>NC_090450.1:25483156-35430656 GCF_031143425.1 Pleurodeles waltl | reverse complement strand
ACTTTTCATTTGGAGGCTGGGAGAGGGCATTGGAATCACAGGACGTATGTGACGATGTTGGAGGTGCTGCGACTTTGACCCCTGCATGTCAATGGCCTATACTTCAACGTTGAGGGCAATGGATGCTCATGGGAAAGACTCCCGGATCACTCCCGGGACCTTGAACAAAACCAATGGCAATGCGGTGCCTCCGTCAGTCATGCCACCAGGATCTTCATGCATCGTATGCAGGAAAGTGTCCCTTTTGGCATGGTCACCCCTCCCACACCTTTTGCTGATATCTGATGCTATCTTGACTGAGTGTGTGCTGGGATCCTGCTAAACCTATATTCTTTCCCTAAACTGTATAATTGCTTCCACAATTGGCACAACTCTGGTACCCAGCTAAGTCCCTTGTAAAAGGTACCAGTGGTACCGAGGGCCCTGTGGCCAGAAAGGGTCTCTAAGGGCTGCAGCATGTATTATGCCACCCTAAGTCGACATGGCATCACTCCCTGGGTGCCATGGCTACAAAACACTGCCTGTGGCATAGGTAAATCACCGCTCCAGCAGGCCTTACAGCCCTAAGGCAGGGTGCTCTGTACCAAAGGTGAGGGTACCGCTGCATGAGTAATGTGTCCCTTCAGTTTTTATGTCCTTTCTTAGATATTGTAAGTGTAATGAAGCAATATTGAGTACATGGGCAGGGAGTTTGTCACTACAAACTCCACAGCTCCATGATGGCTTTACTGAATGTTGGGAAGTTTGGTATCAAACTTCTCAGGTCAGTAAACCCACACTGATGCCAGTGTTGCATTTGTTGAGAAATGCACACAGAGGAGATACTCCCTGAAATTCCCCCAAATCTCTAGTGTGTGCAACCGGTCTATGCCAGCCTGTCACCACCAGACAAGTTTCTGACCTCATGGGATGAGAGCCTTTGTTCTCCCGGGAATCAGGGACAAAGCCTGCTCTGGGTGGAGGTGCTTCACACCTCCCCTCTGCAGAAACAGCAACACTTGGCGGTGAGCCTCAAAGGCTCTTGCCTTTTGTAATGCCAACCCAGGGCACTCCAACCAGTGGAAATGGCCGACCACCGGACCAAGGCCGACTTTTTGGCGGCTGGTCCGGTGGATAAATTAGTAAGAAGGAGTGTCCACCCCAGCTGGAATTACTCCTAGGGTGCCCAGAGCTGAGGTTAACCCCTCCTTTCAGAATCCTCCATCTTGTTTTGGCGGATGTTAGACAATAGGGTTAGTAATGTGCCCCCCTCCCCAAAGGGAGTGGGCACAGAAAAGGGTGTAGCTGCCTTTAGGGTGAGTTGCCACTGACTACTGCCCTCTGGCCCCTGTGACCCCCCTAAATCTAGTATTTAGTGGCACCCCTGAACCTTGCTCTTCAGATTCCAGGTGACCTAGAGAAGAAGAAGGACTGTAGAGCCTCACCAGCAGGAAAGACTCCAGATGACAACTGACTTGTCCCCAGCCCTACTGGCCTGTCTGCAACTTCAAGAATCCTGCTACAAAAAGACGATTCATCCTGCAGGACCAGCACCCTCTACATATCCCCAGAGGACTGCCCGCCTTAACTAAGAACCAAGAACTCCCGAGGACAGAGGTCCTGTCCACAAAGAAACCTCCAACAAGGACTCCAGAGCCCTCTGGATCCACAAGTCCTGCCCACTCTACACACTACACTCATTGTCCAAGCCCAGGTGGTCCACGGGTCCAGAGAAGGTACCCAGGCGATTCTGAACTTGGGTCCACTCAGGGTTGACCCATCCAACTACGCCTGCAGCCTGAATCCAGGTGACCCCCCTGAATGCGACCGGCTCTGGTGAAGATTCCTGACATCTAAGGGTACCCCTGCACCTACAGACCCTGGCCTTGGGGAACCACGCTGACGATTCACCGACATCCAATGGGATCTCTACTTACCTGTCCAGCTGTTTGCCTTCTTCATCTGACTCCCTGGACCAAGTCTGCAGCCTCTTTGTGAACTCGGAGTTCCTTATTTGGATTGCATTAGGTGCCCAACGCTGTGTTGGCACCCTGCACCGAGCCGTCCCCTGTGCCGATGAGAGTGTACGTTTGGTGCTGACCTGTGCCCCCTATTCTGATCTAAACACTCGGGCCTGTGCCCTGAAACCGCAGGTACTTACCTGCAATCTGTTTTCTTCTAAGTGCCTCCATGCTCCATTGGTTTCCATTGGGCACCCGACATCAAAGTTGACCTCTGCACCCGGCCGGCCCTCTGTTGCTCGTGGTGCTCCTTTGGTGTCTTCTTTAACCTTGCCCTGTGGACAACTTAACCCCCCAAAACTGGGACCTTAAGTCGAGTACTTACCTGTAAACGGTGTTAGTACTTTTCCTCCCCAGGATTGCATTGCCTTTAATGATTTTTGCACTGGCTACTTTTGCTATTGAAAAGTATTGCTTACCTGAAACCTATATTAACTGTGATTTACAAATAAAGTGCATTTGATACTTGAAAGTGATAGATTCTTGAAACTGTAGTTACCTGCAACAAAGATCTTTTTGGTTCTAGAAATAAAGTAACAAAGTATATTTTTTAATACATAAACATTGGGCTGGAGTTAGCCATTGGGTGTGTGCCTCATTTCTTCAGTGTGTGTGTACAACAAATGCTTAGCACACCCCTCTGATAAGCCTAACTGCTCGCCCACACTACCACGAAGGAGATCATTAGCATTATCAACGTTAGCCTCTGTAAAGCCTGTGGGGATCCACTGGACTATGTGCACACTACACCTTACTTTGGTATAGTATAAACAGAGCCAGCATCCTACACCGCAGCTACGTTCCTCGGAGTCGTGGTGCTCCCTAAAGCACCACATACAAATAGTATGAGGGTCTGCGGCCAACATCTGCATGTCACAGGACCCACAAGGTTTGAACCCCGAGAACATGAGAAAAAAGGGCACACTGTTCCTTTGACAGAAAAATGTTGAGATAGTCCAAAACACGGCCTGAGGAACCACTCCGGATCTGTGTTGGAAGCGTGGAAAAGAAGAAACTGATGTCAGCACGTTGGAAGGGGGATTATATGGACTCCGTCGATATCACATCCAGTGGACTGTGTCACTACAGAGTTGCATAGCGCCCTCTTCCAACACGCAGAGGTACTGTTGATCAAAATTCCGGACCCACTCTGGCTCCTGGGGTTAATTCAGAGGTAAGGAATCTGCATCTAGATGTCTCTATCAGATTGGTATTTTTACATTTCTGGCCAGTAAATGCCTTTAATTTCTATTCATCACTATTTACAAATCATATTTCATAATGTATGCAGTCCCAGGAAAGGGCAGTCCTTAAATAGGACCTTTTGTCAGCAGCAAAGAAATATGTAGGCTCTAGATCAGAAACTGCAGCATGTCCATTTTATATGGTAATAACTACCCCTCATCAGGGCAGACCTTTTAAAAAATGATATGCAGATCCTTGTGTAGCTAGTGTTCATTTACACTAAAAGCATAGTTTGCTGTTTCTTTTGTTGTGACTTCACCATTTGTTTGGTTCCTTCTGCTGTGAACTGGCAGCTGTCATAAGCACACACCAGGGTTTGATGAATGTAAAATCAGTAAGAGACTCAAATGTGGGAAACGTGGCTGCATGCCAGTGGTAGACTTTGCTCCTAAAGCGCCCTCTTTCACAGATGGCCTCAATGGACTCTCACACTGAGAGTCTTTAAAAAAGTAGTTTCACTCTTCCTGACCATATCTGCAGTAAGTCTCCGATAGTCTCTCCACAATCTTTCAGTTGCAGCCTCTGCTCCCTCTTTGACAATCTTTGCTCTCTCTCTGTGTCAGCTTCTGCATTCTTCCACTTCGTGACAGCAAATGCATTCTTGCTCCCTTCACTCTCTTTCAGTGACATGTCAACTCTTTCTTACTCACTGGCAAAATGTGAAACTTTCACTGATAGCCTTAGCAATAGTCTCAATAGTCTCTGCATCTTCTCTCACTGACGTCTAATACTCTCTGATTGGCATCTGCTGTCTTTGGAACTGGGGAGCCAGGTTGAAGTACCCATGTTGGTCAACATTCGAGCAAATCACTTAATCTCCCTCTGCCTAAAAAATGAACCTGGTCTTGCGTGGTGTGACCCGTGCTTCAGACATTCGCAGTGTAGGTTTGGGTGCAGGACCTTGCCTCAGGCCTAGTCCTGCATCTAAACCCCCAAGTGTATCTGACCCCCTACCTCGCAAAGCCTTCTGTCGTGTGCAGCATGGGGTGGACCAGAGGGCCTTCGGCTGTGCGTAACAGGGGGTTGTGCGCAGGGCAAGGCCTTTAGCCAGGCCTTGATCACAAACCCTCCCCTGTAGACACCCACCCCAAAAGTGTATTATTTTTTTTCATTGTACTCCTGAATTAACGTCAGCCACGCGTCACCTCTATGGTACTGTGGGACCGTGCAAGCCTAACCCAGTGGAACGCCTCTCACCTAATGGTGTCGGGTGTCCTTGTGGCCAGCCAATCAGATTGTGCAGTCCAGTGAGGCCAGTACCAATAGCAGTCCTGCAAGCCTGAAAAGGCAAATGGAGAAAAAAGCTCTCTCAGCCAATCAGAGGAACTTATTTTTTTAATTTCAGTATCGCTGGAGAACTACAGGACCACTCTTCCACACGTGGCTAAAATTTTAACCTCATCATGAACCCCCCGAACACCTTTCTAAAATCAAATTTCTTCTCGAAAACGGCTGAATGGATTTACACCAAATAATGAAAATCTCACTTTCTGAGTAAAGTGCTAACTTTTTCTCAAAATTTGTTTTAATTAAGCTGTTTTTTTCTGCATGACTTCCCAAAATTTCCAATGGGAATTAACCGGGGCAAACCTTCTCCTTTTTCTTGGCACCCACTTAACAGATCACCCTGAAACGTTCCAGAAAGACGCTGAGGTACATGAACTTTGTCTCTGGAAAGTTTTGTGAAGATTTGTCAAACAGCGCTAAAGTTATTAGTGAAACAAAAAAAACATTTTCCTATAGAAACTCTGACCCGCCTTTAGTTACACAGTGAACGGTCACTATGTAATGTATATACATGTATGTACTACACACGTGCGCACATACACCCTTCATCGTTGTCCCTGTTAGGTGGCCCCCACCACTTTTCTCTGTGGTCCCTGGCTTCCCGCCTTAAATTCACTTCTGGAGATGAGACCAGATAAGTGTAACTACCCTGAAACGCTGAGGTGGTGTAATCTTTAATTTAGAAGTCACTTGGGGTGGTTTCTCCCTCCTTCTGTCCCCTCCCTGTTGGGTGCTGTCAGCATACTAAAGTTTTGAACTATACTACTTCTAGCACAAGCCTAGCGGGAAGGAGCTGCAACTGTATAACAAAACATTATTGTAGACATAAGGGACCTGATTACAAGTGGTCCTTGTTAGATCCGATCATTATCACACCCAATAAAATACGACACAAAACTCACGTGTCCCAGTAATTACCAGGCCTTTCCTCCGGGGAAATTCAATTAGGTTTTGGCCTGCCGAAATTTAAAAAGTGTGCAAGTAATTAACACTGCACCACTTGTAGTTGAGACCCAGCACAAACGTGCTATTGCAGGGGTTCAATTTCACAGAACGCTTGTAATCAGACCCAAGACATGGTGCAGAGAGTGGTGCCTGGGATCCAGTTGAGCCCAATTTATAGAAACCAAGATGTGATGGGTGGTGGGTGCATGCAATTTGTATAGTAGTGGACACTGCACATGTCATTTGCATTTATTTGTTTCAATCAGTTACCATTTGAGACACAGCAATGCAAAGTTATTTGGCCCTTTTGGCTGCCTAGCGCCAATTCTGCATTAAGCACATATAGAAAGAGCAAAATGAGTCGAAATAGTGATTTTTCTCCTCATTGCTCCTCACCTGGGGAGGAGTATTCCCAAGTTTACAAGGTCTTGTAAATCTGGCGATGCGTCAGAATCCGTGGGTGTTGCTTGGGAACACCTGCCGCCGTGCCCATGGAACGCCAGCCTAGCGCAGAGTAAGGCAACACAGCGATTTGCGCTGCCTTGCCTTACTCCATATTTATGAGGCCATTCCAAGCCACTCAAAGTGTCTTTCCGTGGCTTCATAAATATGATTCAGTAGTTTGTTTCACAGTTGCGTCGCAAAAAGTGACGCAATAGCAGTGGAAGAGCCTCGTAAGTATGCCCCTGAGAGCACAGAAGGTTTGCTGGGTGTGAGTACGTATGGGTGCACTTAACCCCTATAAACTGAGAGTGCAGCAGGTTTGCTAGGTGTCAGTGGGTATGGATGCACTTAACCCCTAAACTGAGAGTACAGCAGGTTTGCTAGGCGTGAGTACTTATGGATGCACTTAACCACTATAAACTAAGAGTGCAGCAGGTTTGCTTGGTGTGAGTAGGTATGGATGCACTTAGCCCCTATGAACTGAGAGCGCAGCAGGTTTCCTTGGAGTGTGTAGGGATGGATACACTTAGCCCCTATGAAGTGAGAGTGCAGCAGGTTTGCTAGGCGTGAGTACTTATGGATGCACTTAACCTCTATAAACTGAGAGCGCAGCAGGTTTGCTAGGTGTCAGTAGGTATGGATGCACTTAACCCCTAAACTGAGAGTACAGCAGGTTTGCTAGGCATGAGTACGTATGGATGCACTTAACCACTATAAACTGAGAACGCAGCAGGTTTGCTAGGTGTGAGTAGGTATGGATGCACACGGCGCCTATAAAGTGAGAGTGCGGCAGGTTCTCTACGTGTGAGTACGTATGGATGCACTTAACCCCTATAAACTGAGAGTGCAGCAGGTTAGCTTGGTGTGAGTATGTATGGATGCACTTAACCCCAATAAACTGAGAGCGCAGCAGGTTTGCTAGGTGTGAGTATGTATGGATGCACTTAACCCCAATAAACTGAGAGTGCAGCAGGTTTGCTAGGCGTGAGTACTTATGGATGCACTTAACCTCTATAAACTGAGAGCGCAGCAGGTTTGCTAGGTGTCAGTAGGTATGGATGCACTTAACCCCTATAAACTGAGAGCGCAGCAGGTTTGCTAGGCGTGAGTATGTATGGATGCACTTAACCCCTATAAACTGAGAGCGCAGCAGGTTTGCTAGGCGTGAGTACTCATGGATGCACTTAACCTCTATAAACTGAGAGCGCAGCAGGTTTGCTAGGTGTCAGTAGGTATAGATGCACACGGCGCCTATAAAGTGAGAGCGCAGCAGGTTTGCTAGATGCGAGTATCTTTAGATGCACTTAACCCCTAAACTGAGAGTGCTGCAGATTTGCTGGGCATGAGTACGTATGGATGCACTTAACCCCCATAAACTGAGAGTGCAGCAGGTTTGCTAGGTGTGAGTAGGTATGGATGCACTTAGCCCCTATGAAGTGAGAGCGTAGCAGATTTGCTAGGAGTGAGTAAGTATGGATGCACTTAACCCCAATAAACTGAGAGTGCAGCAGGTTTGCTAGGTGTGAGTATGTATGGATGCACACAGCACATATAAAGAGAGAGCGCAGCAGGTTTGCTAGATGCGAGTATCTTTAGATGCACTTAACCCCTAAACTGAGAGTGCAGCAGGTTTGCTAGCGTGAGTTCGTATGGATGCACTTAACCCCCATAAACTAAGAGTGCAGCAGGTTTTCTAGGTGTGAGCATGTATGGATACACTTAACCCCTATAAACTGAGAGTGCAGCAGGATTGCTAGGTGTGAGTAGGTATGGATGCACTTAGCCCCTATAAAGTCAGAGCGCAGAAAGTTTGCTAGATGCAAGCATCTTTAGATGCACTTAACCCCTAAACTGAGAGCTTAGCAGGTTTCCTAGGTGTGAGTACATATGGATGCACTTAACCCCTACAAACTGAGAGTGACAGTTGATTGATAGGTGCAAATATGTATGGATGAACTTAACCCATATAACTTGAGAGTGCAGGTGGTTTGCTAGGTGCGAATATGTATGGATGCACTTAAACCCTATCAACTGAGAGTACAGCAGGTTTGCTAGGTGTCAGTAGGTATGGATGCACTTAACCCCTATAAACTGAGAGCACAGAAGGTTTGCTAGGTGTGAGTACGTATGGATGCCATTAACCCCTATAAACTGAGTACGCAGAATGTTTGCTAGGTGCGAGTACATATGGATGCACTTAACCCCTACAAACTGAGAGCACAGAGGGTTTGCTAGGTGCAAGTATGTATGGATGCACTTAATCCCTATAAATTGAGAGAGCAGCAGGTTTGATAGGTGTGAGTATGTATGAATTCACTTAATCCCTATAAACTCTGTATGCAGCAGGTTTGCTAGGTGCAAGTTTGTATGGATGCACCTAGCAACCATAAACTGAAAGTGCAGCAGGCTTGCTAGGTGTGTGTGTGTATGGATGCACCTAACCCTTATAAAATGAGAGCGCTGGTGGTTTGCTAGGTGCCAGTATGTATGGATGCACTTAACCCCTGTAAACTCTGTATGCAGCAGGTTTGCTAGATGTAAGTATGTATGGATGCACTTAAAACCCATAAACTTAAAGCTCAGCAGGCTTGCTAGGTGTGACTAGGTTTGGATGCACACAGCCCCTATAAAGTGAGAGCGCAGTAGGTTTGCTAGGTGCGAGTATGTATAGATGCACTTAACCCCTATAAACTGAGAGTGCAGCAGGATTGATAGGTGTGAGTAGGTATGGATGCACCTAACCCATATAAACTGAGAGCGCAGCAGGTTTGCTAGGTGCGGGTACGTATGGATGAACTTAACCCCTATAAACTGAGAGCGCAGGAGGTTTTCTAGGTGCAAGTACCTATTGATGCCCTTAACACGTATAAACTGAGAGCACAGCAGGTTTGCTAGGTGCGAGTATGTATGGATGCACTTAACCCCTAAACTGTGAGTGCAGCTGGTTTGCTAGGCATGAGTACGTATGGATGCACCTAACCCATATAAACTGAGAGCAGAGCAGGTTTGCTAGGTGCGGGTACATATGGATGTACTTAACCCCTATAAACTGAGAACGCTGCAGGTTTGCTAGGTGTGAGTAAGTATGGATGCACTTAACCCCTATAAAGTGAGAGTGCAGCAGGTTTGCTAGGTGTCAGTAGGTATGGATGCACTTAGCCCCTATAAAGTGAGAGAGCAGCAGGTTTGCTAGGTGTGAGTAGGTATGGATGCACTTAGCCCCTATAAAGTGAGAGAGCAGCAGGTTTGCTAGGTGTGAGTAGGTATGGATGCACTTAGCCCCTATAAAGTGAGAGAGCAGCAGGTTTGCTAGGTGCACGTGCGTATGGATGCACTTCACCCCTATAAACTGAGAGTTCAGGTGGTGTGATAGGTGCAAATATATATGGATGTACTTAACCCCTATAACCTGAGAGGCCAGGTGGTTTGTTAGGTGCGAGTACGTATGGATGCACTTAAACCCTATCAATTGAGAGCGCAGCAGGTATTCTAGGTGCAAGTACATATGGATGCACTTAACCCTTATGAACTGAGAGCACAGAAGGTTTGCTAGGTGCGAGTACATATGGATGCACTTAACCCCTACAAACTGAGAGTGCCGGTTGATTGATAGGTGCAAATATGTATGGATGCACTTAACCCCTATAACCTGAGAGCCCAGGTAGTTTGCTAGGTGTGAATACATATTGATGCACTTAACTCTTATCAACTGAGAGCGTAGCAGGTTTTCTAGGTGCAGGTACTTATGGATGCACTTAACCCCTATATACTGAGAGTGTAGCAGGTTTGATAGGTGCGGGTACATATAGATGCACTTAATCCCTATAAATTCAGAGAGCAGCACGTTTGATAGGTGCTGAGCAGTCAGGCACATAGTAAACATGTTAGATGGATTTCTGACACAGACACTATACTCAGGGGGGTCTCCTGTCTCATGATGACATGTAAGTATTTAAATATAGGGTGCGGCCGTTTTAAATCCAAGCCAAGGTGTGGCATCTTTGCTGTCTCCTGAGGCCAGTTATCTAGTATCTCTAAGAAAGAGTGAGAGTTATAACAATATATGTATTGTTTAACAAAGGCATTGGGTGAGGGCCAGGGTTGCAACCTTTTCAAGAGAAAAATGATGGCCATTTGTTGTTGTTTTTAAGAGTATGTAAAGGCCCAGAAGTGTTAGTAAGTAGGACATAAAGCAAAAGTCAAAAGTATTTATTTGTAAAATGAATTTTCTGCCCTTGTTTTCTTTAATTATTAGTCAGAGATGCTAAATCAGCTTAAGAACACATTTAAAAGTGTTTTTTGTTTATGTTTGTTGTCTGAAGTAAAATTTGAATAAGGGCTTAAAACCCAGCTTTGTGTGATTTTGTTTTATGTTTGGACTGGCTGTGACAATAAAATACTGGTGGTGCTGGTAGAAAACCGGTCTTGTGGCAACTCTGGGAGCATGGGCTGTCAGCAGAGGGGGGAATGTGAAGTAAAAGGTTAGAGGAGGTTGAAAGCTTAAGAGAACACATAAGTCCTATGTCTTTTGTTCCAAGATCCAAATGAATCCAAGTAAACCGGGGAGGCATTAATCTGGGAGAACAAACTAAACTGAATGGCAAAAGGTTTTTAAAGGAAAAACACAAATGGCTATAGCTCTGGTGATCCTGGGCAGAGCTTCGATTCCTAATCAGGGTGATGAAGATTACCGTTAAGTAATAAGGGCATTACCCCCTCACGGGGTCCTTCTCATCCCAGTCCTAACAACTGAGGACATAACAAGCTGAGAAAAAGACAAAGTTGCACCAATAGAATAAATGCAGAACACATTTTATACAGAATATAAAACAAACATCATTTCATTGCAGTAGGCAAAACTGTTGCAAAAAACACCACCATCCAAATTGTTACCAAATGAAAGACAATAATGAGTAAGAAAAGTATGGTTGGAACCCCAGTTGGCCCTTTGGCAGATTTTCAAGACAGACACAACCCCCTACCACAGAATATGCGCGGTCAATGGCCTGACGGACCTACCGACTTAGGGTTTGAGCAGACATCTTCTTAGCCTTTGCCACTTAACCAAGAGCAATAAATAAGGAGTTTGACAACCTAAAAGGTTTTGTGCGCTCTAGATAAATCAGAAGGTCCCTCCTGAGATCCAGAGTAGAAGGGAGAGAAGAAAAAGAGGAATCCAGAAAAATGCAAAATGACCTCCTGAGCCGAGTGAAAAGAAGACACTTTAGGAATGAACTTAGGATCCAGCCTAAGAATCACACGGTCAGGGAAAAAAATTAGATAGGGAAAAACTTTAATGAGTGCCGAAATCTCTCCAAGAAGTCTAGCAGAGGTAATGGCCACCAAACCAAAAAAAAAATGACCATAGCCGACAACCATACCAATTCCACCTCCTTCAGTGGCTCAAAAGGAGCATTGTGTAAGCCCCAGAGGACAATGGATAGATCCCCAGAAAGAACATCCTTTCTAATAGTGGGATGCTGCAGCCTGAAACTCCTAAGTAGTCTGAAAACTAATGGGGAAAAAGTAGAGAAGCCTTTCGAAAAGGACCGGAATGCCTTTAGCACAGCACACTTAGCATAAAGAATACTAGGAGTCGAGCCCTTGACAAACTCAACCCGCAAAAAGTCAAGAATATTAAACAAAACAATGACTGTAGGAACCTCAGAGTGAGCCAAACGCCACTTAGAAAAGGAAGCCCAGTGTTTTTCACATGACCTAAGGGTAGAGTGCCTACGAGACCACTGAATCTTCAAAGCCATAGGAGAAGAGTAACCCGGAGTCTCCAGACCTACTCCTCAACAGCCAAGCCGTCCATCTGGTGAGAGAGCTGTGGATACTGAAGAGGAGAGTGAGTTTAAGGGAGATGAATAAACTGACCCTTGGACAGAGACAGGAGAGGAAACTAATGAAGCATGGGCCAGTAAGGATAATCAAAATCACCTGAACCTTCTCTATCCTGATCTTCAGGAGGACATTTGGCAGGAGGGGAATTGGAGGAAGGCATTCAGCAGCCCCTAAGACCTCGGGACTGAGAAGACATCCACCACCCATGCCAGGGGAGATGGGATCTCTAAACAAAATTATAGGCACTGAGCATTCCCATGGAAGTCGAAAAGGTCCAGCCACGGCTTCTCGACCTCCAGGCAGACAAGGTGGAAGAGGCGAAGGGACAAATGGTGTGTCCCTGAGGAAGGTAAATTTCGGCTGAGACTCTCTGTCCAACAATTTATCTCCCCCTGAACAGTCAGACCCAGAACATTCTCCTCCACCCAGAGACAAATTAGGGACGCAATCCAATTGAGGTATGTGCTCTTGGTACCTCCCTGCCTGCGTAAGTATAGCCTTACTACTTGATTGCCTCTCTTCACTACCACATTTTCCATTTAAGTAGTCCTGAAAGGCAACCAAGGCCTTCCTGATAGCCATGAATTTGAGGACTCCTGACTCTCCCATTGTGACCAAGATTCACCCATCTCTCTTTGATCCAACACTGGCCCCCAGCCCCACATGGCGGCATCCATTGTCAAGAGAAAGGTAGTCGGCAGCCTAAAAATAATTCCTTTCAACAGTTTTTCCAGAACCAGCCACCAAGACAGGTCTTGCACAATTTGATCTGAAAGGGGAATCAATTGTTCATAGTCGTGAGAAGTAGGATTGCAATGGTTGAGGATGTAGTTCACAAATGGCTTCAATTTAATCTTACTCATGGGACCACAGCTGTTAAAGCTGCAAAAAGCCTTGTACGCATAGCCAGCATCTTGCAGAACCTTGTGAACTTGTCAATAGATCCCTCAAATGTGACTGGAGAGAGTTTATTCTGTCCACCGGGAGAAAGTTGCGCCCACCCAAGTATCCAGTTAAGCACCTATGAAAAAAGTGGTGAAATGTGATTTGGACAAATTGACCAGAAGACCGAAATCTTGCAAGGTTTTCAGGACCAAATCCACATCCTGGCGTGCCTTGAAAAGAGAATGAGCAGTCAACAACCAATCATCAAGATAAGGGTATAAGACAACACCTTGCAAATTAAACAAAGCAACAAGTGGGTCCAATACCTTTATGCACACACAGGGAGACATGGCCAGACCAAATGGCAGGGCTGGAAACAGAAAATGAAGATTATCTACTGCAAACCTCAGGACCTTCTGGCTCTCCACATACTGGTAAGTGAAAATACGCATCCTGTAAGTCAGGTGTCGGAAAGTAATCACACTTCATGAGTAAGGGAATAATGGACTCAAGAGATACCATCCAGAAATGTTCCAACAGCCCAAAAGCGTTCCAGTCCATGAGCTTGAGAATGGGGTGATATAACCCAACTGGGTTTGGCACCAAAAACATAGTTGAGTAAAACCCACAACCCTTCTGTTCTACTGGAACCGGACCAATTTTTCTTCTGAAGGAGCAATTGGACCCCTAACCAGAGCCACTGAAGTTTGTTAGGCTCCTTTGGAGAAGGAGTAAATTTGAAACGGGGACTGGGAACAAGCCCTCTGAATTGAATCCGATAGCCATGTTCCACTATCAAAAGGACCCACAAATCTGTCACCTCCTTCTTCCACTGTTGCAGAAACTGCTTGAGTCGACCTCCCACCATCATATAGCCATTTCTGCTGCTGGACGTCAGCTAAGCAGGAGGATGATGGTCGGTATTGCTATAAAAGATGGCCCCCTGACCATGAGCCTGCCCTCGAAAGGGACGCTTCTCAGCTGCCTGGAAGACAAGCTTTTTGTACCCAAATTAAATCCCAAAGGACTATAAAATCTTTTTTCCTCTGCTGCCTTTTCCATCATATCATTCAGCTCAGGACCAAACAACTTCAGCCCCAAAAAAGGTAACTTATGGATCATGAACCTATGACTAGTCTCCAACTTCCATGATTTCAATTACAGAGTCTAACGCTGAGATGGAAGCTCCTGCAGCCATTGTTGAAGCCCAAAGACTCTCAAAAACAGAACCGGACAATAACTGTGACAACACTTCCATATTGGCTAGAAGAGCAGTAGGATCCTCCTGGGCCTGACGACAGTCAAGGACTGTATGGAAATCTTTAAGGGGTGCCTATGTAGCATAAGCAGCATAAGTATATGCCCTAATACCTGAATTAGAGGCAGCGTATGCCCTTTTCAAGGCGGACTCAACCCTTTTATCCACAGGATCATAGAGGACACCATCCTCCAAGGCCAAGAAGGAGGAAGAGGACATGGAGGCCAAAATAGTATTCACTTTAGGAATTTGAGGGAACTGATCCTCAAACCCTTCTAACAAAGAGCTTTTTGTAAGAAATCATGGAACAAACAACAGGTTTATCAATGTCCATCCACTCCTTCTGCAGCAAATTCTGAATACCATCATGAAGAGGGCAAATGCCTTTAGTTACTGGGTCAGAAATTCTTCTTCCTCAAAACTGGAGAGGCAAACCCCAAGATGTCTCTAATTTGTGCCAAAACCTCTTTAAGCTCACCTGCTTGAATGTATCTGCCCTTGGAATCATGAGGATCCTCTGTAACCTCATCCAGTCTCAATCATTTTGCAGGAAGCTCCTTCTCCTTCATGGCCGTGTCAACTGCCTCCTTAATGAGGGCTTGTTGATCCCCTCTAGAAATATGGAGGCACTCCTCAGTATCCCCGTGTGCCAGGGGATGAGGATTATTTGTCTTGTTGCAAAGCCGGGTTGGAGAAACCTAAGTGCGCATGTCAGTTTGGCCGGCCTAAGACGGCCAGTCAAACTGACATGCGCACTTAGTGCACTGTCTACACTTCTCCTTCTCCCCCTCCCATGGACCAGCCTCTGCCCTCCCTGCACATGCTGGTTGAGCCAACAGATGAAAAATAAAACGATATTTAAATATTATTTTATTTTTCAGCTGCTGGCTAAGCCAGTGGGGTGACACTCCTTCACCATTGTGAAGGAGCAGTCCCTGATTGACAGGGGAGAAAGAAGAGGGATACTGAGTCCCAAGGGTGCAAGGAGACTGCCAGCCTTGGCTCAGGGCAGGGTGCTCACTCCCTCCATCTGTCCCCTCCATGCAGTCTGCTTTCTCTCCCTTCTGAACTTCCATGCAGAGTGCTCCCTCTCCCTTCTGTCCCCTCCATGCAGGGTGCTCTCTCCCTCCCCCTCCCCAATGCAGGGTGCTCTCTCTCCCTTCTGTCCCCTCCATGCAGGGTGCTCTCTCCCTCCCCCTCCCCAATGCAGGGTGCTCTCTCTCCCTTCTGTCCCCTCCATGCAGTCTGCTCTCTCTCCCTTCTGTCCCCTCCATGCAGTCTGCTCTCTCTCCCTTCTGTCCCCTCCATGCAGTCTGCTCTCTCTCCCTTCTGTCCCCTCCAAACAGTGTGCTCTCTCTCCCTTCTGCCCCCTCCATGCAGTCTGCTCCCTCTCCCTTCTGTCCCCTCCAAACAGTGTGCTCTCTCTCCCTTCTGCCCCCTCCATGCAGTCTGCTCTCTCTCCTTTCTGTCCCCTCCATGCAGTCTGCTCTCTCTCCTTTCTGTCCCCTCCATGCAGTCTGCTCCTTCCCTTCTGCCCCCTCCATGCAGTTTGCTCCTTCCCTTCTGTCCACGCCATGCAGTCTGCTCTCTCTCCGTTCTGTCCCCTCCATGCAGTCTGCTTTCTCTCCCTTCTGTCCCCTCCGTGCAGTGTGTTCTCTCTCTCCCTTCTCTGACATTCATACAGTGTGCTCTCTCCCTTTTGTCCCCTCCATGCACTGTGATCTCTCCCTCCCCCCATCTGTCCTCTCCAAGCAACCTGCTTTCTCTCCCTTCTGTCCCCTCCACGCAGGGTGCTCTCTCCCTCCCTCCTTCTGCCCCTCAATTCAGTGTGCTCTCTCTCCCTTCTGTCCCCTCAATACAGTGTGCTCTCGTCCCCTTCTGTCCCCTTCATGCAGGTTGGTCTCTCTCTCTCTTCTGTCCCCTCCATGCAGTCTGCTCTCTCGCCCTTCTGTCCCCTCCATGCAGTCTACTCTCGCCTCCTTCTGTCCCCTCCATGCAGTCTGCTCTCTCTCCATTCTGTCCCTTCCATGCAATGTGCTCTCTCCCTGAACCTGCCCACCATACAGTGTGCTCTCTCCCTTCTGCCACCTCCATGCAGTGTGCTGTCTCCCTCCCTAATTCTGTCCCTTCCATGCAGTGTGCTGTCTCCCTCCCTACTTCTGTCCCCCTCCATGCAGTCTGCTCTCTTTTATTTCTGTCCCCCATGCAGTTTGCTCTCTCTCTCCCTTCTGTCCCCTCCATGCAGTCTGCTCTCTCCCTTCTGTCCCTCCATGCAGTCTGCTCTCTCCCTTCTGTCCCCTCCATGCAGTCTGCTCTCGCTCCCTTCGGTCCCCTCCATGCAGTCTGCTCTTGCCCCCTTCTGTCCCCTCCATGCAGTCTGCTCTCTCTCCCTTCTCTGCCCACCATACCGTGTGCTCTCTCCCTTTTAACCCTTCCATGCAGTGTGCTGTCTCCCTCCCTACTTGTGTCCCCTCCATGCAGTCTGCTCTCTCTCCCTTCTGTCCCCTCCATGCAGTCTGCTCTCTCTCCCTTCTGTCTACTCCATGCAGTCTGCTCCTTCTCTTCTGCCTCCTCCATGCAGTCTGCTCTCTCTCCCTTCTGTTCCCACCAAGCAGTCTGCTCTCTCTCCCTTCTGTCTCCTCCATGCAGTGTGCTCTCTCCCTTCTGTCCCTTCCAAGCAGTATGCTCTCTCCCTTCTGCCCCCCATGCAGTCTGATCTCTCTCCCTTCTGTCACCCCCATGCAGTCTGCTCTCTCTCACTTATGTTCCCACCAAGCAGGGTGCTCTCCGTTTATGTTCAGCTCAAACCACACTTGTGTTCTTTAGCTCACAGCCCAGGCCTGGCTTCAGTGCCTGCATCAGTACCCCCGAAGAACACAGTAGCAGGGAGACAGATCTCAGACGTGTGAGGACAAGTATAGTTCTGATTACACTAACCTGTAATGATAGGCGAGGCTCCTTGACCAACAAAGACATCTTGATGCTAAATCCAGTAATCGGGAAATACAAGCATTGCTATTAAATGCATCTTGGCGATGCAAGAGCTATTGACTTTGTCAATGTTAATGCCTTTTAGCAAAGAGCACACAATTTAAGTGAGTAAATTTTTCTATGGTGCAGAAGTAACTTTCTTCTGTATAAAACCTTTCTGGACCTAAAAGGGATGGCAGAAGGTGGGAATATATATATAATAGTTGGAGCATTGCAGCATTAAACAGAGGAGGCCGTAGTTCTATGTGAGGAACTTGGTGGACAGGCTGGTCTGGCAAATTCAACTGGTGATCAGATCACTGCTATGACAGTCTAGTTTAGGTGTGAGGTATGGTAGTGGTAGCTGTGTTCTGTGGGAGGGGGATTTCTCCTTACGGAATAGGTGGTCTCACACACATTATAGTGTCATGCTTCATCATTGGACCACCTATTCCCACCCAAGTAGGATGATACCACCTGGGCGGACTCAATCTCACTGTTAAAGGAACTCTGAGGGAGTGCTTAAATGATATATTTCTGGATAAAGTGGGGATCCAGTTGGATGAAAATATGAGTGAATGTACTCTTAGCGTAGGCTAGGCAGTTACCCTGTATGTATAGGAGGGATCCCAGGCCCTGACCCTGACTAACGCCTGAGACCAGTTCGGCTAGATAAGCGGGCAGAAACGTGTTGACCATTAGGACTATGGTGACACTATGAATCATTATACTCAATAGTGTCCCAATTGTGCTTTTTAACCTTACCAACAAACACAAACACCACTATTAAAGGTGTTAGATACACTGGTTAATTTGTTAGGTAATTTTAGCTCATATTTTCATATCTTATGCTGAAGAGTGGAAAGCCAAGTACAGTACTGATGGGACCTGGGTCTGGTACGGCTCCAAAAGGACCTCGGCCTAGCAGAGTACCAAAGGTAACAAGAAGAGCAGACCTCATACTCCAAGAAGGTATGGAGGGGCTGGGGTTAGCAGCACTACTGAGGTGGCCAGTCTATGTGGGTTTCTGATAGGAGGTGGACTGAGTAGGGTACTGAGGGAGAAAAGCACGTAGGGCACAGGACCATGAGAAGTACTGGGGAAACAGTGGTGGCAGGGTTCAGGGTCATCCAGGGTACTGAGGAGAGCAGGGCTGGAAGGGGGACCTGAGGAAGCAAAGCAAGGACGAGGATGGACGAGGCAGGGTAAAATATGTGGTGCTAGTCCTAGGGGCAATTCCTGCTACCACTGGGAGCCATTCTTCATCTGAAGGGGCACTACCTACCACTGGGAAGCAGGGGAGAGCAGCAAAGAAAATATTTTAGAAGGAGAGGGGAGGAAGGAGAAAATATATAGATATACTTTTAGAATCTAAGTTAAAAGATGTATGGTTGGAGAGGGAATGAGGGACAAGAGAGAGAGAGAGCAAGATAGTGGGAAAGCCAACAGAACAAGCATTGGCAAAGTCAATAGGTCGCGCCCATTCAAGAGCTATTGGCTTTGCCAATGTGTTTTAGCCATGTTGTACACTAGCTTGGCTGCTGATCAGCATGGCTAAAGGTTAGTGTAGTGAAGGAAAGTGGCATGGAGTGTTGTGAAGTAGGGTGTCATGGAGTGGGGTAGAGAGTCGCAGAGTGGGGTGGAGTGGTGTAGAGTAGAGTTGAATAGAGTCCGGTGAAGTGGAGTGTGATGGAGTGGCATCTAGTGTTGTGGAGGGTGTAGTTTGTTGTAGAGTGTCATAGATTGGAGTGGTGTAGAGTGTTGTCGATTGGCGTAGTGGGTGCTGCATAGAGTGGAGTTAGTGTTCTAGAGTAGAGTGGCACAGAGCGGAGTAGATTGTCGTAGAGTGGTATAGAGTTGCATGGAGGGGAGTGGCATAGAGTGGCGTAGAGGGAGTTGCGTAGAGCATCACAGAGTGAAATAGTGGCATGGAGTGGAGTAGAGTTTAATGGAGTAGAGTGTAAGAGTGGAGTGTTGTATAGTGGAGTAAAGTGGCCTAGTATGAAGTGGCGTAAAGTACAGTGGCGCAGAGTAGACTAGCATAGAGTGCTGTGGCCTAGAGCTATTTGGTTTTAAGTAAAGTGGTGTAGAGTGCTTTGGTATAGAGTAGAGTGGTACAGAGTAGAGTGGAGTGGAGTAGTGGAGAATGCAGTGGTTTAGAGGGCAGTGGCACAGAGTGGGGTGGCGTAGAGGGGAGTAGGGTTGCATTGAGTGCAGTGGCATAGAGTAGATATTTCTACAGTAAAGTAAAGTGGTGCAGGATAGAGTGCAGATGTGTAGACTTGCTTAGACTGCAGTGGCGTACAGTAGAGTAGAGTGCAGTGGGGATGGCACTGGAGCATAGTAGACTAGAGTGATGCAGAGTGTAGTAGCATTAAGTGTAATGGCATACAGTGCAGTGGTGAAGGGTAGCATAGAGTTCCGTGGCAGAGAGCGCAGTTTTGCAGAGTAGAGTGTCAGAGTGCAGTGGCATAGAGTGTTGCAGAGTAGAGTGCTGTAGAGAACAGTGGTGTACAGTACAGCGGTGCAAAGTAGACTAGAGTGGCATAGACTGCAGAGACATAGAGCGCAACTTTGTAGAGTGCAGTGGCGTAGAGTACAGTGTTGCAGGGTAGAGTATAGTGGCGTAGAGTACAGTGGCGAAGAGTAGTTGGTGTAGAGTGCATTAGTTTTCAGTAAAGGGTTGTAGAGTGCATTATGTGGAGTGCAGTGGTTTAGAGTAGAATGGCATAAAGCACAGTGATGCAGAGTAGATTAGAGTGGCTTAGAATTAACTGGCATGGAGTGCAGTGGTGCAGAGTAGAATGGCATAAGGTTCTGTGGCAGAGAGTGAAGTGTTGCAGAGTAGAGTGGCGTGGCATAGAATGGAGCAGTGAGAGTGGAGTGAGGGAGGGTAGAGTTCAGATGCCTTAGAGTAGAGTGATGCAGAGTTCAGTGGTGTAGAGTGCAATGGCATAGAGTGCATTGGCTCGGAGTGGCATAGAGTGCAATGACATAGAGTGCATTGGCTCGGAGTGGCATAGAGTGCAATGACATAGAGTGCATTGGCTCGGAGTGGCGTAGAGTAGAGTGGTGCAGAATAGACCGCAGTGGCATGGATGCAGTAGCATAGAGTAGAGTTGCACAGAGTTCAGTGGCAGAGAGTGCAGTTTCGCATAATGGACTGTTGTAGAGTGTGGTGGTGTATAGTAGAGTGGCGTAGGGCGCAGTAATATACAGTACAATGGTGTAGAGTGCAGAGACATGGAGTGCAACAGCGCAGAGTGTTGCAGAGTAGAGTATAGTAGCTTAGGGCGCACTGCGTGGAGTGCATTGGTTTTGAGTAAAGTGGTGTAGAGTGTATTGGCATAGAGTGCAGGGCTTATAGTTGAGAGCAGTGGCGTAGGGTAGAGTGATGCAGAATAGAGTAGAGTGGCACAGAGTGGAGTGATGATTGCATTGCATTAGCGTGAGTAGTACAGAGTTCATTGTTTCAGAGTAGAGTGAAGTGGTGTAGAGTGGGATGGTGTACAGTAGGGTGCACTGGTGTGGGGTAGAATGCAGTGGTGCAGAGTAGTAGAGTGATGTGGTGCAGAGTAGATTAGAGAGGCGTAGAGTGGATTGCAGAGAGTGCACTAGCGTGAATGGAGTGATACAGAGTAAAGTGCACTGGTGTAGAGTGCAGGGTTGCAGAGTGAAGTGGCATAGAGTGTCAAAGAATAGAGTGGCGAAGAGTGCAGTGGCAAAGAAAGCAGGGGTGCATAGTAGAGTAGAGTGGGGTAGAGTGCACTGGCATAGAGAAGAGTACAGTGACGCAGTTCAGAGTGGCATAGAGTGGAGAGGCGTAGTGGGGAGTGGTGCGTAGTAGAGTGCAGTGATGTGGAGCGATGCAGTGTAGAGTACAGTGGTTTAAAGTGGAGTATGCATGATATGGTAGCACACTGCCATTACAGACAAATTGAAATGACCATTATATTTACATAGACTTACAGTTTTGGTGTTAAAAGTATTCAGCGCAGAAACGATAATGTGTGGGAATGTCATCACCTAGTGCATTTATTTGTTATGAGAGTACTAAAATATTTGTTTGCACCACACTTCAGAATTACCAGAAATACCCCCAATATCCAGCATGATTATCACTGAAGTCCTCTCACTTTGAAGTCTGACAAGAAAAATGAAATAACAAGCCCCCCCTGAGGACAAAGCCTGACATTTGACCTCTGCCTTTGAATGCACAGCAAATATGACAAAATAAGAACAAGATTTACAGGCCTGTTTACAGAAAGGGATCACTTGGACGCATACTGTAAATAAGGTTTGGACAACGAAAGGAACAAACTGAAGCCTAAAACAAATAAGGCCAGCAAATAGAAAGGAAGAAAATGTGAGTTACAAACCACAAAGCCCATGATTAGCAGCGGGTGGAATGCACTCCCACGTACACTTTCTGAATGTCTCCAAGATCTCGTTAGCAAACCGGACAGCTGCTGTCTCGTTATCTCACAGTTTCAGCTTCTTTCCACCCCTTTGTGGTTTGTTTTTTATATTTTTCCTTTCCTTCTTCTTTTCTCCCTTTTCTCTCGTTCTCTTATTTGCTCAGGGTCCATCTCTGATGAGACAGCATAAGCCCTAGTCCATGAAATGAGTGATAGTGCTGACTACCTACAACTATTAGCAAAATGTAAGGACTTGACTCTGCACTCAGTGTGCCCGTGCTGTAAATCCTCTAGGGCAGTGGTTTTTAAACTGTTTAATGAAACTGTTTCTCCCAGTGGTGAAAATAAAATCATCGCCCCCCCTCAGAATTTTTCACAATTATTCTTTTAAGTTGGCAATGTTTAAACATGTCTAGACTTATTTAAACATTGCAGTTAAATTCTGTTACCTTTTTAAAAATGCAAAACAACTGTTTTCTGCTTGAAACAAATCACTGTTATCTGCATAATTCTTCTTTTGGCCAGAGCCTGGCGCCACCCTTGGAACCACTTGAGGGCCCCCTAGGGGGGCTGCTCCCCAGTTTGAAGACCCCTGCTCTGGGGTCTGAGGTGCACCTATTCTCCATAACTGCAACATTGGTGGCCAAACTGTGCTCCCCTCAAGGTTAGTCCATAGCTGTTTTCTCTGTCTCATTACAGTCATGGGGTGTTCACTTTACCTACAACTCTAAGAAGTCTCTCGTCTCACCTTTAGCTGCACTATTCACTGCAGCCTGGTGTCTCCTCTGTTAATCTAACGTCTGATGCCCCCTGCTAGACCACTGCACTGCATGTGAGCATATCATGTGCTTACCCTCCCTCGGCACAGTCTGATGGACTCTCATATGCTGTCTCATTGATCTGTAGTGATCAACCATGTGCTGGAATGTATCAGCAAAGTCTAGGGCAGTGGTTCCCAACCTGCGGTCCGGGGACCCCTGGGAGTCCGCAAAGCATCCTCAGGGGGTCCGCAACTGCTTGAAAAATTAAATAATATTAACAGATGAGGTCCCCAGCTTACAGTCATGACTTAGTGGCGGGTCCCCGGATTCCAATAATGATTCAGTGGGGGTCCCCGGGTTCCAGTAATGATAAAGTGGGGGTCCACAGAAGCCGAAAGGTTGGGAACCACTGGTCTATGGAACTCTTCTGTGCTGTTTTAACAAAGTACGTTGATCTCTATCACTGCAGTTTGATGGTTTCTCATGTACTCATAGCACTGTCAAGGTGTCTCATTTATTTATTTATTTATTTATTTATTGCTGTGATTTTATATAGCGCAGAGGTGGCCAAGAGGCATCAGAGCGCTTTACAATAGAGTCAAAACAGACCAGTAACAAGTGGATAATACAAAGAATTAGTGTAGGAGGGGAGAGCATCAGGGACCCTCACAAGGGGAAAGTACACATACTCATATCAGGGAATGGGACGGGCGCTATAGCTTGCACGGTTCATCAATAGATTGTGCCAGGTGAGGCTGTGGTGCACCCAGAGAGGGTGTGCGGAGGCAGGGGGGTATCTCAAGTGATGTTCAAAGAGGAGCGCCTTGAGGCGTTTATTGAAGGCACCATGACAGGTGGTGAGATCGCGCTCTTATAACTCAGTCGAAGGGTCTGTCATCAAGCATGCTATGTCTTACAGCGCTATGGTGGTCTACCATGTGCCTTTGCACTCACAACACCATCTGGGATTTCCCTGGTCAGCAGAATCTGGGGGTCCCTTCTTTGCATCAACATGCTTGAGTTTTGGGGTCTCCCTGTGCATGCATAGTTTTGGTACAGGCTTGATAGCCTCCAGTAACCTCCCACAGCACAGCCTGCCATCACCTGGGTCTGCCTCACTTGGCTCCATTTGATGGTCGCAGCTCACACAGTGGTGTCGCTCCTCAGCATGTGCCATCTAGATGGCACTACAACTTCGAGGCACCTCTTCAATGGACCACCTCCTCCCTTTCCCTGCCAAGGTTGCAGAGAAATTAGTCAACGCCTGCCTATCCCACTTCCTCGAAGCAAACAACACTCTTGACCCCTCACAATCCGGGTTCCGCAAAGACCATAGCACGGAAACCGCCCTCATCGCATGCACTGACGACATCAGGACCAAAGTCGACAAAGGGGAGACCGTCGCACTCATCCTCCTAGACCTCTCCGCAGCCTTTGACACCGTCTGCCACCACACACTCCGCACATGCCTCCACAACATAGGAATTCCCCACAAAGCCTTAGACTGGCTCACCTCCTTCCTCACCGACCGGACCCAGAGAGTCCGCCTTCCGCCCTTCCACTCCAACACTACCAAGATCACCTGCGGAGTCCCCCAAGGGTCCTCTCTCAGCCCCACACTCTTCAACATCTACATGATCCTCCTAGCCAATATCCTCTGAGCACACGGAATCACTATCCTCTCCTACGCAGATGCCACCCAACTCATCCTCTCCCTCACCCGCAACCCCACCACCGCCAAAACCAACCTACACGCCGCTCTCCTCGACACCGCCAACTGGATGACCACTAACCACCTCAAGCTCAACTCAAACAAAACCGAGATCATCATCTTCGGCCCCAACAAAACCACATGGGACGACTCCTGGTGGCCCACCGCCCTAGGCCCCGCACCCACCCCCGCAAACCATGCATGCAACCTCGGCCTCATCCTTGACCCCTCCCTCTCCATCACACAGCAAATCAATGCTCTAACCTCCTCCTGCTTCCACACACTCCGCACTCTAAAAAGATCCTTCAAATGGATTCCCCCAGAAAGCAGAAAGACAGTCACCACGCACTCATCTGCAGCAGACTGGACTACGGCAACGCCCTCTACGCCAGCACCACACTCAAACTCAAACGCAAACTCCAGAGAATCCAGAACACAGCCGCACGCCGCGTCCTTGGCCTCCCCCGCCACAAACGAATCTCACCACACCTCAAATCCCTTCACTGGCTCCCCATAGGCAAGAGAATCACATTCACGATCCTCATCCACGCACACAAATCCCTCCACAACACCGGCCCAACCTACCTCAACAAAAGAGTTAACTTCCACACTCGCACACGCAACCTCCGATCAGCCGACCCCAACACACCACCACAGGAGGAAGGTCCTTCTCCTACTTCGCCCCCAAAACCTGGAACTCCCTCCCCACCGACCTTCGCAAAACCAAAGACCTCCTGGTCTTCAGAAAGAAGCTCAAGACATGGTTGTTCGATCAGTGACCCTCCTTAACCCCCTTCCCCCCCCCAGCGCCTTGATACCCTCACGGGTGAGTAGCGCGCTCTACAAATTTTTTGATTGATTGATTGATTGATCACCAGCGCTTGTCCTTGTGGAGTAGGTTGAGGCACTAGATTCAGAGAGGCAGCCCTAAAGAATGCAAAATTGAGCTTAAAAGGTCAGGGGCTGGCTTCTTGGGGCTACCTCGTTAATGGCTAGCGCTCCCCGAGTACAGATCTGAAAGTTTGCCTTATTTATTCTTTGCCTGGGCTCTGCGTGGCTGAAGCTTGGTGATAATTAGCTCACCAACTAAAGCGAAAATGGCTGACATCAAGTATTGTGGGTCTAATGCCGGAAGAAAACCATCCCTTATTGGTTGGTAGTAAAGCAACATCCACTAATAGGGGTGTGGTGACCCCTCACACAGTGCCTCGGTGCCGCTGTGCAAGCTGCCCTTTTGATAGCCACACCTCTGATTGGCCCTGCCAGTGTTTGTTAATTGTGTGGACGCAGTAGGCTTGGCAGGCGTCTGTTGCCTTTGTGTACCAGTATCTTGGCTTTTGAAAAGCCCAGAGAATTAAACATTAACGGAGGAATTGAGTAATGAATTAGCTTGATGCAGTGCTTAATTTGAGCCGGTGGTTGCCGGTACGGCCCACCAATGTTTGTTTTGGGGACCGGCAGGTATTTTTCCGCATCAGCTATTGCCCGAGAGCAAAGAGGTAAAACACACACAAATCGTAAAGTCGCAGGAAGACACAGGCGGCAAAACAGTCACAAAGAGTCAGCAGGAAAGTGTCAGTCAGATAAAAGGGGCAGGGAGTGTTTGGCAGTGAATTAAAGATGCCGACAATTAATTGTAGCAGCCGCCACTTTTGATCAGGAGCTCCACGCACCGGCTCTCTTTCGTTTACAAATTAAGCACCGGCTGGATGTGACAGGAAAGTCATATAAAAGTCAGTTAAGGTGAAATAAGACTGGAAAACAAACCGCATTCCACCCAAACCCTCGTTGGCAAGCCGCAGCAAAATATTTGCTCAGGGTGGCTGTGTTTCTAAAGCGCATTCCAAGGGCTCTGCTCACCACTGCTCCTTTATAGAAGGTGGTCACACTCTGCTATCTTTGTTACAGCTCCTCAGTCTGGAGTCGCCTGGCACGGCTTCGAGGAGCTCGCTGCAGTGACTGGAAGACACGGCAGCTGCTGGAAAAAGTAAGCGAAATACATTCTATATGAATGGGAATGGACTTTGAAGTGGGAAATCTCACAGAAAACGTGTTTCATCCAAAAAGAAGATTTTTTGTGCCTGGAATAGTAAATCATGCAAACTGTACAATTTTCAATTTCCAGAGGACATGGATGAAAATTGCGAGTCGCCAGGGGCTGCAGATGCTAGCCGTGGCTTGCGCTTTGCTACCCCTAGCATTCCTTGAGTCCCCATAGTCCAGGGGTTCTCGAAGGCAGTAGAAGGGACAGGCATTCTCCTACCCGTCAGCAGTAATCAGAAACCAGTCAAGGTGACCGGCTACGGGTTGGACAAGGAAGGGCTGAAACCTATGATGTCCTTAGAGGAGAAACGTTCCCTGGCGAACTGGCGTCCATGGTAAATAAAAACACAGGGCCTCATTTACAAGAATGCGGCACATGCCCTAACGACGCCGCGGATGAGCTGTATTTACAATTCAGAGCTCCATGGCGCATGTTTTCACATATGCGTCACAATTTCTGACGCGTCTGTTGCCACTAAACTGACGCATTGCTGAAGTTGCCTTTTTAAACAGACGTAACTCCAGCAATGCAAGAAGTGTCCTGTAGGAAAAGTCCTGTGTCAATGTTACACCTTCTCTGAGCAGGCGGTAAAATGTTGATGCAGTGAAGTCGTAGAATGACAAAGTGAAAAGTTGTAAATTTCACTAAGTCAGTTCTATGTGGCTTTTTCCGAGGGAACACCTACCCTGCATTTACCTGGCGGAGCTAAAATGTGATGCAGGCCTTTACAAACTGACACATTAGACCCAATGCGTCACTTTGTAAGTATGGAGCAGTGTAGCACTGTTGCGTCAAAAAAAAAAAAGACGCAGCCGTGGCACAAGGAGCTTGTAAATGAGACACAGAGTTCTTTAGTCTACGCATATTCGCAGCGTGCAAGCAGAGCTAAAAATCTAAGCAATTACAAGACACATGTAATGTGTGTAGTCCTAAAAGGACTATAATTCTATATCTGAGAGCTGGGCTTTTACTCCAGATTAAGGGGGTGCTTCCTGGCCAATTCTGACCGCGGCGGTAAAGCCGCGGTCAGAAAAGGGAAACCGGCGGTTTCCCGCCGGTTTTCCCCTGGCCAAAGGAATCCTCATGGGGATTCCGACCCACTTCCCGCTACCCTGTTCCTGGCGGTTCTTACCGCCAGGAACAGGATGGCGGGAACGGGTGTCGTGGGGCCCCTGGGGGCCCCTGCACTGCCCATGCCACTGGCATGGGCAGTGCAGGGGCCCCCTAACAGGGCCCCATAAAGATTTTCAGTGTCTGCTGTGCAGACACTGAAAATCGCGACGGGTGCCACTGCACCCGTCGCACCCCTTCAACTCTGCCGGCTCCATTCGGAGCCGGCTTCATTGTTGAAGGGGCTTTCCCGCTGGGCCGGCGGGCGGCCTTCTGGTGGTCGCCCGCCGGCCCAGCGGGAAAGTCAGAATGACCGCCGTGGTCATTTGACCGCGGTACGGTCTTTTGGCGGTGCCCGCCGGGGTCGGAATGACCCCCAAAGTGTACATTGTCAACGCAAGGTATTGGGAGATGACAATTATCCTGATGTCTCTCTATAAAGCTCCCTTTTGGGCCTCTTTAGATGCTGGTATGTATAGCAACATCTCGACATAATTCTTCAAACAAAAAGTACTTGAACATAGACTCATTAAAAAATAAATAAAGATAAAGGAAAGAAAGATTAGACAACATGTCTTGGTGTAAATACAAAAGAAATCGGTCCTTAGTAACATATATATTGGTATATTTATAATAGTATTGTTATAAAATATCAGAACATCTGAAAAGGCCATTAAAAGAGACCAATATAAACACTTACACAATTGCAGAGACAAAGTTTTTTTTTTTTAAATCAAGTAACAACAGAGGCGATCTGTTTGACAAATGACCTGCTAACACAATAATCTATTCCTAATGCGGTTAAAAAGTTTTTTATTTGATAACAGAGAGTGACATTAAATACTTCAATGACAGCAGTAACCAGCGTGATGTTTCGGTCTCTTAATGTCGTTCGTACATGAGCCCCCTTCAGGACAAAGACGGCTTCCTTGACAGCTACAGAGCCCCCTCCATCACAACACCATCCTGGGATGAATCACTGGCTGAAACTGACAGTGACCCATGAAACCATCACATCTCCAAAAAACACCCAATGGCAGTGATCCACTGAACAACAAACATCAGTAAATCGAGCTAGAAAATTATTGTATAAATTCAGAACCTGCTTGTGAATGATGGGTCCTGGAACCTGCGAGAAAAGATGTTGCTTTTGAGCAGAGCAGTATCTGAGGCTGCATCCAGTCAGAAAATTTAAGTCATCCGACAACAGGAGCAGTGTGTTTAATTTCACTGAGTACTTAAGGAGTTCACCAGTGGACATTGTATGTATTTGAACAGCACACAGTCGATACGTGCAGCTCGTGCGCAAGTAGTCACCTTTGTGGTTGCCACTGAGAGGGAGCTGGGTTTCCACCACCATACAATCAGGATTACAACAAATTCCATGCTATTGTGTTATGGTATATGGATATTTAAATAGGGCTTTGTACCCCTGACAAGGCACTGTAATGCTTTGAGGGAGGGTAGGACAGCACACTGTGGAACAGATACGAGATCAGAGACATTTACCATGCACATAGCTGCCAAGTTTTCGGTTTGCATATGTGTGACATTCCCATGTGTGTAATGCGTTTTTTGTGACATTCGAAGCCTTATGTGTGAGACTTTGAATGACACTTTATTGTAAGTGAAATGAAACAGTCGCATCCATGTGAGAGATCATTTTTAGAAATGATTCCCTTTTCTCATATGTGATAGTTTTTGAGGTATCAATTGAGCCAGGGGCGTTTTACATGAGAACAGTGCTTAATTTGTAAATAAAAACGTGCCGGTGCTCAGAGCTCTCCTCTGAAACACGGCGGCTGCTGCAATGAGGTAGTAATCCTGAAGCCATCTCGGGCCTCTTCAATCAATTTACAGCCACTCCCTGCCCCTTCAGCTCACTCTTGCAGCTTTTTTCTTCCTCCCTTTGTGACCTTTTTCGTTTTTCTCTTCCTCCGTCCTTCCCATATGTGTCTTTTGCTCTCATTGAATGCTTGAGGCAGAAGAATAAACGCCGGCCCTCAAAATTAAGTGCCAGTGCTCAGCACAAGAAACAACAAGCTCAAATTAAGCACTGCATGAGAATCAGACGTCTTTATTTAGCAGGAGTAAGGTAGATGGTTTACTCAGAATCACAGAATATGGGGCACCAGGCCGGGATTCAAGGACTCTTCTACGGTTCTAAAGTTCACAGTTCTGGTCCCTAGGCCACATCCTGCCTCCATCTTCTCCTATTACAGTTTTCTAATGAGGTCCCTCTTTTACCAATTTAGACAGACCAAGTTTTGGGCGTATACTTAGAAGGTTCGTTTTGCGGTTGGACAACCACGTCTGTTTGATACCAAGGTGTGAGCAGGGGTTGCTTTTGTACATGAATTAAGCAGGTGTGTGGTTCTGTGGTAAGGTGTTGAAATCTCTAGTTCGCTTGACTGGGATATGAGTTTCTGGGATAGTGGGATATTTCTCGTAATAGAGCAAGAACGCTCTGCCACCCGCTGTACGGTAGCGCCACCTTGTGGCCTTTGATAAACAGCACTCTGAATTTAGCAAAGTGAGAAACTGGAACTACAATGGTTCTATTGCTTTAATTGCTCTTCAGGACAGGGTTCTTTTGGGTGACAATCTCAGGTATTGGAATAATGCTGCAAAATTACCGAAAATGCGTTATTTTAACGCAACGGGGATGGCAGTTGACAAGTCTGTGGCACTGAGGTATTTAGAAATAGTGCTCGGCTATTTTAAATCCAAGACAAGGTCTGGCGCCTTTGTTATCTCCGGAATGCAGTCATCCGGTATCTCCAACTATGTGCGTGAAGTATTGCATGGGGAGGAGCAGCGTGGGCAGGTGACTGCCCTCCTCCCAGCACAGGTGGAGGTCAAATGCATCATGGGAATGTGAGATGAAAGGTTGGCGAGGTCGAAACTTCCATGCCCAAATTCAAAATGCATCTCAAGACAACTTGGGGGTGTGGGAGGGGCCATTAATCTGGGAGAACAAACTAAGCAGGACATCCAAAGATCCTTCTGGGATTGTTTTATAGGATAAACACAAAGTGAATGTGACCCTGGGGTTCAGGGATAGAGCTTCCATTGGTGCAGCGGGTGCAGTGGCACTGGGGTCGAGAGCTCTGATGGGGGCCACTGACCCCTGTTTATTGATGCATTTCACAGTTCATGCAGTGGCCAGATGGCTCATTTCCTTGCAGGACTTTGGTACATGGCACACTGGGAACCCACTCCTGGTCTTCCTTTAGGGTGTAAAACTGGAACGATAACATGGAAGTACATAGAATCCTGACCCCTCCCCTCTAAAACCTAACCAGGGAGAGGTCGAGCTCTCCTCCCATAACACACCCAGACCATTAACTTCTGATATTCCCCGTACCACCTTCTATTGCAAGACTTAGAGGAAAAACTCGTAATAGGTGATATTTATCATACCAGATAAATAACATATCCTACGATATTGTATAGGTGCGTTTGATATAACACCGAAAACCGGGCTACTAGTAATGAGGTCACAATCTATTGGCTTGCAGACCAGATGGCTCAGCGATTTATATGCTCTCTGCGGACCTCTCTATATTTTGGATTTGAGTTCCAGCTTTCTGAGGCATGTTCAATGCTTACCACTGACTTGGGTAATAGAAGCTGTCTCTCACTGACACCAGCCACCAGGCCAAGGCACCATTCCAAGTGGCTGCGCAGTCTCCAGCCTTCCCCTGTGTGACAGTCTCAAGTCCCAAGGATGCCAGGAATCTGCTGCATGGCCTTAGGGTAGGGCTCTCTCTCCCTCTGTCCCTTCCATGCAGTGCACTCTCTCTCTCTCCCCCCTTCTGTCCCTTCCATGCAGCGTGCTGTCTCTCCCTCCTTCTGTCCCTTCCATGCAGTGTAACCTCTCTCCCTTCTGTCCCTTCCATGCAGTGTGCTGTCTCTCCCTCCTTCTGTCCCTTTCATGCAGTGCGCGCTCTCTCTCCCTCCTTCTGTCCCTTCCATGCAGAGTGCTGTCTCTCCCTCCTTCTGTCCCTTCCATGCAGTGCACCGTCTCTCTCTCCCTGCTTCTGTCCCTTCCATGCAGTGTGCTGTCTCTCTCTCCTTCTGTCCCTTCCATGCAGTGCGCTCTCTCTCTCTCCCTCCTTCTTTCCCTTCCATGCAGTGTGCTCTCTCCATCCTTCCGTCCCTTCCATGCAGTGCGCTCTCGCTCCCTCCTCCTGTCCCTTCCATGCATTGCGCTCTCTCTCCCTTTTTTCCCTTCCATGCACTGTAACCTCTCTCCCTCTTGTCCCTTCCATGCACTGTGCTCTCTCTCTCTCTCTCTCTCTCCCTCCCTCCTCCGGTCCCTTCCATGCAGTGCGCTCTCTTACTCTCCCTCCTTCTGTCCCTTCCATGCAGTGTGCTGTCTCTCCCTCCTTCTGCCCCTTCCATGCACTGTGGTGTCTCTCCCTTCTGTCCCTTCCATGCAGTGTAACCTTTCTCCCTTCTCTCCCTTCCATGCAGTGTACCCTCTCTCCCCCCTGCCCCTTCCATGCAGTGTGCTGTCTCTCCCTCCTTCTGTCCCTTCCATGCAGTGCGCTTTCTCTCCCTCATTCTGTCCCTTCCATGCAGTGTGCTGTCTCTCCCTTCTGTCTCTTTCATGGAGTGTAACCTCTCTCTCTTTTCTCCCTCTCTCCCTTCCATGCAGTGTAATCTCTCTCCCTCCTGCCCCTTCCATGTAGTCTGCTCTCTCTCCCTCCTGTCCCTTCCATGCAGAGTGTTGTCTCTCCCTCCTTCTGTCCCTTCCATGCAGTGTGCTGTCTCTCCCTCCTTCTGTCCCTTCCATGCAGTGTGCTGTTTCTCCCTTCTGTCCCTTGCATGCAGTGCGCTCTCCCCTCCCTCCTTCTGTCTCTTCCATGCAGTCTGCTCTCTCTCCCTCCTGTCCCTTCCATGCAGTGTTGTCTCTCCCTCCTTCTGTCCCTTCCATGCAGTGTGCTGTCTCTCCCTCCTTCTGTCCCTTCCATGCAGTGTGCTGTTTCTCCCTTCTGTCCCTTGCATGCAGTGCGCTCTCTCTCCCTCCTCCTGTCCCTTCCATGCAGTGTGCTGTCTCTCCCTTCTGTCCCTTGCATGCATGTGTAACCTATCTCCCTTCCCTCCCTTCCATGCAGTGTAACCTCTCTCCCTCCTGCCCCTTCCATGCAGTGTGCTGTCTCGCCCTCTTTCTGTCCCTTCCATGCAGTGCACTCTCTCTCTCTCTCTCTCCTTCTGTCTCTTCCATGCAGTCTGCTCTCTTTCCCTCCTGCCCCTTCCATGCGGTGTAACCTCTCTCCCACCTGTCTCTTCCATGCAGTGTGTTCTCCCTCTCTCTCCCTCTTGTCCCTTCCATGCAGTGCACTCTCTCTCTCTCCCTCCTTCTGTCCCTTCCATGCAGTGTGTTGTCTCTCATCCTTCTGTCCCTTCCATGCAGTGCGCTCTCTCTCTCTCTCTCTTTCTGTCCCTTCCATGCAGTGTGCTGCCTCTCCCTCCTTCTGTCCCTTACATGCAGGGCGCTCTCTCTCTCTCTCCCTCCTCCTGTCCCTTCCATGCAGTGCGCTCTCTCTCCCTCCTCCTGTCCCTTCCATGCAGTGCGCTCTGTCTCCCTCTGTCCCTTCCATGCAGTGCACTCTCTCTCTCCCTCCTTCTGTCCCCTCCATGCAGCGTGCTGTCTCTCCCTCCTTCTGTCCCTTCCATGCAGTGTAACCTCTCTCCCTTCTGTCCCTTCCATGCAGTGCGCTCTCTCTCTCTCTCTCTCCTTCCTTCTTTCCCTTCCATGCAGTGTGCTGTCTCTCCCTCCTTCCGTCCCTTCTATGCAGTGCCCTCTCTCTCCCTCCTCCTGTCCCTTCCATGCATTGCGCTCTCTCTCCCTTTTGTCCCTTCCATGCAGTGTAACCTCTCTACCTCCTGTCCCTTCCATGCACTGCACTCTCGCTCTCCCTCCCTCCCTCCTCCTGTCCCTTCCATGCAGTGCGCTCTCTTTCTCTCCCTCCTTCTGTCCCTTCCATGCAGTGTGCTGTCTCTCCCATCTTCTGCCCCTTCCATGCAGTGTGGTGTCTCTCCCTTCTGTCCCTTCCATGCAGTGTAACCCCTCTCCCTTCTCTCCCTTCCATGCAGTGTAACCTCTCTCCCTCCTGTCTCTTCCATGCAGTGTGCTGTCTCTCCCTCCTTCTGTCCCTTCCATGCAGTGCGCTTTCTCTCCCTCCTTCTGTCCCTTCCATGCAGTGTGCTGTCTCTCCCTTCTGTCTCTTTCATGGAGTGTAACCTCTCTCCCTTTTCTCCCTCTCTCCCTTCCAGGCAGTGTAATCTCTCTCCCTCCTGCCCCTTCCATGCAGTCTGCTCTCTCTCCCTCCTGTCCCTTCCATGCAGTGCGCTGTCTCTCCCTCCTTCTGTCTCTTCCATGCAGTCTGCTCTCTCTCCCTCCTGTCCCTTCCATGCAGAGTGTTGTCTCTCCCTCCTTCTGTCCCTTCCATGCAGTGTGCTGTCTCTCCCTCCTTCTGTCCCTTCCATGCAGTGTGCTGTTTCTCCCTTCTGTCCCTTGCATGCAGTGCGCTCTCTCTCCCTCCTCCTGTCCCTTCCATGCTGTGTGCTGTCTCTCCCTTCTGTCCCTTGCATGCATGTGTAACCTATCTCCCTTCCCTCCCTTCCATGCAGTGTAACCTCTCTCCCTCCTGCCCCTTCCATGCAGTGTGCTGTCTCGCCCTCTTTCTGTCCCTTCCATGCAGTGCACTCTCTCTCTCTCCTTCTGTCTCTTCCATGCAGTCTGCTCTCTTCCCCTCCTGCCCCTTCCATGCGGTGTAACCTCTCTCCCACCTGTCTCTTCCATGCAGTGTGTTCTCCCTCTCTCTCCCTCTTGTCCCTTCCATGCAGTGCACTCTCTCTCTCTCCCTCCTTCTGTCCCTTCCATGCAGTGTGTTGTCTCTCATCCTTCTGTCCCTTCCATGTAGTGCGCTCTCTCTCTCTCTCTCTTTCTGTCCCTTCCATGCAGTGTGCCGCCTCTCCCTCCTTCTGTCCCTTACAAGCAGGGCGCTCTCTCTCTCTCTCCCTCCTTCTGTCCCTTCCATGCAGTGCGCTCTCTCTCCCTCCTCCTGTCCCTTCCATGCAGTGCGCTCTCTCTCCCTCCTCCTGTCCCTTCCATGCAGTGCGCTCTCTCTCCCTTTGTCCCTTCCATGCAGTGCACTCTCTCTCTCCCTCCTTCTGTCCCCTCCATGCAGCGTGCTGTCTCTCCCTCCTTCTGTCCCTTCCATGCAGTGTAACCTCTCTCCCTTCTGTCCCTTCCATGCAGTGCGCTCTCTCTCTCTCTCCCTCCTTCTTTCCCTTCCATGCAGTGTGCTGTCTCTCCCTCCTTCCGTCCCTTCTATGCAGTGCCCTCTCTCTCCCTCCTCCTGTCCCTTCCATGCATTGCGCTCTCTCTCCCTTTTGTCCCTTCCATGCAGTGTAACCTCTCTCCCTCCTGTCCCTTCCATGCACTGCACTTTCGCTCTCCCTCCCTCCCTCCTCCTGTCCCTTCCATGCAGTGCGCTCTCTTTCTCTCCCTCCTTCTGTCCCTTCCATGCAGTGTGCTGTCTCTCCCATCTTCTCCCCTTCCATGCAGTGTGGTGTCTCTCCCTTCTGTCCCTTCCATGCAGTGTAACCTCTCTCCCTTCTCTCCCTTCCATGCAGTGTAACCTCTCTCCCTCCTGTCTCTTCCATGCAGTGTGCTGTCTCTCCCTCCTTCTGTCCCTTCCATGCAGTGCGCTTTCTCTCCCTCCTTCTGTCCCTTCCATGCAGTGTGCTGTCTCTCCCTTCTGTTTCTTTCATGGAGTGTAACCTCTCTCCCTTTTCTCCCTCTCTCCCTTCCAGGCAGTGTAATCTCTCTCCCTCCTGCCCCTTCCATGCAGTCTGCTCTCTCTCCCTCCTGTCCCTTCCATGCAGTGCGCTGTCTCTCCCTCCTTCTATCCCTTCAATGCAGTGTAACCTCTTTCCCTCCTGGACCTTCCATGCAGTGTGCTGTCTTTCCTCTTTCTTACCCTTCCATGCAGTGCGCTCTCTCTCCCTCCCTCCTTCTGTCTCTTCCATGCAGTCTGCTCTCTCTCCCTCCTGTCCCTTCCATGCAGTGTGTTGTCTCTCCCTCCTTCTGTCCCTTCCATGCAGTGTGCTGTCTCTCCCTCCTTCTGTCCCTTCCATGCAGTGTGCTGTTTCTCCCTTCTGTCCCTTGCATGCAGTGCGCTCTCTCTCCCTCCTCCTGTCCCTTCCATGCAGTGTGCTGTCTCTCCCTTCTGTCCCTTGCGTGCATGTGTAACCTATCTCCCTTCCCTCACTTCCATGCAGTGTAACCTCTCTCCATCCTGCCCCTTCCATGCAGTGTGCTGTCTCGCCCTCTTTCTGTCCCTTCCATGCAGTGCTCTCTCTCTCTCCTTCTGTCTCTTCCATGCAGTCTGCTCTCTTTCCCTCCTGCCCCTTCCATGCAGTGTAACCTCTCTCCCACCTGTCTCTTCCATGCAGTGTGTTCTCTCTCTCTCCCTCCTGTCCCTTCCATGCAGTGCACTCTCTCTCTCTCGCCCTCCTTCTGTCCCTTCCATGCAGTGTGTTGTCTCTCATCCTTCTGTCCCTTCCATGCAGTGCGCTCTCTCTCTCTCTCTCTCTTTCTGTCCCTTCCATGCAGTGTGCTGCCTCTCCCTCCTTCTGTCCCTTCCATGCAGTGCGCTCTCTCTCTCTCTCCCTCCTTCTGTCCCTTCCATGCAGTGCGCTCTCTCTCCCTCCTCCTGTCCCTTCCATGCAGTGCGCTCTCTCTCCCTCCTCCTGTCCCTTCCATGCAGTGCGCTCTCTCTCCCTCTGTCCCTTCCATGCAGTGCACTCTCTCTCTCCCTCCTTCTGTCCCCTCCATGCAGCGTGCTGTCTCTCCCTCCTTCTGTCCCTTCCATGCAGTGTAACCTCTCTCCCTTCTGTCCCTTCCATGCAGTGCGCTCTCTCTCTCTCTCCCTCCTTCTTTCCCTTCCATGCAGTGTGCTGTCTCTCCCTCCTTCCGTCCCTTCTATGCAGTGCCCTCTCTCCCTCCTCCTGTCCCTTCCATGCATTGCGCTCTCTCTCCCTTTTGTCCCTTCCATGCAGTGTAACCTCTCTCCCTCCTGTCCCTTCCATGCACTGCACTCTCGCTCTCCCTCCCTCCCTCCTCCTGTCCCTTCCATGCAGTGCGCTCTCTTTCTCTCCCTCCTTCTGTCCCTTCCATGCAGTGTGCTGTCTCTCCCATCTTCTGCCCCTTCCATGCAGTGTGGTGTCTCTCCCTTCTGTCCCTTCCATGCAGTGTAACCTCTCTCCCTTCTCTCCCTTCCATGCAGTGTAACCTCTCTCCCTCCTGTCTCTTCCATGCAGTGTGCTGTCTCTCCCTCCTTCTGTCCCTTCCATGCAGTGCGCTTTCTCTCCCTCCTCCTGTCCCTTCCATGCAGTGCACTCTCTCTCTCTCGCCCTCCTTCTGTCCCTTCCATGCAGTGTGTTGTCTCTCATCCTTCTGTCCCTTCCATGCAGTGCGCTCTCTCTCTCTCTCTCTCTCTCTCTTTCTGTCCCTTCCATGCAGTGTGCTGCCTCTCCCTCCTTCTGTCCCTTCCTTGCAGTGTGCTCTCTCTTTCTCTCCCTCCTTCTGTCCCTTCCATGCAGTGCGCTCTCTCTCCCTCCTCCTGTCCCTTCCATGCAGTGCGCTCTCTCTCCCTTCTCCTGTCCCTTTCATGCAGTGCGCTCTCTCTCACTGTCCCTTCCATGCAGTGCGCTCTCTCTCTCTTTCCCTCCTTCTTTCCCTTCCATACAGTGTGCTGTCTCTCCATCCTTCCGTACCTTCTATGCAGTGCCCTCTCTCTCCCTCCTCCTGTCCCTTCCATGCATTGCGCTCTCTCTCCCTTTTGTCCCTTCCATGCAGTGTAACCTCTCTCCCTCCTGTCCCTTCCATGCACTGCCCTCTCTCGCTCTCTCTCCCTCCCTCCTCCTGTCCCTTCCATGCAGTGCGCTCTCTATCTCTCCCTCCTTCTGTCCCTTCCATGCAGTGTGCTGTCTCTCCCATCTTCTGCCCCTTCCATGCAGTGTGGTGTCTCTCCCTTCTGTCCCTTCCATGCAGTGTAACCTCTCTCACTTCTCTCCCTTCCATGCAGTGTAACCTCTCTCCCTCCTGCCCCTTCCATGCAGTGTGCTGTCTCTCCCTCCTTCTGTCCCTTCCATGCAGTGCGCTCTCTCTTTCTCTCCCTCCTTCTGTCCCTTCCATGCAGTGCGCTCTCTCTCCCTCCTCCTATCCCTTCCATGCAGTGCGCTCTCTCTCCCTGTCCCTTCCATGCAGTGCGCTCTCTCTCTCTCCCTCCTTCTTTCCTTTCCATGCAGTGTGCTGTCTCTCCCTCCTTCCGTCCCTTCTATGCAGTGCCCTCTCTCTCCCTCCTCCTGTCCCTTCCATGCATTGCGCTCTCTCTCCCTTTTGTCCCTTCCATGCAGTGTAACCTCTCTCCCTCCTGTCCCTTCCATTCACTGCGCTCTCTCGCTCTCTCTCCCTCCCTCCTCCTGTCCCTTCCATGCAGTGTGCTGTCTCTCCCATCTTCTGCCCCTTCCATGCAGTGTGGTGTCTCTCCCTTCTGTCCCTTCCATGCAGTGTAACCTCTCTCCCTTCTCTCCCTTCCATGCAGTGTAAGCTCTCTCCCTCCTGCCCCTTCCATGCAGTGTGCTGTCTCTCCCTCCTTCTGTCCCTTCCATGCAGTGCGCTTTCTCTCCCTCCTCCTGTCCCTTCCATGCAGTGTGCTGTCTCTCCCTTCTGTCTCTTTCATGGAGTGTAACCTCTCTCCCTTTTCTCCCTCTCTCCCTTCCAGGCAGTGTAATCTCTCTCCCTCCTGCCCCTTCCATGCAGTCTGCTCTCTCTCCCTCCTGTCCCTTCCATGCAGTGCGCTGTCTCTCCCTCCTTCTATCCCTTCAATGCAGTGTAACCTCTTTCCCTCCTGCCCCTTCCATGCAGTGTGCTGTCTTTCCTCTTTATGTCCCTTCCATGCAGTGCGCTCTCTCTCCCTCCCTCCTTCTGTATCTTCCATGCAGTCTGCTCTCTCTCCCTCCTGTCCCTTCCATGCAGTGTGTTGTCTCTCCCTCCTTCTGTCCCTTCCATGCAGTGTGCTGTCTCTCCCTCCTTCTGTCCCTTCCATGCAGTGTGATGTTTCTCCCTTCTGTCCCTTGCATGCAGTGCGCTCTCTCTCCCTCCTCCTGTCCCTTCCATGCAGTGTGCTGTCTCTCCCTTCTGTCCCTTGCGTGCATGTGTAACCTATCTCCCTTCCCTCCCTTCCATGCAGTGTAACCTCTCTCCCTCCTGCCCCTTCCATGCAGTGTGCTGTCTCGCCCTCTTTCTGTCGCTTCCATGCAGTGCACTCTCTCTCTCTCCTTCTGTCTCTTCCATGCAGTCTGCTCTCTTCCCCTCCTGCCCCTTCCATGCGGTGTAACCTCTCTCCCACCTGTCTCTTCCATGCAGTGTGTTCTCCCTCTCTCTCCCTCTTGTCCCTTCCATGCAGTGCACTCTCTCTCTCTCCCTCCTTCTGTCCCTTCCATGCAGTGTGTTGTCTCTCATCCTTCTGTCCCTTCCATGCAGTGCGCTCTCTCTCTCTCTCTCTTTCTGTCCCTTCCATGCAGTGTGCCGCCTCTCCCTCCTTCTGTCCCTTACATGCAGGGCGCTCTCTCTCTCTCTCCCTCCTTCTGTCCCTTCCATGCAGTGTGCTGTCTCGCCCTCTTTCTGTCCCTTCCATGCAGTGCACTCTCTCTCTCTCTCTCTCTCCTTCTGTCTCTTCCATGCAGTCTGCTCTCTTTCCCTCCTGCCCCTTCCATGCAGTGTAACCTCTCTCCCACCTGTCTCTTCCATGCAGTGTGTTCTCTCTCTCCCTCCTGTCCCTTCCATGCAGTGCACTCTCTCTCTCTCTCCCTCCTTCTGTCCCTTCCATGCAGTGTGTTGTCTCTCATCCTTCTGTCCCTTCCATGCAGTGCGCTCTCTCTCTCTCTCTCTCTCTTTCTGTCCCTTCCATGCAGTGTGCTGCCTCTCCCTCCTTTTGTCCCTTCCATGCAGTGCGCTCTCTCTTTGTCTCCCTCCTTTTGTCCCTTCCATGCAGTGCGCTCTCTCTCCCTCCTCCTGTCCCTTCCATGCAGTGCGCTCTCTCTCCCTCCTCCTGTCCCTTCCATTCAGTGCGCTCTCTCTCCCTGTCCCTTCCATGCAGTGCACTCTCTCTCTCCTTCTGTCCCTTCCATGCAGCGTGCTGTCTCTCCCTCCTTCTGTCCCTTCCATGCAGTGTAACCTCTCTCCCTTCTGTCCCTTCCATGCAGTGTGCTGTCTCTCCCTCCTTCTGTCCCTTCCATGCAGGGTAGCCTATCTCCCTCCTGCCCGGTCCATGCAGTGCGCTCTCTCTCTTCCTCCTTCTGTCCCTTCCATGCAGTCTGCTCTCTCTCCCTTCCATGCAGTGTAACCTCCCTCCCTCCTGTCCCTTCCATGCAGTGCACTCTCTCTCCTTCTGTCCCTTCCATGCAGTCTGCTCCCTCTCTATTCCATGCAGTGTAATCTCTCTTCCTCCTGCCCCTTCCATGCAGTGTAACCTCTCTCCCTCCTGTCCCTTCCATGCAGTGTGTTGTCTCTCCCTCCTTCTGTCCCTTCGATGCAGTGTGCTGTCTCTCCCTCCTTCTGTCCCTTCCATGCAGTGCGCTCTCTCTCCCTCCTCCTGTCCCTTCCATGCATTGTGCTCTCTCTCCCTTTTGTCCCTTCCATGCAGTGCGCTCTCTCTCTCTCCCTGCTTCTGTCCCTTCCATGCAGTGTGCACTCTCTCCCTCCTCCTGTCCCTTCCATGCATTGTGCTCTCTCTCCCTTTTGTCCCTTCCATGCAGTGCGCTCTCTCTCTCTCCCTGCTCTGTCCCTTCCATGCAGTGCACTCTCTCTCTCTCTCTCTCTCCCTCCTTCTGTCCCTTCCATGCAGTGTGCTGTCTCTCCCTCCTTCTGTCCCTTCCATGCAGTGTGCTCTCTCTCTCTCTCCCTCCTTCTATCCCTTTCATGCAGTGTGCTGTCTCTCTCGCCCCCTTCTGCCCCTTCCATGCAGTGTAACCTCTTTCCCTTCTGTCCGTTCCATGCAGTGAGGCCTCTCTCTCCCTCATCGAGTCCCTTCCAAGCAGTGCGCTCTCTCTCCCTTTTGTCCGTTCCATGCAGTGTAACCTCCCTCCCTCCTGGCCCTTCCATGCAGTGCGCTCTCTCTCCTTCTGTCCCTTCCATGCAGTGCGCTCTCTCCCTCCCTCCTTCTGTCCCTTCCATGCAGTATGCTCTCTCTCCCTTCCAAGCAGTGTAACCTGCCTCCCTCCTGTCCCTTCCATGCAGTGTGTCCTCTCTCTGTCTCTTTCTGTCCCTTCCATGCAGTCTGCTCCCTGTCTATTCCATGCAGTGTAATCTCTCTCCCTTCTGCCCCTTCCATGCAGTGCAACCTCTCTCCCTCCTGTCCCTTCCATGCAGTGCGCTCTCTCTCTCTCTCTCTCTCTCTCTCTCTTTCTGTCCCTTCCATGCAGTGTGCTGCCTCTCCCTCCTTCTGTCCCTTCCATGCAGTGCGCTCTCTCTTTCTCTCCCTCCTTCTGTCTCTTCCATGCAGTGCGCTCTCTCTCCCTCCTCCTGTCCCTTCCATGCAGTGCGCTCTCTCTCCCTCCTCCTGTCCCTTCCATGCAGTGCGCTCTCTCTCCCTGTCCCTTCCATGCAGTGCACTCTCTCTCTCTCTCTCCTTCTGTCCCTTCCATGCAGCGTGCTGTCTCTCCCTCCTTCTGTCCCTTTCATGCAGTGTAACCTCTCTCCCTTCTGTCCCTTCCATGCAGTGTGCTGTCTCTCCCTCCTTCTGTCCCTTCCATGCAGGGTAGCCTCTCTCCCTCCTGCCCGGTCCATGCAGTGCGCTCTCTCTCTTCCTCTTTCTGTCCCTTCCATGCAGTCTGCTCTCTCTCCCTTCCATGCAGTGTAACCTCCCTCCCTCCTGTCCCTTCCATGCAGTGCACTCTCTCTCCTTCTGTCCCTTCCATGCAGTCTGCTCCCTCTCTATTCCATGAAGTGTAATCTCTCTTCCTCATGCCCCTTCCATGCAGTGTAACCTCTCTCCCTCCTGTCCCGTCCATGCAGTGTGTTGTCTCTCCCTCCTTCTGTCCCTTCCATGCAGTGTGCTGTCTCTCCCTCCTTCTGTCCCTTCCATGCAGTGCGCTCTCTCTCCCTCCTCCTGTCCCTTCCATGCATTGTGCTCTCTCTCCCTTTTGTCCCTTCCATGCAGTGCGCTCTCTCTCTCCCTGCTTCTGTCCCTTCCATGCAGTGTGCACTCTCTCCCTCCTCCTGTCCCTTCCATGCATTGTGCTCTCTCTCCCTTTTGTCCCTTCCATGCAGTGCACTCTCTCTCTCTCCCTGCTTCTGTCCTTTCCATGCAGTGTGCTGTCTCTCCCTCCTTCTGTCCCTTCCATGCAGTGTGCTCTCTCTCTCTCTCCCTCCTTCTGTCCCTTTCATGCAGTGTGCTGTCTCTTTTGCCCCCTTCCATGCAGTGTAACCTCTTTCCCTTCTGTCCCTTCCATGCAGTGAGGCCTCTCTCTCCCTCATCGAGTCCCTTCCAAGCAGTGCGCTCTCTCTCTATTTTGTCCGTTCCATGCAGTGTAACCTCCGTTCCTCCTGGCCCTTCCATGCAGTGCGCTCTCTCTCCTTCTGTCCCTTCCATGCAGTGCGCTCTCTCTCTCCCTCCTTCTGTCCCTTCCATGCAGTATGCTCTCTCTCCCTTCCAAGCAGTGTAACCTGCCTCCCTTCTGTCCCTTCCATGCAGTGCGCTCTCTCTCTGTCTCTTTCTGTCCCTTCCATGCAGTCTGCTCCCTCTCTATTCCATGCAGTGTAATCTCTCTCCCTTCTGCCCCTTCCATGCAGTGCAACCTCTCTCCCTCCTGTCCCTTCCATGCAGTTCTCTCTCTCTCTCGCTCTCTCTCTCTCTCTCTCTCTCTCTCTCTCTCTCTGTCTCTCTGTCTCTCTCTCTCTCTCTTCCATGAAGTCTGCACTCTCTCCCTCCTGCCCCTTCCATGCAGTGAGTGTAACCTCTCTCCCTCCTGTCCCTTCCATGCAGTGTAACCTCTCTCCCTCCTGTCCCTTCCATGCAGTGCTCTCTCTCTCTCTCTCTCTGTTCCATGCAGTCTGCTTTCTCTCCCTCCTGCCCCTTACATACAGTGTGCTGTCTCTCCCTCCTTCTGTCCCTTCCATACAGTGTAACCTCTCTCCCTCCTGCCCCGTCCATGCAGTGTGGTCTCTCTCTCCCTCCTTCTGTCTCTTCCATGCAGTGTGCTCTCTCTCCCTTCCATGCAGTGTAACCTCCCTCCCTCCTGTCCCTTCCATGCAGTGCGCGCTCTCTCTCTCTCTCCTTCTGTCCCTTCCATGCAGTCTGCTCCCTCTCTATTCCATGCAGTGTAATCTCTCTCCCTCCTGTCCCTACTATGCAGTGCAACCTCTCTCCCTCCTGTCCCTTCCACGTAGTGCGCTCTCTCTCTCTCTCTCTCTCTCTCTCTCTCTCTCTCTCTGTTCCATGCAGTCTGCTCTCTCTCCCTCCTGCCCTTTCCATGCAGTGTGCTGTCTCTCCCTCCTTCTGTCCCTTCCATGCAGGGTAACCTCTCTCCCTCCTGCCCAGTCCATGCAGTGCGCTCTCTCTCTTCCTCCTTCTGTCCCTTCCATGCAGTGCGCTCTCTCTCCTTCTGTCCCTTCCATGCAGTCTGCTCCCTCTCTATTCCATGCAGTGTAATCTCTCTTCCTCCTGCCCCTTCCATGCAGTGTAATCTCTCTCCCTCCTGTCTCTTCCATGCAGTCTGCTCTCCCACTTCTGTCCCTTCCATGCAGCGTACCCTCTCTCCCTCCTGTCCCTTCCATGCAGTGCGCTCTCTCTCTCTCTCTCTGTTCCATGCAGTCTGCTTTCTCTCCCTCCTGCCCCTTACATGCAGTGTGCGGTCTCTCCCTCCTTCTGTCCCTTCCATGCAGTGTAACCTCTCTCCCTCCTGCCCCGTCCATGCAGTGTGCTCTCTCTCTCCCTCCTTCTGTCTCTTCCATGCAGTGTGCTCTCTCTCCCTTCCATGCAGTGTAACCTCCCTCCCTCCTGTCCCTTCCATGCAGTGCGCGCTCTCTCTCTCTCCTTCTGTCCCTTCCATGCAGTCTGTTCCCTCTCTATTCCATGCAGTGTAATCTCTCTCCCTCCTGTCCCTTCCATGCAGTGCAACCTCTCTCCCTCCTGTCCCTTCCACGTAGTGCGCTCTCTCTGTACCATGCAGTCTGCTCTCTCTCCCTCCTGCCCTTTCCATGCAGTGTGCTGTCTCTCCCTCCTTCTGTCCCTTCCATGCAGGGTAACCTCTCTCCCTCCTGCCCGGTCCATGCAGTGCGCTCTCTCTCTTCCTCCTTCTGTCCCTTCCATGCAGTCTGCTCTCTCTCCCTTCCATGCAGTGTAACCTCCCTCCCTCCTGTCCCTTCCATGCAGTGCGCTCTCTCTCCATCTGTCCCTTCCATGCAGTCTGCTCCCTCTCTATTCCATGCAGTGTAATCTCTCTTCCTCCTGCCCCTTCCATGCAGTGTAACCTCTCTCCCTCCTGTCTCTTCCATGCAGTCTGCTCTCCCACTTCTGTCCCTTCCATGCAGCGTACCCTCTCTCCCTCCTGTCCCTTCCATGCAGTGTAAGCTCTCTCCTTCCTGTCCCTTCCATGCAGTGTGCTGCCTCTCCCTCGTTCTGTCCCTTCCTGTCTCTCCCTCCTCCTTCCATGCAGTGCACTCTCTGTTTATGTTCAGCTCAGGAGTCCCTCGACCAGTGCATTTGAAAGCACATTTTTATAGTAGCAGAGAAATCTCGGACAGGTGGTGCTGTACAGGGAACAGATCACAGAAGGTAGGCGAACAGATTTTAAAAGCCAAAACCAGGATATTTCGCAAAAAAAATAGAAAAGGGACTAATTCAACATGATCCAAGGGGCAGATAATCAAATCAGGGTTTATGAAGCACAACTACTCACCCGTAAGGGTCTCAAGGCGCTAAGGGGTTTGTCCTCTGAGCTTCAGTGGAAGAGCCAGGTGTTCCTGAATTGGGGTAGAGATGGTGACTGCCCGAGGTGCAGGGGCTCTTGCCACGAGGTAGGATGGCAGCGCTCATCAATATAGAAACGCAGAGAAGGCACTGTGGGGAATAAAGTTTAATTTTAATACCCAGCAGCATAGATGTTATTTAAATAGCTCTCTAATAACAGCTTCTACCTAGCACTGCTGCTAACACACAAAAACCTGCCTTCACTGTTACAAGTCGACATTTACTGAACACCGGGGCTTGGCCCTAAATTGCATCGATCTGCCTGGACAGCTGGTGACAAACCGGGACTATCCCGGCAAAGCCGGGACGCCTGGACTCCCTATACAGGAGCCAGGCATAATATTATTTTATTTTTCAGCTGCTGGCTAAGCCTGTGGGGTGACACTCCTTCACCATTGTGAAGGAGCAGTCCCTGGTTGACAGGGGAGAAAGAAGAGGGATACTGAGTCCCAAGGGTGCAAGGAGACTGCCAACCTTGGCTCAGGGCAGGGTGCTCACTCCCTCCATCTGTCCCCTCCATGCAGTCTGCTTTCTCTCCCTTCTGAACTTCCATGCAGAGTGCTCCCTCTCCCTTCTGTCCCCTCCATGCAGGGTGCTCTCTCCCTCCCCCTCCCCAATGCAGGGTGCTCTCTCTCCCTTCTGTCCCCTCCATGCAGGGTGCTCTCTCCCTCCCCCTCCCCAATGCAGGGTGCTCTCTCTCCCTTCTGTCCCCTCCATGCAGTCTGCTCTCTCTCCCTTCTGTCCCCTCCATGCAGTCTGCTCTCTCTCCCTTCTGTCCCCTCCAAACAGTGTGCTCTCTCTCCCTTCTGCCCCCTCCATGCAGTCTGCTCTCTCTCCCTTCTGTCCCCTCCAAACAGTGTGCTCTCTCTCCCTTCTGCCCCCTCCATGCAGTCTGCTCTCTCTCCTTTCTGTCCCCTCCATGCAGTCTGCTCTCTCTCCTTTCTGTCCCCTCCATGCAGTCTGCTCCTTCCCTTCTGCCCCCTCCATGCAGTTTGCTCCTTCCCTTCTGTCCACGCCATGCAGTCTGCTCTCTCTCCGTTCTGTCCCCTCCATGCAGTCTGCTTTCTCTCCCTTCTGTCCCCTCCGTGCAGTGTGCTCTCTCTCTCCCTTCTCTGACATTCATACAGTGTGCTCTCTCCCTTTTGTCCCCTCCATGCACTGTGATCTCTCCCTCCCCCCATCTGTCCTCTCCAAGCAACCTGCTTTCTCTCCCTTCTGTCCCCTCCACGCAGGGTGCTCTCTCCCTCCCTCCTTCTGCCCCTCAATTCAGTGTGCTCTCTCTCCCTTCTGTCCCCTCAATACAGTGTGCTCTTGTCCCCTTCTGTCCCCTTCATGCAGTCTGGTCTCTCTCTCTCTTCTGTCCCCTCCATGCAGTCTGCTCTCTCTCCCTTCTGTCCCCTCCATGCAGTCTGCTCTCGCCCCCTTCTGTCCCCTTCATGCAGTCTGCTCTCTCTCCATTCTGTCCCTTCCATGCAATGTGCTCTCTCCCTGAACCTGCCCACCATACAGTGTGCTCTCTCCCTTCTGCCACCTCCATGCAGTGTGCTGTCTCCCTCCCTAATTCTGTCCCTTCCATGCAGTGTGCTGTCTCCCTCCCTACTTCTGTCCCCCTCCATGCAGTCTGCTCTCTTTTATTTCTGTCCCCCATGCAGTTTGCTCTCTCTCTCCCTTCTGTCCCCTCCATGCAGTCTGCTCTCTCCCTTCTGTCCCCTCCATGCAGTCTGCTCTCTCCCTTCTGTCCCCTCCATGCAGTCTGCTCTCGCTCCCTTCGGTCCCCTCCATGCAGTCTGCTCTTGCCCCCTTCTGTCCCCTCCATGCAGTCTGCTCTCTCTCCCTTCTCTGCCCACCATACCGTGTGCTCTCTCCCTTTTAACCCTTCCATGCAGTGTGCTGTCTCCCTCCCTACTTGTGTCCCCTCCATGCAGTCTGCTCTCTCTCCCTTCTGTCCCCTCCATGCAGTCTGCTCTCTCTCCCTTCTGTCTACTCCATGCAGTCTGCTCCTTCTCTTCTGCCTCCTCCATGCAGTCTTCTCTCTCTCCCTTCTGTTCCCACCAAGCAGTCTGCTCTCTCTCCCTTCTGTCTCCTCCATGCAGTGTGCTCTCTCCCTTCTGTCCCTTCCAAGCAGTATGCTCTCTCCCTTCTGCCCCCCATGCAGTCTGATCTCTCTCCCTTCTGTCACCCCCATGCAGCCTGCTCTCTCTCACTTATGTTCCCACCAAGCAGGGTGCTCTCCGTTTATGTTCAGCTCAAACCACACTTGTGTTCTTTAGCTCACAGCCCAGGCCTGGCTTCAGTGCCTGCATCAGTACCCCCGAAGAACACAGTAGCAGGGAGACAGATCTCAGACGTGTGAGGACAAGAATAGTTCTGATTACACTAACCTGTAATGATAGGCGAGGCTCCTTGACCAACAAAGACATCTTGATGCTAAATCCAGTAATCGGGAAATACAAGCATTGCTATTAAATGCATCTTGGCGATGCAAGAGCTATTGACTTTGTCAATGTTAATGTCTTTTAGCAAAGAGCACACAATTTAAGTGAGTACATTTTTATATGGTGCAGAAGTAACTTTCTTCTGTATAAAACCTTTCTGGACCTAAAAGGGATGGCAGAAGGTGGAAAAATATATATAATAGTTGGAGCATTGCAGCATTAAACAGACGTGGCCGTAGTTCTATGTGAGGAACTTGGTGGACAGGCTGGTCTGGCCTATTCAACTGGTGATCAGATCACTGCTATGACAGTCTAGTTTAGGTGTGAGGTATGGTAGTGGTAGCTGTGTTCTGTGGGAGGGGGATTTCTCCTTACGGAATAGGTGGTCTCACACACATTATAGTGTCATGCTTCATCATTGGACCACCTATTCCCACCCAAGTAGGATGATACCACCTGGGCGGACTCAACCTCATTGTTAAAGGAACTCTGAGGGAGTGCTTAAATTATATATTTCTGGATAAAGTGGGGATCCAGTTGGATGAAAATATGAGTGAATGTACTCTTAGCGTAGGCTAGGCAGTTACCCTGTATGTATAGGAGGGATCCCAGGCCCTGACCCTGACTAACGCCTGAGACCAGTTCGGCTAGACAAGCGGGCAGAAACGTGTTGACCGTTAGGACTATGGTGACACTATGAATCATTATACTCAATAGTGTCCCAATTGTGCTTTTTAACCTTACCAACAAACACCACTATTAAAGGTGTTAGATACACTGGTTAATTTGTTAGGTAATTTTAGCTCATATTTTCATATCTTATGCTGAAGAGTGGAAAGCCAAGTACAGTTCTGATGGGACCTGGGTCTGGTACGGCTCCAAAAGGACCTCGGCCTAGCAGAGTACCAAAGGTAACAAGAAGAGCAGACCCCATACTCCAAGAAGGTATGGAGGGGCTGGGGTTAGCAGCACTACTGAGGTGGCCGGTCTATGTGGGTTTCTGATAGGAGGTGGACTGAGTAGGGTACTGAGGGAGAAAAGCACGTAGGGCACAGGACCATGAGAAGTACTGGGGAATCAGTGGTGGCAGTGTTCAGGGTCATCCAGGGTACTGAGGAGAGCAGGGCTGGAAGGGGGACCTGAGGAAGCAAAGCAAGGACGAGGATGGACGAGGCAGGGTAAAATATATGGTGCTAGCCCTAGGGGCAATTCCTGCCACCACTGGGAGCCATTCTTCATCTGAAGGGGCACTACCTACCACTGGGAAGCAGGGGAGAGCAGCAAAGAAAATATTTTAGAAGGAGAGGGGAGGAAGGAGAAAATATATAGATATACTTTTAGAATATAAGTTAAAAGATGTATGGTTGGAGAGGGAATGAGGGACAAGAGAGAGAGAGAGCAAGATAGTGGGAAAGCCAACAGAACAAGCATTGGCAAAGTCAATAGGTTGCGCCCATTCAAGAGCTATTGGCTTTGCCAATGTGTTTTAGCCATGTTGTACACTAGCTTGGCTGCTGATCAGCATGGCTAAAGGTTAGTGTAGTGAAGGAAAGTGGCATGGAGTGTTGTGAAGTAGGGTGTCATGGAGTGGGGCAGAGAGTCGCAGAGTGGGGTGGAGTGGTGTAGAGTAGAGTTGAATAGAGTCCGGTGAAGTGGAGTGTGATGGAGTGGCATCTAGTGTTGTGGAGGGTGTAGTTTGTTGTAGAGTGTCATAGATTGGAGTGGTGTAGAGTGTTGTCGATTGGCGTAGTGGGTGCTGCATAGAGTGGAGTTAGTGTTCTAGAGTAGAGTGGCACAGAGCGGAGTAGATTGTCGTAGAGTGGTATAGAGTTGCATGGAGGGGAGTGGCATAGAGTGGCGTAGAGGGAGTTGCGTAGAGCATCACAGAGTGGAATAGTGGCATGGAGTGGAGTAGAGTTTAATGGAGTAGAGTGTAAGAGTGGAGTGTTGTATAGTGGAGTAAAGTGGCCTAGTATGAAGTGGCGTAAAGTACAGTGGCGCAGAGTAGACTAGCATAGAGTGCTGTGGCCTAGAGCTATTTGGTTTTAAGTAAAGTGGTGTAGAGTGCTTTGGTATAGAGTAGAGTGGTACAGAGTAGAGTGGAGTGGAGTAGTGGAGAATGCAGTGGTTTAGAGGGCAGTGGCACAGAGTGGGGTGGCGTAGAGGGGAGTAGGGTTGCATTGAGTGCAGTGGCATAGAGTAGATATTTCTAGAGTAAAGTAAAGTGGTGCAGGATAGAGTGCAGATGTGTAGACTTGCTTAGACTGCAGTGGCGTACAGTAGAGTAGAGTGCAGTGGGGATGGCACTGGAGCATAGTAGACTAGAGTGATGCAGAGTGTAGTAGCATTAAGTGTAATGGCATACAGTGCAGTGGTGAAGGGTAGCATAGAGTTCCGTGGCAGAGAGCGCAGTTTTGCAGAGTAGAGTGTCAGAGTGCAGTGGCATAGAGTGTTGCAGAGTAGAGTGCTGTAGAGAACAGTGGTGTACAGTACAGCGGTGCAAAGTAGACTAGAGTGGCATAGACTGCAGAGACATGGAGCGCAACTTTGTAGAGTGCAGTGGCGTAGAGTACAGTGTTGCAGGGTAGAGTATAGTGGCGTAGAGTGCAGTGGCGAAGAGTAGTTGGTGTAGAGTGCATTAGTTTTCAGTAAAGTGTTGTAGAGTGCATTATGTGGAGTGCAGTGGTTTAGAGTAGAGTGGCATAGAGCACAGTGATGCAGAGTAGATTAGAGTGGCTTAGAATTAACTGGCATGGAGTGCAGTGGTGCAGAGTAGAATGGCATAAGGTTCCGTGGCAGAGAGTGCAGTGTTGCAGAGTAGAGTGGCGTGGCATAGAGTGGAGCAGTGAGAGTGGAGTGAGGGAGGGTAGAGTTCAGATGCCTTAGAGTAGAGTGATGCAGAGTTCAGTGGTGTAGAGTGCAATGGCATAGAGTGCATTGGCTCGGAGTGGCATAGAGTGCAATGACATAGAGTGCATTGGCTCGGAGTGGCGTAGAGTAGAGTGGTGCAGAATAGACCGCAGTGGCATGGATGCAGTAGCATAGAGTAGAGTTGCACAGAGTTCAGTGGCAGAGAGTGCAGTTTCGCTTAATGGACTGTTGTAGAGTGTGGTGGTGTATAGTAGAGTGGCGTAGGGCGCAGTAATATACAGTACAATGGTGTAGAGTGCAGAGACATGGAGTGCAACAGCGCAGAGTGTTGCAGAGTAGAGTATAGTAGCTTAGGGCGCACTGCGTGGAGTGCATTGGTTTTGAGTAAAGTGGTGTAGAGTGTATTGGCATAGAGTGCAGTGCTTATAGTTGAGAGCAGTGGCGTAGGGTAGAGTGATGCAGAATAGAGTAGAGTGGCACAGAGTGGAGTGATGATTGCATTGCATTAGCGTGAGTAGTACAGAGTTCATTGTTTCAGAGTAGAGTGAAGTGGTGTAGAGTGGGATGGTGTACAGTAGAGTGCACTGGTGTGGGGTAGAATGCAGTGGTGCAGAGTGCAGTGCAGTAGAGTGATGTGGTGCAGAGTAGATTAGAGAGGCGTAGAGTGGATTGCAGAGAGTGCACTAGCGTGAATGGAGTGATACAGAGTAAAGTGCACTGGTGTAGAGTGCAGGGTTGCAGAGTGAAGTGGCATAGAGTGTCAAAGAATAGAGTGGCGAAGAGTGCAGTGGCAAAGAAAGCAGGGGTGCATAGTAGAGTAGAGTGGGGTAGAGTGCACTGGCATAGAGAAGAGTACCGTGACGCAGTTCAGAGTGGCATAGAGTGGAGAGGCGTAGTGGGGAGTGGTGCGTAGTAGAGTGCAGTGATGTGGAGCGATGCAGTGTAGAGTACAGTGGTTTAAAGTGGAGTATGCATGATATGGTAGCACACTGCCATTACAGACAAATTGAAATGACCATTATATTTACATAGACTTACAGTTTTGGTGTTAAAAGTATTCAGCGCAGAAACGATAATGTGTGGGAATGTCATCACCTAGTGCATTTATTTGTTATGAGAGTACTAAAATATTTGTTTGCACCACACTTCAGAATTACCAGAAATACCCACAATATCCAGCATGATTATCACTGAAGTCCTCTCACTTTGAAGTCTGACAAGGAAAATGAAATAACAAGCCCCCCCTGAGGACAAAGCCTGACATTTGACCTCTGCCTTTGAATGCACAGCAAATATGACAAAATAAGAACAAGATTTACAGGCCTGTTTACAGAAAGGGATCACTTGGACGCATACTGTAAATAAGGTTTGGACAACGAAAGGAACAAACTGAAGCCTAAAACAAATAAGGCCAGCAAATAGAAAGGAAGAAAATGTGAGTTACAAACCACAAAGCCCATGATTAGCAGCGGGTGGAATGCACTCCCACGTACACTTTCTGAATGTCTCCAACATCTCGTTAGCAAACCGGACAGCTGCTGTCTCGTTATCTCACAGTTTCAGCTTCTTTCCACCCCTTTGTGGTTTGTTTTTTATATTTTTCCTTTCCTTCTTCTTTTCTCCCTTTTCTCTCGTTCTCTTATTTGCTCAGGGTCCATCTCTGACGAGACAGCATAAGCCCTAGTCCATGAAATGAGTGATAGTGCTGACTACCTACAACTATTAGCAAAATGTAAGGACTTGACTCTGCACTCAGTGTGCCCGTGCTGTAAATCCTCTAGGGCAGTGGTTTTTAAACTGTTTAATGACACCCCGCCCCCCCTTCCTCCCAGTGGTGAAAATAAAATCATCGCCCCCCCCCTCAGAATTTTTCACAATTATTCTTTTAAGTTGGCAATGTTTAAACATGTCTAGAGTTATTTAAACATTGCAGTTAAATTCTGTTACCTTTTTAAAAATGCAAAACAACTGTTTTCTGCTTGAAACAAATCACTGTTATCTGCATAATTCTTCTTTTGGCCAGAGCCTGGCGCCACCCTTGGAACCACTTGAGGGCCCCCTAGGGGGGCCGCTCCCCAGTTTGAAGACCCCTGCTCTGGGGTCTGCAGTGCGCCTATTCTCCATAACTGCAACATTGGTGGCCAAACTGTGCTCCCCTCAAGGTTAGTCCATAGCTGTTTTCTCTGTCTCATTACAGTCATGGGGTGTTCACTTTACCTACAACTCTAAGAAGTCTCTCGTCTCACCTTTAGCTGCACTATTCACTGCAGCCTGGTGTCTCCTCTGTTAATCTAACGTCTGATGCCCCCTGCTGGACCACTGTACTGCATGTGAGCATATCATGTGCTTACCCTCCCTCGGCACAGTCTGATGGACTCTCATATGCTGTCTCATTGATCTGTAGTGATCAACCATGTGCTGGAATGTATCAGCAAAGTCTAGGGCAGTGGTTCCCAACCTGCGGTCCGGGGACCCCTGGGGGTCCGCAAAGCATCCTCAGGGGGTCCGCAACTGCTTGAAAAATTAAATAATATTAACAGATGAGGTCCCCAGCTTACAGTCATGACTCAGTGGCGGGTCCCCGGATTCCACTACCAAGATCACCTGCGGAGTCCCCCAAGGGTCCTCTCTCAGCCCCACACTCTTCAACATCTACATGATCCTCCTAGCCAATATCCTCTGAGCACACGGAATCACTATCCTCTCCTACGCAAATGACACCCAACTCATCCTCTCCCTCACCCGCAACCCCACCACCGCCAAAACCAACCTACACGCCGCTCTCCTCGACACCGCCAACTGGATGACCACTAACCACCTCAAGCTCAACTCAAACAAAACCAAGATCATCATCTTCGGCCCCAACAAAACCACATGGGACGACTCCTGGTGGCCCACCGCCCTAGGCCCCGCACCCACCCCGCAAACCATGCATGCAACCTCGGCATCATCCTTGACCCCTCCCTCTCCATCACACAGCAAATCAATGCTCTAACCTCCTCCTGCTTCCACACACTCCGCACTCTAAAAAGATCCTTCAAATGGATTCCCCCAGAAAGCAGAAAGACAGTCACCCACGCACTCATCAGCAGCAGACTGGACTACGGCAACGCCCTCTACGCCGGCACCACACTCAAACTCAAACGCAAACTCCAGAGAATCCAGAACACAGCCGCACGCCGCGTCCTTGTCCTCCCCCGCCACAAACGAATCTCACCACACCTCAAATCCCTTCACTGGCTCCCCATAGACAAGAGAATCACATTCACGATCCTCATCCACGCACACAAATCCCTCCACACCACCGGCCCAACCTACCTCAACAAAAGAGTTAACTTCCACACTCGCACACGCAACCTCCGATCAGCCGACCCCAACACACCACCACAGGAGGAAGGTCCTTCTCCTACTTCGCCCCCAAAACCTGGAACTCCCTCCCCACCGACCTTCGCAAAACCAAAGACCTCCTGGACTTCAGAAAGAAGCTCAAGACATGGTTGTTCGATCAGTGACCCTCCTTAACCCCCTTCCCCCCCCAGCGCCTTGATACCCTCACGGGTGAGTAGCGCGCTCTACAAATTTTTTGATTGATTGATCACCAGCGCTTGTCCTTGTGGAGTAGGTTGAGGCACTAGATTCAGAGAGGCAGCCCTAAAGAATGCAAAATTGAGCTTAAAAGGTCAGGGGCTGGCTTCTTGGGGCTACCTCGTTAATGGCTAGCGCTCCCCGAGTACAGATCTGAAAGTTTGCCTTATTTATTCTTTGCCTGGGCTCTGCGTGGCTGAAGCTTGGTGATAATTAGCTCACCAACTAAAGCGAAAATGGCTGACATCAAGTATTGTGGGTCTAATGCCGGAAGAAAACCATCCCTTATTGGTTGGTAGTAAAGCAACATCCACTAATAGGGGTGTGGTGACCCCTCACACAGTGCCTCGGTGCCGCTGTGCAAGCTGCCCTATTGATAGCCACACCTCTGATTGGCACTGCCAGTGTTTGTTAATTGTGTGGACGCAGTAGGCTTGGCAGGCGTCTGTTGCCTTTGTGTACCAGTATCTTGGCTTTTGAAAAGCCCAGAGAATTAAACATTAACGGAGGAATTGAGTAATGAATTAGCTTGATGCAGTGCTTAATTTGAGCCGGTGGTTGCCGGTACGGCCCACCAATGTTTGTTTTGGGGACCGGCAGGTATTTTTCCGCATCAGCTATTGCCCGAGAGCAAAGAGGTAAAACACACACAAATCGTAAAGTCGCAGGAAGACACAGGCGGCAAAACAGTCACAAAGAGTCAGCAGGAAAGTGTCAGTCAGATAAAAGGGGCAGGGAGTGTTTGGCAGTGAATTAAAGATGCCGACAATTAATTGTAGCAGCCGCCACTTTTGATCAGGAGCTCCACGCACCGGCTCTCTTTTTACAAATTAAGCACCGGCTGGATGTGACAGGAAAGTCATATAAAAGTCAGTTAAGGTGAAATAAGACTGGAAAACAAACCGCATTCCACCCAAACCCTCGTTGGCAAGCCGCAGCAAAATATTTGCTCAGGGTGGCTGTGTTTCTAAAGCGCATTCCAAGGGCTCTGCTCACCACTGCTCCTTTATAGAAGGTGGTCACACTCTGCTATCTTTGTTACAGCTCCTCAGTCTGGAGTCGCCTGGCACGGCTTCGAGGAGCTCGCTGCAGTGACTGGAAGACACGGCAGCTGCTGGAAAAAGTAAGCGAAATACATTCTATATGAATGGGAATGGACTTTGAAGTGGGAAATCTCACAGAAAACGTGTTTCATCCAAAAAGAAGATTTTTTGTGCCTGGAATAGTAAATCATGCAAACTGTACAATTTTCAATTTCCAGAGGACATGGATGAAAATTGCGAGTCGCCAGGGGCTGCAGATGCTAGCCGTGGCTTGCGCTTTGCTACCCCTAGCATTCCTTGAGTCCCCATAGTCCAGGGGTTCTCGAAGGCAGTAGAAGGGACAGGCATTCTCCTACCCGTCAGCAGTAATCAGAAACCAGTCAAGGTGACTGGCTACGGGTTGGACAAGGAAGGGCTGAAACCTATGATGTCCTTGGAGGAGAAACGTTCCCTGGCGAGCTGGCGTCCATGGTAAATACAAACACAGGGCCTCATTTACAAGAATGCGGCACATGCCCTAACGACGCCGCGGATGAGCTGTATTTACAATTCAGAGCTCCATGGCGCATGTTTTCACATATGCGTCACAATTTCTGACGCATCTGTTGCCACTAAACTGACGCATTGCTGAAGTTGCCTTTTTAAACAGACGTAACTCCAGCAATGCAAGAAGTGTCCTGTAGGAAAAGTCCTGTGTCAATGTTACACCTTCTCTGAGCAGGCGGTAAAATGTTGATGCAGTGAAGTCGTAGAATGACAAAGTGAAAAGTTGTAAATTTCACTAAGTCAGTTCTATGTGGCTTTTTCCGAGGGAACACCTACCCTGCATTTACCTGGCGGAGCTAAAATGTGATGCAGGCCTTTACAAACTGACACATTAGACCCAATGCGTCACTTTGTAAGTATGGAGCAGTGTAGCACTGTTGCGTCAAAAAAAAAAAAGACGCAGCCGTGGCACAAGGAGCTTGTAAATGAGACCCAGAGTTCTTTAGTCTACGCATATTCGCAGCGTGCAAGCAGAGCTAAAAATCTAAGCAATTACAAGACACATGTAATGTGTGTAGTCCTAAAAGGACTATAATTCTATATCTGAGAGCTGGGCTTTTACTCCAGATTAAGGGGGTCAACGACTGCGGAAGCACCGCCAACAGGCTGGCGGTGCTTCCTGGCCAATTCTGACCGCGGCGGTAAAGCCGCGGTCAGAAAAGGGAAACCGGCGCTTTCCCGCCGGTTTTCCCCTGGCCAAAGGAATCCTCATGGGGATTCCGACCCCCTTCCCGCTACCCTGTTCCTGGCGGTTCTTACCGCCAGGAACAGGATGGCGGGAACGGGTGTCGTGGGGCCCCTGGGGGCCCCTGCACTGCCCATGCCACTGGCATGGGCAGTGCAGGGGCCCCCTAACAGGGCCCCATAAAGATTTTCAGTGTCTGCTGTGCAGACACTGAAAATCGCGACGGGTGCCACTGCACCCGTCGCACCCCTTCAACTCCGCCGGCTCCATTCGGAGCCGGCTTCATTGTTGAAGGGGCTTTCCCGCTGGGCCGGCGGGCGGCCTTCTGGCGGTCGCCCGCCGGCCCAGCGGGAAAGTCAGAATGACCGCCGCGGTCATTTGACCGCGGTACGGTCATTTGACCGCGGTACGGTCTTTTGGAGGTGCCCGCCGGGGTCAGAATGACCCCTAAAGTGTACATTGTCAACGCAAGGTATTGGGAGATGACAATTATCCTGATGTCTCTCTATAAAGCTCCCTTTTGGGCCTCTTTAGATGCTGGTATGTATAGCAACATCTCGACATAATTCTTCAAACAAAAAGTACTTGAACATAGACTCATTAAAAAATAAATAAAGATAAAGGAAAGAAAGATTAGACAACATGTCTTGGTGTAAATACAAAAGAAATCGGTCCTTAGTAACATATATATAGGTATATTTATAATAGTATTGTTATAAAATATCAGAACATCTGAAAAGGCCATCAAGAGACCAATAAAAACACTTACACAATTGCAGGGACAAAGTTTTATTTTTTTTTAATCAAGGAACAACAGAGGCTATCTGTTTGACAAATGACCTGCTAACACTATAATCTATTCCTAATGCGGTTAAAAAGTTTTTTATTTGATAACAGAGAGTGACATCAAATACTTCAATGACAGCAGTAACCAGCGTGATGTTTCGGTCTCTTAATGTCGTTCGTACATGAGCCCCCTTCAGGACAAAGACGGCTTCCTTGACAGCTACAGAGCCCCCTCCATCACAACACCATCCTAGGATGAATCACTGGCTGATACTGACAGTAACCCATGAAACCATCACATCTCCAAAAAACACCCAATGGCAGTGATCCACTGAACAACAAACAACAGTAAATCGAGCTAGAAAATTATTGTATAAATTCAGAACCTGCTTGTGAATGATGGGTCCTGGAACCTGCGAGAAAAGATGTTGCTTTTGAGCAGAGCAGTATCTGAGGCTGCATCCAGTCAGAAAATTTAAGTCATCCGACAACAGGAGCAGTGTGTTTAATTTCACTGAGTACTTAAGGAGTTCACCAGTGGACATTGTATGTATTTGAACAGCACACAGTCGATACGTGCAGCTCGTGCGCAAATCGTCACCTTTGTGGTTGCCACTGAGAGGGAGCTGGGTTTCCACCACCCTACAATCAGGATTACAACAAATTCCATGCTATTGTGTTATGTTATATGAATATTTAAATAGGGCTTTGTACCCCTGACAAGGCACTGTAATGCTTTGAGGGAGGGTAGGACAGCACACTGTGGAACAGATACGAGATCAGAGACATTTGCCATGCACATAGCTGCCAAATTTTCGGTTTGCATATGTGTGGCATTCCCATGTGTGTAATGCGTTTTTTGTGACATTCGAAGCCTCATGTGTGAGACTTTGAATGACACTTTATTGTAAGTGAAATGAAACAGTCGCATCCATGTCGAGAGATCATTTTTAGAAATGATTCCCCTTTCTCATATGTGAGACCTTTTTCGTTTTTCTCTTCCTCCGTCCTTCCCATATGTGTCTTTTGCTCTCATTGAATGCTTGAGGCAGAAGAATAAACGCCGGCCCTCAAAATTAAGTGCCAGTGCTCAGCACAAGAAACAACAAGCTCAAATTAAGCACTGCATGAGAATCAGACGTCTTTATTTAGCAGGAGTAAGGTAGATGGTTTACTCAGAATCACAGAATATGGGGCACCAGGCCGGGATTCAAGGATTCTTCTACGGTTCTAAAGTTCACAGTTCTGGTCCCTAGGCCACATCCTGCCTCCATCTTCTCCTATTACAGTTTTCTAATGAGGTCCTTCTTTTACCAATTTAGAGAGACCAGGTTTTTGGCGTATACTTAGAAGGTTCGTTTTGCGGTTGGACAACCACGTCTGTTTGATACCAAGGTGTGAGCAGGGGTTGCTTTTGTACATGAATTAAGCAGGTGTGTGGTTCTGTGGTAAGGTGTTGAAATCTCTAGTTCGCTTGACTGGGATATGAGTTTCTGGGATAGTGGGATATTTCTCGTAATAGAGCAAGAACGCTCTGCCACCCGCTGTACGGTAGCGCCACCTTGTGGCCTATGATAAACAGCACTCTGAATTTAGCAAAGTGAGAAACTGGAACTACAACGGTTCTATTGCTTTAATTGCTCTTCAGGACAGGGTTCTTTTGGGTGACAATCTCAGGTATTGGAGTAATGCGGGAAAATGACCGAAAATGCGTTATTTTAACGCAACGTGGATGGCAGTTGACAAGTCTGTGGCACTGAAGTATTTAGAAATAGTGCTCGGCCATTTTAAATCCAAGACAAGTTCTGGCGCCTTTGTTATCTCCGGAATGCAGTCATCCGGTATCTCCAACTATGTGCGTGAAGTATTGCACGGGGAGGAGGGCGTGGGCAGGGGGCTGCCCTCCCCCCAGCACAGGTGGAGGTCAAATGCATCATGGGAATGTGAGATGAGAGGTTGGCGAGGTCGAAACTCCCATGCCCAAGATCAAAATGCATCTCAAGACAACTTGGGGGGGTGGGAGGGGCCATTAATCTGGGAGAACAAACTAAGCAGGACATCCAAAGATCCTTCTGGGATTGTTTTATAGGATAAACACAAAGTCAATGTGACCCTGGGGTTCAGGGATAGAGCTTCCATTGGTGCAGCGGGTGCAGTGGCACTGGGGTCGAGAGCTCTGATGGGGGCCACTGACCCCTGTTTATTGATGCATTTCACAGTTCATGCAGTGACCAGATGGCTCATTTCCTTGCAGGACTTGGGTACATGGCACACTGGGAACCCACTCCTGGTCTTCCTTTAGGGCAGTGGTTCCCAACCTGTGGGCCGGGGACCCCTGGGGGTCCGCGAAGCCTCCTCAGGGGGTCTGCGGCTGCTTAAAAAAAATATTAATATTAGGTCCCAGCTATCAGTAATGACTCCTTGGGGGTTCCCGTGTTCCAATAATGATTCAGTGGGGGTCCCCGGGCTCCAGTATTGATAAAATGGGGGTCCACAGAAGTCAAAAGGTTGGGAACCACTGCTTTAGGGTGTAAAACCGGAACGATAACATGGAAGTACATAGAATCCTGACCCCTCCCCTCTAAAACCTAACCAGGGAGAGGTCGAGCTCTCCTCCCATAACACACCCAGACCATTAACTTCTGATATTCCCAGTACCACCTTCTATTGCAAGACTTAGAGGAAAAACTCGTAATAGGTGATATTTATCACACCAGATAAATAACATATCCTACGATATTGTATAGGTGCGTTTGATATAACACCGAAAACCGGGCTACTAGTAATGAGGTCACAATCTATTGCCTTGCAGACCAGATGGCTCAGCGACTTATATGCTCTCTGCAGACCTTTCTATATTTTGGTTTTGAGTTCCAGCTTTCTGAGGAATGTTCAATGCTTACCACTGACTTGGGTAATAGAAGCTGTCTCTCACTGACACCAGCCACTAGGCCAAGGCACCATTCCAAGTGGCTGCGCGGTCTCCAGCCTTCCCCTGTGTGACAGTCTCAAGTCCCAAGGATGCCAGGAATCTGCTGCATGGCCTTAGGGTAGGGCTCTCTCTCCCTCTGTCCCTTCCATGCAGTGCAGTCTCTCTCTCTCCCTCCTTCTGTCCCTTCCATGCAGCGTGCTGTCTCTCCCTCCTTCTGTCCCTCCCATGCAGAGTGCTGTCTCTCCCTCCTTCTGTCCCTTCCATGCAGTGCGCTGTCTCTCTCCCTGCTTCTGTCCCTTCCATGCAGTGCGCTCTCTCTCTCTCTCCCTCCTTCTTTCCCTTCCATGCAGTGTGCTCTCTCCCTCCTTCCGTCCCTTCCATGCAGTGCGCTCTCGCTCCCTCCTCCTGTCCCTTCCATGCATTGCGCTCTCTCTCCCTTTTGTCCCTTCCATGCAGTGTAACCTCTCTCCCTCTTGTCCCTTCCATGCACTGTGCTCTCTCTCTCTCTCTCTCCCTCCCTCCTCCGGTCCCTTCCATGCAGTGCGCTCTCTTTCTCTCCCTCCTTCTGTCCCTTCCATGCAGTGTGCTGTCTCTCCCTCCTTCTGCCCCTTCCATGCACTGTGGTGTCTCTCCCTTCTGTCCCTTCCATGCAGTGTAACCTCTCTCCCTTCTCTCCCTTCCATGCAGTGTACCCTCTCTCCCTCCTGCCCCTTCCATGCAGTGTGCTGTCTCTCCCTCCTTCTGTCCCTTCCATGCAGTGTGCTGTCTCTCCCTTCTGTCTCTTTCATGGAGTGTAACCTCTCTCCCTTTTCTCCCTCTCTCCCTTCCATGCAGTGTAATCTCTCTCCCTCCTGCCCCTTCCATGCAGTCTGCTCTCTCTCCCTCCTGTCCCTTCCACGCAGTGCGCTGTCTCTCCCTCCTTCTATCCCTTCCATGCAGTGTAACCTCTTTCCCTCCTGCCCCTTCCATGCAGTGTGCTGTCTTTCCTCTTTCTGTCCCTTCCATGCAGTGCGCTCTCTCCCTCCCTCCTTCTGTCTCTTCCATGCAGTCTGCTCTCTCTCTCCCTCCTGTCCCTTCCATGCAGTGTGTTGTCTCTCCCTCCTTCTGTCCCTTCCATGCAGGTTGCTGTCTCTCCCTCCTTCTGTCCCTTCCATGCAGTGTGCTGTTTCTCCCTTCTGTCCCTTGCATGCAGTGCGCTCTCTCTCCCTCCTCCTGTCCCTTCCATGCAGTGTGCTGTCTCTCCCTTCTGTCCTTGCATGCATGTGTAACCTATCTCCCTTCCCTCCCTTCCATGCAGTGTAACCTCTCTCCCTCCTGCCCCTTCCATGCAGTGTGCTGTCTCGCCCTCATTCTGTCCCTTCCATGCTGTGCACTCTCTCTCTCTCTCCTTCTGTCTCTTCCATGCAGTCTGCTCTCTTTCCCTCCTGCCCCTTCCATGCGGTGTAACCTCTCTCCCACCTGTCTCTTCCATGCAGTGTGTTCTCCCTCTCTCTCCCTCCTGTCCCTTCCATGCAGTGCACTCTCTCTCTCTCCCTCCTTCTGTCCCTTCCATGCAGTGTGTTGTCTCTCATCCTTCTGTCCCTTCCATGCAGTGCGCTCTCTCTCTCTCTCTCTTTCTGTCCCTTCCATGCAGTGTGCTGCCTCTCCCTCCTTCTGTCCCTTCCATGCAGTGCGCTCTCCCTCTCTCCTTCTGTCCCTTCCATGCAGTGCGCTCTCTCTCCCTCCTCCTGTCCCTTCCATGCAGTGCGCTCTCTCTCCCTCCTCCTGTCCCTTCCATGCAGTGCGCTCTCTCTCCCTCTGTCCCTTCCATGCAGTGCACTCTCTCTCTCTCCCTCCTTCTTTCCCTTCCATGCAGTGTGCTGTCTCTCCCTCCTTCCGTCCCTTCCATGCAGTGCCCTCTCTCTCCCTCCTCCAGTCCCTTCCATGCATTGCGCTCTCTCTCCCTTTTGTCCCTTCCATGCAGTGTAACCTCTCTCCCTCCTGTCCCTTCCATGCACTGCACTCTCTCTCCCTCCCTCCTCCTGTCCCTTCCATGCAGTGCGCTCTCTCTCCCTCCTCCTGTCCCTTCCATGCAGTGCGCTCTCTCTCCCTCCTCCTGTCCCTTCCATGCAGTGCGCTCTCTCTCCCTGTCCCTTCCATGCAGTGCACTCTCTCTCTCTCCCTCCTTCTGTCCCTTCCATGCAGCGTGCTGTCTCTCCCTCCTTCTGTCCCTTCCATGCAGTGTAACCTCTCTCCCTTTTGTCCCTTCCATGCAGTGTGCTGTCTCTCCCTCCTTCTGTCCCTTCCATGCAGGGTAGCCTCTCTCCCTCCTGCCCTGTCCATGCAGTGCGCTCTCTCTCTTCCTCCTTCTGTCCCTTCCATGCAGTCTGCTCTCTCTCCCTTCCATGCAGTGTAACCTCCCTCCCTCCTGTCCCTTCCATGCAGTGCACTCTCTCTCCTTCTGTCCCTTCATGCAGTCTGCTCCCTCTCTATTCCATGCAGTGTAATCTCTCTTCCTCCTGCCCCTTCCATGCAGTGTAACCTCTCTCCCTCCTGTCCCTTCCATGCATTGTGCTCTCTCTCCCTTTTGTCCCTTCCATGCAGTGCGCTCTCTCTGTCTCCCTGCTTCTGTCCCTTCCATGCAGTGCGCTCTCTCTCCCTCCTCCTGTCCCTTCCAAGCATTGTGCTCTCTCTCCCTTTTGTCCCTTCCATGCAGTGCGCTCTCTCTCTCCCTGCTTCTGTCCCTTCCATGCAGTGCGCTCTCTCTCTCTCTCTCTCTCCCTCCTTCTGTCCCTTCCATGCAGTGTGCTGTCTCTCCCTCCTTCTGTCCCTTCCATGCAGTGTGCTCTCTCTCTCTCTCTCTCCCTCCTTCTGTCCCTTTCATGCAGTGTGCTGTCTCTCTCGCCCCCTTCTGCCCCTTCCATGCAGTGTAACCTCTTTCCCTTCTGTCCCTTCCATGCAGTGAGGCCTCTCTCTCCATCATCGAGTCCCTTCCAAGCAGTGCGCTCTCTCTCCCTTTTGTCCGTTCCATGCAGTGTAACCTCCCTCCCTCCTGGCCCTTCCATGCAGTGCACTCTCTCTCCTTCTGTCCCTTACATGCAGTGTAACCTCCCTCCCTCCTGTCCCTTCCTTGCAGTGCGCTCTCTCTCTCTCCCTCCTTCTGTCCCTTCCATGCAGTATGCTCTCTCTCCCTTCCAAGCAGTGTAACCTGCCTCCCTCCTGTCTCTTCCATGCAGTGTGTTCTCTCTCTCTCTCCCTCCTGTCCCTTCCATGCAGTGCACTCTCTCTCTCTCCCTCCTTCTGTCCCTTCCATGCAGTGTGTTGTCTCTCATCATTCTGTCCCTTCCATGCAGTGCGCTCTCTCTCTCTCTCTCTCTCTTTCTGTCCCTTCCATGCAGTGCGCTCTCTCTCCCTCCTCCTGTCCCTTCCATGCAGTGCGCTCTCTCTCCCTCCTCCTGTCCCTTCCATGCAGTGCGCTCTCTCTCCCTGTCCCTTCCATGCAGTGCACTCTCTCTCTCTCCCTCCTTCTGTCCCTTCCATGCAGCGTGCTGTCTCTCCCTCCTTCTGTCCCTTCCATGCAGTGTAACCTCTCTCCCTTTTGTCCCTTCCATGCAGTGTGCTGTCTCTCCCTCCTTCTGTCCCTTCCATGCAGGGTAGCCTCTCTCCCTCCTGCCCTGTCCATGCAGTGCGCTCTCTCTCTTCCTCCTTCTGTCCCTTCCATGCAGTCTGCTCTCTCTCCCTTCCATGCAGTGTAACCTCCCTCCCTCCTGTCCCTTCCATGCAGTGCACTCTCTCTCCTTCTGTCCCTTCATGCAGTCTGCTCCCTCTCTATTCCATGCAGTGTAATCTCTCTTCCTCCTGCCCCTTCCATGCAGTGTAACCTCTCTCCCTCCTGTCCCTTCCATGCATTGTGCTCTCTCTCCCTTTTGTCCCTTCCATGCAGTGCGCTCTCTCTGTCTCTCTGCTTCTGTCCCTTCCATGCAGTGCGCTCTCTCTCCCTCCTCCTGTCCCTTCCAAGCATTGTGCTCTCTCTCCCTTTTGTCCCTTCCATGCAGTGCGCTCTCTCTCTCCCTGCTTTTGTCCCTTCCATGCAGTGCGCTCTCTCTCTCTCTCTCTCTCCCTCCTTCTGTCCCTTCCATGCAGTGTGCTGTCTCTCCCTCCTTCTGTCCCTTCCATGCAGTGTGCTCTCTCTCTCTCTCTCTCCCTCCTTCTGTCCCTTTCATGCAGTGTGCTGTCTCTCTCGCCCCCTTCTGCCCCTTCCATGCAGTGTAACCTCTTTCCCTTCTGTCCCTTCCATGCAGTGAGGCCTCTCTCTCCCTCATCGAGTCCCATCCAAGCAGTGCGCTCTCTCTCCCTTTTGTCCGTTCCATGCAGTGTAACCTCCCTCCCTCCTGGCCCTTCCATGCAGTGCGCTCTCTCTCCTTCTGTGCCTTACATGCAGTGTAACCTCCCTCCCTCCTGTCCCTTCCATGCAGTGCGCTCTCCCTCCTTCTGTCCCTTCCATGCAGTATGCTCTCTCTCCCTTCCAAGCAGTGTAACCTGCCTCCCTCCTGTCCCTTCCATGCAGTGCAACCTCTCTCCCTCCTGTCCCTTCCATGCCGTGCGCGCTCTCTCTCTCTCTCTCACTCTCTCTCTCTCTCTCTCTCTCTCTCTTTCTCTCTCTCTTCCATGAAGTCTGCACTCTCTCCCTCCTGTCCCTTCCATGCAGTGTGCTGTCTCCCCCTCCTTCTGTCCCTTCCATGCAGTGTAACCTCTCTCCCTCCTGTCCCTTCCATGCAGTGCGCTCTCTCTCTCTCTCTCTGTTCCATGCAGTCTGCTTTCTCTCCCTCCTGCCCCTTACATGCAGTGTGCTGTCTCTCCCTCCTTCTGTCCCTTCCATGCAGTGTAACCTCTCTCCCTCCTGCCCCGTCCATGCAGTGTGCTCTCTCTCGCCCTCCTTCTGTCTCTTCCATGCAGTGTGCTCTCTCTCCCTTCCATGCAGTGTAACCTCCCTCCCTCCTGTCCCTTCCATGCAGTGCGCGCTCTCTCTCTCTCCTTCTGTCCCTTCCATGCAGTCTGCTCCCTCTCTATTCCATGCAGTGTAATCTCTCTCCCTCCTGTCCCTTCTATGCAGTGCAACCTCTCTCCCTCCTGTCCCTTCCACGTAGTGCGCTCTCTCTCTCTCTGTTCCATGCAGTCTGCTCTCTCTCCCTCCTGCCCTTTCCATGCAGTGTGCGGTCTCTCCCTCCTTCTGTCCCTTCTATGCAGGGTAACCTCTCTCCCTACTGCCCGGTCCATGCAGTGCGCTCTCTCTCTTCCTCCTTCTGTCCCTTCCATGCAGTCTGCTCTCTCTCCCTTCCATGCAGTGTAACCTCCCTCCCTCCTGTCCCTTCCATGCAGTGCGCTCTCTCTCCTTCTGTCCCTTCCATGCAGTCTGCTCCCTCTCTATTCCATGCAGGGTAATCTCTCTTCCTCCTGCCCCTTCCATGCAGTGTAACCTCTCTCCCTCCTGTCTCTTCCATGCAGTCTGCTCTCCCACTTCTGTCCCTTCCATGCAGAGTACCCTCTCTCCCTCCTGTCCCTTCCATGCAGTGGAACCTCTCTCCTTCCTGTCCCTTCCATGCAGTGTGCTGCCTCTCCCTCGTTCTGTCCCTTCCTGTCTCTCCCTCCTCCTTCCATGCAGTGCACTCTCTGTTTATGTTCAGCTCAGGAGTCCCTCGACCAGTGCTTTTGAAAGCACATTTTTATAGTAGCAGAGAAAACTCGGACAGGTGGTGCTGTACAGGGAACAGATCACAGAAGGTAGGCGAACAGATTTTAAAAGCCAAAACCAGGATATTTCGCAAAAAAAATAGAAAAGGGACTAATTCAACATGATCCAAGGGGCAGATAATCAAATCAGGGTTTATGAAGCACAACTACTCACCCGTAAGGGTCTCAAGGCGCTAAGGGGTTTGTCCTCTGAGCTTCAGTGGAAGAGCTAGGTGTTCCTGAATTGGGGTAGTGATGGTGACTGCCCGAGGTGCAGGGGTTCTTGCCACGAGGTAGGATGGCAGCGCTCATCAATATAGAAACGCAGAGGAGGCACTGTGGGGAATAAAGTTTAATTTTAATACCCAGCAGCATAGATGTTATTTAAATAGCTCTCTAATAACAGCTGCTACCTAGCACTGCTGGTAACACACAAAAACCTGCCTTCACTGTTACAAGTCGACATTTACTGAACACCGGGGCTTGGCCCTAAATTGCATCGATCTGCCTGGACAGCTGGTGACAAACCGGGACGCCCTATACAGGAGCCAGGGACGGCATTGTGGTGCCTGAGGGGCGCGTGTGGACAACAGACCTGTTCGGTACATTGTAAATGTGTCCCTTCACCAACAAATGCAAATACACACGGGGGTGGGGCTTTGGGGGGTCGAGGTGCGGTGTGCGGAACAGAGATGTGGGATTGTAAAAGTTTATTTTAGATATGATGACATTCTGAGGTACAGGGAATAAATGTTTGCCCTGAATTAGACTAATATATGTCCATGTGCCAAAACTGGCTGACGTGTTAGGCACTAATTCATTCTCTCTCTCCACTTTTTCTGTCTCCCCATCTCTTCTTTTTCTTCTCCTCCCTTCTCTCTCCATATTCCTGGACTTTGTAGGGAGCCCGGGGCAGGAGGGAGAGCCCGGGACACGCGCCTTGAATGCGCCTTGAAGCTGGAGGGAAGTGTCTCCGGGCCACGCTCTTTGAAAGTAAGTGTGAGAGCGCTGAGGTGTGAAACACGGGGACAGGGACAGGTTCAAAGGGGACTGGCTGTCTGGGGAGGTGAGAAGGGGGAGGGGTCTCAGAGCACGAGGCAGATGCTCCGCGGGGGCCTCGTGGAGTAAAAAGAAGTAACATCCACATCCTGGCACTATAAAGCTGCCGGAGGGCGGCCTTTCACCAGAGCGGCCCCGCAGCCTCCGGTGGAGTGAGATCCTATCAGGGGATGTCATAAACACAACCCAGGACGGAGACAGAGGGGAGCCTGGTTCAAAAGGGACTGCTGCCATGACCCGGAACTACAACTGACCTTATGTAACAAATCCTGATCTAAGCACCGCACACCATGACACTATAAATATATCAATCACTCATTACTGCCCAGCGGAGATTGGAAAACTGAATAAATGATCAAGACACGGGGACAAACGGATACCTCGCAAGTTCCCTCTGGAACCCGAGGGAGAAAATCAAAACAGTAAGAAAACGCACGCACACACACACCAGGGCTGGACCGGTACCCAAGGGAGCATGGGCTGGTGCAATACAGAGGGGAGTCTGGACTGGTACCAAGGGAGCATGGGCTGGTGCAATACAGAGGGGAGTCTGGACTGGTACCAAGGGAGCATGGCCTGGTACAGAACCGAGGGGAACAAAGCCTGGACCGGTACCCAAGGGAGCATGACCGGATGCAATACCGAGGGGAGCATGGACTGGTACCCAAGGGAGAATGACCTGGTACAGTACCAAGGGGAGCAAAGCTGGACTGATACCCAAGGGAGCATGGGCTGGTGCAATACCGAGGAGAGCCTGGACTGGTACCCAAGGGAACATGGCCTGGTACAGTACTGAGGGGAGCAAAGCTTGGACTGATACTCAAGGGAGCATGGGCTGGTGCAGTACAGAGGGAAACAAGACTCGTAGCGGTACCCAAGGAGCATAGCCTGGTGCAGAACCGAGGGAACAATGCCTGGACCGGTACCCAGGGGAGCATGGCCTGGTACAGTACCAAGGGGAGCAAAGCCTGGACTGATACAGTACCGAGGGGAGCAAAGCCTGTACCAGTATCCAAGGGAGCATGGGCTGGTGCAATACAGAGGGGAGTCTGGACTGGTACCAAGGGAGCATGGGCTGGTGCAATACAGAGGGGAGTCTGGACTGGTACCAAGGGAGCATGGCCTGGTACAGAACCGAGGGGAACAAAGCCTGGACCGGTACCCAAGGGAGCATGACCGGATGCAATACCGAGGGGAGCATGGACTGGTACCCAAGGGAGAATGACCTGGTACAGTACCAAGGGGAGCAAAGCTGGACTGATACCCAAGGGAGCATGGGCTGGTGCAATACCGAGGAGAGCCTGGACTGGTACCCAAGGGAACATGGCCTGGTACAGTACTGAGGGGAGCAAAGCTTGGACTGATACTCAAGGGAGCATGGGCTGGTGCAGTACAGAGGGAAACAAGACTCGTAGCGGTACCCAAGGAGCATAGCCTGGTGCAGAACCGAGGGAACAATGCCTGGACCGGTACCCAGGGGAGCATGGCCTGGTACAGTACCAAGGGGAGCAAAGCCTGGACTGATACAGTACCGAGGGGAGCAAAGCCTGTACCAGTATCCAAGGGAGCATGGGCTGGTGCAATACCAAGGGGAGCCTGGACTGGTACCAAGGGAGCATGGCCTGGTACAGTACCAAGGGGAGCAAAGCCTGGACCTGTACCCTAGGGGGCATGGGCTGGTGCAGTACAGAGGGAAACAAGACTCGTAGCGGTACCCAAGGAGCATGGGCTGGTGCAATACCGAGGGGAGCCTGGACTTGTACCCAAGGAGCATGGCCTGGTGCAGAACCGAGGGGAACAATGCCTGGACCAGTACCTAAGGGAGCATGGCCTGGTACTGTTCCAAGGGGAGCAAAGCCCGGACCAGTACCCAAGGGAGCATGGGCTGGTGCAATACCGAGGGGAGCCTGGACTGGTACCCAAGGGAACATGGCCTGGTACAGTACTGAGGGGAGCAAAGCCTGGACCAGTACCCAAGGGAGAATGGCCGGATGCAATACCGAGGGGAGCCTACGCTGGTACCCAAGGGAGCATGGCCTGGTACAGTACCAAGGGGAGCAAAGCCTGGACTGATACCCAAGGGAGCCTGGGCTGGTGCAAAACCGAGGAGAGCCTGGACTGGTACCCAAGGGTGCATGGCCTGGTACAGTACCGAGGGGAGCAAAGCCTGGACCAGTACCCAAGGGAGCATGGCCGGTTGCAATACAGAGGGGAGCCTGGACTGGTACCCAAGGAGCATGGCCTGGTGTAGAACCGAGGGGAACAATGCCTGGACCAGTACCCAAGGGAGCATGGCCTGGTACAGTACCAAGGGGAGCAAAGCCTGGACTGATACTCAAGGGAGCATGGGCTGTTGCAGTACAGAGGGAAACAGGACTCCTAGCGGTACCCAAGGAGCATGGCCTGGTGGCCTGGTGCAGTACCGAGGGGAACAACACCTGGACAGGTACCAAGAGGAGCGTGGCCTGGTGCAGTACTGAGGGGAACAAAGCTTGGACCGGCACCCAAGGGAGCATGGCCTGGTACAGTACCGAAGGGAGCAAAGCCTGGATTGGTACCCAAGAGAACATGGCCTGGTACAGTACAGAGGGGAGCAAAGCCTGGACTGGTACCCAAGGGAGCATGGCCTGGTGCAATACTGAGGGGAGCACAGCCTGTACCGGTACCCAAGGGAGCATGACCTGGTACAGTACAGAGAGGGCCAAAGCCTGGACTGGTACCCAAGGGAGCATGGCCTGGTGCAATACCGAGGGGAGCCTGGACTGATACCCAAGGTAGCATGGGCTGGTGCAGTACAGAGGGAAACAAGGCTCGTAGCGGTACCCAAGGAGCATGGCCTGGTGCAGAACCGAGGGAACAATGCCTGGACCGGTACCCAAGGGAGCATGGCCTGGTACAGTACCGAGGGGAGCAAACCCTGGACCAAATCCCCAAGGGAGCATGGCCGGTTGCAATACAGAGGGGAGCCTGGACTGGTACCCAAGGAGCATGGCCTGGTGTAGAACCGAGGGGAACAATGCCTGGACCAGTACCCAAGGGAGCATGGCCTGGTACAGTACCAAGGGGAGCAAAGCCTGGACTGATACTCAAGGGAGCATGGGCTGTTGCAGTACAGAGGGAAACAGGACTCCTAGCGGTACCCAAGGAGCATGGCCTGGTGGCCTGGTGCAGTACCGAGGGGAACAACACCTGGACAGGTACCAAGAGGAGCGTGGCCTGGTGCAGTACTGAGGGGAACAAAGCTTGGACCGGCACCCAAGGGAGCATGGCCTGGTACAGTACCGAAGGGAGCAAAGCCTGGATTGGTACCCAAGAGAACATGGCCTGGTACAGTACAGAGGGGAGCAAAGCCTGGACTGGTACCCAAGGGAGCATGGCCTGGTGCAATACCGAGGGGAGCACAGCCTGTACCGGTACCCAAGGGAGCATGACCTGGTACAGTACAGAGAGGGCCAAAGCCTGGACTGGTACCCAAGGGAGCATGGCCTGGTGCAATACCGAGGGGAGCCTGGACTGATACCCAAGGTAGCATGGGCTGGTGCAGTACAGAGGGAAACAAGGCTCGTAGCGGTACCCAAGGAGCATGGCCTGGTGCAGAACCGAGGGAACAATGCCTGGACCGGTACCCAGGGGAGCATGGCCTGGTACAGTACCAAGGCGAGCAAAGCCTGGACTGATACAGTACCGAGGGGAGCAAAGCCTGTACCAGTATCCAAGGGAGCATGGGCTGGTGCAATACCAAGGGGAGCCTGGACTGGTACCAAGGGAGCATGGCCTGGTACAGTACCAAGGGAAGCAAAGCCTGGACTTGTACCCTAGGGGGCATGGGCTGGTGCAGTACAGAGGGAAACAAGACTCGTAGCGGTACCCAAGGAGCATGGGCTGGTGCAATACCGAGGGGAGCCTGGACTGGTACCCAAGGAGCATGGCCTGGTGCAGAACCGAGGGGAACAATGCCTGGACCGCTTCCCAAGGGAGCATGGCCTTGTGCGGTACAGAGAGGAACAAGACCGTGATGAGTACTGAGGAACTAGTGGCGGCAGGAATCCGAGTCAGTCAGGGTACTGAGGGAGCAGAGCACTGAGGGCAGCAGGACCATGAGAGGTACTGAGGAACGGGTCCCTCCATTGCCAGGTTGAGAGCAAGGGACGCAAAGGGGGAACATCCATTGCAAGGTTTAGAGCAAGGGCCGCACAGGGGAAACATCCATTGCCAGGTTTAGTGCAAGGGTCGTACGGGGAACATCCATTGCCAGGTTTAGAGCAAGGGACGCACAGGGGGAACATTCATTGCCAGGTTTAGTGCAAGGGCCGTACGGGGAACATCCATTGCCAGGTTTAGAGCAAGGGCCGCACAGGGGGAACATCCATTGCCAGGTTTAGAGCAAGGGCCGCACAGGGGGAACATCCATTGCCAGGTTTAGAGCAAGGGCCGTACAGGAACATCCATTGCCAGGTTTAGAGCAAGGGCCGTACGGGGAACATCCATTGCCAGGTTTAGTGCAAGGGCCGCACAGGGGAACATCCATTGCCAGGTTTAGTGCGAGGGCCGTACGGGGAACATCCATTTCCAGGTTTAGAGCAAGGGCCGCACAGGGGGAACATCCATTGCCAGGTTTAGAGCAAGGGCCGCACAGGGGGAACATCCATTGCCAGGTTTAGAGCAAGGGGCGCACAGGGGGAACTTCCATTGCCAGGTTTAGAGCAAGGGGCGCACAGGGGGAACATCCATTGCCAGGTTTAGAGCAAGGGCCACACAGGGAGCATCCATTGCCAGGCCTAGAGCAAGGACTACACAGGGGGAACATCCATTGCCAGGTTTAGAGCAAGGGCCGCACAGGGAGCATCCATTGCCAGGCTTAGAGCAAGGACTACACAGGGAGAACTTCCATTTCCAGGTTTAGAGCAAGGGCCGTACGGGGAACATCCATTGCCAGGTTTAGAGCAAGGGCCGCACAGGGAGAACATCCATTTCCAGGTTTAGAGCAAGGATCCCAAAGGGGAACATCAATTGTACACGTACACCAGAGCAGCTTAATGAAGGAGCACTTATACACACTCAACTGGGACAGGTACAACAGGAGGACACGCGCGCACACACACACAGAACATGCACCACCCGTGCAAGCTTCCCTCACACAGACAGACCCACATGGAACGGAACAGCAAGAGCAGCAGCAGTGCAAGCTTCCATCAGACATACACAGACACACGGAAGATACAGCAGTAACAGTGCAAGCCTCCATCAGACATACATAGACACCCAGAAGAGATACAGCTGTAGCAGTGCAAGCTTCCATCAGACATACACAGACACACGGAAGATACAGCAGTAACAGTGCAAGCCTCCATCAGACATACACAGACACACAGAAGAGATACAGCAGTAACAGTGCAAGCCTCCATCAGACATACATAGACACCCAGAAGAGATACAGCTGTAGCAGTGCAAGCTTCCATCAGATATACACAGACACACGGAAGAGATACAGCAGCAGCAGTGCAAGCTTCCATCAGACATACACAGACACACGGAAGAGATACAGCAGCAGCAGTGCAAGCTTCCATCAGACATACACAGACGCACTGAAGAGATACAGCAGCGGCAGTGCAAGCTTTCATCAGACATACACAGACACACGGAAGAGATACAGCAGTAGCAGTGCAAGCTTCCATCAGACATACACAGGCACCCGGAAGAGATGCAGCAGTAGCAGTGCAAGCTTCCATCAGACATACATAGACACCCAGAAGAGATACAGCTGTAGCAGTGCAAGTTTCCATCAGACATACACAGACACGCAGAAGATACAGCAGTAACAGTGCAAGCTTCCATCAGACATACACAGACACACGGAAGAGATACAGCAGAAGCAGTGCAAGCTTCCATCAGACATACACAGACACACAGAAGAGATGCAGCAGTAGCAGTGCAAGCTTCCATCAGACATACACAGGCACACGGAAGAGATACAGCAGTAGCACTGCAAGCTTCCATCAGACATACACAGGCACACGGAAGAGATACAGCAGTAGCCGTGCAAACTTCCATCAGACATACACAGACACACAGAAGATACAGCAGTAACAGTGCAAGCCTCCATCAGACATACATAGACACCCAGAAGAGATACAGCTGTAGCAATGCAAGCTTCCATCAGACATACACAGACACACAGAAGATACAGCAGTAACAGTGCAAGCTTCCATCAGACATACACAGACACACGGAAGAGATACAGCAGAAGCAGTGCAAGCTTCCATCAGACATACACAGACACACGGAAGAGATGCAGCAGTAGCAGTGCAAGCTTCCATCAGACATACACAGGCACACGGAAGAGATACAGCAGTAGCACTGCAAGCTTCCATCAGACATACACAGGCACACAGAAGAGATACAGCAGTAGCAGTGCAAACTTCCATCAGACATACACAGACACACGGAAGATACAGCAGTAACAGTGCAAGCCTCCATCAGACATACATAGACACCGAGAAGAGATACAGCTGTAGCAATGCAAGCTTCCATCAGACATACACAGACACACGGAAGATACAGCAGTAACAGTGCAAGCTTCCATCAGACATACACAGACACACGGAAGAGATACAGCAGAAGCAGTGCAAGCTTCCATCAGACATACACAGACACACGGAAGAGATGCAGCAGTAGCAGTGCAAGCTTCCATCAGACATACACAGGCACACGGAAGAGATACAGCAGTAGCACTGCAAGCTTCCATCAGACATACACAGGCACACAGAAGAGATACAGCAGTAGCAGTGCAAACTTCCATCAGACATACACAGACACACGGAAGATACAGCAGTAACAGTGCAAGCCTCCATCAGACATACATAGACACACGGAAGAGATACAGCAGCAGCAGTGCAAGCTTCCATCAGACATACACAGACGCACTGAAGAGATACAGCAGCGGCAGTGCAAGCTTTCATCAGACATACACAGACACACGGAAGAGATACAGCAGTAGCAGTGCAAGCTTCCATCAGACATACACAGGCACCCGGAAGAGATGCAGCAGTAGCAGTGCAAGCTTCCATCAGACATACATAGACACCCAGAAGAGATACAGCTGTAGCAGTGCAAGTTTCCATCAGACATACACAGACACGCAGAAGATACAGCAGTAACAGTGCAAGCTTCCATCAGACATACACAGACACACGGAAGAGATACAGCAGAAGCAGTGCAAGCTTCCATCAGACATACACAGACACACAGAAGAGATGCAGCAGTAGCAGTGCAAGCTTCCATCAGACATACACAGGCACACGGAAGAGATACAGCAGTAGCACTGCAAGCTTCCATCAGACATACACAGGCACACGGAAGAGATACAGCAGTAGCCGTGCAAACTTCCATCAGACATACACAGACACACGGAAGATACAGCAGTAACAGTGCAAGCCTCCATCAGACATACATAGACACCCAGAAGAGATACAGCTGTAGCAATGCAAGCTTCCATCAGACATACACAGACACACAGAAGATACAGCAGTAACAGTGCAAGCTTCCATCAGACATACACAGACACACGGAAGAGATACAGCAGAAGCAGTGCAAGCTTCCATCAGACATACACAGACACACGGAAGAGATGCAGCAGTAGCAGTGCAAGCTTCCATCAGACATACACAGGCACACGGAAGAGATACAGCAGTAGCACTGCAAGCTTCCATCAGACATACACAGGCACACAGAAGAGATACAGCAGTAGCAGTGCAAACTTCCATCAGACATACACAGACACACGGAAGATACAGCAGTAACAGTGCAAGCCTCCATCAGACATACATAGACACCGAGAAGAGATACAGCTGTAGCAATGCAAGCTTCCATCAGACATACAAAGACACACGGAAGATACAGCAGTAACAGTGCAAGCTTCCATCAGACATACATAGACACCCAGAAGAGATACAACTGTAGCAGTGCAAGCTTCCCCCCCAGTCAAACACAAACTAAAGAGGTACTACAACAGTAGCAGCAGTGCAAGCTTCCATCACACACACACAACATACGGAAGAGATACAGCAGTAACAGTGCAAGCTTCCATCAGACATACGCAGACACCTAGAAGAGATACAGCAGTAGCAGTGCAAACTTCCTCCCCCAGTCAAACACACACTAAAGAGGTACTACAACAGTAACAGCAGTTCAAGCTTCCATCACAGACACACAACATACGGAAGAGGTACAGCAGTAGCAGTGCAAGCTTCCCTCAGACATACGCAGACACCTAGAAGAGATACAGCAGTCGCAGTGCAAGCTTCCCTCGGACACGCAGATATGCATGGAAGAGATCCAGCAAGACCTGCTGCAATGCAAGCTTCAACGCACACACTGATTAACACAGAAGTACAGCATGAGCACCACCAGGGCAAGCTTACACACACGGACAAGTTACAGAATAGGTAGGAACCAAGAGAGCTTACACACACACATCGCGCACACATTGCAGGTAAGGCTAGCAGCGCTGTACGCTTCCCTCACAAACAGTGGTGGTCGGGCCAGCAGCATTTCATGCTTCCCTCACACACACACACAGTACAGGTAAAGCCAGCAGCGCTGCAAGCTTCCCTCACACACAGAGCAGGTATGGCCAGCAGCATTGCACGCTTCCCTCACACACAGAGCAGGTAAGGCCAGCAGCATTGCACGCTTCCCTCACACACAGTGCAGGTAAGACCAGCAGCACTGCACGCTTCCCTCACAACACAGTACACTCAAGGCCAGCAGAGCCTCACGCTTCCCTCACACACTGCAGGTAAGGCCAGCAGCGCTGCATGCTCCCTTCACACACAGTACAGGTAAGGCCAGCAGCCCTGCATGCTTCCCTCACACACTGTGCAGGTAAGGCCAGCAGCACTGCACGCTTCCCTCACACACACAGTACACTCAAGGCCAGCAGCGCCTCACGCTTCCCTCACACACTGCAGGTAAGGCCAGCAGCACTGCATGCATCCTTCACACACAGTACAGGTAATGCCAGCAGCGCTGCATGCTTCCTTCACACATAGTACAGGTAAGGCCAGCAGCGCTGCATGCTTCCTTCATACACAGTACAGGTAAGTCCAGCAGCGCTGCATGCTTCCTTCACACACAGTACACTCAAGGCCAGCAGCACTGCATGCTTCCTTCACGCACAGTACAGGTAAGGCCAGCAGCCCTGCACGCTTCCCCCACACACAGTGCTTGTAAGGCCAGCTGCGCTGCAAGCTTCCCTCACACACACAGTAAAGGCAAGGCCAGCAGCAGTGCATGCTTCCCTCACACACATAGGGCAGGTAGGGCCAGCAGCACTGCATGCTTCCCTCACACACAAAGTACAGGCAAGGCCAGCAGCACTGCACGCTTCCCTCACACACACAGTACACTCAAGGCCAGCAGCGCCTCACGCTTCCCTCACACACTGCAGGTAAGGCCAGCAGCACTGCATGCATCCTTCACACACAGTACAGGTAATGCCAGCAGCGCTGCATGCTTCCTTCACACATAGTACAGGTAAGGCCAGCAGCGCTGCATGCTTCCTTCATACACAGTACAGGTAAGTCCAGCAGCGCTGCATGCTTCCTTCACACACAGTACACTCAAGGCCAGCAGCACTGCATGCTTCCTTCACGCACAGTACAGGTAAGGCCAGCAGCCCTGCACGCTTCCCCCACACACAGTGCTTGTAAGGCCAGCTGCGCTGCAAGCTTCCCTCACACACACAGTAAAGGCAAGGCCAGCAGCAGTGCATGCTTCCCTCACACACATAGGGCAGGTAGGGCCAGCAGCACTGCATGCTTCCCTCACACACAAAGTACAGGCAAGGCCAGCAGCACTGCACGCTTCCCTCACACACACAGTACACTCAAGGCCAGCAGCGCCTCACGCTTCCCTCACACACTGCAGGTAAGGCAAGCTGCGCTGCATGCTTCCTTCACACACAGTACAGGTAAGGCCAGCAGCCCTGCACGCTTCCCTCACACACAGTGCTGGTAAGGCCAGCTGCGCTGCAAGCTTCCCTCACACACACAGTACAGGCAAGGCCAGCAGCAGTGCATGCTTCCCTCACACACATAGGGCAGGTAGAGCCTGCAGCACTGCATGCTTCCCTCACACACAAAGTACAGGCAAGGCCAGCAGCACTGCACGCTTCTCTCACACACTGTGCAGGTAAGGCCATCAGCACTGCACACTTCCCTCACACACACAGTACAGGCAAGGCCACCAGCACTGCACGCTTCCCTCACACACAGTGCAGGTAGGGTCAGCAGCACTGCATGCTTCCTTCACACACAGTACAGGTAAGGCCAGCAGCCCTGCACGCTTCCCTCACACACAGTGCTGGTAAGGCCAGCTGCGCTGCAAGCTTCCCTCACACACACAGTACAGGCAAGGCCAGCAGCAGTGCATGCTTCCCTCACACACATAGGGCAGGTAGGGCCAGCAGCACTGCATGCTTCCCTCACACACAAAGTACAGGCAAGGCCAGCAGCACTGCATGCTTCTCTCACACACAGTGCAGGTAAGGCCATCAGCACTGCACACTTCCCTCAAACACACAGTACAGGCAAGGCCACCAGCACTGCACGCTTCCCTCACACACAGTGCAGGTAGGGTCAGCAGCACTGCATGCTTCCCTCACACACAGTGCAGGTAGGGCCAGCAGCACTGCCCACTTCCCTCACACAAAGGGCAGGTAAGGCCAGCAGCACTGCAGGCTTCCCTCACACACAGAGCAGGTAAGACCAGCAGCATTGCACGCTTCCCTCACACACAGTGCAGGTAAGGCCAACAGCACTGCACGCTTCCCTCACACACACAATCCAGTCAAGGTCAGCTGCGCCTCACGCTTCCCTCACACACTACAGGTAAGGCCAGCAGCGCTGCATGCTTCCTTCACACACAGTACAGGTAAGGCTAGCAGCCCTGCACGCTTCCCTCACACACAGTGCTTGTAAGGCCAGCTGCGCTGCAAGCTTCCCTCACACACACAGTACAGGCAAGGCCAGCAGCAGTGCACGCTTCCCTCACACACAAAGTACAGGCAAGGCCAGCAGCACTGCACGCTTCTCTCATGCACACAGTACAGGCAAGGCCACCAGCATTGCATGCTTCCCTCACACACCGTGCAGGTAGGGTCAGCGGCACTGCACGCTCCCATCACACACAGTGCAGGTAGGGCCAGCAGCACTGCACCTTTCCCTCACACACAGAGCAGGTAAGGCCAGCAGCATTGCACGCTTCCCTCACACACAGTGCAGGTAAGACCAGCAGCACTGCATGCTTCCCACACACACACAGTACAGGCAAGGCCCACAGCACCTCACGCTTCCCTCACACACTGCAGGTAAGGCCAGCAGCGCTGCACGCTCCCTTCACACACAGTACAGGTAAGCCCACCAGCCCTGCACACTTCCCTCACACACAGTGCCTGTAAGGCCAGCTGCACTGCAAGCTTCCCTCACACACACAGTACAGGCAAGACCAGCAGCAGTGCATGCTTCCCTCACACACATACGGCAGGTAGAGCCAGCAGCAGTGGACGCTTCCCTCACACACAGTGCAGGTAGAGCCAGCAGCAGTGGACGCTTCCCTCACACACAGTGCTTGTAAGGCCAGCTGCGCTGCACGCTTCCCTCACACACACAGTACAGGCAAGGCCAGCAGCACTGCATGCTTCTCTCACACACAGTGCAGGTAAGGCCAGCAGCACTGCACGCTTCCCTCACACACACAGTACAGGCAAGGCCAGCAGCAGTGCATGCTTCTTTCACACACACAGTACAGGCAAGGCCCACAGCACCTCACGCTTCCCTCACACACTGCAGGTAAGGCCAGCAGCGCTGCACGCTCCCTTCACACACAGTACAGGTAAGCCCAGCAGCCCTGCACACTTCCCTCACACAGAGTGCCTGTAAGGCCAGCTGCACTGCAAGCTTCCCTCACACACACAGTACAGGCAAGACCAGCAGCAGTGCATGCTTCCCTCACACACATACGGCAGGTAGAGCCAGCAGCAGTGGACGCTTCCCTCACACACAGTGCAGGTAGAGCCAGCAGCAGTGGACACTTCCCTCACACACAGTGCTTGTAAGGCCAGCAGCGCCTCACGCTTCCCTCACACACTGCAGGTAAGGCAAGCTGCGCTGCATGCTTCCTTCACACACAGTACAGGTAAGGCCAGCAGCCCTGCACGCTTCCCTCACACACAGTGCTGGTAAGGCCAGCTGCGCTGCAAGCTTCCCTCACACACACAGTACAGGCAAGGCCAGCAGCAGTGCATGCTTCCCTCACACACATAGGGCATGTAGGGCCAGCAGCACTGCATGCTTCCCTCACACACAAAGTATAGGCAAGGCCAGCAGCACTGCACGCTTCTCTCACACACAGTGCAGGTAAGGCCATCAGCACTGCACACTTCCCTCACACACACAGTACAGGCAAGGCCACCAGCACTGCACGCTTCCCTCACACACAGTGCAGGTAGGGTCAGCAGTACTGCATGCTTCCTTCACACAAAGTACAGGTAAGGCCACCAGCCCTGCACGCTTCCCTCACACACAGTGCTGGTAAGGCCAGCTGCGCTGCAAGCTTCCCTCACACACACAGTACAGGCAAGGCCAGCAGCAGTGCATGCTTCCCTCACACACATAGGGCAGGTAGGGCCAGCAGCACTGCACGCTTCTCTCACACACAGTGCAGGTAAGGCCATCAGCACTGCACACTTCCCTCAAACACACAGTACAGGCAAGGCCACCAGCACTGCACGCTTCCCTCACACACAGTGCAGGTAGGGTCAGCAGCACTGCATGCTTCCCTCACACACAGTGCAGGTAGGGCCAGCAGCACTGCCCACTTCCCTCACACAAAGGGCAGGTAAGGCCAGCAGCACTGCAGGCTTCCCTCACACACAGAGCAGGTAAGACCAGCAGCATTGCACGCTTCCCTCACACACAGTGCAGGTAAGGCCAACAGCACTGCACGCTTCCCTCACACACACAATCCAGTCAAGGTCAGCTGCGCCTCACGCTTCCCTCACACACTACAGGTAAGGCCAGCAGCGCTGCATGCTTCCTTCACACACAGTACAGGTAAGGCTAGCAGCCCTGCATGCTTCCCTCACACACAGTGCTTGTAAGGCCAGCTGCGCTGCAAGCTTCCCTCACACACACAGTACAGGCAAGGCCAGCAGCAGTGCACGCTTCCCTCACACACAAAGTACAGGCAAGGCCAGCAGCACTGCACGCTTCTCTCATGCACACAGTACAGGCAAGGCCACCAGCATTGCATGCTTCCCTCACACACCGTGCAGGTAGGGTCAGCAGCACTGCACGCTTCCATCACACACAGTGCAGGTAGGGCCAGCAGCATTGCACGCTTCCCTCACACACAGTGCAGGTAAGACCAGCAGCACTGCATGCTTCCCCCACACACACAGTACAGGCAAGGCCCACAGCATCTCACGCTTCCCTCACACACTGCAGGTAAGGCCAGCAGCGCTGCACGCTCCCTTCACGCACACTACAGGTAAGCCCAGCAGCCCTGCACACTTCCCTCACACACAGTGCCTGTAAGGCCAGCTGCACTGCAAGCTTCCCTCACACACACAGTACAGGCAAGACCAGCAGCAGTGCATGCTTCCCTCACACACATACGGCAGGTAGAGCCAGCAGCAGTGGACGCTTCCCTCACACACAGTGCAGGTAGAGCCAGCAGCAGTGGACGCTTCCCTCACACACAGTGCTTGTAAGGCCAGCTGCGCTGCACGCTTCCCTCACACACACAGTACAGGCAAGGCCAGCAGCACTGCATGCTTCTCTCACACACAGTGCAGGTAAGGCCAGCAGCACTGCACGCTTCCCTCACACACACAGTACAGGCAAGGCCAGCAGCAGTGCATGCTTCTTTCACACACAGTACAGTCAAGGCCAGCAGCGCCTCACGCTTCCCTCACACACTGCAGGTAAGGCCAGCAGCGCTGCATGCTTCCTTCACACACAGTACAGGTAAGGCCAGCAGCCCTGCACGCTTCCCTCACACACAGTGCTTGTAAGGCCAGCTGCGCTGCAAGCTTCCCTCACACACACAGTACAGGCAAGGCCAGCAGCAGTGCATGCTTCCCTCACACACATACAGCAGGTAAGGCCAGCAGCACTGCATGCTTCCCTCACACACAGTACAGGCAAGGCCAGCAGCACTGCACGCTTCTCTCACACACAGTGCAGGTAGAGCCAGCAGCACTGCATGCTTCCCTCACACACAGTGCAGGTAAAGCCAGCAGCACTGCACGCTTCCCTCACACACACAGCAGGTAAGGCCAGCAGCGCTGCATGTTTCCTTCACACACAGTACAGGTAAGCCCAGCAGCCCTGCACGCTTCCCTCACACATAGTGCTTGTAAGGCCAGCTGTGCTGCAAGCTTCCCTCACACACACAGTACAGGCAAGGCCAGCAGCAGTGCATGCTTCCCTCACACACATAGGGCAGGTAAGGCCAGCAGCACTGCACGCTTCCCTCACACACAGTGCAGGTAGGGCCATCAGCACTGCACGCTTCTCTCATACACAGTGCAGGTAAGGCTAGCTGCACTGCACCCTTCCCTCACACACACAGTACAGGCAAGGCCACCAGCACTGCACGCTTCCCTCACACACAGTGCAGGTAAGGCTAGCAGCACTGCACCCTTCCCTCACACACACAGTACAGGCAAGGCCACCAGCACTGCACCCTTCCCTCACACACAGTGCAGGTGAGGTCAGCGGCGCGGCACACTTCCCTCACACACTGCAGGTAAGGCTAGCAGCAGTGCACGCTTCCCTCACATACAGTGCAGGAAAGGCCAGCAGCACTGCATGCTTCCCTCACACACTGCAGGTAAGGCTAGCAGCAGTGCACGCTTCCCTCACATACAGTGCAGGAAAGGCCAGCAGCACTGCATGCTTCCCTCACACACAGTGCAGGTAAGGCCAGCAGTGTTGCACGCTTCCCTCACACACAGTGCAGGTAGGGCCAGCATCACTGCACGCTTCCCTCACACACACAGTGCAGGCAAGGCCAGCAGCAGTGCATGCTTCCCTCACACCCAATGCAGGCAAGGCCAGCAGCACTGCACGCTTCCCTCACACACAGTGCAGGCAAGGCCAGCAGCACTGCACGCTTCCCTCACACACAGAGCAGGTAAGACCAGCAGCATTGCACGCTTCCCTCACACACAGTGCAGGTAAGGCCAACAGCACTGAACGCTTCCCTCACACACACAATCCAGTCAAGGTCAGCTGCGCCTCACGCTTCCCTCACACACTACAGGTAAGGCCAGCAGCGCTGCATGCTTCCTTCACACACAGTACAGGTAAGGCTAGCAGCCCTGCACGCTTCCCTCACACACAGTGCTTGTAAGGCCAGCTGCGCTGCAAGCTTCCCTCACACACACAGTACAGGCAAGGCCAGCAGCAGTGCACGCTTCCCTCACACACAAAGTACAGGCAAGGCCAGCAGCACTGCACGCTTCTCTCATGCACACAGTATAGGCAAGGCCACCAGCATTGCATGCTTCCCTCACACACCGTGCAGGTAGGGTCAGCAGCACTGCACGCTCCCATCACACACAATGCAGGTAGGGCCAGCAGCACTGCACCTTTCCCTCACACACAGAGCAGGTAAGGCCAGCAGCATTGCACGCTTCCCTCACACACAGTGCAGGTAAGGCCAGCAGCACTGCATGCTTCCCACACACACACAGCACAGGCAAGGCCCACAGCGCCTCACGCTTCCCTCACACACTGCAGGTAAGGCCAGCAGCGCTGCACGCTCCCTTCACACACAGTACAGGTAAGCCCAGCAGCCCTGCACACTTCCCTCACACACAGTGCCTGTAAGGCCAGCTGCGCTGCAAGCTTCCCTCACACACACAGTACAGGCAAGACCAGCAGCAGTGCATGCTTCCCTCACACACATACGGCAGGTAGAGTCAGCAGCAGTGTACGCTTCCCTCACACACAGTGCAGGTAGAGCCAGCAGCAGTGGACGCTTCCCTCACACACCGTGCTTGTAAAGCCAGCTGCGCTGCACGCTTCCCTCACACACACAGTACAGGCAAGGCCAGCAGCACTGCATGCTTCTCTCACACACAGTGCAGGTAAGGCCAGCAGCGCCTCACGCTTCCCTCACACACTGCAGGTAAGGCCAGCAGCACTGCATGCTTCCCTCACACACAGTGCAGGTAAGGCCAGCAGCGTTGCACGCTTCCCTCACACACAGTGCAGGTAGGGCCAGCAGCAGTGCATGCTTCCCTCACACACATACAGCAGGTAAGGCCAGCAGCACTGCATGCTTCCCTCACACACAGTACAGGCATGGCCAGCAGCATTGCACGCTTCTCTCACACACAGTGCAGGTAGAGCCAGCAGCACTGCATGCTTCCCTCACACATAGTGCAGGTAAGGCCAGCAGCACTGCACGCTTCCCTCACACACACAGTGCAGGCAAGGCCAGCAGCAGTGCATGCTTCCCTCACACCCAATGCAGGCAAGGCCAGCAGCACTGCACGCTTCCCTCACACACAGTGCAGGTAAGGCCAGCAGCACTGCACGCTTTCCTCACACATGCAGGCAGGTAAGGCCAAAAGCACTGCACGCTTCCCTCACACACAGTGCAGGTAGAGCCAGCAGCACTGCTCGCTTCCCTTACACACTGCAGGTAAGGCCAGCAGCACTGCACGCTTCCCTCACACACACAGTACAGTCAAGGCCAGCAGCACTGCGTGCTTCCCTCACACACAGTGCAGGTAAGGCCATCAGCACTGCACGCTTCCCTCACACACACAGTACAGTCAAGGCCAGCAACACTGCATGCTTCCCTCACACACAGTGCAGGCAAGGCTACCACCACTGCATGCTTCCCTCACACACTGCAGGTAAGGCCAGCAGCACTGCACGCTTCCCTCACACACACAGTACAGGTAGGCCAGTGCACTGCACGCTTCCCTCACACACACAGTACAGGTAGGCCAGCGCACTGCACGCTGCCCTCGCACACAGTGCAGATAAGGCCAGCGGCGCTGCACGCTTCACTCACACAGTGCAGGTAAGGCCAGCAGCACTACACGCTTCCCTCACACACAACAGTTGCACCACAGAGCTGCACGCTCCCCTCACACACCTGCATGTACAACAAAGACAGCTGCAATCCAAGCAAAGCTACAGCGAAGAAAGAAGCAGAGGGAGCTCCCTTCACAAACACAGCTGGAGCTGCACGTGCAGCCGCACAGCCTCAAAATACAGGGGGGGGGGGGGGGGCTGAAATACCAACTACTCACCTACTAACTACAGGCTGAGCGAGGACAAGCGGGCACCGGAGACAAACCGACACAGTACACACCAGAGCTTCAAGGAAAACCCCTCCAGAATGTTTGCCAAGTGCCCCGGGCTGTCCTCGGCACACATGGTTTTCTAGGAGCTCATATCTACTTATGAAACGTTGAAGAGGTACACTACAAATCCCAGAATGCATTCTTTGACAATGCATCCAGGAGAACGCCTACAACTCATCCACTTCCCTGCAAGGCAGATATAGACTCACTTTCGCAAATGGAGAAGGATAGATAGATCCGAGCCTAAGGAGGGGCGGGGGCAAGAAGGGTGAGGAGGGAAGGTGGTCCAGAGGGGAGGAGGTGCGGCGGGGAGGAGCCATCTCTGGATATAACAAGGGGAGCCGTGAGGGGAAATCCGAGTCCAACAGGCATTGGAAGGAGTTGTGACTTCACAGTGCAACAAACCGAGAGAAGCAGCTGCAAGAAGCGGGGGTCAAACAGTACCAGGAGGTCAACACAGGGTAAGTGCCGCCGATGCCAAGCACCAGATAGTGCACACTTGTGCCACTCTGTGCCAAGCACAGTGCACTCTTGTGCCACCCCATGCCAAGCACTAGATAGTACTCGCTTGTGCCACCCGATGCCAAGCATAGTGCGCTCTTGTGCCACCCCATGCCAAGCACCAGATGGTGCTCTTGTGCCTACTGATGCCAAGCATAGTACACTCTTGTGCCACCCCATGCCAAGCACCAGATGGTGCTCTCTTGTGCCTACCGATGCCAGGCACCAGATAGTCCTCTCTTATGCCACCCGAAGCCAAGCACCAGATAGTGTTCTCGTGTGGCACCTGATGCCAAGCTCTAGATAGTGCTCTCTTGTGCCTACCGATGCCAAGCACTAGATTGCTTTATCTTCTGCCGCCCGATGCCAAGCACTAATAACATTCTCTTGTGCCACTCGATGCCAAGCACCAGATAGTGTTCTCTTCTGCCGCCCGATGCCAAGCACTAGATAGAATTATCTTGTGCCTACAGATGCCAAGCACTAGATAGCATTCTCTTTGCCACTCGATGCCAAGCACCAAATAGTGTTCTCTTGTGCCATCCGATGCCAAGCACTAGATAGCATTCTCATGTGCTTACCGATGCCAAGCATTAGATAGCGTCCCACATATGCCAAGCAGTAGATAGCGTCCCACATATGCCAAGCACTAGATTGCGTCCTACAGATGCCAAGCACTAGATAGCATTCTCTTTGCCACTCGATGCCAAGCACCAAATAGTGTTCTCTTGTGCCATCCGATGCCAAGCACTAGATAGCATTCTCATGTGCTTACCGATGCCAAGCATTAGATAGCGTCCCACATATGCCAAGCAGTAGATAGCGTCCCACATATGCCAAGCACTAGATTGCGTCCTACAGATGCCAAGCACTAGATAGCGTCCCACATATGCCAAGCACTAGATGGCGTTCTCTTGTGCCTGCAGATGCCAAGCGCTACATAGTGTTCCCTTGTACCACCCGATGCCAAGACTAGATAGCATTCTCTTGTGCATACAGATGCCAAGCACTAGATAGTACTGTCTTGTGCCTACCGATGCCAAGCACTAGATAGTGCTCTCTTGTGCCTACCGATGCCAAGCACTTGATAGCGTTCTCTTCTGCCGCCCGATGCCAAGCACTAGATAGCATTCTCTTGTGCCTACCGATGCCAAGCAGTAGATAGCGTCCTACAGATGCCAAGCACTAGATGGCGTTCTCTTGTGCCTGCAGATGCCAAGCGCTACATAGTGTTCCCTTGTACCACCCGATGCCAAGACTAGATAGCATTCTCTTGTGCATACAGATGCCAAGCACTAGATAGTACTGTCTTGTGCCTACCGATGCCAAGCACTAGATAGTGCTCTCTTGTGCCTACCGATGCCAAGCACTTGATAGCGTTCTCTTCTGCCGCCCGATGCCAAGCACTAGATAGCATTCTCTTGTGCCTACCGATGCCAAGCAGTAGATAGCGTCCTACAGATGCCAAGCACTAGATAGCGTTCTCTTGTGCCTACAGATGCCAGGGACATCTCAAAAGATTTTTAGGGCCCTCGGCCAAACGTTGTTTTTGGGGCCCCTGTTCGGAACAGCTTTACATTTTTGGTCCAATTTGACCTCTTTCGCAGGTCACTGAAAGTTCACAGGCATAGGCGTCCGCGGGAGGAGTGTGTGGGGGGAAGGGTGGCGTTGCTGGGCCTCGTTGGATGCTTGTCCCCACCAAAAACAGCCGTGGATGCCGGGGAGCGTGGCAGGCGGGTCATGGCGCGTGAGGACTACGTTAAAATATATGCCACCACCCCCAGTGCTTAATTTGTGCTTGTTGTTTCCGGTGCTGAGCTCCGGGACTTATTTTTGCGGCCGGGGCTTATTCTTCTGCCTCAAGCATTTACTGCGAGTAAAAGACACATATGGGAAAGACGGAGGAAGGGAAAAACGAAAAACCGTCATAAACGTAGAAAGCAGAAAGCTGCCAGAGTGAGCCGAAGGGGCAGGGAGTGGCTTTATATGGATTGAAGAGGCCCGAGATGGCTTCAGGATTGCGCTGCCTACTAATCCGTGTTCACACATTTAATTGCAGCAGCCGGAGGAGGGCTCTGGGCTCCCGCACATTTTTATTGACAATTTAAGCACTGCCCCCCGCCCCCCAAAAATTCTGCGAACGCCCATGTGCACAGGAACACTCGAATCAAACTCTAAATGTGTCCACCTGTTATTCGAGGATAGAGATGTGTGTTCTTTAATTTTGTAACACAGCAGCTGCTCACTAATGCCACAGCAAACAATCGCCCTGACACCCTCCATTTCTCCAAACGTCTCTTTTTGATCGATTTTTTTTTTTTTTGTGTTACAGGAAACAAACACAACGTTTCTCTGCAAAATGTCTGTAATAGACTCGCACATCACACACATAATAATACATTTAAGGAGAACGGTATTTAAAACAATCTGTTTTTCAAAGTCATTCAGACGAGACTCGAACTGGCCCTATCAGATGGGTTTTAAAACGCTGGGCCCTGTGCCAGAGCCCACTTTTGGTCTTGCCTTGAGTCTCTAGTGCCTCTAATGCCAAGCACCGTCTATAGTGCTTTCTTGTGCCCACCTATGCCAAGTTCTGTCTCCAAATAGTGTTTCCTTGGGCCTCCGATTCCAAGCGCTCTCCGGGACACCTCGTGCGCCTGCGCCTTCTTTGCAGTGACCCAGTCTCTGCTCCCAGCGCATTCTCTGGCTCCTGGTGTGCTCACTGCCACTTACACAGAGCCACATACTTGTGCCAAGCACCGCTCGTGCACAGCTGGCCTGGCATCCAGTGTGTCTGGTACCAGTGCTTAATTTGTAAATAAAAACCTGCTGGTGCCAAAAGCCCTCCTTAAATACCCGGCTGCTGCAATTAAATGTGCTAACACACAATACTGTCGCAGTGTAAACCTGAAGCCTTTTCGGGCCTCTTCAATCCATTTACAGCCCTCCCTGCCCCTTCAGCTCACTCTTGCAGCTTTCTGCTTTCTCCCTGTGTGACGGTCTTTCGTTTTCCCCTTCCCCCGCCTTTCCCTTATGTGCCTTTTGCTCGCAGTAAATGCTTGAGGCAGAAAAATGAGCGTCGGACCTTGAAAATAAGAGCCGGCGCCCCGCACCGGAAACAACAAGCACAAATTAAGCGCTGCCCGATACCTTTTCTGCGTAGCACCCACTTCTGACCGGCGCGGCCTCTACTTACCATCCTGTGCCCCCCCTATGGGCACACTGCGTTTGGCTAGGACCCTTTCCGCATTGAGTGGCAACCTCACACGTGGCCAGAACCTGCCCAGGGCCGGTGTGTTTCCCTCCATAGCACCCGCTGTCCTTACACCGCCTCTGCATGCGGGCACTTTTAACAACCTCTCGTCAGAGCACCCACCTTTGTGCCCAGCAAACCGTCCCCTCTCTTGGCATGTGTGAGCCCACGGCTGACTACATGTAACCCCCATGGTGTGCCTCAGCACCCCCTGGCAACTGGTGGGGGCCCAGCGCCCTCTTTATATAGCGCCTGCCGCCCCGTGGTCCCTTTATATGGTGCCCCTGTGTGCCCGGAGCTCTAAATGAGACCTTACCCGGCAAGCACCCTCCCTACACAGCCCCTTGGATGCTCGGTGCATTACCACATAAAGCTATCAATACCCAGGACCCGCTCCCTTCCGTGGTGCCAAGGCTGCTGCATAGCGCCAAACCTAATGACCTGCACCTCTCCGCATGGCACCCGCGGGTCTCCAGGTCTTCTAATAAACGTACACCCCACAAGGCCCACTCGTGTGCCCCGGACACCGACCAGCGCCTTCCTTGTCCGCGACACTCTTATCTGCATAGCGCTCTACACTAGAGCGGGGATCCCTGTCACCGCAGCTCTAGGCGCTATGTGCACAGGTCACTGAGAATAGACCGGCTTTAGCTGTGAGCCAGGATAGGAGTTCCAATAGCTTGTTTTTCATCACTACCTGTCTGAGACCAAGAAGGGCCCGCCCCACTTAGAGTGTCCAGTCTCCTGAAGCCCCTCCCTCAGTTCCATCCAGACGGCCTGGTACTGCTGCCCCGTACCCGCCCCGATCCTCATCCCGTGAAGACTGCCCCCCCCCCCTGGACCTCGGAGGCATATTTATCAAGGGTGCAATAGGTGCAGTTGAACCGTGCGTAGGAATTGTGGGAGTTTACTACCCAACCAGAGGGCAGTGGCCTTGGGCCCTCCCTCTCTTCCACGAGGGCGCAGAGCATCCAGGGACGGAATTGGCTTTATATGCGACCGGTGCGACAGTCATTCCTGCCCCCCGCCATGACCTCCTTCTCCACATATTCCCTCACCACCACGTTCCAACAGTGCCCCCCACCTCTCCACAGCCCCTCTCTCGTGCATTTATTTTGTGTTATAGCGCTACTCATACCAGTCCTAGGGTGTCCGCACGATACATCACGCGCATGTTAAACAGAGGGAATTCATCTTACGTGTATAAATGAATGTATAGGAAATGAGAATTATTGTTCTTTTCCGGTGCACAGTCTTTGTAGCAGGGGCATTAACCCTCTGCGCTACTTTTTAGCGAGCCCATACCTCCACTAGACAGAACTTCGATCTCTCGCCAGCACAAACATTAATCACCTGGGTTGGCGTTTTTTATTGTTGACGAAAACTGCTGGACGTTTTTAAAACCCCAAAATAATTCTGAACATAGCGCCTGTCGCGTCGTAAGAGCTCAGAATGAGTCCGGAGAGAAAGGGGGCTCCATGCACTTTGCAGGGGAGGCTCAAGTTTCCTGACGCCAGGACTCAGTCCCCGCCCCTCTTACCTCATTTGATGACTAGAGCCAAGGCTTCGCTTCCAGGCACTAGACATCGTGTCCGTGGCATTCGCCGTAATAGCTGCAACCAGTGCTTAATTTGTAAATAAAAAGGTGCCGGTGCCCAGAGCCCTCCTCTTCAACACGCGGCTTCTGCAATTAAATGTGCGAACACGGAATACCGAGGCAGCGTAATCCTGAAGCCATCTCAGACCTCTTCAATCCCTTAAAGCCCCCTCCCTGCCCTTCAGCTCACTCTTCCAGCTTTCTGCTTTCTCTCATTGTGACGCTTTTTCTTTTTTCTCCTCCTCCGTCTTTCCCGTATGTCTCTTTTGCTGGCAGCAAGTGCTTGAGGCAGAAGAATAAGCCCCGACCCTAAAAAATAAGTGCCGGTGCTCAGCACCGGAAACGACAAGCACAAATTAAGCACTGGCTGCAACGAAGGTATTGGCTAGACCTCGTTAATACCCCGCCCCTCAATCACAACCTTCAGAGCTCCCTTGTTCATCAGAGGTGACCTCGGGGACATCTTAAGGATTTTGAGGTCCCCAGGCCAAAGGTGTTTGTGGGACCCATGATTGGAACAGTTTTGAATTTATGATCCAAGTTCAGCTCTTTCATGCCCTCTTGGGTCAGTGGCCCGGCACACTCCTACAAGGTCTAACATGTTCTAATATTCAGGGACTGTGACGTGTATTTTCAATATTGTAAAAAGCAGCATCACACTAATATTATTACAAATGATCTCTGAGACACCCTCCCATTTCTCATATGTGAGGTCCTGTTTTGATCTAAAAGTATTTTTAAGGGTGTTGCATGAAACATAAACACAAATTTATCTGCAAAATGTCAGTAATAGACTATCACACACCACCCACAATAAAAATAAATGAAAGGAAAACGGTATTTAAAACAATCTGTTTAAGAATTATTCAAGGTCATCCGGGCAAGACTCTGCTGGACATGGCTGGCTTATCAGGGGGACACCTAAAAGGCAGGGGTCCTGGGTCAGAGCCAACTTTGACCAAGCCTTAAAACGTCTCTAGGTGACCCTCAAACACGTCCTGCAGAGGTCCCTCTGTGCACCAAAGGTGACCCTCAAACACGTCCTGCAGAGCTCCCTCTGTTCACATGAGATGACCCTCAAACCCGTCCTGCAGAGCTCCCTTGTTCATTAGAGGTGACCCTCAAACACGTCCTGCAGAGCTCCCTCTGTTCACCAGAGATGACTCTCAAACACATCCTGAAGTGCTCCCTTGTTCATTAGAGGTGACCTACAAACGTCCTGCAGTACTCCCTTGTTCATTAGATGTGACCCTCAAAAACGTCCTGCAGAGACCCCTTGTTCATTAGAGGTGACCCCCAAACACGTTCTGCAGAGCTCCCTTGTTCACCAGAGGTAACCCCAAACTCGTCCTGCAGAGCTCCCTTGTTCATTAGCGGTGACCCTCCAAATCGTTCTGTAGAGCTCCCTTGGTCACCAGAGGTGACCCTCAAACACGTCCTGCAGAGCTCCCTTGTTCATTAGAGGTGACCCTCAAACACGTCCTGCAGAGCTCCCTCTGTTCACCAGAGATGACTCTCAAACACGTCCTGAAGTGCTCCCTTGTTCATTAGAGGTGACCTACAAACGTCCTGCAGTGCTCCCTTGTTCATTAGATGTGACCCTCAAAAACGTCCTGCAGAGACCCCTTGTTCATTAGAGGTGACCCCCAAACACGTTCTGCAGAGCTCCCTTGTTCACCAGAGGTAACCCCCAAACACGTCTTGCAGAGCTCCCTTGTTCATTAGCGGTGACCCTCCAAATCGTTCTGTAGAGCTCCCTTGGTCACCAGAGGTGACCCTCAAACACGTCCTGCAGAGCTCCCTTGTTCATTAGAGGTGACCCTCAAACACGTCCTGCAGAGCTCCCTTGTGCACCAGAGGTGACCCTCAAACACGTCCTGCAGAGCTCCCTTGTTCATTAGAGGTGACCCTCAAACACGTCCAGCAGAGCTCCCTCTGTTCACCAGAGGTGACCCTCAAACGCGTCATGCAGAGCTCCCTTGTTCACCAGAAATGACCCTCAGACACGTCCTGCAGAGCTCCCTCTGTGCACCAGAGGTCACCCTCAAACACACCCTGCAGAGCTCCCTTGTTCGCCAGATGTGACCCTCAAACACGTCCTGCAGAGCTCCCTTTTCACCAGAGGTGACCCTCAAACACGTCCTGAAGAGCTCCCTTTTCACCAGATGTGACCCTCAAACGCGTCCTGCAGAGCTCCCTCTGTTCACATGAGGTGAACCTCAAACACGTCCTGCAGAGCTCCCTTTTCACCAGAGGTGACCAACACGTCCTGCAGAGCTCCCTCTGTGCACCAGAGGTGACAGGTCGGCCTCTGTCAGCAATCACTTCACAGGGCCATCAGAGGGGTTTAAACATGGAGGACACTTTGTAAGGTCCACACGCATCTAAGTTGGGAGGGCGAACCATTATCTTAGTGGTAAGATGCTCTGTCCCCTTTTTTAACAGTAACCTGATGCCGGCACACAACCGAGGATGCTACTGCATCAGGGTGCCTAAGGAGCGAAGACCATATCTTTAATGTAGGGTACCATGAAAGGCTGCAAGATTGAGGTGCACTGGTATATGTGTGTATGGGACACTGTTCTGCAAACCCTCGATGTTCTTAGACATCATATGCTCTGCTGGAAGAAATCCACCTTTTTTCATTGGTCCTCTCTTTTTCTCTTCTAGATGCTGCTGGCATCTTGAGTCAATGCTTTGAGAAACCACTAACTAGTTTTCAGTGCATGTGTTTCCTTTATGGAGTTTAAATTGACTATATTCGGTTTCTCAGCCACAGGCGCAGAACCTGCCTGTTCCTTGCAGCAGAGGGCTGCAGATGTGCTAGGTTGGCTTGGCTTGACCTCACAGGGGTCTGCAGTGGAGGAAGGGAGGGGCTGGCAACCTTCCTAGGAAGCCTAGTTGCAGATAAGAAAGGAATGTATATCAGCCAAACTTCAAAGGGACTGGCAGGGCTGAGGTTTAAGAGGAGGAAAGATTTATTTCCATCCTGTCTTCCATTGATCAGAGGTTACCAAACAAGATCACGTGAGACCTGCCTTGGTATTCAACAGAAGGAAACCAATGGAAATGAGCTAAAATAAATACAGCCCAGTGCAGGCGATCTCTGGAGAAGAGGGGGCTCCTGCCTGCATCCAGAGTTACATTTCCTCATGCTTCCAAAGGCCCAAGTTACACACTAAATTTATGGCTGGGGCCTGCTAGTGAAACCCAGAACATTCCATGCATTCTTTTAAATCACTCCTTTAGCAACCCCAGCTTGGTGGCATCCACTAAGGCGCATGGTCTAGTCGTATGCCAAACCCTTTGAGAAGGGGGGTAGCCCAAGGAGCATAACTGAGGTGCCCCCCACTTGGTCATGCCCCAGATTTTACAAACTTTGGTTAATTTTTATTGAAGAATTGAGGTCACAGATATCTACACAATTTCAAACCTGCAAGCAATCCATACACACCAGTTATTTCCTTACTCACTGGGCTTGTCCATTCCTTACTATACCCACAAGCACTGTGCCCTACATTCAGTGCCCCTTAACATACCCACAAGCACTGTGCCCTACATTCAGTGCCGCTTACCAAAGCCACAAGCACTGTGCCCTACATTCAGTGCCCCTTACCAAAGCCACAAGCACTGTGCCCTACATTCAGTGCCCCTTACCATAGCCACAAGCACTGTGCCCTACATTCTGTGCCCCTTGCCGTACCCACAAGCAATGTGCCCTACATTCAGTGCCCCTTACCAAAGCCACAAGCACTGTGCCCTACATTCAGTGCCCCTTACCATAGCCATAAGCACTGTGCCCTACATTCTGTGCCCCTTACCGTACCCACAAGCACTGTGCCCTACATTCAGTGCCCCTTACCAAAGCCACAAGCACTGTGCCCTACATTCAGTGCCCGTTACCGTAGCCATAAGCACTGTGCCCTACATTCAGTGCCCCTTACCGTACCCACAGGCACTGTGCCCTACATTCAGTGCCCCTTACCAAAGCCACAAGCACTGTGCCCTACATTCAGTGCCCGTTACCGTAGCCATAAGCACTGTGCCCTACATTCAGTGCCTGTGCCCTACATTCAGTGCCCCTTACCGTAGCCACAGGCGCTGTGCCCTACATTCAGTGCCCCTTACCAAAGCCACAAGCACTGTGCCCTACATTCAGTGCCCGTTACCGTAGCCATAAGCACTGTGCCCTACATTCAGTGCCCCTTACCGTAGCCACAGGCGCTGTGCCCTACATTCAGTGCCCCTTACCAAAGCCACAAGCACTGTGCCCTACATTCAGTGCCCGTTACCGTAGCCATAAGCACTGTGCCCTACATTCAGTGCCCCTTACCGTAGCCACAGGCGCTGTGCCCTACATTCAGTGCCCCTTACCAAAGCCACAAGCACTGTGCCCTACATTCAGTGCCCGTTACCGTAGCCACAAGCACTGTGCCCTACATTCAGTGCCCCTTACCGTAGCCACAGGCACTGTGCCCTACATTCAGTGCCCCTTACCAAAGCCACAAGCACTGTGCCCTACATTCAGTGCCCCTTACCGTAGCCACAAGCACTGTGCCCTACATTCAGTGCCCCTTACCGTAGCCACAAGCACTGTGCTCTACATTCAGTGCCCCTTACCAAAGGCATAAGCACTGTGCCTTACATTCTGTGCCCCTTACCGTAGCCATAAGCACTGTGCCCTACATTCTGTGCCCCTTACCGTAGCCATAAGCACTGTGCCCTACATTCAGTGCCCCTTACCGTAGCCACAAGCACTGTGCCCTACATTCAGTGCCCCTTACCAAAGCCACAAGCACTGTGCCCTACATTCAGTGCCCCTTACCGTAGCCACAAGCACTGTGCCCTACATTCTGTGCCCCTTACCGTAGCCACAAGCACTGTGCCCTACATTCAGTGCCCCTTACCGTAGCCACAAGCACTGTGCCCTACATTCAGTGCCCCTTACCAAAGCCATAAGCACTGTGCCCTACATTCAGTGCCCCTTACCGTAGCCACAAGCACTGTGCCCTACATTCAGTGCCCCTTACCGTAGCCACAAGCACTGTGCCCTACATTCAGTGCCCCTTACCAAAGCCATAAGCACTGTGCCCTACATTCAGTGCCCCTTACCGTAGCCACAAGCACTGTGCCCTACATTCAGTGCCCCTTACCGTAGCCACAAGCACTGTGCCCTACATTCAGTGCCCCTTACCAAAGCCATAAGCACTGTGCCCTACATTCAGTGCCCCTTACCGTAGCCACAAGCACTGTGCCCTACATTCAGTGCCCCTTACCAAAGGCATAAGCACTGTGCCCTACATTCTGTGCCCCTTACCGTAGCCACAAGCACTGTGCCCTACATTCTGTGCCCCTTACCGTAGCCATAAGCACTGTGCCCTACATTCTGTGCCCCTTACCGTAGCCATAAGCACTGTGCCCTACATTCAGTGCCCCTTACCAAAGCCACAAGCACTGTGCCCTACATTCAGTGCCCCTTACCATAGCCACAAGCACTGTGCCCTACATTCAGTGCCCCTTACCATAGCCACAAGCACTGTGCCCTACATTCAGTGCCCCTTACCATAGCCACAAGCACTGTGCCCTACATTCAGTGCCCCTTACCATAGCCATAAGCACTGTGCCCTACATTCTGGGCTCTGTCCTGCCTCACCCCTTGTGGGGGTAATTGTATCATCTGTTTCTAGCCCGGCCGGGTGACCTTTTAATTCATATATAAAAGTGTTGTATACGGTTCCTAAAGGGAAACTGCATACTACCCATGCGTGGATTGTCAGATCCCAGACTCAGTTCGAGGAAGATCTACAAGAAGTGTTTCTGCCTCTTGGACGGAGCATCCTACGCTTCAGAGGATCATTTTGTAAAGCGCAAAAAATGTGATTTGTTGAGTCACATAATTTTGGTTTGGGTGTTCAGAAATCTGCAATGGAGAAATAGTAATTGATGGCAATTAAAAAAAGACATTATGAAATTCAATTTCCCTGTTTTATTTTCTTGTTTGTAAACACTAAAGATGTGAACTTTCGCTTATTTATGTCCTCACATAATATGTAATCGGACGGGGGTGGGGGCGAGTTTTGGGGTAATGAATACATTAGTTGCCAGTAATCTTCATTACTTGAAACCTTGGCCCTCGCCCCAGTCCAAGATCCCTCCCACGCTCACCCTGTTTGTCTCTTGCTCAATGCAGCTTTCTAAAAAGCAATTCTTGATTTGAGGAGGGGCCTTCTGAGGGAGGAGGATTTAGTAATAAAAATAGAAACGTATCTTTTCAAGCTGTGTCGACGAGGAGGACGTCCTCACGTTGGGCCTGATTTAGAACTGGCGGATGGGTTACTCGTCACAACGATAAAGAGATACCACCCGCCAACATCTAAATCCCATTATGTCCTATAGGATTTGGATTTCGGCGGATGGGATATTCGTCACTGTTGTGACGGAGTACCCCGTTCGCCAAGTTCTAAATCGGGCATGGCTTGGGATGGGTAGGTTTTGGGTAATGAAGGTTGCCAGTAAGCAATTTACAGTAATGTACATGGTTCTTTCAAAGTATAAGGAATAGTTCAGAATCTTGAATATTCCTTGCTATATTGGTGTTTAATTAAAAAAAGTGCATTTAAAAATAAAAATTATTTTTAAGTATTTTCAAACCTTTGACAACCTAATGCTGTTTGTAGGACTATGCATTACAAAGCTGTGTCCTTTCTCTGTTTATGTTAATTCCTTGTTCTTTATGTGTTGCTGTTATCTTTTCTAAAGTTGAGTTTTCTGTTTTTTTAGAAGAAATCACCTTGAACAATGGCCCGCCCTGGAAATGCTGCCCCCAGGGGGGGAAACAGAACCTCCTCCTTGAAGGGTGCCAGAGCTCCAACATTCAAAGCAGGCTCCATGAGGTCTAGCCCAGCTTCCGGAAGGCCAAAGACCACAACTGCATCCTCCTCAAAAGGCATGCGCGCAGCTCAGGTTCCCCACCCTAGGGCAGCCGCCACATCCGCTTCCTCTTACACGGCTGCCAGTAGTGTCCAATCCCACAAGAGAAGCCATCCGGGTAGAGCAACGTCATCCAATACCAGCTTTGGGAAGGCAGTCCAAGCAATAGAGAAGGAAACAAGGGGTCAGCGAGACAACCCAAAATGGCATGAATGGCGAGAAAACCGCATCACGGCCTCTGTGGCACACAAGATCGCCAACAGCCATTTTGTGAATCGCAAGACTTCAGAAGTCCCGCAGTCTTACCTCAAGGCGGTGGTGGGTCAGGGCCCTGTCATACAGACCCCGGCTACGTCCTGGGGAATTCGCAATGAAAAGAGGGCAGTCCAGGAATACGCGCACCTCAAGTCCAGGAATTCAAGAGGAGGCGTAAAAGTGGAAGACTGTGGCCTCTTCATTCACCCAAAGAAGACCTGGCTGGCTGCCAGCCCTGATGGTATTGTCAAGAACAACTCTACTGGGAAGCCCATTGGCCTATTGGAGGTCAAGTGCCCATACAAACACAAAGACCAGACAATAAGAGAAGCCTGCAAAGATGACAAATTCTGCTTGACCCCGGCAGGTAATTCCTACACTCTCAAGAAAGACCACCCATACTACACACAGGTGCAGACACAGATGGCAGCCACAGGTGTTAAGAAGACTGACTTTGTGGTGTACACCAAGAAGGAGACCACCATTGCTCCGGTAAAGTTTGATGCCAAGTTCTGGAAGGCGACTGAGCCCAAGCTAGAAAAATTCTACAATGATGTGGTTGTTCCGCATGAGAACAAAAACCACTCAGCATAAACCATAATAAAAAATTGGAGGATGCAGTGGGTTTCATCAGTGTCAAGAGTCATCAGATGTCAATGTCAAACTAGAGGCATTTCTATTATGTGCAAGGACTGCTCAGCCCACACTGTGCAGCAAAGTAAAAGTGGAACATTGTGAAACAGCAAAGGGTGCATCCCCCTGTTAAGAAGTTGTTCCCCTTGCAGGAACTTTTTTTATAGGAGATATAATTTCTCATGCAAAAACTGCAGAAAGAAAGAAAAAAAGCCTCTTGCTAAAATACTATGGGGGTTATTCTAACTTTGGAGGAGTGTTAATCCGTCCCAAAAGTGACGGTAAAGTGACGGATATACCACCAGCCGTATTACGAGTTCCATAGGATATAATGGACTCGTAATACGGCTGGTGGTAAATCCGTCACTTTACCGTCACTTTTGGGACGGATTAACACCTCCTCCAAAGTTAGAATAACCCCCTATGTGTTTGTATGAGAGGAAGACAGAATATAAAATGAAAATGCTTCTTAATAAACTGGAAGATCAGAGGTGGTGAATGGTTGAATATTAGAGCGATTATGCTTTGAGTTCAATGGGAGAATCCCGAAAGCCATCATTTTAGATGCAATGTTTAGGCCCTTTATACCTGTGGGGTCCCAGTGGAAGGTTATACCTCTCTTGTTCATTATGATGTTTTATCATTTGAATGTTGGAACAGTAATGTTTAAGAAAGATGGTCTTTGCAGTATGTAAACCTTGCTTCAGGTTCAATTGGGAGATCCATTAGCCTTGTGGGAACAAATCAATAGCACATGCGTTCTTCAGGTGCTCTATTTACTTTAACTGACCTGAAAAGCCGGGGCCTTGGCCTTCTGTTCAGAACTAATACTTTCTGCAGTTGTGTATTCTTTACAGTTTTTATTATATATACAACTAGATTGTTTCTTTGTTTTTCAGACTTTAAAAATTATCAAAGTGGTGGCATTATACATTGCTTGAAATTTATTAGTTCTATAAAATGGCCCCACCTGTATTCATATAGAATTGTTGATGTTGCTATCATTGGATTGCCTGAGGATGAAACACTGTTGGTAGAAGAGTGAAGGCATTTAACAAACGCCTTAAAAATCTCTCCTGAGAGTATAACATTGAACATAAAAGTGTACTGATCAACAACTTCAATAAACAATTTCTGGTGTGTGAATTTTAACCTGAGGAGGGGCCTGTCTGTTAATGTGATTTAGCAGCACAAATCTTTTCTGGATTCACATGCTGTGCATTATTCCATTAATGTTATTATGAGGGGAGTGCAAATTGATTTCAAGACGTCTGCTATGATGCAGTCACGCAATTCAAAATTAATGCTAACCCTATATGTAGCAAGTAGTTGCCGGCTGTTCCTTCTAGAACATTTGAGCCCATTAGACATTTGTTTACAGGTAAAAGCGAAAGAGCCTACAAAACATACCCTGTCACATGTTCTTTCTCATTACATAGAAACTGTAATTGGGTGGGTTTACGTTCCTCCCATTAAACTTACTGATAATGTGGCATTCTCAGTCTTTTAAAGCACTTTGTGGGACTTCCAGACCCCTCCACTGACACAACGAGTTTCCACAAAAAGGAATACAAGCCTGGGACTGGGTGATTAGCAGTTTTGTAAAGGGCTTTTTTGGAGTTAAGTGGGCAGAGAACTCAATCAAAACATTGTGGATATCCCATCATCGTATTACAGGCGACAGGAGCTATAATGTTTTTGTAATACGAAAGTCGGGACATCTGTCAACGAGTATCCATCCCATCCATCGTCCTCATTATTACAGGTATCGGAAGCTATATTTTATTAATGGGGTCCGGACATCCACCATGTGACTGGAGTACAGAGTATCCCATCCGCCAAACTCTAAATAAGGCCCTAATGCCAAATTTCTAATTAACTTTCGATCAAGGCACAAAACCCTTGGTTAGATTCAATCAACTGCCAAGCTCGCATGTTTGTTGGCAGCCTAGGACAGTGGCATTTGCCGTGGCCCTTCCCTAGGAATGGGGCCATATTTCAGGTAAGAGGCAGCTGTACAGGTCATAACATCCGCACTTGTCTCACTCCAGTTATTTATAATTTCAAAATCATTTAAAAAACAAGTCTGTCCACACTTGGTCATGGATAAATCTTGGCCACTTTTATTGTTATAGACACCTGTGTAATTGCCAGTTAGTCTTCACATTCAGTTACTATGGCAAGGCCTTAATTTCACTGCCAATAAACAAGTAATTACATTGACACACTAACAAAACCTATTTGTCTGTTTCATAATTCAAGAACATCAATTTTTCTATCAAAATTACAAAATTAATAAATGCAGTGACTGATCAGCCTTTGAGTCCTGGCCTCTGTTTGTCCTGCCTCTTTGACCCATTTTTGTCTGTAGGCAATTTCAAATTTTTTTGGAGGGGGGCTTAGTCCATGGCCTTCGTTTTACCATCTTTCTCCGAGGGGGGTAGCTTCAACTTTTTGGATTAGGCCCAACTCGCTACCTGGCGTATGTCTGTGCCCTGCCATCCGTCCTGGCGGGTCTGGGCTGCGAGCGCCATGTTCTGGTTACTCCCCTTAGCTGGCCTCTACTCACCCTGCCGTAAGGAATCCCCAGGTGAGTGGCCTTCCATCTGCACACTGCCTTACTAAGTGTGCCTTGCGATAATTTTGGTAAAACATCCCTTAAATTCCGCCTGTCCCTTCTGTCTGTCTGGCATGCAACAGAATGGCTGTTGTCCGGGTGGGAAGGTGGATTTTCTCCTTTCTGGCTTGGCGCGCAGTCCTGGTTTGTCCTCTGTCCGTTTGCTGGCTATGGGACTGCGCACTCCCTTAAATGTCGCCCCTACACATTGCATGCGAATACCGGTTTCCACATTGGGGGGGTTTGAATTATTCAAACCCCCCCCATTGGTCTTCCTTTGTTTTTTAGCGCCCTCTCCCCCCAACTCTTTTTTTATTGCGAGGGGGTGGAGTGTCGGCGTTGCGTAGGGGCGACATTTGCCAAAAACCGGTCTGACCGGTCCCTTCCGGGTCCAAGGCTGCCATTATGGCACCGGCCCGGCGCATATATGCATTCTCCATGCTTAATCTAAAGGTGAGTTGCTCCCCGCACAGCCTCCATTTGTAGAAATGTGATTGTTGCAATTATATTTAGAACGTCCAAATTTGCATTCATTGTGTCCTTTCACCTTCCTAATCAGGATTCTTTCCAGCTATAGGTTGTGTGTCCACTCCCAGAATCCTCTCTGGCAAGGAGTGACATAATAAAGATAAGGGGCTTTAACATTCTTCAGGGTACTCCTTCAAGGCCGTAAGGCTGGACTTCCTTCTGCAACATCTCCCGCATCCAAACAACTGTGATCTCCACTGTGCTAGAACACCGTAAAGAGGCCACCCTCCTGGGGAGGCACCTCAGTATTTGTGTCCCCATGGTGGGCACTGTGTTCTGAAGCCTGCCTCCCCACAAGTGGAGAGACTATGGGGGTTATTACAACTTTGGAGGAGGTGTTAATCCGTCCCAAAAGTGACTGGTAATACCTGCCGTATTATGAGTTCCATAGAATATAATGGACGTAATATGGCTGGTGGTATATCCGTCACTTAACACCTCCTCCAAGTTGTAATAACCCCCTATATTCTGTTTGTTCTACACATGCTTTCTCTTAATGTCTTGTGGTGTTTCTCAGGCGTGTACCACTTCAGATGTTGTCTTCCCTTTCAGTTGTCTACTTAATCATTTAGCCACAGCTAGTTCACCTCTCTGTTAAAACATTATCTATTGTAGAGAAGCACACATCCAACCCATGGGTGATGGTGACATTTTAGGGAGTGGTACGCATTTGGTCTGGTCAGGCGCGCCCCTTAGACCACATTTTTTGTGTTGTGAGGAACCATGTATACACTCTCCAGAGGGGACTATTCATTGCTCAGAACATCTGCACTCACTGGGCATAAAAGGACAATGTGAGAGAAACTCCTGTTTACCCAGAATCCAAACTTTCAACTCCCTACTGCAAGTATTGACGAAAAAGGAGCGATTCCCACTGTGTGACTAACATAACCCTAGAAAAAAGCTCACTCTCCATTACATGATTCACCTCACCAACTGAGGCTGAAACATATATCATCCTGAGGATAGACTATTCAGGTCTGCAAGATTTGCACACAAGATTGGAGGTTTGTGTGCTCTCTGCAGACACATGAGGATGTACCTAACCACAGCATTGTCAGATAATAACTCTTTACCTATGTCCTTAAAATGGGGCTAGTTGCAGGCAGCTAATCAACTAAAAACTAAAAGTTAACTCCTTGGAAGACCCAGCCTATCTCTGGGTATACAACACTATTTTGCAGAAAAGGCACCACCTCTTCTAGGATGATAGAGTTAAGTCATGATCTATATGTTGGTGGTATGTATCCATCACAACAGAGACCGATACTGCAAACATAAGGCTCTTCTACCCGATTTAATTGTGGGCAGACCTTCAGCTTGGCCCCGGCAGAAACTATCTGTCTCCACCATGTCTAACATTCGCAGACGGCCCTGGGGAGTCACCAAAAAAATGTAGCCATTTTGTACTGTTTGTTACCGCTAGGTGAAACCTGGTGGTGAGGCAGAAAAGACATTATAATGCTCCTCCATGGGAGAAGGGAAGCAATAATAAATTTTTTTGTAAAGAAAATCCCAATGTGGGATTCTTTTTGTAATGAAAAAATACAAGCATTTGCAATGCAATAGATCTCACATTTGCTTGAGTTAGGACTATTGGTGCTGTAAATGCACAAATGGACTCTTCTTGCCCCATAAACTGGCCAACCATGACACATCATTTAGTCCTCTCTGCCACATAATTCCAGTGGTCCTGAATATAACTGAAGCATTTCCATTTAGGCTTGTCCTGATGACCTCAAACATTTCAGATTGTTTTTAGTACAGTTTTCTTGTAATTTATTTTTAATGTGGGTTATGTGTGAGGGAGGTACTGACATTTTCAGAGAAATGTGTTTGTTTTATGCAGCATCCATAAAAAAGATCAAAAGAGGAACCCCACATAAGAGAAATATGAGGGTGTCACTGAGTTTATTTGCAGTAATATTAGTGAGCTGATGCTGTGTTACTAGTATTAATTAAAACACACATCACTGTCCCTAATTTGGCCAGGTTCCTTGAACATTAGATGTAAACATTAAGAATTTGGACAGGTGTGCTTGTGCATTGTCAAAGACTTGGCCAAAAAGGTTGAGCAAGAGCTAGAATTGAATCATATATTCAAATCTGTTACAAACAGCCCCCACCAAATAGATTTGGCCCAGGGCCCCCAAAATCCATGAAAATAGAATGGCAGAAATTAATGTAGTGTAACCATATATTCAGCCCCTAGAGGGTGTTGTGCATTACATATTTTCAGGACTAGTAGGCCTACTGGAATACTATTTCAAACAAGGCCCTTAAAACACAAACTACTCCAAGCTGCAAAACAAAAGTTCCAGCCACAAGAGATTAAATACACTGAGTGATGGGAGAGGTTATTATCTAGGGGTCTCCACCAACCTAGTGTGGGACCCAGGGACGACCTAGACAGAAAGAGCATGTCCTGCTTTGATGGTAATCTCATTGTCCTAGGACCATCACAGTGTGAATTATGTGCAAACATGTTTTGTAAAAGAAATGCCCCACATGCAGTGCATATTGTGGTATAGGCTGTCGTGCTGAGATCGCATTGAGGATTTCTGTGTTTTACTTGTGAAATGATGCAGCACTCCCAATACCTCGATCGAGTTCACCCTTCAAACTGCCATGACTGCCATGGAGCACGAATGGGAGAGACAAAAGCAAAACTGAAATGACTCTGTGACAGCTCCATAGCTGACTGATGGGAAACAGAATCCCCCGCTGCAGAGCCTTGAGACCCAGTTTATGTTACAAATAGCACTATAGGGAGAGGGTGGGTAACAAAAGATCAAACAACAAACCACTAGTTGAGTCAAGTCATCAACTAGTTTCCAGTCCCAGGCGTCAATTAGCAAATGCATGCATTATGGGTCTTGTAGTCTTAGTTTAATTGATTTGAACCATTTAGACTAACAGGAAACCCCGAGGGAGTCAAATGTCATCACAGAGGGGAACCTCCATTGCAGAAACCGTAATATCAATGCCTGCTTTTTGTATAGCCTTTTGTATAGCACTTCATGCAGCCTCTAGGCTTTATAAATACCACATGGTACTGTTTTTATACTGAAACCTAATTATGAGGGGAAAACAGCCTACCAAGTGCCAGATAAAGTGAGGCATGCCAACACTTTCCATCAAATGAACGGAGAGAGTGACATACTCCTAACAGAGTAAGAAATATTAACACACCTTCCCACAAAAAAAACAGACACAATGAAATCACTATTAACGTGGACAGGCAGTTGTGAGATTAATGAATCTCACAACTGAGCTTGGTCCACAAAACAATACAATCAATAAATGTGAAGCACATTAGGCTCGACAAAAGTTTTCAAACCACAGGGCTTATTAAAGCTTGAGGATTTACAGAAGGCAAAATCAGATTAGTATCATGTAAGGAGCAAAATGTGCAAGCTTTGATTATTGTGCAATTCAAAACTGAATCAAAATCGCATTTGGGGACAAAGCAGCAGAGAATCGCCTCAAAGGGGAAGGCAAAAGAAAGTTAGTCCTATCACCTGGGAGAGCACAAGTCTCCTGCTCTGCTCTATCTTAAGTCTGCATCTGGTACTGAATACAACTCTGTACTATATTAAAGCCCATAATTTTAACATTCTACACAACTACATGCAGCTCTCATGAGCTTGTCCAATCGGATGAATATACTCCTTGGGTTCTCATGACTCCTCAAAATGAGCATCCTTCAACCTGAATGAGCTACTCAATAAAACATTCCATGAATATCACAAAGAAAAGAAAACATTTCTTCTCATGGAAAAGAGGGCAAAAGAGCATTGCAGTTGATAATTATAAGTCCAGCTTCACTTAGAAATAAAATGTTCATGACTCACAATGCAAGATGACAAACTATGGTAGCCATTTTAAGATGCAGACCTACATTTGCGGTCAATTTTCTCTAAAAATGTTATTTGCGTGTTTATGTGTTTATGTTGTGTTAAGGCAATACATTTAATATTTAAAAAAGCGTAACCAGGGCAAAACTGCTATAGAGCTTGTGGGGGCTGAGGGGAGAGGGTGAGGGGGGCAATTATAACTACACTATGATCGTGGTGTGGAAATCAAGGCTGCTCCACCATATTCCTCCCCCGCATACAGGGGCTGAAGAGAGGGTGAATCGACACACACAGAGAGTTTTTACATGTTCGGGAAGCGTACTCGCACTTTTGGAATCGGGATGCAGACACAATGTTACGGGACGTATATGTGGAGAGATGAATTTTGATTTGATCGAGTGAACTATAGAACGGAATGCGAGAGATACTTTGACAGTACTAGGAGAGTAGGAATTATAACAAGAATGTCCTGAGGAAATCCTAGGGGTACTCCCCTGGATGAAATACGTGTTGACAACGTACAAGCAGGTTTGGAGTTTTTGGTTATCCGAATGGGACAATTGGACTAATTATAATATTGTGAATTGGACGACGCACAAACAAATTTGGAGATGGTGGTTATGTGAATGGACAATTGGACCAATATATTATTGTGAATTTGAACAATCGAGTTGGATATTAGCTTAGAAATTGAATTTAAGATGGATTTAAGGAACTTACAATGTTCTAACTTTATTTGTGTGCTGTATTAAATATTTAAATGGTAGATAGATGGTGTTCTAAAGACTTTCGTTTGATATCAAATAATTCATGTGTGCCATTACTCTTCAATATATAGAGAGTTCGTATCTCCCCTACATTCTTCTACCCCGCACCCTCACCTTTCATTTCCTCTATCTGGGTAGCAATTACAGAAAAGTCTAGAAAATGGAGCACCATTTGATATTTACATACTGTGATATTGACGATGCACTTCAATTACCTCCTCAGAAAAGATTTTCTATATGTTCCGCCCCAGCCCCTCCCCGACGGTCACTCTGCAACGCTTGAATTAGTTTAATTTGTTGATTGACCCTGTTTTTAATGGTATAAGATTATGATGGATATCCCGTCCGCCATATTACAATTCCATTATAGCCTATGGGACTTGTAATACAGCAGATGGGATGTCTGTCATGTTTGTGGTGAAGTAACCCCCTCCACCATACTCTAAATGAGGCCCTAGGTGTTAACCTGGACCAGGCCACTGATGCCATGAATGGAAGTAATTGATGGGAGGAGCTTGTGGTCGCTCTTATCAAGGCGGAGCCTACAGCTCTATGCAGAGATTGTTGTACTATGCCTTGACCACCCTTGCATAGTCACACCTGGTAAAGTTTAATGCGTGTTATGCTGATGATTGAGACCTGGAAACCCAATAAAATAAGTTATACAAAAAAAAGAACTGGAAAAAACAGACCTAATGTTAACTTAGAGCTACCGTCAGAAAAGCAACAGGGGTTTATTGTCCAAGCATGCCTTTGCAGTGGTGCAGAGTGTTCAAATCTTGATGCCGGAGCCGGAATATTTTATAAATCCAGTAGAATGAGAATGGGGTTGCAGTGCACCCCAATACCAGTGTCGTAAATAGTGCTTATGTGGTCCCTCTGGTTTGGGGCTCATTTTTTTTATCATCCGACTTTGGTCCAGAACTAGAGAAAAGTAGAAAAAGTGAGAAAGAGAGACTTATAAAAAGTGAAAAGGTAGAACGCTTGGTTGAAAAAGCACCTGCAAGAGGGAGATAAGGAGATATGAGGTGTAGGGTGGTGGAAAAAAGAGTCGTGAGGTGGAATCAAACCAAGGCAACCTTAGTATTCAGCAGTTCTGGCATTCAGCAGCACTGGCGAGCAGCTCCTAGGAAAACCCTTAGGCCCCAGACTGTGCTACAATTTCAACACTGGTAGCAAACAGTAATAAAACATACAAACCTAATTTAGTGCAACTCACTATTGCACACTCTAAATGTGGACAATTCTTGGATAGGGAATAATTAAATATTTCTAGTGTGTTTCTACATGCCCTCAAATACTAAACAAAAATAACTGCAGAATACAACCGCTCAAAATCAGATTGTGGAGAAAGGTGCAAAACCTACAGACAGTCATGCTGCCTACAGTCAACAGCCCTGCAGCTGCTGTTACAAACAATATATGAAATAAAGTATCTCCCGCAGTACATTATAAAGATATTGTAAGTCACAAGTAGTAGGGTGAGCATATAGAGGAATGAGGCTGAAGGTCAAGTTCATTTTTAATGTCATGTTATCCTTCGGTGACTTGTAATATCTTTTTGTATGTCAGAAGGTATTTTATTCCTTAAAATATAAGGTCCCATCATCACCCTCACTGCAGGTTGTAAGAAATCTCATTATTATTATTTGGGGGAGGTGACTACCCACCTCAAGGAATAATCACAGGGTGAACACTAAAGTCACAAACTTTACATGCGCTCAACCCCTGGTAGCTATGGGACAGAGCAGACAGGCTCAACTTTGGGCACTGGATAAAGTATTTACGCAGTACCAAAGCAGTAAGTAAGATCAAATGCAAAGCAATAAAAATAAAAATGCAACCAAAGTAGAAAAATACAGCATATTTTAATTTAACAAAATGCCAAAAAACACATAGGGGAACCAGAGATTTGATTTTTTTAAAGTTTTAAGTAGGAATAATGCCAAGAAGCACAAAGCGACAATGATAGGCAAAAGTCGTGGAAGACTGGGACCTAGGCAAAATTTGATGCTCACCACGATGGAACACCAGTTTGATACACAAACCTGGTTTGTCCTGGTCAAAGAATTTACTATCTGACTTTAGTCCTACAAGTTGCATTCCATTGCAGGAGTACACTTTAAAGCACCCCAGGACATCGTGGGAGGCAGTTGGAGACTTACAGCGTGTCAGGCAGAGGCTAACAGTCTTGAACAAGTTGATACTGATCACCCAGACAGTTGCAGGAAAGGCCACTTGTAGCTTGTGGTAACCCTGTAGCGTAACCAGGAGGTCAGCCTTATGACCCTTGGAAATCAACTTTCCTGTGCCTGATACAAGAAAGAGCAGGTTCAGTGTGGCTCTTCCCAGGCCACAGACAGCATGATCAGTTCTCTTCTGATTTTAATCAGGTTCAGTAGAGTGTGTCTAGAGATGCCACATATATGCTTGGCACAAGTTAGAGTGACGTAATGATTCCTGAGCATGCCCTTATCAATGAGGTAAAGGTTTTCGGGCAAAGACTCCGGCTTGGGCTCAGAGCACTGTGTATGAATGTGTGTGGGGAGTGTACTATGGTAATTCTAGTGTCCTGCCACATCTAACACTAAAATCAATTTTGGGACAGTCATTGTCACTCATAATATAACCAGAGACAGAGGTCTGGTAGAACAAAAGTAGGGTTTTCCAGCAACCAGACAGTGGAAGGATTTGACATTCAGGCCGGCATTTGACAAAGTCAAAAAGGATGCTCACTGCCCCATGCGTGTTCTGTCATGTTCAGAGGAGTCACCTCTGTCCATTCAAGTCAGCCTATTGTTTCCCCCCGGGAGACACTCTGCACATTTTTTCCCCCCCATTCAAATGATATTTACTGACTGGAAGAAGTGGGAGAGCAAATGCAAATTTAGCCTTCAAGAACTTCATGCCGACAAAATGTAACTTTCTAAAAGTTACTTCTCCGTAATCTGTAAAAAAAGAGGTTTACACTTGTCAAAAATGGTTTATCTTCACGGGTCGAACTGCTGTGTTTAAATCACCACAGTCAGGCTACAACAGTAGGCCTGAAGCCATGTTTTACACTGTTATTCTAGTGTATGGCACAACAGGTGCTGCAGTGCCCTAGAGACATTTAACTTACAGACCCTGTGTACATTTTGTACCATTTACTAAGTACGTATAGGTGAGTAAAATATACCAATTAGGAATATGCCAGTTTTTTAATCTGTGCACTGTTTTGTATTAGTTAAACTGTATGTCGGTATGATGGTCATTTCACTTGAAAAGGTGTTGTCTGTAATGGCAGTTTGCTACCACACCATGAATACTCCACTCTACGTCACTACACTATATTCTGCACCACTCTACACCACTGCACTCTACTCTAAACCACTCACTTTACATCACTCTACGCCACTGCATTCTTCCCCACTCCACTCTACGCCACTTCACGTTACACCTCTCTACTCTACACTGTACCACTCTACTCTATGCCACTGCACTTTTTGCCACTCTACTCTGCACCACTCTACTCTGCACCACTCTACTCTACGCAACTTCAGACTATGCCTCTCTACTCTACCCTGTGCCACTCTACTCTATGCCAATGCACTCTTTGGCACTGTACTCTACAACACTGCACTTTTCACCACTGCACACTACAGCACCCCAATCTATGTCACACCAATCTACTCTGCACAACTCCACGCTACACCACTGCACTCTACATCACTCTGGAACACTGCACTCAATGCTGTTGTACTCTACAATACTCTGCAACACTACACTCTATGCCAATACACTCTACAACACTCTTATCTACTCTACACCACTGCACTCTATGCCACTGCATTCTATACCACTTTATGCCATTACACTCCATGCCACTCTACGCAACTGCACTCTACCCCACACCACTCGACTCTACTCAACTTTATTCTACTCTGAAACAATCTACTCTAGGCCACTGCACTCTATGTCACTCTACTCCACTCTGTACCACTCCACTCTCTGCCATTGCACTTTATGCCACTCTACTCTAAACCACTGCACTCTCTGTCACTGCATTCTACTCCACATCACTGTACTCTACGCCACTGCTCTCTACGCCACTCTGCACCACTCTTCTCTACTGGACTCTGACTCTCTACCCTGCAAAACAGCACTTTCTGCCACTGATCTCTACGTCACTCTACTCTGCACTATTCCACTCTATGCTATTCCACTCTATGCTACTCCACTCTATGCCACTCCACTCTATGGCACTATAATCTATTCTGCACCACTCTTTGCCACTCTACTCTACACCACTCTAAACCACTGCACCCTATGCCACTCGACTCTACGCTGCACTCAATGCCACTCATTTCTTCTCTGCGCCACTGCCCTCTGCATCACTCAACTCTACACCACTCCACGCTGCACCACTCTATGCCACTCCACGCTACGCCACTGCACACTATGTCACCACACTCTACGCCACTCTACTCCAATCTGTGACACTCTTCTCTGCGCCGCTCTACTCCGTACCACTCTAGTCTGCAATACTCTGCAACACTCCATTCTTTGGCGCTGCATTGTATGCCATTGAATTCAATACCACTGCACTCACTGCCACTGCACTCTACACCACAATGCTCTACAACACTCTATGCCAATGCACTCTACATCAGTCCACTCTTCTCTATGCCACTCCAGTGTATGCCACTACTATATGTCACTCCAATACACAACACTCTACTCCACTCGTCGCCATTCCACTCTATGACACTCCACGCCACTCTCCCCTATGCCACTAACTTTTAGCCATGCTGACCAGCACCAACGCTGGTGTACAATATGGCTAAAACACATTGGCAAAGATAATAGCTCTTGCATAGGGCGAGACCTATTGGCTTTGCCAATGCGTGTTCTTCACTATCACTTATGAAAGCACTTTTAAATACACAAATTAAGAATGACAGCTGTACAAAATCTATGGCGTTTGATTTAAATTACTATAATCAGGGATACTGGAAATATACGATTCAGCGGCCGTGGCGATGTTCGCATGATTATGGATTTACTGCGTTTCTTCCTATGCGCAAGATCTGCTGATTAAAAAAAAAAAATCTTTTGTTTCCAACTCAAAGGCATCGAAAGTTACAAAGCATATTGCGACTCATGTTCCTGCTCAGCTGAAGGCTTTTGGCAAAGGTAACCAAGGGCCAGATGTAGCAAAAAACCAAATTGCGACTTGCAATTGACGAGTCCCTGCGACTCGCAAATAGCAAGTCGCAATTTGGTATGCAGAAAGGTGTCTCAGACACCTTCTGCAACTCGCAATGGGGTCGCAAAGATCCACCTCATTAATATTAATGAGGTGGGTCGCAGTTTGCGACCCCATTGTGAGTATGGGCACTCACGGGGATGGTGGCCTGCTGGAGACAGCAGACCACCATGTCCGTGACTGCTTGTTAATAAAGCAGTTTTTTTTTTTCAAAGTGCAGCCCGTTTTCCTTGAAGGAAAACGAGCTGCACTGTGAAAAATAAACCGAAACCTTTAGTTTTGGATTTTTTCAGGGCAGGTAGTGGGTCCATTGGACCACTGCCTGCTCTGAAAACATTTTTTTTTTTCCAGTCACAAAGGGGAAGGGGTCCCATGGGGACCCCTTCCCGTTTGCGACTGGGTTACCATCCACTTCAAGTGGATGGTAACTGCGATTCCATTTGCGACCGCTATGGAATTGAATTGCATTGCGAGTCGCAAATAGGAAGGGAACACCCCTTCCTATTTGCAAGTCGGAAATGCATTTTGCGAGTCGGATCCGACTCGCAAAATGCATTTCTGCATAGCAAAGAGGCTTTTGCGCCTCGCAAACGGCGTTTTTCGCTGTTTGCGAGGCGCAAACCCTTTGCTACATCTGGCCCTAAATTGGTTAAAGGAATAAAGCAGATTCCCTACTACCACCTAATTCGAACCACGCTGCGCGTAGTTCTGTTTTTTGCCACTAGATGGCAGGAAGATACAAGGAAAATCAGAAACATCACTTACAGTAAAGGAACGCCAGCCCGCTACACACACCTTTCACCAAGATGCACTTACAAGCGCCGAGAAGTCCCCGGGGAATGTGCCTCTGTCCAGAATGGCAGCAGTTACAGCTTTTGAGGAGTCCAGTAAAATGTTTTCTTTCTGTAAAGTAATCAGTCCCCGGATCCGAGAAGAGTGTTTTTTCCTCGTTGTAAAGTGGCCCCCACATTGCCCCATGCACAAACGTGGCATGCTTGGCCTGGGAGCCGTCTCGCCTCACTGGTCCCATGGCAGTGTGCAGGGCCGGTAGAATGCATCCATCATAAGGGGACACATTTCCATCGATTCCATAATCAGGCAGAAAGTGCAAACGTCACGTCGCTAATTCTTGCTATAGATTGCCAGTCTGGACCACATGGGAACTGCTGCCGTCTGCTTTCCAAGTCCCCAGATGCTGGCACTCAGAACAGTTCATCTCAGAAGGGCTGCAAGACATTACATACAGCGAGCAAACAACACAAGCAGAGGGAACACACGCCAGAAACTTTTCTAAGTCAAAGAATTTAGCAGCGACCCTCTTTGATGTCAGATTCAGGGAGCAGCTCATAATTACAGAAACATAAGCTGCTGAAAGGGAAAATACAGTATATGGCACCACCTAGTGGCGATATCGCGTTAACTGCATCACGAAGGAAAGCCCGGACCAGCCGTCTGCTGTGTAAAACGCTCCTAGTAACAGGAGCGGTGGGGGGGGGGCACCAAAGTAGGGTGAGGCAGACAACTTTCCAAGAGAAAAACAAGCATTTACAATGCAACGGGTCTCGCGTTTGCTCATGTTAGAGCTGATCGCGTTGTAAACTCCAAACCCGACTTTTCACCTATCGGGCAAAAGTGCATTTAGTACATAAACCGAAAAAGTGAAATTAACTATGTAAAGCTCTCGACTTCTGCCAAGCGAGATCGCGCTGGTAAATTAGAGAAAAAGAAGTCCACGAGCCCGATGGAAAACAGCGAGCCTCGCATGTTTTCTGTACTTGGTCGCTGCGCTCCAGGAGGGCTAGCCACCGGAAAAGGCATGACCTATGCTTGCCTTCAACTAATGAAAGCAAGCAGATTTTATTAGGCAAGCCCACGAACCAATAAAAAACACTGAGGTGAGGTTGACAGGGCTCCGAACCCTTTTCTAAATACTAAAGAGTCTCGCTGCGATACGCATGCGCGAGCGCATGCAACGCAGGCTCGAGCCTAATACGGCCATTTGTTGTATTTAGACTCTGCAAGGGTCCGACGTGATACTAAATAGGACTTTAAACTAAATCCAACGTATTCCTTCCTATCCTGACTTTTCTGTCTTTGTTTACTTTAGATATTAGTCAGGGATCGTTAACTCAGCTCTAGAACACATTTAAAAGTGTTCTCTATTTATATTTGCTGTTTGAAGTTGAAAATTATAGTGCTGCCAAAAAGAGGTGACTTGCCTGTGGGTTATGTGGTATCCAAAGGTACATGCCGCATATCACCTGACAGAATAAAATTAATTCCGGGTATGCAGCCCCTGTCCACCAAGAAAGGAATGATGTCCTTCCTGGGGATGATGAAGTAATGCTACCACTGGACCCCTGAGTACCAATCCTATGATGTCATCTAGAGACAACGTATGCCAACAGATGCACGAAAAAACATTGATTGGACTAATGAACCTGCAACTATTTCAAGAAACTGAAAGAGACATTGTGTACTGCGCCAGCATAGAGTCTGCCTGACTACAAACGGCCCCTCCATCTCTATGTGTCAGAGGAAAATGGCATTGCAAATGGTGCACTGTTGCAAATGGTGTGCTGACACAGCTGGAAAAGACCTGTGGCATACTACCATGTGACTTTGCCTTCAGTAGTGGCTGGGCGTTGGCAGCTGTGATGGTAGAGAGGACAGCTCCCACTATGCTGGACTATACTTGCATCGTTTAGGTGCCACATTCAATGCAGTTGTTGTTGTCATTTGCAGTGACACATTCTTCGGTTGCCAGGCACAGGTTATGAAGTCACCTTGTTGTCTAACTGTAATATCATAATTAAAAAATGCCCACTGTAAAGAAATGGCTCCCTGTTGCAGTTACCCCCCACTTTTTGCCTGATACTGATACTGATGCTGACTTGACTGAGAAGTGTGCTGGGACCCTGCTAACCAGGCCCCAGCACCAGTGTTCCTTCACCTAAAATGTACCATTGTATCCACAATTGGCACACCCTGGCATTCAGATAAGTCCCTTGTAACTGGTACTTCTAGTACCAAGGGCCCTGATGCCAAGGAAGGTCTCTAAGGGCTGCAGCATGTCTTATGCCACCCTAGAGACCCCTCACTCAGCACAGACACACTGCTTGCCAGCTTGTGTGTGCTAGTGAGAACAAAACGAGTAAGTCGACATGGCACTCCCCTCAGGGTGCCATGCCAGCCTCTCACTGCCTATGCATGTATAGATCAGTCACCCCTCTAGCAGGCCTTACAGCCCTAAGGCAGGGTGCACTATACCATAGGTGAGGGTACCAGTGCATGAGCATGGCACCCCTACAGTGTCTAAGCCAAACCTTAGACATTGTAAGTGCAGGGTAGCCATAAGAGTATATGGTCTGGGAGTTTGTCAAACACGAACTCCACAGCACCATAATGGCTACACTGAAAACTGTGAAGTTTGGTATCAAACTTCTCAGCACAATAAATGCACACTGATGCCAGTGTACATTTTATTGTAAAATACACCCCAGAGGGCACCTTAGAGGTGCCCCCTGAAACTTAACCGACTGTCTGTGTAGGCTGACTAGTTCCAGCAGCCTGCCACACCAGAGACATGTTGCTGGCCCCATGGGGAGAGTGCCTTTGTCACTCTGAGGCCAGTAACAAAGCCTGCACTGGGTGGAGATGCTAACACCTCCCCCAGGCAGGAGCTGTAACACCTGGCGGTGAGCCTCAAAGGCTCACCCCTTTGTCACAGCCCAGCAGGGCACTCCAGCTTAGTGGAGTTGCCCGCCCCCTCCGGCCACGGCCCCCACTTTTGGCGGCAAGGCTGGAGGGAACAAAGAAAGCAACAAGGAGGAGTCATTGGCCAGTCAGGACAGCCCCTAAGGTGTCCTGAGCTGAAGTGACTCTAACTTTTAGAAATCCTCCATCTTGCAGATGGAGGATTCCCCCAATAGGGTTAGGATTGTGACCCCCTCCCCTTGGGAGGAGGCACAAAGAGGGTGTACCCACCCTCAGGGCTAGTAGCCATTGGCTACTAACCCCCCAGACCTAAACACGCCCTTAAATTTAGTATTTAAGGGCTACCCTGAACCCTAGAAAATTAGATTCCTGCAACTACAAGAAGAAGGACTGCCTAGCTGAAAACCCCTGCAGAGGAAGACCAGAAGACGACAACTGCCTTGGCTCCAGAAACTCACCGGCCTGTCTCCTGCCTTCCAAAGATCCTGCTCCAGCGACGCCTTCCAAAGGGACCAGCGACCTCGACATCCTCTGAGGACTGCCCCTGCTTCGAAAAGACAAGAAACTCCTGAGGACAGCGGACCTGCTCCAAGAAAAGCTGCAACTTTGTTTCCAGCAGCTTTAAAGAACCCTGCAAGCTCCCCGCAAAAGGCGTGAGACTTGCAACACTGCACCCGGCGACCCCGACTCGGCTGGTAGCGATCCAACACCTCAGGAGGGACCCCAGGACTACTCTAAGAGTGTGAGTACAAAAACCTGTCCCCCCTGAGCCCCCACAGCGCCGCCTGCAGAGGGAATCCCGAGGCTTCCCCTGACCGCGACTCTTTGAGTCCCAAGTCCCGACACCTGGGAGAGACCCTGCACCCGCAGCCCCCAGGACCTGAAGGACCGGACTTTCACTGGAGGAGTGACCCCCAGGAGTCCCTCTCCCTTGACCAAGTGGAGGTTTCCCCGAGGAACCCCCCCCTTGCCTGCCTGCAGCGCTGAAGAGATCCCGAGATCTCTCATAGACTAACATTGCGAACCCGACGCTTGTCTCTACACTGCACCCGGCCGCCCCCGCGCCGCTGAGGGTGAAATTTCTGTGTGGGCTTGTGTCCCCCCCGGTGCCCTACAAAACCCCCCTGGTCTGCCCTCCGAAGACGCGGGTACTTACCTGCAAGCAGACCGGAACCGGGGCACCCCCTCCTCTCCATTCTAGCCTATGCGTTTTGGGCACCACTTTGAACTCTGCACCTGACCGGCCCTGAGCTGCTGGTGTGGTGACTTTGGGGTTGCTCTGAACCCCCAACGGTGGGCTACCTTGGACCAAGAACTAAGCCCTGTAAGTGTCTTACTTACCTGGTTAACCTAACAAATACTTACCTCCCCTAGGAACTGTGAAAATTGCACTGTGTCCACTTTTAAAACAGCTATTTGTGAATAACTTAAAAAGTATACATGCAATTTTGATGATTTGAAGTTCCTAAAGTACTTACCTGCAATACCTTTCGAATGAGATATTACATGTAGAATTTGAACCTGTGGTTCTTAAAATAAACTAAGAAAAGATATTTTTCTATATAAAAACCTATTGGCTGGATTTGTCTCTGAGTGTGTGTACCTCATTTATTGTCTATGTTTATGTACAACAAATGCTTAACACTACTCCTTTGATAAGCCTACTGCTCGACCACACTACCACAAAATAGAGCATTAGTATTATCTCTTTTTACCACTATTTTACCTCTAAGGGGAACCCTTGGACTCTGTGCATGCTATTCCTTACTTTGAAATAGCACATACAGAGCCAACTTCCTACACCCACCTGTTAATTTGGCAATAGCATTACCTGCGATAGGTTATTATGACGAGATCCCTAAGCATGACTATGTTGATACTGTAGGGAATTGCACCACGCTAAGACCAGTTTTACAGCAGACACCATTAGAAAAGGGGGAATATGAGTCCTACACTGATGGTTCCTCCTGCAGACTGATAGACACTAATTACAGAGCAGGAACAGTTGACATGGTAGTTGAAAGTGCAACTCTGCCACCTGGCACGTCTGCCCAGCAAGCTGAGCTGTATCTTAGCCGAGGGGTAAACTGTTAACATTTACACTGACTCTAGTTATGCCTTTGGAGCCGTCCATGATCTTTGCCAGTTGGGGCAGTATTGTGGTTTCATATCAGCAGCAGGGAGCCCCTTTCAATATATTTCTTTTTAGGAAAAGAACTTGTTAAAAGCAATACCACTACCCCTGAGGATAGCGGTAATAAAATGTGTGGCCCATGCCAGAGCTAATACTAAGATAGCCAGGGGTAATGCCATGGCTGACAGCCGCAAGAGAGAGTATGTTACATCCAATGCAGATGGTGCTTCAATGGCCAAAAGTATACGTACATTTCAGTTCATTCAGAGACAATTGTTACTAGCTGATGTGAAGGAAGCACAATCGTCTGCAACACCAGATGAGGAAAGAGTGTAGATTGATGCTAGATGTGAACAAAATGAAGAGGGATTGTGGGTTCACCGTGATAGATAGGTGTGGGTTTACACCAGGGATAACGGCTTTCATTGCACAATTCTGCTTCCAAAATATTGTCTGTGCCAAACATTCTAAAGGTTGGTAGCCATGCTACACATAATAACTTGCCGGTACTGCAGGGTCCCTTTACTAACCTGCAGATACATCTTTGCTTCCAGTAAATGGATTCAAATATTTGCTGGTTTGGGTGGATCAGTTTTCAGAATGGATGGCGGTGTTTCCAACAAGGAAGACTGATGCTGCAACAGTTGGTCAATGCTTGATAAAAGACTTCATATACAGGTTTGGGGTTCCACAGAGCATAAAACGCAATAGAAGGGGTGATTTTGTGGCTGCAGTTCTTCAAAGATGTGTGAATGCTTGGGAATAGAGAGGAAAGTGCATGCCCCATACCGCCCCAAATGAGGCCAGGTGAAGAGGATGAACTACAAAATAAGAAAAATAGATCTGTAAAGGCAATTGAGGCAACAAGCTGAAATGGACTAATGTTATGCCTTTACTGTTGCACGCCATAAGGGTGACACCATCTTGAACAAATGTTTTGATCCCCATGAGTTACTGATGGGGTGGCCTATGTCAGTGGGGGTGCGGTTGCTTCTCACAGTGTCCCAAGCAGCACAACATTTCTGACTATGCTGTACAGTTGCCCGCAGCCTTGAGGCATCAACGTCCCCAGGTGAAGAAAGCTTTGCCCCATTGGTCCTCAGAGCACAAACCCTTTTCAAAACTAAAGACATGGTCATGGTGAGAAAAATAAAAGATGTTTATTTTACTTCTAGGTGGACTGGAATCACATCGTACTCCTAGTGATGCAGACAGCGGTCAAAGGACGACCTCAATCGATTCATAGAACAAGATGCAGAGCTGCACCACCAACGGCTGAGACAGAGGGACCAGAAATTGATAAACATCTGTCACCAGAGGAGCTGTGCAATACACCAGACAAGGAGAGGACAGACCAGACCATTCCTAAGAAACAGGCTGAGGGCTCATCCTCAAGTGTCACAGGGATGGTGACACCAACTGAAAGGTGATGGTCTGCGCCTGCAGAAAAATAAACTGAAGAGGACACCGCAGGGCAGGTCCATGAAACCGCCCCTGAATAAGACTGCAGACCAGGAGGAGAAGCAGATGACAGAACACTGTGTGCCTTTACATTACTGACACTTACAGAAAGTGCCCTGGGACTGAGTGACTAAGGGGCACTGTAGCAATATGCACTGCATAGAGCAAACAATATCTGTTAGCAACTTAATTATATGTATGCTGTCTGTATTACAACCACCAGCTATCATAATGCAACAGGAAGTAGTAGGCATTGAATACCAGATGGATCATTTTGTCTATGTTTCAACAATGATTATCTCATCAGTGTATTTATGTGACAATATAAGCATTTCATCTAAGTGCTATGTAATGCCATCCAAAGATATGTACCTATGTTTCTCATTCCATATATATATATATATATGTTTTACACTACATAAATATCATACTTAGATATAGTTCACACCTAAACTATCTCACTTCTCTCTGTAACAAGCTGCCCAGAGCTGCAGAGGCTATCAAATTTGACATTCCTGGGCAAGCTTCAGCAGCTGTTCTGAGGCCACTTAGAGGTCACTTTGCTTTTCCTGACTTCCACACTAGTCTCATCAGCTTGTTCATTTATGCTTACACTGCATTTTTGTATATTTGGCACTGTGCCTATGTTGCCTTTCTATGCTTGCCCATGTTTGGCACTCTGACATTTTAGTTGTGCTTATGTTGCATTTCTCTACTGCATGTAAGGCGCAAAAAATTCACCCAGGGAAAAAGAAGCCTATTTGTATTACACACACAGTTTTCGTGTTTGCGGTTCCTTGCTGGCCAGCAAGAATACTATGGTACCGACAAATACATTTCATTTTGTTCCTGGGCAATTGCTGTGTATTGTGTGTTTCTTTCATTGCTCATGGGAGGGTGCAAAAGTAATCTCCTAACAAGTGCTGAGGTGTAATATCTTGAACGATGGTACAGAGTTGACTTTCACAGAACATGGGTGAATTGTGGCAGCAGGAAAAGCTGTCAGTGCATTAGGGTATATTTTCCTGACTTCTGATGTGAGCTTACAGAACCTGAGTGCATTAACATTTGGATGCAATGTTTGCTGCTTCTGATCCTCAGGTGTAGATGCCGTGGACTAGGCTGCTTTGCCCAGATCCAGCAGATCAGAGCAGATCAGATGCATGGTTTACTTATTGCACTGTCTGCCAAGTAGATGCTCAGGGTGCTGGCTGAAGATATTGAGTGTCGGGTACTAGGAGGTACCAGTGATGTGTTCTTTCAGCTGGGTTGCAGATGGTGAATGCTGATATGTGGGTTTATGGGTGGGATGGAATATGGACTTTCTTCTATTTGTGGCCCAATACTGATAACACCATTAGTGTACTACCAGTATTTCCTAGATTCAGCCCACTCGTCTCCAGTGCTGGGCTTCTGTGCCCACATAATCCTGCAGCTTATTGGGGATCTTTTGGTGTGAGCAAGGCGCCGGAACCCAAAGGGACTCCTTTTCCAGTGTATGAACAAATCTCTTCTACCTTTCTACAACCAGGAAGGACTTACACATGAAGCCTGGGGATTTGATATCCCTAAAGCAGTTGTCCAGAAGTGTATCTTGCCTAGAAGGTCTGGGGCATACGGGGAAAAATCACAGAATATGGGACTCTGGGTCCCTAGTCGAAGGGGCCTGGGTGCCTCCCTAGAGTCCAGGGGTACATCTCAATAGAGATTGCTGCATGTTGAGGATATTACAAATATTGTTACTGCAAGGGTGTGAATAAATCTGTTTTGAAAGTGTGAATGCATTTTAAAAAGATTTTTCAGATAACCCCCAACAAACCTTTCAAGTGATATTCTAAACCTATTATCTTTTCAGCAAACTGATATATACTTTAACATGCACTTTTTGTGTCTTTTCACTAAAAGCTTTACTGCATGAGGAATCCCAAGCTTCTCCTTGAGCATTTCCTTGAAGCATATACACTCTGGAGTAAGATAATCAGTGGCATCCACTTAAATATACATTGCTTGCTTCTCAATCTTAAAATATAACCTTCAGTGAAGACCCCTATCATCTATTTAAAAGTTGCCTTTAAAAGGCTATACACCTGTAACAATGAATAACTATGTTGGTTCTTAAAAACTGTCATATGTGTAACATCTTAATTATTTCTAGGGAGAAATATTCAATTCAAAAACATGTTTTCAATATTCCTTTACTCCAGTGTCTATTTATGCTTTAAAAACAATTTCAAACCCCAATGTGGCTCTCGGGCACACCCTAAAACATATTTTTGACTCAGGGATAAATGTTTGCTGGTACCTCTGCCATAGAATAAACTAACTATACTATTTCTTTTCAAACAAGCATTGGCAATGCCAATAGAGCTGACTTATGAAAATGGATGTGCCTTTTGTGTTAATGGTGGGATTAGGAAATCAATAAATGATCATACCGGCACTTTGTCGCTCATCTTTGTACTCATGCATCTATTCACCCATCGCCTGACTCATTCTTGCATTCACCCTCTGACACTATTGAAATAAAAACACAATTTTAACAACATACACAAAATAAATTCAAAGAACACAAGTAGAAATAAACAAGCTGCCATCTATACATGGTGAGAATATGCTTGCAATAACAAAACTAAACATAGCATGTGTCAGTCTTGCTGTGGTATTGTACATAGTCTATTGTTCTTTTAAGGTTTCAGCTTCACCACCATGTTTAGAATCAACTTTATCAGCCTGCTTGGAATGAAAGATACACTATGGACAACAGCTTTCCATAATGGGCGTCTGGTTTAGTGGGAGGAGCCACTCAGAATGCAGGACACTGCAGCTCAAATGAGTGGCAAACAAGCAGCGCACTGGACTGTCTGTGAAGCTGTATTATCCTCTTAAGGAAAATTAAAAAAGGAAAGAGAAGAAGCAAAGAAAGAAAAGGGGGAACTGTAGAAGGATCAAATTTAAAACTAACGGTGCAGGACTGGCCAACCGTCCCTTACACTGTAGCACACTCATTTCCAGTTGGATGTGCACGTGATCAGAACAAAATGACCCTGTGTCATACACTGTTATGGATGGACGCAGCGTGGGAATGACACTCAGACAGACCAATGGCAGAAGAGGGCTGACCCAAAGCCCTCTACGTATCTACACGGATATATATTTATGTATGTAATGATGTGTGTGTTATATAATTATTGATTTTTAAATTACAAGATCCTGGCAGACAGCAACGCCTGGTTTAGGGAAATGGAGTGTATTAACGGGAGTAATTGAGCGACCCTATCGTAACATACTCTTACCAACTACTTTACGACCTGTAGGTGTCTTTTGTCAAACCTTTTGCTCAACCCTGGGTATCTGTGGCTCTGAGCAGCAAGGCTTACAGAAAGGGAAAAGTGCAAAACATTTAAACAGCACCAAAATAACTGAAGAAGAAATGAACAAGACACTAAAGAAATCTAACCCCAATTCATACAATAGACAGTATTTTATGTACTTGTAGGCACCACAACAAAAAAGAGCCCCCTAAGGGTTATGGAGATATAGAATTTAAAAGCTATAGTAAATCAAAGCATCTGACTCAACGTGACCAAGCACTGCCAAATTCAACTAATTTGACCCTTAGAAACTTTTTCACCAAATAATTTGGGCTAGTTGTAATGCGGTCACTTAGAGTCACTTTAGGTAACAAACTTCATTAGGGAGTCAGTCAAGGGCACCACCAAGGTCCTCAGAGTTACCCCAGCAGACGAGGCAGTCGTCTGTCAGTTCTAGGGACTCTTATCCATTGCAGGGGTTTCCTAGGAGTAATCTTGATGCAAGAAATGGAGGAGGCTAAAGATGCTCAAGGATGCTGTGATGCGGACTTCCTGCAGCCTCCGCTCCATCCACGAAGGGGGAGAGATGGTCCTAGTCACAAGGTCGACGTCCTTCAAACTCCTCTCGGTGCTGGTAGTAGTCCAATCTCTACTGGGCTACCAGCCACCCGGTATCACGGCCTCAGCTGTATCCTTCCCTAGACGATAATTCAGCTTCTCGGTGACCAAGCTGCACTCCGACGACTCTTCTGGGATCAGCGTAATCAGGTGAACTTTGAGCTTCAGGTACTCGTCTCTAACGCTGCACAGTGGCACTTGGTGGCGGACTGAAGATTGGGGTTACCAACTTGCCCCAGCAGTCTTCTCAACTTTTGTAGCCTTGTGCTGTGAATAGGAAGTCAGTAAACTGACTTCACTTTGCTTTGGCTGGGCTCTGGAGACAGCTGCTCCTCAAGAAGGACTCAGCAGCCACAGTCCTTCCTCTTTTTAGCCACCAGGCTCAGCAAGTGTAGTCCCTGCCAGTGGAGTCTCTCTTTTGCTGGTTCCACTGTGCAGCTTCTTCATTCCTCATTTCAGTTGAGTCAAGATCTGAGTTCTGGGTGCCAGGGGTGCCCCGTTTATGCTCAGAAAATGCTCTCAGGGTAGGATGTGGTTGGTAGCCAATGGGCTACCTGGTTCCCTCCCTCCTGATGTCCACTTCCTGGGAAGTGTGTCATCTGGCTATCCCAAGATTCACCATTCTACCGTCTCCAAACGCGACAGGTTCCCTAGCCCAAACCAGATGTGTGCCTTTCAAGGGGGCTACACGCCCCTGAAAAAACGGTTTGACAACAGGTTTCCCCCCTCCTTCCCAGGTGCCATATAGTCTGACTAAATAATGAAGCTGCCCCTCTAACAAGTGTTTCCTATTTGCTCCCCAAATTCGGCTTTAGTTTGAAGGTCCCTTTTTGGTAACAGCTCTCTCCAATGAAAGCCTCTATTGTGCCCTTTCCTGGGAGTCGTTAGCACGTCTCCCTAGGAGGGCAGAAAACTGTCTCAAGTTCAAGCTCCTTGTGTAACCGTTAAGGGCAGATGAGACTGAAGGCAATAATGTGGCACTTTGTAAAACTTACACATTGGTACTTGCTACATTAATGTCTATGTCAGAATCAAGTCAGGCTTAAGGCAATAGGTTGTTTGCTATCTTGGAGTATGTACTTTGGTTGCAGAGTTCAGGGGTTAGCATAGCTGAGGGGCCAGCCTATAATCCTGTATTCGCCAATGGAGTGACCAAGTCCTTTCATAGTAATAACAACAGTTTTGTGTTTTTATTGCCAGAATATGAAAAATAAATGTTCTGCTTGTGAAATATAAGGCCTCTGTCTTAGGGCTCTGTAGGCCTGTCATAGGTGTGACTTTTATATATTTTAGAGGGAGGTTTGGCTTTGAGATTGCTTTAAATGGCAAAGTCAGGCTAGTAGTTTAAAACTGCCCTTCCAGTCTGCAATGGCTGACTGGGAGAATGATTTTACCTGTGGCATACCTAGGGTGCTACAAACAGTGCTGCAAACTGTAGGTTGGCTCTTAAACGTACAGGCCCTGGTACACATATAGTAAGTACTTACAGTAATGTTAGACTATGCTGATTGGGTATAGCCAATGTAATACACGTTTTTCGGGTCAGGGCACCAGCACCGAGGTCTGGTTAGCTGGATTCAGTACACTCTCAGAGGCAAAAAAAAGCAGCATCAGTCAGAAAACTTGTGGGTCACAATTCAAAAAGAGGCATTTCCTTCCACCTGGCAGGCCTTCGGAAGAGATTCTCGCAAGAATTATTACAGTGCAAAAGTTCTACCGCTACGATTTTTAAAAGGGGCAACCACTACCAAAATGGGTAATCTATTACATTATAAGCAACAACTTTCCTGACTAAAGTCTTTAACATGGTGCACAAACAATCCACCCTTAAAAGCCTATTGGTTTTAGCATGTGTGCTCCATAGTAAATAAATCAGGCATACTGTCTTTGTCGTAACCTTTTTTTAAATAATAAACAGATCAGACCTATGGCATCTGAAATATCTTTTCATAGTGAACCAATCAGGCCTATAGCTGATATCACTGGATTTGATGTCAAGCCATGGAGGCCCAGATTTTGCACACTCTTGTTTATTGCCCTAGTTTCAGCAGCAACAATAGAAAGAGTTTAGAACTTTAAAACATTCTAATAAAATAAAAATAGTCTATAAAACTTAACAACACACAGTTCTCTTCCTTCTTTTGTTGTTGCTCCTCACAAGATAAGGACCCCTTGTAATGTCTAGACGTCATTTTGGGCCTGTTTGCTATTGTGAGAAGAAATGTTTGAGGAAAATATCCAGATTTTGTATGAATTAGTTTAAGATTATTCATTTAATAGTCTTATACTGGTTTTGTGTTTAAGTCTGAGGATTCTGATACAAACAAGGTTTACTTGACTGGAGGGAACGGAACGGAATAAGAAAGTTTTTTATTTATGTAGGCGGCACATTTAAACAGTATGTTTAAGTTTGGAAGCAATAAGTAGGGGGTTTACTCATGACTGAGTTCGCCTTTGAAAGAACTCTACAAGGAGCGCTCTGGCATAGGAGTTTTTCAGAACTGGATCCCCAGTAGCTGGAACTTCTTGCACTTAAGTATGCGGAGGCACCTGGGACCAGGGGCCTCTCGTGCTTAGGACTGTAGAGACGTCTCACGCATAGACCTGTTTTACATATTGGATGCATGCTTGTCTCTTATTAAAGAAGAAACCTAGGCGGACGTAAGCGTTCAGCGCAAGACACATTATGTACTCAACGTTTCGGTCATTTGGAAAGACTGGGAATATTGCATTCTGTTTAATTAAGGAATCATTTTACAATATTTTAAAGCGCACTAACACAATGTTTAAGATGAGAACATTTGACAGTGGCATTCTTTCTCACACAGTACTGTGACGGGTGTGTTGGATTATGTCGGAAGAACAGCTGGAAGGAGGAATAGATGATAGGTTAGAAGGGATGGTGAACAAGACTTCTGGGAAATTATTGAGCTTAATTTCTGACACATATAGGAAGTTTGAATCCTTGTGGTTAGTTTTTAAAAAAAGGATGCTTGGCTCTGTAATTTCAAAAGGAGACAAGACTAAAGGAGGGAACAGAATTTATAAGGTGGGTAGGAAAGGTTCAGAGGAACAGAGTTTCAGGAGAGAATAACTAGAGGAAATCAAAAAAGGCTAAGGTAGTGGAGGTCGAGGCCTTAAATTGTGGTGTTGAATAGTGCAGATGTCAATGGGGATGGGCGTGAAAAAGGCCTGAAGGATATTCCAAAATAGATGATTCTGATGAGGTATCATAAGAGGCTGAGACACATTTATCATTTGCATCGGATTCTTATTCCAACCCGGATGTTGTCGAGGTTAAGAAAAGGGGAGCATCAGGCGGGGCAGGTAAGGCTTCAGGGTCAAAGTTGACACTAATTGATCAATTAGTGGAAGACATGTTTGATCCCTTATAAAGCATCCAATTTCACTAGAAAGGGCACCTTCACCACAAGTGGCTAAGTATTCCTTCTGGTTAAAAAGAGAAATTCCTAAAGAAGTCAGATCATGATTGAGATCTGAATGTCCATGGCCATCTTTGCCAAATAAGGTTATAATGTCCTAGATTTGGATGCTAAGGTCATAGCCTTCTTTATTAAGAGCAAGAAAGACCTAAGGAAAGGTTTGGATTGCTGACTAAGGTCTATCTAAGATCGTTTTTTAGATGTGATTGGTTTGTTAACACAACTTTTTGAGAAATCAGAAGAGGCTTACTTGAATGAGGGTCACATAGGGCCTGGGGAGCTGCTTAGTGAGCCTTGGGTGTAGTGAGCCGTTTGCTTATCTGGGAACGCAAATACAAAATTGTCAAATGAGAGAAGGAATTGCATTCTATTAAAAAGTGATCCTAAGCTAATGGAGTTAGCTAATTCTTTGCTTTACACAGCGGATATTGAAGTGTTGGGTGATGCTTCGCATGGACAATGTGTTGGCAATAAGGTACGTCAACAAGATGGGTGGCCCCTGATCGAAGGGTTTGGTGGATCTATCAAAGGTCTTTAGAGAGTATTGCTTGAGGGGAGTATCAGTTGTGGCAGAACAGATTCCTGCTCTGAACAATGGTGTGGCGTTTGGTCCTCGAGAAATTGAAAGGATTCAAACAATTGGAGATTAAACATAGTGGTATTTCTGAGGATTCAGGAGATTTAATGTCCAGATGCGTTCTTACAGGATTGGAGGGGACTAGCACCTTAAGCTTTTCTTCCTTTTGAAATGTCACCAAGCTTACTAGCGCAAGCACACAGATGGAAGGAGACAGTGGTGGTCATAACTAAGTCTGGATGTCACAAGCGTGGTTCCCTATCATGATGGAGAGGACAGGTGATTATCTGGTTTGCATTCTGAGATACAGAGATTTGTTTCTAGGACCACGGGTGAGTACCACACTCTGATGGTGCACTGCTTGCTGGCTTTGATGGCATACAGGATTTCAGGAGACAGTGGGAAATGCCAGGCCTTTCGGTGGAGGCTTTCAAGTTTATATCGGAATCCTGGGCTTCGGGAACAAGAAAGGTATATAGATTGGCATGGCAGGAGTGGGTTTGTTGGTGCTTTCAAAATGATTTTAAACCTGTTCAAACTGATGTTGTTAATGTGGTTAATTATCTGACAGAGCTGTATGAGTCATGAAATTTCGTACAGAATAGTGAATGTCTACACATCTGCTGTAGTGGCAGGGCACGTGTTAGTGAATGGGGTGTTTGTTGGACAGAATTTGGTGGTTAAAAAAACATGCGGAGTAGGAGGGTTTTAAAGCCTCCAGTGGCTAGGCATACTACATTTTGGCATGTAAGGAAAGTTTTAGCTGTGGTGAAATTCGGGGCAATAATGTTAGCATAACCATGAAGCAGATTTCTTGGAAGTTGACTATGTTATTGTGTTTGGTGTCTTTTAAAAGGACGTCAGATGTGAGGGCTATGAATGCTACAAGTAGGGCTTTTCAGCAGGAATGAGTTTGTTTTTATATTAAAAGAAGAACAAAAACATTATCAAGAACAGTATTTTACCTTTATTTTAGATTGAATAAAAAACTGTGAGTGGTGAGCTCTTTGAAATAGTATGAGAGGAGAATTAAGAGTTTGAGAGGTAACAATGTGTCTCAATTGGTAATATCTTACAAGTTGCCACAAAGCCCTGTATGAACACCAACTCTGCCAAGATGGGTAAAAGAGGTGATGAGAGAGACTGGTCTACATGCAAGTAGATTTGAAGTGCATTTGGTTAGGGTGCGTCTGAATTAAAAGCTTTTGTTTTGGGAGGAGGATTGCAAGATATTTTGAGAGCTGCAGATTAGTCAAATGAGAATATGTTTATCAGTGGTTACTTTAGGTCTGTGGTGAGCACGATGGATAATGTGTTAGCAAGACTCTGAACTTTCATAATTTTAGTCTGCATGGCTTGACAAAAAAATGTAGATTTTCCTCAGCATGGTGGGCAGAAAATCTGGGTTTCAGCCAAAGACAATCTTAGCTGATTATCTGTCCTGGATGGTGACCAGTGCGGTTTCAGGAAAGAGCATACCACCAAGACAGCGCTATCACTGCCACTGAAGAAGTCAGATACATCCTGGATGAGGGTGGTAAAGAAGTGGTGATCTTACTAGAACTATCCACGGCCTTTGACACCGTGAGCCATCATATTTTGAAACATAGGTTAGCAGAAATTGGTGTTTTAGGCACAGCTTGGAAGCTTTTGAGTTCCTTCTGGAGGATAGAGAACCGATTGTTGCTCCGGGAAACTTCTCTTCAAAACCGTTCACTAGGCCATGCGGCGTACTGCAGGGATCTTCCTTGAGCCCCGCGTTATTCAATATTTATGTGACCCCACTCCTGAAGCTGATTAGGTCCTTTGGCTTCTCGACTGTGTCCTATGCCAATGCACAGAAATGGTGCTACTCGTTCTGGAGGACGCGGAAGAGGTAGCCTCGCGCTTTATCAACGGCATGATGGAAATTGTTAAATGGATGAGCAGCCACTGCCTGAAACTAAATTCAGATAAAACCGATCTTCTGCTGTTTGGGACAACACACATTTTTGGAATCATTCCTGGTGGCTTCAGTCACTGGGGGCACTGCCCACCCCGGGGGAAAAAGACAGAAACCTGGGAGAGCAGATTGAAGTCAAGCCTAATTTTTCCCATCAGGCAAATCAGCTAGCTTCGTCCTGCTGCTTCCTTCTAAAATATTTGCGCAAAGTGTTGCCTTTTATTCCCCAGGACCTCCAAAAAACGTGGTCAGATCCCTTGTCCTGTCCAAATTGGACTATTGTAATGCCCCCTAGGGAGGGGCACCACTGGACATTATAAAAAAATCTCCAGAGATTACAAAATGCAGCGGTGAGGTTTTTGAAAAATATTAAGAAATATGAAGCAGTCTCTGAGGTCAGGAAAGAATTGCACTGGCTTCCGATCAAAGAAAGAGTAGCCTTTATGGCCCTCTACATCGCCCCAAGCCCCTGAGAAAAAATATTGCATAGTACGTTCCCTCAAAATCCCTACGTTCCATAACAATGAAAAAGGTAATCAGCCCTAAAATACGTAAACCACTTGGGGCAGGAGAAGTTTCTCCTATTCCACCTGCCTGCTCTGGAACCAGTTACCTGATTATCTAAGAAACCAGTCCAATCGTCTCTTGTTCAGAACACATCTTAAAACCTGGCTTTTTTCTGCGTAACCATACCTTAATAGCCTTGATACAGTTCCGTAGCGCATCGACGCCCACGGGCAATTGCAGGCTTTATAAAATTGATAACATAACATACATGTAACAAAATGCCTGCCCATAGCCTGTAACACAATGCGATAACAACTTATAGTTAAAGACCTACTGAGCCCAATTATGACTTTGGCTGTCATACTGCCAGCCTGTAATGGCAGCAGTTGATAAAACGTCACCAAGCCGGGAGCAAATCGACCACCACATTACAAGTTTCCTGCAGGCTGGCGTCGTGTAGGCGGCGCAGGCATGGTGGTGACACGCTTCGGCTCTAAAAAAGTCAGAAGCCAACGCCAGTCATACTGCGGTGCCTCCAGCCAGTGGGGCACACTGTTTCCTTGCACCATGTTATGCTAGTAAAACAGTGTGTGCACCGACCTGATGGCATCGGAGGCCATTACATAGGCACCAGCTACATTACAAAAGGGCACATGCACCCTCGAGCCAGTTACTTGGCTCACTACCTGCCTTTCTGCCAACTCTTGCATGGCAGTGTCCCCACCATGAAAAGGTCGGCGGAAAAAAAAGGTCATGATTAGCTGGGCAGGAAAAAACGCCGGGACAGCTTTCATTGGCCACCTCTCCCTCTCCCGCAGCCACTGTGGAAGCTCTGATATTGGCGGTGACGGCGGTCTTCCGGCGGTGCTCCCACACACATCCTAATCGGGCAGTCCGACTGCCAGGTATGCGGGAGGTCGGTCCGCCGAAAAGCTATGGCGGTTCCCTTACTGCTGAAGTCGTAAGCGGCCCGCTACTGCCTTTGACTGCTTTTCACAATAAATAATCTATGCCTACTGCCTTTGTTAAACTTTTCATAATGAGATCAGAAGGATGGCACCAGACATAACTTTTCACAGTTCACCAATCAGGTCAATAGCATTCATTACCTGTTAAAGATGCACAGTGCTTTGGCTGCTGTTGGTTCTGCTTCGATACAGCTTGTATTTTGCATGACTGCATAAATAGATGAGGCACTGTTATTTTAGTGCTGATTTTTGGATCAGGTTGTGATATACTGCTTTTGTGTACCCTCATTCGGTAAAAACTGGGACAAGGTAGGGCCGAGAAGGTAATGCCCTGATTGTTTAGCAATAATCCTTTTACTTTTTTTTAATAATTATCTTTCCATGTCCCCGTTCTTATATTTCCAGCCGACCCGCTCTTAAAACAATTTTAATACCTATTGTTTGGAGATGGCAGACTACATAGAGGGTTAAGGGTTCCTAAAAGGACCTTTCTTGGGCTGGGCCAAAGAATAATAGGATGGGATCAAAGCTTTTGGTGCTTAGTCACATGATCTCTGGGGAAGGTGGCACACCCCATTCTCTAAGAAATGGAACAAAGAAGAGAAATTAGACTAATGGGGATTACCAGCAAGTAATTGGGACATTTTGTCAGGAGCGGCTTGTGGTGCTTAAAACGGGCGGGGCGACACGCGGGGAGGACGGCCGGTCAAACAAACATGCGCAATGAGGGGGAGTGCTGTGTACTCCTGCTCAGTGCTCGTCACAGCTCATGGTCCGCCCCTTTTACTAAAAAACTATAATAAGCGTAGTTTATTATCGTTTTTAAGTAAAAGGTTTACAGCTGCTGCTGATGGCGGGGGGCAATAGTCCTCCGCCCTAGCGGAGCAGCCATGCCTGCATTTTGCAGTCCTATTTTAAGATGTGTTGCCTAATACATACTAGCGACCAGCGCACTAACCTACACTGGAACCACAGCTCTTTTTTCCAGAACACAGCAATGGTTTTCACCAAGCTGCATCTGCTTTGTTGTACCGGCACCTACTTCTTGCTGTGGATGGCGGCTGGAATTTTCGTGGCCCCTCGGAGTGACTTTGTACAGTTTTTCCTGGTTTATGCTGCATTGATATTGATATTGGGTCATCCTTGTTCGGTGCCAACGGTTGACGAGGCTACTCAGCGCTCCGCACTGTGACTGTGCCATTCTGTTGCCCCCGCGGGGTGTGTCACCTATGCGCAAGTCATGCTAAGTGACCAGACATGGCGCCCATCATGTTTCCCCTTATTTCTCCTTCTATGGAAGTTTTATATCTCAGGGAGGATGCCGCATGTATCAATCAGGTCAACAGAGTAATAGAAATCCAGAGCATCTTCAATCCCTTTACTACTGAAGTGTACCTGCGATGTAAGGAAAGATCTTTTATTATTTTTTAAAGTGGCACATATATTTATGTTATTCTTCCTGCTCGGTTATCAGGCGGGTGTGCTGTTGGGCAAACCTTCAGCCTTACTCCTCCTCAAGCCTACCTTCCATTGCTAGGGGAACCTCCCATGAAATGACCTAATTGGAAGGAATATTTTTAACATTATATTTCAACTACTGAGGATGATACATTAGAGGATTTTTCTCCTTTAAGGAAAAATATTTTATTGTACACTGTGGTGCCTGAAAGCTTCAGAATGAATGACTAGACGGAAAAACATTAGCACGGAACACAAAACTGATGTATTTAAGAATGCATTAGAGGATCTTGGCAATTACTTCCAACCCATAGTGACTGTGGCGATTGACAGATTTCCTTTTTTCCAACGCACACGGGCAGTACTTAATCAATCTGAGATTAAGTTGCAGCTTGAACAAAAACTGGATAGTTCATGCAACTTCAAATCAAATTATCATGCATACCAATGATTCTAATTTTCAAGAGAGGCTGTGGGTTATAGGTGATTCTTCCTTAAAGGAAGTTATAGGCATTGCAAAAAAGGCAGAGTTATCTAAGAGATGTGCTAAGACTGGCATTGAGAACAATGCTGCCAACTCATCACAAACTGAAGGTAGACCAGTTGTATGCAAGATTACTTCCAGTCCTATATACAAGATATTACCTAAGGATTGCAATAAGTGTGTTCAGTCTGAAACACTGCATACAACTACAGAAAAAGACAAACGGCTCAAGTGTTTATATGTGACAATATGGATCAGCTCACTGGGAACAAGAATTGTCCAGCTTCCAAACAAAAATATTCATATTGTGGGATTCTTGGTCATTTTGCAAAGGTGTGTAGGGAAAAGATAAGTCTATGAAGTGTGTTATTGAGCAATCTGATTCTGAATGTTCTGGGGCTGATGAAAACCTTACTTTAGAATGTGTATTAAATATTAATGATGTTGTTTTAAATGTCATCACTGCAAAAAAACAAAGTGGTTTGTCACATGATCAACACGGTGTGGCTATGCAAATTGTGGCAGATTTAAGTTCGCCTTATTATTATGGATAAATCTGTTTAGGATGCTAAATTTTGTGATGTTTTGGGCAGGAACGTATTGAATTGGATGTCACCCAGTGAGTTATACTGAGGAAGAAATTCCTAGGCTTGGTTACAGGAACACATTAATTGTTTTCAAAAACAGACAAGCCAGGTGTATAAGTAGCTGAATATGGGCCTTCTGTACTGGATTGCATAGATCATAAGACTTTAGGTATAACACTGAATCCCAACAGTGAAGAACTGGTTATGTTGGTTGATATAGAGGAAACAAGAAAGGAAGTACAAACGAAAGAGGGTTCTCCCTCTAACTTTTCTTTAAGGAGAGTACCATACCTGTTTTTCATTAAGTCAGGAACATACCTTTTAGTGTCAGAGATGAGGTCCAGTCCGATTTGATCAAACTGTTGAAAAATGGTATCATAGAGTTTGTGGGAATCACTAAATGGTTGACTCCTTTGGTTGTGGCATGTAAGGCCAGTGGGCAGGTAAGATTGTGTCAATTTGAGAGACCTCTAGGAATATCATCAGTGACAAGTTCCTCTACGCAGGATCAATTACTTGCTTTTGGTAAGCAGGGGTGAAAATGATTTCCCACAACAAATTTGACCTCAGCATACTTTTCACTGTGAAAGGAGGACACTTACTGCCTTTCTAATCCATTTTATTGGTTTTAGATTTGTAAGGATGCCTTTTGGTTTAGCCTCCATGGCTACGGTATTTCAGAGATTAATATATCAACTTTTCAAAGCTGTTAAAGGAGTTGTTTTTTTCAGGATGGTATACTTGTGATGAGTAATAACAAGGCAAATAAAGAAAGGTTCTGGGTATCGTGAAGGAAAAAAGGTTGACCACAGTATGAAAGAAGTGCAAATTTGCTGTACAGTCTGTCGCATATCTTGGACATGAGGTTAATGAGACAGGTGTAAAACCCATGAGAGAGATTTTGAACTCTATCAGCAAGGCCCTGTCACCCACTTGTAAAGATGATATGAGAACCTTTCTAGGATTGACAGAGTTCTACTCTAAGTTTGTGAAAGACTTTGCCAGCAAGACATAAAGTTTAAGGCAATTACTCAAGCATCATCAAGAATTCCATTGGGGTGAGATCTTACAAAATGACTTTGAGTCTATAAAAATGATATTTTGTTGTGCTATTCCCTTGCAGAGATTTGGGGCCAGATGTAGCAAGGCATTAGCGCCTCGCAAACGGCGAAAAACGCTGTTTGCGAGGCGCTAATGCCCGCACGCGATGCAGAAATACATTTTGCGAGTAGGAACCGACTCGCAAAATGTGTTTCCGACTCGCAAATAGGAAGGGGTGTTCCCTTCCTATTTGTGACTCGCACTGCGATGTAAGTTGACTTGCGACCACGAAAGAGGTCGCAAATCAACTCGCAGTTACCATCCACTTGAAGTGGATGGTAACTCATTTGCAAACGGGAAGGGGTCACCATGGGACCCCTTCCCCTTTGTGAATGATCACAAAAGGTTTCGGTAATTTTTTCTATTTGCAGCTCATTTTCCTTTAAGGAAAACGGGCTGCAGATAGAAAAAAAAAACTGTTTATTTAAAAGCAGTCACGGACATGGTGGTCTGCTGTCTCCAGCAGGCCACCATCCCTGTGAGTGCCCAGACTCGCAATGGGGTCGCAAACTGCGACCCACCTCATTAATATTAATGAGGTGGGTCTTTGTGACCCCATAGCGAGTCGCAGAAGGTGTCTGAGACACTGTTCTGCATAACATTTTGCGAGGTGCAAATTGCGAGTCGGAAGGACTCGCAATTTGCAACTAGCAATTTGCTTTCTACCTACATCTGGCCCATAATCCTTCTGCTCACTCAGTGATCTGAACTGAACTGATGCCATTGGGAGGGGATTAGGAGCTATGCTTTCACAGAGTACAGAAAGGAGTGGCTTCACACTTCTCCTTCACCTTCTGAAGAGAGGGTTTTGTGTGATTGAGTGGGAGATGCATGCGTGTGTATGGACAATGGCGAAATTCAGGCAGTATGTGTGGGGTTCAAAATTCACGATTCACAAAGATCATAAATCACTCCCCAAGGTGCTTACTCCTTTGTGTAGATTGAAGGTGACCCCACATATTGCCGGAATGTCTTTGAGACTGTCTGACTGAAACTGTGTGGTTGAATTTGTTCAAGGAGTGCAGAATAAGGCTGCAGACTTCCTTAGCAGGTCTCCTGTACCCATGGAACAGCATGTGCAGAATGGAATGAGTATTGTGTGCCTGCTGTGGGAAATATGTCTCTGTGCTATCTCAGAAGAAGTGTGGAATGCAAAGTATAACAGTGACCAGGTCTTGATTAAGTTCAAGGAATACATTCAAGTTGGGTGGCCAAAAAAAAGTGTTCTTGATGAGGATTATAAAACATTTTGGGAGGTGAAGAGTGAGCTTTTTACAGATGAAAGTGGTTTTCTCTTAAGAGGCGAAAGGATAATTTCACTGAGCACTTGGAGAAATAAGATTCTGGATCTGATACAAGGCCATTATTGGGTCACAAAAATCAAAAGTGCGGGTCAAAGCTTCATATTAGTGGCCTGGCCCTGCCCTGACGTAAAGAAGTTAGTTTGTGATTGTATTCAATATACCAATGCTGACAAACGTTAAAAGCTATTGAAGCTGTCACTTTGTCCTGTACCATTTCCTGATGGTTCATTGGAGTTTCTGGCCATTAACATTTTAAGACCAATTTTAGATATTCATATTTATATAGTACACGGAAAAAAAAGTGGAGTTGCTAACTGGTCTGTTTTCAGAGTGGCCAGAGGTGTAAATTTTAACTAAAGTGGATTCAAAAGCAGTTGTTTATTTTTGGAGAAGGTTATCCTTAGAGGAGGGATTCCAAAAGAGCTACTGAGCAGTAATGGTCAAAAAATGTGCATCCGATTGCATGAAGGATTGACTAAGAGTGGCATTAAAGCTAGTGATACTTTGTTATATTATCCTCCCAGTAATGGAGCTGTGGAACACTTCAATAGAGTGATTATGGGCAGTGTACAAATTGCCTTTGGTAGTGCTGTGAACTGGCAAGGGCAGCTCAACAAACTGGTGTGGGCTTCAATAATAACTCCTGCACTTACTGGTTACAGTCCCTCTCAGGTACTTAGAGGTAGAGAGAGGCTTACTAAGGATAAAGCTGCTTGACTGGTCGGGTGATCAGAAAAACGAGAGGTCATCTGCGTTGGTAATGAACAACATTAAAAAAGCACAGTATGTCTACAAGGAATACTATGACCATAAACATGCTGTGTGGAATGTTGATCTGGAATTGGGTGAATAGCTTTGTGTTAAAAAAAAAAAAAGGAAAGTGGATTAGTACGTTCAACAAACCACTTTTAGTAATCTAATTTTTTTTCCTAATGCTGGAAAGTTGAGTGATGTTAAAGTGAGGCACATTTGCAATTCAGCTAAGTGCAGTAAAATTCTCTTGTGGAAGTAAGAATGTGGAACCTCTAGTTCCTTTAGTAATTCTTTGTTGTGGGATGATATTGACTGCAAGGAGAAAGTGGCAGTGAGAAAGGAGAGTACGAGTATCGGATGTACCTGGCTTAGATGTAGCTGCGGAGGATTTCAAGCACATTTCTATGGCAGGACTGGAGGTTTTGGATTATGCTTTTCTTTTATTTACTGAATAAACACAGCAGCAAATCACATTAAGAAACATGTTAAACTACACTTCCCATGAGCTCCAGCCCGCAGTCTCATTCAATCATATTGCTACCCTGCTGTATACCACAATAGTCCTTCCTCTTTCTTTGCTGCTGCAGCAGCCTAAGATAAGTGTTGATCTCCATTATTATAGAGCACGCTATTGCTAATATCCTACTTTATGTGGAGAGCTTGCAGCGACAGAGCAACACGCTTAAGGGTCAATCCTTTTAACCCGTCGCGCTCGCCAAGCTTTTCACCTCCTGTATCAAAGAAGGCCATTGTGGTCTTCACGCATGCACACTAAGCTGATTTAGACGCTTTTTCAGATCCGATCACCTTCACGCACGTGGCAGTAGACTGGCAATTATTCTGGTCCCTGTAAAAACCCGACAGGGATGCATAAATTTAATAGGGCTTTGCCCAGGGGAATTGAAGGTGGCTCCATCCACACTTGACTTTCTGGCTTGGACAGTTCTTGCTGTCCATGTTACAATTGACAAATAGTTTAATATCTGCTTTGGGGCCGATATTCCACTTCAAACCTCGTCCAGTCCTCATATCCAGCTATAACTATGGCATACTACGCCGATGACGAGGACCTCCATCAAGATACAAATGAGGTGCCCTATCGGCACCAAATGGAAGAGCAGCTGGTGGAAGCACTGGGCTACCATGTGCAGGATTCCATGATCTGGGCCCTAATTAAAACCCTCAAACCTTAACCTTTTACTCAGCCACTGGTCAGGTACAGTAGAGTGAACTACTGGGTAGTCCCAGCCATGATAATTTATCCTAGAAATTAATGATTCCAACTCCCACCCATTGTCCTCATCTGGAGGGTCTTCATCTGCTGAAATATTGGCGTAAATGGCAGCCTCTGTGCTCCAAGATCACAAGTATGGGCGCTCTGCTCCACAAGACCCTTGGAGGATCTTTTCGTCCTTCAGTCACAGGATAATTCTTATGAACCATCCTCTTCCTCCTCCGACACGGAACACTTGCAAAAAGATTTGCAACTGCCGCAAAGTTTTTTGTTCCAGGTCAGAGGTTCCAGGACCGAGTGGGCGGAATCTGATCTTTAAACCAGAGAATATTATTCACCCATGCTATACGCAGTGGGTCCTTTGCATGGAAGTGGCGCACTAGGTGCCTAATAGACTGTGCAAACGGGTTCTAACATGAGGATAGAAATACCCTCTAATTGCAGTGTTCTTGTCCATCTCTCCTAGGTAAAGTGGTAGACGCGCCTTACCTAAATCCCAACACAGCAACTTTTCTAAAAAAGTTCAAGTACACCAAGAACCCTAAGAAAGTTCTGGATTGCGCATGGTGAAGATGCCAAGACCAACTTTTGGACCTTTACGGCCCCCTGACAAAGATTCTCGACGTGGCAGTCCAAGCAAAAGAATACAATACCCAATTAGACCCAGAGGCGATTCTTGAGTGGGCCCAGAGGGCTATTTGCCTTCTAGGTAATGCCAATTGCGCATTGCCCAATGTTCCTTATGCGAATCGACGCGAAAGTGGTGGAATTGCCTTTTACAGAAGCAGGCTCGCTAGCCAACGGTTTATTGTTTGGTGACACATTTGTCAAATATCTCAGCAAATATGTGGCCACCTTTTCAGCACTTGACAAGGCCCAATCTTCACTGAAGAAAGTCTCAAATAGTAGCCTTTTTGCCAGGGCCGGGCGCTTTCGAAGTCAAGCACCAGACCGTGGATTCATCCAGACTTTCTGAGGTTTCTCACAGAGAGGCAGAGGAGGTTCTTTTAACTCCTCCAACTTCTATGCTACACACTACGGAGGTTGTGGTTTGGCCCACAGGGACTGATATCGTGGAGGAATCAACGCCTCTGATGCCACTTTTACAGCTAAAGCTCATTCCCTCATCAGAGGTCATTTTAGGGGGAATACACTTTTATCTAGACAAATGGGAGACCATTACACAAGACCCTTGGATATTGTAGACGGTTCAGGGTTTCCACCAAGAGTGTAACTCCACTCCTGCTCAAGAGACTCCTCCCAACCCTCTCCTTTTTCCCCAAACAGAGAGCAGTTTCATAGATAAAGAGATTCTGTCTCTGCTTCGGAAAGGGGCCATTGTGGAGACTTTCTCTCAACCTCAGGGATTCACCAGCAGAATCTTTTGGGTACAAAGAAAGGTGGGAGCTCCCGCCTGGTTCTGAATCTAAAATTGTTCAACTCTTGGATCATGTATCGCCAGTTCAAGATCGAAGGCATACACTTAACTGTAAACTGTAAACTTCGTACTTGTATAGCGCACTACTCACCCGTTAGGGTCTCAAGGCGCTGTACGCATACCGCTGTGGAACCCCTCCTGGCTTTTCCCTGTGAGGTGCCCACTCCTGGGCACCCTCCAAGGTGAAGCCAGGCATCCCAGCGCTGTTGGGGCCGTTGTGGAGATTAAGCAAGCTATTGCCCAGAGTTACAGAGTGGGACCCATGAATTAGATTAGGCACCGATGCGAGAATTATCAGGTTCGAGGAAATTGAGCCCAAGATCTGCCGAGGCGGGTATTGAACCCTGGCCCCGGGCCAGATTTCTGCATCAGGGTCTGCCGCTCTAACCATTGAGCCACACTTCTCCACTTCTACACTTGCCAGGGATCTTTTACAGGACCCAGTTTGGATGGTGCGTCTCAACCTCAAAGACACTTATCTCACTATACTAAACTGTGCTCCCCCCGGGAGGTTTTTCCAATTTCAATGGCATCTACAAAGGTACAAATTTACCACCCTCCGCTTTGGTCTGTCGTTGGCCCCTTGGTGTTTCACCAAGTTACTTTGTCCAGTTGTTCAGTACCTCAGGGAGCAATGGATAGGAATGATTATTTACCTAGACAATATTCTTGTCATGGGCCAAAGCAAAGGAATGGTTATTCTTCATTTCTCATGGACAGTCCAACTCCTTCAGGACCTCGTTTTTGTCATCAACTCCAAGAAGTCGAGGATGTCTCCATCCCAGACTATCAAGGTCTTAGGTTTTCAGATAGACTCTGTCAAAGCTAAGATCCAATTACCACTTTCCAAGCTAAATTCCATCAAAATGAAGCTAAGGAGCGCCCTTGCCTCTCCAACTATATCATTGGGGATTCTGGCTGGTCTGGTGGGACTACTAGTGCCGTCCATCCAAGCCATTTTCCCGGGACCTTTACATTATCGGGCCCTTCAATGCTTGAAGATTTTGCATCCTCGGAAGGGGTTAGCGTATTCGGAACAGATAGTGTTGTCAGAGGAAGCCAGGCTGGAGATAACCTGGTGGCTAGATCACATGGATGTGAGGAACAGCAAAACCCTCTTTGCGTCAGTCCCAGAAGTGATAACAGTCTTATGCTAGCCGCTGGGGCTGGTGTGGCTCGTTGCAGCTCAATGGAGACAGGGGCTGATGATCACAGGAGGAACTTTGTTATTGCTTCAACTGTCTATTGCTGCCAGCAAGGGCCTTTGCAATCCGATCCCTTCCTCCCAGCAAAGCGCATTGTTGTACTCTCCTCAGAATGAGCAGTGTCTCCAGTCCGTTACATAAACTGTGTGGGAGGAACTATATCTTGACTGCTAGCCAAGATTGTGAAGGATTTCTGGCACTATTGTCTCACACACCCTATATTGGTGATGGCTGAGTTCATTCTGGGTCAATCCAAAGCAACAGCGGTCTGGAACTCGCATTTCCTGCAAGATTTTGATGACTGGAGGCTTCATCCTCTGGTCTTCCAGGTTTTGAATCGATGCTGGGGTCCATGCACAATAAATCTGTTTGCCTCTCGCCTGAATACTAACCTTCGAGTCTTCTTCAGTTGGAGGCCGGATCCTTACTCGGCGGGTTCAGATGCGTTCCTCCAATTGAGGTCGATGGGACTCCTCTAAGCGTTTCCCCCTTTCTCGATGATCCAAAGAGTCCTCACCCAAGTACATCAGCAGAGGTGATTTTAGTGACCCCATGTTGGAAGGCCCAATCCTGGCTGCCAGTAGTGATGTTATTGTCGTGCGACCACCCAGTGCGAATTCAAACCTATCCGACTATTCTCTCAAATCTGATGGGTCTTACCAATCCATTGATTGTACTGGGTCTATTGTCCCTCAAGGGGTGGAGACTTCCAGGAGATGTTGGTAGGTGCAAGGAGTTTCAGAAAACGCAATGTTTTCCTGCACAATCCTCGGCTCCCTCAACTCATAAGCAATACGAGGCAGCCTAGCAGAGATGGGTTAATTTGTACAGTGAACAGAGTGTGGATTCCTTGGCGGCAAGAATTCATGTAATTGTGAATTTTCTGTTGGATTTAGCTATCCAGGGATTGGCCTACAGAACAAAAACAAATTTTTGATCAGTTATATCTGCAGGGCATTCGCATTTGGATGGGAAACCAGTGAAAGAGCATCCTCTGGTGTGTAAACATCTATGTGCTATTAGAATGGTTCAACACCCTCAACCTAAGTTCTCAGTTTTGTGTGATGTCAATGTGGTGTTAACGTTCCTTAGGGCCTGGCCCTGTAATGAGAACCTTTCTCGTAAAAATTTATCAGCAAACTTGACACTTCTTTTATGTCTGATACCTTTCAGACAAGTATCGGATGTGAAGGCACTGGAATTTACAGGTAGAGTGTATACTCCATTGGGAGTGTCTTTCACAATATCGAGATGTAACAAAACTGCATCCCATTGTGTGGGTTATCCAGTGTTTTCCCATAATCACAAATTATGCATTGTTCAATATCTCAAGCATACGAGGATTGTACGAGTGAATTTAGACAAGATTTATCAGGACATTTGCCAAGATCTTTGCAGAAACCTTTCCGTCAGGTCTCTTCTGCAACCTTAGCTCGCTGGGTTAAATGGTTGCTGGGGGAGGCTGGTATTGATGTGTCCCTCTTTGGGGCCGATCCTGTTCATGGAGCCAAGGCCTCTAAAGCTTTTTCTTTCAGCTCACGCTTGGAAGATATGGCTGCAGCGGATTAGTCTTCTGATTCTAATTTTAAAGTGTTTTTTCATAAACAAATAGTTGACATAGCATCGAGAGTGATGGATTAACTTTAAACTAGCATAATCCGAAGCCTCCGGTCCTGTCACAGAATAAAAAAATGTCTAGCTATTGCGTCAAGAATTTTAGTTTCTTTTAAGAACACAGAGGCGAGGATTATCCAACACATACGAATTTTCTTGAACAGTGCATCAGGTAATGCATGTGGTTTATAATATATGTACCAGAATTGATTTTTTGTTTGTTGGTATATGAATTTACCCTCCCTGATGGATGAATTGTTCACTTTGTTTTGATAGTGTGATTAAGACTTTTATATTTTCACTAGGAGCAGATAACAAATCCATGTGAATCTGGTTAAGATCCTATCGTTTAGAGGCCTGTTCCAGTTCTGAGAAAGAGGAGTACCTCGCCAATGGTGTTTGGGTTTGTGGTTGCAACTGTCAAGTTGGTGTTCAAAGAAGCTTTTTGGGACTCTAGTTATTGATGCATTATTGTTGATGTTGCAAAGAAAGAGGGAGGACTATTGTGGTAACAACTTTTATTCAACAGGGATGCTATATGATTGGACAAGACTGCAGGCTGGAGCTCATGGGAAGTGTAGTTTAATGTTTTTCTTAGTGTGATTGGCTGCTTTGTTTATTCAGTAAAGGAAAAAAAGATGTAATCCTCGCCTCCGTGTCTTTAATAAAATCTAATATTCTTGATGGGATAGCCAGTAAACAATTTATTCTGTTCTACCCATGAGTTACTAGAAGGGGTAGGACTACAGTACAACTGAAGAAACTGTGTGAGGTGGCAATTCCTGTCACAGAAGAGGCAGGAGGAGGACGTCACCTGCCTCCCTCCTGAATAAAGAATACTACTTCATCCAAAGACATGTTGCCTACTTTATACTCATCTCGTTCCCCTTTGGCACCTTCTTTTCACTCTCCTGAATGGACTTCCTTGCATCTCCTTCACTTCACAACACACTCACTCACTTGCAAGCAGTGTATTTGCTTTTACTTGTCATCAATATTTTGACAACTATGTACCTGTCACTCACATCCGTACAGAATCACATTTACACCTTGACCACCGGTCTGCGCACTCCGCAGAGGCCTAGGGGCCATATGTACTAAAGCTTTTTCCCATAGACACAGAATGGGTAGAATCCTTTGGTACATCTGGCCCTAGGATCGGAATAGTATGTATTCTGGGCTCAGTTAGAAACTCACACTGCCTTCAGCCTCAGCTCCAGAGCTCTCAATTGTGGCAGGTTTTATACACCTGGAGGCGACGCAGTTCAGAGTATGCCCTAGACACGAGTAACATACTACACTAAAAGACTGCGCAGTAACAACACCTTGGAAACCGCACACGCTCCTAGGGAGAGGAAGATGAAGTAAAAGTTGTGAAATACGAACTGGAACTAAAACGCTGACGTTGATTCTTTTTTTATACATCCTTTTTCGAAAGTCGATCAGTTGTCAGTTGCAAAAAAGTTAGGACACGACACGATCTAGGGGCCCACGTGGACCGCTCACTATTCCGTTTTCAATTGGGAGGGTGGAGAGCAGAACCGCATCAGCAAGGCCGTTAAACGCCCAACTTAGAACCTTGCATGGCGCAACGTTCCAAGACATACCATCGAGCAGGAACGCGCGGGGGGAGGGGGAATAGAGGGAAAACGGGTATAAACAATACACTAAATAAAATGAATGGCCGTGGCAGGCATCCCTCCCTCCCCTACCCTTCTACACGGGGTTTCTCTTTTCTCCAGTCGTCCGTGCGCTGATCTGCCCCACCTGCACCTATCCTCGACCCCACGGCCCCCGTCCCCTCGGTGCAGTGTCCCGCCCCTTCCTCGCGCTGTCACTGAGAAGAGGAAACACTTCAGGCCGCGGCTCGTGCTGGCGGGGACGGGAGAGAAGGAAGCGGAAGGCCGGGCCGGGGTGGAGCGGGACCAGGCGGTGTCACGGGGCTGGGGGAGGAGACTCAGACCCTGAACTGGTGCCACGGAAAAAGGCGCGGGGCTGGGCCGGGAGGAGCAGACATGTCTGACTCATGTTTGGAAAGTGAAACTTAGGGAGGGGAACTGCGGCATAAAGAGGAGGGAGAGTCTTTGGGGCTTCACACAGCCGAGGCAGAGAGGCGGGACACCAGGGGCAGAGGGTGGACGGAGACAGGAGACTATCCCTAGGAGGCAGAGACTGAGGGTGCACTGAGGCAGGACCCCAGCAGCAGGTAAGGAACGGCATCGGTCTGCAGGGGGAGGGTCTCCCCCACAGGGATGCGAGTGTTCCCAAACATCCTAAGTCTTGTATGCGGTGCCCTGTGACCCCAGCAGCCTTCCACCTCATTGCCCTCCTTGTCCTGCATCGCAGCACCCCCTGTGCTTAGTTTCATTTTTGCAGAACGTCTTTTAGCTGTCTCTCGCCTAAAAATGCCTCAGTTTCAGTCTCAGTCATAGAGAAATACATTTCTCCGATTTTGTTCAGCACCAACTTCTGTCCTGGTTCCTTATGTTGGCACCTTTCCCCCTTTATATATAGCACCTCCTTGTGTACAGCATCCTCTTAGCTTAAGGTGTCCTCAACAGCCTCACAATAATGTACTATGTCATGTACCTAGGAGACTTTATGCTTAAGCATAACCAGTGATCATATCACCATCTATTCCCGAGCACCCTCTCTGTGCCCAAGGTGGTGACAGTGTGAACCAGTAGTTTTTCTCTATGACACAATGTGTGCTCAGAGCGCACCCATCCAATTCTGGGATCTCCGCCTTCCTAGGTGAGGGTCCTTTGATCGTGTGGACTCGAGTACTCCAGTCTGCCCCTCAATAAAAAGTAAGTTATATGTTGGCACCACGCCCACTGCCCCTCTTCCGTGTCCCCCTCTCGTGCCTTCGGGCATCCCAGGATAACTTGTTCTACCCGCTTCAGCCCTCGGGCTTCTCCCTTTCAATCTTTTCCTTCGGGCCTTTGCTTCCCCATTCAGGGTCTGATCGTCCCTCAGCCACTGCAGTACCTTGCTCACCCCTATCTTCTTTCCCTTGCATGCTCTCATGGCAACAGGCAAACCCTTAGCCTTTGCCTACGACTCTACATCAGCATCGGAATTACCAGCCGTCTCCTTGTTTCCAGGCGTGTTACCTGGAGCCTTCTTAGTCTTATCCCATAACTGTCTGTTTTCTCCTTCCCACCTAAATCTAGCCCCTTCTCCCAACGTGCATTCCTTACCCTCGAGATTGGTGCCCTCGGACAATGGTCCAAATGGAAAGAGGGACAACCGGTACCACCATGCCCCACCATCCTGTCTACATATCCCTAACTGTCTGTGTGTTCCTTTCCAACCCACCATAAAACCCTTGGGTGCAAAGTCATTTATCCAATCCCCTCTTCCACCGGAGGGACATTGGCGCTTAATGCCAACCACAAATCTTGGGTTAAGAGCTTTGATTTAGTCATGTTGCTCACGTATTTTTAAAAAACATTTTTTCCGTTTCATATACCCGAACAAGGCTCGCAGATATTGGATCGCTTTACCGGAGCACCAATTACATTACTCAAGGTAATAATAATATATGTATATATTGTGACGAAAGTATTTATTGATTTTTTTGCTAAGTCACTGGCTCACTAGTTAGAAAGTCGGCATCACTGACCTTAGCTCCATAGCCCCTCCCAGTTTCAGATACGGGATGGCCTACGATTTATTTTTTGCCGCAAGGATTTGTGCTCTAATCCCGGCATCGGCATTTGATCTTAAATCGTGTAATCCGTCTGTACTCCGAATTGTAAATATATGTGATAAAAAATCGACCAGTGCTGTCTAGTGCTATTCCCATCCCACTCCTGCCATATCCTGGTCTCGGCAGTACTTCTAATAAAATTAGAATTGGCAAGCTCTGAGGAACCAAGGCGGTTGTTATATGCTGTCAGACACCTAGAGGCGAGTTGCCTGTGGGAATGTCAGCTGCTCCCGTGAGACCTCTGACTTATGCTCACATGCAGCGTTGATTCAGACACGCCGGGGTCGCAGGATGGCATGCCCGGGCTTGTGCTTCAGACGGTCGTACCTCCTCTATATAGAAAGAGAGCAAAATGAAACGAGCCTCTGCTAATTTTTTACTAAAGCGCCTTGCTTAGGCCACCGATTCCTATTTTTACCCGTTTCCTAAAAGTTCAGGCTTAAAAACTCGCAGCTGGTAAAGCAGCTCAGTAGGTTAATTCACATACTGCAAAGACTCGTGTGTGTATATCGTTTTTATGCAGTTTGGAGGAAGATGAACCACTGATTGAGAAATAACACCAGCTATCAATAATCTAGAGAAAATTCAGGATGCTGTGGTTGCTATGTGTGAATTAAGGAGCAATAGAATTATCTTTTTATCACCTCTTTGGAGGAACAAATTACTTACTTCCGGTAACATCTGGTAGAAACTCTAGCTGCAGATTCCTTACCTTAGAAAAATCCCCTTGCCCCCAGACTGGGTCCGGACGTTTTTGTGAGCAGTCTCATTTCACTCCAGTTGGTGGCGTCATTCCTCTCCGCGTGGCGTTATCCGCAAAGGAAGTGACGTATGCTGCACCTATATAGGCACCAGCACACTGAAGTCACTTTCTTTTCACACCAGAAGCACAGAGCGATGAAGAACACTGACCACTGGGGTGTAATATTAAGGCCCTTTCAAAGGGGAACAACCCTTTACTTGTTTGCAGAGTAAGGAACCTGCGGCTAGATATTCTCTACCATTTAAGACGTTACTGAAAGTACCGCACTTATACATCTGATGGAGACTTCTAGCCCTGCTCCTTACCTTGGAATATATACCCAACAATAGCTCTTCAGAACTGGGGCTGCCACTTGATTAGACTAGCAAGTCTTGTGGGACCGAATGGGCAAAATGCGTGTCCCACTGAACCTGACTGTCCAGGCTGTAGTGCTTCATAAACACGTACAAGGAAGCCCACATTGCTGCTTGACAGATAACAAGGGCAAGTGTTCCGTGTGCTAACACAGTGGTCACAGCCTTGGGTCAGGTGGAATGAGCTGGCAAAAATTCAGGAGGTTGCTTTTTGGCCAATGCTGCGCCGATTTTGATGTAGACCACATCCATAGTGAGACAGTCTGTTTCAGCATCAACCTTCCTTTTTTGGCTTTTACATACCCCCAAAAAGAGGTGATCATCCACCTGGAAAATCTTGTGTGCGGGCAAGATAGAATAACAACACTCTTTTCTTCTAGCTGATGGAGTCTTTCCTCTTCTTTAGAGGGCTTAGGTGCAGCCTAAAAGGTAGGCAGACTGGTGTAGGAAAATGCCACTGTTGGCATGTTCACCCCAACCTTTTGCCTAGTGTTGATGCCAGCTTTGATTGGAAGTGTACTGGGAACCCGCTTACCTGTTTCCAGCACCAATTTTCTTTCCTTAAAACTTGACCTTTGTTTCCACAATTGGCACAGCCCTGGCACATAGTTAAGCCCCTTGTAAAAGGTACCCCTGGCACCAAAGGCCCTGTGGCCAGGGAAGGTCCCTAAGGGCTGCAGCACGTACTATTCCACCCTCAGGGACCCCTCACTCAGTGCATGCACACTGATTTGCAGCTTGTGTGTGCTGGTGGGGAGAAAAAACAAACTCAACATGGCACTCCCCTCAGAGTGCCATGCCCACAAACCACTGCCTGTGGCATAGGTAAGTCACCCCTCTAGCAGGCCTTACAGCCCTAAGGCAGGGTGCACTATACCACAGGTGAGGGCATAACTGCATGAGCACTATGCCCCTACAGTGTCTAAGTCAATTCATAGACATTGTAAGTGCAGGGTAGCCATACTGAGTTTATGGTCTGGAAGTTTGTCATCACAAACTCCACAGCACCGTAGGAAAATGCCACTGTTGGCATCTTCACCCCAACCTTTTGCCTAGTGTTGATGCCAGCTTTGATTGGAAGTGTACTGGGAACCTGCTTACCTGTTTCCAGCACCAATTTTCTACACTGAATACTGGGAAGTTTGGTACCAAACTTCTCGTCACAATAAACCCACACTGATGCCAGTGTGGGATTTATTGAGAAATGCACACAGAGGGCATCTTAGAGATGCCCCCTGTATGTTAGCCGAACTGCTAGTGCAAGGCTAACCGGTCTGTGCCAGCCTGCCACTTCCAGATGAGTTTCTGACCACATGGGGTGAGTGCCTTTGTGCACTCTGGGGTCAGAAACAAAGCTTGTCGTGGGTGGCAGTGCTTCACAGTTCCCCCCCCTGCAGGAACTGTAACACCTGGGGGTGAGGCTCAAGCCTGGTGTTACTATGCCCTGGGCACTCCAACTAGTGGAGATGCCCCCACCCCCCCAGCCGAGCACCCACTTTTAGTGGCATGTCCAGAGGGACAAGGAGGAGTCACTCCCTCAGTCAGATCCACCCCTAAGGTGACCAGAGCTGAAGTGACCCCCCTCCTTGAGAAATCCTCCATCTTGCTTTGGAGGATTAGGACCAAAAGGGAAAGGGATGTGCTCCCCTCCCCAGAGGGAGTGGGCACAAGGAGGGTGTAGCCACCCTGAGGGACAGTAGCCATTGGTTTCTGCCCTCTAATCCTAACACACCCCTAAATTTAGTATTTAAGGGCGACCCTGAACCCAGCTCTTCAGATTCCTGATGACCTCACAGCCCCCCCCCCCCCTCACGCCCGAAAAGCTTCCAGGGGGCTGCCTGCATCACCGAGGACCAAGAACTCCTGTGGGCAGCGGCTCTGCCCAACCAGAAAAAAAGACATCCATCTATAAATGGACTCCCACCTTACTCCAGAAGTGTGAGTCCCCACTACTCTCACCCAGCGCCCGCCCCGTATCCAGAGAAATCAACTATCCAGAGAGGACCCCCAGGTGTCTCCGATGACGTGTCCACCCTGGGCTGACCTCTCTGCACCCCCTCTACGATGCCTGCAGAGGGAATCCCGAGGACACCCCTGACCGCGACTGCCCGAGACAAAGATATCCAATGCCTGGAGAAGCACTGCACCTGCAGCTCCCAGGCCCATGAGAAACCGACCACCGGTGCAGCAGCGGCCCTTGTCCAGTCAGTGGTTTGCCCAAGAAGCCCCCTTGAGCCCTGCCTGCAGCGTCTAAATGACCCCTGGGTCCCTCCATAGAGTTCTATTGAGAACCCAACACCCTGTTGGCACACTGCACCCAGCCGCCCCCGTACCGCTGAGGGTGTGGTTTTTGTGCCCCTCCGGCACTCCTCCGAACCTCCCTGGTCTGCCCTCCGACAACGCGGTTACTTACCTGCAAGCAGACTGGAACCGGAGTACCCTCTGTCTCCATAGGCGTCCACGTTATTTTGGCTGCTGTTTGACCTCTGCACCTGACCGGCCCAGTGTTGCTGGTGCTGGGTGTTTGCGGCTGCCTTGATCCCCCAGTGGTGGACTACCTATAACCCGTCCATTGTACCCGTAAGTGTGGTACTTACCTCTGAAACTGTACTGACCTCCCCCAGGAACTGTTGAAAATTGCAGTGTCCACTAAAAATAGCTTTTTGCCATTTTAATGAAAACTGTGTACAATATTGAATCTATTCAAAGTCAACTATTACTATGCAAAGAACCTTTCATTTAATGTACATACCTGCTAAATGATTTTTGTGGTTCTCAAAACAAATTAACAAAATACTGGCCTGGAGTTAAGTTATTGAGTGTGTGTTTTCACTTATTGCCTGTGTTCGTACAACAAATGCTTAACACTACCCTCTGAAAAGCCTATCTGCTCGACCACACTACCACAAATAGAGCATTAGTATAATCTTAATATTGTCTCTGTGAAGCCTCTTGGGGAACCCCTGGACTCTCTTCACAATATATCTCATTTTGATATAGTATATATATAGAGCCAGCTTCGTACATTGGTGGATCAGCGGTGGGGTCTAAGACTACATTTGCTGGACTACTCAGCCAATACCTGATCACACGACTAAATTCTAAAATTGTCATTAGAAAATGTATTTTTGAATTTTGACTATTTTTCCAAATTTTTAAAAGTCCTGCTAGGGCCTTTTGTAAGTCCCTGTTAGCATCTCTTATTTTTAAGTTTAAAAGTTTTGTAAACGTTAGGATTTAAGTACTAGAAGTAGTTTTTAGTTTCTTAAAAAGTAATCCCAACTTTTAGAGACATAATGAGTAACTCCGAGGATATAGTGATGGAACTCCACCTCACCCCTTATCTGTATCAAGGGATGGCAGACCTAAGGTCCCTCTGCAAGTTAAGAAAAATTAAAATTGGGTCAAGCTCCAGGACCTCTTGGCAGAGCACACTAGGGACCATCCTACTGAAGGGGGAAGAGCTTCCCTCAGATGGGAAAGAGGTTGGGGGATCAGGAGGTAGAACTCCCCTCTCCTACCCTAATTAGGGAGATCAGGGTTCCAAGACCCCGTCTCCAAAAATCAGACTCAGAGATTCTGGTTCTTCCATAGGGGAGTCTAGTCCCTCTGGGAATATTGAGGACCACCTCAATGAGGAAGACATCCGTTTAGCAAGGATGGCCAAAAGATTAGCTTTGGAGAAGCAGCTCCTAGATGTAGAAAGGAAGAGAGCAGAAATCGGTTTAGCACCCATAAATAGGGCCAGAGAGAATACTGACACCCTAAAAATCCCTAAAGGAATCGTTTCAAAATATGAAGAAGGTGATAATATCACCAAATGGCTCAAAGCTTTTGAGAGGGCTTGTGCAACTTGAAAGCTAAACCGATCTCCCTGGGAAGCTCTCCTTTGGCAACTGTTTACTGATAAGTGTAGGGACAGACTCCTCACACTCTCTGGTAAAGATGCAGAATCTTATGACCTCATGAAGGCTACCCTGATTGAGGGCTTTGGATTCTCAAATGAGGAGTACAGAATTAGGTTCAGGGCACTCACAAAACCTCAAGCCAGTCCTGGGTTGATTTTGTTGACCACTCAGTCAAAACACTAGATGGTTGGAAACTGGCAGTGGAGTGCATGACTATGATGGGCTGTATACTTTATTTATGAAAGAACATCTGTTAAGTAACTGGTTCAATTACAAGCCGTGTCAGCATCTGGCAGACCTAGGTCCAATTTCTCCCCAAGAATTGGGAAAGGAGGCAGACCACTGGGTCAAGACAAGGGTGACCAAGACTTCCACAGGGGAGACCTAACAAAAGGGGTCACAAAGCCTCCCCAGGGGAAGGGCGGTGAGACATCCAAGGACAAAACTAAAGAGTCTTCTCACGGGCCCCAAAAACCTGCTCAGGAGGATGGGCCTGAGCCTCTCCACAATCCACAAATGGGTATAAGGGTAAAAATTTGATCCCAAGAAGGCTTGGTGTCACACCTGTAAACCGCATGGACACCAAACTGGAGACAAGGCCTGCTCCAAGAAAAGTCCCACAACTTCAACTCTAGTTAGCACTGGAATAGCCAGTCTCCAAGTGGGATCAACAGTGTGCCCAGAGCAAACCGGGGTCGACCCTGAAGCTACTTTAGTCTCTGGTGGGGGGGGGGGGGGGGGGGATGGATATAGCCACACTAGCTGCCTGGCCCACCTAACACACAAAAATACAGACAGCAGCTCTTGACAAATGGGACAAAGGTAGAAGCCCTGAGGGATACAGGTGCCAGTGTCACCATGGTGACAGACAAACTGGTTTCCCCAGGACAGTATTTGGCTGTACAAACATATCCAGTCACCAGTGCTGACAATTAAACTAAGGTCCATCCCATGGCAATGGTGACTTTAGAATGGAGAGTGGTTACTGGCCTGAAACAGGTAGTGGGCTCTTCTGAAAATCCCAGTAGAATGTTTGCTAGGGAATGATTTGGAGTCCTCCGCGTAGAATTCAAAACCCATGCAGCCATGCTGGGTATCCCTGAAGTGGTGTGTGTAAAAAACAAGAGCACAGAGCAGAGCACAGGGTGAAAAAGAAGTGTTGGAGCCTGGAATAATGGCCCAACCTTCGAAGAGAAAAGGTAAGAGGACTGGGGGGCCAGCCTCTGTACAGCAAAAGAAACTGGATCTCCCTTCCCAGGGAGATGTCCTGTCCCTTGAGTGAAATGAGTCCATGGAGCCGGAGCCTTACCCGGTAGAGCTGTTGGGCCCAGGGGGCTCCTCAAGGGAACAGCCGTGCCAGGGACAAAAGACTTGTCCCACTCTTGAAGGCCTGAGACAGCAAGCTGCTGAACAGGAAAAAGGAGATGTCAATGGCTCCCACAGAGTCTATTGGGAGGATGGACTCCTTTACACTGAGGCAAGAGATCCCAAACCTGGTGCCACTAGGAGAGTGGTAGTGCCTCAGGAGTTTAGAGAGTTTATCCTCACTTTGGCCCATGACACCCCCCTAGCTGGGCATTTGGGATAAACCAATACATGGGACAGATTAATGGACCATTTCTATTGGCCCAATATGTCCCAGAAAGTAAGGCAATTTATAGCTCCCTTGTCACCTGTCAAGCAAGTGGCAAGACAGGTGGCCATCAAAAGGCCCTCCTCATTCTACTTCCAGTGGTGGGGGTCCCCTTTGAAAAGGTTGGTGTGGACATTATGGGTCCACTTGAACTTCCCACAGCCTCGGGGAACCAATACATCCTGGTAGTAGTGGATCATGCTACCAGATACCCCGAAGCAATTTCCCTTGGGTCAACTTCTGCCCCTGCAGTTGCCAAAGCCCTATGGTATCTTAACCAGAGTGGGTTTCCCTAAGGAGGTGGTTTCTTACAGAGGTACCAATTTCATGTCAGCTTACCTCAAACGTGGAATGAGTGTGGGGTGACTTATAAGTTCACCACCCGTTATCGTCCACAAACTAATGGCCTTGTTGAAAGGTTTAACAAGACATTGAAGGTCATGATCATGGGGCTCCCTGAAAAACTCAAAAGGAGATGGGATGTCCTCCTGGCATGCCATGCCCACTTTTCGTCCACCGAGAGATGCCACAGAAGGGAGTAGGGTTTTCCCCCTTTGAGCTTCTATTTAGCCATCCTGTAAGGGGACCACTAGCACTTGTAAAAGAAGGCTGGGAGAGACTTCTCCATGAGCCTAAACTAGATGTGGTGGACTATGCGCTTGGCCTCCTCTCAAGGATGGCTGAGTACATGGAAAAGGCACCCAAAAACCGTGAGGCCAGCCAACAACTCCAGAAATTGTGGTATGACCAAAAGGCTGCAATGGTTGAATTCCAACCAGGACAGAAAGTCTGGGTTCTGGAACCTGTGGCTCCAAGGGCACTTCAGGACAGATGGAGTGGCCCTTACCCAGTTCTTGAGAAAAAGAGTCGGTCACTTACTTGGTGGACCTAGGCACTAGCAGGGCACCCAAGAGGGTGATCCATGTTAACTGCCTTAAACTCTATAATGATAGGGGAAATATAACCATGTTGATGGTTACTGATGAGGATCAGGAAGCAGATAGTGAACCTCTCCCTGGCCTCCTCTCAACTGACCCTAAGAATGGGAGAGTAGATGGTGTGGTCTATTCAGACACCCTCTCTGCCCAACAGCAAGCTGCCTGTAGGCAAGTCCTGCAACAGCATGCTGAGCTCTTTTCTTTGACCCCTGGTCAGACACATTGGTGTACCCATGATGTGGACACAGGAGACAGTTTACCTGTCAAAAACTAAATATTCAGTCTGACCAAGTCAAACAAAGCATCAAAGTGGAAGTCCACAAGATGCTGGAGTTAGGGGTAATGGAGCACTCTGACGGTCCCTGGGCTAGCCCAGTGGTCTTGGTCCCCAAACCTCATACCAAAGATGGAAAGATAGAAATTAGGTTTTCTGTGGACTACAGAGGACTCAATTCTGTCACCAAGACACATGCTCACCCCATACCCAGAGCAGATGAGCTGATTGACAAGTTAGGTGCAGCCACATTTTTGAGTACCTTTGACATAACTGCAGGGTACTGGGAAATTAGGATGGCACCTGGAGCAAAAGAGAAAACAGCATTCTCAACACCTGATTGACATTATCAGTTTACTGTAATCCCCTTTGGCTTAAAGAGTGCTCCTGCCATCTTCCAAAGCTTGGTGAATCAAGTCCTTGCGGGCTTTGAGTCCTTTAGTGCAGCTTATCTAGATGATATTGCTGTCTTTAGTTCCAACTGGCAGGGTCACCTGGTCCACCAGGAGAAGGTTTTGCAGGCTCTGCAAGTAGCAGGCCTCTCTAGCAAGGCATCCAAATTCCAGATAGGGCAGGGAAGAGTTGTATACTTGGGCCACCTTGTAGGTGGAGGCCAAGTGCAAACCTTACAACCCAAAATACAGACAATTCTGGACTGGGAAGCTCCAAAAACCCAGGCTCAAGTCAGGGCATTCCTTGGCTTGACTGGATACTACAGGAGGTTTGTGAAGGGATATGGATCTATAGTGACTCCCCTCACAGAACTTACCTCCAAGAAAATACCCAAGAAAGTAAACTGGACCATAGACTGTCAAAAGGCCTTTGACACCCTAAAAGAAGCTTTGTGCTCAGCACCAGTTCTAAAAACTCCAGGCACTTCATTGTGCAGACAGATGCCTCTGAACATGGGATAGGAGCAGTCCTATCCCAAACTAATGATGATGGCCTTGACCAGCCTGTGGCTTTCATTAGCAGGAGGTTACTCCCCAGGGAGCAACGTTGGAGTGCCATTGAGAGGGAGGCCTTTGCTATGGTTTACTCACTGAAGAAGTTGAGACCATGCTTGTTTGGTATTTACTTTATAGTTCAAACTGACCACAGGCCTCTCAGATGGTTCATACAAATGAAAAAAGAGAGCCCCAAACCTTTGAGGTGGTCCATATCCCTACAGGGAGTGGACTTTGTAGTGGAACACAGACCTGGGGCTGTCCATGCAAATGCAGATGGCCATTCCCGGTTCTTCCACTTAGATAATGAAATGATTCTTGGGACAGGTTAGTCTCATCCTCTTTTGTTTGTAGGGGTGTGGGTGGGGGGGCTTGTGTGGGAAAATTTCATTGTTGGCATCTTAGAGATGCCCCCTGTATGATGGCCCAACTGCTAGTGCAAGGCTGACCGGTCTGTGCCAGTCTGCCACTTCCAGACTAGTTTCTGACCACATGGGGTGAGTGCCTTTGTGCACTCTGTGGTCAGAAACTTAGCCTGTCCTGGGTGGAGGTGCTAGGGATCGGCAGCTGAGTATGTCTGCCTTGGCGTTCGGGAGGCCTGCCAGGTGTTGAACCACCAAGGATATGATGCCCTGACGATCCAGCCATGTCCTGAGGTGCAGTACCTCTTGGGTCCACAACCCCACCCGCCCTGCCTGTTGCATTACCTCATGGCGGTGGTGGTGTACATGAACACCTGAACCAGACTTCCCTTGGTTGATGGGAGAAAGGCCTTCAGTGCCAGCTCAGATCACTCTGAGCTTTGACAAGTTGATGTGAAGTCCTCTGATCTCCATCTCTCCCAGATGGCCACCCCAGCTCAGAAGTGACACATCTGTCACTAGACTCTGCTCCGGTTGGGGAAGGCAGAGAGGTCTACGACTGGCCCAATCATGGTTCATCAGCCCCCGCTGCAGGTCTTTTGAAGTTCCCTCCGAAATCTGAGCAATGTTGGAGAGCTTCCCCTAATGCTGTGTCCACTGGAACTTCAGGTCTCACTGCAAAGCTCTCATATGCGAGCAGGCATGCATTACAGGAAGGCTGGAGGAGGCCATGTGGCCCAACAGCCTGAGTGAGTCTCACCGAAATCTAGGATAGATGCTGCCACATCTGTATAGTAGCCTTATTATCCTGGACTCACCGTTCAGGAGGATAGCCCCAAAACTGCTCCGAGTCCAGAACAGCTCGGATGAAAGGGAGAGTCTGAGAATAAGTAAGGTGTGATTTCGGCATGTTGATGGTGAACCCCAGTGATTGAAGGAAGTCTGCTGTAGTCTGAAGGTGAGAGACGACTGCCTGGGGTGAGGCCGTCTTCAACAGCAAATTATTGAAGTAGGGAAAGACTGGAATACCTGACCTCCACTGATGAGTGCAACCACTGCCATCACTTCTTTTGTGATCATCCGAGGGGAACTGGTAAGACCAAGGGGGAGCGTGACAAATTGAAACTGCTCTTACTTGACTGTGAACTGAGGGTAACACCTGTGGGCAGGCAGGGATTAGAAAACAAGAATCCTGTAATTCCAACAGTTATCCAGTCTCTTGGGTCCGGTGCAAATAGGACTTGTGAGAGCATTTTGAATTTTTCCTTTTTCAGTGAGGGATTAAGTAGGTGCAGGTCTAGAATGGAACAAAGGTCTCTGTCCTTCTTGGGCACCAGAAAGTAGCTAGAATAGCAACCATGACCTACTTCTACTTGGAGGCCTGGACTACTGGGCTCTCTGGGGTGGGGTGCTGGATGAGCAAATTGGGATACTTCGGAGTGAGGTGAGGTGGCAGGCAATTGTCCTATTCACAAGAGCCCTTGTGCAGGGCTTCGACCAGGCCTGAAGATGGACATCTGTAAGTGCTTCATTAAAAGGGAGTAAAGGTTCGGATGGGGTAACTCTTGGCTGAAGCACCTCCATCATGACATTTGTCTTGACTGCCACTAAGGGCAGCATAAGATCCAGGATCTCAGCTGCCCTCCTCACCACCATAGCAAATGAGGCACCCTCCTCTTTAGCCATGGACAAGTCAATATCTGGGGAGGTGTCCAAACCACTGGCATCTGCCAACTACTCATACCAGTTGTCCTCTGCGTCTCCTGGGTACTGGTAAACACAAGTGTCCTCAAACTCCTTCTATTCCTCACCAAGTACAGGCCTATTAGAAGAATAAAACACTGACTTTGAAATGGGGGTTGCCCCCGTCTCTTTGGAGCTAGTGTTGGACACTGCCTGCCCGCTCCTTGTCAGAGTTGTTGGAAAGGCCAATGGGGAAGGCCACACTGTGGTGCCGGGGTGTCAACATTGGAGCTGGCGCCGGAGAAGGTCAAGAGGACTTAAGTGGCGTTTCTCCGGATCCATCAACGGATCAAAGGGGCCTGACTGGCCTTGGCGGGCTGACCTGGTGGCGAGAGATCAGTAGGGGCCTCAAAGGTGCTGGGCCGCCCAAATATGAGATGCATGACCTTTTAAAGCTCTTGTAACTTGGCGGAGGTCACTTTGGCTCCTGGAAACTCTGGGTGGCATGAAAGGGTTGCTGTGTCCAGGACAGATATCGCTGGTAGCCAGTATGTCAAAGGCGAGGGGATATCTCCTGCTTTCTGCAAGTTTCACTGGAAGAAGCTGTGGGTCTGCTGATGATCCTGGTAGCTGCTTCCTTATAGGAGAGAGTCTTGACCTGTAGGACTGCCGGCTTGTGGAGAAGACCCCAGTTGTCGAGCCTGGAGTGAACCAGCAGGAGCAGAGGAAAGGTGGGGGAGTGCTGATAAGACCCACGAAGTGCCCTGAGTCCACTGGTCTCACTGCCAACTGAGGAGAGGTTATGTCTGACTTCCTGCTGTGGATTACAAAGCTATGAATGCCGGTTTTAGAGACAAGCGTGGCGAAAGATGCAGATGTCCTGTGCTGACTGAGTTCGTTGCACTTCAGCGAGTATACCAGTGCCATGGACCAAAGGAGGGCGGTAATTCCACAACGACTGTCGGAGCAGACTTGTAGAGGTGTCTTCATGGAGCCGCTTTCATCCCAGCCCGCCGACAGTGGAGTAAAGAGTCAGGGTTGCCAGAAAGAGAACGCTGTCTTACACAAATGCCTTTCTTGTACCTGGAGAAAGGCTGGCTATACAACAATTAGGATAGCATTTAGGTAGAGGGAATGTGCTGAAAGGGCTTGCCACCTGGAAAGGTGACAGATGAAGAACTAGATTATAGGTGTTTTTTAAATTTATTTTTTTATACACTTTATTAGCATTTTCAGAAGTCATTTTCAGTGTGCCCGTAATGACAGAGTTATCGTTACTTGCTCTGACATGAAATTCTAACAGGGGGTTCCATCCTTTTATATTGTTTGAGCATTATACTGAGATAACAGTGTTATAATTGCTCACTGGTATAGTTATCTGATCTGGAAAACGTTATGCATATTAGTTCAGCTAACTAAAATAGTAATACTTTTCCAACCCCTCACCCCCCCCCCCCCCCTTTTTGCTGGTAAGGGTGGGGAGGGTATTACTATGTTAGTTAAGTGAACTAATATGCATAACTTTTTCCAGATCAGATAACTAGTAGTGTGCAATTATAACACCGTTATTCCTGTACTATGTGAGTTAACTGAACTAATATGCATACGTTTTTCCAGATCAGACAACTACCACGGTCCAGTAAGTGCACAGCAGCCCTGTATGAGATTGTGGACGATTTGATAGCTTTTCTAGTGTGATTTTTTTTTTTTTTTTTAAACGTGTCTTAATCTTTTCTACTGCCTTGTTGTGCTTGTTTTTGTTTTATTTGTTGTTTTTCAATTTTTGTTTGGGCATTGCATTTTCTTTATCTGCATTATGTCAACCATCCTTGATTTGTAGAATATTAATTTGAAAATCTGTTTTTTTGTTGTTTTCACACACATTCCACATGTCTTGGACAGAAAGTGTTGCTTGTTGCTAATTTCTAACATGGAAATGTCATGCAACACTTAATTCATGGGAGTGATTTCTCATTATATGGATTTACCATACAGTAATTTCGGATGGTTTTCCACATGCAGTTTTTCTGCATATAAAATTACTGTACGAAATAATCACATATAGAAAACTCATTATCAAACGAAAAAAATGAATGCATAAAACCATAAAGACACTTTGCTCCGCTCAAGTTGGAATCGGTGTTATAGGCAGGTTATTTTCCTTATTTTATCCTTTTGGTGTGCATCTCGGACAGTGCTGCTGGATGTTAAACTTTTAACATTGCAGGGAAATAGTGTGTGCCCACCATCACTGCCCCGCCTCGTCAGGATACCGACCCACAGACACTGGTCACATAAGGTTTGAACTATCACCTCATATGGCTGGAACTGAGGTCATGATATAATAACACTTGTGCACAAGGCGGCATTTAGTGCCCATTTTAATTGTCCTCTGTGCAGGTACGAATTCTCTCCTATTTCCCAGTTGTTTTATTGGGTCTCTTCATGAACCGTTGTACACTTCAAGGACCTTTTCCATTGTGTGAAGAAGTTGAAAGAGATTCACATCAAGAATAGGTTTGTAGAATGTGTGGTGACCAAGACACACAACAAGTCCGAAACAGTGAGCCACATCCCACAGACACAACAACACTGTACCCAGATATTCTCCATCATAATTCTATATAGTTGAGGCTCAAAATAAACTGGTGAAATCTGATGAAGAAAATGAAATAAAAAAATGAGCACTGGGAAAAGCTATCAACATGTTCCCAACCGCCATAAAAACGGGTCATGGGTAGTGAAGGTTGAGTAATCTTTATTGGGTTTTTATTTTTTAGTGCTATACAAGTACAGTTCTTTAAAGAAGGGTGCCTTTTAAATTGAATCCATAAGGAGTGAGCGTTTCGGGTTCTATCTGTAAAGTATATACTTTAATTTCAAAATTGTATGTGGAGGAAAACCCCAAAAACATGTTAAACATTCTAGGAAGATAGACTGAACTGTTTTGGCTGGAATTGTCGATGAGAATCTTTATTGCACCAATGGGTGCATCTGCATTTAAGAGCTGTACCCTTATGTCTTTAATGGCTGTTTACTTATTGATGTTACTTTTCTGTCTTTTTATTAGAATTCAACTTCAGGAATGGGCAGACCTAGAAAAGATGGTACAACTGGTGGGGACTCAGTTTGTGTGGGGGGTGCAAGCGCCCCACCATCCAAACCATCAACTTCCAGATCAGCCCTCTCATCAACCAGGGCTAAGACAACACCCACAGCTCGGAGTGCCCCCTCTACCAGGGCTCAAAATGTTAGTGATAAGGATACAGGCAGATCAGCGAGTGGTCAAGGTTCCAGGAAGACTACTCCACATTCATATGCAGCAACCACCAGCTTCCTCCAAGGCGACATGAACAACAACCAGGAAGCAGGCTTTCGGTCATCAGCGAACGAAGGAGGGAAAAGTAGAGCCAGAGTAGCAAATGCCTCCAACTCTACCCCTACCCGCAATGCTGCCAGCAGTGGCCAGTCTGAAAGAGGGATCCATTCAACACGAACTACACCTGTGAAGATGCCATCGAAAGAAGGTGGACAAGGAGAACCACTGTATACTTGGCACAAGAGCTTGGAGAAGGAAATTCATGATATTGAGATCGAAACAAGGGGTCAGCGGGACAACCCTAAATGGCATGAATGGCGAGAAAACCGCATCACAGCCTCTGTGGCACACAAGATTGCCAATAGCAAGTTTGTGAATGGCAAGAGTTCGGAGGTCCCACAGTCTTACCTCAAGGCGGTGGTGAATCAGAGCCCTAACATACAGACCCCAGCCATGTCGTGGGGAATTAGAAACGAAAAGAGAGCAGTCCAGGAGTATGAGCACTTGAAGTCAAGGAACCACAGTAGGGGCGTCAAAGTGGAAGACTGTGGCCTCTTCATCCATCCAGAGAAGAACTGGCTGGCTGCCAGCCCTGATGGCATTGTCAAGGACAATTCAACTGGAAAACCCGTTGGCCTCCTGGAGGTTAAGTGTCCATACAAACACAAAGACAACACAATAAGGGATGCCTGCAAAGATGGTAATTTCTGCCTTACACAAGATGGTGATTCCTATGCCCTCAAGAAGGACCACCCCTACTACACACAGGTGCAGACTCAGATGGCAACCACTGGCTTAAAAAAGACAGACTTTGTGGTGTACACCAAGAAGGAGACAGCCATTGCCCCCGTAGAGTTTGATGCCAAGTTCTGGGAGGCAACTGAGCCAAAGCTGGAAAAGTTCTACACCGATGCAGTGGTGCCACACATGGAGAAGAGAAATGCTCTGGCATGGGCAACAGAAGAGTAATGAAGTGGAAGAAGCAAAGGACTTGACCGTTGTCAGGTCATTAAGTCCATAAGCCCACCCAGCCCATTTCGTTCCTCTATTGAGTGGTGTAATTGTGGAGAGGTCTAGTAGTCTGCATCGATTGTATACAGAAGACCCTCCTCCCCCGACATTGTTCTAGTGGACCTTCTGTTCAGAAAATGTTACTTTTCATATTAGGCAGCATGTGTTTATGAAAGTATGTTAGAAAGTCTGAGCTTGTTTGTGTTTATACTGTTTTGCTATACATATTGGTACCCTGTACTCCAAAACAGGTGTTTAACTTGGGAGATAACTGAAGATTTAAAAAAGATTAAATGCATTTGTTTGAGATTGCCGAACAAATAGGATGCTGACCATACCTTCTTACTGCAGGATAAAACACATATCACAAAAATATGTGAACATATTTACTTTTGTGGGCCGAGTTTCCTGGAGATTGGGTGATACTTCAAAGAAGCACCAATGTATAGGGTCATGCTAGGTTGAAGGGGGTTGGTCTAGATCACAAGATAATTACCGTCGCATGCAACGAACCTCTGGTGGTACTCAAATATTCTCACCAGTATAGCAGCTGTTTCTGGTGCAGGCGGAATTGGGATAATGCTTACGAAATCTCAACAATCTCTGGAAATGATTTGAGGGGTAAGTCCTCCTTATGAATCAGGAATATAGAGCTTCTTGGATGACCGTTTAACTCTACCCTGAAAATAGGGCCCAAATGTCATTTTACAGCCTTAGTACGAGTACTCAGTAATTACCAATGATGGCCGTCACAAAACAAAATGAACACCGTGGCACTCATAATGAGACCCTTAAAGACTGATTCACGAAGCCTGTTACTTGTGCTCCTGAATCTAATATGGCAGAGTTATGAATCAACGGTAATCTGTAAACCGCTTGTTCAAGAGAGTGCCTTTTCTATCTGTGGGCTGCTCTGAAGAATTGACTTAGCCTTGTGGTCCTTCAAATGAACATGCGGCTGACCTGCATTGCGTCCATGAGCGGATCACAAGTCCTCTCCATCACTCCTGTCTGAAGTTGACTAATGGCACTAAATCCAGCAAATAAAGCAACATTGGTCTTTGTTAGAGGCTGTTACCATTTAGAATATTATTGTTCTGTGTTGATAATAAACATCTTGTTTGGTGTAAGAGACTTGTGTTTCTTTGCGTCTGTGTAACGGAAAACAAACGTAATTCTTTTTTTGTTGTTTTGTTAATGTCAGGAGTTGTAACCTAAAGACGCCACCTTGTCCCAAAGTAGACCACTATTGCCAAGCACAGCTTTCATAGAAACCAAAAGCCAACCGCCATCCATGATAACTGTAGGCATTCTACAATTTCTATCAAATCACAGTATTCGTCTCATTCAATTTGAGCATGGTGGTGAGTGTATGTGACCCAATCGAAAGAAGACATCTAAAGAAGTGTTACTAAAAGCACATATAGAGAACATCAAACATTATGTAAGCATCTATCCAACTGCGTTGGGTTCTGTCCCTGTTAGGTGATTTGTTCATATCGATGTGACCAAGACGTCATGGGCTATATTTACAAAGGTTTTATGCAATGCAGATTAGAAATCAAATTTAAAGCACTGCTTTGAGCGAGGAGGAAAAACCCCAGAGAACTGCCTACGAATATTGGACTGCTGCTATTGTTTTCTGTATGCTGGCGCACAAACAGGCTAGAATGAACAGTGTACATCTTTACAACATGGAGCGGAAGCAAGTCTGTACTGTAATATACATTTTTTACTCAAAAGCCTACTCTTCCATTACAAATTCCTACGCTTAGAGAAACATAGAAGGCTTGCTGTGCACTGCAATACACATTTAGTGTGTCTGTTTCTGGGAGAACCCACCCCCCTGTGTTTGCTCCTGCTTTCAGTGAGGGTTAAGTTTTGACACAAAGCCCAGACTGTCCATTTTAGTAGATTGAGCTTTGCATAAAAAACAACTGGAGTTTGACTGATCGGCTCAGTGGTGTTCTGTGGGTGCTGCCTAGGGTCATTAGCTCTAAAAGAAAATTAAAGGGCTTCTAAAAAAAAAAATCTCGGTGTTACTGAGTGAGTGCAACTAAGAGAAAACATGTTAAGTGAGGAGCATGTGTTTGAGGGAAGGGGATAGATGATGTCTCCTTGACGCAAAGTGGATATTTTGTTGTGGAAAGGGCACCTTTTGCACTGTAAAATAAATTACTGCTGCAGATTTGCTTTGCTCTAGCGCCAGTGCAAAACCTTAGAAAATCTAGGCTTAAGGGGCGTTGAGAAATCTCGCCGGGAGGTGATATTGAGTAAGAGTTTCCTTGTTCACGCTCGCCAACTCACTGTTGACGAGCGAGGAAAAAAACTCCACTAGGCAGAGTTATTTTTTGGAACTTCGCACTCTAAGCAGAGTGGGAGAAACTCAGCAAACGGAGTTCACCACCCACCCCTAGTTTTTGCAAGAGCATTTCCATTTGGTTGTTTTTTCGTTTGAAAAAAAATATGCCTTTTATTTTTACTATAAGAAATGAGATTATCAGAGCTATTCTGGGATTATGCCTGGTGAGTTGAATCTGGTGCAGATCCCCACACGTAATCCTAGAAACGTTTTGAAAATTTCAGAAGGTTGTAAATCTTGAGCCTTGGTAGGTAGCAAACAAACAAATGCAGGTATACTTTGGGCTGTGAGTAGCCAAGCTAAAATTACTTCTTCTCATAGAAGCTCTTTGGGTCATTGCCAAGTGCATTTTTTAGTTAGACATATGGTGTAACAATGCCTAATGGTGCCACAGTCTGATATTGTCACTTATGAGCCCAGAGGGACCAGGGTAATACACTTAACTTATAACAACGTCCCAAATGGTATCGTTTAGAGAAGAAGTTTGATGATTCATACAAAACTTGAAATCAGCATATTGTCTATACCAGGATTCTCCAACGAGTAGCTCGTGAGCTACTGGTAGCTCTGAGGCTACATGTAAGCACCTCTCCTGTGTAAAGCCCAGCTTTCTAAATTAGAAGCTTTGGTTGAATTAATTAACAGCTAACAAAATGTATTTGAAACAAAAATGTGTGTATTTTCAGAACCTATAAGCTGATGTTAGGAGAAAAATGACAGACTTTTCAAAATGTATTTAACACCGATATTTAACCGATAAATCATGTGGTGATGGGGTGACTTATTGCTAATATTATTACCTGGGGCACGGCAGCTGTGGTTGTTATGTATTACCTACCTAAAGGCATTTCTAATCAAAAAGCCTTTTTACATTCCTGTTTGGAACCCTCCTGCTGCACTTTTGGTAATCTTGCGTAGGGTGACCACTAAGGTAATCTTGTCTGTTGTGGTCTCCATTACAACATAATACTAATAGCTCTGAGTGATTTTGATTTAACAAAACTAGCTCTTATTACTGAAAAGCTGGAGACCTCTAGTCCATACAACGTAATTAAAAAAGAAGCTATGGCAAAAACGTCTATTTCATTTTCACATATACAATTGATGGCAGCATCTCACGTTAATTGGAAGAAGAGTGCTCTGTGCAAAGTGAAAACACAGTGCTTGTGAAATTCATATGCACGGTGCAAGGTGATACACTTAAAATGCAGCAATGGCAAAAAGAGATGATAACTTAATGCTGTGCATGAATAAACAATGGATCAAAGTTCATATATGTGCCATTACACAGTAAGTATGTTTTTAACACATATAACTGTTAAGTGTTTCGCAATTTATCAGGTCATCATCATAAGAGAGAAGCACAAAAAGTTGGTTTGCTGCCTGCATGTGTTCCAAAGGATAAATTAAACTTAGAGGAATCTGTTCATTTAATGGTGGAAACGAGGTGTATTGATAATACATTGATTTGAAGTATTGCATGATTTTTGGCAAGGATTCTGTCTAAATGATGGCCTTTGGGGGCATTGTTGTAAGATACAGTGTGATGAACCACACAGAAGATGACAAGTTGGCACCTTATCACTGAAAACCTGCCTCCACCCCCCCCCCCCCCCCCCCCCCCCATTAACACGAAGCAGCAATGTCATGGGGTTCTAACATGACCACACCTTCCTGTAGGGGGAAAATGCAACTTGTTGTAAAGAGTGAGATAACATATCCAGCCACATGTATATGCTGCAAATGGTGGCAGCACACATAGAAAAGTCAAGTTACAAAAGTCATCTATCCATAAACGAACTAGATTCAATCCCAAAGAAGGTTACCAGATAGTAGGGTGATTCAGACTTAGTGTCCAATAAATGAGGCCAAGAGCATAACAGCTAGGTGATCACCCCCAACATTTTAACAATGGAGAGCAAAGGAGGATTACAGAGGATGTTCATATGAGAGAGAGATTACAATGTCAAAATTCAAGCTGCAGTTATGGGAACCAAAGTAGCAATGCAAGCATGTATGTGACTGGCGCATCATGAAAACCACTGTCATATAATGAGGCATAGTATTCTCCTGGGGCTCGGGTGACAAGCTGATAGTGGGCACCATATCTGCTCTGTAGAGCAACTGTACCTTGGATTTTTCCCTGAACTAGACATACATGTGGTATGGACATAGTGAGTGTTGTGTGTGTATGTATTTATATACCTTTAAGAGTTATAGTTTGATACTTACTGTGTACTTATCTGAGAGACTTCTAGCTGCAGATCCCTTACATTAGGTTTATTCCTAGGAGTCAGACTGGATCCAGAAATGTTTTGTAAGCAGTACCCCTTCGCACCAGGTAGGGTCATTCAGCTCCATGTGGCGTTGTCTGTGCCAGAGGGAATGTGCATGGTGCCTAAATGGGCGCCACACCAGTACACGGCTGTCAGTTTTTGCTGTGCCAGTCACTGCAGATCCAGAGAACAGTCAATTTTTGACTAATGTTTTTCAATGTTTTGTCAGTCTTTTTGAGGGTTATCTCCTGGTGTGACAGGAATGTCGTCTAAGAAGGCCGCCGTCAAGCCCTGTGGCACCTGTTATCCGTTGATGTCACTGACGTAACTTGTATGCCTTTGGTGTCTCCAAGTGCGACCACGATCGCAGTAGCATGACCCCAAAGACCATCAGGAAGTGATTCCCCTCAAGCTCCTGGTGGCTCAACGTGCGACATTGGAATGATCTAGTTCCCTCTTGAGAGGAAGGTCCCAGGAGCGGTCATGGAGTCCCAGATCCTCATTGCACTCTAAGCCATCGGGCCATTTGGATAAGTCCTAGTCGTTGAAGCGTTCTTTGACTTCACCACGTCCGACGACCGAAGAGACATGGGAGCATTGACATTTGAGGCCTGGGCTGCCTCCATGCCTCCGAGTTTCAGGGGGCTGCGTCCCCCACCCAATACCCTCTGGTGTGCCTTCGGGCCCTGTGGGATTAGGAGGGGTCCCTACTGGCTCCATGCCAACTTCTCTGGTGCCAGTCGGGCTCCGTTGATCCACAGATGGATCCAGATCAGCACCGGTGTTGCCACTTCGACCTTCTGTGACTATGACTTGATGAGACTCTCCCAGTGCCATCCCCAGTCCGATACCCGATTCCGAGACAGAGCCTAAGGGGTATCATCTGACACCAGTGCCGCCTGGAGCTATGCCTTCCAGGCCAAAGCGTAAGCCCTATTCTTATAGGCTAGGACTCTGGGAGAAATGGGAGGGGCCACTGGACCCTGAAGAATACCACCAGAGTGATACCAACACAGACTGGTTTGAGGATATAGCAGACACCAGTGGCCTGGATACCTCTCCAAATACTGGCATGTTATGGAGGAGGGAGCTTCATTTGCACTGCTGGTGAGGAGGGCGGCTGAGGTCATGGGCCATAGTTTGCTATCAGTGGAAGTCAAGATGAATATCTTAACAGAAGTGCTTCAATTGGGGTTTCCTTTCAGAACCATTTTTTCCGTTTAATGAAGCTCTGTTCTGCTTGGGACCAGGTCCAAGCCCAACACAAGGGCTTCTGTGAACAGGACAATTGCTCTCCACCATCACCCCACCCCAGGGGAATCCAATGTAAATGCTGGCGCATTCCCAACTGCACCACTGGATGGAGAATTCAAGGGGCTGCACAACTTGGGAAGATGTTTTCTTCCACCAGCCTGGTATTGCGGTCTTTGAATGTGGCATGCCTTTTAGGCCGCTATTCTAATACTCTGTGATATGGTTGTACAGGTGCTACTAATGGTTCAGGAGGAGGCATGGGCTGTGCTCTCCCAGTCTGTTGTGGACAGGAGGGATGCAACTAAGATCACCATCAGATATGGACTGAATACCACAGCCCCACTGGGCTGAGCGGTTTGGTCGGCAGTGGCCTTATTTTGCCACACCTCGTTGAGGGCAACTGGCCTTTCTGCGGATGTCCAAGCAATGCTTATGGTTAGGCCATTTGTTGGCTACTGTCTCTTAAGAGTCAAGGCGAATCCAGAGCTGGAGCCATTTAAGAACAGCAAGGCAAGGCTGTGGCCAGGTACTTAGACCTTTCATTGGCCCCACTTTACCCTCTCAATCCACCTTTCATGGCCACAGAAAAGCCTTCCAGCTGCATTTATAGCTGCCCAGCCACTGTGGCACGCAAGTTTCCCAGCCTAATCGTGCCTGATGATGCTGTTATCACAGACCCCATGGGTTGTGCAGCCAAAAGTCAGGCCCATCTACCACTACCCAGGAGCTGCAGCCTCCAAACCCTTATCGTCTGCCCTCTCACCACCATGGGCACCCAGTGGGGGTGGCAGGATCTGCCATCACCTGCCCACTGGCAGTCTATAACAGACAGGTGAGTTTTGCTGATCTTCTGAAGGAGCTACTCCCTCCTCTTTGAGACTATCCCTTCCTCCATGCCGCCTTCTTACGATGGGAAGAGGGAGGACCACCCATCTCTTCTCAGCCAGGCCTTGACGGCTCTCTTGGCCAAAGGAGCAATAGAGAGGGTGCTGCCTCAGGAGTAGGTCACGGTTGCTATAACCGCTACTTTCTGGTGCCCAAGAAAGACAGAGGTCATTACCCTATCCTCAATATGCACCCCATCAACTTGCTCCACAAGAAGGAGAAGTTCAAAATGTTCACTCATGTTCAAGTCCTATCTGCCCTGCACCCGGGAGACTGAGTGGTAGGGTAGATCTTGCAGGATGTATATTTTTTGCATCCCTCTCCTACCTGCCCACAGACGTGACCTACTGTTCATAGTTGGTCACAAGCACTTTCAATCAACTTTGCTCCCCTTTGGCCTTGCCAGCACCCCTCAGGCGTTTACCTAGGTGACGGCAGTGGTTGCAGCTTATCTGCGGAGATCAGGGGTGCCAGTCTTCCCCTATCTTGATGACTGGCTATTGAAGGTGGGATCATCCCAGGCTGTTGTCTCCCACCTCCAGACTACAGCAGACCTCCTGCACTTGCTGGGGTTCACTATCAACATGCTGAAGTCACACTTGACTCCCTCTCAGACGCTTCCATTTGGAGCTGGTCTGGGCACAGACTAGTTTCGGTCTTAACCTCCAGAACGCAGTGTCCTGGATATTCTGGCTATGATACTGATGTTTCAGCCTCTATTCTGGGTTTCGGTGAGACAGACTCTGAGGCTGTTGGGATTCGTGGCCTCTTGCATCATGCTGCTAGCCAATGCACATTGGAATATGCGGGCTCTGCAATGGAACCTGAAGTTTCAATAGGCACATGTAGGAAGCTGGCTCTGTATATACTATATCAAAATGAGATAAAATTTGCATAGAGTCTAAGGGTTCCCCAGATGCTAAAGTAGATAATACTAATGCTCTCTTTTGTGGTAGTGTGGTCGAGTAGTTAGGCTTATCAGAGGGTAGTGCAAAACATTTGTTATACACACACAGACAATAGAAGAAGCACACACTCAATGACAACTCCAGGCCAATGGTTTTTATATAGCAGAAATATATTTTCTTAATTTATTTTTAGAACCACAAGATTCAAGTTGCAGGGAAGTACTTCAATAGATGTGTATTTTCACACCTGTATCAATAGTACTTTGTTTGAAATCGGTAAGTTATACAGTTTTTGAAATATTGGCAATCTGTTTTAAAACTGGACACCGTGCGATTTTCAGAAACAGTTTCTGGGGGAAGAAAAGTTAGATCGTTTTACAGGTAAGTACAAAACTTACAGTTCCAGTCTCCGGGGATAGGAAGTCCACAGGTCGGGGTTCAAGACCCACCATCAGCAATACTGTGCCACCCGGGTGCAGATGACAAAGTGTAGGTAAAATTAACATGAGCTCCTATGGAGACTGGGGGCACATGGTTTCAGATCTGCAGGCGGGCAAGTACCCGTGTCTTCGGAGGGCAGACCTGGGGGAGTTTAGAGGAGCACTGGGGGGCCCACATGTAGGCACCAAACACACCCTCAGCAGCGCTGGTAAAGAGCACTCCTCTGGAGCTTGGCAGTGGTCGCTAAATGCGTAGCTGTACTTGTGCAGGTTCTTTGAAGCAGGAGACAGATCGGCAGTGCTGGGGCCAAGTCAGTTGTTGTCTTCCTTCTCTGCTGGAGGTTTCAGCCATGCAGTCCTTTTTGGCAGGTCGCCAGGAATCTGGTGAGCTGGGTTCAGGGAGGCCCTTAAATCCTAGATTTAGGAGTGTTTTAGGGGTCAGAGGGAAGTAGCCAATGGCTACTGTCCCTGAGGATGGCTACACCCTCCTTGTGCCCACTCCCTTTGGGGAGGGGGCACAAACCTAATCCTAATGGTCACTGTCCTCCAAAGTAAGATGGACGATTCTGCCGGGGGGGCTCACCTCCTCTCTGGACACCTTAGGGGGTGGTCCTGTCTGGGGTGGTCACTCCTCCCTGTTTTCCTTAATTTTCCTGCTGTACTTGCCACCAAAAGTAGGGCTTTGGTCCAGGGGAGGGGCAACTCCACTAGCTGGAGTGCCCTGGGGCACTGTAATCCAAGGCGTTACGTCCAGGTGTTACAGTTACTGTAGGGGTGAGGTGTGAAGCACCACCACCCAGGACAGGCTTTGTTTCTGACCACAGAGAGCACAAAGGCGCTCAGCCCATGTGGTCAGAATATTGCCTGAAAGTGGCAGGCTGGCACAGATCGGTCAGTCCTGCGCTAGCAATTTGGCTAACATACAGGGAACATCTTGGTGCATTTTTCAATACATCCCACACTGGCATCAGTGGGGGTTTATTGTTCTGGGAAGTTTGATATCAAGCTTCCCAGTATTCAGTGAAGCTATTATGGAGCTGTGGAGTTTGTAATGACAAACTCCCAGACCATATACTCAATATGGCTACACTGCCCTTACATTGTCTGAGAATGGACTTAGACACTGTAGGGGCACATTGCTCATGCAGCTATGCCCTCACCTGTGGTATAGTGCACTCTGCCTTAGGACTGTAAGGCCTTCTAGAACGGTGTCTAACTCATGCCACATGCAATGGTTTGTGGGCATGGCACCCTGCCTTTTTCTCCCCACCAGCACACACAAGTCGCAAAGGCAGTGTACATGTGCTTGGTGAGTGGTTCCATAGGGTGGCATAAGACATGTTGCAGCCCTTGGGAACATTCCCTGGCCACAGGGCCCTTGGTACCATGGGTAACTTTTACAAGGGACTTAACTTTTTTGCCAGGGGTGTGCCAATTGTGGGTACAAAGGTACAGATTTTGGGAAAAAACACAGGCGCTGGGGCCTGGTTAGCAGGATCCCAGCACACTTTCAATCAAAGTTGGCATCAACACTAGGCAAAAAGAGGGGTGGGGGTAACCATGCCAACAGTGGCACTATCCTACAGCATCAGGAGTAATCTCTCTGACATGAGAGATGAGAGTCCCACCGGACACAGCAGGTAATACTTGAGACTAAAAGAGATTAAGGGAATGCATCACTCACCAGTGATGGACTATACTGTTGGGCGCTGCACATTACGCATGCAGTCCCTTTAAGGTGGAGCACGTAGCCTTTAAGTCTATGTGCTGCATCATGACGTCTCCTTGTAGTCAGCTTCCCTCCCCCTGTACTCACCTGTGCTTGACTCTGCATTCTCCTTGTGTTGCGTCCTCCAAGCTCTCAGCATTCTCGTTTGGTGGTTTTCCTCTGTCATGGTGCCAGTTCCCTGCCTCTGTTTCCTTTAATTTCGCGGATAACCTGCAAAACACAAAGACATTATGCAAGCAGCAGCAAAACCACAAACTTGTTAACATTTACGAATTGTTAAAAGGCAAAAAGGAATTGCTTATCTGATGGGACCCTTTGGCAAAGCCTAGTGAAGTTAGCCATTTCTTTGTGTACTCTTCATCTAAAAGAAAGCCAAGAGATTAATTCATGTATTCAAGCAGCATTTCTTTAAAGTTAAACAAAGACTCATTTTGGTGTAGTAGTTTAGTATATGTACGGACTTACTTGTTGTGCAGTTACTCATAGCTAAACTAATACCATGTTGCATATTTATGATTGCAGGAGATGAAAAGCTGATAACTCTATGAACCATTTATTTGAACCTTGATATATTAAAGGGCTGGTGTTGCTTATCTGCATTCATACAGTCATGTACTTAGATAGGTGTTAGTACCAACTGTCCTGCATTTACACATTTTCAACTTTACCTGTGGAAGTAATTCTCGCAAGTTTGTCTTCTAGAAGTATTGCATAAGCAAAATTCAGTCTCCAGGAACCAGCACCTTAAAAAGAAAGGGAGAAGGGACATGAGGTAATCAGATGTGGGTTATATAAGAAGTGTATTGTGAATTCTAAATACTAACGGGTATTTTTATGTTTTTGGAAACCGAAAAGACACTCAATATCACCTGGTGGATCTCTGGTTTGGTCATGGTCAAAGTTCATCCCGGTGGGTGAGGCGGGACTTCTTTTAGCGGTCGGTTTGCTTCATAGGGAAGTTGGGAATTACGTCATTTCCATTACACTCCTGCGCAAAGGTACTAGCCTGACATATACCGGCCATGCTGTTTTCCCCCTTTGCACTCAGCCTTAAAAAACCTCAGGCGTGCATGCCATCAGGGCGTGAAACACAAGTTGGCTGACTCATTTTTGGGGGTCCTCATTTAGAATCTGCTGAGGACGCCCCTCCATTAAAATAAATACAACACAAGTGTGTGCATCTAATTGGAGTTGTTCTTCTTCAACTGGATTACTCTACAATACTTCATTAACGTTATTCAGCTCTGTCCTAATTTCTTTAAGTTAAGGAATCTGCAGCTAGAAGTCTCGATCATATAACAGGAGTTACTGGTGGAATCTTGAATTATGGTCCTCTTAGAGTGAGGGATAGTCACTTTTGGACCATTTGCTCCACACATTAATTTTATCCTACAGAAAGTGTATTGTCCCAGTTGGAGCTGCAAAAGTACACTGTTCATCAGGGCACCGTTTACCTGTTTTTATCACTGCTGTGGCCAGGTGTCACAAAGGCAGTGTTGGGGTCACATAAGTGGTACTCTGGAATTAGTTGAAGTTGGTGGAATGAATGGAGGAGATGCTTTGAAAAGAAGAAAGTTACTATCTTACACAATGACTATCACTTACCGCCTCTAATTATTCTTATATTCAAATATAATACTCTAATTATTCTTCTACTTGAAAGTAGTACAGGTGGTCTGGAGACAGTCAAGAAGTTATTTTATTTTATGAGAAGGTAAACTTTCCGATGAATTGGATGGCAGAGGTTGGGAGTTCTTGCCTCTGAACCCTGTCTGTGGTGGCAAGGGTGTCTCTGACATTGCTGTTGGTGCTGATTGGGCTGTTATGCCCATCGAGAGAACTGAGCCCTCCTGACATTGGTAGTAACAATGATCTTTACTCTGAACTGAGATGCCTTCTTCCTTCACACCTAAAGCTTTTAAGGTGCCTTCCTGCTTTTGTTTTATGACTGCATCTCCTCTTCTATATGTTGTCCAAAGACTACAATGCCAGAAAACGAAAGGTTCAGAATCTTCAACTGGGCATCTGGTGGTAAGAGTTTTGAGAAACAGCCACGAGGACCTCCTGATTAAATCTATGGAAAAAAGCCTGATAGTTTAGCAGAATAAATGGCAGAATTTACAATCTGATTTGAAATAAGCCCTTCCTGCAAAACCTCGCAGAAATCTTCCTTGCTGTCCCTAGGCAAATCATCTCCAGCATCTTTAGGTACTCATTTAATGCCCAATCATCACTCCCCAAGAGGTCTGTTATACTAGGCCACATATTTTCTTGCCAGTGGCATCTATCAGGCTGAGCAGATGTCTCGGAAGCGGATGCATATCTTTTACGAACAGACTGCGCCATTACTGATTCATCTAAGAAAAGGTGTGTCTTGCTCTGAAGGCCTGTATTTTTTAAGTATGCTTAGATTGTCTTCTTTAGTCATCGCAGTTGTGAAGAAGTTTTCCTCTGCAGCTCCAATAACCATGGAACTAGGGGTAACAAAGGTGTAGATCATGGCAAAGGCTGTAGAGTCTTCAAGATTACTGAAGTGTGAGAAACTTGCATCAGCATGTTGAGCTTGCAGGATCCCTATATTGGCACATACTGGAAAGAGGCTAATGTTCAGAGGTGTCCTCCGGTCTTCTGCGGGAGATGGAATTCTTTCCCTTCTCAGTTTGAAAGAAGGCTGTTCTGGATTTGTATCCAGTTGAGGCACCGGTGGGGTCAATATAGGGCGGCCTTATCAGAATTGGAAAAGCAGGCATAGTGGAATATCAAGGAAAAGGAGGTCATTCTCTTAGCGGTGACATGGACATCTCTGAAGGCTAGCACCGGTTTGAACATAGGTAGATGGTGAAGCTGAGGAGGTTTTTAAAAAGTAAAATTAAAACCTAAACTGGGCTATTTGAAGGAGCAGAGAACACTAGAAGCAAAGAAGGCATAAGAGGTCATCTAAATTTCTTCCTCAGCATCATGAGAGCTTGAAATGGAGAAGGATATGTCGATGTCGAGAAACTTGAAAATCTGTGCAATGCGGAGTGATGTGGCATTGAGTTACAAGATTTGGAGGGCCTCAGTGTAAAGGGTTTCCTGAATGATGTTGATATTTTGATATCTAGATGACTCTGTTTCTTGACTGTCCCTTTTGCCCACGTGATGCATATCACTAAATGCAAATACTTACATCATGATTTTAGTCATTGTCTATGTCTGCTTTTGCCTCCTTTTTTCTCTTTCATTTTCTGGATCTCTCTGTGCAGGACTCCTTTGGAACAGAGAGTGGAGTTGCAAGTTGCAGTAGAAAATGTATCTTATCTAGCTGTCGTGTGACTTTGTTTTCTGGCAAACAAGGTCCTGGAGTCATCCAGCTTTCCAGCAGCCAGAGAAGTTTTTTTTCTCGGATGGTCCTCTTTGAACTTTTTTTTATTTATTTTTTACATAGAATCAAACTTTTTTGGGAGTGATAAGCTGTAGGACAGACAACCCTCAATTAATGAGGACCTAAAGCGGCCGTCTTACTCCATGGACAGTGAAATCTTGGTGACAAAAACTGCGGTGAAGACAAAAAAGGAATTTTTCTGTAAGAAAGTTTGTGGACAAATAAGTTGAAAATACCCACTAGTATTCTGAGTTCCTACTCATGACTGGGGACAAAGGAAAAGACTCAAAGAGGAACCTGTCATTCCAAGGCATCATGGGGTATAGAAAGTCCAGGAATCTTAAAGGGCAGTATGCATATATAGCCCTTCTAGTATTAATGCCTATAAGGCAGCATTTTATTCTTTTTATGCATGTTTGTTCCCTTTTGTTGCTAGGCAGCAAGTTAAGGTTTGGCTTATTTAGAGGAGGCTACACCTGCATGTATGGCCTCATAATATAGAAGTAATTTGGATTTCGTGATGTCCTCAGTTGTTCCCAAGTAAAAACGTAGCACTCTTCTTGCATCTACCACGCAGAAGGATCTTTGGGGCAGTTAGATTTTTAAAGAATGTTGGTAAGTCACTGCTTTGTTTAATGTAGACATCGAAGACCACATTTGGAAAGAAGATCATTCAAGGTCTTATGAGCTTCATATTCTTATGAAAGAGTGTGGGATGCTGAGACCACCCAACCTGTGTCTCACTAAGTGAGCAAGGTAATTTGCAGTTCTGGAAAGATGATGTAGAAAACCCTTGAGTAGTGGCTCGAAGGGAGGATCTGTCAATACTGTAGGGATAACCCTAGCGAACAACGCGTCTTCTTACCACAGTGAAATCTTTTTAACTATCTTCTAAGAAATCCTTAGTTATAAGAGCTGCAAAAAAGACAGCCAATAAGGACCGCTGTAAGAACAGGCATTTGGACATTGATGGAACTAAAGACTGCAACTTTCAGTCAGATGTGTGAAATTTCTTAGAGAAGCACCGAAGCTACTGAATCGATCGTCAGAAAGCGGATGAAATGGGGAACTTCGTGATTCCACCCTTCTTTCGAATGTTCCACATCTATGGCAAGCAGATGTGGGCGTGATGGGCCTGTATGTGGGGGTAACACTGCAGACCTACTCTGGCTGGTCCTCCACTCTATTTTGTTTGCACTTCACTTTAAAAAGCTGACTGCTAGGAATAACTCAAAATGGACCTTCCTCGTGATATTGTATTAGAATGTGAACATTTTTAATCTATACCACAGTTATTGGTTTTGCTGCAGAAATGTTTGCTAGATCGCACTCCGATTGGCGCTTTCCAATTTTAATCTTCTTGGGTCTGTTTTAGATTATTTGCCCGTTATATTAAAAGAACTGGACTATTTGAGTACAATTAAACTGGACTTCTGCCATTGTGTTGCACTTTCATTTTATCTTGTGAGAATTTTACATTTGTTTTACGGTTCACCATATGGATGGACTTCAGTATTTACTGCACTTGGCATTTTCTGTCAATCAATCAACATTTATAAAGTGCAGCTTATCACCCATGGGGTCTTAAGACACTAGCTGGGGGACACGGGTCAGTGGAAGAGCCAGGTCTTGAAGTCCTTCCTGAAATGAGCCAGCGATGGGGACTGCTTGAGGGGGAGCGCCATTGTGTTCCAGGTCGGCGCGGCGAGGTAGAAGAAGAATCTTCCTCCAGCCGTGTTCGTCCAGATACTGGGGATGGTAGCGAGGGACAGTTGCACTGAGCAAAGTTGCCTGGAGGGGGTGTAGAAGGAGAGGTGGTGGTTGAGGTAGGCAGGTTTGACGTTGTGGAGGGCCTTGTACGTGTCGGTCAGGAGTTTGAAAGTGATGCGTTTGTTGACGAGGAGCCAGTGTAGGCCTCTCAGGTGGGCAGAGATGTGGCTGTGGTGGGGGATGTCCAGGATCGGTCTGGCCACGGCATTCTGCATTCTCTTGAGTCTTGTTGATTCCGGCAAAGAGCGCATTGCTGTAGTCAAGTTTACTGCTGACGAGTGCCTGGATGACTGTTCTCCTTGCATGATAAAGAATTGGTGTTGACTTGGCAGGCCATGGACAGTGATGAGTTGAGAATGATGTCAAGGTTGTAGGCGTGGTTGGTCGGAGGACAGAGGTGGGGCAATCCCGAGGCTTCTGGGCCACCAGGAGTCATCCGAGGTGGATGTGATGGGCCCCAGGATGATGAGCTCCTTCTTGTCTGAGTTATGCTTGAGGCAGCTGTCTCTCATCCAATCAGCGTCTGCCTTTATTCCGTTTTGAAAGTTCTTTTTGGCTGTTGAAGGTACGTCTGTGAGGGAGAGAATGAGCTGTGTGTCGCTGGCGTATGAGACGATGTTGAGCTTGTGGTGTCTGATGATCTCGGTGAGCAGGGTCATATAGATGTTGAAGAGGGTGGAGCTTAGGGAGGAGCCCTGGGGAACTCCGCATCTGGCTTCTGTTGGCTTTGAGGTGAAAGGTGGGAGCCTGACTCCCAGGGTTCGGCCGGTGAGGAAGGTGCGGATAGATTTCGAGGCTTTGGCGCAGATGCTGGTGGTGTGTAGTCTGCTGCACAGGGTAGTGAGGGAGGTGGTGTCAAAGGCAGCGGAGGGGTTGAGGAGGAAGAGGGCAGCAGTCTTGCCGTGGTCCAGTAGGGTGCGGATGCTGGTAGGAGTGTGGTTTCAGTGCTGTGGTTGCTCCTGAATCTGGATTGGGAGGGTTCGAGGATGTGGTTGGCTTCAATGAGCTCCGTGAGCTATGCGTTGAATGCTTGTTTGATTACCTTGGCTGGAAAAGGGAGCAGTGAGATAGGTCTGTAGTTTTTCAGCTCCGTAAGGTCTGTGAAAGGTTTCTTCAGGAGGGGCTTTATCTCTGCATGTTTCCAGACATCTGGGGAGGTGGCGGTTTTGATGGGGAAACTGATGGTGTGGCATAGCTTGGGAGCGATGATGGTGCTGCTTGATTAAAGATGTGGTGGGGGCTTGGTGAGTGGTTCCATAGGGTGGCATAAGACATGTTGCAGCCCTTGGGAACATTCCCTGGCCACAGGGCCCTTGGTACCATGGGTAACTTTTACAAGGGACTTAACTTTTTTGCCAGGGGTGTGCCAATTGTGGGTACAAAGGTACAGATTTTGGGAAAAAACACAGGCGCTGGGGCCTGGTTAGCAGGATCCCAGCACACTTTCAATCAAAGTTGGCATCAACACTAGGCAAAAAGAGGGGTGGGGGTAACCATGCCAACAGTGGCACTATCCTACAGCATCAGGAGTAATCTCTCTGACATGAGAGATGAGAGTCCCACCGGACACAGCAGGTAATACTTGAGACTAAAAGAGATTAAGGGAATGCATCACTCACCAGTGATGGACTATACTGTTGGGCGCTGCACATTACGCATGCAGTCCCTTTAAGGTGGAGCACGTAGCCTTTAAGTCTATGTGCTGCATCATGACGTCTCCTTGTAGTCAGCTTCCCTCCCCCTGTACTCACCTGTGCTTGACTCTGCATTCTCCTTGTGTTGCGTCCTCCAAGCTCTCAGCATTCTCGTTTGGTGGTTTTCCTCTGTCATGGTGCCAGTTCCCTGCCTCTGTTTCCTTTAATTTCGCGGATAACCTGCAAAACACAAAGACATTATGCAAGCAGCAGCAAAACCACAAACTTGTTAACATTTACGAATTGTTAAAAGGCAAAAAGGAATTGCTTATCTGATGGGACCCTTTGGCAAAGCCTAGTGAAGTTAGCCATTTCTTTGTGTACTCTTCATCTAAAAGAAAGCCAAGAGATTAATTCATGTATTCAAGCAGCATTTCTTTAAAGTTAAACAAAGACTCATTTTGGTGTAGTAGTTTAGTATATGTACGGACTTACTTGTTGTGCAGTTACTCATAGCTAAACTAATACCATGTTGCATATTTATGATTGCAGGAGATGAAAAGCTGATAACTCTATGAACCATTTATTTGAACCTTGATATATTAAAGGGCTGGTGTTGCTTATCTGCATTCATACAGTCATGTACTTAGATAGGTGTTAGTACCAACTGTCCTGCATTTACACATTTTCAACTTTACCTGTGGAAGTAATTCTCGCAAGTTTGTCTTCTAGAAGTATTGCATAAGCAAAATTCAGTCTCCAGGAACCAGCACCTTAAAAAGAAAGGGAGAAGGGACATGAGGTAATCAGATGTGGGTTATATAAGAAGTGTATTGTGAATTCTAAATACTAACGGGTATTTTTATGTTTTTGGAAACCGAAAAGACACTCAATATCACCTGGTGGATCTCTGGTTTGGTCATGGTCAAAGTTCATCCCGGTGGGTGAGGCGGGACTTCTTTTAGCGGTCGGTTTGCTTCATAGGGAAGTTGGGAATTACGTCATTTCCATTACACTCCTGCGCAAAGGTACTAGCCTGACATATACCGGCCATGCTGTTTTCCCCCTTTGCACTCAGCCTTAAAAAACCTCAGGCGTGCATGCCATCAGGGCGTGAAACACAAGTTGGCTGACTCATTTTTGGGGGTCCTCATTTAGAATCTGCTGAGGACGCCCCTCCATTAAAATAAATACAACACAAGTGTGTGCATCTAATTGGAGTTGTTCTTCTTCAACTGGATTACTCTACAATACTTCATTAACGTTATTCAGCTCTGTCCTAATTTCTTTAAGTTAAGGAATCTGCAGCTAGAAGTCTCGATCATATAACAGGAGTTACTGGTGGAATCTTGAATTATGGTCCTCTTAGAGTGAGGGATAGTCACTTTTGGACCATTTGCTCCACACATTAATTTTATCCTACAGAAAGTGTATTGTTCCAGTTGGAGCTGCAAAAGTACACTGTTCATCAGGGCACCGTTTACCTGTTTTTATCACTGCTGTGGCCAGGTGTCACAAAGGCAGTGTTGGGGTCACATAAGTGGTACTCTGGAATTAGTTGAAGTTGGTGGAATGAATGGAGGAGATGCTTTGAAAAGAAGAAAGTTACTATCTTACACAATGACTATCACTTACCGCCTCTAATTATTCTTATATTCAAATATAATACTCTAATTATTCTTCTACTTGAAAGTAGTACAGGTGGTCTGGAGACAGTCAAGAAGTTATTTTATTTTATGAGAAGGTAAACTTTCCGATGAATTGGATGGCAGAGGTTGGGAGTTCTTGCCTCTGAACCCTGTCTGTGGTGGCAAGGGTGTCTCTGACATTGCTGTTGGTGCTGATTGGGCTGTTATGCCCATCGAGAGAACTGAGCCCTCCTGACATTGGTAGTAACAATGATCTTTACTCTGAACTGAGATGCCTTCTTCCTTCACACCTAAAGCTTTTAAGGTGCCTTCCTGCTTTTGTTTTATGACTGCATCTCCTCTTCTATATGTTGTCCAAAGACTACAATGCCAGAAAACGAAAGGTTCAGAATCTTCAACTGGGCATCTGGTGGTAAGAGTTTTGAGAAACAGCCACGAGGACCTCCTGATTAAATCTATGGAAAAAAGCCTGATAGTTTAGCAGAATAAATGGCAGAATTTACAATCTGATTTGAAATAAGCCCTTCCTGCAAAACCTCGCAGAAATCTTCCTTGCTGTCCCTAGGCAAATCATCTCCAGCATCTTTAGGTACTCATTTAATGCCCAATCATCACTCCCCAAGAGGTCTGTTATACTAGGCCACATATTTTCTTGCCAGTGGCATCTATCAGGCTGAGCAGATGTCTCGGAAGCGGATGCATATCTTTTACGAACAGACTGCGCCATTACTGATTCATCTAAGAAAAGGTGTGTCTTGCTCTGAAGGCCTGTATTTTTTAAGTATGCTTAGATTGTCTTCTTTAGTCATCGCAGTTGTGAAGAAGTTTTCCTCTGCAGCTCCAATAACCATGGAACTAGGGGTAACAAAGGTGTAGATCATGGCAAAGGCTGTAGAGTCTTCAAGATTACTGAAGTGTGAGAAACTTGCATCAGCATGTTGAGCTTGCAGGATCCCTATATTGGCACATACTGGAAAGAGGCTAATGTTCAGAGGTGTCCTCCGGTCTTCTGCGGGAGATGGAATTCTTTCCCTTCTCAGTTTGAAAGAAGGCTGTTCTGGATTTGTATCCAGTTGAGGCACCGGTGGGGTCAATATAGGGCGGCCTTATCAGAATTGGAAAAGCAGGCATAGTGGAATATCAAGGAAAAGGAGGTCATTCTCTTAGCGGTGACATGGACATCTCTGAAGGCTAGCACCGGTTTGAACATAGGTAGATGGTGAAGCTGAGGAGGTTTTTAAAAAGTAAAATTAAAACCTAAACTGGGCTATTTGAAGGAGCAGAGAACACTAGAAGCAAAGAAGGCATAAGAGGTCATCTAAATTTCTTCCTCAGCATCATGAGAGCTTGAAATGGAGAAGGATATGTCGATGTCGAGAAACTTGAAAATCTGTGCAATGCGGAGTGATGTGGCATTGAGTTACAAGATTTGGAGGGCCTCAGTGTAAAGGGTTTCCTGAATGATGTTGATATTTTGATATCTAGATGACTCTGTTTCTTGACTGTCCCTTTTGCCCACGTGATGCATATCACTAAATGCAAATACTTACATCATGATTTTAGTCATTGTCTATGTCTGCTTTTGCCTCCTTTTTTCTCTTTCATTTTCTGGATCTCTCTGTGCAGGACTCCTTTGGAACAGAGAGTGGAGTTGCAAGTTGCAGTAGAAAATGTATCTTATCTAGCTGTCGTGTGACTTTGTTTTCTGGCAAACAAGGTCCTGGAGTCATCCAGCTTTCCAGCAGCCAGAGAAGTTTTTTTTCTCGGATGGTCCTCTTTGAACTTTTTTTTATTTATTTTTTACATAGAATCAAACTTTTTTGGGAGTGATAAGCTGTAGGACAGACAACCCTCAATTAATGAGGACCTAAAGCGGCCGTCTTACTCCATGGACAGTGAAATCTTGGTGACAAAAACTGCGGTGAAGACAAAAAAGGAATTTTTCTGTAAGAAAGTTTGTGGACAAATAAGTTGAAAATACCCACTAGTATTCTGAGTTCCTACTCATGACTGGGGACAAAGGAAAAGACTCAAAGAGGAACCTGTCATTCCAAGGCATCATGGGGTATAGAAAGTCCAGGAATCTTAAAGGGCAGTATGCATATATAGCCCTTCTAGTATTAATGCCTATAAGGCAGCATTTTATTCTTTTTATGCATGTTTGTTCCCTTTTGTTGCTAGGCAGCAAGTTAAGGTTTGGCTTATTTAGAGGAGGCTACACCTGCATGTATGGCCTCATAATATAGAAGTAATTTGGATTTCGTGATGTCCTCAGTTGTTCCCAAGTAAAAACGTAGCACTCTTCTTGCATCTACCACGCAGAAGGATCTTTGGGGCAGTTAGATTTTTAAAGAATGTTGGTAAGTCACTGCTTTGTTTAATGTAGGCATCGAAGACCACATTTGGAAAGAAGATCATTCAAGGTCTTATGAGCTTCATATTCTTATGAAAGAGTGTGGGATGCTGAGACCACCCAACCTGTGTCTCACTAAGTGAGCAAGGTAATTTGCAGTTCTGGAAAGATGATGTAGAAAACCCTTGAGTAGTGGCTCGAAGGGAGGATCTGTCAATACTGTAGGGATAACCCTAGCGAACAACGCGTCTTCTTACCACAGTGAAATCTTTTTAACTATCTTCTAAGAAATCCTTAGTTATAAGAGCTGCAAAAAAGACAGCCAATAAGGACCGCTGTAAGAACAGGCATTTGGACATTGATGGAACTAAAGACTGCAACTTTCAGTCAGATGTGTGAAATTTCTTAGAGAAGCACCGAAGCTACTGAATCGATCGTCAGAAAGCGGATGAAATGGGGAACTTCGTGATTCCACCCTTCTTTCGAATGTTCCACATCTATGGCAAGCAGATGTGGGCGTGATGGGCCTGTATGTGGGGGTAACACTGCAGACCTACTCTGGCTGGTCCTCCACTCTATTTTGTTTGCACTTCACTTTAAAAAGCTGACTGCTAGGAATAACTCAAAATGGACCTTCCTCGTGATATTGTATTAGAATGTGAACATTTTTAATCTATACCACAGTTATTGGTTTTGCTGCAGAAATGTTTGCTAGATCGCACTCCGATTGGCGCTTTCCAATTTTAATCTTCTTGGGTCTGTTTTAGATTATTTGCCCGTTATATTAAAAGAACTGGACTATTTGAGTACAATTAAACTGGACTTCTGCCATTGTGTTGCACTTTCATTTTATCTTGTGAGAATTTTACATTTGTTTTACGGTTCACCATATGGATGGACTTCAGTATTTACTGCACTTGGCATTTTCTGTCAATCAATCAACATTTATAAAGTGCAGCTTATCACCCATGGGGTCTTAAGACACTAGCTGGGGGACACGGGTCAGTGGAAGAGCCAGGTCTTGAAGTCCTTCCTGAAATGAGCCAGCGATGGGGACTGCTTGAGGGGGAGCGCCATTGTGTTCCAGGTCGGCGCGGCGAGGTAGAAGAAGAATCTTCCTCCAGCCGTGTTCGTCCAGATACTGGGGATGGTAGCGAGGGACAGTTGCACTGAGCAAAGTTGCCTGGAGGGGGTGTAGAAGGAGAGGTGGTGGTTGAGGTAGGCAGGTTTGACGTTGTGGAGGGCCTTGTACGTGTCGGTCAGGAGTTTGAAAGTGATGCGTTTGTTGACGAGGAGCCAGTGTAGGCCTCTCAGGTGGGCAGAGATGTGGCTGTGGCGGGGGATGTCCAGGATCGGTCTGGCCACGGCATTCTGCATTCTCTTGAGTCTTGTTGATTCCGGCAAAGAGCGCATTGCTGTAGTCAAGTTTACTGCTGACGAGTGCCTGGATGACTGTTCTCCTTGCATGATAAAGAATTGGTGTTGACTTGGCAGGCCATGGACAGTGATGAGTTGAGAATGATGTCAAGGTTGTAGGCGTGGTTGGTCGGAGGACAGAGGTGGGGCAATCCCGAGGCTTCTGGGCCACCAGGAGTCATCCGAGGTGGATGTGATGGGCCCCAGGATGATGAGCTCCTTCTTGTCTGAGTTATGCTTGAGGCAGCTGTCTCTCATCCAATCAGCGTCTGCCTTTATTCCGTTTTGAAAGTTCTTTTTGGCTGTTGAAGGTACGTCTGTGAGGGAGAGAATGAGCTGTGTGTCGCTGGCGTATGAGACGATGTTGAGCTTGTGGTGTCTGATGATCTCGGTGAGCAGGGTCATATAGATGTTGAAGAGGGTGGAGCTTAGGGAGGAGCCCTGGGGAACTCCGCATCTGGCTTCTGTTGGCTTTGAGGTGAAAGGTGGGAGCCTGACTCCCAGGGTTCGGCCGGTGAGGAAGGTGCGGATAGATTTCGAGGCTTTGGCGCAGATGCTGGTGGTGTGTAGTCTGCTGCACAGGGTAGTGAGGGAGGTGGTGTCAAAGGCAGCGGAGGAGTTGAGGAGGAAGAGGGCAGCAGTCTTGCCGTGGTCCAGTAGGGTGCGGATGCTGGTAGGAGTGTGGTTTCAGTGCTGTGGTTGCTCCTGAATCTGGATTGGGAGGGTTCGAGGATGTGGTTGGCTTCAATGAGCTCCGTGAGCTATGCGTTGAATGCTTGTTTGATTACCTTGGCTGGAAAAGGGAGCAGTGAGATAGGTCTGTAGTTTTTCAGCTCCGTAAGGTCTGTGAAAGGTTTCTTCAGGAGGGGCTTTATCTCTGCATGTTTCCAGACATCTGGGGAGGTGGCGGTTTTGATGGGGAAACTGATGGTGTGGCATAGCTTGGGAGCGATGATGGTGCTGCTTGATTAAAGATGTGGTGGGGGCTTGGGTCCAAGAGTGCCCCTGAGTGGGTGGTATTTATGATCTTGAGGGTGTCTTCCTGGGTGAGGAGGGTCCAGTGTTCCACGATCGGTTGGTGGTAAGCATCCTTGGTAGTGCTGGTGGACATGGGGGGAATCCTTTCCTTGTGAATCCTTTCTGGAAGTCCTGAATTTTCCGGTGGAAGAAGGCGGCAAGACTGTTGCAGAGGTCTTGGAAGGGTGGGATGTCTGTGTCCATGTTGGGTTTTGTGAATTCCTTGATTATGGTGAAAAGTTCCTTGCTGATGTGCATGTTGGTGTTGAGTCTCTCCTGAATGTCTGATTTCCTAGTCGATCTGATGAGCCGGTGGTGTGATGTAATGGCGTCTTTGAAGGCTTTGTAGCTTTACGCTGTTTCTCCACTTTCTCTTCAGTCGTCTGCATATGCTCTTGGATTCTTGGAGGTTGAGGGAGAACCAGCTGGGTCTCCTGTGGTGATGATTGCCAGCGGGTTTCCTTAGGGGGGGACTAGGGTGTTGGCACAGTCGGTGATCCATTGGTGGAGGTTGTGGGCCGAGGCGTTGGCGACCGCGGTGTCTGCTGGTGGGGAGTTATGGAGCGCAGTAGTGAGCAGGGCTTTGGTGAACTTTGTCCAGTTCCTGAGCAGGGGTGGTGGGCTTGGTGCTGTTCGACCATCTTGTTGAAGGAGAAGTGGATGCAGTGGTGTTCGGTCCAGTGGAGTTTGGAGGTGTGAGAAGGAGGTGTGATTTCCGTCAGAGAAGACAGGGTCGAGGGTGTGTCCTGCTGAGTGCGTGGGGATGTTGACCAGTTGCTTGAGTCTGACTGTGGCAAGGTTCTCCATGACAGTAGAGGTGTTCAGGTCGCTGTGGTTGTTGAGGTGAAAGTTGAGGCCACCAAGGAGTAATTAGTCAGTTGAGGTGAGGGCATGGCAGGCGATGAAGTCGGACAGTGCTTCGCTGAAGGGTGGGTGGGGTCCAGGGAGTCTGTAGATGAGCGTTCCGCAGAGGGTGGTATTAGGATTAGTCTGGATCTGAAAGTGAAGGTGTTCGGTGACGGGGGTCTGGATATCAACACTGGTTGTGATATGGAGTCACTTTTTTGTAGACAATGGCGACATCTCCTTCTGGTTGGCTGATGCAGTCTTGATGTATGATCTGTTTTAGTATGTTTGTCTGTTATTCTAAAATGATCAGAGTCCAGTTATAAGGATTTCTTGTGGCATCTCCCTTGGACTTCAATTGGACTTTAAATCTATATTCTTGTTATTGGTCCTGCTACAAAGATTTTCATCAGTTTATATTGTATTATGTTCCTTTTGACTCTAATAAACCAGACCATTATAGAACACCTAAAAGGGGCATCTCGCTGCACCTCCACTTTATTTCAGTTGAGCCTTGATATATGCATCTCAGTTTCCAGCTCTGCCATAAACATTGAATTTGTTTTGGTTTCTAAAGATTAAGTAATTCATTGCTTGTATCTGCTTGGCCAGTTGTTGGTCGTTTTAGCTGCTTTTTAATAGACTCTGAAATTGTCTTTGGTCCTGGGTCAGGATTGTGTTTGAATCATTTTATTGTATCATATTGCACCTTTTACTTTATTGGATTATGGCCCCAATAGGGTGCACTGTCTTTTATTACACTAGACCAGTTGACCATGGCATTTAGAGGACAAATGCATGTATGAAGTGAACAGGTTGCATAATGTCCTCTTAATTATGCCGTTGCTGTATATTGTGATGGTTTTAAACAACTGGAAACAATAAAGTTATATCTATCTTGATTGAACCAAAGTAAATTTGATTATCCCATATGAAAGGGAGACAAGTGTAATATTGGAATGTGGTGAAGTTGATAGTTATTTATAAACACCAGATGACGAACCATTTCCATATGAGAGCATGGACTCTATAGAGGATGGACACTCCACATGCAGATGCCTCTACTTACTGAATTCAGACGTGAGGCAGTCAAGGTCATAGACAGTAGCCTGGGATGGTAAACTTTATTCAGGAGTATTGAGCTGAGACTCTGCTAACACAGCAATATTATTTATGGAATCTCTGTTATCTAGCATGACATGAAGGAACCACACTGTGCTGTTCTGAAGCTATCGGTATCAACATGGACATGAGAAGTTAGGGGGAGTTGGAAGAGAGGTTGCACCCCTGACCAATAGATCACAAAGGCTTTGATCTTTGTTCCAAGTTTATGGCCCTCGGATGCTAAGTGTAGGCATCTCTAGTTTTCTGTGGATACGAAAACATCTATTTGTGGACATCTCCATTCATGAAAGACTTTGTGCTGAACATTGTAGTATTCACTTCTTGTCCTGAATATTTGTTTAGCAAATCATTGTCAATAAGGTCCACACTCAAAGGGCAGAATGCAGTAACTCTGAGGTTTCACACTAAAAGCCTGCATCATTGTTGCTGTGTAATCCATTTTGGTCAAGATGGAGCCCGTCGCGACCAATGAGTGAAAGGACTTCATGGACAGATGCTCCCATCTGTGTTTCAATACTCTCTTGTGGGACAATGCTTCCTTTTGAGACAATGGGCCAGGTTCTTAAAGCTGATCCACGTCAACAACATATCCTTTCAACAAAACTGTCTGAATGGTCTGCAAGAGCAGCATCTGATGAAGTGTTTTTTTATGCGCCTTCAGTTGGTAGCACCCCAGAAATGACTTAAGCATTGTTGAAGAAAAAGTCAATCTGCCTCTCTGCAAACAGACTCCAGTGGTCTTCCAGGTAATACTGCAGTGGTCTTATAACTAAAGCATTAGGAACAATGAATATGCTTGATGTCATAAAGCTCAACTTTGAATAAATCTGGTGCACTATTGCCTGGCTTGAAGAGCGAGACATATGAGCTGGCTTCGGCCCTTTTAGGAGTATAGGGTTATCTTCTGATCCCAGTGCCAAACCGTGTTCACAACAAGACCAGAATTAGGAGTTGTGTGATATCACGCTCTCCTATTTTTTCCCAGATAATTTCTGACATGTCAAATCTGCCTACATTTTTTAAGGGGAAAATGCCTAATATCGACCAGCACATGCAGATTTTGGTCTGGTAAGCACAAATATTTGCATGTTATTTTCCAAATCCCAATAATCAGGAAATATTTATTGCATGCAATAGATTTTGACTTTGCGGAGTCGGATTTTAACTGCTGCAATAAATATCACACTGTGCATGAGCCACTTGTAATGCAGGCCAAGGAGTTTTTCCTTTTGAAGAAAATATGTTTTCGATCTGGGTGTCCAGAAAGACTTCTAGAGAGGATACGTTTCACTGGAACTAGGGTAAATTTCAGATAGGTTGATATGGACATCTGGATCATGGTGAGAAGTTGTATGAGAATCATAATGTTCTTTTCAAAATTAGGATGCTTTTATCATTCATTTATCAACATATGGGTAGAAGAATACTCGTTTCCAGCATGTGCTGCTTCCAACAATGTGCATTTGAAGAAGGTGTGTGGAGCCAAGTACAGCCAAAAGGGAGGACTTTCCCTGAATGGGTCTAAAGGTTTCGTAAATAAATAACAAGAACTATCCTTTGAAGCCCCGGGGTGCCAGAGTGCCATAGGCAATATAACCGCTTTTTGAAGCAGCTCTGTAGGTGCACAACAACACCCTACAAAGTCCTGATCATACAGGATATAATTATCGTGATACATGACTAAGACTGTGTTTCTGTCCTGAAGATTTGGAAAACAGACTTCAAGTTTCCTACCCACTGTGGATCCTGGAGCTGAGGGACTGCGCTGTGTTCCGGCCTAGTAGGATGGCACTAAGCACAGTATCAAAGCAGCTGGAAGCTCCCCATATTCTCATTGTGGCAATGACTTACTGATCAGAAGTATAGAATCACTGTGGTGTGTGGAGATTCAATACTGCGCTTGTGATCAGTATAGGGAAAGGTGCGGAAGACATTGTGACGCGAAGGGTTAATTAGCTTAAGCTGTCTAGATGAGCGTGATGCCTGCTGAAACCCGAACAACGTGGAAAAGTTCACGATGTTATTTTCAAGCTTGTTTGTGTAGGAGACTCCGTCTCAACCTTGAGAACGAGAGTACAGCGAGAAGATGGAATTAAAACAATGGCTGGGAAAGGGCAGAGCAGCCAAGAGACAAGTGCTAATACCATAGCTAGAAAATGCCAGAAAGGGATAGAATCCAAGCTTCAAGTTATTTAACCACTGAAGTGCGGATGAGGGATTTGAAGCTCGCAGATGGGGTTGTGAAAGCTGCCGTCTCCAGGCCCAGCGCTGCCTCCCTGTTTGCTGTTCAGAGACCGTGACGCTTGAGGGGGAGAGAGGTCCAAGCGGGCGGTAGAGGGCTTCCCAGCATTTCGTGGACTAAGTTAAGTTCCACACAGGGATGAAAGGCCTTTGTTTCTCTGCTCTATTATTATGATTGATTATTATGCTTGCGCTGTGTTTATAATCTGAAGTATTCAGCTCGTTTATATTTTGCCTTCTGAACATTGTAGTGTGAGCTTGCTGCAGTAATTGAAACATGCATTTTGGTGTGCAGTTAATCAAAGCTTATCTGAAGTATTCAGCTCGTTTATATTTTGCTTCCTGAACATCGTAGTGTGACGCATTTTGGTATACAGTTAATCAAAGCTTATATCTGTCAATGAACTTTTTGCTCATATATATACATAGATGTTCTTTGTAGTGTACTCATATATAAATAGATGCTCTTTATTGCTTTATTCTACCATTGTTGATGTGCTAAATGCATACATTTACCTGAAATTCTAGTAAAGCTAAATTGTATTCATAATTGGCGTTTGGTCCTTCATTGAGCATCCTTATTGACTTATACCGGACAGGTGTCAACCAGTCACCTGGATAAGACAGCTTGCTTGCAGGGAAGGCATTGAGAAGCCAGAGGACGTGGCATGGCTTACAGCCCTATGTGTCCTGCTTCCATGAAGGAGTCTGTACACGGCCCTTGCGGACTGTGCTTTGAACTGACTGGGTTTGGACACTGGCACTGCTGACATAAGCCAAGTGGAGGAGGCTCTCCCATTGAAGATTCACTGTGACCTGGTTACCGGCATATCAGTGGGGCATCCTGGGGGGATAAAGCAAAGTGGCATCTCTTCTTGAGTTTTTTCAGGTAGGTGGTATTGGCCACAGACAGGGGACAAAGGAGAAGCCAGTTTAGATTAAGGGGGAAGTGTTTCTTGGGGGCTATTGAGGTCAGGGCATTGAAGGTTCTTGCACTTTCCACAGAGATGTAGGCATTGCAGTTGTGGATGACCATCTCCACAAACTCAATGAGAGATTCTACAAAGGACTTGATCAAAAGAAAATCCCACTGAAAACTTGCTGACATTTCTGGAAATCCTTTTGACCACTATCCGCAACCCATCACAGCACTGATCCTGTGAAGAGGTTCACCTGTGGCAATGCGTGACAGATCAACAAGAAAACAAAATTGCAACTCAAAAAATATTCAAAGTAAATGTGGGGTTGTGAGGTTCAGGCATAAGTATCTAAAAACACCACTGTCAAATCGAAACTGGCAGCCAGGGACGAGCAGTCCTCGTTCTGGCACCTTCAGCCATTTACCTTTAGTAGGGTGCGACATGTAAAATGGAAAGTTAAAAAAATAAAATAAAAAAAAAGAGTCTTCTAGATGAGATTTATTCTCTGGCTGTGCTGATTAATAGTTGTCTGATAGAAGGATAGTTTTTTTCATTAGGAATGTCAAAAGGCTTACAACTATGAATTCAGATGGGAGGTTAATTTACTTTTAAAGGTCAGGGTAGCATAGGTAGATTTTGCATAGTACAGCAAAGGTGGGGAACGCTCTTCGTGATTTAAAAAAGGCAGGACTGAAGAATGTTGGCCTACAGACAGGGCTTTAAGTGGTCTGGGTCTTGCCAGGGCTAAACACCGGGCGAAATTAATTAGGGGGATTGAGACGCTTTCTCTTAATTACTGAGCAAAAAAATCTACTGCAGCAGGACGGACAAACAAAACTTTTGATAGACAGACAGGTAGGTGGGAACGTGGTGCTTCACAGCAATTCATGGCATTATCATCCCAACATGCCTCAAGAACCGGAACAACCACTGGGGGTGGAAAAGCATGATGGGTATCCCAGGCTTACTTTTCTGTTACTTATAGAGCTGAGGATCTATTTCACACAGCACAACTCTCCACAGGGACTCACCTTTTGAGACTTAGCATTTCACACCAAACCTAGCGCCTGATTTAGGTCTCGGCGGAAGGAATACTCTGTCACATCCGTAACAGATATCCTGTTCGGCATATTACGATCTCTATAGGCTATGATGGGATCTCAATACGGCAGACGGGTTACCAGTCACGTTGTGAGGGAGTATCCCCCTCCAGCAAGATCTGAATGAGGCCCTAAGTCTGCTTTGACTGTTGCGCTGCAGTAGAGACACTACACTGGTAAATGAGCCATAGGGTCTATCCGCAGTCGGACTTATTTATTTTTGTTTACAGCTGCAGCAGGAGGCAAGCGGGTCTGCACTGCCCTGGGCCCTCTATTCAGTAGTAATTGAAAAAATGTATTTTGTGAAAAACTGTACTCTGAAATGCTCATTGGATCGTCAACGGGGAAATTCAGCTACTGAGGTGGAGTGTTTATTTTTTGTTTGCATGATTTCTTTTACCACTATCTGCAGCAGGACTGGGATAGAGTGGAAATAGCAAAAGGTAAATATGATTTTTTTTCTCAAATGGGGAAAAGCCACTTTTCTGCTCTGGCCCCTGGGCGCATGTTATTTTACTTTTAATGCGGCTTTTTGCTGGGCGTTTCAGCTCTGGGGAAATTCTTTCCAACTTTATCCAAAGTACAACTCCAAAAGTATACTGCGTTGTATTTCTGTTTACACAGCGCTCAATGCCCCTGAAAAGACACTGAGATCAGTTTTTGTGAGAATCTTGATATACTGTTGTTTAAAAGAGGTCTGTGGGTGCAGTGATTGGATTCTTGATGTCACAGTGACTTAAATCTACGGTGTACAAATTACATTTTAAAATGTATGTACTTAGAAATACTTATTTAGACCGCGTTTCTTTAAGACTCCACTTATTATATACCTAGGACTGGCATATGCACCTGATGAGGCAATCATTGTTTATAACAAATGTTTTATTATGGCCACCATGTTACACACATGGAATTGTCTACCAGCAACCCTGTGTAAATGATCTGATACCAAACTTAATGGCATTGACTGGCGCATTCAAGTGTAGGTCTCCCTATTAGTTTATCAACTTGTCAGCTGGGGCACAATATTGAAATGTCCAATACTCATATACGTAAAGCGCAAACTGCCATTTCTCCTCTCATCATATAGTGTTACAATTGGGGTTCATGCTCCTTTTTTTCTCCACGTTTCTATATGGAGTAGTACCTCCATTATTGACTTTATGCTTCCTTCAATATTGTGCCCATAATTAGTAGGGATTGTAGTCCCCTCTTTTTTGCTGGCAACTTAATGTAGATCACTAGAAACAAATAGGGATTGGAACGTTCCCTTAAGATGGCACCTACAACCTCACAACTTTAGTCCCATTTCTATTTCAAGCCTTTTTTTGCCAGCGAATAAGGGACGGACTGTTTTATGCCCACTTGCTTACACACCAACTGAGGAGCGAGATACAAACTCCCGACACAGTACCCCGTGTCTAACTCACATTTCGGTAAGCGGGGTTATTTCTTCTTTTTATTCTTTATATTTGTTGAGCTTTCGGTTCAACATGAACCTTTGGAAAGTATAAAATTAATACTCTCACATCAGTAACCTAGATCGACTATATTACCATTATTATAGGTATGACTCATTATAACTTAAGTTTACCCCTTCTCTATCACTTGGGGTCGGACTGCCCAAAATTGGAGGCAATTGGGATCACTTTTCCTTTTGACAAATAACTACCATTTTAACTGTGGGGTTTTACTTTCCATATTCTGTCATAATATATTCTCCTTTTCTTTCCTTTTCACGTGTGCATCATGAATGGCTATACTTATGTAGAATCTTATTTGGTAAATCCTAGCAAAATTAAGATGATCTTTACACTTGATATTTCTCTCATTCATAATCACAGTGTATTAGTGTGGCTCCATGCATGTTTGACATTCCAAGATTTGATTGCTACTTGGTGTTGGTGATGGATTTTGGCTACTGAGTTTGCAAATGTTAACTACCAGAATAACATGGAAAACATTCTTGTAAATTGGTTATATCTGTCACAGCCCTGAAGAAGTCAATGAGATTACTCTCTCATAAGACGAAACACGTGTTGGCTGTTTTGTTGACCATATGTGAGAAAAAAAATAAAAACATCTCAAGAATAAACAAAACGAACTTAAAGTACTGATTTTGGACTACATGATTTACAGCGAAAACAAATTATCAAAGAAACCAACTCTACTCACACTCAAACACGGACCTAGAGTTATATCATTTCACGAGTGCCTTGGTTTTGGAATTGTATTGTGTAGATCTGTATTTGATTTTTAAATAGAGGAGACATCTGACACACCTTTAGGCATTCTGAAAACATCCCTTTCAAAAAAAAATCTTTGGTCTGTTTTTTGAAGAATCAATTTGGGATTTGATGTGTCTTGTACTGCCGCCTGGCGATGCGAAGGCGCACTCATTTTATTTTGGTGCTTTATAGTACTTCAGTTATTTGTAGACCCCCTTCCTTTGTAGAGTTCCTTGGAGCATCAATTGTATGTAGATTTATTTCTACAATTTTTTTTTATCGTTGACAGGGATGACAGTTACAATTTTGGTCAAGGTTCTATCAGAGGCAACTGTAGCATCATTCATGTGATGGCTGCCTGGGAAGCTAGGGAGATTCTGTGAGAAGCTTACAATGAGGTTACTGAAATAAATATTGTCTATTTCAGGCATGCATGTTCCAGGCATTTTACTTTGCTGAACAGTCTTGGTGAAAGACATCGAAAAGGGAAGTTAATTGTGAGCAAACCAATCTTATTGGGTTCTCACTTCTTAGCAATGTAGAGGTATAACGTAGCATTACACACTATGCCCTATTGTAACCATTTTAGAGAACATAGATTTTACACAATAATATGTATTTATAAATCCATATCATAAATACAAAATCATATCAGCATAATTACATCACTTGTTACTATCATAAAACATTTTAAAACCAGTAGAAATATACTCATGTTCTTACAGATGAAACCAATATCTGATGACTATTGGATTGCCTTTCTGTTTTCAGCTACCAAATTACAATTGGAAAACACATTTTTGATAAAGGTTGTGATTATTTCTCGAGGTGGGTAGTCATTCACCCCAAATAATAATCCATTTTCTTACAGGCGCTATAGGCATGGAGACATCATCTCCAACAGTTTCATGGCAGTTTGAACAGCAGTGGGGTGGTGTTTCTGGAAAAAGGGACAGGACCTGTTGGATCAACATAACTGTTGGTTAGCTGGGGTATGTTTTGCCTGTAATCACATTTAAGACTGCGCAGAGGAAGGACTACACAGTCTGCGGCTGAAGTTGATTTGTTGGAGTGAGGGTAAAACCTAGGCTTTGAGGTAGAGATACTGCTGTTGGAGTATGTTTTAGGCATTGTAATTTGCAGCTGTTCTTGATCAGCCAGTCATCAATGTATGGGAAGATGTGTATGTCATTTCTGCACAGGTGTGCTGCTACTATGGCTAGGTACTCTGTGAACAGCCTTGGATCTGCAGTGACTCCGAAGGGTAACAGCTTGAACTGGTAGCATTGCCACTTTCCATGACCCAAAGGTATTGGTGATGCGCACAGTCAGTTGAGATGTGAAGGTATGCATCTTTCAGCTCCAGTGCTGACATGACTTTACCTTGGCATAGCAGCGCGACGACATCTTGCAGAGGGATTATTTGAAATTGTTTGGAGAGGATGTGCCTGTTCAGTGGCTGGTGGTCTGGGATCTGCCAGAGCGACCCATCCTTTTTGGTTGCGTTGGTGTGAAGGTACTACTTCGGCCATTCTCTTTTCTGTGCAAACTTCCTCCTGCAGAAAGTGAAAGTGAAAATGATCTACACTCAGTACGTGGGATATTTATTGGGAGTGTTTGTGTGGAATTAGAGACACAACTCTTCCTGCAAATCGGAGAGACCCCATTGGTGTGAGGTGATGTATTACCACTGAGCTAGAAAGTGCCTCAGTCTTTCCCCGACAAGTGTCATGTGGCCCCCAGATGGGAGTCATTGTTCTGCAGTGGAAGTGCCCCTTGCAGAGCCATCTCTGCCCTTCCCATGCCAGTTTCCCAAATAGTCCCCTCTCTGGAAGGTCTTAGGTTGCTAGGGTCCTGTAAGCTCTGCAGGTACAAGGGGCTCTGAGCTGAGCCTGTAGGTTTTGCACCTCCCGTTCTTTGTTGCTTGTGGAATCCATTTTTAGGCCAGAAGGACTGTAGAGCGTCCATGGATTTGGCAATGTCAGTGTCCTTTTTTACATTTATTTTTCAAGCATCTGGTTGACCTGGGACCAAACAAATGCTCCCCATCATATGGACATTTAAAAGGTTCTGTGCACCTCATGCATAAACCTTAATACTTTAAGTGGGGCATGCCTGTGGAGGATGATGCTGGCAGTAATTCCCCACCCAGCTGTATCATCTGCGTCAAGGGTGAATCTAATGCGGCCATTGCTAATGGTTTTCTCCTCAGCAACCAACTGTTGTCTTCTTTTACAATAGGCCTCTGGTAGGTGCTTTACCAACTCCACCCTCGCCTCCCAATGATACTGGTGGTACCTGGAGAAGAGTCCCACTGAGTTTGCAGCACAAATGTGGGCCTGCTCCAAGCGCTACCAACTTTCCACCAGCATTGATTTGTTTAGACTCCTTGCCTGGCAGACAAGTGTCTCCTAAATCAAAGTGCTTTTACAGGCAGCATCAACAACTAGGGAATCAAGGAAACTGTGAATATAAGCTGTAACGTCAGGGTAGGCTTATATTATTTTCTAATCTCTGTGAGTGTCTACTCTGATCTATACCAGCTTCTTAAAGTTTTAACCAGCCAACCTGATCATTTGCTGGAGAATCAGGAGGCAATGCACCAAATGCTTCATCTTCGACAAGGTTTCGACCAGGAAGTTGTTATCACACTGCACTGTGTGTAGTTTGACCTAAGGATGTTGTACAGCCCTTTGCTTTACAGCAGTAACATCTGGAGCACTACCATCTGGTGGGGAAGGCTTGGCAGGGTAGGGTTCTAGATCTGGGTAGTGTTTTGGTCTACCACAGTACTCTCAGGAATAATCTCCCTCCCTGGGCCTCAAGGGCTTGTCATAGTGGCTTGTGGGTAATAAGGACTGCCAGAGTTATTGCCCTGTGGCTCAGGTGGAGGAGACTTCAGGTGAAGCGGTGGTGAAGGTGGAGATCTGGTTGACAGTCGTGGGTATGGTGTAGGGCTGGTGACCCTTTTGGGACTTGGTGGCGTAGAAGGGTCTAATCTTGGGTTTCTCCTTGAGGGCAAATTTTTTCATGTTCCAGATGAGCCCTACAGCTGGAGGTTTGGCATCTATTTTGCCCATGTCTGGGTGGATGAGAGAAACTTCAAAGAGTGCCTTAAAGATGGACCCCTCTGTGGTGCTTCACCTTGGTGATGAGAGGAGCTTCGGCACTGGTCGCCGGTTGCTGAGGTGCTTTCAGCATCTATTTCAGCTCTGAGTGCGGCTATTTGGAACGGATGTGGTGGTGAATAGCACAGGTGGCCTATCAGTAGCTCAGTGAAGAGAGGACATGGTGCGGTTCGGTACCCTTAGATGGGCATCTTTGCAGAAGTTGACCCTGCCTCATAAGAGTGGACATCTCAGCTGGAGGAGAGGAACCTGAAGGTTTGTGCTGTTTATGGCTCTACTTGGGTCTTGATGCCCGACTCCCACAGCAATGGTGCTCCTACTCTCAGTGTATTTTTTTGGGCTCAAGACTTATCTTGAGAGGCATGTGGTGTCTAATTGGTCTTCAGCCCAAGACTGGCATATGTTGTACCACTGGTGTGGGGATGTATCTTCAGCTCCAAAAATGGTGCGCGTCTCTGACAAAGTCCGTCCATGACATAAACCTGTCTCACAGATTGCAGTATAGTTGGACTGGGGAAGGGGAGGACCAAAACGTTACCCTTAGAGTGACAGAAGGCAACTGCCTTCCTCAGGAGTGAGGAAGCACGAGTGCAGTGGTGGCAGCATACAGTGTAGTGATCAGTAGGAGTTAACAGCGCCTTTTTAAACTGTAGTTGGTGTGAGGCCTACAGGCTAACTCACTTTAAATAAAATCAGCTGCGGTGTGCTTAACTCAACCTTGGCAACATCACAATGGTGTGAAGTGCTGTGTGGCGTAGAAGTGGTGTATGTGCACTGGGTATATGTGGTCCTGGAAGGGTGCAATACAGGGATAATGAAGCACTGCATGCACGGTGCATGAGCTCGAGGTGCACTTCTGTAGAGTAGTGCAGGATAAATGCATGTGCTGGGTGTATGTGTACCCAGGAATGGTACAATACATGAAGGATGCAGTACATGCATGATAGATGCACGTGCTAGGTGTATGCGTGCCTATGAGTCAATCAATCAGTGTTTGTTAAGTCCAACTACAGCAGGATGTAGTTGGAGGCTGCGATGGCCTGTGTGGTGAAACTGTCTGTGATGGTGTCGGAGAAAGGTGGGCGGTAGAGGAGGGTTCCCCTGAGAGTGGACATTGGGCTTGTCTGAAGTTTAAAGTGAAGGTGTTCCATCAGGCTTGTGGGGTCTTCGGAGTGTGTACTCAGTTGAATGTTAGACTTGTGGATGATGGTGATTCCCCCCACCCCCTCCCCCAAGGTGGGTGGGGCAGTCTTTCTGGGTGATCCTGTATCCTTGGGGAATGGCGATGGCAATGTCTGGGCCAGAGGTGGTGTTGGTCCAGGTTTCGGTGAGGAATGAGACGTCTGGGTGGTGCTGTCAAGGAGGTCTCAAATTTCGGTGGTGTGTTTGTGGAGGGAACGGACATTGAGGAGGATGCATTTCAGGATCTTCGGTGCGGGTGTGTTTTGTTACGGGTGGGTTGTGCCGGGTCGAAGGTCTTGGTGGTGGTGTAGAATTGGCGGCAGCGGAAGCAGCTGAAGGGTCTGTGGGTGTCAGTCAGTGATGTGGGCTTGCAGTTGTTGTTGCGTTCTAGGTTAAGTGTGGAGTGCTGCCGGCGTGTAGAGGTGGTGGGTGGGAGGTCCAGGGGTCCTGGTGCTGGTCGCGTTACGGATGAGTGCATACAGGCTTGCCTTTGGCGTGCCAGGCAGGGGACGGGGGGGGGGGGGACGGGGGGGAAGAGGACAGCTGGGAGGCAGGGGCGGGGAAATGGCGAAAAAGGGGGGGGCTGGCCAGCAGTGGCTGGGAGTGGGAAGAGTGAGAGTTGGGAAAGAGAGAAATGAGAGAGAATGCAAGAAAAATAGGAAAATTAGAGTAAAAAGCAGAGAAAAAGAGGAATAAGATAGAAAAAAGCACAGAAAGCGCAAGGACACAATACAGCAAGCAGAAAAGCACTAAAGGGAGAAGACAGAGAAAAATAAGCCGCGGGCCGGTGGGCAGCTTAGCAGAAGAGCAAAGCTCTCCACCTAGACACCAGGGATGAGGTGCAGGCAGGAGCCTGCGTGTGGAGGAGGTCCTCGAATGTCTGACCGGGGAAACAGTTCAACAGACACGGGCTGCACTTACTGGAGGTGCTACACGGAGACTGAGCAGTTCATAAAGCATACAGTGCTAGGCAGTGTGCGCATGGTGAATGCAAGTGCCAGATGTATGTCTGCCTCTGAATGGTAGAGTACATAGGGGATACAGTACTGTGCAGTGTGTGTATGCTGTAGCTGTATACATGCACTGAATGTATATGTGCCTGAGGATGGTAAAATATATGGATTGCCCTGGGTTCCATTTTGGGAGAACCAGGCCTGCATGGCAAAACATGGAGTCACGGTAGAGAGATTCTCCACCCCCAGGCCCCACCCCTGGGCATATTTGTGGAATGCTGCATGGGGAGCATGTAAATACTTACCCCTCCTCCCACCTCCCCAAGAGAATCTACAAGAAACTTCTGATCGTTGCAGGACCACAACCACGAGAGGCAGAGCCTGCAAGGGAGAGAGCCTGTGACAGCCGAATGCAGCCGCTTCGTCTGCATGCGGTCCGACTCACCTGATTTGGACTTGAGCAGCTACGATCACCCATGGGCGAGGCGCACTCTGATACTCCAAGCGTGTTCCACTCCCACTGGTGGGTATAAGCCTTGTTTCGGGTCCAATTGCCTTGGGGGAAACTTGCTGCTAAATCAAGAGCCTGTGTACTGGAACACTGTTTCTTTAAATCAGAGCTGTAGTACAAGTGTCTATCAAAGTTACGGTTAATGCCATCTGTATTTGATGACTGAGGCCTGGGGGCGTTGGAGTTGTTCATTGCACTTTATCATGCACCAAGTTCTTTGTAGAATAACAGACACATGGTCATGCCCCTGGATTTTTAAACCTTTGCTGCTATCCCTGAGGGTTGCTAATCTTCGCTTCTACCTCTTGAGGGAGGCAGGGTGAAGCACCCTCAGAGGATCACCCAACTATGCACAGCGCACTTTATAAGAGAGTGTTGCATCATGGGTTTAAATTGCTTTCTGAATGATTTGGTTAATTGCTTGATGCACGTTTTTTTTGTCTTAGTATGTTTATGGTTTTTATTAGCTAATAAACTAAATTTCACAGAGTAGTAGTAGACCCGTGGGGCATAAACTGGATGTTAACAACAGTGAATGGGGAATAACCATGATCGCTAATGTGAGGCTTGAGTGGGACCGGGAACTGCCAAAGACACCAGAGGCCCGAACACAGGGGAGGGCTGTGTAATTGTTTATGAATGTAGTATTTTCACTTTGTTCGGTTAGCAATAGAAATAAAACAGTGAGTAGTTGACAGGACAATAGGTTATTGCTGCACAACTCCGCTCACTTTCCCCAAAATCAGGTGCTGAAGGTGTACTTTTGCACAGTAGCTCAGAAGCCATAGTAGGACAGGCCCCAGGACATCAGAAGTAAAATCAGAAGTAAAAGGCCTCAACCACCAGTTAGGACCAGAAGCCCCTGCATGCCCAGTGGCCCTCTGAAAGGAGTTCCGACTGTCTCTAAAAGAAGTCGAGTTAAAGTTGAAAATATATTGTTCTATACGAAAACAAAAAAAAAAAACTCAGAAATAGATGGGTTTATCACCCTAAAGTGTTCTGCGATCCGGTCATCGAGTAAGAAAAAACATAACTGAGCTTCTAAGGCAAACTACCAGTACAGTGCATGCTGGGTAGTGAAAGCTGTCGGTTTGCACCCTGTGCAAGTAGAGACCCTCATTCTAGTCAGAATAAGGGAGATACCCGGCTCAGATAACCTCTGCTCACCCCCTTGGTAGCTCGGCACAAGCAGTCAGGCTTATCTCAGAAGCAATGTGTAAAGTATTTGCACATAACACAGTAATACAGTGAAAACACTACAAAAGGATTTACCGGTGTAAAACAAGACCAAAACGAGAAAAATCCAACGTACAATAATAAAGATATTAATTTTGCAAGAATTAACTTAAAAATACAGTACCTTGAAGTCGATAGCTCAGTCTGGGGCTATCACAGCATCGTGAACAACAAATTCAACAGTTCAGGCCGGTCACGGCGTCGCTGGCTAGCTACGGTGTTGAGAAGACTTGCAACTAGTACCTTGGAAATGTAGGGAGTTGTGATCCTTGAGATGAGGGCCAGCGAGGAGCATCGCATGCATCGCTTCCGAAGGTCAGTGCAGTGGTCGTCGGGCCCTTGAAGTCACACGCGGTGCAGATCGAACTCCGGGCTGATGAAGAAGTCAGGAGCGCTGGCATTGATGGCATAGGGGCTGCAATGCAAAGCGGGACAATGCGGCATGCGGTGCCCATAGGTCGCGGTGCGGGCAGTGGCTCGGTGAAGTCATCCTGCGGTGTCGGTGAGACCAGGGCTGTGGTGCGAAGCAGGGCAGTGCGAAGTGCCGTGTCTCCAGGTCACGGTGCAGGCAGCAGCATCGTCATTGCTGAAGCACGATCGTCGGTAGACCCACGGCAGCGGTACGATACGGCGGGCTCCGTGTGGTGCCCACAGGTCCCTGGACCGGGGCAGTGGTGTGGGACGGGACAGTGCTTCGTGCACCTCACGAGCGGTGTCCACATGCCATGGTGCAGGCAGCAGCGTCCGTGTCAGAGTGAGGGTCGTCGTCGGGGATGCCCAGGCTGCGGTGTGAGCAAGGCGATGCGGAGTGTGAGGCCCATAGGTGACAGTGCAAGCAGTGGCTCTGTGACAGCGTCAGGTGGCAGAGTCGGTGAGACCAGGGTTGTGGTGCAACATGATGCATGACTCCATGTGGCGTCATCAGGTCACGGTCCAGGAAGCAGCGTTGTTGATGGCGTTGCGGTGCTTTTTCTTCTCTTGCAGCACAAAACACACAGTTCCGAGTGCTGTAGGAAGATGAAGCTGAAGTCTTTGACATCCCTGAGACTTCCACCAGGAGGCAAGCTCTACTTCAAGCCCTTGGCGAAACTTCACAAGAAGGATACACAGCAAAGTCCAGTCTTTGTCCTCTTTATGGCAGAAGCAGCAACTGCAGACCAACCCAGCAAAGCATACACAACAAAGGGGCAATACTCCTCCTCCAGCTCGTCAGCTCTTCTCCTTGGCAGATGTTACTCTTGATCCAGAAGTGTTCTAAAAGTCTGGGGTTTTGGGTCCACTACTTATACCCCTTTATGTCTCTGGAGTAGGCAAACTTCAAAGGAAATTCTCTGTTGTTCACAAGATCCCACCTTGCCCGAGGCCTGGCCAAAGAAACACACCAGGGGGTCACAGACTGCATTGCATGAGGACAGGCACAGCCCTTTCAAGTGTAAGTGTCAGCTCCTCCCTCCCCACTCTAGCCCAGGAGACTCGTCAGGATATGCAGGCTACATTCCAGGTCCCTTTGTGTCACTGCCTAGAGGGAATTCATAACAGCCCAACAGTCAGACGTGGAATGTTCAAGCAGGCAGAGGCACAGATTGGTTAAGCAAGAAAATGCCCACTTTCTAAAAGTGGCATTTTTAAACTGACAATCTAAAACCAACTTTACCATAAGGTGTATTTTTAAAATGTGTGTTCAGAGACCCCAAACTCCATACCTCTAACTGTTCCCAATAGGCAAACTGCACTTAAAAGATATTTAAAGGCAGTCCCCATGCTAACCTATGAGAGAGATAGGCCTTGCAACATTGAATAACGAATTTGGCAGTATTTCACTGTCAGGACATGTAAAACACATCAGTACATGTCCTACCTTTAAAATACACAGCAGCCTGCCCATGGGACTACCTAGGGCCTACCTTAGGGGTTACTTACATGTAGTAAAAGGGAAAGTTTGGGCCTGGCAAGTGGGTACATTTTCCAGGTCGAATTGACAGTGCAAGACTGCACACACAGATACTGCAGTGGCAGGTCTGAGAGATGTTTACAGGGCTACTCATGTGGGTGGCACAATTGGTGCTGCAGGTCCACTAGTAGCATTTCATTTACAGGCCCTTGGCACACATAGTGCACTTTACTAGGAACTTACCAGTAAATCAAATATGTCAATCATGGATAAACCAATCACCAGTACCAATTACATAGGAAGCAGTTGCCGTTTAGCACTGATCAGCAGTGGTAAAGTGTACAGAGACAATAAACTGGCAAAAACAGAGTCAAGCATACCATTAAAACAGGAGGTCAGAAGGCAAAAAGACAGGGAAAACACACCAAAAGATGCCAGGTCTAACAAGCTCTCAAATCTACAGTACATATTGTGTTCAGCTGATGCACGTTCAACCTGACGTGCACTTTTCTCTACATTTATCTTTGTTAGCAAGTTTTTGTCTAGTCTATTTTTATATGATACATTTCTACACTGAATGCTTCACAAGATGGGTGTTTTCATGATTATTCCAGTGAATCCTACATGCAGAATCAGTCGTACCACTCCGATCCTGGACAGTGACCAGCCCGATGGCAGAAGAAAACAATCTGAGGTAGAACCAGTGTGCTGGTGCATTGTGGACCGAGAGAGGGGTGACAACAGTTATTTTGACTGAGACTTCTTTAAAAAAAATACTGAAGTTACCAACACCTGGATGCATCACTGGATGTCAGGAGTATGTGCAGCATGTGTATCACAAGCTGTGGCGTTTTTATTGCAAAAAAAAAAAAAATGCATCTCACTTCACAGGTCCTACTGAAATAACATGCTCGCCTTCACAAAAGCCCAGAACCACTCAGCACTGTTTTACATTAGAGAATGGACAATCAAGATTCAGTTCATAAAAATTTAACAAAACCTGTGCATTTTAATTTTGAGAGGATTATATAAAGGGACCATAAAGAAAAGGAACCGTTGAGGCTTAATCGGTTCTGAAAGTATTGCGCAAGGAACATACAGCTTGAGAAAACAGATTTTATTTAATTATCTGATCATCTAGCAATAGCAAACTTATTCAAGGAGATTTTCATAAGTGAATTGGGACCACTCTGTCCCTCCATTTGCGCGGCAGTATTACATCAGGCTTTCAAAATCATAGCCACAGTTATAACCTTGCTTGATCGGTTAACAGATTTGGTGCCTAAAGCGCTATAATGACCCTTTCCTTCAAAGCACTTAACTGCACATCAGAAAAAAAACCAAAACACTTTAAAGTTTTAAAAAGCTTTATTTACTCTAAATGAAAACAATGTTTTTTAAAAAATACTCACAGCTTCTCTACATTATATGTACATAAACTCCCAGCACACCTTGAAATCTTAATCCACTTGCACTGCAGAATCCTTGTCCATCAAAAGTGTCAAAGCTGATATGTGGGTGAAGAGACATTAAGATTTGACTGCCAAGCTCACCGATTTATTTTAACATAACCTGCCAGACTAATACCCTTGCAGTCAACTATCCAGTCAATGTAAGTATGCATTATGCCCTGAGAGTAGTGGTCCGTGGGCGATTTCCAAAGTGAATGGGCAAGGGGTATGTGTCATAATAGGATGGGGTGTAAATTATTGTGTACATTTTGCTCAGCAGGAAGGAATGAGTGATATGCACACTACATATGGGGACAGAGGGGTATTCGTCCTCTCACAAGGGGCAGATTCATAAGACTCGATTGAGACCAGAACATATGACCAAGGTACAAACAGGAAAGAGTTAGTGGGGTGGGTCTTAAAAAGGGCCATGTGCTTTATACTAACACGAAAGTATTCTGAGAAGGGTTGCCTGTTAAATTCACAGGAGAAGAAGGTAAGACCTGGATACTGAAAAATGATCTGTGTCCTAAATAATGGAGGCAGAGAGCGGTAGTCATTCATTACAAGCATGTACCATATAAAGAGTAGATGTCTAGCTGCACAGATGTAGAAACTCACTACACGTGACTGTAGGTAAATTAAAGCTAAAGCCGGCTGCGAGTAACGTTAACCCATACTCACATTCTTTCAAAATGCAGGCTCCTTTAACTCTGACTCACATTCATGCTCACAAGGAGCAGGGGGTAGTACCCTAGAGTTACATATATTAACATACATGACATATGACACGTCTCAACACTGTCTAATACTATTAGATACATAAAATGAAAGCCTCCCACTTTAAATAAAGTTGCGTTCCTATACAAATATACAACTACCTTTCTGACGTGTTCTTATCACTCACTCTGCAATTTACAACCACACAATATTTTCTCATCTACAACACCCAATTAATCCGTACCCATAACACTTCTAGGGATCTCTGCAACATACATTCCTAATCATGAATCCGAACTGCCACCAGCTCTATGTTTAGTTACCAAGGCTCACCCAAAAATAAAATAAAAAATAAAAAAATTATATATATATATATATATACATATATATACATATATATATATATATACACACACACACACACACACACACACATATACATATATATATATATATACATACATACATATACATATATATAAGAAACTCTGATGGTCCGCACAGTAAACCATACTCCCCCAAAACCTCCAAGCTAAAGAAAGCACACTTTCATAGTTCACTCATCAAGCAAACCTGCATGTTTCCTTTTTATAACAAAAGGACTTGCAACATTTAGATTATAGCTGCCTTCAAATCAGAAGTAAAAAAATTAAACAAAAAAATAGTTCAACATATGAAGATCAAGTTCTGGAAGTTTTATCAATTTCAAAATAAAATAAAAAGATTTGCTAAGCTGCACTGTTTTAAGTGAAAATGACCATGGTGCATTTACCCATTCAAAACAGGCCCTTTCAAGGCAGGCATTTATAAATGCAGATGGACACAAACTTAAGAAGTTGTTGAGACTCAAAACCAAGCACAAGAATTGTGTATGTCTGTGTGGCATGAAATAAGAGGATAGTTCATTAAACTGGGAAACGTGTTTTCACACACCAAGACTTGGATCACTAGCAACTTTTAAAACAATAAGATGAAACTAAGCAGATCCCTCCAGAACAATCAGTCTTAATGGAAATCCTACAAACTTCAACTGTATCATTAAAAAAACAGAAACGAAGATACAGCCTATAGGGGGTGATATGTACCCTTGGCCGTTTCATTTCTGGATAGTAGTGCACTTGGAAACTCTTCATCGTAAATTAAAATGTTCAACTTTTGATTCCAGTGTTTAGTGAAAAAAGAAAGACTAGCCAGATAAATGACAGAAAACGCAACAGTCCTTTTCCGCAGATTTTCATCCCAACAAAAAAGGTCTAAGGGAGAAATTGGAGTGCAAATTTCAGATAACCCCTACATCGTATTCCCTAGACATACTTTCCCCCTTTTTTGATTACTTGCCAGTCCTTTGAGGATGCCTGGAATTACTGATCCTTGCGCATAAATGACAATGTCGTTTAATGCAACCAAATGCAGAAGGCACAGATTTTTTATAACAAATGCAATGGACTTTCACAACCCATTTAATCTCGTTTCCTGGATCTGAACTTAACAGCGTCCTACAAATGTTACCAAAGCACTCCCTCGAAGGCACTTAGCAATGTATCAAAAGATTTGTGCTAGAAACATTACACTACATCTACACCAATCAGAGGTTGGACAAATACCAATGGCACATTGTGCACTATTTTAAATCTTATCAAATAGCTGACCACCAGTTAAGATAGACAATATTCTCAATTTACTGTAACAAAAGAGAAATCTATAGGCTTTGTCAATTCTGTTAAGCAAAAGAACATATTTTTGATGCATCAGTGATAGAGCAGTCATAAGTGTTTTACCTGAAGAAACCACTTTCCAGCGAGTGTTAGTGAACAAAAGCATGTGGGATGTTCATTCCACGGATTCCTTTTCTTTTGGTGAAGGATACCCAAAATTACAATCTAGAGATGGTAAAAAATCCCAAGAAGCGCTCCATTTGGGAGAAAAGTTTGCTTTCTTCATGAAACATAACCACAATAGTCCAATTTTTAACAAAGTCTTTCACTAGAAGAGGTTTTTATAAACAAAATCTTAAACCACTCCTATCCAATAACAAAGTCTTCACAAGCCTTCCCAATATACAGGTGTGACACACTATTTGGACTAAGCAAAAACGCTTAGTGATCTTCTACGACAAATATTTACGGATATAATTCAATACTCAAAAGTGCAAAAATACACAGTGACCTCATAACCATAAAACCAACAATATTGTGCAGTCTAATAAAGTAAACATACACATTTCACCTTCAGCGTTGAGAAGTCATACTTTTAGGACTACATAACCCTGCGAGTGCAACATGTAAATAGGAGTTGTTAGTCTGCTCCCATTTTTTCCATTTGTACATTCAACAGATTGCTTAAGAACGTTACATTAAGTAATCCGAGAAGAGCAGTTCGTTTATTCAAAGGGCACAAAGTGTATTTTGGGGATAATTAGGAATACCAACCTCCAGCACATCATAAAGTATTCATGTAAGATTATACCACGATCGGAACAATTTATTCAGAGGGTGTATACAGCAATCAGGAAATATTGCTTATGGAATTAAATTGGGGGCATACATGAAGAAGCAAAAGACAAACGTCAGAGAATGGAGAACTGGAGCTTGTAATTACAGGTAAAGTATTAACAGGAGTACCATTTTGAGCACAGACAAGTTATGTCATTAATGGATTCTTGGTAGAAGATCACATTTTAACAGTCCCTTTCCTAGTCAGTATCAGATCCATACTTAAAAGGAAGAGGTTTCAGCCAATGCCTTGCTCAAAATGATCTGCAGCTGACTATGCATTCGAAGATAATGAAACAGCAAGTATTTGGTTACACACTACATGATGTGCTGGTGGTGAAGGCTGAGTCTGCTAAGAGTAACAGAGAACATTGCTTAAAAAGGATTTTACCACTGCAAGTGGATTATGGCATGCACCGCAACCAAGAAGGTGAACTGGATACACACTTTCACGCAACACTCAGACACCAATGGGCTATGCCACGGTGCGCTCTAAAGTCAGTGAGGTGGAACCAGCCAACTCCTTTGTTTCTTCTTATAGGAAATTGTGAAAACCCCTTGTTCAGGTTTTGTGTCAGCCGGTGACACACAAGTGCGCAGTTCTAAACTTCTTTCAATGGCTTCTTTCCCTTCTGATACAAAGAGGTGTCATTCACTGAAGCGCTTGTGTTGTCCCCTGCGAGCACGGCTGGAGCGTCGAATCTCCTGACGCGAATCCCTGCACCTCTGGCAGACAAAGACCTCAGGAACATTGGATCTGCGAATCTTGGCACAGGAGAGATGGATCCACGTGGCACACTCGTTGCATTCAATCATGGGCCTTCCTGCAAAGGGTTTCATGCAGAAACAAGTGATAAGGTCCCACGAGTCGTCTTCTGTGGAGAAAGCAGAAAATGAGTGAGGCCTTGGGGGATGTGCAGCTCTCATACAAACAAGCTAATTACCTTCAAGGACGCCATTTCATATGAACATGCAGGTTCCCACGGATTCCTTATGTGAAACAGAACATTTTAGTATAAAGGTCATGTCACTGGCACCTGAGGCACTCTGTGGCTATGGCTATGGATCCATGAGACACATTTTTCTGCACTTCAGAGATCAAGGACAGAATATGGTGAACTCTATGAAAAATAATTAGCACTATCGAGAGACGAAGTGGAATTGAGATAAGGAATCTGGGAGATGGAAACATTGCTTACTTGTGATCGTAGTTTTGCATCGTAAGAATCTTCGTCAAAAGCAATAAACACCAAAATAGTACCACCCATACGTGGATAACTGAACAAGTATTTCCAATATATATTTGCCATATAAGTACATGGGAAAAAACATTTTTAAATTGAGACCGAATACTTCTGCAGTGTACAATTCTAAAATTCCTATTTTCGTCTAGTCTTTTTTTAAATTACTTCCAATTAATTGTAAACCTTAAAAAAAAAAAAAAAACAATAGATAGATAGCACCACATCTGATACTGCTTCCGAATTACACAAGAAACATACGAAATAGAGGCTAATGCAACATTTCTAACTGCATTCTAGATCTTCATCTACAGTCAAACAGAAGCTCGAACACTTCACATCAAAATGCAGTTAATATCCCTAAAATGCACGGACGGTCACAAAATTTGATAGCAATGCCTACCCAAAGATTTCCTACAACAGCTTGAAACATGTGGGAATCAGTTCTTGAGAGTACAAATCATAATAAAAATGCCCTATGTAAGTATAGACTGGTGTCCATGTTGCTGCTTTAGAAATAGCTACTGTTGTGGGGTTTGTTCATAAAGTTGCATAAGTAATTTTGACTTTGGTAGGATTAACTATTAGATTGCTTGTTAATGTTTTATTTGCTAAAAATACCAGAAACAATATAAATGTAGTTTAATGGTTTCAGCCTATGCATCCCATATCTAATGGATCCATAGTTAACCAAATATTGTGGAAACTAACCTGTATCCTAATATATTTGAAGAGTCTCTAGATTCTACCAAGACACAACACGCTGTCTAATGAATGATAAGATCCCATTGCTGGAGAGGCAGTATTGTTGAAAAATACAGATAAAGAAATAGACTGACTTGCATGGCAGAAAAGGAGGATGCACTACACTACTGGAATAAAAAAAAACATGTACGGTTCTTGTATCTCAGAGCTTGGCTCTCATCAATTCTAAAAACACGAGTAACTGCTACTAAGAAAATAGGAAAAAGGACGGATTGTTCAACATGAATTTATGAATAGTTTCAAATGGAAGAGACATTCATTTGGTCAGAATCAAATTAAGGACCAGGCAGGAGGGTCAGTAGGGGCAGGGGACCTGCACAGGTGGAGAAACCTTATTATGTCCTTTAAGAAATCTTTAAATCATTCGAACATTAAAAATTAAGGCTTTTCCTGCATCTGTAATAGAAGCAAGATGTACCTAGATGGAAGAGATTTCCATATCTGACTTCTTGGCAGGCAATTTGGTCGAAATTGTTTTCCAACACCATGTGCAGAATAGAATCCCTTACAATTGAAGGCCTAAGCAGCTTGGTTGCATGTCAGATCATTGATACAAATATTGTGTCCTAAATATAGTTTACAAAAATATCATCTGACAGTGTAGATTTTCAATTATCAACTCCAATAGGGCAATCTTTTGGCAAACAATATTTAGGGCACTATATTTTTGTCAAATGATACTTGATCTACAGTATTCTGATTCTACACTAAGCCAAACTGGTAAAGAGTCTTTTAGCCTCTTTTAAAATGTACATACACCAGCCTGGAATACATCCCTTTTTTGTGTCATACGGACCATGTTCAATGTTGGTAAGTTCGGATAGATTTTCCCCTGCTTCCCATATGATTAGAGTAGTTTGCACAGCAATTCCAGTGTGGCCTCTTCGAATATGCAAATCAATAGTGCACCACAACTGCCTCTTCTATTCTGAAGCTACTGTTATCATTCCTTAAGCCGGCATTAATTTGATCGGAGATAATAGAATTAAAGAAATTGATAAGTGCAGTCTATCACACTGACTCTGTAAAGTGGGGGGAAAACGCTGCTGGTAATCTTAACAATATTTAAGATTTATTTATTTATTTTTTTTTTAAACTTGACTTATTTTTGGTTTTCACTTATTTTAATTAATTTGCACTGTTTACATAGCAGCTTTTAGGGGCATCAAGGCCCTATTACCACTTCCAGGCGTGTTGAGTGCTGGTGCCTCTGTGAAGACTCCATTTTGTTTGGCCCTATAGTTGTTGTCCGAGGCTCTGCATTTAATGAGCCTGGGAACACAGATGCACCACTGGCACATCAAAGGCAAGGCTGTCTGCGCTCATCCACGACAAATCCGGACCATAAGCCAGGACCCCCTGGTCCAAATGGGATCTAAAAGTACTCTAGGGCCAGTTTGCTGGATCTAAACATGGGTAAGCCCTCACCGTGTAATATGTTTGACCCATGTCACGATTTTGAGGTCCTTCATCTGCTCACTGTATTTGGTACTGTCTGGAGAAACCAACTGCATTAAAAAGATGTTATGCTCACTTCAACCTTCGGCCAAGAAGGACATAAGAATGAACTGTGTATTTCTAAATACACGTTCTCTCATCAAACTAAGGTGGGATTTTTTTTTTTAAATTATGTGAAAACCACTTGCCCGAAATGGTGTTTCAGATAGAGGTGTGGGGTGATGATAGTACAGACCCAGACCTGGTTGAGGCTCTACCTGTTGGTTACTCTATTAAGAGACTAGTTGGTAAAGGTGGGGTAGGCCTTGAAGTAGTTTTTCAAGACCACCTGAAAGTGTTATGTGAACCTGTTACAGTAATGGGGTGCTAACCAATGTTTTTCAGGTGTAAATTACCCTACCAATCCTTTTTAATGCGCTATTGGTGTACAGACCTCCTGGTCCAAAAACAAGTTTTAAAGAAAGTTTGGGGGGACACGCTCGAATCCTTTATGCGGTATGCTAATTTTACCATTTTAGAGGATTTTAACTTTCATTGTGATGACATGAATAACTAAGATACAAAGCTACTTTTGGATATCCAAATATCTTCAACCTTTCTCAATTTGGTGAATGCCTGCACTCTTAATGCAGGCCATTTTCTCTAATAAGCCAGATCTGAAGGTTGATGACATTGTTCCATTTACATGGTCAGCTCATAAGATTGTTAAATTTAGTCTTGAGACTATATATTATACCATTCAGACAACCAAGTCTACGCAATTTAAAAGATTTCAGCCTTGGAATAAAATTAGCATTCCCGATCTGACACTCTCGAGCAGTCTCATCCTCATTTTATGAAAGATACCAAACTCACGGAAGGGACGTTTACTGGATGGTTAGGAGCTGCAGTTACTAAGCATGCTTCAGTGAAAATCATTAAAAATCACAAGAGTAGACCAACTGCCCCTCGGTTTCTTTGGGCTCAAACGTAAAGGCAGAAGAAGAGAAAAAGCATGGCAGAAAGACTACAAAGTGGAAGAAAAGCAAAATATAAAAGGCTTATTCAAGATTAAAAATCTGATTGTCTTCGAAAAAAGACTAAATTCTTCTCAAATAAAATTTATGCTGCCAAGAACTCCACCAAAGAACTTTTTAAAACAGTTGAGTTCTCATCCAACATATCTTCATAGCTTACCTCAGTTCCTTGTCACTTGTTCTGCGTTCAACTCGCAGATTTCTTTAAAAGCAAAGTAGATTACATTTTCAGTAAATTAAATGTCAAGGATTGATTGTATGACCCTTCCCAAGATCTAGATAATTTAGCTTCAGGTTCTAGTTTTTTTTTTTTTTTAAACTAATCTGCCGTTGCTTAACAACGGAGTGGTCAAACTGGTTAGCCATAAAAAAAAAAAAAAACAGGGGCTCCTTATGCCCCTTGTCCTCCAAAAATTTTGCAAGAGATTGTGGATGCAATTTCTCTTCCACTCGCTCAGCTAAACAGCAACATCTTGGAGTCTGGATCTTTCCCGTTAGAATGGAAAAAAGCATCCATTCTCCCTCTGTTGAAAAAGCCAACAATATACCCCAAAGAGGTGAAGAATTACCTCCCTATTTCGAGTTTTTCTCTACCAGCTAAAGTTCTGGAAAAACATATGAATATCACCCTGTCCAAATTTGTGGAGGAGAATAATGTATTAGATTCAGCTCAATCTTGTTTTATGCCAAATTATAGCACAGAACCTGCCTTCGTTGTGGCCATCGGCTAAAGGAGAACATGGACATTGATGGGAAGGCTGCCATGGATTATCAGACCTGTTGACAGCTTTAAACACCGTCAACCATGAGATTTCATCTTTATGCCCTACTCTTAACATTTATGTGGCTCTGTTGATAAAATTAATTTGATCCTCTGGCTTCGCTCCCACAGCATACACAGATGACAAACAACTCATTGTGTACATTTCGAATGATATAGAAGAGACAGCCCTTGGCTTCAATAAATGTATGGGGCAATTGTTCAATGGATGAATGTAAATAGCCTTATCCCTATTCAGCACAAATTGAGGTTCTCTTTTTTGGGAAGAACTCTTCATCTTGGATCCAGTCTTGGTGACTTCAAATGCTGGGTTCTCTCCACATACCAGTATCCAGTGCTGAACACCTGGAGATAATCTTTGATGCCCTTCTGTCTATTAATGTGCAGATAAATACATTCATCTCCTACTGCTTCTTTCTGCTGCCTAAAATTAGGAAGATTCTTGTGTATATTCCTTTTGAGCTGAAAAACAGTGGTTACTGGTCTGATCTCATCTAGACTGGACCGTTGTAATTCTCTTTAGTTATTGACTCACCAGCATTATTTGGAAAACTTCAATGCCTGCAGAAAGCTGCAGCAAGGCTTTTAAAGAAGACCCCTAAATTTCAGTCAGTATCAGGAACATTTAAAGACCTCCACTGGTTGCATGTGAGAATGAGGGTCAGATTCAAGGTTCTCTGCCTTGCACATAAAACCTTGTATAAAGTTGCCCCAGACTACTTAAAGAAAAACTCCACTTGGTACAACCACAGCCTGCTACAAGAAAATTAGGAGATCTAACTCGGGGATGGGGCAGGATATTTATGCACCCTATAGTCCTTTTGTGAAGTAATTGACCAGAACAGCTGAGGCCAATCCAATTTTCAGAGTTTCAGAAAATAGCGAAAAACCTGGCTGTTCTCCTGCCCAATAAGAGAGGTTTAAACTACATTCCAGTCTCAGCTATGTGATTAGTCAGTTTGGTAGTTGCTCAGCGCCAAGACGTCACTGGCATTCACGCACTTTACAAAATCATCATCATAATGTTTCCTAACCAGTTCATCAAAAGGGCACTGTCCAATGACCCCGGTGCTTGGAATCTGTATGCAAACATTGTGTATTTTGTGCATTTGTATTAACATCTATTAGTGGACAATTTGAGTCTTGAAAGGCCATCGCCCAGAACCCATTCATGGTTCTCTAGGAACTGTCTGAACTAAGAATACACTTTAACACACTCTACTCCTGGCAGGTGAACGTGCTTTACGGTTTAAATTTCTGGCTATTAGCCATTTCCATATCCACTGAGCACAGAAAAATTGTCCTCGATCTAGAGCGCCCCTTTAACCCTCAATTCAGATACTACATAGTTGAAGTATTATTCCTCGGAATTAGAATTCCGTCCATCATCTGAGAACGAAAGAACACCTCGAAAGCTAAATGCATCGCTCTGTGCTTCAACAGATCTCAATTAAGGTCCCTTTTTGTGACCAGAATCCTTGAAATATTAGATCTCCCGGGTGGATACCCTCAGTAGAACACATTTGTTACAATACTTTGGGTAGGAAGACTGATGCAAAGGAACTCCAACTAAAAGATTTAAAGCCTGGTGGCACCATGAGAAAGACTGACGAGCCGCTGACAACGGAACCAATAAGTCCTCCCAAATGTCTTCTAGTTGATTCCATTAATCACCCTCACCTACCTCAGACTCGGGCATTGGTGCCAGCTGCCCTGAAGAGGGACAGGGGCCGCCAATGGCTGCTTGTAATGCCTGTTAATGGGCAATTCACCAGGCCTGCTGGAGAAAAAGAAAGACTGATCAGCTCCTGGCCCTCAAAGGGGAATGAGGGAGACTGGCTTTGCTAGAGCTGAATGACTAACCTCTACTGGTAATGGATTATGCAGGGCCTTTTCTCTGTGTGGCCACAATGATACTGAGATCCTTCAGCCTACCCAGCAGCTGGCCCTCACAATCGCTGCTATCACCACAAGCAGTGGGACGGGGCAGGTCGCTTGTGCTGACACTGTTGGTTTTGCTTGTTGGTATGAATCGGCAGGGATGAGTGAGCCTGTACTACATCTCTGTTCCTGCAGCAGCTGTGGCCCATCATCTCTGTTGTGCCCTTGGGTTGACTCTGGCCCAGTGCCTGGATTGTCTTGAATTGGAGGAGTAGGTTTTGCCTCGCTACTGTGGGGCCAACCCCAGTAACTTCCATTCCTGCAGATAGCACCTTGCTGGCCTAAACAGCAGCAGCTAGTGTTCCCTCCCTAGCAGGCTTGCCCCTACAACTGTAGCTAGTCTTACCCGCTGGTAGGGGCCGGCATTGGCTAACAGACCAGCACAACAGAACTGAACTCCAGCAGACTAAACAATAGCCCTGCAGCTCTCATCTTAGACACCTATGCTGGTTTTAGTTAACATGACTTGAGCTGCCGTAATGGGGGTTCCACTGCACACTCAAAAGGACCCACTACTACTGCAGACAGGCAGACTCTAACGTTGCTTCCCCTTTAGCCCCCAATATCCAGCCTAGCCTCCTTGATATACCAACAAGCTAGACATCACCTTGGAAACTACAGAGAAGTCCAGGTCATGCCTTTAAAGTAGAATTGATGCTTTGGTACTTTATGTTGGCTTGCCGCCGGATGATCAAAAGAAAGTAGCTGACACGGAGTCCCAAATAACGCTCACTGCTGAAACGTCAGTCAAATATCAGAATTCCAGAAATATCTCCTTGATCTAACCGACACTGCATTTCTAAGAAGGTAAAGCAGAAGATGCAGAGGACTGCAGTTGGCGCATTAACACCTAATTTGTTGCCCTGTCTGAAGGAATAAAGGGCAAATACATTGTGGTCAATTTAGAATCACGATTTAAAAGCTTTGTACCTGCTCTCATGATATCTTTGTTCTTTTCCGTTGAGCAAGCCCCCTGGGTTCCTGCCTGGGGAATCCCTTCTGGCTCTGTGCCCGACCCATCATTGCCAAGTTGCTGTATTTCAAGGATTATGATGAAATCCTACATGCTGCCCACCAAACTACTCATTTCTAAATTGGTGACCACCATATCCTCAAATTCCCAGACTATACTCTGGCAATGGAACATCAATGTTCTTTCTTTGGGGGAGTCAAACACAAGCAGAGAGATGTACCTGAGTACCTTTTGCTGATCCAAGCAAATCTCAGAGTTATATCTGAGAACAAATCCTTTCTCTTCTTTGATTCAACCGTGTCCTGGGACTGGGTGGAACGCATAGGAACTAAAGCCCATGAGGCTTCCCCAGGAAACTGAGCCAGCAAACTAAAAGGTGGTCGTGCAGCAACAGAAAGAAGAACTGTGCCACATTCATGACTCACTTCATGGCGCTGCCAGAACAGCAAGCCACTGACAACAGACCTCGAAGATGGAGGCCTCATTTCAAAACTTAAAGGTGGCAACAATTCCTAAACAGGGCGACTTCTCAAGTGTCAACACAATCTCTTCCTTGCATGCTTTTTTGCATGGGTCTGTGACACTCCCATGGGGACTCTACAGACAGCTGATGATTTACTTTTAAGCTTTCTGCTCACTTGCCCTCTTTCCGCCTGCTGAGTGACTGAATGTTGACAACCTCCTGATGGGCTGCACGACTGCAGATCCTACGTATTGTCAAATTCTATCCACTGTAAGAACCACTGGAGTGGGGGGTTTCACTAAAGGTCCCTATCTGGATGCTGTGTTGAGTCCTACAATAACACTAATCCATATGCAGTACAGGTACAGTTATCTAAAGTTGACAAGACCTGTAGTCCCTACACCCATAAATGCAATACTAGTCAGGCAAAAGGTTCAAGACCGTAGCAATACCAGGAGGCACCAGATAGACCTTCATACAAAGTCAGATCTAGTTCACAATACCAAAATATGTTGGCTGTGTGTTTTTACAAGTTTGGACTGGAGGCTGTTTGCCCCTTGCCCCATGTAATTTAGACTGCTTGGTTAGTTTGCAGGCTTCATAGTAGAATGTTGCCTTGAGTGCTGCAGTGGTGTCGCAAGTGTCCCTCTCCACCCTTTAGCAGATAAGCAGAGAAATGCATCATTCAATATAGCAGCACTTACTAACACATCTATCCAGTGACACTGCCAAATAACTACAACATTATTACATGGAATGTCAGAGGTATGCACACCTGCGGGCGATACGCCATATGCTCCTACATTAAACACAGAGGAACTCGTACTGCCTTACTCCAGAAATCTTACATTATAGATGCAAAAGCCTTACGGCTCTAGAAACTATGCCTGTGAAACTTAAATTTGAATAAAACCAATATTTATTTTCAACCACACAGTGTATTATTAAAGAGAGTAGATATGCACTAGTGAATGTTCACTGGATTGATATCCAGGTGTACTGGCCAGCTTATAGGGTCCGAACTCTGAACAATCCCCCTTCATACACCAGCCATCAGACCAACAAGTATAATGGACCAAGATATCATAGCTATTGGGAGGAGACTTTAACTGTGTGTTCCACATATCCCACAACAGATCATATCCCCTCTCAGTCATGTAACCACATCACAATGTGGCACATTGAGCCACACATTGCAAGGGAATTAATGATTACCTTAACTTTAATAAAAACACCACATCTTCCCTCTTAGGTTGACTGGGCCTTTAAACGGTTGTTTAGATCACAGTGCATAGGCAATAGTAAGGGCATAGTAAAATAGGCTGTTGAGTGAGAGCTGCAGGAGGTTGACAGCATGTTGCTTGAATTAGAAAACCAAGCTATATCTAGTGCAGTGGTACCCTTAACATGCACAAGAAACACATCCCTACTTCAACTATTTTGGCGCATTAACTATGCATCCTATATGGCAAGGGCCCACATGGAGAGCGACATGGCAATCGCCCTGCTTGTGTGGCTCATTAGACAAGAACAAAACCCACACTCCTGTCTCCTATTTGTGCAGTGACAGATACCTTTGTATATACCCATACAGAAATTCATGAGGATAAGTTTGATAAAAATGTATGGTCAGCCCTGCACCTAAGTTTGCTTAGGATTGGGAAGGAGTTTCTAAATAAGATATTGCTTACCCAGATTCCACGGACCTTGCGGCACTACATACCTCCATATTTGCTCAAGAAATAAAGAGCGCCATACAAGCCGTTGTGATAGGTAAAATGCCGGGACCCGATTACTCCCTCTGGAGTTCTTTCTATCAGGCCTATTCTAACTTACTATGCCCAAAATTGCTGCACCTACACAAGATAGATGTTGCGTAGCACAGGCTGCACCCTTCTATCCGAGATTCCTTACTTGTATCTATATCCATACCAGGTACAGGCTCATTCGCGCTCTTATCCTATAGACAGTTAGCGATCGTCAATGTCAGTTAACATTTGGTCAATTAAACTGCTTTTTTCGGACCCATTATCAGAGTACTGGTTGACACATTTATACCAGATTTGCAAATCTATGGAGAACACGGCAGGGGTTGCCCAAGATCCAGATTGCTCTTTGCAATTGCCTTGGAACCTATGATTGATAAGATACATAAGGAAAGAGCCAGTTGGTGTAGCAAACAAAATTCATGCTACATCATTAAATGCAGATGATATTCTCCTATACCTTAAAGTTATTTTGCTTCCCACAATAATATTGCATGCGTCCTCCAGACTTTTGGCAGGACATTGGGACTTGTAATAAGCTCTGCTTGTTTTCTTTCTATCCTGGCACCCCGGAGGTACCATTAGATACAGGCAGAGGCACTCTCGGTCTGTAATGCTGGGAGGACTGCATGCTAGGCCAATTCAAACGTACCAAAAAAAACAAAAGAAACGGATTGCTTGCTTTCTTAACCATAACATTAGAGTGGAAGGCAAATGGGTCCCATCAGTGTCAGTATGGCGCCACGCGGTATGAAATTGGCGGAGGCTGAAAATAAAGCACTGTGAGAGGAGGAAATCACAGGTCTAGAGAAACGCCCTGTCCCGATAGTTGGTATGACAGACTACTTAGTATTGAAAACACCACAAAAAATGATGCCTTACCACCACGAGCATGTCCGAATTCTATCTTTTCCCTCTACATGCCACTTTAACCTTGGTCACTCATTACTTTCACTTTAATTGTGCCTGGAACACAATTAATTGCAGTGTATCTCTTGCTGCAAATACGAACCTAAATCTATGACTTGCTCACAGATCACACACTCTGGTCTCAAGGGCCTGCTAAGGCACAGCTTACATTACACCTGGTTGCACTGAGACTCATCTCTGTTTTCGCACAACTATGCTCCTAGCTTTCCACATATTTAAGTCACCTGTTCTCTAAACATAGGATGTTTGTATTCACTCCTTAACTGAAGTTCAGATTGGCCCATTTCTTGCAGTCACCAGTGACAACTTTGCTAATTCTTAATTATTGATGGCCTGATTGAAATGCTTTGAAAATGTTCTGGTCAGCATAACCATGTTTATATTCTGTTTTTGATAAACGTACTGCGTTACAAATGTAAAACTCAATGAAATATAGTTTAAAAAAACAAATAAAAAAAAAAAACTAAAAGGGATGATTCTGCGGGCGACAGGATCTGGCGGGGAAGCTATTGAGGACTGAGCAGCCAGGGCCCGCTGAAAACCACTGCAGACTGTTGGCTTGCACCAGAAAGGCTTCTTCTGGGTTTGCTGTCTGGAATGTGAAGAGTAGGAACCTCGGTTGATGGAAGTGGATAGTACGACTGTCTGCAGAAGGGTGTTTGTGGAGATTGTTGATGCAGTGGGTCTTAAGGTTTGTAACCACCTCTGTACTGTGAAAAACCTCTTCCGCGTGCTCTAAGAAAGGGCAATCGCGGTCTATTTGCAGAACTTCAAGGGACTGAGAGGAGTTGTTACCTGACTTAATTTACTATAAAGCTTTGCCTAGGTATTCCCCGAATAGGTTGTCACTATCAAAAGACACATCTAGGATGTAACGCTGCACCTGCAGCCTGAAGAAAGTGAAGAGCAGCCACCAATGTCTTCTTAACTGACGTGCCACTGCCATGTCTCAAAATCTGGTGCTGGCCACATTTATGGTTTTGTCAATCAGAGCAGCTTTCTCGTCTTCCGGAAAAAAAATGAAGGCGTGAGGTCATGTCTGCCCACACTTGGTCACAGTGCCAGCATATTAGCAGTTCCAATGGAAGCTGCAGCCACAGCAGAGACTCCCTTGCTAAAGTTGTCCATCTTCCTACTTTCCCTTTCTGGTGGCGCTATAGAAGACAGGCTTCTTGAACCACTGTGCTGTTTGCATTACCACAGCATCTGCCTTTCCTAGTGATGCAGTGTTGAGGTAAATTTTCCTTTTTATTGCCATGTTGAAGACTTCAGTGGCCCATCCAGCTTTTTGCCAGACTTTTTAAAAGTCTTGCAAGGGGATTCATCTGACACAGACAAAGGACTATTGTGAGAAGACACCTCGCGAGAGGGTGATCCTCCATCAGTGCAATGCTCACTGAGGGAGATCCTCCCTTAGTGCAGTGTGGTTCCTTACGTTCCTAAGATACACTATGCACATCCTCCTCATCTAAGGCCATTTCAGAAGCCACCTTACTGTAGAATCTTTAAGTTGCCAGTCCTTTTAGTCTTTCAGAGATTTAGCTGAAGTTTTTCTACAAAACCTTTACACTCCTTCGACTTGCAGTAAATTCAGTTTGAGAGTATCTCATCCACAAACAACATCTTCTTACTACAGGAGATAAATGCACTGGAGAGAGTCTTCTTTCCTGACTTAGTCATTATCCTGAAAATTAAACGGATGCTCCTGTCATTAGATGTGTCAAAAGGACCACGCAGATGTTTTTAGGCACAACAGGTCTAATTAAATTCAATCTGTAAAAATCATCTTGTGAGGAAACATATTCTCTGAGCAATGCACAGTCACTTCACTGGCTAAAGTTTGGGGTTTTCTAATTAGGTCATTTGGCTACCAAAGACCTAGTTTATGCACTTGTACAGGCAAAATTTACTTGTACTTCTATTGAAAGGTTACCTTGGGACTTCAAAATTAACAACGGGGAAATGAATCAGGTTAGTGAATCTATGTAAAAAGTTTATGAATAAAACAGTATCCCTCCAGAAAAGTAGTAGGGAGCAGGAAGATCTAGAGTTCAAATTTCTGCAAAGTGTGAAATTCATTGTTTGCCATGATCGTGTAAAAGAATTTAGTTACTTACCTGTAACTGTAGTTCTCCAGTATTGGAACTTTCATAGATTCACATGCTTGAATCCGTCCCCGTTGTCGAGATGTGAGCCCTGGTACATCAAAACAGCACTATAGAAGCTACTGCAATGAAAAAAGGCCCTAAGGCTTTCACTTTAGTAGCCTATCTTTGTTTCTATGGAGTAAAAAGGACCAAAGCAAGTCCCAGCCAATCAGGCTTCCCCTCCCTCTAGAACCCTCCTCAGAGAAGCTCCATTCCCTCAGATTTTCCCAAGCACGAGTTCCAGAGTATCTGAAGAAGACAGGCAACAGTGAGCTTCCCAGGGGAGGAGGGAGGGTCGCATGTGAATCTATGAAAGATTCCAATACTGGAGAACTACAGTTACAGGTAAGTAACTAATTTTCTTACTCCAGTATTGGAACTTTCACAGATTCAAATGCTTGAATCAGAATAGCAAGCAGTAATGAAGCACTTTGTGTAGTATATATCCACACATATACATGTGTATATATATATATATATATATATATATATATATATATATATATATATATACCTATTGTCATAGAACATACATATGTAACCAGAATTACTGAAGAAAAAAGATCATGCGGGAGAGATAGAACCCTAGATAAGCAATAAACATGATAAAAGAACAGCACCATGACCAGAAAATTAAGAAATATCACAACCTCGAAGGAAGATGCTTTAGAATGTGCGCAAAGTATACTGGGGTGGCGGGAAAAAAGAAATAAAGGAATACAACAGCTCACCGTTACTGGAATGGATGTCGTAAAACTGCTTGTCCTACCGCCACATCACCCTGCTGAGTTTCTTCTAAACACTAATGTTTCACAAATGTTTGCGTTGACTTCCAAGTGGCTGCCCTGCAGATGTCCTGGATGGGCACTCCTGAAAAAAGCGCCATGGATGCAGCCATTTTCCATGTTGAATGCGCACGCGCTGGATTCTGTAAAGATTTCCTGCTGCTGCATGACAATAGTTAATCGCAGAGGCTATCCACCTTGCAATGCCTGCTTGGATAATGCTTGGCCTTTACGCAGAGCACTAAATGCCACACAGGCTGGTTCGATTGTCTAAATTGCTTAGTTCTATCAAGATAAAATTTTAGGCACGTCTGAACGTCCAATGAATGCAGAGCTTGTTCCGCTGGCGTTGATGGATTTGGTAAATATGACTTCTGTACCACCGGCTGGTTAATATGGAAATCCAAAGGGACTTTAGGTATAAATTTTGGATTTGTCCGTAAAATTACCTTCTCTCTTGAACTGCAAGAAAGGGTCTTGGATAGTGAATGCTTGAATCTCGCTCACTCTTCTGGCTGAGTTAAGAGCAAGAAGGAGAGACACCTTCCAGGATAGAAATTTCAGATCTGCCTTATGAACTGGCTCAAACGGTGGTTTCATTAATTGAGACAAGACCAAATTAAGCTACCACGATGGAGGAGGAGGCCTGACTGGAGGGAATGACCTGAACAGTCCCTTAAAAAACAGCTTTATGACCCTTGCGGACCACAAAGGAGGTACGTTATCTGCACGCCTGTTGCGGGAAATCGCTGCTAAGTGGACTTTAATCGAGGAAACAGCCAAATCCGATCTGGCCAGAAGGAGAAGATAAGGCAGTATTTGCTCTGGCGATGAATAGAAAGGATGCACCTGAGCTTGTGTACACCATGAGCAAAACCTCCTCCACTTCAGACGATAACATTTGCTGGTACTCACAACTGCAGCCCTGGCGAGGAGGATTCTACAATCCGAAGGTATATCTAGATGCACAAGCTCATGGTGTTCAGGAGCCAGGCTGTCAAGTTAAGTGAAGCTGGATCAGGGTGGAGAATTTGGCCCTTGCTCATTGTTAGCAGTGATGACATCACTGGTAGAGGGATGCTGAGGTTCTGTGAGAGGAGAAGGAGCTCTGTATACCAAAACTGGCAAGGCCATGCCGGAGCAATCAGAAGGAGCTTGCAACGTTCGTTCTTTATCTTTGCCAGAACCCTTGGTATTAAGGGAATGAGAGGAAAAGCGTAAGCACAAATTCCTGACAATGCCATGGAAAACACATTCCCCCCAAGAGCCCCAATGGTGACCCCGACTTGTAAAGAATCAGCATCTTGCATTCTGCAGGGTGGTGAAGAGATCCAGGATTGGTTTCCCCATAGGGAAAAGACTTGTTTCAACACTCCTTGATCCAGCTCTCATTCGTGGTTGGAAGATCGAGACCTGCTCAAAGAATGTGCTATGATGTTCTGTACGCCTGGGACATGTTCCACTCAAAGGTTTATCTGCTGGCTGATAGACCATTCCCAAATGCGCTGAGATTCTCTCGATAAGAGCAGAGACCTGATTCCTCCCTGTTTGATATAATGCATTGATCTCCATCCGAATGAGTACTGATTAACCTTTTATTTTTGGGAGAAAATCGCAAAGCGCTAATCAAACAGCTTTCAATTGGAGGTAATTGATGTGAAAAACCTTCTGATGTTGTTTCCATTTGCCCTTGACTCGTAGGTGCTGAAGGAAGGCACCCCAACCCTCGAGAGAAGCGTCTGTAGAAATTACCCATGAAGCTTGTTGGGGGAGAAAGAAAGTCCCCTCGATAAGTGAGACTCCTGAGTCCACCAAGTTAGAATTGATATCATGGGCTTTTTTATTCTGATGACATTGTCGAAAGACCACCTGGACTGCGTCCACTGAAGGTCTAGCTGCTCCTGTAGGGGCCTCATTCTGAGACGACAGAATGGTACCAGTTGAATGCAGGAGGACATCATCCCCAACAGGGACTTGAAGAGGCAAGCTGAAACATACTTTCTTTTTCGTAAGCTCCTCGCAAGGGACATGAGCTTTCTTCGTCGCTCCTCTGTAGGAGTTGCATTGTTGTAGGAAGTCTCCAATAGTGCCCCTAGAAATGTTCTCCTTCTAAAGGGCTGGAAGACTGACTTGTCGCGGTTGACTGTTAAGCCAAGGCTCATGAACAGCTTGATGCAGGCACATGTGGACTTCAGTGCCTCAGACCTGGACTTGGCCTTGACTAGCCAATTGTCCAGATTAGAGAAGACTTGATGGTTCTGGCTTCTGAGGAAAGCTGCTACAGGAGCCAAGCATTTGGTAAATATTCTGGGGCCGAATTCAGACCGGAGGGTAACACTTTGAACTGGAAATGGTCTCCGGCTTCTACAAATCTGAGGTATTTCCTGTGGGAAGGGTGTATAGCGATATGGAAATATGCGTCCTGCAAATCGAGGGTGGACATGTAATCTCCCGGGTTGAGAAGGGACAGGATGTCTGTTAGGGTGATCATACGGAATGACTGTTTCTTGAGATAAGTATTGAGATCCGTGAAGTCTAGGATTGGGTGCCAAATCTTCCACTTCTTTCGAACCAGGAAGAACAGAGAGTAGTATCCCTTTCTTTTGTCCTGATGTGGAACTCTCTATAGCTCCCTTGAGGTGCATCGACTCGACTTCCTGCTTGAGTAAGTGCAAGTGCTTTACCCTTCGAGGGAGGGGGAAGTCTTGTAGGAGGTTACTGTAAGAATTCCGAAGTATGGCCAAATTGAATGGGATTTAAGACCCATTGGTCTGATGTTATCTTTTGCCAATTGTGAAAGGAAAGAGAAATCCATCCCCCTAGTTTTGTATCCAAGGGAAGGTTCGCAGCCGGAGACACCAGACAGTCATTGTCTGCATTCTGTGTCCTTCGCTTGCCTTCCAGCTTTTCCTCTCTGTGAAGGTCTCGAAAAAGCGGAGGCAGTCTCTGTTGGAACTGGGAACAAAAGGACTGAGAAGCCGCAGAGACAGAGGGGTACCTATATTGTTGGAAGCCTCCCCTATATGATGAATACCCCTGACCTCTAGCTCCCCGAAAGGGCTGGCTTTTAAACTGCAGCGTGCCAAGGGACCTGGCTGCATCAGTATACGTTTTTATTGACTGAAGCGCTCAATCTGCTTCCCGAATAGGGCTTCACCATCAAAAAGAAGGTCCAGAATTTTGTTTTGAACCTCAGGCCTAAACTAATTCGCCCGGAGCCAACCCTGCCTTTTTAGAACCGTGGCTCCTGCCATCGGCCAGAAAGCCGTGGTGGTGATATCCATCGCACAGTCTAACATCAGCAGAAGACCTCTCACACTCTTGCAAGACTTTCTTGGCTTCCAATTTAGAGTCCTCTGGCAGGTGATCTAGGTAGGGAGCAATATCCGCCCATAGCTGCCTATCATATCTGCCTATGATAGCCAAAGAATTAGAAGCTTTTATCATAAGCGAAGCCATCAAAGAAAAACGCTTCCAAATATTATCGAGCCTTCTACCCTCCTTGTCAGGTGGAGTAGATATTGGCGCTGAAGGGTTTCTGGATCTATGTTGTGCCGCTTGGGCAATGACTGAGTCCGGTTTGGGATGGCCCGTGAGGCAGGCCAGAGAGTCTTTCAGGGCCTTATATTTCTTGTCAAGACGAGGCAGAACTGGGGTGACGGTCGCCAGGTTCTTCATTACCTTGATGCCCTCATCCCAAATATAGTCCACAATTGGCATAGACTTTACACTTTTTTTAAATGGCTCCTTGAAAGCATACAAGAGACAGTTCATCTGCTTCGTGGGCAGCTCAAACCTCTTTGCAGCTCTTTCCAACAAGTTTTGAAAACCCCTTGATGTCACCAGGAGGGGAATCCACTGGAACCAGGGAGGGTGAGGACGGGGTAGGAATCTGATAATCATCCCACTTTGTTATGGCATCCGGCAATTCCCCCATCTCTCTGTCATCGTCAGATGAAGACAGATCTTGTGTTGGGATTGGAACTGGCGTCTGTGGTGGTACAAGCAATGGCTGGACCCCCTGATTAACCGGAGTAGAAGGAAGAGGCACAGAGGGCGTCATAGAAGGTTGCTGTACTTCTGAGCCAGCTGGTAGAAACCACCTTCTGTAGTCATCCAATATCAGTTGTAAGTCAGCTATGAGCGATCCCGGCAAAGAAACCATCTGATCCTGATAGGGATACTGCTGTGGTTGGGAATAAACTGAGAGTGGATCATGCTGTATGTCCTCCTCTAGATCCTGGCACTTCACATGTAATTCTGATGGGCAATGGGCAATCCCAAACTGGCCCTTGTCTTCCGAATCTTCCTGTTCCAAAAGATGTGTAGGTACCAACGCTGATACCCTACTTGGAGATGTAACCAGTGGCGAAGGTAAATCAGACTTCTTATGTCTGCTAACTCTCGCCGATGGCATCACCAACGGCACCGTCGACGGCAGCGCTGACGGGGACAGCACAGACGACGGAGAAAGTCTCTTAGACGAGGAATCGGACGACGATAGCAGCATCATTGACGGTCTCACCAGCAGCATCGTCGACGGAGGAGAGTCAATGGGTATACTGATCGTCGACGAAGTGACCGCAAACACCGTCGTCGATATGAACATCATTGAAGAGGAAGCAGCCGTAGAGACGTAGTCAACAACGAGGCTGTAAACACCTTTCGACGCGGTCATCGACTGTGTCGTCGTTGCAGATTTTCCAGATGGCTTCTTAAAGACATGTTTTACCACAGGAGGTGGCGTTGGAGGCTCAGAAATGGCTCTTTTGCTGCGTTCTGAGGAGACAGAATCTTCCTTAGAGTGTCTTTTAGGTGAAACAGAACTCCTGTGTAGAGAACTGGAAGGACTGCCAGCTTTAGTAGACACCCGTTTGGTCTTTTTATGAGCTTATTTAGGTGGATCCTCAGAATGGTGAGCTTGAGGAGATCTGCCTCTTTTGTGTAACTTTCTTGATGAAATGATTGTCAGAACCAGACACTGGGTTCGATCTGGATTTCAACTTCTGGAGCAAAATCAGTAGCCTACCCTCTCTGTCCTTGAAGGTTTTGTTAGAAAAGATTCTGCATACCTTGCAGTCTTTGGCTACATGGTCAGGATAGAGGCAGTAAATACAGTCTTTGTGTGGGTCTTCAAAGTGAAGTCTTTTCTTCCCACAGGTTTTGCAGGCTCTAAAAAGACTTTTATTTTCCTTATCTGACATGTCGAATTTTGAGAAAATACAATTCCTTTAGGCTAAGTAAGAAGATGACACCTTACTTGCTGAAGAAATCCACTTTCTTTGAAGAAAAAAACAGTAGGGATAGACTTCTCTGGAGATTTGACTGAGCAGAGCTCAATGGAGACTCCCTAGCACGAGGTGCGGTAGAAAATCTGAGGGAATGGAGCTTCTCTCAGGAGGGTTCTAGAGGGAGGGGAAGCCTGATTGGCTGGGACTTGCTTTGGTCCTTTTTACTCTTAGAGACAACGGTGGGCTACTAAAGTGAATGCCTTTGGGCCTTTTTTCATTGCAGTAGTTTCTATATTGCTGTTTTGAAGTACTGGGGGCTCCCATCACTACGACGGGGAAGGATTCAAGCATGCAAATCTATGAAAGTTCCAATACTGGAGTAATTAGCTTTTATTAGCAAGACACCACCGAAGAGATAAGACTTTTATAGTAGATAGACAATGCTCTCTCTGTCCCAGTGGGAGTACAAAGCGCTTCTTATTAGACAGACCACAAAATCACCAACACTTAATGAACTAGGTTTTCAGAGTCCAATATCTTGGAAATCCTAGACTTGCTGCCAAAAAGTGTTCAAAATGCAGAAGAAATGCATAACGTAGTGAAAACATTTGAAGACCAGTGACTCAAAGTGTGATATCTTTTGTGGCAATGTAAAGGTGGCCAACAAAGCAAAGATGAATGCATTCTCTACCAGAAGAAGACAATGTCTTGAGGGCACTGGACAGATCAGAAAGGTATATCCTCATTGGCTGCACATCCTTTTTCTCAGCAATTTATCATTGTTTTCAGGTCACCAACCGCTTTCTTTTTTACGAGAAGGAGGCCTTGAAGCCAGACTTATTGTGTTGACCTCAAGGTTTGAGTGACCATGAGAAGCCCAGCTGACTGCCTTGAGACCTTGATGCAATATTACAGCTCCCTTGCAACTCAGTGATCCAGTTGGCCATTTTCTGTTTTAAATAGCAAATAAGGACCCCAAACTTGGTTCACCTTTGTTTGCAGGGGTTGGACAACATGAGGAAAGGAGCTGGTGAAGAGTGATGGATAACAACACAGCATGGCAATACCGAAGAAATCAGTGTTGTCCAGCCAAAGTAGCTGGTAGGAGAAATAGCCAATAACTGCAATCCACCAGTTGTCACTTCACAAGAAGCCCACTGGATGACAAAAGCTTTAGCGCCATGAAATGACAACACGCCAAAAGACAGTGATAACAAATTAATCAATAAATAAATAAATATATACACAAATATTGGGGGTATTAAGAGGGCATCCCCAGTCGCTGATTAATGTGTGAATCTCAACCTTAGACACAGCACCCAGGAGTAAATGTGCATGTTTCCCGCTGGTACTCCTACAATCACTACACTCACGTGCTGAGATTTTGATGCAGCCATGTGTGAGCACATTGATGTATTTCACTCCCAGCCCACACTGACCTCAGAAGTATGTTACGGAGTGAATGGTCCGTGGATATGGGGCTTTATGATGTCTGGAGGAAATGCATCATGAGGATAAAGTGTACCCTTTCCACTCTACTACTTACAAGGTCTTTTCTCTGCTGCTGATCTACACTGAGTGCAGGCATGCAAATCTAGTATCAAACATTTCAGATCATTCTCCAATTGTGTTAGAGCAGGGACATGGGTCGGTGGGGGGGATTTGGGGAGAGTAATGGGGGTGGGGCGATTGGGGGGACGAAATTTGGTGGGACCTGGATTTGAACACTGCATGGCTAATGGATGTTAACTTTTAAACATTGTCAAGGAGGAAACTAAGACCTACTTTGACATTAATAATAGATCAACATCAAAACAGTGCACCACGTCTGGTGATAGGTGATGAAGAGGCACACGGAAGAGGCACAGGGATGTGGGGTGAGTTGGGCTTCCTAACTGCAAAGCGCGAGCTTGCCCATTACTGAATAAGTAAAAACATTAGTCCAATCTCAGTATGGCCAAAGCGAATGGATAAATGTGCACATTTAGACTAAGAAGTGCACTGAGTCAAAGTATGTCCCGAAAAAGGTGCAGAAAATATGGGCGCCTGGGCGTCAATAATATGATCTTGCTAATTATGTGTAAACTATCTGTAGACTAATGCCAGATGATTGCTGTGGTGAGGGTAGGAGATCCCGGACTTGGCAGGTCATATATTTGAGAACCTTTTGTCTAGACACTATTTGTGTGCACTGAAGATGTGTGCAACATCGTTAATATTTTTTCGTTTTATAGTTGTTCAGGCAAAAACTAATAAAAATCAGTTTATCAAAAAAACTATGGACATACATACACACACATATATAGGAAGGACTGGGACTGATAATTGGGCTGGACCTGGGGCAATTCAAATTGTAACTCTTGGTTAAAGAAAGATAGGTACTGACATTTCTGGGTTCCTTAGTATTCAGCTTGACACTCAAGGCACACAAAAGAGGATCCAATATTACAAGAGATGACAAGATGGAAAATCAACTAATTAAACTCACAAGGGCTGATAGTGAAAAACAAATTAGAACCAACCAGATTGTCTTTATGGGCATAACAATGAGTGACAAGGGAGAGAGTCAGTTGTGGCCTGTAATGATGGAGTTCAGGGAAGGAAAATTGCAGGGGCAGAGGAGGTAATGGGGTTCTCCTGCCCTGAGGCATGGGTTAGAGAATGTCCAAGAGCACCATAATCACCTGTCCCCAATCTGAGGGGCAGGGGATGGTGGAGTAAGAAACAGCTCAGTCCATGTACGCTGGGAAAATAAAAGAATCGCAGATTAGCAGGCATGGTGAGGGTAATGAGTACGGGCAGTCTCAGTGGTCTAATTGAGAGTATCTGTTAGACCTGTCAGCTTTTGGTTTGGTATCTCCTATACTTTTTGCTTCTCACCTCCTGTTTTTGATCCTGTGCTGAATTTCGTGGGCTTTAGCACTCTGGGCACTTTACCACTACTGACCAGTGCTAAAATTCAAGTGTTCTCTGTCTAAATTGGGTTTCCTCCATGATTGGCATATTTGATTTACTAGTAAGCCCCTCGTATAGTGCACTAAACGTGCACAGGGCCTGTAAATTAAATGTTACTAGAGGACCTGCAGCACTGATTGTGTGTTTTACATGTCCTGATAGTGAAATACTGCAAAATTCGTTTTTCACTATTGCAAGGCCTATATCTCCAATTAGATAACATGGGGATTGGCTTAAAACAGCCTAGTAATTTCCCATTGGGTGCAGATAGAGTTATGGAGTTTGGATACTCTAACAATTTAAAAATCCATCTTTTAGTGAATTGGTTTTTACATTAAAGTGGACATTTTCTTGCTTAACCATTTTGTGCCTCTACCTGACTGTGGAATACACGTCTGAGTCATCATGACAGATGGGTGAATTCACTCTAGGCAGTCACACAAAGGCAGCTGAGGTGTGATCTGCATATCCCGATGGGTCTTCATGGGCTAGAGTGGAGGGAGGAGCTGACACTTTCACCTGAATAATGCAGTGCCTGCTATTACAAAAAAGCAGTCTCCTACACCCCTGGAGTGCTTCTGGGACCATGGCAGGAAAGGCAGGGTCTTGTGCACTACAAAGACTTTACTTTGAAGTTTGCTTACTTTAAAGGCAGAAAGGAGTATAAGTATTGGGCCTCTGAGACCACAACTTCAGAACACTTCTGGACTGAGGATATTCTGCCATTCTGCCAGGGAGAAGAGCTGGATACCCGAGGGAGACCTGACACTCTGCCTGTCACTTTGCTGTGCTGGCCTGCTGCTTCTACTTCTGCCCTGGGAGTGAAAGAACTGTACTTTGCTTTCTACATCCCACTTTCCAAAGTTCTCCAAGGGCTTGAACTGAGCTTGCCTCCTTTTGTGAAGTCTCAGGGACATCAAAGACTTCATCTGCCACTGCCTGTGCTCTTCTGCTGGGAGTCCTGACTTGCCACGTGGTGCCAAATCCAGTCCCTGGGCCTTTGGAAGTGGAATCTGGTGACCTAAAGAAAATCCACACATCGCGGCCGTTGTGGCAGAAAAACTGACGCAGCGCCTGCACTATGGTTGCAAAATTGACGCAGGACCTGCAAAATCGACATCACCAGCGCCATTGTGGATCTATTGTTGCTGTGCGTCTGGATTTTCCACGCATCATTCCTGGGCATCAAATCATCATCAACTTAAGGAACAGAGTCTGCAAGGCTGGAAATATCGATGCATTGTTGTCCTGCGGGAAAAGAATCGATGCATTGTCTATGGGGCGGGAAAAGAATCGACACCCAGCCTCAATTACAAGTAAGGAATCAACACATTGTTTGGTTTTCTGATGCATCACCTCTTATGCAGCTTTATTTTTTACTCACACCAGGTACTTTGTGCTAAAAGACCACATCCATTGATTCCAATGGATTAAGACTCAATTTTAAAAACTGGAATTTCTTGTGTATGTTGGATTTTTGTTGTTTTGGTCTTGTTTTACTCCAATAAAATAGTGGCTATTTTTCTATACTGGCGTGGAGTACTTCTGTGGTGTTTTCAATGTGTTACTGTGTGTATGTGTATAAATACTTTACACATTGACTTTGGGATAAGCCTGCCTGCTTTTGCCAAACTACCAAGGGGATGAGCAGGGGTTATCTTAGGTGTGTGACTCCCTTACAATGACTAGAGTGAGGGTCGCTACTTGGACAGGGTGTAAACTGACTGCTAACTAGAGACCCCATTTCTAACAGTATCAATACCAGAGGGCACTTTTATTTCATTTGTTTGCACTGGTGAATTATGGGGGAGGCGATAGAGACCTGAAAAGCCTCCTCTCCACGGCCCTTTTTTCACCAACCAAGGAGCCTCCTCCTCTTCTTCTTCTTAAACGTCTCTTGCACCAAAGAGGAGCAGGACAACAACTGGGAAGGAAAAAGCAGGAGCGAACACTTGTTTTGATGGGAAATATTGATGGTGTGCCTAGTTTCCGATTAACTGTTGAGGCAATGTATAGCACACTCTGTTTCAGAGTCCCCTATCGACTCAATTCTCAACCAAAAAAAAGAAAGAAAAAAAAAACTTTTCCTGTGTTGTGGAGTTCACTGCTCAGTGAGGTCTACCAGTAAGCCCCTCAGGAAGACAAACAACTGTAGCAATATGTAAAGGTTTTATCCCTAACCACAGACCATAGGGTGCCCAGGCTAAATTAAACAGAGTGATAGGAGGTGAAATCCAGTATAGTCAAGAAAAAGGAGCTAAAAGGGCTAATTGTATAGTGGTACAGAGCTGTATAGAAGCAAATACGTATAGCCCATGACACTAAGGAGGAGAAAAAAAAAGTCAAGATGGTGCACCTGAGCAGGGAAAGGTTGTTCACATACATATATACACAGTACCAGTGTCACAAAATTATGACTTTTAACTATAGATTCAAATATAGGTCCCATCATTAGGTGGCAGAGCACACACAAGTTGAAAGTGGAAGAAAGGATGTAAAAAGCATTTGAGTTTTGTTTTGTACTTACTGTTTAGCCGTCGTGAGCTGGACTCTCTTCTCTGTGACTTTATTTCTGGATATCTCCACTCAACATCTTTCTCGTTCTCTATTTCTCTTCTAGTCTTTTCCTGCAGCGTCTCTTCACATTCCTCTATCCGCCACTTCTCATCTAAAGAGTCAGGATTCACCATCACTTCTGACACATTCTTTGGCGGATCCCAAGAATCCACCAGATCTCTGAGATTTGTGAAGTCCACTGTCGCTTTTGAGTCTTTGGATTTCAAGACGTCCTTGGGTTCCTCGGATTCTTGTGTTCTGTCAGAAACCTTGGATTCAATTATTTCTTGGGGGTCCTTCAATTCTTTCACAGTTGGCTCAGCATCTTTGGATTCCACCAGCCCCTCGGATTCTTTGGGCTTTAATGCCACTGCCTCTGGATCTTTGCCATCTACCATAACTTCCACAAGGTTGTTGGATTCTACTAACTTCAGAGAATCATTGGAGTTTACTGAAAATGTTTTTGGCATTTTGGAATCTACAATTGTTTTCTCAGGACATTGGTACAGAACAATTTCCTGGGGGGCTTTGGATTCTGTTGCAGTTATGTCCCGTATTTTGGATTCGGCTACAACCTTTTCAGGATCTTTGGACTGAACCATTTGCTGAAGATCTTTGGATTTTTTTGTCAGTGTGTCAAATGTCCACTCTGTTGTTTCAGGACTTCTCACCCCTTCCTCTTCTCCATAACAGTGTGCTGTTGCATCCTGTTCTTTAATAAACTCCTGTAAGAGAGACTTGGGCTTGAAGACTTCAATGGGGCTAGCTGGTGTTTTAAACCCTTCGTCTTTCGTTTCAAGTGCTCTTGGTGCAGGTATTCCCTCAATACTTGACAGGGTAGATGCTTGAGGTTCAAGCCATACAGGCATTTGTAAAGGGATATCCCTCTTCTGCACCTTGAAATCCCCTCCATTTTTATGGCAAGACATTTTTTTCGATTTCTTATCAGTCTCATCATCCATGCCAAGTTCTTTCGTAGACATTTTCCTTTTACAAGATTTTTCCAGCTTCATCTCATCAGGACCAATGGCCAACAGTGATGCTGGGAAAGTTGGGCACTCAAGGAGCAGGCTTTCCGTGCCGCCCCGAGCCACACCCATCTTCTGCTTGACAATTTTGTTCTTTTTTCCTGGATGATTGGCATGCGAGTCAGAGGAGTGGGAGGATGCCCAACTGTCACTGTCCAAAGTGCTACCTGTGCTGTTCCGAGGGCTGCGACTGGTTCGAGTCCATGGCTCATGCTGCAAGGGAAAAAACTTTGTTTAGCATCTCAACAAACCCTTTTATGAGCTTCAGTAAAAACAAGGTTTTTCAACATTTCACATGGGACGAGAGGAGAAAGCAGATTAGGGAGTAGTCAAAAGGATGCAAGCCCACATTGCTTGGGCCCTTCAGATGTGCAGCCAGAGGCCCACACACCATCCATCAGCTAATAATGGTATGTGTTGGGCTCATTCCACAACGTTTATGTGCATACATGTGGGAATTTTCAGCATTAAAAACGAGTGACTGCCTCCCAAAATTGCATTAGTAGATAGGGAAGCAACCTCTGGGAAGAGGCTCATCAATTCTAATAGCTATCTAAGCAGAAGAATAGACCTGTGGTTGTTACTTTATAAAATATAAATTGTGATGCAAACAGCAAACGGCCATGAGGTCTAGAATCCACAGACACTGCAGATAACAAGAACATGGTTCAGGATTCCCAGGCATATAGCCTATTCTCTTAAAATGACATGTTTTAGGGCCTGATTTAGAATGTGGTTGACTGGTTACTCCGTCACAAATGTGACGGATATTCCATCCACCTTATTACAAGTGCCCTGGGAAATAATGCAAATAAGGCTGGCAGAATACTCGTCACGTTTGTGACAAAGTAACCGGACTGCCAAGTCAGACTAAATGTCCTCAGGAGGTCAACTGCACAAAGCAAGACTACTTCTGGAGAAGTGTGTTCTCCAATACACTCTGCCATTGTAATATAGTCTTTAGCCGTGACCACACCAAAACCACTCCCATCCTAGCAGGTGTCCACTTGTCATCTCCAAGCTGCATCCTGATATGATCCATACATATTATCACAGGGTGTTTACTATTGTAAAGCATACCTCAAATGTATGCATCTGGCTCTACACAAGGCATATCTGGCTACTAAGCAAAAGAGCACTGTAGAGTGACAAGAAGCAATACGATGCCACACCAATAGGGTGTGTACTGGATGCCTCTATTCATCAGGGGCCATACAATGGGGCTAAGGAAGAGGAGTGTGAGTGGGATGGCGTGATAGTGAGCAGAGGAGGTGTGATCATTTGGCAGCCATAGGACATTCGGCAGGTTGGCTGAGAGAGAAAGAAACTGTAATACATGTTTTGCAGCCCACAGAGATGTAGATTCACAAGTTGTGCCCTTTCAGGCCTTTTATGGTTCAGTCAGTATCATTAAAGTTTGTTTTTCTTTAAAGTTTGTTTCATCTTTGAATGTGAAAAGAATGACTCATGATCGCATCCCCAAAACTCACAGTGCCTCACCCTAGATTTTGACATTTTCCTCCTCAAAAGCCTGGTGATGTGTGTATGAGCGATAAATAAAAATTTAACTGAAACCATTATAGAAGTATTTTGTCCAAGACCAAGCAACTATTCTCCTGCCCAAGGGGAGATGGAAAGTTTCTATGAATCTATTACACCACAAGCAGCAACCTGATTGCTTCAGGTGAGTAATGTTTTCCATTTGCAGCATTTGTTGTTCAAGAGCACATGCTCTGCATACATTGAAAAGCAGTACATATCTCCATTTGAGCTTGTGCAAAGTGGTGGAAGTAATAGAAAAGCGTCACTTGAAGAACAATCTGGCCATCTAAGGCTTCTTGTCTGGCCTGTATGTCAAACTAAAACTGTTTTGTTAATACGTGAATAGATATTCCTGTAGCAGCTTTTCGGAGGTTTGCTAATAGAATGTAACTAAGACAGGCCACTGTAGCTCCCTTTTTTATGAGTAGAGTGTGCTTCTGGACTACTTGTGAGAGTATGTTTTGAGATAGCATAACATAATTGAATACATTTAACAATCCATCTGGCAACCCCCGTCTTAAAAATGGGATACCTAAACGTGGACAGTAATTAATGTTTCAACATTTGGAGAAGTACAATTAAGGGTAATACACAAGGGCTCCTCCAATATCTACTGTGGTAAAGCTCTTACACCACAGGTTTGTAGATTAGTCAAGAAAAAGGTAGGTAGATCAACAGACTAATAACTATGGAAAGGAAACACAACTAGAAGCCACGGATGAATACAAAGTATTATTGTGTCTCTGTCTACCTGCAACCTGCTGCTAAAAGTACACTTATGGCAGAGTAGTTAAAAAGTATTTTTTTGACAGTGCATTTACTGGTCCCAATACACTGAGCTGCAGTAGTGCATATTGCTCTTACATTTTGCAATGCTTTCGTCTGGTAGCTGTAAATTTACCAAAACCTGGGATTTCAGGCACCAAACAGATCTGGAAGTGAGATGCAGAAACACGTAAAAAGGATGAACAGCTCTTGCAACAGTGAGAACCAAGGCTGAAGGTCTACATGGGAGCCATGAAGATAACAGTCGTCGGTGCCAGGGGCATTTTGCAAACTACATACTATAGCTCTTAAAGCAGGGGAAAGCGTATGGGAAAGTCCCTGATTATTCTATTAACAGAACAAGCCATAGTGACTTGGGTTGTGGGAAAGGCATGAATTTAGTATTATTCTGTACTTGTACGTGGTGAGCTAATGGATGTTATGGGCCCTTCACTTTTGGAAGTACTACTGTAGAACGCACATGTTCATCTTCCATTTGTGAGTCACATGATGTTTTCTGCTCAGGAGATCTGCAAAGCTGTCCACCTCCGCAAAAGGTTTTGCCAGAGGAACTGGATGACAGTGAGCCAATGACAAATTGCTTTTGACAGAGACAACTGAAGAGCTCACCTTGCTTCTGAAGGTAGTGCACTGCATTTAAGCGGTCTCTGAGAACCAGGAACCATCTAGTTGGGCTGTTTTTTATTTTTTATTTGAAAAGTTTGGAGAGCCAAGGTGATCGGCTTTGAGATTTAACATATTGGTGTGCAACTGTGCATTACTCTGTGACCACCTAACTTGAATTGTTATGTCTGTTTTGTAAGCCCTCAAATCCATGAAAGGAATCTGTGTTAATGGTCACTTGTGGTAGATGATCTAGAAATGATCTTGTAGGAAGTTGGCTCTGTATGTGCTATTTCAAAGTAAGGAATAGCATGCACAGAGTCCAAGGGTTCCCCTTAGAGGTAAAATAGTGGTAAAAATAGATAATACTAATGCTCTATTTTGTGGTAGTGTGGTCGAGCAGTAGGCTTATCCAAGGAGTAGTGTTAAGCATTTGTTGTACATACACATAGACAATAAATGAGGTACACACACTCAGAGACAAATCCAGCCAATAGGTTTTTATATAGAAAAATATCTTTTCTTAGTTTACTTTAAGAACCACAGGTTCAAATTCTACATGTAATAGCTCGTTCGAAAGGTATTGCAGGTAAGTACTTTAGGAACTTCAAATCATCAAAATTGCATGTATACTTTTCAAGTTATTGACAAATAGCTGTTTTAAAAGTGGACACTTAGTGCAATTTTCACAGTTCCTAGGGGAGGTAAGTTTTGATTAGTTTTTCCAGGTAAGTAAGACACTTACAGGGTTCAGTTCTTGGTCCAAGGTAGCCCACCGTTGGGGGTTCAGAGCAACCCCAAAGTCACCACACCAGCAGCTCAGGGCCGGTCAGGTGCAGAGTTCAAAGTGGTGCCCAAAACACATAGGCTAGAATGGAGAGAAGGGGGTGCCCCGGTTCCGGTCTGCTTGCAGGTAAGTACCCGCGTCTTCGGAGGGCAGACCAGGGGGGTTTTGTAGGGCACCGGGGGGGACACAAGTCCACACAGAAATTTCACCCTCAGCGGCGCGGGGGCGGCCGGGTGCAGTGTAGAAACAAGCGTCGGGTTCGCAATGTTAGTCTATGAGAGATCTCGGGATCTCTTCAGCGCTGCAGGTAGGCAAGGGGGGGATTCCTCGGGGAAACCTCCACTTGGGCAAGGGAGAGGGACTCCTGGGGGTCACTTCTCCAGTGAAAGTCCGGTCCTTCAGGTCCTGGGGGCTGCGGGTGCAGGGTCTCTCCCAGGTGTCGGGACTTTAGGTTCAAAAGAGTCGCGGTCAGGGGAAGCCTCGGGATTCCCTCTGCAGGCGGCGCTGTGGGGGCTCAGGGGGGACAGGTTTTGGTACTCACAGTATCAGAGTAGTCCTGGGGTCCCTCCTGAGGTGTTGGATCGCCACCAGTCGAGTCGGGGTCGCCGGGTGCAGTGTTGCAAGTCTCACGCTTCTTGCGGGGAGCTTGCAGGGATCTTTAAAGTTGCTGGAAACAAAGTTGCAGCTTTTCTTGGAGCAGGTCCGCTGTCCTCGGGAGTTTCTTGTCTTTTCGAAGCAGGGGCAGTCCTCAGAGGATGTCGAGGTCGCTGGTCCCTTCGGAAGGCGTCGCTGGAGCAGGATCTTTGGAAGGCAGGAGACAGGCCGGTGAGTTTCTGGAGCCAAGGCAGTTGTCGTCTTCTGGTCTTCCGCTGCAGGGGTTTTCAGCTGGGCAGTCCTTCTTCTTGTTGCAGGAATCTAATTTTCTAGGGTTCAGGGTAGCCCTTAAATACTAAATTTAAGGGCGTGTTTAGGTCTGGGGGGTTAGTAGCCAATGGCTACTAGCCCTGAGGGTGGGTACACCCTCTTTGTGCCTCCTCCCAAGGGGAGGGGGTCACAATCCTAACCCTATTGGGGGAATCCTCCATCTGCAAGATGGAGGATTTCTAAAAGTTAGAGTCACCTCAGCTCAGGACACCTTAGGGGCTGTCCTGACTGGTCAGTGACTCCTCCTTGTTATTCTCATTATTTTCTCCGGCCTTGCCGCCAAAAGTGGGGCCTGGCCGGAGGGGGCGGGCAACTCCACTAGCTGGAGTGTCCTGCTGGGTTGGCACAAAGGAGGTGAGCCTTTGAGGCTCACCGCCAGGTGTGACAATTCCTGCCTGGGAGAGGTGTTAGCATCTCCACCCAGTGCAGGCTTTGTTACTGGCCTCAGAGTGACAAAGGCACTCTCCCCATGGGGCCAGCAACATGTCTCAGTTTGTGGCAGGCTGCTAAAACTAGTCAGTCTACACAGATAGTCGGTTAAGTTTCAGGGGGCACCTCTAAGGTGCCCTCTGGGGTGTATTTTACAATAAAATGTACACTGGCATCAGTGTGCATTTATTGTGCTGAGAAGTTTGATACCAAACTTCCCAGTTTTCAGTGTAGCCATTATGGTGCTGTGGAGTTCGTGTTTGACAGACTCCCAGACCATATACTCTTATGGCTACCCTGCACTTACAATGTCTAAGGTTTTGTTTAGACACTGTAGGGGTACCATGCTCATGCACTGGTACCCTCACCTATGGTATAGTGCACCCTGCCTTAGGGCTGTAAGGCCTGCTAGAGGGGTGTCTTACCTATACTGCATAGGCAGTGAGAGGCTGGCATGGCACCCTGAGGGGAGTGCCATGTCGACTTACTCGTTTTGTCCTCACTAGCACACACAAGCTGGCAAGCAGTGTGTCTGTACTGAGTGAGAGGTCTCCAGGGTGGCATAAGACATGCTGCATCCCTTAGAGACCTTCCTTGGCATCAGGGCCCTTGGTACTAGAAGTACCAGTTACAAGGGACTTATCTGGATGCCAGGGTCTGCCAATTGTGGATACAAAAGTACAGGTTAGGGAAAGAACACTGGTGCTGGGGCCTGGTTAGCAGGCCTCAGCACACTTTCACTTGTAAACATAGCATCAGCAAAGGCAAAAAGTCAGGGGGCAACCATGCCAAGGAGGCATTTCCTTACACAACCCCCCCCCAAACGAAAGAGGATGAGACTAACCTTTCCCAAGAGAGTCTTCATTTTCTAAGTGGAAGAACCTGGAAAGGCCATCTGCATTGGCATGGGCAGTCCCAGGTCTGTGTTCCACTATAAAGTCCATTCCCTGTAGGGAGATGGACCACCTCAACAGTTTAGGATTTTCACCTTTCATTTGCATCAGCCATTTGAGAGGTCTGTGGTCAGTTTGAACTAGGAAGTGAGTCCCAAAGAGGTATGGTCTCAGCTTCTTCAGGGACCAAACCACAGCAAAGGCCTCCCTCTCAATGGCACTCCAACGCTGCTCCCTGGGGAGTAACCTCCTGCTAATGAAAGCAACAGGCTGGTCAAGGCCATCATCATTTGTTTGGGACAAAACTGCCCCTATCCCATGTTCAGAGGCATCAGTCTGCACAATGAACTGCTTAGAATAATCTGGAGCTTTGAGAACTGGTGCTGAGCACATTGCCTGTTTCAGGGTGTCAAAGGCCTGTTGGCAGTCCACAGTCCAGTTCACTTTCTTGGGCATTTTCTTGGAGGTGAGCTCAGTGAGGGCTGTCACAATGGATCCATATCCCTTCACAAACCTCCTGTAGTACCCAGTCAAGCCAAGGAATGCCCTGACTTGAGTCTGGGTTTTTGGAGCTACCCAGTCCAGAATAGTCTGGATCTTGGGTTGGAGTGGCTGAACTTGGCCTCCACCTACAAGGTGTCCCAAGTAAACCACAGTTCCCTGCCCTATCTGGCATTTGGATGCCTTGATAGAGAGGCCTGCAGACTGCAGAGCCTTCAAAACCTTCCTCAGGTGGACCAGGTGATCCTGCCAGGTGGAGCTAAAGACAGCAATATCATCAAGATAAGCTGTGCTAAAGGACTCCAAGCCAGCAAGGACTTGATTCACCAACCTTTGGAAGGTGGCAGGGGCATTCTTTAAACCAAAGGGCATAACAGTACACTGATAATGCCCATCAGGTGTGGAGAATGCTGTCTTTTCTTTTGCTCCAGGTGCCATTTTTATTTGCCAGTACCCTGCTGTCAAGTCAAAGGTACTTAGAAATTTGGCAGCACCTAATTTATCAATGAGCTCATCAGCTCTTGGAATTGGATGAGCATCTGTCTTGGTGACAGAATTGAGCCCTCTGTAGTCCACACAAAACCTCATCTCTTTCTTTCCATCTGTGGTGTGAGGTTTGGGGACTAAGACCACTGGGCTAGCCCAGGGGCTGTCAGAGCGCTCAATGACTCCCAATTCCAGCATCTTGTGGACTTCCACCTTGATGCTTTCCTTAACATGGTCAGACTGTCTAAAGATTTTGTTCTTGACAGGCATGCTGTCTCCTGTGTCCACATCATGGGTACACAGGTGTGTCTGACCAGGGGTTAAGGAGAAGAGTTCAGGAAACTGTTGTAGGACTCTCCTACAATCAGCTTGCTGTTGGCCAGAGAGGGTGTCTGAGTAGATCACTCCATCTACTGTACCATCTTTTGGGTCTGATGACAGAAGATCAGGGAGAGGTTCACTCTCTGCCTCCTGATCCTCATCTGTTACCATCAACAGATTGACATCAGCCCTGTCGTGGAAGAGCTTAAGGCGGTTTACATGGATCACCCTTTTGGGGCTCCTGCTTGTGCCCAGGTCCACCAAGTAGGTGACCTGACTCTTCCTCTCTAGTACTGGGTAAGGGCCACTCCATTTGTCCTGGAGTGCCCTGGGAGCCACAGGCTCCAGAACCCAGACTTTCTGCCCTGGTTGGAACTCAACCAGTGCAGCCTTTTGGTCATACCAAAACTTCTGGAGCTGTTGGCTGGCCTCAAGGTTTTTGGTTGCCTTTTCCATGTACTCTGCCATTCTAGAGCGAAGGCCAAGTACATAGTCCACTATGTCCTGTTTAGGCTCATGGAGAGGTCTCTCCCAGCCTTCTTTAACAAGGGCAAGGGGTCCCCTTACAGGATGACCAAACAGAAGTTCAAAGGGTGAGAACCCTACTCCCTTCTGTGGTACTTCCCTGTAAGCGAAAAGCAGACATGGCAGGAGGACATCCCATCTCCTTTTGAGTTTTTCTGGGAGCCCCATGATCATGCCCTTTAATGTCTTGTTGAATCTCTCAACCAAGCCATTAGTTTGTGGATGGTATGGTGTAGTGAATTTATAAGTCACTCCACACTCATTCCACATGTGCTTTAGGTATGCTGACATGAAGTTGGTACCTCTGTCAGACACCACCTCCTTAGGGAAACCCACTCTGGTAAAGATACCAATGAGGGCCTTGGCTACTGCAGGGGCAGTAGTCGACCTAAGGGGAATAGCTTCAGGATACCTGGTAGCATGATCCACTACTACCAGGATATACATATTTCCTGAGGCTGTGGGAGGTTCCAGTGGACCAACTATGTCCACACCCACTCTTTCAAAGGGCACCCCCACCACTGGAAGTGGAATGAGGGGGGCCTTTGGATGCCCACCTGTCTTACCACTGGCTTGACAGGTGGGGCAGGAGAGGCAAAACTCCTTAACCATGTTGGACATATTGGGCCAGTAGAAGTGGTTGACTAACCTCTCCCACGTCTTGGTTTGTCCCAAATGTCCAGCAAGGGGAATGTCATGGGCCAATGTTAGGATGAACTCTCTGAACAGCTGAGGCACTACCACTCTCCTAGTGGCACCAGGTTTGGGGTCCCTGGCCTCAGTGTACAGGAGCCCATCTTCCCAATAGACCCTATGTGTTCCATTTTTCTTGCCTTTGGACTCTTCAGCAGCTTGCTGCCTAAGGCCTTCAAGAGAGGGACAGGTTTCTTGTCCCTTACACAGCTCTTCCCTTGAGGGTCCCCCTGGGCCTAAGAGCTCAACCTGATAAGGTTCAAGCTCCAAAGGCTCAGTTCCCTCAGAGGGCAGAACTTCTTCCTGAGAAGAGAGGTTCCCTTTCTTTGGCTGTGTTGCAGTTGGTTTCCCAACTGACTTTCCTGTTCTCTTGGTAGGCTGGGCCATTTTTCCAGACTCCAGCTCTACTTTTTCACCCTGTGCCTTGCATTGTGCTCTTGTTTTCACACACACCAGTTCAGGGATACCCAGCATTGCTGCATGGGTTTTTAGCTCTACCTCAGCCCATGCTGAGGACTCCAGGTCATTTCCAAGCAGACAGTCCACTGGGATATTTGAGGAGACCACCACCTGTTTCAGGCCATTGACCCCTCCCCATTCTAAAGTAACCATTGCCATGGGATGTACTTTTCTCTGATTGTCAGCGTTGGTGACTGTGTAAGTTTTTCCAGTCAGGTATTGGCCAGGGGAAACCAGTTTCTCTGTCACCATGGTGACACTGGCACCTGTATCCCTCAGGCCCTCTATTCTAGTCCCATTAATTAAGAGTTGCTGTCTGTATTTTTGCATGTTAGGCGGCCAGACAGCTAGTGTGGCTAAATCCACCCCACCCTCAGAAACTAGAGTAGCTTCAGTGTGGACCCTGATTTGCTCTGGGCACACTGTTGATCCCACTTGGAGACTAGCCATACCAGTGTTACCTGGATGGGAGTTTGGAGTGGAACCTTTCTTGGGACAGGCCTTGTCTCCAGTTTGGTGTCCATGCTGTTTACAGCTATGACACCAGGCCTTTTTGGGATCAAAGTTTTTACCCTTGTACCCATTGTTTTGTGAAGAGGCTCTGGGCCCACCCTCCTGTGCAGGTTTTTGGGGGCCTGTAGAAGACTCTTTACTATTTTTAGTTTTGGTTGTCTCATCACCCTTCTGCTGGGGAGTCTTTGTGACCCCTTTCTTTTGGTCACCCCCTGTTGAAGTCTTGGACACCCTTGTCTTGACCCAATGGTCCGCCTTCTTTCCCAATTCTTGGGGAGAAATTGGTCCTAGGTCTACCAGATGCTGATGCAGTTTATCATTGAAACAATTACTTAACAGGTGTTCTTTCACAAATAAATTGTACAGCCCATCATAATTACTTACACCACTGCCTTGAATCCAACCATCTAGTGTTTTCACTGAGTAGTCAACAAAGTCAACCCAGGTCTGGCTCGAGGATTTTTGAGCCCCCCTGAACCTAATCCTGTACTCCTCAGTGGAGAATCCAAAGCCCTCAATCAGGGTACCCTTCATGAGGTCATAAGATTCTGCATCTTGTCCAGAGAGTGTGAGGAGTCTATCCCTACACTTTCCTGTGAACATTTCCCAAAGGAGAGCACCCCAGTGGGATCTGTTCACTTTTCTGGTTACACAAGCCCTCTCAAAAGCTGTGAACCATTTGGTGATGTCATCACCATCTTCATATTTAGTTACAATCCCTTTGGGGATTTTCAACATGTCAGGAGAATCTCTGACCCTATTTATGTTGCTGCCACCATTGATGGGTCCTAGGCCCATCTCTTGTCTTTCCCTCTCTATGGCTAGGATCTGTCTTTCCAAAGCCAATCTTTTGGCCATCCTGGCTAACTGGATGTCCTCTTCACTGGAGTTATCCTCAGTGATTTCAGGGTTGTTGGTCCCTCCTGTGAGGGAGCCAGCATCCCTGACTATTATTTGTGGAGTCAGGGCTTGAGAAGCCCTGCTCTCCCTAAGTAGGACTGGAGGGGGGGAATTTCCCTCCAAGTCACTATCTTCATCCTCTGAGTTGCCATCCTCAGAGGGGTTGGCCTTTTCAAACTCTGCCAAAAGCTCCTGGAGCTGTACTTTGGTAGGTTTGGGGCCCATTGCTATTTTCTTTAGTTTACAGAGTGACCTTAGCTCTCTCATCTGTAGATGGAGGTAAGGTGTGGTGTCGAGTTCCACCACATTCACATCTGTGCTAGACATTATGCTTCTAAAAGTTGGAATACTTTTTAAGAAACTAAAACTGGTTCTAGAATCTAATTCAAACTTTTAACAAACTTTTAAACTCTAAAAGAAATGCTAAACAGGATCTAACACAAGGCCCTAGCAGGTCTTTTAAGAATTTAGAAAACTTTTCAAATTGCAAAAATCAATTTCTAATGACAATTTTGGAATTTGTCGTGTGATCAGGTATTGGCTGAGTAGTCCAGCAAATGCAAAGTCTTGTACCCCACCGCTGATCCACCAATGTAGGAAGTTGGCTCTGTATGTGCTATTTCAAAGTAAGGAATAGCATGCACAGAGTCCAAGGGTTCCCCTTAGAGGTAAAATAGTGGTAAAAATAGATAATACTAATGCTCTATTTTGTGGTAGTGTGGTCGAGCAGTAGGCTTATCCAAGGAGTAGTGTTAAGCATTTGTTGTACATACACATAGACAATAAATGAGGTACACACACTCAGAGACAAATCCAGCCAATAGGTTTTTATATAGAAAAATATCTTTTCTTAGTTTACTTTAAGAACCACAGGTTCAAATTCTACATGTAATAGCTCGTTCGAAAGGTATTGCAGGTAAGTACTTTAGGAACTTCAAATCATCAAAATTGCATGTATACTTTTCAAGTTATTGACAAATAGCTGTTTTAAAAGTGGACACTTAGTGCAATTTTCACAGTTCCTAGGGGAGGTAAGTTTTGATTAGTTTTTCCAGGTAAGTAAGACACTTACAGGGTTCAGTTCTTGGTCCAAGGTAGCCCACCGTTGGGGGTTCAGAGCAACCCCAAAGTCACCACACCAGCAGCTCAGGGCCGGTCAGGTGCAGAGTTCAAAGTGGTGCCCAAAACACATAGGCTAGAATGGAGAGAAGGGGGTGCCCCGGTTCCGGTCTGCTTGCAGGTAAGTACCCGCGTCTTCGGAGGGCAGACCAGGGGGGTTTTGTAGGGCACCGGGGGGGACACAAGTCCACACAGAAATTTCACCCTCAGCGGCGCGGGGGCGGCCGGGTGCAGTGTAGAAACAAGCGTCGGGTTCGCAATGTTAGTCTATGAGAGATCTCGGGATCTCTTCAGCGCTGCAGGTAGGCAAGGGGGGGATTCCTCGGGGAAACCTCCACTTGGGCAAGGGAGAGGGACTCCTGGGGGTCACTTCTCCAGTGAAAGTCCGGTCCTTCAGGTCCTGGGGGCTGCGGGTGCAGGGTCTCTCCCAGGTGTCGGGACTTTAGGTTCAAAAGAGTCGCGGTCAGGGGAAGCCTCGGGATTCCCTCTGCAGGCGGCGCTGTGGGGGCTCAGGGGGGACAGGTTTTGGTACTCACAGTATCAGAGTAGTCCTGGGGTCCCTCCTGAGGTGTTGGATCGCCACCAGTCGAGTCGGGGTCGCCGGGTGCAGTGTTGCAAGTCTCACGCTTCTTGCGGGGAGCTTGCAGGGATCTTTAAAGTTGCTGGAAACAAAGTTGCAGCTTTTCTTGGAGCAGGTCCGCTGTCCTCTGGAGTTTCTTGTCTTTTCGAAGCAGGGGCAGTCCTCAGAGGATGTCGAGGTCGCTGGTCCCTTCGGAAGGCGTCGCTGGAGCAGGATCTTTGGAAGGCAGGAGACAGGCCGGTGAGTTTCTGGAGCCAAGGCAGTTGTCGTCTTCTGGTCTTCCGCTGCAGGGGTTTTCAGCTGGGCAGTCCTTCTTCTTGTTGCAGGAATCTAATTTTCTAGGGTTCAGGGTAGCCCTTAAATACTAAATTTAAGGGCGTGTTTAGGTCTGGGGGGTTAGTAGCCAATGGCTACTAGCCCTGAGGGTGGGTACACCCTCTTTGTGCCTCCTCCCAAGGGGAGGGGGTCACAATCCTAACCCTATTGGGGGAATCCTCCATCTGCAAGATGGAGGATTTCTAAAAGTTAGAGTCACCTCAGCTCAGGACACCTTAGGGGCTGTCCTGACTGGTCAGTGACTCCTCCTTGTTATTCTCATTATTTTCTCCGGCCTTGCCGCCAAAAGTGGGGCCTGGCCGGAGGGGGCGGGCAACTCCACTAGCTGGAGTGTCCTGCTGGGTTGGCACAAAGGAGGTGAGCCTTTGAGGCTCACCGCCAGGTGTGACAATTCCTGCCTGGGAGAGGTGTTAGCATCTCCACCCAGTGCAGGCTTTGTTACTGGCCTCAGAGTGACAAAGGCACTCTCCCCATGGGGCCAGCAACATGTCTCAGTTTGTGGCAGGCTGCTAAAACTAGTCAGTCTACACAGATAGTCGGTTAAGTTTCAGGGGGCACCTCTAAGGTGCCCTCTGGGGTGTATTTTACAATAAAATGTACACTGGCATCAGTGTGCATTTATTGTGCTGAGAAGTTTGATACCAAACTTCCCAGTTTTCAGTGTAGCCATTATGGTGCTGTGGAGTTCGTGTTTGACAGACTCCCAGACCATATACTCTTATGGCTACCCTGCACTTACAATGTCTAAGGTTTTGTTTAGACACTGTAGGGGTACCATGCTCATGCACTGGTACCCTCACCTATGGTATAGTGCACCCTGCCTTAGGGCTGTAAGGCCTGCTAGAGGGGTGTCTTACCTATACTGCATAGGCAGTGAGAGGCTGGCATGGCACCCTGAGGGGAGTGCCATGTCGACTTACTCGTTTTGTCCTCACTAGCACACACAAGCTGGCAAGCAGTGTGTCTGTACTGAGTGAGAGGTCTCCAGGGTGGCATAAGACATGCTGCATCCCTTAGAGACCTTCCTTGGCATCAGGGCCCTTGGTACTAGAAGTACCAGTTACAAGGGACTTATCTGGATGCCAGGGTCTGCCAATTGTGGATACAAAAGTACAGGTTAGGGAAAGAACACTGGTGCTGGGGCCTGGTTAGCAGGCCTCAGCACACTTTCACTTGTAAACATAGCATCAGCAAAGGCAAAAAGTCAGGGGGCAACCATGCCAAGGAGGCATTTCCTTACAGATCTGTAGAGTGGTATATTTATTTTGATCTACCAGTTCCTGTAATGGATGCATTTGCAGGCATGCATGCTGAACCAGAGTGATGTACTTGTGGTCATGTGTCAGACCACAGAGGGGGACTAAAAAGGCTTCCTCGATACGTCCACAGTACCATTAAGCTACAACCCTTTGATATAGGTGATGTCATAGGCAACTACTTTTGCCATCTTGAGATCAGTGTGTCTCCCTTTTTGCTAGACTATCTATACAGCTCCTCCCACCATTAACCTAATCACTAGTAATCGTGCCTGTCGTTTTGGAACTTTGCAGGGTTCGGTTTCCTTTTTTACTGATTCCTGCTCTAAAGATCATGTGTCTGGTCACAGAGAGGGCTAAAACCTCTGTACCCCGAACTGCAGTGCCAGACAGAAATCCTGGTCAGCTCAACTCAAAATGTATGAAACCTATACTCCACAACTTCTACTCACAACACCTAGAGGAAAGGCACAACTGAAATATGCCTCCCAAATTTTCCCTGGGAAAATTAAAACGAATCCGAGACTGGAATCTTAACAAATCAACCTCTTTACTCCCCTAGACCTGCTGTGTTGAAATTAAAGGAAGCCCAGATTCTTAATGTTAGGGGATGCAACACTGGGTAAAGTGGAGCCAACTTTTGAAAGCCAGCAACGACTCCATTGTTGTCAAGGCTTTTCGGCACACACATTTTAGCTTGGTGCCCAGAAACTTCTGGATGTGCAGTAGTTGCAAGAGGGACGTTTCAATTTACAGTAAACACTAATGGGCGGAGCAGTTTGATCATTTGTTCAAAATTATCTTGACAGTACTGTTGAGTTACCCTCTCGAATTCACACTTATCTAAATATAGGTAAACATGACTTCCATTGGCATAAAAACTTTGTGAACACACTCAGCCCAATTTTATGCTTCGCTACTAATGTTTGTCACCTATCATCAGCAGGAAATATTTGAAGTGAATGGGAACATGTAATTTCACATCCTTAAGATTCAGTGCTGCCAGGTTGTTTCCCTGCTCTAGTAGTGGTCTAACTTATTGGAGCTTTGTAATTTTGAGACAGATTGTGGTTATGTGTTTCTTGAGAAGACAACCCCAGAATCAGTCAGCCTCTCTGCCTTCCTGGGGAATGAGGAAGCACAGAGATTGCACTTTCGTCCTCTCTCTGCAGCTGGCACTGATGAGATTGCTCTATTATGTAGTAAAGCAGTGACATCTTTTTAAATTAATGGAAGATGAATTGTGTTTGTTTCGTCTTCCCTGCAGAGCCACCATACCTCAGATTTCGAGCACAAGTGTAAATAAAATCACAGAGGTATTCAAGTGGTGAGCCTGAATAGGGATGAGGGAGAGCCGCATGTGAATATATAAAATATATCAATACTGGAAAACCGTAAGTAACTTGTTTCTTCTCCAGCACTCTATCTTTTATAGATTCACATGCTTGTATCAGACTAGTCAGCAGTATCCCATGAATAATGGTGGTGGGCTAGGTGAACCATACCACCATGAGACACAGACTTCAATATTATCAGTCAACAAAGACAGTGAAATTGTATAAAATCAAAAAAAATACAGCACAGCATGAATGAATCATAACCAGACCTTTAAACTGTTAAACCATTACAAGCGGGAAAAAATACAAAAGATTTGAATTTAAAAACTGCATACTTTATGAGAACAATCTTCGGAGGGTAGCCTGGCCAACCGCTACATCTGCCTTATTCCAGGAATCTAGGCAGTAATGCTTTGAAATTGTATGGGCATTCGCCCAAATCGATGCCCTTCAGATGTCAAGAAGAGACACTCCTGCGAGCAGGGCTGATGATGATGCAACTTTTCGAGTTGAGTGAGCCGTCACCTTCATAGCCAGTGGACAGCCAGCCTTCTCATGACAGAGGACACCCATCGAGCAATGCTAGCCCGCGTCAAGGCTTGTCCGTCCTTGCAGCAGATAAAGAAATGAGCAATTTATTTGATTTTTGGAAAGTTATTGTTCTTTGCAAATAGAACTTCAGACAACGCTTAATGTCCAGTGAATGCAAGGCTCTCTCTGCGGACCAAGATGGATTCAAGAAAAAAGAAGGCAAAATGATATGTTCATTGAGATGAAATGTGGTAGGCACCTTAAGGATGAATGAAGGATTAGTACGTAGAATAACTCATCCAAAAACTGTAAGTAAGGTTTGTTTATAGTGAAATCCTGTATCGCACTAACACACCTGGTGGATGTAATAGTCAACAGAAATGTCACTTTCCATTAAAGTAATTTGAGCTGGCACTTGTGAATAGGCTTGAATGGAGATCTCAGAAGTTGTGACAAGACAGTGTTCAGCTGCCAGAGTACTGGAGGAGGTTTGATAGAAGGACAGGCTCTGAAAAAATGTTTCATAAACTCCTTCACGAGGAGATTGGACCACAAGGACAATCGTCCAGAACATCGTTTGTATCTGGAAAATGCAGCGAGGTGTTTCTTAATTGAGGAATATGAAAGTCTTGTTTTGGCGAGATATAACAGATAAGACAAAAATCGGCTCAGGTGGTGAGGAAAGTGGATGGTAAGACCAGGAAGTACACCATGAGCAGAATCGCTTCCAATTAGCGGAATAACATTTAAGCGTTGCCGTAACTCATGCCTGTTGAAGAATCGATTTACATTCGTCAGCAATTATTAAACTTCCGAATTCAGTGTGTTGAGGAGCCAAGCTGACAAGTTAAGAGTGTGAATTTGTGGATGAACCACTTGGCCCTGGTTCACTGAGAGAAGAGTCTCTGTCGGAGTGAACTGTATGTGTGAGCACTCCGATAGGCTATGAAGCTCAGTGTACCAAAAAGGCCTGGCCCACTCCAGGGCAATTAAAATTAGTCGACAAGGCTCCCTATTCATTTTCTGCAGGACCTTTGGAATGAGCAGAAACAGGGGGAGGGTGTGGGGGGCTGGGGACAGGGGAATGCGTAAGCAAACATCCCTGTCCATGAGAAGTGGAAAGTGTTTCCCCAGGATCCTGGATGAAGGAATCTGCTCGCGAAAACATGCATTTTTTGTTGAGGTTTTAGCGAACTGATCTAGGGTATGATACCCACAAGACTGGAACACCTTTACCAATTCCTTTTGATTAATTTCCCACTCGTAGCATTGCTTGTTCTCTCTGCTGAGGGACTGGGCCCATTCGTTTTTTACTCCTGGGACAGGTTCCACTTTGAGGGATATGTTGTTGGCTATTATTCCCACATTTGCTGTGCTTGGAGTGAGAGAGCTTTTTGAGATACACCCCTTCCCCCCCCCCAACCCTCTCCCCCTGTCAACTTTTGTGCCGACTGGAAAGATGGGCCCTTGATCAACCAATCGTCCAGGTAGGGAAATACCTGGTGACTGGACCTTGGTAGGAAAGCTGCCACTGGTGCCATACACTTGGTGAAAACCCTGGGAGCTGATCTTAAGCCGCAGAGGAGCGCTTTGAACTGATAATGGCACCCTGCCGCCTCAAACCTGACAAACTTTCTGTGCTCTGGCTGTATTGGTACGTGAAAGAATGCATCCATTAGATCCAGGGAAGAGAGAAAGACCCCTGTTATCCATCAGCTGCAAAATCTCCTGCCGAGAAAGCATTCTAAAAGGTTACTTTTCGATGAACTTGTTCAATAACCTGAGATCCATTACCTGCAGACACTTTCCTGACTTTTTTGATCAGAAAGAAGTGAGAATAAAAATTCTGATTACTCTGGCGGTGGGGCAACTCCTTTATTGCGAATTTTGAGAGAAGTAGTCTTATTTCTCTTTTGAGAACTGAAAGATGATGATGGGTTGTCTTCCGAGGAGGAAAATTAAGTTTTTTTTTTTTTACCAGATTCCAGGGTGTGACCGTGGTGAAATATGTCCCACACTCATCTGTCAGAAGATATGAGCTTCCATTGATTGAATAATTTGGTGAAGTGTCGCCGAATTGACATGAGACCATGGTGACAGGGGCGTGCAGAACTTTATTGCTTCCTATGGTTATCCTGGGGTTTTCCTCCTGCTGAAGGGCGTCAACGCCCTGGCTGTCTAAAACATGTGGCAGCTGTTGTTGGCCTGTAGGACTTCACTGGATACTGTGAAGAGAATCCTGACCATAAAGGACTGAAACGTTCTCTGCTGCAAGTTTGCCAGAAACTTAACTGTATCCGTATCAGACTTTATCGACTGCAAGGCATTGCCAACATGCTCCCCAAACAGGAACTCTCCATCGTCCAGTGTCTTGGCCTGCACTTCTGGGTGGAAAGTTGGGGCTTTTAGCCACCCTTGGCGCCTCAATACCGCGGCTCCCGCCATTTGCCAGAAGGCTGTAGAGGAGATGGTCATAGCCACATCAATTATTTCTGATGAGGCCTTTTCACCTTCTACCAGGGCCTCTTTCTCAGGAAGAAAGTCCAGCAGCGCTGAGATGTCAGACCACATCTGCCAGTCGTATCTCCTCAGGATCGCCATGGCCTTGTAGGCTCTGATTGAACAGGACACCATCGCTATGAATCTCTTACCCATATTGTCTAGCTGGCGGTCTTCCTTTTCCGGAGGAGCTGTGCATGGCGACCTAGGATTTTTTTGCCCTTCTCTGAGCTGCTTGCATGATTACAGAGTCTGGTTAAGGATGACCAATAAAACAACTTGGGATGAATAAAGGACGAGTGGGAGAACTTTCTGGAGCCTGCATTTCTTGTCTAGTTTTGGAATGACAGCTGCCACAGATGCTGGAATCTTCATTAATTTTAAGCCTTCCTGCCAGACAAAGTCTACAATAGGAATAGATCTAGTAGTGCATTGTGTTCTTGGTTTAAAATCATAGAAGTAACACTCCGTTTTGCTTAGCAGGCATAGGAAGTTCAAAACAATTTGACGTCCTGCCCACTATGGCACGGAAACAGCCAAAATCAACAGGCCGCGAATCAGCTGTAGGTGGAGTAGAAGAGTCTGGCATTGGTGCAACATAATCATCCCACTCATCATTGTCAGGGGGATTCAAAGAGATTTCCCCCTTTTTCAATTGCTCATCATCGCTGTCATGAAGAGTGTCTGGGATTATTATTGGTGGCGGTATTCGTTTTTCCTTTTGAGCCTGGGTGTGCTGTGCAGAGCAGGATTTACAGGAAGCACTTCCTGTCTCAGTGGAGGCGGCTGGGGTGGATTGGCATCCAGATATCTTTTATAATAATCATTAATCATGATGCGCAAGTCCATAACCAGTGTTATAGGAATGTTGACAGGCGATTCCTGAACATGATGTGGATCTTCCCGTTCCTCATAAAGATAGTGTTCCTGGAACTTATCCAATTGTTTGAAAGAATGTCAATATCAGAGAAAGAATAGTCCCCTTTCATATATGCTGATTGGTCACCATCTTCGTCTTCCTTCAAGTCCTGACATTTCACCCTTAACTGTTAAGGCCTGTCAGCAGGATCAAACTTACCCTCATCTTCTGATTCCTCATACTCTTGTAGACGGGCTGGAAGCAACAGCAAAATTAGTGGCAATTTTTTAGGCATAGGTGAGGTTGTGGGAACATGAATTATGCCTTTCTAGCATCGACAGAGCCGTCGTTGACAGGGCCATCGACGGCAGTTCATTGATGATGTAGCCTTGGCCGTGGTTCTTGTCGTCGGGGTTCTTGACGATTTCATCTTAGTCAACTGAGAAGGTCTGGATAATGACGATGCTGTCGTCACAAATCTCGTCAACGAAGCTGCTGCCACCGTCATTTTCATCGTCGACATGGTAAGTGTCAACGGAGCTGCTGACAATTAAATGGACGTCGGCGGCAGTAAGGTTTTTGTCAGCATGGCCGTAGATGGGTGACTTTTCCATAAGGAAATTTCTTTGAAAGGAGTATGAGGAACGGATAGAGGTGCAGAATCCAACCTCTGATGATAAGATGAAGAGCCAGCATGGCCCTCTTTGGTGTTTTATCTTCACCGGTCTCCCTACTGTGAGACCTAGATTTTTTAGAGTCCTTTTTAGAGAATGATGAATCTCTTTCTTTCCTTTTGCTAGCACATGTAAGTCCAAAATTAGTAACATCTCTAGGGAAGAATGGTGCAATTATATCTCCTCACTGTATGCTTTGAATAGCTCAGGGAACTTTTTAATGCACCACAGCTTGTCTAACCAGAGTCTTAGATACAGGGATGAGGCTATCCTTCCTTATATATCTATGTCACAAATTCAGAAAATCATTCTGGGTGCAAGGTGTGCAGGGGCAAGATGGCCCGATCAGTTGCCTATTACCGTTAAGTTAGAGGCTGACTTATTGGCGACCTATTTGGCTGCTCTGTTTCAATTCTGCTACATAACTGGGGAGATACCCAATTCCTGGAGGGGCAGCATTGCACTCCCATTGCATAAAAAAGGCCCAAATAACATACCCAGTAATTATAGACAAATCACGTTCCTAGGCGCAACTTGAAAAATCTTTGCAAAGTCAGTATTAAATCATGTACTGGACCGGGTAAAAGAAATGTAGATCTTGCCCTTAAAACAGGGTCGCTTCGGACCAAACTGTTCCACCCTGGATATTATAACCACAGTACACCTTATTATGGAAAAGTATGTCCCAAAACGGGATATGCCTGTTTACTTGGCATTTGATTTCTCTACCACCTTTGACCGCGTGTACAGGCACATCCTGTGGAGGAAAGTTGTGGATCTGGGTATCCCAGAAAATCTATTAAAACTGATAATAGCCCTAAATTCGGCCATGTGGTTTCCAGTAATGTAGAGCGTAACCGTGGCCTTACACCGAAAATTGAAACACAAAATGCCTTTAAACAAGGCTGTTTATTAGCGCCTCTTCTTTGTTCATTATACGTGGCTGACTTCGGACAGCAGCTGGACCTAGTGGGAGGAGATTCCCCAATGGTTTGGTCTTACCCGAAAGGGGCTCTCCTATACGCAGATGTATTTCTGGACTTGACACCTAAAGGTTTGCAGAAACACCTTCATTGTCTAACAGCTTATGCAGAGAGATATTACTTAAAAGTAAACATGAATAAAAGTAAAGTAATGCAATTTTATAGGAAGGGATGCCACCTGAGGATGAACTACAGATGGCTCTTGGGTGCTGTCCCTATAGAAAGTTAAATCTTATCCAAACTTTGGAATAATGGTCTACGATGATACGAGCGAGAAAGAACATATTGTCCACGGGACAAATAAGGCTTTATTTCATGCAAACAGTTAAGGCACCTTATGGCGCTACAGGTTAAAGGCACTTTACCCATTTGCTGACTGTCTACAAGATGACAAATCCACTTACTCTATTATACGAAGTGGAATCCATACATAATAAGCACTGGCACTTAGGGCACAACGTAGAAGGGACCTTGCACCAACAGAGGCACTACACATCGAAATGGGCCAGGGAAGCACCTTCGTAAGTGGCCTGGCATCTGCAGGACGTTGGGGCCATTACCTTATGCATTCAAAAGAGAATTCTTTGAGGAAACCTATAAGTATTAAATGTTTCACTTCAATAAGGGGAGCCTATACTTTGATGTCGAACTTTATGCAAGCACTTGAGCACTTTATTGGTAGATCTGCAAGATATGAGCCCTGAAATTGAAATCTATGGAACAGGATCATCTCCACCGCGGGAGACAAAAAAGGCTGGGGGAAGTAACAAGGACAGGAAGTGTTTCGCCACTACCCAGTTAAGGTGAAATTTGGACCATGAGGTCCGCCGCTGCATGCTTATGTTTAGATTAAATTGCCAGTTTAGGTTGTGTTGTGGATGTGTGGCGGCAAATACGTTGGGTTGCCACAAGGTGTAACTTGTGCAAGGGTGAGGTACAGACGGTTGATCATGTATTATTTGTTTGCCCTGTTTTAAAGCTTGTTAGTTGTTCTTCTTTAAAACCTTTGTTTTTGAAGCATGGTATTTAATCGGCTAGAACAGCCACTCAGATTATATATAGCCTGGTCAATGAAATTATGTGCTACAGAAGTTTTAAAGCATGTATTCATTTGTGTCTTATGTAGGCTAATTTGAAAACCTTATAATATGTGAATTCAATTCTATTGTTTTAAGCTTTATTTTGTTGATGTTTTACTGTTGATCTCTTTGTAGATCTAAAACGTAAATTTAAAAAAACTTGAAATCTATAAAACTACGAGGTTACTGCATCGATCACTTGAGCGCCACATGTAGGCCGTTGCATGCAGACTTCATGTCAAAGATGAAAAAAAATAATTGCCTATGGTGCAAACTGTTACTTAACACTCCCAGAAGCATGTGGTGTGGCTCAAGTGTGAATGAAACAGTCTCCTCTCTGAATAACTATTAATTCTTAGAGTGAAAGTGATAATTCTGTTCACAAATGGAGTGCTTGCTAATGCTCATTTTGTTTGATCTGTATATGTGCTGAGAGAGACGTCAAATGAGTCTGATTTCACCCAAGAGGAGAACAGACTGCTTATAGATTTAGTGCAAACGAGCAAAACTTTGTGAGGGGACCACTCTGCAGTGACAGCTATCCACTTTATATCTTCTCACAGCCAAATGGTCACAGGCTCCAATAACTGATATTATTTGGTTTTAAAACTCTTTTTTTTGGTGTGGTTCAAAATAGCTTTAGAGAAAAGAACAAGTTACTAACCTTTGGTAACTCTCTTTCTGACGGATACCCTATTCAGTGGTTCCCAACCTTTTGACTTCTCTGGACCCCCAGTTTATCATTACTGAAACTCGGGGACCCCCACTGAATCATCATTTGAATCCGGGGACCCATCTACTGAGTCATTACTGAAAGTTGGGGAGCTAATCTGTTAATATTATTTAATTTTCTATGCAGTTGTGGACCCCCTGAGGAGGCTTTGAGGGCCCCTAGGGTTCCCCAGACCACAAGCTGGGAACCACTCCTCTATCTAATTGCAGATTTCTCACCTTTGAAATAGTCCCCGGGTGCCAGATTGGATCCGGAAACTTTTTTGCAATGCTCCCGGCATGCTGTTTCTTGGAGCCGTGAGGCTCTGTGTTTCTTCATAGCACCATGGAAATTATGGCTCAGAGCCACATGTACGCACCACCCCTGTGTGCTGACTTTAGTTTTATTCTCGACTTCTTCGGCACCCTCAGGTGCAGAGCGCAACACACTCATCCGTACCAATGTGCAGATTGCGGTGGGACCTTTTAAGGTGGTAAAAAGAGAATACACCACAGAACTGGGAGGCGGCTGTGAGGAGAGGAATCTGCAGTTAGACTATCCAACAAAAAGTGTGTTACCAAAGGTAAGTGTCTTGTTCTTCTTATGGATACATATATCTACGGATTCCTCACCTTTGGAATACGTACCGAAGCTGTACCTCCTCAAGGTCGAGGGTCCGTGGAGTGGACTAGGACCATAAAGTCCTCCAGGACCGAACAGGGAAAATGTCCTTCCCATTGGATCTGAGTGTCTAGGCAGTAGTGCGTCGTGAATGTGTGCACCCACGTCACAGCCTGGCAGATGTCAAGAAGCACTCTGCATTCCAAAGCAGTGGTAGTAGCCTTAGCCATTGTGTAATGGGCTCGCATGCCTTCTAGAAGGTAGTCCTTGGCCAGTGCATAGCAGATCTAAATGCAGAGGACTATCTACCTCACCAGTGTCCTCTTCTGCATGGTCTTAGCATTCTTTCACACCAGAAATCCTACAAAATGCTGATCCTCCACCTGATAATCCTGTATACGATCAATGTAAAACCTTAAACACTTTTGGGGTCTAACAGATGCATGGTTTCCTCTTCTTTTGAGGGATGAGACGGGGGAAAAATAATTCTTGGAAAGTGATGGACTGTCCAAAGTGCAAAGGAGCTACAACTTGCGGCAAGAAGGCCACCCGAGTCTAGAGGCACAACTTTGTCTGAACAAAGGTGGTATAGGGCGGTTGTTCCGATAGTGTCTGAAGTTCATGCACACACAAGCTTAAGTGATTGTGATGATAAAGACAGTCTTAAAGTCAAAAGACCAACCAGCATCTGTGCAGCTGATGAAAGGGAGAACATATGAGAAATGACAAGACCAAGTTATGGTCCCACTGAAGCAGCACAAACTGTTTGGGGAACGTGTCAAACCGCATCACAAAAGGAGTACCTAAACATGTATGGTTGGTCTGCTAAATACAAATAAAAACCAAAAGAGCTGACTAATGACATTTAATGGTACCCAAAGCAAGGCCTTGCTGGGCCAAGGACAAAATGAATAATTAACACCTAACAGTTTTACCTACAATGGGTTCATCCGGCTTATGCCCAGTCCTTCTCGTATGCCCTGGCATTCAGGATTCTGCCAAGGGGTTCACAATCAGGAAGCTGCCCTGATATTCTAGCCAACTCTAGAGAAACTTAGCCTCTTGGCACAAGAGCCAACCCATCCCTGCTTGTTGCCATTCCATAAGACAGTGGTGTTGTCTGAGGACCTGTACCTGCCTCACCTTGATGGGCAGTAAGAAGGCCTACATAGCCAGACGAATGGCCTGCAACAAAAACAGATTGCTATGAAGCCAGGCTTCCACTGGAGACCATGGACCTCTGATCTCTACCTCCACCAGATGACCTCCTCAACCCAGCAGTGAAGCAGCCATTACAATCATCTGCTCTGGATGGGGAAGAGAAATCTGCTGCTAGTCCAATTGTATACAAACTACACTCCCCAAGATACAGTACAGAGGCTGAAACATCAGAAACATTGCTTGAATGTCCTGAGCTCGTTCAAATGAAGGGCAGACCCTGAAATGTACCGTGCCCTGGCCAGCTCTAATAAAAGGAAGCCTCTGCAATGGAGTCAGATGTACCTCAACAATGTCAGGAGTTGATTTGCGGTGATCTATGCCTGACTGACATAAACAACCAGTCAAGGTAAGGGAATATTGAGATCCCTCACCTCTGAAGATGGGCAGTGACCACTGCCATCATATTTGTGAACATCCGAGGAGCACTGTTGTGGATGAAGGGGAGCACAGCAAACTGAAAATACTTCTGGACTACCTTGAACGGGAGGTAACTTCTGTGGGACAGGTATATGAAAGTAGGTGTCCTGCAGCCCAAAGGCTACCAGCTAATCATCTGGATCCAGGGCAGATAGAATCTGGGCCAGTGCGAGCATTTTGAATTTGTTATTCCATAGGAAGGGATTCAGAGGACGATGATCTAAGATACGCCAAAGCCTTTAATCTTTTGTCAGGATGAGAAAATAGCAGGAGTAGCAACACTCTCCCATTTCCTAAATCAAAACCCTCTTGAAAGCAAATCTTGCACCACTTGCAACAGAATGTACAGGTGCCCTGAGATTTACTTTGATGGGGGGGTTGAAATGGGGGAAGATTTGATGCATCTGCGCACATCGAGGGTGTGCAGTGACCTTTCTGCTGACACTGGCATTTGGGGGGAAAAAGAAGCACTGGGTGAAAGGCTCATTCTCAAATGGAAGTCAGCAGGTACTTTAGGTATGAATTTAGGATTGTTACGCAAAATAACGTTGTCCAGGTAAAGTGGAAAAAAGTAAATGCTTGCATCTCTACTACTCTTCTTGCCGCTGTAAGTGCTAGGAGGTGAGCTATTTTCTAGGAAATTGACTTTACATGCACTTTGATGATCGGCACGAATGGAGGCAGCATGAGCTGACTGACGGCAGCACTGAACTACCAGGGGTGTACTTCTGGGTGCTGTACAGAAGGTAATGCTCTGAAAAGTTGTTTTATAAATTGTTTTACGACTCTTTGTGGGAAAAGAATGGTTGAAATGTCTTCTGTTCCTCAAAATCGTGAAACTGCTGCCAGATGGAATAATAGTGACAAGAGTTTAAGACTGCTCTTGTCTAGGTTCAGCAAATACTGTTGTATTTGAGGGGGGGTTTACAGTCACTGGATGGAATCCTTTGGCTCTGCATAAGACACAGAAACACTTTCAGTTGGAGTTATAGGTCTTTGTGGTTACTGGAGCCCGGACTTGCACCAGGATTTTTCTGCATGCCGCTGTCCGATCCAAATGACCAAACTCCAGGTCATCAGGAATCATGCTTTCAGGCTCAGTGTCCGGAAGTCATGGTGGACTATATCTCCATTGTGTCTGGAAAGAAGCATGGAGTGCATTGTCAATGATAAGATTCGGGAGCTCAGCAAGCCAGTACTGTTGTTGCGATGTCAGAACAAGGAGCATCAGAGTACAATGATCCACCTGTGCTTCCTCAATACCCTGGAGATCCCGGGAAATTGTGAAAAGGCGTACGCAAAGATGCTGGACCATCTGATAGAAAAAGAATTGCCTTTGCATCCTGTTTGCCAAAATCTGCTATTATTGCGCTGGCATTTTCTGTTGCTCAAGGTGGCAAAACAGGTTCAGTGTGGGGGGACCTCACTTGTGGAAGATGCTGTGCAATGATCTTGTTGAAGCTGCCACTTGTTGCAGTCTGACAGTGTTCAACCTAGTGCATCCACCTAATTGCTTTGGCATCCTGGGGAGTGCTCAATGTCGACCTGGTTGAGAAAATGTGCAGTTCTACCACAGTTGCACCTCTATTGACAGGTACTAGAACCTCGTTCCTCCCGGCTTGGCATTGTAAAACATCAATGTGGCGATGTCCATCGTGATAAAGACTGCTTGACCTCCAAGTCTAAGGAAGAACAATTGTAGACTGTCGTATGGTAAGGCATGGAGCTCCTGGATATTGACATGGAGCCTCTTCTCTAGGCTAAACCAGAGGCCACTCTTTAACAATGCCCATCAACCTGCACAACCCTCCGGGAATGCATCCAATGTGAGCCCCCACCCTGTCGGATGATGGATGGAAGTAAAGGCCTACATTAAGATTTGCACTATGCAAGTGACTGCTCCAGTCAGCTTGATGTAGAGCACGAGTGATGCACAGTAGATGGCCAATCACAAAAGGTTGGCTGGTCATCTTTCTTTTGCTTTTTCTTGCATTTGGGTGTCAGGCTGGTTCTAATGAAGTGAAGCAAAAACAACAAGTGATGGACGGAATGCTGAACATTGTCAAACACTCACCCCCAGTCATAGATCTGGGTTTAATCCATCGTTCTTTTGCTCACCATGCCACCCCAGTTTGGACCCAGCCATATGCAAATCAGTCTTGACCCTGTTCCTCATGGGAACAGTCCAGACCGAACTGCCAAGCCAGGTCCTCACTGGACCGGAAACAAGCATCCTGGGACCGGTTTCGGGGTTTCACCCCTCATCAGCCAGGCTAGCTTGAATCCAGTGGCATGGGAAGCACGGGACCCACGTCTGGGCATACCCTTCCCACTTAGGGCGACAAAGCAAAAACAACAAGTGATGGACGGAATGCTGAACATTGTCAAACACTCACCCCCAGTCATAGATCTGGGTTTAATCCATCGTTCTTTTGCTCACCATGCCACCCCAGTTTGGACCCAGCCATATGCAAATCAGTCTTGACCCTGTTCCTCATGGGAACAGTCCAGACCGAACTGCCAAGCCAGGTCCTCACTGGACCGGAAACAAGCATCCTGGGACCGGTTTCGGGGTTTCACCCCTCATCAGCCAGGCTAGCTTGAATCCAGTGGCATGGGAATACCCTTCCCGCTTAGGGCGACAAAGCAAAAACAACAAGTGATGGACGGAATGCTGAACATTGTCAAACACTCACCCCCAGTCATAGATCTGGGTTTAATCCATCGTTCTTTTGCTCACCATGCCACCCCAGTTTGGACCCAGCCATATGCAAATCAGTCTTGACCCTGTTCCTCATGGGAACAGTCCAGACCGAACTGCCAAGCCAGGTCCTCACTGGACCGGAAACAAGCATCCTGGGACCGGTTTCGGGGTTTCACACCTCATCAGCCAGGCTAGCTTGAATCCAGTGGCATGGGAAGCACGGGACCCACGTCTGGGCATACCCTTCCCACTTAGGGCGACAAAGCAAAAACAACAAGTGATGGACGGAATGCTGAACATTGTCAAACACTCACCCCCAGTCATAGATCTGGGTTTAATCCATCGTTCTTTTGCTCACCATGCCACCCCAGTTTGGACCCAGCCATATGCAAATCAGTCTTGACCCTGTTCCTCATGGGAACAGTCCAGACCGAACTGCCAAGCCAGGTCCTCACTGGACCGGAAACAAGCATCCTGGGACCGGTTTCGGGGTTTCACCCCTCATCAGCCAGGCTAGCTTGAATCCAGTGGCATGGGAAGCACGGGACCCACGTCTGGGCATACCCTTCCCACTTAGGGCGACAAAGCAAAAACAACAAGTGATGGACGGAATGCTGAACATTGTCAAACACTCACCCCCAGTCATAGATCTGGGTTTAATCCATCGTTCTTTTGCTCACCATGCCACCCCAGTTCTGGGAACAGTCCAGACCGAACTGCCAAGCCAGGTCCTCACTGGACCGGAAACAAGCATCCTGGGACCGGTTTCGGGGTTACACCCCTCATCAGCCAGGCTAGCTTGAATCCAGTGGCATGGGAAGCACGGGACCCACGTCTGGGCATACCCTTCCCACTTAGGGCGACAAAGCAAAAACAACAAGTGATGGACGGAATGCTGAACATTGTCAAACACTCACCCCCAGTCATAGATCTGGGTTTAATCCATCGTTCTTTTGCTCACCATGCCACCCCAGTTTGGACCCAGCCATATGCAAATCAGTCTTGACCCTGTTCCTCATGGGAACAGTCCAGACCGAACTGCCAAGCCAGGTCCTCACTGGACCGGAAACAAGCATCCTGGGACCGGTTTCGGGGTTTCACCCCTCATCAGCCAGGCTAGCTTGAATCCAGTGGCATGGGAAGCACGGTTGTTTCCAGTCCAGGGAAGACCTGGCCTAGCAGTTCGGGCTGGACTGTTCCCACGGGGAACAGGGTCAAGACTGATTTGCATATGGCTGGGTCCAAACTGGAATGGCATGGGCAGCAAAAAAACGATGGATTAAACCCAGATCTGTGACTGGGGGTGAATGTTTGACAATGTTCAGCATTCCGTCCATCACTTGTTGTTTTTGCATTTGTCGCCCTAAGTGGGAAGGGTATGCCCAGACATGGGTCCCGTGCTTCCCATGCCACTGGATTCAAGCTAGCCTGGCTGATGAGGGGTGAAACCCCGAAACCGGTCCCAGGATGCTTGTTTCCAGTCCAGGGAAGACCTGGCCTAGCAGTTCGGGCTGGACTGTTCCCACGGGGAACAGGGTCAAGACTGATTTGCATATGGCTGGGTCCAAACTGGAATGGCATGGGCAGCAAAAAAACGATGGATTAAACCCAGATCTGTGACTGGGGGTGAATGTTTGACAATGTTCAGCATTCCGTCCATCACTTGTTGTTTTTTCTAATGAAGTGAAACCTTTGTCTAGATAGTATTACGTCATTTTACATGTTAAAATTATCAAATAATGTGGTGCATTATGCTGCATAATTTATTTTCTTGCTGCATGATTTGATCCTCCCATGCCACATAAATCCAGTGGCCCAGGATATAGTTTTCCCATTCCTCATTACCTTCTTTGTCCTCTTCCTCTGATGGTAGTTAGATCTCTTCCTCCACATAAGAATGCACCGATGCTGATGAGAACTTCATAAGTGTAAAAGTGACTGATGTAGAGGTCGACCAAGAAGGTGTAGATGATAAGGTGGTAGGTATTATCATTGGGTTTGCAGTTAATGGGGGAAACAAATAATCATTGCTATCATACAGGTACTCGCCAAAGTAAGTCTGGTCATCAATGAACAAGTTAGTTACTTACCTTTGGTAATGCTGCTTCTAGTGGATGTTTAATCTAACCGAAGATTCCTCAATTTGTGAATACCAACATACGCCATACTGGATCCCGTACTTTTTCTCAGCAATTACCTTGCACACCGGCATGTGGTGTGAAGCGGCTCCACATCTGGTCAGTCCGCCTCTGAAGTGATGGAATCTTTTTTGTATGGACTAAAAGAGTCCCTTCTACTATCAGGGACAGTTGGAGAGGAATCTGCAGTTAGATCAGCAGTTTTTAAACTCTGGGGTGTACCCCACCTTGAGCAGTCTTAAGTCTTCTGAAGGAGGGTACAGCTCCATATACATCCAGTGGTGGGCAAGTTCCTCAAGAAACATCTCCGTTTTCTTTTAAAAAAAAATGCTGTAGCCTGTACCAGTTTTTATGTATTTTTTGGCCTTATAAAAGGTAGTTGAGGTTATACGGCAAATGCTCCTTCTCAACGTAAAGACCATTATGGGTACACTGGAACCTCGACAAGGAATCGAAAGTTGGCAGAAAGCATTGTGCCAGAAAGCACTTTGCAATTCTTTTTTTTCAGCAATCTGCAGACTTATTACACTGCCTGTTACTAAAAACACTATTAATTTTGGCAGTCTTCTACTGGTATTCAGAATGCGCTAATATTGAGCCATGTATCTAGAATTTGTCATCAAGAACTGATATTTTTTCCTTTCGAAATAATTTAATTGAAAAATAAGACAACAAATGCATGGCCTGGTATGAATATACATGTCTGAGAAAATTTGTTAGGGCAATATATGGAAAACATGCGAGGACAGAGCGTGTACACATGGAGGGCAAGTTTTTTTTTTTTTTTTTTTTTTTTTACTGCCCAATAAGTTTGAGGGAGAGGAAAGGGGAGAAAAGGTGAGAAAATGCAGAAAAAAAACAGATAATGGAAAAAGAGGGAAGGATGGCAGAAGTGGCTGTTGACACATTTGTAAGCTACGCCTGATATGTGAAACGCAATTGTGAAGGTAAAGGTGTACACATAATTATGTGATCTAAAGAGGATTTTATTTGAAAGGCATTGATTAGAGAGGTTGGTGTTTTTATGTTGGCTTAATCTTGTCTAGATACATGTCCAGTTTATTCTGTAGTGATCTTGATTGGCACTAAAATTAGTATTGTCAATATTATCATCAGCGCTTAGAACGTAGCAAATCCAGGCCCACCAAGTATGGTAGATGTTATTGGTGATTTATTTTCCAAACTGAGGATAGTTTTAATGCCTAGAACAAGTAACTACATCTAGTAAGTAACTGTCACACAAGTTATGTTTTGGGTCCAGGTTAACATAACCAGTAGGCCTAAGGTGACAATGTTGTGGTTAAGAGTAATTTTAGATTTAAATATTTCAAAGTGTTGATTCTATTTTCTCACAGTATGTTTGGATAGCTTTGTAATAAAACAGTAAATGATCTTGAGCACTAGGAGAGACTCTAAGAAATGCCTGCATAGGTTAGACTATACTGGATCTAGTTTGTGTCGTTTTACAGAGGTTGAAAACGATCTATCATTTTGGCCAGTAGAATAGTAGAGCTATTTTGTACAAAAAGAGCAAGCTCCAGATTTTTCCCAGACTGATGACAGGGGGGGGTGATTTTAAGGGTGCAAGAGTCATTCCATTTAACCTGAGAATGGGACTTGTTTGAGATGATAGGCTTGTCTAATAGTTTAAAATTATGGCTGGAGTGTGACCTTTATTTGAAATAGATTCAAGACATTTGAAGCAGTTAGAATATATGGGGAGAAACATAATGTCTAAGTACACCTTCAACTTTAATACACTGTAGAATTCAGCTGTCTGAAATGAAATTTCTTACACGGGATACCAAAGGAGAGTGGGTTTCCATTAGATCAAAAGTTTTAGACAAGAAGGGAAGCTTTGCTTCAATGTACTGCTGGCTTGGTGTTTGTTAATTTCTAGCTTTTGATGTATGCATTTCTTCTAGTTCAGTATTATTTGTAGTGAGAGGAGGAATATGAATGAATGTGTAAAGTTAAAGTCAGTCCTAAATGAATATTTCTGCTGCTCACGTTAGGGCAACGTGTACATGCTGTGTCATTTCCTGTATGTTCATTCATGTGCCATGCAATGCTAATGGTCAATTCTGCTCAATAAAACTGCTATAAAATTAACTGGTCAATCCTTTAACCCATTAGAAATGAAGTCATTAATTTTGATCCTGCTCTCAGACTTGTGGCCTTTGTTTCTATGCAAGTGTGACCAAACACTTAGCTCTATATAAAAAAAAAGAAAAAAAAAAAAAAAGAAAAACAGCTTGGTTGCCATTTCGATTTCCAGTTATTATAAGCTTCTTGGGTTGCTGAGGTGTTACATTTTGTTTTTACCAAGCAAAACTCTGGAACACCTCTTTCTGGAATTTGACTTCAGCCATGTCTAACCTTGTTTTGTGCTACAGTGATTATTTACATGATCTAAACCGCTTCAGAGCACCAGCTAGAGAAATTGACACTAGGATTAAAGGTAGGTACAACATGTACTGAGAAAATATAAGTTAAGTATAGTTAGTCAGTATAAAGTGTGTTTTCAGATACGTGGCACACTTTCCAAAGCCCACCTTGTGGTGGAGAATTCATTGGTGTGAGACTGCCACAGGGGTAAGACTTGGGAGTGGCATGACTTCTTACCGAAACATGGCTATCATATGTGCAAAGTGATAGCCCGTCCTGGGGCTCAGCTGTAGCCTTTATTTAGGCCTACCAGTGTCTCCTCTGAGTCTGCGTATGCAGAATACTGCAGTCCATTTTTCATTTAAACTTAGATCCCTTCTTTAGCTCCTACTACCAAGGGTTGCTCATTTGAAGGCACTATGCATTGTGTCAAAAAACTATTTTCAGTGTCCTCCTCCCTTTCTTTTTCTAACCTTTTCTTGATCTGTGAATTCATATATAGAGACGTGAGCTCTAATCTTCAAATGTCTTCGTTGCTTTATGTGCCAGTGCAAAAAAAAGGGGCGGGCAATCCAAAACATTGATTTATTTCGCTAAATAAAGATCACTTTAAAAAGGCTCTGTAAACTAAACTGTTCTTTCCATTTTTTTTTTAAGCCATACTACTATTTGCACTTACTTCTCCCCATTGTTGTTTGCTAATAGACCTCAATGCCAAGACACTAAACCCACACCATACAAGAGCTAAGTTGTCTAACATAAGAAAACCCCCATCCCAACGGCAGACTATTTGCCGCCCGTTACCTGCAGTATCTGCAAGGGTAAGGATTTGAACAAGCATGGATGCTGCCCCCCCACCTACTTTTACCTCTGAATAAGTTTTAGTAGTATCCTTACCATTGTCTTGATCTACCCTTAGAAGATCTGAACGGGGCTTGACTGTGTCAGAAAGTTTGAGGACCAGAGAGTTATAGTACTGAATTGGAGTATCCACCTAACAAACTGTTACCAAAGGTAAGGAACTTTGGGCCTGATTACAACTTTGGAGGAGGTGTTAATCTGTCCCAAAAGTGACGGATATACCACCAGCCGTATTACGAGTCCATTATGAGTTCATTATATCCTATGGAACTTGTAATACGGCTGGTGGATTTATCCGTCACATTTTGGACGGATTAACACCTCCTCCAAAATTGTAATCAGGCCCTTGTTCTTCTGATGGATACTTCTAATTGTAGATTCCTAACCTTGTAAATAGGTATAAAAGCAGTACCTCCCAGATGTAGTCTCTCAAATGGCTCAAGCCAAGAAATACTACAGGCGTAAACAAGCGATGTACCCTGCCCACCGGACCTGTCTATTTTGCCAGTAGTGCTTCGTAAAGGTGTGAACTGATGCTCATGCCACAGCCCAGCAGATATCCAAACAGCTGGTAGCAGCTTTGGCTTAAGTGGAATGAGCCTGCAGTCCTTTCAAAGGCAGTTTTTGGCTAGGCCATAACCGATCTTTAAACAGCAATCAATTCATCTGGAGATTGTCTGTTTCAGCATTTTAGTTCGCTTCTTCACTCCAGAGAGAACAAAACCCATAGAGCTGATCTTCAATCCAATGTTCTTCAGTGAGATTGATGTAGAAGCTCAGTGCTCTCTTCAGGTCTAGGTGATGGAGTCTCTCTAACTCCTTGGATGGATGAGGAGGAGCAAAGAACGTCAGTTGGGTAATAGCCTGCCAAATGTGGAAAGGCGTTACAACCTTTGAAACGCTGTCTTGGACTTTAGCACCAACTTGTCGCAGAAGGTGGGGGTGTACGGTTCCTGGACAGAAAGTCACTCACTTCACTCACTTATTGAGCTGACATGATTGCAATAGGAAACGTTGTCTTCACTGTGAACAATCCTATGAAGCAGCACTGCATAGGCTCAAATGGGAGGCATATCAATAACGTAAGAACCAGATTGAGGCTCCATGGGCATAATAAAGGGTTTTGGCAGGCACATACAAGATCAGACCATTCAGAAACTGCATCCCAACCAGGTACTTAAAGATGGCTGCTCAGCAAAAATAAGTCTGATAAATAACCTTTAACTTTTGTCAAAGCAAGATCTTGTTGGACTAGTGCCAACCGATCTTCGCAGTAGTATCAGGGCCAGCACAAATCTTGTATTTTGCTGAATGTTTGAGCAAGTGCTGCCCTAATATCCTTTTGGACATCCAACAAAATTCTGCTGGACATGCCCAAGAGGTTGTGTTTATGGTGCTAAGCAATCAAACTACATTGTCCAACTGCAATGCTAGGATGCCCAAAGAGAATATTTGTTTCCTTCGAAAGCCTCAGTGATTTTCGACTCTCTAGCTGGAGGAGTTGTAGGAAATGAACTGATATTCACCTTGTTGGTTAAAGTTTGGACCACCAGATTTTCAGAAGTAGGGTTTTTTTCTAGTACATCTGCAATACAATCTAGAGCATTTATATATCACACTGCACTGCATCATATGACACTTGATGGCTGCATCCTAGGGCCACCAAAAGGGCACACTTTGTCCAATATACTTATGTAGGTCTTTGCAAAACGCTGCTACTAACCATACATCAGTGGTCACACAGCACTTTAGCAAAGGGTACATACTGAGAACAACAGGTGGTGGAATAGTGTTTTGCGAAACCCAGATAATGAACCAAGCAGTTCCTCTGATGAGGATGTACAGATAGCATCCAATATGTTGCAAAAGACTATGGGGGTCATTCCGACCCCGGCGGTCCTCGGCGGGAGCACCGCCAACAGGCTGGCGGTGCTCCGCAGGGCATTCTGACCACGGCTGTTTGGCCGCGGTCAGAACAGGAAAACCGGCGGTCTCCCGCCGGTTTTCCGCTGCCCTCAGGAATCCTCCATGGCGGCGCAGCTTGCTGCGCCGCCATGGGGATTCCGACACCCCATACCGCCATCCTGTTCCTGGCGGTTCGCCCGCCAGGAACAGGATGGCGGTATGGGGTGTCGTGGGGCCCCTGGGGGCCCCACAAAGAATTTCAGTGTCTGCTTAGCAGACACTGAAATTCGCGACGGGTGCAACTGCACCCGCCGCACCTTTCCCACTCCGCCGGCTCCATTCGGAGCCGGCTTCCTCGTGGGAAGGGGTTTCCCGCTGGGCTGGTGGGCGGCCTTCTGGCGGTCGCCCGCCAGCCCAGCGGGAAAGCCAGAATGGCCTCCGCGGTCTTTCGACCGCGGAGCGGCCATATGGCGGTTCCCGCCAGGCGGGCGGCAACCGCCGCCCGCCTGGCCTCAGAATGAGGCCCTATGTCCTTAATATGATAAAGCCTTCAAAAGAACAGAATCCTGAAAACCAAAGAGGAGCATGTGCCGGATTTAAGCATCAGACCAGTCAAGGCTACAAGAACCAAATAATAGGACGACTTCATAAGGACTAGATTCTCCAAAAGGCAGCAGAATGGAGGGAAATCTTGCGATTTTACCGAATGTGGCAGTCATCCTCAATCCTTAGATGTCATGAAAATGAGACCTTCAGGGAGCAGCCCAGAACACAGAGTTTGACCACCAATTCGTGAATCCAGTTGATCAAATGACTAGAAGATAGTTGCTGCTGGATCGCAGACCTCTGGTCGATACGTAAGGAACGAAGAATTTTGTAAGGTCATTCGGGGAACGCCCTTGGAGAGCTGTATGTAGAGGCAGAAAGTTTTTAAGGTCCCTCTATCATTTAGAGGGAGCTGATGAAGGGGATTCAGTGCTTAGTGGTCATAACCTTTCAGACAATACAGGCAGGATACACAGCATATCAGATCATTAAGTACCTAGCTTTAGTGCAATATTTACCAAAACTTCCTCCTGGACATAATACTGAAAATAGGTTTTTGCAATGCCTTTCCAAGTTTAACGTTAAGGACACATGTATAGCTCACCTTTGATACCAAGTATTCTGCATTTTGACATACAGTTAAAATTAATTCCGAGGTCCCCCCCACCCCCAAACAAGACAGATCTGACCTACTGCACTTTCAAGATAAGGGGGTCTCGAAAAGGGCTGTAAACTGAGCCTTATGTCTCAAACCTACAAAAATGCTCATGTCTAGTTAAAACAGAGTAAGTATGTGTACAAAAGGAACTTACCTCGTTGGGGTAGGGGATATATCCAGCATATGCCAATACAAATGTACAGAATTGGTTGAAGTCTTCCACTGTTCTTTGTCTTCGCTTTGGTGGCTGCAGGAAAAAAAACAATTAAAATGGAGTTAACCAGATCACAAAACCCTCTCGAAACTCAGTACCAGAAACAAGTACAACACCTATCAACCATACCAACGAAGGTAATAGAACAAAGGTCCCTTTGAATATTCTCCCCAGGTAGGCAAATGAGAAGGGGTAATGGTTGGGCAGTTGGTACAAAAGGTATTTGTACAGCCACTGGCCCAAAATTAACTTCCAAAAGTGCCTCATTTATGGTCACAAGTAATTCTCCTTATCCTTCCCCACATTAGCGAGCTCAAGCTACCATGCAACCGTTTGTCTGCACGGATCTGGACATTCAATTAATCTTGGGTACAAATTTAGCCAACCACATGTTGGTACTTTGGAGATTCTGTCATGTGCTTGCTGATCGGATTTTTCCAATTCACGTCTATTGTCTCTGAGGTGGCTATTCACAAAACTACAACAAACCTATCTAGGGCATGAAAACACTAAATGTAAGAAAGTACTCAAACAACCAAATATCAAGTCTGAGAGTTCAAATGTGAGCACGTCAAAAGGAAGTGCAAAAGGATCAAACACCACAGACCTAAGTCTGAATTTATCATCAACTAACTTCAATCTAATACAACTTTAGATCATGATGATCATCATCATTGTCCTTTTGCCCAATGGTACATTGGAACATCGCCCAAACCAAATAAGACGAATTTAAATTCATTAGAAAATTAAAGCTACACTCATTCTTCCAAGATAAACCACCAAAACCTACTTGTACTTAGAAACCACCACTCAGCACTGCATTTACCTCAGGTGACTTACATCCAATATGCATCATCTCTACACTATCAAATATGGACTAATAGGGAGAACCAGGAATACAAAATACATTAAGGAAATTAAGAATAGATACATCATGCCACATGGAGAGAAATTTCAAGCCTAAATCAATATTTACACCTCTTCTCTCATCCGGTAATACCATTTACGTTTTCTGTTTGATAACCATGAATGACATTGAACATCATCATTGTAAATACAACATGAAAGGAAGATACCTAGAGTCCAATACAAATAAGGAACAAAGATAAGCAATTAGTCAACTTCAGAAGGATCAGAATATCATTAAGAAGTAACACAAAGGGGGTAATGTAGTCACTCTACATACCAATGGCTATATAAAAGTCACCTTTTTGACACCCAATAAACTTAGTGATACCCAACGACTAAGACTCTAGACCTTCAGACTAAACCAAGTAGAAGTCATGCATAAGGTCTTGTCACCCCAGAGGAAAAAAAATATTTTTCCGGAACACACCACCAGAGCTACATTTTATTTCTTACCAAAAATACACAAAAATAGATTTTCACTAAAAGGCCACTCAATTGTACTCAGCGTACTCAGTCTGCTAAAGGGTAGAATAATATACTGATGAAGAATTTATTGACTTACATGTGAGATACCATAGATGTGCTCACCAAACGTGAATATACTGAGTGTCAACAAAATATACCTACTGGTAACAATAGTGGTATTATGACTGTACATCTGTAAAGAAAAAAAAAAGTGGCCTTGGTGCCACCAAGAAAGAACCTGTCACCAGATTGGCACGTTACTGCATTATATGCGGATGCAACTAAATTATACGTTAGATCCTAGGTTTCCGTTTTGGAAATAAAATGTTTGTGTTTAACAATGAAGCTCATCTAAACACATGGGGCGGCCATGGGTGGAAAATGTGATTGACTGGGCAAAGCTGAAAACCATTGCCTATGGGACATTACCTTCTCAGACTACACAACCCACGTAATAATTTGGTGGCAGCACAATATTGATACACTCTTAATATGGCGAGGATCATATACTTTACTGCAAAATCACATTAACAAAATGAACCATAATACCAGGAACACCAAAATTACTTCAAGCATTTTTTGCAGTCATGTTGATTTTCTGTATCCCATAATTTATATATACAACACTAAAATACTGGTCAAACTTCACTACAAGGGTACTGCAACAAATGCCATTCTTGCAGAAGAGGGTTGCCATCCACAGACTATCACATAAAAAAGCCCTAAGACTGCATCCATACGAGTGAACAGTTACTGTAACCACGTGCGATACATCTTAACATGTCCTTGCTAGCAAATATACCTTGGCATGACATTTGCTCATTTAAGAAAGAAATTCATTAACAATATCGGAACATACAAAGATTATATTGTAATTGTGTTAGTATTTATATAGCGCCTACTACCCCTGACAAGGCGTCAAATCACTTTTCGGCGAGTAGCACACTAGGACTTAGTGGTGGATTAGTATAGGGAAATAGGAGTACAGTTTTAGTATTATTAGGAGTTAATCTGAGCAGAGGATATGTGAGTTTGTTAGTTGGATTGACTTGAGTAATGGAGGGATAGAGGAGGGAAGAATCCAGAAGTGTTAATTGGGACTTTATAGTAATAGGTTGAGGCTTGGGATGAGTAAAGGAGAGATGGAGGAGGGAAGAGTCTGTGGAAACGGTTAGGGAGATCATAGTAGCAGGAGGGGTTTTGGATGAGTCATAGGTAAGATAAATGAGGGAGAGTTTAATAGGGTTGTTTGGGAGATCATGGTAGTAAACCGAGGTTTGGGGAGAGCTAGATGTGGAAGTGTGGGGGGGGGGAGGGGAGCTTAGGAGGGGTTATTTTGGAGATGAAAGTAGAGTGAGTAGACAAAGTAAAGCCTACAAGAGTAAATTTATATTATTTGTATGTATTTATAATTTCATTTATATATGTATATATACACACATTTTTAATAATTATTATTTACATTTATTCATTATTATTATTTTTGCTTTAATTTACTTTATTTTTTCTCAAGTACAGTAGGACTATGGTACTAAATAAATAGATACGTGAATACGTAGTAAGGGAATATATGTTCAAGTGGTCTACTAGGACACAACTTTTTGAACAATTCTTGCCGTAACATGAACACAATAAAGACTTCAACATCTTTGTAACTGAACAAATATCTCCCGAGGGCAGCAAGTGGAAATTAATAGTGCACAGAAGGAAAAGCGAATAGATATTACAGTTGGACTCAGTAGGCCACCGCCTCAACACAGACATCGAAATACACCACTGTCTGTACTAACCAACCTAGCTCAATCAATATCAAAACAATTTTACCTGCTCTACTGTCTGGACTCCTACACGGACTGTCTTTTCCCAAACCTCATCAGCTGGTCAAACAACACATGGATTAATCCTTGGTTGTCAACCATGGCTCCAACACCATCCTATACCCCAACGCTGTCCTTTCTCCACTTGTATCTTACTCACGTCCTATTGCCTTACAGAGAACAAGGCAAATTATCTTGTGCAAACATTGGACTCCTGGATGTTGCTATCTGACCAGTATGTACACAAAACATGGCCTCAAAATCATGCTAATGGTCCTGTGTCCAAATCTATGCTGTACATTGTCTCAGTGTGACTGATTATATTTTGCTCTCTATCACCGGCTGTGTAAAATAAAACTGATTTGTGGCATGATTGCATTATTTCCAAAGTACTGCATGTACACATATTAGAAAATATATCCAGTCAAGCTGTGCAGTGGATATAGGACAACTCGGGGGCTTTTCAATAATTTTATTTTGTCACTCATAATGAGACTTTCATGTTGGATGGCTATAGATATTGGACTCACTTGAGGTTGCATACAACATCCTTAGGTCTTTTTCGCTTTTACAGATAGGCACACACACTAGAACTGCACCACAATGACGATTTAAACACTCATATACTCACACTGCTTATACTTCTACAGTCTTTGCCCTAAGGGACCATATAATATTTCAATTAGAGACATCAGATGTCTTGCTTCATATTAAGTTCTCAAACTCTGTTTACCTACACAGATAATCATGATAGGCTACAGAACAACTAGACTGCTACCTACATAACGTTCAGTTGATGTCATTACATCTACCATTTTGGATGTCCCAACAGACTATTTTTTTACCCCACCAATAAATACAAAATATACATCTACTGAAGAGTTTTAGGTATGTAGAAATCATCCATTGGCCTGTTAAGTGATCATTCATATTTTGCCTCTGCGCACCAAGCAAACAATCTAGGGGAAACGAGTCTACCCACTTTACCCATTGGCTTCCTTCACTTTGAGTGACTGCGCAAAGTCTGTGCACGTTGTTCTTATCTGCCTAGCCTACAATAGTTTCTTTCTCTTCAGTGACAAATCTGGTTCAATGTGTATTTTATTCATTTTTATATTAAATTTAGATATTGGCTATTTAGTTTGTGTGCATATTGAATGCCCGTGTAGATTGCGATTCATTTTACATCTTCTTTTTAAAGTTGCTGTTTTAAAATTGTAGTTGGTTGCAACTTGAGTGCATGGTAAGTGATAACTTATTCTTGTCTCCCTCACAAATGATAATATTAAAATGAATTATAAAACTGTTTCTTAGTTTTAACCTTTTTATTGCAAGGATATAATGGCCACATTTAGGTGCTTGCATGTTTTTATCTTTTTAGTTTGTGGCACATAATAGCAATAAAAAGAATGAAAGACAAGCACTGGCAAAGCTATTTGGTAAGATGTTAGGGGCCAACCTTTTGGCTGTGCTAACGTTTGTTTTGACAAGCTTTTTGTAAAACTTTATTGTTTGGGGGCAGCGCGGCCATCACAAAAAAAAAAAAGAAAAAAAAACACACAATCATAATAGTTCCCTGCACTGAAGGAAAGCACTTCAAATGGGATGATGATTCTCATAACAGAAATCAGAATCTGCCCCTCACAGTGAGGTTAGCCAATGGTTGGGGGGGGGGGGGGGGGAGGGGGGGGGGTGTTCTTTTTTTTTTTCTTCTTTCATCTGGTCAACATAAGAAATGTACAGCCTTGGGGCTTTTCAATGATGCATATCTGTGTACCTCCAGTGTCCTCATATTATAGTTCGGTCCTAACAAAGACAATAATGTATTTTATCACAGAACTTTGAGAGTGGATCACAAACTCACTTAGAATTCTGATTCGCTTTTAGAATAAGTACTGTTATATGTTAACTATTTGCAAACTTATGACTTTTGTCATTATTCTGTACATTACTTTCCACTTGTTTTCTCTTTTCTGACCTTTTTTGTAACATTCAGCATTCACAAAGCCCCAGGCCCACAAGTCGAAGGGTGTGAAACACATATTGGCTGTCCATATTAAGACCAGGCAAAAACTACTCAGAGAAATGTAGAAGAAAAATAACAATTCACAATGTTGGCTTGCTGAGAAAATCTTTGATTAAGAACTGCATTTGGCGATTGTCACTTTAAAAGTGGGTGCTTAAGTTGCCTCCCGAGTCAACAGTGCTTTAAATTCAAGTGCATGGGCATGGGCATGGACGTGCCTTTCCAACTAGGTCAAATACATTGATCCTCCAGTGAAAAATATTAAAATGCTTGCTCTCTTAAGAGACAACTCTACTAATGCAGCAACAGCGTCCAGGCTGCTCTTTCTAGTGATGGAAACTTACTATTGACCCCTCCATGAGGGAATTGTGCAGAGTCAGCCAAGGGTAAGAATGGTGACCCGAGGACAGAGCAAGAGACAAAGGAAGAAGCGGGGTGGATGGATTAGCCCTACATTCCACTGAAGAGAGCGCCGCCAGCGTATGGAATGAATTGGCACGACAGATGAGCAAAGAAGGTTGGATCGGGCTGTAAAACAGGTCAATCCAAGCAGAGGTTCCAAACAAGGCCAGGACAAACACATGCATTTAGGCCGAAGATTCATAGGGTCTTCAGGAAAATATACAATGAAAAATTCTAGTTTTCATATTTTACGGAACTTCAGACATAAGTAGAGACAGAAAATATGTTTCCCTTCTTTTTTAATCCGATATTTTACGTCCTTCTCACTGTCAAGCATGGCCGAGATGCCCAAATGATACCCCTCAGCATACACAGTTAAAATGAGATAACATGACACGAGAAAGTTTAACTGCCTTGAGATGTGCAGGTGCTAATACTGCAATGCTTGTGTTTACAGGTGTGTGTACTGCACAGATCTACTGGGCACACCATAAAACCTTACAGATATCCAAAAGAGCATACATTTATCAGAAAAAAAGGTTGAGATAAACAAGTTTCTACTCACATTAAATACGAATAAATACTGCAAAGGTGAAAAATAATGGGTAGGTATGGACGGAAATGTTAAAAATATAAAACTGAAAACCTTAAGGGTAAACATGGACAGAAATGTTTAAAAAATATAAAACTGGAAACCCTATACGCAATACTGTACGCATAAAACAGCTAGTAGCATTGTTCACCACCGACCCCAGCTCAGAGGTTAGCAGCTTCAAACAGAAGTCTCCCTTTCTAATGCTAACCGCTACCAAGCATCAGAAATAAAAAAAAACAAGGTTTTCATTTCCTGTGTGCACCGAACAATTCAGCCTTTAAAGAAGGGATCTGGAAAATCATTCAAGCAGGGAGTATTTTCCCCTTATGTGCCCATACCACCTGTAACGTTTAAGTGACAGTAATGCCAGAAGAGAAAGTGACGTACCAGGGAAACAATATTTTTGAGCCCAGGAACGGGAGTGGGCAAGAAGGACATGGGGAACTGAAAAGCACAAGTAAGAAGGGAGAATAGCAGCCTGAAATACTAGAGTAGCACAGTACTTGGGCCACTGATAAGAACACGTGCCTTACCTAGAAGGTGCCTACTGAAGAGTTCGGTCTGCTAACTTAATGGAAAAAGTCAAATTTGAAAGGACTACTGTTGAGCACAGACATTTCTGGTTCAGATCAGAAAACAGATAAAGTTAAACTTAGCAAGAACAGACACAAAACCAGAAAGGGCATACCACGGTATCCAAAAGAAACCATCAGAGCAGAAAATTATCCAAAAGGCAAAACGTACTTAGTCTACCTTTCTGACCGTAGAATGAGACCATTAATTGATTAATTGAGGGGGGGGGAGGAGAAAAGACAGTTGCTGTGTCTCATCCTGTCAAGGGATAATATGCCCCAAATAATGTCACGTTCCACTCCCACAGTAACAAGCTGTTTAGTTTTATGTCCTACTCCGAATACATGCGCCATCCTCTTCCCTAGAGATGGCAACCGCAGATGATGCCGTACGTCAGAGAAGAACTTGGGTTTAAAAAAAATAAAAAAAATACGTGGTATATATTTCTGAGCCATTCACTTAATGAAGCTACCCACCCCCACCTCTAAATGATCCACATATCACACACATTAGAACAGAGTATGCGAGGGCAGTAGTTGCAAGCGCAATGTTGGTGTGTACATATATCGCGCAATAATAGGAAACACTAGCTTTGTTCAACGTAAACACCATACCACTATGGCACAACCACCCCAGTATCATTCTAGATTTCAAACTCAATTTCAACCATTTAACATACTCAACAGTCTTTAGGTTTCAGCTATAGGCAGCTTTAGCTCTCTGTTGAACACCTATTTGTTCCAATAGAGTGCATACATCCGCGTGGGCTTTGGGTCATCCCGTTGTTCATGACTGATGGTTGTGCACCCTGCTCTACTGTTCTTTTTGTTTTCTCTCCCATGGATACCTCATTCCTCTTTTCGTGAACCTCACATATGCTATTATTTTGAACCACGGCTTATCGGGAGTGTCCTGACGACCATACTGCACCTTGTTTTGTATTACTTTTTTATTTTTTACTTCTTATTTATTATATGTTAGCCCCGACAGCTGCAAAGTAAATTGGACATTAAAGTCAACACGTTTCACTCTTCAACTGAGAGCTTCCCCAGGGATGTAAATAACAAAAAAGTATTACATTAATTATTAATATCATACACACACACACACACACACACACACTGACCCAACACAATTCAAAACAGACACTAAAGATGTGTCTCGATTACGATAAAAACGGTGTAACTATAAACTGGATGACACAGTATGAGAAACACCACAAAGTTAATATACACAGATTTGCTTTCTCAGATTATCAACAACAAAAATCAGAGTGCAAATAGAGTACTGAAGTACAATACAAATATCGAATGTAGAAGGAAACAAACAATTACATTCCCCGTTTCATTTTTTGAAGGTATACAAACACTGAATTCCATTTATTTCACCAAGACACGCTCCTATCTTAGTTTGCAAACATGTAACATTATGTCTTGTGGCAACGGCAATGCCTGCTAAATCAGTGTTATTCACATCTCGACCTCTAAGAATGCAACAGCCTTGTGTCTTATTATGCAAATATAGGAACACACTTTATCAACCTGCATAATTTACTAGCTTATTATCCGAAAAAGGGGGGTCATGAGGCATACATTATTAAATCAATAATAATTTCCTTCACAGTGTACTAATAAGCAATATAATAGGTTTATATGTTCCGGAATGGGGCTCTTATTTATCAGTACAACTGTAGTAGTTGACAGTAGGAAAACATTTTGGTTTATATTGGGTATTAAAGTCTGCTTATCTCCAAGTCGAAGCCAGAGTTGGCAACTTTCAAGGACGTGGTAGCAGTACAATCACAGCTATTTTTGCCTGCAGTGCCATCACTTCCTTTGCTTTCCCCTTATTCACGGGGAGTGAGGAGAGGAAATCAAGATGTAGAAAAGCAGACTCTTCCTCTCGAGGATTGTGCTTATTTAAGAGGTGATGTGCCTTAATTGCTGCCGGAGTCAATATTTTCCTCCACCAGCTCCAAAAGACTAGGTACTAGAGGAAGTAATGACCTAGGTGCTGAGCAAGGTAGTAAGGTCTCCATAAGCTTAGTCTTTTGTATGAGGGACTTGAGGAGAAATGTTTAACTTTGCACAGCCTCTGGCTACGTTATCTTGTGGAGATGTCTGTACCCAATCAAGTCAACTTCAAACAAGACCCTGAACTAGACTTCTCCCTTCTGTGGTTCCACCAAGGACGGTACTCCTGAGTCCAAGGTAACTTTCTGGGAGAAACAAGCCTCTTTCCGATCCGAGACATTGATGCTGGTCTTGTCACCTTTTGGGTCACAGGAAAGAAAATTCAGCAGCTTCAACGTTGTTTGTACTGGATCTTCTGCTGAAATCCTCAAAGAAATAGGCCCAAGATGGGCTGGTGTCACATCTAGAAGATAGTCCAAGGTTTTCTTGGTGATGACGCTTCTTCTGCCGCAGAAGATGCAGAAGACAAAGACACTATTGATATTGACTGGAGAGAAACAGCGCAGTGCTCTGACATTTAGTGTCCTGGTGTCTGTACTCTTCTTGGCAGCCAAGCATGTCTTGATGTCAGGCAGAAAGTGACGGCAGGAAGTGGGAGTACTTCAACGTCAAAGATCTTGCTGATACTTAAGTGTTGCTGTAGCACTGACATAAATAACTATCCTAATCACAATGTGGAACATGCAGGCACCATAACTCTCTCTGTTGGCGATCTCCTTGATGTCAAGTAGGTTTCTCTGTTGAACATAGTGGTGGGACTGACGCCGCCTATTATCTTCTTCCCTTCTGGATCTTTTATCTACGGATCTCTCATTTCTGGTGTGATTTGGGGTGGAACACTCAATGGAAGTAATTCTTGCTTTCTCTTTCTCCGAAGCCTTAACGTCTCCCCGCTTGCTACCACTGTCCAAATGCTAACGGTCCTTCCGTGTCTTTTGGACACAGTTGCAAAAAATTCAAATTCAGCAGTGGTATGGGGATTCTGGAGGCATACTCGATGTGGATTTTAAGCTACTTTATTTCAGCCACATGAAAGGCACTTCTTAAAGAGTGAAAGCACTGCGCTGTCACTGGAAAAGCTAAAGAAATATTTTAAAAGAACCTGAGAGATGACAATAAGTAAAATAAAGTGATAAATCCAAAGTTCTGAAAGAAAAAAAACCTGTGGAAATTGGTTAAGAAGTGACACACATTGTGTTTTTATGCCCCACTCCTGGAAGACAGAAAAAGAACTGAGTGGCAATTGCCAATACAGTTCATTCCAGGATTGGGAAAACATGTAGGCTCTTAAAAGGTACAGGCGACCTATGTTTCCACTAGGATTATGCAATGCCTATCGGATCTCTATTAGCACTCATTCAACAATTGTTTGTAATAAATGAGTGTATAAATATGGGGGGAAAATTCTGTCTTGATAGGATATTTAGAAGGTGCTGCTCTTTAATAAGGGACAGTGACATTTGTGCACACGCTTTCAAAATAGTATATGGAAAAAGTGTTCCAGGGTCCTCAGAGAGAGCAGGGAATTCCTCAGCCCCCCATGCAGCTGGGAATCGTTCTAATGCAGTGGTTTTCAACCTGTGGTCCGGGGACCCCTGGGGGGGGGGGGGGCAGTGATGTTTCCTCAAGGGGTCCGTGACTGCTTAGTAAATGTAATAATATTAAGAGATTAGGTCCCCAGCTTTCAGTAATGACTCATTGGGGGTTAGGGGGGTGGATTCCAATAATGATTCGGTGGGGGTCCCTGGGTTCTAGTACTGATGAAGTGGGGTCCACAAAAGTCAATGAAGATCCTATAACTTAGAACATTTAGCTTTCAGACAACATAAGTCCTGCTACTGTACCATACCTTGGTTGGCTTGCAAAATCAACTTATTCATACTCAAATCCCACAGATTTATTAAAGAGTGTATCATTCACATCCTTGTACTACAAAGACTGATATACAGTGTTTAAAAACAGTATACATGCTTGAAAGCAGCATATCAATAATGTAATCATGCTGTGGTTAGTACAAATGCAAAGAGTTATCTAAGTAATTCAGAAAATGGCTCAAAGCTATGATTTTTAGTCAGAATGATCTGTTGGATTACTAAACTTGATGCTCTTCTACAAAATAAATGTTTTACCTTGTACTCTACCATAGACCATTTCTACTTCCTGTTTCTGACTGATGTGCAAGTAAAATGTATTCAATGTGAATTAGTTTTAAAAAAAAATCTGTACACAAAAAAAATATATCACCACTTTGCTTTAATAGCCCACACCCTGCAAGCTTCAGAGTGAACCTGCATGTGGAGCAATTTTTTTGAGTAACAAAATAGGATAGGTGTTTAAGAATCAGAACTGTGAGGGTATAGCTGTAAAAGTGGAACAAAAAAAACGTTATTGCATTTAAAATGATCAATCTAAGAGGAGTCTTAAGCCTATTCTTTTTTTTTCCCCAATAAGCGACAGACCATTGACCTGGTGACAGTCCTATCTCAGTTGGACTATTGCAATATCCTGTATTAGGGTTCTAACAAATCAGTTCTTGGAAGACTTCAGTTGGAACAAAATGCTGCAACTAGGCTGTTGTTCTCACGCCCAAAGTTCTGTTCAGTGTCCGCACTGTTGCAGAAATTACACTGGCTCCCAGTGGAGAAGAGCATACATTTCAAGACCTTGAGCGTGGTTGCATAAAATTCTCTATTCACAGGGGGCCTTTATCTTGTCTAAACTGGTGCTACTTTACCTGCCCGCCCTAGTTTAACACTTGGGGGACCCTATTCTGGCTTAGGTACCACGCGTCAGGCGACTAAGTTCCAGAAGCCATTCTTTTAGAGTCAGGGCCCCTGCTGCTTGGAACTTGCTACCCATCCACGAGGAACACTGAGAGCCACCAGCGCTTTAGGAAGATCTGGAAAACCTGGCTTTTTCCTCTTTAGAATTACATAGGCTACTCTTTCTTTTTTGGTTTACTTTTAGCTGTAGCAGTTTTGACTCAAGCTCCAGACTTAGCACTGGCAACCCATATTACTGGAGCAGCCATGCACTTTACAAATTTTGTAACATAACAATTGTGACCTTGCACAAGAGGATGCCCTTGATAAAAGTAGTCATTAGGATTACAACAGTCAAAATTAGGATGAAAATATACTTCAACATAAAGAGCAAACATTTACTTTGAATTTAAACATGATATATGGTGGCTGTAAATATCAAGCTCATCAGAGAAGCAATATCATTTAAAAAAAAATCATTAAAGTGGCTGGGGATTCCTTGTTCAACCACTCTAATCAGCAATGTATGCATTCCAAACCTCATGAGGCCAGAAGCAATGACTGAGTTCACCGGATTACACAGACAATACCAACAAAGGCCAGCTTTGCTTAGGCTATGTTCACGTTTGTTCCTGCATTTACAAAAGTAAAGCACTTTTGCTCAATCAGTCTGTAACAAATTATAATCACTACAGGGAGAATGGCTCTGCAGACTCCAAGATGAGTACCATACTAACTAAATAGTTTTATAAAGCTTGAACAATTCATAATCCATCCTATCTTTTACAGCATATTTATGTGCATCTCAAATTAACTGTAAGCCTTCTGTGACACAAATATGGACCATGTGAGAAAGAAACATCAATTCAAATTATTGTCTTACCAAATTTGAATAGGTGCTTGTTCCCCTACCTCAGTCAAACACAAATAATAGTGGTTTGTGATCTGTTACTATTTTAAAACCTTTTCCCCCACAGATACCGTTTCAATTTTTCTTCAGCCAAGACACTTGCCAATACTTTTTCTCTCAATTATACTATATGTTTTTTCTTCATCTTTTAGTCCCCTTGATATGAAGGTTACAGTGTATTCTTTGCCATCCATTTCTTGACTAAAAACTGATCCTAAGCGTAAGTTGCTGATATCTACTGTGATTAATGTTTCTTCCATTAGGATCATACAACCTAAAAGCAGGTGCTATCAAAATAGCCTGTTTAATGTCCTTGAGTGCTTTCTCTTGTTCAGTACTCCATTCAAATTTAACTTCTTTAAGTAATCTACTTATTGGTTTTTAGTAAATCAACTTTTGGTGCAATCCCTGCGAAGGATACTGTAGGTTTCAAATATTCCACACTTGTTTGAAAAAATCCACACTTTGATTTGGTGACCATCATACATGTATTTTCATGTATTTCTAACACCCTGTTCAAAATGATATGATTCTTGCTAAAACTGTTGGAAAATAGAATAATGTTATCTCGAAAGGTTTGGACACCTTAAATGCCCTCAAAAAGATGGTCCATTAACTTCTGGAACACACTGGCAGCTGATGCCAGACCAAAAGGTAGATGGACACAGCGATACACTCCAAAGGGTGTAATGAAAGTGGTTAAGTCAAAATTTCAGATAATTTCACTTGGTGGTATGAAGATTTTAAAACTATAATTGAAAAGTGTTTTGACCCACTTACAGAGTTTAACATTTCCTGTATTTTTTCCAAAATGGATGACATTCCACTATGATGTTTTTAACGATCTTAAATTTGCACAACGTCTAACTTCACCACTTTTCTTTTTAGTAACCACTATGGCCGAAACTCATTCAGAAGAATCCTTTGGTTCTATCACACCATCTTTACACACTTTACCTAACAGTTCTTTCCTGTCTGAAAGTGGTATATGTCGTACTTTAGGAGTCACTGGCATGGCATTTTCTTTTAACTTGATATGATGCTCAAATCATTTTACATAACCAATATATGAGGAAAATACATTACTACTGCTTGTTAACACTTTTCAATGTGAAAATCCTGCTCTATTTGCTCTACACTGAGAACTGGCATATCCCCTAGTATTATAGGCACCTCAGAACCAGGTTTGAGCAAATTACCAAGTTTCCCCCCACAATTTTGCCACCCTACAATATATCTTCACCTTACTGTTACATACATTTAAATTTTTTTGGAACATCCTTTGAATTTCAGAATGTCATTAAAATATCCTAGCATTTCAAGATCAAATTCTCCAAATGCTTTTGTATTGACATCTGATTCCATTAATTTCACATTTTCCATAATTTATAAAATGTACGATCTGCTAGTATTGAAACTGGAGAAAGGGAATCAGCCATTTCAGATAATTCCACTATACCTATGTGTACTATTCCTAATGGACATTTAAATTTCCCTTGTTTTGTATCAACAGTAAGTACAATGTTGGAGCACATTTCCTCATCAAATTCATCCACTGAATTTACTTTTATTAGTTGGCCTGTTATTTCTACAGGCAGCCGCAAAATGCCCTATTTTTGGCATTTTCTACTTTTTTTTTTACCAATAGCTGGGCATCCAGAGTGATTTTTTGGGCCACATCTATAACAACTTTAACTCCTTTTTACAAGGGTTTTATTCAGACTTTTGTTTCTCCTGTGCAGTCAAAGAATTTCCTCCACCTTTTAAATCAGTTTTTTACATGAGTAGTACAAATCAGTTGATTCTGTGCATTTCCTGTTAATTAAATTTTTGTAGATAGTAAAGATCTTGACATTTCTTTGGCTATGTCTATGACTTCACTGCAGAGGATTTCTGCATGCTAAGTCTTTCTTGTATTTTTTAATGTCAATGAAATATAAACTGATCCCTCAAATAGATAGCCATCCGGTCTCCAAATTCACCTGAGGGTGCTAGAATAAGCAAACTTGCAATGTACTCTTGAATACTTTCTTATTCCTGTTGTTTTCTCATTTTGAAATGATGCCTTTCACCACAACATTTGGTGCTTCAATAAATTGTTTTTCCATTCTTTTTACTGCCTCCTGTATTCATTTGAAGGTATAAATTGACCTGGAACTGCTTCAGTCTAGAGTAAATTGTCAAAAATGTCTTGTCCTGCCATACCTAACAAGCCATACATGCTTTTTCCGTTCAGCATCAAACTTTTTACCACCAATAGTAATTAAATAATGCTTTATTCAAATTTTTCCATCTCATTAGTGGTTCCCCTGGTGTTTGAAGAAATAGTGGTGGTTGACTGAACATACTTGAATTAGACATACTGATCTTTATGGAAAAAACATAATACTATTCCATTAAATGCTCAATAGCAATTGCTTGTAAATAAAACTGTTGTAAAAACCACTATTAGTTTCTAAATTGCAGTTTAAATTAAGACCGTAGGCTTATCAATAAGAGTAAATCTTTGACATGATTTTATCTAAAGAGAAACTCTCAATCACTGCTGAAATTACACCCAAGTATATATAAATCCCACAACAGATACTAGGTGGTGCTATCACTTAAGGTTTGCGGATCACTGTATTTACGAGAAAAATCACTGATATCAGTGTCTGCAATTAAGTGTGTGAATCGCCATTAAGATGCCAGGAACATTAAACTTAAATTCCACTTAAATCCACAACGCTTTCAACTGCTTTCCAGCCATACATGAAGGACAGTCATGAACTTGATGTCTGTTTCAATGGCCCTCGACCAAGGGTAACAAGCAACTATCCCTGTTCCACTGCATACATTTCCCAAAAGTACATACATCCTGGTACTTCACCACATTCACTTTCACTGAAATGGTAAATATTCTTTGAAGACAGCCTTTCTTGGTGGGCCTTGAGACCTGGCTCCTGGGTGCGATCAAGCACAAATAGCCGCCAAATTTTTGTATCCAATAATACCCAAACTCCAGTAAATATTGAAATATTACTATTTTACTTAATATTTTATAAAGCCCACAAGAAGAACGCATATACCAAAGAGGTGACTTTCAAGGAGATGTTAATTCTGTCATAAACATACCATAAGCCACTATAAATACCCCCTAAACACGTTTCAACTCTTTAATATGACTTGAAAACATTCTCTGCTTAACTCGATGCTTAAATCACCAATACAACAACCAGTTAGCCAGAAGTGCCGGAGGCCTGTCCTCAGTCGCACTGGGCCTGTTCTGACCGGAGGCTGCCTTCAGCAGGCTGCTTTCCCAGGTGGCGTGGACTATAGGGATGTGTGGTCAAGTGTGCGCAGTGGTTTCTGAGTCAGCCTCGTCCTCCGCCATGGGACTGGGACACCCCTCGCCTCATCAGGGCTGGAGACAGAAGACACTGTGCTGCAATGAGCTGACCCCCGACGCATCAGCAGTGCTCCATGGCTCATGGGCCGGATGGACAGATCAGGAAAGGTTTACTGGGTGTGCCTGGGAGAGGTAATTGGCCCCAGTCCTCCTGTAAGATGCTTATCTGACTGTCGGCCCACGTTCTACTGGAGTGTGCCCCAGCACACAGGTGAACCAGTGGCTGGAGGAAAGGTCCCTCTTCTGGCAGAGAGTGCAGGAGGACAGCAGGTTTACCATCACTCGGTCATGGACGCACTACTCAGGATGGAGACTTTCAGAGGCCTCACAACCTGGCCAGGGGCTAAACAAGTTGGGCTGCTTGTTCTGCCAACTCCCTACCCCTGGAATCTATGGGTTTATGGCAGTGGCAAGAAGGTCTGACCGATTAGGGCTCTCCAACCCTCCCTGTACGATGGCCACAAAAATGGGGGCACAAGACCTCTCAAGACAGGCACTCTACAGCCCTTTCCTGCTCTGATCACTGCAGACCAAAATACATCCTTGACGAGTCCAAATAAGCTAGGTACTATCCTACAAACAGGTGCATCTAGAGGCAAAGGTGGATGTGGTGACGAAGACATCAACCACCAGCGAGATGAGTAAAGCAACTCACAGAGCAGGTCGCAAATCCAATAAGACATTTGCAGACCTTCAAACACACACAGCGGATCTCCAGAAGTAACTTTGGAGCCAGATGGAATGAGTATATTTCCTCAAGGATTGCGTGGAAGATGCAGAAGTGCACGCCCGGATCAGTAATATTAGGGTTATGGACCTCCAGGAGGGCTGCAAAAGCCCAGTATGGTGGATTACTTGCAGACCTGGGTTCAAAGACGTCTGCACTGCTCTCCCCACGCCTTCATGCCATTCTTCTAAAGAGAGGGCCCAATATGCGTTGTAGGAAGTTGGCTCTGTATGCACTATTTCAAAGTAAGGAATATAATGCACAGAGTCCAAGGGTTCCCCTTAGAGGTAAGATAGTGGCAAAAAGAGATAATACTAATGCTCTATTTTGTGGTAGTGTGGTCGAGCAGTAGGCTTATCAAAGGAGTAGTGTTAAGCATTTGTTGTACACACACAGGCAATAAATGAGGAACACACACTCAGAGACAATTCCAGGCCAATAGGTTTTTGTATAGAAAGATATCTTTTCTTAGTTTATTTTAAGAACCACAGGTTCAAATTTTACATGTAATACTTTGAATGAAAGGTATTGCAGGTAGGTATTTTAGGAACTTTGAATAATCAAAATAGCATATACAGTCTTCACATAAATCACATATAGCTATTTTAAAACTAGACAGTGCAATTTTCACAGTTCCTGGGGGGAGTAAGAGTTAGTTAGTTTTTGCAGGTAAGTAAACCACCTACGGGGTTCAAGTTTGGGTCCAAGGTAGCCCACCGTTGGGGGTTCAGAGCAACCCCAAAGTTACCACACCAGCAGCTCAGGGCCTGTCAGGTGCAGAGTTCAAAGTGGTGCCCAAAACGCATAGGCTTCAATAGAGAAGGGGGTGCCCTGGTTCCAGTCTGCCAGCAGGTAAGTACCCGCGTCTTCGGAGGGCAGACCAGGGGGGTTTTGTAGGGCACCGGGAGGGACACAAGTTAGCACAGAAAGTACACCCTCAGCAGCACGGGGGCAGGCGGGTGCAGTGTGCAAACATGCGTCGGGTTTGCAATGGAAATCAATGGGAGACCAAGGGGTCTCTTCAGCGATGCAGGCAGGCAAGGGGGGGCTCCTCGGGGTAGCCAACACCTGGGCAAGGGAGAGGGCCTCCTGGGGGTCACTCCTGCACTGGAGTTCCGATCTTTCAGGTCCTGGGGGCTGCGGGTGCAGAGTCTTTACCAGGCGTCGGGATCTGGGAAGCAGGCAGTCGCGGTCAGGGGGAGCCTCGGGATTCCCTCTGCAGGCGTCGCTGTGGGGGCTCGGGGGTGGGGGGGCAACTCTGGCTACTCACAGTCTCGTAGTCGCCGGGGAGTCCTCCCTGAAGTGTTGTTTCTCCACAAGTCGAGCCGGGGGCGTCGGGTGCAGAGTAGCAAGTCTCACGCTTCCGGCGGGAAACGCAGTTGTCTTGAAGTTGCTTCTTTGAAACAAAGTTGTAGTCTTGGGTGAACAGAGCCGCTGTCCTCGGGAGTTTCTTGGTCCTTCTAGAGCAGGGCAGTCCTCTGAGGATTCAGAGGTCACTGGTCCTGGGGAAATCATAGCTGGAGCAGTGTCTTTAGAAGTGGGGAGACAGGCCGGTAGGGCTGGGGCCAAAGCAGTTGGTGTCTCCGTCTTCTCTGCAGGGTTTTTCAGCTCAGCAGTCCTCTTCTTCATAGGTTGCAGGAATCGGAGTTCCTCAGTTCAGGGGAGCCCCTAAATACAGAATCTAGGGGTGTGTTTAGGTCAGGGAGGGCAGTAGCCAATGGCTACTAGCCCTGAGGGTGGCTACACCCTCTTTGTGCTTCCTCCCAAGGGGAGGGGGTCACATTCCTATCCCTATTGGGGGGATCCTCCATCTGCAAGATGGAGGATTCCTAAAAGTCAGAGTCACTTCAGCTCAGGTTGCCTTAGGGGCTGTCCTGACTGGCCAGTGACTCCTCCTTGTTTTTCTCATTATCTCCTCCGGCCTTGCCGCCAAAAGTGGAGCCGTGGCCGGAGGGGGCGGGCAACTCCACTAGCTGGAATGCCCTGTGGTGCTGTAAAAAAGGGGGTGAGCCTTTGAGGCTCACCGCCAGGTGTTACAGCTCCTGCAAGGGGGAGGTGATAAGCATCTCCACCCAGTGCAGGCTTTGTTACTAGCCACAGAGTGACAAAGGCACTCTCCCCATGTGGCCAGCAACATGTCTCGAGTGTGGCAGGCTGCTAAAACCAGTCAGCCTACACAGGTAGCTGGTTAAGGTTTCAGGGGGCACCTCTAAGGTGCCCTCTGGGGTGTATTTTACAATAACATGTACACTGGCATCAGTGTGCATTTATTGTGCTGAGAAGTTTGATACCAAACTTCCCAGTTTTCAGTGTAGCCATTATGGTGCTGTAGAGTTCGTGTTTGACAGACTCCCAGACCATACACTCTTATGGCTACCCTGCACTTACAATGTCTAAGGTTTGGCTTAGACACTGTAGGGGCACAGTGCTCATGCACTGGTGCCCTCACCTATGGTATAGTGCACCCTGCCTTAGGGCTGTAAGGCCTGCTAGAGGGGTGACTTATCTATACTGCATAGGCAGTGTGAGGTTGGCATAGCACCCTGAGGGGAGTGCCATGTCAACTTACTTGTTTTGTCCTCACCAGCACACACAAGCTGGCAAGCAGTGTGTCTGTGCTGAGTGAGGGGTCCCCAGGGTGGCACAAGATATGCTGCAGCCCTTAGAGACCTTCCCTGGCATCAGGGCCCTTGGTACCAGGGATACCAGTTACAAGGGACTTACCTGGATGCCAGGGTGTGCCAATTGTGAAAACAAAAGTACAGGTTAGGGAAAGAACACTGGTGCTGGGGCCTGGTTAGCAGGCCTCAGCACACTTTCAAATCAAAACATAGCATCAGCAAAGGCAAAAAGTCAGGGGGTAACCATGCCAAGGAGGCATTTCCTTACACAACCCCTCCCCCTCCAAACGAAAGAGGATGAGATTAACTTTCCCAAGAGAGTCTTAATTTTCTAAGTGGAAGAACCTGGAAAGGCCATCTGCATTGGCATGGGCAGTCCCAGGTATGTGTTCCACTATAAAGTCCATTCCCTGTAGGTAGATGGACCACCTCAACAGTTTTGGATTTTCACCTTTCATTTGCATCAGCCATCTGAGAGGTCTGTGGTCAGTTTGAACTACAAAGTGAGTACCAAAGAGGTATGGTCTCAGCTTCTTCAGGGACCAAACCACAGCAAATGCCTCCCTCTCAATGGCACTCCAACGCTGCTCCCTGGGGAGTAACCTCCTGCTAATGAAAGCAACAGGCTGGTCAAGGCCATCTTCATTTGTTTGGGACGAAACTGCCCCTATCCCATGTTCAGAGGCATCTGTCTGCACATTGAACTGCTTGGAGTAATCTGGAGCTTTTAGAACTGGTGCTGTGCACATTGCTTGTTTCAGGGTGTCAAAGTCCTGTTGGCAGTCTACAGTCCAGTTTACCTTCTTGGGCATTTTCTTGGAGGTGAGTTCTGTGAGGACTGTCACTATGGATCCATATCCCTTCACAAACCTCCTGTAATACCCAGTCAAGCCAAGGAATGCCCTGACTCGAGTCTGGGTTTTTGAAGCTACCCAGTCCAGAATAGTCTGGATCTTAGGCTGGAGTGGCTTAACTTGGCCTCCACCTACAAGGTGTCCCAAGTAAACCACAGTTCCCTGCCCTATCTGGCATTTGGATGCCTTGATAGAGAGGCCTGCAGATTGCAGAGCCTTCAAAACCTTCTTCAGGTGGACCAGGTGATCCTGCCAGTTGGAGCTAAAGACAGAAATATCGTTAAGATAAGCTGCACTAAAGGACTCCAAACCAGCAAGGACTTGATTCACCAACCTTTGGAAGGTGGCAGGGCATTCTTTAAACCAAAGGGCATAACAGTAAACTGATAATGCCCATCAGGTGTGGAGAATGCTGTCTTTTCTTTTGCTCCAGGTGCCATTTTGATTTGCCAGTACCCTGCTGTTAAGTCAAAGGTACTTAAGAATTTGGCAGCACCTAATTTATCAATCAGTTCATCAGCCCTTGGAATGGGATGGGCATCTGTTTTGGTGACAGAATTAAGTCCTCTGTAGTCCACACAAAACCTCATCTCTCTCTTTCCATCTTTGGTGTGAGGTTTGGGGACTAAGACCACTGGACTAGCCCAGGGGCTGTCAGAGTGCTCAATCACTCCCAATTCCAGCATCTTGTGGACTTCCACTTTGATGCTTTCTTTAACTTGGTCAGACTGTCTGAATATGTTGTTTTTGACAGGCATGCTGTCTCCTGTGTCCACATCATGGGTACACAGGTGTGTCTGACCAGGGGTTAGGGAAAAGAGCTCAGCAAACTGCTGCAGGACCTTCCTGCAGTCAGATTGTTGTTGGCTAGAGAGGGTGTCTGAGTAGATCACTCCATCAGCTGAGCCATCTTTAGGGGTTGATGAGAGGAGATCAGGGAGAGGTTCACTCTCAGCTTCCTGGTCCTCATCTGTTACCATCACCAGATTCACATCAGCCCCATCATGGAAGAGCTTAAGGCGGTTCACATGGATCACCCTCTTGGGGCTCCTGCTAGTGCCTAGGTCCACCAGGTAGGTGACCTGACTCTTCTTCTCTAGTACTGGGTAAGGGCCACTCCATTTGTCCTGAAGTGCCCTGGGAGCCACAGGCTCCAAAACCCAGACTTTCTGCCCTGGTTGAATTTCAACCATTGCAGCCTTTTGGTCATACCAAAACTTCTGGAGCTGTTGGCTGGCCTCAAGGTTTTTACTTGCCTTTTCCATGTACTCTGCCATCCTTGAACGTAGGCCAAGTACATAGTCCACTATGTCTTGTTTAGGCTCATGAAGAGGTCTCTCCCAGCCTTCTTTCACAAGAGCTAGTGGTCCCCTTACAGGGTGGCCAAACAGAAGTTCAAAGGGTGAGAACCCTACTCCCTTCTGAGGCACCTCTCTGTAAGCGAAAAGCAGACATGGCAAGAGGACATCCCATCTCCTTTTGAGTTTTTCAGGAAGCCCCATGATCATGCCTTTTAATGTCTTGTTGAATCTCTCAACAAGGCCATTAGTTTGTGGATGGTATGGTGTAATGAATTTATAAGTCACTCCACACTCATTCCACATGTTTCAGGTATGCGGACATGAAGTTGGTACCGGTCAGACACCACCTCCTTAGGAAAACCCACTCTGGTAAAAATACCAATGAGGGCCTTGGCTACTGCAGGGGCAGTAGTCGACCTAAGGGGAATAGCTTCAGGGTATCTAGTAGCATGATCCACTACTACTAGTATGTACATATTCCCTGAGGCTGTGGGAGGTTCAAGTGGACCCACTATGTCCACACCCACTCTTTCAAAGGGGACCCCCACCACTGGAAGTGGAATGAGGGGGGCCTTTGGATGTCCACCTGTCTTACCACTGGCTTGACAGGTGGTACAGGAGACACAAAACTCCTTGACTTTCTGGGACATGTTGGGACAGTAGAAGTGGTTGACTAGTCTCTCCCACGTCTTGGTTTGTCCCAAATGCCCAGCAAGAGGAATATCATGGGCTAAGGTCAGTATGAACTCCCTAAACTCCTGAGGCACTACCACTCTCCTAGTGGCACCAGGTTTGGGATCTCTTGCCTCAGTGTAAAGGAGTCCATCTTCCCAATAGACCCTATGTGTTCCAGTTTTGTTGCCATTGGACTCTTCAGCAGCTTGCTGCCTAAGGCCTTCAAGAGAGGGACAGGTTTCTTGCCCCTTACACAACTGCTCCCTTGAGGGTCCCCCTGGGCCTAAGAGCTCAACCTGATAAGGTTCTAACTCCATAGGCTCAGTTCCCTCAGAGGGCAGAACTTCTTCCTGAGAAGAGATGTTCTCTTTTTGTTGTTGTGTTGCAGCTGGTTTCCCAGTTGTCTTTCCTTTTCTCTTGGTAAGCTGGGCCCTTTTTCCAGGCTCCAGCTCTACTTTTTCACCCTGAGCCTTGCACTGTGCCCTTGTCTTGACACACACCAGTTCAGGGATACCCAGCATGGCTGCATGGGTTTTCAGTTCTACCTCAGCCCATGCTGAGGACTCCAGGTCATTTCCAAGCAAACAGTCTACTGGGATATTTGAGGAGATCACCACCTGTTTCAGGCCATTGACCCCTCCCCACTCTAAAGTTACCATAGCCATGGGATGTACTTTAGTCTGATTGTCAGCGTTTGTGACTGGATAAGTTTGTCCAGCCAGGTATTGACCAGGGGAAACCAGTTTCTCTGTCACCATGGTGACACTGGCACCTGTATCCCTCAGGCCTTCTACACTTGTCCCATTAATTAAGAGCTGCTGTTTGTATTTTTGCAGGTTAGGAGGCCAGGCAGCCAGTGTGGCTAAATCCACCCCACCCTCAGAGACTAATGTAGCTTCAGTGTGACACCTGATTTGCTCTGGGCACACTGTTGATCCCACTTGGAGACTGGCCATTCCAGTTTTAGCTGGAGTGGAGTTAGAAGTGGTACTTTTCTTGGGACAGGCCTTGTCTCCAGTTTGGTGTCCAGGCTGATTACAGCTACGACACCAGGCCATTTTGGGATCAAAGTTTTTACCCTTGTACCCAAAATTGTTTTGTGAAGAGGCTCTTGGCCCACCCTCCTGGGCAGGTTTTTGGGGGCCTGAAGAAGACTCTTTACTATTTTTGTTTTTGGATGTCTCAACACTCTTCCCCTGGGGAGGCTTTGTGACCCCTTTCTTTTAGTCACCCACTGTGGAAGTCTTGGTCACCCTAGTCTTGACCCAATGGTCCGCCTTCTTTCCCAATTCTTGGGGAGAAATTGGTCCTAGGTCTACCAGATGCTGATGCAGTTTATCATTTGAACAATTACTTAATAGGTGTTCTTTCACAAATAAATTGTACAGCCCATCATAATCATTTACACCACTTCCTTGAATCCAACCATCCAGTGTTTTCACCGAGTAGTCCACAAAATCAACCCAGGTCTGGCTCGAGGTTTTTTTTGAGCCCCCCTGAATCTAATCCTATACTCCTCAGTGGAGAATCCAAAGCCCTCAATCAGGGTTCCCTTCATGAGGTCATAAGATTCTGCATCTTTTCCAGAGAGTGTGAGGAGTCTATCCCTACACTTTCCAGTGAACATATCCCAAAGGAGAGCACCCCAGTGAGATCTGTTTACTTTTCTGGTTGCACAAGCCCTCTCAAAAGCTGTGAACCATTTGGTGATGTCATCACCATCTTCATATTTAGTCACAATCCCTTTTGGGATTTTCAACATGTCAGGAGAATCTCTGACCCTATTTAAGTTGCTGCCACCATTGATGGGACCTAGGCCCATCTCTTGTCTTTCCCTTTCTATGGCTAGGATCTGTCTTTCCAAAGCCAATCTTTTGGCCATCCTGGCTAACAGGAGGTCATCTTCACTGAGGCTATCCTCAGTGATTTCAGAGGTGCTGGCCCCTCCTGTGAGGGAAGCAGCATCTCTGACTAACACAGTTGGTGTCAGGGATTGAGGGTCCCTGATCTGCCTAATTAGGACTGGAAGGGGGGAATTCTCCTCCAAGTCACTAGCATCATCCTCTGGGTTGTCATCCTCAGAGGGGTTGGCTTTTTCAAATTCTGCCAAAAGCTCCTGGAGCTGTTGTTTGGAGGGTCTTAAGCCAATTGGGATTTTCTTTATTTTGCAGAGAGACCTTAGCTCCCTCATCTTAAGATGGAGGTAAGGTGTGAGGTCGAGCTCCACCACATTCTCTTCTGCACCAGGCATTATGTTTCTAAAAGTTGGAATACTTTAAGAATCTAAAACTATTTCTAGAACCTAATTCAAACTTTCACAAAACGTTTAAACTCTAAAAGAAATGCTAACAGGGACTAACACAAGGCCCTTGCAGGACTTTTAAAAATTTAGAAAAATAGCTCAAATTGCAAAAATCAGTTTCTAATGACAATTTTGGGAATTTGTCGTGTGATCAGGTATTGGCTGAGTAGTCCAGCAAATGCAAAGTCTTGTATCCCACCGCTGATCCACCAATGTAGGAAGTTGGCTCTGTATGCACTATTTCAAAGTAAGGAATAGTATGCACAGAGTCCAAGGGTTCCCCTTAGAGGTAAGATAGTGGCAAAAAGAGATAATACTAATGCTCTATTTTGTGGTAGTGTGGTCGAGCAGTAGGCTTATCAAAGGAGTAGTGTTAAGCATTTGTTGTACACACACAGGCATAAATGAGGAAATAAATGAGGAACACACACTCAGAGACAATTCCAGGCCAATAGGTTTTTGTATAGAAAAATATATTTTCTTAGTTTATTTCAAGAACCACAGGTTCAAATTTTACATGTAATACTTTAAATGAAAGGTATTGCAGGTAGGTACTTTAGGAACTTTGAATAATCAAAATAACATATACAGTCTTCACATAAATCACATATAGCTATTTTAAAACTAGACAGTGCAATTTTCACAGTTCCTGGGGGGAGTAAGAGTTAGTTAGTTTTTGCAGGTAAGTAAACCACCTACGGGGTTCAAGTTTGGGTCCAAGGTAGCCCACCGTTGGGGGTTCAGAGCAACCCCAAAGTTACCACACCAGCAACTCAGGGCCGGTCAGGTGCAGAGTTCAAAGTGGTGCCCAAAACGCATAGATGGAGAAGGGGGTGCCCTGGTTCCAGTCTGCCAGCAGGTAAGTACCCGCGTCTTCAGAGGGCAGACCAGGGGGGTTTTGTAGGGCACCGGGGGGGGGGGGGGGGGGGAGACACAAGTTAGCACAGAAAGTACACCCTCAGCTGCACGGGGGCGGCCGGGTGCAGTGTGCAAACATGCGTCGGGTTTGCAATGGAAAACAATGGGAGACCAAGGGGTCTCTTCAGCGATGCAGGCAGGCAAGGGGGGGCTCCTCGGGGTTGCCACCACCTGGGCAAGGGAGAGGGCCTCCTGGGGGTCACTCCTGCACTGGAGTTCCGATCTTTCAGCTCCTAGGGGCTGCGGGTGCAGAGTCTTTACCAGGCGTCGGGATGTGGGAAGCAGGCAGTCGCGGTCAGGGGGAGCCTCGGGATTCCCTCTGCAGGCGTCGCTGTGGGGGCTCAAGGGGGGGGGGGGGGCAACTCTGGCTACTCACAGTCTCGTAGTCGCCGGGGAGTCCTCCCTGAAGTGTTGTTTCTCCACAAGTCGAGCCGGGGGCGTCGGGTGCAGAGTAGCAAGTCTCACGCTTCCGGCGGGAAATGCAGTTGTCTTGAAGTTGCTTCTTTGAAACAAAGTTGCAGTCTTGGGTGAACAGAGCCGCTGTCCTCTGGAGTTTCATGGTCCTTCTAGAGCAGGGCAGTCCTCTGAGGATTCAGAGGTCACTGGTCCTGGGGAAAGCGTAGCTGGAGCAGTGTCTTTAGAAGTGGGGAGACAGGCCGGTAGGGCTGGGGCCAAAGCAGTTGGTGTCTCCGTCTTCTCTGCAGGGTTTTTCAGCTCAGCAGTCCTCTTCTTCTTAGGTTGCAGGAATCGGAGTTCCTCGGTTCAGGGGAGCCCCTAAATACAGAATTTAGGGCTGTGTTTAGGTAAGGGAGGGCAGTAGCCAATGGCTACTAATCCTGAGGGTGTCTACACCCTCTTTGTGCCTCCTCCTATCCCTATTGGGGGGATCCTCCATCTGCAAGATGGAGGATTCCTAAAAGTCAGAGTCACTTCAGCTCAGGTTGCCTTAGGGGCTGTCCTGACTGGCCAGTGACTCCTCCTTGTTTTTCTCATTATCTCCTCCGGCCTTGCCGCCAAAAGTGGGGCTGTGGCCGGAGGGGGCGGGCAACTCCACTAGCTGGAATGCCCTGTGTTGCTGTAACAAAGGGGGTGAGCCTTTGAGGCTCACCGCCAGGTGTTACAGCTCCTGCAAGGGGGAGGTGATAAGCATCTCCACCCAGTGCAGGCTTTGTTACTAGCCACAGAGTGACAAAGGCACTCTCCCCATGTGGCCAGCAACATGTCTCGAGTGTGGCAGGCTGCTAAAACCAGTCAGCCTACACAGGTAGTTGGTTAAGGTTTCAGGGGGCACCTCTAAGGTGCCCTCTGGGGTGTATTTTACAATAACATGTACACTGGCATCAGTGTGTGTAAGGAAATGCCTCCTTGGCATGGTTACCCCCTGACTTTTTGCCTTTGCTGATGCTATGTTTTGAATTGAAAGTGTGCTGAGGCCTGCTAACCAGGCCCCAGCACCAGTGTTCTTTCCCTAACCTGTACTGTTGTATCCACAATTGGCACACCCTGGCATCCAGGTAAGTCCCTTGTAACTGGTACCTCTGGTACCAAGGGCCCTGATGCCAGGGAAGGTCTCTAAGGGCTGCAGCATGTCTTATGCCACCCTGGAGACCCCTCACTCAGCACAGACACACTGCTTGCCAGCTTGTGTGTGCTGGTGAGAACAAAATGAGTAAGTCGACATGGCACTCCCCTCAGGGTGCCATGCCAGCCTCTCACTGCCTATGCCAGTATAGATAAGTCACCCCTCTAGCAGGCCTTACAGCCCTATGGCAGGGTGCACTATACCATAGGTGAGGGCACCAGTGCATGAGCACTGTGCCCCTACAGTGTCTAAGCCAAACCTTGTCTAAGCCTGTGTGTATGTACAACAAATGCTTAACACTACTCCTTTGATAAGCCTACTGCTCGACCACACTACCACAAAATAGAGCATTAGTATTATCTCTTTTTGCCACTATCTTACCTCTAAGGGGAACCCTTGGACTCTGTGCATACTATTCCTTACTTTGAAATAGTGCATACAGAGCCAACTTCCTACAGTGTGCATTTATTGTGCTGAGAAGTTTGATACCAAACTTCCCAGTTTTCAGTGTAGCCATTATTGTGCTGTGGAGTTCGTGTTTGACAGACTCCCAGACCATATACTCTTATGGCTACCCTGCACTTACAATGTCTAAGGTTTGGCTTAGACACTGTAGGGGCACAGTGCTCATGCACTGGTGCCCTCACCTATGGTATAGTGCACCCTGCCTTAGGCCTGTAAGGCCTGCTAGAGGGGTGACTTATCTATACTGCGTAGGCAGTGTGAGGTTGGCATGGCACCCTGAGGGGAGTGCCATGTCAACTTACTCGTTTTGTCCTCACCAGCACACACAAGCTGGCAAGCAGTGTGTCTGTGCTGAGTGAGGGGTCCCCAGGGTGGCACAAGATATGCTGCAGCCCTAAGAGACCTTCCCTGGCATCAGGGCCCTTGGTACCAGGGGTACCAGTTACAAGGGACTTACCTGGATGCCAGGGTGTCCAAATTGTGAAAACAAAAGTACAGGTTAGGGAAAGAACACTGGTGCTGGGGCCTGGTTAGCAGGCCTCAGCACACTTTCAAATCAAAACATAGCATCAGCAAAGGCAAAAAGTCAGGGGGTAACCATGCCAAGGAGGCATTTCCTTACATGCGTCCTGCAGGGACATCCCCACACCCATTTGTGGCCAAAATCCTCCACTTTAAGGACGGTGATGCCATTCTCAAGAAAGTGAGAATCAGGCCCATTTCTGAAAGAAACACAACATACTCATGTTCCCAGATTACACACTGGTTTCCAACAACTACAGGACTCCTTCCTCGGAGTCGAGCATAAATTACAAGAGATGCGAGAGTTCAGACACATTCTGGTCGGATACTGGTATATGAGCATTTATAGTAAACACCGGAAGGTGATGAGGACTTTAGAAGAAAAAATAAGCAAAACATTCCAGCATCAAACTCCAGTACCTTATGTCCTCAATTTATGAAATCTGTGGTTCTCCATCTGTTCAAAACCTGTTCCTTTTAACTGTGCAATACCAAAACCCTGGTTGATTGACTAGCAATTTGTAAATTGCAGCAATTACCTCCAGCAGCTGTCCTGGTGCTACCAAAAAGGGATAGTCAACAATTTCCTGAACAGGGCGAATTAGAGGCTGTACAGCTACGGTGTCAAAGTCTTCATGAAAAGAAACAGGTCACCAATAGAACGGAAGGATCGAGGAAGGCTGTTGGACTAGAAACCTGTATACAGAAGGCTCTGCCCCCAGCCCGAGCAAATTTAAATTTTTTACTGAATCAAAAGGTTGGTTACCAATAAGCGTAAATGGAGAGCTGGGAACAGAGCCGAAGCTTAGCTTGCATGTAGGCTGGGCTAAAGGCGATGCATAAGGATTTAAAAAGAATTGTTTTTGGTAAAAGGAGCCAATCCAATTTGTCTAATGATCTACTGGCCGATAAACAGCGAGGGTTTGACAGCGACAGGAGGGCTAAACCAGTTTGTATTCTATATAGATGTCTGATAAAGGATTCAGGGGTACCTAAAAATAGTGAATTTCCATAATCCAGCCAGCTCAGGATGGTCACTTGAACTACCAAAGGTCACAGATGAGAAGGTTCAGGAGAATCTTGCATAAGGTAATTTAAAGAGCAAAGCAAGAGGAAGGTAGCTTGGAGCATGCCAAGTATTTAAAATATGGGGTATTACAACTTCTTCATAAAAATGTAATCCATTTTCAATCCCTCTATTCCATGTAGGACCTCTGGTTCAAGTCTCTTAGGTTACCTTCCATGACACTTTTGCATCACTTGCTAATGCTGATCTATGTCTCTTGGATCATTCTCTTCAATTTGCTTTCACTGCTTCTTCAATTTCCTGGTGGTAGCCCCAACAATTGCCAACTCCTCTATATGTGACCATCCCCTAGCTACACATAGAACCTATTCCTTTTCCCACTCTACCCCACTTCAACAGTGCTATTATCTCTTCATTCAGTTTAACCTATCAACTTCATGAAGAAAAGCAAATGCCCTTTGCGTTGCCCACATCCAAGTACCTGACCTCTTTCCAACATTAGTTAGCCCTACACTGTTATGATTAATTATAAAAATGTTTCCACTCCATTTTAACCACTTGCCACAAGCAAGCTTGATTTGTCTAACAGCCTGAATATGGGCTTCCCAAAGTACTAACCAACTTCCTGACGAACTGACAAACTCTTAATTCAAACACCAATCTGTATTACACAGGAACCACATTAGATAAACAACGTAAATATGACAAAGGTCAAGCTACTGGCCAGAAGAAAATCCTCATTCAACTGTAGATGACTAAGGCTTGATTTGGTGAACAATTATAAATACCTTGGAGTTGTTTTTAAGAATAACTTGACCTTTACAGAACATCAGGAACAAGTAAAAATCAAAGCAAAAGGAGCTGTGCTGCTTCTACTATATTTTAATTGCTTCTCTTATGAACTATATATAAATCACCCTTTTCAGAGGATTTGGTGCTAAGACAGTCCCAATTTTACTGTAGAGTTTGCCAGAACTTCTTTAGGAAAGTATGATTGTTTAAAAAAAAAATTGAGGTATGGGCCTGGCAAGGTGTTTTACTGTTATCATCCAGGGTGGGCACAGAGGCTATCCAACTTGAACAGGACACAGAGCCTGATTACCACCTTGGCGGATGGGATACTCCATCACAAATGTGACAGATATCCAGCCTGCCATTTTACAAGCTCTATAGGATATAATGGAACTTGTAATACGGGGACGGGATATCCGTCATGTTCGGGCCCTAAGCTCTTTGAAAAACAAGATGGAATTTGACAATTTGAAATTCTTCGCCTCTTTAAAAAAAAAAATGCTGGTAATAATAGCCTGACATCTGACAGAAAAAAATAGTTGTTCTGGTGTAAAACTGTAGAGAAATAATATTTACTGTCAGAAATTCATTAAGTGAATTTTGGCAGCAAAAAAAATATAATTGAAGTGATCAAGTTATATTTGGGCTTTATGAGATCATTTGGGGGCAGAGTTATCTATTGTAGCTTCTAAAAAGACTGAGTTTTTTAAAATATTTAATTCTATAAAAAACCTCACCTGCAATAACTGTTTAGCTGCGATAGGCCCAAACCCCAGACTGTGGAGTAATCTGTTATAGTTTATAAGAATCGTTGTCACTCAAATCTTTTGACAAGCAGCTCCCTATGCTGATGCAAAAGACGCCACCAAGATGATTTAGCCTATTAATTGCTTTCTTTCCCCTATCTGCATTACATGCACTGTTAACTGTATTTAATTTAATCCCATGCTCCATCCAACTTCAGCTGACTCCATCTACTGGCCCCAACACAAACAGAAGAGCCTTCAAAGGTGATCGCGTGGTTGTCCTGCCATTCCAGCATTCAGTAGAACTCTAAACTCTAATCTTCTCCAGGTGGAGAAGATGAATGCATTAAGTCACAGGGAGGGAAAGAAATAGGTGGCTGCAAAGTAAAGATTCTCCTCCTTCAGTGCTGCCTCACACCACCTACCATGATCTATGCACCAAATGTGGATATATGCACAAAAAGGTATTGTATTTGACTACATGCACTGCGGTACTAAAGAGCCTCACATTCTGATGTACACCTTTTAGGTAAAATGTAAACCAATTAACTACCAAGTTGTGCTAAACTGTTAACTGTGTTAACATACTGACTAATACATAACCCCTCATTAGTTTCCCTAATTAGCCTGCAATCACCCAAAGTTCACACCTGTTTCATTCATATGAACATGTCACTATGTAAAGTATTTCTAATGACAAAGAAAATAAATAAAAGGGCACAAAAGTCTTAACAGAAATGTTCAACGAACTGAAGCACAACATAGGAATTATACATTTAGAGGATAATTTAGTCTGCTGCAGAACATTGGTTCAAATTAACTTTTGCGTCTTTTCTACCTTCAGCACAAACATGTCTGATTAGTGTTTAGTTCTGCTATTTCTGAAAATGTCACCAATTTGCAGGAAAAAGCCAAGGTTAAGCTCACAGTGCACGCCCACACCTTTATCAGCACAACTGAAATAAGTGTAATACATAATTCAAGGGCCTACTTGCGGTTCTTCGAGTTCTGACAAGTTACTGACATTGGCCAATAACAGAGAAAATCAGATTTACAAATGTCTGTTCTGTAAAACAATACTAACTGAAATATAAAAATCTTCATATGCAACTCGACACGCAACTGATATTACAGTTCTCTGATGCCACACACTAACGCATCAAGCTGAAAGCGTCTTTGTTTGTAAACTCGGGCAGAAAGAGCAGTGATGGGCTTACAAATTGCACTCTCCATGTACAGTTGAATAGTTGTGATGATCTGGTGGCCTGGCAAAGAAAATCGCTCCAAAACAGGAAGGCTGATCTCTCCCAGCGCAGGTGAAATGCAGCTGGTAAGTAATAGTTACAACTCACTTTGAGACATATTAAATATTGCAAATGTAATTAGGTGCAAGCAATGTGCTATCGAACACGACAGTTTGTAATGTCCTTGTTATGGCTAATCTCCAAGGGCCAAGAAAGTCTGGTGAACAGTCGGGACCAGAAACAATGGGGCCCTGGTCTAAGGAATGAACGTTATCTATTGTGTAGTGTGTAGAATAGCCACTCGGCAAGAAGCAGACTTGGAAAGGGAGGACATTTTTAAAGTGGGTGTGATCCAAAACAAATTTCGAGCCAAACATACTGACAACACCAAACCGGTGGCACACCTGGATAAAAACGAAGGGCTGTAATATGCAACTTTACTTGTTACTAGGTTGTGTGTGGCATTTGGAATGTTGTAAATTAGAATGTTGTCAAGGCGAATGTTGGGTGAAGATTTGAGGTGGTGGGTGGCTGGCAGGAGCCGGGAGCAGTTGGGGAGACGATCTTGGCACTGCTTCTTACTGGCACCACTCTTTAATTCGATGTTATTGAATAAAATATGGCTATCCAAACTTACCTGCGTGGCGATCCGTCATTGTAACAATGGCGACGAGGATGGGATGGAGCGGTGCTAGTGATGCCTGCTGATGGCACACTTGTCATTTGTCCTGTGGTCGCATCGTTCACAGGGCCGAAGAAGTGAAGCAGTGGTATGTGCCTTATTGGTGTCCTAGATGTTGGTTGCAGGATCAGTTTCTGTTCCGGAGCCCTGCAAGTATGTTAATTGTTTCCAATTCCGTCTACGGAGGTTCCCTTGAGAGTCTTTCTCATGCATGACACGCATTGGTGACGATCCAGTTTTTGGTTGCCTCCATGTTGGAGGTAGAAACGTGCTGCAGGATAGACTAGGATCTAAGACTATCAGATCTATTCCATCGGGTAAGGCACCTGGCGCAAATGGTGTCCCTGGGGATTTGTTCAAGGCACTTATTGAATTATGGGCCACCTTATGGACCATTTATCTTAATGCTGCTTTTAGTTGTGCTATTCCCCCCTTGTGGTGTGATTCTATTACTGTACCAATCTACAAGAAGGGCAACAGAAGTGGCCCATTGTGCCATAGGCCCATTTCCTTAATAGATGTTGGGGCAAAGATTATCAGAAAGGTTGTTTTGAATAGATTAACACAATGGGCAGAAGATAATAATATTTTATCTGATATTCAATATGCATTTGAACCTTCATCTTATTGTTAATAAGTATACCAGAGCAAAGAGGGGTTTGCTGGATTTTGCCTTTATGGACCTCAGCTCTGCATTTGATAAAGTGAATAGAGAGGACCTTTGGGCAGAGCTGGATTCCAAGGGGTGGAAGCAACTCTAATATTTTTTTGGGAGGGATCTCCATCAGGGCCTGACGGCCTCTGTCCGCTATGGGGATAATGGAGAATGCACTAAGCAGTTTTCTCTTGGATGGGGTGTTCTGCAGGAATGTATCTTGGCCCATTTCCTTTTTATTTTGTATGTTATTCATTTGGAGAGTGCACTTTTGAAGGTGGGGTTGGACATGCCATAAGTAGGGGTAATGGTTTTGGGGTGAAAAAAAATAAAATAAAAAAAATAAAAACAAAACTCAAAAGTGTGCCTTTTTGTGTTCAAGGACAAATCTTAAGTAAGGCTGAGACTTACCTATTTAGTGGTCTTACTAAACTCAAAACTTAATTGGCAGCCCCTGATCAAGAAAATCGTGGGTAAAATGGTAAGGGCTTGTGCGACTACCTATGAATTCTCTTTACAATTAGGTCACAAACCGTGGAGGCCTGTGTTGGAGATTTATAATGCCAAATGTTTACCTATCTCCACTTTTGGCTGTGACATATGTGGTATGCAAATATAGATGCCTTGGGGGTTGCAGAAAACAAATTTGTAAGGGGCCTTCTTGGTGTTGGGCAAGACACCGTGTCAGAGATTCTTCATGAAGAGCTGGGAGTGGGATACACTGATGATTATATTCACATGCGTCCACTTTTGCTGTGGTGTGCCATCTGGGTAAAGGTTGAACTAAGTCTTAAAAGGGTAATTATTGAGGACTGCATGCACCTAGTTGGCATGACAAATGTACCATAGTTGATATATGTTATTGACATCTTCAAAGCCTTGGGGAGGCCTGAGCGTTTTTTCAAACCCTAGAGGCATTACTAAGCAGGTTGTTGCTTGTCTAAAGGAAGCATTTCTTAAGAACATGGCTGCAAAGAGGGAAGCCTCTGCCATACAATTGGTATCTTTTCAGAAATTTGTCATGATAAAAACTGTCCCTGATCTTGAGCTATATCTTTCAATTGATATGCCCAGTGGCCTACGCAGATTACTCACTTATTTTAGACTCAACCTATTTCATCAGCTGATTGCCCCAGGAAGGACATGGTGTAAAAGTCCTAATCTCACCAGCGTGTTCTTGTGATATGGTCTCTATTAAATATCACATGTGTGTAGTACTGTTATGTCCTTTTTATACTTCTCTCAGGTATAAGTATATAACGCCTCTTTTTTTGACTGAGCAATTTACTCAGGTGAGGCCTGCATTTTTGTATTTGCAATTTTTAGCCACAAAAAAAAAAATTGTTTTTATCTATCTAAGTTTTTAATGGCTGTATTAACTTCTGCGAAATGAAGAGTAGTTTACGGTCTGCACAAGTGATTTACAGGTGCTGCTGATATCTGTGTTTAGGTTAACTTCGAGGTTTACAATATTATATTTTTTTTTGTAAGACTGATTTCCACTTTGTGTATTTTATGAGTAATGCTTTATGTTTATTGTTTTTATGGATTTTCCGAATACAAATAAACTTGCATTTGACTTTGGCATACAAACTGTAAGACATAGGGGGACCAATAATGCTCAGGTTAGTGCATTGATGTGAGTAAAGGATGTTAAGAACAAAAATAATATTGTTGAGATTAGAATTTATGATGTTGGATGTGCATCCGATGCTGCAAATATAAAGGTTTAGTTTGTTTCAGGTGCGGATAGAGTAACCATTTAACAAATTCCAAGATATATCCAGCATTAAATAAAGTGTGTAACACATGTAGGAAAAAGGGCAATTTCAATAAGATGTGCAAAAGTACAATGAAGAAAGTCAAACTGTGGGTGATGTAATGGAAGAAGAAGAAAATTTGCAGGTATTATTATTAAGTGTGCACGATAATTGTATACATAATAAACAAACATCAGGGAGTGAGAAGACTCTGAAGTTACCAAGCTGTTATATAAACATAGATGGTGTATAGGTCAAGACTATGGTAGATTCCTGCTCATGGTACACTATAATGGGGGAAAATATATTTGATGAGTTATGGCCAAGAAAAGAATTGCATAATCCTGATATCAATCCTGGTAGTTATTCTGGTCACAAAAATCCCTTGCAAGGGTTTATGTGGGCAGATATTGAGTTTGAATCCAGTGAGTGTCATGGGAAGATTTATGTTGCAGATAAAAGGGGCCATGATTCTCGGTTGGCCACTTATATTGGAACTTGGTATACAAATTGACCCATGTAACAATACCCCAGTGTATTCTGTTCAGATGGCGAATGAATGTGATCAAGTTGATTTTGAGTACAAAAATTTGAAGGAACAGTACCCCAGGGTGTTTAGTCACCAACTAGGAAAAACGCATGTATTCAGGCACAACATTGTGTTATGCAAGAAGGTGTTAAATGTGAGACAGAAATTGAGAAATGTACCAATAAATTACAGAAGCAAATTGAAGGAAATACTACAGGGGTTATGTGAAAAAAATGAGTTCTGATTAGGTATCTGTAGTGATGTGACTCTGTTCTCGAATGCCTTGTGCTCAAGATGCCTCGCACCCTGTGAGTGACACAGAGGCATTCGAGAACAGTTACAGATAAGAGAAGGAAAGCGGTTTGTGAGACGGACGGCCGTAGCTGCGCTCCTTCTTTATGATTTGAACTTGTTCCAATAAACTATAAAGCGTTAAACTCGACAGTGTCAGAAGTGGATCATTACAGAATTGGTGACAATCTGGAGCCCTACCTATTCCAATTCAAACCCGGCGCAGGATCCATGCTGACGGCCCTCGTTAATAGACGGCCTTCAATACAATAACCACTTCCGACGGTGAGTTCGATGTCATTTTTCACGTGGAGCAACAGAGAGAACTCCGTTTTTTGGGGGTTGCTGGAAGTCTCGATGTTGTGTGATTGTTAATTTCGTAGGAAGATACCACAAGTCACCACGACACGTCGCGTGCCGCCATTTTGAATTGGGAGAATTCAAATGTAAGCAGGAAGTATACGCATCTAGAAGAATACCACGCGTTACGATGACACGTTGCGTGCTGCCATTTTGAATTGGGAGAATTCAAATTAAAGCAGGAAATACACGTTGTGTGCCCCGATCTGTCCAGAAAGTGCACTCTGTGTGCCTCAGTGAAGAAGCTTCGACAATCCTTCCAATTTAAATTAAAAAAAAGAAAGGAAACTTATCTTTAATAAGAAATAAAATACTATATATTTATATTAAAAATTAAACATTTTTGCAAAATGTTTTTTGGGAGACTGTGCAGCTACAGTATGGCTTCAAACAACCCTTGGAATTTATCGCCACCTCAAGCTTTTATACCTGTTTCTGGTACACCTACATTAAAATGGGAAGAGTGGTGCGAATATTTTAAAAATTATATTTCTGCCATTGATGATGAAGAGGAACTGTCTGTGGAAAGGAAATACTAAATTCTTCCACATTGTTTAGGACCTGGGGGACTGAAAGTTTTCAAAAACATTAATAAAAAACCTAGACAAGAAGGTCAAGGTGGTGTGTACGTCAATGCGCTTGAAGACTTGGATAATTATTACAGACCTAGGGTCTGTGTAGCTGTTGATCGTTACAAGTTTTTTCATTAGAAACAAGGGAAAGACGAACCTGTGGAGGATTATGTTTCTGCTTCAAAGAATTTAGCAATCAATTGCAGATTTGGTGAATTAAATGACAAGCTTATTCGTGATCAAATTGTTATGCAAACGTCGAATCCAAATATTCAAGATAATTTATGGGCTAAAGGAGGAGTCTCATTGCAAGAAGTTATCGATATTGTAAAAAGAGCGGAATTGACTGGGAGGTGTGCTAAGGAGGTCTTGAAGGATAATAAGAGTGATGAGAATATAATAGCAAGAGTGAAAGGAAAAAACGTTACCAAAGATCTGAAAAAGAAGTGGACAGGAAAAAAGGAAATCGAACAGAAGAATTTTAAATCTGGCGACAAAAGGAAATGTTACAGATGTGGCAGTTATGATCATTTAGCAAATGACAGATCATGCCCAGCCAAGAAGCAAAGGTTTTCGATATGTGGTGTTATTGGACATTTCCAAAAGGTGTGTCAGAAGAAAGCTGGGAGTAGTAGTAAAGTGTTGGAGCTGGATTACACTAATTCTCCAGATGAAGATGATTTAATTATGTGTGTTTTATGTGTAGATGCATTGGATGAAAAATCTGTTTTGTGCATGGGACAGGAAAATTTGAAGAGGAAGAAAAAACCAAGTTGTGAGATCACCTTGGGCGGTGTGACCATACGTATTGTGGTAGACTCGGGGTCTCCGTATACTATTGTGAATCGGAATGTGTGGGAAGAGAATTTAAAACATATTGTGGGGGGGGAAGAGTTATGCTTGCCAGATATAACAATGAAAACATTTACTGGCGAAGTCATTGAGCCGTTAGGGTTCAAGGAATTGAAATTCAAATACAAGGATAGAGAGACAATGGGAAAATTGTACGTTGCTGTAATGGGTCCATCTGTATTGGGCTGAATTGATCAGGGTAAATTGGGCATAGTATTAGATCCCAACAACCCTGAACCTGTACTAACAGTGCAAACAGCATTGGAAATTGGCATGTTAGTTTTACAAAAGTTCCCTAATGTATTTTCGGGAAGGATTGGAAAAATGAGGGGGTTTACGCATCTCATTCATTTAAAAAAAAAAAAAATGCGGTGCCACAAGTACATAAAGTAAGGAACATCCCCATTCCTTTAAAAGAAAGTGTTAAATTACAGTTGGACAAACTGCAAGATGAGAAAATCATAGAGCCTATCGAATCTTCAGAGTGGGTGGCCCCATTGGTTGTGGTGAAAAAGGCCAATGGAAATTTACGATTATGCATGGACTTAAGGGACCTCAACAAGAATATATTAATTGCTCAATTCCCCTTACCCCACTCAACGAAATGCTGTCACGTACTAGAGGCATCAAATGGTTTTCTTTCATTTATTTGAAAGCAGCTTATCATCATGTAAGATTGCATCGGAATTGTAGGGATTCAACTGCTTTTATTACACTGATTGGTTGTTACAGGTTTAGGCGGGTACCATTTGGTCTGGCGTCAGCTGCAGCCATGTTCCAAAGATTAATGACCTCCATGCTAGCAGGCATTGATAATACCATGGTCTTTCAAGACAATAACCTTATAATGGGAAAGTCAAGAGAGGATCATGATCGAACTTTGCTAAGGGTTCTTAAGGTCTTAGAGAAGGGATTGACAGCAGAATTTAATAAATGAAAATTTGCATCTGATCATGTCAGCTATTTAGGGCATGTAGTATCTGCTGAATGTATAAAACCAAACGAAAAATTATTGTCAGCAATAAGTAAGGCACCCAATCCACAGAACAAGGATGATGTTTGTGCTTTTCTAGGTCTAGCAGAGTTCTATTCCAAATTTGTTTAAAAAATTTCTACTAAAACATACGATCCAAGACAATTGCTCAAAGGAAGAAACAGATTTGAGTGGACAGAAATGTGTCAAAATGCTTTTGATGTGTTAAAAGCTGACATTTGCAATGCACCCCCACTGCAAGGTTTTGATTAAAACCTTAAATGTATTGCTACTACAGATGCCAGTGGTAAGGGGGTTGGAGCAGTCCTTACTCAAGTGAACATAGAGGGCAAGGAAGATACCAATGCTTTTGCTTCGCGTTTGTTAACTTTGGCTGAAGAGAAGTATTCAGTTATTGAACGCGAAGCACTGGCGTGTGTATGGGCTTTAGAACATTTCAGACAATTTGTGTGGGGAAACACAATAACAGTGAGGTGTGATCATGAGACCACCCTTACATCCTATACCTTGGCCCAACAATGCTTGGGAGAGTATATGTATTGATGTCATGGGACTAATTGGTAAAGGTGACAGACAATCTTTCCCACTTGTGATTGTGGATCACTTTTCAAAGTGGCTGGAGGTGTTAAAAAAGCCGACACTAGTAGCATCATTAAATTCATGGATAACATTTTTGTTAGAGAGGGTTTGCCAAAGTGTATTGTATTCGACAATGAGTCACAATTTAGGTCATTGGCTTTCCAAGAATATATAAGAAGGAATGGAATTAAGCATCGCACCACCTCAATTTATCATCCTGCTGGTAATGGTGCTGTTGAAAGATGTAATCGTGTACTCAAGGGAATGATCCAATTGTCAAATTGTAACCACTTAATTTGGGAATCAGAATTATGGAAAACACTCTGGGCATTTAGAATAACTACATGTGTTAGTACGAATGCCAGTCCATTCGAACTCATGAGGGGAAGAACCCCTATGTCAAAGGGCAATGTGGGTTGGCTCAGGGCAGCTAAGAGGGTGGAATGGTCTCCTGAAGAAGAGAGGATGAATGTTGAAAAAGCTCAAGGTAAATACAAAAAGTACTTTGATGATGATCATAAGAGCAAGGAGTTTAAGTTATGCGTCGGCGATGTAGTGAGAATTAAAAGCAAAAAGTACACAGGAAAATGTCAAAGTAAATTCGCCTCTCCTTTGAGAGTGGAGGCAGTATACAATAACTCTGTAAAACTAAGTGATGGCAAGGTATGGCATGTATCTGCATTATCAATGTGTAAAGGTACCTGAGTGGACGGGAAAGGTAAGAATAACATCCGGAAAGATCACAGATGTAAAGTATGGTTAGCTGATGATAGCGAGGGGAGAGAACAGGATGATTTCAACAGTCCGAGTAATATTAATAATAGTCCTACAACGTGTTCATTTAACAGTTCCTATGGCCCTGTGGATGTTCCCGCTAGTAACGAAAAGTGAAGTAGTTCTGGAAGGAGAATTGTGAAACCGAAATGATTTGAGGACTATTATCTTTATAAGGTAGACGTGCGGTTAAGCCTAAAGGATGTGAAGACTATTACATTTAGAAAGCATTATTTTAAATATGTTCTGTTTTATTACTTATAGATATGATATACATGTAAATATTATTATGGTTTGTGTTCAATTTTATTATAAAGAGGGAAAATATGTAGTGATGTGCCTCCGTTCTTGAATGCCTTGTGCTCGAGATGCCGCGCGCTCTGAGTGACACAGAGGCCTTCGAGAACGGTTACAGATAAGGAAAGCGGTTTGTGAGACGGACTGCAGTAGCTGCGCATCTCCTTTATGATTTGAACTTGTTCCAATAAACTATGAAGCGTTAAACTCAACAGTGTCAGAAGTGGATCATTACAGTATCACCTGTTGCGATATCTCTTAAATCCAATGGGGCTTTGCATAAACTTGGGATGTTTAAATGAGGCGACTTGGGTGGATGTGTTTCCATTACCTAATCTGCAAGAGTTGACATCATCAATGGGTGACGCAGCAATATTTTCAACAATAAACCTCACAAGTGCGTACCATCAAATTGAGTTAGAGAAGGAGTCTAAGTATTGTACAGCTTTATAACTCCAGATGGCAGGTATCAATAGCAGAGAATGCCTTTCAGACTGGCAAGTGCATCAGAGGTTTCTCAAAGGGAAATGTGCAGAATATTGTCTGGCACACAAGTTGCAAAAGTATTTCAAGGTGACATTTTAATTTCTGGAAAAGACAAAAAAACACATGATGCTGCTTTGCATTCTGTCTTGTTAGGACATAAAAAAGTGGGGTGACTGTAAAAAAGAGAAATGTGTGTTTGGCAACGAGACAGTGAAGTATTTGGGGCACGTAATTTCCAAGGAAGGAGTACGCCCTAAAGTCAGCCATGTTGTGCTATTATCAAAGCTCAGGAACCAGTAAACAAGACACAACTGATGTCCTTTTTAAGACTTGCAGAATTTTAATTGTGTTTGGTGGAGAATAACACGTCCAAAGTAGAACCACTATGTTTTATTTAAAAAAAAAAATTAAAAAAAACACAAACACGATGTTCCATTGGTCACAAGATCAATCAGAGTGCTTCAAGAAAATCAAAAATGAACTATCCAGGGCAGGGCTGGATGTGTGATATCTGTAGACGCAAGTAGTTATGGAACTGGGGCTGTTCTATCACAAGAATACAAAGGAGATAAATGGATTGTAGCGTATGCTCACGTACGTTAACACAAGCTGACCGGAATTACTTAGTTGTAGAAAAGGACTTGCTTGCCACGGCATGGGCTGTGCAATGATTTAGAATGTATGTGTGGGGGACAAAGTTTAAAATGTGCACGGAACGTAAGCCCTTACTGAAAATCCTAAAACCGGGGGTGGTAAGTATTTGACGCATAGGTTAGCATCCAATTATGACATACATTATGTACCTGGAAAAAAACAATGTGATTGCAGATGATCTGTCGAGATTACCAAGTGATTTTATGGATGGAAGTGAAGTGCCTGAAGAACGCGAGGTAGTGTTCACATATGAGGCCATTGTACAAAAAGGAAAAAATGGGTGTGAGAATGAATTATCAGAAAAAAATAGGGATGCAAGAAATGGGAAAAGACATTACTTTGGAGACCGTAAAAGGGTCTATTTTTAAAAGTTGGCCTAGGGAAAGTCAATTAAGGAGGTCAGTGTGCTTCGTTCTGGAAAGTGAAAGATGAATTGAGATTGTGTGGGGAAATAATTTTGAGAGGGGATAAAATTGTTCCACCGTGGGGTATGCAAAAAGGTGTCATTAAATTAGGGAATGAAGTAAATGGAGATATGGCAAGTACCAAAAGAAAAGTTAAAGAAAAAAACTTTTGGTGGCCCAGATATGATGGCATAGTGGATTCTTGGGTGAGAGATTGTAAAGCGTGCGGGATGAGTGATAAAGTAGTTTAACTCTTGAATGTACCTTTGACCATGGTGGAATTACCCGATGGTCCATGATAGAAACTAGCCATTGATTCTGTGGGGCCGTTCTCTCCATTATCGTCTATGGATAACTATGCTATAGTTCTCATTGACTACTATTCAAAAGGGCCAGAAATGAGGATGGTAAGTAGTATTACCATTGATGCAGTGATCGATTTTTTAGAAGATGTTTTTGCACAGGAAGGTATCCCTGAAGAACTGGCTTCGGGTAATGAGGTGCAACTTGTATCCAACAAAATGCAATGGTTTAAAAAAAAAAAAATGCAGGCTTTAAATATGTAAAAACATTATTGTGCTGCCCAGAGTAATGGTCAGGTAGAACGATTTAATAGAGTAGTAAAAGAAACGATATAATTGGCGATTAAACCAGGTTTACCGTTAGAAAAAATACTTCAGGAAAGACTTATCGTATAGGGTCACGCCTTATTGAGTAACAGGCAAAATGCTGTTTGAATTGTTGAGAGGGAGGAAACCGTGCAACAAACTGGTAGGTAACATGGTGTCCCAAAAAAAAAAAAAAAAAAAAAAAAAGAATCAGATATTTAGTGGGACGGAATAAGATCAGGAAATAAGGACTGAGGTGGAGAAATTCCCAGAACATATCAAATTGTGTAGGGGTGGTAACAAATTCCCCAAGGTGGAAGCTGGACAGTATGTATGATTAAGAAGACCGAAATTTGTTGAGAAAGGTGCTGCAGCTTAGGTGGAACCCTTGAGAATTGCCAAGGTCATGGGAAGTGCTGGGCAAACGGAAGATGGCAAAGTGTGGAATTTGTGTAGAGTGAGCATGCGCCGGCAAAAGGAGAATAGAAGGACTACAACTTATGTGAGTTGCGATGACATATGTGAAAATACTGGATATATGTTGGGTGACCATTTTGTTGCTTGGACAGATAGTTTACCAAGTAGAAGTAAGAATGATATGAGTGGTGATGGTAGTGTGTATAGAGGTGAAAGTAGTACTAGCATCAATGAATCAGTGAGGCGGAGCAGAAGAGTGAAGAAGTTGCCTGCGCACTTTGATGGATATTTATTAGAATGATCAATTTTGTTCCTTACATTATCATTATAATTCATGTATTCTGTCTTACTTTTCTTTAATGTATATGCTCTACTTAAATTTTATATTGTTATGTTACCTTTTCCTAATAGTAGTGAGAGAGCATAACTTATATAATCTATATTAACATAAAATGTTTATGAATCAAGGTGTGATAACGCTGTATAGAAACTATAATGATGGTAATTTTGCTTATACGCACGCTGGAACTGTGACCACGATGAGTGGCCACCAATGTATACGTGAACTAATAATGATAATCAAAATGTTTTTATTACGTTTAAATAAGTTTATACTAACATTTGCGTTATTAAATCTGTACTGAAAACCTCATAGGCCTTAAGTTAGCATGAGCCGAAGCTTAGATGCCTGGCTCTCATATTAAATGCATTTTCTATTTTTCAGTGTGCTGACTCACAAGGTGCCATGACCCTGTTTATTCTTTTTCTTCAACTTGGAAGATGAATGTAACCATGTTAGATCCGTTCACACCATCTCCCCTCGTCCACAGACTAAATGTTAAAAGTGAATTGAAACAATGTAGATTAATGTAATGTACATGGTCATTCAAACCGGAGAAAACAATGGAACTGCTGACCAAAAGATGTGCAAAGAATTACAGAAGGATGAAATCACACCGGACGTACCACCTCTGAAGACGTCAATTACAAAGATCAATCAAAGACTTGTAGAATAATATGGGGTGATTACCCAATGTACTTTCTGATAGGTTAAAGATAGTGGGGTATAGCAAATATCCAATAGAATTTTGGGGGAATGTACTACGAAAAAGGGATAAAAACCCATGTCACCGGGAGTCATTTAGAATTAGGTAGGGAATGCTATTGATTTTATCCAGAAACTCTGTCACTCTGTTTGGTGACTTGGTGGGTTACTTAAAACCATCTTCACCCTTAGATTGCTCATTCTACACTTTACCTCCTTATAAGGAAAGTGCCTTTTTGTCCCAGAGCCGAATTCTGACTGATGGCGATTTGACTGATGTCCTGAAGACGAAGACTGAACCTGTACGCTGACCTAATCCTTGGAGGGTAATTATGACAATGCAATTGTAATTTGTCTGTTTGCTTTTCCTTTCTAGGTACCAACTGCTTGCTTTTGACAGAGACCTTAGCTAGATGTTTTCCAAATTGGTGTTCTAAATTGTTTTGAATGAAGCCCAACATGCGAATGCTAATCAGAGGTTAGGACAGGTGCTCACTAAACTGACGCAAATAGACAAACAACCAAATCTATGCTTTGTTGAATTGACGCATTACCGATACTTTGCTAATTGGATCTATGTTCACGCCGTGTTATGTTCTGATGTTTGTGATTCTCGCTCTAATGAAAGCTTATCAAAGTTGCCATATTGTGACTATGCTATTATGTTTCTTGGTGTTGAGATTAACGCATTTGCTATTAGACTGTAATTAATAGGGAATAAAAACCTATAAAATTCTACTAAACAAGTTGTGGTTATTCATGGCTGAAAGGTCAAGATTGCGTCTTTGAATTGATTAATGACTAAACCTAAAGTGAAATGCATTGTCATGATAAATATTGATGTATTGATTGATATTCTGATTAGCTATCTCGTCCTAAGGTGTCTCTCAACTGGGTCAAAAGATTCATTGGCCTAAAACGAGTCCTGATGTGTAATAAAATATCATAAAGGGACGCGTTATCAGTAGCACAAAGAAGGGAAGATGTGTGGCATCTGGAATGTTGTAAATTAAAATGCTGTCAGGGAGAATGTTGGGTGGAGATTCGAGGTTGCGGTTGGCAGGAGCCGGATGCGGTTGGAGTAACGCTCTTGGCAAGCTTCTTATGGCACCGCTCATTACTTAATTCTATGTCACTGAATAAAATATAGCTATCCATACTTATCTGAGTGGCCATTCGTCACTGTAACATTTTGCCTCACTATTTTGCTATACGTCCTATTCAACTTTACAGCCTGAAAAAATATTTTTATGTGGTATTGTCTCAGGCAAGGCTGAAACACAGCTCAATAGAAATCCTGAAAGAGAGACACCTACTCTACAGTCAAAAGAACACTGAAATGTTTCCAGGGAAATTGCTGTGTTTAGGAGATGTAATCAAGAGAGGAGTACAATGCATTCTGACAGAACGTGAGCTTGTTTTCAAGGACGCAAACGAGGATATGAGCAATGCTCTGTTATTACTCACTTTCATCTTTCTGATAATGAGAAACTACAATAACGGTGGATGCAAGTGGAATGAAGCTGGGTATCTCATAATGGCAATGCTCTGTTACTGAAATCTACAACCTGCACTCCACAGGCTTTGAAACCAGAAGTTTTGTTTGTACAATCCACTACTTTTGGACACTTCAATGGAGAAATAACCATACACCACTTTTAAGCCTAAAATTATGAGATGATGCTTTACAGGCCATTTTCTGCCACTGATAGCAATGAAAGGAGAGGCTAGTGCATAGATGGTCGATAAATATGGACTGATTGTGCGTGTAAAAGAAGATAATGAGAACGATATAGGTATTCTGGAAAAAAGAATGAGGGAAATGGGTACAAAAAAAGACTAAGTCCTGCAGGCTGGCAATGGACCCGAAAGGCATATTGTTGTGGGGGTGGGTGACCAGTACCACACACACCTTTCTAGCCACAGCATACCTAATAGCCAAACAGGACCTGGTCTGGCACTGGAGAGATGAATCTACCCCACAGTTCCACAAGTGGGCAATGGGCATGGACTACTGTGCAGGAATGGAGAAACTGGTTTACAAACCAAGTTTGAGCGCATCTGGGGGTCCTGGAAGAACAGCATTGATATTCCTGACTGAGTGCTCCTGGGGTAAACTGAAAGGGAGATCCCCACGCCTGAATTGCTACAGGCAGAATATCCCTCTTCTTCTCCTCCTATGTGTCTGTGCCCGCCCACGAGAGGCATCCATCGCCTCTATAGAACTAAATCAATGTCACCTGTCTTGAAGGATGTCAATGTGCCACTGCATGTTTCATGCAAGTGCTGTTACAGGGCCACGGGGGCTACAGACGTGACTGTGTTGTTGGCCTTTGTTTATGTACATAATGGAAGAAAAATCACGTTATTAAAAAAAAAAAGACGAAGTCTTCAAACTGGTACAAGTTCATCTATGGCAGCAATGACAAGATAAAAAAAAAAGATACTTGGGGCAGTGCTTCAGATATGCCCTTCAAAGATGTCAATTGCAAAAAAGGTCAGCATTGTCCAGAAACATGAAGTATTAAGTCAATGGCGTCCCAAGATTTACTGTGCTGAAATTAAGACTTATAGATTTGGGCACTCGAAAATATTCAGAAACTGCCTGCCTAATTTCCCCCTCTTAGATGCACCACTGAATTTCTCTGGTTGGCCAAAATAGGTACCAAGCATCCTTTTAGTAGGCCTATGTTGAGCTCTTCCACAGCCAGCACTAAGGCACACTGTCGCACATTCTTAACTCCAAACCCCAATAGATTAGCATTCTTTGCCGAATGTCCATCTAAAATAATCTTTCTACTTCTGGTGTAGTGAAGGCCAAATGGGTGCACCCAAATCTTCTCTGTTTTTGCTGCTTGTTACTTAATGAACGTACCTCGCTGATTCTTAGTTATGTTTCTACAAAATGTGTGTAGATTTTAAGTACATTAGCAGTGCAGGTGGGCCAATGTTTTGCCTGAGAACTGAGCGCCCTTCAAAATACAGGAGAGGACGTGTCACTGGAATGCCTGCTCCTGTGATGTAAATAAGATCTCTCCCTGGAACATTCCAGTTTTTGGGGAATCCTCATTCACATCTGATTGAGAACTTTGATTGGACTTCTAGCAGAGTTAGGCTAGGGAAGGCTTATGGTGTCTTTATCTATTCATTAGTCTGCAAAACTGTCACAAAAAGAGTTGTCGTGGATCTCAGACATCAAAGCAAAGACCGACTTTGATGGTCAGAAACCGACATAAGCACCTTACATAAGGTGCGCGGTATAAACCCAGCTGTCTTGAGCGAAAACAGCTTTGACGTTGTGTGTAATAAAATGAGTAAGAAACCCATGTCAACCGTCCTGGAAAAATACAGCATAAAAGATTCTCCAGATATATGCATCACTAAAATATAGAACAGAGACGTATACAACAGATGCATGCACTTCTGCGGTTAGACCTACATCGACTTTCACTACAGTTCGCTTTAAGACATTGTCATAAAAATATTCTGCATACAGTCCTATATGTTGCCCGTAACTCATGTTTTCTACCTGCCAAGCCTCACTATTATTTTAGCCATCTGCTCCTATTCCTCTGGCCACTCTTGCCCCTTTCTTATCCAAGCCACAATTTGCCCTGGGAACCACACCTTTTCTGTCCAAACCCTAGTTTTTCACAGTCCTCCCCATCCCACAACCATTTTCTTAATTTTTGCACTGTTTTATTATTGCGCCAGGCAGCAACACCTCCCAGCTGTGGCTGTCCCTTCTATCCCACAGTTCTGCTCAATGCCCCCGTTGTCTCTCCCAGCTGTCATCAGTCCACACATCCCTTTTTGTTCCCCCCACCCGTGTTTTATTCGGCGGTCTCCTTGACCTACTAGTCTCTCCCGGTCCCTTCCCCACCTCTCTCTGGTTTCTTCCACCCTTGCCCGACTACCCAACTTACTCGCCCTCCCGCGCCTGTCCTCCGAGTGCCCCCCTGGTTTCTTACAGTGCTCCGGTGCCACCCCCGGCCTGTCATCCCTCTGCTCTTGGCTCCACCCCGGTTTCTCGCAATCCTCTCCTCCCTACAGTGGACTGCTTCTCATCCCCGTGCAGCACGGTGCCCCCGACGAGTGCACCCTGGTGCCCCAGAGCTGTGTACCCCGTGCCCGGACCCTCCTGCCCCGTGCCCCCCTGCCCGGACCCTCCTGCCCCGCGCCCACCTGCAGGGTGACACCGTGTGGAGTTATGCCCTCACCACCCCGTCCCTTTCAGTCGCAGCTGGTCGGTGTTTCCCAGTTATGACCCCCCCCCGTGCAATCAGGGGCAGTTGAAGGGGGCGAGGGGGTTGGGGGGGCTGTTCTCGGAGCCCCCTCTGCCCCCCCCCCAGAGGAATAAGTTGGGCGCCCCCTCGCACGAGGGAAGGCCGGGGACACTCCCAAGCCCCCGGGACAGGCCGACTGCCCCCCCCCGGGCTCCCCGAGGAGCCCCCGAGAAGCCTCGCGGGGGTCTCCACACGACCCCTCGGCGGCAGGGCACACTGCCCCCCCCTCGGGCGACACCGGCAGCTGGAGGGGGAGACACTCCGCCCCCACCGACGGCGCACAGGCCCCGGGAGAGGTGGGGGCCACAGCACGCGCTAACATCAACCCCCCCGGAGAGGTGCGCGCGGCCCTCAGAGAGGACACAGCGCCCCTCACCGGCACCAGCAGCCCGCGGACGGGGACACCCCAGCGACGACACGTCACAACTGCCCTCGCCCAGGGGCAGAGCAAAGTGCGACGTCACAACCGCCCCTCTCCCAGGGGCAGAGGGAAGTGCCCCCTCAGCGACGTCACAACTGCCCTCTCCCAGGGCAGTACACACTGCCCTCATAGAAGTCACAACACGAACTGCCCCACCCCACTGACAGCTCAAACTGCCCCTCAGCGACGTCACGAACTGCCCGTACCCCAGGGCAGTACACACCGACGTCACCGTGGGAAGCGTCCGCGCCCCGCACCGGAGCACTGCCCGAACTGCCCCCGACCGAGACAAACACACCTTGGGGGGGGGGGGTCATCTCTCCACAAAGGGAACAACGGACACCCCTCCGTGGGGAGCGCGAGCCGGCGCCTCAGCTCCTCACGGACACCCCGACGCAAACCCTGTGAGGGGACACACGGGGCCCCTGCGAGAGCACACCCGCAGCAACGCTGCAAGGCCCCGTGGAGGGCCCCGTGGAGGGCACCGAAGCCACCGCCGAGGAGACCCGCTGCCCCGGACTGAAACAAGTGTCTGAGGAGGCGAAACGCCACCCCACAAGAAAGAAATAACAGCGCTTAAAAGCGAGCAAGAAGGGTCCCTGGGCCCATCATGAATGGGACCACCACCCCCGCCAGGCCAGGCGGAGCCCCCGAGGGCGGCTCCTGGGCAAAACCGGCCCAGAGAGAGGACGCCTCTGACTGAAACTACCGAGTCTCGAAGGAGAAGGAGGTTCCCCCCCCAAAGAAAACGCCAACGAACTCTTGAGGTGGAAGCAGAGCTGCCCCCCCTCGTGGGGAGCGGACCCCTCGCAGCCGCCGGGCGCCCTTGCCTCACAGCGCCGAGGAGGGAGCGGGCCCTCACCGGAGGCGCCGCCTCACGCAGCGGCCAACACATGGCCCCGCACCGGGGACACCCCGCGGCACCCGCGAGCCGCCCCGGCCCACAGCACCGGCAGGCGGCACCACCCGCATCCCACCCCCGCAGCAAACTCTTACCTCAGGGCCGGGGGCAGCTCCGGGGCCGGAGACACCTGCGGGGGGAGAGAGAGACATTAGAAGGAGGGAGAGAGTTGTCGGGGTTTGGAGCGCGGGAGGGGGCGCCTGGGGGTGACAGCGGAGGGGGGCGCCTGGGGGTGACAGCGGAGGGGGGCGTTAGCCGCCTCGGGCGGAGGACAGAGCACGGAGGCCGGAGCGCACACCCGGAGGATGCTGCCGGGATGGGGACGGCTGGGGGGTGAGACGTGGGAGTCAGCGCTCGAGTGCCCCGAAGTCCCCGGGGTGAGGAACGGAGAGCCCGGGTCACACGGCGCCGGAAGAGAGAGTGCGGGTGCAGGGAGCTCCCCCGGGGAGGAGCAGGGCTGCGATCAGACAGGGAACAACTCCCGGGTGGGGGCAGAGCTCGGAGCTCCTCGGGGTGAGGAGAAGGGCCCGGACCACAGGAGCCGGGGTGCTGAGATCTGGTGCACGGAGCCCCTCGGGGTGAGGAGCAGGGCCCGGGTCTCACGGGGGCAGAGCTCGGATCCCCCGGGCCGGAGCCCTGAACCCTCCGGAGTTGCAGAGTTGGGATGAAGGGAGCTCCCCGGGTCACACGCGGCGGAGCTGCGGGCACAGAGCTCCTCCTGATGGGAAGCGGAGCTCGGGTCCCACAGGGCAGAACTCGGCGGGGGGCAGAGCGGGGAGATGCGGAGCTCGCGCGGGGGTGGAGGACCGGGGCGGACGGCGGTGACAGCGGGGCTCGGAAGAGGAAGCCGGGGGACCGGAGGAGAGGAAGCCGGGGGACCGGAGGAGAGGAATCCGTGGGGGGCCGGGCCAGGGCGGAGGGTGACCGGGGAGAGGCAGATCACGGGCAAAGAGTGGGGGTGGAGAAGAGGGGGAGCTCAGCCGAGAGTGGAGGGGAAGTGTCCGGGCAGGGGGAGAGAGTTGGGGGGCACTTGCGCACGGAGCGGGGTACGCACCTGTGCAGACCTCGGCAGCCCCTCGCCTTGGGCCGCTCATCCCGGCGGGGGGTCCGGTATCCAACGCTGCTCTGGCTCCTCCGGGCTCCGGCGGGGCCCCCGCGTCCCGCTCCGGGAGGGCGGATGCGCAGGTGACTTCGCCCCTCCGCCGGGTTGGGGTGCCGGTGGCCCCGATGCTGCTGTGTACCAAGTGACCCGGGAGGGATCCCGGAGCTGGATCCGGTCTGCTAATGGCGCAGGGCGGCCGGCTCCGGGGAGGGAGCAGGTAACTCCGTCCTGCTGGGGGCCTGGGGGGGTCCGATGCTGCCCCAGAAGTCAAGGGGGGAGCGGCCACTGATCCCTCCGATGGCGCACGCTGATCGCCCTTCCGAGAAAGGGGGGGGCTTGCACCTCAACGAGGGGCGGTCCCTGGGAGCCGCCCGCCCCGGGGATGAAGCTGCTGCTCTTATCGAGAAGTAATCCTGCAGCTCCGGCAAACGGATCCACTCGATCCCTGGACTCTAGTGGCAATCCTGCACGGGGGGCCTGCCCTCGGAGGTTGTCATGCCTGCCCCCAAGGAGTGGATCACTTGATCTTCTTGCTCCGGGAGACTTGCTTCCGGGGGTGAAGGGGGGAGTGACCCATCTGCCCCTAGACTACTCCACCCACCTACCCCTACGAGAGGGGATATCCTTTTTGTTCCGGGGAGGTGGCTGGTGGGGTACAGAACTCCACTGTTGCTCCCAGGAGTGATCCTTCTGCCAGGGGGCGGGCCCTGCCTGTCGTCCCCGGAGCTGCTCTTCGTTCGCTCCTCCTCCTTCCCTTGTTGTTAATTTCCCTTTTCATCAAACTCCGGATTGTGTTGCACAAATAAAAATTAAACCGGGGTACACATGGGGGCGAAGAGGCCGGACCTCACCAACTCCTACTGACATCACTGGCAGGGATGGCTCAGGCCTCGACCATCTCCTGCCCCCAGAGGAGGGCTACTCCGGTTCCTCCCAATCACAGCAGAGGAGGAAGGTTACACTCGTGTCCCTCCCACACTAGCCCCAGCTGCAGGAAACGCTGCATGCACCTGCACGATAGGGGTTTACAGAGCAAAGGAGGGCGTAGGGTATGATGGCAGGAGGGGGGCACGGTGTGTCTCTCCCAACAACCACCCAGAGCCCTGGGAAACGGTGCACGGAGGTGCGGGCACAGCAGGTAAATGTACTGCTAGCTTTAAAGCAGATATTGAACTCTTAACTGCTAGGGGCAGGGTGCAGGCCACCACTCTCCCATGGAGCATGTCTCCAAAAAGGGCGTTGACAAACTTGCACCTGCAAGGGGGACGTGTACTGGACCTGAGGGGACGTATTCTAGCCTTTCTTTCATCGCAAAAACGTAAAAAGACTTATAACTTCCGCAAATAAGAGAAACGCGGTACAGGTTTTTCAGTATTAATATAGTGTCTGTGCCTATTGATTTCGGAACTTCGTTCTTTTGAATACCCCCATACTGACTCACCCGGTGCCAACGAGCTGTGTGCTCATAGGCACTACTTTATCAAGGAAAGGGCTCGCGAGTTCTTCGAGTTTGACGCCTGGGTTTGTCTGCGTGGGCCCTCGCTCGATGCCCCTCATAGCTAACTCAACCTCTCAACCAATAGCGAGTACACGGGGGTACCACTTTCTGGTGTTCATAGTCCAGAAACCCTCCTCCGATGTGAAATAATGACTCTCACTCCATTGGATTTGCATCATGCTTAGTTTTTTTTTTTACTTCAGTAGTCCAAAGCTCTTTGCAAAGGACACTCGATGGATGGCAGAACCCTGGGTTCCAGTTTGGAGTTCAGTATGTCGAGCACCACATCACGTGGTTCGACGTTCACCTTCAGGTTGATTAGTCCCACTATAGGTGCCTAGACTCACATGTGCTCAGCGCCAGGAGATCCTTCGGGTAATGGTGCGCTCTACAAATCTCCATAACATAATATATTTGTAAATGACAGTTTTAATGACTGTCATCTTCATCTTTTTATTGTGTCCTGGTTTGTACCACTGATGACACCCACAATAATCCTATGCTCTGCTTCCTGTTCCACAGTCTCTGGATTAGGCACTGCTATTGGGTCATTGTATTAGGCTCTGGGTTGGCACAGCTAAGGCGGGTGGTAGAAACGCTTCTCCACAAGGATGGTGCTTGGCTGGCGTGGAAGTCTTTCTCATCCTCTGTCATCTTATTAGTCCAGTTGCGAAACCCCACACTGGGATCATTAATGCGACAATGCTACCCTAAAACGTGATGGAGCCTGGTTCTCCCAGTTTTGTCCCATTCACATCATTCCAGGCTAAACAATCTGGACTGACGAGTTGCCACTCCTGGCGCACCATGCTTCTGCGAAGAGGATTTAGCAGGGAATTTTACCAGTAAGTAGTAACATGAAGTGTATGAAGCTTGGAGTGTGTGTGTATATTCTCACCCCAACCCTCCGGAGTGTCACCAATTCACGTTTCCTGTCTCGGGGTTGCAGTTCTCACATCCACCAGCCTCCCCAGGCCTATACTTTCAAAATGGAACCCACAGGCCTCCATATTATGTACCAGCCACAGGCATACACACATTCCAGCCGTCTGACGCTGCACAGAATCCAGGCAGCCCAAGATAAAGTTATGCCCACAGCCACAAACTTTCTGTGAGTGGGCCAGTAGGCACCACTTCAGTCACACAGGTAAAAATACCTATTTCCACTACTGGTTCTCATGAAACACAGCACAGGTACGCTGCCATCACTGTACTTATGTCACTAAACTCCAGGTAAGGATAGTAGCTTTGCTCTACTCTGAGGGTAGGGTTTGGTGCTCCCCTCCTGATCTATCGACTGCATCACCATGAGACAGGCCTCAGTGATGGCACACACATGATCTGTGTTTTCCCATGACCAAAAAACAGTACCAGAGATCTAGATATGGATGCAGCTGGGGCACTCAAGACATGATTTCACGGCCATCACAATGCTGGGAACTTTTCTGACACAACAGCTAACTACCTCCTTGTAAGGTTTTGAGTTTCAAGAGTAGAAACTTCCAACAATTTGGGATCACTATGAGTGTTTAATGTGGGGTAGAACATTATATCCAACAAACAAATTTATAACACACAGCAAATATATTGTCAAGGTTGTAACTTGATGTGAAAAATGACTTGGTTAGCAAATACTGGTTCAATTGGTTGACTACTTGCTGTTAAAGTAAGTTCTACTGTATACTAACCCAACTATGAACACTCTGCCACAATCTCCTTCGTTCTCTTAGTCTTTCCATATTAAAAGGCTCAGTAGGCAAGGCTTTGGTGGGGAGCTGTTAATACGCAGTGTCTGATTCAGTTTGGCACAGTCATACAATTGCCTTATTTAGTCAGTTGTGGGTACACACGGCATGCTCAGGGTAGATGTACTGACCGCTCAGCTCTGGTACTCGAGACCTGTGTAGGGGGCAGGGAGAGCAGTAAGGACTAATATCCCTGATAACAACAAGAAGCCTCTGATATGTATGAAGTTTGTGGCATCCTTTCAAAGTGCTCTGTTGATAAAGTGTTAGATATAGTTTGGCCCACATTTAAGGTGTTGGATGAGGTTCAAAAATATGCTTAAAAATGTTGCAAATGTCACTGCTTTGAAACATTTAATGTTGTGGAAAGAATGATAACAGATGCATTGGCGCGTAGCTACGATTTTCGGAGTGGTCAAGCAGGTCCATACCTAACCACTCCGCTCCAATAATTAGTAAAGTCACTCCTAGAGGGAACTCAATTGATCCCAAATACCATGCATTGGCATTAAATGGTAGCCAATCTTCATGTGGTACCCAAAGTCCTGTAAAACTGCAGGGTCATAAATGGTCACAATCTCTTTTCAAAAGAGCAAGAAAAAGATTGAAAAGAGCACATAAAAAGGCCGTAAAACAACACCAACGAGTCCTACAAAATCTAGTGTTCCCACTTCAGGGAAATACAGTATGTGATAATTTGGTCATCTTTTACCCCAGCTTCAGGGGAAATTAAGCTTCAAAGAAGGTAGTAGGTGTCCAGCAACAACATCCTGTCACCAATTCACAGCACTCGGTGGTACCAGAAACCTCCGCCAACACTTTCAATCACCAAGAACTAAAAGTTCCCTCAGAGTTGCATACCCAGCTTGGGGGCACCAAATCCACAAATGCCCACAGTCGTCCAGGCAACGAAACTCAGCCACTGAACCAAACTGCGATGCAAACCCAGCTCCGTGCCACTCAACCAGCAAATGTTCAGGCCAGCCATCAATTTCAACAGTCTTGCGAAACACACAGGTGTCTCCTACTCTGGTCAACTCCTAAATTAGCCTTAAATGCCTCCCGAAAGATAAACCTCAGGATAATCATGTTACCAGCTATATCAACAGGAATGGTACCATATCAATACCAGAGGCAAATACCAACAAAACTGATTATGACACCGCTCTACCCCTCTTGGAATCCCCACAACATCTTGGATAGATCCAACATGCTGAGACTGTTTCAAAACTTTCCAAACTTATCTAATGCAACCTCAGAAGATGTTCTTGGAGTTGAATCTAAAACTTTGGCCACCAGCAATAGCGGGAAAGAATTGACAGTACTAACGCTCAAGTCCCCCACACTAGTGACAGATATTCTGAGCAGTAAGCAGACTTTTGAAGAGTGAGGGATGGAGCTCACCAAACCAGTTGCCCATAAATACCCTTACCCATTGAGGTCCTCAGGAGAGTAGTCAGGTCCGCATGTACACCCACTCAGTCTTCTCAAAGGGTTGGAAATTCCCAACTTAGCGTGTCTTATAATAAGCTGCAAATATCATGCTCCTATTCCAATCCACCAGGTTCAACAAGGGGAATAGCATGAGAGAGCACTGATAGATCAGAACAAAGGAATGACTGGAGCTGGCTGTCAACTACACTCTTGAGCAATATTAAAAATAATTCCTAGCCCAAACAACGGCCCACGCCAGGTAAATCTCAAGACAAACCCAACTATAAACCTGATATCATGGAACGTAAGCCTGGCTATCAAAGCTACTTGAATCCCCATTTGCTACATCATTCATCGAGATGGCTGAGCTCCTTTGTTTTCAGGAAGCATGGTCAACCAGTCCCATCACAGTCCCGGGATTTAATGGATTTCATAAAGCTGCTATATGAACAAACTTATTTGGAAGACCTTCAGGCGGCCTCTCAATTTATGTAACCTTGGGCATGGATCTGAAAGTTTAATCCCTCGAAAGCCAAGATGAAATGATCCAGTTAGCTGTTGTGGAAGGCCTGTGCATAAACAACCAGCATCTGAAGATCCTGCTTGCTGATATATACTTTAACAGATTCAGAGCAGGATGTACAGTCCAGCTGATCCAATTTCACGACTCACTTGAATCTGTGCTCTGCGGAAATACAATTCTGGAAATCATCTTATGTGGTGACTTCCATCAGCACCATCTTCTCGCAGATCAATCAATTCAAGATGGAGCGAGCCATACCACTAGTCTGCTTCCCACTCTTTTCAATAACCGCAGTCTAAAATTGATCCAGCATATTATGGAAAGTTCCCCTTCTGTGCCAAAATTCCAGAAATCATTAATGGATATAAACACGTTGGCTTATGTAAGGGGACTTGTGGCCACACTTCAAGTTGTGACTAAGTGTCCCAAGGTTCTCCTGGTGTTGGGGCTGCGAGGAGGGGCCACAAACAAACTGTATAAAATGCTCGCCCTCAGCCAGCGACGCAGTAGACATTTGGACAAAACTTCAAGTCAGGACTACGAGATGAGGGCCACAAATAATGCATATAAAGCGCTCGCCCACACACTGCGATGCAGAAGACTTTAGGCCCCACTTCAAGTCGGGACTATGTCTCCCAAGGTCCTGCTGGTGTTGGGCTGCGTGGATTGGCCACAAACAAAATGCATAAATTGGTCGCCCGTGGGACAGGCCTGGACGAAGACTGAGTCGTTCTTTGCCCGTCATCACCTGGAAGGGGCTTGGCTGGGCCTCTTCCTTTTCATCAGCATTTAAAGGTACTGGTGTTGTTTTACTTTTACTTTGTCTATCACTTGCTTGAGATTTTTGACTGAAGGGTTCTTCAAGCCTCTTTCCATGGGGAAATGCAAAGCTACTCCCTTGATACCTATCCCTGGCACTACTTTCGATGGTTTCTTGCAGAGGGCAGTGGGAATGATTACCAAGTGAATCAAATTAGCAGAGCAGTGTCAAACCTTGTCCTCCCCACCTGACTCTGTGAGTTTTTGCGGACCGCTTCTGAGGTAATTGCAGCTGACTAGGGCTCTGACTCAGTCACACAAGCTGAGAGGTTTGGGGCCATATGTACGAAAGCTTTTTCCCATAGACACAGAATGGGTAAAATCCTTTGGTACATCTGGCCCTTGGTGCTTTAAATACTCCACCTGGTCCTATTGGCCTGCTGTTACCGCAGTTGTACAGCCGATTAATCATTTTGGTGGGATATAGCTCCAAGTCCAAACACCTGTCACCTTTGAGCAGCAGTGGCAAATTAGGGTCATGGGGAGGAAGAGGAAGAAAGTGGAGGGTGGGGCAAATTTAAAAGACAATGTCCTGGACCCTCATCGTCTTTTCCAAGCTCAGGTTCAGGTCTTACCAGCAACAAAATTAGTAAAGCAGGGAAGAAGGTCCCTGATCTAGTTAAGGATATTTGCAAGTGTGTGTTAGCATCCTTCATGTGCAAGTTGGGGCCGATGTTGGCCCGCTTTGCGAAAATTGAAGAAGCATTAACAAGCCTGAAGCTCTCTTTTGCGGAACATCTATCTGCTGGGCCACTGCCATTCGGTTCTGTGGGCCCTCTTCCAACTACAGCCCCATCCACCCTGTCATACCTGCCAATGGATCTGGTCACTACATCTACTGCGAGGGTCGACCATTCTAGAGGGGGCATTCATGAAATGGCGGAGAATGGGCTCAGTGCACAAGCCTATGGGGGAGGTGGGGCTGTGGAGCAAACTAAAGGGCCTTGTGGTTCGATAAGGATGCAATCCAGAGCCCTTGCTCTCGAAGTTCCCAGCATTACAACTACCCCTCCCCAAGCAACCACTTCGTCTTGATCTTAAAAGGCGTCCCTCATTGGAGGCATGACATACAAGAGGTCATGATCAACTGTTAAATAAAGTGATGCATTGGGTTACTGAAAGACTGGGAGGCTGCTTCAAAGCCAAGTTAATCTTGTCCGCAGAGTTTCATGGGCAGGAAATACCTCAAAGTCTGATAACAATGTATCAGTATTAATTTTAAGGACTTAGTGGTGACCAGAGATATTTTGACTTGGTTCAACTTCACCGAGTCTACTTCCTCAACAGCTGAAGGACTCCGCTAGGTTATTTTTATAGACCAATTAGTAGAATGGCACCAGTCCCCATGAACATTCTTTACTCTTTTACTATCTCTAACAGAATTATGCCCATCTCGCAGTTGGATCGTCTGTATTCACTGTTTGCAGAAGCTACCACTTCTAGACAAAACTGTTGTGAAATTCGTGGGATGGCAAGGCCTATAGCAACCAGCAAACTCTTCTACCTCTAGTGAAAGTATTACCATGGGCAATGGCCTTGGAAACAGTACAGTCAGCTCGTCAATGAAAGCTTCCTGGAATGTGGCTGATTTGGCAAAACAAGCTGGGCTACCTAGATTGGCGCAAATTCGTTGAAGGCTATGCAGTCATTTGACAACAGGAGACTTGGCTAACTACCACTGTGTCTTTTGATGGGTTTGCCACGTATTTCACTCTGGCAGTTCAGATTATATAGTCGATTCTATGTGCTTATTATCAACTTATTTTGCTACAATGCTACTACTAAATATAATAATGTTTTTGACCCAACTAATGTGGAAATGGCAAGCTCATCATACAAGCACATTGTTAGTTGTGCAAGAAAAATAAGAGGTAGCTGAGTAGTTGTGTTTTTGGGGGATTTCAACACGAGGCACTGCCAGCTCTTCCCATCCAAGTCTTGAGGGCTGGTGGATGATGCAGGGGAATCCTTTTACCTTTTTCAGCGTTAGCCCTTTGGTGTTCATGAAATTCACCTTGGAGTTGCCTTTGATTCCTGAGCGTTGACCCAGTTATCCCCCCCCCCACTTTTATTGGGAGGACTAGCCACAGCCTAATTGACTTCATTCTATTCTCAAAAAAATTGAGAGGTTGGGTAGTGGACTATACTCTAGCAGATTCTCCCCTCAGTGATCATAGGCTTTTGGCTCTTTCAATCTCTGACACCTTTTTTTTCCTATAGGCACCTGCAGGCAAACCCCCTATCGTTGTCATACAAAGGAGTGGCTACGAGCTGCTCAAATGACTCTCTTATTTTCTTTTTTGTCTCTCTGTTGGGCTCAACAGTTCCTGACTTCGTGATATGTCTAGGTGAAAACTGTAATTCTAGGGGAGTGTCTGTGTTACTTAATGGATTCAATAGACTCTGTAACACGGCACAGAACTTACTCATGCTCCCATGTAAACCCAATAATGGAAGCAAGCCATATGGTTTTATGCCAACTATACTGAGGTACACAATCAGCTGTTGGCGGCCCTTAAAGAACTCCCTGGGAACCTAGAGTTGGTGCCCAGTTGCAGGACCGTGTACAAGAACGCTTTAAGGACCCAGAAGAATACCATTGGTGAGGATATTTATTACTCCCTAGTGCAGGCCAGCAAACTAAAGGATAGTAAAGTCTTCTGGATTATGGTGAATCATAACTACTTTCAAATAAAAACAGGAATCTGGTCTTGATACAGTGATTCCTCTGGAAGATTGAGATGCACATTTTACCCATCTTTATTATGACCCTGTTTCTAGGGAGGGTCTCAACGCTGCAGATGCAGTTTCAATTCAAGCACCCCCAAGTTTCTCTTCTTCTCCTTGGCCCTTGGTTATGCCATCTTCCGGACCGGAGGTTGACATGAGCGAGGTAATATCATCAATAGTAAGTTGCCCTGTGTGAAACCTCCCTGACTTTTAAGGCAAGCAGATGTTTTTAAGACCATATCAGTAACAGGCCTGTTTTTATGTGACCATTGTTTCTATATTAAAATAAGGCTCTAAGGGAAACCTGCAGTGTTACCACCCTATATCACTGATTAACTCAACTGCCAAGATAATGAGAAGAATCTTTCTGGAGCACTTGCAAATTTGGAAAAAATGAGCATAATGTGCCCTCAAAGCTTTAATTTGGTTTTCATCCTGGCTTGGGGACTGTTGAGCAGTTGCTTAACTGATATCTCCTAATATTTAACTACAGTGCGGCCAAGATGGGTAGGCTGTACCTAGCATTCATGGTTTTGAGCTCTGCCTTTGACTCTGTAAACAGAACTAAGCTCTGGAGCGTTATGCTAGATCTTGGGGTAGCCCCGACTATTGACAAGTTCTTGAGAGAACTCCATATAGAACCTACTGCCAGTGAGGTATGGCACCAGTGGGGAGACAACTGAAGCTTTTAAACTTGCCAGAGGTGTACGTCAAGGCTGCGTGCTGGCCCACTTTCTGTTCTCTCTGTATGTAAATGGCTTAGAAGAGCAACTATTGGACCTTGATGTTGACTGTCCAGGAATAGGCAGTCACAGGGTCCCTGCACTGATGAATGAATAATTGATCTCAGTCTTATATGGCGCAGCTGTCCCTCTCACAAGAGTATGCTGGCACTTACAGCATTAGGGAAGGTAGTTATCTCTAGTGTATGTCGGTTCAAGAATAATATCTGAGCATTAGATAAATGCAAAGCACCAATTATCTCCTGCCTGGAAAAGCCCGGTTTTGAAGTTTTTTTTTTTTTTTTTTAGTTTAAAAGCTTGATGCTGATTATACAGTCTTAATAGCAAGGGTGGCAATTGGCTTACAGAGTTTGCTTTACCGATTTTTGCAATTTTATGGCTAGAATGGATTTTGTGGTCAACCAGGCAAAAACCCTTGTAATGGTTTTTGGTTCTTGAAAGAAGGAAAGTATTGCTTTCAAGGTGAACGATAATAAAGTTAGCATTGTTCCTACATTCTCCTATCTTGGGATACCATTTGATGAGAAACTCACCTGGGGTCCACTGAAAACTAATAGGGCGCCTGCTCGTGCAAAACCTGCAGAGGTGGTTTTTAATTTTGCTGCCATATTAGGAAATGAGCCCATTAGAGAGCTCACAACTATAAATAAAGGAAAATGCTGTACAAATGCCAGCTATGGGGTTGGTGTTTGGGGATTCAGTGACCAAATTGGTGTGGAAAGGATCGATAATGGCTTCAATAGGAGGTAATTGGCCTTTCCAAAATCTACTAGCTCCTTTATTTGTTCCTCTGAAATTGGGCATAGGTTTATCAGTGACTTTATAAAGATGCAGCCACTCCTTAAATGGTTTTAAGATCTGGACAAAGGGACAAACCTCTTTTAACCGAACAATCCTTACTGACGTCCTGACATTGCATCATTGTCTGAAAATACTTTGGATTCAATATATTCACAATACTTGCATTAGCCTGGATATGGAAGATCTTTTTCAACACCCCAGAAAAATTTAAGGCTAGTTTGAAGACAATGTTTTTTGCCAACTCCATAGACGAGAGATTGCGGCTGGAGGCTGATAAGCCCACTGTTCAGACATATGCCAAAATTGGCCCTCATAATGGTATTGTGCCGCATTTAAACTGAATTATCAATCTGAATCATAGGTCCTTGCTAGTGTGGTTAAGATTGAATACTGTGCATTTTCTAGTGGCCTATCCTATTCAGGGTTCCTGTATGGCTAATTTACCTTGTGTCCTTGTGATTGGCTGCTCTGTACAAAGCACGTTGCAAATTTTTGTTTTGTAAATATTATGTATCATTAGGAAAATTGAATATTTTACCTTTTTGTAAAACAGGCTAACATTAAATACAATAGGGCCATTTTAGCATTTTTGCTGTCGCTGACAATGGTGAGGATCTGCTTCATGACTGCAACTTGAATTCAACATGATAAACGGTCAAGGGTTTTATTGTGATGAACTTTCTTTTATATAAGTATTTTATACTGAATGCTTTCAGATGCCAGGGTATGATGAGTAAAGAGGAGCTAGCTGAGCTATGGATGTACCTTAAGAACAAAACTAGTCCACCAGCGGCCAGAATCAATGTCATCACTGAGCAGCAGTAGACCCTGCATATACAAAACCGGTATGAGTCAAAAACATCACCGACAAGAAATTGGATACTCTTGAGTACCTGCCTAGATAATCAAAACCCAGGGACTCAGAACACAGAAAATGCTGTCTCTAAAGTCCTGAAGAAAGATTAGAGTGACAGGTGCACTTTGTCCAAATGGTATACCAGCCCATGTCTTCAAGGGAGATTTAGACCTGTGGTCTGCCATCTTAACTCTGCTCTACCAAGCCTGTTTAGCGCCCACCTGGAGAGCTGGGGGGGCTCTATCCTGAGCCCCATATATAAGCAGGGCGACAGGAGGGACCCATCTAATTACTGCCTCATTGCGCTCTTGGATATTGAAGACAAGGCTTACATTTCTGATTTATTGAAACATCTGGAAATCTGGGCCGAAGTGAATGATATAGTTCCACTCAGCCAAACAGGCTTTAGAGTAAAACTCCTCAACAATGGATAACATTGTGGCCCTATCTTACTTAATCCATTGGTCTACAAGTAAGAAACAGCTCCAGCTCTCTGTTTCATGGATTATTCATCTGCCGTTGACATGGTAGACAGGTACGGCCTATGGTGAAAGCTCAGTGATTGGGCATCCCTAACAACCTGCTCCAGGCCATCATATCCCTGTACACCTCTACCTGGGTGTTGGTTAAGTTAATACTAACCGTGGTCACTAGGAAAATCCAGAAAGATAACAGCCTAAGCAAGTCTGTGTGCTAGTGCCCTTGTTATTTAATCTCTACACTGCAACCTGGGCACAGTACTAAAACAAGCGAACCTAATCTTGCCCAAAATTGGAAGGATTAAGGTCTCATTACTCCAATATGCTGACGACATCATCCTCGGGGACCCTTCTAGAGGCAGCCTGCAGAGGGCCCTTAACGCCTTGCATGAGTATGACCAGGACAATAAAATGGTGGCAACTGGCTCCAAGACCAAAGTACTAGTTTTCGGTACTTCAACCCAAAAAAAAGAAACATTTTTTGGCCTGTATCCATCAAAAATCGAAACAGCTGACACCTACAACTAACTGGGAGTGTGGGTATCAACAAAAAGGAAGAGCTAAAAGCACCTGATACATACCACAACAAAGTTGCAATCAACAATAATCAGAATATGTAAATTAAATAACGCCCTGGGTTGCCTTTCCTCCTTCCCAATAAGACGAGTATTAGCAGCAACCCTCCTACCGACGATCAAGTACAACCATGAAGCCTACCCGGGTCAACTAGCCAACATCATGGATAAATGCCAGCTCAAGGCATACAAAATGGTCTTCAGACTACCAACATACCTCTGGAGTTGCTCAACGAGGCTGGAATTTGGTCTTGAAGGCCAATCTTGGGTAAGCATGCACCCTTCTTAAATTATTACTATAGGATCAAAAATGCCTCACGCGACACCATGAAAGCTGTTCTTCAGAATATCTTCACCCAAGAAGGCAAGCCATGGTCATTATACTTTCAAAGATCTATTGCCACTCTTCAGTTTGACCAGACTCAAAACCTGACTCTTCACCTATTAGAGATCTGTCATCTTCTCTGCTCTCTCCCGGGTAGTTTTACTTGTTTCGATAGGTAGTGCTGGGAAGGCCCTTTGCTGGGGCAGCTATGTGCTCTATACATTTTATTAACATAACATAAAGGTATTGGACAGCCTGCAGCTCTTGTTTGCCGCCATCAAAGTAACGCTGAAAAAACAAACAAAAATACTATCAGAGGCAAGTAAGACAGATAAACTTAGTAAATTCAAATTATTGCTAGCAATTGTATGCCAGTGCTCAGCCGGACTTCCTCAGACCTCACCTTATCTCAACCGTGCTCTTCGTGAAGTATGCCTTAAACAAATAATGTTTGCAAAGCCAATGGGATTACAGTCTATAGAAGTAAACCCCAGGTGGAAGTCTCTTACTAAAACTCCCAAATGTATATTTTGTGCCTACAAGTATGAATCTTTTAATCATCTACTATGCTGGTGCTTGGCACATCTAAAACCACACCACACACTACTAGAACCGCTCTTTCTTACATATGGCATAAGAATATGTCGTGAAGCTACAAACCTAGTGTTCACCCTCATGGAGGCAATGGAACTGGCTAAATCTGGCAAATATATTAGCTTCATGCAATCATCCATAAAAGAGGCAACTAAATAAGGAGTCCCACTGCCCGCAGTAAAAAAAAATAGCCCTGGAATTGTTTGACTAATGCTGTGCACGAACAGGCTGCAACTGGAGCAGGTTACTGCACCAGTGTCCTTAGCCCCCCACGACCCCCGTTTAGGCACGGGCACTTCAAGCCCGGTTTAGGCCGTCAGCAGAACATCCCGCACTGGCGGCTTCTTGCTGCTACTTGGGGATTAATTTCCAATTTCATAAGACATTACTATACCAGCGCAGTTCTGTGAGTACTGGACTTCCTCAGATCGGCATCACGCTTGTGATCAAGCACTTTATTCCGTAGTTTGCAGTTTCTTTAGTGCTGTTTTATCCATCTCATCTCTCCAGGTCTCTGATTTTAGTCTTGCCTTAAAGAGCTCTGGCAAAGGTATTTCTATTTTAAAATAATTATGGTGTTACTGGTTTAGGTACAAGTGCTTTATCTGTTGAATGGCTATAAAGTTCAAAATCTTGTAAAGATTTTAAATAATCATACAATAAATTTTACTAATCGTGTGAGTGGTTAGTATCTTTAAGGCCAAGACCAATGTCAGGTACATAGCATGCAGATAGATGAAGTCCACCAAGAGTATATGATACATCAAGTACACACACGGGTGAGAGAAACCTTGCAAAAAGGGTTTCTGGGCCAAAGGGGAAAGTGTGCTGGATCAATACAATCAAAAGCATGTAGACACCAGTTGGGTCTCATTCCTGGCAACACAAGATTAGCATCTCTTTCAGCAGTCAATCTCAAAGGCCTTTTGCTCTTCCCATGTCCTCCCCTGATGGATGACGTTGTGGAGTTTCTACTCTCGGGAATATGGACAGACGGTGGGAAAACTCAATTATCCTGATCAGCAGTTGTGGGCCAGCCAGAAGTAACACGTCTACAACTTAAACACACCTTATTTTATTTGTATTTATTCCTCATTTTTATAAAGGACAAATCAACTTGGGGGTGTCAGCGTTTTGTACATCAGAAAAACCTGGAGCTGCCTGGTAATCCACCATAACACCATTGAAAGCAAGTGAACAAAAACAATGGTAGTATTTGAACACTAGTCTCCCAAAATTCATGGCAGAGTATTTTTTTCGAAGGATAAAAGCAAAGTGCAAGCTCTGCTTCATAAGGGAAAAAAAGAGTGACATGTCAAGAACGTTTCTGATGTCAAAGACAGAAGAATTACAAAATTGAGAATTCATGGTGGGAGAGGCTTGGCATGAGCCGGAAAGGATGAGAAACAGAGGAATGAAGTGGTGCATAAAACATCAGTACATGATAAACATATTTAAAAAAAAACAACCATAAAAGGGAATGAGAAAATAACTAACTGCAGGAAGGTGAGAATGAAGACCTAGAGTCAAAATGAGATGAGAGAGTTGAGATAAAGTTAAAAGTTAAGTCAAAGGAGGGAGAGGAGATAAGAAAATGAAAGTTTTTGAAGGGATATAAGAGGATGGGCTGAAGGGAGTGCAAATGCGGCTAAGGATGGCGTGGTCCATAGCAGAGATGGGCTGAGCACAGACATTGGCAAAGACAAAAGATAGAGTTTGAATTCTGACATGAAAAAGTTCATTTGGATAGGTGAGCAGAAGGATATGTATATAGCCAGGAAATAGTGGGGGTAACCTATGACTTCTTGTTCAGATAGGTTTTAACAGGTAAATCTAAACCATTGTGAAGTAGGAGGAGTACTGTTGTGCATCTCACATCAGCTGGTAATCATTTTCAGATGGATGGGGCTGCACCAGAGAACAACAGTTTGGCAGCCTTGCAGTATTTGAACAACTTTGTTTCCATTGGTAACTTGTCAGTGTTTCTCAAGTTCTTGTTCCCATCTGAGATTCTAAAGCTGAAAGGTAATCCAGATGCAGATTTTTATATGGCCTTCAAAGTGTGCACAGCAATTTGGACTTTTTTTCTATCTTCAAGAGGAATACAATGGAGATCTTTTATTACAGGAGATACGCCGCAGATGGCGGGGTGGCCTGATATGCATGTAATAAGACATCTCCTTCCAAACTCTTGCCCTGCCAATTGGGGCAGATCATAGGGCCATGAAATTCTGATATTGTCTCAAAAACGCGTGGTGCTGAAAGACATGAGCATCAGGTTGTTGGAGCAACATTCTGAAGTGCCCCAGAGAGCCATTGAGTATGATCTTCTTAAGAGGGCCTAACCGATGGGCTGCATCTAAGTGGCACCCTGCACACTGTGCAATATTCAGTTGCAGTGAAGATCAGCTGTGCAGATATTCAAGAGCAGCGGACCACCTTTGGACTAAACCCTGTCAATTTCAGGCCGACGGGAGACACAATATCCCCGAGGTGAAGGCACCATAGCCTGAGGGTGGAAAAGCAAAAATGGCTGCTGCAGTTAAATTAAGGATTAATGCAACGTTCGTCTCTAAGCCAAACACTTCTCAATGTATACATGATCTCTCTGCCCAGGGTCAAATTCAGCCGCAACATCGATGTCCTCCCCTATGCTGAAAACATTCAACTCATACTCTATCTCTCGGGGAAGACTCCTAGCACACAAACTGCATGATGCAAGTTGCCAACTGGATGAAATCCACTTGTCTGAAACTCAACACCAACAAGATAGAAGCTGTTACTTTGGAAAGAACTCCTTGCATTGGGACTCCATCTGGTAGCAGGTTGAAATAGGACCAACACTCACACCAAGCACCTGGGGTGATAGTGCAGTATTACCGATACAAATACGATTACATAATATTATGGCGGTGGTGGACCAACAAGGCATTGTTGTGGGGTTCAGTAGGAATTTGTGCAAGAGGGCATTAAGTGTAGCATTTAACAGTTGGGAATAATTAATTGCATTGATTTCTTGCGTTATTAAACTTTGTGATGGTTACTTTCACCTGCAGATTTCTCCTCTGTAGAACAATCCCAGGTTTCAGACTGAATCTGGGAACCTCACAGCTCTTATGTCATCAGTAGGGACGCTGGTTTCATATAGATGCCAGAAGCAGCATCAGGGGTTGTCATCAAAACCAAATAGTGCCCACCCATACACAGCCACATCTGTTCCCTTTTTTCCACGCATGCGACACAGATCCAGAGCTATACTCTCCTTGAGGAGTTTCCTCACAAAAATGTTTACAAAGCTACTTTTTTACTACATCTCGGCCTAAAAAATCAGGGTTTAAACCCTCAAGGGAGTGTGAGGGGCGGATGTCCATAACTGACCATACGCTGTTTGTCTTTGGTGTGTGCGTCCTTTCAAAGTATGCACCCCAAGGCCATAAAAGAGCAGGAAGTGAATCTCTTTATGGCCAGGAATGACTAACGGTTGCATAAAAGCTCAAGATATTGCTCCAGGGCCCTCTCTTCTTGTTCAGCAGGCAAAAAGAAGATGCAAATGGGAAGCAAGAAACATTCCAAAGGTACATGCCCTCATCAGTCTCCATCTCTCACAGGAGCTTTGTCCTCTGTGTCAAAGTTAGTCAATTTGACCCAGGTGGTTCCAAATCCAAATGGCCTCATTCCAATGCCTCCAGTAGATCCGGCCCCTGATCGGCCTCAGAGTTTCCTAGGTACCCAAGCGCTGGGGCCTCACTGTGTGAGATTCCGAAGACAGCCTTTCCAGAGTTCACAGTGCTAGATTCGAACCAGGCAGTCTTCCTCAATCCCATGTACTCAATCTTCTCGGGGGCATTGATTCCGCCAGGCGCTGCTTCAGAGCCAACAGCTCCATACATATACCAAATGTTTATGCTTTTGGGTCCGATGCACCGTACCAACGGATTCCGTACTAGCACAACAGTGCTTTGACCAGCCCTACGATATGACACAGCAGCCCATCAATGCTGTGGACGGTGCCGATGCTGCTGTCTCCTCCACTTCACCACCACCTTCAGAACTGCCAAAGCACATTCCTCCATGATGTCCAATGTGTTCATGAGGACTTCGAGTATAGGAATCGACTCAATTACATTTTTGGAACGGTCTCAGATTCTATGAGCCTGTACCATTATGTGTCTTTTGGAGAGGACAATTTCAAGGTTTCACTTTTGCTGGAGGTCTGGACACCTCTCCAAAGCTTGCTATGGGTTTCCCCCACTGTTCTATCAATGCCTTATGTTGTCTCCATTCACAAAGTCATGCATAAGGCTGCTGAAGTTTTGGATATCAGCACCTTGAGGCTTCACAAAGATGATGACACTGGTGGGGCCCTATCTCAGAAGGTTAGGCATCCCAGTATTCTTGTATCTGGATGACTGGCTGATCAAGATTTTCAATCAATGAGCACAAATCTCACATGGGGCACTCCTAATGAATCCGGTTTATTGGTTCAGAACTGGACACCACCCATCTGTGCGCCACTACAAAGATCACAAACTTCCATGAAGTGGTCACATCTTTCCAGCAAGGCGCAGAAGTTCCTGTCATGAGAGTCCTAAGAATCCTAGGTCACCTGATCTCTTGCATTCTGCTAGTCACACACAAATGTTGGCATTTGAAGGACTTGCAGTTGCGCCTCCACAGGTATTGGCTGTAGTATGGGCAAGACCAGTCAGACTCCATCACGATCTCCCCCAGCACTGCGGCTGAAGTGGTTTGGTGAGGGAAATGCTTGGGATTACCTGCTCTTGAGACACCAGATGACAGTGGACTGTTGTCATACTGGCTCCTGTGCCTCTAAGAGCCTACACTCCCCTCCCATTGATGGTCACCCGCTTCCAGTACTTCTTTGTATCATCAGACAAGAGGGTTCTCTGGACCACCTCATCCTCACCCAGGGAGTCTTGGGTTAACTCAGCTGGCACCCCACCACTAACTGGCCTCCCCAATTGACTGCCCACCGGTGGGGGGATGTGCCCGCTTAGGACACTTGAGACTCCCTCTGATGTAGCCTTCCTTACCACAGGCAAAACACTTGATGGGTCTCTTCCCTGCAGGCTTTCCTGGAGGGAACTAGGTGTTCTTCTCAAAGGGGGGCTGGGAATCTCTACCCTGGGAACGAGTTTGGGGCTCTTTAGAGAACTCCATACTTTTATCATTCTCCCCCTCCTTCTTTTATTGGGGACCCTGCCGGCCCTTGGCGGAGTCTCCCCCATACAAGTCATACAACTTCTTGTGTAACCTGGTACTCACCCAGCTGTCTGCCTCCGGAGCAAGCTTCCTGGGGTCAGTGAGCCTGCTGTCAATCAAGTGCTGGCACAGCTCTGGAAAACACAGACTAGACAAGTGCTCCCATACAAACAAATTGTACAGCCGCTGGTAATCTGTTATCTCACTGCTCTTCATCAACCATCCAGTGCTCTGCAAAATGAATCCACACCTTCAAGCCAGGTCTGGGAATCAAGTTTCCTACTCTCCCTCAAATTCTTCCTCTACATTTTTGGTGTCAGTCCATACGTAGTGATGAGGGTATCCTTCATGTTAAAGTAGGTGAGCTCAGTAGCTGCCCCGAGTGCTAACAAGGTGTCCCTCCCCTCTGCTGTGAAGTAATTCCACAGCCCCCCAACCCCACACCCCCCCAATCACTCTCTCTCAGGAATACCATGCATATGGGGAGCTGCCTCATTGCCCTGAAAGCACCTGTGGATGTCTCACCTTTAATTTACTCTTTCCCTACACTCTTGGGAAGGTACACTCTCTTCTCAGATAGCACTGAAGAAACACTGCTGCCATCTGTGCTGGACCTGCTCCTTCAAGCTCCGCTCCTAAGCTAAATGCATTTTCTCCTTCTCCATAGCAATTATTTCTTTTCCACAACAGTTTTGTCTTTCTCTTCCTTCTTTCTCATCCTAGCCAACTCCGGCTGAAGCTCCCTTTCATGCTGCAGCTTGAGCTGTGCCATTTCCAGTTGATGCCTCCTGGGTCCCGCCTCTGCTCCAGGTCCTCCTGGGTCATACCTTTGGAACAATTACTGCTGCCTGCCCTGGAGGCCCTCCCTCCAGGCAAGCCTTGGTGATTCAACAAAATATCATGGATGCTCTGCACCTCCACATCCCCAGGAACTTTCTCCTCCTCTGTCGGCCCATCAGCCTCCTTTGCTCACAGCCAGGCCCTCAACCCCTTTTGCAGCATCTCCTTTTTAGGGAGGTTTTTAATAGGACATTTGAACTCTCGGGTGACCTATTTGAGTGCAGACACTGTATAGATCTCCAACCTCTCCTGCTCAAACACTACTTATGCAGCTCCTACTGATGGCTCACCATACTGAGGCATGATTGTGAGTAAAGCTGAACAAAGTGCAGAATTTCAGAAGGCTGGGGAAATCCAAAAAGGAAAAGCAAAAATCCAAGAGAAAGAACAGTATGTGATTGTGTAATGGTCTACAATAAAAAAAAATGTGTACACCAATCACTGTATGTCAAGCACAAATGTAAGTTGTATCCTCACCCCTGACCACCAGTGTTAGAAATGGTCTCTAGTTGGCAGTCAGTTTGCACCCTGTCCAAGTAGGGGCCCTCACTGTAGTTAGGGTAACCGAGATACACAGCCCAGATAACCCCTGCTCACCCACTTGGTAGCTTGGCACAAGCAGTCAGGCTTATCTTAGAGGCAATGTGTAAAGTATTTGCACAAACACACACAGTAAGACAGTGTAAACGCCACTAAAGGATTCCAAACCAGTTTACAAAAATAGCCACTATTTATCTAAATCAAACAAGACCAAAATGACAAAAATCCAACATACACAAGCAAAGATATGAATTTTTAAAGCAAAAAGAGTCTTAATCCATAGAAATCAATGGATGCATTGTTTTAGTACAAAGTACTTGGAATGCGTAAAAGAAAAAGCCGCACGGGCGAGCGTGCGGCAGAAAAGCAAGTAATAGGTCGATTCCTTACTCGCAAGTGAGGCTGTGCGTTGATTCTTTCTCTGCCAGGAAGCGATGCATTGATTGTTTCCTTGCAGGGAAGGGATGTGTCGATGTCCGAAGACTTTGTTCAATTACCTAGACATCTTTATGACGCCCCAGAAGGTGCTGTGCGCTATCCAGAATCTTGAACAATGTGCTGAGTAATTTTCAGGTTGATGTTGACAGGTGGAGAGTACTTCCTCCTCACACTGATGGGCCATGCTGCCCTTTTCAAAATGATCACACTCCCAAGTTATTCTGTGTTTTCCAAAATATTTACTATCCTATCCATCAGTCGTCATTCTCAAAGATCAATGAGGCCCTGTGGACCTTGCTTAGGAATGGAGGTCACCCGACAATATCCCTCCGAATGCTACAGCGTTCTCAATATAATGGCGAGGCAGCGCTCCCTGACATCAAGGGTTACTACTGGCCAGCACAAATGATCAATAACAATGATTGGATCTACGCTCTATAAGACCATCCCACGTTTCAACTGGAACTCGTGGATTTGGAAAACTGATAAAATCAACTAAACTATATGGCAGGAAAGGCTCCCACAGTCTAGCACCGGCGACACAGGTGGCTCTGGTAGCTTGGGATCGGGTGATAAATTCTCTGGGCTTACAAGATTATGAGAGAGACCCCCCCCCCCCTTTGGACTGAAGGAAATCGCGCAACTGCGGGTCTTAAGTCATGGGACACTACAGGCATTTCCAAAACTCTGGATATCCTTGAAGTAGGAGATATGTCCTTTTCCACTGCCCAGAAGACTTATAATCTTCACCTGTCTCAATTTCTTAAATATGCACAGCTCTGTCATGCATGGAGGGCAGAGAGGTTAAATGAGATGGAAATCCCACGATTTGCCCCACTACAGGGTCACTTGTGAATGAAAGACCTGGGTAGCAATAACAAGATGCCAGACTCCTTATCCATGTTACGAAAGAGATGGGAACGTTATCTGGGTGAGTTAGAGGACATTGACTGGGAGGCCGTACTGATGCATCCTCGTTAGGGCTGCCTCCATCTCATACAGTTCAAAATCTTCCACAGGGTTTATTTTGATCAATCAATCAATCAATCAGGATTTATAAAGTGCGGCTAATCACTCGATATGGTATCCAGGCGCTTGCAGGTCCCGGAGGTGTATTCGAACAGCCAGGTCTTGAGGGCTGTTCAGAATTCCGGAAGTGAGGTGATAGTGCATATGTGCGTGGGGAGGCTGTTCCAGGTTTTTGCTGTGATGTGAGAGAAGGAGCATCCTTCACTTCTGCTTTAGTAGATGCAGCCCTATGGGCAAGTGAAAGAGAGGCAGAGTAAGTCTTCTTGACAGTTTCCAACTGTCAACCAAGGACACAGTAGATGAGAAAATTCCTCTGTACGCAGACCATATGCTCAGCGCTGGAGACCACCATCCCTGCCGTTTCAGGTCCTGGGGACCTACGGGGCTCGTTTGGGCTATTCGGGGCTCACTCGAGACCTCAATTGCAACAGACTATTCAACATGGGAAAAACACCTTCCCCAACCTGTCTTTGCTGTACCAAAGCAATAGTATCCTTTTTATTAATGTTTTATCCCCACATACGAACCTTCTGACCAGAATCGGACAGGACCTCTCCTGAATACTCAAGTTCCCAATCCCGCTTGTAGGAAGCTGGTCTGGTGTGTGGTGGGTACCTAAGGTCCTTACACCTTATACCAGATCCAGTTATTCCCTATTAGTGAAGTGTAGGTAGTGTCTAGAAGCCAGGCTTTCTAGAGGTAGCTGTGGATAAGGAGCCAAGGCTTATTTAGGAGACATGTAAAGCTCATGCAAAGCCACTGTAGTCACACAGCACTTACACACATGAAAGAAACCACTCGGCTGTACAAAAATAAAGGTACTTTATTTTTGGAACTCAATACCACAAAATACTAGAAGGGCAACCCTCTAATAGGAGGTAAGTAATACACTAAATATATACACTTGTAAACAGTAATAAGCATAGAAAAGTGCAAATAGCAATAACCAATAGTGACCCTAGGGGGAGCACAAACCATATACTAAAAAAATGAAATGCAAACCTAGGATCCCGACCTAGGTAAGTGGAATGTGTAGAGGGGAGCTGGGAGTACTAGAAACCCACAGAGGTAAGTAACACAGTACCCCTCAGTGACCAGGAAAGCAGTAGTAAATCACTGGAATTTCCCCAAACCACCCAAAAGGAGGAAAAAGAAGACACCCTGACAAGACTGCAAGAACCATCGGTGGAATCCTGGAGAAGACCTGTGGAGAGAGGGGGCCAAGTCCAAGAGTCACAGTAGAGTCCAAGAGGAGTAGGAACTATTTCCCACCCAACTCTACTTGCACAAGTTGGTTGACGGTGAGGAAGAAGAGGTCAGCACTGCAGCCCTGAAGTGGGAGAAGAGTTCTTTTTGGATGCAGCAGATGTCCCACGCTGGAGTGAAGATGGCAGACGAGTGTCAGTGTAGGAATTCCACCAACAAGCCTTGGCAAAGGCAAATATTGTGGTTGGTGGAAAGAGGTGCTGCCGGGGACCAGCAAGCCCCAGGAGGACTCAACCTAGCAGGGGGAGTCGGAGGAGACCCTCAACGTCACAAAGGACCCACAGAAGTGGAGGCAGAACCCACAGGAGTCCCACAGGACAGGGACACAGAAGTTCAGAAGGAGCCCACCCAGCACTACAGAAAAGGATCTCACATCGCAGGAGAACTACGCAGAGGGCTGCGCATCACAGGAAGGAGTGCTGGGGACTGGAGATACACATTGCCTCAAGATCCCTTGGAGGAGATGCAAACAAGCCTTGGGAGCTGCAAGAGACGTGGTGCGCAGGGGTACAGTCCTGCGTGGGAAGGCAAAGGCTTACCTCCACCAAAGTTGGACAGCTTGGTGAGAGGACCAAGAGGACTACTCCAGACCACCACCTGTGATGCAGGATCCATGCAGCTCAAGATGAGGGTAGATCCACGCAGCCGGTCGTCATTGCTGCAGGTGCCTGCGGATGCAGGGGAGTGACTCTTTCACTCCAAGGGAGATTCCTTCTTTCTTCTAATGCAGACTGAAGACATGCTGCCCTCAGTGGATGCACACCCGGTGGAAATGTTGCAGTTACTGGCAGGAGCCCTGGAAACAATGTTGCAGTTCTTCTTCTTGGAGGCAGATGGCTTTGTCCTGGAGGTTCCAGTCGCAGTTCCGGAGGCCAGAAGTCGAAGTGGAAGTTGCAGAAGAATTAAAAAAATTCTAGCTATCGCGTCAAGAATTTTAGATTCTATTAAGGACACGGAGGTGAGGATTATGCTTCTCTTCACTTTACTGACAAACACAGCAGCCAATGAAAGTGTAACAAATTCAAAAACTACAAATCCCATGAATCCCAGTCCACCAATCATGGGTCTATAATGTCCATAAATAGCCTGAACGCTATAGTCCTTCCTCTTTCTTTGCGAAACCAGTTCAAACATGCATTAAAACTTGCGAAACATGTCCACGAACTCCATCCAGGTCTTCTGAAACAATCACATAGACGTAGGAGGATAAGGTTGCGCCAGCGGAAATTCACCGGGAAACTCACGCAGTCGTGTTAGCTGTACCTGAGTGAAACAAAAAGATCCATCTAATATCGAGATATACATTGGGAGGGTATCATATACACATTTTATGCTATAATCATTCAATATTCATACCACCCATGCAAAAAAATTGTGTATAGCGGGTGGGATAATCCTCGCCTCCGTGTCCTTAATAGAATCTAAAATTCTTGACGCGATAGCTAGAAAATGTTTAATTCTATGTCAGGACCGGAGGCTTCGGATTATGCTAGTTTAAAGTCTATTTACTACTTCTGATACTATATTGACTATGGGTTTATGATAAAAAACCTCAAAAGTGGAATCATTCGACCAATCTGCCGCAGCCATAATATCTTCTAATCTGGCTCCAGTAGCAAAGGCTTTTGAGGCCATAGCTCCTCTGACTGAGTGAGCTCCAAAAACACTTACATCAATATCCGTTTCGGCCAGTAACCACTTAACCCAACGAGCCAAAGTTGCTGCAGAGACTGGACGAAAGGGCTTTTGTAACGAAACTAAAACCTGCCCAAAAGCATTTTGTCTGAATTCTCTTGTGGAATCTTCGTAGACTTTTAGACATTGAACAACACACAGTTTTTTGTTGTGCGGAAAAGAGGGATATGAAATACATTTTGATGAGGTTTTTGTACATCTAGAGATGGAAAAAGATACTCCCTCCGGAGTAAATACTCTACCTGATAAATCCAGGGCTCTAACATCCGAGACTCTCCTGCAGGAAAGCAAACATAATAACACCGTCAATTTTGCAGATAATTGCTTGCGAGATAAGCCTTCATTATCCGGCCAATTCCTGAGGAAACGCAAGACAATGTTCACGTCCCATAAGGAACAATACTTCGGTTGTGGAGGCTTTACCATACGAATACCTCTAAGTAATTTGCAGATTAAAGGGTGTTCTCCAACCGGTTTCCCTTGGATATGGGGATGACCAGCCGAAAGAGCTGAGCGACAATTGTTAATTGTCCTATATGCCAAACCCTGGGAAGCCAATTCAGATAGAAAATTGGCTATGACGTGAATTTCTGACCCCAGGGGATCCAGACTCCTTGAATTGCACCAACGAACCCACTTCCTCCAGGCTTGTTCATATCTTTTCTGAGTGGAAGGGGCCCAAGATTGGGATAAGAAGAACATTGCTGACTCCGAAACTCCCGGCATCGTCGCCTGAAAGTCTCCAGGCCATCAGTGTTAACAATCCCTGCAGAATTAGAGGATGAGAACTGTTCAATGGATCAGTGAGAAGGTCCACTGACCATGGAATCCTCACCGGAAGGTCGCATGACAAGTTCATTGCCGTAGGGAACCAGGGCTGAGCACTCCACAAGGGAGGTATTAGAATGATTTCCGAGAGTTGGCGATGAACTTGTGCCAGGACGTGAGGAATCATCACAAATGGTGGGAAGGCATAAAGGAGATTCTTCGGCCACAACTGTAGGAAGGCATCCATCCTCTTCGCTAGAGGGTCCGGTCTCCAACTGAAAAAACAAGGGACCTGACTGTTCAAACGGGAGGCAAATAAGTCCATCTGACATGTCCCCCAATGAAGTTGAAGGGCTTGAAACATGTCTGGATTGAGTTTCCAGTCGCTGCCATCCCGGAGAAATCGCGAGTTCCAATCCGCTGTTGTATTGGCAATGCCCGGAATGTATTCCGCTACCACCGAAATCTTCTGACTGAGGCAAAAATGCCAGAATTCCTTCGCTATCTCTGCTAAGAGGCGAGATCTGGTCCCCCCCAGGCGATTGATGTATCTGACCGCAGAGACATTGTCCATCTGCAGAAGGATACAACAATGAGCCCTGCGAGGGGCCAGGGACTTGATGGCAAAGGATCCTGCAAGGAGTTCCAGGCAGTTGATGTGAAAAGCCAACTCCCCCTGAGACCAACGACCCCCGGTCTCCACCGGGCCGCACCGTGCCCCCCAGCCCCAACAGCTGGCATCTGACTCTATCACCAAGTCCGGACTGGACGGAAAAATCGCTCTGCCATTCCACGCATCCATGTGGTCTAGCCACCAAGACATCTCCGTCTTGGCTTCTATCGAAAGGGGAACTAGTTCCGAGTACTGCAGGCCCTTCTGCAGGTGGAGGATCTTCAACCTCTGCAGGGCTCTGTAATGTAGGGGCCCCGGACAGATCGCTTGAATGGACGAGGCTAAGAGACCGACAAGGCGTGCTAACGTCCTCAATGATATAGTCAGAGAGGCAAGCGCTTTCCTCAACTCTTTCTTGATCAGGTTTCGTTTGCTGATCGGAAGAATTAATAGGGCTGCCAAAGAACCTATTTGGAACCCTAGGAATTCTATTTTCTGAGTTGGTACTAGACAGCACTTTTCGGAATTTATGACAAACCCGAGGTCTTGGAGTAATTGCAACGTCCAAATTAAATGGGTCAGAACGAGATCTCTCTCTTGGGCCATGATTAGAATGTCGTCCAGGTAAATAATTAGACTTACTCCTCATTTTCTTAAGAATTGTACCACAGGGCGCAAGAGTTTGGTGAAGCACCAGGGTGCTGAGGAGAGTCCGAAGGGGAGAACCTTGAACTCGAACCAATGGGAACCCCCATTGAAATTGGAGGAAACGCCTGTGAGGGGCAAAAGTTGGAACTGAGAGGTAAGCGTCCTTGAGATCTAGGCGCACCATCCAGTCTTTGTCTCTTAACAGATCTCTGAGGAGGTGAATGCCCTCCATCTTGAAATGGCGATACACCATCCAGGAGTTGAAAAGTTTGAGATTGAGGACCAATCTGGCTCCCCCGCCCTTCTTCTGGACTAAGAAGATAGTGCTGGCGAAGCCTCGAGGGTGTGGGGAGGACCTCACCACCGCTCCTTTTTGAAGGAGCGAGAATATTTCTTCTATAAATTTGCGATCTGCAAGGGAAAAAAGGAGAGGCATAGGAGGAGTCGATTGCTTCGGAGGGGCGTAACATTCTAGTTGAAAACCTTGAACTGTCTGAAGAACCCACGGGTCTTGTGTAATTAGTCTCCAGGCTGGGAGAAAGTGCTGTATCTTGCCCCCCAAAATGACTTCCAAAGGAGGAATAATTCTCACCTGAGTTTGAGTTGTCCTGATTGGAGTTACCTCCACGATATCCTTTGGAGGATCGACCACGACCCCTGTAGCGATTGGGGTAGAAGTTGTGTTGGTCTGAGTAACCCCCACGATTGCCTTGAGCGGCGTGTCTGGGAGCCTGATATCTTCGGCCTGACGCTCGGCCCCTGAAACATCCGGCCCGGATAAAAAGAGCATTGTTGAACACTTTTTGGATGTTGGATTGAGCCTTGTCGAGGGCTGTAAAGGTAGCCACATACTTGCTCAAATTGGAAATGAATTTATCTCCAAAGAGCATACCATTGGCCGAGGGCCCTGTCTCATTAGTGGCCAAAACTGCAAGTTTTGGGTCTAAGCGAATGAGGAAGGATCGTCGCTGTTCAGTTGACATGGCGCAGTTGGCATTGCCAAGAAGGCAGATTGCTCTCTGCGCCCATTGCAGGGTTGCGTCCGTGTCTAACGGAGCCTCTGTTTCCTTAGATTGAATGGCTAGATCCAAAATTTTCCTTAAGGGACCTGACACGTCCAGTAATTTGTCCTGGCAACCTCTCCAGGCACGATCCAGACCCTTCTTTGGGTCTTTAGCGAACTTTCGGAGAAAGGTCACCATGTTTGGCTCTAACTCGGGCGTTTCAGCTACTTTACCGAGAAGGGAATGTCAAGGACATTCTGACCGAAGGGTGTTGCACACCCCCTTCTCAAAACTTTTACGTAGCCGATCTTGGACGTAACTGGCGACCTCCTGGTTAGGAATCCATTCTGTGGAGCGAGGATGGATAATATCCTCCGGTGAGAATAGCAGATTTTTGCCCTGAGGGGGATTGCTCTCGGGCATATTGTGTCGTGCCTTGCGCTATTTTTTGCGCGGTTGGGGATCAGCCTGAGACTTGTCCGAGTCTGATTTTGAGGAAGAAGGATCCTGATAGCTAGACTGCGAGGATTGCAGGAAGTTAGATGATGGCTCTTGAGGTTGGGAAAAACCCCCATAAGCATGGTTGCGCAACACAGAGGTTGCCATCTGCGACAGGATTTCTGCAGAGGGACTGCTATTTGAACGTTGCAGGTGTAAACCCATCGTTTCAGCGGAATCTCCGGATTGAAGGCGAGGCTGCTGGCTATTCTCGCCCAAAAATTCCCTTTTAGCGAAGTTCAACAGGGGTTGTGTAAAGGGTTTCAGGGCTTGGATTAGGGCCCAATTCACAGAGTGTTGCACGTGATGACCAAGTGCCTCCACAAGTCTTTCCTCCAGTTGATGCTCCGCTGGCATCTCTTGCAGTTCATCATACTGCTCATCATCATTGGCGTAGTACGCCATGTTAAAGGTACTGATAAGGGAGGAGTTAGCAGGGGGGATCAAAAAACCCTGAGCAGGAGATTTTTATAATTATACTGTACAGTTAGTAGCTGTACAGCCGGCTGTCTAATGTGGAGGGAGCCACCTGCTTACAGAGATTTAACCTGTGTTATGCCAAAAAAGGAGCTAGCCAGGCAAAAAACTCTTTTGTCCCCTGAGCAGAGCTCTCACTGTATTATTACAGCCCCTATGGGTGATCATTGGCCGTTTAGATAGTGATTATTTTTTTTAGATCTGCCTTCCCCGAAGCACACGTACGTTGAGAAGCCGGTCGGAATGAAGATTTTCCGATTCCTCTCAACGCGCATGCGCGAGCGCGGAAGTAGAAAGAGGACAACGTCCTCTACTCGGCAAGCCTAGGCTCGTCGAGAACGGCCTGCCCCCACTCCACGCCGGCGAGAAAAACACAAGCTTAAAAAAAACTATTATATGAACGAGGCACTATGTAAACAAGAAGCGCTCGCTTACGCGCTCGCGATCGCTGCCGTTAAACCAAATCTAATGTAGAAACATGAGCACACGAAGCGCGCTGCACTTAACTGGCTGCTGGAGCAGCAAAGAAAGAGGAAGGACTATAGCGTTCAGGCTATTTATGGACATTATAGACCCATGATTGGTGGACTGGGGTTCATGGGATTTGTAGTTTTTGAATTTGTTAAACTTTCATTGGCTGCTGTGTTTGTCAGTAAAGTGAAGAGAAGCATAATCCGAAGCCTCCGGTCCTGACATAGAATCCTGCTAGAATCTTGCAAGACGAATCTGAGGACCCACCCAAGAGAGCGATCCTTAATAGCCCTGAAAGGGGGATGGGTCACCTAGCCAGGTAAGCACCTTTCGGGGAGTGGGGCTCTGATGTCACCTGCCTGGCCTGGCCACTCAGATGCTCCCAGAGTTCCCTGGCAACTTTGGAAACAAGGTGGCAGAACCCAGGGACCCTCTGGAGGAGCTCTGAGCACCACACCTGGGGTGGTGATGGACAGGGGAGTGGTCACTCCCCTTTCCATTGTCCAGTTTTGCACCAGAGCAGGGACTGGGGGTCCCTGAACCGGTGTGGACTGGTTTATGCACGGAGGCCTTCAAAGCATGCCAGTGACTTGGGGAGGCTACCCCTCCCAAGCCAGTCACACCTATTTCCAAAGGGAGAGGGTGTTACCACCCCCCCCCCCCCCAAAGGAAATCCTCTGTTCTGCCTTCCTGAGCTTGACCAGATCCAGCAGTTGGAGGGCAGAAACCTGTCTGGGGTGTCAGCAGCTTGGGTGCCCAGAAAACCCGTAAGCCTGATGGTAGCAATGCTGGGAGTCCTCTAAGGAGCCCCCAGAGTGCATGGAATCCTAATTCCAATACTTGCAATAGTATCAGGGTATGTCTCTGACATGTTTGATACTAAACAGGCCTAGGTTTGGAGTTACCATTATGTAGCTGGACATAGGTAGTGACCTATGTCCAGTACACGCATAAAATGGCGTCCTCGCACTCACCAAGTCCAGGAAAATGGAGCTGGAGTTCGTGGGGCACCTCTGCTAGTGCAGGGGTGCCCTCACACACAGGTACTTGCACCCTGCCCTCTGGGCTAGGAGGGCCTGCCATAGGGGTGACTTACAGTGACCTGGTGCAGTGACCTGTAGTGAAAACGGGTACATGCACCAGTTTCACGCAGACTGCAATTATAGACCTGTAGAACCCTTTGGATGGGCTCCTTATAGGTGGCAGAATTACTGTTGTAGCCTGTAGGGATCCCCTGGTACAACAATGCCCTGGGTACCTCGGTACCATATACTAGGGATCTAGGAGACATGCAAAGCTCATGCAAAACCACTGTAGTCACACAGCGCTTACACACATAAAAGAAACCACTCAGTTGTACAAAAATAAAGGTACTTTCTTTTTTTAACACAATACCACAAAATACTAGAAGGGCAACCCTCCAATAGGAGATAAGTAATACACTAAATATATACACTAGTAATCAGTAATAGGCATAGAAAAGGTTAGCAAATAGCAATAACCAATAGTGACCCTAAAACAAATGGAATGCAAACACAGGACCCCCACCTAGGTAAGTTGAATGTATATAGGGGAGCTGGGAGTACTAGAAAACCACTGAGGTAAGTAACACAGTACTCTCCAGGGACCAGGAAAGCAGGAGTAAATCACTGGAATTTCCCCAAACCACCCAAAAAGAGAAAAAAGAAGACACCCTGACAAGACTGCAAGAAACCAGCGGTGGATTCCTGGAGGAGAAGACCTCTGGAGAGAGGGGACCGAGACAAAGAGTCACAGAGGAGTCCAGGAGGAGTAGGAGCTGCTACCCACCCAGCTGTACTTGCAGGCATTGGTCAATAGTGAGGAAGAAGAGGTGAGCACTGCAGCCCTGTAGCCGGAGAAGAGTTCTTGTTTGATGCAGAAGATTGCAGACTGGTGTCAGTGCAGGAATTCCCCTAACAAGCCTTGGCAAAGGCAAATATCGCGGTTGGCAGAAAGTGGTGCTGCTGGGGACCAGCAAGGCCTGGGAGAACTCAACCCAAAAGGGTGAGTCAGAGGGGACCCTGAGCATCACCGAGGACCCACAGAAGCACAGGCAGCGCCCACAGGAGTCCCGCAAGACGGACACGGAAGTTGCAGAAGTAGATCATGTAGCACTACAGAAATGGATCCCACGCTGCAGGAGAACCACGCAGAGGGCTTTGCGACTCAGGAAGAAGTGCTGGGACGGGAGCTACATGCTGCCTGAAGATTCCTTGGAGGAGATGCAAGCAAGCCTTTGCGGCTGCAAGAGACGCAGTGCAGGAGGGTGCTGTCCTGGGTGGGAAGGCAAAGGCTTACCTCCACCAAAGTTAGACATCTGGCAAAGAGGACTACTCTGGACCACCACCCGTGTTGCAGGATCCATGCAGCTCAAGATGAGGGGAGATCCACGCAGCCGGTAGTTGTTGCAGCAGGTGCCTGTGGATGAAGGGGAGTGACTCATTCACTTCAAGGAAGGTTCCTTCTTCTAATGCAGACTGAAAACACGCCGCCCTCAGTGGATGCATAGCCGATGGAAATGTTGCAGTTACTGGCAGGAGCTATGGAAACAATGTTGCATAAGAGTTCTTCTTCTTGGAGGCAGATTGCTGGGTCCTGGAGGTCCCAGTCACAGTTCCGGAGGCCAGAAGTCGAAGTGGAGGTTTCAGAGGAATCCTGCTAGAATCTTGCAGTCCGAATCTGAGGACCCACCCAAGAGAGAGACCCTAAATTGCCCTGAAAGTGGGATTGGTCACCTAGCCAGGTAAGCACCTATCAGGAGGGGGCTATGATGTCACCTGGCTGGCCTGACCACTCAGATGCTCCCAGAGTTCCCCGGCAACCTTGAAAACAAGATGGCAGAACCCAAGGACCCTCTGAAGGAGCTCTGAGCACCACCCCAGAGGTGGTGATGGACAGGGGAGTGGTCACTTTCCATTGTCCAGTTTCGCGCCAGAGCAGGGACTGGGGATCCCTGAACCCCTGTGGACTGGTTTATGCACGGAGGGCACCAAATGTGCTCTTCAAAGTATACCAGTGGCCTGGGGAGGCTATCCCTCCCATTCCAGTCGCACCTATTTCCAAAGGGAGAGGGAGTTACCTCCCACTCCCAAAGTAATTATTTTGTTCTGCCTTCCTGAGCTTGATCAGATCAAGCAGCAGGACGGCAGAAACCTGCCTGTGGGGCGGCAGCAGCTTGGGCTGCCCGGAAAACCCTGTAAGACTGGCGGTAGCGTTGCTGGGGGTCCTCTAAGAAGAAAAAGGTACAGTTACAAAGTAAGAAGGGAGAGAACATAATCAAACACACTGACAACAGACAGAAAATGGGGGTATCCATGCCAAGAAAGAGGGTACTTTCCTACACCGCTTGATCCCAAATTTGTCCTGTTGGGTATCCCAAATGATATTGATCTCCCCCGATGCAGCCTCCTGTTTAGTGCATTAGGGCTGGTGGGGGCTAGAAGGGACATAGCAAGACACCGGGGTGCACAGGGTGTTCCTTCTATAGATTTCTGGAGAAATGGGATGGACTTCTACATGGCAGTTGAAAAGGTGACCTATCGGACAGGAGGGTGTCCCCGTATGTTTTATAAGGTCTGGGGCTGCTGAATGGGCTTTTTGGCCTGTTATTCATTCAAAATGGAAGACTGACAATACCCCAGGGTGAATCTCAAGAAGTGGGAAATATATAATTTGGCTGTTGTTGCATTGTCCCAAATACATTTGTTGTTCCAGTGTGCCTGGATGAAAGGCCTACTGTGTGTACTATGATCTCTGTGCTGCTGTATTAGAAACTTGCTGACATTGGTGCTCGTTGCACTGGTTTGTCCATCTGTCAATGTTTTGTTGAAAATAAACATTTTTTTTTTTTAAAAAGACTAGTGAATCTGAACTTAGATGTACAAATAAAGAGTAGGAATTGCTTATTCAGGTCTGGCGAGTCAACTCAAAGGACTGTCTTCCTTCCTTTAAACTGCTTGTTAATGCAGATAAAACAGTTCTGGCATCAAACAGCATCTTTTCCAACTGACATTGTTTAAATCAAACTAATTTATTGATGTTGCTTACAATTTTGTTAAAAATGACAAGAGCTAGCTGGAGATAAGGTTTCTGACCACACTCAAGAACCAAGACTGCCAACACATGTTTCTTTGCATTTAATTGCATAGTCACTTCTTCGTGGCATACATGAGTAATCTAATAGTTTTAAAAGACTGTTCCAAAACCATAAGATGATAAGGCAGAAAAGGGTAAAAGGGTTAAAAAAAAGAAAACTGTGCATGAGAGTATCACACAACAAAAAGAGGAAAAGGATGCTAAAATATATCACATATGTTTAACATTATAAGCATTTTAAGATGAAGTTATTGAAAACAATGTCTACATGCAACATAGCACTATATCAAATAGATATTATGAAGTCTCCAAAAGGAACTTGTTAAAGAATGATCATCTTATGTTGCAAGCATGTTGCGGAATCACATTAAGATAAGAAGTTTCACACACAGTAAATCTCTTCTAAAAGGTCCTTTTTGCAAATTATGCAGTATTATAATGGAGAAAATTAAATCATTAACCAACTAATGCAAGATATTCATAACCAAAACATTATGGGATTGGTTTGCTCTTAAAATCCCTTTTTAAAATGCATTTTGATTTGACTCTTCAAAAGACTTTGAAGCCATGAAACGAAAGGTTTAGTGAGCTCATAAGATATTCCTAAACTTGAATGTCAGTTATATTATATATCTCAATTATGGCGAACCAACAAGGCCCAGTAGAAAGCACATTTATATGCATTTGAGGAAGAAGTGAGGAGAAGAAAGCAAGCAAGACCTCGTATTTAGAAAGAACTGAAAGAAAAACGTACTGAGTTGGCACTGAACAAAGATTATCCACATGTAAATTTGACTTGCACTCTTTTAACTCTTCAGTTGGTAATTGTCTTATCCAGGTGACTGGTTGACACCTGTTCGGTATAAGTCAATAAGGACGCTCAATGAAGGACCACACCCCAATTATGAATACAATTTAGCTTTACTAGAATTTCAGGTAAATGTAGGCATTTAGCACATTAACAATAGTAGAATAAGAATAGCAATGAAAAGCATCTATTTATATATAAGTACACTACAAAGAGCATCTATGCATATATATATAAGCAAAGAGTTCATTGACAGATATAAGCTTTGATTAACTGTGTACCAAAATGCATCACACTACGATGTTCAGGAAGCAAAATATAAATGAGTTGAATACTTCAGATAAGCTTTGATTTACTGCACACCAAAATGCATGTTTCAATTACTGCAGCAGGCTCACACTACGATGTGCAGAAAGCAAAATATAAACGAGCTGAATACTTCAGATAAGCTTTGATTTACTGCACACCATAATGCATGTTTCAATTACTGCAGCAAGCTCACACTACGATGTTCAGAAAGCAAAATATAAACAAGCTGAATACTTCAGATTATAAACACAGTGCAAGCATAAATAATCAATCATAATACTAGAGCAGAGAAACAAAGGCCTTTCATCCCTGTGTGGAACTTAACTTAGTCCACGAAATGCTGGGAAGCCCTCTAACGCCTGCTTGGACCTCTCTCCCCCTCAAGCATCACTGTCTCTGAACAGCAAAGCAGGGAGGCAGCGCTGGGCCAAGGCAGCTTTCACAACCCCATCTGCGAGCTTCAAATCCCTCACCCGCACTTCCGTGCTTAAATAACTCAAAGCTTGGATTCTATCTCTTTCTGGCATTTTCTAGCTATGTTATCAGCACTTGGCTGCCCTGCCCTTCCCCTGCCTTTGTTTTCATTCCATCTTCTCCCTGTACACTCGTTCTCAAGGTTGAGACGGAGTCTTCTACACAAACAAGCTTGAAAATAATATCATGAACTTTTCCACGTTGTTCGGGGGGTTTCAGCAGGCATCACGCTCATCTACACTGCTCAAGCTAATTAACCCTTTGCGTCACAATCTCTTCCGCACCTTTCCCTATACTGATCACTCCACCCCTTAGATGAGCGTGATGCATGCGAAACAGATATCATTTACTTTGACATTTCGCTAGCTAGGTTGCTACTAATACTTGTCAGCGTTATTCTAAGCGCCTGCATCTTAGTATAAAGCTGTTTTGTGCATACATATAGTCTACATAGTATAGTCATTAGCGTAACACAAACAATCAATAACCAAATTAGTTGTTGTAACACTATATTTAGCGTCTTCAAAGCTCCTAGTGCTCAGCCTAAGAAGATGTCATACCAATGATGCTCAGTTATTTGCTGGATGCATGAAGCAGTGTGCATAAGCTGTTTAGCATTTATGGTCATCAGTATGGCTGTATCCTTGGTGTATTTAGCTGCCATATCAAATTTATCTGCACATCTAGTGGGATCTACAGTGTGATTTGTTTAATCAATCCACTTTTTGTCAGTGTGAGGTATCCACCATTCTTTTACTTATCACTACGGGGAGCAATATAAAGGGGCACCATATGTCAGGAGGAAGATCACTTCTTGCTATATCAAAAAGAGCATAACACATTTCTTCCTCACAGTGAAACTGTATGGGCTTTACCCATATTTCTTCAGGCAAATGCAATTGTCGTCTCCAATGTTCACCCTGAAGCTGTCCCCATTCTGCTTAAAAGTCTGTATACTGTTGATTAACAATGTTTTGCCATAGTATGCACTGGAGGATGCCCTTGGACACTGCTTGTGTGTTTTAAAAGCGTTTTTCCGAATTGTTCATAAGTGAAATTATGCCATTGCCAATCGCGATACAACCCACGCAGGACTTTCCATACTTCTTGTGAGTGTGTGGGCCCTCATTGAGAAATTACTTTTATGGCCTCTCCTGTACTATATTCTGTAGAAGACAGCTTATACATAATGGCTTCAACATCAAAAGAATTCAGGGCCCCTACCCCAATTCCGGTGGCCCCAGCTATCAAGGACCCTAGATCTCTTCTAATGTGTAACTTTGGCAAGGGCCATAACTGTGGTGTCCATGGTGCACATAATGGATCATACTTTGAGACATTCCCCTTGGCAATATTTATCTGTAACACAATACGATTAATTATGCTTGCATGCAGAGCTTGCTTACATCCTATTCTATATCGAACTATAGAAACGTTGCTTAAGTTGCTAATCATGCGTCTTTCGGTTACATAAAACATGAAGGCTGGTGGTTTGGAGTATCAAACTCCTTTGGTTCCATTGTTCATTGTAACAACCACCATATGTCCTGGTATCACAATATTTACATATCATGTTTAGCGTATAATTCAAAGCCTGTACTGTTGCCGACGTCCCCTGCAACTCGTTCAGTCCGTTGGCATGTCGGATTTGCTGTCCAGTTACCTTCCAGGTCACAGGTCACAACTTTGGCAGCCATCCACTTGCCTCCAAGTACCTTCACGTTGCAAAGTGAAACATATCTCTGGTCATTAGTTACGTTAGCGGCTTGAGATGCACAAGTGACATGAAGGTCCGTAACGACATTCTCTGCTACATTCGGTCTGACCGCAAACAGGAACCACGTCATCGACACAGATGTCCTGGTTTATGACCGTGGGGTAAGTCTCACTGCAGGTACAAATACAGATACATTAGAGTTCTTTAAAAGTACAATATACGTACTCCCCACCCCTTGACTCAATATCTCTCCTGCCTCTGGCTTTTTCCCTGGATGGTTCACCCATACTTTTCTTCCTGTGCTTCCAAATCCTCCCTCACCTCCTGGGTGTTATCGGGGGGCAGATCTTTCTTCAATGTGGGGGGTGTACGCTTGTTCACAAATCAATTGTGCAAGTCTGTTATGTGCTGATAACTTTTTTAGCTGTTCTTTCACCAATCCGTTATATCTCTTAATCATGCCTGCAGCTTGTGGATAATAACTAAGGTGCACAATCCACCAAATTCCCTGTTCCTGCACCCAGCCCTGCACTGTTTTCCCTGAAAAGTGTGTGCCCCTATCTGTTTGGATCTCATCAGGTGCCCCATAATGTTTTATCAGGTAGTTTAGCCCGCGCAAAGTGGAGTTTTGATCTGCAGACTTACAGGGCATACCCAACAAAAGGCCAGGGTAGGTGTCCACCATGGTCAATATGTAGCTTTTTCTTCCTTCTTTTGGTAGCGGCCCGATATAGCCCAATTGCCATACCGTAGCAGCTGCAGTTCCTCTTCTAATATGGCCGCTAGGCTTCTTTTGCAGGGGCATTTTTCTAATCTGGTTGCATATGGGGCACTCCTTTACTGCTTGTTGCACTTGTTCTTTAGTAAATGGAATTTGTCGTTGCTGTGCCCATGCATAAGTGCTATTCTCTCCTAGATGGCCGGATGTTGCATGGGCCCTGTTTGCTAAAGCAGATTCAGCTTCCTCCTTGATGACCACGTTCGCGTTTTGGCCATTTGATCTGCGGTGTTGTTGTTGAATAGAGATGCAAGTGAGGTATCCGATGGGCAATGGGCATCCACATGTCCCACATAGATTCAACATTTTTGCCCTTTCTCCCACATCTCTTCCCATAGCTGCTTGCCTCCCGAAATGGGGGTGCCTTTAATTTTCCATCCATCCTTGCGCCAAGTCGGGGCCCAGCTTACTAGTCCTTGGTAAGTGGCCCGACTGTCAGTGTACAAAAATGTTTTCTCTCCAATGGGGGCTTGTTCGATCACTGCTGCTACCCCCTGCCGTTCTGCAAGCTGGCTTGATTCATTATCCCCTCCTCACAGCAACATCATTTCTGTAGCAGGCTGGAATGCAACTGTTTGCCATTGTCTTTTTCCTTGATAGTACCGGGCGGTACCATCTGTGAACCATGCATTTTGCTGTTCTTCTTCAGTGAGTCGTTCAAAAGGCGGGGCTGTCTTAAATGGTGAGGATTCCATTTCAGAGGGATCTGGCGCAGGGGCCACTGCCTCCAAGTCCACTGCCCCTAGCTTATCTTCTTGTAACTTCGACACTCCTGCTGGTCCCGGTTTAGCCCTCTGCTGCAGATACCATTTCCACTTCACAATGGCAAACTCCTGCGCTCTGCCTACTTTATTGCCAACCCCTCCTTCTCTTGTCCAACCTAGTAAGGGGACCCATGTTTTTAAGGTGACCGGCCGATCATCAGTTATGCGTTCTGTTTCCACTAAGGCCCAATCTTGTGGCACCCTCTTTTTTCCCTGCCTCTGCCATAGGCTCCACATCACTACATCATCCTGTACCATAATTTCCAGCTCAAACGGGCCTCCTTCTGTGATGGGACCTAACGTAAAAGGATTCTGTAATGCATCTTTTTCTCCAGTGTCCCACAGTCTCACCAACCATTTAAACAAAGGCTCTGCAGGCATCTGCCTAAACATACGAATTATCTCCAACAACTCACTCTGTGTATAATCTCTTACCAAACGAGAATTCTGTATTTGCCCACCATTCACTCCCTTTGATCTATTTTGCACGAGTGGGCGAACCTCCATTACACGTCCCCTTTCACCTACACGTCCTTCTCCACTTTCAACTCCACCTAGTTCTGTTACACGTACTTCCACCTCATCCTCCCAGTTCCAGTCATCATTATCTAAAACTGTCCCATCCCAAGTATATGGATCCCAATTTTCTTTGCGTACCAATGTCCTCACTTGCACAGTTGAGGGTATTTTAGGCTTCTGCCTACTCTTCTGTTTGCATACCAGTGCCCTCACTTGCACAGTTGAGGGCATTTTAGGCTTCTGCCTACTCTTCTGTTTGCGTACCAGTGCCCTCACTTGCACAGTTGAGGGCATTTTAGGCTTCTGAATACTCTTCCGTTTTGCTACTCGTACTGCTAATGTGGTGCACCATGCCTCCATTTGATAACCCCGAGTCACTGCACTTTCTGTTATCTCTTTCATAAGTAATTGCCTTTCCTGCAAGGCTGCAACCTCATCCCGCAGTTTTGTCTTCCTGTATACCATACGGAGCGCAGACAGGAAAAGCCATCCCACTTGCCCTGCCGCTTTCAGCTCCAACTTAGCCCCTCTTAGTTTCACACTCTCGACCGCATCTTCCACTAAGAGAGGATTCACTTTCTCATCTAGTGCTTCCCATAAAACCGGCGCTGCCCACTGGTTCAGGAGTTCTGCCACACCAGAGAACGGGTCAGTTGCTAACCACCCTGGAATGGATCTGGCTTCTGCCCCATGCTGCCTTCCGCTCTCTGCCCCATTTTTTTACGTCCCCAAAGAGGCATTATTGACTTATGCCCCACTTCTGGTACCAAAATGTCTTATCCAGGTGACTGGTTGACACCTGTTCGGTATAAGTCAATAAGGACGCTCAATGAAGGACCACACACCAATTATGAATACAATTTAGCTTTACTAGAATTTCAGGTAAATGTAGGCATTTAGCACATTAACAATAGTAGAATAAGAATAGCAATGAAAAGCATCTATTTATATATAAGTACACTACAAAGAGCATCTATGCATATATATAAGCAAAGAGTTCATTGACAGATATAAGCTTTGATTAACTGTATACCAAAATGCATCACACTACGATGTTCAGGAAGCAAAATATAAATGAGTTGAATACTTCAGATAAGCTTTGATTTACTGCACACCAAAATGAATGTTTCAATTACTGCAGCAAGCTCACACTACGATGTACAGAAAGCAAAATATAAACAAGCTGAATACTTCAGATTATAAACACAGTGCAAGCATAAATAATCAATCATAATACTAGAGCAGAGAAACAAAGGCCTTTCATCCCTGTGTGGAACTTAACTTAGCCCACGAAATGCTGGGAAGCCCTCTACCGCCTGCTTGGACCTCTCTCCCCCTCAAGCATCACGGTCTCTGAACAGCAAAACAGGAAGGCAGCGCTGGGCCATGGCAGCTTTCACAACCCCATCTGCGAGCTTCAAATCCCTCACCCGCACTTCAGTGCTTAAATAACTCGAAGCTTGGATTCTATTTCTTTCTGGCATTTTCTAGCTATGTTATCCGCACTTGGCTGCTCTGCCCTTCCCCGGCCTTTGTTTTTATTCCATCTTCTCCCTGTACTCTCGTTCTCAAGGTTGGGACGGAGTCTCCTACACAAACAAGCTTGAAAATAATATCATGAACTTTTCCACGTTGTTCGGGGGGTTTCAGCAGGCATCACGCTCATCTACACTGCTCAAGCTAATTAACCCTTCGGGTCACAATGTCTTCCGCACCTTTCCCTATACTGATCAGTAACCATTGACCTTCTGAAGCATAACAATGATAACAACAGAATTCTGATGATAAATTGTTCTGTTACCTTAATTGACCTATAGATCGTGCCTCTCCATTCAAGGAACTCCAAAAACTAGAGTATAATTTGAAGAGGTTATGCTATTAAAAGAAAATACTTATATGAGATTTCTAAAACAAACCTGTAATGTTAAAGAAGGTTCCTGAACTGGACCTGAAGCCAATGGCAAGGTTCAAAAGTTTGAGCTACTTCAAGTGTCTTAACTCTTTCAGGAACATTTGTAAACACCTAAACATGAGCCATAAACATTCAACAAGAACCACAATACAAACAACATGGAACTTTAATTCTCTTTCCTTCTGCCTTCAAAACAATTGAAAATACAAATATTTGGCAATCTAAGCCATTCATTGAAGATCTAATATATGATAGTCAATGCATAACGCCTCTCTAATGCTTGAAATTAACTTATGTCTTTTGGACGACAAATAGGGCAAGCACAAATCATATGCCCCGAATCTCCACAATATAGGCAAGACCTGCTCTTAATCAGCATACTTTTTTTATCATCTGTAAATTAATTCCTAGCCGATTCTTTTGTTGGTGATAAGCGGTTTCTAGTTGACAGAGCCACACAAAACCATTTTGTTCTTTTCCTTAATCCTGTATTGTTCTCACAATGCTTAGCCAATATATTCAGAAGATGAAGTAGGGCAATGAGAATAACCAAACATGCTCTAATCTCTCCATTCAGTCCATGACGAAATAATGGCATATGGGTTCTCTCAGTATAAGTAGACTGTAGTGCCAGCTTATGTGAAAATGAGTTGCATCAGTCAAAACATCCATTACAGCCTGCCAGATATGACATAATGTTTCCTCAGAATATGCTCCATATATGTGTGTTTAACCATCTTCCTAAACACAAGTAAAAAGTATCATTATTATCCATGCAAGGATCTAAAGTCATCACTGAATGATTAGTCCCGGCTAAGACAGGACCAACAACACAACTAATGAAATACCCCCCCCCCCCCCTTTATGGGGTCTTGAGTAAACTATACAGAGTGGAAACTTAAATGTACCATGATGGAATCAAAAAACCTCTAACTTCAGTGAATCCAACAAATGTGGTACCTTTAAAGGGTTGCTGGGAATCAGGTAAATAGTACACTTTGACGTCAAGGTTGGCTTTAAGGTTACATTTTCAAGGTAAAGTTGTAACTTTTACACCAAGTCTTGAGAAGGATCCATGGCCTGTAGAAAACAAAATGTTTTTGATGTTGTAATCTGTGAAAGACTGGACACTCTGAATAACTATCACGTTTTTTTCTTGATTGCCTGAAGAAAGGGTTACTCTTCCCGAAAGCCACCATGTCAGACATTTGACTTACATGTGAAAGGTTCCATTTTTCTTCTTACATCAGTTCCAGTCGGGAGTTAAGAGCAACAAAAGGCAAAAAAGCCTTCTGGAAATCTTTCTAGTTCCTGATTGAAGATGATTGAAGATAATGAATTGATGAAGTTTTTGAAATGCAAGTCGCTAAAACTATCACGGTTGAAAAGAGCGGAGTATTAATACCCTTGGCCTATCTATCCAGTCAGGAATCAAACTACAAAGTAGGGTCAATATAAGGGACACAATAATAGCAAATAAGCCATGAACATAATGTCCAATAAGGGAGCACATGTGATGCATTCATCTCTTGTTACTGTCTCCTTATATATGTTATGTTATCTGTAAAGTACACTACCACCCATAAGGGTAGCTTGGTGATAAACAGGTGTGTGTGCCTAGCCCTGCCTATAGTATGTTGGCTAATTGAAAAGCTAAGTCTCCAGCGTTTTGCAGAGTTCAAGAGAAAATGAGGAGGCTCTGTTGTGGAGTGGGAGGCTGTTCCATGCTTTGGGGGCAATGTAGGAGGACCCCTGTCCTCCTGTGTCTGTGTGAGACTACACCACACCTACATTTTCAGAGACATGATGTCTTTCAGATACACAAAGATCTCAATTATTGACTTCCTTCTTCCATTGCAAGAATCAATGCTCAACAACCACCCTTACAGGAGTGCCCCACGCGAGCTCGATGAGACTGCAGTCATAGAAAGCTTGATACATTCCAATAGCATCCATTAAGTTGGAACCAGGAACATGCTGACTTCTAATAACTGTATGCCTCTGCTAAGTTCCTGGCACAATGTAAAGTTAAGGAATGTAGAAAACTGTCACCACATGGAGGGACAGAACTCACTAGCAAACGTGCCTTCCTGAAATCTACTGCTGTAGTCTAGGCTAAAGGGTTTGGGGGACAGAGCCATAAAAAGCCCAATGTACAGAAAAAACGGCCAGACATACTTGGGTTCTGGTCATATTCACATGATATACTCAACCCCAATCAAATTAGTAAAATATAACTAGGGTGGGTTGGTCAGTGCCCCAGGTGGCAAGAGGAAGCTGCAAGTTTTATACATGTTACATGGAAATCACGGGGTTTTTGGGGTGCAGTACTTACAAGCCTCAATTGTACAGGTGAGCATCTGCAATTTTAGATTACTTAGGGCCTCATCACAACCCTGGCGGTCAAAGACTACCAGGGCTGTTTTGGCGATTGTGCCGCCAACAGGCTGGCGGTACAATCTTGTGGATTACGACTGCGGCGGAAGCGCCGCGGTTGCACCACCGGGACCGGCGGTTTACCGCCATGGTTGTCCCAGTGGTTTTAATCCTCCAGGGCTGCGCTGCTTGCAGCGCTGCCCAGGTGATTACGAGTCCCCTTCCCGCCAGCCTGTCCATGGAAAGACTGGCGGGAAGGGGAGTCACGGGGCCCCTGGGGGCCCCTACACTTGGCATGGGCAGTGCAGGGACCCCCAGGCACAGCCCCACACTGCTTTTCACTGTCTGCTGAAAAGCGCGACGGGTGCAGCTGCACCCATCGTGCGGCCGACATCCCCGCTGGGCCTCCGCCCACCGACCCAGCGGGGATGTCAAAATGGGGCCGGCGGGAATGCGGCTGCATTGGCGGCCGCTCGGTGGTACAACCTTGGCGGGTGGCCTCCGCCGCCCGCCAAGGTTGTAATGAGGGCCTTAGTTTCTGCTTGGGTTGCTTCCAACCAACAAAAGGCGATAAATTTATAGGACATTCGTGACACTGGGCACCATATTGGCTAAAAGATGTATAGCCGTCATTTGCTCACCCCGAAAGTTTCAATCTTAGCTAGCTGTGTGCACAGACCTGGTGGAATGGGCCATAGCCAAGGAAGCACATATAAAAAGGGTAAGAAAGGATGATAATCTTACAAAGGATCTAGAGAATGAGCAATGATGATCCAGGCTGTTGGCTATCCCCCAGATACTAGGCTGCCTTGAGTACATGTAGGAAGTAGTGAGCATTCGTGTGCATTGGGGACAGTGCATTCTGGGTACGGAAGGAGCCAACCTTTTTCTTTTTCTGTTGTAGCTTGGTGGGCGGAGGGATATGGGCAATTGGGTCTTTATAAGACTACCCTGTAATTAATAAGACCTGTAACTGTTGGTTAAACTGAGTGTAGTGAGCTGACACAGACAAGAATTATGAAGGTATAAACGGCTATAGGTAACGGGGGCAGAGAAAGGACTTTATAACTGCGTAGATATGGTAAGTTGCAATGGGTATGAAAGTTTGCCAAACAGTTTTGTTTATATTTGTTCATAAGTTGGACATTTCTGTAAGGTGAAATTGTCGTATTGATACTTATTGGAGAAATGCTGATCAGTTGATGAAATGTTATATGTGCTAATCAGTAAAAAGAGCAATAAAGATAATTTAAGAAAAGGTTTTTGGCTGTGAAAAGAAGTTGTAAATCCGATCCTCTTTTTTGTAACCAGAAATGTATTTTGCGAACCGACCTATGTGCTAATAGAAAAAGTTTGCAGAATCGGATTTAGTTGCAGCTTGACCTACCTAATTCTGACCCACCTAATTAATATTCAGTAGGTAGGTCGCAAATTCTAACACAGTCCGATTGTTCACAATCCAAAAGATGGTGGCCTGCAAGGGGTAGAATAGTAATATGTGTCATTTATTTTAAATGAACATTTTTTTTTTTAACAGCAGCCCAATTTTCCTTAAAGGTAATAGGTTTCCTTTAATAAAAAAAAGGTACTTTAAGTTCGTATGAGCGTTGTCACCCCCTCAGAAACCTTCAACCCAGTTCTCAAAGGGAAAGGGTGCAAAAGGGAACCACCTCCCTTTTGTGAGAGAGTTGCCACCTAAACTTGGGGCTCAGTAACATTTAAATGGTTTTCCACTGGAATTTAGACCTCAAAACATTGATGCATCTGATACCAATTCGGTATTTGGAAAGGATGCCAAAAACACGTCCGTTTCCTGTACCATATCTGTATTCAGTCGCAAACCTCTCTTAGGAGATGGCAAAACTTTACAACTCCTAAAATGACTCTTTACATGGCAGAAACTTTTTGGCTGCCACAAAATCTGAATTGAATTTATGTGTATGCAAAATAATTTCTTACATCTAGTCCCTTGTACTTTGACGTATATGCATTGAGCAAAATGCATCTCATTGAGATTGTGAAAAGCCTTACTGACTTGATCAAAATTGCAACGACCCTCCACATGTTGCATTGCTATGTTCTGAAGTAACTTCAGTTTCCTAAGCAAATAATCTGGTAAACCCAGACAGCAAACGGGGGCGTAGCGCAGTCTGAGAAAATTGCACAATACACCTGGAACCTGAATTTATCTGGGGATGGATCAAAGAGAGGTTCTTGATGAAATGCTACCCTAAACATTTTACTTTATCTGCTTGAGTTGAAGACTTGTCCAATTGTTTTGGCCAGAATGAGTGCTTGGGCATTGAGCTTCAGATAATGGGCACACCTCTAGGTCTGGATTATTAGAATGTAAGATTGATAAAACAAATTCAGGCTCCTGAGTACCATAATCATAAGTGGAAGATTAGTTTTGTGTTCTGCATACAAAGCCACCCATATTCCGAAGTGTTTTATCAAGCCTGCCAGTGGTAATACACACATACATTTTTGTTTTTTGATTGACGGACGATTCCAGCAGCACTCCAGATCTAATTTTACTGGCCATCAATCAATAATAATAGGCAAAGATTGTCCCTTGCCACTCCCTCAAGGGCTACAACTGTTAATTGTTGTCCTAAGAAGTTGAGATGAATGGCATCAACACTTGCAGAGATCAAAGAGTATTAGGTCTACGGTGTGCCCCCCAGTCTAGACCCTGTTCCATTTTACCCAGCACAGTATCAAAAGTAGTCTTAATGTTCATTCCATGTCTAGCCCCATCTGAGCAGGGATGCAGGATAAATGGATTCCTTCTGAGGCAAACAAAGATATGTCTTTGGAAGATCAGTAGTAGAAACATACCAGCCGTCGTGAGATGTCAAGGCCATGCTCTAAATTTAACCTTGTTACTTTGAGGAAGCAATACCGATTCTGCCTTGCCCCAAATACCTTCTGACTGTTTGTCTACCCTAACATCAAGGTTAGATGATACCAGGTTCGAAGACAACGTAAGAAGGTACCAGGTTAGAAGATACCAGGGAAAGTGGGATGAAACAGCTGGCTTCCATGAATGCCTCTCAGCTGTGTCCTTGGGCCTCTGTTAGACTCGCAGTCATCCTCTTCAACTGCTTGCCAGTATCTGTCAGATTTAATATAGAAACATAGCAAGGACAGCAGAGATTAAAAAAAGAGTTTGCAAGAGTGACAAAACATAATCTTTTACTCATACGTATGTTACACATTCTTTAGTCACTAAGCCAGTCTTGTGTATAAGATCCTATACACTACCCAACATGGGTGTTAAAGCATACAGTTCACTCTTGTTTTGTGGCATATAGATTGAGAGTTCTTGTGATGCTATGATATTTCACTATTCCTTCGCCTGGGATTTTATCCTACAGTGCTATCCTGATTTTCATTTGCATTGTACTTGCTTTACTGATCGCACTTAGCCTTGATCTTTGCTTTACCAATTGTTAATTGTTTTTCCATTACTACTACAGTCAATGTCCTCACTGGTACTAACATTGTTCTCTTATCTTTTTTGTTTCCAGTATTTCTCTAGATGTGAGATGTTGGATAGGTCTCATTATGCAGGACATTGGATATGGGACCGCAACACAGACAGGGATGCATGGGAACACCAAGGAGTCCGTAGAACTGGTAAGTAAGCCTGAATCCATAAGAATTACTAGAGACTTGGGGCCAGATGTATGAAAGGGTTTTACCCATTCTGTGTCTATAGGAATATGCTTTGGTACATATGGCCCTTATCTCTGTGGGCCTGCTATGGTTGAAAACCTAAAAGCCAAGCCGGTGATGGCTCTTTGGCACAGTTTAAATATTAACCATGCCCAAAATGGCTGCTCCATTTTGCAGGATTCAGGGAGATCTTAGTCTCTGGTGTGAGTCCACGGGAAGCTGTAATCTCATGGGACATGGATTTGGATGCTTCTTTGTCTTTGGGCCTGTGAAGAAACCCTTCATGGGACAGACTGAACCATGCCTCCCTTGCGTACATGTTTTGGAAACAAGGGGCTGGACCTGGGACTCAGAAATCATAACAACATACACAAGGGATTACTGGATACAGTGCCTTTAGGTGATCAGTGGTAGTCTCTGAGGCTATATTCAGGGCTTTGCACAGCTATGTAATTTGTGGTGTCTGAGGTGCAGCAGAAAGCACAAGCCCTAACATCACCCCCTATGCTCCTCTAAAAGGCCACCCCTCAGGTTGAGTCTACAATGGTTAGTATACAGGGAACAAACACTCCAAACGTGGAACATGCACATGCTCTGCAGGCTCCTAATGCGTCTTTTTAGGGTTGTATCCTTTGCAGTCAGTGAAATAGTACGGATGACCTGTTTTAAGTCTAACACCGCCCTGACCTCATATCTTGGTTCCCCCACATTCACTGTCTGAAGTGGTGCAACTAATTTAGTCTTGTCTACAAGTTTTTATGGTAAACCATGAAAGATTCCTTATTTCTACATCGCTCCAAGTATATCCAAATTGGCTTTCACTGGACTTGTCATGCAAAAAATTGAGGGAGGATTTTCTCTGGACTTTTGAGCTGCTGGTGTTGGGTGGACAACTATACCTTATCTGTGGGATTGATGGTCTGTGTTGACGATAGGCATCAGCCTTGTTACCATCCTGTGGGTTTTGCAAATATTCTTTTATGGAGCGTAAGGTTTGTCGTGGATTGTCATGATATTCTTGTAGAGTTGTTGTGGTACTGGTTACTGTGAGTTCAAGAGGCTTCATATTAGGAGCTTCTCACACAAAACAGAAGAACAGAAACATCCCAGTGGAGAGGTGTTATTGTAAGTGAACTCCATTAACCATAGGGATGCAACCCACTTTTTTACCATACAAACGTAGAACCCTGGGTATTGTTCCAGTGTCTGATTGACAGGATTTGTTTGTCCATCTATTTGCAGGTGGTATGCAAAGGACAAACTGGTACCAGTATCCAGTATTTTAACTAGTTATTTCTTGTAATGAGAACTGATGGACTTACCCTCTCTGCAGGTTACCCCCAACCTTATTACATTTATTCCTCCACTTTTTGTCAAATTAATTTGTGTTTGCCTTACGACTATGTGTACTTTACCACTGCTAACCAGTGTTAAAATGCACACCCCCTTAAACATTGTTTAATTGGCTTACACATGCTTGACATATTTAATTTACTTATAAGTTCTTTGTAGAAAAGTCAGAAATGGAAAAGGGAAGATTTACTTTTCCAAGGCACAGACATAAAGACAAACTGACACAATTAAGATTTGTCACTGCTTAATGCACGGAGCACAAAATCTTAAGAAAATATTGAAGCAACATTTACACTTCGTTAAAAATGATCCCACTTTAGGTCATGCATGCAGGATATGGTGGTCAGAAACAACCTTAATGGCAGCACTAAAGCTACTCGGTCAATAGGCAGGCAGGGTTTCCACAAATGCACTAGGTGTAAGGCTTTTGAGCATGGGATAAACAAAACTCATTACACACTACCATTTCATCGCACCTCTCTGGAACAAAAGGAGCATAGTCATGTAAAACAGAACATGCAATTAATGTGCTAGCGTGCTTGTGAAACAAAGAATATGTAGGCAGCACTGAACTTCAAGTTCACAAAAGGATATTACAACACATCAGAGCAATAAAAAATAATGACAAAACCTACCTAGTTGCACGAACATTTGCACAAACACATGACATTCAAGTGAAAGATCCTAAATATTATGTCTAGATGACATACCCAGTAGGGCGCGAGGAGGCAATACAAAAAAAGATCTGAGAAAATTTGAATCATCGCACATCATTACATTTGACGATAAAACTCAGATGGGGTTGAAAATTGAAGAAGAACTCGATGTACATTTACAATGACTAATCATTTCCGATTTAAAATGAAGAGTGAATTATGAAACATCTAATGTAAAGTCATCTCTCTTAAGCTGTTAATTAGCTCTGCCTAAATATTTCATTGTTTAAGCCTACTAGGGCTAGATTGGTATTCAATCTCACATCATATAAATTCAGCCCTCTAGGGCATGATTAAGTGCACATATTATTTTAACTTTCAAATGTTAGTGATTCTGTGGTTAATATGATGCAATCATGGGTTTCTAACCACTACAAAAAATTGTTTATACATGTTTCTGAAATAATTTTGAAGCATTATAAGCATAGTGGATTGCACGAAAAACTTGATTTATTTGTTTCATGTGCATTGAGAAAGTTTTTATTTTACTATGTGAGCCAGTAGGGACTTTCATCATGTTTATCATGATATTCATTTGAGGGTAGATTGGTATACAAGCTCACATAACAATAATTAAAATGGATATCAGCCCACCATGGCATGATTCAGTGAGCAAATTATTCTAAATTTTAAATTTAGGTGATTTTCAACACCCTGATGCAATCCGTTGTTTCTGACCACTCCGATAATTTCTTTATGCATGTTTGTAAAATAATTTTGAAGCATCATAAGTATAGTGGATTATATGAAATACTTGATTTATCTGTTTCATATGCATTGAGAACATTTTTATTTTAGAATGTGAGCCCATATAGTATTTTCTTTGTTTATTGTGACATTCATAAGGTTTTCAAAATGGCCATCTCTACATGTGATCAAGACTGAGGGTCAAGCCAAAAAGTGTTATGGCGACATCTTGATAAAACTTTCGCTTTGATAAAGACTTTGAAGTGCTGACACCTGGCTCTTTAATTATTCAAGACCAGTATTTGGATGGATATATATACATATATATCATTTGTGTTGTATGTGTAACATTATTAAATTGAAGCAATGGTAGTCCTTCAGTTGATGTACAAAGGACTTCACTTTTTTAAAAGCTAGGTGCGGTTGTCTCAAATATAAGTCTTATCGGCATCTTTGAATCTTCACTGGTAATCCAAACATGTAGAATATTCATCCTACTGGCAGGTACCCTGGGAGCACCTGTACAAAAAAATAGTCTAAATATTTATATTGCAGTAAAGGGAACAGCTGTCATTTTCCCAATGCAGGTTCCACGTCTGTAGCATAAACAAGCATTTTCCATTTTTTTCTCTATTTGTCAACACCATAAAACAGCAACATAAGCCAACATTGCAGCATCCAGACTAACCTGCACTGCAAGACAGAAAACATTACCAAATCAACCTCTATAAGAGAGAAAGAGTGAAAACACCAAAGGAAAAAAGCCCCTTTTAGATTAAATGTACAGACGACTGAAAAATAAACTCTACTTCTTTAACGACTCTCAAACACACATAAGGTGATGGGAAGAAGTGTTGCAATTTGTCTTATCTCTTGCAATCGCTCAGGTAGCCTTTCAACCCATCGTTCTTTTGCCCACCATGCTACCTAAGATTTGACAGAGGCATATGGAAATCAGTATTGGTCCTGCTTCAAAAGAAACAATCCAGCCAGAACTGCTAAGCCAGGTCCTCTCTGAACCTCAGCACCAGCAACCCCACACCAGTTTCACCCTAGTTGGAGCTGTTCAGTCGGATGAAGCTTGGCTACAGTCACACGGTGATCAAGGGACACACCCACATCTGGGCATGCCCCTGGCCACCTGGGGCGGTACATCAAACACACAAAAGATGATGGGAGGAATCTTGTACTTTCTCTAACCACTGGCAATTGCTTGGGGTAGCATCCCAACCCATTATTCTTTTGCCCACCTTGCCACCTGAGATAAGATACATCCACATGCTAATCAGATTTGGTCCTGCTCCAATACAAATAGTCCAGCCTGAACTAAACTTTAAGGAGCCAGTAATGCCATCTCCCAGCATGCTTTGTGCAGACAGTTGCCTTGCAGGCTCAGTTTATTTTTCCAGCTCATGATGACCGGATCTCCAAACACCTCAGGGGTTTCTTTGCCCTTTTTTAGGAGTGTTCTCATAGTCCTATTGTTCTTTGCTTCATTTGATGTCTTTCATCTGTCTGAAGCTTACCCATATTAATTTTACATTGTTGAAGGGGGATGTTTCTATATTCCTTCACTTTTTGTAAAGTGCTCTTCCTGCGGGAGAAGGCGGCTGCTTCTGCTCAACATGCTGTATGTGTGGTCTACATGCATCTTTCAGATTCTGCAAAAGTGTGAGTTCTGTAGGACATTGACAAAAAGAGCCGGAAATTACCCTGAGCCATTTCAGCTTGAGGGTAAGGACTACAGATAAAACAGCACAGTCCGGCCAAAGAAACTGACTCTTCTAGGACATCCATGCTTCCCCCCCAGCAAATACCTCCAAAAAGGCAACTCTAGGCAGAAGAAGTGGAGTTGCTGTCATTTCTGAGATGACTGTTTTATGTTTTAGGTCTTGGCACCCAAGCATGGCTCAGCATCAAAAAATAGTTCAACTGCAGGTATTATATCGATGTCAAAGAAAGCACTCCATAAACCGTCACAGTAGAAGCCCTCCTTCTCAATACCAAAGTGATCCATGTGGAAATACTCTCCTTTGAGACATCCATAGTCACATCGGGACATTCGATGCTGAGACATTCTTCACGTCAGTCAAGAACATCAATGGCAACTGATGTCAAGAAGCTTGCTGTCGGAGAGGTAAATGGCAGTGCTGTCAATAGTGACAGTGCTTTCTCGTTCACTTATGGGCAGCTGTTTTTTTCAGCATCACCCCAACTTTCTCCTTTACCATCAAGATCAGTGGTTCTTGCAGATGATCCACTCAAACCTCCATTCCTGTCCTTGAACCTTCCAGCAAGATCATGGATGATTCAGAGGGGCACTTTGGTGTCACCCATCAGGAAGATGCCATTATCACTGTTACTTTCTAAATCTCTATTTGAGGCCAGGGATCATCCTGTTAAACCACCTGTTGATTATCTTAGTGGACACAAGAGGAAGATGTGATTCTCCACATTTCCTAGTACTATTCTTTGGATTCGGATTCTACTCACATACTCAAGCTTTACCAACATTTCACTTTCTAGGTTGTTGCTTGTGGACATTACAACATTCAAGGATGTATTGTTTAGTGGTGCTGCGAAACAGAACATCCAGGTGGAAGACCCTCAAACATCAGTCTCTGTAATTATGGAGGTATTGCCACCTTGGGCTGCTCCAAGGCCTGTACTACCCATATTCCCAGAGGCAGTAGATGAGAAGCTTTTCACTTATCCACTATCAAAATACCTACGCCTTGCCTCTTCAAGAAATACAGTCCTCCAGATCAGGGTCTGGTATATCTACATAAGCAACCCAAACCAGAACCAGTCAAAGTCTCAGCTGTCAAGAAGAATGCATCAGCTCTAGAGACATCTGTCCGTCTTGATGGAAAGCAAGCGAATAGACTCAGCAGGACAGACCTCAGTGACAGCATTTAAGACAGCCAGTGCTGCAGCCCTTCAGGTGTCATATGACCGAGCCCTCTGGGGATCCTTGCATGATTTTGCAGAAGATCTTCCTAAAGAATGAAGATAGGATTTATTGAAGCTATTTTGAGAATAATTCCTGGTGTCCAATCAGGTCATCAGCACATCCATTGACTCTGTAGATTTCTGTTTTGCATTTCACTTGGACGTGCATCACTCTTTTGCTTAAGATCACTGATGTCCGATGCACAACTTAGGGTTATGAACTTGCCATTTACAGAAACAGTACTCCCTGGACCCCACACAGATGATGAAGCACAGAGAAAAAGGAATGAAACTGAGGTGCTTATGTCTGTAGAACTGGAAAAGAAGAAATTTCTTTAGATTACAATATCCATGCTAGGATTGCCACTGTCATCTGAACCAGATATTCACTCCCCCTTGGTGTCCTATGAGCCTCGGCTGCAAGGCCAACATCAACAGCAGTCCTCGTCAACAGTAGAGCTGGCAGAAGTAAAGGGAATCAGAAATATCTGTGCACTTCCTCCTTGGGGAAATCCCAGCCTAACTCAAGGTCTACTTCTTCTCCTCTGTGTTCTGATCTGGTGGGAGGGAATGTTTCTGTTCGTCTCAAAGAGTGGCAAAAGAGAACATCCGATAAGTAAATCATACATATAACACAAATTGGTTACACTTTTCAATCAGGGGTGTGGAACTCATATGGCCATTGCCCAGAACATATTGTTTGGGGTAAAGTACAACAAGATGATATGTTTATTTGTTAATTGGACAGTAAGATGCAAATCGTTGCAGCATGAACCCCTTGGCTCCAATTTAGTGTGCAGCATAGTTGTGGAAAGAGGATTATTTCTCCTAGTAGGGCAAGATTTGCAACCAGGCGTAGAATCCAACTTGAACATATGGTTCACTAATGCTACCTATTTACTATTTGGGTAGATACTCTAAGGAAAAACAGTGAGTAGTAGTCCCAGCTTGTATTGCCGTCAGTGATTCTAATATAAAAACATCTACACATATTTTTGAAAATCTAAACATATGCAACAAATTGTGTGAAGCACCTTAACAATGCGCAGAACAATGCAGTAACAACTACAAATGAGTAAATCACAATGAGGCAAGTTACAGCGTGTTGCATTTGCCTTGCATTATTGTTTTTTAAAGGAACATAGTATGGGATATATAGATGATGTTTTAGGTTTTTAAGACTTGATTTTTGGGTTTCTGAATGGGGATGGATTTCCTTATGAAAGACGCAGACTCTCCCTAAAGCAGTTTAAAGTGCATATTGCATGTATTGATGTGCCAGGACTTAACGCATTTCGGATATCCTGTAACCTTGTGTATATTTTAATAATATATTATTAAGTAGAAGTATAGAAAAAAATATTAAATAATAAGAGTTTTGCAAACATTTCTATTTTTTGAGTAATTTGATTTATAATGCATTTTGAATATTATGTAGGTTTCAGCTTATACTTCTAAACTGTGTTTGTTACTTTTTTCATCGTGTAGAAAAAGAAAACTTTTTTTAATTGTATTTAGTTTATTCTGTTTCACTTTCCTGTTAAAATCAATTTTTCTCTGAGAAAAAAATCGTTGTTTACCTTTGAAAAGTACCTTACGCTGAATTTTGTACAATAGATAATACATACATTTCATTGCATTTAAAAGCGTTGTGGATTGCAATGTGTTAGGCCTTGGTGTGGTCTTCCCCCAACCTTTTTTGCTTTTACTCTGCCTATTTTCTGAGTTTGTTTTTGGGGGCATTAAGACCCTGTGCACTTTACCACTGCTAATCTGTGCTAAAAAGTCCTTGTGGTCTTTCCCTAAAACATGGTAAAATTGCCCTACACCAAATCTGGCCCATTGGGGCAACATATATCCTGGGCATGTAAATTAAATGCTACAAGTGGGCCTGCAGCACTAATTGTGCCACCCACTGAAGTAAAGTAGCCCTTTAAAATACGTCTAAGGCGTACCATTGGAGCTTGTAGTGCAGTTTTAAACAGCCATTCCGACCTGGCAAAATAAACCATTAAACAGGCCTAAAACATCATTTTTAAAACATATACGTCACCCTTGAGTTTTTTCATTAAAAAGCCTAGGAGTACCCCCCACTTCAAAGGCAGCCACCGGTATATCATCATTTAGTTTATTTAGTATTTTTTCAACCACAAAAATACAAAAATACAAACACCTAGTATGTACAGATCATTAGATAAAAAAGATCCTTTTTCTTTAAAAAGAGTTAAAAAGACATAAACTTAACAACCAAGTCCGTCACATTTCACTAGTTCATCATCAGACAAGGAAAACATAAATAAAATTATGAACTAAGGATACTGTGTCACAGGACTGACTCAAGAGAAAGGAAGAAGGATAATAACATGTTTCATAAAGATCATAGGATAAAAATCATAGGATATCACCAAACAGATTACCCCATGAGGGTAATGCACCTGTAAGTAAAATACAAAAAAAAAAACAGCAATTGGAAAACGTACGCTGTCTTCAAAGATTATCTAGTTAAAATCTTCGAAAATAATTAGGCACTATCAAGACTCAAGGCCACACAGGATTTCAAGCCTGTGCTTTAGCTCTGATGCACCAGATCCAATGCAAATATCTGGACACTGCGCATACAGTTGCCTCATTAGACTCTGCACAGCAGCCGTAAGGCATCCTGATGTTGTCTGCAGCCCAATTGTTTACATATAGGAATGATCCATGAATTTCAAGGGGACGCTTAAGGGGAACAGAAGAATAAAAATGGGCCAAGGATTCCTCTGCTTGCTGGCATGTTGGACATAAAGAACTCACATAACAACAGGAATACCGTTTGGCTTGTAGCTACTATAGTAGAAGGGTGCCATAACAAAATTTAAGGTATATACTCTTGGCAACTGACAGAGTTATGTAGTCTAAGAAAGGCTCAAATGCCGTACCACTCTCGAAGTCTTGGAAGATTTCAGCAGGGGACCCATCTGGAATATTTCTTGTTTCTTCCGCATGCATATCTTCCCAAAAAGGTTTCTTGAGGGAGGCCTTAGAAAGTTTTTTGGAGTAGGGGAGGAGGACCTAAATTTGCGAGGCCAATCTGATGCAACAGAGTTTTGATATGAGAGAGCCATTTGATTTTACCCGCCCTATCACAATCAACTAGATCCTGGAAGGCTCTATAATAGACCTCAAAAGCTGGGGACTATTTGAGCCTCTGACCAAACAGAAGTGGTCTAAATTGGACTTTGTAAACAATCAGCTCAAGGCCCAAATCTCTCCTACGTGGGATCAGACGTTAGTAAGGGCTCTTAAAAATGTGTTCTCAGCCACCCCCAACAGGGCCAAGTTGTCATTGCCACAAACTTCAGCCATATATGGTGCGCCACCCTCGGCCTTGGCATGATACATCTTCAGGGGATAAGAAATCTGTCTTGTTCGAGAAGCCTGGTACAGTTTTAGGATAGCTGCAGGGTGCTGGATAGGATTCTTACTACTTCTCTCAAACTGGGACGAACAAGCTATAGTTTTAGTTAACTTAATCCAAAGGTAAGTGACCTCACTTTCCCTGTCTAATGGTTTACCTTCCAAAATAAGAGAACCCCTAAATGATTTATGTGGACTGATACCATAAACTTGGTCTTAGAGAGATTAATAACCAACCCTTGGTGGCTACAAAAAGCCACAAACTTATCTACTATGTATTGGAGACAACTCAGGGTTTTCAATAACAAAAGAGTGTCATCAGCAAATAATAAAAGGGGAATCTAACAACCAGTATGTCTGGGTTCATCGTTCAGGTCATCTTCTATAAATTGCGCCATATCATTTAAATATGGTGAGAATTGGGTAGGGCAAGGACATATCTCTGGTGCACTCAATTTTGAATGGGTATCCGCTTGCTGACTTCCCCACCCCTTCTTATCTAACTTGGGCATAGGTGTTCTCATGTAGGTGATGCAAAACATCCAGGAGGTCATATGGGACCCCTTTCTTTTTAAGGACCTTCCAGAGCTTTCCACATGGAACAAGGTCAAATGTAGACTTTGTCTATAAAGACAAGGTATAGGTGTGCTTTTAGGAGGACAGCTGTTTTCCAGTATGTCAGTAAAAACCTAAAAACCTGGTCAGTTATACTAACCCCTTTTTGAAAGCTCGTCTGTGAGGACGAAAGGTCCTGATGCTCCTCAGTCCAACATTCCAAAATCCCTAGCATTTGCCTCACCAATACCTTTTGGGCAACATCAGTCAGGCTAATCTGACTGTAATTAAGAGGGGAACCGTGTGCTCCCTTTTTATAAATAGGGACAATTTTGGCTGACGGCCAGCTGCTAGAGATCAATGCCCCTTGGAGAATGCAATTAGCTAATTTATTAACATGAGGCCCATCCATCAATATCTGCTAAGAAGAGATCATCTGGGATGTCGTCAGGGACTGGCACCTTACCTTTTACTATGGCTTTGTTTGCAAAAACAGTCTCACTGATCACCAACCTTAGCCGCCCTGGTGATCCTGAGGCAACCACCCTAGAATCTGTTGTACAGTTGCTAACAGGTCCATATTTGTATAGGTCGAAAAGTGAGAGAACCATATCTCGGGGGGGGGGGGACGTAATCAGCCATACGTTTAGATGGATGATGCTTACCATTGGCTACTACCTTCCAAAATTACCTGGAGTCATTTTGAGCAGGCACTTTGTATACATTCTCCCATATCTGAATGTCCCAGTCCTTTTGTGCTTGTATTTGGGTTAACTTATATTTATGTCGTTTACACGAATCAGGCTGGGGTCGCCACAGACCAAAGCAATGTGTAGCTCATCTTTATCTCTACGAGCTTTGTTGTACCACGTGCGCTCAACCTTTATTGGGGCCCGGGCAAATCCAGAGCAACACATGAAACACTCCCCTAACTTCTCAAAAAGCTTCCCATTGATCTTTGCAATGTTGTCTGCCACAATCCATCCCTAGACGAGGCTACGGGAAGATCCTCAAACTCAGATACTGCTTCCCTGGAAGATTTGTCATAAAGGTTCTGTGGTCTGTGTTGGCGACTACTTTGCCACATTTTATTCTATGTTTGTTATTTGCGGGGACCAAACGAGACCAGGACATTCGCCAATACAGGTAAATAGCTCTTTTAACGAACAGTGGAGAGCATTGTGGACACTGTCGTCCCTCCCCAGGACCTTAAAATCGACTAAATTGCCCCACACGTTCAAAGAAATCAAACAATTATTGATTCTACTTGTCCAAACCTGGAGATTGTAAGTGTGAGCAGCATGCAAATCCGAGGGTGTGTGACCATTGAAAGCTCTTATACCATATGGTGCTGGTATGCAGCACCAGTCCAGCGCTTTAGACCCCCTAAGACCTCATCCTCTTCACTAGCAGGATAACTTCTGCCCAGAACCATCAGTTAGATTGTCCATTTAAAATCAATAGCAAAGATAGAACATTCATGCAAATCAAAAGAAGCCCTATGTGAAATTAGGTCACAAATTTTTGGGGTATCCCCTCCTCCAGCTACCCGATTGTAGACATTATATACATAATAAATTCGGACAACCGCTTTGGAGAGAGATATACCCAGAATGTCTTGCGAGATGAAAGGCAATAAAGATACCTTGACATCGAGAACAAGTTTGACCCACATGAGGAGGCCCTCGTATGGCCGACCACTTCGAGCAGGTATGAAGTATGTTATGTAGCCCGATCTGTGCACTGCATCACACAGCCAAGTTTGCTGTAGTAAACAGAGATCAAACTTGTCAATAAAATTTCCCCAATTTGGATCGCCTAGTTTGGGCTTAATCCCCGCTATGTTCCATATCTGAAAGTTCGTAGTAGAACTTGTACTACAGGTACCTGCAGCCAGCACAGCATTGGGGATCAAAGGTGTTAGAGCAGTGTTAAGCCCCTCTCCCACCCGATGGGGCAGGGGAACCCTTTCACAGTTTTGAGGGGACAGTGGAGAAGGGTCCAGTCAGTCAACCGTAGGATCAGGATGTTGGCAACATGGTAACTGAGGTTCGGCTGCCAGACCGCTAGAGGGCGGGGATGTCCCCTCCTGAGTGGCTAAAGATTTGCCCGGAAGTAGGGAGTTCAATTTAAATCTAATCTGTGAGTTAGATGATAAAGCTCTTTGGTACCTAATCTAAGAAAACCATCTACGAGGGGTTTCGCCGTCATCTGCAGCATGAACTAATCGAAGCACCTTGCAGGCTCAGGTGGATCTGGAAATCTTTTTCCCTGCAGGATGTCTGGTCAACAGAACAGCATTTGTGGCATGTGTATTTGTTGAGAATGGACTTTTCACCTTCAAACACTTTTTTTTTATTTTTTAGAAAAGGTAGGGACTTTTATCATATATAAGAAAAGTGATTTGTCTGCCGACCGAGATGATATAAGGTCACTGATGTACCTATCTCTAACTCGCCCCCCCTTCCCGCCTAGTAACAAAGGATGCAGAGGCATGTGGGCAGTCGAATGCTGGGGCATTTTAAGAAACAAATCTTTAGGAGGAAACGGGATAATGCTATAATTGTTTTTCACAGTTTTCGTGGGTAATTAGAGAGGTGTAGATACAATTAGCCAACCCGTGTGGAGTTTTAGGCGCACTAGACGAACTCACTAAAAGTTTTGAGCCCTCCCCTTCCTGAGATCACTTGATGACCCTTATCCCTCAGTTCCCCCAACTAAGCAGATAGATTGCAAGATGCGGGGTAGTTCAAGAGAGTCCGATTCTCATCCTGCTCTGTCGATCGTAGCAGCTGAGTTCAAGGTAGATGAACACGGGACCGAGGGAGGGGACGCCACAGTTCCCCTTGGTGGAGCTCTCTGCTGAAACCAACACTTGGGTAGGGCTCGCAGTGGGCTGGGACACATATACAGACTATCAGAGAGAAGGCGGCACAGAGACAGTGTCTAAGGGGACAGATTGCCGTGCAATAGTTGATAAGTCATTGACACATCCCGGGGCCTTTAAAGGGTTCACATCCGAAGCCAAGTTGGGTGTTAAAGAAGCTTGCAGAGTTCGAGTTGCATTAGGTTTCAGTTTTTTTCTTTCTTAGGGAGATAGACAGTATTTGGTTTGCAGAGCATTTCACTGATGAATTACTGTGGTCTACGCCCCCAGGAGGTTTCCTACCTCTTCAATACGATTGTCAATATCCTTGATGGTTAAGTTGTCCGAGAGATTATCAGCGCACGGGCTCATGGCAGGTTTGCAATTGTTGTCCATTTTACCCTGTAAAGATTCAGCCGCTTTACGCTTCCCATAATTTTACGCAATGGCTACTCTGATAAAAGGCTGTGCCAATCAAAAGCCACTACACTAGCACGTTGCAAGTAGGCGGAACCAATGCACAGGTCACCAAGAAAGTAAGGACGGAAAAAACTTTGCACTTGTATAGTGCACTACTCACCTGTTAGGGTCTCAATCTGCTGTACGCATACCGCTGTGGAACCCCTCCTGGCTTTTCCCTGTGAGGCGCCCACTCCTGGACAGCCTCAGGGTGAAGCCAAGCATCCAAGCGCTGTGAGGGCCATTGTGGAGATTAAGCAAGCTATTGCCCAGAGTTACAGAGTGGGACCCATTAATTAGATTAGGCACCGAGGGAGAATTATCTTGTCCAAGGGAATTGAGCCCAAGACCTGCCGAGGTGGGAATTGAACCCTGGTCCCGGACCAGATCTCTGTATCAGGGTCTGCTGCTCTAACTCTAACGGAAAAATGTCACCTCCTTAATAAGGGGACTAAACCAACTGCTCAAAGGATCCGAACGGGTAATGCAGACTAATCTATACCAGATTAAGCAAGAGCAGCCAAAGTATCTGAACCCAACAGGTATTTGGCTTTCCAAAAGAGCCAGGGTGGGTGGCCCTGCCTCTTCCTGGCACTGATGGGCACAGGATGAGTCCGCCCTTGGCCTCTGCTTTGCCTGAGCGCAGCCCCCACGCGTCCCGTGTTGCAGGATGACGTAATGTGCTATATAGTGCTGCTGCAGCTCCCCCAGGTGAAACTCACTGCAGGGACCACCTCCTGGAGCCATAAATATTGTGGGGGACAGAGTCCTCAAGCACTTAGGCACACATTGGTTAAACCTCGCTGTGAGGCACTTTAATTTGCTATATAGCGCCGCTGCAGCTCCCCCAGCTGAAGCTTATGGCGGGGGGCCGCCTACTGGAGCCCAAAGGATTGTGGGGGACAGAGACCTCACGCACTTAGATACACATTGGTTAACCCGGGTATAAATATTGCACCCTCAGGGCAACTTTTCAGTATTCTTCTGGACCTGTGAAGGACACCCAGAGCAAAGACAACAATGTGATGGATGGAATGCTTGAATTAATCTGAGCCACTGGTAATCGCTCGGGCCGCAACCCAATCTATTCTTTTTTTTGCCCACGATGTCACCCCAGTTTGGACCCAGCTATATGCAAATCAGTCTTGACCCTGCTCCCTGTGTGAACAGTCCAGCTCGAACTGCCGGGCCAGTTCCTCCCTGGACCGGAAACAAGCATCCTGGGACCAGTTTCGGGATATATCAACCCTCATCAGCCAGTCTAGCTTGAATTCAGTGGGACAGTGAGCCTAGGACCCATGTCTGGGCATACCCAACGCACTTAGTGTGGCGAATGCAAAAACAACAAGGTGATGGATGGAATGCTTGGATTAATCGCAGCCATTGGCAATTGCTCAGATCCACATCCCAATCCATTGTTGTTTTGCCCACCATGAGACCCCCAGTTTGGACCCAGCCACATGCAGATTAATCTTGACCCTGCTCCCCATTCGAACAGTCTAACCCAAACTGCCAGGCCGGGTCCTCCCTGGAACGGAAACAAGCTTTCTAGGACCGGTTTCTGAGTATCACATCTCACCAGCCAGTCTAGCTTTGAATCCAGTGGCACAGTGAGCCCGGGACCCACGTCTGGGCATACCCGGAACACTTCAGGCAGCAGATGCGAAAACAACAAGGTGATGGATGGAATCCTGCATCCCAATTCATCGTTTTTTTGCCCACCATCACAGTTTTTTTGCATTGAACCCCCAAAAGACTGCCGTGCTGCTTGTGGCCTGCCTAGCGCTTCAGAGGGCTGCCCTGATGCTCCTAGAGGGCTACCGCATTTCTTAAAGCTTGTCTTGCACCTTCAGAGAACTGCCCTACTGCTTGAGGTCTGCCTTGCTGCTTGAAATGAGGACTACTAGATTTACTCTAAGGGCTAGTTGGCAAACCTTCTTTCTAAGCTAAAGGGACATGACAATCTCAGAGACCTGGAACCCAGCACCTGACCTCTGCTGGAGTGAGTCCTAACCCCCAAGTGGTGCCCTCAAGTCCTGTACCATTGGAAGTGGTTTTGCAAGTGCTGCTCCTGACTAAACCTAAAAGTTGGCCTGACAACTGACAAAAGACTAGGGCGGGCCTGCCTGCCGATCCGCCTGAGGTGCATTTCTGTTCAACCTGATTCCGCATTAGCGTGGGCTACGTTCTTCTCCACAGCAGCAAAACCAGAGCAGCGGGACCTCTCAGCAAATGTATCCAGCCTCTTGGAGTCCTCCTCAACTATAACCTGTAGCTTTGTCCCGCTGAAGATACTTGCGTTCCAAAAAAAATGACAAAGTTTGAAGGTAAACATTTTTACCATGACCCTGTCCAGTGGCTCCCCGGCGGCAGCCTCTGCTTGGACACCACGGACTGCCCTGCCCCACTGAACTTTACCTTCTCAGGAACTTTTCTTCAAAAATTGTTTTAAGTGTAAAGGTAAGCCGAGAATGGAGCCAATCAAGCCTCTTTTAGCCAAACAGCAGTCTATCACGGTCACCTTAGCTTTTGACTTTGTGTGTGACCAGATACCTGTGCCTTGTTCTTTTAGGTGCTATTTTTCACAAAAAATGTGAAAACTGAATTACTCCGGTTCTACTGATTGGATTTAATTAGTTTTGGTGTCAAATTATTTTAAACATTTTAAAACTTACTCTATTTCCTAAATTGGTTTGTGATTTTTCTTGTGTTGTTTTTTACTTTATTACTATTTGTGTGATACGTACAACTTAATACAGTTCCTCGTAAGGTAAGCTTTTGTTACAAGCTACCTGAGGATTCATTTAGGTTAATTTAGTGACTTTTGTGGTTCACCCAACAACGATTGTGGTTATTGCTTGAGAAGAGTTTCTACCCCCTCAACCAATAACCCAATTTTTTACGCAATGTAATTGTGCATACCATATACATTAAAAATGCTTGTTATGGTATGCATCGTTTTGCATGTGATGTACATTACTGTAATGTAGTAGTCAGCATCATAGTGAATTAAAACCTGCAATTTGTTATGCTCCTAGTACAGAGGTTCTTAACCTGTGGTCCTAGGACCCCAAGGGGTTGCGAGGCCTACTCATGGAGTCCGCAACTGTGTTACAGAATTAATTCATATTAAAATTAATATATTAAAATGAATAAAGAATATATACAGGTAGATTTTTTTTTATATATTTACAAAATTAAATTAATTAACTAAATATTTCATTTTGTTTTGGTGTATACGTGTTTGTTTGTTTTTTGCATTGTTTTGAATTTCAAATCCTAGACTTTGGTTGGGCCCGAGCTTCCAACATTAACATACTGGTGGTCCGTGGATTCCAGTAATGATTAGTTAGGGACGATAGAAGTCAAAAAGTTAAGAACCACTGTCCTGGTATGTTCTTAGATTATATTCAAATATAGACATGAAAATAAAAGTACGATTTGAGCACAAAATTTACCCAAATAATATTTGCAATTAACAAAATAGACGAAAGTTACAGGTTCTTTAATGGAAGTATCATTCATTTTTTAAAAGACATCTCGAAATACACTTTTCTATAAGTCATGAGTCGATAAAAAATGTTTGAAGATTAGAATTTAAAAATAATAATAATAGGGACTCAAGGTCAAAAGAGGAAGGGCAAGGGGAGTAGCAACAGGGAAAATAAAATAGGGTACAATGCATGACCACACTTCGAGTTAAAAAATAACAAATTAGAGTTCTCATTCTTAAAGTCAGAAAACTGCCCTGGCAGTACTATGATGTTGCATTGGTACAGATTTATGACTTTCAGGAATTTACAAGTTTACAGAAGGAGACCTGGAAACTAAACGTTTGATAAATGTTTGTGAATTCAATTTTTTTTCAAGAACAGATATAAACACATACATTTCCTCAAGCAAAGACCCAACAGATCAAGTGCAAATTCATTTCATATTTTTTTTTTTCATATTCTGCATGGAGAAAGGCCTTTCCTTACACCCTCATCTTACTTTCTGGACGGGATGATTCCTTGTCTTTCTGCAAAACATTTTACTCCTCACTTTGTCAAAAGTACATTTCCAACATTTTCCAGAATAGGAATAGGTTGGAGAAGAGGTGATTGGTGCCCTTCATCATGGACAATCTCACTGGGCATTCCAGTCCTGTAATTACTATTTCCCATCTAACGCAGTCCTCTGTGCGTGAATCTGCTTACACAAAATTCTTCATGTTATTAAATCATCTTTGGTGCAAAACTAACAGTTGCATGTGAAAGCTGCTCTTGCAGGCATAAGTAGCTTTGGGAATCGAGTCCATAAAAGTTTGAATCTCACAAGCCATTGCAGGGTTTTATCTAGTTGAAAAATGTAGCCAAGGCATGAAACTAGTGCTTGGTATATGTTTACGTTTATGACAAACAAGGGAACTGGGGACGATTGAGATGAATTGATTTGCCCAATAATTACACAGTGTGAGCAAGCGGAGAAGGTCAAACTCATTGGTCTTGTTGCTGAACTTCAGCTGGCAACATAGGCACTGGATCTCAAATATATTCGAGGTTTATTTATAGTGCTATTTTGTGAAATCAAGTGAATGCCTACAACTAAATTTGTCAAAGCATTTAACTAGCCTATTTGTTAGAAACTAAGGAAATAGAACAGAGGTTCATTTAGAACAACAATACTTACTGATCTTTTCTGTAGTCAGAACTCCAGCTTAACAAAAGCGCTTTCATATTCAGAGCTCTACTGTGTTGCCCTTTACAGAGACCATTCATAAACTGAGTCTGTGAATATTCAACTCTGTGACAGAAATGGAACACTGACATGTTTAGTTAGCATTTGGTATATTCAGAAATGTGGCATAATCGGAGCCTTACTAGAATCCAGACTTTGACATTACACAAACCTGACATAAAACAGACTATCAGCTCTGATACAAGAACACTGGCATAGTTTCTCACCTCACTGCATGGCATCTGTTGGGACAGGCATGTCACATGCATGGTGTGCAGTCATGTTCCCTGCCCTGAGTGCCTAACTGCCAGCATCTGGTATTCGGGGTTTTAGATTTTTTGTGACTGGCTCGCACTAATCTAGCATGTGCATCAAGGCCTAGGCTGGGATGCTGACGTGAATGTTCTCCTGGGCTCGTGGTCTATAACAAGCACGCTCTCCCTAGTGGCAATGGACTATAGTCCCTGTCAAGCAGTGGTGCAGCATACCAGGTATCAGCGATCATATAGTAGTGACCAGACCTTTTTGTCTCCGTCACAGATGTGCCAACACAGAGGGAGGTTATATAAAACCTGCCCTACTTTCCAGCTGAGTGCTTTAGAGGTAAGATTAAAGTGCCTTTAGTGCTCCTACCAGTCGTAGGTGTTCCATTCTAGCAGTGTAAATAGACATTATTGGTCCACTCAATCCTGCCTTGGCTTCAGACAAGAAAATACATATTGGTTGAGGTGGAGCTTACACTAGGTATGCAGAAGCAGTACCCCTGAGGAGCTCAACAGCAACGATGGTAGCTGTGGCTCTCCTAGGGATCTTTTCTAGGGTCAGATTTCCTAAGGCAGTGATTTTTGACTGGGGAATCAATTCCATCTCCTCTTGTATGAGAAAGTTGTGGGGGAGCAAGCTGGTATGACATACCACTTTTCTAGGGCATACCATTCACAAACCAGTGGGTTTGTGAAGAGGTTCAACAAGACCCCAAAGAACCAGAGGGAAAGTAAGTCTACCAGAGAACCTCAGGATGAAGTGCGATATTCTCTTGCCATGTCTTTGTTTACCTCCTGAGAGATTCCATAGAAGAGAGTGAGTTACTTTCCCTTTGAACTTCTGTTTCGGTACTCAATGTGGGGCCTGCTCACCTTGAATAGAGAAGGGTGCAAAGGAACTCCAGAACCACCTAAAAAGGAGGGATGAACTATGTAGTTGGCCTCAGGAAGTTGAAGGTGCAAGACGTTGCAAAACCTTCAGGCTAGCAAAGAGCGGATGACGGAACAATGGGCCAGATGTAGCAAAGGTTTTTACCCATTCTGTGTCTATGGGAAAAAGTGTTCGTACATATGGCCCAGTATGCCCAGAAAACAATGCTGACCGGGTACTAGGAAGGTTAAGAGGTGTCAGAGCTGAAGCCCATTTGTCCAAAAGCTTTGGTGGAGAGTTGGTGTGGCTCACATAAAATAGTTCAGAAAGTGTCTGAAGTGAACTATGTGGTGGACACAGGTGTCACAAAGGAGCCCAGGAACATGTTCCATACGAACTGACTGAAGCCTTGTATCTAAAGAGATTACACTGTGAAGTTCATAGCTGTGGCAGAGGAAGTTGTGGATGACAGTGAACATAGTGATATGAAGGATCGATCTGTGAAAGTGGTGCAGCTTGCCTCGGAGTTGATGCAACAGAGATAATGTAGAAAGGTTCTGGGACGATTTTCCCACTTATTCTCACTGACTCTAGTGTTGACACTGGTCTGTGTTTGTGAGCTTGACACTGGAGGTAGACTTCCTGTAAAGAATTTGACTATTCACATGTCAAACTGAGTCCAGGAAAGCATTAAGGCAGACATGGCAAATATATTTGACTTCAAGGTGACTGGGAGATCTCAGAGTAATTGGGCAATTCCTGTGGTTTTAGTGCCCAAGCAAGGTACCACATACTTATGCTTTTGTGTGCACTACAGTGCCCTAAGTGAAATAACCAAGACTGATACAGACCTGATCCCCTGAACTGATAGCTTGTGGACCAGCTGGACATAGCAAGGTGCGTAAGCACCTTAGATCTGACCAGTGACGACTGGCTGATTGCTCTAGCACCTTTTGCCATGGAAAACACTGCATTTTCTAAGCCTGAGGGATTATTCCAGTTCACGGTAATGCCCATTTGATTGGTAAATGCTTCTACCACTTCTCAGTGGCTGTTGAACCATGTTCTGTCAGGCTAGAAGAGTTCTGTGTGACCTACCTGGATGAACGTCTGTGTCCGGCAATTCATGTGAGGGCCACCTGCAGCACACAGAACAGGTATTGGTCCGCATACGTGGGATGAAATTAACAGTCAAGGAAACCAGGTGCCAAGTGGGGTAGTCCACTGTGGTCTTCCCTGGGCATCAAGTGGGGAATGGAAGGATTCACCTATTGGATGCTAAGATACAATCAGTACTAGAGTGGCAAGAGCCCACTACTCAGACTGAAGGGAGAGCCTTTTTATGACTCATTGGTAGGGCCAGTGGAATGTTGCAATTCTGCGGCTACTGCTTTTTTCGAGTAGGTATGTATTTGTGGCTTTTGCCACATATCCCATGACCTGTAGCTTAATCTGCAGATTTTACCACAAAAAAAGATTTTGGGGGTCATTCCGACCCTGGCGGTAAAATCCGCCAGGGCCGGGGACCGCGGATGCACCGCCAACAGGCTGGCGGTGCATCCCTGGGCATTCTGACCGCGGCGGTACAGCCGCGGTCAGAAACGGGAAACCGGCGGTGTACCGCCGGTTCCCCGCTGCCCTGGGGAATCCTCCATGGTGGCGCAGCTTGCTGCGCCGCCATGGGGATTCCGACCCCCTTACCGCCATCCTGTTCCTGGCGGTTTTGGCCGCCAGGAACAGGATGGCGGTAAGGGGTGTCGTGGGGCCCCTGGGGGCCCCTGCAGTGCCCATGCCAATGGCATGGGCACTGCAGGGGCCCCCGTAACAGGGCCCCACCAAGATTTTCAGTGTCTGCCAGGCATTTATGGTGTAGTGTCTCTTTTTTCACCTGAGGATCACTTGTTTCAAGTATCACTCTTTTTTTGATTCACCATTATATGCGGATGCAGCTTTCAAAGTATTAAAAACACATTTTTCACAAATGTGTTGGTACTGGATTCATTGGAGTTTTATTTTTTAAAGATTCTAGACAGATGATTTTCGTCTTTATTTAAGATTTTTTTTGCCTGAGTTGACCAGTAGCAAGATTTTTCTGCTATAATATTTAAATTGATTGTAAATGAGTTTCATGTGAATATGTATTTCAGAACAGGAGGCAAGCTCAGTCCACGCCCTTGGAGAGCACTTGTGGGGGAAGGCTGAGTCCTTCCAGCAGAGTCAGTGGGCAGCAGGGCGACAAGCAGGAGAGCAGTCCTTCCAGCAAAGCAGTCCAGATGAGTCCTTTGGGCAGCCAGGCAGTTCCTCTGACAGAGGCCATTTGTAGGTCCAGGAGTGTCTGATTTTTTGGGGTCACAGATCCAGTATATATACCGAAAAGTGCCTTTGAAGTGGAGGAAACTTCAAAGAGTGGTTTTGAAGTGCACCAATTCTCCTTTCAACTCAGCCTTCTGCCAGAAGATCTGTGGTGGGTGATCAGTCCTTTGTGTGAGAGGAGGCCACTATCCTTTGAAGTATAACTAAGAGCCCCTCCTCACTTCCTGCCCAAGAAGACTCATCAGTATGCAGATGAATGCAGGTGCAGCTGAGTGTCCTATGTTTATGGCTGGCTTGGTGGATGCACAAAGGGAGCTGTCAACCAGCACAGAACAGATGTGGATTGGAGCAGACTGTAAGTCACAGAGAGCAGTAAGGGCAGAGAAATGCCTACTCTCTAAAAGTGGCATTTCTAAAATAGTAATGTAAAATCCAACTTCATCATTAAGTAGGATTTCTCACTACCATTCCAACCATACCAAACATCACAAGGCTACTCCTCTCAGATAAGAATTTACCAATTAAAAGTACACAAGGGAGTTGCAAGTACTGCCCTATGAGAGAAGCAGGCTTCACATTTAAATGCCAAGTCGAAGTGGCAGTGAAACTGCACACTGTCGGGAATCCCCAAGGTGCCTCCTGCGTTATCTGTCAGCATCCCCAGGGATTAGGGTTAAATCATATCTCTGTTCTTGGTTAAACCTTCATGTTTCTAAGTAAACCAAATGGGCTGTGTTACACAATTGGTTTTATCAATGCTTGTTTTACCAATGCTTGTTTGCTAATGTGAGCAGGTGTAGACATGTGCTTCTAATTGGGCATGGTGACTCATCTCAACTGTTTTCCTGATTGGCTGTAAATAGCAGAGTGAAGCATGCCTCCCTGCTTTGCTTTGTTTTGGTTCCTGATCTCAGCATCTGACTTAACAGTCCAGCCATTTTGGGGATTCCCTGGCTTCAGTTACACAATCCCAAAATTGACTGGGCTGCAAGGACAGTGACATTAGACTCTAAACATTGCTGGCACTCCTGTTACCAAGACAAACCATTACTAGTGACACCCTTGCATTGTGGGTCCACACATAGTACAGCTATCAAGCCGGGCGACACACTGGCCATTCCTGCACCGTATAAAGACTTCCATGATGTCTTTAGTGAACAGAAGGCCACCCAGCTGCCACCATGTAGGTCATACAATTGTCGTATAGACTTGATTCCAGGGGCAACGCTACCATGCAGTAGGGTGCATGCTCTGTCTGAGCCTGAGAATCGATACCTGCAAGACTACCTGGATGATCTATTGGCTAAGGGTTTCATTCGTCATTCAATGTCACCAGTATCGTCATCTTTGTTTTTCGTGCCCAAGAAGAATCGCGAGCTGCGCACCTGTATAGGTTATCGTGCAGTGAACAAAGTGACCATAAAAAACGTTATCCTCTTCCGTTGATCCCGGTACTTTTAGATCAGGTACGTCAGTTGACCATTTATACTAAACTCAACCTCCGGGGCGCCTACCACTTGATCCAAGTGATGAAGGGGGATGAGTGGAAGACGGCGTTCCGAACTAAATTCGGACTCTTCGAGTACACAGTGATGCCCTTCGGGTTGTGTAACGCTCCTGCAGCGTTTCAATTTTTCATCAATGAAGTGCTGCAGGAGTTCCTGGATACCTGTGTAGTGGCATACATAGACGACATTTTGATCTATTAGTCTTCCACTGAGGAACATATAGCGGCATGTAGGAGTGGTTTGACAATAGCTTCGTGAGCATCATCTCTTCGCCAAGCTGGAAAAATGTGTTTTGTAGAATTCCTGGGATATTTGATCACTCCTGATGGAATTTCAATGGATAGGTCCAAGGTAAGGCCATCCTGGATTGGGTAGCCCCAAGATTCATCAAGGAAGTGCAACAGTTTTTGGGCTTCGCAAATTCTTATCGGAGATTTATATCCCACTTTTCTACTGTGGTAGCTCCCATAACTCGTTTCCTACGAAAGGGGGTTAAGTTCCTCTGGGATGCAGAAGCTGAGAAAGCCTTCCAACATCATAAAAACACATTCACCGAAGCACCCATTCTCCATCACCCCGACCCGGCTCAGCCATTTTTCGTGGAAGCAGACGCTTCCCAAATGGCAGTGGGTGGTGTTTTGACCCAATGAGATCCTGAGTTTGGGCATTTCCATCCAGTAGCTTACTTCTCAAAGAAATTAATACCCGCAGAGCAAAATTACACGGTGGCGGAGCGGGAACTGGCCATCAATCTTGCCTTCCATGAACGGCGTCACCACCTACTAGGAGCTAGACACACCGTAACTATTTACACAGATCACCATAATTTACAGTTTTTTCAAGCAGCCAAGGCCCTGACATCTCATCAATTACGCTGGCTTCTATTCTTTAACGAGTTTGACTTCGTAATCACCTATTGGCCCGGTACTACACCAGAAAAGGCAGACACGTTGTCTAGGATGGGTTTTTCCTCTGATGTTGCGCTAACACAGGTCAGAAGCATTATACCCCCAGAAAAAATCGTGGCTGTGTGCACTTCCCAAGAGTTCCTTCAGAAAATACGGGTAGCCCAACACAAGGTTCCCTGTTCAACTGATGTATGTGAAAAAGAGGGTTTACTATACCATGCTGATCAGTTGTACATACCTACCAAAGAATTACGGGATACAATGTCACATTGGGGATATGAGTCTGTCCTCGCAGGTCACCCGGGTGAGAAAAAGATGTTAGATCTCTGTCAAAGATGGTTTTTGTGGCCCACACTTGTGCAGGATGTCAGAAGCTACGTCTAGACTTGTTCCACCTGTGTTCGGGCTATAACCCCACATACTCCAACCGCAGGATTGTTACTTCCCATGCCAATTCCGGTGGCCCCATGGCATACCATAAGTATGGATTTTATTTCTGATCTCCCAGCTTCCAATGGACACACTGTCATATGGGTGGTTGTAGATTACCTAACTAAAATGGCTCATTTTGTTCCATTAAAATGCCTTCCTACGGCTTTCAAGCTCTTTGATTTGTTTGTCCAACACATTGTACAGCTTCATGGGTTGCTCACCACAATTGTTTCCGATCGTGGCCCCCAATTTATATCACGGTTTTGGCATAGCTTCTGATTTGTTTGTCCAACACATTGTACAGCTTCATGGGTTGCTCACCACAATTGTTTCCGATCGTGGCCCCCAATTTATATCACGGTTTTGGCATAGCTTCTGTTCCTCTGTCGGTATGGACGGCCGATTGTCCTCTGCATATCATCCACAAACGGATGGGCAGACGGAACGTGCCAACCAATCGCTGGAGCAAATCCTGAGATGTTACATTGACACATGGTCTACTGAGTGGGATAAGGCTTTACCTCTTGTTGAATTTGTATATAGCAACAGTGTCCACATTGCTACAGGAGTATCCCCATGTTACTGTTTGTTTGGTCTGCACCCAAGTATGCTACCTATAACTGGGTCCCAAACATCCACAGGAGTCCCATCAGTACAGAAACACCATAAAGAGTTACAGGAGATACAAAAACAAGTACACCACCATTTAAAACTCTACCAAGCTCAAATAAAAAATCAAGCACACGAAAGAAGGAGACCTGTTCCCTCTTTTCAGATAGGGGATCAGGTGTGGCTCTCAAAAAAAAAAATCTCCATCTTGCAGGATCCAGAAAATTAAACCCCTGATTTCTAGGCCTCTCTCCCATTGCCAAAATCATCAATCCTGTGGTAGTAGAACTGACGTTGTCAGATGATGTCAAGGTACACCCCGTGTTTCATGTGTCGTTACTCTGTCCCTATTCCCCTGATACCCGCAATGCCCCACCACCTCCCCCGGTAAAAGTACACGGGCAATGGGAATTTGAAGTGGCCAAAATTCTTGACTCTAGGGGCGTCCGTAGTGTTCTACACTATTTATTGGCTTAGAAAGGCTATGAGCCTGAGGACAGTTCCTGGGAACCTGCGTCCACAGTTCATGCTCCATGTCTTACTAAAAAATTCCCTCTCCTGCACCCTTCCAAGCCCCGCCCTTTGAAAAGGTCCTTGGTGGGGAGGACTGTCAGAAATTCCCAAGGTGCCTCCTGTGTTATCTGTCAGCATCCCAAGGGATTAGGGTTAAATCATATCTCTGTTCTTGGTTAAACCTTCATGTTTCTAAGTAAACATAATGTGCTGTGTTACACAATTGGTTTTATCAAGGCGTGTTTTACCAATGCTTGCTTGCTAATGTGAGCAGGTGTAGACATGTGCTTCTAACTGGGCATGGTGACTCATCTCAACTGCTTTCCTGATTGGCTATAAATAGCAGAATGAAGCATGCCTCCCTGCTTGGCTTTGTTTTGCTTCCTGATCTCAGCATCTGACTTAACAGTCCAGCCCCTGCTGTCATCCTTGTATTCAGGACTTTTGAGGCAATTCTTTTCTTCATTCCTGTACCAGCTGACACCAGGCATTCCTCCAAATGCAAAAACAACAAGTGATGGACAGAATGCTGAACATTGTCAAATATTCACCCCCAGTCACAGATCTGGGTTTAATCTATCTTTTTTTTGCTGCCCATGCCATTCCAGTTTAGACCCAGCCATATGCAAATCAGTCTTGACCCTGTTCCCCATGGGAACAGTCCAGCCCGAACTGCTAGGCCAGGTCTTCCCTGGACTGGAAACAAGCATCCTGGGACCGGTTTCGGGGTTTCACCCCTCATCAGCCAGGCTAGCTTGAATCCAGTGGCATGGGAAGCACGGGACCCACGTCTGGGCATACCCTTCCCACTTAGGGCGACAAATGCAAAAACAACAAGTGATGGACGGAATGCTGAACATTGTCAAACATTCACCCCCTGTAGGAAGTTGGCTCTGTATGTGCTATTTCAAAGTAAGGAATAGCATGCACAGAGTCCAAGGGTTCCCCTTAGAGGTAAAATAGTGGTAAAAATAGATAATACTAATGCTCTATTTTGTGGTAGTGTGGTCGAGCAGTAGGCTTATCCAAGGAGTAGTGTTAAGCATTTGTTGTACATACACATAGACAATAAATGAGGTACACACACTCAGAGACAAATCCAGCCAATAGGTTTTGTTATAGAAAAATATCTTTTCTTAGTTTATTTTAAGAACCACAGGTTCAAATTTAACATGTAATATCTTGTTTGAAAGGTATTGCAGGTAAGTACATTAGGAACTTTGAATCATTTCAATTGCATGTATACTTTTCAAGTTATTGACAAATAGCTATTTCAAAAGTGGACACTTAGTGCAATTTTCACAGTTCCTGGGGGAGGTAAGTTTTTGTTAGTTTTACCAGGTAAGTAAGACACTTACAGGGTTCAGTTCTTGGTCCAAGGTAGCCCACCGTTGGGGGTTCAGAGCAACCCCAAAGTTACCACACCAGCAGCTCAGGGCCGGTCAGGTGCAGAGTTCAAAGTGGTGCCCAAAACGCATAGGCTATAATGGAGAGAAGGGGGTGCCCCGGTTCCGGTCTGCTTGCAGGTAAGTACCCGCGTCTTCGGAGGGCAGACCAGGGGGGTTTTGTAGGGCACCGGGGGGGACACAAGCCCACACAGAAATTTCACCCTCAGCAGCGCGGAGGCGGCCGGGTGCAGTGTAGAAACAAGCGTCGGGTTTGCAATGTTAGTCAATGAGAGATCAAGGGATCTCTTCAGCGCTGCAGGCAGGCAAGGGGGGGCTTCCTCGGGGAAACCTCCACTTGGGCAAGGGAGAGGGACTCCTGGGGGTCACTTCTCCAGTGAAAGTCCGGTCCTTCAGGTCCTGGGGGCTGCGGGTGCAGGGTCTTTTCCAAGCGTCGGGACTTAGGTTTCAGAGAGTCGCGGTCAGGGGAAGCCTCGGGATTCCCTCTGCAGGCGGCGCTGTGGGGGCTCAGGGGGGACAGGTTTTGGTACTCACAGTCGTAGAGTAGTCCGGGGGTCCTCCCTGAGGTGTTGGTTCTCCACCAGCCGAGTCGGGGTCGCCGGGTGCAGTGTTGCAAGTCTCACGCTTCTTGCGGGGAGTTGCAGGGTTCTTTAAAGCTGCTTCTTGAAACAAAGTTGCAGTCTTTTTGGAGCAGGTCCGCTGTCCTCGGGAGTTTCTTGTCGTCGTCGAAGCAGGGCAGTCCTCAGAGGATTCAGAGGTCGCTGGTCCCTTTGGAAGGCGTCGCTGGAGCAGAGTTCTTTGGAAGGCAGGAGACAGGCCGGTGAGTTTCTGGAGCCAAGGCAGTTGTTGTCTTCTGGTCTTCCTCTGCAGGGGTTTTCAGCTGGGCAGTCCTTCTTCTTGTTGTTTCAGGAATCTAATTTTCTAGGGTTCAGGGTAGCCCTTAAATACTAAATTTAAGGGCGTGTTTAGGTCTGGGGGGTTAGTAGCCAATGGCTACTAGCCCTGAGGGTGGGTACACCCTCTTTGTGCCTCCTCCCAAGGGGAGGGGGTCACAATCCTAACCCTATTGGGGGAATCCTCCATCTGCAAGATGGAGGATTTCTAAAAGTTGGAGTCACCTCAGCTCAGGACACCTTAGGGGCTGTCGTGACTGGCCAGTGACTCCTCCTTGTTGCTTTCTTTGTTCCCTCCAGCCTTGCCGCCAAAAGTGGGGGCCGTGGCCGGAGGGGGCGGGCAACTCCACTAAGCTGGAGTGCCCTGCTGGGCTGTGACAAAGGGGTGAGCCTTTGAGGCTCACCGCCAGGTGTTACAGCTCCTGCCTGGGGGAGGTGTTAGCATCTCCACCCAGTGCAGGCTTTGTTACTGGCCTCAGAGTGACAAAGGCACTCTCCCCATGGGGCCAGCAACATGTCTCTAGTGTGGCAGGCTGCTGGAACTAGTCAGCCTACACAGACAGTCGGTTAAGTTTCAGGGGGCACCTCTAAGGTGCCCTCTGGGGTGTATTTTGCAATAAAATGTACACTGGCATCAGTGTGCATTTATTGTGCTGAGAAGTTTGATACCAAACTTCCCAGTTTTCAGTGTAGCCATTATGGTGCTGTGGAGTTCGTGTTTGACAAACTCCCAGACCATATACTCTTATGGCTACCCTGCACTTACAATGTCTAAGGTTTTGCTTAGACACTGTAGGGGTACAGTGCTCATGCACTGGTACCCTCACCTATGGTATAGTGCACCCTGCCTTAGGGCTGTAAGGCCTGCTAGAGGGGTGTCTTACCTATACTGCATAGGCAGTGAGAGGCTGGCATGGCACCCTGAGGGGAGTGCCATGTCGAATTACTCGTTTTGTTCTCACTAGCACACACAAGCTGGCAAGCAGGGTGTCTGTGCTGAGTGAGAGGTCTCCAGGGTGGCATAAGACATGCTGCAGCCCTTAGAGACCTTCCTTGGCATCAGGGCCCTTGGTACTAGAAGTACCAGTTACAAGGGACTTATCTGGATGCCAGGGTCTGCCAATTGTGGATACAAAAGTACAGGTTAGGGAAAGAACACTGGTGCTGGGGCCTGGTTAGCAGGCCTCAGCACACTTTCAATTGTAAACATAGCATCAGCAAAGGCAAAAAGTCAGGGGGCAACCATGCCAAGGAGGCATTTCCTTACACAACCCCCCCCCAAACGAAAGAGGAGGAGACTAACCTTTCCCAAGAGAGTCTTCATTTTCTAAGTGGAAGAACCTGGAAAGGCCATCTGCATTGGCATGGGCAGTCCCAGGTCTGTGTTCCACTATAAAGTCCATTCCCTGTAGGGAGATGGACCACCTCAACAGTTTAGGATTTTCACCTTTCATTTGCATCAGCCATTTGAGAGGTCTGTGGTCAGTTTGAACTAGGAAGTGAGTCCCAAAGAGGTATGGTCTCAGCTTCTTCAGGGACCAAACCACAGCAAAGGCCTCCCTCTCAATGGCACTCCAACGCTGCTCCCTGGGGAGTAACCTCCTGCTAATGAAAGCAACAGGCTGGTCAAGGCCATCATCATTTGTTTGGGACAAAACTGCCCCTATCCCATGTTCAGAGGCATCTGTCTGCACAATGAACTGCTTAGAATAATCTGGAGCTTTTAGAACTGGTGCTGAGCACATTGCTTGTTTCAGGGTGTCAAAGGCCTGTTGGCATTCCACAGTCCAGTTCACTTTCTTGGGCATTTTCTTGGAGGTGAGCTCAGTGAGGGCTGTCACAATGGATCCATATCCCTTCACAAACCTCCTGTAATACCCAGTCAAGCCAAGGAATGCCCTGACTTGAGTCTGGGTTTTTAGAGCTACCCAGTCCAGAATAGTCTGGATCTTGGGTTGGAGTGGCTGAACTTGGCCTCCACCTACAAGGTGGCCCAAGTAAACCACAGTTCCCTGCCCTATCTGGCATTTGGATGCCTTGATAGAGAGGCCTGCAGATTGCAGAGCCTTCAAAACCTTCTTCAGGTGGACCAGGTGATCCTGCCAGGTGGAGCTAAAGACAGCAATATCATCAAGATAAGCTGTGCTAAAGGACTCCAAGCCAGCAAGGACTTGATTCACCAACCTTTGGAAGGTGGCAGAGGCATTCTTTAAACCAAAGGGCATAACAGTAAACTGATAATGCCCATCAGGTGTGGAGAATGCTGTTTTCTCTTTCGCTCCAGGTGCCATTTTTATTTGCCAGTACCCTGCTGTCAAGTCAAAGGTACTTAAGAATTTGGCAGCACCTAATTTATCTATGAGCTCATCAGCTCTAGGAATTGGATGAGCATCTGTCTTGGTGACAGAGTTGAGCCCTCTGTAGTCCACACAAAACCTCATCTCTTTCTTTCCATCTTTGGTGTGAGGTTTGGGGACTAAGACCACTGGGCTAGCCCAGGGGCTGTCAGAGCGCTCAATTACTCCCAATTCCAGCATATTGTGGACTTCCACCTTGATGCTTTCCTTAACATGGTCAGACTGTCTAAAAATTTTGTTTTTGACAGGCATGCTGTCTCCTGTGTCCACATCATGGGTACACAGGTGTGTCTGACCAGGGGTTAAGGAGAAGAGTTCAGGAAACTGTTGTAGGACTCTCCTACAATCAGCTTGCTGTTGGCCAGAGAGGGTGTCTGAGTAGATCACTCCATCTACTGAGCCATCTTTTGGGTCTGATGACAGAAGATCAGGGAGAGGTTCACTCTCTGCCTCCTGATCCTCATCTGTTACCATCAACAGATTCACATCAGCCCTGTCATGGAAGAGCTTAAGGCGGTTCACATGGATCACCCTCTTGGGGCTCCTGCTTGTGCCCAGGTCCACCAGGTAGGTGACCTGACTCTTCCTTTCTAGCACTGGGTAAGGGCCACTCCATTTGTCCTGGAGTGCCCTGGGATCCACAGGCTCCAGAACCCAGACTTTCTGCCCTGGTTGGAACTCAACCAGTGCAGCCTTTTGGTCATACCAAAACTTCTGGAGCTGTTGGCTGGCCTCAAGGTTTTTGGTTGCCTTTTCCATGTACTCTGCCATTCTAGAGCGAAGGCCAAGTACATAGTCCACTATGTCTTGTTTAGGCTCATGAAGAGGTCTCTCCCAGCCTTCTTTAACAAGAGCAAGTGGTCCCCTTACAGGGTGACCAAACAGAAGTTCAAAGGGTGAGAATCCTACTCCCTTCTGTGGCACCTCTCTGTAAGCAAAAAGCAGACATGGCAAGAGGACATCCCATCTCCTTTTGAGTTTTTCTGGGAGCCCCATGATCATGCCTTTTAATGTCTTGTTGAATCTCTCAACTAAGCCATTAGTTTGTGGATGGTATGGTGTAGTGAATTTGTAAGTCACTCCACACTCATTCCACATGTGTTTTAGGTATGCTGACATGAAGTTGGTACCTCTGTCAGACACCACCTCCTTAGGGAAACCCACTCTGGTAAAGATACCAATGAGGGCCTTGGCTACTGCAGGGGCAGTAGTCGACCTAAGGGGAATAGCTTCAGGATACCTAGTAGCATGATCCACTACTACTAGGATGTACATATTTCCTGAGGCTGTGGGAGGTTCCAGTGGACCAACTATGTCCACACCCACTCTTTCAAAGGGGACCCCCACCACTGGAAGTGGAATGAGGGGGGCCTTTGGGTGCCCACCTGTCTTACCACTGGATTGACAGGTGGGGCAGGAGAGGCAAAACTCCTTAACCTTCTGGGACATATTGGGCCAGTAGAAGTGGTTGACTAACCTCTCCCACGTCTTGGTTTGCCCCAAATGCCCAGCAAGGGGAATATCATGGGCTAAGGTCAGAATAAACTCTCTGAACGACTGAGGCACTACCACTCTCCTAGTGGCACCAGGTTTGGGGTCTCTGGCCTCAGTGTACAGGAGTCCATCTTCCCAATAGACCCTATGTGTTCCATTTTTCTTGCCCTTGGACTCTTCAGCAGCTTGCTGCCTAAGGCCTTCAAGAGAGGGACAGGTTTCTTGTCCCTTACACAGCTCTTCCCTTGAGGGTCCCCCTGGGCCTAAGAGCTCAACCTGATAAGGTTCAAGCTCCAAAGGCTCAGTTCCCTCAGAGGGCAGAACTTCTTCCTGAGAAGAGAGGTTCTCTTTTTCTGACTGTGTTGCAGTTGGTTTCCCAACTGACTTTCCTTTTCTCTTGGTAGGCTGGGCCATTTTTCCAGACTCCAGCTCTACTTTTTCACCCTGTGCCTTGCATTGTGCTCTTGTTTTTACACACACCAGTTCAGGGATACCCAGCATGGCTGCATGGGTTTTTAGTTCTACCTCAGCCCATGCTGAGGACTCCAGGTCATTTCCAAGCAGACAGTCTACTGGGATGTTTGAGGAGACCACCACCTGTTTCAGGCCATTGACCCCTCCCCATTCTAAAGTTACCATTGCCATGGGATGTGCTTTAGTTTGATTGTCAGCATTGGTGACTGTATAAGTTTTTCCAGTCAGGTATTGGCCAGGGGAAACCAGTTTCTCTGTCACCATGGTGACACTGGCACCTGTATCCCTCAGGCCCTCTACACTTGTCCCATTAATAAAGAGCTGCTGCCTGTATTTTTGCATGTTAGGAGGCCAGGCAGCTAGTGTGGCTAAATCCACCCCACCCTCAGAGACTAGAGTAGCTTCAGTGTGGACCCTGATTTGCTCTGGGCACACTGTTGATCCCACTTGGAGACTAGCCATTCCAGTGTTACCTGGATTGGAGTTTGGAGTGGAACTTTTCTTGGGACAGGCCTTGTCTCCAGTTTGGTGTCCAGACTGACTACAGTTTCGACACCAGACCTTTTTGGGATCAAAGTTTTTACCCTTGTACCCAGGATTGTTTTGTGAAGAGGCTCTGGGCCCACCCTCCTGTGCAGGTTTTTGGGGGCCTGTAGAAGACTCTTTACTATTTTTAGTTTTGGCTGTCTCACTACCTTTCCCCTGGGGAGGTTTTGTGACCCCTTTCTTTTGGTCACCCCCTGTGGAAGTTTTGGACACCCTAGTCTTGACCCAATGGTCCGCCTTCTTTCCCAATTCTTGGGGAGAAATTGGTCCTAGGTCTACCAGATGCTGATGCAGTTTATCATTGAAACAATTACTTAACAGGTGTTCTTTCACAAATAAATTGTACAGCCCATCATAATTACTTACACCACTGCCTTGAATCCAACCATCTAGTGTTTTTACTGAGTAGTCTACAAAGTCAACCCAGGTCTGGCTCGAGGATTTTTGAGCCCCCCTGAATCTAATCCTATACTCCTCAGTGGAGAATCCAAAGCCCTCAATCAGGGTACCCTTCATGAGGTCATAAGATTCTGCATCTTTTCCAGAGAGTGTGAGGAGTCTATCCCTACACTTTCCTGTGAACATTTCCCAAAGGAGAGCACCCCAGTGAGATCTGTTCACTTTTCTGGTTACACAAGCCCTCTCAAAAGCTGTGAACCATTTGGTGATGTCATCACCATCTTCAGATTTAGTTACAATCCCTTTAGGGATTTTCAACATGTCAGGAGAATCTCTGACCCTATTTATGTTGCTGCCACCATTGATGGGTCCTAGGCCCATCTCTTGTCTTTCCCTCTCTATGGCTAGGATCTGTCTTTCCAAAGCCAATCTTTTGGCCATCCTGGCTAACTGGATGTCCTCTTCACTGGGGTTATCCTCAGTGATTTCAGAGTTGTTGGTCCCTCCTGTGAGGGAACCAGCATCTCTGACTATTATTTGTGGAGTCAGGGCTTGAGTAGCCCTGCTCTCCCTAAGTAGGACTGGAGGGGTGGAATTTCCCTCCAAGTCACTATCTTCATCCTCTGAATTGCCACCCTCAGAGGGGTTGGCCTTTTCAAACTCTGCCAAAAGCTCCTGGAGCTGTATTTTGGTAGGTTTGGGGCCTATTGTTATTTTCTTTAGTTTACAGAGTGACCTTAGCTCTCTCATCTGTAGATGGAGGTAAGGTGTGGTGTCGAGTTCCACCACAGTCACATCTGTGCTAGACATTTTGCTTCTAAAAGTTGGAATACTTTTTAAGAATCTACAACTAGTTCTAGGTTCTAATTCAAACTTTTACAAACTTTTAAACTCTAAAAGAAATGCTAAACAGGATCTAACACAAGGCCCTAGCAGGACTTTTAAGAATTTAGAAAACTTTTCAAATTGCAAAAATCAATTTCTAATGACAATTTTGGAATTTGTCGTGTGATCAGGTATTGGCTGAGTAGTCCAGCAAATGCAAAGTCTTGTACCCCACCGCTGATCCACCAATGTAGGAAGTTGGCTCTGTATGTGCTATTTCAAAGTAAGGAATAGCATGCACAGAGTCCAAGGGTTCCCCTTAGAGGTAAGATAGTGGTAAAAATAGATAATACTAATGCTCTATTTTGTGGTAGTGTGGTCGAGCAGTAGGCTTATCCAAGGAGTAGTGTTAAGCATTTGTTGTACATACACATAGACAATAAATGAGGTACACACACTCAGAGACAAATCCAGCCAATAGGTTTTGTTATAGAAAAATATCTTTTCTTAGTTTATTTTAAGAACCACAGGTTCAAATTTAACATGTAATATCTTGTTTGAAAGGTATTGCAGGTAAGTACATTAGGAACTTTGAATCATTTCAATTGCATGTATACTTTTCAAGTTATTGACAAATAGCTATTTCAAAAGTGGACACAGTGCAATTTTCACAGTTCCTGGGGGAGGTAAGTTTTTGTTAGTTTTACCAGGTAAGTAAGACACTTACAGGGTTCAGTTCTTGGTCCAAGGTAGCCCACCGTTGGGGGTTCAGAGCAACCCCAAAGTTACCACACCAGCAGCTCAGGGCCGGTCAGGTGCAGAGTTCAAAGTGGTGCCCAAAACGCATAGGCTATAATGGAGAGAAGGGGGTGCCCCGGTTCCGGTCTGCTTGCAGGTAAGTACCCGCGTCTTCGGAGGGCAGACCAGGGGGGTTTTGTAGGGCACCGGGGGGGACACAAGCCCACACAGAAATTTCACCCTCAGCAGCGCGGAGGCGGCCGGGTGCAGTGTAGAAACAAGCGTTGGGTTTGCAATGTTAGTCAATGAGAGATCAAGGGATCTCTTCAGCGCTGCAGGCAGGCAAGGGGGGGCTTCCTCGGGGAAACCTCCACTTGGGCAAGGGAGAGGGACTCCTGGGGGTCACTTCTCCAGTGAAAGTCCGGTCCTTCAGGTCCTGGGGGCTGCTGGTGCAGGGTCTTTTCCAAGCGTCGGGACTTAGGTTTCAGAGAGTCGCGGTCAGGGGAAGCCTCGGGATTCCCTCTGCAGGCGGCGCTGTGGGGGCTCAGGGGGGACAGGTTTTGGTACTCACAGTCGTAGAGTAGTCCGGGGGTCCTCCCTGAGGTGTTGGTTCTCCACCAGCCGAGTCGGGGTCGCCGGGTGCAGTGTTGCAAGTCTCACGCTTCTTGCGGAGAGTTGCAGGGTTCTTTAAAGCTGCTTCTTGAAACAAAGTTGCAGTCTTTTTGGAGCAGGTCCGCTGTCCTCGGGAGTTTCTTGTCGTCGTCGAAGCAGGGCAGTCCTCAGAGGATTCAGAGGTCGCTGGTCCCTTTGGAAGGCGTCGCTGGAGCAGAGTTCTTTGGAAGGCAGGAGACAGGCCGGTGAGTTTCTGGAGCCAAGGCAGTTGTTGTCTTCTGGTCTTCCTCTGCAGGGGTTTTCAGCTGGGCAGTCCTTCTTCTTGTTGTTGCAGGAATCTAATTTTCTAGGGTTCAGGGTAGCCCTTAAATACTAAATTTAAGGGCGTGTTTAGGTCTGGGGGGTTAGTAGCCAATGGCTACTAGCCCTGAGGGTGGGTACACCCTCTTTGTGCCTCCTCCCAAGGGGAGGGGGTCACAATCCTAACCCTATGTTGGGAATCCTCCATCTGCAAGATGGAGGATTTCTAAAAGTTGGAGTCACCTCAGCTCAGGACACCTTAGGGGCTGTCCTGACTGGCCAGTGACTCCTCCTTGTTGCTTTCTTTGTTCCCTCCAGCCTTGCCGCCAAAAGTGGGGGCCGTGGCCGGAGGGGGCGGGCAACTCCACTAAGCTGGAGTGCCCTGCTGGGCTGTGACAAAGGGGTGAGCCTTTGAGGCTCACCGCCAGGTGTTACAGCTCCTGCCTGGGGGAGGTGTTAGCATCTCCACCCAGTGCAGGCTTTGTTACTGGCCTCAGAGTGACAAAGGCACTCTCCCCATGGGGCCAGCAACATGTCTCTAGTGTGGCAGGCTGCTGGAACTAGTCAGCCTACACAGACAGTCGGTTAAGTTTCAGGGGGCACCTCTAAGGTGCCCTCTGGGGTGTATTTTGCAATAAAATGTACACTGGCATCAGTGTGCATTTATTGTGCTGAGAAGTTTGATACCAAACTTCCCAGTTTTCAGTGTAGCCATTATGGTGCTGTGGAGTTCGTGTTTGACAAACTCCCAGACCATATACTCTTATGGCTACCCTGCACTTACAATGTCTAAGGTTTTGCTTAGACACTGTAAGGGTACAGTGCTCATGCACTGGTACCCTCACCTATGGTATAGTGCACCCTGCCTTAGGGCTGTAAGGCCTGCTAGAGGGGTGTCTTACCTATACTGCATAGGCAGTGAGAGGCTGGCATGGCACCCTGAGGGGAGTGCCATGTCGACTTACTCGTTTTGTTCTCACTAGCACACACAAGCTGGCAAGCAGGGTGTCTGTGCTGAGTTAGAGGTCTCCAGGGTGGCATAAGACATGCTGCAGCCCTTCGAGACCTTCCTTGGCATCAGGGCCCTTGGTACTAGAAGTACCAGTTACAAGGGACTTATCTGGATGCCAGGGTCTGCCAATTGTGGATACAAAAGTACAGGTTAGGGAAAGAACACTGGTGCTGGGGCCTGGTTAGCAGGCCTCAGCACACTTTCAATTGTAAACATAGCATCAGCAAAGGCAAAAAGTCAGGGGGCAACCATGCCAAGGAGGCATTTCCTTACACCCCCAGTCACAGATCTGGGTTTAATCCATCGTTTTTTTGCTGCCCATGCCATTCCAGTTTGGACCCAGCCATATGCAAATCAGGCATTCCTCCAGCACACCGGAAAAGACTGCAGCTAAGTGACTAGTATTCTCCAGGGAGTTTTTTGGCAGAGTGCTTATCTTGAAGAGACAAATGCATTTCTGAACATTCTACATTATTATTGTAGTTACTTGCCTAAATGTGCTTCAGGAAATCTGCTTGAGCTCAAATACTACAAAAAGTGACAGTACAATTTTAAAAGAGCATTTGCATGACTTTTCTTTCTCTAATAGCATAACCCTTGGATTTCAATTGTGTCCTTCATGCCTGTGTTTCAGGTTTGAGCTATTTGCTTTTTGAAGGGTGTAGGAAGTTGGCTCTGTATATACTATTTCAAAGTAAGAAATAGTGTGCACAAAGTCCAAGGGTTCCCCTTAGAGGTAAGATAGTGGCAAAAAGAGATAATTATAATGCTCTGTTTTGTGGTTGTGTGGTTGAGCAGTAGGCTTATCAGAGGGTACTGTTAAGCATTTGTTGTACACACACAGTCAATAAATGAGGAACACACACTCAAAGACTTACTCCAGGCCAATAGGTTTTTATATAGAAAAATATATTTTCTTAGTTTATTTTAAGAACCTCAGGTTCAAGATTTACAAGTAATACTTCAAATGAAAGGTATTTCACTCAGGTATTCTAGGAACTTTGAATAATCACAATAGCATGTACAGTTTTGACAAAAATGACAAGCTATTTTAAAAGTGGACACTGCAAAAATCAACAGTTCCTGGGGGAGGTAAGTATTTGTTAAGTTCACAGGTAAGTAAAACACTTACAGGGTTCAAAGTTGGGTCCAAGGTAGCCCACCATTGGGGGTTCAAGGCAACCCCAAAATTACCACACCCGCAGCTCATGGCCGGTCAGGTGCAGAGGTCAAAGTGGTGCCCAAAACACATAGGCTTCAATGGAAATAGGGGTGCCCCGGTTCCAGTCTGCCAGCAGGTAAGTACCCGCGTCCTTGGGGGGCAGACCAGGGGGGTTTTGTAGGGCACCGGGGGGGGACACAAGCAGGCACAGAGAGTACACCCTCAGCGGCACAGGGGCGTCTGGGTGCAGAGTGCAAACAGGCGTCGGGTTTCAGATAGGAATCAATGGGGAGACCCAGGGGTCTCTTCAATGATGCAGGCAGGGACGGGGGGGGCTCCTTGGGGTAGCCACCACCTGGGCTAAGCAGAGGGTCACCTGGGGGTCGCTCCTGCACTGGAGTTCGGTTCCTTCAGGTCCTGGGGGCTGCGGGTGCAGTGCTGGTTCAAGGCAAAGGGTTCCTTGTTACAAGCAGTCGCGGTCAGGGGGAGCCTCTGGATTTCCCCTGCAGGCGTCGCTTTCGGGGCTCAGGGGGGTCAACTGTGGCTACTCACGGGCTCGCAGTTGCTGGGGAGTCCTCCCTGTAGTGTTAGTTTTCCGCAGGTCGAGCCGGGGGCGTCAGGTGCAGAGTGGAAAGTCTCACGCTTCCGGCGGGAAACGTGGGGTCTTTAAAGTTGCTTCTTTGTTGCAGAAATGTGCAGTTTCTTGAACAAGGCCGCTGTTCTCGGGAACTTCTTGGTCCTTTAGATGCAGGTTAGTCCTCTGAGGCTTCAGAGGTCGCTGGACCCTGTTCGATGCGTCGCTGTTGCAGTTTTCTTCGAAGTAGGGAGACAGGCCGGTGGGGCAGGGGCCAAAGCAGTTGTCGTCTCCGTCTTCACTGCAGGGCTTCAGGTCAGCAGTCCTTCTTCGTTAGGTTGCAGGAATCTGTCTTCTTTGGTTCTGGGAGCCCCTAAATATTGAATTTAGGGGTGTGTTTAGGTCTGGGAGGGCAGTAGTCAATGGCTACTGGCCCTGAGGGTGGCTACACCCTCTTTGTGCCTCCTCCCTGTGGGGAGGGGGGCACATCCCTAATCCTATTGGGGGAATCCTCCTTCTACAAGATGGAGGATTTCTAAAAGTAAGCGTCACCTCAGCTCAGGACACCTTAGGGGCTGTCCTGACTGGGGGTGACTCCTCCTTGTTTTCCTCGTTATCTCCTCCAGCCTTGCCGCCAAAAGTGTGGGCAGTGGCTGGAGGGGCGGGCATCTCCACTAGCTGGGATTCCCTGTGGTGCTGTAACAAAGGGGGTGAGCCTTTGAGGCTCACTGCCAGGTGTTACAGTTCCTGCAGGGGGAGGTGAGAAGCACCTCCACCCAGTACAGTTTTGTTCCTGGCCACAGAGTGACAAAGGCACTCTCCCCATGTGGCCAGCAACATGTCTGGTGTGTGGCAGGCTGGCAAAAACTAGTCAGCCCACACTGGAAGTCGGGTATGTGTTCAGGGGGCATCTCTAAGATGCCCTCTGGGTGTATTTTACAATAAAGTGCACACTGGCATCAGTGTGCATTTATTGTGCTGGGAAGTTTGATACCAAACTTCCCAGTTTTCAGTGTAGCCATTATGGTGCTGTGGAGTTTGTGATTGACAGACTCCCAGACCATATACTCTTAGGCTACCCTGCACTTACAATGTCTAAGGTTTTGCTTATACACTGTAGGGGCATGGTGCTCATGCACATATGCCCTACCCTGTGGTATAGTGCACCCTGCCTTAGGGCTGTAAGGCCTGCTAGAGGGGTGATTTACCTATGCCACAGGCAGTGTGAGGTTGGCATGGCACTCTGAGGGGAGTGCCATGTCGACTTAGTCATTTTCTCCCCACCAGCACACACAAGCTGGCAAGCAGTGTGTATGTGCTGAGTGAGGGGTCCCTAGGGTGGCATAAGACATGCTGCAGCCGTTAGAGACCTTCCCTGGCATCAGGGCCCTTGGTACCAGGGTACCAGTTACAAGGGACTTACCTGAGTGCCAGGGTTGTGCCAATTGGGAGACAAGGTACAGTTTAGGGAAAAAACACTGGTGCTGGGGCCTGGTTAGCAGGGTCCCAGCACACTTTCAAATCATAACTTGGCATCAGCAAAGGCAAAAAGTCAGGGGGTAACCATGCCAAGGAGGCATTTCCTTACTCAACCCCACCCCCCCAACCCCCAAACGAAAGAGGATGAGACTAACCTTTCCCAAGAGAGTCTTCATTTTCTAAGTGGAAGAACCTGGAAAGGCCATCTGCATTGGCATGGGCAGTCCCAGGTCTGTGTTCCACTATAAACTCCATTCCCTGTAGGGATATGGACCACCTCAACAGTTTAGGATTTTCATCTTTCATTTGCATTAGCAATCTGAGAGGTCTGTGGTCAGTCTGAACTACAAAGTGAGTACCAAAGAGGTATGGTCTCAGCTTCCTCAGGGACTAGACCACAACAAAGGCCTCCTTCTCAATTGCACTCCGACGCTGCTCCCTGGGGAGTAACCTCCTGCTAATGAAAGCAACAGGCTGGTCAAGGCCATCATCATTTGTTTGGGACAGAACTGTCCCTATCCCATGTTCAGAGGCATCAGTCTGCACAATGAACTGCTTGGAGTAATCTGGAGCTTTGAGAACTGGTGCTGTGCACATAGTTTGTTTCAGGGTGTCAAAGACCTGTTGGCACTCTACAGTCCAGTTTACCTTCTTGGGCCTTTTCTTAGAGGTAAGTTCTGTGAGGGGTGTCACTATGGGCCATATCCCTTCACAAACCTCCTATAGTAAGTAACCAGTCAAGCCAAGGAATGCCCTGACTTGAGTCTGGGTTTTTGGAGCTACCCGGTCCAGAATAGTCTGGATCTTGGGTTGGAGTGGCTGAACTTCGCCTCCACCTACAAGGTGTCCCAAGTAAACCACAGTACCCTGCCCTATCTGAAATTTGGATGCCTTGATAGAGAGGCCTGCTGCTTGCAGGGCCTGCAAGACCTTCAGGTGGACCAGGTGATCCTGCCAGCTGGAGATAAAGACAGCAATATCATCAAGATAAGCTACACTAAAGGACTCCAAACCAGCAAAGACTTGATTCACCAACCTTTGGAAGGTGGCAGGGGCATTCCTTAAGCCAAAGGGCATCACAGTAAACTGATAGTGCCTATCAGGTGTAGAGAATGCTGTCTTTTCTTTTGCTCCTGGTGCCATTTTTATTTGCTAGTACCCTGCTGCCAGCTGTCAAGTCAAAGGTACTCAAGTATTTGGCAGCACCAAATTTAACAATTAACTAATCTGCCCTTGTAATGGGATGGGAATCTGTCTTGGTGACAGAATTAAGTCCTCTGTAGACCACACAAAACCTCATCTCTCTCTTGCCATCTTGTGTGAGGTTTGGGGACTAAGACCACTGGGCTAGCCCAGGGACTGTCGGAGTGCTCAATGACTCCCAATTCCAGCATCTTGTGGACTTCCACTTTGATGCTTTCTTTAACTTGGTCAGACTGTCTAAAACTTTTGTTTTTGACAGGAATGCTGTCTCCTGTGTCCACATCATGGGTACACAGGTGTGTCTGACCAGGGGTTAGGGAAAAGAGCTCAGCAAACTGTTGTAGGGTTTTCCTACAGTCAGCTTGCTGTTGGCCAGAGAGAGTGTCTGAGTAGACCACTCCATCTACTGAGCCGTCTTTAGGGTCAGTGGAGAGGAGATCAGGGAGAGGTTCACTCTCGGCTTCCTGGTCCTCATCTGTAACCATTAACATGTTTACATCTGCCCTGTCATGAAAGAGTTTGAGGCGGTTCACATGGATCACCCTTTTGGGGGTCCTGCTAGTGCCTAGGTCTACCAGGTAGGTGACCTGACTCTTTCTCTCTAGCACTGGGTAAGGGCCACTCCATCTGTCCTGAAGTGCCCTGGGAACCACAGGCTCCAGAACCCAGACTTTCTGCCCTGGCTAAAACTCAACCATAGCAGCCTTTTGGTCATACTACATCTTCTGGAGTTGTTGGCTGGCCTCAACGTTTTTACTTGCCTTTTCCACGTACTCTGCCATCCTGGAACGTAGGCCCAGTACATAGTCCACTATATCTTGCTTACGCTCATGAAGAGGTCTCTCCCAGCCTTCTTTCACAAGAGCTAGGATGGCCAAACAGAAGTTCAGAGGGGGAAAACCCTACTCCCTTCTGAGGCACCTCTCTGTAGGCAAAAAGCAGACCTGGCAAGAGGACATCCCATCTCCTTTTAAGCTTTTCAGGGAGCCCCGTGATCATGCCCTTCAATGTCTTGTTAAACCTTTCAACAAGACCATTGGTTTGTGGATGGTATGGTGTGGTGAATTTGTAAGTCACCCCACAGTCATTCCACATATGTTTAATGTATGCTGACATGAAGTTGGTACCTCTGTCAGAAACCACCTCCTTAGGAAATCCCACTCTGGTAAAGATACCAATGAGTGCTTTGGCTACTGCAGGGGCAGTAGTGGACCTAAGGGGAATTGCTTCAGGGTACCTAGTAGCATGATCCACTACTACTAGGATATACTGATTCCCTGAGGCTCCGGGAGGTTCAAGTGGACCCACTATGTCCACTCCCACTCTTTCAATGGGGACCCCCACCACTGGAAGTGGAATGAGGGGGGCCTTTGGATGGCCACCTGTCTTACCACTGGCTTGACAGGTGGCACAGGAGGCACAAAACTCCTTGACTTTCTGCGACATGTTGGGCCAATAGAAATGGTTGACTAACCTCTCCCATGTCTTGGTTTGTCCCAAATGCCCAGCAAGTGGAATGTCATGGGCTAAGGTCAGAATGAACTCCCTAAACTCCTGAGCCACTACCACTCTCCTAGTGGCACCAGGTTTAGGATCTCTTGCCTCAGTGTAAAGGAGTCCATCTTCCCAATAGACCCCATGTGTTCCATTGACTTTTCCTTTTGTTTCCTCAGCAGCTTGCTGCCTAAAGCCTTCAAGAGAGGGACAGGTTTCTTGTCCCTTACACAGCTGTTCCCTTGTGCGTCCCCCTGGGCCTAAGAGTTCAACCTGATAAGGTTCCAACTCCATGGGCTCAGTTCCCTCAGAGGGCAGAACTTCTTCCTGGGAAGAGAGGTTATTTATTTTTTGCTGTGTTGAAGCTGGTTCCCCAGTCTTCTTTCCTTTTCTCTTGGAGGGTGGGCCATTCTTCCAGACTCCAACACCTCTTTTTCACCCTGAGCCTTGCATTGTGCCCTTGTCTTGACACACACCAGTTCAGGGATACCCATCATGGCTGCATGGGTTTTGAGTTCTACCTCTGCCCATGCTGAGGACTCCAGGTCATTTCCAAGCAAACAGCCTACTGGAATAGCAGAGGAGGCTACCACCTGTTTCAGGCCAGTGACCCCTCCCCATTCTAAAGTTACCATAGCCATGGGATGTACTTTAGTCTGATTGTCAGCGTTGGTGACTGGATAAGTTTGTCCAGTCAGGTATTGTCCTGGGGAAACCAGTTTGTCTGTCACCATTGTGACACTGGCACCTGTATCCCTCAGGGCTTCTACACTAGTCCCATTAATTAAGAGCTGCTGTCTGTATTTTTACATATTAGGGGGCCAGGCAGCTAGTGTGGCTAGGTCCACCCCACCCTCAGAAACTAATGTAGCTTCAGTGTGAACCCTGATTTGCTCTGGGCACACTGTTGATCCCACCTGAAGACTGACTATTCCAGTGCTAACTGGAGTAGTAGTAGAAGTGGAACCTTTCTTGGGACAGGCCTTGTCTCTAGTTTGGTGTCACTGCTGATTACAGCTACGACACCAGGCCTTTTTGGGATCAAAGTTTTTACCCTTGTACCCAAATGTGGATTGTGAAGAGGCTATGGACCCTCCCTACTGAGCAGGTTTTTGGGGCCCTGTAGAAGACTCTTTACTTTAACCCTTGGATTTCTCAACACTCTTCCCCTGGGGAGTGTTTGTGACCCCTTTCTTTTGGTCACCCCCTGTGGATGTCTTGGTCACCCTAGTCTTGACCCAATGGTCTGCCTTCTTTCCCAATTCTTGGGGAGAAATTGGACCTAGGTCTACCAGATGCTGATACAGTTTATCATTGAAACAATTACTTAAAATGTGTTCTTTCATAAACAGATTGTACAGCCCATCATAATCATTTACACCACTGCCATTAATCCAACCATCCAGTGTTTTGACTGAGAAGTCAACAAAATCAACCCAGTTCTAGCTCGAGGATTTTTGAGCCCCCCGAACCTAATCCTGTACTCCTCAGTTGACAATCCAAAGCTGCCCTCAATCAGGGTAGCCTTCATGAGGTCATAGGATTCTGTATCTTTTCCAGCAAGTGTGAGGAGTCTATCCCTACACTTTCCAGTGAACATTTCCCAAAGGAGAGCACCCCAGTGAGATTTGTTTACTTTTCTGGTTGCACAAGCCCTCTCAAAAGCTGTGAACCATTTGGTGATATCATCACCATCTTCATATTTTGTTACAATCCCTTTGGGGACTTTTAGCATGTCAGTATTCTCTCTGACCCTATTTAAGTTGCTGCCACCATTGATGGGAGCTAAACCCATCTCTTGTCTTTCCCTTTCTATGGCTAACAGCTGTCTCTCCAAAGCCAATCTTTTGGCCATCCTGGCTAACAGGAGGTCATCTTTATTGAGGCTACCCTCAATGCTTCCAGATCTGTTGGACTCCCCTGTGGGAGAAGCAGCATCTCTGACTATCACTTGTGGAGTCAGGGTTGGAGGAACCCTGGTCTCCCTAACTAGGAGTGGGGGTGGGAAATTATCCTCCACATCACTAGCTTCCCCCTCTGTAAGATTATCTTCAGAGGGGTTGTCTCTAGCAAACTCTGCCAAGAGCTCCTGGAGCTGTACTTTGGCAGGGTTTGGTCCGGTTTTTATCTTTTTGATTTTGCAGAGAGTCCTTAACTCTGACATCCTAAGATGCAGGTAAGGGGTGAGGTTGAGCTCCACCACCATCTCTTCTGCAGTAGACATTAAGGGGGTCATTACAACCCTGGCAGACGGTGTTAAAGCGGCGGTAAGACCGCCAACAGGCTGGCGGTCTTTTTTTAAGTATCATGACCATGGCGGTTACCGCCATGGACATCCGCCGCTTCCCCGTTCCGCCCGCCAGGGCGGAGACGACCGCTGGGCTGGAGACCTGGGTCTCCAGCCCGGCGGCCGTGACAATACCGCCGCCGGTATTGTGACCCGGCTTACCGCCGTGGATTTCCAGGGGTAGGAACCGCCATGAAACCCATGGCGGTAAGCACTATCAGTGCCAGGGAATTCCTTCCCTGGCACTGATAGGGGTTTCCCCCACCCCGACTCCCTCCCCTACACCCCCCACCACCCCTGCCATCCCCCAAAGGTGGCAGAGCCCCCCTCCCCACCCCGACCCCCAACATAACATTACTGACACACACCCGACACGCACGCAGGCACCACCAACACACATACACGCACACACACCGACATACATGCCAACACACACTCAGACACGTACACCCACATTCACGATCACATCCATACAGACAGACACGCACGCATTTCCGAAACACGCATCACCCCCGCAAGCATACACGCACACACACACCCCCCCTACATACACAGACGCATACCCCCATGCACCCACACAACACACAACACCCCCCACCTCCCTCCCCTAACGGACGATCGACTTACCTGTTCCGTCGATCCTCCGGGAGGGGACGGGAGCCATGGGGGCAGCTCCGCCAACTCCACACCACCAACAGAACACCGCCGCGCTAAATCACAGGACGTGATTAGCTCGGCAGTGTTCTGTTGGCGTGGAGGTGGAGCAAACTGCACTTCCCCGCCGCCCGCAAGTATGGCTGTTGGCGGCTCTCCGTCGGAAAAACGATGGAGGGCAGCCAACGGTCATAATACGCCACGTGGCAAACCGCCACTACTGGTGGTCTTCCGCACGCCGGTCCCTCGGCGGTCTTCTTAAAAGACCGCCGAGGTTGTAATGACCACCTATTTCTCTAAAAGTTGGGATACTTTTTAAGAATCTAAAACTATCTCTAGAACTTAATCCAAACTTTTACAAAACTTGTAAACTCGAAAAGAAACGCTAACAGGGACTAACACAAGGCCCTAGCAGGACTTTTAAAAATTTAGAAAAATAGCTCAAATTTCAAAAACCAGTTTCTAATGACAATTTTTTGAATTTAGTCGTGTGATCAGGTATTGGCTGAGTAGTCCAGCAAATGCAAAGTCTTAGACTCCACCGCTGATCCACCAATGTAGGAAGTTGGCTCTATATATACTATTTCAAAGTAAGAAATAGTGTGCACAGAGTCCAAGGGTTCCCCTTAGAGGTAAGATAGTGGCAAAAAGAGATAATTCTAATGCTCTATTTTGTGGTAGTGTGGTCGAGCAGTAGGCTTATCAGAGGGTACTGTTAAGCATTTGTTGTACGCACACAGTCAATAAATGAGGAACACACACTCCAAGACTTACTCCAGGCCAATAGGTTTTTATATAGAAAAATATATTTTCTTAGTTTATTTTAAGAACCACAGTTTCAAGATTTACAAGTAATAGTTCCAATGAAAGGTATTTCACTCAGGTATTCTAGGAACTTTGAATAATCACAATAGCATGTACAGTTTTGACAAAAATGGCAATAAGCTATTTTAAAAGTGGACACTGCAAAAATCAACAGTTCCTGGGGGAGGCAAGTATTTGTTAAGTTCACAGGTAAGTAAAACACTTAAAGGGTTCAAAATTGGGTCCAAGGTAGCCTACCGTTGGGGGTTCAAGGCAACCCCAAAGTTACCACACCAGCAGCTCAGGGCTGGTCAGGTGCAGAGGTCAAAGTGGTGCCCAAAACACATAGGCTTCAATGGAAATAGGGGTGCCCGGTTCCAGTCTGCCAGCAGGTAAGTACCCGTGTCCTCGGGGGCAGACCAGGGGGGTTTTGTTGGGCACCGGGACACACACAAGCAGGCACAGAAAGTAAACCCTCAGCGGCACGGGGCGGCCGGGTGCAGAGTGCAAACAGGTGTCGGGTTTCAGATAGGAATAAATGGGGAGACCCAGGGGTCTTTTCAATGATGCAGGCAGGTACGGGGGGGCTCCTTGGGGTAGCCACCACCTGAGCTAGTCAGAGGGTCGCTTGGGGGTCGCTCCTGCACTGGAGTTCGGTTCCTTCAGATCCTGGGGGCTGCGGGTGCAGTGCTGGTTCCAGGGATCGGGTTCCTTGTTACAAGCAGTCGCGGTCAGGGGGAGCCTCTGGATTTCCTCTGCAGGCTCAGGGGGGTCAACTCTGGCTACTCACGGGCTCGCAGTTGCTGGGGAGTCCACCCTGTAGTGTTAGTTTTCCGCAGGTCGAGCCGGGGGCGTCCGGTGCAGAGTGGAAAGTCTCACGCTTCCGGCGGGAAACGTGGGGTCTTTAAAGTTGCTTCTTTATTGCAGAAAGTTGCAGTTTCTTGAACAAGGCCGCTGTTCTCGGGAGCTTCTTCGTCCTTTAGATGCAGGGTAGTCCTCTGAGGCTTCAGAGGTCGCTGAACCCCGTTGAATGCGTCGCTGTTGCAGTTTTCTTCGAAGTAGGGAGACAGGCCGGTGGGGCTGGGGCCAAAGCAGTTGTCGTCTCCGTCTTCACTGCAGGGCTTCAGGTCAGCAGTCCTTCTTCGTTAGGTTGCAGGAATCTGTCTTCTTTGGTTCTGGGAGCCCCTAAATATTGAATTTAGGGGTGTGTTTAGGTCTGGGAGGGCAGTAGCCAATGGTTACTGGCCCTGAGGGTGGCTACACCTTCTTTGTGCCTCCTCCCTGTGGGGAGAGGGGAACATCCCTAATCCTATTGGGGGAATCCTCCTTCTACAAGATGGAGGATTTCTAAAAGTAAGCGTCACCTCAGCTCAGGACCCCTTAGGGGCTGTCCTGACTGGGGGGTGACTCCTCCTTGTTTTCCTCATTATCTCCTCCAGCCTTGCCGCCAAAAGTGTGGTCAGTGGCCAGAGGGGCGGTCATCTCCACTAGCTGGGATGCCCTGTGGTGCTGTAACAAACGGGGTGAGCCTTTGAGGCTCACTGCCAGGTGTTACAGTTCCTGCAGGGGGAGGTGAGAAGCACCTCCACCCAGTACAGTTTTGTTCCTGGCCACAGAGTGACAAAGGCACTCTCCCCATGTGGCCAGCAACATGTCTGGTGTGTGGCAGGCTGGCAAAAACTAGTCAGCCCACACTGGAAGTCGGGTATGTGTTCAGGGGGCATCTCTAAGATGCCCTCTGGGTGTATTTTACAATAAAGTGCACACTGGCATCAGTGTGCATTTATTGTGCTGGGATGTTTGATACCAAACTTCCCAGTTTTCAGTGTAGCCATTATGGTGCTGTGGAGTTTGTGATTGACAGACTCCCAGACCATATACTCTTATGGCTGCCCTGCACTTACAATGTCTAAGGTTTTGCTTAAACACTGTAGGGGCATGGTGCCCATGCACATATGCCCTCACCTGTGGTATAGTGCACCCTGCCTTAGGGCTGTAAGGCCTTCTAGAGGGGTGACTTCCCTATGCCACATGCAGTGTGAGGTTGGCATGGCACTCTGAGGGGAGTGCCATGTCGACTTAGTCATTTTCTCCCCACCAGCACACAAAAGCTGGCAAACACTATGTATGTGCTGAGTGAGGGGTCCCTAGGGTGGCATAAGACGTGCTGCAGCCCTTGGAGACCTTCCCTGGCATCAGGGCCCTTGGTACCAGAGTACCAGTTACAAGGGACTTACCTGAGTGCCAGGATTGTGCCAATTGTGGAGACAAAGTTACAGTTTAGGGAAAGAACACTGGTGCTGGGGCCTGGTTAGCAGGGTCCCAGCACACTTTCAAATCATAACTTAGCATCAGCAAAGGCAAAATGTCAGGGGGTAACCATGCCAAGGAGGCATTTCCTTACGAAGGGTTTTTCACACACAGAGTGAAATCAAACCAAACTGTGCCACCCTAACTGTTTGAACCGAGAGTGGACATTTGTATTTCTTGGATTGTTTTTGTTCCTTTTAGTGTAACCCTATGCATGCATTACAGTTATATGTGATAAAATTAATGCCCTTGTTTGTCTTTATTGTGCATGATAAGTGCAACCACAGTTCTAATTGTAGTGTGCAACAGTGAATCTCTGTGAAGCCAGCCCTAGTGTTGCAGTACTTATTGTTATTTTACTCAGTTTGGGTTTTTGGTAATGCAGTGTTAGTAATTGTGCCAACAGTTCTTATTATCCAATAAAAGTGCTGGAGCATCCCGGTGTTCTTCTACTGCTCCTATGCCCATATCAGAAAGAGAGATTCAGTTTCAGGGAAGTTGAGTGCCCTAACTCTACTATCACTCTGTCAAGAACGTCCTGCCCCCCGAAGATACAGGGTGCCTGGCTGGACCGGCAAGACGTGGCAGTGTTTTTTCTCTTTCTCTTCCACTCCCCTTTCCTTTTGGGACACCTGCCGGGGTTTCTGTGTCCACCAGGAAGTGCCGAGAGGTGTTCCAGGAGTTCGGGGGGCATATCATCGCCCCTGCAGACACCCTGCTTTTCCGCTGAGTGTCCCCGTCTCGACACACACACACACAGGCCTGTAATGGCAGACCTGAGACATGGTTAAGGTGCTACTTATGTGGGTGGCACAATCAGTGCTGAAGGCCCACTAGTAGCATTCAATTTACAGGCCCTGTGCACTTTACTAAGGACTTAGAGGTAAATTAAGTATGCCAATTGGGTATGAGTCAGTGTTACCATGTTTAGGGGAGAGAGCACAAGCACTTTCGCACCGGTTAGCAGTGGTAAAGTGCGCAGAGTCTTAAAACCAGCAAAAGAAGATCTGAAAATGGAGGGAGGCAAGCAAAAAATTGGGGGAAGACTACCTTAAGGCTGTCCAGTCTAACATGTCTCATCCAACTGAAAGTGGGGACAGCTACCCAACCCCTTGGGAGCTTTCGTCACAAAGGCAGAAGAATCTGGGGAGACCATTAGCATTGGTGAAGTCAGTCCCTGGGCGATGCTTCACCTCCTGCAGGGAGATGAACCACCTGAAGAGTTTAGGATTTTCACCCCTCATCTGCATGAGCCATCTGAGCGTCTGTGGTCTGTCTGAGCCTAGAAGTGAGTCCCAAACAGGTATTGTCTCAGCTTCTTCAGTGCCCAGACCACAATAAATGCTTCTCTTTCAATAACACTCCACTTCTATTCCAGTGGAAGTAACCTCCGGCTATTGAAGACTACTGGTTGGTCTAGGCACTCCTCATGCAGCTGATCGAAGACTGCCCCTTTGCTATGCTCTGAAGCGTCTGTCTGCATGATAAATTCCTTGGACTAATCAGGGGCCCTGAGCACAGGTGCTGTGCACATGGCTTCCTTTAGAGAATCAAAGGTTTATTGACAAGCCTCTGTCCAGATCACCAGCCTAGGCTGCTTCTTGGACGTCATCTCAGTTAAGTGGGCAACAGTGGTGCCATACGCCTTAACACGTCTTCTGTAATAGTCTGTGAGGCCCAGGAAGGCTCTTAATTCCATTTGGGTTTTTGGTGGGTGCCATGCTATGATGGTTTCAGTTTTGGCCTGGAGGGGTTGCACCTTGCCACCACCTACCAGGTGTCCCAAATACACCACTGAGCGTTGCACAATATGACACTTGCTGGCCTTGATTGTCAGGCCTGACTATTGCAGGGCCTAAAGCACCTCTTGGAGGTGATGCAGGTGTTTCTCCCAGCTGGCATTGTCAATGGCAATGTTGTCTACGTAGGTGGCACATGAAGCCACCTTGCCAGCCAATACTCTGTGAACCAACCGTTGGAAGGTAGCAGGGGCATTTTTCAAGCCAAAGGACATCACCTGGAATTGTTTGTGTCCCTCACGGCTTCAGAATGTTGACCTCTTTTGCTCCCTCAGTCAAGGCGATCTGCCAGTGCTCTGATGTTAATTCAGAGGTAGTGAGGAATTTGGCAACACCTAGCCTGTTAATTAGCTCATCAGCTCTGGGGATGGGTTGTGCATCAGTCTTGGTGACAGAATTGAGACCTCTGTAGTCCACACAGAACCGAAGTTTTGGCTAGGTGCCTGGTAGGGCAGCCTTTGGTACCAACACCACAGGGCTGGACCAGGGGCTGCTAGAGGGTTCAAGCACCCTAAAGCTAGCATCTTGAAGGCTTCCTCCTGGATGATGGCTCTCACACTGTCTGACAACCTTTAAATGTTGTTCTTTACAGGGGGACTGCCTCCCTTCTCAGTATCCTGGACACACAGATGTGTGAGTCCATCGGTGAGTGAGAACAGGGAGGCAAAATGTCCCAGCAACTGGCAACAGTCATCTTGCTGCTCGGGGGTTAGGGTGGCAGAGAGGTTGACATCCTCCACTGACTCCTCATTGTCCTGTGCAGAGGGGAGGTCAGGGAGAGGTTCACTCTCCTTCCTCCACACCCTCACCTGACACAAGGAGCATTCCCCCTTCGGACCTCTCAAAGTGTGGCTTGAGTCAATTGACATAGAGGACCCTTAGGGGGATGCTAGGGGTCTGGGGATCCACTAACTTAAGCGGCCTCCCCTTACTCTCCTTGATCTTGTATGGTCTACTCCAGCGATTCTGGAGAGCCCCAGGCTCTACTGCTCCTTGACCCAAACTTTGTCACCAGGCTGAAACGCCACCAGAGTGGCCTTCTGGTCATACCAGCCTTTCGTTAAATCCTGGCTGACCTCGAGGTTGCTTTTGGCCTTTTTCCAGAAGCGGTGCTTCTGGTTCCGGAGTCCAACTTGTAGCTGACCATATCCTGGGGGGGTTTCCTGGGAGCTTTCTCCCACCCCTCCTTGACAAGGCTCAGAGGTTCCCTGACAGGGTGGCCATAGAGAAGTTTGAAGGGACTGAACCATACGTCTTTCAGTGGCACCTCCCTGTGGGTGAAGCGAAGGCATGGCAAGAGGATGTCCCTCTTACGCCTTATGGCCTCAGATAGGCCAGCAATCATGCCCTTCAAGGTGTTGTTGAACCTCTCAACTAGACCATTGGGTTGGGGGTGATAGGATGTAGTGAACGTATAAGTTACACCACACGCATCCCACATGGACTTCATGTACACAGACATGAAGTTAGTGCCTCTGTCAGATACTATCTCTTTGGGGAACCTCACACGGGTAAAGATGCCCTTCAAAGTTCTCACCACAGGTGCAGTCACTGTCCTCAGAGGGATTGCCTCTGGGTAGCATGTGGCGTAGTCCACCAAGACCGGGATGAACCTGTTGTCTAGGGCTGTTTTGGGGTCCAGTGGACCTTTCAAATGGGGTGTCAATGAAGGGAAGTGGGAACAGGGGAGCTTTCAGCTTTTTCTCGGACTTCCTACTGGCCCTGCAGGTGGGACAGGACCTGCAGAATGTATCTGAGACTGTCTTAATTCGGGGCAAATAAAAGTGGGCAGCAAGCCTGGGGAAGGTCTTGTCTTGCCTTTAATGTCCTGCCAGGGGTTTGTTGTGAGCCAAACTCAGTAGGAAGACTCAGTAACACTGGGGGAACACCAGCACATGTGCTGCCCCAATACTCAGAGCCTTAGGCTCTCTATCATTCTCCCAGTAGATTATGTGATCCCCTGAGGCTTCACCTGCTGCATGGGCTGAGGCCTGTCGCCTCAAGCCCTCAAGAGCGGGACACTCTCTCTGCACTTTGCAGAATTCCTCCATGGTGGCCCACCCTCAACTTGCCCGCCAGCAAACTCAGGGAAGGTCACCTAGGTCGCCAGTGTCCTCCCCAGTTTTCTCAGGGAACTCCACCTCTGGGACCCATCAACCTCCTCCACTGAAACTTCAGGGACCAGTTTTGCACGCTTTTAGCCCCTACTTGGCAGCTGTCTGGGCCATTCTTCAAGGCTCCAGACGCCCTTGACTCCACTTCCGGGTACCCAAGGCCCGTTTGGTCATACAGACCCATACAGGCAATCCCATCATCTCCAAGAGAGACCTGAGCACTACCTCCTTCCAGGTAGTGTGCTCCAGGTCATTGCCTAACAGACAATCTACAGGCATGGCAGGGCTCACAGCTAGTTTCAGAGGAGACCCACCTCTCTCAAAGGGAAGCAGAGCCACAAGTAGATGGCTCTCACGATTGTCAGCAACTATGACTTGGTGTAATGTGTTCAGTAGGCCCTGCTGTGCTGACACCAGCTGACACTTGACAGTTGTCATGCTGGCTTCTGTGTCACGCAGAGCCTCTACCTTTTGCCCATTAATGGTGACACACTGTCTATACTTGGAAGTATTGGCAGGCATGTGGGCTTTTGGCATCTTACCTGCATCCCTCATAGACACTAGGGTTACCTCTGTCTGTTCCCCAAAACTATCTGGGACTATCTCCTCCCCAAGCAGTACACTAGCCAACCCAGGTGTCTGCGCACCAGGGCAGTGCTGTGCCCTCTTGGGACATTTGGAGTCACCCTTAGAGTGTCTATACCTGGAGCACACTGCACATTGGGGTACAAACCTCCCCGTCTTGTGATCAAAGAACCCTTTATTCTTAGGATCAGATTGGGACTGGTTACTACTACTCCCTTTGAATTATTTTACTGGTCTTTAGAGAACTCATTATTTTAAAGTTTTTCTCCCCCTTCTTTCTTCTGTTGAGAACCCTGACCACTTCGGTGGGTGTCGCCTCCAGATACCTTTTTGGACACTCTGGTGCTAACCCAGAGGTCCAACTCCTCAGTAGGCTTCCTGGGATCAGTCAGCTGACAGTCAACTGGGTGCTGGCTTAACTCTTTAAAATAGATACTGAGCATGTGCTCTCTCAAGATTAAATTGTGCAACCCAACATAATCATTACCTTTGTTGCCCTGCACCCAGCCATTCAGTGCCCTATTTGAGTAATCAGTGAAATCTAATCAGGATTGGCTGGGGAGCATGTTACTGTCCCTGAATCTTTGGCGATACTTCTCAGGGGTCAGTCCAAATTTGGCAGTCAAAATAGTTTTCATGGGCGTGTACTTGATCTGGTCCCCAGCCTCTAATGTTAGATGTGTGTCCCTCCCAAGTGTTGCCATGTGTTTCCACAGGCCCGCTCCCGTGTCCTTCAGGAACCCTAAGTACCCTCAGTGCAACTTCATAAGCAGAAAACCAGTTATCAGTGTCATCTTCCACCACATAGCTGGGCAACAAATCCTTGGGTATTCAAACTTTTTTGACTCCATCAGCATGTATGCTGCCACCATTTCTGTTGAAGTCAGACTGCCTGTACTTGAGGTCTAGCTCTTTTAGACTTATTTCATGAGCCAGGAGTAGTTTATTTTCTGCTAAGGCTCTTCAGCTTCTCTTTCAGCCTTCATCGCCTCTGCCTCTATTTTTAATTTTGCCAGCAGCATCTGGAATTCTCTCCCCCCCCTCTCCTCCTTTCCTCTAGGGTCAGGCCATGACTAGAGACACTGCTTCCTGCCCTCCCAGGTAGCACAAATCCAAGGGTGTAGCCCTTCAACTGCCACATTAGCCCCTCCCCCTTCAGCTGCTGCAGGTAGCTCCTCAGAAGAGCCATTCATAGCCCCCCCCCCAAATGTGGAGCAAGGAAAGTTTCAGAAAAAGGAAAAAAAATCGAAATGGTCACAAGTCCTATCCTCACTGCTGATCAACCAGTGATAGAAATTGGGTCTCCAGCTGGCAGAGGTGTGCACCCTGTCCAAGTGGGGATCAGAAGTCAGGGTAAGTCACAACACAATCCAAATTATGCTATGCTCACCCTCTGGTAGCTTGGCACAGAGCAGGCAGGTTTAACTTAGAAGGCAATGTGTAAAGTATTTTTGCAATAACTCGTACAGTAACCCAGTGAAAACACCACAAAAAGTACTCCACACCAATTTAAGAAAATAGATAATATTTATCTGAATTAAATAAGACCAAAATGACAAAAATCCAAGATGCACAAGTGCGTTTTGGCTTTTCTACGCATCGCCCCTGGGTATCAAAATATCCCTGCATCGCAGTGAAGAAAATAGGCTACGCTTCTGGAAATCGACACGTCACCTTGCTGCTTGGAAATAATCGACGCATCGCCCTTGCTGCGCCTGAAAAACTGACACATCGCTTTATTTTATGACACACCTCCTCTGCGGCCCCTCTGCATTGTTATTTTTTACGCATCCCAAGTACCGTGTACAGGGATGTGGAATTCCTATCGCCCAACGCCCAGTACATATTGTTTGGGTTCAAGGGCAACAAGTTTTAATGTTTATTTTGTCCTTGGGACAAGTAGGCCCAACCCCCTGCAGTACAAACCCTTTGGCTGTCAGTTTACAGAGAAGGGAACTGTCTGCAGTTGGGGTAATATGTGTGTCCATATGTTAATGCTGTTCAAAATTGTATTTCTTGTTCATTACTGAAAGCCTTCATTATTAGGTTAAGTGCTGTAAATGAACGTTTTCAGGTTACACTGCACTACTGACAGTGGTTCTAGTTAAAAAAAAAAGTGTACAAACATGTTTGAAATGTTTAACAATATGAGGCTAAGTATAATCTCCCAGAATGCTCGGAGTAGATGCAAATAAACAAAAGTGATGATTCTTTGCTTTCAAAATAAAATGTTCAGAAAAAATGCATGTAGAAAATAAACGTTTCACTACTATAAATTTTAGGCGCTATTTCTTTGAAGCGCCATTTAGTGAAGCGTGTTGATGCATGTTAGTATTTCCATAAAATATTCCTAATGGAAAATCAGTGTAACCATTTTCAACACGATTATGGGAAGCATAAAAATAAACATGCACTGGCAAAGCCAACCGATCCGACATTTTTTGTGAGTCTTTTGGTTTTGACAATGCATGTCTTGTTCTGACATGGCTTTTGTAACACTTTATTGTTGTGGGAGTTGCCAGGCCTTCACCATTGTAACAAACACTGTCAGCACCTGCCCTGAGAGAATCGAGGTGGGGGGCGCTCCATGTTCTTTGCAGGGGGTCCCCTCCAGTTTTGTTATGCCACTGATTGCCATAATAGTTCCTGGCACTGAGCAAAACTATATGCTCCTTGTGGAAGAGCAGAATGTGATTACGCACGGTAAAGCCAGCCAATAATTAAAGGGAGAAATAGAAGTTTAATTAAAAAAAGGTCTTTGTTAACGCCAAACCTAATTAAGGACCCAATTTTTAAAGAAAGTCACAAAAGTGCACCCATGGTAAATGTCTTTGAATTTGTGGCTTTCATGAATTCCCAAGAGCTTACTGTATTTTATCATAAGCAAATATCCATGCATAGCTTTGCTCATGTGAAAATCTACTGAGCGTTTACAGGTTCACTTTCCCTCTAACCACTTTTTTTCATCATCCCTGGAAGAACATCAACTTCTGCCATTGTCAGGAGTACATTTCCAACCTTTCTCATTATGGGAAAAGATTAGAGAAGAGCTGGTGAAAATCCTTAAAACATACAAGTTAATAGGTTTTCAGACTCAAAGGCATTCCAGCCCTGGCACTATTGCTTACTGCTTCCTCCTGCCCCAGTATGTAGATCTCCGGAAAGGTGGCAAAAGAATGAAATTGCTATAGTAGGGATTGAAATTGTACGTTTTCAAGCCTTTCTATAGTAGTAGCCCTGGCATAATCAGAGAGGCTATTATCAGAGCTCTTACATAAGGAGATTGATGCCATAATTTGTCACCACACTACATGGCATCAAAGGGACAAGTAGATTTTTTTTACAGGACAAGGAGCTTTAAGAAGCAACCTGTCTCATGGACAAGTTGATATTTTAATAAATTCTGCACCCCTGTGTGTGTTACAAAAGATACAACCAGTGCTTCTTGTGGATTAAGACTCATTTAAACCTTTAAAAAGTGATATATTGACTTGTGTATCTTGGATTTATGTCATTTCAGTCTTATTTAATTTAGATAAATAATATCTATTTCCCTAAGCTGGTGTGGAGTGCTTTTTCTGGTGTTTTTATTTGGTTAGTGTATGAGTTATTGCACAAATACTTTACACATTGCCCTCTGAGTTAAGCCTGCCCTGCCTGCTCTGTGACAAGCTACCAGAGGGTGAGCAAGGATAATTTGGATTGTGTTGTGACTTGACCTGACTAGGATTGTTGTTCCCACTTGGACTGGGTGCATACCTCTGCCAACTAGAGACTCAATTTGTAACAGGCATGTTTCTTGATGCGAGTGCAGTACTGGATCCGAAGGGACGCACCAGTCATGCTCACCGTAGTTGGGTTTCAATGGTCATATAAGTGAGAATACTTCAGCTTAAATCTGGATCTCTTACTTGAGAAATTGTACCAATTCTGAAGTGACTAGAAGCCTGCCTCCTTACTGAGAGTGAAAGAGGTTCTCTATCCTTGATGAGAGTGTCCTGAAATGAAAATAGTCGAGAATATCCCTTTTGGCTGTGTTGCACACAGAAAAAGGAGACTGCTGGAGAGTGAGCTGTAGGATCAGGGCCCGTCACCCCACAAACTCTCCCAGCAGTTCTTGGCGCCAGCTGCGACTCCACTAGAACAAAATTTCTGAATCCCAGTCGGGCTGTGATTGTGTCTTGCCAATTGATCCATTTGTGTCTGTATTGCACATTTCCATATTCTTTCATGTGGAATTGCATGTGGCAAATAAGTGACCGACCCATGTGGGCTGCATCTGCCACATTCCTGTCAGGCGCAGGTAGGGGTTGCATCTACCTGATTTATAACAGGCCTGGTCAGGTCTACATCTGCTGAATTCTGGATCACTCCTATAGAACTGCATCTGCTCAATATGTGACTAGCCCATGCTGGTCTGCAACTACCTAAATGTCGAAGACCAGCAGAACAAATGACCCCAACCCCTGTGGTGAGGCCCTTGTAGCTGCTGCTTGCCTCGTGGTGCCCGGAGGGGAGGTTGACAGTTGGCAGCAAGTGGTGTGAGATCTTTAAAAGTCAGTTCCAAAATTCTTGAACAGAACAATACATTCCAATGTGTAGGAAGTTGGCTCTCAAAGTGAGAGATAGTGTGCACAGAGTCCAAGGGTTCCCGTTAGAGGTTGATAGTGGAAATAATAGATAATACTAATGCTCTAATTTGTGGTAGTGTGGTCGAGCAGTAGGCTTATCAGAGGAAGCATTTGTTGTACACACACAGGCAATAAATGGGAACTCACACCCAAAGACTTAACTCCAGGCCAATAGGTTTTCATAAAGAAAAATATTATTTTCTTAATTTATTTTAGAACCACAAGATTCAGAATTCAAGTAAGTACATAAATTGTAAGGTACTTGGCATAGGTAAATATAGAACTTTGAAGTAAAACAGTAATGTACACAGTTTGGCATAAAATGGCAATAAGCTATTTTAAAAGTGGACACAGTGCAAAATTCAACAGTTCCTGGGAGAGGTAAGTAAAGGTTAGTTTGTCAGGTAAGTAAAGCACTTACAAGTTCAGTCTCCCGGGCATAGGCAGCCCACCATTGTGGGTTCATGTTAACCCCAAACACCCAGGACCAGCAACACAGGGCCGGTCAGGTGCAAAGGTCAAAGAGGGGCCCAAATAACATAGGCTCCTATGGAGACTAGGGGTGTTCTGGTTCCAGTCCGCTAGCAGGTAAGTACCTGCGTCCTCGGGGAGTTTTGTAGAGCACTGGGGGGTCACAAACAGACACACAAAATACACCCTCAGCGGCACAGGGGCGGCCGGGTGCAGTAGGTGTCGGGTTTTAGATTGAAATATGTGGAGAGACCCGGGGGTCTCTCTGGCGATGCAGGCAGGGCACAGGGGGGCTTCTCGGGCCAGCCACTGACTGGGCAAGGATGAGGGCCGCCTGCTGGTCACTCCTGCACTGGTAGTTGGTTTCTCTCTGCCTTGGGGCAGAGGTCGCAGGTCCCGCTGGATGCGTAGTTGTTGCAGGTTCTTTGAGTCTGGAGACAGGCTCGTAGGACTGGGGCCAAGTCAGTTGTTGTCTCCGTCGTCTCTGAGGGTCTTTCAGCAGTCCATCTTCTTGTTCAGGTCGTCCGGAAATCTGTAATCCTGGTTTCAGGGTCGCCCCTAAATACTAAATTTAGGGGTGTTTTTAGGTCACAGGGCAGTAGCCAATGGCTACTGTCCTTGAGGGTGGCTACACCCTCCAAATGCTCCCCTCCCTTTGGGGAGGGGAGCACATCCCTATACCTGTTGGGCTACATCCTCTAAAACAAAATGGAGGATTTTCCAAGGAGGGGGTCACTTCAGCTCTAGTCACCTTAGGGGTGGACTTGGCTGAGGGGGTGACTCCTTGTTTTTCTCATTATCTCCCCGGACTGGGTGCCAAAAATGGGGGCTGTGTCCGGGGGCAGGCATCTCCACTAGCTGGAATGCCAAGGGGCATTGTAACACGAAGCCTGAGCCTTTGAGGCTCACTGCTAGGTGTTACAGTTCCTGCAGGAGGGAGTTGCGAAGCACCTCCACGCAGTGCAGGCTTTGTTTCTGGCCCCAGAGAGCACAAAGGCTCTCCCCCAGGGGGTCAGAATCTTGTCTCTCAGTGGCAGGCTGGCACAGACCAGTCATTCCTGCACTGAAGGATTGGGTAAAATACAGGGGGCATCTCTAAGATGCCCTATGAGCATTTTTTCATAAATCCAACACTGGCATAAATGTGAGTTTATCATTCTGAGAAGTTTGATACCAAACTTCCCAGTGTTCAGGGTAGCCATTATGGAACTGTGGAGTTTGTTTTGAGAAACTCCCAGACCATAAACTGAATATGGCCACACTGCACTTACAATGTCTAAGAATAGACTTAGACACTGTAGGGGCATATTGCTTATGCAGCTATGCCCTCACCAGTGGTATAGTGCACCCTGCCTTAGGGCTTTAAGGCCTGCTAGAGGGGTGACTTACCTATGCCACAGGCAGTATTTTGTGTGCATGGCATCCTGAGGGTGAATGCCATGTCGACTTTGCCTTTTTCTCCCCACCAACACACACAGTCTGCAATGGCAGTGTGCATGTGTTGGGTGAGGGGTCCCTTAGGGTGGCACAACACCTGCTACAGCCCTTAGGGACCTTCCCTGGTCACAGGGCCCTTGGTACCACTGGTACCTTTTACAAGGGACTTATCTGTGTGCCAGGAGTGTGCCAGTTGTGGAAACAAAGGTACATTTTTAGTGAAAGAACACTGGTGCTGGGGCCTGGTTAACAGGGTCCCAGCACACTCTGTCAAGTCAGCATCAATTTCAGGCAAAAAGTGTGGGGGGGTAACTGCAACAAGGAGACATTTTCCTACACAATGTATACACAGGAGTAGCTGCTCAGTACAGTAGCAGGTACAAGGTTAGTGGGGGTACACCTTGACATCCTATTCTTAGAATGGTTGAGAGATCTCTGTTTGGGTATAGGGTAGAGACAAGGAGCGAGGATAGGAATGTTTGTGGCATTTTATTAAGGGATAGTTAGAGAAACTGAAAAGTAGGGAAGAAACTGCTATGGATTCTGAGGAAGGTACCATAATATGAACCCAGGGATGGAGTGCTGTGATGCCATGCTTTCTCAGCTCCCTAGCATAGGCTTTTCCCAGACACATCCCAAGTGTTTCCCCACATCTGCTCTCCTGTATTTCCCAAAGAAAACCCCTGCTCCTTAATTTCAGTTGTACCACTATCAGCAACACAAGATGATGGGTGGAGTGCTGAAGCCTTTAAAACATTCACCCCAGACACAGATCTGGGTTAAATCCATTGTTCTTTTGCTCACCATGGCATCCCAGTTTGGATCCAGCCATATGCCAATCAGTCTTGACCCTGTTCTCCATGGGAACAGTCCAGCCTGGCCACATCCTCCCTGGGCTGGAAACAAGCATCGTGGGACCAGTTACAGGGTATCACCCCTCATCATCCAGGCTAACTTAAATCCAGTGGCACAGTGAGCAAGGGATTCACCTCTGGGCATGCCCTGGCCACTTAGGGAAAACATAATAACACAACAAGATGATGGATTTTGATCTTCACAGACTGGACGAAGAGGATCTGTGTCGATCTGTTGGTACTTAGTAGGAAACACAAAAGGATGAAGGACAAATTGCTGAAACCTTTCAAACACTCACCCCCCAGTCACTGATCTGGGTTCAATCCATTGTTGTTTAGCTCACCATACCACCCCTGTTTGGATCCAGCCATATGCAAATCAGTCTTGACCCTGTTCCGCAAAGGAGCAATCCAGTCCGAACCGCCATGCCAAGTCCTCCCTGAACCGCAAATAAGCATCCTGGGATCGGTTTTGGGGTCCCCTCATCAGCAAGTCTAGCTTGAATCCAGTGACTCAGTAAGCAAGGGACCCATGTCTGGAAATAGAAACACAATAAGATGATGGACGGAGTGCTGAAACATTTCAAACACGCACACCCAGTCACAGATCTGGGTTAATTCCATCATTCCTTTGCTCACCATGCCACGATCACCAACTCCAGGAGTTATTACATTTGTTGGATTATGTCTAGCAGAGACCATAAACTTGCAGTTGACTCTCGAGAAGGCTGAGATTGAGGAAGAGAAGTCCAGGGAGTTTGAAAGGGAGAAGTTGAGATACAAATGTCAGGAACAAGACAAAAGTACACCTTTGCAGAGAATTTGGCCTGTGAGAGAAAGAAATATTGAGTGAGAGTAGAGGCAAAAGGAAAAGGCAGCAAAAGAAGAAAGCAGGAAATGAAGAGAGAAAAGTTGGCTTTAGAGAACTAGATGCTCAGTATTGGCAGCATGGGAAAAGCAAGTCCAGCTCTCCCGGAAAACCTCCCGTGGTCAAAAGAAGCCTATGTGCATATGTATGTGGAAGGCCAAGATAATTTGTGAGTTTTGACATCACTTATAGAATGCAGGCTTTGAATAATTCATCCAAGGCTGTCTCTCTAATGAGCCAAATCTAATATGGGCAAGCACTCTCTTTTAGACTGGCACTATGCATTCTCCAATATAACATAGACTGCCTAGCTGGTCTGAGTACATTATAAAAATGTCAAAATTATGCAGGGGCACGCAATCATAATCTCTTCTTTTTCGTTTCAATCACTAGTGGGCCACCAGGCGTCTCGCGATTTCTACCGCTACATCAGGGCAATATATATATATATATATATATATATATATATAATCAGTCACTTCAGTTCAATTCACTTCAATTCTCGGTTTCAGAATTTTCCCACTCGATTGATTATTTATGAGATAGATTTTCCTGACATGATACTGATCGAACAGCGGCGCTATGCCAGTTTCCTCAGAGAAATCAAAAGAAACTTTATTTTTGTTTGGGAAATCTATATCATGAATTAATTGAGTGGGGAAATTCAAGAACTGAGAATTGAAGTGATCGATATAATTTATATTCCCAAGGTCCAGATAAATAGACAGAAATTGCAAAACAAGCTTTGGCTCAGAAGTGATTAAAACAATAAAGTATGACTGAGATCTCTTGCATGATTTTGCAATTTTGGTAATACTGTAGTGAGTCGTTTGCCCAGAAAAGGTATGACAGTCATTGGGAGAATACCTGTATCTGATTAAATGAACAATGAGTGAATAAAGAAGCCATGAGCAGACGGTTGGGCTGAAACTAGCTCAATAACTTTACAGATTTAAAGAAAGCAAGAGAGCAGATGGTGTTCTGTTTGGAACATGGACTTGTGGTGTGTTGCCTAATTGGAATGAGTAGTGAGAGGAATGGAGGCCAAGGATTTTCTCTCATGAGGGCAGGTGTACCTTCTGAGCACTGGGTGGCCTGAGAGGACTGATTCATCATGTGAAGCGATAAGAGACTTGAAACGGAGTGCCCATACACATTGGGGTGATTGAACTGCACCCGTGCTATATTCACACTGCTCCTGTTTACCCCATGAGAGAGAAGAGAACCCGGAACCAGGGAAGAGAACTGGGAACAGTGGGAAAAGAGAGGAAGCGGTGAAGGTGGGGCACCTCCCAACTCAACAACCAGAGATACTCACTTGTTTTGATTATTGTAATGTGTAGTATTGAGTGCAACGTTGTTGCTCTTTTATTTTTACCTTGCAAAGGTAAGCACTGGCCTGACTTTCACTTTTTTGTGTGTGTTGATTAAATGTAGAGACCTGAGATCGAGAACTGATGTGCTATCTCTCTGATAAGCCTGTGACTTGCCCAGTTTGTAGAGCCATAGTATGATGGGCCCAGGGACCTCAGAGGCAAACATCCTCGACCCCATGATTGAGGCCCACAGCTCCTGTTGTCTTTCTTCAGTAACCTATTCTTTCTGCTCGAGAGTTCCCTCCATTACTTAGAGATTAGTAGAGTCTAATTTTTACTTGGACAGAACTAAAGTTATATTTACTAATATGTAATCAACTCTTTGTTAATTATAGCCCATTCTTTACTGGTATGGCATCCTCCAAACTGTTCATTTCCAGATGAATTATTTCTTTTGTTGCCTGATGCTATCAACTAGCCAACCCTGCCAAACCTAATGCTCATTCATCAAGAATAAAATCATCTCTACAGTTTGGGTAAGAAATGTCCTGTTGGCAGACATGTAAGGTTGTTATGTGGAGGTCTGTCCGAGCATTCACCAAGCATTATTATTTGGGTGAAGATTCTAGAGGTGGAACATTAGCTGGCTAAAATGCTCTAAAGAACGTTTAGGGAAGAGATATTGAATGTAAGGTTACTTTACTGACCTGTTTTTGCCATTGGTTATTCAGAAACATGTTTTTGGGGAGATAAACTTGCTACTCTAGTCTGTGTTTATGAACAACTGCGAATACCCTGTGATGCAAAGTGAAAAATTACTTGCTAATAATCCTAGTTCTACATGGCAGGTATCATCCCTGAAGTCATAAATAACAAGTCCAGACTGTCCTAACTGAACATTGGGCATTTCTCCTGGAGACTGGAAGGGTGAGGGGCCGCTTTTGACACTGGGGGGTCGGTTGTGTAGTAGTGCAGCAGTTCTAAAGCGCACAGGGTTCTTTGTATATCCAACAGTTTTCAGGCAACAATAAAAGTACCAAGATACCTCTGGTGATTAATGTACCTGCTGGAGAGAGATCGGGGTTTTGTCCAATGGCAGTTTGACTCATCTAAGGTAGCGCAGAAGGTTAATATATGTGCTGCAAAGAACCTGTACTATACAGATCACTGAACAATATTTTATGTGCAATGCTCAGCGGGTTACTGCTTTTGTCACAGTGCTCCTTTTGTTACTGTGCTGTTCATAAGTTGCAATCATAATCTAGGGTGATAGTGAGGGAATCATTGAAAAGCCTCAATAAAGATTCCCTTATCCTGGTGCACTGTAAGGTCATCATTTACTAGGATTTAAAAACTAATACAATATAATATACAATGAAAAATGTGTTGTAGAATGCACCATGTTTGCTGGCTACAAGTGAGATCACACTCCGTGCGATCAGATAAATAATGGTCCACATTGATGAAACTCAATTGATCCATAATAACTAAATGAAGATTTTTCTGGTGAGAATGTACAATGACAGAATTCGTTTTAGTCAGTCTAACAAAAAGAATGAACCACTTATAGTGTTCTCATCTGATTTGACTCCTGAAGTTCTTGCTGCCATAATAAGATCACCGGATGCAGAAACATCAGCAGGAGCCATCTTAAGAACCATCCAGAAAGATTTAGATTTTGGACTTGATGACAAATTTTGTGATGCCCCAGTGTTCTGAAAATCATAGGAGTCAACAAGAATGCCTTAACATTTTTTTACATCATTGTTTACTATCAGCAAAGCAAAACTGTTACAAACTAAAGTTCTTAAGTTTGGAACAGAAGCTGCCAATATTGATGATGGCTTTGAAGATATAAGTGAAGAAGTGGAAGACAATCCCATGAACCGACAGGCTTATGCTGTGCAAATATCCTGTCTTTTCAAATTCATGTTTTATGAATTACATCACAGCAAAAAGAAAGCGCCACTACACATGATGACTGCCCACGCAATCTATGAGGAGTGCAAACGTAGAGAGCTAATCACTTCAATGACTAGGATTGGTGTATATCCTCGTATCTAAACAGGGTCCCTGAGCTAGATACAGAGAGTAACACACAGGGAAGCAATACTATGAGTATTACGTAGTTTACTCTCCATTAACATAGCAAACATAGGAATGGAAATCTTAAATTCAAATATACAACATACAATATATTTCAATTTAGATATTTATTATAGCCAATTAAACATTCAGTTCGCACATAATATAATCAACATAGAATCAACCAAAAAAATATATAATACAACCCCCTACCCTAAATGAAACATACATATATGAAAACATAAATAACATAACAGTAAATACGCAAAAATAAACAAATAACACAGAACCAACAAAATCACAAAATAGTATACATACAAATTTACAACCGCCTCATACATGAGAGGATATTTAAACAGCACAATAAAGTTACTGCTTTGATGCTACAATTATGCGTTGTAGTTTGGATTGTATAAAATTCAACATAATAACAGCCAATTCTAGGTTATAATTTCCTGATTCAAATTCTCGTGTTACAGGCCTGATGGTAGCCAATCCTGGTCAGGACTTCAAATTTGCCAATTTCAAACACTTCATGCCAATGTTCAAGACATGCCAATTTACAAGCCGACGCGCGTTTCGGTGAGTGAAGAAAAATATAAATACACCTTCATCAGGACTTTATGATTCAGTATAATTGGCATACGTACATCTTGTAACCTGCCTATCAAAGAAACATCAAATTATTCATTACAATTCTTTGCATAGGGGGAAGGCTCGAATCATGTCAGATTTGCAACCAGACCAAATCAAGTGACTTAATTAAGAAAAAACACCGATAAAGTGCCCAAGATCAAAGTCTATAAAACCAATGCTTAATAAAGGTAAATAAATCTAAAGATCCAAGGAAAGCACCATTAGTGTCCAGCAAAATACTAGATAAAGTGCAGAAATAGAATCACCTATAGCATAAAAGTGTTGGATTACCACCGAGAGAATCTAGTCAAGAATAGTAATAGACTAGTTTGTTTATATTAAAATAAGATAAAATACCTTAGATATGAAAGAGCTTAGATATCCCTTACAGGCTGGATTAAACACTCTCCAACTTCAAATTTGTAGTCCAAAATGAAGGACTAACACATGGATATAGCTAAATGAAGCTATGCTTTCTCACTCTAAAAGCAAACATAATAAAATCATTAGCTTGCACAGGGCAGGAAAGTCCACAGGATAGAAAAGAAAAAATCTGCTCATATGTACAATCGCTAACTACAGACTTACCTACAAGTTCACATGGTTTAAAAAACGTAATCCACAGGGGAAACCCACAAGGATACCAAACTGGTAGGGAACAACTTGCTAACTGCAAGGGAACGGGGGGAGTCATGAGCCAGATCGAAATGACACAATCCAGACGGTATAAAATAATTCAATCCACAAAGGTTCAGCAAAGCTAGCCTACCAGTATCAGCAGGATCCAGGACATATGACCAGCACGATGATCTCTCGAGGAGCAATAACCCGTACTTCCCCAGCTGCCTCCTATTTAAACCAAATCACCACAGGTGATGCGATGAACATAGAAACAGGCCCGTAGGGGCCATCTAAGGAAATGGTCAAACATGCGCCATCTTAGAACCGTCAGAACAGCATGAAATATGCCAAAATCTACAGAGAATAAGAGGTACAATCAAACTGTAGAGTCATAGCCATATAGCAGTGGCAAAAGGAAATAACCAAAAATAAAAAATAATGGCCAATTCTAAATCAAACCAAAGAGTAGATATCACTTACCAGCACGCCCAAAACAGTGGGCGCCATCTTGGAACGTCAAAGTACAGGGTACTCAATGTCCCAAGGGTAGGCACAAAATGGGTTAGTAAAATGCAATACGTATCGTGTATATAATACAAATCGATAACATAAGGTTTTATAAGAAGGAACCGAAAACGGTTTTATCGTATAAAGTGAAGAATTCACTTCAAAGTAAGATAAAGGGCCACCACAGGAGAGCACAAAGCAACCCTGTGGTAGGCACCTGGAAGATTATTGACCCCTCAGGCAATCCTGTACATAAGTACTCAGATGGCATTGCTCCAAGGGAGATCTTCGTTCAGGCCATTCTCATATGTGTTTAAAGAAAAAATCCAAAACACTTCTTTCTTTTTCCTTTGTTTTTCAGGGTCCACATCGTTTCTTGTCAGTACTTTCTCAAGAATAATCCACCTGATATCCACCTCCTTGTGGTTTAAAGATAACCAATGAGCAACTAGGGGGGCGTTGATCTTTTGTGTCCTAATCGCAGATTTATGTTCCGATAGCCTAGTTATAAATTCCCTGGAGGTCTCACCTATATATCCCAGGTTGCAGGGGCAAATAATCAAGTAAATTACATTTTTAGATCTACAATTAGTCATGTCCATAAATGGGATAGTCTTGTCATTGAATGTAAACTCTTTTGCAACAATGGCTGAGTCACAGGCGTGGCATTGGCCACATTTGTAATTGCCCGTAACTGGATTAGATCCTGTTAGTGACTTTTGGCCAAAAGTAGATACAAAATTGGTAGCTGATTTCACCAAATGGTTCCGTAGGTTTTTGTTCCTCCTGAAAGCGAACAATGGTTTTTCAAGTTTATCCGCTTCAGTATTGGAATTCAAAATGTGCCATTCTTTGTTAATAATACCCCTGATTTGATTATTCAGGGTAGAATGGTGAATCACACAGGCTAGCCGGTCACTGGTCTTGCATCGTTGTTTTGAAAACAGGGCCTCACGTTGTAAAACTTGGCTCTTTTTAAGGAATCTTTGATGGTTCTAATCGGATAACCTCTCTGCTCAAATTTGCACGTAAGATCTGCGGCATGTTTCAAAAAGTCTGCCATGCTGGTGCAATTTCTCCTGAGTCTCAGGAATTGTGAAAAAGGAATAGACTGCTTCTGGTTACGGGGATGGAAACTATCAAAGTGAAGCAGCGTATTCCTAGCCGTGGGTTTAGTGTATAGGGTCAAAAGCAAGTGCCCTTGATAGTGTTTGATATACACATCCAGGAATTCAACCAAATGATGGTCGTATTTAATCGTAAATCTGAGGTTGCTGTCACACAGATTGAGCCAACTGTAAAATTCTAGTAGTTGGTCTTCACTGCCTTTCCAAATGAAGAAAACATCATCAATAAATCTACTCCAGGCCTGCACATTCTCATAGAAAGGGGCCATTTCGTTGTAAATGAACTTGTCCTCGAATGCTCCCACATATAGGTTCGCCACACTAGGTGCACAGGCAGCACCCATACTGACTCCTTTGATTTGGTGATACATTTTGCCATTAAAATCAAAGTAGTTATTAAATAGTACAGTTTCCAAACATTTCAGAATGAAACTCAATGCTGGATCATTTCCCCGTCTGTTTAGATATAGTGCTACAACATCAATGGCTTCTTGCTGGGGTATATTCGTATATAAAGACTCAAGGTCCATGGTCACCAGATATTCCCCATCAGGTCTATATTGCAGGCCCTCGATCTTAGAAATGAAGTGGCCTGTGTCTCTGATGTAAGATGGTAAAAGGGCTACCATCGGTTTCAGAAAGGTATCAACGTACTTTGACAATGGCTCAATGGCCGAGCCTATGGTGGATACAATCGGACGCATAGGTGGATTACTGGCGTCCTTGTGAATCTTAGGTAGACCATAGATAATCGGGATTCTAGTATGGACTGGAGTCAAAAAATCAAATTCTTTCTTACAAATAACGCCCGCTTCTAATGCTTCTAGATTCGTAGTTTTGATTGATCTCTTCAATTTGATTTCAGGGTGGCCTGGTATAGATTTATAAAAAAACAGACACTGCAACATGTTTTCCATATTGTCCATATACAAATTGGTGTCTAGAATAGCTATACCACCCACTTTATCACATGGTTTAACAGTGATAGTCCTGGTATTTGTAAGACTTTTTAGGGCCATGCTTTCATCTTTGCTAAGATTGTACCTGGATCTTGGGGCATGTAGAAGCATTTTCTTAATTTTACTAGTCACTGTCCTCTCAAATATAGCTATTTCAGGACCCAAAGCTTCTAACGGGGGAGTAAACGTAGATGGCAATTTGAGTCCTGATCTGCTAACAGTGGTAGTAGGGGGAGACGATGAAAAAAACCTTTTTAGTCTCACTCGTCTGAAGAATGCCTGAAGGTTTCTCATCAATTCAAATTTATTTATGTCTGAATTCGGTACAAAGGACAAGCCTTTCGATAACAAGCTGATGCAATGGTCATCCAAGGTAATTTGACTCAGATTAAAGATCGGAATCTCCTTCAGTCCCTCCAATACTGATTGCGTCTTGTTCTAATGTGTGGTGAGATTGTTCTGAGTTCGGGGGACGATTTCCCCGATTTTGTCTGAATCTTGATCTGTGATTGAATCTGCGGTGACCTAAAAAACTGGGATTCTGTTGGTACTGTTCCGAATGATTCAGTCTATTGCCATATTCATCGAATTGATATGAACTACCCTCCCCTTCAGATTCAGAAGTATCGGAAAACGTCACCACTTTTTTAGGAACCCACTCCTGTCTTTCCTGTGGTATGGAGGATTGTTTGTAGTACTGGTCAGCAAGATAAGGATATGTCCTCTCCCGGGTGAAATACCTGATATCTTTTTTCAATTTGTCTGATTTCCTCTTTATCAAATATATATTGAATGATTCCAAATCCGTATTTATCTCCTCTAGCTTTCTTTTGGCTTCCTCCACAGATACTGCCTGCCTGAGCTTGCTTTCAAGTTCCTGAATCTCAGAAAACAGAGAAGAAGCTACTTCTCTGGCTGTTTCTATAATCAACAGCATGTGATCACGAGAGCATCTATTAGAAAAAAGCGACCACTTTTCGAGGAATTGTTTGATCTCAACAAAGAGGCCTGGAATGTTTCTTATTCTTAGGCTGTTTGGGATAGTACCAGCCTTATGATATTCTAAAAGAAATTCAGCGTGTGCTTCAGTCCTGCGGGCTTTCTTTTTTAAATTGAGTAAATTAAGCCAGTCATTGTTCAGGCTGTTGGAAAATAAGGACTCTGAACTCGAATTGGTACTGGTGCCCACTATTCTTGAAAAATCCTCCTCGGTGAACCCAAAGGTTGTAATACTCTCCATCAAAGAAAACAGATTAAACTAACTCTAAAGAACTTATTAAAAGAGAGAAAGGAATATAAAATAAAAATAAAAATTGGCCCAAAAACAATATAATCCCAAATGAAAAAAAGAAAGAAAGTCTGGTGCACAGAAAGACCCAAGATAAATAAAGTAATCAAACGAGCAAACCCTGACAGCAGAGCTGTAAGTAAGCAAATCCTCGTATCTAAACAGGGTCCCTGAGCTAGATACAGAGAGTAACACACAGGGAAGCAATACTATGAGTATAACGTAGTTTACTCTCCATTAACATAGAAAACATAGGAATGGAAATCTTAAATTCAAATATACAACATACAATATATTTCAATTTAGATATTTATTATAGCTAATTAAACATTCAGTTCGCGCATAATATAATCAACATAGAATCAACCAAAAAAATATATAATACAACCCCCTACCCTAAATGAAACATACATATATGAAAACATAAATAACATAACAGTAAATACGCAAAAATAAACAAATAACACAGAACCAACAAAATCACAAAATAGTATACATACAAATTTACAACCGCCTCATACATGAGAGGATATTTGAACAGCACAATAAAGTTATTATTTTTTATTTTTGGTTATTTCCTTTTGCCACTACTATATGGCTATGACTCTACAGTTTGATTGTACCTCTTATTCTCTGTAGATTTTGGCATATTTCATGCTGTTTTGACGGTTCTAAGATGGCGCATGTTTGACCATTTCCTTAGATGGCCCCTACGGGCCTGTTTCTATGTTCATTGCATCACCTGTGGTGATTTGGTTTAAATAGGAGGCAGCTGGGAAAGTACGGGTTATTGCTCCTCTCGAGATCATCGTGCTGGTCATATGTCCTGGATCCTGCTGATACTGGTAGGCTAGCTTTGCTGAACCTTTGTGGATTGAATTATTTTATACCGTCTGGATTGTGTCATTTCTATCTGGCTCATGACTCCCCCCTGTTCCCTTGCAGTTAGCAAGTTGTTCCCTACCATTTTGGTATCCTTGTGGGTTTCCCCTGTGGATTACGTTTTTTAAACCATGTGAACTTGTAGGTAAGTCTGTAGTTAGCGATTGTACATATGAGCAGATTTTTTCTTTTCTATCCTGTGGACTTTCCTGCCCTGTGCAAGCTAATGATTTCATTATGTTTGCTTTTAGAGTGAGAAAGCATAGCTTCATTTAGCTATATCCATGTGTTAGTCCTTCATTTTGGACTACAAATTTGAAGTTGGAGAGTGTTTAATCTAGCCTGTAAGGGATATCTAAGTTCTTTCATATCTAAGATATTTTATCTTATTTTAATATAAACAAACTAGTCTATTACTATTCTTGACTAGATTCTCTCGGTGGTAATCCAACACTTTTATGCTATAGGTGATTCTATTTCTGCACTTTATCTAGTATTTTGCTGGACACTAATGGTGCTTTCCTTGGATCTTTAGATTTATTTACCTTTATTAAGCATTGGTTTTATAGACTTTGATCTTGGGCACTTTATCAGTGTTTTTTTCTTAATTAAGTCACTTGAGTTGGTCTGGTTGCAAATCTGACATGATTCGAGCCTTCCCCCTATGCAAAGAATTGTAATGAATAATTTTGATGTTTCTTTGATAGGCAGGTTACAAGATGTATGTATGCCAATTATACTGAATCATAAAGTCCTGATGAAGGTGTATTTATATTTTTCTTCACTCACCGAAACGCGCGTCGGCTTGTAAATTGGCATGTCTTGAACATTGGCATGAAGTGTTTGAAATTGGCAAATTTGAAGTCCTGACCAGGATTGGCTACCATCAGGCCTGTAACACGAGAATTTGAATCAGGAAATTATAACCTAGAATTGGCTGTTATTATGTTGAATTTTATACAATCCAAACTACAACGCATAATTGTAGCATCAAAGCAGTAACTTTATTGTGCTGTTTAAATATCCTCTCATGTATGAGGCGGTTGTAAATTTGTATGTATACTATTTTGTGATTTTGTTGGTTCTGTGTTATTTGTTTATTTTTGCGTATTTACTGTTATGTTATTTATGTTTTCATATATGTATGTTTCATTTAGGGTAGGGGGTTGTATTATATATTTTTTTGGTTGATTCTATGTTGATTATATTTTGTGCGAACTGAATGTTTAATTAGCTATAATAAATATCGAAACTGAAATATATTGTATGTTGTATATTTGAATTTAAGATTTCCATTCCTATGTTTGCTATGTTAATGGAGAGTAAACTACGTTATACTCATAGTATTGCTTCCCTGTGTGTTACTCTCTGTATCTAGCTCAGGGACCCTGTTAAGATACGAGGATTTGCTTACTTACAGCTCTGCTATCAGGGTTTGCTCGTTTGATTACTTTATTTATCTTGGGTCTTTCTGTGCACCAGACTTTCTTTCTTTTTTTCATTTGGGATTATATTGTTTTTGGGCCAATTTTTATTTTTATTTTATATTCTTTTCTCTCTTTTAATAAGTTCTTTAGAGTTAGTTTAATCTGTTTTCTTTGATGGAGAGTATTAAAACCTTTGGGTTCACCGAGGAGGATTTTTCAAGAATAGTGGGCACCAGTACCAATTCGAGTTCAGAGTCCTTATTTTCCAACAGCCTGAACAATGACTGGCTTAATTTACTCAATTTAAAAAAGAAAGCCCGCAGGACTGAAGCACACGCTGAATTTCATTTAGAATATCTTAAGGCTGGTACTATCCCAAACGGCCTAAGAATAAGAAACATTCCAGGCCTCTTTGTTGAGATCAAACAATTCCTCGAAAAGTGGTCGCTTATTTCTAATAGATGCTCTCGTGATCACATGCTGTTGATTATAGAAACAGCCAGAGAAGTAGCTTCTTCTCTGTTTTCTGAGATTCAGGAACTTGAAAGCAAGCTCAGGCAGGCAGTATCTGTGGAGGAAGCCAAAAGAAAGCTAGAGGAGATAAATACGGATTTGGAATCATTTAATATATATTTGATAAAGAGGAAATCAGACAAATTGAAAAAAGATATCAGGTATTTCACCCGGGAGAGCACATATCCTTATCTTGCTGACCAGTACTACAAACAATCCTCCATACCACAGGAAAGACAGGAGTGGGTTCCTAAGAAAGTGGTGACTTTTTCCGATAATTCTGAATCTGAAGGGGACGGTAGTTCATATCAATTCGATGAATATGGCAATAGACTGAATCATTCGGAACAGTACCAAGAGAATCCCAGTTTTTTAGGTCACCGCAGATTCAATCACAGATCAAGATTCAGACAAAATCGGGGAAATCGTCCCCCGAACTCAGAACAGTCTCACCACACATTACAAACAAGACGCAATCAGTATTGGAGGGACTGAAGGAGATTCCGATCTTTAATCTGAGTCAAATTACCTTGGATGACCATTGCATCAGCTTGTTATCGAAAGGCTTGTCCTTTGTACCGAATTCAGACATAAATAAATTTGAATTGATGAGAAACCTTCAGGCATTCTTCAGACGAGTGAGACTAAAAAGGTTTTTTTCATCGTCTCCCCCTACTACCACTGTCAGCAGATCAGGACTCAAATTGCCATCTACGTTTACTCCCCCGTTAGAAGCTTTGGGTCCTGAAATAGCTATATTTGAGAGGACAGTGACTAGTAAAATTAAGAAAATGCTTCTACATGCCCCAAGATCCAGGTACAATCTTAGCAAAGATGAAAGCATGGCCCTAAAAAGTCTTAAAAATACCAGGACTATCACTGTTAAACCATGTGATAAAGGGGGTGGTATAGCTATTCTAGACACCAATTTGTATATGGACAATATGGAAAACATGTTGCAGTGTCCGGTTTTTTATAAATCTATACCAGGCCACCCTGAAATCAAATTGAAGAGATCAATCAAAACTACGAATCTAGAAGCATTAGAAGCGGGCGTTATTTGTAAGAAAGAATTTGATTTTTTGACTCCAGTCCATACTAGAATCCCGATTATCTATGGTCTACCTAAGATTCACAAGGACGCCAGTAATCCACCTATGCGTCCGATTGTATCCACCATAGGCTCGGCCATTGAGCCATTGTCAAAGTACGTTGATACCTTTCTGAAACCGATGGTAGCCCTTTTACCATCTTACATCAGAGACACAGGCCACTTCATTTCTAAGATCGAGGGCCTGCAATATAGACCTGATGGGGAATATCTGGTGACCATGGACCTTGAGTCTTTATATACGAATATACCCCAGCAAGAAGCCATTGATGTTGTAGCACTATATCTAAACAGACAGGGAGATGATCCAGCATTGAGTTTCATTATGAAATGTTTGGAAACTGTACTATTTAATAACTACTTTGATTTTAATGGCAAAATGTATCACCAAATCAAAGGAGTCAGTATGGGTGCTGCCTGTGCACCTTGTGTGGCGAACCTATATGTGGGAGCATTCGAGGACAAGTTTATTTACAACGAAATGGCCCCTTTCTATGAGAATGTGCAGGCCTGGAGTAGATTTATTGATGATGTTTTCTTCATTTGGAAAGGCAGTGAAGACCAACTACTAGAATTTTACAGTTGGCTCAATCTGTGTGACAGCAACCTCAGATTTACGATTAAATACGACCATCATTTGGTTGAATTCCTGGATGTGTATATCAAACACTATCAAGGGCACTTGCTTATGACCCTATACACTAAACCCACGGCTAGGAATACGCTGCTTCACTTTGATAGTTTCCATCCCCGTAACCAGAAGCAGTCTATTCCTTTTTCACAATTCCTGAGACTCAGGAGAAATTGCACCAGCATGGCAGACTTTTTGAAACATGCCGCAGATCTTACGTGCAAATTTGAGCAGAGAGGTTATCCGATTAGAACCATCAAAGATTCCTTAAAAAGAGCCAAGTTTTACAACCGTGAGGCCCTGTTTTCAAAACAACGATGCAAGACCAGTGACCGGCTAGCCTGTGTGATTCACCATTCTACCCTGAATAATCAAATCATGGGTATTATTAACAAAGAATGGCACATTTTGAATTCCAATACTGAAGCGGATAAACTTGAAAAACCATTGTTCGCTTTCAGGAGGAACAAAAACCTACGGAACCATTTGGTGAAATCAGCTACCAATTTTGTATCTACTTTTGGCCAAAAGTCACTAACAGGATCTAATCCAGTTACAGGCAATTACAAATGTGGCCAATGCCACGCCTGTGACTCAGCCATTGTTGCAAAAGAGTTTACATTCAATGACAAGACTATCCCATTTATGGACATGACTAATTGTAGATCTAAAAATGTTATTTACTTGATTATTTGCCCCTGCAACCTGGGATATATAGGTGAGACCTCCAGGGAATTTATAACTAGGCTATCGGAACATAAATCTGCGATTAGGACACAAAAGATCAACGCCCCCCTAGTTGCTCATTGGTTATCTTTAAACCACAAGGAGGTGGATATCAGGTGGATTATTCTTGAGAAAGTACTGACAAGAAACGATGTGGACCCTGAAAAACAAAGGAAAAAGAAAGAAGTGTTTTGGATTTTTTCTTTAAACACATATGAGAATGGCCTGAACGAAGATCTCCCTTGGAGCAATGCCATCTGATTACTTATGTACAGGATTGCCTGAGGGGTCAATAATCTTCCAGGTGCCTACCACAGGGTTGCTTTGTGCTCTCCTGTGGTGGCCCTTTATCTTACTTTGAAGTGAATTCTTCACTTAATACGATAAAACCGTTTTCGGTTCCTTCTTATAAAACCTTATGTTATCGATTTGTATTATATACACGATACGTATTGTATTTTACTAACCCATTTTGTGCCTACCCTTGGGACATTGAGTACCCTGTATTTTGACGTTCCAAGATGGCGCCCACTGTTTTGGGCGTGCTGGTAAGTGATATCTACTCTTTGGTTTGATTTAGAATTGGCCATTATTTTTTATTATTTTTTATTTTTGGTTATTTCCTTTTGCCACTACTATATGGCTATGACTCTACAGTTTGATTGTACCTCTTATTCTCTGTAGATTTTGGCATATTTCATGCTGTTTTGACGGTTCTAAGATGGCGCATGTTTGACCATTTCCTTAGATGTCCCCTACGGGCCTGTTTCTATGTTCATCGCATCACCTGTGGTGATTTGGTTTAAATAGGAGGCAGCTGGGGAAGTACGGGTTATTGCTCCTCGAGAGATCATCGTGCTGGTCATATGTCCTGGATCCTGCTGATACTGGTAGGCTAGCTTTGCTGAACCTTTGTGGATTGAATTATTTTATACCGTCTGGATTGTGTCATTTCGATCTGGCTCATGACTCCCCCCTGTTCCCTTGCAGTTAGCAAGTTGTTCCCTACCAGTTTGGTATCCTTGTGGGTTTCCCCTGTGGATTACGTTTTTTAAACCATGTGAACTTGTAGGTAAGTCTGTAGTTAGCGATTGTACATATGAGCAGATTTTTTCTTTTCATTCCTGTGGACTTTCCTGCCCTGTGCAAGCTAATGATTTCATTATGTTTGCTTTTAGAGTGAGAAAGCATAGCTTCATTTAGCTATATCCATGTGTTAGTCCTTCATTTTGGACTACAAATTTGAAGTTGGAGAGTGTTTAATCTAGCCTGTAAGGGATATCTAAGTTCTTTCATATCTAAGGTATTTTATCTTATTTTAATATAAACAAACTAGTCTATTACTATTCTTGACTAGATTCTCTCGGTGGTAATCCAACACTTTTATGCTATAGGTGATTCTATTTCTGCACTTTATCTAGTATTTTGCTGGACACTAATGGTCCTTTCCTTGGATCTTTAGATTTATTTACCTTTATTAAGCATTGGTTTTATAGACTTTGATCTTGGGCACTTTATCAGTGTTTTTTCTTAATTAAGTCACTTGAGTTGGTCTGGTTGCAAATCTGACATGATTCGAGCCTTCCCCCTATGCAAAGAATTGTAATGAATAATTTTGATGTTTCTTTGATAGGCAGGTTACAAGATGTACGTATGCCAATTATACTGAATCATAAAGTCCTGATGAAGGTGTATTTATATTTTTCTTCACTCACCGAAACGCGCGTCGGCTTGTAAATTGGCATGTCTTGAACATTGGCATGAAGTGTTTGAAATTGGCAAATTTGAAGCCCTGACCAGGATTGGCTGCCATCAGGCCTGTAACACGAGAATTTGAATCAGGAAATTATAACCTAGAATTGGCTGTTATTATGTTGAATTTTATACAATCCAAACTACAACGCATAATTGTAGCATCAAAGCAGTAACTTTATTGTGCTGTTTAAATATCCTCTCATGTATGAGGCGGTTGTAAATTTGTATGTATACTATTTTGTGATTTTGTTGGTTCTGTGTTATTTGTTTATTTTTGCGTATTTACTGTTATGTTATTTATGTTTTCATATATGTATGTTTCATTTAGGGTAGGGGGTTGTATTATATATTTTTTGGGTTGATTCTATGTTGATTATATTATGTGCGAACTGAATGTTTAATTAGCTATAATAAATATCTAAATTGAAATATATTGTATGTTGTATATTTGAATTTAAGATTTCCATTCCTATGTTTGCTATGTTAATGGAGAGTAAACTACGTTATACTCATAGGATTGGTGTATAAACAAGTTATAATGACATAGTATGGAGCAGGAACTTGTTAGCAGCTCATGCTGTAATTTCTTGTGAATCTGACAGCACACCACTTCCAAGTCTGTTTACCAGGAAAGGATTTACAATTGCTGCTCTTGAACATTTCGATTTTGAAGACAGCTCTTCTTTGTATGGAACATTCAGCACACATGATACTGCCATGGTGCTTTTTCAGGACTGCACCAATGAAGAATCTGCTGGAAAACAAGCTGTGTCAGCTGAAGACTTAAACAAATGAAGCTGCAAACGTATGACCCCCTGCCTTGCCAATATGGGCAAAATCGCTACAAGCCATCAACATGTCCCAGTCTACCAGAAAGTTTCTAAGTGGCTGAGGACATAGATCTTCTTCTGCTTGGTGCATGCTGCCCGCAAAACTGATTTAGTTGAATTTATCATATCACTTATTTGGTTTGGACTGATAGATGAAGAAATGCCAGTTCCTCCAGGGACTGGAATTCATGCTCCGATCCCTCAGAATACTCTCCAATAAAAGAAGATCGGGTTTTTACCAGTAATACCATCTCCAGTCACAAACTGTGCAAAAGTATACACAACTAAAAAATATCCAAAATGTGCATGCTCAGCTTCAAGACTAGCATATCCTGCCAGTTTTCTGAAATTAAGGTGTTTTTCATTTTGTAGCTGACATTTGTATGAGCAATCCAGTAGAATTTGAAGATCTTTATCCAAAGATGGGTGTTTTCCACATGGCAAAAGTTAAGTTTAGGTGTGCAGGGAGTTCTCAGTGGATGTGGCATAGACGATGCACATATTGAGGCTGAAATCTTTGGTCAGTAAAATTGTCCAGTCAGTATTGAGTGGAACTCATTATGTTCTTTTGTTACAAGGTATGCTCACTATATCTGAGGCTTTAGAAACATTGGCGGTCATTCCAACCCTGGCGGTCAATGACCGCCGGGTTGGAGGACCGCGGGAGCACCGCCGACAGGCCGGCGGTGCTCCCAAGGGCATTCCGACCGCGGCGGTAAAGCCGCGGTCGGACCGGCAACACTGGCGGTCTCCCGCCAGTGTACCGCCGCCCTTTGGAATCCTCCAAGGCGGCGCAGCTAGGGGATTCCGACCCCCCCTACCGCCATCCAGTTCCCGGCGGTCCGCCCACCGGGAACCGGATGGCGGTAGTGGGGTCGCGGGGCCCCTGGGGGCCCCTACAAGTATTTCACTGTCTGCTTGGCAGACAGTGAAATACGCGACGGGTGCAACAGCACCCGTCGCACCTTCCCACTCCGCCGGCTCGATTCCGAGCCGGCGTCATCGTGGGAAGGGATTTTTCCCCTGGTCTGGCGGGCGGCCTTTTGGCGGCCGCCCGCCAGCCCAGGGGAAAAGTCAAAATACCCGCCGCGGTCTTGCGACCGCGGTACGGTATTTTGACGGCGGGACTTTGGCGGGCGGCCTCCGCCGCCCGCCAAGGTCCGAATGAGGGCCATTGTGTTGGAATGCTTTTTTGTTCAAGAATGACAAATTAGGTTTTGCATATCTTATCTCAGAAGTAAACAAAGCACAGGGTTCACTTCATTCAAAAGACATAATGAAAAGCCAGGCGATGTTCAATACACTCAGTTCCAAATCACAACACCTGAAAACCAAGTTTGTAGAGTTTGTCAAAGAGTGTGAAGAAATAATAAGAACTTTGCCAGTACTGGGAAATGTTTTACACGTGATAGCTCTGCTGAAAACCTTGGTATATGTTGGTTGGGAGCTGCATGTAAAGACTGTGGAGTCACAGATTACTGTGTTTCGCAAATTTGATTGCATAAACTAACTGAGTTATGGGTCCTGGTATTTGGAAAGAATGAAGAAGCAAGAGGTGGAAAGGCTATACCTCTACAGAAAATCCATCCAAAGACAATTTGTGGTGAAAGATAAAGAGTAAAGCTTCAACACTGTGGCTTCAGATATGGAACTGGAACAGACGATCCCGAGATCACAGAAAAGCTCCAAGGGAATTGTTGGTCAGACACGTAAAAGTGAATATGTTGCTCAATGGCAGCTAGTTTACCCTGAAGTCCTTTCTATTTGCAATGTTTTCAGAGTGATGACAAATTCAAAATTAAGGGACCATTGTGAAACTGTTCCTCACCATGAACTTGTGGGAAAGAGAGGTGAACATTTTAATAAACATGTTGACAGCCTTCTTCATTTCATGCAGCAGCAAGGAAACCCTTTTGAAATGACTGAGCCTGTGAGACTAGACAACATCGTGACCAAACAATATGTGGATAAAGATATGAAGACACGTCTACTAGATGTCCTGGAAACTATACTCAGAACTGAAGCAGGAGAGATTTGTATTGAAAGAGAAAAAGCTGTTTGACATAATCACTAAAGCTAAACTTACATGTTTTAATTGCCACAGTAGAGTTTCGTCCAGCCAGCCACTACAAAAAAACAACCTTTGCAAGCACATGGAGAAATGGATGTAGCAAAAGAAAGGGGTGAATTTGTCAAGGAAATTCTGACCCATGATCTTCTGATAAACGCATTATTTGATGGAGATGCTTGAACTAACCCAGTGAAGCACAAACACGTACAAGAGCTTATAAAAAACCTTTCACTTTAAGAATTTCAGTTCGAAAAGGTGTCCACATTGAAAACTGCTGTTGTTGTGGACTATATGTCACATTTGCGAATGGTCAAGATTTCATCCAGACTGTTCTACAGACATCAATGTCAGTGTGCACCTTGCAAGAACTGCACTTCGTCTTTGACAGATATCTTGAACTATCTATCAAAGAATGTGAGAGAATCAGACGAATTTCTACAAGTGGAACAATTGACCTTGCCTGCATCTAAAATTCAACACCTATACCTGTGCAATTTGATACATTCTGGTCATCAACATCGAACAGGATGAACTTGGGGATGTTAACTCACCAAAACATTGCTGATGCTTTAGTGAACACTGTATTTCCAATTATTGTAAGTGGTACCATTGTCAATGAGAAGTTGGTGCCTGCAGAGACATATTCAAAAGGTACAGGCCTTATTGTTCAAGAACTTAACAGCAAATTGGAGGAAGCTCACCTTTGTGTTGGGCCACATGTTGAGCGGGCTGTTGGAAATGTTTCCAATTGAGTAAATGTACCGTCAAAATTGACACAGGTTTTATTATTGTGCTACTTAGATTTGTTGCAATGTTCATAAGTCAAGAATTACCAGAGTTATGGGTACCTAATGGAACAGGCGTTGAAAGACAATAATACCGCTTCATATTATGTACAAGAAACTTGACCCAGAGATGCCCAGTATTCTTATCAAGGCACATATTCTTACGGGTGATGACACAATGAGCAAAATTGGACAAAGGTTGGAGCTTTAACTGCTGAACCTGTGAAGTTTCTAAAAGGATTTGCTGAGACAGAAGAAGAATGTGATATGCTCTTCTCAAATGTTCAGCATTCTGCAAATGTGCTACAAGCGAATGCTGAAACAAATAAATAAAGTGAACTATGAAAATGTGTCTAAAACAGGAGTGATAAACTGTTTCTTTTTCAAATTCAGATCATAAACATTGTTTGGTGTACACATAAAAGGAGTAAAAAACGTTAGTATTTTTTTGAACTCTTAGATATGTCTCTTTTTCCTCTATTACAGCCGTCATTTTGGAAAATGGCGGAAAGGTTGCTCTGAAGAGTTATTTTCTGTATCTATAAGACTAGTTGACCCCCCCCCCAAACCTATGTTTTTTGGCACCATAATGAAGTATATAGGTCTCATGGTTCCTGAAATATTACAACTTCACTGCAAAACATCTGCCATTTTTAAAATTGTTTGTCAGAAAAATTCAGCCCTGATCAGCAATGTCTACCCAAGCTTAATCACTTCTCTAATGATCCAAAAAGCACAAATCTGATGAGATGAAAATCTCTGGACAACAATTTTTTTACAAGGTAAATCGGGAGCCAGGATTAATGCCTTCCTCAAAAAGAACTGAGTCTTTACGGCCGTTGCCTGTACAGAGCATCCTGGGATAGCGAAATTGATTGCTCCTGACAAGGAGCTTTGCTTATTTTTCAGTGCCATGTACATTTTTCCTAAGAGTTTTATTTTCCTTAATATATTCTCTCTCACACGCAGGGGATATATTTAGTATTTTTTTCTTGCTTTCAGCAAAGTTAGTCTAGATTCAGCAGTGGTTTCTCATGCAACTCTCATGTGGTGGATAAAGAAATATTCGGAAACAAAAGCTTGTTTAGGCTATGGAGGTGGCATCCACAATTGGACAGTACAGATATTACCTAAAATGTAATACATGGCCTATAATTTTGTGCAAGAAGTGTTCTGATGGTCCCTATGCTGCAATTTCCCATTGTTTATTTTTTTTTCAAACTTTATTGTTTTGTAAAGAAAATCAAACATTTCCATACATTGTTCCAGAGAAGATGCTGTCGGCCCCTAGACACATAAGAAAAGTGAGACATAAAGTCAACATACACATACCCCATCAGTGTGTGTGTTGTGAAATGCATTAAAGATGAGCTTCATTAACTCCACACTTAAGTCAAATGTGCCTTTAAACATTGACCTATGGTTGGACACACACCTGATGTTAGACCAACTGCAGTCATTTTCTCTCCCGCTGCAGCATGAGCCAACAACATGTTTATAGTGCATCTACAAAAAGCAGCATCCTGCAACCATTCTCTTTTCTTTGGCAGATGCACTGTGATGCAGGTCATAGCCAACCTACGCTTAGCCAGCAACAGCAATATAGCAATCGGTCTCCTAAGTAGGGATGGGACTGCAGACACATAGCTTATCAGAGCCCTCAGAGCAGTAGGTTCCAGGTGAACCTGGGTGTTTTTTGCATGGTACCTATCATTGCATCCCAGACTTCTTATATGTCTGGCCACCTTGTCCTGGATGAAAAAAGTTAGCCTTATGATGCAGGCAGTGCAAATATGCATGGCTTGTCTAATTTGTGTAGTAGGGCATGGAGTATATTCGATTGAAGAACTTAACTTTGGATCAATTTATGCCTGTTGTTCAACAAGACAGTCTTGATTTGTGTTCAAAAGTGCTAGATTTAATCCCAAACCGCACTCCCGCTTCTTACCTATTATCTGGTTTCCTATCACCTGGTTGCAATCAGAATGTCTAGCATAGAGTAAAATAGGCAAACACCTTAGAAACCCAGCACATGGCACTCGTACAATATGTAATTTGCGTCATTTGATCAAAACTCTTAGGCTCGGAGGGAAACTTTGAAAAACATAATGCACGGTTTACCGTATTGTATAATGCACCATAGTGTCCAATGTTGTGGCTGCGTCTAAGTTCATAAATTGCTCCAGTGACACAAAGACGCCCTCTTTGACAGCTGACCCATTCTTGTAATGCCCCTATGAGCGAGAACCTGTTACCAAAGTAGCCTGCTTTGACGGCTGGAGGGGTTTGTTTTTCATCAGCATCCAACCCATTTCTCCTACAGGCCTTCTCCCATCGCTCAGTGTGTGAATCTGACTGTCTGAACAAGGGCAGTCTCTGTCCAGGGTGTCAGCTCCTAGGATTGTTTGAAGCATCCCAGAAGCCACTTGGTCTTCCTGTATCACCATTGTGGCATATGGCAGTCTGGAAACATCTAATACAGGGATCTCGAAATTGGGGGGTGGCTCGATTGATCCCCGTGAGGGGGGGGGGGGGTGCAGACTCTGGCCAAGAGAAGCATTACGCTGATAACAGAGCTTGTTTTAAGCTGAAAAAAACATGAGCAGTATTAAACCGCTCTGTAATAAGCCATCACTAACAAGTTTTCTTATTTATATCCAAGCTGGGAGTATGTGTCAAAAGGAAAGGGACTCCAAGTACTCTTCAAACCACCATCCCCACTTCTAATATACACACTGTGGAAACTTTTACAAATTTGCAAGACCTGCCTGACCAGAACAGTATGTTTAGCATCATGTATTTGCATTTTTAAAACAGTAAAATAACGTAACTGCAAAGTTTAAATAAGTCTAGACAAATTCAAACATTGGTGGTTTAATAGAAGAATTATGAAAAATTTGAAAGGGGGACCCAATTTTTTTTTTTCCACTAAAGTGGGTGGTGGTAGGGTGGTTGGGGGGGGAGGGGCATCAAAATGTTTGAAGACCACTTATCTAATATACAGCAAAATATACCCAAGCTGCGAAATACCATCTCTCCAAATCAGGGTTAGCGAAAGCTCCCTTATTGAAATACAGCATATCCTAACTGGGCTGATTCCTTCCCACACCCGTCTAGAATCTAGTGAAGAAACTTGTATATAGTGGCACAGGATTAATCATAAAGAAATTGGCAACTTTCGAAAGATCATCATCTTCATCAAAGCTGCTGTGTATGGTCCCCTCCCATAGATATGGTCCCCACTCTTGCCTTCAGCTGAGGCTATTGTTCCCATACCGCTTGGACCTCTCAGCAGTCATGCTTATGTTTTACTGGACTGTTCACCATAGCAACGTACTGGAGTGAATTTGCCAAGTTACTTAACTTCACATTCAGCATTTTCCCTATGGGCTAGCAGTGATCTATTTATGTCTGCTAAGGTGTCCGGATTTGCCCTCTCAATATGGAGTTTCTCTAGTGTTGCCCGCTCAGCCGCCTGCTCCTGCGGTTGCTGCCTAGTTGACGTAAGCATACCACAGGGCACAGATGTAGACATTTATTTATTGTATACCTTAAAGATCTGCCAGATTGTGTAATAATAGGGGACGGAGCTTAAGTTTAGTGTGAAACATTCCTCTATGGGGAAGCTAAATTCCATGTCCAGTAGAAACCCTGACTGAAGGTAGCACATACATTCTGACACCGCTTCATACATTTGAAGGGCTCCCACATTCCTTATTCACCGGAGATTTCTGTCTGGGAGATGCCTGGGATAATACGGAAAACACGAGCTCATGATCGCACCCTCTGGATGGAAAAAGGGGTTACCCGATTGGGGCATTTATTTTCGGCTGGTACACTTGAGTCATTTCAGGATATTATCACAGGGCACGATATTGCACTTGGACAATTTCTTACTTATTATGTTATACTGCAGGTCATGCGCGGCCTCTGGGGCACAGTGGATGCAGAACCCCCTACATCTTACGCATTACACTCCATTTTGTCTACCAGGAGCACTAAGCGCGCCATTACCACCCTGTATGCTGCATTAGAAGTACCCAAAGTCAACCTCCTACAGACTGTTGCCACAACCACTAACCGAAGCAGAATGGGACAAGACGATGCAGTTGGTGAAGGAGATATCCCGTAATGCCAGGTTCAGATTCACACAATTCAATTACATACACCACGCATATCTGGATCCCCAGCGCATCCACCGCATGTATCGCACACATACACCGGTTTGCCCACGCTGTACTTCGCCTTTAGCGGGTTTTTAACACATGGTCGGGAATGTCCAGTGTTACAAACCACCTGGCACATGATTACCGTGATGGTAGCGGACCTGACTAACCATACCCTACCCGTAACACCGACCTTTTGCTTACTAGGCATCCGCCCCAAAAAAAGAGAAGAGAAATACCTTTATAAGTTCATTGATTTAGCATTTGTATTATTTAAACGCAGGATCGTTATGTCATAGAAATCTTCGACTCCCCTGCCTATATTCCAACGGTTAAAGGATTTTCTAACTTGGGCCAAAGCAGAAGCCCACCATCTCCGCTGGCTTCGAGCTTGTGGTACTATCCACAGGGGGGTGGAATGCTGGGATCCACTGGTACTGAATGTAGAGGCCAAAAATGATTTACACCCTCCCGGAGATGTGAGTTTTACAATGATATGTGTTTTACTATTCCCCATATGTGTACCCATCAAGATGCCTACATCGATATCTACACTACATGCCCCTCTCCTTAGAAACTCACCAACGCACTGTTCACAACACTCACCCCATCCTACCACACCATATATGAGCCCATTGAAGCACTGTTATGTTTTATCAGTTTAAACTTTTGTTGACACATATACAAATGTTTGTAAACTTCTATGCAAGGACGTTTTCTGAAGAACTTCTAACCATGCAATCTCCTATCATATGTACATTGATATTATCTGCAAGAATGTCAATTTGATCAACGGAATAACATATTGTACTGTCTTTCATAAATATTGAAAACTAATAAACAAACATGAAAAAAAAAAGTAGCACCTCTGACTGGGCCACGACACTCCAGGAGCCCAAATTGAATCTGTATTCTGCACTGAGGATTGTTCTAAAAGTGTTCTAGGGCATCAAAAACAAAGTGTTGGATGGAATGCTTGGATTAATCTCAGCCACTGGCAATTGTGCGGGCTGCATCTCAATCCATTGCTTTTCACTCATCATGGCACCACAGTTTGAATCCAGCCATATGCACGTTGTTTGTGTTCCCGATCAGGAAGGAGCTGACCTGGCAGTTCAGGCTGGACTGCTCTCATTGGAGCTGGGTCAAGACTGATTTGCATATGGATGAGTCCAAACTGAGGCGGCATGGTGTGCAAAATAACAATGGACTGGGATGCGGCCCGAGTCATCCATTCGTCACATTTTTGCACACTTTAGTGTGTCTCCCGAAGTGGGACAGGTATGTCCTGTGCACACTGTGTTACTGGGACCAAGCAGTACCCAGCTAAAGAGCCCTAACTAGGGCAAAACTAGCTCTAGGGTGCTTGTGTTCCAGTTGAGGGAGGACCTAGCAGTTTGGCCTGTACTGTTCCCGTTGGAGAAGGGTCAAGGCTGAATTGCATGTGGCTGGGTCCAAAATGAGGTGACGGGGGTGCAAAATGAGATTGAACTGGGATGCGGCCTGAGTGATTAAAAGTGGCTGAGATTAATCCAAGGACTCCATCCATCACATTTTTGTATACTAAAAGTGTCATAGGCAGAGCAAACTGTGTAGACGCCCAGTGGACAGTATCTGAGGACAAAAGGCAGTTATCAGTGCCAGAGTAGGAACTGTATGAGGACAAATTTTGTCATTCCATTTGCAGTCTTAACTCTCCTTATATCAACCAGGTATATCGGGTTGTACCTGCCTTTGAAGAGGGGAATTTTTTAGAGCGCGATCTGTCCAGAATGGGGGATAACGCAAGAGTGAAATCCCCCATCCAAATTACTTGCTTTCCCACAATCTCTTCACACAATGTCAGAATACCATAAAAATATCCAAAGAGTCCAAGTTGAGGGCATATATAATAACTAAAGTGACCGAATTATTCTAAACCCTGCTGGACGCCAGCAGTGGTCACCATTCTGGGTTACTGTGTGTATACTGGGGATGAAAAGCCACAATTTTAAATGTGAGGCTGGCCACTCGCCTAGCTTAATAATTTGTTAAGCAAAATTGCAAAAGTACACCCATTGAGCCTCAAACCTCAGCTTGTATATATAGCTCACCACATAATGTACCTTTTTTTGACATATGGCTTAGTCAGTATTGCCACATATTTTGGCCCTTCCCTGCTATATAAATCCTGTGATCCTGGCTATATCACAGATATGGAAGGGGCCCAGCATAAATCGACTTGCAGAGTGTGGGGAACAAACACAGATTATTTCAGAGATAGGTCAGACCACGCCCATCTGGATTGGTGGATTAACAAAAAAAGTAACACCCACATGCTGGATGTCAAATGCACTTTTCTCGACCATCCCAGGTCATAGTAATTCTGTCTTTCCATGCTGAATTTGTTGGTGCCTTCATACTATGTAGTACTGGGATGCTTCTAACCTCCCAAATGTACCCAGGGGATTCCCTCATCTATCATACTTTGAAGGAGGCTCAGCAATGACAAAACATGTTTATTGATGTGAGGGTTCAGGGAAGCCTAATATCCATGGAAGGGCAGACCTTGGCTCTGTGTGCAAGGTGCTCCCTACCTGAAGTAGGGAGTTTGGTTCCACCTACAAAATGTGCACCCCATCTGGTAAGCAGCAATAAGGTGTGATCCACCATTCATCACCATCTTGCTGCCTCTCAGTAGTGTGGTGGATTTGTGTTCTGTATGGTTCTTCTTCCCCACCACGGCTGACTAGAACTGCAGAGAGGGTGTGGGCACCCAGCACACCTGAGGAAATCTTTCCACTGAAGCGGTAAGTAAATCCAATCCTTGATCTTACCAACCTTTGTGTCCCTGAGGGTCCAGTCACATCTGGCACAACATCTCAAGCTGCAGCTTCCCAGAGAGAAAGGATGGTAATGCTATTGTCCTATTGACAGAAAGCATGTGTTAACGCGTCCCTTTAGGATAATTTATTACACATCAGGACTCGTTTTAGGCCAATGAATCTTTTGACCCAGTTGAGAGACGCCTTAGGACGAGATAGCTAATCAATATGTCAATCAATACATCAATAATGTCATCAATATTTATCATGACAATGCATTTCACTTTAGTCAAAGTCATTAATAATTCAAGACCCTACCATGACCTTTCAGCCATGAATAACCACACCGGTTTAGTAGAATGTTATGAGTTTTATTCCCTATTGCTTACAATTCTAATATCAGATACGTCAATCTCAAAACCAAGAAACATAATAGCATAGTCACAATATGGCAACTTTGGTAAGATTTCATTAAAGCGAGAATCACAAACATCAGAACATAACACGGCGTGAACATATATCAAGTTTAGCAGTGTGTCAATAACGCGTCAGTTCAACAAAGCATGGTCTCGGTCGTTTGTCTATTTGCGTCAGTTTAGTGAACACCTGCCCTATCCACTGATTAGCATTAGCATGTTGGGCTTCATGCAAAACAATTTAGAACACTAATTTGGAAAACATCTATCTAAGGTCTCTGTCAAAAGTAAGCAGTTGGTACCTAGAAAGGAAAAGCAAACAGACAAATTACAATTACATTGTCATAATTACCCTCCAAATTTTAGGTCAGCGCACAGGTTCAGTCTTCGTTTTCAGGACATCAGTCAAATCGCCATCAGTCAGCACTCAGCTTCGGGGCAAAAGGGGCACTTCCCTCATAAGGATGTGAAGTGTAAAATGGACAATCTAATGGCGAGGATGGTTTTAAGTAAACCAACAAGTCACCAAACAGAGTGACAGAGTTTCTGGATAAAATCAATAGCATTCCCACCCCACCTAAATGACTCCCTGTGACATGGGTTTTTAATCCCTTTTCCATCGTACATTCCCCCAAAATTCTATTGGTCATCTGTTATACCCCACTATCTTTAAACTATCAGAAAATACATTAGGTAACCCAACTCTTCACCCCATATTATTTCACAAGTCTTTGATTGGTCTTCATAATTGACATCTTCAGAGGTGGCATGTCCGGTATGATTTCATCCTTCTGTAATTCTTTGCACATCTTTTGGTCAGCAGTTCCATTGTCTTCACCGGTTTGAATGACCTTGTACATTACATTAATCTACACTGTTTCAGTTTATTTTAACATTTTCTCTGCAAACAAGAAGAAGGCTATGGGAACAGATCTAACATGGTTACACTTTAATTTGAAGATAAAGAACACGCAGGGTCGTGTCCCTTTGTGAGTCAGCACACTGAAAAATAGAAAAAATGCATTTAATATGAGAGCCAAGTAGCTAAGCTTCGGCTCATGCTAACTTAAGGCCTATAAGGATTTCAGCACAGATTCAATAACGCAATCATTAGTATAAGCGTAATAAAAACATTTTGGTCATTATTATTTAGTCTAGATATAAATTGGCGGCCATTCCCCGTGGTCACATTTCAAGTGCACGTTTAAGCAAATTATTATTATATAGTTTCTATGCAGCATTATCACACATTAATCCATAAACATTTCATGTTAATATACATTATATAAGCTACGCTCTCTCAGTCCCTCCTCTGATGACGTTCGTCATCACACAGACTTTTCCCTTTGACCTTTCACTTTAATTTTTCACTTTACGCATAATGCGCATTTCAATATCTTGTCCCTTGTGTGAACTCTCCCAAATGTAATTAAACATTTTCTCCCTTTCATTTTCTTCATGCCTTTTACTCCTCTTTGTCCAATTTCTTTTAATTTTTTCATTAATTTTGCAAGCTCCCCATAATCCTAATAGGCAGGCCAGAATAACTAATAGACCCCCTAATATTTTTGCAAGTACCCCATTCCAAATATTGCTAAACCAGCTCCCTACTCTGGCAATTCCTTTTCCTAATTTCTCCCACACTCCAGGTTCCTTCAAATCTGCACTATCTTTAGTTAGGTTAGTAAGCATACTTCTAATCTTTTTGCTATTATCTGGTATATATGAGCAACAATGATGCTCGTTGAGCATCTTGCAGACTCCGCCACTCTTTGCTAAAAGAATGTCTAAAGCAAGCCGATTTTGAAGAGTCATTGCTCTTTCCACAGCAAGTTCAGTATCCATCAGGAGTATAGCCCCTGTAAAATTTGTCAGCATGTTATCCACAATAGTAGACAACTTTTGAATCTTTATGGAGTTTAAGATAAATGAATTATGGCTCCAAATATGTCACCAACGACAGCAGCCGCTGTCTCTCGTTTTTGTCTAGTATGTTGTAATTCAGACGTTTTAGGTATTTGCTTTAAGCCATCAATCTGGTAAATCTTTGGGAAAACTATTTCCAAATAACATGTCCCATACCATCCCTTGGGGAGATGGTAATAAGCATTAAGTCCACAGATATAATAGATCCCACGGATCGCTGGATCCTGTCCATTTAACATGAATGTCCATTTACTCTGAAACAAAAACACATGTCTGCATTCACTCGTTCCCACAAATAAAGTGTCATGTTCAGATTTTGGGCTATATATACAAAGCCTTCCTACATGTAATGCATCTATAGCTAATTTGCCTTGCGTCTTTATTGCGGTGTAAGCATAATCATTTGCATATGTGCGTTTCTCTAACCCTTTTTCTAATCTTTCATTCAATGCTTTGCGTCTATCATCAGTGTGATCTAAAAAACTTTTCTCTACAGGTGTCAATAAGCAAGTCAGATTATTGCGGTGTGCATAAGCTGTCCCAAATGTAAGTGTCAGTTCAAAGAAACCTCTGACTAATTTTATACTGTGCTCCTTAGCTAGCTTGTTCAAAAACTCAATCACAGGCACAAAAGAAAACACTACATCCAAATTTGAATAAAAATATTGCACATGCTCTTGATTATAGAATCTTGTTAATAGCAAGCTACAACTTATCCCGTACGTTAATGGAAGGCTATGAAAGGTGACCCCTTCTTGCACTGATGTAGGAATCTTTGTGCACACACAACAGTTTTTCGCATCCATGGTCTCAACGTATTCATTCAGCAAGCGATAGAAGACATTAGTGGAAAGTTCCCCCTTTGAGTTAGTTCCCTCATGCAAGTGTTTTGCATCCTGCTCAAACCTTTCCCACGGTGTTAATGTTGTAGTCTCAAGTTTTGATGCATTGTTAGTCGCTTTCTTATCCAACCACGGCATTCCCACAATCACACCTACAATTATTATTGCACACACAATACCTAATATAAGACTCAACCAACCACACACTTTACCCTTTTTGTTACTACTTCTATTATAAGCCATGTCTATAAAGAATCAGATAGCAGAACAATAATCAACTTAAGGATGATGTAAAAATTATTATATTTTTCTTCTCTTTTTTTTTTCTTGATACAAAAGTCTCTTTCTCTCTACGCGTATTTACAGTGTTTCACTCACTCCAGGACCCTTTTGTCAAATCAGGTTAGCAGCTTGTCATAATCGGGTTTTCAAAGTCAACTCAGGTTATCAGTGTCACATCCGGTAATTTATAAGTTTCTTTCTCAGCTTCTCAGCTATCAATTTCAATTTCAATTTTAACAAAGTCTCTCTCTCTTTTAATTGATTTCAGGTACCGTAGTATTGACCTGGTACTTCTCGATCAAAACAGAACGCTAAGAATTCTTGTTGCCATTCAGATGTTGTTGCATATGCCCATTCAGGACCTGCGTACCTTCTTTTTGCTGTTCTTTTCCTTTTCAACCTGCGTTCACCTTGCAATTCTCCTTCACTTAGATCCTCTATTCGGGATGTTTCAATTTCTTCTGTTATTGTTTCACCTGGTACAATATTTTCTTTCGCAGCCTGTTTCTCTGGCCAGTTATCTCCCTTATATGTCTTTTTCCTGCTTGTCCTTTCAGTACGCTGAACAGCACCCTCCTCTTGTGCTATGGTGTTTTCTCTTGATGGACCTGCAACTGGCTCAGGGGATGTAGGTGTACTTTGATCTCTTCCTACTATTTCCCCTTCTTCTTCTGGATCTGTAACGGGCTCAAGCTCTAACCCGTATCCGTCTGCTTCTGGGAGAACCTCTCCTTGATTTAGTTCTCAGGCTGCCTCTACTGAGATAGGCACACTGTCACCTCTCTCGAACTCGTTTACTGTTTGAGGGACTAGGCTGTTTCGGGCCCTGAGACTTCCCTCTCTGGAACTGTTGAGTCGGAAACTTCAAGTTCCTCATCAGTTGGACACGTTACCTTCTTTGTGTGACTGGCATGTATCCAGTTTGGAATGCCTTCACATTTCACAGCAGTGGTTGTTGTCAAAATTATTTGATATGGACCCTTCCAGCGCGGCTCCAAAAAATGACTTTCTCACGTGCTTCTTGACAACCACCCAGTCACCGGCTTGCAGGGTGTGACCTGGATCACTGATCGGTGGCAATGTGTTAGCTTCCACCTGGTGAGAAAAAGAGCGAACCACATCAGCCAAACCTTTGCAGTAGTCCAACACCATATCATCCATGATATTCACTAGAGCATTTGCAGGTACTGCAGACAGCCTCATGGCTCTACCCATAAGGATCTCATGGGGTGATAATCCTGTCTTCTTATCAGGAGTGTTCCTCATCGACATCAGCACTAAGGGCAATGCATTTGGCCATTTCATATTGGTAGCTGTGCACATCTTTGCCATTCTTGATTTCAAGGTACCATTCATATGTTCTACTAGTCCTGATGCTTCAGGGCGGTAGCTACAATGCAGCTTCTGTTCAATGTCTAATGCGGCACACAGGAGCTTAATTACCTCATTGTCGAAGTGTCTGCCCCTATCTGATTCTATAGAGACCGGAAACACGAACCTGGGTATTAGTTCCCTAAGCAGCAGCTTTGCAACTGTGAGACTGTCATTTCTACGTGTGGGGTAAGCTTCAATCCAGTGGCTGAAAACACACACAATCACCAACACATACTTCAATCCTCCACAAGCAGGCATTTGAATGAAATCCATTTGCATCTTGCTAAATGGACCGCCAGCTCTCCCTATGTGGCTCAGAGTTACCACAGTCCCTTTTCCCGCATTCATTTGTTGACAGATGATGCACCTGTGACAAGTAACATCTGCGGCATGTCTGAATTTTGGGTTAAACCAGTCAATCTTGAATGACCTGATCATTGCATCTCTCCCAAGATGTGCCTGTCCATGGTAGAGCCTCGCAAATTGTGACAGAAGACTGTTTGGCAAAACCAGTTTCCCCTCCTCTGAGACCCACAAGTCATCAGCTCTTTGTACGCATTGCATTCTCTGCCAGGAGCGTTTTTCCTCCTTGCTAGCATGACTCTGTAGTGTTTTTAGCTCATCTAGTGTACCAACCACTTTTAATGCGAGGTTCAAACATGTGTCATTTTCAGTTTGCGGTAACAATTCCCACTGATCCTTGAACGATATACAGTTCAATGCGCAAAATCTTGTGACTTGATCTGCATAGCCATTTCCCATGGATACAAAGTCTTGTGACTTAACATGAGCATTGCATTTCACCACGGCAACTTCAAGAGGTAACAGAATCGCATGTAACAAATCCTTAATTTGTTCACCATTTTTCACGGGAGAACCAGAAGAGGTCATAAAACCTCTCTGTGACCACAATTGGCCAAAGTCATGTACAATTCCAAATCCGTATCTGCAGTCAGTATAAATAGTGACTCTCAGATTTTCAGCTGCGTGGCATGCCTTAGTAAGGGCAATTAGCTCTGCCACTTGTGCGGAATACACTCTCTCGAGCCAGGAAGCTTCAATGATACCAGCTATGGTACATACAGCGTAACCGTCTCTCAGCATTCCGACTGAGTCTCTCAAACAGGATCCATCAACAAACATAATGCAGTCATTTTCTTTCAACTGTGTATCTTGAATATCAGGTCGGGGCTTGGTACATAGTTCTATTACCTCAAGACAGTCATGCTCCACCTCCTCTTCATTATTAATCTCGGTACTTTCAACAGGAAGTAGAGTTGCCGGGTTTAATACAGTACATCGCTTCAGTGAAACATTAGGCGACCCCAAAATGATTGTCTCATATCTGGCAAGTCGGGCATTTGTCATGTGCTGAGTTTTGGTTCGAGTCAATAAAATTTCAACTGAATGTGGAACCAATACTGTCAAGGGATGTCCCATCACTGTGCCTTCACACTGCGTGAGGCTTTGACCAACTGCTGCAACTGCGTGCAAACAACCCAGTAAGGCTGCTGCGACGGGTTCCAAGGTAGCTGAAAAATATGCTACAGGGCGGTTTGCACCTCCATGGACCTGTGTAAAGACAGATAAAGAACAAGCATCACGTTCATGGCAAAACAGTAGAAAAGGTTTCGTGTAATCAGGCTTACCCAAAGCTGGTGCCCTGCACATGCACTCTCCCAATTCCATGAATGACTCAAGCTCTTCTTTGGTTAGGGTTATGGTGTACGGTTCATCTTTAATCTCTTTGCCTGTCAGCTTTATCAAGGGTTTTAAGATAATTGAGAAGTTGGGTATCCACTGACGACAGTAGCCCACCATTCCCAAAAACATCCTGACATCTCTCTTTGTTGTCGGGGGGTTCATTTGTAAAATAGCTGTCACTCTTTCCTTCAATATTCTCCTGGACCCTTTCTCAATCAAGTGTCCTAAGTACTTCACCTCTTTCTGACAGTACCTCAACTTCTTTGGCGACACTTTATGTCCGTTCTTTCCTAATGATTCAGTAAGGCAATTGTGTCATACTTACAGTCATCTTTCATCCTGGACGCAATCAATAAGTCGTCAATGTACTGTACTAGAGTTGAATTGAAAGGCAGCGTTAAGGATTCTAAGTCCTTTTTCAATATCTGATTGAAGATGGACGTGACTCAGAAAACCCTTGAGGAATTCTGCACCAACTGTACACCTTGTCCAGGAATTTGAAACTGAACAAAAACTGGCTGTCCTCATGAAGAGGCACCGAAAAGAAGGCTTGTGACAAATCTACAACGGTGAACCATTCAGCATCACACGGAACCTGAAACATAATCACTGCTGGATTTGGCACTATGGGGCAACACTTCACCGCAATCTTGTTTATTTTTCTCAGGTCCTGCACAATTCGAACCTTCCCACAAGGCTTTTTCAAACCCATTATCGGTGAGTTACATGGGCTGCTCAATACCTTTTTCAGGACTCCCTGTTTTACAAAGTCTGCGATTATTTGTGACACCTGGATAAGAACATCTTGTGCCATGTGATATTGTGGCACCTGGGGAAACACTGCATTTGGCTTCACTTGAACTTTAACTGGTTCCACTCCTTTTATCAGTCCCACTTCCTTTCCTGCCACACTTTCTCTGTCACCGTTCCCTGTAACTCGGCTGGTAAGTCAGTTACTGTAAGCATCGGGAAGAAGGTTATCAAAGGGTAATCTTCATTCGCGGTTTCTGTCTCTGACTCTAAGAACTGACCATCATCCACTTCATCATCACTGTTTGTCTGCACCTCAATTCCATCATTGGAACAGGTAATCGAACATTTCGTTTTGCACAATAAGTCTCTTCCCAGTAGGGACACCGGACTTGAATCACAGACTAGAAATTTATGCAATCCCTGGAAGTTGCCAATCTCAACTTGCACTGGATCTGTAATTGGATTTGTCAAGTACTGGTTTGCTACTCCGACCACTCTTATGGTACGCCCTGAAAGTGGCAATTTCGGAACCTCTGCACTTCTGACCGTGGAGCGTGGAGCTCCAGTATCAACCAAGAATGAAACCTTGTGACCCATTACCTTTTCTTCTACATAGGGTCCCCTCTGATCTACCTCTAGGGACGCTGCAAGCCTACACTCTTGTCTGTTCGAACTGTCATCTGACCACTCCTCATTCATTCCATCTTCACCACGCAACGGGAATTGCTGTACTGTATTATTTTGGCTCATCACTTGACCTGTGACCTGCTGAGTAAGCATCACCTGTTGCTGTCCCATTGGAGCCATTGGTAGTTGCATTTGCTGTCTAGGTACCATGGGAACCTGCTGTGGTACTTGCTGCATTTGTGCTGGTTGAAAACGCAGCATTTGGATTTGCTGCATGGGCTATAACCCTTGCATCTGGACCGTGTTATTTTGAAAGTTTGGGTTTTGATTTCTCAATTTTGGACCTCTCATATTTTGCAATGTACCGACATTAGTGCTTTGTTGAACGACACCATCCTGCACCACATTTGGGCATTCCCGCTTCCAATGCCCCACGCCCCCGCACGCGTGACATGGTGACATCTTTTTCATCCCTTGCGCATCATTTTGAACCACAACAGTATTCAAATCTGGACCGCGATTCACAAAACCTCGGCCTCTCGGCTGTGTCTAAAACACGCCATTCCCTTGCGGTTGCTGCTGTATCGTCTGCTGAATTCCATTTTCCTGCATTCCTGCTTGCGCAGCCCTTATCTGCAACACCATCACTTTCTCCTTCAACTTTTTCTGCTTCAGCTCAATCTCATCACTACAGTATTTCGCATACTGCAACACCTCATCAATCAGCTTCGCTTGCCAACAGATCAAATGATTCTTAATCATCTGGCTAACCTCTGGTCTCAGCCCTTCAACAAATCTGAACACGAGATGGTTCATGTCTTTCGGCTCAATGGTCTCAGTACCACCGTAATGTTTGAATGCCTTCAACAACCTCTCATAGTAAGCATGTATTGATTCCTTAACCTCCTGTGAGGTCCGGTCGATTTTCTGCCAATCAGTCACTTTCGGCGACACTTTCTGCTTCAAAAACTCAATCACTTTATGATAGTACTTCATCACCTCCTCAAAGGGTGCTCCGGTCATCTTATCCCTTGCCGGCTCCTGCGTCGGCCAGTCTACCCCTCTCTTGCACTCAAGCCATAAGTGGGGCGGAACAATAATCTCAAACAAGGTATTCAAATCTTCCCAGAGACACTTCGCAAGCTTCACAAACCTAGCTGTTTGTTGGTACCACTCAATCGGTTTCTCCCTCAACCTGGGATAATCATTTGTAAAAGATAGGATGTCTCCCCTGGACCACGGTACATGAATTAAAACCCCACCAGCTGTCTCCCTCATTGGTAGCATTTTTACTGATTCCATATCTGGTGTAGTTTTAGCTTTACTTGATCCTGGGCTGTCACCTTTCTCCTTGTCTCTTTTCTTAGCCCATCTGCCTTCCCACTTTTCTAACGCTCCCCAGATTTGCGCACTTTGCAATATTTCCTTTAAATGCGCTTTCATTCCGGCAGACCTCATATGCTCGAAGTCTTTTGAATCAAAGTCTAACCTGTAACTTCTTTTCAAATGTTTAGTATTCTCAATATCAATATTGTATTTGTCTGCCAGGTTCGCTAATTTTGGATGTACCTTACCTACTTCCTTAGTAATCTTAGGGCACAGATATCTCAATTCTGCTTCTGTGTATGACTCTAATCTGTTTACCCCCATTGCTCCATCCACTAATTCAGCCGCTTCCACGCCCAGTCTCACGAAGTTCAGGTAATCATCTTTCTCTGACCTTTCCGGTTCCACTGCAGTTACTGTAGTCTTTTGCGTAGTAAAGATCTTCTCTAACCACTCATTCAACTGTTGTACCGTAAAACCTTGCAATGAAATGTTCCCTGCATGCATCATTGGCGATGGTGAAGCATTCGTACTTGTTGTTTGCGGGGTTAATACCCCTAGCCCTGCCTGTCTCATTGCTTCCAATGGTGCTTCAACTGGGCTAAGGTCTACCAAAGACCTTGGTTTTTCAACCGCTTGCTCTCCCAGGGCCATTAACTGGGGGGTTCCTAAGGACCCTTCTCTTATTGCATCTCGGGCCATTACTCCCTGATCACACATACCAGGCTTACCTTGTGCATATAGTGGCACCGGTGGACCAACAGTAATTGGCAACGGTATTGCAGCTGGTGTCTGACCTTGTCCCAAACCTCGCGGAGCAGCGACTCCAAAGGTCTGATTCTCTGAAGCCGGGGCAGGTATTAATGGAGGTCCTGCTGCTGGATTATATCCCGGTATCAGTTGTGGCTGTGGCTGGGGCAACAATTGCGGAGTTGACTCAATCTGCACTAACCTCGATTTTGTATATATCGGGTCTGGCGGCACTATCAGGTTTGTAGTAGTCTCTAGTACTGGGACGTCTGGATAGATTCTCTGTATCTGCGGTGGAGGTTGCAACTGTATCTGCATGTCTGGCGCAGTGGGTACACTGACACCATTCTGTATCGAACCCGTATCACTAGTCTGTACTGTATCAGTAACTCCCTTCTCCTGCGTCTGGTTCCCAGGACCTGCACTAGTGCTCGGGACATTGTTGCTTACCGCATAAGATGGCGGGCGATCATGTAGTAACTGATTTAGGAATTCTTCATTTTCTGAATCATCTTCTTCTTCCCAAGATCTTAGTTTCTTTAGGCTTACTAGGGTCTTTGTCTGTTTTACATGTGGCTTTCTTTCCCTGTGCCTCATCTAACTGTGTTATTGCTGGGAACAATTTTAGTCCGTCAACTATTCCCTGTCTCCACATTTTGCTCTCATTATCCCACCTAGCTTCCGCTAGAGTCTTTTCTGCCCTTTTCAGTCTTCTTTGGAACTTTTCTTGTCTCTGTTTAAGAGCCATTAAATCCCAAATTGCTAAAGCCTCATACTGAGCTGGCCTCAGAGGTGGCTTCTGTACACTTAACATCCACCTTAAATTCTCTAGAACTCTCGTATTGAACGTCCTGTGTTCTGGGAACGCCAAACATCCCTCTTTTTCTGTCAGTTTGCGCCACTGTTTCATCCATAAACAGGGCGCAACACCTTTTTCCTCCATGACTATGTAAGCTGGAGTTCCCTCAAGCGGTGTAGGCTCCCCTTCACTCGCCATAATATATGTATCTCCTTTTAGAGCACTCTTAAAAGCTTTGACAAAATTCATCTTTGCGTCCTTTTGTTTGTATTCAATCAAGAAGTAACTTTAATTCCCAGGACACTCTTCATCCACCTTTCTCAATCTATTGCCTCTCATGGACAGCAGCCAATCCGTGCATGACCCCTCTCGATAACTGACCTATCTCAGCACGGCACCAATGACGTCACACTCACACTCTGCAGCTGACAAAGTCTTGCGGCTTGTCCGCCCCTCACTGGATTCACACCAAACTAATGCAAAATTACTGCGAGCACCTTTAACAACAACACAAATTTGCCGGTTTACTGTAGGAAGGTTAACACATTCACTTCGAACTTTACAGAGATTTCACTTGAAGCCTCGGCCGCTACTCTCTCCTTCTCAGTTCCCGCACCCGCAAGCAAAATTCGGCCTGCAAATCCTACTCTCGACTTGTCAATGGTTCGTCCTAGTGCACTTTAGAACTTGCCAAATCTCCATCGAAGGTTTCACACATACAAATTTTGACTCAATCTCGACTTGTCAATCACGCCAGATTGACCTACTTAAACTGCACAAATTACAACATAAACCCATGTGTCTCCCACACTTGTCAATATACTCCGGAGTCTTAGACCACGACGGATCCGTACATGAACAACCAACCACGTGGATAATTTTGAGCACAAAGCGCCACACTCATTTGAAGTACGCCGACCTCCCTACTCCCATACTGCGGAGTACGCCCACTCCTACTAAAACAACATTTCCTGGCCTAGATACACACGGACTTCACAAATCACCTGCAAAATGTATAAGCTGAGCAAGCGCAAATCCTACACCACTCATACTATGACGCCGAGAACATTCCCAACTCACTTAGGCAGGCTCCAAGATCCCGGGAAAGTCATGGTGAATTTAGAAACCCATCATATCTCTAATTTGCGTTATTTCAGAAACAATGATTCGCCGTCCTGGGGCCCCAAAGGGACAAACCCTCGCTCTGCTACCAGAACAGTTAACGCGTCCCTTTATGATAATTTATTACACATCAGGGCTCGTTTTAGGCCAATGAATCTTTTGACCCAGTTGAGAGACACCTTAGGACGAGATAGCTAATCAATATGTCAATCAATACATCAATAATGTCATCAATATTTATCACGACAATGCATTTCACTTTAGTCAAAGTCATTAATAATTCAAGATGCTACCATGACCTTTCAGCCATGAATAACCACACCGGTTTAGTTGAATTTTATGAGTTTTATTCCCTATTGCTTACAATTCTAATATCAGATACGTCAATCTCAAAACCAAGAAACATAATAGCATAGTCACAATATGGCAACTTTGGTAAGATGTCATTAAAGCGAGAATCACAAACATCAGAACATAACACGGTGTGAACATAGATCAAGTTTAGCAGAGTGTCAATAACGCGTCAGTTCAACAAAGCATTGTCTCGGTCGTTTGTCTATTTGCGTCAGTTTAGTGAACACCTGCCCTATCCACTGATTAGCATTAGCATGTTGGGCTTCATGCAAAACAATTTAGAACACTAATTTGGAAAACATCTATCTAAGGTCTCTGTCAAAAGTGAGCAGTTGGTACCTAGAAAGGAAAAGCAAACAGACAAATTGCAATTACATTGTCATAATTACCCTCCAAATTTTAGGTCAGCGCACAGGTTCAGTCTTCGTTTTCAGGACATCAGTCAAATCGCCATCAGTCAGCACTCAGCTTCGGGGCAAAAGGGGCACTTCCCTCATAAGGAGGTAAAGTGTAAAATGGACAATCTAATGGCGAGGATGGTTTTAAGTAAACCAACAAGTCACCATACAGAGTGACAGAGTTTCTGGATAAAATCAATAGCATTCCCTAACCCACCTAAATGACTCCCTGTGACATGGGTTTTTATCCCTTTTCCATTGTACATTCCCCCAAAATTCTATTGGTCATCTGTTATACCCCACTATCTTTAACCTATCAGAAAATACATTAAGTAACCCAACTCTTCACCCCATATTATTTTACAAGTCTTTGATTGGTCTTCATAATTGACGTCTTCAGAGGTGGCACGTCCGGTATGATTTCATCCTTCTGTAATTCTTTGCACATCTTTTGGTCAGCAGTTCCATTGTCTTCACCGGTTTGAATGACCTTGTACATTACATTAATCTACACTGTTTCAGTTTATTTTAACATTTACTCTGCAAACAAGAAGAAGGCTATGGGAACGGATCTAACATTGTTACATTCGTCTTTAATTTGAAGAAAAAGAACACGCAGGGCTATGTCCCTTTGTGAGTCAGCACACTGAAAAAAAGAAAAAATGCATTTAATATGAGAGCCAAGCAGCTAAGCTTCGGCTAATGCTAACTTAAGGCCTATAAGGATTTCAGCACAGATTCAATAACACAATCATTAGTATAAGCGTAATAAAAACATTTTGGTCATTATTATTTAGTCTATGTATACATTGGCGGCCATTCCCCGTGGTCACATTTCAAGTGCACGTTTAAGCAAAATTATTATTATATAGTTTCCATGCAGCATTATCACACATTAATCCATAAACATTTAATGTTAATATACATTATATAAGCTACGCTCTTTCACATGCATCCTTGAGGGAGGATACCCAAACTTCAGCAAACTATGGAAAACATACATACGTGATCCCTGCCCCATTTCACATCAATACCGCAGCCATAGAACCACAAAATAAGCCTGTAAAACACTGACTCTTAGGGCAAGAACAACCTGCTCACCAGCACAGTAAACCCCCAGGACAGGGATCTCTCTTACCTCAGTGTCGTGCTCCTATCGGGTTTTGTTTAGTCACAGATAGAGATTCACTCTTCTATCCTCTTAGGGCACCTGCTCGTCAGTTGGTTCCTTAAGTCATATCTCAGCAGTGCCTCCAAATTTGTGGAAGAAAAAACAGCCACTCCTGAGTAAATCTCAAAAGATTGAGGTACTCGTATGAAACTTTTAATATAAGCCATATGATTTTTGCGAGCCCTGGGAGACAAGCCACTGGCAATTGTGCGGGTTGCATCCCAATCCATTGTTTTTCACCCATCATGCCACCACAGTTTGAATCCAGCCATATTGCAGCTATATGATAGCTGATTTTATTATTATCCTGTTCCAACAAAATACATTTTATCTTACACAGCCAATTGGCAGCAAACCACAGCAAAACGAGGGAATAAGTATTTGTACACCAGCTGCTGATAGTGCACTGATCATAAGCTGCATCAAAAATCACAGGTTAGCAACATCAGCAGCAGCAGCATGGCAACAGTGCATCTTTGTGTACATAGTTGTCAAAATGCATGTTGTGAGCACCTCAACGAGAACGTTCCACTAAAATATATCTGACCTCTTTCTATAGGTCATAGGCCTAGTTACCCAAAAGGAATGCTCTATTAAACCGTAACCCCATCTAATTCTCCAGTTCTCACAGGACCATTGTTCTACCTCTGGACTCACGCCTGCCCATCCTTGCATACCGTCACTTCACAAGGTGTCTTACACTGCATGTCTCATTGCTTGTGGGTATTTTGCTCAGGGAGTGCCATGGGTCAGCATTTGTGATTGCAGATTCTCCCTCCACAGTGGGCAGGGCTTAACTCAATCCTCAGAGACACCTCTGTGCAAATTATTATCAATGCTCCTTACCACACTGAAGACTTTATGGTGGAATTCCAACTCATGGTACCTGCTTAGGTTGTCTGCTGTTGAGCTGGGATTCACAATGTGCAGCCCAGTCAACGAATGCCTGGCTCAGTGCCCTACTCTCATACCTGCACTGTTAGCTGGCCGAGTTATGTACACCATTGATTTTGTACATAGAAGATGGCTGTAGTTTGAATGCTTTAAAGCCACCACTCAGCATAATTTTCACTGTACATGAGCGAATGTGATAAACTGTGGGTGGGAGGAATCAGAGTAAAGTTGTTCCGTCCCACTGCTGCACCGGGGGTGTTTTAGATTAGGTACCTGCTTTTTAGCTTTTTATACAGGCGTACTATGCTGTCTCTCCCATGTAAGACCGTGGGTGGTTGTTTGTGGCGTTTTAGCCACTGACCCAAGACTTGTCGGGCTCCCAAGAGATGGAACATAAATGGATGTAGTGCAGGACTTGGAAGCGGATGGGAAACTGCTGAACTAAGGGTGACCCACCCTGACCAGGCCATATGCGTTTTGTTCTAAGAAAGGATCAGCAGACACCCGCGGAGGAGAGGATTTGTCACATTGTAACTGGCCTTGCACTGGACTTGGTGAAGATGCTTTGGTGGGACTGGAAAATAATAAAGTCAACTTAACACTTGCAACAAGTTGGTTTATGGAAAGAGGTAGACGAGGCTTCCGGTGCCATAACAAGGAATAAACTGGTAACTGAGAAAAAGGGGTTACCACTTAGGCCGAGGCAGACTTGGAAAGACCAGAAGAGGCTGTCTATCATGGAGACACAAGCTAGCGGGACCCCCACAGGAACTTTGAGAAGTTTGGAAGCTGTGAACTGTACTTGCCTGGTCAAGGTGACTGTTTCTCATGCAGCCCCTCCAGTCTGACTTATGGCAAGAGGTGGCCTAGTAGTCGTGTTCTGTTACTGGAGTGGGAAGAAGCCTCCGGTGGCCACTTATGGGTTCTGCAAAGGAACTTTCATTGCCCATGAAGAATGGAGAAGTCCTGTGGAGTGATTGTTACTTGGAAAGTGTAACTTAGTAGTGGCTGGTGCGATTTGAGTAGTTTTGCCCTTTTTTTAATCATAAAATAAATTTTGATTATAATGAATTGGTTTGGGGCTTTACTGATGGTTTCTTTTTATAGCATCCTTTACTGGTTTTTCTTATACTAGTGCATAAAGCTTCATATACAGACAGCATCAAAGTAGCAAAGTGAGTAAAAAGTAGCAAAGTGCGTAAATTTACCATTTACCATTTATTTAATTGTTATTAGCCTATCCGGCCTTAACAATAATCACACAATAGATTCAATCCCTCGAACTCAATAAAAATCACATTAAATAAAACATCTCAATAAAAGGAACTATGCTTGAATTTTTGATTTAACATGTGCCAAAATGTATCCAATTTACCATGCATTATCGTAAAACCTGATTTGACCATAATTTACATAAAAACTTAACTTATTCTAGAAAAACATAATGAGTCTAATATTTAAAATGTCTTATTATGGGACGAGTCATTTGGGGCCTTGCGTTGCCTTCCAGCCATTTAATAAAAGCCCGAGGCCTAACCCAGTTTACACTACCCTGCACCGATTTCCCAAGCTAAATAGGTACGGGATAACATAGGCTATTGTGCCTGTGCCAACTGTAGGTGCATTGATAGACGTAATTTCCATGCTTCCAAGATATAGGTTGAGACCTTTGTCACAATGTATTTATCATCTGAACGCATACATAGCGCTTCCGCCTCCTTGCACTTCCTAACTCCGGAAGTTCTGAAAAGTGGGCGAAGGTACAATTTACGGAGTCTGAGCGTAAAGTGGCATAGTAAAAGGAAGTGGGAAAGTGTTTCCGGACCACCATGAAGGCATGGACAACATTCTAAACTACTCGGAGGAGCGGATTGCCATCTGTTGACCACCGCTGTCACTGGTAGTGTGCCCATACGGAATTTAAAGTAGAGAGCCCTTTTTTCCTCCGGATAAATACTGTCTATGAATGATGCTGGTTTAAGCTCTTGGTTAAACAAAATATACCGCTTGAATAAAGGGCTAAATGACTCTCACATAATCTCTGTCTTTCGCTCCCAATATGCCTTTTTTATGACAGCTAGACTAGGCCTTCCGATTTTTTCTGGATGGAGCCAAAAGTCATCCTGGCCGATAGCAGCCAGGATAGTTGAGATATGTTTGAACCAGGGCAGTTTCCGATGGTTTTGCAGCTTCATGATATCCTTAAGTACGTCTCTGAATGGTTTAAGAGCCTCTTTTGTCCAAATACGGATCCAGTATCTTACTGGAGCCAGAGCGATGTAGTCCTCAACCTTTCTCATCTGTAGATCAATTCTTATTGCGTTCATTGGTGTAGCATTACCTAGACAAAGTAATTGGCGTAAAAATTTGTTCTCGGTTACTTGTATTGATGGAATCTTTCTGAATCCCCAGATCTCTGCGCTGTAAAGTGCTGCGGCTCTTGCTTTTGTTTTGTATGCAAGCAGTGCAGAGCTCACGGAGTGATTGCCTGTAGCCTTGGCAAATCTGAGTACTGCTCCGGCTTGTTGGGCCAAGGAAATTCTGCTTTTGTAGATTTGTGGTTTCCATGTCTGTTTTTCATCTAATCTGCAGCCCAGGTAATCATAGGTGGCCACTCGGGCCAGAGGCTTATTATTTACCCTAAAAGTCGATTGCAACGTCTGTTTTTGGTTGAGAATCATAAACTTTGTTTTCCCCTCATTGATTACCATGCTCCTTGAGGTACAGAAAGATTCGAAGCCCCTAAGTAGACCATGCATTGCTATCTCTGTTCTTGCCAGTAATACGGCGTCATCAGCAAAGAGCAAGATAGGTATACTTTCATTGGCTAGTTTTGGCACGTCCAGATTTAATTCCTTCAAAACTTGACTTACTTTATTTATATAACAATTGAATAAGGTTGGGGCCAAAACACAGCCTTGTTTTACACCTCGCTCAATTGGAATTTTGGCCGTATAATCATTTCTCGTAGAATATCTGACCCTGGCAGTGTTTCCTGTATGCAATAGAATTAACAGCCTTAAGATTTTTCCCTGTATGCCCATGTCCGACAATAGCTGCCATAATGTTTGGCGATTTACGCTGTCGAAGGCTGTTTGGAGATCCACAAAGACCAGGTATAATGGACTGTTTTTAAGGGTGGCGTATTTAGCACAGATCATGTTTAGCTTAAAAAGTTGATCTGTTGTACTTTGGCCTCTCCTAAAACCAGCTTGGTGTGTTGATATTAAATCTCCGTCCTCTAGCCATTGGTCTAGACGCGACTGAATCAATTTGGCAAAGATCTTTCCAACACTATCAAGCAGTGAGATAGGTCTATAATTGCTCACCATGTCCCGAGGCCCTTTTTTGTGAATTGGAACGATTATTGATTCCTTCCAAGAAGGAGGGATTGCCTCATAATGCCAAACACTGTTGAATAGACGGGCTAGAGCAGGTAACCATAACGTTAGCTGGTTACGGTAAGCATCTGAAGGGATGCCATCTGGGCCTGCAGCCTTATGCGGCTTTTGAAGGAGGATGACTTGTTTAATCTCTTTTTCACTGAATTCCGGTATTAACTTCATTGCACGTGGAATGACGTGGGCTACTTGCGTGGAATTTGTGCTGGAAAATTCGTTCGAGACTAGTGCATTCTGGATTCCGTTTACCGATCTAAAAAGACAATTTGAAGATGCTGCGTGGGTCTTTTGAAGAGGAAATACTTTGCTTAATCTTTGATTTCTGCCTCCCAGCCCTTGAGTGAGGATGTTTGGGTTAGTGGTCATCCCTGGTTCTGTCTTGGCCACTTCCTGATACAAGGCAGTAAAGTGCTTTACCCAAAGTTGAGGATTAATATTCAGTTCTAGGTTTTTCGGGGGGCCTTCGCATCCCCACCTGACTATCTCCCAAAACTTTTTGGGGTTCCCTGACGTTATTGCTTGCAGTAAAGTTTTCCAAAGTTTATGTGGAAATATCTTCCTTTTGTATCTTAATAATTTTTTGTACTGTTGCCTACATCCATGAAAATGTTGCTCGTTGGAATCATTCAAGTGCCGGTTCTTCAGTGCTTGTGATAAGGTCTTTTTTAGCTTTAAACACTCTTCATCGAACCAGCCCTCCATCATTTTAGGATTGATTTGAGGATGCTTGATCTTTTCCTTTTTTGTTTGCAGTAGCAGATTATTAAAGTTATGCAGGAGGGGTATAGCGTCATTATCTGATGGGTTTAAGAACGTGCTAAGTAATGACAACCAGGTTTGGCTGGGAACACTCATATAAGGTTCATCCTCATTTGACCTTAATATGTTTTTCCTGTTTGGTCTCATAGTTATTGTTCGGCTATTTCCGTTGAATGGAGACTCCGCCTTCCCTGGGCTCGCGTCCGGATGGACTATCTCCATTAGCAGTGGGTCGTGATCACTCTCGATTCTGTCCCTTATTTCCATATCGATGACATAATGCCAGGCTTCGATGTTTATTGCCATATAGTCAATTATGCTTTGCCTTTTTCCAGTTCGAAAGGTAGATTTAAAGGTTTTATCTGACTTTGTTCTCCCATTTAATGTGCGAAGTCCTCCTTCTATTAATGCTTCAAAGATTAATTCTCCTTTCTTGGAGTCATTACAGCGTTGGATAAGAGGCGTTGGGATATTCCAAGCATAATCTTCCTCTGCTACTTGTTCGTCCCAGAGGATAGAATGAGGTTTAGTGTTGAAGTCACCACATATCAATAAAAAGGTTTTACAAGGTTGGAGAGAGCGATTGTTCGTGTGGCCTGGTACTGGGTTCCTCCGATCCATGGTTCTTTTGTTTAGGATATGTTCTTTAAGGAGCCGCACCCCTGGCATAACTTGAGCCCGGCTGATAGGTGGGAAGTACACATTTACTATTTCGAGTGACCATTCCTCGTATTTGACTGCGAGCGTCTGGATTCCCTTGCTTTGTACGGTGTGAGTTACTACGGAGTTCCTCAGTAATGAAGTTCTAATCCAAATACTCAGACCTCCCGAGGGTCTTCCTTTTTTTTGCTTGATTGCAGGTGAGTGGAAGGTGACGAACCCGTCTAGGTCAATAGCATGAGTAGACCAAGTTTCTTGGAAGCAGCTGATGTCTTGTTTTTTAATAAATTCAACCCAGTCTTTATCTTCCATTTTGTTTTTTAAACCTGCTATGTTCCAGCTTAGAATTTTTAATATGGGACTAATTTTATTTTTTATGTTCGAGTTATCCATTTTTTGCTACGAGCTTTTAAATGATTGCTCTTTGCAATTCTGTAACTGTGGGGGATTACCCCTACTGTTTCTAGGGGAATTAGCTACCAGGCGGAACCTCATATTACTCAAGTTTGTTCGTTCAGGGAGTTGTTGTTTGGAGCTGATTGCTCCCTGAAGTATCGAGCCAGAATTGCCTTTTGCCTCTTGCCTACGCATCATGTTTCGGTCTGTAGCTTTTTCAAGAAGTATTGTTGGATATAGTTCTATTTGCGGAGTAGCAATGGATATTCCCCAGGTCTTCATCGTGTTTGAACATTTTAAGATCTGTTCTGCTATCCAAGGTGAGGCCCAGACTGTTTCTGTTGATTCCCCGTTCTCTAATTCTTTTTTTGGTATGAATCTTACTGAAAGGAGATCTTTAGTTGTTACATTCTGTAAGGCTGGCAGGGAGTTGACAAGACATAAGATGTTAGACCTGTTCAGGATGTCGTGACTTCCTCTTGAGGAGTACTCAGGCATGAACAAGATCGTGGCTTCGGGCTTTTTAGTTGTTTCAGACCGGATCACAGTGTGCCCGCCACCTTCCTGCGACAGTCTTCCTTGGAGTTGGGTGTTCTCATTTTGTCTGTCTTGAGTGGTAGCTGCACGACTAGTAGGTGTTCGATTTACCTGGCCTTTTTCCCTCCCCAGTTTCACTTCTTTGTTCCTTTGTTCTTCGTAGGGTTGCCTTTTTGGAGGCCAATTGTCCCTTTTTCCTTTGATTTCATTGGTTTCCAGGTCCAGAGCTGGGCGCGATGGTGCAAGCGAATCAGTGATCCACCCAGGCTGGTTGCTGAGATTATAATTTCCAGGGCTGCCCTGAGAACAATATTTTGCCTTTGTCCGGGGTGCGGGAACTGGAGCTGTTGTGTTGTCCACGCACATGGTTGTTCTTATACTTTGTTCGTTTCGTATATACTCTGGGGTCTCTGCCCTACTATTTTCGCCTTTGCTATTATCTTGTTCTGCCCCCTCACTAATGGAGTTCGGAGGCTGCTGGCATTTTCCGTAGTGGTCTTCTACTATGTTTGAGTAGTGTACCTGAACTAAATGTTCAGTTTTTGTAGCTGGGAGGTGCTTATCGATACAAATGCTAGGTTTGGATGTTCCTGGGCTCCATTTGGGTTGTTCGGTGGCTGGAGGATCATTTACCTCGTTTATCCCATGATTTGTTCCAGGGTCTTTTCCGGACCACCTTTCTTTGTCTAAGTCATGCCCTGCTTGGTGTCCCCTGGGGCCAGTGGGTATGCGGTTTATATGGGAATGGTGAGTGCAACTTTTGTCGCACAATAATCCGGGATTTTTATTTATAAAGTTAAAGACTTTATCAGTGGGTTTCTCAAAACTCTCCGACTTAATGCTTTTATCTTTATACTGACGTTGGGCGCTCTCATCACCTGTGTTCCTGATTTCTCCTATTAGGCCTATCTGTTGTAACATGTTTAAGGCCTTTCCTGCTGGTGCTTTTTTTTTTCCTCTAGCTTTCTTCCATGTGTTTTTCCATCTGCCTGTTAGTTGAGGCCTTTTACCCGGTGGCCTTTTTTCTACTGTGTTTGGGACTTTGCTTCCAAATTCAGGACTTCCATTTGTTTTCTCCCTCTTAGGTGTCTGTTTTTTTGCATCTGGATAGTTCTCTCTTCCTGGGCCGAAGTGCCTTTCTATATTTTCTTTGTCTGCTGGCCCTTCAATTAAACTAGATTCTGTTTTTCCTAGCTCGTGAATGCACCCCTGTGTGCTTTTAAGGTTGTGTTTGCAGTCTTCGATTATGTCTTTGATTACTTTTGGGACTTCCAATAGTTTTTCCAGCAGCGGTCCACAAACTTGTCCATCCAACTTGTCCATTTTATCGGCCACTGCTTGATGCAACAGGTTTTCCCTAATTACGCCCTCTACTAGGGCCATCCTGTAATCTATAGACTGTATTGAGGATGTAGCCATGATCGTTGCTGCGATTGAGCCCAGTGTTGCACATATAACTTTCATGATACTAAGAATTGGTTGGTCTAGTGAGAGGTCATCTCCGTTTCCACTTTGTTCGTTGGTTATCTGACCTTCTGAATTTTTACCTTCCTTTCCTCTGTGGCCTATGATTATACTACCTTCCAGGAAGTTTAGATCATCTGATGTTATGCTGTTTAGTTGAGGGTCTGTGTTGCCAATAACGGAGTTGTCGAGTGAGGACAGCTCCAGACTGAAAGAACTACTGTTGAGTCTGCCCAGCATTAAATTAGTTTTAACAATTTGTCTTCCGCAGTGAAGCTGTGGCGCTGGGGTTTTATGGGTCTGTTTGGATGGTGAGCAGTCTGTTTCTGGACCCATTACATTTTGGAGCGCTGTGAATTCTGCTTGGGCACATTGTGGAGAGGATGTTAGTGAAAAATTCCCGGAGTTCAATAGTCCCGTTTGGGGGTCAGGATAAGGTGAATCGTTACCTTTTCTTTGCTCTCCCGAAAAGTTGCTCCACTTTGGGGGGTTATTTAACTCCACTTCACCATCCCCAAGAGGATTACTCATTGGGCAGAATAATTGCGATAAACCAAACGGTTGCTGTTGCTGCTGAAGTGGGCGAGTATCCTGGAGCCCGGTCGCTGGTAGCTCCAGTTCACCCCCCCCCATGTTGTAGCCACCCACTCCCCCCGATGGCTGTGATCGGAGGCCACTGGCTTTAGGACTTTGCGTTTGCGGCTGTTCTGAGGTCAGGTTCACTTGGTTGTAATAGTTAGTGATAGTGTTTGTTTTTGGTCTAGTTTTCCTTACTCCCGTAGATCCACCCGGGCCCGGGTGCGTCGGTGTATACTTATGTCCCCTGCACAGAGGAATTAGAAGGCCCCCCACAGTTTCACCTACAGTCTCTCCTGCATTCGGTAGGGCACCCCCTATATCGTCAGAGTCAGTATGGGCTGGCAAGCAAGGCAGTGTCACCTCATCTAATGTCCCGCCTGACTCTTCTCCTGGCTTGGAATCGCTTTTGTTGGTGGGAGACCCGAATTGGACACCCTCTGCTGTGTCTGCTGTGTCTGCTGTGTCCTCACCTAGGTTTGCGAATCCCCCCTGGGATTGCTGGATGGTTCTGGGGTCCTGGTCCTGGTCCTGATCCTGGTCTAACCCTAGGCTTTGTAGACTTTTGAGCTCCTGCTCTGATCTTTGGGAATCCGCTAGGTGAGTGAGCGCCTTGTTGGCCTCCCTAGCCTTCTTTGTTTTTCCTCTTGTCCCAACCATCCTCCGGTTACCGTTCGCTGCTCACCGTTCACCACTCCCACGCGCCCCTCCCCTTGGCTCCTTGGTTCCTTACTGGGTTCCTTCCTTGCTTGGTCTTGGTCTTTAGAAGAGACCACCAACATCAACGACAAGTCCAAGTCCAAGGCCAAAGGCCAGCTAGGGCCAGCTAGGGCCAACTAGGGCTATGGCTAGAGCTGTTGCTGTGGCTGCGGCTGGGTGAGGCTGGGTGAGGCTGGGTGAGGCGGGTGAGGCGGCGTGGCGCGGTTGGGTACCGATGCCGGAGCTGAGGGCAGGGGCAGGAGCCGGGGAGGGAGGCAGGAGAGGGGTTCAACGCCCAGGATGGACTCCCTCCCCCCCACGAAGTCTGCTTACCCGGTCCCGGACAGTCCCGGTCAGTCCTCACCCGGTCTGCTCTCCCGCTCAGCGTCTTTTCCAGGAGGGGCTGCAGGAGGTCACAGGGGTCCACAGGGGATGGCTCCTTCTCCTTCTCCTTCTCCTTCTGGCTCCCTTTGGCTCCCTTTGGCTCCCTTTGACTCTGGCTTCTGGCTTCCCGGCTCCTCCAGCGCTCAGGTTACGCCTGGTCCTGCCGGAATGCCAACCTACAGCCGGGGCGCACAGAGATCCTCTGACCCCCAAAGGCCGCGACAACGCCGTGCTCCGCGCTCCGTGCGTGAGCCGACCGGCAAGAGTTCTCCTTACCCCCCAAAAGCAGCAATAGTGGTTGTGGCAGTTGCGGCCGCGCTCGTGCTCCGCGCTGCACTCGCCGTAAATTGACACACACACCGTTCCTCTGAGTTCAGCCTAGGTTTGACATTGCTAGAATGCCACAAAACAATCGTGAACCAGGAGGCATTGTGTGCTGAAACAAAGCTCATTTGTGGTATGTAGCATGCGTGTGCTTCTGGTCTAGGTTCTGAGGTACGACAAGGCCAGTACTTAAAGGTTTTAGCTTTTTGAACATTCCTCACAATCCCCCAGATTTTGTTTGTGTTTGTATACTACCCTTCGCTTTATATATCTTTTGTACAGAGACACACAACAATCCATTCACTTAACCCATTCCCGGATAACAGGGTTGGGGGGTGTGCGAGTTCCGCTCTGCATCTCTTTGCAGTATCCCTGTATACTATGAAGCAACCCATTCCAATTATGGTACAGCTAGTACTGGTGCCCCCCTAGGTAATCTTGTATTCCAAGTACATTGTTGGTGCGACTACAACGGTTCGTCTCACCACCTCTGTCGAAGAATCGGGGGAATCCCATGTAACATGATGGAGTGTGCCTGTTGCCTCTTGACATTGTGTGCATCTTCCGTAGCCTTTTTGGGATATAGTTTGTTTGGTGAAAGTAATTGAGTTGAATGAATCGCGGCTGTGCAGGTATTGTAAGGGGATGTGGGGGCATCTTTGCCTCTTAGCATTTATCGTCTTCAATGGTGCCTGAGTCTTTTTCCCATCATCTTAGAGTTTTGCATTGGAGTCTGTATCACTATGTGGTGATAAACTGTTGATATGCCACCTCAGCCCAGTGTCTCACGCTTCAACTTAGCTTCTAGGGGGTAAAACTTTGGGAGTTCCTATAACTGATCCTTGCACTTGGATGTCTCAGCTTAAGGAATAGGAATAACTGGGACTTGTGAAAGTTCAAATCGCATTATAAATTACTAAACAATTCCCTATTGTTCCAATTCCACACGTCTTCAAGTTTGAAAACCCAATATAGTTTCCCTCTAAAGCTGCACAGTGTCAAGATCTCCCTCGTCCATTCCCCTTGACAAAAACTAGATTTCCTACATCAGTTGTATCTACCAAGAAATGTAAATGTCTCCTACAAAGTCACAAGGTTGACTTTTGTGACCTTTGCAAAGGTCTCTGTGAATCTAGGCCTATTTAGGAAGACATTGGGGTTGCCTTCAGGGAAGAGGTCCAGTTCCAAGCACAGAGCTGTCACTGTCATCTCGTTAGACCCTCAACCACTCATCAGTTGTGACCATTCAAGCTGCCCAGTGGTAAAGCTGGATATCCATTGTTCACAGTCCCCTTTCATAAACTAAATGGGTGCTCTTGGCAATGGAGATGATTCTAAATAGTGGCAATGGAGATTCATAAACAGTTTTGGGTTTCTGATCTCAGTTAATTAAAACCATTTGTGGGGAGAGTGTGCAGATAGTTTTGGAGTACATAGAGCATTTTGGGCAGAACCATCATTTTATGTAAAGTGTTCCTTCCCAGGATTGTAAGTGGGAGATTGTCGACTTGCACAGACCCTTCCTCATTGTTTCTAATGGGGCTGAAGTTTAGCTCCCAGCACTCTTGGGGGAACGTGGTTATTTGAATTCTCAAATATTGGACGCTAAAGGTCTTTAAGGGGGTTTGTTTGGCAGTATAATGCAAACAAAGTGTAACGCTTCAGCCAAAGCTGTCACTGCAACTAGTATTAATGTGCCCCTATTCATATTCAGCTCAGAGACTTCCCTGTACAGATCTAAGATTCTGAGTACGTGTGCAGTGTAAAAACAAGAAGACACTGCCCGCATAAAGGGATATGCTGTCCCCAGGTGGGCCAATCTATTGAAAACCTCTTAGGAGAGCTTCTTTCTTACCTATTCGACCAAAGGCTTTATGATAAGGGCAGACAAGAGAGAGGAAAGCGAACGTCCTTGCCTTGTGACCCTCTCGCACTCCATTAACCATGTACAGTGATTTCACTTAGAATATAAGCAGGGACCAAAACTCCATTCATCAAGGACTTGATATAGAAACTCCCAGCTTGCAGTGTTCAAGGCCTTTTCAAAATCAATAAAAGCAACTTCATGTGATCTGTAGAGTTCATGGCTCCTGGCTTGTGCTGACTGGAAGCATCATAGGCAATGTCTAGTGCCTCGTCCTGGCATGGATCCTTTATGCACTAGGGATGTAGACCTAGGTAAGTAAGTTTGTGAGGATTTTAGTGAAAATTTAGTTTCTGTATTGACCAATGAGATATGCTGAGAGAAGAAGAAAGAGCGAGGTTCTGGAGGTCTGCCTTGTTTAAATAACCCCATTTGTCGCTCCCTAAAAGCCTGCGGGCCAACGTAACCTCTGTGTTACTTCATTTTTTAGGGCCAATAGGTGAAGGTTTATCAAAGAGGCAAACTTCCTAAAGAATTTGATTTGGAAGCCATTGGGACCAGGGGTCTTCTACAACTGCGTATTTGTGCGAACTACTGAGATCTTTTTAACTGTAATGGGTTGGTCTAATTCCTCTCGATCTACACGACTCAGAGTTTGGACTGGCAGATATTAACATATAGTGTCTCAAGGGGTTGGTAATTGTCTGGTCTATCATGATTGGAAAGGGTTTATGGATAAGTATTGCTCCTCCTCTGGAGATGGATGGGAAGACAGTGAGGAGAAACTCTGTAGTAACCATATCTGCCTAGGAAATCACAGAGTGCGCCCTATAGATGCATTTCGTGCATAAACACTGATTCAGAACATTGGTGGTTGATGTTGTATTGCATGACTGCCCTTCTCTTAATTTTGTTATTTAATCCATTGATGGCCTTTTGTGCCATCACTACAAGAAAACCTAGGGTATAATTACCCACCCCCAACTACCTTCCCACCTCACACTTCTACCCCAGAAGCATCAGTCACCCAACTATAAAACATTTCCTAAAACACTAAACAAAACCACGTATTGAGTAGCCCACGGTCTAGTTTACTGTTTAGTTTGAAGTGGGCATCAGTTGTGCGTTAGCCCCTGTCCATTCACCTTACTATTGGGATATCCAGTCAGTGCAGTACTTGTGTCACAGCTGATGGTAGCTGGAACAGCTTGTCAGGGTTGAGGATCTAACTCATCCGTTGATAAATCTTCCACAATAGATGTGTGCTGATCTCCCCAAGCAGCTTGGGTTGTCTACTTCAGTTGCCGTATACGTGAAGATCAATGTTTCTTTAGGTATTGGCCCTTGACGGGTGATCAGAGGTCAGCTAGGTTCTGCTGTGCTTCACACATGTCCTTCAGGGATTTCCTCTTCATCACTCATTCCAGGGCACTTTCTGGTTTATTGAAAAAGTATGATTTACCAGCATGTAGTTCTTTGAGCCTGGCAGGGAACAGGAGCACATGTTTCAGTTACCTTGCTCTAAACTACTTTTTTACCACATAAAATGATTTACGCTCTTGCTTGTCTGTGACTGTATAGTCCAGAAAGATCATAATAGGAGATGATTCATGAAGGAAACCCCATTCTGCCTCAAGCCTGTGTGGCACCCCAGAATAGTACCTTGGCCCAGAATCAATTGTCACTCTCCATCACAGAACAATGAGATGGGATCCATGACCGCAAGAAGGTTAACACAAAATGTGTGTGGTTTGCATCCGCCCCCCATATCCACTATTCTATTATTAGTTATTACTGCATATAGACCTTCACGCAATATCCTCTACTCTGTCTTCAAATTGTTTGGTAACTTTACGCAACTGTGCAACCTGGCTTTAAATAACCTGGATATTGTCTTCAGCCCCAGAGATTCTTCCTTCTGTTCCCCCACACGATCCACCACATTTTGGTGGTCCTGTTTCAGAAGAGAAAGGGCCAGGCTAACTTCTGCTATTCTACTTTCTAGTGAGTGTCTTCGGTTGCTTTCAGAATGACTGCTGTTGACAAGCTTTCCATTAACAGTGTGTCTTGAAAGAGCAGTGGCAGGTTGTGGGACAAGTGTGTTGGCGGACTTGTCAAATTTGTAAATTTTCCCTCTGCTGGAGAGGGCCCTGTTGTCTGTAACCATTTCTGGGCAAGAAATACAAAGACCAATATGTCAGAGCTTTTTGCCTGAGGACAATTATTTCTTCAAAAGTGACAGGTTATGCCTGATATCTAGATATTGTGATCCTGACATGCAAAGTTGAGCATCATCTGGGGCGCTTTCTTTGTGCATTTACTCTGGTTTCGAGAAAGTTCATATGTGTCTTGTATTAGTAGTTGGACGGGCATGACAGTATGGGCTCCTAGACACTCGATGAAAAAGGGGTGATCTCTTTCCCTGTCTAGGTCGTCCTCCATACTTCAAACACAGGAAAGGGATGGGAGGATTAATGGTCCAGTGTATACCCTCCAGAGAACCTAATAATATCATATTATGAATCAGGAACGTAGCCTGAGGGTAGGTGCTGCATCGGACACCGACTCACATGCAAATCTGTTGTGAATCGGGCAACAGACCTACGTGATCCCATGAAGCCCGTTCTCTAATGGAGATGGGTGACTGATAGGAAAAAGCCAGTCCTGTTTCTTTTTAGTAAGTGACTGATGACATCTTGACTGTGAGTGTTAGATTGCAGGAGTCTATATATATTTTTTTGCCTTGGTTTCAATTCAAGAAGTCCAATGATTGAGTAGGTCCTGAAGAAGCATCATAGGATCCTTTTGGACCATAAGAGACGCGAAACATGTCGACCGCATACTGAGGAACATCGTATAATTACCGGCTTCCTCTATTCGATTGTCTTGTGTGAGTGTTTGAGCATTATCTCGATTTTCACTCCCTTGTCATTTTTTTAATCTTGGCCATCTCCCAACATCAAAGAATAAAATATTTAGTGAGGGTCCTGAGCCAATTTTACCCTTTATTCTTGTGTCTTCTTTTCTCCACGGACCCATATTAGGCTCCGCGGCATCATTGACAAACAAAAGATCTCCGGCAAAGAGCCCCCCTTCGGGGGGTGCCCGTCAGACATTGCAGCGCCGGTCTGACGAGGAGCTGTCCGATGATGAAGCATGACACCTAGTATGGTTTGTGAGGATTCTTGCTCCTGATGATTAGGACTCCTTTATTCCCCCTCTCTGTTTTCTTGAAACAGTGTATCATAGGTTGTCCTCCAGCCAGAATGTTCATCCATTGGGGTGTGGGGGAGCATCCAACAGCCACTCTAAGTCTAGGTGCAAGTGAGAGGGCACGGGAGGGCCCGGTACCTGCCCCGCACGTGCCCCATCCAGTTATCGGTTTTGCAGTCTTGATGAAAGAGCCCAGTCTCTTACACTGTAATAAGTTGGGAGCAGTGTAATCAGCTCATTATTTGACTCCTGTAAGCCTGGAGTTGTACCGCTTTGAATTCAAGGATAGACAGTTGGCCATTGAGAAGGGACTAACTGGAGCTCGAGAATAGCAATGCCAATGCTGCCCTGGAAGAATGTAAGCACCATAAGTGCATGGCACTTCAGAAAGCTTCTTGGACAAGTCGTGGTGGAAGCAGAAATGTGTGTTGATTGGAACACAAAGTGCAGGAAAGTCAAAACCTTAATACCCTAATGATATTGTACATAAATATAAAATGACGGATGACATCCAAACTTAGCAATAGAAGAAACATTGGCCTACACTGATTATGGGATGATTTCCAATAATTGGGTAATTGGACAAGACAGAACGTAAACAGTAAAAGAAAGGGGTTCTGATGGGCATGTTTGGGTTGACTCCAGAGCAGTAACATCAAATATTTAGGGATAATATAAATGATGCTCAGAAGTTCTAAATTGTTAGGAAGTATATTCCCTAAGGAACAGTTGCAGGGTGGCGACATAGCCTGGAAGCCTGGAGGCAAATTTACCTGTAGGTGAATTGTTAGTTGTCTGGATAAGCAAGTTTAAAGCTGTCACTGGTAACAAGGTCACTGAGCTTGTGCTTTGTGTTTGCTCTCTGGTGAGACATTGCTTGTGTAGGAGTGCCGAGTCAACACATAGGAATTAAAGTAGGTCATCTAACCTGGTTGGCCGTGGTGGTGACCTGGGATGCACCTATGAATGGACTAGAGTTGTCCTTCTCAGAGGTGTGTTCAACACATGGCTAGTGGGGGCTTCAACTAACAAGGGTAGTGGTTGCGGCCAAGTCAGAGACAAGGGAAAGGTAGATCAAAGCAGGCACAGGACAGAGAAGGACCACTGCAATGCTAGTGGTTTGTCCTTATGCCGACGTCTTTGATAAAAAAACAAAAAAACACTAGGAGTAAGGTTAGACTTTTCCACATCTGACTGAGAGAGGTGCTTAGAAATCTTTTTTCCCATCCTTTTGTTCTACTACATTGTAGGAAAGTGCCCCTTTTTGACATGGTCATCCCCACTTTTTGCCCGGTATTCGATGCAATTTTGACAGGAAGTGCACTGGGTTCCTGCTAACCAGATCCCCAGTGCCAGATCTCTTTCCCTAAAACTGTACAATTGTTCCCCAATTGGCAATACCTTGGCACCCCTGTAATTCCCTAGTAAATGGTACCCCAGGTTCCTACGGCATGGGTATCAAAGAGGGTCCCCAAAGGTTGCAGCATGTATTGTGCCACCCTCAGGGACCCCTCATCTAGCTCAAGCAGACTGCCATTGCAGGCTGTGTGTCTTGGTGCAACTGAAAGTGAAAACACTACATTGCAGACAGCCTGTGTGCCATGCCCACTAACACTGCATGCCATTGTCACCCCTACAGCAGGTCTTCCAGCACTAAGGCAGGGTGCATCATATTACATGCATATATGCCCCTGCTATGTCTTTGTTGATTCTTAGAAATAGTAAGTGATTATGGAAGTCATTTTAAGTATATGTGCTGGACACTGGTCAATACTAGTTCCCCAGCTACATGGCGGCTTACCTGAAACTAGGGATGTTTGGTATCAAACGTCTCATGTTAATAAACCCTTACTGATCCCAGTGATGGGTTTATTAATACATGCTCCCAGAGGGCACCTTAGAGGTGCCCCCTCAAAAACCTACCAACTGCTTTTGTACTGGCCGACTAGTTTAGCCAGCCTGCCACCAACAGACATGTTTCTGACCCCCAAGGGTGAGAGCCTCCGAATTCGGGCGGTCAGGTACAAGGCCTGCTCTGGCAGGGCTTTTAACACACCCCTCCCAACAGGATGATCTGCAAATCTGCATTCCAAGGCAGGGAACTTCAAGGAGCCCACCAACTTTGGTATGCAGATATGGCTTCCCTCAGAGGAGATGCTGACTCCCCCTGACCTATGACCCATTTGGCACCTGGACAGGTGGGAAAATTAGTAGTCAGAAAGGTGTGTTCACGCCTCAGGTCAGTTCCACTCCTAAGGTGAGCTGCCTGATGTGGACATGAAATTTTAAAGGTTTCCATCTTCGTGATTGCAGAACTGCGAACTCTGGGATAGAAATATGGCCACTTCCCACAGGAAGTGGTCATATAGGGGGCGTAGTGACCCCAGGGTAAGTAGCTCATTGACTACTAACCTACACTTCCCTAACGCCCCTAAATTAGTTTATTTAGGGGAGCCCCTGGCACCAGAATATCAGATCCTGCCAATCTGAAATAAGAAGACGGACCCTGAAGAGTTGCAAAAGCAAGCTGACCTGGTCCCAGCCCTGCTGGCCTGCCTGCTGAACTCGACATTTGCGCCAAAGACGAATTGTCCTGCAACTGCCTGTGCCTTCAAAAGCCTGGGGGGGACTGCCAGCCTGCATATTCCGTGAGGTTGGATGAGTCATCTCCGTCTATTCAGGTCAGCCTATTATTTGTTCCTTGGAAGCATTTCCCACCCTTTTCATACCCAAATGCTAATCCCTGACTGGAAAAAGCTTTAGAGCAACTGCGAATTACTCTCCAGGAACCTCAGGAAGGGTAAAGGTAACTTTCTAAAAGTTATTTTTCCTTAATATTTATTAACAATCCCACTTCAACATTGAATTGGATTTTTAATAATTATCAATATTAACAGTTTAATTATTTTTCGAAGTATTCCCATTCCTGAGATTCATTATTAGGATTTTAATCTTACTCTGGTTTTCTACGTAGGAAAGCAAGGCCTGTCACTGTGAAAATTAGCTTTTGGGTGCCTGTCACTGCCACTGTATTTGCTGGCACAGTAGGTGTTGAAGCCCAGTAGTGGCATTTACCTTCCGGGCCCTGAGTACATCCTTTACCACATAGTAGTGACTTATAAGTAAGCTAAATATGCCAGTTAGTAATATGCTAAATCATAAATCTTTGAATGGGGAGCACAGACATTTAACCACTGTTTAGCATTGGTAGAGTTCACTCATTTCTAAAGTCAGCAAAAAATATAGGGTCTGGTAAAAGGTGAAAAATAAGGGGTAACCATGCTGAAAAGGCAGATTTCTTACAGTGACATTTGGCATGGACAAAAGGCTGGTATCGCCAACATCAAATAACCATGACGACAACATGAAGTAATGTTACTGCATGAGACATGGCCCCTGGATGTAGACAGGACATAAAACAAATCTGCGAGTAGGTGCGACTTACTGTGTGTTTGCTGAGGGGATCGACAACACTATTCATCACTTTGTCTTGCAGAGTGTCCTAATCTCCTATGAAAAAGCAGAAATGAGAATCCACATGTTTGAACAGAGGTAGGATTTTAGATAATTTACTTTCTCCATATGTGGCTTACTATAGGTTTATTCATGTTGGAGTCAAAATCAGATGCTTAGGTGCTCATTATCCTTTGATAAAACTAATTAGGCACATTCAAAGATCTCATACACGACCTTTAGTGTCTGCCATGAAGACAGACAGAAATGAATACTAGGTGGTATCAGAGTGTTTGCTTGTTTACTCATTGGCCGCTGAACTTTGATTCCCTGAATGGGAGCTAAATGTTGGAATCAAGTAGTAGAAATGTCAGGCGGAGCGACTCGAACACAGAGGTGAGCTTCCCTTAACGTAGCCCTGTTGGGTTAGCATAAGCGTTCCTGAGCATGTGCCAGGTAACAAGATGGTCTTCCGTTGCTTTAATTGGCCTATTCGATTCTATTCGGCATATTTGTAGCGCTCACGGCTACCCGACACCTGGCTTCCTAGCGCTAGCAAGGATGGTTTTAGTGAGGAAAGAGATTTGAATTAGGGGAAGAAGATACGTTTTTAACTGTTTTCTGAAATGAATGAAGTTGTTTTCCCTTCTTGAGTTGATAAGCAAGGAATTCCAGAGCTTGGGTACAAGATAGGCGAACGATCGGCCACCACTCCTAGCTCTGTGAATCCTAGGACCAGCCAGAAGATCTAGGTGATTCGACCTGAGCACCCTGTTAGATTGATAAGGAGTGATCAGCCGATGTAGACCTATTGGGCCAGTTTTAGTTTTGGCCGGGTGTACAAGACACAGTGCCTTGAAGTGTACTCTGCAGCTTATAGGAAGCCAATGAAGGATTTTTAATGCTGCCTGAGCTGACTGCATTTTAAGAGACCTAATAGCAAATGAGCAGCAGATCTCTGAATTTTTAAAGTTTATTAGTGCCTGACTTGGGACTACCCAGGTACAGTGAGTTGCTGTAGTCCAGCTGTGATAGGATTAGTCCTTGAATCACTATTCTCTGAGGCTCTGAGAGGAGCCATTTCAGGGTTTTTCTAAGAGCTCTTAGGTGATGTCAGATTAGCTCATAGATGGGAACTATGCTGTTGGGTGTTGATATGAGAAGTAGAAGACGAGGAAGGCTTGCAAGTAGAGGCTGTTTATTAACTCTTTCTTGTAGCAATCCTTACAGAGGACATACGCAGCCTGACTTTCTGTCAGCTGCTAGTGACACCACACTTATTTAGAGTCCTCATCGAGCTCTGCCCATCCCTGAGGAGCCGAATGTGAGACCGGGGTCCACTGCACAACTGAGGTTCCCAGCAGCCAGTCCTAAATGCACCAAGGTCACAATAATGACCTATTGCCCATGCGGTCCTTGTAAGACGACCAGATCCACCTCTGCCCCACTGCAGCAGCAAGATGTTCTGATGGATACTTCTTCCTGCAGATGCCTTACCTCATGAAATGAGATATATACAGCACACTTATACCCAAAGGCATATTGGTGGTAAAACCTCTAACCAAGTCAGGTGGATGATATAAAATGTGCAGCAAATTCATCAAGTGAAAAATAATGTCTTAAGAAGTTTTCCAAATCGACTGTGGCACTATGAAGTCTTGATTTCCGAAGGTAGTTACAGAGTCTGCTTGTGAGATGGAAGGATCTACCTTGACCCCCAGTTGCTGCAAAGCACTCTGGTACTATCAGATTTTTCTTGTCAGGTGGCCTCAGCTGTCGCTTAGGGACATACTGTATCACACAATAGCAACTAGGTTACAGGAGTACCTGACTGTTGGGATAATTCGTTCAGTAATGGGGTTTTGGGACTAGCCTCTCCTACAGCTAACCAATTGGATTCTTCCAAGAATTGGAGTAGGTGCCTCACCCACTAAATAGTGCCATGCTTCATCACTGGCTGTTTATCCACAACCCGGTAACATGATACTATCAGGGCAGACTCAGCCAAGGGCTCTTGGGAGTACTTAATAAAATGCCAACTGGACAACAGCAGGGATCCAAATTATATAGCTAAACATACCTATTGGTATACTCCAATATTTTCTTCATTACAGGGTACCAAAGGTATAGATAAAACCAAAATAGCTTCTGTTTCCTGTGGGTTTACAATGTTCCCCAGAAACCTTAATCCAAAGCCAACATGTTTTGGCCCCCTCTAAGAGAGCAATCTGGTATAAGGTCCATCGTCGGGGCCAATACAAACTTTCCCTGTCTATCACACTGAGGTGTCATTCACTCGTGTGATGCCTATTGCTTTCCCCTGGTTCTAAGATGACTTCACTTCTTGAAGTACCAAAAAAAATATCAAAACAAAAAGACGAGGAGAGAGAAGTCCCTCCTAAAGGGTTGTGGACCTATAAACCCCTTGACCCAACCAAAACTCCCTCTGAACTCAACTGTTGTCTTCTATTGATAGACAACATGCCTTTCAGCCAACTTAAAATGTTTTGCCTAATTCTTCTACTAGCTTGCCATTCACCAGGCAGAGTATTTTCTTACAATACTATTACTTGTCCTTTTTTGTCACTCCATGATGAATACACCCTCTTCAAATTTGATCTCAGTGTCACTATCAATACCCTGCGAATCCCAGAGCTAGATCCACCTCTGAAACAATATTGTTACCCATAGGATTGATACTCTTCTTCATTCGTTTGAATATATCCTTTCTTCAAAGGCTCATTCTGCCTCAACTTGCCCTGTGGCGCAGTATGTATTGTAACCGTGTGGTTATGATGCAAACCGAATCATCTGTATGAGCATCAAAGCCAGTGTGTCTAGCCTGTCCACCCATCCTACTATAAGAACATTCCATTAAGAGAATAAGGTTACACTTTTGTTAAGTAGTGTCTGGTCATACCCATAGCAAATTCCCAATAATGATTTGTCTGCTGCAAAGCCATGATAAATTACAGTCATTCGTCATGCCATATCTGACAAGGGGATTTGACTGTGCTCCCCCTCATTCATACACACGCTGGTTGTCCAGCTGTAAAGGACATGGGGAAGGAAAACCAATAAAATCATGCATCATTCTGTGTTCTAAATGCTAACTTCACACATCCCAGCAAACGTGAGTCACATTCAACGCTCTATCCAGGGGTTATTCGTACATTATGCGTATGTGGTGGGGGTGCAGTCCAGTAGTCTCACACTTGGGGTGAAAACCAACATATCAGAATATATTAACTTGGTAACAATTCTCTCTTTTACTTTGAGAGACTCGTTATGTCGTAGTTTGTCATAATTTGTAATCACCCCTGATGCCTGACAACATCCTCACAAAAATTGGGTTAGGTCTACCCCAGTTTGTGTCACAGGCCTAGTATTATATGCAACATCGTTGTTAGTCATCATTTCTAACTGCAGGTAATATAGTCACAAAAATGGGATTTACTGTGTCTGTTGGTATCGTCAGGTGTAGCATTGAATGACGCTAATTCTATTGGGGCACGCGTAGCGGTACAGCTGTATCGGGTATTGGTGCCCCTGTAAGTCAGTCTAGTGGTGGTTGCCCTGGTGCCCTGTTAAAGAATTCCATCAATAGAAATCAAGGCTCCAGGTCCTCCCCGCCTCCCAAAAAACCCACATGCCAGCTGCAGGTGGTTTCTTAAAAATGACAGCTCCCACTAAGGATACTACTCGCACCGTGGAAATCTGGTGAACGAGTAATTGAGGCCACTGGGTCCCCCTGCCACAAAGAAAGAATCTTATATCGTCAAGGATTTTGCACCGCCATCTGACTTATACAGACCGTCGAAGCTTAGGGACATACCCCTAGAATCCAGAAGCAGCAATTTTAGAACCTCCATTTTGGAGGGCTTGATGAGCAACGCATACCGCCTTAAACATAGCTCATTTACACATGGGTAATCAATGGAGCTTGACCTGTTTCTTAGAAACTGAGTGGTGTTCCAGTATATTCAACATCAGCCGTGCAACCTCTTTCCGTGACCCCCAAAACTTGTTCAGAGAAGCCTGGTTCACACCCAGGTTGACAGCATTGTTGTATTCAAGACGTGAAGAAATTAAAGCCAGGAAACTGTTTTGTGGGTTGAGATTGGAATAAAAGAATCGTTTAAGAATCCTGAGAATATAGAAACAGGAAGTCATTGACATGAAGAGAAAAAGTGAAACAGTTGTCAAAGATCACTCCTTATAAATATACTCTTGGTGCCATACTGGTCCAAAAACTGTCTTCCTCAGCAGTAACTCTCCAGTGCCACCAGAAGGCACCCCTCGGCTCTAGTAGTGCTCTGCCTGCCCACAATGAAACAACATCACAGTATAATAGGTACCGGATGGCATGACGTGGCATGGTATCTGAACATGATTTTCTGCCCCTCACCAGTGCTTGTCCTGAGGTCTTCTCAGTGATTCACTGAAAAAAATTCTTCTGACTGACCCTGGGTCGGATGTCTCTCCCAAATGTATTTGGATGTAAACTTCACCACAGATGCTGCATGAAAATGTCCATGTCAAACCCCCATGACATCTGCATGCATTATTTGGGTTCCGGAGACCCTGGCACGTGATTGCTGTTCATTGATGCATCAGAAAGCCTTCAGATAGCAGGAGTCGAAGTGTTATTCTTCCTCTGCATGAAAATCCTAAGACAGGGAAATCCCCAAAGATCTTCCCAGATGAATACAAAAGAATCATGGGGAGGATCAATCTTCTTCTTCCTCGAGGAAACAGTCCTATTCCCGGCACTGTTCAGATTTTGTGCCATGCCAAGACCCCAGACACTTCCTTGACTTCTAAGCCATTTCTGATATTGGAGAATAACAAAAACGGAGTTTCCCATCAGCCAGTCTGGCACAGGTCGAAGCCTTCTCACAGGCCATTGTTACCATCATTAGGTCAGTTTCGCTGCCCTCTGGGACACCCCCCAAGACAGGCCTGATCTTGGAGGTTTGGTGGTTGTATCGGCTGTAAACCCTACATCTTCTCCCACTGTGCCAATACACACTCCAGCTTCTGTACTGCATTTTAGGAGGATGACCTTGGCGCCGCCTCCCACATCAAAAACAGCATAGTTGCTTGCTAACACCTCACTAAAGTACAAAGATTTACCATGCATAGGAGGAATTATTAGACTCTTACTCCAATTCCCTCACCTGCCAGACAAAGTTTATGGCCACATGGAGGATGCTGACCCAGGTTGACCATCTTCTGCCTCCTTACAATTCTGATGCTAACCTTTGTTTCGAACTACAGATTGCTGGTGGTCTCCACCCCTCACCGTAAGAATAATAGTTATCCCTCTGGCCGTCACTCAGAAGTCATCTCTTCTTTTACTGGGATGCTGTACAAGTGGAGGACCCCGTGGAACTTGCTTTACCTACTAAGGAAGCTAAATCTAACTTTTTGACAAAGATACTGCTCACCTATTCGATATTTTTGGAACCATTACTTACTTTCAACAAGGCGTTTTTGAAACCCGTCGTTGCTGCCTGGAAGAAGTCTTTTTTCTGTCCTGGTGGTCTACAGACAAACTGCTTGATGAAATAGGCATGCTGTTGGTGACCCTCTCCAGAGAGTCTGGTGGTCCAAGCCGTCTTGGATATGTTGAACCTGAATTAATTTCCGATTGCCCACCTGACAGAGAGTTGAAGAAACTGGAGACTCTGGGCCTGTGGCTATTTATCCGTCCAAACTATGAATGCCACGTGCCTTCTGGGCCACCAAATTAATTCCATGTGGGAGCTAACAAAAAGTATTTATTACTCTCCCTGACTGCGTTAAAACCCTTTCTGTGATCTAGTTAATGAAGAGTTGAATGCTCCTAAGCAGATCCGGTTGGAGTCTGTGGACACGATGGCGCCAAGGCTGTTGCTGTCCTTCACCATGCTTGGATGCATTCCACTGGCTTCTTGAAGCTGGTGGGGGACTCTCATGGACATCTCCTTCAATGGTGAGTGAGTATTTCGAGAGAAATTGGATTCCTCACTCAAGCGCTTCAGAATCAGCCGAGCCACAGCATGCTTGTTGGACCCCGTTTCACTGCCAAAGCAGTTCCACTAACAGTAAATACATGTGAGGGTTACTTCAGGGAGATGCAGTCTCACCAGAGACAGCCATCAAAGCCATGCCAGACACCCCAGCTGGTGTACTGCTATATTTTGGGCAGGGGTGGGTATAAGGAACGCCATCAGGAGCAGAAGCAACAGCTCTATTGCCTGCTACCTTTTACCAGCTTTGCTCCCCCAAGCCCCATCTCACAACCCTTTAAGGCATCATCTCTCAGTGGGGGCAGCGCTCACGACTGATCACAGGGCCATTAGGCTTATCTGCAAGTGCTATGCCCACTCTTTTCGTCCTTTCTTCTGGACTCCTCTCCTTCCATCCGAACATGCTTTTCAACATATGCCTCGTTTTTGGAAGCATAGATTCTTGTCTACTGAACAAAGTGGCTGTAGAGCTTGTGTCCCTGCAGGAAAGGCGCACAGGAATCTACTCCCTTTATTTCTTGGTCCCCAAAAAGGATGGAGGTCTGTGGCCAATACTCAACTTTTTGAACCCTTGACAAGTTCAAGTGTTGAACCCTGAAGCACGTTCTGCTAGCCTGTAATACAGGGGGTTAGCTAGCATCCCTGTGTCTCGGGGAAGTCTGCTTTCACCTAGTAATCCTTTCCGCCCACTAGCATCATAATGTTCACTGTAGGATTTAAACATTAACAGTACACGGTTCTACTGAATGGACTGATGACAGCACCATTTGTAATCAGATTGCAACATCCCCCTGACTGCATGTGAAACTGGTTTTCTCATTTTTTGTTTTGGCCTATGCGTAACGTTGAGCTACATCCTGTCCTGTCTATATGTCTTGTGCATGTAGTGCACATGGTAGTAGGATTCTGTATGGGGTGAGTCTTGGTACTGACCACGGTGGGATCCATCCATTTTGGATGCTCCTGGTTGTCTCTTGGAATAAGATGGAGAACAGAGTCATTGGACGTGTATTGCCTGCATTCCTGTGACTGGGCTGGAGGGTGGTGATCCGGACACTGAAGGTGGGGAGGAAGGATGGAGACAGGGGAAACCTTTAGAAATTCCATGAAGAGTGTTAGCAAGGGGTTGTTGATTCGTTCTTCCTGAGTACTGTGAGATGGTAGATAGTAAAGGTTAGAATTGAAGTTTCTGTTGTTGAAGGTGGGGAATTTCTAGGCCCGGCCTGCACTTTTGTCTATCCATGATTACTGCTTCAGAAAAGCGAACAACAGCCAGTTGCAGAAAACTCACAATTTACTGTGCCCTTGTTGTGAGTGTTCTGGGCTGGAGGGTGGTGATCCGGACACTGAAGGTGGGGGGGGAGGAAGGATGGAGACAGGGGAAACCTTTAGAAATTCCATGAAGACTGTTAGCAAGGGGTTGTTGATTCGTTCTTCCTGAGTACTGTGACATGGTAGATAGTAAAGGTTAGAATTGAAGTTTCTGTTGTTGAAGGTGGGGAATTTCTAGGCCCGGCCTGCACTTTTGTCTATCCATGATTACTGCTTCAGAAAAGCGAACAACAGCCAGTTGCAGAAAACTCACAATTTACTGTGCCCTTGTTGTGAGTGTTCTTGGATGGAGACAACACCTGTGTACTTCCTGTGAGAAGCTACTTCTACATAAAGACTGTTTCTGGAGAGCAGCCGGAGAAAGACACTTGAGAGGACCACCCAAACTAGTTCTAAATTTTGAGACAGTGGATCCAAATACCCTGTCTGGAAACTGAGTGTAACAGTGGCTGCCAAACCACCCCACTTTTTCCCAGCCCCAAGTTCTTCTTGGGCAAGGAGAGAAGTGCGCCTCAGAGTACTCGTAGGTTGGTGTGCAACCCTGGCTGGTATCTGCCTGACTCCCAGCCTCCCACCTGTAAGGGGAATCATCAGAAGCCAACACTTTCTGCTGAAGGAGCTGGGGTGTGCTTGAAGTGCCTAGGTAACCTCCCTGTTTAGAACTTGGAGTGTGCCTTACCCAGCAGGAAGAGAGAATGTCCAAGAGGAGAGGCTGATATGTTCCCAGAGAGGAATTGAAGAGGAAGTTTACAACCCAATGAGAGTGTTCTAGAGTGACCTGGGTCTTGTGAGGTCTCTCCGGAGCCTCTGCGCAGTTTATGAAGTGCACCAAGTTGTACATGAAACATGCTGACGTGCAGTTGGCTATGGGTAAGATCATGTAGCGCAGCTGCCTTTTGGTAGGAACAAGACGACTGCATCACTGCTCGGTGGAGAGCCTGATCTGCCCAATGGCTGACATTGCCTGAAATCATCGCCTTGAGGTCACAACAGCCTTTGGCTGAGCACCTAGCCCACAGCCACCCGAGAAGGCCATGGAACCTAGTGACAACATTATGATGTGTTGATTTGTATTGCATACTAATCACCCAAGAGGAGTACCGCAGGCGCTTGAAGATTTGCATCCTCCCAGAGCTGGAAACACTGCTGCTATTGTTCATCAGAAACCAGTGCATGCTGTGAAGGAGTAGGGCGTGAACACATCCTTAGCCCACCCAGGCCTTTCAACAGTGAGGTGAAGGTGAACTGCAAGGCTGAGCTTGCTCCCATGCCTGAGGCACACAAAGGCATGGGCCAGTCCGCAGCGACTGTTGAATTAAGACTAAGGAACAATAAACTGTTGAATTGGGCTGCATGTTAAAAACAGTAAGAACGTAGGAAAGAACAGCACGTGAGCCTAACCTCAAGCCCATAGGCAGGTGGGGAAGGTAATAGCAGGAATCTTAGCCCTAGTGGGGAGAGGGCGATTACCAGGAAGGGAAAGGGTGGAAGTGCCTCATTGATAAATCAGATCCCAGTTCTGCACATCCTATGCCTGCTTGTACTGATGACTTCCTGCATCCTGTTGGTGTTTCATGCCAGATGCTGTATGAGAGCCTTGGGAAGGCAGTAGCTCTAACACTAGGTGAGCCTATTGGCTCGGGTGGAGATGTTCGAGTGTCATCCCGGGCTGGCACCAGTGAATGTACCTGCAAAATTCTGATGGACTGATTCTTCAACCCTCTGCACAAGCAGGCTTCCATAGTCACAGGTGCCTGTTTATGGGGCATTGGCACACGTCTGGGCAACATGGCGACACAAGACCTTTGGTCTTCATTGGCGCACTGCCTGTACATAAAAGTGCTGGATCTGCGGGCAGTTCACCTCACCGTGGAGCCCTTCCTTCCTTTCATCTCAGGGGGTGCCATTCAGGTATGCCTGACACCACCACCGTTGACTGTACAAACTTACGGCGTGTTGTGGGATACAGAACCCTGTGTTGGGAGGCAATTCGCCTTTGGCAATGGGCTGAACAACAGGAGATATTACCAATAGTGGCACACCTTGCAGGCTCCCTCCGCTTAAGATCAGATGCCAGGAGTTGCTTCTCCTTGGAGGAACATGAATGGGAGCTGCACTCTGAGATGATTGGTATGATCTTCTCCAGATTAGGGTGTCCATTAATGGATCTCTTCGCAGCGGCCTTTTACAGGAACTGTCCTTATTTCTAAGCAATATACTTCCCTCTGAGTGGTTTTCTGGGTGATACTTTCAAGTTGAACTGGTTGCTTGTCTTTTATGTACATGTTTCCTTTGATGCCACTCTTGTTGAGCATCCTGTAGGTACAGAAATCAAGCTCTGCTGATTTTGATCTTCACAGACTGGGCAAAGAAGATCTGTGTCGATCTGTTGGTACTTAGTATGCAACACAAAAGGATGATGGATGAACTGCTGAAACTTTTGAAACCCTCCCCTCCAGTCACAGATCTGGGTTTAATCCATCGTTCTTTTGCTCACCATGTCACCCCAGCTTGGACCCAGCCATATGCAAATCAGTCTTGACCCTGTTTTCCCATGTGAACAGTCCAGCTCAAACTGCCAGGCCATCCCTGGACCAGAAGCAAGCATCCTGGGACCGGTTTTCAGGGTATCACCCGTCAACAGCCATGCTAGCCTGAATCCAGTGGCACGGTGAGCAAGGGACCCACGTCTGGGCATACCCTGGCCACTTAGGTGGCTCCTATGAGAATCCTGTTGGGTGAGCGGAGTTTTTCCGACAAATGTGGACTCGCAACATGGTAGGAGTACTTCAGCGTAAACAAAGAATGCTGGCAGACCTGTCTGTTGTGAAATGTTGGGGTGGTTGATCATTTTTTGTTCGTTTTCCAAAACGAACTACCAGAGTGTAAAGTGGGGGGCTTGTTTTTAGGGAAATAAAAAGGCAGGACCCCTGGCACACTGGGAGTTTTTCTCTCTGTGCATGGTGTATGCACATTGTGTATTTTTTCACCTATCTGGTGTGGAAGCTGTGGTGGCTGGTCACCTGGCATCTGGTGGTCCCCTCTACATACCGGCGGCGTATGGATGCCGTGTCAGGCAGAGTATGTCATAGAGCAGTGGTTCCCAACCTGTGGTCCGGGGACCCGTGGGGCCAGCGAAGCCTCCTCTGGGGGTCTGCGACTGCTTAGAAAGTTAAATTATATTGACAGATTATGTTCCCAGCTTTCAGTAATGACTCAGTGGGGGGTCCTGTATTCCAATAATGATTCAGTGGGGGTACCCGTTTTCTAGTAATGATAAAGTGGGCGTCCAGAGAAGTCAAAATGTTGGGACCCACTGTTGTAGAGTGTCATTCATTGAGGGGGGAGTGGCGTAACAAAGGCACCTGTAGCCCCCTCGGTGCCGATGGCGGTGGGGTGGTGGGGCGTAGGCACGAGCTCCAGGGGCCTCCCTCAGCACAGTACACTGTGAACTGGTGACAGGCCCCTGACTGGGCCCAAAAGAGAGGGGCCCTCCAGGTACTGTGCAGCCCCCATTCCCCCTCTACCCCCCGCACGCCTTCCCGCCTGTTTCGTTTCACCAATGGGAAGGCGGGGGGGGTCCAATACCTTACACAGTGAGGAAAGGCCACGCCATTCTCTGGCTTCGCATCTCTTGCCTTTAAAAGAGGCAGGAATACCAAAAGCAGGGCGGATACGGCAGCCTCCAATTTTGGGGAGATTACCTATTATGTAAAATCAGGCAAAACACTCCTCCCAGGGGGTAGGATGAGCAGACGTCCCGGATTTCCCCGGACAGCCCCGGTTTTTACAGGACTGTCCCGGGGTCCCTACGCTTCACTTAATTTTAAATAAATGTCCCGGTTTTTGGGACAAAGATCAGATCATTAAATAAATGTCAGGGTTTTTGTGACAAAGGTTAGATCATCTAGGGAAGCATAAGTTAGGCAGAGGTCTCCAAACTTTTCAATGCTGCGCCCCCCTAGTTGAAAAATAAAAATCATTGGGCCCCCCTCAGGATTTTTCACAATTATTTTTATAAACATGGCAATGCTTAAATATGTCTAAACCTATTTAAACATTGCAGTTAAGTACTGTTACCTTTTTAAAACTGCAATAACATGCTTCTGCTTAAAACAAAGGCCTGTTATCTGTATAATATTTATTTTGGCCAGAGTCTGGGGCCCCCCCTGGGATTACTTCAGGCCCCCCTAGGGGGGCCCGCCCCCCAGTTTGAAGACCTCTGAGTTAGAGGTATGCTCTCCTTTAAGAGACGCCCACAAAGTATGAAATAATGAATGTATCTGTTACTGTCTGCTCCCAGCAGAGAGATGGAGAGGGGAGCAGAGAGCGGTGGGTGGGGGCAGGTTGGGGGTGCAGGATGGGAGGTCAAGCCTGTGTGTAATCTACGCAAAAAAAGGGACATGCCAGATATACAAGTGAGAGTAAAGTGTTTAGTCCTTCTTTTATGTCTGACCTGTCCCGGTTTTTGCCCCTCAAAATCTGGTCACCCTACCGAGGGGTAACACAGGTATCTTGCTGCACAGTAACACCCCAGTATTTTGCCCCGACGGCCTTTGCACGCAGTTCTGAGGCCCCCAACAGTGAAGGTTGATCTTTCCGTCCGGAATACTATTCCACTTTCCCCCACTGTTTTGGGGCTCAAGCTTAATTTGTGCCCGGCTTGTTTCGCAATTGTTCGCATCCGATTTCCGATTTGGCTACTGAAAACCTCTTTGTTCTCAAAACTGCCGAGATCTCGGGAGCCTGGAGTTTACATCCTCGCTTTCACCCCCGCAAGTAACCCCCACCCCCCAACACTCCCCCGTGCGCCCCAAGCCCACACCTGCCTCCCAGATACAGTTTCCTCAGCCTCAGCAGCGGCGTGGCGAGGGAGTGGGGGAATGTGCAAGCAAACAAAACGCTGCCCCCAAAACGCACGCCTGTGTGTCCAGGAGCTACTGCACCTGCTGCACCATCGACACTTACGCCCTGTTTATCAGGACTCTTTGCAGCCACGCGGGCTTTAACCATCCCACGTATTGATCGCTGCTCGGGCTTTAATTGTCTGAAAGATTTTGGCTTTAATGAAGTGAAACGTGGGCGCTTGTGCTGAGGCGGCGGATTTCGGGGACCTGCTCCTGCTGACAGGACAGGCCTTCAGTGTTTGTTAGGGCTCTGACCGCCTCCTCCCTTTTAACCCTCTCTGCCACTGGGGGGCGCTCCTGCCCCATCATCTGTCCCTGCCTTTCCAGTTACCATCGTATTGCATTTATTTATATTGTATTTTATATATTTACTTAGCGCTTACTATCCGTATGTTTGACGCCGCAGCGCTTGCCTACATGCGCAGCAGGCTATATTGGTAATGAAGCGCGTTGTCTTCGTTTTGGTCCGGTGTGGGAAGTATTTCTGGGTCTTGCGTGAGGAAACAGAAAGAAGGAGAAGGAAAATAATAAATAAGTGCAAAAATATCAGTTATATCGGAAAACAGACAATGCATACATGCGTCCTATTTGAATGCAAGTGTTACACAACCCTGTAAGTCATGAAATTAACTATAAAACAGAAGAAAACAAAAATCTGTAAAACCTTCCACAAAAGGTGACGTCTTGGGTGAGTATTTCACGCGTTAAGCAGCAGAATTTCACTCATCAATCACAATGCGTGGTTCTGGGGGACTGACAACATCATCTCCGGGCTCAACAGAACTGCCAGAATGCAGGGCCTGTAACCTTTTATCTTCCGGGAGTGGAATCCTGTGGAGACTGGGGATGTGGTTATGTTAGGACTCACATGGAAGTTCCTTGCTACAAGTGAGGTAAATTTACCACTACATTGTGGTAACCTCTTAAAACTCCATCATTTGCCATCTTGGGACTCTAGTTAACTTTCACTCCTCTCATGGGTTTGTAGAATTTGGAACTTCCTTTTTCCACCATTCGGGGAATGCGGACACAGACACCATCCCCTACATCGAATTTACACTCTTCAGCTTTGTGAATTATTCATAGTGTTTATCTTTTTAAGCATTATTGGAACAAACAGGCACCTGGATTTGAGCCACCAGGGACATATAGATGAGGTATGTTCCCTGCCTCTTAAAAGATAAAACAAGGATTTCCCAGTGACTGATTGGGGAGATGTTCTATATACCGATGGTGACCATATTTATGACCCGGCTTCCGTAGCTCTAGCACCACATAACGTGGTACAAGAGCGATGCAAACCTTAAGTGAGATTTATGATGCCACGTACGGCCACCTCGCGTGGCTTTATGAATCTTGAGTAATGTAACGCTGCTCAAATCGCTGTGTTACATTACACTGCACCAGGGAGGCATTTCCATGGGTGTTCCCAAGCAACATCCATGGATTTTGACGCATTCCCAGATTTACAAGAACTTGTAAACCTGGGAATGCGCCAAAAAGATACGCCTCCCCAGGAGACGCGTTACAAGGAGAAATATGTTTATTTTGCCTTGTTTTTTCCTCGTTCTATGTGTGCTGCATTCTGCCACACACATAGAAACAGGAAAAAAGCCTCTCAAGATTGTTTTTGTGCAAGAAGGTGCCCTTTCTGCATAAAAACAATCCTGCATGCAACACAGGTACCTTTGCACCATTGTGCAATGATGTCTGCATTGGCGCCACACTGCCTAAAGGGCAGTATTGGAGCACTTTGCATGACTACCAGTTACATCTCATTGTTTATTTTGTTTTTCATTCGTGCTCATAACGGCCATGGCGCTTTTAAGTTTTACACAGCGCAAACTTGATCAGCAATATTGGAGCGCTTTGCACGACTGCCAGTTACTTCTCATTGTTTACTTTGTTTTTTATTTACGCTCATGGTGGCCATGGCACTTTCAGGTTTTACACAGTGCAGTGGGCAGTATTGTATTGTTTTGCATGACTACCAGTTACTTTTCATTGTTTATTTTGTTTTTCATTCGTGTTCATAGCAGCCATAGTGCTTTTAAGTTTTACACAGCGCAAACTTAATCAGCAGTATTGGAGCGCTTTGCATGACTACCTGTTACTTCTCATTGTTAACTTTCTTTTTCATTGGCGGCCACAGCGCTTTCAAGTTTTACACAGCACAGTGGGCAGTATTGGGGCGCTTTGTGTGACTAACAGTTACTTCTCATTGTTTACTTTATAATTCCCGCTCATGACGGCCATTGCGCTTTCAAGTTTTACCCAGCACAATGGGCAGTATTGGAGCACTTTGCATGACTACCAGTAACTTCTCATAGTTTATTTTGTCTTTCATTTGCACTCATGGCGGACACAGCACTTTCTCATTTATAACTCACGCCCCAGCCATGCACAGTTTTTTCATCAAACATTTTACTACTAATATTACATTGATATTATGAATGATGTTATCAAAGATGTCATGAGTGCTGTTATTTGTGGGGTAATTATCAGTGCATGGCGACGGTGTGAGTTATAGTTACCTTAGGGCACAAGTTCTAGTTACTTGAGGTAACCCTAACTATAACTTGTGAATTTCTATGGTTTTGTATGTTTAAAATATGAGGCTAACTATGACTTCCCTGTAACCTTTGTTTTTTTTCAGTGAATTTCTGTTTTTTTTTAATTCCATTTCCTAACTATAACGTCACTGTAACCTTTGTTTTTTTTAGTGAATTTCTATGTTTATTTTAACAAATTGTTATTTTAATCACTATACATTAATCCAAACACCGCTGTGCACAGCCTTTTTATTTAGCCCTCTATGGGCTTTCAGGGACCACGAGGGACACTTAAGGGCTCCACTGTGGTATATATATATATATATATATAATGTGTATATATATAATGTGTGTATATATATATATATATATATATATATGTGTGTGTATATGTATGTATATATATATATATGTATGTATGTATGTGTATATATATGTATATATATATATATATATGTATATATATATATATATTTTTTTTTTAAATAATCAAAAGCACTTTGCGGGCTATGTGGGCTCCCTCATGGTCCTTAATTTTTTTTTTAATACAAAGCCCTTACATGCTAAATGGCACTGCTGGGGAAGCCTTAGGGCAGTGCCATTGCTTTAGCTCCGTGCTTGCTAAAGCATTTCATCTTTGTCCCCTGCACGCGTGCAGAGGACAGAGATGAAACTTCTGATTTTCACAGCAGGACCTGCTTAAAGGTCCCGCTGTCAAAACCCGAAGAGTTTGAGGTGGCTTGACTGCAGCTGCAGCCAAGCGATGGCAAACAGCTATGTCCTGGGTGTGCCCACCTCTGGGACATAGCAGGAGCTGCCCCTGGGGGGTGGCTGTCCCCAGGGCCATCTGTGGCTCCACAAGGGGAATCGCGCTGACCCCCTCCAATGAGAACTTAGCCCTGAGGGTTGGTGGACCCCCTTTATTTTTTAACCATATGCCCCAGGGGGTAGTGGTCCCCAGGGTGCAGGGGGGCCACATGGCCTCCCACCAACTACAGCGTTGCCCTGGGGGGTGGTGGTCCCCGGGCAGCTGGGGAGGGCCAGACGGCCTCCTGCATATTACAATAAAGCCCTGGGGAGGTGGCGGTCCCTGGGGCATTGGGGGACAGGAGGCCTCCCCGTTTTTTTTTTTTTTTTAAACTCTCAGGACCTGGCCCACCCAAGGGCAGTAAACTAATGGAGCAGGGGAGACCACACTTAGGTTTTAAAAATTTTTTTACAAGCAGATTGCGGATCCACCACGTCTGCGTTCGTAAAATTAAAAAAATATGCTTTTTAGCCCTGGGGGGTACCTTTGGACTCCACCAGCAGAGCTAAGGGGTCGGCGTGTTTGTACCCTGGCCCCTTGTGTGTTGTTTTTAGTTTTTTTTGGGGGGGGGGGGGGGGGTGACTCAGTTGTAACCGAGTACCAAGATGGCTGACAACACTTCAACAGCTTCTGTTGTTGAGGTGTTATCAGCCAATCAGATCTAAGCACAAGATCGTTCGGGGTTGTGAATCCTTTGCGTCCCTAGATATACAAATTTGTTTTCCCTTTAATTTCTCAAAAGCTACTGTATGGAATTTCCCCCAAAACGAAAAAGCACTCTTTCTGAACCAGGACCTACCTTCCTGCCAAATTTGGTGTAATTCCTTCCAGTAGTTTTTGCACTATCGCTGTTCAAAATACATATGGAAAAATTAATGTGAAAAAACATGTTTTCTCTGATGAGTAAGACCTCCATCCCCAAGCCCATTTTGTGTCCTGGTGACCGCATTCTTTCTTTTTTATTAAAGGAGAGGGGGTGCATGCCACCCTCCCAAAGCCACCGTTACGTGTTTGCTTGGCATTATGGCATCTTGCATCACTAAAGTGCCATACGTACGGCTTCATATGTGTATGTTTCAAGAGTGCCTCTCCAGACAGTGGTCACAAGAGCAGAGGAGGATCTAGTGTTGGTAAGGGCCAGCAACCATCGCTCTGTGCAGTGATGGAACTGCAACAACTTGTTGCAGAGCGGCCTTGTTCTGGACCCTGTTTCACAAGCGGCCGTCACCATGGGGGGTCACACATCAACAACTTGACAGTTCAAGGTATGTAGCCATCAAATCTCAGGGGTCTCCACACCAACCACTTGGAACTGTTAGCCATTCAACTAGCTCTAAAAGTATTTCTCCTTCAGATGCAAAATAAAATGATCATGGTGCGTACCAAGAACATAACTGCCATGTTCTATATAGAGAAGCTGGGAGGCACCCACACCCTTCCCTTGTCAACCATAGCCTAATAGATCTCGTGTTTGGCCATCATCACCAAGTCCATCTCCTGGCAGAATATCTGCCAGGGGTAAACAATGATTTGCAGACCTACTCAGTAGGATGCAGCAAATAGTCCACGAGTGGGAATTTCACCTGCTAGTTCTGCTACCCACACTTCAGCAGGTGGGGCACTCCAGTCATAGTTCTGTTCGCCACAGGAAGAAATGCACAATGCCAAAGCTTCACCATCAGGTTTCCACAACCGCCATCCAGGGGCAATGCTCTGTGGATCAGTTAAAAAACAACAAGGTGATGGAAGAAATGCTTGAATTGATCTCAGCCAATTGATGGATCGGGGACACATCCCGATCCATCAAAACGAGACCTTGTGACACAAAAGACTTCTTCAAAGAAAAACAACTTGCAACATCCAAGCCAAACACAGCATGTGAACCTACATCCCTACATGCAACAAACAGATGCTTACAGGGTAATATATTCCATATGAATCCACATAGATATATGTAGTAATGTTTTTTAAAATCTCTAAATATATTTTAATACCTGTGAGAGGCCTTCAAAAATGCTTGTTTTGGAACTGAGATGACCTCACAACGTTCTTACAATCCAATATTAAGGACACAGAACATTTGCCGTAACTCCATTCTTGATCTGTTCCATTCATACCCCACACCACACCTCTGGCATTCACCTATCTGCAACCCCAACCCACTGGATCTGTCCACTAGCTGCCCAGCCCCCCCCATGCAACTTATCTGGTTTACCATGTGCTACAAGCTCCCTGCCTAGCCCGACACACCATTGTCTCTGATGCAAAGTTATTAACAAAAAACTTTCTAGCTGACATCCTGGATGGTATCACTGTCATTATGGGCATTGTCTAGCGTTTGCCTTAACACAAACACTCCCCCATATTTGAGCCTCCTCAGTTTGTTTATTTCTTTTCTTTGTTTGAAATGAATTTCTTCCTGAACAATCTTATTTATATATCGGCACATAATTATTCACTTATTTAGTACCAAGCAAAGCAATAAATATGGTTGTATATGCTTGACCCTACTGCTGCTTGTCAATGGTATATGTACATTTAATTCATCACTTGCGTTTCCCACTCGCTATTAATATTTCCAAATGTCTTTGGTAATTGCTGTGATGTATTGACAAAATTGTGCAAAATGAGGGGTAAAAGGTTTGTAAAAATTGTGTGCTAAATAGCCACAAAGTGGCATGCAAGAATAGCATAAATATTTAGTAAAAAAAAAAAATATGAATTTTAATACCCATTACTGTCCATATGAGTACCTTATCCATAATCCTGTTTACATACTATTGTATATGCAAGTTTTCATACAAAGAAGCATAAAGCCACATATATATATATGAATGACCCAGTGTCGATTGCCACTAGGTAGCTATAGTTAGGATCTAGTTTTTATAGAAGAGCATTTTTTGTTTTGCTAATAACTTTGGCACCGTTTAATGAATCTTTACAAAATTTTCCCCCAAAAATACGACGCTCATTTCAGCGGCTGTCTGGAAAGTTTCGGGGTGATCCGTCAAGTGGGGGGGCTATAGGGATTTTTAACAGGAATAGCGCCCGAACCACTGGACAGAATTACACCAAATTTGGCAGACAGGTAGCTCTTGGTCCAGAAAGCAGCTTTTTTGTTATTTGGTGTAAATCTGTTCAGTAGTTTTTGACATTTTAGAGGAAAAACACTTTGTATATACAGGGACGCAAAGACTTCTCAACCCCTCGTGCTGAGAGATGTTTGACTAACAACGCTTCAGCACAAAAGTGTTGGCAGCCATGTTGGGACTCGACTATAGGCGAGTGCCAGAAACAAAAAAAAATTAAAAAGAAAAGGGGCCAGGATAGGGACACCCAGATCCCTTAGCTTTGGTGCTAGGATCTACGGATCTGCAAACATTTTGAAAAAAAACACCAAACAACCATGTGCTTGTTTTCAGTGAAGTACCCGGGTCCCCGGGGTATTGAAATTTGAATGCGGGGGGCCACCTAGCCCCCCCCCCCCCCCACAGCCCCGGGAATAGATACCTGCCTGGGCTAACATCTAATTAAATGCAGGGGGTGCCCCTTCCCCCCACAGCCCCGGGAATAGACACCTCCCTGAGCTATCATCTAATTGATGGAGGGGGTGCCCCTTCCCCCCGCATCCCCGGGGACCACCTGTCAGAGTACTTTGATTTGATTCCCTCAGGAGCAGAAGATAAATCCTCAGACCCAACCCAGACTACTCGCAACGAAATCAAATCTCTGTATTGAGCACTCTGGAAGGGGATCGGAGAATGGGATTCAGAGAGACTGCCTCAGAGATGATGTTTCATCAAATGCTCAGTCTGCTACTTCACATCTTGTCTGAGTGGATAACGGCACCTGAAATACAACATTCACAATTACTAGGGACACAACATTATTTGTCACTATGCTTTCTTATTAATTTACAATTAATTATTTCTGACTTTCATATTATACTCACTCACCCTGAGGTTTTGCTTCTCTCTGTCTATGTACATGTGTATTATGGATATACCAATGAACTTTGTGGAATAGTTCTTTATGTAATACGGGGAGTTGTTTGCTGTTTGACTCATTGAAGATTTTCAGTTCTGAATACGTTTTCTTAATACATTCTTACTATTCTGTTGTGTCGCTATACACATATATATATATATTAATATATATATAGTTAATTGTTATTTTATTGTTGCATTAGTCGAGGTAAAGAATTCCTCTGAATTGTCTTTAAATTATTGTTATTATTATTATTACATTATTATTATTATTTTTAGTTCAAAATGTTTGTTGTCACTGACATCTTCACCTAACTATAATATTACTTTAACCTTTGTATTTTTCACTGAAAATAAATATATATATATATATATATATATACACACACATACATACACATAATTCTCACACACACACACACACACACCTTAAATAGACTTAAAATGCATGGTAGTGGTATGTGTAATAAAACACCCAAAAAATGCATATATGGTAAAAGCTGCATGGTAAAGGCAATGTGTGGTAATTGGCGCACTGCAAAGGCTTCCCAAATGGCACCCCATCCCAAAATTCCAGCATACAAGAAACAAAACACCCCAAACATAAGATCCACTGACAACCATCTCAGTTTAAGAAGATTAGTCAAGAGCTAGACATTAAAACTATATTTATAGAGTTCTGAATTACTGCTTTGTCCCACACTCATATCCAATCCAGTCCACACATTCCACCATTCCACAAAAAAAAGCTTTTTCCGGATAGCCGGTTTCTACTGGTTACACCAATACACAGAAACGCCGCGCGATCATCTGAACGCGGTTTTCTTATCGATTAGATTTCAAGATTGATAGATTGCTCTACACGTTACGTTTCAATATTACTTGGCACTCACTTATTTTGACACAATAAGATACTCGGATTTGTGGAATGATTGGATTTATTAACTTTAAGATCTTTTAGCAAAGCCCTGATGAAGTCTTTGAGATTAATGTCTCATAGGACGAAACACGTGTTGGCTGTTGTTGCTACATGGATATTGGTTTCAAGGACGGCTGTTGTTGCTGTGATGAACTTCCTATCTCAAGAATAAATTGAGTTCTGTTTCTTTCACGAATCCAGGTCCGACTGCGAAATTTAATTTGTTGATACTGGCACTAAACACTAATATTGGACTAAAACATTTATAAAGGCTTGAGCTTTTGATTCATGAGTGCCCTGACATCTGTTTATCTCCAGGGGATGGGGTCCCTGGGTCTGAAATAGGCCGGAGGAGCAGGAGCTGTGCAGTTCCCCCCCATGAAATTATAGTGGGCCCCAGGGAATTGGGTCTCCTAGCTGAAGTTGCTTGGGGGGGATGGAGGGGGTGGCACACAAACCTGCGGCCAGCTCCTGCTGCACTTGGCCAAAGGTCATGCGCAGCATGGGGTTGGGCATTTATAGGGGGTGTCCACAGGCCAACCGCCGCCCTGTACGGTCAAGGGCCATGCGTGGGAGGCGGTTGGATATGTTAAAAAAATATATATAGAAACTCACTGAAAAAAAACGAAGATTAGAGGGGCATTATAGTTGGGAAATAGATATAAAAAAACATAGAAATCAACTTCAAAAAACAAAGGTTACAGGGATGGCACTACCTGGGTAGTATGTGGGACGGAGTTAGACCATAATGGCCTGCCTGTTATGTATGTCTACGAGACCAACTCCCTGAGCTGTAAATGTGTGCTTACATGTGTGTGTCTCAGTTTATGCTCTTTTTTTCCCCATGGCTTGACAACTGAGCGTAACCAGCATATACCTGTATGAAGCTGTATGCCTATTTTGATTGTTACCTGAAACTGTAATAAAAAATATTTTTTTTAAAAGGCAAAAGGCTTGGTCACTTTCTAGCTGGGTTCGGATGCCACTGTGCTAATCCCATGCTTAAAATCTCTGCTAGAAAACCAGACATTAGAGGCGAGCAGATTCAGAGTGTCTCTAGTGTTGTAGGGTGCTCCATATAAAGGAGCTGCTCTCCACCTAAACCTGGGAACTGCACAGAGTTCCATGCTTCCTTTTCCCCATAATTTATGTGGCACTCTAAGCCTGAAAGGTTATTGTTTTGATTTATACTGGGTGCTTCCTTCTGTCTGTACAAAGCTATACATCTCTGATGAGCCCTACCTAGAGTGAAACACGTGTTAAAGGTTGATCTTATTCATTCCAGCTTGTAGTGGATAGTATTTTACCAATATAAAGCTGTAATATCTTGCCTGAAGTGGTAGAAGGCTTTTGTCACTTTTCAGCTCAGCATGCATGGCACTGTGCCAATTCTACATTTAAAAGCTCAGCTTGAAAAACAGACATTTGAGGTGAGTAGGTTTAATGTTGGTGGTGGTATCCATGATTCTGGATGAAGGAGGGACACAATGGGTATTGGACTAATCCCATAGCCTAACCTGCCATTGTGTGGACTGGATTGGATACGAGTGTGGGGCGAAGCAGTAATTCAGAACTACATAAATATAGTTTTAATGTCTAGCTCTTGACTAATCTTCTTAATCTGAGATGGTTGTCAGTGGATCTTATGTATGCTGGAATTTTAGGTTGGGGTGCCATTTAGGAAGCCTTTACAGTGCGCCAATTACCACACAGTGCCTTTACCATGCAGCTTTTAACACATATGCATTTTTTGGGTGTTTTATTACACATACCACTGCCATGCACTGTAAGTCTATTTAAGGTAAGTGTGTGTGTGTGGATATATATATATATATTTTCAGTGAAAAATACAAAGGTTAAAGTAACATTATAGTTATGTGAACATTTCAGTGACAACATTAACGTTTTGAACTTTAAAAAACCCACATAAATTCACCAGTTCTAGTTAGCAGAGCTAACCGTAACTTGCGTCCCCTCCATGCACTGCTCATGGCCTCACATATTACATCACTCATGACCTGTTCTATGACCTCATTTAAGACATCACTGATGACATCTCAAATAACATCATTGATGATATCACTAATTATATCATCCAATGAGTATATTAGTTTGTTTCACAGTTCACAGTTGCGGTACCTACCATATTACTTTTCTACTTATATTTGTATAGCCTGTGTCCAGCTAATTGGTATAAGTGTTTATAAAAACATGTGCACCTAATGCACCATGGGTGTTCGGAGGTATTGAAGATGTTTTAAAATTTTGTATTGAAGAGTACCTCTGTGTGTTGATGACAGTAGAAGACTTGTGTGCATTACGTTCAACACAAGGGTTTTGGTACAGCAGAAAAAGTTTCCAGCAGGGCAAAGATTCTGCATTTTACATACTAAGAGGTATAATTTCAAGCCCTTTGTGCCGTCTCTGCATCATTTTTTATGATGCCTGGTGGCGCAGAGTGCAGATCCATATCTACAAGGCCACGCAAAGCCACTTGTTGCAGCTTTTGATGGCCTCATAGTTATGGTGTAAGGCAAGTAAGAGCAAGTCGCTACGTTGCCTTATACTACGTCAGGGTAGGCATTCAATGGTGCTGCGCAACTCCCATAGATTTTGATGCATTCCCAGATTTACAAGAATCTGTAAACCTGGGAATGCATCAAATATCTTTCTCCTCGTTGTTTCCTCTTTCTATGTGTGCTGCATTCTGCAGCACTCATAGAAAGAGGAAAAAACTTCATACCGTTGTTTTTATGCAGGAAAGTCCACCTTCCTGCACAAAAACAATCCTGCCAACAATGCAGACACCTTTGCTTGCACCACGGTGCAAGGGTGCCTCCGTTGGTGCTAGGCAGCAATTTCTGTGCCAGCGCAGGGAGAAAGGACAGAAGTGCACCCCATCTTGTAAATGCAGTGCATTTCTGCCCTTCTGAATTGGCGTAGGGCAGCACAGCAAAAATACTAGCGGCCTTATGCCAATTTTTGAAAAATATTCCGCTACGTTTTGTAAGAAGCCATGAGTTATTAGACAGAATTGTCTCTGCATGAACATTTTTACTTAACATAAATGACTGTGTGCACCGGGTACTAACCCATGTACATGTGCTTATGTTGTGGCAGAAGATGGGCTATTTTTTAAGTTTTTACCACAATATAAAGTTTGCAGGTAGTATGATCTTTAGCACCTTTGGACCTTAGTTAGATTAAGTGAATAGTCGCTCTTTGGACATGTTTTATATAGTGTATACACTGTTCTTAGTAGATACTGTTTAATACTCTGTGGTGTATTTCTCATGAGAGTTTCACTGTGTGCAAACAGTGCAGTACAGAGTTAACGAATGTATGTCGGAACAACGCATGCCTGAACAACGAGGTCAGAACAACAACCGCGTTGTTACCACTAATGCCTTTACCACGAATGCCTTAACAACGATTTTTCATTGTAAAGGCATTAGTGATAGGCATGCATGGGTCCAGCATGCGTCCTCTCTGGCCCCCCACCCCTAAAAAATGACCGCGAACCCTCTCCCCCCTCCCCTAAAACCATGCCAACCCCCCACCCTTGCCCCTAAAACTACCCCAACCCCCACCTCATCCCTAAAATTACCGCAACCCCCACCCTGCCCCTAAAACCACCCCAACCTCCCCCACCCCGCCCCTAAAACAACCCCAACCCCCACACCAAAACCTAAATCCACCCCGCCCCTCGACCCCCCCACCCTGCCCCTAAAACTAAAAGTACCCCTCCCTCCCCGCCTAAACCGCCCGACGCCCCCTCCCCAAAACAATAAATACCTCGACCCCCCCACCCCGCTCCTAAAACAAAAAATACCCGACCCCCCCCCCAAAACCACCCTGACCCGGCAAAACTAAAAATACCCCAACCCCCACCCCTGCCCCTAAAACTAAAAATACCCCAGCCCCTAAAACAGCCCCACTTACCTGACTGATCGCATCATCCTCCTCAGCTGACTCCCTTCTTCTGTGCCTTAAACACGCATATGCGTGGTTCAGCACATGCGTGGTTAAGGCACGAAACAACGAAGCCGTGGTTAACGAAAGCGTTGTTCCACTTTCGTTGTCCACGACTTCGTTGTTACAGAGCCGTGGTAAAGGCCGTTTCCCAGAGTTAACTTTCCCCATAGAGTAAACAATGTTAACAATACCCATTATTGTACTTATATCAACCTATTTTCTTAATGTAGGCTCAGTGTCGGTCCGGGGTTTGATATAGGTAAAGACTGCTTGTAGTAGGGCATTAGTTATGCAACAGGGCTTCAGTATTTTTGAGGATCTTGGTTTTCCCTGAACAGCTGTGTTCAGATTGAAAACTGTGTGCTGGATAGGTTACCCTTTGATCTGTGGTTCATAGTCAACATGAACTGGGCGACACATAAAGAGCGCGGCATAGGGTCAATGTTGTACATAACACAAGCTTGGTTTACCTATGGCAGTGGTTCACAACCTGTGGTCCGCGGACCCCCAGGGGTCCGTGACACATTCCCAGGGAGTCCGCAGTCCTGGGCTTCTGGACAGAAAAATGTGCATGCTTTGTAAGACTTCATCTGCAGTGCTTTTAAAACTGATGTTCCCTGTAAAACCGTCAGCTTTCGGGCAAAAATAAAAACGTCAAAATAACTCTGGTGATTAATGTTCCTGCTGGAGAGAGATAGTTTTGTCTAGTGGCAGTTTTGACTCATCTAAGGTAGCGCAGGTGGTTATTATACCTGCTGCAAAGAACGTGTATCATGCAAAGAAAAGTATTTTATGTGCATAGCACAGTGGGGTACTACTTTTGTCACAGAGATTCTTGTGTTACTGTGCAGTTTATAAGTTACAACGGTAATCTTATGAACTGTCATCAAAGAGTTGCGTCCAAACTGCATGGCACAAATTAGAAAGTTTGTTTTTTCCCAGTCTTTCATTAACCTTATGCTGCTAAAAATGGTTTGCTTGTGTAGAAATACATTCTTATTATTAAAAGCAATGCTAACCAATGTGTCATATTCTGAATCTAGAGTTTGTGCTTCTCCAGGCCAGGCACTCTTAGAAAATGGCTACCAGTGTTGATCACAAATGAATCCTACACCTTTCAGTCCCCTGTAAAGTGCTCCGACACCCTACACTGGTATGCGAGGTGCTATAAAACAAATGAATTACATGTGACAGAGAGGCTTTGGAGATATGAGTCCCTTATGATTTTATTTCCTTTACTCACCACATATTAATGTGAAAAAGCTTTCTCAGATCTTATGTACCTAAAAAATAAAAACAGAAATTGCTTGGGAAATGGTGAATCTGACCTGAGGATTCAGCTTTCCTAAATAAAGCCAGACATTGAAAAGTTAGTGGCCAAGATGCGGTGCCAACCTTCCCATTAAAATTTTATCTATTTATTTATTTGCATATTTTTTTAAATATAAAATAATTATATCTTTAGTAATTCGGGTATTTGTTTGGTGTGTGCTTTTTGTGAGTATTTTTTTGTGAATTACTGTTTTAATGTTTGAAATTTAAATTCTACAAATTGCTTGGGGGTCCCCGGCATCCAGTAGTGAGTCAGTGGGGGTCCCCGGGAATCAAAAGGTTGGGAACCACTGACCTATGGGGTTTGTATATGTGATAGCAGTAATGATGCTTCATATTATTCTGAGCCAATTTGCACTTACTTTCATAGCTCTAATGCTATACCCATTACAACATGTACAAAAGAATCTTGGATGATGTCATCCAGTCAGCTCCCCACATGGTGCGAGAACTAGCATTGCTTCCTCCAGCAGGGAGCAATATTTTGATCTGTTTTCCAGAGCGCATCAGTGCAGGCAGGAAAACAAATCCAAAGTCTGCTCCTAGCCAGTGGGAGCATTCTTAGAGCTCCCAACCGCTCGGAGATGACTTTGGGACAGATATACTAAACTGTCACCCAACACAGCGCAGCAGGCAAAATTTCTGCGCTGCATTGCATGACAATGAGGGAGCAGGGGAGTGCCATATCTACAGAGATATGGCTCTCTCCTCCCCCGGTGCAGATTTTAGGATCAGTGCTCCACACACCTTTGCGCCATAATACCATGGGTGTGTGCGTGAGTGTAGCACAGGTTTTGTAATGAAAGGTTATGCTTCCATTACAAAGTACTATGCCCTAGACAACGTATAAGACTTTTCTTACTTTGTTTATGTGCTGCACAGTGCAGCACACATGCAAAGTGAGAAAAAGAAAGGAGAAATAAAAACATTTCTCATTTTAATGACTGGTATCATGCAGCATTATTTTTTGATGCAAAGCACGGTCTCACATTTTTAGTAGATAGTTTTGCATCAAAAAGGGTAGGGGGTTGCAAAGGATCGTCCATGTAACGCCCCTTTGATGCTAAGTAATGCAAAGCAGCTCTTTGCACTACTTTGTATTACTTTTAGTCAATTTCCAGCGCAAAACAAGTTTTGCACTGGAAAGTAAATTGAAAAAATATTTTGTACTGATTTGTGGCACTTCTATGATGCAAACCCAGCCTAAAAATACAGTAAATCTTACCCTTTGTGATTGCTCCTGCTTGACAGGAGAATCAAAAATGTTTCTGCCAATTGGGAGCATACATGGGTTTCCCCTTCTGTGTTGGTGCGGGCAGGAAAACCGCTATGTCCTTGGTGTCAGCTCTGTGGGACATAACATGTGAATCAGCCCTGGTGGATGGGGTCCCTGAGGCCATTAATGGCTGTGTGAGGAGGGCTGCATCCCTTAAAGTACTTGACCAGGGGGTGGACTCCCCGAGGTTTTTAATGGCTTGTGTTACTTTTTATTTTTTATTTCAGGGCAGAGGCCCAAGTCCCCGATTCCTGCAATGCCTGCTGTCAACAGTTTTCTGATGTTGCTGGCACCCAGTCAGAGCGGTTGCTCCCACAAGAGTCTGACTCATACGGGATCGAGATGGCCCAAAGGAAATCAAGCTCCTTGGGCCAAGCAGCATGCTCTATTTTTGAACTGGCGCTCCCTCAAGAGTCTCTCAAGCCTCTTTTAGACCCAACCATCCAGATCAACTATTATTTTTGAACCTTAGTTTCTCAAAAACTACTGAACTGACTTAAACAAAATCACAAAAAGTACAATCTGTGAACCAAGATCTAGCTTCCTGCCAAATTTTGTATAATTCAGTTCAGAAGTTTTTGCTGCAGCCCTTCTTTAAGATGTTTATGGAAAATACATGGGGATTTTGCATTTTTGGAAATCCACCCCATCCCCCTTTTTCTTCTCTGCCCCGCTTGACAGTTTACACCAAAACTTTCCATGCACAAACCAGTCAAAATGTAGCACCTTCTTTGAAAGTTTTGTGAAGATTTGTCAAATGGGATCAAAGTTGTGACCTAACTTTTACTACCCAGTGGCAACTGCCACCGGGTAGTAATAATAATTGAATATATATATATATATGCACACACGCGCGCATACATTTAAGGGTTTGGTGTGGGGAGAGGTATAGAGTGGTAAGTGTATTTTATTAGGGTTTAGGATAAGGTAAGGAATTTGGATAGTAAGGTTAGTTAAGGGGTGGGTAGGGGTATTGGGTTGGAAGGGTGTTTTTAGTCGTGGGTTTGGGTACTGTGTTGTAAGGGTATTTTTAGGTTTAGGGGTGGGTAAAGTAATTGGGTTCCAAGAGTGTTTTTAGGGTTTAAGGGTAGGTAGGGGTATAGGGTTTTAAGGGTATTTTTAGGGTGTAGTGGTGGGTAAGAGTTGGGATGTAAGGGTGTATTAGGGGTTCATAGTTCTATTGTAGTGTAACGGTGTGTAGGAAGGAGCCCCCTTTTGACATGATCACCCCCACTACTTGCCTGGTACCTCATGCAATTTTGACTGAGAGTGCACTGGGTTCTTGCTAACCAGGTCCCCAGTGTCATATCACTTTCCCTAAAAATGACACAGTTGTCCCCAATTGGCAATACATTTGGCACCCCTGTAAGTCCCTAGTAAATGGTACCTCAGTACCTCGGGCATGGGTACCAAAGAGGGTCCCCCAAGGGCTGGAGCATGTATTGTGCCACCCTCAGGGACCTTCCACCTAGCACATGCAGACTTCTATTGCAGGCTGCGTGTCTTGGTGCAGCTAAAAGTGAAAACAAGATATGGCACACAGCCTGTGGGCTGTGTCCCCTAACACTCCATGCAGTATACTGTATGTCAGTCACCACTAGAGCAGGCCTTACAGCTATACAGCAGGGTGCATTATATTGCATGTGAGGACATATCTGCAAGAACAGATAAGTCCCTGATGTGCCTTTGTCGATTCTTAGGCCTAGTGAGTGAACGGAGAAGCCATTTTAAGTACATGTGCTGGACACTGGTCCATACAAGTTCCCCAGCTACATGATAGCTTCATTGAAAATATGGATGTTTGGTCAGACTGGACCCCCAAGTCCATGCCTGCAGCCCCCTTCTGCTGTGACCACGTCGGTGACAGAAACCCGACACCTAAGGTCACCCCTCCACCCGGCCGTCCTGGCACCAGGGGAAGAGGACCGAAGGTATACCCGTGTCCCTGAGCTTCTCAACATTTGAACCTTCTTGTTAGTTCAACTCAAACTGACCCCCTAGTCTCTGCCTGCAGTGCCTTGCGGACCAACCCGATCCCCATTGACTTCAATAGGGTACCCGACACTGAACTACACCTCTGCACCCGGGCCAGCTAAGGCAACCTGTTGATGTGGCCTAGGACCCTTCCCCATGTTCACCTTAGGTCTGGAAGATTGGTCCTAAAAGTCACTGTTAAGTACCTGTTTGCCATATTTGTTTTCCCCTCCATAGGATAACATTTTAGCTTCAGAAAATTGTACTAAGTGTCGACTTTTCAAAACTGCGATAATTTCAGTTGCAAAACGTACTTTCATGAACATATTGAGTCTGGTGCCAAAACATATATAAAGATATTTGTTATTTTTGCAAATTGGTGTTGATCTCCTTACTGAGTCGTGTCTCATTTATTGACTGTGCCTATGGTCAATGTCTAACACTCCTCTTTGATAAGCCTAAGGCTGCTGTACCACACTATTCCCCTAAAAGAGTGCTTTGAGATTGCTAGAGCAAGCCCCTGTACACTAGTAAGGTAGCCCTTGGACTCTTTGCATGGTATTGCTCTTCATTTTGGTATACCATATAAAGAGCCATCTTCCTATAGGGTGTTTTTAGGGTTTCGGGATGGGCTGGTTAATTGGGTGGTATGGGTATTTTGGGGTTTATAGAGGTAAGAATATTTTTTGCCTTTGTGAGTGGGTAGTGGCATAGGATGGTGAGGGTCATTAATAACGGGGGGTTTTGTTAGGGGGGTCTCACTTAAAAAAAAAAAAATATATATATATATATCTCCCCCTCCCTTCCGGGGGAAGATGCATTACAAATAAAAGCATACTAAAGGCAGTAGTAGTAAATGCCTCAGTTGTGGTTTTGTGTTGGACGGAAACCAGCTAGCGGTCTGACAACATGACCAGTCATTCTTTGGATCTTGACTAAGTCTGTTTTGTCTAAAATTACCTCTAGAAAGTGTACTACAATTTGTGTGGGATTGGGAACGAGATGTTGTTGGTTGTGTGTGTCTAGGCCAGTGAGGATGGGTATTGGTTGTGGCATATTAGGTTTGTCATACCATCTGTGCAAGTCACCAAAGATGCATAGGTTTGAATATGTAAGACGGATAGAGATTGTGTCTGGGAATGTTCCATTGCTAGGTAGTGGTCTGTAAAGAATGAGACCGTTACATTAGAAGGTTGGGGTAAGGATGCATCTGACAAGGAGGACTCACAAACCTGTAAAGAAACATCTTGAGCTTTGGTGACATTTGTTGTTTCCTTAAATATATGGCATGTTACCCTGTTACCTCTTTTGCCTACATAATTTAGCACCATAGTTTAATTGCATGGCAGGAGCTGTTTCATGCAGTACTGGTGGCATGTCTTCCCCTGCCATTATTCAGTTATGAAAAGTAAGCCAGGTTTTGTCATTCATTAAGTTAAATATGTGGTACTTGTTTTAACAATGGAATAAGCATTAACCAGTAGGCAGTTAAAAGGATGTTTTTTGGAGGTGGTGTGAGTTTTTGCTGCAGGAGAGTGAGTATTGTCTTTTGAAGTTGTAGTTGGTGTGCTATTGGTAACAGGACAGGACAGAGAAAGTGTACTTTTGTTTTTCATTATCTTCCTCCAAAAGACTAAGAGGACATATTTTGGATCTGTGTGTAGGTGCAGATGAGTCTGGCTGAAGTTGACCGGATGGGTTGTGGAGTTGTCTGAAAAGTAGGCTTGGTGTTTGTTAGATAAGGGGATGCAAGGTTATGAAGAGTGTTGTGGAGTTGCTTTCTTTGGCATATGTTGAGGTTATATGGGTGAGGATTGGTGGATCGTGTATGGCTCTGAATTCTGCAATGGATGAAAGACGTGTCATTGAGTGTTGTGTGTTTGTGGATTAATTCATTGGTGTCTTTGTTGTTTAGAAACTGGGTGGAAAAGCTGGGTTTGAGAGTATGTGTGTTATTTATGTTGGTATTTAGAGCACACTAGATGTGTGTAGGTATTCTGGGATTGTTGGGTGTTTTTGAATTTGTGAGGTTTATTTCAGATAAATATTGTTTGATTTTTTTTTGGTGGGAGAGCATCTGATACTTTGGTAGTGACTTGAGGAGTAAAATTTGAATGTGAAGTACTTATGGGTAGATGTTAAAGGCTGGGTGGCTTTGGTTGTACGAGAGGTGATTCTGTGGAGAGTGAAAATGTGTAAATAGGGGTTTAGAGCGAAGGTTGTAGGTGGAGTTCGGGGGAAGATTTAGCTTTATTGGTGGAGGAGTGTGTTGAAAAAGTGTTGACTGGCTTTTCTGACAAGAAAGGAGGGTTCTGTGGTGGAGTGGTATGATAGAGGGCTGGAGAAAGAGTTGAGAGTGGTAGCAAAGTTAATATGATGAGTTGGCAGAAGGTAGTGGAAGGATTTTGGTTGCGAAAAGTGGGTGTTTGAGATTCAGGATATGTGCATTGTTGTTTATTGGGTTTACAATATAGTCAATTACTGAGGCACGTATGTCTCTGCCAAGGTACTGTAAATGATACAAAGTACATGGGCTGTTTTCGTTCATACCTTTGGGTTTCATGTTAGTGGTTCTCAGTCAAGTACAGGGGATGTAGGTATCCCTGTGCTGTGGTGATGTCATTGATGCCATCCACTGAAATTCACAAGCTGTGATGAGGTTCACAAACCATAACATGCACACGACCTTGCAATATTTATACCACTAAATGACAAACATCCATATGATGCTTTACAAAAGAAACAACACTGGAGCCTTCATTCTCTCAGACCTCTCTGCAGCATTTGACACAGTCTCACACACCATCATCATCGTTAGGCACAAGACTGGCACACAAGGACCCGCTTTTCACAGGATTTGCTCCTTCTTAACAGATAGAACACAAGCTATCAGCCTGGCACCTTATTCCTCAGAAGCCCACCTGTGGAGTGCCTCAAGTATCATCGCTCAGCCCCATCCTCTTCAACACATGCTTGACCCCTCTGGCCAACATCACCCACGCACATGACACCAACTTCCTCTCCTACACCGACGATATGCAAGTTATACAGCCAGTCGTTGAGGTAGGTGAAGACTGACACCCCTAACCTGCACAGATGAGCTGCAACCACAACCATCACTTTCGCGAACACCCGAGGGGCGCTGGGAAGGTCGAAGGGGAGCACGGTAAAATGAAAATGCTCATGACCTACCACGAATCGTAGGTAACGTCTGTGGGCAGGCAGGATAGGGATGTGGAAATAAGCGTCCTGCAAGTCCATCGCTACCATCCAGTCTCCTGGGTCCAAGGCAGAGAGAACCTGAGCCAGGGTAAGCATTTTGAATTTCTCCTTCTTAAGGAAGTGGTTCAGGTCCCGAAGGTCTAGGATAGCACGTAAGCCCGTGTCCTTTTTTGGCACCAGAAAGTAGCGGGAATAACAAACACGACCCACTTTGGGCACAGGGACCTTTTCTATAGCTCCTTGGCCAAGAGAGCTGCGACTTCCTGGCGGAGAAGTGCCAAATGATCCTCTGGAAGGTGACTGACGGATGGAGGTATAGCTCATGGAGCAGATTCGAAAGGGAGGGAGTAGCCCTTTCGAATGATGCACAAAACCCACCTGTCCTTAGTGATGGATTCTCAGTGGGGCAGGTGATGGCGGATCCTGCCGCCAACTGGATGGGAGCGAGGGGACTAACTAGGAGGGTTTGGAGGCTGCAGCGGGGGCAGAGGTGGACTGGGCAGACCTCTGGTTCCCTGTCCCACGCCTATGTGGGATTCCGCGTCCCCGGCCATGCAGAGGCTGGACAGCATGGGTGGCACAGGGGCAGGGTGGAGGACGCAACAGGGAGCCCCTTCCGTGGCCACAAAAGGGGCAAAAAGTATACTGCGAGGGGCAGAGGAAAGACCGAGCCATAGCCTGGGAATCCTTGAATCTCTCCAAGGCTGAGTCCCTTTGTCTCCAAAGAGATGGGCGCCATCTAAGGGCATGTCCATGAGTGACTGTTGGACATCCACAGAAAAAAACAGAAGTACGCAACCAGGCGTGGCATCTCAAGGCCACCGTCGTAGCAACCAATCTGCCCAGAGAGTCGGTCATGTCCAGCCCACAACAGATTGTGAACTTTGCCACATCTCTCCCATCGTTCACAATTTGGGACACAATAGCGCGGGCCTCCTCTGGTATCTGCAGCAGGACTTGTGCAACCGTATCCCACAAGGAGTGGGTATAGCGGCCCAAAAGGCATGCAGTGTTAACAGACCGCAGGGAGAGACAGGAGGAAGAAAACAACTTCTCACCAAAATGTTCCGGCCTTTTTGATTCCCTGTCCAGGGGTGCGGAAGGGAATGCGCCTGAAGAGGAAGCCTGAATGACAAGACTCTAAGGCGTGGGGTGTTGGGACAGGAATTTAGGGTCATTCGGAGTAGGTCGATGGCGGCGTGCCATAGTCCTATTCACAGGAGCCCCTGTGTCGGGTTTGGACCAAGTACCCAAAAGGACAACGATGAGGCTTCATTGAATGGCAAAAGGGGTTCTGAAGTGGAAGTACCAGGCTGAAGCACCTCCGTCAGGTGATTAGATCGGACCTCTACAGTAGGAAGCTCAAGGCCAAGGACCTCAGTTGCCCTACTGACCACCATACTGTAAGTAGCTCCCTCCGCCATAGCCACGGTAGGAGGAGACAGCATGCCAGCGTCAGGAGAAGTATCCAGACCACTGGAGTCACCCAATTCCCAAGCACAGTCCAAAGATGGGTCATCCTGGTATTCATAAGGGTCCAGGGATCCCTCCCCGAATTCGTACCCATAGGAAAAGGGGTCCGAATCCGACCCGGGGCGAATAGGCCACATTGAAGTCAAAGGCGGCGTTGGCCGACACCGCTTTGAGTCGTCGGGGATAAGGATCAGGTCAACGTATATAGTGGGCACTACCGACTTCAGGAGCCTCGACAATCGACCCGGCGCTGGGGGAAGGTCTCAAGGGTGTGAGTGGATCCGGAGGGGACCTTGGCAGCTGGAGCCGAAGCCACGGAACCCGAAGTCCCCTCAACCTAACACCTTGGGCCTGAAGGCGCTGTATCAGGGTCGGTCCGCCCAAATATGAGGCACATAGCCTCATAGAACTCCTTAAGCTAGGGTCACTCCGGCAAACTCTGGGAAGCGCAGAGCCGACCCAGACGCAGGCTCGGAGGACGGCGGCCTTGAGCGTCTATGCTCTTCCCGTGTCGCGTCAGCTAAGCGACAGGGCAGAGTCGGAGAGCGATTGGACCTCTTTGACTTCTTCTGTTTACCTGCACTCAAAGATTTAGAAGAAGACGAGTGGTTATGGCTCCCCAAACAGTCAGAGACCTTCCTCTCGATCGAGACCGGGACTTACGTGGAGTTGAGTGCCGGGCTGCTATTAGCTTTAGGGACCACTCCCTCAAAGCCTTCGGGTGCATGACCCTGCACTCGGAGCTTGACTTCGGGTCGTGGTCACGCTCGAGACACCACAGACAAACCGATGAGGATCCATCACCGACATCGTGCGGTGGCAGTCCTCACACGGCTTCAAACCGGTATTCGGGGACATCCTCGATGCACCAAAAAGTTTCACAAAAACTCGACAAACGGTCAAAAAGAGACCAGGGTAGCTCTTCTTTGGAGCAGCGTGTGGCACAGAAAGAAAAGACCTGACGTCACTGTGCGAAGAGGGAGTCTATATACTACTCCCGACATCATCAAGGCGACTACAATGCCTGCGGAGTCGACCAACGCCACGCAAGGTCTTCTACAAGTGCACCAAGAACCGTGAGAGCCTCTAACTCACTGTCCCCACCAAACAGAACACCTCTGCTCCTGAGCTCCCCTGGCCCAAAGAAATAGACGGTGTGTCTGTGATCCTAAGACCCTCACAAGCCAGCCCCCTTTGGGTTCTGCCAGACTGGTCCCCCAGTCCCCACTTGCAGCCTCTTTCCTACAGGTACTTTTCCCCATTGGCATTAGAATGTAGCGACCGAGGCTACCACCGCTGGAAGCACCCATACACCCCAGCACAGGTAAACCCGAACTGTTGGTGTTTTCTAGGACCTTGGCCCCTCCTTATCGTATGTTGAGAATAACAGTTCTGTAAGTTATTTGCAAGTAACCCTTTGCAGTGTATTTTCTACCCATAGAATACATTTCTGTGTTGGAGGCTCATGCCTCAAATTTGACAGCTGTATCTTCACTATTTTGAAAAATTGCTAACTCAAAAAGTACTTACCTGATCTTGTAGATTTTGGTGCCTCAATATACAAATCTGGGTTATTTTTCTAAATTGGTGTTGGATTTCCTTATTGTGCATCTCATTTATTGACTTGAGTGCAGCAAATGCCAAACACTCCCCTCTCATAAGCCTTACACTGCTTGACCACACTACCAGAAATAGAGCACCTATGGATTGTTAAAGCAAACCCTGTAATTGGGGATACCTGGACTCTCTGCACAGTCCACCTCATTTTGGTACACTATATAGAGAGCCTGCTTCCTAAATGTAGGTAGGCCTAAAAAAAAAAAAAAAAAAAAGTGTTGGAATAACCAGAAATGTGCAGGCTTGTGGATGTGACCAGAGCTCAAAGCTATGAGGTGATAATATGAATAGTTCACCCAGGCCAGGCATTTCTCTGCATTGTGGTACCTATTGTATTGGCTTTGTAATGGGATAAAAATACAATCTCAAAAATAGAAAGAAAAAAACCCTTTAACTGGCTGAGTTGCTCACACATGGACCTAGTAAAGTTAAATAATCTTCTGAGGTTTTCTTGGCAGGTCACCCTAGAACATCCAACCCACCCCTGTGTGAACAGACGCTCACACTGGAAATTCTCCCAATCTGTGAGATGAAATCCAGGTATGAGTGCCATCTCACATTCAGTAATGGGGTACTGCACTCGTGCATTAAGTGATTGGTGCACCCAGTACTATCAGATTTCTGAGGCAGATTCCGGTGTGGGAATTCTAGGTCTCAGAGTAAAAGAATGGAACACTTGTCCATGGCTGATAACATAATAAAATTACTGGGTTCTGCAGGAATGCTGCTTGCTACTTTGAGGAAAAGAAAAGACTGTCTACAGAAATTGTCGTGGACCCAGGCTCTAGAAAAATATCTTGGAGGAGAAAGGCTGGGTTTAGCGGATTACCAATACATTATAGCTAGCATGCTTCTCTGCCACTGCGCCTCAGGGCGCTGCAGCTATTCTCATGAACCAGAAGAAAGTCTGACACTCAAAAAACCCGGACACGCCAGAAAAATCAGAGATGAGAACTTGTTTCTTCACAACATAACCTTCGGTATCCCATTCAGGTAGGTGGTTGAGGGATGAAGTAGATGGGAGGGGGTATTTCTTCTGTGTTTAATATATTGGATGGCTGTCCGTCTATGTTCAGTTTTCTGTTTCTATTACATCAAATTCAAAAACGTTTCATACAAAATACCAAATTCCAGTACAAAAATGGAACCCAACTACACAAATCAGGGCTATATAATTTTATTTACAGGTTCAGATTCAGTTTAGTGACGACTATTCTTAACAACTTTAATAAATTACTTCAGTTGTGTAATTCTATTTTTTTATCCAATATAGCATTGATACAGGGTCTCAGATGAAGGGGTATGGTGTTCGCTTGACTGAAATCCATCATGAGTCACCTGTATAGGGCGGTAAGAGACTTAATGCAGTCTACTTTCTTGGTTCATTACCAAGTTAGGGAGATTCACTATATCTGAGAAAAAGGCAGAGACTAGGCATGGATGAAACAGCTCTGGACAGTATTTCTGAGTAAGGGAGAGAGATGAGATAGTGCCAAGGGTAGACTGGTTGTCAGTTATACAAGAGGGTGGAGCTGTGTGCACCTTTCCATAACTTATTACCATTAACAGGCACGATTCGAACATTTCTGCACAACAGAGTAATATTCATTTCAAAAATGCATTTTAATTGGTGTCTCTGGTACAAGAAGCGCACAAAGATGAATGTCAACCAAAAAAAGTTGTGCATGAACGTCAGACTTTGCCAGAACTCACTCCTGCTTGACACTTCTTTTTCTGAAGACTTCTTTACACAGGTTTACTTTGGCATTTTACAAAGGAAAAGAACAGTTTTTAAAACTTAGATCATGGAATGAAGAATTGTGTTCAATACCATAAAAACAGACTCATATAGCCCTTCGTTTCCCAGTCGCAATCTTGTTGGATGTCAAATCAGTTTCCATACACACACACACAAATGAACAGGGGTCTTGATATCTCTCAAACTCCATACAAGTTCCTGCCTATACACACCCAGAAATTCAAGAGTCCACATGGCCGTCATAAAAGCAGCCAGACAAATCCAGAGCACACAACAACTGTCTTCCTCCAGAGGCAAGTCTGAGGCCAAGTGTCACAGTATATGGCTGGCCAGCTCAATCCGACACCTGGATTTCATTCCTTGGAGCTGTGGTCTTATGCAGTTTTGTATCAGAGGAAGCCAAGGGATGTCTTAATCGGATCCCACAGAACCCTTAACTTGTTTGTCCAACAGAGGCCCTTGAACCCCAGCAATAAAAGCAGATCCTTCAGGGGAGTCCCGCATTGCAGTGATGTGTAGACTTCCGCAGCTTTTCTTCCACACTTACAAATATTTAAAAGTCCCACTGTCCTGCTGTGTGTGACTGCCTTGCTAGATCCAGTTGTGACATAGCCCTATAAAAAGCCTTCCTTTTGGAACTGCTCCTGGAGGATGTTGCGGTACTCGTCAAAGCCACCATCTATCCTTGTAACACTGCCCTTCTCGCACACCCATAGCTCTCGACACACCAGACGGATGAAACGCTCATCGTGGGATACCAGGATGAGGCCACCCTGGAAGAAGACACAAAGAAAATGCTGGACATTAACAGGATTATAAGACGGATGTAAAACCATGTTAAGGCAATGGCCAGAGATTACATGGCACCTTCTCATTGTACAGAGCATTTTACTACATCTTCAAGAAGTTACTTACCTTTGGTAACAACTTTTCTGCTAGAGACTATCCAACCTCAGATGCCTCACCCTGTGAATTTTCCAGGCACCAGACTGAATCTGGAAATGTTCATAGCACTCGCATGTCGACAGGTGGTGTTTAATCGCTGCCCCCCCCGCCTCCAAAACATAATACTGGGAGGCCACTATATATTTGCCCCATCACTTCCATTTTCATTTACATCCAAGGATGGCAGGCGCAGAGCCACTTGAAATCTGATTATTTTACTTTGCAGACTAGCTTGAAATTTTATTACTGGACTTCAGGAGTAAAACCCACAAAATGGGGAGGAAGGTGGGTCGATGAGGAATCTGCAGTAAGATGGAGTCTCTACCAGAAAGGAGTTACAAAAGGTAAGTAACTTGGTCCTCTGATAGAAAACTCTAACCACAGATTCTTCACCTTGTAAATAGATACCAACGCTGTACTACCAGGCAGGGTCTGAGAATGTCTTAGGCCAGGAAATCATGCAGGACAGATTGGAAGAAGTGCTTATCCTGCCAGTAATGCTTCGTGAACGGATACCCACATAACAGCCGGGCAAATGCCTGTGACTGGTACACCGTGTGTAGGTGCAGGGGTAGCAGCCTTCGATCAGGTGAAATGAGCGCACAAGCTCATAGGAGACTTGTCGAATCCATAGCAGATCTTGATGCATAGTACAATCCATGTTGAGATGGGCCTCCTTTTCACCGTTTTGCTCATCTAAGGCCCCAGAGAAACCAATGAAAACTTGGTTGCCCTGTTGGTAATCTCTGGTTCAGGAAAGCCCCAAAACCAGGATAGCTCTAATGAATGGGCACCTTTAAAAAAAAAAAAAAAAAAAGTCAGGTGTGACTTAGGTACATTCATGGATTAACACAATGATGTCCACAGGTTGGCTGTCACTTGGGGGTATGAGGCAAGCCCGCCTTCAGGAGTCAGTCAACAGGTTATGGAAACATAGGTATTGCCAACATCCACAAATGGGCTGCGACCACCACTGTCACCTCTGTAAACACCTGAAGGGCACTTGCCAAAGGGGAGCACAGTGAGCTAAAGTGCTCATGGGTTACCTCAATCTGCAAGTAATGTCTGTGGGGCTGCAGGACAGGGTTGTGACAATGTGTCCCGCAAGTACAGCTTTACCATTCAGCCTCCTGAATCCAGGGCAGACAGAACTTGGCCCATGTCTCCGAAGCATAGGAGTGCTAGGGGCATCACACCACTCAGACTGGGGGAGTGGCGGGACGAAGGAGACCCCCATCCTAAGATTCCTTATGCTTCGTGTGGGACTCCACTTACCTGAGGGCTATGACCTCAGGAATGGGACCCCAGACAGTCTGGGAGCTTTTTTGACCTCTGGAGTTTGGCTTTGTGATTGCGGGTGTTTTGTTAATCTTTGCACAGACACAATTCAGAGTTGTGATAGGAGATGAGGCACCGCAGACTGACGTCATGGGTGTCTCACCGCCATCTGCTGCGGACAGTCACAAAATGGTTTCACCCTGTTGTCCTAGGAAGTTTCATTGTCGGCACTGCAGGATTGGAGGGAAAAATCTGTCTGGAGTGACAGGATTCGAAAGCTCCTGGTACTTGTCAGCTGGCCCTCAAAGAAAGTAATGGACATCAGCATGCAGAGGGGGAAAATATATAGTGGTCTCAACATCATGTCCAGGACGACATGGACCCGATAAATAACCGCAATACGCCACCTGTTGAAACGCAAGGACATTTTCGGAACTAATCTGGCACCACAGGTAATTCACAAGGATAGTAATTTGCAGTTACAAGCGTCTATCGGAAGGAAATTATTTGATATATCAACATAACAATAAAGGCCATGATTGATGGCAACTTTTGAAAAACACAGCAGCTCATGGTCTTGGATAGTTTGCAAACCATGCAGTCAAGAGTTCAGGTAAAGGGGCACAGTTGTTATTGTCATTTGTATGGAGCACAATCTACCAATGTGATGAACTTGGCATTGCCCCTACTCATAAAATGATTGTAAAAAAAATATAGGTGTTCACCTTGACCCCCTTTATGAAAGAACAAGTTGGTACTACCACTGGGACCAGCTTTCATATGTTTCCCACTCCTGCCACATTCAGCGAGGAAACCCCTGATCCAGGCAGTGCCGTGAGCCATCTGGACTTTTGCAATGCCTTATTCGCTTCCGTTAATGAGACCGCCCAAAATAAACTGCAAGTAGTGCAAATCACGGCAGTACGTCTCAGTCTTCCAGCCAAGACGGTCTCGGCCCAACTTCTGCATGCGCTTCATTATTTTTTAAGGTCTGTTGTCTGACCCATAAGTCCCTGAATGGAAAAGGTCGGAGTTACCTTTCTTCTAAACTCATCCGGGCAGACCCTTAAGATCTAGTAATAAAGACTTACTGACAGTACCACGGATCATTCAGTCTCGTTCAGGAGGCATATCTTTTTCTTATTTAAACCCCCTAGTTTTGGAACAAGCTCCCACTCCGCTTCTGTCAATGCACTGACCACGTCAAATTCAGAAAATATCTTCAAACACTGCTTTTTCTGGCTAAGTAGTCGGATTATTTGGCTTCATGCTGTGTGGGGGCGAGATACCCCTATCGATGTGATTTGCGAGCATTATAAATTAACGCAACATTGCTGTGTTTTTAGTAATCTGGGAGTCACTTCCCAAATGATTCTGGGATTTCCATTGCAGACCAGATCTGGCTTGTGAAGTGGTGCTATTAAAAATGCAAATGGATAATTCATTACACTGGGTGAATGCTTCATCTTTAATGAGGTGAGGGTCAATATTCCTGGTGCTTTAAGGGTGAAACAAGGGAGCTGTACTCAGTCACTTAAGCATCATCTAGGATGGTAGAAATGCCCAATGAGTTTGTCATGTTTGAGAGGATACTGATGGTAGTGTTGTTGGTTGGCATAAATCAATTAGTGACCTAAAAGTACCGAACAGCACTGAACGTACATTAGGATTTCTCATAATGTTTTTATGTAAATCTTGCAGTGGAAAAAAGACAATCGCAAAGGCCCGACCTGTTCCCCTCTTTCCTCACCAACCCACCCAATAAAAATGCCCAAGGAGCTTTGATCTCTTCTAGGAAGGGAAAGACAGACATGATGCCCACTCCGGAATGCGTCAATCTCTGCTATTCAAGATATAATGTAAGTGCCAGGAGAAGAGGTGGGTTGTCACACATCACATGCAAATATTTGAACAGACCAGACAGCTGAAGAAAGAAACACATGAGTCTTTTGCAAGCGTTTATGGTTTTATACTTTGAGCTCTAGGGGATGGGATCGTGACCAGGCAGGTAGGTCACAGATGCTGCACTCTAAGACTTTCTGTGCACAAATGGCAATGTGCTCTTGGTTCCCTCCTCCATCAAAGCCCTCAATGAGACTGAATAGAACAGCCACTGAACTACATATCAGCCTGTCAATCAGGAATCTATGGCTGCATGCAATCTGCTGGGACCAAAGTTGTCTGCAGACAACGTCTATATAGCTGAAGTTTGAAGGGGGAAAGAGTACAGTACATGAAGTTGGGGCATGCTCAGGCTTCATGCCAGAAACCGAAAAACTCAGATTACTCTTTTCTCCCTGTTGCTGCAAAGACAGAGTCCAAATTCTTCCCAAAGGCAGCCAAGCCACATGACAGTCTGATGGATTGAGTAGGGGCAATACTTAAGTTGTAAATTTGTAGGTTTCTGCTGTTGTATAAGTTTTGTAAGACTTTTAGAGAATCACATGAAGAATGGGGTGGGACAGGAAAGGGATGGGAAAGGAGCAAAACAAGTGAGGAGAAACTGGCACCAGAAACAAATTCACCACCATCTTCAATTCCACATTTCCTTGCCCATTTTTAAACAATTAAGGCGGCATTAGGAGACTCAATAAATGTTCTTTTAACTCATCAGCAAGTATATTCAAGAAAGGATTAAAATACAAGAACCTATATGGACCTGCAAGAGACCTTCAAAACCTCTATGCAGCACAGTGATGTCTACCACATTAACATGCAAGGGTAGAGCACTTTCTGTGACTTGATAAGAATGCGGCATGGAGACAGTGAATTATACTACAGTTAATATTTCATTAGTTGTGATACACAACACCGTGGCCAAATTTACCTTGAATGTATTCAATCCCTTCCCTAGTGCTTCAATTGTCTCCATGTCCAAGTGATTTGTCGGCTCATCAAGGATGTAGAAGTTTGGGCTGCAAAATCGCAAAAAAAAAGGTGTTAGAGAAAGAGCTTTTCTGTGGAAACAGACTGAAGAATGAAAGATCAAATTGTTTATAATCAGTTTGGTTGACAGTAGAGTGATCAGTATGGAACCATTAAACTACTCTACCATCTTGGTCACTTTCCAATGGCACCTCAGTAGCACATTCTGCCCCTCTTATATCCTTTGCCCAAGTCACACGCATCACAACCGCACTTCCTACAGCAGTTATACAACGAGGCACACTAAATCTTTTGGGGAACTTTTGTCCCAGGTGGGTTGTGAATAATTGATCTTGTGTGCATGTCACATGGAAGTAAAGGTTACTTGTAATCCTAGTTACCCAATCTTCACTGAATCACTAGAATCACTGAACACTTTTACAAACCGAAACATGTTTTATCTATTTATAAGTATATGCTTAAGTCATTGCCACAAAAATAAAAATTTTCTCTTTTCAGAAAGAAAAATCACATATACAATAAAATAATTAGTTACATTTAAAAAAAAAGTATAACACCCTTATTCAAACAGGAGGAAAGAAGTATAGGCATGAAAATGGCAATACAGGTAAAGGATAGCTGCCATTCAGCCAGACAAGTTTCTCAAACAAGCTGACCTACAGGGTTTCTGTTCAGCTGAACAGGAAAAATGTTTTCCATATGAAAGTCCAAGTAGCTGCTGTGTAAGTTTTGCCTTTAATCACTCCAAAGACGCACCTTAATTGCTGCCTTTCCTCTGAAAGAGTGGGTCTCCGATGGAGGAAGCTACACTAAAGGCCAAAGTTTTTAATACTGTCTTTCCCATGGAGCGGAAACCTAAATTAATAAAAGTTAAGGTTTCTATCACTGTTAATATTATCCAACCAATTCTCTAGTATCTGCTTTACATTGGTAGAATAGATGAATCTGTGCTAGAAGCACACACACTTTTTTTTTTTTTGTTTTTTTTTACAAGAAGACTTTATATCCAAGGGCAGGTGGATGTGTTCTTAAAACATTACTGTTTTTATGAAATACCTTAAAACATTTGTGAGAACTTAAGGTGTGAATCTCACCAACCCTATAACCGTAAGTGATGGCAATTTGGAATATCTCCAAGAAAGTGTTTAGATTTGTTTGTGTACCTGCTTTGACCAAAATACATTCTGCTTCCAAGGTGGCAAAAGTCTGCTGTTTGAATGATTTATTTCCTAAGACCTGCTACACTGTCCCTAACCACTAGATTAACGACAAAGCAAAACTGGACTTTTCCAAAAGGCTTCAGTGGCTGCCAGATGAACTCAAATGAAAAAGAAGATCACAATTTGTTATCTGAAGGGCTTTTCTCTTTGGGCATCAGAAGCAGAATCCGTTCATCATGAATCAGTAAAACGTCCCAGTAGAATGGTTTTTTGTTTCCTTTAGAAAAGCTTTACAATCTGGAGAAGGAATCATTTCCTAAGTACTGAAAACCTCAAGAGGAAATTAAGCAATATTAGCAATAACTGTTGAAAACTGTTCTGAACCAGAAAAGATAATGGTTAGGGGACTTTGCCAAAGAAGTGGCTCATCTATCAATCTTCGATTATCAAAATCAAAGATGAAACACCCTGGGAATAGCAACTTCAAACTGTTTTATGGGAAGAATTCAGAGGACTGACTCCTAAGCTCCCAAACGCAAGAAGGCGAGGTGGTGTAGCATTGAAAATATAGATGTCACAATCTTCTATGGGGCTTCTCAGTGATTTAGGACTTATCAAAATATATGTTACTGATAAATAGTTATGAGTCTCTCTCTTAGACTCTCCTGGGTCATGTCCCTTCACTTCTTTTGGTAATACATTGTTCGGCTGTCCATTTCAATTGTCATCATTCTCAATCTTTCATCAGAAAACCAGGTTCCTTCAATCTCCCGAGAATGCCGGGTGATTGACCATCCAGACATTAAAGCATCTCTTACTGAGCTTTGGGATAGCAAGATGTTTCTGTACTGATCTCCTATTGAAAGCATTGCAAATTGTTCATGGACTGGCATTTCATTATCCATCTTGATGACATTTGGAAACTAGCATGAAAAAGAGACCATGAAGTAGAGTAAATATTAGTTCACTATCCTGTTGGCTTAGGGTCTGAACAATGAAAGAGAAGTTTCTCCTAAATGAACAAGTTACTTAACTTTGGTAACACTTTCTGGTAGAGACTCTAATTGCATATTCCTCATCTTTTGAATACTTCTCAAAGCATCAGACTGGATCTGGAGTCTTTTTAGCAGTAACTCTGTGCACCATCAGGTGGTACAGAGCGGCTCAGCAGTGATGTCATTCTGCTCCAGATAGGGTGCGAGTAGCAGATATAGGAGCCACTCCAGTGCTCTCACAGCAGTTGCTTTTGAGGCTGTCCGTACCCCCAGAAGTTGAGCCCCAGCATACAAGTGACTGACCTGTTGCAGATTCTTAAACTTGAGATCTTTTAAAATGCTCAGAGACCAATTCACAGAACATAGAGGACTGGTGCGGAATCTGCAGTTAGATAGAGCCTCTAGCAGAAAGAGCGTTACCAGGGTAAGTAACTTGTTCTTCTAATAAAGACTAACCACAGAATCCTCACCTTTGAAATAGATATCAAGGTAATAATTATTAAGGAGTTGGCGGGTCTGAGAATTGGCCCAAACCAAAATGTCCTATAGAACCAAGTAGCTGAAATGCCTGTCTTGGTGAACCTGGCTGTCCAGATAGTAGTGTTTGGTGAATGTAGGAATTTGGGTTCTGGTTGCAGCAGCCACCCTATTTTTTTGCTTGGATTTTGATGCAACTTTGAAGTGCACTTGGTTCCTGCTAACCAGGTCCCCCAGTGCCAGTATTCCTTCCCAAATACAAGACACCTGGTCACTTGATCCTCAAGTGACCAGGCCTATTTAGCACCTCTAACTCCCTAGTAAATTGTACCTGTTATCAAGGGCCTATGTACAAAGGAGGGGCCATAAGAGCTGCAGCACAACTTGTGCCACCCTAAGGGAACCCTCACTAAGCACATCACAGGCCGTTGCAGGCTGCATGATTGGGTGCTCCCTAAAAGTGCAAACCCGACATGTCACGCAGCCTGTGTGCCATGTCCACTAACACTACAGCCCTAAGGTAAGGTGCATTATATGTGAGGGCATATCTGCAAGAGCAGCTATGACCCTGCTATGTCTTTGTCCATTCTTGGACATAGTAAGTTTGCAGTGAAGCCATTTTAAGTATATGTTCTGGACATTGGTCACTTTGAGTTCTTCAGCTACATGGTCGCTTCACTGGAAACAGGGATGTTTGGTATGAGACATCTCGTATTGATAAACCAACACTGCTTCCAGTGAAGGATTTATCAATACATGCACCCAGAGGGCACCTTAGAGGTGACCCTTGAAAACCTACCAGCCTCTGGTGTGCTTGCTGACTGGTTTCTGCCAGCTTGCCACCTGAGACACTGTTCTGACCTCCTAGGGTGTGAGCTCTCTGCTCTCGGGAGGCCCAGAACAAAAGCCTGTCCAGGAAGATGGTGTAACAGCTCCTCCCACAGGATGACCTGCTGATTAGCCTTCGTAACGCGGCAAGGCTCAAAGGGCTGCCTCTTTGGAAATACCAATCTGGGTCCACCTCACAGGAGAGGAACCTGACCCATTTGTCCAGAGACTGCTTTTGCAGATGAACAGGTGGGACAATTAGCTAACCAGGTAGGCATGCCACCCTCAGGCTAGTATCACCCATAAGGTGGGCTAATCAGAGGTGAGCACGATTTTTCTGAGATAGCCATCTTTGCGTTGGCATTCCTAGGAATCTGGGACAGGGTTATGCCCACTTCCCACAGGAAGTGGTCATATAGGTGGCATAGTGACCCAAAGGGTCAGGTCAGTAGCCCCTTGGCTACTACCATACACTCCCCTAATGCCCTCAAATTCAGTACTTATGAGTGTCCCTGGCACCAGAGAAGCAGATCCTGACGACCTAAGAAGACCAACGATACTGAAGAGCCGTGAAAGCAGAGAGGAGCTGTGGACTCCAGAAACCCGGGAGGACTGCCTGGCTTCAATAAAGACTCAAGACCTTCCCCTGAAAAGCCGACCTGTTCTACTACAAACTCACAATAAAGAACTGAGGCCTCAAGACCCACTGACCCCTGAAGTCACCACTGCACCTGTTGCCTCCGGCCTGAGTTGAAGTGGGCCACCGGTGCCAACAAGGTTCCCCATCCCACCAGAGTTCAAATCTATTGCAATTTCACCCCTCCTGGACTCCCTTGCAATGCCTGATGCCTCTGCATGAAGCCCTCTCTACCGGGACCACTCCGGTAAGAAAGACTCAACACCTAAAGACACCTCTGTACCAGTCTCCACTGGGCGTGGAGATGAGGGTCAAAAGTGCCCACTTGTACCCAAGCATCGCGAGGCCTGAACCCCACTGTTGGTTCAGCCCAATTGGCATTATAGCCAGAGCCTGCAGCCTTTTTTCCGCAGAGACCGATCCCCACTGAAATGCACTGGCCACACAATGCTATTTTGGACCCTAACTCCCTTGTGCCATTGATCGTGTGCTGCTTGGAACTTGCCCACCATTCAACTTAACTCTTGGAGGTTGATCTTGTATGTCGTTGTACTATAACTGCTTGCAGAGCTACTTCTTCCTTCCAAAGGATAACATTGGAGAACTCAGAAATTGCACCAAGTTCCCACTTTTTAAAGTGAAAAGAATTTATATTTAAAAACTTACTTATCTGAATGATTTTTCTCGGATGACTAAACATATATAAAGATACTTGCTATTTTTATAAATTGGTGTGGATCTCCTCGAGTCGTGCGTCTCATTTATTGACTATTGTGGGTATTTATAGATGTCTTGCACTCCTCTGTGTTAAGCCTAAGGCTGCTCTTCCACACTACTCCTTAATAGAGCACTTTGGGAGTGCATAGCAAGCTCCTGTCCACTTGTGCGGGACGCCCTGGACTCTACGTTGTATATGAATAACTAGATATACCGTGCAAAGAGTCAGCTTCCTACATTGACTGTATGGAGGGAAGCCCACTTAGCCCCTGACAGAAGTCCAGGACAAGAACCACGGCATGCCAACGAATTGGTAGTATCCCTGGCTCTGGTGGAATGAGCCCATAACCCTTCCTAGGGCTGTTTCTTGGCCAGTGCATAGCAGATCTTGATGCAGACCATAATCCAACAAGATATGGTCCTGTTCAGCACAGCTTTGCCCTTCGTCACTCTTGCAAACTCCACAAACTGCTGATCGTCCAGGTGCAATCTGGCACAATCAATGTAAAAGCTTGCGCTCTTATGGGGTCTATGTGATGGAGTCTCTCCACCTCCTAAGAGGGGTGAGGAGGAGCACTGTGTCGGTAAGGTGACTGACAGATATGGGACAGTGTCACAACTTTGTGGAGGAAGGATGCCAGAGTTCACAGAACCAGTTTGTCTGGGAAGAAGGTCATCACACACAGCTTGGAGCTCACCCTTCCACTGATGTTACAGTAAGGAATACTTGAGGGTGAGAAGCAGCAAAGAACAGCTGTGTAGAGGCTCAAAGGGAGTCCACATCACATATGTGAGAACCAGGTTAAGGCCCCCACTGTGATATAACAAACAGAGAAGGAGGAAACAAATATTGGAGTACTTTTAAAAAAATGCACCACACCACGTGATTTAAATAATGAGGGCTGGTCCGGCAACCATAAAAAAATTCGAAAGAGCAAGAGAGATATCGCATTAACTTTGCCCAAAGCAAAGCCTTGCCTGGCAAGGGACACGACAACAAAACATTGGCTAAGCTGTCCTTGAGGGGTCTATCTGTCATGTACCGCACCAGGACACAAATTTATCCGAACAGGGGGGACAGTTTTCGTTAGGGGACACTTTGCTGCCAGGATGAACCATATTCAGTGAAAGGTCGAAGGTGTTTAGCTGTCGCTGCTCAATCTCCAAGCATGACAGTGAAGACTGCAGAGGGCCTGCTGCAGAACACTGCCCGATCGCTGCAAGAGCAGATCCTCAGGGAGGGGCAGCCCGATTGCTAATGTGGAGTCAGCCCTCTGCCAGAGACCAGAGGCTTCTTATCTCTACCTCTCTCACTTGGCCACCCAGAGCCAGAAGCAAAGCATTGGTCGCCACTTTCAAATTCTGGCAAGGGTGGGGAATGGGGTCTGGCACTGGCCCAGTCACAGTCGAGCAACCACCACTGCAGGTCTTTTGCAGTCTCTTCCAATATCTGGACAAAGTCAAAAAAGGTCCAGTTGATGAGACCTCAGCCTGCCATCAAAAGCCAGTGGTTGAGCTAGGAGAAGGCTGGTGTCCCTGCCCTTCGAAGGTATGCTGCCACCACTGTCATCACTTTTGTGAACACCTAGTGGTGAGGCCACAGGGAAGCACAGTGACCTAAAAATGATCCTGTCCCACTACGAACTAAAGGTAGCACCTACAGGTCCAACACTACTATCCAGTCTTCAGGGTGAAGACCTGGGGCAGGGTCAGCATTGAGAGGGTGCAGATCTAGAATAGGCCAAAGACCACACTCCTTATTGAGCACCAGAAGGTAGCAGGAAAAAGAACCACATCCTAATTCTGGCACAGGAACCCTCTTGACAGCTTCTATGGCCAAAAGGGGTGCACTTCCTGGCACAAACTGGAGAGATGGACCTCCATCAGTCGCAGAGAGTTGTGGTGGAAGGTGCGGCGAGAAGAGAGAAAGGTTAAAGCGTAGCCCCTGCAAACAATCTGTAGGGCCCACCTGTCAGATGTGATCACTTTCCAGCCTAGTATAGTAAGAATCAGTGGTTTCTGTCTCCCACCAGGTGGCCGTGTCTCTGCAAGGGCAGGCTATAGAGGTTTGGCAGGTGAAGCAGTAGACTGGGCAGCATGCTGACCTTGGGCACGGAGGCAGTGGGCACCACAGACTCTACTGCTAAACTGTTGGGTTCCCTGTGGGGGCTGGACTGATTGGCAGTAAGGGACACCTTGGCCAAAACTGTGAAAGAAGTGACAATTCTATTGTGGTTGGCAAGGTGGGCCAATAAGGATCACAGAGCCAGAGGTAGATCTGCTCTCCCTAAAACGATCAAGATAGGTGAGTCCAATAAAAGGGCAAGGCATCAGGGAGGGCGGGACACTGCCAGAGAACCCAGCCGATCACAGCCTTGCATGGTGATGAATGGCAACAATGGTGCCTGTGGCCCGCCTGATGGAATCTGTGGTATTCAAGCCACAGTGAGTCATGAACTTGGCTGCATCATGATTGTTAGACCTATCAGCCTTTAGGTGATCTTCCCCCAAACATTTAGCCTTACTCCTCTGTTGGGGCGGAAATGCCCACCCCCTCCACCCCAGCACTCTATCCTAGCAAGGATAGTCTCTCCTCTGCTGCTCCAGCGACGTGGGACTCTTCTCCAGGTGTGCTGATTGGGCCTCTCTGCAACTTACTGTGCCTGCTGCCAATGGGTTGCCTGTGGGGGCTGTGACTGCTTCTGCTGATTCTCCCGACTGCTGAGGGTCAGCCCGGACTCCCCTTCAAGGATCAAGTGCCTTGGACCTTGCTTGACCTCTTCAGCATTCTTTTGCCTCCTCTTGCATTTGCCAAGGCTTGTTGGGGGTTCTCCTGAGCACTGACCACCTGCGACCCTACGACCGACGTGGGGCACCATCTGCACAACTCCAAGGACTCCTCTGCAGCTCCTGAACTCAACAGCTGGTCTTCTTCCTCCCCAGTCGACCTGGATCTTCATCCACAGAAGGGTGGGTAGCAGCTCCTGCCCCAACTGGACACCACCAGTAAGCACCAAGCTCACACCCTCAGCGTCACAGGGGCGGCCGGGTGCAGGGTGCAAACAGAGCATTGGGCTTCCAATGCTTTCCTATGAGGGGACCTCAGGGGGCACTTAGATGCTGCAGGCTGGATCCTGTCTAGCTGATTGGGCCACCTGGGCCGTGGGCGTCGGGTGCAGAGTGGTCAGGACTCGCGGATCCAGGGAGACTCTGGAGTCCTTAGATGTAGTTTCCTCATGGACAGGGCCGCTGTCCACAGGAGTTCTTGGTCCTTTGTGATGTAGGCAGTCCTCTGGAGGCTTGGCAGAGGTCCGCCCCGCAGGGTGCGTCACATTCTTTTGCGGGTTCTTTGAAGCAGGAGGCAGGCCAGTAGGGCTGGGGGCCAAGATGCCTTTTTGTCTTCCTTCTTCTCTGCTGGGTTTCAGCTTAGCAGTCTCCTTCTTTCTTGTCCTGGAGTTCGATTTTGACTTCGTGGAGGACTGGGAGTGTGAAGTTCACTGCTCACTGGAATGGCCTTGGGAGTCCGCAATATGAAGCAGGGCTTACATGAAGGCAGGTATTTTTTCTTTTGAGACACCTCTGGCAGGTCTGTGAGAGATGTGCTTTTGCAGTTAAAGGCATGGGTTGAAAACTGTTGTTTTTTGTTAGAGACACCATTCAACAGTACAATGTAATTTGTTTTAAAAGTTGTTGGAAGACAGACAAGATTAAGAGCTAAGATCGAAATTCACTTAGGAAGGCACAGAAAGAAAGGGACGAACATCAGCATGTAGGGGTGGTGCTTAAACGTAGCTCCACTGTATCACTTCACAGGCAGTACGGAACCAATGTGGAGCCACAAGGCACAGTGGCGAGCAGCAGTACTGCTGAAGTAAAATTTCTGGATCCAGTCTGGCACCTTGGAAATAGGAAAGCTGCGGTTAGATGTATCCATCAGAAGGTACTTTCCATTGTTCCCTTCCACTAGCACCATAAAGTCTTTCATGTGTCCCAAAACTCTAGTAGCAAATCGTATTTGACAAGACATCCATTTGCGGGTGATTTTTTTTTTTTGTGTGCAAACGGTGGCCCCTCCGCACACATCATGGGACAAACTATGCATTTATCAGCTGTGACGAAGGAAAAGACAATTCCACTTCTGAACCAGATGGTGGGGAAAAAGCTATGGCTTGTGTACTGCTTCACAGTGGGTTTCTGGGAGCACAACGCCGACTCCTTCAGCACATACTTGACTCTGAAATTAGTATCTCTATTCCAAATCAAGACTAGATGGCAGGATAATGCGCAGCATGAGATCTATGATACATGGGCACAAGCATTAGTTTTACCTTTCCATTCTTTGAAATTAAATATTTGGTATGCCATTCTAATTTTGGAGATATTTACTCTTCAGTATAACTCATTTTCTCACCTGGTCATAGTCATCTGTGCAAAGGCCACTCTGCTTTTCTGACCACCAGACAGACTGGCTACAGGCCGGACAGCCAACTCGCCGGAGATGCCATAGCGGCCCATCTGATTCCTGTATTCTTCTTCACTCTTCCCTAGAATACACAGCAATATCACTAGTATGAATGGGGGGGGGATGTCACAAGTACTATGAAAATTTTGTCTAAAGGGCTTTTGATAATGGTTATTACCGCTCAGGAGTATAATGGCTTGGGTGTTAGACTGACTGAAGATTGCGCATCGTCAAATCACACTAACTGCTGAACTATGGCGCTGATAGCTTTTCTGGTGTGGAAAATATCACCTTACAATTGTTAGGAATGTACATAGTAAATTAACAAAAGAGAATGAAAGACAAATAAAACAAGTTTAAGACAGAAGGACTCGGGTTATGAAGGCACTCACCAGGAAACTTCCTAGCAAGCAGCTCCACTGCGCTGATGTTCAGGTCCAACTGATCCACGTGATGCTGACTGAAGTATCCAATTTTCAGATTCCTAGAAGAATGGGAAGTGGGACACTGCATCACACCACCAACAGCAGTTGCAAGCATATGTGGTGGATTGCTCACACAGGAGGGTGGGGTCTCTCCACACTTGAAGGTTGACAGTCCCACCTCAAAAGGCCAACCAGTCTTGAACACACCATTTGTGCAACTGATATATATAGTATTACTATTAGGTGAACATCAACAATGGCTGCTCACAAAGATTTTCTTTTGGGCATAGGTACGCTCATCAGACTTTACTTGTCAAGTGCACATTGGAGCAAATAATGAAAATGTCACTTACCCAGTGTACATCTGTTCGTGGCATCAGTCGCAGTAGATTCGCATGTTCTGCAATAGCTCGCCATCTGGTGTTGGGCCGGAGTGTTACAAGTTGTTTTTCTTCGAAGAAGTCTTTCGAGTCACGGGACCGAGTGACTCCTCCTTTTGTCTCCATTGCGCATGGGCGTCGACTCCATCCTCGATTGTTTTTCCCCGCAGAGGGTGAGGTAGGAGTTGAATTGTAGTAATAGTGCCCATGCAATGGAGTGACTAAGTATGCACCTATTTAAGGTTGAGATGATACATATATAAATAATTGAAGGTAACTTCCAAACTGCTACAGGCTCCCGGGGAGGCGGGTGGGCACATGCGAATCTACTGCGACTTATGCCACGAACAGATGTACACTGGGTAAGTGACATTTTAAGTTCGATGGCATCTGTCGCTGTAGATACGCATGTTCTGCATAGACTAGTAAGCAGTTATTTCCCCAAAAGCGGTGGATCAGCCTGTAGGAGTGGAAGTAGTTTGAAATAATGTTCTTAATACAGCTTGACCTACTGTGGCTTGTTGTGCGGATAACACGTCTACACAGTAGTGCTTGGTGAATGTGTGAGGCGTAGACCATGTGGCTGCCTTACATATTTCTTGCATTGGGATGTTTCCTAGAAAGGCCATGGTAGCCCCTTTCTTTCTGGTTGAGTGTGCCCTTGGTGTAATGGGCAGCTGTCGTTTAGCTTTAAGGTAGCAGATTTGGATGCATTTAACTATCCATCTGGCTATACCTTGTTTTGAAATTGGGTTTCCTGCATGAGGTTTTTGAAATGCAATAAAGAGTTGTTTAGTGTTTCTAATGTTTTTTGTTCTGTCAATGTAATACATCAATGCTCTTTTGACATCTAATGTATGTAGCGCCCTTTCAGCTACGGTATCTGGCTGTGGAAAGAACACTGGAAGTTCCACTGTTTGATTTAGATGGAACGGTGAAATAACCTTTGGCAAAAATTTAGGATTGGTCCTTAAGACGACTTTATTTTTGTGTAGTTGTATAAAAGGTTCCTGTATTGTAAACGCCTGAATCTCGCTTACTCTTCTTAGGGAAGTAATGGCGATGAGAAATGCCACCTTCCAGGTTAGGAACTGTATGTCGCAGGAGTGCATGGGTTCAAAAGGTGGACCCATAAGTCTAGTTAGGACAACATTTAGGTTCCATGAAGGAACAGGTAGTGTTCTTGGTGGTATAATTCTCCTAAGGCCCTCCATGAATGCTTTAATGACTGGTATCTTATATAGGGAAGTTGAATAGGTAGTCTGCAGGTATGCAGAAATTGCTGCAAGGTGTATTTTAATGGAAGAGAAAGCTAGGTTAGATTTTTGTAAGTGAAGCAAGTAACCCACTACATGTTCTGGAGTTGTGTGTAATGGTTGTATTTGATTAATATGGCAGTAGCAAACAAACCTCTTCCATTTACTTGCATAACAGTGCCTGGTGGATGGCCTTCTGGCCCGTTTTATGACTTCCATACATTCTTGGGTAAGTTGTAAGTGCCCGAATTCTAGGATTTCAGGAGCCAGATTGCTAGATTCAGCGATGCTGGGTCTGGGTGTCTGATCTTTTGGTTGTGCTGTGTCAACAGATCTGGCCTGTTGGGCAATTTGATGCAGGGTACCACTGATAGGTCTAGCAGCGTTGTGTACCAGGGTTGCCTTGCCCAAGTTGGTGCTATCAATATGAGTTTGAGTTTGCTTTGACTGAGTTTGTTTACCAGGTAAGGAAGGAGAAGGAGAGGAGGAAAAGCGTAAGCAAATATCCCTGACCAGTTCATCCATAGGGCATTGCCTTGGGATTGTTTGTGTGGGTATCTGGATGCGAAGTTTTGGCATTTTGCGTTCTCCATTGTCGCAAACAAGTCTATCTGAGGTGTTCCCCAGAGTTTGAAATAAGTGTTCAGAATTTGGGGGTGAATTTCCCATTCGTGGACCTGTTGATGATCTCGAGAGAGATGGTCTGCGAGTTGATTTTGGATCCCTGGTATAAACTGTGCTATTAGGCGAATTTGGTTGTGAATTGCCCAATGCCAAATTTTTTGTGCTAGCAGGCTTAACTGCGTGGAGTGCGTCCCCCCCTGCTTGTTTAGGTAATACATTGTTGTCATGTTGTCTGTTTTGACGAGAATGTATTTGTGAACTATTATTGGTTGGAAGGCTTTTAGTGCTTGAAAAACTGCTAGAAGTTCTAGGTGATTGATATGCAGTTTTGTTTGATGTACGTTCCATTGTCCTTGTATGCTGTGTTGATCGAGGTGTGCTCCCCACCCTGTCATGGAAGCATCTGTTGTTATTACGTATTGTGGCACTGGGTCTTGGAAAGGCCGCCCCTTGTTTAAATTTATGTTGTTCCACCACAGAAGCGAGAGGTAAGTTTGGCGGTCTATTAACACCAGATCTAGAAGGTGACCCTGTGCTTGAGACCACTGTGATGCTAGGCATTGTTGTAAGGGCCTCATGTGCAGTCTTGCGTTTGGGACAATGGCTATGCATGAAGACATCATGCCTAGGAGTTGTAATACCATCTTTGCTTGTATCTTTTGTGTTGGATACATGCGTTGTATGATGGTGTTGAAATTTAGAATTCTTTGTGGACTTGGAGTGGCTACTCCCTTTGATGTGTCTATTATGGCTCCTAGGTATTGTTGTACCTTGCGCGGCAGAATGTTGGATTTTGTAAAGTTGACGGTGAACCCGAGTTTGAAGAGGGTTTGTATGATCTGATTTGTGTGATTTGAGCACTGTATGAACGAATGGGCCTTGATTAGCCAGTCGTCCAAATATGGGAACACATGTATTTGCTGCCTTCTTATGTGTGCAGCGACTACCGCTAGACATTTGGTAAAGACTCTTGGTGCGGTTGTTAATCCGAAAGGCAGTACCTTGAATTGGTAATGTATTCCTTTGAATACAAACCTTAGGTATTTCCTGTGCGATGGGTGTATTGGTATATGGAAATAAGCATCCTTGAGGTCTAAAGTTGCCATGTAGTCGTGTAGTTTTAGCAATGGCAATACTTCTTGTAGTGTGACCATGTGGAAGTGGTCTGATTTGATGAAAGTGTTCACTACTCTGAGGTCTAGGATTGGTCTCAGTGTTTTGTCCTTCTTTGGTATCAGAAAGTACAGTGAGTAAACTCCTGTGTTTATTTGTGTGTTTGGCACTAATTCGATTGCATTCTTTTGCAATAGTGCCTGCACTTCTATCTCCAGGAGATTGGAATGGTGTGTTGTTAGATTTTGTGCTTTTGGTGGTATGTTTGGAGGGAATTGTAGAAATTCTATGCAATAACCATGTTGGATAATTGCTAGAACCCAAGTGTCTGTAGTGATTTTCTCCCATGCTTTGTAATAATGACCTATTCTTCCCCCCACTGGTGTTGTGTGGAGGGGGTGAGTGACATGTGAGTCACTGTTTAGTAGTAGGGGTTTTGGGGCTTTGAAATCTCCCTCTATTTCTAGGGAATTGCCCTCCTCTATATTGTCCCCGAAAACCTCCTCTATACTGTCCCTGGTAACTGGACGGTGTGGCTTGTGAGGTGCTGGCTTGTGTGCTTTGACCCCGAAACCCCCCTCGAAAGGGCGTTTTACGGAATGTGCTGTAATTCCCTCTGCTCTGCGGGGAGTAGAGTGCGCCCATGGCTTTGGCAGTGTCTGTATCTTTTTTGAGTTTCTCAATCGCTGTGTCCACTTCTGGACCGAACAGTTCTTTTTCATTAAAAGGCATATTGAGAACTGCCTGTTGAATCTCTGGTTTAAATCCAGACGTTCGGAGCCATGCATGCCTTCTGATAGTTACAGATGTATTAATTGTCCGTGCAGCTGTATGTGCAGCGTCCATGGAGGAGCGTATCTGGTTGTTGGAGATGGTCTGTCCCTCTTCAACCACTTGTTTTGCCCTATTTTGTAAGTCCTTGGGCAGATGTTCAATAAGATGTTGCATCTCGTCCCAGTGGGCTCTGTCATAGCGCGCAAGTAGTGCCTGGGAGTTCGCGATGCGCCACTGGTTTGCAGCTTGTGCTGCGACTCTTTTACCAGCTGCATCGAACTTGCGGCTTTCTTTATCTGGGGGTGGTGCATCTCCAGATGTGTGAGAGTTGGCCCTTTTCCTAGCTGCTCCTACAACAACAGAGTCTGGTGGCAGCTGTGTAGTGATGAAAACCGGGTCCGTAGGAGGCGGCTTATACTTTTTTTCCACCCTTGGTGTGATTGCCCTACTTTTGACCGGCTCCTTAAAGATGTCTTTTGCGTGCCGGAGCATACCAGGGAGCATAGGCAGGCTTTGGTATGAGCTGTGGGTGGAGGAGAGTGTGTTGAATAAGAAATCATCCTCGACCTGTTCTGAGTGGAGGCTTACGTGGTGAAATTGTGCTGCTCTAGCCACCACTTGAGAGTACGCGGTGCTGTCTTCTGGTGGAGATGGCTTTGTAGGGTATGCCTCCGGACTGTTATCTGACACTGGGGCGTCATATAGGTCCCATGCGTCCTGATCTTGGTCACCCTGGCTGATGGTTGTGTGAGCTGGGGAGTGTGATGGAGTTTGTGCTGGTGAAACGTTAATCACGGGCGGAGGAGAGGGTGGTGGTGTAACTCTTTTCACCACTTTTGGTTGTGGTGTTTGTTCCGTCTGGAACTCCAACCTTCTCTTTCTCCTAATGGGGGGAAGGGTGCTTATTTTTCCTGTCCCCTGCTGAATGAAGATACGCTTTTGCGTATGGTCCACATCAGTTGCTTGTAGCTCTTCCTCAAACCTATGCTTCTGCATTTGGGAGGTTAGCGAGTGCTCTTCTGTATAAGAGCCTGAAGCTGGGTCGCTTGCAGTCTGTTTCGGCATCGAAACTTTGTCTGCGTGTTTTTTCGGCTCCGAGGTGACTTTTTTTCTTTTCGGGGCCGAAACCTCTCGGCGTCGATCTGTTTCGGTGCCGCTGTCTCGGCGTCGAGCCGTGTCCACACCGGCATCTCGGTGTCGAGGCTTGTCTCCAGCACTTTCTCGGTCCCGAGAAGGCTGCGTGCCGGTGTCTCGACCGGAGTCGGACGATCTCGGCACTGTTTGGGCCTTTTTCGGTGCCGACGGTCGGTCACCGATTTTATGGGTCGAGCCATGGCCTGGTGGCAGTGGCGTCCCCTGGGCCTTGTAAATGTTCCTTTGAGTGGATTTCGACGTCTTACTCACGGTTTGTGTATCGTCGAATCCTTCGGAGTCTGAGTCTTGGATCGAGAAGGTACCTTCCTCTTCTTGTTCCTCGAACTCCCGTTGGGCTGTCGGAGCGGACGCCATCTGAAGTCTTCTGGCTCGACGGTCTCGGAGTGTTTTTCGGGACCGGAACGCACGACAGGCCTCGCAGGTGTCTTCGCTGTGCTCAGGTGACAGGCACAGGTTGCAGACCAAGTGTTGGTCTGTGTAGGGGTATTTATTGTGGCATTTGGGGCAGAAACGGAACGGGGTCCGTTCCATCGGCGTTCTTCAGCACGCGGTCGGGCCGACCAGGCCCCGACGGAGGATCGAAAAAACTACCCCGAAGGGCACCGGAGCTCTCCGATCTTCGATGCGGTGTGGAATCTAAGTACGCCGATCCCGAACGCAACAATACCGACGAAAATCTTCCGAAATTAGCTAATTTTCCGTTCCGAAACTCTGAGCGACAGGAACACGTCCGAACCCGATGGCGGAAAAAAAACAATCGAGGATGGAGTCGACGCCCATGCGCAATGGAGACAAAAGGAGGAGTCACTCGGTCCCGTGACTCGAAAGACTTCTTCGAAGAAAAACAACTTGTAACACTCCGGCCCAACACCAGATGGCGAGCTATTGCAGAACATGCGTATCTACAGCGACAGATGCCATCGAACTTTTATTTCCAAATTAATTTAAACAGAAGCACTACCAATACATCTGCTGGCATTCACTGGGTCAGTTTTCAAAGTTTTGTAGTAGAAGGACACTTGACAACCATGAGAAGACGTGTTCTAAACACAACTAAACTGTTCTAATCTTGCCGGTGAACACCTGCAATTTTATAAGGGATATATGCACCACAGGGCATATTGGGAGCTTTATAAAACCTCTTATAACATGAACATTAGTTACACTGCAACAGGCACAAATTGTAAATTACAACGGAAAATCAATTTAGAAGGGAGTACACATATGGCTCTGAGTTTATGAATTATGGGGCATGGTGGAGTGGTTTGTCTTATTTCAGGTAGAGGTGGAAGAGATGTGTTTTTAAGATTTACTTTACAGCAGAGGAGTGAGTTTCAGTACAAATGTCGTGGGACAGAATTCTAAGCAAACGTAGCGGCAACATGGAACTTACAGCTATAGAACTAGGAATCCGTTTGGCTGCTCAAAATGGTGAGGATGGTGGTCAAATACACTTTTGTCCCCAGATGCAAGGCTCTAAAGGTGAGGCTGTATAATCTGGAAGTTAACCTTGCTTGAATGAGAGCCAATGCAAGTCACATAGAATCTGTGATGAGGTTGTTTATCATCAGTGATTCATCTAAATGCGAAATGTAGTAAGGCCTGCAGAAGGGGGTTGGGAAGAAAAAGTTTGATGGTATATCAGAGGTCAAGGATGATTGTGGCTAAAGCTTTGGAAGCAGTTTCAAGGCACTCCAGGGAGATTAAGCGCTTGAATTTTATGAGTTGAGTAGATGAAGACGTTTGACTTGTTCACTTTGTTAGTGAAAAATTAGTATAAGGGGAAGAGTCTAAGGTATAGCCAATCACTTCACTCAGAAGCCTTGCGTTACCAGGAGGCTCATGCAGGAGGATTCAAATATATGTTCTTAGGTTTGGAGGAGGCAAGTTCAATCTACCAAATCCCAAAGAAAAGATTGCTTCATGCTGCTACACACCAAACCACATATAATTTGTAGGAAGCTGGCCCTTTATCAGGTATGTGAATACTGTGTAAAAGGGTTGAGGGCTTCCCCAGTGAGTGGACAGGGCTTCGTATGCAATCCCAAACTGCTCTATTTAGGGTTAGTGTGGTGGAGCAGCCTTAGACTTATCACAGAGTGCAAGACATCTACAAACATACACAATAGTATCAGGGTCAGGAAAGTACGTGTTTAAATAGGAATTCTTTTCACATAAAAGAAATTGGACACAGTGCAATTTCTAAGTTCTGCAATGAGCAATCTCCTGGGGTTAAGGTGAGTACTGGCCAAGGTGAAAGGCAGCACCCACAGTGGCACAGGGGCGGCCGGGTGCAGAGTGCAAAACAGCGCTGGGGTCCCAATGCATTCCTATGGAGATCGGTAACTGCAAGAGGAGGCTGCAGGCTCTGGCCAGTATGCAAGTCAGGCTGAACCAACAGCGGGGCTCAGGCCTCACGCTGCTCAGGCACAGGTAGGCACCTTTGGTCCTCTTCTCCACAGCTAAGGGGGCGAAGGGTGCCGAGGTGTCGGATTTTGCTTACTGTAGCAGTCGTGGTAGAGGGGGGCTGCGGGCAGAGGCTGCATGCGTCGTCCAGGAGGGGTGAAACCCCGATGGACTCAGACTATGGAGGGCTGGGGAACCTCGTTGGCACCGGTGGTCCACTTCAACTCGGGTTGGAGAGGACTGGTGCAGTTGTGACTTCAGGTATCAGGTTTTGGCAGTTACGGAGGCTTCAGAGTCCCTTCTTCAGTGTTTGCTGGAGAATAGGTCAGGTGTTCAAGGGAGGTCTCAAGTCTTTTTTCGCAGGCCGGCAGCCCTCCAGGTTTTTGGAGTCACAGCTGTTTGACGTGTTGACTTTGGTGCAGACATCAACGAGGGATGCAGATAGGCCGGCTGGGATGGTACCAGGTCAGCTTCTTCTTTTTCTCCTCTTCTGCTTTTGCAGCTCTTCATTGTCCTAGGTCTTCTTACGTCCTCAAGATCTGCTTCTCTGGTGCCAGGCGGCTCACCTCGATACTGAATTTAGGGGCATTAGCTGTGGGTAGGGTAGTAACCAAATGGACTACTGACCCCTGGGGTCATTACGTCCCCATATGACCATTTCCTGTGGGGAGTGGGAAATACCCTGTCCCAGAATCCCTAAGTGTGCCATCACAAAGATGGCTACTTCTGAAAAATCGCGTCCACCTCGCAGTAGCCCACCTTAGGGGTGGTACTGGCCTGAGGGTAGCACGCGTACCAGACTTGCTAATTTTCCCACCTGTCCAAGTGCCAAGGGGACTCTGGACAGGGGTGGCTTCCTCTCCTGTGATGGGAGCCAGATTCACATTCCAAAGTTGGCAGCCTCTCTGAGGCTCACAAGGCCCAAGGAGGCTAATCAGCAGGTCATCCTGAGGGAGGGGGTGTTACACCCTCTTACCAGACAGACTTTTGTTCTAGGCCTCCTGAGAACAAAGGGCTCTCACCCTAGGAGGCCAGACTCTTGTATGATGGTGGCAGGTTGGCTCGAACTGGTCAGCAAGCACACCAGAGGCTGGTAGGTTTTCAGGGGGCACCTCCACGGTGCCCTCTGGGTGCATGTATTGATAAATCCATCACTGGCATCAGTGTGAGCTTATCAATACGAGATGTTTGAAACCAAACATCCCTATCTTCAGGGAAGCCATCATGTAGCTGGGGAACTCGTATTAACCACTGTCCAGCACATGTATTTAAAATGGCTTCCCCTGCACACTTACTCTGTCGACAAAGACATAGCAGGGTCATTTCTGCTCTTACAGGTATAGCTGTAAGCCCTGCTGTAGGGGTGATTACATATATCATGCAGTGTTAGGGGACATGGCACACAGGCTATGTGCCATGTCGTGTTTTCACTTTTGTCTGCACTAAGACACGCGGACTGCAATGGTCTGTAATGTACCAGTCAATGTGTGTGTGTGTGTGTGTGTGTGTGTGTGTGTGTGTGTGTGTGGGGGGGGGGGGTGGGGGGGGGGGGGGGGGGGAATGTGTGGGTGTTAACCACGTCAAAAAGAGGCACATTCCCACATCATTTAATACTCCTTAACGTTTTACTAAACTTGTACGATTACAAAATTAAACATTATGTGAAATGCTGTTGAAAAGCAAGTTATATGTAGTCAATTTGATTGTGCATCTGTGATTATGCCTTTAATGCAAGGCTCTGTCTGTCGCAGGACAGACATTCTGCAGGATACATAAATCTACACCTTGAGTGCAATTACCAGACTTCTAAATAACAAATATAACTGCTCTTAAAGAGAACAACGCCCGTAATGGCTGCAGCTAAGCAATGGAAAGTGTGGCATGAAGTTAGCATTGAAATGCACATTGTATGCCTGTAAGGAAATGCCTCCTTGGCATGGTTACCCCCCCTGACTTTTAGCCTTTGCTGATGCTATGTTTTGAATTGAAAGTGTGCTGAGGCCTGCTAACCAGGCTCCAGCACCAGTGTTCTTTCCCTAACCTGTACTTTTGTATCCACAATTGGCACACCCTGGCATCCAGATAAGTCCCTTGTAAGTGGTACCCCTGGTACCAAGGGCCCTGATGCCAAGGAAGGTCTCTAAGGGCTGCAGCATGTCTTATGCCACCCTGGAGACCCCTCACTCAGCACAGACACACTGCTTGCCAGCTTGTGTGTGCTGGTGAGAACAAAACGAGTAAGTCGACATGGCACTCCCCTCAGGGTGCCATGCCAGCCTCTCACTGCCTATGCAGGTATAGATAAGTCACCCCTCTAGTAGGCCTTACAGCCCTAAGGCAGGGTGCACTATACCATAGATGAGGGCACCAGTGCATGTGCACTGTGCCCCTACAGTGTCTAAGCAATACCTTAGACATTGTAAGTGCAGGGTAGCCATAAGAGTATATGGTCTGGGAGTCTATCAAAAACGAACTCCACAGCACCATAATGGCTACACTGAGAACTGGGAAGTTTGGTATCAAACTTCTCAACACAATAAATGCACACTGATGCCAGTGTACATTTTATTGTAAAATACACCCCAGAGGGCACCTTAGAGGTGCCCCCTGAAACCTTAACCGACTATCTGTGTAGGCTGACTGGTTCCAGCAGCCTGCCACAACCGAGACATGTTGCTGGCCCCATGGGGAGAGTGCCTTTGTCACTCCGAGGCCAGTAACAAAGCCTGCACTGGGTGGAGATGCTAACACCTCCCCCAGGCAGGAGCTGTCACACCTGGCGGTGAGCCTCAAAGGCTCACCCCTTTGTGCCAGCACCGCAGGACACTCCAGCTAGTGGATTTGCCCGCCCCCTCCGGCCACGGCCCCCACTTTTGGCAGAAAGGCCGGAGAAAATAATGAGAATAACAAGGAGGAGTCACTGGCCAGTCAGGACAGCCCCTAAGGTGTCCTGAGCTGAAGTGACTAACTTTTAGAAATCCTCCATCTTGCAGATGGAGGATTCCCCAATAGGATTAGGGATGTGACCCCCTCCCCTTGGGAGGAGGCACAAAGAGGGTGTACCCACCCTCAGGGCTAGTAGCCATTGGCTACTAACCCCCCAGACCTAAACACGCCCTTAAATTTAGTATTTAAGGGCTTCCCTGAACCTAAGAATTTAGATTCCTGAAACTACAAGAAGAAGAGGACTGCTGAGCTGAAGAACCCCTGCAGAGGAAGAACAGAAGACACCAACTGCTTTGGCCCCAGACTTACCGGCCTGTCTCCTGCCTTCCAAAGAAACCTGCTCCAGCGACGCTTTCCAAGGGACCAGCGACCTCTGAATCCTCTGAGGACTGCCCTGCTTCAAGAAAGACAAGAAACTCCCGAGGACAGCGGCACTGCTCCAAAAGAACTGCAACTTTGTTTCAAAGGAGCAGATTTAAAGACCCCTGCAAGAAGCGTGAGACTTGCAACACTGCACCCGGCGACCCCGACTCGACTGGTGGAGAACCAACACCTCAGGGAGGACCCTCCGGCGACTCCGAGACCGTGAGTAACCAAAGTTGTCCCCCCTGAGCCCCCACAGCGACGCCTGCAGAGGGAATCCCGAGGCTCCCCCTGACCGCGACTGCCTGAACTCCATTTCCCGACGGCTGGAAAAGACCCTGCACCCGCAGCCCCCAGCACATAAAGGAACGGAACTCCTGTGCAGGAGTGACCCCCAGGAAGCCCTCTCCCTTGCCCAGGTGGTGGCTACCCACGAGGAGCCCCCCCCTTGCCTGCCTGCAACGCTGAAGAGATCCCTTGATCTCTCATTGAAAACCATTTGAAACCATTTGAAACCCGACGCGTGTTTGCACACTGCACCCGGCCGCCTCCGCGCTGCTGAGGGTGTACTTTTTGTGCTGACTTGTGTCCCCCCCGGTGCCCTACAAAACCCCCCTGGCCTGCCCTCCGAAGACGCAGGTACTTACCTGCTGGCAGACCGGAACCGGGGCACCCCCTTCTCTCCATTGAAGCCTATGTGTTTTGGGCACCTCTTTGACCTCTGCACCTGACCGGCCCTGAGCTGCTGGTGTGGTAACTTTGGGGTCGCTCTGAACCCCCAACGGTGGGCTACCTTGGACCCAAACCTGAGACTTGTAAGTGATTTACTTACCTGACAAAACTAACAAAAACTTACCTCCCCCAGGAACTGTGAAAATTGCACTGTGTCCACTTTTAAAACAGCTTATTGTGTTTTATGTAAATAGTATACATGCTAATGTAATGATTCAAAGTTCCTAAAGTACTTACCTGCAATACCTTTCAATTGAGATATTACATGTAGAATTTGAACCTGTGGTTCTTAAAATAAACTAAGAAAAGATATTTTTCTATAACAAAACCTATTGGCTGGATTTGTCTCTGAGTGTGTGTTCCTCATTTATTGCCTGTGTGTATGTACAACAAATGCTTAACACTACTCCTTTGATAAGCCTACTGCTCGACCACACTACCACAAAATAGAGCATTAGTATTATCTCTTTTTGCCACTATCTTACCTCTAAGGGGAACCCTTGGACTCTGTGCATGCTATTCCTTACTTTGAAATAGCACATACAGAGCCAACTTCCTACAATGCCTTTTCAGCTTACAAAATGAAGTGATGATCCCTTTTCGTGGGGGTGGGCTGGAGAAGAGTCAGAGCATGATAGGAAGGAATTGGAAATGGGATGGCAAATGCTAAGCCTGCTAGACATTCCAATGCCACTAGAAGTATACTCGCGAGGTGAGGGATATGTGAAACTAGTACGTCCCCATCCTTTGCCATGAATGGTCTTTGTCTATGAGATCTATGCTATATTCAAAGAATTAATTAGTGATTGCCTATGTAATTTCATCCTGATTAATTTGGGGATAGTACTTCAGGTGATATGCACAAGGAATCAAGATAATTTTCGATTACTTTTCAACCTCTTTAATGGCAATGTAAATGCCTTCGACCACTAATTTAGTACCAGTGGACTATGAATTTAACTATTACTGCATTATATATTTCACATATTTTAAACACTTTTTGATACCTTATTATAAATGCTAAATGCCATGGAAAAAAATGAGGAGAGTTATTAAAAGGGCTGGGAAATGCCCTTTACCTGTGTGCACGTCGAATTCCTTCCGTGGGGCTCAAGTCTCCCATCAAAAGCTTTAACATTGTGGACTTTCCAGCTCCGTTCTCCCCTACCTAGAAACATCAGTTAAAACAGCAGAAGAGGAGACATAAATATTTAGATTATACCATATGAACAGGGTCTTTTACAGAATCCATATGCCACAGATAAAGCATCATCAGGTTTGCACTGGGCTTTCTGTGCTTTCCCATGTAAAACAGATAAGCTTTAAGATGGTGCATCATTAATGTTGTGTATGTTATGCGTAGCACATGAAGGCACATCCATCAGGTGTAGGGAGGTTCGGGGAAGAACTTGCATGGTTGCCCCTTGACACATTCCTTGTAAGTAGCCTAGTCTTGATGCTGGCAAAATGTAGCTTGTGTGTTAGTGAGTAAAGAGTTGCCATTCACCTGACCTTTGGTGCTGTGGTGATTATGTGACCGTGTGTTATGGATGCTAGGACAATAAGGTTGTGTTTATTTTTACAACATTCACTGATAACAGGGGTGTGGAATTCCTATAGCCCGACGTCCAGGACGTATTGTTTGAGATCAAGGACAACAAGGTTTCATGTTTATTTTGTTTTTGGGACAAGTAGGCCCAACACCCTGAGGCACACAGCATTTGGCTTGCCCGTTACAGTACCACATTATGGATGAGGGAATGGTATTATCTAGAGTTGAGGTAATATTTGTGCTCATCTGTTAATATAGTTTGAACTTGTATTTATAGTTCATTAATGGAAAGCCTTTATTTTTAGGGTGAGCGCTCTAAGGAAAATGTAGCTTGGACTGCACTACTAACAGTGGTTCTAGTATAAAAGTGTGTACACATGTTTGCAAAGTTTAACAATATGAAGCTACGTACAATGCTTCCAGAATACTGGTTGGATGTAAATATTTTCAGAAACTTGAAAGCAAGATAGTTGATTATTTGCTTTCAAAATAAAATATTCATGAATAAATACACTAGGAAAAAATGTTTTGCACAAACCCAGTGAAATTTTACGTTACTTTTCTTTTAGGCATCATTTAGTAAAATGTCTTGATGCATGAGAGTATTTCTAAAAAGTATTTGTAATGGATAAATCAGTGTAACCACTTTCAACAAGATTATAGGAAACATGAAAATAAACAAGCAAGGACAAAGCCAATAGGACTGACATTGGTGGTCAGCCTTTTGGTTTTGCCAATGTGTGTCCTTTTTTGACAGTTTTTGTAAAACTTTACAGTTTGGAAGCTGCTCACCATTATAACAAACATTGGCAAAAAGCAAAAATATTTTTTGGTCTCAAAAAGCACACATTGCCACAGTAGTTCCTGGAACTGAACAAAACTACTTTGTATGTGTAGGAAGCAGGTTCTTTATATGATATACCACTAATTGGATGTATCGTGCACAGTTCAGAGATTCCCCCAGAGGTGTACAGGGCTCAATGTAAACCCAGAATGCTCTACTTGTGGTAGTGTGGTCGAGCTGCCTTAGGCCTAACGCAGAGGCGTGTAAAATAATTGTTATAACACACAGTGATTTTTAAATGATATGCGATTCAAAAAGGAGATTCACACCAACTTTCGAAAAGTAAGCTGCTTTCAAGATTAGATTTCAAAGGTAAGTTTTTTTTTTTCCTCCAAGAAAAATACTTTTCACCTAAAAAGGTTGACACTTACTGCAAATTTTAGTTCAGCAATGTTAACCTATCGGAGGAAACATGAATGCGGTTTTGTAGGTAACTAAACAACTTACAGTCTTGATTTTCAGGATGAAAAATCAGCACCAGGTAAGTAGCAAATCTGTATTTCCAGCAGCAAAGGGGCGGCTGGGTGTAGGGTTCAAACCTGGAATCTGGCGCCAATGTTATCGAATGGAGAAAGCGGATAATTGAAGAGATGCGGCTCACAGGTGAGTAAAGCGGTTTAGTATCCCAGTTTCCAGGGCATAAGGTAAGCACAGGGGCACAAGGCAGCACCAATCTTTCACTTTCAGAGGCACAGGGGCTGCCCAGTGCAGCGTACCAACAAAGCGTTGGGCAGCCAATGCAATCCAAGGGGGAGGGTTCAGTTTCATAAACAGGCTGCAGGCTCTGACCAGGAGAAGAGAATCCACTACTGCCCAGGTAAGTATAGATGCTGGGGGACATAGGGGCACTGTTGATCGTGCTCCCCAAGGCCCAAGGGCGCTGGGGTGTCCTTAGGCATCAGGAAAGTCTTACTGGGCAGGTTGTGGTCCGGGAGTCTTTGGATTGAGACAGCAGGCGTCGCTGCAGAGTCCGGCAGGGGTCAGCCCACAGTGGACTCTTGCTCAAAAGCACTGGGGAACTTTCACAAGGCCAGTTGGCCACTTGGACTCGAGTCGGGGGCATCAGGTGCAGAGGTGGGTCGGCAGTAGCTTTGCAGTTCCTCGGAGCAAAGCTCTTTGTTCTTTAATTTGGCTTCTTCTGGATGGATCCGCTGTCCACTGGAGATCTTGGCTTTGTTGAAGGCAGGCAGTCCTCCTAAGGCTTTGGAGGTCGCTGGGAGCAGGACGGGTCGTCTTTTAATGCAGAATCCTTGAGGACTGCAGACAGGCCAGTAGGGCTGGGGCAAAGTCAACAAGCATCTGCAGTATTCTGAGCTGGTGTGACTCTAAAGTGTCCGGCTCTTCTTAGGACATCAGGAATCTGGTTTCAGGGTCTAGGGGAGTAACTGGTAGGGACCAATGGGTACCATACCTGTGGTGACTACACCCACTATTAGGCCACCCTCTTGTGAGAGGAGGGCACAGTCCTAGCCCTAATTAGTTCAGTTCTACCATCTTCAAGATGGTAGGCACTGAAAAATATGCCACTTCGCCTCCAGCACCTGAGGGGTGGAGTTGGTGAAGGCGGGCACACCTCCTATTCTCACTTAGTTTTCCTTCTGGTTCTCCAGGGGCGGCCATCAGCTGCTAGCAGCAGAGGCTGGGGTCGCTTTACAAAGGCGGCAGGCCTTTTAAGCTTCACCCTTGAGCACTGTGCCTTCCTGGTGGATGGAGGTGCAGAGGGCTCATGCAGATATGCTCTCAACTGGGTGATGAAGAGTGTTAGAGTTTAACATTCAATCCGATTAGTACTTTGACAAACCAGTTTAATAATCTATTGAAAATGTGGTACCAACATGGTCTTTTAGACTATTACTAATATACCTATTTGAAAGTGGATCGTCCAAGATTTTCATGTTTTTATACTCTCCCAAAAATACATTAAAAAACTCCTCTTTTCTCCAGGTAGACCAATAGTATCTGGAATGGGTGGGCCAACAGAGAGACTATCGGAATTTGTAGATATATTTCTACAACCCTTAGTAGCGAACTTGCCATCTCATATTAGAGATACTAAGCATATATGGGGCCTATTGGGAGATATACAATGGGAAGATGGTATGACCTTGGTCACTTTAGATGTGGTGGCATTATACCCCAGTATAAAGCATGAAGTGGGTCTACGAGCATTGAAACATATGATACGTAGGAGATTGGCTAATCTATTAAAACATACAGAGATGCTTTTGAATATGGTAAATTTGATCTTGAATCAGAACGTGTTTATATTCAACAACAAATGGTATAGACAAAAGCAGAGAGTAGCTATGGGCTCCAGGTTCTCGCCTTCTTATGCAAATCTCTTTATGGGATGGTTTGAGGAGAAGTGGATCTGGGGACCCGGTGCAGCGATTTGGCAGACGTACATATTATATTGGGGACGATATATAGATGATTGTCTTATGATGTGGATAGGTACTACTGAACAGTTGATGGATTTCTGTAACTATCTGAATCAAAAAGCTGCAAATACTAGGTTCGCTTACCAGTACAGTAAGAAGAGAATAGAATTTCTGGACGTGGAACTTTTCATTTAGGAGAATAGGATTCAAAGCAGGCAACATAGAAAACCGACTTCATGCAACTCCATCTTACATGCGTTAAGTGCACACCCAAAACATCAAATTCATGCGATACCCTTGGTGGAAATACAGGCTAGATGGAATTGCAGGAAAAATGAAGATTTCCATGATGGTATACAAGTTATGGGTCAGCGTTTTGAAAAAATGGGCTATCAAACACAAATTATAAAGAATGCACAACAGAAGACTATGCAGGTGACTAGGACAGAAATTCGAATGCCCCGGAACACCAGGAGGAATGATAGAGACAAGGGGAAGATCAGATTAGTCACGGATTACACAGAGACCTTGAATATTATGAGGAAAGTACTGAAGAATCACTGGAATAGCTTAAGACAGGATATGATATTGGAGGATTGCATAACGAATAGACCAGAGATTACATATCGGAGGGGGAGATCTTTAAAAAATCTTTTATGTCCCACCTATCTAAGATATAAAGGAAAGGAGGATTGGTTAATGGGATGGAATTGAGGTTTCTATAAATGTGGCGTTTGTAGATGGGCATGGCATCGGAAAAAGGAGTTCATAGATCATAGAGGACAAAACTTTGAAATACAAACAAATATTAACTGTGGCACAAACTTTGTGGTATACATAATACCATGTGAACGTGTATATGTAGGGAGTACAATTCGTCCTCTCAGAGTGAGAATCACAGAACATCTGAGGGCAATTAAGCAAGGGGATGAAAGATATCCGATTGTGCAACACAAAAAATTATGTGAGAGACAGGCTGCCAATAAAGTTTTTAGATTCTTTGGATTCGAAAAAGTTTTTTTGGACCCCAGGGGAGGCAATAGAGAATTACATTTGAGAAGAAGGGAATCCCTTTGGATTATGAGGCTACGGGCGGTGGAGGATGGTTTGAACACAGATCAAGAAATTGAATATTTCCTAGGGACTTAATACATGTCTAATATATAGCTCAAATAGTAGATCTATTCACAGAATGTAAATATGAGTTTAAAATGAGGGGTTTACAGAATATGGATAAGAGCTAAAAAGTTATGTTGTAGTTGACTATAAAATTGTGTTTACAAAACGTTAGATATGAATCTAAAATGTTATAATGTAGGGGACTGTGGAATGATGATTATACGTGGCATTGGATAAGAGAAATACTTACAAAGATAGGCGGTACATGCAGTCATGTGAAACATTAAATTAAAAGATAGACTAACAGTAATAGAGTTATACACAAATGGTAGATAAGTAGTCAAAATATCTGAGTACAGGCATCAAATTCAGTGGGATTAATAACAAAGACAAGTCCGCACAAGTACATCAGCAGGGGTTATTAAGGTAATATGATCCATAGGTGGGTAATGGTTTCAAATTTGGTAAATATGAAGAAATCGAGCATGAGAAACAGTCCCATCTCGATTTCCCCTTGAGAGCGATGTCGGTAGAGAGAGCCCGTGTAGTTAGTCCTTTTTTAATGTTCTCGGAGCAGAAGCTATATACACAATAAAGATAGAAAGCGGACAAAGATAACGGAAGGAAGTGTACTCGCTATAGATGCGGAGGATAAACATGGGTAAGTGGATAGAAGGCAATATAAAAGGTTGGCAAAAGGAGGATGCTCGTATTTAATGAGCCAGACAATGATAAGATGCATGGTTATATATATATAGATCTATATATACATCTATATATACATATATATATATATAGATATATAGATATATATATATATATATATATCTATATATCTATATCTATATATATATTGAAAATGTCACTTACCCAGTGTACATCTGTTCGTGGCATCAGTCGCAGTAGATTCGCATGTTCTGCAATAGCTCGCCATCTGGTGTTGGGCCGGAGTGTTACAAGTTGTTTTTCTTCGAAGAAGTCTTTCGAGTCACGGGACCGAGTGACTCCTCCTTTTGTCTCCATTGCGCATGGGCGTCGACTCCATCTTCGATTGTTTTTCCCCGCAGAGGGTGAGGTAGGAGTTGAATTGTAGTAATAGTGCCCATGCAATGGAGTGACTAAGTATGCACCTATTTAAGGTTGAGATGATACATATATAAATAATTGAAGGTAACTTCCAAACTGCTACAGGCTCCCGGGGAGGCGGGTGGGCACATGCGAATCTACTGCGACTGATGCCACGAACAGATGTACACTGGGTAAGTGACATTTTCAGTTCGATGGCATCTGTCGCTGTAGATACGCATGTTCTGCATAGACTAGTAAGCAGTTATTTCCCCAAAAGCGGTGGATCAGCCTGTAGGAGTGGAAGTGGTCTGAAATAATGTCCTTAATACGGCTTGACCTACTGTGGCTTGTTGTGCGGATAACACGTCTACACAGTAGTGCTTGGTGAATGTGTGAGGCGTAGACCATGTGGCTGCCTTACATATTTCTTGCATTGGGATGTTTCCTAGAAAGGCCATGGTAGCACCTTTCTTTCTGGTTGAGTGTGCCCTTGGTGTAATGGGCAGCTGTCGTTTAGCTTTAAGGTAGCAGATTTGGATGCATTTAACTATCCATCTGGCTATACCTTGTTTTGAAATTGGGTTTCCTGCATGAGGTTTTTGAAATGCAATAAAGAGTTGTTTAGTCTTTCTGATGTTCTTTGTTCTGTCAATGTAATACATCAATGCTCTTTTGACATCTAATGTATGTAGTGCCCTTTCAGCTACGGTATCTGGCTGTGGAAAGAACACTGGAAGTTCCACTGTTTGATTTAGATGGAACGGTGAAATAACCTTTGGCAAAAATTTAGGATTGGTCCTTAGGACGACTTTATTTTTGTGTAGTTGTATAAAAGGTTCCTGTATAGTAAACGCCTGAATCTCGCTTACTCTTCTTAGGGAAGTAATGGCGATGAGAAATGCCACCTTCCAGGTTAGGAACTGTATGTCGCAGGAGTGCATGGGTTCAAAAGGTGGACCCATAAGTCTAGTTAGGACAACATTTAGGTTCCATGAAGGAACAGGTAGTGTTCTTGGTGGTATAATTCTCCTAAGGCCCTCCATGAATGCTTTAATGACTGGTATCTTATATAGGGAAGTTGAATAGGTAGTCTGCAGGTATGCAGATATTGCTGCAAGGTGAATCTTAATGGAAGAGAAAGCTAGGTTAGATTTTTGTAAGTGAAGCAAGTAACCCACTACATGTTCTGGAGTTGTGTGTAATGGTTGTATTTGATTAATATGGCAGTAGCAAACAAACCTCTTCCATTTACTTGCATAGCAGTGCCTGGTGGATGGCCTTCTTGCTTGTTTTATGACTTCCATACATTCTTGGGTAAGTTGTAAGTGCCCGAATTCTAGGATTTCAGGAGCCAGATTGCTAGATTCAGCGATGCTGGATCTGGGTGTCTGATCTTTTGGTTGTGCTGTGTCAACAGATCTGGCCTGTTGGGCAATTTGATGCAGGGTACCACTGATAGGTCTAGCAGCGTTGTGTACCAGGGTTGCCTTGCCCAAGTTGGTGCTATCAATATGAGTTTGAGTTTGCTTTGACTGAGTTTGTTTACCAGGTAAGGAAGGAGAGGGAGAGGAGGAAAAGCGTAAGCAAATATCCCTGACCAGTTCATCCATAGGGCATTGCCTTGGGATTGTTTGTGTGGGTATCTGGATGCGAAGTTTTGGCATTTTGCGTTCTCCCTTGTCGCAAACAAGTCTATCTGAGGTGTTCCCCAGAGTTTGAAATAAGTGTTCAGAATTTGGGGGTGAATTTCCCATTCGTGGACCTGTTGATGATCTCGAGAGAGATTGTCTGCGAGTTGATTTTGTATCCCTGGTATAAACTGTGCAATTAGGCGAATTTGGTTGTGAATTGCCCAATGCCAAATTTTTTGTGCTAGCAGGCTTAACTGCGTGGAGTGCGTCCCTCCCTGCTTGTTTAGATAATACATTGTTGTCATGTTGTCTGTTTTGACGAGAATGTATTTGTGAACTATTATTGGTTGGAAAGCTTTTAGTGCTTGAAAAACTGCTAGAAGTTCTAGGTGATTGATATGCAGTTTTGTTTGATGTACGTTCCATTGTCCTTGTATGCTGTGTTGATCGAGGTGTGCTCCCCACCCTGTCATGGAAGCATCTGTTGTTATTACGTATTGTGGCACTGGGTCTTGGAAAGGCCGCCCCTTGTTTAAATTTATGTTGTTCCACCACAGAAGCGAGAGGTAAGTTTGGCGGTCTATTAACACCAGATCTAGAAGGTGACCCTGTGCTTGAGACCACTGTGATGCTAGGCATTGTTGTAAGGGCCTCATGTGCAGTCTTGCGTTTGGGACAATGGCTATGCATGATGACATCATGCCTAGGAGTTGTAATACCATCTTTGCCTGTATCTTTTGTGTTGGATACATGCGTTGTATGATGGTGTTGAAATTTTGAATTCTTTGTGGACTTGGAGTGGCTACTCCTTTTGATGTGTCTATTATGGCTCCCAGGTATTGTTGTACCTTGCGTGGCAGAATTTTGGATTTTGTGAAATTGACGGTGAACCCTAGTTTGAAGAGGGTTTGTATGATATGATTTGTGTGATTTGAGCACTCTATTAACGAATGGGCCTTGATAAGCCAGTCGTCTAGATATGGGAACACATGTATTTGCTGCCTTCTTATGTGTGCTGCGACTACTGCTAGACATTTGGTAAAGACTCTTGGTGCGGTTGTTAATCCGAAAGGCAGTACCTTGAATTGGTAATGTATTCCTTTGAATACAAGCCTTAGGTATTTCCTGTGCGATGGGTGTATTGGTATATGGAAATAAGCATCCTTGAGGTCTAAAGTTGCCATGTAGTCGTGCAGTTTTAGCAATGGCAATACTTCTTGTAGTGTGACCATGTGGAAGTGGTCTGATTTGATGAAAGTGTTCACTACTCTGAGGTCTAGGATTGGTCTCAGCGTTTTGTCCTTCTTTGGTATCAGAAAGTACAGTGAGTAAACTCCTGTGTTTATTTGTGTGTTTGGCACTAATTCGATTGCATTCTTTTGCAATAGTGCCTGCACTTCTATCTCCAGGAGATTGGAATGGTGTGTTGTTAAATTTTGTGCTTTTGGTGGTATGTTTGGAGGGAATTGTAGAAATTCTATGCAATAACCATGTTGGATAATTGCTAGAACCCAAGTGTCTGTAGTGATTTCCTCCCATGCTTTGTAATAATGACCTATTCTTCCCCCCACTGGTGTTGTGTGGAGGGGGTGAGTGACATGTGAGTCATTGTTTAGTAGTAGGGGTTTTGGGGCTTTGAAATCTCCCTCTATTTCTAGGGAATTGCCCTCCTCTATATTGTCCCCGAAAACCTCCTCTATACTGTCCCTGGTAAGTGGACGGTGTTGCTTGTGAGGTGCTGGCTTGTGTGCTTTGACCCCGAAACCCCCCTCGAAAGGGCGTTTTACGGAATGTGCTGTAATTCCCTCTGCTCTGCGGGGAGTAGAGTGCGCCCATGGCTTTGGCAGTGTCCGTATCTTTTTTGAGTTTCTCAATCGCTGTGTCCACTTCTGGACCGAACATTTCTTTTTCATTAAAAGGCATATTGAGAACTGCTTGTTGAATCTCTGGTTTAAATCCAGACGTTCGGAGCCATGCATGCCTTCTGATAGTTACAGATGTATTAATTGTCCGTGCAGCTGTATCTGCAGCGTCCATGGAGGAACGTATCTGGTTGTTGGAGATGGTCTGTCCCTCCTCAACCACTTGTTTTGCCCTATTTTGGAAGTCCTTGGGCAGATGTTCAATGAGATGTTGCATCTCGTCCCAGTGGGCTCTGTCATAGCGCGCAAGTAGTGCCTGGGAGTTCGCGATGCGCCACTGGTTTGCAGCTTGTGCTGCGACTCTCTTACCAGCTGCATCGAACTTGCGGCTTTCTTTATCTGGGGGTGGTGCATCTCCAGATGTGTGAGAGTTGGCCCTTTTCCTAGCTGCTCCTACAACAACAGAGTCTGGTGGCAGCTGTGTAGTGATGAAAACCGGGTCCGTAGGAGGCGGCTTATACTTTTTTTCCACCCTTGGTGTGATTGCCCTACTTTTGACCGGCTCCTTAAATATGTCTTTTGCGTGCCGGAGCATACCAGGGAGCATAGGCAGGCTTTGGTAGGAGCTGTGGGTGGAGGAGAGTGTGTTGAACAAGAAATCATCCTCGACCTGTTCTGAGTGGAGGCTTACGTTGTGAAATTGTGCTGCTCTAGCCACCACCTGAGAGTACGCGGTGCTGTCTTCTGGTGGAGATGGCTTTGTAGGGTATGCCTCCGGGCTGTTATCTGACACTGGGGCGTCGTATAGGTCCCATGCGTCCTGCTCTTGGTCACCCTGGCTCATGGTGGTGTGAGCTGGGGAGTGTGATGGAGTTTGTGCTGGTGAAACGTTAATCACGGGCGGAGGAGAGGGTGGTGGTGTAACTCTTTTCACCACTTTTGGTTGTGGTGCTTGTTCCGTCTGGAACTCCAACCTTCTCTTTCTCCTAATGGGGGGAAGGGTGCTTATTTTTCCTGTCCCCTGCTGAATGAAGATACGCTTTTGCGTATGGTCCACATCAGTTGCTTGTAGCTCTTCCTCAAACCTATGCTTTTGCATTTGGGAGGTTAGCGAGTGCTCTTCCGTATAAGAGCCTGAAGCTGGGTCGCTTGCAGTTTGTTTCGGCATCGAAACTTTGTCTGCGTGTTTTTTCGGCTCCGAGGTGACTTTTTTCCTTTTCGGGGCCGAAACCTCTCGGCGTCGATCTGTTTCGGTGCCGCTGTCTCGGCGTCGAGCCGTGTCCACACCGGCATCTCGGTGTCGAGGCTTGTCTCCAGCACTTTCTCGGTCCCGAGAAGGCTGCGTGCCGGTGTCTCGACCGGAGTCGGACGATCTCGGCAGTGTTTGGGCCTTTTTCGGTGCCGACGGTCGGTCACCGAATTTATGGGTCGAGCCATGGCCTGGTGGCAGTGGCGTCCCCTGGGCCTTGTAAATGTTTCTTTGTGTGGTTTTCGACGTCTTACTCACGGTTTGTGTATCGTCGAATCCTTCGGAGTCTGAGTCTTGGATCGAGAAGGTACCTTCTTCTTCCTGTTCCTCGAACTCCCGTTGGGCTGTCGGTGCGGACGCCATTTGAAGTCTTGTGGCTCGACGGTCTCGGAGTGTTTTTCGGGACCGGAACGCACGACAGGCCTCGCAGGTGTCTTCGCTGTGCTCAGGTGACAGGCACAGGTTGCAGACCAAGTGTTGGTCTGTGTAGGGGTATTTATTGTGGCATTTGGGGCAGAAACGGAACGGGGTCCGTTCCATCGGCGTTCTTCAGCACGCGGTCGGGCCGACCAGGCCCCGACGGAGGATCGAAAAACTACCCCGAAGGGCACCGGAGCTCTTCGATCTTCGATGCGGTGTGGAATCTAAGTACGCCGATCCCGAACGCAACAATACCGATGAAAATCTTCCGAAATTAGCTAATTTTCCGTTCCGAAACTCGGAGCGACAGGAACACGTCCGAACCCGATGGCGGAAAAAAAACAATCGAAGATGGAGTCGACGCCCATGCGCAATGGAGACAAAAGGAGGAGTCACTCGGTCCCGTGACTCGAAAGACTTCTTCGAAGAAAAACAACTTGTAACACTCCGGCCCAACACCAGATGGCGAGCTATTGCAGAACATGCGTATCTACAGCGACAGATGCCATCGAACATATATATCTCTCTCAACACTTGAATTCGGCAATTCCCTCACCGCTCCTGACCGCCAATGGTGCCTGGATTTGACGCGCTCCCCCGCGTCTGACATGAAAACGATACCTTGTACATCAATAAGGCAACCGGCACTCTTTGATTGTGCAAATTAGGTTTAATTCAACCAAAACAGGAACGCGTTTCGGCATCTCCGCCTTTCTCAACCTGTGGGGCTGTCATTTTGGAGGTACTGGTGAAAACCAGTTGGTGGCCGTATGTGGCACTTTTGGAGGTTGTGGTCAAACCCCTCTAAGAGTTGCCAGCCCCATTATGGTGTCAAACTCCCTGGAGGTGCTGGCTCATACCTTTTTTTGGGGTCGCAACACCCCATAATCTGGACGAGATCAGTCTTCTCCCGTCTCGCCTTTTTTTTCTTTCTTCAGTGAACGATCATAATGGTTGGGGGTGCCACGTCCAACCATGTAGTCAAGATCAGTCTTCTTTACCGAACCTAACACACCCCGTGTTTTTGTGATAAACCCATTGTTTTGTGACAAATTACTGTGGTGGGGCCTGCCATACTAATTGTGTGTCTGGCAGGGTCTCCTGGTTAAAAAAAAAAAAAGTGGTGTGTTGCCTTTGTGGACACAGTCCACTAGTAGGGGTTTCTAAGTTGTCCTACCTAAGTGAGACCCATCTCCTCAATAGACACTGACTGTATTTATGTAGTAGGCCAGTGTATGGTATTCCCCGTGCATGCTTTTTTCCCATGAAAAAAGGTTGAAATCTCATCAGGTGCAAACAGGGTGGTGAACAATGTTAGTAGTAAGTATTATTATTCGCATGACCTTTAAAAGCTGTACATCCAAGTGTGTAGAGAGAGAGTTGTTATATACCCTCCTTCTGTGTAACTGCATATATGAAAAACAATCTGTGTTCTTTTGATACTGTGATTGCCTACAGCAGTGAAAGCAGGCATAATGCAGTGTGTGTCCGGTAAAGATGTACTTATTTTTATATATATGCATTATCATTGATTTATACGGCATCCCCATCTCAGGGTGCTTACTTTTTCTATAGTTCACGCTAGAAGTGACATTTTGTTATGTTTGGGGCCGAAAAAACACTACTGTTATTACCCAGATTTTCCCTGGGTATACATCTGAAAGGGATTTGTAGAAGACCATACATGCCTGGGTGCATTTACACATCCCTGGCCCATGAACCTATGGGTGTGTGAACAAGCCAAACCTGTCCTTGAACCCAGTTTGTGGGTCGTTTAATGAATTTTTGCAATACTTATTATGTAGTGGGTTATTATACAGGAGAACCATACCATTGCAACCTAACAGTTTTTATGGCACACTTGAATAAGCTGCCAGTGTGTGTGCATTAGTACTTGCCTTACGAACTTCTGTTCTCCCAGTGCATGTGGTGAATGCTATGCAGCCAATTCATTTACAAAGTGGCAGTAGTAACTGGTAAATATTGCAACTGCACCTCTATTAGTGCATTCTTTAGGGACGTATGTTTGTATAACTGAGTTCTACCTGCTATATAGTATAGCTATGGAAAATGCAAAAAAACACTTATGTGCATGAAAAGTAAACTTGTGTGGTTTGAAAGAATCAGTCCCTGCTTTTCCTTTGAGGAGCCGAGGCTAAAAAATAAAATATATATATATTTTTTTAAATCCAAAGAATCGATCTTTTCTTTTACTGGGATCATAATTTTACCTTCCTGTCCTTGTTTTAAGGGCAGCTAAGGAATGCGCTTCCAGAAGATAAGCAATTGATATATAAAGGTATTTGTGCTCGACATGAAGGCCATTTTTTGATGTTTACAATTCCTTGCTCAAAGCTTACCCAGTGGGAAAAACTATTTAAGAGCATTCCAAAGCAATATAAAGTGTGTAAAAACATTGCAGTAAGCACAGGCATGTAAAGAAAGACTGGGAAAATAGTTAAACATTCCCCAGAAACACAGTAGTGTATGGATAAACCTATTTATTTATTTTAAATGTATAGGTGCATTTTAAATGCACCTATAAAAAACCTTTGTGTGTTCCAACGCAGTAAAAAGCAGCATATGAAGTTTGTATCTGAACAATTCAACGAAGCATTTTTAAAACATTTGCACTCATGCCCAGGGCAGTTCACCCGTGGTCCTGCTCCCATAATATAGCAAAGAGCAAATTCTTACCTCATCCTATATGGTTTTCAGATGAAGCTTCAGTTCCCTGCATAACCTTTTCTAAATACCTTGAGAGAGTATTTACAAAGACAAGGAACGCGTACTTGCCTTGTTGAATGAGGAATAATGTGAGCAGCGCCAAACGTGCTGCTTTGGCCAAGATTACCCCTTCGTGCAACCTTTCTTCGTACCACCTATCTCCTTAATGTTTTTGGTGGGCTTTCTTTCTTGCATCTCTCCGCTGCTGTATTTTCTCCAAAGTCTGCAGGGCACCTCTGATCTCCATGGCTACTTCCTAAGATACCTTAGGAGGTGGTTCCAGATCATCAGGTCAGGTGCACAGTGAGACATAACATGTCCTATTGTCAAATGTGAGTATCTCAGTTTTGGAAGAATTCAATTTGCGGTGGATCCATATCACCCACAAATCAACGGCTCTGAGGCAACTGAACATTTTTTGGTTTCCAATGATTTGGGGCTTTCTAATTTAAAAGGTATTTGTGTGTTATCAGCAAAGATATAACACCTGAGCTGAAATTCATTGATTTTGTGGCTAATGACTTCATGTAGATGATAAAAAACAAGGGTGAGAGGATATAGCCTTGTGGGCCCCCTGCTTATGAAAAGCACTGTTTGGGTGAGAAGAACGAGTTACTTACCTTCGGTAACGACTTTTCTGGTGGATACATTAGCTACCTGTGGATTCCTCACCTCATGAATACTCCCATGGCGCCAGCATTCGACGGAAATCTTCTTACTAGTCTCTGCACGTCGACGAGGACGTCACTGTCTCGCACGTGACGCCGTCTGACGTCATACAGGCAATAAGAGGTCCTCGACGACGTGCAGACGTCAGTACCAATCATTTTTTACGTGCATGAGAACAACCAGGCAATGCAATGAAAGAGCAAGGCAACATCCATTATATTGTAAAAATACACCACATTGTATGAATAACTGTAAATCTTTTTATGTACATATATATATATATATATATATAAAACTCTCTTTTCAAAATATATACACACACCAAGTATATACATAAAGATATATACACATATACATATATATAAATATATTATATATACATCTATTGCACCCTCAAAGACCAAGAGGAGCGCACTCAAGGATTACTTGGCAAGACCATAAAGGCAACGGGGAGGCGGGTGGGACCGTGAGGAATCCACAGGTAGCTAATGTATCCACCAGAAAAGTCGTTACCGAAGGTAAGTAACTCGTTCTTCTGATGGATACAACTACCTGTGGATTCCTCACCTCATGAATAGAGTCCCAAAGCAGTACCACGCCCGGCGGTGGGTGCCTAAATGGTCAAACCAAGAAATCCTGCAGCACTGACCGTGCAAAATGACCGTCCCTTCTAACCTCAGAATCTAAACAGTAATGTTTTGCAAAAGTGTGAAGGGACGACCAAGTTGCGGCCTTGCAGATGTCGACCACAGGAACACCTCTGGCTAAAGCCGAAGTGGCCGACTTAGCTCTGGTGGAATGAGCTCTAATGCCCTCAGGAGGATCCTTCTTTGCCAAAGAGTAACATATTTTAATGCAAAGAACAACCCACCTGGATAGTGTTCTCTTGTGGACTGCCTTTCCTCTCCTCTTGCCCACGTATCCAATAAACAGCTGATCCTCCAGCCTGAAATCCCTTGTTCTATCGATAAAGAAGCTCAACGCTCTCTTTGGGTCCAGACGGTGCAGTCTTTCTTCCTCTTTGGAAGGATGAGGCGGAGGATAGAACGTGGACAAAGTAATTGCCTGAGCCAAATGGAAGGGTGAAACAACCTTCGGGAGGAAAGCAGCCTTGGTCCTCAACACCACCTTATCCCCATAAAAAGTTGTATAAGGGGGTTTTACTGATAAGGCCTGCAACTCACTCACTCTCCTTGCTGATGTTATAGCTATCAGGAAGACTGTTTTTAAAACCAAATACCTCAAGGGGCAAGAATGCATAGGTTCAAAAGGGGACCCCATAAGGAAAGTCAGGACTAAGGACAAATCCCATTGCGGCATAACGAATGGCTTTGGAGGATATTGATTTAGAAGACCTTTCAAGAATCTGATAACAATAGGGGATTTAAATAAAGATGGTTGGTCTGGAAGACATATGAAGGCTGACAAGGCCGATAAATAACCTTTAATGGTAGCCACTGCACAACCTTTCTGCGCCAGAGATAGAGCAAAAGACAAAACGTCCGATAGATGAGCATGTAAAGGATCAATCTGCCTCTCTCCACACCACGCAACAAATTTAGACCACCTATTAGCGTAGATAGATTTAGTGGAGTGTCGCCTGGCCGCTAATATAACATCCACTACCTCAGGCGGGAGAGAGAAGGAACTCAGGTTGCCCCGTTCAATCTCCAGGCATGTAGGTGCAGACTCTGGAGGTTGGGGTGTAGAACCTGCCCCTGCGACTGTGAGAGGAGGTCTGCCCTGAAAGGGAGACGGAGCGGCGGGCACGTTGAGAGTTGGAGAAGGTCGGAGTACCACACCCTCCTTGGCCAATCCGGAGCTATTAAGATTACTAGAGCCCGGTCTTGGCGAATCTTCCTCAATACTCGAGGAATCAAGGGTATGGGAGGAAACGCGTAAAGCAACTGGCCGCACCAGGTCATTTGAAACGCGTCCCCCAACGCTTCCTGCATCGGATACTGAAGGCTGCAGAACAACGGACAATGCGCGTTCTCTCGAGTGGCGAACAGATCTACCCGAGGAAACCCCCACTTCTGGAAGATTAAACGGACTTGATCTGGATGGAGACGCCACTCGTGGTCTGCCGAGAAGTGGCGACTGAGACTGTCCGCACGCACGTTCAAAACTCCGGCCAGATGGTTTGCTATCAAGCAAATCCGATGGTCCTTTGCCCAGGACCATAGTCGAAGAGCTTCTCTGCAGAGAAGGTACGACCCCACTCCTCCCTGCTTGTTTATGTACCACATCGTGGTAGTATTGTCCGTTAGGACCTGTACCGACTGACCACGAAGGGAAGGGAGGAAGGCCTTGAGAGCCAGACGTACAGCCCGTAACTCTAACAGATTGATGTGAAAAATCTGTTCCTCTGGAGACCAAAGACCTTTGATCTCCAGATCCCCCAGATGAGCTCCCCACCCTAGAGTGGAAGCATCCGTTATGACTGTGGCCACTGGTGGCGACTGCTGGAACGGCTTTCCTTGTGAAAGATTGTTGCTTGCAATCCACCACTTCAAATCCACAGCAGCATCTCTGGAGATCTTGACAGTACCCTCTAGATCCCCTCTGTGTTGAGACCACTGCCTTCGGAGGCACCACTGAAGAGCCCTCATGTGCCAGCGAGCATGCGTGACCAACAGAATGCAGGAGGCAAAAAGACCGAGCAGACGAAGGACCTTGAGGACTGGAACTACCGCTCCATTTCGAAACATTGGAACCAAATCCTGAATATCTTGAATCCGCTGAGGCGGAGGAAAGGCCCGACCCAATGTTGTATCCAGTACTGCCCCTATGAACAGGAGGCGCTGAGAGGGCTCTAGGTGAGATTTGGGCTCGTTCACCGAAAAGCCCAGGTCGAACAACAACTGGGTTGTTGACTGCAGATGACGCAACACAAGCTCCGGGGACTTGGCTTTGATCAACCAATCGTCCAAGTAAGGGAATACTGCTATCCCCTTCCTTCTGAGCTCTGCCGCAACCACCGACATCACCTTCGTGAAGACTCGAGGTGCTGAAGTAAGACCAAACGGAAGGACCGCAAACTGGTAGTGTTGCGATCCCACCACAAACCGGAGATACTTCCTGTGTGACTTGAGTATCGGGATATGAAAGTAAGCATCCTGCAAGTCGACAGACACCATCCAGTCTTCCATGTTCAACGCCAAAAGCACCTGTGCTAGGGTCAGCATCTTGAACTTTTCCTGCTTGAGGAACCAATTCAAGATCCTCAGGTCCAGAATTGGTCTCAAACGACCATCCTTCTTGGGAATCAGGAAATACCTTGAGTAAACTCCTTGACCCCTTTCCTGCTCCGGGACCAACTCCACTGCGCCCTTTAAAAGGAGGACTTCTACCTCCTGTTCTAGCAACAGGAGGTGTTCTTGTGAACAATACGAAGGGCGGGGCGGGATGAGGGGCGGAAACTCCCGAAAGGGAAGGGTGTAGCCTTTTCCCACAACACTGAGAACCCAAGTGTCCGACGTAACAGTCTCCCATTTGGTGAGAAAATGCTGTAATCTTCCCCCTACAGGAGAGGAGTGAGTGGGAAATGGTGGAAGCCTAAGGCTGCTTCCCCTGCTGCACCCCGCCAGAGGATGAGGAAGAGGCAGAGTGCTGCTGAGAAGCTCCCCTGGTGCGGACCCTACCCCTCCCCCTAAAAGATCTATAGGGATGGGAAGAGGCAGGTTGCTGATATCTTCCCCGAAAGGAAGAGGAGGAAGAGCCACGCCCAAATCCACGAAACCTCCTGAAGAATCTGGAAGAGGCCGTGGAAGAAGGAGCTTGGAGTCCCAACGACTTAGCCGTGGCCCTGCTCTCCTTAAACCGTTCCAAGGCCGAATCAGCCTTAGCCCCAAACAGTTTGTCCCCATCAAACGGGAGATCCAACAATGTGGACTGTACATCTGCCGAAAAGCCCGAGTTACGGAGCCAGGCCTGTCTCCTTTCCACCACAGTTGTGCCCATTGCTCTGGCTACCGAGTCAGTGGTATCCAGTCCCATCTGGATAATTTGGGTCGCAGCAGCCTGGGCATCAGAGACAAGATCCAAAAGACCCTGGGGAAGCTCTGTAAACGAAGAGGAGATGTCATCCATCAGAGCATGAATATACCTCCCCAGGATACAGGTTGCATTGGTGGCTTTTAATGCCAGACTGCAGGACGAAAAAATCTTCTTCGACTGCGCCTCCAGCTTTTTTGAATCTCTGTCCCCAGGCACCGTCGGAAAAGAACCAGGCGCTGACTTGGACGAACAGGAGGCCTGCACAACCAAGCTCTCCGGCGTAGGGTGCCTAGATAGGAAACCAGGATCAGTTGGAGCCGTCCGATACCTCCTGGCCACGGCTCTGTGAACTGCTGGGGAAGATGCCGGCTTCTTCCACACCTCTAAAACCGGATCCAGCAGAGCGTCATTAAAAGGTAATAGAGGCTCCGCCGCGGCTGAGGCCGGATGCAACACCTCTGTCAAAAGGTTTTGTTTCGCCTCCACCACCGGCAAAGGCAGGTCCAAAAAACTAGCTGCCTTCCGTACCACTGTATGAAAGGAAGCAGCTTCCTCGGTATATTCCCCCGGGGACGAAAGGTCCCACTCAGGGGAAGTGTCCAGCCCACTGGCCGACTCCAGTCCACGCAGCCCATCACCCGAGTCCTCTAGCTCTCCTTCCTCTAGGGCTCGTTGGTACTCCTGCTCTTCTAGTACCCGGAGAGCACGCCTCCTTGAATGCAGTCGTTGCTCAATCCGCGGAGTCGACAATACCTCCGCCGAAGTCGGAGATCGGCGCCGATCTTCCGAAGCCACCGACGCCGCATCCGGCGCCACAGGTAACTTCGGCGCCGACTGAAGAGCAGTTGAAACGGATGGACCCACCGGAGTCACAGGCCGAAATCTCGACGTCGACGGGATGGAAATCCCTGGGGCCAATCCCTCCGAAGCCACCGGAGCGGCCACCGGCGCCGAGACTGGCGCCGAGCCCACGTTCCCAAACGGGAGAAAGGGCATAAAGGGTGCTGGCCGAAGAGGCGCAGGATCACCCAAAGAAAAGGCCAAAGGCCCAGCCGGAGCACCCCCTGGAGCCATCTGTTGGAAGATGGCATACATCGCATTCAAGAATGCGGAACTATCGGCTCCAGGGGTGGGAAAAGCCGGATACTGGGGTGCCTGACTCGGAGGCGACCCCGACGCCGGCCTCGGCGTCTGCGCCGGAGAAAACACTTGAGGCTCCAATACCTCAATCACCGACGCCTGTCCAGGCGAAGTTGGAGACGCCGGAGAGGGCAACGGCGTCGAAGGATGCGGCGTCACCGTGGGGCTGACCTCCCATGTCCTTCGGCGCCGATCCGGAGACGTGGAACGAGCCTCCCTTGAATGACGCCGAGATTCTCTACGGCGCCGGGAGTCTCGATGACGCCGATGTCTTGGAGAAGACTTTTTCTTGTGATGCTTCTCCTTTGACTTGGCCATAAACAGCTTCGCCTCGCGTTCTTTAAGGGCCTTCGGATTCATGTGCTGACATGAATCACAAGTCGAGACGTCGTGGTCGGAGCTCAAACACCAAAGGCAATCGGAATGAGGATCCGTCACCGACATCTTGCCTCCACACTCACGACAAGGCTTAAATCCAGACTTTCTCTGCGACATTATTTCCACAGAGAAAGAGTACGCAGCAAGATATACACTGTAACCGCAAGAGTCACAGTTGCTCCCTCGAAGATAACCGTTTCGAATGCACGGAAAAAAGGGAACTGACGTCTGCACGTCGTCGAGGACCTCTTATTGCCTGTATGACGTCAGACGGCGTCGCGTGCGAGACAGTGACGTCCTCGTGCAGAGACTAGTAAGAAGATTTCCGTCGAATGCTGGCGCCATGGGAGTATTCATGAGGTGAGGAATCCACAGGTAGTTGTATCCATCAGAAAGGGGAGTATCCACAATTCCAAATGAATGAGCAGAGAAATACTTTAGCTTGGAGAATCTAGTGAACATAGTTCCAGACATGGTTGAGTCTGTTAACTTTAGTTATGGAAAAAAAAACTCAATCATTTACTATTAGGGGCTCACACTAGTCAAAATGTCCAAAGACTGATATGATTCCGGAACACTGTTTTACTAAGCCATGAACTACGTGTCATTACAATTCCCAACTCCAGGCACATCGCATCATATTAAAACCTACCACACAGATGCGGGAATCTAGGTCGGCTGAAACTGAGAGTTTTTTGAAGATATTCTGGTTGGGGCCATAGGAAAAGTCCACTTCATCCAACTGCAAAATTGGCGGGGAAAACTTCTCAAAGCCATCAGGGAACCTACAGAAAAATTAATAGAATTCTATGCATGAACAAGACTGAATAAAATAACGTTCCGTCAAAAATACACTAAAATCAGATGGGAGAAACAGCCAAGATGGAGAGCTCAACAATACATTGAAAGGTAGCAAAACAAGGCATTTATATTTCTAATCCCAGACTGGAGAATATGTTACCTCATTAAAGAACGTAGGCATTTCTGGTTTCTAAAGTGCAGAAGGTTCTCTAAACAATCTTTCTCTTTAGGAAGAGAAATTAAAATGAAAATCTAGAGATTTACCTCATAACAACGTCTGATTCCTTGTCAATTGGCTTCAGCTCAGGCCTAAAGCAGAGAAAGATACAATTTAAGTCTGACGTGAAAACGTTGTTGCTGCAATGCCATTTATATCCACTAAATGTGTTCAACATTCAATGTATTCCCTCAAAAACATCTGAATGTTTTCTAAATTGGTTCTGCTTAATTACACTCGAACAAATATATGGCTTAAGTACTCCGATGGTACCTTTCCGGAGAAAGGTTGATAAGCCAAAATTACAAGAAAACATTGTTTCCAAAGCATATTTGCACAAGACTCACACATTTCACATTTGATTTTACATTGTGCTGGTCTACCCCAGGTTGTCAATTCATGGACATGTAAACCAACAGTTGATAAAATACCTCAAATCAATGGCGTAGGAAGCCGGCCCTTTATGTGGTATGTGACTATGTTGTAAAGGGTCCAGTTGAGTGGAGAGGGCTTGCTATGCAAATCCAAAGTGATCTACTTAGGGGTAGTGTGGTCGAGCAGCCTTAGGCTTAACACAGAGGAGTGCAAGACATCTACAAATTCACACAATAGGCAATAAATAAGACACACAACTCAAAAAGGAGATCCACACCAATTTGTAAAAATAGCCAGTATCTTTATATATGTTTAGACATCAGAGAAAAATCGTTCCGGACAGTATGCTTTTAAATAGGAATTCTTTTCACTTTAAAAAGTGGACACAATACAGTCTCTGAGTTCTGCAATGTTATCCTACAGGAGCCAAAACAAGTACTGCAAACAGGGAGAGTACAGCGACTTACAAGACCAATCTACTAGGCTTAAGGGGAGTAGTGGGTTCAAGGCAGCACCCCACAGTACACCCTCAGCGGCAAGGGGGCGGCCAGGTGCAGAGTGCAAAACAGTGTCTGGTGCCCAGTATCTTCCTATGAGAGTCAGTCACTGCAAAAAGAGGCTGCAGACTGTGGCCAGGAGGCCATTTGGGTTGAACAGCAGGGCTCAGGCCTCACAATGCTCGGGCACAGGCAGGCACTTTTGGTCCTCTTTTCCACAGCTCAGGGGAAGACAGGTGCAGAGGTGTCTTCAGGTGTCGGGTTTGGCTGACCGGAGCAGTCGCAGTAGAGGGGGGCTGTGTGCAGAGGCTGCAGGTGTCACCGGAGAGTCCAGGAGGGGTGAAACCATGAGGGACTCTGAAGGGAGGGGGAACCTTGTTGGCACCGGTGGTCCACTTCAACTCAAGTCTGGGACAACGGTGCAGGGGTGACTTCAGGTGTCGGGTTTTTGTGGTTCCCTAGGCTTCGGAGTCTCTTTGTTTGGAGTTTGCTGGAAAACAGGTCAGCTGTTCACAGGAGGTCTGCAGTCTTTTTCAAAGGCAGACAGTCCTCCTAGGTTTCTCGAGTCACAGCTATAGGACGCGTCAACTTTGGTGCAGATTTCGAAGAGGGATGCAGACAGATCGGCAAGGTTGGTACAAGGTCAGCCACTTTTTTTCTCCTTTTCTGCTTTCCCAGCTCTTCAGTGTCCTTGGACTTCTCAGGATCTGCTTTTCTAGTGCCAGGGGCTCCCTAAACACTGAATTTAGGGGCCTTAGAGGCATGTAGAATAGTAGTCAATGGGCTACTGACCCTTGGGGTCACTACGCCCCCTATATGACCACTTCCTGTGGGAAGTGTACATAACCCTGTCCTAGAATCCCCAACTATGCCATCACAAGGATGACTACTACTGAAAAATCGTGTCCACCTCGCAGTAGCCCACTTTAGGGGTGGTACTAGCCTGAGGGTGCATGCCTACCTGACTAGCTAATTTTCCTGCCTGTCCAGGTGCCAAGTGGGGTTCTGGGCAGGGGGTGGCTTCCCCTCCTGTGAGAGTAGCCAGATTTGCATTCCCAAGGCGGCAGCTTTTTTGAAGCTCACCAGCCCAAGGAGGCTAATCAGCAGGGCATCCTGTGGGAGGGAGTATTACACCCTCTCCCTGGACAGGCCTTTGTTCTGGGCCTCCGGAAGAGGAAAGGCTCTCACCCCAGGATGTCAGATTAGCATCTCAGGTGGCAGGCTGGCAGAAACCAGTCAGCAAGGACACTCGAAGCTGGTAGGTTTTCAGGGGCACCTCTAAGGTGCCATCTGGGTGCATGTATTGGTAAATCAAACACTGGCATCACTGTGGGTTTACCAATACAAGATGTTTGATACCAGACATCCCTATTTTCAGTGGAGCCATCATGTAGCTGGGGAGCTTGTTTTCACCAGTGTCCACTACATGGTTTAAAATGGCTTCTCTGGTCACTCTCACTGGAAGGTATGCCCTCACATATAATATTGAGCGCCCTGCCTGAGGGTGGTCAGGCATGCTGTAGGAGTGACTTACAAATATTACATGCAGTGGTTGGAGATTTAACAACAGGGTTGTGTAACATGTCGAGTTTTCACTTTTCTCTGCGCCAAGACATGTAGCCTGCAGTGGCAGTCTGTTATGTGCTTGGTGAGGGGTCACTTAGGATGGCACAATTTGTGCTGCAGGCCTTAGGGACCCTCTGTAGTACCCCTGGCCCTAGGAACCAGGGGTACCATTTACTAGGCAGTTAAAGAGGGTGCTAAAGGATTTGCCAATTGGACAGTTTTGGGGGAATGAACACTGGCACTGGGGACCTAGTTGGCAGGGTCCCAGTGCACTTCAGTCAAAACTGCATCAAATACCAGGCAGAAAGTGTGTGTGTGGGAGGGAGGGTGGGTTTGGGGGAGGGGGTGCAAGTATTGCAACAAAAAGCTCAGTTTCCTGCAAATGGTATTTATTTTATAGCGGGGGAAAAAACGCAGAGTGACTTTGCTGGGGTTTGAACATGTAGCCTTTGGGTTACAAACAGAACGCTGTAGATGGACACATGAAAACCAAATGCTTTCATAACAGCACTGGTTAGTAGTAAGCCAAAGGTACAGAATAGAAGATGCTTACTACTTAGGTAAACTGTTCTTAAATCCTCAACTACAAATATCCAAGGATGAAAATGGACAGGCACAAAAGATCTTTAAAGGCAAGTTTTTACACTACTGTGTAACAAGTGTGCTGAGAAATCGAGCTAGACAATCCCATTTGGAGGCTTCTTCAGCTCCCCCTCCAAGATGTATGTCACTACATAAGGAGTCATTGCATCACAGCTCATATGATTAGTATTGTGTACATGTATTCAAAGAAACAAAAATACAGGAAGAGAATTATGGTTTTGTCTGTAGGATAAAAACTATGGGATTTCGCCACTTATGCAACGCAATGAAACTAATCCCTTAAATTAGACAGCCTGCCATGTTTTGCTCTTACTAAGTTGCCTACACTGTCAGGAACCCTTGCTGCAGGGAACAAAACCCTGAATTAAAAGCCAACAAGCACTACACTGCACGAGGAGACTACAGAAAAGGCTGATAAATTTAAATTGTAAAATTACTCTTCAGGGAAGCAAACAAATATCAAACCGCTCTCCTTTCTTAAGAAAATCTGAAAATGTGAACTCAGTCCATTTCTTTTTTGAGTACAGCCATTTCTTAGATAGTTATAGACCGAATTAAACACAATAACAGCAGCTTCTCTTTGAAAACACATGTTCAAAGATCCCAAACAAAGCAGGGCATTCTGTAACATCCCTGATCATCAATCCTGATTTGATGATGGAGACTTCATTGTGGGAAAGTGCCCCTTTTTAACATGGTCACCCACACTTTTTGCCTGATATCTGATCAATTTTGACTGACAGTGCACTGGGTTCCTGCTAGCTAGAACTATACAATTGTTCACCAATTGGAAATACCTTTAAACTCACCCCAGCCTGTAAGTTCCTAGTAAATGGTACCCCCGGTACCTAGGGCAAGTGTACCAAAGAGGACCCCCAAGGGCTGCAGCATTTATTGTGCCACACTCAGGTCTCCTCACCTACGACATGCAGACTGCCATTGCAGGCTACGTGCCTTGATGCAGTTAAAAGTAAAAACACAACATGGCAGACAGCCTGTGTGCCCCGACTCCTTACACTGCAAGCAACATATGACAGTCACCTCTACAGCAGGCCTTACATCACTAAGGCAGAGGTCAACATATTGCAAGTGAGGACATATCTGCATAAGCAAATATACCCCTGCTATGTCTTTATTGATTCTTAGACATAGTAAACGAACAGGGAAGCCATTTTAAATGCATGTGCTGGACACTGGTCAATATACGTTCACCAGCAACATGATGGCTTCACTGAAAATAGCGATGTTTGGTATCAAACATCTCTTATTAATAAAGACGGATTTATTAATACATGCACCTAGAAGGCACCTTAGTGGTGCCCCCTGAAAACCTACCAACTACATGTGTGAACTGACTAGTTTTATCCAGCCTAGCACCACCAGACAAGACATGCTTCTTACCCCCAAGGGTGAGAGCTTTTGCTGTCAGGCAGTCAGAAACAAAGCCTGCCCTGGAAGAGCCCACCCAACAGGACGACCTGCAAATCTGCACTCCAATGCATGGGGCTTCAAAAAAGCCCACCAACCTTATATGCAGATCTGGCTTCATTCAAAGAAGAGATGCCGGCCCCCACGCCCCAGGGCTCATTTGGCACCTGGACATGCAAGAAATGTAGTATTCAGAGAGGTGTGACCACCCCTCTGGTCAGTCCCACCCCTAAGGTGCGCTACCTAATGTGGACACGACATTTTGAAATCTGTCATCTTTGTCCTGGCAGATCTAGGAACTCTGGGTCAGGGTTATGCTCACTTCCCAAAGGAAGTGGTCATACAGGGGTATAGTGATCCCAGTGGTAAGTAGCCCACAGGCTACTACCCTACACTCATGAAACGCTCCTAAATGCAGTATTTAGGGGTGCCCGGTGCACCAGGAAATCAGATTCCTTCTGACCTACCAAGGAGGACACTCGAGCCGCAAAAGCAAAGGAAGAAGCACCTGAACTGGACCCAGCCCTTCTGGCCCATCTGCTGTCAATCAATCAATAAATCAATCATTGGATTTATAAAGCGCACTACGTACCTGTGTGGGTTTCAAGGCGCTGGGGGGGGGGGGGGGGGGGGGGAAGAGCTGGTGTTACTGGTCGAAGACCCAGGTCTTGAGGAGTCTTCTGAAGATGAGTAGGTCTTGAGTCTGTCGCAGGTTGGTGGGGAGGGTGTTCCAGGTTTTGGCGGCGAGGTATGAGAAGGATCTGCCGCCGGACGTCTTTCTTCAGATGCGGGGGGCGAGGTTAGCGGAGCTGACGGGTGGGGGTGTAGAAGCTGTCCGTGTCGAATTGCGCCAAAGTCATCCCATCCTGCAGCTGTTGTGCCTCCAAAGCCTGGGAGGACTACCTGCCTTCAGAAAAAAGACCCAGGAACTCCAGTGGAGCAGATGAGCTGCTTCCCTGCATCTTGCAGGCACCCCCATGACAAATTGCAGGGACTCCTGACCACTAAAACCAGACGCCTGAAAGCATCACTGCAACATGTTGCACAGCCCGAGCTGAAGTGGGCCAATGGTGCCAAAGTGGTCCCCTAACCCTACAGAGACAAAGCCCACCTTGGACTTGCCCACTGTGGACCCTCTGACGTTGCCTGCAGCCTATGCACAAAGGTTCCCTCAATTACAAGTTCTCAGGTGAAGAAAAACAGACGCCTTAAGAAACCTCTGCACCTGTCGCCCCTGGCCTATGTAGAAGAGGACCCGTAGTGATCCCAGAGCACATCAAAATTTGAACCTTTTGGTGGTTCCTCCCGACTGGACCGCCTGTCCCAAGCTGCAGCATCCAGCTGCCATAGTGCTGCCCAGTGTGACCGGTTGGTGTGGTCCTAATCCTTGCCAAGTACTTACCTTAAGTCCAGGAGATTGACCTCGTAAGTTGCTGTACTATACCTGAATGCAGTACTTGTTCTTCTCTCCATAGGATAACATTGCCACTTCTAAAAATTGTCGACTTTTGAAATCTACAAATATTTTTCTTGCAAAACGTACTTACCTGATCGAATTGATTTTGGTGCCTAAACATATATAAAGATACTTTTTTTTTTTTTTTGAGTCATGTGTCTCATTTATTGACTGTTTTTATTTGCAAGTGTCTCACACTCCCCTCTGATAAGCCTAGGGCTACTCGACCACACCACCCTCGAAAAGAGCACCTTGGGATTGCTAGAGCAAGCCCCTGTCTACTAGTAATGGGAACCCCTGGACTTTATATGATATATCAAAATGAGATATCATGCAAAAAGAGCCTACTTCCGACACTCAGACTGCCCTACCTGCACAAACGTAAAGTATGGTGAGGGAGTTTGAGGATAGGTATTGCTAATGGACAATCTGAACTTTTCTTTTTTTTTTTTTTTTTTTTCACTAACGGTCAGGGGCAGACACTGCACAAGTCCCACAGTCAAGTCCAGACAAAAACCATTGAGACTGGTGGCCACAATAATACTGCTTCTTAAATGAAAACAAGGTAACACAGAAGTAGGTACCTTTCCCAATGATCATTTTGTGGTATGACAGCGTGCACTTAAGATGATGTAACTTGTCTTATGTAACGGTCTAAAGACTCATATTATATTTGAATAAGCACACACAGTAGTGAGTCCACTTGGAGAGGATTACATACAATCTATTACTGAATGCAATAGTTTCTGAGCAATGAGTGGGTTGTGCAATCTAGAGGTCAGAAGGAAAGCAATAGTATTTTTGGAAGGCAGGTAAAGCTTACACAGAAATGCGTTAGAAATATAATTGAGTAGGATACCCAAAAGGACTGTAGCTCAGTTTTCTATGAAAATATCCTTGCCGCTACCTGTAAGGAGTAACTCGATTGTTCATGTAAGATTTTAATACATAGGTCTATGCAATTTAGATCTCGTTTGGAAACGCTGACCCGAATTTCCGATTTCTCATACAATTTGCACCATCCCCTTCAGCAAGAACACCTGGGATTTGCTGAAACTCTTACATCTAAACGTGGAAGCCGGGCAAAAGAACAACATTTGATCCATCAAAGTAATTTGCCTCAACACGTTTTTTTTTTTTTTTATTCCTGGACTGTAGTGTTACTTCCACACTTGGCCATTGTATGAACATACTTAAGAAGACAATCAGACATATTTTAATTGGTGATCCGCTATACCTCCTACAGTCTTTTTAGAAATGTGATTCCTGTGAGAGAATATGTATTGAGTGCATATGTAAATATTGATAGAGAGGTGCTGCACGCAGTCTTTAGAATTATACACCAGTTGTGTATGCTTTTATTAAATAAAAACAATTAAAAAATTAAGCTTTCATAAAAAAAGAGTGGTGAACAGAATAAACAAACATTTGAAACCCTACTTGCCTGGAAGTTGAATTTAGGACTCCATTCAACATTGTCTTCATTGCAACTATCCAAAAATAACTGCAGCTCTCGAACACAAACCACTGAAAGAAAATGTTACTTACCCTGCAAGCATCTGTTAGCAGCATGTAGTGCGGTTGAGTCACATGCCCTGCATACTTCGGTCATCTAGTGATGGGCTTGGATGTTTGCAACCTGTTTTGCTTTGGAGAAGTCTTCTGAGTCTTGAAGTATAGTGACTCCCTTCTAGGTTGGCAATGCATATGGGTTGGCTCTCTTGTTAAGATTGTTTTTCAAATAGCAGGGGAGTGTACTGATGGAGCATTAAGTAGGACAGCTTGATGACCATAAGTGAAGTTGTGTGTAACAAGTTACAGATACTCTTCTTTTTCTTTTAAATATTTGTAAAGAAATGGCTCCCTGTTGCAGTTACCCCCCACTTTTTGCCTGATACTGATGCTGACTTGACTGAGAAGTGTGCTGGGACCCTGCTAACCAGGCCCCAGCACCAGTGTTCTTTCACCTAAAATGTACCATTGTTTCCACAATTGGCACACCCTGGCATCCAGATAAGTCCCTTGTAACTGGTACCTCTGGTACCAAGGGCCCTGATGCCAGGGAAGGTCTCTAAGGGCTGTAGCATGTATTATGCCACCCTAGAGACCCCTCACTCAGCACAGACACACTGCTTACAAGCCTGTGTGTGCTGGTGAGAACAAAATGAGTAAGTCGACATGGCACTCCCCTCAGGGTGCCATGCCAGCCTCTCACTGCCTATGCAGTATAGGTAAGACACCCCTCTAGCAGGCCTTACAGCCCTAAGGCAGGGTGCACTATACCATAGGTGAGGGTACCAGTGCATGAGCACTGTGCCCCTACAGTGTCTAAGCAAAACCTTAGACATTGTAAGTGCAGGGTAGCCATAAGAGTATATGGTCTGGGAGTCTGTTTTACACGAACTCCACAGCACCATAATGGCTACACTGAAAACTGGGAAGTTTGGTATCAAACTTCTCAGCACAATAAATGCACACTGATGCCAGTGTACATTTTATTGTAAAATACACCACAGAGGGCACCTTAGAGGTGCCCCCTGAAACTTAACCGACTGTCTGTGTAGGCTGACTAGTTCCAGCAGCCTGCCACACCAGAGACATGTTGCTGGCCCCATGGGGAGAGTGCCTTTGTCACTCTGAGGCCAGTAACAAAGCCTGCACTGGGTGGAGATGCTAACACCTCCCCCAGGCAGGAGCTGTGACACCTGGCGGTGAGCCTCAAAGGCTCACCCCTTTGTCACAGCCCAGCAGGGCACTCCAGCTTAGTGGAGTTGCCCGCCCCCTCCGGCCACGGCCCCCACTTTTGGCGGCAAGGCTGGAGGGAACAAAGAAAGCAACAAGGAGGAGTCACTGGCCAGTCAGGACAGCCCCTAAGGTGTCCTGAGCTGAGGTGACTCTGACTTTTAGAAATCCTCCATCTTGCAGATGGAGGATTCCCCCAATAGGGTTAGGATTGTGACCCCCTCCCCTTGGGAGGAGGCACAAAGAGGGTGTACCCACCCTCAGGGCTAGTAGCCATTGGCTACTAACCCCCCAGACCTAAACACGCCCTTAAATTTAGTATTTAAGGGCTACCCTGAACCCTAGAAAATCAGATTCCTGCAACTACAAGAAGAAGGACTGCCTAGCTGAAAACCCCTGCAGAGGAAGACCAGAAGACGACAACTGCCTTGGCTCCAGAAACTCACCGGCCTGTCTCCTGCCTTCCAAAGATCCTGCTCCAGCGACGCCTTCCAAAGGGACCAGCGACCTCGACATCCTCTGAGGACTGCCCCTGCTTCGAAAAGACAAGAAACTCCCGAGGACAGCGGACCTGCTCCAAGAAAAGCTGCAACTTTGTTTCCAGCAACTTTAAAGAACCCTGCAAGCTCCCCGCAAGAAGCGTGAGACTTGCAACACTGCACCCGGCGACCCCGACTCGGCTGGTGGAGATCCGACACCTCAGGAGGGACCCCAGGACTACTCTGATACTGTGAGTACCAAAACCTGTCCCCCCTGAGCCCCCACAGCGCCGCCTGCAGAGGGAATCCCGAGGCTTCCCCTGACCGCGACTCTTTGAACCTAAAGTCCCGACGCCTGGGAGAGACCCTGCACCCGCAGCCCCCTGGACCTGAAGGACCGGACTTTCACTGGAGAAGTGACCCCCAGGAGTCCCTCTCCCTTGCCCAAGTGGAGGTTTCCCCGAGGAACCCCCCCCTTGCCTGCCTGCAGCGCTGAAGAGATCCCGAGATCTCTCATAGACTAACATTGCGAACCCGACGCTTGTTTCGACACTGCACCCGGCCGCCCCCGCGCTGCTGAGGGTGAAATTTCTGTGTGGACTTGTGTCCCCCCCGGTGCCCTACAAAACCCCCCTGGTCTGCCCTCCGAAGACGCGGGTACTTACCTGCAAGCAGACCGGAACCGGGGCACCCCCTTCTCTCCATTCTAGCCTATGTGTTTTGGGCACCACTTTGAACTCTGCACCTGACCGGCCCTGAGCTGCTGGTGTGGTGACTTTGGGGTTGCTCTGAACCCCCAACGGTGGGCTACCTTGGACCAAGAACTAAGCCCTGTAAGTGTCTTACTTACCTGGTTAACCTAACAAATACTTACCTCCCCTAGGAACTGTGAAAATTGCACTGTGTCCACTTTTAAAACAGCTATTTGTCAATAACTTGAAAAGTATACATGCAATTTTGATGATTTGAAGTTCCTAAAGTACTTACCTGCAATACCTTTCGAATGAGATATTACATGTAGAATTTGAACCTGTGGTTCTTAAAATAAACTAAGAAAAGATATTTTTCTATATAAAAACCTATTGGCTGGATTTGTCTCTGAGTGTGTGTACCTCATTTATTGTCTATGTGTATGTACAACAAATGCTTAACACTACTCCTTGGATAAGCCTACTGCTCGACCACACTACCACAAAATAGAGCATTAGTATTATCTATTTTTACCACTATTTTACCTCTAAGGGGAACCCTTGGACTCTGTGCATGCTATTCCTTACTTTGAAATAGCACATACAGAGCCAACTTCCTACAATATTTAACACCCACAAGCGGGTGGGTGGATGGGTGGGAGGGTGCATGTGAATCTACAGCGCTACATACTACTTACAGAGGTAACATTTTATGTGTGTGGCTGTACAAACATATGCTCTGCATAAACTGTAAAGAAGTACTCACTTAAACGTGGTCAGCGACTGGATTGTGCAGATGTTTGAAACAAAGTCCTTAATACAGTCTGACCAACATTCACACAAGTGTCTCTTTAGAATAGACCATGTAACTGCCTTAAAAATGTCAGCTACAGGGGTATTAACAAGGAAAGCCAAAGTGGCTCATGTCTTACAAAGTGGAAGGCGACCTAGGAGGTACATGCAACGTTCTCTTGGTGAAGGCATTGTGATATGAGTAGTAGGAGGGTTGAGGAGAAGCGGATGGAACCAGCATGAGAGAAGAAGATTCAGATGTGGTGTAAATCCTCCTCTTCCTTGGTGATCTCCTCGAAGTCGACCAGCTCCTAGATGTCGATGTGCGACGTTGACATGTTCCTCTCGACGTCGATCCTTCGTGACGTTGGGTGTCCCTCGACGTCAACAGGCCACGCCATGCTGACGGCGACCTCGACCGAGAAGTACTTCTTGACGTCGGATGACCATGCCTCTTCGACAGTGTGTTAACTCTCGACATCGACGAACGTCGAGACGACTCGCGGAGTCACTTCCTCACCGTCAAACTTGCTGGCGCTGTTACTTGCCTTGACGTCCATGTTCTCGTCGATGGGACCTATGTCGATTCTGGCCAGAACTACATCTCTGGGATGTTCCGTGTCCACTGGCTGATGAAGTGACAGCACTGGTGGAAGAGTGGCCTTCCCCTCGCTCTAAGGTCCTACCGGTAGGCTGCTTTCTTATTCTGCTGTTCTCTCTGGCCTGGAGACGAATTTTCTCTCCGTCACGCAGAGTGCGCCTGGAAAAGTTTTTACATATATCACAGGCAAATGGACGGAAGGCAGATAATACAGACCTCGTGTGGGTCTGTTTTGGCCTCCTTCCTGCCACAAAGACGGCACTCATTAAAAAGTGGAGCCATTTGGATTTTAAAATACCTTACATTTCTGTCAAAATGTTTTTAAAAAATGACAGAAGATGGTCATGCAAGATGAAAAACGTCGAGTGAAGATGTAATTCAAAGTATTTGCGATACAAAACCTCTAAATAGGTGGAGCTAAAGCTTCAGGGTCCTGTCAGAAGGAGTCGGGAAAAAGAACTGAGGTAACTGCCTTTTGCCGAGCATGATGGAATATGGGAGGACCACCTGTTCTTAAAAGCACAGCTTTCCTTCTTAGTCTGTATAATGGCAGCCTATGGGCTACACTGTCTTGCACTCCTTCACCCTTATGTAATATTGCAAAAAGGTTTGTGAAAGGGTTGTTTCTGTAAAACATTCAAAATACTCATGCATTTGAACACAGGATGAACAATTTTGGCCTTTGTAGCCTCTCCTTTAGGCTGCACAATGACATTCTTAAGAGACTTTGCAAGCCTTCCTGAAGAAAGGTGAACATCAACACTTAAGAAGATATTTTCAGAGAAATGCTCCGGCGTCCCCGCAGGCGGGCAGAACTATTCAGCGCTTATGACTCTCAGGGAAATACCCCTACGAGAGAACTGGAGTTACAGGTAAGAAACTATTCCTTATGAGTTACTCAGCTACTTAATAACTTCACTAAAACTTATGGTGTTCATTATGAAGCATCTCATCGTAATAAATACCTACTGATGCCAGTATTGGCTTTATTATTAGCTGCACCGAGGGGGCCCCATGAAAACCTGCTAGTCCTCCTGTGCGCTGGCTGAATGGCAATGCCCAACACTCCACCGCAGACATGTTTCTGACCCCCTGGAGGGGAGAGCCCACACTCTTAGGCCAGAACAGTGCCTGCTCTGGATGAAGGTGGTATCACCTCCTCCAGCAGGATGGCTAGTGAATCTGCATACCAAGGACAGTAGCTTCAAAGTCCCTGCCACCTTTGATATGCAAGCCTGGATTCCACCCGACCTGGAAGATGGCACCCATGCCCTGAGGCCCATTTGGCACCAGGACAGCCGGGAAATTAGCTATGCAAGTAGGCGTGTTGCACTATCAGGCTAGTTACACCTGTAAGGTGGGCTGCCTGATGTGCTCCAAGAAGGAAGGGCTGTCCACCATCTCGTTTTTGGTGGAATTAGGACAGGGTTTTGCCCACTCCCCACAGGAAGTGGTCATAAAGGGGTGTAGTCACTCCAGGATTAAGTAGCCCACTGGCTACTACCCTACACTCCCCTAAATTGAGTATTTAGTTCGACTCTGGCACCAAGACTTCAGATTTGACTGACTGAAGAAGAAAAGGACAAAGAAGAGCTGACCAACTCGAGAAAGAAAGGACAAGCTGAGGACTTTTGGCTCCAAACCCTGCCTACCTGCTGCTGTCCTGACAATCACAAGAATCTGCCTTTTTTCCATAGATGTACATCTTCCAAAAGCCTCAGAGGGCTGCCAGCGCTTCAGCAACCAGCCAGCATCTTGCTGGAGTGGGGCATTCACTTCCCTGCATCTGCAGGCACCAACCGTACTTTCCCGATCTTGCGTTTTGTAGGCCATCAGGCCCGGTGAGGGAGCAACTGTGATGTGACCAGCCTGACGCTTCTACCAAGCCTTGAGACACTACCCCCTTCAGGAACATCACATAACCAATATCTGGGGTATTTGCCACAATCAAGATTGTTGCATGTCTAGTACAGGCACAACTGCTGCCAAGACCGACCTGATCACCGAAGGACAACGGAAACAATAGGGCTGACCCCAAGAGTGGCCCTGCTGCTGTTTTTCTCCACCCCTTTGCAGGTTTGATAAAGCACAGCTGGAGCCTTCAAAGCATACGGACAGCCGACCAAAACCCACTGCACCAGAGCTCCCCAGCCTGGGTCCACTTACATAGACACTGACCCCTTGCTACCAGGATCTCACAAACTGAGCGCCCCATTGGGAGCTCCCAGACTTGTCCCCAAGTCCCCTTCTGCAGCCTGTTTCTAGGTGGCAACCCTTCACCAACGGTGCAGTGCGCAAGGCTACCAACCCATCCAACACCTCTGCACCCAGAAACACTAGAGCAGGAAAACACTAACTGCTGGGGATTCACTTAACCTTGATCCCTTTTAACACCCTAGGTCCTAAAGGGGACCCCTGGAACTCACTTGCAAATACCGGTATGCAGTACATGTTTCTTTCCCCATAGGAAAGTCTTACCGCTAGAAGTGCATTTGGGTGACATTTTTGCCTAACTGTAAGAATTGATATTTCGATCAGTACTTACCCAAGTCTGTAGTTTTTTATATCTAAAATAATATTTTAACTATTTTTTTAAATTCTAAATTGGTCTCGAGTTTCTTCTTCAGTGTTTCTCATTTGACAGTGTTCAATAAAAATCATTATAGCACTACCCTCTGATAAGCCTAAACTGCTCACCCACTGTTGGAAATGGGGTCTCGAGCTGGCAGTCGGTTTACATCCTGTCGAAGTAGGGACCCTCACTCTAGTAAGGATAAGGGAGATACCTGCTCAGATAACCCCCTGCTCACCCCGTGGTGGCTTGGCACGAGCAGTCAGGCTTATCTCAGAAACAATGTGTAAAGGATTTGCACATAACACACAGTAACACAGTGACACAGTGAAAACACTACAAAAGAACACCACATCAAGTTCAACGTTGTCCTAGAAGGCAAACCTGAGTGTCTTGGGCACTGCTCCACAGCGGCTGTCAAAACTCCTTCCCATTCGAGGGTGGATAATTATAGTCTTGTCTCTCAAGCCTGTGCTAAAGCTTCGAGGATGGGCTTGTCAGAGTTTTTTGATCCAGTCAGCGAGGCTGGCCTTGAGGCAGACAGAGTTTAATGTGCTGAATGTGGTTGAGGTGCTGATGAGGGCCTTCAGCCTCAATGTGTGTTTGACTTCAGACTCAATGGCCGATAAAGGGGTAGAGTGTCTTGGCTGGATACATTCTCTGCTCCAATGCCTTCCCCATCATCGACAGGAGCCTGAGGGCAGCAACGCACATTAATGTGGGGTGGCCTCTGTGGGGTTAGATGCCTAATCTCCTAGAAAGGGGTGTGAGGGTGCTCCACTTCAGCGTGCAGTCGTTTGCACGGTTTGTGAGTTTGTGTTGGCAGTACTCCCGAATCTCAGTGTCGTCTTGGGGCAAATGCCAGTGCTGAGGACAGTGGACTAAGCACTATTACATAACTGTCAAAGCATTTAACCAAATCGCATCTCGAACCACGTGTAGGAAGTTGGCTCTGTATGTGCTATTTCAAAGTAAGGAATAGCATGCACAGAGTCCAAGGGTTCCCCTTAGAGGTAAAATAGTGGTAAAAAGAGATAATACTAATGCTCTATTTTGTGGTAGTGTGGTCGAGCAGTAGGCTTATCCAAGGAGTAGTGTTAAGCATTTGTTGTACATACCCATAGACAATAAATGAGGTACACACACTCAGAGACAAATCCAGCCAATAGGTTTTGTTATAGAAAAATATCTTTTCTTAGTTTATTTTAAGAACCACAGGTTCAAATTTAACATGTAATATCTTGTTTGAAAGGTATTGCAGGTAAGTACATTAGGAACTTTGAATCATTTCAATTACATGTATACTTTTCAAGTTATTCACAAATAGCTGTTTTAAAAGTGGACACTTAGTGCAATTTTCACAGTTCCTGGGGGAGGTAAGTTTTTGTTAGTTTTACCAGGTAAGTAAGACACTTACAGGGTTCAGTTCTTGGTCCAAGGTAGCCCACCGTTGGGGGTTAAGAGCAACCCCAAAGTCACCACACCAGCAGCTCAGGGCCGGTCAGGTGCAGAGTTCAAAGTGGTGCCCAAAAACGCATAGGCTAGAATGGAGAGAAGGGGGTGCCCCGGTTCCGGTCTGCTTGCAGGTAAGTACCCGCGTCTTCGGAGGGCAGACCAGGGGGGTTTTGTAGGGCACCGGGGGGGACACAAGCCCACACAGAAATTTCACCCTCAGCAGCGCGGGGGCGGCCGGGTGCAGTGTAGAAACAAGCGTCGGGTTTGCAATGTTAGTCTATGAGAGATCAAGGGATCTCTTCAGCGCTGCAGGCAGGCAAGGGGGGGCTTCCTCGGGGAAACCTCCACTTGGGCAAGGGAGAGGGACTCCTGGGGGTCACTTCTCCAGTGAAAGTCCGGTCCTTCAGGTCCTGGGGGCTGCGGGTGCAGGGTCTTTTCCAGGCGTCGGGACTTAGGTTTCAGAGAGTCGCGGTCAGGGGAAGCCTCGGGATTCCCTCTGCAGGCGGCGCTGTGGGGGCTCAGGGGGGACAGGTTTTGGTACTCACAGTCGGAGAGTAGTCCGGGGGTCCTCCCTGAGGTGTTGGTTCTCCACCAGCCGAGTCGGGGTCGCCGGGTGCAGTGTTGCAAGTCTCACGCTTCTTGCGGGGAGTTGCAGGGTTCTTTAGAGCTGCTTCTTGAAACAAAGTTGCAGTCTTTTTGGAGCAGGTCCGCTGTCCTCGGGAGTTTCTTGTCTTTTTCGAAGCAGGGCAGTCCTCAGAGGATTCAGAGGTCGCTGGTCCCTTGGAAGGCGTCGCTGGAGCAGAGTTCTTTGGAAGGCAGGAGACAGGCCGGTGAGTTTCTGGAGCCAAGGCAGTTGTCGTCTTCTGGTCTTCCTCTGCAGGGGTTTTCAGCTAGGCAGTCCTTCTTCTTGTAGTTTGCAGGAATCTAATTTTCTAGGGTTCAGGGTAGCCCTTAAATACTAAATTTAAGGGCGTGTTTAGGTCTGGGGGGTTAGTAGCCAATGGCTACTAGCCCTGAGGATGGGTACACCCTCTTTGTGCCTCCTCCCAAGGGGAGGGGGTCACAATCCTAACCCTATTGGGGGAATCCTCCATCTGCAAGATGGAGGATTTCTAAAAGTTAGAGTCACCTCAGCTCAGGACACCTTAGGGGCTGTCCTGACTGGCCAGTGACTCCTCCTTGTTGTTTTCTTTGTTCCCTCCAGCCTTGCCGCCAAAAGTGGGGGCCGTGGCCGGAGGGGGCGGGCAACTCCACTAAGCTGGAGTGCCCTGCTGGGCTGTGACAAAGGGGTGAGCCTTTGAGGCTCACCGCCAGGTGTCACAGCTCCTGCCTGGGGAGGTGTTAGCATCTCCACCCAGTGCAGGCTTTGTTACTGGCCTCAAAGTGACAAAGGCACTCTCCCCATGGGGCCAGCAACATGTCTCTAGTGTGGCAGGCTGCTGGAACTAGTCAGCCTACACAGACAGTCGGTTAAGTTTCAGGGGGCACCTCTAAGGTGCCCTCTGGGGTGTATTTTGTAATAAAATGTACACTGGCATCAGTGTGCATTTATTGTGCTGAGAAGTTTGATACCAAACTTCCCAGTTTTCAGTGTAGCCATTATGGTGTTGTGGAGTTCGTGTTTGACAGACTCCCAGACCATATACTCTTATGGCTACCCTGCACTTACAATGTCTAAGGTTTTGTTTAGACACTGTAGGGGTACCATGCTCATGCACTGGTACCCTCACCTATGGTATAGTGCACCCTGCCTTAGGGCTGTAAGGCCTGCTAGAGGGGTGTCTTACCTATACTGCATAGGCAGTGAGAGGCTGGCATGGCACCCTGAGGGGAGTGCCATGTCGACTTACTCGTTTTGTCCTCACTAGCACACACAAGCTGGCAAGCAGTGTGTCTGTGCTGAGTGAGAGGTCTCCAGGGTGGCATAAGACATGCTGCAGCCCTTAGAGACCTTCCTTGGCATCAGGGCCCTTGGTACTAGTAGTACCAGTTACAAGGGACTTATCTGGATGCCAGGGTCTGCCAATTGTGGATACAAAAGTACAGGTATGGGAAAGAACACTGGTGCTGGGGCCTGGTTAGCAGGCCTCAGCACACTTTCAATTGTAAACATAGCATCAGCAAAGGCAAAAAGTCAGGGGGCAACCATGCCAAGGAGGCATTTCCTTACACCACGCTACTAGGAAGATGCATTGTAAAGGCATTCCAATGCAGACACAACACTGCACAAATACCTGCGAAATGCTGACACAATTTGATATCATCAATGTTCTTGCTGCACTAAAATTAGAGTGAAAGGTCCTCACAGCTTTGACATAAGAAGGGAAAAGAGAACGTACTCACAGCTTTTCCAGTAGTTTAAGTTTGCTCTGGACCTGAGCTGCTCGATTGGCATTGTATCGAAAACGGTCAATGAATACCTAAGAGAGAGAAGAACATGTCAAAAGAGCACAACAGCTTCATGAAAACAGTGTCACAATACATTCAGGCTGTACTCTTCAGGGCAGCACTGTACAGCACCCACTCAAAGGGTTCTAAGTTTGTATTACCCAGCACTGAATGTTTCTTATATTCACTTGGTTTAATCATTCCAGGTCAGGCTATGAATCCACTGTAACTTTATATAGCAGTATATGTTGAAAAAGGCCATAGGCCCCCAACAACAGCATTTGTTTACTAGCAGATCCGCCTCACATGAAACAACTCAAACTCCAGCTGAAGATGTGGGCATGCTCAGTTCTCTACTACCCCTAGAGGCACCACAGCTCAGATTTCAACTGCATGTTGTGTAGGCGAGTTTACTACCAAGAGTAGGGAAGTCGGGGGATGGCTGAGCTGTAGTACCTACTCCCAATGCAACTAGATTACAATATGAAATCAACTTTCATGAGCCGTAAATACGCTGAAAACATTGTTTTATCTATGGTCATGTTCTAAAAAGGAAGAAGGCCCTCCCTCACTAAGGTGAAAAGCTTCATCATTAAGCCCCTCCTTTGTCATGAAATAGTAATTATCCTTTATGTTTCTTCTGGCCCTGTAGGAATCTCTTTAAAAGGTCAATGTATATTGGCATAATTGAAATCAAAATGCATTCACACTCCCTCATCATAAATTAAAAACAAATAAAAATATGATTTTGAGAGATGTTTTATGCAGTGCCAAAATTGTTTCCTTGCTGTTAAGGTCTAACATGGAACCTGGGCCCTGTATGTTTATTGATCCCTATATAGTAATAGGTCTTGCCCTCCTGACCCACATGTGTGAAAATCAGAAAGATATTTTTACTCTACACCAGTCTCAGCTGTGTAAATTCTGTTTTTGGTGATCTGAAAGTAAAAAGATTCTTGTATTAAGGTTGTTTTTCTGTACAGAACAACCTACCTAAAGAAGATGTTATTACACACTCCTATGATCACAGCAAACCATAAATCACTGTAGGTGTTGTTCACAAACCCTACCATTACCACAAAAATGTAAGTAATAATTTGAGATTGTCTGATTAGAAATACCTCTTAAGTGCCAGTAGGGAGGTCTACTTTTGTTATTTATTCGATACCACCATCATCCTACAGGTTGAGCCTGATCAAAAACACAATGGTATAAATGTGTCCTCTCAAATGCATTTCAAAAATATCTTTATTTGTTATAACTATGAGTGATGAACCGGGCTGAAAGTCATCTTTTGGGGTGTGTGTGAGTCTATTGGTATTGGGGCAGAGAAGATGCTATTTATGAAGGAAAAAAGAAGGATGAAGCATTGGCCCCATTCAGCTGTTTTTTTTGTCTTAGTTGAGACCATTCAATGTCACTGTTTAAGCCAATAATATGGATTATTCAATCTAAAGTGTCAACTTTTTTTCAAAACGTAGAAGTATTTTTGGATCTTTGACTATCATTTCTTAGTCCATTTAAGGTCTTATTCATTGTCTTTTGGAACCTCAAAGTGATTGACTAGTTTGGTATCTCACTTTTTCTGACTTATGGTACCATCTGTGTTCTATTCTATGGATTTTTACTTTTCTGGTTACCGTACCTAAATATTTCAGTGGGTAGAGACACGTTATCAAGACAACTTTATCTGTTACAGTTAGTGACTTTTGCTTCCAAGTATTAGTTAAACCCAAGCCCAATTCTGTTGTGATCTAAACAGTTCCAACAAAGATAGAGTAATTTTATTTGCGGGAGGTCTCATAGTGTTTTGATAATTACCTTATGTATGGTGATATAAGCAAAAAAAAAAAAATCCTTAATTTAAGCAGTTTATTTCAGTTACTACGACTGGAGTTCTTTCCGATTCTCAGCATACTTGCGGTTCTGCGTGTGTGAATGAGCCACAAAAAAAGAGGACAGCTAACAAGTACATGTCCTTTTCTTTCAGCTTTCTTGTGTTTCAGCCAACCCTAACTTTATTTTCAAGTGTATTGTGAGTTAAGGCCTCGTAAAATCATAAAAATGATACTAGACCTGCAGGTCTAGTGTTTAAAAAAAACAAAAATCTACTCTACCTAATTATAATGCTCTTGATTCAAAGTGGTTTAAAATTATGTGATCCTGGACAAATAGTCTAATTCACCGAGCTGCCATTTTCTTCTTTATCACACATGAAAGGACCTTCAATACGCAAGCTCAGCTGGTCTGCTGTACAAAAAACACTTTTGTTTAATTTAAAAGACTAAACATGTGTTCCATATGTATAACAAATTAAGCCACATGTAGGATACACATGACTGCTTACTTGCCTCATTAACTGCATTTTCATCAGGATGGGGCAGGAATGTTTCTCAATCATGTTTGAATCTATCACTTTTAATAAATACATACAGCAGTTATTTGCAATCAGCTTATTTTCCATTGAAATGTCCACAACATTTCCCACTGATATGCAGTTTTACTGATAAAACTATATAGTGTACAGTGTTTGGAAATCGAGTTTCTGCAAATATTTGACATTTGCACATCTCCAAGTAAAGTGTTCTGATTTGTTTTGCTCCTACTTAGATCTTTGTTTGACTCACAATTCTGAATTACAAAAGGAAAATGTTACTTATCCAGTAAGCATCTGTTTGTGGCATGTAGTGCTGTAGATTCACATGCTCTGCATGCTCCTGCCATCTAGTGTTGGGTTCAGAGTGTAGCAAGCTGTTTTCTTCGAAGAAGCATTTTCGAGTCACAGGATCAAGTGACTCCTCCTTCTCGGTGATACTGTGCATGGACATCGACTCCTTTGTTAGATTGTTTTCCCGCAGGCGGGTGATATAGAGGACGTATAGAGAAAGATTTCAATGCAAATGTATTTACATATGTACAATTATATACAAATATAAAGCAACTGAAATGACCACAGGCATCCAGGAAGGGCGCATGTGAATCTATAGCACTACATGCCACAAACAGATGCTTATTGGGTAAGATACATTTTCTGTTCGATGGCATGTGTGGCTGTAGATACACATGCTCTGCATAGATTGTAAAGCAGTCCCTCCATGAGAGTGGTGGCTAGCCTGTGGGAGTTACAGTTGATTGGAAAAGTGTTCTCAGTACTGCTTAGCCTACACTGGCTTGTTGACTTGCATATACATGTACACAATAATGTTTTGTAAATGTATGTGGTGACGACCATGCTGCTGCTTTACAAATGTCAGCTATGAATATGTTTCCAAGGAAAGCCATAGTGGCTCTCTTCTTCCTGGTAGAGTGCGGTCTGGAAGTGACAGGAAGGTTGTCATTTTGCTTTCGCATAACAGGCTTGAATACATTTGACTATCCACCTAGCTTGGATATTGGATTACCTTTATGAGGGAATGGGAAAGCTATAAAAAGCGGTTTAGTCTTTCTGAACTTTTGTTCTAGCAATAGCACATTAATGCACGTTTAACGTCTAAAGTGTGAAGAGCTCTTTTAGTAACTGAGTCAGGCTGCTGAAAGAAGATTGGTAATGCAATGGACTGATTAATATGGAATTGATAGACGACCTTAGGCAGGAGCTTCGGATTGGTGCAAAAAACCACCTTCTCTTTATTAATCTGAAAGAAAGACTCTTCCTAGGTTAGTGCCTGGAGCTCACCAACTCGCCTGAGAGATGGGATAGCATCTAAAAAGGTCACTTTCCAGGAAAGGTACTGAATAGGACATGACTGAAGTGGCTCGTAAAGAGACCCCACAAGCCTAGTACGGACGATATTGAGGTTCCATGATGGTGCAGAGATCACTGTTGGTGGAATGGCCCGTTTAAGACCTTCCATTAATGCATTAATTATTGGAATCCTAAAGAGGGATTTGCATTTTCGGTTTTGTAAGTATGCAGCTATAGCTGTGCGATATAAGCGAATGGAGGTGTAAGCTAAATTAACTTTTTGTAAATGAAGCAAGTAGCAGACAATGTCTTGGACAGTAGCTTGATGGGATTAATATGTTTGGCTTGACAGTAGCACACAAAGCATTTCTACTTTGCAAAATAACATGCACTGGTAGTGGGTTTACGAGCTTCTCTAAGGCTGCCCATGCACTCTGCAGGCAGATCTAAATAACCAAGCTTTAAGACCTCAGGAACCACATAGCAAGGTTGAGGAATTTGGGGTCTGGGTGTCTAACTTGACCTTGGATTTGAGTGACAAGGTCTGGCATGTTGGGAAGCTTCTCAAGGGGGACTACTGAGAGATCCAGTTGTGTGGTGAACCAGGGCTGGCATACCCATGTTGGAGCTAAAAGGATCATTTTGAGAGTTGCTTGTCTGAATCGTCAAACTAGAAATGAAATGAGAGGGAGAGAAGGAAAAGCATACGCAAATATACCTGACCAGTTCATCCATACAGCATTGCTTTTGGATTGAGGGTGTGGGTACCTGTGAAGTTTAGGCATTTTGTGCTGCGACGAAAATATCTATTTGAGGTGTTCCCCACTTTCGGAAGCAACTTTGAAGGACTTGTGGGTGGAATTCCCATTCGTGGACTTGTTGCTGCATCCTGCTGAGCAGGTCTGCAAAGTGATTGTCCATTTCTGGGAGATACTCTGCCACCATGTGAATGTGATGGAGGAAAGCCCATTTCCATAGTGTCTGAGAGAGTTGTGACAATTGGAGTGACCTTGTGTGTTTCCCACACCCCCGTTTCTGAAGGTAATACATTGCTGTCATATTGCCTGTACGAACTAGGACAACTTTGTGAGAGAGGTGATTAATATTTTCAGGGCTAGAAATACTGCCTGAAGCTCTAGGAAGGTTATGTGTAGCGACTGACAGTGAGACTCCCAATGACACCGCCCTCCCCAATCCAGCCTGTGTGCGAGGCATCTGTTGTGAGAGTGATCTGAGGCACAAGGTCCAGAAAGGCAGTCTTTAAGAGATTGGTGTTGTTCAATCATTGCAGAGAGAGGAGAGTATTGTGGTCTGAAAACACTAGCTCTTCCAACAGACTCTTTGATTGAGCCCACTGACTAGACAGACATTGCTGTAGAGGCTGCATGTGGAGTCTGGCAAGGGGGAACAATGACAATGCAGGAGGCCATCATCTTCAACTATCGCATTATGGTCCCCATGTATGAACAGTTTTCTCTAAACTGGGGAAGGGGAGAATGAAAGTTGTGAATACGAGCCGAATTGGGGTATGCAATCCCTAATTTAGCATTGAGTATAGCTCCTACATATGGCTTTATCTGGAGAAACTGAAGGTGGTATTTGAGGAAGTAGAGTGTGAAACCCAGGTTGTGCAGAAGGTCCACTGTCATCTGAGTGTGGTGTTGACACGGTGACAACATGCTGGCTTTGATGAGCCAGTCGTCTAGATAAGGGAAAAGGTGTAAATTTTGTCTTCTGAGGTGTGCTGCTACAACTGCTAAGCACTTTATGAAGACCCTGGGAGCTGTGCTGACTCCGAAAGATAGAACTTTTAATTGATAGCGTTTTCCTGCAATCTCAAATCTGAGGTATTTGCAGTGTGCAAGGTGAGCGGGGCTTGAGATCTAGGGCAGTCATAAAGTCGCCCTTTTGTGAAAGTGGGATAACTTTTTGAAGAGTGGCCTGTTAGATATGTTTGTACATACACAATTCTTCACTCCTTACTTCATGCTCCTATAAACAAAGGAGTTGATGCCCATGTGCACCGAGAGGAGGAGTCACTCGATCCTACAACTCTAAACAAGCTTCTTTGAAGAAAAACAACTTGTAAAACTCAGAGTCCAACACTAGCTGACAATATATGCATAGCATGTGTATCTGCAGCTACACATGCCATCAAATATACACACACACACATATATATATATATATATATATATATATATACACACACACATATATATACATGTATATATTCTCCACAAGTTGACAAAGATCAAACACAGCACTCACAGGAATCCTTTAGTTTCTTCTTTATTCATTAAATAACGATCAATATACCCAACACCAACGCATTTCAACCAACAAGGTCTTGATCAAGTCATACCTTGCTTTCAAAAGAGTACATACACTCGCTCTATAGCCCCTACTAGAGGCCTATAGGGCCAAAGCCCAGAGTTCAGCCTTATATGGGGCTGAAATCTGAGGCTATGCTGATTTGTATAGCTTACAGGTGGCTGAAAGTAATAATTTCATTAGATCGCTGGTTTCTGTGCCTGCCAGTACCCCTCTCGCTCCGCTTTATTTTGATCTGGGATTGAGAGTGATAGCTGATCTAGCCCAATTGAAACCTTTGCAAGTTTGGATCTGTCTATGGTCGACCCCTGAATTGGTGGACTATAGGAACTCCCTAAGAGACTTGCTACTCCACAAGGAAGTTGCAAAGGTTCCTTGGCCAAGATTCATGCAAGATTGGGGTAAGAAGCTAGGGCTTACAAGATTATGGTAAGCACCAGAATCTGCTTCCAAAGACGATGCAAAGATTCTAAAAGTAACATTTTGGTCTTATATACTTGACAAAAAAAAAATACAAGAGAGGATCCTGGGCACGACTGAACAATTCTTGTCGGTTAAATCTACCCCAGCATTTGCACTTTATTTAGATACTATTACTCATCAGCCAATAGCCTGTTTGTGAGGTTCAGATTTGGCTGTTTCCCATCGAGATCCTTCACTGCCAATTGGCAGAAAGGCCATGACTTTCTAACTTGTCTAGTGTACGGTTTAGTTCCCGAAACAATAGATCATGTTATGTACATGTGCCCACGATACTGTGATGTGTGCAGGAAACTGCTTTGTCCAATCTGCCTAAGTATTCGGGTTACCCGTTGCATTGAAGCGCAGCGAATTTTGAGGACTGACCCGCCAGACCCAGTAGTATTTTCTACAAGCCGTTTTTTGTTTAGTGTGAGGATAAAGCAGGGTGTAAAGAAATGGCTCCCTGTTGCAGTTACCCCCCACTTTTTGCCTGATACTGATGCTGAGTTGACTGAGAAGTGTGCTGGGACCCTGCTAACCAGGCCCCAGCACCAGTGTTCTTTCACCTAAAATGTGCCATTGTCTCCACAATTGGCACAACCCTGGCACCCAGGTAAGTCCCTTGTAACTGGTAACCCTGGTACCAAGGGCCCTGATGCCAGGGAAGGTCTCTAAGGGCTGCAGCATGTCTTATGCCACCCTAGGGACCCCTCACTCAGCACAGACACACTGCTTGCCAGCTTGTGTGTGCTGGTGGGGAGAAAATGACTAAGTCGACATTGCACTCCCCTCAGGGTGCCATGCCAACCTCACACTGCCTATGGCATAGGTATGTCACCCCTCTAGCAGGCCTTACAGCCCTAAGGCAGGGTGCACTATACCACAGGTGAGGGCATAGGTGCATGAGCACTATGCCCCTACAGTGTCTAAGCAAAACCTTAGACATTGTAAGAGCAGGGTAGCCATAAGAGTATATGTTCTGGGAGTCTGTCAAAAATGAACTCCACAGCTCCATAATGGCTACACTGAATACTGGGAAGTTTGGTATCAAACTTCTCAGAATAATAAAACCACACTGACGCCAGTGTTGGATTTATTAAAAAATGCACACAGAGGGCATCTTAGTGATGCCCCCTGTATTTTTACCCAATTGTTCAGTGCAGGACTGACTGGTCTGTGCCAGCCTGCTGCTGAGAGACGAGTTTCTGACCCCATGTGGTGAGGGCCTTTGTGCTCCCTGGGGACAGAAACAAAAGCCTGCTCTGGGTGGAGATGCTTCACACCTCCTCCCTGCAGGAACTGTAACACCTAGCATTGAGCCTCAAAGGCTCAGGCTTCGTGTTACAATGCCCCAGGGCACTCCAGCTAGTGGAGATGCCCGCCCCTTGAACACAGCCCCAACTTTTGGTGGCAAGTCCAGGGGAGATAATGAGAAAAACAAGGAGGAGTCACTGGCCAGTCAGGACAGCCCCCAAGGTGTCCTGAGCTGAGGTGACTCTGACTTTTAGAAATCCTCCATCTTGCAGATGGAGGATTCCCCCAATAGGATTAGGGATGTGCCCCCCTCCCCTCAGGGAGGAGGCACAAAGAGGGTGTAGCCACCCTCAAGGAAAGTAGCCATTGGCTACTGCCCTCCCAGACCTAAACACACCCCTAAATCGAGTATTTAGGGGCTCCCCAGAGCCTAGGAACTCAGATTCCTGCAACCTAAGAAGAAGAGGACTGCTGAGCTGAAAAACCCTGCAGAGAAGACAGAGACACCAACTGCTTTGGCCCCAGCTCTACCGGCCTGTCTCCCGCCTTTGGAAGGAAACTGCTCCAGCGACGCTTTCCCCAAGACCAGCGACCTCTGAATCCTCAGAGGACTGCCCTGCTCTAAAAGGAACAAGAAACTCCTGACAACAGCGGCCCTGTTCACCCAAGACTGCAACTTTGTTTCCAAAGAAGCAACTTAAAGACAACAGCATTTCCCGCCAGAAGCGTGAGACTTGCAACTTTGCACCCGACGCCCCCGGCTCAACTTGTGGAGAAACAACACTTCAGGGAGGACTCCCCGGCGACTCCGAGACTGTGAGTAACCAAAGTTGTCCCCCCTGAGCCCCCACAGCGACGCCTGCAGAGGGAATCCCGAGGCTCCCCCTGACCGCGACTGCCTGACTCTCAGATCCCGACACCTGGAAAAGACCCTGCACCCGCAGCCCCCAGGACCTGAAGGATCGGAACTCCAGTGCAGGAGTGACCCCCAGGAGGCCCTCTCCCTTGCCCAGGTGGTGGCTACCCCGAGGAGCCCCCCCTCCCCCCCCTTGCCTGCATCGCTGAAGAGACCCCTTGGTCTCCCATTGAAACCTATTACAAACCCGACGCTTGTTTGCACACTGCACACGGCCGCCCCCGCGCTGCTGAGGGTGTACTTTCTGTCTGGACTTGTGTCCCCCCCGGTGCCCTACAAAACCCCCCTGGTCTGCCCTCCGAAGACGCGGGTACTTACCTGCTGGCAGACTGGAACCGGGGCACCCCCTTCTCCATTGAAGCCTATGTGTTTTGGGCACCACTTTGAACTCTGCACCTGAGCGGCCCTGAGCTGCTGGTGTGGTAACTTTGGGGTTGCTCTGAACCCCCAACGGTGGGCTACCTTGGACCCCAATCTGAACCCCGTAGGCGGTTTACTTACCTGCAAGAACGAACAATTACTTACCTCCCCTAGGAACTGTGAAAATTGCACTGTGTCTAGTTTTAAAATAGCTATATGTGTTATTTGAAAAGTATATATGCTATTGTGATTATTCAGCGTTCCTAAAGTACCTACCTGCAATACCTTTCATTGGAAGTATTACATGTAAAATTTGAACCTGTGGTTCTTAAAATAAACTAAGAAAATATATTTTTCTATACAAAAACCTATTGGCCTGGAATTGTCTCTGAGGGTGTGTTCCTCATTTATTGCCTGTGTGTATGTACCACAAATGCTTAACACTACTCCTTTGATAAGCCTACTGCTCGACCACACTACCACAGAATAGAGCATTAGAATTATCTCTTTTTGCCACTATCTTACCTCTAAGGGGAACCCTTGGACTCTGTGCATACTATTCCTTACTTTGAAATAGTGCATACAGAGCCAACTTCCTACACAGGGGAAGCTAACAAAGTAATCTCTAATAATTCAGCTAGTTCAGCCGCAGATTGTGATTCACACAAATTAGTAATTGCAGTTATCATTATGTATAATGTATTGTATCCTCAAGTTCTTATCGCTCTGCACAATGCACTTTGATCCTATGTCTTTTGATAATATAAGTATATTGATAGCTGGAAGGGTCCCGATTACCAGAATGTTTTAAACAATTTACTGCAGTGCAACTTGTTTATTGATATGCACAATATTGTTATGTTTTACTGATAGTCATTGTATAACGATATTCAAGTGGACCCAGATGATGATTAGGTGAAGGGCCACCTGATGTCTTGCACTTAATACACATACGTGAAGGGGGGTTACTCTGATGCACTGCTGTTTATCTATTTAATGTCTTTACATTTTTTATGATAATATTGTGAAAGCTTTTTAGATGTTTACTCTTTTTATTATATTGTATTTGATTCAGCACAATGGAATGATGATATTATTATATATATCGGTATATGTTTTTATCTTTGACGGTCTAGATACCGAAGAAAGATCGATTTGAACTCTCCACACTTTAGACATCAAATGGTGTCTAAAGTTCTACCTCCACAGTACTAAACAGATTCGCAAAATGGATCAACTGCTAATTTCCTATAGTCAAGGACATCAGAGGACTGCAGTGAAGAAAACCACAATAGCACAGTGGGCCACAGAAACAATTCAAGTTTTGCCACTCTAAGTCTGGCAAATCCCTGATGAGAAAACAAAGGCATGTTCTACAAGAGCAATATCAACTTCAGCTGCTCTTATCACAGGCATCCACTGGAGAAAATATGCCGAGCTGCCACATGGAAGAGCACCTACGCGTTTACACAGCAATACTGCCTAAACGCAGTGACTTTGCAATGGGACAGGCTGTGTTACGCCATCTATTACAATAAGGTGAGTCTTTAAATAGAGGTGTTTATTCATTTTAATTCTAATGCTTTTCTGTCAGCTGTATATTACCACTTTCTTGTTCTTTCAGCTCCTACTGATCTAAATTTTCAGTTATAATTTCAAATGTATGTCTAGATACATATAAATGGGTATGCTGTATTGGCTATTATGAAAATGTGTTGTTTTTGCCCTCCATCCTCTAAGAGTACTTCTGTTGCCTACAATACTGCTTGCTATTCTGATTTAAGCATGTGAATCTATTAAAGATCCAATACTGGATAAGAAAATGAGTTACTTACCTGTAACTGCAGTTATCCAGTTTTGGTATGTTTCATAGATTCACATGCGACCCACCCTCCTCCTCTGAGAGACTCCCCTGATAATTAAGGATGTTATTCCCACTTGTGCCTGAACATCTGACGGAATCAGCCTCTCTTGGGAGTATTCTAGAGAGTGCTATCACCTGATTGGTCATAGTTCAAGTTCAGTCCTTTTTTTTTTTTTTTTTAAAGGACATAGATAGGCTATTAAACTTATGCGATTATAGCCTACTGTAATTCTTCCATCCTGCTTTATCATGGTAACATGGGACTCCCACTTAGACGACAAAGAATGATTCAAGCATGTCAATCTATGAAAGATACCAATACTGGATAACTGCAGTTATAGGTAAATGACAAATTTTCTTATGTTTGCTATGCTCTTGTCGCCCATATTAACTGTTCTAACTTATCTGAATAGCACCTACAACATGCAATTTTTGTTAGTATTTTTTTCAGTCTGCACTACCATGAATGAATGGTACTGCAAGCATTTTTTGATTACTAAATGTCACCTTATTGATCCTATGTTCACTGTATGAAGAAGCAGCTATTTATTGTCGTTGTAATTGTTTTAATTTGGAAATTATAGATAAATGACTAAATGAAAAAAAACAATATTTATGAGGATGGTGAGGATATCCTCATCTTTGTTTTGAGAAAGAATCATTAAATAATCTTTAAATGGACTCTTTAGGGCTTACCATCCATTATGGAACCCTCCAGTACAATGGGAGCTGAATACAGCATTGAGTTAACTCATGTTGCCCACATTTAAACCCATACATTGAGAGCACTCAAAATTTCTCTTATGGTAGTCTGACCCGTGCTTGCCCTTACATCAGCAAGGAAACTAAGAGCTGTGCAAGCCTTTACCATAAGTAAACCTTTTTCAAATTCACCAAAGACACTCATTCAGCACACCAATCCGATATTTATGTCGAAGGGCCCGATTTAGATTTGGGCGGACATGTTACTCTGTCAAAACGGTGACAGATAGCCCGTCCACCGAAGTATAAATCCCATTACATCCTTGGGGATTTTTATTTTGTTGGACGGGCTAGCCGTTACCGTTGTGAAAGAGTAACCAGTCGGCCGAAAACTAAAATCCTAAATTATTTTCTGCTGAATGAAACAGTCAACCATTGTTATTTTTTCTCTACTCCATCCACATCAGGTGCAACATCTTTGCACTCACTGGATACCCAGAGGTGCGTCAGATATTACACAGACAAAGCACAAGATGTACACACATTAGACCAACTGTGTACGCCATTTAGCCTTTCAGAAAGAGGCCCGGCGCTATCCAAACAGGGCATAGCACGTAGGCTGTGAGCCTGCATCACCTTTTGCCACAGTAAGGCAGAGTGTCCACTTCTAGGCAGATTGAGGGCACATTCTACTTGAAGCATGACAAAATGCTGTGCTTCATGCTGGTGGGCTGCTACAAGACATTTGCTGTACTGCCGTATGGAAAATCGGGGTATCTTCCACCAAGCAGAACTGCCTTGATACTAACGCAGCAGCCTACTTAGAAGCTGAGCAGGCAGTTTCATGCAATCTGTCTCATCAAAGGTAAGCCTGCTTCTTGCCCTATTCAAATGTTATGTAAGGCTTGCTGTTCTGACTCGAGCATGTCAATATATGCAAGACCCAATGCTGGAGAAGAAATTACTTATTAACCTGTAACTCCAGTTCACCAGTGTTGGTACCTTTCATATATTCACAAGAGACCCTCGCTCCTTCATGGTCTGAGGCTCACTTTTATTTGATTATTGTGGCTGCCTGTAAGGGGAGTACCGGCTGAAGTCTGAGTTGTTTCATATGTGGTACATGTGCTACTAAATAAACATTGTTGTTAAGGCGGCGGCGGCAAAAAGAAAAACAAAAAACGAGAAGTGATTCACAGCAAGCCAATCCCTATATGCCTGTACATTTCAGAATGAATAATAAACTATGAAATTGTTAAATACATGGCAAAATTATATTTTTCAATGTCAGCTTGTGGCCCCAAAGTCTTTGTACCTGGATGTGATCTCTGTACTGCTGCTGAGCTTCAAATTCACGCTGCTGGCTTTTTAGACGTTCTTCTTTGATCTTCATGAAGTTTTCAAAGTCCCCACGGTACGTTTCTAGGCGCTGAGAGTGCAAGTGGATGATGTCAGTGGCTACAGCATTCAGGAAATTCCTGTCGTGGGAAACTACGAGAATGGTGGACTGCCAAGTCTGTAAAAGAACAAGATAATAAACAGTGCTTCATGTATGCACTGAAGAATGGAAAGGCAAGAAGCAGTCAACTCAGCCTAGGGCAAGAGAAATCATCCAAGCTAAAGCCTAGATAAAATATGGTCCCATAGCAAAAGGAAATAAACAAGGTACACCAGAAGATCCTGCTCACACAGTTGAGAGCTTTTAGATGTGCCAGGCATAATAAACTCACAAGACAGATTGTAGATGTAGATGGCACATGTAGCTCTTCACAGGTTCAGTATTAGGGAACCAATATGCAAAGCTTATGCGGCAGGTGTATAACACTTCAGATGCTTATTGTCTCCTGTGTGATGACGTTTTGCAATTAATGATCCTTACTCACTCCCGGTCTCACAGTGGGCAGGGGCAGATGACAGAATGTACCCAGCAAAGCTGGCTGCGATAGTCGTATGGCAGATACAATTAGCATTCATGATAAATAAACAGATGGCATGTATGCATGTCGATTCTTGTAGCTGCAGTTTGGGAACCAACATCACATTTGAAGCATACACAATACACACAGGGGGCCAGAGGGGAGACTAATGCTGTACAACTCACATTCAGTTCCCATGTTTAAGGGCTACTCCTTTTAATGATTAAAGTGGATGAGATGGCATATCAAGGGATGTCCACTACTCCTCAGTTCAAGACTTTCCATCAGGAAAACAGGATAAAAGGGTTCAGAGGTAAAGGGTGGAGAGTGGGAGTAAAAGAAAAGTATGAATAGGATACACAAAGACACAAACTAAGTCCTTTGTGTTGAAGAAGTAAGAAATCTGAATCTCATACTGTAATTTCTTAGAAACAGCATAAGTGAATTATTTACAACAAATCACTTATTTATTATGGCACATACCTGCAGGTAGTTCTCCAACCAAATAATAGCCCGGACGTCCAACATGTTTGTAGGCTCTGAAAATCAAGAGTGCCTTTGTAAATGGTGTGCATATGGGAAGACTCAGTTGTGACTGTTATTCCATGCAGCAAAATCTGTGCCAGAGAAACCACTGTAAATGTGAAACGTGCCAGGAAAATAGAGAAAAACAGATATAAATACTGAAGCTTGATAAAAGAATCCTGTACCAATGCCATCTGAAAATACTGCACTGGAGAAGTGCAAGGATGTGTTGGCAGCCTAATGTTTGTACTTTGTCATGCAAGGCTAAATTATGTACAAATTCCTACAAACTTGTGAGGAAGCCAATGTGGTCTGGTGACCTCCAGTCTATTGTACAATTTCAGGTTCGATAAATGTGGCAATTGTTTCATAGATTTACATATCTTAATAAAACCCCAACTCATCCAAAGAACCTGTACATCTGTCCTTGTGGGCCGATAGTAAACCCAATACCATTACAGTGGTGTTTATGAACTGTGATCCATTACTATACTATTATATCTAATAGCAGTCAGAAGTGTATAGGTACGGTACTGTGCTGTTGGTCTCTCCCTTCATACTAACTGTAGGTTCAGTACCCTGCTGCTGTTCTCTCCCTTCTTACTAAGTGGTGTTGAATTGCCTATATTTAAAATAATTATGTCACTGAGAACTTCCTACACGAGTAGCTCAGCACATGCAAATTATCATCCTGCAGATCAAGGACTGTTTTTCCATCAATCAGGCAAGATAGTACTTAACCAGTTCTTTTGGGGCAAAACAGCAATTGTCAGCTTCAGAACTTGCTTCCTAGTAAATTAGTAAGAAGTACAATGGAAGAAGCAAAGTACTTTCTCAGTATTCCTCTGACGAAGAAAAATGTTGACATAGACAGACCTTACAGATTCGGAAACTGAGCATGAACCAATTCTTACAACCTGATGTACAAGTTACTTCCCTTCGTGATAAAATATCTGACATATTCTAGTTGCAGATTCCTTACCTTAGAATTTCCCCCATGCGTCAGACTGGATCTGGAGATTCTTTTTTTAGCAATACCCTTGTGTGTCGGTAGGTGGTGTCGGTCCACTCCGCAGGCGTCATAGTCACCGTGATGACAACGGGAGTAGTACATAGACACTGCCTCAGCGCAGTGATATCAGTTTCTTTTAAAGACTTTCCACGCCAAAGCGCAGAGCAGTTAAGAACACTGAGATTGGTGCGCCAGAGCCAAGGACCTAAAGGGGGGGAATTCCTGCCCCTAGAAATCAGTTCTCAAGTGGGGAGGATGGGTGGGTCGGTAAGGAATCTGCAACTAGAATGTTTCAACCAGATATTTTTTTACCGAAGGTAAGTAACATGTACATCTGATAGAGACTTCTAGTTGCAGATTCCTTACCTTAAGACTAGATACCCAAGCAATGCCATCCTCGGTGGTGGGATGCGAACCAAGATCATACTAGAAAGTCCTGCAGGAATGAACGACCAAAGTAGCCGTTCCGACGGACCTGACTGACCAGGCAGTAATGTTTAGCAAACGTGTGCAGGGACGCCCATGTAGCTGCCTGGCAGATATCCATGCCAGGAACTCCGCGTGCTAACGCAGTGGAAGCAGCAGTCGCTCTGGTGGAATGAGCACACAAGCCCTCAGGGAGTTGCTTCTTGGCCAAAGCGTAGCACATCTTGATGCAAAGAAGTACTGTAAGGAAATGCCTCCTTGGCATGGTTACCCCCTGACTTTTTGCCTTTGCTGATGCTATGTTTTGAATTGAAAGTGTGCTGAGGCCTGCTAACCAGGCCCCAGCACCAGTGTTCTTTCCCTAACCTGTACTTTTGTTCCCACAATTGGCACACCCTGGCATCCAGGTAAGTCCCTTGTAACTGGTACCCCTGGTACCAAGGGCCCTGATGCCAGGGAAGGTCTCTAAGGGCTGCAGCATATCTTATGCCCCCCTGGGGACCCCTCACTCAGCACAGACACACTGCTTGCCAGCTTGTGTGTGCTGGTGAGGACAAAACAAGTAAGTCGACATGGCACTCCCCTCAGGGTGCCTGCCAACCTCACACTGCCTATGCAGTATAGATAAGTCACCCCTCTAGCAGGCCTTATAGCCCTAAGGCAGGGTGCACTATACCATAGGTGAGGGCACCAGTGCATGAGCACTGTGCCCCTACAGTGTCTAACCCAAACCTTAGACATTATAAGTGCAGGGTAGCCATAAGAGTATATGGTCTGGGAGTCTGTCAAACACGAACTCCATAGCACCATAATGGCTACACTGAAAACTGGGAAGTTTGGTATCAAACTTCTCAGCACAATAAATGCACACTGATGCCAGTGTACATTTTATTGTGAAATACACCCCAGAGGGCACCTTAGAGGTGCCCCCTGAAACCTTAACCGACTACCTGTGTAGGCTGACTGGTTTTAGCAGCCTGCCACACTCGAGACATGTTGCTGGCCCCATGGGGAGAGTGCCTTTGTCACTCTGAGGCCAGTAACAAAGCCTGCACTGGGTGGAGATGCTAACACCTCCCCCAGGCAGGAGCTGTAACACCTGGCGGTGAGCCTCAAAGGCTCACCCCCTTTGTTCCAGCACCGCAGGACACTCCAGCTAGTGGAGTTTCCCACCCCCTCCGGCCACGGCCCCACTTTTGGTGGCAAGGCCGGAGGAAATAATGAGAATAACAAGGAGGAGTCACTGGCCAGTCAGGACAGCCCCTAAGGTGATCTGAGCTGAAGTGACTAACTTTTAGAAATCCTCCATATTGCAGATGGAGGATTCCCCCAATAGGGATAGGATTGTGACCCCCTCCCCTTGGGAGGAGGCACAAAGAGGGTATACCCACCCTCAGGGCTAGTAGCCATTGGCTACTAACCCCCCAGACCTAAACACGCCCTTAAATTTAGTATTTAAGGGCTTCCCTGAACCCTAAAGATTGAGATTCCTGCAACTTACAAGAAGAAGAGGACTGCTGAGCTGAAAAACCCCTGCAGAAGAAGAAAGAAGACACCAACTGCTTTGGCCCCAGTCCTACCGGCCTGTCTCCTGCCTTCAGAAGAAAACTGCTCCAGCTACGCTTTCCCCCGGACCAGCGACCCCTGAATCCTCAGAGGACTGCCCTGCTTCAAAGAAACCAAGAAACTCCAGAGAACAGCGGCTCTGTTCAACAAAGACTGCAACTTTGTATCCTGAGGAGCAGATTTAAAGACCCCTGCAATCCCCGCAAGAAGCGTGAGACTTGCAACACTGCACCCGGCGCCCCCGACTCGACTGGTGAAGAAACAACACTACAGGGAGGACCCTCAGGCGACTCCAAGACTGTGAGTAACCCAAGTTGTCCCCCCTGAGCCCCCACAGCGACGCCTGCAGAGGTAATCCCGAGGCTTCCCCCTGACCGCGACTGCCTGACTCTGAAATCCCGACGCCTGGAAAAGACCCTGCACCCGCAGCCACCAGGACCTGAAGGATCGGAACTCCAGTGCAGGAGTGACCCCCAGGAGGCCCTCTCCCTTGCCCAGGTGGTGGCTACCCCGAGGAGCCCCCCCCCTTGCCTGCCTGCACCGCTGAAGAGACCCCTTGGTCTCTCATTTAAAACCATTGGAAACCCGACGTGTGTTTGCACACTGCACCCGGCCGCCCCCACGCTGCTGAGGGTGTACTTTTTGTGCTGACTTGTGTCCCCCCCGGTGCCCTACAAACCCCCCCTGGTCTGCCCTCCGAAGACGTGGGTACTTACCTGCTGGCAGACTGGAACCGGGGCACCCACTTACCTCCATTGAAGCCTATGTGTTTTGGGCACCTCTGACCTCTGCACCCGACTGGCCCTGAGCTGCTGGTGTGGTGACTTTGGGGTTGCTCTGAACCCCCAACGGTGGGCTAACTTGGACCAAAAACTGAGACCTGTAAGTGACTTACTTACCTGTTAAAAATAACAATACTTTACCTCCCCCAGGAACTGTGAAAATTGCACTGTGTCCACTTTTAAAACAGCTATTTGTGTTTTATGTGAAAAGTATATATGCTACTGTAATGATTCAAAGTTCCTAAAGTACTTACCTGCAATACCTTTCAAATGAGATATTACATGTAGAATTTGAACCTGTGGTTCTTAAAATAAACTAAGGAAATTTGTCTCTGAGTGTGTGTTCCTCATTTATTGCTTGTGTGTATGTACAACAAATGCTTAACACTACTCCTTTGATAAGCCTACTGCTCGACCACACTACCACAAAATAGAGCATTCGTATTATCTCTTTTTGCCACTATCTTACCTCTAAGGGGAACCCTTGGACTCTGTGCATACTATTCCTTACTTTGAAATAGTGCATACAGAGCCAACTTCCTACATGGGCACAGTGCAGTTTTGGGCTTATCCTCCTGAAAAGCAAGTCCAAGATATTCAAGCTATGATTCCAATCTTTCAGCCTCTGTCTTGGTTTTCGGTGAGACTGACTCTGAGGCTGCTGGGCCTCATGGCCTCCTGCATCCTGCTAGTCACACATGCCAGATGGCATATGCGGGCTCTGCAGTTGGACTTTAAGTACACCCTCAGCAGCGCGGGGGCGGCCGGGTGCAGTGTGCAAACAAGCGTCGGGTTCTCTGTTGATTTCAATGGGAGACCAAGGGGTCTCTTCAGCGGTGCAGGCAGGCAAGGGGGGGGGGGGGCTCCTCGGGGTAGCCACCACCTGGGCAAGGGAGAGGGCCTCCTGGGGGTCACTCCTGCACAGGAGTTCCGTTCCTTCAGGTGCTGGGGGCTGCGGGGGCAGGGTCTTTTCCAGCCGTCGGAAAATAGAGTTCAGGCAGTCGCGGTCAGGGGGAGCCTCGGGATTCCCTCTGCAGGCGTCGCTGTGGGGGCTCAGGGGGGACAACTTTGGTTACTCACAGTCTTGGAGTCGCCTGAGGGTCCTCCCTGAGGTGTTGGTTCTCCACCAGTCGAGTCGGGGACGCCGGGTGCAGTGTTGCAAGTCTCACGCTTCTTGCGGGGATTTGCAGGGGTCTTTAAATCTGCTCCTCTGTAACAAAGTTGCAGTTCTTTTGGAGCAGTGCCGCTGTCCTCGGGAGTTTCTTGTCTTTCTTGAAGCAGGGCAGTCCTCAGAGGATTCAGAGGTCGCTGGTCCCTTGGAAAGCGTCGCTGGAGCAGGTTTCTTTGGAAGGCAGGAGACAGGCCGGTAAGTCTGGGGCCAAAGCAGTTGGTGTCTTCTGTTCTTCCTCTGCAGGGGTTTTTCAGCTCAGCAGTCCTCTTCTTCTTGTAGTTTCAGGAATCTAAATTCTTAGGTTCAGGGAAGCCCTTAAATACTAAATTTAAGGGCGTGTTTAGGTCTGGGGGGTTAGTAGCCAATGGCTACTAGCCCTGAGGGTGAGTACACCCTCTTTGTGCCTCCTCCCAAGGGGAGGGGGTCACATCCCTAATCCTATTTGGGGGAATCCTCCATCTGCAAGATGGAGGATTTCTAAAAGTTAGAGTCACTTCAGCTCAGGAAACCTTAGGGGCTGTCCTGACTGGTCAGTGACTCCTCCTTGTTTTTCTCATTATTTTCTCCGGCCTTGCCGCCAAAAGTGGGGGCCGTGGCCGGAGGGGGCGGGCAACTCCACTAGCTGGAGTGTCCTGCGGTGCTGGCACAAAGGGGTGAGCCTTTGAGGCTCACCGCCAGGTGTTACAGCTCCTGCCTGGGGGAGGTGTTAGCATCTCCACCCAGTGCAGGCTTTGTTACTGGCCTCAGAGTGACAAAGGCACTCTCCCCATGGGGCCAGCATCATGTCTCGGTTGTGGCAGGCTGCTGGAACCAGTCAGCCTACACAGATAGTCGGTTAAGGTTTCAGGGGGCACCTCTAAGGTGCCCTCTGTGGTGCATTTTACAATAAAATGTACACTGGCATCAGTGTGCATTTATTGTGCTGAGAAGTTTGATACCAAACTCCCCAGTTTTCAGTGTAGCCATTATGGTGCTGTGGAGTTCGTGTAAAACAGACTCCCAGACCATATACTCTTATGGCTACCCTGCACTTACAATGTCTAAGGTTTTGCTTAGACACTGTAGGGGCACAGTGCTCATGCACTGGTGCCCTCACCTATGGTATAGTGCACCCTGCCTTAAGGCTGTAAGGCCTGCTAGAGGGGTGACTTATCTATACTTGCATAGGCAGTGAGAGGCTGGCATGGCACCCTGAGGGGAGTGCCATGTCGACGTACTCATTTTGTTCTCACCAGCACACACAAGCTGGCAAGCAGTGTGTCTGTGCTGAGTGAGAGGTCTCCAGGGTGGCATAAGACATGCTGCAGCCCTTAGAGACCTTCCTTGGCATCAGGGCCCTTGGTAACAGGGGTACCATTTACAAGGGACTTATCTGGATGCCAGGGTGTGCCAATTGTGGATACAAAAGTACAGGTTAGGGAAAGAACACTGGTGCTGGGGCCTGGTTAGCAGGCCTCAGCACACTTTCAATTCAAAACATAGCATCAGCAAAGGCAAAAAGTCAGGGGGTAACCATGCCAAGGAGGCATTTCCTTACAGACCGCTTCGACTACTACTTCTTACTTGCACCCGAAGATTTTGAGGAAGACGAGTGGTGATGGCTCCGCAAATGGTCTCAAGACCTTCCTCTCTAGCGAGACCCAGACCTACGCAGAGTCGAGCGTCAGGCCGCCATGAGCTTAAGAGACTACTCCCCTCAAGGCCTTCGGGTGCATGGCCTGGCACTCGCAACACGGCTTGAACTTAGTCTTTGGGTACATCCTCGATGCACCAAAAACTCACTTGAAAACTCGACAAAACGGTCGAAATCGGTCAAAAAGAGACCAAGGTAGCTCTCTCCGAATCAGTGTGTGGCAGGGAAAGAAAAGAACTGACGTCACTGCGCTGAGGAGGCATCTATGTACTTCTCCTGACATCATCACGATGACAACAATGCCCGCGGAGTCAACTGACGCCACCTACCGAGGCACAAGGGTATTGCTCAAAGAAAAATCTCCAGATGCAGTCTGACGCATGGGGGAAATTCTAAGGTAAGGAATCTGCAACTAGAAGTCTCTATCAGATTTTACATTTGTTTTTTTAATATTAAACCAACTAACGCCTTGAATGTGCTTCCACCTTCTAAGCCTGTTTCTTCTGGTTTGTTTTTTATGGTTGGTGCCCTGTTCCACAGGACAACTACTGTTAAGTACAGAAACTTCTGTAACTAACCAATCTTTGGCAGTTTAATATTGCACTCAAAGCCATTAACTTGAAAATAATAAGGTTCCACAAGAGGAGTCGTTTGTAATAAGGGTAAAGTTTTAGGTCATTCGTCACTGTATCTGCTGGAAACATGAAATGGCCCACTCCACTCCTTTGCATTAATCATTGTTTAATAAGGAAGCAAGATAAACAGAGAGCTAGGTAAATAAGTATCTAAATTTATGTTTTGACCTTACAGTAATGCCACCACTGTGAAGAGGAAGAACCACATTTGGAAAACTAAGCTGTGTTTTTCCTGTTGCTCAAATGGAGTACTTTTTTGTGTGCGAAGGATGAAGTTTTATAACAGGTGCAAATAAAGATCTTGCCCATATACCAGAGTGGCTAATGGTTCTGTCTACATGTGTAGAAACGCCAGGGTATGAAAGTGCTTCTTCGTATGCTTTGATACATAACTAGCCTACATTTTGATGGTACAGCCTAGTTCACCACCAACAGAAGAGATACATAAAAATAGAAAACAGGCATAGTAACAGGAAACAAATGGAGTTTTCTTTTAATTCAGGATATTTTTCCACCCAAGCCTTTAGAACATTGAGAGTAAAATGAAAGGAGCTACTCTTAATAGAAAGAATCCTGGCAATGCTTGGTTTCTTCTGCAGCAGTCTCTGCATCCTTCAAGTCAGGAATTTCTTCCGGATGCATGGAGTCCAGAAACAAATCCTTGGAGCATGCTTCCTCCCCAACTTTTCCCCTTCACTGTAAGTCACTGCAGCAGGGCTTTTATGTGTCTGGGTTTTATTGATTTAAATAGCTGAGGGAAGCACTGCGGTCACCTCAGTGAAATAGAGAAATTTAGACTGCACAAAGCCTGTGGAGAAGACTTGGGTCAACACTTCCCTATGAACAAACATTCATCCCCAATTTAGAGGTCCTGTTGTCAGCACTGGCTGCCAGAAAAGAGCTGTCCAACCAAGTGCCCCTAACTGTCAGGAAGACATTCTCAGAAACACACTTTCAAACAGATGCCATTTGGACTGTCAACGTTTTAGACTTGGAAAGTACTGTCGGAATTTCACTTAAATCAAAAAATATCCTCAGATATTTCCCTATAAGGGTTTCAATTAGAGAGACACAATGTGGTTAGCTCATGAGCTTTAAATTTTTATTTGAAAAGAACATTAGTTCAGACTATGAGCACCTGCTTGTATGGTGGTCTCACTCCACGTAACAGAACTACTGAAGTGACCACTGCTGACTGACAGTCCCATGTAATTGCTTCTAAAAACCTCTCCCTTTCAGAGATATTTGCAGAGCAGCACTATGGCCTACACTTTTCCAAAAAGCATTAGACGCTAAACTAATCATCAAGGAAAATACTGCTTTCGAACAAAAAGTTCAGCAAAATCTTTTGCTTTAAGTATGGTTGGTCAAGTCCCTCAAGCTGAGCTAAGCCGTAAAGTCAGTTTCCAAATCAGATGTGAAGGGGAGAGAACAGGACAGCAGGCGGAGCAAAATTACTATACTTTTAGTCCTTGCCCTTCCTCTGCCACTATACCAACCCAGTTACCCACCTCAATAAGCATATGTTCGGCTTAAAGCCATAATGTAGGAAAAACAGAAGGTACACTTTTTGGCAGCTGATAATAAACTCACACATGGACCGACACGTGCAAGGTTGCAGACTCATGGGGGTTCCAAAATTATTTTTTGCTTGGATCTTCTGCACTACAACAATTGCCAATAAGTTGTAAAGGAGGCAGAGAAAAGACTAGGAAATTTGAAAAACACTGATGGTAATTTTTTTAAAACCAATTGAAATGCCTCTCCTGCCCCAATAAGACAAAGGGGTAAACAGACACTTACCATCAAGCAGCAGCAGGTCAGGCCTGTGAAGGGAAAAGCAAAGGATACTCATGAAAAGCAATTCAGCTAACAATTGGAAACGGCCACACAAAGGAACAAAATGTGGGTTATTAACACCCTGACAAAGGAAACGTTCCAAATATCGTCATCGTACAGCCAGTGATTACATAAAATAACTTCAGAAAAATTTGAGCTGTTCCTTAAGTTGGAACTCAACATATTGCAACATGGCCTCGTCATAAATTCATTTTTAAAAAGGAAAAAAAAAAAAAACAAGCTTATGAAGCAACCTCTCACGTAGTTTTGTGTGCATATGCAAACTCCTACAAAAGGATGAGACTTTTCTTTTTGCTTGCCAATCCAATTTAGATTGGTAAACAAAAAACAAAAAAAAAAAAAAGAGTAGTGCAGTTGGGGAGAAGCAACATGGATGAAAGGGAGTTGGGCCGAATCAGAGGGCTGGGGAAACAATAGGAGGGCAGGGAGGGTGAAGCAACACAGGTGCAAGAGGCAGAAGAAGCAGTACAGAGGGTCTCACCGGGAGGAAGGAACACAGAGGGCGAGAGGCAAAGGAAGAAAGAGGACACAAGTAAGAGGGAAGTAAGCAAATAGAGGGAGTAATGTGGGTGGAGCACACAAACTATAGAAAGCACAACTTGGAACTGGAGTGGGGTAAGCACATAGGTGAAGAAACAACACAGGGAAAGGCACACTAGAGGTCAGTGGAGACGTACACAGGCAGTGAAAGAACATGATCAAGTGCGGCACATGGGGAGACTGCTCGAAAATATATACTCTTGCAGAAAAAGCAACATCTGAAAAGGGAGCAGCGCAAGGACAAGTGCTCCAAGGGAAAGCCCACACACACTAACGAATAGGAAACAAGCAAATTAGAGTGAGAATGAAGTCAAGCAGCGGTAAGCAACGGGCAGGGCTCCAAGGCTAGCTAACAATAGTCTAGCAACAGACAGCGCAGTTGCTGTCTAGTACATAGTACCTACAAATAGAGAAGGTGGCCCTCTTTCACATGTCAACTCTGCCACTACCTCCTTAGGTGGTTTAGAAGCTGGGCTGCATCATCATGCATAACAGTGCCACCAATTTCATTTTGATAAACAGGAGCGAGAAACAACTTGCTTCAAACTAATCTTTTGGGTTAGCAGGGCTAAGGGTAGGAGGTGTAATAAAAGAAATGAATAAAAACATTTCCTTCTGTATCATGGAATGTGTTCAGAAATGCTTAAACCGATTCAAAGTTAGTGAACCAATGCCATATCACAAGAAGTGTGACCAACCAGTTGCACAATGAGGCCAATACGGAATGCAATTAGTCAAAATGATTTATCTGGCAAGCAGGGCCCACTAGGGAGTCTGTATTGGAATCTGTCTCTATAGAAACTTTCCACAAAGAAGTGCACTGATCTCTCAAACCATCACAAAATGAGATTTCTCAGAAACCCTGCTGTAGAAATCTTTCTCATGGGTAGGGTGTGCTCAGGGCCTAAGGGACAGAAGTCTGTGGCCTTCTGATTATAGGTAATGTGCATATGCAAAAACTGTCTGTTGAACTCCTGAACATCAATGCAAATACACTAATGAAAGACTAAATCAACACAACATCTAGGCTACTACTACTGAGAATACTTTACCATTGATTTAGGTAGGTTTAACTTATTTATTTGAAATTAAAGATTCTTTAAATTATGTCTCAACCATTAACTGAAATAAATATTTTTAATTTACTGCTTATTTTCAATATATTAAGAAGTGGGGTTACATAAGTTATATTAAAAATTACAAAAGGTCGGGTAAGTGTTAGTTACATATTAAATTATATAGCATTTAGGTTAGGGCTACTCAACATTAATTTATTTAAAGTAAATCAGTTTTAAATTACTGGGTTACGATTGTGGTGACTTCATTAAATCGAATTGGGAATATTTTGCATTCAGTTATTTTTTTGTTTTATTTTAAAAAGTAAAAATCCTTCCAATTTAAATTAACAAATTAGGAAAGTTAGTATTTGGTTTATGTTGACAATACTCACTTTCATGTAAGTTATTTAAGAGTTATAGCTGGAATAAACTTACTCCAAGTCAAGGCTACACTTACAATTAGGTTGAATGTTCCTTGTTGATGTAGTTGCTTTCGAATTTAACCTGCTATCCATTATGGATTGCTTTGTGGAAGCTAAATCTTTTCAGATTGCCCCTTAATTAATGAATCTTGATCACGTCCAGAAAGTTGTTTCCTACCACTCTTTTCAGTGCTTCTTCAGTTTTCCTACGAGCTAGGAAAAAAATCCAGACCCAATAGCGGAGAAAAATAGTTTTAACATGGCACCGAAGGTGAGAACATCTGGAGAAAATACAATGACATCAGACACCAAACGGAGGTTCCGTTGATGCCCACCGGCAAACAGGGGTAGAAAGAAAAGATAGGCAATTCTTTTTTTTTTTTACCCTACCACTATATGATGGAATAATGCACAGCATGTGAATCCAGAAAAGACTCACACTGCAAAACTACTTCTAATTTTGAAATTTTGGACTTGGGGGGGGGGGGGGGGGGGGGGGGGGGGGAGAAAGTACACAAATACGGATTACTGTGGATCTCAAAAATCATTTGAGGAAGGGGGACTTCTAAGCAAACCACACAGCAATTGAAAATAAATTAGGGCTCACTAGTTCACAGTGTCCGCAATTCACTTACTCTTCACACAGAGATAATGGCCACAAAGAAATCAACCTTTTAGCTATAAATCCTCAAGGTTTGCAAAAGGGAGAGAGAGAATAGACATTAGATGCTTTAGCCCTCACTCTCTCTGTCATTCTTCACTCTCTTATTCTCCTCGTTCTACAATACAGGACTGGAACGTTTTTAAGTGCCAGTTAACCGTCTCCCTTTTCTGCACAGTACCTTTGAGAGTAATCCAATGCCATTTTGATTTTTCTTTATCCACTCTCCTGTGAAGGCACGTTAGTGCATACATAGCCAACTTCCTGCAGTATTCACTATTTCAAAGTAAGGAATAGTATGCACAGAGTCCAAGGGTTCCCCTTAGAGGTAAGATAGTGGCAAAAAGAGATCATTCTAATGCTCTATTTTGTGGTAGTGTGGTCGAGCAGTAGGCTTATCAAAGGAGTAGTGTTAAGCATTTGTTGTACACACACAGGCAATAAATGAGGAACACACACTCAGAGACAATTCCAGGCCAATAGGTTTTTGTATAGAAAATGAAAATGTCACTTACCCAGTGTACATCTGTTCGTGGCATCAGTCGCTGAGATTCACATGGTATGCATGAGCTCGCCATCTGGTGTTGGGTCGGAGTGTTACAAGTTGTTTTTCTTCGAAGAAGTGTTTTCGAGTCACGGGACCGAGTGACTCCTCCTTCTGTGCTCATTGCGCATGGGCGTCGACTCCATCTTCGATTGTTTTCCCCGCAGAGGGTGAGGTAGGAGTTGTACTATAGTAATAGTGCCCGCGCAATGAAAAATGTAAGTATGTACCTATTAAAGGATTAAATAATATATATACAAATGTACAAAATTGAAGGTAACTTCTGAACTGCTACAGGCTTCCGGGGAGGTGGGTGGGTCCATGTGAATCTCAGCGACTGATGCCACGAACAGATGTACACTGGGTAAGTGACATTTTCAGTTCAATGGCATCTGTCGCTGTAGATACACATGGTATGCATAGACTAGTAAGCAGTTAGTTCCCCATAAGCGGTGGTTTAGCCTGTAGGAGTAGAAGTTGTCTGAAATAGAGTTCTTAATACAGCTTGACCTACTGTAGCTTGTTGTGCGGATAGCACATCTATACAGTAGTGTTTGGTGAATGTGTGAGGCGTAGACCAAGTGGCTGCCTTACTTATTTCCTGCATTGGGATGTTTCCTAAAAAGGCCATTGAAGCACCTTTTTTCCTTGTTGAATGTGCCCTGGGTGTAATGGGCAGTTGTGTTTTTGCTTTAAGGTAGCAGATTTGGATGCATTTAACTATCCATCTGGCTATACCTTGTTTTGATATTGGGTTACCTGCATGAGGTTTTTGGAATGCAATAAATAGCTGTTTAGTTTTTCTGATGTTTTTTGTTCTGTCAATGTAGTACATTAATGCTCTTTTGACATCTAATGTATGTAGTGCTCTTTCAGCCACAGAATCTGGCTGTGGGAAAAAAACTGGTAGTTCTACCGTTTGATTTAGATGGAATGGTGAAATAACTTTGGGTAAAAATTTTGGATTAGGTCGTAGGACGACCTTATTTTTATGTATTTGTATAAAAGGCTCTTGTGTTGTGAACGCTTGAATTTCACTTACTCTTCTTAGAGATGTAATGGCGATGAGAAAGGCAACTTTCCAGGTTAGGAATTGTATTCCGCAAGAGTGCATGGGTTCGAAAGGTGGGCCCATGAGTCTTGTTAGAACCACGTTTAGGTTCCATGAAGGAACAGGTGGTGTTCTTGGTGGTATAATTCTTTTAAGCCCTTCTATGAATGCTTTGATAACTGGTATCCTATACAAGGAAGTTGAATATGTAGTTTGCAGGTATGCAGATATTGCTGCAAGGTGTATTTTAATAGAAGAGAAGGCTAGCTTTGCTTTTTGTAAATGGAGCAAGTAATTTACTATATGTTTTGGAGTTGCGTCTAGTGGTTGTATCTGATTATGATGGCAGTACCAAACAAATCTTTTCCACTTACTTGCATAGCAGTGTCTAGTGGATGGCCTTCTGGCCTGCTTTATGACTTCCATACACTCTTGGCTAAGTTGTAAGTGTCCGAATTCTAGGATTTCAGGAGCCAGATTGCTAGATTCAGCGATGCTGGGTCCGGGTGTCTGATCTGTTGGTTGTGTTGCGTTAACAGATCTGGTTTGTTGGGCAGTTTGATGTGTGGTACTACAGACAGATCTAGCAGTGTTGTGTACCAGGGTTGTCTTGCCCACGTTGGTGCTATTAAAATGAGTTTGAGTTTGTTTTGACTCAATTTGTTTACTAGGTAAGGAAGGAGAGGGAGAGGAGGAAAAGCGTAAGCAAATATTCCTGACCAGTTCATCCATAGGGCATTGCCTTGGGATTGCTTGTGTGGGTATCTGGACGCGAAGTTTTGGCATTTTGCGTTCTCTTTTGTTGCAAATAAGTCTATTTGTGGTGTTCCCCAGAGTGTGAAGTAGGTGTTCAGAATCTGTGGGTGGATTTCCCATTCGTGGACTTGCTGGTGATCTCGAGAGAGATTGTCTGCCAGCTGATTCTGGATCCCTGGAATAAACTGTGCTATTAGACCAATTTGATGGTGGATTGCCCACTTCCATATTTTTTGAGCTAACAAGCTTAACTGCGTTGAATGTGTTCCTCCTTGTTTGTTTAGATAATACATCGTTGTCATGTTGTCTGTTTTGACAAGGATGTATTTGTGGGTTATGATTGGTTGGAAAGCTTTTAGTGCTTGAAAAACTGCTAATAATTCTAGATGATTTATATGCAGTTTTGTTTGATGTATGTTCCATTGTCCTCTTATGTTGTGTTGATTGAGATGTGCTCCCCACCCTGTCATGGAAGCATCTGTTGTTATTACGTACTGTGGCACTGGGTCTTGGAAAGGCCGCCCTATGTTTAAATTTATACTGTTCCACCATAGAAGCGAGAGGTAAGTTTGGCGGTCTAGCAACACCAGATCTAGAAGGTGACCCTGTGCTTGAGACCACTGTGAGGCTAGGCACTGTTGTAAGGGCCTCATGTGCAGTTTTGCGTTTGGGACAATGGCTATGCATGAGGACATCATGCCTAGGAGCTGTAGTATTGTTCTTGCTTGTATTGTTTGGTTTGGAGACATGTGTTGAATGACCCTGTTGAAATTGTGGATCCTTTGTGGAGTTGGCGTTGCTACTCCTTTTGTCGTGTCTATTATGGCTCCTAGATATTGCTGTACTTTGCTTGGCAGAATGTTTGATTTTGCAAAGTTGACGGTGAACCCTAGTTTGTAGAGGGTTTGTATGACTTGATTTGTGTGGTTTGAGCATTGTGTGAGCGAACTGGTTTTGATTAGCCAGTCGTCTAGATACGGGAACACATGTATTTGCTGCCTTCTGATGTGTGCAGCGACTACTGCTAGGCATTTTGTGAATACTCTTGGAGCGGTTGTTAAACCAAAAGGCAATACTTTGAATTGGTAATGTATTCCTTTGAATACAAACCATAGATATTTCCTGTGTGATTGATGTATTGGTATATGGAAATATGCGTCCTTGAGGTCTAGGGTTGTCATGTAGTCGTGTTTTTTGAGCAATGGTAACACTTCTTGTAGTGTGACCATGTGAAAGTGGTCTGATTTGATGAATGTGTTTACTACCCTGAGGTCTAGAATTGGTCTCAGTGTTTCGTCCTTTTTTGGTATCAAGAAGTACAGTGAATAAACTCCTGTGTTTATTTGTGTGCTTGGTACTAATTTTATTGCATTTTTTTGCAGTAGTGCTTGAACTTCTATCTCTAGAAGCTGTGAATGGTATTTTGATAAATTTTGTGATTTTGGTGGTATGTCTGGAGGGAATTGCATGAATTCTATGCAATAACCATGTTGGATAATTGCTAGGACCCATGTGTCTGTAGTTATTTTGTCCCATGCTTCGTAATATTGACGTATCCTCCCCCCCACTGGTGTTGTGTGGGAGGGGTGAGTGACGTGTGAGTCACTGCTTGTTGGTAGTGGTTTTGGGGCTTTGAAATCTTCCTCTATTCCTAGGGAATTGCCCCCCTCTATACTGGCCCCGAAAACCTCCCCTGTACTGTCCCTGGTAGGTGGGCGGTGCGGACTGTGAGGTGCTAGCTTGTGTGGCCTGACCCCGAAACCCTCCTCTAAAAGGTGTTTTGCGGAAGGTGTTATAAGATCCTCTGCTCTGCGGGGAGTAGAGTGCGCCCATGGCCTTGGCAGTGTCAGTGTCCTTCTTGAGCTTTTCTATGGCTGTGTCGACCTCCGGACCGAACAGAAGTTTTTCGTTTACTGGCATGTTAAGCACTGCCTGCTGAATTTCTGGCTTGAATCCAGACGTTCTGAGCCATGCGTGCCTACGGATGGTAACCGACGTATTAATGGTCCTTGCGGCCGTGTCTGCTGCATCCATGGAGGAGCGTATTTGATTGTTGGAAATGTTTTGACCCTCCTCAACAACCTGTTTTGCTCTTTTTTGCAGATCTTTTGGGAGATGTTCAATGAGATGCTGCATCTCATCCCAGTGGGCTCGGTCGTATCGCGCTAGCAGCGCTTGTGAATTTGCGATGCGCCACTGGTTTGCTGCTTGGACAGCAACCCTCTTCCCGGCTGCATCGAACTTCCTGCTTTCTTTATCTGGGGGAGGTGCATCCCCAGAAGTGTGTGAATTTGCCCGTTTTCTGGCAGCCCCTACCACCACAGAATCTGGTGGCAGCTGAGAGGTGATGAATACAGGGTCCGTAGGAGGCGCCTTATACTTTTTGTCCACCCTAGGCGTCACTGCCCTACTTTTAACTGGCTCCTTGAAAATGTCCTTTGCATGGCGTAGCATGCCTGGGAGCATCGGCAGGCTTTGGTAGGAGCTGTGGGTTGAAGAGAGGGTGTTAAATAAAAAATCATCCTCTACTTGTTCCGAGTGTAGTTCCACATTATGGAATAGTGCTGCTCTAGCCACCACTTGTGAGTAGGCTGTGCTGTCTTCCGGTGGTGATGGCCTAGTTGGGTATGTGTCTGGGCTGTTATCAGACACTGGTGCGTCGTACAAGTCCCACGCATCCTGATCTTGGTCATCGTGGCTCATGGCGGTGTGAGCTGGCGAATGTGACGGGGTGTAAGTTGGCGAAGCCGGAGTTACAGGTGGAGGCGAGGGAGGAGGTGTTACCTTTTGTGCTGTTTGTTGCTGAGGAGTAAACTGAAGCGTTCTCTTTCGTTTGACAGGTGGAAGGGTACTGATCTTCCCAGTCCCCTGCTGAATAAAGATACGCTTTTGCGTGTGATCCACGTCAGTGGATTGCAGTTCTTGTTCAAATCTATGTTTCTTCATTTGTGAAGACATAGAATGCTCTTCAGTATAGGAGCCTGAAACAGGGTCTGATGTCGCTTTTTTCGGCTCCGAAAACCCTGTTGATTGTTTTTTCGGCTCCGAGGTAACCTTCCTCTTTTTCTGTGCCGAAAATTCTTGGCCTCTATGGTCTTCGGCGCCACTGTCTCGGCGTCGATCCGTGTCGACACCGAACTCTCGGTGTCGATGCTTCTGTTTAGCACTCTCTCGGTCCCGAGGAGGCTGCGTGCCGGTGTCTCGACCGAAGTCGGACGATCTCGACACTGAATGGGCCTTTTTCGGTGCCGATTGTTGGTCACCGAGAATTTGGGTGGAGCCATGGCCGGTTGGCAGTGGCGTCCCCTGGGCCTTCTTTCCTTTTTTAAGTTCTGATCTCGACGTCTTACTCACAGTTTTTGTAGAGTCTAGCTCGTCGGAGTCTGAATCCTGGATGGAAAAGGATTCCTCCTGTTCCTCTTCTGTCTCGAACTGTCGACGCTCCTTTGGCGTGGACGCCATCTGCAGTCTTCTCGCTCGACGGTCGCGCAGAGTTTTTCGGGACCGGAACGCCCGACAGGCCTCACAGGATTCTTCGCTGTGCTCGGGTGACAGGCACAGGTTACAGACCGAGTGTAGGTCCGTATAAGGATATTTGTTGTGGCATTCGGGGCAGAATCGAAACAGGGTCCGTTCCATCGGCGTTGTTCTCCACGCGGTCGGGCCGACTAGGCCCCGACGGGGTGCCGAAATCTACCCCGAAGGGCACCGAAGCGCTTCGATGTTCAACGCGTCGTCGTATGTGTCTATCTCGAACCGGATCGCAACGATACCGTCGAAAATCTTCTGGTTTCAGCTATCTTTCCGTTCCGAAACTCGGAGCGACAGGAACACGTCCGAACCCGATGGCGGAAAGAAAACAATCGAAGATGGAGTCGACGCCCATGCGCAATGAGCACAGAAGGAGGAGTCACTCGGTCCCGTGACTCGAAAACACTTCTTCGAAGAAAAACAACTTGTAACACTCCGACCCAACACCAGATGGCGAGCTCATGCATACCATGTGTATCTACAGCGACAGATGCCATCGAACATATATTTTCTTAGTTTATTTTAAGAACCACAGGTTCAAATTTTACATGTAATACTTCAAATGAAAGGTATTGCAGGTAGGTACTTTAGGAACTTTGAATTAGCAAAATAGCATATACAGTTTTCACATAAATCACACAGCTATTTTAAAACTAGACACTTAGTGCAATTTTCAACAGTTCCTGGGGGGAGTAAGAGTTTGTTAGTTTTTGCAGGTAAGTAAACCACCTACGGGGTTCAAGATTGGGTCCAAGGTAGCCCACCGTTGGGGGTTTAGAACAACAACCCCAAAGTTACCACACCAGCAGCTCAGGGCTGGTCAGGTGCAGAGGTCAAAGTGTTGCCCAAAACGCATAGGCTTCAATGGAGAAGGGGGTGCCCCGGTTCCAGTTTGCCAGCAGGTAAGTACCCGCTTCTTCGGAGGGCAGACCAGGGGGGTTTTGTAGGGCACCGGGGGGGGGGGGGGCACAAGTCCACACAGAAAGTACACCCTCAGCAGCGTGGGGGCGGCCGGGTGCAGTGTGCAAACAAGCGTCGGGTTTTCAATAGGTTTCACTGGGAGACCAAGGGGTCTCTTCAGCGATGCAGGCAGGCGGAGGGGGGGGGGGCTCCTCGGGGTGCCCACCACCTGGGAAAGGGAGAGGGCCACCTGGGGGTCGTTCCTGCACTGGAGGTCGGATCCTTCAGGCCCTGGGGGCTGCGGGTGCAGAGTCTTTACCAGGCTTCGGATCTTAGAAGCAGGCAGTCGCAGTCAGGGGGAGCCTCTGGATTCCCTCTGCAGGCGTCGCTGTGGGGGCTCAGGGGGGGGGGGCAACTCTTACTATTCACGGTCTCGCAGTCGCCGGGGAGTCCTCCCTAAAGTGATTGTTCTCCACAAGTCGAGCCGGGGGCATCAGGTGCAGAGTGTCAAGTCTCACGCTTCCGGCGGGAAACGCAAGTTGTTGCAAAGTTGCTTCTTTGTTTCAAAGTTGCAGTCTTGGGTGAACAGAGCCGCTGTCCTTGGGAGTTCGTGGTCCTTCTAGATGAAGGGCAGTCCTCTGAGGCTTCAGAGGTCGCTGGTCCCTGTGGAAAGCGTCACTGGAGCAGTGTCTTTGGAAGTGGGGAGACAGGCCGGTAGAGCTGGGGCCAAAGCAGTTGGTGTCTCTGTCTTCTCTGCAGGGTTTTTCAGCTTAGCAGTCCTCTTCTTCTTAGGTTGCAGGAATCTGAGTTCCTAGGTTCTGGGGATCCCTTAAATACTAAATTTAAGGGCGTGTTTAGGTCTGGGGGGTTAGTAGCCAATGGCTACTAGCCCTGAGGGTGGGTACACCCTCTTTGTGCCTCCTCCCTGAGGGGAGGGGGGCCCATCCCTAATCCTATTGGGGGAATCCTCCATCTGCAAGATGGAGGATTTCTTAAAGTTAGAGTCACCTCAGCTCAGGACACCTTAGGGGCTGTCCTAACTGGCCAGTGACGACTCCTTGTTTTTCTCATTATCTCCTCCAGCCTTGCTGCCAAAAGTGGGGCTGTGGCCGGAGGGGGTGGGCAACTCCACTAGCTGGAGTGCCCTGGGGTGCTGTAACAAAGGGGGTGAGCCTTTGAGGCTCACAGCCAGGTGTTACAGTTCCTGCAGGGGGAGGTGTGAAGCACCTCCACCCAGTACTGGCTTTGTTACTAGCCACAGAGTGACAAAGGCACTCTCCCCATGTGGCCAGCAACATGTCTGGTGTGTGGCAGGCTGCTAAAACTAGTCAGCCTACACGGATAGTCGGTTAAGGTTTCAGGGGGCACCTCCAAGGTGCCCTCTGGGGTGTATGTTACAATAAAATGTACACTGGCATCAGTGTGCATTTATTGTGCTGAGAAGTTTGATACTAAACTTCCCAGTTTTCAGTGTAGCCATTATGGTGCTGTGGAATTCATGTTTGACAGACTCCCAGACCATATACTCTTATGGCTTCCCTGCACTTACAATGTCTAAGGTTTTGCTTAGGCACTGTAGGGGCACAGTGCTCATGCACTGGTGCCCTCACCTATGGTATAGTGCACCCTGCCTTAGGGCTGTAAGGCCTGCTAGAGGGGTGACTTATCTATACTGCATAGGCAGTGTGAGGTTGGCATGGCACCCTGAGGGGAGTGCCATGTTGACTTAGTCGTTTTGTCCTCACTAGCACACACAAGCTGGCAAGTAGTGTGTCTGTGCTGAGTGAGGGGTCCGCAGGGTGGCATAAGACATGCTGCAGCCCTTCGAGACCTTCCCTGGCATCACGGCCCTTGGTACCAGTTACAAGGGACTTAGCTGGATGCCAGGGTGTGCCAATTGTGGAAAAAAAAGTACAGGTTAGGGAAAGAACACTGGTGCTGGGGCCTGGTTAGCAGGCCTCAGCACACTTTCAAATCGAAACTTAGCATCAGCAAGGGCAAGGGCAAAAAGTCAGGGGGTAACCATGCCAAGGAGGCATTTCCTTACAAATACAATAAAATGTTTTACAAGCTCTCACTACCTTGTGTCTCTTGACACCATATTCATTTTTCTTTAAAGGACCAACAGCAACCACAGCACCTAAGTTGCCTCTCAAAACAGGAGAATGGCTTGCATGGAACTCTAAGATATGGAATGCTTCAGCAAAGAAATATTTTAAAGGACCTATCTTTAGCCACCAAAATAACTTCTCTGGAATTGCATGCTTTTGGCAGAGAAGTAAGCAGCACCTCCTGCATAAAAGAAGTGCAAAAGGGAGAGTTTCTACAATATAGGTTTTCTGAGCTTTGGCAGGATATTTCTGTGCTGACCTCTAAAATCAGGAGTGGTTACTGTGCTACCTACAGAAGACTGGAACTATAAAAAGTCTTGCCTAATGAAATAATCCATAGCTGGATCCAGGTATATCCCTATCTGGGTTTTACTCTCTGGTGGCTAAAGATGAGGCGGAAGCAAACAGCAGATAACAAAGATCAGTATGAGAAATTAGTCTCTCTAACATTATATAGATAGCATCACAAAATTAACACCCCACATTTGTAGCCATTTCAATCTTCAGTATCAAAAGTTTAGGAGGTTTTTTTCAGATGGCATAACAGAGCCTTGTTTGATGCCAGGCTTGGCAGGAGACACTACATCTTGGCATTTGCAGAGCAACAAACAATACATCTAAATCTAAGCTTTGAATATTATACCAATGTGGAGAAATATTGGAGTTACTCTTGGCACAGCAATCCTTTTTTGAGTAAACTCAAACTGCAGAGGTGTGCTTGTCTAAATATCTGATGTAGAAAGCAAGGAAACACCCTCATTTTAAGAGCAAGACTATGAATTATGTCTTATAGATTTGCCATACTGGATATTTGGGAGGAACCTGTCAAAAAAGAAATGGCCCGAAACAGAAGCTAAAATGGGTGCTGCTAAGAGATTGTACCCCAATGAAAGCAAAGTTAAAATGCCAAGACTCAAAATGAGGAACATTTGCACTATAAATAAATGTCCAGCAATGAAACCTTCACAGTCATTCACGGTGTTTGAACACATAATCAACAGTAAATCTCACAAACCAATCAGCCACGCAAATATTTGTCATTATCAAGCTATACATACTTGGCAAACAGGGCTCTGGCTAGTGCAAGCCTCATCCGCCAGCCTCCGGAGAACTCTCTGTGCAAAGAAACAACATATCAGTGAAGGCGTAATGAAACAGGCCCTCTTCAACAGACCCAACAGTGTGATGGTTTAACTTTCCCTAGTTAAAGGGATGAGCAGGGGTACGAATCATGAGAGAAAATGAACATGGGAGTGGCAGAGTATTAAGACTCAACTAGATAATATGGAGAGAAGTGAAGAGGATAATATTCCAGACAGATGTACAACAGTGATTAAAGTACAAGTGTTTGCTTTTTAAAAAAATATTTCTGGGGAGGTCTATTCTCCCATGCATACCCAAAAAAGACCATGGCACTCTGGTGGAATCACCAACTCTTAGCTTCACTATGCCAACTCCTATGACCTTCATACAAAAATTGTCCTTAACTTGTAACCATTCAAAATTGTGGAGCTCGACTATAAGTAGCCAATGAGGTAATTTGTGCTTTCTTTAAAGAGACAACTGAACCTGAATTCTGAGGACTGGGGTCAGTTTTTAAGATGTACACATTTTGCCAAGATCAGAATGTTTTCATCTCTCAGTCAGGGATTGGCCATCTAAGCGGCTTACTTGCACATAGATCCCAATCAACCTGAACATTTTGTTTTGTTGATCAAATACCACACTGACTCTCGTAACCCTGAACATTCAACTTCTGTCAAGACATTTAAGGCTTGACAAACTACAAAAGTTAAACTATTTATAAAATGCTCTTGAAGTTCCATAAAGGTCAGGTTTGTAGGGATAGCTTAGTCAATACTGTGCTTTTTAAAAATTCATTGGATGCCAACTTTGTAGCCCTAAAACAGTTTCTCAGTTCAGCATAAAAACCTCAACCAGAATGGGCTGAACACATTCTGCTTCGCTAATACAAAATAAACGTGACTGAAAGAATTTCACGTTCAACACAGAACATGCGTAGGGCTAAACCATCTAACACTCAATACTTTCAATGCAGAAATAGTAATGTGTACCTAAATTTACAGCAAAACTGGTCAACAAATTTTTTTTAAAAAAAGTCAGTTCCTAAAGTGAACTCGAAAATTACCTTAAAGACAGTACAAAAATAAATACTGCAATGAAAAGTCTTATAAACATTTCAGAAATTTGTGGTGACTGTGTCAAACCAAGTGCGATGACAGCAGTAGAGATTACCAATCCCAGAATGCCAACAGCTCTAGAAGGTCATACTATTTGCAGACTGTGCTCTGTAGCTATAGCAAAATCACAGATCGAACATGCCCCATTAAGCAGTAAAAACTACCTGCTTGGGTGGTTAATAAGAGGAAGAGAAACCTATAGACAGCATCATTACAGGATGAACTTTAGAGGTATTGTGGGAACAGTTCAGGCATGTAAGGGTGTCTGGTATAAACCACAAACTTGACTTTCTAGAGGTTGGACTGCACTTTGTAGGTTGCTTCCCTCCTATTCCCTTAATTTTACCACTAGGGTAGGATCATGTTTATTATTTCAAATCATACTGAATAACAACCACTGTGGACCCCTGGCAACATCCTTTACTTCAGTTGGCAGTGATCTAAGAGACGATTGCAATGGACAACAACACCATACAACTACTAAGGTTTAGAAACAGAGAATTAAAAGATTCAATAAATCAAGAACACCCACAATATCTAGGTCTTTGGTTCTTTCCATACCCCAGAAAAGCAATATTTCTACAGCATCACACTAAGATGACAAGTGATTCATGGTTCCAAGTATTATTACAAGAGCAATTAACTAGATGCATACAGCTATCAGACACCTATTAGTACAATTCCTCAGCTTCCAAATAACCGCACAAATGCAGTGTGTCACAGATAAGCTCTCCTCCAAGCATATTTGGTCGGAGGAGATAAGGAAGGGCCCAGAGTACAATCCACTGCGTTGGGGGTGGGCAGAAAAACAAATGTTAAACACACAAAAACCTTTCAATAACAAGGTATCAGCAATACCCAACACATCTACAAAGTGACATCTAGAAGCAAATCTTTCTCCAACATAGACTGTAAAAAACCCTCATGTGCTTCACTGATTGAAGTAACTTCAACCATATGGACTCCAAATGTTCTTGCAAAAGAGCGAAAAGCATAATAGATAAAATAGGTTACATTTTCAAATGTATTTTAATGCCTATCTTCACTCTCAAATCCTGTATTTAGCAGAACACATTCAGGCATTATTATCAAAGCAATGCAAGCAAGTATTGTCCAACTAATGGAAATCTATCCTGTTCACATAAATTGCCAGCGTACTCATGGATAGAATACACATGCAAATCAATGAAAGACTCAGATCACTGGTATGGCGACTCACTTGGTTTGTTGAGTTTGCATCTTGGGGTTGAAACCTAACCCAGCCAGAATCACTGATGCCCTGCAAAGAAGAGAATTAAGAATAAACTTCAAAGGAATACACCTGCCAGCTTTAAGTTCAGACAAACAACATGCCACATCAAAGCACCCCAGACAGTAAATGCCACTATATTGGAGCAAAATGTTGTCGAATCTTGGCCAGTGGTGAACACGCTGGAAAGGGAGCATCTAAGATTTGTTGGACCAGGTTCCCCTACCAATCTTCACGGGGGAACGAAAAATCAGTCCCTCCATATGCATACCTGTCTGGGGATGTACAGCCACACACTTAAGACAAACTTCAGGATTCCAAGCATACCTAGCAGGGGCTTTATCTGCCTCAATCTCCTCCAGCTTGGCATAGATTTCAGTTAGCCGGACACTCTCGTTTCCAAGATTTCTGCAGCATGAGAGAAAAATTACAGGTGAGGCATTAGCGCATTAAGTACCCTGTGCCCTGTTCCAATCTGCCACAAGCATTATATGTAAAACATGCAAAGACAGGTTTCAGCAGATAATCTGTGTTGAGGAACCTACTGCAAAAGTTTTAGTCACTGGGGGGAGGGAAGTAAGGGGGGGGGCTAAATTCAGCTAGCATGCAAAGAAAAATTATTAACAACATATCCAGTTTTACTTCCTATTAGAAATTCAGTTTTAGTGCCTCTTAGAAACAGCCACATTTGCCCCCTTAAACAGCATCAATAAGAAAAGCTGCCCTGTATAGGTTTTAATGCACATAAAAAAGTCACAAACTGGAAAATCTACTGAGATTCCACAGAGAAGCTCAAGGAGAGATTCTGCAAAAGAAAGTATTTTTTAAAGTACACAGTGAAAGGGTTTGAAAAATAACAGAATGCCACAAACCATGCAAAAACACACATCACTATTAGAATCTTCCCCCTACAGCAAAACACAGTAGCACCAATGATGTAAAACAAAAATCTTTAAAAGAGATGGATTCCATGGTGGCAACTCTTCTATTTCCCTTTAATTACAAACAGTTTTCTATAGTTTATCGCAAACTCAGATACTTACAAGAATGCAGGCACTTGTGATTATCCGATTTGAAGTAGTCTGAAAATCCATTTCTGGATATGCAAAATGGCAACACGATTATCTAAAGAAAATTTTTCAAAGGCTCCCCCATACACGACTCACTTGCCAGCATTGATGCGTGCATTTAGCTCCTTCTCCTCCTTCAGCAGGTTCTCTCGCACTGTATCACACTCCAGCACGCTCTGCAATGCTGGTGTATCGTCTCCTGCCACTTCCTGCTCCACGTGCAGGATACTAATGTGGGATGGCACACGTAAGCTCCGGCTTGCCATCATCTTTAGCAGTGTGGTTTTTCCCAAGCCATTCCTGCCAACTAGACCATACCGGCGGCCAGCAGCAAGGTTCATATCTGCACCAGTTAGTAGAACTCTGAAAGACAGGAGGGTTAAAAATAACATGGTTGACTTAAAATTGCAAAACGTTAAAGACTTCTAAAAGCAACTTTAAAAAAAAAGAAATATGTTTTTATTTTTTGATACATGCAGAACACCAATAAAAATAAGATAGTCGCGTGCAACAGGCGCCCGTGTCAGCAAATATATGTTGCAGACATACAGTGTTATATGTTTAATATGCAATACAGTCATCAAGTCACAGAGACTTGAATAAGTGAACATGGAACAGCATTTAGATAGGGGAGTGGTGTACCCCTCATTCAGGTAGGAACTGTCTGGCCGTTGTACCAATTGTCGCGCCAGAATAACCTTCTGTGGATTCCAGCTCCTGGTAGGCCCTCCACCAACCCCAGATCTTGAGAAATTTACGGGAAGAGCCTCTATTGTGGTAGGTCACGTTTTCTGCTACCATATAGATGTCCATCCTTCGTCTCCATTCATGTATGGTGGGGACTTCTACTGTATACCAATGTCTTGCAATATCACTATTAGCCACCACCAAGGCCAATGTACTAAACAGGAGTTTGAAGCGAGAAGATCAATGACTTTTGAGATTCCCACAAGGATGTTTTTGGGATCAAGTGGAAGTGGGACTTCAAGTATGTGTCAAAGTTCCTGTACTAACACGTTTCAATAGACTTGATTAGATGGCAGTCTCATTAAGTGTGCATCAAAGACCCTACTACAACACATAGCAGGCAAGTCAGTGTGGAAACCCTACTCATGTTGTGTAATCTGCTGCGGTATACCCTGTGAAGTATTTTAAAATGTACAACATACTAGAAACCTCCCACACGTGCATCAGTGCGGCTTCCCAGTCAATGTCTTTAAAACTGTATGAAGCTGGGTCTTTATATAGTATACCAAAATGGGGTATACTGTGCAAGAGTCCAGGTATTATCTTGTAAGTGGACAGGGGCTTGTTCTAGCAATACCAAGGTGCTCTCTTGGTGGGGTAGTGTGGTCGAGCAACCTTAGGCTTATCAGAGAGGAGTGTTGCGCATCTGCAGTAGACACACAGTCAATAAATGATGCACATGACTCGATAATGAGATCCACACCAATTTACCAAAAAACAAAAACAAAAAAAAGTATCTTTGTATATGTAAAGGCACCAAAATCAATACCATCAGGTAAGCAAGTTTTTTTTAATTAAAACAAAAAAAAATGTTTAAGTCCTCATATGAGACGATGCGTGGAGTCTGTGTTATGATTCCACCAGGGCCCACCCTTTACAGGGTCTCCAACTCTGGAACAAAGCTTCATTCAACATTGAGAGGGGGGGGGGGGGGGTTCCAAAGCTTAGCTCTGTACTGCTCTTGTGGTTCATTAGGTCTTTAATACTTGGACCGTGGACCTAAAATATGTGCCACAAAACGTTCCTACATCATAATCAGTGTATGCGACCCATCTGCATGATCCAGCCTACAAATGTGTTGTGCTGATCTACTTCAGTCAGTGCAGCTTCATGATTTAGAATACCAAATATAACCAAACCCAGGCTTTTCTTAATCCTACCTTCAGTTGTCTTTTCAGTGTGTCTGTTAAAATCTTACACACTTCTTTCCAGATCAGGTAAGTACATTTTGCAAGAGAAATTATTATGTGTTGAGAAGTCACCACTTAGTGCAATTTTCTGAAGCTGCAATGTTAACCGATGGAGGAAAAACACATACGGCAAAGAGATACTCAACAGCGATTTACAGAACCAGTCTTCCAGACTTATGGTGAGTATGAGGCAGGGTCCTAGGCCACACCAAGAGGGCACAAAGAGGCTGCAGGCTTCGTTATGAAGGTGACAGTGGGAAGACCCAATTTGGACTTTGTATCTGGAGGGTCTGGGTGCTTTCCGGTGTTGGATTTTGCCAGTCCGGAGTCCTCACAGTTCGTCTTGGGGGCCTGCAACATGTAGGTGAGCAGCTCCGCTACTCCACAGGAGTTCCTGGTTCTTACGTGAAGTCCTCCTGGGCGTTTGGAGACAAGCAGCTGCAGGACGAAGCGTCTGTCACAACTGCCGAAGGCCGCTGGCAGGGATGGCACTGAATCAGTCACTGGTCTTCAGTTCTTGCTTTAGTATCTCTGTAGTGTCCTCCTCCTTTCAGGTCAGCAGGATCCAATTACCTGGTGCCAGGGGCTCCCTAAATACTGAATTTAGGGGAGTCAGGAGAGTGTAGGGTAGTAGCCAATGGGCTACTTAACCCTGGAGTCACAGTGCCCCCTATACGACCACTTCCTGTGGGTAGTGGGCATAACCCTGTACCAGAATTTCAAATTCTGCCATCACCAAGGTGGCAGATTCCTAAATTTCAGGTCCACACCACATAGCCCACGTTAGGGGTGGAACTAGCCTGAGAGTGGGCCCCGCCTCCCTAGGTCAGTGGGTTCAGCATCTCCTCACCTATGATGGAAGCTAGATCTGCATACCAAAGGCGGGGGGCTCTTTGAAGCCCCCTGCCTTGGATGACAGATACACAGAGCATCCTGTTGGGAAGGGTGCATAACACCTCTGCCAGAGCAGGCTTTGTTCCTGGCCACCCAAGAGCAGAGACTCTCACCCTTGGGGGTCTGAAACTTAGTCTGTTGGTGGCAGGCTGGATAAGCCCAGTCAGCTAGCACACTAGTAGTTGGTAGGTTTTTCATGGGCAACTATAAGGTGTCCTCTGAGTCTATGAATAAATAAATCCATCACTGGAATCAGTGTGGGTTTATTAATATGAGATGTTTGATACCAAATATCCAATTTTTTTGTGAAGCCATCATGTAATAACTGGGGGAACTCTTATTGACCAGTGTCCAGCACATGTACTTGAAATGGCTACCCAGATCACTTACTACGTCTAAGAATCGACAAAAACACAGCAAGGGCATATCTGCTCTTGCAGATATGTTCACACAGGTAATATAATGCACCGTGCCTTAGGGATGTAAGGCCTGCTGTAGGGGTTACTTACATATACTGCACACAATGTTCGAGGACATGGCACACAGGTTGTGTGCCATGTCATCTTTTAACCTTTAGCTGCACCAAGACCTGCAATGGCAGTCTGCATGAGCTAGGTGAGGGGTCCCTGAGGGTGGCACAATACAAGCTGCAGCCCTTGGGGACCGTCTTTGGTACCCATGCCTTAGGTACCTGCCGTACCATTTTGCAGGTACTTACAGGGGTGCCAAAGGTATTGCCAACTGGGGAACAATTGTACAGTTTTGGGGAAAGAACATTGGCACTGGGGACCTGGCTAGCAGGAACCCAGTGCACTCGGTCGAGATTGCATCAAATACCAGACAAGAAGTGGGGGTGACCATGTTAAAAAAGGGCACTTTTCCTACAAAACTGATACAGTCCAAAAGCAACCTTGAAAAAAGCATGGATGCCTACACAGATTAACTTGTCAAGATGTAGACAAGAAATGTTCAAACATGGATCTGAATCCATACTCTGAATGGTGGCAAATCATTAAAACTATTAATGGAAAATTACTAAGATTAATTTCCCAGTCTTCTGAGATGCTCTTGTGTAAGGATTAGGGTTTAAAGATTTGGTTCCACTGATACAGGACAGCTAAAACTCAATGATGTAAGAATTATACGGATGACACCTTATACCTTGAACGGAGAGTTTAAAGATAGCTTGGGGGCTCCCTATTTTCCCAGTACCAGTAAACAAACCCTTAGTTTATAAGTTTTCTGCTTCAACTGCGGACCAAACTACCTTTGATAAGATGCATGCCTGCCTATAAACCTGGAAATTATTTTGATCTTCCACATTATGAGATATTGTGAAAACACCAGAGCAAAATTGATTACGTTTCAGTTGGGCCATTCTGTGGCCACTGCCGTCACCAGGAAGGAAAACAAACCCATAATGCCAATATGTCAGGTTTATCAACAAAAATGCTTTTTGTGTCACTGGTGAGTTTAAGCACTCAATAATGCCATCACACATGCACCCCATCACTTATGTTTGCACTTGTGTACCCATCAACCTATCCACTGACTCCTTCTTGCACTTACAACCAAAGTAAAACACACAAACTTAACAGCAAAAGAGCACAAGTAGAATAAGAGACAACATGCTGTGGTTTAACATGGCAGGCACACACTTTAAATATTGAAACTAAAGCAACGGATTTCCAGCTTGCTGTGGCAATGGCTGCCACATTTAGAAGCAAAGTGTTGGCTATCTTGGAAAAAGATATATTATGGACAACAGCATTTCATAATGGCTGCCTGGTATAGAAGACGCCATATCTGATGCAGTACATTTGAGATTAAATGTGTGGCAAGAAAACAGCCTGTTAGCACTGCATAGGGAGCTCTAGTTTCCTAGAAAAACTAACACAGAAAGGAGGAGAAACAGAAAAAGAAAGGAAGAATAACGTGTGAAAATTGAAAACTAGAGGGCTGGTCAATCAGCCCCAACACTGAGACGCATTCATTTTCAGTTGGATGTGCATATCATCAGCAAATGCAGTCATTCACAGGGCAAGACAGCTACAGACTGATGTGGACTGAAACACTGTCCCACGCAGTTTGTTATCATGGAAGTGTGGAGAGAGTAAATGTCACTAAGACGGACAACTGGCTGATCAGGGCTGATTCGAAGACCATTTCATTCATCTATATGGAAAGCTATATACATAAAGGGATATAAGTATTATTTAGTAATTTTCTATTACAAGATCCAGGCAGACAGCTAAGCTTGTCAGACTTGCTGAAGAGATTCTAGCAAGAATTATTGCACTGCACATATTCTACCCTTAGGGTTTATCAAAAGGGGTAACAAGCGCTAAGATTCTTCCATACAAAGGTTTTCTTTCAGGTCCCATGTAACAAAAGACCTGGCTTTAACTTGGTGCAAAAACAATCCACCCTTAAAGGCCTATTGTCTTTAACATATGAGTTAAATACGAAGTAAATCAGGCCTACTGCCATTGTTGTAACTTTTGATAATAAACAGATCAGACCTATAGCATTGGAAATATCTTTTCCCGGTGAACCAATCAGACCTATAACTTATCAATGGCTTGTCATCCTAACCAACTTAAACTTATTGTACTGAGATTAAGCTTCCTCACAAGGCAACCATGGGGCATACAGTCCTACAGTACAAAAGCACACAAAATGACAGTTAATAAAGCAAAATACTCTCTCTCTTACGAGCTTCTAACAAGGATTCCCATTGTTCAAATCTTCTATACCTAGGTTTGTTTGAGGGGGGGGGTGGACATAACTAACTCCAAAGACCTTATCTACTATGGTATCAGTGAGATTCCATGTAGCATATTACTCGGTATTAAAGCCAACAGATAGATATCAACAATCCATCCATAAATGCCTATTAACATACGCTTTTGCCTACTGCCTTTATCATGACTTCCCATAATAAGCAATTGGGCCTGTGATCATTATCATTGTGCTGTACCCACAACCAACGCTGAGCTACTGGGGTAACAGTCAGGCATACAACAAACACATTTACAAATATGTACAGAATTACAGTTGTCAAAACAACTGAGCAGCCAAAAAGGGATTGCCATAGTGCAACTCTTCTCTCTCTATGATTTGTTCAAGTGGGTAACTAACAATGGTGAGCTGCAAGATTTGTGCCACAAATACCTGCCTGCCTGGCTTTTGCACATGTAATAACAATCCACCCTTAAAGGTCTATTGTCTTTAACACAGGCTTCTCTACATAGGTCAGGCCCAATTGATTTGTCATTCATTTTTATTACAAACAGTTCACACCCAAGGAATAGCAAATAACATTTCCCTGGTAAGGCTTGGCTTTTACCATTGGCTTGACTAATTATCCAACACAGATCAACTGAAGTGCACATGTTTTTTCGACCATCTTGCATGCAGTTTTAAATTCCCAAATATGTACAAAACTACAGTTGGTGAAAATGTACAATGGTTCTCAATAGGGTCTAACAAAAATGACCAACAGCAAAACCCTTGGTAAACTGCAAAACAAGTAAAAGTGAAAAATAAAAAACACCTGCGTACAGTCTGTAACTATGTGGTAACAATCCATTGATAGAGGCCTACTAGATTTAACAAATGCTTTTCCTAGTAAATGAGCCAGGCATACTGATTTTGTCCTACCTTTTCATATTAAACACACCTATGAAATCTGGCTTAACTTTTCCCAGCTCACCAATCAGGCCTATAGCTGTTGTTGGCTTGTTACCATAGCCAACTAAGGCCTATTGTACTGATTGTAAGCTTTCCCACATGGCACCAACAGGCATACAGTCATAAAATTAGAAATATATACAAATCTTCAGTTGGCAAAGCAACATACTATCTCATCTAAGAGGGCCTAAGAAGGATTCTTACCGTGCAGCTCTCCTATCCCCACGGTTTGTCAGAAAAGGTGACAACACCAAAATCCTTGCCTACTACAGTATGTGATGAAAATCCATGAAACAAAATAATTTGCTGCAGGATTCCATAGAGATTTAGAACAATCCACCCTTAAGTGAATTCACAATAAACATATAAATCCCTCTGCTTTTATACCAACAACTCATAATGAAAAGACCAGGCCTATAGCTACAATCGTTGGCCCGCTACCATTGCCTATAAACTTTGCACAAGGCACAAAGTGCAATGCAGGCAACTATTTTCAGTGGAAGCACGCATTTTTGATCCAATCAAAACTTGTACTCAGGAGAACCAACATATGAGTGGAGCATAAGCCCACGCTTAGTAGTATTCTTTATCAAATGTGGTCAGGCAACAGCTGTGCTGTCAAACCAAACCTAAAATTCTCTCTTCTTGGCTGTTATGGAATGCAAAACATAGGTCAATTCCCCACCACTCGCTGCACATGGCCTAACTGACGACTGCTGCAGGCACTTTTATTGAAACATGAAATTGTTTCCAAGATAACAGCAGTACATAGTTGCCAAAACATTCTTGAACACACATCTTCTCACAGTTACTCCTCTTGCTACCAAGTGACAAAATGATGTTGCTGGTAAAACATAATACAGTATACATTAACAGCATACACTCAGGGTTGGGAAAACATATCGCCCAACGCGGAGACATCTAGATATCTTGAATGGGCAAGAGGTTTTAATGTTTGTTTTGTCCAAATGAACAAAACACCGGGAGGTTTCAGAGCGCTTTGCAAGAGCCAGATATATTACTCAAGGACACATCCATGTTTTTGTTCTAGGCACATGGAGATTAAATAACTTGCCAGGAATCATAGGATGTTGAACCGACAAACAGCCTCGAACCTGGTACCTCAGCCCCAAAGTCTGCAGCTCTGGCCATTACTCTACATCCTCTGCAGTGAATATGAGCATGATGAAGCTCAAACTCACATGTCCCCTACAGAAACTCCACAGCGCCGTCAGCTAAGAGGTTTTTGTCTTTCCCCACAAAGTTTTCATGTGCCTTCCAAGCTCCTTTTCTGGCCCTTTCATTCTTTAAAGCAAAAGACTAACATGATGGAACTTCTGCAGTCCCAGAACACCCACAATATTGACGGATGAGAGTCTAGTTTCTCTGCCCCTTGGACCCTGCTCTCACCTGGGATGGTGTTTATGCTTTTGAAGTGCTGCCCCTGGGTGTCTCATGCAGTCCCCTGGGTCGCTCACCTCTCCCTCGCATCTTAGGCCTGCAGTGAGGCAACTCACAGGCCACTCCCTTCGCACATTGCTTTTCCTCTGCACTAATATAATATCTGGCCCCCCACTGCACTCACCTACAGCCCCTCCTCCGCACCCCTGGGCCTCTCATGACTCAACCAGTGTGCATATTATAGCTCCTTACTTTCCCAGCAGGCTCTCATGCAGACTCCTGGCTCACCCACTCATACTTCCCATTTAATGAGCCTCACGTGTCTCACCCAGTGCCTGCATGTAGGAAGTTGGCTCTGTATGTGTTATTTCAAAGTAAGAAATAACATGCACAGAGTCCAAGGGTTCCCCTTAGAGGTAAGATAGTGGCAAAAAGAGATAATACTAATGCTCTATTTTGTGGTAGTGTGGTCGAGCAGTAGCCTTATCAAAGGAGTAGTGTTAAGCATTTGTTGTACATACACACAGGCAATAAATGAGGAACACACACTCAGAGACAATTCCAACCAATAGGTTTTTGTATAGAACAATATCTTTTCTTAGTTTATTTTAAGAACCACAGGTTCAAATTCTACATGTAATATCTCATTTGAAAGGTATTGCAGGTAAGTACTCTAGGAACTTTGAATCATTACATTAGCATGTATACTTTTTACATAAAACACATTTAGCTGTTTTAAAAGTGGACACAGTGCAATTTTCACAGTTCCTGGGGGAGGTAAAGTAATGTTAGTTTTTGCAGGTGAGTAAACCACCTACGGGGTTCAGATTGGGGTCCAAGGTAGCCCACCGTTGGGGGTTCAGAGCAACCCCAAAGTCACCACACCAGCAGCTCAGGGCCGGTCAGGTGCAGAGGTCAAAGAGGTGCCCAAAACACATAGGCTTCAATGGAGAGAAGGGGGTGCCCCGGTTCCAGTCTGCCAGCAGGTAAGTACCCGGGTCTTCGGAGGGCAGACCAGGGGGGTTTTGTAGGGCAACGGGGGGACACAAGTCAGCACAAAAAGTACACCCTCAGCAGCGCGGGGGCGGCCGGGTGCAGTGTGCAAACACGAGTCAGGTTTCCAATGGTTTTCAATGAGAGACCAAGGGGTCTCTTCCGCGGTGCAGGCAGGCAAGGGGGGGGGGGGGGGGGGGGGGGGGGGGGAGCCACCACCTGAGCAAGGGAGAGGGCCTCCTGGGGGTCACTCCTGCACTGGAGTTCCGATCCTTCAGGTCCTGGGGGCTGCGGGAGCAGGGTCTTTTCCAGGCGTCGGGATTTCAGAGTCAGGCAATCGCGGTCAGGGGGAGCCTCGGGATTCCCTCTGCAGGCGTCGCTGTGGGGGCTGAGGGGGGACAACTTTGGTTACTCACAGTCTCGGAGTCGCCGGAGGGTCCTCCCTGAGGTGTTGTTTCTTCACCAGTCGAGTCGGGGTCGCCGGGTGCAGTGTTGCAAGTCTCACGCTTCTTGCGGGGATTGCAGGGGTCTTTAAATCTGCTCCTCTGGAAACAAAGTTGCAGTCTTTGTTGAACAGGGCCGCTGTTCTCGGGAATTTCTTGGTTTCTTGGAAGCAGGGCAGTCCTCTGAGGATTCAGAGGTCGCTGGTCCTGGGGAAAACGTCGCTGGAGCAGGTTTCTTTGGAAGGCAGGAGACAGGCCGGTAGGACTGGGGCCAAAGCAGTTGGTGTCTTCTTTCTTCTTCTGCAGGGGTTTTTCAGCTCAGCAGTCCTCTTCTTCTGTAAGTTGCATGATTCTAAATTCCTAGGTTCAGGGAAGCCCTTAAATACTAAATTTAAGGGCGTGTTTAGGTCTGGGGGGTTAGTAGCCAATGGCTACTAGCCCTGAGGGTTGGTACACCCTCTTTGTGCCTCCTCCCAAGGGGAGGGGGTCACATTCCTATCCCTATTGGGGGAATCCTCCATCTGCAAGATGGAGGATTTGTAAAAGTTAGAGTCACTTCAGCTCAGGGCACCTTAGGGGCTGTCCTGACTGGCCAGTGACTCCTCCTTGTTGTTCTCATTATTTCCCCCGGCCTTGCCGCCAAAAGTGGGGTCGTGGCCGGAGGGGGCGGGCAACTCCACTAGCTGGAGTGCCCTGCGGTGCTGGAACAAAGGGGGTGAGCCTTTGAGGCTCACCGCCAGGTGTTACAGCTCCTGCCTGGGGGAGGTGTTAGCATCTCCACCCAGTGCAGGCTTTGTTACTGGCCTCAGAGTGATAAAGGCACTTTCCCCATGGGGCCAGCAACATGTCTCGAGTGTGGCAGGCTGCTAAAACCAGTCAGCCTACACAGGTAGTTGTTTAAGGTTTCAGGGGGCACCTCTAAGGTGCCCTCTGGGGTGTATTTTACAATAAAATGTACACTGGCATCAGTGTGCATTTATTGTGCTGAGAAGTTTGATACCAAACTTCCCAGTTTTCAGTGTAGCCGTTATGGTGCTGTGGAGTTCGTGTTTGACAGACTCCCAGACCATATACTCTTATGGCTACCCTGCACTTACAATGTCTAAGGTTTGGCTTAGACACTGTAGGGGCACAGTGCTCATGCACTGGTGCCCTCACCTATGGTATAGTGCACCCTGCCTTAGGGCTGTAAGGCCTGCTAGAGGGGTGACTTACCTATTCTGCATAGGCAGTGTGAGGTTGGCATGGCACCCTGAGGGGAGTGCCATGTTGACTTACTCGTTTTGTCCTCACCAGCACACACAAGCTGGCAAGCAGTGTGTCTGTGCTGAGTGAGGGGTCCCCAGGGTGGCATAAGATATGCTGCAGCCCTTAGAGACCTTCCCTGGCATCAGGGCCCTTGGTACCAGGGGTACCAGTTACAAGGGACTTACCTGGATGGTGTGCCAATTGTGAAAACAAAAGTACAGGTTAGGGAAAGGCCTGGTTAGCAGGCCTCAGCACACTTTCAATTCAAAACATAGCATCAGCAAAGGCAAAAAGTCAGGGGGGTAACCATGCCAAGGAGGCATTTCCTTACACTGCACTATGCTCTTTTTCTCTCCCCGTGGCTTATCTGGTCTTGTAGCTTGCCAGTGCATTTTGTCTAGAAAACTATGTGTTCTCCACTTGCCCCTTCATCAACATCCAGGAATGAGAGGCAGAAAGAAGACAATTTGAAGGAGCAATACTGAGTTTGCCTTTGCAGGCAGGTTTCCAAGTGATTCATTTTCAGACAAAATGCCTTGAGCCCTAATTTCAATTAAATGATGTTACCAAAACCTTGCACTTAAAACTGCAGGGCTTTACATGCGTTTCCGTGCAGCTGTAAGTATGTTAAGTATGGCTTTAGGGATGCACTGCGGCACTAGACTGAGGGTGATCTCTTCTATAGGCAGGACAAAAGGCATCCATTAACAATATCTGCTACGTGATAGGCAACCTCAGGCCCTCACAGGGACTAAAGCATTAGTCTCACTGAAGACAGGTATGCCCACAGGTATCCCAATATCACACAAACACAATCAAAGTTCTGGTCAAACCCCTTGCTCCTACGCTGTTAAGCAAGATACAGTTTTAGGTAGTGCTCAATACAAGGGGTTACATTTATATAAACACAACTAATCTTGGAAGATTAAGAAAAGAGGACCATGAAAATTAAAGACTTGCCCAGGGTCACACAATGTTGTTAAATGGTTGGGATTAAATTAGAGCACAGTGCCCCCTTTTTGCAGTTGATAACTAAGCCACATTTCCATAAGAGCCTGGTGTGTAGTGTGCCTACATAAGGCAGAAATTAATGTAGTACAAATGTAATAGGAGGGATACATAGTTAAAGTAGCATGAACAACAGGACAGGGTGTTTATGTAGTGCAGAATAGAAAGGAAAGAGAATAGGACTGGGAAGGTAAGGTACGTTTTATAAAGAAACCTGCCCCCAGCCCCCCGGGTTCTCTTTCACAGCTACACCTTGCAATGTAGCTGAAATTGAAACGCCATCACAATCCTGATTCTTTTACCCCCCAGGCAATCAGGTGAACTTGAAATGCCACCAGAGACCGAAGGCTTTTACCTCCCAGGCAGTCAGGAAAGATGATGTTTTCTGCTGGAAAGTAATCACATGCAAAGCAAGTGAATACTCTGCATGGAGAAGGTCCCGCTAAAGTTGCTTAAAGCAGAAATAGCTAACTTTGCAAACCTCTCAGGAAAGGCAGCAGGAGCAATTGAAATGTACTTATGCTGAGTGATTTACAGCATAAATGACAAAACTACCAATTATAGAATCTCCCCACTTTCTACTTAAGACCTCCAACCACCTCGAGCTATGTTTACAACCCTTTCCTTCTACTATTTACTGTCTCAGCAATGTCATTTCTCTATTTTCCTGTTCAGTTCATCTCCTTTCCCTTGCTCCATCTAAATCTCCTGTCATTGGTCTGGTTTGCCGATCGTATAACCAGTCTGAACCCCATGCTGTATCTCTTTCCTCATGAAAGTCCCCTCCCTTTTCTTGCTTCTTATATAAATCTTTATCCTTCTCTGGCCAACTTTTATTCCCTTTCCTTCCTTTGCTCTCAAACTCCCAGGGTAAAACACTACCCCTCCATTACCTTGCCGGACTGCCCTCCCTGCTCTTTTTGCCCTCTGCCATTCACCTAGTTCACCGTGTTTCTCATCTCCGTTTTCAGTTTACCCTCAAACCATCTCTCTTCTTTATCAACATAACCCTCGCTCTGTTGTATCCCCTTCCCTCAAGGCCATCAGTAGTTCTTTCTTTAATACCTATCCCATCTTTAGCTGTGAACGAATAGGCCATTAGGGGTTCCCATTGCAACCCCTGCCTCACTCTGCAACTCACCCTGCCCACCCAGACTGATCCCTGCCACCCTGTGTAATTCCTCCCTCAAGACATCACTGCCTCCCTCTGTAATTCACCCCACCCACCCCGATACATCAACTTCTCCCTATGTAACAACTCCCTGTGCAACTCACCCTACCACCACCAAAACATCACTGACTCATGGTGTAACACCTTTTCCATTTCTAGATCCCAAGTAATGCTGCTGGGGACGTCTGTAAGTGCTGTCGCCTCTGTCATATCAGTGATGGCAGGAGTGACCCATGTGATGGTGTCAGGGCATGCCTCGATCATGTTACACCCTGGACGTCACTGATGGTTGCTTCCTTTTAAACTTACTTCATACAGTGTAGACGAGCCTCTGGGGTATCTATGGACTTGTTCTCTGGCTGCTGTCCTGAGAAAGGGTCATATGGATTTGTTAAGTATCATTCACATTCTTGGGATATTATCAGTTTTTGGATGGTTAAATTCTGGCGCGGCCACCTGGTGGCCGAGGTGACTTTACTGCAAGTTTTCTTTTTTCATCCTTTTTTTTCCATTACCCTTTTTTCTCTTGTGAATATCTTAAAATCTCCTTTCTCCCCATCTCACTAACTCTTTATGTTGTCTTCCTAATCCCTAACAATGTCACCCTTTCCTTAAGCTGCCATTGATTTTTTTTTACCCTATTCCACAACCTCTCCTTCCTTTCTGTCTACCTGCAGACTTGAGAGATGACTTTCTGGGACAAAACGATGGTTGAGCACATCTGCATTGCATAACGTAAAACTATCCACAAGTTGTTGTTTCTGGGCACAAGCCTGTATCTGCACCCATGCCCTTTCAAAATGCCCCCACAATTTGCTACATTATTCTCAAGTCTCCATCTGAAAAGAAAGGAAACGTTTTGAAAACAAGTTATTACTTCTGGGTTTTGTCATCAGGCCCCTGGGTTTTTTTCTCTGCAGGATTGGCTGCTATTCACTTTATTAACGTTTCTTCCTGGAGGTCTTATCATAGCATAGAGTAACAACACAATGTCTGGGGACCAATAACACTGCAAACGGATCTGTACTAGTAGATCAAGCAAGAATCAGCTTTATCAATAGACAAATGTAACTGGCTTTTCTTTTAAGTGGGAGTTCCTAGACTGTCATGCGGAAGCGAAAAGTAAACAACCTTCCACTTTCAGGCCCAATAGAGAGTGATCTGTATATTGTATATTGAAAAAATATCTTTAGAACACAATATTTGTGTCAACAATACTCTGTCATACATTCATTATTTGAGGACAGACTGTTCAGACAAGAAAATTACTGCTTCAGAAAGATCTAACTACTGGCCTACTGCAAGCAACCCTCAGTTGTTCATAAAGACTAATACCACAGCTTGTCCCGTGGTTACATTTCTGTCAAAGGTCTGCTGCACAAGCATGCCACCCTCCAACGGGGAAGGATAAGTTACTTACCTGTAAATCCTAGTTCTCTTCCAGGGGTATCCTCATCAAAGTCATAAACATTGAATATTCCCGCCCTTGTGCGGGGACCCCGGAGCATATATAAAATATACACATATTATACATGTGCAACAAACAGTCATGCAGGCTATCATGTTAAAAACAGGCTAAAATGCTTTATTTCTATGAAGTTTTTTTTTTTTTTTTTTTTTTTTATATATTAAAGACTACAATAGAGCATAAATATGTACCCAAGCTCCTAAAACTAGGCTTAGGGAAGTAAGCAGTAGCAAACTCTAGAGAAAAAACAGAAAAAACTGCATTGAAAAACAATGAAGCATTCTTAGCCAATAGGCTGCATGCAGGTTAACACAGGAGAACCATAAAAACTTTGGCACCGTGCCTTTAAGACCCTGAGCACCTCCAGTATCCCACCATGCCTCAGGGGTGAAGGAAAGGTGACAGTTGGTTCACAGTTAGGTCAGTTCTTTTTACGGTGACAATTTGTATAACGGATTCCAAACACAGTCTGTCCTGCACTTCTAGGAGACGTGCGTCCGGGGAGGAGGGTGGGTTGTTTATGACTTTGATGAGGATACCCCTGGAAGAGAACTAGGATTTACAGGTAAGTAACTTATCCTTCTCTTCCAGGGGATCCTCATCAATAGTCATAAACATTGAATAGATTAGCAAGCCCATCCCTAAACCCAGCGGACTGTCCGATAGAAGTGCAGGAATAGATATGTCTTACGCAAACAGATGTCTTAGAGAGGCCTGCCCCACTTGGGCATCCGCTCTTGCATCTGAGTCTAAGCAGTAATGTCTTGTAAACGTATGGACAGACTTCCATGTAGCAGCCTTACAAATCTCAGATATCGGAACATTGTTAAGGAGAGCAGCAGTAGCCGCTTTCCCCCTTGTGGAATGCGCTCTAGGCCGCGCTAGTAATTGTTTATTAGCTAGCTGGTAAGTATTAACAATACAAGAAACTATCCATCTTGAAATTGTTCGCTTAGATGCTGCCTCTCCTGTTCTTAAATGACCATAGTTTACAAACAAGCGGTTAGAGTGTCTAATCGATTTTGTCTTGTCCAGATAAAATTTCAGCACTCTTTTCAAGTCTAATGAGTGCAATGCTTTCTCTGCCGGAGTCTCCGGATTGGGAAAGAACGTCGGTAAAGATATGGTCTGGTTGATATGGAATTCTGACACCACCTTCGGAAGGAAAGATGGGCGAGTTCGTAGAACCACTCTATTGTCATGAAAAACCGTGTACGGTTCTTTTGAAGACAAGGCCTGGATTTCACTGACCCTCCTCGCTGAAGTAATGGCCACTAGAAAAGCCGTCTTCCACGTAAGGTGTTGTAAAGAGGCCTTATGTATAGGCTCGAAAGGAGGGCCCATAAGTTTTGCCAGGACTACGTTCAGTTCCCATGGAGGAGAAGGTCTCCGAATTGGTGGAAAAACTTTCTTCAAACCTTCTAAGAAATCCTTGACTACAGGTTTTGTAAAGAAGGATTCCTGAGAAGGCGACTTGCGATAGGCCGTAATAGCAGACAAATGTACCTTAATAGATGATACCTGCAGACCGGACTTCGCTAGATGAAGCAAATAGGACAGTATGACCTCCTCCTGCGCCCGTATGGGATTATGGCCTTGCTGACAGCACCATATGTAGAATCTCTTCCACTTAAAAGCGTAAGAACGCCGCATGGAAGGCCGTTTGGACTCTTTCAAGATGTTCATGCACTCCTGCGAGAGCCCTAGGTGCCCATACTGCAGGAATTCAGGAGCCATGCTGTTAAGCTCAGAGAGGGTAGGTTGGGATGTAGAATCCTGCCCTCTATTCTGGTCAGAAGATCCGGTCTGCACGGCAGCCTCCTGCGAGGTTTTTCCGACAGGTTGAGGAGATCCGTGTACCAGATTTGTCGGGGCCATTGTGGCGCTATAAGAATCATTCTGGGCCTGGATCTGTAAAGTTTGCTGATCACTGCCGGAATGAGGGGAATCGGCGGAAAGGCGTAGAGAAATATCCCTGACCAGTCGATCAACAGGGCATTCCATTGCGATCCCTGACGGTAGAACCTGGATGCGAAGTCTGGGCATTTCTTGTTTACTTCGTCTGCGAAGAGATCCAGTTGAGGCCAACCCCATTGCGCGAAGATGTATTCTGCGACTTCGCCGTGTAGGACCCAATCGTGAACGTCCTCCAGGTGTCTGCTCAGAAAATCTGCTTCCACATTTTGCGGACCTGGCAGATGAACTGCTGTAATTGACATTCCTCTGGCCAGGAGCCAATGCCATATCGCTTGGGACTCTCACGATAGGGGTAGGGACCTCGTTCCCCCTTGTTTGTTCAAATAATACATCGTGGTTGTATTGTCCGTCTGTATCAAGAGAGTTTTCCCCTGAATTAGCGGTATGAAAGACTTGAGAGCCAGATGGACCGCTCTGAGTTCTAGCAGATTGATGTGGTACTGCTTTTCTTTTTGTCTGACCACAGACCCTGCGCTTGAAAAGGACCCAGATGAGCCCCCCAACCCTGAAGAGACGCATCCGTTACTAGGGTGTCAGATGGAAGCACCTGGTGAAACGGAGCACCCACTGACAGGTGAGGTCTGTGCATCCACCATCTCAATGACTGAAGTGCTACCGCCGGTAGCTGCACCGTGTCCTCCCAGCGACCTGTTCTTTGGTTCCAGTTGGTCTCCAATGCCTCTTGGAGGGGTCTCATGTGGAGTCTGGCATTTGGGACAATAAAGATGCACGATGCCATAGAGCCCAGCAGCGATGTCACCCGACGTGCCGTAGGTGCGTTGGCTCTCAACATGTCCTGGCACTTCCTGTCTATTGAGGATAGTCGTTCCTCCGAAGGATACACTTTTTGGAGTTCTGTGTTTATGATAGCTACTAGGTAGTGTAGATTCTGTGTTGGAATCAAGGTTGACTTCTGGTAATTGACCTGAAGACCTAGAGCTTCGCAAACTCCTAGTACAATGTCCCGATGGCTTCTCGCCTGCTCCGGAGAAGAAGCCTTCAGTAGCCAGTCGTCTAGGTACGGATATATGTATATCCTTTGTCTTCGAAGATGCGCCGCCACCACTGCCATACATTTTGAGAAAACTCTTGGGGCAGATTTCAGGCCAAAAAGGTAGAACTCTGAACTGGTAATGCTGTAACGCTACTCGGAAGCGCAGGAATTTTCGATGTTTGGGAGCTATTGGTATGTGAAAGTACGCATCCTGCAGGTCGATGGAGCACATCCAGTCTCCCTGATGCAGTTGGGGGAAAATCTGGTAAAGCGCTAGCATTCTGAACTTCTGCTTCCTTATGTATTTGTTCAGCAGCTGTAGGTCCAGAATTGGCCTGAAAACGCCCTCTCGACCCTTCTTCGCCACCAGAAAGTAACGGGAGTAGACTCCCTGTCCTCTGTGTGCAGGTGGAACCTTTTCAATGGCATTCTTTTTTAGGAGGGCGAGAGCCTCCTTGCGTAGCAAGCTGAGATGAGATGGATTGTTTTTGGTTGGTGGCAAGCGTGGTGGAGGCTGTTTGAAAAGAAGAGAATAGCCATGTTCGACAATATTGAGCACCCATTTGTCTCTTGTGATAGAGTGCCACTCGTGAAGATAAGCCGTAATACTTCCCCCCACCGGAGTGGTGTACAGTGTCGAGGGAAGCGAGATTTCATTGCTTGGTGGGTGCTTTCGGAGTGGACTGTTGAGGTCTACTTGACCCTTGCTCCCTTGTGTTTCTCCGTTGAAAAAGAGGGCGTCCCTGTCGTTGCTGTGACCTTTGCGACCAATGAGGGGTTTGAACCCTCTGCTGGAAAGGGCGCCTGTCATACGGCCTGTACCTCCGCCTGAAATCTTTCTTTCTTTCGAGGCCCACCGCCCTCATGGTATCCACCTCGGTCTTCATGCGGGCCATCTCTTCGTCTGCATGGGCACCGAATAGAGAGTTCCCGGCAAATGGAAGATTCAGGATGCGTTGTTGTGCTTCCTGTTTCAAACCAGTGAGCCTCAGCCAGGAAGATCTCCTTGCACAGATACCATGTGCGTACCCATGAGCAGCCAAATCCGCCCCATCTGCTGCCACGCTGATAACCTGGTTGGATACCAGGCATCCTTCTTGTAGTATCTCCTGGAAATCTTGTCTGTCCTCTCTGGGCATTTTTTCTGTAAATCTACTGAGGGAGTCCCACAGAGAACGATCATAACTGCCCAGGAGCGCAGACGCACTGGAGACCTTCATTGCCGAAGCCGCCGTCCCGCATATCTTTCTCCCCAGAGAGTCTAGATGCCTGCTCTCTTTATCCGGGGGCACCGTGGATGAAGATGCCACCGAGTGGGTCTTTCGGGCGGCAGCTATTATAACCGAGTCCGGTGGTGGATCCTTCCTGAGGAACAAAGGGTCCTGTTCTGGAGCCTTGTATTTTTTGAGAATCCTAGCCGGGGCAGACTTAAGCGAGGCTGGGGCCAGAAAAGTGTCCATGGTTGGCTGCAACAAACCAGGCACTAGAGGCAGCAACTTTTTTGACGCTGATCTCTGTTGTAGAGTCTCAAAGATGACCGATGAGGAGGTAGATGGTTCTGGAACCTCTATGTTGAGTTTTTGCGCTCCTCTTAGCAGCACCTCGTTGAATGTGGTAATATCATCCACCGGTGAGACTCTAGCAGGAGGTGAATCTGTCAGGGTGGGTGAGTAACGTCCGACAGATGAACCTGATGAAGACCAAGAGGGTGATCTTCTTCTTGACCGAGACCTGGATCTTCGTTGGGAGCGAGATCTGCTGCGAGACGCTGTAGCAGAGCGTCTAGGCCTCGCGGTCGGTTGGCGAGGAGCAGAACGAGCCCGTTCTGCCCTGGCTGTCGGTGATGGCGTTCTTGGCAGGGAGGCAGTAGGTGAATACATTCGCGAATATTGCGAATCTGGGGAGGCCGCTGGTCTGTTGAGGCTCTCCAGCCATCTCGGCGATAGATTGATGGGCGAAACATGCCCAGATGATGCCGCTCTTGACCGAGAAGAGTCGCTAGGTATGGAGACCACTGGAGATGGCGCCTTGTCTGGCGTGGGGCGATGTTCTGCTCCCTGTGGGACAGGTAAAACCTGAGTCGACGTCGATGTTTGTTTTGACGTCGAAGGGCGCCCAGCCGGTTGCTCTTGCCTCGACGTTGAGTGCCTTGACGCCGAACGGCGATCCTTGGACCTCGACCTGCTCCCCGTCGTGTGCCTCGACGTGGAGCGATGGGAGGTCGACGGCGGATGGCTCTCGTGCCGTCGTGGTGATTTCGACGTCGTGTGTCCTGACGTCGTGGGGCGCACAGCCTTTGGCGGCGATCGGGCACGCCGGCGATGGCTCGACGTCGATCGGCGGGCTGCCGTCGACGGAGACCTGCCCCTGCGCTGATGTTCCCTCGGTGCCGTTCCCTTCGACGTCGGGTGTGTCGCCGTCGACGGCGATCTATGCCGGTGAGACGGTGGTAGCGACGACGTCGACGGTGAACAAACAGGTACTTTCCTACCTGCTGACGTCGACCGGGCCATTCTCTCCTGAGAATGGCCTTCTGGCTGTCTGGGAAGTGAGGAGGACGATGTTCTTTGCCTCTCCTGAAGCCCATGTAGCCGGATCTTCTCTCTGTCTTTCAGAGTCCTCCTAGACATGTTCTTGCAGTACTTACAAGTGTCAGGGCAGTGACTCTGAGGCAGGCACACTATGCACAGAGAGTGGAGATCTGACTGGGCCTTCTTCTTCCCACAAGCAGGGCATTTGACAAAAAGTGAAGGCATTTTTCTGTCAGAAAAAACCTTCCTAGCTCAGACAAAGATGTTATTTGTCGAGTGAAAAGTGAAAAAACGCTTTTTTAAAGAATTTTTCTGAGAAAAAACTCAGAAAAACTGAGAGCTCAATGCTCCAGGATCCTCTCAGAAGAAGCCGGAAAAAAGAACTGACCTAACTGTGAACCAACTGTCACCTTTCCTTCACCCCTGAGGCATGGTGGGATACTGGAGGTGCTCAGGGTCTTAAAGGCACGGTGCCAAAGTTTTTATGGTTCTCCTGTGTTAACCTGCATGCAGCCTATTGGCCAAGAATGCTTCATTGTTTTTCAATGCAGTTTTTTCTTTTTTTTCCTCTAGAGTTTGCTACTGCTTACTTCCCTAAGCCTAGTTTTAGGAGCTTGGGTACATATTTATGCTCTATTGTAGTCTTTAATATATAAAAAAATAAAAATAAAAAAAAACTTCATAGAAATAAAGCATTTTAGCCTGTTTTTAACATGATAGCCTGCATGACTGTTTGTTGCACATGTATAATATGTGTATATTTTATATATGCTCCGGGGTCCCCGCACAAGGGCGGGAATATTCAATGTTTATGACTATTGATGAGGATCCCCTGGAAGAGAAATTAAGGTTTCAATCACTATGCTCAGTAACTGGCACAGTAAACATGTACCAATTCACTTTCACAAATTTCTACATTTGTACATTAGCGTTCTGGGAGCCTGTTGAAACTAACAATGCCCGTACGAGAAGCAATGGTACTTCCTTGGTCTCAATATCATCCACTGACAATTAACCACTCTGGCCTCTACTTAAGACCATAGGGTGATCAGTTTGTGGTCTCCTTCACGAGTGTCTGATACTCTTTAATAATCCTCTTTAAAATAAATTGGGTCTCGGGCTTGTTGAAGATATTACTGACCAGCTAACCAGTAACGCATTACCCCTCAATAATACTTGTAGAACTGTCTGTGTTCCCTTTGGGAACGTTGAAATGATTTCTACAGCACAGACCTAAATATACTGTAGGAAGTTGGTTCTGTATGTGCTATTTCAAAGTAAGGAATAGCATGCACAGAGTCCAAGGGTTCCCCTTAGAGGTAAAATAGTGGTAAAAATAGATAATACTAATGCTCTATTTTGTGGTAGTGTGGTCGAGCAGTAGGCTTATCCAAGGAGTAGTGTTAAGCATTTGTTGTACATACACATAGACAATAAATGAGGTACACACACTCAGAGACAAATCCAGCCAATAGGTTTTTATATAGAAAAATATCTTTTCTTAGTTTATTTTAAGAACCACAGGTTCAAATTCTACATGTAATATCTCATTCGAAAGGTATTGCAGGTAAGTACTTTAGGAACTTCAAATCATCAAAATTGCATGTATACTTTTCAAGTTATTGACAAATAGCTGTTTTAAAAGTGGACACTTAGTGCAATTTTCACAGTTCCTAGGGGAGGTAAGTTTTGATTAGTTTTACCAGGTAAGTAAGACACTTACAGGGTTCAGTTCTTGGTCCAAGGTAGCCCACCGTTGGGGGTTCAGAGCAACCCCAAAGTCACCACACCAGCAGCTCAGGGCCGGTCAGGTGCAGAGTTCAAAGTGGTGCCCAAAACACATAGGCTAGAATGGAGAGAAGGGGGTGCCCCGGTTCCGGTCTGCTTGCAGGTAAGTACCCGCGTCTTCGGAGGGCAGACCAGGGGGGTTTTGTAGGGCACCGGGGGGGACACGAGTCCACACAAATTTCACCCTCAGCGGCGCGGGGGCGGCCGGGTGCAGTGTAGAAACAAGCGTCGGGTTCGCAGTGTTAGTCTATGAGAGATCTCGGGATCTCTTCAGCGCTGCAGGCAGGCAAGGGGGGGGTTCCTCGGGGAAACCTCCACTTGGGCAAGGGAGAGGGACTCCTGGGGGTCACTTCTCCAGTGAAAGTCCGGTCCTTCAGGTCCTGGGGGCTGCGGGTGCAGGGTCTCTCCCAGGCGTCGGGGCTTTAGGTTCAAAGAGTCGCGGTCAGGGGAAGCCTCGGGATTCCCTCTGCAGGCGGCGCTGTGGGGGCTCAGGGGGGACAGGTTTTGGTACTCACAGTATCAGAGTAGTCCTGGGGTCCCTCCTGAGGTGTCGGGTCTCCACCAGCCGAGTCGGGGTCGCCGGGTGCAGTGTTGCAAGTCTCACGCTTCTTGCGGGGAGCTTGCAGGTTTTTAAAGGTGCTGGAAACAAAGTTGCAGCTTTTCTTGGAGCAGGTCCGCTGTCCTCGGGAGTTTCTTGTCTTTTCGAAGCAGGGGCAGTCCTCAGAGGATGTCGAGGTCGCTGGTCCCTTCGGAAGGCGTCGCTGGAGCAGGATCTTTGGAAGGCAGGAGACAGGCCGGTGAGTTTCTGGAGCCAAGGCAGTTGTCGTCTTCTGGTCTTCCGCTGCAGGGGTTTTCAGCTGGGCAGTCCTTCTTCTTGTTGCAGGAATCTAATTTTCTAGGGTTCAGGGTAGCCCTTAAATACTAAATTTAAGGGCGTGTTTAGGTCTGGGGGGTTAGTAGCCAATGGCTACTAGCCCTGAGGGTGGGTACACCCTCTTTGTGCCTCCTCCCAAGGGGAGGGGGTCACAATCCTAACCCTATTGGGGGATTCCTCCATCTGCAAGATGGAGGATTTCTAAAAGTTAGAGTCACCTCAGCTCAGGACACCTTAGGGGCTGTCCTGACTGGCCAGTGACTCCTCCTTGTTATTCTCATTATTTTCTCCGGCCTTGCCGCCAAAAGTGGGGCCTGGCCGGAGGGGGCGGGCAACTCCACTAGCTGGAGTGTCCTGCTGGGTTGGCACAAAGGAGGTGAGCCTTTGAGGCTCACCGCCAGGTGTGACAATTCCTGCCTGGGAGAGGTGTTAGCATCTCCACCCAGTGCAGGCTTTGTTACTGGCCTCAGAGTGACAAAGGCACTCTCCCCATGGGGCCAGCAACATGTCTCGGTTTGTGGCAGGCTGCTAAAACTAGTCAGCCTACACAGATAGTCGGTTAAGTTTCAGGGGGCACCTCTAAGGTGCCCTCTGTGGTGTATTTTACAATAAAATGTACACTGGCATCAGTGTGCATTTATTGTGCTGAGAAGTTTGATACCAAACTTCCCAGTTTTCAGTGTAGCCATTATGGTGCTGTGGAGTTCGTGTTTGACAGACTCCCAGACCATATACTCTTATGGCTACCCTGCACTTACAATGTCTAAGGTTTTGTTTAGACACTGTAGGGGTACCATGCTCATGCACTGGTACCCTCACCTATGGTATAGTGCACCCTGCCTTAGGGCTGTAAGGCCTGCTAGAGGGGTGTCTTACCTATACTGTATAGGCAGTGAGAGGCTGGCATGGCACCCTGAGGGGAGTGCCATGTCGACTTACTCGTTTTGTCCTCACTAGCACACACAAGCTGGTAAGCAGTGTGTCTGTGCTGAGTGAGAGGTCTCCAGGGTGGCATAAGACATGCTGCAGCCCTTAGAGACCTTCCTTGGCATCAGGGCCCTTGGTACTAGAAGTACCAGTTACAAGGGACTTATCTGGATGCCAGGGTCTGCCAATTGTGGATACAAAAGTACAGGTTAGGGAAAGAACACTGGTGCTGGGGCCTGGTTAGCAGGCCTCAGCACACTTTCAATTGTAAACATAGCATCAGCAAAGGCAAAAAGTCAGGGGGCAACCATGCCAAGGAGGCATTTCCTTACACAACCCCCCCCCAAACGAAAGAGGATGAGACTAACCTTTCCCAAGAGAGTCTTCATTTTCTAAGTGGAAGAACCTGGAAAGGCCATCTGCATTGGCATGGGCAGTCCCAGGTCTGTGTTCCACTATAAAGTCCATTCCCTGTAGGGAGATGGACCACCTCAACAGTTTAGGATTTTCACCTTTCATTTGCATCAGCCATTTGAGAGGTCTGTGGTCAGTTTGAACTAGGAAGTGAGTCCCAAAGAGGTATGGTCTCAGCTTCTTCAGGGACCAGACCACAGCAAAGGCCTCCCTCTCAATGGCACTCCAACGCTGCTCCCTGGGGAGTAACCTCCTGCTAATGAAAGCAACAGGCTGGTCAAGGCCATCATCATTTGTTTGGGACAAAACTGCCCCTATCCCATGTTCAGAGGCATCAGTCTGCACAATGAACTGCTTAGAATAATCTGGAGCTTTGAGAACTGGTGCTGAGCACATTGCCTGTTTCAGGGTGTCAAAGGCCTGTTGGCAGTCCACAGTCCAGTTCACTTTCTTGGGCATTTTCTTGGAGGTGAGCTCAGTGAGGGCTGTCACAATGGATCCATATCCCTTCACAAACCTCCGGTAGTACCCAGTCAAGCCAAGGAATGCCCTGACTTGAGTCTGGGTTTTTGGAGCTACCCAGTCCAGAATAGTCTGGATCTTGGGTTGGAGTGGCTGAACTTGGCCTCCACCTACAAGGTGTCCCAAGTAAACCACAGTTCCCTGCCCTATCTGGCATTTGGATGCCTTGATAGAGAGGCCTGCAGATTGCAGAGCCTTCAAAACCTTCCTCAGGTGGACCAGGTGATCCTGCCAGGTGGAGCTAAAGACAGCAATATCATCAAGATAAGCTGTGCTAAAGGACTCCAAGCCAGCAAGGACTTGATTCACCAACCTTTGGAAGGTGGCAGGGGCATTCTTTAAACCAAAGGGCATAACAGTAAACTGATAATGCCCATCAGGTGTGGAGAATGCTGTCTTTTCTTTTGCTCCAGGTGCCATTTTTATTTGCCAGTACCCTGCTGTTAAGTCAAAGGTACTTAGAAATTTGGCAGCACCTAATTTATCAATGAGCTCATCAGCTCTTGGAATTGGATGAGCATCTGTCTTGGTGACAGAATTGAGCCCTCTGTAGTCCACACAAAACCTCATCTCTTTCTTTCCATCTGTGGTGTGAGGTTTGGGGACTAAGACCACTGGGCTAGCCCAGGGGCTGTCAGAGCGCTCAATGACTCCCAATTCCAGCATCTTGTGGACTTCCACCTTGATGCTTTCCTTAACATGGTCAGACTGTCTAAAGATTTTGTTCTTGACAGGCATGCTGTCTCCTGTGTCCACATCATGGGTACACAGGTGTGTCTGACCAGGGGTTAAGGAGAAGAGTTCAGGAAACTGTTGTAGGACTCTCCTACAATCAGCTTGCTGTTGGCCAGAGAGGGTGTCTGAGTAGATCACTCCATCTACTGTACCATCTTTTGGGTCTGATGACAGAAGATCAGGGAGAGGTTCACTCTCTGCCTCCTGATCCTCATCTGTTACCATCAACAGATTGACATCAGCCCTGTCGTGGAAGAGCTTAAGGCGGTTTACATGGATCACCCTTTTGGGGCTCCTGCTTGTGCCCAGGTCCACCAAGTAGGTGACCTGACTCTTCCTCTCTAGTACTGGGTAAGGGCCACTCCATTTGTCCTGGAGTGCCCTGGGAGCCACAGGCTCCAGAACCCAGACTTTCTGCCCTGGTTGGAACTCAACCAGTGCAGCCTTTTGGTCATACCAAAACTTCTGGAGCTGTTGGCTGGCCTCAAGGTTTTTGGTTGCCTTTTCCATGTACTCTGCCATTCTAGAGCGAAGGCCAAGTACATAGTCCACTATGTCCTGTTTAGGCTCATGGCGAGGTCTCTCCCAGCCTTCTTTAACAAGGGCAAGTGGTCCCCTTACAGGATGACCAAACAGAAGTTCAAAGGGTGAGAACCCTACTCCCTTCTGTGGTACCTCCCTGTAAGCGAAAAGCAGACATGGCAGGAGGACATCCCATCTCCTTTTGAGTTTTTCTGGGAGCCCCATGATCATGCCTTTTAATGTCTTGTTGAATCTCTCAACTAAGCCATTAGTTTGTGGATGGTAAGGTGTAGTGAATTTATAAGTCACTCCACACTCATTCCACATGTGCTTTAGGTATGCTGACATGAAGTTGGTACCTCTGTCAGACACCACCTCCTTAGGGAAACCCACCCTGGTAAAGATACCAATGAGGGCCTTGGCTACTGCAGGGGCAGTAGTCGACCTAAGGGGAATAGCTTCAGGATACCTGGTAGCATGATCCACTACTACCAGGATATACATATTTCCTGAGGCTGTGGGAGGTTCCAGTGGACCAACTATGTCCACACCCACTCTTTCAAAAGGCACCCCCACCACTGGAAGTGGAATGAGGGGGGCCTTTGGGTGCCCACCTGTCTTACCACTGGCTTGACAGGTGGGGCAGGAGAGGCAAAACTCCTTAACCATGTTGGACATATTGGGCCAGTAGAAGTGGTTGACTAACCTCTCCCACGTCTTGGTTTGTCCCAAATGTCCAGCAAGGGGAATGTCATGGGCCAATGTTAGGATGAACTCTCTGAACAGCTGAGGCACTACCACTCTCCTAGTGGCACCAGGTTTGGGGTCTCTGGCCTCAGTGTACAGGAGCCCATCTTCCCAATAGACCCTATGTGTTCCATTTTTCTTGCCTTTGGACTCTTCAGCAGCTTGCTGCCTAAGGCCTTCAAGAGAGGGACAGGTTTCTTGTCCCTTACACAGCTCTTCCCTTGAGGGTCCCCCTGGGCCTAAGAGCTCAACCTGATAAGGTTCAAGTTCCAAAGGCTCAGTTCCCTCAGAGGGCAGAACTTCTTCCTGAGAAGAGAGGTTCCCTTTCTTTTGCTGTGTTGCAGTTGGTTTCCCAACTGACTTTCCTGTTCTCTTGGTAGGCTGGGCCATTTTTCCAGACTCCAGCTCTACTTTTTCACCCTGTGCCTTGCACTGTGCTCTTGTTTTCACACACACCAGTTCAGGGATACCCAGCATGGCTGCATGGGTTTTTAGCTCTACCTCAGCCCATGCTGAGGACTCCAGGTCATTTCCAAGCAGACAGTCCACTGGGATATTTGAGGAGACCACCACCTGTTTCAGGCCATTGACCCCTCCCCATTCTAAAGTAACCATTGCCATGGGATGTACTTTTCTCTGATTGTCAGCGTTGGTGACTGTGTAAGTTTTTCCAGTCAGGTATTGGCCAGGGGAAACCAGTTTCTCTGTCACCATGGTGACACTGGCACCTGTATCCCTCAGGCCCTCTATTCTAGTCCCATTAATTAAGAGTTGCTGTCTGTATTTTTGCATGTTAGGCGGCCAGACAGCTAGTGTGGCTAAATCCACCCCACCCTCAGAAACTAGAGTAGCTTCAGTGTGGACCCTGATTTGCTCTGGGCACACTGTTGATCCCACTTGGAGACTAGCCATACCAGTGTTACCTGGATGGGAGTTTGGAGTGGAACCTTTCTTGGGACAGGCCTTGTCTCCAGTTTGGTGTCCATGCTGTTTACAGCTATGACACCAGGCCTTTTTGGGATCAAAGTTTTTACCCTTGTACCCATTGTTTTGTGAAGAGGCTCTGGGCCCACCCTCCTGTGCAGGTTTTTGGGGGCCTGTAGAAGACTCTTTACTATTTTTAGTTTTGGTTGTCTCATCACCCTTCTGCTGGGGAGTCTTTGTGACCCCTTTCTTTTGGTCACCCCCTGTTGAAGTCTTGGACACCCTTGTCTTGACCCAATGGTCCGCCTTCTTTCCCAATTCTTGGGGAGAAATTGGTCCTAGGTCTACCAGATGCTGATGCAGTTTGTCATTGAAACAATTACTCAATAGGTGTTCTTTCACAAATAAATTGTACAGCCCATCATAATTACTTACACCACTGCCTTGAATCCAACCATCTAGTGTTTTCACTGAGTAGTCAACAAAGTCAACCCAGGTCTGGCTCGAGGATTTTTGAGCCCCCCTGAACCTAATCCTGTACTCCTCAGTGGAGAATCCAAAGCCCTCAATCAGGGTACCCTTCATGAGGTCATAAGATTCTGCATCTTGTCCAGAGAGTGTGAGGAGTCTATCCCTACACTTTCCTGTGAACATTTCCCAAAGGAGAGCACCCCAGTGAGATCTGTTCACTTTTCTGGTTACACAAGCCCTCTCAAAAGCTGTGAACCATTTGGTGATGTCATCACCATCTTCATATTTAGTTACAATCCCTTTGGGGATTTTCAACATGTCAGGAGAATCTCTGACCCTATTTATGTTGCTGCCACCATTGATGGGTCCTAGGCCCATCTCTTGTCTTTCCCTCTCTATGGCTAGGATCTGTCTTTCCAAAGCCAATCTTTTGGCCATCCTGGCTAACTGGATGTCCTCTTCACTGGAGTTATCCTCAGTGATTTCAGAGTTGTTGGTCCCTCCTGTGAGGGAACCAGCATCTCTGACTATTATTTGTGGAGTCAGGGCTTGAGAAGCCCTGCTCTCCCTAAGTAGGACTGGAGGGGGGGAATTTCCCTCCAAGTCACTATCTTCATCCTCTGAGTTGCCATCCTCAGAGGGGTTGGCCTTTTCAAACTCTGCCAAAAGCTCCTGGAGCTGTACTTTGGTAGGTTTGGGGCCCATTGCTATTTTCTTTAGTTTACAGAGTGACCTTAGCTCTCTCATCTGTAGATGGAGGTAAGGTGTGGTGTCGAGTTCCACCACATTCACATCTGTGCTAGACATTATGCTTCTAAAAGTTGGAATACTTTTTAAGAAACTAAAACTGGTTCTAGAATCTAATTCAAACTTTTAAACTCTAAAAGAAATGCTAAACAGGATCTAACACAAGGCCCTAGCAGGTCTTTTAAGAATTTAGAAAACTTTTCAAATTGCAAAAATCAATTTCTAATGACAATTTTGGAATTTGTCGTGTGATCAGGTATTGGCTGAGTAGTCCAGCAAATGCAAAGTCTTGTACCCCACCGCTGATCCACCAATGTAGGAAGTTGGTTCTGTATGTGCTATTTCAAAGTAAGGAATAGCATGCACAGAGTCCAAGGGTTCCCCTTAGAGGTAAAATAGTGGTAAAAATAGATAATACTAATGCTCTATTTTGTGGTAGTGTGGTCGAGCAGTAGGCTTATCCAAGGAGTAGTGTTAAGCATTTGTTGTACATACACATAGACAATAAATGAGGTACACACACTCAGAGACAAATCCAGCCAATAGGTTTTTATATAGAAAAATATCTTTTCTTAGTTTATTTTAAGAACCACAGGTTCAAATTCTACATGTAATATCTCATTCGAAAGGTATTGCAGGTAAGTACTTTAGGAACTTCAAATCATCAAAATTGCATGTATACTTTTCAAGTTATTGACAAATAGCTGTTTTAAAAGTGGACACTTAGTGCAATTTTCACAGTTCCTAGGGGAGGTAAGTTTTGATTAGTTTTACCAGGTAAGTAAGACACTTACAGGGTTCAGTTCTTGGTCCAAGGTAGCCCACCGTTGGGGGTTCAGAGCAACCCCAAAGTCACCACACCAGCAGCTCAGGGCCGGTCAGGTGCAGAGTTCAAAGTGGTGCCCAAAACACATAGGCTAGAATGGAGAGAAGGGGGTGCCCCGGTTCCGGTCTGCTTGCAGGTAAGTACCCGCGTCTTCGGAGGGCAGACCAGGGGGGTTTTGTAGGGCACCGGGGGGGACACGAGTCCACACAGAAATTTCACCCTCAGCGGCGCGGGGGCGGCCGGGTGCAGTGTAGAAACAAGCGTCGGGTTCGCAGTGTTAGTCTATGAGAGATCTCGGGATCTCTTCAGCGCTGCAGGCAGGCAAGGGGGGGGTTCCTCGGGGAAACCTCCACTTGGGCAAGGGAGAGGGACTCCTGGGGGTCACTTCTCCAGTGAAAGTCCGGTCCTTCAGGTCCTGGGGGCTGCGGGTGCAGGGTCTCTCCCAGGCGTCGGGGCTTTAGGTTCAAAGAGTCGCGGTCAGGGGAAGCCTCGGGATTCCCTCTGCAGGCGGCGCTGTGGGGGCTCAGGGGGGACAGGTTTTGGTACTCACAGTATCAGAGTAGTCCTGGGGTCCCTCCTGAGGTGTCGGGTCTCCACCAGCCGAGTCGGGGTCGCCGGGTGCAGTGTTGCAAGTCTCACGCTTCTTGCGGGGAGCTTGCAGGGTTCTTTAAAGCTGCTGGAAACAAAGTTGCAGCTTTTCTTGGAGCAGGTCCGCTGTCCTCGGGAGTTTCTTGTCTTTTCGAAGCAGGGGCAGTCCTCAGAGGATGTCGAGGTCGCTGGTCCCTTCGGAAGGCGTCGCTGGAGCAGGATCTTTGGAAGGCAGGAGACAGGCCGGTGAGTTTCTGGAGCCAAGGCAGTTGTCGTCTTCTGGTCTTCCGCTGCAGGGGTTTTCAGCTGGGCAGTCCTTCTTCTTGTTGCAGGAATCTAATTTTCTAGGGTTCAGGGTAGCCCTTAAATACTAAATTTAAGGGCGTGTTTAGGTCTGGGGGGTTAGTAGCCAATGGCTACTAGCCCTGAGGGTGGGTACACCCTCTTTGTGCCTCCTCCCAAGGGGAGGGGGTCACAATCCTAACCCTATTGGGGGATTCCTCCATCTGCAAGATGGAGGATTTCTAAAAGTTAGAGTCACCTCAGCTCAGGACACCTTAGGGGCTGTCCTGACTGGCCAGTGACTCCTCCTTGTTATTCTCATTATTTTCTCCGGCCTTGCCGCCAAAAGTGGGGCCTGGCCGGAGGGGGCGGGCAACTCCACTAGCTGGAGTGTCCTGCTGGGTTGGCACAAAGGAGGTGAGCCTTTGAGGCTCACCGCCAGGTGTGACAATTCCTGCCTGGGAGAGGTGTTAGCATCTCCACCCAGTGCAGGCTTTGTTACTGGCCTCAGAGTGACAAAGGCACTCTCCCCATGGGGCCAGCAACATGTCTCGGTTTGTGGCAGGCTGCTAAAACTAGTCAGCCTACACAGATAGAGGTGCCCCCTGAAACTTAACCGACTAAGGTGCCCTCTGTGGTGTATTTTACAATAAAATGTACACTGGCATCAGTGTGCATTTATTGTGCTGAGAAGTTTGATACCAAACTTCCCAGTTTTCAGTGTAGCCATTATGGTGCTGTGGAGTTCGTGTTTGACAGACTCCCAGACCATATACTCTTATGGCTACCCTGCACTTACAATGTCTAAGGTTTTGTTTAGACACTGTAGGGGTACCATGCTCATGCACTGGTACCCTCACCTATGGTATAGTGCACCCTGCCTTAGGGCTGTAAGGCCTGCTAGAGGGGTGTCTTACCTATACTGTATAGGCAGTGAGAGGCTGGCATGGCACCCTGAGGGGAGTGCCATGTCGACTTACTCGTTTTGTCCTCACTAGCACACACAAGCTGGTAAGCAGTGTGTCTGTGCTGAGTGAGAGGTCTCCAGGGTGGCATAAGACATGCTGCAGCCCTTAGAGACCTTCCTTGGCATCAGGGCCCTTGGTACTAGAAGTACCAGTTACAAGGGACTTATCTGGATGCCAGGGTCTGCCAATTGTGGATACAAAAGTACAGGTTAGGGAAAGAACACTGGTGCTGGGGCCTGGTTAGCAGGCCTCAGCACACTTTCAATTGTAAACATAGCATCAGCAAAGGCAAAAAGTCAGGGGGCAACCATGCCAAGGAGGCATTTCCTTACATATACCTCTACTCTAAGTAGGCTGCAGGAGTTTTCAATCTGACTATTATGTAACACTATGTCACAGTGTCTGATTTGCACAAGTGAAAACGCTTACACACTTTGAAAGATTATGCTTTGATCTACGTGGGCTGAAATGTGCAGAACTATGCCCTACAAAAAGGAAGTTGTCTCCTGTCCTCCCCAGGACAGCTGGAAAATTAATGGTTCCCTCTGTAGGGCACTCACATCTAGGCAGTCACAGATCATATTCCTATCCAACTCAACTACTGGCTGCATCTCAGATGTTTTGTAGATACCAGTTTGGTTCTAGCTGATTTGTGACTGTCCTTTCTATTCATTGCTAATATTTTGTACAAAATCGTACATCATGTAAATGTGTAATATTGATTTACCAGTACAGCATACACCATTTAAATGTGTCATTTCCGATTCCTCTTTGCTCCCTCTTTGTTGACATTGTTCTCCCAAGTGGCACCTTCAATGCTTCAAGCACTAGGATGTCTAAAATGCACCATCTAAACCAAATTTACACTTGTGCCGGTCAGTTTAACTGGATTTAGAAAAAAGATAAGACAAGTATATTTCTTTGCATGACAAGTAGTTTTCTGCACATTTGTGTCCACTGTACAAGTAGATTTTTTCAATAATTCCACCTCTCTGATACACTGCCTGGACTTTAGCCCAGGCCCATCCTTCAAAGTGCATGATTGTATGGCACAACAGCACTTGAGAATATTTTGCACAGTTTCAAAGACTGAATATCTGTAGGCATGACCTTATGTCATACTTGTAGTATACACCATGTTTGCTGCGTAGGTCATACTGATGTGGACTGTCTCCGCTTTCAATGGTTAACTTACTGAAGGTGGTTTTCTGTGAAATTGAATGCTTGCTTTATCACTATGAGATGCTAGATGGCTTAATAAGTGAAATATATGAACCATATACAGCACCTTTATCACATTATAAATGGGGAAAACCCCTTTAAATTGCCTTTATCATGGAATATGGATGAATTTCAAACACATCACAATCCTTTTGACAATCTCCCCAGATCTCCTCCATAGAATACATACAAGTGTGTTAAATAAAATACAAATAGAACATCTTTTAATCACACTCTGAGGTCTCACCACTTTCCTCCTGCATCAAGTGTCCACAGTGTTGGGTTCAGATATTATGCTCCTGGCACTCTGGGCAGAAGAAGCCCATTTGTACCATGTACAGGTTACACAAGTAATACATTCCTCAGTTATATTCTTCCAAGGCTCAACCTCTCCTATTTTCAAATTCCATTCACATTAATCCTCCATTCACTGATCTTCCTCTCAGTGTTTTTCCTCCATCCACCCTCTCAATTTTTTTCTTTATTCCCCGGCGTACCTTGCATCACATGGTGTTATGATGCTCAAATAACATGATGTGAAATGCATTGCTTCAATTTTTGACTCAAGAGTTCCAGAACTCAATTTTTATGTAAAGTTGCCTTTTTAGTATTTTTTTTTTTCAGACCTCAACATAAACGACAATTTAAAACTGGGATATAGACAAAATACAGCCTGATTAGGAAAACACCTTTTGCATATAGACAAGTCAACATATCACACAAACGTGTGTCAAGACACACATCTCTACTTGTTCTGTCCTCTTTAGAGTGCACAGACACTTGAAGAGGTAGAGCCGTGTGAAATAAATACAAATAAGGTAAAGAAATTGATACGAGCTCAACTCTTCTCCAAGACATTAACTGTCCAGAATGCTATTCACACACACACACAAAAAAAAAAATCAATGATGCTATCTGAGAATCCATCAGTGATGTTAACTGAGGTCATGAGTAGGGCATGGTGGGCAGGGTAAGAGTTATTTTTTACATAACTGGTGAATTTTTAGATTGTGTTTTGGAACTGTAACTTCAACTAAAATGCTATTTCAGTAAATTTCTGGTTTTGTTGTGAACATGGTATAAATCTTCCTAGCAAAGACATCCATAGCATATATCAACATTTTGTTCAGGTAAATCTGATTGTGTTTGTTATAATCTGCTTTATGTTGTACCCATAATTATTTGATGTACCGTACAAAGCAATAACTGTGTGCAGCTGGCTCTGGTCACAGGATCTAGCCCTGCACCATTGTGCTAACTGCTCACAGGCTCCAAACGCAGGCGCCAGCCTGCGATCAGGCTGAGTCACAGCCTGCACTCCACCAGGTCCAATAGGCATGGTTTTTGGCTGAGCACAGAGTGGCTCTGGGAGTACAGCCTGGCCAAAGGCCAGGACCTGAGCAAGCCATGGTACCTCTGCGCACAACCTTCTGCCATGTGCAGTGAATGGGCACAGGGCCTGCACCAGCCCCCACCCCACTGAACCTTCTGTGCAAAGCCTTTGGATGTGTGTAAGGGCTCAAAACCAAATGAAAGCTCTTACACAACTAATCACATTGCTTCAATCATTCAAATTTGACTGACAGAACTTACATGTTTTATAAAGAAATGAACCCATTCAATCCTCCCTGACACCTATACCTAACACGTTATGAATAAAGTTCTGTTGCCAGGCATATCCAGCTAAAACTCCTCTACTGTACGTACGACACAGGGACTAGGCTGTATGTCATGGGTCTCATTCTGGCAGACAAGTGTTTGCACTGCAAGACTGCTCCTGGAGATTTCATGCACACGTTTTGGCACTGTTCAACCCTCAATCTTCTGGGAGGGAGTCTAGGGGAGGCTGGAGAGGGTACTGTGCTGGGATGTTCTGAGGGATCGTAAACTAGTACTCCCGCACATCACAAATGAGCTTGGTGGCTCGAGATATGAAAGGGCCCTCTTGTGGTTAGGCTTTCTAATTGCCAAGAAGGATATTGTGAGGGCCTGGAAGGCGGTGGCGCCTTAATCGGTGGAGGGTTGGTGTAAGGAAATGCCTCCTTGGCATGGTTACCCCCTGACTTTTTGCCTTTGCTGATGCTATGTTTTGAATTGAAAGTGTGCTGGGGCCTGCTAACCAGGCCCCAGCACCAGTGTTCTTTCCCTAACCTGTACTTTTGTATCCACAATTGGCACACCCTGGCATCCAGGTAAGTCCCTTGTAACTGGTACCTCTGGTACCAAGGGCCCTGATGCCAGGGAAGGTCTCTAAGGGCTGCAGCATGTCTTATGCCGTCCCTGGAGACCCCTCACTCAGCACAGACACACTGCTTGCCAGCTTGTGTGTGTTGGTGAGAACTGTAAGGAAATGCCTCCTTGGCATGGTTACCCCCTGACTTTTTGCCTTTGCTGATGCTATGTTTTGAATTGAAAGTGTGCTGAGGCCTGCTAACCAGGCCCCAGCACCAGTGTTCTTTCCCTAACCTGTACTTTTGATTCCACAATTGGCACACCCTGGCATCCAGATAAGTCCCTTGTAACTGGTACCTCTGGTACCAAGGGCCCTGATGCCAGGGAAGGTCTCTAAGGGCTGCAGCATGTATTATGCCACCGTAAGAGACCCCTCACTCAGCACAGACACACTGCTTACCAGCTTGTGTGTGCTAGTGAGAACAAAATGAGTAAGTCGACATGGCACTCCCCTCAGGGTGCCATGCCAGCCTCTCACTGCCTATGCAGTATAGGTAAGACACCCCTCTAGCAGGCCTTACAGCCCTAAGGCAGGGTGCGCTATACCATAGGTGAGGGTACCAGTGCATGAGCACTGTGCCCCTACAGTGTCTAAGCAAAACCTTAGACATTGTAAGTGCAGGGTAGCCATAAGAGTATATGGTCTGGGAGTCTGTTTTACACGAACCCCACAGCACCATAATGACTACACTGAAAACTGGGAAGTTTGGTATCAAACTTCTCAGCACAATAAATGCACACTGATGCCAGTGTACATTTTATTGTAAAATACACCACAGAGGGCACCTTAGAGGTGCCCCCTGAAACTTAACCGACTATCTGTGTAGGCTGACTGGTTCCAGCAGCCTGCCACACTAGAGACATGTTGCTGGCCCCATGGGGAGAGTGCCTTTGTCACTCTGAGGCCAGTAACAAAGCCTGCACTGGGTGGAGAGGCTAACACCTCCCCCAGGCAGGAGCTGTAACACCTGGCGGTGAGCCTCAAAGGCTCACCCCTTTGTCACAGCCCTGCAGGACACTCCAGCTAGTGGAGTTGCCCGCCCCCTCCGGCACCGGCCCCCACTTTTGGCGGCAAGGCCGGAGAAAATAATGAGAATAACAAGGAGGAGTCACTGGCCAGTCAGGACAGCCCCTAAGGTGTCCTGAGCTGAGGTGACTAACTTTTAGAAATCCTCCATCTTGCAGATGGAGGATTCCCCCAATAGGATTAGGGATGTGACCCCCTCCCCTTGGGAGGAGGCACAAAGAGGGTGTACCCAACCTCAGGGCTAGTAGCCATTGGCTACTAACCCCCCAGACCTAAACACGCCCTTAAATTTAGTATTTAAGGGCTTCCCTGAACCTAAAGATTTAGATTCCTGCAACTACAAGAAGAAGGACTGCCGAGCTGAAAGACCCCTGCAGAGGAAGACCAGAAGACACCAACTGCCTTGGCCCCAGACTTACCGGCCTGTCTCCTGCCTTCCAAAGAACCTGCTCCAGCGACGCTTTCCAAGGGACCAGCGACCTCTGAATCCTCTGAGGACTGCCCTGCTTCGAAAAAGACAAGAAACTCCTGAGGACAGCGGCACTGCTCCAAAAGAACTGCAACTTTGTTACAAGGAGCAGATTTAAAGACCCCTGCAATTCCCCGCAAGAAGCGTGAGACTTGCAACACTGCACCCGGCGACCCCGACTCGACTGGTGGAGAACAACCAACTCCGGGAGGACCCTCCGGCGACTCTACGACTGTGAGTAACCAAAGTTGTCCCCCCTGAGCCCCCACAGCGACGCCTGCAGAGGGAATCCCCAGGCTCCCCCTGACCGCGACTGTCTGAACTCCATTTCCCGACGGCTGGAAAAGGCCCTGCACCCGCAGCCCCCAGCCCCTAAAGAAACGGAACTTCTGTGCAGGAGTGACCCCCAGGAGGCCCTCTCCCTTGCCCAGGTGGTGGCTACCCCGAGGAGCCCCCCCCTTGCCTGCATCGCTGAAGAGACCCCTTGGTCTCCCATTGAAACCTGAAGGAAACCCGACGCGTGTTTGCACACTGCACCCGGCCGCCCCCGCGCTGCTGAGGGTGTACTTTCTGTGCTACTTTGTGTCCCCCCCGGTGCCCTAAAAAAAAACCCCTGGTCTGCCCTCCGAAGACGCGGGTACTTACCTGCTGGCAGACTGGAACCGGGGCACCCCCTTCTCTCCATTATAGCCTATGTGTTTTGGGCACCTCTTTGACCTTTGCACCTGACCGGCCCTGAGCTGCTGGTGTGATAACTTTGGGGTTGCTCTGAACCCCCAACGGTGGGCTACCTTGGACCAAAAACTGAGAACTGTAAGTGACTTACTTACCTGTGAAAACTAACAATAACTTACCTCCCCCAGGAACTGTGAAAATTGCACTAAGTGTCCACTTTTAAAACAGCTTATTGTGTTTTATGACAAAAGTATTCATGCTAATGTAATGATTCAAAGTACCTAGAGTACTTACCTGCAATACCTTCCAAACAAGCTATTACATGTGAAATTTGAACCTGTGGTTCTTAAAATAAACTAAGAAAAGATATTTTTCTATAACAAAACCTATTGGCTGGATTTGTCTCTGAGTGTGTGTACCTCATTTATTGTCTATGTGTATGTACAACAAATGCTTAACACTACTCCTTGGATAAGCCTACTGCTCGACCACACTACCACAAAATAGAGCATTAGTATTATCTCTTTTTACCACTATTTTACCTCTAAGGGGAACCCTTGGACTCTGTGCATGCTATTCCTTACTTTGAAATAGCACATACAGAGCCAACTTCCTACATTGGTGGATCAGCGGTGGGGTACAAGACTTTGCATTTGCTGGACTACTCAGCCAATACCTGATCACACGACAAATTCCAAAATTTTCATTAGAAATTGATTTTTGCAATTTCAAAAGTTTTCTAAATTCTTAAAAGTCCTGCTAGGGCCTTGTGTTAGTCCCTGTTAGCATTTCTTTTAGAGTTTAAAAGTTTGTAAAAGTTTGAATTAGATTCTAGAACTAGTTTTAGATTCTTAAAAGCATTCCAACTTTTAGAAGAATAATGTCTAGTACAGAGATGAATGTGGTGGAACTCGACACCACACCTTACCTCCATCTCCAGATGAAAGAGCTAAGGTCACTCTGTAACATAAGAAAAATAACAATGGGCTCCAGACCTACCAAAGTACAGCTCCAGGAGCTGTTGGCAGAGTATGATAGAGCCAACCCCTCTGTGGATAACACAGAGGAGGATGATAGTGAACTGGAGGAAGAATCCCCTCCACCAGTCCTATCTAGGGAGAACAGGGCTTCTCAAGCCCTGACTCCAAAAATAATAGTCAGAGATGCTGGCTCCCTCACAGGAGGGTCCAGCCTCTCTGAAATCACTGAGGATAACCCCAGTGAAGAGGACATCCAGATGGCCAAAAGATTGGCTTTGGAAAAACAGATCCTAGCCATAGAAAGGGAAAGACAAGAGATGGGCCTAGGACCCATCAATGGTGGCAGCAACATAACTAGGGTCAGAGATTCTCCTGACATGTTGAAAATCCCCAAAGGGATTGTAACTAAATATGAAGATGGTGATGACATCACCAAATGGTTCACAGCTTTTGAGAGGGCTTGTGAAACCAGAAAAGTGAACAAATCTCACTGGGGTGCTCTCCTTTGGGAAATGTTCACAGGAAAGTGTAGGGATAGACTCCTCACACTCTCTAAAAAAGATGCAGAATCTTATGACCTCATGAAGGGTACCCTGATTGAGGGCTTTGGATTCTCCACTGAGGAGTATAGGATTAGATTCAGGGGGGCTCAAAAATCCTCGAGCCAGACCTGGGTTGACTTTGTAGACTACTCAGTAAAAACACTAGATGGTTGGATTCAAGGCAATGGTGTAAATGATTATGATGGGCTGTACAATTTATTTGTGAAAGAACACCTATTAAGTAATTGTTTCAATGATAAACTGCATCAGCATCTGGTGGACCTAGGACCAATTTCTCCCCAAGAATTGGGAAAGAAGGCGGACCATTGGGTCAAGACTAGGGTGTCCAAAACTTCCACAGGGGGTGACCAAAAGAAAGGGGTCACAAAACCTCCCCAGGGGAAAGGTGGTGAGACAGCCAAAAACAAAGATAGTAAAGAGTCTTCTACAGGCCCCCAAAAACCTGCACAGGAGGGTGGGCCCAGAGCCTCTTCACAAAACAATTCTGGGTACAAGGGTAAAAACTTTGATCCCAAAAAGGCCTGGTGTCGTAACTGTAGTCAGTCTGGACACCAAACTGGAGACAAGGCCTGTCCCAAGAAAGATACCACTTCTAACTCCCATCCAGCTAAAACTGGAATGGCCAGTCTCCAACTGGGATCAACAGTGTGCCCAGAGCAAATCAGGTGTCACACTGAAGCTACATTAGTCTCTGAGGGTGGGGTGGATTTAGCCACACTGGCTGCCTGGCCCCCTAACATGCAAAAATACAGGCAGCAGCTCTTAATTAATGGGACAAGTGTAGAGGGCCTGAGGGATACAGGTGCCAGTGTCACCATGGTGACAGAGAAACTGGTTTCCCCTGGCCAATACCTGGCTGGACAAACTTATCCAGTCACCAACGCTGACAATCAGACTAAAGTACATCCCATGGCTATGGTAACTTTAGAGTGGGGAGGGGTCAAAGGCCTGAAACAGGTGGTGGTCTCCTCAAATATCCCAGTAGACTGTTTGCTTGGAAATGACCTGGAGTCCTCAGCATGGGCTGAGGTAGAACTGAAAACCCATGCAGCCATGCTGGGTATCCCTGAACTGGTGTGTGTCAAGACTAGGGCACAGTGCAAGGCACAGGGTGAAAAAGTAGAGCTGGAGTCTGGAAAAATGGCCCAGCCTACCAAGAGAAAAGGAAAGTCAGCTGGGAAACCAGCTGCAACACAACACCAAAAAGAGAACCTCTCTTCTCAGGAAGAAGTTCTGCCCTCTGAGGGAACTGAGCCTATGGAGCTGGAACCTTATCAGGTTGAGCTCTTGGACCCAGGGGGACCCTCAAGGGAAGAGTTGTGTAAGGGACAAGAAACCGGTCCCTCTCTTGAAGGCCTTAGGCAGCAAGCTGCTGAAGAGTCCAAAGGCAAGAAAAATGGAACACATTGGGTCTATTGGGAAGATGGACTCCTGTACACTGAGGCAAGAGATCCCAAACCTGGTGCCACTAGGAGAGTGGTAGTGCCTCAGGGTTTCAGAGAGTTTATTCTGACCTTAGCCCATGATATTCCCCTTGCTGGGCATTTGGGACAAACCAAGACGTGGGAGAGGTTAGTCAACCACTTCTACTGGCCCAATATGTCCCAGAAGGTTAAGGAGTTTTGCCTCTCCTGGCCAACCTGTCAATCCAGTGTTAAGACAGGTGGGCATCCAAAGGCCCCCCTCATTCCACTTCCAGTGGTGGGGGTCCCCTTTGAAAGAGTGGGTGTGGACATAGTTGGTCCACTAGAACCTCCCACAGCCTCAGGAAATATGTACATCCTAGTAGTAGTGGATCATGCTACTAGGTATCCTGAAGCTATTCCCCTTAGGTCGACTACTGCCCCTGCAGTAGCCAAGGCCCTCATTGGTATCTTTACCAGAGTGGGTTTCCCTAAGGAGGTGGTGTCTGACAGAGGTACCAACTTCATGTCAGCATACCTAAAACACATGTGGAATGAGTGTGGAGTGACTTACAAATTCACTACACCATATCATCCACAAACTAATGGCCTTGTTGAGAGATTCAACAAGACATTAAAGGGCATGATCATGGGGCTCCCAGAAAAACTCAAAAGGAGATGGGATGTCCTCCTGCCATGTCTGCTTTTCGCTTACAGAGAGGTGCCTCAGAAGGGAGTAGGATTCTCACCCTTTGAACTTCTGTTTGGCCACCCTGTAAGGGGACCACTTGCTCTTGTTAAAGAAGGCTGGGAGAGACCTCTTCATGAGCCTAAACAAGACATAGTGGACTATGTACTTGGCCTTCGCTCAAGGATGGCAGAGTACATGGAAAAGGCAAGTAAAAACCTTGAGGCCAGCCAACAACTCCAGAAGTTGTGGTATGACCAAAAGGCTGCACTGGTTGAATTTCAACCAGGGCAGAAAGTCTGGGTTCTGGAGCCTGTGGCTCCCAGGGCACTTCAGGACAAATGGAGTGGCCCTTACCCAGTACTAGAGAGGAAGAGTCAGGTCACCTACCTGGTGGACCTGGGCACAAGCAGGAGCCCCAAGAGGGTGATCCATGTGAACCGCCTTAAGCTCTTCCATGACAGGGCTGATGTAAATCTGTTGATGGTAACAGATGAGGACCAGGAAGCCGAGAGTGAACCTCTCCCTGATCTCCTCTCATCAGACCCTAAAGATGGCTCAGTAGATGGAGTGATCTACTCAGACACCCTCTCTAGCCAACAGCAGTCTGACTGCAGGAAGGTCCTGCAGCAGTTTGCTGAACTCTTTTTCCTAACCCCTGGTCAGACACACCTGTGTACCCATGATGTGGACACAGGAGACAGCATGCCTGTCAAAAACAAAATATTTAGACAGTCTGACCAAGTTAAGGAAAGCATCAAGGTGGAAGTCCACAAGATGCTGGAATTGGGAGTAATTGAGTACTCTGACAGCCCCTGGGCTAGCCCAGTGGTCTTAGTCCCCAAACCTCACACCAAAGAAGGAAAGAGAGAGATGAGGTTTTGTGTGGACTACAGAGGGCTCAATTCTGTCACCAAGACAGATGCTCATCCCATTCCTAGAGCTGATGAGCTAATAGACAAATTAGGGGCTGCCAAATTCTTAAGTACCTTTGACTTAACAGCAGGGTACTGGCAAATCAAAATGGCCCCTGGAGCAAAAGAAAAGACAGCATTCTCCACACCGGATGGGCATTATCAGTTCACTGTAATGCCCTTTGGTTTAAAGAATGCCCCTGCCACCTTCCAAAGGTTGGTGAATCAAGTCCTTGCTGGGTTGGAATCCTTTAGTGCAGCTTATCTGGATGATATTGCTGTCTTCAGCTCTACCTGGCAGGATCACCTGGTCCACCTGAAGAAGGTTTTGAAGGCCCTGCAATCTGCAGGCCTCTCTATCAAGGCATCCAAATGCCAGATAGGGCAGGGAACTGTTGTTTACTTGGGACACCTTGTAGGTGGAGGCCAAGTTCAGCCACTCCAGCCTAAGATCCAGACTATTCTGGACTGGGCAGCTCCAAAAACCCAGACTCAAGTCAGGGCATTCCTTGGCTTGACTGGGTACTATAGGAGGTTTGTGAAGGGATATGGATCCATTGTGACAGCCCTCACAGAACTCACCTCCAAGAAAATGCCCAAGAAAGTAAACTGGACTGTAGAATGCCAACAGGCCTTTGACACCCTGAAGCAAGCTATGTGCACAGCACCAGTTCTAAAAGCTCCAGATTACTCCAAGCAATTCATTGTGCAAACTGATGCCTCTGAACATGGGATAGGGGCAGTTTTGTCCCAAACAAATGATGATGGCCTTGACCAGCCTGTTGCTTTCATTAGCAGGAGGTTACTCCCCAGGGAGCAGCGTTGGAGTGCCATTGAGAGGGAGGCCTTTGCTGTGGTTTGGTCCCTGAAGAAGCTGAGACCATACCTCTTTGGTACTCACTTCCTAGTTCAGACTGACCACAGACCTCTCAGATGGCTGATGCAAATGAAAGGTGAAAATCCAAAACTGTTGAGGTGGTCCATCTCCCTACAGGGAATGGACTTTATAGTGGAACACAGACCTGGGACTGCCCATGCCAATGCAGATGGCCTTTCCAGGTTCTTCCACTTAGAAAATGAAGACTCTCTTGGGAAAGGTTAGTCTCATCCTCTTTCGTTTGGGGGGGGGGGGGGGTTGTGTAAGGAAATGCCTCCTTGGCATGGTTACCCCCTGACTTTTTGCCTTTGCTGATGCTATGTTTTGAATTGAAAGTGTGCTGAGGCCTGCTAACCAGGCCCCAGCACCAGTGTTCTTTCCCTAACCTGTACTTTTGATTCCACAATTGGCACACCCTGGCATCCAGATAAGTCCCTTATAACTGGTACCTCTGGTACCAAGGGCCCCGATGCCAGGGAAGGTCTCTAAGGGCTGCAGCATGTATTATGCCACCCTAAGAGACCCCTCACTCAGCACAGACACACTGCTTACCAGCTTGTGTGTGCTAGTGAGAACAAAATGAGTAAGTCGACATGGCACTCCCCTCAGGGTGCCAGGCCAGCCTCTCACTGCCTATGCAGTATAGGTAAGACACCCCTCTAGCAGGCCTTACAGCCCTAAGGCAGGGTGCACTATACCATAGGTGAGGGTACCAGTGCATGAGCACTGTGCCCCTACAGTGTCTAAGCAAAACCTTAGACATTGTAAGTGCAGGGTAGCCATAAGAGTATATGGTCTGGGAGTCTGTTTTACACGAACCCCACAGCACCATAATGACTACACTGAAAACTGGGAAGTTTGGTATCAAACTTCTCAGCACAATAAATGCACACTGATGCCAGTGTACATTTTATTGTAAAATACACCACAGAGGGCACCTTAGAGGGGCCCCCTGAAACTTAACCGACTATCTGTGTAGGCTGACTGGTTCCAGCAGCCTGCCACACTAGAGACATGTTGCTGGCCCCATGGGGAGAGTGCCTTTGTCACTCTGAGGCCAGTAACAAAGCCTGCACTGGGTGGAGATGCTAACACCTCCCCCAGGCAGGAGCTGTAACACCTGGCGGTGAGCCTCAAAGGCTCACCCCTTTGTCACAGCCCCGCAGGACACTCCAGCTAGTGGAGTTGCCCGCCCCCTCCGGCCCCGGCCCCCACTTTTGGCGGCAAGGCCGGAGAAAATAATGAGAATAACAAGGAGGAGTCACTGGCCAGTCAGGACAGCCCCTAAGGTGTCCTGAACTGAGGTGACTAACTTTTAGAAATCCTCCATCTTGCAGATGGAGGATTCCCCCAATAGGATTAGGGATGTGACCCCCTCCCCTTGGGAGGAGGCACAAAGAGGGTGTACCCACCCTCAGGGCTAGTAGCCATTGGCTACTAACCCAGAGGGTGTACCCACCCTCAGGGCTAGTAGCCATTGGCTACTAACCCCCCAGACCTAAACACGCCCTTAAATTTAGTATTTAAGGGCTTCCCTGAACCTAAAGATTTAGATTCCTGCAACTACAAGAAGAAGGACTGCCGAGCTGAAAGACCCCTGCAGAGGAAGACCAGAAGACACCAACTGCCTTGGCCCCAGACTTACCGGCCTGTCTCCTGCCTTCCAAAGAACCTGCTCCAGCGACGCTTTCCAAGGGACCAGCGACCTCTGAATCCTCTGAGGACTGCCCTGCTTCGAAAAAGACAAGAAACTCCTGAGGACAGCGGCACTGCTCCAAAAGAACTGCAACTTTGTTACAAGGAGCAGATTTAAAGACCCCTGCAATTCCCCGCAAGAAGCGTGAGACTTGCAACACTGCACCCGGCGACCCCGACTCGACTGGTGGAGAACAACCAACTCAGGGAGGACCCTCCGGCGACTCTACGACTGTGAGTAACCAAAGTTGTCCCCCTTGAGCCCCCACAGCGACGCCTGCAGAGGGAATCCCCAGGCTCCCCCTGACCGCGACTGTCTGAACTCCATTTCCCGACGGCTGGAAAAGGCCATGCACCCGCAGCCCCCAGCCCCTAAAGAAACTGAACTTCTGTGCAGGAGTGACCCCCAGGAGGCCCTCTCCCTTGCCCAGGTGGTGGCTACCCCGAGGAGCCCCCCCCTTGCCTGCATCGCTGAAGAGACCCCTTGGTCTCCCATTGAAACCTGAAGGAAACCCGACGCGTGTTTGCACACTGCACCCGGCCGCCCCCGCGCTGCTGAGGGTGTACTTTCTGTGCTACTTTGTGTCCCCCCCGGTGCCCTACAAAACCCCCCTGGTCTGCCCTCCGAAGACGCGGGTACTTACCTGCTGGCAGACTGGAACCGGGGCACCCCCTTCTCTCCATTATAGCCTATGTGTTTTGGGCACCTCTTTGACCTTTGCACCTGACCGGCCCTGAGCTGCTGGTGTGATAACTTTGGGGTTGCTCTGAACCCCCAACGGTGGGCTACCTTGGACCAAAAACTGAGAACTGTAAGTGACTTACTTACCTGTGAAAACTAACAATAACTTACCTCCCCCAGGAACTGTGAAAATTGCACTAAGTGTCCACTTTTAAAACAGCTTATTGTGTTTTATGACAAAAGTATTCATGCTAATGTAATGATTCAAAGTTCCTAGAGTACTTACCTGCAATACCTTCCAAACAAGCTATTACATGTGAAATTTTAACCTGTGGTTCTTAAAATAAACTAAGAAAAGATATTTTTCTATAACAAAACCTATTGGCTGGATTTGTCTCGGAGTGTGTGTACCTCATTTATTGTCTATGTGTATGTACAACAAATGCTTAACACTACTCCTTGGATAAGCCTACTGCTCGACCACACTACCACAAAATAGAGCATTAGTATTATCTCTTTTTACCACTATTTTACCTCTAAGGGGAACCCTTGGACTCTGTGCATGCTATTCCTTACTTTGATATAGCACATACAGAGCCAACTTCCTACAAGAACAAAATGAGTAAGTCGACATGGCACTCCCCTCAGGGTGCCATGCCAGCCTCTCACTGCCTATGCAAAGTATAGATAAGTCACCCCTCTAGCAGGCCTTACAGCCCTAAGGCAGGGTGCACTATACCATAGGTGAGGGCACCAGTGCATGAGCACTGTGCCCCTACAGTGTCTAAGCCAAACCTTAGACATTGTAAGTGCAGGGTAGCCATAAGAGTATATGGTCTGGGAGTTTGTCAAACACGAACTCCCCAGCACCATAATGGCTACACTGAAAACTGGGAAGTTTGGTATCAAACTTCTCAGCACAATAAATACACACTGATGCCAGTGTACATTTTATTGTGAAATACACCCCAGAGGGCACCTTAGAGGTGCCCCCTGAAACCCTAACCAACTATCTGTGTAGGCTGACTGGTTCCAGCAGCCTGCCACACTAGAGACATGTTGCTGGCCCCATGGGGAGAGTGCCTTTGTCACTCGGAGGCCAGTAACAAAGCCTGCACTGGGTGGAGATGCTAACACCTCCCCCAGGCAGGAGCTGTAACACCTGGCGGTGAGCCTCAAAGGCTCACCCCTTTGTTCCAGCACCGCAGGACACTCCAGCTAGTGGAGTTGCCCGCCCCCTCCGGCCACGGCCCCCACTTTTGGCGGCAAGGCCGGAGAAAATAATGAGAACAACAAGGAGGAGTCACTGGCCAGTCAGGACAGCCCCTAAGGTGTCCTGAGCTGAAGTGACTAACTTTTAGAAATCCTCCATCTTGCAGATGGAGGATTCCCCCAATAGGATTAGGGATGTGCCCCCCTCCCCTTGGGAGGAGGCACAAAGAGGGTGTACTCACCCTCAGGGCTAGTAGCCATTGGCTACTAACCCCCCAGACCTAAACACGCCCTTAAATTTAGTATTTAAGGGCTTCCCTGAACCTAAAACTTCAGATTCCTGAAACTACAAGAAGAAGAAGACTGCTGAGCTGAAAAACCCCTGCAGAGGAAGAACAGAAGACACCAACTGCTTTGGCCCCAGACTTACCGGCCTGTCTCCTGCCTTCCAAAGAAACCTGCTCCAGCGACGCTTTCCAAGGGACCAGCGACCTCTGAATCCTCTGAGGACTGCCCTGCTTCAAGAAAGACAAGAAACTCCCGAGGACAGCGGCACTGCTCCAAAAGAACTGCAACTTTGTTACCGAGGAGCAGATTTAAAGACCCCTGCAAATCCCCGCAAGAAGCGTGAGACTTGCAACACTGCACCCGGCGACCCCGACTCGACTGGTGGAGAACCAACACCTCAGGGAGGACCCTCCAGCGACTCCAAGACCGTGAGTAACCAAAGTTGTCCCCCCTGAGCCCCCACAGCGACGCCTGCAGAGGGAATCCCGAGGCTCCCCCTGACCGCGACTGCCTGAACCTAAAGTCCCGACGGCTGGAAAAGACCCTGCCCCCGCAGCCCCCAGCACCTGAAGGAACGGAACTTCTGTGCAGGAGTGACCCCCAGGAGGCCCTCTCCCTTTCCCAGGTGGTGGCTACCCAGAGGAGCCCCCCCCCCCTTGCCTGCATCGCTGAAGAGACCTGTAGGAAGTTGGCTCTGTATGTGCTATTTCAAAGTAAGGAATAGCAAGCACAGAGTCCAAGGGTTCCCCTTAGAGGTAAGATAGTGGCAAAAAGAGATAATACTAATGCTCTATTTTGTGGTAGTGTGGTCGAGCAGTAGGCTTATCCAAGGAGTAGTGTTAAGCATTTGTTGTACATACACACAGGCAATAAATGAGGAACACACACTCAGAGACAAATCCAGCCAATAGGTTTTGTTATAGAAAAATATCTTTTCTTAGTTTATTTTAAGAACCACAGGTTCAAATTCTACATGTAATATCTCATTTGAAAGGTATTGCAGGTAAGTACTTTAGGAACTTTGAATCATTACATTAGCATGTATACTTTTTACATAAAACACAATAAGCTGTTTTAAAAGTGGACACAGTGCAATTTTCACAGTTCCTGGGGGAGGTAAAGTAATGTTAGTTTTAACAGGTAAGTAAGTCACTTACAGGTTTCAGTTTTTGGTCCAAAGTAGCCCACCGTTGGGGGTTCAGAGCAACCCCAAAGTTATCACACCAGCAGCTCAGGGCCGGTCAGGTGCAAAGGTCAATGAGGTGCCCAAAACACATAGGCTATAATGGAGAGAAGGGGGTGCCCCGGTTCCAGTCTGCCAGCAGGTAAGTACCCGCGTCTTCGGAGGGCAGACCAAGGGGGTTTTGTAGGGCACCGGGGGGGACACAAGTCAGCACAAAAAGTACACCCTCAGCAGCGCGGGGGCGGCCGGGTGCAGTGTGCAAACACGCGTCGGGTTTCAATGGTTTCCTATGAGAGATCAAGGGATCTCTTCAGCGTTGAACAGGCAAGGGGGGGGCTCCTCGGGGTAGCCACCACCTGGGCAAGGGAGAGGGCCTCCTGAGGGTCACTCCTGCACAGGAGTTCCGTTTCTTTAGGTGCTGGGGGCTGCGGGTGCAGGGTCTTTTCCAGCCGTCGGGAAATGGAGTTCAGGCAGTCGCGGTCAGGGGGAGCCTCGGGATTCCCTCTGCAGGCGTGTAAGGAAATGCCTCCTTGGCATGGTTGCCCCCTGACTTTTTGCCTTTGCTGATGCTATGTTTACAATTGAAAGTGTGCTGAGGCCTGCTAACCAGGCCCCAGCACCAGTGTTCTTTCCCTAACCTGTACTTTTGTATCCACAATTGGCAGACCCTGGCATCCAGATAAGTCCCTTGTAACTGGTACTTCTAGTACCAAGGGCCCTGATGCCAAGGAAGGTCTCTAAGGGCTGCAGCATGTCTTATGCCACCCTGGAGACCTCTCACTCAGCACAGACACACTGCTTGCCAGCTTGTGTGTGCTAGTGAGGACAAAACGAGTAAGTCGACATGGCACTCCCCTCAGGGTGCCATGCCAGCCTCTCACTGCCTATGCAGTATAGGTAAGACACCCCTCTAGCAGGCCTTACAGCCCTAAGGCAGGGTGCACTATACCATAGGTGAGGGTACCAGTGCATGAGCATGGTACCCCTACAGTGTCTAAACAAAACCTTAGACATTGTAAGTGCAGGGTAGCCATAAGAGTATATGGTCTGGGAGTCTGTCAAACACGAACTCCACAGCACCATAATGGCTACACTGAAAACTGGGAAGTTTGGTATCAAACTTCTCAGCACAATAAATGCACACTGATGCCAGTGTACATTTTATTGTAAAATACACCCCAGAGGGCACCTTAGAGGTGCCCCCTGAAACCTATCCGACTATCTGTGTAGGCTGACTAGTTTTAGCAGCCTGCCACAAACCGAGACATGTTGCTGGCCCCATGGGGAGAGTGCCTTTGTCACTCTGAGGCCAGTAACAAAGCCTGCACTGGGTGGAGATGCTAACACCTCCCCCAGGCAGGAATTGTCACACCTGGCGGTGAGCCTCAAAGGCTCACCTCCTTTGTGCCAACCCAGCAGGACACTCCAGCTAGTGGAGTTGCCCGCCCCCTCCGGCCAGGCCCCACTTTTGGCGGCAAGGCCGGAGAAAATAATGAGAAAAACAAGGAGGAGTCACTGGCCAGTCAGGACAGCCCCTAAGGTGTCCTGAGCTGAAGTGACTCTAACTTTTAGAAATCCTCCATCTTGCAGATGGAGGATTCCCCCAATAGGGTTAGGATTGTGACCCCCTCCCCTTGGGAGGAGGCACAAAGAGGGTGTACCCACCCTCAGGGCTAGTAGCCATTGGCTACTAACCCCCCAGACCTAAAAACGCCCTTAAATTTAGTATTTAAGGGCTACCCTGAACCCTAGAAAATTAGATTCCTGCAACTACAAGAAGAAGGACTGCCTAGCTGAAAACCCCTGCAGAGGAAGACCAGAAGACGACAACTGCCTTGGCTCCAGAAACTCACCGGCCTGTCTCCTGCCTTCCAAAGATCCTGCTCCAGCGACGCCTTCCGAAGGGACCAGCGACCTCGACATCCTCTGAGGACTGCCCCTACTTCGAAAAGACAAGAAACTCCCGAGGACAGCGGACCTGCTCCAAGAAAAGCTGCAACTTTGTTTCCAGCAACTTTAAAGAACCCTGCAAGCTCCCCGCAAGAGGCGTGAGACTTGCAACACTGCACCCGGCGACCCCGACTCGGCTGGTGGCGATCCAACACCTCAGGAGGGACCCCAGGACTACTCTGATACTGTGAGTACCAAAACCTGTCCCCCCTGAGCCCCCACAGCGCCGCCTGCAGAGGGAATCCCGAGGCTTCCCCTGACCGCGACTCTTTGAACCTAAAGTCCCGACGCCTGGGAGAGACCCTGCACCCGCAGCCCCCAGGACCTGAAGGACCGGACTTTCACTGGAGGAGTGACCCCCAGGAGTCCCTCTCCCTTGCCCAAGTGGAGGTTTCCCCGAGGAACCCCCCCCTTGCCTGCCTGCAGCGCTGAAGAGATCCTTAGATCTCCCATTGACTTCCATTACAAACCCGACGCTTGTTTCTACACTGCACCCGGCCGCCCCCGCACTGCTGAGGGTGAAATTTCTGTGTGGGCTTGTGTCCCCCCCGGTGCCCTACAAAACCCCCCTGGTCTGCCCTCCGAAGACACGGGTACTTACCTGCAAGCAGACCGGAACCGGGGCACCCCCTTCTCTCCATTCTAGCCTATGTGTTTTGGGCACCACTTTGAACTCTGCACCTGACCGGCCCTGAGCTGCTGGTGTGGTGACTTTGGGGTTGCTCTGAACCCCCAACGGTGGGCTACCTTGGACCAAGAACTAAGCCCTGTAAGTGCCTTACTTACCTGGTTAACCTAACAAATACTTACCTCCCCTAGGAACTGTGAAAATTGCACTAAGTGTCCACTTTTAAAACAGCTATTTGCCAATAACTTGAAAAGTATACATGCAATTTTGATGATTTGAAGTTCCTAAAGTACTTACCTGCAATACCTTTCGAATGAGATATTACATGTAGAATTTGAACCTGTGGTTCTTAAAATAAACTAAGAAAAGATATTTTTCTATAACAAAACCTATTGGCTGGATTTGTCTCTGAGTGTGTGTACCTCATTTATTGTCTATGTGTATGTACAACAAATGCTTAACACTACTCCTTGGATAAGCCTATTGCTCGACCACACTACCACAAAATAGAGCATTAGTATTATCTATTTTTACCACTATTTTACCTCTAAGGGGAACCCTTGGACTCTGTGCATGCTATTCCTTACTTTGAAATAGCACATACAGAGCCAACTTCCTACATTGGTGGATCAGCGGTGGGGTACAAGACTTTGCATTTGCTGGACTACTCAGCCAATACCTGATCACACGACAAATTCCAAAATTGTCATTAGAAATTGATTTTTGCAATTTGAAAAGTTTTCTAAATTCTTAAAAGACCTGCTAGGGCCTTGTGTTAGATCCTGTTTAGCATTTCTTTTAGAGTTTAAAAGTTTGTAAAAGTTTGAATTAGATTCTAGAACCAGTTGTAGATTCTTAAAAAGTATTCCAACTTTTAGAAGCAAAATGTCTAGCACAGATGTGACTGTGGTGGAACTCGACACCACACCTTACCTCCATCTTAAGATGAGGGAGCTAAGGTCACTCTGTAAAATAAAGAAAATAACAATGGGCCCCAAACCTACCAAAATACAGCTCCAGGAGCTTTTGGCAGAGTTTGAAAAGGCCAACCCCTCTGAGGGTGGCAACTCAGAGGAAGAGGATAGTGACTTGGAGGACAATTCCCCCCTACCAGTCCTATCTAGGGAGAACAGGGTCCCTCAAACCCTGACTCCAAAAATAATAGTCAGAGATGCTGGTTCCCTCACAGGAGAGACCAACACCTCTGAAATCACTGAGGATAGCCCCAGTGAAGAGGACATCCAGTTAGCCAGGATGGCCAAAAGATTGGCTTTGGAAAGACAGATCCTAGCCATAGAGAGGGAAAGACAAGAGATGGGCCTAGGACCCATCAATGGTGGCAGCAACATAAATAGGGTCAGAGATTCTCCTGACATGTTGAAAATCCCTAAAGGGATTGTAACTAAATATGAAGATGGTGATGACATCACCAAATGGTTCACAGCTTTTGAGAGGGCTTGTGTAACCAGAAAAGTGAACAGATCTCACTGGGGTGCTCTCCTTTGGGAAATGTTCACAGGAAAGTGTAGGGATAGACTCCTCACACTCTTTGGACAAGATGCAGAATCTTATGACCTCATGAAGGGTACCCTGATTGAGGGCTTTGGATTCTCCACTGAGGAGTATAGGATTAGATTCAGGGGGGCTCAAAAATCCTCGAGCCAGACCTGGGTTGACTTTGTAGACTACTCAGTGAAAACACTAGATGGTTGGATTCAAGGCAGTGGTGTAAGTAATTATGATGGGCTGTACAATTTATTTGTGAAAGAACACCTGTTAAGTAATTGCTTCAATGATAAACTGCATCAGCATCTGGTAGACCTAGGACCAATTTCTCCCCAAGAATTGGGAAAGAAGGCGGACCATTGGGTCAAGGCAAGGGTGTCCAAGACTTCAACAGGGGGTGACCAAAAGAAAGGGGTCACAAAGACTCCCCAGGGGAAGGGTGATGAGACAACCAAAACTAAAAATAGTAAAGAGTCTTCTACAGGCCCCCAAAAACCTGCACAGGAGGGTGGGCCCAGAGCCTCTTCACAAAACAATGGGTACAAGGGTAAAAACTTTTATCCCAAAAAGGCCTGGTGTCATAGCTGTAAACAGCATGGACACCAAACTGGAGACAAGGCCTGTCCCAAGAAAGGTTCCACTCCAAACTCCCATCCAGGTAACACTGGTATGGCTAGTCTCCAAGTGGGATCAACAGTGTGCCCAGAGCAAATCAGGGTCCACACTGAAGCTACTCTAGTTTCTGAGGGTGGGGTGGATTTAGCCACACTAGCTGTCTGGCCGCCTAACATGCAAAAATACAGACAGCAACTCTTGATTAATGGGACTAGAATAGAGGGGCTGAGGGATACAGGTGCCAGTGTCACCATGGTGACAGAGAAACTGGTTTCCCCTGGCCAATACCTGACTGGAAAAACTTACACAGTCACCAACGCTGACAATCAGAGAAAAGTACATCCCATGGCAATGGTTACTTTAGAATGGGGAGGGGTCAATGGCCTGAAACAGGTGGTGGTCTCCTCAAATATCCCAGTGGACTGTCTGCTTGGAAATGACCTGGAGTCCTCAGCATGGGCTGAGGTAGAACTAAAAACCCATGCAGCAATGCTGGGTATCCCTGAACTGGTGTGTGTGAAAACAAGAGCACAATGCAAGGCACAGGGTGAACAAGTAGAGCTGGAGTCTGGAAAAATGGCCCAGCCTACCAAGAGAACAGGAAAGTCAGTTGGGAAACCAACTGCAACACAGCAAAAGAAAGGGAACCTCTCTTCTCAGGAAGAAGTTCTGCCCTCTGAGGGAACTGAGCCTTTGGAGCTTGAACCTTACCAGGTTGAGCTCTTAGGCCCAGGGGGACCCTCAAGGGAGGAGCTGTGTAAGGGACAAGAAACCTGTCCCTCTCTTGAAGGCCTTAGGCAGCAAGCTGCTGAAGAGTCCAAAGGCAAGAAAAATGGAACACATAGGGTCTATTGGGAAGATGGACTCCTGTACACTGAGGCCAGAGACCCCAAACCTGGTGCCACTAGGAGAGTGGTAGTGCCTCAGCTGTTCAGAGAGTTCATCCTAACATTGGCCCATGACATTCCCCTTGCTGGACATTTGGGACAAACCAAGACGTGGGAGAGGTTAGTCAACCACTTCTACTGGCCCAATATGTCCAACATGGTTAAGGAGTTTTGCCTCTCCTGCCCCACCTGTCAAGCCAGTGGTAAGACAGGTGGGCATCCAAAGGCCCCCCTCATTCCACTTCCAGTGGTGGGGGTGCCCTTTGAAAGAGTGGGTGTGGACATAGTTGGTCCACTAGAACCTCCCACAGCCTCAGGAAATATGTATATCCTGGTAGTAGTGGATCATGCTACCAGGTATCCTGAAGCTATTCCCCTTAGGTCGACTACTGCCCCTGCAGTAGCCAAGGCCCTCATTGGTATCTTTACCAGAGTGGGTTTCCCTAAGGAGGTGGTGTCTGACAGAGGTACCAACTTCATGTCAGCATACCTAAAGCACATGTGGAATGAGTGTGGAGTGACTTACAAATTCACTACACCTTACCATCCACAAACTAATGGCTTGGTTGAGAGATTCAACAAGACATTAAAAGGCATGATCATGGGGCTCCCAGAAAAGCTCAAAAGGAGATGGGATGTCCTCTTGCCATGTCTGCTTTTCGCTTACAGAGAGGTGCCACAGAAGGGAGTAGGATTCTCACCCTTTGAACTTCTGTTTGGTCATCCTGTAAGGGGACCACTTGCCCTTGTTAAAGAAGGCTGGGAGAGACCTCTCCATGAGCCTAAACAGGACATAGTGGACTATGTACTTGGCCTTCGCTCTAGAATGGCAGAGTACATGGAAAAGGCAACCAAAAACCTTGAGGCCAGCCAACAACTCCAGAAGTTTTGGTATGACCAAAAGGCTGCACTGGTTGAGTTCCAACCAGGGCAGAAAGTCTGGGTTCTGGAGCCTGTGGCTCCCAGGGCACTCCAGGACAAATGGAGTGGCCCTTACCCAGTACTAGAAAGGAAGAGTCAGGTCACCGACCTGGTGGACCTGGGCACAAGCAGGAGCCCCAAGAGGGTGATCCATGTGAACCGCCTTAAGCTCTTCCATGACAGGGCTGATGTGAATCTGTTGATGGTAACAGATGAGGATCAGGAGGCAGAGAGTGAACCTCTCCCTGATCTTCTGTCATCAAACCCAAAAGATGGCACAGTAGATGGAGTGATCTACTCAGACACCCTCTCTGGCCAACAGCAGGCTGATTGTAGGAGAGTCCTACAACAGTTTCCTGAGCTTTTCTCCCTAACCCCTGGTCAGACACACCTGTGTACCCATGATGTGGACACAGGAGACAGCATGCCTGTCAAGAACAAAATCTTCAGACAGTCTGACCATGTTAAGGAAAGCATCAAGGTGGAAGTCCACAAGATGCTGGAATTGGGAGTGATTGAGCGCTCTGACAGCCCCTGGGCTAGCCCAGTGGTCTTAGTCCCCAAACCTCACACCAAAGATGGAAAGAAAGAGATGAGGTTTTGTGTGGACTACAGAGGGCTCAATTCTGTCACCAAGACAGATGCCCATCCAATTCCAAGAGCTTATGAGCTCATTGATAAATTAGGTGCTGCCAAATTTCTAAGTACCTTTGACTTGACAGCAGGGTACTGGCAAATAAAAATGGCACCTGGAGCAAAAGAAAAGACAGCATTCTCCACACCTGATGGGCATTATCAGTTTACTGTTATGCCCTTTGGTTTAAAGAATGCCCCTGCCACCTTCCAAAGGTTGGTGAATCAAGTCCTTGCTGGCTTGGAGCCCTTTAGCACAGCTTATCTTGATGATATTGCTGTCTTTAGCTCCACCTGGCAGGATCACCTGGTCCACCTGAGGAAGGTTTTGAAGGCTCTGCAATCTGCAGGCCTCTCTATCAAGGCATCCAAATGCCAGATAGGGCAGGGAACTGTGGTTTACTTGGGCCACCTTGTAGGTGGAGGCCAAGTTCAGCCACTCCAACCCAAGATCCAGACTATTCTGGACTGGGTAGCTCCAAAAACCCAGACTCAAGTCAGGGCATTCCTTGGCTTGACTGGGTATTACAGGAGGTTTGTGAAGGGATATGGATCCATTGTGACAGCCCTCACTGAACTCACCTCCAAGAAAATGCCCAAGAAAGTGAACTGGACTGTGGAATGCCAACAGGCCTTTGACACCCCGAAACAAGCAATGTGCTCAGCACCAGTTCTAAAAGCTCCAGATTATTCTAAGCAGTTCATTGTGCAGACTGATGCCTCTGAACATGGGATAGGGGCAGTTTTGTCCCAAACAAATGATGATGGCCTTGACCAGCCTGTTGCTTTCATTAGCAGGAGGTTACTCCCCAGGGAGCAGCGTTGGAGTGCCATTGAGAGGGAGGCCTTTGCTGTGGTTTGGTCCCTGAAGAAGCTGAGACCATACCTCTTTGGGACTCACTTCCTAGTTCAAACTGACCACAGACCTCTCAAATGGCTGATGCAAATGAAAGGTGAAAATCCTAAACTGTTGAGGTGGTCCATCTCCCTACAGGGAATGGACTTTATAGTGGAACACAGACCTGGGACTGCCCATGCCAATGCAGATGGCCTTTCCAGGTTCTTCCACTTAGAAAATGAAGACTCTCTTGGGAAAGGTTAGTCTCATCCTCTTTCGTTTGGGGGGGGGTTGTGTAAGGAAATGCCTCCTTGGCATGGTTGCCCCCTGACTTTTTGCCTTTGCTGATGCTATGTTTACAATTGAAAGTGTGCTGAGGCCTGCTAACCAGGCCCCAGCACCAGTGTTCTTTCCCTAACCTGTACTTTTGTATCCACAATTGGCAGACCCTGGCATCCAGATAAGTCCCTTGTAACTGGTACTTCTAGTACCAAGGGCCCTGATGCCAAGGAAGGTCTCTAAGGGCTGCAGCATGTCTTATGCCACCCTGGAGACCTCTCACTCAGCACAGACACACTGCTTGCCAGCTTGTGTGTGCTAGTGAGGACAAAACGGATAAGTCGACATGGCACTCCCCTCAGGGTGCCATGCCAGCCTCTCACTGCCTATGCAGTATAGGTAAGACACCCCTCTAGCAGGCCTTACAGCCCTAAGGCAGGGTGCACTATACCATAGGTGAGGGTACCAGTGCATGAGCATGGTACCCCTACAGTGTCTAAACAAAACCTTAGACATTGTAAGTGCAGGGTAGCCATAAGAGTATATGGTCTGGGAGTCTGTCAAACACGAACTCCACAGCACCATAATGGCTACACTGAAAACTGGGAAGTTTGGTATCAAACTTCTCAGCACAATAAATGCACACTGATGCCAGTGTACATTTTATTGTAAAATACACCCCAGAGGGCACCTTAGAGGTGCCCCCTGAAACCTATCCGACTATCTGTGTAGGCTGACTAGTTTTAGCAGCCTGCCACAAACCGAGACATGTTGCTGGCCCCATGGGGAGAGTGCCTTTGTCACTCTGAGGCCAGTAACAAAGCCTGCACTGGGTGGAGATGCTAACACCTCCCCCAGGCAGGAATTGTCACACCTGGCGGTGAGCCTCAAAGGCTCACCTCCTTTGTGCCAACCCAGCAGGACACTCCAGCTAGTGGAGTTGCCCGCCCCCTCCGGCCAGGCCCCACTTTTGGCGGCAAGGCCGGAGAAAATAATGAGAAAAACAAGGAGGAGTCACTGGCCAGTCAGGACAGCCCCTAAGGTGTCCTGAGCTGAAGTGACTAACTTTTAGAAATCCTCCATCTTGCAGATGGAGGATTCCCCCAATAGGGTTAGGATTGTGACCCCCTCCCCTTGGGAGGAGGCACAAAGAGGGTGTACCCACCCTCAGGGCTAGTAGCCATTGGCTACTAACCCCCCAGACCTAAAAACGCCCTTAAATTTAGTATTTAAGGGCTACCCTGAACCCTAGAAAATTAGATTCCTGCAACTACAAGAAGAAGGACTGCCTAGCTGAAAACCCCTGCAGAGGAAGACCAGAAGACGACAACTGCCTTGGCTCCAGAAACTCACCGGCCTGTCTCCTGCCTTCCAAAGATCCTGCTCCAGCGACGCCTTCCGAAGGGACCAGCGACCTCGACATCCTCTGAGGACTGCCCCTACTTCGAAAAGACAAGAAACTCCCGAGGACAGCGGACCTGCTCCAAGAAAAGCTGCAACTTTGTTTCCAGCAACTTTAAAGAACCCTGCAAGCTCCCCGCAAGAGGCGTGAGACTTGCAACACTGCACCCGGCGACCCCGACTCGGCTGGTGGCGATCCAACACCTCAGGAGGGACCCCAGGACTACTCTGATACTGTGAGTACCAAAACCTGTCCCCCCTGAGCCCCCACAGCGCCGCCTGCAGAGGGAATCCCGAGGCTTCCCCTGACCGCGACTCTTTGAACCTAAAGTCCCGACGCCTGGGAGAGACCCTGCACCCGCAGCCCCCAGGACCTGAAGGACCGGACTTTCACTGGAGGAGTGACCCCCAGGAGTCCCTCTCCCTTGCCCAAGTGGAGGTTTCCCCGAGGAACCCCCCCCTTGCCTGCCTGCAGCGCTGAAGAGATCCCTAGATCTCCCATTGACTTCCATTACAAACCCGACGCTTGTTTCTACACTGCACCCGGCCGCCCCCGCACTGCTGAGGGTGAAATTTCTGTGTGGGCTTGTGTCCCCCCCGGTGCCCTACAAAACCCCCCTGGTCTGCCCTCCGAAGACGCGGGTACTTACCTGCAAGCAGACCGGAACCGGGGCACCCCCTTCTCTCCATTCTAGCCTATGTGTTTTGGGCACCACTTTGAACTCTGCACCTGACCGGCCCTGAGCTGCTGGTGTGGTGACTTTGGGGTTGCTCTGAACCCCCAACGGTGGGCTACCTTGGACCAAGAACTAAGCCCTGTAAGTGCCTTACTTACCTGGTTAACCTAACAAATACTTACCTCCCCTAGGAACTGTGAAAATTGCACTAAGTGTCCACTTTTAAAACAGCTATTTGCCAATAACTTGAAAAGTATACATGCAATTTTGATGATTTGAAGTTCCTAAAGTACTTACCTGCAATACCTTTCGAATGAGATATTACATGTAGAATTTGAACCTGTGGTTCTTAAAATAAACTAAGAAAAGATATTTTTCTATAACAAAACCTATTGGCTGGATTTGTCTCTGAGTGTGTGTACCTCATTTATTGTCTATGTGTATGTACAACAAATGCTTAACACTACTCCTTGGATAAGCCTATTGCTCGACCACACTACCACAAAATAGAGCATTAGTATTATCTATTTTTACCACTATTTTACCTCTAAGGGGAACCCTTGGACTCTGTGCATGCTATTCCTTACTTTGAAATAGCACATACAGAGCCAACTTCCTACAAGGCGTCACTGTGGGGGCTCAGGGGGGACAACTTTGGTTACTCACAGTCTTGGAGTCGCCGGAGGGTCCTCCCTGAGGTGTTGGTTCTCCACCAGTTGAGTCGGGGACGCCGGGTGCAGTGTTGCAAGTCTCACGCTTCTTGCGGGGATTTGCAGGGGTCTTTAAATCTGCTCCTCTGTAACAAAGTTGCAGTTCTTTTGGAGCAGGGCCGTTGTCCTCGGGAGTTTCTTGTCTTTCTCGAAGCAGGGCAGTCCTCAGGGGATTCAGAGGTCGCTGGTCCCTTGGAAAGCTTCGCTGGAGCAGGTTTCTTTTGGGAGGCAGGAGACAGGCCGGTAAGTCTGGGGCCAAAGCAGTTGGTGTCTTCTGTTCTTCCTCTGCAGGGGTTTTTCAGCTCAGCAGTCCTCTTCTTCTTGTAGTTTCAGGAATCTAAATTCGTAGGTTCAGGGGAGCCCTTAAATACTAAATTTAAGGGCGTGTTTAGGTCTGGGGGGTTAGTAGCCAATGGCTACTAGCCCTGAAGGTGGGTACACCCTCTTTGTGCCTCCTCCCAAGGGGAGGGGGTCACATTCCTATCCCTATTGGGGGAATCCTCCTTCTACAAGATGGAGGATTTCTAAAAGTCAGAGTCACCTCAGCTCAGGACACCTTAGGGGCTGTCCTGACTGGCCAGTGACGACTCCTTGTTTTTCTCATTATCTCTCCTGGACTTGCCGCCAAAAGTGGGGGCTGGCTCCATGAGGCGGGCATCTCCAGTAGCTGGAGTGCCCTGGGGCATTGTAACACGAAGCTTGAGCCTTTGAAGCTCACTGCTAGGTGTTACAGTTCCTGCAGGGGGGAGGTGTGAAGCACCTCCACCCAGAGCAGGCTTTGTTTCTGTCCTCAGAGAGCACAAATGCTCTCACCGCATGGGGTCAGAAACTCATCTCTCAGCAGCAGGCTGGCACAGACCAGTCAGTCCTGCACTGAACAATTGGGTAAAATACAGGGGGTATCTCTAAGATGCCCTCTGTGTGCATTTTTTTATAAATCCAACACTGGCATCATCAGTGTGGGTTTATTATTCTGAGAAGTTTGATACTAAACTTCCCAGTATTCAGTGTAGCCATTATGGAGCTGTGGAGTTCGTTTTTGACAGACTCCCAGCCCATATACTCTTATGGCTACCCTGCACTTACAATGTCTAAGGTTTTGCTTAGACACTGTAGGGGCATAGTGCTCATGCACATATGCCCTCACCTGTGGTATAGTGCACCCTGCCTTAGGGCTGTAAGGCCTACTAGAGGGGTGACTTACCTATGCCACAGGCAGTGGGAAGTTGGCATGGCACCCTGAGGGGAGTGCCATGTCGACTTAGTCTTTTTCTCCCCACCAGCACACACAAGCTGGCAAGCAGTGTGTCTGTGCTGAGTGAGGGGTCTCTAGGGTGGCATAAGACATGCTGCAGCCCTTAGAGACCTTCCCTGGCATCAGGGCCCTTGGTACCAGGGGTACCAGTTACAAGGGACTTACCTGGGTGCCAGGGTTGTGCCAATTGTGGAAACAATGGTACATTTTAGGTGAAAGAACACTGGTGCTGGGGCCTGGTTAGCAGGGTCCCAGCACACTTCTCAGTCAAGTCAGCATCAGTATCAGGCAAAAAGTGGGGGGTAACTGCAACAGGGAGCCATTTCTTTACAAGACCCCTTGGTCTCCCATAGGAAACTATTGGAAACCCGACGCGTGTTTACACACTGCACCCGGCCGCCCCCGCGCTGCTGAGGGTGTACTTTTTGTGCTGACTCGTGTCCCCCCCGGTGCCCTACAAAACCCCCCTGGTCTGCCCTCCGAAGACGCGGGTACTTACCTGCTGGCAGACTGGAACCGGGGCACCCCCTTCTCTCCATTGAAGCCTATGTGTTTTGGGCACCTCTTTGACCTCTGCACCTGACCGGCCCTGAGCTGCTGGTGTGGTGACTTTGGGGATGCTCTGAACCCCCAACGGTGGGCTACCTTGGACCAAAAACTGAGACCTGTAAGTGACTTACTTACCTGTTAAAAATAACAATACTTTACCTCCCCCAGGAACTGTGAAAATTGCACTAAGTGTCCACTTTTAAAACAGCTATTTGTGTTTTATGTAAAAAGTATAAATGCTAATGTAATGATTCAAAGTTCCTAAAGTACTTACCTGCAATACCTACCAAATGAGATATTACATGTAGAATTTGAACCTGTGGTTCTTAAAATAAACTAAGAAAAGATATTTTTCTATAACAAAACCTATTGGCTGGATTTGTCTCTGAGTGTGTGTTCCTCATTTATTGCCTGTGTGTATGTACAACAAATGCTTAACACTACTCCTTTGATAAGCCTATTGCTCGACCACACTACCACAAAATAGAGCATTAGTATTATCTCTTTTTGCCACTATCTTACCTCTAAGGGGAACCCTTGGACTCTGTGCATGCTATTCCTTACTTTGAAATAGCACATACAGAGCCAACTTCCTACAGTTGGGTTAAGGGCATGGATTTTTACATGGGGTTGGAAAGACCCATATATAAGGAGCAAGGATGTGCCAGGAAACACTATATAATATGTAAAGGATGGGCAGAGGTACGGGGCATACAGCAGGACCGTGACCGAGTAGGCCTTGGGAGATGGATAATTTGGGAATGCTGGATGGTGGGCTCGGGAGATAACCAAGATATTAGAGATGTGGGTGACAGGGCAAAAGTGAATAAAATTCTGGACATAGAGACTCTATCTTTATTACCGGTGAGATGTGCAAGATATAGACTCCTGCCGCCGACAAATCTACTGTTGTATGTCATGATTGTATGGTGCGCTCTCTTTATTATACGTGAAAATGTCAATATATGGAAAATGTCACTTACCCAGTGTACATCTGTTCGTGGCATGAGACGCTGCAGATTCACATGCTGTGCATTATCCTGCCATCTAATGTTGGGCTCGGAGTGTTACAAGTTGTTTTTCTTCGAAGAAGTCTTTTCGAGTCACTAGACCGAGGGACTCCTCCCTTTCTGCTCCATTGCACATGGGCGTCGACTCCATCTTAGATTGTTTTCCCCGCAGAGGGTGAGGTAGGAGTTGTGTATATAGTAAAAGTGCCCATGCAATGGAGTGAGTATGTATTTACATAATGTGTATTAAAAAAATATATATATTTACAAATTTACAAATGTATAAGTTTAACAACTTATAATGGCTACAGACTGCCGGGGAGGCTGGACGGCGCATGTGAATCTGCAGCGTCTCATGCCACGAACAGATGTACACTGGGTAAGTGACATTTTCAGTTCGATGGCATGTGTAGCTGCAGATACACATGCTGTGCATAGACTAGTAAGCAGTTATCTCCCCAAAAGCGGTGGCTTAGCCTGTAGGAGTTGAAGTTGTCTGAAATATTGTTCGTAATACAGCCTGTCCTACCGTGGCTTGTTGTGTCGTTAACACATCTACACAGTAATGTTTTTTTAATGTATGAGGTGTAGACCATGTGGCTGCCTTACAGATTTCTGTCATAGGTATATTTCCTATAAAGGCCATTGTGTCGCCTTTCTTCCTAGTGGAGTGCGCCTTTGGCGTAATAGGCAGATCTCTTTTTGCTTTAATATAGCAGGTCTGAATACATTTCACTATCCATCTGGCAATGCCTTGTTTGAATATTGGGTTTCCTGCATGAGGTTTTTGAAAGGCTACAAACAATTGTTTTGTCTTGTGAAATTGTTTTGTTCTATCAATGTAATACATTAATGCTCTTTTGATGTCTAGCGTATGTAAGGCTCTTTCGGCTACTGAGTCTGGTTGTGGAAAAAAGACTGGGAGTTCCACTGTTTGGTTTAGGTGGAACAGTGATATAACTTTTGGTAAGAACTTTGGATTTGTCCGGAGAACCACTTTATGTTTATGTATTTGTATAAAGGGTTCTTGTATAGTGAATGCTTGAATTTCACTTACCCTTCTAAGAGATGTGATAGCTATTAGGAAGGCTACTTTCCAGGTTAAGTATTACATTTCACAAGAGTGCATGGGTTCAAATGGTGGACCCATGAGTCGTGTCAATACAATATAGAGGTTCCACGAGGGAACTGGTGGTCTTCTTGGGGGTATGATTCTCTTTAGACCCTCCATAAATGCTTTGATGACTGGGATTCTAAAGAGTGATGTTGAATGTGTAATCTGCAGATAGGCAGATATTGCTGTGAGATGTATTTTGATAGAAGAAAAGGCTAGGTTTGCTTTTTGTAAATGTAATAAATAGCTTACTATGTTCTTTGCAGAAGCGTGTAGTGGTTGGATTTGATTATGATGGCAATAATAAATCTTTTCCATTTGTTTGCGTAACAATGTCTTGTTGTAGGTCTTCTAGCTTGCTTAATGACCTCCATACATTCTTGTGTAAGGTCTAGATGTCCAAACTCTAAGACCTCAGGAGCCAGATTGCTAGATTGAGCGATGCTGGATTCAGGTGTCTGATCTGTTGCTTGTGTTGAGTTAACAGATCTGATCTGTTTGGTAGTTTGATATGAGGTACTACTGACCGGTCTAGTAGTGTTGTGTACCATGGTTGGCGAGCCCAGGTTGGTGCTATCAGTATTAGTTTGAGTCTGTTTTGACTCAGTTTGTTTACAAGATAAGGAAGGAGTGGGAGAGGGGGAAAAGCGTAGGCAAATATCCCTGACCAGCTCATCCATAACGCATTGCCCTTGGACTGAGGGTGTGGATACCTTGACGCAAAGTTTTGGCATTTTGCGTTTTCTTTTGTTGCGAATAGGTCTATTTCTGGTATTCCCCAGTGTTGAAAGTAAGTTTATAGTATCTGGGGATGAATTTCCCATTCGTGTGTTTGTTGGTAATCTCGACTGAGATTGTCGGCTAACTGATTTTGAATCCCTGGGATGTACTGTGCTATTAGGCGAATGTAATTGTGAATCGCCCAATGCCAAATCTTTTGTGCTAAGAGACACAGTTGTGATGAGTGTGTCCCTCCCTGTTTGTTTAGGTAATACATTGTTGTCATGTTGTCCGTTTTGACAAGAATGTGTTTGTGGGCTATTAGCGGTTGAAATGCTTTGAATACTAGAAACACTGCTAAGAGCTCTAGATGATTTATATGCAGTTGCCTCTGTTGAGCGTCCCATTGTCCCTGTATACTGTGCTGGTTGAGGTGTGCTCCCCACCCTATCATGGAAGCATCTGTTGTGATCACGTATTGAGGCACTGGGTCTTGGAATGGCCGCCCTTGGTTTAAATTTATATGATTCCACCATTGAAGCGAGGAGTGTGTTTGGCGGTCTATCAACACTAGATCTTGAAGTTGACCCTGTGCTTGTGTCCATTGTGTTGCTAGACATTGTTGTAATGGACGCATGTGTAGTCTTGCGTTTGGGACAATGGCTACGCATGAAGACATCATGCCTAGGAGTTTCATTACAAACCTTACTTGATAGTGTTAGTTTGGGTGCATGTTTAGTATTACATTTTGGAAGGCTTGTACCCTTTGTGGACTTGGAGTGGCAATCCCTTTTTGCGTGTTGATTGTTGCTTCTAAATATTGTTGTATTTGACACGGTTGTAGATGTGACTTTTGGTAGTTTATAGAGAACCCTCGTTTGTGAAGGGTTTCTATGACGTATTTTGTGTGTAGAAGACAGTTGCTGAGTGCTGGTTTTTATCAACCAATCGTCTAGGTAAGGAAATACATGCATGTGCTGCCTCCTGATGTGAGCAGCTACTACTGCAAGGCATTTTGTGAATACTCTTGGGGCTGTTGTTATGCCGAACGGTAACACTTTGAATTGGTAATGCACGCCTTGGATTACAAACCTCAAGTATTTCCTGTGGGAAGGATGTATGGGTGTGTGGAAATAAGCATCCTTGAGATCTAATGTTGACATGTAGTCCTGTTTGAGCAAGGGAATTACGTCTTGAAGTGTCACCATGTGAAAGTGATCTGATTTGATGTAAAGATTTAGCGTTCTGAGGTCTAATATGGGTCTCAGTGTTTTGTCCTTTTTTTGGGATTAGGAAATACAGGGAGTAAACACCTGTTCCTTTTTGATGGTTGGTACTAGTTCTATTGCTTCTTTTTGTAACAATGCTTGGACTTCTAGCTGTAACAGATCCAAGTGTTGTTTGGACATTTTGTGTGCTCTTGGAGGCACATCTGGTGGCAAGTGTAGGAATTCTATGCAATAACCATGTCGGATAATGTCTAGGACCCATGCGTCCGTAGTTATGTGTTCCCAGTTGTGGTAATTATCTGCAAATCTCCCCCCCACTGGTGTTGTGTGGTGGGGGTTTGTGACGTTGAAGTCACAGTTTAGTTTGTGGGGTTTTTGGGCTCTGGAATTTCCCTCTTGTGTTAGGGAACTGTCCACCCCTATATTGTCCTCGAAAACCTCCTCTCTGATATTGGCCCTGATATGTGGGTCTGACTTGTGAGGTGGAAGGCTCTGTGGTCTGGGCCCGAAACCCCCCTCTAAAGTGTGGCTTCCTAAAAGTGCCTCTGCTCTGTGGGGAGTAGAGCGCGCCCATGGCTTTGGCTATGTCTGTGACTTTCTTCAGTTTGTCTATCGCTGTATCCACCTCCGGCCCAAATAGTAGTTGTTCATTGAATGGCATATTTAGCCCTGCTTGCTGAATTTCGGGCTTAAATCCGGAGGTTCGTAGCCATGCACCGGCTGTCCTGGCCGCTGTGTCTGCTGAGTCCATGGCCGACCTTATTTGGTTGTTGGAGATACTTTGGACTTCCTCGACAACCTGTTGGGCACGTTTTTGGAACTCTTTGGGAAGATGTTGAATGAGATGTTGCATTTCATCCCAATGTGCCCTGTCGTATCTTGCTAGAAGAGCCTGAGAATTGGCAATTCGCCACTGATTGGCTGCTTGTACTGCCACCCTTTGCCTGCTGCATCGAATTTCCGACTTTCTTTGTCGGGTGGTGGTGCGTCTCCAGAAGTTTGTGAGTTCGCCCGTTTTCGGGCTGCTCCTACTACCACTGAATCTGGAGTTAACTGTTGTGTGATGTACACAGGGTCAGTAGGGGGAGGTTTATATTTCTTCTCCACCCTAGGCGTGATGGCTCTGCCTTTGACTGGGTCTTGAAACACCTGTTTAGCGTGTTTTAACATGCCTGGCAGCATTGGCAAGCTTTGGTATTGGCTGTGCGTAGATGACAGGGTGTTGAACAAGAAGTCATCTTCTATGGGCTCTGCATGCAATGCAACATTATGAAATGCAGCTGCCCTGGAAACCACTTGCATGTAAGCAGTATTGTCTTCAGGTGGTGAAGGTCTTGCTGGGTAGCATTCGGGACTATTGTCAGAAACAGGTGCGTCATACAAATCCTATGCATCCGGGTCATCTTGACTCATCCCTGTGTGCGTTGGTGACTGCATCATTGGGGGTGTTGCTACCGGGGACAGATGTTGCGAATGTAATGGTGATTGTTGTGGCGAAAATTGTGGTGGAGTTTTCTCTTTTGCCACTTTTGCCTTTGGCTGCCTTTCCACCTCTTGGAATGCGAGCTTCCCTTTCATTTTGATTGGAGGAAGAGTTCTAATTTTCCCGTGTCCTTTTGGATATGGAGCCTTCTTTGTGTGTGGTCAGGCTCTCCCATGCCCAGCTCTTGTTCAAATCTGTGGCCTTGTAATTGTGTGGAAAGGCCTTGTTCCTCTGTATAGGAGCTTTGTTTCGGCTCCGAGGACTAATGTTTCGGTACCGAAATTTTTGAGAGAGTCTTTTTCGGCTCCGAGGAAATCTTTTTGATTTTCGGTGTGCTGATCTCTCAGTGCCGTGTCTGTTCGGAGCCGGTATCTCGACCGGAGTCGGATGTCTTCGGCTGCTGGGGGGGCCTTTTTCGGTGCTGATGTTTGGTCACCGTGTTTTCAGGTAAAGCCATGGCCTATTGGCTGTGGCGTCCCTTGGGCCTTCATGATTTTTTTTGTGACTTTTTGCCGGGGCTGGTTTACTCACTGTTTGCTGCGTCTTCGGCTGCTCACTCTCGGACTCGTCCGAGTCCGAATCTCTAATGGCAAATGGCTCCTCTTCTTCGACGTTGGTGTGTCCGGCCAGTGTCAACGACATCTGGAGTCTTCGAGCTCTTCGATCCCGCAGGGTCGTCTTGGATCGAAATGCCCGACAGGCCTCGCAAGTATCCTTGTTGTGTTCAGGGGACAAACACAGATTACAGACCAAGTGCTGGTCTGTATAAGGATACTTAGCGTGGCAGTTGGGGCAGAAGCGGAAGGGGGTCCGGTCCATGAGCGTTGAAGATGGACGCGGTCGGGCCGACCAGGCCCCGCCGAGGCGTGGAAACCCCGAAGGGCTGCCGGAACTTTTGTTTCTTCTGTGTCGATGTGCTAACACTAACCCGGTACCGAGCGCAAACAATACCATCGAATTTTCCAATGGATAACTATCTTTTCCGAACCGAAACACGGAGCGTAGAGGAACACGTCCGAACCCGATGGGGGAAAGAAAACAATCTAAGATGGAGTCGTCGCCCATGCGCAATGGAGCTGAAAGGGAGGAATCCCTTGGTCGCGTGACTCGAAAAGACTTCTTCGAAGAAAAACAACTTGTAACACTCCGAGCCCAACACTAGATGGCAGGATAATGCACAGCATGTGTATCTGCAGCTACACATGCCATCGAACATATATATACATACATACATACACACACACACACACAAACATCCCGCCTCCCAAAACCCCCCCTCCCAAAATCTCTGTGTCGTTATAAATGCGGTGATGATTTATGTGAATGGATGTATGCAATTAATGGATGTCTGCGAAGGATACAAGAAGAAAGCTAGCTTTATATAATCTTAATCCATGAACTGTGAGTGGAGGAGAAGGCACTGAATAAACCTGTGTATCAACAGGTAATTTAGTAGATACTGTGAAATAATTGGTTTAGGATGTCATAAAGTACCATGGTAACCCTATTAGCACCTCATGACCAAATGAGGTAACAACACCTCTATAATAGTGCAGCCCACCTCCACACAAAATCCCATAACCACCACAAGGTCCTATGTCTACAAAAAACCCTTATCCACTAGGAAAGTCCACGTTAGCCCTTCAGTGGTAAAATATTCTGTTACTCCAGGACAGCAGACCCCATTACACAAATGCCACATTCCTGCAAAAATAAATCAACCATGGTCAAACAACAAAAACGACCCCTTTCTTCATTATAGCTATACAAATTACTAGTACTCAATTAACCGGCAAAACGCCAATTATGCTTCCAACAAGGGCTTGCAAGTTCCCACTCTGACCAGCACACTACTGTGAACAGCATGTTTTCTGGAAGTCTGGAAAACTTACTGCTACGCCACAGGCTGGTGTAATCAGACTGCAAAATGCGGCACTTTTTCATGGAACAAAAAAGACATGTTATCATGATCAGATGAGTAATTGTTAGCAAGTGTAAAATCAGAATAGGTGATCTTTTCCTGCGATGCACTCACCGTTCACCAAAAGAAACATCAAAGTTTTCAATGCGCACATCATAAGACTTGTTTTTTCCAGAGTTTTCCAAGCGGTTCTCTTTTTTGCTAGCAGCTTGGCTGGCTGAAGCTTCCTCTAGTATTCTGAAAATAAAAAGGACGGTGTTGGCGAACAGGGGAAAAACAATATACATCTTTGACACCATTAACTTTCACCATCCCTTCCAGAAGAGTGCAATGTAGCAAAGGCAACAAGTTACATGCAGGCATATAGCCTATCCTTAGACTCTTGAGAAGCATTTTTGGAATGCTGAGATGGGTACAAGAAAAAGGGCATTATGTGTGTGAGCAGTTAAATACCTAGTCAACACACTGCAGTCATCTTCCCTCTAGCATTTTACTATGGGTTTAAACTGCCTCTTCGTGTACTGTAGCACCTAGAGGCAGCAAAACTGCTATAGGAGACATCAGATACACATGTATACAAAAAGGTGATAGATGGAATGATTTAATGAATCTCACCCACCTGCTTATTATTCTCACTGCATATCAGTCCATCATTAATTTGCATCATCATGCTACCTCAGTTTGGAACTAGTAAAACGAAAATTATTCTTAACCCTGCTCCAGGCAGTTCGGGCTGGACACTTCCCACTAGAGCATGGCCAAAACTGATTTGCATAGGTCTGTGTCCAAACTCAGGTGGTACTGGGTGCAAAATAATGATGGACTGGGATATTGCCAGAGTAATAACCAGTGCCTGAGATTAATTCCAGCATTCCATCTATCACTTTTTTTGTATGCTTCACAACATCCTGAAAGAACAGAAAATTACTATTAGCAGCATGCTTTGCTGATGTTAGTCTAGAAACTGCTTAGTGCTGAGAATGACAGGAGGCACTATGAAACCAATTTAATAGAGGAGTAGACTGCTTCTTACAATGGTCCGGTTGTCTTCTGTGAATCCTTCTCTGTCCTCCTCTCTTGCTTGGCTTTCAGCTTGGCTTCAGCTTTCTCGAGTTTCTTTGAACTGACATTCTATAAAGTGCATGACAAAATGGCTGTTAAACACAATCTGCATCTACCTTGGTGTAAAACAAAAAACAAAAAAATGAAGTACATTAAATTTTACTTCATGTCACAGGCTTGCTAAATCCGGGATGTAGATTAACCAGTATACAAAGTGACCCATGGCGAAAAAAAAACCTTTAACTCCACATTATTTTCCAAGACATGATGGACATCGGTCTTCTTACACCAATATACAATCCTCTGCAGCACTAGAGGCAGACTGCTTGCTAGAAACAGAAAGAACTAAAACGTAAGTGCTTCAGTATGAGATTTAAAGTACACAAAAGTGATGGATGGAAATGTTGAAATTAATCTCAGCCAATGGAAATTACTTGGTCTGCATTCCAATCCATAGTTATTTTGCACACGATGCCCCCCTCAGTTGGGACCCAGGCATATGCAAATCTGTCTTGAACCTGCTCAAATGGGAACAGTCCAGCCTAAACTGCCAGTCCAGGTCCTTCCTGCACCAGAACACAAGCAGCCAATGACAGGTTTCACCCTAGATAAGGCTCACCAGCCAGGTATAGCTTGGTTCCAGTGAAAGTGCGCACAGAACCCACATCTGGGCATACCCCTCCCACTTAACAAGACATTAATGGTTGTTTCTCAGATCCACATCGAAATCCATAGTTGTTTTGCACACCATGCCACCTCAGTTTGGACCCAGCCATATGCAAATCAGTCTTGCAGGACCAATTTCCCCTAATTAGAGCTCATCTGCCAGGTGCTGAGATTAATTGAAGCATTATAACCATAACTTTGAGGTTGTTGCAGTTGAAGCCCTAAGTGCAACAGATGTGGGTTCGTGCACACTGTGCCACTGAAATTAAGCTAACAAGTCCTTATCAGGGCGAAACTAGTCATAGGGTGCTTGTATTCCTGTTCAGTGAGGACACTGTGTGGCAATTCAGACTGGACTGTTCTCACTGGAACCCACATATGGCTGGGTCATTATTATGGAAAGAAAATATTTAGTTTTCTTCACAAAGAAATTCTATCTTTATTTGCAAAGTTTCCTATTTGCGGCAGAAAAAGAGGAAAACAATCAGATCCCCCATGATCTGTGTATACTTTGCCTCCCTGACAATCACGTCCCAGACATATGTCCTCACTGTAGGACCTTTTCCAGGCATACCCTTGAGGATAGGGAGAAGATCTGCCTGCAAAGCAAGGAGGAGCTACACAGACAGCTACAGGTCAGTCCTCTGCTATTCATTCTGAGGACTCCACGAGAGGAAGATCCCAAAAAGACATACTGAAAAATAGCGGCGCTCTTGTTTAGTGTCGAAAAGCTCGAGGTGTGGTACAGTATCAACACGTTAGCCATTAAGGACTGTACAAACGTTTAAGAAGACACTAAGCGGAGAGACACACCACAACATGGAAACACTCATTGACGTCTAGTCACAAATGGTTTTTCCATTCGCAAATAGATAGATTCACGATTCTTCAGCACCTGCTTATCAGCGTCCTCCACAGCTTTCACATCAATATCACCCAGTGTTGTCAGCGACCACTAACTGCAACTCCTGCTATTCATCTGCCTCCTACTCTATGTTACTGCCTTTGGGGTCTCAACCTCCACCAGTAGCACCAAGGCGATCCAAATATCCTCTACTTAGATAATGATCTCATGACAAATCTGGGATCGAGAAAATAAAAATGCCTGTCTCAATTTAGAATGCCTTTATGTGAGTACAATAGCCATAGCTTAAATGTCACCCGACACTGAAGTAGTAATAAACCTCACCAATACCACATGATTTATCACTCAAATATCTGCTTCAAATATATTTTGGAAATTCAACCATCAGGTCATCAGTTCTGAAAATACAAGTTTTTGTCTGGAATACACACTTTTCAATTTTGGCATACGTTTATTTATTCAAGTAAAAGCTTCTTGTGCCGTAGGCTGGACTGGACACAGGAGAGCTACTTACAGGTAGCTGAGAGCTACCAGTTGCCCACGAGCTACTAGTTACAGCCTGCTCTAGATACCCTCCCTCTTCTAGACATTCTTCTAGGTGTAGACATCTATCTAGGACAAGTTTATTTCCACACAACGTCCTCTGTCACAGAGTTTTTCACTGCCATTGACTGACTCTCCTCCGCCAAGACTTCGCCACCAGTTGATATTAACACGTTTCAGGAGGTGCTCTCCCGGGGAGCAAAGAAAATGAACATACTTCTGACATCTCCTACAGCTACAGTGTCTGATTTTCAAACCTCTTCACCAGCGGTCATTTTTTACACGTGCATCAGTTAAAGCTGCACCATCCAGGTTGCAACATAAATATGTACCTTCTAATTCAGATCTTTCATTGTTTCGACCAGACCCTCCGCCTGAATCTGTTGTCGTCCTAACAGCAAAAAAGGTTCATGCAACTGTTTCCTCATTTATGGATCCACAAGCCAAGGAAAACAGATAACTTGATTGTCGGATAAAAGGGATGCGGTACAGCAACCACTAATACGAAGCTGGCAAGTGCTATTGCCCTTCTGGGCACATATAACCAATCTTTATGGGACTCCTTTCAACAATTTGCCACCGATATGTTAAGAGCCTGTAGAGATGGCTTCAGTGAAGTTTTGAATGAGGGCATGATGGTGTCCAAACACATGATCAGTGCGACTGCTGCCTCATTTGTGGTGATGGCACATGGATACTATCATAGATTGGCCTTAAGGAGGCATTCTTGGCTATGACTAATGTCCTTACATCAAACAATGAGTTGGAATAGTACCATGAGAGAGTCCCAGAGGTTGGACTTATTACAAGGATCCTCCCATCATCTTTGGTGTGGTTGCTGTAACGCCGTAAGTGGCCAAGGTAATGCCCAAGCGTGGGTGTCTCACTCATTATGCCACTGGAAAAAAGCTGCACCCCACTGAGGAGCCCAATGAGGGCAAAATCAGTCTTGGGTTGCTTGTGGTCCGTGTCAGAGAGGCCCTGGCCTGTAGCAGGGCCAAAACTGATTTGCACACGGGTAGATCTAATCTGAGGTGGCATGGAGGGCAAAAGAATGAGGGTTTGTAATGGTACCCCCAAGCGACTGCCAGAGGTTAGTCTTACTGCAAGCATTCCTCCCATCACCTTTTGTGTGTTTGGTGTAACACCCTAAGTGGCCAAGGACATCTACAGACCAGGGTCCCCTGCTCACTGTGCACTGGGACCAAAATACATCAGACTGAAGAGCCCCAGTAGAGCGACACTGGTGTTGGGTTACTTCTGTTTCAATACAGTGGACTTGGCAGTTTTGCCTGGACTGTTTCTACTGGAGCTGGGTCAAGATATTTGCATACGACTGGGTCTAATCTGAGGTGGCATTGTGGGCAAAAGAAAGATGGCTTGGAATGCTACAACAAGCTATTGCCAGTGGTTACATTTATTGCAAGCGTCTCTGTAGGAAGTTGGCTCTGTATATACTATCTCAAAGTGAGAGGTAGTGTGCACAGAGTCCGGGGGTTCCCCTTAGAGGTTGATAGTGGCAAAATTAGATAATACTAATGCTCTATTTTGTGGTAGTGTGGTTGAGCAGTAGGCTTATCAGAGGGTAGTGTTTGTTGTACACACACAGGCAATAAATGAGGAACACAAACTCAAAGACTTAACTCCAGGCCAATAGTTTTTATATAGAAAAATATCTTTATTTTAGAACCACAAGATTCAAGATTTGAAGTAAATACATAAAATGCAGGGTACTTCACACAAGTAGGTATAGAAATGTGATTTAAAAACAGTAGTACACACAGTTTAGGTTAAAATGGCAGTAAGCTATTTTAAAAGTGGACACCGCAAAAATCAATAGTTCCTGGGGGAGGTAAGTTTGGTTAAGTTTTTCAGGTAAGTAAAACACTTAGAGTCAGTCTACTGGGCATAGGCAGCCCACCATTGGGGGTTCAAGGCATCCCCAAAGCCACAGCACCAGCAACACAGGGCCGGTCAGGTGCAGAGGTCAAAGGAGGGCCCAAAACACATAGGCGCCTATGAAGAACAGCAGTGCTCCGGTCCTAGTCTGCTTACAGATAAGTATCTACATTCTAGGGGAACAGACCAGGGGGGTTTTGTAGAGCACTTGGGGAGGTGGGTTGGGGGTGGGGGGCCAGGGGAGGTTACACAAGCCCACAAAACACACCCTCAGTGGCACAGGGGCGGCCGGGTGCAGTAGGCAAAGTAGGCATCGGGTTTGCTATTGAAAGCAATGGAGGGACCCAGGGGTCACTTAGGCGATGGGCAGGGCACAGGGGGGCTTCTCGGGCAAGCCACCAACTGGGTTAGGATGAGGGCCGCCTGCTGGTCCCTCCTGCAATGGTGGGTGGTTCCTCTCGGTCCTGGGGGCTGCGGGTGCAGTGCTTGGTCCAGGCATCGGGTTCCTTGTTACCAGGCAGTCGTGGTCAGGGGAGCTTCTGGGTCCTCTCTGCAGGTGTCGTTGCGGGAGTGCAGGAGGGTCGACTCTGTGTGACCACGTCGTCGTAGTCGCCTGGGAGTCCACTCTGCAGTGTTGGTTCTCCTGAACTCGAGCCGGGAAAGTCTGGTGCAGAGTGTGAAGTCTCACGCTTCCGGCGGAAAGAGAGTTCTTTGAAAGTTGTTTCTTTGTTGCTAAGTTGTTGCAGGTTTTGAACAGTGCCACTATTCTCTGGAGTTTCTTGGTCCTTTGGGTTCAGGGCAGTCCTCTGAGTCCTCAGAGGTCGCTGGTCCCTGTCAGATGCGTCTCTGTGCAGGTTCTTTTAGCCTGGAGACAGACCGGTAGGGCTGAGGCCAAGTCAGTTGTCGAGTCCGTCGTCTCTGCGGGGCTTTCAGGTCAGCAGTCCTTGTTGTAGGTTGCAGGAATCTGATTTCCTGGGTTCGGGGTCATTCCTAAATACCAAATTTAGGGGTCCGTTTGGCTCTGGGGGCAGTAGCCAATGGCTACTGTCCTTGAGGGTGGCTACACCCTCCTTGTGCCTCCTCCCTGAGGGAATGCGGGCACATCCCTATTCCTTTTGGGGGAATCCTCCAAAACCAAGATGGAGGATTTCTTATGGCAGGGGTCACCTCATCTCAGGACACCTTAGGGGCTGTCCTGACTGGTGGGTGACGACTCCTTGTTTTTCTCATTATCTCCTCTAGATTTGCCGCCAAACGTGGGGGCTATGTCCAGGGGGGCAGGCATCTCCACTAGTTGGAGTGCCAGGGGGCATTGAAAGACGAAGCCTGAGCCTTTGAGGCTCACGGCTAGGTGTTACAGTTCCTGCAGGGGGGAGGTGTTCAGCACCTCCACCCAGTGCAGGCTTTGTTTCTGGCCTCAGGGAGTACAAAGGCTCTCACCCCAGGGGGGTCAGAAACTCGTCTCAGTGGCAGGTTAGCAAAGACCAGTTAGTCTTGCACTGAAGGAGAGGGTAAAATACAGGGGGCATCTCTAAGATGCTCTGTGTGTGCATTTTTTTAAATAAATCCAACGCTGGCATCAGTGTGGGTTTATTTTTCTGAGAAGTTTGATACCAAACTTCCCAGTATTCAGTGTAGCCATTATGGAGCTGTGGAGTTCGTTTTGATAAACTCCCAGACCATATACTTAATATGGCCACACTGTACTTACAATGTCTAAGAATGGACTTGGACACTGTAGGGGCATATTGCTCATGCAGCTAAGCCCTCACCTGTGGGATAGTGCTCCCTACCTTAGGGTTGTAAGGCCTGCTAGAGGGGTGACTTACTGATGCCACAGGCAGTATTTTGTGTGCAAGGTATCCTGAGGGGGATGCCATGTCGACTTTGACTTTTTCTACCCACCAACACACACAATCTGCAATGGCAGTGTGCATGTCTTAGGTGAGGGGTCCCTTAGGGTAGCACAACACATGCTACAGCCCTTAGGGACCTTCCCTGGTCACAGGGCCTTTGGTACCACTGGTATCTTTTACAAGGGGCTTATCTGTGTGCCAGTGGTGTGCCAATTGTGGAAACAATGGTACATTTTTTGTGAAAGAACACTGGTGCTGGGGCCTGGTTAGCAGGGTCTCAGCACACTTCTTAGTCAAGTCAGCATCAATATCAGGCAAAAAGTGGGGGGGGTAACTGCAACAGGGAACCATTTTCCTACAGTCTCCCATCTCCTTTTGCGCATTCGATATGACTAGGGTCCCTCAAGCCAAATTCCTCAACTTGCCTCTAGGAGTAATACAGACGATGAGCTGGCTTGTATGAAAGCAGAAACACTCCTACAGGCCACATAATCATTGATTTACCCACAGATGGTTCAAACCCCCTCATTGGGCCTCAAGGTCAACAACAGCAGCACCACAGGCCTTCCCAACAACAAATGCATCAACCAAAAGGTAAAGCATGTCACTAATTGCCTGCAGCAGGAAAACTTCTTGCAGGGAGGAAACAGTGAGTCTTACCCCCCCCCCCTCAATTCCATTACCCACTCCAGAGGAGACAGCCTGGCCAACTACCGGGAAGAGGGAAGGCCCATTACAAAAGGCTCATGGGTACTGAATATTGTTTAGAAGGGCTACTGTCCAAGATTCACCCATCCTCAACCAGCTATACCACCAAAGAAGTTTCCACATAACATCTGGAAAGGCATCAACAAGAAACACATATGCTTCTACAGAAGCACATAGTCGGAGGTTTTATTTCTCTCCTAGAATGGAATGGGTATTTATTCCTGTTATTTTTCGGCAACAAAAGGTTCAAAAAATGAATTAAAACCCATGCTGGAACTAAAAGTAGCAAAAAAGCATGATAGCATTATATCAAATTTACCTGCAGATTCATTTGCTGGATTGGCTATGTTCCACAGATTTTCAATATGCATAATTCCATACACTGATATCCCAGAAGAAACTCAAATTCCTCAGATTTGCGGTTCTCATCAAAAACTACCAGGACAAAGCTCTTCCGTTTCGCCTCAAGTCTGCCCCGGAGACATTCTGGAAATGCATGGCTGTTATGGCAGCATGCAGTGTACAGGGTTTTGTCTGCACAATAATCTCAATGTCACACAAGTGTTAGATCAGTTGATGCATGGGTGCAAATTTGAAGACCGGCTGTATTTTCTGAGAATGGCATAAACGTGTAGACTTTGGTAACATCCATACCGCCAAGGATTTATAGAGCAAGCTAAAAATCTTACTGGTGTTGTCTTAGTTGACCCATGCTCATAACATTTTCGGGAGAAGACAATGACATCCTGCCATCCTACTGTTCACTACTCATAGGGACGGAAACTTCTGGTGAGAAGTCTGCTACACTGCATGGGCTCAAAGGGCTAGTGGAGGAGACGAACATCTGCTGCACATGAACAAACAACCACATTATCAAAAAGAATCAGCCATTGGGATAACAACATAGTCTACCCATTGGATCCATGAAAATTATTGCAGGATATATTAGTCATAAAAGGCTGTAACAACAGACAGAGGGACTTCAGATGGCAGTGGATACTGCTGTGCGGCCTGAACACTGTATGTCCTTCTGCCGTGGCGCTTGCCGTGAACTCTAGCCTGGGGTCACCGGCGTTGCTTTGAAGAGACGTAAGAGATCTTATCTGCATTGTCTGCGCTATGTCATTATTTGGTTAGTCGTTAAATCAGTGTAACTGCTTTAGAAGATCACCTGTACTTTTTCTTTTTACATTGCTGATATCTCATGAATTTCTGCTATCAATTAATTGGCATTATAACTTAATTTGGAGTGGCTGTTTCCTGTTGTTTCTACATTCACACTTGCCCACAAAAAAAAAAAAAAAAAAAAAACATATTGTATTAGGTGTTGCAAGCTGTGCACACCAGTCCAAGGCACAGGGCATCTCATGAATAAGGCACAAGATCTTCGTTGATCCGTGACTAAATGACTAGCATATCAAGGTATCAACTTCTTAGCAAGTTTGCTAACATTTCAGTGTGACAGTCTCTACTCTCAGTCATTTTGAGCAACATGTCTGTCATTTCCAGAGCAGTTGCTCCACTATCTCCAAGTGGTTCTGGATCCTGTAAAGGCAAAAGTGTATCCTTTGGAGGAGAGACTTATCCATATTTCTGAACTGTCACAATCTGTTGAAAACCATCCATTCAACAGAGGGGGCTTTTTGCCCATTATGTGCTTCACGGTATCCTGAGTCTCTCTGGCCTCAATACCCACTTGAAAGGAGTCCATTATATGAAGATCTGGAAGACCAGCAGGGTCAGGTCACTCTCATTGAATGTAGCACATTCTTTTAAGTAGTGGTGTTATGAGAAGACCCTACTCAGCTGATTGCCTTTTCATCAGGATGTTCCAACCCAGACAACAGTGATCAGTGCCTCCCTCACAGGCTGGAGAGCACACATCAATCACCCTCAAATTCGGGGAATGTGGACCTCTATAAAAAAAAAAAAAAAGAAACAATATACATCTATGGAGTTGAGGACTATTCCTTCCATTCTTCAGGGCAGACTTCCTCCTTATTCAGACAGACAAAACAGCAACTATACACTATCTGAACAAGTAGGGAGGAACGAGGTACAGGGCTTTGTCACCAGAAGGCCAAACTATCTGCAACTGGTAAATAGACAAAGGCTTGAGGATCACTGCATCCCATCTCCTGTGGGCCCAGACCATTCAGGCAGACTCCCCAAACAGTTTGATTCATAACAACCACAAGAGTGACCTCAATGACATAGTGATTTACATATTTTGCAAATGTGGTTTCCCTTAATTGGGTGATCTTATTGCAACGGCAGAGGAAAAAAAAAAAAAAATTAAAAAAAGAAGGGAAAAAAAGGCACAGATTTCAAGGTTCTACCTACCGGGGAAAAGAGGAATGCCCTATGGATCGACTGGTCCAGCAAATTCCTCTACTATCCACCCCCAAACTCCTCCCAAATACCGCTGCTTTCAGCAGAAATCATCAACCTGTCCTACTCAACAGCCAGAATTATTTTAATAGCTCTGGACTGGCCATGTCATTGGTGGTTCACAGACCTTCTCTGCGTCAGAAAAACTCGACAGGAAATGACTGTGCAGACCAGACCTTTTCCTCAAGTTTTGGAGGCCTGATGCTACATCCTAACTGACCATCCTCGACTTTGGCAGCTTGGTTCCAGAACGTATCCAATACGGACACTTGAGTCTTCCACATGACTGTATGGACATTCTAAGAGAAGCTTAACATCCATTTACAATAGCTTCCTACTCCTTCAAATGAAAGAGCCCTATATATGGTGTTCTGACAACTTTCATCTGGCCACCGGCCAAGAACAAGCTTTGCTATCATACTTAATTTGATGAAATCTGGTTTCAATTTTCTTCAATTAAAGGTACCTTAGCAACTATTGCTGCCTATGGACAATGTACTTTACAATCCTCTTTTTTTCCCCCAGATTCCCAGTACATAGTCCATCTGCTCCCTGGGAAATGAACTCTGCACTTTTATGTTTTATGGATTCACCTTTTATCTTTGTAATCATTGTGAGGGTGTAATTACGGCAATCTTCTCAGAGAGCCTCTGAATACAGTACATGGCTTAGGGGAAAACAGTAAAGGAGAACCGCAGCAGAGTACATACTTTGGGTAAAATACTCTTGAGCCAATGATGGAGTTAATAAGTGATAAAAACAAACAAATATAGTCAGTGGCATCACTGCAGAGGAACAGAAAGGCCAAAAGTAGCAACTGCACCAAGAAATTGTATGAGAAATACAATGGAGGAAATGGGAGAAAAATGGCAGGAGGAGAGAACCCACAAACAAGAAACAGAACTGTGAAGTGTTTAAAGCTATATTTCAGATAAAAACACCAGGAAGGGAAGTAAAGGAAGAGAAAGGGGGCAGGAACACAGGACAGAACATGAGACGGTACAGGAAGAGAAATTAGATAACAGTGCTGGGAACAGAAAAGACAGTGAGAGCCACATGACTAGGGCACTCACTAAGCAGCAGCAATAAGAACAGGGTGTATTAGGCCTATGAATAGCTAATGCTGAGCAAGGATACATACTAAGGAAATGTGATCAGAAGAGGGAATCAGGGTGATGTGAGGGTAGCTAACAGTACTCAGTCGGTGTCAAACAATTAAATTCCACACAGGTGGGGCCCTCAGGAGTGTTAGATTACACTGAAGCCAACCGGTTTGGCTTCAAACTCCTAAAATAACACTAAGGACATTTATAAAGTTCTTACCGAAGCTTGATCTTTCTTCATTAATAAAACAGTCACAGGCTCAATGGCTAGATCTGAAAAAGAAAAAAAGGACTTTAGTAAACAATACTGAACATATGACCAACATCACCAGAGCATAAATGTGCTAGAAGCCAAAGAACTGCAATACCAGAGAGTTAGAAATTGTGTCTCTAGAGGTATGTACCATGTCCAATAGGGGCCGCAGTCCTAGTCAGTGCAAGTCAATGACACAACATAAATGAGCCTGTGCTTACCCTCTGGTACACACACACTTCTAAATTTGGTTGTCTAGGACCTTGCACACCCCACAATTGGCATTCTGGTGCCCCCATGTAAGTCCCTAGTATATGGTACTTGGGTACCCAGGGCACCAGGAGTTCCCCGTGGGTTTCAGCACGTAATGTGCCACCCATGGGAGCCAATGCAAAATGTGTCTGCCATTGCAGCCTGCAGGTCACTGCACCATGTCACTGTAAGTCACCCATATGGAAGGCTCTCCTAGCCCAGAGGGTAGGGTGCAGGTACCTGTGTGTGAGGGCACCCCTGCATAAGCAGAGGTGCCCCTGTGAACTCCAGCTCATTTTTCCTGCACTTCCTAAGTGTGGGGAAACCATTTTACTCATTTGACCTTTGTCCATCTACATAATGGTAACTCAGAACCTGGGCATGTTTGGTATCAAACATGTCGGAATCATACCCCAATACTGTTGCCAGTATTGGTTGTAGGATTCCATGCACTTTAGGGGTTCCTTAGGGGACCCCCCCCCCCCTTGTATTGCTCCTATCAGACTTTTAGGGTTTTTGGAAGCAGCCCACGCTGCTACCACCCTCAAGATGAGTTTCTGCCCTCCTGCTGCTTGACCAGCTCAAGCACAGAAAGATAGAACAAAGGATTTCCTGTGGGAGAGGAAGGCAACACCGTCTCCCCATGGAAACAGGTGTTACATGGCTTGGGAGGGGTACACCCTCTCCCCCACCAGTATGCTTTGAGGGGCACATTGGTGCCCTCCTTGCATAAACCGGTTTGCCCCAGTCCAGGGACCCACAGTCCCCGCTCTGGTGCGAAACTGGACAATGGAAAAGGGAGTCACCACTCCCCTTTCCACCACCACCCCAAGGGTGGCAGCTAGAGCTCCTCCAGGTGGCCACTTGATTCGGTCATCCTGAATCCAAGATGTGCAGGGAACCCTGGGAGCATCTGAGTGGCCGGATCAAGCAAGTGAGGGCACAGCCCCCTCCTGATAGGTGGTCACCTTCCAGGTGACCAAACCTCCTTTTAGGGCTATTTAGGGCCTCCCTCTTGTGTGGGTCCGCAAATTCAAAGTGCAAGATTCCACCAGAACTCTGCTGAATAGTTTACTTCGTCTTCTGGCCACTGGAACCAAAAATGGACTCTACAGGAACCAATAACCTGCATCTTCAACAATGACTTCGCTCTGCAACATTTTTTCTCCAACTCCTTCCAGGAACTGCAACATTTCCCCCGGCTGTGCATCCTCTGAGGGCAGCAAGTCTTCAGTCTCCACAAAAAGCAATAAGAAATCTCCCTTGGAATAAAGGAGTCACTCCCCTGCATCTGCAGGCACCAGCTGCAATGACAACGGGCTGCGTGGATCTGCTCTCCTCTGGAACTGTGTGGATCCTGCATCTACCGGCTGTTCAACATGGGAGACTGTAAGCCCTTGCCTCTTCTTGCAGGACAGTACCCCTGTGCAACGTGATTTTTGCATCTACCAAGGCTTGTTTGCTCCACTTCCTAGGGATCTTCAGGCTCCGGGTAGCCCCAGAATTTCTTCCTGCAACGCAGAGCCTCCTGTCTGCTGCTCCAGCGATGTGAGACACTTGTGTGTGCTGAGCTGGGTGTGTGCTGAGCTGAGTGGGCCTCGCTGCTACTCCTTTGACTGCTGCTAGGGGGTTGCCTCCTATTCTGGTGACTCTTCCAGCTGCTGAGGGTCACCCTGGACTCCCCTCCTTGGGTTAAGTTCCATGGGCGGTCCTGGTCCTCCTCAGCCTTGCAAACCTCCTTTTCCATCTTCTGCATTTACCAAGGCTTGTTGGCAGTTTTCCTGAACCACTGCATCTCGACCACTGACGTGGGTCATCACTTGCATCACTCCTGGAGCTCTTCTTCTGCCCTGGTGCTGCACTGATGACTTTCTTCATCCACCGTCAACCTGGTCCTGCAGCTACAGAATGGTGGGCAGTGGCTTACCTCTTTTCTCCTGGTGGTGAGGGGGGTGCACCCCATAGTTACCTTTTGGGGTTCCTAGTTCCTCCATCTCCCTTCTCCTTATTCCACATCCTTGGGTGGAGGATTGCCTTTCACATTCCACTTTCTTAGTATATGGTTTGGCGCCCCTCTAGGGCCATCACTATTACCTATTGCTGTTACAAGTGGCTATTGCTTTCTATGCTATTTTCTGATTGCCTTTGGGTATATAATAGTGTCTTGACCTACCTCCATTTGGGGTATTGCCTTTACAGTATTTTAGTATTTCTGTGACCATAATAAAGTACCTTTATTTTTGTAATATTGTGTGATTCTTTCATGCGTGTAAGTGCTGTATGACTGTAGTGGTACTGCATAAGCTTTGCATGCCTCGTAGATAGTCTTGGCTGTTCTTTCACAGCTACCTCTAGAGAGACCTGGCTTCCTAGACACTGCCTACACTCACTAATAGGGAATACCTGGACCTGGTATAGGGTGATAACACCATAGGTGTCCACCACACACCAGGCCAGCTTCCTACAGCGCACAATACAGATACAATTTGTAAATGGCTAAACATTTGCAGACTCAAAATAAAACAAAGTTGATATACAATAATGCGATCAAAGAAGTGGTACCAGGGACTCCTTGGCACGAGTGTGCGATGATTTATATAGACTATGTTACTGTCCCTGTTGCGCTCCTCTTGAGGAGCAGAATGTTGATTATCGGGCGCAGTCACCAGGGAAGCAGGTGAGGACCATAGGAGAATGGTGCGGTGGGCGGATTGAGCAGGGCCGCTCCAGGTTATTGAAGCTGCACATGGCCAAGTTGAACAAGGCCTCTCGGGTTGATTGAAGCAAGGAGCGGCAAAGGCTCAGCAAGGCCACTCCAGGTGTTCACAGATGCAAGTGGCAGAGTTTGGGAAAGCCGCTCTGGGTTGACTGAAGCACCAAGTGGCAAAGGTTTAGTGGAGCCACTCAGGGTGAACAAAGTTGCAAGCAGCAGAGTTTGGCTAAGCCGCTCAGGGGTGATTGAAGCAGCGAGCGGCAAAGATTCAGTAGAGCCATTCCAGGTGAACAAAGTTGCAAGCAGCAGAGTTTGGCAAAGCCACTCAAGGGTGATCGATGTCACAAGTGGCAAAGATTCAGCAGGGCCGCTCAGGGTTATCAAAGAGTTGTGGGCTGCTTGGGTTGATCAGAGAGTTACAAGCGGCAGAGTCTGGCAAAGCTGCTCAGGCATGATTGAGGCAGCGAGCAGCAAAGATACAGCAGGGCCGCTCCGGGTGATCAAAGTTGCAAGCAGCAGAGTCTGGCAAAGCCACTCAGTGGGGTTATTGAAGTAAGGAGTGGCAAAGGAAAGCAAAAACGCCGCTCGGAGTCACTCTGGGTTTGGTGAACACCAATGTTACCATGTTTTAGGGGAGAAGCACATGCACTATAGCACTGATCAGCAGTGGGAAAGTGCCCTGAGTCCTAGGGTCAACAAGACAATACAGCAACAAAACAGGAAGTAAAGGCAAAAGGTCTGGTGTAAGACCATCCTAAGGATGCCAGGTCTAACAGAGTCACTATGAGCGGTTACAGTCTTCCACGATTGTCAGCAAAGACTCAGCATCTTGTGGTAGCAGAGAGGTTAGTGACATCTGTGTGACTGGTGGTCCCAGTCACTCCTGCAGTATTCAATTGTGCCCATTCTGCTAAATATAAAATATTCCCCTTTCATCCTGCTTTAAATGATGCTAGAAGCCAACCAATATGGGAGATGAACCACCTTGAGTCTTTGATCAAACCCCTTCATTCTAAAACCCTAATCTCTCTTTATCCTCCTTGGCACTACACCATTCCAGCTCTCTATCTGAATCCCATGCATGCTCCAATCCTCTGTATCGTGGGTCTCCCTTATTCCCAAACAATGGGGCAACGTACCATCTGAAACGGGGACCAGAGAAGTCTAGCAATCAACGAAGATGTTTATCTGAAGCTTTTGATAAATCTCATGATCACAGTTTGTGTGCAGTCTCCTCACTCCCATCAGGATTCACACCTACTAACATCACCATCAACAGCATCTACAAATCTACTCCAATCTCAACCATGCCCTTCACTAGTTCTCCTCCAACCTTTCCAATGAACACCAGTTTGCTCAAATAGGAACCACCTACATCACAAAAGACTCACCTGTGTAATCCCATAAATTTGCACACCGTCTCTTGTCATCTCTACCCTTTACTGGAGCAGCTTTGTGCTCTTCTCAGAGAAGAGCATCAAGACTTACCAATGTGTCAATGGCACACAACTCTATTTGAAATGCTGCTCTGCTTCAGACACTGCTTGCTTATCATCCAGGCCAAATGTCCAGCACCTACCTGAAGCTAAACCCAATCAAGAAAAAAGTTCTGTTATTATTCAAGAATACACAAGATACAGTGCAAACCTGTCTCAATGACATGAACCTCGAGGGCTTCGAACCCAAACTTCCACCAAGAGCCAAGTCACTTGGATTTGCCATAGCCACAATCCACAAAAAAAAAAAAGGGAGGGAGACTGCCTAGTACCAACTCTCTCTTCTAAGAAACCAACACCTTTCCTTCTAGAAATAGACTTAATAACTAATGTTCAAGCCCTCATATTGTTGCATCTTGATGGTGGTAATCCCCTACTTCATGGCCTCCTAGATTCTACACTGGCACCCCTTAGGGCTGCCAACACACCACAGCACGTCTTATCCAGAGCCTGAACAAATATGATCACATCACGCCCATCCTGGGGGAACTCTGTTGGCACCCATTGCTGATCCACGCCAACTTAAAAACCAGCTGGATCCTTTACAAACCCATCAAAAATAGCACATATCTGCTTGTCTTGCAGACAAGCTCACCACCTCTAGTGGTTCTCAGCATAACTGCAGCAAGGTCAACTGCAGACTGATTGCAAAAAAGAAAAAACACAAAACAACAAGCCTTTTCCATCTATGCACCCTGGATCAGGACAACACCCCCTTATTCTAAAGCATGAACAGTGCACAACCCAGTTCCTCTCATATTATTAGTTGACTTCATGCTTGTCTTTGACCGCACACAGCACTCTGCTGTCTTGGCTAGGTTCGCACTATTGAAATACCATACACATACATACAGCCTCACAGAAAGAAACAATGGCACTATGCTATTAAACCCCTTGTCTCACCCCGCATTTACAGACAGCGTTGCTTTGGTTCCCAACTGGCCATTCACATTGAAGTTTGAATAAGATATATGGGTTTTAACTGACGACTGTCCACCTGGCTCCACTGTCCTGCTTTCCTGGGGAGTGGGCAAGTTGTTCATGAATCAGCAAAGCTTTCCATAACGAAGAACTAAGATTATGAGTACTGTTGCCTTACATTATGGCAGCCTCGCTCATTAACACTGAATTAAACAGCTCTAAGGGAAAATGCTAAAACAATAGAGAGGAAAGCAGGTGGACAGTCAAAAGAAAAGTTGCCAGCTAAAAAAAAAAAATGGTTTCACAAAGAAACATTGCTCACTCAGTTAATTAAAGTGGATCTAAGCATTATTGCTTCTAACGTGCACTAATCACTGGATAGCTGTTATGCAGATCTCATTGACAGATTCCTGAGAAAGGACATATTAATTGACTTTCTGGTGATCAAATGAGCACTACGATTACCTGAAAGGTTATAACACAGAATACAGCCCTTAGTCACTGGGAAAGTTAAGAAAACTAAAGAAGCTTAACTAACTTAAGCTGACACTTAAACTTAGATGGAAGAGAATTGTACACCTCACTTTATAAAGTAAACAATGTAGTCTAAGGCCATTCCTTCTTGGTGGCCATGCAAATGAGGTTAGAGGGCATGGATTTTAGGTGAATGGATTTCTTCCATTCAAAATGCAATTTTTTTTACAATTGAACACATGAATATCTGGTGGGCAGCCTGGTGGACGATGAATCTGGCCTCCTAATGCTTGGAATAAAAGTCTTTTTGAGTATTGTGTCATTTTGAAGTCTGTTAAGGGAAAAAAAAAAAAGATTCCCTTGTTTTGCTTGGGTCATGGAATATTTTTCCAGTAGTGTAGTGACAAATGACCCACTGTGACTTTCTATGATGATTTGCTGGTAAGCATCTGCTTGATTGTTCCTTCAGCTTTAGGCGGTGAACTTAAACAAGTGAAAGGCTTCTTGGAGCCACCCAGTACCAAACGCCATGAACTCCGTCCAGAGGGTACTTCTTTACTCGGTACAGAGCGCCTGAGTTATTTGTCACCAACTGTGCTTTACCTCTTGTCAAACTGACTTTACAGCTGTTAGTTTCACCTGGATTATCTGGCTGTCTAGTAGACTTGAAGGAGTCAACCTACACCACCTAATCACCCATGACAAACATCACTTGCCTTTTCAGAGAGGATTTCACTTCCTTTACACATTTTGACCTGGTTCTCAACGCACATTCAAGGCCAAATGGTAGGACCTTAAAACTGGTAGATGTCTTTAGCATGTAAAAGAGGAACTGCATGTTTTCGATCTCATTCGGATGTGAACTTTAAAAAGATTCTCTCTCTACTGCACACTTTCAAGCACCCCACTAAATTTGTGGAAACATCTGAATAAGTGCCAGTATCTGGAGAGTCTCTTTCTTAATCTTTGCTTCCATGATCATTAGATTTATTTTTCAGACTCTTAGTGAGCACTGGGAATCACCTTGTGTAAAAATAAAATAAAAAAAAATAGGAACCTAGGTCCTCGCTAAGTCTCTTCTTTGTTAGACAACCGAAATGTTTTCTGTATCAGAAGTCTGAGATCAAATTACCTTATGGGTGTCATGTCTTGCAACAGTATTTTGAAATTCAGAGCATTGCTGCTATATTTTTGTCAATGATTCAAACCCCTACAGGTTAACAGGCAGAGTGTAGTGGCACATTCATCACTCATCTCTTTAATGTAGCATAAAATATCCCTGCTCAGGCCAAATGCAGGTGCTGCCTTAATCCCTCAAAGGTCTGTGATTAAACTCAGGTTTCTTGCATTAACCATGTGATTGCTGCCAACAGGGCAGATGGTACTGATGAAATCCAATGCAATGCTGAAAGAATCTTAATAATCCCTTGTAGGGAGCTGGCTCTTTATATAGCTGACGAAAATGAGGTAAACTGTGTAACGAATCCGGATAAACCCATATTGTTTTAGCGAGGCACAAATGATAACACTAAATGCAGTCTTTTGTGGTAGTGTGGGAGAGCAGTTTAGGCTTACCAGAGTGTAGTGCTAACCATTTGTTGCACTCACAGAGGCAAGCTGCTTTGAGGAGGTGGTAACACCTCCGCTCCCAGAGCAGACTTTGTTTTTGCCCTCAGAGAGCATGGGCTCTCACTTCCAGGGGGTAAGATGGTACTCTGTGGTGACAGGCTGGTCAGGACAAGTCAGCCAACACACTAGTATATGGGAGGTTTTCAGGGAGCACCTCTAAGGTGCCCTCTGGGTGTATGTAATAACAAATCCAACTCTGGAATCAGTGTAGGCTTATTAACACGAGATGTTTGATACCAAACATCCCTGGGTTCAGTGAATCCATCATGTAGTTAGGGAATTCGTAATTACCAGTGTCCAGCACATGCACTTAAAATTGTTTCCTTGTTCCCTTGCAATATCCAAAAATCGACTTATATCTCACAGGGGCATATCTGCTCAGGACCCTCTTTACTACTCTAGGCCCTGGGACTAGGGACTTAAAGGGGTGCTGACCGTAAAGCCAATTGGGGAAACAACTGCACAGATTTAATGAAAGAGATCTGGCACTGGAGGCCTGGTTAGTAGGGACCTAGCACACTTCGTTCAAAATTACATACAAATACCAGGCAAAAAGTGGGGGTGACCATGTCAAAAAGGGGCACTTTCCTACACTCCTTATGAATTTACCAGCCATTCTGAGCGCTCCTGAACAATATGCCTGTCGAAAAGACACAGGACACACAAGTAATGTAGGTCATGTCCTGGTATATCTTGCGTTACAAAGAACACTCTGAACAGTCAAAGTACTAGAATTCCTTGTGACGGAAACAAAATCCAAAAAACAAAAAACAAAAAGAGTAAAGATCACAGCAACAAATGATTTCCCAATCAAGAAATCTGACTGCATTTAGTAAAATATAAGTAAAGGAGCACAGCCCAGCTTTCAGTGACTCTTAACGGATAGACCAGAACAATCAATTAAAGGCGAAAGAGATAGTCTGAGATTGAATAGTGAGCCAGAACATTTTTTTGTGTAATACCCCTCTTAATATTTAACTACCCGCCTGGCAACGTTCTGATTTTTTTTTCCAGTTTAAAAAGGGGGGTACGACTATACGTTAGGAAAGGGCGCCTTCACACAGTCACTTTAGATGATTAATGGCCCCTTTAGTGTTCACAAACATCAATGACAATCACATGAACAATACATTTAGTACCACAAATTCCTGAAAAAAGACTTACCACATCCATCAGTAATCTTGGAGAGTTGAATAGGAGCATCCAGAAGAACCTGCTGATGTCCCATGCAGGACTTACCATCCCTGAAAATATAAATGTTTAGAATTAAAGGGAACCCCACAACTGTTTTTTTTAGCTGGAGACCGGCACTCTGAAGTCAAAGCAAGGCTCTATACCACTCTAAACAAAACTCCTTATTAAGGGTCAAATAAGAAGGAAGCTTGCAACTAAGATATATTAACATTCTACCATTCACAATTGAGCATACAAACTGAAACAGCATTAGAGGATTGCTTATACTCCCAAGAATACCAAGCACAGACTAGACGTAAATCTGCGTTGCTGCAATGCCCACTGAACTGAAATGTCTATCAGATTTAACAAGCAGCAGCATATATTTCTATTGATCATAAATCCATCAGTCAGCACCTTCTCACGCCTGTTTAGAAAAGAACAAACTCCAGGAACCGATCCAGATCTGTATCGCAAAAGAATGTTTTGAACGCTTAAACTCACAGACACAAGATATTATACATCCTCTGGCAGACGTCCCGGATATCCACATCATCTTTGACATCTCTGGAAACATCCTGAAGGAGATCCCCTACAGCTTCAAACAAGTCTTCCTCAGACTCAAAGTCAGAACTGCTACTGGACAAAATACCTGAGAAAAACAGAAGGTGCAAATGTGAACACAAAGGGAAGAACAAAGATGTCATGAAAATCCTCCAGTCGAACCCACAAGGGAGCTGTGCTCAATTTAGAATATAAAATTACTAGATCTCGACAGGTGTTCCCGGGGAAATGAGGAGAGGAGCCTGAAAGGTTCTTCTGAACCATTATTTGACATCAGTGGCCTTCTTGAAAACATTTTAGGTGAAAAACATGAATAGTGTTTTGTACCCAAGGACGGCCTTATTGTTAAAAATGAAGAGGACAAGGGTTATGGGAACCAACGTTATTAATGAAGAGGGAAAGGGCAGCCTGCGCCACTATTTACACACACTCACTTTTTGGTAAAGCTTAATTTTATTTAAGTTTTTAAACAGTGTAAACAAACCCCTCCACTCTAGTCAGAGTTGAGCATTACATGAATGAGAAGATATCCTGTAAAGAAGGCATTCATTTTAGATTGCATAATAAATAATAAACATAAAAACACAATTGGAGGAAGCTGGCTCTTTATATAGTGGACAAAAAAAAAAAAAAAAAAAGAAGTACATTGTTCAAAGAGTCCAGGTATAACAGAGGCATAAATGGCAACCCAAATCCTCGCTTTTTTGGTAGTGTGGGTGAGCAGTTAGGCACATCAGAGGGTAGTGCTGAGCATGCAAGGCACACACATAGGCAGTAAGTGAGGCATACACTCAAAGAAATCCAACACCAATTTCTAAAAATAATACTTCTCCAATATTGGGGTATCTTTCATAGATTCACATGCTTGAATCATTCCAGGTCGTCTTCCAGGAATCATATTTCAATTCTGCTCTGTGAATAGGTTGAAATGGATGTTTCATCATTTGCGAAAGTACAAATTTTTAGTGCCACGGAAGAGGAGGGAGTTTAATTGGAGGAAACAACCTGAATAATCCCTTTAGGAATTGTTTTACTATGGAGGACCATAAAGATGGTGAAGTAGGAGTACGGCGGAATCAAGAAATGGCTGCCAGGTGAACCATGATAGATGAGTGAGAGAGACCTGATTTTGCTAATTGAAGAAGATACAGAAGTATCTGTTCTGGAGAAGATGTCAGAGGGTAAATACCTGAATCTTTACACCATATACAGAATCTTTTCCATTTGAGTTTGTATGTTTTATTTATAGCCTGGGCTCTGGCATTAGCAAGCACTTCACAACAGTCCGGTGCAATATGTAGGTCAGCAAATTCATTGAATTTCAGGAGCCAGGCCGATAACCGAAGAGAAGTCGGGTTCATATGATGGATCTGGTCCCGATCAACCGTTCGCAAGTCCGGTATTGGTTTCAACAGAATGTGAGGTTGTTCTGAGAGGAGCTTTTAAGTGGGCAGCTGTGGATCCTCGTGGTGGTACCTCTGGAGGAGGTTACTGAAATTCCAGGGTATGCTCTTTGGTGATAATATCGAGGACCCATCGGTCTGAGGGGATCTGGGACCACTGGTGGGAGAAGCTGGAATTTCTGCCCCCTACCTGAATGTTGGAATAGGAGTTGGAGACAGGCACTTGGTTGAGGTCAGTGCTTTCTGGCTGTGTCCTTGCCTCTATAAGTAGACTTTCCTCTTGTAATATGTCTGTAGGCTGCAGGTGGTGGTTGCCAATAGGGTTGTTGCTGTTGTTGATTGGTGGCTGAACGAAACTGGCCCTTGTAAGGTTGGTACTGACAATACTGGTATAGGATGTCTCTGTAAGAGTACAGTCCTCTTCCTCTTGCCCCTCGATAGGGCTGCCTTTTGAATTGTAGAGTACCAACGATCTAGCTTTGTATGTGGCCGTATTTATTGATTGAACCACGCGTTTAGCCACCGCTGTTTTAGTACTGCCGCTCCGGCTAGCTGGCGGAAACCTGTGGATGACCCATCCATTGCACAGTCTATGATCTCAGCATAGATCTTTTCTCCCTCTTGAAATATCTTCCGAGCTTCAGCTCTAGCATCCTCGGAGGGAGATCGATGTATTGGGAGATGTCCGACCACATCTGTCGGTAGTATATGCAAAGAATCGACAAGGAGTTTGCTGCCCTGACTGTCGTAGCCACCATTGTGGAGAACTTTCTCCCCCCCCCCCCCCCCCCATCATATCTAAGCACCTTCCTTCCTTATTCGGGGGAGTGGAAAGCGGAGAGGATGGATTTCTGGACCTGTGCTAGGCACCCTGAGATATTATGGTGTCAGGTTTAGGTTGACCAATTAAACAGGCTGGTGAATTTTCCAGTGCTTTGCATTTTTTGTCCAGCCTAGGAAGTACAGCTGGAATTGAAGATGGGGTCTGCATTACTTTAAGGCCCTCTTCCCAGATGAAGTCTACAATCCGGATCGTACAAACTGACTTCCTGGTGTCTTCCTTAAAGGCATAAAGGAAGCAATCCGACTGTTTAGTTACAATGGGTAGCTGGAACCTTTTAGCTGCTCTTTCCGTTACACTATGGAAACCCCCAATATCCTGTGGTGGAGATTCTACTGGTGGTGGTGTAGAGGGGGATGGTGTTTGCATCTGGTAGTCATCCCATTCAGTGGGGAGTGAGGCAGTGTCCTGTATCTCTCTATCTTCCTGATCGTCTTCCGAAGAAGGTGGCTCATTTTCGGGTAGGGGAAATGGAGGTGGTGACGGTGCTGTAGGTACTTGAAAGTCTGAGGATCGGTCTCTGGGAGCAGGACTCAGCGGTATTTGTGGATGCTGCAGTGGAGTCGTTGATGCTGGTGGCGGGAATCTACTATAATAATCGTGCATCGTGTGCTGCAAATTGGCAATTAGGGACACTGGCATCTGCACTGTTGGCTCGCGCTGTTGTCCTTGGGCGTGTGGTTGATCTTTAAACGATTGCTGAATATATACTCTTCCCGACTGCTGAATATATACTCTTCCTCCTCCTGGCATTTAATTTGTAGGTCTGAAGGCTACGTGCCCCCGGAAACAAACCATTGTCTGAGTAGTCCTCTCCATACTCCTCTTCATCCTCATCAAGAAGATGTTCTGGAGGTACGGGTGACACTTTACTGGATGAGGTATGTGAAGGTAGCAATGCCACTTGAGTGGATTTACGTTTATTTTCTATTAGTCTTAAGGGCAAAAAGGAAGATGCTCCTGAATTCACTGTCATCGATGGTGCATCTGTGGTGATAAAAAAATGAGATGTCAACAGTGTGCTTGTCGATGGTACCCTCCTCGTCAGAGCTGTCGTCGACGGAATGGTCGCTTTTGGAGTTGTCGTCGATAGAGCCGGTGTCGACGGGGTTGTCGTCGACGGAGCCATAATTTGTGGTTAACATGCCGATGTTGACTGAGCCTTCGACAGTATGCGCGTCGACGATGTAGTAGACTTTGATTTCTTACCTGTCGATGATGTTGATTTCTTCAACATCTTTATACCCTGGGTCAGTAAAGATGACCCATACCTCATGCTCACCAATGTTACTGTCGTCAATGACAGCGGCGACTACGTTATCATGGGCGACGGTGAAGCTGTGAACGTTGCCATCACTGTGGTAGCAGATGGTACGAAACCTGTTGACGGCCTCGTTGACGAGACTGAGATTTTTGACGTTGACGGTGGCAAAGAGCTAGATGGTTTCTCAAGCTTTATTGAAGTGGCAGCCGGAGTGTAAGGTTCAGAATGAACTTTCTCACCTTGTTTCTTTAAAGTAGAAGGAAGTTACTGCGCTTTTTCCTTCAGAGAGTGCACGTTTTTTTGGCTGCCTTACTTCTTTTTGGAGAAAAACTCTCCACATATCTTTTCCTCTTTCTTGAGGACACAGGGGTGTCACTATCATCATCATCATCTGAGAGATACTCTCTGGTTTTACGCTTTTGAAGCCAAAGCAGGAGCCTAGCCTCTGTCTCTCAAAGTTTTATGAGGAAAGGTTCTACAAATTTTACAGTCTTTCACCTTGTGCTCTGGATGAAGACAGTACATGCACTCCTTGTGAGGGTCCTTACAGTGATGCCTTAGCTTCCCACAGGTGTTGCAGGGCCGAAATAAACCTTTCTTGGCTGTAGGCATGTTGTAGAAATCACAGCTGTCGATGTAGAAAAACAATATTCAAAATATTTCCTGTCAGGAAAAGGTAAACTGAGCTGAGGGAGCCTCCCTTATACACAACGTGTGGTAGAAAATCTGAGAGACTGGAGCCTCTGTGCTGAGGGTTCTAAAGGGTGGTCTCGCCTGATTGGCTGGACTTTGGGTCTTTTCTAATTACACTAATAAGCTATTAAAGTGAATGTATTTTTCCATGGACTTCAATGTTAAAAATTGGATCTACTGCTTTCTATGTACCGTGGAACTCCCACTTCGATGACGGGGAATGATTCAAGCATGTGAATCTATGAAAGATACCAATACTAGAGAACCACAGTCACAGGTAAGTAAGTTATTTTCACACTTTCATATAAATTTAGATACCAACTTCAACGGAATCAGGTGAGAACATTTTGAAATAGGAACGTTTTGAGCTTGCAAAAGTTACCACTTAGTGCATTTTTCAGATGTGTTAATGTTATCCTATAGAGGAAGAACAAGCACAGCATACAGGTATAGTACAGCAACTTATGGGACCAATCTCCTGGACTTAAGGTAAGTATGGGGCAATGTCCAAGGCAACACCAGCAGGTCAACTCGGGTTGGTCGGGGGCGGCCGGGTGCAGTTCAGCATCGGGTGCCCCATGTAAGTCTATGGTGGATCGGTCCGGTCACAAAGTTACTGTAGGGGTAGACAGAGTCCAGACCGAGTGAACCACAGAGAGGGTTCAGTTCTTGCGTTGCTTGGGGACCTAGGGACATCAGTGCTCTTGTTCACCTCAAATCTGGGTGTTGAGGTGCAGTGGACCATTGGGTCTACATCACCAGAGGCGGTCGCAGTTAAGGGGACATCTGCAGAAAGAGGCTGAAGACCCCATCTGGAAGTCCAGAGGGCAAGCTCAGGGTGGCCTTCGTCTCTGGAGGGCCTCGGTACCAAGCTGGCACATCTCAGCTCGGGCTAGGCGGCTCGGGTGCAGTGGTGCTGTCCAGTGTGCTTTTTTGGCAGTCCCGGTCCTCGCAGCTCTTGTTTTGGTTGTCTTCAGATGCAGAGAGGCAGTTCTTCTGCTCCAAGGGAGTTCTTCGTGGCGATTTGCGAAGCACAGACAGCTCTCCCAGTTTCTTGGAGGCAGCAGTGGCAGGACATGTCAGTTTCTCCTCAAGGGTTGGGTGCCGCAGGCAGGGTTGGCGCTGAGTCCGTCTCGCGCCTCGGTTCCCGGGTTCAGCAAGCTTCTTGTCCACTCTTTTTGTGTCCAGCGAAGATCTGTTTTTCTGGTATCAGGGGATCCCTTAATATTCAATTTAGGGGGCTTGAAGGGGAGTGAATGGTAGCAGCCAATGAGTACTTACCTATGGTGCCACTACACCCCCTAGATGACCACTTCCTTTGGGGAGTAGGAATCATCCTGTCCCAGAATTCCTAATTCCACCACACACAAGATGTCAGAATTCCCACGGCTGTGTTCATTTCAGACTGGTCATCCTAGGGATGTGTCCAGCCTTGAAGGGCAACATGCCTCCTGCATAGATAATTTTCCTGCCTGGCCAGATAGGCCCTGGGGCCCAGGGGTGGGGGGAGAAGAGGGAAAAAAAAAAAAAACGGGGCAGGGTCAACATCTTCCTCTGAGGAATGCCAGATATGCATACCAAAAGCCGTGGGCTTCATTGAAGCCTCCTGCCTTGGGATGAAGATTTGCAAGTGTTATACACCTACCAAAGCAGGCTTTGTTTTTGACCCCCAGAGAGCAAAGGCTCCCATCCTTGGGGGTCAGAATCTCGTCTGTTGGTGGCAGGCTGGCTAGAACCAGTCAGTGAGCCCACCAGCAGTTGCTCGGTTTTCGGTGGGCACCTCAGGGTGCATGTAATAATAAACCCATCACTGAAATCAGTGAGGGTTTATTAATACAAGATGTTTGATACCAAACATTCATATTTTCAGTCAAGCCTTCATGTAGCCGAGGGAACTCGTATTGACCAGTGCCCAGCACATGTATTTCAAATGGCTTCCCTGTTTACTTACTATGTCTAAGAATTGAAAAAGACATAGCAGGGGCATATATGCTCTTGCAGCTAGGTCCACACATTTAATATAATGCACCTTGCATTAGGGCTCTGAAGCCTGCTGTAGGGGTGACTCACAAATATATGCAGTGTTTAGGGGACATGTTACGCAGGCTGTGTGCCATGTTGTGTTTTCACTTTTGGGAGCACCTTATCAGGCAGCCTGCAAATGCAGGCTGCCTGAGGTTAGTGCTGGGTCCCTTCAAGTGGCACAATCTGTGCTACAGCTCTTAGGGACCCTCTGCAGTACCTAAGCACCAGAGGTACCACTTACTAGGGACTTACAAAAGGTGCTACAGGGCTTGGCCACTTGGGATCAAGTGACCAGGTGTCTTGTTTTGGTAAAGGAACACTGACACTGGGGACCTGGTTAGCAGAAATCCAGGGCACTTTAGTCAAGGTTGCATCACAAACTAGGCACAAATTGTGTGTGTGTGTGTGGGGGGGGGGAGGAATACTTCAAACAGAACACAGCTTCCTACAAACATACACAATTAGCAGTCATAATAAAGAGATGAGAGACACAGGATCCAACAAAATAACATTCAGAAAAGGTCTTGGAAGATAGTGTTGGTCACATCTGGGGACAATTGATTTCTCAGACTAGACAGTGAGATGGCTAGTTCCCAGTAGTGCACAGCTAGGATCAAGTAAAGAATGCTCAGTGGTAGAAAAAGATTTTCCCCAAACTAGGAAGACAGCATCTATGTAACTTGGGCTAGCACTGATTCTTTACCTTCAAGCTTACCAAGGCAGAGAAGCACGCTAAGAAAGAAAAAAACATGTTTTCCAACCTTCCATAAATAGGAAGAAGCACTCAGAGGAGTGAGAATGATTATTATTTACTGTTTCAAAATTTTGAGTCAGCCATAACAAGACAAAAACAGCTGCATGGTCATAGGGGAGCAAACATTAAACAATCCAAAGGGCAAATGGTGTATTACGTCTTATATGTATTCATTTTAAGCATGCTGCTATCCCATAATAGTCAATTCAAAGGCATGAAAACACAACAAAGTCATTATTCAGAATATATTTTGTGGGCAGTATTGAAGTAGTTAAAAATGACCCAAGAAGGGCATCTACTGCTTACCTTACAAGAAGAAAAAAAGATTTGAAGGTGACTATTAGGTGGCTCCAGAGAAATACTGATAAACAGTACTTAGGGAGAAGATGAATCAATTTTAACTAAGCAGAAACAGAGAACAAAGGGGGAGGGGCACCTTTAAATGATTAGCATTTTCCCTATACTAGTAACGGCTGTACCTTATGTGTTACCTCAGTAAGGTGGTATGGGTACTACATTTTCATTGCAAAGTGCAATGCCATTATGAAATTTGATTAACCAAACTTGCACCACTGATGAGGATCCTTTACATTTCACAAATGGGGGAATTTTCTGTTAGATACATTTGCCTGATTTACTGTACTTTTGTAAAAAGATTTACAGCAGCAGGTAGCTTGTTGCAGAAGTTGCAGACTGGGAAACAATTCATATACAGACTTGCTGCAGATTAGAAGTTCAAAGGGGACGAAGTATTCTGGATGATGCAGTAGTATTATTGATAGCACTCCTCACCATCATTATTGATGTTTCCATGTGTTTTGATATTGAATTTATATGCAGGCTAAGCTGTAGAGGACTTAAGGAGGGAGTCTTGGGGAACCACAGAGGTAATGGCATTAGCCAAGAGAGAGTTTTCGACCATCTGTTGTAACCAGTTTCTCAGCTTTGAGTTGAAGCATTAAGAAGAAAGACTATCAGTTTGACTTCTATCTTTTCAAATGCTTAAAGGAACACAATGGTCAAAAGCATGAAAATGCGACGAAAACCCCTTTACAACTATGTTTTTACTACGCATGCAATTTTTGGTGTTTTTACCACACAAGGTATAGGTAAGGGGTTTGTGTTGGGAGGGGGGTGGGGGGTGAGGTTTGGTAAGTTGAGTGTGGGTTTATAGGTATAGGGTGCCAAGGGCATTTTTAGGGGTGAATTAAAGGTTTTGGGTTGCAAGGGTGTTTTAGGGTTTATAAGTATGTGGGGAATTGGGTGGTCTGGGTATTGTGGAGGGGTTAGGGTATTTTTAGGTTTTAGGGATGGGTAGGGGAATAGGGTGGTAAGGGTATTTTAGGTGTGCATAATGGTATTGGGCTACAAGATTGTTTTAGGGGAATAGGGTGGGTAGGGGGAATAAGGTGGTAATGGTATTTTACGGTGTAGGGATGGGTAGTGGCATAGGGTGGTAAGGGTATTAATACAGTTATGGGGTGGGAAAGGAAATATGTTGATAAGGGTAATTATTAAAGGGATGGTTTGGGGATTCCGGCATAATTTTTATTTTTTAAGAGGGAAGGGGTGAGTTGTCTCCCTTCAAAAAAGAAAAACACACACATGCATAGAAAGAAGTTGAACCTACTTTATTTCTACTTATCTGCATGGTAAAGACATATGTGTGGCAAAGTTGCACAACCGAAAATGCATTGGCAAGAAGATAAGCAGTAGCACACAAGAGTTAAATTCACCAAAATGGTAAATGAAACAGAAGGGCAGTTTCAGTATAAAGTCCAGCCTACCTCACAGGTTATGTCCCCCCACCTCCCCAAGGACAGCTGCCTGATGTGAACACAACTTTTGAATGTCTGCCATCTTGGTGATGGCAGAACTAGGAACTCGGACAGGGTTATACCCACTTCACTAAGGAAGTGGTCATTTAGGAGGCATTGTGACACCAAGGGTTAGGTAGCCCACTGGCTACTACCCTTCACTCCCCTAAATCCAGTATTTAGATGAGTCTCTGGCACCTGGAAATCAGATCCTGAACAAGGAGGACACTCCAGAGATGCAAAAGGCAAGAACTGGAGAACAGAGGTAGACTCGTGCATACCTTGCCAGCCTGCCTGCTGATGTCGACAATTGCGAGAAAGATTCCTTGTCCCCAAACTGCTGAAACTTCCAAAAGCCCAGGAAGACTGCCAGCCCTCACAATAGCACATGGAACTCTTGTGGAGTAGTGGAGCTGCTTCCCTGCACCTTTGCAGGCACCCAAGAAAGACCAGAGAGGTCTCAGACCGCCAAATCCCAACAACACCACAGCACCCGTGCCCATCAGCCCGAGCTGAAGTGGGTCAACATTGCCAGAGTGGTTCTCAGCCTCTCCAGAGGTGAAGTCCATCATGGGTTTCCCCACTTCGACCTTCACATTGACACCTGCAGCCCTCAACCGCGACCGACTCCAGTGACGGCAACCTGATGGTCCACTGCACCCAGACGCCCCGACCGAGGAGAAGACGACCACTGGTGTCCCTATGTCCCCGAGGCACATTAGACCTGAGCTCACTTGTTGGTTCAGCCGGATTAGACCCAAGTTCACACCTGCAGCCTCTTTCTGTGGGCTTCTCCACCACCATTGGTGACGGAAACCAGGCAGTGCAAGAACCCTCTGCACCCGGACGCCCTCGACCAAGGAGAAGAGGACCGCCATTGTCCCTTGGGCCCGAGCCTTGCAAGAACTGAACCTGCTTGGTGGTTCACCCAGACTGGCTTTCCAGTCCTCCCCTGCAGCCTCTTTTTGCCCAGTCCGATCCCCATTGACTTAAACAGGGCGCCAGACGCTTGAACTGCACCAGTGCACCCAGCTGCCCCAGTGCCGCCCGAGGCCTAGGACCCTGCCGCTCACTAACCTCAAGTCCAGAACATTGGCCCTGTAAGTTGCTGTAGGGTACCTATTTAATCTATAGGTTTTCTCTCCCTAGAGTAACATTACAGCTTCAGAAAACTGCAATGAGTCGATGTAAGGAAATGCCTCCTTGGCATGGTACCCCCTGACTTTTTGCCTTTGCTGATGCTAAGTTTTGATTTGAAAGTGTGCTGAGGCCTGCTAACCAGGCCCCAGCACCAGTGTTCTTTCCCTAACCTGTACTTTTGTTTCCACAATTGGCACACCCTGGCATCCAGGTAAGTCCCTTTTAACTGGTACCCCTGATACCAAGGAGCCCTGATGCCAGGGAAGGTCTCTAAGGGCTGCAGCATGTCTTATGCCACCCTGGGGACCCCTAACAGCACAGACACACTGCTTGCCAGCTTGTGTGGGCTAGTGGGGATAAAACGACTAAGTCGACATGGCACTCCCCTCAGGGTGCCATGCCAACCTCACACTGCCTATGAAGTATAGATAAGTCACCCCTCTAGCAGGCCTTACAGCCCTAAGGCAGGGTGCACTATACCATAGGTGAGGGCATAAGTGCATGAGCACTATGCCCTACAGTGTCTAAGCAAAACCTTAGACATTGTAAGTGCAGGGTAGCCATAAGAGTATAAGGTCTGGGAGCCTGTCATGCACGAACTCCACAGCACCATAATGGCTACACTGAAAACTGTGAAGTTTGGTATCAAACTTCTCAGCACAATAAATGCACACTGATGCCAGTGTACATTTTATTGTAACATACACCCCAGAGGGCACCTTAGAGGTGCCCCCTAAAACCTTAACCGACTACCCGTGTAGGCTGACTGGTTTAAGCAGCCTACCAGACATGTTGCTGGCCACATGGGGAGAGTGCCTTTGTCACTCTGTGGCTAGTAACAAAGCCTGTACTGGGTAGAGATGCTTATCACCTCTCCCTGCAGGAACTGTAACACCTGGCGGTGAGCCTCAAAGGGCTCACCCCCTTTGTTACAGCACCCCAGGGCACTCCAGCTAGTGGAGTTGCCCGCCCCCTCCGGCCACGGCCCCACTTTTGGCGGCAAGGCCGGAGGAGATAATGAGAAAGACAAGGAGGAGTCACTGGCCAGTCAGGACAGCCCCAAGGTGTCCTGAGCTGAGATGACTAACTTTTAGAAATCCTCCATCTTGCAGATGGAGGATTCCCCAATAGGATTAGGGATGTGCCCCCCTCCCCTCAGGGAGGAGGCACAAAGAGGGTGTAGCCACCCTCAGGTCTAGTAGCCATTGGCTGCTAACCCCCCAGACCTAAACACACCCCTACATTCATTATTTAGGGGCTCCCCAGAACCAAGGAACGCAGATTCCTGCAACCTAAGAAGAAGAGGACTGCTGAGCTGAAAAACCCTGCAGAGATGATGGAGACACCAACTGCTTTGGCCCCAGCTCTACCGGCCTGTCTCCCCACTTCTAAAGACACTTCTCCAGCGACGCTTTCCACAGGGACCAGCGACCTCTGAAGCCTCAGAGGACTGCTCTGCAACTAGAAGGACCAAGAACTCCCGAGGACAGCGGCACTGTTCACCAAAGACTGCAACTTTGCAACAAAGAAGCAACTTTGAAACACCACGCGTTTCCCGCCGGAAGCGCAAGACTTCGCACTCGCACCCGACGCCCCAGGCTCGACTTGCGGAGAACAATCACTTCAGGGAGGACTCCCCGGCGACTGCAAGACCGTGAGTAGCCAGAGTTGACCCCCCTGAGCCCCCACAGCGACGCCTGCAGAGGGAATCCCGAGGCTCCCCCTGACCACGACAGCCAGCTTCAAAGACCTGACACCTGGTAAAGGCGCTGCATCCGCAGCCCCCAGGACCTGAAGGATCCGACCTCCAGTGCAGGAGCGACCCCCAGGTGGCCCTCTCCCTTGCCCAGGTGGTGGCTACCCCAAGGAGCCCCCCCCCCCCTTTTCTGCTTGCATCGCTGAAGAGACCCCTTGGTCTCCCATTGATTTCTATTACAAACCCGACGCTTGTTTGCACACTGTACCCGGCCGCCCCCGTGCTGCTGAGGGTGTACTTTCTGTGTGGACTTGTGTCCCCCCCTGGTGCCCTACAAAACCCCCCTGGTCTGCCCTCCGAAGACGTGGGTACTTACCTGCTGGCAGACTGGAACCGGGGCACCGCCTTCTCCATTGAAGCCTATGCGTTTTGGGCACCACTTTGACCTCTGCACCTGACCGGCCCTGAGCTGCTGGTGTGGTAACTTTGGGGTTACTTTGAACCCCCAACGGTGGGCTACCTTGGACCCAAACTTGAACCCCGTAGGTGGTTTACTTACCTGCAAAAACTAAAACTCTTACTCCCCCCAGGAACTGTTGAAAATTGCACTGTGTCTAGTTTTAAAATAGCTATATGTCATTTATGTGAAAACTGTATATGCTATTTTGCTAATTCAAAGTTCCTAAAGTACCTACCTGCAATACCTTTCATTTGAAGTATTACATGTAAATCTTGAATCTGTGGTTCTTAAAATAAACTAAGGAAATATATTTTTCTATACAAAAACCTATTGGCCTGGAATTGTCTCCGAGTGTGTGTCCCTCATTTATTGCATGTGTGTGTGTACAACAAATGCTTAACACTACTCCTTTGATAAGCCTACTGCTCGACCACACTACAACAAAATAGAGCATTAGAATGATCTCTTTTTGCCACTATCTTACCTCTAAGGGGAACTCTTGGACTCTGTGCATACTATTCCTTACTTTGAAATAGTGCATACAGAGCCAACTTCCTACAGTCGACTTTTCAAACCTGTGAAATTTCTATTGCAAAAACTTCTTACCTGATCAAATTGATTCTGGTGACTAAAGATATTTAAAGGTACTTGCTATTTTGTAACACTGGTATAGATCTCCTTCTTGACTTGTGTGCCTTATTTACTGACTGTGTGCCCACGATAAATATCTAACACTCATTTCTGATAAGCCTAAGGCTGCTCGACCACACTACCTTCTAAAAGAGAACCTTGGGATTGCAAGAGCAAGCCCCTGTCCACTGGTAAGGGAACCCCTGTACTCTGCATGGTATACCCCATTTAGTTATACCATATAATGAGCCAGCTTCCTACACCAACCTTGCCATTCAAATTTTTATTTTATAAGCTTGCAAATTAAATGTTTTATTATTTATGTATGTATTTGATGGAATGGTAGTTTCTGTATTTGTGTGTGTTGTTTTGTGGTTCAAATCATTAACAATGTTAAGGACTATGTCCCCTTATTCCAGTAATGGCTCAGAAGGGGTCCCCAGATTCCAATAATGATTCATTGGGGGTTCCTGGGTTCCAGTAATGGTAAAGTGAGGTTCCACAGAAGACAAAACGTTGGGAACCACTGCTCTAAAGCATTCATTGGCGACTTCACATTGCTCTTAGAAATAACTGGAGAAAAAAAAATGTATCTTAGAAAAAGATACTCCATATACTCAAAGTCAGGACTTACAGAGAAAGCTGTCTGAGCAAATGAATTAAAGGATGTTGCAGCAACAACTGAACATGTCCATTCCTGTTAAATACATATTCTCTGAGACTTGCAAGAGTGACCTATGGCCTTTCCCATATTCAGGCTAAAGCAGAACATGCTCCTGCTTAGTGACGTCAATGGCCAAAGTGCCCCCACACATTAGCAATTGCATCCCCATTTACTTGTAAGAATGCTTTGCTATCTTCCCCCTAAAACTGATTATAGCTTTTTTTTGTAATTCATCGCCAGATTAGGTTTTTTAGAGGTCACTGCATGCTCATAATAATATCTGTTGGCAATAGAGTTTTGATGGAAGATCAGAGTATATAAGCACAAAACAGTACAAGGAAGAAAGCTGAACTCTGGTGGAAGGGAATGGTCTTGCATTGCACAGTCCAGAGGATAGGCCACAAGATAGGCGATTTCTTGCACGCTAGTACTTTGTCTCCATGTACAAAGAACCACCCCACTGGCTCTGAAACTTGCAATTAGTAGCCTCACAGAATCTGCACTCTTTTAGCTGTCACCGTAATAGCTAAACGTGTGCTACGGTCAAGAAGCAATCGTACACCTGACTGTACAACCGCGTAAATATTGTTAATGGTATCACACAAATGTATGCACATCTTCCACAAAAAAAACGGTTTGTATTCTGGTTGCACTGGTGACCTGGATATAACAGACTACAAAACCTTATCTAAAAAGCTCTCCCACGGCTCATCCCCAAGGCTCCAGAGAACACTTCTGCCACCTCTGCAGCTGTTATGGCACAGTCTCCTTTTGGTGCTGCTGGAGTCCTCTGGGCCTCATACATACATGCACGCTGACACTCTCCCCTAAGCAGTCCGTACCTCACTTCTGTTTAGTCACCACTCTCCTGTGATCTGTAGTTGTGGCGAAACTATTCCGAGCACGAGGTGATAAGGAGGAAGCCTATTTGCTTAATCACTTGCTTCTGCATAGTATTACAGTGAAGCCCCATGAAGCATAAATTTCACTAGGTCTGTACATCAAGGTTACCTAAAAATAGGCATGAATAATGTTCACTACTTGGAGGTGGTCTATCGAAGCGCAGATGCAAGCGACTGAAACCAACGAACACAACTACTTAAGAACCGTGAAAATTGATGGAAAATTACTTCAGGCTGACTTAATGGTCCCGACATAAGGAGTCTCACTTAGCCTGAAGCAGTTATAGGTGAATAATGACATGTATGGGGACAGTAGAATTAATGGGAGGCATATGTGATGGGAAGCACATCTTAAGCCCTGCTTTTGTAGGTGTGCGTCATGAAAATGACTCAATGGTATCCTGGCATTTGCAGTCCCTTTGTGTTTTAACGTTACCTTTTTAACGTCAAGTACATTACAAGACTGAAAGGATAAGGTGGCCCTCCAACGACTCGAAACTAAACTCCTCACGGTTAACACATATCTTGCCTATCACGCCTTTACTTATGTGCTGCCTCTTTCCTCACCTGCTATATTCTGCCAAGGCCAAACTTGAAACACAGTGCCTCTCTTCTTTGCCAAACATTCCTTCCCCATTTCAACAATTAAATATCTTCCATTCTTGTCACACACTTCCCCTCCTCATCTGGGATACACTGCCTCGACGCTCCAAAAGCCATACTGCAGACATAGCAAACAGAATCAGTCTCCATATGAAGAAGACTGCTTCCCCCTGTTTAACTGTTTATCATTACACTTGGCCTCTACCTGTGACATAGTCCCCCCCCACCCTTCTTGTCGTCTCACCTGTCACAGACTGTGTTCTCTACCTCCTACTAGGCCCCAGTGCCTGCCACCTTATCTTTCACAATGTGTTACCTCTAATGTCTGACCTATCCTACACTGTCGCTCTTCGTGCTCGAATGGCTCAATCTTCTCCCTTATTTCCCCCTTTAAGCCTGTGCGACGACCTGCCTGCGTTCCTTACCCGTAACGTACTGTAACACCTCTGAATCCAGCCCGGGAAACTCATTACTCAGAATCTCCACGATACTCGCCATGTCAGCCTCTCTCCAGCCGGCTTCGTAGTCACCAGCAGCTCACAGGGGCGCCGCCTAATGACGCACTTCCGCTGAGGTCGATGTGTCTGACAGACAAGCTTCCAATGCGCACGCGTCGTGTCTTGAACGTGACGTCTTTTTGACGCATGCGCCTTACCTCTAGTTATCTGGAATAAGCACGCATGCGTCACAATCTTTCGCCGCACGAGCCAAACTGGCAACGTCGGAGAAATCTATTGGACGGCCTTACCGAGGAGTAGAGAAGGGGAGTGCGGGGGCGAGTAATTCTAGAAGCTAGCCCAACCGTTAAACGGTCGTAGTTGTAAAGGTGTGTTTTGGAGGTCAAGGACCGTTTTAATGAACTAACTCATTACTATTGTGAATATTTTAGACTATTTAAGTTTTTAAACAAAATGAATCGGAGATTGAACGTGGAGCCGAAAATCGCTTTAATAGGGCGAATATGAAGAAAACTGCATTCGTTTTCCTTCCTTTTTGACCAGAGCGGAAAAATAGTAACGGTCAGATTATTTACAGTTTACCAGTCCGACCTGTTTCAAACATGGATGTCAGGACGCAACCAAAACCTCCAACCAGCTGTCAGGATCTTGACACCTCAAAGAGATAATTTGTATCTTTCCTGTAATCCACAGTCTCAACTGGACATGCCTCCAATAGCAGTTACACTGGTTTATTGTCCAAATGTGTTGACAAGAAAAGAACAGCCCACAAACCATATCTTTTCCAGAAAAAAACAAAGGGTGGGTCAAAATACAGCACCATCACAGATAATCAGCAAGGCAAACAAACCAACAATAATCTTTTCAAGATCTTTAGGTGAGATAATCTTCGCCTCCGTGTCCTTAATAGAATTGAAAATTCTTGATGCAGTAACTAGCCAATTCAGACAAAAAAATTAACAATCATTGGGACAGTTGCTCCCAAGGGATCAGTTTCCTACTCACTACACCAATGAAACCAATTGCTCCATGCAGCAGCATATCTCTTTTGAGTATTTGGGTACCAAGGCTGGGAAAGAATAACGTAGCCAGTTCTGAAACTCCTGACAATTACCACTGAACCGTGAAATCCTACATGCCATAAGCGACAACTGGTCCTGGACCACCAACAGATGAGGGAGACCCACAGGATCCGGAAGAAGGCCCTGGAATGTCTTAATCCGAACCAGTGCAGTGCAGTGCACGTCTGCGCCATCGCTACCGGGAACCAGGACTTCACCCTCCAATAGGGAGTCATAACAATCAACTCTGTGTTTTGATGTTGCACTCAAGCAAGAACCCTCTGGATCATTGAGAAAGGGGAAAATGCATAAAGCAATCTCCCCATCCAGGACTGGAGAAAGGCATTGGATCTGGCCTCCAACTGAATAATGGTGGGGTTGAGAATTCAGGCATGACGCAAATAGATCCACTGAACACAGACTCCACAGTTGTTCTAAGGCCCTGAATATCTGAGGGTGAAGCCTCCAGTCGCTGGAATCGCAAAGCAACCAAGAGTTGAATCCGCCAGTACATTTGCCTGACCTGGAATGTACTCCGCTATAACCAATGTCTGATCTTTGGCATGGACCGCCAGGAGACGTGATCTTATCCCTCCCAGTCTGATTTTATATTGGACTGCCAATACATTGTCCATCTGGAGAAGGAGGCAACACTTCACCTTGTGTGGAGTCAGTATTCGAACCTCAAAGGGCCCCACCAGTAGTTTATGGCAATTGATATGAGGATGGAGTTTCTCCGGGGACCATCAGTCCTGGAACACATCAAGCCCCTCAGTCCCACCTGCTGGCAACCAACTATGATCATCTCCGGAACAGAGGCAGAAATGGCCTTGCCATTCCAAGCATCCATATGCCCAACCATCAAGAAATCTCAGTCCTGGCTTCGTCCGGCAACATTATGTGCTCCAAGTAGGACAAGCCTTTCAAGAGATGAAGGATCTTGAGGTGTTGCAGAGCTCAATAATGAAGGGGACCTGGGAAGATGGCTTGAATGGAGGAATCCAGCAGACCCACCAATCTGGCCAAAATCCTCTATGATATAGTCTGAGGTGCAGGGGCTTTCCTCAAATCTTCCTTGATGGATATCATCTTTGACTGAGACAGTGAGCTGCACATGTACGGAATCCACCTGGAACCCTAGGAACTCCAGATTCTGAGCTGGTACTAGGAGAAAGTTCTCTCCATTGATGATATAGCCCAATTTTTGGAGGAGGAGTGCCGCCCAAGATAGATGTAGCAAAACCGTCTCTGTGCTCTGTGCCATGATGAGAATATAGTTGAGGTACACAATAATGCACCCCCCTCTGAGATATTGCACCCCTTGGCACAGCAGCTTGATGAAGCACCAAGGTGCTGACGAGAGGCCAAAGGCAAGAGTGGTAAATTTCTATTATTGTTGGCACCAATGAAACTGAAGACATTTCCAATGTGGGGGAAAAAAAGAACTGTCAGATATGCATCATTTAAATCGAGGCGCACCATCCAATCTCCATTCTGAAAGATATCGCACGGAAGGTGGGTACCCTCCATGAAGTGGCCATACACCACTCAAGAGTTGAACTGCTTGGATTTGAGCACAAGTTAAAAACCTCTGCCCTTTTTCTGAACAAGGAAAATTGTGCTGATAAAACCCTTGGGATGAGGTAAAGAAGGGACTATCCCCTGTTTGATGAGCAACGCTTGGATCTCAACGTCAATAAAATAACTCTCAGAATGAGAAAAAAAAGTAGAGGATGAGAAGGATTCTCCTCGGAGGGATCACATAAAATTCTAGTTTGAACCCCTGCACTGTTTCACACACCCAATAATCCGGGGTGATCATCTGCCAACTGTGCAGAAAGAACATGACCCTTCCCCCAGAACAACTTCTGAATAAGGAATTATGTTTACCTGAGTAGGAGGTGTCATCTGCTCCATTTCTACCGCCTCTAGGGCGTGATGGGTAGAAATTATTGGAGTAGGGCGTTGAACTCCTTCCTCTGCGTGGATAACTTCTGAGGGAGGCCTGCGAGAATCCACAGCCCGGCCTCTAAAGCATTCAGCCCGTGCAAAAAGGCCTGTCTGAAAGACTTTCTTTATGGATGTCTGAGTAACTGAGCTTTATCCAAGGCTGAAAAGGTGGCCATGTACTTGCCCAGATCTTTGACAAATTTGTTACAGAACAAGAGACCATTTGCAGAGGGGTCCGTCTCCGTAATTGCCAGTTCGACCAATTTAGGGTCGACACATATCGATAGGGATTTGTGCAGTTTGGCTAACATGGCACAATTTGCATTATCCAGAAGAAATTAGGTTTGCTGAGACTATTCCAACAAGACATCTGGATCTGGGGGGGGGTCTCTGGAGTTTCTGCTTCACCAGCAAAATCTAGGTTCATAAGTGGGCTAGAGAGTACCTGCAGCTTGTCCTACCAACCTTGCCACGGCAAACAATCCCCTTCTTTTGGTCCATAGCAAATTTCTTCAAGAAAGTTGCCATATAAGGGTCCAGTTCCGAAGTGTCCAACTCATTACCTGGAAGCGAGCGCAAGGTGTTGTGTACCTCTCTCTCAAATCCTTTGCACAAGCATGCCTGGAAATATTCTGCTACCTCTTGGCAAGGGACTCGATCTGTGAATCATGGATGGATAATATCCTCCAGATTAAAGAGACTTCGGTTTCATGGGTCAGTCGTAACAGCATTGGAGTGGTGAGATTTGCACTTGAGTTTGGTGGATGGTTGAGGTTCATCACAAGACTGATTGAAATCAAAGTAGTGGTAAGAGAAAGCGAGGAGGAGTACGAGGAATAGTCCTCTACTCCTCGATCTTGCGCACAGGGATGGCCAGAAGACCCCGACGCTTATGAAGTCCCATATCCATGGTCCGGCTGGACTGAGGCAGCCATGCTCTCCACTGCCCCAGCCAGAGGTCTTCCGGCAAAACCCTTTTTAGGTCCACCATTGAATTGGTGGTATTATTCTGTATTGGTGGGATGACCTGAAGAGCCCACACCTAGTTTCCTTCTTCCATATCTGATGAGAGGTTTGGCAAAAGGGCGAAGTGCCATCATTAAGGATCTATTCATGGAGAATTGCACATGGTTGTCTAGTGCCTCAACCTACCTCTCCTCCACCTAGTGCTCATATGCGATGTCAGCACACTCCCCAGAGGCATCATCTTCATCAGTGTATTGGACTATGGTGGTGGAGGAGAGTTAGAGGGGGGCACGGCAGAGGTTCACCTTAAGGCAATGAACACTGCCCGTGTCAGCAAAATATGTGAAGTGTAGGGCCTACCTGTTGGAATTCCCCTAGAGCAGAGCCTTTAAGTGTTTTTTTCACCCCGTTGGGCTTTGTGGGGGGCAAGCTGCAAATTTGAATCCACTAATCAGCTCGCAAGCAGTTCAGCAAGCTGATCGTACAGTTATTGCAAGCACGGGCCCAAGAGGGAAAAAAAAGACGAAACTCTTTGTGTCTGAGCCTTGCACGCATTTTCACCGTCCCAGTCTCCCTGCTTGCTGAGACTTGGAGGGATAAGGAGGGAGTGTAATCGCTCACAAAGCAGCCCACCAGCGAACCAAGGTATAAGCATTGTAAACAAAACAAAAAAGAGTATTAAACATTTTCCACCATTAAATGTGCATAAAAGGGAACACTTATTCCGTGCTGCTGCAGCAGCAGCAAAGAAAGAGGAAGGACGATAGTTACAGGGGTCTTTGTATGGACAGCTGGACTGTGATTGGTGGAACTATGGACCAATGGGAAATATAGTTTAAAGATGGCTTAATGTTGATTGGCTGCTTTATTTTTGACAGAAAAGAAAGAGAAGCATAATCCGAAGCCTCCATTCCTGCAATAGAGTTCTAAGTAAGCCCTACCCAACCTCCTGGGTGCAATATAAGGGAAACATACCCAGAATCCTCCTGTTATATATAACATATTAGCCAAAATTTTAGAATAGCAAAGTGAAAGATTAAAAAAAAGTAATCAGGAGAATGTCTTTCCCTGATTAGAATCTATTTAAGCAAAGGCAATTCCAGGCAGGAGATGGCCAAAATAAAGCAATTTTTGGCTTAAACAATTTGAGTCTGCAGCCTGAATTGAATCTATTGGCCTGTATGTTCTAAGCACATTCAATGGCAAGGAGGGAGGGTGGGAGGGATTGTAATGACTGACAAGGATGTGTAGGACCAAGAGTAATGAAGATTACTGATAAGCGGAACATTACGTTGCCATTGAATTTGATAAGAACACCTTCTAGTCATATGCCAACAAGAGACCAGTGCAACAGGACTAACATTCAAATGTATATCTACTCCACTTCCCATCCCTCACATTATGAATTCCAGCCTGAGACAAAGGTCAATCGTATCTCAATTAATTACCAAGAGTGTTGCCTGAGTAACATAAATTATATGCAGCGACTCACACAGTTCAACGTCTATATATGAAAATGCTGATGGCACATACCATATGAACTGTAAAGACATCAATATTCCCCAAATTCAGTCAGGATCTGCAAATAGTGTAATCTATTTAATCTATTCTCAACACCATCTCCATGCTTTTGTTATGGAATAAATCATTCCCAGCCTTCAATCATATAATGGTATAGTGATACGCATATATTTTCCACCTCGCAACTACATGTGTTGGGGAATAAATTAACCAATGTTACCATTGGACACTGCGGATGTCATTGGACCTGTTTCCATATCGAGTTCTCCAGCTACACAACTCCTAGATTTGCCAACTGACAGTCTGAAAACTTGTTGGAAGTCACCAGGGGTACCATACAAGGGACAGCTGCAGCCAATTCTAGACTTTTGGAGTGTATAGACCTATCCCCTTGGAAAAGGCTCTCTTGCGCTATGTCAGTGTGATGCCCAACGGATAGACAGATATAACTGTTATTATCAAGGCTGCAGAGAAGTGTTTGGAATGGAAATTGAAGGGCCCTTCAAACACTGAAGGGAGTGATGGAGGAGCAGCAAGAACTGTGTGATGGGGTTATATTTGAGTAAGTCCAAAAAAGTAATTCCAGTACTGGTATATAAGATCCAATAACAGTTAAGTTTGGTGCAATCAACAGTATTTCCAAACTGGAAGCAAGTATAAAATACATCCACTAAATACACGGGGAGCATCTCAGGGTGCTTTGGCGTCAATTCACAAGTATCAGTTGTTGCAGAGAACTTCTGGTGCCCGAGGTTGGAAACCTGTATCAATTAAGGAACAATACATTTCAGCTTTTCTCAAAGAATGTAGATATGATGTAGCTATGGGTGTCACACATAAGCACATTAAATCTTTATATTGGCAGGTTAAAGTTCTGGGAGCTAAAATAAAGTGATCTGTGGAGAAATGTAAGTTTAGTTGTTCCCCGACATGTATCGTGACACACTTGCAGGAGATGGTAGTTGGAGCCTTAATGGCATCGGTGGGATTCACAGTGCAGCTCAGTGTGGAACATTAGGTGAAAAGATACACATCTTCCCAGTTGGAATCCACTAGGGCTTTGCTGGAACATTGACTCTGACACTTGCATAAATGAACAGTTTTTTCTCTTTCATCTGATATCTTCCTGGCGTTGTAGAGTGAGAGGGGTTAGACGTAGATGACTGTGGACTCTCCCCTGGAAGACAGGTAATTGGAATTTGGTTGTTAGCAGTGGACAGTGGCAGTTTTCTTACTTTGATACTCTGCCCCCGTGGTCCCCTCTTTATGGACTCCTTTGGATCTGTTGCTTTATTTTAATTATAAATAAGAATAAGTTTATAATGAGTCAGTACCAAGTCAACATTTGTTGGTGATTTCTATTTTGCTGTGCATGGAGGCTTTGGTTATCCTATAAATCTATTTGTCCTGAGTTGATAAATCTTTGATTAGTCTCAAATAAACAGATTTGAAAATAAAATGAAATGTTAGCCATTTCTTTTAATTTTGTTTCATGACTGTATCTTTTATTGCTGTACATATAACAGCTATGTTTTCATTCAACTTGCCCATATCCAGAGAAGATAAATTTTGAGGAAACGGTTGTCTTCTTTAGCAGTGGAAATGGTGAGCAGGTTTGCGCACCAGATGGTTGACATGCATAGTTCTGTCTAGGTGAGTTCAGAAGCCAGAAGATAAGCTGAATTACACTATGAACTTCACAAATTAGGACACATGTAGTTGTCGTGATATAAAGAATCAAAGTTTGAAAATGGCACATTTTGTTTTGTTTTTCAAACAGACCAACAAATGTTATATATATATATATATATATTGAACACTTTATATCAAAGCAGACGAGTCTTTGGACAAGAGATCAGTTTTGAGGCTAGGTTGAAATGACAAGTTGTCGCCTGCCCTGGTCATCGCTAAGAGAAAAGATGCCCAATACATTAACAATGTGTATCCTGTGCCATGCCAACCTCAACTTAGGTCTGTTAGGTAATCTCCCTATATATCAACACTCAAGTCAAAATTAATTGGTATGATGTAGAAGAATTAGGAGCACCCCTTTATCGTCTCTGTCAGTGAGCATTCAAAAAAGTACATCTACCACATTCTTGATTTCAAGTACTTGTTTCAGGGCCCTTCCAGTTCCGAACTATAATGAGCCTTACCACTATCATAGCGGAAAACATCCTGACCAGGATTGATACTCTCAGTCGGTCCAAGCATAATTCTAACCTTTAACAGCTTCACATTGACACAGTGCCCTAGATGCCGGGGGGGTTCAGATATGTAAATTTATATGAAATGGATTGGACTCTCTGAGCTTAAAGGTATATTGTTAGAGTGTTGTGCACCTAGTCACCACATCCTCTGATAAGCAAATAGATAGCACATCAGAGGTCAGCCTTTGGGTCTCAACCCACATGGCAAGTATAAAAACATTACCAGTAGTCGTAGATTTATTGATCTCTTATTAGCATTGGCCAAACAGCGATAACCAATGGACTGGAAAACAAGAGATTCTCCCTGCCTACTCAGATGGATTGTAGGAGGCTGTCTCTCTATATAGTGTCCAAAAACGATGTACTATGTGCAGAGAGTCCAAGCAACCCCACCTTGATATCTGGGAGGGGGGGGGGGGGGGAATAGACCACTTAATGCTCTTTTAGTGGTAGTGTGGGCGAGCAGTTAGGCTAATCCAGGAGATGTGCTAAGCATCTGTTGTGCGCACAGTATCAATAAAAAAGGACACACACTTGAAAGAATAACTAAAGACCAATTTACAAAAATACTTCCGATTTTTATATAATTTTTAAGACCAAGACCATCATGTTTGGGTAAATACTTTTCAAGTTCTGATTTTTCTAATTTTAGCAAAAATAGACTTTTCGTGTTAAATTACGCACCATAGAAATCAATAGGAGAAAACGTTAAAATTGCATATAAAATCAGACAGTGCTCTCACAAGTGTCACCTTTTATTTCTAAGGTCATCGAGATATCCTGTGAGCCAGCCGGAGAAGTTCGGGCGGCTCCTTGTTTCGGCGGTAATAGAGACTGAAAGTCTTGGAGCTGGTGCGCTGTGGATAAGAGGACCACCTGAAAACACACTGCACAAGTGGACTTAGAGGTAAGTCCAGTGGGACCCTTTGGACAATCGAGGTCGCAAGGAGTTAGGGACCCCTTCAGCACAGCTGATTCTCCGATGCAGGGGCCAGGGAGGCCAGGTGCAAGCAGAAATGGCAGCCAAGGGTTTTGCGACACAAAGCCTTTGGAGCCAGGTGCAGGTCACTTTGACGGTGGTTTGCAGTTCAGCAAGGCCACTCTGGGGATGTGGTTCTTGGGTGTCCTGAAGTCCCTCGTCTGGTGCTTGCTTCTGGTCCTCGGAGAGTCCAGAGTGGACTTTTCTACTGAGACTCCGACGGTGGGGGTCCAGTACCCCGGACTATGGCACGTCTCAGCTACTGGAGGTCGCAGGACCATCAACCTTGGCACAGTGGCAGGGTTTGTCCTCCTGGTCCGTCGCTGGAATTTGATTGGGGTTCTGTTTCCGGTTCGATGGTCAGAGGCCGGTCAGTGAACTGCACTTCACTGGTTTCTTGTATGCAGGGAGTGATGCCTTCACTCAAAGGGAGTGATGCCTGCGCTCAAAGGGAGTGATGCCTTTGCTCAAAGGGAGATCTCACACCTTGTAAGAGTCAGGAGGTCCTCTGGGGTTTCTTAGAGTCCATCTGTTGTCCAGTCGACCCTTCAACGGCGATTGTCAAGTTCTGGGTGAGGCAGGCAGAGTTTAATGCCTTTTTCTTCCTGCAGCAGAGTTACTATTCTCGTGCCTCGGGTCTTCTTTGTCCCTGGTCTTCTTCTGACCGTCGAATCCGATCTGCAGGTCTAGGGATGTCCACTAAATACTGTATTTAGTGGGTGTTAGAGGGAGTACCCTGGTAGTGGCACATGGGCCACTTACCTTTGGGTGGCTACACCCACTATGTGACCACTTCCTGTGGGAAGGGGACACTCCCTAACCCTGGTAGGCTATTTTCCTGCCATGCAAGATAGAGTGAAATTAAATGGAGTGGTCACCTCGTCTGCCATACCTGAGGGGTGGTGCAGACTGAGGATGGTCACTCCCCCTATCCTTTGTTAGTTTTCTCGGCATTCCTCCCGCCAAAACTAGGGTCTGGACTTGGGGGGGTGGCCATCTGCTTCTAGCAGCAAATGGCTAGAGCAGTGCTTCAAAGGCGGCGTGGTCTTTTAAGCTTCCTGCCGGAGCAGGGCACATTACTGGGGGAGGATGTGTGACACCTCTTCCCAGGAAAGGCTTTGTCTTCTAGTCTTAGAGAGCAGGAGCTCTCACTCCAAGGATCCAGATCGTGTCTGGGGGGGGTGTCAGGCTGGTTAGGACCAGCCAGCAAACATGCCAGGGTGGTGTAGGTTTTGCAGGGGAACCTCTGAGGTGGCCCCTGGGTAAATTTTATAATAAATCCAGCACTGGTACCAGTGAAGAGTTAATACCCTGAGTTGATTGATACCAAACAACCCAGGGTTCAGAGTAGCCATCATGTAGCTGGGGAACTTGTAATGACCAGTGTCCAGCACATGTATTTGCTATGGCTCCCCTCTACACTTACTATGCCTTAAGGTCTTGTAAGGACACAGTAGGGGCATAGTTGCTCATGCAAACATATGCCCTCACTTGCACTATAGAACACCCTGCCTTAAGCCTGTAAGGCCTGTCAGAGGGGTGACTTACCTATAGTGCATGCAGTGTTAGTGGACAGGGCACGCTTGGTGACTGACACGTCTAGTTTGCAAAATTTGAATACACCAGGTCATGCACTTGCACTGGCAGTCTACATGAGGCTGGTGTGGGGGTCTTTCAGAGTGGCACAATTGGTGCTGCAGCTCTGGGGGGCCATCTTCAGTACTCATGCCCTAGGTACCTGGGGTACCATTTAATAGGAACTTAGATAGGTGGCTGATGTACCAAACATAGTTCAGTTTTGGGGAAAGAGATCTGGCTCTGGTAACCTGTTTAGCAGGGGCCTAGGGCACTTACAGTTTGAAACCACACCATTTTCCAGGTAAAAAGTGGGGGCTAACCATGCAAAAACAAGCCTCTCACATGGAGATGTGAAGTGCTCAACTGCACTGAATCTGAGGGTACACTGCAAAAAATGGAAGCTAAGTTTGGAGTGAGAAACCCTAACTTTGCCCAGGAGTGGGACACGGCCGTGTCCCCGTTCACAGGAGACAATGTATAAAACAGGCAATCCAATTACTGATTGCAGAGGGGGCACACCATGGTGGAGGATGACCTTAGCTAAGGGGCCTAAGGCGGTTACGAGCAATCATGATATAACTCAGTCAGTACACTATAAACCCAGCTTCATAGTCCCCAACTGAAGATAGTGGCATTACTAGTTCCATATAAATGATGTAAGGCTGCGATTGGGGACCCAGATAGTCATTATTGTGAGTGCTGAGGCAGTCATACTGGATTAAGTAGGTGCACTATGCTACTTGTGATAGAGTAAGGATCTAATGAAAGTATACTGATGATTGTGATATTATTCATGAGTTACAGTACTGATGTAAATGAAACATGACTATGTCCAACGCAATCTGTTTATTTGTAAAACAATATAATTGGTTAGAAAAAAAACTTTTACGGCTTCAGGTTATGACCTATACATTACCCTAGACACTATCGTCCCAGAATCCCACTAGGCTAGGATACATGACAAACATGTGGACTAGGGCAGATCATCAGCTTGTCTTAATAAGCTGGCCGACAGGCTGTTGTTCTGCTGGCCATCCCATTCCTGTGACAAGATTGAGGTAAAGTAGAAGTTAAATAAGTTTAAATTATGCTGCACTCGATAGACCACAGAAATAATGCAACAAGACTAAAGTTCCAGTTTGACCATTTAGTTACCCAAGGATCTTCATTCACTAATAGGAAATAAAAGAAAAAAATGCATGAACAATGGCAAATAAAAATTTGAAGAACTTCACTGGAGGGATGCTAAATTGTTTTTTTAGATGAGAGAAGCTTCATATGGATTGATTATCAAATAATTGATGGGTAGACAGCAAACTGGAGTTTACCTGTAGCACCACCCCTCCAAAATCCTTCACAATTCCTTCTGATAGCTGGTCAGACTCTCAAAAATAATCCTCTATTTTTAATGTGTTGGCTACTAAATCTCAGTAAGTAGCACGGCTCACGATTCTTAAAAAACAAAACAGAAAAAAAAAGTTTTTATATAATATATGTTCCTAGAGTATGGAAATTACAATTATGTAAAGAAATTCCTATACTGGAGCATTGCCTAGATACTTTACGTGGCCTGTTGTGAGCAAAGTCTAATATATCTTTTTTATCAGCATCTGAGTTTTTCTTTGGTGTACTTTGCAATTTGGAATGGCCTCGAACTGTGCTGCCAAGCACTAGTCCCATGTCCAACATCATCTATTATCTTTACAGTATTGTTGGTCATCACGTCTGGAGGTGTCAATTCACTTCCAATTTAAAACATTAGAATACAGACAACAGGTAAAACTGAGAAATCGCAAAAGTAAGAATTAAAACAAACCACAGTTCTTTTAGCATGGGAAAAACTCCTAATAGAGAAAGACTAAGGGCCTAATTTAGAGTTCAGCTGACAGGTTAGTCTGTCACAACTATTACGGATAGCCCATCTGCCGAAATATAAATCCCATAGGATATAATGGGATTTATATTTCGGAGGATGGGACTCTCCGTCACCATTGTGACAGAATAACCCGTTTGCCGAAATCTAAATGAGGCCTTAAGTTCCTTTGGAGAAGATGCAAAAAATAATTTGCGACTGCAAATTTGCTTGAATATCATTATGGACCAAAGGAGCAGCAACAAAGCACTCAAACAGAACCTGTTTCGAACAAAATGTTGGTGTTCTGAACGTGATAGCTGAATGACCTCTAATACCTCTGCAAAAGTTTAACTTTCTTATGACACTTGTGGACATTATGTTATTTTTCGCTTCCAGTCCCAGCCATTGTAAGTACCATGGAACAGGACTAATGGAATGCTCTAGTCCAGAGATCAACCATGTCACACATGGGGACAGATTATAATCGTAAAGGGTGTAAGAGAGATCAAATAAAGGTCTACACCAACAGAATTCCCCATTTCAGTTCATGGGATGGCAGCAGTCTTCGCCTTTAAATAAAAGTTTGATGATTCAATGAAATTTGCTTTTTTAATGAAATACTGTCTTGTCTCAATGCTTGATTCCTTGGATGAAGCTTAGTTCGTGCCATCATTTGCAACTGTCAAGTCCAAGTCTGATCTCTCACGCTTCGATTTTCAAGGTCAAAGAAGAAGGGGACCTAGGTCGGTATGCACTGGATGAAGAGGGGAAGGTCTCCATTCTAAGGTCTGAGATGAACTAATCAGTTTGTTTGGTTCGCCTGAAGCCTAATCTCCCAGGCATTTACTTTGAGGACTTTTGTCTGGCGTCGGATGAGGCATGTGTACCTTCCCTCATTCATTTCATTGGCGATGATAATAAGGTCTCTACTTTTGAGGGTGAAGTGACCAGGGACGGTCCGAGACAGCAGCTCACCATCTTTGTACCAGCTGCAAAGAGGAAAAGGCAAAGGGTTAGCAGAGTGAAAGTGGGAAGCATGTGCCACTTTTGGGTTCCCAAACCCTGATCCTCAAGAACTTAGAGGCATATTTATGACTTGTGTGGCGTAGGACAGCACATCACCATATTTATCCAGTATGGCACATACCTGTCCTTTTCCCTTGCACTGGTGCCATTTTAGCAGCATAGCACCCACACAGGCACACTTGCACCATGGTGCAAGGGTGCCTTTGTGTTGTACGTAGGATTGTTTTTGTGCAGGAAGGGGCACAATGCCACTCTAAATAGGCCTTACCACATTGCTTTGTCCCATAGCCCCTTCGCCACCTATATTATAAAATGAGCACCAAGAATAGACAAAATGTATCCACATTTTGACAGTTCTTGTCTTGCTCATGTGAAAATTTAACTATGTAACTTTGACTTTCGGGAGATAAAGTCAAAGAGTCATAGCTACTGCTGAATATTGGTAACAAAAACAGAAACCTTGGTTCTCAGAAGAACTAAAACAATCTAAGTTATGAGTATGGCAAACAGAGAGACACTAGCTCAAAGACTACTGTCCTACCAAACAATCCTACTGTTTCATCCTACTGGCTACTTACAAGGTAAAATTTAGTGAGACTCAGAAAAAATATTTAACAAACCGTGCCTCCCAAGCCCCAGATCATGTCAAAGAACTATTTGCAAAGTACATACCACATAGTATCTGAACTGCAGTCCCCAGTATCTTTCCAAGCTGTATTTCATCACCCTCAACAAATTTGTGATTATCTATAGTCATTTTTTCAGCAAAATGAAAACAATCTATGGCAATATTCTCACAGAAATCTTTCCCAATCCTGACAATCTGTCTTCAGAAAATCAATTGATTAAAGCTGTCTAGTTTCACGCCCTTAACACTCATAGACGCAAAACTGTTGACTCCCTCGTGGGAAACTGCTACCTCACTGCGGGGTCCCGTCTCGATCCATGGGTAGCCAAATTCAGGAAGCATTTTTATTCTATCTACGAGTCTCAACCGTTGGAGATGTTTAAAATCACAAAGGGGACGCCCTTTTTGTAACTTTTCCCTCTTGCCTGCCCTGGGAGGATGAATTGAAAAACTAGTGTTCCAAAAACATCAACAATGTTTGGAAAGAAACAATTAGATCCATTTCAGGTAGTCAGACCAGTCCACAGTGCAGAACAAGCTGTTCTATCAGTTATGAGTGATTTGCACTACGTAACAGACAGTGGGGATATTGGGGCTCTGCTAGCATTAGATCTCTTGGTTGCTTCAAAAACCATAGATCATCCCATCTTAATAAAAACATTATCTAAGGTGTGTCTCAAAAACACTGTTATTAACTGGATCATATTTCTCCTCACCAATCGTCAGCAGGTTACTTTGCCTTCATTCTCATCTGCTCCCAAAAACCAGTGCTGTGGCATCCCTCAGTGTTCTGTTCTGTCTCCACTGTTAAACTTCTACATAGAATGCCATTCTCCAGCATCTGGGAGCCTGTTTCTATATGTACACGGATAACACCTAAATTGTATTTGGTCTGTCAAATACTAAAAATAACCACTGTGCAGAACATGGTACTGCTCCTTGACCAATTGCTTGACTGTAACATCCTGGTGGATGTCCTTTTCTAGGAACGGGTGATTGCTGCAGTCTGCCTCATTTGCTTCTTACGTATGGCTGGAGAGGTTTTGATCTCCAAGTGATGCAATAACTACTAACCTCCAAGTTATGCTGTGGTTGTCTGCACTCTTTGAAGAAGTTAGAAATGTTCATTGTCCAAAGGCTGAGATAGCTTCCTTTGCTGGAGGAAGGCATCATGAATATTTTGTCGAGAACTATAAGATCATCTTCATACACACCTGGCAGACCCTGGGAGGGTGATGAAGATTTCAGTCTAAGGACAAACTGCCTTCCCTCATTCCTTCTGTTGATCAGATATTCTTCTCCAAAGACCTACTATCAAGCACTAAGGTTCTCCTGAATCCTTCCCTGCATGTAGAGCTCTTTCTTTTCTCACCTGACTCTCAAGAGGGGTCCAGAGGAGGCAAGTCCACATCGGAACGTCACAGAGTATCCCTTAGGAACATATCTGGTCTGCACTTTGATTTTCGGGGGCGCGGATGAGGGCTGGGACTCCACAACCTCTGTGATAAGAAAAAAAACGTAGAGTTCAGAGTGGTAGTACACCCAATAGAAAGTGCAAAAGGTAAAAGTGTAAAGAAAGATTTAAAAGAGAAGAATAACACGTCTGTGCAATTTGAGATAGTACATCAAACAGCCAGGAGGCAACCAAATCCTTGAAATGTACAGGAAATCTGTTCCCCTATTAGTTTAGCCTATTTTCCTCTCCCTCCTGTATACTGACAGCACGCCTCGGACAGAATTCCCCTTCTTGGGATTTTCAGGGGTCACAGAGAATTCCAGCTTCTTGGGGTATTTGTCTGCCTCCAGGAGTTCAATCTTTGTATGATATTAAAGGTGTTCATGGCACTGAGTTGAAAAGACGAGGCTGGCCAACTGGATAAATTGGACAAACCCCATGCAGGACAAGAGACATGGAGGTTAGTTTGCAGCAGGTCCACACTGGCCCTTGTTATCTCCATTCCTGTTGTAATATCAGCAACACATACACTTTTGTAAATGGTGTATCCAACCAGTACACAGATGAGTTATCAAAATGGTGCAGTGGGGCTTAGCATACCTACTTACTCTTCTGCTTCACTGCTCCCACCAATCCAAGCAGGCACTGAAACTAAAATTCATTGCTGGTCCTGCGTACTATCAGATGTTTGCTATGAATTTGGGATTCGGTCACAGGGGCAGGGGGTTTATTGCTGGATGCAGTGGGATGGCAGATGCCCTGGGCAGTGTGGGAATGGGTTCGGCATTAAGGATAAGTGTTAATAGTATTGCATGCATATATGCTTTACACATACAGCACAATATATGTAAATATTTTACATATTACCCAGTATGTAAGGCACACTTTTATTTACACATAAAGTAATATGGAAAATGTAATCGTATGTGTCTTCCATTACATACAGGGTAATTTGGAAATAGACACAGCAGTTGTCTGCTTTAGAGACAGAAATGTGGAACTATCATGGCATATATGCTTTATATATGTAAGGCAATATGTAAAAGGACGTACATGCATGTTACATACAGGGGCTGTGTGTAAATTGCCATACAAATGTATTTCTTCATACAGGGGAATGTGAAACAGACATAGATGCTTTCCATGCAATGCCCTTATAAGCTCTATAACCTGAGGATAATAAATGACTTGCCCCTGTCATAGTGACCTACCATTTCTTCTGTAGCAAAAATATATATTTTGTTGCATACCAAGTGTTTTGTATTGAGAGCAGAATATCCACATAGGCACATGCATGATTCGCTGCAATGGAGAAATAGTGCTTCTAGGTACTGTGACAGGCTCTGAAGTATTGGAATCAGAACTTCCGGTAATACATAATTTTGTAGCCAATATATTTGTATATGGTTTATGTAGGAAGTTGGCTCTGTATGTGCTATTTCAAAGTAAGGAATAGCATGCACAGAGTCCAAGGGTTCCCCTTAGAGGTAAAATAGTGGTAAAAATAGATAATACTAATGCTCTATTTTGTGGTAGTGTGGTCGAGCAGTAGGCTTATCCAAGGAGTAGTGTTAAGCATTTGTTGTACATACACATAGACAATAAATGAGGTACACACACTCAGAGACAAATCCAGCCAATAGGTTTTGTATAGAAAAATATCTTTTCTTAGTTTATTTTAAGAACCACAGGTTCAAATTCTACATGTAATATCTCATTCGAAAGGTATTGCAGGTAAGTACTTTAGGAACTTCAAATCATCAAAATTGCATGTATACTTTTCAAGTTATTCGCAAATAGCTGTTTTAAAAGTGGACACTTAGTGCAATTTTCACAGTTCCTAGGGGAGGTAAGTATTTGTTAGGTTAACCAGGTAAGTAAGACACTTACAGGGCTTAGTTCTTGGTCCAAGGTAGCCCACCGTTGGGGGTTCAGAGCAACCCCAAAGTCACCACACCAGCAGCTCAGGGCCGGTCAGGTGCAGAGTTCAAAGTGGTGCCCAAAACACATAGGCTAGAATGGAGAGAAGGGGGTGCCCCGGTTCCGGTCTGCTTGCAGGTAGGTACCCGCGTCTTCGGAGGGCAGACCAGGGGGTTTTTGTAGGGCACCGGGGGGGACACAAGCCCACACAGAAATTTCACCCTCAGCAGCGCGGGGGCGGCCGGGTGCAGTGTAGAAACAAGCGTCGGGTTTGTAATGGAAGTCAATGGGAGATCTAGGGATCTCTTCAGCGCTGCAGGCAGGCAAGGGGGGGGTTCCTCGGGGAAACCTCCACTTGGTCAAGGGAGAGGGACTCCTGGGGGTCACTCCTCCAGTGAAAGTCCGGTCCTTCAGGTCCTGGGGGCTGCGGGTGCAGGGTCTCTCCCAGGTGTCGGGACTTAGGATTCAAAGAGTCGCGGTCAGGGGAAGCCTCGGGATTCCCTTTGCAGGCGGCGCTGTGGGGGCTCAGGTGGGACAGGTTTTGGTACTCACAGTATCAGAGTAGTCCTGGGGTCCCTCCTGAGGTGTTGGATCGCCTCCAGCCGAGTCGGGGTCGCCGGGTGCAGTGTTGCAAGTCTCACGCTTCTTGCGGGGAGCTTGCAGGGTTCTTTAAAGCTGCTGGAAACAAAGTTGCAGTTTTTCTTGGAGCAGGTCCGCTGTCCTCGGGAGTTTCTTGTCTTTTCGAAGCAGGGGCAGTCCTCAGAGGATGTCGAGGTCGCTGGTCCCTTTGGAAGGCGTCGCTGGAGCAGGATCTTTGGAAGGCAGGAGACAGGCCGGTGAGTTTCTGGAGCCAAGGCAGTTGTCGTCTTCTGGTCTTCCTCTGCAGGGGTTTTTCAGCTAGGCAGTCCTTCTTCTTGTAGTTGCAGGAATCTAATTTTCTAGGGTTCAGGGTAGCCCTTAAATACTAAATTTACGGGCGTGTTTAGGTCTGGGGGGTTAGTAGCCAATGGCTACTAGCCCTGAGGGTGGGTACACCCTCTTTGTGCCTCCTCCCAAGGGGAGGGGGTCACAATCCTAACCCTATTGGGGGAATCCTCCATCTGCAAGATGGAGGATTTCTAAAAGTTAGAGTCACCTCAGCTCAGGACACCTTAGGGGCTGTCCTGACTGGCCAGTGACTCCTCCTTGTTATTCTCATTATTTTCTCCGGCCTTGCCGCCAAAAGTGGGGCCTGGCCGGAGGGGGCGGGCAACTCCACTAGCTGGAGTGTCCTGCTGGGTTGGCACAAAGGAGGTGAGCCTTTGAGGCTCACCGCCAGGTGTGACAATTCCTGCCTGGGAGAGGTGTTAGCATCTCCACCCAGTGCAGGCTTTGTTACTGGCCTCAGAGTGACAAAGGCACTCTCCCCATGGGGCCAGCAACATGTCTCGGTTTGTGGCAGGCTGCTACAACTAGTCAGCCTACACAGATAGTCGGTTAAGTTTCAGGGGGCATCTCTAAGGTGCCCTCTGTGGTGTATTTTACAATAAAATGTACACTGGCATCAGTGTGCATTTATTGTGCTGAGAAGTTTGATACCAAACTTCCCAGTTTTCAGTGTAGCCATTATGGTGCTGTGGAGTTCGTGTTTGACAGACTCCCAGACCATATACTCTCATGGCTACCCTGCACTTACAATGTCTAAGGTTTTGTTTAGACACTGTAGGGGTACCATGCTCATGCACTGGTACCCTCACCTATGGTATAGTGCACCCTGCCTTAGGGCTGTAAGGCCTGCTAGAGGGGTGTCTTACCTATACTGCATAGGCAGTGAGAGGCTGGCATGGCACCCTGAGGGGAGTGCCATGTCGACTTACTCGTTTTGTCCTCACTAGCACACACAAGCTGGCAAGCAGTGTGTCTGTGCTGAGTGAGAGGTCTCCAGGGTGGCATAAGACATGCTGCAGCCCTTAGAGACCTTCCTTGGCATCAGGGCCCTTGGTACTAGAAGTACCAGTTACAAGGGACTTATCTGGATGCCAGGGTCTGCCAATTGTGGATACAAAAGTACAGGTTTAGGGAAAGAACACTGGTGCTGGGGCCTGGTTAGCAGGCCTCAGCACACTTTCAATTGTAAACATAGCATCAGCAAAGGCAAAAAGTCAGGGGGCAACCATGCCAAGGAGGCATTTCCTTACAGTTTATTAACAAGTTGCTAAAAGATCTAAGTGTTGCATTTCAGTTACTTCACAGGGTAATTCCTATATATCCTGTTTGGCCTAAATTATTCCAAAATTTTTACTCTGGAGACCACTCCTAAAACTCCTTGATGATAGTAAGGCCTGCTTAGGGCTTTTACTTGCTAGAAGCAATGTTAGGCGGGGATAAAACGTTTTCCGGGGCTATTTTTTGTTTCCAGTACAGTCCTGCCACCATTTTGTTCTTGGATATTTTGTCTGCTGAAGATGCATTCTCTTCTGGCTGGTTGAGGTTTGCTGTTCCTGCTTGGTGTGCCATGCTCTTTTAAATGACACAAGAAGCTGACTTCAATCTGGCTTCTAAATTGTATAGAGCAGAAGCAATTCGGGCATTTACTGTGTTGCAATTTATAGCAAACGTACCTTTTCTTCATGGTAACCACTTGTTTTTCTGGAACCTGTTTTGCCCTATATTATGACTCTGCTCTGTGTCACAGGGCAGTGTGCCAATATATAAACACTGGCACACTCCATGTTGAAGTTAGTGTGCTCTCAAAAATGAATTCAAATTAATTTTATAAAAATGTACTTTGGGCCTGGGCCACAGCTGACTTAAAACCAGCTTGCTTACTATTTGCCAGGGATTAGCTAGCCATCTAGGAGAGGGCAAGAACCATTAGCAGAACAAAGGGCAGTTTTAGCACTACCTCTTCACATGAAGATACCAGGAAGGGCTTCTCCTGTTCATTTCATGGAGACTCCAAAACAGCCAGGTGCCAGTCACAGGAGAGGAGAAAAACAGTTTGACCCTGTCAGATGGAAAGAGAGCCCATCTAAATAGGGTAGGGTGGCACATGGCAGATGCTTTCTGCCATCCTGAAGCAAGGGCTCGTAGGTATTTGTACAATAAGACAAATAGGAGGAGGGAGGTAGAATTGCATGAAAATAGGATTGGGTTGTACAATTCTCCAGTCATTGGCTATTGCACAGGATAAATCTGACACCACCTCTTCACAAGATTGCTGGCCATGAGAAGACACAATTTAAAGGAAAAGTCCTGCAAGAAGACAGCTCTTAACAATGTCTTGAAAAAGCGAACTCATGGCCTCCTGAATCCTATGGGAACCCAGGGAGTGGAACTGCTCTCCAAGGGATTAGTGATTGACCTCCTGTTTGTCAGGCACCAGGCAACAAAACGTGGTTGATCCCTGTTGGAGCATTTTGCTATTCTAAAAACTAGTTCAGAAGGACCTTGCAGCAAAGATATCTGGCCTCATGAGCCCTCCTCAGCTACAGCTTACAGCATTGCCCTACTGGAGGAAGTTTACTTATAAAAATGAAGTAAAACCTTCAACTGAGGTAAGCCATCATATGTATCAGCAGCTACAAAATCCAAGTTTGTTCCACTGTTAGGTGTAGCAGTCAAAACCAAAGGTGTCAGAAGAACCTAGGTGACGATGTATCTGACTTTGAGAGACCCTCACTGGCCACAGCCTTGGACTTTGCCCTGCTGGACTAAGACCAATGGTAAAGATTTAACTGTGACAGCCCACTTGGTGAAATCACGCCGAGTTGAAGGGCAGCCGTGAATAGTGACATTTGATTGGCGCTTTACTTTTTCTTTACAGTTTTTGCCTTAAAATGTTAAAATCCATATCTTTGGTTCTCCATAACCTATTGTAATAATCTTGGTATCTTTTTGCTTATTAATTTTTTTCCAGTTTATTAAGCTGGTAGGGGTACACCCATTCCAGACTCAATTGCGCCCTTATTCAGAGTATTATCACAACATTCTTTCTAGGCATCGATTTGAGACAGTTTAGACTGTTGTTTTTCCCAAAGAAAATCCTACATATTATGCATATATTGAGCTGTTAAATTGTCATTGCCATTTTGTCTCACCCACCAAAGCATACAGCATGGCCCAGTGGGTCAGCTGAGTTCCTTCACTTATATATTGAGGTAGGACTCTCAATGGCACCAAGTGTCATGGACACTATGGCCCTCATTCTGACCCTGGCGGTCAAAGACCGCCAGGGCGGAGGACCGCGGGAGCACCGCCGACAGGCCGGCGGTGCTCCAATGGGGATTCCGACCGCGGCGGTAAAGCCGCGGTCGGACCGGCACCACTGGCGGGCTCCCGCCAGTGTACCGCCGCCCCATTGAATCCTCCACGGCGGCGCAGCTTGCTGCACCGCCGCGGGGATTCCGACCCCCCCTACCGCCATCCAGATCCCGGCGGTCCGACCGCCGGGATCCGGATGGCGGTAGGGGGGGTCGCGGGGCCCCTGGGGGCCCCTGCAGTGCCCATGCCACTGGCATGGGCATTGCAGGGGCCCCCGTAAGAGGGCCCCTACATGTATTTCACTGTCTGCTGCGCAGACAGTGAAATACGCGACGGGTGCAACTGCACCCGTCGCACAGCTTCCACTCCGCCGGCTCGATTCCGAGCCGGCTTCATCGTGGAAGCCTCTTTCCCGCTGGGCTGGCGGGCGGTCTGAAGGCGACCGCCCGCCAGCCCAGCGGGAAAGTCAGAATTACCGCCGCGGTCTTTCGACCGCGGAACGGTAACCTGACGGCGGGACTTTGGCGGGCGGCCTCCGCCGCCCGCCAAGGTCAGAATGAGGGCCTATATCTCAGGACAAGATATTCAAAGGAAAGTAAGCTTTGATTTTCTATAACTAACTCTACATATGTACCTTGACGATCAACGTCTGTAAGGTTCATAGATGTGCATTTAAGAATAGTAAATCAGTACTTCCTCTATATGCACTTACCTTTTTATATATTATGTACCTCCGTATTCTATCCATGATATTGCTGTATCTCAATAATTTCAGCGTCCATATTTTTAGTACAATAGTTTGAGTGACTGTACAAGCCTGTGCGCATTTTTTTACATCTGCCTAAAGATAGTTCTTTGGTCATTAGGTACAAATCTTGTTAAAGTGTTCTTTTTTATTTTCCTTGCTTTTTTATATTAGCATTAGATACTGCCTTTTTATTTTGCCTGCACTCGTTTTTCAAGTTTATATCACATTGTAAGATTGTAGCTGCCTGCGATTCGATTACTTAATGCGGTAGTGATTTATTATTGCCTACTTCATAAATAATAGTAATACAATGCATGACACAACTGAAATGCTTGTTCTTTAAAAACATCACTAGTGCAACATCTGCTTCAGTGAATGTTACATTTAGGTAACATATTTCTTTTTATTTTTTATTTTTGTGCTCTGTGCTTGCAAGAAAACAATAATAAAATATTAACCACTACAGCAGCATACCAACGCCAGACCTAATGGATTGACCAATGTTTATTTATGTGTTGGAATAGTAGTGTAGGAAGTTGGCTCTGTATGCACTATTTCGAAGTAAGGAATAGTATGCACAGAGTCCAAGGGTTCCCCTTAGAGGTAAGATAGTGGCAAAAAGAGATAATACTAATGCTCTATTTTGTGGTAGTGTGGTCGAGCAGTAGGCTTATCAAAGGAGTAGTGTTAAGCCTTTGTTGTACATACACACAGGCAATAAATGAGGAACACACACTCAAAGACAACTCCAGGCCAATAGGTTTTTGTATAGAAAAATATATTTTCTTAGTTTATTTTTAAGAACCACAGGTTCAAATTCTACATGTAATATCTCATTTGAAAGGTATTGCAGGTAAGTACTTTAGGAACTTTGAATAATCACAATAGCATATATACTTTTTACATAAAACACATATAGCTATTTTAAAAGTGGACACAGTGCAATTTTCACAGTTCCTGGGGGAGGTAAGTTAATGTTAGTTCTTGCAGGTAAGTAAACCACCTACGGGGTTCAAATTGGGGTCCAAGGTAGCCCACCGTTGGGGGTTCAGAGCAACCCCAAAGTTACCACACCAGCAGCTCAGGGCCGGTCAGGTGCAGAGTTCAAAGTGGTGCCCAAAACGCATAGGCTTCAATGGAGAAGGGGGTGCCCTGGTTCCAGTCTGCCAGCAGGTAGGTACCCGCGTCTTCGGAGGGCAGACCAGGGGGGTTTTGTAGGGCACCGGGGGGGGGGGACACAAGTCAGCACAGAAAGTACACCCTCAGCAGCACAGGGGCGGCCGGGTGCAGTGTGCAAACACGCGTCGGGTTTTCAATAGGTTTCAATGGGAGACCAAGGGGTCTCTTCAGCGATTGAGGCAGGCAAGGGGGGGCTCCTTGGGGTAGCCACCACCTGGGCAAGGGAGAGGGCCTCCTGGGGGTCACTCCTGTACTGGAGATCCGATCCTTCAGGTCCTGGTGGCTGCGGGTGCAGGGTCGTTTCCAGGCATCGGGATTTTGGATTCAGACAGTCGCGGTCAGGGGGAGCCTCGGGATTCCCTCTGCAGGCGTCGCTGTGGGGGCTCAGGGGGGACAACTTTGGTTACTTACAGTCTTCGAGTCGCCGGGGGGGTCTTCCCTGTCGCGTTGGTTCTCCACCAGTCGAGTCGGGGTCGCCGGGTGCAGTGTTGCAAGTCTCACGCTTTTGGCGGGGATTGCAGGGGTCTTTAAAGCTGCTCCTCTGGAAACAAAGTTGCAGTCTTTGTTGAACAGGGCCGCTGTTCTCGGGAGTTTCTTGGTCTTTTTGAAGCAGGGCAGTCCTCTGAGGATTTAGAGGTCGCTGGTCCTGGGGAAAGCGTTGCTGGAGCAGTTTTCTTCCGAAGGAGGGAGACAGGCCAGTAGGGCTGGGGCCAAAGCAGTTGGTGTCTTCGTCTTCTCTGCAGGGTTTTTCAGCTCAGCAGTCCTCTTCTTCTTAAGTTGCAGGAATCTGATTTCCTAGGTTCAGGGGAGCCCCTAAATACAGGATTTAGGGGTGTGTTTAGGTCAGGGAGAGCAGTAGCCAATGGCTACTAGCCCTGAGGGTGGCTACATCCTCTTTGTGCCTCCTCCCAAGGGGAGGGGTTCACATTCCTATCCCTATTGGGGGGATCCTCCATCTGCAAGATGGAGGATTCCTAAAAGTCAGAGTCACTTCAGCTCAGGTTGCCTTAGGGGCTGTCCTGACTGGTCAGTGACTCCTCCTTGTTTTTCTCATTATCTCCTCCAGCCTTGCCCCAAAAGTGGGGCTGTGGCCGGAGGGGGCGGGCAACTCCACTAGCTGGAATGCCCTGTGGCGCTGGAACAAAAGGGGTGAGCCTTTGAGGCTCACCGCCAGGTGTTACAGCTCCTGCAAGGGGGAGGTGATAGCATCTCCACCCAGTGCAGGCTTTGTTACTAGCCACAGAGTGACAAAGGCACTCTCCCCATGTGGCCAGCAACATGTCTCGAGTGTGGCAGGCTGCTGGAACCAGTCAGCCTACACATGTAGTTGGTTAAGGTTTCAGGGGGCACCTCTAAGGTGCCCTCTGGGGTGTATTTTACAATAAAATGTACACTGGCATCAGTGTGCATTTATTATGCTGAGAAGTTTGATACCAAACTTCCCAGTTTTCAGTGTAGCCATTATGGTGCTGTGGAGTTCGTGTTTGACAGACTCCCAGACCATATACTCTCATGGCTACCCTGCACTTACAATGTCTAAGGTTTTGCTTAGACACTGTAGGGGCACAGTGCTCATGCACTGGTGCCCTCACCTATGGTATAGTGCACCCTGCCTTAGGGCTGTAAGGCCTGCTAGAGGGGTGACTTATCTATACTGCATAGGCAGTGTGAGGTTGGCATGGCACCCTGAGGGGAGTGCCATGTCGACTTACTTGTTTTGTCCTCACTAGCACACACAAGCTGGCAAGCAGTGTGTCTGTGCTGAGTGAGGGGTCCCCAGGGTGGCATAAGATATGCTGCAGCCCTTAGAGACCTTCCCTGGCATCAGGGCCCTTGGTACCAGGGGTACCAGTTACAAGGGACTTACCTGGATGCCAGGGTGTGCCAATTGCGAAAACAAAAGTACAGGTTAGGGAAAGAACACTGGTGCTGGGGCCTGGTTAGCAGGCCTCAGCACACTTTCAATTCAAAACATAGCATCAGCAAAGGCAAAAAGTCAGGGGGTAACCATGCCAAGGAGGCATTTCCTTACAAGTAGCAACTAGTTGAAAAGCTATTGCAGTAGTATTGAAGAAGTAGTAGTAAAGCATTAAGCAGCCACAGTTAAAGCTTTCTGCTTGTTGCAGGTGTCAATAGGTGCAAAAATGGCAATCTGGTTTACTTGAAAGAAGATACATTGCTTCCATGTGATGGGTTTAATACCCTATACTAAACAGCTATGTTGAAATAGTAGCTATACTTTAATATTGCAAAACAATCTTTCATGGGGAAGGATGGTGCAGTATTTTTGCAAACAAAGTATCACAAAATTTAGAGTTTTATCATTTGTTTAAGCAGAAGTGTAGGAAATTGCGTTACTGGTTGGGGCAGGTGAAACCCTACTCAAGCTGCAACCACAATCTATGTCAGGGTGAAACACAAGCAAACCCCAAATTAACCTTGCTTAACCCTCTGGTAGCTTGGCACAAAAGCAGCCAGGCGTAACTTAGATGCAATGTGTAAAGTATTTATGCAGCACAAAAATAGAAATAAAATGAAAACACAACACCAGCAAAATCGCGCACCAATTTAGCAAAAGCAAGTAAATTATTTGACACCAAAAAAGCAAAGATTCCAATCAGTAGAACCAGAGTTATACATTTTTAAAGATTTAAGTAAAAATAGTGCTTAAATACACGAAGCACCAACTGTAGTTATCTGGTCACGCCAGACCAGGACAAAGTCACAAGTTCAGGCCAACCGTGATGGAACGTGGGCCGGATACAGTGACCAAGATAAACCTGCTGAACAATATACAATCTACAGTAATTCCTGGTTGCGGAGTGTTGCGAGGTCCTGCATTGAGGAAGCGTCATGCAGTGGTCGTTCCGATAAGCTGCGGGTTGTGATGCGTGGGCCTGTGTCGAGGATGCATTGCACAGCAGCAATTCTGGGGAGCTGCGGGGCTGCGATGCAAGGTCCTGTGTCGAGGAGGTGTCATGCAGCGGAGGTTCTGAAGAGCTGTGAGGTCCTGTTCCCGGGAAGCGTCGCACAGCAGCAGTTCTGAAGTGGAGCTACAAGGAAATAAGTCATGCTGTGTCATTTCTGCCCAGATGGCCACAGCTGGGCTGGCAGAGCACCTTCAGTCCCACTTCCAAGGGTCCAGGACTGTGGTGGCACCACTTATGGGGTGCATGACTGACTCATAGCATGCAGAGTCCAGGTGCAGGGTTCAAGACAGTTGGAGCCTTTTCTGCCCTTGTGGCTCGGATCAGGAGGCCAGCCAAATAGCCATTGGAGTCACTCTGGTGATCCTGGGTTTAAGATGCCAGTCCAGTCCTTCTCACTTCGCAGAGTACCAGTTGCTTCTTGCAGCACAGCTGTCCTTCTTCTGGTTTTTCTCAGGTCCAGCTGGCTACTGAAGAGTTGGGTGTAAAGGTCCATTATTTATACCTGATGCCCTCTTTGAAGTGGGAGAAACTTCTAGAGGGTTCAATCCCCAGAGGTGTCTGGACATTTTTGCCTCCCTGCTGTGGCCTTAGCTTGTCTAGAGGCGCAAAAGACTAGTGTGAAACCCTTTGTGTGTGTGCTGAGAAAGAGTTCTTTGTGATGCGGAAGAACAGTAGGTGACAGCTCTGCACCCTTATAAAATTAGAGATGGCCCATCATGCCAACACATACACCGTCTTTGTTTTGATGCCTTGTAGCAGTACACAAAGTCCAACTATCAGTTACACCTAGTCATATGACCCAGGATACAGGGTGCCAGTTACAAATAGTTGGGAGAAGAAACTACAAACTTTCTAAAAGTGTAATTTTCAGAATTGACTTAAAATCCAGCATCACCATTAAAAAGGGTTTTAAACTACATACCTTCCTTCTTCTAATTGAACGGTATCACTTATTAAATGTAATAAGGTAACCCAATGTTATCCTTTGGGAGAGGTAGGCCTTGCAGTAGTGAAAAACAAATTTGAGAATTTTTCCACTACCAGGACATGTAAAACTTAAAAGTACATGTCCAACTTTTTAAATACATTACACCCTCCCCTTTGGGCTGTTTAGGGCCTACCCTAGGGGTGACATATGAATTGAAAAGGAAGGTTTAAGCTTGGCAAAAGGTTTATTTTGCTACGTTGACATGGTAGATTAAACTGCGCCCACAGCCTGCAATGGCAGGACTGAGACATGTAAAAAAGAGTTCTTAAGTGGGTGGCGCAATAGGTGATGCAGGCCCACTCCTAGCATTTACATATAGTACCATTTTACTAGGGACTTACAATTAAATTAAATGTATCAATTTGGTCTAAGCCAATTGTATCATGTTTAAGGATGAGAGCACAGGCAGTTTAGTACTGGTTAGCAATGGTAAAGTGTGTAGAGTCGTAAAAGCCATCAAAAACGTGTTCAGAAAGCACAAGGGTTACGGCAAACAGTTTGGGGATGATCCCACAGAGAGGGAAAAGTCCAACATGAACCCATTCCAGCCAAAAGCCAGGTTGGACTAATCAGTACCTTGATAGGCTTTCCTGCTTAAGCAATAGAAGATGAACAAAGGCACCGTTATGCAGGAGCATTTGTCAGTTATACACCTCTCTGAGCTCCGTTTTGTCCCTCTGTCTACACTCCCCTGAGACACTGATCTTACTCATGGGGAACCATTCTCCTCACTTGTGACTCCATCTGTTATTCACCTAACCTTAACTTGCTCACAGATACATCCCAGTAGGCAGACACTACCACCATGGGCAGCAAGATGATGTGCCCCATTCTGCAGCTTGGATCAGACTTCTGTCCCCAACCCAGGGAAAATTCTGCCCATAAGCCAAACAACCAACAGAGGCCACTGACAGCTGTCAGTGTCAAGAGCCCAGGGCTCACGGACCTCTGAGGCTTCTCAGAATAGGGACCGGCATCCCCTGGTGTTAGGCATGCTATGTCCACTCTACCTCCCACCATTCCCGGGGAGGTAACCTGAGATTGGGGTTTCAGCCCAGGGTCTGTACGCTGAGGCTGAACAGGAGACAGGGGTGAGTCCTCCCTCACCGTCCCCCTCTTTTTGGACTCCTGTACTCTCTGTGTGGGAGTGGTATCAACAAAAAACTGAACTGTCAGAGCATCCTAGATGGCTGCTCCTCCAGCTGTCATGACACCAGGGGCAACTCATTCTAAAGAATACAGTGTGGGGGCACATGGGAACTAACGATGACCATCCCCTGGGTCAGGTACCCACCCCACCCCACTCCAGGGATACCGGGGCCATGGGGCAGAAAAAAAAATCCTGACCCTGAAACCTTAGTTACTGTACACATCTGGCCATAGTAATGCTCTAAAGAAGCCAGCCTTTTCATTACCATGTTCTACTGAGACTTGGTGTCCCTCAAAGCAATTAAAGGGATCCCATTCATCTTTACCTGGTTGAAGTGACAATTTCCACCCTCCGGGATCACCAGCTAACCCTTTGGGTCTGTCTCCAAGCTAAAGGAGATCATGGCATGGTCTAGGACCTTCTTCTTGGGCTATTTCACCCTAAGATCACATTAGCCACTCCTGTAGAATTCCTACCAGTGAGCGTTTTCTAAGGACAGTCAGAGTCCCCCTGCTTGTGTCCTAACTTTTTTTAAATTATTTTTATTGATTTTTGCAGTGAGAACAACATACACCAAAGGACAGCGTGCATGTCAAAGTGAGTTCAGCAGTATACATCATTCCACAGTGCATCACATTAATCTTAAATAGGAGAAGGACAGGGAATTAGCAGCCACTCTGCAAGTATTTCACCTTATGAGAGAGGCAGCAACCAGTGGTTTAAGCTGTGCTCAGACATCAAGTACAACGCCTGTTGCTCCACACTATGCGACTTGATGTCCAGGACTCATCACCTGGGTAGATAACACCCTCTCGGGTCCCATGGGGGGATGAATCACCCCCCGGGCAGTCCCAGGCTAGGTGCAGGAAGGTGACCCCTGGCACAGTGCATGCAGCACGAGTCACTGCCTGTGTCTTAGCTTGGAGCAATCAAAGCACCGGGGTTAGAAATTGGGCACCCTGGGCCTCCACCCACCAGAAGAGGCAAGGGGACCTTTTCCCCCCGACCATATTCTGGGACTTGTTCGTGTCTTCCCTGACCTCTCCCTCACTCTTCCAGGTGGGAGCCTGCACTACTCTTCTTGAGGTCATTCCCAGGTGTGCATCCTTAGCAAGCTCCCAGGGGTCAGTAAACTTACCATCAATCTAGGTATTGGCACAGCTCTGGAAAACAAAGGTCTGATTTAGAACTTTGCGGAGGGGTAACTCTGTCACAGCGGTGATGGATATACAGGGAGTGCAGAATTATTAGGCAAGTTGTATTTTTGAGGATTAATTTTATTATTGAACAACAACCATGTTCTCAATGAACCCAAAAAACTCATTAATATCAAAACTGAATATTTTTGGAAGTAGTTTTTAGTTTGTTTTTAGTTTTAGCTATGTTAGGGGGATAACTGTGTGTGCAGGTGACTATCACTGTGCATAATTATTAGGCAACTTAACAAAAAAAAAATATATACCCATTTCAATTATTTATCATTACCAGTGAAACCAATATAACATCTCAACATTCACAAATATACATTTCTGACATTCAAAAACAAAACAAAAACAAATCAGTGACCAATATAGCCACCTTTCTTTGCAAGGACACTCAAAAGCCTGCCATCCATGGATTCTGTCAGTGTTTTGATCTGTTCACCATCAACATTGCGTGCAGCAGCAACCACAGCCTCCCAGACACTGTTCAGAGAGGTGTACTGTTTTCCCTCCTTGTAAATCTCACATTTGATGATGGACCACAGGTTCTCAATGGGGTTCAGATCAGGTGAACAAGGAGGCCATGTCATTAGATTTCCTTCTTTTATACCCTTTCTTGCCAGCCACGCTGTGGAGTACTTGGACGCGTGTGATGGAGCATTGTCCTGCATGAAAATCATGTTTTTCTTGAAGGATGCAGACTTCTTCCTGTACCACTGCTTGAAGAAGGTGTCTTCCAGGAACTGGCAGTAGGACTGGGAGTTGAGCTTGACTCCATCCTCAACCCGAAAAGGCCCCACAAGCTCATCTTTGATGATACCAGCCCAAACCAGTACTCCACCTCCACCTTGCTGGCGTCTGAGTCGGACTGGAGCTCTCTGCCCTTTACCAATCCAGCCACGGGCCCATCCATCTGGCCCATCAAGACTCACTCTCATTTCATCAGTCCATAAAACCTTAGAAAAATCAGTCTTGAGATATTTCTTGGCCCAGTCTTGACGTTTCAGCTTGTGTGTCTTGTTCAGTGGTGGTCGTCTTTCAGCCTTTCTTACCTTGGCCATGTCTCTGAGTATTGCACACCTTGTGCTTTTGGGCACTCCAGTGATGTTGCAGCTCTGAAATATGGCCAAAGTGGTGGCAAGTGGCATCGTGGCAGCTGCACGCTTGACTTTTCTCAGTTCATGGGCAGTTATTTTGCGCCTTGGTTTTTCCACACGCTTCTTGCGACCCTGTTGACTATTTTGAATGAAACGCTTGATTGTTCGATGATCACGCTTCAGAAGCTTTGCAATTTTAAGAGTGCTGCATCCCTCTGCAAGATATCTCACTATTTTTGACTTTTCTGAGCCTGTCAAGTCCTTCTTTTGACACATTTTGCCAAAGGAAAGGAAGTTGCCTAATAATTATGCACACCTGATATAGGGTGTTGATGTCATTAGACCACACCCCTTCTCATTACAGAGATGCACATCACCTAATATGCTTAATTGGTAGTAGGCTTTCGAGCCTATACAGCTTGGAGTAAGACAACATGCATAAAGAGGATGATGTGGTCAAAATACTCATTTGCCTAATAATTCTGCACTCCCTGTATACTGACCCCTGAAAGCTAAATTCCATTATATTCTGTGGAATTTAGATTTCAGCAGACAAGCTATCCATCACCATTGTGACAGGGTAACCCGTCTGCCGAGTTCTAAATCAGGCCCAAAGACTGAACATGTGCTCTCTTGCCATAAAATTGTAAAGCCCTTGATAATCCTTCACTTCACTGCCCTTCACTCAACCATCCAGTAATATCATAGTATTCGCATTGTGTAATGTAAAAAGTAAAAAGAGACGTTACCAACTGTAATCTAATTACTGGAGTAATCAATCAAAATATTCGTAATCTGTAATTTACTTAAAGGCAGTGTAATTAAATGTATGTCGTACATTGACATTCAGGATGAGGTAATCAGATTAATATCATTCTTTAATTGAATATGGGGTAAAGTAATCAAAGCAATGTTCTGCACTTGCTTTGTTTAATCTAAAGTGTCAAAACATCAGAGTAATTTTGTGAACTCTAAAACAGGAGAAAATAACCATAGTAACCTTCTGTGCACACGTACAGGATAAAAAAGAGCCTCCAGTATTCTAACACAGAGTTAAGTAATGGGAGTACCTTTATCTAATACTGGCTAAAGCAGTCAATTTGTTCTGTTACTGTAATCCAATGCACGATAAACTAAGCATGTTTTGTAATGCAAGTCAAGAGTCATTTGTTTAGGAGACCAAATGGACAGTAATACAATCATTGTTCTGTAATCCAGCAAAAGATAAAGGTAGCAGAGCGATGCTGTCTGCAATTAAATACAGGGCAGTATAATCAGCTCAATCTTCTTTAATGCAGGGCTAAGTAACCACGGTAACCTCATTTTATAATCTTGGAGACGGAAGGGCTCAGAAGTATCACATTGTGTAGCTTATTTCAGATTCAAGAAACTAAAAAGTTTCCTTCTGTAATGTAGTGAAAGATGAAGAAATTAAAGTAATTGAAGTCCACACAAAGGATAAAATTAGATTTACGGTGACTGGCTCATAGTGCAGAAGTTCACTCGCATAATGTTATAGTTAATTTTTAGAGTCCATTATTCATCAAGGTGTCTAGGCTCTTTTCAAGTAAACAGTTATAACTGCCGAGACAGAAGTACACAGAGGATAGATATAAAGGCTAAACAACCAAGGCCCAGATTACCAGATTCCCATGCAGCACAGTGGCCAAAATATATGTGCTGCGCTGCATGAGGAGAGAGCAGGAGATCGCCATAATTACAGAAATATGACTTTCTCCTCCCCTCTCCCCAGAGGCGGCATTGATTTTAGCTGCTGAGCGCCACGCACACACCTTGCGCCATAGTACTAGGGAGTGTGCATGAGTCTAGCATAGGTTTTGTACCGGAAGGGCACCCTTCCAGTACAAAATACAATGCGTAGACACACTTTAGAACTTTACCTATGTTGTATGTGCAATAAAAACCTTTCTCCTTTTAACATCGTCTTTTCAGTGGCATTCATTTTTGGCGCTAAACCTTGTCTACTAATGTAGTAGATCGGGTTTAGTGTCAAAAAGCATGGGTGGTTGCCTGGGAACGCCATGTACCACCCATGTAACGCCCCCTTGGTGCTAAACAACGCAAAGCACAGCTACGCGCTGCTTTGCATTACTTTTAGTGTATCTTCCAGAGCAAGACAAGTTTTCACTGGAAAGTAAAGAGGTAAAAAAAGATTTTGCATCGATTTGCATCACTTTTGTGATGCAAACAGAGTGTAAAATATTAGTAAATATACCAGCAAAAGGATAGCTCCTATACCAAGGTGGACACGGACAAGGTGGACAATTTTACTTGCAGCCAGTGAGAATGACTTGTCACTGAAGGGTTTTAATAACTGTAAATAATGTCAGGTTAGCAGAATTTAAACCTGTCATTGAGAGCAACAGTTAAAGTTGGTGGCCTGGAAGCCTGTTATATTTTGAAAGAGTGCTTTTCATTTGACAGTGGATGGTTTAAAAATAAGACTTTTACAAACTGGCAGCAAATTCAATAACTGAAAAGTGCGGTTAACGTGGTCTTTCAAGCCTTCTGTAATAGCTACAAATAATATAATCATTTTTCCATAGCAGTTTGTACCATCATCACTAGTTGCTGAGTGCAGATGGCTTTCTTAGCTCCAACAGAGCTGTGTATGCCTGGTACCAAGCCGGCATGTCCATGCCATGTGTCCATCCCTCATGTGGGTGCATATTTTTGACACGTCTCATCCTTTGTAGGGAGCTAGTCAGTGTTCTTCCTTATTTATGGCTCAGGGGTTGCAAGGTGTGATTATAGTGAAAGGATTTTAAGTGGTATGCAAAATGTGTACAGGTTCCTTCAGTGTAATTATCAAACATTTCGGAAAAATTGCATGAAATGCAAATCTGGTCTAGCAGTATATCTTGTTGGGAAATGCATACTTGTATCCATGCTAGACACAGTGATGCATTTTGCTCTAAGAAAGCGCAAAAAAAACACAAGTGGCGTGAACAACAGCCACTCACCTTCTGTTAGTTCGTGTTGCTTCTTCACTCCTGCATTAAGATTTGTACCCAAACTTGAAATTACACAATGTGGCATAATTTTGGGAATTTTACAAAAGAAATGTGAAATGCCACAAATTACGCAGAATTATGTGGGTGTAACAAAACATTCGAATTTTGCCCATGCCTGGTTCCTAGAGACTTCTTGTGAGAAGAGCTCGACACAGGCAATTTTGTCCTACTCTTACTGCCATATTCTTTCACACACTTTGCCCGTGTCAAGGCAGCTTCAGGCATATCAGACTTGGCAACCTGGTTCATAGAGCCTTTTTTATCTGAATTGCACTAGAGTTCAGGAGGAGGGCTTAAATGTGCAATGCCTGCAGAATATGTGTGTGTTCGTCCAGGAAAGCATCCTACATATTTTCCTCATGGATACAGGTCTGCATGAATACCACTGAAGGAGTCCAACATCTAGACTCTGAGGTACATTGGAGTATGAGGTACACTGTGTACTTGATAGGGCAGTATGAGTAATAGAATACCATGCCTAACCAAATCAAAACAAAAACATAGAGAATACCAAGTTCTTCAGTAGAAATTATGTGGGGAGAAAAATGTCACAGTTCAGTAGAAATTCAGTCAATACTATAAAAACAAGAGTGAAATGAGTCCTACGGGCTTTTCGGTCTCAATAAAATGCAAAGATCATATCCTTGAAACTGGTTAAAATTATTTATTTAACAAAAAAGGTCAAATAAAAAATAGTGGAGATAGAAGGTATGAAGTTCAACCACACGAAAATGAAGAAGAAGGAGGCATGAAAGAAGCAAGTTGAGTAGGAGTACAAAATGACAGTACAGAGATGAGGTGAGTAGGCAGATATATGGAAAGGGTGATAAGCAGAAAGTGGGGTGAGGTATAGAAGAGCTTAATTTATGTTTCTTTGCTTGCTTCCGTTTACTTCAAATATCCAAAACTACACCATGCCTAAAGAAAATCTCCCTTGATCCATCAGATACTGTCAATGTTTAGTCTGTCTCAATTCTTTCCTTTATGAGTTTTTAGAATGGGCTGAGACGGAACAACTACATACATCAATAGATCCCTTTGGCATTTTAAGCCATCCTTTTCCGCATCTCTTTTTGATTATATACTAAGGCACAGTCTCTCTTTCTTGACTATGCAGGGTCTATCAGCAGCTATGAATAAACCACCACCTGCCCTATATACATCTTCAAAAGACCTATACCACCTGCAGGTGTGCCTCTTTTTTAACGGTTAGAAGCCAGACTATTATACTTTTTCCTTGTACCTTCGAGTGTTCTATTTTGCCCTCTGCGTGGTGCTCCTGGAGAGTCATGCCATGTCATGCTCTCAAAATTGAGGAAGTATTGCTGGATCTTTAGAGACTGAGAACATGATGGAGTCAGCAGAGTAAGCTTGAATTTAGAGCTGTGAAAGGTGGTTCCTTCTTTGTAAAAGGCACTGTAGGTGATGGTTGTTTATGGTCTCCAATTGCAAACCTTTGCTGGTTGGTATCTAGATGAGGGCTCAAAGGGAAGGGGTAATATGATCTCTTTTACCAGCTTGTGTAAAGAGACTGGTGGACATGTTCTGTATTCATTGATTCTGTTTAGAAGTTAGAATACCCTGTAAAGGATTTTGAAAAGCCCAGGCACCTGGGTAACAAGGAAAGCGGAGATTCTGCAAATGTTTCTAAGTTAAAAAAAGCAATTTTCGACCATGGAGGAGACCTGAAATATTAGAAAGAAGTGATGATCATCATGGATTCCTAGGTCACAGGTCACACACAGGAACTAAACATGTCCCAAGGGTGAGGACTGAAGGGGAATGCCACAGAAGTTGGTTGACTCAACCCTTTGAATTACTTTTTATGGACTGTTTCGAGTTGGCAAAGATTTTAATGAATTAGCATTCTGGACCAAATCCGGTGTTTTTTTTTAGTTTAGTTTAAAATGTGACAGAGTTGGATAAAGATGACTCAAAACTAGAGGTACCAATTGTTGTTTGAACTGCCAGATCTTAGGTCCAGAAAGTTTTGATCCGATCCAGTGGGTGCCTGCCTTAGTTGCCTCCACTCACAACTTTAATTTCTTAGATATTCCTCTACAAATCAGAAATTGGTGAGCCATTGCTTTAAAAATAAAAAAATAGTTTTCATGTTTGCCCTTCCTATAGGAATTGTGGAATGGAATGAAAGGAACAGGATTTATAATGCGTGGCAGTGATTTCACCAAAGTATCCTGGTGTAACAGCTTCTATTTCATTCCATTTAGACTACAGGAATAGCTTTATCTTGAACTACAAAACTATCTTCTGGCAACGTTGAAAGGCCCCCAAAAATATAGTAACTGAAACCTGGCCTTTCACATTGTAATCTGTTGGTTTTAGTTCTGGACTCAGTTTAGTAAAACTTGGATGGACAGGGCCACCTTGGGGGTAAATTTCAGAATTAGAAATATCTCAGTATTGACAGCATACAAGCCATGGAGAGACCTTTAGGCTTTTGAAATATCCTGGTTTAAAAATATGTTTGAAATTTTGAGCATTAAAAATATCCTAGCATACATATATGGAGTGAGAGGGGTTAGAGAAAGATGAGTTGTGCAAGATAGAGAGAAGAGCACAGACCTGTTAGAGAACCCTAGACAGGAATATAGAAATAATCGAGAAATGTTGGGAAAGAGCAGAAGAAAACTTAGAGGGGACACCATGAACTGGGAATGCACGCTGCTGGGGGAGAGGGTTGGGTGTGAAAAGGGAGAGCCGTGAGCATGCAGCACTGACTCACAAGTCACTCACCGGAGCAGAAATCACATGTCTTTAGGCAGTGTTTCTTCATGAAAAGTCGTCGCGTGTCGCAGAAGCCGAGCTCAGACCAGGACCCACACTGCCTCTTTCGGTCCAGACAGCCTGCAGCAGATAGCAAAATAACAATGATCCTTGCACGGCCATAAAATCTTGGACTATACCCAGGACCGCCATCTCACATGATCATTGATCCTCAACCCTTGCCATTCTATCTCACACAGCCACTGAGAAGCCAACATGTCCCTACCACTCAGGTGCCTAACACCTCCTTCTGTACCTTGTGCAACCACTGAAAGGCAATCCTGCCAGTGCCATGACCACAAAACACAGCCAACTAATGACCAGCCAGTTCCTGCTCCCAAATCCATCACAGGTGCTTCACCAGGGGCATGCTTCCACTTCGCTATGTTAAGTTTTTTTTAAAAAGTGAAATATAAATCTGCGGGCAACTGATTTAACAAGATTTAACCTACAGGCAATATAGGGACTTGCGACTGTTATGCATTTTCATGCTATCAGCTAGTTATTTTAAATGGGGCTGTATTCATGGTACAGACGACACACCAAGACAGCACGTAGAGGTTGTATTTAGTTTAAAATTGATTAGTGGGGTACATAGTTCAGACTAGTAATCCATTTCAAAAAAGCTGTTTGCCAGTTCTCTGATTGTACTCCTAGGTACCTAGACTGACTGACTGACGTGTGTTCATGACATAAACACTAGCAGCAGCATGTGTGTTGTCGCGCCCTCCCCAGCCCGGTAGCATGTGTAAGAACACACCCCACACGAAACTCATAATTAAAGTCTTTACTCATCAGCGTACAACGTTCAATTGACGTCTCAATATCCCATAACCATTAAAGACCGCACCTTATCACCTTCCAGATCAATTACGTCTTTTCATTTATAAGTTCACCCCTAGTCAAGGGCTGCTAACACTTACAGTTCTAAGACACTTCCTCTATCACAAATAACAGACAAACTGTTGAACAAGGCGAGGGCCAGCATGAAAGAGGAAATGTTGAAAATGCGGAGCCTCAGAGAGGAATGAGCCCCCAGCAGTCCTTCTAACAGTTGTGGTGCCAAATGCTACCCAGAGGTTGGGCATGAGCTGGGAAGGGGTTTCTCAGGGATGAGGTTCTTGGTGTACCACAGTGATACCACCGTAGTTGCCAAGACTGAGGTTCAGCCAGTCCATTGAGCTGATAAGCTCTTTGGAGGCTGCCATGTTTTTGGGTAACTTTAATTTGATTACAAAATACCTGGAAGTTCAGAGCAAAAGAGACTAGTCCCCAACAGGCCACTTTCAATTCAAAGTGATGCCCTTGTTTTGAATATTGCCATAGACATCTTCCTGACGTTCTTTACCAAGTCCTATTTGGGCAATAGGCCGTCATTCTTGTCTATGCAGGTGACCCTTTAGTTTTGCCTCCCTGGATGACATTGTAATTTGCAACTCCAACTGGGAGGATCACTTGCTGCATCTAGAGCATGGGTACTCACAAACTTTTTCTCGGGGGCCAAAATTGCAGTATGGTTTGCGGCCGAGGGCCGCACTGAAGTGACAGCGGGGGACGGGGCTTAGAGGGGGCGGGGCTTAGAGGGGGAACAACCACCCCACCCCCTTTTTCAAAACAATGCTAAACAATGCTGTATTTTGAATCCAGGTATAACTACAAACCTACAAAGGGGACATTTTGAAAAACATTTTTATTATCAGACAATAGTAATCTTAAGAGGCATGGCATGGTAATTCTTGTGAACAGGATATTCAACACAGGCCCAATGCAGCACAGTTTTCTCTGAGTCTGGAAAATAGGTATGTCAAAGGAAGACATACTACGAACTTATTTTGCACTTCATGTCTCTTATTAGTGTTCTGTAATATGGTATTATGTCTGAAACGGCAAGCCTTAAGAGCTGATCCAGATGTAAGTCTGTTAGCTTATTTCTGAATTTACTCTTCAAAAGTCCCATAGTGGAAAACGAACTTTCGCAAACATATGTTGACCCAAACATACAAATTATTTTCTGGGCCACTGTAAAAAGAACAGGAAATTTGTCAGAAGGCACAGTGTTCCAGAATTCTTCTGGTGCCTGCCCCAAAAAAGATGCTTCAAGAGCTGAGTTATGCTGCATGTCTATCAGCTCCATTTGTGCTTGCGGTCTTTTCACGCCAATAAGTTCAACAGCATCAAGATTTCGTGCACTCACCATCCAGGGGTTTTCAACCAGCCTGAATAGGGGGGTGAGGGTTCTGAATTGAGAAAATCGCCTTTTGATCTCCCCAGAAATTTCCTCAAGACATGCACCAAGATTTAGCGTTGGCAGCATTTCTTGTGCATTTGGAAACCTCTGAGTCACAGCCAACAGTTTTGGAAAGTGGGTGAAGTCAGCAACATCCAGTTGTTCTTTGAATAGCACAAGCTTACTTTCAAATGAGTAAATACCATTCATCATGGACCACACAAGCTGTTGTTTGCCTTGCAGCATCAAATTAAGTGCATTGAAGTGTGAAAATAGATCTGAAAGAAAATGGACCATTAAAAGCCATTTCACATCCTTTAGTTCTGGGAATGTTTGACCTCTGCTGTTTGTAAAGTGTTCAATTTCAGGAAGCAAAGCAATGAACCGCTCCAGAACTTTCTCTTTGCTTAGCCATCGCACTTCAGTGTGCATCAAGAGGTCTGTATATTCAGCTTCAGAATCCTGCAGCATAGCCTTAAAAAGTCTATGGTTAAGGGCTTTGGCACGAATAAAATTAACAATTTTCACTGCAAGTTTTAGGACGTTATTCAGTTCACCATGCTTTAATTTTGCACACAGAACTTCCTGATGAATAATGCAGTGGTAGTCTATTACAGGCTGTCCAGTGAGCTTCTTTTTAAGCAAAGATACAAAGCCTCTGTCATGGCCTACCATAGCAGGCGCGCCATCTGTTGTGATGCTAACAAGACTGTCCAGTGGTATGTGATGTGTTTCGAAGTAGTTGCAGATACTGTCCAGAATATCTTCTCCTCTTGTGTGCCCGTGCAGTGGTAGAAGGCACAGGAGCTCTTCTTTGGGATGAAGTGATTGGTCCAAATACCTCACCCAAACTAATAACTGGGCCACATCGCCTATATCTGTGGACTCATCCATGGCAATGCTGAAGAACGGTGACTCTCTGACAGCTTTGATCACCTGCTCCTGGATATTTTCACCCATTGCCTCTATTCTGCGTGCACAAGTGGAATCCGATAGCTGTAAGGCACCAATTTCTTTTAAAATGCTGGATTTGTTGCTATAGTTCTCAAACAAAATTTCAGCTGCTGAAAGGAAACATTTCTTCACCAGCTCTGCCTCCGTGAATGGCTTCTTATGTTTGGCAAGCAGGTAGCATATTTTGAATGATGCTTCTGTAACAGCCTCAGATTCCTTCATTTGGCAAAGGAAGAGCTTCTGCTGGGAAAGAAGTGTTTGCTTTAACAATGCCACTTTTGCTGAACGCAGTTGTGAGTGCAATGGGAAGTTCTCACTATAACTTGCGTGTCGAGTTTTGTAGTGCCGTTCCAGGTTATATCTCTTAAGAACATTTACTTTCTCTTTGCAAAGCAAACAGGTAGCTTTCTCCTTTGGCCATTCAACAAACAAGTACTCTTCTTCCCATGCTGCCTGGAATGATCTGTGTTCATTCTGTATGGATCTGGGTCGTTTGCAAGGCTTGGTAACTGGACTGTAGGCCATTGGTCTCAGCAAGTTTGTGCAATGATTTTCAAGGGTCAGGAATCAGATTTTCCCCTCACAGCCAAAGGACCGACACCACTTCACGACCGACAACACTTCACGAGCGACCGATGGACCGACACCACCTCACGACCAATGGACCAACACTGCGTCTCGCTACAGACCTCTGTGCACAACAGCAAAATAATATAAAGTGATGTGTAAAAGGAAACAAAGCATACCGTGATCTAACAATTGGCAACACACATGCTGGCCTTTGCCGATTCCCAGAGGACCATGTTATAAAAAGTATTTTTTGCAATTATGCTTGCAACCTGCTAGGAATACTAGAGTGATAATGAGGCCAATGAATGGTATACCGGCCTCTTTTTAGAAACTGTTTTTTTTCAGCATGCTGGGTCACACAGCAATAGAAATCAAATGTGCGCGAAATGCCAGGGGCCAGATAAAAAAAAGTGTATTATTGTAAGACATTTTCAACAGCCCAGCTCTAGTAGTATATTCCTACACTAATCACAAGAGCCAAATGGGAATGTTCCAGAGTATATCCCTATCCTAATCACAAGAGACATTTAATTAGATGCAGCAGCCATTTATCATCCGCACCCCTGGGAGGAGGAGTAAGCTGAAGGTGTTTGCCCATCACACAAAGTGTACCCCACTGGACACTTCACAAATGGTTTGATTTATATTGGGATTGTCATCTGATTTTTGGTAGTTTTCATGGGTGGGTGGTTTCTCTCTGGCTGTACTGGGTTAGTGGGTATGGGTTATAAAAGTAAGCATTATTGTTTAGAGGTTGCACAAACAAAGGTCTAACTTGGTGCCTAAGCATTACAAGACAAAGATACAGCAGCACAGTTCTTACCCTTGCAGGGTCCGGTCTATCACACACAGCGCCATCTGCTCTCACCCCTATCGCCATCTGCACACAGCGCCATCTGCTCTCACCCCTACCCCAGTAACACACACTGCGCCATCTGCACACAGCGCCATCTGCTCCCACCCCTACCCCAGTAACACACACAGCGCCATCTGCACACAGCGCCATCTGCTCTCACCCCTACCCCAGTAACACACACAGCGCCATCTGCTCTCACCCCTACCCCAGTAACACACACAGCGCCATCTGCTCTCACCCCTACCCCAGTAACACACACAGCGCCATCTGCACACAGCGCCATCTGCTCTCACCCCTACGCCAGTAACACACACAGCGCCATCTGCTCTCACCCCTACCCCAGTAACACACACAGCGCGCACACATACAGCGCCATCTGCTCTCACCCCTACGCCAGTAACACACACAGCGCGCACACACACAGCGCCATCTGCTCTCACTCCTACCCCAGTAACACACACAGCGCCATCTGCATACAGCGCCATCTGCTCCCACCCCTACCCCAGTAACACACACAGCGCCATCTGCTCTCACCCCTACCCCAGTAACACACACTGCGCCATCTGCACACAGCGCCATCTGCTCTCACCCCACCCCAGTAACACACACAGCGCGCACACACACAGCGCCATCTGCTCTCACCCCTACCCCAGTAACACACACAGCGCACACACACACAGCGCCATCTGCTCTCACCTCTACCCCAGTAACACACACAGCGCCATCTGCATACAGCGCCATCTACTCCCACCCCTACCCCAGTAACACACACAGTGCCATCTGCTCTCACCCCTACCCCAGTAACACACACTGCGCCATCTGCACACAGCGCCATCTGCTCTCACCCCACCCCAGTAACACACACACACAGCGCCATCTGCCCTCACCCCTACCCCAGTAACACACACAGCGCGCACACATACAGCGCCATCTGCTCTCACCCCTACCCCAGTAACACACACAGCGCGCACACACACAGCGCCATCTGCTCTCACCCCTACCCCAGTAACACACACACACAGCGCACACACACAGCGCAATCTGCTCTCACGCCTACCCCAGTAACACACACTACATTAAAAACAAATAAATAAATAACCAAAGAGCCTTACCTGACTCAAAGCACTGTAAAGATGCCACAAATCTGGAACAGCAGGCAGGCAGGCGGGCAGCAGACGTGGAGCCGGTGACAGCAAGCAGACGACCAAAGCCCTGTAAAAGTTAGCTGCAAGCGCTGACTTTTATGGGGCTTTGGCTTCCAGGATCGTCAGGGCAACGCAATAAACAATGGCCGCCATATGTAAACATAGAGGAGGGCCGCGGGAGCATGCTCCCGCGGCCCTCTTCTATGTTTACATACGGCTGCCATTATGATATGGCGTTTGGTGTGCGTCTCGCGGGCCGCCAAGCTAGGTCTGTGGGGCCGCTGGCGGCCCGCGGGCCGTACTTTGAGTACCATTGATCTAGAGGAAATGCTTTGGGCTCTGATAAGGCAAATGAGTACCACATAAGGCACAGGTCCATGGTAGATGTTCACCTTGGGTTGACAGAAGTCATATAGAGCATATATAGCCAACAACCCAGGCTACTTTTGGCAGGGAATGTCTGAAGATCCACACCAAGGTGAGGGCCTTTATTGATATCACTGGATATTACTGGAGGCTCATGAGATGGCACCTAAGCATTTTGGTGCCCTTAACAAAATCAACCTTCAGGAACAATCCAAGCTTATTAGCTGAGTGCTAGAAAGGATTTGACTTCTGAAGGAAGCACTCTGCTTAGTCCCAGTGCTACAAGTTATTCATAGTGCATGGACATTTCATGGGCAATAGTTCTGACACAGCTAAGGAAAGAATGGGAACACAGCCCACTATAATAGTTTCTAGATGTTTGATACCCAAGGAACATTGTAGTATCACAGTCGAAAAGAAGGCTTTGGTGGTTGTGTGGTCTTGGAGAAAACAAGGACCAAGCCCTTGTGACTCATTTCATTGTCCAAGTGGACAACAAGGTGCCGGAGGTTGTTATAATGCTGGGAAGAATTTCAAACTGTTGGTCCATCACCCTACATGGCATAGGATTTACAGTGGAACACCAAGCTGGCACCTATCCCAAAGACAAATGGCTTTGCTAGATTCTTCAGGCCAGACCAATTAAAATCCTGGTTTGGGCAGTGTAGGAAAATATATACTTTTCTCATGGTCCTCTCCTTTTTTCTCTGGATTTTTGTGTTTTGATCGCTGGCCATAACTGTCACTATAATAAGCTAACAATGAGTTGGGCTCCTCTGCAACTGTACAGAAAAAAGATATGGGATGCAGGAGAGAAGGAAATATTTTACCCATCTACACCTAAAGCACAACCTTTCATGTATCTTCTAAGCACCCTGCGCTGCAGGATATGCTCCAACTGTGTGAATATGTCGAAACCTTAAATTTAACATCTAGGAAAGTGCTACTAACATCAAATGTGGAGTGTAAATGTACATCTGGTCTGAGATGACAGGTTATGAAGTTAAATTTGTAATACCGAGTTACCACCAACCAGTTAGATCTCATCTCAGATTGGTCTGCAAAGTCCAAGATTGCACCTACTTTACACCTTCAGAGAAGTTGGGACTGCTAGTTCAAAGGACTTGCCACACAATATCCACTCTGAGAAAGGGTAATCTCTTGGAGCTGACATTTAGAACATTTGTGTTTGTAACAGGCTCTGCAGCACACACCTTATTCAAAACAATGCTGGCACATTGTAGTGCCATATTCAGAATTAATATGTTGCATTGTTTAGTCAATTGAGGTTAATCACATACAACAGGTCACACAACCTTCTTTTTGATAGCTATTAAATTAGCATTTCCTGCCCTGTACTGTTATTCAGGATTTGTCTACTATAGATGCCACAACTTTCCATTTTGCTATCTTGAACTTCAGCTGCTGATTCCACGTTAGGACGTTTGAAATATAGGTTGTCATAACTTACCTACCCCTGGTTTTTAGTTGTACTGTGCATGTGTTGATTGACGCAGAAGTCAGAAGCATTGTGTGTCCACTGCTTTTTACTGTCCAGGTCTGCCATGTACACCATGGTGGTCCCGTACAGGAATAAAAAAAATCTGAAATGCCCCATACACAGGGTAAAAACCTCATAGTATGTGACAGACATTATATTCTTATTTTCTGAAAGCAAACTTGGACTTTGGGAGTTATGTCTTTGGAGACCATATAAAGAGCGGACAGGTCCACCATCTGACTATGGCATCTTGAACCTGTGATCCTTTTTTTTCCTTCACCAATGCGGCTTCTTGCCTTGGAGGTATGAACGACTTCACCAGAAAAAAACTGCAAACAGAGTGGGGAAACTCGTGCTGGGTCAGCGCAGGTAATGACTCAGATGCTCACGCCTTACGGCATGTCCTTCACCAATGCCTAAATTAGGTAATCTGTGGAAAGCTCTGACCCTAGCTGGTTCTTGCCATCTATTTTCCAGTATGTGCCTCATTTAGAGCACTCTGTCATAGTCCTTAACCCAATTTACCAACCTCACCACTTTCCTAAGCTGTTTTTCTTGCGTACAATGTTTCGTTACAAAACAGAGGTAAGGCTCTACTGAAAGATAAGTAGATCACATGCATCACTCCATATTCATCTTTTCACCAGAGATCCCAAAAGATTTAATTAATCTTTTTGAGAATGACATTTTGATTTTTTGTTCCTGGAAGCCTTATTGGCAAAGCAAAGACAGATCCATTCTTGTTGGAGACTGAAAAAGCTAGTTATGTCATTCATCCGATTCTCAGAATGCCCAAAAAGTTTAGATTTATCAGGAATCTAAGATTTACCGTAGAGACGCTGAATCCCCCAGATGTCATCCTGGGTGATGTGGCGGGTCCTTGTGTAGGTGGCATTAGGGTGCATCAGCGCTCTGGGGTCGCGGGAATGCCATAGCCCCAAGGCATGTCCAATCTCATGGGCCGCCACCTGCACCAAGTCATTATACCAAACACCTGGAAGAGAAAAAGAGAAATAATGTGGAAGGTAGTGCAGGGCAGAGACAGCGAGGAAAAGAAGATGGTACAGATGGAGGATCACTGTAGGGAGAAGAGATGAGTGAGCTGGAGATAGGGGAGGGGAGAGGAGGTGGTAAGGTAGGAACAAGTGCAGAGAAAACTAAAGAGAAAAAGGTAAGAGTAACAAAGATAGAGTAGAAAAAAGAGATGGAAGACAAAGGTCAAGGAAGAAAAATACAAAATAGATGGAACTCAGAATCAAAGAGACAAAATGTGAGATTCAACTGTATGTGAAGCTAAAACAACTGATCACTGAATATTTAGCATCACCTTCAGATTTTATATATCATGGCATGACAGTGCTGGATACAAACTGGGAAGGGCAATGCTCCCATGGACATGGAGAGTTTTCTGCACTGGGCAGCCCTTCATGCTTCTTGTGGGCAGGAATTCAGGCTTGGGCCTCTGTAAAGGTGATTTAGAAAAATGACTCGAAGGTTTTGGGTTAGTCATGGGATGTGCCCCTCGCATAGATAACAGAGAGTGGACTTCAAGGTAAGCTGGAAAGCATAAGAAACATTGTGTACTAGAAACTCTTGATGGTCTTGGTAAATTTCCCACCCATGTGATATCCAGATGTCCTCTTTCACAGACTATATTTCAACCAGTGCAAGCTATCAGCCAGAGTGAGTCCGCCCTGACCCTTTCCCCACCTTAGGAATCATACAGCAAACCATAATATCCTCAGCAGACATTCACCCGAACCGGGGGGTTGTGTGCCTTGACACAATCTCAAGCCAGAGCCTTTTCCTGCAGAGAGTAGTGGAGACACTGAAATGTCTACAGTACATAGGATCTCCACAACTGAGATCTCTCTGGAGGATCATAGCAACCTGGACAACACGTCTATGGCAAGCTGGTTAACAGTGATCACATCCTAGTCCTTCTAAACTCTCTGGTACCTCATTGAAGCCTGCACCATAAAGGCCACCCAACCAAATAAACTAACAAACCAAGAAAACCCTAACAATCTACCAAAACCAGGTAAAATCTATGGAAGACCACAACATTCAGCAGGCACCTGTTGCTTCGCAATCCTGACCGTTCAATCAAACGTCAGCCTACTTCAAGTAGAGAGAACAGCAGTACATGATCCTTAAACCTGTAACCCCCAGGTTAATCTGTTGCAACAGCATATGAAAGTCTGTTACAGGGCAACTGCTACAGTCTCCACAACAGTCTGTTTCAGTGAACAACATTTTTTTGCATATCTACCTGGCTAAGCCTTTAAAAATATTGATAGTCTTTTGAAATATCAAGGAACACGTGGCAGACTACTTCTTCCCACAGGATCATATGGGAGCCCATGCCTGAAATAAAAAAAACATGGCCAATGTAGTTCATCCCTTAAATACTTTGGTAAACCTCCTTGTCAGGTGAAAACACTGACAAGTAACCAATCCCAAGGAACCAGATGACAGGTGATATCAGTACTGGGAAACCTAAAACAACCTGTCTAATCTGGGAGAATCCCAGGCAATTTATCTCAGTCCCAGGACATATCCAATGATCCCATTTTAGCCCCAGCGAAATGCTGGCTGGCTACATTAATCTAGAGCAGTTGTTTCCAACCTATGGTCCCTCCTGGCGGGGTCCGCGACAGCTTAGAAAATTAAATAATATTAACCGATTAGGTCCCCAGCCTTAAGTAATGACTCACTAGTGGGTCCCCGGATTCAAATAATAATTCAGTGGGGGTCCCCGGATTCCAGTTATGATAAAGTGGGGGTCCACAGAAGTCAAAAGGTTGGGAACTACTGATCTAGAGCCTCTGGCAAGATTCCTAATACAGAAATACAACACAAAATGAACATCCGATGGGAAGGGAATGACGGCCGTGTTTTACTTCCCTACGATACTTGGCAACCCATCAAACATAGAGGGAGAATTTGGAAGCCTAGCCATGGCCTATGTCCATACCGACACTCAGATCAACAAAGGGGTTTTGTGGTATCCCAGTTCACCATGAAGTAGACTAGCTCAACAGTGGTGACACTGACAGAGCCCAAGTCCTGGGTAACTTGTGGGAGCCCAACTTAGTAGGGGGAGAAGCAGAGAAAGTTCAACCGAGTCCCAGATAAACCAAAAGTACTGAAATCAACGCTGAAACACCCATATGCAACTACACCCTTGGACACAAATAGCGATCTACCCATAACTTTTGGGAAACTAGATCACTCTGGTGTGAGCTAGGCCACCATTAAATATCATCTAAGCAAACCTGTTGGAACCAGTGACAGTGGAGCTAAACCTTGTGGTCCTACAAAAGCTCAGTAAAATCCTTTGAGAACCAAATGTAGTTCAACTGAACTTTCAATCTAGCTACACCCTGGAAGAACAAATACTGGTATAGGTAACTGTAGGAAGTTGGCTCTGTATGTGCTATTTCAAAGTAAGGAATAGCATGCACAGAGTCCAAGGGTTCCCCTTAGAGGTAAAATAGTGGTAAAAATAGATAATACTAATGCTCTATTTTGTGGTAGTGTGGTCGAGCAGTAGGCTTATCCAAGGAGTAGTGTTAAGCATTTGTTGTACATACACATAGACAATAAATGAGGTGCACACACTCAGAGACAAATCCAGCCAATAGGTTTTTGTATAGAAAAATATCTTTTCTTAGTTTATTTTAAGAACCACAGGTTCAAATTCTACATGTAATATCTCATTCGAAAGGTATTGCAGGTAAGTACTTTAGGAACTTCAAATCATCAAAATTGCATGTATACTTTTCAAGTTATTGACAAATAGCTGTTTTAAAAGTGGACACTTAGTGCAATTTTCACAGCTCCTAGGGGGAGGTAAGTATTTGTTAGGTTAACCAGGTAAGTAAGACACTTACAGGGCTTAGTTCTTGGTCCAAGGTAGCCCACCGTTGGGGGTTCAGAGCAACCCCAAAGTCACCACACCAGCAGCTCAGGGCCGGTCAGGTGCAGAGTTCAAAGTGGTGCCCAAAACACATAGGCTAGAATGGAGAGAAGGGGGTGCCCCGGTTCCGGTCTGCTTGCAGGTAAGTACCCGCGTCTTCGGAGGGCAGACCAGGGGGGTTTTGTAGGGCACCGGGGGGGACACAAGTCCACACAGAAATTTCACCCTCAGCAGCGCGGGGGCGGCCGGGTGCAGTGTAGAAACAAGCGTCGGGTTTGTAATGGAAGTCAATGGGAGATCTCGGGATCTCTTCAGCGCTACAGGCAGGCAAGGGGGGGGTTCCTCGGGGAAACCTCCACTTGGTCAAGGGAGAGGGACTCCTGGGGGTCACTCCTCCAGTGAAAGTCCGGTCCTTCAGGTCCTGGGGGCTGCGGGTGCAGGGTCTCTCCCAGGTGTCGGGACTTAGGATTCAAAGAGTCGCGGTCAGGGGAAGCCTCGGGATTCCCTCTGCAGGCGGCGCTGTTGGGGCTCAGGGGGGACAGGTTTTTGTACTCACAGTCTTAGAGTAGTCCTGGGGTCCCTCCTGAGGTATTGGATCGCCACCAGCCGAGTCGGGGTCGCCGGGTGCAGTGTTGCAAGTCTCACGCTTCTTGCGGGGAGCTTGCAGGGTTCTTTAAAGCTGCTGGAAACAAAGTTGCAGCTTTTCTTGGAGCAGGTCCGCTGTCCTCGGGAGTTTCTTGTCTTTTCGAAGCAGGGGCAGTCCTCAGAGGATGTCGAGGTCGCTGGTCCCTTTGGAAGGCGTCGCTGGAGCAGGATCTTTGGAAGGCAGGAGACAGGCCGGTGAGTTTCTGGAGCCAAGGCAGTTGTCGTCTTCTGGTCTTCCTCTGCAGGGGTTTTTCAGCTAGGCAGTCCTTCTTCTTGTAGTTGCAGGAATCTAATTTTCTAGGGTTCAGGGTAGCCCTTAAATACTAAATTTAAGGGCGTGTTTAGGTCTGGGGGGTTAGTAGCCAATGGCTACTAGCCCTGAGGGTGGGTACACCCTCTTTGTGCCTCCTCCCAAGGGGAGGGGGTCACAATCCTAACCCTATTGGGGGAATCCTCCATCTGCAAGATGGAGGATTTCTAAAAGTTAGAGTCACTTCAGCTCAGGACACCTTAGGGGCTGTCCTGACTGGCCAGTGACTCCTCCTTGTTTTTCTCATTATTTTCTCCGGCCTTGCCGCCAAAAGTGGGGCCTGGCCGGAGGGGGCGGGCAACTCCACTAGCTGGAGTGTCCTGCTGGGTTGGCACAAAGGAGGTGAGCCTTTGAGGCTCACCGCCAGGTGTGACAATTCCTGCCTGGGAGAGGTGTTAGCATCTCCACCCAGTGCAGGCTTTGTTACTGGCCTCAGAGTGACAAAGGCACTCTCCCCATGGGGCCAGCAACATGTCTCGGTTTGTGGCAGGCTGCTAAAACTAGTCAGCCTACACAGATAGTCGGTTAAGTTTCAGGGGGCACCTCTAAGGTGCCCTCTGTGGTGTATTTCTCAATAAAATGTACACTGGCATCAGTGTGCATTTATTGTGCTGAGAAGTTTGATACCAAACTTCCCAGTTTTCAGTGTAGCCATTATGGTGCTGTGGAGTTCGTGTTTGACAAACTCCCAGACCATATACTCTTATGGCTACCCTGCACTTACAATGTCTAAGGTTTTGTTTAGACACTGTAGGGGTACCATGCTCATGCACTGGTACCCTCACCTATGGTATAGTGCACCCTGCCTTAGGGCTGTAAGGCCTGCTAGAGGGGTGTCTTACCTATACTGCATAGGCAGTGAGAGGCTGGCATGGCACCCTGAGGGGAGTGCTATGTCGACTTACTCGTTTTGTCCTCACTAGCACACACAAGCTGGCAAGCAGTGTGTCTGTGCTGAGTGAGAGGTCTCCAGGGTGGCATAAGACATGCTGCAGCCCTTAGAGGCCTTCCTTGGCATCAGGGCCCTTGGTACTAGAAGTACCAGTTACAAGGGACTTATCTGGATGCCAGGGTCTGCCAATTGTGGATACAAAAGTACAGGTTAGGGAAAGAACACTGGTGCTGGGGCCTGGTTAGCAGGCCTCAGCACACTTTCAATTGTAAACATAGCATCAGCAAAGGCAAAAAGTCAGGGGGCAACCATGCCAAGGAGGCATTTCCTTACACAACCCCCCCCAAACGAAAGAGGATGAGACTAACCTTTCCCAAGAGAGTCTTCATTTTCTAAGTGGAAGAACCTGGAAAGGCCATCTGCATTGGCATGGGCAGTCCCAGGTCTGTGTTCCACTATAAAGTCCATTCCCTGTAGGGAGATGGACCACCTCAACAGTTTAGGATTTTCACCTTTCATTTGCATCAGCCATTTGAGAGGTCTGTGGTCAGTTTGAACTAGGAAGTGAGTCCCAAAGAGGTATGGTCTCAGCTTCTTCAGGGACCAAACCACAGCAAAGGCCTCCCTCTCAATGGCACTCCAACGCTGCTCCCTGGGGAGTAACCTCCTGCTAATGAAAGCAACAGGCTGGTCAAGGCCATCATCATTTGTTTGGGACAAAACTGCCCCTATCCCATGTTCAGAGGCATCAGTCTGCACAATGAACTGCTTAGAATAATCTGGAGCTTTTAGAACTGGTGCTGAGCACATTGCCTGTTTCAGGGTGTCAAAGGCCTGTTGGCATTCCACAGTCCAGTTCACTTTCTTGGGCATTTTCTTGGAGGTGAGTTCAGTGAGGGCTGTCACAATGGATCCATATCCCTTCACAAACCTCCTGTAATACCCAGTCAAGCCAAGGAATGCCCTGACTTGAGTCTGGGTTTTTGGAGCTACCCAGTCCAGAATAGTCTGGATCTTGGGTTGGAGTGGCTGAACTTGGCCTCCACCTACAAGGTGTCCCAAGTAAACCACAGTTCCCTGCCCTATCTGGCATTTGGATGCCTTGATAGAGAGGCCTGCAGATTGCAGAGCCTTCAAAACCTTCCTCAGGTGGACCAGGTGATCCTGCCAGGTGGAGCTAAAGACAGCAATATCATCAAGATAAGCTGTGCTAAAGGACTCCAAGCCAGCAAGGACTTGATTCACCAACCTTTGGAAGGTGGCAGGGGCATTCTTTAAACCAAAGGGCATAACAGTAAACTGATAATGCCCATCAGGTGTGGAGAATGCTGTCTTTTCTTTTGCTCCAGGTGCCATTTTTATTTGCCAGTACCCTGCTGTCAAGTCAAAGGTACTTAGAAATTTGGCAGCACCTAATTTATCAATGAGCTCATCAGCTCTTGGAATTGGATGGGCATCTGTCTTGGTGACAGAATTGAGCCCTCTGTAGTCCACACAAAACCTCATCTCTTTCTTTCCATCTTTGGTGTGAGGTTTGGGGACTAAGACCACTGGGCTAGCCCAGGGGCTGTCAGAGCGCTCAATTACTCCCAATTCCAGCATCTTGTGGACTTCCACCTTGATGCTTTCTTTGACATGGTCAGATTGTCTAAAGATTTTGTTCTTGACAGGCATGCTGTCTCCTGTGTCCACATCATGGGTACACAGGTGTGTCTGACCAGGGGTCAAGGAGAAGAGTTCAGGAAACTGTTGTAGGACTCTCCTACAATCAGCTTGCTGTTGGCCAGAGAGGGTGTCTGAGTAGATCACTCCATCTACTGTGCCATCTTTTGGGTCTGATGACAGAAGATCAGGGAGAGGTTCACTCTCTGCCTCCTGATCCTCATCTGTTACCATCAACAGATTCACATCAGCCCTGTCATGGAAGAGCTTAAGGCGGTTCACATGGATCACCCTCTTGGGGCTCCTGCTTGTGCCCAGGTCCACCAGGTAGGTGACCTGACTCTTCCTTTCTAGTACTGGGTAAGGGCCACTCCATTTGTCCTGGAGTGCCCTGGGAGCCACAGGCTCCAGAACCCAGACTTTCTGCCCTGGTTGGAACTCCACCAGTGCAGCCTTTTGGTCATACCAAAACTTCTGGAGCTGTTGGCTGGCCTCAAGGTTTTTGGTTGCCTTTTCCATGTACTCGGCCATTCTGGAGCGAAGGCCAAGTACATAGTCCACTATGTCCTGTTTAGGCTCATGGAGAGGTCTCTCCCAGCCTTCTTTAACAAGGGCAAGTGGTCCCCTTACAGGATGACCAAACAGAAGTTCAAAGGGTGAGAATCCTACTCCCTTCTGTGGCACCTCTCTGTAAGCGAAAAGCAGACATGGCAAGAGGACATCCCATCTCCTTTTGAGCTTTTCTGGGAGCCCCATGATCATGCCTTTTAATGTCTTGTTGAATCTCTCAACCAAGCCATTAGTTTGGGGATGGTATGGTGTAGTGAATTTATAAGTCACTCCACACTCATTCCACATGTGCTTTAGGTATGCTGACATGAAGTTGGTACCTCTGTCAGACACCACCTCCTTAGGGAAACCCACTCTGGTAAAGATACCAATGAGGGCCTTGGCTACTGCAGGGGCAGTAGTCGACCTAAGGGGAATAGCTTCAGGATACCTGGTAGCATGATCCACTTCTACCAGGATATACATATTTCCTGAGGCTGTGGGAGGTTCTAGTGGACCAACTATGTCCACACCCACTCTTTCAAAGGGCACCCCCACCACTGGAAGTGGAATGAGGGGGGCCTTTGGATGCCCACCTGTCTTACCACTGGCTTGACAGGTGGGGCAGGAGAGGCAAAACTCCTTAACCATGTTGGACATATTGGGCCAGTAGAAGTGGTTGACTAACCTCTCCCACGTCTTGGTTTGTCCCAAATGTCCAGCAAGGGGAATGTCATGGGCCAATGTTAGGATGAACTTCCTGAACAGCTGAGGCACTACCACTCTCCTAGTGGCACCAGGTTTGGGGTCTCTGGCCTCAGTGTACAGGAGTCCATCTTCCCAATAGACCCTATGCGTTCCATTTTTCTTGCCTTTGGACTCTTCAGCAGCTTGCTGCCTAAGGCCTTCAAGAGAGGGACAGGTTTCTTGTCCCTTACACAGCTCCTCCCTTGAGGGTCCCCCTGGGCCTAAGAGCTCAACCTGATAAGGTTCAAGCTCCAAAGGCTCAGTTCCCTCAGAGGGCAGAACTTCTTCCTGAGAAGAGAGGTTCCCTTTCTTTTGCTGTGTTGCAGTTGGTTTCCCAACTGACTTTCCTTTCCTCTTGGTAGGCTGGGCCATTCTTCCAGACTCCAGCTCTACTTGTTCACCCTGTGCCTTGCACTGTGCTCTTGTTTTCACACACACCAGTTCAGGGATACCCAGCATTGCTGCATGGGTTTTTAGTTCTACCTCAGCCCATGCTGAGGACTCCAGGTCATTTCCAAGCAGACAGTCCACTGGGATATTTGAGGAGACCACCACCTGTTTCAGGCCATTGACCCCTCCCCATTCTAAAGTAACCATTGCCATGGGATGTACTTTTCTCTGATTGTCAGCGTTGGTGACTGTGTAAGTTTTTCCAGTCAGGTATTGGCCAGGGGAAACCAGTTTCTCTGTCACCATGGTGACACTGGCACCTGTATCCCTCAGGCCCTCTATTCTAGTCCCATTAATTAAGAGTTGCTGTCTGTATTTTTGCATGTTAGGCGGCCAGACAGCTAGTGTGGCTAAATCCACCCCACCCTCAGAAACTAGAGTAGCTTCAGTGTGGACCCTGATTTGCTCTGGGCACACTGTTGATCCCACTTGGAGACTAGCCATACCAGTGTTACCTGGATGGGAGTTTGGAGTGGAACCTTTCTTGGGACAGGCCTTGTCTCCAGTTTGGTGTCCATGCTGTTTACAGCTATGACACCAGGCCTTTTTGGGATCAAAGTTTTTACCCTTGTACCCATTGTTTTGTGAAGAGGCTCTGGGCCCACCCTCCTGTGCAGGTTTTTGGGGGCCTGTAGAAGACTCTTTACTATTTTTAGTTTTGGTTGTCTCATCACCCTTCCCCTGGGGAGTCTTTGTGACCCCTTTCTTTTGGTCACCCCCTGTTGAAGTCTTGGACACCCTTGTCTTGACCCAATGGTCCGCCTTCTTTCCCAATTCTTGGGGAGAAATTGGTCCTAGGTCTACCAGATGCTGATGCAGTTTATCATTGAAACAATTACTCAATAGGTGTTCTTTCACAAATAAATTGTACAGCCCATCATAATTACTTACACCACTGCCTTGAATCCAACCATCTAGTGTTTTCACTGAGTAGTCTACAAAGTCAACCCAGGTCTGGCTCGAGGATTTTTGAGCCCCCCTGAATCTAATCCTATACTCCTCAGTGGAGAATCCAAAGCCCTCAATCAGGGTACCCTTCATGAGGTCATAAGATTCTGCATCTTGTCCAGAGAGTGTGAGGAGTCTATCCCTACACTTTCCTGTGAACATTTCCCAAAGGAGAGCACCCCAGTGAGATCTGTTCACTTTTCTGGTTACACAAGCCCTCTCAAAAGCTGTGAACCATTTGGTGATGTCATCACCATCTTCATATTTAGTTACAATCCCTTTAGGGATTTTCAACATGTCAGGAGAATCTCTGACCCTATTTATGTTGCTGCCACCATTGATGGGTCCTAGGCCCATCTCTTGTCTTTCCCTCTCTATGGCTAGGATCTGTCTTTCCAAAGCCAATCTTTTGGCCATCCTGGCTAACTGGATGTCCTCTTCACTGGGGCTATCCTCAGTGATTTCAGAGGTGTTGGTCTCTCCTGTGAGGGAACCAGCATCTCTGACTATTATTTTAGGAGTCAGGGTTTGAGGGACCCTGTTCTCCCTAGATAGGACTGGTAGGGGGGAATTTTCCTCCAAGTCACTATCCTCTTCCTCTGAGTTGCCACCCTCAGAGGGGTTGGCCTTTTCAAACTCTGCCAAAAGCTCCTGGAGCTGTATTTTGGTAGGTTTGGGGCCCATTGTTATTTTCTTTATTTTACAGAGTGACCTTAGCTCCCTCATCTTAAGATGGAGGTAAGGTGTGGTGTCGAGTTCCACCACAGTCACATCTGTGCTAGACATTTTGCTTCTAAAAGTTGGAATACTTTTTAAGAATCTACAACTGGTTCTAGAATCTAATTCAAACTTTTACAAACTTTTAAACTCTAAAAGAAATGCTAAACAGGATCTAACACAAGGCCCTAGCAGGTCTTTTAAGAATTTAGAAAACTTTTCAAATTGCAAAATTCAATTTCTAATGACAATTTTGGAATTTGTCGTGTGATCAGGTATTGGCTGAGTAGTCCAGCAAATGCAAAGTCTTGTACCCCACCGCTGATCCACCAATGTAGGAAGTTGGCTCTGTATGTGCTATTTCAAAGTAAGGAATAGCATGCACAGAGTCCAAGGGTTCCCCTTAGAGGTAAAATAGTGGTAAAAATAGATAATACTAATGCTCTATTTTGTGGTAGTGTGGTCGAGCAGTAGGCTTATCCAAGGAGTAGTGTTAAGCATTTGTTGTACATACACATAGACAATAAATGAGGTGCACACACTCAGAGACAAATCCAGCCAATAGGTTTTTGTATAGAAAAATATCTTTTCTTAGTTTATTTTAAGAACCACAGGTTCAAATTCTACATGTAATATCTCATTCGAAAGGTATTGCAGGTAAGTACTTTAGGAACTTCAAATCATCAAAATTGCATGTATACTTTTCAAGTTATTGACAAATAGCTGTTTTAAAAGTGGACACAGTGCAATTTTCACAGTTCCTAGGGGGAGGTAAGTATTTGTTAGGTTAACCAGGTAAGTAAGACACTTACAGGGCTTAGTTCTTGGTCCAAGGTAGCCCACCGTTGGGGGTTCAGAGCAACCCCAAAGTCACCACACCAGCAGCTCAGGGCCGGTCAGGTGCAGAGTTCAAAGTGGTGCCCAAAACACATAGGCTAGAATGGAGAGAAGGGGGTGCCCCGGTTCCGGTCTGCTTGCAGGTAAGTACCCGCGTCTTCGGAGGGCAGACCAGGGGGGTTTTGTAGGGCACCGGGGGGGACACAAGTCCACACAGAAATTTCACCCTCAGCAGCGCGGGGGCGGCCGGGTGCAGTGTAGAAACAAGCGTCGGGTTTGTAATGGAAGTCAATGGGAGATCTCGGGATCTCTTCAGCGCTACAGGCAGGCAAGGGGGGGGTTCCTCGGGGAAACCTCCACTTGGTCAAGGGAGAGGGACTCCTGGGGGTCACTCCTCCAGTGAAAGTCCGGTCCTTCAGGTCCTGGGGGCTGCGGGTGCAGGGTCTCTCCCAGGTGTCGGGACTTAGGATTCAAAGAGTCGCGGTCAGGGGAAGCCTCGGGATTCCCTCTGCAGGCGGCGCTGTGGGGGCTCAGGGGGGACAGGTTTTTGTACTCACAGTCTTAGAGTAGTCCTGGGGTCCCTCCTGAGGTATTGGATCGCCACCAGCCGAGTCGGGGTCGCCGGGTGCAGTGTTGCAAGTCTCACGCTTCTTGCGGGGAGCTTGCAGTGTTCTTTAAAGCTGCTGGAAACAAAGTTGCAGCTTTTCTTGGAGCAGGTCCGCTGTCCTCAGGAGTTTCTTGTCTTTTCGAAGCAGGGGCAGTCCTCAGAGGATGTCGAGGTCGCTGGTCCCTTTGGAAGGCGTCGCTGGAGCAGGATCTTTGGAAGGCAGGAGACAGGCCGGTGAGTTTCTGGAGCCAAGGCAGTTGTCGTCTTCTGGTCTTCCTCTGCAGGGGTTTTTCAGCTAGGCAGTCCTTCTTCTTGTAGTTGCAGGAATCTAATTTTCTAGGGTTCAGGGTAGCCCTTAAATACTAAATTTAAGGGCGTGTTTAGGTCTGGGGGGTTAGTAGCCAATGGCTACTAGCCCTGAGGGTGGGTACACCCTCTTTGTGCCTCCTCCCAAGGGGAGGGGGTCACAATCCTAACCCTATTGGGGGAATCCTCCATCTGCAAGATGGAGGATTTCTAAAAGTTAGAGTCACTTCAGCTCAGGACACCTTAGGGGCTGTCCTGACTGGCCAGTGACTCCTCCTTGTTTTTCTCATTATTTTCTCCGGCCTTGCCGCCAAAAGTGGGGCCTGGCCGGAGGGGGCGGGCAACTCCACTAGCTGGAGTGTCCTGCTGGGTTGGCACAAAGGAGGTGAGCCTTTGAGGCTCACCGCCAGGTGTGACAATTCCTGCCTGGGAGAGGTGTTAGCATCTCCACCCAGTGCAGGCTTTGTTACTGGCCTCAGAGTGACAAAGGCACTCTCCCCATGGGGCCAGCAACATGTCTTGGTTTGTGGCAGGCTGCTAAAACTAGTCAGCCTACACAGATAGTCGGTTAAGTTTCAGGGGGCACCTCTAAGGTGCCCTCTGTGGTGTATTTCTCAATAAAATGTACACTGGCATCAGTGTGCATTTATTGTGCTGAGAAGTTTGATACCAAACTTCCCAGTTTTCAGTGTAGCCATTATGGTGCTGTGGAGTTCGTGTTTGACAAACTCCCAGACCATATACTCTTATGGCTACCCTGCACTTACAATGTCTAAGGTTTTGTTTAGACACTGTAGGGGTACCATGCTCATGCACTGGTACCCTCACCTATGGTATAGTGCACCCTGCCTTAGGGCTGTAAGGCCTGCTAGAGGGGTGTCTTACCTATACTGCATAGGCAGTGAGAGGCTGGCATGGCACCCTGAGGGGAGTGCTATGTCGACTTACTCGTTTTGTCCTCACTAGCACACACAAGCTGGCAAGCAGTGTGTCTGTGCTGAGTGAGAGGTCTCCAGGGTGGCATAAGACATGCTGCAGCCCTTAGAGGCCTTCCTTGGCATCAGGGCCCTTGGTACTAGAAGTACCAGTTACAAGGGACTTATCTGGATGCCAGGGTCTGCCAATTGTGGATACAAAAGTACAGGTTAGGGAAAGAACACTGGTGCTGGGGCCTGGTTAGCAGGCCTCAGCACACTTTCAATTGTAAACATAGCATCAGCAAAGGCAAAAAGTCAGGGGGCAACCATGCCAAGGAGGCATTTCCTTACAGTAACCCCACCTAATGGTAATGTAAATAAAACCTAGAGATACCACGAGTAATCTAGCTAAAACCGGCAATCCATGAATGCATCCCATGTAATCTGTCTCTACTTCAGGAGAACTCAGAATAGCCCAGTGCAGCAGTGAGGCAACCAAAGGTAGTCTAGTTAAACCCTGCAGGAAGCGATGGTAGTCTATCTACCCTGGGGAATGACAGTCCCAGTCATCCTTTTGAGGAACAAAGTTCACTTTATGCCAAATCTTGGGCTTACCAACTGCAGCTTCGCTGTAGTCTCCGGAAACAAATGGTAGGTTAGATAAACTCTCTGGGAATCAATACTAGTCAGGATAAAACCATGGGGAAAATAATGATACTAAAATTCTGTTCTAGTGAACTAATTGTAGGGATGCTCCCGCTATTGGGACTTTATGGAAACTGAGACGTGGAAGTTAAGCATGGGGCGAACCTATGACAGGCTGGTTTACTGCTGAGGGAGAACCCTTTGTGTGGCTTGAAAGGCTGACAAAACTATGTAGAGAACTGAAGGGAGTATAGCTCAACTCTGGTTCGATCAGTGATTGCCTGCCTTGTCCCCGAGAACGTGTCTTCTTCCCGCTCAATGATATCTCAGAGGAGCTAACAAAATGCACAGCAAGGTCGTTCATCAAAACCTGAGACGTAAGAGAAAAGAATCTATAAAAAGAAGTTCAGACGGCCTTGGAGCGTCAGCAAGAACCTATCAGATCAACAGAAGCCATGCGCCTTGATGAGTCATCAAGGACAGCCTCACTGCACCTTTAATTACAAATCTGCCCAACTTCAAATGAGATGAGCAGACTCACCTTTTTTGCAAGATCATCAAAGTCCTGTTACAGCAAGTAAAATGATCTGGACCTCCGAATGTGTGCACTTTTGATTTTATTTTATGCTCTGTTGATATTTCTTGTGTGAAAAGCAATTGTCATGACAGATCAGACCAAGACCTGCCCACCCTCAGTTGAGGCGAGGAGGCTTCTCAAATTAACGGATTGCAGTAAGAGAAATGATTTGGACCTCCTAATGTCTACACATTTCCTTTTTTTTAATGTGATGTTTATATTTCTTGTGCGAAAGGCAGGTTTTGTTACTGGAAGCACCTAAAAAATGCATTCAAATTCTGTCCCAGAGAGCAACAAAGAGATCCTAATTACCTTGTTTCCAACTGAAGCGGGAACGTCCCAGGATCCAGAACTCATGGTTGTCGAAGTGGATGTCTCCTCGCGGGGGAAGGAAGGCATGGGCCAGCTCTCCATCTAAGCCGTCAAAGCATGGGTGCAGAGGTGAGAACCAGCAGTCGGTGTGGTTGAAGGTGTAGAAGCCTGTATCAGAAGAACAAGGATTGTTAGCTCTTATTTCAGAGTCCAAGAGGGATTTTTACTAATGCACCTTTTCAACACCTGATGAAGTGAATAGGAACCAGAAGAGTTTGGCATTGCCCATGAAGGCTGCAGGTCTTTCTGTTTAAGGGCATGTGTCAGAGTTTAGTTGTGATGGAAAATTCTCCAGTTTGTGTAGGAAGTAATATATCCGGAGCAAAAACAACCAGTGGAATCTACTCCAGCATTCTCACCCTGGTTGAGATTTCTAAATATCCGCAGGCTCTGCCGTAGTCTGGTAGTAGTGTCGGTGTCTTTCTACCAACCCATCCTGTGAGCTGTATTTGGGCCAGGGCTTTACCTCTTAGTGACTTAACAAAGAAGTGCAGTAATATTACCTTGACTTCGGTCTTTATCCTTTTAGCCATGCTGGTTGCTCCCTCTTGAAGGTACCAGCTGATTTCCCTGTGCTGGGGATGCTCAGTACAAGCTGTTCTCTCTGTCCCATGGAAGGCCTGTACCAGAAGCTCTTACCTTTACTGGCAAGTCCAGTGCCAGCAGCTCTGCATGTCCCAAGGAAGTCCAGTAAGAGCAGTTCCCTGTCCTAGGGAAACCTGGAAACAGCAGCTGTCCCGATCTGAGGATCATCAACAATAAAAGCCACCGCTCTTGAGAAAGGCCAGTAACTTCAGCTCTTCATTGTTCTTGGGTAGGGTAGTACCACCAGTTGCCCCTGTCCTCAAGATGCTCTGTACCTGTGGGTATCCTTGTCCTAGGAAAAGCCAGCACCAAGGTTACCTCTTTGCAAAGAGATGCAGGTATAATGTGGCGCAAGGGTTTAAAAAATAGCGCAATGCTTGAATGGCACCACTTTGTAAATATGGCGCATGGGCAATGCCACCTTAACACCACATTTGTGTAAAAAAAAATAAAGAAATGACGCAAATGTGGCGCAAGGTGGCACTAGGGGCATCATAAATATGCCATGGGGCACATTTGCGTAATTGTTTTTAAGCAAACATGGTGTTAAAGTGGCACTGCCCATGCACCATATTTACAAAGTGGTGCAATGTAAGCATGGAGACACTTTGTAATCCCTTGTGCCACATTATGCCTGCACCAGGCATCATGTATGCAAGGGAGGCGTTCCCATGTAGGGAGGTCTAGAAAAAAGACGCAGTGAAATTTGCTAGATTTTACTGCGCCATTTTTAGCATCATTATTAATGCCTGCCAAAGGAAAGTGTTAAGATGACGCTCCTATTGAAAACAATGGGCCTCCCTGTGCTTCGCTGCATTAGCACCATAATGTATGGTGCTAAACCAGCAAAGCGGCACACTAGCGCTATAAATTATGATGCTAAAGTGGACACGACCACCATGTTGTGCAGTATTGTAATTATGGCGCACACATGGTGTTGTTAGGGGGATGCAATGTGGCGCTAGAAAAGTGTGCATCATGAATGATGCGCCACTTTTCCATAAATAGGCCCTTTAAAATTGCACTTGATTCATTGGCATATAGGGTCGCCCCTTATTCTTACTACCTCTTGCAAAAAAGACAAATATCTGCAGCTCTCTGGCCCTGTGGAATGAGGTTACCAGCAGCCCTCCTGTCCTGGGGCATGTGGGTACTAGCAGCTCTCCCTGTCCTGGGGAATGAGGGTACCAGCAGCCCTCCTGTCCTGGGGAATGAGGGTACCAGCATCTCTCCTGTCCTGAGGTATGTGGGTGCCCCCCCGGTCTCCCTGCCTGGGGAATGAGGGTACCAGCATCTCTCCTGTCCTGAGGTATGTGGGTACCAGCAGCTCTCCTTGCGTGGGGAATTAGGGTACCAGCATCTCTCCTTTCCTGGGGCATGTGGGTACCAGCAGCTCTCCCTGCCTGGGGAATGAGGGTACCAGCATCTCTCCTGTCCTGAAGCATGGGGGTACCCGCAGCTCTTTCTGCCTGGGGAATGAGGGTACCAGCATCTCTCCTGTCCTGGGGCATGTGGGTACCATCAGCTCTCCCTGCCTGGTGAATTAGGTTACGAGCAGATCTCCCTAACCTGGGGAATGAGGGTACCCAGCAGCTCTATTGTCCTCGGGAAGGCTTCTCATAACAGCATCCTCGTCATGGAAACCCGGTACCATCAGCTCTCTGTGTCCTGGGGAAGGCGGGTACCAGCAGCTCTCCCTTACCCCATGGAATGCCGGTACCAGCAGCTTTCCCTTACCCCATGGAGGGCCGGTACCAGCAGGTCTCCCTTACCCCATAGAGTGCTGGTACCAGCAGCTCTCCCTTACCCCATGGAGGGATGGTACTAGCAGCACTCCCTTACTTCATGGAGGGATGGTACCAGCAGCACTCCCTTACCCCATGGAGGGATGGTACCAGCAGCTCTTCCTTACCCCATGGAGGGATGGTACAAGCAGCTCTCCCTTACGGTATGGAGGGCCGATACCAGAAGCTCTCCCTTGCCCCTTGGAGGGCCGGTACCAGAAGCTCTCCCTTACCCTATGGAAGGCCGGTACCAGCAGCTCTCCCTTACCCCATGGAGGGCCCTTACCAGCAGCACTCCCTTACCCCATGGAAGGCCGGTACCAGCAGCTCTCCCTTACCCCATGGAGGGCCGATACCAGCAGCTCTCCCTTGCCCCATGGAGGGCCGGTACCAGCAGCTCTCCCTTGCCCCATGGAGGGCCGATACCAGCAGCTCTCCCTTGCCCCATGGAGGGCCGGTACCAGCAGCTCTCCCTTGCCCCATGGAGGGCCGGTACCAGCAGCACTCCCTTACCCCCTGGAGGGACGGTACCAGCAGCTCTCCCTTACCCCATGGAGGGCTTTCCCTAACCTCATGGAGGGCTGGTACCAAGCAGCACTCCCTTACCCCATGGAGGGTCGGTACCAGCAGCTCACCGTTACCCCATGGAGGGCCGGTACCAGCAGGGCTCCCTTACCCCATGGAGGGCCAGTACCAGCAGCTCTCCCTTACCCCATGGAGGGCGGGGACCAGCAGCTTTCCCTTGCCCCATGGAGGGCCGGTACCAGCAGCTCTCCCCTTGCCCCATGGAGGGCCGGTACCAGCAGCTCTCCCTTGCCCCATGGAGGGCCGATACCAGCAGCTCTCCCTCACCCCATGGAGGGTCGGTACCAGCAGCTCTCCCTCACCCCATGGAGGGATGATACCAGCAGCTCTCCCTCACCCCATGGAGGGATGATACCAGCAGCTCTCCCTTACCCCATGGAGGGATGATACCAGCAGGGCTCCCTTACCCCATGGAGGGCGGGGACCAGCAGCTCTCCCTTGCCCCATGGAAGGCCGGTACCAGCAGCTCTCCCTTACCCCTTGGAAGGCCGGTACCAGCAGCTCTCCCTTGCCCCATGGAGGTATGATACCAGCAGCTCTCCCTTACCCCGTCGAGGTATGATACCAGCAGCTCTCCATGTCATTCTAAAGCCAGTTTCCGCCTCGTGCTCTGGGCTTTGCTGAGTGTGCAGTTGCACATGTGGCTCACACCTGCTGACGAGTGTTTTTTCTGATCCTTTCCTTCCTGCCTCTCACATCGTTCACAGTTTGGGAGGGCTGTGTTGGCAAAGGATGAAGGGCCCCAGCTTCCTGCGCCCCACCCTCGACCCCCACTCCGCATGCTGTCGGAGCCCACAGAAGGAGCCTTATCTGCCCTCCCGGGAGTCCTCTTTCCTACCATAACACCCCCGCCAAGGACACACAGTATTGTATTGTAGTACAACATTTATATAGTGCTTACTACCCCAATGTAGAGCGCTGAGGCGCTTTGCTATATGGGTAGCACGCTACAGCATGTAGGGCGTGTGGTTAGAAGGATGCTGTCCTTGTTTTGATCCTGTGTTGGAAGTGTTTCCATGTTGTGCGTGAGGACCATCAATGTGTGGTTATCGTGTTATGGGACGCAGTGCTTAGCAGTGTGACGGATGAACAAGTGTGACAGGGAGGTGCACAGGTCATGGTTTTCAGTAAGCTGGCAGCTTTCAGCAGCTCTGCAGGTTTTTATGGTATTTCGTATATCCATAGCCCACTTAGCTTGTTACTGCACTGGGCTCTCAATTCCGAGACATTTTGTTTAAAAATCATGATCTTGAGTCATATGCTAAAGAGAGAAATTGTGGAGGGTTCCACTGAAATAGACTTTGCTAGTAATTGTGTGCTTGATTGTCCTGGGTTCCGGAGTAGCGTGCTACTCACCGAAAAGCGCTTCGATGCCTCGTCATGGGTAGTAAGCGCTATATAATGAAAATGTCACTTACCCAGTGTACATCTGTTCGTGGCATCAGTCGCAGTAGATTCGCATGTTCTGCAATAGCTCGCCATCTGGTGTTGGGCCGGAGTGTTACAAGTTGTTTTTCTTCGAAGAAGTCTTTCGAGTCACGGGACCGAGTGACTCCTCCTTTTGTCTCCATTGCGCATGGGCGTCGACTCCATCTTCGATTGTTTTTCCCCGCAGAGGGTGAGGTAGGAGTTGAATTGTAGTAATAGTGCCCATGCAATGGAGTGACTAAGTATGCACCTATTTAAGGTTGAGATGACACATATATAAATAATTGAAGGTAACTTCCAAACTGCTACAGGCTCCCGGGGAGGCGGGTGGGCACATGCGAATCTACTGCGACTGATGCCACGAACAGATGTACACTGGGTAAGTGACATTTTCAGTTCGATGGCATCTGTCGCTGTAGATACGCATGTTCTGCATAGACTAGTAAGCAGTTATTTCCCCAAAAGCGGTGGATCAGCCTGTAGGAGTGGAAGTAGTCTGAAATAATGTTCTTAATACAGCTTGACCTACTGTGGCTTGTTGTGCGGATAACACGTCTACACAGTAGTGCTTGGTGAATGTGTGAGGCGTAGACCATGTGGCTGCCTTACATATTTCTTGCATTGGGATGTTTCCTAGAAAGGCCATGGTAGCACCTTTCTTTCTGGTTGAGTGTGCCCTTGGTGTAATGGGCAGCTGTCGTTTAGCTTTAAGGTAGCAGATTTGGATGCATTTAACTATCCATCTGGCTATACCTTGTTTTGAAATTGGGTTTCCTGCATGAGGTTTTTGAAATGCAATAAAGAGTTGTTTAGTCTTTCTGATGTTTTTTGTTCTGTCAATGTAATACATCAATGCTCTTTTGACATCTAATGTATGTAGTGCCCTTTCAGCTACGGTATCTGGCTGTGGAAAGAACACTGGAAGTTCCACTGTTTGATTTAGATGGAACGGTGAAAAAACCTTTGGTAAAAATTTAGGATTGGTCCTTAGGACGACTTTATTTTTGTGTAGTTGTATAAAAGGTTCCTGTATTGTAAACGCCTGAATCTCGCTTACTCTTCTTAGGGAAGTAATGGCGATGAGAAATGCCACCTTCCAGGTTAGGAACTGTATGTCGCAGGAGTGCATGGGTTCAAAAGGTGGACCCATAAGTCTAGTTAGGACAACATTTAGGTTCCATGAAGGAACAGGTATTGTTCTTGGTGGTATAATTCTCCTAAGGCCCTCCATGAATGCTTTAATGACTGGTATTTTATATAGGGAAGTTGAATAGGTAGTCTGCAGGTATGCGGATATTGCTGCAAGGTGTATTTTAATGGAAGAGAAAGCTAGGTTAGATTTTTGTAAGTGAAGCAAGTAACCCACTACATGTTCTGGAGTTGTGTGTAATGGTTGTATTTGATTAATATGGCAGTAGCAAACAAACCTCTTCCATTTACTTGCATAGCAGTGCCTGGTGGATGGCCTTCTGGCTTGTTTTATGACTTCCATACATTCTTGGGTAAGTTGTAAGTGCCCGAATTCTAGGATTTCAGGAGCCAGATTGCTAGATTCAGCGATGCTGGATCTGGGTGTCTGATCTTTTGGTTGTGCTGTGTCAACAGATCTGGCCTGTTGGGCAATTTGATGCAGGGTACCACTGATAGGTCTAGCAGCGTTGTGTACCAGGGTTGCCTTGCCCAAGTTGGTGCTATCAATATGAGTTTGAGTTTGCTTTGACTGAGTTTGTTTACCAGGTAAGGAAGGAGAGGGAGAGGAGGAAAAGCGTAAGCAAATATCCCTGACCAGTTCATCCATAGGGCATTGCCTTGGGATTGTTTGTGTGGGTATCTGGATGCGAAGTTTTGGCATTTTGCGTTCTCCCTTGTCGCAAACAAGTCTATCTGAGGTGTTCCCCAGAGTTTGAAATAAGTGTTCAGAATTTGGGGGTGAATTTCCCATTCGTGGACCTGTTGATGATCTCGAGAGAGATTGTCTGCGAGTTGATTTTGGATCCCTGGTATAAACTGTGCTATTAGGCGAATTTGGTTGTGAATTGCCCAATGCCAAATTTTTTGTGCTAGCAGGCTTAACTGCGTGGAGTGCGTCCCCCCCTGCTTGTTTAGATAATACATTGTTGTCATGTTGTCTGTTTTGACGAGAATGTATTTGTGAACTATTATTGGTTGGAAAGCTTTTAGTGCTTGAAAAACTGCTAGAAGTTCTAGTTGATTGATATGCAGGTTTGTTTGATGTACGTTCCATTGTCCTTGTATGCTGTGTTGATCGAGGTGTGCTCCCCACCCTGTCATGGAAGCATCTGTTGTTATTACGTATTGTGGCACTGGGTCTTGGAAAGGCCGCCCCTTGTTTAAATTTATGTTGTTCCACCACAGAAGCGAGAGGTAAGTTTGGCGGTCTATTAACACCAGATCTAGAAGGTGACCCTGTGCTTGAGACCACTGTGATGCTAGGCATTGTTGTAAGGGCCTCATGTGCAGTCTTGCGTTTGGGACAATGGCTATGCATGAAGACATCATGCCTAGGAGTTGTAATACCATCTTTGCCTGTATCCTTTGTGTTGGATACATGCGTTGTATGATGGTGTTGAAATTTTGAATTCTTTGTGGACTTGGAGTGGCTACTCCCTTTGATGTGTCTATTATGGCTCCTAGGTATTGTTGTACCTTGCGCGGCAGAATGTTGGATTTTGTAAAGTTGACGGTGAACCCGAGTTTGAAGAGGGTTTGTATGATCTGATTTGTGTGATTTGAGCACTGTATGAACGAATGGGCCTTGATTAGCCAGTCGTCCAAATATGGGAACACATGTATTTGCTGCCTTCTTATGTGTGCAGCGACTACCGCTAGACATTTGGTAAAGACTCTTGGTGCGGTTGTTAATCCGAAAGGCAGTACCTTGAATTGGTAATGTATTCCTTTGAATACAAACCTTAGGTATTTCCTGTGCGATGGGTGTATTGGTATATGGAAATAAGCATCCTTGAGGTCTAAAGTTGCCATGTAGTTGTGTAGTTTTAGCAATGGCAATACTTCTTGTAGTGTGACCATGTGGAAGTGGTCTGATTTGATGAAAGTGTTCACTACTCTGAGGTCTAGGATTGGTCTCAGTGTTTTGTCCTTCTTTGGTATCAGAAAGTACAGTGAGTAAACTCCTGTGTTTATTTGTGTGTTTGGCACTAATTCGATTGCATTCTTTTGCAATAGTGCCTGCACTTCTATCTCCAGGAGATTGGAATGGTGTGTTGTTAAATTTTGTGCTTTTGGTGGTATGTTTGGAGGGAATTGTAGAAATTCTATGCAATAACCATGTTGGATAATTGCTAGAACCCAAGTGTCTGTAGTGATTTTCTCCCATGCTTTGTAATAATGACCTATTCTTCCCCCCACTGGTGTTGTGTGGAGGGGGTGAGTGACATGTGAGTCACTGTTTAGTAGTAGGGGTTTTGGGACTTTGAAATCTTCCTCTATTTCTAGGGAATTGCCCTCCTCTATATTGTCCCCGAAAACCTCCTCTATACTGTCCCTGGTAACTGGACGGTGTGGCTTGTGAGGTGCTGGCTTGTGTGCTTTGACCCCGAAACCCCCCTCGAAAGGGCGTTTTACGGAATGTGCTGTAATTCCCTCTGCTCTGCGGGGAGTAGAGTGCGCCCATGGCTTTGGCAGTGTCCGTATCTTTCTTGAGTTTCTCAATCGCTGTGTCCACTTCTGGACCGAACAGTTCTTTTTCATTAAAAGGCATATTGAGAACTGCTTGTTGAATCTCTGGTTTAAATCCAGACGTTCGGAGCCATGCATGCCTTCTGATAGTTACAGATGTATTAATTGTCCGTGCAGCTGTATCTGCAGCGTCCATGGAGGAGCGTATCTGGTTGTTGGAGATGGTCTGTCCCTCCTCAACCACTTGTTTTGCCCTATTTTGTAAGTCCTTGGGCAGATGTTCAATGAGATGTTGCATCTCGTCCCAGTGGGCTCTGTCATAGCGCGCAAGTAGTGCCTGGGAGTTCGCGATGCGCCACTGGTTTGCAGCTTGTGCTGCGACTCTTTTACCAGCTGCATCGAACTTGCGGCTTTCTTTATCTGGGGGTGGTGCATCTCCAGATGTGTGAGAGTTTGCCCTTTTCCTAGCTGCTCCTACAACGACAGAGTCTGGTGGCAGCTGTGTAGTGATGAAAACCGGGTCCGTAGGAGGCGCCTTATACTTTTTTTCCACCCTTGGTGTGATTGCTCTACTTTTGACCGGCTCCTTAAAGATGTCTTTTGCGTGCCGGAGCATACCAGGGAGCATAGGCAGGCTTTGGTATGAGCTGTGGGTGGAGGAGAGTGTGTTGAATAAGAAATCATCCTCGACCTGTTCTGAGTGGAGGCTTACGTTGTGAAATTGTGCTGCTCTAGCCACCACTTGAGAGTACGCGGTGCTGTCTTCTGGTGGAGATGGCTTTGTAGGGTATGCATCCGGACTGTTATCTGACACTGGGGCGTCGTATAGGTCCCATGCGTCCTGATCTTGGTCACCCTGGCTCATGGTGGTGTGAGCTGGGGAGTGTGATGGTGTTTGTGCTGGTGAAACGTTAATCACGGGCGGAGGAGAGGGTGGTGGGGTAACTCTTTTCACCACTTTTGGTTGTGGTGTTTGTTCCGTCTGGAACTCCAACCTTCTCTTTCTCCTAATGGGGGGAAGGGTGCTTATTTTTCCTGTCCCCTGCTGAATGAAGATACGCTTTTGCGTATGGTCCACATCAGTTGCTTGTAGCTCTTCCTCAAACCTATGCTTTTGCATTTGGGAGGTTAGCGAGTGCTCTTCTGTATAAGAGCCTGAAGCTGGGTCGCTTGCAGTTTGTTTCGGCATAGAAACTTTGTCTGCGTGTTTTTTCGGCTCCGAGGTGACTTTTTTCCTTTTCGGGGCCGAAACCTCTCGGCGTCGATCTGTTTCGGTGCCGCTGTCTCGGCGTCGAGCCGTGTCCACACCGGCATCTCGGTGTCGAGGCTTGTCTCCAGCACTTTCTCGGTCCCGAGAAGGCTGCGTGCCGGTGTCTCGACCGGAGTCGGACGATCTCGGCACTGTTTGGGCCTTTTTCGGTGCCGACGGTCGGTCACCGAATTTATGGGTCGAGCCATGGCCTGGTGGCAGTGGCGTCCCCTGGGCCTTGTAAATGTTCCTCTGAGTGGATTTCGACGTCTTACTCACGGTTTGTGTATCGTCGAATCCTTCGGAGTCTGAGTCTTGGATCGAGAAGGTACCTTCCTCTTCCTGTTCCTCGAACTCCCGTTGGGCTGTCGGTGCAGACGCCATCTGAAGTCTTCTGGCTCGACGGTCTCGGAGTGTTTTTCGGGACCGGAACGCACGACAGGCCTCGCAGGTGTCTTCGCTGTGCTCAGGTGACAGGCACAGGTTGCAGACCAAGTGTTGGTCTGTGTAGGGGTATTTATTGTGGCATTTGGGGCAGAAACGGAACGGGGTCCGTTCCATCGGCGTTCTTCAGCACGCGGTCGGGCCGACCAGGCCCCGACGGAGGATCGAAAAACTACCCCGAAGGGCACCGGAGCTCTTCGATCTTCGATGCGGTGTGGAATCTAAGTACGCCGATCCCGAACGCAACAATACCGACGAAAATCTTCCGAAATTAGCTAATTTTCCGTTCCGAAACTCGGAGCGACAGGAACACGTCCGAACCCGATGGCGGAAAAAAAACAATCGAAGATGGAGTCGACGCCCATGCGCAATGGAGACAAAAGGAGGAGTCACTCGGTCCCGTGACTCGAAAGACTTCTTCGAAGAAAAACAACTTGTAACACTCCGGCCCAACACCAGATGGCGAGCTATTGCAGAACATGCGTATCTACAGCGACAGATGCCATCGAACATGCTATTACAATTGTGAGATGTCAAAAAACGTTTTCAGTGTATGCGGTTTATTTGCTAGGGACTGATACAGTACTGAGTGATGGATATGGCCCGTCGCAGTTATTATCTTGTGTGAGTAAAAGTGAATTATTATGCATCCTGTATGAACTACAATTGACTGCTCAGCCACCCAGTGTTATGGTGTCGATATCAGTGTGGGTTCTATATTGTACTGTTTTGCAGTTGCATTTATATAGCACTTACTCGTCCTGACAAGATTCTATAGTGCTGTACACCGGGCATCACTCTGCTCCAGGACTCAGGGTTAGTAGTTGTTTTTTTTGGATACTGTTGGTTATTGGGATTAGCAGTGCTCAATTTGAGTGGCTGGTTGCCGGTGGGGTCCATCAGCATTTATTTATGGGGACTGGCGCTTATTTTTCGGCATCGGACATTAACAGAGATGAAGAGAAGGGAAAACACACTGAATGGAAAGACAGAGGAAAAGTAAGATGGAAAAACCATCACCAAGAGAGATAGCATGAACCTGCAAAAATAAGATAAAGGGGCAGTGAGTGTCTGGTAGTGGATTCAAAATGCATGAAGTGGTTGTAACACTACACAGCATTGGTATGTCGGCATTTAATTGCATCAGCAGCGGGTTTCTGAGCAGAGCTTTGGGCACCAGCACTAATTTTTTTGTTTTTACAAATTAAGCACCGGGGATTAGTCTGGTGCTTTTATGGAAACCATGCCATGCATTCACCCAGTTTCTATGTGATAGTTTAAATTAAAAGGAGTTATGTGTGATATGTAGTGGGAGAGAGGATGTATGAATACATGCAATGGATCGTGGCATTAATAGATGACCTACAGAACATTAGATTATATGACTTTTAAAGGACAGGTTGTGATCTTTGAAATGAGGTGTGGGCAGCTTACACAGATAGAGTAGAGGAAGCAATCCTATCCACAGAAAAGTGCCCAGCAACACTTCTTGGGCTCTGGAAGCTGACCGATTAATCTAAGAACACATGCCACCACCATGGCCTACTATGTTGTGGCACTGGAGAGGTAAATTGCCTGCAAAGCCACCACGCCCTAGTTGAAACAGGTGCTTGAGATCGAGAGGCATGCAGATATTGCGGACTAGATTGGTCATCAGGAAAAAAGCTTACACAACTGTCCCAAGCTGTGAAAGCAGAGTCCCCAGTCAGGACTAATACAGACCATGGCTAATAACTAGACCAGATACATGGGGCAGAAGCAGTAGCGACACTTGCATGTGTGTCCATGGCCAAAGTGGGAGCGGATCGAGGCCCATTCGCAGGTGCCTATGGGTGTGATAGACGTAAAACTACCATACTACCATCCGAGCCTGATGCCTTCAAATTATATAATGAATTGAGCGCACACACCAGTGATAGAGAAACTATGTGATCATGCTCTCTTCTCTGGGGCCAACGACTTGGACAGAAAAGTACCCAATACAATCCTCACTTGTGGATGCACCTGGACTGGGTCACCTATGAACTGCAGCTGAGGCAAATGATCTCATCATACTTTTTTTAAAGTATTTTTATTGGCATTTTCCCATGTAATATACAATGCGAGCTTACAACCTCACGTGTACATTGACGGCTTGAAAGCATACATTATGAATACACTGAGAAGATGTCTAGCTAAGGTTACAGACCCGGGTTATCGAAACCTCTCGTGGGAGCCTGGAGATTCCACCCCAACCTCCAGAATTTAGTTCACATCTGTACTTCCCCCATGTTAATCCCAATACTCCTGTTGGGAGGTTGAGTGTATTTGATACTAGTGTTCTGTGTCTTGTGTCAGTCCACAGGACTTAGCTGGCCAGTAACTTCCAATCTATAATGCTCTTTGCACATACCCCAGACCCAATCAAATTTTCTGGGACAACCTCTAGCTGCATATATGACTTTCTACACACCCATAGTCCCATCCATCCCTGCAAGCCACTGACTATTAGTACAGTGGATGACCCCCAGTTGTGTGTGATGTCTCTCTTCACCACAATCAACCTAAGTGTGCACCATACCAGCTTTTTTCTCCAGAGGTCAAATGTCCCCAGGGAGCCCGAGCAGTATAAATTGGGGATTGTGCGGTGTCTCTTTGCCAAGGACGGTGCCAAGTTCCCGCAGTATCATATCCCAGTAGCTCTGGGTCACCGTAAACTCCCATAAAGTGTTCTAGAATAAGCCCTCTGGCCCAACATCAAAAACAGGCAGGTGAGAGGATCTTCCCCATCTGTGAAGCCTGGACCTATCCAAATAACCCAATGTAGGCTTTTCACCGCAATCAGGCAGAATTGCGCCCTTATGGTCACATCCTCGGATGCATCAAAGCAGTCTCCCAGTTCACATCCTCAATCTCTCACAGGTCACTTCACAACTCTGACACAGGCTCCCTAGGTTGTCAGGGACATTGCTTATGATGACCTTGTAGAGTGTGGAAACTGTGCCCCTGCCCAATGGCTCCTTTAGCAGAAGATTCTCTGGGGGAACTGACTCAAGTAGGTTGCACCAGTCTATCCCTTCAGCATGGAAGGCATGCCTAAGTTGTGTGTATTTGTAAATTGAGTGTGCAAAAGGTCATATTCCACTTGTAGGCTCACAAATACCTGACCGCTCTGTCTTCTATGACGTCCTGTATATTGGAGATCCCAATCAGGTCAACAAGGCAAACATTTTCATCTGGGCACCTCTTTGAGCAGTGCATATACCCATAGCAGGGTTTCAGTCGTGACCCTCCCTTTCCATCCCTTGTGTATGTGTGCCTTGTCCCAGACCACCAGTGCAGCTGGGCAGAGGTAGGAAGGAACCTTGTGTCTTTACCATCATAGAAGTAGTGTTCCCATGTGGGTTCAACATGGCACATCTGTCCAGCTGGTCCTCTGAGTCACCTGCTGGGGCTTGAACCTAGTCATTAATAGTCTGAAGTTGGGAGGCCCAGTAAAATGCCCTCAGGTGCAGTAGGGAAATTCCTCCATTGTACAGAGATCTATATAGGGGTTTCAGCCTATCAAGGAGAAATCTCATCACCCTTAACAACTACCACCTTCAGGGAGTGACCTTCAACAAATATGATAACATAAAAACAATATCTGTGCTGCAATACATTTGAATCATATTTCATAAATCTGCTATTTAGAAGATTATTGGAAATTAAATGGTGAAACATCACCACGTGTGTGGCAAAAATTCATGAAATGGTGAGAGGAATGACTGTTCACACGGAGCTCCTAACCAAACCATACAAAGCCAACATGATGAAAAGTAAAGTAGTGAGAATCTCAGCAGCCCAGGCTAATATAAATAAATATTCCAGGCAGCTAGCATGTACAGAACAAGAAAAAGCAATGGAACACTAAGAACAGGAACAAATGCTGTCAGATGGTCCTAAAACAGTAAAAGAAACGAGGACCTCATTAGAATACAAAATAGATGCAGCAGCTGTAGATTTGAACCTACTAAGTGGATCTGCGAAACGCCACAGAACGAGTATCACATAAGGAACAAAAAATGACAGATGCGTAAAGATGTTTATCAGCATAGAAAAAAACAAGGCAGAACTAAAATACTGGAAGTCTGTGTAGAGGACGGAGAGGAAAGATCACACAGAAACAATGTGTGCCTGATCGTCCTGCCTGAGAAAATGGAGGGAAAGTGTCTGAAACTCTATCTGGAAGAGTGGAAAACGGGAACGTTGAAATCCAAGGGCTTGTTGCCCTGCTTCTCAATCGAAAGAGCAAATAGGATGCTGGCTGCCTCCCCACTGCTCAGTGCGCATCTGAGATGATCATATTTCATCTGCTCAGTTATAGAAACATAATGTGCTACTACACACAGCAAGACAGGCAGGTTAACTACAGATCAATGATGCACGTGTAATGCTGTTTCTGGACTATATGTGAGAGGTGCAAAAGCCCCACTTCACTTTTAAAGGTGAGAAAAAGAAATGTAGAGAATAGAATGTGAACTATTTGACGGTCTATCCTACGGAATTTAAAATTATCCATGAGGGAAGAGCTCACTTTTTACCGAACCAACAAAGGCACGGGACTGGCTAGATGCTCCGGGCGACATCAGAGAACAAACAATTTGCTTGACTCACTGGCGATCCACGACATTCTGAAGAAGAGACAGGTGCCTGCAGTTATAAAGAGAAGCATCAGTGATGCAAAAGTAAATAAATAACCCAGAGTATTCTGAAAATACCTCTACAAAGAATTAATGAAATAATATGACTCTATATTGCCAACAACTCGGGAAGTTGTACGATGTGCACATACAGACGTAGAGTGTACTATACATAGGGTGGGGCACGCCCTTTACCTCCCTGGATTTACCTCCAGCTGTTCAGAACAGGCATAAATATGTATAAATGCCATTAGAAACGTACAAGGTACCCTCATGGATACCCAGGAAGGAATAAATGAAGTCTTTTTAAATATATTCTAAACTCTTATACAAGAAGCTACATATAATAGTGACACCTTGTTGTACCCAATACCATCAGAAATGGGCCTGCACAAGTGAATCCAGAGGCGGAAGCAGCAATTGTAGACACCAGTTACACTGGAAGAAATAACAGAAGCTATTGATGAATTAAAAGTGGACAAACCCTAGCACCAGCCACCACAAAAGAATGCTATCAAATATATAATAGTCAATTTTCTAGTAGACTAGTGCACGTATACCAAGAAGCTATACACAATGGTGCCTTATCACATCCTATTAGAGGGGTATTACTTATAGTCATTCCGAAACCAGAGAAAGACCCACTGGACTATGGAAATCGTCTCCGGCTCTCACTTTTGAACACAGACAATAAGGTATTGGGCAAACCTCTATCTCAAAGACTGCAAAGCTTTGTTGGAAATCTGGTGGCAGGTGACCAATGTGGTTTTATACTTCGTAGGCGGACATGGCTTACCATTAGAAGATTAAGATGTTTTGTGTGAAATAAGGAATGAGGAACAACTGGTTTTAGCGCCATTGGACACTGAAAAAGCCTTTGACCCTATATCCTGGCACTATTTGTTTGCACTATTAGCAGCTATGAACATTGGACCTGCCTTTCTTAAGATGATCAAACTACTGTACAAAAGTCCACTAGCCAGAGTGAAAACAAATAGGTTTATCTGAGCAGAATGAGAGCTGGAAAGGGGCCCACATCAGGGGTGCTTGTTGCCCCCCCATTGCTTTTTGAAGGAGAAGAACCACTGGCATGCCACCTTAGAGCTTCTCTAGACAATTGGGCAATGGAGCTAGGGGAACAAACATTTGGTCTCTTTTTGCACGGATGACTAATTGCCGTATCCAAAAAATAAAAACAGCTGACGATGTGCCACTCTGAATGGACATCCTGGGCAACTTTGGGAAAGGATGGGGCATCTGTGTTAACAAACAAGCATCACTTGTGTACCCACTAGCCAGGTTATCTGATATACCGAGACAGAACCTGCCAGCATTAGAGGTGCCTTGGGTACCAGATATGTTTAGATATTTGGAAGTAATGGTAAAACTCCGAAGCTCAGTGGCATGAATTGAATATCCTACAGTAGATTCGTGTCTGGGAGAACAGCAAATATGATGGTGTTACCTAGGTGCCTCTTCGTCTTTTAATGCAGACTATCCATGATACCACCAAAACACATCTTGCATCTACAGTCATTGTTAAATATGTTAGTATGGGGCAAGTGAAGAAGTAGGGTCAAAATGGGTACCCTCACATGCACTTATGAGGCGGGGGACTGCGTATATCAGTTATGGAAATCCGCGACCTGGCTGCCCAGCTGCAAGTTGTAGCCGACTGATTCGACCCAGACGACAGTATCAATAAAAATCTGCTGGTTGAGTTATTAAAAGGCAAAGAGCTGTCAAAATACTTGTTTCTGGATGCAAAATCATTCGGTGACACACCCCGGCTGGTGAGTGAGTGATAGGTCTTTGGTAAGGAAAAGTGACAGGTCCAGATGGAGCAACCAAATACCATATGCATGCGACTCACCACTATGGCATCCTCCAGACTTTGGCCACTTAGGGCCAGATGTAGCAAACTGTTTGCGACTCGCAAACGGAGAAAATCGCCATTTGCGAGTCGCAAACGCGTGTTTGCTATGCAGAAATGCATTTTGCGAGTCGGAACTGACTCGCAAAATGCATTTCCGAGTCGCAAATAGGAAGGGGTGTTTCCTTCCTATTTGCGAGTCGCAGTGGTATGCAATTCCATTTGCGACCGCGTATGCGGTCGCAAATGGAGTCGCAGTTACCATCCACTTGAAGTGGATGGTAACCCACTCGCAAACGGGAAGGGGTCCCCATGGGACCCCTTCCCCTTTGTGACTTGACCTAAAATTATTTTTTCAGGGCAGGCAGTGGTCCAAGGGACCACTACCTGCCCTGAAAAAATCCGAAACTAAAGGTTTCAGTTTTTTTTCCTAAGTGCAGCTCGTTTTTCTTTAAGGAAAACGGGCTACACTTGGAGAAAAAAAAACTGCTTTATTTAAAAGCAGTCACGGACATGGAGGTCTGCTGTTCCCAGCAGGCCTCCATCCCTGTGAGTGCCCAGAGTCGCTATGGGGGCGCAAATTGCGACCCACCTCATTAATATTAATGAGGTGGGTCTTTGCGACCCCATAGCGACTCGCAGAAGGTGTCTGAGACACCTTTCTGCATATGGTTTTGCGACTCGGAAATTGCGAGTCGCTCGGAGTCGCAATTTCCGAGTCGCAAAACCTAGTTTTGCTACATCTGGCCCTTAGATTGTAACATGGAAATGTTGGGGTGGAAAAGAAGAGAGTGTGTTACCCTGGGTGACCTGTGGGAGACTAATGCGTTATCCTCATTCAATATAGCTAGAGAGCTGTCTGAGATTGCTGCAGGTCAATTCTTACAATACCAGATCATGTGAGGTACCGCGTGCCAACTGTAGGACAATATACAGGATGCCCCCAAAGGTGTCCAGTACCCTACTACTGCTAGCCTTCGCGGTTAGTAAATAAGAGATTATTACTTAATACTATACGGCCACAAGAAAGGATATCCACACTCCTCCCCTACACACTCACACATAATGGGTAACAGATTGTAATTTAGAGTTTACAGATAATCAACAGAAAAACACACTTAGCATTAGAATCCTACTGCTGCATTTCAATTACGTCCATAGGACATATATGACCCCTGCAATACTACACAGACTTAACCCCAGACCACCAGCTCTTTGTCCTAAGTGCAGCGAGCTGGAAGCTACATATTGTCACTTGGTTGGAACAGATTACGGGAAAGAGTGGTGTGAAGATATAGAGAGCTGTGTGTGTCGATCCTGATACCTCTCCGCCAGTAGACATGCTGTGTGAACATAGATGCAATTAAAACAAAATATAAAGGAGGAAGGAAATGTGTACGGTTCACGCTACCATTGCCAAATATACATATTGCAATTAACTGGCTGGGAATCAGGGGATATGAGATGGGAAACTACATTCGAGATACTCCTGAATGGATATTATCAAAAGAGATGAAAGTGAAACTGAGTAGGACTGATGAAAAGTTACAAGAAGATTTAGACCTTTGGAAGATGCTGAGACATAATTTGATGCATCCCCCGCAATGGTAGACCTGCACGAGCCACCTGTGATCTTGTATCAAATGTATGTAGTGTATTACTACTGCTCAACAACATGAACTACATGCACAGTTTCGTATACCAACCTTGTCGCCAATGTTATTTTGAGAACTCTGGAGTATGAGGGATGCTCAACAAGCATTGGCAAAGCCAGTACATCTCACCTATGCAAGAGCTGTTGGTTTTGCCAATATGTTTCAGCCATGTTGTACACCTGCGTGGCTGCTCCTCAAGATGGCTAAAAGTTAGTGGGGTAAAGGAGAGTGGCATGGAATGCTATAACGTGGAGTGGCGTGAAGAAGCGTAGAGTGGTGAGGAGTAGAGTTGATTGGCGTGGAGGTTCATGGAGTGGGGTGGAATGGTGTAGAGTTGTGTGGAGTGTTGTGTAGGAAGTAGAATGTCAGAGTGTAAGGGCATAGAGTGCAGTAGAGTGGAGAGGCATAGAATGTCGTGGAGTGGTATAGAGCAGAATGGAGTGACATAGAAGGTGTTGGTAGGTGTTGTGTCGAGTTGAGTAAAGAGTTGTAGAGTGTCATAGAATGGAGTAGATTGTCGTAGAGTAGTGTAGGAGAGTAGAGTGGTGTGGCCCAGAGTGTCATAGAGTGGTGTGGCGTAGAGTGGAGTAAAGTAGTGTGTCATAGAATTGAGTGGAGTAAAGTGGCATAGAGGGAGTTGCGTAGAGCTCTGTAACCTGGGGTAGTGTAGAGTGGCATAAAGTGGAGTAGAGTGTTGTAGAGTGGAGTGACAAAGTGCAATATAGTGTCAGACTGGAGTCTAGTTTAATGGAGTAGAGCGTCATAGATTTGAGCATCATAGCGTGTGGTATGGTAGAGTGCCTCAGAGTCGAGTAGAGGGTCCTAGAGTGAAGTGGTGTAAAGTACAGTGGTGCAGAGTAGACTAGCATAGAGTGCAGTGGCACCCCTGCGGGGTCTGCAGAGCCTCCTCATGGGGTCTGTGACTGCTTAGAAAATTAACTAATATTAACAGATTAATAAAGGGTATATAAATAAAGAGGCTAAATGTACAATTGAAAATTTGAAAACGAACTCTAAATGTCAAGGAATTTGAAGTTGGAGGATAAAAATTAAATTAGTATCTTTAGATTGATACGTGGGAGCAGCGCAGGTGCATGAAACAGAATGTAGTATGGTGATGCGTGGCTTCAATTGAATTTAGAAAAGTTCCAAGCTTCCTATTTAAATTAAAAACATATTTTTGTTTGCAAATCAAATGCAATGTGTTATCAGATGTGTATGTGTTTGATGGAATGCTTGTTTCTATATTTTGTGTGTATTGTTTTACAGTTGAAATCACTAACAATGTTTAGTCTTGATTCCTCGGCTTCCACTAATGACTCTGTGAGTTTGGGGGGGGGGGGGCCCTGGATTCCAATAATGATTCAGTAGGGGTTCGTGGGTTCCAGTAATGATAAAATTGGTGTTCACAGAAGTCAAAAGGTTGGGAACCACTGGCATAGAGTGCATTGGTTTTTAGTAGAGTGGTGTAGAGTGCATTGGCGTACAGTGCACTCCTGTAGAGTGGCATTGAGTGAAGTGGTGTAAAATGAAGTGATTCACAGGAGAATGGAGTGGTGCAGGGTAGAGTGCAGAGGTGTAGAGTAATGTAGAGTGCAGTGGCATGGAGTGCAGTGGCGCAGAATAGATTACAGTGGCGTGGAGTGATGCAGAATGTAGTGGCATAGAGTGCATAGGGGCAGGTGTGCAGTAAAGTGGTGTAAAGTTGAGTGGTGAAGAGTAGAGTGCAGTGGAATAGAGCAGAGTGGCGCAGAGTGGTGGTGTAGAGTACAGTGGTGCAGGGTAGAATTGAGTGACAGAGTGCAGTGACTTGGAGCACAACGGTTTAGAGTGGTGTAGTATGCAGTGCCATAGAGTGCAGTCGTGCAGGTAAAGAGTGGTGCTGAGTTCCATACCAAAGAGTGCAGTCTTGCAGAGTAGAGTGTCCTAGAGTGCAGTGTTGTAGAGTGCAGTGGCGTAGTGTAGAGTGAGGTACGGTAGAGTGGTTCAGGGAGCAGTGGTGCAGAGTGGAGTATAGTGGCATAAAGTACAGTGGTGCAGAGAGTTGGCATATAGTGTAGTGGCGTAGAGTTAATTCATTTTGAGTAAAGTGGTGTGGTGTGCATTGGCGTAGAGGGCAGTGGTTTAGACTAGAGTGGGGTAGAGCACAGTGACAGAGTACAGTGGTGCGCAGTAGAGTGGCACAGTGTAGAGTGCAGAGGCATAGAGTGCAGTGGTGCAGAGTGGAGTAGAGTAGATTGTTTCAGAGTGCACTGAAGGGGCATAGTGTGGAGTGGTGCAGGGTAGAGTGGAGTGGTGCGAGGTAGAGTGCAGTGGCATGAGTAGTGTTGTAGTGCACAGTGTAGTAGAGTAGTGCGGAGTAGAGTAGAGGAGTAGAGTGGCATAGAGTGCAGTGGCATAGAGTAGCTTGTTGCAGGGTAGAGTGGAGTAGTGCAGGGTAGAGTGCAGTGGCATAAAGTATTGGTGTAGAGTGCAGTGTTGCAACGTACAATGGCATAGTGTACAGTGATGTAGAGTGGGGTTGTGCAGCGTAGAGTGTGGAGTGGCCTAGACTGGAGTAGTGTAGAGTGCAGTGGTGTAGAGTGTAGTGGTGCATAGTAGAATGGGACAGAGTGCACTGACAGAGTAGAGTAGTGCAGGTTAGAGTAGAGAGCCGTAGAGTGCAGTGGCATAGAGTGCAGTGTTTCACTGGAGTGGCGTAGATTGTAATGGCGTAGAGTGAATTTGCATAGAGTAGTGCAGAGTAGAGTGTAGTGGTGCATAGAGTGGTGCAGTGTAGAGTGTCAGAGAGTGCAGTGTTGCAGAGAAGAATGTTGTAGAGTGCAGTGGTATATTGTACAGTGGTGTAGGGTGCAGTAGTATAGAGTGCAGTGGCATAGAGTGGTGCAAAGTACAGTGACAGAGTGAAATGGTGTTGAGTAGAGTGTTGCAGAGTAGAGTATAGTGGCATACAGTGCAGTGGTGCAGAGTAGATTGGCATAGAGTACAGTGCGTAGAGTGCCTTGGTTTTGAGTAAAGTAGTATAGAGAGCATTGGCATTGAGTACAGTGACATGGAGTGCAGCAGCATAGAACAGAAAGACGTGGGATCAAGTGGCGCAGGGTAGACTGCAGTGACATAGAATGGAGTGGCACAGATTGGAATAGACTAGATTGTTTCAGTGTAGAGTGCAGTGGGGCAGAGTAGTTTACAGTGCAGTGGTGTAGAGTGGAGCGATGCATAGTAGAGTGGCATAGAGTATAGTGGCATACAGCGGATTGCCATAGAGTAGGGCAGAGTAGAGTTTAGTTGTGTAGAGAAGAGTGGCATGGAGTGGAGTGATGCAGAGTAGAGGAGTGGTGCAGGGTAGAGTGCAGTGGTGTATAGTGTAGTTGCCTAGAGTGCAGTGGCACAGAGTAGTTTAGAGTGCAGTGGTGTCGAGTGGAGCGATGCATAGTAGAGTGGCGTAAAGTGTAGTGGCATTCAGTGGATTGGCGTAGAGTGCAGAAGAATGGTGCAGAGTAGAGTTCAGTGGCATAGAGTTCAGTGGTGTAGAGAAGAATGGCATGGAGTGGAGTGATGCAGAGTAGAGGAGTGGTGCAGGGTAGAGTGCAGTGGTGTATAGTGTAGTTGCCTAGAGTGCAGTGGCGTAGAGTAGAGTGGCAGAGAGTGCAGTGTTGCAGAGTAGACTTTGGTAGGGTGCAGTGGTGCAGAGTGCATTGGCGTGGAGAGCAGTAGTGCAGAGTAGAGTGGCATAGAGAGCGGTGGCATACAGTACCGTGGTGCAGAGTAGAATAGAGTGTTGTAGACTGCGGTGACAGAGTACAATGGCATAGAGTGCAATGGCATAAAGTGTTGCAGAGTTGAGTATAGGGGCATAGAGTGCAGTAGTGGCATTAGATTGGCATTCAATGCAGTGAGGTAGAATTTATTGGGTTTTTTAATAAAGTGGTGTAGAGTGCATTGTCGTAGAGTGCAGCGATGCAAAGTACAGTGCAGTGATGAAGAGCAGAGTGCAGCGGAGCAGAGTAGAGATGTGCAGCGGAGCAGAGTAGAGAGGCACAGAAGAGTGGAGTGGTGCCGAGTTCAGTGGCACAGAGTAGATTGTTATTTCAGAGTAGAGTGGAGTGGTGCACGGTAGAGTACAGTGGTGTAGAGTAGAGCAATGTAGAGCAATGTAGAGAGCAACGTAGAGAGCAGAGTAGCTTAGCATGGCATAGAGAGGACAGGCATGGAGTGCAGAGTAGAGTGGCATAGGGAAAAGCGGCGCAGAGTGGAGCGGCGCAGAGTGGAGCGGCGCAGAGTGGAGTAACGCAGAGTGGAGTGGCGCAGAGTGGAGTGGCGCAGAGTGGAGCGGCGCAGAGTGGAGTGGCGCAGAGTGGAGTGGCGCAGAGTGGAGTGGCATAGGGAAGAGTGGCGCAGAGTGGAGCAGCGCAGAGTGGAGTGGCATAGGGAAGAGTGGCGCAGAGTGGAGCAGCGCAGAGTGGAGCGGCGCAGAGTGGCGCGGCACAGAGTGGCGCGGCGCAGAGTGGAGTGGCGCAGAGTGGAGTGGCGCAGAGTGGCGCAGAGTGGAGCGGCGCAGAGTGGAGCAGCGCAGAGTGGAGTGGCGCAGAGTGGAGTGGCGTGGAAGAGAGTGAGCCGAGTGCAGTGAAGGAGTGTGGAGTGCTGCAGAGTAGGCGGAAGTGGGGTAAAGTGGAGTACGCATGGTGTGCAAGCACACTGCCATTATAGACAACACATTTCAATTGAAATGACCATTACATTTGCACAGATAAAAGTACACAGCGCAGATATAATATGTGAAAATGTCATCACCCAATGCATTGATTTGTATTGATTGTATTGAAATATTTGTTTCCACCACACCTCTGAATTATCAAAAAATGTGCTTCATGTGTGCTTTTTTTAATTCTGATATATCCGCACAGTTCATTTGCACACATTTAAAACTGAAGCTGCACAGCCTCAAACAAATAGAGCGAGCAAACAGCAAGCAAGCAAATGTGAGTTACAAACCACAAAGCCAGTGGTAAGCAATTGAAGAAGAAGGTTGACAATCTTAAAGAAATCATGTTAGTTGGGATGACTGTCACGAGTGAGTTGATATTAAACTGTAATTGTAATTGATTGTATATAGTTTTGGAACTGTCACTAGGCGCTGTAGCGCTTTACTGCCAGTAGCGTGCTACTCCTCTACCCAAGGTTAGTGGATAATCCATTGTTTTTTAGTTATCATTTGTTAAGGTCAGTGCTGTAAAAAAAATAATTCATGCATGTATTCCAGTTTCTTGGTGGTAATTGCATTAATAGCAGTTGATCATTGGGAGGAGGTATGAGGATGCGGGCAGAGGGTTTCAAAGATGGAGATGTTGTGATCTATTAAATGAGATGCGGGCAGTATAGAGAAATACCACAATAGGCGATAAGCTAGAGTCCATGACATAGAGTAGAGTATACTCAGAGAGAGGAGGTAAGCTGGAAAGGCAGGAGAGGGGAGCCATTGGACTTATTAATCAAAGGCCTGTGATTTGAACTGCTTTAGGAATGTCCTTGGAGGAGGACATGCAACCTGAGGATGTAAAACTGTAGGCAGAAACAGCATTGCGTGCGATGTTGGCACTCTAGCGCCTAAGGGCAGCCAGCGCTGTATCTAGGCACTGTGATGTTGGCGCAGGAGGCCTGGTTTCACAGTTCCCACGAGGTCAGGGAGGCAGGACGGTTTCGCTGTTTCCTGGAAGGTTCGGTTTGGCCAGTGGGAGCTCTCTCCGCGCCCGGAGGTGTCTGCGGTCTGTTATTGCAGAGTTGCTGTTGAGGCGGCTCCGGGGCGGATCTCTGGAATCCATTCCCGAGGTATGTGAGGCCGCCCCCCCCCCCCCCCCCCCCCCCCCCGCAGCGAGGCTGGGTGTGCGCCTGGGGGGCTTTGAAAGAAGCTCTGTCTGATCTGGAGCCATCATCTCTATAGCAGACTTGCAGGTTCGACGGGACCGCAGTATATCCCAAAAGTCCTGTATTTTGTAACTTTAGTATGAATTTTCCGGTCTCGAGATTGGGGCCTGGGCAGAAGGTTTGAGTTCCATCGGCTTTGGTTTCAATGACCCTGCCTGTTATTTAAGCATTTCTTGGATGTCAAATTAATGAATGACCTTGGTATGACAAGGAACAATAAAAAGTGGATTTTTGAATGTTTGAATCATTCTTAGCCACTGATAATTACTTGCTCAGGGCAACCTTCCCGTCCGCCACTGGATTTATGCGGAAGGGGATGGCCCAATTATGTGGCAGAGATGAGTAAATTATGGGGCAAAACAAGGCAATTTATGCTGCGTAATGCAGCACATTTTGTGGTAGCATTACTTCATTCATTTGTAATATTTGCACTGTGTGGGTATTGGTTGCACTTTATTAGAACCAATTTAATATCCAAAATGCAGCAATAAATAACAGAAGGGTGACCAGTCAACCTTTGCTATGGGATTTCCACTCTGCTGCAGCACGTGTTGCTGAATTCTTCGTCACTTTTGAACCGTTTGAGCTAGAAACAATCTTTTTGTTAAAATCTGCAGGTTAAGCAGCAGATGGTGGATTATGTGGCAAATCTATAATTATGCGGAAAAACACAGCAGCCACACAATGGCATAATTCCAGAGGCTCTGCCTCTTATTGTACTCCAGAAAGCCATGGCCACACACAAATTAGCTGTGGTCCTGCTCCATAAACATCGGTCCACACCGAACTGCCAGGCCAAATTCCCCCTAGACGAGGACACGAACAACCCCAGACCTGACATCCGCCTCATTCAAACTCGTCAGTGAGGTGCAGCTTGAGTTCTATGGCACAGAAAGGTACAGGAGCCACATCTGTGCATGCCCTTCACGCGGTGGGGTCTCAATTAGAAAAACAAAAAACATGACAGGTGGAAAGCTTGAGTTAATCTCAGCCACTGGCAGGGACTGAGACCAGCCAGCTGGAGACAGGGCTAGACTATTTTCTTTCACTCACACCTCAGATCACACACCAGGGCGTTGCACCCTTCCCACTTGACTCACTTATCATTCATTGAAGATATTAGTAAAGGGGACGCTGCAGAACAAGCACTCTTGGTGAGGGTTATCCAAAATGTGCATAAATTCTTGCGATTTATGGTCCTTGTTCAAAATGGGCAGTGAGAACATGGGCTTTAGTTCATGTGGTAGTCAACAAGGAAGGACCGGGTTCTTCTAAGGTTCCTCAGTCTTCAGTTTGAATTGGAGATCATAGAGGATATTTGTCCTAACTCTTTTATACAGTCCCTATAGAGAGAAGCCTTAAATGCAACATACAACCCCAGTATGCGCCTGGAAACCTTTGTAGGCACCACAGCGAGGTACAATGTGTGGGCGATATGCAGGATTAGCCCACAGCACACTGAAAAAGAGTTGAGAAAATAACAAGCAAAACTGGTTGATATAACAATGACCCCATCTGCCTTTCTGAATATGTAGTTGCACCTCTTAATAACAGAAACCCTTCACTACCTCTCCAGAGGCTAAAAATAAGGGGTCAGATGTATCAAAGGGTTTTACCCATTCTGTGTCTATGGGAAAGTGCGTTGGTACATATGGCCCAAGGTGTTATACAGCTGCTGACCAGAGTCTTCAAGACCTTCCAGGCAGAGACTCCTACATACCTCACACACATACCTCCTGGTGCAACTCTTTCAAAAGCTTCACACCTGGCTTAATCCCTACATACCACCGACCACCTCCTCAAGATTCTGTCTTCAAGCCTCCTGACTCCCTTAAACTGAAACCGTTTCCCAGATGGGATCCAAAACTGCTCCAAATAAATCACCCCACAAACTGGAGCCTCATAGCTGTTCTGCCCCCCTCCTGCAGCTGCTCATCCATTCCCTAGCCCAAACACTCCACCCCTGAACCAGGCCACCACGAATATCTTACCACCAGCACAAAACAAAAGCCCACGTCTTGAACCACTGTGCTTTTTTGGTTGAGTCTCTGCATCCTTTGCCTTCAGGGGGGCACTGTCAATCTTATCTTGGATAACTTAAAAGGAGTATCCTTCCACTTCCCAAGAAGTGCTTTTATTGATATGCATGCAGGACTATTTTACAACTGAAAAGTACACTCAATCTTCACACTTCTTGACACAGTCAATTATTTATCTCATTCATGCACTAAACAAAAATCAATCTTTTTCACTGCAAGACATATTATTTCACTCCACGGTAAAATAATGAATTCCTAGGAAACCACAGCCCCATTCCACTAATTCTTTTCATTACAGGGACAGTTCTTTACAGTCGCTTGCAAATACAGTAAGCCACCGGGCTGCTAATAAGATGGTGTTCACACAGCAGTATTTGAACAACTTCCACCAAGCTGTGCTGAGCCCATATCCAGTACACCTGATGGCACTTTATGTGGCTTGTAACTGAAAATGCAAGCAAGACCTTTTGACTTTGCCAGTACTTGTTCATTATCGTATTGTTTATTATATGAGCAGCACCAAGCCTGCTGGCCGCAACAAGTGGAGCATATATAGGACTGATAAGCTAAAACACATCAACTTAAATACACGACCCTGATCGTTATACTTTGCATGTAATAAACTATACATGATTACAGTAAGGAAATTAGAGTACTTGAGCACGAATTAAGAGCAGTCAACCCCCAATAATTTCTCGTACATCTATGCATTTTATTTTTTGTGTTATGTTGTCATTACATCTTCCTTATGGATTTACTGACATCCGCCCATGTGCTCTTGTACCAGGGAGAGTTAAGGTCAAAGGAAGTGATTTTAGATAGCAGAGAAAAGGTAAGAGATAGGTAAGACACTACAGAGGACGAAGAAGAGTTAGGACAGGGAGCAAAGAGTTAAAGTGATTGAAGAAGTGAATAAAACAGTAATGTAAAATAGAGAAAAGTATGGCAGAAAGAGAAGCAATAAAGATAACTCGAGGTAAAACATGGAGGGGAAGTAAAGGAGAGACAATACGGAAAAGAAGTAACATAGAGATGGTACATCAGAGAAGGGGGACAGGATGATTCAAAAGCTGAAAAACAATGGAATAACTACAGGGGAAGGAGTGGTGGGTGGTGGGCCGCAGGAAGGTGACGTAAGGATTTCTGGATGTAGAGAAAATGATCTACAGATTGTGGAACATTTTGTTCTTCAGCCTGGAGTACTGAGTATGTCATATGCAGTGTGATTCTAATGAGATTCACTTGGTCCTAGTGCTGGCAGATGATGATAGAAGAGCTGCTAAACTAAAGCACACTTTTCACTGATATCACTCTATTTTTTGGCCTTGCACACCGATGTTTTTATATACTTGGCAGGTTGCTGTTCCTGAAACAATCCTCTCTTCCAGGATATATTTGATTGTGAAAGTAGGAGTGTGTGGTTTGTTTAGCAGTGCCACACACCTTAAATAGAAGGCTAACTCTGTTTGAATTTTTTTTACAAAATGTGTTTTTTGATGATTTTTTGTAATTTCAGAAGCATTCCTTGGAAAAAGATTTGAGAAAGTTTGTAAATTGAGTCATATTCATATTAAACTCTTCTCAAAATGTTTCGCCATTTCAGGACTGAGCTCTTCATCAGGAGAATTGTCACTCTAAATCACTTGTAAGTATGTAAACAACAACAGAAAGTAGACTTCAAAACAATTTAAACATTTTGAATTTTAAGAAACCTCAGTGATGTTGGTGTGATGCACACCATCAACCTTCCTACGTCTGCCTACCACATCATATGGAGTGGTGTGTGGGTGGGTTGTCTGATAACTGTATACACAAGTATTGTCTGACATACATATTATGTCCTGTACATCGCTAACAAAAAAAACAATCCCCTTGGGTTTCGATTTTCTGTTATTAACTCCAGTTGGGTGATATTTTTCTAAACAATATTTAGGACTCGATTTTTTATGTCAGACAATATTATGGTACTAGACCAATCTGCTGGGATGGTGTGGTGTGCACTGGAATTGGATGGGGTAGGCATGTCGTGTTTTGGTGGATATTGTGGTATGGTGTGAAGTGGCAGAGTGATTATTTTCAGAGTGTGATGTGTTGCTTGTGTGATGCAGAGTGACATGATGTTTCAAGATATGGGGTCATATATTTGGGTGGCATAGGCCGTTGTGTGATGTGATATCCTGAGATATGATGCAATGTGGCCCAGAGTTGTGTTGTAGTGTGAAAGTTGTTGGACACTGCAATTTGTTGTGGAGAGTTGTGGTGCTGATGGAATGACACGCTGTAATATAGTTTGACTAGGGGTGTGTTGTATGGTGTGTAGAAGCGAGGAAATGGAACTAGCTAACCTTTCACCTCTGGAGCTCCCCATCTCTTCCAGAGTTCTGAAAGTCCCTGAAGACCTCGCTATTTGGCTAATCTCTGGACCCTGCCAGCTCCTGGGTACCCTCACGGGCGACAAGTGCTCTACCAATCTACCGATGGATTTATTGTTGTAGTGTTATTTGATTTATTGTGGTAAGGAGTGATATAGCATTGGCTTTCAAGGTTTGGAGTAATATGGTGGTGTGTGCTGAGGTTGGATGTAATGTGGTGCATGGTATGTATAATATTAGGTGCTATGTTGTGGTGTTTTACAGTCTTGTGTAGTGTTGCAAGCTGTTCCATGGTTGTCGGGCTGAAGTTGTGTGTTACGGTGTGAAGTAGTGTGATGTTCTATGAGGTGGTACAATGTAATGTGATGTTGTCTGGCGTGATATTTAATAGTGTGAAGTGGTGTTTGATAATGTAGGATCTTGTTGATATGTTGCAGTATGGATGGGATATGTAAGGTATGTGCTCCACAGTGGTGCTCAGTGATGCGGGTGGTATAATGTGGTGATGGTTATTGTGTGATGAGAGGGTGTGGCTTAAGGGCCAGACCTGCCAACTTTGGAGCTGAGGGGAACGAAGTTCCCGTCTCAGCTCAACATCCTGAGATTCTGGGCAAATTACTTAATTTCCCTGGCCCTACAATTCAGTGCCTTTAGACCCTCACGGGTGATTTGCTGCTCTTCACAAATCCTGGATATCGTTATGGAGGATGTTCTTTGTGTTATGTGTTCTGAATTGATACAATGTGATTTGGTCAGGTTTAGCACATATTTCATTGTGTTGTGTGCTATGGTGTGGTATGTTGTATTATTAGAATGGTGTGATGTTGTAAAACATGGCATAGTTTGTGACGAGATAGAATTGGGTAGTCTGATGTGATGTTGTATAGTGGATTGTGGTTATGTGCCTTGTGAAGCAGTGTGATGTGGTGCTAAGTAGAGTGGTGAGGAAGGGTAATTGCTGTTGTATGTTGTTATGAGGCACTAAATTGTGTAGTATGGTACAGAGTGAACCAGTGAAGTGTCATTTCATGTGATGTGGTATGTTGTGGCTTTGGTAGTGTTTGTTATTCTGTAAACTAGTGCGTAGTGCAGTGCGGTGTGGTTCAGTGTTGTATGTTGTAGGGTGTGACGAGGTGGAGAGTAGAGCGTAGTAACAAAGGCCTCACAAAGCTAGGTAAGTTTTGCTCCCCCCCTCCAGTTTCCTCCATCTGCCAATTCCTCATTTAAAGCCTCCTCTAAACCAGAGAGAGGAGAACGGCGAGAGAACAATGGGTAAAACTGCTGTCCATACATGGACACCCAGGGAGAGCCCTTCAGAACTGGACTGGTCTCATGTGGACACTTGGAAAACCGCAAGTGGGCCGAGACTGAAGGGGCTTGCACTTAGGCTGGATGGACAGATCAGCTATCCAACCTGGTAAATAGCCCTGAGAGAGACATATTAAGGCCCATATTTATACTTTTTTACGCTGCATTTGCGTAGTTTTTTTACGCAAAATTGGCGCAAACTTACAAAATGCAATTGTATTTTGTAAGTTTGCACTGCTTTTGCGTAACAAAATGACGCAAATGCGGCGCTAAAAAAGTATATATATATGGGCATAAATTTGTTGCAGATATGTATATAATTTGCTGCCCTCCCCCCTTGATTCCACCTGGAGTTGATTGGACACACTAGTTATACTTGATACATTAAGGACTCGTATCAACACGTGTTCCTGGGCTGCCTTTTAGCTGCTAGTCAGTGTTTAATTTGTACTGGTGTTTGCCGGTGATTGGCACTGGGACTTAATTCTTAACACCAGCACTTATTTATGACAGTCCACCACAGGGTGGCATTGTCTACCTGTTTTTGAGCACAGCATAGTAGCAGATTGTTTAACAATTTATGAGTTTAATTATGTACCTTAAAAACAGTAATAGCAGCACATGCAGGTCAAACTTTCCCATTTGTAGAATGTAGCTTCTGCACTGGTATTTGGCAGTGCGCTGGCAGTTTGTGATGCAAGCTGCCCTAGCCTCAAGAGAAATACTTAGGGCCCTGGCACTTTGGAGCCCTCGCTCACCTATCTTGAGATCAGACTCCTCCTGCGACGGCACATGCCTGAAGGTTAGAGGCGAGGCGTTGCTCCACATCTTGAAGGCAATGGCAATAGCTTTGTCTGTGTCGTCTTTGTTCAGAGTGCTGGGGTACTGGACGATCCTGGAAACAAAAGAAGATCAAAATAGCTTGGAGCATTAAGGTATGGTGACAAGCAGTGTCAGGTTGTGTAGGACCATCTGGCAAAAATGAGTGGCATTGGAAACATAAGCTATGAACACACCCAGTGAAGCTCATTCTATCCTTGGTCCATGACACTTCAGCTGTGTTGCACATATATCCATCCTTTGTCACCTATTCTCTGACAGCCACAGAAGGGAGGTACTATGGTGAGTCTTAGTCTCTCAGCCACCCATACTTACATCTCTTCTGAAATTGAATCTTCCAGCAAAGTCTTGCCTGCAATCATCCTTCCACACATTGTCTTTCTTCCTATTGCTTTTGTTATATCAAAAACATAGCTCTCCCATGCTATTCCTTTTCTTACAATAGGCACCTGCATGTGACCCTTTATTGCTGTTATCTTCCTTTTATCTTTGTACTTCATTTTATTCCTTCTGATGTGTTCAATCTGCATCCTCAGCTCCCCTTGTCCCATTCAATCCTATTTTTTTCTGTGCTGTCCTTCTCTTACAATCACATCCAGCAACAAAAGCTTGCAAAACACACTGGAGGAGACAAGGGAAGGTGTTTCTTGAAAAAGATGCTGTTATTAGGTCTGCCCAGATCTTAGGTGATCAAGAGCAAACAATATATTTGAGAAGCACTACTGAGAGTAAAGGCATTGGCTCTGCCCAAATGTTGATTCTCTTCAAATACAGCCTTTGAGTGGGCAGAAGCTGTGTACTTTCACTGAAAAGCGTAACTGTATTGCACATTTCGCCTTGTAAGAAAGGTTCTGCTTAATCCTGCAAGACTGTGCTGCTATTGGAGGCAAGCCAAGGATCAGGACTATAGACCTGATCTACTTATAATCAAAAGTTAAAATGTAGGCTGTAAGCCACACACATCCATTGTGAAATCATATATTAAATCCAATATATGTTTAAGGGTGCATTCATGTTACACTCTGCTGAAGCCCGCTAAATTTTATGTGGAATTTCAAACTACCTTAGTAAGTAAGAGTTTTGAAGTTGTTGCCCGTCTGAAAACCCTGTGTATAGAAGATGTGCGCAGCAATAATCTATAACCCTTCTTAGGGAGCCTTGTGTATTTGTTGGCCAATTGTAAAGTCAGATGCCATAGGACTGATCTCTTCATTACTAAATGTTATGACGAAGGCAGTAGGCCTGACCCATTAGTTGTCAAAAGCATTAATTGAAGCTAATAGCCGTTAAAGGTGGATTGGTATTAAACTTGGTAAACGGTGTAGACGTGTACTGTTACGTGGAATCTCATGTATTACCAAATATTTTAGTGTTGGTTACCCCATCTGACACACCACTACAGAAGATTTGCATGTGATACTTTTTGTCAGGCCCTCTTATAATGGGTTGTATTTTGTTTTGCGAACTGTTATTTTGTACATAATGTTAGAATTTTACTTCCGATGGTTGCCTTGTGGGAAAGCTTGTGGTCACTTCTGTAGGCCTGCATTAGTTAGGGTGACAAGGCTTTAGGCTTAGTTGGTTCATTGGGAAGATGTCAAATGCCACAGGTCAGATATGTATACAAAGAAAATTCCCAACAAAATGAGTAGGCCTTACTTATTGGTGAAAAGCATCTGTTAAAGTCAACAGACCTTTAACTGTGGATTGGTATTACATCGTTTAAACAGTGTGGACAGGTATTTTGTTAAATGGAATCTTAGACATTGCCAATTTTAAGGGATTCAGAAGACGAGACTTTGATCATCATGTTATCAAGCAATATGTACGGCATGGGCTAAGAGAGGTTGTGACAGCTTTCCAGTCTCCCAGACACCAATCGTTGTGCTTATGGAACACAAAAACATGGCACATTGGAAAATGTCTAGGAGCGGTCTGATGTTTTGGTGAGTGCTCTTACAGAACACATCCAGGTTAAGCTAGTTCACTTCTAGGGTATGAGCAATGGCAGCCATTTTTAACCATGAGTCAGACTCTGAGACTTTACCTGGCCCTGGTGCGTCTGTTAAAGCATCCCTGTGATCTGTTTCACGCGTGGTCTTTTCTTATTTTACTTCATACCCCGGTTCCCTGGGTGTTAGTATTTTCTACAAGTGCATTCTGCATAACCTCTTCAGTTTCCTTCCCTAAACACATAACAATTTAATCTATTTTGAGACAGGTGTAATGGCTTCTAGCAGGTTCTAGGAGGATGGGTCATGCTCCAGTGCATGAATGCCTAGTAAGTCACACTTGTTGATATGTTGGTTATTTTAGCTCCAACAATGATGATCAATATCCAAAAGTCATAAATAATCGTAAGACGCAACATTTCAAAACAAACAATTTTCGGCTGTTTTCAAGAATTTCTTAAGGTCTACAATCAAATCAAATCAAATCATTAACATTTATAAAGCGCGCTACTCACCCGTGCGGGTCTCAAGGCGCTAGGGGGGTAAGGGGGGGTTATCGCTGCTCGAACAGCCAAGTCTTTAGGAGTCTCCGGAAAGCGGAGTGGTCCTGGGTGGTCCTAAGGCTGGTGGGGAGGGAGTTCCAGGTCTTGGCCGCCAGGAAGGAGAAAGATCTCCCACCCGCCGTGGAGCGGCGGGTGCGAGGGACGGCAGCAAGTGCGAGGCCAGCGGAGCGGAGGGGGCGGGTGGGGACGTAGAAGCTGAGGCGTCTGTTGAGGTATTCCGGTCCCTTGTTGTGGAGGGCTTTGTGTGCGTGGGTGAGAAGACGGAAGGTGATCCTTTTGCTGACTGGGAGCCAATGCAGGTGTCTCAGGTGTGCGGAGATGTGGCTGTTGCGGGGTACGTTGAGGATGAGGCGGGCCGAGGCGTTTTGGATGCGTTGCAGGCGGTTTTGGAGTTTGGCTGTGGTCCCGGCGTAGAGGGTGTTGCCGTAGTCCAGGCGGCTCGTGACGAGGGCGTGGGTCACGGTTTTTCTGGTGTCGGCGGGGATCCAGCGGAAGATCTTACGGAGCATGCGGAGAGTGAGGAAGCAGGCGGAGGGCACGGCGTTGACTTGCTTGGTCATGGTGAGAAGAGGGTCCAAGATGAAGCCGAGGTTGCGGGCGTGGTCTGCGGGGGTCGGTGCGGTGCCGAGGGCCGTGGGCCACCAGGAGTCGTCCCAGGCGGACGGGGTGTTGCCGAGGATGAGGACTTCCGTTTTTTCAGAGTTCAGCAATTTCCGTAAAATAAAATCTGACATTTTTGCTTGAACAGAAAATTACTTTACATCCGTGGTTCCCAAACTGTGGTCCGGGGTCCCAGGAAGTCCGCAAAACCTCTTTAGGGGGTCCATGACTGCTTAGAAAATTAACTAATATTAACAGATTAATAAAGAGTATATAACTAAAGAGGCTAAATGTAGAATTGAAATTGTTAAAACGTACTGTAAATGTCAAGGAATTTGAAGTTGGAGGCTAAAAATTAAATTAGTACCCTCAGATTGATTTGTGGGAGCAGTAAAGGTGCGTCAAACAGAACATAGTATGGATGATGTGTGGCTTTAAATGAATTTGGAAAAGCTTCAAGCTTCCCATTAAATTTAACAAACATATATATTTATTTGCAAATTAAATGCAATGTGTTATCAGATATGTATGTGTTTATTGGAATGCATGTTTCTATATTTTTTGTGTATTGATTTACATTTCAAATCATTGGCAATGTTTAGGCCTGAGTCCCTGGCTTCCAGTAATGACTCCGTGGGTGGTCCCCGGATTCCAATAATGATTCAGTGGGGGTCCCTGGGTTCCAGTAATGATAAAGTGTGGGTCCACAGAAGTAAAAAGGTTGAGGAAACACTGCTTTAAATGTTTATTTTACACCTGGTCATGAATGAACACTTTTTAAGTCCTCAAAGTGACTAAGTAAGCCATTTGCCTAGATTTTTAAATATTTTTCAAAATGTTGTGTTTCGGTCTATTCAGAATATGAAAACGCCTGTAAAGACAGATCTTTTAGCTCCAAAAGTGCTGATCCACAGGCAAAAGTTATAAATACTTTAGATATGCACCATTTGAAAACAAACAATTTTGCCTATTCTCAGGAATTCTAAAGGTCCTTGATGAGCAATTTCCATCATAAATCATACATTTTGCTTGTACAGAAAATAACTCAAGATGTTTATTTTTCACGTAGCCATGGATAAACACTTTTTAACTCCTCAAACTAACCAAATAAGCCATTTTCATGGACGTCTGAGCATGAAAATGACTGTCAACACAGTTGTTTTAGCTCCAAAAGTGCTGATCCACATGCAAAAGTAATAACTACTCAAAAGAGGCAGTATTTGAAAATAAACTAGTTCTGGCAATTTTGAGACACTTCTTAAGGTACACTTTCAATGATTTTCAGGGTAAAAGTACACGTTTTGGCTAGAACAGAAAATTATTCCAAATGTTTATTTCACAGCCTGTAATAAATGAAGACTTTTTAGGCCCTCAAACGGATCAAATCAGCCACTTTCATAGATTTCTACTAAAAATCTTGTGATTTGGCTATTGAGAGCATATATTACTCTAAACAACGTTTTTTTTAGCTCCCACTGTGGTAATTCACTTCCAAAAACGTATAAAAAATGCAACATTTGAATAGCCATTTTGGGGCATATCTTAAATTCCAGAATCATAAATCTCATGGTTTCACTTGAACAGGCAATGACTCCAAATGTTGTTCATTTCCCACCCCTTTGTGAATGAACACTTTTTAAGGAACTCAATAGATACCTTTCAGCACTTAGCCATAAACTCTCTATCTTACGCAAAGGTTTTACTCAGCCTCCAGAATCTGAGAAAGAGACTCTCTGCAACCAAATTTCCAGTCTGAAAGGACAAGTTCGAGGCAGCTTTTCTCTTTGTCTCTTTCTTTTCCCCTTTTCTGACTTGAGGTCTCTGGTGGAATTTGTGTTCCTCTAATATCACTGAGACTGGCGAGAAGGGCTTGGAGTTGACATCAGTGTACATCGCTTATCAGACCCATGATACAGATGACCATAGTAGGCAAGGGTTTGGTGTTGGTTACCCATCTCAGAACACCTGGGGGTAGAAGATTTGCACTTTTAGAGTGATCGAATATTGTTTTATCAACTATAACTCGGTCCATTGTTAAAATGTTATGCCTTTATGGTTGACGGTTGCCTTGAGGGAAGGCTTAAGTTTGTTATAGTAACAAGCCAATTTTAAAGGCTACACGCGATTGGCTCATTGGCAAAAGACATGTAAGGTGCAGTAGGTATGCTCTGTTTAATATGAAAAGTCCCAACAAATGCTGTAGTATGACTTATTTATTATAAAAGCCATATGTTAAAGCCAAAAAGTCTTCAAGAGTGGACTGCTAATACACAATGTAAACACGTGTATGCAGTTGTTTTCTAACATGGACTTTCACAGATTAGGTTTTGGTGTTACATAGTCGCTTCCGTTAACAAACCCTGGGGGTAGAGAATTTGCAGTCTGATACTCCTTGTTAGACCCTCTCGGGAGAACCTGACAGATCTAGTTGTCTGCCAGTCTCTTATAATAAAACAAACTCACCCATACATATTCATACATACACATACATAGAAGGCCTGTGGATCTGTGCTCTTCTGTCATTGGCCCTTTTTTTTAGTGTCGTTTACATTCTGCTTCCACCCATTACTCCATATTGGAATGGGGGAGCCCATATAAGCCATTGTCTCTGTTGCCCGCGGAGCAAAAGCATTCTGACAATGAGTGTGCTTTTGTGCCAGGGCTAGCGGGGTAGTCCTACAGTTTTCCATTTGGCCCTTTTTATCTCTCCACTTATTTCCTTCCTGTTTATGTTCTGTTTTCTACACCAGCTTCTCAGACAGTACTATGGGGCTGTTCATTGCTGTTCGTTACATCTGCACTGTGCCACATCCCTCATGGCCACTAGTTCTAAACTGGTAGCCATCTTGAAATGATATTCTCCACAGTGTTTCAGTGTTTTATCATTCCAAGATGGCAAATGTTTTGCTTCTAAACTTGAAAGCCACATTGAAACTTTAAAACAAGAATACACAATTTAGAACACCATCGCAAGACGGATGCCTACTGCTATGTTTAATGTATTTTTTATTGCAAGCATATGCCTGCCATATTTAGGCAGCAGCATGTTTTATTTTTTCTACTTTTCATCTTTTAATGTATCTTGCATGTGCTTGTTGAGTTTCTATGTGTGTTTCATAGAGGGCGGGTAGGAAAGTGAATGTAGGGATGAGTTCTGGGTAGATGAATGGATGCATGAGTATAAGGATGAGTGACAGTGCATGAATTATGTTGTATCGAGTGCCTTAACTGACCAGTGGCTGAATAGGCACTTTCAGTTAGAAGCCAATACAACAGGTGTGCTAACTTTCAGATCTCTGGTTGGCAAATATGTGCATAGAAGGATAATAAAAAGGGCCTCTGCTGTCTTTGCAGTGTGGGGGGTGGGCGGGGGGAACCACTTATGGCATCCTTGCTCGAGGCAGTTCTTTTTTTCATCTGTGCAGGAGGCATTTTCAGTGAAATGTTAGAGGGCCCTCTTCAGATTTTGCAGCAAGGTGGCTAAAGCCCTTGTGAGTGCCCACTTAGGCATAGTGCTTTGTATACCTGTGACATAGCTACCCTAAATTAAATTATATGGACACTCCCCACATTTTGCCCAGGGTCCCCACCTTTTTAGGGTCGAGCCTGCGTTGCATGCGCTCGCGCATGCGTATCGCAGCGAGACGCTTTTGTATTTAGAAAAGGGCTCGGAGCCCTGTCAACTTCACATCAGTGTTTTTTATTGGTTCGTGGGCTTGCCTAATAAAATCTGCTTGCTTTCATTAGTTGAAGGCACGCATACGTCCTGCCTTTTCCGGTGGCTAGCCCTCCTCGAGCGCAGCGACCAAGTACAGAAAACATGCGAGGCTCGCTGTTTTCCATCGGGCTCGTGGACTTCTTTTTCTCTAATTTACGATCACGATCTCGCTTGGCAGAAGTCGAGCGCTTAACATAGTTAATTTCACTTTTTCGGGTTATGTACATAAATGCACTTTTGCCCGATAGGTGAAAAGTCGGGTTAGGAGTTTACAACGCGATCAGCTCAAACATGAGCAAACGCGAGACCCGTTGCATTGTAAATGCTTGTTAGGTATAGCACAGAGACAGCTTTAGCAGTCGTCACAGCCTCATGTTTTCCATTTATCTCTTTTTTCAGCACAGCCCGAAACAAAATCTAGTTTGGAATTCACAAGGGAATTTACACAAACCCCTATTTGCGTGGCTTTGTAAAAAATAGAAATAATGTGGTGGGTGTTACTTGGGTGGAACATGGATGTCCCCATGCAACCACACATGTATTTTGACACAAACCCTTATTTACAAAGATTTGTAAGCATGTGTTCACGCCAAAAACGGTATGTCTACCCAAGGCTGGCGCAACAAGGATAAATATCTTTATTTCTCCTCAATGCTTCCTCTTTGCACGTGTGGTGTGTGCTGTATTCTGCAGCAAACATACCTGGAGGAATAAGCCTCCAAGGATAGTTTTTGTGCAGGTAGGTATTCCGTCCTGACCAAAACAAAGGCACCCTTGCAGCATGATGCAAAGGCACTTGCATTGTTGCTAGGCCGACACAAGTGTACTAGGGATTGCTCTCTCCCTTTCATGCAACACAATGCAACTCATTTCCTTGCTGCACAACGTGGTGTGAAATCAAATCGTAGTGAATCTAGGTCTCAGTTTACAGGTACAAGCGTTTATTCAATGGCAGGATCTGTTGACCGATACACTGCAGTGTTGTCTAGAGTGAGTGGGAATGGCCCATTGCCTTGTCCTGTGGACCAGTGAGTGGTGGCATGCTCCATTGGCATCAAGTGTGGTCTAGTGTCAGACGGTGTGGTATAATGACAGTTGGTCTTATATAGGTGGATTTATGTTTAGTCTAGCAGCAATATGTCTGTTTCAGTGGAACTAGCTATGATCTAGTGGCAGTAAGTATGATCTATGGGCAATATGAATGATCTGGTGCCAGTGAATGTGACCTAGCGGCAGTGAGTATAATCTAGCGTCAATGGGTGTGGTCTATCGACAGGATTAATTGCCTGTTAGTGTGGTCTAGTGGCGAGGGGTATGATCTAGAACATGGGTACTCACAAACTTTTTCTCAGGGGCCAAAATTGCAGTATGGTTTGCGGCCGAGGGCCGCACTGAAGTGACAGCGGGGGTGGAGGGGGGCGGGGCTTATAGGGGCACAACCACTGCGCCCCCTTTTTCAAAACATTACATACACACACAGCGCCATCTGCACACAGCGCCATCTGCTCTCACCGCTACTCAAGTAACACACACAGCGCCATCTGCACACAGCGCCATCTGCACACAGCGCCATCTGCTCTCACCCCTACCCCAGTAACACACATAGCGCCATCTGCTCTCACCCCTACCCCAGTAACACACACAGTGCACACACACACAGCGCCACCTGCTCTCACCCCTACCCCAGTAACACACACATACAGCGCAATCTGCTCTCACCCCTACCCCAGTAACACACACACAGCGCACACACACAGCGCCATCTGCTCTCACCCCTACCCCAGTAACAAACACACAGCGCCATCTGCTCTCACCCCTACCCCAGTAACAAACACACACAGCGCACACACACAGCGCAATCTGCTCTCACCCCTACCCCAGTAACACACACAATACATTAAAAACAAATAAATAAATAACCAAAGAGCCTTACCTGCCTCAATAAAGCACTGTAAAGATGCCACAAATGTAGAACGGCAGGCAGGCAGACGGGCAGCAGACGTGGAGCCGGTGACAGGAAGCAGACGAAAAAGCCCCGTAAAAGTTAGCTGCAAGCGCTGACTTTTATGAGGCTTTGGCTTCCAGGATCGTCATGGAAACACCATAAATAATGGCCGCCGTAGGTAAACATAGAGGAGGGCCACGGGAGCATGCGCAAAGAAGCCACGATTGCGCATGCTCCCGCGGCCCTCTTCTATGTTTATATACTGCGGCCATTATTATATGGCGTTTCCTGTACGTGTCCGCGGGCCGCCAAGGTAGGTCCGTGGGGCCGCTGGCGGCCCGCGGGCCGTACTTTGAGTAACGTCGATCTAGAAGCAGCGCATATGGGGAACTGATAGTGTGTAATGTTGTGTGGCAACAAGAATGGTCTGGTGGCAGTGAATGTGATCTAGTGGCAGTAATTATAATCTAGAGGCAATAGGTAAGGTCTAGGGACAGTACATACTGTTTGTTAGCAGTTAGTGTGGTGTATTATAATGGATATGATCTAGTGACTGTAGGGATGGTCTAGTGGCTCTTGGTATAGTGTAGTAGTATATATGATGTAGGGGCAGGGGATGTGGTCCAGTGGCAATAAGTGTGGTTTAGTCTGAGAAGATATGGTCTAATTGCAATAGGTTTGATCTAGTGGAAGTAAGTAGGATAAAGTAGCAGCATGAATGACCTTGTGACACTGAATGTGGTCTAGTGGCCTTAAGTGTCATCTATAGGCAATAGTTATGGTTTTTATAGCCTGTTAGCAGTTGTGGTGGTTCAGTGGCACTTTATATGGTCTAGTGGCAGTGGCTATGGTCTAGTGACTGTACTTGTGCTTTAGTGGTAGTAAGGAATGGTATAGTGTGGGTGGTGTGGTGTTTGTGGCAGTAGGTATGATCAAGTGGCATTGGGTATGTCTACTGTTAGCTGCAGTAGGCATGTATGGTCTACATGTGTTAGATATGTTCTAGAGGCACTAAGTATAGTCTAGTAGATAGAATGACTCAGTGAGATTACGTATTGTTTAGTGGCAGGTGGTGCCGTCTGGTGGCAATTAGCCTGGTTTAGTAAGCCATAGGTATGGTCCAGTACCATCAGGCGTGTTCAGGTGATGGTACGTGTTGTCGGTTGGCTGTTGTTGTGGTTTAGTGGCAATGGGTATTGTCTAGTTTTAGGGTTAGGATACAAAATAGGGCGAGGGCCACGATCATGGTAAAAGTAAGGGATATGGTTGGCTCTGGTCAGTGTAGTGGACAATTATACTATTCACATATCTGAAGAATGTAGCAGTAAGTCTGTGCTGAAGATTCCATGTCGTAGTGAGTCAATGGAGTGGCATTCGATGTGGTAAAATGAAACCAGAATATAAGATTGGCCAGTGACCTGCCAGGTCTTGTGGATGTAGATATGATGACGTCGTAGTTACTAATGGTATAGGGGCTGGTGTGGTCTAGTGGCAATGAAGCTGGTTTCGTAGTGGAAGGTCTGGCCTAATGCCAACAGGTATGGTCAGGTGGCAAGGAGCCGTAAAGGCAAGATCTATAGAATCAGGGATCATGTAAATTCAGTGTATGAAGGTGTGGTTTAGTGAATCGGGAATGCGGTCGGAACGTGGTACTCATGGTCTGTGACAGAAGTTATTGTCTAGAGCTGTGTTCCATTTGAATCTGTTCTCTAGAAGAATGTCATGTCTAATAGAGGTGTGTTCTACACGCAAGGGGTTTAGTGTGGTGATATGATCCATTATCTAGTGGCAGTAGGAATAGAACACGTGCTTAGGGTTTGATCGAGTGCGTAGTAGGCACAGTCTGGTATCAGGTGGAGTTGTTTGCTGAGCCTTAATTTGAATGGTTGAAAGCGCTGTGATCTCTGCAGCACCAGGCGTGGCTGAATGTCAGGAGGTTGCGTAATGACACAAGTGTAAACTAGTAGCAGGTGGCGCGTCTAAGGACGTGAGATGTTGTCTAGTAGTAGAAAGAGTTGTCTGTGTCCAATAGGTGTGGTCTTGATGTCAGAGGTATAGTTAAGTTGCAGCAGGTGTGGTGGTTGAATGCGTGGTCTAACTGTAGGAGATGCTATATTGTGGCTGCAGATGTGATCTCCCTGCAGGAAATGTGTGGCATTCCTGCAAGATTAAATGGCTTTTTTGCATGGAATGCGGTCAAGTTTAAGGCACTCCCTTGTGGAAAGGGGTGTGTTCTTCACTCATGAGATTTCAATTACAGGTTGGATTCGTTGTCCAGTTTTTATGGATTAGTGAAAGATAGAATTGTTTATTTCCATTTTACGTGGCGTAGTTGTTAAACGCATGGCCCAGGGATAGTAAGTATGGCTGAGCATCAGAAGTCATTGTCCTATATCGGCAGGCATAGCCTGTGACACAAAGTGTAGTCCAGAAGTTGAACTGCAACAAATGGGTGGAGGAGAGTGTGATGCTTTGATAAAAGTGCAGAACTGGAGCGTGTTGGGCGTGTTGGGCGCGGCATTGGCCTATCTGCAGAAATGGGCTTGTTGCAGGAAAGGTGGTCAGGTCTAGGAGTATTTTTGTGCAGGGACTTGTGGACAGTTACAGAAACTGGGTTCTTGTTGGAGGTATGGTGTCTTTGTTGTCAAACGTGCGGTAGCAGCCTGGTCGATCTAGTTCCCCGGGTGATGTGGTGTTGAGAAATGGGAATGTAGCATTTGTCATTCCTGTAAAGGAGTTTAGGGATTGTAAAAACTCTGGATTTCATTTCAGAAGCTGCGAGTTCCAGCACTAGATCAGTTTCTTCATTTGATGTGCTCTTCGTTCTGTTACTTGATCAAATTAGGGCGGCATTTCTATTGACCCCCATGGGCTGTCACTTCTGGAGAGATCTCCACAGTGCTTATGGGTGAAAGTACAGCATGTTTCTCTAGTTAACTGCAGTGTCCTGCGCCAGGGTGGATGCGTACTTACTTGTATGTGAGGTTTAGATGGTGCCACTTGTATCCTAAGGGATTGATGGCATATCGTTTCATTCTAGGTGGTAGAAGTCCTGATTTGTGATCTGATGTCGCCAAAAGCTCCATATTGACAGTGGTCCTTCTCTTCTGCAACAGAAGAAGTGATCGAGTAATGGATTGAGAAGATGATAAACACTGTTCTTTAAAGCATGGCTTGTTTGCGTCATTCAACAAATTAGTCTTCCAAATATATAGCCTCACTTTACAAAGTTAAACAAAAAATGGTTAAATGGAAGGGTCTGTCATGGGTTACACCAGAGCTTGAATGGTCTGGTCATATAATGAGTTAGTGATGGAAGGTGATCTGAGAGTTATGAATATTTGAAGCATCCGGGAACCTGGTCTGAAGGTAGATGGATTCAATAGTAATGTATGAGAAACCATAGTATTGTGATGACCATAGAGAAAGGCAGTAGGAAGCAAGAAGAGGGGAATTATGCTTCAAAGATAATCATGGAACAAGACTGTGTCATTGATGGATGTTGACCAACTAATATCGAGGGTCCAAGTAGCTACTCCAGGGAAACCAATCGCATATTTAAAATGTAGATATAGCTACTACTGATTCTGCGTGTACATACCTAGAATTGGCAACAATATAAATAAATATATTATAAATGCATATGGCAGGAAAATGTCCTGTGAGCCCAAATTGGTTATTTGTATGCAAGGCAACCTCAGCTCAGCCTCATTCATTAATCAATTTTCACATGAATAGATACAGATTTATTAAATAGACATAACTCTTATTTCCAGTTTTAAGTACCTATTTCGTATTTACTGTAAATTACAAAATATCAACCTAAAAGATAACACTAGACGATACCAACACAGAAAAAAAACAGTAAAGAAAAAAATTGGAAATAAGAGTTATTTAGATATAGAATATATTTGTTTGTATTGTTGACAATTCTAGGTATGTACAAACAGAATCAGTAGTAGCTGTATCCAAATGTTCAATATGCGATTGATGGATGTTGAGACAGACTAGGCCCAGCCTGTACCAGAGACTCTGGTGATGGTTGAAAATGCTTGAAACAGTCAATCGCGTGTAACCTCTCTGGGCCACATTCTGCTCTATCCTTATGTGCTTATTTGGGCATAACAGAGAGGCAGCAAGTATATGCAACTCAACGAAAGGAGGATACAGTCTGACCTGATAGTCCACATTGCTTCAGCCCAAGAACCAAGGTGGCCTGATCGGGCCTCCTTTTTTAAGAGCATCTTAAGTTTCCATGACACAGCGAGCGATGGGACTCACCACTGAATGTAGCCATTGCACTCGGAGATCAGCTAGTCGTAGGCATGGATGGAGTGAGGGTACCATAAAGAGAACAGAGGTGAGGTGCACAGCAGAATCATTTCAAGACAGCAAAGGAGTGATGGTTTGGCAGATGTAGGCAGTGATGGGGGCTCAGGGATGGTTGAGATGGCATAGACCGAGGCAGTGACCGAGCAGAACAGTAGCGGGTCAGGGACAGTCAGAACCACGAGCAGTGAATATCGAGGAATGTGAATTGTAGGAAATGTATGGAAACAGTCAGTCAAGTAAACATATAGTCAACAATACAAAGTACAGACGCACCGCTTGACCGTAGAAATCAGGTCATCATGAGATGACACTTCCTGAGAACAGATCACTCCCCCACCCTCCCACTGCTGTGAGAGGCCATGGCACAAGTCCCTGCAGCAGCTCAGATCGCCCTGGCCTCCGTTAAGAACGTGTACAACACCAGAGGCTGGATGTACTAAGATGCGTTAGATTTACCGCAGGTTTTTGTGATGGTGAGTAAATCTAGACAATGTCTTGCGTTGCACCACATGAGCACCCGCATAAAGCATCACATGTTCCCACAAGAGGCATATCGGGTACAGGGCATGTCGCTGCTGAAAGCGACTCGCAGCCCGATCCCCCTTTCCCTTCAAGGTCCTTGCACTCATTTTTGTGGAGCCAAGGCCCATAGTGATGGAAATCCTATTGCTCCATCTGGGGCCGTTCTCCTGCCACTAGGGTATCTGAAGACTTAATTGGCCTTCCACCCCTGAGTCCACTGCTTCCACCCCTGAGTCCACTGCTTCCACCCCTGAGTCCGCTGCATCCACCCCTGAGTCCGCTGCATCCACCCCTGAGTCCGCTGCATCCACCCCTGAGTCCGCTGCTTCCACACCCGAGTCCGCTGCTTCCACACCCGAGTCCGCTGCTTCCACACCCGAGTCCGCTGCTTCCACACCCGAGTCCGCTGCTTCCACACCCGAGTCCGCTGCTTCCACACCCGAGTCCGCTGCTTCCACACCCGAGTCCGCTGCTTCCACACCCGAGTCCGCTGCTTCCACCCCCTAGTCCGCTGCTTCCACCCCTGAGTCCGCTGCTTCCACCCATGAGCCCGCTGCTTCCATCCCTGAGTCCACTGCTTCCACACCCGAGTCCACCATTGCTTCCACCCCTGAGTCCACTGCTTCCACCCCTGAGCCCACTGCTGTCCGCTGCTTCCACACCCGAGTCCGCTGCTTCCACCCCTGAGTCCGCTGCTTCCACCCCTGAGTCCGCTGCTTCCACCCCTGAGTCCGCTGCTTCCACACCCGAGTCCGCTGCTTCCACCCCTGAGTCCGCTGCTTCCACCCCTGAGTTCACTGCTTCCACCCCTGAGTCCACTGCGTCCACACCTGAGTCTGCTGCGTCCACACCTGAGTCTGCTGCGTCCACACCTGAGTCTGCTGCTTCCACACCTGAGTCCGCTGCTTCCACCCCTGAGCCCGCTGCTTCCACCCATGAGCCCGCTGCTTCCATCCCTGAGCCCGCTGCTTCCAAACCCGAGTCCACCATTGCTTCCACCCCTGAGTCCACTGCTTCCACCCCTGAGCCCACTGCTGTCCACTGCTTCCACACCCGAGTCCGCTGCTTCCACACCCGAGTCCGCTGCTTCCACACCGGAGTCCGCTGCTTCCACCCCCGAGTCCGCTGCTTCCACCCCCGAGTCCGCTGCTTCCACCCATGAGCCCGCTGTTTCCACCCCTGAGTCCACTGCTTCCACCCCTGAGCCCACTGCTGTCCACTGCTTCCACACCCGAGTCCGCTGCTTCCACACCCGAGTCCGCTGCTTCCACACCGGAGTCCGCTGCTTCCACCCCTGAGTCCGCTGCATCCACCCCTGAGTCCGCTGCATCCACCCCTGAGTCCGCTGCTTCCACACCCGAGTCCGCTGCTTCCACACCCGAGTCCGCTGCTTCCACACCCGAGTCCGCTGCTTCCACACCCGAGTCCGCTGCTTCCACACCCGAGTCCGCTGCTTCCACACCCGAGTCCGCTGCTTCCACACCCGAGTCCGCTGCTTCCACACCCGAGTCCGCTGCTTCCACCCCCTAGTCCGCTGCTTCCACCCCTGAGTCCGCTGCTTCCACCCATGAGCCCGCTGCTTCCATCCCTGAGTCCACTGCTTCCACACCCGAGTCCACCATTGCTTCCACCCCTGAGTCCACTGCTTCCACCCCTGAGCCCACTGCTGTCCGCTGCTTCCACACCCGAGTCCGCTGCTTCCACCCCTGAGTCCGCTGCTTCCACCCCTGAGTCCGCTGCTTCCACCCCTGAGTCCGCTGCTTCCACACCCGAGTCCGCTGCTTCCACCCCTGAGTCCGCTGCTTCCACCCCTGAGTTCACTGCTTCCACCCCTGAGTCCACTGCGTCCACACCTGAGTCTGCTGCGTCCACACCTGAGTCTGCTGCGTCCACACCTGAGTCTGCTGCTTCCACACCTGAGTCCGCTGCTTCCACCCCTGAGCCCGCTGCTTCCACCCATGAGCCCGCTGCTTCCATCCCTGAGCCCGCTGCTTCCAAACCCGAGTCCACCATTGCTTCCACCCCTGAGTCCACTGCTTCCACCCCTGAGCCCACTGCTGTCCACTGCTTCCACACCCGAGTCCGCTGCTTCCACACCCGAGTCCGCTGCTTCCACACCGGAGTCCGCTGCTTCCACCCCCGAGTCCGCTGCTTCCACCCCCGAGTCCGCTGCTTCCACCCATGAGCCCGCTGTTTCCACCCCTGAGTCCACTGCTTCCACCCCTGAGCCCACTGCTGTCCACTGCTTCCACACCCGAGTCCGCTGCTTCCACACCCGAGTCCGCTGCTTCCACACCGGAGTCCGCTGCTTCCACCCCTGAGTCCGCTGCTTCCACCCCTGAGTCCGCTGCTTCCACACCCGAGTCCGCTGCTTCCACACCCGAGTCCGCTGCTTCCACACCCGAGTCCGCTGCTTCCACACCCGAGTCCGCTGCTTCCACACCCGAGTCCGCTGCTTCCACACCCGAGTCAGCTGCTTCCACCCGAGTCCGCTGCTTCCACACCTGAGTCCGCTGCTTCCACACCCGAGTCCGCTGCTTCCACACCCGAGTCCACCATTGCTTCCACCCGAGTCCACTGCTTCCACACCCGAGTCCACCATTGCTTCCACCCCCGAGTCCACTGCTTCCACCCCTGAGCCCACTGCTGTCCACTGCTTCCACACCGAGTCCGCTGCTTCCACGCCTGAGTCCGCTGCTTCCACACCTGAGTCCGCTGCTTCCACCCCTGAGTCCACTGCGTCGACTGCTTCCACACCTGAGTCCGCTGCTTCCACTGCGTCCACCCCTGAGTCCCCACTGCGTCCACCCCTGAATCCACTGCGTCCACCCCTGAGTCCATTGCTTCCACACCCGAGTCCACTGCTTCCACACCCGAGTCCACTGCTTCCACACCCGAGTCCACTGCTTCCACACCCGAGTCCACTGCTTCCACACCCGAGGCCACCATTGCTTCCACCCCTGAGCTCACTGCTTCCACCCCTGAGTCCACTGCTTCCACCCCTGAGTCCACTGCTCCCACCCCTGAGTCCACTGCGTCAACTGCTTCCACGCCTGAGTCCGCTTCTTCCACTGCATCCACCCCTGATTCCACTGCTTCCACCCCTGAGTCCACTGCATCCACCCCGAGTCCGCTGCTTCCACCCCCGAGTCCGCTGCTTCCACCCCTGAGTCCGCTGCTTCCACCCCTGAGTCCGCTGCTTCCACCCCTGAGTCCGCTGCGTCCACCCCTGAGTCCGCTGCGTCCACCCCTGAGTCCGCTGCGTCCACCCCTGAGTCCACTGCGTCCACCCCTGAGTCCACTGCGTCCACCCCTGAGTCCATTGCTTCCACACCTGAGTCCGCTGCTTCCATCCCTGAGTCCACTGCTTCCACACCCGAGTCCACCATTGCTTCCACCCCTGAGTCCATTGCTTCCACACCGGAGTCCACTGCTTCCACACCCGAGTCCACTGCTTCCACACCGGAGTCCACTGCTTCCACACCGGAGTCCACTGCTTCCACACCGGAGTCCACTGCTTCCACACCGGAGTCCACTGCTTCCACACCCGAGTCCACTGCTTCCACACCCGAGGCCACCATTGCTTCCACCCCTGAGCTCACTGCTTCCACCCCTGAGTCCACTGCTTCCACCCCTGAGTCCACTGCTCCCACCCCTGAGTCCACTGCGTCAACTGCTTCCACGCCTGAGTCCGCTTCTTCCACTGCATCCACCCCTGATTCCACTGCTTCCACCCCTGAGTCCACTGCATCCACCCCCGAGTCCGCTGCTTCCACCCCCGAGTCCGCTGCTTCCACCCCTGAGTCCGCTGCTTCCACCCCTGAGTCCGCTGCTTCCACCCCTGAGTCCGCTGCTTCCACCCCTGAGTCCGCTGCTTCCACCCCTGAGTCCGCTGCGTCCACCCCTGAGTCCGCTGCGTCCACCCCTGAGTCCGCTGCGTCCACCCCTGAGTCCACTGCGTCCACCCCTGAGTCCACTGCGTCCACCCCTGAGTCCATTGCTTCCACACCTGAGTCCGCTGCTTCCATCCCTGAGTCCACTGCTTCCACACCCGAGTCCACCATTGCTTCCACCCCTGAGTCCATTGCTTCCACACCGGAGTCCACTGCTTCCACACCCGAGTCCACTGCTTCCACACCGGAGTCCACTGCTTCCACACCGGAGTCCACTGCTTCCACACCGGAGTCCACTGCTTCCACACCGGAGTCCGCTGCTTCCACCCCTAAGTCCGCTGCTTCCACACCCGAGTCCGCTGCTTCCACACCCGAGTCCGCTGCTTCCACACCCGAGTCCGCTGCTTCCACCCCGAGTCCGCTGCTTCCACCCCGAGTCCGCTGCTTCCACACCCGAGTCCACTGCTTCCACACCCGAGTCCACTGCTTCCACACCCGAGTCCACTGCTTCCACCCCTGAGTCCACTGCTTCCACACCCGAGTCCACTGCTTCCACACCCGAGTCCACTGCTTCCACACCCGAGTCCACTGCTTCCACACCCGAGTCCACTGCTTCCACACCCGAGTCCACCATTGCTTCCACACCCGAGGCCACCATTGCTTCCACCCAACTCACTGCTTCCACCCCCGAGTCCACTGCTTCTACACCCGAGTCCACTGCTTCCACCCCCGAGTCCACTGCTTCCACCCCCGAGTCCACTGCTTCCACCCCCGAGTCCTGAGTCCACTGCTTCCACACCTGAGTCCACTGCTTCCACACCCGAGTCCACTGCTTCCACTCGAGTTCACTGCTTTCACCCCCGAGTCCACTGCTTCCACACCCGAGTCCGCTGCTTCCACCCCTGAGTCCGCTGCTTCCACCCCTGAGTCCGCTGCTTCCACCCCTGAGTCCGCTGCTTCCACCCCTGAGTCCGCTGCTTCCACCCCTGAGCCCACTGCTTCCACACCCGAGTCCACCATTGCTTCCACACCAGAGTCCACCACTGCTTCCACCCCTGAGTCCACTGCTTCCACCCCGGAGCCCACTGCTTTCCACTGCTTCCACACCCGAGTCCACTGCTTCCACACCCGAGTCCACTGCTTCCAACCCTGAGTCCACTGCTTCCACCCCTGAGTCCACTGCTTCCACACCCGAGTCCACTGCTTCCACACCCGAGTCCACTGCTTCCACACCCGAGTCCACTGCTTCCATCCCTGAGTCCACTGCTTCCACCCGAGTCCACTGCGTCGACTGCTTCCACACCCGAGTCCACCATTGCTTCCACCCCTGAGTTCACTGCTTCCACCCCTGAGCCCACTGCTGTCCACTGCTTCCACACCCGAGTCCACTGCTTCCACCCCTGAGTCCACTGCTTCCACACCCGAGTCCACTGCTTCCACACCCGAGTCCACTGCTTCCACACCCGAGTCCACTGCTTCCACACCCGAGTCCACTGCTTCCACACCTGAGTCCACTGCTTCCACACCTGAGTCCACTGCTTCCACACCTCAGTCCACTGCTTCCACCCCTGAGTCCACTGCGTCGACTGCTTCCACACCCGAGTCCACCATTGCTTCCACCCCTGAGTCCACTGCTGTCGACAGCTTCCACAGCCGAGTCCACTGCTTCCACACCCGAGTCCACTGCTTCCACACCCGAGTCCAATGCTTCCACACCCGAGTCCACTGCTTCCACCCCCGAGTCCACTGCTTCCACCCCCGAGTCCACTGCTTCCACCCCCGAGTCCACTGCTTCCACCCCTGAGTCCACTGCTTCCACACCCGAGTCCACCATTGCCTCCACACCCGAGTCCACCATTGCTTCCACCTGAGTCCACAATTGCTTCCACCCCTGAGTCCACTGCTTCCACCCCTGAGTCCACTGCTTCCACACCCGAGTCCACTGCTTCCACACCCGAGTCCACTGCTTCCACCCCTGAGTCCACACCGGAGTCCTCTGCTTCCACACCCGAGTCCATTGCTTCCACACCCGAGTCCACCATTGCTTCCACCCCTGAGCCCACTGCGTCCACCCCTGAGTCCACTGCTTCTGCCAGAGTTGTCGTCCTCTCCAACTAAGGTCATCCCACATGCCCATCTGCTGTTCAGTGCCACCAGCATCCACAATGTGGTTCCAGTCCAGGGCACAGCCAGGCCAGATCTGGTGCCCCCAGTGAACTTGGGATCTATTGACAGACAAGATCCATTATTTAGGTATTTCCATCTTCTTTCACCAGCTGTGATAATCTCCAGTTCACGAAGGTGTGAAAGACTGATGTAATCCAACTGCGAACAGCAGCGCCCGCAGGAACCCACGGGTGGCCCGTTATCCCTGAATGTGGTCAGTACATCACCTCCCTCATGGGATACTTTGTGGGGGGCTTTCGGAACCGAAACAATCCCTGGTGCTAAAACCACTCAACTGGGTGGCATTAGGCCACAAACTTAATATTGTTGGACTGAGAAATAGTGACATCTGTGATTTACAACGCTTCAGAATGGCAATTGTGCAGTGTACAACTCGATTGTATATGTTTTAGGATACTAGAACGTTTCTTATTGTATCTATTTCTCAGCATATAACGAGGACCGACGTTAGGCGGGGTTAGGCTTTCTCTGGATTGCCGCACTGTACGTGCACTGTTTGTATTTCAAGCACTAAGGAAACGTGTCTCTGCCCCCTGGCATCTCTCTGCTTCACGCACGACACCAGAATACATCCCACAAAGACACCTAAGAAAACAGATTCTACCAACCAAGCACAAAAAAGGACTAGCTGTTTGCTCAATTGTCTAGAAAGCGCTTCGAAGGCGCCTCGTTCGTCATAGAAACTCTACAGTGAGAATACTGCACTTACCTCCGCGCCTCCGTGCAGCGCCCAGTACCAGCACATGGCGAGCAGCAGGGGAATCCCCATCAGCATCCGGGTGGAGAGCCCCCAGGGTCGCCCTCCCTCCTCCATCCTCTGTGTACACCGTGCGGGTCGTGCCCCGGGCCCCATCCGCCCTGAGCCTGGCCAGGAGGAGGCAGACCTGGACGTGTGCACTGATCACTGGAGCAGTGTGCACTTATACTCCCTGCATTCACTGGATGTGTGCAGACCAGCTGTGGTACTGGTCTGTAGAGAGCGGGGGCGCCCCTGAGCCTGCCCAGGAGGGGGCAGTCCTGTTTACAGCTGATAGAGACCCAGGGTTCACGGAGCTGTGCACTTAGATCACTGCAGCAGTGTGCGTTTGTACTCCCTGCGCTCACTGGATGTGTGCAGACCAGCTGTGATACTGGTCTGTAGAGAGCGGGGGCGCGCCTGAGCCTGCCCAGGAGGAGGCAGTCCTGGACTTGTGCACCGCACCGATCACTGGAGCAGTGTGCTCCTATGCTCCCTGCACTCACTGGACGTATGCAGACCCGCTGTGGCACTGGTCTGTGGAGAGCGGGGGCGCCCCTGAGCCTGCCCAGGAGGGGGCAGTCCTGTTTACAGCTGATAGAGACCCAGGGTTCACGGAGCTGTGCACTTAGATCACTGCAGCAGTGTGCGTTTGTACTCCCTGCGCTCACTGGATGTGTGCAGACCAGCTGTGATACTGGTCTGTGGAGAGCGGGGGCGCCCCTGAGCCTGCCCAGGAGGCGGCAGTCCTGGACTTGTGCACCGCACCGATCACTGGAGCAGTGTGCTCCTATGCTCCCTGCACTCACTGGACGTATGCAGACCCGCTGTGGTACTGGTCTGTGGAGAGCGGGGGCGCCCCTGAGCCTGCCCAGGAGGAGACAGTCCTGGACTTGTGCACCGACCACTAGAGCAGTGCGCACTTGTACTCCCTGTTCTCACTGGGTGTGTGCAGACCCGCTGTGGTACTGGACTGTAGAGAGCGGGGGCGCCCCCTCAGCCTGGCCAGGAGGAGGCAGTCCTGGACTTGTGCACTGGAGCAGTGTGCACTGGATGTGTGCAGTCCAGCTGTGGGGCTTGCCTCTAGAGAGCTGGGCGCCTCCGTCCTGTGCACACCTGGATGGCTCGATGCAGAGCTCCCCGGGACATACACTAAAGTCACCGGCCACCGCAGGAACAAGTGCTGCAGAGGTAGGCGCGGGCAGGTGAAGCACCCACAGCAACAAAGAGTCTGTCCTACGGCCCAGAAGCAGGAACAGGGGCTGTGCCCCAAAAGCAGGGACTGCAGATGAGCCCCAGGAGCAGGGGCTGTGTTCTATGCCCAAGAGCAGGAACAGAACTGCGTTCTGGCAGCAGGAACAGGGGCTGTGTCCCCAAAAGCATGGACTGTGTTATGTGCCCAAGAGCAGTCACAGAACTGCGTTCTGAAAGCAGGAACAGCAGTCATGCGCCTAAGGAGCAGGACACTGGCTGTGCAGCGACTCGCAGGACTGGATTTGCTGTGTGGTGGATTTGTAGCGCATCGCAGGACTAGCTTTGCTTTGCTGGGGGATGGCTGTGCTGCGCCTCGCAGGATTGGCTTGATTTGCTGGGGGGTGGCTGTGCAGCGCCTCGCAGGACTGACTCCCCCGTGTCTCTCGTTGGTGAGAGCCTCGGCTCTGCTGTGAGCCCCGAACTCCCCGTGAGATTGGTTCCATCTGTGAGAGCAGCGCCCAGACTCGGGGGGCCTGGATAAGGCGAAGCCTCCTGCACAAGGCCGAGCTTGTGATCTCTCCTGAAGCCCATTCATTCCCTCTCTTCACACCGCCCTGAGATCACGACATTGCAAACAGAGGCAGCCGTGGGAAGTTCATCAGGAATCCCTCCCACCTCATCTGTGAACCGTTCCCCCAGCTGGGAGTGCCCTGCACACTTCGCAGTGCTTAATTTGTAAATAAAAACGTGCCGGTGTTCAAAGCCCTCCTCTTAAACATGCGGCTGCTGCAATTAAATGTGCTAACACGGAACACTGAGACACCGTAATTCTGAAGCCATCTCGGGCCTCTTCAATCACTTTACAGCCACTCCCTGCACCATCAGCTCACTCTTGCAACTTTCTACTTTCTCCCTTTGTGAAGCTTTTTCGTGTTTTTCTTCCTCCGTCTTTTGCAAATGTGTCTTTTGCTCGCTGTAAATGCTTGAGGCAGAACAATAAGCACCGGCCCTCAAAAATAAGTGCCGCTGCTCAGCACCGGAAACAATAAGCACAAATTAAGCACTGCCCTGCAGGCCCCGAGGAAGTACTGCTTCGCATTAACAGCCCCGCAGGAAAGTACCCTAAAATGCACCTTCATTCTGCTCCGTCTCTGTGAGGTTCTTTAGCGTTCACAGCGTCACACCTTAAAACAGATTTGGGCTCTTCCTAAGTTGTTATTGCCCTCTTGAAATAATGGCCGCTAGAACAGCCTCTTGGAAATCATTGCTGATTTGATGCCAGTGGCTACAGTTAAAAGGTATTTATATCAGTAAAAGGTCATTGGCAAAGAAGGAACTCATCTTCCACCTCTGAATCACATTTAAGCGTGTGACCTTTTAGTTTCTGGCAGTAGACAAAGCCATTCCTCGGTACACTTAAAGGGATGTTCATATCATCTGGGCGAAAGTGACATTTCTCAACATTCCTGAATACAGCAGTCGACAACTCCGTAACCTGGGCGGTGGTTTCATGTGCAGCTGTTTCAATAATCTTTGAACTTTTAAAATTAGAAGCAATAATTTAAAGGGACTCCGAGAAATGTGGGATTAGCCCCTGCTGTGGCAGTCAGTTCAACTGTGACAACATGGGTAGGGATAAAGAGATGGGTACGGGTGTGTGTTCAAAATAAAGCCTGGCCCTTATTAACAACTAGTTTTTGGAGATTCTCTGTGGCTGTGGAAGACGGATGTTCGGGATGAAAAACAAGAAAACATCTCCAGATCAGGATGAAAAACTGGAAGCACCTTTGGGATGAAGCAGGAGGCACCTTTGGGATGAAGCAGGAGGCACATACCTGGCCCTGGGCTTTGCTTAGTGCACACTGCAATTACTATCCACTGCTGAGCTTCTGCCAGTCCTTGGATGACCTTCAAACCTCCCAGGTTCGGGTCACGGGGTTCTGCAGTCAGGAGAGTGGTTGGGGATGTATCTCTCTTAGGTAACTTGTCATCCTTGATGAGCTGTTGATCTGTGAGATGGGAGGTCTGGACAAAATGCTGACATGTTCTTGGGCTGGACACTGGTCAGTGCCCTTCAGATGTGCAGGTGATGTGCAGCTATGGAAGCCAATGTTGTTTGCTGTCACAGCCAGTATGTTCAGAGGTGTCTAAATGTGTAGGATATTAGTGTGTGCTGTGCCTTGTTTACAGTGCTACTGTGAGCAGTGATGCCCACATCTGGTCTGCGTTGGGCTTGTGTGCAGTACTTTGTCTGATGTGTGGTGTTAGAAGCTGTGTGTTCTTGTGCACCTGGTCATACCCTTCTTAATGGCATATCTTTTTTTCGGTGCTGGACGTGTATGCAGTGCTGCCTAAGGTGCTTACAACAAACCTTCATGTTGCACCATCAAAAAAAAATCTGCTTTTATCAGGAATCGAAAGCGGACTAGATAACAGATCCGGCCCTTGTCTAGAGAAAGGCAGTATTAATGGACTCTTTAGTGTAACTCCTTTTCTTTTAAAACGCAATGAAGGCCTTACTTCACAAAAGCTGGAACTCATCTCCTTACCTCAAGCGATGGGAACAATGGTGCTTTTCCCAAACCTATCCAAACAGTGGATGCTATAAGCTTGAACTGCAGTACTGACACATCAGGATGGAATTCATCTTACATTGTCCTCCCCAGAGCTGCAGGTACCTCAGTGCATCAACATTATATTTTAGGCATGGCTATAATTGGGCAACTAACCCATTTCAAGTACATTGCCCTTGAGATTTGCATCAGGTGAGATCTGCTGTGTGGGCTCTTGATTCCCAGACTAACATGTGCCTCACATCCTAGTGGCAGAATCCACATATATCTGGAGTCGAGGACCCCACGACGACTGAATTCCTTCAGTTTGCATGTAATTCCCCATTCAGAGGAGTAACAATAAGAATCAAACCATAGAGTCTTAGGCAAACAATCAGTCGGTGCGCAATTTGAGCATTATGGTGGATTTTCATGACTTAGAAGCAGGCATTGCTCGGCCTACTTAAGTAGGCTGTGATGGTTTATCAGTAGTGTTCACAAGACTATCAACATTCTGGCACTTGATAAATACACCTTTCCTTCCAGCACAGGACAGACAGCTTCTCAACAGAGACATTTAGGCCTGTCTAACACAATTCATCACCAAATGTGCTTTCCAACCGAATGATGCGCACCGGAGTGGTCGATAGAGTGCTTGAGATAAAACCTGGGTCCTCAGGAAGCGCAGTACTTCATTATGGAAGAGGCGAATAAAGGCAGTGGAGAGGCCAGGCTAGTGCTGGGAGATTCAAACATTTATTGTTGTCCAACCAGTGTACGGTGTTGCAGATCATTCAAGCATGAGGCAAGACCTCAAAAGGGCCTCCATCACCACTCTTCATCCCCTTGCACGCCTCACTTGCTCATCTCACTCTACCTCTAGGCTGGCCAGCCTATGTATAGAGCTGAAGGAAGGATGTTGTGCCTGTGTCCTGTAATGTTGGAGAGAACAGTCACTCAACTGTAATTCTAGTTCTGCTGGCCGAGTGTGTATTCTGACTGCCCTTGGATACTTTTGTGGCCTTGGAACGGGGGGAGTTCTTGGCTCCTCACAGCCCTCAAACCCAAGGGCCAAAAAACCTCAACCTTCATTCTCAAGCAATACTTGCTTTGAGTCCAATGCTTATGAAGTGCTGTGCATGAAGATGTAAATATGCGCTGGCCTAGAGAGGAACACAATGTTTTAAGCATTTTGACCCAATGCTTTCTGCAGAGGGCTCAGACCTCTCAGTGGACTCAGCTACAGCACCAGTAAAGGCAGACTCAAAAACATTTACAAGAGTGACTAAAGATGTCAAAAGAAAGATGGGTGATGAATTTTGTGGAAAACAGCTAGTCTCAGGTTTAAATCCCATCCACTGGCAATACCTCCAACAAAAGTCATCATAGCACTACCAGGGGAGCCTTCACCAGGAGACCCATATCCCTTTTCAGAAGCAGGAATTGTTGAGCCTCTTCTTCCCAAAAAGGAAAGCTTACTTATTCAGTTTCCTTTCTAGTGCAAAAAAATGGACAAAGCATGAGCTCAGACACACCCTCAATCTCAACACTAAAAACATTCTGGATACAGAATGAGAAATTCAGGATGCTAGATCGGCTGTGGGTTTCATCAAGCAGCCTAATTGACTGCCAAAGCTCTTCAAGACCTATTTCCATGTACCCAGTTTGAGAACACATCAGATGTTACTGATACAGAACTCCACTACCTATACAAGGTGTTTCCATCAAGCATCAAGTCAGTACCAAGAACATCTTCACATACCAGCAACATGGCCTGACAAGATCTACTACTACAAATTTTCTTGAGTTCAGGGCTGTGCATTTGGCTCACAAAGCTTTCCAGCCTTCTTTTCCGACCAACTCTTCACTTATTCTGCTGGACAATGTACGAATTGAACAAGCAATGCCAAAAGTGATCCACAAATACTGTCTTAGGAAGTGCAATTATTAAATTAGCTGTTAGTCAGGAACCTGCAGAACACCTCTTAGGTGTTCAGAATGTACCACCAGGTTCACTCGCCAGGAACAAAAAATCACAAGTGGGTTCTAAACAATCCCATACTACACTACGTCTTCGGAGTCTGGGTCCGCCCTCAGTAGAACCTCTTTGCAGGTATAGACCACAAACAAAAAGTGCCCACACTTTGCTCCAGGTGCTAAAGAGGCATGCCTTTTTGATTAATACGTCAGGGACATTTCTCTACACCTTTCCACCCATACTACAAGCTGTCGTTAAGAGGACAATCCTAATTCTAATACCACTGGAGTGGCCCCATCACCAATCTTTCACTGACCTACGCTGCCTGTCGAAACTCACAGAAGAGAAAAGCTGGTTCTCCTTTAGAATTTCGGGGGCCAGGTTATACAAACAAACCTATCATTTTTAAAGATGGTTGCTGGTCTAGTGAACTCATTCAGTATGGATATTTACATCTTCCTCTGGACTGCAAGGACATTATGAAGGAAACCAATCAACTTCCACTTGAGCTTATTTTAAATTTGGAGTGTATAGAAGTACAATGACCCCTCCCCCCGAATGTCAAGAAGATATGTTACTTTAATATTCGCCCGGGTCATGGTGCAATTCTCCTCCATAAACGTATACTGCATAGCCCTTACTTCTTATAGAAAATACCGTTCACAAACCTGATTTCAGAGCCTTATAGAAAATACCTTTTATAAACCTTTTTTTCAGAGCTTTAGTCAAAGACTTTCTAGAAAGTAAATATATACATATATATATTCACTAGCACAAAAAAAACAAAGGTTACTAGGACCTTATAGTTACGCTCACATTTTCAAAACCATAGAAATTCACCTGTTATAGTTAGAGCTATCTCAAGTAACTATAACTGGTGCCATGAGGTAACTAGAACTCGTGCCGCGCCATGCACGGGTTTTTCATCAATTTTTTTTTTACTGTAAATATTACATTGGTATTATCAATGATGTTCTAATGAGTGCCGTAATTTGTGGGGTAATTAGCAGTGCATAGCGAGGGCACAAGTTATAGTTACTTGAGATATCTCTAATTAGAAGAGGTGAATTTCTATAGTTTTGTACCTTTAAAAGGTGAGCGTAACTTTAAGGTCCCTGTAATCTTTTTTTTTTTTAAGTGAATTTCTATTGTTTTTTCATTTCTATACGTTAATCCAACCACCGCCGTGCACAGCCTTTGGCCATGCATGGAGGCAGTTGGCTCCAGGGCCTGCGTCCATCACCTATAACCACCCAGCCCCGCGATGCAGCGGCCAACCCCAATAGCCACCCAACCTCGTGATGCGCACAACCTTTAGCCATGCACAGCGGGGGTTGGCTGCAGGGCCGGGCCTGTGGCATGCCCCGCAGCCAAGCCCCCATAATCACCCAAATCCGCACACCCCCTAATCACCCAACCTCACGCTTCACACATCCTTTTTCCGTGCGTGGCAGGAATTGGCCACAGCCTGTCTCTCTGGGTGTGAGAATAGGTGTGAAAGAGTGTATCTGGTGTACCTAGAGCCATTATATATGAATATTTCAACAATATCCAGTCTCCACCCACAGCCTTCTACTAGGAAAGAGTGTGTGGGATAATGCTAGCCTCCTTGTCTTCAATAAAATTGCAATTTTTTTATTCAGTAAACATTTAAGAATCATCATTTTATGGCAAGACAGGAGGCTAGCATTATGCATGCTTAAAGTCCTTTAAAACAGAACTTGAAACATGATCTACTGCCTTAAAATAAAATCTCCTAAATGTGTCTGCTGAAGCGCAATCTGCAGCCTTCATGATATCCTCCAGTTGACCCCCGTCATAAAACCTTGCTCGCCATCGCACCTCCGAATGAATGAGCTGTAAATTTAGACACATCTATTCCTGCTTTTCATAACAGCTTTAACCCACCCCACAGTTGTTGCGTTTGTAACTGGTTTAAATGGCTTCACATAGATATCAACGACTGATCCACTCCATCAGATCTGATTCCAACATTCTTGTCTAATATTCCTTTAAACATCTCACCGCACACACTTTTAGGAAATCAAACATTGGATAAAATATTGAACCAGACATAGTCTTTGTCCTCTTACAGATTAAAAAAAACCACTCCATCTGGCTGAAACAATCTACGTGACACTTCCAAAGCACAAACGTCTGAAACTCTCCTGAAATAAATAAGACATAATAAAGTAGCCAACTTCCAAGTTAACTCTCTTACCTCCAAATACTTATTACTTGGCCAATGCAAAAACAATTGAAAAATAAAATCCACATTCCACAAAGTTGGATATTTCACATTAGGCGCTCTCCTTAACCAAATCCCCTTCATTACTCAGCATACTAGAGGACTCCTTCCCACTGACAGCCCATGCTGTAACGAATGACCAGCTGCTACAGCAAATCTATAGCATTTAATAGTGCCATAAGACATCCCTTTCTCAAATAAGCTTGCCAGAAAATTCACTACCTCTACTTCATCTGCCTCCATGTGATCTAAATTCCTTGTCATGCACAGACATAACCAGACATTCCATGCTCCTTCATAGCTTTTCTTTGTTCCTGGGGGCCAATGACTCATTGAGCAATCCCGAAGCTCCATTCGAAAGACCTTTGAATTTTCCTGAACATCTGAAATTCTCCACACTAGAAGGCAGGGAGAGAACCTACTTCCACCAAAGGATATTCCATGTTCTCTACACCGAACAAAAGCCCCTTGCAAGACATTATCAAATATGGCTGTTCTACTGCCATTTTCATCACTGATGGAAAACAAGCCTGCGTTTTCTAAAATGGAGTTTCCAAAACGAACTGACACCTCTGTCTCCTGACCTGAACCAAGACTTTCTGAATCATAGAGAATGGGGGAAAAGAATACACCTTTATTATCTGTCAACCCAGTAAGAATGCATCTAATCTGATCTGAAATAACTCGTCAGTTGATGAGTCAATCTGGATGCAAACAAGTCTACCTCCAATAGACCCATGAGCAACTGAATCTCTTGAAAGATATCCACCGTTATCTTCCAATCGCTATGATCTATCACATTTCGAGAATTCCAGTCTGCTACCACATTCTGAACTTCTAGCAAATATTTTGCCCTCCAATCTATTTTGTGTTCCAATCGAATTTCCCACATTTCTTTTGTTAATTCCAACAATCTCTTGGACCTGCTTCCTCACAATCTGTTTATGTATGTTACCAAAACGAAATTGCCTGTTTTTTAACAAGACTGAACTCCCTTTTACATTTCTTCTGAAACTTTAAATTTCAAATAACCCTGCTTGCATCTCCAAACAGTTTATATGCTCTTCTTTCTCCACTGGGGTCCGTGCTCCACCGATCTCCTGGCCCAAACATGATACATCCCAAATTAAATGGCTCACATTGTCTCTAGTACAAAATCTGGCTTTCTCTCAAAGATAGCTCAACCATTCCAGGCCTCCAAATTTTCCTTCCACCATTTCAACTACTCTCTGGCATCCTTGCTCAGCAATACCACAGTGCCACACCAAAGACCTTTCACCAAACCAAAAGTCTTCTACCATTGAAGAGCCCTGTAATGTAAAGGCAGCAGAAACACCGCCTGAACTGACGAGGGCAAAAGGCCAATGACTTGAGCCAACTCTCTCAAACTCACTTCCTCCTCCTTTGACAACAAGCTTGCTTGTCTGATTTGTTTCACTTTCTTCTCTAGTAAGCACAATTGGCTCAATACCGTATCCATCACAAAGCCTAGGAATTCCAAATTCTGAGTTGGAAACAACACAGACTTGTCCCGATTTATCACAAATTCCAGCTTCTATAATACACCTACCAACCCCAGCTGTTCCTTCAATTCATCTGCATTTTGATTCATGATTAAAATATCATTCAGATACACAGTCATTTGTATACTTCTTTCCCTGAAAAAAAAACGACAGCTGGTCTTAGTACCTTTGTGAACCACAGAGGAGCTGCTGACAATCCGAATAGAAAGCTTTGGAACGGATACAACTGACCTTTCCATCTGAATTGTAGATAACCCTGGCTCTATGTTGCTATCAGAATCGTGAAATAAGCATCCTCTAGATCCAATTTCACCCTCTAATCCAAAATCTGCAGTAAATGGCTTAATAAATGAATCCCTTCCATTTTGAAATGACACTAAGAAATGTACTGGTTTTAATTTCTTAAATTTATCGCAGGTCTTCATCCTTTTCCTTTCTTCTCCACAAGAAACAACGTACTTAAAACTTTTTTTCCTCCTCTCCAACTCTTAGAATTGCATTCTTTTCTAACATCTGAGACCTTCCTCTTACACTTCCTCTTGCACAGCTCGATCTACATCTTCCCGAAATACCAACTCATTTGGCTCTCATTTGAAAGGGTTCTGCATCAAAATCTATCTGATCGCCTTCTATTGCCTTCAAAATCCAAGTATCCCCTGTTATTGTTTCCCATTGTTCCTTGAAGTACCTGAACCTCCCTCCTACACTTGGGATAGAATCAGAAATAGTCTTCATACTCACCCTCGATTTGTCTGGGGTCGGAACTTTGTGCCCTTCCTGTGTTGCCACAAGATCTCCCTTTGCTTTTCTGAGGGTAAAATTGGGAACCTCCTTGAGTCCCTCTGAAATTTCCATATCCCCGATACAATATTTTGGTAAAGGACTCTGAAATTTGCTCAGCTGGAAGGGTGCTCTCTCCTATCAGCCCTTCCATAAAAACTACCACCTGTATTTACACATAGTTAACTGCACTTTGCTTAGACTTGTGAATGTTTTAACATAACTGGTCAATGACCTGACCATTCCTTCACCTAATAACAACCCTTTCGTATCATCGGTTACCTTCTTCTATGCCAAATCACCCAAATTTAGATTAATGTGCATGAGCACTGTCTTGCGCTTTTCTGCCAGTAATCCAGTGATCACATTACCTAGAAAACATAGCACGCTGGCACCATCCTCTTACTAACCCCAGGGCTAAATCTAAGCCCTTCAAAAAGGCTTCCTCAACATAGTCAAATATTTTTGCCACTGGACCTATTATGTCCAACACCTAATCCTGGCATTGCCTAAGAGACTTCTAACCCTTCTTAGGGTCCTTTCCTATCTTGAACATATATGTTATAAGCTCTGGATCTAAATTTGGTGTCATAGTCATCTATCACAGGACAAAATCATTCTGCTCGCATAATATTCCTTTGTTCCTTCTCCAAATCCTTACATAACCTGTTCTTGATATATTGAGCAACATAAACTAAAGACCACCAGTCCTTACCTCTGGGATGCCTAATTTCTTTAGGATCAAATAACTTCTCCCAAAGGGATCTACGACTACTGTTGTACACATAGACCCATCTTATTATTTAAATCACATTCCTCATCCAAATCATCTTTATGCTTTATCTAGAATATACTCATCAAGTTCCTTATTAGATTAATTCTCTAACACCCTCAAATCCTCCCTGCGGTTTCAGCTACTCGGTGTTAAACTGCCCTCGCCTCATGCCGCTTCGGACCCCTTCTGTCCTTGAGCCGCGTTGGACTTCTTTATCATTGACAGACTCTTATGCATGTTTTCTTTTCTTGAAACATTTCCCACTATGACCTCTATTTTGATCCTCATCACCTGTTACAGAAAACCGTTCCTCTTCATCTATTTTTTAATATCCCTTTTCTTACCTAGAGCTTGTCTTACAGACTCTAACTACAGACTGCATCTCTTCACTCACAATCTTTCTCATCTCCTCCTGTATGATCCCTTCCACTGCAGTCTCTGACATAATTGTGTAATAAAGTAGGTGTTAACTATATAAAAATGTAGTCTATTACTAAAATGCTGGTAGTTTTCAAAATAATAATAATCTGCTCATTGTTAATTTGAAAGATATCTCCTGCTTTGCACAGTGAAAATAAAAACTGTAATCCGTGAGGAAAAACAACTGTCATGGACAATGAGCGCTTTGTTGCCAAGACAACTCTTCACCTGCCAAATTCATTGTAAGGAAATGCCTCCTTGGCATGGTTACCCCCTGACTTTTTGCCTTTGCTGATGCTATGTTTTGAATTGAAAGTGTGCTGAGGCCTGCTAACCAGGCCCCAGCACCAGTGTTCTTTCCCTAACCTGTACTTTTGTATCCACAATTGGCAGACCCTGGCATCCAGATAAGTCCCTTGTAACTGGTACTTCTAGTACCAAGGGCCCTGATGCCAACGAAGGTCTCTAAGGGCTGCAGCATGTCTTATGCCACCCTGGAGACCCCTCACTCAGCACAGACACACTGCTTGCCAGCTTGTGTGTGCTGGTGAGAACAAAACGAGTAAGTCGACATGGCACTCCCCTCAGGGTGCCATGCCAGCCTCTCACTGCCTATGCAGGTATAGATAAGTCACCCCTCTAGTAGGCCTTACAGCCCTAAGGCAGGGTGCACTATACCATAGGTGAGGGCAACAGTGCATGAGCACTGTGCCCCTACAGTGTCTAAGCAATACCTTACACATTGTAAGTGCAGGGTAGCCATAAGAGTATATGGTCTGGGAGTCTGTTTTACACGAACTCCACAGCACCATAATGGCTACACTGAAATCTGGGAAGTTTGGTATCAAACTTCTCAGCACAATAAATGCACACTGATGCCAGTGTACATTTTATTGTAAAATACACCCCAGAGGGCACCTTAGAGGTGCCCCCTGAAACCTTAACCGACTATCTGTGTAGGCTGACTGGTTCCAGCAGCCTGCCACAACCGAGACATGTTGCTGGCCCCATGGGGAGAGTGCCTTTGTCACTCTGAGGCCAGTAACAAAGCCTGCACTGGGTGGAGATGCTAACACCTCCCCCAGGCAGGAGCTGTCACACCTGGCGGTGAGCCTCAAAGGCTCACCCCTTTGTGCCAGCACCGCAGGACACTCCAGCTAGTGGAGTTGCCCTCCCCCTCCGGCCACGGCCCCCACTTTTGGCGGCAAGGCCGGAGAAAATAATGAGAATAACAAGGAGGAGTCACTGGCCAGTCAGGACAGCCCCTAAGGTGTCCTGAGCGGAGGTGACTCTAACTTTTAGAAATCCTCCATCTTGCAGATGGAGGATTCCCCAATAGGATTAGGGATGTGACCCCCTCCCCTTGGGAGGAGGCACAAAGAGGGTGTACCCACCCTCAGGACTAGTAGCCATTGGCTACTAACCCCCCAGACCTAAACACGCCCTTAAATTTAGTATTTAAGGGCTCCCCAGAACCTAGGAACTGAGATTCCTGCAACCTAAGAAGAAGAGGACTGCTAAGCTGAAAAACCCTGCAGAGAAGACGAAGACACCAACTGCTTTGGCCCCAGCTCTACCGGCCTGTCTCCCCACTTCTAAAGACACTGCTCCAGCGACGCTTTCCCCAGGGACCAGCGACCTCTGAATCCTCAGAGGACTGCCCTGCTCTAGAAGGACCAAGAAACTCCAGAGGACAGCGGCCCTGTTCACCCAAGACTGCAACTTTGTTTCAAAGGAGCAACTTTAAAACAACTGCGTTTCCCGCCGGAAGCGTGAGACTTGCTACCCTGCACCCGACGCCCCCGGCTCGACCTGTGGAGAAACAACACTTCAGGGAGGACTCCCCGGCAACTGCGAGACCGTGAGCCCCCACACAGACTCCTGCAGAGGGAATCCCGAGGCTCCACCTGACCGCGACTCCCAGATCCCAACGCCTGGTAAAGACTGCACCCGCAGCCCCCAGGACCTGAAAGATCGGAACTCCAGTGCAGGAGTGACCCCCAGGAGGCCCTCTCCCTTGCCCAGGTGGTGGCTACCCAGAGGAGCCCCCCCTCCCTTGCCTGCATCGCTGAAGAGACCCCTTGGTCTCCCATTGATTTACATTGGAAACCCGACGTGTTTGCACACTGCACCCGGCCGCCCCCGTGCTGCTGAGGGTGTACTTTCTGTGCTAACTTGTGTCCCCCCCGGTGCCCTACAAAACCCCCCTGGTCTGCCCTCCGAAGACGCAGGTACTTACCTGCTGGCAGACTGGAACCGGGGCACCCCCTTCTCCATTGAAGCCTGTGTGTTTTGGGCACCACTTTGAACTCTGCACCTGACTGGCCCTGAGCTGCTGGTGTGGTAACTTTGGGGTTGCTCTGAACCCCCAACGATGGGCTACCTTGGACCCAAACTTGAACCCCATAGGTGGTTTACTTACCTACAAAAACTAACAAATACTTACCTCCCCCAGGAACTGTTGAAAATTGCACTGCCTAGTTTTAAAATAGCTATATGTGATTTATTTGAAAAGTATATATGCTATTGTGATTATTCAAAGTTCCTAAAGTACTTACCTGCAATACCTTTCATTCAAAGTATTACATGTAAAATTTGACCCTGTGGTTCTTAAAATAAACTAAGAAAATATATTTTTCTATACAAAAACCTATTGGCCTGGAATTGTCTCTGAGTATGTGTTCCTCATTTATTGCTTGTGTGTGTACAACAAATGCTTAACACTACTCCTTTGATAAGCCTACTGCTCGACCACACTACCACAAAATAGAGCATTAGTATTATCTCTTTTTGCCACTATCTTACCTCTAAGGGGAACCCTTGGACTCTGTGCATACTATTCCTTACTTGGAAATAGTGCATACAGAGCCAACTTCCTACAGCTGGGCTCTGCTTGCAGGACTTGATGCAGGGGACTCTGGGCAGCTACTTTGCACCTGTAGCAAACAGGGACTCCCTTCTTTAAGCAGTAGAAGACAGGCAAAGTCATTTTAGTGGTGAAGCCCAGTGTGCAGCTGGTGCAGTCGTTTAGAGTGCAGTGTCCAGGTACGGGTCAGGGGTCCAGCAAGGCAGCCCTTCTTCTGACGTTCTTCCTTGTTGGGATCTGGTAGGAAACTGAGATGTGGGTGCAGCTCTGCCATATGTATCCTTGCTCCTGGGTGAAAAACAGGTGGGTCTTGGTTCTCCAATCAAGTGCAGGGCCCTTCCCCCTGTGATGAACACTTCCTGGGAAGTGTGGCAAAAATCAATCCCAGGTAACAACAGTCTTCAAACATCCATCATGGCTGAAACTGATGTTTGGAGGTTACATCTGTCTGAGCCCACCCACTGGTGTGGCTAAAAATCTTAAACACACCCTTCTCCTGCCCTCTCCTAATCTAATTGCAGGGGGGGGGACCTAATTGTCTGGGTTTGCAGGATGTGAGGGAGGTGCTGAGTTGCTCCAAACATCCTTCCCTGCCTTTGAAGACCAGTTTGGCAGTCCCCCCCCCCCCCCCCCCCCCCCCTTACTGCTTCTCCATCTGAGGGGGAAGTTCTCCCCCAGGCACATCTCGTTGTGTTCAGCCCTGGCTACCTCACACCTCATCAAGCCAGGCTGCCAGAGGCTGGCCAATCAGTGCACAGCACTACAGGGTTGAAGTTGGCAACTTTTTAGGTAGAGTTTAAAACTCTTTACCTGAACAAGTTATATTAAATCCAACAATTGCAAGTTGCGGGATTTATTATAACAGTTAATTTCATACCAAACCTGAGGTATCTGACACTTTAGGGGACTTTATAAATAAAAATAAAGTCTCCCCTTTCTAGCCTAGGGAGGTCATTCACTACAATGAGAGAAAAACAAATTTGGCAGTTTTACCTCACCAGGGCTTATAAAGCTATTTTTATAAGGTCCTTGCTTATAATTACATGGCACCCAGCCCTAGGTGCACATACGGCACACCTTAGGGGTGACTTACATGTAAAAATAAGGTAGTTTAAGACTTTGGAAGTACTTTTAATTCCAAAATCAAATTTTCATATAACTTTAATTTAAAAGCTGCCAGCAAGACCGGCCTGCCTTTAAAATTACACCAGAACCTCAGCAGCGCCCCTATGGGTGCACTATCCACGCTGGGGTCCCTAAACCTACATGCCCTACTATATATTAGGGACTTATAGGTAGGTTGACTTAGCCAATTATAATTAGCCTAATTTGCATACCGATTTTACACAGAGCACAGGCCCTGAGACTGGTTAGCAGTACCCAGGGCACCATCAGAGTCAGGAAAACACCAGCAAAAAGTGAAAAATGGGGGCAAAAAGTTAGGGGGGCTCTGCAATCAGCCCTGTTTTCTCACAACAGTAATAATATACACCAATTAACAATATAAATGGATGCAGCAGCACCAACCAAGATTCGTCCTTTAGGATAATTTTCCCAGTTCGCACACAATACAATGGTCAATTGACATTCAACACCCGTAGGACAGTTTACCTGGAGGCATTTGAGGACAAAACTACTTTCCCCACCACATGCCCCATATCTTTGTGTATTTTTTAGGCCACCTTCTCCCCATATAAACTCTCTCCTCTGCTGCAACTCAGAAATACATTGCTGTAGTCCAGCCTGCGACTGTGGGTGCAGCAAAACCCTCCACGTACGGGCTACTTCCTTGTTGCCCCCATTAAATCCATTGTAACCAATTTCTACGGTGCCCAATCGTCATTCCAGATCAATATTATCCACAACAGTGTCATCTTTGGTTACAAAGTAAGGTCCCTCCCTAGCACCTGGGCCAGGTCTTTATGGATTTTGAGCCAATATGTATGTATCACTAGTCACTCCCATGCCATACAGCGGAAAGAGCCCACCTAGCTGCCCCACCTTCCCATTATGAAAATGTTGTGGTGTAAAAGAGATTCAATGAAAAGGTTTGAATTGGATATGATAGAGTCTTGCTGGTATTACCAATTCTTTAGCAGCCATTTTTACCTCCACCCAATCTTTCTCCAAGAAGCCTAGATCACACTATAGTTTTTCACCCCAGGAAGCTTTTGAGGGACAGCTTAATCTTGAGTGGAATAAAGTCTGGCACACCCAGGAGGCTCTCTAGAGGTTTCAAGAGTGTGTCTAGTGTGGAGGAAACAAAAGAATTGCTACCTTAGAGGGCAACATTCAGTTCCCAGCACAATTTGAGAGTCTATTGATATGTGCTTGCAGAGTTATTTCAAGAGGAGACATTTCCTAATGGGGACCCGCCTTTTGCCTCTAATGGGATATACATATAGGTCAATGGGAATAATAGGAATTTCTCCTAGTTGACTTTAAGGCCAGAGTTGTCTGCATATATTTTGCATATTTGCATTAAGCTGGAAATTAAGCCTTCAAGACCCTACATGTACAGGAGGATACAGTTGGTGTAAAGTGTAATGCGATCCTTGTGGTCCCGCCCGACACTCATGCCCCTAAATTATGCACCAGTCCTCACCCACTTAGCAAGTGGCTCCATCACTAGGGCAAATAGGAGGTGGGAGGGGGGAGCCTCCGTGCCGTTTAACCCACCATATTGGAGAAGGAGCAGGTGAGGCCCCTTTCACTCTCACAGCATAGTTATATGAAGGCCCCAAATGAAGAAACAATCTTTTCTGCGAGAACTCTGTGGAGGAAGAACCATTTCACTGAATTACATGCTTTCTTGAAATCAATTGGGAGCAGTATCTTTAGTGCAAATAATTGCTGTGCACAAGCCAGAACCACCTGCAGACACCTGATGCAAAGCCGAGTTGCCCTATTGGGCGTGATCCCACTTTAATCCCAATGTATAAAGGGATATATTCACTTGACCAGTCGGTTGGCTAGTCTGCCTTGGCCCACAAGGTCTGACTAGGTCCCACACTTTTATCATCTTAGCTGTCACCAGCTACACCATGTTGTGCTTCCCGCCCTGGGGACTCAGGCCATATTTACAAGGAGCTTTGCACAACCGCATATTTTTTTTTTTTTTGACACAGCACCAACGCAATCAGTGATCCACATGCTCCATATTTACAAATTAACGCAGTGGGCCCAATGTGTCAGTTTGTAGAGGTCTGCGTCACATTATACCTGCGCAAGGTATATTGTATGCAGAGTAGGCGTTCCCACGTTAAAAGCCACATAGAACTGACAGTGAAATTTACAACTTTTCACTGCATCACTCTACGACTTGACTGTCAAAATCTTAAGTCTCCTCAAACCAGGTGTAAATATTGATGCAGTGCTTTTAACATTGGACTCACCTTTGTGTTCTGACGCATTGCTGGAGTTATGTCAGTCTTACGACCAACTCCAGCAATGCGTCACTTTAGCGCCAAAAGATGTCAGAATTTCCGGCGCATTCCACGAATCCTTGCGCCATGGAGCCCTATATTGTAAGTATATCACATCTATACCATTGTAAGAGCATTTGTGGCAGGCGCAAGAAAACAGACACATTGATGCTGATGTGTCAGTTCTTTTAATTGAGGCTCTCAGTCCTACCAGCCAGGTTCCTTCTCATGTTCACTACTGATTCCAGGCCCAGGGAAAGGCAGGCTGTTCCAGATGCAGGGGAGCCGCCTGATCGCATACGCTGCTGGCGCCTCCCTTCTCCAAAGGTTGCATTGCACTCGTTCTGTCACCGCCACAGAGGGCGCCTTCTGTGCAAATTCACCCACACCAGAGGTTGCCCCGAGTCTATCCCAAAGGCAACTTACCTATACTTGGCCTGTCATTTCAGGTTTTTAAAGGATTAAGAAAGCAATGCAGCTCAGAGCCTTGCGTCCTCATTTTGCCAATCCAAGCTCCTCTCCAGGCGTGGTATTAAAGCACTTCAGATGGAGAAGCTATGGACATTTTTTGTTCTTTAACAATTTTTTTTAACATGCACAACAATGCCGGGTTACAAACATATACCACCAACAATCTTTGAAGAAGGGTCTCCATACCGTTAGCCCCAAGTTATCCCCATATAAAAGAATATTCCAGACGTAACAGGTAATGTTCTTGATCACGATTCGCAAAGAGAGGGAGGTCCATGCGCCCTCAGTCCGAGTGTTTTTTTTAGCCCATCATCTCCATTTATATATTTCTTGCTCTGCTTTACAACAGAAATTCACACCTCTTTGTCGGGTGGACAGGGTTTGAGGGACGAGGCCCTGCAGTGCTTGGCTATTAAGTATCCCAGGCCTGAAGTTGCCCGATGATGTCAATTATCAGCCCAGTTGCCCATTACTCAAGGAGATCTACCTTAGTGCACAGCTGTGAAATTTAGCATTCGTTATATCGGACTGTGGATAGCGGACTAGTAAGGCTTGGCTGACACAGCCTAGTCAGGCAGTAGAATATTCAGTGTAAATAAGAAAATTGAATCAAGTGCAGGTTGGAGGGGGTAGCCAAGACACAAGAGGCCATCTCACCAATCGTTACCATTCAGCACCCCTAAATCTGATGACCAATCCACTCTGAATTTAGAGGGTCTGGAGCGTTAAGTAGGAGAGATTTGTACAGCCCAGAGATCCCTTGACGTTCGAGTGGGTCCATGCTACGTTTTATTTCCAGGGTGTTCAATTCAGGGACTTTCATAAGTATTTCCTGGTAGGCTTCTAGGTCATGGCAGACTTGAAGTTATTTTTTTTTGTTTTTAATTGAGAGTTGTGGAAGCAGAACTTATCTTTAAGGCAGTCAAAGGATACTATGTAGTCTTTGTCCCACAAGCCCCCAGTGTCTCAATCCCTATCCAGTCCCAACCTCTAAAACACTCCAGCTGAGCCACCTGGTGCAGCCATGTTCTCTTACCTTACATTAGGTGGGGGGTCTGACCCGTTTCCTGAGAAATTTAGTACAGAAGGGGAGCTTGACGGTGGCGAGTCCCAATAGAGACCATTGTGTATACCCCACTGATCTAGTACTTGGGAGTTTCAGCAGCCAGGAGGAGTCCCGACAGTCTCCAACAAGCTAGTTGTTGATAGGAATGAGGTGCGCCAACCAGTAGTAGAGACGGTCAGGGGGCCATAATACCCCTTTGAATTGCGGCGCAGTTCATTTGGCTTAGAAGACTTGGTGGTTTTGCCACCTGGTAAAACCTGGTTGACATGGACAGGATCTCAGAGAAGGTGAATGGGAGCACATATGGGTGATTCTTTAGGATGTATAAAAATCTGGGGAGGACTAGTAACTCGTAGAGGGCTATCCTGACAGAGTGATTCATAGGGTGTGAGGAGGACTAGGAATCTAGGTCAATCTGGTGCGAGATAAGATCGGTGTGATGTTGAGATCCAACGCTGTATGTATTCCAAGGTATATGCATGAACTGGATGTGATCCGTAGTCTAGTTTTGGGCAGCATTGGGAGGAGGGGCTGAGGGGGTATCGGTCAGGTGAATGTATTGTGTTTTTTTGCCGGTTAAACCATAGCCCGGCTGCATCTCTGTAAATGTATAGCCTGGGAATAAGCTGTGGCAATGTCATCTGGGGAATGGCATGTAGAGGAGCATGTTGTCGCGTAAAGAGTAATATTATTCTTGTGATGTCAGGGCCACGTGAAACCCTGGGCATTCTCTCTAATCCAGCAGACTAGAAGACTAGAGCGAAAGGAAGGAGCAACAAGGGACATCCCTGCCTAAGTTACAAAACACCACGTTGAAAGCATTTTCATAATCAACTAACAGAGCTGCTGGGCCTTGTAATTTCTCCAGTTGTGATGGAGCCTGCATAGGCACTGCCGGGTGCTCCTACCGAGCATAAAGCAATTCTGGTCCTCGGGTACCAACATTTTAATGATGGTGGTGTGTCTGGATGCCATAATTTTGGCTCGTTTTGAGGATTGTGGTAATAGTAGTGTTTCTAAGATTGGGAGATAGTGATCAGGTATGACTCGCCTCTTCAAAAAGGAGTAGCAAATGGGGCGCCGGAAAGGAGCAGAACGTTTGAAGAATTCGAGTGGGAGGACGTTCGGGCCAGGGGTTTTCCCAGAGGGCCTGGATGCCTGCAACTCCTTTATGGTGAAAAACTCCTCAAATGCACTGCACTGAGACAGCGAGAACATTTTGGGAGGTTTTCCGCTATTGGATGGATTTGTTCTAGCAGTAGGAGCCGTTGTTTCCGTATAAGTTGCAGCAGTATATCGCAAAGGCTTTGCTATCTCACTAGAGCGGCGTGGGAGCCTGTCGTCTGGTGTATACTCACCCTGGGAAAGGCAGTAGAGTAATCTACCAGCTTTGTTACTGTACTCACACAGGCGACATTGGGCCAGAGATGCTACCGTGCAAGAGGAGTCAAGGATCTTCAGTTTTTGTCTCGCCAAAGTCCCTTAGTAGTTGACATTGCTGGGTGGCGGAGGTGATGTTGGTCGACTGTTCTAAAGAGAGAATTTGGGACTCCTGAAGGGTAAGGTCTTGCTCTTTTAGGCGTTCGCACCTGCACACTGATGTGTATGGCTTCCCCCTGAATATGGTCTTAAATGCTTCCCAGAGAAATCACCAAGCCTTGATTTAAGTCAAAATAGTCTGTGATGATTCCCCTAAGGTCTACAAATATGTTGTCAATGAGCCACCGAGGGTGAAGTCTCTAGACACCACCCACTGTGCAGAGCATTCTTCCCAGTATTTATTAGACTGGGGCATGAATGAGAGTTCTTGTGTAGTCCAGCTTGGAGTGGGTTTTAGGAGAGGCCAAACTGCGTGTGAATCTAGAGTCTAATTAAACCCAAAGAGTGCATCCATTTATTGAGCACTAGTGAACTGATCGGGGGTGGGGGGGGGGGGGGGAGGGAGGGGGGATTGATGTATTGTCTTTGGATCTTTCCATAATGACAATGAAGTCACCTCCCAATATAAGCGTGCAAGGTTGAGTTTGCAGCAGTGAATTCAGAAGCTCCTGGAGTGTGGTGGTACGGAGTGGAGTGCGGAGGAACGAATATACTTCCCACGATCCATGCTCCTCCAGCCATTCCCAGGCCCAGTCTGGATGATTGAAGAATATTGATTGCCCCGGAAGAGAACCATCAATTTGGCTCGGAAGAACAGTGTGTATTTTAAGGCCTGGGCTCAAAGTTTCTATATTACCTGATCAAAGGATTTCCGTTGTGCTTGGATTGTCCTGGTGTAATCCGGAAGGATGAAGAATTTTGAGGACTCATAGAAGGTGTCACCTCGGAGCCTGGCCATGCTGATGATTAAGTCAGTCTTGGTAATTGAGAAATTGGGCGATAACCGCTCTGGGAGGAATACCGAGAGGAGACCATTGGGCCAACACCCGGTGGGGGCGTTCTATAATAAAGAAGAGGTAGATCTGATTCTCTGGTAGGTAATCTCCAATCCACTTCAAAGAATTTCCCTGGATTATCACCTTCTGCTCCCTCAGGGAAGCCCACAAACTTAAAGTTGTTCTAACTTGAGTGCCCCTCAGCGTCCTTGAGTTGCCTCACCTTCTCAGAGATTGCACTTGAAAGTTACAGACCATCCGCTGCAGCGCTGTCAATGTCCTCCAGTGAGCATATGCGCTATAGCACTGTTTTAGCAGTGGTAAAGTGCCCAGGGTCCTAAAGCCATCAAAAACTAGTCAGACTAATTAGGAGGAGGGAGGCAAAGAGACTGGAGATGACCGTGCAAAAAGGGCCCGGTGCAACACCAAGCTACTCCGGGGGTAAGCAGGGTTTATCTTAGCTGTGTGGCTCCTTTACTCTGACTAGAGTGAGGGTCTCTACTTGGACAAGGTGCAAACTACTGTCAACTAGAAACCCCATTTCTAACTATTTTTAACACAGCATAACAATATTACCACATTATCATTACAGTCCCACCACTTTGACTCAACAAACTCCACTATGTTTCATACACCCCTATTGAAGCACCAATATACAATAAGAGTGGCTTGAAACCAGTTAGGCCTCCCCCACCACTTGTTCCATATTCTGCCATATTCACTGGACAACCTTGTGCTTCGCAAACCGGACTTTCCTGCAGGGCACATCAGTCCACCCCACGGTGCCACTGAGTTACTGTTAGAGGCTCTGAGCTTTTCCAGCAAGCTGCTGTGTCTTTTCACCACCATACTTGAAGTCCCCAATAATATCCAGTCCACTTGTGTACCACCCCATACCCTCAAGCACTCCCAGCAAGAGTAGAAAGGGAATTTGCCCCACCTCCCAACTCAGGACCGTGGATAATTCAGAGGTCACTGCTTCCCAATAGTGCTGTAGAACTGGACTGGACCAGACCATGTTGAAGAAGTCTGCCTTTTCATATGAGCAGCGATAGCACATTGGGCGGGCAACCAGCCTTAAACAGTCGATCCGGTGTAAGGTACGTACAGTGCAGGTAGTATACTAGTATCTGTCTTAGTTTGGAGGATATTGTAATAGTCCTGGATGCCATCAGAGCATCTCTCCGTTCATCGTCCTCCAGTGGACCCAGACAGTTCTGCCATTTAAGTCTGAGATGGTACATTGTATCAGGGGCGTTTATAACAAGTGTGCTGAAAATCTAGGAGACTCCCCCTTTCCCAAGTGCTCCTAGCAGTGCTTTTGCCTCAAGAGGAATGAACACCGGGAGGGACGTGCTCAGCGCTATGTGCAGTTAGGGTGTGGCGCAGTTTTAATTACTTATGAAATTGGGACTTCGATAGTGTATAGGTGTTACAGAGTTCCTGCAAGGAAGACGTGTATACCAATCTATACATCTCTCAACTGGGTGATGCAGATAGCATCCCAGCAACCAAATCCCTCCAGCAAAGCCACCTCCTTCAGCCTATTACTGTGCCACAGTGGTGTTTGCTGGGTTACTGTTTTGTTCCAACCTGTTTGACGCAGTGCTGCTCTCCAAGCCAAAAGGAACATACACGGCACCTCTGGCATGACAATTGGAACACCACCACCACAGGACATATCAAACAATCTGGGGAACCCCATCTTGGCCAGTTCAACCCGATAGGTCAGGCCAGTCACCATTAAACCAATCATTTATGACAAGAATTTAGGTAGCCATAAAGTACAAGTAAAGGTTGGTCATGCCTAGACCTCCATCATATGGGGCACGTTGACATTTAGTGTATGCTAGGCAGGCCTAGAGTTGTGCCACAAGAAGGCTGCTGCCGCTTCTAGCTCACATTTTGAAAGAGATATAAACCATGGTAACACCATCATTTTATAAAGGGATGTCCCGCACATGATATTCAGTGGGTGAGACTGCCACTTCTTGAGGTCCAACATTAACCCAGCAAATCAAGGGGGTAGTGTTGAGGGACCAGGTCAGTTCGGGGTAAAGTGCCACATGAATACCCAAGTATCAAAAATTTGCATGGTGTAGGGGAATGAAAATGTCACTTACCCAGTGTACATCTGTTCGTGGCATCAGTCGCAGTAGATTCGCATGTTTTGCAATAGCTCGCCATCTGGTGTTGGGCCGGAGTGTTACAAGTTGTTTTTCTTCGAAGAAGTCTTTCGAGTCACGGGACCGAGTGACTCCTCCTTTTGTCTCCATTGCGCATGGGCGTCGACTCCATCTTCGATTGTTTTTCCCCGCAGAGGGTGAGGTAGGAGTTGAATTGTAGTAATAGTGCCCATGCAATGGAGTGACTAAGTATGCACCTATTTAAGGTTGAGATGATACATATACAAATATACACATGCGAATCTACTGCGACTGATGCCACGAATAGATGTACACTGGGTAAGTGACATTTTCAGTTCGATGGCATCTGTCGCTGTAGACACGCATGTTTTGCATTGTAAAGAAATGGCTCCCTGTTGCAGTTACCCCCCACTTTTTGCCTGATACTGATGCTGACTTGACTGAGAAGAGTGCTGGGACCCTGCTAACCAGGCCCCAGCACCAGTGTTCCTTCACCTAAAATGTACCATTGTATCCACAATTGGCACACCCTGGCATTCAGATAAGTCCCTTGTAACTGGTACTTCTAGTACCAAGGGCCCTGATGCCAAGGAAGGTCTCTAAGGGCTGCAGCATGTCTTATGCCACCCTAGAGACCCCTCACTCAGCACAGACACACTGCTTACAAGCCTGTGTGTGCTAGTGAGAACAAAATGAGTAAGTCGACATGGCACTCCCCTCAGGGTGCCATACCAGCCTCTCACTGCCTATGCAGTATAGGTAAGACACCCCTCTAGCAGGCCTTACAGCCCTAAGGCAGGGTGCACTATACCATAGGTGAGGGTACCAGTGCATGAGCACTGTGCCCCTACAGTGTCTAAACAAAACCTTAGACATTGTAAGTGCAGGGTAGCCATAAGAGTATATGGTCTGGGAGTCTGTTTTACACGAACTCCACAGCACCATAATGGCTACACTGAAAACTGGGAAGTTTGGTATCAAACTTCTCAGCACAATAAATGCACACTGATGCCAGTGTACATTTTATTGTAAAATACACCCCAGAGGGCACCTTAGAGGTGCCCCCTGAAACTTAACCGACTATCTGTGTAGGCTGACTAGTTTTAGCAGCCTGCCACAAACCGAGACATGTTGCTGGCCCCATGGGGAGAGTGCCTTTGTCACTCTGAGGCCAGTAACAAAGCCTGCACTGGGTGGAGATGCTAACACCTCCCCCAGGCAGGAATTGTCACACCTGGCGGTGAGCCTCAAAGGCTCACCTCCTTTGTGCCAACCCAGCAGGACACTCCAGCTAGTGGAGTTGCCCGCCCCCTCCGGCCAGGCCCCACTTTTGGCGGCAAGGCCGGAGAAAATAATGAGAAAAACAAGGAGGAGTCACTGGCCAGTCAGGACAGCCCCTAAGGTGTCCTGAGCTGAAGTGACTCTAACTTTTAGAAATCCTCCATCTTGCAGATGGAGGATTCCCCCAATAGGGTTAGGATTGTGACCCCCTCCCCTTGGGAGGAGGCACAAAGAGGGTGTACCCACCCTCAGGGCTAGTAGCCATTGGCTACTAACCCCCCAGACCTAAACACGCCCTTAAATTTAGTATTTAAGGGCTACCCTGAACCCTAGAAAATTAGATTCCTGCAACTACAAGAAGAAGGACTGCCTAGCTGAAAACCCCTGCAGAGGAAGACCAGAAGACGACAACTGCCTTGGCTCCAGAAACTCACCGGCCTGTCTCCTGCCTTCCAAAGATCCTGCTCCAGCGACGCCTTCCAAAGGGACCAGCGACCTCGACATCCTCTGAGGACTGCCCCTGCTTCGAAAAGACAAGAAACTCCCGAGGACAGCAGACCTGCTCCAAGAAAAGCTGCAACTTTGTTTCCAGCAGCTTTAAAGAACCCTGCAAGCTCCCCGCAAGAAGCGTGAGACTTGCAACACTGCACCCGGCGACCCCGACTCGGCTGGTGGCGATCCAACACCTCAGGAGGGACCCCAGGACTACTCTAAGACTGTGAGTACAAAAACCTGTCCCCCCTGAGCCCCCACAGCGCCGCCTGCAGAGGGAATCCCGAGGCTTCCCCTGACCGCGACTCTTTGAATCCTAAGTCCCGACACCTGGGAGAGACCCTGCACCCGCAGCCCCCAGGACCTGAAGGACCGGACTTTCACTGGAGAAGTGACCCCCAGGAGTCCCTCTCCCTTGCCCAAGTGGAGGTTTCCCCGAGGAACCCCCCCCTTGCCTGCCTGCAGCGCTGAAGAGATCCCGAGATCTCTCATAGACTAACATTGCGAACCCGACGCTTGTTTCTACACTGCACCCGGCCGCCCCCGCGCCGCTGAGGGTGAAATCTCTGTGTGGGCTTGTGTCCCCCCCGGTGCCCTACAAAACCCCCTTGGTCTGCCCTCCGAAGACGCGGGTACTTACCTGCAAGCAGACCGGAACCGGGGCACCCCCTTCTCTCCATTCTAGCCTATGTGTTTTGGGCACCACTTTGAACTCTGCACCTGACCGGCCCTGAGCTGCTGGTGTGGTGACTTTGGGGTTGCTCTGAACCCCCAACGGTGGGCTACCTTGGACCAAGAACTAAGCCCTGTAAGTGTCTTACTTACCTGGTTAACCTAACAAATACTCACCTCCCCTAGGAACTGTGAAAATTGCACTAAGTGTCCACTTTTAAAACAGCTATTTGTGAATAACTTGAAAAGTATACATGCAATTTTGATGATTTGAAGTTCCTAAAGTACTTACCTGCAATACCTTTCGAATGAGATATTACATGTAGAATTTGAACCTGTGGTTCTTAAAATAAACTAAGAAAAGATATTTTTCTATATAAAAACCTATTGGCTGGATTTGTCTCTGAGTGTGTGTACCTCATTTATTGTCTATGTGTATGTACAACAAATGCTTAACACTACTCCTTGGATAAGCCTACTGCTCGACCACACTACCACAAAATAGAGCATTAGTATTATCTATTTTTACCACTATTTTACCTCTAAGGGGAACCCTTGGACTCTGTGCATGCTATTCCTTACTTTGAAATAGCACATACAGAGCCAACTTCCTACATGCATAGACTAGTAAGCAGTTATCTCCCCAAAAGCGGTGGATCAGCCTGTAGGAGGGGAAGTAGTCTGAAATAATGTTCTTAATACGGCTTGACCTACTGTGGCTTGTTGTGCGGATAACACGTCTACACAGTAGTGCTTGGTGAATGTGTGAGGCGTAGACCATGTGGCTGCCTTACATATTTCTTGCATTGGGATGTTTCCTAGAAAGGCCATGGTAGCACCTTTCTTTCTGGTTGAGTGTGCCCTTGGTGTAATGGGCAGCTGTCGTTTAGCTTTAAGGTAGCAGATTTGGATGCATTTAACTATCCATCTGGCTATACCTTGTTTTGATATTGGGTTTCCTGCATGAGGTTTTTGAAATGCAATAAATAGTTGTTTAGTCTTTCTGATGTTCTTTGTTCTGTCAATGTAATACATCAATGCTCTTTTGACATCTAATGTATGTAGTGCCCTTTCAGCTACGGTATCTGGCTGTGGAAAGAACACTGGGAGTTCCACTGTTTGATTTAGATGGAACGGTGAAATAACCTTTGGCAAAAATTTAGGATTGGTCCTTAGGACGACCTTATTCTTGTGTAGTTGTATAAAAGGTTCCTGTATTGTAAACGCCTGAATCTCGCTTACTCTTCTTAGGGAAGTAATGGCGATGAGAAATGCCACCTTCCAGGTTAGGAACTGTATTTCGCAGGAGTGCATGGGTTCAAAAGGTGGACCCATAAGTCTAGTTAGGACAACATTTAGGTTCCATGAAGGAACAGGTGGTGTTCTTGGTGGTATAATTCTCCTAAGGCCCTCCATGAATGCTTTAATGACTGGTATCTTATATAGGGAAGTTGAATAGGTAGTCTGCAGGTATGCAGATATTGCTGCAAGGTGTATTTTAATGGAAGAGAAAGCCAGGTTAGATTTCTGTAAGTGAAGCAAGTAACCCACTACATGTTCTGGAGTTGTGTGTAATGGTTGTATTTGATTAATATGGCAGTAGCAAACAAACCTCTTCCATTTACTTGCATAGCAGTGCCTGGTGGATGGCCTTCTGGCTTGTTTTAGGACTTCCATACATTCTTGGGTAAGTTGTAAGTGCCCGAATTCTAGGATTTCAGGAGCCAGATTGCTAGATTCAGCGATGCTGGATCTGGGTGTCTGATCTTTTGGTTGTGTTGTGTCAACAGATCTGGCCTGTTGGGCAATTTGATGCAGGGTACTACTGATAGGTCTAGCAGCGTTGTGTACCAGGGTTGCCTTGCCCAAGTTGGTGCTATTAATATGAGTTTGAGTTTGTTTTGACTGAGTTTGTTTACCAGGTAAGGAAGGAGAGGGAGAGGAGGAAAAGCGTAAGCAAATATCCCTGACCAGTTCATCCATAGGGCATTGCCTTGGGACTGTTTGTGTGGGTATCTGGATGCGAAGTTTTGGCATTTTGCGTTCTCCTTTGTCGCAAACAAGTCTATCTGAGGTGTTCCCCAGAGTTTGAAATAAGTGTTCAGAATTTGGGGGTGAATTTCCCATTCGTGGACCTGTTGGTGATCTCGAGAGAGATTGTCTGCGAGTTGATTTTGGATCCCTGGTATAAATTGTGCTATTAGGCGAATTTGGTTGTGAATTGCCCAACGCCAAATCTTTTGTGCTAGCAGGCTTAACTGCGTGGAGTGCGTCCCCCCTTGCTTGTTTAGATAATACATTGTTGTCATGTTGTCTGTTTTGACGAGAATGTATTTGTGAACTATTATTGGTTGGAAAGCTTTTAGTGCTTGAAAAACTGCTAGAAGTTCTAGGTGATTTATATGCAGTTTTGTTTGATGTACGTTCCATTGTCCTTGTATGCTGTGTTGATCGAGGTGTGCTCCCCACCCTGTCATGGAAGCATCTGTTATTACGTATTGTGGCACTGGGTCTTGGAAAGGCCGCCCTTTGTTTAACCCCTTCTGTGCCGCGGACGTAGTGGTTACGTCCTGCGGCACAGTGCTGCTGTGCCGAGGACGTAACCACTACGTCCTCGGCACACAGCCCAGAGGGAGCGCTCTCGCTCCCTCTGTGGGGTTCCCCCCCACCCCCCCAAGTCAGGGATGGAAGGGGAAGCCCTTCCCCTCCCACCCCCGACCCCCCCTGTGACGTCAGCGCGCGAGCTGATTAGTCACAGGGTCTCCCCCATCGCGCTGGAAGCAGAGCTTCCAGCGCGATTGAAAAAGAAATGCTTTTGCATTTCTTTTTCAATCCCATTGGGGAGGCCCCGAGAGGCTTCAAAGGGAAGGAAATGTATTTCCTTCCCTTTGAAGTCTCTCACAGGTTTCAAAAGCTGGATTGCTTGCAATCCGGCTTTTGAAACCCCACTAGACACCAGGGATTTTTTTTTTTTTCTTGAAATTGGCAAAAGGGAGCGACCCCTTGGGCAAGGGTCGCTCCCAGGGGGGCATTTTTTTAGGAAGGCCTTTTCTGCCCCCCCTGGGGGCAGATTGGCCTATTATTAGGGGGGGGCAGAAACCTCTAGGCACCAGGGACCATTTTTTTTTTTTTTTTTGTGATGAATTCTTTTTTTTTTAGGTGGGGAGCGATCCCTTAGGCAAGGGTCGCTCCCCTATGGGGCAATACGGGGGGGGGGGTGGAGGTTGGGGGGGCAAATTTATTTTAGGCCATTTCTGCCCCCCCGGGGGACAGATCGGCCTATTAGGCCGAACTGCCCCCGGGGGGGGGGGGCAGAACACTCTAGGCGCCAGGGCAATTTTTTTTTTGTGTTTTTTTTTTTGTTGTTTCTTTTTTTAGAGATGGGGAGCGACCCATCAGGCAAGGGTCGCTCCCCTGGGGGGGCAAATTGTATTTAGACCATTTCTGCCCCCCCGGGGGACAGATCGGCCTATTATTAGGCCGAACTGCCCCCGGGGGGGGGGCCGAACACTCTAGGCACCAGGGCAATTTTTTTTTTGTGTGTTTTTTTTTTTTGTTGTTTCTTTTTTTAGAGATGGGGAGCGACCCATCAGGCAAGGGTCGCTGCCCTGGGGGGGCAAATTGTATTTAGACCATTTCTGCCCCCCTGGGGGCAGATTGGCAAATTTTAGGTCAATCTGCCCCCAAGGGGGCAGAAACCACTAGGCACCGGGGATTTGTTTTTTGGCGCCAATGTCATGCAGGGGGAGCGACCCCGTAGGCAAGGGTCGCTCCCGGGGGGGTGGTGGGGGTTGGGGGGCAAATTTATTTTAGGCCATTTCTGCCCCCCCGGGGGACAGATCGGCCTATTATTATGGGGGGCAGAAACCTCTAGGCGCCAGGGGAATTTTTCTTTTTTTTAGGCAAAAGTCGCTCCCCTGGGGGACAAATTGTATTAAGGCCATTTCTGCCCCCCGTAGGCAAGGGTCGCTCCCGGCGGGGGAGGGTGGGGGTTGGGGGGGCAAATTTATTTTAGGGCATTTCTGCCCCCCCCCCCCGGCTGAGCTACAGGCCAAACACCACAGGTAGGCACCTTGCAAAAAACACCTCTGTTTTCTGTGAAAAAATATGTTGTGTCCACGTTGTGTTTTGGGCCATTTCCTTTTGTGGGCGCTAGGCCTACCCACAGAAGTGATGTACCATTTTTATCGAGAGACTTAGGGGAACGCTGGGTGGAAGGAAATTTGTGGCTCCTCTCAGATTCCAGAACTTTCTGTCACCGAAATGAGAGGAAAAAGTGTTTTTTGGGCCAAATTTTGATGTTTGCAAAGGATTCTGGGTAACATAACCTGGTCAGAGCCCCGCAAGTCACCCCATCTTGGATTCCCCTGGGTTTCTAGTTTTCAAAAATGCACTGGTTTGCTAGGTTTCCTCAGGTGTCGGCTGAGCTACAGGCCAAAATCCACAGGTAGGCACTGCTTTTTATAAAAAAAATGTGATGTGTCCACGTTGTGTTTTGGGCCCTTTCCTTTCGTGGGCGCTAGTCCTACCCACACAAGTGAGGTATCATTTTTATCGGGAGACTTGGGGGAACGCTGGGTAGAAGGAAATTTGTGGCTCCTCTCAGATTCCAGAACTTTCTGCCACAGAAATGTGAGTAACATGTGTATTTTTAGCCAAATTTTGAGGTTTGCAAAGGATTCTGGGTAACAGAACCTGGTCCGAGCCCCGCAAGTCACCCCTCCTTGGATTCCCCTAGGTCTCTAGTTTTCAGAAATGCACAGGTTTGGTAGGTTTCCCTAGGTGCCGGCTGAGCTAGAGGCCAAAATCTCCAGGTAGTCACTTTGCTAAAAACAGCTCTGTTTTCTGTGATGTGTCCACGTTGTGTTTTGGGGCATATCCTGTCGCGGGCGCTAGGCCTACCCACACAAGTGAGGTATCATTTTTATCGGGAGACGTGGGGGAACGCTGGGTGGAAGGAAATTTGTGGCTCCTCTCAGATTCCAGAACTTTCTGCCACAGAAATGTGAGGAACATGTGTTTTTTTAGATAAATTTTGAGGTTTGCAAAGGATTCTGGGTAACAGAACCTGGTCCGAGCCCCACAAGTCACCCCTCCTTGGATTCCCCTAGGTCTCTAGTTTTCAGAAATGCACAGGTTTGGTAGGTTTCCCTAGGTGGCGGCTGAGCTAGAGGCCAAAATCTACAGGTAGTCACTTTGCTAAAAACAGCTCTGTTTTCTGTGATATGTCCACGTTGTGTTTTGGGGCATATCCTGTTGCGGGCGCTAGGCCTACCCACACAAGTGAGGTATCATTTTTATCGGGAGACTTGGGGGAACGCTGGGTAGAAGGAAATTTGTGGCTCCTCTCAGATTCCAGAACTTTCTGCCACAGAAATGTGAGTAACGTGTATTTTTAGCCAAATTTTGAGGTTTGCAAAGGATTCTGGGTAACAGAACCTGGTCCGAGCCCCGCAAGTCACCCCTCCTTGGATTCCCCTAGGTCTCTAGTTTTCAGAAATGCACAGGTTTGGTAGGTTTCCCTAGGTGCCGGCTGAGCTAGAGGCCAAAATCTACAGGTAGGCACTTTGCAAAAAACACCTCTGTTTTTTTCCAAAATTTAGGATGTGTCCACGTTGCGCTTTGGGGTGTTTCCTGTCGCCGGCGCTAGGCCTACCCACGCAAGTGAGGTATCATTTTTATCAGGAGACTTGGGGGAACGCTGGGTGGAAGGAAATTTGTAGCTCCTCTCAGATTCCAGAACTTTCTGCCACAGAAATGTGAGGGACATGTGTTTTTTTAGCCAAATTTTGAGGTTTGCAAAGGATTCTGGGTAACAGAACCTGGTCCGAGCCACACAAGTCACCCCTCCTTGGATTCCCCTAGGTCTCTAGTTTTCAGAAATGTACAGGTTTGGTAGGTTTCCCTAGGTGCCGGCTGAGCTAGAGGCCAAAATCTACAGGTAGTCACTTTGCTAAAAACAGCTCTGTTTTCTGTGATATGTCCACGTTGTGTTTTGGGGCATATCCTGTCGCGGGCGCTGGGCCTACCCACACAAGTGAGGTATCATTTTTATCGGGAGACGTGGGGGAACGCTGGGTGGAAGGAAATTTGTGGCTCCTCTCAGATTCCAGAACTTTCTGCCACAGAAATGTGAGGAACATGTGTTTTTTTAGCCAAATTTTGAGATTTGCAAAGGATTCTGGGTAACAGAACCTGGTCCGAGCCCCGCAAGTCACCCCTCCTTGGATTCCCCTAGGTCTCTAGTTTTCAGAAATGCACAGGTTTGGTAGGTTTCCCTAGGTGGCGGCTGAGCTAGAGGCCAAAATCTACAGGTAGTCACTTTGCTAAAAACAGCTCTGTTTTCTGTGATATGTCCACGTTGTGTTTTGGGGCATATCCTGTCGCGGGCGCTAGGCCTACCCACACAAGTGAGGTATCATTTTTATCGGGAGACGTGGGGGATCGCTGGGTGGAAGGAAATTTGTGGCTCCTCTCAGATTCCAGAACTTTCTGCCACAGAAATGTGAGGAACATGTGTTTTTTTAGCCAAATTTTGAGGTTTGCAAAGGATTCTGGGTAACAGAACCTGGTCCGAGCCACACAAGTCACCCCTCCTTGGATTCCCCTAGGTCTCTAGTTTTCAGAAATGCACAGGTTTGGTAGGTTTCCCTAGGTGGCGGCTGAGCTAGAGGCCAAAATCTACAGGTAGTCACTTTGCTAAAAACAGCTCTGTTTTCTGTGATGTGTCCATGTTGTGTTTTGGGGCATATCCTGTCGCGGGTGCTAGGCCTACCCACACAAGTGAGGAACCATTTTTATCGGGAGACTTGGGGGAACATAGATTAGCAAAACAAGTACTATTGCCCCTTGTCTTTCTCTACATTTTTTCCTTCCAAATATAGGAGTGTGTGTAAAAAAGACATCTATTTGAGAAATTCCCTGTAATTCACGTGCTACTATGGTCACCCCGGAATTCAGAGATGTGCAAATAACCACTGCTCCTCAACACCTTATCTTGTGCCCTTTTTGGAAATGCAAAGGTTTTCTTGATAGCAATTTTTTACTCCTTATATTTCAGCAAATGAATTGCTGTATACCCGGTATAGAATGAAAACGCACTGCAGGGTGCAGCTCATTTATTGGCTCTGGGTTCCTCGGGTTCTTGATGAACCTACAAGCCCTATATATCCCCGCAACCAGAGGAGTCCAGCAGACGTAACGGTATATTGCTTTCGATAATCTGACATTGCAGGGAAAAGTTACAGAGTAAAACGTAGAGAAAAATTGATGGTTTTTTCACCTCAATTTCAATATTTTTCTTTTTCAGCTGTTATTTTCTGTAGGAAACCCTTGTAGGATCTACACAAATGACCCCTTGCTGAATTCAGAATTTTGTCTACTTTTCAGAAATGTTTAGGTTTCTGGGATCCAGCATTGGTTTCATGACCATTCCTGTCACTGACTGGAAGGAGGCTGAAAGCACAAAAAATTGCACAAATGGGGTATGCCCCAGTAAAATGCCAAAATTGTGTTGAAAAATTGGGTTTTCTGATTCAAGTCTGCCTGTTCCTGAAAGCTGGGAAGCTGCTGAGTTTAGCACCGCAAACCCTTTGTTGATGCCATTTTCAGGGAAAAAACCACAAGCCTTCTTCTGCAGCCACTTTTTCCAATTTTTTTTAAAAAAACGAAATTTTCACTGTATTTTGGCCAATTACTTGGCCTCCTTCAAGGGAACCCACTAAGTCTGGGTACCTCTAGAATCCCTAGGATGTTGGAAAAAAAGGACGCAAATTTGGCTTGGTTAGCTTATGTGGACAAAAAGTTATGAGGGCCTAAGCGCGAACTGCCCCAAATAGGCAAAAAAAGGCCCGGCACAGGAGGGGGAAAAGGCCTGGCAGCGAAGGGGTTAAATTTATGTTGTTCCACCACAGAAGCGAGAGGTAAGTTTGGCGATCTATTAACACCAGATCTAGAAGGTGACCCTGTGCTTGTGACCATTGTGATGCTAGGCACTGTTGTAAGGGCCTCATGTGCAGTCTTGCGTTTGGGACAATGGCTATGCATGAAGACATCATGCCTAGGAGTTGTAGTACCATCTTTGCTTGTATCCTTTGTGTTGGATACATGCGTTGTATGATGGTGTTGAAATTTTGAATTCTTTGTGGACTTGGAGTGGCTACTCCTTTTGATGTGTCTATTATGGCTCCTAGGTATTGTTGTACCTTGCGCGGCAGAATTTTGGATTTTGTGAAGTTGACGGTGAACCCTAGTTTGAAGAGGGTTTGTATGATATGATTTGTGTGATTTGAGCACTCTATTAACGAATGGGCCTTGATTAGCCAGTCGTCTAGATATGGGAACACATGTATTTGCTGCCTTCTTATGTGTGCAGCGACTACCGCTAGACATTTGGTAAAGACTCTTGGTGCGGTTGTTAATCCGAAAGGCAGTACCTTGAATTGGTAATGTATTCCCTTGAATACAAACCTTAGGTATTTCCTTTGCGATGGGTGTATTGGTATATGGAAATAAGCATCCTTGAGGTCTAAAGTTGCCATGTAGTCGTGTAGTTTTAGCAATGGCAATACTTCTTGTAGTGTGACCATGTGAAAGTGGTCTGATTTGATGAAAGTGTTCACTACTCTGAGGTCTAGGATTGGTCTCAGCATTTTGTCCTTCTTTGGTATCAGAAAGTACAGTGAGTAAACTCCTGTGTTTATTTGTGTGTTTGGCACTAATTCGATTGCATTCTTTTGCAATAGTGCCTGCACTTCTATCTCCAGGAGATTGGAATGATGTTTTGTCAAATTTTGTGCTTTTGTTGGTATGTTTGGAGGGAATTGTAGAAATTCTATGCAATAACCATGTTGGATAATTGCTAGAACCCAAGTGTCTGTAGTGATTTCCTCCCATGCTTTGTAATAATGACTTATTCTTCCCCCCACTGGTGTTGTGTGGAGGGGGTGAATGACATGTGAGTCACTGTTTAGTAGTAGGGGTTTTGGGGCTCTGAAATCTTCCTCTATTCCTAGGGAATTGCCCTCCTCTATATTGTCCCCGAAAACCTCCTCTATACTGTCCCTGGTAACTGGACGGTGTTGCTTGTGAGGTGCTGGCTTGTGTGCTCTGAACCCGAAACCCCCCTCTAAAGGGTGTTTTACGGAATGTGCTGTAATTCCCTCTGCTCTGCGGGGAGTAGAGTGCGCCCATGGCTTTGGCAGTGTCCGTATCTTTTTTGAGTTTCTCAATCGCTGTGTCCACTTCTGGACCGAACAGTTCTTTTTCGTTAAAAGGCATATTGAGAACTGCTTGTTGAATCTCTGGTTTAAATCCAGACGTTCGGAGCCATGCATGCCTTCTGATAGTTACAGATGTATTAATTGTCCGTGCAGCTGTATCTGCAGCGTCCATGGAGGAGCGGATCTGGTTGTTGGAAATGGTCTGTCCCTCCTCAACCACTTGTTTTGCCCTATTTTGGAAGTCCTTGGGCAGATGTTCAATGAGATGTTGCATCTCGTCCTAATGGGCTCTGTCATAGCGCGCAAGTAGTGCCTGGGAGTTCGCGATGCGCCACTGGTTTGCAGCTTGTGCTGCGACTCTCTTACCAGCTGCATCGAACTTGCGGCTTTCTTTATCTGGGGGTGGTGCATCTCCAGATGTGTGGGAGTTGGCCCTTTTCCTAGCTGCTCCTACAACGACAGAGTCTGGTGGCAGCTGTGTAGTGATGAAAGCCGGGTCTGTAGGAGGCGCCTTATACTTTTTTTCCACCCTTGGTGTGATTGCCCTACTTTTGACCGGCTCCTTAAAGATTTCTTTTGCGTGCCGGAGCATACCAGGGAGCATAGGCAGGCTTTGGTATGAGCTGTGGGTGGAGGAGAGTGTGTTGAATAAAAAATCATCCTCGACCTGTTCTGAGTGGAGGCTTACGTTGTGAAATTGTGCTGCTCTAGCCACCACTTGAGAATACGCGGTGCTGTCCTCTGGTGGAGATGGCTTCGTAGGGTATGCCTCCGGACTGTTATCTGACACTGGGGCGTCGTATAGGTCCCATGCGTCTTGATCTTGGTCACCCTGGCTTATGGTGGTGTGAGCTGGGGAGTGTGATGGAGTTTGTGCTGGTGAGACGTTAATCACGGGCGGAGGAGAGGGTGGTGGGGTAACTCTTTTCACCACTTTTGGTTGTGGTGTCTGTTCAGTTTGGAACTCCAACCTTCTCTTTCTTCTAATAGGGGGAAGGGTGCTTATTTTTCCTGTCCCCTGATGTATGAAAATACGCTTTTGCGTATGGTCCACATCAGTTGATTGTAGCTCTTCCTCAAACCTATGCTTTTGCATTTGGGAGGTTAGCGAGTGCTCTTCTGTATAAGAGCCTGAAGCTGGGTCGGTTGCAGTTTGTTTCGGGACCGAAACCCTGTCTGCGTCCTTTTTTGGCTCCGAGGTGACTTTTTTTATTTTCGGGGCCGAAACCTGTCGGCGCCGAGCCGTGTCTACACCGGCATCTCGGTGTCGATGCTTGTCTCCAGCACTTTCTCGGTCCCGAGAAGGCTGCGTGCCGGTGTCTCGACCGGAGTCGGACGATCTCGGCACTGTTTGGGCCTTTTTCGGTGCCGACGGTCGGTCACCGAATTTATGGGTGGAGCCATGGCCTGGTGGCAGTGGCGTCCCCTGGGCCTTGTAAATCTTCCTCTGAGTGGTTTTCGACGTCTTACTCACGGTTTGTGTATCGTCGAATCCTTCGGAGTCTGAGTCTTGGATCGAGAAGGTACCTTCCTCTTCTTGTTCCTCGAACTCTCGGTGGGCTGTCGGCGCGGACGCCATTTGAAGTCTTCTGGCTCGACGGTCTCGGAGTGTTTTTCGGGACCGGAACGCACGACAGGCCTCGCAGGTGTCTTCACTGTGCTCAGGTGACAGGCACAGGTTACAGACCAAGTGTTGGTCTGTATAGGGGTATTTATTGTGGCATTTGGGGCAGAAACGGAACGGGGTCCGTTCCATCGGCGTTCTTCAGCACGCGGTCGGGCCAACCAGGCCCCGACGGGGGATCGAAAAAACTACCCCCGAAGGGCACCGGAGCTCTTCGATCCTTCGACGCGGTGTTGAATCTAACTACGCCGATCCCGAACGCAACAATACCGACGAAAATCTTCCGAAATTAGCTATCTTTCCGTTCCGAAACTCGGAGCGACAGGAACACGTCCGAACCCGATGGCGGAAAAAAAACAATCGAAGATGGAGTCGACGCCCATGCGCAATGGAGACAAAAGGAGGAGTCACTCGGTCCCGTGACTCGAAAGACTTCTTCGAAGAAAAACAACTTGTAACACTCCGGCCCAACACCAGATGGCGAGCTATTGCAAAACATGCGTATCTACAGCGACAGATGCCATCGAACATAGAGTTTTGCCACTCCACACAGCAACAGGGGGTTGAAAGTGGCACTAGAACAGATCTGGTGAAGTTTATCATAACCCAGATGCCTCAGCAAATGTGTAGGATTCAAAGACATTGCGGGCCACTAGTCTGCGGATGTGGGGAATAGGAGGATGTTGTCAGCGTATAACGCTGTACGATCTTCATGATTAGTGTGCCACTCCTATCCACTAATCTACGCATCGACCCAAATAGGCCAGGCGAGAGGATCAATTGTGAGCGCTAATAGCATTTTTGGGGGGAGGGGTGGGGGCAGGGGACAACCCTGCCTAGTCCCACATCATATAGGAAAAATGTCTGAGACTATCCCATTGACTTGTACACGAGCAGTGGGGTTGGAATAAAGGAATTGAATAAAGGTGCGAAAATGCGGTACAAAACCATCTCACTGCAGTACGTGAGCCAGGAAGCCCCAGTCCACTGTATCGAAGGCCTTCTAAAAATCTACAAACACTAAGGCCAACGAAAGGGAGAGAAGATAGCAATGGGCTAGGGCCACATGAAGACGTCACAGACAATGTTGGGCTCCTCGTGGACATAAAACCACATTGGTCAGCAGTGGGGCAAGGAGGGTCGCAAAGATTTTAATCTCGCCATTGATGAGGGAGATGGGTCAGTAGTCTGTACACGAGGTTGATGGAGGGTGTGCCTTTGGTATAACCACACTGTTGGCTTGATCAGTTTCTGCTGCCTCCCAATATTCAGCAACAGATGTCAAAGGGGTGGGGGTGAGGAGGTCCCTATACTTAGCATAGTACTCTGTGGGATAGCAGTCCGGTCTCGGCGTCTACCCAGATGCAACCACCGAGATAGCCGTGTTGATTTCCTCAAGTGTGATGGGCTCATCTAGGTCCTGGAGTTCCTGTTCTATCCCATGTACCTCTCATCCTGAAGATGCCAGGCATTAAGTCTCCACATAAAGTGTGTGGTGCCAGCCAATGTGCCCATCTGGAGGAGCACCGGAGCATGATCAGATATTCCCCCAGAGAGGCTTTGTAGTAGGGGACTGGATAAGCGTTCCGCTGCAGGTGCCATGATCATGTCTGTTGGCGCATGGGTGTGGTGAGCAGCAGAGCTATGTGTGTATTGGTTTGTTCTGGGGTTCCAGAGCCTCCACATGTTGCATAGGCCTAGAGTGGTCATCCAGTTGAGCAGGTGGCTGGCACCAGCTCACTAGTGCTCAGATGGGGCCCCAGTAGTCAGCTACAGGGTCTGGTGCTGCATTAAAAGCTCCTTCTATGAAAGTGGGTCCTTCAGGAAAGTTTGTATGGCCGTGGTGAGTGTGCTCAGGAAGGAATCTAATGCTCTGGGAGGAATGTATAGGCGCAAAAGGTTTAGTAGGGAACCCTTTTAGCAGACTGGTTGGGACAAGATATCTACCTTGAGAATCTAGCCATGTATGGGTAACTATGGGAAAGGTAGGGTGTAGCAGGATCACCACCCCCCTTCTTGTATAGCCTGCATGGAACAGTTGTAGTCTTGATGCGCAAGAAAAGGGCATTTTGTACCTAGCAGGTGTTTTCCCTGTAACATCAGGACAGAGGGCATAAATCTTTGGGCCTATTGTAGTACTCCTGTGCACCTGATGCAGACTAAAAGCCCGGTCACATTCCAAGTTATAAAGTGGATGGAAGTCTTGTAGGTTGGCCGGCCGTGGGCAGAAGGGGCAGTTCAGGTAGAAACCCTGTGTGTCACGATAGGTGTGCTCATGGATCCCAAAGCGGTGTGTGAACGTGTTACTCCCCAGAGACCAGCGTTTGAGTGCCACTGAGAGGGAAGCCTTTGCTGTGGCCTGGAACCCTGAAGAAGTTGAGGCCATATATTTTTGGCTCCCACTTCCTTGTTCAAACTGACAACAGGCCTCTCAGATGGCTGATGCAAATGAAAGGTGAAAACTCCAAACTGTTGATGTGGTCCATATCCCTAAAGGGAATGGACTTTGTAGTCGAACACAGCCCTGGGACTGGCCATGCCAATGCAGATGGTCTTTCCAGGTTCTTCCACTTAGACAATGAAGACTCCCGTGGGAAAGGTTAGTCTCATTGTCTTTCGTTTGGGGGGAGGGGTTGTAGGAAAGTGCCCATTTTTGACATGGTTACCCCCCTTTTTGCTTGTACATTGTGCAATTTGGACTAAAAGTGCACTGGGTTCCTACTTACCAGGAACCTAGTGCCAGATTTCTTTACCTAAAACTGTACAATTGGTCCCCAAATTGACCGTACCTTTGGCCCCCTGTAAGTACCTAGTAAAAAGGCTGCAGCATGTATTGTGCCACCCTCAGGGACCACTCACCTAGCACATGCAGACTGCCATTGGAGGCTGCGTGTCTTGGTGCAGCTAAAAGTGAAGACACAATATGGCACACAACCTATGTGCCGTGTGCCCTAACCCTGCATACAATATATGTAAGTCACCCCTACAGCCGGACTTACAGCCCGAAGGGCGGGTGTCATATTACATGTCCGGGCATATCTGCAAGAGCAGATATGCCCCTGCTATGTCTGCCGAGTTTTAGACATAGTGGGTGACCAGGAAAGCCATTTTAAGTACATGTGCTGGACACTGGACAATACGAGTACCCCAGCTACAGGATGACAACTGAAAATATGGATGTTATCAAACTTCTCGTATTAATAAACCCCTCACTGATGCCAGTGATGGATGTATTAATACATGCACCCAAAGGCCACCTCAGAGGTGTCCCTTGAAAGCCTAACAACTACCAGTATGCGTACTGTCTAGTTTTAGCCAGCCTGCCACCACCAGACAAGTGTCTGGCCCCCTAAGGTGAGAGCTGTTGCTCTCGGGCAGTAAGCAACAAAGCATGCACTGGGAGGGGTGTTACACACCCCATCTAACAGGATGACCTGCAAATCTGTATTCTAAGGCGAGAAGCTTCAAAGAAGCCCACCACCCTTCATATGCAGATCTAGCTTCTCTTATATGAGAGACGTTGACTCCCCAGGCGCCATTTGGCACTTGGACAGCTGGGAACTTAGGACTCAGGAAGCTGTGTCCACCCCTCAGGTTAGTCCCCACCCCTAAGGTGAGCTGCTTGATGTGGACATCACAGCTGAATTGGACATCTTTGTGTTGGCAGATTTAGGAACTCTGGCAGAGAATTATGCCGACTTCCCACAGGAAGTGGCCATAAAGCAGGTGTAGTAACCCCAGGGGTAAGTAGCCCATTGGCTACTAACCTACACTCCCTGAATCATCCCTAAATTAAGTATTTAGGGAATCCACTAGCACCAGGAAATCAGATTCCTGCCAACACCAGAAGGAGGATACTGAAAACCCGCAGAAGCAGAAGAACCAGATGTAGACGCAGCCCTACTGGCCTGTCACCTACTCTTGCCTATCTGCACCAAAGTCATATCGTCCAGCAGCTGTTGTACCTCCAAGAGACTGTTGGACTGCTTTCCTTCAATAAAGCCCCAGGAACTCCCATAGAGTAGCAGAGCTGCTCCCTTGCATCCTGCAGGCACCCAAGAAAAAACTGAGGACGCCGGACCACTGAAAGCCTGACATCGCAAAGCACCACTGCACCTGAGAAGCTGAATCCAAGCTGAAGTTCACCAAAGGCGCCAATATGGTTCACCTGGGACTTGCCCACTCTGAACTCACTGACGCTGCCTGCCGCCTCCGAACTGAGGCCCCCTCAACCATGAGTGCTCACGGACATGGAAACCAGACACCAAAAGACACGCCTGTCCCTTGGAGAAGAGAACCAAAAGTGCACCTACATCCCGAGCACCCCAAGAATGAAACTTACCTCTTGATTCTCTCTCAACTGGACACCTTGCCCAAACCTGCAGCCTCTTTTCACCGGACAGAACTCCACTGACTACCATTCGACACCCGGCGCTGTAGTGCGCCTGGCCGCCCCACTGTCGCCCGGTGTGACCTGTTGGTGTGGTCCTGACCCTTGCCCAATACTTATCTTACATCCCAGAGATTGGTCCCGTAAGTCACTGTATTTTTTTGCCATCTTTGTTTTTCCTCCATAGGATAACATAGCAGCTTCCAAAAACTGCAGTCAACTTTTTCAAAAACGTAAAGAATTTTCTTGCAAAAGGTACTTACCTGATAGTATTAATTCTGACGCCTAAATATATACAAAGATACTTATTTTTGTAAATTGTTGTGGATTTCCTTCTTGAGTCATGCCTCATTTATTGACTGTGTGTATATTTGCAGATGTCTAACACTCCTCTCTAATAAACCTAAAGGCTGCACGATGACACTACCCGTTAAAAGAACACCTTGGGATGGCTACAGCAAGCCCTTGTCAACTAATAAGGTAACCCCTGGAACCTTTGCACCATATGTAAAAATAGGACAGATCATATAAAGAGCCAGCTTCCTACACTGGGAAAAAAGTGTGTAGGCGAGATGAAGGGCTCTAATCTTTTGCTTCATAGGAACTGCGCTTCGCCTGCACTTCTTTGCTGTAGTCCAGAAATTTAAGGATTTTGGCACCCTGACAGGGAAGCTCTGATAGGGACCGAGCTTCCCATAAAATACAATGTCTGTCTTTAAAATTAAAGAAGCGAGCGATTGTTGGTCAGTGAGGTACACCCATGGGTGGCTTTGGTGAAAGATCCTCGACGTAGAAGGCTTCCCCTGGTTATCTATGTCATGCTTGTGACTCTTCTTGAAAAAGGTGGAAGTAAAGCTGACTAATATGTCCACAGAGGGAGATTCCTCTTCTTGAGAAAGTATGGCACCTTGCTTTTGTAATCCTGGAGTCTTTTTCAGGAGTTGTTTTTGCAGAATTTGGATCCTGAGGTCTATTCCCGGGCTAGAAGCAGTATATGTAGATTCCATATCCTCCACAGGGCCTGGAGATGATGGCAAGACATAGCCCAAAACCAGAGGCAGAAGCTCAACAAGAATAATTGCTTGAAGTCTCTTCTGTTTTTTTTGTGTGGGCATCAAGCATTTGGTTTAAACTCTTCCTTATGTGACATAACATGTACACCCTGGACATCCCTTCAAGCACATTTTTTTTATGCTCACCAGTTTTCATTTGGCTTGAGTTTGTAAATACACCACTACTGGTGGAAGTGGGTGGGTCGCATATCAATCAAGAAAATTAAAGCTCCAAAACAACTCCAACCACTAACCATTTCGTTTTGCAGCACAAATCTTTTCTGGATTCACATGCCAAGCATTGATTACAGAGCAGTTTGCCCTCCTATGGTTAAGCTGGGTCTTTTAAAGTGTGCTTAAAAATGAAAATGTCACTTACCCAGTGTACATCTGTTCGTGGCATCAGTCGCAGTAGATTCGCATGTTCTGCAATAGCTCGCCATCTGGTGTTGGGCCGGAGTGTTACAAGTTGTTTTTCTTCGAAGAAGTCTTTCGAGTCACGGGACCGAGTGACTCCTCCTTTTGTCTCCATTGCGCATGGGCGTCGACTCCATCTTCGATTGTTTTTCCCCGCAGAGGGTGAGGTAGGAGTTGAATTGTAGTAATAGTGCCCATGCAATGGAGTGACTAAGTATGCACCTATTTAAGGTTGAGATCACACATATATAAATAATTGAAGGTAACTTCCAAACTGCTACAGGCTCCCGGGGAGGCGGGTGGGCACATGCGAATCTACTGCGACTGATGCCACGAACAGATGTACACTGGGTAAGTGACATTTTCAGTTCGATGGCATCTGTCGCTGTAGATACGCATGTTCGGCATAGACTAGTAAGCAGTTATTTCCCCAAAAGCGGTGGATCAGCCTGTAGGAGTGGAAGTAGTCTGAAATAATGTTCTTAATACAGCTTGACCTACTGTGGCTTGTTGTGCGGATAACACGTCTACACAGTAGTGCTTGGTGAATGTGTGAGGCGTAGACCATGTGGCTGCCTTACATATTTCTTGCATTGGGATGTTTCCTAGAAAGGCCATGGTAGCACCTTTCTTTCTGGTTGAGTGTGCCCTTGGTGTAATGGGCAGCTGTCGTTTAGCTTTAAGGTAGCAGATTTGGATGCATTTAACTATCCATCTGGCTATACCTTGTTTTGAAATTGGGTTTCCTGCATGAGGTTTTTGAAATGCAATAAAGAGTTGTTTAGTCTTTCTGATGTTTTTTGTTCTGTCAATGTAATACATCAATGCTCTTTTGACATCTAATGTATGTAGTGCCCTTTCAGCTACGGTATCTGGCTGTGGAAAGAACACTGGAAGTTCCACTGTTTGATTTAGATGGAACGGTGAAATAACCTTTGGTAAAAATTTAGGATTGGTCCTTAGGACGACTTTATTTTTGTGTAGTTGTATAAAAGGTTCCTGTATTGTAAACGCCTGAATCTCGCTTACTCTTCTTAGGGAAGTAATGGCGATGAGAAATGCCACCTTCCAGGTTAGGAACTGTATGTCGCAGGAGTGCATGGGTTCAAAAGGTGGACCCATAAGTCTAGTTAGGACAACATTTAGGTTCCATGAAGGAACAGGTATTGTTCTTGGTGGTATAATTCTCCTAAGGCCCTCCATGAATGCTTTAATGACTGGTATTTTATATAGGGAAGTTGAATAGGTAGTCTGCAGGTATGCGGATATTGCTGCAAGGTGTATTTTAATGGAAGAGAAAGCTAGGTTAGATTTTTGTAAGTGAAGCAAGTAACCCACTACATGTTCTGGAGTTGTGTGTAATGGTTGTATTTGATTAATATGGCAGTAGCAAACAAACCTCTTCCATTTACTTGCATAGCAGTGCCTGGTGGATGGCCTTCTGGCTTGTTTTATGACTTCCATACATTCTTGGGTAAGTTGTAAGTGCCCGAATTCTAGGATTTCAGGAGCCAGATTGCTAGATTCAGCGATGCTGGATCTGGGTGTCTGATCTTTTGGTTGTGCTGTGTCAACAGATCTGGCCTGTTGGGCAATTTGATGCAGGGTACCACTGATAGGTCTAGCAGCGTTGTGTACCAGGGTTGCCTTGCCCAAGTTGGTGCTATCAATATGAGTTTGAGTTTGCTTTGACTGAGTTTGTTTACCAGGTAAGGAAGGAGAGGGAGAGGAGGAAAAGCGTAAGCAAATATCCCTGACCAGTTCATCCATAGGGCATTGCCTTGGGATTGTTTGTGTGGGTATCTGGATGCGAAGTTTTGGCATTTTGCGTTCTCCCTTGTCGCAAACAAGTCTATCTGAGGTGTTCCCCAGAGTTTGAAATAAGTGTTCAGAATTTGGGGGTGAATTTCCCATTCGTGGACCTGTTGATGATCTCGAGAGAGATTGTCTGCGAGTTGATTTTGGATCCCTGGTATAAACTGTGCTATTAGGCGAATTTGGTTGTGAATTGCCCAATGCCAAATTTTTTGTGCTAGCAGGCTTAACTGCGTGGAGTGCGTCCCCCCCTGCTTGTTTAGATAATACATTGTTGTCATGTTGTCTGTTTTGACGAGAATGTATTTGTGAACTATTATTGGTTGGAAAGCTTTTAGTGCTTGAAAAACTGCTAGAAGTTCTAGGTGATTGATATGCAGTTTTGTTTGATGTACGTTCCATTGTCCTTGTATGCTGTGTTGATCGAGGTGTGCTCCCCACCCTGTCATGGAAGCATCTGTTGTTATTACGTATTGTGGCACTGGGTCTTGGAAAGGCCGCCCCTTGTTTAAATTTATGTTGTTCCACCACAGAAGCGAGAGGTAAGTTTGGCGGTCTATTAACACCAGATCTAGAAGGTGACCCTGTGCTTGAGACCACTGTGATGCTAGGCATTGTTGTAAGGGCCTCATGTGCAGTCTTGCGTTTGGGACAATGGCTATGCATGAAGACATCATGCCTAGGAGTTGTAATACCATCTTTGCCTGTATCCTTTGTGTTGGATACATGCGTTGTATGATGGTGTTGAAATTTTGAATTCTTTGTGGACTTGGAGTGGCTACTCCCTTTGATGTGTCTATTATGGCTCCTAGGTATTGTTGTACCTTGCGCGGCAGAATGTTGGATTTTGTAAAGTTGACGGTGAACCCAAGTTTGAAGAGGGTTTGTATGATCTGATTTGTGTGATTTGAGCACTGTATGAACGAATGGGCCTTGATTAGCCAGTCGTCCAAATATGGGAACACATGTATTTGCTGCCTTCTTATGTGTGCAGCGACTACCGCTAGACATTTGGTAAAGACTCTTGGTGCGGTTGTTAATCCGAAAGGCAGTACCTTGAATTGGTAATGTATTCCTTTGAATACAAACCTTAGGTATTTCCTGTGCGATGGGTGTATTGGTATATGGAAATAAGCATCCTTGAGGTCTAAAGTTGCCATGTAGTTGTGTAGTTTTAGCAATGGCAATACTTCTTGTAGTGTGACCATGTGGAAGTGGTCTGATTTGATGAAAGTGTTCACTACTCTGAGGTCTAGGATTGGTCTCAGTGTTTTGTCCTTCTTTGGTATCAGAAAGTACAGTGAGTAAACTCCTGTGTTTATTTGTGTGTTTGGCACTAATTCGATTGCATTCTTTTGCAATAGTGCCTGCACTTCTATCTCCAGGAGATTGGAATGGTGTGTTGTTAAATTTTGTGCTTTTGGTGGTATGTTTGGAGGGAATTGTAGAAATTCTATGCAATAACCATGTTGGATAATTGCTAGAACCCAAGTGTCTGTAGTGATTTTCTCCCATGCTTTGTAATAATGACCTATTCTTCCCCCCACTGGTGTTGTGTGGAGGGGGTGAGTGACATGTGAGTCACTGTTTAGTAGTAGGGGTTTTGGGACTTTGAAATCTTCCTCTATTTCTAGGGAATTGCCCTCCTCTATATTGTCCCCGAAAACCTCCTCTATACTGTCCCTGGTAACTGGACGGTGTGGCTTGTGAGGTGCTGGCTTGTGTGCTTTGACCCCGAAACACCCCTCGAAAGGGCGTTTTACGGAATGTGCTGTAATTCCCTCTGCTCTGCGGGGAGTAGAGTGCGCCCATGGCTTTGGCAGTGTCCGTATCTTTCTTGAGTTTCTCAATCGCTGTGTCCACTTCTGGACCGAACAGTTCTTTTTCATTAAAAGGCATATTGAGAACTGCTTGTTGAATCTCTGGTTTAAATCCAGACGTTCGGAGCCATGCATGCCTTCTGATAGTTACAGATGTATTAATTGTCCGTGCAGCTGTATCTGCAGCGTCCATGGAGGAGCGTATCTGGTTGTTGGAGATGGTCTGTCCCTCCTCAACCACTTGTTTTGCCCTATTTTGTAAGTCCTTGGGCAGATGTTCAATGAGATGTTGCATCTCGTCCCAGTGGGCTCTGTCATAGCGCGCAAGTAGTGCCTGGGAGTTCGCGATGCGCCACTGGTTTGCAGCTTGTGCTGCGACTCTTTTACCAGCTGCATCGAACTTGCGGCTTTCTTTATCTGGGGGTGGTGCATCTCCAGATGTGTGAGAGTTTGCCCTTTTCCTAGCTGCTCCTACAACGACAGAGTCTGGTGGCAGCTGTGTAGTGATGAAAACCGGGTCCGTAGGAGGCGCCTTATACTTTTTTTCCACCCTTGGTGTGATTGCTCTACTTTTGACCGGCTCCTTAAAGATGTCTTTTGCGTGCCGGAGCATACCAGGGAGCATAGGCAGGCTTTGGTATGAGCTGTGGGTGGAGGAGAGTGTGTTGAATAAGAAATCATCCTCGACCTGTTCTGAGTGGAGGCTTACGTTGTGAAATTGTGCTGCTCTAGCCACCACTTGAGAGTACGCGGTGCTGTCTTCTGGTGGAGATGGCTTTGTAGGGTATGCATCCGGACTGTTATCTGACACTGGGGCGTCGTATAGGTCCCATGCGTCCTGATCTTGGTCACCCTGGCTCATGGTGGTGTGAGCTGGGGAGTGTGATGGTGTTTGTGCTGGTGAAACGTTAATCACGGGCGGAGGAGAGGGTGGTGGGGTAACTCTTTTCACCACTTTTGGTTGTGGTGTTTGTTCCGTCTGGAACTCCAACCTTCTCTTTCTCCTAATGGGGGGGAAGGGTGCTTATTTTTCCTGTCCCCTGCTGAATGAAGATACGCTTTTGCGTATGGTCCACATCAGTTGCTTGTAGCTCTTCCTCAAACCTATGCTTTTGCATTTGGGAGGTTAGCGAGTGCTCTTCTGTATAAGAGCCTGAAGCTGGGTCGCTTGCAGTTTGTTTCGGCATCGAAACTTTGTCTGCGTGTTTTTTCGGCTCCGAGGTGACTTTTTTCCTTTTCGGGGCCGAAACCTCTCGGCGTCGATCTGTTTCGGTGCCGCTGTCTCGGCGTCGAGCCGTGTCCACACCGGCATCTCGGTGTCGAGGCTTGTCTCCAGCACTTTCTCGGTCCCGAGAAGGCTGCGTGCCGGTGTCTCGACCGGAGTCGGACGATCTCGGCACTGTTTGGGCCTTTTTCGGTGCCGACGGTCGGTCACCGAATTTATGGGTCGAGCCATGGCCTGGTGGCAGTGGCGTCCCCTGGGCCTTGTAAATGTTCCTCTGAGTGGATTTCGACGTCTTACTCACGGTTTGTGTATCGTCGAATCCTTCGGAGTCTGAGTCTTGGATCGAGAAGGTACCTTCCTCTTCCTGTTCCTCGAACTCCCGTTGGGCTGTCGGTGCGGACACCATCTGAAGTCTTCTGGCTCGACGGTCTCGGAGTGTTTTTCGGGACCGGAACGCACGACAGGCCTCGCAGGTGTCTTCGCTGTGCTCAGGTGACAGGCACAGGTTGCAGACCAAGTGTTGGTCTGTGTAGGGGTATTTATTGTGGCATTTGGGGCAGAAACGGAACGGGGTCCGTTCCATCGGCGTTCTTCAGCACGCGGTCGGGCCGACCAGGCCCCGACGGAGGATCGAAAAACTACCCCGAAGGGCACCGGAGCTCTTCGATCTTCGATGCGGTGTGGAATCTAAGTACGCCGATCCCGAACGCAACAATACCGACGAAAATCTTCCGAAATTAGCTAATTTTCCGTTCCGAAACTCGGAGCGACAGGAACACGTCCGAACCCGATGGCGGAAAAAAAACAATCGAAGATGGAGTCGACGCCCATGCGCAATGGAGACAAAAGGAGGAGTCACTCGGTCCCGTGACTCGAAAGACTTCTTCGAAGAAAAACAACTTGTAACACTCCGGCCCAACACCAGATGGCGAGCTATTGCAGAACATGCGTATCTACAGCGACAGATGCCATCGAACCTAATGTTTCAGTACTTGCCCACTTCTGCCTCCCTGTTGTTCTGAATGACCATACAGTAAAGTTTTGTGAAGGTATGTACTGATCACCATGTTGCAGCTGTGCAAATATCTTACAATGCTACACTGCCTAGGGAAGTGAGGGTTGCCCCTTTTTTCTTTGTTGTATTTTTTTTGGTCTTTTGTGAGGGTTACTCCGCCTGCCTTGTGACAATATTGTTTTGTCTGCACGATCCATCGTGCAATGGCTCCGTAGGTGACCTGAAGTCCACTTCTTAAGTCACCCAATTAAACAAAGAACTTTTATTTCCGGATGTCTTTTGTTCTTTTCAAGTAGTACATAATTGCCCTTTGGACATCGTGTGTGCAATGCTCTCTCTGCCTTCGTTTTAGGCTGTTGAAAAAATAGACGGTAGGTGGATAGCTTCATTAACGTACAACTTCGATGATGTATTTGGTATGAACTTTGGATTTGTCCTCATTACTAATTTGACTCTAAGTATCCATAGATATGGCTCCTGAGTGGTGAGCACTTTCATTTCACTGACCATCCTTAGTGAGATATAGCATCGAGGACAGTGGTTTTGAGGGTTCGAAATCTAAGTTGTGCATTCTGCATTGGTTCGAAGGGTGATGCTTCTTTGGAGGTGCTACCTTCTTTACTCCTACTAGGAAGCATTAATACCACACTGTAGTATGGCTCTTGTGTATGCTACAATGGCTGTTAGGTGGACCTTGATAGAGGCACAAGAGATGCTTTTCTGGTAGATGAGTCTTGCATCAAAAGGCTGTGGCATTCGGTGCCCAGACTCCATTTCCCTAGCCTGCTACAACATTGTTGAAACCTCTTACACTTGTTGCTGTAGCATTTCCTTGTTGCTGATCGCCGTGCTTGCTTTAGAATCTCGATCGCTTTCCTTGGCAATTTGAAGTGGGTGAACTAAGTCCTCAGGAGACATGCCGCCAGACAGTGTGTTTGGTCTCAGGTGCCAAACCTGTACTTCCTGTATCGTTAATAGGTGTCGGAGTGCTGTGAGTGCGATGTACTGTCCTTGGGATATCTCCAAGAGGTCTGAGAACCATGTACGTTGAGCCTGTTGTAGGGCTATCAGGATTAGGATTGCCTGCAATTTTGGATCACCTTCAGTATCATTAGAGTTGGTGGAAATGTGTGAGCGAATCTTCCTCACCAGTTTATTGACAGGGCATTCCCCAGTGACTGGGTGGTAGAACCTGGATGTGAAGCTTCGGCATTATGCGTTCTTGTGCTTTGCAAACAGGTTTACTTGCAGTGTCCCCCAAATCTGGAAAATCTGCCTTTGCACTTCTTGTTTTAGTTCCACTCATGAGTGGTGCTCACTTTTCTGCTCAGCCAGTCCACTTCTGTGTATTCCTTGTGCGGTAAGTGTATTGCCTCTATTGATACCTTGTTCCTTATGACCCATATCCAAATCTCCTGGGCCAAGGTTGAGAGTATGTGAACTTTGTTCCCCTTGTTTTTTCAGGTTGTACATTGTGTCTGTTTGAATCAAACTGTCCTTCATGTTATATGGCTCTGGAAGGCCTTAGCGCCAGTAACACCATTTTCAGTTCTAGTATATATATTTGATGCAGTGCTTCCTTGGAGTTCCATAGGCTTCTAATGTTTAGCTTGTACATGTGAGCTCCCCGTCACATGAGGGATGCATTGTAGTGATGGTCACTGAGGGTGTTGGTAGTTTGAATGGTTTCCCCTCCTCTTTAAACCTGGTCTGTAACAGCTATTAGATAGTCCCAATTCAGACGTTGCTCCTTCTGGTAGCGGTGACTCTGCACTATGATCACTTTGACCCTCTCGACCATTGGTTTCGCACTCGTGGTCTGAGTGTCCAAGATCACACCCAGGAATGTTTTTGTGCCTGGGTTCGGTGACAATTTCTTATAATTGATGAAGAATCTCAGTGAGTGCAGGGTTTGTAAGAATGTTCATTCGGCACTGGTTGCTGGTCTTTGCTTTGACTACCCTGTTGCTATAGGTGTGCTGCAACCACAGCTACACATCTGGCAAACACCCTTGGAGCTGATTTTATTCTGAATGGTAACACCTTGAATTGTCAGTGTGTCTTGTACACTACAAACCAGAGGAACTGTTTGTGCTGCTTGTTTACTGGTATGTGCAGGTGGGCATCCTTGGGGGCTCTGGCTGGCATGAAGTCTCCCTCCCTTATCAGGGGAATGACCTCTTCTAGTGTTGTCATTTTGAGGTCGCGTCTCTTTATGAGCTTGTTTAGTGACCCGTGGTCCAGTATTAACATCTTGTCTGGTTCTGTTACCAGGAAACAGTGTGAGTAAACCCCTCTGAGTCTTTGGTTTGGGGGTAATACCTCTGTAGCTTCCTTGCTTAGTAATTCTTCCACTTCCTGATACAGTCGTTGGTCTACCTTTATTCTTTTTGTCTTTAATGGTGATGTTAGAGCTGACAACTATGCAGTAGCCATATTTTTTTATATTTAGTATATGTCAGAGGTGATCTCCCATTTCTTCAGGAATCCTCCAATTCTTTCTCCCACTGGTGACTTGTGTCGGAGGGTTCTTTGTGTGTAGTCACTTCCTAGTGTGGTTTTCCCCTTTCGAGGTTCTCCCTCTCCAGCAAATGTGCTGACTGAAGCTTGAGCAGTATTGCCATTGTGAGGAAGTGGAGGACTTACTCCACTGGTTGCTGAAGGTTGCGTGAGTACATGTGGCTGGATGATTCCCCTTGATGAAGCTGTCCTTTCTCTGGGCTACGCCTCCCAGAAAGTCCCTTATATTGTACAGCTCCAAAGACCTTAGCAGTGTGGTTCTGCTTCTTCAAGCGCTGAAGTGCGTCGTGTACTGCCTCTCCAGACGGCTCCCGGAGAAGGGCATACTGCTTACGGTTGACTAGACCTCCTTTTAATCCACAGATCCTCAGCCAAGAGTGTCTGTGTAAGGTGGTGGCCATATAACACCGGCCGTGCTGATTTTAGGCATGTTTAGGCAATTGTCCTGCTCCACCTTGCAACACTGTAGTTTCCTCTTGTTGAACTCCCCTGGCAGTCGTTTCATGAGCTCCTCCATTTCATTCCACTGTTGGTGGCCTTATCTGTTTAGCAGGCCATTCCAATTGCCTATCCCATCCACTACTGCTGATCTTTACATTTTTCTCCCCACCAAGCATACTCTTGCTTTCCTTGTCAGGAGGTGGTTCCGTAGACAAAGTTTTTGTTCTTTTGTGTCCTCCTGTCACTATAAGTGAATCAGCAAGTTCCCCCTACTGTATGATGGATCCTTTGATGAGAAGATGTACTTTTTCTCGACCCTTAAGAGTTATTACCTTGGCTGCAACTGGCTCCTTTAATACTTCTTGTCCAGCATGCTTGTGACCATTAGGAGAAACTGGTTTTGCTTCTGCTCCAGTTTTTCAAGGAGGAAGCATGCTTCCGATTGTTCCCCTTTCAGCTGAACCTCCTTAGTGTCTGCAGTCCTCTTTACTAACTTCGTATGCAGTGATGTTATCTGGTGTTGAAGGCTCTGATGGATAACATGACACCCCTTCATTTGGCAAGCCTGTGTAAATGTACTGACATTTATCCGGTGTCTCTTCTGTCTGTGATAGACTGGTCTGCTCGCCTTCCTCCAAGTCGAAGAACCCCTGTTCCTGCAGCTCTAACGAGATGGGGATTTCCATTTCTTCTGGTTCCTCTTTTTTTAAGTGGAATCCTGTATCCCTGCAGGGAGTTGTCAAATTCCCTCTTTCTTGATTAGGGCCTTGAGTTCGGCCTCAAGGCACTTCCTTTTCCGCTCTACCTAGAGTGATTTTCTTTCATCGTCGAGTTCTGCTTTGTTTCTGTGTTTCTACCTCGAGGCTGAGGAACTTTTTGATGTTGAAATTGGTGCCTTGGTGTCTCAGTGACGTTCAGTGTCGATGAGAAGTGGCTTTTCAATGTCGTTGCGGGCCCAGTCTTTGCAGACAGTGACAAGCTGTTTTCCGCCATCAGTCTCCCATGCCTTTGATCCTCTATCGAGATCGAACCAGGTTTCGAGGGTTTGCCTCCATCTGTGTCCTCTGTCTAAAATACATGTGGCTCCTTGTGCTTCACCCTGCGCTCTGGCATCAATGATTTTGGGGTCATTGCTTTTTTCTCAGGACAAATATTTCAGTGCAGATGTCTTAGCCCTGAGAGTTTACCTTCTGTGTTCCTCCATCTGTGTTTTCTTCTGGACCTTTCTAGCGCGGCCCTCAATCTCCTTGCGGTCTAGTTATTCTCCTTGGGCCTACTCAGCGTCCAAGATGTTCAGTAGAAAAAGGTCCTCCTCATTGCTAGACAGCCAAGTTCTTTTAAGGACACCTGCATTCTCTTAGGCAACATCACTGCATAGTGTGCCCACCTATGCTTCTGACCTGTCGTGATGGGCAAGAAATCTGCACATCCAATACAGTCCTCTGCACTGTGGCCCTTAGGGAGGCAAAGGCTTTATTACTTGTGGTCGCACTGGAGGCAAAACCTTAAAAGGGTATGCTCCATGCCCCCTTCCAATTCTCATACTACACAGTCTTGGGCAGTGGTCTTCTCACCTTGGTGTTACTCAGTGGTTTATAGCATTTCCTCTGTGCTTTTTTAGTGTTTTCTACTTATTCCGTCAAAGTAGATTTTTAGTGGGAAACTTTCTCCTTTTTACCATTGTTTCTCCATTGATTCCACAGCTCTCCCATAGGCTTCCAGACCCAAAAGCAGAAAAACAAATTTGAAGATGGCAAATGCACGGAGGGATGTCCAGGGCGTAGACCTGATGCCACATATGGACGGGTTTAAACCCAAATAGTTTATGATCTCCATGAAAAATTGAAAAAAAAAAAAAAAAAACACAGAAGAGCGACTTCAGGGAGACTAAACGACTAAATGGCCGAATAATGCGCAGCATGTGAATCCAGAAAAGATTCACACTGAAACACCTCACGGCTCAAACTCACAGCTAAAATCGAAGTAAACAATGGAAATATCTTCCCTACTGCATAATATATGAAATTGCTGAAGCAGTTGAACGCTCCTGGGCCAGAATTCACTGGAAAAGATCACAGGTCTGGGATGTCAGCACTCTTCCCCCAGAGAGTCTTTAATTTTATCCAAAATACTTCGATATACCCGGGTGGAGGGCACGGTTAATATCTCCAACCCTATCAGCATATTGGCAATTTGCATATCACGTTTTGGCTCCTAAAGAAATCTATGCTAAGGATTCAGCTGAGATCGTCATCCCTTCTCTCTTACTGTCACAGCTAGCTGCAAATACATATGGAGCCACTGGAGAATTGATCTGTTAAATTCTAGTTCCGAACACATACTTCACTTTTATTATTTCTGTCTTCATTTAATTTGTCATTTCAACCACGTGACTGATCACGAAGGTCAGTTGAATATATTTAGGACATTTGAATTATCTGCTGCTCATCTCAACGTTAAGCATTTTTCGACAACCCTTGGCTCGCTCTTTCTTTATATTCCTTGAAAAGAGTTATGAATATTACATCCTTCACTGGACTCTGAGGTGTCACCCCCCTGTGGCAAGTTCACTTACGCTTCTTACCTGTTCTACAAGCACTTTGGCCTTAACCTTCATCCTGGTACAAATTATGGAGAATGTTGGTTATTTTGCATTTTTATACATATACAAAGGGGTATATATTGATTGCTTGACATGTATTCGCTGCATCATATTTTCCAATTGGTGATACTGTGATAGTGGTGGGCACAAGCAGTGCACGGCAATGCTGTAAGTTATGATTGGTATAGTCAATCATAACTGCAGTAAAGAGGGGTTTTTACATTTTGTTTTATAAGCACAGAGTCAATGTAACCTTTTGGGGGAACCTTCTGATGTTTATACAATACACTACATCCAACTCCCATATTTGTATATTCGACTTTTCTCAAAGCTGTGCGCAGCCAACAGATGCGGTGAACAGCCCTGGTCACGCACAGAGGGGTTTGCTGCAGTCTGAACCCGCCCTCTATGCAGATAACCCATGCTTCCTGGCAGTTGGTTACAGGGCCGGTTGTGCTCTGAACCCACCCTCTATGCAGCTAACCCATGCTTCCTGGAAGTTGGCTACAGGGCCGCTTGTGCTCTGAACCCGCCCTCTAGGCAGCTAACCTATGCTTCCTGGAAGTTGGCTACACGGCGGTTGTGCTCTGAACCCACCCTCTATGCAGATAACCAGTGCTTCCTAGAAGTTGGTTACAGGGCCGGTTGTGCTCTGAACCCACCCTCTATGCAGATAACCCGTGCTTCCTGGAAGTTGGCTACAGGGCGGTTGTGCTCTGAACCCGCCCTCTATGCAGATAACCAGTGCTTCCTGGAAGTTGGCTACAGGGCGGTTGTGCTCTGAACCCACCCTCTCTGCAGATAACCTGTGCTTCCTGGAAGTTGGCTACAGGGCGGTTGTGCTCTGAACCCACCCTCTATGCAGATAACCAGTGCTTCCTGGAAGTTGGCTACAGGGCGGTTGTGCTCTGAACCCGCCCTCTATGCAGATAACCAGTGCTTCCTGGAAGTTGGCTACAGGGCGGTTGTGCTCTGAACCCGCCCTCTATGCAGATAACCAGTGCTTCCTGGAAGTTGGCTACAGGGCCGGGGGTGCCCTGAACCCACCCTCTATGCAGCTAACCCATGCTTCCTAGAAGTTGGTTACAGGGTCGGCTGTGCTCTGAACCCACCCTCTCTGCAGCTAACCCATGCTTCCTGGCAGTTGGCTACAGGGCGGTTGTGCTCTGAACCCACCCTCTATGCAGATAACCAGTGCTTCCTAGAAGTTGGTTACAGGGCCGGTTGTGCTCTGAACCCACCCTCTATACAGATAACCTGTGCTTCCTGGAAGTTGGCTACAGGGCGGTTGTGCTCTGAACCCGCCCTCTATGCAGATAACCAGTGCTTCCTGGAAGTTGGCTACAGGGCGGTTGTGCTCTGAACCCACCCTCTCTGCAGATAACCTGTGCTTCCTGGAAGTTGGCTACAGGGCGGTTGTGCTCTGAACCCACCCTCTATGCAGATAACCAGTGCTTCCTGGAAGTTGGCTACAGGGCGGTTGTGCTCTGAACCCACCCTCTATGCAGATAACCAGTGCTTCCTGGAAGTTGGCAACTGGGCGGTTGTGCTCTGAACCCGCCCTCTATGTAGATAACCCGTGCTTCCTGGAAGTTGGCTACAGGGCAGGTTGTGCTCTGAACCGACCCTCTATGCAGATAACCCATGCTTCCTAGAAGTTGGTTACAGGGTCAGCTGTGCTCTGAACCCACCCTCTCTGCAGCTAACCCATGCTTCCTGGCAGTTGGCTACAGGGCAGGTTGTGCTCTGAACCCACCCTCTCTGCAGCTAACCCATGCTTCCTGGAAGTTGGCTACAGGGCAGGTTGTGCTTTGAACCCACCCTCTATGCAGCTAACCCATGCTTCCTGGAAGTTGGCTACAGGGCCGGGGGTGCCCTGAACCCACCCTCTATGCAGCTAACCCATGCTTCCTAGAAGTTGGTTACAGGGTCGGCTGTGCTCTGAACCCACCCTCTCTGCAGCTAACCCATGCTTCCTGGAAGTTGGCTACAGGGCAGGTTGTGCTCTGAACCCACCCTCTCTGCAGCTAACCCATGCTTCCTGGAAGTTGGCTACAGGGCAGGTTGTGCTCTGAACCCACCCTCTATGCAGCTAACCCATGCTTCCTGGAAGTTGGCTACAGGGCGGTTGTGCTCTGAACCCACCCTCTATGCAGCTAACCCATGCTTCCTGGAAGTTGGCTACAGGGCAGGTTGTGCTTTGAACCCACCCTCTATGCAGCTAACCCATGCTTCCTGGCAGTTGGTTACAGGGCGGTTGTGCTCTGAACCCATCCTCTATGCAGCTAACCCATGCTTCCTGGAAGTTGGCTACAGGGCCGGTTGTGCTCTGAACCCACCCTCTATGCAGCTAACCCATGCTTCCTGGAAGTTGGCTACAGGGCGGTTGTGCTCTGAACCCACCCTCTATGCAGCTAACCTGTGCTTCCTGGAAGTTGGCTACAGGGCCGGTTGTGCTCTGAACCCACCCTCTATGCAGCTAACCCATGCTTCCAGGAAGTTGGCTACAGGTCGGTTGTGCTCTGAACCCACCCTCTATGCAGATAACCCGTGCTTCCTGGCAGTTGGCTACAGGGCCGGGTGTGCCCTGAACCCACCCTCTCTGCAGATAACCCATGCTTCCTGGAAGTTGGCTACAGGGCGGTTGTGCTCTGAACCAACCCTCTATGCAGATAACCCATGCTTCCTGGAAGTTGGCTACCGGGCGGTTGTTCTCTGAACCCATCCTCTATGCAGATAACCCATGCTTCCTGGAAGTTGACTACAGGGCGGTTGTGCCCTGAACCCACCCTCTAGGCAGCTAACCTATGCTTCCTGGCAGTTGGCTACAGGGCCGGGTGTGCCCTGAACCCACCCTCTATGCAGCTAACCCATGCTTCCTGGCAGTTGGTTACAGGGCCGCTTGTGCTCTGAACCCACCTCTATGCAGATAACCCATGCTTCCTGGAAGTTGGTTACAGGGCGGTTGTGCTCTGAACCCACCCTCTATGAAGCTAACCCATGCTTCCTGGAAGTTGGGTGCAGGGCCGGTTCTGCTCACAACACAGCGTGCAGCCACCTCCTGCAGTGCAGTTCATGAGGCTGGATGCAGCAGGCATTAGGTGCATGGCTAAAGAAAACTGGAGTTCCCACTCTTACATTAGTTAAAACACTATATCCAAGATATGCCCCCACCTGAGAGCTTAAGGGGTTCCAGAGAATTGTGAATGAACAAGGTCGGAGACAGTACCCGACAAACATGAGATTTAAGCTTCGACAACGGTGTGCAACTTCCACCACACAAGGAGGCAGTAAAGAGAAGTCAGACAAATAGAGTGTCAGGTGTACATAGTTTACTGGATTCATAACTGGACAATCACAGAGTGTACAAAACGAACAGAACACCATCAGGAACCAGAGACTGTGGACAGTAGCTGTATCTCCAATCATTACACGTTTCTGTGGCCCCTTGGCAATACTAAGTGCCTCTTATGTGATACTCCCCACTTGCAAATCAGATACACTTCCAGTGGGATCAAAAGGGGAGAACCTTGCCTCTACACAGAAATCAAACCTTAGTGTGCTAGCTCAGCAGCTGTAGAACTGCAATCAACAGGCAGTGAGGGCTAGGAAACCTAAAGACAGTCAAGTGAGAAGACAAGGACTCTCCTTCGGGCTTATGATTTGTACCCCTTCACCTGATCAATAGCAGCCAAGGGATTCAAATATCACATCTTTGTTTGGTCACAAACAATGATAAAAAAAAATGCAAGAACCAGGAAATATCGGGTAACTTTCATGGCAATGCTCTATATCAAAAGTAATCTTGTGGCAGGAGTGTCATGAAGAAGGGGCTGCTGCCACATCAGAGCACATTGATAAACACATTGCTAGCCAGCCACGTAGACCGGAGCGGGTTGGCTTCATCCAGTTTCCTCTGTTTTCAGTTCTACTATTCTAGCGGTACATATATGCAAGAGATTTGAAAAATACTAGGATATGATATAGCATGTAGTAAGACAGCAATGGATGGAGCATGGTTTAGATCATTACTTTTAGACAGGAGGGGGATGCAACAAGCCTACGCTGCCGTGTTCCTGCCTTCCCTCACCCAAGAAGAGACAGACCCGGCTGTGGCTGCTGTTCGCCACCCCCTCCCTTCTGAAGACATCTACACTTCCATCCAGGGACCAATGTAGCTGCAGTCTCAGGGTGAATGCTTACAGCAAGGATGACTTCCCTTAAGTAAAAAGACTGCATCAAAGAGACACTGATAAGCTTCATTCTGATGACCCGTGAGCAGAGGGGAGTGACGTCCCCAGCCAGATAATTCCCATCTGCTTTCATTAGCTTTTCTTGGGGAAGTTGGAGGCCCCTCGTGCGTCCTTGAAGGCTAGCACCGCGTCTCATAGATCCCACTCCTTCCAATGTAGCGCACCCATTTGATCACATCATGGTCACTGTAATTCAGCTTTGGCTCGAAAACCTTCAGGTAACGGACTTTAAGACCAGAGGGAGCAAACGGCACCTAGAGCGAGAGAAAGAGCACATAACGTAATGCATCCAAGGGTAAGCACTCCAAAAAGCTACAAATTTCAATCATGACTAGGAGGTGCTACTTTTGTCCCAAACTTGCACTTTTTAACAGTAATGGATTGAGATGCAAGGTAGTTATGAAGGGTGAGACTACAGAAGAAATAGGTAATCTAGAGGATACATAAGTTAGTGACTTAGAACATTGACTGCTCTCAGCTACAGGGATTACCTAGGCACAAGGACTTCAGATATTTCTGAATGACCACCCACTAACCTCAAAATTCATAGAAATCGGGGGCCGTGCCCACTTCTTCTTGTCATTAGTTGGCAGGAGCTCTATTTCAGCACTGATCTGAGACTCTTTCATCCCAGCCATGCGCTTAATCCTGAAAAAGAAAACATGTGAAATGTAACTGTAAACAAAGGGTTGAAACCAAGTACATATTTGGCTGTAGGGGTTAGAAATCAGTATCTAACCATTAACTCCAGATCTTCATATATTGCATATAAAAATAACATCCCGATTAATACAAACCATGCCATCCATATCTCAAGATTTATTCAAGCTGGGATGGACCGAATTTCTTTTGGCAAATAGAGTCTACTTCACTAACCATTTTCTCCTCTAAATCTAAAGATATAAGCTGTTGTGCCCAGTGGTGTACAATTCAGTGAAACCCAGTAAAATGTCCTGCACTTGACCGGGGGAGCATCTAAATATACACTGATGACACTCAGTTTATCTTTAGGTCACCACAATCAGCTAGTTGAGTATACTACATCACTCACAGTCTCCGTAGTACATGATGGATGTTTGTGCGATCTTTAAAGATGTTTTCTCAATATTAGTGAAAGCTTTGTCGGAAAGTGCCCCTTTTTTAACAGTCACCCTCACTTTTTGCCTGGTATGTGATGAAATGTTCACTAAAAGTGCACTTAGATCCTACTAACCAGGTACCCATTGCCAGATCTCTTTCCTTACAACTTAGAATTGTTACCCAAATGGCAATACCTTTGCCCCTCCCCCGTAAGTCCCTAGTAAACGGAATCCTTGGTACCTAGGGCATGGGTACCAAAGAGGGCCCCCAAGAGCTGCAGCATGTACAGTGCCACCCGCAGGGACCCCTCACCTAGCACATCCATTATATTACATGCGAGGACATATCTGCATAAGCAGATATGCCCCAGCTATGTATTTGTCGATTCTTAGGCATAGTAAGTGAACAGGGAAGCCATTTCAAGTAAATGTGCTGGACACTGGTAACGAAGATCCCCAGCTACATGATGGCTTCACTGAAAATAGGATGTTTGGTATCAAACTTCTTGTATTAATAAACCATCACTGATGCCAGAGATGGTTTCATTAATACATGCACCCAAAGGGCACCTTAGAGGTGTCCCCTTAAAAACTACCACTGTCTAGTTTTAGTCAGCCTGCTACCACCAGACACAAGTCTGACGCCCAAGGGCGAGAGTCTTTGCTGTTGGGCAGTCAGAGACAAAGCCTGCTCTGGGAGAGGTGCTTGCACACCCCACCGAACAGGATGACCATGAATCTGCATTTGAAGGCAAGGGGCTTCGAAGAAGCCCAAAGCACTTGGTATGCAGATCTGGATTCACTCAAAGGAGTGGTCATATAGTGGGTGTAGTGACCCCAAGGGTCAGTATCCCATTGGCTACTACCGAACACGCACCTAAATTCTTATTTAGGAGAACCCCTGGCACCAGGAAAGCAGATTCCTGCTGACCTAAGGAGGACACTGAAGAGTCGGGAAAGCAAAAAAAAAAAAACCTCTGATCTTGACGCAACCCTGCCGGCCTATCTGCTGCTCTGGCTGAATTGCACCAAAGTTGACTCTTCCTGCAGCTGTGTGCATTCAAAGCTCAGGAGGGCTGCCTGCCTTCAAGAAAGACCCAGGAACTGTGGAGCAGCGACGCTGCTTCCCTGCATCTTGCAGGTAACCCAAACCAAAATTCAAGGACTCCGGACCACTTAAAACCAGACACCTTAAAGCACCACTGCACTCATGCCACTCAGCTCGAGTTGAAGAGCACCCAACGGTGCCAGCGTGGTTCCCTAGTCCTCCTAGACGAAACCCACCTCGGACTTGCCCATTATGGACACCCTCAGACGTTGTGTGCAGCCTCTTCATGCAGGACACCCCCCCCCCCCCCCCCAACACACACACAGGCCACAGATCCAGTTGCAGGTTTTGATGTCAATTTTCTTAACTGGATTATGACAATAAGATCTATTTAGCCACTTCCAAGAAGGTGATCTACAAGTGCCTACAGGCACAGAATGTAGCAGCATATATCGTTACTGGTGGGTCCTGATGCAACAATGTTTATCTTAGGTGCAATTTTATAATTTTATTGGATCCAGGGTTCTCTAGTGGTGAGCAGGCAAGACTTATCTAGGAGGAGTGTAAGGCACTTGCAATACCACAATAGTCACACAGTAACTTATCTCACATGAGAGTACCCACACAGTGTTGCAAAAATGAAAACACTTTATTACAGTAACACTGAACTAGATTACTAAAGGCAGACCCCCAACTGGAGGTAAGTATACACTATATATACACAGTAAGTATTGGGAATTAGCATAGAAAAACAAGCACTGTTAAGAAACGGCAGAAAATACTTAGGGCCCTATGGGGAGGAGGCGGGGCGCGGTGGCAAACCATATACTAAAATAGTGGAATGCTAAGTTATATTCCCCACCCAAGGATGTGGAGCAGTTAGTGGGGATCTGGGAGAACCTGGAACCCCAAGTGGTGAGTATCTAGATGACCCCCAGTGAGCAGGAGAGCAGAGGTAAGTTACATAGGCTTACCATAGACTAACAAGTGGACTTGGAAAAGGAAATTTGCAAAAACAGGATCGGTCCAGTGGAACCCAACAGTGGACTCCGGATGAAGAGAACCTGCAAAAGAAGGGGACAACGTCCAGTCCATGAAGTAGTGACTAGGTAGGGCATGAGCCACTGCCCACCATTATTTGGGAGAAGATACGGGTAGAGGGTGGAAGATGAAGGTAAGCAGTGGAGCCCCAGGAGCTGCAGATGAGACTTTGAAGTCTTGCAGAAGCGGTCGCAGCTGGTTTTCTGGTCTCAAGACAGTTCATTAGTTAGAAAGACCACCAACAAGCTTTAGCAAGTGGAAATCCAGGCAGAAGAAGACTTGCAGAGCTGAAGAGGACCAGCAATGTCCAAGGGACTCAACTCTTGGAGGGTGGCGCTGGCTGACCCTCAGCAGTCAGGAGAGCCAGCAGAAGCAATCGTAACCCTTACAGGTAACCCACTGGCAGCAGGCACAGTAAGTTGCAGTGAGGACAGCAGCTGGACGTCATTGCCTTAGATGCCCAAGGATGCAGGGGAGTTATAAGGGCAATTCTTTCTTGCTTTTTTGGTGCAGGTGAAGTCTTGCCGACCCCAGAGGATGCACAGCCGTGGAAATGTTGCAATTGCTGGAAGGATCCAGAAACAATGTTGCAAGGTGAGGTTGTCTCGGGTGTTGCAGGCTTGTCTGGTTCCAGAGAAGTCCAGCAGCAGTTCCTGTGGTCAGGAGCATAAGAGGTTGATGTGGAAGAGTCCTGGTGGAGTCTTGCATGCTGAATCTGGGGACCCACCCTAAGTAGCCCTAACAGGGGGCTTGGGAACTCTGCAGGGTGGCCACCTATCAGAGGGAGTCACTGACATCGGTTACCTGCCCTGACCAACCAGAAGCTCCCAGGCGCCTCTGCATATCTGGTTTCCAAGATTGCAGAATCAGGTGGCCAACTGGAGGAGCTCTGGGCACACACACACCTCGGCACTCCCCTTCACTTTGTGTAGTTTCACACCAAAGCAGGGGCTGGGGGTCCCTGGACTGGTGCAAACCGGGTTATGCAAGGAGGGCATCAAATGTGCCCTTCAAATCAAGCCGGTGGCGTGGGGAGACTACCCCTCTCCCACAGGAAATCCTTTGTTCTTCCTTCCCCTGCTCGAGCTGGTCAAGCAGCAGGAGGGCAGAATCCTGCCTGAGACCGCTTCAGCGTGGGCTACTCGGAAGACTGGTAGGAGCAATACTGGTGGGTCCTCAAGGGTGCCCCCAGGGTGCATGGAATCATGCCACCGATCCTGGCATCAGTATTGGGGTATGATTCCGATATGTTTAATACCAAACATGTATAAGTTCAGAGTTACCATTGTGTGGCTGGACCATAGGTAGTGACCTATGGCCAGTACATAGCTAAAATGGCTTCCCCACACTTACAAAGTCCAAGGAATTGAAACTGGAGTTTGTAGTGGCACCTTTGCTCCTGGAGGGGTGCCCACACACACACAGGGACCTGCACTCTGCCCTCTTCTGGCTAGGAGGACCTACCACAGGAGTGCCTTATTGTGACCTGGTGCAGTGACCAGCAGTGAAAGGGTGCATGCACCTTTTCACGCAGGCTGCAAATGGCAGCCCATGGGGGACCCCAATGCCTGGGCACCTAAGTACCACATACTAGGGACTTACAGGGGTACACCAGTATGCCAACTGTGGGGTGTAAATGGTACCAAGGCAACCAAATTTGGAGGAGAGCGCACAATCACTGGGGTCATGGTTAGCAGGATCTCGGTGACAAGTATCTAAGCACACTGATAATGGGCAAAAAGCAGGGGGTAACCATGCCAAAAAGTGTCTTTCCTGCACCCATCACTCAACCATTTTTTGGGAGATGCTGTAGAACTCTATGAATCATGGGCAAGAGGTAGCAGTAGTAAGAAACAGGAGGACATGGAACAGAATATCTGGATTTGTTAGTGAATGGAGAGGTAGCTGCAGCCCATTAAAGCTGATGAAGTTATGATAGTGATTTTCTTATCAGAATTGTTTAAGAAAGGTTTACTTTATGAAGCCATTAATTGCTAAATATTAGGGATTGCTGCACACCAATCTTTAATAGCACAAATTTCTATTGGTATAATTGCAGAGGTACGCAGAGTCATGCAAGGAGTGTGTTTAAGAAGTTCTCCTTGAGCCAAATAGAATACTTTGTGGGATGTGAGCAAGATCTTAAAATGGTTTCTGGACTGAGCAATAGGTTTTTGTCTTTGGTCTTTGACTTGGAAATTTGCAACTTTGATTTATATAATTTTTTAAAGAAGGTTTCTGATGTGAAATTCTGGATATAGAGACCAGACATTGCATCAAATGGAGTTCATTTTGAAATATGGAAAAGAACACTGTCTCATTTATATAAATTTTGATAAATATACCCAGTTGTGAATTGTGCAACAGGTACCCTAAAACAGAGCTGTTGATCCGAGTCCACTGTTGATTGACTGCTTATCAACTGCTGATATAAAGTGTTTAAGGGACGTGTTTTCTGTAACTATTGCTAGATGGAAGAATGCTGTAATGCAACTCTCTGGTGTTGACTGGAGTGAAGTCTAAGTCTGTGAGAGGAGCAATGGCAAGTAAAGTGTTTATAGCTGGCAGAGGATTGTAAGACATCCTTAAAGTGGCAGGCCGATCTATTATAGATGTTTATGAAGGGATTTATTTTAAACCTATAGAGCATGTATTGAACTTTGCTCAGGAAGGTTTTAAGCATGAACACTACTAGTCTCCAGATTTGTGATAAAATGGCAACTGTCCAACATTTAACTGACCGGAGAATTGAACAATGAATCACCTTTGGTAAAGTGTTTTCTGGTGGAATTCACCCTGCAAATTTCCAAAGGTGCAAGAATGTATCTGTTAATTTGTGCTAGCAAGGCTGTGTTCTATCCATCCTGCCCTGGATGGGATGTTGGGGCCCTCATTGGTGTGCCACCACTGCTCAGATGTCAGTTTCTCTTTTTGATCTCAGTCAGTGGACGCAAAGCCTTTGAAATCAGAGCATGGCAGTGTGCAGACTTTCAGATTTGGCATCTTTATAATGGACTAAACTAGACCATTAGACAGAACGGAGAGGAAGGTAGGTCGCTGAGGGATATGCGGTTAGATAGAGTCAGAAAAGGTGTTAAAGGCAAGTAACATGTTCTTCTGATAGAGAACTTTAACTGCGAGATTCCTCACCCTGTGAATAGATACCAACGCAGTACCTCCCCCAAGTCGTGGACATGTGGAATCGCTCAGACCAGCAAATCCAGTAAGACATCCCGCTGGCTGTACGGGGCAATATGCTTTGTGGACATGTGGAGGGATGTCCACATAGTAGCCTGGCAGATGTCCAAGACTGGCACATTGCAGGCCAGCACAGTGGTAGCAGCCTTAACTCTGGTGAAATGAGTGCTTAAGCCTTCTGGGGCTGCTTTTTTGGCAGCCCATAGGTGATCTTGAAGCATAATATAACCAATCAGGACATTGTTCCTTTTGCACCTCTCTGCCCTTTTCTGCTCAGAGAAACCAACCAGAAGCTGGTCATCGTGCAGTATTACCAGGTCAAGGTAGAAACTCAGGCCGTCTTGGCGTTCAAACAGTGAGGTCATGCTTTCTTCTTTTGGGGATCTGGTAGTGCACACAATTTTTTTGCAAGGTGATGAATCATCGTACGTGCAAGGGCGTTACCACAGCTTAATTTGCAAAAGAGACTGCTGGTGCCCAAAGCTCTACTCAGAATCCTGTGGCCACCGCTATGAAATGTTAGCACAAAGAATACCAAAGCTGCATAGTCTTCAATTCATTCTCATGCCTCCCTTAATCCACTATCACCCTCTTCCCCTTTATCTCACCCATGCAGGTTCTCGTTTTGCACTTTATGACTTTTTCCCCCCATCCTTTTTGCCTTCTTTTTACCTCTGTGCATTTTCTCTTTCTTGCTAAGTATCTGATGTGTAACAAGTGCTTCGAGGAGGTGGTGGTGGAAGAGGAGGTACACCATCATCCACCCCCCCAAGCATCTACTAGCTCAAATTAAGCCCTGGGCATTATTACCTTTGCCAGAAGGCCACTTTTGTTTGAAGGACCAGCTTGTCTCTGGGGAAAAATGCGATGTATGGCTGTACTATAGACAGCACCTGCAGTTTGTGGACTTGTCTCATCAATGTTATGGTGACTAAAATGCAGTCTTGATGATGAGCAGACTGAGCATTTGTTTGAAAGGAATGCACCTCAGGTAAGGACAAAATTAAGGTTCCACTGACAAATGGTGTTGGTGGGAACATATGGAGCAGCCTCTTAAAAAACATCACAACTGGAGATTTGAGGAGGGATGGCTGATCCAGCGAACATAAAAAGGGTGAAAGCTAACTCTTGACTGTTGCCAAGGCATTGCTGGGCTAATGAAAAACAGAACATGAGAACATCAAACAACTTTGCATTTAAGGGTTGGACGCTATGGGAGGTAAACCAAAAACCAACTTCTCCCAGCTGCGAAGATAACACCAGACACATGAGGAGGGATGTTGAAAACCATCAACTGTATACATTTTGATGTCACAAGAGCAAGGCAGAGTCCTCCAACTACTCTAAGAGGTCCTCCCAGAAGGTATGCGCCAGACAAGATGTGCTGATGGCAAGAAGTTCTGAGTACCACACTCTCCTTGCCCAGTGCAGAGAAACTAAGATGACTTGGGCACCTTTTAAGAACCCTGAGCAGGAGTCCCAATCCACAAAGCAGACAGAAGAAGTCTATGAGGGAGAACTACCTCAGAAACTCCAACATGTGTTCTCTGCATAGGCGAACAGATTAAGCCACTGTTTTCCCCAGTGCCGGAAAATGCTCTGCGCCAGCTCCGTGTGTAACTGCATTTGCTTTCTGCTGGGCAACCTCGGCTGAGTTTTCCCACCTTGGCATTTAAAAATCCTGCCAGGTGCTGTGCAAACAGGGAGATGCCCTGAGCATTCAGCCACTTCCAGAAGCACTGTATCTACTGGCACAGGACCATCGATCCCAGTGCAGCCTGTTAGTTGCATGGGGTTCTGAGAAAACCTGTATCATGGTCCCCCTTGATGGCTGGAAGTAATGTGTCAATGTCAAACAGATCATTCACAGCTCCAAAAAGTTCATGTAGAGGTGATTCTCCACAGGAGGGACTAGAGTCCTCTGATCTCCACCTGTCCTGGATAACCTCCCCAAACCAGCAATGTAGCAATCAGGCACTAGAGTTCTGGGTGGGGTAGGGAGAGTGGTCTGCCTGCGGTCCAACAGCCACCACTGCAGATCTTTTGCCGTCTCCTTGGACACCTGCACAGGCACCACTACGTCCTCTTGATGCAGAGTCTACTGAGACTTTAGGTCCCACTCAAGAGGCCTGCATGTCCACAAGCAGGATACAGGAGGCCAAGAAACCTCAGAGCTGCTTTTGCTGAGACTGAGACTAAAGGTTGAAACATCAGGATCATAGACTGAATGTCCTAGACTCTGAAGCAGAGGAACGGCTCGAAAGAGAACCATATCCAGGATTCAATGGAAGCCATTGTGAAGGGTCATGTGTGACTGCAGTATGGTGATGAAGAAACCCAACGATTAGCAGGTTGTCTGCTGTCAGGCACTGTCTTACAACTGTTAGAGACAAGTCCGCCTTCAGTAGGCAGTCACTGAGGTATAAGATCATTACCCCCAATTTCCGCAGGTGATCACCACCATCACCTTTGTGCACACCTGAGGTGCAGTGGTCAGGCCAGAGGAGAGCACAGAGAAATGAAAGATTCTGTTAGCTAAATGGAACAGCAAGTAGGGTCTGAGTGATTGCAGGATGGGGATGCGGAAATAGGCATCGAGCAAGTCCAACACCACCATCCAGTCTCCTGGATCCAGGGCAGAAAAAACATCGGCCAGGGTGAGGCTCTTGAATTTGCCCTTCTGAAGGAATCAATTCAGAGGGCACAGAGTAGGGATGGGGCGAAGGCCTCCATCCTTTTTCACACAAGACAGTAAGGAGTAACATACAATCCCAATCTATTGCTCCCCAGGCCAAGGGAGATTGAACTTCTTTACAGAGTACAGACAAGTGGTCCTCTGGGAGGTGTTGCGCATGAGTGGCATACATGATGGATGGGACAGGAAGGATAGGGAATCACGGTGTTCCATGATCCTGAGCACCCGCTGGACTGACGTGGTGCTCCTCTACCCGGGAAGGTAGAAGGTAATACACCCTCCGATCAGGCCCTAGTGAACCACCAGTGACAGCCTAAATCAGTTTTGCAACAGCTACCATGGCTGCGATTTTAGAGGCTCGGTCAATGTCTGGAGAGGTATCCAGGACCGTAGCTGCCGGCAGGTCAACATATACGTTCTCATTACCATAAGGCTCATCACATGTGTTGTCATATGCCCAGAGCTTAATCTGTAAAAGAATAAGTGCCAGGCCCCAAAGTTTTGCTTAGAAGACAGCAGCCGGCGCTATAAAAGGTCAGGGCTGCTCAGTCTTGATTCTAAATCATGCCTCTTTAATCCACCACCAGACACCATATGTGCCTTTTTATCTTTTTGCCCCACTTTCTCCCTGTGTCATGGGTTTTCACTTTTTCTCCTCCGCCTACTTTCCTCTTTATCCAATTTAAATAATTTAAATCTGCTACACACTGGAAAGGCTATAGGGAATGGGAACAGCCAGGAGCCAAACTGTCTGTGTTGCAGATGTAGGCACATCTATACATACAGTGTGGGGTGGTCCACGTAGACAACAGTATTAGATCAGAGTGCTTATGACTATCAACAATGTTTGGTATCCCAGCGGAACATAATCCAAAATCAATTCTTCATATACTGCACAGCTGGGATGGGAACATGTGAGAAACTGCTGGTGCAGATTGGGCTAATAGTTGCCAGGTGGTATATTGCCAAGTGCCGGAGATCCTACACAGCACCACCAGTGATCAAATAGTTAGGATGTATGGATTATTGTGCTCTGGCTGAGAAGTCAGTGTATAAGTCAAGTGGCTGTCCGCAAACATTAAACCGGTTTGGGGCACGTGACGGCAGCACACTGACAAGATGACTGTGGCTGCCACATGATCCACCCTGTTCCTGGTAGTTGCAAAAATTACAAAGGCAGCTCCAAGCTTATTTAATCTCTTGCAGAGCATCTCTAGATTTCTTTTCAGCATAATTCAAGTTCAGCTACATTGTCCTTTTTCCTCCAACTACATACAGTAACAGAAGTAAATGGATTTAATCATAATTAACAAATCTGCACTACAAAACTGATTGATTATGCCTCTAATAAAGGACTGCAGAATGTACTTACTTCCAAACGATTGCATTCTCGCTCGCCTTGTACTTTGCCTTCCCCTTCATGCAAATGACCTGTACACCACTGGTGTTAAGTGGCGTTGGAATACGCACCTGCAGGCAAACAAATTGTATAACACATCAATACAAGCATCTACTTAATGTCAAAGCTACAATACGGTACACCACCAGAAAGTATGCGCCAGCATTGAGTGGAGGCGCACCTATAACAAGGAAACGCACCATTGCTTTTCATTTTTCAAGCAAACAACAAATCAAGATGACATTTCCAGACAGAATAGTTTGTCTCACTCACCGTGTAAGAACTTCAGGATTACTTGAAGAAACAAATGCAGAAGGGCAACGATTATACATTAGTAGCCCTAAAAGATACGTAGTCCTGTATACTGAACGTAACTCAATGATTCACCAGTAAGAGTATCCCTTCCCCAAACCGAAAGAACAGAGTAATTACCTAGTGCCAGATAGAACCTCAAGGCTCTCAAATGTGCCAACATATCATTTAGGAGCCCCGACACAACTAGCCCCACTGATTCCCTCCTCCCTCAACCAAACTGTCCAATATCTACCATCCATCCCATGTAATACAGAGGTTTTTTTTTTTTTTTACTTTTGGATCATAGGTATTTTGGATTTCAACTGAGTCCAAATGTATTTTGCACTGTACTTGTGCTACTCAAAAAATGAAAAATAAGGGGGCTAGGGAGGTCCAGTAATGAATCTACAGATATCAACAGCTGAGAAATTTTACATGTGTTCATTCTCCAACAAGGGATTCTCCATTATTACTATCTATTAAAAGGACTAAAAGAGTAATGCATCTCTGGACGTCGGTCCCTGTAGGAAGCTGGCTCTTTATATAGAATACCAAAATGAGGTATGTGGGAAACTGCCTCTTTGACATGGTTAACCCACCCCTCTCTCCCCCACACTTTTTGCCTGGAATCTGATGTGATCTCGACTCAAAGTGCACTGGGTTCCTGCTAACCAGGTCCCCAGTGCCAGATTTCTTTCCCAAAGCAGTACAAATGTTTCCCCAATTGGCAAAACTTTTGGCATCCTCTCAAAGTCCCTAGTAAATGGTACCTCTGGTACCTGGGCCACAAAAGAGGGTCCCTAAGGGATGCAACATGAATTGTGCCATCCAATGGGACCCCTCACCAAGCACAACAGGCTGCATGGCTTGGTGCAGCTAAAAGTGAAACACAACATGGCACACAGCCTGTGTGCCATCTCCTCTAACTCTGCATACAATATATGTAAGTATATATATTGCAAACGGTGTTGGGGGACATGGCACACAGGCTGTGTGCCATGTTGTGTTTTCACTTTTAGCTGCACCAAGACACGCAGCCTGCAATGGCAATCTGCATGTGCTAGGTAAGGGGTTGTAAGGAAATGCCTCCTTGGCATGGTTGCCCCATGACTTTTTGCCTTTGCTGATGCTATGTTTACAATTGAAAGTGTGCTGAGGCCTGCTAACCAGGCCCCAGCACCAGTGTTCTTTCCCTAACCTGTACTTTTGTATCCACAATTGGCAGACCCTGGCATCCAGATAAGTCCCTTGTAACTGGTACTTCTAGTACCAAGGGCCCTGATGCCAAGGAAGGTCTCTAAGGGCTGCAGCATGTCTTATGCCACCCTGGAGACCTCTCACTCAGCACAGACACACTGCTTGCCAGCTTGTGTGTGCTAGTGAGGACCAAACGAGTAAGTCGACATGGCACTCCCCTCAGGGTGCCATGCCAGCCTCTCACTGCCTATGCAAGTATAGGACAGTCACCCCTCTAGCAGGCCTTACAGCCCTAAGGCAGGGTGCACTATACCATAGTTGAGGGTACCAGTGCATGAGCATGGTACCCCTACAGTGTCTAAACAAAACCTTAGACATTGTAAGTGCAGGGTAGCCATAAGAGTATATGGTCTGGGAGTTTGTCAAACACGAACTCCACAGCACCATAATGGCTACACTGAAAACTGGGAAGTTTGGTATCAAACTTCTCAGCACAATAAATGCCCACTGATGCCAGTGTACATTTTATTGCAAAATACACCCCAGAGGGCACCTTAGAGGTGCCCCCTGAAACTTAACCGACTGTCTGTGTAGGCTGACTAGTTCCAGCAGCCTGCCACACTAGAGACATGTTGCTGGCCTCATGGGGAGAGTGCCTTTGTCACTCTGAGGCCAGTAACAAAGCCTGCACTGGGTGGAGATGCTAACACCTCCCCCAGGCAGGAGCTGTAACACCTGGCGGTGAGCCTCAAAGGCTCACCCCTTTGTCACAGCACCGCAGGACACTCCAGCTAGTGGAGTTGCCCGCCCCCTCCGGCCCCGGCCCCCACTTTTGGCGGCAAGGCCGGAGGAAATAATGAGAATAACAAGGAGGAGTCACTGGCCAGTCAGGACAGCCCCTAAGGTGTCCTGAGCTGAGGTGACTAACTTTTAGAAATCCTCCATCTTGTAGATGGAGGATTCCCCCAATAGGGTTAGGATTGTGACCCCCTCCCCTTGGGAGGAGGCACAAAGAGGGTGTACCCACCCTCAGGGCTAGTAGCCATTGGCTACTAACCCCCCAGACCTAAACACGCCCTTAAATTTAGTATTTAAGGGCTACCCTGAACCCTAGAAAATTAGATTCCTGCAACAACAAGAAGAAGGACTGCCTAGCTGAAAACCCCTGCAGAGGAAGACCAGAAGACAACAACTGCCTTGGCTCCAGAAACTCACCGGCCTGTCTCCTGCCTTCCAAAGAACTCTGCTCCAGCGACGCCTTCCAAAGGGACCAGCGACCTCTGAATCCTCTGAGGACTGCCCTGCTTCGACGACGTCAAGAAACTCCCGAGGACAGCGGACCTGCTCCAAAAAGACTGCAACTTTATCCCAAGGAGCAGCTTTAAAGAACCCTGCAATCTCCCCGCAAGAAGCGTGAGACTTGCAACACTGCACCCGGCGACCCCGACTCGGCTGGTGGAGAACCAACACCTCAGGGAGGACCCCCGGACTACTCTACGACTGTGAGTACCAAAACCTGTCCCCCCTGAGCCCCCACAGCGCCGCCTGCAGAGGGAATCCCGAGGCTTCCCCTGACCGCGACTCTCTGAAACCTAAGTCCCGACGCCTGGAAAAGACCCTGCGCCCCCAGGACCTGAAGGACCGGACTTTCACTGCAGAAGTGACCCCCAGGAGTCCCTCTCCCTTGCCCAAGTGGAGGTTTCCCCGAGGAAGCCCCCCCTTGCCTGCCTGCAGCGCTGAAGAGATCCCTTGATCTCTCATTGACTTCCATTGCGAACCCGACGCTTGTTCTAACACTGCACCCGGCCGCCCCCGCGCCGCTGAGGGTGAAATTTCTGTGTGGGCTTGTGTCCCCCCCGGTGCCCTACAAAACCCCCCTGGTCTGCCCTCCAAAGACGCGGGTACTTACCTGCTGGCAGACTGGAACCGGGGCACCCCCTTCTCTCCATTGGAGCCTATGCGTTTTGGGCACCACTTTGAACTCTGCACCTGACCAGCCCTGAGCTGCTGGTGTGGTAACTTTGGGGTTGCTCTGAACCCCCAACGGTGGGCTACCTTGGACCAAGAACTGAACCCTGTAAGTGTCTTACTTACCTGGTAAAACTAACAAAAACTTACCTCCCCCAGGAACTGTGAAAATTGCACTAAGTGTCCACTTTTAAAGTAGCTATTTGTGAATAACTTGAAAAGTATACATGCAATTGAAATGATTCAAAGTTCCTAATGTACTTACCTGCAATACCTTTCAAACAAGATATTACATGTTAAATTTGAACCTGTGGTTCTTAAAATAAACTAAGAAAAGATATTTTTCTATAACAAAACCTATTGGCCGGATTTGTCTCGGAGTGTGTGTACCTCATTTATTGTCTATGTGTATGTACAACAAATGCTTAACACTACTCCTTGGATAAGCCTACTGCTCGACCACACTACCACAAAATAGAGCATTAGTATTCTCTTTTTACCACTATTTTACCTCTAAGGGGAACCCTTGGACTCTGTGCATGCTATTCCTTACTTTGAAATAGCACATACAGAGCCAACTTCCTACAGGGGTCAAAGAGAGTGGCACAATACATGCTGCTGCCTTTGGAGACCCTCTTTTGTGCCCATGTCGTAGGTACCAGGGATACCATTTACTAGGCACTTTGAAAACACATAGGTTTCCTTGATACCCATGTTTCACTCTTAATATTTTGAAATGTTCTATAATAACCAGTACACAATGAAGAACCACTGCAAGGCGCAGCTCAGTTATTGGCTCTGGGTACCTCGAGTTCTTGGAAAAACCAGAAACCCTATAAACCTGCAACTAGAAGGGTCTAACAGATATGTTATACTGTTTTTGTAAATCTGCCATCGTGAAGCAAAGTTACAAATGAAAACATGTCACAAAAACGTTTTTTTCCTACTGATTTTTTTTTAAAACAGTTTCTTTGGGAAAACCTTGAACAATCTACACAAATGACCCTTATGCTGAATTCAGAGTTTTTTCTAGTTTTCAGAAATGTAGAGCTTTCCAGAATTCCCCATACATTTCACACCTGTCTCGACCACAAACTGGAAGGAGGATGAAAGCACAAAAAAAAATAGGGAAATGGCACTACCTCCCAGTCAAATGCCTAAGCCGTGGTAAAGAATTTGGTTTTCTGAAACAAATTTTGCCTGTTCCTGAAAGCTGGAAAGACTGATTTTAACACCACAAACCTTTCGTTGATGCCATTGCAGGAACAAAAAAGAAGGCAGACACTTTAATCTGCAGCACGTTTTCCCCAAAAACCCCAGAAAACTACCTATGGTGTGGTTACTTTCTCAGGCCCCTCCAGGGGAAGGGACACAAATTTGGCATGGATAGCCTACGTGGGGGGGAAAAAAAAAGCTATGGAGGCTTAAGCGGGAACCATCCCAAATAGCCAAAAAAGCCTTAGCACTGGAGAGGAAAAGCTAGCAGTGAAAGGGCTAATATCCTCAGATTGAGAAACATTGGGCAAAATGTTACAAAACAGATGCCTCCTTTCAGAAAATTCTAAAGTAACACGGCATTACCCACAGCTCATTGCGCACACAGCACAGATCCAACTCATCACCCGACAGCCACATACCCACTTCTGACAATGATTTGCACCACATTACCTGTCCATTATCGGAGCTCCTGCCATTGGGGTTACTTACTGGTCACATACATAAGCACACCGTCACAAAACCCATCCTACGGACGGCCGCTCGCCCTCCACACTTCCCAAATCAATGTTCAAATCCAAAAGTCACCCAGCAAGCTTCTCACACCCTCCACTTCTAGCTTCATCCATGTAGGTCTTTCAAGTCTGGAGAGAATTCTAACTAAGTCTGGTGTATTAAGACTCATTTGCTGGGGTATACACCTCATCTGGTTAAACCTCTACTTATCACAAGGAACAAACAACTGTGAAATTATTATTCACTCGACTGCAAATACAACCATGTGTAGCTTTCCAAGGAACCCAGAAAGAGCTTAAAAGAACTGCTCTCAAGAACAGGAATCTGGAATTGAACAACTGCAATGATCAAATCAACTAAGTGAGTAATCATATTCAAAATAATGGATTAGTGGGAAACTGTAAAAAATCCATCAAAATCCACTGAAGTCGATGGGATGTGACAAGAGTGGTCGAAGAACCCTTTAAAACCAGACGATGAAAAACGGACGCCCTCATCGGAGTTTAAACCATTCATTGATATCCTATCGGAACTTAATGAGCTGACCTGTTCTAAATATCCTAAGATACTGCACTTGCTCCCACATACGACTGTACCCACTGAGACATGCCGGTAAATATACTACTTTTAACAAGGTCCCAGGAGTGGAAAAACAGACCCATCTATGAAGAAAAAAAAATACCGATGGCTAAGCACTGATGTAAAGGCTTCCCAGCAAAACACTCAGAAAGAAATAAGCAAGCCCACTGCTGAAAGACTGGACCATGGAGAGCACTGCATGGCTAGTAGGAGTTGAGACACCTTCCCTCTTCAAAGAATCCCCGACTCAATGTTTTGATGTCAAGGAGCAACAGAGTGCCAAATCTGATAAGCAATTTTATCAACTGTAAGAAATCAGATGTTAGGCAGGACAAATGATAAATTACTCATGAAGCCAGCTGGAGATATGGGGCATCAGAATCTGAGATACAGGCCATCAACAGATCAACAAAATAACTGCTAGAGAAGTGTGATGACCTACAGAACAGGAAAAAAAATTAAAAAAACACATGAGATCCTGTGGGTGACTATATTCTTGCAGTTGACTTCAGAAAAATCCTGGGAGCACAACTGTAGGAAAGTAGATTTTTTTTTGTGTGGTTGTGAGACCTCACCATGTAATAATGTCACAATCTTTATCAGGTCTAGATCGGTTTAAGAAAATCCTTATCTCAGTCCTGGGTAGCTGTGGACAGAGCAGTCAGGCTAAATCAAGGGAACAAGTTTATAGCATTTCAAAGTATCAAAACATCTTGTACGTAAGACACAGTAAATATCCAACACCAATTCCTAAAAAGAGAGATTATTTTTTATCATAAATGAGACAAACTACAAAAATATCAAGGGATACCGAAGATATGGTTTTTCAAAGGGAAGTGTAAGGAAATGCCTCCTTGGCATGGTTGCCCCCTGACTTTTTGCTTTTGCTGATGCTATGTTTACAATTGAAAGTGTGCTGAGGCCTGCTAACCAGGCCCCAGCACCAGTGTTCTTTCCCTAACCTGTACTTTTGTATCCACAATTGGCAGACCCTGGCATCCAGATAAGTCCCTTGTAACTGGTACTTCTAGTACCAAGGGCCCTGATGCCAAGGAAGGTCTCTAAGGGATGCAGCATGTCTTATGCCACCCTGGAGACCTCTCACTCAGCACAGACACACTGCTTGCCAGCTTGTGTGTGCTAGTGAGGACAAAACGAGTAAGTCGACATGGCACTCCCCTCAGGGTGCCATGCCAGCCTCTCACTGCCTATGCAGTATAGGTAAGACACCCCTCTAGCAGGCCTTACAGCCCTAAGGCAGGGTGCACTATACCATAGGTGAGGGTACCAGTGCATGAGCATGGTACCCCTACAGTGTCTAAACAAAACCTTAGACATTGTAAGTGCAGGGTAGCCATAAGAGTATATGGTCTGGGAGTCTGTCAAACACGAACTCCACAGCACCATAATGGCTACACTGAAAACTGGGAAGTTTGGTATCAAACTTCTCAGCACAATAAATGCACACTGATGCCAGTGTACATTTTATTGTAAAATACACCACAGAGGGCACCTTAGAGGTGCCCCCTGAAACTTAACCGACTGTCTGTGTAGGCTGACTAGTTCCAGCAGCCTGCCACACCAGAGACATGTTGCTGGCCCCATGGGGAGAGTGCCTTTGTCACTCTGAGGCCAGTAACAAAGCCTGCACTGGGTGGAGATGCTAACACCTCCCCCAGGCAGGAGCTGTGACACCTGGCGGTGAGCCTCAAAGGCTCACCCCTTTGTCACAGCCCAGCAGGGCACTCCAGCTTAGTGGAGTTGCCCGCCCCCTCCGGCCACGGCCCCCACTTTTGGCGGCAAGGCTGGAGGGAACAAAGAAAGCAACAAGGAGGAGTCACTGGCCAGTCAGGACAGCCCCTAAGGTGTCCTGAGCTGAGGTGACTCTGACTTTTAGAAATCCTCCATCTTGCAGATGGAGGATTCCCCCAATAGGGTTAGGATTGTGACCCCCTCCCCTTGGGAGGAGGCACAAAGAGGGTGTACCCACCCTCAGGGCTAGTAGCCATTGGCTACTAACCCCCCAGACCTAAACACGCCCTTAAATTTAGTATTTAAGGGCTACCCTGAACCCTAGAAAATTAGATTCCTGCAACTACAAGAAGAAGGACTGCCTAGCTGAAAACCCCTGCAGAGGAAGACCAGAAGACGACAACTGCCTTGGCTCCAGAAACTCACCGGCCTGTCTCCTGCCTTCCAAAGATCCTGCTCCAGCGACGCCTTCCGAAGGGACCAGCGACCTCGACATCCTCTGAGGACTGCCCCTACTTCGAAAAGACAAGAAACTCCCGAGGACAGCGGACCTGCTCCAAGAAAAGCTGCAACTTTGTTTCCAGCAGCTTTAAAGAACCCTGCAAGCTCCCCGCAAGAAGCGTGAGACTTGCAACACTGCACCCGGCGACCCCGACTCGGCTGGTGGAGATCCGACACCTCAGGAGGGACCCCAGGACTACTCTGATACTGTGAGTACCAAAACCTGTCCCCCCTGAGCCCCCACAGCGCCGCCTGCAGAGGGAATCCCGAGGCTTCCCCTGACCGCGACTCTTTGAATCTAAAGTCCCGACGCCTGGGAGAGACCCTGCACCCGCAGCCCCCAGGACCTGAAGGACCGGACTTTCACTGGAGAAGTGACCCCCAGGAGTCCCTCTCCCTTGCCCAAGTGGAGGTTTCCCCGAGGAATCCCCCCCTTGCCTGCCTGCAGCGCTGAAGAGATCCCGAGATCTCTCATAGACTAACATTGCGAACCCGACGCTTGTTTCTACACTGCACCCGGCCGCCCCCGCGCCGCTGAGGGTGAAATTTCTGTGTGGACCTGTGTCCCCCCCGGTGCCCTACAAAACCCCCCTGGTCTGCCCTCCGAAGACGCGGGTACTTACCTGCAAGCAGACCGGAACCGGGGCACCCCCTTCTCTCCATTCTAGCCTATGTGTTTTGGGCACCACTTTGAACTCTGCACCTGACCGGCCCTGAGCTGCTGGTGTGGTGACTTTGGGGTTGCTCTGAACCCCCAACGGTGGGCTACCTTGGACCAAGAACTGAACCCTGTAAGTGTCTTACTTACCTGGTAAAACTAATCAAAACTTACCTCCCCTAGGAACTGTGAAAATTGCACTAAGTGTCCACTTTTAAAACAGCTATTTGTCAATAACTTGAAAAGTATACATGCAATTTTGATGATTTGAAGTTCCTAAAGTACTTACCTGCAATACCTTTCGAATGAGTTATTACATGTAGAATTTGAACCTGTGGTTCTTAAAATAAACTAAGAAAAGATATTTTTCTATATAAAAACCTATTGGCTGGATTTGTCTCTGAGTGTGTGTACCTCATTTATTGTCTATGTGTATGTACAACAAATGCTTAACACTACTCCTTGGATAAGCCTACTGCTCGACCACACTACCACAAAATAGAGCATTAGTATTATCTATTTTTACCACTATTTTACCTCTAAGGGGAACCCTTGGACTCTGTGCATGCTATTCCTTACTTTGAAATAGCACATACAGAGCCAACTTCCTACATTGGTGGATCAGCGGTGGGGTACAAGACTTTGCATTTGCTGGACTACTCAGCCAATACCTGATCACACGACAAATTCCAAAATTGTCATTAGAAATTGATTTTTGCAATCTGAAAAGTTTTCTAAATTCTTAAAAGACCTGCTAGGGCCTTGTGTTAGATCCTGTTTAGCATTTCTTTTAGAGTTTAAAAGTTTGTTAAAAGTTTGAATTAGATTCTAGAACCAGTTTTAGTTTCTTAAAAAGTATTCCAACTTTTAGAAGCATAATGTCTAGCACAGATGTGAATGTGGTGGAACTCGACACCACACCTTACCTCCATCTACAGATGAGAGAGCTAAGGTCACTCTGTAAACTAAAGAAAATAGCAATGGGCCCCAAACCTACCAAAGTACAGCTCCAGGAGCTTTTGGCAGAGTTTGAAAAGGCCAACCCCTCTGAGGATGGCAACTCAGAGGATGAAGATAGTGACTTGGAGGGAAATTCCCCCCCTCCAGTCCTACTTAGGGAGAGCAGGGCTTCTCAAGCCCTGACTCCACAAATAATAGTCAGAGATGCTGGTTCCCTCACAGGAGGGACCAACAACTCTGAAATCACTGAGGATAACTCCAGTGAAGAGGACATCCAGTTAGCCAGGATGGCCAAAAGATTGGCTTTGGAAAGACAGATCCTAGCCATAGAGAGGGAAAGACAAGAGATGGGCCTAGGACCCATCAATGGTGGCAGCAACATAAATAGGGTCAGAGATTCTCCTGACATGTTGAAAATCCCCAAAGGGATTGTAACTAAATATGAAGATGGTGATGACATCACCAAATGGTTCACAGCTTTTGAGAGGGCTTGTGTAACCAGAAAAGTGAACAGATCTCACTGGGGTGCTCTCCTTTGGGAAATGTTCACAGGAAAGTGTAGGGATAGACTCCTCACACTCTCTGGACAAGATGCAGAATCTTATGACCTCATGAAGGGTACCCTGATTGAGGGCTTTGGATTCTCCACTGAGGAGTACAGGATTAGGTTCAGGGGGGCTCAAAAATCCTCGAGCCAGACCTGGGTTGACTTTGTTGACTACTCAGTGAAAACACTAGATGGTTGGATTCAAGGCAGTGGTGTAAGTAATTATGATGGGCTGTACAATTTATTTGTGAAAGAACACCTGTTAAGTAATTGTTTCAATGATAAACTGCATCAGCATCTGGTAGACCTAGGACCAATTTCTCCCCAAGAATTGGGAAAGAAGGCGGACCATTGGGTCAAGACAAGGGTGTCCAAGACTTCAACAGGGGGTGACCAAAAGAAAGGGGTCACAAAGACTCCCCAGCAGAAGGGTGATGAGACAACCAAAACTAAAAATAGTAAAGAGTCTTCTACAGGCCCCCAAAAACCTGCACAGGAGGGTGGGCCCAGAGCCTCTTCACAAAACAATGGGTACAAGGGTAAAAACTTTGATCCCAAAAAGGCCTGGTGTCATAGCTGTAAACAGCATGGACACCAAACTGGAGACAAGGCCTGTCCCAAGAAAAGTTCCACTCCAAACTCCCATCCAGGTAACACTGGTATGGCTAGTCTCCAAGTGGGATCAACAGTGTGCCCAGAGCAAATCAGGGTCCACACTGAAGCTACTCTAGTTTCTGAGGGTGGGGTGGATTTAGCCACACTAGCTGTCTGGCCGCCTAACATGCAAAAATACAGACAGCAACTCTTAATTAATGGGACTAGAATAGAGGGCCTGAGGGATACAGGTGCCAGTGTCACCATGGTGACAGAGAAACTGGTTTCCCCTGGCCAATACCTGACTGGAAAAACTTACACAGTCACCAACGCTGACAATCAGAGAAAAGTACATCCCATGGCAATGGTTACTTTAGAATGGGGAGGGGTCAATGGCCTGAAGCAGGTGGTGGTCTCCTCAAATATCCCAGTGGACTGTCTGCTTGGAAATGACCTGGAGTCCTCAGCATGGGCTGAGGTAGAGCTAAAAACCCATGCAGCAATGCTGGGTATCCCTGAACTGGTGTGTGTGAAAACAAGAGCACAATGCAAGGCACAGGGTGAAAAAGTAGAGCTGGAGCCTGGAAAAATGGCCCAGCCTACCAAGAGAACAGGAAAGTCAGTTGGGAAACCAACTGCAACACAGCAAAAGAAAGGGAACCTCTCTTCTCAGGAAGAAGTTCTGCCCTCTGAGGGAACTGAGCCTTTGGAGCTTGAACCTTATCAGGTTGAGCTCTTAGGCCCAGGGGGACCCTCAAGGGAGGAGCTGTGTAAGGGACAAGAAACCTGTCCCTCTCTTGAAGGCCTTAGGCAGCAAGCTGCTGAAGAGTCCAAAGGCAAGAAAAATGGAACACATAGGGTCTATTGGGCAGATGGGCTCCTGTACACTGAGGCCAGAGACCCCAAACCTGGTGCCACTAGGAGAGTGGTAGTGCCTCAGCTGTTCAGAGAGTTCATCCTAACATTGGCCCATGACATTCCCCTTGCTGGACATTTGGGACAAACCAAGACGTGGGAGAGGTTAGTCAACCACTTCTACTGGCCCAATATGTCCAACATGGTTAAGGAGTTTTGCCTCTCCTGCCCCACCTGTCAAGCCAGTGGTAAGACAGGTGGGCATCCAAAGGCCCCCCTCATTCCACTTCCAGTGGTGGGGGTGCCCTTTGAAAGAGTGGGTGTGGACATAGTTGGTCCACTGGAACCTCCCACAGCCTCAGGAAATATGTATATCCTGGTAGTAGTGGATCATGCTACCAGGTATCCTGAAGCTATTCCCCTTAGGTCGACTACTGCCCCTGCAGTAGCCAAGGCCCTCATTGGTATCTTTACCAGAGTGGGTTTCCCTAAGGAGGTGGTGTCTGACAGAGGTACCAACTTCATGTCAGCATACCTAAAGCACATGTGGAATGAGTGTGGAGTGACTTATAAATTCACTACACCTTACCATCCACAAACTAATGGCTTAGTTGAGAGATTCAACAAGACATTAAAAGGCATGATCATGGGGCTCCCAGAAAAACTCAAAAGGAGATGGGATGTCCTCCTGCCATGTCTGCTTTTCGCTTACAGGGAGGTACCACAGAAGGGAGTAGGGTTCTCACCCTTTGAACTTCTGTTTGGTCATCCTGTAAGGGGACCACTTGCCCTTGTTAAAGAAGGCTGGGAGAGACCTCTCCATGAGCCTAAACAGGACATAGTGGACTATGTACTTGGCCTTCGCTCTAGAATGGCAGAGTACATGGAAAAGGCAACCAAAAACCTTGAGGCCAGCCAACAGCTCCAGAAGTTTTGGTATGACCAAAAGGCTGCACTGGTTGAGTTCCAACCAGGGCAGAAAGTCTGGGTTCTGGAGCCTGTGGCTCCCAGGGCACTCCAGGACAAATGGAGTGGCCCTTACCCAGTACTAGAGAGGAAGAGTCAGGTCACCTACTTGGTGGACCTGGGCACAAGCAGGAGCCCCAAAAGGGTGATCCATGTAAACCGCCTTAAGCTCTTCCACGACAGGGCTGATGTCAATCTGTTGATGGTAACAGATGAGGATCAGGAGGCAGAGAGTGAACCTCTCCCTGATCTTCTGTCATCAGACCCAAAAGATGGTACAGTAGATGGAGTGATCTACTCAGACACCCTCTCTGGCCAACAGCAAGCTGATTGTAGGAGAGTCCTACAACAGTTTCCTGAACTCTTCTCCTTAACCCCTGGTCAGACACACCTGTGTACCCATGATGTGGACACAGGAGACAGCATGCCTGTCAAGAACAAAATCTTTAGACAGTCTGACCATGTTAAGGAAAGCATCAAGGTGGAAGTCCACAAGATGCTGGAATTGGGAGTCATTGAGCGCTCTGACAGCCCCTGGGCTAGCCCAGTGGTCTTAGTCCCCAAACCTCACACCACAGGTGGAAAGAAAGAGATGAGGTTTTGTGTGGACTACAGAGGGCTCAATTCTGTCACCAAGACAGATGCTCATCCAATTCCAAGAGCTGATGAGCTCATTGATAAATTAGGTGCAGCCAAATTTCTAAGTACCTTTGACTTGACAGCAGGGTACTGGCAAATAAAAATGGCACCTGGAGCAAAAGAAAAGACAGCATTCTCCACACCTGATGGGCATTATCAGTTCACTGTTATGCCCTTTGGTTTAAAGAATGCCCCTGCCACCTTCCAAAGGTTGGTGAATCAAGTCCTTGCTGGCTTGGAGTCCTTTAGCACAGCTTATCTTGATGATATTGCTGTCTTTAGCTCCACCTGGCAGGATCACCTGGTCCACCTGAGGAAGGTTTTGAAGGCTCTGCAATCTGCAGGCCTCTCTATCAAGGCATCCAAATGCCAGATAGGGCAGGGAACTGTGGTTTACTTGGGCCACCTTGTAGGTGGAGGCCAAGTTCAGCCACTCCAACCCAAGATCCAGACCATTCTGGACTGGGTAGCTCCAAAAACCCAGACTCAAGTCAGGGCATTCCTTGGCTTGACTGGGTACTACAGGAGGTTTGTGAAGGGATATGGATCCATTGTGACAGCCCTCACTGAGCTCACCTCCAAGAAAATGCCCAAGAAAGTGAACTGGACTGTGGACTGCCAACAGGCCTTTGACACCCTGAAACAAGCAATGTGCTCAGCACCAGTTCTCAAAGCTCCAGATTATTCTAAGCAGTTCATTGTGCAGACTGATGCCTCTGAACATGGGATAGGGGCAGTTTTGTCCCAAACAAATGATGATGGCCTTGACCAGCCTGTTGCTTTCATTAGCAGGAGGTTACTCCCCAGGGAGCAGCGTTGGAGTGCCATTGAGAGGGAGGCCTTTGCTGTGGTTTGGTCCCTGAAGAAGCTGAGACCATACCTCTTTGGGACTCACTTCCTAGTTCAAACTGACCACAGACCTCTCAAATGGCTGATGCAAATGAAAGGTGAAAATCCTAAACTGTTGAGGTGGTCCATCTCCCTACAGGGAATGGACTTTATAGTGGAACACAGACCTGGGACTGCCCATGCCAATGCAGATGGCCTTTCCAGGTTCTTCCACTTAGAAAATGAAGACTCTCTTGGGAAAGGTTAGTCTCATCCTCTTTCGTTTGGGGGGGGGTTGTGTAAGGAAATGCCTCCTTGGCATGGTTGCCCCCTGACTTTTTGCCTTTGCTGATGCTATGTTTACAATTGAAAGTGTGCTGAGGCCTGCTAACCAGGCCCCAGCACCAGTGTTCTTTCCCTAACCTGTACTTTTGTATCCACAATTGGCAGACCCTGGCATCCAGATAAGTCCCTTGTAACTGGTACTTCTAGTACCAAGGGCCCTGATGCCAAGGAAGGTCTCTAAGGGATGCAGCATGTCTTATGCCACCCTGGAGACCTCTCACTCAGCACAGACACACTGCTTGCCAGCTTGTGTGTGCTAGTGAGGACAAAACGAGTAAGTCGACATGGCACTCCCCTCAGGGTGCCATGCCAGCCTCTCACTGCCTATGCAGTATAGGTAAGACACCCCTCTAGCAGGCCTTACAGCCCTAAGGCAGGGTGCACTATACCATAGGTGAGGGTACCAGTGCATGAGCATGGTACCCCTACAGTGTCTAAACAAAACCTTAGACATTGTAAGTGCAGGGTAGCCATAAGAGTATATGGTCTGGGAGTCTGTCAAACACGAACTCCACAGCACCATAATGGCTACACTGAAAACTGGGAAGTTTGGTATCAAACTTCTCAGCACAATAAATGCACACTGATGCCAGTGTACATTTTATTGTAAAATACACCACAGAGGGCACCTTAGAGGTGCCCCCTGAAACTTAACCGACTGTCTGTGTAGGCTGACTAGTTCCAGCAGCCTGCCACACCAGAGACATGTTGCTGGCCCCATGGGGAGAGTGCCTTTGTCACTCTGAGGCCAGTAACAAAGCCTGCACTGGGTGGAGATGCTAACACCTCCCCCAGGCAGGAGCTGTGACACCTGGCGGTGAGCCTCAAAGGCTCACCCCTTTGTCACAGCCCAGCAGGGCACTCCAGCTTAGTGGAGTTGCCCGCCCCCTCCGGCCACGGCCCCCACTTTTGGCGGCAAGGCTGGAGGGAACAAAGAAAGCAACAAGGAGGAGTCACTGGCCAGTCAGGACAGCCCCTAAGGTGTCCTGAGCTGAGGTGACTCTGACTTTTAGAAATCCTCCATCTTGCAGATGGAGGATTCCCCCAATAGGGTTAGGATTGTGACCCCCTCCCCTTGGGAGGAGGCACAAAGAGGGTGTACCCACCCTCAGGGCTAGTAGCCATTGGCTACTAACCCCCCAGACCTAAACACGCCCTTAAATTTAGTATTTAAGGGCTACCCTGAACCCTAGAAAATTAGATTCCTGCAACTACAAGAAGAAGGACTGCCTAGCTGAAAACCCCTGCAGAGGAAGACCAGAAGACGACAACTGCCTTGGCTCCAGAAACTCACCGGCCTGTCTCCTGCCTTCCAAAGATCCTGCTCCAGCGACGCCTTCCGAAGGGACCAGCGACCTCGACATCCTCTGAGGACTGCCCCTACTTCGAAAAGACAAGAAACTCCCGAGGACAGCGGACCTGCTCCAAGAAAAGCTGCAACTTTGTTTCCAGCAGCTTTAAAGAACCCTGCAAGCTCCCCGCAAGAAGCGTGAGACTTGCAACACTGCACCCGGCGACCCCGACTCGGCTGGTGGAGATCCGACACCTCAGGAGGGACCCCAGGACTACTCTGATACTGTGAGTACCAAAACCTGTCCCCCCTGAGCCCCCACAGCGCCGCCTGCAGAGGGAATCCCGAGGCTTCCCCTGACCGCGACTCTTTGAATCTAAAGTCCCGACGCCTGGGAGAGACCCTGCACCCGCAGCCCCCAGGACCTGAAGGACCGGACTTTCACTGGAGAAGTGACCCCCAGGAGTCCCTCTCCCTTGCCCAAGTGGAGGTTTCCCCGAGGAATCCCCCCCTTGCCTGCCTGCAGCGCTGAAGAGATCCCGAGATCTCTCATAGACTAACATTGCGAACCCGACGCTTGTTTCTACACTGCACCCGGCCGCCCCCGCGCCGCTGAGGGTGAAATTTCTGTGTGGACCTGTGTCCCCCCCGGTGCCCTACAAAACCCCCCTGGTCTGCCCTCCGAAGACGCGGGTACTTACCTGCAAGCAGACCGGAACCGGGGCACCCCCTTCTCTCCATTCTAGCCTATGTGTTTTGGGCACCACTTTGAACTCTGCACCTGACCGGCCCTGAGCTGCTGGTGTGGTGACTTTGGGGTTGCTCTGAACCCCCAACGGTGGGCTACCTTGGACCAAGAACTGAACCCTGTAAGTGTCTTACTTACCTGGTAAAACTAATCAAAACTTACCTCCCCTAGGAACTGTGAAAATTGCACTAAGTGTCCACTTTTAAAACAGCTATTTGTCAATAACTTGAAAAGTATACATGCAATTTTGATGATTTGAAGTTCCTAAAGTACTTACCTGCAATACCTTTCGAATGAGTTATTACATGTAGAATTTGAACCTGTGGTTCTTAAAATAAACTAAGAAAAGATATTTTTCTATATAAAAACCTATTGGCTGGATTTGTCTCTGAGTGTGTGTACCTCATTTATTGTCTATGTGTATGTACAACAAATGCTTAACACTACTCCTTGGATAAGCCTACTGCTCGACCACACTACCACAAAATAGAGCATTAGTATTATCTATTTTTACCACTATTTTACCTCTAAGGGGAACCCTTGGACTCTGTGCATGCTATTCCTTACTTTGAAATAGCACATACAGAGCCAACTTCCTACAGGAAGTAAATCCCTTTTAATAAAAATGGTAAATCTGTTGAGCAGCTCTGGCTGATACGTCAACTCTTTCTAGCTTGGACAGCCACAATGGAACGGAAGCCAGTAATTTAGACCACATGAGTTCAAAGAGAGTTATCTGTTGCTTTTCAGCAGTTTTGGGGTCTTTGGTGTCTTTTCCGCCTTCAAAGCAATTCAGCAAAAAAGTAGTCGTGATGCTGGAGGAAGCAGGATGTCGCAGAGATGTAGTGGTTATTCTGGTGGCCACCATAGTATCCCCGAGTGTCACAGGTCCTCTCTGACCTCCAGACCTAGTTTAAGATGATGCAGGGCTGTGTGTGTGTCTGTGCTTTTATTTGGGGGTGGGGGGTAGTCAGATTAGTTGACTATTGGCAGTTGGACCCATACTGTTTCAGCAGTTACTTGTACACGAGTGCTTCTTTCTTGCAGAGAACCAGAGCCTGCATCTGCTATGGGTACCATGGTCTTGCGGCCACCTCGGTAAGGTTTAGACTGTCCCTAGCAGGCACTTTGCTGTCCAGCGGCTGGCAGGTGTTCCTGGCAACTAAGCTCACAAATGGATGCAGGATTCCTTGAGCATTTGGTGGCCTTGAAGGAGGCTAGCCACTTGACCTTGGGAGTACCTTCTTCTGTCCTGACACTGGTGGAGCTCTTTTTAAGTGTGGGCACAGCAGGTCCAGTCCTCCTCTTTCTGGGTCCAGTGGACAGCAGGGCAGTCCTTGTGTCTTCTCCCAGTCCAAATGTGATTGGAGGACTGTGGTTCTGGGATTCGACTTTCATATCATCATCTTGTTGGTGGGAAAAGTTAAATGACTAGCCAGTGAGGCAATAATTCACAAGGGCCAACCCTTCCTACTTACAGGGGGTTTAGCCACCAAACAATCCCAAGAACCCCTCTCTACCCAAATCCAAGATAGCACAATTAATCTTTCCCTATGAGAAGCCCTGAGCACAACCCTAGAATGTACCCAGCATTATAAGCCACTCGAGAAACCAGGTTTGTAATTGTTTTTCCACCTTCTGCAGGAGATGGTAGCCCGCCAGCCTACGCAAGGAATGGGCAGGCAAAGGAGTAATCACCAACTGCTTTATTAAGGTGGTAGTAGCTTTAAAAGCTGGGGTACATCTGGCCACCCGCAGATAGTCATTCTGCTGGAGGTCACGCCTCCTCCCTTAAGCAATTATTTTTGTTCCATGTTCCTGGGAGTGCGCTTCAGACTTCTTTTCAGTGGGCAGCAGGTTGTCTCAGATGACAACTGCTGCAGACAGACAGGAAAGGTTACCTACGTTTGGGCATCAAAGTGGTGACTTTCTAAAATCACCTTTCTATTAGAGGTTCCTTAAATCCAATGTCACCAACGAGTTAGATTTAATGAAACAATGAATTTGATACCTTGATGTAATAAGAGGTTTGGTTTGAAGTGGGGGTATTTACATTTTCTGGCTACTTCCTTGCTAGGGACCTTAGTTAAATGAGTCAATCAGGTATTTGCCAAATGTGCAGGTACTTTTTTTGGGGGGGGGGGGGGGGGGGGGGGGGGGACAATGCACTACAGAGTCAGAAAACCAGCAATATTACTCCACAAACTTGGGTGGAGAGATTGGGAGCGGGGGTTTGGTGAGTGACCATACAAAAAAAAAATAGTCCTTTCATACATCCACTGTTTCACAACTTGCACTAATATGTCAGTGTGGGGAGAGTGAATAGACCAATTAACTACTTAGAGAACAAGTAAACTGTGTTCACAGTTCTGCACCAGGACTTTCTTTTTCAAGTGACCTAAAAGGAATAATGGGAAGAATGGACGCATACATCTCAAGTGAACGCTGAGAGAAAGGAATGCCTGCTGAGAGGTACACTAAGACCCCAGTGATCACACCTTGTTTTTGTATATTTATATAGCACACAAGCACACTGAACACCTCTTTGTATCAAACAAGATTCAGACAATACACAAGGGCCACATAATCTCCTCATGCCTTGTTGGCAAGTTTTAAATAAACCCAAATACAAAGCAATGTGGCCCCTAACATTTATCAATCTACTGAAGGACTGGATCTATTAGTAAGTATTATGGGCATGATAAAATATTTCATGATTAACATTCCAACAACCGCGATGTAGGAATTCCTGGGAATTGTTTGAAGTCATAATAAATTTGAAATTGTTCGTCCAGCGGATGGTACCACAGATCGAAATATATAGATAATACTGAAGAAGAAAGTAATCTCTAGCATCCAGGAGAAGAACAAAAAAGGTAGGCACCTACTAATGGTGTTAAAAAAAAAAAAAAAAAAAAAGCCCACAAACATTTCGTAAACAAAAACAATCTTTACAACTTTCTTTTTTGCTCCAAGGTTTATGGCTACAATGTAGAGCCTGTAGCAATCACAAAAAATGATAGTTTTATGGGATACTTGATGAGTTTATCAATTCTGAAGACTAATATTTTGAATATTTTCTTTCTAAATTTGGGGAAATGCCTTCTTAAATCTCCATCACATCTACAGTGGTTCAGACTATATGAGGCCATTCAGAACATGATCCATCTTACTGGTAGGATGTGTCTCGGAGTACTGTTCTCTCAAATAAAAGTTGGGTCTTTTGTTTACTCAGCCCCTTTATATGCAGCAAATAATGCATCACGATAACAAAATAGCCATCCCCACGCCCCCCTATCACATCTATAGCACTTACCTCTATTTTCTGAGCAAGCAAAGAGGGTTTGAAGTTTGACTTTATCACCACCTTCACTTCCAGCTTGGTGCGTCCCACCTCTCGTACCAGCGGGATGACACGGAATGGCAATATAATGTCCTTAGTGGTTCGGTATCTGGATAAAAAAAATACAAAAAAAGTAAGACAGCTGTGAAAAACACACTACATACTGCATAACATTTTTAGGCAATGGCTGTAAAGGCTGTAAAAAATATCACTCAAGTGATACCAGACTGGACTCCAGCGACTAACTATGGAATGTGAAAGTTAGACACTAGTGCACGGACAAAGGATCACCAGAAGAGCACCAGATACTTTGCTGAATACGGTTCGGTCCGTATGACAGGTTTTTTTGAGCATTTTTATTTTAAGGGTGTAGGAAGCTGGCTCTTGATATATCAAAATGAGATATATATTTAGGCACCCTAATGAATACGATCAGGTAAGTACTTTTGGCAAGAGATACTTTTGGGTTTCAAAAGGTCGACACATTTTTCATAAGGGGCAGTGGTATCTCCTATGGAGGAAAAACAAATACAGCATATACAGGTATAGTACAGCGACTTGCAGGACCAGCTCCTGAACTTAAGGTAGGTTTGGGGCAAGATAAAAGGCAGCACCAACAGGTCACCTTGGGCGGCAATGGGGCAGCCGGGTGCAGAGGTGCTTTTCAGCATCAGGTGTCCAACATTGGTGTATGGTGATTGGGCCTGTTACAAAGAGGCTGCATGCTTGGACTGGGAGGCCGGCAAGCAAGTGGGATCAGTTCTCACGATGCTCGGGGACATGGGGACACTTTAGGACCCCTTCTTCACGGGTCAGGATGACTGGGGCAGAGATGTTGGGTTTTCGTCACCAGGAGCACTCGCGGTCGAGGGGTTCTGCAAACAGGGGCTGCAGGTGACATCAGAGGGTCTACAGTGGGCAAGTCCAAAGTGGGCTTCGTCTCTGGGGGGTGCTAGGGAACCACGCTGGCACCACTGGTTCTCTTAAACTCTGGCTGTGAGGCATGTATGCAGTGGTGCTTTCAGCTGTCAGGTTTTTGGCAGTCTGGAGTCCTCGCAGTTTGTGTTGGGGTGCCTGCAAGATGCAGGTAAGCAGTTCCGCTGCTCCACATGAGTTCCTAGATCTTTCTTTAAGGCAGGGAGTCCTCCTAGGCTTTGGAGGCACAACAGCTCCAGGACGAGACCACTTTGGCACAATTTGGCATGAGCAGCAGAAAAGCTGGCAGGGGTCCATCCAGGTCAGGTGCTTCTTCCTTTGCTTTCGCAGCTCTTCAATGTCCTTCTTAGGTTAGCAGGAATCTGCTCTCCTGGTGCCAGGGGCTCCCCTAAATACTGATTTAGGGGCGTTTCAGGGAATGTAGGGAAGTAGCCAATGGGCTACTTACCCCTGAGGTCACTACACTCCCCATATGACCACTTCCTGTGGGAAGTGGGCATAACCCTGTCCCAGAGTTCCTAAATCTGCCAACACCAAGATGGCAGATTTCTAAAGGTTGTGTCCACATAAGGCAGCACACCTTATAAGTTGGACTGACCTGAGGGGTTGACACTCCTCCCTGAATACTATATTTCCCTTCTGTCCAGGTGCCAAGTGTCAACAAGCATTGCCACTGCCAATAGGTCTCGAACTTCGGGACTTTATAAGTACTTAGCCATGCAGCACATTAAACCTTTATCAGAAAAAAAACTGTTTGTGCATTCCTTCATACACCTGGCATTACAGAGCAATGGTCAGAACTCCCCCCCCCCTCCCCTAGAGGGCACCCCAATTAAAATAGCATTTGGAAGAAACATGTAACCATATAGCATAGCATAACCACACAAAAAGAGGACAGAGAGCATTGCAGTATAGCCATATGTTCAGCCCCTAGAAGACATAGTGTATTACACATTTTTAGGCCGAACAGTCCTGCTAGAATATTATTACAAACATGGCCGTTAGAACACAAACTTACTCATAGCTGTAAAGCAAAAGCTCCAGCCATGAGAGAGCTTAAGGAGACACTGAATGGTGAGAGAGGTTATGATTTTGGGGTCTACCCCCATCCTAGTGTGGGGACCCAGAAGCTGGATAGAAAGAGCACGTTGTGCTGAACGTTTTGGTGGTGGTCCCATTATCCTAGGACCACCACACGCTGAGTTATTTGCAAAAGTGTTTTGTGAATAGAATGCATGCAAAGCATTATGGGGCAAGTTTCCAGAGTGCAGTGAATATTGTAGGACACTCTCGCTGTGCCGGGGAGAGCCGCATTGAGGGTTTCCCTTGTGTTTTTTCTATTTAAAAGGTGTCAGTTTGTATGTTTTTCAACTGCTAAACTTGGGAAGAATTTAGGAATGGGGCTACAAATGTAACCAGTGGATTTGTAAAGTGCTTCAGTCTTCCGTTCGAGTTTGCGCGATATAAATAAAGAATTACCCTCAAGCTTGCAGACTTTGTCGGGTGCAGACACTGCAAGATGCCAGACAAAGAAACATACCGCCATGAGCGCAAAGCAGAGAGGCAAAAGAAAAAAGTAGGAGCCAACATTAAGGTATATGGCTGATCGTGCAATAATCCATGTAACAGGATCAGTCTCTAAGGCAGTAACAAAACAGCCTCAAGGGGGGGACAAACCTAAAGCATTTACCCAACCCAAAGGAATTTTGAAGGGCAGGCCAAGGAACAAATGGAAGTGATGGGCGTGGTGAAAGCTCACAGAAGTAGATTACAGCATGTCAAGATGATCCCTTTTGCTTCATTTCTATGGTTTTCCTCTAAAAACGAGGCAGTCTCCTTAGTATGACCACAGAGATGTGACCCCCAACTCAGGAGTGAGGCGTACGTGGTAATGGTCACACCTGTGAATGAGGGTCAGAAATAGTCTGACCAGCGACAAATCATCATTCCACCATTGAGCTTGTGCAGACCCTTAGGGCTTCACCAACACTAGATCTTCCCAATGAACTGCTGCTTGTGACCACTACCTCACTAGACACTCCTGTAGTTGGCACCTGTGCAGTTTTGCATCCAATACTATGAATATGAAGAAAGTCCTCACGTCTAAACATTTTAATACTGTTTTCACCGTTAAAGGACAAGACTGAAAAACCTGCAGCAATCTTTGAAGTGCCATCACCCTTTCTAGATTTGGGCAGGTTGTGCAAGTGATGGAGTTCAGCACAGCTCAGAGACCTGGGGAGGCACGTGTGGAAAAGTGGTGATAATGATTGGCAAGTTACTGTTTTGAGGGTAGAGGTGCCTTTTTCAGAATTGCCTCAACATTTACCTCTGCCATTGCCTCTGCACCCACCTTGAGTGAAGTTATTTTGTGCCTGTACCACTTGAAAATGTTGCTGCTGATAGCAGGATTGTTAAATTGTGGCTGCAGCCTACCCACCCCCTCTAGCCAGTTGTTTCCAAAACCCAGTTTTAGATGACTAAGTGTAGGAAGTTGGCTCTGTATGTGCTATTTCAAAGTAAGGAATAGCATGCAGAGAGTCCAAGTGTTCCCCTTAGAGGTAAGATAGTGGCAAAAAGAGATAATACTAATGCTCTATTTTGTGGTAGTGTGGTCGAGCAGTAGGCTTATCCAAGGAGTAGTGTTAAGCATTTGTTGTACATACACATAGACAATAAATGAGGTACACACACTCAGAGACAAATCCAGCCAATAGGTTTTGTTATAGAATAATATCTTTTCTTAGTTTATTTTAAGAACCACAGGTTCAAATTTTACATGTAATATCTCATTTGAAAGGTATTGCAGGTACGTACTCTAGGAACTTTGAATCATTACTTTAGCATGTATACTTTTTACATAAAACACAATAAGCTGTTTTAAAAGTGGACACAGTGCAATTTTCACAGTTCCTGGGGGAGGTAAGTTATTGTTAGTTTTAACAGGTAAGTAAGTCACTTACAGGTTTCAGTTTTTGGTCCAAGGTAGCCCACCGTTGGGGGTTCAGAGCAACCCCAAAGTTATCACACCAGCAGCTCAGGGCCGGTCAGGTGCAAAGGTCAAAGAGGTGCCCAAAATACATAGGCTTCAATGGAGAGAAGGGGGTGCCCCGGTTCCAGTCTGCCAGCAGTTAAGTACCCGCGTCTTCGGAGGGCAGACCAGGGGGGTTTTGTAGGGCACCGGGGGGGACACAAATTAGCACAGAAAGTACACCCTCAGCAGCGCGGGGGCGGCCGGGTGCAGTGTGCAAACACGCGTCGGGTTTCCTTCAGTTTTCAATGGGAGACCAAGGGGTCTCTTCAGCGATGCAGGCAGGCAAGGGGGGGGCTCCTCGGGGTAACCACCACCTGGGCAAGGGAGAGGGCCTCCTGGGGGTCACTCCTGCACAGAAGTTCCGTTTCTTTAGGGGCTGGGGGCTGCGGGTGCAGGGTCTTTTCCAGCCGTCGGGAAATGGAGTTCAGACATTCGCAGTCAGGGGGAGCCTGGGGATTCCCTCTGCAGGCGTCGCTGTGGGGGCTCAGGGGGGACAACTTTGGTTACTCACAGTCGTAGAGTCGCCGGAGGGTCCTCCCTGAGTTGGTTGTTCTCCACCAGTCGAGTCGGGGTCGCCGGCTGCAGTGTTGCAAGTCTCACGCTTCTTGCGGGGAGTTGCAGGGGTCTTTAAATCTGCTCCTTGTAACAAAGTTGCAGTTCTTTTGGAGCAGTGCCGCTGTCCTCGGGAGTTTCTTGTCTTTTTCGAAGCAGGGCAGTCCTCAGAGGATTCAGAGGTCGCTGGTCCCTTGGAAAGCGTCGCTGGAGCAGGTTTCTTTGGAAGGCAGGAGACAGGCCGGTAAGTCTGGGGCCAAGGCAGTTGGTGTCTTCTGTTCTTCCTCTGCAGGGGTTTTTCAGCTCAGCAGTCCTTCTTGTTAGTTGCAGGAATCTAAATTCTTAGGTTCAGGGAAGCCCTTAAATACTAAATTTAAGGGCGTGTTTAGGTCTGGGGGGTTAGTAGCCAATGGCTACTAGCCCTGAGGGTGGGTACACCCTTTTTGTGCCTCCTCCCAAGGGGAGGGGGTCACATTCCTATCCCTATTGGGGGAATCCTCCTTCTACAAGATGGAGGATTTCTAAAAGTCAGAGTCACCTCAGCTCAGGACACCTTAGGGGCTGTCCTGACTGGCCAGTGACTCCTCCTTGTTTTTCTCATTATCTCTCCTGGACTTGCCGCCAAAAGTGGGGGCTGGGTCCAGGAGGCGGGCATCTCCACTAGCTGGAGTGCCCTGGGGCATTGTAACACGAAGCTTGAGCCTTTGAAGCTCACTGCTAGGTGTTACAGTTCCTGCAGGGGGAGGTGTGAAGCACCTCCACCCAGAGCAGGCTTTGTTTCTGTCCTCAGAGAGCACAAAGGCTCTCACCGCATGAGGTCAGACACTCGTCTCTCAGCAGCAGGCTGGCACAGACCAGTCAGTCCTGCACTGAACAATTGGGTAAAATACAGGGGGTATCTCTAAGATGCCCTCTGTGTGCATTTTTTAATAAATCCAACACTGGCATCAGTGTGGGTTTATTATTCTGAGAAGTTTGATACTAAACTTCCCAGTATTCAGTGTAGCCATTATGGAGCTGTGGAGTTCGTTTTTGACAGACTCTCAGCCCATATACTCTTATGGCTACCCTGCACTTACAATGTCTAAGGTTTTGCTTAGACACTGTAGGGGCATAGTGCTCATGCACATATGCCCTCACCTGTGGTATAGTGCACCCTGCCTTAGGGCTGTAAGGCCTACTAGAGGGGTGACTTACCTATGCCACAGGCAGTGGGAGGTTGGCATGGCACCCTGAGGGGAGTGCCATGTCGACTTAGTCATTTTCTCCCCATCAGCACACACAAGCTGGCAAGCAGTGTGTCTGTGCTGAGTGAGGGGTCCCTAGGGTGGCATAAGACATGCTGCAGCCCTTAGAGACCTTCCCTGGCATCAGGGCCCTTGGTACCAGGGGTACCAGTTACAAGGGACTTACCTAGGTGCCAGGGTTGTGCCAATTGTGGAAACAATGGTGCATTTTAGGTGAAAGAACACTGGTGCTGGGGCCTGGTTAGCAGGGTCCCAGCACACTTCTCAGTCAAGTCAGCATCAGTATCAGGCAAAAAGTGGGGGGTAACTGCAACAGGGAGCCATTTCTTTACACTAAGCATACAGTGCATTGATTTATACTTATTTTTTTTTACACTGGGGTCTGAATCCTGACTTCAACAGGTTCCTTGACTTTTCAGCTCAGAATTTATCCAGCTGTTCAACATCTAGAAAAACTGCAGTGATCTCAGTTTGAGAGATTTTCTAAAAGATTATACTCCTTTTCTGTAATGTGTCGTTCAACCTTGTGATGGCCAAATACCCTTTGTGTAACAGGTGGAAAGCATGATGTCACTGGCAGGTGAGGCTTTAACAGGATATGGCTCTAGATCGGTGTCATCTATGTAGGTCTACGTTGCAGTCATCACCAAAGTCATCTCCTTCCCAGGGCTGTGACAGGATTGAAGTACGTACCCTGGGTGTCTGAATCATGATCAGAGTTTGTATTGAATGAATGAACAGACTCATGTGTTGACTGTGTGGCAACTGTGGTGGAGGTGTATGTCCTGAATAAGGATGTGGAGTGGAAAGAGGAGGTTGTGTGATAGTGCTAGTGGCCTGGCCTCCACTCTAATACAGAGAGGAACTTGTAGATGATTCTCTCTTCAAATATCAGGTTTCTTTTTTTCAACTGTGCTGGATGGCTTTACTGCTACTTTTGTGCTGGGTGAGCCAAAATCATCCGAGAAAGGGTGAAAGTCAAACTTGAGCTGTCTTATGGACTACTGGGCATTCTGTGACAGGTATGGGGACTGTCGTTTGCGAACTCTGCTTCAAAAACTCCCCCCCCCCCCCCTGAGTTGACCTCAAAACTAATAAATTCAAAGGGTGGATGGTTTCAGCTTCTAGGCTGAGTCTGTTAGTGTCACCTTTCACAGCCCTTCACCAAAAGGCTTTTCTTCAATAGTGGTGGGCTCTTGATAAAGTAGCCTTGATGGCAGCGGTCCAACTCAAGCATCGATGCCTGTTATGTCCAGGCTCGAACCTTCACCCTCAAAACTCTCATAAGCAGTGGTCGGCCTCTGATTGAGACCGAGGTTGAACCCTACAGAGTTGCTCCTCGGTGATCAGTCAAGGAATGGTGGCTCTGTGTGTGGGCTTGGTCTTGGGTCCAGGTCTTTCCTGCGGCTGAATCAGCTCGACCTCGCCTTGGAGGTTTCAGAACTCCGCTCTTCCGGACTCACTGGTATGCCTGTTGGACCCTAACCCTTACCTTAAGCTCTTTTGGTCTCCTCAAAGAAAAGAGCAGTTGCCATTTTAGTGTGCTCTTGGGGCTGCATCCTATAGTGGGCCAAGCGACACTCCCTACAACAGAGGATTTTCTTCTTATTTTTGAATGCCCTACAGGTTGAACTGATCCACTCTTTGTGGTCTTAAGGGAGGCAAAGGTTGTAAACCTGATGTAAAGTAGACCAGAATTCACGTACTCTTCCAATGCAGATGGATGCAGACGCAGTGAGGTGAGCGATTGGAACCAAAACTTTCAGGAGTGTCCGGACGATCCCAGAGGTCCAGGTGCTCAAATGAACTCCGAGGTGGGGGAAAATATTTTCTTAAGCAGAGCCTTTGTCCCAGTGTATTGTGGGCTTTATTGTACTCACCACTAGACGGCAGGAGTAAGCAAGGCATACAAGCCTTGAAAGGTGTATTCTTGTTGATGTATATTTAAAAAAAAAGACTCATTAGAAAGTCTTGAAAGGTGTATTTTCGTTGATGTATATAAAATTGACTGCTGCAATTTGAACAGTTGTCTTAGTTGGTGGGATGGGGTAAGATGTTTCAATTAAAAAGCAATAAAATTGCATGCCCAATGATTGATTTATTGCATCATTGATGGAATTTATGCGTGTATTTTTTCCTACTATTTGACCACTCCCTTTCTAGATATTGTTGTCCATAGACTGTAAAGCAGTTCCTCAATAAAGGGGAGGCTGGCGTGTAGGAGTTGCATTAGTCTGAAAGAGTGTTTTGAGTACTGCTTGTCCCACATTTGCTTGTTGAAGTGAAAATACATCTACACAGTTTTGTTATGTGAAGGTATGTGGTGTAGACCATGTTGCTGCTTTGCAAATGCCTGCTATAGTTATGTTACCAAAAAATACCATATATGCTCCTTTCTTTCTAGTGGAGTGTGCGCTAGGTGGTAAGGGTAATTGTCATTTGGCTTTATTATAGCAAGTTGAATACACAACTCCATCTAGCTATAGATGCTTTAGATATAGGCTCTCCTTTATGTGGCATTGGGAAAGCTACCAACTCTTTTATTCTATCTATATAATACATAGGAGCCATTTTATCATCAAGAGTGTGTAAAGCCCTTTCTGCCACAGAATCTGGTTGGGGAAAGAAAACTGGCAATTCAACTGACTGATTGATATGAAATTGTGGAACTACCTTTGGAAGGAATTTTGGATTAGTGCTCAATACATTTTTTTCTTTATGAATTTGGAAGAAAGGTTCTTCCAAAGTTAAAGCCTGAAGCTCACTGACACGTCTAAGGAAAGTGATAGGGACTAAAAAAGCTACTTTCCATGAGAGGAACTGTAGAGAACAGGAGTGAAGTGGCTCTAAAGGGGTAGCCATAAGCCTTGAGAGTACAATGTTAAGATCCCAGGATGGGGCTGGAGCAATCGCTGATAGAATGACTCCTAATTCCTCCCATAAATGCTTGGATAACTGAAATTCTAAACAAAGAAATATGTGGTCTGTTTTGAAGATATGCAGCTATGGCTGCTAAATGTAGACAAATTGATGTTTAAGCTAGATTTGCTTTTTGTAAATGCAGTAAATAATCTGTTGTACTGTTGGCTTAAGAGGGTCAATGTTTTGTGTTTGACAATAGCAAACTAAACATTTCCATTTTGCCGCATAACATTGTCTGGTTGTGGGCTTATTTGCTTCTTTAAGAATATTTATACAGTACTGTGGTAATTGTAAATACCCAAATTCTATGACCTCAAGAGCCATACCACTAGGTTGAGCGATTTGGGATCCGGATGTCTTATTTGACCCCGATTTTGAGTTAGGTCTGGTCTGTTGGGAAGCTTTCGATGTGGAACTACTGAGAGTTCCAAAAGTGGTGTGAACCATGGTTGACGTGTCCATGGAGGAGCTACCAGGATCCTGATGAGGGAAGATAGTTTGAGCTTCCTAACCAGAAAGCGAATGAGTGGGAGAGGGGGAAAGTGTAAGCAAATATCCCTGGCCAACTCATTCTTTGAGCATTGCCTCTGGATTCAGGGTGTGGGTACCTGGAGGCAAAGTTTGGGCATTTTGTGTTTTGAGATGTGGCAAATAGATCTATTTGAGGTGTTCCCCATATTTGGAAGTACTGGTGGAGGATTTGTGGGTGGAGTTCCCATTTGTGGACTTGTTACTGCATCCTGCTGAGCTGGTCTGCAGAGTGATTGCCTGTCCCTGGGAGATATCGTGCCACTATGTGAATGTGGAGATGAATTCCCTATTGTTTGTGCAAGATGGCATAGTTGATAAGATTGTGTCCCCCGCTGTTTTGGAAGATAGTAAATGGCAGTCATGTTGTCTGTACTTAACACTACCTTGTGTTGCAATTGTGGAAGGAATGCTTTCATTTCCAAGAAAACTGATTTCAGTTCCAGGTAATTGAATTGCAGACACTGTAGAGTGTTGTTCCTTAGCCCCTGCACTATGAGGTTGTGGAGATGAGCTCCCCAAACAGTATGAGCCGTCTGTCGTGGAAGTGATCTGAGTGACAGGGTCTAAATAGGCCCACCCTTAAATAAGGTTTATGGTGTTCCACCAATGCAGAGAGCGATAAGTCAGGCGGTCCAACAATACTAGATCTTCTATCTGAACTTCTGCCCGAGACCACTGACGAGAGAGGCACTGTTGAAGGGGACACATATAAAGTTTGGCATGAGGTACGATGGCAATGCAAGATGCCATCATCCCCAACAGTTGCATAACAGTTTTTACTGTGTATGCTTGATCTTCTGTTAGTGTAGCAAACACTGTTTGAAAGACGTGAACTCTGGCTGAGCTGGGAATTGCTAGTCCTAACTTTAAGTGTTGATTTTAGCTCCTAGATAGGGCTGAATCTGAAGAGGGTGAAGATGAAGTAATTGATGGTGAACCCTAGAGTGTAGGAGACTAATTGTGAGTTGAGTATGGCTTTGACACTGTGTGAATGAATTGGCTTTGATGAGGCAATCATCCGAGTAAGGGAAGACATTAATTTGTTGTCTTCTGAGACATGCTGCGACTACTGCGAGACATTTTGTGAATACTGTGGAGCAGTTGTAATTCCGAATGGTAATACCTTGAACTGGTAATGTTTTCCTGCAAGTATGAATCTTAGGTATTTGCGGTAAAAGTAAGCATCCTTTAGGTCTAACGCTGTCATGAAATCGCCTTGTTGTAGAAGGGGAATAACATCCTGAAGAGTGACCGTATGGAAGTGTTCTGACCGGATGTAGTGCTTGAAGGGTCTGAAATCTAATATTTGACTGATAGAACAGTCTTTTTTGGGTATTAGGAAATACAGGGAATAAACTTGCGTACCTTGGTAGTAGAAAAGTGCCCTCTTTCTTGACATGGTTACCCCCATTTTCTGCCTGTTGCGAGTGTGTTTGACTGTGTTCACTGGGATCCTGCTATCCAGGACCCCAGTGACTATGCTCTCTCAATCTTTTCTCCACACCATTGGCATACTGGTGCCCCCATGCAAGACCCTATTATATAGTACATAGGTTTTCCAGGGAAAACCCAGGGGCTGTACCAGTTATTCTGCCACCCATAAGGAGCCCGTGCAGGGAGCCCCTGGAAAGGGTTCTGCAGGCCTGACATTGCAGTCTGCGTAAACTGGGTGCACGCACCCGGTTTCACTACAGGTCACTGCACCAGGTCACTGTAAGTCACCCCTATGGTAGGACCTCTCAGCCCAGAAGGCAGGGTGCAGATACCTGTGGGCACTAGCAGAGGTGCCCTCCTCGAACTCCAGCTGCATTTTTCTGGACCTCTTGAGTGCGGGGACGCCATTTTACGCTTGTACTGGACACAGATCACAACCTATGTCCAGCTACAAAATGTTAATTCTGTACCTGGGCATGTTTGGTATCAAACAGGTTGGAAACGTACCCCAATACTGTTGCAAGTATTGGACGTATGATTCCATGCACTCTGGGGGTTCCTTAGAGAACCCCCAGAACTGCTACCACCAGTCTTACAGGGTTTTCCTGGGCAGCCCAGCTGCTGCCACCCCTCAGATGGGTTTCTGCCCTCCCCACTGCTTGATCTGATCAAGCCCAGGAAGGCAGAACAAAGGATTTCCTTTGAAAGAGGAAGTAACACCCTCTCCCTTTGGAAATAGGTGTGACTGGCTTGGGAGGGGTAGCCGCAACAAATTATGGCAGCAATCTCATTATGTAAGAGCTCTGATAATAGCCTCTCTGATTAGGTCAGGGCTACTACTATAGTAGGGCTTGAATACTTGCAATTTCAATCCGTACTACAGCAATTTCCTTATTTGGACACCTTCTTGCAGAGCTACATATTGGGGGCGGAGGAAGCAGTAAGCCATAGTTCCAGTTCTGGAATGCCTTTGAGTCTGCAAACCTACTAACTTGCATGTTTAAGGATTTCACCAGCTCTTCTCTAATCTCTTCCTATAATGAGAAAGGTTGTGTAGGAAGTTGGCTCTGTATGTGCTATTTCAAAGTAAGGAATAGCATGCACAGAGTCCAAGGGTTCCCCTTAGAGGTAAAATAGTGGTAAAAATAGATAATACTAATGCTCTATTTTGTGGTAGTGTGGTCGAGCAGTAGGCTTATCCAAGGAGTAGTGTTAAGCATTTGTTGTACATACACATAGACAATAAATGAGGTACACACACTCAGAGACAAATCCAGCCAATAGGTTTTTGTATAGAAAAATATCTTTTCTTAGTTTATTTTAAGAACCACAGGTTCAAATTCTACATGTAATATCTCATTCGAAAGGTATTGCAGGTAAGTACTTTAGGAACTTCAAATCATCAAAATTGCATGTATACTTTTCAAGTTATTCACAAGTAGCTGTTTTAAAAGTGGACACTTAGTGCAATTTTCACAGTTCCTAGGGGAGGTAAGTATTTGTTAGGTTAACCAGGTAAGTAAGACACTTACAGGGCTTAGTTCTTGGTCCAAGGTAGCCCACCGTTGGGGGTTCAGAGCAACCCCAAAGTCACCACACCAGCAGCCCAGGGCCGGTCAGGTGCAGAGTTCAAAGTGGTGCCCAAAACGCATAGGCTAGAATGGAGAGAAGGGGGTACCCCGGTTCCGGTCTGCTTGCAGGTAAGTACCCGCGTCTTCGGAGGGCGGACCAGGGGGGTTTTGTAGGGCACCGGGGGGGACACAAGCCCACACAGAAATTTCACCCTTAGCGGCGCGGGGGCGGCCGGGTGCAGTGTAGAAACAAGCGTCGGGTTCGCAATGTTAGTCTATGAGAGATCTCGGGATCTCTTCAGCGCTGCAGGCAGGCAAGGGGGGGATTCCTCGGGGAAACCTCCACTTGGACAAGGGAGAGGGACTCCTGGGGGTCACTTCTCCAGTGAAAGTCCGGTCCTTCAGGTCCTGGGGGCTGGGGGCTGCAGGTGCAGGGTCTCTCCCAGGCGTCGGGACTTTAGGTTCAAAGAGTCGCGGTCAGGGGAAGCCTCGGGATTCCCTCTGCAGGCGGCGCTGTGGGGGCTCAGGGGGGACAGGTTTTGGTACTCACAGTATCAGAGTAGTCCTGGGGTCCCGCCTGAGGTGTCGGATCTCCACCAGCCGAGTCGGGGTCGCCGGGTGCAGTGTTGCAAGTCTCACGCTTCTTGCGGGGAGCTTGCAGGGTTCTTTAAAGCTGCTGGAAACAAAGTTGCAGCTTTTCTTGGAGCAGGTCCGCTGTCCTCGGGAGTTTCTTGTCTTTTCGAAGCAGGGGCAGTCCTCAGAGGATGTCGAGGTCGCTGGTCCCTTTGGAAGGCGTCGCTGGAGCAGGATCTTTGGAAGGCAGGAGACAGGCCGGTGAGTTTCTGGAGCCAAGGCAGTTGTCGTCTTCTGGTCTTCCGCTGCAGGGGTTTTCAGCTGGGCAGTCCTTCTTGTAGTTGCAGGAATCTAATTTTCTAGGGTTCAGGGTAGCCCTTAAATACTAAATTTAAGGGCGTGTTTTAGGTCTGGGGGGTTAGTAGCCAATGGCTACTAGCCCTGAGGGTGGGTACACCCTCTTTGTGCCTCCTCCCAAGGGGAGGGGGTCACAATCCTAACCCTATTGGGGGAATCCTCCATCTGCAAGATGGAGGATTTCTAAAAGTTAGAGTCACTTCAGCTCAGGACACCTTAGGGGCTGTCCTGACTGGCCAGTGACGACTCCTTGTTTTTCTCATTATTTTCTCCGGCCTTGCCGCCAAAAGTGGGGCCTGGCCGGAGGGGGCGGGCAACTCCACTAGCTGGAGTGTCCGGCTGGGTTGGCACAAAGGAGGTGAGCCTTTGAGGCTCACCGCCAGGTGTGACAATTCCTGCCTGGGGGAGGTGTTAGCATCTCCACCCAGTGCAGGCTTTGTTACTGGCCTCAGAGTGACAAAGGCACTCTCCCCATGGGGCCAGCAACATGTCTCGGTTTGTGGCAGGCTGCTAAAACTAGTCAGCCTACACAGATAGTCGGTTAAGTTTCAGGGGGCACCTCTAAGGTGCCCTCTGGGGAGTATTTTACAATAAAATGTACACTGGCATCAGTGTGCATTTATTGTGCTGAGAAGTTTGATACCAAACTTCCCAGTTTTCAGTGTAGCCATTATGGTGCTGTGGGGTTCGTGTTTGACGGACTCCCAGACCATATATTCTTATGGCTACCCTGCACTTACAATGTCTAAGGTTTTGTTTAGACACTGTAGGGGTACCATGCTCATGCACTGGTACCCTCACCTATGGTATAGTGCACCCTGCCTTAGGGCTGTAAGGCCTGCTAGAGGGGTGTCTTACCTATACTGCCTAGGCAGTGAGAGGCTGGCATGGCACCCTGAGGGGAGTGCCATGTCGACTTACTCGTTTTGTCCTCACTAGCACACACAAGCTGGCAAGCAGAGTGTCTGTGCTGAGTGAGAGGTCTCCAGGGTGGCATAAGACATGCTGCAGCCCTTAGAGACCTTCCTTGGCATCAGGGCCCTTGGTACTAGAAGTACCAGTTACAAGGGACTTATCTGGATGCCAGGGTCTGCCAATTGTGGATACAAAAGTACAGGTTAGGGAAAGAACACTGGTGCTGGGGCCTGGTTAGCAGGCCTCAGCACACTTTCAATTGTAAACATAGCATCAGCAAAGGCAAAAAGTCAGGGGGCAACCATGCCAAGGAGGCATTTCCTTACACCCTCCCCCCCCCAAACGAAAGAGGATGAGACTAACCTTTCCCAAGAGAGTCTTCATTTTCTAAGTGGAAGAACCTGGAAAGGCCATCTGCATTGGCATGGGCAGTCCCAGGTCTGTGTTCCACTATAAAGTCCATTCCCTGTAGGGAGATGGACCACCTCAACAGTTTAGGATTTTCACCTTTCATTTGCATCAGCCATTTGAGAGGTCTGTGGTCAGTTTGAACTAGGAAGTGAGTCCCAAAGAGGTATGGTCTCAGCTTCTTCAGGGACCAAACCACAGCAAAGGCCTCCCTCTCAATGGCACTCCAACGCTGCTCCCTGGGGAGTAACCTCCTGCTAATGAAAGCAACAGGCTGGTCAAGGCCATCATCATTTGTTTGGGACAAAACTGCCCCTATCCCATGTTCAGAGGCATCAGTCTGCACAATGAACTGCTTAGAATAATCTGGAGCTTTTAGAACTGGTGCTGAGCACATTGCTTGTTTCAGGGTGTCAAAGGCCTGTTGGCATTCCACAGTCCAGTTCACTTTCTTGGGCATTTTCTTGGAGGTGAGTTCAGTGAGGGCTGTCACAATGGATCCATATCCCTTCACAAACCTCCTGTAATACCCAGTCAAGCCAAGGAATGCCCTGACTTGAGTCTGGGTTTTTGGAGCTACCCAGTCCAGAATAGTCTGGATCTTGGGTTGGAGTGGCTGAACTTGGCCTCCACCTACAAGGTGTCCCAAGTAAACCACAGTTCCCTGCCCTATCTGGCATTTGGATGCCTTGATAGAGAGGCCTGCAGATTGCAGAGCCTTCAAAACCTTCTTCAGGTGGACCAGGTGATCCTGCCAGGTGGAGCTAAAGACAGCAATATCATCAAGATAAGCTGTGCTAAATGACTCCAAGCCAGCAAGGACTTGATTCACCAACCTTTGGAAGGTGGCAGGGGCATTCTTTAAACCAAAGGGCATAACAGTAAACTGATAATGCCCATCAGGTGTGGAGAATGCTGTTTTCTCTTTTGCTCCAGGTGCCATTTTTATTTGCCAGTACCCTGCTGTCAAGTCAAAGGTACTTAAGAATTTGGCAGCACCTAATTTGTCTATGAGCTCATCAGCTCTTGGAATTGGATGAGCATCTGTCTTGGTGACAGAATTGAGCCCTCTGTAGTCCACACAAAACCTCATCTCTTTCTTTCCATCTTTGGTGTGAGGTTTGGGGACTAAGACCACTGGGCTAGCCCAGGGGCTGTCAGAGCGCTCAATTACTCCCAATTCCAGCATCTTGTGGACTTCCACCTTGATGCTTTCTTTAACATGGTCAGATTGTCTAAAGATTTTGTTCTTGACAGGCATGCTGTCTCCTGTGTCCACATCATGGGTACACAGGTGTGTCTGACCAGGGGTTAAGGAGAAGAGTTCAGGAAACTGTTGTAGGACTCTCCTACAATCAGCTTGCTGTTGGCCAGAGAGGGTGTCTGAGTAGATCACTCCATCTACTGTGCCATCTTTTGGGTCTGATGACAGAAGATCAGGGAGAGGTTCACTCTCTGCCTCCTGATCCTCATCTGTTACCATCAACAGATTGACATCAGCCCGGTCATGGAAGAGCTTAAGGCAGTTCACATGGATCACCCTCTTGGGGCTCCTGCTTGTGCCCAGGTCCACCAGGTAGGTGACCTGACTCTTCCTTTCTAGTACTGGGTAAGGGCCACTCCATTTGTCCGGGAGTGCCCTGGGAGCCACAGGCTCCAGAACCCAGACTTTCTGCCCTGGTTGGAACTCAACCAGTGCAGCCTTTTGGTCATACCAAAACTTCTGGAGCTGTTGGCTGGCCTCAAGGTTTTTGGTTGCCTTTTCCATGTACTCTGCCATTCTAGAGCGAAGGCCAAGTACATAGTCCACTATGTCCTGTTTAGGCTCATGGAGAGGTCTCTCCCAGCCTTCTTTAACAAGGGCAAGTGGTCCCCTTACAGGATGACCAAACAGAAGTTCAAAGGGTGAGAATCCTACTCCCTTCTGTGGCACCTCTCTGTAAGCGAAAAGCAGGCATGGCAAGAGGACATCCCATCTCCTTTTGAGTTTTTCTGGGAGCCCCATGATCATGCCCTTTAATGTCTTGTTGAATCTCTCAACTAAGCCATTAGTTTGTGGATGGTATGGTGTAGTGAATTTATAAGTCACCCCACACTCATTCCACATGTGCTTTAGGTATGCTGACATGAAGTTGGTACCTCTGTCAGACACCACCTCCTTAGGGAAACCCACTCTGGTAAAGATACCAATGAGGGCCTTGGCTACTGCAGGGGCAGTAGTCGACCTAAGGGGAATAGCTTCAGGATACCTGGTAGCATGATCCACTACTACCAGGATATACATATTTCCTGAGGCTGTGGGAGGTTCCAGTGGACCAACTATGTCCACACCCACTCTTTCAAAGGGAACCCCCACCACTGGAAGTGGAATGAGGGGGGCCTTTGGATGTCCACCTGTCTTACCACTGGCTTGACAGGTGGGGCAGGAGAGGCAAAACTCCTTAACCATGTTGGACATATTGGGCCAGTAGAAGTGGTTGACTAACCTCTCCCACGTCTTGGTTTGTCCCAAATGTCCAGCAAGGGGAATGTCATGGGCCAATGTTAGGATGAACTTCCTGAACAGCTGAGGCACTACCACTCTCCTAGTGGCACCAGGTTTGGGGTCTCTGGCCTCAGTGTACAGGAGTCCATCCTCCCAATAGACCCTATGCGTTCCATTTTTCTTGCCTTTGGACTCTTCAGCAGCTTGCTGCCTAAGGCCTTCAAGAGAGGGACAGGTTTCTTGTCCCTTACACAGCTCCTCCTTTGAGGGTCCCCCTGGGCCTAAGAGCTCAACCTGATAAGGTTCAAGCTCCAAAGGCTCAGTTCCCTCAGAGGGCAGAACTTCTTCCTGAGAAGAGAGGTTCCCTTTCTTTTGCTGTGTTGTAGTTGGTTTCCCAACTGACTTTCCTGTTCTCTTGGTAGGCTGGGCCATTCTTCCAGACTCCAGCTATAGTTGTTCACCCTGTGCCTTGCATTGTGCTCTTGTTTTCACACACACCAGTTCAGGGATACCCAGCATTGCTGCATGGGTTTTTAGTTCTACCTCAGCCCATGCTGAGGACTCCAGGTCATTTCCAAGCAGACAGTCCACTGGGATATTTGAGGAGACCACCACCTGTTTCAGGCCATTGACCCCTCCCCATTCTAAAGTAACCATTGCCATGGGATGTACTTTTCTCTGATTGTCAGCGTTGGTGACTGTGTAAGTTTTTCCAGTCAGGTATTGGCCAGGGGAAACCAGTTTCTCTGTCACCATGGTGACACTGGCACCTGTATCCCTCAGGCCCTCTATTCTAGTCCCATTAATTAAGAGTTGCTGTCTGTATTTTTGCATGTTAGGCGGCCAGACAGCTAGTGTGGCTAAATCCACCCCACCCTCAGAAACTAGAGTAGCTTCAGTGTGGACCCTGATTTGCTCTGGGCACACTGTTGATCCCACTTGGAGACTAGCCATACCAGTGTTACCTGGATGGGAGTTTGGAGTGGAACCTTTCTTGGGACAGGCCTTGTCTCCAGTTTGGTGTCCATGCTGTTTACAGCTATGACACCAGGCCTTTTTGGGATCAAAGTTTTTACCCTTGTACCCATTGTTTTGTGAAGAGGCTCTGGGCCCACCCTCCTGTGCAGGTTTTTGGGGGCCTGTAGAAGACTCTTTACTATTTTTAGTTTTGGTTGTCTCATCACCCTTCCCCTGGGGAGTCTTTGTGACCCCTTTCTTTTGGTCACCCCCTGTTGAAGTCTTGGACACCCTTGTCTTGACCCAATGGTCCGCCTTCTTTCCCAATTCTTGGGGAGAAATTGGTCCTAGGTCTACCAGATGCTGATGCAGTTTATCATTGAAACAATTACTTAACAGGTGTTCTTTCACAAATAAATTGTACAGCCCATCATAATTACTTACACCACTGCCTTGAATCCAACCATCTAGTGTTTTCACTGAGTAGTCAACAAAGTCAACCCAGGTCTGGCTCGAGGATTTTTGAGCCCCCCTGAACCTAATCCTGTACTCCTCAGTGGAGAATCCAAAGCCCTCAATCAGGGTACCCTTCATGAGGTCATAAGATTCTGCATCTTTTCCAGAGAGTGTGAGGAGTCTATCCCTACACTTTCCAGTGAACATTTCCCAAAGGAGAGCACCCCAGTGAGATCTGTTCACTTTTCTGGTTACACAAGCCCTCTCAAAAGCTGTGAACCACTTGGTGATGTCATCACCATCTTCAAATTTTGTCACAATCCCTTTGGGGATTTTTAACATGTCAGGAGAATCTCTGACCCTATTTATATTGCTGCCACCATTGATGGGTCCTAGGCCCATCTCTTGTCTTTCCCTTTCTATGGCTAGGAGCTGTCTCTCTAAAGCCAATCTTTTGGCCATCCTGGCTAACAGGAGGTCATCTTCACTGAGAGCATCCTCAGTGATTTCAGAAATGTGGGACCCTCCTGTGAGGGACTCACTATTTCTGACTAACACAGTTGGAGACAGGACTTGAGGGGTCCTGTTCTCCCTATTTAGGACTGGAGGAGGGACATTGGCCTCCAAGTCACTAATTTCTTCCTCTGTGATGTCATCATCAGAGGGGTTGGCTTTTTCAAACTCTGCCAACAGCTCCTGGAGCTGAATTTTGGTAGGTCTGGAGCCAATGGTTATTTTTTTGATATTACAGAGTGACCTTAGCTCCCTCATCTTAAGATGGAGGTAAGGTGTGGTGTCGAGTTCCACCACATTCATCTCTGTATCAGACATTATTTTGCTAAAAGTTGGAAGACTTTTTAAAGAATCTAAAACTGTTTCTAGAATCTAATTTCAAACCTTTAACAAACTTTTAAACTCTAAAAGACAATGCTAAACAGGGACTTAACACACAAGGCCCTAGCAGGACTTTTTAAGAATTTAGAAAAATTTTAAATTGCAAAAATGAATTTCTAATGACAATTTTGGAATTTGTCGTGTGATCAGGTATTGGCTGAGTAGTCCAGCAAATGCAAAGTCTTGTACCCCACCGCTGATCCACCAATGTAGGAAGTTGGCTCTGCATGTGCTATTTCAAAGTAAGGAATAGCATGCACAGAGTCCAAGGGTTCCCCTTAGAGGTAAAATAGTGGTAAAAATAGATAATACTAATGCTCTATTTTGTGGTAGTGTGGTCGAGCAGTAGGCTTATCCAAGGAGTAGTGTTAAGCATTTGTTGTACATACACATAGACAATAAATGAGGTACACACACTCAGAGACAAATCCAGCCAATAGGTTTTTGTATAGAAAAATATATTTTCTTAGTTTATTTTAAGAACCACAGGTTCAAATTCTACATGTAATATCTCATTCGAAAGGTATTGCAGGTAAGTACTTTAGGAACTTCAAATCATCAAAATTGCATGTATACTTTTCAAGTTATTCACAAGTAGCGGTTTTAAAAGTGGACACTTAGTGCAATTTTCACAGTTCCTAGGGGAGGTAAGTATTTGTTAGGTTAACCAGGTAAGTAAGACACTTACAGGGCTTAGTTCTTGGTCCAAGGTAGCCCACCGTTGGGGGTTCAGAGCAACCCCAAAGTCACCACACCAGCAGCCCAGGGCCGGTCAGGTGCAGAGTTCAAAGTGGTGCCCAAAACGCATAGGCTAGAATGGAGAGAAGGGGGTGCCCCGGTTCCGGTCTGCTTGCAGGTAAGTACCCGCGTCTTCGGAGGGCGGACCAGGGGGGTTTTGTAGGGCACCGGGGGGGGACACAAGCCCACACAGAAATTTCACCCTCAGCGGCGCGGGGGCGGCCGGGTGCAGTGTAGAAACAAGCGTCGGGTTCGCAATGTTAGTCTATGAGAGATCTCGGGATCTCTTCAGCGCTGCAGGCAGGCAAGGGGGGGATTCCTCGGGGAAACCTCCACTTGGACAAGGGAGAGGGACTCCTGGGGGTCACTTCTCCAGTGAAAGTCCGGTCCTTCAGGTCCTGGGGGCTGCGGGTGCAGGGTCTCTCCCAGGCGTCGGGACTTTAGGTTCAAAGAGTCGCGGTCAGGGGAAGCCTCGGGATTCCCTCTGCAGGCGGCGCTGTGGGGGCTCAGGGGGGACAGGTTTTGGTACTCACAGTATCAGAGTAGTCCTGGGGTCCCGCCTGAGGTGTCGGATCTCCACCAGCCGAGTCGGGGTCGCCGGGTGCAGTGTTGCAAGTCTCACGCTTCTTGCGGGGAGCTTGCAGGGTTCTTTAAAGCTGCTGGAAACAAAGTTGCAGCTTTTATTGGAGCAGGTCCGCTGTCCTCGGGAGTTTCTTGTCTTTTCGAAGCAGGGGCAGTCCTCAGAGGATGTCGAGGTCGCTGGTCCCTTTGGAAGGCGTCGCTGGAGCAGGATCTTTGGAAGGCAGGAGACAGGCCGGTGAGTTTCTGGAGCCAAGGCAGTTGTCGTCTTCTGGTCTTCCGCTGCAGGGGTTTTCAGCTGGGCAGTCCTTCTTCTTGTAGTTGCAGGAATCTAATTTTCTAGGGTTCAGGGTAGCCCTTAAATACTAAATTTAAGGGCGTGTTTTAGGTCTGGGGGGTTAGTAGCCAATGGCTACTAGCCCTGAGGGTGGGTACACCCTCTTTGTGCCTCCTCCCAAGGGGAGGGGGTCACAATCCTAACCCTATTGGGGGAATCCTCCATCTGCAAGATGGAGGATTTCTAAAAGTTAGAGTCACTTCAGCTCAGGACACCTTAGGGGCTGTCCTGACTGGCCAGTGACTCCTCCTTGTTTTTCTCATTATTTTCTCCGGCCTTGCCGCCAAAAGTGGGGCCTGGCCGGAGGGGGCGGGCAACTCCACTAGCTGGAGTGTCCGGCTGGGTTGGCACAAAGGAGGTGAGCCTTTGAGGCTCATCGCCAGGTGTGACAATTCCTGCCTGGGGGAGGTGTTAGCATCTCCACCCAGTGCAGGCTTTGTTACTGGCCTCAGAGTGACAAAGGCACTCTCCCCATGGGGCCAGCAACATGTCTCGGTTTGTGGCAGGCTGCTAAAACTAGTCAGCCTACACAGATAGTCGGTTAAGTTTCAGGGGGCACCTCTAAGGTGCCCTCTGGGGTGTATTTTACAATAAAATGTACACTGGCATCAGTGTGCATTTATTGTGCTGAGAAGTTTGATACCAAACTTCCCAGTTTTCAGTGTAGCCATTATGGTGCTGTGGGGTTCGTGTTTGACGGACTCCCAGACCATATACTCTTATGGCTACCCTGCACTTACAATGTCTAAGGTTTTGTTTAGACACTGTAGGGGTACCATGCTCATGCACTGGTACCCTCACCTATGGTATAGTGCACCCTGCCTTAGGGCTGTAAGGCCTGCTAGAGGGGTGTCTTACCTATACTGCCTAGGCAGTGAGAGGCTGGCATGGCACCCTGAGGGGAGTGCCATGTCGACTTACTCGTTTTGTCCTCACTAGCACACACAAGCTGGCAAGCAGAGTGTCTGTGCTGAGTGAGAGGTCTCCAGGGTGGCATAAGACATGCTGCAGCCCTTAGAGACCTTCCTTGGCATCAGGGCCCTTGGTACTAGAAGTACCAGTTACAAGGGACTTATCTGGATGCCAGGGTCTGCCAATTGTGGATACAAAAGTACAGGTTAGGGAAAGAACACTGGTGCTGGGGCCTGGTTAGCAGGCCTCAGCACACTTTCAATTGTAAACATAGCATCAGCAAAGGCAAAAAGTCAGGGGGCAACCATGCCAAGGAGGCATTTCCTTACAGGTTGGAAATGTACTCCTGACAAGGGCAGAAGTAGAAGTTCTTCCAGGTTTGGAGAAAAAATAAATAAAAATAAGAGGTTGGAGGGAAAGTGAAATTGTAAACGCTCAATAGATTTTCACATGAACAAATCTACACATACATATTTGCTTGTGCTAAAACACTGTTCACAAATATTTTCTAGGAGTACGATTTCCTGGTCTACTTCTGTAAGTTCTTGTGAATTCATGAAAGCTACTAATTCAAAGACAGATCATGGGTGTACTTTAGTGACATTCTTTAAGAATTGGGTCCCTTATTAAGTCTAGCGTTAAAGACATTTTGTCCCAGATTCAAGAAAAGTGGTGCTTCACATCCTAAAGCGTCACTTTTCTTGCACCCCCCCCCCCCCCCCCCCCACTAAGCTACTATTTAAGATACAGCGTACCATGGCGGAATTAGGTAAAATAGTGTCAAACTTTTTATGCTATTGTGGCGCTTTGCTCCACTAGCGCCAAAACTTCTGATTCTAGTGGAGCAAATTGCAATGAGGGCCTATTGAATCCAAAGAGTGCGTCCTTTTAATGTCTGCTTTAAGCAGGTGTTAAAAATTACACAAAAAAATGGCACAGTGAAATTTTGTAGACTTCATTGCGCCATTTTTGCAGGCCTCCTTGTGCCAGAACACCCCTTTGCATACATTATGCACAGGGCATGCATAATGTGGCACAAATGGTCACAAAGTGGCGCAGTGCAGTGATATGGTGCAGCGTTTTTGGCAAACTAATGCCACATTAACGTCAGAAAAATTACACTAATGTGGCGTTAGATGGCGCAAGGCCATCCTTAAATTTGGGCCTTTGTTTTTAATACACATCTATTTCTCTATCTATTGGCTGGCTTTACTGTGAGTGATTCATTCTGCTCTTCCACAAGGAGCATATTGGCACACAAAATAGTTTTGTGCAGTGCTAGGAACCACTGTTGCAATCAGTGTCGTAATGAAACGGGGGGGGAGAAATCCTCTTTTGCTCACAAGCTGCTGCAAACTTTGCATCTAATCAGAGCCTTCTGGGAGCATTATACTTAGTCTCAAACTGTTAAACTTTTCAAACAAGTGTGGACCCTTTTTTTTTTTTTTTTTAAATACTGTAGCCACTGCCAGTAGTGCAGTGTGACCTTAAAACTAGTACTTGCAGCGCTCACCTTAATAATGAAGGCTTTTAATTAATGAACTATAAATACAAGTTCGAACAGCATTAACTTTTGGACACACATTACCTCAACTGCAGACAATTCCCTTCTCTGTAAACTGGCAGCCAAATGGTTTGTGCTGCAGGGGGTTGGGCCTACTTGTCCCAAGGACAAAATAAACATGAAAACGTGTTGCCCTTGACCCCAAACAATATGTCCTGGGCGTCGGGCGATAGGAATTCCACATCCCTGTGTGCTGCTGTACTGGCAGCATCAAGCACACCTAATTGAATTGGTGGATATTGTTGGTCCCTCATTTACAATTTCTACCCCCCCTTTTACAGTGTTCCTTCAGGGAGGTAGAAGCTACTCCCTGGCATCCCAGTGAGCTCTACTGTATCGGGATAACCCTGAGTGTTAGCAATTCTCTAGTGATTGGCTGCTTGAGCTGCCATTCTTTTACCTGCAGCATCTAATTTTTTGCTTTGTTTATCATGAGGAGGATTCTCTCCCGTTGATTGGCTATTAGCCATTTTGCGAGCAGTAGAGACAACAATAGAGTCCGGAGGGATTTGTGCTTTTAGAAATAAAGGGTCAGTGGGTGCAGCCTTGTATTTTTTATCCACCCCGGGAGTGATATCCCTTGATCTAACTGGCTCTTTAACTATTTTGTCTTCACTGCCTAAATTGACTTCTTGTGTGTTGCATCAAGGGTGTCGAATAAAAAATCCTCTTCTATTGGATCTGTGTACATATGTACATTGTGGTATGCTGCTGCCCTAGCGATAACCTGTTGATATGAGGAGGAAACCTCAGGCGGTTAAGGTCTAGCTGGGTATAGATCCGGATATTAGGTGTAATAGAATCTAGGTCATATGCATACCAGGGGTCTTGATCGTCTAATGTATCTCCCAAATCATGAGCCCTAACAGGTGATGGATTGGGAAGTGTGTACCCCCAAAGAAGGGGGAGATGTTGGCGTATGTGGTGGGGAAGTAGGTGGAAGGGGTAGAGGAGAAGGCTGAGTAAGAAAATTACTTTTCCTTTATAGTCTTTTTGGAGGTGGAGATGAGTCAAGAGCCTCCCGAAAAGTCAATTTCCTCTTTAAATGGAGAGCTGATTTTATAATCTGTCCTGTTCCCTCTTAAATCTGAAGTTGGTGCTGACAAGCGTCCATAACGTCTAAAATTTGTTCCACTAGTGAAGGGGTGGTGGTTGTAGACTATCCAGAATTCAATTAAGTCTTTTAAGATTTTCTGTTCCAAAGACTTTGTTGTATGGGATATTTTCTGTGACGAAACTGTGAATGGCTGTTTTTTCTTTCTTGGTACTGAAGTGGTCGGCACTGGAGCACCATGTATCTTCAGTCGTGTCAGAGCTGAAGAACAGGTCAATCCCAAAGATTTTTCTTTGGCTTTTTTCGGTGCCGAGCCATAAGGCGGGGCATCCAAATTAGTTTCTCGGCTCCGACCATGGCTGGAAGGCAGTGACATGCCGGTGACCTCTTTCGATGTAGTTTTAGCTATAGGTGTAGTTTTTTTTTTTTTTTTTTTACACTCACAGTTTGCGTGGTCTGCAACGGTTGACACTCGATGTCAGATTGTACATTGGAGTCTGAGTCTGAATGGAGAAGGTCTTTTCCTGTTCCACCTCTTCTTATGCATGCGCATCGCTGAAGATGTCGTGTGTCGTCTGGAGTTCGAGACCCCATTTCCAGCCGACGAGCTCTTTGATCTCAGTGTATTTTTCGATCGGAAGAACAGCACGCTTCGCAGGTCTGCTAGTTGTGGTCAGGAGAAATACACAAATTACACACCTGGTGGTGGTCGGTATGTGGAAATCTGGAGTGGCATTGAGGACAATACCGAGATGGAGTCCGTTCCATTAGAGCTGCATAGTTAGATGCCACATTGAGGAGATGGGCACGTAAAGGGCCCGAGAGGGAAGCATCTGCCCCGAAGGGCTGAAAATAGATTCGGGGTTTAAGTTGGAACTGAAAACAAAGAATGGAAGAATACGCGATTGAAACAATACTGATGGTGATAGAAAGACTGAGAGAATACCGTTTTGGACTGTATCGAGCCGAGAACTCAGAGCGAGAGGAACACACATCTGAACCTGACGGCAGAGAGAAACAATCTAACAAAGGACTCGATGCCCATGTGCAGTATTACCAAGAGGAGTCGTCACTCGATCCTGTGACTCTAAAAGCTTTTTCGAAGAAAAACAAGTTGTATTACTCCGAACCCAACACTAGATGGCGAGCTTATGCACAGCATGTGTATCTACAGCCACAAATGCTATCTAACACCAAGTACCTCCCTAACCCTATTTCTTATAATTATACTACTTGTTGTGCTTAGTATCCTGGTAAACAATGGAAAGTAGTATGTTAAGATTGTGTGCCCCGCTCATAGATCTTGCATCCCACTAATGATTTTAAGCCAAAACCTCTCATGTATCAAATCAATGCAACATAGTTGCCTATCACTGTGCTCACACCTCCTTCCAAGCGCCACAAAATACATTAAACATGGACAAATTCTGGTCACATTCAAAATAGCTCAGGCATCACCTACAACAGGGTAATGACAAGCTCGAAACAGCACCAATCATGATAAATACATACCAATCACAAGCAATACACAAACCTAACAGCAGGCATTATAGAGAAATCCTTTACATACACTAAAAACCCAATTGCTACAACTTGGGTGTATGTAGGTGGTGCCAGCAACAGCACTATATTCTTCACAAGCCTTGCTCTGATCCATAACACAATCTATTCAATCCTGTCTTGTCAAAGGATACTGTGGATCCTCTGCAAAACTCCATGGTTAGCCACCTCACATGCAAATACCCAAGCTACAGCGTATCAAGCTTCCCAGAAAGTACGCCAGCGTGTGTTAAGATCTAAGTTCATACCGCATAGACTATAACTCACGGATGACTAACTAATATACACAGAATGAAAATGTCACTTACCCAGTGTACATCTGTTCGTGGCATCAGTCGCAGTAGATTCGCATGTTTTGCAATAGCTCGCCATCTGGTGTTGGGCCGGAGTGTTACAAGTTGTTTTTCTTCGAAGAAGTCTTTCGAGTCACGGGACCGAGTGACTCCTCCTTTTGTCTCTATTGCGCATGGGCGTCGACTCCATCTTCGATTGTTTTTCCCCACAGAGGGTGAGGTAGGAGTTGAATTGTAGTAATAGTGCCCATGCAATGGAGTGACTAAGTATGCACCTATTTAAGGTTGAGATGATACATATATAAATAGTTGAAGGTAACTTCCAAACTGCTACAGGCTCCCGGGGAGGCGGGTGGGCACATGCGAATCTACTGCGACTGATGCCACGAACAGATGTACACTGGGTAAGTGACATTTTCAGTTCGATGGCATCTGTCGCTGTAGATACGCATGTTTTGCATAGACTAGTAAGCAGTTATCTCCCCAAAAGCGGTGGATCAGCCTGTAGGAGTGGAAGTAGTCTGAAATAATGTTCTTAATACGGCTTGACCTACTGTGGCTTGTTGTGCGGATAACACGTCTACACAGTAGTGCTTGGTGAATGTGTGAGGCGTAGACCATGTGGCTGCCTTACATATTTCTTGCATTGGGATGTTTCCTAGAAAGGCCATGGTAGCACCTTTCTTTCTGGTTGAGTGTGCCCTTGGTGTAATGGGCAGCTGTCGTTTAGCTTTAAGGTAGCAGATTTGGATGCATTTAACTATCCATCTGGCTATACCTTGTTTTGATATTGGGTTTCCTGCATGAGGTTTTTGAAATGCAATAAATAGTTGTTTAGTCTTTCTGATGTTTTTTGTTCTGTCAATGTAATACATCAATGCTCTTTTGACATCTAATGTATGTAGTGCCCTTTCAGCTACGGTATCTGGCTGTGGAAAGAACACTGGAAGTTCCACTGTTTGATTTAGATGGAACGGTGAAATAACCTTTGGCAAAAATTTAGGATTGGTCCTTAGGACGACCTTATTCTTGTGTAGTTGTATAAAAGGTTCCTGTATTGTAAACGCCTGAATCTCGCTTACTCTTCTTAGGGAAGTAATGGCGATGAGAAATGCCACCTTCCAGGTTAGGAACTGTATTTCGCAGGAGTGCATGGGTTCAAAAGGTGGACCCATAAGTCTAGTTAGGACAACATTTAGGTTCCATGAAGGAACAGGTGGTGTTCTTGGTGGTATAATTCTCCTAAGGCCCTCCATGAATGCTTTAATGACTGGTATCTTATATAGGGAAGTTGAATAGGTAGTCTGCAGGTATGCAGATATTGCTGCAAGGTGTATTTTAATGGAAGAGAAAGCCAGGTTAGATTTTTGTAAGTGAAGCAAGTAACCCACTACATGTTCTGGAGTTGTGTGTAATGGTTGTATTTGATTAATATGGCAGTAGCAAACAAACCTCTTCCATTTACTTGCATAGCAGTGCCTGGTGGATGGCCTTCTGGCTTGTTTTATGACTTCCATACATTCTTGGGTAAGTTGTAAGTGCCCGAATTCTAGGATTTCAGGAGCCAGATTGCTAGATTCAGCGATGCTGGATCTGGGTGTCTGATCTTTTGGTTGTGCTGTGTCAACAGATCTGGCCTGTTGGGCAATTTGATGCAGGGTACTACTGATAGGTCTAGCAGCGTTGTGTACCAGGGTTGCCTTGCCCAAGTTGGTGCTATTAATATGAGTTTGAGTTTGTTTTGACTGAGTTTGTTTACCAGGTAAGGAAGGAGAGGGAGAGGAGGAAAAGCGTAAGCAAATATCCCTGACCAGTTCATCCATAGGGCATTGCCTTGGGACTGTTTGTGTGGGTATCTGGATGCGAAGTTTTGGCATTTTGCGTTCTCCTTTGTCGCAAACAAGTCTATCTGAGGTGTTCCCCAGAGTTTGAAATAAGTGTTCAGAATTTGGGGGTGAATTTCCCATTCGTGGACCTTTTGGTGATCGAGAGAGATTGTCTGCGAGTTGATTTTGGATCCCTGGTATAAATTGTGCTATTAGGCGAATTTGGTTGTGAATTGCCCAACGCCAAATCTTTTGTGCTAGCAGGCTTAACTGCGTGGAGTGCGTCCCCCCTTGCTTGTTTAGATAATACATTGTTGTCATGTTGTCTGTTTTGACGAGAATGTATTTGTGAACTATTATTGGTTGGAAAGCTTTTAGTGCTTGAAAAACTGCTAGAAGTTCTAGGTGATTTATATGCAGTTTTGTTTGATGTACGTTCCATTGTCCTTGTATGCTGTGTTGATCGAGGTGTGCTCCCCACCCTGTCATGGAAGCATCTGTTGTTATTACGTATTGTGGCACTGGGTCTTGGAAAGGCCGCCCTTTGTTTAAATTTATGTTGTTCCACCACAGAAGCGAGAGGTAAGTTTGGCGGTCTATTAACACCAGATCTAGAAGGTGACCCTGTGCTTGTGACCATTGTGATGCTAGGCACTGTTGTAAGGGCCTCATGTGCAGTCTTGCGTTTGGGACAATGGCTATGCATGAAGACATCATGCCTAGGAGTTGTAGTACCATCTTTGCTTGTATCCTTTGTGTTGGATACATGCGTTGTATGATGGTGTTGAAATTTTGAATTCTTTGGGGACTTGGAGTGGCTACTCCTTTTGATGTGTCTATTATGGCTCCCAGGTATTGTTGTACCTTGCGCGGCAGAATTTTGGATTTTGTGAAATTGACGGTGAACCCTAGTTTGAAGAGGGTTTGTGTGATATGAGCACTCTATTAACGAATGGGCCTTGATTAGCCAGTCGTCTAGATATGGGAACACATGTATTTGCTGCCTTCTTATGTGTGCAGCGACTACCGCTAGACATTTGGTAAAGACTCTTGGTGCGGTTGTTAATCCGAAAGGCAGTACCTTGAATTGGTAATGTATTCCCTTGAATACAAACCTTAGGTATTTCCTGTGCGATGGGTGTATTGGTATATGGAAATAAGCATCCTTGAGGTCTAAAGTTGCCATGTAGTCATGTAGTTTTAGCAATGGCAATACTTCTTGTAGTGTGACCATGTGAAAGTGGTCTGATTTGATGAAAGTGTTCACTACTCTGAGGTCTAGGATTGGTCTCAGCGTTTTGTCCTTCTTTGGTATCAGAAAGTACAGTGAGTAAACTCCTGTGTTTATTTGTGTGTTTGGCACTAATTCGATTGCATTCTTTTGCAATAGTGCCTGCACTTCTATCTCCAGGAGATTGGAATGGTGTGTTGTCAAATTTTGTGCTTTTGGTGGTATGTTTGGAGGGAATTGTAGAAATTCTATGCAATAACCATGTTGGATAATTGCTAGAACCCAAGTGTCTGTAGTGATTTCCTCCCATGCTTTGTAATAATGACTTATTCTTCCTCCCACTGGTGTTGTGTGGAGGGGGTGAGTGACATGTGAGTCACTGTTTAGTAGTAGGGGTTTTGGGGCTCTGAAATCTTCCTCTATTTCTAGGGAATTGCCCTCCTCTATATTGTCCCCGAAAACCTCCTCTATACTGTCCCTGGTAACTGGACGGTGTTGCTTGTGAGGTGCTGGCTTGTGTGCTCTGACCCCGAAACCCCCCTCGAAAGGGTGTTTTACGGAATGTGCTGTAATTGCCTCTGCTCTGCGGGGAGTAGAGTGCGCCCATGGCTTTGGCAGTGTCCGTATCTTTTTTGAGTTTCTCAATCGCTGTGTCCACTTCTGGACCGAACAGTTCTTTTTCGTTAAAAGGCATATTGAGAACTGCTTGTTGAATCTCTGGTTTAAATCCAGACGTTCGGAGCCATGCATGCCTTCTGATAGTTACAGATGTATTAATTGTCCTTTCAGCTGTATCTGCAGCGTCCATGGAGGAGCGGATCTGGTTGTTGGAAATGGTCTGTCCCTCCTCAACCACTTGTTTTGCCCTATTTTGTAAGTCCTTGGGCAGATGTTCAATGAGATGTTGCATCTCGTCCCAGTGGGCTCTGTCATAGCGCGCAAGTAGTGCCTGGGAGTTCGCGATGCGCCACTGGTTTGCAGCTTGTGCTGCGACTCTCTTACCAGCTGCATCGAACTTGCGGCTTTCTTTATCTGGGGGTGGTGCATCTCCAGATGTGTGGGAGTTGGCCCTTTTCCTAGCTGCTCCTACAACGACAGAGTCTGGTGGCAGCTGTGTAGTGATGAAAACCGGGTCTGTAGGAGGCGCCTTATACTTTTTTTCCACCCTTGGTGTGATAGCCCTACTTTTGACCGGCTCCTTAAAGATGTCTTTTGCGTGCCGGAGCATACCAGGGAGCATAGGCAGGCTTTGGTATGAGCTGTGGGTGGAGGAGAGTGTGTTGAATAAAAAATCATCCTCGACCTGTTCTGAGTGGAGGCTTACGTTGTGAAATTGTGCTGCTCTAGCCACCACTTGAGAGTACGCGGTGCTGTCCTCTGGTGGAGATGGCTTCGTACGGTATGCCTCCGGACTGTTATCTGACACTGGGGCGTCGTATAGGTCCCATGCGTCTTGATCTTGGTCACCCTGGCTTATGGTGGTGTGAGCTGGGGAGTGTGATGGAGTTTGTGCTGGTGAGACGTTAATCACGGGCGGAGGAGAGGGTGGTGGGGTAACTCTTTTCACCACTTTTGGTTGTGGTGTCTGTTCAGTTTGGAACTCCAACCTTCTCTTTCTTCTAATGGGGGGAAGGGTGCTCATTTTCCCTGTCCCCTGCTGTATGAAAATAAGCTTTTGCGTATGGTCTACATCAGTTGATTGTAGCTCTTCCTCAAACCTATGCTTTTGCATTTGGGAGGTTAGCGAGTGCTCTTCTGTATAAGAGCCTGAAGCTGGGTCGCTTGCAGTTTGTTTCGGCACCGAAACCCTGTCTGCGTGTTTTTTCGGCTCCGAGGTGACTTTTTTCTTTTTCGGGGCCGAAACCTCTCGGCGTCGATCTTCTTCGGTGCCGCTGTCTCGGCGTCGAGCCGTGTCCACACCGGCATCTCGGTGTCGAGGCTTGTCTCCAGCATTTTCTCGGTCCCGAGAAGGCTGCGTGCCGGTGTCTCGACCGGAGTCGGACGATCTCGACACTGTTTGGGCCTTTTTCGGTGCCGACGGTCGGTCACCGAATTTATGGGTGGAGCCATGGCCTGATGGCAGTGGCGTCCCCTGGGCCTTGTAAATCTTCTTCTGTGTGGTTTTCGACGTCTTACTCACGGTTTGTGTATCGTCGAATCCTTCGGAGTCCGATTCTTGGATCGAGAAGGTACCTTCCTCTTCTTGTTCCTCGAACTCTCGGTGGGCTGTCGGCGCGGACGCCATCTGAAGTCTTCTGGCTCGACGGTCTCGGAGTGTTTTTCGGGACCGGAACGCACGACAGGCCTCGCAGGTGTCTTCACTGTGCTCAGGTGACAGGCACAGGTTACAGACCAAGTGTTGGTCTGTATAGGGGTATTTATTGTGGCATTTGGGGCAGAAACGGAACGGGGTCCGTTCCATCGGCGTTCTTCAGCACGCGGTCGGGCCGACCAGGCCCCGACGGGGGATCGAAAAACTACCCCGAAGGGCACCGGAGCTCTTCGATCTTCGATGCGGTGTTGAATCTAACTACGCCGGTCCCGAACGCAACAATACCGACGAAAATCTTCCGAAATTAGCTGTCTTTCCGTTCCGAAACTCGGAGCGACAGGAACACGTCCGAATCCGATGGCGGAAAAAAAACAATCGAAGATGGAGTCGACGCCCATGCGCAATGGAGACAAAAGGAGGAGTCACTCGGTCCCGTGACTCGAAAGACTTCTTCGAAGAAAAACAACTTGTAACACTCCGGCCCAACACCAGATGGCGAGCTATTGCAAAACATGCGTATCTACAGCGACAGATGCCATCGAACACATCATTTAACCACTCTGCAATACTACCGATTCAGGTAATATGGTCAAAAACATGATCAGAGACTGAATCCTCAAAACCATACGGAGAAGGTAAACAAACTGTCATACTAACGACGGAGTGAATTCCAAATTAATCATTCCAACATAACCTATTAGATTTAGAGTGTGGTAAGCCCCTCATCCCCTTAGTAATTAACTACACACTATGCAGTTCCTCTCAGAACCTTTGCCAAGTTTCTAAATTATAAGCAATAAATCGGTTTGCGAAAATTCTAGAGTAAACACAGCAGTGGTAGGGCTAGTGTCACAACACACCGACCTGAATGTGACCAAGGTCTGTGTCATGCAATCATACCTCATAAGCTCAAATTCGCCATCTGGTGGTATGAAACTGATGCTCCTCTCTGAATCAAACTTGCTAAGCCGCACACACTGATGGAAGGTGCAGTCATCAATTGCAATTGACTGCTTCCCTCTGAAAGACAAGAACACAGCAATATTAGTACAAGAGTGAAGAACCATGACACTTTGGAGAAACAGCTGGGCTAAACACCAACTGCTGTATATCCATGGGCTACCACTATCAGAAAGTCTTTGTTTTACTTTACAAGGCCTTGTATAGTCTGCCACAAAAAGTGCAGTATTATCTATGTGCTTTACATGTCTCAAGCTGTAACTGCACAGCAGGAGGACAGATGGCAGCATTAAATAGATCGTCATCACATCAGTTAGAAAAATAAAAAGATAAGACTTTCAAAACAGCAATAGACAGACACTCACGTTTTTCCAGTTTCGTCTGCTGTGCCTTTGCCCTGCTTCTCAATCACAATCTTGTCATTCATTCCGAACTTGCACTCTGGCATCCCGCTTAGGTAACTCTTCATCACCACCCTGCCAGAGACATGTGCACTCAAGACTTGACCTGATGATAAAAATAAAATAAAAAAAAGGTGAGATCTGTGCTGCATGCATCCTGAAGGTAATGTAAGTTCTGATTAAAAAAAGCAAGAATTCACTAGAAACATATTTAAGAACTATTATTTTCATGTGTGGTAAGTGTCATAAGCATCCTTTGAAATTACAGGTTACTTCTGGTCCAAAAAAAAGTAAAAACAATAAAAAGTCTATATTCAGTTCATAAAGATAAACCAAGATGGGGGACCACGTTAAAATTACAGGGCAGTATTGTAACCATGGGAACAATTTGCATGGTCCATCAGAATCAAACTTTGAGGATGATCCACGCCACTGCTGTTATGGTGCAGACACATCAACAGCCATGTAGCACATTAAATGAAAAGTAGAGGGTAAGCATCATGCACACTACCAGGTGCACTAAAGGAATGGCATTACGGTATACAAAAGTGAATGGGGTGTGCACAACAAAGATCTGGTCTCCGTGGACATACAACAAGGAGGGTGAGGGAGACTCGTTTCAAGGTAACAATCAAGAGGAAAAGAAAAGGGCAACTACTATTGAAATACACATGTAACAAAGATAATAAAGGCATGCCTCGTTACCAAGGGAACGAGAAGGAGTTATCACTTCTACACCCCTCAAATGAGTTCCTAGTACATTGCTGAGTATCTAGCGGTATTCTAATCTGCCTTGTGTTAAGTCCGAAAGAGAAACCCAAAACATTAAAGTAAATATACTCAAAAGCAGTTCTGATTCTCCAACCCCACTAGATGCATGAGATCAAGCTTCTCCAACGAGTCACCCTGTGGCTACTTTGAGCTCTCCAGCTATCTGGATGGAGCTCTCCTGTGTGGATCTCAGCCTAATAAATTAGATATGTTTGCTAGGTTGAATATATTTGTATACCAAAATTGAAAACCGTACATTCAAAGAAAAAAATGCAGTACTACACATCAACAGTACTGGGTCCAAATGTACAATAATGTAATGTTTAAAGTATTTTGGACACTTTGATGACGAGTGTTTAGTAGGTGTCAGATATTTTGGAAGAAGAAAAAAACATTTTGTTCCAAAATCTTGATAAGCATTTTGACTTCTTTACAATGTAGTAGAAAGAGGATCCCTCAAACCATATAGAGTGACATGTATTCCTCAGGATACCATTGTTCAACTCCATATTTCTCACAATTATCTCTGAATATACACTTAAGAAAAAATAATGACTGCTCAGCAAGTGAAGTGTATGCCTACCCTGTGGGGACATTAGCAGGTTCACGCTCTCCAGCACATCCAGGAACAGCTCATTTCGACGGTACTTTATGCCCTCACGTCTCCAGCCAATCTGTCCTGTCACTTGGCTGGTGATTTGAGACTGTTCTTCTTTTGTCTAAAAAGCAAGTAATATTTATGAGGAAGGGGTTTGAGGCACAGTAACATAGCATTCTACTGAGACATTATGTGTTTCAACATTTCAATCATTTTGCTTTTCATGGCTGCACCTCCGATCTTCCTCTCCATTCTCACTACCTAGTCCTGCATAGGCTGCCCTACACATTGTTAAAAAAAAATGCATGATTTACAAAAACATTTGACTTTCTGTATCCAATACTTCAACAAAAAAAAAATCCTAGTTTTGGGAATTGGGAGTATGCAGTGCCAATATAAATCCCAACTTTCCACAGAACAAAACGAGGATTAGTCGGGTGTTGTTGTGGAACCTGAGGTATGGTACACAGAGAATACTTGAATCTCACTGAACCTTCTTGCACAAGTTACTGCTAATGTTGCACTGCTCTAAGATAGACACTTCAAATATCTACGGTGTATTAGCTAAAAGGGAATTTCCAAGCAAGGGCCAAGGAGAACCCCACAGGTTTATCTGGAGAACTTGATACAAAAGAAAAAAAGAATATCTGATTGGCCCCCGATTTTCTGAAGAGTATTTCATAATGGAGTTTACCAGCTGTACCCGTTAAACAAGAAGTTGCAATGCAATGGGTCTCTCATTTGCTCGAGTTAGAGCTATTAACTCCTAACCAGACTTTTCTTGCCACAAACTAAAAATAAAAAGTAAAACAGTTTCACATAAGCGAGCCGAGTCGGCTCAGGGAACATGGCAGCCCGCTGAGACGCGCAGACCGTGGTCTCAGCCCTCTGCATAGCCGACTGCCCCGCTGCGGGGACGAGCCTCGGTTTGCTTGTTTTTTTTTTTGTGTTTTCACCTACCTGGTACCCGCGCCAGATGGGCGCTCCGTGTTTAGGTGCCCCCTTCGAGCCGCCGCTCCCTCCACGTTGGATCCAAGCAGCCTGGTTGCTTCGCCGACAGAAGAGCGGCGGCCAGGCTTTACCTCCAGGACAGCAGGGGCATAGTCAGCACAGGCTTGTGCTTGGCTCTGCCTGGGCTGAATCAGCATCTTCAGGGGGAGCAGGCCTTGGAGCTCCCTCGCAACAAGGACATTTGCCAACACCATTTTACGCCCCAGGTGTTCCACCACCGGCCCTCCTGCATGACCCCCGGGCGTCCCTCTGGTCTGGGGGCCAGAACTCTGTTACGGGGCAGAAGCTGACATCTTCAAAGCCTGGGTTGGACCCCCCCCAGCTTCTCTCCCAGCTTCATCAGCGATGTTCCTACCGGGTTATGGGGTAAGGCGCAAGTGCACAAAAAAGATAAAGCCTCTTTACTATTTTTGCCTCCTCACCCACGAACTGAGGGAGGGGTTTCTCCTCTAGAGTACCAAACCCCACCAGCTAAAATCACCGCCAGCTTTACCACGGGGCGACTCAAAGTTACTCTATCTCTTAGGTCCTTCTTTAAAGTACTAGACCAGTCCAGTGCTCTACAAACTGCGCCCACTTCCTTAGAGATACGGCTGTGAATTTGGCTAATATGGCGGCAGTTACTCCCTCCTCGTCTGTTTTATCACATAGCCCATCTATGCAGGAGGCAGAACAAGACACAGTCGGGGAAGGGGAGGGGGGTTGGCGTTTCCGCACGAGGTAGAGTCTAGTGCATCCCACAAAGACTCCCTTCTTCAGTCATTACTACATGAGAGGAGACAAATTTGCTGTCTCCGAATCCAATCAAGTTAAAAACCAGGTGCTTTTTGATAGTCTTGATGCAAAAATCACTAATTTCATAGAGAGGCTAGGGGTTATGGAGTCCTCTATCTGTACACTGCAGGCAGATGTGGAGTCGAACACCCATGAGGTCCAAATGCTGAAGCGAAGTGAGGAGCTGAGAGAGAAACTAGAATCCTTGGAAAATCACTGCAGGAGGAACAACCACAGATTCTTGAATTTTCCAGAAGGGGCAGAAGGAGACAATATTAAAGACTTTATAATATCTTTGATTAATGGCCATATCCCAACGGCGACCTCCCTAGATTTGGCCTTGGAAATTCAGAGAGTCCACCCGGACCCTTTCAAGAGAAACCTAGAAAGGTTCTGGTTAATTTCACCTCATATCAAGTAAACAAACTGATTCTTGCAGAAGGTCTCAAAGTCCAGGGCTTTCGGCATGAGGGGTGGTAATGCCTAATAAGATCTGATATGTCCAGGGCAATGCTAGATCAAAGCTGGGAGCTGGGGAAGGTTATGCAGGATTTTAAGTCTTTTGGTGCCACTCCAAAATTGAGGTTCCCTGCCACCTTGCTGGTAATGTGGAAAAAAATGTATAATTTCCGGGATCCTCAATAAGCTAGGGTTTTGATTGATCAAATAAAAGGGGAGAGCCAGCAAGCTGCTGGGAGCTGAGGCCCAATGGGTAGTATGAACCACCCAATATAGTTTCAAGGAGGGTTCCCCAGGGAGGGCATTGGGAAGGGTAGTGTGTCACGTGTTTTAACGACTCAACTAAGGTCACACTGGGTGGGGAGCAGATGGGGAAAAATAAAAAAAATTTAGCTCTCGCACGGTTTTACAACTGTTGGGGTTAGACAAGAGTTCCCCATCTGGATAAATACATGAGGAAGGGACCCCGGCGATACTTTTAAGCATAAAATTCTGACTTGGAATGTAAACGGCCTTACAGTGAGCAGTAGAAGGAGGAGAATTCTTGAGTTCCTAAGACTATCTGATTGCCAGATTATTCTCCTGCAGGAGACTCATCTAAGACATGAGGAGTGGATGAGCATTCTTAAGTCACAAAAGTGGATCACCCACTTTGTACTAATCAATCCTGCAACGTGAAAGGGGTAGCAATTATTGTAAATAGTAAAGTTCGAAGTCAGCTGACCGAGGTCAGGGCTGATCCCAGGGGGAGATGGGTCTTGGCAAATATCAAGTAAGGAGGAGTTCAACACGCCCTGGTTTCCTATTATGGCTCAAACGCGGACAACTTGGGCCCACTCAAAGATCTATACGAGCAACTGATTGGAAGAACTCAGAACTTGATAATAGTCAGCGGGGACTTTAATGTTTTGCTTAATCCCTCCTTAGATAGGTCTACCCACAGACCGACCGTCTGTACACCTAATACGAGAGCCAGCCTACATAACATAATGGAAAATTTTGGTGTGATTGACCCTTGGCGCAAAAGAATGGGTCAGACTAAGGAGTTCACTTTTCGGAATAAGAAAGTTGGGCATGCTTCCAGAATTGACTTTTTTTCTGATAGATGCAAAACTTCAAAATAATTTAATGGGAATTTCCCTCCAGCCTAGTCATCTCTCAGACCATTCAGCTGTTCAGCTGGTCATAAACTTTGCTGACTCTCGTACATGCAATAGATGGACAATGGATCATTCTCTTTTGGGGGAAGAAGAGATTGTTTTAAAGCTCAAAAGGGACTCAAGGGAATTCTTTGAGATTAAATTGGGTTCCGCGTCAATAGCCACGGTCTGGGAAGCGTATAAGGCTTTTATTCACGGAAAATTGATCAGCTATGCTGCTTTCAGAGCCAAGAGAACCAGAACAGAGTCTCTTGAGGATAAACTCCTTACTCTGCAAACCCAAAGTCAATCCTCCCAGGATGCAACAATGCACAAAGACTTACAGCACCAAATCCAGGAAGTGCAAAATTCACTTGAGGTCTTTTTAGAATCAACTGTGAAGAGCAAATGGGAAACTAGTAAACTGGCACATTTTGAGTATGGCAAAGGCTGTGGCAAATTATTAGCATGGAAGACGAGGTCCAACAAGGTCAGGAATAAGATTAAAGGAATAATACTAACTGACACAGCAGAACCTCCTCAGAATGAGCCTTAATCAATGCTTTCTCCTTAGTGAGGTAGATAGTGTTATTGCTGGCCTGAAAAATGGGAAGGCACCTGGTCCAGATGGGCTACCGGCAGAAGTATATAAACTCTTGAGAGAAGAGCTTGCACGAGTTCTGACGCAGTTGATGAATTCGATCTTTATGGATTCCCTTCTGGTTCCGCCCGCTTGGAATGAAGCTACCATAACCTTAATATTAAAGCCCCAGAAAGACGCGAGAAGATGCGAGTCTTATAGACCCATTTTATTGCTCAATAATGATAACATTTTTGCCCAAATACTTGCTAGGAGGTTGGATAAGGTGACTGGTGACTTAGTGCATATTAATCAGAAAGGATTCATGAGAAATCGATATTTAGGAGACTTGACTCATGACTTAGTTGCTGCAATCTATTTGGCAACTACTATGAATATGCCTTTAACCATATTAACAATTGACGCTGCCAAGGCTTTCGATAGAGTGAGTTGGCACTTTCTCCAGGCCATAATGGACCACCACAATTTTGGAGATAACTTCCTTAATGCAATTAAAGCTATCTATAAGGTTCCCTCTGCTCGGGTTCTGGTTAACGACATTCTATCCTCACAGGTTAAGATTGAACGGGGCACTCGACAGGGCTGTCCTCTCTCTCCTCTTCACTGGCTAGGAGAATCAGGGCAGATAAGAGAATTGCACCTTTTCAGTATCATGATTGGTCCTGAAGGAAGCCCTTTATGCAGATAACCTCCTGATATATACACAGAACCCCCAATATGCTTTCCCGGCACTCTGGGAAATTATTGCTAGCTTTGGAGGGCTCTCTGGATATTCAGTTAATATAGATAAATCTGAACTAACGACTTGGAATGGCCCTCAAGATAACCCATTAGAAAAAGACCAAATTCAATATCTAGGGGTTAAAGTGGTCAAGAACCTGGCAGAGATGGCCCAAGTGAATTTTGTGCAGCGTCTTAGGGAAACTAAGAAGCTACTCGTTCAATGGTCACTTTTACGTCTTTCTATATTAGGCAGAACAAATCTAATAAAAATGGTGGTACTGCCCAAATTCTAATTTATCTTTAATGCTATCCCACTGTCTTTTAAATCTGAATGGCTAAAAAAAATGCAGGGGGAACTAGTTAGTTTTATCTGGTCTTATAAAAACCATAGAATAGCTTGGAAAAAATTGAGGAAGAAAAAGCTAGATGGGGAATTGCACTTCCGGATTTCAGCTTTACTATTGGGCATTCCAGCTGAAAAATATCAGATCACTCCTCTCTAAGCAACACTTAGCCCCTCGACTTCAGGCACTGACAGGGTGTTTCCGGGACCAGGGTACACGGTTTCTTTATAAAATTTGGCCACCCCGAATACTACAAAAAAGTTAGGCTAAAAGTTCTCTATAATGCTTGCAGCATCTGGTATACAATAAAAATGAGTTTGGGCATTCCGTATTATAGTGAGTTGGCCCCAACCTGGAACTCTCCCGGTACCCCGATATGTCTCCAGGATGTATTAACTAAGCCACTGATAGAGGGAGGAATCCGGCATTGGGAACAGCTAGTTAGTGAGGGTTCCGTTAGTTCCTGGGAATCTCTATCTGAAGCAACTAATGCTAAATTGTCCAGATTTAAATATGTGCAGATTAAAGGCTGGGTGCATGGGGAACCGGAGGCTGGGTGTTCCACGGCTTGGGAGAGGGAAGTCACTGGTCCACAGAGCCAAAAAAAAAAAAAAAACAAGGTCTCAAAGTGGTACTGGGTACTCACACAAGCTGAAGATGCATCTACTCCCCCCTCTACAGAGGGAAGGATCTCGTTTTTCCTGCCTTAGACCTTCTTTATTACTGGCAGGTCTCTATGAAGGTTCTTTGGTCTGTGGTTAAACCTGCCCTCTTGCTGCAGAACCACTTGTTTACTGTATACCGGACGTACTGGACCCCCAAAAAAATTACTAAAATAGCTATCCAAGGAAAGAGCAACTGCCCGAAGTGTGATCTAGAGTGAGCTGATGATATTCATCTTTGGTGGCAGTGCCCAGGGATACATACTTTGAGAACAAGTGGGCAAGTCGATTTTGTCTATTATAAATAGGCGTGATGAGATAAATCTCTACCAATTGTTGTATTTGGGCTATAGGAGGTTTCCGAGAAGAGTTTGCTCGACAGATTGGAGAGACCTCTGAGGCATCTCTTTTTTTATTTGGTTTTGACAGCCCGGTGGGAAATATGCATTAAGTGGATCTCTAGTCCCCCCACCCCCTGACACAGCCGCCATGAGCATCAGCGTGAAGAGACGCACAAAAGGAAAAAGACGTTCGCTTGCTGTCAAACTTATCAGCAAAATTGCAATTAGCCATGTAACAGAGGCAAGGGCCAAGGTGGTAACAAAACCTCCCCAAGGAGAGACAAAGGTAAACTATTTACCAATGTCAAAGGATTTTTAAAGGGCAAGCCCACAAACAAGTGGTAGTGATGGGCGTTGTTAAAAGCCCAGGTACATACCAACACTTCGGAAAAGCAGCGCTTGCACGCTGAACCTAAAAAGATCTCTCAAGTTTGAACTAGCACAGAATGTAAAACATGTTGCTCTGCGACTACCTTGATTTGCGAGAATGTTTAACACAGGTTGGCTATCACCAGTGTGTGCCTACAATGCGTGGTGAGAAATGGGGAGTCAAACTACACTTTCTGTAGCCAGGCAGGCATCTGGAGCTAGGGAAGTCATGGTACACTACTTATCTCTTGATCATGGTCAGGAAGTGAGGTCAAGCTTTACAGGTTATCAGTGTGTGCAATAAAATTGTCCATAGGTACATGCACAAGCGTAGTGTATCTACGTTTAGAAAATAAGACCGGGAAATGGGTGGTTGAAAGACATACTCATCCGTAGGCCATCACAAAAAGGACCCCTGTGTCACTGGATAACCTTCTAGCAAAAAATTAACATTTGGAATGCTACTGTATTGCAAACAGATCCAGTATGATAGGGCCCAAAACTTGAAGATCACATTTAATTGCTAGTTATCCACTTCCACTTATTACCTTATACAAAAAAAAGTCTGTTTCTTCCAGAGATGGCAACTTCATTTGAAGGGACCTGAACAATACATTTCTAACCACTTCAAGTATGGCTTTTGTTATAGGTTTCCTGCTCAGGTATCCAACAAGGTGGTTGACTAAACTTACTAAACCCAGACCACCACCTGAGACAGAGCATTGGTTCCCTTTTACATTTGGATAAGCCTGCTCCCCAATGTTTTACTGCAACAGAAGTACAGGTAATTTTCTGTGAGAACATAAAGAACAAGTTACTTACCTTCAGTAATTTTCTGGTAGAGACTATCAAAACAAAGATTATCTACCTTAAAAATATTCCCCCGACGTCAGACTGGATCTGGACAATCTCTGCGTGCCCGTGAGTGGCATCTATCAGCTTAGAGTCAGAAGTGATGTGTGCAATGCCTCTATAGGCGCCATCGCAGCATGCTTACATCAGGTTCTTTTGTGACTATTTTGGTGCCAAAAACTTGGAGCTGTGTCAGGCTGAGTGCCTGACTAGATGCTAAATCCAATTGAACTTGCGGGTGAAGGGCCGGTCCGGACAAAGGGTAGGATGGGAGGGTCAGTGAGGAATCCACGGCGACACACAGACTCCACCTGAAAAGGTTTTACTTAAGGTAAGTAACTTGTTCTTCTGATAAAGACTTCTAACCAAACATTCCTCACCTTAGAGTAGACACCCAAGGAATACCTTTGCGGTAGATCTCCCAGGTAGATCTGCCAACTGGCTCAAACCAGAAAATTCCAGCTCATGGAATTGCAAAACGCCCTTCTCAACAGACATGGCTGTCCAAGCAGTAGCGCTTTGTGAACATGTGGAGGCACATCTACGTAGCAACTTGGCATATGTCCAGGACACCTTGCAGGTTGCTTCTCAATTAGTGCATAGCTGTGATCTTAACAGGAAGTATAAACCATCGAGGGCTGGTTCTCTTCTGCACTGCCTTGTCCCTTCGCTTCTGTGAATCTGATAAAGTTTATTGCCAACTTGATAGTCTTTTGTGCAATCAATATAAAAGAACAGAGCTGCCTTAGTAGGATGAGGTGGAGCCAAAAATGTCAGCAACCTGATGTTTTGGCGAACGTGGAAAGGGTTCACCACCTTTGATAAGAAGGGGCTGCTGGTCAAAGAACCAGTCATTGTGGGTAGAAGCTCATAATCAGAGCGTTAACCAAGTCTGAAGCTCATTCGCCCTACTGGCTGATTAATGGCCACCAAGAAGGCGGTCTTAAGAGTTAGGAGTTTGAGCGGACAGCTGTGCTGCAGGCCTGAAATCCAAAAACTGAGGTGAGAGCAAATTAAACTCAAATTTCACAGACTCCACCATAACTTTGATTTTGTGAGCACAAATGTTTAAGGATCAGAACCTCTGACCAGTGAAGAGAGATGGGGAGGGGAAAAGGCACGTGAAGCTATTAAATATACCAGTGTGGAGGAATGAAAATGTCACTTACCCAGTGTACATCTGTTCGTGGCATCAGTCGCAGTAGATTCGCATGTTTTGCAATAGCTCGCCATCTGGTGTTGGGCCGGAGTGTTACAAGTTGTTTTTCTTCGAAGAAGTCTTTCGAGTCACGGGACCGAGTGACTCCTCCTTTTGTCTCTATTGCGCATGGGCGTCGACTCCATCTTCGATTGTTTTTCCCCGCAGAGGGTGAGGTAGGAGTTGAATTGTAGTAATAGTGCCCATGCAATGGAGTGACTAAGTATGCACCTATTTAAGGTTGAGATGATACATATATAAATAGTTGAAGGTAACTTCCAAACTGCTACAGGCTCCCGGGGAGGCGGGTGGGCACATGCGAATCTACTGCGACTGATGCCACGAACAGATGTACACTGGGTAAGTGACATTTTCAGTTCGATGGCATCTGTCGCTGTAGATACGCATGTTTTGCATAGACTAGTAAGCAGTTATCTCCCCAAAAGCGGTGGATCAGCCTGTAGGAGTGGAAGTAGTCTGAAATAATGTTCTTAATACGGCTTGACCTACTGTGGCTTGTTGTGCGGATAACACGTCTACACAGTAGTGCTTGGTGAATGTGTGAGGCGTAGACCATGTGGCTGCCTTACATATTTCTTGCATTGGGATGTTTCCTAGAAAGGCCATGGTAGCACCTTTCTTTCTGGTTGAGTGTGCCCTTGGTGTAATGGGCAGCTGTCGTTTAGCTTTAAGGTAGCAGATTTGGATGCATTTAACTATCCATCTGGCTATACCTTGTTTTAATATTGGGTTTCCTGCATGAGGTTTTTGAAATGCAATAAATAGTTGTTTAGTCTTTCTGATGTTTTTTGTTCTGTCAATGTAATACATCAATGCTCTTTTGACATCTAATGTATGTAGTGCCCTTTCAGCTACGGTATCTGGCTGTGGAAAGAACACTGGAAGTTCCACTGTTTGATTTAGATGGAACGGTGAAATAACCTTTGGCAAAAATTTAGGATTGGTCCTTAGGACGACCTTATTCTTGTGTAGTTGTATAAAAGGTTCCTGTATTGTAAACGCCTGAATCTCGCTTACTCTTCTTAGGGAAGTAATGGCGATGAGAAATGCCACCTTCCAGGTTAGGAACTGTATTTCGCAGGAGTGCATGGGTTCAAAAGGTGGACCCATAAGTCTAGTTAGGACAACATTTAGGTTCCATGAAGGAACAGGTGGTGTTCTTGGTGGTATAATTCTCCTAAGGCCCTCCATGAATGCTTTAATGACTGGTATCTTATATAGGGAAGTTGAATAGGTAGTCTGCAGGTATGCAGATATTGCTGCAAGGTGTATTTTAATGGAAGAGAAAGCCAGGTTAGATTTTTGTAAGTGAAGCAAGTAACCCACTACATGTTCTGGAGTTGTGTGTAATGGTTGTATTTGATTAATATGGCAGTAGCAAACAAACCTCTTCCATTTACTTGCATAGCAGTGCCTGGTGGATGGCCTTCTGGCTTGTTTTATGACTTCCATACATTCTTGGGTAAGTTGTAAGTGCCCGAATTCTAGGATTTCAGGAGCCAGATTGCTAGATTCAGCGATGCTGGATCTGGGTGTCTGATCTTTTGGTTGTGCTGTGTCAACAGATCTGGCCTGTTGGGCAATTTGATGCAGGGTACTACTGATAGGTCTAGCAGCGTTGTGTACCAGGGTTGCCTTGCCCAAGTTGGTGCTATTAATATGAGTTTGAGTTTGTTTTGACTGAGTTTGTTTACCAGGTAAGGAAGGAGAGGGAGAGGAGGAAAAGCGTAAGCAAATATCCCTGACCAGTTCATCCATAGGGCATTGCCTTGGGACTGTTTGTGTGGGTATCTGGATGCGAAGTTTTGGCATTTTGCGTTCTCCTTTGTTGCAAACAAGTCTATCTGAGGTGTTCCCCAGAGTTTGAAATAAGTGTTCAGAATTTGGGGGTGAATTTCCCATTCGTGGACCTGTTGGTGATCTCGAGAGAGATTGTCTGCGAGTTGATTTTGGATCCCTGGTATAAATTGTGCTATTAGGCGAATTTGGTTGTGAATTGCCCAACGCCAAATCTTTTGTGCTAGCAGGCTTAACTGCGTGGAGTGCGTCCCCCCTTGCTTGTTTAGATAATACATTGTTGTCATGTTGTCTGTTTTGACGAGAATGTATTTGTGAACTATTATTGGTTGGAAAGCTTTTAGTGCTTGAAAAACTGCTAGAAGTTCTAGGTGATTTATATGCAGTTTTGTTTGATGTACGTTCCATTGTCCTTGTATGCTGTGTTGATCGAGGTGTGCTCCCCACCCCGTCATGGAAGCATCTGTTATTACGTATTGTGGCACTGGGTCTTGGAAAGGCCGCCCTTTGTTTAAATTTATGTTGTTCCACCACAGAAGCGAGAGGTAAGTATGGCGGTCTATTAACACCAGATCTAGAAGGTGACCCTGTGCTTGTGACCATTGTGATGCTAGGCACTGTTGTAAGGGCCTCATGTGCAGTCTTGCGTTTGGGACAATGGCTATGCATGAAGACATCATGCCTAGGAGTTGTAGTACCATCTTTGCTTGTATCCTTTGTGTTGGATACATGCGTTGTATGATGGTGTTGAAATTTTGAATTCTTTGGGGACTTGGAGTGGCTACTCCTTTTGATGTGTCTATTATGGCTCCCAGGTATTGTTGTACCTTGCGCGGCAGAATTTTGGATTTTGTGAAATTGACGGTGAACCCTAGTTTGAAGAGGGTTTGTATGATATGATTTGTGTGATTTGAGCACTCTATTAACGAATGGGCCTTGATTAGCCAGTCGTCTAGATATGGGAACACATGTATTTGCTGCCTTCTTATGTGTGCAGTGACTACCGCTAGACATTTGGTAAAGACTCTTGGTGCGGTTGTTAATCCGAAAGGCAGTACTTTGAATTGGTAATGTATTCCCTTGAATACAAACCTTAGGTATTTCCTGTGCGATGGGTGTATTGGTATATGGAAATAAGCATCCTTGAGGTCTAAAGTTGCCATGTAGTTTTAGCAATGGCAATACTTCCTGTAGTGTGACCATGTGAAAGTGGTCTGATTTGATGAAAGTGTTCACTACTCTGAGGTCTAGGATTGGTCTCAGCGTTTTGTCCTTCTTTGGTATCAGAAAGTACAGTGAGTAAACTCCTGTGTTTATTTGTGTGTTTGGCACTAATTCGATTGCATTCTTTTGCAATAGTGCCTGCACTTCTATCTCCAGGAGATTGGAATGGTGTGTTGTCAAATTTTGTGCTTTTGGTGGTATGTTTGGAGGGAATTGTAGAAATTCTATGCAATAACCATGTTGGATAATTGCTAGAACCCAAGTGTCTGTAGTGATTTCCTCCCATGCTTTGTAATAATGACTTATTCTTCCTCCCACTGGTGTTGTGTGGAGGGGGTGAGTGACATGTGAGTCACTGTTTAGTAGTAGGGGTTTTGGGGCTCTGAAATCTTCCTCTATTCCTAGGGAATTGCCCTCCTCTATATTGTCCCCGAAAACCTCCTCTATACTGTCCCTGGTAACTGGACGGTGTTGCTTGTGCTCTGACCCCGAAACCCCCCTCGAAAGGGTGTTTTACGGAATGTGCTGTAATTGCCTCTGCTCTGCGTGGAGTAGAGTGCGCCCATGGCTTTGGCAGTGTCCGTATCTTTTTTGAGTTTCTCAATCGCTGTGTCCACTTCTGGACCGAACAGTTCTTTTTCGTTAAAAGGCATATTGAGAACTGCTTGTTGAATCTCTGGTTTAAATCCAGACGTTCGGAGCCATGCATGCCTTCTGATAGTTACAGATGTATTAATTGTCCGTGCAGCTGTATCTGCAACGTCCATGGAGGAGCGGATCTGGTTGTTGGAAATGGTCTGTCCCTCCTCAACCACTTGTTTTGCCCTATTTTGTAAGTCCTTGGGCAGATGTTCAATGAGATGTTGCATCTCGTCCCAGTGGGCTCTGTCATAGCGCGCAAGTAGTGCCTGGGAGTTCGCGATGCGCCACTGGTTTGCAGCTTGTGCTGCGACTCTCTTACCAGCTGCATCGAACTTGCGGCTTTCTTTATCTGGGGGTGGTGCATCTCCAGATGTGTGGGAGTTGGCCCTTTTCCTAGCTGCTCCTACAACGACAGAGTCTGGTGGCAGCTGTGTAGTGATGAAAACCGGGTCTGTAGGAGGCGCCTTATACTTTTTTTCCACCCTTGGTGTGATAGCCCTACTTTTGACCGGCTCCTTAAAGATGTCTTTTGCGTGCCGGAGCATACCAGGGAGCATAGGCAGGCTTTGGTATGAGCTGTGGGTGGAGGAGAGTGTGTTGAATAAAAAATCATCCTCGACCTGTTCTGAGTGGAGGCTTACGTTGTGAAATTGTGCTGCTCTAGCCACCACTTGAGAATACGCGGTGCTGTCCTCTGGTGGAGATGGCTTCGTAGGGTATGCCTCCGGACTGTTATCTGACACTGGGGCGTCGTATAGGTCCCATGCGTCTTGATCTTGGTCACCCTGGCTTATGGTGGTGTGAGCTGGGGAGTGTGATGGAGTTTGTGCTGGTGAGACGTTAATCACGGGCGGAGGAGAGGGTGGTGGGGTAACTCTTTTCACCACTTTTGGTTGTGGTGTCTGTTCAGTTTGGAACTCCAACCTTCTCTTTCTTCTAATGGGGGGAAGGGTGCTTATTTTTCCTGTCCCCTGCTGTATGAAAATACGCTTTTGCGTATGGTCCACATCAGTTGATTGTAGCTCCTCTTCAAACCTATGCTTTTGCATTTGGGAGGTTAGCGAGTGCTCTTCTGTATAAGAGCCTGAAGCTGGGTCGCTTGCAATTTGTTTCGGCACCGAAACCCTGTCTGCGTGTTTTTTCGGCTCCGAGGTGACTTTTTTCTTTTTCGGGGCCGAAACCTCTCGGCGTCGATCTTCTTCGGTGCCGCTGTCTCGGCGTCGAGCCGTGTCCACACCGGCATCTCGGTGTCGAGGCTTGTCTCCAGCACTTTCTCGGTCCCGAGAAGGCTGCGTGCCGGTGTCTCGACCGGAGTCGGACGATCTCGGCACTGTTTGGGCCTTTTTCGGTGCCGACGGTCGGTCACCGAATTTATGGGTGGAGCCATGGCCTGATGGCAGTGGCGTCCCCTGGGCCTTGTAAATCTTCCTCTGTGTGGTTTTCGACGTCTTACTCACGGTTTGTGTATCGTCGAATCCTTCGGAGTCCGATTCTTGGATCGAGAAGGTACCTTCCTCTTCTTGTTCCTCGAACTCTCGGTGGGCTGTCGGAGCGGACGCCATCTGAAGTCTTCTGGCTCGACGGTCTCGGAGTGTTTTTCGGGACCGGAACGCACGACAGGCCTCGCAGGTGTCTTCACTGTGCTCAGGTGACAGGCACAGGTTACAGACCAAGTGTTGGTCTGTATAGGGGTATTTATTGTGGCATTTGGGGCAGAAACGGAACGGGGTCCGTTCCATCGGCGTTCTTCAGCACGCGGTCGGGCCGACCAGGCCCCGACGGGGGATCGAAAAACTACCCCGAAGGGCACCGGAGCTCTTCGATGCGGTGTTGAATCTAACTACGCCGATCCCGAACGCAACAATACCGACGAAAATCTTCCGAAATTAGCTATCTTTCCGTTCCGAAACTCGGAGCGACAGGAACACGTCCGAACCCGATGGCGGAAAAAAAACAATCGAAGATGGAGTCGACGCCCATGCGCAATGGAGACAAAAGGAGGAGTCACTCGGTCCCGTGACTCGAAAGACTTCTTCGAAGAAAAACAACTTGTAACACTCCGGCCCAACACCAGATGGCGAGCTATTGCAAAACATGCGTATCTACAGCGACAGATGCCATCGAACCTGTAGTTACAAGGTAAGTAACTTGTTTGCCAGCAGTAAGACATTGGGGTATTACTTGTGAAGCATGGGAGTGCTGGATAAGTAATAAGTCTGTAATTGTCTTTTTACTCTGAATCAAGTACCCCATTGTAGCACTTGACTATGTTATAACACTCACACTACCAAATACTAGACATTAAATTGCAAACATGTACATCAGGCATATGGAAATACCTTGGGTGATAACCTCCCATAATGTTTTACCACTAGAAGATCCTAAACCCTATAATCCCAATAGTCCCCAACCTACACAAGATGCAACATCACAATACAATGGTGGTGTGATCAATAAGGCAGGCTTACTGGCTTTGTCAGGGTATCACTACATCAGTAAAAGCAGCCACATTTTACAACTGACCAATGTAACCCTACTGAAGTCAATGGGGCAGTACCAATCCGAAATACATGATCTTACACACCACTCACATCAATGAGGAGAACTATAAAACCTTGCAGTGCTGATATAAACATTTTCAATAAAAGATTCAACTAGATAAAAATGTCAGTCTTTCTTTTACCTTAATTAGACTGCTACTGCAGTTCTCGGACCATCCAACAGAGTACCCTGCCCTCCTGAGCCCCTGTGTAAAAGCACAGGCTCAGGACAACCTCTCCGGTCTCATAGCACTGATTTTGATGACTCAGGGCGCTTTTCACCTTTGGTGGGCTGACCTAGACATGAGCAGCATTTTCCTCAAGCTTTCTGGCCTTTAAAGGGTGCTTGTTGTTGAGAGCAGTATCTTCTGGCTCCAAGCATCACACTAGTCCTCTGCTTGGTGCTCTCCCTTGCTTGTGCAAGCATCATGCATTGCCCCTCCACTATACCCTGTCTACCACACTCCCCAGGCCCTATGGCTTTTGTGTGCCAGCGGGGTCCATGGTAATCTTCCAGTCAGGGGTCAGCCAGCTGCAGGACCAGTTTGCATAAGTCCCAGGGGGAATCAATCAGGGATCCCCAACAGGCCCATTCTCCCAACTGATCCTCAGGGGGGAAGAGGGGGACTAGCGCCACTATCCCTGAAGAGACCCATCTTAGACCTGGGGTTCAGCTGGAGTCAACGTTTCTAAGTTCTTCTGTGCAAGGCATTAGGTGGCTTCTCCTTCTAGCTGGGCATTCTTTCACTGCCGCCTTTTCCAGCTCCAGTGCCTTAATCCTCCTCTCTCTTGTGCATGGGTTTTTAAGTGATGGTGGGTATTTCTAGATCACCTCTGGCCATTCCTGGGGTGCCACATCATTAGTCCATCCCTGCCAAATTACTCCTGCACAGCATTCAGGGACAAGCCAATATAGCAACTTCTGTGGAAAGCTTCCCGAGAGCCTCAGCTCCACCCCCTAGCTGAAACAGCTGGCTGATCCTTCCCGCCAACTCTTCAAAGACAGGCCCCTCCTGTTACGGCTCCAAAAGTCTGGTCCTCTTACTTAGTGTCCCTGACTTAACAGATGCAGATTTCCTTCCCACCCCTTCCTTTCCCGGGAACCGGGTGAAGCACTGTTAATGGCTCTATTGTGTGGTGTGGTATGCCTTTGATCCTCCTGCTGGGAAATGGACTAAATAACTTGTCCCATTAGCAGGGAACAAACCACACCTGAAATCTGACTATGAACTGATTGGACGGCCTGGAATCTGATTACAAACTGGGCCAATGAAATATGACAATTTTTTAAGTGTCATAAGGTGTTCTATGCATGATGTTAGCTAATTTTAGGACAATTTACAGATCAGTTCTCAGACGTACCTTGTCCCTGCCGAAACCTAGGGAAAGCCTCAATTATATGCCCTTGCTGGCAGCAGTTGGGGCCAGTAGCATAGGAAACGCCCAAGACTTGGTGTGCCCACTAATCTGCAGAATGTCACCAAAGGGTTAAGGCACATTGGGGGTTATTACAACTTTGGAGGAGGTGTTAATCAGTCCCAAATGTGACGGATATACCACCAGCCGTATTACGAGTTCCATAGGATATAATGGACTCGTAATACGGCTGGTGGTATATCCGTCACTTTACCGTCACTTTTGGGACAGATTAACACCTCCTCCAAAGTTGTAATAACCCCCTTAGTGTTCTGTAGCACATACAGTTAACGGGGGAGTAAAACCATCTCTGCTACAGATATCAGGCTAAACCTCGAGAGGAAGAGTTGGTTCCAAAATTCTACAGAGTGGTCCAATCCTGCCACCACTATGCCAATATTAGGTGTGCACTGGGCTTGCAGGCACTGCGTTACCCACACTCCAATATATCAGAAACTACTCTATTCCCATTCCAGTCCTACACTTGCAGAAAGGTCTTCTCTGGTTTGCTTCAATCCACCAAAGGGAGCAGCCTGCATTTACTACAGTTAGTGGACAAGCCAGACAGTGCAGCAAGGAGACATTGTCTCATTACTCACTTGAATAACCCAAAGGTGGAGTGTAGTAAAGTGCCCTTTTGACGTTGGCAGACCACACTTTCTGCCTGGTTTCTGGTGTAATTACGACTGAAAGTGCACTGGGTTCCTGCTTACCAGGGCCCCAGTGCCAGATCTCTTTCCCCCAAAATTGAAGTCATTTTTCCCCAATTAGCAAAACCATTAGCACACACTTTAAGTCCCTAGTAAATGGTACCCCTGGTGCCTAGGGTACTAAAGAGGGTCCTTAAGGGCTGCAGCACAAATTGTGCCACCCTCAGGGACCCCTCACCAAGCACATGACCAGCTGCCATTGCAGGTTGCGTGTCTTGGAGCAGACAAACGTGAGAGCACAACATGGCACACAGCCTGTGTGCTATGTCCCCTAAACAATGCATGCAATACATGTAAGTCAATCCACTAGCAGGCCTTACAACATGGTAGACTGGACTCTCTGCACGGGCGTACTTTTTAGTGCACCATATGAAGAGCCAACTTTCTACATGGAGCCTTCTTTGCAGTCCACAGGCTAACAACTCGATTCCCATTCAAAATAATAGCAGTGATACATGGCAGTAAAGCCTGGTTCCCCTTTCAAGAACCCATGAGTCCAATATTATGCCTTCCATGTAGGAAGCTGGCCATTTATAAGATATATCAAAGTCCTGGGGTTCCCTTACTAGTGGACAGGGGCTTGCTCTAGCAATCCCAAATTCTTTCAGGTAGTGTGCTCAAGCAGCCTTAGGCTTATCAGAGAGGATTATTAGACATCTGCAAATACACACAGTGTGGCCCCCGACTAGGAGGTCTGTCCCTCCTTCATCCCTCAACTTCATTATGTGAGTTTGTGTTTTTTCTCTCATCAATAACCAGCATTTGTCCTGCCTTGTCCCCTTCCTCGAACAGTGTATCTATATTGTGTGTAAATTTAGCTAACCTTATCCAGGTGGCCTCTGTCTTATCATGGCTACCCTCTCTGGAGGCCAAAGGAGCTATTGTCATCTGTTGATCCAGTAGTGCCTGCGGTTTTTCTAGTTTGGTCAGAGAGCTCCAACTGATGCTTAACCCTAACTATATGAGCCGCCACCCCCCCCCCCCCCCCCAATTCAACCTTGTAAGCGTCCGGATTTGTTACTATATGTAAATAACCGAGTGGTATTCCTTTGTGTGTTGCACTAATGCCCTGCCCATCAATACCTTGGCACGCATTGACCATAAACACATGAGCTGTCTGGCACATCACAGTCTCAGAGTACTAATCATTGGTGCATGGTCAGAAAGGAACCTATTTAGATAGGAACACCGCTATGTCTTCTCTACACCTTCACCTATAATCTAACCTGATATGACCCCCTCCCTCATCCCCCAACGCACACCTGAGGTACAACAAGCAGAGGAGAGGTAGGACAAGCAGGGGATGCTGGCCACAACTGTGGAAGTTGGGGTAATGTGCCTATGACGTGCAGGGTTCATCTTTCCATGGTTCTGCAAAGCGTATCACTTAAAATTCCTTCAGCACTTGATTCTGTGGTAGCAATGGCAACTAATCACAGGCTTCTCAGAGAGGGAGTGTGGTCGAGCTCAACAATAACAGCAGCACAATAAATTAAGGGCCAACTCGGTGCTCAACTTTCATAAAAGAAGAGTACTTCTTGAGTACTTAATGCACACTAGAACAAAATAGAAGACACAAATATAGCACCAACACAATTCAGTGTCCAGAGCACTGTTAAGCACGAATATCATCTTTCTCCACAAAATCCACACGTCGGGTCTACGCGGTTCCCCATTCTTCAGGATACAGTAATTATGGCCCAGAAGCAATTCTCCGGTGTTTGAGCTCATTCTATCACAGTTCAGTTTTTACAGGTTCAACCATCCTGTCCTGATGAACAAGGGGAAGCTGCTACGGGTGATGTGCTACCTGCAAAAACACCTGGTATCTCTGCCCTGGATGTTGGGACACCTGCCCAGACGAGACAAATACTGGCATTCCTACTATCGCAAGGTCTGCAGTGATCTTCTGTTGTTGAGCAGACAGGGGAGATGGTCCCATGTGAACGCTTGATCACACTGCAAACAACTGAGCAGGCACATGCTAGTTAGTCTGGCTCCTTGTAGGAAGCTGGCCCTTTATGTGGTGAATGAATACTGTGTAAAGCGTCCAGGGGTTCCCCAGTGAGTGGACGGGGCTTGCTATGAAACCCAAAGTACTCTATTTAGAGAAAGCGTGGTCGAGCAGTCTTGGGCTTAACACACAGGAGTGCAAGTCATCTACAAATACATACAATAGTCAATAAATGGGAGACAACTCAAGAAGGAGGGCCACACCAATTTATAAAAATAGAAAGTATCTTTATATATGTTTAAGCATCAGAGAAAAATCATTCAGGTGAGTACGTTTTTAAATAGGAATTCTATTCACTTTTAAAGTGGACACAGTGCTATTTCGGAGTTCTGTAATGTTATCCAATGGAAGAGAAAAACAAGTTCTGCGAACAGGTAGAGTACAGCGACCTACAAGACCAATCTCCTGGGGTTAAGGTGAGTAGTGGGCAAGGTCCAAGGCGGCACCCACGGCACACCCTCAACGGCACGGCGGCAGCCGGGTACAGAGTGCAAAACAGCATTGTTTACCCAATGCGTTTCTATGGAGATCAGTCAATGCATAAAGAGACTGCAGGCTCTGGCCAGGAGGCCAGTGGGGTTGAACCAACAGCAAGGCTCAGGCCTCACGATGCTCGGGAGAGTAGGCACCTTTGGTCCTCTTCTCTACGGCTCAGGGGCGACTGGTGCAGAGGTGTCCTTATGTGTTGGGCTTTTCTGACCGGAGCGGTCACAGTAGAGGAGGGCTGGTGCAGAGGCTGCGAGCCTCGTCGGGGAATCCAGGAGGGGTGAAACCACAAAGGACTCAGACTCTGGAGAGCTAGGGAAGCTTGTGGGCACCGGTAGTCCACTTCAACTCGGGGGGAGGGGGCTTCCTCTCCTGTGAGGGGAGCCAGATTTGCATTTCAAAGGCAGCAGCCCTATGAGCCTTGCTGCCTTAGGAAGGTTAATCAGCAGCTCATCCTGTGGGATGGGGTGTTAAATCCTCTTCCCGAACAGGCTTTTATTCTGGGCCTCCTGAAAGAAGAAGGTTCTCATCCTAGGGGGCCAGAACTGCAACTTGGGTGCCAGGCTGGCAGAAACTGGTCAGCGAGCACACCAGACACTGGTAGGGTTTCAGGGTACACCTCTAAAGTGCCCTCTGGGTGCATGTATTGGTAAATCCAACACTGCCAACAATGTGGGTTCACAATTACGAGAAGTTTGATACCAAACATTCCTATCTTCTGTGAAGCTATCATGTAGCTGGGGTACTCGTGTTGACCAGTGTCTAGCGCATACATTTAAAATGGCTTCCCTGGTCACTCGCTATGTCTGAGAATTGACAGATATAGGAGGAGCATATTTGCTTGCGCAGATATGCCCTCACATTTAATATAATGCACCCCGCCTTAGGGCTGTAAGGCCTGCTAGAGGGATGACTTACATATACTGCATACACTGTTAGGGGACATGCCACACAGGCTGCGTGCCATGTCGTGTTTTCACTTCAAGACACGCAGCCTGTCATATGCTTGGTGAGGGGGTCCGTTAGGGTGGCACAATTCATGCTGCAGCCCTTAGGGACCCTCTTTAGCCCAATTGTACAGTTTAGGGAAAGATCTGGCACTGGGGACCTGATCAGCAGAAACCCAGTGCACTTTCAGTCAAAATCAGATACCAGGCAAAACGTGGGAGGTAACCATGTCAAAAACAGGCACTTTCCTATACTCCCTCACTATCTGACTAAACTACAGCATGTCGAAAATACTACTGCAAGCTATATCTAGGGTCTTCCTTGTTCTGACGATATCTCATACAGATGCCCCCTTCACTGGATCTCTATACGCATGTGCATTCTCTTCAAAATCTTGTGTATTTATCTGAAGTTGCTCCACCATACCGGAGCTAGATTTATTCTCAAGTGAATGGAAAGATACAAACTAGCTTCTCCCCTTCAACACCACTCTCCTAATCACACAACTGTCCAATCCCTATCTGAATACTCAAAATTACCCAGGATTTTGTAGTGAAGTGGCATTAGGTTCTGTGAAGAATTCAGAGCAGGTAAAATTAAAAATGGTTTGGGCTTCTATATTGAATAGCAAAGATCTGAGAGAACTCCCTCCACACAACATGTGCAGTACAAATATGAGGTTTGGCTTCCTCCACAACAAGTAGAGTTCAATTTGCATTCACCTCATGGGTTGGACTTCAAGTCATTTTTAATGAAGTGGCTAAGTTACTACATGTTTGCCTTTTCAAGCCCTTTAGGCAACATTAAAGGTGCCACTGCTGGGTTCCCGGCTCAAAAATGCATAATGATTTTATCAGGAAATTGTTTATTAGTTCCGCTTCCCAGACTGGCACAAAATAATCCAATCATGTCAAACTAAGAAAGATACTATTCGAGATAAATTACACCCTTAGCTATCCAGAAATAGGACCGCTACTGGATTTTGAATGATACTTGGCAACAGCTCAAGGGTTTTTGGCAGGGCTGGAATCATTTGTGACCATTATAACCCCAAGGCCGGATTTAGGCAGAAGAACCATAAAAGCCTTGCTGGTAAGACCTGCCAATCATCACCAGTAAGAGCCAGAAGCCCAATGAATCCCTAATGAAGGTCAAGAGGTGGAAGTGCTTTGCCCATCAGCCATGAGGAGCTTCTAGTCTAGCTGGTGAGACAACCAATGAATATTCACAAAAAGAAATTGGTAAAGGAACAGCTAAGAACATTTCACAACTTCTAATGTCGTGAGCCTGCCCAGTCATGACAACACGGAACCCTGTATCTCCCCATTTTTGGTTCTTTTTGGCCAAGCGACACAAAAGCTTGTCATCTTTAGTGTGGGGCTTGGGTAACTGTTTCAACAATCCTTCAATCTTTTAATTTTGCAGAGAGATTTAAAGTCAGGTTTGGACGCCAAATCTAATTATGAGTCTCCACTTCCATAGCCCACCTCTATTCTGCCTCCCCATTCCTCCTATCCCAGGCCCAAGCAATTAGCAAAGTGCTAATGTTAAATTCACTACACTGCCCCACGATGAGGTTGGCATTCCCACTGGATGTGCCATGGGACCAAGCTACATTGGAGACGCAGAATACCACTAAAGTGAACGTTTGCACTAGAGAGACTTCCTCACTGGTCCCCTCTGAGAAGTGCCCAGACAAGGGAGGTTCCCACTTCAACTGGACAGCAAAATTGAGCCACTGGACTACTGCCACCCTAAAGCATCAAATTAGGTGATCTTGTATGGGATGACTGCATTTTGGGATGATTTTTACTGGATTCAGAGCCAAATGAAACAAATTTAAAGGTCTACCACACTCATGATACTGAGGAAAAAGGAAAAAGCAGATTTATTTTGGAAACTTGAAACGTTCGTATCGTATCTGACACATACATTGTTTGATGAGAAAATTTGAAAATTAGATCCCCAGAGACTTCATGAGGCCTGCCAAGGACACCAATACCTTTTCAATTAGAGCAGACGCGGCTACTGGGTCCCATGTTATGTTAGCAAGCACCCCTGTTTGAGGATGTAGTGCACCAGAAGATGGGGGGTCCTTCTGACTGTTACTAGTTTAACTTCACTGTGTTCACATATTATGTTAAAGATATAGTTCTACCAAGACACTGAGCTGTAATGTCATTAATCTTGTCAAACATTATTTATGTACCATACTCTGTACTATCTCCCTACATGAGGTTTGACCGCTAACAATAAAGAAACAAGTGCACCAGTGAGAAGGAAAATGTCACTTACCCAGTGTACATCTGTTCGTGGCATTAGTCGCTGCAGATTCACATGCTGTGCATAGTCCGCCGTCTGGTGTTGGGTCGGAGTGTTACAAGTTGTTTTTCTTCGAAGAAGTCTTTTCGAGTCATGAGACCGAGGGACTCCTCCTACTTTGGTTCCATTGCGCATGGGCGTCGACTCCATGTTAGATTGTTTTCCCCGCAGAGGGTGAGGTAGGAGTTGTGTATGTTAGTAATAGTGCCCATGCAATGAAATGAATAAGTATGTACAAAATTAAGGTTAAAGTAATATATTTACAAATGTACAAATGTTGAAGATTACTTCCAAACGGCTACAGGCTCCCGGGGAGGCGGGTGGGCGCATGTGAATCTGCAGCGACTAATGCCACGAACAGATGTACACTGGGTAAGTGACATTTTCCGTTCGGTGGCATGTGTAGCTGCAGATACACATGCTGTGCATAGACTAGTAAGCAGTTATCTCCCCAAAAGCGGTGGTTCAGCCTGTAGGAGTGGAAGTAGTTTGAAATAAAGTTCTTAGTACAGCTTGACCTACTGTGGCTTGTTGTGCAGATAACCCGTCTACACAGTAGTGCTTAGTAAATGTGTGAGGCGTAGACCATGTTGCTGCCTTACATATTTCGTTCATTGGAATATTTCCTAGAAAGGCCATGGTAGCACCTTTCTTTCTGGTTGAGTGTGCCTTTGGTGTAATAGGCAGCTGTCTCTTTGCTTTAAGATAGCAGGTTTGGATGCACCTAACTATCCATCTAGCTATACCTTGTTTTGATATTGGATTTCCTGTATGAGGTTTTTGAAATGCAATAAATAGTTGTTTTGTTTTCCTAATTAGTTTTGTTCTGTCAATGTAGTACATTAGTGCTCTTTTGATGTCTAATGTATGTAGTGCTCTTTCAGCTATTGAGTCTGGCTGTGGAAAGAACACTGGCAATTCTACTGTTTGATTTAAGTGGAACGGTGAGATGACCTTTGGTAAGAATTTTGGGTTGGTTCTTAGAACTACCTTATTTTTGTGTATTTGAATAAATGGTTCTTGTATAGTAAATGCCTGAATTTCACTTACTCTTTTTAGAGATGTAATGGCAATGAGAAATGCAACTTTCCACGTTAGATATTGCATTTCGCAAGAATGCATGGGTTCGAAAGGTGGACCCATGAGTCTTGTTAAGACAATATTGAGGTTCCATGAAGGAACAGGTGGTGTCCTTGGTGGTATAATTCTTTTTAGGCCTTCCATAAATGCTTTAATGACAGGTATTCTAAATAGGGAAGTTGAATGAGTAATTTGCAGGTATGCAGATATTGCTGCGAGATGTATCTTTATGGAAGAGAAAGCTAGATTTGACTTTTGCAAATGTAGTAAATACCCTACAACATCTTTTGGAGATGCATGCAATGGTTGAACTTGATTATTATGGCAGTAGCAAACAAATCTTTTCCATTTACTTGCATAGCAGTGTCTAGTGGATGGCCTTCTAGCTTGTCTTATGACCTCCATACATTCCTGTGTGAGGTTTAAGTGTCCAAATTCTAGGATTTCAGGAGCCAAATTGCTAGATTCAGCGATGCTGGGTTTGGATGCCTGATTTGTTGCTTGTGTTGTGTTAACAGATCTGGCCTGTTGGGTAGTTTGACATGAGGTACTACTGACAGGTCTAGTAGTGTTGTATACCAAGGTTGTCTTGCCCATGTTGGTGCTATTAGAATGAGTTTGAGTTTGTTTTGACTCAATCTGTTTACTAGATATGGAAGGAGAGGGAGAGGGGGAAAAGCGTATGCAAATATCCCTGACCAATTCATCCATAGAGCATTGCCTTGAGATTGCCGGTGTGGGTACCTGGATGCGAAGTTTTGGCATTTTGCGTTTTCTTTTGTTGCAAATAGATCTATTTGAGGTGTTCCCCAAATTTGGAAGTAAGTGTTCAGGATTTGGGTGTGAATCTCCCATTCGTGGACCTGTTGGTGATCCCGAGAGAGACTGTCTGCTAGCTGGTTCTGGATCCCTGGAATAAACTGTGCTATTAGGCGAATGTGGTTGTGAATTGCCCAATGCCATATTTTTTGTGTTAGGAGACACAACTGTGTTGAGTGTCCCCCCCCCCCGTTTGTTTAAATAATACATTGGTGTCATGTTGTCTGTTTTGACCAGAATGTATTTGTGGGTTATTATGGGTTGGAATGCTTTCAACGCTAGAAATACTGCTAACAATTCGAGGTGATTGATATGAAACTTTTTGATGTACGTCCCATTGTCCTTGTATGCTTCGTTGATTGAGGTGTGCCCCCCACCCTGTCATGGAAGCATCTGTTATCACGTATTGTGGTACTGGGTCTTGGAAAGGCCGCCCTTTGTTTAAATTTGTACTGTTCCACCATAGAAGCGAGATATATGTTTGGCGGTCTATCAACACCAGATCTAGAAGTTGACCCTGTGCGTGTGACCATTGTGATGCTAGGCACTGTTGTAAAGGCCTCATGTGCAATCTTGCGTTTGGGACAATGGCTATGCATGAGGACATCACGCCTAGGAGTTTTAATACCATCTTTGCATGTACTTTTTGTGTTGGGTACATAGCTTGTATCACCTTGTGAAAATTGTGAACCCTTTGTGGACTTGGAGTGGCTATCCCCTTTGTTGTGTTGATTGTCGCTCCTAAGTATTGCTGTGTTTGACACGGCAGAATGTGTGACTTTGCATAGTTGATGGAGAAACCCAGTTTGCAAAGGGTTTGTATAACATAATCTGTGTGGTGTGAACACTTTGTTAGCGAGTTGGTTTTTATTAACCAATCGTCTATGTACGGGAACACGTGTATTTGCTGCCTTCTGATATGTGCAGCTACTACTGCTAGACATTTCGTAAAGACTCTTGGCTCGGTTGTTATTCCGAATGGCAACACTTTGAATTGGTAATGTATTCCTTTGAATACGAACCGTAGGTATTTCCTGTGCGAGGGATGTATCGGTATATGGAAATACGCGTCTTTTAGATCTAAGGTTGTCATGTAGTCCTGCTGTTTCAGTAGTGGTATTACGTCTTGTAACGTGACCATGTGAAAGTGTTCTGATTTGATGAAGGTGTTTAATGTTCTGAGATCTAATATCGGTCTCAGAGTTTTGTCCTTTTTTGGTATTAGAAAGTACAGTGAGTAAACTCCTGTGTTCTTTTGTGGACCTGGTACTAATTCTATAGCGTCTTTTTGCAGTAATGCTTGAACTTCTAGTTGTAGAAGGTCTAAATGCTGTTTTGACATTTTGTGTTTTCGGTGGGACGTTTGGAGGGAGTTGGAGAAATTCTATGCAATAACCATGTTGGATAATTGCTAAGACCCAAGTGTCTGTTGTTATCTCCTCCCAAGATTTGTAGAACTGGCTTAGTCTTTCCCCCCACTGGTGTTGTGTGAAGGGGTTGAGTGACTTGTGAGTCACTGCTTGTTTTGAGGGGTTTTGGGCCCTTGAAATTTTCCCCGGTTTCTTGGGAATTGGCCCCCTCTGTATTGGCCCCGAAAGCCTCCCCTTTGATACTGTCCCTGGTAGGTAGACGGTGTTGTTTGTGAGGTGCTGGCTTGTGTGGCTTGACCTCGAAACCCTCCTCTGAAAGTAGTTTTGCGAAATGTGCCAAATGTGCCTCTGCCCTGCGGGGAATAGAGTGCGCCCATGGCTTTAGCTGTGTCAGTGTCTTTCTTTAATTTTTCAATTGCAGTGTCCACTTCTGGTCCAAACAATTGTTGTTCATTGAACGGCATATTGAGCACTGCCTGTTGTATCTCAGGTTTGAAGCCGGATGTGCGCAGCCATGCGTGCCTCCTTATCGTTACAGCAGTATTTATAGTTCTTGCAGCTGTATCTGCTGCATCCATAGAAGAACAGATTTGGTTGTTGGATATGTTTTGTCCCTCTTCAACCACTTGTTTTGCCCGTTTTTGGAATTCTTTGGGGAGGTGCTCGATGAGATGCTGCATCTCGTCCCAATGGGCTCTGTCATATCGTGCTAGGAGTGCCTGCGCGTTGGCGATGCGCCACTGATTTGCAGCTTGTACTGCAACCCTTTTCCCGGCTGCATCAAACTTTCGGCTCTCCTTGTCTGGAGGTGGTGCGTCGCCGGATGTGTGCGAGTTGGCTCTTTTACGAGCTGCTCCTACGACAACTGAATCTGGTGTCAGTTGTGATGTAATAAAAGCAGGGTCTGTGGGTGGTGCCTTGTATTTCTTCTCCACCCTTGGGGTTATTGCTCTGCTTTTAACTGGCTCCTTAAAGATTTGTTTAGCGTGCCTTATCATTCCCGGGAGCATAGGAAGGCTTTGATAATTGCTATGGGTGGAGGACAGGGTGTTAAAAAGGAAGTCATCCTCGATAGGCTCTGAATGTAGCGATACGTTATGAAACTCTGCTGCCCTAGCTACCACCTGAGCATACGCTGTACTGTCCTCAGGTGGTGAGGGCTTAGTGGGGTACGACTCAAGGCTATTGTCCGATACTGGGGCGCCATAGAGATCCCATGCGTCCTGGTCATCTTGGCTCATGGTGGTATGAGCTGGTGATTGTGACGGAATCTGTGCCGGTAATATACGAGTTGCCGGTGGTGGAGTTACCTTCTTCACCACTTTTGCTTGTGGTGTTTTTTAATTGTTGTTGGAAATCTAGTTTCCTTTTTCTTCTGATTGGGGGAAGGGTGCTGATCTTCCCTGTAGCACTTTGTATAAAGATCCGCTTTTGCGTGTGATCTACAGCTGTTGTTTGTAATTCCTCCTCAAATCTGTGTTTTTGAAGTTGGGAGGACAGTGATTGTTCCTCTGAGTAGGAACTGGCTTTCGGTTCGGTTGCTGGGCGTTTTGGCACCGAAACAGTGTCTTTTGTTGTTTTCGGCTCCGAAGAGATTTTCCTCTTTTTCGGTGTCGTACCTTCTTGGCGTCGACCATCTTCCGTGCCGCTATCTCTGTGCTGAGCAGCTTCGGTGCTGCTGTCTCGGTGTCGACCCTTTTCTGCAGCAGTTTCTCGGTCCCGAGATTGCTGCGTGCCTGTGTCTCGACCTGAGTCGGACGCTCTCGGCACCAGCTCGCCCTTTTTCGGTGCCGATGGACGGTCACCTACTTTATGGGTTGAGCCATGGCCTGTCGGCAGTGGCGTCCCCTGGGCTTTGTCTGTTTTTCTGTGTGATGCTTGTTTCGACGTCTTACTCACGGTTTCTTTGACGTCGAATTCTTCGGAATCCGATTCGTGGATGGAGAATGTTTCTTCTTCTCCCTCTTCCTCGAACCGTTGTTGTCCTGTCGGCGTGGACGCCATCTGCAACCTTCTGGCTCTTCGGTCTCGGAGCGTTTTTCTCGACCGAAACGCTCGACAGGCCTCACACGTTTCTTCTTTGTGCTCGGGTGACAGGCACAAGTTACAGACCAAATGTTGGTCTGTATAGGGATATTTACTGTGGCATTTAGGACAGAATCGGAACGGGGTCCGTTCCATCAGTCTCGATGTTGCACGCGGTCGGGCCGACCAGGCCCCGACGGGGGATCGAAATTACCCCAAAGGGCTACCGGAGCTCTTCAAGATTCAGTGTCGATTCTAATCTAACCCGATACCGAACGAAACAATACCGACGAATTTTCCGTTGATTCTGACTAACTTTCCGACCCGAAACACGGAGCGAAAAGGAACACGTCCGAACCCGATGGCGGAAAAAAAACAATCTAACATGGAGTCGACGCCCATGCGCAATGGAACCAAAGTAGGAGGAGTCCCTCGGTCTCGTGACTCGAAAAGACTTCTTCGAAGAAAAACAACTTGTAACACTCCGACCCAACACCAGACGGCGGACTATGCACAGCATGTGTATCTGCAGCTACACATGCCACCGAACACCTGATTATCCAACTAGAGTGAACAGTACCCACACAGATATTGCCAATCAACCACTGAATACTGCACAACCCAGACACGGTCTCACAATGAAATAATCCAGAGCACTGGATCATGTATACTTCTTCTGAGGATAACGCTATAACTAGGGTGACGGAGCCAAACAAAAAAAAAGAATCCAAAATACCCCTCAAAACTACCTCTGGGGTGACTAAGAAAAGCAAATCTGTGTGCATTGTCAAAGCCCCATAAGCATCTCTCCACAAAGTCAAATATGATGGAGTGCCAAAGTGTTTCCTACAAGAGGGCAAAAAAAACCATATAGATTGGCACCAGTAATGTTTTTCACAATTACTACACTTCCCCAATTTACTGTGAAATACCTGGAAGCTATGTGCAATATTTATTATTTACAAAAACTCATGAGAGGCTAAGCAATACAGAGCAGGGAAAAACGAAGAAAATTGTGAATACAGCTAAAAAAGATTCTTATAACTAAAATAAATGGCTAAATACTAAATAAAGGAAATGATAGAGGAGGATGCTGAAAAAAATATCATTTAAGCATACTCAGAAAGTAGGGTTAAATGTTAGGCTGGGTGTACAATCTGTAATAACTACAATAAATGATATGAGAAAATCAATCAATTTCAGAATGTGGACACCTACACAGAAAAAGTAAAACTGAACTGCCTTTTAAAGTCACTGGCACCTGCAAGTTCAAGAGCGGTGTATGTTAGCAATCAACCAAGCGCTTAATAGTTTCATACCTGGTGCTATAGACGGGTTCAGTCAGGCAGCAAAAGACAGAAGCAGCCATGGAGAGCAGCAAGGATGCAGCACACGGAGGATTAACAGGCAAGCACGTCATAGGCAAGAGGAAACAAAAACATTTTAAAAAAGCCAGGTTAACTACGGCTATCAAAGAGGTGTGGTTAAGTGCAGCTGCGTCCGTGAGGCTGAGGATCAGAACGAGGGATGGAGCAGCGACAGTTGACTACACAATTGAGACTACACAGTACTGACAGTCACTGTGGATAAAGGGAAGTGGAAATAGGCAAGTAAACATGGAGACCATAAATATACACACAGGATGGCAGGGGGCGGTGAGGGGATTCAGGGTGAGGTTAGCAACATAGGATATGAGGAAAAGAGAGAGAAGAGGGAGGGAAGATCCAATATATAAGTATGAAAGACCAGTAAACCGCATAAGGAAATAAACACTTTGACATTAGAGCCAGATGAGTGTCAAAGCAGTGATAAGTTAAATGGGAAAACTGTGGACCTGAAAGGGAACAGGTGAGAAATGCTGCTGTAAGGGGGATGGGGTGAGTGGGTACTGTAGAAGGGAGCAGATGAGATGGTGCAGTAGAGGTGACACAGGTAGAATTTTGGAGATGGGAAGCATAGAGGTGGAAGGGTAGGTGTGACGAGTGTAGATGCATCAAGTTTGAATGTGGACCAAGCAATGTTGATGTTAAAATTGAAGAGGTAAGCATGCAGAAGAGGGAAAGACGTTAACTGAATCAATGGCTTAGAAACTGATACAGAGTGGGGCTTGCCTACAGGCGAAACAGGTAGTGCAAGAAGGGCTGGTCTGACAGGTCAGTGAATGGGCCATTTTGTTTCTGGGCCATTTTCTACTGTTGACTGCCACGATATTAGCACAAACCTGGTCTGCAGCAAGCATAAATGCAAGCGGTATCCCATACCTTGCAAAACACCTAGAACGCATGTCTTCATAGGTTTAAAAAAAAAAAAAAAAAAAAAAGTCGATTTTCAAATGGGCTGCTTTTTAGCTACCTGGTTCATTAACCAGGTAACTTATTTTGGTTGCCGGGCCAATTTTCTGTTGCAGTCCAACCCTGTTCTGATATATGCCTTTATCAAGCAAAGCCACTTCCATTGCTCACAGGCTACAGTAACTTTTGTTGTACTAAGCTCACTAGAACATGAATGATGATAATGGTTCCTCAGAGAACAAAACTATCACGTAGGAAAAACTGGTAAAGATAACCTATTTCCACAGGACCAGAAAGTGAGGAAAAACTCTGAATCCTATCAGAGTCGCAGTTTACAAGGAAAAGCTAAAGTATAGTGGGGAGAACAGCTAGCCTTTCGTACATTTGGTAAGCATTATTACCTGACAAACTAGACCAAGTGTCTGCCCACATCAGTGTGTGGTTACATCAAGTGGAGCAATGCCACAATTTCACCTACAACCTTGGATCCCTTCAGAGAAGCAGCTGTGTTACTTTGTTTGGACCCTGTCTATAGAAAAACAGAAGATACTGCTGCACTTCCATGTAAAATATCACACAGGGTGCAGAAGCTGTCCCGCTGAATTCTAAAAGAGGATATATGGTGTAAAAGCAACCAGTGAAATCAGACCACAGTTATCTGTTGGTGTGTTTCCCTCATTATCCCAATAAGGAGATGTGGAAATCTTTTTCTCCCTGAAGGAATAGAACTGTTCTTGTGAGCTCAGTGAGATGGACAACCTTGGAACAGGGATCATGTTAAGACATCTGGAATGACACTGTTGTGCTCAATCCTACAAAAACAAGGACCAATTATTTTACCTGGCTCTTGATCCCTTGCTGAGTGATGAATGTTTTCAACGCGCCGGTCTCAGAATTCTGAGGATAACCAAAATCCAGGATTTCTAGAGATGAGCAAATTGAAAAAGAAAGTAAACAACCTTTATAAATATCAGCATTTTCATTCCATCTTCTTAAAATACAATAATATTATGTGGATTGCTCATAACTCTTACTACAAACAGATTTATTGCCAACCAAGGCTTGCTACATCGTAACATAGTGGAGAAAGGATTCCTACTTGCTAAACCCATACAGTTAAATGACTAAAAGAAAAAAGTTATCTTTAATGTTACCTTGACTGATGAGTTAACTGTATACCTCAGAGAACCCTATTACCTAGCAGCAGGATCAGAAATTGCTTCGCAAAGCTGTTTAAGAACAAGCAATGGCTGACCTGTACCTGTGCCATGTATGCGCTTCATGTAGAAAGTTGGTCATGACACAAAGATGTAAACACAATTGGCAGACGCAGCTTTCTGAAATGAAGCACATCTGGATGAAGGTAATGAGTAAAGGCAGATGTTTAGGTACGTCAGGGTGTAGGAAAAAAGGACTGACCCCTTTCACTATGAAAAACAGTCATTAAAGTTTATCCTTTTCCGAATCCACAGCAAGAGAACAAGTAATTGAGATAGAAAATGCAGTAACATGCCGCCGACCTCGAAGGATTAAACAGTGCAATAAATATCATCAACCAGAGGCAAGTATATGCAGAATGATCCATAGAGTGCCCCAAACGGCTGCCCCATAAATATGACAATTTGCCTGTAGACCACATGGAATACAGCCTTGGCTGTAGTGAAAATATGACCGGATGTTCAATTCCCCTACAGTATAACAGGAGGGGAAGGAGATGAATCCTGCAGTAAGAGAGTTTTTGGATGCACCCAACATAAGAATTGTGCAACAACTCCTCAGAAGAAAGTGGATGTAGACAGAAATAAAAAACATCTTAATTGAGAATACCGTTCCATAATACCATTATTATAAAGGATGGGTCGGTCCCAAACACGATCATTGTAAACCAGTGATACTCAAAGTGCGGCCCTCCCTGACCTTCACATGCAGCCCTCTGGTGAACAGCAGCGCTGGGCTTCTGTTTCAGCAATAACATTGAGAAAGAGGTTAAACAAACAGGCAAGCACTTATGTAAAGATTAATTGAAGTTTAAGGAAGGAAGTAACTAACTTATCCTCCCTAAGTTTAGAAACACCTTTAATTTTAAAGACATTTTGCTGCAAAAGTGTAAAAATGTCTCTGTAAAAATCAAAGTTTATTTCATGAACATGCAGAACTGCTTCACCTTAATACATTACATATTAGTCGATTGGAATTATTTATTATTATTTTTTTTTAAAGCAATAGTTTTCAAACATGAATTTAAAAACGTTCATTCTTCTCCCCAGCTTGACAATAATGTCAATAGTGACCTAAGATGCAAGTCAGTTAAGGGTACTCCTTGGCCTGGGTTCCAAGTATACATGAAAAACATTATAGTTTATTAAAGCAAACACTGGAGAATGATTTGTACAGTGACATCGAGAAGTCATGTATTCCAAAAGCCTTTTAATTAGGATAATGAAGAAAAAGGAGGGAAAGTGAAATAAACAACTGCCTTGGATCACACAATTTGGTAAAGTGGGGAAGCCAGGATTAATCCCAGGTTTTCTGGTTTCACATTGTGTATTTCAGCTGATGGATGTACAGGTTTCGATTCCCCTACATCCACCTTGACACCGTCCCCACGACCGCCACCTTGCTGACATCAATGTGGCCCTCGGTCACATCACAGACAGGCCTTTTAGCCCCTAGGAAAATGTTTGTGAGTACCCATGTTGTGAACAAAGAAGTGGAATTCGGACCCTCATAGGACTCACAACCACATCCTGCAAACATTAGAGAAAACTTGGGTTTAATGAAATTAAGAACTAGGGGCTGCCCTGGACAATACCTAGAACCTGGGGCATATGCTAGACAAACAAAAAGGGTTACATGTTAAGAATGAACCCAAACATACTCAATGACTGCTTGATATGCCATAATGTAGAGAGCACCTAGAAATATATGACGAAGAACAAAATTGTTACTTACCAGCAGGAGTAGTTTTGCAGCCTGAAGAGTTATCTGGATTCACATGCTGTGCATCATCCCGCCATCTAGTGGATGGGTCCGGGGTTGTCTTTTTTTTCCTCTCTCTTTTTGGGCATCATCGATCACCATTTGGTGCTTGGCCCGTCCCCTGTATGTCAGACGGCGCCCCGGTAGTTCCTGTGCGTGGAAGCAATCTTCAAATCATTTTTTCCTCTTTTTCTTCTTCTTGCTTTTATGCACATTAGACCTCTTCCCCACCTGTCTGTCCTGTTCTCATTTTCAGGGAGGTGGGTGGGTTGCATGTGAATCCAGAAAACTCTTCAGGATGCAAAACTACTCCTACTGGTAAGTAACCATTTCGTTTTGCAGCATTAATCCTCTTCTGGATTCACGTGCTGTGCATCAGATTGTGTAGAGGTTTTTCCCTTTATATGGGTTGGTTGGGTTGAAAAGATGAGTTGCATACAGGTGTTGCAGTACCTTCTGTCTCACTTGTGCTTCTTTAAGCATTTGAATTTCCACACAATAATAAGTTGTGAATGTTTGTGGGGGATGCCCATGTTGCTGCTGTGCAGATAGTGTTGATGGGTATATTTGCCATGAAAGGTAGTGTTGCGCCCTTTTTCCTTGTTGAGTGTGCTTTTGGGCAGTGAGGCAGTTGTGTGACAGCTGCTGAGTAGCATGTATGGGTTGTTTCCACAATCCATTGTGAGATAGTCCCCTCTGTGACAGGGATCTTTTACTGGATTTGGCATATGAGACAAACAGTTGGTTTCCTTTGCAGAGCTGCTTGGTCTCTTAAGTAGTATATTGGTGCCCTTCTTAAGTCCAGTGAATGTAGTTTTCTTTCCAGTTGAGTTTGTGGGTTCTTGAAGGGGACTGGCTACTGTGTTTGGATGACATGGAACTTGCTCACCACTTTAGGCAGGCAGTGGTGGGTTCGTTCTAAGAACTACCTTGTCCTTATGGATTTTCATGTATGGTTCCTGTATTTAGCTCTTGAATTTTGTTTGCCCTTCGTAGCAATGCGATAGCTTTGAGGAAGGCAGTCTTTAGCGTGGTAAACGGAAGTTCAGCTTTGTGCATGGGTTCAAATGGTTGTGCCATAAGCTGTGTTAACATTGATTTTTATGTTCCACATCGGGGTAAGTGCCCTTTTTGGAGGGGCGTTTCGTTGGATCCTTCCAGAAACCTTTTTATAACAGGTGTTGTGAAGAAACTTTTACATAATGCTCCTCTGGTGTAAGCCACGATTGCTTCCAAGTGTACCTTGAGAAAAGATTAGTTGATCCCGCTGTCTAGCAAGTGTGTGAACTACATTATTTCCGATTCAGGCCTGGACGTTGCTTCTAAGGATTTATTTCTTGTGAACAATAGGAGGTATCTCTTCCATTTTGATGTGTAGCATCTTCTTGTTGTTGGTTTTCTCGCTTCCTTTGGTACCTCCATGGTTCTGGGTGGTAGGTTTAAGTGCCCAAATTCTATGTATTCAGCGCCACGTTACTAGATTGAGTGTTGCTGGCTCTGGGGAGTATTTGCCCCTTCTGCATTGCGAGTAGGTCCTGTTCCGCTTTCCTCTTCATCATCTGTCCCTTGGACAGCTCAAGTAGGTTTGAACCCAATGCTTGTCTGGCCCACTGAGGGGCTATAAGGGTGAGGTTTGTTCCTGGTTTCCTGGCCTTCTCCAGTACCCTTGGTATTAGGGGTATCAGTGGAAATGTGTAGGCAAATCTCCCTGACCAGTTTAGTGACAGGGCATTCCCTTCTGACTGGTGGTGTGGAAACCTGGAGGCGAGGTGTTGGCATTTTCTGCTGATGCGAACAAGTCGATTGTTGGCGCGCCCCAAATCCTGAAGATTTTTTCTAGTTTCCTTTGTTTTATCTCCCATTCATGTGTGCTGTTTTCCTGTCTGCCTCTATGTTGTCTGTCTGCCTTCCCTGATAGGTGAACGGTTTGTAGGTTGATCTTCTGTGGTGTCGCCCGATTCCATATTTCCTGGGCTAGCTTGCTATGGGTGAATGACTTTGTCCCCCCCTTGTTCAAATAAAACATTGATATTGTATTGTCTGTTTGGATTAGTACTGTTTTCCAGATACTTGCGCTTGAAATGCTTTAAGTGCTAGTAAAAAAAAATTCAGCTCTAGGAAACTGATGTATTTTATCGCATCCATCTTGTTCCATTAGCCTTGGATTCTTAATTTGCCCGTGGCTGCTCCCGCCGCTTGTGGGACGAGTCCATTGTGATGGTCATTGACAGAGTTGTTGTCTTGAAATGTCTTCCCCTGGTTATGTGTATGGATGTCAACCACTGTATCTGCTTCAGTATTTTTACTGTTTCAACAACTAGATCCTCCCAACTCCAAGTGGTTTGTTACCAGTTGTTGGTCAGCCATTCCAGGAGTCTTGCATGAGGTATGAAGGGAATGCATGATGCCATCATGCCCATCAACTTTATGATTGTCCTCAAGGTCAGAGACTGTTCCTTCTGGTAAAGGCGAGTTTGCATGTGATCGCTTGTATTTTCCTCTGGGCAGGGTAAGCATGTGCTTTCCTTACATTGAGTCTGGCTTCCAGGAAGATCTTTCCTTGCTGTGGTTCTGCAGTTGACTTTGTGATTTATGCTGAACCCTAGCTTTTAAAGGGTTGTGATCACGGTTTTGGTATCGCTTTCACATTTCTCCTTTGAGTGTGCCTTTATTAGCCAGTCCAGGTAGGTGTATACGTGAATTCCCTTCCTTCTTAGGAATGCTGCGACTGTTGCTAAGCATTTTGTGAAAACTCTTGGTGCCGACTTGAATCCGAAGAGTAATACCATGAATTGTCAGTGAACTCCTTCAAGTACGAATCGGGGGTATCTTTTGTGTGCTTGGTTCAACGGTACGTGCAGATAGGCGTCCTGAAGGTCTATGGTTGCTATACAGTCTCCTTTTTGCAGGAGTGAGATCACCTCCTGTAGGGTTGTAATTTTGAGATGCTGAGTGTGGATGAATTTGGCCCTCTACCTCAAAAGGGTTGTCTTGCAAGAGGTTGTCACTGCTGGTTTCCAGTCTATTGGCCACTTTTTTGGCAACTCCCCTGGGGCGGTTGCCGCTGTCCTGTCATGAAGCCTCCCCTTCCTGTGGGCCTTCTGATGGTTCTTCCTCTGCTGAAATTGCCTCTGTATTGTAGTGCCCCCACTGCCTTTGCTGTTTGGTTGTCCTTTTTGATCTGTTGCAATGACTCATCCACTTCTTGGCCAAATAAGGCCTTTCCAGTGAAGTTTTTTTTATTTTATTTTTTTATTATGGAGGCCTGTAACTTGGGTTTGAAGCCGGATATCCTGAGCCATGCATGCCTCCTCAGTGTTGTGCCTGTACACATTTGTATGCTGGCTGTGTCTGCCGCACCCAGCGCTCATTTTAGGTAGGCATTGGCAATGGTTTTCCCCTTCTGTATGATTGCTTTTGCTCTTTTGTTACCTCCTTCTGGGAGCTTCTTTGTTAGTTCTTCAATTTCGTCCCACTCCTGGGGGCCATATCTGTTAAGAAGGGCATTTGAGTTTGCTATACACCACTGTGCAGACGCTTCTCCCTCCATCTCCCCCCCCCCATGTCCAGCCTTTTGCTTTCCCCTTCTGGAGGGGAGCCTGTGGAGGTGTGCGCTTTGCACCTTCTCCTTGCTGTTGTGACAATGATCGAGTCCACCACTGTGTACCCCTGAATAGATTTGAGGTCTTTGGAAAGGGCTTGTATTTTTTCTCCACCCTTGGTGCCACCCTTTTGCTTCCTCTGGTTCTCTGAAGGCCTCCTTACCCGGGTCCAGAATGCTGAGTAGCATGGAGAGATAGAGGTTTCCCCTTGCTTGATGGCAAGAGGGTTTCCAGAAGGAAACACTAGCCTCCCTTCTCTTCTTCCATGGTACTCAATACGTGTCTGCTGCCCTCTTCACTAAGCCGTTATAGCATGTGGTGTCACCAGTGGCGAACACTTTGAGAGGTAGTCGTCGACCTCTTCTGGACACTGTTTGGAGGTCACTCCAATTGCCCTCGAAACTCCCCGTTTCTTCCTCTTTGGGGTTGTGGAATTCCTCCACCACCTCCTCTTCTTTGTGAAGCTCAAGGGTTGCCGGTGCGTGGCCATTGAGGGTTTTGGTGAGATTTCAAATTGCTTTAGTGCATCATGAAACTCTCTTTGCAAGAGTGCTGCTGTTTTAGCCTCTAGATGCCTTTTTCTCCACCTCCGATGACACTGACATCTTGTGCTGTTGACTGTCATTTTCAGCATTTTTTCCTCCAATAGTTTCGGGGTTTCCTTCCCCCTGGAGGGTTTTGCCTGTTTTGGAGCCCAGCCTTCATCGTTATCTCTGGTCTGGAATCCGTGGGGCTCTCTTGTTCGTGGCTGGCCCTGGTTCGTTGTTTTCTTGGACGTTGGGGCTGCCTTGTGGTGCTTTTTGTCAGGGAGTCCTAGTGTCTTTAGCTCTGCACTGCCGCGTGGTGTTCGTCCTAGTGTCTTTAGCTCTGCACTGCCGCGTGGTGTTCTTCTATCTGTTTTCGGCATGCCCTGAGGGTTTTGGGTACAAAGGAAGCGCAGGCCTCGCAGCCCTCGTCTCTGTGGCCATTTGGAAGGCAGAGGTTGCAGACTTTGTGTGGGTCATGCTGGGCACATTTATGGTGGCAGTTTGGGCAGAATTTAAATGGGGTGTTATTCATGAACTCGACATTGCTTCATTCTCCTGGCTCATGTGAATACCTCCGGCGTCCTACGGCGGGGGACACGTTAGTTTCTGTCCTTGTCAAGGTAGTTGAGTTCAGCATTATGTTCTTGAAAAACGTTCACATTTCTACTGATCTTTTCAGCGTTGTCTCAAAAAACTTTGGAGCTCCACCACTGTTTCCAAAAAATAATCTGAAGATGGCTACCGCACACAATAACTTTCAGGGCACTGTCTGATGTCATACAGGGGACGGACCAGGTACCAAATGGTGGCCAACATGCCCTTCCCCCCAAAATAAAAATGGAAAAAAAAGACTTCTGGCCCAACCACTAAATGGCGGAATGATGCCCAGCACGTGAATCCAGAAAAGGATTCATGATACAAAACTACCATTAACGTCATGGCCGAAGGCTATCTGGGGCCCGCTGACATCTTACCTGCTGGCTCTGCCACCTACCCCATAATACACTATGTCCCCTGAGTGTGAATCCAGCTAGAAGGGTGGAGGAGGGCACTGATATCTGTACCAATAATGCAGGACAAACTAATTTACACTGTACCGATTACATATGGCAACTGACTGCATACTGCCTTTGTATGTTAATTTTAATTAAAAATAAATTGTTTTCTTTTACAGAACACAACCATCAATAGATGACAGCCAGTAAGGACTCAGCAAAAATAGGATTAAGAATCAGTCACTAAAGGTACTTCTATTTTCAATCCACAGGGCGAAGCCTCAAGAATTAGCCTGCTGGGTACCAGATTAAAATTAAGCCAGGCTGCAGCACAGGGTGTAGGAAGTTGGCTCTGTATGTACTATTTCAAAGTAAGGAATAGTATGCAGAGTCCAAGGGTTCCCCTTAGAGGTAAGATAGTGGCAAAAAGAGATAATACGAATGCTCTATTTTGTGGTAGTGTGGTCGAGCAGTAGGCTTATCAAAGGAGTAGTGTTAAGCATTTGTTGTACATACACACAGGCAATAAATGAGGAACACACACTCAGACAATTCCAGGCCAATAGGTTTTTGTATAGAAAAATATATTTTCTTAGTTTATTTTAAGAACCACAGGTTCAAATTTTACATGTAATATCTCATTTGAAAGGTATTGCAGGTAAGTACTTTAGGAACTTTGAATAATCACAATAGCATATATACTTTTTACATAAAACACATATAGCTATTTTAAAAGTGGACACAGTGCAATTTTCACAGTTCCTAGGGGAGGTAAGTTATTGTTAGTTCTTGCAGGTAAGTACACCCTCAGCAGCGCAGGGGCGGCCGGGTGCAGCATGCAAACAAGCGTCGGGTTTGTAATAGGAATCAATGGGAGACCAAGGGGTCTCTTCAGCGATGCAGACAGGCAAGGGGGGTGGGCTCCTCGGGGTAGCCACCACCTGGGCAAGGGAGAGGGCCTCCTGGGGGTCACTCCTGCACTGGAGTTCCGATCCTTCAGGTCCTGGGGGCTGCGGGTGCAGGGTCTTTTCCAGGCGTCGGGATCTGGGAGTCAGGCAGTCGCGGTCAGGGGGAGCCTCGGGATTCCCTCTGCAGGCGTCGCTGTGGAGGCTCAGGGGGGACAACTTTGGTTACTCACAGTCTTGGAGTCGCCTGGGGGTCCTCCCTGTAGCGTTGGTTCTTCACCAGTCGAGTCGGGGTCGCCGGGTGCAGTGTTGCAAGTCTCACACTTCTGGCGGGAATTGCAGGGGTCTTTAAAGTTGCTCCTCTGGAAACAAAGTTGCAGTCTTTGTTGAACAGGGCCGCTGTTCTCGGGAGTTTCTTGGTCCTTTTAGAGCAGGGAAGTCCTCTGAGGATTCAGAGGTCGCTGGTCCTGGGGAAAGCGTAGCTGGAGCAGTTTTCTTCCGAAGGGGGGAGACAGGCCGGTAGAGCTGGGGCCAAGGCAGTTGGTGTCTCAGTCTTCTCTGCAGGGTTTTTCAGCTCAGCAGTCCTCTTCTTCTTAGGTTGCAGGAATCTAAGTTCCTAGGTTCTGGGGAGCCCTTAAATACTAAATTTAAGGGCGTGTTTAGGTCAGGGGGGTTAGTAGCCAATGGCTACTAGCCCTGAGGGTGGGTACACCCTCTTTGTGCCTCCTCCCAAGGGGAGGGGGTCACATTCCTATCCCTATTGGGGGAATCCTCCATCTGCAAGATGGAGGATTTCTAAAAGTTAGAGTCACCTCAGCTCAGGACACCTTAGGGGCTGTCCTGACTGGCCAGTGACGACTCCTTGTTATTCTCATTATTTCCTCCGGCCTTGCCGCCAAAAGTGGGGCCGTGGCCGGAGGGGGCGGGCAACTTCACTAGCTGGAGTGCCCTGTGGTGCTGGAACAAAGGGGGTGAGCCTTTGAGGCTCACCGCCAGGTGTTACAGCTCCTGCCTGGGGGAGGTGTTAGCATCTCCACCCAGTGCAGGCTTTGTTACTAGCCACAGAGTGACAAAGGCACTCTCCCCATGTGGCCAGCAACATGTCTCAAGTGTGGCAGGCTGCTAAAACCAGTCAGCCTACACGGGTAGTTGGTTAAGGTTTCAGGGGGCACCTCTAAGGTGCCCTCTGGGGTGTATTTTACAATAAAATGTACACTGGCGTCAGTGTGCATTTATTGTGCTGAGAAGTTTGATACCAAACTTCCCAGTTTTCAGTGTAGCCATTATGGTGCTGTGGAGTCCGTGTTTGACAGACTCCCAGACCATATACTCTTATGGCTACCCTGCACTTACAATGTCTAAGGTTTTGCTTAGACACTGTAGGGGCACAGTGCTCATGCACTGGTGCCCTCACCTATGGTATAGTGCACCCTGCCTTAGGGCTGTAAGGCCTGCTAGAGGGGTGACTTATCTATACTGCATAGGCAGTGTGAGGTTGGCATGGCACCCGGAGGGGAGTGCCATGTCGACTTACTCGTTTTGTCCTCACCAGCACACACAAGCTGGCAAGCAGTGTGTCTGTGCTGAGTGAGGGGTCCCCAGGGTGGCATAAGATATGCTGCAGCCCTTAGAGACCTTCCCTGGCATCAGGGCCCTTGGTACCAGTTACAAGGGACTTACCTGGATGCCAGGGTGTGCCAATTGTGAAAACAAAAGTACAGGTTAGGGAAAGAACACTGGTGCTGGGGCCTGGTTAGCAGGCCTCAGCACACTTTCAATTCAAAACATAGCATCAGCAAAGGCAAAATGTCAGGGGGTAACCATGCCAAGGAGGCATTTCCTTACACAGGGCATCTCACAGAAACAGCTGCAACAGTCAGCATCCCAATGTGCAAGGAGACAAGATGATGAACCATGATAATGCATTTTTCATTTGTCATATCACTACGTCAACACTCACAAGCACTTTTTGTTCAGCGGTAAATATTTTAGATACTTGTTTAGATGTCTCTCTGCTTCTTAAACATCTTCTAAAACATCTGAAGGATTTCACCACACACTTGTTCAACAAGAACTCTCACTCCGTAAGTAGAACAACTGAATGTGGGCTTATAAAATGGAACTAAGGGGGTGATGCATGGCTTACATGCCTGGGGTGCGGTGACAACTAAAGAGCTCACTCACTTGGAACACAGGTAGATGGTCTGGGACAGCCACACAACAAGACCCTATCAGATGGTGAACGTCAAGCACTAAACAGAAGAGACCTGGGTCTAGCCTGGAGAAATACTCATGTACTCAATATAGCCAAAGACTGTCCCAAGAAGAGAATAAGTCCAGCAGAATGCTGTAGTGGCTGCTGTTGAGGGATTGACCACACTCACAAATCCTCTAGCTGGGGGGGGGGGGGGGGGGGGGTATGTGGGAGCTGTGTTTGACCTTGCTCAGAAGACGATGGCAGATACAGATGTCCTAGAGGACTAACTCCAACGGCTGCCCTGCCGAAACAGAGCATGAAGCACCAAAAACTCCTGGATGCTACCTAGTGCTAGATGAGTTAAAGGAAGCATTAACAGACTAAGCAACGCAAGACTTCAGGGGCAGATTGTCTTCCAGCTGAATTCTATCAGACAATACAATACCATCAACACTACTTCAAAAACTGCTAGACATTTACTTGGCTACCCAAGTCTCGGAGAGAGGAAACAATAGTGTTGATACCTAAAGAGGACCCAGCAGAGCTCAATTCTTATACACCTCTAACTACGCTAAACCACTGACTTGAATTTACTGTGTAAAGCACTAGCCAACAGACTACTATGGTTAGTCCAGACATTGATACACTATGTCTGAACCACACCATGCACACCCTGGACTACTCAGAGCACAGGTTTGCCGTGGCGACCCTTGACACAGAGAGGTCATTTGATACAGTTGAGTGGCACTACATGTAGGCCATTTTATGACACATAGGATTCAGCCCCAAATGTATTCAGTGGGTGCAGCGACTACACACATAGCCTGTGGAAAGAGTTTGTACAGGTGGCATGGACTTAGACCCCCTGAAAGCTGAGACGAGGGAAGGATGGCCCCCTATGATTTTCACACTGGTGTTGGAGCCACTGGCCTGTGTGTTAACCAGACTCGACCCATGGGGGAAACCGATTGGCTGCTATCCTGCGTGAGTTGTCTATGTATGCAGATTACATCCTCATTTATTTGTGGAACCAGAGTGGTCAGTCCCAGTTTTGCTGGGAGAACAGGGTAGATTTGCAGATGTTACAGCTATATGCAAAAAAAAAAAAAAAAAAGGAACCTCTAAAATATTTCAGCTAGCCGGACTGTGGTGCACCAATGTTGCACTCCCAAGGGAACTCTGACTGAGAGCAATAAACTTTTCGCTATCGCAGGGTCTAGGTCACACAATGAACCAGGGCTCACTACGACTAACATTGGCAGGATGCTGGCAGGACTTGCACAGTCAGCTGAGTTCTGGAAAAGACTGCTGCTCTCCATGATGGGAAGAATTTCAGTGGCTAAAATGGTTTTCCTACCAACCTGCTTGTATGTGCTACAGAATCCTATTATCCTAGTCTGCAGGGGTGTGGAATTTAATAAAATATCTACTTGTCCATGGGACAGGTTGCTTCTTAAATCTACTTGTTCTGTAAAATAATCTACATGTCCCTATGGTGTCATATAGTCTGGCAATCTCTTTCTGCAGATCTACATACTGGGGCTGGAGGAAGGAGTAAGCAACAGTTCCAGGGCTGGAATGCCTTTGAGTCTACAAACCTACTAACTTGCATGTTTTAGGGATTTTCACCAGCTCTTCTCTAATTTTCTCCCATAACGAGAAAGGTTGGAAATTTACTCCTGACAATGGGAGAAAAAGAAGTTTTTCCAGGGTTGGGAAAAAAAGTGGTTGGAGGGAATGTGAATTAGTAAAAACTCGATAGATTTTCACATGAACAAATCTAAACATGCATATTTGCGCATGCTAAAATGCAGTTAACAAATATTTTCTAGGAGTAAGATTTCCTGATCTACTTATGTAAATTATTGTGAATTCATGAAAGCCACTAATTCAAAGACATAAACCATAGGTGCACTTTTGTGACTTTAATAATTGGGTCCCTAATTAGGTCTGGCATTAAAGACATTTTATTTTTATTAAACTTCGATTTCTTTATCTATTGACTGGCTTTACTGTGAGTGATCTCATTCTGCTCTCCCACAAGGAGCATTTTGGCACACAAAGTTTTGTTAGTGTCAGGAACTACTGTGGTAATCAGGTGGCGTAACGAAACTGAAGGGGGCAACCTTGCAAAGAACATGGAGCCACTCCGGCCTCTGTACTCACTCAGGCAGGTTCTGTGAGGGAATAGTTTTTGGAAATACTAGCATGCATCAACATATTTCACTAAATGACACTTCATAGTAGCAAAATATTTTTCCCACTTGCAAGTTTTTCTTTCTATTTTTAAAGCAAAGAATCATCACTCTTGCTCACAAGCATCTGCAAACGTGCATGTAATCAGAGCATTCTACTTAGCCTTACATTGTTTAACTTTTCAAATGTGTGTACACGTTTTTTTATTTGTATTTTTTTTACTAGAATCACTGTCAGTAGCGCAGCGTGACCTTAAAATGTTTATTTACAGTGCTCACCCTAATAATGAAGGCTTTTCATTAATGAATCATAGTATCTATGATGGGCAGAATGGCCCCAGACTGCCTCCTGTGTCTCCAGTGATAAACGGGCTGAATGTAGTATGAGCCGTAGCCCAGGCGTGCTCCCGTGGGGGCAGAGGCCATTCTCTGCCCTTCTGCAAGACATATCCTTTGCATGAAAGGGGGGGGGGAATACCCCTGTGGAATGAGCATAGGTGATCTCCAGCTCAACAAGCAGTTTCTTTCTTGTGAGCAGACCCGGTCTTTCAGGTGGCAGGGACATCCACATCAGACGCTAGGAAGGAATTGTAGTGGTCAGATAATAATCTGATTTGTCAAGACTAGTTAACAAAGGAGTTCAAACGGAGATCCCTCTGGTATTTTAACAGCAATGTTGCGATACATGAAACTGCAAAAAAAAAAAAAAAGAAAAAAAACAAGGACCCTTAAGTCATCGTAAAAAAAATTGCAAGATGCCCGAAAACAAGGAAAAGGAAGAAACATATCGCCATGAGCGCAAAGCAGCAAGGCAAAACAAAGCAAGGTGGTATGGGGCAAGCGGCCACCGTGACACAGGAGTTATCAAGCGACAGCGGGAGGAAGGCAACTGGGTGGAGGTACAAGCAAGAATATGGCTTGGGGGAGTGCAATTTAAGCACTATGAGCCAAACAGTATGGTGCGCAGACTGTGCCCCCAAGCTCAGCATTGTAAGCACATTGACTCACAGGAGCAGGAAACCAAGAAAAATAAAATAAATAAAATAAACCCCCCCCCCCGAAAGAACAGATGAACACGACAAAGCGCAATTATACACTAGTTAGTCCCTGCTCCAAAGAGAAAAAGGAGGGCCAAACAGGCATGACTGACCACTAACAAGCAAAGATTGTTAAAAGACACTGACAAGAACAATTGAAATGGCTTTAAGCACCCAGAAGTATACTAAAAGTACACAAGAGGCCTTACGCTTAACCTAAAAAGGAAACGGGGTAGTAGATTTGACTATAGCATGGAAACCACAGCTATAGGACATAAGATCTGGTGTACATAGCCTTTCCCTTTCCATCCACTATGGTACACCTGCCCCAACACATGGACATTTTTTTCTTTTTTTTTCTTTTACACAAGGGGGGTCCTGGGTGGCGAGGAGAATTAGGAGGGTCGGGAAGAAGGAGCAGATGTGAACACACAATACAAGGGGAAACAGAAGGACTTCACCATTTCCCAATCCAAGTAAATCAGAGGATGCTGCCAGATTATCCCTCCCAAACATCCAGAAAACAGAAGGCCGCATTAATGGGAAACTGCATTTACTATTCATGGAGGTACTTAGAAGGCTATTCCTCCACAGGAGTACAGGTAAAGAGGCCTGTCTAACCACTAGGCTCACACAACTAGCTACTGTCACAAAGAGGAGTGCACATTGGTGGCCCCTTTGACATCTGAGCCTAGTTCTAATGCCTCACAACAGTAAAGCATAAGTACCTGAAGGGACTTGCTTGATTACTGAATTCACTGGGAAAATAAATACAGAAGGCTTTCCAGGGCATGTAAAAAGTCAATGTGGCACAGCTGTAGGAAAACATGCAGAGGACTTTTGGCCCAGCAAAGTGCTATAATAATTCATCTGAAACAAAGGGGAAAGAAGTCACTGCTGAACATAGTTGGGGCAAATGTTTCCAAGAAGGAAGAAAGATTATGACTTTAGTCTTTTAGCTAGTTTGTTGACAAGAAGATTAAAGTAGACTTTATAGCTGCGGACATTCTACACTGTATTTAGACTGAGAGGAAATACAAGGTAGCAATAACATTTGTGTTTCTATATGGCTCTCCAACGGGAGCACTGTACCTTTGTCACTAGCACGAATGGCCAGCCTCAACCAGATGAATAAAGGAATAACCAGAGTGCTTCCAGCTATGCCTGCCATACATGGTGATACTAGGGAGTTACGTGTTGCTGTAAAAGAGTGAAAACATTTAAAACCATGCCCTTAAAATCCAGTGTCTAACAGGATAAGTACGGAGCTAGTAAAATGAGTAAGAACCAATGAGTAGTGCAAACTGACGTTTTGTGAAACTTGCAGAACAAACGCTAACAAAAAAGGGCCATTAGCATCATGATCCCCTTGTCCCTGTAGTCAGACATCTTACATGCCCCAATTAATGCCCAGATTTACAAAGATCAATGAGACCAATTTTGTGAATAGCAGAATCCTGCCACCCAGCCCCCAAACACATTTTCATAAAAGGGCTCTGTGTAATCCAGCAGTCTACAGATCAGCCAACTCTGTGTGGTCACAAGTATACATAGCAGACAATTTACAGGTAAAAACATTTGCATTATCACGCCATTCTTTTCACCTGCCTTACGTGCAAGCTTGTCTCATCAACTATAGGCTTACAGATCAGATTGCAACTGTATCAAGAGTGGTGTGAAAAATAGTCATAAATCCTGCATAGTCGATAAGCACATCCTGAAACTAATAAATCAAATGATCCCTCAACTGTTTCATCAAGAACATATATTCTTCATTCACCACCTTACAGCAAACACCTACTCATCCAGAGTTCCTTAACAATATTGGCCCGCTGGCTACCAGAAGCTTACCAAGCGGCCCCTTGAAGTATAGAGTAAGAGTCCAACTCACCATCAAGAAGCTCATAGATCAGCACAAAGTTGTTCTTTATGTTCTCTTCACTGATCTTGCCAAAGTAGGCAGTCATGACATCACACATCTTGTAGAGGAACTCAAACACCATGGCAGCGTTGACATTCTGCTTGGTGACGGCCGCCAGCCAAATGTTGGAGCGCTTGACATGGAAGAAACTGGTGCGGGCGATGTTGGTGACAGGGGAGCGTACCTGTTGCCGGGCATGAATGACATTAACACGAAAGGCATCCACTGCGTTCCGTCTGCAGGAATTGCACGCACAAGAAAATAAAAGAGTACATTAGATTACACTATAATCTATCTCCTACTTCTCATAAGAAGAAGAAAAAAAAAAGATCACACAAGCCTGCTCTAAGCCATTCTGGGTAGCACATAACCCTATCATCACATTAGGGATCTGCTCAGACATGTGGGTGGGAAAAAAAGGTGAGCATTATGATCTAACAAAACTACTAAATTGGTTTACATTTTAACCAAAACAAATGAAAAACAGTAGCCAAGCCCAAAACCTATATTAAGACTTGAAACTATTTCTATACATTGTAAAAAAAAAAAAAAAAAAAAAAATGTTGGAAACTTCTATCTATGAATAGTTGTGAGGTGCAGGTGCAAAGAATCAAAGAAACTATCAAGACTGTTTGACACACCTTCAGGTTGAGGAGGCAAGGTATAAATAACCCTTTTGCCTTAGTGTAATCATGTCATTAAAAATGTAAAATAAAACGCTGAGCATGGATGCCTTGGGCCAAACTAAATTATTCAATAGCATGAATTTTCAAGTAATGAGTCATGGCAATGAAATCATGAAAACGTGGACTCCTATGAGGTTACCACATTTCACAGTGTGAGATTAGACAGGTAGCAGTTGCTGACAAAAAGTACCTTACTGAACCTTTCAAAGATCAAAATGCCTATAAATGATACGCTGAGCAAGTCTTGGTGTGTCTAGTACTTTTACTCCCTGCCAGAATGATCTTTAACTCCTGACACAGGATGAATTGAGATCTTAGACTGTCCTAAACAAAGTCACATGGTAGCTAGATTTTAATTTCTTAGTGTGGGAAGTTGGCTCTGTATATACTATCTCAAAGTGAGAGATAGTGTGCACAGAGTCCAAGGGTTCCCCTTAGAGGTTGATAGTGGCAAAATTAGATAAAACTAATGCTCTATTTTGTGGTAGTGTGGTCGAGCAGTAGGCTTATCAGAAGGTAGTGTTAAGCAATTGTTGCACACACACAGGCAATAAATGAGGAACACACACTGAAAGACAATTCCAGCCAATAGTTTTTATATAGAAAAATATATTTTCTTAATTTATTTTATAACCACAAGATTCAAGATTTGAGGTAAGTACATAAAACGCCAGGCACTTCACACAGGTAAGTATAGAACTTTGATTTAAAACAGCAGTATACACAGTTTAGGTTAAAATGGCAATAAGCTATTTTAAAAGTGGACACAGTGCAAAAATCAACAGTTCCTGGGGGAGGTAAGTTTGGTTAAGTTTCTCAGGTAAGTAAAGCACTTACACAGTCAGTCTCCTGGGCATAGGCAGCCCACCGTTGGGGGTTCAAGGCAACCCCAAAGCCACAGCAACACAGGGCCGGTCAGGTGCTGAGGTCAAAGGAGGGCCCAAAATACATAGGCACCTATGGAGAACAGGGGTGCTCCGGTCTGCTGGCAGGTAAGTACCTGCATCCTCAGGGAGCACGCCAGGGTTTTTTTGTAGAGCATGGGTGGGTGGCCGGGGGTTTGCCGGGGGGGGCTTCTTGGGCCGGCCACTGACTGGGCTAAGAGGGCCGCCTGCTGGTCACTCCTGCACTAGAAGGTGGTTCCTCTCGGTCCTGGGGGGGTGAGGGTGCAGTGCTTGGTCCAGGTGTCGGGTTCCTCGTTACCAGGCAGTCACAGTCAGGGGGAGCCTCTGGATCCTCTGTGCAGGCATCGCTGTCGGGGGCAGGGGGGGGTCGACTCAGGGTACTGACGTCGTCAGTCACCTGGGAGTCCTCTCTGCAGTGTTGGTTCTCCTGAACTCGAGCCGGGGTTGTCGGGTGCAGAGTGAGAAGTCTCACGCTTCCGGCAGGATGAGAGAGTTCTTTGAAAGTTGCTTTGAAGTTGCAAAGTTGTTGCAGCTTTTGAACAGTGCCGCTGTTCTCTGGAGTTTCTTGGTCCTTCGGGTTTAGGGCAGTCCTCCGAGTCCTCAGAGGTCGCTGGCCCCTGTCGGATGAGTCAATGTGCAGGTTCTTTGAGTATGGAGACAGGCCGGTAGGGCTGAGGCAAGTCAGTTGTCGTCTCGTCGTCTCTGCGAGGCTTTCAGGTCAGCAGTCCTTGTTGTAGGAACCTGATTTCCTGGATTCAGGGTTGCCCCTAAATACTAAATTTAGGGGTGTGTTTAGGTCTGGGGCAGTAGCCAATGGCTACTGTCCTCGAGGGTGGCTACACCCTCTTTGTGCCTCCTCACTGAGGGGGAGGGGGGCACATCCCTATTCCTATTGTGGGAATCCCCCAATCTCAAGATGGAGGATTTCTAAAAGCAAGGGTCACCTCAGCTCAGGGCACCGTAGGGGCTGTCCTGACTGGTGGGTGACTCCTCCTTGTTTTCCTCATTATCTCCTCCAGCCTTGCCGCCAAAAGTGGGAGCAGTGGCCCGAGGGGTGGGCATCTCCACTAGCGGGGATGCGCTCAAGGAGCTGTAACAAAAGGCCGGTGTTACAGTTCCTGCAGGGGAGGAGAGAAGCACCTCCACCCAGTACAGGCTTTGTTCCTGTCCACAGAGTAACAAAGGCACTCTCCCCATGTGGCCAGAAACTAGTCTGGTTGTGGCAGGCTGGCAGAAACTGGTCAGCCTAGCACTAGGAGTCAGACTGGTATTCAGGGGGCATCTCTAAGATGCCCTCTGGGTGTTTTTACAATAAATCCCACACTGGCATCAGTGTACATTTATTGTGCTGAGAAGTTTGATACCAAACTTCCCAGACTTCAGTGTAGCCATTATGGAACTGTGGAGTTCATAATTGACAGACTCCCATATACTCTTTATGGCTACCCTGCACTTACAATGTCTAGGGTTTTGCTTAGACACTGTAGGGGCATAGTGCTCATGCACTTATGCCCTCACCTGTGATATAGTGCACCCTGCCTTATGGCTGTAAGGCCTGCTAGAGGGGCGACTTACCTATGCCACAGGCAGTGAGAGGTGGGCATGGCACCCTGAGGGGAGTGCCATGTCGACTTAGTCATTTTCTCCCCATCAGCACACACAAGCTGTGAGGCAGTGTGCATGTGCTGAGTGAGGGGTCCCCAGGGTGGCATAAGACGTGCTGCAACCCTTAGAGACCTTCCCTGGCCACAGGGCCCTTGGTACCAAGAGTACCACTTACAAGGGACTTATCTGTGTGCCAGGGCTGTGCCAATTGTGGGAACAAAGGTACAGCTTAGGGAAAGAACACTGGTGCTGGGGCCTGGTTAGCAGGGTCCCAGCACACTTTCAATCATAACAAAAAGCAAAAAGTTAGGGGGTCACCATGCCAAGGAAGGCATTTCCTTACACTTAGCATATAGACATGGGTATTATTTCTTACCTGAAATCCTAGTTCTCCTTTAGAGAAACCTCAGTTGAACTCCTAAGCACTGAGTATCCTACCCCACGTGCAGTGATCCCAGAGCACTTTTTCCAAAGTCACATTTTGTGTAACATTTATTTGCCTTATTTCGTCAAATTGAAGAAGTACATTGACACAAATGTAACTTACTTTAAAAGTAGGGGAAAATAAATAAAGCCCTGGAAAGTAACTAGAAAGGAGGAAAAGTGACGTTTTAAAACCTCCTTAACAAACCATTTTGATTTACTTATAAAGTAAATGAAAGAGAAAAAAAACACACCATAGCTCTATTGCCTGCAGCCAAGTTAAAATGACAATGGACACTTTACTATTAAAGGCACTTGGACCATGATAGAGTGTCCTGTCATGCCTTGAAGGTGGCAGTTAACTGAGTTCTTTTCAACGCAGGAAGTATTAATTTAGATTTAGAATGCATCTTTTCCATCTGAGTCACAGGAGCATTGCATGGGATTTCAAAGGAGTCCCCTGAAGGAGAACTAGAATTACAGGTAAGAAAATTTTCTTTCTCCTTCAATTATTAATTATTAGCAGTGAACTGAATGGCTAACTAATTCAATAAACTGCAAAGAAATAGATAAAAGGAATAAACCTAATCAAAGAGATTTCTTAAACAGGCTTCCCCTATTTGGGCATGTGCTTCAGAAGACGAATCAAGACAGTATTGCCTTGGAAAGATGTGAAGAGATTTCCAAGCTGCGGTCTTACAGATCTCAGAAATTGGAATATTTCTCAGTTATGCCTAGGATCAGATTTACATTTGGTTGAATGGGTTTTTGTTATACTGGTGAAAGCTTTGTTAGCATTTTTATAGCAGAGAAGGATACTAAAGACTATCCATCTAAACAGATTATTTTGACTGACCATAGCTGACTAACTGAACTTTTATCTACATGAGATTAAAACTTTACGCATGTATCACGTCAGGTGTATCAAGGGATTTTTTTGCTTGAGAAGAGGGATTCAAAGGACGTTTTGGAAAAGTCATAAATGAATTAACATGAAAATCGGAAACAGCTTAGGATGGAACTTGGGTTGAGTGCTCATTACTACAAAAAAAAAAAAAAAAAAAAAAAACAACAACAAAAAACTGTGTAAGCAGTCGACCTCCAAACTTGTGCAGAAGGGAAGGTCTGCATGATAGCCTAATGTGTGGATCTGGGAACCTCCACTGACAGGAGGACTCCAAAGCAATAAGAACCATTCTGGTCTTCAAATAAGTCAGTCTGATAATTACTGTTGGCAATCGGGGAATGGAGAGTGTCTCCACTGTCTTCTCTCTCACAACATAAGAATCTCAACATTGAATGATACGACAACATCAATGGTCTCTTTCTCCTAGATGCTGTATGTGTTCTTGACGTTCAGCATGTAGGTGCTTTACCTTTCCTCAATGTTAGTCGGGGACATTTAATCTCCTTTTCACTTTTCCTTTTGTATCTACCTGCGAGAGTCCTTAAAGAGTGAGATAGGAACACCGGTAGAGGGAGCAGCCTTTCCCCAGAAAGCTATTCCTGCCTTTTTCGCACGTTACTTCTTGGCGCTGCAGGCAAATCTCATTCTTAAGGTGCGCCTGGAGTGGGAGCTACAGTGATGACATTTTCTTGTATTATGAGATTCTGGAAGGCAAACAATACACATCTTGTGGCAATCTGTTAGCCATTTTTTGGCACATTCTGGGCATTTCGCAAAAATATTTCATTTTTACGACAAAAAAGGTTTGTTTGTTTTTTCCTGTTGGGGCGGAAAAAGTAAAATACCTGAAAAATACTCAGACCTAAAGGGCACCAAAGCAACCAGTTATAAAAAGGGTCTGAAAAGATATTGGGATGAAAAAAAAACACAGAGCCCAGTACTCCAAGATCCTGGTGGCAACTAACAGGGCATGATGGGAAACTGGAGGTCTCAGTAATCTTGGAGGTGCAATGTCCACTTATATTCCAACATAGTTATATTCAATAGAGACACACTGCCCTGTCCTTCCCTTTCATTTACAAAAAAAAAAAAAAAGAAAGTTTGTGAAACTGTTAAAATGTCACTTTTCACCCTTTCTAGAGGCATTTCAAGGCTTTATGTATTTTCCCCGCTTTTAAAGCAAATTTATGTAATTGGCATTATATATTTTTTAGGTTGATAAATTTTATCTGTGTTACCTGTACTTCATGGCCTTTTCAATCACTGCTGATTAGTTAAAACCATAATCCACACAAATGTGCGCCATCTTAAATTAAACATTTTCATCAGCAAGGATAAATCTGATTGAACTCCTCTGCAAAAGTTTCAGGTCCTTAGAAGCAAGTTCCCAATATCTCAGACAGGGCTGCATTCTTTAAAAGACTGAAAGAAAGGAAAACTTGCTATGGAGAACCTCTTTATTGTGAGTGAATCCGGCTCGAGAATAAATCTTAGCACACTGATTGGCACTGCTGATTGGTTAAAACACCACCAACCAGGTCTCCTTCGGATGATGGATTCCAGCAGGTATCTCCTCCCTAATTTCCCCTTCTCCATTCACCCACTTTTGTTCCAGGTGTTGACAGAGTAATCAGAACTATGCAGAGCTTTTCTTCTTATCACAATGTGAGCACTATAACTTTATCTCTATGTCTGGAAGATGGCAATCTTAATGAACTATTTCTTTTTGAAGACTGTTTACAGCGTACAGCATAACTACAAAAAGCCCGTCACCTAGTACATCAGTGGTTCCCAACCTTTTGACTTTGGTGGACCCCACTTTATCACTACTGGAACCCACTGACCCCTACTGAATCATTACTAGAATCCAAGGATCCCCCCACCCTCCAATGAGTCCTTACTGGAAGCTGGGGACCCAGGCCTAAACTCTGGTGATGATTTGAACCACAAAGAAAATACACAAAAAATGCAGAATCAAGCATGCAATCAAACACAAACACAAATAACTCATTTATTTAATTTGCAAACGAATTAAAAAAAAAAAAAAAAAAAAACTTTTAATAGGAAAGTTGGAGCTTTTTTAAAAATTCAATTGAGGCCACGCATCGTCCATGCTATAACCTGTTTAATGCACCTGCACTGCTCCCCCAAATCAATCTGAGGATAATTTAAAAAAAATTGCCTCCAATTTCAAATTACTTGAAATTTACACTAAGTTCTAAAATGTTCAAATGTACAGTCACTTTTTATTTATATAAACTTTAATCAACCTGTTAATATTAGTTAATTTGACAAACCATTCACAGAAACCCTGAGCGGGATTCGCAGACCACGGGTTGGAAACCACTGTAGTACATTATAGAGCGCCAGATTTTACAGGCAGTTATTTGTAAGATCTCGGTTTTTTTATTACAGTAAAGCGTCAAATGGTACACCAGGACCTTACAGACTCGACATTCAGTCCAGGGTGCAGTTCTAACTCGGTTCAATAGGCACTTCCCATGTAGGGGAGGGGAATTCCAGACAATTTGAAGTCGATGGTTGCTAATAGAGGTGAGAGGAGAGACAACGTGTCACAAGGAAAACAAAACAAATATTATATGAGCAGGAGGTTTAGCAGTGGTAATGGAAGAGCTTTCGATTAAAGGGCACTGGCACAGAGTGAGGGAATCCTACACTAGGCAGTACCTTTAGAGGTAAAATAGTAACATCTGTTATTTACAGTGCTTAGAAACGGCAGAAGAGTGGAATGAAGCACTATATAATATATCTATATGGAAAATGTCACTTACCTAGTGTACATCTGTTCGTGGCATGTTCTGCTGCAGATTCACATGCTATGCACAGGTCCTGCCATCTAGTGTTGGGCTCAGAGTGTTACAAGTTGTTTTTCTTCGAAGAACTCTTTTCGAGTCACGGGACCGAGTGACTCCCCCTTTTCGGCTCTATTGCGCATGGGCATCGACTCCATCTTAGATTGTTTTCCCGCAGAGGGTAAGGTAGGAGTGATAGAGTGTAAAGAAAGAGATGTCCATGCAATGGAATAAAGATGTATAAACATGTGTACAAATTTGAATGTAACTTAAATGGCTACAGGCTCCCAGGGAGGAGGGAGGGCGCATGTTAATCTGCAGCAGAACATGCCACGAACAGATGTACACTGGGTAAGTGACATTTTCCGTTCAATGGCATGTGTAGCTGCAGATACACATGCTATGCATAGACTACAAAGCAGTAATCCTCCCCTAACCCGTGGTCAGCCTGTAGGAGTTGAAGATGTTTGAAATATTGTTCTTAGTACAGCCTGTCCTACTGTGGCCTGTTGTACTGCTAACACATCTACACAGTAAAGCTTGATAAATATATGAGGTGTCGACCAAGTAGCTGCTTTACAGATTTCTGTCATTGGTATATTTCCTAGAAATGCCATTGTTGCTCCTTTTTTCCCAGTGGAATGTGCTTTTGGTGTAATTAGCAGTTGTCTTTTAGCCTTTAGGTAACAAGTTTGGATACATTTCACTATCCACCTGGCTATGGCTTGTTTTGATATAGGATTACCAGTATGGGGTTTTTGGAATGCGACAAACAATTGTTTAGTTTTTCGAAATGATTTTGTTCTGTCAATGTAATACATTAAAGCTCTCTTAATATCTAATGTATGTAGTGCTCTTTCTGCCACTGAGTCTGGCTGTGGGAAGAAGACTGGAAGTTCCACTGTTTGGTTTAAATGAAACGGTGAGATGACTTTAGGTAGAAATTTAGGGTTTGTGATAAGTACAACCTTATGTTTGTGTACTTGTGTAAAGGGTTGTTCAATAGTAAATGCTTGTATTTCACTAACTCTTCATAATGAAGTGATTGCCACTAGAAATGCTACTTTCCAAGTTAGGAATTGAATCGGACAGGAGTGCATGGGTTCAAAGGGTGGACCCATGAGTCGTGTGAGTACAATGTTAAGATTCCATGAGGGTACTGGTGGCGTTCTTGGAGGTATGATTCGTTTTAGACCCTCCATGGAAGCTTTGATGACAGGCACTCTAAATAGAGATTTGGTTTGTTTATTTTGCAAATAAGCAGAAATTGCTGTGAGATGTATCTTAATAGATGAAAAAGCTAAATTTGCTTTTTGTAGGTGGAGTAAATAACCTACAATGTCTTGTATGGTTGCGTCTAAGGGCGTTATGTGTTTTGCTTGACAGTAGAAAACAAATCTTTTCCATTTGTTTACCTAACACTGCCTAGTGGTAGGTTTTCTTGCCTGTTTAATCACTTCCATACATTCTGGTGGAAGATTTAGATATCCAAACTCTAGGATTTCAGGAGCCAGACTGCCAGATTGAGCATTGCTGGATTGGGGTGTCTGATCTGTTGTTTGTTTTGTGTCAACAGGTCCGGTTTGTTTGGGAGTTTGATGTGTGGTACTACTCAGGTCTAGCAATGTGATGTACAATGGTTGACGTGCCCACAATGGTGCTGCTATAAGTATGAGTTTGTTTTGACGCAGTTTGTTGACCAGAAATGGAATGAGCGGGAGAGGAGGAAAAGCATAAGAAAATATCCCTGACCAGTTGATCCATAGAGCATTGCCCTTGGATTAAGGATGTGGGTACCTGGACGCGAAGTTTCGGCATTTTGCGTTGTGGTTGGTGGCGAACAGGTCTATGTCTGCACAGTCCACCACACACTATGCAGTCACCCAGGTGACTGCATAGTGTGTGATGGACTGTGCAGTGGGTGTAGCAGGCGGGGAGACAGTTAGTTGGGGAGAATGAGGAGGAGACTGTTGAGGTGAAATCTGGGGAGGCAGAGATTTCGCTCTTGTTTTTAGCACTTTAGCCGTTGGCTGGTCAGTGTCCAAACGTCCATGGAAGGCCAATTTCCTCTTTGTTGTCAGAGGAGGTGCTGTGAGGATCTTGCCAGTGTCTTTGTGGACTTGTATCCTGGCCTGTCTTTCATCGAAATCCTCCATTTGTGCCAATTCCTCATCAAATCTATGGCTTTCTTTTAATTGTTTTGAAAGTCCATGCTCTTCTGTGTAGGAATGTTTTTCTACTCTGAAGCCGGTTTTTTCAGCACCAATGGGCCTGGAGTACTTGTTGGCCTCGGCTCCGAAAGGGACTTTCGGGGTGTCGACTCAATGGGTCGGTGCCTTATAATTTCAGAGCCTGTGCCTCAGCTCGAGTCCGAAGGCTTTGTTGGTGGCGTGGCCTTTTTCGGTGCTGAAGATGTTGCTTGGTCACCGGTAGCTTTCTTATGGGTGGAGACATGGCCTTCTGGTAGTGGCGTCCCCAAGGCCTTGTATTTGGGCTTGGATTGGGTCAGGGCAAGCGTACTCACTTTTGCTGGCCCGCTGTTATTGGTCGGTCGATGTCCGACTCTTGTTCGGAATCGGACCCCCGAACGGAGACGGCGGTGTGGATCATCTCCTCTTCTGCGTCGAGGCGTTCAGTGCTTCTGGACGCCATCTCTAATCTCCGCGCTCTTCGGTCTCGAGTCTTTTTTGAGCGGAAGGATCTACAGTCTTCGCAGGTATCTTCTCGATGATCCGGAGACAAACACAGGTTACAAACCAGATGTTGATCCGTATAGGGATATTTGGCGTGGCACCGAGGGCAGAATCTAAACAGGGTCCAGTCCATGAGGCTTCGACAAAACATTTGGTCGGGCCAAACAGGCCCAAGTTGGGCGAGGGTGCCCCGAAGAGCAATTAAAGATCTGTATCCTCCGGTACTGAGGTGTCGATGATGGATGATATGATCGAAAACAATCCTGACGAATTTAGAGGATTTGTACGATTTTTTCGACTCGAACAACCGGAGTGAAGAGGAACACATCCGAACCCAATGGCGGAAAGAAAACAATCTAAGATGGAGTCGATGCCCATGCGCAATGGAGCCAAAAAGGAGGAGTCAATCGGTCCCGTGACTCGAAAAGACTTCTTCGAAGAAAAACAACTTGTAACACTCCGAGCCCAACACTATATGGCAGGACCTGTGCATAGGACTGAGTGTGTAAACGCACTTGAAGGTTGTGAAAACTATAATAAGGAATTCATCAGATGGATGTATAGCACACTACACCCGCCTACTTGTTGTAGGAGACAAAGTTGAACAGGATGGAACTGGCAGAAGGGAGGCTGAGGGGTTTAGAATAGCAAAGAACGTCCAGACAAACCCCGTGAAAGTAACTCAGTTTGCTTGGGACCAATGCTTCGATCTGGGTCTTGCCAAGAAGGAAGGTGAGGTGTAGTCTGCACGTTAAGCAAAATGCAAACTCAGTCTAAGGTTGAGAGTCACAAGTGAAGAACGGATGGATTAAGATAAACTTTTTCTATGTGAAATGGTCACCATGACGCAGATTATCTTGATTGTATCAAATGTGTGAGAATAAGGCAGTTTGTTTTAACCCAGTACATGACTTGAGTGTCTTCTTCCAAGGGCGGATATTAGACCCCAATAGATGAAATGATGCCGCTAAGATTGATTGAGAGTAGGAAAAGGATATATCCGAAGTGCCCTGGAGGACATCCACTTGTAGAGAGGTGTATGAAGCTGAAGAAACATGAGGAAACAAATGGTCTGGTCATCCAAGGACAAAACTACCAACAATTTGCACCAAAAAAAACAATAGGGTGTTATCTTGAAGACTTCTCTGGCTGATCTGGGCTAAAAAGAACAGGGTACTAGCTGTTTTTAACAGGTGCAGGATACCGTTGGTAGCAGTGTTTAATTTCCAGCAATCACAGATGGAGGCCACCAGTACTTATTTTTGGTGACCAGCACATATTTTTTCCAAGCGCAATACAAGGAAAAATAGGCAGATCTTAAATGTGGAGGAAAAGAAAGCAGATAAAACCATCAGAAAGGAAGAAAGAAGGAACCTGAAAGTGAGATAAAGGGGCAGGGAGTGCCTGGTAGAGGATTAAAGAGGCATGAGGTGCATTTAAGACTACCAGCCTTGGTAGTCTTAAATCTACTTCATCAAGTTTAATTGCTCCGGCTGCGGGCTTCTGAGCAAAGCTTCAGGCACCCCTCATTCGGTCAGAAACTAAGCTGGTTAACAAAAACCTCACTGGGGCTTGTTGTTGCCCCTGTGGGTATCTGCCTAACCAATTTACATTTTCGTGCAAGGCCTTTAGATGAGGCAACATTTACAATGACAAGTAAAAGAATGGGAAGCGTGACCTTCAATGCCATGGATTTCAGTCCCATGAGCCTTGCAACCCCGGTGGCCATCTTGGAAACCTACTGCTATATATACCAAGCCTTTCAGGCTATCAATCCTTCGCAAAGAGCATTTCAAGGGGAGTGGAGCTACCACCTGCTGTAGGAAGAACAAAGCACCTCATCTTTCCCTACCACAGTCAACAGTCAAGTGCATGCATTCTTCTTCCTAGTGTGAGAGGTAGAGTTGAAGCCAAGATCTTTCTCTTTTGTGAACGTGTGTGATGTGGCAAGTGGAAATACACAGACTAGGTCAGAAGTAGAAGTTCCTATATGAATTGCCTGTATTTTAACTATGATGCAAAAGGCTACCTTGTTTACCATATGGAGTACAGTATAGTACAGTATGCTACCTACCCAATGTGTATTGGGACATCTATTTTCCTATATACGACTAATGTGTGTGATAAGTTTGTGGTGAAAGTGAAGCAAACATTCCTCAAGAGCACACCTTGTAGTACCTGCTAGAAATCTAAAAATAACCACCTAGAGGCAACACGAGAAAGTATTGTGCAACTGTGTGTTCTGAAGTAGTGAAATAAAAATCATTTATGTGTCCACAAACCCCCAGAGAAACTGTGATGTTAATGGTGCGCAATTGCATGTTTTAACTAATGTGTTCTCTGTATTTCACATACCTAAAGTCCTCAAGTCAATATTTAAAGGCAAGGATGCTAACAAGGTTAGCAGTATTTGAGTGAAAGAGACAAAGAGTAGCACTTTTCCTGGGGTGAGTAGCCAGTCACGGGAAGGGGAGGAACAAGGGTCTAGAAAGGGATACTACAAACAGAGCTCTCATCTTTATTACCACAAACAGTTGTCCAGACTCACTTAATCTAAAAGGTAGAGAGCTGTAACTCAGTGGAGGCTTTAAGACTACCCATTCAAGTCGGAAAGACTTTCATCCCCAATAAGGAGCAAAGGGGGTTTTGAGACAATGACTGGAATCCATTGGAAACACAAATATTTCTCTTTCCAGAGACATTCAATTTGTACCCTTTACTTTTTGTAATTTATTTTAGATTATTTGGGCCTGGCCACTGTCCCCCTGGGTACAGTCAATCACCACGTATTTGACAATTTGTCAGCAGGAAGGAAAGCAAGGAAGGAGGGTGCACTACTAGGGATGCCAAAGTTTGACACAATTGAGAAGACTAGGCCATAATCATCATCATCTAAGGGGTCTCGGAAGAGAACAGTGAAATGACAATGGATGAGCGGAGAAAGATTTTAAGTTTGAGGTCCAGCTCAGCACTGTCTCAGTATGGTCGATACCATGGAAACAAAAAAAGCTGTGCAAACATTCAGGAAAACTGGCTTCCAGAAATGGATCTTGTATTCAGGAAAGATAACTTACAAACAATAACTTTAGGAGTAGCAGTGATTCAATTAAAGAAGAAAGATGGTGCCATGGGTTCACCATGCAGTGACAACTGAGAATCCCTACTCTTTCCAGCTGCCACTAAACAGAAATACAAGGCTCAGGCATGCTCAAGCAAACAATTATGTATATTGCTCAAGATCCTACAGAGTGCTTGTAGGGAGCGGTAAATATCCATGCTTGACTCCTACCAGGGAATTTAACTAGGGGACCAATTATACAACTGCATGATCAGCATACCATTTGAGGAAGAATAGAAATAGAATTACCATAGAAAATGTTAACATTTATTATTAAACAAGCATTTTATGGGAGAGGTGTTCGCCACAGTACGCCATGCGCCTCTTACCTATTGCTATCGCAGCCAATGAGGAGATGAGATGGACAGAAATGGCACCAGCGAGGAAAGGAGATTGACAGCAACAAGAGAAAGGGTTAGAAAAATAAAATAAAATACACACAAAAACAGAGATAAACACAATGAACCCAACAGAAAGAAGGAAAAGACCAGCTGATGATTGGTGTCACACCCAACCTTGTGCCAGATATGGAGACAGAACTGGTGAAATAACAAACATGTCCCTCCCTTACACACCTACCTCTGCATATTGATTAGATTGTGCCAGTTGCTGAATTGATACCAGGGACAGTGAGATAGCAGGCTTCTGAGTCCCTCCCCTGCACCATGCCTCCATCAGTCCCCCAGATTGTTGTAGACTAGGAATGAGGTCCGATATTAGATGACAGCAGACACTACCTGCTAACACTTACATTTTCCTTCAGACTTTGGTGTTAATTGCGGGGAAACGGAGGAACATGTGTTCCTCTTCCTGAATGTTTCATCCTATTTAGAGCTTGTACAGCCTGCCCCGTTTCGGCTTTGCAAATACTTTTTTTTGTTACAGGTTTTCCAGTCATCGGCATCCTCTACCGCAGTGACCAAGTTTAAAAATAAAGTTTTTCACCACAAGGATATTCTTATGTTGCAGAACCAGCGCCTTTTAATATTTCTTTTTTCAAACAGTGGTGCATAGTACCTCAATCTTATAACTGCACGTTTTCAGCCCTGAGAAAGACCCAAGTGTACTCACGTAGGGGAAGAAAAAACAGATTGGTTGAATTATAAAAAACATTCTTAACAGTACAAACATCATATCCCTCCAAAAATGGCAGAATGTTCCTATGCAACTCATGTGTATTATGAATCGTCTATCCAGGATCTCCTTTATAACAGGGTTACGGGGCAATAAGGCACAGATAGCACATTTATCGTATAGCTTAGTTTTTTGAGACTGGTCTCCGGTGTCCCATTACTTCAGCTCTTTCAATTATGAAGATCACCAAATTGTACACCACCAGAAGATTTGACCATTCAAGGGCAGTCAGAAGTGGAGCAAATTAAAGTCCACAGTACAGAATGTCTGGCTTTCATTTGCAAAGACATTCTTTAGTGCCAAAATGAACAGCACATCAAGCCTGCGTAAAGGTCGCCAGCTGCACAGTGAAAAACCCACAGAGAATAAAAAAAGGCAGTTACATTAAAATCAAGTGAGAAGAACACACACACAGAATCTCAACCACATCAGTAAAATATGTGGGACCAATAGAAAAGTTTAAAGGTGAGTTGGTATGTTCTGCCTAACCTGCCATCCTCACACATTACACCTGTAAGGAAAGAATTTTGTAAACAGTCACAATGACAGCAGATGAGTGAAAATATGGCCGCTACCATCATCCAGTAAGGTGGAATAGCAGACAACTAATAACCTATAATAGGCTTGAGAGCAACAAAAAAAAAAAAGTCAGGGTCTTCAGAGAGCAAACAATATGTAAAGTGCATTAGAAAAACAATGATGATTTTACGAGGGTCTAATGCGCCACAAGCTGTCCAAGGTATATTTTTTGGATGCCAACAATCTTCATTACACATCTAAGCACCCCCCCCAATGATCTTTTCTTGGATGCTTTCTTAGAGCCTACTCTGCTCTTTCCTGTCCAAACACCACAAGAGCAGAAGAATGGACCACTTATTGCTACTTCTGTTACAGAAGGTAAGAAACCAAAAACATAAGGGGCAATATTATGTTTGGATTTTCTGCCGCAGCACAGAGCGGAGCACCGGTTTTATACGCCTGCATGGAGTAAAGTCAACACATTTACCATTATATTTCTCTGAATTGGTGCTTTATTTTGAAACATTAGAGCTTGTCATCGAAAATAGGAAATACGTGCCCATTGTTTCAGGGTTCTAACATCTTAAAAAAAAAAAAAAAGCACGAACTCAAAGAAAGATCAGGTTAAATTAATTCACTTTACACTCAGTAAGTTCTTATAACAGGTGATTGGTTCGGCAGAGCGCCAGAAAAGCCCATAATGATAGGGCACAAGATTTTTATCTACCCTGGCCACACAGTCTTCTTCATTTTCATGTGGGTACTACACAGCAAAAACAAAAAAAAAGAAGAAATGTAATGCAGAGGAGAAAAACTTTACCGTCAATCTGAGAATTTCCCCTCAAGACAGTAATTACAGTCCTTAAGGTCAAAACACCAGCAAATGACCTATGCAATAGAGGTAAACATTCTTTCAGAGCCCCGCCTCAGTCGAGGACACACTTTTTAAAATATTTTTTCTTGTGATACAGACCAGCATTGCTTCTGAACTTGTCAACCAAAAACCTGTAATAGCTAGAATATTTATTGTCGGAGGGCTACTACTTTCCTTGGTTGTGAGGGAAGTTATTATAGGGATCATTATTAAAACTCTGGTACTTGCAATTTATTGTACGAACTACATTCTCCCCCCATCCCCAGAGATTGGCAAAATACCCTGTTCTACTATTTGAGGCTAAACAAATTCTTCTATGCAATGTCTAAAAATAAGAAAAACACAGAAAGTTCATAGCTGTTTTAAACAGATATCACTTGCTTCTGTATCATGATGTACTGGGCTATAACCTGGTTGGCTCAGTTTTTAAAATACATTATTGGAGAACTTACAGCAAGATCCTGCCCTGATTTTTAAATTTGTTTTTAAATACTTGATACCTAGGCTCTCTTTTCTACAGGCTGGAATACAGAATGGAAGCACTTTTCCCACAGGAGTATAGTGATAATTAAACACAAGATGATAATACTTTGGAGCAGTAAGCAAACAGTCTGACGAGACCTGAGATGGAGTTCAATCTAAAACACCTCTGCAAAGAGAGCAATTTCCAGTCCCTTCCTGAAGTTCTTCAGGTCTACGTCCTGACAAGGAAGCGAGTTAAGAGTTCTACTGAGAAGAAACCTGAACTATCAAGTTTAAACACTGAAAATACTACACTAGAGGATGAACATTCTGCCTTTGATAATTAACAATAAGCAGCTGGTCTGCACGTATTGGATCATCTCTCCGATGAGGTTTATGAGCACCTGATCATGGAGGTTTTTGTGAACAAGTAATTGTCTTGAATTCAATGCCTAACAAAGTCCAGCAAAAAAAAATTTGTTTTGGCCCCAAGGGGGAAGAGTAGCCCTTAATTTTCACGGCAAATAAATCTGTGATCCTTATAAACGAATAAGGTTAGTCTATTATGAACACCTTTTATTCAAATAACATTTTGTCGTAATAAAATCAGGAATCAATCTATTTAGGTGTTCCTAAAGTGACGACAGGGTGAAGGTTTGATAAAAAATAAAAAAGTGCCAAAGTGTTAAATACAATATATACAAGATTGTGGTAAAAAAAAAAAAATTAACAAAATAAAGTGATCTTCCAAAAAAAAAAAAAAAACTCCTTCAAACCAGGTGTCAGAAAAGTCATTATTAATGTCATACAGTACCAACAGTAATCCACAATAATTTATGTTGACGTTTCGACCCCATATACAAGAACCAATCATTAGAGGATCATCATCAGGACAGAAGTCTTTTTTTCTAGGTAGCACCTTCAGAACACAAGGTATTTTAATGTGACCTTCTTTCCACTGTATCCTATTCCCAGTCAACAATAAGTGTATATCCATGAGTCAATCATCATGTCTGCTTTTACTTCAATGACAGATAATATTCCTCCCCGATGTGCGATTGATTTCTTGCAGAGATGCAAGTTGGCGTCGTCCTCCCGTGAATGAATTTGATGAAAGAGTAATTACTAATCAAAGAAACAATTCCTAATGAATGTGAGAAAAAAAGACTTCTGTCCCGACGATGACCCGCTAATGATTGGTTCTTGTATGTGGGGTGGCAGCGTCAACATTATTTATTGTTGATTACTGTTTGACATGAATAGTGACTTCTGGACAACTGGATTGAAGAGGTCCGTTTGAAGATCACTGATTTTTTTTAAAATCAAAATCTTGTACATATTGTACATAACACTTTAGCGTGATTAAAAAAAAAGTGCCAATCACATTCACTGCGCTGTTACTTTAGGAGCACCTAAATAGATGGATTCCTGATTTTATTACTACAAAATGTTATGTGAATAAAACGTGTATAACAGACCAGCCTTATTCGTGTATAAGGATCACAGATTTATTTGCCGTGGAAGTTAAGGGCTACACTTCCCCCTTGGGACCAAAACATTTTTGCTCTATTTACATACCCGGGTCCAGGGGTTACTGGGTTTAGCCTCTTTTTTCTAAATATAACCAGGAGTCCAGGCTGAGGTGGATCACATAGCTATGGCCTCAAATCTTGGTATTCTTCTTGCAGGGAGCTCAATATATAAATTCAATTACTGCAGAGCACCAGTTAAATGATAAGGAAGACTTACCTCTGGATTAGTCATAGCAGGTATGCATAAAATACATCTTAATTAGAAGATACATTTTGGGGACATAGTGGAGGGACAAGTGGCTGACATCAAGAGTGAGTTTAAAATTGCAAAATTTGGGAGACAAGTCTGTGATGTACCCATCAACATGAGATAGATTCAAGGCGGTGTGATGGGATGGCTCAGCAAAAACCTTAATATAGGTTCAGCTCTGGATCCCAGCAGGAAACCATGGCTTTTACGGGCCTTTAGTGAATCAGTCCTGATACACAGAGCTCTAAAGAACATCTGTTAAGCAACGTAACATCCAACATTATTCTCAGACTCCTTGGAAAATCAGAGTTAGACTCAGAATAGCCCAGCTTGCATTTGCTGAGGAAGCTCAAGGAGATGTTAAGCCCTGATACAATCGCCCTTGTGAAACGGTACTTGAGATGGTTGTTGCCTATCAGAGCCAGAAAGTAAGTATGATCTGGCAAAATCTGTTAGCTAAAAAGATGAAGCACTGGAGAATGGTTCCACTTACCCTACAGATCTAAGTGAGCCAATTCGGTAGGAATATATAGGTTAAGGCAAGCAAAGACTGCAAAGCAGTAGTGTAAAAAAAGGCTACCATGGAAGAGTGTATTTTCTCAGCTTTCATTTGTTCCCTTTGCTTCTCAATGCACAGAACCCTCAAGGATAGTCTTTAAGATGAGCATTCATAACAGTCTTCAGACGGTTATTAGAGGGGATCCCGTGTATCAGTCTGAAACAGCCCAAGGACAACAGGAAAGAACTGGGCATTTTCAGCAGTGCAATGATTTGAGAGAGGGCTGGCTTGCATAAAAGTTGTTGGGAGGAGTAACAGAAGATATAGCAGTGAGAGGGAGAAATTGATGAGCCTGATGCATTCAGGTGGGCTGTCATTTCTGGCCTTTGGCATTTTAGATTTTGTCACCAGTAGCAAAGCAACAATCGAAATTACAAGTTACACAACTATCAAATTCATCAAAGCCATGAAGCATGATTAAAGATGCCTTAACTGATCTAAAACATTACATCACATAGACACTTTAAAAAGACAGAGTGTCCGACTCGTTAATTCTTTACCCTGGAGACTGGAGCCTAATTGCTTCCCTCTGTTAAAGCCTGATGTTTAAGAAGCCATTAATGAGAGGATCATTTAGGTCAAAAACTCTTTAGTAGTTTGGGACAGTAAGGAGTAGAAAAATGGTCTCTAGAAAGACATGTAAGAGTAGGATGAAAGTAGGCATTTGATCCATTCCAACAATTGAAGTCCCAAGAGTTTTGAAGATCAGACGTGACAGCCTCTCGAATACGTGCAGTCAATTTGAAGGACGAAAAAAAGCCATCCACCAATAGAGGCACTCCACAAGAAAAAAGGGACACAAGTTGTCAACAAACAAGCCAAGCCAACTTTTGAAAGGTATTTCCCTGAAAGAAGTGGTCATTTTAAGAAGATTGTGTAATTTTAATTTCCAGTTAGGAGACTCATCTCATCTTTGCAAGACAGAGAGGAAAGAACTTGGTCTTTGAAGAAAAGTTTGCAGAAATATCTTGTGAACTACTATTCCCCAAAACAAAAAAGGGAAAATGTATTCTGAATAAGTAAAGGGTCTTGATCCCAGTAAGTGGCAAAAAGCAACAACGTCTTCTAATCACCAGCCGCTGAAAAGAATTTTAAACCAAACCACTTTTTATTTTCAATAAAAATGTATCCTTGCTGTGTTCAATAGAAAGCGTATTTTTGATAGGACCGCCCTCTTCACTGAAAGAGTAGTTTGGAAGAACAATTGGAGCATATTTTCATCACAGCACACGTGTCAAACGTTAGAACAGCTTTCCAACATACTTGATTAACCTCTTCACTAGAAGCAGTTAGGGGTGCTTTAAACCTTGTCGATCTGTAGAAACTGTCAAAAAATCATATGGAAAGATAAGACTCACACGATGGCTTAGCCAACATCATTTCTTGGACAGCCAAACATTTGCAATGATGAAGCCTAGAGACTTTAAAGGAACTTCTAGAGCCAATTCCAAACAAATCAACTTTACAATAGTCATAAAATTAAAGAAAACTAGGATATAATCCTAATTACAGAAGGGAAATTACACTTTTCTTTGTGTGTCCTGATCAGTATCTATTGGTATGGGAGTGCCATCATAATTAGCTTGAAAGCATAATATAAACATGCATTTGCAATACAATGGGTCTCGCATTTGCTCGAGTTAGAGCTATTAGCGTTGTAAACTCCTAACCGGACTTTTCTTGCCACAAATTTAAAATGAAAAGTAAAACAGTTTCACATAAGCAAGCTGATTCAAAGCACCACGGCCATCACGAGCATCAGCGTGTAGACACACAAAAGGAAAAAAGTTTGCTCGCAGTCAAACCTATCGGCAAAAGAGCAATTAGCCAAGTAACCGGGGCGATGGCCAAGGCGCTAACAAAACCTCCCCAAGGAGGGACAAACGTAAACCATTTACCAATGTCAAAGATTTTTGAAGGGCAAGCCAGTGTTAGTGATGGGCGTTGTTAAAAGCACAGATACATACCAACACGTCAGAAAAGCAGCACTTGCACGCTGCTATGCTCGACCTAAAGAGCGAATTTAAGAGTGATCTTCCAGTCCAGAGTGAGCTAGGTTAGCCAAAATCATTTTAAGTTGAAAGGAATCAGAAGAGGAAGCGCATTACCAGTCTGTGGCTTCTGGCCAAACAGAGTGGATTAAGGCGGTGAGCAGACTGGGACTATTGTGAAGATATAAAAGCCATGAAGGTTTGCCATATCTTTGCTGTTTTTGTCTCAAATATATCTGCCAATGTTAATGTAGGCTAGGCAGTAGGTGTGATTAAGAGATCCTTAAAAACGCTGATCCCACGTGGTCAGTTCCACACAGACATACAGAAAAAGTGACAGTACTATCCTGAGAAGATACACACCCTTCTGGCAGCTAAAAACACTACATTCGAACAACTTAACCCAAAATCTCTGCCATAAATGGTGGTTTCTCATTCAAGTTCATCAAACTTGATCGCTTACATTTAAAAAACTACATTATTCGGAACCAAATGACTGCTTCACACAGAGTAAAAGCTAAGGAGCCATCTATGTAGCTTGACAGAGATAATGTGCAGGAAACAAAATCCCAAATTATCCGCTGAGACCAGTATGTAACTGTTTCCCAGTATTAAAGACTTAACACTCACAGACTATATCTGTAAACTACTAATGGACTTATGACACCCCAGTTACAACCCACTCCCATTCTGGCACCCTATCAGCGTTAGTGAAGAGATTATTAAAGCCAAAAACAGGCTTCCTACACAGTGGGGATGATCAGAGACCGCTTTCTGAATGTTGATGCCCATTTTTTCTGTCCTCGGTACTAGGTTTGGTATTGTTTCTTTTCACTCATTCTTTGCAGTCACTAGAAATGAATCATCACCTTTCCTGGAGCACCAGGAGTAGGACGGGGAGCTGGCAGAGTTAAAAGGATGGTGGAGTTACCAAAACGAGCCCCAGTGAGGGTGCCAGCAGCAGCGAACTAAGACAGTAAAAAGGGAAGAACAAAAATTTGAAAGATTCGTCAGGAGAAGGGGCTTAAAGAAAAATACCAGGCACATCCAATAGAGGCATGCAAGCACACTGAGGAGGAAGCAACAAATCCAAACAAATGGTGTCACATGACAAGGAGGGAAATAAGGAAAATAAATCTCAATCCCCTATATATAACTATTAAGAAACAAAAAGGAGAGGTATCCCACTATTTCATTATCAAGGCAAGTGAATCACTAACCTTGATCAAAACGCGAAAGGGGGAAGGACATCTGTTTATTTAAAATAGGAGTAAAAGATCCTGTTTTTTTTTAGTGGACTCTCATCCACAATGTGCCACATTTCTTCACTGAGTTCTCACCTGGTACGGATACCTAGTATAGGTGAGAAAATCTGGTACAAGGTGTCCGTACTGGGTGAGGACTCAGGGGATGAAGAATGCCAACTTGTGGATGAAATATTGACACAGCCAACAGACCACTCTTTAGTTTTTAAAATAGAAATAAGTGAAAGAGTTAATTTTTTCTTAGGAGCCCACCTCAATTGCTACTGAGGGCTGAGGTTGCACATTTTCAAAGCTACCTAGTTTTCATTCTATCTCAAAGCCTTTCTTCCACCACTACACCCTCAGTCGCCGTCTCATTCTAACTCTGTGCTTTCTCCTTTTCTCGCCTTTTTTCCTATATTTTTCTTACATTTCCTTTCTTCTTCCAGGGGCTGTTCCCTGGAGTAATGCAAAATCAGAACTAAAGCTGAGCAGTAACGCTAAATGACTTATTTTCTTCTACCGATATATGCTTTTGCAATGTGAGGCTTCCCTGACGTTTTTAAAGGTAAACTAGTAACCACTTGGAAAGCAAGGGGTAAATAAAGTCAGACAGGTGAAATACATCAGGAAAGCAAAAGTGTCCGGAAACCTTTGCACCATCTGAGCAGAAGCGCAGCTGTGGCTTTACAGTTATAGAGGGGTAGTTCTAGATATGCAGAACAAAGTTCAGGTACAGATAGCATTTTACTACTATTTTATATGTCGATAGTCATGCATTTGTAAAGTTGTGGTTAAGCCCAGCCGCAGGCGGCACTCAAGGCAGAAGAGGATGTTTCAAACCCAAAAGCGAAAGACTTGCCCTTGAAGAACACTTGGTGAATAAGTTGGGTTTAGCATACTTTTACAAAAGGCTGCCTTCAGCTTTCCGTTTCAGACTTTCCCCGAGACAGTTACCAACAATACCACCAGTTGCTATGAATTCAGCATAGAGGTTTAAGCAGCCCAAGCCTCACCAGCAGGGGGCAGTATCTCTGCCCTTACAAATGAATAGCCAATACCTCCAGCTGTCTCACGTTTTATTTCTACGGGCAAGGACTGAAATTAACTACCTAGTGAAAGCAAAACAAAGTATGGAGTTTCTCCAGTAGTGAAGAGATCATCTTTGTAACAATACCTACCACCGCTTCATGGAGCTCAGTCATTCTACAATTTTCCAAGCCACAAGGAACAAATTAATATCTGGGTGGGCATTACTACGCAAATTCTAACCACTGTAGTTCTCCCAGCACAGCTCGGCCTCCCAAACAGACGTTGCTGGCAGACAATGTTTAAGAGGGGGCTGGTTCGAGATGTACGACTTAAAAGGAGATTGCACCAAGTACTCACCCAATGTCATCCCTGTAGACCCGGGAGATGAGGACCTCTCCCTTGTGGTTGTAAATGAACAGCCCTCCAATCATGGTGAACCCTTAGTTTTCTCTTCCCATAGTTGTTAAATTAGATCTGTTAAACAGAAAGGAAAACAAAGTTACAGCAGTGAAAAACAAAGTGTTTCAAATGAAACGTGCATTCACAAAAGCAAACCATAAACAAATTATTTTACTGAAAACTAGAAGCGCACGAGAAGCCTGCTATCTGAAATTAGGGCTCTTTATGAAAAGGGGTCTTTGTGAAGGATGAATGCTGTTTGCGTGGTAAAATACTGACTTTGCACCCAGATATGTATGGCAGAGGACGGTAATGCCACGTAAGCAAAAAAGTAGGGATGCTGAGCTAGAGACCCAATAACGGCTACTTAAACAGCGTACGTCATGATGTACATCTGCATCAATATGTATAGCACCTAGTACAATTCATTACACTTGCTCCAGAGACAACAGGATAGCCTGTCAATACATTAAGTAACATCAGTTTAAAATAGTGTGCGCTTCGTTCTTTCTCTTCTGGTAAGGCAGGACCGCATCTCCCTTCCTAGGGTGGGACCAGAACTATTAATTAAAAATCAGAGCAACTCTATTCTTCAGGGAATTGTTAAACACAGCAACAGCACAGACATGAGCATGTGCTAAGCTACATTATTTTTAAGTGCCTAAAATGTTTAAAACAAGAATAAAAATGCGGCATCTAGCACTTTTTCAGAATCTCATAGTATGTAGCTTGTATCCATCTGCACAACCTTGAACAAGAAGAACTAAAGTGATCACCCAGAAGGAATGCATCTTCATAAAAATGAAGAATGTGTCTCCCACCACAAGGAGCTGAGGCACAGTGACTCGTGACGAGGAGAAACCGAGGCTACAGGAGACTCGTCAGCACTCTTGGCCCTTTCCCCTGGACGAGCTCCAAAAATCTGAATTAATGGAGGAGGAGGAGACTAGAAGGAGAGAAGGAAGCAAGAGAAACGCCCTAAGTACCTCCCCCACCACCAAATCCATTTCCAACAGGAAATAGATATGGAGGAAGGAAACCAAAAAATGCTGGTGGGTTTCCTGGCCTCTCAGTTTTGTTTTTCTGCATGTAATGCACGTATTCGTGTAGTGTCTTTGTGAAAAAGAAGAAGGGGGGGGGGGGGGGTAAAATACGAGAGAAAAGACCAGCAGCAAATCACAGAATTAACGCTCAAGTTTACAGACTTATTCGGTTATTCCTGAAAAATACAAAATATGTCTTTCAGCATTAAGCGCGTGTAGAACCCCAGCGCGAAAACAAAGGTTTCCTTAAAGTTGTTATTAAGAGTCTGATCATTTGACATCCAACGTGCTCTCCCTACTAACAGGTGTCAATCCCTTCCAACTTCAGCCCCAGCAGCTCAGGGACTCTGCACATTTCAAGCACAAACGGTGAGCGGTGACAAAGCACACAAAGGAGCGAAAAAAACGCGCTTGGAACAAAAGGCTCCGTTTATGAACCCAGCCTTTGAGCCCTCGGGATTTCAGTGGTGCCAGCAAACGCAGACAGCCTATCTGCCAAAGCCCACCAACCTTCATCTCACTGTTCGGCTGAGGAAAGAAAAAAATTACACTTTCAATCAAGGAGGTAATGTTTTTATATTTACTATCCGGATTAAGCAAAGTAAACCCTAAAAAAATCAAAACGCTGAAAAAGCCTGAAGAGAAAGGTCTGGTTAATTAAAAAAATATATGGAGAAACAAAAAATGAATGTTGAAAAGGTGATGCGCCGTTTTTGTGAGCTTGATAAAAATAGGGGATGGAAGTAAAAATAATAGTTTACTCTGGACGCGCTGTGAACTGGGAAACTGACAACTTCTCAAAATATTACTCAAACTACGTTTTCCTATCAAACCAACTGTATTCCTACTTTGGGCTTTCTTCAGATCTTCTACTCGGGTCCTTTAAGTAGGTGCCACGAAAGTAAACAGACCAACCCCGATCACAATATATCACTTTCTCCTATGATAGCCCAGAACTGAAAAGACGGTGCCCCAGCAACAGAGACCCCACATGGGCACCACGGAAGAAAACGAACACTATCTGGGGGGCAAACAATTTCCCCAGCACAGATTTTACCACAAGAAAACAAACACATCGGTATAACACACTACCCCTAAAAACATACATCAGATGTAAAAATATGTACCAATTACTTAGATTCATGTACAGGCATTTACAAATGTTACGAGCACCTAACAGCAATCATTTCTCCAGGACGCATGAAGCAGGAAATAGCCGTAGTCGAACAATACTCACTGGAAAGAAAAACAAGCGTTTGCAATGCAATGGGTCTCGCATTTGCTGGAGTTAGAGCTATTGGCGTTGTAAATTCCTACCTGGACTTTTCTTGCCACAAACTGAAAATAAAAAGTAAAATAGTTGACGTAAGCGAGCCGATTCAAAGTGCTGCAGCCACCGTGAGCGCCAAGGAGAGAGACAAAAGGAAACAAGCATTTACAATGCAACGGGTCTCACGTTTGCTCATGTTAGAGCTGATCGCGCTGTAAACTCCTAACCCGACTTTTCACCTATCGGGCAAAAGTGCATTTAGTACATAACCCGAAAAAGTGAAATTAACTATGTAAAGCGCTCCACTTCTGCCAAGCGAGATCGCGCTCGTAAATTAGAGAAAAAGAAGTCCACGAGCCTGATGGAAAACAGCGAGCCTCGCATGTTTTCTGTACTTGGTCGCTGCGCTCGAGGAGGGCTAGCGACCGGAAAAGGAATGAGTTATGCTTGCATTCGACTAATGAAAGCAAGCAGATTTTATTAGGCAGGTCCACGAACCAATAAAAAACACTGACGTGAAGTTGACAGGGCTCTGAGCCCTTTTCTAAATACAAAAGAGTCTCGCTGCGATAGGCATGCGCGAGCGCATGCAACGCAGGCTCGACCCTAAAAAGAAGTTTGCTCGCAGTCAAAGTTATTGGCAAAAGTGCAATTATCCATGTAACAGGGTCTAAGGCTAAAGCAGTAACCAAACAGCCCCAAGGAGGAACAATTGTAAACCATTTACCAACGAAAATAAATGATTTTTGAAAGGCAAGCCCCTGAACAAGCAATAGTGATGGGCATGAGGTGGGCGTGGTTAAAAGTACAGATACATACCTATCTGGCACTGCTATGCTCGACCTAAAAAAAAAAAAAACAGTGACTGCGGTAGACATCTGAATTTATAAAGTGCGGTGCACTGTATCAATATATACTCAATCATCTCATGACCCTAACAACCTCACAGTTTTCACAAGACCAAATCAGAAATGTGTAAAAATGCTGAGGTTTTCACGTCAAGAATAACATGGAAATGTCTGGCTATTACCATCAGCTCCAAGTTTTGGACAATGCTGATCTCAGGACACTTTGTCGCTGATCTTATTCGAAAACACATCAATAACCAAGTTACTTTTGGTTCTAAATGCCGGTAAGACTGCCCTAAGATAAAAAAAAATAAAAAATTTAAGTGGAGCACATCACACTAAGGGGACATTTGATAAAAATCAGAGGAAATAGATTGCATCGAGATTTCTCCATATAATGGATGACTCAACTCTGTGCAGAAGATAGTTTAATTTCACCTATTAGGGGTCTTAATAGGTGGAGACATTGAATAGGAAGCACTCTAGACTATTTTGACAGCTTTTTGAGCTTCTTGCCATAAGCCACAATTCCACATAATTGAACAAAATGCATAGGTGTTTATATGGTTTTGTCTGGGATTGTATAGTTCCTATACCATCCTCTTTAATATTCTAGGGATAGAAAAGTCAAGGTTTGAGTTTGGGTCGGATCAATAGTTAGTTTGTAGATTCAAAGACAGCCAGTAGATTCAAGGCATGGTGCAACTGAAGTACATTGGCAGAATGATATATAATATATTAAGGCTGAAGAAACCTACTAATTTTATGAGGAAAGGGTGTGATTTTTTAAGCTCCTGCTCCAAGCCACTAACAAAGTAATTAGAAGAGGCAGCATTCCTCCAACAGAAGTGTGATTTTTCCAGTAACAAAGTTATCCATCTACCTGGGTACAACTTACCAAAAGGACAAGACAGTGTTTGCTCCCCCTCGGCCGCAACTTATGCCACAATATTGTTACATGCGCTACAGTGACATCCAGCAATGCTGCACTGCTCGCCATTGGCACCACCGCTGCAATGTGCATTCTGGACATTCCATTACAGAACTTGAAATGGGTAGAGGAGCAATGCTTGACAACTCCATCAACTGCAGTAATCACTTAGCGGAAAGTATGGAGGGTGGGGGTATCTGAAAGTTTAGGACTATCTAATTCACCCCTTTTCGGAATTTGAATTAGGAATCCAATCAGCCACCACACAATTTCCCTGTCTGATCAACCGCACCATAAACTACTAAAAATTAACAGGTTATCATTTAAGCATAAAGTTACACAACCCAGCCGGGCCCAAAGCTTTTAATGGTTGTAACTGACAAAATATACACTCTGAGTATATTCAACTCAGACGATTTACTTGATCAATTTCTAATATTAGTCTGAAAGGAGAAATAGCAAAGCCACAAGGCAACGGTTTATCCAATCAAATGACTGGGTTTCTACAGGCAAAAACACAAACCATAGGTGCACAAATGAACACCCCATCACTCAACCCTGCCACTCCACCCCTTCCCCAGTTCACAATCTACCCATCTCACAACCATGACTTAGACATGAAGGGAAAGTCCCCAGTTTATGGGGAATGAATTAACGTTTTCCGGGGAAAGTCGATAAGAAATATTGTCTCAGGTAAAAAAAAAATCTCAATCCTTGAAATAAAATCACATTGTCGCCATACTCAATACTACCTATGCTGAGTGAAGTGTCAACTTCCACACGGAAAGTGGGTACACTGTTTGTCCCCCTTATGTCTTATTTTTGTGGGGGGGGGGGTGTCAAATCAAACGACAGACCTCCCCCACTGCTCATGCATGATGGTTTATCTCAGTGGAGATAAATACAGGACTATCTAGAAAAACATCAAGACTGGGACGAGCAGCTTCCCAAAGCTAAGCAAAAGCCTTTTCACACAAATCCAAGTCATTAAAGCAAGTATACCCCTACTTATCAGCAGTTTTACCAGCATAGAGTTTAACCCCTTCTGTGCCGCGGACGTAGTGGTTACGTCCTGCGGCACAGTGCTGCTGTGCCGAGGACGTAACCACTACGTCCTCGGCACACAGCCCAGAGGGAGCGCTCTCGCTCCCTCTGTGGGGTTCCCCCCCACCCCCCCAAGTCAGGGATGGAAGGGGAAGCCCTTCCCCTCCCACCCCCGACCCCCCCCAACCCCCCCTGTGACGTCAGCGCGCGAGCGCGCGCTGATTAGTCACAGGGTCTCCCCCATCGCGCTGGAAGCAGAGCTTCCAGCGCGATTGAAAAAGAAATGCTTTTGCATTTCTTTTTCAATCCCATGGGGGAGGCCCCGAGAGGCTTCAAAGGGAAGGAAATGTATTTCCTTCCCTTTGAAGTCTCTCACAGGTTTCAAAAGCTGGATTGCTTGCAATCCGGCTTTTGAAACCCCACTAGACACCAGGGATTTTTTTTTTTTTCTTGAAATTGGCAAAAGGGAGCGACCCCTTGGGCAAGGGTCGCTCCAAGGGGGGCATTTTTTTAGGAAGGCCTTTTCTGCCCCCCCTGGGGGCAGATTGGCCTATTATTAGGCCGATCTGCCCCCAGGGGGGGCAGAAACCTCTAGGCACCAGGGACCATTTTTTTTTTTTTTTTGTGATGAATTCTTTTTTTTTTAGGTGGGGAGCGATCCCTTAGGCAAGGGTCGCTCCCCTACGGGGCAATATATATTTAGGCCATTTCTGCCCCCCTTAGGGGCAGATTGGCCTATTTTGATAAGGCCAATCTGCCCCCAAGGGGGGCAGAAACCATTAGACACCAGGGAGTTTGTTTTTGCGCGCGAATGTCACGCAACAAAGCGACCCCTTTGGCAAGGGTCGCTCCCAGGGGGGGCAATTTTTTGGGAAGGCCTTTTCTGCCCCCCCTGGGGGCAGATCGGCCTATTATTAGGCCGATCTGCCCCCAGGGGGGGAAGAAACCTCTAGGCGCCAGGGTAATTTTTTTTTTTGTGTTTTTTTTTTGGTTCTTTTTTTTTTTTTTTTTTAGAGATGGGGAGCGACCCATCAGGCAAGGGTCGCTCCCCTGGGGGGCAAATTGTATTTAGACCATTTCTGCCCCCCTGGGGGCAGATTGGCCGATTTTAGGTCAATCTGCCCCCAAGGGGGCAGAAACCACTAGGCACCGGGGATTTGTTTTTTGGCGCCAATGTCACGCAGGGGGAGCGACCCCGTAGGCAAGGGTCGCTCCGGGGGGGGGGGGGGGGTGGGGGGGCAAATTTATTTTAGGCCATTTCTGCCCCCCCGGGTGGGGGGGGGCAGAACACTCTAGGCGCCAGGGCAATTTTTTTTGTGTGTTTTTTTTTTTTGTTGTTTCTTTTTTTAGAGATGGGGAGCGACCCATCAGGCAAGGGTCGCTCCCCTGGGGGGGCAAATTGTATTTAGACCATTTCTGCCCCCCTGGGGGCAGATTGGCCAATTTTAGGTCAATCTGCCCCCAAGGGGGCAGAAACCACAAGGCACCGGGGATTTGTTTTTTGGCGCCAATGTCACGCAGGGGGAGCGACCCCGTAGGCAAGGGTCGCTCCCGGGGGGGGGGGGGTGTGCCGGTTGGGGGGGCAAATTTATTTTAGGCCATTTCTGTCCCCCCGGGGGACAGATCGGCCTATTTTTAGGCCGAACTGCCCCCGGTGGGGGGGCAGAACACTCTAGGCGCCAGGGCAATTTTTTTTTTGTGTGTTTTTTTTTTTTGTTGTTTCTTTTTTTAGAGATGGGGAGCGACCCATCAGGCAAGGGTCGCTCCCCTGGGGGGGCAAATTGTATTTAGACCATTTCTGCCCCCCTGGGGGCAGATTGGCCAATTTTAGGTCAATCTGCCCCCTAGGGGGCAGAAACCACTAGGCACCGGGGATTTGTTTTTTGGCGCCAATGTCACGCAGGGGGAGCGACCCCGTAGGCAAGGGTCGCTCCCGGGGGGGGGGGGGGGGGTGGAGGTTGGGGGGGCAAATTTATTTTAGGCCATTTCTGCCCCCCCGGGGGACAGATCGGCCTATTATTAGGCCGAACTGCCCCCGGGGGAGGGCAGAACACTCTAGGCGCCAGGGCAATTTTTTTTTTGTGTTTTTTTTTTTTGTTGTTTCTTTTTTTAGAGATGGGGAGCGACCCATCAGGCAAGGGTCGCTCCCCTGGGGGGCAAATTGTATTTAGACCATTTCTGCCCCCCTGGGGGCAGATTGGCCGATTTTAGGTCAATCTGCCCCCAAGGGGGCAGAAACCACTAGGCACCGGGGATTTGTTTTTTGGCGCCAATGTCACGCAGGGGGAGCGACCCCGTAGGCAAGGGTCGCTCCGGGGGGGGGGGGGGGTGGGGGGGCAAATTTATTTTAGGCCATTTCTGCCCCCCCGGGGGACAGATCGGCCTATTATTAGGCCGAACTGCCCCCGGGGGGGGGGCAGAACACTCTAGGCGCCAGGGCAATTTTTTTTGTGTGTTTTTTTTTTGTTGTTGTTTCTTTTTTTAGAGATGGGGAGCGACCCATCAGGCAAGGGTCGCTCCCCTTGGGGGGCAAATTGTATTTAGACCATTTCTGCCCCCCTGGGGGCAGATTGGCCAATTTTAGGTCAATCTGCCCCCAAGGGGGCAGAAACCACAAGGCACCGGGGATTTGTTTTTTGGCGCCAATGTCACGCAGGGGGAGAGACCCCGTAGGCAAGGGTCGCTCCCGGGGGGGGGGGGGGTGTGCCGGTTGGGGGGGCAAATTTATTTTAGGCCATTTCTGCCCCCCCGGGGGACAGATCGGCCTATTTTTAGGCCGAACTGCCCCCGGTGGGGGGGCAGAATACTCTAGGCGCCAGGGCAATTTTTTTTTTGTGTTTTTTTTTTTTGTTGTTTCTTTTTTTAGAGATGGGGAGCGACCCATCAGGCAAGGGTCGCTCCCCTGGGGGGGCAAATTGTATTTAGACCATTTCTGCCCCCCTGGGGGCAGATTGGCCAATTTTAGGTCAATCTGCCCCCTAGGGGGCAGAAACCACTAGGCACCGGGGATTTGTTTTTTGGCGCCAATGTCACGCAGGGGGAGCGACCCCGTAGGCAAGGGTCGCTCCCGGGGGGGGGGGGGGGGGTGGAGGTTGGGGGGGCAAATTTATTTTAGGCCATTTCTGCCCCCCCGGGGGACAGATCGGCCTATTATTAGGCCGAACTGCCCCCGGGGGGGGGCAGAACACTCTAGGCGCCAGGGCAATTTTTTTTTTGTGTTTTTTTTTTTTGTTGTTTCTTTTTTTAGAGATGGGGAGCGACCCATAAGGCAAGGGTCGCTCCCCTGGGGGGGCAAATTGTATTTAGACCATTTCTGCCCCCCTGGGGGCAGATTGGCCAATTTTAGGTCAATCTGCCCCCAAGGGGGCAGAAACCACTAGGCACCGGGGATTTGTTTTTTGGCGCCAATGTCACGCAGGGGGAGCGACCCCGTAGGCAAGGGTCGCTCCCGGGGGGGGGGGGGTGGGGGTTAAATTTATTTTAGGCCATTTCTGCCCCCCCGGGGGACAGATCGGCCTATTATTAGGCCGAACTGCCCCCCGGGGGTGGCAGAACACTCTAGGCACCAGGGCAAATTTTTTTTTTTGTGTTTTTTTTTTTGTTGTTTCTTTTTTTAGAGATGGGGAGCGACCCATCAGGCAAGGGTCGCTCCCCTGGGGGGGCAAATTGTATTTAGACCATTTCTGCCCCCCTGGGGGCAGATTGGCCAATTTTAGGTCAATCTGCCCCCAAGGGGGCAGAAACCACTAGGCACCGGGGATTTGTTTTTTGGCGCCAATGTCACGCAGGGGGAGCGACCCCGTAGGCAAGGGTCGCTCCGGGGGGGGGGGATGGGGGTTGGGGGGGCAAATTTATTTTAGGGCATTTCTGCCCCCCCCCCCCCCCCCCCCCCCCCCCCTGGGGCCGGCTGAGCTACAGGCCAAACACCACAGGTAGGCACCTTGCAAAAAACACCTCTGTTTTCTGTGAAAAAATATGTTGTGTCCACGTTGTGTTTTGGGCCATTTCCTTTTGTGGCCGCTAGGCCTACCCACAGAAGTGATGTACCATTTTTATCGAGAGACTTAGGGGAACGCTGGGTGGAAGGAAATTTGTGGCTCCTCTCAGATTCCAGAACTTTCTGTCACCGAAATGAGAGGAAAAAGTGTTTTTTGGGCCAAATTTTGATGTTTGCAAAGGATTCTGGGTAACATAACCTGGTCAGAGCCCCGCAAGTCACCCCATCTTGGATTCCCCTGGGTTTCTAGTTTTCAAAATGCACTGGTTTGCTAGGTTTCCTCAGGTGTCGGCTGAGCTACAGGCCAAAATCCACAGGTAGGCACTGCTTTTTATAAAAAAATGTGATGTGTCCACGTTGTGTTTTGGGCCCTTTCCTTTCGTGGGCGCTAGTCCTACCCACACAAGTGAGGTATCATTTTTATCGGGAGACTTGGGGGAACGCTGGGTAGAAGGAAATTTGTGGCTCCTCTCAGATTCCAGAACTTTCTGCCACAGAAATGTGAGTAACGTGTATTTTTAGCCAAATTTTGAGGTTTGCAAAGGATTCTGGGTAACAGAACCTGGTCCGAGCCCCGCAAGTCACCCCTCCTTGGATTCCCCTAGGTCTCTAGTTTTCAGAAATGCACAGGTTTGGTAGGTTTCCCTAGGTGCCGGCTGAGCTAGAGGCCAAAATCTACAGGTAGGCACTTCGCAAAAAACACCTCTGTTTTTTTCCAAAATTTAGGATGTGTCCACGTTGCGCTTTGGGGTGTTTCCTGTCGCCGGCGCTAGGCCTACCCAAGCAAGTGAGGTATCATTTTTATCGGGAGACTTGGGGGAACGTTGGGTAGAAGGAAATTTGTGGCTCCTCTCAGATTCCAGAACTTTCTGCCACAGAAATGTGAGTAACGTGTATTTTTAGCCAAATTTTGAGGTTTGCAAAGGATTCTGGGTAACAGAACCTGGTCCGAGCCCCGCAAGTCACCCCTCCTTGGATTCCCCTAGGTCTCTAGTTTTCAGAAATGCACAGGTTTGGTAGGTTTCCCTAGGTGCCGGCTGAGCTAGAGGCCAAAATCTACAGGTAGGCACTTTGCAAAAAACACCTCTGTTTTTTTCCAAATTTAGGATGTGTCCACGTTGCGCTTTGGGGTGTTTCCTGTCGCCGGCGCTAGGCCTACCCACGCAAGTGAGGTATCAATTTTATCGGGAGACTTGGGGGAACGCTGGGTGGAAGGAAATTTGTAGCTCCTCTCAGATTCCAGAACTTTCTGCCACAGAAATGTGAGGGACATGTGTTTTTTTAGCCAAATTTTGAGGTTTGCAAAGGATTCTGGGTAACAGAACCTGGTCCGAGCCACACAAGTCACCCCTCCTTGGATTCCCCTAGGTCTCTAGTTTTCAGAAATGTACAGGTTTGGTAGGTTTCCCTAGGTGGCGGCTGAGCTAGAGGCCAAAATCTCCAGGTAGTCACTTTGCTAAAAACAGCTCTGTTTTCTGTGATGTGTCCACGTTGTGTTTTGGGGCATATCCTGTCGCGGGCGCTAGGCCTACCCACACAAGTGAGGTATCATTTTTATCGGGAGACGTGGGGGAACGCTGGGTGGAAGGAAATTTGTGGCTCCTCTCAGATTCCAGAACTTTCTGCCACAGAAATGTGAGGAACATGTGTTTTTTTAGCCAAATTTTGAGATTTGCAAAGGATTCTGGGTAACAGAACCTGGTCCGAGCCCCGCAAGTCACCCCTCCTTGGATTCCCCTAGGTCTCTAGTTTTCAGAAATGCACAGGTTTGGTAGGTTTCCCTAGGTGGCGGCTGAGCTAGAGGCCAAAATCTACAGGTAGTCACTTTGCTAAAAACAGCTCTGTTTTCTGTGATATGTCCACGTTGTGTTTTGGGGCATATCCTGTCGCGGGCGCTAGGCCTACCCACACAAGTGAGGTATCATTTTTATCGGGAGACTTGGGGGAACGCTGGGTAGAAGGAAATTTGTGGCTCCTCTCAGATTCCAGAACTTTCTGCCACAGAAATGTGAGTAACGTGTATTTTTAGCCAAATTTTGAGGTTTGCAAAGGATTCTGGGTAACAGAACCTGGTCCGAGCCCCGCAAGTCACCCCTCCTTGGATTCCCCTAGGTCTCTAGTTTTCAGAAATGCACAGGTTTGGTAGGTTTCCCTAGGTGCCGGCTGAGCTAGAGGCCAAAATCTACAGGTAGGCACTTTGCAAAAAACACCTCTGTTTTTTTCCAAAATTTAGGATGTGTCCACGTTGCGCTTTGGGGTGTTTCCTGTCGCCGGCGCTAGGCCTACCCACGCAAGTGAGGTATCATTTTTATCGGGAGACTTGGGGGAACGCTGGGTGGAAGGAAATTTGTAGCTCCTCTCAGATTCCAGAACTTTCTGCCACAGAAATGTGAGGGACATGTGTTTTTTTAGCCAAATTTTGAGGTTTGCAAAGGATTCTGGGTAACAGAACCTGGTCCGAGCCACACAAGTCACCCCTCCTTGGATTCCCCTAGGTCTCTAGTTTTCAGAAATGTACAGGTTTGGTAGGTTTCCCTAGGTGCCGGCTGAGCTAGAGGCCAAAATCTACAGGTAGTCACTTTGCTAAAAACAGCTCTGTTTTCTGTGATATGTCCACGTTGTGTTTTGGGGCATATCCTGTCGCGGGCGCTAGGCCTACCCACACAAGTGAGGTATCATTTTTATCGGGAGATGTGGGGGAACGCTGGGTGGAAGGAAATTTGTGGCTCCTCTCAGATTCCAGAACTTTCTGCCACAGAAATGTGAGGAACATGTGTTTTTTTAGCCAAATTTTGAGGTTTGCAAAGGATTCTGGGTAACAGAACCTGGTCCAAGCCCCGCAAGTCACCCCTCCTTGGATTCCCCTAGGTCTCTAGTTTTCAGAAATGCACAGGTTTGGTAGGTTTCCCTAGGTGGCGGCTGAGCTAGAGGCCAAAATCTACAGGTAGTCACTTTGCTAAAAACAGCTCTGTTTTCTGTGACATGTCCACGTTGTGTTTTGGGGCATATCCTGTCGCGGGCGCTAGGCCTACCCACACAAGTGAGGTATCATTTTCATCGGGAGACGTGGGGGAACGCTGGGTGGAAGGAAATTTGTGGCTCCTCTCAGATTCCAGAACTTTCTGCCACAGAAATGTGAGGAACATGTGTTTTTTTAGCCAAATTTTGAGATTTGCAAAGGATTCTGGGTAACAGAACCTGGTCCGAGCCCCGCAAGTCACCCCTCCTTGGATTCCCCTAGGTCTCTAGTTTTCAGAAATGCACAGGTTTGGTAGGTTTCCCTAGGTGGCGGCTGAGCTAGAGGCCAAAATCTACAGGTAGTCACTTTGCGAAAAACAGCTCTGTTTTCTGTGATATGTCCACGTTGTGTTTTGGGGCATATCCTGTCGCGGGCGCTAGGCCTACCCACACAAGTGAGGTATCATTTTTATCGGGAGACGTGGGGGAACGCTGGGTGGAAGGAAATTTGTGGCTCCTCTCAGATTCCAGAACTTTCTGCCACAGAAATGTGAGGAACATGTGTTTTTTTAGCGAAATTTTGAGGTTTGCAAAGGATTCTGGGTAACAGAACCTGGTCCGAGCCCCGCAAGTCACCCCTCCTTGGATTCCCCTAGGTCTCTAGTTTTCAGAAATGCACAGGTTTGGTAGGTTTCCCTAGGTGGCGGCTGAGCTAGAGGCCAAAATCTACAGGTAGTCACTTTGCTAAAAACAGCTCTGTTTTCTGTGATATGTCCACGTTGTGTTTTGGGGCATATCCTGTCGCGGGCGCTAGGCCTACCCACACAAGTGAGGTATCATTTTTATCGGGAGACGTGGGGGAACGCTGGGTGGAAGGAAATTTGTGGCTCCTCTCAGATTCCAGAACTTTCTGCCACAGAAATGTGGGGAACATGTGTTTTTTTAGCCAAATTTTGAGGTTTGCAAAGGATTCTGGGTAACAGAACCTGGTCCAAGCCCCGCAAGTCACCCCTCCTTAGATTCCCCTAGGTCTCTAGTTTTCAGAAATGCACAGGTTTGGTAGGTTTCCCTAGGTGGCGGCTGAGCTAGAGGCCAAAATCTACAGGTAGTCACTTTGCTAAAAACAGCTCTGTTTTCTGTGATATGTCCACGTTGTGTTTTGGGGCATATCCTGTCGCGGGCGCTAGGCCTACCCACACAAGTGAGGTATCATTTTTATCGGGAGACATGGGGGAACGCTGGGTGGAAGGAAATTTGTGGCTCCTCTCAGATTCCAGAACTTTCTGCCACAGAAATGTGAGGAACATGTGTTTTTTTAGCCAAATTTTGAGGTTTGCAAAGGATTCTGGGTAACAGAACCTGGTCCGAGCCCCGCAAGTCACCCCTCCTTGGATTCCCCTAGGTCTCTAGTTTTCAGAAATGCACAGGTTTGGTAGGTTTCCCTAGGTGGCGGCTGAGCTAGAGGCCAAAATCTACAGGTAGTCACTTTGCTAAAAACAGCTCTGTTTTCTGTGATATGTCCACGTTGTGTTTTGGGGCATATCCTGTCGCGGGCGCTAGGCCTACCCACACAAGTGAGGTATCATTTTTATCGGGAGACGTGGGGGAACGCTGGGTGGAAGGAAATTTGTGGCTCCTCTCAGATTCCAGAACTTTCTGCCACAGAAATATGAGGAACATGTGTTTTTTTAGCCAAATTTTGAGGTTTGCAAAGGATTCTGGGTAACAGAACCTGGTCCGAGCCACACAAGTCACCCCTCCTTGGATTCCCCATGGTCTCTAGTTTTCAGAAATGCACAGGTTTGGTAGGTTTCCCTAGGTGGCGGCTGAGCTAGAGGCCAAAATCTACAGGTAGTCACTTTGCTAAAAACAGCTCTGTTTTCTGTGATGTGTCCACGTTGTGTTTTGGGGCATATCCTGTCGCGGGTGCTAGGCCTACCCACACAAGTGAGGTATCATTTTTATCGGGAGACGTGGGGGAACGCTGGGTGGAAGGAAATTTGTGGCTCCTCTCAGATTCCATAACTTTCTGCCACAGAAATGTGAGGAACATGTGTTTTTTTAGCCAAATTTTGAGGTTTGCAAAGGATTCTGGGTAACAGAACCTGGTCCGAGCCACACAAGTCACCCCTCCTTGGATTCCCCTAGGTCTCTAGTTTTCAGAAATGCACAGGTTTGGTAGGTTTCCCTAGGTGGCGGCTGAGCTAGAGGCCAAAATCTACAGGTAGTCACTTTGCTAAAAACAGCTCTGTTTTCTGTGATGTGTCCATGTTGTGTTTTGGGGCATATCCTGTCGCGGGTGCTAGGCCTACCCACACAAGTGAGGTACCATTTTTATCGGGAGACTTGGGGGAACATAGATTAGCAAAACAAGTACTATTGCCCCTTGTCTTTCTCTACATTTTTTCCTTCCAAATATAGGAGTGTGTGTAAAAAAGACATCTATTTGAGAAATTCCCTGTAATTCACGTGCTACTATGGTCACCCCGGAATTCAGAGATGTGCAAATAACCACTGCTCCTCAACACCTTATCTTGTGCCCTTTTTGGAAATGCAAAGGTTTTCTTGATAGCAATTTTTTACTCCTTATATTTCAGCAAATGAATTGCTGTATACCCGGTATAGAATGAAAACGCACTGCAGGGTGCAGCTCATTTATTGGCTCTGGGTTCCTCGGGTTCTTGATGAACCTACAAGCCCTATATATCCCCGCAATCAGAGGAGTCCAGCAGACGTAACGGTATATTGCTTTCGATAATCTGACATTGCAGGGAAAAGTTACAGAGTAAAACGTAGAGAAAAATTTATGTTTTTTTCACCTCAATTTCAATATTTTTCTTTTTCAGCTGTTATTTTCTGTAGGAAACCCTTGTAGGATCTACACAAATGACCCCTTGCTGAATTCAGAATTTTGTCTACTTTTCAGAAATGTTTGGGTTTCTGGGATCCAGCATTGGTTTCATGACCATTCCTGTCACTGACTGGAAGGAGGCTGAAAGCACAAAAAATTGCACAAATGGGGTATGCCCCAGTAAAATGCCAAAATTGTGTTGAAAAATTGGGTTTTCTGATTCAAGTCTGCCTGTTCCTGAAAGCTGGGAAGCTGCTGAGTTTAGCACCGCAAACCCTTTGTTGATGCCATTTTCAGGGGAAAAACCACAAGCCTTCTTCTGCAGCCACTTTTTCCAATTTTTTTGAAAAAAACGAAATTTTCACTGTATTTTGGCCAATTTCTTGGCCTCCTTCAAGGGAACCCACAAAGTCTGGGTACCTCTAGAATCCCTAGGATGTTGGAAAAAAAGGACGCAAATTTGGCTTGGTTAGCTTATGTGGACAAAAAGTTATGAGGGCCTAAGCGCGAACTGCCCCAAATAGGCAAAAAAAGGCCCGGCACAGGAGGGGGAAAAGGCCTGGCAGCGAAGGGGTTAAAGAGACCAGTGAGCTAAAGACTATTTCAAACTGTTATCAGGGCTTTCTTTTCTCTCATGTTCTAGCCTGACAGATGGACCACAAGCAGCATAACTGCTCTGTGTAAAGTTCTGTAAATTATCATGATCTAATCTTTAATTGCAGTCAATAGCTACGACCCTCAGCAGTCACAATTGGTTTGGGGGGCGGGGGGGAATACACTGGCAGAACACAAGCCTAGACCCACAGAAGAAGGATTTGTAATACCACTGAGGCCTAATTATCTGCCATATAGCCACATTCCAGGTCGGAGGACTGACAGTGTTGCTATTTAAGCTTTACTTCTTTAGTCAAGCGTCTCACTGAAACTTCTCTTCTGCCCTTTTCATTTCTATAGTTTATGCTCATAGGGAGCTCTCTCTCACCCTGTATCAATAAATTCCATTTGCCTACTTGCTAATGCATCCATTTAAGACCAGGGCTCCAGTCACACAAACACAAGTAATTGCTCAACACCCAGCAAATGCCTCTGTGCCCATCTGAGTGAGCTGGTGCCAGGTCTGAGGCACCAAAGACCATGGTTAGCCATGTTAACTAGATGAATGGTGGCGAGCAATTTATTAAGGAAGGCTTTGTCTGACTGGCCATTGCTCAGAGAAGCTCCAGTGGCGTGACATCCGCAGAGTCACACCACCCTCAAGAACATCCCTTCCAGCTGCTCCTTCATCAGCGTCCCCTCCTGCCACTGCACCCCACGTTCTTCCTGCTGTTGCATTGCTGTGGGTCTGTCCAGTGCGCAGAATGACCTCCTCAGCTCCAGTGTAGACGTTCCACTTACTACAGACCACCTCCCAGGGTCAGTATGTGTAGAGCAACAGTGACTGTTTTGCTGAGAAGGGATGCCAGCCACTACAATTCCCTAGAGTCCCAGATCAAGTTGCACAGCAAATGAAGCTTGCAGCCCTAATGCCCATGCATTACCAGGTGTGGATATCTGCACAAGGGAGTTTGAAGTTCATTAACAATTAATTTAGTCATCAAGTGAGATTACAATATATGAATGAACACTGTATAAAAAACGAAATCTACACATATTTATCATAAAAATATTTTAAAAGGCTTAAAAAAATAAAATTTGACGGGGACAAGACTGTGCATACTTGTTCATATGGAAAACACTGCATAAAATCAAAACTTTAAGAGTTTCTCTTAAAAAAAAAAAAATATATATATATATATATATATACACACACACACATACAGACACACACACACAGGACCCAAGCACAGTCTGCATGAATCAAATAGAGCTGGACACTCATCCAGTACATGACAGAACTCTTAATTCCTTCCCTGACAGAGGTCATAATTAAAACGACCAGAAGTTTGTCCTGCTCATCTCCCTCCTAAGGAATTAGGTGGCAAATTTCATGTTTTCATTATTATTGCAAGACTTCTAACACTATGTTCAAGTAAGAATGAAAGGCACGGTTGGGCTTTGTTCAGCGATACTCTACCAGAGAAAAAAGAAACACACACTTAACTTCACACAGGGACCAAGAGATCCATGTCAAAGGTATAAGTCAATAAATAAATAGAAGGTTTCAGAAATGATTTCCTCTGCCCCAGGGACCAAACCTGTCAAGTGCATTTGACATAAAGGCACTTTATTTGCTAATACTACTAGACATCTTGAATTAAGATAGCCTTCAGGGTTCCTCCTGGGGTATGTAATAAAAGACTGTCCCATGTGATAACTTTTTACAAGTACTGTATAGGCAGAGTTCTAAATGCAAGACTAGAACTTGCATGGACTTCCCAAAGTGCAGGACCTCTGAATGATCTTTGCCTCATAAGTATTTAAATAATGTGCCAATTTGATTTTGGGATGCGTTGAGTTATTTTTGTTTTGTAAATTTCTAATAGATGAATAAAATGTCTTATCCAAAGATTCATACAAGTGACTTAAAGCACCTGCAAGTGTCCGAGCCTTATTCCCTAGTTCAGTGGTTCCCAACCTTTTGATTTCTGTGGACCCCCACTTTATCAGTACTGAAACCTGGGGACCCCCACTGAATCATTATTGGAATCCGGGGACCCACCCCCAAATAAAGCTGGGGACCTAATCTGTTAATATTATTCAATTATCTAACTAGTCACGGACCTCATGAGGAGGCTTCGCGGACCCCCAGGGGTCCCTGGACCACAGGTTGGGAACCACTGCCCTAGATGATTGAAATAGTACTCTTAAGAAAATGTTTTATTGAAGTATGGATTGGTTTTACTACCTCAAGTTTTCATGCCCCAGAGTCCAAATGTAGGATTTACACTGTTTTTCCCCTTAATGGTATTTCATTTTGGAGATATTGATAAAATGTTTTAGGCATATTGATTCAACTCTTAAATTGCGCTGGAAGCCTATTGGGCTCAGACATATCCAAATCAAAGCATGTAATATATGGGAGTTTAGTTCTGGCCGAGGTTATTCAAATTCACAAACTGAATCGGCGGATCCTGAAGAGAGACAGTGACGGGAGCCAACAGACAAACCATTCTGTAGTTTTGTCAATGCTGATAACCCATCATTTACCCTCAGTAGTACTTTGCACCAGGGTGCTGTATGCAAAGAGAATCTCAATAAATTAGTTGAAACAGATAATACTAACAAATTCACAGTGTTGGTCTATCAACACTGTCAAACGCAGAAGGAAAAACAAAACTTGTCTAGATATGTTGACTTCCGGTAACTATGTATGTATCTATAATATTTTATACTACTGTGATATTATCTATTAACGAATAATTGAGTCTAAAGCCCGATTGTCTGAAGGGTAATAGTTTTCTAATATGCCCATGTTTGCAAACGCTCTACCACGCACCTTGTGAAAATCTTCCCAACTGCATGTAAGAGAGCAAACTGCTTATAATTACTAGGAGCTTTACAGCAGCCTGTTTTATAGATTGGACTCAATACTCGGACCACGAAGCCTGGATAATACCTGTTCTACAATAGATTATAGGTTTAAAAACCCTGCCCCAAAGGTCTACATTTCTTTTACATAACGTTACTAGAATGTGGTCTGGATCAGTTGCCAGCGAGTATCTTGCTCTATTATTTTAACCAATAATGTGGCGGCAGTTTGGGTGGGTGGGTGGGTGGGTGGGGGGGGGGGGGGGGGGGAAGAATCCACTCAGGGGCCTAGGAAAAAGAATAACAAGCATTTGCAGTGCAGCAGATATCACATTTGCTTTAGTTAGAGCTATTGGCATTGTAAACGTATACATGGACTTTTCTTGCCACATAAATTATTCAAACCTGCCGCATCATTTTGTTCTCTGCTGCATAATTCCAATGACCCTGCATATTACTAAAACACTTCCATTTGCCTTCTTCCACTACCTGAAGGAAAAAATATTGCTATTTATTTTATATTACCACCTTAGGGTCCCAACAATCAAGTGAGGGGACCCGGAGATGACCTAGACAGAGCACATCGTGCAGTGAGTTATGGACAAAAATGTTTTGTAAAATGAATCCCCCACAAAGCATTATGGGTAGACTGAGTGCAGCGAATATTGTACTATCTAGACTGTAATGATCAGAAGAGCCCTTCGAGAGCACCACTATAAAAATAACATTTGTGAGAAACATGGTCATGTAACCGTATAATCAGCCCCTAGAGAGCATAACCAAATGAAAACAGAATGGCAGAACATAGTGCAGTGTAACCACATATTTAGCCCCTTGAAGGTGTAGTGCATTTCACATGTTCAGGCCTAGCAGGCCTACTAGAATAATATTACAAACACAAACTACTCCCAGCTGTAAAACTAATGTTTCAACCATGAGAGAACTCAAAGACACTGACTGGTGGGAGGGGTTATTATTTTGCAGTCCACCCCATCCTAAAGTGCAAACCCAGTTAGAAAAAAATGTGTCATGCTGAACATTTTGATGGTGGTCCCATTGTCTTAGGATGCTCATAATGCGAGTTATGTGAAAAAATGTTTCGTAAAAAAAATGCTCCGCAAAGCATTATAGGGCAAGTTTCCGAGTGCAGCAAATGTTGTAGTATCTTGACTGTAATGATCACAACAGCCCCTAGAGGACACCATAATAAAAATACCATTTGTAGGAAACATGGTCATGCAACCACACAGACAGTCCCTAAAGGGCATAACCACATAAAAACAGAATTGCAGAAAGTAACAGTGTAACCATGTATGTAACCCCTACAGGGCATGGTGTCTTACACATTTTCAGGACTAGCAGGCCCACTGCAATACTATTACAAATAAGGCCCGTAAAACCCAAACTACTCCCAGCTGTAAAACAAACGTTCCGGCCATGAGGGAGCTCAAAAAGACTGAATGGTGGGAAAGGTTAATATATTCCCCCCATCAAACCTAGTGTGGCGACTCAGATGACCTAGACAGAAAGGGCGTGCCACGCTGTACAGTTTGGTGGTGGTACCATTGTCATAGGACCAGCACAGGCTGAGTTATGGGCAAAACTATTTTGAAAACAAATGCTCCACAAAGCATTATGAGAGCAGCTTTGACGATTTCTGTTGTTTTCCTATTTTAAATGCTCTAGTTTGAATATTTTTCAACTGTCAAACTTGTTAAGGGGTACTCATGTAACGCTCTCCTCAGATCAAAGTCCCGCTGTATGAAACTTCATGTAGTCATATAAAGCGCTCCCCCGATAAGAGTTTGCGCTTCATGAAACTTCACGTCCTTATGTAAAGCATTCCGACGATCTATATTGCGCTATATAAACCTTTAAAAAAAAAATAACTAAATTAAAAAGAATCCCCTTCCAGCTTGCAGCCTTTGTGCACAGACACCACAAAGAATCAGTGGCATGCCCAAACAAGGAAGATGAAGATACGGCCACGCAGCGCGAAGCGGCAAGGCGAAAGAAAAAAGTAGAGCACCAGACTAAGGTATATGGCGGATCATGCAATAATGCATGTAACAGGGTCAGTCTCCAAGTCGGTAACAAAGCAACCTCAAGGTGGGACAAACGTAAAGCATTTACCTATGAAATCAAGGTATTTTGAAAGGAAGGCCAAGGAATAAATGAAAGTGATGGGCGTGTTGCAAGCTCACAGATGTAGATTACATCATGTCGAGAGAAAGCGATTGCGTGCTGCCTAGGGCCGACCTAAAAACTGCCTGTGTTTTCCAAGTAGTTGCATTTACCGTACATAGTTTAGAAATATAATCGGTCGAGACAGGTGGATAAATAAAATTCCAGAAGACGTTATTTTTGACCCACGACTCATTAAAACCGCCTGGAATTTCTCTCTTGCACAGCTTGTTGAAGATCCTACCACTTTTATCAGATTTGTTGTCTCATTTGAAAAATACAGTGTTTTTCCTGAGTATCCTGAATTTCATCAACTGGCTTATGAAATACTGTTAAAATTGTTTACAAATAAGTTTATTTCGATTACAGTTTTAAGCCTACAGGCTCTGTAATAGACTTCTTCAGTCTTCTATGTTTTTGTTCTTTATTTTCCATATACTTTACCAATGTTATATTCAGGACTCAAAACCAAAAATGTATTCATTGCCAATTTTCCTTTCCATTTACTGGATCTAAATTAGAAATTAACATTGTATTGTTGGCCAGGCAGAGAGTACATACTGAACAGGAGAAAAGGCTTGCTCTAAGTATGTTTAATGCTCGGGAAATCAATTCAAATACATTAGACTATTGCTGGGATGTGGAATAACCTGATAGTTCAAGTTATAGCTACATATATAACTGTAGTTCCTCTTTTTGCATGTTCCATTTTGTAACTACTTGCAGGACTGTCAATTACAAATATTTTATGCACTGAAAACATTTCTGACGGCCCATGATTCTTGCATGCATGCAATAGTGGCAGTGAGATTTGAGGATTTATTATTTCCTTCTGTAGATCCACCAGGCTCCAAGAGAAGTTTTTGTTTGTCAAACTGATTGTCTAGTGTCATTTCACTCAAGTACAGAATGTTGTAAGGCTTTGACAGTCTTACCTTCAGAATTAACCTGGATCACTAATGAGTGCTAAATTCTGTAAATCCAATGTGCATTCTTGTGATGTACTAAAGTCATTATTGAATATCTCGGCGTTATCATCTACCCCCCCACCAAAGTATTAATCGTAGATTTAAATAGAGATTGAACTAGCAATACGTCAAAACCATTTTTTTAAAAAATAAATGTCACAACGCCTGGGAATTATGTTGATGATGATAGATTTCACCAAAATTCTGCACTTCCTTTCTACAGATCGAATTTATCAATAAACTGGGCTAACTTAATTTAATCCAGTGAGTGCATTGTGTATTTTTAGTGCCCCATTGTTAGCAGGCAAGACTTTGTAAACTTAGTATTTATACTGTTGTTTCTTACTTGCACGAGTGTCCCATTCTCCACTGATAGCTGTGGGATTATTTCGAAATTCATCCTCCACCTGACGCAACCTTAGACCAAAACCAGAGTCCTGCAGTGGAGTACTCCTTGTAGCAGCATTATCTCCACTATTAGGCGGCTCTGACACGAATAGAGCTGAAGAGAATTTTACTTGTTTCAATTGCTTTTTAGTTATCCTACATTTTTACGTTCCCTATTGGTTTTATACTCCCCCCCCCCCCCCCCCCCCCCCAATGCGGTTTCTCCGGCTTGGGAAGGTGTATTTTTTTTATTCAAATATACAGGTGCTGACTCATTGTCCTCTGCAAACTTTGTTAAATATCTTGATTCTGGAGCTGATCTAGTATTTAAGTCACAGGATTGACCTAAAAAATTTGTAAGAGCCAATAACTGAGTACATAGTACTTCTAGTACATGACCACAACGTTAAAAGCTGTTTTTATAATCTATTTTAAGATGGAATCTGGAAAACCTTGCAACAGATGTAAGACCTGACACTTTGATGTAGTCACTAGGAAGATAAGAGCAAGCATTCATGGGAAAATCTGATGTATTAGATAATCGTCCATAGGTGGGAAATCACTTCTCAAAGTGCTGTTAAGAAGGTCTTAAAAAAAAAAAAAAAAAAAAAAATTAAATCAATGTTAAAGAAGCTTGTCATTTCACTTCAATATCTAACACAATAGATTCTAGGGAGGGAGTCTCTCCCATGTGTTGATATGTTACTAACAAATTCTAGACCTATTGCCAAGTCACTGGCAATGTATTCGCTATATGGCTTCATATTGGGGGACGGTGCAACTTTGTGAGAGGTTATTTCCTTATACACAACTCATCAGCATCTATAGGAAGACTATCCATTTTCATTTCACTAAGCTGGGTAAAAATGGGGAAATTGACAGAAGTCCCACAAAAGAGCCTCTATGCAGAGACTTTCTCGGTTCCCCTATTAACCTTTAGCATATTGTTCATATTTTTACAACAGTCCTCCTTCTAAGTATTTTTTGTCATTTTGCCAAATAAAATCCGTTATCACTTAAGACAGGCTATGAAAAACCACAAAAATGTTACTAGACCTGCAGGCTGCGTAACATGAATAATCTACTCGACCTTAACTGTAATGTACTTGACCTGTAAACGGGTCTCAAAAATTGTGTGATCCTAGTCAAATATTTTAGTTGACAGAGTTGCCTTTTTCTTCATTGTCACACGAATATACCTTCAAATATGTGAGCTCAGCATTTCTGCTGTACAAAAAACTTTTGTTTATTTAAATAGACTGTATGCTCCACGTATAAAAATAATCTAGCCCACACATAGGGAACACGTGACCCATTACTTGCCTCTTAGTTTACTAACAGCTTTGCCACAAGGGCAGTAGTTTCTCAGTTTATGTTTAAACACTCACTTTTAACAAACCTTACCAAAGCATGATGTGGGTGCACACTCATTTACAGATGGAACATTTCCAAGAAATGTATAAAAAAAAAAAAATAACTTCCCACTATCTTGCAGCTTTATTGATAAAATTATATAATATTAATCTGTGAAAATCAGGGTTCAGACAACATTTATTCTTTACACATAACCAAGCAAAGTGTTCTGATTTGTTTTCATCCTATTAAATATTTTTTTCATCACACAGAAGTACAAACAATGGGATTTCTCAACTACAGAAATGTATTTTAGAAACATCTGTACAGCTGACTTAGCTAATTAAAAGTGTGTTAGGAAAAGCCTGACAAACTCCTGGAAGTCTCCAGTGAGAAGAAAAATTTATTGTAAGAAACTGACGTTTGATCTCTGTCCCTGAACACAGAGCAAATGTCACAAGAACAACATTTAAATGCATATTTATTGCTTCTCCACTTTCTGACTGAACAAAACACTTGTTCTTTGTCAACTTGCCAGAAGGGGATAGCCATACCTGATAAAATATGACTTGCCATAGCAAGTGGGCAAGAAGATTTTTCGAGGCCTGTAAGAGGAAATAATGGAATTTCCATTTAAAACCTGGAACAAAACTAACTTCTAGTTGTAAAAGTATATTAGTTCTAAAATTAAATACTTATGGCCTCATTACGATTTTGGCGGAGGAAATTACTCCATCACAAACATGACTGATATCCCTTCCGCCATATTACAAGTTCTATTATATACCATGGAACTTGTAAAACGGCAGGTGTGATATCCGTCCCATTTGTGAATGCATATCACACCCACCATGGTCGTAATCAGGCCCCTAGACTTCCTCCTTACCATATCGTCCACTCCCTTCCCACAACACTGAGGAGCATGAAATTAACTCCTTTTAAGCACCAACACCACATACAGCACCACCTACTAAGTCTTCTTTTAACTGTCACTGCAAGTGTTTGGGTTACACCAATCTGTGAAAGGGAGGAAAAAACCCAAACAAAACACCCCCGTAAGAACTTTAGAACTATGAAAGTGATTCTCCTTCAGGCTACCCCCCGGGTCCTGTCGTAAGGCGTCAGGACCTCTCAAAGAGTCTGTATAGCCACCTAGCTCAATTGGAACGGCATGCTTCTATCTTGGCTTGGACAGGAGCGCATAGAACAAGCTTCAAGAGTGGTGTGCTTTAAGTTTCCTAGTTCTACAACAGAGGTAATCAAGTTCACAACGCATCACCCTGACATCGATAGCCTGCTTAATCTAGAGGAGAAACCATAGAACACTCCAACCTACTAAGATGTCCCAGCCGCAAGCAGAGCAAGCGGATAACCAGCATGCTGAGGAGCCAATGAGCCGACAGGCCGTGCAACACTGGACGGTGTTGACTGACGTGGACTGGTGCAGCACAGCTGAAAGCGGAGATGCTGTAAGGGCACACACACGGCAAGAGCTTCAGGCTGACGTGCTGTACAGAAGATTACACTGATTCCCCGGCAGTGCCTGTGTTAGGAAAGAACTGCTGCTGCCTGCTTTATACCCAATGTTAGTGAGGGAAGCTTTCTCTTTTCATGCCGATGTCCATGTTGTCCCAGATGTGTGTGCACAATGCAAAGCAGCATGCTGCTGCCTGTGGTACATAGATGATAGTACTTCACCTTGCATCCCAATTCCCCTCGATAGTCCTAATCTGTTAGGCTTAAACATGGTGAGAAAGTGTTCACCAAGTATTAACGTACAACACGATTAGCACACGGACAATATTAGTACAGGCTTTCCACGGACAATTAAGAGTTCCCAAAACAGACAGCTGCAGTGCATTATTTACTCAGAGACGTAACCAGGACATCTGCAGCTGCAGTGCAATATTTACTCAAAGACGTAACCAGGACATCTGCAGCTGCAGTGCAATATTTACTCAGAGACGTAACCAGGAAATCTGCAGCCGCAGTGCAATATTTACTCAAAGACGTAACCAGGACATCTGCAGCCGGAGTGCAATATTGCCTCCTATATTAAGAATAGTAGTACACCACTGCTCCTCAAGCACCACTGTTTCTGTTCATGAGTAAAGCATGCAGATAAGCAAACAAACATTGCCAAAGTTGGTATGTCCTTATAGCGTGAGGTCCAAGCTATTGGCTTTGCCAATGTTTTGTTTGTAAAGCATTGTTTTAAAAAAAGTAAAAGAAAAAAAAAATCACTTTTTTGAAACAGCTTGCTTTATTTTTCAAATACTTCACTCAGGAAAGTCATAAGAAAATGTAAGAAGAAAAACAAAAGTGTCAAACTTTAAATGAAAAGGCTCATCAAGACCTAATTTACTTTCAACATGAGGCAGGACTTTCAATGTGCTCCGGCTATTTGATTCACTGTAGGTAGCAGATTTATAGACCCCGGTACTAGAGAGAGAGCTCCTTATCAGTCATGCTAAGAGCATCACAGACCTCAAACGCCAACTGAGTGACTGCGGCAGCCCGCCCCTACCCCAGCACCATAAAAGCTGGGATATGCCAAAGCTTCTTCATTAATGCAATATGTGAAATGGAGAAGATAAAAAAACAACTCTTAAAGTCTTCTCTGTGGGCGTACCTCTGCAAAAATAAACCTGTTGCAGTGTTCCTACAGATAAGCTGGGAGTGATGGGGAGTAACATCAAAAGTACGGAGAGGGAATGGGTGTTGGGCGCAGCACAAAGAGAGAGAGCTAGAACAGACTTGCACTCTCATGGAGTGGTGAATGACAAAGAAAAATTAATTCCCTGAATGTGAGCAGTGGAAGAATGAGTCAGGCAATTAAAAGGATGTCAAAGAGGATGTGCTTCAGCAGAGGGACAAACAAGAGGAAGGAAAGCTACTGAAGAGGGAGCAAAGGAGAGTGACAAGAAAACCATCAAATGGCAGTAACAATGAGTGGTACTCTAAGCCTTTGGTATAAACCACCTACAGACTGTTAAAAGCTGTCTGGCAGATGGAACCAAAAACTGATATGAATCAGCAATGCTTGCTGGGTGTGGCGCTAGGGAGCCGTTTGTATCACTAGCCTGCCTCTGTCAATACACCTGTATAAAATGTATTTAAAAAACTCAGCCACATAATGCCAACTACTTTGCAGGTGCCAGAGGACCACCAGGTGTGCAGAGGAGTAAAATAATCCACAAAGGGCCCAATATAGACAGGAGACCCACCCACCTGACTGATGATAAAGAAGCCCCCACACACAAACTCCCTCAAAAAAGCAACAATATTTATACAATGTTCTTTTACCCACACTAAGTAAAGACCCACTATGAATATCTAGCACTAGTTCATGAAAAATCAATGCACCGCCCAAACAAAGCTAAACCACTGGATCAAGCCACATTCAGGCTCACGGAGAAAGCCCGTCAGACAAGTCTGCAGGAAAAATAACTCAACAGTCAGGCCCATCATTAGCTGTGTGTGGACCTAAAGCTAGTACAGGTAAGCCCCGACTCCAAATAAAACTAATCACTTAATCTAGGTATACAAACATTCAATGCAAAAAACATACATTTCAGGAGGACCGCTATAGATTTATCAGGAATGGGACAAACCTGGTGATAGTAGGGCAGATTTCCGACACCCAACGGTGAAGATTAGGGCCTTAAAGAACAAAACATGAGTTGCGGGGTCCACTACAGGGGCGGATTCTATTCTTCAAAAGCTGGTACTGCGATTACTCAACACTATTACCAAAGAAACAAATGATACTAATCAACTATTGAACGCTGGCTACAAATTCTGAAATATTTAGTACTGTAATCACTGAACTACGTGCCGCTCCACAGCAATGAAGGCCACTGATATCTTCCCAATAAAATCTCAAAGAATCGGGGGTGGGTGTAATCCAGGACACACTGTGGGCAATCAGCAATGAAAATCTCCTACAGCAATAGAACCCATCTTATGTCAAATTTGACCCCAAGGTGTGTTGGCAAAAAGGGAAGCGCGTAAGTTAACCACATTTTGCAGGGAATAACGTGAGTCCGACAGATCAATTACCTAGCTATCATGGAATCTACATGACTATCAAGTACAGAGCAGGAGTGGACGAAGGCAAGAGGTAAGTTACACCTATGCATGCGTCAGGCTCCAAGGCACTGCATGCCAAAATGACATTTCATCAGCTGGCTGTCATTCCATGACATACAAACGTGAACGAGCCTACAGCACTTCATGAAATCTAGTACTGACCATGCTCCACAGACCAAGCAGAATGTTTAGCTTAAAATACAAAAGTCACATCTTCCAACCACTGCGGGACCCGGTTCGCATGTGTGTGTGTATGTGTATACACACACACACACAAATATACACACATACATCCACAACACCCCCCCGCCAAATGGGTAACTTTTAAGGACTGGTGAATTGAGGATTCTTATGAATGACAACTACAACATTAATTCAATTCATAACAAATTCATTTAAAGATACAGAGTATGGAATACAGGTCTGTTAGGCCGGTTTGTCATCTTTGCGGTTGGTACAGTGAATGAACGTGTCAAGCTTCGCGAATGAAGTGGCCTGCATCTTCAGAACTCCATTGGTGCAGCTGAATGGCTTATATCCAATCATTGAATGAAGTACCAAAGCCATGCGCCAGAAAGTAAAAACCTGTGTGTTTCAGGTGGCTATCTTAGAACTCTGCCTGCCCTGAAAATACCACATTGGATGCAGTTCTTGCACAGCAACCTTCAAGTCTCCAGTACGTACAAAGTAAATAAATTGTTTCAAAAGGTAAGAAGATTAGTAAACTAAACTGTGAACATCAAAGTCTTCAACTTAATATATTTAGGTAGAAAACAGAAGTCTGTAAATCCGGCCCATGGTACGCATCAAAAGGTTGCAAGTCTCACCATATCTGCTTAACATGCTTCCGGCATATTATTAATTTGGCAATTTAACATGCGTTTGAAGTTCGAATGGTGCCTGCTTCAATCGATCCAGTTATACTGCCATGCTCCATTATTTGTAAAAATACATAAAGCTCAAGTCTGTATAGCAATTCTGCAATTGCATCTTTTTTCCATTAACGTTTTGTAACACAATTAGGGTTGCTGGATTACTTTGTTACTAATAGTAACTGTTGTGTGTACATAAAGTAATCCACAACCTTAACTGGATGATAGGTTAATCCCAAAAGAGAATCAATTACAGAATTGGCGTACATTTGTATGCAGTGTTGGCTCAATGAAGATAATGTCCTCTAGGTGCAGTGGAGTGCACCCTGCACGGACCTATGTCCACACATCTTTTCCTCAAACTTAAATGAGGTGATTTGGTTGTTAGATGGCAATTTCACTGGGACACAGCGTAACCAATGCTGGGCTTCTGATTTACCCAATTGTTTTTGGGCGTGTTAAATTCGATTCAATTGAACTGAAAACTATAACTCCCAGAATGCACAAATTTGTTTAAAGAATCTCAAAGCTAGAAAACTGATTTTCTGGTAAAAGGAGTCATCTGGATACATGAAATCCATCTCCCTAGATGAAAGCCCATGCTCCCATCCTCCATCGGGAATGCCCGATGAAATTCGGAGGCTATGTAACATCATGTATGCACAATGATTATCCACGGATTTTGTGCAGGCCCAAAGCTGTGCTGTGCTGCTGTCCTTCAATGCTTAAGACCAAAATTAGGAACCTAAGAAAGCTTAAGCACATCTTCCAAACTTGAAAGAACAGCATTGATTCCTTTCCCCCGTGAGAACCCACTCGAATCCTGCATTGGAAGTTCACCCAGTTCTGAGTGATAAGGTTTACAAACAAGTAACTCAGACTTCCATGCAGTGCCTGGAAAATTGGTCTCTTCTGAAGCACCAACATGCTGAAGGAGCGCATTCCTGGCTGCGCAAGAAATCCGAAAGACTTCAAGAATGCCCATGCCAACAGGTATTCTCTGCATAGGGATTTACTCCGGAGCAACCTCCTTTCCTTGCTCTTTTGCTGATGCAATTCGGGAAAGATCTAATAAACCACCTCTTCAAACCCTGTACAATCTTAGACTATCCTTTCCCTCCCTACGTCACTGAGCTGCAGTGTTGTAATCTCACACGTGCAGGAGCCTTACAATGAAACTATGTACAACTATTAGCATCCTTTGGAGCGAGGTTGAAGCTGTTTAAGTACTACAAAAACAAATTCCCAAGATCCTGCAGAGGCCAGTAGTCCATATGCTCTTTTACCCCACCCCTTCCCCGATATGGTAAATTGGAGAGTCAATCACAACAAAAAGAGATCCTACAGGTCAGTTTCTGCCACATCCATCACCCAAAGAAGATTGAAAGGAAGCCATCTACCACCTTGGCACACTTTACTTCCTCTATTTAAATGGTCTGAAGCATTAGTATTGCTGAAGTTAAAATTGGCAAGGTGATGGTTAACACTCAGCTTGTAACCTGCACAAACGTCTCCGGTTACAAACAGTGAAATATACAAATGTATGCAAACTCGGCTTCATCCTTTTGCAGAGAGCACAAAAATGACCTGCAACACAGCTCAACAAAGTAAATTACATAATGTATGCACTACAACTGCAGACCAACTCCGTGTAAACACAAAAGGTTGATGGTTTATTCGTATCCAATTTTAGACGAGGGGAAGAAAACACTATCAATGTAGATAAAATATACAAATGATAATCCTAAAAAAATATAGTATCAATCCATATACTCAAGAAAACATACACATGCAGAAGTGGCCCAAGTAAAATGGCCAAATAGTCAACCCATAAATACAAAGTCATTGCCTTGGTTAATGTCAGCAGTTTCTTTAGTTCAGAGTTCTCAAAGTAGTCGTCTTTGAGAAATGCGGGGAACAGATTGTTTAGTCAATTACGTCAAGTCCTCGCATCGATGACTTAAGCTATGGGGATGAACTAGGAGTCGAAAGCACCTGGTGCAGAACAAGCCCCTCCATCTTTCAGGAAGCCCCCCGCTCTACCTTTCTAGTAGCATCAGCACCATATTCATGAGCTAGAATGGCAAGCCAGAGGGCGAGGAAGTTAATTCACAGGTCTCGATACTTGGTAAAAAAGTGCTCAAAAGCAGATCTCTTACACACTGCACAAAATCCTAAATATGTGCATTTGGTTGCAGAGATTTAGATTATGTGTCTAATAGTAAGCCATTAAAAAGGTCAACAACAAAAAAAAACTGGGAACGCATGGAGACCATTTAGAAACTTGTCAGACTGAGTGTCCATTAAAGACTGGCAAGTCAGACTGACTCTTCTCCAACTCTACTGGGCACCAGATAACTTATGCCACTGGGGAAAAACGGGTTGCTGAGGACACATTCACCTTCAAAAACACTAGTGACGTCCATCCTTTGGCTCGAAAAGTGGTGTTCTTGGTAATAAAAAAAATTGGGCAGACTGACATATGAATAGGTGGCTAGCTTTCTCTAATGGTGCACGTGCCTCTGACGGGTGCATACCAACTCTGTGCCAGCAACACTGGACTCTACAGGTCACAGTCTATAGGGAAGCCTCCTGCTCTCTACCACCCACTGTCCTAGATGGGAGGCGAAAACGTTACTGTGGACACATCGCGTAAGGAGCCGGGGGAAGGCAGCTCAGGGTCTGGTACAGGGAGCCCGGGAGAGGATCCAGGCAGCGGGGCGGAAGGGGTGGGGCACGCCTGGGGTTTATCATCCGGGCAGCTGGCCTGCTGGCTCTCTGGTTATCTCCCACTCTGGGGAGGAGGGTTATCGGAAAGGAAAACGCAACTGTTCGAGGGTAAGGGTTAACTAATGACATTCCGGAGCATTCTCCTGGTGACCAAGATATTGTCTCTGTAAAATGCCGGGGCCACAGTGCAAAAAAAGACAAAGGTTTCGCAAAGACCACGCAAATGCGACCAACCAATAGAAAATGAAAGAGAGCAAGGCAATACATCTAAACGCAAAAAAAAAAAAAAAAAAATTGAAATGCACTATGTTTCGCCTTGCCCAAAACTCACGCCAAAAGCCAGGCATGGTTAAGGACAGGGTTTTTGGGCAGATAGTTGGCTACGCAGGTACTCTAGAGGTTACATGACATATCTTCACTTGCTCTGGTTCCTCTCTTCCGAACCTACTTGGCCTTTAATATACCCATAAGCATTTCCATTTGTGACTTGACGTCACACCATAACATCTACAGAGCAGCTATTGCCACTAATTATGCTCATGCCAGACTTGAGCAAATTTGGTTATTAATTACTGTCAATTCGCAGTACAGGTTTGATTTTCATCTCACAAAAATGAGCAGTGCGAAGAATCACAAAACTTTAAATAAATGCTCCCAATACACCAGCATTACCACGATTCTGCCAAGGTACACGTACCACCAAGTATGTACACGAATGTGCCAATGGATGCATACAATACGCTATCAATTACCAACCTTATACCAGGGCCACCGTTATGCCATGTACATACTGTGCCAAGAATTAACATCTGCCTAGTCTAACATTACGCCAAAGATGGGCTCAATCATACCATGAGAGCCTGCAAATACCACTGTGACGGTGCCTCCACACACGCTCCAACACAGGGCGTGCATACTAACACCCGAGAGGAAGGTGGGAGGACGTCAGGCAACCCGAGCAAGAGTCCCCCACGCTTCTCCAAAGCCCAGCCCTGCAAAACAGTCGCTTCTCATCAAGATTTCTTCACTCACTCCCCTGCTGCAGTGGGAGCGTGGTTGTACTCTTGCAAAGCAGGTGGAGGGCTTCCATCACCCTTGCCAGGAGTAATTCTCTTTTCCATAGTAACGTGCCGGGGAGTCCTTTTCCAAGATTTCCAGCATAGCACTTCAGCTGAAAGCACTGCCACGCGGTGCACTGAGGCAGAAGCAAGGCACAATTACCTTCACCGACGACAGGCCCTCAACAATCAATGGGACATCAGTAAAACACCCTCCAACCAGGAGTTAACTGAGATTTAATTTCTCGTGGATAAGTGATGCATAATAGTATCTTTTTTAGGGGACCTTTAAGGAATGTTGCGTTTTTATTCAGGATTCTATTTCATCATTAAATGAGTCACACCAATTAGCAGCAAACAACAGTATTGCTCAGCAGTGCGAAAAATTAACGCCAGCCGCCAACATTCTTTAGTCTGGATCGGTGAAGCTTATGCTTTCCAAGTTAGCAAGCTTCGCCGGTGTCTCGGCCTTCATTTGCATCTGCTTTGTTTTTAATTTCTTATGTCTAAAGACAATGGGCCAGATGTAGCAAGCAGTTTTGCCCATTCTGTGTCTATGGGAAAATGTGTTCGTACATATGGCCCAATGTTCTTAATGACTAATGAGGCTCCAACACCCAAAAAAGAAAATACGCTTTTTATCATTGTTTCTGTACATGCTTGCAGTCCTTCTGATTAGGACTAATGTGACTGTACTGTCATCAATTCTATAACTTCAGACCAATATGTTGCACTCGGTGTGCATGATACAATGAAGCTACAGTGAACCGGCATTGATGGCGTTGCATTTAGAACTTTCTTTGAATGTGTTTTGCCATTGCACAGCGCTTCGGCACGGTGTTTAAGCTATAGCAGGAATAAAATGAAGAGCTACAGAATGGATCTCCCAAATCAAAAAGTGCATCATCCAATACCAGTGTTGTTCAGTCTCAACAATGGCTACAGATGTAACTTTAGGCTAAAACAAGCATTTGCAATGCAAAAATTCTCACATTTGCTTGAGTTAGAGCCATTGGTTTGTACATTCATAACTGGACTTTTCTTGCCACATACATTGGTCAACCCTGCCTCATATTTTCGCCTTTTTCTGCCATATAATTCCAGTGGCCCTGCATATAACTAAAGGACTTCAAATTACCTTCTTCCTGTATCTGCAGCAAAAAATGAAAATGTTGCCATTTAGCATCCTAATTTAAATCTGCCATGTTAATTCCAAACAAATAACACTTTCACTACCCCACTATCAGAGTTGCTGGCTGGCTAACAATTCCCCCATAAAGACACAAGACAGAAACAGAGGAGAAATAATCTTGAAGGGTCACTCAAACATATCAAGAGTGCTCAAACAGTCATAGTGTAATAAGGATGTTAAATTGGCCCGAATCATTGTCATAATTGTAACAAGGAGAGATAATTAAAACATACACAATTATCATATAAACCTTTTCCAGAAAAAGACTTTTGACATCAGACTGTAATGCTTAAAACACCCCCTAGAGGGCCCCATAAAAAAATATAATTTGTAAGAAACATGGTCATGTAACCTCACTGTTAGCCCCCAGAGGGCATAACCTCATGAAAAAAAACAGGAGAAAGTAATGCTGTATAACCAAATACGTTTTTAGGCCTACTGCAATGATATTACAAATAAGGCCTTTAAAACAAAACTTATCCCAGTTGTAAAACAAAGGTTCTAGCCATGAGAATGCTTAAAAGACACTGAATGGTGGGGTTGATTATTATTTTGAGGTCCCCACTAACCTAGTGTGGGAACCAAAAGAGGATATAGTCAAAGAGCAGTTTAAAGGTGGCCCCACTGTCCAAGGACAATCAGAAGCTGAATTATGAGCAAACGTGTTTTGTAAAAGTAATGCCCTGCAAAGCATCAAGTGACAGGTTTTTTGTCTCGCAAATATTATAGTATGTTGACTAAAATGTTCAGAACAGCCCCCTAGAAGACAGCACAATAAAAACAGCATAGCCAAGAAACACGGTCATGTAATCATACAGCTCTCAGAGAGCACAACCACATGAAAAAAAGAATGGGATAAAGTAATGCAGTGTAACCATATTTAGCCCCTAGAGGGTGTAGAGCATTACACATTTTTAAGACTAGCAGGCCTATTACAGTGATATTACAAACAAGACCCACAAAACACAACTTCTCCCAGCCATAAAACAGCTTAAAAAAATAATGAATGGTGGTACGGGTTATTATTTTAGAGTCCCCACTAAAACAGTGTGGGGGCCTATATGTGATGTAGACAGAAAGAGCACATTGTGGTCAATGTTTTGAAGGTGGTCCCATTGTGCTTGGACCACCAGAGGCTAAGTAATGAACAAAAGTGTTCTATACAAGTAATGCCCTGCAAAGTATTATGGGGCGAGCTTCCCCAAGTGCAGTGAATATTGGAGTGTTGGTTCTCCCGCTGTGCCGAGAGAGACGCTTTCGCTTTGAGGATTTTTGTTTTATGTAAAGCATTTACCAATTTAATTCAAGTGTTTTCAGGTGAGAGCCACAAGAAATTATTGATTAGGTAACTGAACAATTTGACCAGCGCTCCACCACCGATCAAGTTCACGCTGGTGTGCCTGTTCTTGCTGTGAGCACTATGGCACCCATGCAGCATGAAGGGGAGAGAAAAAAATAATAATTGCGCACGCTGAAGTATATCCTCAATCATACAATAATCCATGGAACAGGGGCAGTCTGCAAGGCATGACAAAAACAACCTCAAGGCGGGACAAACGTAAAGCATTTATTAATGACATCAAGTGATTTTTGAAAGGCAAGCCCAGGAACGAATCAAACTATGGGCGTGGTTAAAAACACACAATACTTACAACAGGTTAAAGCGCTTTTGCACTGGACCTAAAATGTATTTCCAAAACAATATGTAGCAAAGGTCAAACAAAGCCAGAGAAGTAAAGTTTATCAAGAAAACCTGAAAAGTAGAAATTAATCTAGTACTTATTCTCTCCAACCCAGTTCTATTACTCGCAGCAAATTCGTGGCTGCTGTTCACGCTATACAATGTCCTCTTAGAGTAAGATCAGTCAGAGTAGGAAACCTATGCATACATCTAGTGTATCTCTCGACGATCAGTTCTCAACGGCAGAAGTGTGTATCTTAGATTCAGCCTATTCTCCACAAACCCATCACTAGGTTGTCCATATCACCATACAGAGAGATCCCCATCCAATAGGTAGCAGAAGGCATTCAACAATTCTCATTCATCAATAATGGGTTAGGCTTGGACAATATAGCCAGAGATCTCTAGGACAATACCGACTTCATCTCACTGAATCTTATAAAGACAACACGTGTTATGCAAATGTCTGTTATCTAATATTAAAAGGTACTTTAGAGGAGAGAACACCAACATGTACAGAAATAATTACATATGATGCAGCCAAGGCAACAAGGTAGTCTATTATTTGAACACAATTCGTTTTTTTGCCTGCAGCGGTGGCTGTGTGGTACTCTATTTTAACAGCTTAGCATTTAGAAATATACTGCAACAGTAGTATGGATAAATCTAATTTTCAGTTGACATATTAGGTATATGTTGGACTACCTTAGAATATTACTGTGCAGTAATTCATGTACCTCCTAGGCCACAAAAATAAGAAATTCGGAAGTGGGGTCAAATACTATCAAAACTGTCATTGTCAAAGTAACAACATCTCCGGGCCATGGTCAAAGCCGTGCTCAGAGGAAGGCCCAAATAATAACAACGGAAATGTGTCCTTAATGACCGTCACTGCCTTATCAATTCGTGTCTCTAACCATAGCACAGAAAAAGATTTTCAGCGGGGATCGGGACATCAGTGGCAGCTCCAAAAGGAACACAGACACGGAAGAGTAATCATGTTGCATGGGGAAAAAAAAAAAAAAAAAAAAAAGAACACCACGAGCCAGGGATTGCAACGCCTTGAACATGAGCAGATAAAACTCCCACGATCTAAAAAACAAAACACGTTTCGTTTCAGTGTAAAATGACTACCAACCTAGATGGGAACAAACCTGCAGGCAGTGACGGCCCAGCGTTTACTTAAAGCTAACTTAAACGACAACCAAATTGTCAAACAGTAAAAAAATGCTTAATATTCTAAACCAAGTTTGGTAGCGCAAAGTATCACATTTTACCATGTGCACCACTGCTCTGTCTGTTCATCTGCCACTAGAAATGGCACCAGCGCTCCATAGTGTTATTAAAAGAGCAACAACTCAGCACAGCGGACGCTGCTTGTCAGAACATCGCACACAGATGGAAAGGAGCATGTAAAGTCAGTGGCAGATAAACCTACTGGTAGTCACTGGATACACAGATATGGGGCAGGAAGAGAGAAACAAAGTGCACCTTAGTACAATGGATATCATTTACGGTTCGGCATTAAATGAAAGCGTTAGGTGGTTTGGAAAGCTGTTTCATGGTTTGAGGGCACATGGGTATGTTGGTACCATCGTGGTGGAAGGATCTTCGCAGTTATAATCTGAGTGGTCCTGGGGCTTTCCCATTTGCAACAGAAAGCATTCTGCATCCCAAAATAAAGCATTCACCACCTCATTCTAAGGAAACAACGTGCATCATTTATGAAAGCGGAGAAAGGCGGGGTGTTGGACGGAGCTTAATAGCTATCAATTCAATCGGTACCTGCAACTCGCCAGGTACCTCAAATAGCCTCAGTTTTTGTCTTTAAATTCACGTCGCCACATTTCCTTTTCGCCAGGAATGCTAATGAAGGCTCCTTTGTGGACATATTTAATCAATTTGTGACTAATACGACGAAGCCTCTCGTAAGAGGAAGAAGAAAAAAAAAAAAAAAAAAAAAAACAGACCATGAACATAACAAAAACAGAATTACGGGTTTACACCAGCTAACGATTTCTGGATAATACAACAGATTGCGCACTTAGTACTCGTTCCGCCCATGTGAGGCTGGGCTTTCAACATCCAGTACAAGGGTTCTCGCCCCGAGCCACGTTCAAGTGTTGCACCGCCCATTGGAGGTAGCTGGCCAGTAAGCACCCATCCCTCTGCCCAAAATTCACCGAGAGGGGTCAATGTCAACACTTAGCAGCAGCAGCCTCCCCACCAGCCCTCTGCAAGCGAACATCTCCGGGGACCTCGGCACACATGCATCTACCCGAACCTAGGGCTGCCACATAACAAGCTTATTTTTCTGAACGATATTTTCAAAGTAACAAGTAAAAATAAAAAAAATCAGGTATTTTAACCCATCGAAATATAAACTGAAAGGAACTATGCACAACGCAGGCATTTGAAACAATCACCTAATCAAGATTTAAAGCAAATTGACACAGAACTGCGGTACTAATAAAAAAAAAACATGATTTTTCACAAACTGCTATTACAGTATCAGCACCTGGTCCATAAAGAGCCACAAAACAAATGTAAAGTGGCAGCCCCGACCCACACCCATTAGAAGTACCCCATCTGTCGGCACTCCTGCCCCTCACCTCGAGGAGAGAGGCTATAAGCACCCAGGCCTCTGCTCGACACCACTTGCGGGAAGCATGTCGGCCAGAAACCATACCCTCAATCCTTGGATGTTGACTACAAGCACACAGGCCTCTTTCACGCACCCCCTTGGAGGCAGCAGGTCTGTCAACACCCATGCATCTGCTCAACGCCTTGAAGCATATAACCACCGTAGCATCTTCTCCAACCCCCTGAGGATAGGCTATAAACACCCATGCTCTACCCCCCCACCGCTGTGGGTAGTCTATAAACACCCATGCGCTGCCCCCCAACCCCCTGTGGATAGTCGATAAACACCCATGCGCTGCCCCCCAACCCCCTGTGGATAGTCGATAAACACCCATGCTCTGCCCCCAACCCTCTGTGGATAGTCGATAAACACCCATGCGCTGCCCCCCAACCCCCTGTGGATAGTCGATAAACACCCATGCGCTGGCCCCCAACCCCCTGTGGATAGTCGATAAACACCCATGCGCTGGCCCCCAACCCCCTGTGGATAGTCGATAAACACCCATGCGCTGCCCCCAACCCCCTGTGGATAATCTATAAACACCCATGCGCTGCCCCCAACCCTCTGTGGATAATCTATAAACACCCATGCTCTGCCCCCAACCCCCTGTGGATAATCTATAAACAGCCATGCTCTGCCCCCAACCCCCTGTGGATAATCTATAAACAGCCATGCTCTGCCCCCAACCGCCTGTGGATAATCTATAAACAGCCATGCTCTGCCCCCAACCCTCTGTGGATAATCTATAAACAGCCATGCTCTGCCCCAACCCCCTGTGGATAATCTATAAACAGCCATGCTCTGCCCCCAACCCCCTGTGGATAATCTATAAACAGCCATGCTCTGATCCCAACCCCCTGTGGATAATCTATAAACATCCATGCTCTGCCCCCAACCCCCAGTGGATAATCTATAAACATCCATGCTCTGCCCCCAACCCCCTGTGGATAATCTATAAACATCCATGCTCTGCCCCCAACCCCCTGTGGATAATCTATAAACATCCATGCTCTGCCCCCAACCCCCTGTGGATAATCTATAAACATCCATGCTCTGCCCCCAACCCCCTGTGGATAATCTATAAACATCCATGCTCTGCCCCCAACCCCCTGTGGATAATCTATAAACATCCATGCTCTGCCCCCAACCCCCTGTGGATAATCTATAAACATCCATGCTCTGCCCCCAACCCCCTGTGGATAATCTATAAACATCCATGCTCTGCCCCCAACCCCCTGTGGATAGTCTATAAACACCCATGCTCTGCCCCCAACCCCTGTGGATAGTCTATAAACACCCATGCTGTACCCCAACCCCCTGAGGATAGTCTATAAGCGCCCAAGCTCTGCAACCACCCCCGGTGGATAGTCTATAAACACCCATGCTCTGCCCCCTGCACCCATCACCGGGAACCTCAACACCAATTACTCTTCCCTACATCCCGTGGAGGTAGCCTGGCATCACCCATGCCTCTACCTTTCACCCACCAGAGGTGTCACCGGTAATATCCACCGGTCAGGGAGCGGACCTCCGCCGCTCCTCCGCGTCCCCCACCCTCATCTTGGAAGGGATGTGTCAGATCCCATCGCAGGGGGGCGCAAGGTACCTTGGCCCCCAGGAATTACCAGCAACAAATACGAGCTGTCAGGACCTCGGGAAGGGCGAGGCAGGCAGCTTCGGTCGACATCCATCCAACCTTCGGGGAAGCCGAGACCCACCCACTCATTTCCCTGCCTGTACACCCCACTGCCGGACAGAGCCCTCTCTAGCGGTCAGGGAGTCGCCTGCACTTCACCTGACATTCGTGAGACGCGTGTCACGGTTGACTCGTCCCCTCTTTCAGCGGCTCTCACCTGCCCCTGCAGCCCGTTCCTCGGGCGCCGCCTCTCCCTGCTCAGACCACCGGCCTCCAAGATGGCGGCGGCTCCTCCCAGCCCTGCTGCAGCGCTGACGTCAGCGCGCCATACGTCAGGGAATCCGGCTGCCAAACGGAGCCGTGAGCATAGACGAAGGACTAAGTACCTCTTTCCACAATCTAACGGAATTCAAGTACTGCAATAAAAGAAAGACTCAATGCCATCGAATGACACAGCCTTGGGGCACAGCCGTGGTATTCCCAGTATTTTTGACCTCAGCTGCTCCCCAGGGCAGCACTTTCTGCCATTTAGAATTACTACTTTTTCATCCGTTCTTAAAAATACTTTGGGAATTTATAACTTTTCCCAAAATAGATAAAGGTCCAGCGGTCCTGTCAAGTATCACGCATCAGGCGTTATACTAACGCATTTCAGTGTGGCGCTTGGCATCACTGCACCAAATACAAAATCACGCATCATAGTCCCTCTCACAATTGTGAAGCTGGAGAGCCTATAATGCATGCACCATATTGAAAGCTGTTGCAGTGTGCGCTGCTCTCCAGCAGTCTTTGGGGGCTGGTGCTCATCTGCTTGCGCTAGTACTAACTGTGCTACAATGTAACACAACCCAACACCTGCGCAGCAGCATGATAACTGTGACGTCAGAGTCACTCAGTGCAGCCAATGGCTACTGTGGAGAGAGTGTGTCTCTCGTACAGTTATCAGACTCATTTTAATTGGTGTATTGTCCTGCTACCAGCGGAGCAGGCAGCATTTTGACATTAATTATCAAGCTCCTCAGCATTGGCAGCGCAGCTGAGGTGAGCACGTCTATTGTACCACTGCGGCCAGTAGGCGTCGTCTCTCTGAGGCTCACCCGGCGACCCCGACCCCACCACTGCCTGCGGCTGGTGACTCACCATTGTGAGCCTGCTGCTGCGCTGTAGCAGAGGGAGCTGCTCCCTGCTTTTGGCCCATTGTATGCTCAGAGCAGTGTCCACAGTGTATCATGGTATGATCATGATCCCCCGGACTAGAGGTCGACTGAGTCGGACCCAACCACTCTGGCGGGGACGAGGGACGGGCTATAGCCTGCAGCTGTGAGTGTGTGTGCCAGCCCGGAGGGGGGTGGTCCACCTGTTACCGCTGCACCGACTCCGCTTGTCGCCTGCCTCAAATCTATCCGTACTGCAATAACTGCTGACATTTGCAGAAACTTTATTTTGTTTGCAGTGGCGTGGGGCACGGTGTCAATGAGAGTGGTGCAGATCTGAGTCTTCGTTTTGTTTAACAGTACGATCAGGTTACAAGGGTACGAGGTGCTTCAGTTTCTGGTGCTTTGCAGCAGGTTTAAGATCTTCTTAGAGTTTCTCGTTGCTCAAATGTGTGTAATTTCTGATATTTATATGTTTCCCTGGTCTTCATTGCCTGATTTTGCTCGCGAGAAAGTGTCACTCATAGTGCTGAAATGTCACTCATAATTACACTGACATTATGAAAATGTCACACGCAGCAATCTGAAAACTTGGCAGCAATGGCCTAGAAATAGTATTGCCACACAAGCCAACATTTTAGTAGAGGAAAGTGGGATAATTTAAAAAAATAACCAGGAGGCTGTGGCCCTCATTATGACTTCAGCACTTGGGCAGAGAGCCACCAGCAGCCATACTGGCGGGCGGCAGTGCAGTGGAGGCTACTCTGCTTGCACCACCACATCATCACAACACCGCCATGCCTATGGTTGGTAATAGGCGCAGCAGCGTTGTGGTGATGGGGGACTGGTGACGGAGCAGGCCCCAAGGATCCCGTCCCCTCCCGGACGACCACGGAGAAAAGGTAAGTGCGGTAGGGAAGGGGAGTAATGAGTGGTGTGTGCGTGCATCGGGGTGTGCATTTGTGTGATTGGAGGGGGGGTGGTGTTTGTGTCTGTGTATGTGTGTGATTGTGTCTGTGTGAGTGCGTGAATGGATGCGGGGGTGGTGGAGGTGTGTGCGACTGTATGTGTGTGTCTTTATGAGTGTGTGATTGCATGTGTGTGTGGTGCGTGCATGCTTGGATGAGGGAGTCTCTAGGGGCTTAGGGGGGACTGTGGCTGTGTGGAGGGGACTGCAGGAGTTGCATATTGGTGACAGGAATGTAAATTCCTGTTGCCAGTATCCTTTCCACTAGGAAATCCCTGGCGGAGAGGAGGCTCCAAATACCGTCGGCGGTCCGACAACCCTGGCGGTACAGGCAGTGAACTGGCTGCTTGGCTCCAGGAATAACAACTGGTCCGGCAACAAAGATGGCTGCCATAAAATGGCACCATAATGGCTGCCACTAAAAAGGAAAAAAGCGACAGGAGCCTCTTAAGATCGCAGGCACCGGTGCTGAACAGGACCCCAAAAAGAAAAGAGTACAAATATTTTTTTTTAAAAAGGTTCCAAACAGCTCCCCCAACACAACATCCTAAAAACGAGCAACTATTAAAAAAGTTAAAAACTATTGAAAATAGCAGCAATACGAGGATTATATAGCTTTCCAAAATATTCGTTTTATACTTACTAAAGCCGGCGGCCACCCGCCTTTAAATGCGTCATGTGGGAGGCCCGACCTGGCTCCAGGAATAACAACTGGTCCGGCAACAAAGATGGCTTCTGTAAAATGGCACCGTAATGGCTGCCACTAAAAAGGAAAAAAGCGACCTGGAGCCTCTTAAGATCGAAGGCACCGGTGCTGAACAGGACCCCAAAAGGAAAAGAGTACAAATATTTGTTTTTAAAAAGGTTCCAAACAGCCCCCCCCAACACAACAGCCTAAAAACTAGCAACTATTAAAAAAGTTAAAAACTATTGAAAATAGCAGCAATATGAGGATTATATAGCTTTCCAAAATATTCGTTTTATACTTACTGAAGCCGGCGTCCGCCCGCGTTTAAAAGCGTCATGCGGGAGGCCCAACCTGGCTCCAGGAATAACAACTGGTCCGGCAACAAATATGGCTGCCGTAAAATGGCACCGTAATGGCTGCCACTAAAATGTAAAAAAGCGACCGGGAGCCTCTTAAGATCGCAGGCACCAGTGCTGAACAGGACCCCAAAAGGAAAAGAGTACAAATATTTTTTTTTTAAAAAGGTTCCAAACAGCCCCCCCAACACAACAGCCTAAAAACGAGCAACTATTAAAAAAGTTAAAAACTATTGAAAATAGCAGCAATACGAGGATTATATAGCTTTCCAAAATATTCGTTTTATACATTGGCCGCAGCCTTTATCTACCTCTACTAGTACAGCCTGGGTCCAGGATTCCAGCCGACAGCTTCAAGAACAGAAATTGCTGGAACATGCCGTTGCAATAGGGCCATGGAGCGTAATTTAATTTCCTTTTTGCCTATCAACTTAGTGTTGAGTGCCACGAGATTTAAATCCTATTGTGCCTATCAGCGCATGCATCTTTCACTGGCCATATAAGTATATGGAGTGCTTGCATCAGTAACATCTGGAACTACTATCAATTGTTCTATTGTTTCCTCCCAGTGCAGGCATTAACAAATCACTACAGAACACAAATGAACTATGCAGAATTGAGGTGAGAACATTTAGTGAATGTGTGACTAAGGGTATTAAGCAAATGCCTGAGATGTTTCCCAAGTTTCTTGCCTGCATATGTATGAACATTACCTGATAGATACTCTCCTCAAGAAGTGCCACATTGAGGATATCAGATACCAATGGTGATTTAACTGCTATTGACACTCTTAGGTAGACTTTAGTTCATGAATGGGTCTCTTGTCCAAGGTCATTGTTCATCTGACTTGCCATTTTATATTGAAAATATGCATAAGCATGTATGATGCTTAATCTATATGTTTGTGTTATAGACCATGCTATCCTATGTTTTTTCAGGGTCAACCGTTTCACCACACCTCTTCCTTACACCTCAACCTGTTCAGAAGACGAGCCAACTGAGGATCTGCAAGGCGCACCTTTTCACATAGTTGAACTGGGTAATATGGGGAGGAAGATTAACATTAGGAGGAGTGCTGACGTATCATTTATGCCTTTTCCCTTAAGGGTGCACCAGCTGTTTCATAGAGGGACTTCTCCGAATAACCAAGAACCCTCCTCCCTGAGCTCTGCCTTCCTTCCTTGTCTGGTACATTACAAGCTGGAGGTGGGACCTGGGGAGTGGGCCCGCATCGTGTCTGCGGGGCCACCCTGTAGGGTTACCCGTGGGTTTGCAGTGGTCTGACAGTAGGGGTCTTGAGGAGGACTTCCGGCTGGAGGAACTGAAAGAGGCAGTTAGTGCCACGGCATGCAGCAAGGCTCTGGGTCCAGATGGGCTGCCAGTGGAATATTATCAGATGTTTGCTAGCCTCTTATTGGCCCGCCTACTGGAGACCCTCTAGGAATCCAGACAAACTGGTTTCCTGCCACAGTCCATGCGGGAGACCTAGATTGCCATTCTCCCAAAGCCGGGCAAGGACCTGATGGACCCCGGTTTGTATCACCCCCCCATCCATGTTGGGAGTTGACAACAAAATACTGGCCAAGACTGTGGCGATGGGTCTGGGGAGAGTAGTGACTCATCTTATTTATGAGGACCAATGCGGCTTTATGCCAGATAGCAGAACACACAAATCTTCAGAGACTTAGTGGGACTACCTATGGGAAGTACTGGAGAAGTTGGGACTGGTTCTGGTGTTTCTCTTGTGCGTCCGCCTGCTTTACACCCAACCAAAAGCATGTGTCTGCAAAGGAAATGTGAGTAAACCCATAGATAGGAGTACGAGAAGGGTACCCACTGTCCCCGCTCCTTTTTGACAAGGCAATGGAGTCCCTCGAACTGCGGCTGCAACACGACATGGCCCTGTGGGGCATAGCTGTGGAGAGCTGCAATCACATCATCGCCCTCTATGCGGATGATGCTCTATGTCAGCCACCCAGAACACTCAGTACCTGAGTTGATGAAAATTATGACTGCATTCGAGAGGGTCTTCGGCTTACAAGTTAACCATGAGAAGTCGATCTTCTTGTTTTCGAGTCTAGTGGGATTGGACGCCTCCATCCTACCCTGGACAGGACTCAGCTGGGAGTGCCATCATTTTTGCTACCCGGGCACACAGGTGGCCCACACAGACGCAGCCAATTACGACTTAAACATGGGAGTTGTGGTCACTCGCCTTGAAGCCACTATCCACTTTTGGTACCACCTCCCACTCTCCATTATGTGGAGGGCGGTGTTGAGCAGGACGGTTCTGCTTCCCCGCTGTCTCCAAGTATTGGAGAACTCCCTCTGCCGCATACTGAACGGCCTTCTGATATCCCTGGTGTGGGCAGGTGGACAGAGTAGAGTGAAGTTGGAGGTGCTGAAATTGAATGTGGAGCTGGGAAGCCTGGGGCTTCTGTACCTGAAGACGTACTACTTTGCAGGGATATTACAGTATGCTGCGCACTGGTGTTCAGAGGGCCCCAACGGAGAGAAAGCCTCACTAGCGGGGTTGGGCGGAGTGGCAGATCTTTTGAGGACCCTGATGAGAGGGTTCCAACCAGCTCCCTTTTTATAGTGTGCCAGGCTGCGGAGGTACGGAATCAGGCAGTCACACTGGTACTCTGCAGGGCTTCATATGGGAAACTGGTACCATTGAAGTGATTGCCAGGTTTAAGACAGATAGTGATAGACCTATCCCAGTGGTACACTGGAGGGTGCTCCATTGCTGTTGACCTATACCTAAACTGTACCTTTCTTACGCTGGAAGACTCCCAGGACTGCTATCAGCTACAACCCAGTCAATTCCTGCAGTATGCCAAAGTGTCCCGTACGGCCCAGGAGATATGGGCTGCTTTCCCTGTGGAGCCAGAGGAGTACCACACACTACAGCTTCTGCTGGACCCAGGTACCACCAGAGGGATAATTTCTTGCATATGTAAACATCTGAAAACCGATCGCATAGTGGATGTGACGGGGACTTGAGATAGATGGTCGGAGAACCTGCCAATGCCCCTCCCAGACGGTGAGTGGAGGTGGGCATTTGCACCAGGTACATGAGGTGGCCAAAGCTCGTTTTAAACTTGTGCACTTCCAGTATCTGCACCATACCTTCCTTACGCCACAGAGACTACATACATTTAACATGGAGCGCTCCTCTGAGTACCTTTGCTGCAGATTTGAGCTGACAACGTTTCTTCACATGACCCGAGACAGTGCTAGGCTACAGTTTTCCTGAGCCGATATACTGGGTAAGCTGCAAGAGATCAACAGAGTCCAGATCAAGATCTCGGTCGAGCATTGCCTGCTGGGTGTGCTGTCGACCCCCAAAAAAGGGTTTGCTTTTGGCCAAACGTTGTATTGCAATACACTAGAATCAAATTCAAGTTTTATTATCGGTGCGTCTAGTTAATGAAAACCATTGTACCTGTACAAAGTAAAACAGTAAAATTAGATCATCATTCTAAAAAGAAAATAGAACCATAGCATATACAACGTGGAGTTAAGCTCCGTTCAAAAGAAGTGGCGTAGGTGCTGGGGTGGTATAGGGTTAGATTCCTGGCTAAGGGCTTATTCCACAGGTTTGATGTCTGCCCGTAGTGCTTTGGCCAGGATGCGCTTCACACCCTTCAGGTATCTAACCGTGCGGGCGATCGATTTTTGGTCGGTGGAGTTAAGGCACATTACAGACGCGTGTCTGCAGGTACGGACCTCAGTTGAACCCACAGCAGTCTCAGGAGCCTGCAACACTTCTCCAGGATCCTGGGACACAGGCAGAGCGCGTGGGGAACTGTTTCGGGTGTTAGGCCACACAGCCAGCAGAGTCCGTCCTTTGGTGGTCGGTGCCGTGGCTTCCCATGTGTTCCTACTGGGAGGATCCCCAGCCGGTAGAGCAAAAACTTCCTCTTGGTGCAGTAGGTTACAATTTCACCCAGATAGGACTGGGGAGCTAGGGTCTTGTAGCTGTTCAGGACTAGCCAGGCGTGGTGTCTTTTCTCGAGGGCTGTTTTGCCTTCATTGAGAGACAGAATATTTGTGTTCTTTCAGTTAGGATTTTGAGGTTAAGCTCTGATGTCCATGGGCTTTTGATGTTGAACTACTTTACTGAGGAGTCAAGGTATATTCTTGCCGGTGATTCATCCCAGATGTCATGGTTTATGGTGTTTGTGGTCGCAGCCCTTGTTTTCTGAAGTAAGTTTATAAAAGCTGCCCTCCTTGGTAGAGGCTGTTTGAATAGGCCGAACTCCAACTTTATCTGTGCTGGTGATGTATGCCTCGGGAGCTTGAACAGTTGCCTGTAGATGCTTACTACTGTGGCATCAATTACCTTTGCGTCCCTGCCGCGAAGTGCGATACTGCCGTAGGCTAATGTTGGTCACCTTGGCTCTTGCCACTTCTAGCAGTGGGCTGAGTGACCATTTGTTCAGTTTTGCCAACAGAGTCCGTAGACCTATGGAGGGCGCCACTCCCTTCTGTCTTATTTCATCCTTGTGTGTGAGGAAGGAGCCGAGGTGGTCAAACAGAAGGCCTAGATATTTATAGGTTGTTGTTTCTTTCAACTTGCTTACACTTAACCCCCAAGTTGTTGCCCCATTTAGGGATCTCTTGACAATTATCATGATTTTGGTTTTTTTTGTGGATGAGTTGTAGCTCATTCGTGAGGGCGTAGGCTTCTGTTGCTTTCAGGAGGATTGCATGCCTACCCTTGTTCTGCTGAGCAGCACAACATCATCTGCATATAGCAGGTTTGACAGTTGCTTCTTTACCAGCCTTGGTGCATGGGCGTTGACTGAAGATAGCGCCATTGAGAAATCAGCCATGAAGAGATTGAAGAGTGTGGGGGCCAAGACACAGCCTTGTTTTAGGCCTTTTGTCGTTGGGATCTTCCTGGATAGGTTTGACCCGTTGCCCAGTTTAATCCAGACCCACGTGGTAGTGTAGAGTTACTCAATGGTTTTCAGTAGTTGTTCTGGATTATGCCAGTTACTGAGTTCTTCCCAGAGCCTATTTCGGTTAATGCTGTCAAAGACTGCTTTGAAGTCAATGAAGCCGAGAAAAAGTGGGACCTTTGTGGCCTTTGAGGAGTCCAGTATGAGGGATAATGCCATAATGTTAGTGTTCATGCCTGAGTTAATGGTGAACCCCGTTTGTTTGCGGGAATTATAGATCTTTGACCAGCCCAGTCAGCCAGGTGTTCCAGGAGAGCACTAGCGTAGTATTTTGCTTCATTGTCTATAAGTGCAATCAGGCGGTAGTTGCTGGGGATGGACCTGTCCCCACCTTTGTATATTGGTGAGATTATGGATTTTCCTCGCCCCCAACTTTGAGAAGTGGAGGTCAGACATATGTGCATGGGGATTGGTGGAGGAGAGGCAACTGAAACGGGTCCACACGGACGAGAACATGGAACAAGACCTAGCGATATGAAGCAATATGTTGTATGGACAGGAGGCTGGGGAGTTGCAGCCTGCCACAGCTACTAGACGCTCGCAGGCTGCGGATACGAGTGTTACCTCGGGCACCACCGGACAGACCTTCTCAGCCCCCTCATGAGTGTGTGGCTGTGTTGAAGTGGCCGATTTAGCTGGACTGAACGCACAATTAGGTATACAAACAAATAGAGAGGGAGGGGATCTGAGTGAGGATGTATGCTCTTGACCCGACAGACAACCCCCTTCCAAAGAGTGTATCAGTCCTTGCAGATGATGAAAGAGTTGCCACATCTGAGGGTCAGTAGAGGCAAGGCTGTATTGAATTAGTTGAGCTCTAAATCTCCGTAGACACTTAAAGCCCACCACTGGGGACTCTCCCTTACTTGGGAAATGATACTGAAGATACTGGGGAAGAGACGCCCACACCCTGAGCCCACATTCCCCCCATCATACACAAAGTCAAGGCTAGAAGTACACACTATCTTGCTACTGCCACCACTGTTAACTGTTCCGATAATGTTCAAAACATTCTAGCTGTTAACTCGTACACTGTTTTCTCTTTAGCCTGTTGGCAGTGCACACCCGCACTGTCTCACGTGCATGACGTGCTTGATGCAAGACTGCTACAAGTGGGTGTGACGCCCTTGAACTGCCTTTGTAGGGGGAGTTGACTCGCACCATTGGATTACTGCACTACACACCCGCTATAAATTGATGGTTACACCGAGTTATACTACCATGTTTTTATGTGCCTCCACTGTACATGCCAATCTGTATGTGATAAGATGTACGATCACCGAATAAAGACAACTTAAAAAAAATCTTGCACAGACACAGGAGTAATATCATAGGAGTAAACAGAGTGGGTAGCAAGTTAGGTTCACAGATATTGCATTAAGGTGGTAAGATGAAGACGACAAAGGCCTTGCAACCCACCTCTGTAAGAACTTGACTTATTCAGTCAGTCAGTCATCATCTTTATTTGGCCAAAACAAAATAGCCATAACAGTACATAAATATAAATACATATTCAGCATAGTCATATCCTAATTCATAATACAGATACGAGCTAACCATAATAGATCACAATAAATAAATATATAATAACACTAACACAGATCCCCCCAAATTCAAAATAACAATAATCATAAATGGGAATAATAAAAAGCTAATTATTGCACTAATCCAGATTCACTAGAGATAGAAACAAGACTTTTCCTAACATGTATAGCATTTAAAATATATAATGCTAACCTATGACACACATGTAAATTGTTAAGTGTTACTAAAAAATCCATTGCCACCTGATGAGTTCTTATACTGTATTTCTTAAAAACAGGTTTAAGATAAAAAAAAATCTAAGATGTTCATAAAACTTGCTAAATAACAAGGTGCAAAGTGTTTGTTTACTTTTCCCATCACAGGGGCAACTAGATGTCTCATGAGGACAAGACCTTGTACTAGGAAATGCTACTTAATGATGTGCTATTCCCAGTCTATGGGGGTCATTCTGACCCCGGCGGGCGGCGGGAGCCGCCCGCCTGGAGGGAACCGCCAGAATACCGCTGCGCGGTCACAAGACCGCTGCGGGTATTCTGGGTTTCCCACTGGGCTGGCGGGCGACCGCCAAAAGGCCGCCCGCCATCCCAGTGGGAAACACCCCTCCATGAGGATGCCGGCTCCGAATGGAGCCGGTGGAGTGGAGGATGTGCGACGGGTGCAGTAGCACCCGTCGCGAATTTCAGTGTCTGCTAAGCAGACACTGAAATTCAGGGTGGGGCCCTCTTACGGGGGGCACTGCAGGGGCCCCCAGGGGCCCCACGACACCCCATACCGCCATCCTGTTCCTGGCGGCCGAAGCCGCCAGGAACAGGATGGCGGTATGGGGGTCAGAATCCCCATGGCGGGGCGGGAGACCGCCGGTTTTCCCTTTCTGGCCGCGGCTGAACCGCCGCGGTCTGAATGCCCTGCAGGGCACCGCCAGCCTGTTGGCGGTGCTCCCGCCGACCCCAGCAGTCAAGGACCGCCGGGGTCGGAATCAGGCCCTTAGTCTGGTCAGAATGAACCGATGCTGCATATCAGTAACACCAAGTTGATAACCTTCTCTGCTTGCCTCAAATGAAAGGGACATATATACCAACAATGGATGTTATGTATTCATTTGTTTCCTGCCGCCCACCCTATATTGCAAAAATGTGTCCTTTATAAATTTCTTTGATAATATCAACACTTCCTCTAGGTCTGATTTTACAGTTATGTTGAATACAGATTTAAAAGAAGAGTCAATAAAGGCGAGCCATGGAATACGCAGAGTGTTATCCAATTTTAAACAATCTAGGATAACTTGCTTAGTGAAAACGGTTTCCTCCTTGGACAAAATACTACGCCATAGGAGCAAGGGACTCACCTGCAGCACGTCCGCCAAGAATTGGAGACCCACCTCGATGTAAAATCCAATTAGATGCTGAAGTAGGTAAACATAGCAAACGTTTTAAAAATACGATTTTCCTCTAATTGTAAAGGGGTGCTTTTTGTGCACCCCCATTCAACAGCTACATACACTACTGTGGATAATGCTCTGGCCCTGTAGATGTTTAGCATAGTGGATATGGGGCGATTCCCTAAATTCCAGGCAAATCTAAAAATAGCAAAAGAATTCCTTCTTAGCTTATCCTTATTCGAGTGAACGTGCTGTTCCCATTGCACAATGCTCGAGATCAATACACCCAGATAACTTAAAGAATTAAAAGTAGTACTCTCTGTATTATGGACATAAAATCTCCTGCATTTCTTTACCTCTTGGAAAACAGGCCATAGTAAAAGTTTTTGATTTGTTAATCACCATACCCTTTGAGGTCATAAACTGTTCTAAGCCATTCATTAGTTTTTGAAGCCCCACTGGGATCCCAGAAATCAGGTCTACATCATCAGCATAAAGTAATGCGGGTACAGGCCGCAGTGCCACGTAGGGTGGGTCTGCCTGAATATCCTGCAGGATCTTATCCACCCAATTAATATATAAAGAAAACAGTAACAGGGAGAATACACAACCTTGGCGAATACCTCTTCCAATCTTAAAAGGGGTGGTGCATTCTCCTAGTTGCCCAAAGTGAACTTTGCATGTTAAATCTGCATATAGGTGGGCAATAAAGTCAATGATAATCCTTGGGGCACCTATATCCAGTAATGTGGTCCAAAGAAGGGCATGCTCTACTAGATCGAAAGCACTACAAAGCAGAGGTAGAGAGCTCCTTTTTTTGCCTTTGTATAATACCCTAACTTGACTTATATTACATAGTTTCAAGTGTAAAATGGCTAATTAGTGATTAATAACGTACTGTGAAATAACCCTGATCCTCTAGCTTTCTGACTGTCGAAACAGTTGAAGTGGGAATGTTTGTCTTGGACATATTTAAACCATTTTCAGTTACAAAACAATTGTTTTAAGAAGTTTAAAAAAGGTGTTAGTACAAATCATTATATATTTTTGTTCCAAAAATACAAACTCCTAGTTTCTAATACAAATGCTCGTGTATTGGCAGATACTGGAAGTGGGGCAGCATCATTTTCCCAGATCACACAATTTGATCAAGTGGTGTAGCCATTATCAAAGCGAAATAATACTAGCACACTAACAGACAACCTAGCCACAAGAACAGAATTCCTCTAAAGAAGCCAGAGGTGAAAAGGAAACAATTTGGCCCCGAAATCTGAAGACTACTGAGTTTAGGAATAAAAGTTGTTTATCTTAAGAAGAGATCTGGGTAGAATCCAAGAAAACGTGTTTCCACTTTCATTCAACAATTGGAGTGAAGACAAATAAAAAATACCAAGATTTGGATTCAAAATTCGAAGAGCCAAAATTCAAAACTGAAACTATTTTAATTAAAATTACTAAGAGAAACATTTTGCTCTGCTCATCTAGTGCTAGACACCTGGAGACTACCTCTCTAGGTGCGCAGACAATATTAAGGTTGCATTTTATAAACCACAAAAAAAGCAAAAGATGGTTCTATTGTGATCCCATACTCTAGTTATTCAAGATTTAATTTCATCTACTCGGAGTGCCAGACTACTCCACGTCCTCGACTTTCTTGCACCTTGGGGGCCTATTTAATGCATAGCTCCTTAGTGTGGGCTTGCATCTTCTAAGAGCTCTGGGGCTCTTTTACATTCACAGAACTAGTTATCAATATTGCAGTACAACTACCTTTGACCCCCTCAGTGTTTGTCTGCTTTCTACAGCCCCGATCAGCAAAACAACAGTTTGAATCATGTAGATTCCAAAATATCTTTATCACTTGAAGAAAACTGTCAAAGCTATTTATAACATGTAAAATGGTCATCTACCCTTGCCACAGCATGTTATTATGTGCAAAGGCTATGAAATACTTCATATTTTACGGCTCACCTTAATTAGTGAAAACGATCAAATGTTCTTTTTTTTTAAATAATGAAATTCTTCCTGCTTCTGAAATAAAGATGCACTCAAACAGCTCAGATATGACATAATAAGGAGTTGAAAACAGCCTAATTTATGTTATCTTTCATTTAGATGCTTTTGAAGGAAAATAATATTTGTATTCAATGGACCAGTCAGCCGGCGTTTGGATTTCTGACAGTGAATGACAGAGAAGTGGTGTTCCCTTTATTACTAAATATACCAAACACACAACACAGCGTATTTTTCCTGTTGTTAGCCAATTCACAGAGAGGTGTTTACAACTTTTATTAGAAATATGTGTTACGACTTTGCGGAATACCTGGGATTACAATCGGGTCCAAAGATGTCTGAGAGAAAAAGACTACAAAATCATGTTAAAAATATGTTTTCTAAGGCCTCTCTATAAATCATGTTCAAAGCATATCCCTGCTTCGAGGTACGGCAAGTTCCTTCGTCAATGATAAGAGTACGCTTTTATATGTGTCCAGGACCCTCTCAGCAGAGGGCCTCATGGCTGGTTCAATCTTTCTACATTCAGCATGGATATCAAACAAATGAAACCGTACAATGTCGCTTCCTTCAACATGCCCCAGAAGGAAATCAGTAACAGGTGGGATTTTCCAAATGTCTGTTTTCTCATCATAGGGTGGCATGTCTTCATCTCGAAATTCCAGGTCACTTCCATAAGGCCAGCGTTGCTCCGGAGCCACAAAGTTACCAAGGATCTCGCGGGGGCCACATTTCACCAGCTGGCCTGCATCCCGGTTTACCAGTGGCAAGGCATCCAGGTCATTGACCACAACATGAAAGTCGGTGGTCAGTAGATATTGTGACAGAACCTTCTCCAGGTCATTTGTGTCACACATGACCAATGTGCCCAGAGGACTGTTGTGCAAATAGTTGAGGATGCTAACATAATCAATTGCCAGACCCAGCCTGTTCTGCCAGGTGTTTTGCATCTGGTATTTCACATGGCCAAGAGTTTTATCAAGATTTCTAAGGGCGCCCATGGGATGGTACTCAGTCACAACTGTGAAATCCTCTTCACAGTAGCCAATCAGTGTGACAACATATTCACCCTGCAGAGATTTCAACATGTCCACTCCATGGAGGAAGTCCTCCTGCAATGCCGGAGATGCAAGCTTCGAAAGCGCAACTTTGCGTTCCTTCCACTCGCCCAGGAAGACCTGTTTCACAGCACCTTCACCTACCAGCCTCAATTTCCTGACTTGTGTCCGGATACCTGCACATGATAACCACGGTGAACAGTTTTTCATGGTCTCCATCCTAAAGAAGCCAGAGGGGCATCGCTCAAGTGGTGGACGGGTAACAGGCAGGCGAGACATCTCATAAAACCTGTCTAGGTAAATGTAGAGGAGGAAATTGATCACCAGCATGCCAAGAAGTAGGAGCAGGGTGTGTGGAACCAGTGGACCGACATGCTTGAAAGCAGGTGATTTTTTTTCCACGATCTCAGGGTTAACATTTGGCTGGTAGTCCACAGTCATTGTTGCTTTGTTTTTATTGAGTGCAAAAGAACAGACAATCTTCAAAAGCGATCTTCCTATAAATTCATTTGGGAAACACTACTCAAATGTTTCAAAGCTTTATAAAAGGCAGACAAGTCTTTTCCAATAAAAAAAAACATTGCATGAAAAAGAAAGGTTTGCCTACAGGACAGGTCGTCAGTCCTGGAACTGCTGACTGATCCCTTGGCAGCAGAAAGAGTAGCACATGCCTGCTTGCTGAGACCCAAGCATTCTTCACATGAAATCCGCTGAGCAGGTCTGCACATTTCCAAATGTATGAGAAATCTGAAAAGAATAACAAAAGTAATAAAAGAAAACTAATAGGGTCATTATGATCAGAGAATAAAAATATTTTAATAAAAAAAGTGAGCAAAATGGGTCAGACCTCTGCCGCATAATTCCAATGGCCCTGATTTTGGGACAGAAAGACACTGTGGTACTGAAAGAGGGTCACTGAGAGTCAGAAACCAGGTATTCTAAGTCAGAAAGAAGGCACTGAGGTGGCTGAGAAAACTGGGCACTTCAGATCAGAAAAAGAAGGGCATTGTAGGCAGAGAGAAGTCTTTGTCAACCGGAGACAACAGCACTGTGGACAGAAACAATGGGACAACGGGTCGGAAATGTGGATCAGAAAGAACGACCTATGTGGGTCTGAGAAGAGTGCATTGTGACTTAAAGGCAGTGGGTGAGGGATGGGGGATTGCCGTTCAGAGGAGGAGGAGGTACATCTGGGTCAAGAAGCGGTGCCCAGGGGGACAAAAAGAATGGAGAACGGGTTAGAAAGACGGGTACGTTGGGTCAGAAAGAGCATGAAAATGATGGACACGTGGGTGAGAAAGATGAATGTATATATGGTTGAGAAATATATATATATATATATATATATATAGTTGAGAAAGGAATATATATGGGTGAGAAAGAGAGGGGTGTAAGTGGGGGAGAAGGAAGATGAAATGATGGGTGCATGTGGGTGAGAAAGATAAATATATATATGGTTGAGAAAGATGAATATATATGGGTGAGAAAGATAAATATATATATGGTTGAGAAAGATGAATATATATGGATGAGAAAGAAAGGGGCGTAGGTGGGGGAGAAGGAAGATGAAATGATGGGTACATGTGGGTGAGAAAGAGGAATATATGTGGGTGAGAAAGAGGGGTGCACGTCGGTGAGAAATAGGATGAAAATGATGGGTTCATGAAAGAAGGACATGTGGGTGAGAAAGAGGGGTGTAAGTGGGTGAGAGAGGATGAAAATGAGGGGTACAAAAGAGAGGGGTGATAGTGTGAGAAATAGGAGTGTACGAGGGAGAGAAAGAGGGTGCAAATGATGGGTACATGTGGGTGAGAAAGAGGGGTGTTAGTGTGAGAAAGAGGTTTAAGTGGGCGAGAAAGAGGATGAAAATGTTGGTGGGTATAAGTAGGTGAAAGGATTATATGTGGGTGAGAAAGAGAGGAGTGCAAGTGGGCGAAAAAGGAGTGTGAGAGGGTGAGAGAGGGGTGCATGGGGGTGAGCAAGAGGATGAAAGTGATGGCTACACGTGAGTGAGAAAGAGGGGTGTAAGTGTGAGAAAGAGGGGTGCGCGTGGGTGAAAATGATGGTGGGTACATGTTGGTGAAAGGATTATATGCGGGTGAGAAAGAGGGGTGTAAGTGTGTGAGAAAGTGGGGTGTAAGTGTGTGAGAAAGTGGGGTGTAAGTGTGTGAGGAAGAGGGTGAAAATGATGGGAACATGTGGGTGAGAAAAGAGGGGTGTAAATGTGAGAAAGGGGTGTAAGTGTGAGAGAACGAGGATGAAAATGATGGGTACATGTGGGTGAGAAAGAGTGGGGTGTAAGTGTGAGAAAGGGGTGAATGTGTGTGAGAAAGAGGATGAAAATGATGGTGGGTACTTATAGGTGAAAGAGGAATATATGTGGGTGAGAAAGAGGGGTGGCACCTGGGTGAGAAAGAGGGGTGCACGCGGTGAGAAATAGGATGAAAATGATATGTGGATGAGAAAGGATGAAAATGATGGGTGCATGTGGGTAAAGAGAGGAGTGTAAGTGTGTGAGGAAGAGGGTGAAAATGATGGGTACATGTGGGTTAGAAAAAGAGGGGTGTAAATGTGAAAAATGGGTGTAAGTGTGAGAGAAAGAGGATGAAAATGATGGATACAGGTGGGTGAGACAGAGAGGGGTGTAAGTGTGAGAAATAGGATGAAAATGATGGGTACATGTGGGTGAGAAAGAGAGGGGTGTAAGTGTGAGAAAGAGGGGTGCACCTGGGTGAGAAACAGGATGAAAATGATGGGTACATGTGGGTGAGAAAGAGAGGGGTGTAAGGGTGAGAAAGAGGGGTGCACCTGAGTGAGAAAGAGGGTGAAAATGGTGGGTACATATGGGTGAAAAAGAGAGGGTGTAAGTGTGAGAAAGGGGTGCATGCGTGTGAGAAAGAGGATGAAAATGATGGTGGGTACTTATAGGTGAAAGAGGAATATATGTGGGTGAGAAGGAGGGGTGGCACCTGGGTGAGAAAGAGGGGTGCACGCGGGTGAGAAATAGGATGAAAATGATGGGTGCATGTGCGTGAGAAAGGAATGAGAAAGAGGATGACAATTATGGGTGCATGTGGGTAAAGAGGGGGTGGGAGTGTGTGGGAAAGAGGGGAGTGAGTGGGTGAGAAAGAGGAACCTTTGTGGGTCAGAAATCGGAGCACCGTGCTCCCGAGAGCACACACGGGTCTGAACGCGGGGCACCTATGCAGCTCAGACAGAAGCCACGGCGGTCAGGAAAGAGGGTCATTTGTTTTGAGAGATAAACTAGAAACAGGGGAATGAAAATATAATGAATATGCGTCCATGACGGGCACACAAATTCAAAAACTGATATCAAGGTTCATAACTGGTCCCGCGAGGAGGACATTTACAGGGGAGCGGGGAGGTCTTGCAATGCGAGGGGAGACTCGCTACTGTACCTGCTGCCTGACTCCCGCCCGCGAGCCCCAGCAGCACTCCAGGCACCAATGGGAAAACAAGCTCAACCGCTCTCAGAAAGAGGCCCGAGAGTACTCGCGATTACTCACAGACGCGGATAGAGCTCCAAGGGGAACCGCCCAAGGAGGCGGTACCTCTGGCATTCATATGCGCGGGATATATATTCAGCATGGGACAAAGTGACGAAAAAGAGTAAAGACTGAAAAAATTAAAATGTGAAACACTGGTCACAGTTAATATTTATAGCACGCTTACTATTTACCGTCACGAATAATAAAAATTAAGCGCATATTCGAGTCAATGAGTGTATATTTTTGAGTCCATGAGAGTATATTTGCAGTAGAGTAGAAAAGCGTTTTAAAGCGATTACAAGCGATTTAATTGTATTCTTTACTTGCTCGAAAACATGTTGATAGGTAATTGCTCCATTATAAGATGGCCGCCGTTTACTACATCTGCGGGGAGGGGGCGGGGCGGCCTTAGCTCACAAACCTTCCATTTGCAGGAAACCTAGGCTGTGGTTATCCGAGAAAATGACGCAGCCGCCCTTTGACCTATGGGGATCCAGTGAAGAACACAGAACACCAAGTTATTAGGACTGCAGTCCATACATGCTTTTATTTTGGTCTGCTGGTATGCTCAAGCATTGGCAAGCAAACAGGTCTTCCATATGCGAGATGCATTGGCTTTGTATTAATATTTTTTTTAGTTATGTTGCATATTGTTGTATCCATGTTGTTGCATGGTATGTTATGCCGGGGGGATGGGATGGTGTGCCAATGAGATTCCCTAGTACCTGTGATATGGCTATTCATTGTATTGTTTGGTATGTTATGATTTGGTATGGTCTGTTATTGTATAGTATGATTTGCCTTGATATTGGCTGTCACTGCATAGTATGGCCGATCATGGTATAAATTGATATTGACTGTTATTGTATGGTAACATTGTATAGTCAGTGGCGTTACAAAGGCCCCCGTGGCGTTGGGGGAGCCCCCTCAGCACAGTGCCATGGCTTGAGAGCTCCTGAGTGAATCTGGAGTGGGGACCCTCTCCATGTAATTTACAGTGGGCCCCCCCCCCCTCAAGTTCCATTATACCACTGTATATAGTATGTCTGGCCTCTTATTGTATGTCATATGGTATGCTGTGGGCCATCGTATAGTATGGTACTGGCTAACATGATGTATGGTATGGTGTGGCCTGTGATTGTATAGTATGGTCTGTCATTGCTTTGTACCATATGGTATGGCTTGTCATTGTTTGGCATGGTATAATATGTCATTGGACAGTATGGTATGGCGTATTGTTGTATAGTATGATTAATTAACATTGAAATGGAAGGACTAAAAAGTGTCTGATCTACAGGTATGCACATCGGCAAGATTAGGATAACACCTGTGGACTGATAATAACTTAAACTGAAAGGTAGGAGGGACACAAGTTCACCGAGGGGGAGGGCCCGAGGCACCTTTGTTGAGCCGAGGAGGTCACGCCCACAGGAGCTGTGACCTCTTCAGCCCAGCAAAGTTCAGCTAAGGCAACCAGGAGTCTGCGCAAATCGCGCATGTCTCGCTCCTGGCTGCCTGAACTAAACATGAAGAGTGCCTGTCATGCTGACCTTTGCGCAGCCTGACAGGCACTCTTCATGAGGGGCAAAAGGTGGTGGGGGGTGGTGCCCCTCCGCCCTAAAGGACGGGCCGCGGCTGACTGTAAAGTCCACCAGTCACACTGTCTTGCCCCACATCCTTTCTATGAAGCCTTCTCCTTTAACTTTGTCGTCACTGCTCAAACAGTTAGGTGGATGACAAGCTTTACAGCTGCTAACGGTGAGTGTGTTTAAAGTGGGGCGATTCTTTTATTTACTTTACATTTAAAAGTGTGATACTTGCGCATAGCACAGTAGGCCCAGAATTGGGAAGCCTGAGCACTTTATGGTCTTTACCCTTCATTGCGGTACTGTTCCGGATGATCATCAACCTTTCCCAATGTGTGCTTCTTGCTTTCAATCTAACATGAGCAGTAGGCCCCTCACTCTAGAAGCAGGTCATTCAGGGGAATCCCCCTGGTTCTAAGGAAATCAACTGCTTGCCTCATAGCCCTTCTCCCTACTCACGAGATGCCGATTTGGGGTAAGAACAATCCTCCAAAGGGATTTTTTTTATTGGTGAGTACCTGTGAGCGGGGCTGTACTGTGATATCAAGGATAAATATCTATCTATTTATCTATCTGTCTATGCTCCCCCTCACATTATAGAGTCCTCAAAGATCAGGACTATTCCTAATACTACAAGAGAGAGGAGAAACAATGCCCCCCTGAGACCTAAGGCCTGCCAGAAGGTGTGGAGAGGTCTATTTCTTGGGTAGTGAGGCAATACCCTTGGGTATATCAGCTAATTAAGGTAATTAGGTTATGTAACCCTCTAGAACCTTGCAACTCCAGTCTTTGGGGTGTGAATTCGGTTCTGAAACATTTGCTCTCTTTGCAGGATGCAGAATTTTTATCTAGTAAAGAGTTATCTGCCAAGTTGGCAATGCTGTTGTGTATGAATTTGTGAAAGCGGTTATCTTATTTTAGGGCACTAGATATTTGAGGGCATATATCTGTGCTGGATAGAGTGACTTTTACTATCGCCAGGAGAACAAATATGAATACCCGGTGAATTTCATTTCCAGTTTTTGTAGAAAAACCTAAACTGTGTGTGGTTATGCGTATTATGGCCCATGAGAATATCTCAGCAGATCCATAAAGAAAACTTTATAAGCAGTTTTCAGCGGGGCGTGGCCAAGATGGCACCAGAGTAGGACGCAACTTTTGCCTCTCCGCCACCCAGGCCTCTAACAGCAGCATATCACTGGGCCCCTGGCTGCTCTTGCTCGGTGGATGATGGTGCCTGAGCCCCCCGCAAATGAGGGACTGGAGCGGGGGGGGGATCAGCAGCTGCCAAGACGACAACACTGACTGAGTGTGTGGTGCCTGCGTGTGGCAAGGGCGGGCGGAGGGGTCCTGTAGTTCGGCCCAGGCAGGGACTGCTGGCTGGAAGCCGTCGGGGACAGAACCTGGAGGTCCAATCAACTGGCCCCTGCACAAGACATCTTAACAGGTGCTGCTGGGACTGGCCGATCCAGTTTACATGAGGCTCGGCGGTTTTCTACTCTGCCCACAGGCTGCCAGGTGGATGATGCTTGCCTACTGTGAGGCAACCGGTCCCAGCACATACAGGTTGGCATTGTGTGGAGGCAAAAGATCAATGTCTCAGCACCACCTCTATGGCAACACAAGCTCATCCACAAGTACTTCCTTAAGGTACAAGGTGGGGCCCTTTTGCTTGTTGCACTGCAGTACCTGGTCCTCTTGCTCCTGTATTACCTTTGGCTACGTTGTGTATTTCTTCAAGCCTTGTGTCCTCTCTGTTCAGCTGAGCTGGGCAGCAGTGACAACCCTGTCTGGAGGGACATTCAAATGCCCCACTCTGCCTTTGCTACTTGAGAAAGCCCTGACCTGGCTCCTGATGCTGCCTTCCCCCCTTGGCACTTTAGTTCTTCCCCTAGTGCTCACAACACCCGGGAGGCATTGGCAACTAATGGACTCAAAAGCCTCACAATGCGCTCTGGGGGTTGCCAGCCACCGGACAGGTCAGGAATACCCACTACACTTCTCCCATGACTGTCCTCACATCTTCTTGACCTGGTTTGACATCTAATCAAGGCTGGGAGCTGGTCAGGAAACTCCTCACTACTGACCAGTCAGTCAGGAAAGTGCTTACAAGATCCAACCAAGCACAGAATAAAGACCACACGTCTGGCCTCCAGCTACCTACCTCTATCGACTCAGAGGTTCTTCCAAACCCTGAATCAGCTCCAGTGACCGTGGATTCATCTCATCTCTCTTAGTTACTAAATGCAGACCTTCACCCCCTCAAAAGCAACCTGTCTCAGGAGATATAGGGCCTCTGCCACGACTTAGCTTCAGTGGAGGATCATGTTTCCGCCTTAGAGGACAGCAAAACGACGCAGGGAGAGGAAATAGAGATGATGAGACAAGAAACTATCCGCCACCAGGAACAGCAAGAAGAGCAGATACTATAGGCGGAAGAGTTAGAAAACAGATCCTGCCGTAACAACATACAACTGTGGGGGGGCCCCTCAGGTGCCAAGGGTTCAGACATTATGGAATATGTCCAGGCTGTCTTCTGATCCATCCTTGACTGGGATGACAACTCTGAACTATGACTTGACAGAGCCCACCGGGTTGTATTTCTAGGGGCCCTACAGCCCGCCCACCTGACGTTCTGACATGCATTCACCTCTTCCAGGTAAAGGAAGATATACCGAGAGCCGCCGAGTTAAGCAACCCATCAGCTTCAGTGGTCACGCAATAGGCATGTATATAGCTGTCTGTACGCTTATCCTTCAACGACGGTGGTAATTCAAACTGGTGACGGACTACCTTCGTACAAAAGAGATTTCATGTGCCTGGGGGGACCCAGTCCGGCTAATCTTCAGGTCAAATGGACAATTTAACAACCTTGAACAGGGAAAGATACCTCACGCATCTTGGACATGCCTGCAGAAGTAGTCTTGAACAGCACACAAGGTTCTCCCTGCAACTCCCCACCTAGGGTTATGTCTTGGCGGAAGGTCAGGAAGCGAGTACAGCGTTCCTGCCTTGAACCAGGGGAGCGCACTAGCAAATGCAGAGATGTCCTGGACCACCTAACTGCCGAAGCCGTGGGAGGCTCTGACTAGAGGATATTGCACTGCCAGCTCACCGTCTCCACCTGACGCTACCTGGCATTCTTCCTCTCGGCGGTCCAGTGGCCTTCGGTGGTGGGGTGCCCTTCACTATCCTGAGAGGCTGTTCCCGTGTCATCCCGCCCGGGCCTAGCCGGACTTCAAGATCGCCATTCTGAATGGACATTGGTTGCCAGATCAGTTGTTGATATGTCTGTTTTTCTTGTTTGTGTTTGGAGTTTACATTCCTTCACTACACAAAGAATGGTTGGGACACACACCTTAACGTGCCTTTCTGGGATCCCACTAATGAGTCCTTTACAGTACACGCACCAATTCGCATTCTAATGACCCCTCAATGACTGCCTTGAACCTCCGAATAATGAGCCTCAATGTCAGAGGCCCAAACAGCCCAACGGAAGGCTATTTTGTCCCTCATCGAAGGCTCAGGAAGCGCTGTCTGTCTCCTACAGGAGACTCACTTATTGCACACAGATGTTCCTCATATGCAGTCCCGCTGGTTCCCAAGGCAGTTCTGTCCTCTCATCCCAGTAAGCGAGCAGGGGTTGATATTCTGTTTTCCAGGGGCTTTGGGGGCAAAATAGACTCCAAAATAGAGAATGTAATGGGCATATGTTAGAAAATGGGATTTGCTTGGGTTCATTTGACTTTACCCTTGCAAATGTATATGCCCCTTATGAGCAGCAAGAAGCATTCCTTATAGAAACCATCTCGCCGGTCCTCCAGACCCCTGATGCTGCCATCCCGGTGGGTGGCGACTTGAACCTGGTGTTAGATAATGACTTGGACCAATCAGGCCAACACTCGGACCAAAAGGGGACTCTTTCATCACAAGGGTTACAGTAGTTGACTGAGTGATGTATGGAGAACTCACCAGGCAGCGCATAAAACCTATGCCTGTATTGACTATTTGTTAGTGACTCCCGCATTTCATTCCTTAATACTGAGCTCCTTCATAGGCCCAGATCTCTCTCCGACTATTCTCCCCTGACCCTGACAGCAAAGGTGGACTTCCGTCATATTAGGCCATCTTGATGGCGCTTACGAGAGAGCCTACTTCAGTCCCACTCAACAGTTGAGGCAATTTGCAAAACAATTTTGGATCACCTTCTCACCAACGATACTGGACAGGTGGCCTTAGACTCATTATGGGAAACCCTGAAATTAGTGTTGTGGGTGAACTAATTGCCATTTCGGTAGTTGAAAACCACACCAGGAAAGAAAGCGACAAGAGTTTGAGCTGAAAGTTTTAGAGCTCGAAGCTATTCATAAAAGAACCAGAGCCCCCGGGTTTGGATAGAGTTGGAACTTCTCCAACGGATTGACCTAGAGAGAGCAAAATTTTACCTTGTGCGATCACAGTGGATGGCTGCTGGCCCACCACTTATGGGCTAAGATTCACTCTGCTAGTGTCCCCATGATCCGTCCTGCTCTCTATGCAGACGAAGAGAAAACCCCTATTGATCCATCGTACTACCTGGCCGAATGCCCGCCGATGCAGAGAAGGCATTTGACAAAGTTAGCTGGCCTTTTCTGTTCAAGAAACTGGAGCTCCTTGGCTTTGGAGATAGATCTATCAAATGGATTAGGAGCATCTATTGTACTACACGGGCCTCGGTACAGGTCAATGGCACACTCTCCCAACCCTTCTCCATATGTCGAGGCACACGCCGGGGGTGCCCCTCTCTCCACTCCTTTCTGCTTTGTACAAGGAGCCCTTTGCTCAACATCTCCGGGCATGTCCAAATATCACTGGTGTCTAGTTTGGAGGAGAATGTCATCTTATCAGTTTGTACACGGACAATGTGATCTTATCCATCAAGAATCCCCAGCTTACACTCCTCGCCTTAATCACAGATCTCCAGACATTTGGGTCTCTCTCTGGGTCTAAGGTCAATACACAAAAATCCCAAATATTAAATCTTACGGCTGCACCACAAACTGAAAATCTTTGTGCTCAATTCCTTTTTGACTGGGCGACTGGCAGCGTCCCCTACCTGAGAATTAAACAGGCACCCTCCATAGCTAAAACCGTCTTGCTCAATTACGCCACCTTACTCACTCAAATCCGCACAGACATTTCAGACTGGGAACGTCTGGGACTCTCATGGTTGGCAGAGTGGTGGCTATGAAGATGGTCACTCTTTCAAGAATCCTATACCTCTTCCATGCAATGCCATTTACTCCACCGAAGCATGCTATCCGGTCTATGCAATCTGACACCAACAAGTTTATATGGATGGGGAGAAACCTCGCTTCCTAGTTTACCGACCTACTCGGGATGGGTCTTGCGGTCCCTTCTGTACTCCGCTATTTCCAGGCGTCCCAGGTCCGCTTCCTGTTGGAGTGGAGCAGACCTCTCACCGAGAAGCATTGTTTTTTTTTATGGACCAAGCGGTAACTGGCTCACACATGTGGAAGGAACCACGGCTCCTGCACCACCACAAAGCCGTTGGTCTTTACTCTTCCCCAGTCACAGGTTCCATCTTTCGCGTCTGGGATTCAGTGGCTACCAAAACCAAACGTACCTCTTTCCTGTCCTTCGAAGACTCCAATCTTACTAAATCCAGATTTCTCCCCGGGACTGCAACCTAACCGTTTAAAGCTATGGCAATCCGGAGGCTGTAAGAGAGCAGGGTGCATGTGCGACAACCAGGGAATTATCACCCTTTGAACAACTGAGACAAGTCTATGGTCTGGAAGAAGCGGACCGTCTTACCTATCTCCAGGTTTGTCATTGGGTTTTACAGCCCTTGGTGAGGCCGCAGGTCGAAGGGCTACTGACATGTTTTGAAACATGGCTCCTATGCAAGTCCAATGACAAGCGTCTCATCCCTGAACTGTATGCTCTACTGAGTCAACACGAAGCCAGACCTTGGTCAGCAGGCCAGATGCGTTGGGAAACAGAACTTGGTAGGGCACTCTGTGATGCCAATTGGGTTGACATTTTTATCAAGCTTGCCACACTGCCCGCAGTATGTCTTGTACCAAAACTATGTGCAAAATCGCATCTTACTGGTATTGTACTCCTGCCAGGATTGGTTCCTGGTTCCCAGAACGCTCTAAAGTCTGGAGAGGCTGTGGGGGGTACAGGGACGCTTCTCCATCTTTTATGGCACTGCCTGAAACATACCCATTTCTGGGACAAAGTCCTCAATTATATTGATAGAGCATTCATGACTTTGATCCTGTGCTTCCCAGCATATACAATCCTCGGACTGCCCAACACCCTAACGTTCCGTCTCTGCTCACAGCGCGGAAAGCATATGGCATTGGCTCTGAGCGCGGCACATCAAGTCAGTCTTGCCCTATGGGGTACAGACAGATCTCAACAATATGTCACCTGGCTGCACAAACTTTGGGGCATCCTTGGTATAGAGAGGCTATCACTTGTGCTTGACGTGGGCTCCCATTATACTCATCTCTCATCTGAATTTAGTGAACTGACCTGTCCGACCTAGCTCAAGGTACTGCGACTGCTGCCTACCCTGGATTCGTCTGTACCCATGACCTCCCAGTAAGATGCTGGACCCACAGCCTCTACCTTTTCCGTCCAAGAGCTCAAGATGTCCCATTCTGATGATTACCTTTCGAGGTGTGAAGATTATGGGGGGGGGGGGGGGGGAGGGGTGGAGGAACTGTTTACTTTGGTTGTAATGTTTTGAAATACTATTTCGCCCCACATACGCTGCCACCTCAGGGTTGTAGGCATAATGCTGTGTACGCTTCTCGAGTACGATTTCCAACACTGCTGGCCCTGATGGGTTGGAGGGGCACAGCTGTGTATCACCAGTTGTTTTGGGGGCTTGAATAAACAGAAATGATTCATAAAAGCAGTTTCATCATCTTATATTGCCAGGTGGGAAAAGTGCATCATTCAAGAGGCTGGAATTGATGCGTCGTGATTTAGGGCACATTCAACAAGCAGTGCAATGGCTTCCAAAGCGACTGCAGAAGGAGGACAGTTAGAAGACTTAAAATGATGCTGAGGACTGGGCATCTTATTTGCCCTTCAGAAATTCTAATTGAAGCCATTTGTGAGATAGGAGAAGTGGTAGTAAGTAGGCTTTGAACAGGCATAATCCTCGCCCCTGATATAAGATTGGGTCACACGTCGTATTCTATTCTAACATGGAGGCATTTTAGGACTAACATTGTTTATGGCTATTAAAGAAACGTGTTGCATATTTTCAGTAATGACAATAAGATATTAGTTATTAAGGAACTGGAAAAAGGGTCCGCTACGAATTTTAAGTGCAGAGCAGAAGAATGGCCATTAAAAGGACCAGAGACTTCGCCCAAAGACCAATAGAAAGATGGCACACAAGAATATATGGGACGTGACAGTGTGACTGGTGAACTTTACTGTTTCAGTTATTTTGTTACTTTTGATTTCTTCATGTCTCTTGGGAAATGCAATTTGTTGCTATTAAAGGAATACACTTGGAAACAACTGCTATTATAAATCAATCAAAGAAAGAATTACATAATCCTCACATCCATATTCTTGATAGAATTGAAAGTTTCCTTCTCACTAGCTAGAACATTTTACGTTTGTCCATTCGTATCAACATTTCTACTATTAGGGGATGGATATCTCAAATACTTCAAAGGTCCACATCTGTTACTCCATGTTATCCGTTGGGTATGAAATCCAGGATGCACTCGTCCTTCTCTTCGCAGGAAATTCAAACAAACATCAGCAAAGCCAACAGCCCCCGTCTTTTAAAACCAGCGCACATTTATTGGCCTTGATGATGCTTTTTATTTTTACCCAAACCTGATCCTCATATTCCTCATCCCCCCCTTTATCAATGCTGAACAGCACCTGCAAAAAAGCACAATAATGAATATGCAACATGACACTAATGCAGCCCAGCATCATTGCATATACGCATGCACTTGTCATCACACATGCATGCGCATTAATCAAGACACAGGTGATATTTAGATTTTTTTAATTTACCATTTCAAGACATCAAATTACCTATCTTGGAGCAGTAAATAAAAAGTAGGAAATTAATTAAACATGAAAGCGTGTGTTAAAAAATGAGCGGCCTTGAGGGAAATTGCAGCTTCAAAGCCTTCAAAAAACAAAAAAATGAATAATAACTTATTGAAAAAAATAACCTGCAGAGACGTAGATGAGCGTTGGGCAGCCGGGCGTAAATGAATGCTGCTGAACTGCAGGATGAGTGAAATCAGAGGTGCAAAGGATAGGGAGGGTAAAACTTGATAAAAGTGCTAGTACAAGAGCAATGTAATAGCTATGGGGGGGAGGGGCAAGCAACACAGACAGAGTGGTGGTGGGTGGGGGGGAATTTGAGAGGAAGCAGCACAGGATGGAGAAAGCAAGGAAATACATACATTCCTATGGAGTGCTAGAAGAAAAGTAAAAAATAATTCCCTGATTGCAAGCAGTGGATGGCCACAGATCATCCAATCAGAACACAGTAAAGAAATACTTCAAAGGCGGGGCAAACAAACAATTGGTAGGAAAGACACTGAATAAGAAGGGAAATTAGATAGGCATAAAAGCCGTCCAATCAAGTGCAAGGGGCTGACACAAAGCTTACTATATATATTTTAATGTGGGTCTTAGACAATAGACAGCTGTTGCTAGGCGAGGCCTAAAAACGACCTGCTAGGTTTTCAATAAAGTATTGGAGGAGGGCAAGAAACACAAGGGAGAGAGCAAGAAAACACTTTCACTCCAATGTAGTGCGAGAAGAAAAAGAAAAACAACTAGTCCCTCGAGTGCAAGCACCGTCAGGGCACACTTTTATTTATTAAGAACACTGTAAAGAAGAAATGCTCCAGAGGTGGCCCAAACAAAGATTAGGGATGGGAGCCATCAAATAAGAAACACAAAAATTAAATTGACAATACTACCATCCAATCAACAGCTTGGGACTGAGCCAAAGCCCACTATATGGATATAATTCAATATATTAGTGACAGTAGGTCTTCGATGACAGCAGGCGACATCTGAAAACTGAGTGGGGAAACCAGTCTACAAACTGTGAAGCTGTAGAGTGAGGCAACCAGTGGGAGAGGCATGATGGCCAAGGGCAAGGTTAAAATCTGCATATTTTGAGAGTTCAACAGAGCTGTCAAGCTACTGAGATGTAGCTCTCCAACTTTTTTTGCATGCTGCTTCTTGTAGTCCTGCTTGTGGGATTCTAAACTGAAAACTAGAGATGCAGGAATGCAAACAAAAACAGACTGGATGAAGTGCAAAGCCATGGAACAGGAACATTGAGAGATCTGCAGCATGGATCCTCAACTGCGCCAACACCCTCGCACCACTCAAGAGGCCCACCGTCAACCAAGAAAAGAAAAAAGCAGCCTGGTTCACAGACGAACTCATCACCTCCAAACGCACCTGCCAGAAACTTAAGAAAAAATGGCTTCTCGAACGCACACCCGACAGCCTGGCAAACCACAAGGAAGCCACCCGCAAGCACCACCAACTAATCCGACTCGCCAAACGCTCCCACTTCACAGAACGCCTAAACAACAACGCACACGACAGCAAGGAGCTCTTCTGCATCGTGAAGGAGCTCTCCAACCCCAGCGCCAACGTCAACGACGTCCCACCATCCCAGAAACTCTGCGACACACTCCACCTTCTTCTACCAAAAGATCGCCGCCATCCACAACAGCTTTAACACCACACCTCCGCCAGACCCCACCCCGACAACTCCTCCTACGCCAACCGCCTTACCACCTGGACCCACGTAGATGATGCCGAAACTCGAAAGATCATGAACTCCATCCACTCAGGATCCCCCTCAGACCCCTGCCCACACCACGTCTACAACAAAGCCGACTCCACCATCGCCCCCCAACTTCGAAAGACCATCAACCTATCCTTCGATACCGCGACTTTCCCGGACAGCTGGAAGCACGCCGATATCCAAGCCACGCCGATATCCAAGCCCTCCTCAAGAAACCCAAGGCTGACCTCAACGACCTCAAAAACTTCCGCCCGATCTCCCTCCTCCCCTTCCCAGCAAAGGTCATCGAGAAGATCGTCAACGCCCAGCTCACCCACTACCTCGAGGACAACTCCATCCTGGACCCCTCCCAATCCGGCTTCAGACGCAATCACAGCACCGAGACTGCGCTCCTAGCCGCCACAGACGACATCAGACAGCAAATGGACAACGGCGAAACTTCAGCCCTCATCCTCCTGGACCTCTCCGCAACCTTCGATACGGTCTGCCACCACACCCTACTAACACGTCTCCACAAAGCCGGAATACAAGACAAAGCCGTCAACTGGATCTCCTCATTCCTCTCCGGCAGAACCCAGAGAGTCCGACTCCCACCCTCCCGCTTCGAAGCCACTAACCTCATCTGCGGCGTCCCCCAAGACTCCTCGCTAAGCCCGACGCTGTTCAACGTCTACATGGCACCCCTCGCACAACTGGCCCGTGAGCACAACCTCAGCATTCTCTCCTAGGCCGACGACACCCAGCTCATCCTCTCCCTCACCAATGACCCACACACCGCCAAAGCCAACCTCCATGAGTGGATGAGAAACAGCCGCCTGAAATGAAACTCCGACAAGACGGAGGTCCTCATCCTCGGATGCACCCCCTCGGCCTGGGACGACTCCTGGTGGCCCACCGCGCTGGGACCCCCCGCTACACCAGCCAACCACGCACGCAACCTCGGCTTCATCCTCGACTCCGCTCTCACCATGTCCAAACAGGTCAACGCAGTCTCCTCCTCCTGCTTCAACACCCTCCGCATGCTCCGTAGAATCTACAAGTGGATCCCGACGGAAACCAGAAAAACGGTGACCCAGGCCCTCGTCAGTAGCAGACTTGACTACGGCAACGCACTCTACACAGGCATCCCAGCAAAAGACATCCAACGACTCCAACGCATCCAGAACGCCTCCGCCCGCTTGATCCTCGACGTACCCCGCCGATGCCACATCTCCCACCACCTGAAGGACCTCCACTGGCTCCCCGTGGACAAGAGGATCACCTTTAAACTCCTCACCCACGAGCACAAAGCACTCCACAACGCCGGACCCGCCTACCTGAACAACAGACTCAACTTCTACGTCCCCTCCCGCCAACTCCGCTCTGCCAACCTCTCCCTCGCCATCGTTCCCCGATTCCAACGCAAGACCTCCGGCGGCAGATCCTTCTCCTACCTTGCCGCCAAGACCTGGAACTCCCTCCCGACCCCCCTGCGCCAGATCCGGGACCTCCTCACCTTCAGGAGACTCCTCAAGACCTAGCTCTTCGACCAATAGCAGCTACCCCCCCCTCCCCTCAGCGCCTTGAAACCCTAACGGGTACGTAGCGCGCTTTAGAAATTTACTGATTGATTGATAGATTTAGCAATCTTTGCCCCCAAAGAAATTGCCACATTAAAAATCCAGTAGTAAAGCTGTTCAGACCTGATTAGTTACAATCAGCACACACTAAGAGGTTGAACAGTGAAGGGACATGCTGCTCACATCTGTGTGAGTGCAACACCTCTCAGGCTTTGCTTTGCATTCTGGGCGCTTTAGTCCAAATGATGCCCTTAAGGACACCAGAATGGAAAGAAAGCCCCCAGAATGGACGAGCCGCTCATGCATGGACTTGTAAACATGAGCGCTCTAGCTGAGATAGCCAAGGTCAGATGACAAATGTGTGTGTAATCTCTGGCCAAAATTTTGCTTCATTTTACAATGGCAGCTTAACGAATGATTGGCCCTGCGGCCCAGTACGGCATGTAACCTACAGGGAACAGGTTAGTATTCTGTGCAAGATAGCTGAGTGGGTTATGGCTTTGTTGCAGAGATGCGCTTGTATGCTGCAGGGAACGAGTTCCAATCCTGATAAAACAGATGTGTTAAATATGTACCCACTGCAAACCGGTGCATGTCCCAAGCGAAACACAACTGTGATTCCTTCTCTACTATCACTCGATATTTCCTTCTTATAAAGTTGACAACATACGTTGCATTCATTTGGGTAGTAATACGCACTTATTGTTAAGTGCCAAAAAACTATTTAGTTTGTATTGTGTTCTTTACAGGTGGTTCTCTTTATGTACAAGTGGGTTTCCGTTAATACCGTAATTACCCTAATAATAACTACCTTACCTGGGGTAACTATTAGGGTAATTACGGTATGAAGCAAACCCCTCTTGTACATAAAGAGAACAAGTAACCCTACATGTCTTAAATAGAGCCCGGCAAGGCGAGGCATCTTCAGACTTCGGTTTATTCCTGTCCAATGGCAAGCAGAGGAAGCCTGGACGCTGCCCCCCCTGAGCGGCTGGATCCAGTCGGCCTCCCTTTCACTTCCAGCCAGGACACAGCTCGGCCAAGAGGAATTATTAAGTGTCCTTTGGCTTTTAGTGAGGGTTCAAGAAACGTAAATTCAGAATCACAGACCTGGGCTGCCTCTATTACTGCATAGAGCGAGCCTGGCGCCCACTTGCACGTCCCTTCGGGATGTTTCACCTGCAGCCACACGGGGGCAGTGAAGGACCGCCTTTCTGTTCCACGTTCATTCACGTGGTCTTTCAGATACATTGCATGGCTTAGAGAGGCACAGAAAATGGCCATATTTATAGAATTTTACTGCGTTTAAAGGACCCAAATAGATCCTTAACAGGGGAATTACAGAGGAGGATCACAAGACCACCTGCCTCACTCGAAAAATACCCGATGAAAACAGTAATAACTTCATGAAGGCTTGGATTGCCACATCCCGGAAAAGAACACTTATCCCTTGATTCTCAAACTCTCCCAAACCCACCGCCCTTCTCCGTCCCTATGTGCAGAACTCATTTCCCATCCACCAACACCTTCCCTTTCAACACAGTCATCTATCTCTTCACAGAGCCCTTCGACGCCTCACCCTCTCTCCATCCACCACCCAGTGGCATCCAGACTCACCCAACCTACATCCTCCGCCTCACCCTCTCTCCATCCACCACCCAGTGGCATCCAGACTCACCCAACCTTCACCCCACCTCTCCCTCTCCATCCACCACCCAGTGGCATCCAGACTCCCCCAACCTACATCCCCGGCCTCACCTTCTCCATCCACCACCCAGTGGCATCCAGACTCCCCCAACCTACATTCCCCGCCTCACCCTCTCCATCCACCACCCAGTGGCATCCAGACTCACCCAACCTACATCCCCCGCCTCCCCCTCTCCATCCACCACATAGAGGCATCCAGACTCACCCAACCTTCACCCCGCCTCACACTCTCTCCATCCACAACCCAGTGGCATCCAGACTCACCCAACCTACATCGCCCGCCTCACCCTCTCTCCATCCACCACCCAGTGGCATCCACACTCCCCCAACCTACATCCCCACCTCACCCTCTGTCCATCCACCACCCAGTGGCATCCAGACTCACCCAAACTACATCCCCCGCCTCACCCTCTCTCCATCCACCACCCAGTGCCATAGAGACTCCCCCAACCTACATCCCCCGCCTCACCCTCTCCATCCACCACCCAGTGGCATCCAGACTCACCCAACCTTCACCCCACGTCACCCTCTCCATCCACCACCCAGTGGTATCCAGATTTACCCAACCTTCACCCGCCTCACCCTCTCCATCCACCACCCAGTGGCATCCAGACTCCCCCAACCTACATCCCCCGCCTCACCCTCTCCATCTGCCAACCAGTGGCATCCAGACTCACCCAACCTTCACCCTGCCTCACCCTCTCCATCCACCACCCAGTGGCATCCAGACTCCCCCAACCTACATCCCCGCCTCACCCTCTCCATCCACCACCCAGTGGCATCCAGACTCACCCAACCTTCACCCCGCCTCACCCTCTCCATCCACCACCCAGTGGCATCCAGACTCCCCCAACCTACATCCCCCGCCTCACCCTCTCTATCCACCACCCAGTGGCATCCAGACTCACCCAACCTTCACCCCGCCTCACCCTCTCCATCCACCACCCAGTGACATCCAGACTCACCCAACCTTCACCCCGCCTCACCCTCTCTCCATCCACAACCCAGTGGCATCCAGACTCCCCCAACCTACATCCCCGCCTCACCCTCTCTCCATCCACCACCCAGTGGTATCCAGACTCCCCCAACCTACATCCCCCACCTCACCCTCTCCATCCACCACCCAGTGGCATCCAGACTCACCCAACCTTCACCCTCTCTCCATCCACCACCCAGTGGCATCCAGACTCACCCAACCTACATTCCCCGCCTCACCCTCTGTCCATCCACCACCCAGTGGCATCCAGACTCACCCAACCTACATCCCCCGCCTCACCCTCTCTCCATCCACCACCCAGTGGCATCCAGACTCCCCCAACCTACATTCCCCGCCTCACCCTCTGTCCATCCACCACCCAGTGGCATCCAGACTCCCCCAACCTACATCCTCCGCCTCACCCTCTGTCCATCCACCACCCAGTGGCATCCAGACTCCCCCAACCTACATCCTCCGCCTCACCCTCTCTCCATCCACCACCCAGTGGCATCCAGACTCACCCAACCTTCACCCCACCTCACCCTCTCCATCCACCACCCAGTGGCATCCAGACTCCCCCAACCTACATCCCCGGCCTCACCCTCTCCATCCACCACCCAGTGGCATCCAGACTCACCCAACCTTCACCCCGCCTCACCCTCTCCATCCTCCACCCAGTGGCATCCAGACTCCCCCAACCTACATCCCCCGCCTCACCCTCTCCATCCACCACCCAGTGGCATCCAGACTCACCCAACCTTCACCCCGCCTCACCCTCTCTCCATCCACCACCCAGTGGCATCCAGACTTCCCCAACCTACATCCCCCACCTCACCCTCTCCATCCACCACCCAGTGGCATCCAGACTCACCCAACCTTCACCCCGCCTCACCCTCTCCATCCACCACCCAGTGGCATCCAGACTCACCCAACCTACATCCCCGCCTCCCCCTCTCCATCCACCACATAGTGGCATCCAGACTCACCCAACCTTCACCCCGCCTCACCCTCTCTCCATCCACAACCCAGTGGCATCCAGACTCACCCAACCTACATCGCCCGCCTCACCCTCTCTCCATCCACCACCCAGTGGCATCCACACTCCCCCAACCTACATCCCCACCTCACCCTCTGTCCATCCACCACCCAGTGGCATCCAGACTCACCCAAACTACATCCCCCGCCTCACCCTCTCTCCATCCACCACCCAGTGGCATAGAGACTCCCCCAACCTACATCCCCCGCCTCACCCTCTCCATCCACCACCCAGTGGCATCCAGACTCACCCAACCTTCACCCCACGTCACCCTCTCCATCCACCACCCAGTGGCATCCAGACTCCCCCAACCTACATCCCTGCCTCACCCTCTCCATCCACCACCCAGTGGCATCCAGATTTACCCAACCTTCACCCCGCCTCACCCTCTCCATCCACCACCCAGTGGCATCCAGACTCCCCCAACCTACATCCCCCGCCTCACCCTCTCCATCTGCCACCCAGTGGCATCCAGACTCACCCAACCTTCACCCTGCCTCACCCTCTCCATCCACCACCCAGTGGCATCCAGACTCCCCCAACCTACATCCCCGCCTCACCCTCTCCATCCACCACCCAGTGGCATCCAGACTCACCCAACCTTCACCCCGCCTCACCCTCTCCATCCACCACCCAGTGGCATCCAGACTCCCCCAACCTACATCCCCCGCCTCACCCCCTCTCCATCCACCACCCAGTGGCATCCAGACTCACCCAACCTTCACCCCGCCTCACCCTCTCCATCCACCACCCAGTGGCATCCAGACTCACCCAACTTACATCCCCCGCCTCCCCATCTCCATCCACCACCCAGTGAAATCCAGACTCACCCAACCTTCACCCCGCCTCACCCTCTCTCCATCCACAACCCAGTGGCATCCAGACTCCCCCAACCTACATCCCCGCCTCACCCTCTCTCCATCCACCACCCAGTGGTATCCAGACTCCCCCAACCTACATCCCCGCCTCACCCTCTCTCCATCCACCACCCAGTGGCATCCAGACTCATCCAACCTACATCCCCCGCCTCACCCTCGCTCCATCCACCACCCAGTGGCATCCAGACTCACCCAACCTTCACCCCGCCTCACCCTCTCCCCATCCACCACCCAATGGCATCCAGACTCATCCAACCTACATCCCCCGCCTCACCCTCTCTCCATCCACCACCCAGTGGCATCCAGACTCATCCAACCTACATCCCCCGCCTCACCCTCGCTCCATCCACCACCCAGTGGCATCCAGACTCACCCAACCTTCACCCCGCCTCACCCTCTCCCCATCCACCACCCAGTGGCATCCAGACTCATCCAACCTACATCCCCCGCCTCACCCTCGCTCCATCCACCACCCAGTGGCATCCAGACTCACCCAACCTTCACCCCGCCTCACCCTCTCTCCATCCACCACCCAGTGGCATCCAGACTCACCCAACCTTCACCCGCGCCTCACCCTCTCTCCATCCACCACCCAGTGGCATCCAGACTCACCCCAACCTTCACCCGCGCCTCACCCTCTCTCCATCCACCACCCAATGGCATCCAGACTCATCCAACCATCACCCCCACCTCACTCTCTCTCCATCCACCACCCAGTGGCATCCAGACTCCCCCAACCTACATCCCCCGTCTCACCCTCCCTCCATCCACCACCCAGTGGCATCCAGACTCACCCAACCTTCACCCACGCCTCACCCTCTCTCTATCCACCACCCAGTGGCATCCAGACTCACCCAACCTTCACCCGCGCCTCACCCTCTCTCCATCCACCACCCAGTCGCATCCAGACTCACCCAACCTTCACCCGCGCCTCACCCTCTCTCCATCTACAACCCAGTGGCATCCAGACTCACCTAACCTTAACCCGCGCCTCACCCTCTCTCCATCCACCACCCAGTGGCATCCAGACTCACCCAACCTACATCCCCAGCCTCACCCTCTCTCCATCCACCACCCAGTGGCATCCAGACTCACCCAACCTTCACCCCCACCTCACCCTCTCTCCATCCACCACCCAGTGGCATCCAGACTCCCACAACCTTCACCCTCACCTCACCCTCTCTCCATCCACCACCCAGTGGCATCCAGACTCACCCAACCTTCATCCCCACCTCACCCTCTCTCCATCCACCACCCAGTGGCATCCAGACTCACCCAACCCACATCCCCCGCCTCACCCTCTCTCCGTCCACCACCCAGTGGCAACCAGAGACTCACCCAACCTTCACCCCCGCCTCTCTCCATCCACCACCCAGTGGCATCCAGAGACTCACCCAACCTTCACCCCCACCTCACCCTCTCTCCATCCACCACCCAGTGGCATCCAGACTCGCCCAACCTTAACCACCGCCTCACCCTCCCTCCATCCACCACCCAGTGGCATCCAGACTCACCCAACCTTCACCCCCGCCTCACCCTCTCTCCATCCACCACCCAGTTGCATCTTGACTCCCCCAACCTTCACCCGCACCTCACCCTCTCTCCATCCACAACCCAGTGGCATCCAGACTCACCCAACCTTCACCCCGCCTCACCCTCTCTCCATCCACCACCCAGTGGCATCCAGACTCACCCAACCTTCACCCTCTCTCTATCCACCACCCAGTGGCATCCAGACTCCCCCAACCTAAATCCCCCGCCTCACCCTCTCTCCATCCACCACCCAGTGGCATCCAGACTCACCCAACCTACATCCCCCGCCTCACCCTCTCTCCATGAACCACCCAGTGGCATCCAGACTCCCCCAACCTACATCCCCCGCCTCACCCTCTCCATCCACCACCCAGTGGCATCCAGACTCACCCAACCTTCACCCGACCTTCACCCCGCCTCACCCTCTCCATCCACCACCCAGTGGCATCCAGACTCCCCCAACCTACATCCCCCACCTCACCCTCTCCATCCACCACCCAGTGGCATCCAGACTCACCCAACCTTCATCCCGCCTCACCCTCTCCATCCACCACGCAGTGGCATCCAGACTCCCCTAACCTACATCCCCTGCCTCACCCTCTCCATCCACCACCCAGTGGCATCCAGACTCACCCAACCTTCACCCCGCCTCACCCTCTCCATTCACCACCCAGTGGCATCCAGACTCACCCAACCTACATCCCCCGCCTCCCCCTCTCCATCCACCACCCAGTGGCATCCAGACTCACCCAACCTTCACGCCGCCTCACCCTCTCTCCATCCACAACCCAGTGGCATCCAGACTCACCCAACCTACATCGCCCGCCTTACCCTCTCTCCATCCACCACCCAGTGGCATCCAGACTCCCCCAACCTACATCCCCCGCCTCACCCTCTCTCCATCCACCACCCAGTGGCATCCAGATTCCCCCAACCTACATCCCCCACCTCACCCTCTCTCCATCCACCACCCAGTGGCATCCAGACTCACCCAACCCACATCCCCCGCCTCACCCTCTCTCCATCCACCACCCAGTGGCAACCAGAGACTCACCCAACCTTCACCCCCGCCTCTCTCCATCCACCACCCAGTGGCATCCAGAGACTCACCCAACCTTCACCCCCACCTCACCCTCTCTCCTTCCACCACCCAGTGGCATCCAGACTCACCCAACCTTAACCCCCGCCTCACCCTCTCTCCATCCACCACCCAGTGGCATCCAGACTCCCCCAACCTTCACCCGCACCTCACCCTCTCTCCATCCACCACCCAGTGGCATCCAGACTCACCCAACCTTCACCCCGCCTCACCCTCTCTCCATCCACCACCCAGTGGCATCCAGACTCACCCAACCTTCACCCTCGCTCTATCCACCACCCAGTGTCATCCAGACTCCCCCAACCTACATCCCCCGCCTCACCCTCTCCATCCACCACCCAGTGGCATCTAGACTCACCCAACCTTCACCCCGCCTCACCCTCTCCATCCACCACCCAGTGGCATCCAGACTCCCCCAACCTACATCCCCCGCCTCACCCTCTCCATCCACCACCCAGTGGCATCCAGACTCACCCAACCTTCACCCCACCTCACCCTCTCCATCCACCACCCAGTGGCATCCAGTCTCACCCAACCTACATCCCCGCCTCCCCCTTTCCATCCACCACCCAGTGGCATCCAGACTCACCCAACCTTCACCCCGCCTCACCCTCTCTCCATCCACCACCCAGTGGCATCCAGACTCACCCAACCTTCACCCCCCGCCTCACCCTCTCTCCATCCCCCACCCAGTTGCATCTTGACTCCCCCAACCTTCACCCGCACCTCACCCTCTCTCCATCCACCACCCAGTGGCATCCAGACTCACCCAACCTTCACCCCGCCTCACCCTCTCTCCATCCACCACCCAGAGGCATCCAGACTCACCCAACCTTCACCCTCTCTCTATCCACCACCCAGTGGCATCCAGACTCCCCCAACCTAAATCCCCCGCCTCACCCTCTCTCCATCCACCACCCAGTGGCATCCAGACTCACCCAACCTACATCCCCCGCCTCACCCTCTCTCCATGAACCACCCAGTGGCATCCAGACTCCCCCAACCTACATCCCCCGCCTCACCCTCTCCATCCACCACCCAGTGGCATCCAGACTCACCCAACCTTCACCCGACCTTCACCCCGCCTCACCCTCTCCATCCACCACCCAGTGGCATCCAGACTCCCCCAACCTACATCCCCCACCTCACCCTCTCCATCCACCACCCAGTGGCATCCAGACTCACCCAACCTTCATCCCGCCTCACCCTCTCCATCCACCACGCAGTGGCATCCAGACTCCCCTAACCTACATCCCCTGCCTCACCCTCTCCATCCACCACCCAGTGGCATCCAGACTCACCCAACCTTCACCCCGCCTCACCCTCTCCATTCACCACCCAGTGGCATCCAGACTCACCCAACCTACATCCCCCGCCTCCCCCTCTCCATCCACCACCCAGTGGCATCCAGACTCACCCAACCTTCACGCCGCCTCACCCTCTCTCCATCCACAACCCAGTGGCATCCAGACTCACCCAACCTACATCGCCCGCCTTACCCTCTCTCCATCCACCACCCAGTGGCATCCAGACTCCCCCAACCTACATCCCCCGCCTCACCCTCTCTCCATCCACCACCCAGTGGCATCCAGATTCCCCCAACCTACATCCCCCACCTCACCCTCTCTCCATCCACCACCCAGTGGCATCCAGACTCACCCAACCCACATCCCCCGCCTCACCCTCTCTCCATCCACCACCCAGTGGCAACCAGAGACTCACCCAACCTTCACCCCCGCCTCTCTCCATCCACCACCCAGTGGCATCCAGAGACTCACCCAACCTTCACCCCCACCTCACCCTCTCTCCTTCCACCACCCAGTGGCATCCAGACTCACCCAACCTTAACCCCCGCCTCACCCTCTCTCCATCCACCACCCAGTGGCATCCAGACTCCCCCAACCTTCACCCGCACCTCACCCTCTCTCCATCCACCACCCAGTGGCATCCAGACTCACCCAACCTTCACCCCGCCTCACCCTCTCTCCATCCACCACCCAGTGGCATCCAGACTCACCCAACCTTCACCCTCGCTCTATCCACCACCCAGTGTCATCCAGACTCCCCCAACCTACATCCCCCGCCTCACCCTCTCCATCCACCACCCAGTGGCATCTAGACTCACCCAACCTTCACCCCGCCTCACCCTCTCCATCCACCACCCAGTGGCATCCAGACTCCCCCAACCTACATCCCCCGCCTCACCCTCTCCATCCACCACCCAGTGGCATCCAGACTCACCCAACCTTCACCCCACCTCACCCTCTCCATCCACCACCCAGTGGCATCCAGTCTCACCCAACCTACATCCCCGCCTCCCCCTTTCCATCCACCACCCAGTGGCATCCAGACTCACCCAACCTTCACCCCGCCTCACCCTCTCTCCATCCACCACCCAGTGGCATCCAGACTCACCCAACCTTCACCCCCCGCCTCACCCTCTCTCCATCCCCCACCCAGTTGCATCTTGACTCCCCCAACCTTCACCCGCACCTCACCCTCTCTCCATCCACCACCCAGTGGCATCCAGACTCACCCAACCTTCACCCCGCCTCACCCTCTCTCCATCCACCACCCAGAGGCATCCAGACTCATCCAACCTTCACCCTCTCTCTATCCACCACCCAGTGGCATCCAGACTCCCCCAACCTACATCCCCCGCCTCACCCTCTCCATCCACCACCCAGTGGCATCCAGACTCACCCAACCTTCACCCCGCCTCACCCTCTCCATCCACCACCCAGTGGCATCCAGACTCACCCAACCTTCACCCCGCCTCACCCTCTCCATCCACCACCCAGTGGCATCCAGACTCACCCAACCTTCACCCTCTCTCTATCCACCACCCAGTGGCATCCAGACTCCCCCAACCTACATCCCCCGCCTCACCCTCTCCATCCACCACCCAGTGGCATCCAGACTCCCCCAACCTACATCCCCCTCCTCACCCTCTCCATCCACCACCCAGTGGCATCCAGACTCACCCAACCTTCACCCCGCCTCACCCTCTCCATCCACCACCCAGTGACATCCAGACTCACCCAACCTTCACCCCGCCTCACCCTCGCCATCCACCACCCAGTGGCATCCAGACTCCCCCAACCTACATCCCTCGCCTCACCCTCTCCATCCACCACCCAGTGGCATCCAGACTCACCCAACCTTCACCCCACCTCACCCTCTCCATCCACCACCCAGTGGCATCCAGACTCACCCAACCTTCACCCCGCCTCACCCTCTCTCCATCCACCACCCCGTGGCATCCAGACTCACCCAACTCTCACCCCCAACTCAACCTCTCTCCATCCACCACCCAGTGGCATCCAGACTCACCCAACCTTCACCCGTGCCTCACCCTATCTCCATCCACCACCCAGTGGCATCCAGACTCCCCCAACCTACATCCCCCGCCTCACCCTCCCTCCATCCACCACCCAGTGGCATCCAGACTCCCCCAACCTTCACCCCCACCTCACCCTCTCTCCATCCACCACCCAGTGGTATCCAGACTCACCCAACCTTCACCCCGCCTCACCCTCTCTCCATCCACCACCCCGTGGCATCCAGACTCACCCAACTCTCACCCCCAACTCACCCTCTCTCCATCCACCACCCAGTTACATCCAGACTCACCCAACCTTCACCCGTGCCTCACCCTATCTCCATCCACCACCCAGTGGCATCCAGACTCACCCAACCTTCACCCTCTCTCCATCCACAACCCAGTGGCATCCAGACTCACCCAACCTTCACCCCCGCCTCACCCTCTCTCCATCCACCACCCAGTTACATCCAGACTCACCCAACCTTCACCCGCGCCTCACCCTATCTCCATCCACCTCCCAGTGGCATCCAGACTCACCCAACCTTCACCCGCGCCTCACCCTCTCTCCATCCACCACCCAGTGACATCCAGACTCACCCAACCTTCACCCGCGCCTCACCCTCTCTCCATCCACCACCCAGTGGCATCCAGACTCACCCAACCTTCACCCGCCCCTCACCCTCTCTCCATCTACCACCCAGTGGCATCCAGACTCACCTAACCTTAACCCGCGCCTCACCCTCTCTCCATCCACCACCCAGTGGCATCCAGACTCACCCAACCTACATCCCCCGCCTCACCCTCTCTCCGTCCACCACCCAGTGGCAACCAATGACTCACCCAACCTTCACCCCCGCCTCTCTCCATCAACCACCCAGTGGCATCCAGAGACTCACCCAACCTTCACCCCCACCTCACCCTCTCTCCATCCACCACCCAGTGGCATCCAGACTCGCCCAACCTTAACCCCCGCCTCACCCTCTCTCCATCCACCACCCAGTTGCATCCAGACTCACCCAACCTACGTCCCCGCCTCACCCTCTCTCTATCCACCACCCAGTGGCATCTTGAGTCCCCCAACCTTCACCCGCGCCTCACCCTCTCTCCATCCACCACCCAGTGGCATCCAGAGTCACCCAACCTACATCCCCAGCCTCACCCTCTCTCCATCCACCACCCAGTGGCATCCAGAGACTCACCCAACCTTCACCCCGCCTCACCATTTCCCCATCCACCACCCAGTGGCATCCAGACTCCCCCGTCCTACATCCCCGCCTCACCCTCTCTCCATCCACCACTGAGCGGCATCCAGACTCACCCAACCTACATCCCCAGCATCACCCTCTCTCCATCCACCACCAAGTGGCATCCAGACTAACCCAACCTTCACCCACCACCCTCTCAGTCTGTCTGTCCCCTCAACCATCGCAACTCTTAGCACCTCTGTCTTCCACTAAACTCCCTCTACAGATTTCAGAATTGCAATAAAAATATATACTCCCCCCCCCCCCCCCCACACTGCAGTATACAATGTATAAGGCACAGACCTGGGCAGCTAACAAACAGCTCTGGTCCACTCCCAACTCTGCTAGAAAAACCTCACGCCTGTCTTCACCATGACCACTAATGTTTTTCTACCCCCACATGGACTCAAACTTCCCTTCTAATCCAATCCCTAACCAGTTCCCTATGAGCTCTCCAGATACCTATGACTTCCCCACTCACTCATCCATCACCAAGTAAAATATTCTCCTCAGTACAATGGAGCAACATATGAAAACCTCCACTCAAACTCGCTCACCACTTCTGCTGCCACATCTGGCCTGAGCCACAGCCTGAGCAATTACTGAGCAAGCGATAGAGCTACCAACTACTGCCAGGGAGAAGAAAAACACGTCAACAACCTGTCTACACCCTACATTATCTGTCCAATCACCAGGGAACAATCAACACCAACCACAGGAAGCAACAAAAGACCAATCTTTAAACCCTCCCAGAAATATGACACCTGAATAACTTGAATCCAGCCATCTCTAGCCCAGCCTTACCAGTTCACAATAGTTGACCTAATAGGCTGCAAGTCATTAATGGCCATCAGGCTGACTTTTCATCACATCTAGGGGACACTGGGGCATAAAGGAATCCCAGAGAGAATCTGTGGGGAAGAGAGAGACAAGTGATCCCAGAGGGCACACACCCTCAGACCTGTTTGCTGAACTCCTTTGTAGATTGTTTGAGGGCAGAAAGGGTTAGAGAAGAGCGGGTTGAGATATACCTCATGGAGTGAAGAGAAACCAAGGAAGCCAGCTCTCCTCTGTCAGCTCAGCCTTCCACTGTTTATAGTGCAATAAACGGTATGACATTAAGCTGGGTAATGGGAACACCTCTGATGTGTGGTGATTAAGATCAGCTCACGTGGTATGAATTTGTAAATCTGTAAAATACGTAAGTACTAATCTAGGAAGGAGAACTGCCAAGGTTGGAAAAGCTGACCGATGCACTTTAAGATGCTACTAAGCAGCTTGTAATGACTGAGTGCCGCAAATCTACTGCTGCCAGATGCAGATATGCAATAATTGGGCTTCTCGTTTAGAAACCAGCAAGCAGGGTCCGACTGGGAACCCAAAGCAGCCCAGGCAACTTTGTCGGACCACCTCCCTCGCAGAGGATGAAACGCAGAGTGATTGGATTGCTGCTTTTGCTCATGGCGGCCGATATTGCAGCACCATTGCAAAACCACCCCCCACCCCTCCAGCCACCAGGGGAAATGCCCGATACCCGCTAAGGCCAGTCCGGCCCTTCCAGCAAGACCATAAGACAGTTCACTATCCTAGAATTGATTCATTCTGGTGGAAAAGCACATTGTAATCTACCTAACTTTCCCAAGGAGCTTCGTCCAACACATGCTACCCAGCTCTTGACACGGCCTGTCTTTGCCCATGAGGAACTGTCCTATACCCCACTTTGACCCCTGCCTGAAGATTTTTTTTTAACTCTTTTCAATCTGTTTCCCTGGTAGGCTATCAAGTGAATGGTCAGAATAGATCTCAAAACCCAAGCAGACGTCATCAAACAATGTAACCAAATTAGAATACTTCTTGTTTGTGAGTTTTAGTGATTCAAGGCTTGGCAAAGAAACCACACTTTGTTTACTTCACTGAGTTTCTCCTTTAGGCTTAGCATATACCCAAGGAGATGCAACTCCAGTTGATGCAGTTTGTGTGGCCCATGCCCCCAGCGTCTGGGGCGAGTCTTCTGTCCCGGAGGGCCCACATGTCCTCCGCTCTCCACCATATAAAACAATGCTGCTGTAAATGTATTTATGACAAAATTTCTTCTCTAACCCCAAAGTTCAATCAGAAAGCACTGGACTCCAGGCCGTGTTCAACTCCAAGCTGCTTTTGTAAAGTGGCCGCTCACCAACAAGTGGTTTATTTGGGCTCACCAGCGACAGGTCTGCAAACCAGTGCTGTGGACACTGAAGGACAAGCATTCAAACAAGCCTTGTTTCCCTTCCAGCAACAAATGTAATTGAGGAGTCAACTGTACAAAGTTTTATCAATGGCCCATAATCTCTTATATTGAGCACCCATATTTTTTTTTGTTCCGGTAACATATCAAGTCTACAGAACAGATAAATACGCAAATAATGTTGGAGCACATGCCAAGGTACGTTTTTTTCAGTAGCTACAAAAGTACTCGAGTTTGTCTCAGCCTTGTTAAGGCAATTAACTGTGTTATTCAGGGGTTGTCATGATTTTACAGTTGTTGATATGATGCTATGAAAGCAAAAGTTGAGAAGTCAAATAGAGAGAGAAGCTAACAGGTTTCGTCCTAATCGGACTTTATCAGGGCTGAAGATTCTAGTTTGTTTATTGTCAAAAAGAAAGGTCGTCAACGTTGTGTTCACAATCAGCAAAAAAGTTACGATACAGGTTGCACAGAGAGAATCGTAAGATCTTCCGAGTTTCCGTTGCATAGGTGCTTTTTTCTTTATTTATTTTTTTACGAGCAGCCATGATAGACAAATCGGTATAAGTGAGTGGCAGTCAATTAATCGTACGCCATCTTGTGTGAGCAGATTTGTAAGTTGCAGCAAGTCTGCACATTTCTTTGACATTATTTGGTGCATGGAAGTTTATAAAAGTGCTGATGATTCACCACTGTTTCTCTGAAGTTCTAACAACCTTCAGGAATCCTCTCAAAGTCTACCTAAGAAGATACCACCCATGAGAGACACCCACACCCACTTGACCCTTTATTTTTTGCTGGCTTTAGAACTGAACCCTTTACTCTTGCTAACCAGTAGTAAAGTGCCTATGCTCCCCCTTTAAACATGGTTGAATTTAATTTGCCTTTAGATCCCTGTAAAAGGTAAACAGGTACTGCAAGTTAAATGTCACTAGGGGACTGCAAAACCTACTGTGCAATCCACCGCAGTGCAAACATGGCTTCAGGCCTACCGCTGTAGCCTGACTGTAGCAGTAAGAACTGCAATTCGACCTGTCAAAATAAATCCTTTTGATAAGCCAAAACCTCCCTCCATCACGGTCTTATTCAAATTACTCCTAGGACCTGATTACAGCAACTACTATCATTGGGGCTTTGGGCTTTTTGGTGCTATTTCTACTTAGAACATCAACAATTAATATCTCTGGTTCCTCTAATTGGATTTTTGTCATGTTGGTGTTCACTAAGCTTAACTCTGTTTTCCTAATTCAATTTGGGATTTTTATTGTTTTTCATTTTTACTTTATAACTGTTTTGGTACTGTACAAAGAGATGATAGTCTTGAGTTAAGATGGTGGTTGAAGTGAGTAAAACAACATCTTTTCTATCTTGTGTGTGTCCTGCATTAACTTTATTTCACTGGCAACAGTTTGTATTTCACTCTGCATTTTCACCTGAACACAAAGGCTCTGAAAGTCTTCTGTGAGCTCTATCACTGGTTCCTGTTCACGCCTCTGGAACTGAGTTGTTTGCCAATCTTGTACGAGACTGCAAGTACTGAATTTATTTTTGGCTGTATAGTCTGGTGTCAGGAAGTGAAAAACATATTGCGTTTCAAGTGATGTGACTGCAGTTTTATTTGCCTGGATCTGTGGAGACATTGTGGATGAACACGTCACCACTGAGATTCCTTTGGTAATCTCACACACAGTGCAAGGCCAATCAACAGTTTAAACACTGTGTCGTGTGCAGGTCAACATGGGAGTTTTCTTGGGTCACTAGGACAATGGAGCATGGTAAGGCTGACAGCAGGACAGCAAATTGATAATGTTCTGCCCTGATCGTGAACACCTGTGGTATTGGACCACGTGCCTGCAAGTCCAATGAAGCCATCCAGTTTCTGGGTCCATAGCTGACGGACCTATGCTAAAGCCATCTCTATGAACCAGCTGTGCCCCAGGAAGCTCTTTTGCAGCCTTTGGTCCAAGACAGGGCTCAAACCTAAACAGCCTCTCTCTCCCTCAAGTACCACTTGGAGCACACTGAACATAAGTTAAGGTTGAACCTCTGCAAACAGGATAGTGACAGGATCTGTCACAACTGGGGAAATGGGTGGGGGAATGGGTAACTGGGGCACAGCATACCCAACCAGAAGGACGCATTGGTCTGACGTACTAGCAAACAAAGCCCATGAACCTGGACCAGGAGTAACTAACATGACTTGGCACTGCCTGCTGTAGGTGAGGACAAAGGAGAACACTGGTCATGACCTGTGCCATCACCCCTGCTCCAGTATCCATGTTGATGAGCCATACCCCTACAAAATCCACTGAGTTTCCTATAGTAGTGGGTAAGCATTGGAAATAAGCTCTAGGAGTGAGTTGTCGTTCTACTGTCTTTGAAGAGCTGCAGCTCATAATCAGCCTTTCCCCCATAAAGCCTTGACCCATCAGAGGGCATCACAATTAAAGAGACCTGGTTATCCACAGAAAAACTGGTTGTTCTCATCCAGGCAGGTTGTGGAATAACCACAGCGAGTCCTATAGCACAGACTACACAGTATTTAGGCCTTCATTATGACCCTGGCGGTCTTTTGACCGCCAGAGTTAATGTGGCGGTATCACCGTCAACAGGCTGGTGGTGTATACCTCCACATTATGAGTGTGGAGGGTTGGCCGCTGCCAACCAGCCACATTTCCACTCAACCGCCGGGACAGAGATGTTCATCTCCAACCCGGCAGTCCACAGAAGACTTCCGGCGGCATAATGAGCAGGCCTACCGCCATGGTTTCCACAGCGGTAGAACCGTCACGAAAACCATAGCGGTAGGGCTACCGGTGACAGGGAATTCCTTCCCTGCCACGGGTAGAGGGCTCCCCTCCCCCCCCCCCCAGAAATCACCTGTCCGCCACCACCTGCCTAAAGTCACAGCACCCCCACTCCCATATAGTCACAGTGCCCCACCCCCTCCACGCATTCATGCACACACCCACATGCACCACGCATACACCCATTCACCTCCACTTCCATACACACATTCACTCACACACGTTCAGGCACGCATCCACACTCATATGCTCACACACATACACACTGACATGCAGACACACTCACTATAACATTCATACACGCATTCACTCACATGCATACAACCATGCATCCACCATAACACTGACAGAAGCATTCACACACACACACATGCAATCACACCACACAACACCCCATAACCCCCATCCCCCTTGTCGGATGCCTGACTTACTTTGTCTGGCGAGGATGTCGTCCGGCAGGGAACAGGAAGGGGCGCTGCTACCGCTGGAAGCGCCCCGCCAGCAGGACACCGCCAGGCCGTCTTAATACGGTGTCCTTCTGGTGGGGCAGTGCAGGTGGTAGCACAGCACAGGCACCTCCAACTGCCAGCATGGCTACTGCTGGATATCCACCCAAAGTGTGGCGGAAATCCGACAGTATCCATAATATGGCGGGCAGTCTCCTTGCGTCCATAGCTTTGGTGGTCTCGCTTAGAGACTACCAAAGTCATAATGAGGGCCTTAGTATCCAGACTGGCCCGCAAAAGATACTTGTCTATATACTGAACACCATGCACTGTCTCTGTGCCAAGAAGTTTTGAAGTCTTCTGGTAGAGCAGGCCAATTTCACTTGCCAAGTCCCACAAGGCATATATAGGTTCAGTGGCCAAAAAAAGCACACAGTGTTCAAAGAGCGAAACTCCAACGAAGGAAAGAACAGGTGTTCACCTAAGATGTCAATTCATTTGGACTCCCTTTCAGGAGGGGCTGAAGGAAATGAATTTAGATTGACCCTGCTTTTGGATGCCAGAACCACCAGACTCTCTGAAATGGTGTGCTATTTAAAAGGATGGTTCTCCAGGAGCAGGACTAGGTAGTGGGCTATTGTGTTGCTCACTAACAGAGCAGAACAAGGCTGGGACCAAGCCGCAGCCAGGAAATCAGGCAATGCAGCTGCAAGTTGAAGCCCTCCTCAGTCTTGTAAACTACCACCACAAAGGATGCATTCCTCTCTGTAGGACACAAGAGGGAGTTGAGGAAAGTTTCAGTTGAGGTGTCAAGCCTACTAGCATTCTGTAAGTCTAGAAAAGGCCATCATTTGTATAATGAGGAGGAAGAAGTTGTTCCAGCTCATCGTTGTCGTCCTGATCCTGGTGGCCTTCCTGAGGACCTGGCAGATTTTAAAGTCGCAGATGAAAATGGCTTTCTGTCTCCTGTAGTACTAGGGCTATGACAAGGGAGTAGTGCGGAGTCCTCCAAAGGTCCCCCAAAGTCACAGACTGGACCTCAATCACTGCATGTCAATGCAGAGGCGATGAGCGTGCCAAAACAGTTTCCGCATCCAACATTGGAACTGGTACAGAATCGAAGTCAGCACAAACAAGCAAAGCCGCTGATAATTCAGTAATGACCGATAAGCCTAGGGCAAAACAGTTAAAGTACGAGGTGGCATAGGCCCAGGTGGAGGTCAGACAATGTCAGATGTCACTGGGGAAGACCAGGTGGGATCATCTCAAGCGGAGGCCCCATCGGATGCGTGGACACAAGGTATGCCAGAGGGAGCCAGTCAGCTTCAAACAAAAGCAACATGCCCTCCTGTAAGGCCTTAATCTGCTGCAACATTGACAACTGCCCAGGAAACTGGGTGCACCAGTATTAGGACCCGATCCAAAGATGAAGATGGAGCCAGCCCTTTGGAGTGCAGACTGCACAAACTCTCTTTGGAGCTGGAGCGGTGTGGATAGGGTCAAACTCTGTTTGGATTTGTTGTTGCTTCCACCAGGACGTATTGTTCAATCTTGAGTTAGACTTACACTACAATGGACAATGGGACCAGCTTCTCGAACGACCCCAGGACCTTGAATGTGACTGGCCTCATTGTGCTCTGCTTGGTCTCCCACTTCCTGAGGGCCTTCAGGTGCATCAGGTTCTGTTTGTTGAAACACTTCGAATCGTGCCTGGTGCGGCGACACCACAGGCAGACGTCACGTGGATCCGTGACGGACATCTGCTTGCAGCAGTCGTGGCATGGCCTGAAACCCCTCATATTCACTGGGGACATTTCTCTAGTGTCCTCTCCTCTCTGAAAGTCAGTAACTACGAAGAGATGGGAACCGTGTTCAGGTTCTGCATCGAAGGGTGTGGAAAAATAGGAACCGACATCAGCATTCAGTGGTGGCAAACATATGTGGATTCAAACCTTCATGTCCGCAGGTGGTGTGGAGTTAAGAGTAGTAAATCTATAGTTTCCTACTCGCACTTATCTTCTCAATATTTTGGTCCTCGATATTTTTGATACAATATTCTGTCCACACAATATTTTTAGCTTTGATATTTGATCGAACAACCAACTTTTTTCACTACAAAGATAATTCTCATATTCAACTCAAGAAAGCATATCACCTTCCTACCAGAAATACAAGTTATGTATCTTTGGTAACAATCTTTGTGGTGAAAATGCTATCCACCTGCAGATTCATCACCTAATGGATCTCATTCAGGCACTAGACTGGATCAAGAAGGTTAAAATAGCTTCTAAACTCCCCTTCAGCTCCCTGGCCCACTCACAGATATGACATGATGGAGTCAGATAAGGTGCCATCTTCATGCACACACGTCAGTTTCTTGTTCTTTCTCCCATGCCTTTATGGGCTGAGACAAGGCCAACAAGATTGACAGATGCTGAAGTGTACCAAAACTTACTTGGGACATTATTAAAAACTGCATAGCCGCTCCTTAGATCGAAGATGAATATGCAGGTAGACAGTATACACCAGAAAGACTGTGCCAGTGGTAGCTAACTTGCTCTTCTAATTAATACTTTATTACTCACCTTTTGAATCAGTACCCTTGTAGTATCTCCCAGATGGATAGTCCAAGAAGATAATCAAACTAAATGTTCCTTCAACACAAATCTGGCAAAATGTCATTCCCTGCAGACTTCAGGGTTGATACAATAATACTTGGTGAGGTTGTGGCTTAAAGCCCACTTTGCAGCCCAGAGGAAATCCAGGACAGAGACACTCCTGGAAAACACCTAAGAAGCGACCTTCGCCGTACTGGAATGAGCTCTGGTGAGGTTGACCCCGGAGCTGTGGTGCTACTTATTAGTATGGGAGCACTATTTCAAGTTTCTGGACAAGTCTGGCACCTGCAGGAGAATTGCGATACTTAAATGATTAACTGAATAAAGAATCAAGATTTTATTAAAGACAAGGAGGCCAGCATTATGCATAAAACTTTTATTTTTTGAGCAGCATCTTTAAAAGCTTTCCACACAGAACTTAGAAACATCACAATGAGTTAGAACTTCCAGTCCCATAAAAGCTGATTGTCGAACAAGTTACTTACCTTCGGTAACAAATTATCTGGTAGAGAAATATTCTAGTTGCAGATTCCTTACCTTAGAATTTCTCCCAGGCATCAGTCTGGATCTGGAGATTTTTCCTCGAGCAGTACCCCTGCGTGCCGCTAGGTGGCATGGGTTGACTGCGCATCTTGTCATTGGTTTTGTGGTCACTGGATACATCGTCGCTGGTCGTATTTAGGCATCATCCAGGTGGTTGACGTCAGTTTCTTTGCAAGATTTTCCATGCTAGAAGCGCGGAGCTATGAAGACCACCGAACCTAGTGTGCCAGAACTAGGGCCCTGAAAGGGAAGTCCCTGTCCCTAGAAATCAGTTCGCAGAGTGGGGAGGATGGATTGGTAAGGAATCTGCAACTAGAATATATCTCTACCAGATCATTTGTTACCGAAGGTAAGTAACTTGTTCATCTGATATAGACTTCTAGTTGCAGATTCCTTACCTTCGAATAGATACCCAAGCAATTCCATCCCTGGAGGTGGGTCTGCGAACCAAGATCATACTAAGACGTCCTGCAGGACCAAATGGGTAAAGTACCCGTCCCTTCAGACCTGGCAGTCCAAGCAATAGTGTTTGGTGAACGTGTGTAAAGACGACCAACGTTGCTGCCTGGCAGACGTCCAGGACTGGAACTCCACGTGCTAACACAGTGGTTGTAGCAGTTTCACTAGTGGAGGGAGCATGCAAACCCTCCAGGACCTGCTTCTTAGCCAATGGTAGCACATTTTAATGCAGAGAACAACCCATCTAGAGATAGTTCTCTTCTGCACTGCCCGACCCTCCTTCGTACTCACATAACCCACAAAGAGTTGATTATTTACCCAGAACTCTTTGGTATAATCAAGATAGAACACCAACGCTCTTTTTGAGTCCAGGCAGTGGAGTCTCTCCTCTTCATAAGAAGGCTGTGGTGGCGCATAAAAAGTAGGCAAGGTGATGAACTACCTACATGAAAGGGCGTGACCACTTTAGGTAAAAAGGAAGCCCTAGTACGAAGCACCACCTTGTCAGGATGGATGGAAATGAAAAGTAGCTTCAAGGAAAGGGCCTGGAGCTCACTCGCTCTGCCAGCAGAATAGATGTTGACCAGGAAGGCTGTCTTTAGAGTAAGAATCCAAAGTGGGCAGTTATGAAGTGGTTAAAAAGGAACACACATCAAGAAAGTAAAAAACAAGTTCAAATCCCAATGGGGCATTATGAACAGAGAAGGAGGAAACATATGGGTAAGGTCCTTCAGGAATCTAACAACAATAGGAGATTTAAACAAACAGGGCTGGTCGGATAATCTCAGGGAAGCCGAGATGGCAGACAAGTAACCCTTGAGATTGCCCAGAGAAAGAGGGGCAGAGAGGGGGTCAACAGACTTCTCTGTACACCATGCCACAAATTTGTTCCAACGGCAGACGTATACCGTTTTGGTGGAGGGATGCCTGGCTGTGAAGATAACGCTACAGACTTCAGCCGGTAGGTCAAAAGTTGTCAACTGCCACCACTCAATCTCCACGCAATAAGGCAGAAACTGGACAGGTTCGGGTGGAGAACCGACCTCTGCTGCTGCAACAGAAGATCCTCCCGAAGGGGCAGTTTGATTGGAGGATCAATGGCAATGCTCAAGAGCTTGGGATACCAGACGCTTTGTGCCCAATCCGGAGCCACAGGAACGACTTGGGCCTGGTCGTTCTTGATCTTCTTGAGAACTCGGGGCAGAAACAGTATTGGAGGGAAAGCGGAAATGAGGCCTGAGCTCCACTCGAGACGAAAAGCGTCACCGACCAAGTGCCGCCTTGGAAACTCCTTCTTGCAAAACAGTTGACATTGTACGCTCTCTGAGGAGGCAAACAGATCTAACCAAGGCTCTGCCCACTGTTGACAGGGACCTTGAGCCACCTCCAGGTGGAGACCCCATTCATGATTTACCAGGTATCGACGGCTGACTTTGTCTGCTTTGGCATTCAGAGAGCCAGTCGGATGATGAACCACCAGGGATATGCCCTGATGTTCCAACCATGTCCAGAAGCGCAGAGCCTCCTGACAAAGGGTCCACGACTCCCCGTTTGTTGCGGTTCCACATGGTGCTGGTGGTGTCCGTGAACACCTGCACCACTTTACCTTTGACAGAGGGAAGGAATGCCTTCAATGCGAGCCTGATCGCCCTGAGCTCCAAAAGATTGATAAGGAGCCCAAGACTCTGCCAGAGACTAGTTGCCTCTGATCTCCGTCTCTCCCTTGTGTCCACCCCATCCCAGGAGTGATGCATCTGTCACTACAGTGAGATCTGGTTGGGGAGGGGAGAAGGATCTGCCTCTGACCCAGTTGCGGTTCAAAAGCCACCACTGCAGATCTTGCGCAGTCCCCTCTAAGATCGGAACCATATAGGAAAGATTCCCCTGATGCTGCACCCACTGGAACTTCAGGTTCCACTGCAGAGCCTGCATATGCTACCTGGCATGTGTCACCAGTAGGATGCAGTATGCCGAGTCATTTTCACCAAAATCCACGACAGAGGCTGAAACATCAGTATCATAGTCTGAATATCCTGGACTTGCCGCTCGGGAGGATAGAAAAACTGCACTGTGTCCAGAACTGGTCTGATAAAAGGGAGTGTCTGAAAGGGAGTCAGGTGTGATTTAGGTGTGATTTCGGAACATTTCTACTGAACCCCACGAATGCAGAAGGTCCTCCATAGTCTGGAGGTGGAGATGACAGCCTGGGGCATGCCCCCCTTCAACAGCCAATCGTCGAGGTAGGGGAAGACTGAGACCCTTAACCTGAACTGATGAGCTGCGACCACCGCTATCACCTTAGTGAACATCCGAGGAGCACTGGTGAGGCCAAAGGGGAGCACAGTAAACTGAAAATGCTTGTGGGCTACCGAGAACCACAATAAATGTCTGTGGGCAGACAGGACAGGTTATGGAAATACAAGTCCTGCAAGTCTAACGCTACCATCCAGTCTCCTGGGTCCAGGGCAGAAAGACCCTGAGCCATAGTGAGCATTTAGAACATCTCCTTTCTGAGGAAGAGATTGAGGGACCGGAGGTCTAGGATAGGGTGGAAGCCCTTGTCCTTCTTGGGCACTAGAAAGTAGCAGGAATAACATCCACAAACTACTTCTGGCACAAGTAACCTCTCTATGGCTTCTTTGGCCAAGAGAGCCATAACATCCTCACAGAGAAGTGCGAGGTGAAAACCCCGGTCATCCGATCATAGGATGGTGGCATGGATGGAGGGGTAGTCTCAAAAGGGAGGGAGTAGCCCCTTCAGACGATTTACAAAACACACTTCTCTGACGTGATGGATTTCCAGCGCGGCATGGGATGGTGAATCCTGGCTCTGACTGGCCCCTGATAGGGAAGCGCCAGATTAGGAAGGTTTGGAGGCTACAGGGGGAGAGGTGGTGGACTGAGTCGTCAGCTGGTTCCCTGATCCACGAGGATGTTGGATCGCATGTCCCCAGCCAAAAGGAGGCTGGCCGGCATGTGTGGCACGGTGGCTGGTGGGAAAGTGACGTGGTTGAGCGCCCCTTCTGTAGCCACAAAAGGGTGAAAAACAGACTGAGGGGGGTGAGCGCAACTGAGAGGCCCAAGGACTGAGCTGTAGTTCTGGATTCCTTACAGCGCTCGAGCACCAAGTCTGCTTTGTCTCTAGAGAGACAGGTGCCATCGAAGAGCATGTCCATGAGCGCAACTTGGACATCCCACTAAAAAGCCAGATGTCCTCAACCAAGCGTAGCGCCTCAAGTCCACCACCGATGCAACTGATCTACCTCGTGAGTCGGTCGTATCCAGTCCACATGGTATCATGAACTTAGCTGCGTCTCTCCCACCACCAACAGTTTGAGAGAGAATGGCCCGGGCCTGCCCTGGGACCTGTAGCAACACCTGCACAACCGTGTCCCATAAGGGATGGGAGTGACAGCCCAAGAGGCATGCAGTGTTCACGGACTGCAATGCCAGACCGGAGGAAGGGCGCTTATTACTCGCTTTAGTCTAGGCTTAATTAGAAGTAATTTGTGCTTCCCATTCAGTCAGTAAGATCCAAAATCTATGCAATTCTTCCCGTGTGACGGGGCTTCTCCGCAGACACTACTTAATTTTACTCTTTTTTGTGAGTTTTACGCTCCTTTTTAGATGGAGATTTTAACGGAGATTTTAATTACCGTTACTGAAGAGTAGGGAGTTTGTCCAATGTCGCCCAGCTTATCTTTCTCTACATATGGTTCCTGGTGCTGTGGTGTGTGGGGGCGTTGGTTCTTTTTTTTAAAGGGGCTATATGCTGGGAGAATAGTGTCAATTTTTGTATCTGCTCAGTATTTATCCTATGTTTTTAATTGATTTAGTATTGTGTTTTATGGTTGTCTTTGATATAACAGAATAAAGAAAGATGAAAGAGGTGCAGGCTTATGGCAGCGGACGACTGTCCTATTAACAGGAGCTCCTGTGCTGGGTTTGGACCAAGTCCCCAGCAGGACATCAGCGAGGGCCTCACTGAAGGGCAAAAGGAGTTCTGAAGAGGAAGCCCTAGGCTGAAGCACCTCAGTCAGGAGGTTGGTCCTGACGGCCACAGAGGCCCAGGACCTCGGCCACTCTCCTCACCACCACTGAAAACAACACTCTCTCCTCTTTACCCATGGTAGGGGGAGAAAGCATGACAGCGTCAGGGGAGGTGTTTAGACCACTGGCTTCACCCAGGTCCGAAACCCAGTCCATGGGGTCATTAAGCTGGTATTCCAAAGGGTCCGGCAACCCCTCCATACTATCACCATACCCGTACCCATAAGAGTAAGGGTCAGGATCTGACCTCGGGAGCATGTCAAAGTCTGAATCGGGGTCGAGCGATGTCGGTCCGGCTTTGTGTCAGAATCGGCAGTAAGTATGGGATCGATGCCGACCGCGGGTCCGGGGCCGTGTCGGGAGCGTCAACGTCTGCACTGTTGTCGAGCAAGGTTGCAGTGGCACGACCAACACCAGTGCGGATCCAGAAACAGATCCCTGGGCACTCTGTGGAGCTGAGACTGGCGCAGAACCCAAAGTGGCCTCTTCCAACCCTGCAGGGCCTGAAGGAGCTCCAGCAAAAAAGGAGGCACATGGCCTGACAGAACTCACAGAGTTGGGCAGGGGTGGCTCTTGCTTTCCAGAAACTCGGGGAGATGCAGAACCGACCCAGAAGTATGCTACGAAGACGGATTCCAAGAGCAATGCCTCTCCTTTTCCCGCATCATGTCAGCCGACCACCGGGGTGTAGTTAAAGAAAGTTTGCTCTTCTTCGACTTCTTATACTTACCTGGGTGCACCTAAGATTTCGAATAGAACGACAATGAGTGGGGGCTCCCGAGCTGAAAACCAAGGCTGAGTTTTCCAAAACGGGGTCAGCAGTACTATCTGACACCCATGTCTCTTCACATGAACTAGGACCTTCTGGATCATTAAAACAGAGGGATAGCATAACCTCTCAGAATCCTCTAATCCTGTGTGAGAGCATCTATTGCTATTGCACATGGACCTGGCTTCCAACTTATGTAAATTTCTAACTGGGAAGTAGACCTGGAAGCAAACAGATCTACACCAAAAAGGACCTCAAGGCACCTGATTTTTCTGAAACAAATCTACCCTCGGCTTCCAATTTCCGAAATGTGTCAAATTCCTTTAATTCCAGTCTGCTATTAAATTGTATGACCCAGGAAAATGCCTGCAATACAATTTTGTGCTCCAAACAGAACTCCCACATTTCTAGAGGTAAATCTGACAGTTTTGTTCATCTGGTACCTCCCAGTTTGTTGATATGTCACCACAGACACATTGTACATTTTCAAGAGGATAGCATGACCATTCAACTGTCTTCTGAAACTCAGCAAGGAAAATAAACCTGCTGTCACTCTATAAAAGTTTTGTGACTCTCCCTTTCTACTGTATTCCACCCCCCCTCCTGTTTCGTGTCCTGAGAAAATGCTTCCCAGCCTAAAGTGATTGCATCTGTTTCCAGAATTAAATCTGGTTTCACACCAAATATTGCTCTTCCATTCCATGACTCCAAATTTTCCTTCCAGCACTGTAATTCCACCTTTGCTTCCTGATTCAAAGCTATCCTGTCCATGCCAAAGACATCTGGATAAATCTAGTGTCTTTAACCGCTAAAGTGCTCAGTAAGGCAACAGTTCTGGAAAAATAGCCTATATCAATGACGGTAACAGACCAATCACTCTAGCCAACTCTCTCAACTGTACTTTGTCTTTCTTCAACCAAGCATTTACCTCCCGTCTCATCTTTTCGACCTTTTTCTCCAGTAATGATAATTGACAAACTCTTGTGTCTACCAGAAACCCTTGAAATTTCAAATGTTGGGTTGGAATTAAAACCGATTTTTCCAAATTCACTATGAAACCCAAATATTCCAGCAAGATCTTCACTAGAATCAACTGATCTTTAAATCCCTCCATTTTCTGACCCATTATAAGACTATTGTCTGCATAAATGATCAAACACCTCTTTCCATTAGGAAACCCACTACTGGTTTCAAAACATTCGTAAAACACCAAGGGGCTGCAGGAAAACCCAAAGGAGGGCACAGAAAGTAGTGTAAACCTCCCTTCTACCTGAAAATTGTTAACATACTCAACTTTCCTCGACTTTCCTCTCCAATGAGAATTGTGAAAAACGAATTCCTGAGATCCATTTTCACCATCCAATCTTTCTCGTGAAGTTTGTCTTGTAATACAGAAATTCCTTCCATCTTGAAATGTCTATAAGTAACAAACTGCTTTGAATTTCTCACATTTATAACTGGTCTCCATCTCTTGTCCTTTTTCTCTACCAGAAAAAGTGTACTTACAAAACTGCTTTCCTCCATATTTGTTACTTCCCTTATAGCTCATTCTCCAACATCTGCCTTATCTCCTCTATGACAAGGTTTTCCAACTCTCTGTTGAACACCGATTTGTTTGGCTCTTACTTGATATGGTTGAATTGTAGACTCTACTTGGTGCCCTCTCACTGTTTCTAAAACCCAATCATCCTTTGTTATCTCCTTCCAGTCATCTTGGAACAATGTTAATCTTTCTCCCACCTTTAATGGGATAAAACAAGTATATGTCCCGATACTCATCTTGTACCGAACTGGGTGGTTTCCCTCGTCCTTTATTCGATTGATACCTTCTGCTTTTCCCCTTTGGGGTTAGAAGGCTCATTGGCTACCTCTGGTACCTTCATAATTTCCACTTGTCTGGTAACCAGAATACTGGGACGCATAATTTATTCAGCTGAAAGGTTGCCCTCTCCTTCCAGCCCACCCGGGAAAACTATTTCTATTAAAGATTCTATTCATATTGAAATGGGCTTTATCCAAACTAGTAAAAGTCTGTACAAAGTTCCATAAAGATTTCACCATGACCTCGCCAAATAATAGGCCTTTGGCATCATCAATCAATTCTTTTTTGGCTAAAACATCAAATTTTGGGTTTATGGGCATTAATATCGATCTCTGTCTCTCCACCAAAAGACCCACAGTGGCACTGCCCAGAAGACATACAGCACTTTGGCACCAACCCCTGAGAAAAAATATATTCAGCAGGGCTCGAAAAATCATAAAAATGTTAATAGACCTGCAGGTTGAGTAACTTAAAAAATCTACTCGACCTATCTGTAATGTACTTGACCCATAAACGGGTCTCAAATTGTGTGATCCTAGGCAATTTGTTTACAGAGTCACCTATTTCTTCATTTTCACATATGATTGCACCTCCAAATACGTGAGCTCAGCATTTCTGCAGTATAAATAACCCTCTTTTGTTTGATTTAGTAGACTAAAGTTTGCTGCATGCATCACAAGAATCTAGCCCACATAACCTAGAACTTCTTTTAGTTTACTAACAACGTTGCCATTAGGGCAGGAGTGTTTCTCAGTTTGTTTAAACACTCAATTTCAATAAATATATTACTAAGCCATGATGTGGTAACATATTGTCATCTACACACAGTAACTTTCCAAAAAATGTCTAAAAACCTCTCCACTAACTTGCAGCTTTGCTGATAAAACTATATGGTGTATCAACAATCTTTGAAAATTGGGTTTCAGAAACCATATCCTTTGCACATCAACACATAAATAATTCTGATTTGTTTTCATCCTATTAAAATATTTTTTTCATCACACGGAAATATAAAAAGGGCTTACACAACTACTGAAATATATTTTTAAACGTCTGAACAGTTGACTTAGTTATTCAATTGTTGTGCGTTAGGAAAGGTCGGACACCCTATCTCTTTTACTTTACATTCTAAGCCGCAGGTCACACGGTTCACCTTACAAAGTCCTGGAACTCTGCAGTCAGAAGGAAAATTAATTCTAAGAAAAACTGACTTTTGACTTCTATCTGTGAACACACAGCAAATGTGGCATAAGAACAAGATTTAAAGGCATCTTTTATTGCCCCTCCACTTTTCAACTGAACAGATTACCTGTTCAGTGTCAACTCACTAAAGTATTAAAAATAGCTCGACCTGATCAAATAAGACTTGCCAATGCGAGTGGATTTATCAAGCCCTGTACAGGTCTTTGCCTTTAAGGTATGTATCTTCTACCAGATCGAATATTCTTGCCAATGACCTTAGAGTATCTAAAAGCCTACCTTGGCATTGTTTTAGGGATCTTTCAAGACCTTTCCTGGGATCTTTCCCCCATCTTAAATAAATAAGTGATCAGCTCTGGATCTAAGTACGGCGTCATCATCAACTTATCCATTATTGGCCAAGAACAGTCAGCTCTCATAATATTACGCTCTTCCTTCCCTAGAGGTCTCCTAATCCAATGACGAATATAATTAGTCTAAAGGCTAGGATGTCTGATTTCAAGTGGGTCAAACAGATTTTCCCCCACTTTCTTAGATTTTTTTTTAACCTCTCATCCAACATTTCTCTGAACTCCCATTGTAATTCAAATCAAGTACGTCCTCATCCATACTGGATTATTGTTCCTTCAATTCCATCTCATTACATCTTGATTGCAGTGTGCTTAACTACCTTTTGTGTGTTCCGCTTCGGACACCTTCACCCTCTGAGCTGCATAGGACTCCTCTCTTAACAGATGTAACCTCTATGTGTTTTCTTTTCCTCACACATTTACCAACTGGACCGCTTTGCCCCTCATCATCTTCTGAAGCTGAAATATATTCTTCATCGTCAAAACAATTTTTCTCACGCTTTTCCAATAAAGCTTGCTTTCTAGAATCTTCTACAACAGTACTCAATACTTGTGATATGAATTTTCTTACTAAACTCTCTTGGTTATACTCTAGCCTTTTTTCTCCTCCTTTTTTATCATATGTAGTGTTATTTATCAAACAAGTGAGCTTTGTAAAAAAAATAAAAGCAATGGCTGACAGAATAAACAGTCATCATAATTCCTTTGTGTTAATTAATGTCCTGTCTTTTCCTCATGTGAACGCTCCCTTGAGCGCTGTGTTGCTAAGCAACACGCTTCACAAACATATTTTCTATCGAAAAAGACCTAAATGTTTGAAAACATGCCCTATTGGCCATAAAAACAACTTAACACCGTGTGGTACTAGGCAACGCCTAAGTCATACACTCGCACTGTAGAAGTGCATCACGTAGCCTCCACATCCACCAGCCTGAAAATCTTTGCGGTTAGAACCCGGCCTTCACGATGCCTTGCCAACACCCAAACTCACGGCGTTGCATCATGAACAGCTTCTCCACAGGTGAGGAGGCCGCCAGATTCCCAGTAAAACGTAAACCTGACAACAGCGGGTTGACTCAGATTAACTTGCTAAAGAAAGAGGTAATATTTTAGATTGCACGCTCAGGGTCCAAAATTAATAACTATTCAAAATAAAATGTATTGATTCAAAAGGCCAGGGCACTCGTATGAAATAAGATAAGAGTCTGTTAAGATTCATGTTAACACCTTACTTATAATTTGCCCTGAGGAAGTCAATGAGATTAATTTCTCAGAGACGAAACACGTGTTGGCTGTTGGATGTTGTTGTGATGACCACATATGGAATCTTTCTGATGTGATGAACATGTATGAAAACCTCGCACAAGAATAAAGTCACTGAACTTTAACTCTGTTTGGATTATATATTGATTCTCCGAAGACCAAGAAACTAACTGTACAGACTCTTATCTTATTTCATACGAGTGCCCTGGCCTTTTTAATCAGTTTGGTTTTTCCTATTGGAGAAACACTGGAGGTGCTGGGAGGACCCTCCGTTCGGGAGCACTGTATTTACTATCTATTGTTAAAGAAATGTTTTGGTGATATTCTGTTAGCGCCTATCCCTATAATTTTCCCCCCTTTTCTTCACAACTTTTGAAAATAAAATGTATTGTTTTTAACCCCACTCACCCTAAAATCACAGCTACAAAGTTAAAATATAGTTTTAAAAAGATAAATAAACCCACAAACCATGAACAAAATATCTATAACTCCTAAAATCAAAACATTTTTAAACAATATCTAAGAAATCACTCATTTAGTAAATTAACCAACATATCCAAAAGTAGTACTTATCTGCTCAGTAGCAGCAAACAAAAGATGAAGAAGATGGGGGACAAGCAGCTTTTATGGGACTGAAAGTTCTAATTCATTGTGATGTTTCAATGTTCTATGTTGGAAGCGTTTAAAGATGATGCTCAGATAGAGTGAATAAAAGTTTTATGCATAACGCTAGCCTCCTGTCTTGACATAAAATCAAGAGGTGATGAACCTGAATGTAGAAGCATCCTTCAGAAAATTAGCACAGTGAGCAAAAGGACTGTGGCACCAGAATTCTGCAGTGAACAGGAAAGAGAGTGGATGTCAGCACACAAATGATGCACAGCAACCATGCAGGGTGAACATATTTTGATATTTCTGAACTACAGCTGTGCCACTTAAAGCAAAGTGATGATATTATAAAGCATTAAAGAGATGTCTAGCTAGGGCTACATGCCTCCTATCACAAGCAACGCAGCTCAAGCTCTTCTTCAAGGGGCATCAGCCTTACTCAAATAGATTCCTGCCCAAGTGGTCATATAGTGCGCTGGAGATTTTGCTCCAGTTCAAAGTAGTGCGCAAACTCTGGACACAACACTATTTTCATAGCAAAAAGATGAACCTGAGAAAAATCAGAGTTAGAAAAACAGATTGAATTATGTTGAATTTAGTCACCAGCTCTTGAGGAGGCGAATGTAATACTACGTTTAATGTATTTGCTACAACTGTCTTCTTCCCAGAGTGGATGGGATTCAACAAGACATATTTAAAAGAGAACAGTACCAAAGTTGAATGGTAACATGCGCTCTAACACCTGGAGGTACAAACTTACCAAATCACTTTAATATATTGCTGGATCATCGGCCAAAACAGTTCATGCAAAAGTTACATTCACTTCAAGTTAAGTTTATAGAAGGAAATAAACCCAATATTTTTTAACATGAATTTATATAAATAATAGCTCATCTTTTATTCATTTCACTCTGTCATCTTACAAATGAAAATGGCAAACAGCGTGGAGTACTGAATATACAACTACAAAAGCTATTTCACGGTTACATTTAAAAAAATGTCTGAAAATTGAGCCTGTTACGTTTTTAAAAACACCAAATCACAGTCTGATAATTTCATCATATAACATTAATAAATTTAAACAATGTTGGTTTTTTGTATGCATGTTTTAAAAAATATATTGTCTTTAATGGCACTCTCAACATTCCAGTGGTCTAATTAGCATTTCCTTTATACTGTATGATTAATAATAATTTGTTTGACTATAGGACTGTGCTATAATTTTGCCATAGTTTTTGCCATTTTACCATTACCCAACTTAATAGCACTCAATTGATTAACCCTGGAAGGATGAAATGATGAGCTCAAGTTTCAATAACGTCCAACTCTGACTTGCAAATTAAGCCACGCAGTAATGAGTACTTTAACTTTCTGCCATCCTGCTATTTACAAAACTTCACGAATCCTATCAGCGTTTAAAAATGTCTACTAAAGTTGTGAAAAAAAATAATCGGTGACAATATTGCCAATATACCTATTTTTTTAAAGTTTACATAATGAACATCGTATTTTCAGTTATTAAATATACATTCAGTCTTATTTTAAGGATTAATTTGTTTTTTGAGCAAGCAGAGTTGTTGATATGTTGCTATTCAATGTAAAAGGACCTGTCTCTGAGCTCAACTGTTTGCAACTCGAAGAGCAAGGAGTCTATGATCTGTACCTGTTCAAATAAAGTATTGCATGTGTGCGTCTGCTCAGAGGTCCCCGGCTGGCGCAATCAAGCGTCAGAGCTCCAAACACCAAGGCTGCATAGTCTAGAATCAACCTCATGGCTCTAATTCACTACCAGAAACATCCTGCGCCTGCCTCTCTCGCACGTTCCCAATTTCCCCCTTTGTGATCTTTTTCTATCTATGTCTTCCTTCGCCTTTACGATTTGTGGGGTTTTCCCTTTCTTGCTCTTGGGAAATATGTGATACAGAAAAAAAGTGCTGGTCCCCAAAAATAAGTGCCAGTGGCCCCCACTGGCAAACACCAGCTCAAATTAAGCACTGCACCTGTGTTTAAAAGGCCATCTCCAAATTCCTTACTACAGACGAGCTGTGAGGTCTATAATGACCTGCAATAAAAAAATTACGCAGCTGCTCAACTATAATAACTTATTACAGTGGAGTTCTGACACCATGACATCTGATGCCAGAGCCATTACCCAGGGTGAAAGGAAAGTCATGGAGCATCATCACAGTTCCAGTTTAAGCAAAGAAAAGAAGAACTGATGTTTCCTTCTTCTGATATGGTTGTCTAAAAAGAAAATGTGATCAGTAGAAATGAGATACTTATGGCATCAAGTTTATTTATTTTCTATGTTATAGTCATTACCGGAAAGGTAGAAACTCTGCATTTCGCTACACAAACTGATCCAAAACACTTTTCATCTAATTTGCTAATTAAATTATTAAAAATCATTCTAAGATCTTTCTGCAAAAATTACTGTTTTTTGGTATGTTTATTTCACAGTACAGATTCTGCTTTTATCCTTAATCTCTGCAATGAACATGAACGAACACAACAAGGAATTAAGTGATTTACTGGAAGAGCAATGTTATGATCATTTATGATAAGGAATAAAATACCCTGTCTAAAATTAAAAGTACATTGTAAGTCACACCTTGGGGTTCCATGACCTTTTGAAGGACATCTGCCTTTGGCCTGGGTACATTTTATGGTCACAGAGCTCCCCTGTGATTTGCAATATCCTTATAATGTACGACATGGGGTACTTTACCCTCTATATCAACAGCTCAAATGTATCGAGCCTTAATACAAATTTGCTACAATCAAATTATCTGAATGCAAGTAGTTGGAAAAGTGTTAATTTACATTGACATATGAAATGTTTTAATGCCTTTAGTTTGAACTTGCATTTTGATTTGGGCCCTTGATGTCCCAAATTCTAACAGTAACAGTGGAGGGTTTTATTCGTCCGCTACATCTATGGGGAGGATGTTGGACATTTTATTGGGTGTGAGGTGGTTTTGGAGGGAGAATAAGAGATTTATCTTTGTAAATTAGATATCCATAACCTGGAGTAATCAGCATCCAAGAAAATAAATTATTAATGCAGTTTTTAATACACATGGAGTAAAGGTAAATAATCGCTGCTGGGATTGACATTCCTCTAGTTTTCAAAAAGTTCAAACTCCATTTACTTTTTTTGTATTAGCGTCCAATGTTAATGACAACTGTACACATACCCTTCTTCTGGGAATGCAGACCTTTGCTGGCAAGAAGAAGGACTTTGCAGCCCAGAAAGGCAGTCAAGAATTTTCCTTAATAGGGTCTTGTGCTTAAGACGGAAGCCCTTGACATCAAGCTGAATCTCTGATTTAAGACTGAGTTCGATTGCTGCTTCGCTTTGTAAATCAGTCACATTCTCTGAGTTTTGGAAGCTTGTGAATGCTGGTACGAAGGTTATCAACAATCAACACAAGAGATGGCAGGTTGTTCTTGATTTTGAGCTTCAAAACCTATGCTATTATTCTCAACACAAACTTTGCCACAATTAAGTGACAACATTTGTGTGGAAAAAATGACGTGCTTGTGCAAAGTTTGCTCAAATCTCGTAATCCTGATTAGTGCACATACACAGCCATTTGGGACTGAATCAGGATTACAACGTCACTCTGAATCAGGTCCTTAATCCAGAAGGGTGTTAGACTGAGGAACACGAACAATCTCTTCGCCTGAAGATGCAGTGATCTCTATGAGCCATGCAGGTATATTACATACGACTCAAAAAGTGTGCTCTCTTTAAATTTTGTATTTTGAATTGAGAGATTAGGACATTGAAGGCTGTAAATGAGGTTTGTTGTAAACATTAAGACACATCTTAAGGTTTTATGATTCAATGTTAAATAAAGGTTTAGATTTTGAATCGTATAGTCTGGACAACATGTCTCGGAGGCTGGCTTAGGCACCAAGCCTTAGGGCTTCATGTTGTTAGACAACATTAATCCAAATCGTTTGGCAGGATGCAATGATTCTTTTTCTGATTCACAGCGAAGAGTATCCATATTTGTATGCCCCTTGGGCTTCTGACATAGTAGGGTATTCAGGGGCAGGAATCTTTTGAGAAATATCCTGTAGTTTCTGTAGAAGCGGTGTGGAGTCTGGAGGAGGACGAGGCTCCACAGGAAGGATCCCTCATCCACCAGCCACCCCTCAAAGGCCTAATTTTGCCTACCAGTGATACTTCACTACAAGTACTTCAATGCTGTCTACACATGTCTGCCAGCCAAGCCGCTGAAGAATGAAACAAACAGCTTGTGAAGTTTTCAGCTTTAAGCAAAATGATAAAATCACTCTGCTGTGAATCTACAGCACTGCTGCAATAGATTTAAAAGACAAGCCTCAAAACACTTTGCCATGGCCACAAAGCTCAGCACCACCAGAGTCCAAGATACTACGCAATATTTTAGTACTTTTCCATGACAAGCAGAGCGCTATGTCTAGTCTCCAAAACATACTGACCATGTATTGCAGCTAAATGCCGGTGTTTTAGTGAGACGATGGCACTCTCAATAGGGCATAGGACATGGCCACTAATGATGTGAAGAAGCATCTTGTGAATATAAAGGAGATTTTAGTTCATCAGCATGGATTTGGCTTTAGAGCAGGGGAAGATAGGACAGGGACAGGCGTCTGTACTGACTTGGAGGCAGCGTTGCGCTCTGCTGCGTTGCAACCTCTTTTGAGCAGGTCACAGGTGGAGTTGGTCTTTTTAAGGTACGTAGGGACCAGCATGTCTGATATAAAGTGGTACCAGGACTGTGGAAAGAGGCAAATTAAACCTCCATAAAAGGACTGAGCCAAGGGCTTGAAGACCTAAGGACAAGTTGGCCAAAGCCTGATCTTCAAGAATCTGCTTTGAGCCTGTGTCAGATGGTAGCAAGGCAGGTACACTCCTTTTCAGTACCTTTATCAAATTATTATGGGCAAATAAAAAACAGAAACCACAAGTTTTAAATCTAATACACTCTAAATGGGCTGGAGAACTCAGTAATGGAGTTGCGACTTTTGCACTTGCATAAAAAAGAATTGCAAACTTGGATCTATCCCCTTTAATTGAAACCCTCCCGTTTCAGTATGAAAGCCTCCCCACCCAACAACACAACTGCAGTCTCTTACTAATATGAACTGGATTCATTTGCTGAGACAGCTCAATGAGCAATCAAAAGGAAATTTGCCAGAACATTAACACAGCAAACCCTATACAGCCAGCTGGGAAAACAGTTCTAAACACCCAATGTCCAGATTTTGGAATGCAGCAGAAAGGGGATCGTTAATTTACATCCTCTCCAGGAGAGAGCACCCCAATCCAGGGGGAAAACATCATAGGAAGGGGGCACAGCCTAAAATGTTTTAAATGTCACAAAAAAGCAGGTTCCTGCAAACTACCCAGAGGCAGCAAAAGCAGGAACTGAGTAGAAACCATTTGTGATGTACAGGTGCATGTGCCCTGGGGATGGGGATGGGAAAGGTTTCTTCAAAGCTGACCCTACCTTGAAAGGAATAATCCGAGCTCTCCCTGCAGCTGCAGGCAACATAAATATGTTTGGAAAGAGATGGAGAAGGACAACACAGCAACAATGAGACAGAGTGGAGAGCAATTACTTCTTGCTGTGAGATGTCAGAGCCTCTTGGGAGGTCATCTGTCATTAAAACAGGTTGTTACATGAAATGCAAGGTCTCTCCACCCCCAAGGCAGAAGAAGCAATGGATGGTCAACATGAAATGGCAATATATCGAGACAAGAAAAAAGAAAGGGGTGAGGATTTGAAACGGAAGCATGAATGTGTCAGTCACCTGTGGATCCCTCCGCTTATCCAGCCTGAGTAACCTATCTGCCCCTACTGCATCAATTTTGCAAAGATTAATATAGTCTAATGATAGAAAATTGTGTTCAAATGTAGCAATGGGGTGGGACTAGGGAATCGCACTATACGTTTCGTTGAACATCAATACAAAACACAAAGGCAAACATAGCAAGATCATAAATTTTTTTTTTTTTTTTTTTTTTAACTCCTAGGACTCCTTTCATCTTATCGGAAGTTAAACCCTAAACCACCCTCATAGGATTGCCACCTTTCCCAGAGATAAATAATGGCCATTTGTTCATGCTTTGAGATTCTGCAAAGGCTTAGACATGATACTTAAGTAGGATTTTATAAAAAGTCGCCCTCCTTCATTTTAAGCACTGTTTTTCTGCCTTTGTTGACTTGAACTATCAGTCACGGATCATTAAGGCGCTCTAGAGCACATTTTAAAGTGCTTCCTTTTTATGTTTCCTGTTTTAAGTATGAACTGATAAGCGGGGGAAAAAAAAGAATGCATTTTTGTGATTTTCTTAATTTTTGTGCTAGTCAGGACATAAAATATTGGTCATGCTGGTAAAAAAAAAAACAAGGACCAGTGGTAAGCTTACCAACCAATGGTGGCATGCTTCGTCCTTTCAAAATAAAAAAATGTAAGTCATTGATCTTGCTACTTTTGCCATTGTGTACTGTTTAAATGTGATCATGATTTAGGGCAGTGGTCTTCAAACTGTGGGGCGGGCGCCCCTAGGGGGGCTTCAAGTGATCCCAGGGGGGGGGGGGGGGGGGGGGGGGGGAGCCAGACTCTGGCCAAAAGAAGCATTACACAGATAACAGTGTTTTGTTTTAAGCAGAAACATGCTATTGCATTTTAAAAAAGGTAACAGTACTTAACTGCAATGTTTAAATACGTCTAGACTTAATTAAACATTGCCATCTTTATAAAATATTTGTGTAAAATTCTGAGGGGGGCCCCAATGATTTTTATTTTTCAACTGGGGGGCGCAGCATTAAAAAGTTTGGAGACCCCTGATTTAGGGGAACATTTTCTAAAATAAGAGAGTACCTTCAGAATAAATATTTTTTCATTAAACCCACAAAATTTAGTCTGGACACAATATGAAATGTACTTTTTGTCAGTCAAGCTGGGTGCAAAAAAATTGCAAAATGAAGAATTTATTTCATAAGTATGAGCATTTTCTTTTCAATATTCGTCTACTTTTCACAGCTAAAAACGATATTTGAAGCTTTGTAACATTCCATTTATTATTCACAAGGTTTCTTTTTCGTACACAAATAAGGCGGGTGGTGTTCCCTCCGAGGACAGAACAGTCTTGTTTATGCCAAAAGAAAAAAAAGAAAAATCTTCCAGTGAACACGCACGCAAACGGCAGCTCGGGTATATGAACAGTGATCGTCTTCTTTGCTACTGTCCAATGTCCAAACAGCTGCCATGACACCCTCACAGGAAGTGACGCGCTCCGACAGAGAGCCTTTCCCTCCCTCTGGCAGCAAGGTCAGAGGAAGTCAAACACACCATAGTTCTTCGCTGCTTGACAAAACAAACACAAGGGGTTTAAAAACAAAACAACACAATAACTTAGGCAGAAATGAGAACAAAACAGTATCAGCTATTGACACTCAGTGCTTAAAAAAAAAAAAAAAAAAAATGAAAAAATGATGCTGGTTAATTTTGTTAAAACCAAAAAAAGTGTTATGTCAAGCCAGGCAAGCAGGCAATCCCCCCTGCAAACAGTAGACGGTCCGGAGCCCTAGGTGGCTGGATTAGACTACAAGTTCTGCCGATTAGTGCAGCATTGTCAGTGAAGTTCAAAGGCGCACAGCCACTTATCACAAACTGCGCCGTTTCGTTTCCCTTTTTTTAAAATAAAAAATATATGATATCAAGACCAAACGAACACGCTGGCATTTCTCAAGGGCAAAAATAAAGGATAAAAGCAGATGAGTTTTTTCACATCACATCCACAAAGAACTCACTGGGATTTCCCATCGCCATTCGGAATGACTGTCTACTAGCGGTGAGTTCAGGGGGCACGGAGGCTAGGTCGCGGCTCGGCGGGGCGCCTGGAGGCCCCATGGCAGACGCTGGCATCATCATCATCATGGGAGGACCGTAGAGAGGAGGTACCCCTGGAGGCCCGTAGGACTGGTGCGTGTGGTGGCTGCGGATGCTGTGCGCTAGGGAGTGGTGGCTCCGGTGGCTGTGGTGGCTTATGTGGCTGTGATGGCTGTGCTCGCTAGCTGGTGCGGACCGCTCGCTCGCAGCCCTTTCGCGACGCGTCGTACTCCTGGTCGTGTGGTCTGACTCGCTGCCACTGCCGCCAGACTTGCAATCCCCGCCTTTGGCTTCCTTCTCTTTCCGTCGGTCACTGCCGCTTCGGTTGGAGCCGCTACTCCTGCTTCCTGTTAAAACAGGATAGAGAGGCCACTTTAAAGAAACCGTTTAAGTGTAAGGGTATTGTGAGGTTACTGATTGCGCGTATTGAAACTGCAAGATAGGGCATGCATCCCCATCATCAGACGACCCACAAGGACGCCATTAATATATGAAACGTAAAACACGCCCGTGGTACTATGAATGAGATCCTGAACCTACATTCAAGGGCAAGAGCAAGATGCAAGCAGTGCCAAGCTGAAATGCGAAGACCAGTTCCTCTGAATTACCACATTCTGATCTTTCTGTATTCTAACTCCAGATTAGCTGGGTCCAGCCGCCATGATGAACTGGACCTAAACATCCCTCAGAAGTAAGACACAAATGGCTTTCCTGTTCCACTTTTATTTCCTAGCTACATTTTTCAATATTTATCTGATTCTCAACAAGAACCCTGAAAGGAACCACATTCTTTTTTATTCTGAATACCATCTGTAATCCTCTTCAGTTGCAGTGTAAATGTGCTCTCTTTTTTGCTTTATAATGCTGGCCTGATTTTAGCTCAACAAAATCTCATGGAGGTTTCCAAATGAACTTGGCCTAGGCAAACTTGGCCTAGATGTGTCAGAAGGAGTATTTCCTGTTGTGCCGGCCCTTGCACCAAACTGCCAACCCTCTTTTCCCTAATAAAAATGCTTTTCGATACTTGGGTTATCCGGTACAGATATGTATTTTTTTGGGTGGCAACAGAAGGTTGTCTTGCAAGAGACCTGGGCAAGAGGCTTGTGATCGCTGAACACAGCATGTGGATGGGGCTGGCAAGAATCTTTACAATATCAAGCTGAATGTAGACCATCCGGCTCAGAATTACTAACAGTAGAAGAAAAGGCAGCAAAGACAGATATATAAAAAAGATACAAAAGATCTAACCTACACCTATGGAGCAAAGAGTCAATAAGGGCCCGAAGAGAGTATCTTTTCCTACTCAAGACAGAATATAAGAGAGTACACTATTATATTGGTGTTACATTAGATGGACGTATGAGCTTTACTTGTGTTAGAGGGTGCGGTGACCATGGCAACTACTGCTTCAGACTTAAAATTATATTAAAGTTGATATTCTGCTCTGCAGCACCCCTGATTAAATCAACCATGTGTGTATGCCCCACTATAAGGGCTGTGTCCTGCTGGAAAGGTATATCTGACATAGATAGTATAGGTGCAATCAAAAGATGAAAAGCATGCATTATATACACAACTCTAGAAGTAACTTTGTGGAAAAAGCTTTACTAAAAACAACTAAGGACTGGAGTGGTAAACTGAAAGGAGCAGACCCTGATCCCACAACTCCTACCCCCAAAAACACGACCTAGACATGCCGTATTCTCTGCTGCTATCTTGACGCTTACGGGAAGTTTCTGGGCCCAGGCCTGCAAGACATACCTTCACTGTGCTGACTGCCAGCGCTGCCCCCAGCGTAGCTGTATCCAGGCTCTGGGAATCCGGGGTGCGGGTTGTAGGGATGCACCGGCGGGTACTGGTATGGAAAGGCCATGGGCCACGGTGCTGCACCTGGGTGTGGCAGAGGAGCCAACGTGTCCTGATCCGAAGCCCCACTCGAGCCGTCTCGATCATTCAGAGAAAGATTTGCAAGGTCTGTTACGAAGAGACAAAAAATCTTGGGTACATTTTTCATGATTCAGTAGCTGCAACCGTCTTACCCAGCATTTCTTTGTATTGCACCTACAGACGCCCATCTCACATTATGGACAGAATGCATCTCACTACCTTCCTGATACTTGTTTTATGCAGCCTTCAGCGGTGTAGGTGCTAGAGAAACATCTAATGGTTGCACTTACCCAGTTCATCGGAAGAAAGCTTTGTCTCCTTCCTGGTCCCGAGCAGCCTTGGTCCTCTTCCAGATAGCACACAGGTTCCCACAATCCCCTCAGCCAATCACTACGCTGCTGTCACCAGCAAGACAGCAGCGTCGTGATTGGTTTGGGCACCACGTTGGGTGCTCACACAGGGAGTGGGACCCTGTGCAGTTTCTCCTCCCAGCTGTGCAATACATTCGGGTGAAGAAATGCTAAGTGTGCATGTGTGTTTGGCCGGCAATACAGACAAGCGCACTTATGGTGCACATACCACTCCTCCTCCAGCCCCGCCACCACAACCTGGCTCCAGATGCAAATAAAATGATAATAACGTCTCGTTATTATCATTTAATTCTTTCTTCTCCCCACAAGCAGTGGGGCAACGCTTCTCCGCCGCTGACTTTTACCCAGATCACTTTGAAAGTATTTCTTTATTCGCACTCAACAATGATATGCTGCAGTCCAGAAGAGTTTTGTTATCCAGTTTTGAAAAAATATATAAATATTTGCAAAATGACGCCTGCTTTATTTCCTCTTTCGAAGCATCTTTCCAGATTCTGGTCTAATGTGGCACCTGCCCCGATAGATGTGTGATAACGTCATATTTTCTGTAATCTTGCAAGTACGCCTGATACCAAGCCTGCTTGAGAGCAAGTTCCCGTACAGCAAGAAAAGATGGCATTAAGTGTGACAAGGTTTCAGACCTGTGCTAACAACTGACAGCAGGCAAGGGCCTACCCAGTATGCACCCTTTGAGGAATCTACATAGTGAGAGTGAAAAGCACTGGGAAGGCCTTTTGGTGGACAGCAACATTATGAAGGGTTGGGCCCTTTGTGGTTACAGGCGAACTGTGATCAAAGCAGTTGGCATTAGGGCTGCGTGGTAGAGCTAGAGTCTCCTCGCCTAATATAGATCCATGTAGTAGTGCCAGCTAAGGCCAGCCTATGAGGCAGGTTATGCCGAAGGCTGACCAACACATCAGTGAGGAGCACAAGCTCACGCCATGCCCGGTCTTGGATGCAGAATTAACAACACAATGAAATCCGACAGTGTGGGACTGAGAATTTATCAGGTGTGATAAATAACAGTTAAATAGAGTTTTGCCTCAAAGAGGGCATAACATGCCAATGTTGATACTTACAGCACAAAATTCTGCCAGTCCCTTTATTAACTAAGCCTCTTCTCCCTCAACAGTCCAGTCCATTCTTTCTTCTCCACTGCCAGCAATTCACCCCACAGCACCAAGAAACCACTGGTAATTGTATTAATAATTAATATTAAAAAATAAGCATCAACATCAGCCTGCTTAATAAGTGAGATACCAATCTCCGAAGGGTTTAAAACCATGCATCCCGGCATCTATTCGTCCTTCACTGTCATGACCATATGTCACTTGCTCGAATAGCCTTTCATTGGCTACAAGTTCAAGCAAACTGTTCTCCCTTGTTAATTAAGCCTGCTGCAGCTCGGCTCCTGATCACATGTACAAGAGATTTGTCTTGTACCATCCCTTCAGAAATCTAGGAACTATTGAGCAGAAACTACTTTTGATCCATTCATTCCTTCTCAAGTTTGGAAAAGGATTCCTTCATAAAGACGGATCATCCATACATCTCTAATCATATCTTAGACTGGAAAATGACTGATACTTAGGGAGTTTTGAAATACCAATCTTTACTTGACACCCAAGACCTGGGCCTGCTGATAAGACATCCTACAACAGCTACGCCAGTGAACATCTGTACTCTGACGTTACACAAGGTTTTCACATCTCCGTGTAGGATTATTTCATATATTTGCTGTTTTTCCCAAACTATACACATCCTTATTTATCTATCTATCATCCTTATTTGTCTATCTATATTATCTATGACATATGGCTCTCTAAGGCCACTCCCAGTATCTTGTACTACTATAAAAAAAGAACAAGATACTTACCTTCGGTAACACCTTTTCTGGTGGAGATAATATATAGTTGCAGATTCCCTACCTTTGAATTTCCCCCAGGCGTCAGACTGGATCCAGAGATTTTTGTAAGTAGTATCCCTGCGATGTGTTAGGTGGCATCGATCAGCTCTGCGTCCGCCTTTGGCATTGTTCGAGACGGATATGACGTTGCGGTTCCTATATAGGTGCCACCCTGGTGCCCTGACGTCAGTTTCTTTTACCAACTTTGCACGGCAGAGGGGCAGAGCAATAAAGAAACTGACTACTGGTGTGTCAAAACTAAGGGCCTGAAAGGGGAGTCCATGTCCCAGTTTGCAGAGCAGGGAGGATGAGTGGGTCAGTAGGGAATCTGCAAATTGATATTGTCTCTACCAGTTAAGGCATTACCAAAGGTAAGTAACTTGTTCATCTGATAGAGACTCTCGTTGCAGATCCCTTATCTTTGAATAGATACCCAAGCAATACCATTAACGGAGGAGGGTCTGCAAAGTAAGTTGATACTAGAAAGTTCTGCAGGACAGAACAGGCAAAGTGCCCGTCCCTAGGGACCTGACTGTCCAGGCAGCAGTGTTTGGTAAAAGTATGCAGAGATGCCCACACTAACGCCTGGCAGATGTCAAGGACTGGAACTTCATGTGCTAACGCAGTGGTCGCAGCTTTAGGTCAGGTAGAATGAGCACACAAACCCCGAGGGGTTGCTTCTTACAAGGTGCGAAGCAGATCTTAATGCAGAGTACGACCTATCTAGAGATGGTCCGCTTCTGAACTGCCTGACCTTCCTTTGCACCCACATAACTGATTAGCAGTTGATCATCCACCCAGAACTCTTTTGTATGATCAAGGTATAACGCCAACAATCTTTTTGGGTTTAGACGGTGGAGTTTCTCCTCCTCCTTAGAAGGATGTGGGGGGTGGATAAAAAGTAGCTAAGGTGATGGACTGACCTACATGAAATGGCGTAACCACTTTTGGCAGAAAGGAGGCCCTAGTGCGAAAGGAAGGGCGGCTCAGATGACAGTGCATGCAGCTCACTGACTCCCCCCTCCCCCCGGGCACATGTAATGGCCACAAGGAAGGCTGTTTTTAGAGTGAGAAGTCTGAAGACAATTGTGGAGAGGGCGCACATCAGAAATGTCAAAAACAAATTAAAATCCCATTGAAGCATTATGAAGGCGGATGGAGGAAATGATGCGCAAGACCCTTGAGGATCCTATGTACAATAGAGAACTTAAACAAAGAAGGCTGATTAGGCAACCTCAAAAAATAGCAGCCAAATAACCTTTAGGAGTGCCCATAGCAGAGCCCTGCTGGGCTAGGGAAAGGATAAACAACAGAACCTCAGAAAGAGGGTTAACAGACTTGTCTGTGCACCATGCCACAAATCTTTTCCAATGACAGGTGTATACCGTTTTAGTGGAGGGACCCCTGGCTGCCAACATTACGTTACAGACCGTGGAAGGAAGGCCAAAGGCTGTCAACTGTTGCCATTCAATCTCCACGCAAGGCGGTGGAAAGTGGGCAGGTTTGGTGCAGAACCCTCCTCTGCTGCTGCGACTTAAGATCCTCCCGAAGGGGCAGTCTGATCGGAAGATCAATGGGCATGCTGAGCAGCTCAGGATACCAGACTCTCTCTGCCCAGCCCGGAGCCACAAGGATTACTCGGGTCCGGTCGTTCTTGAGAACTCTGAGCAGAAGTGGTATGGGCAGAAAGGCGTACAGGAGGCCTGAGTTCCACTCGAGAAGAAAAACGTCTCTGAGCGATTGCCGCCTTGGAAACTCCAATATGCAAAACTGCTGACATTACGCTTTCTCTGTGGAGGCGAACACATCTAACCAAGGCTCTACCCACTACTGAAAGAGGCCATGTGCCTCCAGACAGAGACACCATTCGTGATCGTCTAAGCATTGTCGGTTGAGTTTGTCTACTCTGGCATTCAGAGATCCTGCCAGATGTTGAATCACCAAGGATATGCCCTGCTATTCCAGCCACATCCAGAACCTCCTGACAAAGGTCCCGTGACCCCAACTTGCCCTGCTTGCTGCAATACCACATGGCAGTGGTGTTGTCCGTGAACACCTGCACCATCTTTCTCTTAATAGAGGGAAGAAATGCTCTTAATGCCAGCCTGATCGCAAGGAGCTTTAACAGGTTGATTTGTAGTCCAAACTCTGCTGGAGACCAGGTACCTAAGATCTCCAACTCTCCAAAATGACTGCCCCATCTCAGGAGTGACGCATCTGCCATTACTGTCAGATCTGGTTGGGGGAAGGGAGAGGGATCTGCCTCTGACCCAATCGCGATTCATCAACCACCACTGAAGATCTTTTGCAGTCCCCTCCAAGATCTAGACCTTGTCTGAGAGATTCCCCTGATGCTGCGCCCACTGGAACTTCAGGTCCCACTGCAGAGCCTGCATATGCTATCGGACATGTGCCACCAGCAGGATGCAAGAGGCCATGAGGCCCGGCACATGGCCCAGCAGCCTCAGAGTCATTCTCACCGAAATCCAGGATAGAGGATGAAACATCGGTCTCATAGCCTGAATATACTCGACTCGGCACTAGGGAGAATAATGCCAAAACTGCACAGTGTCCAGAACAGCTCTGATGAACAAGAGCATCTGGGAGGGAGTCGGGTACGACTTCGGCATGTCTGTAGTGAACCCTAGTGAATGCATTAGGTCCACCGTAGTCTGGAGGTGGGAGACAACAGCCTAGGGAAAGCTTGCCTTCAACAGCCAGTCATCAAGATGGGGGAAAACTAAAACCCCTGACCTTCCTAGAAGGAGCCGCAGCCACCACCATCACCTTGGTGAACACCCTAGGGGCGCTGGTAAGGCGAAAGGGGAGCATGATGAACTGAAAGTGCTCATGGCCTACTGTGAATCGCAAGTAACGTCTGTGGGCATGCAGGACAGAAATATTGAAGTAAGCGTCCTGCAAGTCCAACGCTACCATCCAGTCTCCAGGGTCCAGGGCAGATAGAACCTGAGAAAAAGTGAGCATTTGTCCTTTTTGGTTAACAGAAAGGGCTGGGAATAGCAACCACAGCCTACTTCTGGCATGGGAACCCTCTCTATGGCTCCTTTGGCCAAGAGAGCTGTAACTTCGTCGCGGAGAAGGGACAAATGATCCTCAGTCATCTGAGTGTAGGATGGTGGCATGGATGGAAGGGTAAACTTGAAGGGGAGGGGGCAGCCCCTTCGGATTTTCTGCAAAACCCACCTGTCTGACATGATGGATTGCCAACAGAGCGGGTAATGGCGAATCCTGCTGCCAACGGGTCTATGGTGGGGGATAGTCAGACTAGGAAGGTTTAGAAGCTGCTGCAGAAGAGGGTGGTGGGCTGTCCAGACAGCATGTGCAGCACTGTGGCTGGCCTGGAATGGACACAGTTGTAGGCCCATTCGTAGGCATGAAAGGGGCGAAAGGCAGAGTACGGGAATTGGGGGGTTGTCGCCAGGCCCAAAGACCTGGCCGCAGCCTGAGAATCCTTAAAGTGCCCAACCACTGAGTCTGCCTTGTCTCCGAAGAGACAGGTGCAATTAAGGGCATGTCCCTCAAAGTCATCCCCTGAAAAACCAGAAGTCCTCAACTAGGCATGGCGCCAATGTCGATGAAACAGCTCTGCCTAGCACGTTGGTCGTGTTCAGTTCGCAACATTTTGTGAACCTGGCTGCATCTCTCCCATCGGCAACACCCTAAGAGAGTACAGCCTGGCCTCCTCCGGGACCCCTGGCAGCACTTGCACAACCGTATCCTACATCGTGTGGGAATAACGGTCCAAAAGGCATGCGGTGTTCACGGACCACAATGCAAAGCTGGTAGAAGAAAACATCTTCTTCCTATGTGTGTCCAACCTTTTGGATTTCCTATTCGGTGGAGGAGAAGGGAAAGCACCCTTGGAAGTGGAGACTTGGATAATCAAGTTGTCAGGAGTGGAGTGTTGAGCCAGAAAACTTGGGTCCCCTGGAGCGGGGCAATGACGGCGGGCAATCATCCTGTTCACATGAGTCCCTGTGCTTGATTTGGACCAGGTACCCAGTAGCACATCTGTGAGGGCCTCATTAAGGGAGAGCATGGGTTTTGGGGTGGAAGCTCCCAGTAGTAGCACCTCTATCAGGAGATTAGTACTGACATCCACGAGGGCAGCTCAAGGTCCAGGACCTTTGCTGCCCTCCTCACCACCATAGGGTATGACGCTCCCTCCTCCATAGCCAAAGTAGGAGGAAAAAGCATGGCAGTATCTGGAAACGTATCCTGTCCGCTGGCTTCACCAAAGTCAGTGTGCCAGGTTCTTCCTCATGGAACTGGTATTCTAAAGGGTCCAGCGACCCCCTCCCCCCCCTCCATTCATCCCAGCAACTCAAACCACAAGAAAAAGGATCAGAATCTGACCTAGGAACCGAAGCTCCTGCCGGCATCAGAACTGGCGTCGTACGGCGCCCATCGGGCTCAGTGTCGGAGTCGGGGAGTGCAATGGGGATGTCGCCGCCCACGGGCCCAGCTGGCGCCGAGAGCGTTGCATCGGACCGGCGTTGGAGAAGGTCAGGGTGGTAAGCCTGATGCCAGTATGGATCCAGAACTGGATTCTTGGGTGCCATTCAGGGCCGGGGCCCAAGCCCATGGCGTGGAACACGAAGGGTTCCCTTCTGACTTCCATGCATGGCCTTGTAAAACTCTTTTAGCTGGGCAGGGGTCACTCCGGCTCCCGTACACTCGGGGAGGCACAGAGTCAGCCTAGGAGCAGGCTTGGCAGAGCGAGATCTAGAAAATCGATGCTCCCTCGTCTCCTTGGCCGACAGAGGAGAAGTCTAAGAATGTTTCTACTTCTGAAATTTCTTCTTATGCCTTGACTTACTCGATCGCCCTGAGGAATTAGAGTGAGAAGATGATGATGATGGAGGACGCCTCGACCGATCCCAGGACTTTCCTCTCGACTGACATCTCGACGTGCATGGATTTGAGCCATCAGCTGCAGGAAACGCTCCCTCAAAGCCTTCGAGTGCATGGAATTACACCCGGAGTACAACTTTGGGTCGTGGTCGCGTTCCACACACCTAAGACAAACAAAGGCGCGGATCCGTCACAGACATCACCCGATGACAAGATACGCAGGACTTGAAGTTGGTCTTTCTGGATGACATCCTCGACACCAGGCCCAGAACTAAAAATAATCTTCGAAAAAAAGATGAAAAAAGCCAGTCAAAAAATGTCTGAGCGGGAACCTCCATTGGGACCAGTGCTTGCTGGCGTGGAAAGAAAAGAACTGATGTGAGCGCGCTGGGGTGGCACCTATATATAGAACCATGGTGCCATATCTATCATGGACGATGCAGACAATGGACGCGCAGCCAATCGACGCCACCCAACAGCTGTTCACAAAATTCACCAGATCCAGTCTGACGCCTGGGGGAAAGATAGAGGTAAGGAATCTGCATCCAGAGCCTCTATCAGATACACTAAATAAATAAATAATAGCAAACCTTGCACAAACAGGGGTAGTAAAACCAAGGACCCTCATAACTGAGGCCTCAGAAGAGGCTTGCTATCCTATGAGTCAAAATCAAAAGGAGACAACAAACTATTAGGCCTGTGTAAAATGTTCCATTGCACAGGTGTAATGTGCAAAATTTCTTATTATGCTAATTATACAAAATTACATAAACTAGAGCAGTGCAAACTATTGTACAGCTTTTTTCTTGAGTGGCCTTAGGTTAATTTTTAGAGTAAGATACCCCTTAGGGCATTTTCCCCAACATTTCACATGGGCTCATTGAACAAATATGTGATTTTGCACACAACTACAAAATTCTGGATAGCTCTGATCAAATGACGCGCTAATGAACAAAGGTTTGAAAGGATCAAAATCTGCCTGGCAGTTCAGCAGCAGCTTACTAGCATTAATGTAAAGGAAACACAGCTTACCACATACTGTGGCAGGATTCAACTTATTACATTCACGTACAATACCGTTTAACCATTGAGTTCGAATTTCCCACAATGTAGACTCCAGTGGTGGAAGTAGATCTAAAGGGCCTGTAGAAGACAGACCAAGCATGATTCATGCACCTCTTGCACCACTATATTGGTGTTCCAAATCACTCTTGGAAAATGTTCAGTGCCTTCAAACTAATAGCCATAAGGATATGGTGTATCCTTTAATGACTGAGGTGTTCTATAAGAGTTATGTGGGAATCCTGCATAGATTAGTAGGATAAAGGTCCACTCTACAAATAAGATGCGCCAGGTACAGGGGAAGCTACTGCAGGTCGCAATTACAACGCACTGGGAGTTATTGGCAAGAGATGAGATGCTAGTATGAGCTGTTTGAGGTTCTGGATTATTATGGGATATCTAGATTATGCAATGGTGTAGCATGGTAAAACTGGAATGCAATAATAGAGCTGCAGGGACTCATCTCTAGAATATAAAGAGCTCCTTGGATTCTGGAGAAGATGCATTAGCAAAGCTAACAATGGCTGCCTGGTGAGTAGAAGACAGAGTGAGGAGACTAATGCTGGGAAAAGTAGATACTGCTGCTGACCCAGAATGAACTGGACACAGGTTTGTGTGACCTGGTTCAGAAGGGACAATAATATAGGGGTGCTCTATATCAGATCTAGTGAGCTCTGGCAGAGCAACCTGGGATCCTTCAATTGAAAGAGTTCGGCTGTTATAGAGCAGAATATTCTAGGAGAGTGGTGGGTCTACCATGTGACAAAACATTCCTTGCAGTGAATAAACCAATTTTGGAAGAGTTGCTAATGCTGTCTGAAGATAAACATTTTCCAAAACATTTTCTGTCTTTAAATTATGATTCAGAAGAGCACAACTTAATTATGGTATATACACCTGAAACATTCATTAAGTCACCCCCCAAAATTTGTTTACGAGTGAGACAAATACAAACTTAACCGGCACTGAATCAAAAGCATCTGTTGCTTAGTTAAATTAGGAGAAGGTTTCAACGTACTGCCGCAGAGATCTCCGAAGATGTAGTAACACTGCTCCGAGAAGGTGATTTTATTCACTGTGTGTCGGATGTAACCAGCTTTGAGAAGATTGCTGGCATACTTGCGGGCTTCTCGGCGATCAGTGAATCCTTCCACGTGGTGATAAAGCCAATCTACCACATCCGAACCTGCAAATTATACCAACATTTTTTGAAGCTATGAGACCATGGAACCGTACAACCCACAAGAGGCACTGCCAAGAGCATGTCAAGCCTAGTCCACATTCTCTGCTCCCTCTTATCTAACGCTGTCCTCGGATTCCAAGATCTCTTCCACTTTGCTGCAGCACAAAGCCCAATATAGCAAAAATTAATACACTGCAGCACAGCTCAAGTCTACAATATCCCCACTGCACACTGTAGCAATGCAGAAATCAAAAGATCATTAGATCTGTAAAATCAACCAACTTACAAGTCACATGCAACAAGAAAGCTCAGCTTTGTTGAATGCACAAACAATACCACAAAAGATCTTAGTCACATACAGCCATAGAATTCAGATACCATAAGCAGGTATCTAAGGAGCACAGAGTGATGTGACAGATAAGATAAATCAACGCAACAGTCCCTGCAGATAAAGGATGCAGCAGAACTTTGTTAAACTAACACTTACCTATGAAGGCATTGGGGATGGTGATTTTGAGCCACATCCTGTCCCGGACCTCAAGACCGGACTCGGAGGAGCGCATGGCCTTCACAATGGTGGCCATGTCACTGTGGATGGACAGGTGAAAGTCATCGAAGCCTGCAGATGAGAGTGAAGGGCAGAGGAAGGGAGGGAGGCAAGAGATGAAAGGGGAACCCGGGTAGCAGTTAGTTGGGGACAGGAGGCGAAGGGGGGGGGGGGGGGGGGGAGTACGTAGATCAAGGGAGGAAATTGGGTTCAGGTTAGGGATTGTAGGAAGGAGGGAGAAATGTACGACATGGAATTTAAATGAGTGTTCAAGGCATGAAGATGAAGACATCAAACAATCGAAGGGAACAATACATTCTAGGGCAGAATTTAGGAACTGTGCTGCCATCTGGTAGGTGAGGGATTCCAGAATGGACCCCTCATCTGTCTCCATTTTAACATTCATAGTAGCTGAAGGTCCTCTCTCACATCCAGTTTTACGTCCCTCTGACCAACATCCCAATGAACTATCACTAAGCACACTGCAATCGCTCCTTTGTTCGCTGCTGGAAAGATGATCAACAATCTTTCTGACCACCCCAACCCTGCAGTAATCACTGACCTCAATGCTCACATCTGCCATACGTGTCTTTTGTGATTCACTAATTTCTGTAAACTGTTGTACAAACACTGTATTGTTTCATCTCTATAATAAGCCTCCTGTCCAGCCATTTCTTGCACCCGATCTTCACCTCCCAGAGAGGGTGAGACAACAGGACACTCTGAGATAATGTACAGAGTTCCTATGTGCCGGACACTGAGAGCAGGAATAGTTACGAGCTCTTGCAGTGTCTGCTAAAATCTGGGCAGGTGATGCTGCTGAAGTATCCCTTGCAGCTCTCAATGGAAGAAGCACCAATTAAAAAAATCTAACTGAAGCAACTGCGTCTCTCGACCCAGAACCCAACTACTGGTGTTTGTCCGCTTTGCAAGATTAACTCGAGACACTGGTTTGTTTGGTTTGGACTTTTCTGTCTTGTTTTTGGCTAGAAATAAATATTTAAAAACTATGTTTATTGAATCTGAAAATTATACCTGACTTTCAGAGGCCAATTTTGCATTTAGTATGTGAAGTGTGACAACAGCAGCCTGTTTAGTTATATTCATTGATTTTACTTGTGCTTGTCTTAAAACATTGGCTGCGTCTAAAAGTTATTTCGTTTCACATCTGTAAATTTGGGTGTGTGTGAGATGTTTTCCTTTTTGCTGGATTAGTAACTGTAATATGTGCTCTGCAGAAGATTTTTTTTCTTGGCATCTGTATAAGGCAGATTATTGATAAGTTTATAAAACTGTACTGTCCTACGCTGTACTAAACACAATTGGATCAGAAATAACACTGGGAGAGGTGGTCCTAAAAACCTGTCCTAAAGAGATACCTGACAGCACAAGCTGGCCCCAATCCAATTACTACTTGTAATCCCAGTTGAGAAAACACAGGTCGCCTTTACTAATGCTGATGAGTAACAACGTGTTAAGTAAAATTATCTTTTCAACTATTCAAAATGCCCCTTTCTTTCTACACACGTCTGCTTCCTTGGCCTTGTGTTGCTCTGAAAGGAAGGCATTGCTGACAACATTAACAGCAATGAAACCTGCAGATGGGCAGCATATCAATGTTGGATCCAATCAATTTTCACTTTTCTCTATACTCTACTGTGCAAGAACACGTATGTGGTCCTCACGCTGCCCCTCACTACCCTAATCCAACAAACAAAGTCGCTAACTGTGCCTGCTCCTTCGCCATTGTGCCTCCACCAAAACATTCACCACCTCCACAGCACATGCAGCACCACCTCCACAGAAGACGCACCATCGCCGTCACAAGCAATGCATCATCACCTCCACAGGAAAACTCTGTGTATTTATCTCACCCGCTGGAAGTTTTCTTCACATGTCCATCTCCACTGAAAGACTGGTTCATGACTCAGACACCTTCCCTGGAAGACTGAACCCTGCAACATTGCCTGCTCTGCAGCACTATTCCATGCGTCACCTACATCCAAGGAAGAATGCACCACGGAAGTACTGCCGATGACTGAAAAACTGCTGAATGCATCAATCATCTCCACTGCAACACATCTCTATGCATCCACTTCATCCACTGGAAGAATGATCCTTGGAGTTACCACCTCCACTGGAAGATTCTTCTCTTAATGGATCACTCTGAAAAGCGATGTGACATGTTCCACCCAATCCACTGAAATATTTATTTTATACAATTATCTTCACCAAAATGAAGTATCTACCACAGCAACTACAAGTCTGGGTTGGGCATATATCACCTGCACTTCCACTGGTATTCTAATCTACTGCCACAATTGTGTGACTACAATATGCTCACTCGGAAAAGCAAAGTGAAAGATCTCACTGTTAATACGCTTATGATCTCAATACATCTACTGGAAGTCTGCAGCTTAGACATACCAGCTTCACTAGAAGAATGCTCTTAAAATGATGAGCCTTCCAGCACCTAAACATTTCCGATTACCGCAGTCAATCTTTTGACTAACTTCTTTACCAGGCCTTTTATGTTATGGACTATTTTCTAATGGCACAAAGTGTTGCAGGACTACAGAAAATACCCGCCTTGCACAGACGAGTGCTCAACTTTCATGTGTGTGTTAGGCGCAAATTCTGGGATTTCCGCTGCCTCTTCCTATGGACAGCCACAAGACGGATTAAAAAATGTATTGTTCCCCAATGCGGCAGATAGCAGAGGTGAGAAGCCATGCGTTGGGGGGCACGGGAAGCCCTGGCATGGAGCAAGCACTTACGTTCCATTTCTGGGATGGAGCTGGTGATGGAAGAGCTAGTGGAAGTGACTGTGCTCATGGAGGGGCTCATACCATACGCCGGGTAGGTGTTGGTCATGGCTGCCGTGTGCGATACCCAGGCCGCTGGATCAATCGGTCGTATAGGTTCACCTGATGAGGGAAGAACAGACAAGAGAGTAACTCAGCATAGAATCTTCCTCACCAGACGCATACTGATTCTGCTGATTGTCGTTCACCTGGAAATACAAGGATATTAATTTCAGAAGATTATCATGGACGATCCCATTACTTTATCTGAATGGTAAAGAAGAGAAAAAACAAACAGAATTGTGTAGCCGGGGGAGTGCTGGATCTCAAAAACATAACGTCCTTTCCCTTGCAGGAATTTCTGGAAATGGGAGTGGTACCAAAGAAAAGTGATAACTTGAGATAAGGTCAAAGCTCATTGGAAGAGGGCTAGGAAGTAGCCAAATAGTAAGGAAGGAATAGAAGAAAGGGGATGGGATCTAAAGTCAAAGAAGACCGTGTAAGATAAAAGAAAGGATCACAAAAGTGAAACTGGGAAAGGGAAAAGGTTAATATGTATTGTAAACCCAGCTAGAGAGCACCAGAGGACTGACAAGTAAAATAAGACCAGAATTCTACGACTGTTTACTGATGCCTTTCACATCGGTTTTAAAGGACAATTTGAGTGGAAATAGGAAAAGATACAAGACAGCGGGGAGACCTAGAAACAGCAACTCCATGATTTGGTTTTAATGAAATTTCTTGGACAATCTCATCAGCTGCCTAACAGCACCTGCCCAACTTAGGGTTATTGTCTCCAGCATTTTTATTGTTTATTTTTACAAATGACGGCAGTGATTTTGACTGTAATATCGAGAGGTGCTCTCTAAAGGGGCTTACACAATTTAGGAGTGTTAAAAGATACCTAAAGCGCACGAGGATTCTTTATTTATTGTATACTAACGAGAGGCACACGGGAAAAAAGATGATAAGAGCCTGTAGAGGATGAAGTCAGGAAAGACATAAACCTCTTTACATGGTCACTTAGTGTTCACAGGGAGGTTGCATGTGTAGGAATGACCAGACCAAAGAACCAAGGTCAGCAATAAGGAAAAATACAGATATTATAAAGGCTTAAACCAGTGGCCAATCCTTTTAGCTGATCTGGCTTTGTTACAGAACTGATTGTACCATACTCTCATATACACAAACCAGATGAAGGTCTCATCTGAAGAATTATAAACCTGAATCCCAGATTATAAACTCCTTTATTAATGCTAAAGGGCCCAGACTTTTAATTTACCAAAGAGCAATAATTGGATTTTGTATGTAAAACTGTAGACTCCAGCAAGAGTGCTTTTCTAAGGACACACATCAGGTTTCACTTACTCCTGGGCAATGTGAAGCAGCCCCTGGGGGTGGGATCCCAGCACTTGGCCACCGTCAAGATGATAGGCCTGTTGGAAGAAGGACAGTATTAATAACCTATAAAACCGATGAGTCACAGTGGTTCCACATATGTCGTCTCTCCTCCAAGGATGAGCTTCTCTCAAGTAAGAGTTCATCCATGCTTAGAACAGGACAGATCCAAAACCCATCAAAAGCACACCAAGCAAACCTCAACCATCAAATCGATTCAAGTCAATCTAATTTGCATGTAAATTAAATTTGGTGCTTTCTTAACATCAACTACAGGGATCTGTTATCATTCTGAGACTGGGCCAGAAACTGCTTAAGTTCCCACTTCAAGAAAAACCATAAAGCTGCTACCATAAAATGCAATTTGAGCTGCACAGTCATCCTTGCATCCCAATGTATATATCATGTGCAACACATGATGGAGACATACTTCCGGCCAGGATGCCCATGGAAGAACAGTGCTGGTAGCAAGAGGGATTCATAGACTATGGAGTACAGCAGTTACTACACAGATAAACGTTCCTTATATTTACATCAGCTTTCTAGGTATTTCAAGACATTATGAATGGACCACTACGTGGATATGGCAAGAGAGCAGGCGTAAACTAGATTACACTTTCAACTGAAGAAACTGTGTAGAAGAGTTAGCCATTGGCCATCCATTAGGCATCGCCTTTGAAACGTCAACGAGAAAGTAATGTTTGTAGAAGGGACGTGGAGCAGCCATGCGGCTGTCCTGCACATCTCCTTTATTTGGGCAATCGTATTGTAGGCAATTAATGCTAAACACTTAAGAAAAGTCATTAATACTGATGTGGCTCACAGGAAGCGAGAAAGAAACATCCTGTAATTTTTGGATTTCATAGCACATAGAGTCATACAAAAATCCATCACTAGCTACTCACTATAATCATGCAAGTACTTTCCGCCTTCTCTATGGGCTTGTTTAAGGTAGGAACTGAAGGTTTTTCCCAAGCCCCTGAGAGGCCATAAGTGTATGCAACGCATGACCATCAACAGGCAATGCTCCCAGACCGGTCTGCCATGCATCCGCTCCAGTTCCTGCCCCCTCCCCAATGGATCAACACCTCTGATTAAGTCAGAGAGCAAGGCGGGGGGGTAGGTCTTTTAAACAAATGCAAGGAAAGGAGCCAAATGACCAGCAGTACAAGAGTCTCTGTGAGAAATGGAACAACTGGTACAAACTGTTAACCTTACTGTACTGTCTCTTGTACCACTATTCATCCAGACCCTTGGTACATTCACAGTCCTCACTCAATCCTTTTTATGTGTGAGAAATCCCACACAAGAGAAAAATCAATGGATACGAAAGCTTACTCCAGCCTACACCAGCCAAAAACATTCTTGAATACTCAGTGACCAAACAAAGTACCTCCTCTAAAGCTGCAGTCTTTATAATTCTTAAAGAAACTGTTAGGTGTTGACCAAATGGCTGCCTTGCAGATTATGCTGATCAAAATTTACCTCTGAAAAGACACTGCTGATTGGCTGGATCCAAAAGCATGTTATACAAATTTCGCAATAGGTAACATTAACAATTAATTCTGCACTCTGAAGTTATAAAGGGCTATGTTCCATTAGGACACTAGGCCAGAAACTGTTTGAGACAGAACTACATAATGTGCACATTTAAAATTAGTTTTCTTTGTATGTTAGGCCATTTTAAGTGTTATAAATAACAGCCACTATTATAACCATATGGGACTGAACTACTCAGAAGGGAAAAGGGTTGAATAGGCCTTTTTGCATTGCTGAAACTCAAACATATGGCCCTCTGACCATAATCAATTAATCAAATATTTGTATAGTGCACTACTCATCCATAGGTCTCGAGGCGCATGTGTAAGCGTTGACCATACACAAATATCAAACGTAAGGGCTCGCATAACTATATTGCTGGATTTCTGAGTCCTTTGTAGAGTTTGTCTGTCTCCACTAAGTGACATCCTTCTTTTTGTTGACTGGACCATCCCTCTCCCTGACCCCTCACCCCTGTGGTTCTGTTTCCACAATTAAAAGTTGCTGCTTCCTCACATTTCAGTTTCCGCAGTAGCCTCTAATGACTGCAGTGTCCTCATCTGCCCCACACTCGTGTTCCTGCTCTACTGTAGTTGCTTTCTTGTCTGCACACAACACACTGGCACCCAGTGATGTTTTCCATTTTGTGGAACGGACAAACACTTGCAGGAATAACAACAGAGGGCAGACTGGGAATTCACTGATGCTGTGAATACTGAGTGAGTACACAAATCCCTTCAATCTCAGCGACAAAGGACGAACATAATTCAATGCGCATGTAGGAACTGGCACAGAAGGAAACAAAATTCAAAAAACATTCCACAGAGCATTTTCTGGGATTATTGTCCATTTCAAAAGTCAAATAACCAATAGTCTTGCAGTTATCAGTGTTTTTACTGGGCAAGATCTACAGGCCAAATCAGTCGGAGGTTTAGATATCATGCTGTTAAGCTCAGAAGTCATGGGGACAGAAGACTAACAACCCCCCACCCCCCCCAACCACCCAAAACAAAGGAAGAGCAGGAGTCTCCATGTCTAATTGCAAAAGGTCAAGTAACAGAGTTGGTGAAGCCATCTGAAAGTCACCAACATCATTTAATGGACCAAGGACTCATGAGACTTGTGGGCCCATTGGGGGTACGCAGTACGGGAGGCTGATGGAAACTATCCCCCGTCAATGCATTCTCTAGTGAGGAAGGATCCAGCCACATCCAGCTTGAGAAGAAGTACAACTACGCCTCTGGTCCCCTTGTTGACAGGTACGCTTCTAAGGACCTCAGAGTAAAATTAGATAGAAGTCAACTTTAATTTAAGCTTCCATCAATGTCACATGTTTCAGTGATTTCAAGGGCAAAGTCTAAATGCAGCCACATGTTCAGAGACTAAGGACAAGCCTGTTTGGCTGATAGTAAAGAATTTCCGCCAAGCCCCAGAGGATACCCTAGGCGTAAGGTGGTATTTGATAGTGGTGTCACAGCTGTTGAGTCTTTGGTTTGGGGTAACGATCAGACCAGTTGATTGGGATTAGTTATTTGATTATGGTACGTCACTTGTGTCAGTATTCCAGCCTGTTTCTGTTGCATGGACTGAGATATACTAGAAGCAAAGAGATCTGGGCTGCGATGTCAGATAGTGATCCAAGGAGGGGCTTAGACCTTCTAGGAGCGTTAAAAAAAAAGAAGTATAAGAGGGCTCCCTGTTTGTTCAATGTGTGGAAGAAAGCATGGACTCTGTGTGAGCTCAAGAAATTAAATGAGTGGATACTTCTGAGCAAACAGACTGGCTTATTGACCCAATCGTTCATAGCACGTCCTCGTGCTGTAATGGGATGCTGTTGAAGAGGGCGGCTGTGCAGGATTTGAGTTGTAGTTCTAATGTCATGCATGAGTAGCTGCAAGTGTGGTGAGTGATGTGACATAACAGTTATTGGATTGTGAGGGTTTACACATCCAGGTTATAAAGTTATAGTTTTGTTGGTATTACCGTATGCATATTTGTTATTGCTGGAAGTATTCAGGCCTGTCGTAGCAGAAGACTGTGCGTGGTGCACTGGGCTTTGAGAATGAGTCTCCGGTCTACTGAGCGCCAGTGAACTGCTATTATTGCCAGTGAAATCTGAGGCGAAAGTGTAACTGGACACAATACTGCACATGCTGGACCCTTCAGGAAGTGGATGAGTGGAGGCCAAGGTAGCATCTTAGCACAGTATAGCCATGACAGATGAGACCAACCAGGAGGTTGCATATCCCTACCTTAAGATGCCAGACCAATTTCACCACTTCCAATAGAAACAACACAGTTAAGATCGGTTTTATATGTTATCTACAACGAATTCAACTCTACTACTACAACCCTTCACCTACACTGACCATTCTGAAGTGAAGAACTGACTGTAACTATTTTATATTATTTAATCTATATAACCCTTATGCTAATTACAGTTCACATCAAATCCGATTTAATTACTTTTAGTTAGTTAAAAAAAATCATTTAAGTACCCTTAACCTAAACTTAATCTTTTAACTGCATGCTTCATTAATTTACTTTTAAGTTAATAAAAAATAGACTTAAGGTAACACCTGTGGCAACCTTAACCCTTAAAGAATTTAAATGTAATTGAATTGACGTTATTATGCATTGCATTTAATTATTTTAAATTTGCAGAGTTTACCTTTAACTGCGTTCCCTTGATTTAATTGGAAATGAATTAAATAATTAATCCTAATCACTATTTAATTTCATTTGGTTAATTAAATTAGTAACCCTACTCTAACCTTATAGCAGATCGTAACCTTGTATTAATTTTAATTATATGAAGTACAAGTATCCTTTACCTTATTTTTAAATTAACTTACATACAATAAGATACTTCACTCTAATCAATAATTAATAGAAATTATAATAAATGTAATGATATATCTAAAACTAACCTTTATCTTTAAAATAAATAAATAAATAAATGACCCCTCGCAATTTAATTTAAATAGCTCTAAATTAACGTAAATGCTATTGTGCTAAGATGCATCGATGCACTGGAATACTCTCTAGTAGCAATTTTGAAGAAGAGGTCTTATTGTAGCAGCATCGCTGTAGTGGAGGCTCACCCAACAGGACTATTGTGGGAGGGACGAGGAGATGCACACCATAGTTTTGGACATCATGGTTTTCTCAACATGAACCTCCAGGAATTTCTGTAAACTTGACTCTTCAGGCCTGCCTTCAAAATAGAACATCTGTGGTGGTGAAGACAGTCGGGCGCATGTCGTCAACCATGCCTCAACAAATAAACTGTTTTATCCATCAGTACCCAAGGTTACCAAAAAGGCAACATACTTCTGTATAAAAAACACCAAAATTAATAAAACAGTTTTGAGGTGAATTAAACACGTGAGAATGATGTGGTCTTGAGGTGAGCCCATAGTGTTAATGTGTTACCCTACAGTAATTCTGGGCAGGTGCACAGCTGTTAGCCAGGGATGGGTGGAAGGATGCGGGATCTTGGCTTTGCAAGGATTCCGTCTGAGGTGGTTTTGTGTTGTACACCGAGGAGGGCTTCTGGTACCCAGGTTAAAAGCACAAGGGAATAATGCACAATCCATAAAGCCCTATACTTGTTCCCAAATTTCCTGTTGTGTGCAGCTAGAGGCCACCTAATTAGCCATGCAAGGAAGTTCTAGATCTTTCTCCTTTAGCTTCCTCCAGTTTGTACTTCCCAGGCAGGAGTTAACACTTGGCTTGTGCATGAAACAGGATAGCCCTGGCTGCTCTTGGCCAGGGCTGCTCTTTCTGGCAACAGGTTCCGAGTCAGAGTGGTATTGACGCCAGGCTAATTACACATGAAAAATGAGTCATTCTCTTTGTCTTCCCTCGGGTTGTTTCTTCAGTCTGAAGCTCATCACAAAGAAGCTTAACGATCATAGGCTACAAAGAGACAAAGAAATAGAAATTGGAGGGGGGACTCTGGGTCGGGTGAGTGGGCGAGAGTCTGAACCAAGCACAATAACACTGACATAACGCATCAACCATGTAAGCGGGATGTGTTTAAGGTCCAGCGATGAAACCGGAGCACTTTATTCTATAGCAAGCATTGGCAGACTTAAACAATGTACATGGATTTGACGTAAAGGGATTCAAAACACAAGGTTTCTGCCTTCTGGAGACCATGGTTATGCCGAGCACACGAAGGACTCCATTACGAATTGCCCGGGATGATATACCAAGGGAGATACCTATTTGGGCAACTCCAAGTGATCCCACATTTTAGGACCCAAATTTTCCATGTCAGCAAACACCAAACTTAGTTTTTCTGTGTCCAGATTCACACACTGAAAGAAAATGTGGAAGACAGAGGGCCCTGAAAAGCTGTGGAAGGTAGAGAGGCAGAGGCTTGTGGGAAAGGCTCATCCTGGGTCCCTGGCTCTATGGTGGCAGCAGACAAAGCCCCCCACACCCACACATCCCCCTTAAGAAGGCACTGCTCCTCCAAGTTCAGGATACCTTCCCCGACTCCCTACCTAAAACTAAAGGTGGTGGTAAATATCTGTTTTAAACTCCCCAGAGTCAGGGGATACCTGTGCAATAGGATCTGATAAATATGATAGGTTATTCCCCATTACGTTGAATATAAATTGTAATCCTTGGTATCTTCCATGGGGAGATGCCAGCCGAAATAGTTAATTCTGACTCTTATTTACTTAACTTGTAATGGGGGCCTAGTAAGGAGATGGCGACTGTGATCCAACCAATTTATACAATACGAGTTCCAGCTCAAGAGTAAGTTCTAGATTAATGTCTGTTCGGGAGAGATTTAAGTGTCAAAAATGGGAGGTAGGAATGGATAGGGCATATGGGAGGCCTGACTGCAAAGGCATTTGGCTGATATTCTTAAACTAGATTTGTGGCCCAACCCCACAATACAACAGATGGCAGCCTTAACTTAACACAGTGTTATATGAGGTCACTTTATACTAATATATATGCTTTTTGACACTAAACAAGACTAATCTAGGAAGCATTTTTTTAAAATGCAATCAAAATGGATACGACCCCACACAATCAAATCAATAATGTAATGTTTCGGATGTGTGCCTCGTGAGGCAGTGCTGCAGTATCCATAAACAAATTAGGGGGACTCAAGAGGTGCTGTAGAGCATGGACTAACCCTTCTCTGGTACACATCATTACACAAACTACAGAGCCCAATTTGATTGGATCAATCTAAGATTGTAATAATCTAAGAGCTCTCCCATCGACCTAAGGAGAAAAGAATAATTTTGCTTTAAATAACTCATCCACGAGGGAACCTTCTTGGTGGCATGCTTCCTCATAAAGTTCCTTCCAGTTCCATTGCGGAATGGGGCGCTCTACAGCCTGTGAAACGCACATGAGCACTTTGTTGGAAAAGGAATAGGGTAGTGAGTGGGGGAAGGGGTACTCTTGAAAAATACTTGCCTGGTAGCCATAACATTTTAATCTGGGCACCAGCCCTATGATTAGAAAATGGGAAAGTTAGGAAGACCCAGGCCTCTAGCCACGCCTACTTCCTCTTAGGGTCAACATGTTTCTGTCACTGTTCCCAAATGCTTGTGGCGGTCGTCAGGACCGATTATACCACCACAATCCACATCTATTACATAATGCAGACATAACTGGTGCATTTACCATACATATGTCAGGAACACCTAAACCACCTAGTTTGGGTTATTAAGGCATTTAATAGTGCTCCCTAGGTACACAAAGGAGAGACAGACCTATTGTCCACAGACTCCAAGGTCCCTGTCTGGCCTGCTCACCTAAAATACCTCCGGATGTGCCTACATCTTGAGGTGAGGACTTCCCAACTTTTCTTTAAAGAAAAAGGATTCTTTTCTCCTTAGGTTGGCGGGAGGGTTCTAAGACTGATCCAATCGAGTTGGGCTCCATAGTTTGGTTAAAGTGCAGTGCTGTAGTAGACATTTGTTAGGTCAAGCTTACCAGCTAGCAGAGCTGTCTGGCTGCAAAAGGCCTACTGTGGGCTTAGCAGGTCTTACAGCCTGCCCACTGCTTACTAATGATCAACTTAACTGTTACTCTCAGTGCTTGCTTCTTTTTCAATGTCTTTCCTTGTCCCCTCTTGTTTTTCCTCATGGTCTGTGTTTCTTTCTCTCTGGTGTGGTCCAATTAACCCCTCACCCTTAATGTTGCTTCTTCATTGAGTGTTTTTACTCCTCTATCCCACCCAACCCACACTGCTTCCTGAAAACGGCATCCGCACCACTTCATAGGCTTGTATGCATGGTGGTACATGCCTATAAGATGATGTGACCGACCACGTCAGCACACCTTTTATTTTTATGCTATAACACTTCAATCTCATATTGTTTTTACTTTCCAGTACATCTCAAACAGGTAACAAAAGAAAGAAAAGAAAAGCAAGGTACCGGCATCATTTTGTAGGCACGCATGCGTGGTGGCAAATGCACACGCCCAGAAGATGATATGGCCGGCTTTGTCAGCGTGCCTTTTTTTAAAGTTAATATTACATTTTTTAACTGCCATGCTGCATAGCATCTTGCTCATGCTGTACAGCACTGGAAAAGGGCATTGGCCAAGTTGACAATACTGGTGCTATTAAGCAGAGGTTCATTATGGTCTTTATGGTCATTAGAAATTAATGTTTTTGCAATTGTCCTGAGATTTGAGTCTTATAATCCTGATGTTTTCTGATTTCATTAGAGCTCTTTATGGTATCACAGTAAGAACTGCATTTTCTGCATGAATGTAGTTGCACATTCAAAGGAGTAATGTTGAATTATATTTTAAGAGGCTTGAGGCACCCCTTTAAAGGCAGTTGTGTTTCTTGATTTGTTGAGGGTGGTGGTGCCCTTTTTTCCTGCCCAACAGTGATGCGCTGGGAGAAACATCCCTTGTAGAAAATGCCTCTATCTTGTAAATGGACTCAAAACACAGATGCTCATTTTGAGAAGAGTAATTATTATGAATAAGATAAATTACTTTGAACGTAGCTAATGCCAATGACAGAAGGGCTATGCCAAGTGAAACATTCCCTGGCAGGCCAATAAGAAGCCTGGAATGGACTGACTGGGGCGGGACAGAGAGGCTACATTCAAGAGCCAACACTGGTATGGACTCCCTGAACATGATATTATGGACATGTAAAAGAACCGGTGGGCTCGTGCTCAGTGAGGGGCACCATGGAGCTTCCTCTGCCTGGGATATCTATACAATATTGATTCTTGCTGGGATCTTGTCAGTTAGTTGTTTTTTTTTAAAGGATACAACCCCACACCAGGTGGTGTGCCTCATTATCGTGGTTGTACCTTCGTCTGCACCAACGTGGTGCAATATGGGTTCACCAGAACTCTGCGTTTTTTTTGTTTACCAAAGGAAGAGAGAGTTTCGCCATGACAACCATGGACTAGGGCATTGTGGTAGACATCTGCCATCATAAGGAAATGGATATACCCAACATCTAATTGACACGGGAGGATGGACTGGGAAGGGGGAATGTGCCAATTTCGGACCCAACAACTAGATGGCGCAATAATGCACAGCATCTTAATCCAGAACAGATTGATGCATCAAGAACAAGAGTTCCAGAGGTTAAGCCATTCTACCTTGAAGGTCTGCTGTCAAACCTGAATACAGCACATGAATGAATGAGATGCCGAATTGTAAAGCTACACACATCTTAAGTGAGGCATAGAAAAATACTATTTCTGGGGGGGGGGGGGGGGGGGCGGTGGTCTGCCGTCGCCAAAGACTGCAGCACACTAGCACAGCTCTTTAGCCATCACTGAATTAAATCCCCAACTATCCTCTAAATCATCCTGCCGTGTGGGACTGAGCACCCCTCCCGACCAGTCTATCACCTGACGGAGCCCCGGCTCCGACTGACTCCGGATCTAGGCGGCTAGAGGGCCGGAATACCTGAAGATGGGGAGGCATCTGACGGAATACAGATCGTGAACCCCTGAGGCCAGAGGCCTGGTGGCAGACAGAGCATAGAGCCATGTGAAGACCCAAGACACCGCTTTAAACACCGAGTGGTAAGACAGGAGTAGTGATGAAGCGTGATCATACCTGAGCCATAGGGGGAGGGGGGTGACACAGAGTCGATCCACTGGCCTGGAACTCAGAGTCAGGCGGGGACAGCTGGAGCGGGGCCTTGCCCTGCACTCCTCCAAACAGTGGTAAGCCCCCCCTCCCTTTTCCCAGAGGCCTAGTGGAGAGGAAGCGCATCAACGTTTGAAGTTGCAGATTTGAATCCTCGTTGTGGGTCGGTGAATCCAAAAGAATCGCCATGTACAACGCTACTGAAGGAGATTTGCACCTCTCGTGAACCTCCCGTGAACCCCAATCCACTGTCTCCTAGGTACTGGTTTGCCTCACCTGGCGGGGTGGTTGGAGCCTAATGACAGTGGTGCGGCTCAGACCACCCCCGCCCCCCCAGCAGACTCTCGGGGCTTGAGACCTTGGGGCTGGGGTGGCCCATAGACTCGGAGTGTTGGTTCGATAGCTCGGCAGTCAGGAACTAAGAACCCCGCCCCGCTCAAGCCAATATCATGGAGAAATATCCGGTGTTGATACCAGTCGCAACAGCACAACAGGGAATGCCCATGCTGGAACGCGACCAGAAAGGTCCCCCGCCGCAAGCGGAGCCCTCCCTGCAAGACATTATGGCCGCAATACAAAGTGTCATGGCTACCCTGGAGCCAAAGGTGGACAGTTACAGGGGAAATAAATCTTATAAGGTGTGATCTCGGTAAAGTGACAGACAAACTGACAGTAACAAGGCTGTACAAATGCCAAAAACTGTAGAGAAATTATGAGTTACACTTGTTGATAATTCATGCAATGCTGCTGTTCACCTGTGTTGATCTACAATGGTTAAAGTTTGTTGATGATACTCTGAGCTTTGTTTTCAATAAAAAGAGTTTAAAAAAAAGAAAGAAAAAAAAAGAAAAATTGTAATTTTGCCAAACTTCGACAACTAATGAGGAAACAGTTTGCATATAAATGCAATCAGTCACAGTTTGCGAGTACCAGAGTATGGCAAAACGAGACACGGGGCAAAGTGCTGATTGCAGAATATGTCACAATACAACATGTGGCAAAGTGCAGCATGTGAGGAATGGCACAGTTATTAGCTAAGAAGGGAAGTATGTAGAACAGTGGTTCCCAACCTGTGGTCCGGGGAGCCCTGGGGGTCGGCGAAGCCTTCTCAGGGGGTCCGCGAGAGCTTAGAAAATTAAAATATATTAACAAATATTGACAAATTGGGTCCCCAGCTTCCAGTAATAACTCAGACGGGGGTCCTCGGATTCCAATGATGATTCAGTGGGGGTCCCTGGGTTCCATTAATGTAAAAGTGGGGGTCCACAGAAATCAAAAGGTTGGGAACCACTGATGTAGAACAAAGCTTAAAGCAATGTGGATAGTGTGTAGTCTCCCACAGACCACAGGGTGTTGCCACATGCAGTGTGTGGCAGAGGAAAGCATCTCAATGATGGTGCACAAGACGGGACAGAGTGCAGCACCTGCCAGATTACAGCGAGGCAAAGAGAACCATGTGTGATAGAGGACAGGGCGCAGCACGGGACAGGTCTTACCCAGGCTTGTGGACAATCTCTCGCAGGACTCGTACCGCATCGTCATTGCTCATGTTCTCAAAGTTTACATCGTTTACCTGCAGACAAAAGCATTTAGTACACATTGGGCATTATATTCACCATCACTCGGCGAGGAGAGGCACCAAATTCGGTGAGACGATTCATGTACAGAATGAGTCTAAACCAGTGGTCTCCAAACCTTTTAATGCAGTGCCCCCCCTCCCCAGTTGAAAAATAAAAATCATTACCCCCCCACAGAACTTTTCACAATTATTTTATAAAAATGGCAATGTTTAAATATGTCTAGACCTATTCAAACATTGCAGTTAAGCACTGTTACCTTTTTAAAAATGCAATAACATGCTTCTGCTTAAAGCAAAGGCTTGTTATCAGTACAATGCTGCTTTTGGCTAGAGCCTGGTGCCCCCCACCGGGATCAGTAGAGGCCCCCCTAGGGGGACCCCCCCCAGTTTGAAGACGTCTGGTCTAAACCTTCTTCATGACTCAGCTGATCGACTACAGACCTTAAATACTGGTGGTCGTCAATGTAACAACCCCCAAATTATTAGCAATGTTAGTGTACCAAAGAATGACACATACATCAAGCTCCAAGGTGCATTACAGACAACCACAAAGATTCACAATAAAGACAAAACAATACATACACCAAGATCCTGGATAAAACAAATACTACTTGACTACGACTGAGAGACACACTTCTTTTGAATTCAAATTATATGTCTGATGAGGTGCTTTGCTTCTTGTTTGTTGTGTTTAGTATGAAGCACATATTTCTTTCTGGGTATAATATATTGTAATTGTGTTTATATAGTGCTTGCTACCCCCAGATGAAGCGCTGTAGCGCTTTTCAGCGAGTAGCATGCTACTCCAGAATCCAAAGGTGGATTGGTAGAGGGAAATATAAATTGTTATTGGGAGTAGTGGGAGTGGTAGACATGCGAGTCTGTTAGTTGGATAAATAGGATAAAGGATAGAGAAGGGAAGAGCTATTTGGGAGTTTATGGTAGTAAAATAGGTTTAGGATGAGTCAGAGACTCTGTTAGTTGGATTACTAGGATAAAGAATGGGTAGATGAGGGAAGAGTTTGGAATGGCTTATTTGGGAGATCATAGTAATAAAAGAGGTTTGGGATACGTCAGAGAGTGGAGGTAAGGGATATTTAGAAAGAGGAATAGGATGAGTCACAGAGTGGTTTTTGGCAATGTAGATGCGGCCTTGTCCTGGAGCGCCACCCACATCAGGCAGGAAAGCCCACTATAAGCAGTAACAAAGGAGCAACAGGTCCGTCCTGGCGGTGCGCACACGCCACATGTTGCCAACTGCTGCCACGGATGGCAGTGCAGCAACTCTCTGAATGCAGTACATGATATCAAATGAAACCTGGTTTACCAACAGGCATTACAATGTCCTGGTACCTGCAGCAGCATGTCCCCAGGTTCTATCCTTCCGTCTGCTGCCACAGCACCTCCCTTCATGATCGAGCCAATGTAGATGCCGCCGTCTCCTCGCTCGTTGCTCTGTCCGACAATGCTGATGCCCAAGAAGTTATATTTCTCTGCGAGAGCCGCAAAAAAAAACAAAAAAACAACAGGATTAGAGTAGGCTTCAACAAAACTCTAATGCAGCAATACAAACCCACCAACCAAACAGCAACTAAAGAGGCCATAAACCCATACATATCTCCAAAACATAAGTTTTTTAAGAGTGAAATGCACAGCCAATCAGAGAGCATCAGTCAGAAGAGCAAAAGTGTCACAGAAGCTCAGGTGTTATAGGTGGCGCTCTGGGACGGGTTCCTTAGCATGACCTAGTTCACTTAAACATGCCAACTAAGAAATGTATTAGCACTGTCTTGAAATGTGGGGTACCCCACTAACAATGGAAACTGGAGTGTTTTTCTTCTCGCTGAACTCGTACAGCCCAGCAGTAAAAGTAAGAGATAATAGGGTGGCCTTAGCTGCAGTTCACTGAGCCTTTCTAGCACAGCAAAGATTGCTCACTCCTAGCTACCCGGAAAAGAGGGGAGCAGAGACTCAAATAATTAGCTGCTCGTAAATTAAGCCTGTGGCAAAACTCAGCGGGAGCGAAAGGACTGTCCAGCTTCATGCTGCTCACCCCTACATTTCAGATGAGGCAATGCTTCCCTTCAGAGAGGTTGGCACCTGGCTGGGTTACTTTGCAAGCAGAGCTCAGCACACAGCAAGGCTTTGCGGGGTGCTCAAATGGTTGCCAGTGTATTTACCTGGGAGATAAGGGAGTGGGAATGTGAACGAAGCCCTCTGTGAAGTTTGGGTGCTATTTGGAATTAGGCTGATGTTCTTGATAATCTGAGACCATGTACAATTCTTATACAGGTGTAGGTGGCTCTGTATCGTGACGGGGACACAACAACATACAAACTTTAAATTCCCTGCAAAGCCAGTGATGTCCATGTCCACTAGTGATGTCAAATTACCAGTCTGTGGTCTGGTGAAAGACGGATGATGCAGAAACACTCAACGTGTAATTAAACAATGGTCTGTTTAAATCTCTTTTGTTTAGTTAAACTAACATAAGCAGAAAAAAGCCGGAAATGAAAAAAAAAAAGTGTCCAAAACATTCAATTGGTTCCAGTCTTGGTAAAACATTTGTTGTCCTTTCAATAGTTCTCCGTAAATATGTTCAATACCAGGTCTTTCACAACCACCATACCAAATGTTTGCATCTAAATACAACTGTAAAGCGCTGGACTACAGCGAAGGAAATCTGTGTAACATATTTAAAATGTCAAATTTGGTGTGTAAAGGTGGTCAGTTAATTTGTTTGAATTACGAAATGCAATGGTTTAATCCATATCCCATCTGTAAGTGTTGCATGTATCATACCAAAATCTCATCAGTCCATTTCTGAGTATAATTCATGGAAGATATCTGTTAATTTGAGGCAAGATTGAAGGACCTCAGAGCTCGGGAGAACCTGATCACACACTTTCTGGCTCACCCACTGAATCGAGATAGCCGGGAGCAGTCAATCTACCTGCACAAACCCTGGAGACGAACGTGCCGCACAGTGTAAAAGGAGTATATAATACTCACCCATATTTAAAGTGACTGTGATGATATTGAGCGACATGGTGGAGTCGGTGATGCTGCTGAACGAGGAGGACTGCAAGAGAGGACAGCATTCCATTAGAAAGTATGATGAAACATGGATATATAAGTGCAATCTATTAACAGCCCAATGCAAACATTCCACCCCTGCCCAGAAGAAGACTTCTGCAATAACCTCTTGCAGCTGTGGCCAATGCTGGCCATGACAGGTAAAGGCATTGCCAACACAAAGGGAAGGGCGAAAAACAACGATACAGAATTTCACTGTAAAACAAAATTCAATACAAACTGACATTACGGTCAAGAAACACTGAAGTGAAATCAAAAAGGTATGAAAAACAAATAATGGTATCTTTCGTCCTCTGTTACCCTACACCTCACACCCTGGTGACATTATGGGAGAATTTAACATTAAACTCTGGATACTGTACAGACTAAAAGGAGTTATCTCTTTGCTGTCCTGATTGGCTAAAAGTAAAAGTTATCTACACGTCACGTCGTACCCGTTCTATGCGCGGTGCCTTCGGTTTCCGCCGGCGTCGCTTGTGCCTCCTCATCAGCCGCGAGGCGCCACTCTGCTCTGTTGAGCTGCTAATCCTGGAAGCAGAGGGGATGAAGTAAACGGTTAAAGAGGGATGTGCCAGGATGGACAATTGGATAGAATAAAACGATTAAGGGGCAGCTGTGGTAAGATTGTGCAAAGGATGAGTTACTATAAGCACAAGAGTGGGGTAACAGGGCAGTTTGATGCCCAACCTTCAAAGAGTACATACTAAGTTAATTCTAATTAGTGACACATAGCGGACATGGAGCGCAGACGTATTGTGAGGACATTGTTTTCAGCAAGAGACATGAGGGACTTGATTATCACTCTACAGGCCAAATAAAATTTTAGCGCGAAAAAAAAGGCCCTTAAGAGACAGGTCACCACCCAGCCCTAGCACACGCAACCGGAACATGGCAGCACACTACCCTGTCCGAGGCCTTAATATAGGTGCATCATCTCTCCCTTCATAGTATGATTACTGTAGTAACAGGCGCTCAGGGTGGTCAGCAAAGCTTTCGTCAAAGAGAGGAAGTTGGTTATACTACATAAATCATACAAAAGCTCCTATAAAGATGAGTTGATATGTTTATTGGTGAAGTAATAGATGCAAAATGTAATGCACACATTTTATTCCCTGGAAACTTGTTAAAGGGAAACCCAAAGGATACTGCTTAAGAAAAAATGGTTATTGTTTGAGTAGGATAACCTCTCAACTAATTTACAATTTAAAAGTAGCTAAGTCATCTCTGAGCACTTCCTCATGTTTCTATTCCCCTATTGATATGTCCTTAATTGTGCAGTTTTCCTCCGTATGTTTTACTCTTTAAAAATGGAAAAAATTTAATGGAAAGTTAGTTAATTCAACCAATTGTTCAACTGAAAGGAAAGATAGCTTTAGCAAGGTTACCTCTATGGTGTAGTAACTAATGTAACGACTAAGAGTGTTAAACCTTGAAGCATTCACTGGTAACTAGACCAATCTTTTGAACTAACATTATAGAATGCTTGCTGGAGACATGGATTTGGCCAATGAGGACCAAAGCACAGATAATTAAATGTGGGAGGGAAGCAGGGAACACTCCCTGTAGGCTAGCTCTTCTAGTTTATCTGTTTCAGAAGTACTTCCACCTCACTGCAGAGAAGGGAGCAGGTGTCTCTGGACCAGAAGCTTGCAGGTATACTTAATGCCCTTATCCAATGAAGGCATGTTGGTTCCATGTTGTCCTTGGGACCTGGGACCTGCAAAAGAAGGGGACCAAGTCCAGTTCGAGTTGGTGTGTCCAGCTGTGGCATGAGCCACTACCCACCCTTCTGTGGATGCAGGACCAGGTCAACGGTGGATGAAGAAAGTCAGCAGTACAGCACATTAGCAGGAGGAGAGTTCCGGAGTGATGCTAGTGATGTCCCACATCGGCAGTCGTGATGCAGTCAGTCAATGGTGATGGAAAACCACCAACAACTCCAGACCACCACCTGTGATGCAGGATCCACACAGTTCTGGAGGAGAAAGGATCCACACAGCCGGTCGTCATTGCAGTTGGTGTCTGTGGATGCAGGGGAGTGACTCCTTCACTTCAAGGGCGATTCCTTCTTACTTCTTGTGCAGGCTGAAGACTTGTCACCCTAAGAGGATGCACAGCCAGGGAAATGTTGCAGTTCCTGGAAGGAGCTGGAGAAACAATGTTGCAGAGCGGAGTCGCCGCTATAGTTACAGATTGTCAGTTCCTGGAGGGTCCAGTTGCAGTCGAGGTGGACAAAAGATGAAGTAAACGATGTAGAGGAGTCCTACTAGAATCTTGCACGTCGAGTCTGAGGACCCATCGAAGAGAAAGACCCTAAATAGCCCAGGAAGGGGGACTGGTCACCTAGCAGGGTGACCACCTATTAGGAGGGAGCTGTTAAGTCACCTGCCAGACCTGGCCAATCAGATGCTCCCAGCGGCCTCTGCCCGCCTTGGATGCAAGATGGCAGAATCAAGTGGCCACCTGGAGGAGCTATGGGCACTACCCCTGGGGTGGTGATGGACAGGGGAGTGATCATTCTCCTTTCCATTGTTCAGTTTTGCACCAGAGCAGGGACCAGGGGTCCCTGGACTGGTGTAAGCCGGTTTATGCAAGGAGGGCTCCAACTGTGCCCTTCAAAGCATACCAGTGGCTTGGGGAGGCTTCCCCTCTCAAGCCTTGTAATACCTATTTCCACAGGGAGAGGGTGTTGCCTCCTTTTCCCAAAGGAAATCCTTTGCTCTACTTCCTGTGCTTGAGCTGGTCAAGCACCAGGAGGGCAGAACCTGTCTGCGAGGTGGCAGCAGCGCAGGCTGCCTGGAAAATCCCAGAAGACTGGTAGGAGCAATGCTGGGGGTCCTCGAAGGAGCACCCAGATTGCATGGAATCATACAACCAATACTGGCGACAATATTGGGGTACGATTCCGACATGTTTGATACCAAACATGCCGAGGTTTGGAGTTACCATTGTGTAGTTGGACACTGTGCCAAGTACACGGGTAAAATGGCTTCCCTGCACTTACAAAGTCCAGTCATATGGAGCTGGAGTTCACAGGGGCACCTCTGCTCATGCAGGGGGGCCCTCACACACAGGTACCTGCACCCTCCCTCTGGACTAGGAGGGCCTGCCATAGGGGTGACTTACAGTGACCTGGTGCAGTGACTTGTAGTGAAAGGGTGCATGCACCTTTTCATGCAGGCCGCAATGGCAGGCCTGCATACATATTTTGCATGGGTTCCCATGGGTGGCACAATACATGCTGCGGCCCTTGGGGAACCCCTGGTGCCCCAATGCCCTGAGTATCTAAGTACCATATACTAGGTACTTATATGGGGGCACCAGTATGCCAATTGTGGGGTGTGCTAAGTCTTAAGCAACCAAATTTAGAGGGAGAGAGTACATTCACTGGGGTCCTGGTTAGGAAGATCCCAGAGAACACAGTCAAAACATACTGACAGCAGGCAAAAAAATGGGGGTAACCATGCCAAAAAAAGGGTACTTTCCTACAATAACCCCTTGTGTTTTGCCTTTGCTCCCTCACCAAATTGATCAGCAACTTCTCACTTGATTTAGTGCTTGCAGTTGTGAAAGCCAGGATGTTTCTATAACAAGCCAATGGCATAAAGGCTTTCCAAGGACAATTTGTACGTTTTCTAAATCTCTTGCAGTGTAGTAAATAAATATCCTTGTTTAGAAGCCCCCGATCAACCTCTCAAGCACCAATTAGAATGGAGAATGGTTTTGTGAATTAGATTTTATGCAAGAAAAGCTGCTTTTCTAAAGTTATGTTTGAACTGAATCCTCCCTGAAATATTACTTATGGGATGAAAGTCGCGAGAGCAATTGCAAGAAGGGATGCTCCTGGTCAGATGCGGGTCCCATGCACATTGTCACTGGAACCAAGCTGTACCCCACTGATGAGCTCATAATTGGGTTGCTTGTATTCCGGTTCTGGAAGGACCTGGTTTGGCAGGTCGGTGTGGACTGTTCCTTTTGGACTGGGTCCAAACTGAGGTGGCATGGTGGGCAAAATAACAATGGACTAAGATGTGACCCAAGTGATTACTAGTGGCTGAGATTAATTCAAGCATTCCATCAATCATTTTTGTATACTTTATTATTTGTTTTCTACTCGTTTAGGATGAGTGTCTGGGCTGCCACTTAGTAGGAGAAAAATTGTAGGCATTTTTTGCATTAGTTCATTCTATTCCTTATACTACACATAAATCTCTTGTCGTCACCAAACACCCCCTTTTTAAACCTCTCGTTTATATTTATATGGTTTTAATTATCAGAACAAATAGATACATTGTATGTCAATATCTACAAATATGTAGATGCAGAGAGTGTGATATGCTATTTACTAACATTGATGAGTGTGAAGGGACCATGGCTTCCAGAAGAATATCATTTATTGAATCATTACGCCCCCTCAGTCCCTGAACCACGGTAATAAATACAAAATTGTCCTCTGCCTACCGGCATATTTGGTTTATGCCGTTGCATTTTGTCATGTGTATTTGTTCTAAGAAAAGTTTTTAACCAAAACAAGGATGTTCACTGTGAGTCTTGTCCCCTCTCCATAACCCCAATAATATATAAACATCCCAATATCTACATCCCTGAGAATCTTAAAACTAGATTCATGCTTCGTGGACCAGAGCAAGGACAAATCTCTCCCGGTGAATTAGACCACCAAGCAGTATTTCTAACTATTAACTCAAGATACACAGAGTTCCAGCTTCTTTGAGGAGAAAGAGGGAAAGGGAGTTACATGTACAGGATAACAAATTCTGTGAACACCTTACAGAGAGAGACCTGAAGATACAGAGAGCATGAATTACTGGTGTTACTGCCCTCCTGCTTACCGGCTGGTGGAGTCATCCTCCTCGGAGTCGAAGAAGCTGGTGGTGTCGAGCTCGCTGCTCATTATGGTGGACGAGCTCTCGTACCCGCCCATGTCTCGCCGCCTGTCCACTTTACTGGTGCCATTGACCCTGGGGACTGAAAAAGACTTACTGTCAGATGGCCACTCCCTCAAGCTTAAAACCACCAATACTGTATTTCCATTTTCACACCCTAATTAAATGGTGTAGTAAGAGTACAATTTACAAAGACAATTAGGAAAAGGATTTAAATGTTTAAAAATCATTTACTGGGTTAAAGATAAATTGAGGATTCTATTCAAAACAGAATTCTATTCCGGACGGGGGAGTTCCATACACTAGGAGCAGCAATGAAGAACATCCAACCTCCAAAAGTATTATTTTAATCTTTGATCAAAGCAATTGGAACACACTGCTGTACAGTGCCCCTCCTGGCACATTAGCGTCCCAGAGACTCTTTACGGTTTCACAGGCACCAGTCTAGCAAAGTCTAGGTTTCTATTTCACGTCCAGGGTTGACGGCTGTACGAGATGTTTACAACACAAACATGCGTTACACTCCTACAACTCAAAGACTCTTCACAGAGGTCCTTTACTCCTTTAATGGAACCCAGAAAGAAAGGTTTCTGTCCACAAACTGGAGTAGCCTGTCAAGGAATAATTAGTTGATATGACTGATAGTGAATAATGCGAGCACTGGGCCAGGCAATAATGGTATCAAACTATTACGATAGAAGTGATGAGATAACAATACTCCAGTAGAGAACTGGTGTAATGGAATATTGCAATAATGATTGATGCTACAAGAGTGACCTATTGTGCAACAATATTACTGTGATCTGGAATAATGCATACTTATATTGTGTCAGCGAATAATGATAGAGAAACATTGGATAAAAAATATGTTATTGATGATATCCAAACAGCGTCATAGTGAATAATGGAAACACAATAATATGCTAGTGAATTGTTGAATCTCAGTATTGTATTAGAGAATTATCAGCGCCTGGATAGTATGAAAAATCAGATAAAGGTGATGGCGAATAACGCTCCTAGAGTACGAAGAAAGTCAGTAATGGCATTAAAGCAGTGTGTAGGGATGAATGTCATCATACTATTGTACCTGAAACGAACTCAGAACAATGTGACAGAAAATAGTGGTGCAAAGGTAATGTAATATGAAGTGCGCCTCCTACAGTCCTGTGATATTGAACAATGGTACCAGAGTATGTTGATAGGAAATACTGCCATTGCACCCTTTGGAAATGGGACCCTAGTTGGCTGTGGCTTGCACACTGTCCAAGTAGGGACTCTCACTTTAGTCAGGGTAAAGGAGTAACTCAGCTAAGATCACCCCCATAGGAGCTTGGCATGAGCAGTCTGGCTTGCCTCAGAGGCAATGTGCAAAGTATTTGTGTGTGTGTATACACAGGCACACACACACACAACACCACAGAAGTGCTCCACACCAATTTAGAAAAATAGCCAGTACTTATCTGAATAAAACAAGGAGTAAAACAAGACCAACACGAGAAAAAACCAACATACACAAGTGAAGATTTCACGTTCAAAATGTTTAAATGAGACGCTCCATAGGAATCAATGGTTGTATGTTTGACGCAAGAAGTACAAGGGATGCGTCAAAAACAAAGGCAATGCAGGCCAGAGGGGAGGGGCGGTGCCAAAAAAGCAAAGCAAAGCAATGTGTTTATTATCTCTTCGCAGGTGAAGCAATGTGTTGACTTCTGAACACACAGCCTTGGTTCCTTACTGCAGTGCTGGGTCGATGGGAAACTGACACCAAAGGACGATGCGTGGAAAATCCAGACATGCAGTGATGATGGGACTGCTGTGAAACGGGCGCTGCATCGATTCTGCAGCACTGGCACAGCTGCTACATCAATTGTTCAGCCGCAAGACAGGTGCTGCATTGATTCTTCTGGCGCAGTGCATCGATGTGTGGATTTTCTCCTTCGGTTCAACAGCTTGAACTTCCAACGGCCAGGAACTAGAGTTCGCACCAATTGTCAAGTCAGGATTCTCAACAGATGAGCCCAGGCACTGGCAGATGAAGTATCTGATGTCCCTGAGACTTGTTAACAAGAGGCACGCTCAGTCCAAGCCCTTGGAGAACCTTTGGAAGCAGGATGTAGAAAGCCAGGTCCAGTTTTCACTCCCAGGAAAGAAGCAGCAGGCCACTGCAACAAAGCAACAGGCAAAGTGGCAGTCCCTCCTACAGCATCCAGCTCATCTTTCTTGCAGAATTTCCTCAGTCCAGAAGAATTCTAACTCTGTGGTGTCCAAGGTCCAGTACTTATACCCACTTCTGTTTTTGAAGTAGGCAAACTTTAAAGAGAAGTCTTTGTAGTGCACAAGACTTCTCCTTTCCCTGCACTGACTCCAGGCACATTCAAGAGAGGTGGAGATTGCTTTGTGTAAGGACAGGCACAGCCCTATTCAGGTGCAAGTGTTAGCTCCTCCCACCACTCCAGCTCAGGAAGACCCATCAGGATATGCAGGGCATATCTGAGCTCCCTGTGTGTGTGTGTCTAGAGTGAATTCACAAACAGCCCAACCGTCATCTTGACCCAGACGTGTAGTCCACAGTCAGGCAAAGGCACAAAATGATGAAGCAAAAAAATGCCCACTTTCTAAAAGTGGCATTTTTAAATGTACGTTTCAAAAACCAACTTCACCAAAAGTTGTATTTTTAAATTCTGAGTTCAGGGACCCCAAACTCCACATCTCCATCTGCTCCCAATGGGAAATTACACTTAAAAATATATTTCAATACAATACCCGTGTTAACACTATGGGGAGAGATAGCCCTTGTAATAGTGAAAAACGAATTTAGCAGTATTTCACTATCAGGACTTGTAACACACACTAGTATATGTCCTACCTTTTAAATACACTGCATCCTTCCCATGGGGCCGCCTTTGGGGCTACTGTAGGATTGACTTACATGTAGAAAAAGGGAAGGTTTGGGTCTGGCAAGTGGGTGCACTCGCCAGGTCGAAATGGCAGTTTAAAACTGCTGACACAGACACTGCAGTGGCAGGTCTGAGATGTTTACAGGGTTACTCATGTGGGTGGCACAATCAGTGTTGCAGGCCCACCAGTAGCATTTGATTCACAGGCCCTGGGCACACACGGTGCACTATACTAGGAACTTACTAGTAAATCAAATATGGCAATCACGGAGAAACCAATCACCAGTTCAATTTAGACAGAGAGCATATGCACTTTAGCACTGGTTAGCCATGGTAAAGTGCACAGAATCCCGTAGCCAACAAAAACAGGTCAGAAAAAATAGGAGACAGAAGGCAAAACATTCGGGGGTTAACCCTGCAAAAAGAGGCAAGTCCAACAAGACCAGTTTGTCGGGAATATTGTGATGAGCACATGGCAACACATAATAAAACTACAAAGATCCTGCGAATAACAATAATTGTGTTTCACAATATTCTGATGCCATTATGCCATATCACCAAATGCTGCCAAAAAATATATTCCAAAAATTGTGTGTCATTATTCACTGGCATACCAATCTGATTATGTCACTAGCAGGCACACTATCACAGCATTATCTTACTTAGATAGGGAATGATAACACCAGAACAGAGTGATAGGGAATAATGGGACCTGAATATTGTGATGCAGTATAATTGTGCTAGTAATCTGTGATGTGTAACAGATACATCAAAAACTGTGACTTGGAATAATGCAATCACACTAGTAGTGCAATAGTCAATACCAGCAGCACATGACTGTCATGTGTAATAATAGTAGAACATCCTGATGGAAAATATTAGTATCCAAATATTAACTGGATCTCCCCTGCCATCACCATTACCACCTCCACCAACAAAACAATAATAAGTACAGTATTAAAGTACCCTAGTACAATAATATGTACAGTATCTGAGTGCTACGTAAACATCTTCCTGCACACTCCAGTTTTGTATGCCTGGTACCCCACGCTGGTCAAGTGCACCTCAGCCCTCCAATAGTCACAATCCTGTTGTTCATTCAGGGGGTATACTGAGAGTTGTTAAGTAACATCTGTATTTGGAAGCGTTATCATGAACAATATTAAAATTATAAGGGACAGCATGTAATTTCTGGCAAAAAGTTTAAACAAGAGCCTTCTAAACGTTTATTCGTAAGCCACACATTGTCTTGAAGCTCACTGAAAAGTTAAGATTAGTTAAACCAATGCTCATCAAAAACACATTTTCTACAACTGGATTATAGAACATAATTAGATATAACATATTTGTATACTTTATAAAGAGAATTAACTGAGCAGAAAAAATTGATGGTCAGGTCAATTGAGATCCAACTTTGGAGTGCATTTGTTGAAATAACATGATCTAATTTGCATGCAAAACTCCCTTTCTGAGCTTGCTCAGGCTAAGTTTCGTTATAGTTGAGGTATCGATGAACGCTGTTGGTTGAGCACTCATTTATGTCTCGCCTATAGACAGCTTTAATTGTCTGAGATCAAAAGACTTCTTCTGGACCATGCCAAAAACACACAGTGATTTTAAAGCCAGCCCACTGCTTATCATTGGTTGGCTTTCTTGTCACTCTAATTTGCTTGCTTCTTATTTAATGGCTTTCTTTCCTTCCTTCTTCCTGGAGAAAAGCTTCTTTACCACCCCTTCGATTGGATAACATATATATTACTTCTAGCCACTGACAGCATAATGAGATATATTATGTGGCTGCAGAGCATGAGGTTCATCCAATAGGTTCCCTCTCAGGTTGTACTTTCTACCTTGGTCATTGTTTTAATGTATATCTGGATAAGTTCATAAAAGAAGAAAACATTTTTTTTATATTGGTTGTTAATGAGTTACTACCAGAAGTATTGTTGGAATCAAATACTGAGGTTGTGCTGATGATACTGGGAGCCAAGAATGGGGGACCTCAGTTTCCAAGCAAGAGTTCATCAAACCATATCGACTGATTGTCTTGAAAGCATTCAAAGCAAATCTCAGGGTCTCGAATCACCACGTCGGATCAGTCACCTTAAGGCTTCTTCTCACTCTTCCTCTCATTTACCCCCCTTTGACAATCTGGGATTGGTACTTTCATTCAAAGTGTAACTGAAACCAATGACATCCATTACAGGACTAAAGGGTTTATTTTTCAAACCCAAGCTGACGATAAGAAGCTTGTAATGAGACTGTTCTTATAAATGGATTACAGTGAGTCTTTACCTCCTTGGATATCACAGGTTACGGAGACATTCTCCCACTCTGATGCTGAGTACAGTGACATTCATCTCCTTCCCTGAAATTCCAGAATGTTAAATTTCATTCCCATCTCTCTCATTGGAATTTCACCATATAGCCTTAAATGCCCTTAGAGTACGTTCTGCTCCACTGACTGCAATAAAAGAATCTTGGGTGTTGCTTGATCTGGTTCTCTCAGTTTAGTCAACAAAAGAAAGCCAACGTAGTTTTTAAACACCCGATCTAGAGAATCTTTCATTGCCGAAGTTTCCCTAAAATTGGGTGCATGGCAGTGCATGTATTTTCCCACCTTGATTATCTCAATGGCCTTAGTTTGGGCCAGGCCTATGCTGGCTCAGACACCTCTAACGGCTTCATAGAGAGCACATGTTAAGAAATTACGCCACTGGGGCAGTGTGTTCTGGGCCTTTAGGATGCTCCAATGAACCATAATCATCAGACACTTTTCATTCTAAACTCTCAACATGGGACTTCTATCCTTTAATCAGAAAAGGATCAAACTATTTATCAATGTAAGAAACTTTCTTGTCTCGCCTTGGTTAGATTTCTCTGTCCTGTCTAATTGTTCCTTCAGCAGATACCAACATTTTATGTTGAATTGTGTTTGTGCTTCCTCCACCTCAATCTTGATTTTTTTCTTATAAATATTTGTTGGATTAGGACTTGATCTTTGTTCCAGAAATACCTGAAGACACAGTCCTACACAAGCTAAACATGTAGCATCAACACTCTGCAAGGCCAAGTTAATACCCAAGGAAACAAGAAGTTAATGTGACGTGTTCATGAGCTACAGGCATTGAAACAACACATGCATGACTGACAGTGTTTGCTATTAGGTGTTACAGCTTTCTGGTGGATCCTCACACAATGATCCAGCTTCTGGTAACTGGACTAAAGCTGTGTTTAATCTAATAACTACACTGTGTACCTATGTGCTGCTGAAGTGGCTCCATAGCTGTTCAATGTCTGTTTCCGGGTGCCACAGGTACAATCCGCCAGGAATACTTCAGCAAGGTGGTTCCATTCATTCTTAGACAATAAGGCCCAGCGAGTCAAACGTAGATCTTTCACTTCTGAGCTCAGCGGACCTCACATTGGGGGGTCCCTCGAGGGTCCCCTCTATCACCTGCCCCCCTTAGGATATATCTGGCCATCATTCTATCTTATTTAGGGGCTTCAGTAGTCAACCTACTTAAATGCTAGTGATACCGAGGTCTACCTTAGGTTCTCTCTTTACAGATCGATAGGTTGAGATCTAAGGCAGGTTCTGGCCAACATCCAGACTTGGATGGATGCCAGTTGCATCCAGCTGAACCCCTTTAAAACGAAGATCATCCTTTGGAACACTAAGGGAGATGCACAATTACTGTCCTTGCACCAGGTAGAATGCTGAAGACAAAATATTACAAATTTGGGAGTGATATTTGACACCAAAGCCTCCATCTCTGCAAGTAAATGTTATTGTTAGGATTCTTACATTAGCTCAGGGGTCATCTTATTTTTTCCAGAAATATATGGAAAATTGTTTTGCTTCTAGAATATTGACTCCAGAGTTCTCTATTTTCAAATTTTGTCAAATTATGTTATTGTAACGAGTGCCTCTTGTGGTTAATGATTTAAAGGTGTTGGTCAGCACACATTTAAGGCTCAGGGGTGGGGTCTTTCTAGGGTGCACCGTCAGAGGATTTGTTCTTGTTCGATATTCACCTCATTACCCAGAGCGCTTAGTTTCTCTCCCATTACAGTACACCCGCACGTAGTTACCATTAGCTCAGAGTACTGCAATCTATCACCCTCAGGGGAAAAAACAGGCGTTGTTGATAGGATCATACATTATTCCTGCTTGGATTACTGCTCTGTCCTTTACTGTTTTATTCCCAAGGCTTCACTCCATGGAATACAAAGGGCACAGAATGCAGCTGTCGCGGATGTAACTGAGCTTCGAAGCGGAATCATACATCCCATGCATGCAGAGCTTTACATTGGCTACTGGTTGCAGACTTTATATACCTACCTAAACTAACTACTCCAGAGTTATATATCCACATAAAAATCCCCTATATGCATAATATCCATAAACTAATTGCCAGAATTAAAAAATGTACATTTAGCAACACGCCTCAAATTGTCCTCAGACAGGCTGACATCAGGAAGCCTCCTTTTTATGACTGAACCTCATTAAGCCATAACTCCCTCTCCCAGTAGGAAGGCGCTTCTTCTTATTCAACTCTTTCTGCTGCTGTCATATGACGTACGATGACTGAAGGAGAAACCACTCCAGGAGGTAGCTCACTCTCTGTACTGGTCCCCAATATCTGGAATTAATTATCACTAGAAATTAGGTTCTCATCCCTTCACCAACGATCTTAAGAAAACTGGTTGTTTAAGAAAACCGCCAAATGACCCAGTCAGAGAGTGAAAGCCATATACACTGAGACATAGTTTTCTCTTCCGAACTCAGTCCTTCGCTTTACTTGTTTCACTGTTCAGTGTTCTCAGACCCTACATCTGCTTTAAAAATAATTCTGCATAAATAAATAATTTAATAAGATTCTTGAGAAAACGACACTTGCGCCTATATTGATCCTATCACACACAAGTCCTCAAGTAGTCATTTATTAAAGAGACGGTAGATATAGTTTTCGATTTGTGCTGGCTGGTTCGAAAGAGTGGAGGCTTGCAGTTCGGACACTCAACATCCTGTCCTAAGCCTGGGTTTTTCCATCGATGATAGTAAGGCATGTGAATGATGGCACACAATGCCTCTAAGCCCAGAGGCATGCTTCTCTCATCATGTATGTCTGCTTGGAAGACTGACAGCTCTTCAGGCATGATATGGCCTGTGTGAATTATCGAGTTGATATTTCCATGGCTCTCCAGATGAGTGACGACCACTTCTCAACCATTAAAGCTTGAGGCCACTTCCAAATTAATGGCCAATCTTGGAATGACAGTGGCTACATGTCCTGGCTTTATATTCTGTCCCAGGGAAGTGAAAGGGACGCCAAGACCTCCTGCTGTTTCCTCATGTCAAGCACTTAGGTGTCCAAAGCCCTGCTGAGGTTCACGGTGTGTAACAAGCTCCTCAAACAGTTCTTAGCTATTCATTTTTTTTTCCAACAATCCTTTATTGGTATATCAACTTTATTCCAGAGGCATCAGGCCCCTGTCACATAGTACGCTGAACAAGAAAACAAAGTACACATTGAGCAGAAGTATAGCACAAAGCATCATACACTCAATCCGGAGAGTCACAATTGGCATCGAGAGCGCAATATTACAATTTAGGACATTCAAACTCGATAAAGGCCGGTCGGGGATAGCTATTATTTTCTTATGTTTTTGCTCCAGCTCAGAGTGGTTTTGTAGGACCCACTAAAAGACCTGGCAAACCTCAAGCATGACATTCACATGCTACTAAAATGCCCTCTTCACTTGTCCAAAACAGACTATTTCTGGTAACACAGGTCCCAAGAGATTACAACATGCCCTGCAGAGCACTGCCTTAGAATGTGTGCATCACCAACACCCAACAAACCAAATACCAAAATGTCAAAACTGACATTTTCAGATGAGCTACTTACACTTGGAGCTGGATCTCCGCAAACGTCAGCTGTGATAATTTGCTGAAGAAACAACGTGCACCTGTGAGGCTACGTGTCGAGGCAAGAATGCTGCTAGCGAGAAACTGTTTCCCTCTAGTTATCCTCTGTGCTTCAAGGAAAAGACTGCCAAATTATAACTTTATTGGTTTAGTTTTGCGAAGGCGACAAACTTGAAAACTTTACAAATGTTGGCAGTGTTAGTAAAACTTTCGTTGCTGGTCAAATTTCCTGAAAGAAATTAGGTTGTGCTCTCCTGCAAAACCTACTTTCCCAGCCAAATAAAACTTGTTGCAGAATTTGTAACCAATGGCTCTCTGTATTTGCTTTACTCCAAGCAGGACTATCATCTGAACTGAGGGAGAGGTAGTCCAGCAGGAGGCAAGGAAGTCTGTAAGCTACCATTGGCCATCCAATCTTCTACAAGCAAGTGCATTAGCCTGGTCTTCTCTCTATCATCTATCTAGATCTTATACCTCCATAGGGCCACTGAGCAACCTTACCTTCCTTTCACAGATACGTACAGATGACAAAAGGATATGGTGAAATGTGTACCAACCAGTACCTTGAGTATTCAAACAGCTGGGCATCCAGTCACAGATAGCCATGCTCTGCCAGTTGGATTCTCATGCGATGAAAGAAGACTTCAATTTGTTTTACGTTTTTATGGTTGCAACACAGGGAATATCTGGTACTACCAAGAAACCTCTCTTTTTAGTGCCTTCAGGTCTGTGTATAAAAATATTTAATGATGTAGCATGACTTTCTGCTCCATCACAGGTTAATGCTATTTGACACTTGAAATGTGATCATGTCTTGCTCTAGTTTATGTTTGTTTGTGCTTCTGTTTCTCTTTTTCAGCATTGTCTAGGATTACACACTCAAAACAAAGTAGTCAATATGAAAATGAATACCAAATAATGTGGATACCATCCTGTAACTGATTATAGAATAATGTACGTTTATGTGTTGTTGCAGGATGTATTCATTTGTGCTGAAAATAATGAAACAAATAAAAAAAATCAAAAAAATCTAAACATAGATAGACAGTAATAAATTCAAGTGTGATGCTACAAAACAGAAGATGTTACTGCATGGCAATGCCAGCGATAGGCCATTATGGGCCTAAGTGTTTTGCTGTTCACAGGCTGAGACGGCTGCAGCGCTTCTCTGAGATGACTTTTAGCTCTCTTCTCAGCCAGTGACACCCACAGGTGACTCGCTATAGCGCCCCTATGAGATTCCAGTTCTCCTCCCGGCCTGTGATGTTCACTGGCTGAGACTGCTGTAACGCTTCTCTGAGATGACCTTTAGCTCTTTTCTCAGCCAGTGACACCCATAGGTGACGCGCTATAGCGTTCCTAGGAGAATCCAGTTCTTCTCCCAGCCTGTGATAGTCACAGGCTGAGCATGCAGTAGTGCTCCTATGAGGCCTTCAACTATCTTCTCATGACGCTCCTACATGATTCTGCACTCTTCTCCCAGCCTGTAATACCCAAAAGGTGAGCCCGCTGTTATGCCTTTAGCTCTCTTCCTGGCCTTTGGCGCCCTTTTGCTGACCTGCTGTAGTGCTCCTAGATGCTAGGAGCTAGAACATCATAAGCTCTTCTACCAGCCTGTGATGCTCACAGACTGAATCGGCTATAGTGCTTTATGAGATGACTCGGCTCTCTTCCAAGCCTGTGACGCCCACGAGCTGACCCGCTGTACCACTCCTAGAAGATCCTGAGCTCTTCTACCAGCCTGTGATGCCACAGGTTGAGTCTGCTCTAGAGCTCCTAAGAGACGACGTTCAGCTCCCTTCCCAGCCTGTGATGCCCACAGACTGAGCCTGCTGTAGCGCTCCTAGGCGATCCTGAGCTCTTCTCTCAGCATGTGATGACTGCAGGTGGAGCCCGCTGTAGCACTCCGAGGAGATTCTAAATTCTCCTCGCAGCCTATGATGCCCAAAGATTAAGCCCACTGAGACGCTGCTAGAAAACGAACTTCGGCTCTATTCCCAGCCTGTAATGTTACAGACTGAGCTGGCTGAGCCTGCTGCAGGGCTCCTAGGAGATTCTGAGCTCCTCTCTCAGCTTGTGATGGCCACAGGCTGAGCTTGCTGTAGCACTCCTAGGAGATCCTGAGCTCTTCTCCTGGCCTGTGATGCCCAGGAGCTGACCCGTTGTAGCGCTCCTAAAAGACGACCTTCAGCTCTCTTCCTAGCCTGTGATGCCCATGAGCTGACCTGCTGGACCTCTCCTAGGAATGCCTGAGCTCTACTCCAGCCTGTGACACCCACGAGCTGGCCCGCTGTATCCCTCCTATGAAACAACCTTCAGCTCTCTTCCCAGCCTGTGGTGCCCAGGAGCTGACCAGCTGGACCACTCCTAGGAGTGCCCGAGCTATGATTTCCAGCTGCTGACAATGTAGAGCTTGTGCTAACCCTCCCAGCCTCTGATGCTACAAACTGACTTCTAGTGTTTCTAAGAGACAGTAAGCTCTTCTTCCATCCTGTGGCCCAAACGTGCTGACCACACTGTAGTGCTCTAATGAGCCCTTCAGCTATTTCTTCATCCTGTAATTCAGCAGACGACTATCTACTGTACCCTTCTGGGAATCCTTCAACACCCTGTTCCCAATGACTCGCAACACATGTAACCAATCAAAAGGACTCCTTTCAAAGGTCTTTTGTCCAAAAAGAACCAAACCAGTGGGTGGGGTAGACTGTTCCTGATATATGATACCTCTGTGTGGCCCAGAGGAAAAAGCTTCAATGGCAGGAGACATAGGGTGTGGAATGCTTGTGACCGTAACGTTACTACCTCTAACCCAACACTTAGCAGCAGCCTCGGTCCCGCCTCGTCCAGGAGGTTTCAGAGGCTGGACACTATAGAGTTGGCAGTGTCAGCAACAAGCCAAGCGCGCCTTGGCCATCAGGTTTCCTACCGCAACCATCTCGCTCTCTGATCTACCGACCTACATTTATTGGTTTGTGGGTGAACCTACAAGGGAGAAAGCACATTAGGAGTGTTTTCCATTTTACACCAAAACAATATTAGAGGTATTTCACATGACCTAATTACCGTGCAGTGCATACAGCAGCCAATGTTTGATGCATCTATCAAATAACGATTAAGTCATTTTCTACATTAATCAGGAATGTCAATGGAATGCTATGTGCCTTGTTTCCGTAGCACATGGTACAGAAATCAAAAACAAATATTTATTCAAATTGTTAGGTTTTCTTAGAACAGTGGTTCTCAGCCAGGGGGTCCGCGAGAGCCTAGAAAATTAAAAAATATTAACAAATATTGACAAATTAGGTCCCCAGCTTCCAGTAATGACTCAGGCGGGGGTTCCCGGATTCCCATGATGATTCAGTGGGGGTCCCTGGGTTCCATTAATTTTACAGTGGGGGTCCACAGAAATCAAGAGGTTGAGAACCACTGTCCTAGAATAATCCATCCAGGTTACTATATCCTGTCTTTCTCAATACAGGAATACCGGTTCACAGCTCGATCGAAATGATTCATCTAACAACTCTACAGGCAAACAGATCCTTTAACATGGCTTCAAAAGCAATCTGGTGGGAGCTGTGCTGCAGACTCACAAGTGAATGTGTCTGAAACCAGTACCAAGGATACAACACTCTGCCGAGACGTAGCGACCCTGAGAATCTGAGGGACAAGAAGCAGATAACCAGCCCAAGGAGAGGATGTGCCTGTAACCAGCTTCCCTTTGAGAGCCCACAGAGTGCCTTTACGATAGATCAGATGATTTTACAGACCACCACCGACTGGTAGACCTAATGCTGGACTGGAGAGGTGCAACCTGAGGAAAGGATGTGCATTAAACCAGTTTCCCACTCAAGAACCCACACAATCTTTACGATAGCCCAGACTTGTTCATGGACAGGCATCCACTGCGGAATGTGATGGCTGGGCTCAAGAGGTCCTGTCTAAGGAGGGGGTGTGCCAGAAACCAGTTCCTTACTTTTAAGACCACAGAGAGCCTTCACAATAGCTTAGATGTGTTAAAGGATCTCCAGGCACTGGGGGTGTGAAGGGTGGGGCAGAGAGCTACAGTCAATGCAGGGGGTGTGCCAGAAACCAGATCCTCACTTTTGAGGCCACACACTGGACTGATGTGAGCCCAAATGTGTTCAGAGACCCTTATTTACTTGGGGGTTTGATGCAGGGCTAGAGAAATGCAGCCTATGGAGCAGACATGCCTGAACTTCGGTCTCTGGTCAAGAAGCGACATACTGCTTTGTAGTCGGTCTGCATGTGTTCAGAAACCACAAACCTGAAGATCTGATGATGGTTCTAGAGATGTGCACCTACGGACAGGATGCGCCGAAAACATGAACTCTGCTCAAGGAGTGACACAGCTTTGACATTAGCCCACATGCGTTGATTTCAATTAAGAAGAGGTGATGCCTAAGGGAATGGTGTGTCTAAAACCACCCTCCCACCCAAACGACCTCACGCAGTTTTAACGTTTGCCCATATCTATTCAAGAAGCCCATCGACTGGCAATCTGATGGCTGAGCTTGAAACGTGCAACCTAAGCAGTGGGTATGCTTGGAACTGGTTCTCTGCTCAAGAAACAAAACACTACCTGGATTTTGCCAACATTTGTTCAAACACATGCACTACCCTGAGAATCTGAAGGCTGGATATGTGAAGACTAAGGAACTGATATGAGTCAACACGGATATTGCACGAGAAGCCACATGTGGCCTTCATGTTAGCTCGCATGTTTTCAAGGGCACCCATTGACTTGAGATCCAAAGACTGGGCTGGAGAAGTGCAGCCTCAAGAAGAGTATAGGCCTCAAACCAATTCTCCACTATTATTGACATGCAGCCTTCCTTTTAGCCTTTTGTAGACTTGAGAAGAAAATATATGTGAAGTCGAGACAGACACCACCTCACCAAGGAAACTAGAACCGACTGGGAGAAAGAAATCCATATGAATAATGGGTAATGTACCTGTATGTTTAAATATCAGCCACAAGTAAAGTATCACCCCGCTGTAGTCTGGTGCACGTCTTGCCTCTGATTAACCAGACGGCCATCTTGGCAATCTGTTTTGGCTATCAAACTCCGCTAAGACCAATCACAAAGGTGCATACAACCAAACCTTTACCCACCAAAAACAAAAAACACAGATGCACCCCCAGAGGTCAGAGAGTCTTAGGAACTGAGACCGGGATGTCAGCCAGGCTCTCAAAGCTTCCCTCACCCAAGAGTTCCACAACTCTTCATCCCAAGCACCAAAGTACTACTACAACTACTTGGATTTTTACCCCGGAATCACAGTCCTTTCACCATTAACGTCTCATCCAATGACCCAGGCTGGTGGACGACACTTCACAGGAACATCCCATCAAATCAACATTCAAGTGCTTGTAGAAACCAAGCCATACGCATCATAATGAAGACTATCTTTTTCTATCTATCCTCAATTCACCTTTGGCTAAGTAATAAACAGGTCTATGGTTCTGAAGTACATTTTTATACCGAAGGCCGGCTATCTCAATCATAATTGCAAACATTAAACAATGATAAAAAGTTTTAGGAACTCTGCATTATTTAACGAGAGTGTTCCCTTGTTGCTTATGTTTAGGTTCCACCATCTTTGCACCTTTGTTAATGAATCTACGAGTTTCACACTTGCTATCCAGCCTCCAGGCTAGACTCTATTTATTGTGGTCCATCACTATTGAAGGGGATAAACTGCTTATTTGATTTCCACGCCTTTACAGCTTGTTGAACATAAAACATCACTTGGGTACTGCCTCGGGTCAAGCAGATAAAATTAAAGAGTTCAGGCGGTAAATATAAAAACTTCTGCTAAATTTATACTTAATCTTCACTGTATCTCCAGGGTTAGTACTTTACAAAATCATAATAACCCACTTGTGTTCTGCAGCTCAAAAACGTGGGGGGCCTATTAATTCCTGCAATATGGAGCAAGATGTCTTCCGGGTGTTTTACAAAACAGGCATCAACAACAAGAAAGCATCAGTGAAGGAGCGCTACCCACACCCGTCCTGATGGCAAGATTTAGCGCAACAAAAATTGGCAGCCCTCGGTTGTGGCAACCTGGCTTTGCTTTGTCTGCAGTTTTAGTTGAGAGGTAAGGTGTGTCGGGTGAGACTTCACATTTCAGCTGGTATTAGAAATGCTTCGCAGCAGCTTTGGTTCTCCTTTTCTCAAACACATTCTCATGTTCTTTTCATAAATGTAATCTTACTGCAACAGACCCGATCATTCAAGCTCCCAATTCCCTGTTGTGTGATGAACGCTAATACTTGCACTCAAAACACCAGTGGCTATTGTGTTTTTTCACATCTCACAATGTCAACAAATCACTTTGCTCGACTTCCCTCACCAAGTACAAATAAAGTTTGCCTCTTATCTGCAGAAAATCCACTTTATCCTAATCGGAATGTGAAATACCACCTACATTTATTCCTTCTTTCTACTGCTCAGGAAGGCAGAAACACCACACGTGTCAAACAAAATACTTTTATTTTACTCTTTCATTAACTAAACCCTTTTTTCCAAATGGTAAAATCTGACTACTGGTCACCTGTGGCTAATTCATTGCTTTAATATTTTTTGCAGTTTCTAATCTCGCTTGGTCCACTAGGATGTCATGTTCTAAGTAGAGATGGGCGTAATTTGCGTAATTTGCTGTAAACTAATTATGCAAGATTATGCAGAATTACACAAGGAGCATAACACATCAGTAAGCAATTTTTTTTTATAGCAACATGCCCCTTTACGTCCAAAATATACCCCAAAACAATAACACTAAACCCAACAGAACACAAAGAGCAGCAATTTATCGCTAAGTTTGTTGTTTCTGTGCTCCTGCGGTAGGACTTGTGTGTCAAATTACTCATAATTATGTGAGGGGGTGTAATTATGTAATTTGTTGTACTTGTGTCAAAAGAGTAATTCGAAATTACTCAGATCACTCAGGCGTGATTACAATTTCTGGCAGGCCTAATTCTAACATTCGATCACGAACCCATGCACATACCTCACGTCTTTAAAGCCAATATTAGGACCCAGCAGAGAACCTTCCACAATTTTATAAAAAGTGTGCTCTGTCGGTTCAAATCCCGAGCTCGAAAAACCAAATACCAGGGAGCTCCCCAAAACAAAAGATCAAATGAACCCTATTTCTTAGCATGGACTACTGCCTATTAGTCTATGGAGTGTAGTATTTCCATCTCACATAACCGAGACACAAAGCGGACTATGTTATTGGATCTGGGCCTTAGTTCTATGCCGCGGCTGGGCCAATGGTTCACAAAAGATCATCTGACACCACCACCCTGCACAGGAAACACCCCGTCTTTCGCATTCTTTAACCATAGGGCTTTGTTATTTCAATAAAGTGTCTCAATGCAATACAGAAAGTAACAACTTGTGTTCCACCACCCACTGCGACAACGTTGTGAAAGACCCATTTTCATCGAGTTGCAACAAACGTGGCAATATCCAGGACTACACGACAAGCCTCTAAGTGTTTTCTTTGCCCTCATTGTGTGCACCACTCACTCCCATTTGCAACCTCATCAACGCATTTATTAAAGGCATTTATTGGTTATATCCCTCCGTCGCAGCACATGTTTGGGTAGATAACTTATTCTGTATTCAAAACTGCATTAAAATATGCAGAAAATCCATGTGCTGTTGGGAAAAAAGATCCTTGTACTGTGCTACCCAGACTCCTCATTTCACTTTCTGGTGGACCCTGTGGTTTTGCCTAGAGAGCACCACACTGGAGGACTCTATGCATTTTTGTGATACGCCGCCATTAGTGGAGGATAGCTCCTACCCCTTCACCAAGCCCTGAATGAATGACAGTTGTAGCTGAGATTCTAGAGAGGGAGCCATCTGATTTTTTTTTAATATACTTTACTGAAATCCATTCCAAGATGGCTGCCAGTGGAGCACACCCTAGCATGCATCTGTACACATGGGTGGCCATCTTGGAATGGTTTTGGAATATTTTGTTATTATTTTAAACGCATGGTCGGCACATCAAGAAAAGCAAGCCAGTTAGCATGAAGCTACCGGCCCATCTCCATTAAAGTTTAGAAAAAACATATTCTGGAAAGAAAAATGCATGTGCACTACTTAAAGTTAGGATTACAACACTGTGCATAGACAAACTACATTACTTCACACTAAGAGAATAAAACGGCTTAAGTGGAGTGACTCACAGCGCTATATGCTGCATATCGTGCTGGACAAAAGCAAAATGTGAATGAAACCAACACAGACAAAGGGATAAAGAGGGCTGACTAAAACCACCTCTATGTATGTGTTTAAAGAGATTTAGGGCAGTGGTTCCCAACCTATTGACTTCTGTGGACCCCCACTTTATCATTACTGAAACCCAGAGACCCCCACTGAATCATTATTGAAATCTAGGGATCCCCCACTAAGTCAATACTGGAAGCTGGGAACCTAATCTGTTAATACTATTTAATTTTCTAAGCAGTTGCGGACCCACTGAAGATGCTTCGCGGACCCCCAGGGGTTCCCGAACCACAAGTTGGGAACCACTGTTTTAGGGGAAACAACAAAAGGTATTGGTTAATGTCAGATTGAAAAAGTACAGTATTTTCAGTGGTACTGTGTGGCTACCCCATACATATTACAAACTGGAAATGTCTCTACACTAAGGACACTGCATAAGTAATGCAGTGTTTACATTCTGCCCGCGGTTCTAGCACCACCAAGCACTTTATAAATATGATGCTCCCTTTGCAGACATGCCGCGTGCCTGCATCAGTTAAGCTTCTGATGCTAGCAGTGGTCTGTGTGTCAACGCCATGCTAACAGTGCGGTTCACATTCTGCGTGTCTGGCTGCACTATGCAGTATGTCACACGACCGCATTGCCGTCATCTGTGTGTCTGGATGCAGCATGTCACACCATCAGAACTGTCCTCGTCTATGTGTCTGGATGCATAGAGCACACCATACAGCTAATACTGTGTTTCATTATCTGTACGTCTGTCAACTCTGCGCACACAATATAAACATGGCAGTGTTTACATTCCGTCTGTGTGTCTGGTTCCCATGACCATGTTACATGCACAGTACCTGTTTTCAGCTCTTTGTATGTCAGCCTAAGTTACACACAAAATGCAAAGAATGCACCTTTGATATTCAGTCTGTGCGTCTGGCTGCAATAAGCATGTTACATGCCCTGTATGTGTTTCGGTTTCTTTGCATGCCGGTCTATGTTACACACAATATACAAACAATGCAGTGTTTACATTCTGTCTGCGTGTCTGGCTGCAATAAGCATGTTACATGCGCAGTACGTGTTTTCAGTTTTTGTATAGCAACACAAAAGGATGATGGACGGAGGGTTGAAACTTTTCAAACACTCACCCTCAGTCACAGATTTGGGTTTACTCCATCCTTCTTTTGCTCACCATGCCACCCCAGTTTGGACCCAGACGTATGTAAATCAGTCTTGACCCTGTTCCCCCTGGGAACAGTCCAGAGCAAACTGCAAGGAAAGGTCCTCCCTGGACCAGAAACAAGCATCCTGGGACCGGTTTCAGGGTATCATCCTTCATCAGCCAGGCTAGCTTTAATCCAGTGGTACAGTGAGCAAGGGACCCATGTCTGGGCATTCTGTACCAACTGGGGTGGCATGGTGAGCAAAAGAACGGTGGATTAAACCCAGATCTGTGATTAGGGGTGAGTGTTTGCATTGTTCAGCACTCAGTCAATCATCCTTTTGTGTTGCTTCAGTTTTTGTATGTCAGCCTAAGTTACATACATTAGACAAAGAATGCAGTGTTAATATTCCGTGTGTCTGGCTGCAATAAGCATGGTACACGCACAGTACATGTTTTCATTTTTTGTATGTCAGCCTAAGTTACACACAGGATACAAAGAATGCAGTGTTTACATTCTGTCTGTGTGTCTGGTCGGAATAAGCATGTTACACGCATAGTACATGTTTTCAGTTTCTTTGTATGTCAGGCTAAGTTGCACACAAGATACAAACAATGCAGTGTTTACATTCAGTCTGCATGTCTGGCTGTAATAAACATGTTAGACACACAGTACAAGTTTTACGTTTCTTTGTATGTCAGCCTAAGTTACACACAATGTACAAAAAATGCAGTGTTAATATTCCGATTGCGTGTCTGGCTGCAGTAAGCATGTTACACGCACAGTACATGTTTTCAGTTTTTGTATGTCAGCCTATGTTACACACAAGATGCAAAGAATGCAAGTTTAAAATTCAGTCTGTGTGTCTGGCAGCAATGCGCATGTTACATGCACAGTACATGTTTTAAGTTTCTTTGTATGTCAGCCTAAGTTACACACAAGATACAAAGAATGCAGTGATTACGTTCCGTCTGCGTGTCTGGATGCAATAAGCATGTTACACAGGCAATACATGTTGTCTACGCACAAGACACAAACAAATCAGTGTTTACATTCTGTCTGTGTGTCACTTTCTGGTGGACCCTGTGGCTTTGCCTAGAGAACACTACACTGGAGGACTGTGCATTTTAGCGTTACACCATTATTAGTGGAGGAGAGCTCATCAAGCCATGGATGAATGATAGTTGCAGTGTATGTGCTGTGTATGAGGCATTATAGATGATTACAGCCCTTGGCTTCCTTGTAGCACCTCCTGCCTCTCGTCAGGTCAGACTGACATTGAACACAATGTGGCGATAGCAGATGGGCTAGGCTGTCGCAATGGCTTTGGCTTTGCTAACCTGCTGGTTCACGGTAACTTCACTGTAGGGGTCTGCATTCCTCCTATTACACTCACTTAAGGTAACAAGAATTGGCAATGCCAATGTCAACAGGTCTGGCTTGTGACTGAAAGTGACTTTTGTGCCACTGATGAGTTTAGGCGCTCAATAAATAATCTTACATACACTCATCTTTACATTTATGCCTCCATTCATCGATCCACTGATGCATTCTTGCATTCACACTCTGACACAACCACAATAAAACGCACACGAACTATGTGACATATGCAAGATAAATTAAAAACAGTAAAAAGAAACATGTGGGAGTCTAAACCCACAGCAGACGTATGCTTACACTACTGATACTAAACATAGCAGTGGGAGTCAGTCTTGCAGAGGTACTGTACATAGTCTATCGTTGTTATAAAGTTCCAGCAGGGCTGCCACATTTAGAACCAACACGTTGGCCATCTTGGATTGGCAAAACAATGACAAAGCAGGAACAACAGCATGCAGTCGAAATAAGTGGCAAGCAACCCATTGGCACTACCTGTGGTCTGCTTTTAAAGAAAATTGTTTAAAAAAAGAGAAGGAGCTAATTAAAGTGCAACTGTAAGGAAATGCCTCCTTGGCATGGTTGCCCCCTGACTTTTTGCCTTTGCTGATGCTATGTTTACAATTGAAAGTGTGCTGAGGCCTGCTAACCAGGCCCCAGCACCAGTGTTCTTTCCCTAACCTGTACTTTTGTATCCACAATTGGCAGACCCTGGCATCCAGATAAGTCCCTTGTAACTGGTACTTCTAGTACCAAGGGCCCTGATGCCAAGGAAGGTCTCTAAGGGCTGCAGCATGTCTTATGCCACCCTAGAGACCTCTCACTCAGCACAGACACACTGCTTGCCAGCTTGTGTGTGCTAGTGAGAACAAAACGAGTAAGTCGACATGGCACTCCCCTCAGGGTGCCATGCCAGCCTCTCACTGCCTATGCAAGTATAGGTCAGTCACCCCTCTAGCAGGCCTTACAGCCCTAAGGCAGGGTGCACTATACCATAGGTGAGGGTACCAGTGCATGAGCATGGTACCCCTACAGTGTCTAAACACAACCTTAGACATTGTAAGTGCAGGGTAGCCATAAGAGTATATGGTCTGGGAGTTTGTCAAACACGAACTCCACAGCACCATAATGGCTACACTGAAAACTGGGAAGTTTGGTATCAAACTTCTCAGCACAATAAATGCACACTGATGCCAGTGTACATTTTATTGCAAAATACACCACAGAGGGCACCTTAGAGGTGCCCCCTGAAACTTAACCGACTGTCTGTGTAGGCTGACTAGTTCCAGCAGCCTGCCACACTAGAGACATGTTGCTGGCCCCATGGGGAGAGTGCCTTTGTCACTCTGAGGCCAGTAACAAAGCCTGCACTGGGTGGAGATGCTAACACCTCCCCCAGGCAGGAGCTGTGACACCTGGCGGTGAGCCTCAAAGGCTCACCCCTTTGTCACAGCCCAGCAGGGCACTCCAGCTTAGTGGAGTTGCCCGCCCCCTCCGGCCACGGCCCCCACTTTTGGCGGCAAGGCTGGAGGGAACAAAGAAAGCAACAAGGAGGAGTCACTGGCCAGTCAGGACAGCCCCTAAGGTGTCCTGAGCTGAAGTGACTAACTTTTAGAAATCCTCCATCTTGCAGATGGAGGATTCCCCCAATAGGGTTAGGATTGTGACCCCCTCCCCTTGGGAGGAGGCACAAAGAGGGTGTACCCACCCTCAGGGCTAGTAGCCATTGGCTACTAACCCCCCAGACCTAAACACGCCCATAAATTTAGTATTTAAGGGCTACCCTGAACCCTAGAAAATTAGATTCCTGCAACTACAAGAAGAAGGACTGCCCAGCTGAAAACCCCTGCAGAGGAAGACCAGAAGACAACAACTGCCTTGGCTCCAGAAACTCACCGGCCTGTCTCCTGCCTTCCAAAGAACTCTGCTCCAGCGACTCCTTCCAAAGGGACCAGCGACCTCTGAATCCTCTGAGGACTGCCCTGCTTCGACGACGACAAGAAACTCCCGAGGACAGCGGACCTGCTCCAAAAAGACTGTAACTTCGTTTCCAGAAGCAGCTTTAAAGAACCCTGCAACTCCCCGCAAGAAGCGTGAGACTTGCAACACTGCACCCGGCGACCCCGACTCGGCTGGTGGAGAACCAACACCTCAGGGAGGACCCCCGGACTACTCTACGACTGTGAGTACCAAAACCTGTCCCCCCTGAGCCCTCACAGCGCCGCCTGCAGAGGGAATCCCGAGGCTTCCCCTGACCGCGACTCTCTGAAACCTAAGTCCCGACGCCTGGAAAAGACCCTGCACCCGCAGCCCCCAGGACCTGAAGGACCGGACTTTCACTGCAGAAGTGACCCCCAGGAGTCCCTCTCCCTTGCCCAAGTGGAGGTTTCCCCGAGGAAGCCCCCCCTTGCCTGCCTGCAGCGCTGAAGAGATCCCTTGATCTCTCATTGACTAACATTGCGAACCCGACGCTTGTTCTAACACTGCACCCGGCCGCCCCCGCGCCGCTGAGGGTGAAATTTCTGTGTGGGCTTGTGTCCCCCCCGGTGCCCTACAAAACCCCCCTGGTCTGACCTCCGAAGACGCGGGTACTTACCTGCAAGCAGACCGGAACCGGGGCACCCCCTTCTCTCCATTTTAGCCTATGCGTTTTGGGCAACACTTTGAACTCTGCACTTGACCGGCCCTGAGCTGCTGGTGTGGTAACTTTGGGGTTGCTCTGAACCCCCAACGGTGGGCTACCTTGGACCAAGAACTGAACCCTGTAAGTGTCCTACTTACCTGGTAAAACTAACAAAAACTTACCTCCCCCAGGAACTGTGAAAATTGCACTGTGTCCACTTTTGAAATAGCTATTTGTGAATAACTTGAAAAGTATACATGCAATTGAAATGATTCAAAGTTCCTAATGTACTTACCTGCAATACCTTTCAAACAAGATATTACATGTTAAATTTGAACCTGTGGTTCTTAAAATAAACTAAGAAAAGATATTTTTCTATAACAAAACCTATTGGCTGGATTTGTCTCTGAGTGTGTGTACCTCATTTATTGTCTATGTGTATATACAACAAATGCTTAACACTACTCCTTGGATAAGCCTACTGCTCGACCACACTACCACAAAATAGAGCATTAGTATTATCTATTTTTACCACTATTTTACCTCTAAGGGGAACCCTTGGACTCTGTGCATGCTATTCCTTACTTTGAAATAGCACATACAGAGCCAACTTCCTACATTGGTGGATCAGCGGTGGGGTACAAGACTTTGCATTTGCTGGACTACTCAGCCAATACCTGATCACACAACAAATTCCAAAATTGTCATTAGAAATTGATTTTTGCAATTTGAAAAGTTTTCTAAATTCTTAAACGACCTGCTAGGGCCTTGTGTTAGATCCTGTTTAGCATTTCTTTTAGAGTTTAAAAGTTTGTAAAAGTTTGAATTAGATTCTAGAACCAGTTGTAGATTCTTAAAAAGTATTCCAACTTTTAGAAGCAAAATGTCTAGCACAGATGTGGCTGTGGTGGAACTCGACACCACACCTTACCTCCATCTACAGATGAGAGAGCTAAGGTCACTCTGTAAACTAAAGAAAATAGCAATGGGCCCCAAACCTACCAAAGTACAGCTCCAGGAGCTTTTGGCAGAGTTTGAAAAGGCCAACCCCTCTGAGGGTGGCAACTCAGAGGATGAAGATAGTGACTTGGAGGGAAATTCCCCCCCTCCAGTCCTACTTAGGGAGAGCAGGGCTACTCAAGCCCTGACTCCACAAATAATAGTCAGAGATGCTGGTTCCCTCACAGGAGGGACCAACAACTCTGAAATCACTGAGGATAACTCCAGTGAAGAGGACATCCAGTTAGCCAGGATGGCCAAAAGATTGGCTTTGGAAAGACAGATCCTAGCCATAGAGAGGGAAAGACAAGAGATGGGCCTAGGACCCATCAATGGTGGCAGCAACATAAATAGGGTCAGAGATTCTCCTGACATGTTGAAAATCCCTAAAGGGATTGTAACTAAATATGAAGATGGTGATGACATCACCAAATGGTTCACAGCTTTTGAGAGGGCTTGTGTAACCAGAAAAGTGAACAGATCTCATTGGGGTGCTCTCCTTTGGGAAATGTTCACAGGAAAGTGTAGGGATAGACTCCTCACACTCTCTGGAAAAGATGCAGAATCTTATGACCTCATGAAGGGTACCCTGATTGAGGGCTTTGGATTCTCCACTGAGGAGTATAGGATTAGATTCAGGGGGGCTCAAAAATCCTCGAGCCAGACCTGGGTTGACTTTGTAGACTACTCAGTAAAAACACTAGATGGTTGGATTCAAGGCAGTGGTGTAAGTAATTATGATGGGCTGTACAATTTATTTGTGAAAGAACACCTGTTAAGTAATTGTTTCAATGATAAACTGCATCAGCATCTGGTAGACCTAGGACCAATTTCTCCCCAAGAATTGGGAAAGAAGGCGGACCATTGGGTCAAGACAAGGGTGTCCAAAACTTCCACAGGGGGTGACCAAAAGAAAGGGGTCACAAAACCTCCCCAGGGGAAAGGTGGTGAGACACCAAAAATAAAAATAGTAAAGAGTCTTCTACAGGCCCCCAAAAACCTGCACAGGAGGGTGGGCCCAGAGCCTCTTCACAAAACAATCCTGGGTACAAGGGTAAAAACTTTGATCCCAAAAAGGCCTGGTGTCGAAACTGTAGTCAGTCTGGACACCAAACTGGAGACAAGGCCTGTCCCAAGAAAAGTTCCACTCCAAACTCCAATCCAGGTAACACTGGAATGGCTAGTCTCCAAGTGGGATCAACAGTGTGCCCAGAGCAAATCAGGGTCCACACTGAAGCTACTCTAGTCTCTGAGGGTGGGGTGGATTTAGCCACACTAGCTGCCTGGCCGCCTAACATGCAAAAATACAGGCAGCAGCTCTTTATTAATGGGACAAGTGTAGAGGGCCTGAGGGATACAGGTGCCAGTGTCACCATGGTGACAGAGAAACTGGTTTCCCCTGGCCAATACCTGACTGGAAAAACGTATACAGTCACCAACGCTGACAATCAGACTAAAGCACATCCCATGGCAATGGTAACTTTAGAATGGGGAGGGGTCAATGGCCTGAAACAGGTGGTGGTCTCCTCAAACATCTCAGTAGACTGTCTGCTTGGAAATGACCTGGAGTCCTCAGCATGGGCGGAGGTAGAGCTAAAAACCCATGCAGCCATGCTGGGTATCCCTGAACTGGTGTGTGTAAAAACAAGAGCACAATGCAAGGCACAGGGTGAAAAAGTAGAGCTGGAGTCTGGAAAAATGGCCCAGCCTACCAAGAGAAAAGGAAAGTCAGTTGGGAAACCAACTGCAACACAGTCAGAAAAAGAGAACCTCTCTTCTCAGGAAGAAGTTCTGCCCTCTGAGGGAACTGAGCCTTTGGAGCTTGAACCTTATCAGGTTGAGCTCTTAGGCCCAGGGGGACCCTCAAGGGAAGAGCTGTGTAAGGGACAAGAAACCTGTCCCTCTCTTGAAGGCCTTAGGCAGCAAGCTGCTGAAGAGTCCAAGGGCAAGAAAAATGGAACACATAGGGTCTATTGGGAAGATGGACTCCTGTACACTGAGGCCAGAGACCCCAAACCTGGTGCCACTAGGAGAGTGGTAGTGCCTCAGTCGTTCAGAGAGTTTATTCTGACCTTAGCCCATGATATTCCCCTTGCTGGGCATTTGGGACAAACCAAGACGTGGGAGAGGTTAGTCAACCACTTCTACTGGCCCAATATGTCCCAGAAGGTTAAGGAGTTTTGCCTCTCCTGCCCCACCTGTCAATCCAGTGGTAGGACAGGTGGGCACCCAAAGGCCCCCCTCATTCCACTTCCAGTGGTGGGGGTCCCCTTTGAAAGAGTGGGTGTGGACATAGTTGGTCCACTGGAACCTCCCACAGCCTCAGGAAATATGTACATCCTAGTAGTAGTGGATCATGCTACTAGGTATCCTGAAGCTATTCCCCTTAGGTCGACTACTGCCCCTGCAGTAGCCAAGGCCCTCATTGGTATCTTTACCAGAGTGGGTTTCCCTAAGGAGGTGGTGTCTGACAGAGGTACCAACTTCATGTCAGCATACCTAAAACACATGTGGAATGAGTGTGGAGTGACTTACAAATTCACTACACCATACCATCCACAAACTAATGGCTTAGTTGAGAGATTCAACAAGACATTAAAAGGCATGATCATGGGGCTCCCAGAAAAACTCAAAAGGAGATGGGATGTCCTCTTGCCATGTCTGCTTTTTGCTTACAGAGAGGTGCCACAGAAGGGAGTAGGATTCTCACCCTTTGAACTTCTGTTTGGCCACCCTGTAAGGGGACCACTTGCTCTTGTTAAAGAAGGCTGGGAGAGACCTCTTCATGAGCCTAAACAAGACATAGTGGACTATGTACTTGGCCTTCGCTCTAGAATGGCAGAGTACATGGAAAAGGCAACCAAAAACCTTGAGGCCAGCCAACAGCTCCAGAAGTTTTGGTATGACCAAAAGGCTGCACTGGTTGAGTTCCAACCAGGGCAGAAAGTCTGGGTTCTGGAGCCTGTGGCTCCCAGGGCACTCCAGGACAAATGGAGTGGCCCTTACCCAGTACTAGAAAGGAAGAGTCAGGTCACCTACCTGGTGGACCTGGGCACAAGCAGGAGCCCCAAGAGGGTGATCCATGTGAACCGCCTTAAGCTCTTCCATGACAGGGCTGATGTGAATCTGTTGATGGTAACAGATGAGGATCAGGAGGCAGAGAGTGAACCTCTCCCTGATCTTCTGTCATCAGACCCAAAAGATGGCTCAGTAGATGGAGTGATCTACTCAGACACCCTCTCTGGCCAACAGCAAGCTGATTGTAGGAGAGTCCTACAACAGTTCCCTGAACTCTTCTCCCTAACCCCTGGTCAGACACACCTGTGCACCCATGATGTGGACACAGGAGACAGCATGCCTGTCAAAAACAAAAACTTTAGACAGTCTGACCATGTTAAGGAAAGCATTAAGGTGGAAGTCCACAAGATGCTGGAATTGGGAGTAATTGAGCGCTCTGACAGCCCCTGGGCTAGCCCAGTGGTCTTAGTCCCCAAACCTCACACCAAAGATGGAAAGAAAGAGATGAGGTTTTGTGTGGACTACAGAGGGCTCAATTCGGTCACCAAGACAGATGCTCATCCAATTCCTAGAGCTGATGAGCTCATAGATAAATTAGGTGCTGCCAAATTCTTAAGTACCTTTGACTTGACAGCAGGGTACTGGCAAATAAAAATGGCACCTGGAGCAAAAGAGAAAACAGCATTCTCCACACCTGATGGGCATTATCAGTTTACTGTTATGCCCTTTGGTTTAAAGAATGCCCCTGCCACCTTCCAAAGGTTGGTGAATCAAGTCCTTGCTGGCTTGGAGTCCTTTAGCACAGCTTATCTTGATGATATTGCTGTCTTTAGCTCCACCTGGCAGGATCACCTGGTCCACCTGAAGAAGGTTTTGAAGGCTCTGCAATCTGCAGGCCTCTCTATCAAGGCATCCAAATGCCAGATAGGGCAGGGAACTGTGGTTTACTTGGGACACCTTGTAGGTGGAGGCCAAGTTCAGCCACTCCAACCCAAGATCCAGACTATTCTGGACTGGGTAGCTCCAAAAACCCAGACTCAAGTCAGGGCATTCCTTGGCTTGACTGGGTATTACAGGAGGTTTGTGAAGGGATATGGATCCATTGTGACAGCCCTCACTGAACTCACCTCCAAGAAAATGCCCAAGAAAGTGAACTGGACTGTGGAATGCCAACAGGCCTTTGACACCCTGAAACAAGCAATGTGCTCAGCACCAGTTCTAAAAGCTCCAGATTATTCTAAGCAGTTCATTGTGCAGACAGATGCCTCTGAACATGGGATAGGGGCAGTTTTGTCCCAAACAAATGATGATGGCCTTGACCAGCCTGTTGCTTTCATTAGCAGGAGGTTACTCCCCAGGGAGCAGCCTTGGAGTGCCATTGAGAGGGAGGCCTTTGCTGTGGTTTGGTCCCTGAAGAAGCTGAGACCATACCTCTTTGGGACTCACTTCCTAGTTCAAACTGACCACAGACCTCTCAAATGGCTGATGCAAATGAAAGGTGAAAATCCTAAACTGTTGAGGTGGTCCATCTCCCTACAGGGAATGGACTTTATAGTGGAACACAGACCTGGGACTGCCCATGCCAATGCAGATGGCCTTTCCAGGTTCTTCCACTTAGAAAATGAAGACTCTCTTGGGAAAGGTTAGTCTCATCCTCTTTCGTTTGGGGGGGGGGGTTGTGTAAGGAAATGCCTCCTTGGCATGGTTGCCCCCTGACTTTTTGCCTTTGCTGATGCTATGTTTACAATTGAAAGTGTGCTGAGGCCTGCTAACCAGTCCCCAGCACCAGTGTTCTTTCCCTAACCTGTACTTTTGTATCCACAATTGGCAGACCCTGGCATCCAGATAAGTCCCTTGTAACTGGTACTTCTAGTACCAAGGGCCCTGATGCCAAGGAAGGTCTCTAAGGGCTGCAGCATGTCTTATGCCACCCTAGAGACCTCTCACTCAGCACAGACACACTGCTTGCCAGCTTGTGTGTGCTAGTGAGAACAAAACGAGTAAGTCGACATGGCACTCCCCTCAGGGTGCCATGCCAGCCTCTCACTGCCTATGCAAGTATAGGTCAGTCACCCCTCTAGCAGGCCTTACAGCCCTAAGGCAGGGTGCACTATACCATAGGTGAGGGTACCAGTGCATGGTACCCCTACAGTGTCTAAACACAACCTTAGACATTGTAAGTGCAGGGTAGCCATAAGAGTATATGGTCTGGGAGTTTGTCAAACACGAACTCCACAGCACCATAATGGCTACACTGAAAACTGGGAAGTTTGGTATCAAACTTCTCAGCACAATAAATGCACACTGATGCCAGTGTACATTTTATTGCAAAATACACCACAGAGGGCACCTTAGAGGTGCCCCCTGAAACTTAACCGACTGTCTGTGTAGGCTGACTAGTTCCAGCAGCCTGCCACACTAGAGACATGTTGCTGGCCCCATGGGGAGAGTGCCTTTGTCACTCTGAGGCCAGTAACAAAGCCTGCACTGGGTGGAGATGCTAACACCTCCCCCAGGCAGGAGCTGTGACACCTGGCGGTGAGCCTCAAAGGCTCACCCCTTTGTCACAGCCCAGCAGGGCACTCCAGCTTAGTGGAGTTGCCCGCCCCCTCCGGCCACGGCCCCCACTTTTGGCGGCAAGGCTGGAGGGAACAAAGAAAGCAACAAGGAGGAGTCACTGGCCAGTCAGGACAGCCCCTAAGGTGTCCTGAGCTGAAGTGACTCTAACTTTTAGAAATCCTCCATCTTGCAGATGGAGGATTCCCCCAATAGGGTTAGGATTGTGACCCCCTCCCCTTGGGAGGAGGCACAAAGAGGGTGTACCCACCCTCAGGGCTAGTAGCCATTGGCTACTAACCCCCCAGACCTAAACACGCCCTTAAATTTAGTATTTAAGGGCTACCCTGAACCCTAGAAAATTAGATTCCTGCAACTACAAGAAGAAGGACTGCCCAGCTGAAAACCCCTGCAGAGGAAGACCAGAAGACAACAACTGCCTTGGCTCCAGAAACTCACCGGCCTGTCTCCTGCCTTCCAAAGAACTCTGCTCCAGCGACGCCTTCCAAAGGGACCAGCGACCTCTGAATCCTCTGAGGACTGCCCTGCTTCGACGACGACAAGAAGAAACTCCCGAGGACAGCGGACCTGCTCCAAAAAGACTGTAACTTCGTTTCCAGAAGCAGCTTTAAAGAACCCTGCAACTCCCCGCAAGAAGCGTGAGACTTGCAACACTGCACCCGGCGACCCCGACTCGGCTGGTGGAGAACCAACACCTCAGGGAGGACCCCCGGACTACTCTACGACTGTGAGTACCAAAACCTGTCCCCCCTGAGCCCCCACAGCGCCGCCTGCAGAGGGAATCCCGAGGCTTCCCCTGACCGCGACTCTCTGAAACCTAAGTCCCGACGCCTGGAAAAGACCCTGCACCCGCAGCCCCCAGGACCTGAAGGACCGGACTTTCACTGCAGAAGTGACCCCCAGGAGTCCCTCTCCCTTGCCCAAGTGGAGGTTTCCCCGAGGAAGCCCCCCCTTGCCTGCCTGCAGCGCTGAAGAGATCCCTTGATCTCTCATTGACTAACATTGCGAACCCGACGCTTGTTCTAACACTGCACCCGGCCGCCCCCGCGCCGCTGAGGGTGAAATTTCTGTGTGGGCTTGTGTCCCCCCCGGTGCCCTACAAAACCCCCCTGGTCTGCCCTCCGAAGACGCGGGTACTTACCTGCAAGCAGACCGGAACCGGGGCACCCCCTTCTCTCCATTTTAGCCTATGCGTTTTGGGCACCACTTTGAACTCTGCACCTGACCGGCCCTGAGCTGCTGGTGTGGTAACTTTGGGGTTGCTCTGAACCCCCAACGGTGGGCTACCTTGGACCAAGAACTGAACCCTGTAAGTGTCCTACTTACCTGGTAAAACTAACAAAAACTTACCTCCCCCAGGAACTGTGAAAATTGCACTGTGTCCACTTTTGAAATAGCTATTTGTGAATAACTTGAAAAGTATACATGCAATTGAAATGATTCAAAGTTCCTAATGTACTTACCTGCAATACCTTTCAAACAAGATATTACATGTTAAATTTGAACCTGTGGTTCTTAAAATAAACTAAGAAAAGATATTTTTCTATAACAAAACCTATTGGCTGGATTTGTCTCTGAGTGTGTGTACCTCATTTATTGTCTATGTGTATGTACAACAAATGCTTAACACTACTCCTTGGATAAGCCTACTGCTCGACCACACTACCACAAAATAGAGCATTAGTATTATCTATTTTTACCACTATTTTACCTCTAAGGGGAACCCTTGGACTCTGTGCATGCTATTCCTTACTTTGAAATAGCACATGCAGAGCCAACTTCCTACAGCAACTATAAAAAGAGAAAGCAGAAAATGAAAGGACTTGCCAATGGCCCTTGACCCTGAAGTGCACTCATTTTCAGGTGGATGTGCATGTGATCATAAACTGAAGTCATTCACATGGCAAGATATCTAATGACTGGTGTGGACTGAACCACTGTCTCATGCAGTTTGTGGTCATGTGTGGAAGCAAAGTGTAACACAATGACACTCAGACAAACCAATGGCACAACAACAGTGTTGACACAAAGATAGATAGATAGATAGATAGATAGATTAATTTAATTACAAGATCCTGGCAGACAGCTAAGAGGAGATTTAGGCAAGAAAATCGGTAACCAACACCAAAGGTCTTCCCTACAAAGGTAATCTGTGATATTTCATGGAACAAAATACCTTTCTATAGGCTAGGAAATAACACCCGCCCTTACGTGCCTACTGACTTGAACATATGCTTTTCACAATCAATATGTCAGGTCTACTGTGTTTATTCTAACTTTTCGGAATAATATAGTTAAGACTCCTGAAATATATTTTCCTAGTAAACCAATCAGGTCTCTAGCTGTTGCAACCACTGACTTGTCATTGTAACCAGCTCAGGTTTCTGAAATGAGCTCAAGCTTTACCATATGTCAACCACCAGGCATACAATCATACAATGAGACGGTACACACAATTGCAGCAAAATACTAGCTTTCCTGAGAGGGCCTTGCAAGCAGCCTGATAGTGCAAATGTTCTTTACCCACAGTTTGTCAGAGGGGGTAGCCAGCAACAAACCCTTGCTTACTAAATGTAATCTGTGAGATTCCATATAACAAAATAGCTATCTGTAGGCTTCAACAAAAGTAATAACAAATAACCCTTAAATGTCTATTAACTTTAACATTTGCTTGTCACAATATATTTCTCAGGCCTAGTACGTTTACTGTAACATTTCATAATAAAGAGATCAGGCCGTGATCAGTGGCTTGCCACCATAACCAACTCAGTCCTGCTTTATGGAGCATAGGTGTTAGCACAAACAAACAAATACAGTGTGAAGAGTCTTCTTAGTGGAAGCACACTGATTTGGACCAATCCAGTCCTGTTCTCAGGAGAACCAACATGTGGGTGGAGCCTAAGCCTCCCTCTCAGCAGTACCCAGAGAGCTCTTTTCTGTTGCTCACATACGTCAGTGTGACAGCTGAACCGCACTTAAAACTCATTGGTGTAGGATTGGACATTCCATAACCTGCTCTCTGAAGGCTAAAGTTGATGATGAAGGGGAGGGTATTGGGAATTTAACACAGCAATACAATCCCCATGACTGCTCTCCTCCCATCTCTGCTGCTAGAGAAAAACAAGCACTATAAATTATTTACCTATTTAGGACAGTTTTATTGCAGTGCCATGTGTAAGCTCTCGAAATGTGAAGCTTATGCAGCTATAATCTTGCTGGCCCTGGCAGCTGCATAAACAAACTAAATAATCACAGCTGCAGGAATGGGAATACGTTTTTTTGGTGGAAACACAAAACATCGGCCTGATCAAAACATGTACACCTGTTCACCAACATGTGGGTCGAGCCAAGGCCACTCTCTGTAGTTCTCCTGAAAGCTCATTTTTCGGTTAATTACATAAGGTATATTGACAGCTGCGCCGTCAAGCCAGTCCTAAAAACATTTTTCTGAAACTGTGTTTGACAGGACATCTTCTGCACTGAATCTCCACCCTCCGAGGTGCCAGGTAAAGTTACCTCGCTCCTCCAAGGCACCTCAGCGCAACCCACGCTCACAGTTTGAAGGAGGGCCATGCGGTTCTGGTCTGACGACCAGGTCTAGCCTCAGCTCTTGGCCCTTGGCCAGGGGAGATTGATCGCTCTTTCTATCTGGCGATCACATACAGGCCTGGCCGCGTTGAAGGCTTCAAGGCCTCTCCCCTGGTTCTTGGCTCCTTCAACGTTGGTACTTGCATTCCTTCTGTCTTCAAAGGTGAACACATGTTTCTAAAACTGTGCTTCGTAGGACACCTTCATCGCTGTAGCCCGGCCCGTGTGAAAATCCCAGACTCCTCGCGGACAGAACACATACAAAGGTCCAGTGATAAGCGGAGTTGGAAAAGGTGGACAACATATACTGGGTCTCTGCACAGCTTTAAAGGTAATCTGTAAGTCACTGTTTCTAACTCTCGTGAGATAGTCACTTGGGTAATATTTGGACTTCTCAGATCTTTGTGCATTCTGCAGGTGAAAAATTCTAATTAAATATCATAGCTTACAAATCTAGTACGACTGACCAGTGGGTCGATCCACTTACAGCCGCGATTGCTGTCTAACCTCTATGTAAATACTGTGACACTAAGAACTGATTTTGGAGTAATGCCCCACTGGTCACTTTGCAGAGGCGATACCTTTCACGCCCCTGGGAAATATGGGAATAGCTAGGATAATGCAGTGTACGCGCACTGCTCCAAACAGAATGTGTCTCTCTAACCCTTCTAGAGACTCATCGCTGCTCCCCAGATAACCCGAAGTGGACAATCCTTTGGCCTTCTGGAAGGTTAAGGCTTTGCAGTTATCATGCTGCCTCTCAATGCCTTCAGTTATGGAGGCCGCCTGAAAAACGATTCCCAGCTTGTCATCTAGCCAATCCTGGAAGAGAAAGGATCTCAACCCAGCTGCTAACCGAGGGGATCACTCTGGACCAGTTCAGCAGGAGCATTTGAAGTCTGGATCTCCTGAATACCGCCTTTGAACACAGAACCGGTATGAAAACGCCTTTGTTCCCTTTTGGACAGACCTCGCGTGGTCTGGTCCAAATAGAGCGCAATGTAGTAGTGATGATGAACAGATATTTATACAGCGCACAGATGCTCGAAGGAGTCCGATCTGTATATGGCGGATAGAATCTGCAAAACACACAACTGACTGGAATACTCCATGAGTAATAACCGGTGGCTGAGATCAAGCCAAACGTTGCATCCATCACATTTCTGTTTTCTAAATAAGAGCCACCTAAGGTCTGTGATGTAAGGCACAGGTAGGAAGCTGTAAACTGGACAAAATACACCAACAGGAGAAAAGAGAACCCGATGCTGCAAACAATGTCTGCTGTGAAGTTCTTGAGAACTTTGTAACACTGACAGTGTCAGAGACCTGGTGAGGCAGCATTCCAGGAACAATAACAAGGGAGGCTTTCGTGGAAGGCGGCAGCTCTGGTGAGCATTCCTCTGCTTCACAAGGACTGATGAGCACAAACAAGGGAGAGTGTCTGCTTTTTATAGCGACAGAGACATATCTCGTAGGTGTTTGGTGAAAACAGCATGTGTAAAAGATAAAATTCAGTAATTCAGAGTTCACACTACATGAGTAGAATTTTCAAAAGATGGAGTTAGTTTGAGATTGACTGACAAGTGAATTTCGGACACTGAAGAACATTTCCAATACCCCAGTCCATGAAGTTACATGGGGATCCCTTTACAGGAGAAGATGCTTATACTGAACATTCACTCCCAACCTGGTGTTCTTTCCATCATCATTATGAAGGTGGTGAGTACCTCAGGACATCCCAACAAGTGATTGAGAAGTTACACAGAATTTAGGACCCATCTGCAAGGCAACTTCATCTTGTCACCTGGTCTCTTATTGCACCAGTATTTCAATATCTTCACTGGCTGCCCATAGCCAGGCATGATGCAATCCAAGCAATATGCATAGCTCTAGGGCCTCTCAAGGCTCAGGTACCCTTTTTCTTCGGCAAGCACTCCATATGTAAAAAGTGACTAGAGGCAACTAGACCTAAACTTCTAGAGGGGCTAATAGACCCCCCTCCACTGGTTGATCTAACACTTCAAACCATCAGGTGGATCTATCCTTAAAGCCAATGCAAGAAAACTGTGATAAATTGTGCATTGTAACCATGTTGTTCAAACCTGATATGGCTACAACGAACATGTTCTAGTGGATTTTACAATATTTACCAGCTACTTACAAATAACTTTCATAAAAGAAATGAGTGGTTTGACATCTAAAAAGCAGCTTCTACAGATTTTAATACAAAGCACTTTAGAACCAGTTTCCACAAAGTTAGTTGCAGACAACTAATTTTACCAATTTTCTGAAAATCCGTTCTGTGGAATGGCAGTGAGCCCATGGAGTATTTGTGTAATTCCATCTGCAGAAAGATGCTCCTCCCCCACTACTGACCAAAGATATATTTTCGGTCAGCTCATCGACAAGCTGAAACATATCCTTGTGTGAGGCTGCACACATATGCAGGTCTCAAAAAAGTAAGCTTCGTGGGTTAACACGTTTGGTTTTGGGATGTGTGACTGGCAAGCCACATGTCTGACTCCGAATGCATCTTCCATTCCTCCTGAGACTGAATACGTCAAAGCAATAATTTAGCAGTATTACCACCCTATAGTTATCATGTCAGAAATCCTGCTAATCTAAATCAAAATAACATAGTTGTTGTTAGCACCCCCATCTACTGCAGTTCTCATGTGAGCTAAGTCATTCATGCAGGAACCAGCAAGACCTAGTGAACAGACAAAACAGGGAGTTGCCTTGAAATAACATTTCCATGAATGGTGTTCCAACATGCAAAGAATACAAGTATTCTTTTATACATCTGAACAAACAGAACGTGCTGCTGATGGGCAAAGCCCTGTAAATGTTATTTTAATTTATAATGGATTTAAACTTCTAGGCCCTTTTGTATATATTTAATATCTATTTCATATATTCATTGTAGCCCTGAAGAAGTTATGATGGAATGAAACTCATCTGCTACACATTTTTGTATATGCTACAACCAAGCTCAACTTTTATCATAAATGATCTTCTAATAAATTGATGATTTAAAGAACTGCAAATGATTGTCGTCTATATTGCTCTACTGTTGACTCGAATGACCATAAAGATATATGACCATAGGATGTGATGAATTTGTTTATGTGAGGTTTCACAGACATTGCGCTTCCAAATTACAGATCAGTACCTAATACCACACAGATTTCCCAATTCCATGGGGTTTAATGCATAAATCTGCCACCTGCTCTGTGAAGGTGATAAATATTTGCAAGGACCACTGGCTGGGGTGAGGGGTGGGGAGGAGAGATTATTTCTGGTATGGGGCACAGTAAGCCCCCCTGCTGCTGCAGCCTACGCCTCATATGAGTTTACCATGCAGAATTGCCACATGGTAAAACCGGGTCTCGTCCTCCTACACCTGCAAAAACGATTGTGGAGAAACTGGCCCACTGTCAGATAGGGGTAGCAAACTTCCATGGGGTAACTTCAGTCCGCCAGACGTGCAATGAAGGCGTAAATCACTTGGCACATTTTGTAGCAGCCTTTCTTCCATGGTGTGCAATGACAATTTTTTTTAATGAGTTGCATATTCTCAGGGCTTTTACCACGATTCAGCTCTGTGACTCTCTGGAGACACAGGTGTCTGCAGTGATCACTTGACCAATTGAGCCTTCACAACATAAAAGAATGTGTTTCCCACCATCGTTTTAACTTGGATTGTTTTAAAAAACAAATTAAGGTGTATACATTATATTTTATATGCATTTACTTCAAGTAAAAGGCCATCTTTGTTCCCACCCCTAGCCCCCCCCCCATATACCCATGGCACTAAGGGCCTCATAAAGAGTTGGGCCGAGGGGGTTACTCCACCCCAAACTTTTACAAGTTCCACAAGATATAATGGAACTTGTAATACAGCGGGCGGGCTCTCCGGGACGGAGTATTACCCTCCTCCAAACTCGTAATGAGGCCCCAAGTGTCAAAGTTAACAGACTTTTTTTTATGGTGTTCAAACTCTAGACTGAACTAGGAAATCATTTATAGAAGGCTGCCATCCCCAGTGCAGTCCATGGCACATGAGCTGAAGACTATAGTGTCCGGGAAGCTGCAGGAGACTGGGCGGTGGTCGAAGCCCTTTTAGCCCAGTGGGTTTTCCCTGCCTCAAGTGGCTGCACTTTTGTTTGCCCCTTCCTTCAATAAATCTCACACTGGTGGAGCCTCAGTCCCAGATAGAATAATGTAACTTCACAATCATCTGAAAGTGTCCTGGGGCAGTAACACTCAGACTTGTCTCCAAGCCCAACTACATACTGTCTCATATAATTTTTTTGAGCTCGTATGTACATAATGGCGTGACACTACTTTTACAGCACATCTCCAAGCCTCATAGACCTGACCCCACACCTCCATGTAGCACTTACTACAATCAATGCTTTAAATGGGCAGGGGCTGTCTGGTATGTAGGACCTGCACTTTTTTTTTTTATTTGAAAGTGTAAGTACCTGCACTTCTCAACACTGCTGCTTTAAGTTTAATGGGAGAATACAGCACTTCTCAGGAGCAAACAGGTCTGTAAGAAGTGAGTACCTGGGCTTCTACAGCGCCTGGAAACCCTCATGGGTGACAGGCAGCGCTGTACAAATCCACCTTACATTCTACAATTCCATTTAAAGCACTGCCTACAACCAGCACCCTGTCCCACCCTACACTCCGTAACTACCTCAAACATCCGCATGCATGCGCTTTGAGACCTCATCCAAGGAATGAAGCGCTGTATGAAACACTATATAAACCATGCAAGACAATACAGTTCAGTTCTGGTACAAGGGAAGCTTTGAAGTGCCATCAGTAATTGTAAAAGTATTAATTGTGATGTGGAAAAGACGATGGGGGCCATTTGGAAGTTTCAGAAACATTTCTAGGTTCTTCTGCAGGTTTTTAAGTGCAGTACTATAGGAGGCGGTTCCACGCTTAAAGAGGCTGGAAGGCAGTGACGTAACAGAGACCCCTCCAGTGCAATGGGGACCCCAATTCAACTCAAAGCCTGGGAATATTTGTGAGACACCAGAGTGCCAGGAGCCCCAAACTAGGATCTGCAATTTATTTTACTTTGTGGTGATCATGTTTTATGTTGACGATTGAGGCAAGAAAAAAATCGAAACCTGGAACCCTGGGGAAGAGAGATGGTATTTTGGAAAGAAATGCTGAATATGGTAACAGAAGAAAATGAGAGAAAAATAGTGAAATCTTAACACACAAACAGGTGGTGAAGCTAACTGGGAAGGATTGTGACAAAGTTGACAAACTAGTAGATGTGATATCATGGACTGCTCAAGCCATCTGACCTGCATTGAGGTGGGTTCAGGGTGATCTGGGGACAGACGGTGGGAGGGGTCGAAGGTCGTAGATCGCAATGCTCAGGAAGGACAGTTATCTGGAAAGGTTTGTGGAGAGACAGGGTGGTCATGTTCCATAAACTGCTTTAAAGACCATGACAAAATGCTGAGATAGACCAACCACCTTGGGAATAGGAAGAGTAGTCTGGGTATGTCTGGAGAGGATAAAAAGTGCTTGGGTGGTGAAGCCGATGATTTCGATCAGGTGGAGGAGAATTGTTGCACATCACCCTCAGGTGGTGTCTTGAAATAGCCAAGTCTGCTTCTAACGAGGAAGTTTACCCTGGATCTTGCTGTATGACACTGGGTGCTGGGCATATTTTCCAAATAGTGACCAGTTCAAACCTGGATGCCCTGGCGAAGTAAGTTAAAAGAAAGACGCTTGTGGGGAGTCGAACTGAACAACAAGGATCTTGGCCGAAAGAACAGGGTGTTAAGGTACTGGGCGAAGAGCAGGTCGAAAACTAAACAATTTCAGTATCTGGTGACTTTTTCATGTCAAAGAAGAGGGTCACCCGATGCTCAATAGCCATGAAGTAGTCACAGACTTGGGAAGCGAGCTGCAGAGTACGGTGTAAGAGATAGGAAACTTTAACAGTCCCAAGCACAGAGTCTTTACCAGCAGGTGAAACAAGAGATGAAGCCATCAAGGAAGGCGATGGTAGTGAGAACAAGAGGGACGCGCCACCAAGCTTCTGGGAGGAAAACACACACTTCAAGGTATTAGACACGAAAGTGAGGAGTAAGAAGAAGCGGTGTCACAGGTAGCAGAAGGACCAGGTGTCCGCGCTGCCAGAGATGCTTAGGGAGACGAGCATCTTGTGTGGTTGGGCAACTGAACACTTGGGAAGGCTGAGATGGATGAAGCAGAAGAGAGGCAATCAGAGTGGGGTGAAGTACATATCATGTACTTCAGTGTTATTATTTTTTCATATAGCTCTGTGTGCACCAGTATATTCCATAATCAAATATGAATGTCTTTTCTTATTGATCTGAAGTGTCCCTTAGCCTCAGTTATGCTTGCTAAGTTTCATTACTTGAGTATGTCCAGAACCCATTTTATTAATATTCATACATCTGCAAATTTCTGCAAAGAATAACCTCGTTTTCAGGGTTGGGAGGTGTAAGCAGGTTTTTAGGAGAATAATGAACTCGGTATTGTATTTATGAATGATATATTCTCCTCAAGTACGTCTCATGCTTCCTCCATGAGCAGAACCTAAAGGGAGCAGGTAGGTTGTTTAAGGTAAGGTGCATTGGCAGCCAACTGAACTGAACTCCAGGCAATCAAGTGTCTCATGGGCGAAGGGGGTTGACGGCTAGATTGACAGCTTGTAGGACAGCTGTCGAGTTCCTAAGTGGCGGGTGGCCAAGCAGATTGAAAGCACTGAAGGGAAATGCAGGCAAGAGGTGTGCAGAGGCACGCCGGCAATGCACTCTGCAACTGGTATCATGATTCGAATGGTACAAGGCATCAGAACATTCACCATCAAAAACTCACCGGTGGCCTAGACCATCCCTACTGTGAGAGTGTAGAGAGGGAAAAGGAACAGAAATCCTGGTGTCCTGAGGAGCAGCCTCTTGGACTATATCAACCAAATCAGCAACCATCTCCAGTCAGAGAGCAGGCCTTATCGAGTAAGCAACCATCTCCAGTCGGAGAGCAGGCCTTATCGAGTCAGCAACCATCTCCAGTCGGAGAGCAGGCCTTATCGAGTCAGCAACCATCTCCAGTCGGAGAGCAGGCCTTATCGAGTCAGCAACCATCTCCAGTCGGAGAGCAGGCCTTATCGAGTCAGCAACCATCTCCAGTCGGAGAGCAGGCCTTATCGAGTAAGCAACCATCTCCAGTCGGAGAGCAGGCCTTATCGAGTCAGCAACCATCTCCAGTCGGAGAGCAGGCCTTATCGAGTCAGCAACCATCTCCAGTCGGAGAGCAGGCCTTATCGAGTCAGCAACCATCTCCAGTCGGAGAGCAGGCCTTATCGAGTCAGCAACCATCTCCAGTCAGAGAGCAGGCCTTATCGAGTCAGCAACCATCTCCAGTCAGAGAGCAGGCCTTATCAAGTGGTTGCGCTGCCAAGGGACCCACAAGTTTAAGGAGGCGACAGGGTGGTGGTGTAGGGGCAATCCACTCTTTCAGATACATCGTCAATGCCGAGGCGCATCAATGCTCCAAGTTTGTTCTTCATATTTAGAAGGGCTTTTTTGCAAAAGGATCTTTGAAGATCAGCAGCAAATTTCCAAATTCATGTTGAAGGATAGTTTTTAAAAAGGACTTATGCTTAGAGTCAAGGCTTGTGTTCTGTGCAGCTGATGGAGTCAGGACCCCCAGGATAAACTCAGACCTGGTTTTAAAATAAGGCAAGTCCTGTCCCAACTGATGTATCGTCGACTGCAAGGCATGCATCGGAGAGGGGAGGGCTTTGCTTTACTGCCTGATGTAAATACATAGATATACACATCACAGGCTCACTACTCCAAACCTCTTGAAAGAACCACCTTTAACACCTAAACAAAGCATTTCAGGCACTCAAAAGAGCTAAACCACACTAATAAATCTTTTCCAGTCTAAAATATAGTGATCATAGATCTCAGGCGAGAATGTTCCTAGGCTATGTTGTGCAGAACTATATGACAGATTATAGCTTAATAGCTGGTTAATAATAACTTTGTGATACCAACCCAGTTGATTACTAATCAACCTTCCAGAGATAGAAAAAGACTTGCTGTACTTTTCCTTTTTATGAGGCATTCAAATAGACTTGGGAGTTCATAGTTCGGGCGTATCCGAGAAAGGAGAATGGTACTTTAAACGAGAAGGAGGAAAGCCCAAGGGTAGGACGTTGGTGCCAAGAGAGAATCTTCTGAAGGCAACCGAGATGGAATATTTTTCCAAAGACCAGTCTTTAAAGATGTTCGGTCAATAACTGTTTCAAAGTCCCTGTAAAGATAGGGCATAAACTGCAGAGGTTGCTATTGCCAAAGGGTGATTATCAAAGGCTTCTGACTTAACCAACAACTTTTTAAAGCTTATGATTCACAGTGGCAGACACATGAGATTAACTATGGGCTCAAATTGGCCTGTGCTCCTCCTGAGTGAGCATCCTACAGGCACCGACTCAGGCTACAGTGCAACGCAACGTGTGCTTCAAAGTTACAAGTACATTGTGTTACTGTGCTGTCTTACCAGTAACACCTGAATGGACCACTGGGTATGTGTCAAGGAAAACTCAGGCCACAAGCCAGCATCCTTATTCTAAAGTAGCAGCCATTGATCTTTACCTGAAGATTAACACAGTCAAGCCAATAACTATCCTCGTAATTTGTGTTTCTGTAGAAGACACTTTAAGAGCGAGTAAACCATCTTCATTTTACTCTAGTGTTATGGTTGCACAGGCACCCCTGTACTCTGAGGATGTTCATCTCTTAGTCTCTTGAAAAAGTGAAACTGGAGCTCAATTTAAGCATGTTTATATTAGATCTATCTAGTGCTTAAAATGCAACAATTATGGTTGAGGATTTTCCAGTTCAACAGCAAACTTTGAGATACTTCACTGAACAGTCCTGTACGTTAATCTCTTACTTAGCAACGTATAATACTGAAGATTGTTTAAGTCATGTTATGTTGACGGACTTTTGTCTAGCGCTTATAAGCCCAGAACGGTTTCACGGTGCTGTGCAGGAAAAAACTCAAACTATATGGCGGATGGTGGGACCTTTCACTTTGTTATCAGAATAATCGTACTGTCAGTCGGAGCCCGTGTTCTCAAAGCCCTGAAAAGGTGTGTTTGGTGGGTGTGGTGGACTTGACTCTCGCCCATCCAAGTACAATGGAAACGTAAGTGTTGGGAAGTAGGATCCCATGGTCAGTCCACCCTGGCTCCCAATACCACTCTTCCCACTCACTTATTCACCTCAACGAGTTACCTTCATCAAGAAGGGTTCTTGCGTCAATTCGAAGCAGAGGAACCCAATTCAAACATGATCAGCTCCCACTGACCCAAAGTGCCACAACTTCTTTTAAGTCTGACGGTATCCACTTCCCCTTGGTAAACGCTTTATCGACAGGCTGAAAGATGCACTGGCAGCCAGATGGGAGCCTTGTTCTCGTCTCTTAAAATAGGCAGCATTTTGAGGAACGTTAGAATATTTTTAACTTCTCATGAATTTTAACCAGCCTCAAATGTTAGGCTTATTGTGCCTCGATTGCTGTTATTTTCACCTTCAACCTATTTGCAGCTTGGGATGAGTACGTTATAATGGATCTTTGCTCAGCTTAGGTGCCTCATCATTGCCTGTATTGCACTGTGCTTGTTAATGCCTTCTTCTTCCCAGGTCCTCTTGCAACCAAAAGATATCGAACTTGGCGCTCCCAACCGGAGAGCCATGGAAAAGTTCAGCAAGCATGTTAAACCAGATCAGATTGTCAACACTAGATTAGGGTTTTCAGGAAGCTCTGTTATATCACATGTAATCTCTCTCCCACTCCTGTTCTTCCAGCGAGTCCCTCACATGATTTCTCAATTTACAGATTTGTTGAAGATCCTCTTCCCTGAAGCAGACCGGAGGTTACCTTTTGGTGGCAAGGGAATATTCTTGATGAACTAAAGCCTTCCTTTCAGCAGCCCTAGCACCAGACACGCTTGACTTGCTGGCCAAGCTTACACACACAAACTGGTTGGGCAGCCATCCAATGGAAGAATGCCTGCAGAGAAGGATGGAGGGCATTGGGTGGTGCATTCAAAAGGGGCGAGATGCGTCAAATTATAGGGCGCCCAGTGGTGCCCTGCTTTTGAATAATACCAGGGGTTTCTCTGTAGCAACCCACCTACCCTGATTTCCACATCCAACTGTTTCTAAAAGAGCACTTCCTGGTAGCAGCCCAAAACTCGACCAGGAAGTTTACGTATAAAAACAAAAAGCTCATTAACAAAGTGCGCTACACTCTTACAGCACTGGACGGGATGCAAGTGCGGCAAGGACAAACTTATGACAGAGCTGGCAGGGAGGTAATAACTCCACTCTATGGGCTGTTGGCACCCTGGGCACAGTTACTGCTATTATATGGCCTGTGTGAGAGATGGGACGGTAATGCTGCTATGATAGGAGCCGGCATGGGGCGCAGTCCAGCAACACCACCATTATAAATTACAACAGTACTGCGCGTTTATATAGCGCTTACTACCCCTATGCTTGGCGCTGAAGCTCTTCCTATAGGACCAGCCGCTCCACCGGTAAGGGGTGTGTTTGGAAGGATGTTGCCTTTGTTTTGATCCTATGTGGGAAGTGTTTCCATGTCATGTGTGATGACCATCGAGATGCGGTTATCGTGTCATGGGACTCAGCACTTAGAAGTGTGTGGAGATGAAGTGACCCTGGGCCAGTGAGAGGCACAAGCACACAATCACACATTCATACGGGCGCGTGAGAAACAGGCAATGACACCTCCATATGGGCTGGTGAAGAGGAATAACATTAAACATGCCAGTGAGAGGGACAGACAGCTAATGGCACGCTCACCTGGGCTGTTCGCAGTAACAGGTAGGTAATGGCATTTTTGTATGGACGTGTGAGGGTCAAATAGGTAACGACACCAATACGTGGACCAGTGAGATTGACAGCCACGTAATGGCCAATGATATGGTCCAGTGAGACGGACAGGTAGGAAATGGCCTAATTATGTGAGAGGCAGAGAGGAGCAGGTCAGGGGTAACACCATCAGATGGACCAATGTGGGAGCAGATTAGTAGAGACACCTTGATATAGCCCCTTGAGCGACAGGTATGGAGACCTGTGTGAGGCAGGTATATACAGGCAACATTATAGAAAGTGGTAGGAAAGTGTGGTAAATTACGACATTACTGTAAGGGCCAGTCTGACAGGCCGTCGTGACAGCAAAAATAAGCCCTATTTTAAGAGACAGCGAGAAGGGACACACAGGCATTTATGCATTACAGACACAGAGATGATGGTCAGGTAGATATAAGACTCTTATAAGGGGCAGTGTAGGAAGCAGGCAGCTAATGAGACCATTACAATAATCAGTATGACAAGGAGGCAGGTGGTGAAACTATTACAGGGACCAGTGTGAGGAGCAGACTATGAGAAGCAATGATCTGAGCCACCCTGAGGGGACAGTTATGTGATGTTGGCATTATAATGGTCGATGTAAGGTGCAGGTGGGTGTGTGGGATGGAATGAGGAGACAGGTAAGGAACTCTTACAGGCAGCAGTCAAAAGCCAGTCACGTAATACTGCATTATTAGCAGGGCCGCTGGAATATGCGCCTGTGCGGTCACAGTGAATTACACATAATTATAGATTTGCCACATTTGCAACTTAATCTACCATCTGCCGCATAATGTGAGAATTTTAACAAAAAAAATGCTTCTAGTTTAAACGGTTAAAAAGTTACTAAAAATGTATTGGCGTTTGTTGCTGCGCAGCGGAAGGCCCTTTGCAAACCTAGGCAGGTCACGTTCAGTTGCTTATTGCTATATTTGGGTATTACACTGGTACTAACGGGGTGCAATCAATGCCCAGACAGTGTTACTGGGTTAAAAAAAGATTAAATATTGAAGCAATACTATTACAAAAAGTGTTGCATTAGGCCGCATAATTTGCCTTTTCTTGCCGCATAATTTACTCAACCCTGCCACATAACTTGGCCTTCTCCTGCCGCATTATTCCAGTGGCCCTGATATTTAGGGTAGGCTAGTGGCAAGCTTTAAACAGGCTCATGTGGTCAATGCTTGGTAAAGGCACAAATGAGAGAACAGTAGAAGGGTTTCTGCATTTTTGTCAAAGAAGTCAATGCACCAAAGCCAAAAAATAGAGGTGTCAGTACAAATGTTTATGAGCCAGCAGGAGTGGAATTCAACATTAAATAAACTGCCAGAACAAAAGTAACGATATTTTATCATTCACAACAGGCCGAAAATTCTCACTTTTGCTGCAGTCATTTTCGGTCTGCCCAGCTGGAGTAGAAATACCGCCTGGCCCTCTCCTACACTGCCCTCTCCCATCCTGCTCCTACTGGGCTCTCCTCCTTCTCCACCACTGCAATCAGCCGTCCAGCAAATGCCCTCACCTGCCAATCCCCTCCCCAGCCCAATCTACACTCAGAATCTGTAAGAGCAAAATAAAAAGGTGGCGGTTGATATTTTTTAACAAATTAAATACAAGTATTAGGCGTAAAGAACCCACACTACATCTATTTAGCACAAGAACATAATGGTTAGGTCTAAACTGTAGAGAATCGTGACAGGAATGTTTCTTTTTAGGTCTGGCTTGGCAGCACAGCTGTGGACAGACCTTATGGGACCAACAGATAAAGAGTTTCAAGGATACTGAGAAAGGCTTTGGATCCACTCAGATGTTGGTTTCCTTGTTTGTATATTTTGATTGGACAGCAGCCTGGTGCTTCTGCTGAAAAAGAGAGGTTCTATTGCACTTTTTGCCTTGTGGGAAAGCTTGTTCTCAGCACAGCAGAGCTGAGTTGGTTATGGTGACAACTCGGTGATCAAGGCTGTAGGCCTGATCTGTTTGTTATGAAATGTTACAACACTGGCAGCAAGCCTGCCCTAGCCACTGTAAAAATCAAGTGTTAAAGCCAATGGGCCTTTAAGGGTGGCTTATCATTACAAACTTGCAGAAAGGTCTATTGTTAGAGGAACTCCTGCACATTATCATACTAGGCAGGAGTGTTGGTATTGGTAATACCCTTGTGACAAACACTCGGGTAGAAGATTTTCACTTTGAGAATCCTCGTTATGACATTTTAGGAGGGGCTGTACACTGTTTTGCCAACTGTAATTACAGACAAAGGTTTGTGACTAACTGCTGGGAGAGGTACTTTTCAGATGAGTTTAGGTTTAGTCTAAGTTCACAGAGCTTTTTGCTGCCCAGTACACTGCTTCAAAGCGCTATGAGCGGTATGAACTCGATATATCCACACTCAAATATTACAGAAAGGTACAGAGGGGCTCTGCCTTACAGCGGAAAGCAGTGAGGCCAATGTATGCAGCTTACTGCAGCCCAAGGTGCCTTTCACTTCACATCTGCAAGATTACACACTCAAGTGGCACCATCATTACTGTTCTGGTGAATGAGACATCCACTGGGGTTTCCTTTTAGGTCTGGTGTTAGCGGAGACCTTCTGAGGTTACTAGAATTATAGGGGCTCCCAGCAGCACTCTTCTTCCACGTAATGCACCAGTCACATCTTTACCACCCATTATAATACACACTGTGGGACACTGAGACAGAGCCCACTTCAGCCACTGGCTGACCTCGCTGCGAGTGGCAGCATTCTGCTCTTTCACAAGGAGAACATCCTCACAGAAGGTAGTTCGGCTCAGTGCCAGGAACGTCTGTGGCAAAGTGTGTTTTTTGAGACTGGTGAAGGCCTGGAAGCTCCTCGACAAACGATCAAGTTTAATAAAAACCACAACAAAACAAGCATAAGAAAGCCAAAAGGCATGTGAACCAACGCCAGGTCTAATGGCTTTGGCAATGGTGAGCAAAATAATTGATGGATTGAACCCAGATCGGTGATTGGGGGTGAATGTTTGATTGGTTCCGCATTCCGTCCATCATTTGTGGTTGTTAGATATAAAAATACAGACATCATAGCAAAATGAACACGATTTTGCTTGTCGCTTAAATGAAAATGTTATAATTCAAGAAAATCTTACACACTATTAACGTTTCACTCAAAAAGACTCTCATATATATATATATATATATATATATATATATATATATATATATATATATATATAAATAATGTTGCTCATGAATTGGGTTGTAAAGTCCACACACTTATTATGTTGATCATGAATTGAGTTGTAAAGTCCACACACTTATTGGTAAGCAGGCCAAATAAATGACCCCAGGGCACGAGATGCTCTTGATAGAGTCCCAGGATTTATGAAATGACTCGTGAGGCTTCTCTCAGTGGCAGGGCCTCCACAACCACTTGACTCAGAACAGGGGCTGGTGTAGGCAGACAGACAGACCAGGACACCATCCCAGGTGCCAGAATTAGAGGGTTGGCCGGTAAATAAACATTCAGCCCCAGGAAGGCTGCGGGAAGCTCCCCATACTGTGGTCAGGCAGCCAGACTGATAAAAGTTCTGACACTACATCGTTGGGAAGACATGGGGGTGACGGGGGCTACGGCCTGATAGATGGGGTGGAGGATAAGGGGCGAAAGGGATCTATGCAGATTCCAAAGCAGTATTGCAGGCAGACCGGTGCCAGCCTACCACCATCTTACACAGTGCTTAATTTGTCAATAAAAACGTGCCGGTGCCCAAAGCTCTCCTCTGAAACTCGCGGCTCTTGCAATTAAATGCGCGAACACAGAATACTGAGGCGGCGTAATCCTGAAGCCATCTCGGTCCCCTTCAATCCATTTACAGCCACTCCCTCCCCCTTCAGATCACTCTAGCAGCTTTCTACTTTCTCCCTTTGTGACGCTTTTTCGTTTTTCCCTTCCTCCGTCTTTCCCAAGTGTGTCTTTTCCTCGCAGTAGAATAAGCCCCGGCCCTCAAAAATAAGTCCCGGTGCTCAGCACCGGAAACAACAAGCACAAATTAAGCACTGCTCTTACAGAAGCGACAACACCATGACAGCCACTGGGGGCATGTGGGACAAATAACGCCCCAGTCCCCCATTAATGCGCAGAAGAGACTGGCGGGTAACATCCTCAGGTCATTATAATGCTGAAGTGTGGTGAACTTGTGAGCACAAGACAAGAAATACTGGGTATGCCTCGATCTCCCACCCACTGACAGAAGACACAGGCAGAGTGGCTGTGCTATCCCTCAACACTGAGTGACTCTCAGAGGTGAGAGTTTCTGCATGCCTTGCATCCACTCTCCATGCAGTACAGGGCGATGTCTTCATCCTCAATGCTGTGCCCAGGGGAGGAGGACACGTCCTGTACCTCTTACAGATGGTGATCGTCCATCATGAGATACAGGGCATCACCACCCTCCGCCCCCACACACATGTTTATAAAAGACAAGGATTAACTACACCCCCTTACAGGGACCCGGACAGAAATCACACAATAGCCACACCATACCCAAGGGTCAGGGCGGCCTGCCCTGGACCCTGAAGTTCACACGAGGACGTAGCCGCAGGAGCCCTGGGGGGCACACATCTTCTGTACTTACAGAGGAGGGGGTGGCTCTCGATCGCCGTGTAGCCAGGCAGGCTCTGCTGGGGGCCTCGGGCACAGCGCACCAAGTTCTCGTTCCGGGAGCTGGTCCCACGCTCGGTCCGAGTTGGTGATGCTGGCCGAGACCTGTTCCGGTTGCCGAAGCACAACACCACCACCATTTTCGATGCACGTCGCCCATAGGGGGGTAGAGAAGAGGTTTAAAGGTGAACTGGGGGACTTGTGCCAGGGTTTCTTCCAATGCCTCTCCAAAGTCAGGTTAAGAGAGGCCGAGATGGTGCCAGAGGGGCCTCCGAGGCCCTGGAGAGCACAAGCGTGCCGACCAACCTCAAGAGACCAGGAGGATGTTCACAAGATTTCCTCTGATGCCCTCCTAAACCAAAACACGTCGCTACCAGTAAGACAGGCAGGAGTCCGGCTTTACCCTGAATGTGTCTAGAGCAAGAAAGCGCAGCTCGGAGTTCATCCAACTCCTGGCACAGACCCTCCACCTTTCCAATCTTGGGTTGCTCAGGTGGCAGTGCCTGGCAGATCCCCCACTCCCTTCCACAGCATCATTTTCCAGTCCTGAGTGGATCAGGACAGAGACACACCACTTCTCTAGTCTCGGGTACCTCAGCTGGCAGTGCCTGGCGGACCCCCCTCGCTCTTCTCCAGTCTTAGGAGCAGGGTGGGGGTTCTCCACTCCCTCCTGCAGCCACAGAATGACCAGGTGGCAGTGCCCGGGGCTGTCCTTCCGTTCTGGCGCCTCGAGGCGATTGAGTGACACTACCCAAAGTTTCTAAAGATGCCCTCCACAGCCCCACCATTCCATGCCCAGGTGTGTTCCGGTGTCAGAGCAGCACCACTTCGGCAGTCACCTGCCCCATGTGGAGAGAGTTCATCGGGGTCTGCTCGGCATGCCCAGCTGGCACAGGCTCCCCTCGGGCACGACCGGTGCTCTGGGTCACACGGACAGGACCAGCTGCTGGGAGCTGTCACCGCTCACACACCGGAGTCCCTCTGCCCCTCTCTGGGGGTGCCACAGTATCCGCGGAGTCTGCGCCCCCGTTCAGTCTCATGCCCCAGGCCGGCACCCCGCTTCATGGAGAGGGGCTAGGGCATCGTGTGCTGGGCAGAGCTCGGGCAGGACGGCAGGTCTGTGGCAGCTCCTCCCTCCATGCACTTCCTCACTGCCTCGCAGCGCCCCAAGGCTGTCCCGCCCCCGGAGAGGCAGGGGGAGGGTCGCTGGGCAACTGGGAACAACACATCAGCCCTCACTGGCAACTGGGAGGGGAGGGGCCAGGTGCCTGCAGTCTCACCGAGACAGCCACCAGCTTTAAGAGAGACAGGGACACCCACCAGTCCCCACTGGCAACTGGGAGGGGAGGGGCCGGGTACTGCCCACTCCCGCCCCTGCCAGGTGCCTGCAGTCTCACCGAGACAGCCACCAGCTTTATTCAATAGAGACAGGCGACATGCACCGGTCCCCACTGGGCACCACAGCGCAGGCCCTGTGAGCGGCTGCTGCCCACCCCAGCCCGTCAGGCACCTCCCCATGTGTCTGCTGTCTCAGCCGGACTAACACCTTCAGTTCAAGGAAATGCAGTCATAAGTACAGCAGCGCTCACTGGCAGAGGAGCGACATCACACACCCCCGTGGGGTGGAGGGCGGCACTCCAGACCTACAGATACCTGTCGTCTCAGTTGAAGCGACACCTGTAAGAGACACACCACCCTTCAATGGCAACAGACGGTCTATGGAGACCTGCTGCAGGGAGCCTGCGACGGTCCACCGTCCCCCCGAGGTCCCCTCAGACTGCTGAGGGGGTGTCTGCAGTCTCAGGTGAACCGACACCTGTAAGAGACACACACCGACCCGCACTGGCAACAGACGGTCTATGGAGACCTGCTGCACAGAGCCCCCGAGGGTCCACTGCCCCTCGAGGTCTGTCAGACTGCTGAGGGGGTGTCTGCAGTCTCAGGTGAACCGACACCTGTAAGAGACACACACCAACCCGCACTGGCAACAGGGGGGCTATGGAGACCTGCTGCACAGAGCCCCCGAGGGTCCACTGCCCCTCGAGGTCTGTCAGACTGCTGAGGGGGTGTCTGCAGTCTCAGGTGAACCGACACCTGTAAGAGACACACACCAGCCCGCACTGGCAACAGACGGTCTATGGAGACCTGCTGCAGGGAGCCTGCGACGGGTCCCCCGAGGTCCCCTGAGACTGCTGAGGGGGTGTCTGCAGTCTCAGGTGAACCGACACCTGTAAGAGACACACACCGACCCGCACTGGCAACAGACGGTCTATGGAGACCTGCTGCACAGAGCCTGCGACGGGTCCCCCGAGGTCCCCTGAGACTGCTGAGGGAGTGTCTGCAGTCTCAGGTGAACCGACACCTGTAAGAGACACACACCAGCCCGCACTGGCAACAGACGGTCTATGGAGACCTGCTGCAGGGAGCCTGCGACGGGTCCCCCGAGGTCCCCTGAGACTGCTGAGGGAGTGTCTGCAGTCTCAGGTGAACCGACACCTGTAAGAGACACACACCGACCCGCACTGGCAACAGACGGTCTATGGAGACCTGCTGCAGGGAGCCTGCGACGGTCCACTGACCCCCTGAGGTCCCCTGAGACTGCTGAGGAGGTGCCAGCAGTCTCAGATGAACCGACACCTGTAAGAGACACACACCAGCCTTCATTTGCGCTCGATTGAGACCTGTTGCAGAGAACTTGCGACGGCCCACTGCCCTGAGGTCCCTCTAAGACTGCTGAGGGTGTCTCTTTAGTCTCAAGTGATCCTACAGCTACGAGAGACATACACCAGGCGTTACTGACGGTCACCCTTCTGTGATGGGCGTCAGTCCACCCCTTGACATGCTCCTCAGTGCGCGCAGTCTCAGCCGGAGTGAAGAGAACCTTTAAAAGAGACAGCTCAGCCTCCCGTGGGCACTAAAGTGGGTGGCAGGGCCCACTGCCTCCGCACAACAGTTGTGGCAATAGGTCAACTGTGCTGTAACCGCTTTTATATAGCGCATACCACCCCTGAGGAGGCCTTAAAGCACTTTACGACTGGCAGGACACACTCCAGAATCCACGGTTAGTGGTGAACCCAGTGGATATCTTTGTAGGGTTTCCTTGGTTTTGGGGTTAGGCCTATGCTCTACATTCATTTACACCAGCTTCTCTGCGGTACATTAAATGAATAGAACCAAAGCGTGATTATCAATAGAGTGATCTCAAGCCGAGGCCTTGGGATGAGCAGACATTGGAGATGGGTTTAGTTACTCTCAGCTTCTAGAGCAGTGTTTCCCAAACTGCCGGCTGCGACCCACTGGTTGAGCCGATTGTCAGTGGGTTGGAAGTCCAAGCAATACATAACCATGCCTTTAAATCCTGTATTTATTGTGTCACATCTGCTGCGCCTCTTAGACCAGGGTCAAATGTCAGGTTAGGTCTGCTGACAAATTGCAGCTTGTGTTTCTAAAATCGGGATTGCTGTGTACAGACTCCTTTCACTTTGCAGTCAGAGAAAGAAAAATAAAGGGAATGTGACAACCTTGCTGGGGTAAAAAGAAAGTCTATGAGATGTCAATTTTTTTTAACACACAACAAAATGCAAATACCTGTAAACTGTACACGTTCAGCAGCTAGAAAAGTAAAAATAAAGCACGTTTTTTGAAATTCCAGTGAGATGGCAACATACATTTTAATGGGATCAAAACAAACCAATACACTTTACTTGGTGATGCACTAATGATAAAAATTCACAGAAATATGATTCATACACATTATCATTTATGTGCAATATAATTTTTATCACTAAACTTCACGTCTGTGCAAATTTAGTGGTCATTTCAATGGAAAATTGGCTTTCTGTAAATGACAGTGCAATGCCACACGATGCTTTAGTTGCATTAAAAATCACCCAACTCGTGTCTATTACAGGTAGGTGGGTCACAAAAGTTTGTTGTTCTAAAAATTGGGCTGTGGTTCAGAAAAAGATGGGGAAGCACTGCTCTGGAGATAAAGCTTCAAAGAGGGGGGTCGGAGCCCATAAGGCGAGGAGTGGACAGTCGGCAGAAATACAATAATAAGAACAAAAACCATGGGGGTGGCAGAGTAGGAAGGCGCGGCGAGGATGGAGGGCACGAGAGATGCATCGACAGATAGTTTTAAGGCTGTCTGTTTTCGTCCAGTTTGAGGAATATTGTGGAAGGAAACTCTCTGAGATGCCATGCAATCTGAGGATGTAAAACTAGAAAGAGAAAACACTATATAGAGGTCAACATAGCCCACTGTGCTGTAGCACACTTGAAGAGGGCACCCTCACCATGTGGGGTGCCCTGGCACCGCCCATGCTGATTGCATGATCCACAAAGATATGTAAAATTATGTAGACCAACGCCTGGCCCACAACAGAAACATAACTACAATACACTCCCAGTGACGGGCACTGCCACCCCACCCTGTGCCCAGCAGCACAGGCTGGCAAGGCGTGGAATGGGCAGTGCCCACCAGGCAAGCCTGCTCTTCCAGTGGCAGGGGAGGGATGGGTATATCACAGGCCAGGCCCACCCTCCGCGTGCCCAGCCGGCACCAGCACTTTCAGCAGGAATGGCGCCTTTATTGACGCGAAAAGTGTGCCACCAGGAGGCGTTCAGAGGTACTGCTTCAAACACACCGGAAATGGACGCCCGAGCAGTGCCTAGCGCAGAAAAAACAGGGAACACCGCATTCCCTTCATCGTGTGATTAATGTATGCGTGGGCACAGGCAGGCTGGCATAAAGCTGCAGTATGTATGTGCTTAGAGGAGGCAGGCTGCCGGGAAGCACTGTATGCAGGCACAATGCAGCAAACAAGGCACTATTTGCTCTATCTGGTCACAGTGCACACAAGCACAGCATCTGTCAGTATTGTTTGACTTCACACAACCAAGCACGTGAAGCAAATAGTTAAGTGTTTACTAAAAGATTGTGTAAACAGTGCACTGCGCTACTTGAATCATGAGGCTGATATAGTATGCGCACATTGCAAATACTGCACTGTTAATATCTCCTGCTTTGTATAGGTAAACTTTTAAAACAACACTATTTGCATCAAGCTATTGCGGCAAAATGCACCCACTGCACTTTCTGCAGACACAGACTGCAAACAACGCACCGTTTGTAATGTGTGCTTGGTGCAGGCAGAGTTTAAAACGTGTTCTTCAAATGATGTGACTGCTACAGACACGGACTGCAAAACTTCCCAACAGAAGCGCATGCAGAGGCTGTCTGCAAACACCGCACTGTTTCTTCTGACGCCATCCTGTCACATGAAGGACTGCGCTCTTGCGAGGCCTGTCTTAGCTTAGCACTAGTCGGTCACTCGCTAAAGCTCCGTCGAGCAAGACCTAACGAGTAACTGGGTCTCTCCCTGCAGACGCCGCCATCACAGGAGAATCAACATCTTCTGGCCAGACCCAATCCAACCGCTGCTGCTGTCTGTGGGCCAAGACTGCCCCAAACATGCCCAGCACAGGACTGCTCCCACGCTGCGCCTGCGAGCCCTGGCCCATGGTTGGTGCGTCAGATGGGGGGGGGGGGGGGGGGGGGGGGGGGGTCTACAAGACTGGTAGAGTAGAGAACACACTGAAGTTACCAAGGAAGAGCTGCACGTCAAGGGTTTCATCCTGGAAAACATCCCATAGCTCTCATGATGCCCCTGCATGCCAGGGTCCGCTCACAAGCTCATGGCTGGAGCGTCAGAGTCGAGGAGACCCTAGAGGGACCGGGTCAAAGGTAGAGGTCTATAAGACTGGCAGAGTCTCAGCTCACAGCGGGCTCATGGCTGGTGCGTCAGAGTCAAGGAGACCCTAGAGGGACCGGGTCAAAGGTAGGGGTCTATAAGACTGGTAGAGTAGAGAGCATACTGGAGTCACCAAGGTAGAAGAGCTGCACGTCAAGGGTTTCATCCTGGAAAACATCCCATTGCTCCCATGATGCTCCTGCATGCCAGGGTCCGCTCACGAGCTCATGGCTGGAGCGTCAGAGTTGAGGAGACCCTAGAGGGACCGGGTCAAAGGTAGGGGTCTATAAGACTGGTAGAGTAGAGAACATACTGGAGTCACCAAGGTAGAAGAGCTACATGTCAAGGGTTTCATCTTGGAAAACATCCCATAGCTCTCATGATGCTCCTGCATGTCCGGGGCCAGCTCACGAGCTCATGCAGCGTCAGCCAGAGTTGAGGAGACCCAAGAGGGACCAGACCACAGTTGTGGGTCTTCAAGACTGGTAGAATCAAGACGTACTGGAGTCTAAGGAGGAAGAGCTGCAAGTCAAGGGTTTCACCTTGGAAAACATCCCATAGCTCTCATGATGCTCCTGCATGCCAGGGTCCGCTCACGAGCACAGGCAGCGTCAGCCAGAGTTGAGGAGACCCAAGTGGGACCAGACCACAGTTGTGGGTCTTCAAGACTGGTAGAATCAAGACGTACTGGAGTCTAATGTGGAAGAGCTGCAAGTCAAGGGCTTCACCTTGGAGAAGATTCCACTGCTTTTGCGATGCACCTGTGCGATCACTCATCGATGGGTCGGTGTCTCGTCTCATTGTTCTCATGATGCGCCTACATGCCTTGGGCCACCTTGCACAAAGCTCGCCGTCAAGGGAGTTCAAGCGGGACCCATGTGGGATTCCTCAAGACTGGGACACCCGATGATCTTGCTGTAAAGGTTGAAGAGTTGCACGTCAACGTTTTCACCTTGAGAACAGCACATTGCTCTTTGATGCACCGGCTCCTTCTGACAACTCACTTATGGTCGATGTCTCACGATTTATGTGATCTAAGGCAGATCTCAGGTGGGGTATTTCAAGACTGGCAGTGCCAGTGGTTGAGTGGAAAAAGTGCAAGAGATGCAGTCACTGCAGTCAAATGAGGATCACAGGTGAGAGGTCTTCAAGAGTGGGAGGGTGTGTGATGATGAAAGGTACAGATGGTAGAGATGAGGTATCACCTCCGAGGAGACCCTGTAGTAAGTAGAAGTGAGGCACAGCATGTAGATCAGAGCTCTCATGCGTAGAGTGTGGGAGTTAGAGAGTCCACAGGCCTCAGGGGAAGGAGCCTTCACATGGACTGGACAGCCTGCAGAATTCAGGGACAGAATCGTATCATTAGCTGCAGAGCCTGCAGGTCTCAGGGGACAGAGCTGTCATGGGGTGGGAAAACTCACGGGTACCACAGAACTGAGCACTGTGTATGGGCTAGACAACTCGCAGACTTCAGGAGTAGGAGCTCGTTCACTCGATGGACAGCCAGCAGGCCTGGGAAGGAGTCCTGTCATGGTCTGAAGAGCCAGCAGGCCTTAGGGAAGGAGCCCTGGCATGGGCTGAAGAGACAGCAGGCCTTAGGGAAGGAGCCCTGGCATGGGCTGAAGAGCCGGGAAAGGAGGCCTGGCATGGGGTGGAGAGTCAGCAGGCCTTAGGGAAGGAGCCCTGGCATGGGCTGGAAAGCCGGGAAAGGAGCCCTGGAATGGCTGGAGAACTAGCAGGCCAGGGAAGGAGCCCTGGCATGGACTGGAAAGCCCAATGGCCTGGAAAGGAGCTCTGGTATGGGCTAGAGCACCTGCAGGCCTTAGGGAAGGAGCCCTGGCATGAGCTGGAGTGTCAGCAGGCCGAGAAGGAGCCCTGGCATGGTCTGGACAGCCAGGAAGCCTCAGTGGACAGAGCCCTGGTATGGGCAGGAGAGCTTGCTGGCAGGGAAGGAACCCTGGTTTAGGCTAGAGCACCTGCAGGCCTAAGGAAAGGAGTCCTGGGATGGGCTGGAGAGCCATCTGGCCGGGAAAGGAGCCCTGGGATGGGCTGGAGAGCCAGCAGTTCTTAGGGAAGGAGCCCTGGCATGAGATTGAAAGCCAGAAGGCCTCGGGAATGGACCTCTGGCATGGGCTGGAGCGCCTGTAGGCCTCAGGAGCGGAAGAGTCTTTATGATGGTCCATAAACGGATTGGATATCGTGTAGCACTAAAGACAAATTCTCATAGTGTTGGAATGTCTTTTTGGTGTAGGTAATACAGAAATATTTTACAGGCATGCAAGATAAACAACAACAGGAGCCATAATTTGTGCGTACATTTTCACACAAGCGCTAATTTAGAGGTGAGAGACCATTGCACGCACTTGGGTTTGAGAATCGGTTTTAACAAAACTTATATTAAAACTGGAAAGACAGTAATGACGGGAGAAAAAATACTCACCTGTCTCCACTCTGCTTCATTTTACTGCCAGTGTGAAGTGGGTGCAAAATATTGCTGGTGTTGGGGCTTTTTATGAACCTGCTATTCTACGCCTCCCATTCCGGCTTCTGCAGCAATCACAGAACCAAAACTGCCCAGATCGCAGCCACTGATGACATCCAAACTCTCCTCGACCAAGGAGAAACAGCAGCTTTGATCCTCATTGACCTCTCGGCAGCCTTTAATACCATAACCCACCACATGAGGACCATAAGACTCCACCACATTGGCATCTAAGGGGACACGCTCAGGTGGATCGCCTCCTTCCTCACCGGAAGAACCCAGAGGATCTACCTCCCCTCTTTCACCTCTGAACCCAAGGCAATCACTGTGGTGTCCCCCAGGGCTCATCCCTCAGCCCCACGCTCTTCAACACATGTATGACCCCACTGGCCAACATCGTCAGATCCCACGGCCTCAACATAATTTCCTATGCAGACCCTCCCAGCTCATCCTTTTACTCACCGACAACCCCTGCACCAACAGAACTACCTTTGATGCATGACAAGCGTCTTTGACTGAATGAAGAACAATTGTCTGCAGCTTAACACAGAAAAGACGGAAGTACTGATCTTTGGCAATAAGAGCAACACATAGAACTGGTGGCCATCAGACCTAGGACCCGCACCCACTTCCTCCGGCCATGCCAGAACCTCAGAATCATCGACAGCAAGGTCACCATGAAGTCACAGATCAAAGCCGTCTCCTCCGCCTGCTTCCTCACTTTGTGAATACTACGTAAGATCTTCAAGTGGCTAACTCTACACATGAGGCGCACAGTGACACAGGCACTCATCACCAGCCGAATGGACTACGGCAATGCCCTTTACGTATGAATCACTGCACACCTTCTACAGATACTTCAGACCATACAGAACACCACAGCAAGACTCATCCTCTGCCTTCCCCGACGAACCCATGTCACACCCCACCTTAGGCAACTCCACTGGCTCCCCCGTACAGAAGAGATGCCAATTCAAACTGCTGACCCACAGACACACGGCTCTACACAACTAAGGACCCGCGTACATTAACCACCGCCTGAACTTCCACCAACCGCTCTGCCTGCCTTTCACTTGCCCATACTCCTGCATCTACCAAAGCAGAATTGGAGGACGCTCCTTCTCTCATATCACAGCAAAACGTGGAACAGTGTCCCCCCATGCAGCTCCGGACCATCACCTCACTTCTGGAATTCCGAATGGCCCTCAAGACCTGGCTGTACGAATAAGCCACCAGGACCTGCAAGTGCCTGGATAGCCTATTGGGTGATTAGTTGTGCCTGATAAATCCTGACTGAAGTTCTAAGTGACCCCAAAGGCCCTCAAGGAGTGAGGGTCCTCAGTCAGGCAGCAGGGGGTCGTGAGACGTCTGTTGGCATTAGCTAGGAGCTGCTAAAAGCCTGCCACCTTAGTGTGGCACTTTGATTCTGTATGTTAAAGTTAGTTTTTGCATGGTTGAAGCACAGCTCCAATTCAGTTTTTTTCCTAAGTGCTTATGTCCCTTGGTGCCATCACAGGGCACTGCTATGTTCTCAGAGGGCTCTTGACAGGCGGCACTAGCAGCACTTCTCCCTAGCTGCATGGTTTTAGAAACCCTAGACTCTCCTGGATTGGGGAGATGATCTAAACCTAGACTGACTCCTCAGGAGAGGTAGCACAGGCCAAACAGCAAGATGGGCTTCGAGGCACTATGAAAGGCCCCGTCAGAAAGTTCAACAAATGTCTTTGGGCAGAATCCCGCGAGGTGCCACTGACGCCAGGGGACAAAGCGAAGAGACTGGCTCAGAGAGTGGAAAGCAGAAGCCGGCTCAGCAACGACACAGGCAAGCGACCTCGCTCTTCGGATGCTAGGGGTGCCTTCCTGCAGACCCAGAATGACCTATCTGGGAAGGGGAGGGACATGATTTTAACTTGGCCATCAAGATTCTCCTGATGAGAGATACACCGAGCTCCATTAGATCGAATGTGCAAAAGAGATCTGCTGGGGGGCTTTGCATTTTTTGCACCCCCAACTATCATGCCACACTTTCTACAAACTGCAAAATTGCTCCAACGGACTGCCTGTGGAAGTGGTTTGTCCCACTCAGGGTCCTCCGACATCAGGGCAGGGAGCGGGGCTTTCCCACAGTGTTGATGGTAGCTGTCTGATGTTTCTTTCTAGGTGGACAACACAAGCCCGCAGCAGACCTAGCAACAGGTAGGGGCCTGTCATCACACACCCGGACTGCACTGCAATCCCCAGCAGAGGTAGGGGCCTGTCATCAAACACCCGGACTGCACTGCAATCCCCAGCAGAGGTAGGGACCTGTCATCACATACCCGGACTGCACTGCAATCCCCAGCAGAGGCAGGGGCCTGTCATCACATACCCGGACTGCACTGCAATCCCCAGCAGAGGTAGGGGCCTGTCATCAAACACCCGGACTGCACTGCAATCCCCAGCAGAGGCAGGGGCCTGTCATCACACACCTGGACTGCACTGCAATCCCAGCAGAGGTAGGGGCCTGTCATCACACACCTGGACTGCACTGCAATTCCAGCAGAGGTAGGGGCCTGTCATCACACACCCGGACTGCACTGCAATCCCCAGCAGAGGTAGGGGCCTGTCATCACACACCCGGACTGCACTGCAATCCCAGCAGAGGTAGGGGCCTGTCATCAAACACCCGGACTGCACTGCAATCCCCAGCAGAGGCAGGGGCATGTCATCACACACCTGGACTGCACTGCAATCCCAGCAGAGGTAGGGGCCTGTCATCACATACCCGGACTGCACTGCAATCCCAGCAGAGGCAGGGGCCTGTCATCAAACACCCGGACTGCACTGCAATCCCCAGCAGAGGCAGGGGCCTGTCATCAAACACCCGGACTGCACTGCAATCCCCAGCAGAGGCAGGGGCCTGTCATCACACACCTGGACTGCACTGCAATCCCAGCAGAGGTAGGGGCCTGTCATCACACACCTGGACTGCACTGCAACCCCAGCAGCAGGTAGGGGCCTGTCATCACATACCCGGACTGCACTGCAATCCCAGCAGAGGCAGGGGCCTGTCATCAAACACCCGGACTGCACTGCAATCCCCAGCAGAGGTAGGGGCCTGTCATCACACACCCGGACTGCACTGCAATCCCAGCAGAGGTAGGGGCCTGTCATCACACACCCGGACTGCACTGCAATCCCCACCCGGACTGCACTGCAATCCCCAGCAGAGGTAGGGGCCTGTCATCACACACCCGGACTGCACTGCAATCCCCAGCAGAGGTAGGGGCCTGTCATCACACACCCGGACTGCACTGCAATCCCCAGCAGAGGTAGGGGCCTGTCACCACACACCCGGACTGCACTGCAATCCCCACCCGGACTGCACTGCAATCCCCAGCAGAGGTAGGGGCCTGTCATCACACACCCGGACTGCACTGCAATCCCCAGCAGAGCTAGGGGCCTGTCATCACACACCCGGACTGCACTGCAATCCCCAGCAGAGGTAGGGGCCTGTCATCATACACCCGGACTGCACAGCAATCCCCAGCAGACCAGATCTGCATTGAGATAAGATTTTCCAGACACTGATACCAAAGCTTTTTACTCCACTGGCTGCAAAAGGAGCAGTTAACCTCGCCAGCGGAGTGAAATGCAAGGATCATTCAATCTGTTTGGACGAGGAGACGGGGGTACAAATTGAACTCAGTGTTGCTGTTTGCACAGTCACTAAGTGAATCACATTGGCACACAGCCTCGTGCCACGCTCTTCCGGGGCAGGTACAACGGGGAGGCGGGCCGGGGGTGTTCTGGGAGGCTGATGGCGCCAGGGCCCCAGGATAACGGCAGAAGTGGCTTTATGATTTTTTCCCCAGTTTATATATAGCGCTAACTCGACCCGAATGCATCGGAGCGCTTTAGATGAGCAGCAGTTACATTACACATTTATTTTCGGAGGCACGGGATGATTAAGTGATATCCCTAGAATCACAGTATGCTGAGCCGACGCCGAGACTCGCGTCTGGTTGCCCAGGCAGCTCTGGCCGTGCCAAACTTGAAATAAATGGATAGTAAAACATCCCAGGCCCACCTCCCGGCCTCAATCAGCTTCCGGGTGTTGGGATAACAGTGTGCCCCGTTGGGTGGAGTGAGTGTCTGCAGCGCCGCCTGTGAAAGGGGCGTCCATGCGGGTTGCCGGGTGATGGCGCGCCAGTAGGCGCTATGATGAATACTGCAGTGTTATGGGTATTAGGCGGTATTTTGCCTCTCAGGATAGCGCCAAGACCAGACTTATTCCGGGCGCTGCCTGGAGCCGAGCCGCTGTTTATGGCTCCGACGAGACAAAGGCGGCGGAGCCCTTGTTAGCCGCCCCCTGAGGGGGATAAACAGAGGGCTGTCAGCGGCGCCTCGCACCCCAGCCCCGGGGCGCGAGGTGGGTGATCTGGGTGAGGCATGGGGGGGCCTCTACCTGTAGGGAGGAACGGAGGCTGGGATGGGAGAGAGAGGAGAGACTGAGGGATGCTGCACCCAGAGGAACAAGCACTGGCAAAGCCAATGGGTATCGCCCATGCGAGATCAATAGACTGTGTCAATGTTTTCCCCAAGTTGTACAGCAGCACAGCGAAAAGTAAAGAAGAAAGTGCTACGACGCAGGCAGCACCGGCCACGTCATATCGTTATTTTTCGGTACTTTCAGCCATGCTACTGTGCACAATATGGCAATAAAACATTGTCATAACAGCAGATCCTGGCTAGACATTGCTTTGCCAATGCTTGTTTTTCTAGCCCGACTGGAAGACGAACCGCTGCCACTTTGGATAGAAGGCTGTGTGAAGAGAGCCAGCCATCACCTGGTGCCCGGCGTCGGGGGCAGTGATGCCCTGATCTGGGTTCAGCCATCACCTGGTGTCCGGCGTCGGGGCAGTGATGCCCTGATGTGGGTTCAGCCATCACCTGGTGCCCGGCGTCGGGGCAGAGATGCCCTGATGTGGGTTCAGCCATCACCTGGTGCCCGGCGTCGGGGGCAGTGATGCCCTGATCTGGGTTCAGCCATCACCTGGTGCCCGGCGTCGGGGGCAGTGATGCCCTGATGGTGCCCAGCGTCGGGGGCAGTGATGCCGTGATCTGGGTTCAGCCATCACCTGGTGCCCGGCGTCGGGGCAGTGATGCCGTGATCTGGGTTCAGCCATCACCTGGTGCCCGGCGTCGGGGGCAGTGATGCCGTGATCTGGGTTCAGCCATCACCTGGTGCCCGGCGTCGGGGCAGTGATGCCCTGATGTGGGTTCAGCCATCACCTGGTGCCCGGCGTCGGGGGCAGTGATGCCGTGATCTGGGTTCAGCCATCACCTGGTGCCCGGCGTCGGGGCAGTGATGCCCTGATGTGGGTTCAGCCATCACCTGGTGCCCGGCGTCGGGGCAGAGATGCCCTGATGTGGGTTCAGCCATCACCTGGTGCCCGGCGTCGGGGGCAGTGATGCCCTGATCTGGGTTCAGCCATCACCTGGTGCCCGGCGTCGGGGGCAGTGATGCCCTGATGGTGCCCGGCGTCGGGGGCAGTGATGCCGTGATCTGGGTTCAGCCATCACCTGGTGCCCGGCGTCGGGGCAGTGATGCCGTGATCTGGGTTCAGCCATCACTTGGTGTCCAGCGTCGGGGCAGTGATGCCGTGATCTGGGTTCAGCCATCACCTGGTGTCCAGCGTCGGGGCAGTGATGCCGTGATCTGGGTTCAGCCATCACCTGGTGTCCAGCGTCGGGGCAGTGATGCCCTGATCTGGGTTCAGCCATCACCTGGTGTCCAGCGTCGGGGCAGTGATGCCGTGATCTGGGTTCAGCCATCACCTGGTGCCCAGCGTCGGGGCAGTGATGCCCTGATCTGGGTTCAGCCATCACCTGGTGCCCAGCGTCGGGGCAGTGATGCCCTGATCTGGGTTCACGGGCAGATCAGGGGCGCGACTGATGCTTGTGGTTGCAGCTGTCACTTCTCTCCGTGTGTCTAAAGAGGTTCTCAGGGAGGCACCAAAAGGGGACATCGGAAGATACTTCTTTATGTGGGGGTTAAGCCATGCGCAAAGTGGGCTCCGGCCACCCAGGGCCCCCTGACAGAGAAGCTCTGTTCTGCAGAATGTCGGACCCTGAATAATTCTTGAACAGATTGTTTTAAATATCGTTTTCCTTTTAGTTATTTTTAATGCGGGTGATGTGTGAGAGTTTTTTTAAGACGTTCCGCAGAGAAATATTGTGTTTATGTTTCATGCAACATCCATTAGAAACTAGAATCAGAACAGGTCCTCCATGAGAATAGAGACGGTGTCAGATTATTTGCAGTAATATTAGTGAGCTGCCGCGGTGCTATAATACTGAAAATACAAGTTAATATCCTTCAATATTAGATGAAAACACATTTATAATTTGGGCCAGTGTGCTTGTGCACTGTCAGAGATCTGGCCAAAGAAAGCACGAAAGAGCTGAAACTGGATAATAAATTTAGAGCGTTTGCCAAAATAGGTCCCCAAAATACGTCTGGGCCACGGCCCCCCATAATCCTTAAAATGTCCATGAGTCCAGGAACAAAACAAATTGAGTCCGGAGGCGAGACTGTACCTCCTCTGGAGGCTCAGTTTACTCTGCAAACAACAGGGCAGCCATGTTACTTCCAAAGACCGTGGACACCTATAGAAACTAACACGCGTTGGTGCAGTATGGCATGGAATCTGAGAAAATAGAACAGGTGGTTCTCTTTCAATGGGTTCAATAGAGACGAACCCGCCAAAGGGCAATTTGATTGGCAGATTAAGATGGAGAATATATCTGCGGGTAAAGTCAGAGGTGCTTATGGATGCTCAGAATATTGAAGGACATTTGTTCAATGTTAAATTAGTTTACATTGCTTTAAGTTGATCTGAGTCTGAAGGCTCAGGGGGCTAGTTAATGCTTACACTACAGGGATATGTGTTTCACTTCATTGTCAGAAGTTCGAGCCCCGCAGGTCATCTCAAACTGTCATCCTTCCAAGGTCGATAAAAGGAGCACCACGGACATGCCTAACAATAAACAAACAATATTCACTGTTGAAACGCTCACGGCTCAACATGCTCTTTACTGTTTATTTTGACATGTTAAATTACAAATTATGTTTTTGATCAGTATTTAGTGTGATTAGTAATTTGTAATAATAAGCATTTGTTAAAAAGTGTGTTTGATACAAGTCTGTTAAGAAAACAAAGGGAAGTGTAAAAAGAAAGTGTACCTTATTCACAGCGCGAGCAGCAGAGAGGCACTAATAAACTTTAATCAACCTGTGCTTGGTCCATGCTCCAGAGAAAGAATAGAAGTGACGCTGTGGCCTGCACTTGCCAACCAGGAGGCAGCCAAGAAGAGTGACACTAAAGCCAACAAATGGTAACCAATGGGCGGGCTGCAAGCTTTTCATTGTAAACAGTAGTGTCTCCCAAGCGAGACAGTAGGCGCAGTCGCACACTTGACCCTGATAAAAACGATCGGGGTGAGAGGAGATATGAAAAAGAGTGCAAGCAGGGCACGACAGGAGGCGCTACAGCATTAGACAAACAGAGAGGCGCCCGAGGGAACTGAAAAAGAGGGACTGACTGTTGGGCAAAGGTGGTGGAGGAAGGGTGAGCAGACATGACGAGAGAGCTCAGAAGGATTCTTAACAGGAGCAGGAGAGACACAAGAGCTACAGATAGAACAGAGAAGCAGGAGAGACTAGAGGAGCGAGAGAGCAGTACGGTCCTGAGACTGAGCGCAGGAGACACTGAAGGGAAGGGGAGAGCGCACCAGAGGCACCAGGGAGCTGACCAGGAGGGCTTGTTCTAGGCAGGGCACATCCCAGAGGTGCCTCAAGAGCTCCACCCAAATCACAGCATCCTCTAGGCCCAGAACAGGTTCTAAGAGTTGATTCCTCTTGTGGTGTCTCTTCAGACATGTCCAGCAGCTGCTGCTCGTACTGAACACCCTTCCCATCACACCCTCTACTCCCAGGACTGTTAGTGTGAACCCTTTAGCAGTAAGATGCTGCCATTTACACTTAAAAGGCCATCTCTGCCCTTTCTGGGCTCTCTAATCTGTGACGCCTACAAGAGGCAAAAAAATACAAAGCTGAATGTCAGGGACTCAACTTTATTTTGCATTTCACAAGTCTGCCCCTTGGCACTATGACATCCGAGTCCATCAGCCACTTCTGGCCTGTCCGTCAACAGCACGTATTTTAGCTTTCAGCGCTTTCATTATGGGCTCAGAACCGCCAACATGCAAAGGGCTGTAGCTAAAACGCCAGATTTGGCCGAAGTAGTTATACATTCCATGGAAGTACCGTGTAAGCTAAGTTTTAACATTTTACAAAGTCGTCTTGCCAAAAATAGCTTGTTTCATATATAAATTCAAAAGTAAACATTGCCCACATATTTTGTCAGGGTTCATTCTTTCGTACACCATGCATTAGAACAAGTACTGACATCGCATATCACTTGCCTTTTGTGTAGTGGAAAGTTTGATACTGAGCTTCGCTAAATAACAGAGGTAAAACAAGGACAGTAGCACAGCCTCCCCTACCACAAAGAATAAGTAGCAGACAGCTGGCAGGGGCAGCAGAAACATCACAGGATTCTCTCACATCCAGGACAGGTACAAGACAGGTCACTAACACACTTGACTGTTCTAAGATTTCCATGAATAGAAACAAACACACAAGCAGTAGAAAATACCTGGAAGAAACAGCCAAACCTCCTGTGGAATTACTATACATTCATGCAATATATAGGAAGACAAACCCTCGCCTACATAGCGTGGTGCGCTCCATCAGTGGGAACCATTAGAGAGTATTACTGTTCACTGGTTGGACAGCCTCTCAGTTATGGGTTCCAGAGTTTGGGTGAGGTTATGTCTCTTAGAACAACATTTAGGGCCTGATTACAACTTTGGCGGAGGGGGTTAGTCTGTCCCAAATGTGAGGGATAGCCCGCCCACCGTATTACGAGTTCCATAGGATATAACGGACTCGTAATGCGGCGGACAGGATATCCGTCACATTTGGGACGGATTAACCCCCTCCAGCAAAGTGGTAATCAGGCCCTAAAGCTTCTTTGTTAAAATGTCAACCTATATTAAAATGCTGTGTGGGAGAGCTAAACTCTTTTTACTAGTGTATTCCTGTTGCAAGGATAAAAATTAAAGGATCAAGGAAGTGGCCATCTTTCTCCATTCAGTTGATGTTTCAGAGCTCGCATGTCGACCCTACAGGTTCAAGTGGCTTTCACAGGACTATATGTATCTCCATCAAATATTGTGAAACATTCCCAGGTTCACAGGGCATCTCAGCAATGACTGAAGCTATGGTAAGTTTCTTTTGAGGGCATGTTGGCATACAAGGGCACAACAAGGATCTAAGAAATCTTAGGGCCGACAGGATGTATATGAGGGTGAGGGCAGTCAGAAATTGTCAGAGAGCATGCTTTCAGCTTCTGAAAGCTGCCCCTATCTCTACTTGGGAGATCAGCCATCGTTAATATGGTTTCACTACCACGCTTCTTATGCCAACTCCAGAATTACCCCTATACTGTTTAACCCTCTTGGTTTCAACAGAGCAATGCACTCCTGGGACAGTTCTTGTGGAGTGGAGGCGCATTCCACATAGCCCTTCGTACATGCTTCCAATCTACCTTCTGCTGCAGCATCACCGCCACAGATGTCCAATCATATTATGCTGCATCTCATTTACAGATTCTCAACAACTGGTGGTACGGTCCACAGGACGATTCGGCCTACGCCACTGAAAAGTGGGCGATGGGCAACACTTCGTTCTGCCGGCTACATGGTGAGGTGGATATGGGAGCTCTCCCTCCAGCGACTACAGTGGTGGTACAGGTATGGAGACAATCCCTTCGTAGAAATGGGCTGGTGGGGGCGGCTGATGCAGGAGATGCCGCTGTGGCCGGGCACTCTCCTCCCACAAGTGGCTTGGTTGAAGGGCTTTCAGGGATGGGATCAGATTGGTATCTCTACACTGGGTGACGTTATACGTGGTAGTATACTTACATTGCTTCAGGAGCTCCAATCTAAATACATAATGCATCGCAGTCAATTCTATAAATATCTGCAATTGCGCCATGCTATCTCCCTATCGTAACCTCTTAGACCTCCCAGAATTCAGTCCTCTGGAGGGCAAGTTACTAATGGGGGATTTAGTCAGCCACAAAATTTCCAAATTATATCTATCCCTTATCACCAACAGCTCCACTACGCTGCCTGTCCTCCAAGCGGCGTGGTAAGCCGAAGTTGACAATATTGACGATGATGATTGGACCGAAGCCCTGGAGGCTCCCCTCGGGGGTGGCGCGATCATCCCACCTGAGACTGATCCAATTAAAACATTTACATCCAGCATACTATACAAGACTTTGCCTGTGGTGTATGGGTCACATAGGACCTCCCATGTATCTACGTTGCAAGGCTGAGGAAGGCACATTCATTCTTACTGTATGGAGTTGTAGTGCGTGGACATGCTTCTGGAAAGGGGTGGTGTCCTATTTGAGTGAGGTCCTCAACTGGGTCATTCCATTCATCCCAAAATTGTTTCTCCTCCACAGCACACCAACACGGGCAATCTTCCCTTGCAAAGCACATGAGGGATTCAAGTCAGCCAAGGCCAGGCCTGGTACTGCAAGGAACGCAGACATTCTTCTCTCGCCAGATAAAAGCCCAGGACAAGGTGACCACCCCTGCCTAGCAAGGACATACCCCCTGGGAAGCCCCCCCTACTGGATCAGTAAGCCATACCTTAGGGAGTTCCCACATCATAATGTTGTCGCGATGGAGTAGGGGCGGGTAAGCAGTGTGCTTATGTTTCAGAGAAAAGCAGCGAGACGGGTGACATTCACCTTTGTCAGGTACTGGAAAGCATGCTCACCCGTACAGTTGATTCCTGGCTATAGGCTCACCTCCATAAAAATAAGGAGGAAATATAGGGTCTTCTAACCCCCCCTTCCTGCTCGGTCTCCATTTTGTTCCCTCACTGGGGAGCGGTTTTGCAACTCCAAAATGGAGGACTGGTTTAAAACACAAAAGAGCTTCAGTTACCTCCAGACATCATTCACTCATACCTGATCCACACACCCACATTTCAGTACGGAGCTTCTCACCGTCCAACTCTAGTTTACATGGAGAGCTCATCTCAACACAAACTGGCTAGAGAAAAACTACCAAGAGTGAGACCAGGACATTCCAGAGTGAACAAATGCAGAGAATAAATCACCTTCAGGAGAAAGACCATCAACAGTTGCCAAAAACTATGCACATCTTCGGCCTTATGGATTTTGACATGATATATACGTTATGTGATTTCATTATTTGGTGAAGGAGTATTTCAGAGATATGCAGTCACTGCATCTCTAAATTAAGCTGTGTTTTCATTTGGATTTTGAGTGTAACTTCAACATCTCCAGTACTCCCTTACAGGTCTTGTTTTTACTGCCTTTCCTGGTGTTCAGTTTTATATCCCCAATCATGACAGAACTCCCAATTTACAGGAGACCCCTCACTCTTTAGCCCCACAGTATGTTACTTCAGCTGTCTCCTTAAAACTGTTTTCAACCCCAATGTAAGTTAATGTGGAAATTAGAATCTCCTTGTTTTATTATCCATATCTCCCTCCTATGTGCTACCAAACAACAGCATGTGTACGAGATGTTTGTGTGGTTAAGATCTCACCTTCTTTGAGCCCCGCGTGAGCTGATCTATTTCAAAGGCACACACACAAACTGCTTATAAGGTACAGTCCTACTTGTTACGTGGCCACGTTCCATACGTGACACTTTCCGCCAGTCCTAACTTTGAATGTATTCAGCACTCTGCTTTCTTGCACACAGTGACATCCCTGGGCACAATTTAACCTTGCTTCTCTGCACAGGGAAATTAGTACTGTTTAATGAAAGTACAGAAGCTTCCTCCAGTTCTAATGGTCAAAGCCAATCAGTCATTTATTTTCAGAAATAAGCTCTGAATACTGGAACTTTTAGGCCTATGTTAACAATTAGTGCTGCACATAATTTTAATTACAGTGGGAACATTCGCGAAGACCACAAATTTTGCTTTGTGCTAAGTTTTTGATATTGTGAAATTTAACATCATGCAATTTCACTTAACATTTTAAGTCAGTGTGCAGCTTACATAAAAAGTTTTATGAAATTCACACAAAAAAATTGAGCAAGATCACACCAAACTTCATACTGAGCTGCAAGCATAATTTCATACACACCTGGTTACAATAGGAAAGTGAAACCACAAAGCGCAGCCTAGGTTTTTTTCGCCAAGGAACCGGGATTGGCTGGAAGCCTCCTGTATGGCACTGGGCAAGTAATGATTATTGCATTTATGCAAGAAGAATAAGTTCCTTACCTTTGGTAACTCTCTTTATGGTGGCTACTCTTACTAGAGTTACTTAACATTGTGAATCTATCCAGGAGCCACACTAGATTCGCAGACTTTTGGTAATAGCTACTGTGCACCAACAGGTGAGGCCATTGACCTCCATTACCACTCAGTCCTGTTTCTGGACAGGACTGGGCACGACAACGCCGCATTAGGGCACCAACCCTGCATGTTGATGTCAGTTTAATCATTAAAAATTCAGCATCCAAAAACGTCGAGAGTACCAGCAGAACTGATCTCTCACTGGCATTGCACACTCCAGCTAAGGGTCTCATTAATAAATGAACTTCCACTCCAGAGAACGAGGAGGGAAGCAGAGAGGAACTGGGTTAGAGTGAGTATTCACCAGAAAGAACATTACTGAAGGTAAATAATATTTTTCTGATGCCTACTCCTAATTTGAGAGTCCTTATCTTGCAAACTGGTAGCAAAGCTATACCCCCTTCAAGGAGGGTGGGTCTGACGAGTCATTTTTACTTTAGCCAGTCCTCTATGATTGACTGTCAAAACTACCCTCTCGGTGGACTTGTGAATCGATGCCTAGCGCCCGGTGAAAGCATGGACAGAGGCCTACATGGCTGCCTGCTAGAGGTCCTAAACCAGATTTCCCAGAGCTAAAGCAGTAGTGGTGATATCAGCAGGAAGTTCCTCTGGAGCAACGGTACTCAAAGTACGGCCCGCGGGCCGCCAGCGGCCCCATGGACCTAGCTTGGCGGCCCGCGAGACGCACACCAAACGCCATATCATAATGGCAGCAGTATGTAAACATAGAAGAGGGCCCGGGAGCATGCTCCCGCGGCCCTCCACTATGTTTACATATGGCGGCCATTGTTTATGGCGTTGCCCTGACGATCCTGGAAGCCAAAGCCCCATAAAAGTCAGCGCTTGCAGCTAACTTTTATGGGGCTTTGGTCGTCTGCTTCCTGTCACCGGCTCCACGTCTGCTGCCCGCCTGCCTGCCTGCTGTTCCACATTTGTGGCATCTTTACAGTGCTTTGAGTCAGGTAAGGCTCTTTGGTTATTTATTTATTTGTTTTTAATGTAGTGTGTGTTACTGGGGTAGGGGTGAGAGCAGATTGCGCTGTGTGTGTGCGCTGTGTGTGTGTGTTACTGGGGTAGGGGTGAGAGCAGATGGCGCTGTGTGTGTGCGCGCTGTGTGTTACTGGGGTAGGGGTGAGAGCAGATGGCGCTGTGTGTGTGTGCTGTGTGTGTGTGTTACTGGGGTGGGGTGAGAGCAGATGGCGCTGTGTGCAGATGGCGCAGTGTGTGTTACTGGGGTAGGGGTGAGAGCAGATGGCGCTGTGTGTGTTACTGGGGTAGGGGTGAGAGCAGATTGCGCTGTGTGTGTTACTGGGGTAGGGGTGGGAGCAGATGGCGCTGTGTGTGTTACTGGGGTAGGCGTGAGAGCAGATTGCGCTGTGTGTGTGCGCTGTGTGTGTGTGTGTTACTGGGGTAGGGGTGAGAGCAGATGGCGCTGTGTGTGTGCGCGCTGTGTGTGTTACTGGGGTAGGGGTGAGAGCAGATGGCACTGTGTGTGCGCGCGCTGTGTGTTACTGGGGTAGGGGTGAGAGCAGATGGCGCTGTGTGTGTGCGCGCTGTGTGTGTTACTGGGGTAGGGGTGAGAGCAGATGGCGCTGTGTGTGTGCGCGCAGTGTGTGTTACTGGGCTAGGGGTGGGAGCAGATGGCGCTGTGTGTGTTACTGGGGTAGGGGTGAGAGCAGATGGCGCTGTGTGCAGATGGCGCTGTGTGTGTTACTGGGGTAGGGGTGAGAGCAGATGGCGCTGTGTGTGTTACTGGGGTAGGGGTGGGAGCAGATGGCGCTGTGTGTGTTACTGGGGTAGGGGTGAGAGCAGATGGCGCTGTGTGCAGATGGCGCTGTGTGTGTTACTGGGGTAGGGGTGAGAGCAGATGGCGCTGTGTGTGTTACTGGGGTAGGGGTGGGAGCAGATGGCGCTGTGTGCAGATGGCGCTGTGTGTGTTACTGGGGTAGGGGTGAGAGCAGATGGCGCTGTGTGCAGATGGCGCTGTGTGTGTTACTGGGGTAGGGGTGAGAGCAGATGGCGCTGTGTGTGTTACTGGGGTAGGGGTGGGAGCAGATGGCGCTGTGTGCAGATGGCGCTGTGTGTGTTAATGAGGTAGGGGTGAGAGCAGATGGCGCTGTGTGTGTTACTGGGGTAGAGGTGGGAGCAGATGGTGCTGTGTGCAGATGGCGCTGTGTGTGTTAATGAGGTAGGGGTGAGAGCAGATGGCGCTGTGTGTGTTAATGAGGTAGGGGTGAGAGCAGATGGCGCTGTGTGTGTTACTGGGGTAGGGGTGAGAGCAGATGGCGCTGTGTGCAGATGGCGCTGTGTGTGTTACTGGGGTAGGGGTGAGAGCAGATGGCGCTGTGTGTGTTACTGGGGTAGGGGTGAGAGCAGATGGCGCTGTTTAGCATTGTTTTGAAAAAGGGGGTGGGGTGGTTGTTCCCCCTCTAAGCCCCGCCCCCGCTGTCACTTCAGTGCGGCCCTCGGCCGCAAACCATACTGCAATTTTGGCCCCTGAGAAAAAGTTTGTGAGTACCCATGCTCTGGAGGGTCCTTTTTAGCCAGGGTAACACAATTTGACGCAGTGGACAAAACCAATGGAACAAGGTCCTTTTCTGGACAGGCTTTCCTACTTTCACACAAACTCAACAAACAGCTGATCCTACTCCAGGGAATTCTAAGGCCAATCCATGTAGAAACCAAGGCCATGCTCTGGACCCAACCAGCACAGCCTCTCTTCCTCTGTAAAAGGATGTGACAGAATAGAAAGCCTGAAACATGATGGACTGCCGCAAGTGGACAGAGGAGATCATTTTTGGGAGACCGAATGCGTGCACCAAAAGCACTAGTTTTTTTAACAAGAAAGGTGGTACATGGGGGATAAACTGACAAAGCCTGTCGCTCGCTGCTGTGCGGAAACAACAGTAATGAGCAAGTCTTCAGCGTTCAGTCTCAAAGTACACCTGTGAAGAGCACATACCAAGAACACTAGAACCAAGCAGAGGTTTGACAGCTGCTTAACCAAAGAAGCAGGGGGTACATGTGAATGCCATCACCATTGGGGGATAAGAATGACGACACTCATCAGACAAAAAAATGAAGACCGAAGGGGCCAACAAGTAACCTTACAGTACTCACAGAAAATAATTGTCTGGCTAAGAATAATACAAATACAAAATTATCAGGCAATCTAGCTTGTACAGTGTACACTTGCTGCTCCCTGTACCTGTTGACAAACTTGATCGGCAGCCCAATAGGCTAAATTGGGAGGAAGGGCGGCGAGAAGCTAAAAATTACATTAACATCCTGAGGCACTAGATCAAAGCAAGTTGGTGCTGCTTAGTATTCATGCATGCAGATGAAAATTGTGGAGTTTCCGGTGCAACACCCTAACTTTCATCCGTGTCAGCAGGTACTCCAAAACATGAAGCCGGAGTGAAAGGCAGATACACAAGGTCAACAGATAAAAGTACCAGACACTCTTGGACTAACCAGGGCCACCAAAAATTCGCTGTGCTCAGTCCCACCAGTATTTCTGAAGACCCAGGGAATAAGAAGCAGAGACAAAAATTGAGAAATGGGCCTCACTGAAAGCAGATGTCTACTACTGACCCTTGAGGAAGAAGAAAAGCCAAAGCATAAAAGGTTGAACAATGAGTATTTTCTGAGACAGCATTTAGGCATGCAGAGGGTACGACCCACTGGGCGAAGATATTGAGTGCCACCTATGGGTTTGGAAAGATGACGGCTGCTGAGCCTGCTGCCCTAACGCCGAGTGAAATCCCACGACGTGCCAACCATCGACAAACCCTTAGAGCCTCCAAACAGAGAGCACAAGATCACACTCCACCCAGCTTCCAGCAGTGCCCCCTGGTGGGCATCCCTGTCAGCACCTGGATCAATCGGCCCATGATGGAAAGCATAAAGGGCTTCAGGGCCAGCAACACGACTGGCAACCAGCTCCAGAAAATGAATTTGGTGGTACTGCTCCATCTGAGATCAGAGATCGCTGATCTATTTCTCATCTAGGTACACTCCCCAGCCCAGAGATGACACATCCGTTGATACTGTAAACTCTGAAGCAGGCAATATACTACAGCAAATTACTTGGGCACATCAATGGCTGCTTCGATTTTAGGATACAGGCAACCGCATGTGCAGAGGTGTCTGTAACCAGACTCTCTGAAAACCTCAGGCTTATGTACTCAATCCCACAGCACCATGATTATAGCACATTGCCAAACCTCACATACCTTACCCAACACTTACCATTTAAAACTACAATTAAAACAGGTTTCATCTATGCACAATGAAGGGGTGCCCAGTAATCTGATGCACGTTGGAGCATTTTGCATTTCTGCCAGGCGTATGAAATGAATAAATGGTACAGTACAATGGAAAGGTGTTTGGACAAAATATTGAATAAAAAATATTGCAGTAAATAAATATTGTGTCAAGCACATTGCGATGTCAAAAATATCTTGGACAGGAATATCGAAGATAAAAATATTGTTTAAAATATAGTATGTCTTATTGGTTTTATGGGTTAACATACTTTTTTTGTAAATTTTTTTTAGTTGATGTTAATTTCTTTGTTAGTACGTTCTGTAATTTATTTTTAGTAAATGTATTTTATTATAAATGTCATTGTTTTCAATTAATGTGTACATATAATTATGTTATAAATAAGATCGGAATGTTGGGTTTTTACACTAAAAGGGTCAGGAGGTTATTAAAATATGTATTAATTCTCTTGTATATTACATTTTAATTCATATGTTAAAAATATTTTTTATTTTTATTTTTAAATTGATGAATTAATTTTAAAATGTTATTTGTTTTTGAAAATAAAATACATTATCTCACATTTTTATAAGAAATGTACATTTTTGTAATGTAATTCAATAATTTTTGAGAACTATTTTTTTTTAATTTTTTTAACATGGTTTATAGAATAATCATGTTTACTGAAAATGGTATTCTTTACATTTAAAAAATTGTAAGTTTGATATAATTCTTTACTCATGTTAAAATTTATATTTCAAATGTATAGCTATTGTTTTGATAAATGTAATCACAAAAAATTGCAATCATTTTAGTCTAGGAATAAACAAAAATAAGTAAATATCAAATTATAAACTTTTTTTTAATGTTACTTTAATATGTTCTCATGTTCTTACTCTTCAGGTTTTGCATGTATTTGTTTTTGTATTAAAATAAATGTATATTTAAAAATGTAAAACATATAGTTTTATAACTATTTTGTAATACTTTAGATTTAATATACTTTGTGTAATTTTATTTAGAGAAAACCATATTTGAAAATATTATAAATTAGTTATTCGTAAAGATGAACAAGTTACTTACCTTCGGTAACAAATTATCTGGTAGAGACATATTCTAGTTGCAGATTCCTTACCTTAGAATTTTCCCCAGGCATCAGACAGGAGGCTGATTTTTTTTTTCAAGCAGTACCCTTGCGTGCTGTCAGATGGCGTCGGTCAACTCTGCGTCAGTCGCTGGCATCGTGCTCGCCGTGATGACGTTGTGGTCATATATAGGCGCCATCCTGGTGCCCTGACATCAGTTTCTTTTCACAATTTTCCGCACCAGAAGAGTGGAGCCAGGAATAACACAAATCCTGGTGAGCCAGAACTAAGGCCTTAAAAAGGGTTCCTAGAAATCAGTTCACAGAGCGGGGAGGATTGGTTTGGTCGGTAAGGAATCTGCAACTAGAATATGTCTCTACCAGATAATTTGTTACCGAAGGTCAGTAACTTGGGCCAACCTCTGGCTCGGTGATCCATGGTAACATTGGAGCCTGCATCCTCGTCTAGGCAGAGGCTTGGCAGCATGCGCAGCACGGAAATGGATACAATTGGGCGCCCCTTCTGTAGCTATGAAAGAGGAGAAATTCGGACTGAGGGGAGTGAGGAGCAGCTGCGAGGCCTAAGCACCAAGCCATAGACCAGGGCTCCTTAAAGCGCTCGAGCGCTGAGTTTACTTGGTCTCCGAAGAGACAGGTGCCATCGAAGGGCATGTCCATAAGCGATTGCTGGCTATCCCCCTAAAAGCCAGATGTCCTCAACCAAGCATAGTGCCGCAGGGCCACCATTGACACAACCAATCTGCCCAGGGAGTTGGTTGTATCCAGCCCACAACGAATCATGAACCTGGCTGCATATCTCCCGTCAGCAACAGCTTGGGAAAGAATGGCCTGGGTCTCCTCCGGGCCCTGTGGCAGCATCTGCGTGACTGTATCCCATAAAGAATGGGAGTTGCGGCCCAAAAGGCATGCAGTGTTCACAGACAGCAATACCAGAAGAGAACATTTTCTCTCAGAGTTGGTCCTGTCGGTTTGATTCCCTGTCCAGGGGTGTGGAAGGGAATGCCCCAGAAGAGGAAGAAGCCTGGATGACCAAACTATCAAGAGAAGGATGTTGGGTAAGGAATTTAGGGTCTTTAGGCGCAGGACTATGGCAACAGGCAATTGCCCTGTAGACAGGAGCCCCTGTGCTGGGTTTAGACAACGTCCCCAGCAGGACATCAGTGAAGGCTTCATTGAAGGGCAAAAGGAAGCAGATTTGGAAGCCCCAGGCTTAACCACCTCGGTCAGGAGGCTAGTCTTGACAGTGCGGAAGGCAACTCATAACCCAGGACCTCAGCCGCTCTTCTCACCACCATTGAATACGAGGCTCCCTCCTCTGTAGCCACGGTAGTGGGAGAAAGCATGCCAGTGTCAGGTGAGGTATCGAGACCACTGGCCTCACCCATCTCCTGAGCCCAGTCTACATCAGGGTCATCTAGCTGGCATTCCAAAGGCTCCCGCGACCCCTCCATAATATCACCTTACCCATAGGCATAAGTGAGATCCACGTAGAAGTCAGTATCTGTGTCGGACAACGTTGTTCCAGCTCCAGGTCGGAGTCAGGAATCAGTATGAGGGCGACGTCGATCATGGGCCCGACCTACATCAGGAGCATCGGCTTCTGTTCTGGCGCTGGGGAAGGTCGCAATGGCATAACCGCCGTCGGCTCTGGTCCGGGGTGACCTTCGGAGCAGAGGCCGAAGCTACTGGTGAGGATCCCGTAGAGCCCCCACCTACCCTACTGGGCCCGAAGGCATCACAGGAGAGCCAGACTGCCCAAAGATGAGGGACATGGTGACATGGTGTCATAAAACTCCCTGAGTTGGGCAGGGGTGGCTCCAGCTCTCAGATACTACGCTGAGCCAACCCAGAAGCAGGCTCCGAGGATGAAGGCCTAGAACAATAACGCTCCTCCCGCGTCGCTTTGTCCGAGCAGTGCCATCTTCTTCGAGGACTTCTTCTTGTGACCCAAGTATCCCAACAATTTGCAGTGGGATGAGGACGAGTGGTAATGGCTCCGCGAGCGGTCTCATGACCTTCCTCCAGAGCGAGACCGGGAGCGACGAGGAGCCAAGCACCAGGCTGCCATGAGCTTTAGGGACCGCTCACCTCAAAGCCTTCGGGTCCATGGCCCGGCAGTTGGAGTACGACTTCGGGTCGTGGTCATGCTCAGGCACCACAAGCATACGAGGTGCGGATCCGTCACCAACATCATGCAGTGACAGGAGCCCCACAGCTTGAATCCGATCTTCCGGGACGACATGTTGACGCACAAGGTGGTCGAAAAAGTTTGACAAAACGTCAAAAATTCAGTCAAAAAACGACTGAGGTTAGCCCTTCTCCGAATCTGCGCTTAGGCTGGCGTGGAAAGAAAAGAACTGGCGGCAGCGTGCCGCCTATGTACGATTGCGTTGTCATCACGGCGACCACGACGGATGTGGAGTCAGCCGACACCACCTGATGGCCCGCAAGAGTACTGTGCGAAGAAAAATCTTCAGATCCAGTCTGACTCCTGGAGGAAATTCTAAGATAAGGAATCTGCAACTACAAGTCTCTGTCAGATAAATATTTATGTGTGTATTCAAAAATAATTGTTATATATTATATAATTAACACATGGTATTTTAAATATGTAATTCAAAATTGATGTATGTATTTTATCATTTGTTTACTTACTGTTAATGTGGGATTTTATGTAGTAGTTATGACATTTGTTAATTATTAGTGATAATTTTGAATACAATTATCAATTAAAAATAATCTCTTTAGATAATTTATACTGTTAATTATATTACAATATTTATTAGGCAGGATTGGGTTGTAAGTTATTTCATATCCGTACTGTTAAAAAGCGTATGTAAGATGTCTTACTATGGAACTTGGATAGTAAACGTTACCCCTTTAGAGTTCACCATCTTTCTTAAAATGGTTTAGATTGAAGTGGGACTAGTAAATGTAACCCTTTCACAGTCCAACTCCTTCCCCAAAATGGTTTAAACTGTAGTTGTAATAGTTGATGTAATCCCATTTGTGTGCAACTCCTTCTCCTAAATAGTTTAGATAGAAGTTGGTATTGCATTTCGCACATACATTATTAATATTTTTAATTTTTTAAGATAATAAAGGAACATAACACTGTTTGGAATATTTATTTTTCTAACATTTATTCAATGTATATTTATACATTTTTAATTAAATATACATTTTTACACATAGGAAAACATTTTCATTGTTATATTTAAACAATATTTTACATTTTAATATTAAATAAAAAACATGTAGATAATTTTTGACTAGCTATACATTTTTCATGTTTAAGGTCGAGGGCACAAGAGCTTTGACCTGTTGTAAGTACTGAGGGCTTTTAACCACGCCCACCTCACGCCCATCACTTTCACTCGTTCGTGGGGTTGCCTTTCAAAAATCCTTTATCATCATTGGTAAATGCTTTACATTTGTCCCTCCTTGGGGCGGTTTTGTTACCGCCTTGCAGATTGCCCCTGTTACATGGATAAGTGCATGATTGCAGATACGTTTGATTGCAAATGAACTTCTGTGTCCCTCCCGTGGCGGCCATGGCGCTTAGAATCGGCTCACTTATGTCAACTGTTTTACATTTTATTTTCCATTTATGTGGCAGGAAAAGTCCAGTTAGGAATTAACAACGCTAATATCTCTAACTCAAGCAAATGCGAGACCAATTGCATTGCAAATGCTTGTTTATTTTATATTTTCAAGTGTGGTACATTTATTTTTTATAGCTATATACACTCTAGTTTCACATACATTTTTGAGAACTTTTATATCTTTTTTCAAGCATATCTTAAATAACACTAAACTGTTTATTGTTTGTAGTATTTATTTTATACTTTACATAAGTGTTTCATATTTTCAAATGATTTATTGAATTGTTTTACATTATGTAAAAATTTGTAAACATTTTAAAACATTTTCTATATAACTATATTTTGAGATTCATTAAAATTGAATTTTTTTTACCCCTACATTAAGTTTCGTAATCTAGTCTATTTGTGTTTATTTTTCATTAAGTTTCCTGGAAATGAGATGTGAGAAAGAGCTGCTGATCCGCAGATCAGGTAAGACCTTTTTAGGTCGAGCATAAGCGTTCAACCTCGTGTATACTTTTAGTATACTTCCTATAGCTTAAAAGGAATACATTTGTTGGTTGCAGTGGCCTTTGAAAATTCCTGCTTGCTTGTGGTCAGTTCTGCCTTTTTCTTTCTCCTTTTTCTGTTTCAGAGCAGTGACGAACTACTGTATTATTCCACTTTGGTTTCGTTATCTGTTGCTGTGACTGACTACTTTTGTTATTTCTTTGGTGCTCTCCTTTCACTGCGGGTGTTTTAGGCTGGTAGCTGCCTGCGTTTGATATTCTCAGGCTACTCTGCTGTTGAAATGCGAGGCAAGAACGCTTGCAAGACTCTTTATTCTGTTAAAATAAAAATACTTTTCCAGACTTATTTTCCAGGTTTTAATCAGACATTTACACAATGCGAGGTAGTGCAGGCATTTTCTCATTTTTCCTCAAGGGTTTGTAATTTCTGATGTCAGTAGCCGCCAGTGACCACCAAAACGTGGCAGGAAAATACAAAATTATGAGACAGGTTTGACCAATTTATGAAGCAAGATAAGTCCAGTTCTGAATTTACAATGCCAATAGCTCCAACTCAGGAAAACGCAAGATCTATTGCATTTCAAATGCTTGTTTAAGGTGTCCTCTAGGATTTTGGGAATAGATGGGAAGCAGGGAGTAATAGTAAATTATAGTTATAGTGTTGCTTTCTAGTTTTTAAAAAAGTTTGTTTGTAGTTTGTTTTATTTTGTTCACTAGTGTTCTGAGTAAGGCCTAGGTAGCGTTTAGTAGTAATGTATTATTATTTGATATAATGTTATGTGTTTTGCATAGTTTTATTGTAATGCTTATGTTACGTTTCAAGACATAATTTTCTGTAGGTGGGTACTGTATTGTTTTTACAGCTTTACGGACCCAAAGTTATCATATTAATGTCTGAATGTTGCATTTTTTAAGGAAATCATTTTTGGTTTCTAGGTAACCAATATTTTTAATTTTGATTTCCGTTGAGCTTTTGGGTTTCCAAGAGTATTTCTTTTTCATACACTTTTCTGGGTTTTATGGTTCCTTAAGACTTTGGATTGCTTTGTTGGATTTAAAATGCACCTGTTTTATTTTTGCCTTTTCTTTGGGGTTTTTTTTTTGGATGATTTTTCTCCTTTATGATGGATTATATTTTTGATTAAAGGGATACGGATGAAGATTGACAGCAAGCTTTATTTTTGTTATTTTTTTAGCGTGGGAAATATTTAATTTTATAATGTATTTGATGTGATTGGTATTTGTTATATTACATTTTATGTGTTGTATTTGATTGATTCCATTTGATTTTATTTGTAACATTAAGGTTTGAGGTTGGCAACTCATTTTTTGACTAATACACATATTGCTATGAATCAGTCTTATTTGCTATTTCAGTTGTATGCTTTTTTGACTAATGTATAAAAATAATTTGTTTAGTATTTAGTTCAAAATATTTTAGTTACGCTAGTTTGAATTTTGTCTTAGGTTTATTGGTTACTGTGTAGATATACATTCTTTATAATAGGATTTGGGCAATTGATTCTAAGTAGTGTACAGTCGTTGTTAATAAAGAATTTTATTTTGCATTGTAGCATGTTGTATGTTCTATTGGTTTGTTTACCAATTTTAGGTTTAATCTAGGTTAAGTTTGCGTTAATGATTGTTACATTCGTAGCTGTTGGTAGCTTAGTCTTTAAGTAGGGCTTCTATGAATTTGCAGAATGTAGGTTTGGTTCTGGCTAGTGAAGAATGGAAGGTATGGTGCCACTGTTCTAATACATCATTGGTTTTGGCTTCTTGAGCAACGGTGCTGTCATAGACATTCCACCATTGTATTTGGAATTTGCATTTGTGTCCGTGGCCAGATCAGTGAAGCCTGCCAACCTAAGTGTCTTCAATGCAAACCATTAGGGGACTAGATTGTGGTTGTTATTTTGGTAGAAGTTCTATAACCAAGTTGTAGTGGTTAGCTACTTCTGTTACAGGGACATAGGCTAGTGCAATAATTGTTTTTCATTTCAAAGGTAAACTGGCTGGCTGTTGCATTATCTAAACTTAGGGCCAGATATCGATCTTGGCGAATAGAATACTCCATCACAAACATGACAGATATTCAGTCCGCCATATTACTATTTCCATAGGATATAATGGAATCGTAATACGGTGGACAAGATATCTGTCATGTTTGTGATGCAGTAACCCCATCTCCCAAGATGGTAGTCAGGCCCTTAGTATAGATTGTTGGAGGGGTCTCCAAATGCTTTGGCTAAAATGGTACCAACAGCCTTGTATGGCTTTGTGTCGGTATAGTTAAAGGATAGTTTGGATCATGGTTTGCTCAAAATCAATTTTTATTTTATGTGAGGAGTAGTTTGTTTTAATTTTAATGCGGTTTAGTAGTTCGTAGTAAGTGCTACTTTGTTTAATAGGGTGCATACGAATGGTATATTATTGGTTTGACATTCACCATGTATGATGTATATCTGAGTGGGGCACATCTTGAATGTCCCATCCATCATCATGGCTTAGTTTTAGTAAGTTATTTGCTGCAGCAAATATTGTAATTAAGGCTCCCTGTTTTCTGTTTTTACTGAGTTTTACAGATAAATACAGACAGAAAACGATCTGTTTCCTGTTTGTATTTATTTTTGAAAGCAGAAAAATACAGACAATTGTTCTTCTTGTGAGTGACTCCCCTGATTGTATTTGACAAATTTCAGACCAACTGCTAAGCAGATAGTCTCCATGGGATGTGAAAAACAGGATGAGAGTCACAAAATACAGACATATATTAACATACATTTGTGTATAATGTTAATATTTAACTGTGGATGTAGTGCTTTGCTTACTTTGCTAAAGTGCCACAGGCCTATCAATGTATGAGTGCATTTTTATCAGTTAAATAAATATGGAAATGTACCATTTTGCTACTCCATTTGGTTTCAAACCACAAAATAAATATGGATAATACTAATAAAATGGCCAAAAAATAAATATGGATAAATACAGACGGAAATGTTAAAAATAAGTACCATAAAACCGGGGGCCCTAATTGTAATGCATTTTTCATTGTTAATGTTATCTTGTAAGAGGAACGATTCTTCATTTTGTGTGGTGGATAAATGTTCAGGAATTTCTATATCTTGGTATCTTCTAGGGGCAGGAGGGCTATCACTGGTGGCTTTTTAATTTTGTGCTATTAAGTGTTTTAAGGTAGGTACTGCTGGTAACTGGCTTGTGATGTTGGAACTTTAGGAGTATATCTTTTAGTATTTTAGTTGTGGGCTCTTGGGAGCTAGTGGTTGCTCGCTAAAGGTGTGTAGTACATACCTTACTTCGATTTTGGTGACATTAGTGGGCTGGTTGTTTTCTCTTATATTAAAAACAACATATTTTGTAGTCACTCCCCCACAGCAAGCATTAAAGTAGCGTTTAGTATTTTTCCAATTGATAGTTTCTGTGCTTGTACTTTCTTAGCTGCAAGTGTAGCCCATGTGATGTATCTTGTTCTTTCTGCTATATAGGCAATAACACAAATAATGAATTGTTAATTTATTACTGACATACAAAATTATGGTACTGGTTTCTATTTTCTTCTTACATATGTGTTCTTTCTGGTAATTGCAGTCTTTATTTTCTGGTTTTTCATTGGAGGTGTTGTAATGTGGTTCGGATGGCTCAGTTTCTGATGGGAACAAAACTATCAATTAGTTTTATTGTAAACGTTTGCTTATTGGTAGCTAGTGCAGGCTAAGGGAGTTTATTTATTTTTAGGTTTTTAGGGTGTGTTGGTAGAAGTATTTTTATTTTCTTACTCTTTGTGTGCCTTTTTCCATATATGTGATTGCTGTAAATTTTCAGTAGATTAGGAGCTTCTCACAGGTATTGTAATTTCTGTATGGTATCCACAGTTTAAGAGTTAAAAGAAGTAGAGTGTTTTGTTAGTTAGTTATTAGTTTATGTTTTTAATTAGTTTTGAAGTTAGTTTAAATAAATGTTTTACTTACTTTAGAAGGTAGTTATATGTACTCTTCCACTTTTCTTTTCAGATTGTCTTTGGCAAATCTGGCAAAGTAGAATTGTCTTGCAGCTTCCGTAGTTTTTGGTGTAGTAAGAAGTTAGATTTTTTGTGCCGTTTCTAATATAAATGGCATTGATAATATCATTTTATTGATTACTTTGCTTTACAGTTTGAGTTTATTGGTTAGTGCTTGTTATTTCTGTTATTACCTTTTATGGTGAACACTAATTACTGTTTATTTTATAATGTTGAATACATCATTTCTATTTTTGGGTTATTTGGGATGTACTATTTGTGCATATGTTCACAATTATTTTTCTTTAATCTTAAAATTTTAGTATTTGTGGTAAATATTTGTATAAAATAATATTTTGATGTATTGAAGTGTAATTTTTTGGGGTGTTTGAAGTTTATTTTAGTGATCTGAAATTTTTATAATGTTTTTAGAATATTTACACATGTATTTTTAAGTTTATTACTATCTTTGTTAATGTAAAATGCTGTTATTTTAATGTTTAGTATTTAAATGTTTTTATTTTTGGAGATTAATGTAGTTGATATTGTGTGTTGCGATATTTTTGATAATTTATATGTTTATTTGAATTTAAAGATATTTCGGTTTCCAATATTTTTGTTATTGTATTAGTAAAAATAGATCTTGTTTAACAGCAATATTTTGGTTATCGATATTTGTGTTTTTATTAGTTAATAAGAATTTTTGTGAATTTTTTTAAAAATTATTTTTGTGAATCCATATAGTTGCTATCGCTAATATGTTATTGATTCAGAGGTACAACATGGGCCCACTTGCATTTGACCCCACAAATTCTTCTGAAGGACCAGGTTTGAAGGCTAACAGATGGCCACTAAGGACCAACTGGTTGTTTATGAAGGCGACCGGGAAGGAGGGGTGGTGGGGTTGTCCCAGAGAGCTAACTGGTGTACTTATGGACCAGCTGTGCGAATCTGATGTCTATGTGAGAGCAGGTGAGGATGGGATAAGGGTTTCTCAAGGCTAGCCGTGGAAATCTGAACTCAGGCTAAGGATTCTAAGGGCAATCTGGGAGGTGAGACTAGGGTCAATGCTGGCTCAGTCGGGTGCATCTGAGAGTGGGATGAAGCTGTGGGCTGGTTACTTGTGCCTGGTGGCAGGCTTCAGTCCCTGGGGACTGCCCGATTGTGCTTAATGGCCACCAGGGAAGTCTGAAGGCCAGCTGAAGATCTTTCAGAGTGTAATCAAGGCCTCTAATGGTTAGCGGTTTCTGCCTGAATACAGGGTGAACACTTCGGACCCCTGCAGGAGGTCTTTGAGGAGATGCTATTGGCCTCACAGGGCTGGCTCAAAGCACTAGATGGTAAGCTTGGCATATCTGAGGGCCAGTTGAAGGAATCTATAAGCCAGTTATTATGTTTAGTGAGGGCAGCTAAGCGTTGGCTTGGGATCTAAGAAGATAATACAATAAGGAGTTTCTGCATTGTTATATTTCAGGGAAGAAAAATGAATTAAGAACAAATGCAATCTGGCTTTATAGAGGGGACTTTTGTCAATTCATATCTTTGCTCACATACCACTTTGTCTGCAGTATCAAAATGAACACTTTCAAGGACAAGAAGCTCTAACCCCAATTACTGTGCACACAGAACCGAGTTTTCATAAAAGTAAAACATGTTTTTAAGCTGGTGTGCACGTTCCATGATGCATGTACGAAGTATCTGCTAACTCCTAGCTGATACACCAACCACACCAGAGATCACATCATTCTGAATCTCAGACCCACGACTCCTAGAAACATCAGCTTTTAAAAACCTCAAAGCAGCTTAAGGTAATTCTTTTCAGGGAGCAGAAGTAGGATCTGGACCTCAATGCCCCTTCCGGTCAGCACAGTTCTTTCGAAAGAGAACTCAAAGCGCTACTAGTCAAGCAACAATGCCATGTGGGAATTATAAAACTGGTGTTTCATTTAGATATTGATGGACCAACAACTAATTCAACTGCTGATAGTAAATTTTCAATTTTATTCTAGTTGCTACATTGCATAGATGATTTGTACATCGATTTCTGAGTGCCTTATCCCTGTTTTGGACATGTACATGACTGCAGTTCGTCAGACAGATGTTATCCAACCCCATGTTACAACAGGTACCACTGTTGAATTATGCATGTTCCCTAATTATAGACTTCAGATTATACTGATTTAATTATTTTTAAAAAGTGTAGGGGCACAAATGCCAGTATTGCTGCTATCTACTAAGCATCACACTTATACAAATATGACAGCATCGACTATTTCAGGTCATCCAAAACTGTAAAAATGGCCTATAAACACTGGCACTATTTTTAATACATATTAAATTGTTAAACACGCTGTTGATATGCTCATTTCAATTATAATAGGCCAGCGCCCCCACACAGCAGACTGTCCAAGTGCCAGTGTTAAGACATCTGTATCAAGCACTGGTAAACAGCAGCACAAATTAAGCACTGCTGTAGAATAACTTGAAAAACAAAAGGTTTGCACTACACAAAATTGCAGGTAAATAAACGTGGTAATTCAGGGTAGTAGTAACACACTGGTTATGTTGGGGTTAAATTCCAATCCATGTGCAAAAATGAGTTTGCACAGGGATCAAAATTCTGGGAAATTAACCAACATATAACCCTGCAATTTCCCTGTGTCAATTTTCGGCTGTTTGCACCTGCCAAACTTTACAGAGAGAACATCTGAATTCACGCAGACCTTCTGTATCAGTTGCACCCACCCTAACAATGTTAGTTGCACACCTGAGTTGAGGTTGCACACCTCCTCTTCTTGTTCCATGGCACTCTGGACATCACTCCCTCCACCTACTATCCAACGATAGAGGAGAAACAGCAGGCAGACATGGAGGCTCGGAGACACATGCAAACAGAGGCGTGTAGAATGGGGAAGAGAGGACTTAGATATGTGAGTGGAGGGTGGAAAGGGATGGGGTGAATGAAACCACACTCGTTGGGGGAGGTAAAGGGAGACTTGACAGAGTGATGTAAGAGAAAGGTGAGCAGGAAAAGGGATACACAAAATCAGGGCCTGGGCAAAAATGAGCCTGTGCATTGGAAAGGGAGGTCAAAGGGGATAAAAGATAAGTTTGAAAATGCGGTAGGTGTACAAAAGGAAATTAAATAAGAAGTCAGCAGATTAAGGAAACTGCATGGTATATCCAGAAATTGTAGATCGTTTTTGCAGCCTGGCTCTGTGAAGTAGTGACAGGGGTATCAGTCACAGTATTCACAACCTGTCCACGTCTGTGAGAAGTAGATATTAGAGGAGCCTCAGAGCCAGTATTCACAGCCTGTCTCTGTCTATAAGAAGCAAGTATACAGGAACGTCCGCTCACCATATACACAGTCGATACCTGTATATGAGTAGAAGATATTACAGGAGCACGAGACTCCGTGTTCACAACCAGTTCAGTAGGAGGAATATATATTCCAGCATCTCACAGCTCAATATTCCCAGCATCTCCTTGTAAATGCAGTAGATGTGAAGGTTCCTCACACACCAGGATTCACAGCCTGTCTCTGTCTATGAAGAGCAAATATTACAGGAGCCTCAGACCAAGGATTCACAGCCTGTCTGTCTATGAGAATCAGATATTACAGGATCCTCAGAGCCAGGATTCACAGCCTGTCCTCGTCTGTGAGAAGATGTTAGAGGAGTATCCAGTATTCACAGCCTGTCCCTGTCTATGAGAATCAGATATTACAGGAGCCTCAGACCCAGGATTCTCAGCCTGTCCTCGTCTGTGAGAAGGAGGATATTACAGGAGCCTCAGAGCCAGGATTCTCAGCCTGATCTCGTCCGTGAGAAGATGTTAGAGGAGTATCTAGTATTCACAGCCTGTCCCTGTCTATGAGAATCAGATATTACAGGAGCCTCAGACCCAGGATTCACAGCCTGTCCTAGTCTGTGAGAAGGAAGATATTACAGGAGCCTCAGAGCCAGGATTCTCAGCCTGTCCTCGTCTGTGAGAAGATGTTAGAGGAGTTTCCAGTATTCACAGCTTGTCTCTACAAGGGCAGCACACATTAACAACCCTCAGGCGCTAGTATTACCAACCAGTCCCTGCAAGGTTGCTTTGATAACTCACTGTGCTCGGAGGCCTCCTTCCTGCGGGGCCGCTCCCTCTGGGCTGAGATCACAGAGTCCGTCTCGGTCTCGTTCGCCAGATTCTCCTGACTGCCTCCAGTGTTTGGGCTGCAGAAAGAGGGGCGCAGAGAAAAACAAGTCATAACTTTGCACAAACGCAGAACCAAGGCATTGCAACTGGGCTCACTTGCATGTTCTAAAGGTGGAAGTTGCCTCGGACACAATGGCACCACAGACAGCTGCCACCACAACCCGCCCACCGCTGGTCACCATGTCTTCCACCGGTAGGAAAGTTCTACTCAAGACCTGCTTGTGGTCCAATCATTCCCCAAAAGAAAACTCTACAGGGCGCTTGGTAGAATCAAAAGGCACTCTGAAGGCAACCATACATATCTTATTTAATAACCAATAACATATGGAACATCACATTGCCTCTTTGGGAATTTCAAAAGTCTTTAATACCTTTTTTTAAGTTACGTTCAAGGAGAGCCAGGCCTTAATTTGGGACTGGGGCGTGCAAGTTCTTTACGAGGACAAACTTGGTGTTAATATGGTTGAGATTAGGGTGAAGGCTACGTCGACATCCAACATGTAACAGTATTTAGATTAATTTCTACGTGTTGTATACGCCGTACCTCACTCTGGGGAAGATAAGCAAGTATTATGGGACAGCGGAGGCGAAAAGCCCAGGTGCGGAGAAATGGGAGCGGAGCTTCACCATGTGTTCTGGGCTTGCCCAGAGTTACACGCCTTCTGGGGCGATGTCGCCAGAACCTTCTCCACAACTACTGAAAGGGAAGTCCCATGCACAGCACAGAACTGTCTCCTGGGATGGTTCCCCCACACGACCAAGAATAAAGTCACTAGTTTGTTTCAAGACCTGGCCTTTGTGCTGGGAATGAGTGAAATCGCCCACAACTGGAAGAGTCCACGGGGCCTCAGAGCATCAACATGGAACGGGGAGCTCATTGAATGGGCGGGCTACGATGCTGAGGTCTGAATCCGAGATGCCAAGAGGGGGGCGAGGCACTCTTAAGACACCCCGAGCATGGGAGGCCCTGGTAGATTCCTTGAGAGACCCCGAAGAGGGGCCAACTGGTGGCCACCAGGGTGCCCCCTGAATTCAGCCCATCATCCTAATGGCTATACTTAGGGGGGGGGATGCCCTATACACAACACTGCGTAGTCTATTGGGACGAAAGACTGAATTTCTACACCTGAGGGATCGCGCCTCATCACGCATTGCTGCATGATCTCCCTTTCAGACTCCACAATTACATCAGTAAACATATCGATTAGAGCAAGCTTCCACTAGGACACACCCCATGAGGGGAGCTTCCCAGGACTGTAAGTAGCTTGGTCACATACAATCGGTGCTTACACTACATTTAATGCACTGAACTGATCCTGTTGCATGTTGTGCTACCATATTCTACCCTAAATTAATAATGCTATGGATGTAAATAATCTGATGTTTTACATTCGACCAACGTTAATAAACAAATTAGATGGAGCAATCTTCGAGCATAAACCTTGTATGTGAAAATGAAAAGCAATAACATCTCTTTAAAAAAAGTAACATTATTGAGCTACAGCCTTAGGCGCAGAAAGATGGATGCTGATGAGAAATGAAGGTTCAGTATTGTCAGATTCTTGGTGCAGCGAGAGGTCATATTCAGCCAACAGTATTTCTCTTCGCTATCGGAGGAGATTAAGAAGGCTTGAACAGAGCTCTGTAGGGCCCCACGGTTGATGGTGAAAGTGGGCGATATCCAGGAGTGCATTCAAACATATTGTCCGTTTCTGAGAAACGAGAACCAGGGAGATACTGTGCTGAAAAAGCTCGTATGGAAGGCCAGCAAATAATGCAGTATTTGGATGATAGTATTAAAGGCCTTCAGAAGAACGAGGGGGCACAAAAGACAATGGCCACCTTAGTCCAATACTTGGAGTGCATCACCAAAAAACAAAATTATTTCTTACCTGTAGAAGTAGTTATGCAGCTTAATGAGTTTTCTGGATTCACATGCTGTGCATTATTCCGACATCTAGAGGTTGGGTCTGGAAAGTTGTGTTCTAGTCTTTTATTTATTTTTTCCCTTGGGGGAATTGTCGACCACCACTGCTGCTAGGTCTTTCCTTTGTGTGAGGTCAGACAGCACCCTGGAAGTTCCTGTGCGTGGTCTCCATCTTCAGATTCTTTTTTCCTTACTCTTTTTTCTTTCGTATCTCTCTCTTTTTTTTTCTTCTCCACTTGTTTGGTTCTTGTCCCATTTCTGGGGAGGTGGGTGGGTCACATGTCAATCCAGAAAACTCTTCAAGCTGCAAAACTACTTCTACAGGTAGGAAACCATTTTGTTTTGCAGCAGGAATCCTTTTCTGGATTCACATGCTATGTATTAAATTATACAGCGGTATCCCTTTCTTTGGGCTGGTTGGGATGAACTGCAGATGAGTTGGTAAATGGGTGTCGTAGTACCGTCTAACCCACTTGTGCGTCCTTGTTCATCTGAATGTCCTCACAGTAGTGGTTTGCAAAAGTGTGTTGATGCCCATGTCGCTGCAGCGAAGATTTCCTCAATGGGTACGTTTGCTGGGTTTGCCAGTGTGACGCCCTTCTTTATGATTGAGTGCGCTCTGGGCCTCACAGCTGTTTTCCAGCTTTTGTGTAACAAGATTGGATGGTAGCAACAATCTATCTGGCGATGGTCGCCTTAGATACTGGGGATCGCTTGTTTGCTTTGGCAAATTACATGAAAAGGTGGTTTCCTTTGCGAAATTCTTTGGTTTCCTGCAGGTAGTATGTTAAAGCCCTTCAAATGTCCAAAGTGTGTAGGGCCCTTTTGGCTTGTGTTTTTGCTTCCTGATAGAAAGCCGGTAATAATATGCTTTGATTCAAGTGGAATTGCGTCACCAACTTTGGTTGGAAGTGTGGATTAGTTCTAAGGCTTTGTCCTTGTGTATTTGAAAGTACGGCTCCTAGACTGTAAGTGCTTGTAATTTGCTAACTCTACATAGCGATGTGATTGCTATCGGGAAAGCTGTTCTGAGGGTAAGTGATTTTAGATCCGATTTGTGCATGGGTTTGAATGGTTCTGTCATTAGCTGTGTTAACATCGTGTTCAGGTTCCACAAAGGTGTTGGTGCTGATCTTGGTGGTGCCACCCATTTTGATTACTCTAGGAATCTCTTTACTACTGTAGATGTAAAGAGGCTTGTTGCCGATGTGCCCCTTGTGTATGTCACTGTTGCTGCCAGGTGTACCTCTAGTGATGCATAAGTAAGGCCACTGTCTAGCAGGTGGGTGAGGTATATAATACTGTGTCTTGATGTGTCCTGTCCGGGGCTATGAGGATGATTTTGTTCCTTGATTGTCTGGCCTTTAACCGCACCCTGTGGATTAGGGGAGTTGGAGAAAAAGTATATACAAATTTCCCTGCCCAATTTATTGACAGGGTATTTCCTTTTGACTGGGGGTGAGGAAACCTGGAGGTGAAGTGTTAGCATTTTGTGTTTGATGCTGTGGCGAACAAGTCTATGCTTGGTGTGCCCCTAGTGTTGAAGATTCTTTGGATGGCCTCTTGCTTTATCTCCTACTCGTGTGAGCAGTTTTCCTGTCTGCGTATTTGTCTGCGTCTGTGTTGAATTCTTCTGGTAGGTGAATTGTTTGTAGAGTTATGTGATGTTGTATTGCCCAGTGTCAAATGTATTGGGGTAGCTTTGATAGGGTGAATGATTTTGTTCCCCCTTTTTTGTTCAGGTAGAACATGCTGGTTGGATTGTCTATTTGTATCAAAACCGTTCTGCCTGTCAAGTGCACTTGGAAGGCTTTCACAGCTGGAAAGACTGTTTTCAACTCTAGGTAAGTGACGTGTTTCACATTGCATCCGAGTCCTTCCATGAGCCACTTACTTTTAGGTTCAGGTATGAGCTCAACCCTTGTGTGATGCGATCGTTGTTATGGTCACAGTTGAAGCTGGTGTCTTGGAAGGATCTCCCCTGCGCTTATATTTTTAGGATTCCACAGCTATATCTTCCTCTGTACCTTTGCTGTGACAACCACTAGATCTTCCCAGCTCCCTGTGGCTTGTGACCATTTGTTGTAAACTAATTTCTGAATGGAGGGGGGGCATATGTAATCTTGCATGCAGGATCAATCGGATGCATGATGCCATCATGAGCGTCATAATAGTCCTCACTGTCAGAGACTGACCCTTCTGGTAAAGGCCAGTTTGTTTCTCGATGGCCTCTACCCTCTTCTGGACTGGGTATGCCCTTGCCTTCTAGGAGTTCAGTGTGGCTCCTAGGAACACCCTTTACTTGCTCTGGTTGAGGTGATAACTTTTTCTAGTTTGTTGTGAAACCCAGGAGTTGTAATGTGTGCACGTACCTTTTGCATTTGATCCTTGATTGTGTTTTTATCTGCCAATCGTCCAAGTATAGGTAAACATAGATTCCTTGTCTTCTTACATGTTCCGTGGTGATTCTTGGTGCAGATTTTATGCCAAAGGCCAGCACTGTGAATTGGTAGTGTTTTTTGTCTAATACGAACTGGAGGTATTTCTTGTGACCTTGGTTCACGGGGATATGTAGGCATGCATCTTTTAGATCTAAGATGGCCATGTAATCTCCCTCTTGCAGCAGTGGGATTACCTCTTGCCAGTTTGCCATTTTTAAGTGTTGTGTTTGAATGAATTTCTTTATAAACCTGAGATCCAGGATTGGTCTTAAGGTTAGATCTTGTTTAGGAACTAAAAAAATATAGTGAGTAGTTCCCTGTGTTTTTCTCTCGTGTTGGCATGTGTTCTATGGTTCTTTTTAAGTGTAGTTCTTGCACCTCCGTTCTGAGATTTTTAAATCCTCACGTTTGAAGGACTTCACCTTTGAAGGTCTTTTGAGAGGCTGTCTAGTTAGTTCTTTAAAGTACCTGCAACAAATTATATTCAGGATCCATTTGCATGTAGTTATGTTTTTCCACTCCTGGAGAAAGCATTTGATCTTGCCTTCTTTCTCGGATGGTGGCCCCGTTGAGGTGGGTGCATTGTTTCTCTTGAGGTGGTGACGATAATTGAATCTGCGGGAACATTGCCCTTGATGTAGTTTTGGGGGGATCTTGAGTGGAATGCTTATATTTTTTCTCCACTCTGGGTGTGACTGCCCTTGTATTGGCTGGTTCCCTGAAGGCCTCCATACCTTGATCCAGGACGCTGGGCAACATGGGCAAATATAGATTTCCCTTTTGGGGTGGCAATAGGCTTTGGAGGAGGAAGCACAATCTTTCCTCTTCTCTTCTTCCAGTTGTACCCCATAGGTTTCAGCAGCCCTCTTCGCCAGGCTGTTGTACATGGACAGGCCATCTGATGGGGATAGCCTCAATGAGGAAATGTCTATGCCTTCTTCAGGTCCCTTGTCATCGAGGTCCTGCCATGTTTGTTTGAAATGGCTGGAGTCGTTAAACCCTGACCACACTCTGTGACATCGATTTCGAAGAACTACTCCTGTTCCTCCTCGTGGTGTTCCGGGGTCGCCAGTGCTTCCAATGCCGACTGATCCTCCTATGCAACCGTAGCGGTCGGGGTTTCGTGGGGGTATGGAACTGTTTCAAGGAATCAGCAAGTTCCTTTTTCCTCTGAATGAGAGCAGCCATTTCTGATTCAAGCTTCCTCTTTTTCCTTTCGATGTCTTGTGCCCTTAGGTCTGCTTCGTACATCAGCGAATGTTTCCTTTTTGGTGTTGTGGGCTCTGGCGTCTACGAAGCTCTCACCTTCTCGCTCGCTCAATCGTCATTGAGGGTTTTTGTTGAGTCTTTCGATAATGCCTTAAAGCCTTCGGTATCCTTTGGTCGGGATCTGTGTGTCTCTTTTAGTCTTTGCTGACCTTCGGTTATCGTTGGTTTCTGCGTCGAGGCTGCTTTAGGAAGTTTATCTGAGGACTTAGAGTACAAGCCTTTCAGCAGTTTTACCTTTTTGCTTTCGGCATCATTCGACCTCTTCTTCTGAGACTGAATCTTCTCCACTTGGGACTCAAAGATTGACATCCGAGTCTCCCCCTGTTGCTGGTTCAGCTTCCTCCACGTTGTCCTCTTCATCAATCGAGAGGCCTAGGTGTCGGAGTGATTCCTGCTTTTCAGCCACTGCCATGATGTGGTGCTCAAGTCCTTGCCTGCCTTTTACCTTTGAAGTCTACTGCACAAATTTGGCGCAGGCCTTGCAGTCCTCGTCCTTGTGGTCCTTCAGTAGGCAAAGGTTGTAGACCTTGTAGGGGTCCCTCTTTGTAAGTATATGATGTCAACTGGGGCAAAATTGTAAAGGGGTTTTTCCATGACCCTTTCTTGTCCCTTATCGCTTCACTCTCTGTCAGAGGTGTTGTTTTTCCCCTGGGGCTCGAGGATGTTTGCCGGCAGTTTACCCTGGTGGGGGCACGGCGAGGTCTCCCCTCTCCTCTCACTGACATCTTTGTCTCCCTCAATGCCCTTTTAGGTTTCAGAAATGTTTTTCAGAAAAACTTTGCAAAAAATTCAAAACTTTTTCGGTGCTCCTCTGTCGTGCTTGCACGCCCAACGGTGGAAAAAATAATCTGTAGATTAATACCACGCACAGGAACTTCCAGGGCGCCGTCCGAAGTCACACAGGGAATGTATCTAGCACCATATGGTGGTCGAAGATGCCCCCAAGAAAAAAAAAAACTAAAGACTAGAACACAACTTTCTGGATCAAACCACTAGATAGTGGAATAATGCACAGCATCCGGAAAAAGATTCATGCCGCAGAACTGTAGCGTTACTATCTACATACTACAGTGGTAGGGGAAGTCCTACTGGTAAAACGGAAGTGCGATCTAGTGGTCTATGGAGTTATAGAATTGGGGCACCACAGCTCTTTCAAGGATCTTGCTGGGGAAGGATTGATAAGTTACTTACCTTCAGTAACACCCTTTCTGGTTGAGACTCTATCTAACTGCAGATACCTCACCTCGTGAAAACCCTCAGGGACCAGAATGGATACGGATGATTTTCTCAGCTGGCAAGTGGCGTTGTATGATTCTGATTTGACTTTGTACACCTGCATTGGTTCAAATGGTGTACAAATCAAATATGCGCAAACCAAATTAAGGTCCTATTGTACCATCACAAGTGCTTTGGGTGGGAACATGCAAGTTAATCCTTTCAAAAAATTCATCACACCAGGTGATTTAAAAAATGATGGTTGATCGGGTAACTGTAGAAAGGCCGACAGTGCTGATAAATTACCTTTAGCAGTGAACACAAGAAGTCCTTGCTGGGATGAAGATAAAAATAAAAATGTATATCTGGCAACTTGGGTTGCAGAGGCTGTAGATGTCTAGAGGTGCACCAAGTTGCAAATGGATGCCTAGCTGCCAATATGACATCCACTCTCTTGGGAGGAAGGTCGAAAGTGGCCCCTACACTGCTGGAAAACTCATTGCCCCACCTCTGAGTGTAACTAGCATTCATAATCCACTAGATTACGCTTGGCTGAGCTCATCTGTTCTGCCAGGTGGCCGGCTACCAGGGAGATGCCCTAACGATTCAACAAGAGCCTCATGGTACAGGATCTAAGATCCCTCCCCGTCCTGCGTGTTGCAGTACTGTAGGAGGCTGGCTCAGTTTATGGAATACACCTATGGTGTAGCACCCAATACGGAGTCCAGGCAACTCTTAGTGATAGTGAATAGGTGTCCAAATAGCAAAAGCTCTCCAGGGGTAGCTGAGGTGAACAGCTGAAGCTTATAGAGGAGGAATGTCAAGCACTTGCAATACCACAGTAGTCAGACAGTAACTTACAAGAAAGAACCAAACAAGTGTTGAAAAAATAAAGGATACTTGATTACATCACTACTACTAGAGTAGACATTGGTATATCTCCCTTTTTTTGAGATATCTACACACAATATATACACAAGATAACCAACAGAAATAGCATAAAATGCCCAGGGCCCTATCGGGGGGGGTGCAAACCATTTACTAAGTAAGTGGAAAGTGAAATAGTGAACTCCACCAAGGTAAGTGTGGTAGTTAGTGAGGGGCTAGGAGTAGATGGAAACACCAGAGGTAAGTATGTTAGGTGTCCCCAGTGACCAGGTGCAAGGTAATTGACCAGGTGCAAGGTAATTACCTACCCAGTCGTCACAGAGACTAACACAGGGAGTAGTGGTTGGAGTTTGTGTGATTCAGGACCCTTCCCTGTGGACCCTGAAGAACCAACAGGCAAGAGGAAGTTAGGAAAGTGCCCACACCCGAGGATACCCAGAATACAGGAGTACTTACACCAGGGGTCCCGGATTCAAAGGGGAGAAGGGACCCTCTCTGAAGTCAGTGGAAACCTGGGATTGTCCAGCTGCTGTCACGATCTGTAGATCAAGACAGTGGAACAAAGTGACGGATTCTGGATGTGGAGGCCCTGAAAAGGAAGGGGACAGTGTTCAGCACACTTGGAGGTGTCTAGGTGAAAAGGTAGTAATGCCCACCCTCCTGGAGGCGAAGTTCCTGCAAGTCTATGGAGGAAGAAGTCCAGCTGCCGGGTCCAGGAGCTGCAGAAGATCCCAGGAGTCGCCTATGAGCTGTCCCTCAACAGTCACCAGATTGCAGGTGGGTCAGTGACCAGCCAGGTCACCAGCAAGCACTGGTAAATGCAAGCAGGAGCTGAAGAAGTATTTGCAAGGTTTTGGGGGCCCGCAAATCCAGGAAAGTCCACCCTTGAAGGGGAGTCAGGGCTGGCCCTTAGCACACAGGAAGGCCAGCAGAAGTTGTGTGACCCACAGGTGATGGACACAGCGAGCCACAAGTAGGCCTCAGCAGCACATCAAAACAGAAGTCCCACATCACAGGGATTGCAGGACAGGGGCAGTCCTTTGCGTTGCAGAGTGCTGGACACCGGGTCTTCAGGCTCCAGAAGGAAGAGTCAACAAACTTTGGCAAGAGCAATAGTCGCAGTGGACAGGGGGTCCAATCCAGTGGCAGGAGCAGGGGCCCACAGTCTCCCAGGCTGTTCAGAAGACAAGCAGGACCCAGAGGGAGCCACAGACCCCAACCTGTAAAGCAATGTTTTCGATGTCCATGGAAAAGCAGAGCCAACCAGCCGGTCGATGCTGTCTAGAGGTGCCTGTGGATGGAGGGGAGTGACTCCTTCACTCCAAGGGAGATTCCTTTGTGCTTCCAGGTGCAAACAGAGTCCTTGTGACCCTGGAGATACACAGCCTTGGATGTTGCAGAATTCTTGCAGGACCAGGAGAAATAATGTTGCAAAGGGAGCTTTCCCACCAGAAGTAGAAGTGTTTCAGTTCCAAAGCAGACCAGCATCGGTTCCAGGGGCCAGGTGCAGAAGATGTCTTGCATAGAGTTCCTTGTAGAGTCTTGCTCGATGAATCTGAGGACCCACCCACAGGGTAGCCCTTAAGTAACCCTAAAAGGGGTTGGTCACTCTCTGAAGTGATCCACCTATCAGAGGAGGGTCAGGGACATCATCTAGCTGGCCTAACCAGTCAGATGCTCCCAGAGGCCTCTGCCGATCTTGTCTCCAAGATGGCAGAATCAAGTGACCACCTGGCAGAGCTCTGTACACCTCCCTAGGGGAGGAGCTGAACAGGGGGATGGTCCCTGCCCTGTCCTTTGTGTGGTTTTACGGAAGAGTGGAAACCGGGGGTACCTGAACTCGTGCAAACCGGAATATGCAAGGAGGGGCCAAATGTGCCCTTCAAAGCAGTCTGGTGGTGCTCAGAGGCCACCCCACCCAACCCCAGCCCTTAGACATCTGATTCACAGGGGAAGATGGTCCAGGGTTTAGACAACTTTAAGGAGGTGGGAAGCCAACACCTTTGCTAGGATTTTCACCTCAGCATTGAGGAGTGTGGTAGGTCCGTATGAGAAGCAAGCATCGGGTGGCTTCGCTTCCTTGGGGACAATTACTAAAATGGCCAGCCGCTGCCCACTAGGTAGTGAGCCAATACACTTACTCTCCTCAAATATTTGTCGCAAGTGAGGGGCTAGCTTGGAGGCTATCATTTTATAAAGTTTGACAGGCATTCTGCTGGGATCCATGGCCTTGCCCAGATTAACATCTCGGATGGCTTGACTTACCTCTGTTTCTATCATTTTCTTATCTAGGAGGGCCCTGTCGGATTGGTCAATGACTGGAAGGCGGAGGTCAGCCAGGAGCACCTGAGAGTCTTCCGCCGTGGCAGTGACCACCGGGGGGTAGATCTGGGTGTAATAACTGGCAAATGCAGTGGCAATCTCCTGTGGGTCTTTCACCTGTGCCCCCCAAGTCGGTCCGCACCTCTAACACCCAGTGGCCCGTCCCCTGCCTCCTGTCCAACTAGGCCAAAAGTTTGCCTGCTTTGTTACCCACCTCATAGAGGCGGTGTTGTGTTGCTGTGTAATTTGTTTTAGCAGCATCAGTAGCCTTGTATCTATACCGCTGTTGTTTTAAGTGTAATGCGTGACGGGCTTCAGGCGAGTCATCCTGCAGAAGATAATTGTCCTTCTCTAGCAACTCTTTTTCAACGGCCTCAATTTAAGCTCGCAGATCTCGTTTATGTCCTGTGATTAGAGATTAACCCTGCCCTATAATTATTGTTTTATAAGCTTCCCACACTGTCCGTGGCGAGTCAACAGATGTCTCATTTTGAGCGAAGTATTGGTTTGTGGCCTCTATGATACCCTTTCTTATAAACTGTACCTTAAGGTACCAGAGGCTGAGTACAATGTTGTGCCAATCCAATTCTCTCTGAAGTCCAAAGGTTGCCCAGATCGGAGAGTGGTCTGAGATCCCTCTGACCAAATGTTGGACTTCTGAGTGGTGATGGAGATGTTGTGTAAGGGTAAAGAGATGGTCTATTCAGGAAAGAGTCCTGTGTGCCCCTGAGTGAAAGGTGTAGTGCAGCATATTGGTGTTATTCGCTCACCAAAGGTCAGTGAGGCCCAGGGGGGAAAGAAAGTCAGGCAGCGGACGGTGGGTGGAGCACAGAGGTCGGGGGCGGGGAGGGGTCCCGGTATTCACACATCACCAAGTTAAAGTCCCCTCCCAGTAATAATGTGCCTTCAGGCACTGCAAGCAGAAGAGCACTTAGTTCTTGCAACATCAAATAATGGAGGCGATGGGGGTGAGGAGGAACATTGACAGAACATACATTAGTTGTGACATTTTCCCACGTTTGGAAAGTGAGTGGTGGGAGAGACTTGCGGATAAGAATGCCCACCCCCTGGGACCCTGTGGTAGACCCCGCTTGCACTGCCATCTTCCAGCCCCACGGGTCTAATATTCAGAAAAGGTAGTCAAAAGATTAGCAATTAGCACATAACAGAGCTATGCAATGAGAAATATGGCCAAAGTAGCAATCTTTCCAGCTGGTAAATGGTTCTCATAGATATCTAAAACCTCCTGGGGTAAAAGATTCTGAGTTATCTAAACTTCAATTTCCCATGATTTCAGGAGTATCTCAAATTTAGCTCTTACTTGATTCGCTTAAGTACTTAAACCCTCAGCAGCTACAACATTCACAAGAGGATCTACATCCTAAGCAGTCACATAAGTGTCTAAACACTCAACAGCTACATTATTCTCTGAAGGACTTGAACCCCCATCTGATGTATGATTATCAAGAGTGTCTAAAACCTCAGCAGCTAAATGATTCTCATGAGTATTTAAATATTCAGCAGCTATATTATCAAGAGTGTCTAAAACCTCAGCAGCTAAATGATTCTCATGAGTATTTAAATATTCAGCAGCTATATTATCAAGAGTGTCTAAAACCTCAGCAGCTAAATGATTCTCATGAGTATTTAAATATTCAGCAGCTATATTATCAAGAGTGTCTAAAACCTCAGCAGCTAAATGATTCTCATGAGTATTTAAATATTCAGCAGCTATATTATCAAGAGTGTCTAAAACCTCAGCAGCTAAATGATTCTCATATCTAACGCCTCAGCAGTTAAGTGATTCTCAGGAGTATCTAGCCCCAAGGATTCTCTCAAGCATGCACACATTCAGCAACTAAAGGATGATTATCGCATATTTCTAAACCCTCAGTAGCTACATGATTCTCATGAGTACATAAGCTGTCAGCGGTTACATGATTTTCACGAGTGCTGGCAAAAAGTGTCGCACTGAAGCAATGGAGCCCTATATGCCACTTAAGGTTTCCATGTGCTGCCCTCCTGTTCTGCACGGAAGATGTTTGCTCAGTCAGTGCTCAGTCTGTCAGTGAGAATAACCACAAGGGTGCCAGTTAGTGGGTGCTTCCACGACAGAATAAGAACACATTCATTTAAAAGAGGTAATGGGAGAGGTCCGGGGTCTGCCAGCCTCCTGAGAAGAAACTCTTTCGTGAATTTCCAGTGCAGCTTTGACTTCTGGGGGCAGCACTGAAGTCGGATGGTGGAGTCCAAGGTAGTTGAGAAGCCCCATCAAGGTCAGGATGGCAGATCAAGATGGTGGAAGTCTAGCCCCCAGGCTGTGGAGGCGAGAAGCCAAAAATGTGTTGGGCTGCTTGAGAGGGGAATAAACCTGAAGTCTAGAGAGAGTTAATTGCAACAGTGTTCCAGGAGTACCGGGGTGGCCCAGAGGTCTGATATCACCTCTTCAGCTGATGACTGCTGAGACAGAAAAAGGACTGGGGCTGGGGGGCTCGATTGTTTGGGGCCTGCAGTGTCCCCAGCCTATTAAGGAACTCTAGCGGAGTGACTTCAGACTGTAAAACCCCCAATGAAGTGTAGTGCTAACACCAATACCTTTACCATCCATTTTAACCCCATACTTGATCCAATGCAGCACTAACATGCCTACGGAGGAAAAGAAGGGAAAAACAAAAGAAAGAAAAAATAATTCTTCACCTGAGTCTGTCTTAGTGTTCAAGACACAAAGGTAGGGCAAACAAGCAATTTGCAATGCAATTGGTCTCCCATTTGAGTTACGCTATTGGTGCTGTAAATGCATAACTGGACTTTTCTTGCCACATAAATTGGTCAACCTTGCTGCATAATTTGGTCCTCTCTGCAACATAATTCCAGCATATAACTAAAGTACTTCCATTTACCTTCTACCTCTATCTGCCGCAAAAAATGAAAGTATTGCCATTATGTATGATTTCTTTTTAATATTATTATTTTGGGGTCCCCTCCACCTAGTGTGGGTATCCAGAGATGACGTAGACAGAAAGAGCACATTGTGGGGTGCGTTTGGGCAAAAATGTTTTGTAAAAGGAATGCTACGCAAAGTAATGCTGAGAACAGCCCCTAGAGGACACCATAGAAAAATTCGAATTTTTAGGATCGAGCCTGGGCTAGCATGCGTATCGCTTGCGTGTCGCTTTAGTCGTTATAAAAGGGCTCAGAGCCCCGTCCCTGTCACGTCAGTGTCTTTTATTGGTTCGTGGGATTGCCTTTTAAAATCTGCTTGCTTTCATTAGTGGAAGGCATGCATACGTCATGCCTTTTCCGGTGGTTAGCCCTACTCGAGCGCAGCGACCAAGTACTGAATACATTCGAGGCTCGCTGTTTTCCATCCGATTTGTGGACTAATTTTTTATCTTTTTTCGTAGCATGATCTTGCTTGGCAGAAGTTGAGCGCTTTGCTGGACATCGACCCTGTTACATAGTTAATTGCACTTTTGCCAATAGTTTTCGCTAAGAGTGAACTATAGCAGCGCGATCGTGCTCTTTTTTCCATTTAATGTGGCAAGAAAGGTCTGGTTGGAAGTTTACAACTGCTAATAGCTCTAATTCGGAGAAATGCGAGACCCATTGCATTGCAAAAGCTTGTTCTTTTTGCTTTCAAAGATGCTGTATGGCAGCTGCATTGCTGTACAACATGGCTAAAAAACAAAAAGTCAATACATTTTGTGTAGGTGAGATCTTTTGGCTTTGACAATGCCTGTTGCAGGAAGGTGACTCTTGCTGCTCAAAAACAAACATTCCTACAACTCAGATACCCTTGCACCATGGTGCAAAGGTGCCGGTGTTGGCACATGGCAGCCATTGTGCACCAGCGCGGTGGAAGAAGAAAGAAATGTGCCGTTTCGCAAAGATACACTACATTCCTGCCCTTTTCTTTTGACACAGGGCAGTGCAGCAAAAAACCTTTTGGCGCTGCCCTGCATCAAAATATTGTAAATATGCCCTTAGGCCTGAAAGTGCTGCTTTGTCCTTCATCATACTGCAGATAGATTACTTGGATTACTGAACCGTGCATCAGATTACTGAACCGTGCATCAGACTACTGACGAGTCCTACCTGTTAAAGGCCGGTTTGGTGAACAGGAATGTTCGGCCACTCCAGGCTCCTGAGGCTGCCCTGCCAGGCAGCAGCAGAAATCCTCACCTTTCTATCTGCACGACAGGACATTTGTTGGCACCCGTTAACAGCTGAGAAGTGTCTAGCCAGGGTGTCAAGGGCCCTTGTGCAAGGAAGGAAATGGGGCTCCAGGTTGCTCTTTAAACTGTGAAATACAGCAATAATCGCGGTTTACTGTGCCCCTTTAAGGCCTATGATCCCCGGTGCCACTGCACCTGCTGCACCGACGGAAGCTACGGCCCTGCCAACAGGAGCACTTTAAAACCAATACAGAACTGGAACGGGGGTGAGCACAAAGGCGATAGAAAGAGACACGGCTGCCGGAGCCTGTGGTCAGGTCTCAAAGGGTGCGGTGGTGTTTGCTGAATCCACCTGGGACGGGGGTAAATGAATGCTCCGTGCAGACAACCGAGCTGTGCGGGGCCGGCTCGGCCTTTCATGTCTCGGAAGCAGTAGAGAGGGGAGGTGATATGACATTGGCATTACAGGCTCTGTGCGGGTCGTGGAGCCAAGGACCGTGTCCCCACGGTGGCCGGGTCTATTCTGGGACTGTCCACTGTTAAAGCCCCTTGAGGCAGGCGGACAGGCAGTAACCGATAAACTTGCATCCATCCCGGTGCCGGAAGGCAGCTCTTTCACCTCAACTCGTAAAATCGTGACGTTAAATAAGAAAGACGGACCCTTTGAAGAGAATTTGATGAAGGTGGTTTTATAAATATCACCAGCTGGCTTCCTTTCCTATTTTTCACGCGACCCAGGTGGGACTTGAACCCACAATCCCCAGCTCCGGAGGCTGACGCCTTATCCATTTGGCCACTGGGCCTCCTCTACTTAACGTCTAAAGACTAGTGAACATGGAGCCCCCCTTCCAGTCTCCGGGTACACCGAGGTATCCTTCTATCCCACGCACACTCCAGGGCACGTTAATTCAAGTTACTCTGATCCACTGTCTACCTCTGCCATTTGCACTTTATAATTCACCGCTTTGACGGCCACGAAGAACTACAGATCCCAGAGTGCACTTGGGCAAGTCCTAGCAATGCCTCGAGCGAATTCGCACAGAGAAGACAAAGGTCACTCCTCAGGAATGGATCACGTATTGACTCGCACGGTCACCTCGTGTCGAGTGTTTTCAGTATGCATAGCAGTACATTCTGGAAGTTGTAGTCTTGTTTCTGTTCCTTTGTACTCATTTTTGTAAAACTTGTGTACTACTAAAATTGAGTCATCTGGCCACTTAAGTTAAAGAACCTCTGTATTTCAAGAGTATGGTGAGCGAGGGAGCCAAACTACAATATATATTTTGGAAAAGTAGAGAGGGTGATGGGAAGGAGTAAGTCCTGGGCATAGTAGATCGCATGGAGAGATTTGAAGTTTCCTAGGTCAATGTGCAAGAATCTCTCCCATTCAAGTTTTTATTTGAAGTCTTTTACACGCCTTCCTTCACTTACAATTGAATGTACATGACTGCAAGTCCCAGAATGCCACATAAAAAAGATGGATTGGGGAGCTCTTCACACATGGATCTCGGAATTCCAGAGCTCTCGACATAACAGAAGCTGCTTATGTGATCAGACTGGCAGGGGTGCAAGGTTGGAAGAGTGGGGAAAGGAGTGTCAGGGGTCGTCAGAGGTTGAATGACCAGTCACGCAGGCACTTCAGGACTTTGCCTGTAAATATCATGGTTATCAGGTATGTTGGTCCAATTTGTCTAACCATGAACCATGACTACAACTCCCAGAGTGCAATACATTAAATCAAAACCATTAACTGGGAAAGCTATGTCCCTGTGACATGGAGCATCTGGTCATCCTAAGCAGAGGCTTTTGAATGTGGCAGTGAATTCGAATGTGATGATGCTACCAGAGGGCAAGTCCTATGGAAACCTGAAGTAGGTAGATGTATGTATGAATGTAGTATTGCACAAGCCCTGGCACCTCTTTTTAGACAGGTGTGTTCATGTGATCAAGAAAATACCCCCACGAACAGTGAAATAGGGCCAGTGCCTGAAGAGGCTGACCTATTGGCCCATGCTGTATGCGGTGGGAGGAAGCAAAATATGAAAGGCAGCTGAACATACCAATGGATAAGAGAACTGACACAAAGCGAGGCAACCTATATATCTATGCATCTTTTTATTTTTAAAAAAACCTGGCCTACTGGCAGCTTTCGCTGTCTCGTAAGCCGAATTCAATAAAAAAATAAATCGCCATTAAAAATTCTCACATATATGCAGAATGGCTTTTTGCCATGCGTGACACCTGCAACTAGTTCTGGCGTTTAATCCAACAGCACTTTGCACGGTTTCAACCTTAAAAGTGAAACTGCAGTTCTCAGAATACTGTTTGCTATGTGGTGAGGCAGGGCTGGCTGAAGATCCCATAAATGACAAGGGTTCTACTGGCAGATATGAAGATGCCAGGTGATAAACGGATCCCTGGGTGATGCCATCAGGGATAAGCCATGCAAGTTTAAAATGAGATGAACAGAGCCACAGTAACCAGAAAGAAAACATACCAAAAACAAAACCAAAAACAAAACTTCACGGGGCTGAGAGCAGGAAACACAGGACAAGAAAAGAGTGTTGCGAATATTAATTTCTTTAAAAAATAGATACTAAGTAACATACTCCTCTTTCTGCTCAGTGCAGTTTTGTTCTCTCGTCCTTCTCTTCCATCGTGTCTACTGCTGCAACCGCATGTACAGTTGCATGACGGTCTTCGACTCATCAACCAATGGGTAGCCAAGAATGACTATTTTACATAACTTTAGCATACTGAAAGCTGAACAAGGCGTTCAGGAGGATTCACAATGCCTAATGACTAGCCAATCTGGAGCACTAGTGTATGGATGATAGCTGCGATTGCGACTCGTGCCACCAACACTCGTGCTTCTAATTCACAGACTGAGGAATCCCAAAGACCAAGCGCTCCTGCTACATCCTTTCTGCTGCCAGCCCACCATAAAGAACACCCCACTGGCTGCCCCGCCCCTAGGCTGTACATTCTGGTGTCCCATTGTCTGGAGGAAAGGGACATGGGACGGACGGAACATGCACAGTATGGTATGCGCCGACTGTTCATTGAAGAATTTTTTTTGCGCACCGCCTATGCTGGCTAGAGGGCGGTTCATCGGCCGAGTGATTCGCAGTTAACGCCTTAGTCGTGTACATAGTTAGCGGGCAGAGGCTGCTCTGTACTGTTTCCAAACAAAGCCATGTGAGAGGGGGTAGAGTGGATGTCCATGCTCGCTTGTCTTGTCAAACGCGGCGGAGCAGACTGGAGTCACGCCTCAGGGACGGGGTTTCATCTCTCAAGGAGGAGCATGTGAAAGGACACCAGTGGCAAACAGAACACACCACAAAATAATACCAAGTAATTAAATAAATAAAAAAGGTGGGCGAGCCGTGCCGAACGAAAGACGCAGCTGCCATATGCAAACATAAAGCTCATCGTGCAGCGCAGCACTAATTAATGGAACTGGAATGCCTCATGCACTCCGCAAAAAACCTGGTACAATAGGGAGAAGGTGTGGTGCAACAACTAGAGCTGCCGGCTTTGGAACTGAAGAGTCACAGCGTCAGCTCAACGTTACTTAATCTCCCCATACCTCCAAAAAATGAATATGTCCTTCTGTAATGTAGCTGGTACTCGTGTAAAAAGGAGGGACTAACAGGCATGACTGGCCACTAGCAAGGAAGGATTTTTAATTGACACTGAAATGAGCAAATGAAATTGCTTTAAGCCCAAGTATGCATATGCTAAAGTATATAAGAGGCCGTATGCTTACGCTCAACCTAAAAATTAACATGTGATGGCCTGGAACACAGCCAATTCCACCTCTAATAGTAAGCGTAAAGTACCATCAATGAAATCAGTCTCAGCCAAGGACATGCATCTGTCCAAAACAGAGACATACTTAAGATGGATTGATGCAAAAAGTTGGGAGTCAGTAAGACATACTTAATGAAGGAATGTTGGTGCTAATCCAAAACCAGGGTGACTTCTGCTCTAATATAGATAGGATCAAAAGTTGACAGCATATCTAAAAAAAAAAAAAAAAAAAAGTTGATGACACAAAGGGCTGCTATTGTGTGCCTATGGGGTGTCCCTTGCACCTTACAGGAGAGGCAATCAAACAATATGGTCATCCAAGATTTTGTAGAAAGAAATTCTCTCAGTTGACTTTCACCTCGAACTGAAGTTGAGAAGGCATAAAAAAACCTTCCGACTAGAAATACAAAGGGGATGCAAAAATCAATCAGAGGTCGAGTCAGTGCAAGCCTGCAAGACACACAGGAATGATTGAGGGTTCTGATGAAGGTTCATCTGGTCCTATATCAGTGGAGACCGAATACAGTTCTCTGGTTACAGTTTGGGGGATAGAGGCTTCCATCAAAGCTCAGCGATCCATATTGGGTGACAATATGTCTGATCAAAAGGATACAGCGGAATCCTTTCTAGAAGCAAGAGGGGATGGGGTGATCCATACATGCCACCAATTTCAAGTTGCTAAGCGGGAGATTGTAAAGAAAAAAAAAAACTGGAGGATTTTATTTTCCTAATTCACCTATGTGGAAGCAGATTCAATTTTAGGATGTAGATAGCTGAAATAAAGCTGCTTGGGGCTTCAAAAAAATGGGAGTCTGCTGCCAGAATCGGGTCTGGTGGCATGTATAGGGGTCCCGAGCCTGAGATTAGACACCAAGGGTGGGGGTGGTCAGGTCAATCAATCAATCAATCATTGAATTTATAAAGGGCTCTATGTACCCGTGAGGGTTTCAAGGTGCTGAGGGGGGGGGGGGGGGGGGGGGGGGGGGGCTGCTGTTACTGATGGAAGAGCCAGGACTTGAGGAGTCTTCTGAAGGTGAGTAGGTCTTGGGTCTGTCGCAGGTTGGTGGGGAGGGTGTTCCAGGTCTTGGTGGCGAGGTAGGAGAAGGATCTGCCACCGGAGGTCTTTCGTTGGATGTGGGGAACGGTGGCGAGGGCGAGTTTTGCGGAGCTGAGCTGACGGGTGGGGGTGTAGAAGCTGAGTCTGTTGTTCAGGTAGGCTGGTCCGGTGTCGTGGAGTGCAGTTTTGGGTCAAGTATAGCCCCTTGCACAATGTCCCTTACTTTTTCCTTTCTGATCCAGGTCAGGTTCCAGGGGAGGGTGTGCTTTACAGCTGCAGCATGTACCTAAGAGAGTGGAGTGCTTTATTAAAGCTTCCACTTTTGCACCCACTCCTGCCTCGTGTTGCTGGAAGAGGGTGAGTTGGAAGACGTCATGCCCTGGCATTATTAAGACCCGATTAATATGTAATTAATGAAGTTGCTTCATCTGCCTTTCGCTTCAAGTGATACATCTGCTTTGGATTCTCACTTAATTCCAACAAAAATGACAAGCATAAAAGAGAAGTTGATCCAAGTATTAAAACTGATGCATGTGAGGGAAAAGCTCTGTGAACCTGACAAAGTCATAGACCAATAATAAGACAATGTGATTTGCAGAATGGCGCTACATAGTCATTCACTCACTCACTCATGCCGGCCTGTGCGCTGTGAAACTTACTGGAAAGAAGGGGGTCGCGAGTCTCCGATTCCACCTGTCCTCTCGATGGGGGGAGGCAGATCCGACAAGTGATCCGCACAGACGGAACCCCCATCCGAGTGCGATCCCTCTGCAGACACCAGCTGTAAGGAGAGAGAAGGAGAACGTCAGTCAAGTGTAAGGTAGACAGGTCTGCTCTAGAGCAAGCACATGGGGCACCAATCTCACAGGGTAGTCTACAGGTGAGCAGGCCTGCTCGACAGCAAGCACACAGGGCACCAATCTCACAGGGTGGTCTACAGGTGAGCAGGCCTGCTCGACAGCAAGCACACAGGGCCCCAATCTCAGAGGGTGGTCTACAGGTGAGCAGGTCTGCTCGACAGCAAGCACACAGGGCCCCAATCTCAGAGGGTGGTCTACAGGTGAGCAGGCAGCAAGCACACAGGGCACCAATCTCAGAGGGTGGTCTACAGGTGAGCAGGTCTGCTCGACAGCAAGCACACAGGGCATCAATCTCAGAGGGTGGTCTACAGGTGAGCAGGCCTGCTCGGCAGCAAGCACACAGGGCACCAATCTCAGAGGGTGGTCTGGTGGTCTACAGGTGAGCAGGCCTGCTCGACAGCAAGCACACAGGGCACCAATCTCAGAGGGTGGTCTACAGGTGAGCAGGCCTGCCCGACAGCAAGCACACAGGGCACCAATCTCAGAGGGTGGTCTACAGGTGAGCAGGCCTGCTCGACAGCAAGCACACAGGGCACCAATCTCAGAGGGTGGTCTACAGGTGAGCAGGCCTGCTCGACAGCAAGCACACAGGGCACCAATCTAAGATGGCGGCCTACAAGTTATTAAAGCTGCCCTAGAGCAAAGCACAAGGAGCACTAATCTCAGAGGGTAGGCCACGGGTGAAGAGGACTGCTCTATAGCAAAGCACACGGGGAAGCAATCTCAGAGGGCAGACTACAGGTGAGAAGAGCTGCCCTGGAGAAAACCACACAGGGCAACAATCTCAGAGGACTGTCTACAGGTGATCAGGGCTGCCCTAGAGAAAGGCAAATGGGGCAATAATCTCAAAGGGTGGCCTGGAGGTGGTCAGATCTGCACTAAAGCAAAGCACATGGTTCACCAATCTCAGAGGGTGGTCTACAGACGAGCAGGGCTGCTCTAGAGCAAAGCAAACAGGACATTAATCTCCGAGGGCGGCCTAGATGTGATCAGGGCTGCTCTACAGCAAAGGATAAGGGGCACCAATCTCAGAGGGTGGTCTATAGGTGAGCAGGGCTGCACTAGAGCAAAGCACATGGGGCACCAATTTCAAAGGGTGGTCTATAGGTGACCAGGCCTGCTTGAGAGCAAAGCACCGGGGTGCCAATCTCGGAGAGTTGTCTATGGGTGAGTGTAGGAAGTTGGCTCTGTATGTGCTATTTCAAAGTAAGGAATAGCATGCACAGAGTCCAAGGGTTCCCCTTAGAGGTAAGATAGTTGCAAAAAGAGATAATACTAATGCTCTATTTTGTGGTAGTGTGGTCGAGCAGTAGGCTTATCAAAGGAGTAGTGTTAGGCATTTGTTGTACATACTCACAGGCAATAAATGGGGAACACACACTCAGAGACAAATCCAGCCAATAGGTTTTGTTATAGAAAAATATATTTTCTTAGTTTATTTTAAGAACCACAGGTTCAAATTCTACATGTAAAATCTCATTTGAAAGGTATTGCAGGTAAGTACTTTAGGAACTTTGAATAATTACAGTAGCATTTATACTTTTTACATAAAACACAAATAGCGGTTTTAAAAAGTGGACACAGTGCAATTTTCACAGTTCCTGGGGGAGGTAAAGTATTGTTATTTTTAACAGGTAAGTAAGTCACTTACAGGTCTCAGTTTTGGGTCCAAGGTAGCCCACCGTTGGGGGTTCAGAACAACCCCAAAGTTACCACACCAGCAGCTCAGGGCCGGTAGGGTGCAGAGGTCAAAGAGGTGCCCAAAACACATAGGCTTCAATGGAGAGAAGGTGGTGCCCAGGTTCCAGTCTGCCAGCAGGTAAGTATCCGCGTCTTCGGAGGGCAGACCAGGGGGGTTTTGTAGGGCACCGGGGGGACACAAGTCCACACAGAAAGTACACCCTCAGCAGCGCGGGGGCGGCCGGGTGCAGTGTGCAAACTAGCGTCGGGTTTCCAATGGGAGTCAATGGGAGACCAAGGGGTCTCTTCAGCGGTGCAGGCAGGCAAGGGGGGGGCTCCTCGGGGTAGCCACCACCTGGGTAAGGGAGAGGGCCTCCTGCGGGTCACTCCTGCACTGGAGTTTCGATCCTTCAGGTGCTGGGGGCTGCGGGTGCAGGGTCTTTTCCAGCCGTCAGGATTTTAGAGTCAGGCAGTCGCGGTCAGGGGGAGCCTCGGGATTCCCTCTGCAGGCGTCGCTGTGGGGGGTCAGGGGGGACAACTTTGGTTACTCACGGTCTCTGAGTCGCCGGAGGGTCCTCCCTGAGGTGTTGGTTCTCCACCAGTCGAGTCGGGGTCGCCGGGTGCAGTGTTGCAAGTCTCACGCTTCTTGCGGGGATTTGCAGGGGTCTTTAAATCTGCTCCTCTGTAACAAAGTTGCAGTCCTTTTGGAGCAGTGCCGCTGTCCTCGGGAGTTTCTTGTCTTTCTTGAAGCAGGGCAGTCCTCTGAGGATTCATGGGTAACCATGCCAAAGAGGCATTTCCTTACACAACCCCCCCAAAACGAAAGAGGATGAGACTAACCTTTCCCAAGAGAGTCTTCATTTTCTAAGTGGAAGAACCTGGAAAGGCCATCTGCATTGGCATGGGCAGTCCCAGGTCTGTGTTCCACTATAAAGTCCATTCCCTGTAGGGAGATGGACCACCTCAACAGTTTTGGATTTTCACCTTTCATTTGCATCCGCCATCTGAGAGGTCTGTGGTCAGTTTGAACTACAAAGTAAGTACCAAAGAGGTATGGTCTCAGCTTTTTCAGGGACCAAACCACAGCAGAGGCCTCCCTCTCAATGGCACTCCAACGCTGCTCCCTGGTGAGTAACCTCCTGCTAATGAAAGCAACAGGCTGGTCAAGGCCATCATCATTTGTTTGGGACAAAACTGCCCCTATCCCATGTTCAGAGGCATCTGTCTGCACAATGAACTGCTTGGAGTAATCTGGAGCTTTTAGAACTGGTGCTGTGCACATAGCTTGTTTCAGGGTGTCAAAGGCCTGTTGGCATTCTACAGTCCAGTTTACTTTCTTGGGCATTTTCTTTGAGGTGAGTTCTGTAAGGGCTGTCACAATGGATCCATATCCCTTCACAAACCTCCTATAGTACCCAGTCAAGCCAAGGAATGCCCTGACTTGAGTCTGGGTTTTTGGAGCTACCCAGTCCAGAATAGTCTGGATCTTAGGCTGGAGTGGCTGAACTTGGCCTCCACCTACAAGGTGTCCCAAGTAAACCACAGTTCCCTGCCCTATCTGGCATTTGGATGCCTTGATAGAGAGGCCTGCTGATTGCAGAGCCTTCAAAACCTTCCACAGGTGGATCAGGTGATCCTGCCAGGTGGAGCTAAAGACAGCAATATCATCAAGATAAGCTGCACTAAAGGATTCCAACCCAGCAAGGACTTGATTCACCAACCTTTGGAAGGTGGCAGGGGCATTCTTTAAACCAAAGGGCATAACAGGGAACTGATAATGCCCATCAGGTGTGGAGAATGCTGTTTTCTCTTTTGCTCCAGGTGCCATTTTGATTTGCCAGTACCCTGCTGTTAAGTCAAAGGTACTTAAGAATTTGGCAGCACCTAATTTATCAATCAGCTCATCAGCTCTAGGAATGGGACGGGCATCTGTCTTGGTGACAGAATTAAGACCTCTGTAGTCCACACAAAACCTCATCTCTCTCTTTCCATCTTTGGTGTGAGGTTTGGGGACTAAGACCACTGGGCTAGCCCAGGGGCTGTCAGAGTGCTCAATTACTCCCAATTCCAGCATCTTGTGGATTTCCACCTTGATGCTTTCCTTAACTTGATCAGACTGTCTGAAGATTTTGTTTTTGACAGGCATGCTGTCCCCTGTGTCCACATCATGGGTACACAGGTGTGTCTGACCAGGGGTCAAGGAAAAGAGCTCAGCAAACTGTTGCAGGACCTTCCTACAATCAGATTGCTGTTGGCCAGAGAGGGTGTCTGAATAGATCACTCCATCCACTGAGCCATCTTTAGGGTCTGATGAGAGGAGATCAGGGAGAGGCTCGCTCTCAGCTTCCTGGTCCTCATCTGTTACCATCAACAGATTCACATCAGCCCTATCATGGAAGAGTTTTAGGCGGTTTACATGGATCACCCTCTTGGGGCTCCTGCTTGTGCCTAGGTCCACCAGGTAGGTGACCTGACTCTTCTTCTCTAGGATTGGGTAAGGGCCACTCCATCTGTCCTGAAGTGCCCTGGGAGCCACAGGCTCCAAAACCCAGACTTTCTGCCCTGGTTGAAATTCAACCATTGCAGCCTTTTGGTCATACCAAAACTTCTGGAGCTGTTGGCTGGCCTCAAGGTTTTTACTTGCCTTTTCCATGTACTCTGCCATCCTTGAGCGAAGGCCAAGTACATAGTCCACTATGTCTTGTTTAGGCTCATGAAGAGGTCTCTCCCAGCCTTCTTTCACAAGAGCAAGTGGTCCCCTTACAGGGTGGCCAAACAGAAGTTCAAAGGGTGAGAACCCTACTCCCTTCCGAGGCACCTCTCTGTAAGCGAAAAGCAGACATGGCAGGAGGACATCCCATCTCCTTTTGAGTTTTTCTGGGAGCCCCATGATCATGCCCTTTAATGTCTTGTTGAATCTCTCAACAAGGCCATTAGTTTGTGGATGATATGGTGTAGTGAATTTATAAGTCACTCCACACTCATTCCACATGTGTTTCAGGTATGCTGACATGAAGTTGGTACCTCTGTCAGACACCACCTCCTTAGGGAAGCCCACTCTGGTAAAGATACCAATGAGGGCCTTGGCTACTGCAGGGGCAGTTGTCGACCTAAGGGGAATAGCTTCAGGATACCTAGTAGCATGATCCACTACTACTAGGATGTACATATTTCCTGAGGCTGTGGGAGGTTCAAGTGGACCCACTATGTCCACACCCACTCTTTCAAAGGGGACCCCCACCACTGGAAGTGGAATGAGGGGGGCCTTTGGATGTCCACCTGTCTTACCACTGGCTTGACAGGTGGGACAGGAGATGCAAAACTTCTTAACCTTCTGGGACATGTTGGGCCAGTAGAAGTGGTTGACTAACCTCTCCCACGTCTTGGTTTGTCCCAAATGCCCAGCAAGGGGAATATCATGGGCTAAGGTCAGAATAAACTCTCTGAACGCCTGAGGCACTACCACTCTCCTAGTGGCACCAGGTTTGGGATCTCTTGCCTCAGTGTACAGGACTCCATCTTCCCAATAGACCCTATGTGTTCAATTTTTCTTGCCTTTGGACTCTTCAGCAGCTTGCTGCCTAAGGCCTTCAAGAGAGGGACAGGTTTCTTGCCCCTTACACAACTCTTCCCTTGGGGGTCCCCCTGGGCCTAAGAGCTCAACCTGATAAGGTTCCAGCTCCATAGGCTCAGTTCCCACAGAGGGCAGAACTTCTTCCTGAGAAGAGAGGTTCTCTTTTTCTTGTTGTGTTGCAGCTGGTTTCCCAGCTGACTTTCCTTTTCTCTTGGTAGGCTGGGCCTTTCTTCCAGACTCCAGCTCTACTTTTTCACCCTGTGCCTTGCACTGTGCCCTTGTCTTGACACACACCAGTTCAGGGATACCCAGCATGGCTGCATGGGTTTTCAGTTCTACCTCAGCCCATGCTGAGGACTCCAGGTCATTTCCAAGCAAACAGTCTACTGGGATATTTGAGGAGACCACCACCTGTTTCAGGCCATTGACCCCTCCCCACTCTAAAGTTACCATTGCCATGGGATGTACTTTAGTTTGATTGTCAGCATTGGTGACTGGATAAGTTTGTCCAGTCAGGTATTGTCCAGGGGAAACCAGTTTCTCTGTCACCATAGTGACACTGGCACCTGTATCCCTCAGGCCCTCTGCACTTGTCCCATTAATTAAGAGCTGCTGCCTGTATTTTTGCATGTTAGGGGGCCAGGCAGCCAGTCTGGCTAAATCCACCCCACCCTGAGAGACTAATGTAGCTTCAGTGTGACACCTGATTTGCTCTGGGCACACTGTTGATCTCACTTGGAGACTAGCCATTCCAGTGTTAGCTGGAGTGGAGTTAGAAGTGGTTGTTTTCTTGGGACAGGCCTTGTCTCCAGTTTGGTGTCCAGACTGACTACAGCTTCGACACCAGGCCTTTTTGGGATCAAAGTTTTTACCCTTGTACTCAGAATTGTTTTATGAAGAGGCTCTGGGCCCACCCTCCTGTGCAGGTTTTTGGGGGCCTGTATAAGACTCTTTACTATTTTTGTTTTTGGCTGTCTCACCACCCTTCCCCTGGGGAGGTTTTGTGACCCGTTTCTTTTGGTCACCCCCTGTGGAAGTTTTGGACACCCTAGTCTTGACCCAATGGTCCGCCTTCTTTCCCAATTCTTGGGGAGAAATTAGTCCTAGGTCCACCAGATGCTGATGCAGTTTATCATTGAAACAATTACTTAACAGGTGTTCTTTCACAAATAAATTGTACAGCCCATCATAATTACTTACACCACTGCCTTGAATCCAACCATCTAGTGTTTTTACTGAGTAGTCTACAAAGTCAACCCAGGTCTGTCTCGAGGATTTTTGAGCCCCCCTGAATCTAATCCTATACGCCTCAGTGGAGAATCCAAAGCCCTCAATCAGGGTACCCTTCATGAGGTCATAAGATTCTGCATCTTTTCCAGAGAGTGTGAGGAGTCTATCCCTACACTTTCCTGTGAACATTTCCCAAAGGAGAGCACCCCAGTGAGATTTGTTCACTTTTCTGGTTACACAAGCCCTCTCAAAAGCTGTGAACCATTTGGTGATGTCATCACCATCTTCATATTTAGTTACAATCCCTTTAGGGATTTTCAACATGTCAGGAGAATCTCTGACCCTATTTATGTTGCTGCCACCATTGATGGGTCCTAGGCCCATCTCTTGTCTTTCCCTTTCTATGGCTAGGATCTGTCTTTCCAAAGCCAATCTTTTGGCCATCCTGGCTAACTGGATGTCCTCTTCACTGGAGTTATCCTCAGTGATTTCAGAGAGGTTGGCCCCTCCTGTGAGGGAGCCAGCATCTCTGACTATTATGCTTGGAGTCAGAGCTTGAGAGGCCCTGTCCTCCCTAGATAGTGACTTGGAGGGTGATTCCCCCCTACCAGTCCTATCATCATCCTCTGTGTTGCCATCCTCAGAAGGGTTGGCCTTTTCAAACTCTGCCAACAGCTCCTGGAGCTGTAGTTTGGAAGGTCTGGGGCCCATTGTTATTTTCTTTATTTTACAGAGTGACCTTAGCTCCCTCATCTTAAGATGGAGGTAAGGTGTGGTGTCGAGTTCCACCACATTCACATCTGTACTAGACATTATGCTTCTAAAAGTTGGAATACTTTTTAAGAATCTAAAAACTAGTTCTAGAATCTAATTCAAACTTTTAGCAAACTTTTAAAACTCTAAAAGCAATGCTAACAGGGACTAACACAAGGCCCTAGCAGGACTTTAAAGAATTTAGAAAAATTTCAAATTGCAAAAAATCAATTTCTAATGACAATTTTTGGAATTTGTTGTGTGATCAGGTATTGGCTGAGTAGTCCAGCAAATGCAAAGTCTTGTACCCCACCGCTGATCCACCAATGTAGGAAGTTGGCTCTGTATGTGCTATTTCAAAGTAAGGAATAGCATGCACAGAGTCCAAGGGTTCCCCTTAGAGGTAAGATAGTGGCAAAAAGAGATAATACTAATGCTCTATTTTGTGGTAGTGTGGTCGAGCAGTAGGCTTATCAAAGGAGTAGTGTTAAGCATTTGTTGTACATACACACAGGCAATAAATGGGGAACACACACTCAGAGACAAATCCAGCCAATAGGTTTTGTTATAGAAAAATATATTTTCTTAGTTTATTTTAAGAACCACAGGTTCAAATTCTACATGTAATATCTCATTTGAAAGGTATTGCAGGTAAGTACTTTAGGAACTTTGAATAATTACAGTAGCATTTATACTTTTTACATAAAACACAAAAAGCTGTTTTAAAAAGTGGACACTGTGCAATTTTCACAGTTCCTGGTGGGAGGTAAAGTATTGTTATTTTTAACAGGTAAGTAAGTCACTTACAGGTCTCAGTTTTGGGTCCAAGGTAGCCCACCGTTGGGGGTTCAGAGCAACCCCAAAGTTACCACACCAGCAGCTCAGGGCCGGTCAGGTGCAGAGGTGAAAGAGGTGCCCAAAACACACAGGCTTCAATGGAGAGAAGGGGGTGCCCCGGTTCCAGTCTGCCAGCAGGTAAGTACCCGCGTCTTCGGAGGGCAGACCAGGGGGGTTTTGTAGGGCACCGGGGGGGATACAAGTCCACACAGAAAGTACACCCTCAGCAGAGCGGGGGCGGCCGGGTGCAGTGTGCAAACTAGCGTCGGGTTCTCTGTAGGTTTCAATGGGAGACCAAGGGGTCTCTTCAGCGGTGCAGGCAGGCAGGCAAGGGGGGGGCTCCTCGGGGTAGCCACCACCTGGGTAAGGGAGAGGGACTCCTGGGGGTCACTCCTGCACTGGAGTTCCGATCCTTCAGGTGCTGGGGGCTGCGGGTGCAGGGTCTTTTCCAGCCGTCGGGATTTTAGAGTCAGGCAGTCGCGGTCAGGGGGAGCCTCGGGATTCCCTCTGCAGGCGTCGCTGTGGGGGCTCAGGGGGGACAACTTTGGTTACTCACGGTCTCTGAGTCACAGGAGGGTCCTCCCTGAGGTGTTGGTTCTCCACCAGTCGAGTCGGGGTCGCCGGGTGCAGTGTTGAGAGTCTCACGCTTCTTGCGGGGGATTTGCAGGGGTCTTTAAATCTGCTCCTCTGTAACAAAGTTGCAGTCCTTTTGGAGCAGTGCCGCTGTCCTCTGGAGTTTCTTGTCTTTCTTGAAGCAGGGAAGTCCTCTGAGGATTCAGAGGTCGCTGGTCCTTTGGAAAGCGTCGCTGGAGCAGGTTTCTTTGGAAGGCAGGAGACAGGCCGGTAAGACTGGGGCCAAAGCAGTTGGTGTCTTCTGTTCTTCTTCTGCAGGGGTTTTTCAGCTCAGCAGTCCTCTTCTTCTTGTAGTTTCAGGAATCTAAATTCTTAGGTTCAGGGGAGCCCTTAAATACTAAATTTAAGGGCGTGTTTAGGTCCGGGGGGTTAGTAGCCAATGGCTACTAGCCCTGAGGGTGAGTACACCCTCTTTGTGCCTCCTCCCAAGGGGAGGGGGGCACATCCCTAATCCTATTGGGGGAATCCTCCATCTGCAAGATGGAGGATTTCTAAAAGTTAGAGTCACTTCAGCTCAGGACACCTTAGGGGCTGTCCTGACTGGCCAGTGACGACTCCTTGTTGTTCTCATTATTTTCTCCAGCCTTGCCGCCAAAAGTGGGGGCCGTGGCCAGAGGGGGCGGGCAACTCCACTAGCTGGAGTGTCCTGCGGTGCTGGAACAAAGGGGTGAGCCTTTGAGGCTCACCGCCAGGTGTTACAGCTCCTGCCTGGGGGAGGTGTTAGCATATCCACCCAGTGCAGGCTTTGTTACTGGCCTCAGAGTGACAAAGGCACTCTCCCCATGGGGCCAGCAACATGTCTGCTGGAACCAGTCAGCCTACACAGATAGTTGGATACAGTTTCAGGGGGCACCTCTAAGGTGCCCTCTGGGGTGTGTTTCACAATAAAATGTACACTGGCATCAGTGTGCATTTATTGTGCTGAGAAGTTTGATACCAAACTTCCCAGTTTTCAGTGTAGCCATTATGGTGCTGTGGAGTTCGTGTTTGACAAACTCCCAGACCATATACTCTTTATGGCTACCCTGCACTTACAATGTCTAAGGTTTGGCTTAGACACTGCAGGGGCACAGTGCTCATGCACTGGTGCCCTCACCTATGATATAGTGCACCCTGCCTTATGGCTGTAAGGCCTGCTAGAGGGGTGACTTATCTATACTGCATAGGCAGTGTGAGGCTGGCATGGCACCCTGAGGGGAGTGCCATGTCGACTTACTCATTTTGTTCTCACCAGCACACACAAGCTGGCAAGCAGTGTGTCTGTGCTGAGTGAGGGGTCTCCAGGGTGGCATAAGACAGGCTGCAGCCCTTAGAGACCTTCCCTGGCATCAGGGCCCTTGGTACCAGAGGTACCAGTTACAAGGGACTTACCTGGATGCCACAGTGTGCCAACTGTGGATACAAAAGTACAGGTTAGGGAAAGAACACTGGTGCTGGGGCCTGGTTAGCAGGCCTCAGCACACTTTCAATTCAAAACATAGCATCAGCAAAGGCAAAAAGTCAGGGGGTAACCATACCAAGGAGGCATTTCCTTACAGTGAGCAAGGCTGCTCTAGAACAAAGCACAGGGAGCACCAATCTCAGAGGGTGGTCTAAAAGTGAGCAGGGCTCCTCCAGAAAAAAAGCACATGGGGCATCAATCTCAGAGGGCAGTCTAGAGGTGAGCAGGGCTCCTCTAGAACAAAGCACACGGGGCACCAATCTCAGAGGTCGGTCTAGAGGTGAGCAGGGCTCCTCTAGAACAAAGCACACAGGGCACCAATCTCAGAGGTCGGTCTAGAGGTGAGTAGGGCTCCTGTAGAACAAAGCACATGGGGCAGCAATCTCAGAGGGTGGTCTAGATGTGATCAGGGCTGCTCTAGAACAAGGCACACAGGGCACCAATCTCAGGGGGGGAGGGTAGAGGTGAGCAGGGCTGCTCTAGAACTAAGTACACAGGGCACCAATGTCAGAGGGCTGTCTACAGGTGAGCAGGGTTGGCTCTAGAGCAGTGGTCTTCAAACTTGCTAATGCCGCGCCCCCCCAGTGGGAAAAAATAAATCAATCATCGGGCCCCCCTCCAGAATTTTTCAAAACTATTCTATTACGTTGCCAATGTTTAAATAAATCTAGACGTATTTAAACATTGCAGTTAAGTTCTGATACCTTTTTTTACAAGTGCAATAAACTTGTTTCTTCTTTAAACAAAGCACTATTATCTGCATAATCTTTCTTTTGGACAGATCCTGGTGCCCCCCCCTGGGGTCACTTGAGGCCACCCTAGGGGGGCCAGCCCCCCAGTTTGAAGACCCCTGCTCTAGAGCAAAGCACACAGCACCAATCTCAGAGGTTGGGCTAGAGGTGATCAGGACTGCACTAGAGTAAAGCACACAGAGCACCAATTTCAGAGGGTGGTCTACAGGTGAGCAGGACTGCTCTATAGAAAAAGGGAAAGGGGCACCAATCTCAGAGGGCGGTCTACAGGTGAGCAGGGCTGGTCTAGAGCAAAGCACACAGGGCACCAATCTCAGAGGGTGGTCTACAGGTGAGCAGGGCTGGTCTAGAGCAAAGCACACAGGGCACCAATTTCAGAGGGTGGTCTACAGGTGAGCAGGACTGCTCTATAGAAAAAGGGAAAGGGGCACCAATCTCAGAGGGCGGTCTACAGGTGAGCAGGGCTGGTCTAGAGCAAAGCACACAGGGCACCAATCTCAGAGGGTGGTCTACAGGTGAGCAGGCCTGCTCGAGAGCAAAGCACAGGGGCACCAATCTCAGAGGGCGGGGTAGAGGTGATCAGGGCTGCCCTAAAACAAAGCACACAGGGCACCAGTCTCAGAGCTCGGTCTAGAGGTGAAGATGGCTCCTCTAGAACAAAGCACACGGGCACCAGTCTCAGAGCTCGGTCTAGAGGTGAGCAGGGCTCCTCTAGAACAAAGCACACGGGGCACCAGTCTCAGAGGTCGGTCTAGAGGTGAGCAGGGCTGCTCTAGAACAAAGCACACAGGGCACCAATCTCAGAGGTCGGTCTAGAGGTGATCAGGGCTGCCCTAAAACAAAGCACACAGGGCACCAGTCTCAGAGCTCGGTCTAGAGGTGAAGATGGCTCCTCTAGAACAAAGCACACGGGCACCAGTCTCAGAGCTCGGTCTAGAGGTGAGCAGGGCTCCTCTAGAACAAAGCACACGGGGCACCAGTCTCAGAGGTCGGTCTAGAGGTGAGCAGGGCTGCTCTAGAACAAAGCACACAGGGCACCAATCTCAGAGGTCGGTCTAGAGGTGATCAGGGCTGCCCTAAAACAAAGCACACAGGGCACCAGTCTCAGAGCTCGGTCTAGAGGTGAAGATGGCTCCTCTAGAACAAAGCACACGGGCACCAGTCTCAGAGCTCGGTCTAGAGGTGAGCAGGGCTCCTCTAGAACAAAGCACACGGGGCACCAGTCTCAGAGGTCGGTCTAGAGGTGAGCAGGGCTGCTCTAGAACAAAGCACATGGGGCATCAATCTCAGAGGTCGGTCTAGAGGTGAGCAGGGCTCCTCTAGATAAAAGCACAAGGGGCAGCAATCTCAGAGGGCAGTCCAGATGTGATCAGGACTCCTCTACAGCAAAGCACACAACTGGAAATATGGAAGGTTGAATCACCTCGGTTTTCTTTACGTTGGGAGAAAATTCGCTATTTTTTTTAGGAGATTTATAAAGTGCACACACACAGACAGCCTGGAGTAGTGACATTCGCAAAATATAATAATCATGCCGATTTAAAATCTGCCTCTCACAGAGGCATATTTGTGAATGTGCTTCCAACCACACATATAAGCGCCCACAAACTTTCACTCGCTTCTCTAGGATGGCGCCAAAATAACAACCTCTAGCCTGCCTTCCTGACAGAACCATCCTGCGTCTTACCACTAACAGGCTTAGTGTATTTTCTTAGCAAAAAAAAATACCACCATGTGTTCGTGTTTTCTGATTCTACAAAGGTCATCAGCTGCTGCTTTAAAAAATGTATGTAAAATTATTTTTATTCTGCCTCGGTTTCCTTGAACAGTCATTAAGGAATAGATAAAACAGTTCTAACTTATTTATAAAATATTTGCTTTTTGTGTTTTCTTTTTATCCAAATTGGAAAGAACCCGTATTTTGACAATTCTTACATTTTATTTTTATTGTCTCCAACCTAAAAATACCACTGTGCAGTAAAATACTGGTCATCGACAATCCTACCAACTCAACCAACAATTATGGCAGAGGAAAATTTGTCAGCTTGGTACATTTTCCATCATCCTAAGTGTAATGTAAGATCTCGAAATTGCATTCATCCGGATTCTGTAAATCGGAAGTGGACTTTACGACCACAACTGCACTTTTTGCACACTTAGTGACAAGTTTAGTGCTGGAAAAAAAAATATTGCGAACACCACCTACAGTGCGAAAAAACAGCCAGTTGAACAAGTGGTGCAACGGAGCCATCTTGTGGTGAGAATATGAATAGCTCGGCTGCATCTCGGTGGGCGCTCGTGAGTGTACAAAGAATGTATCTCCCATTAAATATTATCAAATAACAATGTTAACCTCCACCTTTTGTATCGTTTTGTTATTATGGTCTAAAAAAAAAAAAAACGAAAACAAAAAAAGACGCCTGTAACCAGAGACATTTGTCGATTATTTCTCTCCACCTATAAGTTAAAGTGCCCCACAGTCAGACGGTTGATTGAGACAACAAACCGCAAGGCGTGACTAGTTCACACATTGCTACGGGACCATTCATATGGTAGTGGGCGCTATACAGATACAAAGCATGACGGTACTAAGAGCTGGAAGGCCCACCGGGGGTCCGACTCATTTACCTCCCAGCGACCGCCCTTAAAGCCCGCTCCGCAGCATTTTATTTTTCCCGGGGGGGGTGAAGGGTTGTTTCTACAAAGAGGCTACTTTTGATCTGAAGAGCACGCAGTGCAAGAACCGAGCGCCATCGCTCACACAGAAGTAAGCCAATGAGTAAAGGGAGTTGTCCCTGTGCTCTGTCGTGGGCCATCAGTGACATGTTTTCTCATTTATATCCGAGCTGAGAGTATGTGTTAAAAGAGCAGGGACTCCAAATACTCTGCAATCCCCCAACCGCACCCCCAGTAATCACACGGAGGATACCTTTACACTTAAGTGAGGCCTGCCTGACCAGAATAGTATGTGTGGCGTCATATATTTAACTGCATTTTGTAAAAATGAACATAACTGCAATGTTTAAATAAGTGTAGACATATTTAAACACTGCAAATTTAATAGAATAATTGTGAAAAATTCAAAAAAAGGGGGCCCTGATATATATTTTTCAATTGGAGGGGGATCGGCATTAAAAAGTTTGAAGGCCACTGGTGTATGCTGAACAAAACGTGAATGACACGCTAACAGACTAGTGGACGAAGAGAGCTGGCTGAAAGCCCCTTTGAGAAAGTTTTCATGTATATATTGTCATGTATATAATTTTATTAAGTTCAAAAAATTTCTTTGGTAACGCCACACCTAAATAGGGGGGGTGGGGTGGGAAGAAGAATGCTGTCCCTGAAACAGTATTCAGTATTAAATGAAAGGAGGCACCAGGGGGGCTCAATGTGCCGTGAACTCCGCAGCTCCAGTACCAGGAGGGCGGCCAATGACCTGCAGTGACCGATGCTGGTGTTCCAAAGTTAGCCTTAAAACTGTTCTATTTCTTTTTGGGTAGTGGATAGCAAGGTTAGGAGTACTTCTTTAATTTTAGGACAACCGTTCCTCCTCCTTGCTCGCCATCCCCCACTATTCCTCCCATAATTCCTCCTTCCTCCCATCATCTCTCATTTCCCCATCCTCATGTCTCATCCCGGATGTTCCACCACTCACTCCTCCTCGCATCCAGTTATGATGGAGATGGACTAAGTGTACACAGCCTGTCCTCACGCAGCACTTCTCAAGCCTAGGTACTTCCCTCTCCTCAAGTGATGAGTCTAAGTGCTGATGTTAGCAGCTGTGTCCAGAACAAACAAGCATTGAACGCTGGAAAGGACCTGTACACAATCCATATTAGAAAACTCGCTTGACGTCACTTATGAGGTTTTCAAGATTTCAAGTCATGGTTTTAGGAAGCAGACACAGATCTTTCAACAAAAGAAGTATAAACGAAGAACGGGAGAGCTGGAGGGGACATTGCAGGTAGAAGATAGGCATGGGACACCTGCTTACCCTCAGACCTTAGCAAAGCAGGTCACACTGCTTTTTATATGCATATGTAGATATATACACACACACACATTCACAGGCATGCAGAGCTGTTATCCCTGTGGCGATTGATGGTGGCCAATGGCGGGCGAGTTGCAAATTCACTGCTTATATTTAAAAGGAAAAATGTACTTCTTCAGAATGAAAGTGAAGAGGGGGACAATTCAGAAGTGCTGAACATACCGGGTTTCAGGTCAGTATCAGAGATAACATCGAAGAGTGGACTGGGTGCAAGTAAGCAGGCGCTTTCTGTTTCAATGCTCTATATGAATCAGAGGCAATTTGACTGTTCTCATTGAAGGTAAAGGTGCCAGGAGATTCCCGCCTCTTCCAAAGGGACTGTTTGAGCAAATCAAACAGTGCACCATGGAAGTTCAGCTCAACAGTAAGATGGGCATCCCTGAAGGGAGGCGTGAAACTGAACCTGGCTCCTGGAAATGTCAAGGTCCCTCTCACGTTCCATATCGGGCATCTGATGATGCCCCAAGAGACCCCGACACAATGGGAGACACCTGACCTGCCACAACCGCACCTCGCCACCACCTTGTGAAAGGAGAAGGACACAGGAGCCGGTGAAGCAGCTAAGGAGGGTAGGAAGGGCCCAGCACCAGAGAGGGTGGCGAAGGAGAAGATAAGAGACCGGGGAAGAGAGGGCGGAAAAAGGAGAGGAAGAAAAGAAGTGATAAAGGAGGAAAAACAAGGGTGGGAGGGGCGTCACAAAGACAACTACATGCTCTGCCCACAGTGTATAAACAACATGACTTCACATAACTTCTTAGGAGGGAGTGTCAAAGTACCAGGTCTATAAATTTGGATGTCACTACATTTTTGTACGATCATTCATAACTTGAAGGACATGTTTTCACCCTTAAAAGCTCTGCAGTCTCCCCCCACCACTAGATCCTGAATAACATGCGCAAATACCTTCACCAGGTGGGTCACATTGTGCCCTTCCACTATATATCTGTGTAGGAAGTTGGCTCTGTAGATACTATCTCAAAGTGAGAGATGGTGTGCACAGAGTCCAATGGTTCCCCTTAGAGGTAAGATAGTGGCAAAATTAGATAATACTAACGCTCTATTTTGTGGTAGTGTGGTTTAGCAGTAGGCTTATCAGAGGGTAGCGTTAAGCATTTGTTGTACACACACAGGCAATAAATGAGGAACACACACTCAAAGACCTAACTTCAGGCCAATAGTTTTTGTATAGAAAAATATATTTTCTTAATTTATTTTAGTACCACAAGATTCAAGATTTGAGGTAAGTACAGAAAACGCAAGGTACTTTCCACAGTTAAGTATAGAACTTTGATTTAAAATAGTAGTACACACAGTTTTGGTTAAAATGGCAATAAGCTATTTTAAAAGTGGACACAGTGCAAAAATCAACAGTTCCTGGGAGAAGTAAGTTTGGTTAGTTTTCTCAGGTAATTAAAGCACTTGCACAGTCAGTCTCCTGGGCATAGGCAGCCCACCGTTGGGTCTTCACGGCAACCCCAATGCCACAGCACCAGCAACACAGGGCCGGTCAGGTGCAGAGGTCAAAGGAGGGTCCAAAACACATAGACGCCTATGAAGAACAGGGGTGCTCCGATCCTAGTCTTACAGGTAAGTGCCTGCGTCCTCAGGGAGCAGACCAGTGGGGTTTTGTAGAGCACAAAACACACCCTCAGCGGCACAGGGGCAGCCGGTTCTGTAGGCAGAGTAGGCGTTGGGTTTGCTATTGAAAGCAATGGAGGGATCCAGGGGTCACTTAGGCGATGCGTGCAGGGCACAGGGGGGCTTCTTAGGCCAGCCACCGAATGGGCTAGGATGAGGGCCGCCTGCTGGTCACTCCTGCACTGGTAGGTGGTTCCTCTCGGTCCTGGGGGCAGCGGGTGCAGTGCTTTGTTACCAGGCAGGCGCGGTCAGGGGGAGCCTCTGGATCCTCTATGCAGGCATCGCTGTGGGGGTGGAGGGAGGTCAACTCAGGGTGTCCACGTCGTTGGAGTCGCCTGGGAGTCCTCTCTGCGGTGTTGGTTGACCTGGACTCGAGCCGGGGGCGTCAGGTGCAGAGTGTGAAGACTCACGCTTCTGGCAGAAAGTGGAGTCTCTTTGAAAGTTGCTTTAAAGTTGCAAAGTTGTTGCAGTTTCTGAACAGTGCCACTGTTCTCTGGAGTTTCTTGGTCCTTTAGGTGCAGGGCAGTCCTCTGAGCCCTCAGGGGTCGCTGGTCCCGTCGGATGCGTCGCTGTGCAGGCTCTTTGAGTCTGGAGACAGGCCGGTAGGGCTGGGGCCAAGTCAGTTGGTGTCTCCGTCATCTCTGCAGGGCTTTCAGGTCAGCAGTCCTCCTTCTTGTTGTAGGTTGCAGGAATCTGATTTCCTGGGTTCAGGGTCGCCCCTAAATACTCAATTAAGGGGTGTGTTTTGGTCAGGGGGCAGTAGCCAATGGCTACTGTGCTTGAGGGTGGCTACGCCCTCTTGGTGCCTCCTCCCTAAGGGGAGGGGGGCACATCCCTATTCCTACTGGGGGAATACTCCAAAATCAAGATGGAGGATTTCTAAAGGCAGGGGTCACCTCAGCTCAGGGCACCTTAGGGGCTGTCCTGACTGGTAGGTGACTCCTCCTTGTTTTTCTCATTATCTCCTCTGGACTTGCCACCAAAAGTGGGGGCTGTGTCCGGAGGGGTGGGCATCTCCACTAGCTGGGATGTTTTGGGGTGCTGGAACAACAGGCCTTTGAGGCTCACCGCCAGGTGTTACAGTTTCTGGAGGGGGAGGTGAGAAGCACCTCCAAGTACAGGCTTTGTTCCTGGCCAAAAAGTGACAAAGGCACTCAACCCATGTGGCAAGAAACGCATCCGGTTGTGGCAGGCTGGCAGAAACTGGTCAGCCTAACACCAGGAGTCGAACTGGTATTCAGGGGGCATCTCTAAGATGCCCTCTGGGTGTATTTTACAATAAATCCCACACTGGCATCAGTGTGCATTTATTGTGCTGAGAAGTTTGATACCAAACTTCCCAGATTTCAGTGTAGCCATTATGGAACTGTGGAGTTCGTAATTGACAGACTCCCAGACCATATACTCTTTATGGCTACCCTGCACTTACAATGTCTAAGGTTTGGCTTAGACACTGTAGGGACATACGGCTCATGCAACTATGCCCTCACCTGTGGTACAGTGCACCTTGTCTTAGGGCTGTAAGGCCTGCTAGAGGGGTGACTTACTTATGCCACAGGCAGTAGGATGTGCACATGGCACCCTGAGGGGAGTGCCATGTCGACTTAGTCTTTTTCTCCCCACCAGCACACACAGGCTGTGAAGCAGTGTGCATGTGCTGAGTGAGGGGTCTCCAGGGTGGCATAATGCATGTTGCAGCCCTTGGAGACCTTCCCTGGCCACAGGGCCGTTGGTACCAGGGGTACCATTTACAAGGGACTTATCTGGGGGCCAGGGCTGTGCCAACTGTGGGAACAAAGGTACAGTTTAGGGAAAGAACACTGGTGCTGGGGCCTGGTTAGCAGGGTCCCAGAACACTTTAATCATAACTGGCATCAACAAAAGGCAAAAAGGTAGGGGGTAACCATGCCAAGGGAGGCATTTCCCTACAATCTGTTTTAGACACCACTTCAGTGTCATGAGCCAGTTGATCTGCTATGCACTCAAACGCCACGCCCTCCTCTCCCTGTGCTGAATGAATTGTGATGGCGAAAACAGTTCCCAGTTACCTGGAGCTGCGCATTGTCCAAGACTCTGTCCATCACCTGGACCGCAGAGCTAGCGGCAGCCGCATCAGTTCCTGTGGTCACTCTGTGCTGGGCGCTATGAAATATGTGGCATGCCTTTAACCAGGGCTCTTGGCGAATGCATGCTGTCCGCCTCACACTTGGGCAGCCCTAATGCGCTTAGAAGGGTTCTTGCTTGCCCCGCAGTGCATGCCCCTCTGGTGACAGAGGCAGATTTCAGCAGTGACTGGCTTGTGAGTTATGTATGAGCCCAATACATCTGGCATGTGAATGTAAATGGAGCAATGTCCAACCTTTGCAGTACATTAACACCAACCAACCACACACGACCCTCCAAAGGCATACGCTACCTGGTGCCACGGTCACTTTAACTGGCGAATCATTCTGCACACTCATTCATACTCCTCCTTATGTGCAAGCACCACTGAGTGTATAACTGACTGAAGCTCCTTGGGTCATTTCAGAGTTCTGCTTAGTATAAAGGAGATTTCCTGCATCGTTCCACTGTCTCCACAGCCCTGTTCTTATAACAGTGTCTTCATAGCGCTTTCTTTAAGCCTGGGACTACACACTGGGACATATCACCTTAATGTATTACTCCCCCTCAGCTGGCTTCGTGTCCGTGCCAAACCTTGCTTACGACCCTCACTTGGCGCTTCCTGCCCAGCAGCTCGGGCTCACACCACTTGTCGGTGGATTGGGGGTGGGCGGCCCAAACACGTTCCCCATGCCCACAGGGCTAGCTTGCTACTCACCACAGGCTTCCCGCCAACTGCCTCCAGAGCCTTGCCCGATTTTCTTGCAGGCCCTTGTGGCCACAATGTTGAGGTCAGAGAGCACATACGAATCGGGAGCCCTTCAATTTGGAGGTAAGTTTTTAGTTTATTGTTAGGTCTTTAGGTTAGAGAAACTGCAGGTAGGGCCTATCAGGGCTCCATCCTCCCTGCAACTGTCCCGGTATCCCAGCTTCGCCTGCAAACCCCACACTATGTTCTACTGAGTCATCCACGCCCACCATTCCAGACACCAGATGATATCACAGCCGAGGAGAGTGACACGCCTCAAGGAGCATGGATGAACCAGATATATTCCACCATAAACCTGGCACTCCTCTCGCGAGACTAGCACGCTAGAAAACTGCAAAATATACCGCTCAATCTTGACAATTGAGAGAGATAAATCAGGACCAACTCTGGCTTCGGGGGCCTCATGTAATGAATCCAGGAGGCCGAGGTGCAAGCTCAGCTGTCTGGTGGTCGACTCTAATAGATGCAAGATGCGCGGATCTGCCTCGCGCTCTGACATTGGACATGAATACTGGCGCGTGACCTTGGCAAGGTCAGGGCACAAGTAAAGCAGTCACTCCTTTCAATGTACCCAAAGGCAAAATACAAGTGGCCAGCTGATGACAGAAGCCTGTGTTTGTAGCCTGCAGCCAACCCCCGTACAGGACGAAGTATCACCCCAAGGGCATCATCTGAAGAGTGTGGGGCACAAGGGGGCACCGAACTAGCAATGCTGATGCACTGGCACCACGTTTCTCGTGCCCATGGAGGCTGGTTATTAACGAGGCGCACTTGGGCCCCTCTGTAAATGAACATGTTGGCACAGAGGATATGTAGGCTGGCACAAAGCATGACCTAGTTATCTAACACTCCCAAGACTGACGGGGCAAGAAGCCGCCGTGGAGAGGAGGGTTCTATGCCACCTCGGTGGGGGGTGAGGGAGCCCTGGGGGTCCCTGGGTCTCTTCAGTAAGAGCCAGGCCAACAGGGCAGTAGCTCAGACACAGGGTGAACCAGGTCTCCTCCTGGGCCCTCTTGGCTCCTGCAACCCTGGGATGCCTGTGAGTGACGTCGCAGCATGCACGGTGTCACGTCAGCCACCCTCACACACATTTTGGGGGATCGACGCACCCAGCAAAGCCTCTTAAAGAACACGTGGCTTTAATTACTAAATACAACATGAACTTCACAGCTGCAGGTGACCGGTTTTCTTACTAAGACATCCAACGTCTTGTTTGAGAAGATCACACACCAGGAACAAAATATGCTTTTTGTAAAGCTCTTTTGCTGAAAGGTCAGCTCAAACCACTGCAAATTTATATTAGAACTAGCAGGTCTGCTGAAACCCAAAGAAAGAACCTGGGTAAAGGAACCAGGCAGAACTAAGCCAGTTCATAGAAGGTTTTTTCTTAATTGTACTCAAGATATTATGTTGAAAGGACGCAGCCCCAGGGGCTCCGCCTTCTCCTGGATGCCCACTGGCCATTCCTGGCACACGTGCATCATAGCGGACTGGCTGGACAGGGCAGACCGATAATAAGTTACACCAAGGGGAGGTCGTCAAACCTGAGCGCTATACAAGTAATGCTATATTACAATTCTTCCAGCAGGCCAGGAGAACTTAGAGAAGATCCCATGGAGCTCAGCGCCCCAGGAGTCTGAAAAGCATCATCTGCAGAAGTGAAATAAATCAAGTGAACTGGATAATAAGAGGTGGGAGCCTGAACAGTAAAGGTTTAGAGCCCCCCAGCCTCCCACGTGCTCCCACAGAAGCTTACAGAGTATCTAAGAAAGGCAGTAAACTAATGGAGAGAGGTGTATGGAGGTCCAGGGCATCACAACTTACTCACCTCTGGGTTTGCGCGAAGACGCGCATGATTTCAAATGTAGGGGGTCTTATACTAGGTGTCAACCCACAAAGTGCACAGCTGCGTCTGCCCACTGTACAATCCAGGCAGGAATTTGCTGGATGTTTCCATCCTCTGCACAGAAAACTGAAGGTGTTCGCGTTTACGGATGTGGTCTTGAGTTTCAAGGCACGTGCAGTGTGGATTGTGTACGTGGTAATCTCCGGTGAGATGGACGTCCTGCTTCCAGAGTCACACATGGATGACTTATCTTCACAGCATGGGGACAAAGGCAAAGACAGAAATGATCAGTTATTCTGAGGATTGAAACTGGAACCTACAGGGGTGACAGCGTGAGGCTGTGGCATGACCTATCACGGGAAAAGGAGGAAGGGACCACCAGAAAAGCAAAAAAGGGCCCACTCGGGGTAGGTTTCTCTGCAGAACTGAGATGCATATTCAGTTAAGAAGATGCCACAAGATCTCGAGGCTGAAAGATGCCCAGACTACAAAATGGCCTTTGGCTGGGACAGCGTTATGTGGTGGCCCGGCCACCGCTGTAAAATATGGATACCCAACCTTGGACATGGTCCAAACAACCACTTCAGAACATACCAAAAAGCTGGACACGATTTACTGTAATGTGACAAAGCGAATTTCCTGAATATTTGGGAACAAATTAAAGTCTGTCAGTGGGAATGGAACCTTTTTCAGAGCGTGGGAGGGGCCTGGACAGTGGTGTCATCCCTCTAAATTCCAGGGAGATGCAACCTCAGTGGGGTTACTAAAAAAGTGAGCCTAGCAGACCCGCAGAAACCTTCAAGCTGCAGTGATGGCTTCGAGTCTCTCGGAAGAAGAAGGGTAAGGCAGCTCAGTCAATACTGACTATGTAAAAGTGGGCTCTGATGATGCATTTTGAAGCTCGTGTTGGTATACCGTGGCATACAATCCACGGTTGCTATACTGAGGCCCGGACTCCCTCTAGGCACCTGAAGTTGTTGACCATAAGTCGCTAGAAACAACCACAGTGCAGATGCTGCAGAGCCTGGCTTGGGAAGGGACTGATCATAATCATGATCCTTGGAGAACGAAGGCCACCCATAAAGTGGGCTACGATATGTAACTTGTTTTAAAAATACCATGAAGAGGACTGCCACCAGGAATACGCAGGGCCAACAGAAACGAGGCCCACAATACGACTGGGCCAGGCCACAGTGTCTCTCCGGATGTCTCTCATTGAACCGTGGCCCTCTGAATATTGAGCCGAAATCAAGAACACGGATTCCTCAATCAATCAAGATTCATAAAGCGGGGCAAATCACCCGGCAGGGTCTCTAGGCACCTAACTGCTTTGTGGTGATCTGTTCATTGGAACAGCCAGGCCTCGTCTCCAACCAATCAAGAACCTGAATCAATTCCTGAACCACGAAGTATGGGCTCACAATCTTACACAGCAGAATCAAGCCCCCGTCGTGGGTCTCTGCTGAAATACGGCCACTAGCTGGAACTCATTTCAAAGCAGGACATACCTGTGACCTGAAGGCATTTATGGTAAAGTAACCTTTTCTGATGAACCCTGGTTAAGTAAACATCCCTTGGTGGGCTTAGAAGTAAGAGAACAGAGCCTGCTACCCAGCAGGTCCCAGTTATTTAAAAATGGAGTGGCAACTCAATTAAATATGCTGCGAAATTTAAAAGCAGACCAGGGTGTCATGAAGTAGGCAGGAATACCCAAAGCACCTATTCAGGTACTTCTCACCCCTTGGGGGCATCCAGGAGAGGAAGAATTAATAAAAAAAGTCAAAAGACAAAAGGGGTAATCCCAAAGTGGAATGCAAACAATAAACTGGAGAAAACACAGTGGCAACAGAATTAAGGAGGTGACCACCAACAAAGCATCTCAGCGCACTCCCCACTCTCCCCATGGGAGGGCACAAAGCACACAACTGCGCGAGAGCCGCACACTTAGAAACAACAAGGCGTTGCTGTGTGCAAGTAATGCACCTTTCCCTCATCACCGGGCACGGCTTTCAAAAGAGCTACCATTCTTGACGCCAGGGGGCGCTAGCTCCCTGAAGGAGAACAAGAGAGCGTTTAAAGAGCCTCTCAGAAACAAGTCAATGCTAGGCTTGAGTGGCAACGGGCAGTATTAAAGTGCTTTTCACAACCTGTCAATGAGCGGCACAAAACCCGCCCTAATCCCTGAAGCCTCCTGTAGCGGTCTCGCCGCTGAAGGATTAATTTCTGGAACATAATAACGAGTTTAGGGTCCTACACGCCAGTAAAACATTTGGTTGCAGCTTAAAGGGCATTTTTGCCTTTGAAAATGCTCCACTGTGATGTCGGAGCTTTCAAGGCACGTTTGCAGCGAGAGATGGAGAGCAACCTCTGACCTCAGAGAAAGACTTAAGGTCACAAATCATCACTGGGACTAGAGGAATTCACAGCAATCTCCGAGAAGGAGGTAAAAACGAGTTGTCTCAAAAAGGCACAAACCACAACACAGCCTCAGAGCTCCTAGTGGAGGGACTGAGGGCAGAGAGCCGGGAGGATTCCTAGAGAGCATTAACAGAACCACAACAACTATCTGAAAAGCGCTGAGAAGCAGGACAGAACACAAGCCGTGCAAACTGGACCTATAGCAATATAAGCTATGGCTGTGAGGGGATAACCACCGAGCGCTTTGTGGCTGAGCACAGAGAATCTAACAAGGATTCACAAACTGCATTCGTAGATTCAGATTCTCAGACAAGCGGTGAGAAACTGAACAGAGCCCGGGGCGCCTCAAAGACCGGAACCACAGCACTAGAGGTGAGCTGCGCTAAGATAACTGCTGGGCGCCTTCTGGAGGCTGCAAGAGAGCAGGGGCTGAGCAAAGAGAATCTCACAAGGATTCACAAAGAGCATCCACAGAATCACAGATTCTCAGAGAAGCGGTGAGAAGCTGAACAGGGCCCAGGGTGCCCCATACAGACTGGAACTACAGCACCAGAGGTGGGCTGAGCAAGGATAACCACTGAACACCTTGTGGAGGCTGCAAGACAGCAGGGGGTGAGCACTCAGACAATCTCACAAGGATTCACAAAGAGCATCCATAGAATCACAGATTCTCAGACCAGCGGTGAGAAGCTGAACAGGGCCCGGGGCGCCTCAAAGACTGGAACCACAGCACTTAATGTATAACTGCTGGGGGCCTTGTGGATGCCGCAAGAGAACAGGGGCTGAGCATAGCGAATCTAACAAGGATCCACGAAGAGCATCCATAGAATCACAGATTCTCAGACAAGCGGTGAGAAGCTGAACAGGGCCCAGGGTGCCTCATAAAGACTGTAACTACAGCACTAGAGGTGGGCTGTGCAAGGATAACCGCTGTGCGTTTTATGGAGACTGCAGGAGAGCGGGGCTGAGCACAGAGAATCTAACAAGGATTCACGAAGGGCATTTATAGAATCACAGATTCTCAGACAAACGGTGAGAAGCTGAGCAGGGCCCGGGGCGCCTCATAAAGACTAACTACAGCACTAGAGGTGGGCTGTGCAAGGATAACCGCTGTGCGTTTTATGGAGACTGCAGGAGAGCGGGGCTGAGCACAGAGAATCTAACAAGGATTCACAAATAGCATCCATAGAATCACAGATTCTCAGACAAGCGGTGAGAAGCTGAACAGGGCCCAGGGTGCCTCCTAAAGACTGTAACTACAGCACTAGAGGTGGGCTGTGCAAGGATAACCGCTGTGCGTTTTATGGAGACTGCGGGAGAGCAGGGGCCGAGCACAGAGAATCACAAGGATTCACAGAGAATATCTGCAGGGCCACATGTTAAGAAGCCGCAGATGGCCTAGGATGCTTCAAAGGCGCCACTGAAGCACAAGAAAGGGTGGCACGCAAGCAGAACTGCCCAGCGCCTGAAGTAGTCTACAAGGTGGCAGAGGTGCCCAGGGAAGGGCAGAGAGGCTTCCCGGGCATGCGTGGAATAAGCACAATCCATAAACCCGACACTAAGTGGAAGGAATGCGCTGCTCCCCTCACAGGCAAAATATGTTGGCACGAAGCAGGCCTGGCATGGAAACACTCAGCCTGCCTGCCCCGGCTCCAGTGGGAGCTCTGGCGGAGGGGGGGGGGGGGGGGGGGGGGGGGTTAAAAATACAAAGCTATTACCCAAACCGACCTGCAGGAGGTTCACTGCGGAGGCGGGAGGGTTGTGTAAACACTTGTAGTGAACGCTCTGAACCCGGAAACCTACAGTAAGTGTAGAGCAACCCGACTCCAACGTGAGAGAAAAGAGGGGTCAGGGCGGTGGGTGCTTCAAAGGCAAGGCAGCACCAGGCGGTGGCCTAGGCTGCCCTCGGGAGAGGACACCACAGGCAGCAGAGCCTGCCATGCAGTGGCGTAACAAAGGTCCCCACAGTCCCCGCTGGGAGGGGCGAGCTCCAAAGGGCCCCCTCAGCACAGCAGTTAGCCTGAGTGAGTCCAGAGCACCCCCCCCCCCCCCCACTCATGTTCTTTGCAGGGGGGCCTCCAGTTTCGTTAGGCCACTGCTGCCATGCGGGGGAGAGGCAAGAGGGCACTAATATGTCGCCATGCCTATGGCACACCCTCCCAGGATGGGTAGCAGCCAGTGGGGGCGAAAAGCAAGCTGTCAGATGACTCCATGCAACCCAGGAAGCCGGGCTTCTTTTCTAAGTTTTAACAACATGATGCTTCCTGGGAAATGTAGTCCCACTGCACTTCGGTGACTAAAGAAACATCTGAAAACATTGATTTGTGAATTAAGAGCTCGGCAGTGACCTTGGATGTGATTTAGGGAGGTTCTAGACTTTGGTTATACGGTGTCAGCGGAACTGCATTTTTTTCTCATTATTTTTTTTGCCATGTTTTGTTACGAACTGTGCAAAATCTGCAGGGCTACTGTCTCACCAAAACATTAGCATGAGAGCTGTTTCTTCATAGTTTCTGCAAATGTAGATAAACCTTATGTACGTTCAAGCACTGTCAGGTTCACTTTGAAGGGACATTTTAACCTATAAAGAACCAGCTTTTTTGCATCTTTCGAGACCACATCAGTTAAGGGGCGTGTTCCAATTCCTTCTTTCTGCTGTACCCGGAAGACATTTCTCGCCCTTCCAGATGACACCGATTTTAAGGCACAAGCCCACTTTTACCAACGTGCTTCGAAACTTTGTAAAGAGCTGTGTGTCTCACAGTTCTGACACACCAGGGCTCCTTTGGTCTTCACTGCCGCTTCTCATGTCACCCTAGAGGTCACTGCTGGGGTGCAGAAGGGTGTGGTGATGGGGTGAGAGAGGGGTGTGTGTGTGTGTGTCTATATGTGTGTGTGCCTACGTGTGTGTGCATACGTGTGTATGTACATGCGTGTGTGTACATGTGTGTGTGCGCATATGTGTGTGCCTACTTGTGTGTGTGTGCATACATGTGTGTGTGTGTGTGTGCATACGTGTGTGTGTGTGTGTCTATATGTGTGCGCGCATACATGTGTGTGTATGTCTATATGTGTGTGTGCATACATGTGTGTGCATACATGTGTGTCTGTGTGCATACGTGTGTGTGCGCGCATACATGTGTGTGCATACGTGTGTGTGTGTATTTATTTATCAGCCTTTCTAAGGTGTGAGGTTGCATAGGTAGCAAGTGGTAAAACGTTAAGCACCAATGAAAACAAATACATAAACGTACACATTGAATAACAGTTTGGGAAAGCTTTTATAGGAATCAAAAATACTGGATGCCTCCTGGATATACACGCAACCGGTGTGTCCTCACGACCTACAACTATCCGAGTCCCTTGGAAACACATTATTCGGATTCTGACACAATTATTTAAGAGATATATCCCAGCAAAGTCGCAACATTTGGCGCGTCTTGTGAATTCCCACGGTGAAACTGAAGCCAGTCATTTAGGGCCTAAATCCCCCTTTGTGGCGAGAGAGAGAGGCAGTCTAAAGCTACCAAAGTGTAACTCTTCTTAAAGTCTTCTCCGAGTAATCCCTAGGCGCCCGTTATGATAGCAAAACTGTTTTCTAAGAGATAAAGGTAAATGAGGCAGGTGCTTGCCTTTCAAAATTCCACTAAAAGCATCTATATATATATATATATATATATATATATATATATATATATATATATATATACATACATACATACATACACACACACACACATCACCCCCCCGCGCCCCCCACCCCCCCAGGTTGACAAAAATGTTTTAAAAAAAGAGAGACAAAGAAAAACCCTGGGAAAATAGGTTTCCTTGAACTAAACACAAGCATAATCTTAATTTTTAAGGTCATTTTTTGGAGAAAATTGTACAGACACATTAAGGTTTGCAAAAGTAAAGTTGATAATTTTGTTGCCAAAACTTTAATATTTCACACTGATAACCCATGGAATTTCTTCGGGCAGGTGAAGAGAAGCTGTACTCACCCAGCAGACGACGCGGCCGTTGAAACAGGGGAGCCTGGCGTTGTCCTCGGAGATCTCCTCTTTCACCACCCTGCGGCAGAGAGAAGGGATGGAGTCAGATGCAGGGTATTAAGAAATGACACCTCACACAACACACCAACGCCGGCTGCCATAGAGCCAGGGCCCCCAGCGGGGCCTAGTCCCCTGGCCTACCCATCTCTCATTCCACTCTCCTCGTGCAGGCCTGGCAGCAGGTTCATCGTACGAGCCAGCGGTGCAACCGTTCAGAGGGGGATAGCAAAGCTGCAGGCTGCAACGACGGGGCTCAACGAGCAGGTAGACATGGCAGTGGGTGTAACACGATGAGCGCTCGCGCAGGCTGTAATACGATGAGTGCTCGCGCCTCGAAGGGACAAGACGGTGCCTGGAAGGCGTGCATGCTTTTAACACAACGCGTATCACTACTATTTATTATTTAACAGTTGTGCTGTGCATGGACCAGGTCAGATCCTGTGACTGGAGCGCTGCTCATAGCATCACTTATAGTTTTTGTGTTTGACACACTATTAACACCCCTTAGTGAGAGGAGGGTATGATCAGTGCTCTGTAAGGCAATACAAACACTGATATTGTTAGGTACGGAAGTCTGGTCAAGAACGAGACCAACTGCGGAGGTCGGAAATTGTGGGAGAAATATAAGGGGGTCCCTGCAAGGAAAAGACCCCTTATGGGAGGGGATACTAACTTCCTTCTGCTTTGCTATACAAGGAACTGATGCAATTCTCTTAAGGAGGGAAGAAAACATAATGTGGTCATTGGCTAATTACCTTATTTCTATCCAACTGGCCCAGTAGTTGGATATAATTCTTCTTTGCCCTGAAAGATTGGTTTTCTATGCCAATGATCCTGCTTGCTCCTTGCTTTTGTTGACTATTTCAGGGAAAAACCTATCAGTAAACCAGGACGTCTGCTCCACTGCATACCGAAAGCCCCACTGAACATCAAATTCTGTATTTATTTTTACCATTTATTTCCAGCTTCACACTCCTCTATCCTTAATGTCTCTATATCAGGTTTGACCTCATCAGCTCTGCAAACGTCTCAACCACACAAGGTGACAACAGTGGTCAGAACAGGTGACCATACGCTGTTGCCTCAAGTAACATAAAAGGCTTCCAAGTCAATCCCACCCATTTGTATTCCAGGGACCACCACAGCCAAGGCCGGGTTTAGGGGGGTGCGACCTGTGTGGCAGCACCGGTGCAAACCTGGGGGTGCAGGGGGACGCTAACCTCAGGGGGGCGCTGTGTTTAGCAATAATTTACGAAACTTGCTATTTAAAAGCACCTGCTGAAAAGTTCCTTGTGTGTGCAGCCTTCAGGAAGCAATTAAAATGCCAAGATTACTCTTGTGATTAATGTTCTTGCTAGAGAGAGAAGTCGGAGTTTTGTCTAGGGGCAGTTTTGACTAAAGTAGCACAGAGGGTTAGTATGCCTGCTGCAAAGAACAGAACTATATTTTATGTGGTTAGCTGAGTGGATTAGTAAAGCCGGCCTTTGCAAGTGCTTTAAAACAAATGAAATGTGTTTGAGAGAGGGGCTGTGAGAGATGAAGAGGTAGTGAAGGAAACCGAGGAGGTGGTCATGCGGTGGGGGGCGTAAAAAAAAGACTGTCGCACAGGCCGCCACAAGCGTAAAAGCCGGCCCTGACCACAGCAGTTATGTGGGGGATGAAAGATGATATTTCCAAGAGTATCCCCCCCCCCCAAAGTCAGCATCCAAAGTATCAATAGGCAGAGAGGCTCAGGAGAATTTAATCCCATATATAGGCAAAAAGATGCCGGTTTTGCGAGATTTGCCAAAAATGGAACCACATTACTCAGGGGGTAATCATGTGGAGTACAGAATCTTGGTTACAATTCTTTGATAGCATGAACCTGGGGGACAAAGAAACTGAGCATGCCATATAATGGTGAGATTGCTGCTCACTGTATCAACACTATAAGTCAATAAACACTGATCTTCTTGGTGTCTTAGCGCGTAGGTGACTGAGGCAATATTCCTGACTGGTTCCTATCAGTTCAGTTTGAAGACACTCATTCCGTCCAGGTGCAACCAACAAGATCCAACCATCTGCTGATGCGACAAGAACCTCTTCAGTATTCAACTCTGCACTTTGACATCTGTAAAGAACCTACGAGTGGCCTTGGTGGGGGTCCCAGGAGTCCCTATTCATCAACAAGCTGACAACACTCAACCTCTAGGTGTCTGCTGAAGTCGATGGTCTGTACGAGGAACTATCTCCTAGCCACCGGCACCAGAATTATGCGGCAGTGGCAAATCAATGATACAAATTTGATTAAATCATACACCAAGAAAATCCCAATTATGTGGCACATTCTTAGGTACCTAGCTCACTATTTTGACATTTTAACGCACATTAATACAAAAGGTTTCTCAAGTTATACAAAATACAAACTTAATAAGGGCAAAAGAGAACAGGACACACCTTTACCACATATTACTCAAATTTTTATTCACCGCCCCATATTCAGTTCGCATTTCATGGAAATACAGAAGAATTATTTGATTTAAACTGTCTCTTAACTCTCCGAGAAGAATAGTTTTTATAAAACATACAATGCTGCTCTCCACAGAACACAAGCCTGCATGTGCACACTTCATTTAATAAAAGGTGTGCCTCGATAATTCTGCATATCCAGTCACGGTCGGAACTGGTTTCCAGTTTCCAACGTGCCAGCTCTATGGCCCGCCAGACGCAGACCTTTCCTTTAAGAAATGTCCTTGCAGCACCCTATTTTTAATTAAATATGTATAACAGAACTTTTCCCTAGCAGACATTGTAAGATTCAATACCTGAACGAGTATTAAAACGTGGGGTTACTCTTTGTTCTGAATGCCCTCTCAAAGTACCAGCTATTATGGCAACTATACCTGTGATGAAATATGAATTTGCGTAGATAACGCAGCAAAACGTGCACATGGTACAGAGGCACCCCCATATAACACACTATTCCTCCCCTCTTGTATCAAGGTTGTTTCCATGCTGCAGTGAATACCCATTTCACCTTTCAACAAATGTGAACATTAATACTTCCTAGGCAAAAGATTCACCTCATTAATACCCGGGTAATACAATCTTTCCCAAGTACGTCTCTGTGCTGTAACTTTTCAGCCAGAAACAAATATGTTGTCATGTTAATCCATAGTTTCCTACAGTCACAGAATCTCGTTTTTTTCCATTGGTCAAGCGTACAGGTGTCCAAACTGGATGTTCTCCAAAGTAGTCAAGCACAAGCCACGCCACACAAGACTGAATCTTAACCTTTCTTCTCTCCCTGCTCAACCCTGCGCCATGTTTCATGGTAGCTCCATCACCCCTTTTCAAAACTTCAAACAAGCATTGTCAAAGCCTTTAACTTCTAACCCTCTCAAAGGAATCTCTTCACAAAAATAACCTGCCCATTCCTATCTGCGACTCCTGATCTGTAGTTCAAGCCTTGGTTACCTCTGGACTACACAATGTTGAGGGGTAACAATGCTCTCTTGCTCTGCTTCTCTGGTGGCGATGTGATGCTCTCTAGCTCAGTCCGCGGTGAGAAGCTCTGGAGCTCAGTCGGCATTGCGAAGCACTCAACCCAGGTCTCCAGCAGGGTGTGTGATGTTCTCTATGGGAAGGTGGACAGTAGGCGGTGGACACTCTAGCTCGGTCCCCAGTAGGAGGTGGATGGTTTCTATCTCAGTCTTCAGTAGGATTTGCAAAGCTCTCCACCTTGGTTCTCAGTAGGCGGCACGGTACTCTTTAGCTCAGGCCCTGGTAGGTGATGAAAAGCTCTCCACCTTCGTTCCCAGGAGGTAGTATAATGCTCTCTAGCTCACTCCTTAGTGGGTGGTGTGATGCTCTAGCTCGGTTCCCAGTAGACAGTGTGAAACCCTCTACCTCGGCTCCCATACATGGTGTGAAACTCTCTACCTTGGTTCCCAATAGTCAAAGTAACACTCTGAACTGACCTCAGCCCACCCTCATATCACATCTCACTTTTACAGATCAGAATCCCGAGAGGCAACACAAACAAGGGGGTGGTAGGAGGAGAAATGCAACACGGACAACGGAAGAAGCAAGACGGGCAACGGGCAGGTGGGAGAGCAGAAGTAACACAGGCGACGGGCGGGCAGAAGCAACACAGGCGACGGGCGGGCAGAAGCAACACAGGCGGCGGGCGGGAGGGCAGAAGCAACACAGGCGACGGGCGGGCGGGAGGGCAGAAGCAACACAGGCGAGAGGGCAGAAGCAACACAGGCGAGAGGGCAGAAGCAACACAGGCGACGGGCGGGAGGGCAGAAGCAACACAGGCGACGGGCGGGAGGGCAGAAGCAACACAGGCGACGGGCGGGAGGGCAGAAGCAACACAGGCGACGGGCGGGCGGGAGGACAGAAGCAACACAGGCGGCGGGCGGGAGGGCAGAAGCAACACAGGCGACGGGCGGGCGGGAGGGCAGAAGCAACACAGGAGACGGGCGGGAGGGCAGAAGCAACACAGGCGACGGGTGGGAGGGCAGAAGCAACACAGGCGACGGGTGGGAGGGCAGAAGCAACACAGACGACTTCAGAAGCAACACAGTCGACTTCAGAAGCAACACAGTCGACAGGTGGGAGGGCAGAAGCAACAAAGACAACGGACAGGTGGGAGGGCAGAAGCAAAACGGGCATGTGGAAGGGAAGAAGCAACAAGGACAACGGGTGGGAGGGTAGTAGCAACACAGACAACAGGGGGTGGAAGGGAAGAAGCAATACAGGCAACGTGAGTGAGAGGGAAGAAGCAACACAGACAATAAGGGGAAAGAAGCAAAACAGACTATGGGGCGTGTGAGGGAAGAAGTAACATGGACATCTAAGAAGCAACATGGACAGCGGGGATGAGAGGGAAGAAGCAACACGGACAACATAGAAGGGACCCGGACAACAGCAGGTGGGAGGAAAGAAGAAACACGGACAACATATATAGAAGCAACATGACAACTGGCGTGGAAGGGAAAAAGCAACACAGACAACTGGCGTGGAAGGGAAAAAGCAACACAGACAAAAGGGGTGGGAGGGAGAAGCAACAAGAGGCAACACCAACAACGAAGAAGGACGCAGAGAGGGGGTGGGGGGCAAGAACTAAGACGGACCACAGGAGGTGGGAGTTAAGAAGCAACACAGATAACGACGACATGAGAAGAAAAAAGAAAGAAAATAGTACTTGAATGAGAGCGCGATCAGCAGACAGACACACACTAGTGCAGCAATCAGTGCTTAGTCCATGCTCCAAACGAAAGAGCAGGAAGTGAAAAGGGCATGCGCAAGTTGATTAGGACTGACAATGAATCCAATGAACAGTAAGCAGTGGGCTGGCTCCAAGCCCCCTCTACTAAACAAAATATCTGGCAAGGCACAGTGCACGCGCACTGCCTCAGGCGAGGCCTAAAAATGGGACAAGAAACAGACGACACCAGTATCAAGGGTTTTGTGAGCATTTGCATCCACCGAGGAGGAACCTGCTCAGATGCGCAGTTTGGGCACGCATGAATGGGGATCTCTCTGGTCCTGCTCTGAAGTCTTGATGTGATCAGTGTCAGTGCACACCTCTTGGCAGCCAATCTTTGCTTTAGGCGCTATGTCCCATTGCGTGCGCCTCCTACCCCCCTCGCACACAGTAGGACGTATGAAATTGTGCTGTCAGTGCGTTTGAACATTAGTTTTACCGGCGGTTGGAGATATGGTAATTGGTTCTTGATGGCGTCGGGTCGTAAGAACAGATGGCTTTTGCTCGTTGTGTTTTTATTGGCTGTTTAAAACTTCCAGATGTGCTTGTTTGAGCTAAGGGTGGGCGGTGTCTTGAGGCCATAGGGAATCAGTTGGATTTGTTTTGATTGCTTTCATTTTTGAGAAGCCAGTTACATAGATGCTTGAGGGTTAGGCCCCAGAGAGTGAACCCCCAGCAGGTTGGGGGTGTGCTGTATCCCCAAAGCGCGGCATTCCTCTGTCCGAGGAGGCTGGCCAACAGGGGGGTAAGTCACTTGGATTTTGATGGTGGAGGGAGGGAGATGGATTTCCCAACAACCACTCTGTATCTAGTTTGCAAACATTATAGACAATAAGGGCTCATGAGAGGGGCTTCAGGGGCAGAGGAAAGGCAGGAGAATACGACCTGGTGGGGTGCTAAATGGGAGAAAATACAACATTTGGTAAAATACCCAACATTTTTGAAGACTTAAAACAAAGAGTAAGAATGCATGTGTGTTTTTGTCTGTGTGTGTATGGAGAAAATGCCTTGTGAAATCCGACAGACACCTCACCATAACCGACTGAGAACAGCTGTACCCAACTATTGAATAGAAAATATATTTATTAGGGGTCTGTAACGCCCCCAAACACCACCCCCTGAAGCTACACCCCTGCAGGTCAAGGGTACATAGGTTGCAGAGGGTTGGGGCTCGCCTTCCAACAAGTCCACTACCCACTTCTCATGTCGTACCCTGTGCATGGTGTTCACCTTACGCCCCGCCGCAGGCTTCTTGGGGTTTACTGCACCCTGTGTGCCCCCTGCTCCAGGAAGTGGGGCACATTGAGTGCATTGTACACGGTGTACCGTGTTACCAGGAGTAGCCATCTTTTAAAAGGAGACGAATCGGGTCTCGCTCCTTGCCAGTCAATTTGAGTAGTTCCATCAGAGAAGTGTAGACAGTTCCATCATGTGCACAGTTCCATCACAGAAGTGTGCAGAGTTCCATCACAGAAGTGTGCAGAGTTCCATCACAGAAGTGTGCAGAGTTCCATCACAGAAGTGTGCAGAGTTCCATCACAGAAGTGTGCAGAGTTCCATCACAGAAGAGTGCACAGTTCCATCATGTTTACAGTTCCATCACAGAAGTGTGCCTAGTTCCATCATGTGCAGAGTTCCATCACAGAAGTGTGCAGAGTTCCATCACAGAAGTGTGCAGAGTTCCATCACAGAAGTGGGCAGAGTTCCATCACAGAAGTGGGCAGAGTTCCATCACAGAAGTGGGCAGAGTTCCATCACAGAAGTGGGCAGAGTTCCATCACAGAAGAGTGCACAGTTCCATCATGTGTACAGTTCCATCACAGAAGTGTGCCCAGTTCCATCATGTGCACAGTTCCATCACAGAAGTGTGCACAGTTCCATCACAGAAGTGTGCACAGTTCCATCACAGAAGTGTGCACAGTTCCATCACAGAAGTGTGCACAGTTCCATCATGTTTACAGTTCCATCACAGAAGTGTGCCCAGTTCCATCATGTGCACAGTTCCATCACAGAAGTGTGCACAGTTCCATCACAGAAGCGTGCACAGTTCCATCATGTGCACAGTTCCATCACAGAAGCGTGCACAGTTCCATCACAGAAACGTGCACAGTTCCATCACAGAAGAGTGCACAGTTCCATCACAGAAGAGTGCACAGTTCCATCACAGAAGAGTGCACGGTTCCATCATGTGCACAGTTCCATCACAGATGTGTGCACAGTTCCATCACAGAAGAGTGCACGTTTCCATCATATGCACAGTTCCATCACAGAAGTGTGCACAGTTCCATCACAGATGTGTGCACAGTTCCATTACAGATGTGTGCACAGTTCCATCACAGAAGAGTGCACATTTCCATCACAGATGTGTGCACAGTTCCATCACAGATGTGTGCACAGTTCCATCACAGAAGAGTGCACATTTCCATCATGTGCACAGTTCCATCACAGAAGTGTGCACAAAGTAAGCATGTGGTTTCAAGGGCAGAGGCAAACTATAGGGACTCACTGTAGGATGCAGATGCCTTTACAGTGGTGACCATGGACATCCATTCACCAAAATACCAGAGAGAGCAGAGGTGAGAACCAAGGCCCTCCCAGTGTTGGTGACATCACAGGGCTGGGGCAATAGGGGCGGTAACCAGTATAAACCACAGAAAGGGAAGAGGGGCTTTGGGGTGGGACTTACTGCAAGCAATTCAACAGAAAAACACACACTTTAAAGTAAAAACATATGATGAATATCTAAAGCTTACAGGGGTTGCTTTACGGGGTCTCTGGAGTTAGCACAGTTAAGCTACACACCGTGCATTCGGCCAGAGAGAACTAGGCCCATTACCTTATGCGTTTCATTACAGAACTTTACTGTTATTACACAAGCGCTGATTCCTCATTACTTTACCATCCACTGGATTAGAGGAATCAACTGGAATTTGTACATGCATTATTATATTACGGAAGAAGATCACTCATTATTTTTGCAGATTACTGGGTTAAAGGGATTTTAGTATGTTATGCAGATTACAGGAAATTACTCCTTTACTCATCACAACATTTTCCACAGCTTTAAATATTAGATTACATTGTCTCGTGTTGTAGCAGGTGGCGATGGCTGTCACCACCTGGCTTTGTATCAAATGACGGGAGGAGATTCCTCCGATTACATTAGCTGTTTTAGAATACCGAACACTCATCACTTCATTTTGCGTTAGATTAGTTCAAATTGCTCGGCTCGCTTTGCCTATTTACGAATTACGGTTCTGCGGATTTCTTGGCGCTGCGTTACATCAGAACAGGACCCGCTCGGATTACTTTACCCAGCTGGCACCAGAAGGCGGCGAGAGAAGCTGGCACTTGTTAACAGCGCGAAGGCCTGGCAGGGCACCTTGAGTGAGTGAACAGTGAGGGGGGGGGGGGGGGGGGGGGGGGGGAGAGGCTGGCACTAGTTGCAGTCTGGTGAGCTGGTTTTGCGTTTCGGTGGGCGGTGTGAGGGGCATTTATTGGGGTGCAAAATGGGGGGGGGGGAGGCTGGCACTAGTTGCAGTCTGGTGAGCTGGTTTTGCGTTTCGGTGGGCGGTGTGAGGGGCATTTATTGGGGTGCAAAATGAAGAGCTGACCTTGGTGGCCCAAAATAAAGCACATAGCCGTAGCGTAACAAATATTTGTAGAAAGCTTTAATTAATCTCATCAACTGGTAATGATTCTGGGGAGCATTCCAGCTGGTCTACTTTGATGTCATCATGGTCAGTGACCACACTGACCAAGCATATGCCAATCAGGCTTTGCCCCACAGCAGAGGTGAAAGTTCGGCCAGCACTGCCAGGCCAGGTCTCCTATGAACAAAAACCAAAGGGGTGGGTTTCCAGCAGTGCTTAATTATTATAAAGAAATAACACGTGCCAGGGCCCTGGTCAAGAGGGCATTGCAGTTTGCACCACTGCTTGCTCCTGCCAGCTCTGCCAATGACAGTACCAACACAGCTACTAACCATCACACACACGTGTGACAATTTAGACTTTTATTGAACATTAAACTTGACTAAAACCTTCAGCCCAAGCTAATCTTATAGCTTTGGGTGACAGGTATTCATCATTTGTAATGTATATTCATTATTAAAGAACTGTTGTGCTCATCACAAAATTAGACAAACAGTGCCACCATGTGGCATGCTGTCATAAATGCCAGTTTTGACAATTAAGTGCCGATGCCAAGCCCCGCAAACCACCAGTTCAAATTAAGCACTGGTTCTCAGGGCTTTTATGAAAGGAAAAAGCTGCTTCGTGTGCCTGAGCCCATCAGGAGCAGCCTTCAGTGGGCACAAGCATCAGGAAAGAAGGATCTACCCCTGTTTTTTAGTACACTTTTAGGGGTGCCAAATGACCTACCAATCTCAAAAACGGCAGTAATAAGTAAATCACTGCATCAACTATGTAGGAGCATTACCCTACAAGGCCCGGCCTTTGAAGGCCATGACCTTTGATGTTTTAGCTAGCTGGCCGGAAGCCAATAAGGCTTCCTCGGCGCAGATGAATGTCTGCTGACTGTGGTAGGGCATGGAAAGCTCTAACTGCAGACTTCTGCAGAACCTGTAATTTGTTCAAATTAGTTTTCGATGTTCCTGCCAAGGAGTCATGCGTAGCGATCATTGCTCCAATCACGGCACTGGTAAAATTGAGTAAGGGCTGTTGTATTAGGCATTTGTGGTTGTATGTCAGCATTTTGAGAACTCAACATTAATATTATGGCCTCAATATAGCTTACAAAATTATTGCTTATTTAGGACACATCATTTTAGTAAGACGATATTAAAGCCACAATTTTTTGTTATCATACCGGCGATGCCAAGTTTTGTAAAAACAACCCAAGATAAACGTTAGAAGAACGAACTACATGAGTTGCCTTACTCTCCCCATGAAGAGCTTCATAAATCCAGACAAACAGGATTATAACAACTTTATGTAAGGCTCTGGTATAGAGCTACAAGTTTATCTCTGTTTGTAAATGTCACACCTCGCTGCTATCATGTAGCAAAAGTTTATAACTGAACTGGTTACCCACTGTTGTTTCATCATGAAGGCCGGGGAAGGAAGGCCAGGAAGGTATTTATTTTTTACATTTGGGACAGGGAGAGACCATGTAATGCAGGTCTCCTCCATTACTCCTCTGCCCCTGCACAGCTGCTGAAAGGAGGGACAGATGATTGGGTGAGGGAGGCGTTATACATAACATAAAATTATAGATGGGTAAAAAGTGAGTTACAGGAATGTTTTTCATCCCAGGGTTCTGAGTGACATCATAAACAATTTGAGCTTCGCTCTTGTTTATTTGATGTCACTCTGAACCCTTCTGTGTAAAACATGGCCGTAAGTCACTGTTGCCCATCTGTAATTCTATATGTTATGCACAGCTTACATAAGAAGCCTTTACCATTTACAGCAGATTCTAAATCTGGTAACTCACTGCTATGACATAGCAACAGTGGACAACAAAACTTGTTACCTACTATTGCTATTTCATAAGGGCCTTCCAGGCCAGCTGACAGGGCCCCCTGAGAGCCTGCCAAAGCAGGGCTGTTTGTGAGCACATCTGCAGGAAGTGGAAGGCGTGGGGGAGGGGGAGATTGGTTAAGGAGGACAGGTAAGGCCATGTAGAGGCCATATTATGTATGACTCCATTGTTACTCCTCTGCCCCTGCGGACCAGCTGAAAGCAGGGGCAGATGATTTTTGGGGCCACACATAAAACAAAATTATAGATGGGGAAAAAGTGAATTACAGGGATGTTTGTCACCTCGGCGTTATGAGCGACATCATAGACAACTGACGCTTCGCTCTCATATCTGAGATCACTCAGAACCCCTTGGTGAAAAATGACCCATAATTCACCATTACCCATCTACAATTCTACATATTTTTAACTCATGTTATTATTTTCTACAATTTTTAAAGCAGGAGATGGAGCTTCGAGAGACGGGATTGCCACGTGACATTGTCAGATACTGTTGTGCTTATACCAAATACGTATATATGGGCAATGTTTGCATAGTGACGTGCATGGCAAAATAATAAACAATGCTTTAAAAAATATTTTCTAAAATGAAGGCATATTGACCAGAGCTACTGTTTTGGCCAATGTTTGCTTTCGGGGAGCTGAGTTTCTATCTAGAAAGCATTGAAACTCTAATGAGACACTTTGGTTCATTCCTCCATGGCAGAAGACAGTGCAAACACAGCATCATTATCAACACACGCTTCAGGTCTAGAGCACAGATGGAATATCACGCGGTGACATTAGAATCTTTTAAACAAAAGGAGCACTTGGCTCCTAAGCATCAACTATATCAGCTCTTGCTTTGGTCCCTCACCCTTGGCACTCTAGATTTAGTATCCACGAAGAAAGATTTCATTCAGTCAAGACATGTCCTGAACCCCTCCCCAACCTCAACAATCCCATTATCAGCACTGGGTGGTCGAAAGTGTCCCAACCCATGGAGAGATCCTGCAACCTCAAACAATTCGGCTCTCCAGAGACCTCAGTATTTGTAACGATGCATTGATCATCCATCAAGGCTGTCTCAATGCTTCTGCCGGGTCGAAACCCTGACTGATATTCACCCAAGATACAATTGAATTCCACAATTTGCTGGACACAGAATCATTGACCTCAGGACCCACAGCAAGGCTTACACTCGCATCAAGGGGCATGAACTTAGACAATGCAAAAAGTGATCGGTGGGATGCTTGAATTAGTTGACCCCAACCGAAGGTAGTTACTTCGGGCGATCACCCAGTCATCGTTAACTCGTATCTGCTATTAGAGAGGGTGACCAACCAAATGCAAATTATGATTGGGTCTGCCCCAAAAGTGCACTCCAGATCAAACTGCCAGGCCACGTCCCCTCTGAACAGGAACAAAACTAACCCAGGTAGGTTTAGGCTTTGTGGCCCACTTCAGTGAAGTACAGTTTGAGTCCTGTGGCACAACGAACAAGGGTCCCACATCTGGGCAAACCGAACATCTCACTTAGAAAAACAAAAAGGTGACATGGGGAATACCTTTCTCACAATGTAAGTATCAGCGTAGTATTGTGACATGTTAAGAGCAGGTTCTGATAAAATGATCTATTTGTTCACAGCCTTGAGAAGGCCCTCGGTATAATGTGCCACAAAGGGCGAAACACGTGTTGCTCTGGAACAAACTAACAGTGCTGTAGACCACAAATCTTTTATTCAAAAGAAAGTTAAAGGTTACTGCTAAAACTATACAATACTTATGTTTATCTGTTACAAAAACAAAGTACACAATCAGGATGCTAAACTACTGGTGTTTTGCTACTACTCTATAATTTTATACAGAACTGTCCGGATTCGAAGGCTAATCCCAGCATGCGCAGATACATACAGGGGAACAACTACTTGTCTAATTCAGATATGGCATTATTAAAAGTGCATTACTCTTTGCTGCCTTTTCTTCGATGTCGGTCTACAGGCAGCATTAGCAGTTTTCCTCATCTCATGTAAGTAAAGAGAGGAGAGAAAAATGTGGGTCAAACCTTCAACCACTTTTTTTTTTGTTGGTATCATACTTCTTGGGGTAACAAGTGCCATTCACACACAGGGCGTTTCAAGGATTTTTGTCAGTGGTAACTGGCAACAGAGTCCTTCTCTAATTTAAAACAGCAGCCCCTCCACAATGGTGATTAGGTATTACCAGGGGGAGCCCTCCCTGCACTGCCAGCCAGGTGCTGAATGGGGCATCATAAGTTGGCTCCTTTTAGGGTCGAGTGCAAAGTGCTCTGTCCCTGGGGTAATCTATGGGTTTTTAGCCATGCCCATGAGTTTGGTTGGTTCGTGGGCTTGCCTTTTACAATTCGCTTCATTTCATTAGTGAAAGGCATGCACACGCCAAGCTTTTTCCGTGTTTAGCCCTCCTCGAGATCACCTGCCAACTACTGAAAACATGCGAGGCTCCATGTTTTCCATATGGTTTCTAGACTACTTTTTCTCTTTATTTCGCCGGCAGCGCGATCTTGCTGGGCACAGTCCAGCGCTTTGCATGAAATCGACCTTGTTACATGGCTAATTGTACTTTTACCGGTAACATGGATAATTGCACTTTTGCAGATACGTTTCACTGCAAAGCGAACTTCTGTTTCCTTTTGTGTGCCTCCGTCACGCTTCTTGGTGGCCATGGGCTTGCTTATGTGAAACTGTTTTACTTTTCAGTTTATGTGGCAAGAAACGTGCGGTTAGGAGTTTAAAACGCGAATAGCTCTAACTCGAGCAAATGTGAGAACCGTTGCATTGCAAATGCTTGTTTTTGTATGCAAGCCTGACCCTAAGACGGCCACCAAATTAGGTTCTCTCTTCTCGGCAGATCAAGAAAGCCTGATGCCAAGTCTCGCAAAATTGTTTCTATTTTTATGGATCACGAGACATGCACATCTTACTATGTGATGGGCGTGTTGTGCATCTCACAAGACCTAACTGCCTTCCCCCACATGCCAGTGCCTATTTGCAATTGGTAGACTTCGGGATGACCCGACAGGCTGCACAAAGACAGCTGAGAATGTTCTTACAGACTGATCCAGAGAACTCTTCCCAACGAAGTCTGGCAGCAGCAGCACCACCACTAGTGGGAATACAGAGGTAGCCGCATTACAGGCAATGTATTACTTGCAGTGGCTGAAGTTCTCTCCACCTGCCCAAAACATGTGGGTGCTTTTCTCTGAAACTGGACAATTCTACACAAGTGTGAACATTGGCCAAGATAAAAAATGAAGAAAGTGCATCTGGTGAGGCAGTCTTGGAAATTAAAACTGCATAGAGTCCTCAAGGCATGTACAGCTGCACGCTTGCTGGCTCCCATCATCGCAGTCAATTAATACCTGTGTCACAGATTCAGTACCTAATAAAACAAATCAATAAGAAAACTTGTGCCGTCCTAATTGTGTGCTGTGCCTACCTACAGAGAGCCAACTCTGCGTGCTGATCCCAACTTGACAATGTAGCCTCTGTGTATGTTAAGCCCACCTTCACAGAATAACCTATACCTGTGCAGAGCTCATTTTTACACAGCATCTTCCTGTGAGAAGATTTTGTTGTGCCCACGTCCACAGCACAACTGTCTATGTGATGAGCCGCCCTTTGTGCTGTGCCTGTCTCGACATTGCATACTCTTCTGTGTCAAAGCAACCTTAAATTGTTACTTGCTACGTCCACCTTCCAGAGCAGCCCCTTTTTCTATGCTAGCCCTGACAATAACTTTCAGCCTCAGGACACAAGCCGAGTTTATAAGCACCTTCAAACCCTGCACACTCCCCATTTCACTCCCAATATCCACCTGTCCCTCCCCACCCACAGGGTGCCCCACTGGCGAGGGGTTATTCCACGCAAACTCGCCGCTTGCAAACAAAAACAGAGCTTGCAAAACTGATAGGCCTGTTGTTTATCAATACATTTTGAGTTTACTAAAATTATATCCGTAAAATACTTATAAGGGCTGTTGTTGTGTCATTCACACTGAGTGAGAGAGAGAAAGTGAGAGTTAATGAGAGAGAGTGTGCGCGTGTTTGTGTTTTTAGTAAAATCAAAAGGTTTTGACCTTTCCAGTTTTTTTACCCAAAAAAACTGGCATACTTCATACAATAGAGTACTAAAGTCGCAACACCCCTATGAGGTGGGAGGTATGTGAACTCCATTTCTGCTGCAGGCCTAAATACCTTTAACCTATACCATAACCACATGAGAGGAGAAGGCTGGTTCACAAGTCAACCCTTTAAAAATATCAATGTACAACAGAAGATACTGTAAGAAGTGGAGACAAATTAAACAACACTGAGTTCAATCCAATATCTACAGTATTTAAATTTGGTGCTTCGACTATTTAACATCATTAACCTTTTGCTTAATTAAACATTAAGACAGCACATTGAGAGCAGATGTATACATATACATTAGTTACAACCATATAGCTTCTTATATACAACTCGACACAGGAATTAGACTATTCTTTGTGTGTAGAAGACGAAAACAAATACAGAGGCAACATAAAAATATACAAAACATTCAATCAATCTGTACATTCCCTGTCACTATCGTGTAAGCATACATTTGCTCTCACCTTGTTGCCATGATGCTTTAAAAAAAATGTTAGAAATAATCTAACAGAGACAGATGTGGTTGGTATTATTAAATTATTTTTTCCGAATAGCTGGATGTAATATCACAATGCCCAATGGAAATAATATTGATATTGGAGGGAACTAACTGTTGTTTAATTTATTCCCACTTCTTACTGCATCTTCTGTTGTAAATGTTTACAGCCCACTGAATAGGGTACTATGGACAAACCCCTTCACTTATGTATATACATTAAAAAGACCAAGGTTAAGGAACTATACTTATAGGCAAGACTCGAGCCTGTAGGCAACGTGTATGCGCTGTCGCAATGGCGATGACCTCTTGTGTACAGAAAAAAAAAAACCTCTAAAAAAGCGTTTTCGCTCCCGCTCATTACTTACCATTCGTTGACATCATTATCACTTTTCTTTGCTACCTTTTAATTCAGCAGCACATCCCTGGGTCACTTCAGTTTCTTCTGTTTCCTCGTAAGGTGCATGGACCTGGTATACATTGACTTATTCTTAATTAGTGTGTGTTTGTGTTTTTGTCTATTTTCCTATTTTCTACCATTTTGTTCCTTCTTCAGAGCTTCTCATTCATTTTTCTCTCCTTCATCTTATTCTGTATTTCCCAACTTTTTGCTGCTACTTCTAAAGACACATTAAGGTTACATTTTATTCCCTGCTAATGGCCCCCAAACCGAGAAGGCTGCTAGTTTATCATGCAACAAACAAGTCACATTTTAGATACAAATATATCCGAGCAAACGCGTCTATCCATGTATCACTGATCGAGGCTTCTCCAACCAGTAGTTCATAAGCTACTGGTAGCTCCCCAGCTACCTGTGAGTAACTCTCTGTGTTCAGCCTAGTAAATTAGAAACTTTAGCTTGGCTGAATTATTATATTTATACCAAAACTGAAGATTGCGTCTTCCAGACAAAGATGTGTGTACTTTCAGAACTCATAAAATGATTTTGGACAAAAAAAAATAATTTTTTATATATGTCAAACTGATATTTGTGTGATGAATCATGAGGCATTTGGGAGACTTATTAATAATTGTATTATCTTGGTGCTACAAGCATTGGAACTATGGCTATTACGTTTTACCTACATAAAATCATTCCAAGTTGACAAGGCCTTTTGACAGTACTGCTGGTTACCCTGCCTGATACGGTGAGGTGATCACAGCTGATAATCTTGCAGAGGGTGACTGCTAATGTAATATTGTCTGATGGGGATACTATTACAGCACTAATAATATTAGTACCTTGAGATTATCTTTAATGAACATTACTAGCTCTTATCACAGAAAAGGTTGAAGACCACTGACCCCACACCCTCCCCCAACACACACACACACCCCACCTCCTCACCCAACACACACACCCCAGCCCCTCCCCAACACACACACCCCAGCCCCTCCCCAACACACACACCTGACACCCTCCTCCAACACACACACCCGACAACCTCCTCCAACACACACACACCCCACACCCTCCCCCAACACACACACACCCCACACCCTCCCCAACACACACACTCCCCCAACACAACACACCACCCCCTCCCCCAACACACACACCCTCCCCAACACACACCCCACCCCCTCCCCAACACACACACACCCCCTCCCCAACACACACACACACCACGCCCTTCCCAACACACACACCCTCCACAACGCACACACCCTCCCCAACACACTCCCCACCCCCTCCTCAACACACACACCCCACACCTTCCCCCAACACACACACCCTCCCCAACACACACACCCCACCCCAACACACACCCCACCCCCCAACACACACACACCCAACCCCCTCCCCAACACACACACCCCCAACCCCCTCCCCAACACACACACACCTCACCCCAGACACACACACACCCTCCCCAGACACACACACACCCTCCCCAACACACACACACCCCACCTTCTCCCCCACACACACACACACACACACACACACATCCTCCCCAACACACACATATCCTCCCCACACACACACTTCACCCCCTCCCCAACACAAATACCCCCCTACCTCCCCCCCAACACACACACCTCCCCAACACACACACACAAACACGAGGAATACATATGACCCTTTCTACGGTGGCTGAGGCAGAGACAGAACAGCCAGGGCACCACAGTAGCCCTCAAGGGAGCCGGGATATAATCCATACAGTGAGAATGCTCCATCAGAAGCAAAGGTTCAATTACACACAAATTAATCAATAAAATGTGAGGAAAGACCATCCAACAGAAAACCACAAACGAAACTAACTGGCGTGGGCGCAATCTAGAAATAAAGTACAGATAATTAACAAGATGTGTGTGAAAACACAGACAAATAAAAAACAAACAAATCTCACTGATTTAGAGGAATCAAAGTTCTACAAAAATTAATTGTAACTTGAGCTTCAAAATAATCTGTGCTTAACATGAAAAAGTTTGGGACTCAATGTAAAATCGTCAGGGTCGTCTTCAGGACAAAGAATGCATTGTAGAAGCCACCAACAAAGGGTTCATCGCTACATGACGTGAGATAATTGGGGTAAAAACAATGGAAGCTGGGCTTAACATTTAAGCTGCACCACCATCTCTACCACAGGACCATGCCACCGGGGTCAGAGGTAAGCCTGAATCCCAACACGAGATGGTGGTTTGCAGGATGAAGTCTGCCTAAACTTGAACACTAAGTCTCTGACCCATTTGGTGATCCGGGAATTCTTCATAGGCTGGTTATGCAGCAAAGTGAAAAGAGAAATGTTTTGTTCCATAGTATACCGGAAGTGAGTTGCTCGATAGGCCTGAAATATCGTAGGAGGCAACAGTGTCAAGTAGGCAAGTTGCTTAGGGTGGCCACGAAACATAATTTAGCTTACTGGTTGTGAAGGGAAATTGAGGGACGATTGAGCTTTTAGGTGGGTGGGATAGAATAGCTGAACCCTGACATTTTCTGTTTTGTTTTTATTTTTTTATATTTAGGATTAGTGCTGAGAAGCATAAAGTGGCAATGATTGTCAATGGCCACACCTACAATCAGACTCCTCCCTTTCTCCGCACTTCTACAGCACGCAGTAGACTCCCATTCTCAGCACATCTAGCGTAGGCAGAGTCCTCCATTCTTCGTACTTCTTCTGTACGCAGGCTCCTCCCATTCTCTGATCTGCTCCTGTAGTAAGACACCTCCCTTTCTCAGCACTTCTTCTGAAAGCAGGCTCCTCCCATTCTCTGTTCTGCCCCTGTAGTAACACACTCCCTTTCTCAGCACTTCTCTATGCAGGCTCCTCCCATTCTCTGTTCTGCTCCTGTAGTAAGACGCCTCCCTTTCTCAGCACTTCTTCTGTACGCAGGCTCCTCCCATTCTCTGTTCTGCCCCTGTAGTAACACACTCCCTTTCTCAGCACTTCTCTATGCAGGCTCCTCCCATTCTCTGTTCTGCTCCTGTAGTAAGACGCCTCCCTTTCTCAGCACTTCTTCTGTACGCAGGCTCCTCCCATTCTCTGTTCTGCTCCTATAGTAAGACGCCTCCCTTTCTCAGCACTTCATCTGTACGCAGGCTCCTCGTATTCTGCGGTCTGCTCCTGTAGTAAGACGCCTCCCTTTCTCAGCACTTCTTCTGTACGCAGGCTCCTCCCATTCTCTGTTCTGCTCCTGTAGTAAGACACCTCCCTTCCTCAGCACTTCTATACGCAGGCTCCCCCCATTCTCTGTTTTGCTCCTGTAGTAAGACACCTCCCTTTCTCAGCACTTCTTCTGTACGCAGGCTCCTCCCATTCTCTGTTCTGCTCCTGTAGTAAGACACCTACCTTTCTCAGCACTTCTTCTCTATGCAGGCTCCTCCCATTCTCTGTTCTGCTCCTGTAGTAAGACACCTCCCTTTCCCAGCACTTCTTCTCTATGCAGGCTCCTCCCATTCTGCGGTCTGCTCCTGTAGTAAGACACCTCCCTTTCTCAGCACTTCTTCTGTACGCAGGCTCCTCCCATTCTCTGTTCTGCTCCTGTAGTAAGACGCCTCCCTTTCTCAGCACTTCTTCTGTACGCAGGTTCCTCCCATTCTCTGTTCTGCTCCTGAAGTAAGACGCCTCCCTTTCTCAGCACTTCTTCTGTACGCAGGCTCCTCCCATTCTCTGTTCTGCTCCTGTAGTAAGACACCTCCCTTTCTCAGCACTTCTTCTCTATGCAGGCTCCTCCCATTCTCTGTTCTGCTCCTGTAGTAAGACACCTCCCTTTCCCAGCACTTCTTCTCTATGCAGGCTCCTCCCATTCTGCGGTCTGCTCCTGTAGTAAGACACCTCCCTTTCTCAGCACTTCTTCTGTACGCAGGCTCCTCAAATTCTCTGTTCTGCTCCTGTAGTAAGACGCCTCCCTTTCTCAGCACTTCTTCTGTACGCAGGCTCCTCCCATTCTCTGTTCTGCTCCTGTAGTAAGACGCCTCCCTTTCTCAGCACTTCTTCTGTACGCAGGCTCCTCCCATTCTCTGTTCCGCTCCTGTAGTAAGACACCTCCCTTTCTCAGCACTTCTTCTGTGTGCAGGCTCCTCCCATTCTCTGTTCTGCTCCTGTAGTAAGACGCCTCCCTTTCTCAGCACTTCTTCTGTACGCAGGCTCCTCCCATTCTCTGTTCCGCTCCTGTAGTAAGACACCTCCCTTTCTCAGCACTTCTTCTGTGTGCAGGCTCCTCCCATTCTCTGTTCTGCTCCTGTAGTAAGACACCTCCGTTTCTCAGCACTTCTTCTGTACACAGGCTCCTTTTATTATCTGTTCTGCTCCTGTACTCAAGACTCAAGCTATTATCTGTGCTGCTGCTGTAGGCGGTCCTCCATGCGCTATGTTTGTCTGGATCTTGGCAATAACACAGTGGGCTATTACTTGGCACCGTGACCATGCTGACGCCACAACACACCAAGGACAACTTCTCGCCATCACGCGTACAAGCATGATTGGAAGATCCAGGCACGTGAGAGGGTTCAAGTAACAAAGAGACAAGTCAAACCTATGTCCCTTTAATCTATGGGCTTCCTGTGGCTAGGGAATGGGGTGGAGCGTTTCCTTACACCCACGGTCTGATGTACAGCAGGGATCCTGCGAAACAAGCACCCAGAACAAATAATCCGGCAATGGATTACTACAGTGATGGGGAAAACACACACAAGATCAGGTCCAAGAGGCGGCATAAGGAACCAATGGAAATCAAAGGAGGACATCTGGACGGGGGGACATCTAGGTGTTTACTTAACTCCTCAGAGCTGCAAGTGTGTGGGGCCTGTACTGTGCAGCAGCAGCTGTAATAAGAAGGAGCAGAGCCCAGGGCCTGAATGCACAGACCTGCCTCAACGAGGGGCCTTGGCAACAAAGTGGAACATCTGTACAGTCAACACTACAAATCCAGGCTTTGAAAATCCTCCTATGAGCCCCTTCCATGCTTCGGGTCATTCATAAGAGGATTACTACTGGAAAGGTGTAAGTGATGCTGTAACACACACCTGGGCTCATCTACAGAAGCATCTCATCCTAACCAGGCCACTTCACAGCACTCTCAAGCTGAGCCTTGCTATTGTGTAAGCCACCTCCCAGATTACTATTAGTGAGCCACGTGTACCTTTAGCACAGGGCTCCTGAGGGGAGGGTGAGAGGTCTTGAGTTCTCTTTTTAATGGAGCCATGTATGGCTGATTCCTCGGGTCTGGGCTTGTCAAGTTCAGAGACGTGTACCCCGGCCATGGATGGCATGGTCTGACCCGCCAAGAGAGGTGAGAAGAAGGTTTCCTGAATACCAGATTGATCCATTTTACAATCATATCACTGGGGGAGCTAAAAACAGACTTACTGACGGGGGTAAACACATAGGTCACTCTTTGGCTATGTGCTGGTCTATGCATCGTTTAGTAACCTGCACATATGGTACACACGCCTACACGCTAAGCTGCCTCAACACCGTGGAAGGCCTAGGCTATATGCACACGCAAGACTTCCATCCCCGAAAACAACCTCTGCACAAGATACATGTCTAACATAGGGACCTCTATGTACACTGCTTTCATCATCACATGCTTTAGATACTTCAGACAACCTACACGCACAATACTCTTACTCCAAAGCAGTCTCGACACCCAAATGCATGCCAACTCTGCGTCCGAAAAGCCTCACATAGCTGTACAGGCAAGGACATGGCAGGTCTCTGCAGCAAACTGAAATATCTGAGAACCTTAGTACAAGGTAAAGTAGAAACCACAGACCTGCTCGCAAGAAGAAAAAAACACAGTTTGACCACTTTATACAAAAGGAAACTGGACAAAGAAGGAAACCTGTTCATGTTAAAATATGAGCTGTGGCCTGACGGCTGAACTACTGATCTTACAACCAGGAGACCTGATCTCTGGTCTCGTCTTCGCCACCGGACGTAAAGAATAGACCGCTTCTGCAAATCACGTCAACCCTACAACCCTGAAATTGTAAATATGTGTAATCTACCATGAATATGTATATGTAAGTTAGTACATAAAATTGTAATAAAAAAAAAACAATGGAAAAAAATAAAGTGCTAAAGGCTCCTAGTACAGTTCTGTTTTAGTTACCAGCAACGCATCAACCACCTTCTGCAAACAAGACCACAGCACCACATGCTCAAAGGATTCTCTATAAGGCACTTACTTGCCCCTTTTTTGCCAAGGGTGGCCATATGACCATTACATAATGGAAGAGTCTACCCCATGCATGTACTGAAAGGCCACATTCACTGCATTATTGTCAAATCATATAGTCCTCCCCCCCAAATCAGTCCATGAGAGCAAAGCTTTTCAGTTCCTTCAAAGTGTTTCTTGCTTGTACTCCGTCAGCTTCAAAGCAGCCTACTCGATCGGTGAAACCCAGACGAGGAGATGCTGGTCAATGTCTGGTGTAGCCCATCATCTGTGACCGGGAAACCAGATGCCCTCAAGGCACAAATATCTGGCAGCGGCACATCCCAAGTCTGATGCTATCATACTCAGATGTCCACAACCACTAGGTGACTCAGGTTCTCAGAGGATCTCCGGCGGGACTAGTTTGCGAGTTCTTGGTCATACCCGGGTCTGCAATGGTCCTAATGATCATGGCCAAACTGGATGTGAATAGGTCCCGAGAAGGAGCAATTATGAGAGCTGATCTTCTGATGCTGCCCGATCGCCAACTCGTGTCTAGCTACCAATATCGATTATCAGATGAGGTCTTAACCATCACACTGGTTGTTGCAAACTCCGCCCTAAATACACAGCATCATCAAAGAAGGGCGCAAACAAAATTGTATCTGAAGTTGTTTTTAAAAACGTCTCCCTGTAAACTCTAAAACTGATCGTATTCTCAGGGGCGGCTCCTCCATAGGGGGGAGAGGAGCGTCGCCCCCGCCAGCAGCGGTATCTGCAAACCTTGTTCCACAAAATGATAAACTATGTTTATGATCGTTTTTTGGGGAAAAGGGGCGAGGCCACGGGGGTGACTAGAGCGCATGTGTGTTTGGTCGGCCTTCTCGGGCCGGCCAAACACACATGCGCACAGGGCTCTCTCCAGCCCAGCAGCACGGTTGGTCACTCCCAGCCAATCCTAATGCTGCTCCAAGTAGCGTCAGGATTGGCGCAGGTCAGGCTGGGAGCCTGTGCCTGCAGCGACAGAGACGGAGGAGCAGAGGCGCCACACAGGAGCGGAGGTAAGGGTTTTTTTTTTTTTTTTTTTTTTTTAACTGTTTTAGATTTTTTTTACTTAATTTAATTATCCCCGAAACTCCCCGCACGCGCAGCCCCTTTCCATCAGCGCGAGCCGCAATTACATATTCTGTACAAGCTACCATATTATGATTGTCATCAGATCCAATTTGTTGACACTTCCTACATCTTATTAACATCATTTTAGCCTGAGATACTAAGGAAATGGAGAAAACGTGCGTTTTGTTTCTTCAGTTTTCCCTAAGACATTAGCCTGTACATTAGGTTGCAGTAAATTTTTGAAGGACCCTCTACTGACAATGATAAATCCGGGAAAAAAGATTCATCAGATCTTCCCCATCGTCACACAAATCTCTATAGCACATCAGTGTTTGGTCCCTTGAAATGTGTTTCTGGGGGGAGCACAGAAACTGAATAAACACGAGTCAGACTTTTTTGGGGGTAAAGAGATTATTTTTAAGCAGAGAAAAAAGTACATGAGCTTAATGTATTGAGGGTATAAGGGAGTTGATTGTTATACCAGTCCAAATAAAATATTTCAGTTGATTTACTTTAGCTTCTACCGGTTACCCTGAATTAACATAATCCCTTCAAACACAACTATTTGCTTACCGAGTTCATACTTTGCTGCCTCGCAAGCATCCCTCGTAAAACATCAGCTCCAACTTGCTCTATATGTCTTCAAAAACATCTTCCAGTTCTTAAATCAGATTCTTAGAATTCAGCAAGAGTTTTCCATTGTTTTATATGATAATGCTTACGAATTGATATCTGTTCAACCATCCTTTGACCACCGCACACACACCCTTTATTCATTCACTCCTCCTTTTCGGTCATTCTCCCTTCCCATCCGGGGAAAGATGTCCTTCACCTACCCAAGCTTTGAACACGGTTCAACCCTTATAACCCTTCAAACACTCACTCCCCAACCCTTGAGCCTCAACTCAGAGCACCGGGGAGGAGCAAGAAGGGCCCTTTTAACAAGGACTGGGATTGGTTACTGGGGATTACGTGTCTTTAGGGGATGGCTGGGAAATGTAGTGCTTTTATTCTTGCATGCTGTCGCCGGCAGAGAGTTAAAACGCCGAATCCTCTCGCCTCTGTGCGCTTAAACGAATCTACACTTGGTGATAAAAAGGACATCTTGCAGGGCTTTACTGGGGGATTACAGGAGAGCTGGGGTTAGGAAAGTAACTGCATAGGGAGCATGAAAGCGGATATGTGGCGAGGCCTATGGTGTTGATGGAGTGGTTTAGAAGAGACGCACACAACTGCGTGCCACTTGTGAACAATTAAGACCGTGGTTTGAAACTGTCTCTGCTTTCTGAGAAGGCTCGGCTTCTTGGCACTCTGCCACTCTACTGTGGCGCCTTGCGTCTTGGTCGTGACGTCTGCTCTTCACATTCCAACGAATGGGGAAATACCACTGAAATCCAAGTTTAATATTTTTTTTAAAAATAATAAGTTAACTTAGCAGAGCGCCATCCTTCGGAAATACAGAACAATGTGTGTGTGTGTGTATATATATATACACATATACACACACACACACACACACACACACACACAGGCACACTCGCACACATTTGTATATCACTACTTTACTAGTACAAATTATGTAGTATATTACCAGGGCGTCTGTACGGGTTAAACAGGCCTTTACATCATTGGCTTATGTGACCTTTTTTTCACACCACTGACCCTGTCCTGTCCTGTGGGCCTAATAACACGAAAACAGGCCGTAAATCTAACATTTGCCCTGCAGCGTGCTGTCATAGTTCCAGCCGAAACATGTCCACCTCTCCAGAGGAAACTGAGCTGCTGTAACTGGGAATGCAAACGAAAGAAACCAACAGTTTTCTGTTCATTTCATGCAAATCCGAATACACTCACTTCTTCCGACACCCACAAAAAAATAAAAATAAAAAAATAACATAAAATCGCCATAACCCTGCCCTGCAGCATTACTGTATCCTGGAGGTTTGGCAAGCCATGAAACTGATGTGCCAGTATGCCTGTGAAGTTTGTGACCAGAACAGGAGCACACGTGTCAATTCACACCCTGCAAACATTTCAAGCACTGTTCCCATAGCTCTCCGATGCACATCAAGCAGAATTAGCACTGTCCTACAGAGTTAAACTGCTGGCAAACTCAGAGCTCTGACAGAGCACCTCAGCCCTGTCGCATGCTACCCCCCTTAGAGTCATGCACTCACCCTCTCACTGAAGCCGTTCAGCTAACATGTTAAACATCCTATGTAGAAATATGCTGTGCAAATAACTCTTTTGCACCCCAAACCCCCTCCCCCAGCTCCTTGCCCAATCAAGTCAAGTGCTGAAACTTTAGGCATTGCTTTTTGAGCACTTCAAGCCAAACTCGAATTACTCATCTCACCCTTAAATTGACATATAAATGACATGTCACGTTAATTAAATAGCGCTTAGGGCGCCCTTGGCATGCTTCAAAGCACTGAGGTGGAACAGAGCTGGGTTTATAGAAGCAAGAAAGACAAAGCAGGGGTCCCTGAGAACGGGGTGAAAATAGATATGGGGATGGCAGAGAAAAGGGGGTCAGGGCGAGAGTGGTTTTAGGGAGGATATAGTGAGATACAAATGTGAAAGTGCAACATGATAAATATGAGGGAGACCAATTCGGAACAAGAACTAGCAAGGCAAGAGGTCTCACATTTCAATAGTGCTGCCTCGCAGTATTGTACCGCTTTACATGAGCACCAGTTGTGTTATTTAAGGGCACATTCATTTTAAGGTTAAGCGCACAAGCGCTTTGACTTGTTGTAAGCATTTGGGGCTTTTAACCACGCTCACCTAACGCCCAGCAGTTTCACCCCTTCATGGGATTGCCTCCCAAAAATCAGTTATCTTTGGTAAATGATTTATATTTTTTCCATCTTGTGGCGGTTTTGTTACCGCCTTGCAGACTGACCCAGTTAGAAATATACAACACCAATAGCTCTAACTAGAGCAAATGCAAGACCCAGTGCAATGCAAATGCTTATTAGGTTTTGCCTGCAAGCGCTTGCAAAATCTTTTGTCTATTATAAAAAAATATCTTAAAAGAGGCTTAGAACTTACACCCTACTTACCTAAACTTACCATTGGCTTAATCCAACGTCAATTTCATTTACGTGTCTGCTTTAATTTCCTGCTCTCTGCCTTGCCATCCATGCCGTCTTGTGGAGTCGGGACAAAGTACTTTTTCTGGTCACTGGACATTGGCTATTGGCCAGTGTCAGTCCAAAAACCTCACAGACTTTTGTCAATTTTTTTTTTTGCTAAGTATTAACAAGCATTGGTAAAGCCAATAGGTTTTGCCTATTAACCGTGCCATGGCGTTTTTTTTAACTTTAAGTTATATTGCACAGCAGCTCAACTACTCTACAATATGTAAAACAAAAAAAAAAAAGAAAACTGACAGTCAATAGAATTTGCGTAGAAAAAACCTATTGGCTTTGCCAATGCTTGTTTTTTGTAGGCACAGGGAGATTAAGTGCTTTGCCCAGAATCATAGGATGCTGAGCCAACGCTGAGACTCGAATCTGGTTCCCCAGCTCCAAAGTCCGCAGTTCTGGCCATTACGCCACCCAACTTTTTGGCTTTGCCAATGTGTGGTGCCAATGCTATTCCACACTGACTAAAACAAAAAAATACTTATTTGCCCATGCGGAACACCATGGGCTTAAACAAAGGTACTAAGCCACAGCGTGATGACACATGTAAACGAGTCACCACACCCGCGCACTTTGTGTCATGAGGTGGTGACCTTTTCTTTATCTTTTAAATTAACGTTCCAAGTCACCAGACGCCAATCTTGGAGTAGTAAATTAAAAAAAAATATATATGCACAAAAGCAAATTAAAGAAAAGACAAACAGCTTACTAGAAAAATGGATCTGCCAAGCTCTCACAACGAATAAATCATAAAAAAAGGGGGAGGAGGAGCAACTGGGGTGCAATGGAGGCGCAGATGAGAGAAGACACAACTACAGCGGGGTGGGGGTCAGGGATTGAACAGAAGTGAGAAACAGATGCTTGGAGAGGGTTTAAAAACAAAATTAGAACAAACAGAACTGGAAGGAGAGGGTTGGATGACCCAGGGGACGAGCTGGGGAAGTGGAAAGCAACATATGAAAAGCACGGGGGTAGGGATTGAGAGAGGATGCAGAATACAAGTGGGAGAGCAAGAAAAACACATGCACTCACATGGAGTGCTAAAATAAAAGGAAACAGGCAGTGGCGAAGTCAATAGATTTTGCCCATGCGAGATCTATTGGCTTTGTCAATGTTTTTAAGACATGCTGCACTGCAGCACCAACTGTTGTGCAACATGGCTTTAATAAAGACAGAAACAAGCATTTGCAATGCAACGGGTCTCGCGTTTGCTCGAGTTAGAGCTATTCGCGTTTTAAACTCCTAACCGGACTTTTCTTGTCACATAAACTGAAAAATAAAACAGTTTCACATAAGCAAGCCGACGGCCACCATGAGCGCGAAGCAGACACACAAAAGGAACAGAAGTTCGCTTGCTGTGAAATGTGCCGGCAAAGTGCAATTATCCATGTAACAGGGTCGATGTCATGCAAAGTGTTAGATTACTGCCCAGCGAGATCACGTTCCCTACGAAATAAAAAGAAAAAGTAGTCCAGAAACCATACAGAAAACATTGAGCTTTGTATGTTTTCGGTAGTTGGCCAGTGTGCTTGAGGAGGGCTACACACTGAAAAAGCCATGACGTGTGCAAGCCTTTCACTAATGAAATCAAGCAAATTTTAAAAAGTAAGCCCACAAATCAACCAAACGAATGGACGTGGTTAAAAGTCCACAGAGCGATTACACCAGGGACAGAGCGATTTGCACTCTCGCCGTGGGCAGAGTTGAACACATCATAGCACTTTTTATTTTTAAATCCATGTTGCACAACAGCCCTCCCTGCTGTGCAATTTGTTAAACATAAGGGGTGAAGGTAAGCAACACAAAGGTGGGAAGGAGAAGCAACAGTATACAACAGGAGGAAGAGGGGACAGGGTAAACAAAACGGGGGGTGCGTACCAGACAGGGGCAAGAAGAAAAAATAGTACTGCAGCCCCTTCGAGAGCAGCGGACAGACAATCATTCAATTTAAGCCTAAGCGCAATTTTAATTACACCAGAGTATTCAGTGTAATTTCAGTAATTGCACATTACTCTTGTGAAGTAAAATTACCAAAAATACAAGACTATGCCAGTTTAAGTAAGAATAACTTGGGCAAAAATCCTGCCACAAGAACAACGAACTAAGAGGAAGCGAGCGGCTGCTGGCTGTGTCCTGTAGCATTTAGCGCTGCATTATTAGCACAAAATGTTTCCTTGGGCCCATTTTGGACGCAAGCGTGCATTTTGTGCTCAGAAAATAGCACTAAATGCTGGACTATGCTTCTCATGTAATTATGCATAACTATGACTAATTTTGTGGTAATCATTAGTAATTACATTAGAGAGAATTACACCAGTTATGCTCACCCCTAATTAAGCTGAATCTGTGCTTGGCACGTGCTCCACAGAGAAGAACAGAGGTGACGCTTGGCCTGCGTTGGCCAATTGAGAGGCTGCAAAGAAGAGTGACACGAAAGTCATCAAATGGTAAGCAATGGGCGGGTTCCAAGCCCTTAATCGTAAACAAGAATGTCCTGCAAGCTAGAGCGCATGTGCGGTCGCAGGGCCTAAAAAGTAGGTCCCTGAATTTACACAGTGGAAGGAAAGAAGCCATGAAATTAAAGGATGGGCAGGACAGTATGCTCCAGGGGAGGTACAAACACAGAGATGGGAAAGGTGAAACTAGAGGCAGACAAGATTGACAAGTTCAACCAATGGTAATCAATAGCTGACCCAACGCCCCAGTGGGTGTTCATATTGTCCACAATGAATCTTAAGTGGCTAAAAGAGGTCTGTAGGAGAGACGTAAAAATGGGGGGGGAGACTGCCTGTCCAAGCTTGAAAGAAAAAAGGCATCTGAAGCTTTTTATCCCTGCCAGTGGATGCCGCCTCGGGGTATCTGCAGCATGCTCCAGGCAGCCAGGATTTCATAGCGCCCTGTGTCCAGACGTGGGGCCGCACTGCTCCCCTATACCGCTCTGTGCTGGGGGGGGGGGGGCATGAGGGAGCCTTAGCTCCCATCACTCAGTGCTTGAAATGGAAACACTGAAGTCCAGGTGCATATTTCTACTTGCTTCTGAGACGTGCTGCTACCCTCCAATTAAAAGTATTTTATCGCACGTCTGCTGAGAAGTGCAGGTCCTCCCCCCCCTAAAATCAAGAAGCGCAGGTACTCAGTGCCAGAGAGTACCGGCACATTTAAAGCCCCGACGCTCCCCGGGAGTGACAGCCACAGGCCCCTCGCACAGCCGCAGGCCGCATTACCCTGTTACTGAGCACACATGCTGTCGGTGCGCAGCCGGGGATGGGGCCCTTTGTTACCACCACTGGAGGTGGGTGACAGGTACAGGTCCCACGCTCAGCCTCAGACCGCATTATTCTGTTGTTATGCGGTATAGTCAGGGAGCACACATGCTGTCGATGAGCAGACAGGGATCAGAAGCTCTTTGTTCCCACCACTGGAGGTGGGTGACAGGTACAGGCCCCTCGCTCACCCTCAGGCCGCATTATTCTGTTGTTATGCGGTATAGTCAGGGAGCACACATGCTACCGGTAGGCAGCCGGTGATGAGGCCCTTTGCTACCACCACTGGAGGTGGGTGACAGGTACAGGCCCCTCGCTCACCCTCAGGCCGCATTATTCTGTTGTTATGCGGTATAGTCAGGGAGCACACATGCTGTCGATGAGCAGCCAGGGATCATAAGCCCTTTGTTCCCAACACTGGAGGTGGGTGACGGGTACAGGCCCCTCGCTCACCCTCAGGCCGCGTTATTCTGTTGTTATGCGGTATAGTCAGGGAGCACACATGCTGTCGATGAGCAGCCAGGGATCAGAAGCTCTTTGTTCCCACCACTGGAGGTGGGTGACGGGTACAGGCCCCTCGCTCGCCCTGAGGCCGCATTATTCTGTTATGCGGTATAGTCAGGGAGCACACATGCTACCGGTAGGCAGCCGGTGAGGAGGCCCTTTGCTACCACCACTGGAGGTGGGTGACAGGTACAGGCCCCTCGCTCGCCCTCAGGCCGCATATTTCTGTAATTATGCGGTGTAGTCAGAAAGTACATATGCTGCCGGGTAGCAGCCAGGGATGAGAGGCCCTTTGTTCCGACCACTGGACGTGGGTGTCGGGTACAACCCCCCCACCCCCACGCCGCATTATTCTGTTATGCGGTCTAGTCTGGGAGTACACATGCCGTCAGTAGGCAGCCGTTGATGAGGCCCTTTGTTACCACCAATGGAGGTGGGTGACAGATACAGGCCCCTCGCTGACCCTCAGGCCGCATTATTCTGTTGCTATGCGGTATTGTCGGGGAGCACACACGCTGTCGGTGGGCAGCCAGGGATGAGGCGCTTTGTTACCACCACTGGAGGTGGGTGACAGGTACAGGCCCCTCGCTCGCCCTCAGGCCGCATTATTCTGTAATTATGCGGTGCAGTCAGTGACCACATATGCTGTCGGTGAGCAGTCAGGGATGAGAGGCCCTTTGTTCCCACCCCTGGAGGTGGGTGACCGGAACAGACCCCACCCTCCGCCTCAGGCCGAATTATTCTGTGGTGATGAGGTACAGTCAGTGAGCACACATGCTGTCTGTGGTCAGCCAGGGAGAAGGCCCTTTGTTCCCACCACTGGTGGTGGGTGACGGGTACAGGCCCCTCGCTTGCCCTCGGGCCGCATTATTCTGTGGCTATGCGGTATAGTCAGGGAGCACACAATCTGTCGGTGAGCAGCCAGGAATGAGAGGCCCTTTGTTACCACCACTGGAGTTGGGTGACTGGTACAGGCCCCTCGCTCTCCCTCAGGCCGCATTATTCTGGAATTATGCGGTGCAGTCAGTGACCACACATGCTGTCGGTGAGCAGCCAGGGACGAGAGGCCCTTTGTTCCCACCACTGGAGGTGGGTGACGGGTACAGGCCCCTCGCTCGCCCTCAGGCCGCCTTGTTCTGTAATTATGCGGGCAGTCAGTGAGCACACATGCTGTCGGTGGGCAGTCAGGGATGAGAGTCCCTTTGTTCCCACCACTGGAGGTGGGTGACAGGGACATGCCCCTCGCTCACCCCAAGGCCGCATTATTTAGTAGTTATGCGGTATAGTCAGGGAGCACACGTGCTGTCTGCGGAGAGCCAGGGATGAGGAGGCCTTTCTTGCCACCGCCGAAGTTGCCCCCTCCTGGGATAGGCCAGCCCCCCAGCATGCCACCGTAGCGAGGGACAGGTACACAAGCACCACCAAATGCTGGAACAACAACAAGGCAGGTTTATATTAAGTTCGGAAGACCCCCTGCCAGGGGGCCAGCTCTGCGGCACACACCCATGGCCTGAGCTCTGGACCTCTGTCGGGCAGAGCTGCTGCCCTGCGAGGGGGCACCAGGCCAGGCCCCGGGGGCCCAGCCGGCCACCAGTGTGACCCTGCCCTGACACAACCAGCTGGGCAGCAGGCATCGACTAATCAATATGTCTGGCTGCCTGTCTAGTATGGCTGTAACTTAAGTTCACAAACATTTACACTGCCAAACGTCGGGGATTCCTTGGTGAACCATTAACTAGATGAAATGCGTGACTCGCCGGTTCCTAGTCAGGGATGTTGGACAACTTAATAGAACAGAATGTGGATCAATGAAATCTTGCACTCTGATTCATTCGACCGAATAATGGTGTACTTGAATTTGTAAAGAATTAATTACACACAGTTGTGATATATTTTACCAGGATTCGTACAGCGCCCTCTGGCCTTGGAATGGCCTCGTGGCGCTCTCGGCTCCTCGGAGTGTACCCATGGCCCGGGTGCAGGCAGGTGGTGGTCCCGGCAGTGCCTGAGATGGCTGGCACTGTAATGCTATGATCAGGGCAGGGGTCAGCCACAGCGCCCTGACGCCTGGCTCCTCTTCCGGGGCCAGAGGCCGGTTCAATGCCCAGCAAGAAGTGATGGGCAGAGCTTTCAGGGGACGAGCCGTCGGCGTGTCCCTCTGTAACCGAGGGCAGTAGGTTGTACTGTTGGGCAGCAGTCCGAAGCCTACTAACGGTGTGAGAAGTGCTGCTGTGTGACCGTGTGAGAAGGGCTGGTGTGTGACCGTGTGAGAAGGGCTGGTGTGTGACCGTGTGAGAAGGGCTGGTGTGTGAGGGGCTGGTGTGTGACAGTGTGAGAGGGGCTGGTTTGTGACGGTGTAAGAAGGGCTGGTGTGTGACGGCGTGAGAAGGGCTGATGTGAGAAGGGCTGGTGTGTGAGGGTGTGACAAGGACTGGTGTGTGACGGAGTGAGAAAGGCTGGTGTGTGACAGTGTGAGAAGGGCTGGTGTGTGAGGGTGTGACAAGAACTGGTGTGTGACGGAGTGAGAAAGGCTGGTGTGTGACAGTGTGAGAAGAACTGGTGTGTGAGGGTGTGAGAAGAACTGGTGTGTGAGGGTGTGACAAGGACTGGTGTGTGAGGGTGTGACAAGGACTGGTGTGTGAGGGTGTGACAAGGACTGGTGTGTGAGGGTGTGGCAAGGACTGGTGTGTGAGGGTGTGACAAGGACTGGTGTGTGAGGGTGTGACAAGGACTGGTGTGTGAGGGTGTGACAAGGACTGGTGTGTGAGGGTGTGACAAGGACTGGTGTGTGAGGGTGTGACAAGGACTGGTGTGTGAGGGTGTGACAAGGACTGGTGTGTGAGGGTGTGACAAGGACTGGTGTGTGAGGGTGTGACAAGGACTGGTGTGTGAGGGTGTGACAAGGACTGGTGTGTGAGGGTGTGACAAGGACTGGTGTGTGACCGTGTGAGAAGGGCTGGTGTGTGACCGTGTGAGAAGGGCTGGTGTGTGACCGTGTGAGAAGGGCTGGTGTGCGACCATGTGAGAAGGGCTGGTGTGAGAAGGGCTGGTGTGAGAAGGGCTGGTGTGAGGGTGTGAGAAGGGCTGGTGAGTGAGGGCGTGACAAGGGCTGGTGAGTGAGGGCGTGACGAGGGCTGGTGAGTGAGGTCGTGACGAGGGCTGGTGAGTGAGGTCGTGACAAGGACTGGTGTGTGACAGTGTGAGAAGGGCTGGTGAGTGAGGTCGTGACAAGGGCTGGTGAGTGAGGGCGTGACAAGGGCTGGTGAGTGAGGGCGTGACAAGGGCTGGTGAGTGAGGGCGTGACGAGGATTGGTGTGTGACGGAGTGAGAAGGGCTGGTGTGTGAGTGTGGGAAGGGCTGGTGTGTGAGTGTGGGAAGGGCTGGTGTGTGAGTGTGGGAAGGGCTGGTGTGTGACAGTGAGAAGGGCTGGTGTGTAACGGTGAGAAGGGCTGGTGTGTAACGGTGAGAAGGGCTGGCGTGTGACGGAGTGAGAAGGGCTGGCGTGTGACGGAGTGAGAAGGGCTGGCGTGTGACGGAGTGAGAAGGGCTGGCGTGTGACGGAGTGAGAAGGGCTGGCGTGTGACGGAGTGAGAAGGGCTGGCGTGTGACGGAGTGAGAAGGGCTGGCGTGTGACGGAGTGAGAAGGGCTGGCGTGTGACGGAGTGAGAAGGGCTGGCGTGTGACGGAGTGAGAAGGGCTGGCGTGTGACGGAGTGAGAAGGGCTGGTATGAGAAGAACTGGTGTGTAAGGGTGTGACAAGGGCTGGTGTGTGAGGGTGTGACAAGGACTGGCGTGTGACGGAGTGAGAAGGGCTGGCGTGTGACGGAGTGAGAAGGGCTGGCGTGTGACGGAGTGAGAAGGGCTGGCGTGTGACGGAGTGAGAAGGGCTGGCGTGTGACGGAGTGAGAAGGGCTGGTATGAGAAGAACTGGTGTGTAAGGGTGTGACAAGGGCTGGTGTGTGAGGGTGTGACAAGGACTGGTGTTTGACGGTGTGAGAAGGGATGGTGTGTGTGGGGGTGTAGAAGGGATGGTGTGAGAAGGGCTGGTGAGTGAGGGTGTGACGAGGACTGGTGTGTGACGGAGTGAGAAGGGCTGGTTTGTGACAGTGTGAGAAGGGTTGGTTTGTGACGGTGTGAGAAGGACTGATGTGTGACACGTGTGACGGTGTGAGAAGGGCTGATGAGTGAGGGCGTGACAAGGGCTGGTGAGTGAGGGCGTGACGAGGGCTGGTGAGTGAGGTCGTGACGAGGGCTGGTGAGTGAGGTCGTGACAAGGACTGGTGTGTGACAGTGTGAGAAGGGCTGGTGAGTGAGGTCGTGACAAGGGCTGGTGAGTGAGGGCGTGACAAGGGCTGGTGAGTGAGGGCGTGACAAGGGCTGGTGAGTGAGGGCGTGACGAGGATTGGTGTGTGACGGAGTGAGAAGGGCTGGTGTGTGAGTGTGGGAAGGGCTGGTGTGTGAGTGTGGGAAGGGCTGGTGTGTGAGTGTGGGAAGGGCTGGTGTGTGACAGTGAGAAGGGCTGGTGTGTAACGGTGAGAAGGGCTGGTGTGTAACGGTGAGAAGGGCTGGCGTGTGACGGAGTGAGAAGGGCTGGCGTGTGACGGAGTGAGAAGGGCTGGCGTGTGACGGAGTGAGAAGGGCTGGCGTGTGACGGAGTGAGAAGGGCTGGCGTGTGACGGAGTGAGAAGGGCTGGCGTGTGACGGAGTGAGAAGGGCTGGCGTGTGACGGAGTGAGAAGGGCTGGCGTGTGACGGAGTGAGAAGGGCTGGCGTGTGACGGAGTGAGAAGGGCTGGTATGAGAAGAACTGGTGTGTAAGGGTGTGACAAGGGCTGGTGTGTGAGGGTGTGACAAGGACTGGCGTGTGACGGAGTGAGAAGGGCTGGCGTGTGACGGAGTGAGAAGGGCTGGCGTGTGACGGAGTGAGAAGGGCTGGCGTGTGACGGAGTGAGAAGGGCTGGCGTGTGACGGAGTGAGAAGGGCTGGCGTGTGACGGAGTGAGAAGGGCTGGCGTGTGACGGAGTGAGAAGGGCTGGTATGAGAAGAACTGGTGTGTAAGGGTGTGACAAGGGCTGGTGTGTGAGGGTGTGACAAGGACTGGTGTTTGACGGTGTGAGAAGGGATGGTGTGTGTGGGGGTGTAGAAGGGATGGTGTGAGAAGGGCTGGTGAGTGAGGGTGTGACGAGGACTGGTGTGTGACGGAGTGAGAAGGGCTGGTTTGTGACAGTGTGAGAAGGGTTGGTTTGTGACGGTGTGAGAAGGACTGATGTGTGACACGTGTGACGGTGTGAGAAGGGCTGATGTGTGATGGTGTGAGAAGGGCTGGTTTGTGACGGTGTGAGAAGGGCTGGTTTGTGACGGTGTGAGAGGGCTAGTTTGTGACGGTGTGAGAGGGCTAGTTTGTGACGGTGTGAGAAGGGCTGGTGAGTGAGGGTTTAGGAAGGGCTGCTGTGTGACGGTATGAGAAGAGCTGGTGTGAGAAGGACTGGTGTGTGACGATGTAAGAAGGGCTGCTGTGTGAAGGGCTGGTGAGTGTGGGCGTGAAAAGGACTGGTGTGTGACGGAGTGAGAAGGGCTGGTGAGTGAGGGTGTCAGAAGGGCTGGTGAGTGAGGGTGTGACAAGGGCTTGGGAGTGAGGGTGTGACAAGGGCTTGGGAGTGAGGGTGTGACAAGAGCTGGGGAGTGAGGGTGTGACAAGAGCTGGGGAGTGAGGGTGTGACAAGAGCTGGGGAGTGAGGGTGTGACAAGGGCTGGGGAGTGAGGGTGTGACAAGGGCTGGGGAGTGAGGGTGTGACAAGGGCTGGGGAGTGAGGGTGTGACGAGGACTGGGGCAGTGACGGAGTGAGAAGGGCTGGTGTGAGGGTGTGACAAGAGCTGGTTTGTGACGGAGTGAGAAGGGCTGGTGTGAGAAGGGCTGGTGTGAGAAGGGCTGGCGAGTGAGGGTGTGAGAAGGGCTGGTTTGTGACGGTGTGAGAGGGCTAGTTTGTGACGGTGTGAGAGGGCTAGTTTGTGACGGTGTGAGAAGGGATGGTGAGTGAGGGTTTAGGAAGGGCTGCTGTGTGACGGTATGAGAAGAGCTGGTGTGAGAAGGACTGGTGTGTGACGATGTAAGAAGGGCTGCTGTGTGAAGGGCTGGTGAGTGTGGGCGTGAAAAGGACTGGTGTGTGACGGAGTGAGAAGGACTGGTGAGTGAGGGTGTCAGAAGGGCTGGTGAGTGAGGGTGTGACAAGGGCTTGGGAGTGAGGGTGTGACAAGGGCTTGGGAGTGAGGGTGTGACAAGAGCTGGGGAGTGAGGGTGTGACAAGAGCTGGGGAGTGAGGGTGTGACAAGAGCTGGGGAGTGAGGGTGTGACAAGGGCTGGGGAGTGAGGGTGTGACAAGGGCTGGGGAGTGAGGGTGTGACAAGGGCTGGGGAGTGAGGGTGTGACGAGGACTGGGGCAGTGACGGAGTGAGAAGGGCTGGTGTGAGGGTGTGACAAGAGCTGGTTTGTGACGGAGTGAGAAGGGCTGGTGTGAGAAGGGCTGGTGTGAGAAGGGCTGGCGAGTGAGGGTGTGAGAAGGGCTGCTGTGTGATGGAGTGAGAAGGGCTGGTGTGTGACGGTGTGAGAAGGGCTGGTGTGTGAGTGTGTAGAAGGGCTGGTGTGTGACGGTGTGAGAAGGGCTGGTTTGTGATGGTGTAAAAAGGGCTGGTTTGTGACGGTGTGAGAAGGACTGGTGTGTGAAGGGCTGGTGAGTGAGGGTGTGAGAAGGGCTGCTGTGTGATGGAGTGAGAAGGGCTGGTGTGTGACGGTGTGAGAAGGGCTGGTGTGTGAGTGTGTGAGAAGGGCTGGTTTGTGACGGTGTGAGAGGGCTAGTTTGTGACGGTGTGAGAGGGCTAGTTTGTGACGGTGTGAGAAGGGCTGGTGAGTGAGGGTTTAGGAAGGGCTGCTGTGTGACGGTATGAGAAGAGCTGGTGTGAGAAGGACTGGTGTGTGACGATGTAAGAAGGGCTGCTGTGTGAAGGGCTGGTGAGTGTGGGCGTGAAAAGGACTGGTGTGTGACGGAGTGAGAAGGGCTGGTGAGTGAGGGTGTCAGAAGGGCTGGTGAGTGAGGGTGTGACAAGGGCTGGTGAGTGAGGGTGTGACAAGGGCTTGGGAGTGAGGGTGTGACAAGAGCTGGGGAGTGAGGGTGTGACAAGAGCTGGGGAGTGAGGGTGTGACAAGAGCTGGGGAGTGAGGGTGTGACAAGGGCTGGGGAGTGAGGGTGTGACAAGGGCTGGGGAGTGAGGGTGTGACAAGGGCTGGGGAGTGAGGGTGTGACAAGGGCTGGGGAGTGAGGGTGTGACGAGGACTGGGGCAGTGACGGAGTGAGAAGGGCTGGTGTGAGGGTGTGACAAGAGCTGGTTTGTGACGGAGTGAGAAGGGCTGGTGTGAGAAGGGCTGGTGTGAGAAGGGCTGGCGAGTGAGGGTGTGAGAAGGGCTGCTGTGTGATGGAGTGAGAAGGGCTGGTGTGTGACGGTGTGAGAAGGGCTGGTGTGTGAGTGTGTAGAAGGGCTGGTGTGTGACGGTGTGAGAAGGGCTGGTTTGTGATGGTGTAAAAAGGGCTGGTTTGTGACGGTGTGAGAAGGACTGGTGTGTGAAGGGCTGGTGAGTGAGGGTGTGAGAAGGGCTGCTGTGTGATGGAGTGAGAAGGGCTGGTGTGTGACGGTGTGAGAAGGGCTGGTGTGTGAGTGTGTAGAAGGGCTGGTGTGTGACGGTGTGAGAAGGGCTGGTTTGTGATGGTGTAAAAAGGGCTGGTTTGTGACGGTGTGACAAGGACTGGTGTGTGACGGAGTGAGAAGGGCCGGAGTGAGAAGGGCTGGTGTGTGAAGGGCTGGCGTGTGAGGGTGTGTGAAGGGCTGGCGTGTGAGGGTGTGAGAAGGGCTGGTGTGTGACGGTGTGAGATGGGCTGCGGTGTGAAGGGCTGGTGTGTGAGGGTGTGAGAAGGGCTGGTGTGTGAGAAGGGCTGGTGTGTGACGGTGTGAGAAGGGCTGGTGAGAGAGGGTGTAGAAGGACTGGTGAGAGAGGGTGTAGATGGACTGGTGAGAGAGGGTGTGACAAGGGCTGGTGAGAGAGGGTGTGACAAGGGCTGGTGAGAGAGGGTGTGACAATGGCTGTGGAGTGAGTGTTTGACAAGGACTGGGGCAGTAACGGAGTGAGAAGGGCTGGTGTGAGGGTGTGACAAGGGCTGGTGTGAGGGTGTGACAAGGGCTGGTGTGTGACGGAGTGACAAGGGCTGGTGTGTGACGGAGTGACAAGGGCTGGTGTGTGACGGAGTGACAAGGGCTGGTGTGTGACAGTGTGAGAAGGGCTGGTGTGTGAGAGTGTAGAAGGCCTGGTGTGTGAGAGTGTAGAAGGGCTGGTGTGTGAGTGTGTGAGAAGGGCTGGTGTGTGACGGTGTGACAAGGGCTGGTGTGTGACGGTGTGACAAGGGCTGGTGTGTGAGGGTGTGACAAGGACTGGTGTGTGAGGGTGTGACAAGGACTGGTGTGTGAGGGTGTGACAAGGACTGGTGTGTGAGGGTGTGACAAGGACTGGTGTGTGAGGGTGTGACAAGGACTGGTGTGTGAGGGTGTGACAAGGACTGGTGTGTGAGGGTGTGACAAGGACTGGTGTGTGAGGGTGTGACAAGGACTGGTGTGTGAGGGTGTGACAAGGACTGGTGTGTGAGGGTGTGACAAGGACTGGTGTGTGAGGGTGTGACAAGGACTGGTGTGTGACCGTGTGAGAAGGGCTGGTGTGTGACCGTGTGAGAAGGGCTGGTGTGTGACCGTGTGAGAAGGGCTGGTGTGTGACCGTGTGAGAAGGGCTGGTGTGCGACCATGTGAGAAGGGCTGGTGTGCGACCATGTGAGAAGGGCTGGTGTGCGACCATGTGAGAAGGGCTGGTGTGCGACCATGTGAGAAGGGCTGGTGTGTGACCATGTGAGAAGGGCTGGTGTGAGAAGGGCTGGTGTGAGAAGGGCTGGTGTGAGGGTGTGAGAAGGGCTGGTGAGTGAGGTCGTGACAAGGGCTGGTGAGTGAGGGCGTGACAAGGGCTGGTGAGTGAGGGCGTGACAAGGGCTGGTGAGTGAGGGCGTGACAAGGGCTGGTGAGTGAGGGAGTGACAAGGGCTGGTGAGTGAGGGAGTGACGAGGGCTGGTGAGTGAGGGAGTGACGAGGGCTGGTGAGTGAGGTCGTGACAAGGACTGGTGTGTGACAGTGTGAGAAGGGCTGGTGAGTGAGGTCGTGACAAGGGCTGGTGAGTGAGGTCGTGACAAGGGCTGGTGAGTGAGGGCGTGACAAGGGCTGGTGAGTGAGGGCGTGACAAGGGCTGGTGAGTGAGGGCGTGACAAGGGCTGGTGAGTGAGGGCGTGACGAGGGCTGGTGAGTGAGGTCGTGACGAGGGCTGGTGAGTGAGGTCGTGACAAGGACTGGTGTGTGACAGTGTGAGAAGGGCTGGTGAGTGAGGTCGTGACAAGGGCTGGTGAGTGAGGGCGTGACAAGGGCTGGTGAGTGAGGGCGTGACAAGGGCTGGTGAGTGAGGGCGTGACAAGGGCTGGTGAGTGAGGGCGTGACGAGGATTGGTGTGTGACGGAGTGAGAAGGGCTGGTGTGTGAGTGTGGGAAGGGCTGGTGTGTGACAGTGAGAAGGGCTGGCGTGTAACGGTGAGAAGGGCTGGCGTGTGACGGAGTGAGAAGGGCTGGCGTGTGACGGAGTGAGAAGGGCTGGCGTGTGACGGAGTGAGAAGGGCTGGTATGAGAAGAACTGGTGTGTAAGGGTGTGACAAGGGCTGGTGTGTGAGGGTGTGACAAGGACTGGCGTGTGACGGAGTGAGAAGGGCTGGCGTGTGACGCAGTGAGAAGGGCTGGCGTGTGACGCAGTGAGAAGGGCTGGCGTGTGACGGAGTGAGAAGGGCTGGTATGAGAAGAACTGGTGTGTAAGGGTGTGACAAGGGCTGGTGTGTGAGGGTGTGACAAGGACTGGTGTTTGACGGTGTGAGAAGGGATGGTGTGTGTGGGGGTGTAGAAGGGATGGTGTGAGAAGGGCTGGTGAGTGAGGGTGTGACGAGGACTGGTGTGTGACGGAGTGAGAAGGGCTGGTTTGTGACAGTGTGAGAAGGGTTGGTTTGTGACGGTGTGAGAAGGACTGATGTGTGACACGTGTGACGGTGTGAGAAGGGCTGATGTGTGATGGTGTGAGAAGGGCTGGTTTGTGACGGTGTGAGAAGGGATGGTGTGTGTGGGGGTGTAGAAGGGATGGTGAGTGAGGGTTTAGGAAGGGCTGCTGTGTGACGGTATGAGAAGGGCTGGTGTGAGAAGGACTGGTGTGTGACGATGTAAGAAGGGCTGCTGTGTGAAGGGCTGGTGAGTGTGGGCGTGAAAAGGGCTGGTGAGTGTGGGCGTGAAAAGGGCTGGTGAGTGAGGGTGTCAGAAGGGCTGGTGAGTGAGGGTGTGACAAGGGCTTGGGAGTGAGGGTGTGACAAGGGCTTGGGAGTGAGGGTGTGACAAGGGCTGGGGAGTGAGGGTGTGACAAGGGCTGGGGAGTGAGGGTGTGACAAGGGCTGGGGAGTGAGGGTGTGACAAGGGCTGGGGAGTGAGGGTGTGACAAGGGCTGGGGAGTGAGGGTGTGACAAGGGCTGGGGAGTGAGGGTGTGACAAGGGCTGGGGAGTGAGGGTGTGACAAGGGCTGGGGAGTGAGGGTGTGACGAGGACTGGGGCAGTGACGGAGTGAGAAGGGCTGGTGTGAGGGTGTGACAAGAGCTGGTTTGTGACGGAGTGAGAAGGGCTGGTGTGAGAAGGGCTGGTGTGAGAAGGGCTGGCGAGTGAGGGTGTGAGAAGGGCTGCTGTGTGATGGAGTGAGAAGGGCTGGTGTGAGAAGGGCTGGTGTGTGAGAGTGTAGAAGGGCTGGTGTGTGACGGTGTGAGAAGGGCTGGTTTGTGATGGTGTAAAAAGGGCTGGTTTGTGACGGTGTGAGAAGGACTGGTGTGTGAAGGGCTGGTGAGTGAGGGTGTGACAAGGACTGGTGTGTGACGGAGTGAGAAGGGCCGGAGTGAGAAGGGCTGGTGTGTGAAGGGCTGGCGTGTGAGGGTGTGTGAAGGGCTGGCGTGTGAGGGTGTGAGAAGGGCTGGTGTGTGACGGTGTGAGATGGGCTGCGGTGTGAAGGGCTGGTGTGTGAGGGTGTGAGAAGGGCTGGTGTGTGAGAAGGGCTGGTGTGTGACGGTGTGAGAAGGGCTGGTGAGAGAGGGTGTAGAAGGACTGGTGAGAGAGGGTGTAGATGGACTGGTGAGAGAGGGTGTGACAAGGGCTGGTGAGAGAGGGTGTGACAAGGGCTGGTGAGTGAGGGTGTGACAATGGCTGTGGAGTGAGTGTTTGACAAGGACTGGGGCAGTAACGGAGTGAGAAGGGCTGGTGTGAGGGTGTGACAAGGGCTGGTGTGAGGGTGTGACAAGGGCTGGTGTGTGACGGAGTGACAAGGGCTGGTGTGTGATGGAGTGAGAAGGGCTGGTGTGAGAAGGGCTGGTGTGTGACAGTGTGAGAAGGGCTGGTGTGTGAGAGTGTAGAAGGGCTGGTGTGTGAGAGTGTGAGAAGGGCTGGTGTGTGACGGTGTGACAAGGGCTGGTGTGTGACGGTGTGACAAGGGCTGGTGTGTGACGGTGTGACAAGGGCTGGTGTGTGACGGTGTGACAAGGGCTGGTGTGTGACGGTGTGACAAGGGCTGGTGTGTGACGGTATGAGAAGGGCTGCTGTGAGGCTGAAGATGTGCGGAGCTCCAGCTTCCGCCACTGACCCCCCGTTACTCACCCAGTAACGGCTACCGACCCTGAAAGCAGTCACCCACAGCACACACAGCCCAAGCCCCTTCACTGGGCAGGAGCAGCATGCCTCAGATGTCTGCCTCCCCCGAGGGGCATCCATGACTGCCCGCACCCTGATGGGCATCTAGGCACTTGTGGCATCCCTGCACAGCTGCTTCTCAAGGCACATGTCCAGGCTCTCATCCCGAGAAGAAGGGGATCCCCACTGGCAGCATAGCTAATGAGCTTTATTCAAATTAGTCCTGGCCGGCAGCCCTTGCGGGATTTGTCCAATATGTGCAGATGGTTTAGAAGTCATTAAGTGGGAAAGCATGTCCGGTGCCAGCGGGCGGTTTCCTCAGTCCCTCTGCTTCACTAGGCCTCTAAGTGTTGCACTACCATCTGGGGGCTAACGCTGTCCTGCACTACCAGTGCAGGGACCAGAACAGAGTCGGTCACTAGGGGAGACCTAACAAAGGCTGGGGTGTCCAATGAGGATGCTGATGGGTCTGTCATTGTATCAATGACCCTCACGTCTGGTTGGCATCTTCAATCCAAATACAGGTTTATTACACAGTGTCTTTATTAGGAGAGCTCCAAGGTCCTCTTTTCCAGAGGCTTGTACGATACCAGAAGCTGGTATTTACAGCGCTAGAGAATGTTAAAGATGTAGCGCCAAGAACTAAACTCCCCAATAAAAAATGCGGATATGTATTGCTATTAAGATTAAGTTTAACACAATGTTTAACCAATAGCCAGTCCATAGGTTCAAAGAATACGATGTCACTCTCTATAAACAGGCTTTAAACCAATGGCAAACACAGTGTACAGACCGGAGGGATGACCGGGGTGGAAAACAGGGGAACTCCGAAAGGGCAAGAAATATCCTGGCCAATGGTGATGCAGAAGGGGGTTGGGAACAGACTGACTCGCACCCCAGCATTTCCAGCAACCCCAGATGACATGTCACTGCTCTCTACTGATGAGGGGCGGAATCCTGAAACCCGCACATGTGTCTAGAGATCTACCGAACTATCTGCACCAACTTTGGTGAAAAACTACAGTCAAATTTGAAGTAAGCGATAATTGTGTACCACATTTACCATAATGCAAAGGGGCGAACTGTGCTGGGATGTGAGGCAATGTGCTGCCAACCCCTCTTCCAATGAATATTTATATGTTCTACCCCTCTGAGAAGAAGCTGGCAGAGAGCACGCGGTGCAGGTCTTTGCACCCAAAGAAAGCCTTCACCATGCCAGGCGTTGGTGCCTTCATGTGCTGCTCCGGCCTGCATCATGGGGGGACTCAGTATGCCATATTCAGTGCAAAGCTAAGACAAACCACTGAGCGACAGCAGCTTACAGCCCAATGAAAAACAAAGAGAGACATAAATAAAGGAGGAGGTTGTTAAAGTTCATAACTGATATAGGACACGGTTGCTTAAGCTTCTTTCTGTCTCAAAGATCAAGCAACTGTTCCAAGGTCTTAGTTCACAGGGTCCAAATTTAATGAAATGAGCCAGAACTAGCTAGTTGACTCGATAATTTACATTTCTGGACTCCGGGGTTTGGCTCGTGGGATGTTGTGTTTAGCGCGGTCTGAAAAAATTGTGCTAGTTTACGAGAAATTCATTCAGACATCTAAGGAGAGGCCTGGACCATGATCGGAACCTTGGGGGAGGCGGTTCACCACCGTGTCCCTGGGGCTCTTGGACGTCTCCCAACATTCTCAAACCCTCCATCTCCTTCCCGCACATCCTCATGAATGGTCTGGCGGACCCCCAAAGGGTGCTTCCAAGCTTGGGACAACACATCTGTACCACTTTTCAGACACATAAGACTACGCAGTGCTTGACAGCACACGCTTGCTATTATCAAGCTTGATGAGAGGTAGACAAGAAAGAATAGAAAAATACAAATAAGGCTTCAGGTGTTCTCAATCTATGCACTGGGGGGCTGGAACAACATACCTGTATCCATCAGAACCGCGCCAATGCTCCCTGAATTTAGGAAAGAACTGAAGATTCACCTGAGTAATGAACACTACATTATGGTGAAGCAACAGCCCATTTGTGCTCGGAGTATCCACCTTTGTCTCCAATTTATCAATGACTGTATCTTTGCCTCTGACCCTGTAGACCGCTCCGCTGACTTTTGGGTAGATTCTTGCTGTACCGATAACACGTGAATACATACATTGCAGCTGCCATTTTGTTAGACCTTCTCTGCCTTGGTGTAAAATAGAAAAGCTTTCACTCAAAGTACAGCAAGTGTCCAATAATATTTATTTACCTTCATTCATTTAAATGGAAGTCATTAGCGTTATGGTGCATGGATATCTGTAAATGTAGGATGGACCTGCACTCTTGAAGCTAACTTTGAGACCCTTGGACCAGTAGCTCCAGGGTTAGCTTTCGAGGACCAAACACAGGCAGACAATAACAGGGAGTCTCAGATGTCCTCCTAGCAGAAGCAGAGACATGGACCCCAGTTGGAGGGTTTTCTTGATATGGTGCCCACAATAAGACAAGATATGCTTCTTCTGTTTCATCTGCTGCTCCAACTGCTGAACTGTGAAAGGCCTCCCTTCATCCCATAGCTCCCCACAACTTCTTGAAGAGACCAGTTCCGACAGTAAACACAGGCTCTGCCAAGGCACACGGGCACGGCCCCGCTAATCATCTCAGCGGAAGAGCCCTGAGGCGCCTCCTGCTGGCTCCAAGGGAGAAGTACAGCGGGTGCTCTCCGTGTGACCCCTTGCAGTGCACTTTTATTGCGCACACAAAGCAGAAAGACTGGAAAGGCGAGACTGCATCAACACTAGGAAAGAGTGACGGCGTGGAGGCGCTTCAGCTACCTGGCAAAGAAAAACTGTCTGAAACCGCAGCTCCTCCTGCTAACTCAGGCTTGCTGTTTATGAAGCAATATTAACTACTGGTGGTACCCATTAGGTAGTTATAGTTCGAACCTAGTTTCCATAGGGGAAGCATTTTTTGTATTGCCAATAACTTTGGTGCCGTTTGACAAATCTTCACAATGTTTTCAAAACTAGTACGCCACTCACTTTAACTGCTGTGTTGAAAGTTTTGGGGTGATTCGTCAAGCTGGGGAGGAGAAAAAGTGGGAGGGTCCCAAAAAGCGTTTTCTCCATGCAATTTCCCACAGAGATTTTGAACATGACTACAGCCCAGACCACTGGACAGAATTACACCAAATTTGGCAGTAAAGTAGCTTTTGTGATTTGGTGTAAATCTGTTTAGTAGTTTTTCAGTTCTTAAAGGAAAAACAAAATTGTATATTTGGGACACAGATCCACCGACGGTGGATTTGCAGATCCACACGCCAAAGCAAGGCCCCGATTGGATGGCTCAACCTGAGAGAAAAGTTGCAGCCACCGTTTTTATCAGCTCAGTGAAGTGGAGAAACATAAAAGTGAGATAAGGGGTCAGGATTGAGTTATCCTGAGCATATACAACAGATGGAGGGGTCCATGAGGGACCCCCTCATTGGCAAAAAATTATCCCACATTTTTTTTGCCCAATCCGCAGATCCAACGCGGGACTCAGTGCAACCCCCAGTGTAAATCTGCGACTGATCTGCAGGTCCAGAGCCCAGTTAAAAAGTAACAATTACACTCACTCAACCAACACGAGTGTGGGAATGGATGCAAGCCGGGGGTTGGGTGCAGGGCCTGGCTCCAGGCCAAAGGCCATGCGCGATGTCAGGTTGGCAGCACGTGGGGGGTTGGGAGCAGGGCCTGGCCAAAGCCTAGGCCCTGAGGGCAATTCTCCGCTGTGCACGGCTGAAGGTCATGCGCGTGTGGGACTGAATGCATGCAGAGTCTGGCCACAGGCCAGGCCCTGTGCCCACCTCCCTGCTGCGCATGGCCAAAGGACATGTACAGCGGGGGTGGTCAGTACGTGGGGGGTTTGGGCGCACGGCCAACACCCCCCCCCCCCATACATCCAGTTCCACACTGCGCATGGCCTTCAGTTGTGCGTGGTGGGTAGTTACCCTCAGGGCCTGCCCCGAGGCCTACCCCAAGCTGCATTAAAAAAAAAAAAACATAGAAATTCACTCATTGATGACATCTTCTATGGCATCACTAATATTATCAGTGCAACAAAATTATTGATGAGAAAACTGTGCATGGCGGGTGTGCAAGTTATAGTTACCTTAGGACACAAGTTTTATAGTTACTTAAAGTAACTGCTGAATTTATGTGGATTTGTGCATGTCAATTCAGGACCCAACCAGAACATCCTTGTAACCATTGTTTTTTTCAGTGAATATCTGTATATGCAGGAAATTACAAGCAGTTATAGGAGTGCTTTCAAACATTACATTCATAACTGAATAAAGAGGAAAAATGTTGTATGGGTTTTAGTCTCTCCGACAGAGGTGAAACACCAACTGGATTTCCAATATTACTTCCATGTGGATTTGCTCCTGCTTGTTTGGGCTGCTATTTATTTGCCTGGGGAGGCTTGGCGTTTCCAGCAGAAATGTGGTGAAAATGGATAAGCTACATGGAGCCCACCAGAGTGGGTGTTAAGGGCACAAGCAGTTTGCCTTCTGGCTTTGCCTGCACAAGCTGAGGGGTGATGGTCCCACTGAGACCCTCACTGCTGCCAAAACATATGGAGTTTCTACACCTGTGCCAGGGACCATCCTACTGCTTGCGTACGTAAAAGATTTTGTTGCGGTCAAATATAAAAACCTCTGCTCGACATATCTGCACTGTCAGCACTTCTGAAAAGATTGTGCCCCTTTTGACAAGTTTCTCAGTTCTGTGCACCAGAAGAGAACCAAAAACCTGCTGAAGGAACTCTTATCTGCTTGGCCCTCCAGTCCATCTTGTTCACAAGCTATTTAAATATCTCCACCTAGTACCATCACCTGTAGCAAAGATGGGGCCAAAGATGCATGTATGTCCCCCCGATAAAGCCATAACCTCTAACTATTCAGATGGCAAACACCAAAGCACTTTAAAGTCATTACCAGCACTGAAACGTCTCAGCTGTGCCAGAAAGTAAGGTGGAGCGTAGTCCTGCCGCGAACCATGTGATAAGAACTCATGGTGAAGCATGCATCATTGGTGACTACTAGTTTTTAACCTTACGTCCCGTCCGCTCCATTCTCAACAAGTGGTCAGGCCTTGGATCGAACACCACAAAGCACGACTAACAGCTTGTACTGATTAGGCAAATATATTCTGTAGCACTGTCGAACCAAGCAGGATGTCCGACCTGGAATGGCAGTCCAGCAGGGACCGAGCTTGTTCAAACCAAACGAAACAGCTCAATCAGGCTGCTCCGCAGAGTAACATCATGTGAACTGTAGGAGATTGGCTCTCTATATAGTGTGCAAAAACGATGCACACTGTGCAGAGAGTCTGGACAACCACACGTTGGTTTAGAGGTAAAAACTAGACCATCTAATGCTGTAATTTTTGTGCAGTTAGGCCAATCTTAAAGAAGTGGTAAGCATTTGTTGTACTCACCATATAAATAAATGAGGACACACACTCAAAAGATTAACTTAAGACCAATTTCCAAAAATACTTCAGATTTTTAAAAAAATGTAAGACCAAGGTCATCAAAATCGGGTAAGTACTTTTTAAGTTATGATTTAAGTTTAGCAAAAATTGTATTTTTGTGCATAATTAGAAATCAATGGGAGAATTTTTTTTAAAATGCATTTAAAATCAGGCAATGCGTTTATCCAATGTCTCCTTCTGTTTTTAGGTTGAGGTCATCGAGGAGTCCTGTGGGCCAGCCGGAGAAGTTCGGGCGGTTCCCGGTTCAATCGGAAGCAGCCGCTGAAAGTCTTGGCGCTGGTGCAGAACAGGCAAAGGGGACCACACTTGGAAATGCACTGCACAGGCAGACTTCAAGGCGAGTCCATTGGGTCCCCTTGGAGTGTAGTGGTCGCAAGGGGTGGGGAGTCATTAGGCCACAGCTGGTTCTCCATAGCAGCAGCCAAGGAGGCCGGGTTCAGAGCAGATAGGTCAACCAAGAGCTGTATGTAAAGGGGTCCTTGGAACCACGAGGCACATCACTTTCACTTTGAGGGTGGATTGCAGGTCAGCAGGGCCACTCTGGGGAGTGGTTCTTACGTGTCCTTAAGTCCCTCGACTGGGGTTAGCTTCTGGTCCTTGGAGAGTCCACAGTGGACTTTTCTTCTGGGGGTCCGATGTTGGGGGGTCCAGTACCCCTGGCTATTGCACGGTTCAGCCACTGGAAGTCGCAGTGCGACCAAACTTGGCACACTTGCAGGGTTCACCCTCTGGGTCCATTGGGTGGAATTTGATCCGACTGCTGTGTCTGGTTCCTTGGTGAGTGGCTAGTAAGTGAACTGGTCTTCACTGGTTTCTGCTTCTTGGTTGCAGGGAGTAATGCCATCAATCTGGAGGGAAGTCCTCTGGCGATTTTCAGAAGTTTGGAGCTCCGCTGAGGTTTTGTAGAGTCCATACGATGCCCAGTCAACCCCTCAGTGACGATTGTCTAGTCCTGGGTGCAGCAGGAAGGTTTTAGCACCTTTTTCTTTGTGCAGCAAGACTTCTGTTCTTGAGCCTAGGGACTTCTTTGTTGCTGGCCTTCTTGTGTCCGTGGATTCTGATCTGCAGGTCTAGGTATGCCCACTAAATAATGCATTTTGTGGGCGTTTAGTGGGATTCCAAGTAGTGACCACCAGGCCATCTACCTTAGGGTTGCTACACCCACTATGTGACCACTCCCTGTGAGCACAGGGCACTTCTCTATCCCTGACTGCTTATTTTCCTACCATGCAAAACAGAGGAAAATGAAATGTAGGGGTCACCTCACATGCAACACCATAGGGGCGGAGCAGGCCGGGGTGGCCACTCCTCCAGTCCTTTGTGCATTTTCCCTCTGCTGCTCTTGCCAAAAGGGGAGGTTTGCAACGGGGGAAGCTATCTGCTGCTAGCAGCAGGGCTGAGGACTGAGTTTCAACAGTGGCAAGCCCTTTGAAGCTCACTGGGAGGGCTGTGTACATTGCTGGGGGGGGGGGGGGTAGGTTTAACACCTCTGCCCAGGAAGGGCTTTGTTTCGTGGTCCCAGAGAGCAAATGCTCTAACCCCAGGGGGGTTCCAGAATCTTGTCTAGGGGTGGCAAGCGGATTGTGACCAGCCAGCAACCATTCCAGGGATAGTAAGCCTTTGCAGGGGAGACCTCTAAGGTGGACCCTTCGTACATTTTTGCGATAAATCCAATACTGGTACCAGTTTGGATTTGTTGTTCTGAGTTGTTTGATACCAAACAACCCAGGGTTTAGAGTGGCTATCGTGTAGCTGTGAAACTCGTACTGACCAGTGTCCAGCACATGCATTTATAATGGCTGCTGTGTACACTTAGTATGTCCCGGTTTGGCAAGGACACAGTAGGAGCATTTTGCTCATGCATCTATGCCCACACATGCAGTATAGTGCACCCTGCCTTAGGGCTGAAAGGCCTGCCAGAGGGGGGACCTACCTATATTGCATGCAGTGTGTAGGAGATAGGTCATACAGGCTGTGTGCCATGTCAGTTTTGCATTTTAGGACACCACCAGGATATTCAGCCTGCAATGGCAGTGCTGGGAGCACTTGGATGCATGGTCTCTGAGGGTGGCACAATCTGTGTTGCTGCCCTCCGGGGCCTAGCCCTTAGTATCGATGCCATGAGTTACTAAGTAACATTTACTAGGGTCTTATAGTGGCAGCTGAAGGTATTGTCAATTGTGCCAACGCATCACAACAGTTTTGGTAAAGAGATCTGGCCCAGGGAACCTGGATAGCAGGGGTCCTGTGCAGTACCAACTTTGAAATCACATTAAATACCAGGCAACAATTGGGGGCTAACCATGTCAAAAGAGGCACTTCCTCACAGGAACATACCATTTGACTCTGGCTGAGTGGGCATGCACAACTTTTTGAAAAAAGTGAGAGCCTGGCTGCGTGAGCACCATTTACAAAGGGAGACCACTCTGTAATTGTGCGAATAATCCACTTTTTCAGATAGTTCCTACCTTTTTTTCTACTAGATAGTGCTGGTATTTTGACTTTTTGTTTTCAGTACTAAATATTTTCTCAGGGTAGGTGTTTCCTTAATGGAATACATGTTCACTGTATTTAGATTCTCAGCCACAGGTAAACGACCAGCCTGTTCATTGCATTAAGACACTTCAGGAGGTCTTAGGCCTTCTACTCTTTGCACAAAACAACAGGAGGCTTCCATAAAGCCAGAGAGAGGAGAACAAGCATTTGCAATGCAAAAGACCTTGCATTTGCCTATGTTAGAGATATCAGCATTCTAAATTCATAACTGGACTTTTCTTGCCACTTAAATTGGTCAACCCTGCTTCATAATTTAGCCTTTTCCTGCCACATTATTCCAGTAGCCCTGCATATAACTAAAGCACTTCTGTTTACCTTCTTCCTCTATCTGCAGCGAAAAATAAAAATGCTGCCATTTAGCATCCTAATTTAAATCTGCCATGCCAATTGCACAGAATGCCACTTTCACCACCCCACCTTCAGAGTTGCTGGCCTGTAACACAATTCCCAAAAAAAACCACAAGCAGCCAGGGAGGAGAAATAAACTAGAAGGGTTACCCAAACATATCAAGAGTGCTCAAACAGTCACAGCGTAATAAGGATGTTAAGTTGGCCTGAATCATGGTCATAATTGTAATGAGGAGAGATCACTAAAACATTTACACTTATCAAATAAACCTTTATCAAAAATAAATTTGTTGGCATTAGACTGTAATGCTCGAAACAGCCCCTACAGGGCACCATAACAAATATATAATTTGTAAGAAACATGGGTACTACTAAATCGCGCCCCCTTCCTTTACTGACTCCATTTTCAAAATCTCTCTTACATATAAATTATTGACCCAACACTCCTGAGGCGACCACAGCCCCTTCTAGAGCCTTCTGTGACCCTTTTAGGCACCTAGAACTGTATTCTGGTATCGAGTTCACCCCCACAGAAGGGACCCAAGCCTAACCCATGGCCCACCATGGCCACTACCACAAGGGCTCCCAAGGCTGTGGAGACAAACACTGGAGGATCGAGACCTGCTTCTTCTTGGAAGTTTTGCTGACAATAACTCAAATTAACTAGAACACAATGTGTTTTTCAAGCCCTGTATAAAACTCAGACCTATTTTCTAGTTGCCTGCAGATTTTTTTGCATTCATCAAGACAAAAGAATATTATACTCTTGGGAGTACTGAACACTGCGGCACCGAAGTAACAAAGTGTAAAATGGCGTTGTCTCTGACCGAGAAGCAGGATGGGCATTGCAACCGTGGAGTAAATACACGCAACAGTATGCCCAGACCTGGGCACCATAGCTCAGTGCGACTTAAAGGAGCAGGTCTGCACCGCATATATGGGGTGTGTCCAAGACTAACTTACATATGGTTGGCTGTGTTCGTATTCGTCCATCTAAATAATCACTTGTGACACCAATAATCACCTAAGCGTGAAAACTGGAGGGGTGAAGCAGCAAGAAAAAACATTCAATCCCATTACTTCCTTAAGAGTGCTAGCCGGAAATTAAATAAGCAATGCCCTGAACACAAGCAATGAAAGGTCACTAATCACCCAATCACAAAACAGTAAATAACAAATGCTCCAAAAGGCGGGACAAACATGGAAGAGGGAAGAAAGCCACTGAATAAGAAAAAAGAAACTGAGATACACAAGCAAGGCATTTCATGAAAAGGAAAAATTTGACACAAAGTCTATACGTATATATTTGAATGGATAAGTGACAACAGGCTTTCACAATGTTTTGAAGCCATGCTGTACAGCAATGCGGATGCTTCAGTGTGGCTAAAACTAATTTAAGAAGGCGCTATGGTGCAGCCAGGGCTAATGCGCTTTTTATTTTTTTTAAGTGTATTAGCACTGGATGCATCATATTATTATTTTAGTCATGCTGCACAACAGCCACAATGGTATACATCATGGCTACAAATTATTGCCAACATGAGTAATGCCCATGCTGAGCAGCATGAACAAAAGGCAATGGCAAAGCCCATAGCCTCAAAAGTGAGATCTATTGTCTTTGCCAATGCTTGTTAAACCGCAGCACAACACCGCTGTGATTCTGAGCTAATCAGTTAATCTCCTCATACGTGAAAAAGCAAAAGTATATAATTTGGCAAAAAATCCTATCACATATAGTAAGCAATTTCACCCATCTCTAGGTCTAGGAAAATGCCTTTGGAAGCAGAAAAGATCTTTGGGCCATTAGAGGCAGATAAAATCTGTTGTCACAATAAACATCCATTTCACAGTAGAAAGGGGCTTCTTTGAAGTGTGTGAGGGGCGCAGTAAAACATAGCTACAAACAGCAAGAGAATTAATGAGGAAAGGGAAGAAGAAAAAAATAAAAGTAAAGCTTCAATCACAGCAGGATCAGCGGAAGGACAGAAATCAAGCTGAAGCAATCAGTACTTGGTCCATGCTCCAGCCGAAGGAAGAGGAAGGGAAGCCACCACGCACTGGCCAATTAGAAGGCAGCTGATATGAGTGACAGTGGCGCAAATTAATGCTAAGCAATGGGCGGGCTGCAAGCCCCTTGTTGTACACAATATCACTTACAAGTGAGATCACATGCACTGTCGCAGGCGAGACCTAAAAATCACCTAACGCTGTCTGGAGGCGAGAACGTAAAACGACTGACAGAAATACATGACAAAGTAATTACCAGCGGCTCTAATTACTTAACATACCCTATCCATCATTTTCTTTTTTCTTAGGGAACTTCGGCGTAAGCACGGGTCCCACCCCATACATCACCAATGAGGGAGAGTTGCCCTGTTGTCTCCAACACACACGGGACAGTCACCTGGCCCTTGCACAGTCTGGAGTTCCCCCTGCGTTACCTTCCTGGTGCAGAAGGGGGTTATACGAAATAATAATGGGTTGTACGAGGCTGGCTGCTGCAGAGACAAGTGTGGCTATGTCCTTCCAGACCAAGGTTCTTCAAGAAACGAAAGTGTCCAGAGATGTAGGCGCACAGCATCCTACAGAGGTGAAATCAAACACTGCCTGTGTGATCTTGCGCAAATCACTCTCTGTCCAAACATCAGTTCCACCAACTTTAGCCCGAAAGCGGAGAAATCGAGAAACTCCAGCAACAAGCCTGCAGTGACCACATATGTCACCAGGCCTTGGCTCGGACAGAGCCCTGGCGAAAACCAGTTCCTGGCGACTGGGCCAGTCCCAGCTCCGCCTCTTACCACCTACTGCCCTTGGCCACAAACCTACGTTCCTTCGAGGCAGGACGTCATCTCCAGGGCCTTCGCAAGCCGAAAGGAATGCCAGGCTGGCCGGCTGTCTGCCCCGCCCCCAGGCAGTGCCCACCATCTTCCTCGGAGGGGTTATGCTGGCAGAGGGCAGGCGTCGGAGCTCCTAGTGATGAAATACATACAGAGTGCGGGCACACCCCACCAGCAGGTCCCCAAGGCTGTGGCAGCCATGGGGACTCGGGCCCTGGGCATTCGAGGACGCCCGGAAACTGCCACAGATACGATCACTCATTAAAAGGCAGAGAAACGGAACACGTCCGAATATTCACAAATACAATGCAAAAGAGCATTTAACTTGAAAAGTTGTTTCTGGTTCTCAACAAGAAAAAACTTTTTTTTCCCACGTAACAACCAATTTCCACATCACCAGTTTTGTTTTGTTCCATAGTCCCTTGAAATTGAAATCACTCCTGTTCTTCAAACTAACAAATATAAATTAATTATCGGGGCAGTAAACTACTTGCAAACTTTGGGCGAATACTCAAAAAACTGCTTACTTGTGGGGCATATACTTTATCTCATAGGCCCATCAAGGACCACCCAACAAACTCCTCCTGTGAGCAAAACAATCTACACGTGCACCACCCCCCCCCCCCGAAAATTCCCATTACTTTGAATCCGGAATGAGACTTCGCCCAGGTTAATGTAGTTGTTTACTTGGGTTAGCTGTACTGATAAGATTTCATTTTTTTAAACCGGACTTTGCTAACATGGAAATGATTTTTTACTATAAAAACTGACAGAAGTATTTGGAGAGTCTGAGTTTCACATGTATTCCTCCATCAGGCGCTGCAAACGCAGAAACTCTTGGGGTACCCACTCCACCTGATAACAGATTTCTACCCCTTCTTTTCAGCCAAGTACATGTTGTCTGAATCCTCATCCAGCCCTCAGAAGTCACCGAAAACCCACAAGTACATTAAAAAATACAAATAAAAAAAGATGAGAAAAACTCGACAACGGTCCTCTGCAGGCATTCAGTGGAGTGACTTCACCCCAAATTCTAGATACGTATATTTTCCAATGATGAACGCACCTGTTCCTACTGTAACGCTGTTGTACTCATCACACAGGTGTTTCTTTCTCACACAGCGTTTAGATTAGAATTGTTGTTTGAGATTTTACTTAGAAGCATTAGAAATAGGAGTTGAGTGAATACAGTGTAATTTTCTTTCGTTTACTAAGGCAGCATTTGAGAAGAATTAAGCAACATTATGTGACATTTGAAAATGGGTATTTAGCAGTGAGTTTTTGTACAAAACGGGTCCTCGTGTCCACTTTGGAAGCGAGGTCACATTACGTGTCACAAAATAAGTACAAATTACAAATGCCACAAACAACACCTGGTCGCTTTGTTTGTTTGTGTTGTTCCCGTGCTCCCGAAATAGGATTTTAACCCAAATGTATACGAAATTACGCGACTTGGCGAAACTTCAGCAATTCTGCTTAACAGTGTAAAATGCTAGAAATAACTTGAGATTTTGTAAGCTTAAGGAACATTTTTATCTAGGCCTAATTAAAAGTTACACAGACCGGCCATTTAGGAGGGGGGGGAATTGGAGAGGCCAGCTGCTGCTGTTTGCGGCCGGCTGCTTCGCATTCTTCTATTTACCTTCTCAAATGGTATCCACCATCTTGGGCAAAGAAAATGGTGGCCGCGCCATGACACACACATGGGCATTCTTTACGCAGGCACTCACTAACAGAATGGCGGTGGCTACGTCACCACTGACTTTTTCCTTTTTTGCTGATGCAGCATAGAAATGGCTAAAAGCATTTAGCTTTTTACTGATGCTGTACTGCACTGGTCAACAGTACTGGCAAAGCTATTATTGGTCCAAATGGAGAGTCCTACTGGCTTTGCCAATGCTTGTTCTAGCTCTCGTATAACTTCACCAGTGGTTACAATGAGACAGATGACTTGGAGTATTTGTAAGGCGCCTTCTGTGTACAGCTCTAAAGTACTCCTATCAGTGGCTGGGATTACTGTACAGCAGTGGTTCCCAACATGTGGTCCTGGGGGTCCACGATGCCTTCTTAGGGGGTCCGCAACTGCTTAGAAAATTAAACAAGTATTAACAATTTAGGTCCCCGGCTTTCAAAAGTGACTCAGTGAGGAGGTCCCCGGATTCCAATATTGATTCAGTGGGGGTCCCCGGGTTCCAGTAATGATGAAGTGGGGTTCCACAAAAGTCAAAAGGTTGGGAATCACTGCTGTAGAGAGCTCCACACTGGTTACCAAAGTATATTAATCTCTAAATGTGCATTTACCCAGAAAGGAAGAGTAACAGATTGTAGCTTTTTATTTTTTAGTCTAGGGTGCATTTTCTTGCAGGTGTAGTGTTTGTCGCCTTGCTTTGCATGGTTCTTTATGGTACATGGCTACAGGTTCAGGTAGTGTTTTCTCTCCTGCAGATCCACTGCAGTCTTGATGCATGGCAGCCATTTTAATTTCCACTCTAAAACAGAGGACAGCCATGTTAGAACTGTAAATTAAAATGTCAAAATAGAGAAAAATAAAAAGTGCTAAAAAGGATGTGAGTGGCCCAGCAACACTTGGGAGCTGCCAGGACATCAATTAGCAACATAGGGAGCATAAATGCAAAGGGGTGAAAATGGACACAAGGGGGCAGGAAATGCATTAAAAAATAAGCATTTGCAATGAAACGGGTCTTGTATTTGCTCAAGTTAGAGCCATTAGCGTTGTAAACTCCTAACCGGACTTTTCTTGCCACATAAATTGAAAAGTAAAACAGTTTCACATAAGCGAGCTGATTCAAAGCGCCACGTCATGAGCGTGTAGGAGACACACAAGAAAAAAGAAGTTCGCTCGGAGTCAAACGTATTGCCAAAAGTGCAATTATTTATGTAACAGGGTCGATGGCCAAGGCGGTAACAAAACCATCCCAAGGAGGGACATACGTAAAGCATTGATCAACGAAAATAAAGGATTTTTAAAAGGAAAGCCCATAAACGCGTGATAGTGATGGGCGAGAGGTGGGCGTGGTTAAAAGCCCAGATACATACCTACATGTCGGAAAAACAGCGCTTGCGCACTGCTATGCTCGACCTAAACAAAGAAAACAAGCAACGAAGACCAGCACTCCCACGGAGCGCTTAAATTAGATAGACAAAGCCCCTGGAGCGTACAGTGGAAGGATACAACTCATCAAGTCCGAACACTGGAAGACTGCAATGTAGTCGGAAAACGCAAGAATCGGGAGGAACGTCACTGAATCAGGCGCAGTGAAGTGACAGACAACAAAGCCATCCAATCAGCAGCAAGGCGCTGAACCAAAGCCCACTCTTAGTATCAGTAACATTCTGGACACAATAGGTTGACAGGCTGCAGCCAAGGCCTACAACCTCCCCTGGAGGCACCTCTGCTCTACACAAGCTTCAGAACCCCCAGTTCTCTCCGTGCCCATCACCCCCAGAGCGGGAGGCATCCAGGAAGGATGGCATCCGGGCCTGTACCGCTCAGTTTCTTCTGACCCGATGTGTGGTATGGTCGCTGAGACAGGGCTGCTTTAATTTCACATATATTTATGCGGAATAAATCAATTCTGATAACATGCACGTTTTCGGAGCTGCGCCTCTCAGTCAGTGGCACTTACAATCAATCATGTTGCATTGGCATGAAGCTGCCACACTGCCAGACACCACTCGAGGTTTCAGAGAACCAATAAAAGATGTTAAGCTGTGAAGAGACGAGGCAGCAAGCGTGCTCCTGCTCTTGGGACCCGTTGGCATCACCTTCTCAGGATTGGGGGGGGGGGGGTGGGGAGTCTAGCGGGGCAAGCAGCTGGCGGGGACAGAGGCCACCAAAGTTGGCCAGTCGGCATCATCACAGGCCGCCCAGTGCAGTGGGCCCGGCAAGCTGCAATGCAGGCCAACAGAGAGGCACGGGAGGCTCGTGGGCACAGTGGCCACATGGAACAAAAAATGAACCATACAGGACACCGTCCAGACAGTGCCTGGGGCCTGCTGGCTCAAATACAGCCCCTACAGACCCATACAGGATGGTGTCCCGTGCCAGGGGCTCAGACGCCAGCTTCACAGGTGACCCCAGGACCATATGGCGGGCACACAGGCGACCAGAGAGGCATACAGGAGACCGCCATCCTGGAATAACAAGCTGCCACCGACACAGCCATAGATGAGATCACCTAGTATATGGGGCCCACCTGGCAGAAACACAAGCCATCCTAGGGCCCGAGGGAAGGTGGAGCCTGAAGGTGGCTCTGATGGAAGCAGAAGCATAGACTCTCACTGTGCAGGAGGCAGTGCTTAATTTGTGCTTGTTGTTCCCGGTGCAGAGCACTGGCACTTATTTTTGAGGGCCGGCGCTTATTCTTCTGCCTCAAGCATTTGCTGCGAGCAAAAGACACATATGGGAAAGACGGAGGAAGTGAAAAACGAAAAGGCGTCTTTCTTCGGTTAACACCAGTCACTAGACAGTTTGCAGGTTAAATAAATACGAGTTGAGATTCCAGCCGATGGTAGGAGGCTGTTTGAGGGCCTCAGGTTACAGGGGTCAACACAAGCAGATGGTCTGCCAGGGCAGAGGGGGGGCCTCCAGATGCCGGTGTGGGTCGCATGAGTCGGACAGCGCCAGAGGTTTGACAAGAGGAGCTCACTGTGTTGGTAAATATAGCTTTGCGGGTTGTCCGCTCCACCCACCCTTCTAAGGTGAACAAACAGACCACGACCGGACTGGAACAACAGCGCCTACTATCGAAGCGCCACCCTGCACTTCCGGTTGAGGCGCGTTAAACCGAATCAGTCAGTGTCAGGGCTCTCCCAGAGCACCGCGGTCACTCTACCTCACTCCGCCATCAGTGCACAGTACTGGCAAAAGGAGAGAGGATGTATTAATTAAAAGCAAATCTTGAAGAAAGCAGGGATACCGCAGGCCGCTCCTGGTTTCCATGGTGACAGAATCCCCCCAGAGTCCGGGTGGAAAGGCCTGCGTTGCCATGGAGAGGAGGCCGGGATGTTTAGGACCACAGAGCCCGGGGCTGTGATGGGGAACCCCGACAGGCAGCGACGCCTCCTCTTTAATTGTACATAAAAAAACAGACGGGGGCTTCTGCGGCAGGACCGAGCCACAACCCCTGCGGCGGGATGTCGTGCCATGGGACCAATGGGCTCAACCGGATCCCTTCTCCCAGCACAAGCACTGGGTGGTGCTGGATGGGGGTCTGGCTCTGTGTGGGTCAGTTTTCAAACTGAAGGGCTGGGGCATCAGAGGTCCGTGGGATGTCACCCAGTTGAGGCATGCGAAGGAAGAGAGCTCCCAGATAAAGATCGGGAGAAGGAGGTGTGGGTCTCACAGAAAGAGACCACCGGAGCCAGCCGATGGGAGCGGGGTTGTCACAGGCAGACCTGCTTCTGCCGAGACCCTCACCAAGAGAACCGAGGGCAGGGTGGAGAGGAGGTCTGCTCTGACACTCCCACAAAAGGGACCTGGAGGCAAGGTTTGCACGTGGGTGGGACGTGATCTGAGACCGTTATCCACAGAACAGTGCTTACTTTGTACTTGTTGTTTCCGGTGCTGAGCACCGGCACTTACTTTTGAGGGCCGGCACTTAGGCTTCTGCCCCAAGCATTTGCTGCGAACAAAAGTCACATGGGAAAGACGGATGAAGAGAAAAACGAAAAAGCGTCACAATGGGAGAAAGCTGCAAGAATGAGCTGAAGGGGCAGGGAGTGGCTGTAAATGGATTGAAGAGGCCCCGGATGGCTCCAGGATTACGCTGCCTCAGTATTCTGTGCTCGCACATTTAATTGCAGCAGCCGCCGTGTTTCAGAGTAGAGCTCTGAGCACCGGCACGTTTTTATTTACAAATTAAGCACTGCCACGGAAGAAAGCCCATTGGTAAGGGAGAGTGGACTAAGCCTGACCGGAGACTCCCAGAAGGAGACCAAGGTGGCAAGGTTGGAGGGTTTGGTGTAAAACCTACAGAAGGAGACCTCAGAAGGAGAGCTGTGGCTGGGGGATGGAGAATGAGGTCTGCTCAGGATCTCCCAGAAAGAGTTCTGGGTCAGAGGAAGAAGATGTGGGCTTGGTCTGAGAATCGTATAAAGAGAACTGGGGATAGCGATGAAAGCAGAAGGTCTGTTCTAGTGCTCGAGGAACCAGAGCTAACGCCGGTGACAGAAGTCTGATATACCCAGACTCGCACAACCTAGAAGAGAGACAAGAAAATCCTATCTAAAAAGGTGTGGCGCTACAAAGCTCATGTCTGAGACCAACTCCAAACGATGGGATATAACAAATCAGAGTCTAGTTAAAAAAAGGTTAACAAAAATATCTGACGAAGTGGGCAAAAAGGCAAAGAACCTTCTGATCGCTAAGATGACGAAACAACACATCAAATCTCACATCCTGGCTGTTCGATCCCTATACCACACCCTGGAAACGAGTGAACCTGATAAGCAGGTCCTATATAAAGCCGAAATGACAGAAGACTTGTCACGTAGACGTTACATTCAAGGTCCTCAGCTTAGCAAATTAACTTTGGACCGGGTGGATTCCCTCGAGGTGCCCACAACACCAGAAGTAACCATCAGGCAATTAAAAAGCCTCAAACTCTCCAAGGCATCGGCTCCGACAGGATCATCTTGGACTTTTATAGGATGATCTGGCCAGGCATGATGCAACTTATGGCCACGTTTTAATGACATATCAACAAGAGGTGCAGTCACCCCTACTGTGACTGAGGAGAGGGTTTCAGTCATTTAGAAGTAGGTGGAAGAGCCTAAATATTTTGTCTCCTAATGGCCAGTTTCTTCACTGAAAGTGCATTTTAAAATATGCACAAAAAATATTTCATAGACTGCAACATCATCTACAAAATGTAAGACACCAGGGCCCGGAGGGAAGCAAGGTGCATTAAAATAGCCTAGGCGGTGTGTTCTAGCAAAACACAATTCTTTGAACAAATACAGAGGGGTTCTGGTCTAGGAGGAGGCGAACAGTATAAGTATACACAGATCAGCACTGGATCTCCCAGAAAGAGATTAAAGAGGCAGCGATCCTTCCACTCACTGTGTGCGAAAAATAGTAATGGAGGGCACCCCTCCACCCCCATGACCTGGATACAAGCTGCTAGTTAAAGGCTTGAATACCACAAAACGTAGAGCAGATCGGCTGAGAGGGGGAGGTGGGTGCGGAGTTCTCTCATGAACTATGGGACGCCACCTCTAGCAACACCCATAAAGAAGACACCTAGACGTGGGTCCCTTGCTCGCTGCGCCACTATATTCAAGCTAGCCTGGCTGATGAAGTGTGATACCCAAAAACCGGTCCCAGGATGCTTGCTTCCTGTCCAGAGAGCATCTGGCCTGGCAGTTCGGGCTGGACTCTTCCCATGGGGAACAAGGTCAAGACTGATTTGCATACAGCTGGGTCCAAACCATGGTGACGTGGTGAGCACAATAACGATGGATTAAACCCAGATCTGTGACTGGGGGTAAGTGTTTGAAAAGTTTCAAAATCTCTGTCCATCATTTTATTTTGTTGTGCGATATTGATTTGTCTTTAATCATCTCCTTATACTCCGGAGTCAGGCTCTTCAAAGTAGCCGACGAACACAGCAAGACCAAATCGGCCTTCAGCAATCATTCTTGAAGTCACAAGATGTGGAAGGATCCTTGATCGGGAGTTAGACAATTCACCTTTGTGTGTGTGAAATCTAGGTTGCTCTAAGTGGTGGCTGGGTGTCCACCTGGAGAACACAATTGGTTACTTAAAGAAAAAACGCCCCAGCTAAACATTAAGATCTCGCTTTGGCCTACTACCTTTAACATCTTTGCTAAGAACCTAGGAACGAATTCTAGAGCACAACTGTTACCCAGAATGGGGCATCCCGGCTCTGAGAAGAGCTTACTGGGGATGTTAACTGTTTCAAGACTTTTCCAAAATGACAGTAAAGTAGGAGTACATTTAAAAGATTCAGGCATGGGGTTCCAAATTGTGGCCACTTCGAAAGAAAAAACATGACCTCCAATTCAACTCCTTTTTAATCATGGAAACCTGAAAAATAATAGCTGAGGAAGAGCGAAGTACACAAGCAGGTCTTCAATGACATATCTTGGTTTTGAGATAGACATGGTCTTCATTCCTTAAAGGTCTACAGAAAAAGCATGGGTCCTTCAAGATACATCTTTGTTGTACTAGATACCAGTGCAAAAGTGAGAGATAACTCACTGACTCCCTGAACGGCAAGTTCATGAATGAGGCCACATTCCAAACATGTGCAGCCTTTTGACCAAATAGGCAGGAAGACTCAGATACAGTGAATTTCTGTAGTCCAAACAGAAAGTGATAGGTGCTAGGATCAGAGTTTTCCAAGCTGTTACAGGAAAGAGGGAGAACATTTTACATAAAGATCGAAGCAAACCGAAATACTTAGAAGCCACAGAAGAAATAAAATTGCAGATGGTAAGGGGCCGACATCAAATAAGAAGTCTAAATTCCTCAAACTTGAAGTTGTACGAGGGTTCATCAGACAAAGGACTAGATGGAGGATTCACAGTGCAACAGCAAAATCTCCATCTTTTTAGAGTTCAAATTCAAGTTACAACTCCTCCATGTTGCCATCGCCAACATACAGGCGGAAAAGCAATCCTTAACGTCACAGATACTATTTGAAATGGAAACAATAACCTTTGTGTCATAAGCATAAGGAATCATGTTAAAACAAAAGGACCTGATCAATGCCACCAGAGTGGAAAAATATACATTAAAGCAGGTGGGAATGAGGAAAGAACTCTGTTGCACTCCTCAAGTAAATTTAACATTATCTAAGGAAAAGTTTGTAAATAGATGCAATGCATTAGGTCTCGCACTTGCTTGAGTTAGAGCTACTGACGTCATACTTATTTAACTCAACTTTTCTTGGCACACAAGTTAGTCAACCCTGCCTCATAATTTGGTATTTTCCTGTCACATAATTCCAGTGGCCCTGCATATAACTAAAGCATTTCCGTTTACCTTCTTCCTCTATCTGCTGCCAAAAATGAAAATGTTGCCATTTAGCATCCTAATTTAAACCTGCCATGCTAATGCCAATAGAATACCACGTTCATCACCCCACCATCAAAGCTGCTGGCTGGCTAATACAAGTCAGAAAAAATATGACACAAGACAGCCATGAAGGAGCAACACGAGTAATGAACTAGAAGGGTCACCCAAACATATACAGAGTATTCAAACAGTCGTAGTGTAATAAGGAGGTTAATTTGGCTTGAATCATGGTCATAACTACAATAAGGAGAGATTAATAAAAACTATGCAATTTTCATGTAAAACCGATAGAAACCTTTATCAGAAATAAATGTTTGCCATTAGACTGTAAGGCTCAGAACAGCCCCTCAGGACACCACAATGATAATAGCATTTGTAAGAACCATGGCCATGAACCACATAGTTAGCCCCTAGAAGAAATAATCACATAAAAAGAAAATGTCATTAAGTAATGCAGTGTAACCCTATATTTAGCCCCTAGAGGGCATAACGCATTACACATTTTTAGGGCTAGAAAGGCCTACTGCAATGAAAATACAAACAAGGCCTTTAAAACACAAACTACTCCCAGCTGTAAAACAAAAAATTACAACCATGAAAGCGTTTAAAAGGACATTGGACGGTGGGAGGGGTTATTATTTTTGAGTCCCTATTAGCCTTGTGCGAGGACCCAGAGATGATGTAGACAGAAAGAACAAATTGTGGTGAACGTTTTGAAGGCTGCCCCATTTTCTTGGTACCACCAGAGGGTGAGATATGAGAAACAATGCTTTGTAAAAGTAATGCCCTCAAAGCATTATGGGGCGAGTTTGCATGCCTACAAATATTGTAGTAGGTTGACTGTAATGCTTAGAACAGCCCCCAGAGGACACCAAAATAAAAACAACACTTGGAAAAAACATATTCATGTAACCATAAAGTTAGCCTCTAGAGGGCATAGCCACATGAAAAGACAATGACAGAAAGTAACGCAGAGTAACCGTATATTTAGCCCCTAGTGGTGTAGTGAAATACACATTTTGAAGGCTAGCAGGCCTACTGCAATGATATAACAAACAAGGCCCTAAAACAAAATTACTGCCTGTTGCAAAACAAATGTTTTAGCCAAGAGAGAACTTAAAAAGACACTGAATGGTGGGAGGGGTTATTATTTTGGGGTCCCCACTAACAGAGTGGGGACCCAGAGATGAAAAGCATATCATGGTGAATGTTTTGAAGGTGGTCCCATTGTCCTAGGACCAACCACAAAGGTAGAGTTATGAGCAAACAGGTTTTGTAAAATGAATGCCCTGCAAAGCATTATAGGTCGAGTTTCTGTGCGCAAATATTGTACTATGTTGATATATTGACTTTAATACTTAGAACAGCCCCTAGAGGACACCACAATGAAAATAGTATTTGTAAGAAACATGGATATGTAACCATGACGTTAACCCCTGGAGGGCATAACCACATGAAAAGAAAATGGCAGAAAATAATGCATTCTAACCATATATTTAGCCCCTAGAGGGTGTAGTGCCTTACAAATTTTCTGAGCTACCATGCTTACTGCAATGATATTACAAACAAGACCCTTAAAACACAAACTACTCCGAGCTGTAAAATAAAAGTTCCAACCATGATAGAGCTTACAAAGACACAATGGTGTGAGGGGTAATTATTTTGGGGTCCCAACTAACCTAGTGTAGGCACCCAGAGATGATAAAGACAGAAAGAGCATGTTGTTGTAATTATTTTGGTAGTGGTCCCATTGTCCTAAGACCACCACTGGCTGAGTTATGAGCAAAAATGTTTTCTAATAGTAGTGGCCTGCAAAGCATTATGGGGTGAGTTTACCAAAAGCAATGAATACTGTGGTATCGGCTCTCCTGCTGTCTCGTGAAAGCTGCTTTGAGGATTTCTGTGTTTTTTACCTAAAGCATTTATCAATTACAAGTGTTTTTGTGAAAGCTATGAAGCGCGAAGGGGAGGGTCGATAGAAATTACTGATTAAATAACCATATGAACAATGTGACCTGCACTTGAATACCGCTGATGGAGTTTGCGCTGTGAGCACCATGGCCACTAAGGAGCACGAAGCGGAGAGACAAACGAAAAAAACTGTTTACTCACTTGGAAGTATGTCGGCAATCGTACAATAATCCATGTGACAGGGTCAGTCTGCAAGGCGGTAACAAAACCGTCCTAAAGCAGGACAAACATAAAGCATTTACCAATGACATCAAGGAATGTTTGAAAGGCAAGCCCATGAATAAGTTTAAGTGATGGCCGTGAGATGGGCGCGGTGAAAAGCCCACAGAATACTTACAAATAGGTCGAAAAGCGCTTGTGGGCTGGACCTAAAAATGGCCAGGGCAAGGTCAAGGACTTCCACATCAGAGACAATGAATAAGCACAGAATGAGAGTATGTCAAAGGCTGCAGAAAGGTCCAACAGGACGAAGGTGACCGAGCAGCCTTGGTTCAGGATGGCTCTAAGTTCATCACAAGCGCTTGGAGCGTTGTCCACATGAAGAGCTCTAAAAGCAGACTGTGTATAACGGAACAGATGACTGGCTACAACATAAGCTGATAGCTAGATGTTGCCATGCTCTTCTATTATCTAGGCTTGGAAAGGACGCAGAGAAAGGTTTCTGCCACATAGCTCTGTAGTACGCCTGAAACTTGACTGGCAACAAGCCAGTTATACCAGTACTGGAAACACAGTGCACCCTGATCCTGGCCCAATACACTCTATGATATTCTCGTACTGTAAGAACACAATTTGCCAAAGCACCTCAGTCAACATACACGGGACCTCTGCTTTTCCGGTACAAAATGGCTCTTCCAGTACTTCCTGAATTGAGGCCCAGACGCTCCTGCGATTCCGCTAATAGAAGTTCAGACAATGTACCTCGATCAGGGCCCACAGCAGCTCCTGCTGTGGCAGTAATGTCACCACACAACTCTTGCACTACCGGTACTGCCCAGCTCGGGCAAAGCATGTACACCCTGGCCCAGAGCCTAGCGCATCACATGCTATCCGAGCGCTAGAAACACCCGCTCTGCCAAAAAACCCAAGGTACATGTGCACACTGCTGTTCCAGTACTGGGACCGAAGATCTCTGCCATTGAACCTCTATCACAGCCTCATCTAGAGCATACACTGTTGTTTCTGTATGTGCAATACACAGCTCTGTCATTAAACACACGTGCACCCAAGGTACATGTGTACACTACTGTTCCAGTACGGAGACCACAGACCTCTGCCAATGCACCTCTATCACAGCCTGGCCTAAGGCATACACTGTGTTCCTGTATGTGCAATACAGAGCTCTGTCATTAAAAACAGACGCACCCTAGGGTAAAGCACCCCTGCTGTTCCAGAACTGGGACCGAAGTCCTCCGCCAATGCACCTCTATCACAGCCTGGCCCAAGGCACACACCGTTGTGTCTGTATGTGCAGGACACAGCTCTGCCCGTGTGTCAGTCCTGGCCTGGGTCCACCCTGCCACATCACTTCGGCCAGTGCAAGCCTGGCCTTCAGGCTTATTGTTGCATCAGTCATCACACTGCCAGCCCTGCGGTGACCCACGCTTCTGGAATGAGGACCCCAGGGAAGGGGCGGGGGGCATTCCCAGTCCCAACACACCCCCATGTCGGATCCATTACTGTACCAAACAAATGGGCAACACGGCAGCGATCCGGGCTGTGCACGACGTCAGGCTGCGCCATGTGCCGTCTGCACACTAATGAGGCAGCAGGTGCAATGATTCACAGCCCCACTCAAGGAGCGGAGGGTAAACAGGCCCCGGCTACCAAAACAGAGGCCTGGGGCCTGGGAAGCGGGGCCACCGAGGCCCAGACGCTCTCTTCGGGAGCGCACGCTCTCACAGGGGGGCTCAGGGGGTCTAACACACTCTCACAGGGGGTCTCAGTGGGCCTAACACTCTCACAGGAGGCCTGAGACCTGGGAAGCGGGGCCACCGAGGCCCAGACGCTCTCTTCGGGAGCGCACGCTCTCACAGGGGATCCCAGGGGGTCTAACACACTCTCACAGGAGGCCTCAGTGGGCCTAACACACTCTCACAGGAGGCCTGAGACCTGGGAAGCGGTGCCACCGAGCCTCAGACACACTCTTCGGGAGCGCACGCTCTCACAGGGGGTCTCAGGGGGTCTAACACACTCTCACAGGGGGTCTCAGTGGGCCTAACACTCTCACAGGAGGCCTGAGACCTGGGAAGCGGGGCCACCGAGGCCCAGACGCTCTCTTCGGGAGCGCACGCTCTCACAGGGGGTCTCAGGGGGTCTAACACTCTCACAGGAGGCCTCAGTGGGTCTAACGCACTCTCACAGGAGGCCTCAGTGGGTCTAACACACTCTCACAGGGGGTCTCAGTGGGCCTAACACTCTCACAGGAGGCCTGAGACCTGGGAAGCGGGGCCACCGAGGCCCAGACGCTCTCTTCGGGAGCGCACGCTCTCACAGGGGGTCCCAGGGGGTCTAACACACTCTCACAGTAGGCCTCAGTGGGTCTAACACTCTCACAGGAGGCCTCAGACCTGGGAAGCGGTGCCACCGAGCCTCAGACACACTCTTCGGGAGCGCACACTCTCACAGGGGGTCTCAGGGGGTCTAACACACTCTCACAGGAGGCCTCAGACCTGGGAAGCGGTGCCACCGAGCCTCAGACACACTCTTCGGGAGCGCACACTCTCACAGGGGGTCTCAGGGGGTCTAACACACTCTCACAGTAGGCCTCAGTGGGTCTAACACTCTCACAGGAGGCCTCAGACCTGGGAAGCGGTGCCACCGAGCCTCAGACACACTCTTCGGGAGCGCACACTCTCACAGGGGGTCTCAGGGGGTCTAACACACTCTCACAGGAGGCCTCAGACCTGGGAAGCGGTGCCACCGAGGCCTAGACGCTCTCTTTGGGAGCGCACGCTCTCACAGGGGGTCTCACACACTCTCACAGGGGGTCTCAGGGGGTCTAACACACTCTCACAGGAGGCCTCAGTGGGTCTAACACACTCTCACAGGAGGTCTCAGGGGGTCTAACACTCTCACAGGAGGTCTCAGGGGGTCTAACGCACTCTCACAGGGGGTCTCAGTGGGCCTAACACACTCTCACAGGAGGTCTCAGTGGGTCTAACGCACTCTCACAGGAGGTCTCAGTGGGTCTAACGCACTCTCACAGGGGGTCTCAGGGGGTCTAACACACTCTCACAGGAGGTCTCAGTGGGTCTAACGCACTCCCACAGGGGGTCTCAGTGGGTCTAACGCACTCCCACAGGGGGTCTCAGTGGGTCTAACACACTCTCACGGGGGTCTCGGGCCCGAGACACCACCTCCTCACCAACACTGTCACAAGAGGCCTCAGACGCACTCTCCTAGAGCACACACTCTCACAGGGGGTCTCAGTGGGTCTAACACACTCTCACAGGGGGCCTCAGACCTGGGAAGCGGTGGCACCGAGGCTCAGGTACTCTCTTCGGGAGCGCACGCTCTCACAGGGGGTCTAACACACTCTCACAGGGGGCCTCAGACCTGGGAAGCGGTGCCACCGAGCCTCAGACACACTCTTCGGGAGCGCACACTCTCACAGGAGGTCTCAGTGAGTCTAACGCACTCTTACAGGGGATCTCAATGGTTCTAACGCACTCTCACAGGGGGCCTCAGACCTGGGAAGAGCTTCTACCGAGCCTCAGACGCACTCTCCTAGAGCACACATTCTCACAGGAGGCCTCAGTGGGTCTAACACTCTCACAGGAGGCCTCAGACCTGGGAAGCGGTGCCACCGAGCCTCAGACACACTCTTCGGGAGTGCACACTCTCACAAGGGGTCTCAGTGGGTCTAACACACTCTCACAGGGGGCCTCAGACCTGGGAAGAGCTGCTACTGAGCCTCAGACGCACTCTCCTAGAGCACACACTCTCACAGGAGGCCTCAGTGGGTCTAACACTCTCACAGGAGGCCTCAGACCTGGGAAGCGGTGCTACCGAGGCTCAGACGCACTCTTCGGGAGCGCACGCTCTCACATGGGGTCTCAATGGGTCTAACACACTCTCACAGGGGGCCTCAGACCTGGGAAGCGCTGCCACCGAGGCTCAGACGCTCTCTTCGAGAGCGCACACTCTCACAGGGGGTCTCAGTTTGTCTAAAACACTCCCACAGGAGGCCTCAGACCTGGGAAGAGCTGCCACCGAGGCTCAGGCTCTCTCTTCGGGAGCGCACGCTTTCACAGGGGGTCTCGGGCCCGAGACACTTCCTCCTCACTAACACCATCACAAGAGGCCTCAGACGCACTCTTCGGGAGTGCACACTCTCACAGGGGGTCTCAGTGGGTCTAACACACTCTCACAGGAGGCCTCAGACCTGGGAAGCGGTGCCACCGAGGCTCAGACACACACTCCTGGAGCACACACTCTCACAGGAGGTCTCAGTGGGTCTAACGCACTCACAGGGGGTCTCAGTGGGTCTAATGCACTCTCACAGGGGGTCTCAGTGGGTCTAACACACTCTCACAGGAGGCCTCAGACCTGGGAAGCGGTGCCACCGAGCCTCAGACACACTCTTCGGGAGCGCACACTCTCACAGGGGGTCTCAGTGGGTCTAACACACTCTCACAGGGGGCCTCAAACCTGGGAAGAGCTGCTACCGAGCCTCAGACACACTCTCCTAGAGCACACACTCTCACAGGAGGCCTCAGTGGGTCTAACACACTCTCACAGGGGGCCTCAGACCTGGGAAGCGGTGCCACCGAGGCTCAGACACACACTCCTGGAGCACACACTCTCACAGGAGGTCTCAGTGGGTCTAACGCACTCTCACAGGGGGTCTAACACACTCTCACGGGGGTCTCGGGCCCGAGACACCACCTCCTCACCAACACTGTCACAAGAGGCCTCAGACGCACTCTCCTAGAGCACACACTCTCACAGGGGGTCTCAGTGGGTCTAACACACTCTCACAGGGGGCCTCAGACCTGGGAAGCGGTGCCACCGAGGCTCAGACGCTCTCTTCGGGAGCGCACACTCTCACAGGGGGTCTCAGTTTGTCTAAAACACTCCCACAGGGGGCCTCAAACCTGGGAAGAGCTGCTACCGAGCCTCAGACACACTCTTCGGGAGCGCACACTCTCACAGGAGGCCACAGTGGGTCTGAAACTCTCACGGGAGGCTTCAGTGGGGCTAACGCACTCTCACAGGAGGCCTCAGTGGGGCTAACACACTCTCACAGGAGGCCGCAGTGGCTCTCACACACACACTCACAGGACGCGTCAGACTCCCTCACAGGCCTCAAAGATGGAGAATCGAAGTTTTCAGACCCCAGGCGCTTCTAACCCTGGGTCACAAGCTCGCAGTGCATCGCCCCAGCTTTAATGAGATTTTTTCAACAGCACACAGTCAGTCATGCTCCGAATTCTGGTGTATGTAGAACTATCTGTTCTAAAAACACATCAGCACTTATTGTAGGCCTACAGGGTTAGAGTGTATTAATCTATAATCCAAATAAAACGTCAATTTTCTAAACTATAGCTGCATATTCATCATCACTTAGTTACTTTTGAAGCAAGTGGCATTTGATTTCCTTACACATATATATATAGCCTATGTTAACCATTAACTGCTCGATCTCACTACCCCAAGAAACTTAAGGCCTACCAAGGGGCATTCAGCACTCTCGTGTATTCATAGGTTGTATTGTCTATAGCTGTCTAAAATAGGGGTGCGAGGGACTAGAACGAGACCACAGACACTCTACCCTGCCACTGTACCCAAATGCATACTGCAAGGTGACATAAGGTCCTAGAGAAAGTAGGACTCAGTACCCTGGCAGGGCACAGGAGGGTATACTCATCGGTCTCGGGTAGGGTCATGGGGGTCACTTTCTCCTATTTTGCACATTTTTAGGACCCTTTTCCTCGCTCACAACCGTTACCATGATGGACTGCACTGTCACCGGCCCTCAAGACTCAGTCTTAAAAAGATGGAATAAAATGACTCATGGGAGCATCCAGGGGCAACACTCTCACTTGATATCCATGTACCGAGCAACCCATCCAAGAAAAGGACTAATTGGAGCATCCAGTGGCAACACTCTCCCTTGATATCCATGTACCGGGCAAATCATCCAAGAAAAGGACTCATTGGAGGATCCAGTGGCAACTCTCCCCCTTGATATCCATGTACCGGGCAACTCATCCAAGATAAGGACTCATTGGAGCATCCAGTGGCAACTCTCCCCCTTGATATCCATGTACCAGCCAACTCATCCAAGAAAAGGACTCATTGGAGGATCCAGTGGCAACACTCTCCCTTGATATCCATGTACCGGGCAACTCATCCAAGAAAAGGACTCATTGGAGCATCCATTGGCAACTCTCTCCCTTGATATCCATGTACGGGGCAACTCATCCAAGAAAAGGACTAATTGGAGCATCCAGTGGCAACTCTCCCCCTTGATATCCATGTACCGGGCAACTCATCCAAGAAAATGACTCATGGGAGCATCCAGTGGCAACTCTCCCCCTTGATATCCATGTACCGGGCAACTCATCCAAGAAAAGGACTCATTGGAGCATCCAGTGGCAACACTCTCCCTTGATATCCATGTACCGGGCAACTCATCCAAGAAAAGGACTCATTGGAGCATCCAGTGGCAACTCTCTCCCTTGATATCCATGTACCGGGCAACTCATCCAAGAAAAGGACTCATTGGAGCATCCAGTGGCAACTCTCCCCCTTGATATCCATGTACCAGGCAACTCATCCAAGAAAATGACTCATGGGAGCATCCAGTGGCAACACTCTCACTTGATATCCATGTACCGGGCAAATCATCCAAGAAAAGGACTCATTGGAGCATCCAGTGGCAACTCTCCCCCTTGATATCCATGTACCAGGCAACTCATCCAAGAGAAGGACTCATTGGAGCATCCAGTGGCAACTCTCCCCCTTGATATCCATGTACCGGGCAACTCATCCAAGAAAATGACTCATTGGAGGATCCTGTGGCAACTCTCCCCCTTGATATCCATGTACCGGGCAACTCATCCAAGAAAAGGACTCATTGGAGGATCCTGTGGCAACTCTCTCCCTGGATATCCATGTACCGGGCAACTCATCCAAGAAAAGGACTCATTGGAGCATCCAGTGGCAACTCTCCCCCTTGATATCCATGTACCAGGCAACTCATCCAAGAAAAGGACTCATTGGAGCATCCAGTGGCAACACTCTCCCTTGATATCCATGTACCAGGCAACTCATCAAAGAAAAGGACTCATTGGAGCATCCAGTGGCAACTCTCTCCCTTTATATCCATGTACCGAGCAACCCATCCAAGAAAATGACTCATTGGAGGATCCAGTGGCAACTCTCTCCCTCGATATCCATGTACTGAGCAACCCATCCAAGAAAATGACTCATTGGAGCATCCAGTGGCAACACTCTCCCTTGATATCCATGTACCAGGCAACTCATCCTCTATGTGCTCCTTGTGGCAAACAAAAGTATGGACCATAGGCCCGTGAATATGCGGCTTGTGATTTTTCCACTTTTCTTGCCTGTCTGTATAATTCCCCAGATGTTTCGGACCCTTGTTATGTGAAGAGGATCCAGTGCGGACCTAGAAAAAAATGTGTCAAAGCCACCCCAAATCTCTCTATTGAGGTGTATACTCGCACACATTAAAAAGCGATACATATGTTCACATGCATAGGCTGATTCTATGTCAGGATCTATGTTTCGCGGTCTGCACTTGCAGAATAGCACCTTCATCAGGACTAATGTAGATGAGAAAGGACACTGTGTAGGTGTGGTGGCCTCAGGGACGCCAACTCCCCTAGGTAAACCTCCTCCAGAAAACAGGAAGGTGGTAGTGTTGGGAAAGTAGCAGTATGAGATGCTTACCGACTAGACAGGCTTCAGTGGTACAGGAAAAACTGTTTGCTTTCAGTTGGCAGCTATGTTGTGAATCAGTACTTCTTCTATTGGCAAAAAAAGGCGCAGGAAGGAGGTTTTTCCATAAAAAAAAAAAATATTGTTCATTCAGCACGGTAGACAATGAAACATAAACAAACAAAACAATAACATTATAATTTTTACTAAATTAATGCAGCCCGTAATCTACAATCCAATTTCCAATTCTCCTGCTATCTTTGCAAGTAAATGAGCATAATTAAGCCTATACGTATCTGAAACAAAACCATCCACCTGAATATCTAAGAATCTATCCGGGCCCCAAGTTACCATTGTCTGTGTTTCTGTCTTAATGAGCATTTGCCAGGACTCTTTCTGTTTCTATGTTAACTCCGAAACCAGATAAATTAGAGATTTACTGGATAATGCTGAAAAGTGAAAATAGATTTAGTTTATCTGGTGCTAGGAAAAGGGGTTTGTCATCCAAGTACAATAGTGTTTTTTTATAACTGGGCTGGGTTTTATGTGCACGCTCTTTGCGATAACTCTGGACCAGGGTTCGATAAAAACAACCAATAATACAGACCACTCCGGATAGTGATCTTTCCAAACAAATTACCTTATAATATTAATAATATGGCTGTAAAATCCCGGTATAAGATCTTTAACAACCTTGTGAATTGGAAGGGGAAGTTCACAGCTTAAGCCTTCCCAGTGTCTAAAAACCAAACTGCTAAAGGCTCTTTGTTGGCTTCGGCGTAATCCAATGCTTTCCAAAAATAATGAATATGGACAGCCAATAATCTACAGGGATAAAGCTGTCTGCTTTGGGATTACTGAACTATGAATCACCGTTAGTAGGCACATTGCACACATCTTCATGAATACCTTATAGTCTACATTAAGAAGTTGTTTTAGCCCATAAGACCCACAATTTTCTTTGGACCTTTTCTTATTTAAAGAAGGCTTACAGCCTCTGTTCTCCTGAATTAAAAACAACAAATACTAATTTCAGCTGAGGAAGCTGGATGTCTTTATACATCTTATACAATTCTCCATGAACACCATCTTCTCCGGGCAGTTTTGTGGAAGGTCATACTTGAACTGCCTGACTCATGTCTCCCTCCAATGAGGCTTACTGAGCTCAGTTGCTTCTCCATATTTACGCCATCTAAACCGGCTTCCTACATAAACTCTCTAACGTGGGCCTAAGAAGGAGAGATTGTTTCCTTATGTGGGCCTTAAAAAACATGTCAGGAAACGTTGCAATACATTCTGGGTCCTCCTCCAAGCACCTTGTTCTTTGTGGTGGAAACCCTTATTTGATGCAAGTTTAATTTTCCATACTAAAAAATTCCCTAGTCTATTATCCTTGATTACCTTTCGATATATCTTCTGGCTATTTACCAAGTTATTTTTTCTTCTAAAGACCTTAATCTGTTCCTTCACCCTAAACATGCTATTTTCTCGGGGGGAAGAGTTTGCCACTTCATGTTGCATTTTACACAGTTTGCAATCCTTTTTTCTTCACTGCCCCTTTTTGACTAACCTGTGTGCTTTTCACTATCTGGACATACCGAACGTAAACAGTAAAGGTCTCCCAAAGCAGAGAAGCATTAGCTGTTCCACTGTTTGTCTTAAAAAAAAAATCCTTGATCCGTGCCCTACTTTCTTCTTATGTGTTCTCCTCCTGTACAACTGACATATGAGCTCTCCAGCGTTGAATACCTCTGGGAGCTGCTAAGTGCCCCTTGAGGATGCAGTTTATAAAACAGGTGCATTACCTCATAACAACGCAGGTATGACATCTGCAACTATACACTTAATGGCTGAGGGTACCAAGTAGTAGTCTATTCTGGCTTGACTTTTGCATCTACTGCTGAAACACGTAAATCCGAAATCTATCAGAAACAGCTGCCTCCATAGGTCAGCAAGGCCATAACTTTTCTACAGCAAATGTGTTGTTTGCCTCATTTTGACATTAGCCTATGGATGCTGGCATCCTACTCTTACATCACTGCAACCGGCACTGCAAAGCTCAGCTCAGCTTTATACAACCCTTGAAGATTGATCCAGCCTCACTATGGCGTGTGGGCAGGTCTCCAGTCCAAATACACCTTCTTCCACCACTTAACATGGTCCAGCCACAATGAGAAACCAAGGCTTGGAGATGATGAAGAGGAGCAAGGCTACCTTCTTCCTGATGACCTCACTCCGCACCACCCTTGGTACTCCATCTCAGAGGGTGCTCAGCCTGCTTCTCGCCTCCCAGGGGGCACTGGGTCTGCCAGCTTGCCCTCGCATCTGTTTCCCTTGACGATGTAGTGCAAGTCAATACTTATGAAGGCTGAAATTGAAACTTGATATTGTGGCTTCCCAAGAAGAGTCAGAATTTCCTTACACAGTCCATCTTCCAGCACTTTTCTGAAGATGAGGAAGTTTAATTATCTCAAAGTCCTCTCCACATTTTAGTGTTGTAAACCTTTGGTCTCCGATGGTCTAAGGGGGCACAGTAGGTGGCCAGGCCCTTTGTTCCAAAATGTCGGATTTTTAACTTAATATACACTGACATTAAAAGTTAGTGCAGTGCTTAAATATGGGGTCCCATTTTTCAGCTTCAGGGCAAGTCTTCCTGTCTATTTGCACTCTCTGTAGCGTGTCTACCTGTCTTTAGAAAGGCCCGCAGACACAGCAACAGTCCAGTTGAACCAGACAGAGGGGATCTGGTCAACTTCACTTAAGAGTTCATTTAGATGAACTTATTTGGATTAAACATATTGTTTCAAGCTTTGAAATATAGAAATTAGGTCTTTTGATTACTGCAATGAATATATAATAATGTGAGCTCTGAACCAATAAAATGCCAATAATATGGACGTTTTGTAATTCTGATACAAGCAGTAAACTAGTTACTCAAATGAACACCAAGTCACCAAAGGTCATCCTAGAACCTGTAGAAAATATCTAATAAAGTGCTTTATTTTTAAACCTCTGTGTCAAGGTTTTAATCTGACTTGAACTTTTAGTCTTGTTACTTATTAGCATTAAAACTTAAATGCTGAGCTTGGACTATTCCCGAGCTTTTAGATCCTTCCAAATTTGCTGCTTCAGAGTAAACTTTGCTCCAGATTTGGGATTCCATTCTCTCACCAATGTCTTAATACTGAACAGTTAAAATACCTTGACTAAGACTAGCATTCATACAGATTCCTGCTGGTCGCTGACGATTCATCTACTTTTACAACCCCAGCTGCACAGAAAACTGTTCCATCTGTATCCGTAACTCTGTCGGGTGAAGGACGGGCACCTTGTAGAATGATCCAGCATGGGATAATGCCGAAGGCTTGACTGCAATCTTTGTATATTAAGTCCACTGTGTTTTCAGGCACACAGCCTGAGAAATCAATTAGATTCGATTTGTAGGAGAAATATTTCGGGGAGCCTCAGATCCACAGGAAGAATGGCACCACTCATTAACACTTTCCTTTAGTAGGGATTTGACGAACCTCTCAACCACTGAAGTTAGGCCAACAGGTCTGTGATCATCTGTCACCTCTGTGCTTTCGCTCTTGTACACAGGGATCCCACCAGCTCACCTTTGGATCCCTTCCCGGGGTCTGCCAATGATGGAGAGAGAACCTTACAATACTGTGTCACATCTACGGATCACATTATTTTACTTGTTAGCTATTCTACTTCAGTTTTTGATACTTCAAATTAACACTTCTTTAGACAAGTGAAATAATAGGACTCGCCAGATGTTTTGAAACGGTTTATCATCGCTAATCTCACATTAAATTTACGTACAGAGTAAAACAATTTTCTCAGTATCTGTGCTTTTTTGAAGGCTTTTCACTACAAAAAGTGCTTGCTGTTCAACGCCAGTCTCCTATGCATTACCTATCCATTTCCGTTTTTATATTGATGCATACAGAGGGTTGGCTGCCTCTGCTCTGGCATGTACTTTCAGTCACGAACAACTCCCCCCTCAAACCTCAGGCTTTATAATATCCTAAACGTGTGCACTTTTTTTTAGCTTTATCAAAGCCACCCTTTGCCTTTCTCTAAATAGCAACAAATCTCCATCTTCTCAGACCTTCCTGCACTTGCCTAAGAGGCAGGTCTTTGCTGCTACCCCGCCCCTCCACCAGCAGCGTTTTTTCGGGTACGGTACCCACAGCGCCTTGCTAAGGTTTGCAATGTTGGCCCTTCGGAAACCTACGACGATGGTCTTCAGGGCTCAGTTACTCGGTTAAGCTATGAGAGTCAATCTCTGGTCTGGGAGCTTCTGCAAGTTCTACAGAGTCAGGGGGAGATAAAGATTGTGGCATGGATGTTGCTGCTTTTTTTTCACTCTAGATATTGTGTTGTTTGGAAGGCCCTCAGCTGAGGGTTTGCTATGAGAAGCCAGGATCAATGTATGGGCACCGATGCTGATATCCTTGAGGGGACACCAGGTGGAAGGCCTGCCTTCATATGATTGTCATAGCGGAGATCAGTGGGACCGTAGAGACTTAAGATGGGCACGGGTCCTCCAGTATTGCTAATAAAAGGTGCAGGTACCGTATTGGGTGGTGATTAGAAAGTTGTTTGCAATATTTTGCCGCGGTCTTTAGTAAAAAAAAAAAAAAAACGTGCATAAAAAAATATATATATTAAAAGGCTTTTCACCTCCTACCATAAAGGAAGATGTGAAACAGAAAAAACACTGAAATGACAGAGGCAGACCTCTATATATGCCTGCTTCTCTTCAGAGAACGACGGTCCAAAGGTCAAATACTGGATCTGTCCATCTGTAAGATTAATTAATAATTCCCATCTGCCTTCCTGCTCATTACAGGACATGCGACATGAATTTCCAACAGAGTCAGACAGACTGACTCCTTATTACGTCTTTAGCCAGAGGGCAACAAACACTTAATTTAAAATCCGGCAACAGAGTGAAACTCTCCAAAGGGATACTGAAACCAGTAAAAACAAAGCAACACCATCCACATCTCAGTGCTCATGAGCAAGGAGGCCATGTGCTGAAGTCACAAGAACGAGCATGGAGGTGTTAGCCAGTGAGAACCCTACGTGTTAAAGGACTTTCATCTTCCATACCAATTACCCGCAGCATCTTAAAAGATGCATCGAAAACCACCGCCCAAAACATCTGTAGCTTGAGAAAAGTCACTACAACTAGAGCGTTGTTCGCCCACCGGGCAGCTCAATAACTAATGTGAGAGGGTCATAAGCAGCAGTGGCAATCTCTTCACAAAAGACTCCCTTGTGGGCCACTTGTAGTGGGCAGAAAGCTCTGCGGGCCATTCGCCAAGCGCTGGCACCAATCTCCAAGAGCCACTAGTCCAAGGAAGCTCTGCGGGCCATTCGCCAAGCACTGGCACCAATCTCTGAGAGCCACTAGTCCACGGAAGTTCTGCTGGGCCATTCGCCAAGCGCTGGCACCAATCTCTGAGAGCCACTAGTCCAAGGAAGCTCTGCGGGGCCATTCACCAACGAAGCTCTGCGGGGCCATTCGCCAAGCGCTGGCACCAATCTCCGAGAGCCACTAGTCAAAGGAAGCTCTGCGGGGCCAAGCGCTGGCACCAATCTCCGAGAGCCACTAGTCCACAGAAGCTCTGCGGGCCATTCGCCAAGCGCCGGCACCAATCTCTGAGAGCCACTAGTCCAAGGAAGGTCTGCAGGTCCATTCACCAAGCGCTGGTACCAATCTCCGAGAGCCACTAGTCCAAGGAAGCTCTGCGGGGCCATTCGCCAAGCGCTGGCACCAATCTCTGAGAGCCACTAGTCCAAGGAAGCTCTGCGGGGCCATTCGCCAAGCGCTGGCACCAATCTCCGAGAGCCACTAGTCAAAGGAAGCTCTGCAGGTCCATTCACCAAGCGCTGGCACCAATCTCCGAGAGCCACTAGTCCACGGAAGCTCTGCGGGGCCATTCACCAAGCGCTGGCACCAATCTCGAGAGCCACTAGTCCAAGGAAGGTCTGCAGGTCCATTCGCCAAGAGCTGGCACCAATGTCAGAGAGCCACTAGTCCAAGGAAGCTCTGCGGGTCCATTCGCAAAGCACTGGCACCAATCTCCGAGAGCCACTAGTCTAAGGAAGCTCTGCGGGCCATTCACCAAGCGCTGGCACCAATCTCCGAGAGCCACTAGTCCAAGGAAGCTCTGCGGGCCATTCACCAAGCGCTGGCACCAATCTCTGAGAGCCACTAGTCCAAGGAAGCTCTGCAGGGCCATTCACCAAGCGCTGGCACTAATCTCCGAGAGCCACTAGTCCACGGAAGCTCTGCGGGGCCATTCGCCAAGCGCTGGCACCAATCTCCGAGAGCCACTAGTCCACAGAAGCTCTGAGCGGCCATTCGACAAGCGCTGGCACCAATCTCCGAGAGCCACTAGTCCACGGAAGCTCTGCGGGGCCATTCGCCAAGCACTGGCACCAATCTCCGAGAGCCACTAGTCCACGGAAGCTTTGCGGGGCCATTCGCCAAGCGCTGGCACCAATCTCCGAGAGCCACTAGTCCACGGAAGCTCTGCAGGGCCATTCGCCAAGCGCTGGCGCCAATCTCCGAGAGCCACTAGTCCACGGAAGCTCTGCGGGCCATTCGCCAAGCGCTGGCACCAATCTCCGAGAGCCACTAGTCCAAGGAAGTTCTGCGGGGCCATTCACCAAGCGCTGGCACCAATCTCCGAGAGCCACTAGTCCAAGGAAGGTCTGCAGGTCCATTCGCCAAGCGCTGGCACCAATCTCCGAGAGCCACTAGTCCAAGGAAGGTCTGCGGGTCCATTCGCCAAGCGCTGGCACCAATCTCCGAGAGCCACTAGTCCAAGGAAGCTCTGCGGGGCCATTCACCAAGCGCTGGCATCAATCTCCGAGAGCCAGTAGTCTAAGGAAGCTCTGCGGGGCCATTCGCCAAGCGCTGGCACCAATCTCCGAGAGCCACTAGTCCAAGGAAGCTCTGCGGGGCCATTCGCCAACGAAGCTCTGCGGGTCCATTCGCAAAGCACTGGCACCAATCTCAGAGAGCCACTAGTCCAAGGAAGCTTTGCAGGGCAATTCACCAAGCGCTGGCACCAATCTCTGAGAGCCACTAGTCTAAGGAAGCTCTGCGGGGCCAAGCGCTGGCACCAATCTCCGAAAGCCACTAGTCCAAGGAAGCTCTGCGGGGCCATTCGCCGGCACCAATCTCCGAGAGCCACTAGTCCACGGAAGTTCTGCGGGGCCATTCGCCAAGCGCTGGCACCAATCTCCGAGAGCCACTAGTCCAAGGAAGCTCTGAGGGGCCATTCGCCAAGCGCTGGCACCAATCTCCGAGAGCCACTAGTCCAAGGAAGCTCTGCGGGGCCATTCGCCAAGCGCTGGCACCAATCTCCGAGAGCCACTAGTCAAAGGAAGCTCTGCGGGGCCAAGCGCTGGCACCAATCTCCGAGAGCCACTAGTCCACAGAAGCTCTGCGGGCCATTCGCCAAGCGCCGGCACCAATCTCTGAGAGCCACTAGTCCAAGGAAGGTCTGCAGGTCCATTCACCAAGCGCTGGCACCAATCTCCGAGAGCCACTAGTCCACGGAAGCTCTGCGGGGCCATTCACCAAGCGCTGGCACCAATCTCGAGAGCCACTAGTCCAAGGAAGGTCTGCAGGTCCATTCGCCAAGAGCTGGCACCAATGTCAGAGAGCCACTAGTCCACGGAAGGTCTGCAGGTCCATTCGCCAAGCGCTGGCACCAATCTCCGAGAGCCACTAGTCCAAGGAAGCTCTGCGGGGCCATTCACCAAGCGCTGGCACCAATCTCCGAGAGCCACTAGTCCACAGAAGCTCTGCGGGGCCATTCACCAAGCGCTGGCACCAATCTCCGAGAGCCACTAGTCCACGGAAGTTCTGCGGGGCCATTCGCCAAGCGCTGGCACCAATCTCCGAGAGCCACTAGTCCAACGAAGCTCTGCGGGGCCATTCACCAAGCGCTGGCACCAATCTCCGAGAGCCACTAGTCCAACGAAGCTCTGCGGGGCCATTCACCAAGCGCTGGCACCAATCTCCGAGAGCCACTAGTCCAAGGAAGCTCTGCGGGGCCATTCGCCAAGCGCTGGCACCAATCTCCGAGAGCCACTAGTCCACGGAAGCTCTGCGGGGCCATTCACCAAGCGCTGGCACCAATCTCCGAGAGCCACTAGTCCAAGGAAGCTCCTCGGGGCCATTCGCCAAGCGCTGGCACCAATCTCCGAGAGCCACTAGTCCAAGGAAGCTCTGCGGGGCCATTCACCAAGCGCTGGCACCAATCTCCGAGAGCCACTAGTCCACGGAAGCTCTGCTGGGCCATTCACCAAGCGCTGGCACTAATCTCCGAGAGCCACTAGTCCAAGGAAGCTCTGCGGGGCCATTCGCCAAGCGCTGGCACCAATCTCTGAGAGACACTAGTCCACGGAAGCTCTGCGGGGCCATTCGCCAAGAGCTGGCACCAATCTCCGAGAGCCACTAGTCCAAGGAAGCTCTGCGGGGCCATTCACCAAGCGCTGGCACCAATCTCCGAGAGCCACTAGTCCAAGGAAGCTCTGCGGGGCCATTCGCCAAGCGCTGGCACCAATCTCCGAGAGCCACTAGTCCACGGAAGATCTGCGGGGCCAAGCACTGGCACCAATCTCCGAGAGCCACTAGTCCAAGGAAGCTCTGCGGGGCCATTCACCAAGCGCTGGCACCAATCTCGAGAGCCACTAGTCCACGGAAGCTCTGCGGGGCCATTCGCCAAGCACTGGCACCAATCTCCGAGAGCCACTAGTCCAAGGAAGGTCTGCGGGTCCATTCGCCAAGCGCTGGCACCAATCTCGAGAGCCACTAGTCCAAGGAAGCTCTGCGGGGCCAAGCACTGGCACCAATCTCCGAGAGCCACTAGTCCAAGGAAGCTCTGCGGGGCCAAGCACTCGCACCAATCTCCGAGAGCCACTAGTCCAAGGAAGCTCCTCGGGGCCATTCACCAAGCGCTGGCACCAATCTCCGAGAGCCACTAGTCCAAGGAAGCTCTGCGGGGCCATTCACCAAGCGCTGGCACCAATCTCAGAGTGCCACTAGTCCACGGAAGTTCTGCGGGGCCATTCGCCAAGCGCTGGCCCCAATCTCCGAGAGCCACTAGTCCAAGGAAGCTCTGCGGGCCATTCGCCAAGCGCTGGCACCAATCTCCGATAGCCACTAGTCCAAGGAAGCTCTGCGGGGCCATTCACCAAGGAAGCTCTGCTGGGCCATTCACCAAGCGCTGGCACCAATCTCGAGAGCCACTAGTCCACGGAAGCTCTGTGGGGCCATTCGCCAAGCGCTGGCCCCAATCTCCGAGAGCCACTAGTCCAAGGAAGCTCTGCGGGTCCATTCGCCAAGCGCTGGCACCAATCTCCGAGAGCCACTAGTCCAAGGAAGCTCTGCTCGGCCATTCACCAAGCGCTGGCACCAATCTCCGAGAGCCACTAGTCCACGGAAGGTCTGCAGGTCCATTCGCCAAGCGCTGGAACCAATCTCCGAGAGCCACTAGTCCAAGGAAGCTCTGCGGGGCCATTCACCAAGCGCTGGCACCAATCTCAGAGTGCCACTAGTCCACGGAAGTTCTGCGGGGCCATTCGCCAAGCGCTGGCACCAATCTCGAGAGCCACTAGTCCACGGAAGCTCTGCGGGGCCATTCGCCAAGCGCTGGCCTCAATCTCCGAGAGCCACTAGTCCAAGGAAGCTCTGCGGGCCATTCGCCAAGCGATGGCACCAATCTCGAGAGCCACTAGTCCACGGAAGCTCTGCGGGGCCATTCGCCAAGAGCTGGCACCAATCTCCGAGAGCCACTAGTCCAAGGAAGCTCTGCGGGCCATTCGCCAAGCGCTGGCACCAATCTCCGATAGCCACTAGTCCAAGGAAGCTCTGCGGGCCATTCACCAAGCGCTGGCACCAATCTCCGAGAGCCACTAGTCCACGGAAGCTCTGCGGGCCATTCGCCAAGCGCTGGCACCAATCTCCGATAGCCACTAGTCCACGGAAGCTCTGCGGGGCCATTCACCAAGCGCTGGCACCAATCTCCTAGAGCCACTAGTCCAAGGAAGCTCTGCGGGGCCATTCACCAAGCGCTGGCACCAATCTCGAGAGCCACTAGTCCACGGAAGCTCTGCGGGGCCATTCGCCAAGAGCTGGCACCAATCTCCGATAGCCACTAGTCCAAGGAAGCTCTGCGGGGCCATTCACCAAGGAAGCTCTGCTGGGCCATTCGCCAAGCGCTGGCACCAATGTCAGAGAGCCACTAGTCCACGGAAGCTCTGCGGGGCCATTCGCCAAGAGCTGGCACCAATGTCAGAGAGCCACTAGTCCACGGAAGTTCTGCGGGGCCATTCGCCAAGCGCTGGCACCAATCTCCGAGAGCCACTAGTCCAACGAAGCTCTGGGGGCCATTCACCAAGCGCTGGCACCAATCTCAAGAGCCACTAGTCCACGGAAGCTCTGCGGGGCCATTCGCCAAGCGCTGGCACCAATCTCCGAGAGCCACTAGTCCACGGAAGCTCTGCGGGGCCATTCACCAAGCGCTGGCACCAATCTCCGAGAGCCACTAGTCCATTCTTGGCTCGCCTTATCTTCTGCCAGGGTAACTGCAGATTGCAAGAAACAGCTTCATCCTTTCAATGCTTCCGACTGCAAGGGAGATCCTGGGTTGCAGGTTTGAACAGCCTTTCACAGAGTGAGAATGACAAACCCATCGAAGTGCCTCATGAGACAGACAGACTATCATTGCAGATACCCTGCAGCAATGACAGCCGCCAGGTTAACGTCAGCATCTCTTCATAGCGCACGCGGTTGGTGAGGAGTGAGGTGAGAAAACGTTTTCTTACATTGGCGTACTATATCGCCATTTCATGTTATGCTGGGTGCACTAAGGGCCTGATTTATTAAAAGTTTGCGCCGTCTTTGCGTCATTTTTTTGACGTTCAAGCGGTGCAAATTTACAAAATGTAATTGTATTTTGTCAATTTGCACCGCTTTAACGTCAAAAAATAACGCAAAGGCTGCGCAAACTTTTCATAAATCAGGCCCTAAATGTCAAAAATTACGCAATTATCCTACATCACGTAATTTCCCGTCCGTTCAGGGAAAAATCCATATGCACGAGAATAACATGGACAAACAGATTTAGAGCAGCCGCTGTTCGCATCGTGTGCCATTTGGGGATATTTTTTAGCGCAAAACGTGTCCTCAATTGCAAAAGGGACACAAGGGTGCATTATGCACTAAAAAAATAGCACTAAATGTCACAATGATATGCAATAAACATTAAAACTGGAAAAGTAATACAAAATATATCTGAAGGTAGCGTGCATATGTTTGACAAAAAAATGGCCCTTGACAACCCTCAACAATTAAAGACGCAAAGAAAGCACCTAGTTTCCTGGGATCCCTGGCACTTAAGTGCACTACTTTTAGGTGGATGTTTACGTCACTCGCGGTGGGAGAGCCAATGGCTGACGTGGGCCGACCCGTTCCCACATGCTATATAAACGGTGGTCGCTGGAAGACAAGTGGGAACGACACTTGAACAGACCAGAGGATGAACAGCGCTGGCTGAAAGTCCCTAAATGTACATATATACAAACGTGTGGGCATTTTTTTTTTGTTCGAAAGCATTGCGCTGGTGAGACAGCAAGCTTTCTCTAGACCTGGCCTAAAAACCCTTTGTCATACGGGTAAGGACCAGCAACTAACCTCAATGAACGGCACAATTACAACCTCACGCACATTTTCACACAGTGATATATCGCATTGTCCAACTTACCAAGGTAAATGTTCTGCGCCAACACAATGTGTAAACTCTCTCTGACAGACCAAACGGCGCTAGGGGAAGTGGTCGTGCCAGCATCCTGGTGAACAGCAAGATGGATTGTGCCTGGCACGTATGCACACATGTAAACCTCCCCTCGCCAAAGTCTTAAAGACACAGTGCACGGCGGCAGGCCTTACCAGCCCACCAATCAATGGCCGCTGGAATAAGCCGGAAAGATGGAGCCCTGACCGGCTGTCATTACCCCAGTGATGACTCCACGCCTGCCTGGGCCTGCAGGTCGCGCCCCCCAGGACAGAGGGCGCACTAGGACAGCAAACCATCAGTGGCACTAATGAGACTGGCAGTGCCCACACACCCGGGTCAGGACCGCGCCCTCTCTCGAGCTCTGTACTGCCGGGGTAAGGACACGAGTGGACCACACAGGTGGGTCTTTAACAAGCACTTCTCGCGGATCAGCCAAGATATCATTCTCTCTAGATCTCACTCATGGACCCCTGAGGACCCTGGAAGCTAGAGGGGTGAACTAGAACTTGCCTTTTTTAAATCCCAGTGCTCGCTGCTACTGTTTTCATTTGTTTCAGACCACTGTATACAACAGCTCCTACAAATATCCAATTTAATGACACTGTATTTATCAACATCGAAAGGATGATAGGTTGCATCCGCTTTGCGGGGTTCAACGTGCAGTTCACAGCAAAGCTCAGCGGAGAACATTTAATTCATTGAGATAACCGGCAAAGGGGCCCCTCGTCCACCATCACCAAGAAGTACTGCTTTACTAGGGAGTGAGCGAAGAAATAAGAAATCTGCTCAAGGTCCCACACCTCATCAGCTGGCTGGGATGTGCTTTTGAGCTTTGACACCAAATATGAATGCTGAACCACCAGAGCACTGGACACCGAGCCCCTCGAAGCCACATTAACCATGTGCTGGTTGCCCCATTGTTGGTGATGTCGAACAGAGAGCAAAGAACATGGTGCATAGGCCCGTGTGAGACCTGTAAACGTCCGGGTCGAATTCAAACGGGCCTACTCGACCTTTCATCATTGCAAGGTTGCTAAAATGAGCACACGTGATAGTTACAGTGCATATAACCGAGAGGCTTCCAGGGTTGATAAATGAGTACACATGACTGAGTGCATACAAACTACACGCGTGTAGCACTGCCTCATCAGTGAGCAGGCAGATTACAGAGTAGAGAGTGGAAGCAGGGGTCTATGCTCGCAGGTTTCTGGATGGGATCAGGTCAGTGTCCTGTCTGACAACCACAGATGTGCTCAGTCCAGCAGGACCTGTCGCTGCTCCCACCAGAGCCCGGAAGCAGTGCGTGCAGGGAAGTACACGTCCATACGGGTGGAGAGGATAGTTCATTCAGCTCCGATGCCCCTGCACTCGGGCAGGAAGTAATACAAGGAGAAGCAGTCAGTCGCTACTCTCAGCAGCTGGCAGGGAACAGCTACGGGCTAATAACTCTACACAATAAGAGGAGGCCCTCAGTGTTTCAACTGCACAGCCACAATGAACTGAGCGGCCTCACATCTCCCTGCGAGCCCTGGTGAACAGGGAACTCCAAGACTGAGTTGTTTCTTGGAACGGAGGCTTCACCTGGGAAGGCGGCAGCACCGCTTTAGGTGAGGAATAGAGTCTCCCTATATATGGTAATGGGGCCCTTACCATATATAGGGGGCCCTAATCTGTAAACTTCTTCCTCGTGGACAAAGGTTAGACAGACCCTGGACATATGCACCAAACAAAACAAACCTCTGCCCCAATATCCACGTCACTGCAGTGACTGCTCACAGGCAACACGTAAGTCAGTGTCTGCTGGCCAAAGAGCAGGACACAGGAACTGTGGTTCCTACAGACTCACTGCAATGTAACTTACCTGGGTTAAGGAGAGCAGCCTCGGACCTATACATCTGTGTCCTACAAGTAGGTTAAGGAGAGCAGCCTCGGACCCATACATCTGTGTCCTACAAGTAGGTTAAGGAGAGCAGCCTCGGACCTATACATCTGTGTCCTACAAGTAGGTTAAGGAGAGCAGCCTCGGACCCATACATCTGTGTCCTACAAGTAGGTTAAGGAGAGCAGCCTCGGACCCATACATCTGTGTCCTACAAGTAGGTTAAGGAGAGCAGCCTCGGACCTATACATCTGTGTCCTACAAGTAGGTTAAGGAGAGCAGCCTCGGACCCATACATCTGTGTCCTACAAGTAGGTTAAGGAGAGCAGCCTCGGACCCATACATCTGTGTCCTACAAGTAGGTTAAGGAGAGCAGCCTCGGACCCATACATCTGTGTCCTACAAGTAGGTTAAGGAGAGCAGCCTCGGACCTATACATCTGTGTCCTACAAGTAGGTTAAGGAGAGCAGCCTAGGACCTATACATCTGTGTCCTACAAGTAGGTTAAGGAGAGCAGCCTCGGACCCATACATCTGTGCCCTACAAGTAGGTTAAGGAGAGCAGCCTAGGACCTATACGTCTGTGCCCTACAAGTAGGTTAAGGAGAGCAGCCTCGGACCTATACGTCTGTGCCCTACAAGTAGGTTAAGGAGAGCAGCCTAGGACCTATACATCGGTGTCCTACAAGTAGGTTAAGGAGAGCAGCCTCTGACCCATACGTCTGTGCCCTACAAGTAGGTTAAGGAGAGCAGCCTCGGACCTATACATCTGTGTCCTACAAGTATGTTAAGGAGAGCAGCCTAGGACCTATACATCTGTATCCTAACAGTAGGTTAAGGAGAGCAGCCTAGGTTAAGGAGAGCAGCCTCGGACCTATACATCTGTGCCCTACAAGTAGGTTAAGGAGAGCAGCCTCGGACCCATACATCTGTGTCCTACAAGTAGGTTAAGGAGAGCAGCCTCGGACCCATACATCTGTGCCCTACAAGTAGGTTAAGGAGAGCAGCCTCGGACCTATACATCTGTGTCCTACAAGTATGAGCAAATCAAAGAGCGCCATCCCACAGTCAAAGGGGGCTCGAGAGGGACAGCAGGCCTGCACTGCAAATGTTGCTTCTTTAAATTAGGCAATTTTGGAGCTGCAGACTGATAGCCACATTACTTTCATACTGGTCAAAGTCTGGAGCCTTTAATTTCGGGACTCGATCCATATTATTATGTAATAATACCACAAATGTCTTCTTACCAACCTTGCCTTCTTGTCCTAATGAAGACCCTCATATTAATTTTGCCTGCGTGTCGAAACGTTGATTAAATTTGATGTTGTCAACATTTTGTGGAACAACAGAACATCTGCATCTGTGAAGCACAATGTTCACCTCTTGGTCCATCTTGATTGTAAATAACAGACTTCATCTGCACCCACCTCAAGGGTTCTCATTGGACTGAGATCAGAAGGATGAAAGACTGAGTGGACCTACCAGAATTACAACGTGGTACCATGAGATCAAACCCACATTCCTGAAGTGGCCGTATTAGTCCTTGAACCACCAGACTTCGTGGCTGTGGACCAATGATTCAACTCTGACCACTCGGATTTTGAAAACACCGAACAGCCAGACCTTTTAATACCGCACACGTTCTTCGTCCCGCACCACCACTCTTTACGAGGTCCACATTTCGTGAGCGCTGCCTCACTGTAGCACCTCAGTACTTTACAATACTGCTAAGGAACAGGCCCACCTGGCTCAATGGTGGAGGACCCTGTTCTGTGGGATAAACAAATGTGGATGTGAAGGACCCTGAAGAAAAGCTCATTTTCAGCAGTTTCAGGACCATCCAACTCTGTTTTTACCAACGTTTGGAAGGAAACCTCCGGCTTTTTACATAATTGTGAGTATCAGTCCCAGGGGGGCTGATATGAGCTGATGAATGCTCTCTTGATGCAGCTTAAAGACTTCACTATGATCCGCTACAGTCAGACAGGCAAGGCGCTGGATTAGACAGGATTGGTTTTACTTAACCCGTCAACTGAACACCTTCGAATGTTGTCAATAGACAACAGGCAGACAGTGTGTGGTCCACTAGATAGTCCAATCTAGTCCACACGGCACAGAACCCAAAGACAAGGGCTGTACTTATCAAGTGCCCTCGTGCCAGGGGTGGTGAAGAACGGCGGGCAGATGTGATGTATCCAGTAACCCAAATGCTCGGAACTAGGGTATACAAATTTTAATTAAGGACCACACACTTGAACAACATTTTGTGTGAAGTAAATTACAACAAATTGTGTCTAAGTGGCCCAATGGTTTCAGCTCAGAAGCTGGGGGCCTGCATTAGCAATACCGCTGAGCACCTTGCCTTCCGTGGACCAATCAAAACGTGGCTGCCCCCCTCTGCTGAACCACAACAATATCTGCCAGGCACCAGGCATGGGGCTTCTCCAGTTGTGCTCCATTTCCTGTTACCAGGTGCAATTTCTCGCTCCAATCTAGGCCTAGAGGTGGATTCTTCCTTGCTCCCTGCATCTGAAGCAATATCAACTGTACCCTCCTCCCTCACTTCAACCTCGCATGTGCCCTCCTTCCCAAGGGTCTGCTGAGTGCAACCACCTCTGCATCCGTGTGGGCTAACCGGGCACAGGCAATGGTTGGCTGAACTCCAACCATGACCACGGACCAACATGTTGCTGCTGATGACGCTTTGCCCAAGACCCTGCTTCGAACTCAATAACTCAACCTCCATGCAGCAGTGTAAGCACTGCAGGCTTGACGTCACTATCGTCTTCTGTTTTTGAGACGAAGGACCATGGCGCCCTCAATCTGAGGCACTCCTCCAAAATCCCAACAGGCTATGAGGTATCACTAGCTGTGCCTCAGTCAAAGCTCATTTCTCGCCCTCATACATGCACGCACCTAGAAGCCAGCTCAAGCGCTATCAGCCTCCAACATTAATCCTCAAGGCGGGTATGAGCCCCATCCCTATACGTCTTCCAATATAGTTTCTTGGTCTTGTGGTTGCAATGTTAGCAGAGTGTCTGCGGTCAACATCACACACTATGGGCATCAAGGACCCACAACCCACCGCCCCTTCCAACCACCAACGCACAGCGCCGCATGTGCTTGGTGGGTAAGGTAACAGCGCTCCGAAGCGAAACATAGTATATACATGCCATGACACCAAAAATCTTGGGGAAATCGTTGTATTTCCCACTGACAAAGTGGTCTCTCTCAAAAGCTATAGTACTTTATAAACGCGTTAAAGCAGTGCTTAATTTGTGTTGGTGGTTTCGGGTGCGGGTGGGCACCGGCACTTATTTTTGAGGGCCGGTTTTTCTGCCTCAAGCCTTTCCGGCGAGGCGAGCAAAAGACACATATGGGAAAGACAGAGGAAACGAAAAGGCATCACCATGGAAGAAAGCAGAAAGCTGCAAGTGAGCGAAGGGGCAGGGAGTGACTGTAAATGGATTGAAGAGGCCGGAGATGGCTTCGGGATTACGGTGCCTCCGTGTTCGCTCATCTAATTGCAGCATCTGCGTTATCAAGAGGAGGGCTTTCAGCACCAGCACGTTTTTATTTACAAATTAAGCACTTCGCAACGGGAGTATAAAGTACTTTATAAAACTACGCGTTTTACACCGGTGTACGTTTCTCTAAATGAAGGCGCCTTTAGCACTCCCCTCCCCACAAAAATAAAAGTGCCAATATTTCAGACTGGGAAGGGCCGTGCATGGTACACCAATGGGGCAAGGAGCAGCGGCTCCTGGCCAAGCTTTCAGTGCAACCTTAACAAAAACAAATATGTGTTTAATGGAAAGAAGCCGAGGCAGGCCTGCCACAGTGAGGCGAACAAGAGGCGGGCCAGGCTCCGATGAGGCTGTACTGGAAGAGAGGGGAGAGCAGCTCTGGGCCGAGGGCCGTGGACTGGTCCCCCCCCAATCACTACCCACGGCACACGGACAGACTCGGTCAGAAGCACTGCCCTGTCCCGGGCAGTCTGCTGGTGCCCTCAGCATACGGACCAATTCCCCCAGAGAGGCACTGCCTGGACCCCAGGCTCCCTCCTGAAGCCCCCTCATCCACAGCACGGAGGCCCAGTCTCTGAGGAACACGCCCGTGGTGCAAGGTCACCCTGCTGAAGCCCATCATCTACAGCGCACAGGTCCAGTCTGTGAGAAGCTCACCCCTGGCCCAGGCTCCCTGCTGAAGCCCAACATCTACAGCGCACAGGTCCACTCTGTGAGAAGCACATCCCTAGCCTAGGCTCCCTGATGAAGCCCATCATCTACAGGGCACAGGCCCACTCAGAGAAGCACAGCCCTGGCCCAGGCTCCTGGCTGAAGCCCATCATCTACAGGGCGCAGGCCCACTCAGAGAAGCACAACCCTGGCCCAGGCTCCCTGCTGAAGCCCATCATCTACAACGCACAGGTCCAGCCTGTGAGAAGCACCTCCCAGGCTCCCTGCTGAAGCCCAACATCTACAGCGCACTGGTCCAGTCTGTGAGAAGCACATCCCTAGCCTAGGCTCCCTGATGAAGCCCATCATCTACAGCGCACAGGTCCACTCAGTGAGAAGCACATCCCTAGCCTAGGCTCCCTGATGAAGCTCATCATCTACAGCGCACTGGTCCAGTCTGTGAGAAGCTCATCCCTGGTCCAGGCTCCCGGCTGGAGCCCATCATCTACATCACACAGGTCCACTCTGTGAGAAGCACATCCCTGGCCCGGGCTGAAGCTCATCATCTACAGCGCACAGGTCCACTCTGTGAGAAGCACATCCCTAGCCTAGGCTCCCTGATGAAGCTCATCATCTACAGCGCACAGGTCCACTCTGTGAGAAGCACATCCCTGGCCCGGGCTCCCGGCTGAAGCTCATCATCTACAGCGCACAGGTCCACTCTGTGAGAAGCACATCCCTGGCCCGGGCTCCCGGCTGAAGCTCATCATCTACAGCGCACAGGTCCACTCTGTGAGAAGCACATCCCTAGCCTAGGCTCCCTGATGAAGCCCATCATCTACAGGGCACAGGCCCACTCAGAGAAGCACAGCCCTGGCCCAGGCTCCTGGCTGAAGCCCATCATCTACAGGGCACAGGCCACCTCAGAGAAGCACAACCCTGGCCCAGGCTCCCTGCTGAAGCCCATCATCTACAACGCACAGGTCCAGCCTGTGAGAAGCACATCCCAGGCTCCCTGCTGAAGCCCAACATCTACAGCGCACTGGTCCAGTCTGTGAGAAGCACATCCCTAGCCTAGGCTCCCTGATGAAGCCCATCATCTACAGCGCACAGGTCCACTCAGTGAGAAGCACATCCCTAGCCTAGGCTCCCTGATGAAGCTCATCATCTACAGCGCACTGGTCCAGTCTGTGAGAAGCTCATCCCTGGTCCAGGCTCCCGGCTGGAGCCCATCATCTACATCACACAGGTCCACTCTGTGAGAAGCACATCCCTGGCCCGGGCTGAAGCTCATCATCTACAGCGCACAGGTCCACTCTGTGAGAAGCACAACCCTGGCCCAGGCTCCCTGCTGAAGCTCATCATCTACAGCGCACAGGTCCACTCTGTGAGAAGCACATCCCTGGCCCGGGCTCCCGGCTGAAGCTCATCATCTACAGCGCACAGGTCCACTCTGTGAGAAGCACATCCCTGGCCCGGGCTCCCGGCTGAAGCTCATCATCTACAGCGCACAGGTCCACTCTGTGAGAAGCACATCCCTGGCCCAGGCTCCCTGCTGAAGCCCAACATCTACAGCGCACTGGTCCAGTCTGTGAGAAGCTCATCCCTGGTCCAGGCTTCCGGCTGGAGCCCATCATCTACAGCACACAGGTCCACTCTGTGAGAAGCACATCCCTGGCCTGGGCTCCCGGCTGAAGCCCATCATCCACAGCGCACAGGTCCAGTCTCTGTTAAGCACATTCCTGGCCCAGGCTGTCTGCTGATACCCATCGCCGAGCGGTCCATTCTCTGGGGAGCACCTCTATGAGCCCCAGGCTGCCTGCTGATGTCAGTTTCCTTCAGCAAATGGACCCAGTGTCCTAGAGACGACCTGCTCCGGGCCCAAGGCTCTCCGCTGATGTCCACAGGTCTAGTCCCTGAGTCGCATCCAGAGTGTCTGCTCTGAGAAGCACTGCTCTGGCATCCAGACTAGTTACTGATGCCACAGGCCTAGAAGTACCGCTCTGGATCCCAGGGTGTCTGTGCTGCCTCCGGCTGTCTGCTGGTGTCACAGGCCCAGACTATGAGAAGCACCGCTCTGGGCCCCGGGCTGTCTGCTGGAGACCCAGACTATGAAAAGCACCACTGTGGGCTCCAGGGTGCCTGCTGGTGCCACAGGCCCAGACTATGAGAAGCACCGCTCTGGACCTCAGGCTGCTGCCTCAGACCCAGACTCTGAGAAGCACTGCCTGGTCCCTAGGGTGCCCGCTGGTGCCACAGGCCCAGACTCTGAGAAGCACCGCTCTGGACCTCAGGCTGCTGCTGGTGCCTCAGACCCAGACTCTGAGAAGCACTGCCCTGGTCCCTAGGGTGCCTGCTGGTGCCACAGGCCCAGACTCTGAGAAGCACTGCCCTGGTCCCTAGGGTGCCCGCTGGTGCCACAGGCCCAGACTCTGAGAAGCACCGCCCAGGACCTCAGGCTGCTGCTGGTTCCACAGGCCCAGACTCTGAGAAGCACCGCTCTGGTGCCCAGGGTGTCTGCTGGTGCCACAGACACAGACTCTGAGAGGCACCGCTCTGGACCTCAGGCTGCTGCTGGTGCCTCAGACCCAGACTCTGAGAAGCACTGCCCTGGTCCCTAGGGTGCCCGCTGGTGCCACAGGCCCAGACTCTGAGAAGCACCGCTCTGGTCCCTAGGGTGCCCGCTGGTGCCACAGGCCCAGACTCTGAGAAGCACCGCCCAGGACCTCAGGCTGCTGCTGGTGCCACAGGCCCAGACTCTGAGAAGCACCGCTCTGGTGCCCAGGGTGTCTGCTGGTGCCACAGACACAGACTCTGAGAAGCACTGCTCTGGACCACAGGCTGCTGCCTCAGGCCCAGACTCTGAGAAGCACCGCTCTGGTCCCTAGGGTGCCTGCTGGTGCCACAGGCACAGACTCTGAGAAGCACCGCTCTGGTCCCTAGGGTGCCTGCTGGTGCCTCAGACCCAGACTCTGAGAAGCACTGCTCTGGTGCCCAGGGTGTCTGCTGGTGCCACAGGCCCAGACTCTGAGAAGCACTGCTCTGGTGCCCAGGGTGTCTGCTGGTGCCACAGGCACAGACTCTGAGAAGCACCGCTCTAGACCTCAGGCTGCTGCCTCAGGCCCAGACTCTGAGAAGCATTGCCCTGGTGCCCAGGGTGTCTGCTGGTGCCACAGACACAGACTCTGAGAAGCACTGCCCTGGTCCCTAGGGTGCCTGCTGGTGCCACAGGCCCAGACTCTGAAGCACCGCCCAGGACCTCAGGCTGCTGCTGGTGCCACAGGCCCAGACTCTGAGAAGCACCGCTCTGGACCTCAGGCTGCTGCCTCAGGCCCAGACTCTGAGAAGTACTGCTTTGGTGCCCAGGGTGTCTGCTGGTGCCTCGGACACAGTCTCTGAGAAGCACCGCTCTGGTCCCTAGGGTGCCTGCTGGAGCCACAGGCCCAGACTCTGAGAAGCACTGCTCTGGTCCCTAGGGTGTCTGCTGGTGCCACAGGCCCAGACTCTGAGAAGCACTGCTCTGGTCCCTAGGGTGCCTGCTGGAGCCACAGACACAGTCTCTGAGAAGCACTGCTCTGGTGCCCAGGGTGTCTGCTGGTGCCTCGGACATAGTCTCTGAGAAGCACCGCTCTGGACCTCAGGCTGCTGCTGGTGCCTCAGACCCAGACTCTGAGAAGCACTGGTCTGGTGCCCAGGGTGTCTGCTGGTGCCACAGGCCCAGACTCTGAGAAGCACCGCCCTGGTCCCTAGGGTGCCTGCTGCTGCCTCAGACCCAGACTCTGGGAAGCACCGCTCTGGTGCCCAGGGTGTCTGCTGGTGCCTCGGAGACAGTCTCTGAGAAGCACCGCTCTGGTGCCCAGGGTGTCTGCTGGTGCCACAGGCCCAGACTCTGAGAAGCACCGCTCTGGACCTCAGGCTACTGCTGGTGCTTCAGACCCAGACTCTGAGAAGCACTGCTCTGGTGCCCAGGGTGCCTGCTGCTGCCTCAGACCCAGACTCTGAGAAGCACTGCTCTGGTGCCCAGGGTGTCTGCTGGTGCCTCGGACACAGTCTCTGAGAAGCACCGCTCTGGACCTCAGGCTGCTGCTGGTGCCTCAGACCCAGACTCTGAGAAGCACCGCTCTGGACCTCAGGCTGCTGCTGGTGCCTCAGACCCAGACTCTGAGAAGCACCGCTCTGGTCCCTAGGGTGTCTGCTGGTGCCACAGACAGTCTCTGAGAAGCACTGCTCTGGTCCCTAGGGTGTCTGCTGGTGCCTCGGACACAGACTCTGAGAAGCACTGCTCTGGTGCCCAGGGTGTCTGCTGAAGCCACAGACACAGACTCTGAGAAGCACTGCTCTGGTCCCTAGGGTGTCTGCTGGTGCCTCGGACACAGTCTCTGAGAAGCACCGCTCTGGTCCCTAGGGTGCCTGCTGGTGCCACAGACACAGACTCTGAGAAGCACTGCTCTGGTGCCCAGGGTGTCTGCTGGTACCACAGGCCCAGACTCTGAGAAGCACCGCTCTGGTGCCCAGGGTGTCTGCTGGTGCCTCGGAAACAGTCTCTGAGAAGTACTGCTCTGGGCTCCAGGGTGTCTGCTGGTGCCACAGGCCCAGACTCTGAGAAGCACCGCTCTGGTCCCTAGGGTGTCTGCTGGTGCCACAGGCACAGACTCTGAGAAGCACTGCTCTGGTCCCTAGGGTGTCGGCTGGTGCCTCGGACACAGTCTCTGAGAAGCACCGCTCTGGTCCCTAGGGTGTCTGCTGGTGCCACAGGCACAGACTCTGAGAAGCACCGCTCTGGTGCCCAGGGTGTCTGCTGGTGCCACTGACACAGACTCTGAGAAGTACTGCTCTGGACCTCAGGCTGCTGCTGGTGCCTCAGACCCAGACTCTGAGAAGCACTGCTCTGGACCTCAGGCTGCTGCTGGTGCCTCAGACCCAGACTCTGAGAAGCCTTGCTCTGGTCCCTAGGGTGTCTGCTGGTGCCTCGGACACAGTCTCTGAGAAGTACTGCTCTGGGCTCCAGGTTGTCTACTGCCACAGACCCAGGCTACTAAGCACTGCCATGTGCCGCAGCACGGCCCTCAAACACCTCATAAGCACAGCTGCCTGTCATGGCCTCGCATGAGGAAGAGGCTGTGCAAGGCACACGGACAAAGAGCGCACAGACCGGCTCGTCTGGTGAGGGACACACACAATGTGTCACAAGCCGGCCTCTGGCTGGTTACTGCAGCCTCCATCACCTCGCCTCCCAGAGCTTGGCACCGTCTCCCGGTGACATTTCAAGCAGTTAAGCAGAAAAATACGCACCTTGTTCAATGGAGCATGTAGAGGTGATGGCCACAAGAGCAACTCCTCGGAGGCCTAGCTTGGGGGGACCAAACCCTGCATCACTACACAGTGTTAATGCACGTGCCTCACTGACCTCCCCGCCTCGAGAGGATGTGTACTTGAAGCTGTTCGCATCAGGGCTGGTGTAAAGTTCACTGGTGACTGCTGCTCGGAAGTGCTGTGGCTCAGAGCCAGTCTAGAGCCTGCCCCAGACCTGCCCCGAGGGGGCCTGAACGGAGGAGCCGATGTCAAGGGCTCAGTGTCCCAGGGTAGCCGCTCGCCCCCAAGAAGTGCTGGTTCTCCCCTCTCAGAACCACTGACCCCTGCCGTGAAGTGCAGGTACTCTCCCCTCCAAAGTAAAGACGCGCAGGAACTCAGTGCCGGACAGTACGGGCCCACTTCAAGCACGGACCCCCTGCCGTGAAGTGCAGGTACTCTCCCCTCCAAAGTAAAGACGCGCAGGAACTCAGTGCCGGACAGTACGGGCCCACTTCAAGCACTGACCCCCTGCCGTGAAGTGCAGGTACTCTCCCCTCCAAAGTAAAGACGCGCAGGAACTCAGTGCCGGACAGTACGGGCCCACTTCAAGCACTGACCCCCTGCCGTGAAGTGCAGGTACTCTCCCCTCCAAAGTAAAGACGCGCAGGAACTCAGTGCCGGACAGTACGGGCCCACTTCAAGCACGAACTCCCAGCTGCTGAAAAAGTGCCGTTTGGGGTTCTTACACTGAACTAAAGATAATTTGCAATGAAGACCAAAATAGTGAACTAACAATACTTGTAAATGTTAGTAAAAATATCAGTTTGCTGTGGTCAACTTTAGAGCCTCTTAAGCTGTCCTGATTTTACCTACGTCGGAACCTGGATCTCCAACACTGAATAAAATAAAAAAAAATGCACTGCATGTGGTGCTGAAAGAACCACGAGCATAATTTACAATGAAGCCCGATACAGACCCAAATCCAGAACAATAGCCTGCAATTCATAGGCCCCATCTTGTGTCCAGGTTACAAACCCCTAAAGTGGGAGCCTCTTCACTTCGTATCAGACTTCACAATTTGTTGGCTGCCTTTAATGTCCACGGGGATCCGCGGCCGCATTTGTCGACCAAGCAGTTCAATAGCACCCCTTTCAGGTGACCCGGCAGGCCAGGCATCCAAAACTGGCCTAAACAGGGCTGTAAAGAGGCACAAGGATGAAAAAAGATGGAAAACCGGGAGGCCCACAAAAAGTGATCTTAACCTCAGTGCTAAGTCTCACAGTCAGGTGTTACTGCAATGCCAAATACTGATAATCCTGCGGACATTACCTTGTCTGGAGAAACTCGCCCTGTCCACCCTAAAGTACTTCTGAATGAATGGAAGCTGGATCTGCACTTCGAAAACCTCCCCCTAGGGTCGCTCTCCCAAAACGCATTTTTAAAATACAGTCCTTAGTATACCACAATTAGCTTGTTTCTGAGCTCTGCTTATTTTGGAAGATACAGCAATATACACAGAAGGTGACAAGGGATTATAATGAATTACCTACTCAAGTAACCTCTGTATTACTCATATACCAGGTCTCCTGCCTCTCCTGTGTGGGAAGCTTACTTCGCCAGTGGAAGGGACCACAGGCTCCATCTAAAGCTACAGAACATAAGACATCCATGTGCCTGGGCCTTTTTAGCAGATCCCGGTCGACAGAAAGTCAGCATGGGAACCCTCTCACAGTCGGCTTCTGCATTCGTGAGACGTCCGTCCCACCTAATCAATGGGATTTGTGAATAATCCCCTCCACCTAATGGAGAGAACAGTCATTAGCTCTTCAGTGTGATTTAGGATAAAAGTGTTGTGCCTGAGAGATGGACAGATGTGTTCTTTTAGTGCAGGGTAGACGTAGCAGAATCTACTGGGCCAGAGAAACATTGGATCTTGAAGCCCAGCTCATCCAACTCATCCCTTGCACCAGGCCATCTTTAAAGTGCCACAATCAGAAGGACAGCCTGAGGAACTCATCTAATCCTCTCCTAAATATTGAGTATCCTGCCAGGGAACACACTGTGCTTACTGCTGCTGAGAGTCACAGAGGTGTCTGGAACTTCAGGCTGTGGCACCAATGGTATGATTGCCCAAGTGGGGAGCAGCGAGGTCATTGATCTAGGCCTGGACGCGGAGCAGCCAGAGAACCTTTCCGAAATTATGGCCTGGGAGCAAAGCTACAAATCTCGAGGAAAATGTTCCGGAGGCATGCTCTGAGAAGAATGCACAACTCTCATGAGCGTCCCAATGAACACCACAGTGGCTCTGGTAACTCTGATGGCAAGAAGCCTACTGTGGCATAAAAGAGTCTGTGGCGATAATGGCATTACACCTGATGAGGTAATGGCACTACCGCCATTATGAAGGGGTAGCATGGATTCAGCCACTCTCCAACTTATCCTCCTTGGGGCAAAACACGAGTCGCATCACTAGCAGAAAAAGCAAGAGACTGACTCACCTAATCTTTCAGAAGACCATTCATTAACAGGGTCGAGAAAAAGTCAAAGGCTCTGGGTATGGATATGCTGACAGCTGGCAATTACCCAGACAGATCCAGACTTAAATGAGTGGTAGCCTACGAAAACCAATAGTCTTTGGGATGCAAGGTAGAAGGATATGAATGAGCCAACACACGAGCAAGAGTGACAAGACTGGGAACCCCAGATTCTTCTGAGAAAGCATGTACTTCCTCCTCCCAGGAAGCCCACAAAGTTGTACTGCAAATACATCTTCTAAGGAGGTCATGGGGAAGTAGAACGTCTCAACAGGTCTAAGTCTCTGGGGCAAGTGGACCCAGGGTGAATGTGGGTATAGGCAAGCATGCCTTGAGGAATTCTTCAGTTTGATGGCACTTATGGTCTTTGAGGATTACAACTTGTAATGCTGCATCAACTTGCGATGACGATCTTAAGAGTCAGACATCCTCGCTGTGATTTTTGTGGGGAAAGGCTCAGATGCAAAGTCATAATCCTCTCTCCCATTTAGAGGAGCCAAGTGAGCGAATCACCATAGAGGTCAAGACAATTCTTACTGGTGTGAGAAAGGGGGACACAAAAGAGGGTTCTCCACAAGGCAAAGGCATTTATGAAGGAAAACATGGTACTCCAAGTGGATGGGAGCTCAGGGACATTCTGCCACTGAGGAAGGCACCTAAGCGTGACTTCAGGTTCTTCAAAAACGTGATGGCACTCATCCATGCAACTGAGATAGCATGAGTCTCATAAACCAAAAATGGATTCCTACAAAGCATGCCTTTCTTTAACCCTAAACAATGCTCTACAAGACAATCTGCAAGCATAAAGGAAATTTAAAAGAAAAGTCAGCACACTACTACTTAACTACAGAGACAAGAAATGGGAGCTCTGTGGTGCGAATAGCAATCCTTTAGAAAATAGAGTAAAAACTGAGAGGAAAGTGGGGGATGTGAGATGGGGCAGTGACATTTACAGACCCTTCCCACACGTAATAGGAAGTTGCGCACTGGGGACACAGGAGTACGTCCACATTTAGTCTAGTTGGTTAAATGGAGAAGTCAGTGTAGGCACTCTGCTCTCCTGGTTCTACAGCCAGCAGCTTTTCAGTAGACCAAACGTCTTTCATTAATATGGAAGCTTGCCTGGGAAAGAGGGTCCCTTAGCAGGAGCTTCAGGATTGATCGCCGATCAAGTACTCCTTGAAGACATCAGGGGTATAACGTAGGCTCCTACAGCACATGGGGCCCCCAGTCCAAATGGGGGGACCCAACTCTTCAGGAAGCCCCCATTCAGCCCATGGCCAAAGAATGTGTCTGAGATATGGGAGACTCGGCAGCCTGTCTTCACATTTTGCAGTTACACCACTGGAAGAGATGTGATTTTACTTTCTTTCAGATTCACATGAGTGTGTGGGACAAACCCAATATAGAGGGTGTGGATGTCATTCATGGTTCTGGGTGCATAAACTGAGATACTGCCTTGGTTTTGCAATTACTCCACCCGGACTTTATGTCAAGTAAATTGTTGCAGCACAGGTACAATGTCGTACTTCCTACGTTTTCTATAGTGGCCAAGGAAGGGCAGAGGTGGCTTCCTTCCACTGCTCCCCATTTTCCTAAAAGAAGGGAAATGTGGCACTGGAAAATAAAGGGATCCGTCAAAGACCACACTTTGAAGCCCCATGAAACATTTATCAAGTCTGCGCTGCCACACCAGTACCATGAAAAGCAAAAAAGCGATGAATCTGAAAACCAGATTGCTAGAAGGAATTTCTAAACTAGAATTGCACTCAATTGCAGTTTCCCTCGTGCGGCCTGGTTTTCGTTTGTGACACAGTTTTCCCCGAGTGTAATATTCAGTCTGGGCCCGCAGGGACATCTTCCCTTCAAACCAGGAGTGGCTCTCATTACAAGCAGCTGACACTGATCTTTTGGCGCTTAGCCCTTGATAAGGCACCTCAGCGGATAGAGTTTGGGCTGAAGGGACATTTGGACAGCTCTTCGGCGTGTCCTGCCCTAAGGCAGCACATTCTCAGGTATAATGTGTACAAAAAAGGGGAAATTAAAAAGTAACCTTTTTTGTGTTCGTTTGTGTATTTGGAGCCAATAGTCCTTGTGGCATGCATTTGTTCAGACTCCCTGACAGGTTTTGATTTGTTAGCGTAATTATCCCAGATGAGACTCGAGCACAAACTAATTGGATTTTTTTTTTTTAAACTGAAATAACCTTACGTCAGGAGTGGACTTTTTTTGTTTTTATTATAATTGTCTAGATTATATTCATTTCAAAATGTCCCAAAACAGCGCAACATTCAGATCTATTTAACGAAAACTCGCTAAATGAATGAAGATGTATTTGAATTTAAAATCTGGCATTTATTAAATGCTTATTCTCAACTCCAAGTTCTAGGCTACAATATGCAAAGATTTAGTTTCCCTTAACATGGAATATGCCTCTGGCATTCTTTCTGATTTTCCCTTCCATTTGGAATCTTTGACCTGCAGCCTTTTTTGCGTTCCAAGATCTATCCAGCTACATCCTCTCACAATTTCTTTCAGCTGGACCTTGGCTCCCTTTGCCTCCACCTCAACTACCATCAGCATGGAAGAAAGCTTCTAACCACCCTGTTCAGATGCTGAACCCACCTATTCCCAAAATGGCGCGATGGCTGAACTTGTCCACCAACCATGAATGGGCAAATGGTACCCCACTCCACTGCCCGTTTACAGCAATTGTCCCCACGGTGTCTTCCAATCGTGAGCAGATATTCAGGTTGACAGTTAGCCTGGGAAATTTCTAGTGCATTGCCCAGATCCTGCATCTAGAGTCACTGTCTTGGACAACCGCCACATTGACCACAAACCGAAACCTTCTTCACGTGTTTATGTCTTGAGCATAATTGGCACCACACAAATATCATTTCACTCTTCCTGTTCTACAGGGACTCCCTTTGCCCCACAGGTAAATTTCTACGTGCTTCTCAGAGCTCTGCACTGAAGTCTCACCCTCTGCACCCTTCTTTGCAGCTCTGCCTGCAGTGCTTCAGTTTCTAGACCTAGTTGTATCTCGAAGACCACAAATATGTGCATCTCTCGTGAAACAAGATGCTCTCTCCCACATCGTTCTAGTTTAGAGATCCCTCCCTTCCCTGAACCCACCGATATCACTTCTCTGTCCTGACATTCACTCCCACTGGAGTTACAACTTCTGTGCCCCACGCATCTAGACCTAATCTGTGCTTGGCCAGAATGAAGCCCTCTGCTGCACTTGGGCTCCGGCCAACACACATTTCTGGGCACTGACTCTTCACAATCATTCAGTCACCCTCATTCGTCCGACTCAGTCTTCAGACTGTCTTTGAGGCTCATGCCCCACACTGTAATCTACCTGGCCATCTTCACGTCTGGTCACCCCCTTCACAATCGTTCTTTTTCTTTCCTTAACTAAACACCACCAGTACCCCCTCTTTGGTATTTCAACCTCCCTGCCCCGTCTACAATGGCCTCAGTGGATGCCATTCGTCTTAGGTGCATTATCGAACTTGGTCGAGCAAGGACAAATGATTTTGTATTGACAGGAGGTTGACCGTCTCGGCTGTGAATCACCCGCAGATATGGTTGTAGAAATCGGTACATGAGGATAACATTTTGTCGACATGGGATCAGTTGTGCCAGGAGGTGTCAATGGAAGGTACGTATGTGGTACAGCACTTTTTGATGACGAGGAGAAGGCAGGTACACGTCTAGAGTCCCTCCCAAGATGCTGACCTCTTTACAAGCAGTCCTCCACAAGGCCCATGGATGGTGGTACCAGGGGCGGTTCCTCCATTAGGGCGGAGGAGCCCGTGCCTGCAGAGGAAAGTGGTTTTGTTTTTTATTATTTTTTATTTTAAATGTAATATCCCCCCCCCCCCCCCCCCCCTGCGTCGCCCCGCTCCTTTGGCATGCTGCAACTGGGTGGTACCCTAGCGGAAGTGATGCGTTTTTCTCCACCTGCAGCACAGCATGACCATCGCCTTTTAGGGTTTAAGATGGAACCTGTTGTGGGGTAGCCATTCCTGGACCAAAGTTAGGCACGAGTGACGTGCCTGGAGGCTCTTGCAGGCAATGACATTTTTCAGAAATCAAAATACCCTACTTACAACAGATTCCAAGATTGATAAACTGAGCACCATTAAACTAGATGACAGTAATACCTGGCAATGGTGCTAAGAAGCTGCATAATGTTGAATTAAACACTTTGCTATTAATAATCAATACAGTTTTGCCTTCGGCTGGCTGGTCTCGGTAGGAGCCAGGAGCTCACAGCCAGCTGTGCCTAATGAAATAAGACAAGTCACAGCGACAGTGATAAGGGCCGGCACCAACCACCCCCCGCCTCTTAGCTCCCTGCTCGCCTGTTCTCCGGCAGGAGCAGTACAAGGCGAGGGCCCCCGCCCCAGCACTTTGGGAGTGGCCTGCGGTTGGTGTTTAGTTTGTGGTTTGCAGCGTATACACGGCCGGGGTCTGGTGGAAAAAGCAAACCTGCATCCTGCCATAAATGGCCCTGGAATTCTGTCCCACAATACTTCCTGCCAGTCCGGCATTCCGGTTCGGTCTCACCCCTGCATCTGCGGGCACGGCCACAACTTGAATTGCATTTGCCAAACTCAAAGCCAACTCTGTGAAAAGGCAATTTCTGCAAACTGGCAAGAGAGCTGATGGATCACCGCGGGTTCAGGCCGCCCCGCTGCAAACAAAGCCCAAGGAGTTGTGCAGGCCCAGTCAGCCGCAGGGGGACAGAGGCTGGACAGTGGGGAGTGCCTGGACACCACCAGCCCTGGAGGGGTACAAGCAGGCAGGACTGGCGCCGGAGGGGCTGGGCGGGGACCCCAGTCCGAACCGGACACACTTCACTTTACACAAAGTTCTTCAGGCCCCTACAGTGTGGTGTGCCATCTCCTTCTGGATTGTAGCGCTGCATCCTGCCTCGGGGCGCTTCGGGGATCACGAGTAAAAGGTGAAGCTCCACGGCCACACACCTCCCCTCCACCCACCGCTGAGATGGCAATGAGCGTGTGCTTGGGAGAGTGTTCTGTAGCGCTGCGGGCCTATGTGGGAAACCTTTCGGTGTCGTAGATGGTTGCAGCGCCTACTAGGGTGGTGGTGGGAAGATGCGCGGGAGACAGCTCAGAACCACATTATGCGGTAGGGTTTAATAAAGTAAGAGGCAAGAAAGGGCAAATTATGTGGTTTACTGCGGCACATTTTTTTTAACAGTATTACTTCATTATATTTACACTTAACGCTGTATGAGCATTCATGAGTTTCACGTCTTCAGTACCAGTTTAACACCTAAATAGAGCAACAGGCAACTGAAAGGTGACCAGTCAACCTTTGTAAGGGGCCTTCCACTGCGCAACTTAATGTGTCGCCTCACTTTAGTAACTTTTCATCCTTCTAGGCTAGAAACTAATTTTCCTGTTAAAACCTGCAGAATATGCGGACAAAAACTATTTATTTGGCAAATCCATAATAATGCAGAAAACACGGTTGCCACAAAATCCCACAATTCCAGTGGCCCGATCAGTAAGAACGTCAGAGCAAAAGAATGTGGGACACCTGTGGAATATGGGAACCTGCCTATGCACTGGTGAACAGAAACAGGGCTTAGACCAGCTACCAATAAGGATGTCATTCCTTAAATAAAAGCAAGGCGTCTGACTGAGTTTCTCCCAGTTGTAAAACGTCTATCAGCAAGTTAGTTTTGACTATAATAGTTGGCAGTTTTAAATCCCATACTTCAGCTGCAAGTCTCATTACCACGGCAAAGGAGGCACTCTCTTCTGTTGGTGGTCAAACCAAGTGTCCAACCCACTAGCCTTCTTCAAGTCCATGCAAAAATTGTCATCAACACAGACTTGGGAAATTAATCCCCCTTCATTCCCATTGACATCTGCAAATGCTGACTGGCTCTGATCTGAGTCTAACCCAAAATATTGCTTGACGTTGTGGTGTGCAGCTCAAAGGAAAGGCATGGTTCTCTCAGCTGAACTGAACGGGGTGTGGGTGCAATGGCTTTGGGGTGCAACCTCAGTCGGGTCTGAGATGAAATCAGATCAGCGTCAGATATGACTAAGCTAGAGGAACAGGATATTCCTCCAACACCATCAGCGTCCGTGCCAGTATTGAGGTCAAAGGGACAGACGAACGAGCTACTTACCTTCGGTAACGACTTTTCTGGTGGATACATAGCTACCTGTGGATTCCTCACCTAATGAATACTCCCATGGCGCCAGCATTCGACGGAAATCTTCTTACTAGTCTCTGCACGTCGACGAGGACGTCACTCTAGCCCACGCGACGCCGTCTGACGTCATACAGGCAATAAGAGGTCCTCGCCGACGTGCCGATGACAGTACCAACATTTTTTACGTGCATGAGAATAATAATAACCCAATGTAATGAAAGAGCAAAGCAACATCTCTTAATATTGTAAATCACACAACATTGCAATAAAATAGCTGTAGATTTAATATAACCTTTTTTTTTTTTTTTTTAAACAAATAAATATATTTATACATACGAATCATGTATATACACAATATATATAGATTTATATATAAATATACACATATATACAAATATCATATATGCAAAATGTATTGCAACTTTGAAGACCAAAAGGAGCACACTCAAGGATTGCTTGGAGAGACCAAAAAGGCAACGGGGAGGCGGGTGGGACCGTGAGGAATCCACAGGTAGCTAATGTATCCACCAGAAAAGTCGTTACCGAAGGTAAGTAACTCGTTCTTCTGATGGATACAACTACCTGTGGATTCCTCACCTAATGAATAGAGTCCCAAAGCAGTACCACGCCCGGTGGTGGGTGCCTAAATGGTCAAACCAAGAAATCCTGCAGCACTGACCGTGCAAAATGACCGTCCCTTCTGACCTCAGAGTCCAAACAGTAATGTTTCACAAAAGTGTGAAGGGACAACCAAGTTGCGGCCTTGCAGATGTCGACCACAGGAACACCCCCGGCCAAGGCCGAAGAGGCCGACTTAGCTCTGGTGGAGTGAGCTCTAATGCCCTCAGGCGGATCCTTCTTTGCCAAAGAGTAACAGATTTTAATGCAAAGAACAACCCACCTGGAGAGTGTTCTCTTGTGGACTGCCTTTCCTCTCCTCTTGCCCACGTATCCGACAAACAGCTGATCCTCCAGCCTGATATCCTTCATTCTGTCGATATAGAAGCTCAACGCCCTTTTTGGGTCCAGGCGATGTAGTCTTTCTTCCTCCTTTGAAGGATGAGGCGGAGGATAAAACGTGGACAAAGTGATTGTCTGAGCCAAATGGAAGGGTGAAACAACCTTCGGAAGGAAAGCAGCCTTGGTCCTCAACACCACCTTATCCCCATAAAACGTTATATAAGGGGGTTTAACCGATAAGGCCTGCAACTCACTCACTCTCCTTGCAGATGTTATAGCTACCAGGAATACTGTTTTAATAACCAAATACCTTAAGGGGCAAGAATGCATAGGCTCAAAAGGGGACCCCATAAGGAAAGTCAGGACCAAGGACAAATCCCATTGAGGCATAACAAATGGTTTTGGAGGATATTGATTCAGAAGACCTTTCAAGAATCTGAGAACAATAGGGGATTTAAATAACGATGGTTGGTCTGGAAGACAAATGAAGGCTGACAAGGCCGACAAATAACCCTTAATGGTAGCCACTGCACAACCTTTCTGCGCTAGAGACAGTGCAAAAGACAAAACATGTGACAGATGAGCATGTAAGGGATCAATCTGTCTCTCTCCACACCACATAACAAATTTAGACCACCTATTAGCGTAGATAGATTTAGTGGAGTGTCGCCTGGCCGCTAAGATAACATCCACTACATCAGGCGGGAGAGAGAAGGAACTCAGGTTGCCCCGTTCAATCTCCAAGCATGTAGGTGCAGACTCTGGAGGTTGGGGTGTAAAACCTGCCCCTGCGACTGCGAGAGGAGGTCTGCCCTGAGAGGGAGACGGAGCGGAGGGCACAGTGAGAGTTGGAGAAGGTCGGAGTACCATACCCTCCTTGGCCAATCCGGAGCTATTAAGATGACTTGGGCCCGGTCTTGGCGAATTTTCCTCAACACTCGAGGAATCAAGGGTATGGGGGGGAAACGCGTAAAGCAACTGGTCGCACCAGGTTATCTGAAACGCGTCCCCAACGCTCCCTGCATCGGATACTGGAGGCTGCAGAATAACGGGCAATGCGCGTTCTCCCGAGTGGCAAACAGATCTATCCGAGGAAACCCCCACATCTGGAAGATTAAACAGACTTGATCTGGATGGAGACGCCACTCGTGGTCTGCCGAGAATTGGCGACTGAGACTGTCCGCACGTACATTCAAGACCCCGGCCAGATGATTTGCCACCAAGCAAATCTGATGGTCCTTTGCCCAGGACCATAGCCGAAGAGCTTCTCTGCAGAGAAGGTACGACCCTACTCCTCCCTGTTTGTTTATGTACCACATCGTGGTAGTATTGTCCGTCAGGACCTGTACCGACTGACCACGAAGGGATGGGAGGAAGGCCTTGAGAGCCAGACGTACAGCCCGTAACTCCAACAGATTGATATGAAACACCTGTTCCTCTGGAGACCAAAGCCCTTTGATCTCCAGATCCCCCAGATGAGCTCCCCATCCTAGGGTGGAAGCATCCGTTATGACCGTGGCCACTGGTGGCGACTGCGCGAACGGCTTTCCCTGTGAAAGATTGTTGCCCGCAATCCACCACTTCAATTCCACAGCAGCATCTCTGGAGATCTTGACAGTACCTTCTAAATCTCCCTTGTGTTGAGACCACTGCCTTCGGAGGCACCACTGAAGAGCCCTCATGTGCCAGCGAGCATGCGTGACCAACAGAATGCAGGAGGCGAACAGACCGAGCAGACGAAGGACCTTGAGGACTGGAACTACCGCTCCATTTCGAAACATTGGAACCAATTCCTGAATATCTTGAATCCGCTGAGGCGGAGGAAAGGCTCGACTCAATGTTGTATCCAGTACTGCCCCTATGAACAGGAGGCGCTGAGAGGGCTCCAGGTGAGATTTGGGCACGTTCACCGAAAAGCCCAGGTCGAACAACAACTGGGTTGTTGACTGCAGATGATGCGACACAAGCTCCGGGGACTTGGCTTTGATCAACCAGTCGTCCAAGTAAGGGAATACTGCTATCCCCTTCCTTCTGAGCTCCGCCGCAACCACTGACATCACCTTTGTGAAGACTCGAGGTGCTGAAGTAAGACCAAACGGGAGGACCGCAAACTGATAGTGCTGCGACCCTACCACAAACCGGAGATACTTCCTGTGCGACTTGAGTATCGGGATATGAAAGTAAGCATCCTGCAAGTCGACAGACACCATCCAATCTTCCTTGTTCAACGCCAAAAGCACCTGTGCTAGGGTCAGCATCTTGAACTTTTCCTGTTTGAGGAACCAATTCAAGATCCTCAGATCCAGGATTGGTCTCAACTGACCATCCTTTTTGGGAATCAGGAAGTATCTTGAGTAACAACCTCGACCCTTTTCCTGCTCTGGGACCAACTCTACCGCGCCCTTTGAAAGGAGGACTTGAACCTCCTGTTCTAGCAACAGGAGGTGGTCTTCTGAACAATAAGATGGGTGGGGCGGGATGAGGGGCGGGAACTCCCGAAAGGGAAGGGCGTAGCCTTTCCCCACAATGCCGAGAACCCAAGTGTCCGTGGTGATAGACTTCCACTTGTGGAGAAAATGCTGTAATCTTCCCCTTACAGGAGAGGAGTGAGTGGGAAACGGTGGAAGCCTAAGGCTGCTTCCCCTGCTGCACCCCTCCAGAGGACGAGGAAGAGGCAGAGTGCTGTTGAGAGGCTCCTCTGGAACAGGCCCCATCCCTCCCCCTCCCCCTCCCTCTAAATGACCTATAGGGGAGGGAAGAGGCAGGTTGCTGGAACCTCCCCCGAAAGGAAGAGGAAGAAGAGCCACGCCCAAATCCCCGAAACCTCCTGAAAAATCTAGAAGAGGCAGAGGAAGAAGGAGCTTGCAGTCCTAACGATTTGGCTGTGGCTCTGCTCTCCTTAAATCGTTCCAAGGCCGAATCTGCCTTGGCTCCAAACAGTCTGTCCCCATCAAACGGGAGGTCCAGCAGGGTCGACTGCACATCCGCAGAAAACCCTGAGTTTCGGAGCCAGGCCTGTCTTCTTGCCACCACAGCCGTGCCCATCGCCCTGGCCACCGAGTTGGTCGTGTCCAGCCCAGACTGGATAATCTGGGTCGCGGCAGCCTGGGCGTCCGAGACCACATCCAAGAGACCCTGGGGGAGCTCCGTAAATGAAGACGAAATATCATCCATCAGAGCATGGATGTACCTCCCCAGAATGCACGTTGCGTTGGTGGCCTTCAACGCCAAACTGCATGACGAAAATATTTTCTTGGACTGCGCATCCAGTTTCTTGGAGTCTCTGTCTCCAGGCACCGTCGGGAAGGAACCAGGCGCTGACTTTGAGGAAAAGGAGGCTTGCACCACCAAACTCTCCGGCGTAGGGTGTCTAGAGAGAAAGCCAGGGTCAGATGGTGCAGCTCGATACCTCCTGGCCACAGCCCTATGAACGGCCGAGGAAGACACCGGCTTCTTCCACACCTCCAACACCGGATCCAGCAAAGCCTCATTAAATGGCAAGAGAGGCTCAGCTGCAGCAGAGGCCGGATGCAATACCTCTGTCAGCAAATTCTGCTTCGCCTCTGCCACCGGCAAAGGCAGGTCCAAAAAGCTCGCTGCCTTCCTCACCACAGCATGAAAGGAAGCAGCCTCCTCCGTATATTCCCCTGGAGATGAAAGGTCCCACTCAGGGGAAGTGTCCAGCCCACTGGCTGTATCCAGACCATGTAGTCCGTCTCCAGAGTCCTCAATCTCTCCCTCCTCTAAGACTCGCTGGTACTCCTGCTCTTCTAAAAGACGGAGAGCACGCCTCCTCGAATGAAGTCTCTCCTCGATACGCGGAGTCGACATGGCCTCCGCCGACGTCGAAGAACGGCGCCGATCTCCAGAAGCATCTGACGCCGCGTCCGGCGCCACAGGCAGCTTCGGCGCCGAGGTAGGAGCCGGAGGACGAGGTCTTGGAGCCGATGGACCAACCGGAGTCACAGGGCAAAATCCTGACTTCGACGGAAGGGCAACCTCCGGGGCCGAAACATCCGAAGCCACCGGAGCGGCCACCGACGCCGGCACCGGCGCCGAGCCCACATTCCCAAAAGGGAGAAAGGGCATAAAGGGTGCCGGCCGAAGAGGCGCAGGATCACCCAACGAAAAGGCCAAGGGCCCCGAAGGACCAGCCGGAGCAGCTCCTGGAGCCATCTGCTGAAAGATGGTATACATCGCATTAAGAAACGCGGTACTATCGGCTCCAGGAGTGGGAAAAGCCGGATACTGGGGTGCCTGGATCGAGGGCGACACAAGAGGCTGCACCACCTCAATCACCGACGCCTGACCAGGCGAAGTCGGTGACGCCGGAGAGGGCAACGGCGTCGATGGATGCGGCGTGACCGTGGGGCTGACCTCCCAAGTCCTCCGACGCCGAGCCGAAGGTGACCTCGAACGAGACTCCTTGCTGGAATGACGTCGTGAGTCTCTACGGCGCCGGGAGTCTCGATGACGCCGGTGAGACCTTGGCGAAGAAGACTTCTTATGATGTTTCTCCTTCTTCTTTGACTTTGCCATGAATAACTTGGCCTCACGCTCTTTGAGGGCCTTCGGATTCATGTGTTGACATGAATCGCAAGTCGAGACGTCGTGGTCGGAGCTCAAACACCATAGACAGTCGGAGTGAGGATCTGTAACTGACATCTTGCCCCCACACTCTCGACAGGGCTTGAAACCCGACTTCCTCTGAGACATTATTACCGCAGAGAAGACTACGCAGCAGACAATACACTGTAACCACGAAGGTAACAGTAGCTCCCTCGAAGATAACCGTTTCGAATGCACGGAAAAAAGGGAACTGTCATCGGCACGTCGGCGAGGACCTCTTATTGCCTGTATGACGTCAGACGGCGTCGCGTGGGCTAGAGTGACGTCCTCGTCGACGTGCAGAGACTAGTAAGAAGATTTCCGTCGAATGCTGGCGCCATGGGAGTATTCATTAGGTGAGGAATCCACAGGTAGTTGTATCCATCAGAAGTGGATTTTGGTGCCAAACTGGAAATTGGCTCCATTACCTGAGTGGAACATGAGTCTGCTACTGGAACCACAGATGGCACAGAGGCCGGACCCGTCAACAGTAATTTAACTGGAAGAGTGATTTGGGATCAGTTGCCTAATCGGGTCCTCAACAGGGAACCAGGAGTAAGACTGCAAGGCCCCCTGACTTCCTTGTGACCGAGAGTGATGTGACTGGGACAAAGTCAACTTGGCCATGTGCTTCTGCTTTGACTTTGCTCTACCAAAAGACATGGTCCACGACGAGGACCGGTCACAGGAAAGGCCTCTAGAGCAGGAACCGGTCCATGCCTTCGGCTCAGAGCGGGAGTGGGACTTACAAAGCTTCTTTTGGTGTTCAGAGATCTACAGCTTTGCATTGCTGATCATCTTCAGGTTAATGAGGGCATTCTTCATAAGGACTTGAAGTCATGCATCTAACAACTTAAACACCAAATCAGAGACACACCTTGTGGGAATCTGTCACAGACATTGGTGCACAAAAGTCATTATAAAAATTAAACCCTGTAGTTTTAGAAGGGGAAAAGAATTGTCTGAAAACACTTGTCAACTGATGAGGAAAAAGATGGGGGCCAGCTCCAGCTTGTCGTATAGAAGTGCAGAAAGGAAATTATGTTGATGAGCACGGGAGGCACTTATATGTAGCTCCCTTCCCTGTAGCTCCATCGCTATTTTAAGGGTAGAACGAAGTCAACAAGAAGCCGCTAGGCTCCCCTACCAGTGCGCAGGAGCAATGCAGTTTAAATCTTCAGGATCAAGTCTGACTTGGGCTACTCAAAAAGCGAGGACTCTGCAATTAGAAGAATCCATCAGAAGTAACTTCTACATCACTAGAAGGTAAACAAGCGACAGATCTTCTGTGCAACAGCTGCTTATGTTCTAAGAAACAGAGAAAAGGCAAGAAGGAGAATTAAAAAGAAAAGGGTTTAACACACCTTCCCCCTTTGTAAGCGAACAGAGAACATAAGAACAAAAGAACATCAGAAGACAATAGCAGGAACCAAAGGACAACATGGTACAGAGGGTTCTGTTCTATTACACACAATCCGTGAGTCTCACTGAAGGGGTTCTATTTCTTCCCTTAGAGTGGACCACATGTCCTATTCACCACTCACACCACCAGACACTACAGGATCAAAGGGAAGGATCGACAAGCAATCTACACTCACAATTATTTTGGCCAAAACATTTTCTCCACAGAACAAATAGTTCTGTAACCCAGAAGGCAGCCTACCTCTTTGCATGGTACAGTTCTACCCCCTACCGGAAGAGGAGACACAAAGGGTTTGTAAATAGGTATATGAACAATGGCTTCCCCAGCCATAGTTCCAAAAACGTTAAATTTCCCATATTAAGTCAGTCATATTAAGTCAGCAATTCTTTCTCAATCACCACACATATCTGCTCTGTGGAAGGCCTACAGGAAAGCCACGTTCTACTCATCCTTCGTGGCTCTCTGCTGCAGCACTGCACCAGCTCTATACATATTGCTTCCCCAAACAAAAGGGCTTTAAGAAGCGAGGGGCATGAGCTGCTTCCGACTTGATTTGACTAATTGCTTTCTGCTGAAGATCAGACCCACAAAACTCCACATACTTCTGTACCAGCCTCATCAATTGTTCCATTTACTTCAGCAAAGTTATTAACCGGTTTTACTGTAATATTCACAGAGAGCTGCAATAGATGGTAACTTCTCCCAGTTGTCTGGGGCAGGTGCCTTCAGGGTAGCCTCAACCAATAATTTCTCTGGCACCATTCAATTTTCCAGCTTGGTGCGTGCAAGAGAGTCTAAGGTTACAGAAGAACATACAGGTGCCCTCCTTCGCTACCAGGCCATTCTCACTCGGATTCTTACAGATATCTTTGGTGTCACCCATATATTCCCTTCCATCATTTGAAAATATTATCATTTCACTCTTGAAACATTTGACATAGGACGTAGCATCCTTAAACAAGTAGCACAGGGCCTTCTGTAAAACTGAAGTAGCTGATGCTAATCCAAAAAGCATTCTCCTGAGTTGATGCAACGCCTATGGATTGATACATGAAGCAAGCTCTTGGAGTCTAGGGCAACTTTGTGTTGACATGCAGAGCGTAAATTTAGTTAAAAAAAATATTACTTCCATCACTGATGCTAATTCATTTTATGTTTGGCAAAAGATCACCATCAATAACAATACTAACGTTAAGGGCCCTTAAACCAATCTAGAGTGCCAACATGTCTGCATTGTTTGGCAATACAATAGGCCTTACCAATTGGGATAACGGCACCTGCTCTACAATGCCTTCATCCAATAAATCCCTAGGTATATCTTTCGATGATTCCTCACATTCAATGGCACCCCCTCTGTTTTCAGTCTGATTGGCACAGCAACATTCTTCAGCTTGCTTTTATCTGGAAATACCTTCAGTATTGGCAACTTATTTGAAAAGATGTCATGAAACTGTCATACCATGCACTCGTCACCCATCACTACCTTCCCAACATGCACTTGTTCTCCACTGCAACAATTTTGCAGATCTAATTCCACTGGTCCTTTCACCCCAGAGTATTCACCTCTGACTGCCACATAAAATCAAATGTCACACATACGCCTATTTAAACGCAACAGTTACCCTGCAAAATCGGATCATAACAGAGCTATGCCCATCTCAATGTCAAAAGGCTCAACTTTTTCTTTATCTGTTTTTCAAAAATATCCAGAAAGAGCCCTTTGGTAATGATGGTCCATTGGAGAAACCAGATTCTGACATCAAATCAATAACACTTCCCAGCACTGCTACTTGACACAGAAGTGGACCATTCAAATACACTACCCCATCCCACTCTTTGCCGTCACTTATGGAGAGAACAGAACCCTTGCAAGATGCAAACTTGCACTCACATTTATGGCATGACAACATTTAGACGAAGCTAAGTGGTTGAGAAATCCCATTTTAAGACCATATACCCTTTTTTAATGCAGGAATCCTCTTTTCCTGCCTGGCCACTCGCACTGCATACTTCCGAATACATTTCATTATTCTTATCCTCAATGCCCGATCTCTTGCACATTTCAAATTTCACAATGGCTATTGCAGTGGCTATGTCATCTCGCAGTTTTGGGTCACCCAACACCCACAACTGTTCCTAAATCATCTTACTTTTCACATTCACTATAATCAGACTCTTAGTCATTTGACCAGCCACAAGACACTGAAAGTGCCACAGTGCTGTAGAGTAGTCATCAAATGGCTTTCCCTCCTTATGGGCATCAGTATAAATGTTGCACCTATCCAGAGTCAGCCCAGCATTTGGTTTAAGCCTGCTGTGCATTCTCAATAGGGCCTCACCCAAAACCTTTGCCCTTCTAAGGGTACAACATGTGGTAAAGTTCTATATACCACCTGTCCTTCGGACCCTAAACAAGGTAAAAGTAAAATATTCTTGCATCTGTCTACAGGCATCTTGTTGCTTCAACTACTCTCATTTAACTCGAAAGTTCTTTTTTGCCTCTATTTCACTGGAATTTGAGGCGAGTGGGGCAAGCGGCATGATACACACTCCTTTCAAGACAGCTGAAACAGCAAGTGAACAGTTAGCAAAATGCTTGTCTTTTTATCTTGATTCAGAAAAGGAAAGGTTGATATTCCTCTAATAACATGTGCATACCATAGAAGAATAAGGAGAACCACCAGATGAATTGAAATGTCACAGGAAAACAAGCACAGACAATTGAGAATCAAGCATGGGAGAGTTGACCAGGAAGTAGAACAAGCATTTGCAATGCAACGGGTCTCGCTCTTCTCCGAGTTAGAGCTATTAGCAGTTGTAAACTCCCAACCGGACTTTTCTTGCAACGTTAAATGGAAAAAAGAGCGCGATCGCGCTGCTACAGTTCACACGTAGCGGCAAATGTGAAATTATCTACGTAACCGGCAAAAGTGCAATTAACTATGTAACAGGGTGGATGTCATAAAAATCACTCGACTTCTGCCAAGCAAGATCACGCTGCAAAAAAAGATAAAAAGTAGTCCACAAACCGGACGGAAAACAGCAAGCCTCGCATGTTTTCAGAACTTGGTCGCTGCGCTCGAGGAGGGCTAACCACCGGAAAAGGCATGACGTATGCATGCCTTCCACTAATGAAAGCAAGCAGATTTTACCAGGCAAGCCCACGAACCAATGAAAGACACTGATGTGACATGGATGTGGCTCCGAGCCCTTTTCTAACCACTAAAGCGACTCGCAAGTGAAACGAGTGCGCAAGCGACGTAGGCTCGACCCTAAAGAAGGGTGTTGAATAAACTTATCCCAAAGCTAAAAAATGCCACTACCATTCAAAGTCACTTACTGCAGGATGAACACATAATGCCACAGACGACCAGATGCAACATCTTACTTGGCACCAATTGTTTCCAGGATTTTACCTCCAGCGATGGAACGGTAACTTCCCCCATGCCTGTTTTTCCACAGTACCTATGTAGTGTTAATGCATTATGCTACGCAAGCATAGGTTCGGATCCCACCAGCGTTGCCACTTTTGAAAGCAAATTCACCGAGCAACGGTATGAACAAGGTTTGTTCCAGCTCAGTCTACATAGTAATAATTGGCACAACATTAGAAGGTAAAGGTACACAACTTCCTACAAGTGACAAACAGCTCATGTGAGTGTTTTGGGGCAACACAGAGAAAAAGCAAGAAGGAAGAAAGTAAAACAGCAATAAAAGGGAAAGGATGCAACAGCAGACAACTTGGCAGCGAGTAGATTTATCTATCACGCATCCTCATGCTTTCTTTGCAATGCATATATGTTGAAGAATCCACTCAGTGGAGTGGAGGGGGCAGTAACAATCTTTCCACTGTTATCTGCATGCCATCCAAGAACCGTTGAGCCTTTAGCTAAAATGAAAGCAGGGGGTGTTGCTAAAACTGTTTGCAGCACCCTGTCCAAAAATGATGCTGAGAGTATCATGACCCACACATGTAAGACGGCTAGCAGAATGCCAGGGGTATGGTTGGCACCTGCTGGTCTCTTTCCTCTCCTCTTCTTTACGCCCAATATTCCACCCTGCCCCCTTTCTGCTCCCGGCCTAATCTTCCTTTCCATGCCACCTTTCTGGGCATTGCGTGCCAACCCTCCCACTTCAACTCTAAGATTCTGCTCCCAGTTCCCTCTTTGGTTGCCATCATTTCTCCTGCCCCTTGCCAATATCCCATTCAATTTAATACCCCTCACCCAATGGCCATCACATGGGCATTTTTCTGGTACCGTAATCATGAAGTGTACAAAGTGAACGTGTCTCTACAGCCTCCCACGTTTCTGTCACATACTGTGTCATGAGGAAGTCAAATGAATAGCTGTTTTACTTATAGGTAAGAAAGAAAGGCATTTAAAAACGAGTACCAAAGAAAGACAGATTTATGTTCTGGGGCCTAAAAGAAAGACCACAAACAGTTCTACTGCTTGCACAATAATTCAAACTTGCACGACCTTATGATCAATGCTAACCCACTGAAGGTATTTCTACTGTGCTAGACTATATTCAGAAAGCCTTGGGACACAACTTATATCCAAAAAGTGTTTACAAGTACAGGTCAGTTATGAAAGGTGCCAGGCAGAATGCACCAATGTGTCAATATGGCTTGGCTAGGTTTGTTTTCTACCCTCATATCTCAACGGAACTGGGTGCAATAACAAAACCCACTGGGTATGACTGGGATTTGTACAGCAATCGCCATCAGTTAAATCACTGAAATTCGTCATTTAAGGTTACTAACGCACACAACACAAGTCATAACTTGTTCCGCAAACCAAGTTGTTCTCCTGATAGCTCTTTCCTAATTTTTCTGTACCAATGGCAAATTAGTGTTTATGAGCATGGCATGCAGCAGAAGTTAATAGCTTTGTTGTGTGCTTTGTTCACCAGAACTGACGAATTTCAGAGGTTTCTGCATTCGAGACAGTCCATAATTCAGTTTTTAACAGTTTTATCCCAGTGAAGTTCATTGTTTTTATGAAGCACTTAATTTCCAACAACTGCTGTGCATGATGTTTGGATATACACAGAGAAGGTAGGTGGAGGTGTCAGTGCCTGGCCTGCAGACAGCCCCTGCATCTAACTCAACACAGGTAGACAACCACCGCTGCACATGGTCAAAGGGGCTCGCCTGCAGCCGGGCCATGCACTTTAAGCCCTGTCGATGGCCATCCCGCACCGCAGAAGGTTCTCGATCTCGCGAAGCAGAGGCTGCCAGTGCTGTAGTCAGACCTCGTATCCAATAACGGTCCAATGGTCAACCCGCTGCCAACAGGTCCTCCGCATGCTCCTGGCTGTGCACAGCAGGGGTAGGGTATGGGACCTGGTCTGCATCCAGACCCTACTCTTACTATACCTTACTCTCAGGTAGCAAATGCAAAGAAAGGGCCACTATATCCTATGGGATTTATCTGTCAGCAGACGGGCTATCCGTCACCGTTGTAACAGAGTAACCTGTCCGCCAAAATCTAAATCATGCCAAAGGCTTTTCAGGGAGCTAGTGTGGGTGACACGAGAAAAATCTTCAACAGTCAACCTCGAGACACAATAAGGCATGGTCCAGCGCTACGGTAATCTTTTAGGTAAAAGAAGGTACTTTCATTTCTAAGCAAAACGAAATACTACATAGTTCGTTTGGTAAAGCAATTACGCAGTTGCAACCTGAATTAAGATTCCCAGTATAGCGCTACACTCCCCGCCAGTATGCGCCCTACTTACCATAGAAGACATCTGATGACTAGGGTCTCCAATATATTGTGGACAAAAATATTGATTAGCCACAGGTACAGATTACTTAACATATTCTCAGTGATCAACTGCATGGCTCGATTGACCTGTGCATTCACACGTGCTACATATTTTCTAGCCCATGCAGCAGACCATTCTGCAAGTTCTAGTCTCTTGTTCCGGCTGCAGGCAAGGCCATGCATCAACCTGCTGTTGGCGTTGCATTTCTAGCGGGGTGGAGGGTATGGTTAACCATCGCTCCAATTCTGGGGCCGTGGCAACGACCTTGCATTTGAACAGGGATCACTGAATGAAGTTGGCATGACAGACCTGTGAAGTGGCAGTCACCTTCATCAGTAATAGCCTACCAGGACAGTTACAGACAGGTGCTCAGGTTCAGCTCAAGGATGTCATGTCTTCTGCAGTCAAGGCCTCCAAGTCACTCAGGGCTTTCTGCTTCAGCGACATAGCAGCTCCTCTCTATGATGTCGGCAGAGGGAGCACTAGTCTTTTGGGTTCAGAACAGACCGCAGGACATGATGTTACACAGTCTTGCAAAATCTTTGGTGCACTTCACAATGTAACTGCTCAGAAACCAAGTGACTATGGCCACAGCAAGGGAGTCACTACTGACTTCATTCTCTGTTGTAGCCAGCCTTCTCTGTGTGCTTCTCACACCAGGAACATGCATTTCTCCTCCTACAGTCTCTTTTCCTGTAGGGATACAAACACTTCTCCTGTTTCAGCAAGCTTCAGACTTCTAGGCACTTTGAGAAGACCCTCAGCTCCTCTAGCAAAAGTGTAGATTTCATGTGATGTCTAGCTGCCAAGCACACACCACCCCTGGTAAGCTAGTAGCTTATTGGGTATTCAGCAGGGTCCTCTCTTCCTTGATTATAAAAAACATGGAACCTGAAACAAATTCGGGTGGCTTGGGACCCACTTTTACACACGTTTTCCAGACATGGGTTGTGGATATATTATGACAGGATTAAGAATCGGTTTGGCTTGGTTCTCTCCCAAATGTCAATATCTGGTTGTCCTCAGTCAGAGCCTTTATAGAAAGTGATAACCTTCCATTATCAGCAACAGACCCAGGCTTTTGCACACACTCCAGAAAAGTGTGACAATAAGGTCAAAGTAATTCTAGTTTCACATGCAGTTAGGCCCTCTTGATGGGGGAACACACAAGTTTATCAATCAGGGGACATCCCCGCCCAACACAAGCATTAAACATACAGAAATGAATAACTTGAATATTTGTCTTTGCAGACGTTCCATGGTTACAGTTACAGAAGACAATGATCATCTGTTCACTGGGATCCCACCTCCAGAAAAACAACTTTTGACACATAGAATGCATGTGTGTGATATCTGTGTCTTCCTTGAGCCCGAATGGGAACTCTTTAATCACGGTGACTGTCTCTGCTTCTGCAGCCACCATGATCCTAAAGAGGTCCCATCCTCCTCTCTTCTAAGTCGAAAACCAGATACTAGGGAGTCACCATAACTCCAGCTAAAATTTGAGGTCCTACTCTTTCTACAACCATCTGCTAAGTGCTTTCTCTCTAAGCTTTAGGTAAGGCCCGGTGGTTACAAAAGCATTCTACAGTCCAGCACTATCCCTTTCTAGAGATGTTGCTTCTTCTCTCAATACCACAGTTGTATTTTCTGTCTTTACACAAGTCTATAGTCTCACTTCATCCCTATAGACCCATCTGAGCCGCTGTTCTATATTCTTAACAACACACTAAACTCCACTGGGGACATGCTCCCCTTGGTCTACCCATCCCCCATATATGTGTCCACTTCCTGCAGAAAACCGCCAGGCAAAGCTCTCCAATTTACGATCCAGCTCCACCATCTACCCCAACTGAGGGTTGGTTCTTCCCTCCTAAGTCGTGGAAGTCATCTTCTGTTCCCCTGACTTCTGTCATACACTTTGATGCTTCTTAACTTGAATCTCCCTGTTCTAAAAGGATCAGCGTCATGTGCCACCACAGCAGTGAGACACCCAGAAGCACTATTTGCCACATATCTGAATAAACTTTTAATTAAATATAACTACAACTGTGTAATGAAGACAACTGCCTCATCTGTCAGAGAAAATTCTCCAAGTACCACCAGTGACGCTTGGAACGTACACAGAGTCCCTAGTTTCTACTGTCTGTTCCAGCTTTAAATCATTGAAAGACACAGAAAACTATTAAAAAACACTTCAAAGTCAGACTGAAGAAACACGTCCGCGCTCTGTATTCCACAATTGGACACAGTCATTTATTATAGAGGAGCAGAGAAATGAGCGGTTTGAAACTCGTACATTAGCCAACTTTAATCCAAGCAAAATCTGCACCATCTGTTATAAGATTCACTGCATCGAGCCAATGCAGCACTTGTTGCCACAGGCTTCCACAACAGAGTCAGGGCCATGGCAGCTACCAGATGATTCTTTAAATGCATCAGAACCACATCAGCTATGTCAAAATTCAATGGATCGGGCTACAAGAAGATTCCTGGGATTAAATCATGACCACACCAACTGTCAGAGTCTCAGTAGATCAAGTGAAGATGACACCAGCTCTCAGAAGATCCCTTGGATCAAGCCTAGGCAATGCTGTCTCAAGACACCAAGATCAACTTAGACCTATGTCAGCTGTCAAAAGATTTCTTAAATTAATCAGCCTAACAAGATTCACTGGAATGAATCAGAATCACAAAATATATGCCTAAAACGCAGTGAACTAAGTCAGAGCTACACCAGCTGTCATAATATTCCCATGATATGCATCGATGCACACCAGCTGTCAGAAGATATCTGTATATAAACAGTGCTGTGTCGGCTGCCACAAGAATCTACGGATCGAGTCATGGCCACACCAACTATCAAGAGATTTCCTGGATCAAGTCAGCAGCACACTAGCAACAACAAAATTCTGAAGGTTGAGTCGGGGAAGGTTATCAGTCACAAATTTATTCGAATCAAGTTATAGTCATACTAGCTGTGACAAAATTCCCTGGATTTAGTCTGGGTAAAACTAACTATTACATGTATTCCTGGATTGACCTTTAGCCGATCCAGGAGTCAGGAAGTAGATACCCTAGAGTCCGGCGATTCTCTAGCTCAAGTCGGGCCAATGATTGCAAGGTTCCATAATGTGAGTCAGGACTTCCCAAACTTTGACAAAATTCCATGCACTGAATCAGTTCCGCTCCAGCTGTAATAAGAATCCCTGGACCGCTTCAGGGCCACTTCAGCTGTGACAAGCTTCCCTTGTTTGAGTCACGGCCACACCAGTTAAGACATGATTTCCCGGATTCAGTCTTGGCCATGCTATCTGTGGTAAGATTCTTTTGATCAAGTAAGTATGGATTCAAGACCACACCAGCTGTCACAAGTGTTCCTAGACTAAATCAGCAACAAGTCATCCATCACAAGATTTGCTGGATTGTATTGGGGGTCATACAAGCTGTCAGAACCCAGGATTTACCTAGTTTTTAGAGATGACTAAGTATGCTGTCAGAACTCAAGACTTGATCTTAGCCTTATAGTCAAGGGCCAAGTCTAAACCAAACCCAAAACTGTTAGCACCTGCTCCTCTAGTTGGGCATACCAGTAGGCATAGAAATGCCAGACACAGATTACACCTTCACAGGTGCACTTTTGTCCCGAGTAAGGACCTTGTCTGTATGTGAGTTAGGCAGCATATTGCTAACAAAACTCTACCAAGCACTTCTGTCACGATACAAGAGTCAGCAGCACTGGTCTGTGTAGCGTTACATCCAGGGACTAGAAGCTGGTAGCAGTATCCATGAGGTGACAGGCAGTTCTTACTGTGTGTATGGTTGTAGAAAAGTGCGCCCCTTTTTCACATGAATATCCCCAGTTTTTGCCTAGTATTCAATGCAATTTTGACTGAGAGTTCCTGCTAATCAGGTCTCCAGACTCAGATCTCTTTCCTTAAAACTGTGCAATTGTTCTCCAATTAGCAATACCTTTGCCTCCCTACAAATCTCTAGTAAATGGTACCCCAGGTGCCTAGGGTATGGGTACCAAAGAGGGTCCTCAAGGGCTGCAGCATGCATTGTGCCTCCTTTAGGGACCCCTCAACTAGCATGTGCAGAATGCCATTGCAGGCTGCGTGTCTTGGTGCAGCTAGAAGTGAAAACACGACAAGGCACACAGCTGTGTGCCTGCATGCAATATATGTAAGTCACTCCTATGGCAGGCCTTACAGACCTCCTGGTCGGTCTGCATGTTTCAGAGTCTACCCCCAGCCTCCTCTTCAGGACCCAGGTGGACTCCCTAGTGTCACTCCTTGTTTAACTACCACTAGTGAAAGCACTAAAAGTGAATGCTCTGTGATAACCAGGAGGCAAGGTACATAATATACCTCACCTCCAAACCCTCTTTTTTAACCATACCATAATAATATTAAATTAGCAATACCATCAGGAGGCAGGTATTTTTAACTCACCGAAGACCCCACCACTCCTATCCCTTTCAAAATTCACATTGAAGAAACTACAACAGTGCTCCCACGTATTCCATTGGTCATAACATGGCCCGTTCCGCAGAGAGGAAACCCAATGATGAAGCATGCCACCAAGGAGTAACCCTGGTGGGAGAGGGTTTTTCACACAGAAAATCCCTTTTTTTCCACCCTGTGGAAGTGCTTTTTGGCTGGGCCTTTTTGTAATGTTATATAGGCTATAAGGAGGGCAGACTCATCCCTAAAAAAACATCCTTCTCCCTCTTTGTTATTATATTTGTCGATTGTTGAGTGAGCAGGGAAGCTATTTCAGTAACTGGGCTGGACTCTGGTCAATACAAGTTCCCCAGCTACATGATGGCCTTGCTGACTATAGGGATGTTTGGAATCAATCATCTCATATTAATGGAACTGATGGATTAATAGATGCATTCAGAGGGCACCTTAGATGTGCCTCCTGAAAACCAGACCGTCTACAACCTGACACCTGAAAGAACCACTGCATCCGTGCTGCACAGCCCATGTTAAAGTGGACCAACGGTGCCAGCGTGGTTCCCCAGCCCTTCAGAAACAAACCTCACCTTGGACTTGCCCACTGTGGACTCACCGCCGCCTGCAGCCTCTGCATGCAGGCCCCCATCAATCACTAGTGGTCTGGCGAAGAAACCCTGACACCTCAAAGCACCTCTGCACCAGTCACCCCTGGCCGAAGGAGAAGAGGACCCGAGGTGGCCCCAAGTCCCTGGACATCTCAAGAGTAGAACTGTCTATTTATTTCCTCCCGAGTGGATCCCCAGTACTTACCTGCAGCATCTCTTTGACTGGATCGATCCCCATTGACTAACATTGGTTACCCAACGCAGTACTACACCTCTGCACCGGGCCGCCCAGTGCCACCCCGTGTGACCTGCTGGTGTGGTCCTGTCCCTTGGCCAATAGTCACCTTAAGTCCAGGAGATTGGTCCCGTAATGCAGTACTAGAATTTCTCTCCATAGGATAACATTGCAGCTTTTCTGAGATTGCACTAATTATCGACTTTTCAAAACAGTAAAGACTTTTCTGGTAAAACGGGCTTACCTGATCGTAATGCATCTGGTGTGAAAACATATATAAAGATGCTTGTTATTTTTGTAAAAAGGTGTAGATCTCCATCTTGAGTCAGGCGTCTCATTTATTGGCTGGGTGTGTATTTACAGATATCTCACACTCCTCTCTGATAAGCCTAAGGCTGCTCAGCCATACTACCCTCCAAAAGAGCACAGTGGGATTGCTAGAGCAAGCCTCTGTCCACTAGTAAGGGAACCTGGACTCTTTGCACAATATATCTCATTTTGATATACAACATAAAGAGCCAGCTTCCAACAATGGTCTCCTTCTAAATGCCGTTCAATATCTGCACAAATTCCCTCTGCAACTGGACGAATGATTTCATGAGAACCTGTGTCCTTCTACTGCTGTAATGAAGACCAGTCAACACACTGTCCCTGTTTGGCAGGAATTGATAGATGGGGTTTTCTCTATGCAATTCATGAACTCTACCTCCTTGCTGTGGGGAGTGGTGACCAGCAACAAGAGTGGGAATCCAGTAGTGCAGGGAACCGTGCTTCAAAAAATATATATGACTGTAAGATCCATAGAGGTAGTAAAAAAAATAAAGAGTAGGTTCACAAGCAAGATGAAATATCTAAACTAAAAAGTTTAAGGCCCATGAGCAGATATATGGCAATGCCCTAAAAGAAAACTAGCAGATGAGAATGGCAGGCCCTGATGAAGCATCACAAGTTTGTTTTTCATCACCTCTCTTTAACCTAAGCTAGCGTGAGTCTCGCTTTGGAGGCTAAGGACTGCACAATAAGATCATAGGTAGGCACCATGCCGGATCCCCTAGTCTAGATGGAATTTGATTTATGACTATGACTTTACATCCCTTTCAAAGGAACCTCTTGATCAAAACCCCAGGGAACAGAATTTCGGAATCTTTAAATTAAATCACTAACTAACTGGCAGTAGAGTAACATTTTTAAAGTATGGGTTTTAATCAATTGTTTACTAAGCCTTCAGATTCAGATGAATGCAACAATGCGCTGTTTAAATCCACAATCATAGACCACAGTCTGTCTGAGAACCAAAAGCATCTAAAGATTACTGAATCGGCAAGCACTCATCTACACCAAAACCTTGCAGTACGCTGTCAACAACTCTCCATACTCAGATTTTTTATTCATGCAAGATGCATAAATTAAAAAAAAAAAAATGTGGTAGAAAATAAAACAAAAGAAAACGTTTTCACCAGCCTGAATCAGGAGTCTCAATTTAACATTTAAGGATATCTGGAATAAACAGGAAAACAAAGACACAGAAAGAAACACTACATGGCATAGAAAAAAGAAGAATGTCCAGAATAGGCCCACTTCCGTTCCTGTACATACACTGATATACGGTGGCAGTTTTGGAGCACGGTGGCTGAGTGTAGTCTTGCGAAGTGGATGTATTTTGGTGCCTCGTGTAGAAAGGGGAGCCACTGTAACACTCATCAGATGACTGAGCATTGTTTCCGAAAGACCATCATTGAAGGGTAACCTCACTTCACTCCAGTGGAAACATAAAAACAAGCATTGGCAAATAGAACAGGTCTTGCCTTTTGGTTTTACCAATGCACCTATTAGCTCCACACATTTTCACAAAATTATTTTTTTTTTTTTGCCACTGCCGCTCAGCATCAATGAAATAAAAAATTACAATGATGTATGCATGCACATTTGTCATCACGTGTGCAAATATGCATCTTGTTGTACAATGGTCTCAGTGTCACCATGCATGTGTCTTAAGTCATGTGCACATTAATCATGACATTGTACCCTTTTTTAGGTTATTCATTGTTCCAAGATAAACAATTTTATTTATTTTTTTAAAGTGCACCAATTTTTTTGGGTAGAATAAAGCAGCCCGGCAGCAAGATGCAGCTACTTGGCCCTCCAAAACACATTTTCTTTTAGACAGCGTCAACAGCGCAGGAGGGTTGTAAGGGAAGTAGCAATGATGAACCTTGTTCAACGGTTGCTGGTTGAGTTAAAAATGAAAAAAAAAAAAACGAAAACGAAAAATGCGAGGAGCATCAGTGGGAAGAACAGCGGTGAGCAACACGGACACCAGAGGAGTCAGGAAGCGGAGCAGAAGCAAACGATGAGCAGGAAGGAGGAGGAGGAGCAACACAGAGGGCGCGGGGTGGAATTTCAGTGGGAAGCAGCAGTGGAGGGAGATACAGCAAGAAAGAACATGGACTAGGTTCGGAGTGCTGAAAAAGGTATTTCTTTCAAAGTCAACTTTGGAAGCATTTAAAATCACAAGAAGGGGGAGTACAGTCAACAAGTATGAAGCAAGCAAATGAAACTGGCAAGAAAGCCAACCAAAGGAAATCAATGGGCTGGCCAAAAGCCCACTGCAAGTATTGGTATTGCTTACAATAGATCTTTTGGACAACAGGCCTGGCTTACAAATAAAAGCTGTCTGAAGATAAGACCTAAACAGCAACATCAAGGAGTCTGCTATATAAGAAGCATTTATGAAAACGTCCGTGTCATTCCTGTGGTGGTTTTCCACATGGAGGCCAGCTTAAAGTATCTACAACTGAAGACTGAAGGAATAGCTCATGGCAGAAGGAATGCGCTGATTGGTTCATTTGTGCAATCCTCCTTAGGAAAATATGTACTTTCCTACCAAACACTGCAGGAAAGTGTCGACATATGCACTCTCAACCCTCGCTGACAAAGTTTGTGCAAAGCCGTACTATAAAGAATGGATTTTCTTTGTTCCGCTCACCACATTTAGTTGTGAAATGCAGGCAAAGTGCATAGTTCCAGGATTTTCCATCGTCTTTTACCATTACGAAGGTAAAGGGCCTAATGTCGCAACTATAACATAGGTGGCCTCTTGTGGTAAGCAGATGCTCTGGGCGGCACCCCTGACTTGTGCAACTGCATGAAAGGCCAGGGAGGGGGCTGTCCTCCCAGGTGCAGATACAGAGTTGGAACCCTCCGCTTCTTCCAGCGCTTACGGGGCATCCATCCTCTTCGGATCGTGGGGAGTTGCACTGGAGGTGCTCGCCACTCCTGTTCATAGGCAGAGATGGCATCATCCTACTCCCCCTAAGCAGTGGCACTTGTCGTCCTCCTCTCACGTGCAGCTAGAAAGGGGGCTTCCAAATCTCATGACCAAGTGCTTCTTCATGGGTCTGTCGAGGGCATCCCATCTCTTGTGCAATTCCAAAAGTGGAGTCAGTGGCCCCTATATATATAGTTAAGCAGTATGCCCAAGTGCCTCAAGGACCATTCTAGAGCGAGCTCGGTGGTCCCTGTATTAGGGTCCCCTCACACACCCTCTCAAGCAATGCAGAGTTAAAGGGACGGCAAATGTGTTCTGTGCATTTCATGCTCTTTGCTAATAGACTTTATAACCTTACAGGTAACAACTGCAATGTCAGTGTAGGCATGTAACCATCAACATTTTAACCTTCTCAGGAGAACTGATGAAATATTGATGAATAGCACTATAAACGTTGCAGAGGCAAGAACATCTGGTATTGAGTTAAAAAAGACATTTGCCTGGCATAACTGTAGAAAAAGAAGAAAAGATGGCGCCAGCTTTAGCTAAGGTCCATTAACCATCCTTTCCTTTCTATATTATTGCGGTCTCTCCTCAGTCTCTGGAGCTTTGAATGGGCTGGTCTGACCCACTATTAAGACCTGAATGCCCGATTTGCATCAGGAAGCCCCTTCTGGTCCTCCAGTGACTTTCAACTGATCTGCAGCTTGTAATAAAGTATCAACATAGGGCAGCCAACCCAATGGCCCTGGCCTGTTGCTCGTCAATGTATTACCTCGTAATGCCGAAAGAAAACTTGTAAAAAAGCTTTCAGGAAATTGTTTTAGAAAAAAACTCATCTTTTTAATAGGATGTCTACAGGAACCATAAAGTTATTTTCTTAGGGATGGTTTTGCGATAGCCAAAGTGAACACAGGGAGCGCCAGCTCATGAATGGAGTAACCTCAACCGAACGTCCATGCAATAATGAGCTCTTTGTAACACAACTGCAGCCACAGGACAGCTGAGCAACAAAGATGAAACTTCAGGAACCTTCATGACCCAGGAAACATCAAAGACATGGCAATATTATCATGTACTGGCCAAGCCAACAGGTCGGGGTTTAAACTGTGCCAAGGTCAGTTTGGATGCTGACTGCTTGTGGACCCCATTCCCCAGAATCCAAGAGCCCAAGACATGGGGATCCTACATTGAGCACTTATAAGCATAGGAGGCTGCCCCCAGTGTAGGAGGACTGTTTAGCTGCACATTGTTTGGGGACTCCATTCGCCAGAATTCTAGAGGCAGGGCTCCAACATCGAGAGCGTATAAGCGCAGGACGCTGCGCGTAGTGCAGGAGGACAATGTGGCTGCACGTTGTTTGGGGACTCCATTCCCCAGAATTCTAGAGGCAGGGCTCCAACATCGAGCGCGTATAAGCGCAGGACGCTGCGCGTAGTGCAGGAGGACAATATGGCTGCACGTTGTTTGGGGACTCCATTCCCCAGAATTCTAGAGGCAGGGCTCCAACATCGAGCGCGTATAAGCGCAGGACGCTGCGCGTAGTGCAGGAGGACAATATGGCTGCACGTTGTTTGGGGACTCCATTCCCCAGAATTCTAGAGGCAGGGCTCCAACATCGAGCGCGTATAAGCGCAGGACGCTGCGCGTAGTGCAGGAGGACAATATGGCTGCACGTTGTTTGGGGACTCCATTCCCCAGAACCCAAGAGCCCAGGAGGCGGTCCCCAACAACAAGCGCTTATAAGCATAGGACGTTGCCCGCACCGTGGGAGGACAGTTAAGCTGCATATTGTTTCGGGGCTCCATTCCCCAGAATCCTAGAGCCCGGGAGGCTGCCTGCATCACAAGACACGCCTAGGCGAAGACGGGGCCAAGTGCGGGCCCAACGGCATCTGTCCATGCTCAGAGAAACCTGGGTTGAGCGACACCCTAGGTTCCTTCAACGGGATTCTTTTTTTCTTCCAAGTAATTTGTTGTAGTGTTGCATGCCACTCTGTCCATTCTTTGCAGATAATTATCATGTAATGTGGGCCTTTTTATTAATTTTTCGACAGACATTCAAGTCGGCAATCGCACAAGCACCCGGTCTTATTACAGGTCCTTTTTTGTTTTTCTTTTCCTCTTTCAAAAACCATGAAGAAACATAAAACTGCCTCTGTTCAAACCCAGGCTCATGGCCATTCAATCATTGGTGGATTTTTAGCATGCACTATAAGGGTCATCTCAAAAGAGATGGAACTGGCAGAGTGATGGCTTTTGTTCCCTGCTAAAGGTACGGACCATTTGTGCATCCTCAACCGCAATTAGAGAGTGGGCTTTCATCTAATGGTCCTGCTTCCTCTGCTTCAGTAAATACACCAATGAAGTACTGGAAAGCCTGTGTGAGGGGTCAAACAAATATATAGGTTAGCCAGTAGTCAGCTGGAGTTGGCCCTGCTGCTAAGCACAGAAAACGGGTGCAGAAGTCCAGGACATACGAGCCTGAAACTTACATCGTAAAGTGTTTGAAAAATCTTAGAGAGGGGTGGGTGGTAAGGCCCATTCTCCAGCATTCTAATGCTAATTTAACCCATATCCCCGGGGTGTCCAGAGTTACTCCACTGCGTCCAGTCCCACTGGTATTAGGACGTGGTCTTCGGGAACCAATACTGATTTTATCTGTCACAGAGGTAACAGTATGCCATTTTAAGAAAATGCCAGGCCACACCTCTCAATCCTAACTGATAGCCTGCCCCCTTCCTGTGACTCATCTGCCGGTGGACTCTTGTGCATACGTGGCGTTGTTGGCCAATGTTTCTAGTTTGGCTCCTCGTGTGACAGAGCCCCCTTCCCAGCTAATAAAAAAAGGTGACCCACTTGATCCACCCTAATGTTGAGTCCAAAGATCGCTTTTATAGTGAGATTTAATTGGTCCACAGAGTTAGGTGTGTGGGTCCCCTGCCTAAGAAGTCTTAAGTGGATTGTATTATTGTCAATTTCCGGCGGCACCAAGTTATGGTTGAGAATGTCTCAAGCTAGTGCAGGAACCCTACGGTCGGGCCTAATACAGATATTACATCTAGGCACCAGAGTAACCCTCCACAAGTGCTTGCTTTCTTTAAAACAGGTTTTTACATTTTGTGTTTATCTGGTCTCAGTTGCTGTGCATTCAAAGACAGAGGCCCAATGCTATACTATGTCATCCGAGGGAGCTAGCTAGGTGTTTACTTTTCATTCTCTGACGTAAAAGTTAGAGGATTTATACGCGAATCTGAGGATGTGAAAGGAAAGACATTTTTTCTACCACACAACAAAATGTAAATGTCTCTAAATGAGCTGTGCAAATATTTCAGACTATATCAGAATTAGGAAAGCACGGTTTGTGTAATGCTGAAGTATGATGGAAACAAATATTTCATCAAGATCAAAAGAAACTCAATACACTAGTTGATACTATTTCCACACATTATCGTTTGTGCGCTGTATAGATTATCAGTAGAACTATATCCCTGTTCAAATGTAACAGTAATGTCAATTGAAAATGTTTTGTCCATAATGGCAGTGCACTACCGCACCATGCATACTTCACTCTACGCCACTCCAGTCTATGCCGCTCTCTGACACATTTGACAATGCTCTACCCCCGGTCTACTCCACTCTATACCACTGCACACCACGCTATCCCACCCCACTTTACGACACTCCACACCACTTTACTCTACACATCTCCACTCTTAGACACTTTACTCCAATCTAGGCTACTCCCCTCCACTCTACTCCATGCCACTTAACTCTATACCACTTTGACTCAACTCCATGACATTCCTCTCGCTTCCAATCTAAGCCCCTCCGATCTACTCTATGCTCCTCCACTCTACGACACTTCATGCTACGATCTTTCATGCCACTCTACACCATTCCACTCTAGGTCACTCTACCTACTCCATTGTATGACACTTTAGTCCACTCCGCACCACTCTATGCCACTTAACGCTAGGCCACTCTACAACACTTCACTCTACACCTTGACACAACTCACTTCTGCACTCCACAACACTTTACTCAACTCTATATTATGACACTCCACTGTACGACATTTACTCCACTCCGCCTCGGCTACATTCTAAGCCACTCCATGTCACTGAACAGCAGTCACGCTGGTGTACAGCACAGCCAATAGCTCTGGACGAAACATATTGGCTTTGCAAATGCTTGTTTAAAATTGCTATACACTACAAACATCTAATTCTAATCTGATAAATACCATGATATTAGCTAGTTTAGACGCTTTGCCATTTTGTCCCAAGATTCATACACTTTCACTCTGTTTTGTATCTAATACCACAAGGAAAATGTAACCTCTTTGCTCACCCCACCTTTTCTCCATACTTCAGTGCTTAGGCTGACCCAGTTAAAAACGGGCCCTGCTTTACTTAAAACTGGCATCTTTCACCTCCCGTACATCCAGCGGTTTCAGACAATGCCAACCTGCAGCTTAAAACATTTAAGAAACTGTATTTGTACATGCCATCAGCAAGCTTTCACTGAACCAGTGACCCGAGGACCACTTATTTGGCTTCTCTGCAGGCCACCTGCACTGGGCCAACACTAGCACCATCATCCCCCTTCACGCGTACTGTCCCCAAAGCAAGCAGTGTCTTCACAGGAGAGCCTGGCCAATAACTCAGGCATCTTTCGGGATATGTAGCATCTGTATAGGAGGCTCATGGTCGAAATGAGGAATGCCATGAGAAGGAAATACCAAGATGACCAACCATCAAAAACCAGAAATTTCACTTAGTATTAGTTGGGCACCAATACTGAAACATCTGTAGTTAACTCATTAAGAAAATACACTTCAATCCCCCTTGTGCATGCTAATATGAACCCTTCGTCTACCTAAATCCTCTTTATTATTATTACTCTCGCACTACATCCGATTCTACTGCTAAATCTAAATCTTAAATATTAACATTACACTTGCAGTAAACATAACCATAGCACCTACATAAATGTTATTTAGTAATATTTCCCTTAAACTAACCCTAAATCCTAATTATTAATGGTACTCCTAACCTAAATCTGAAAGGGTAATATTAACTTATGTGCTACATCTGACCCTAGTCATAACCTAAATCCTATGTAGTAATATTACCCTTACACAAACCCTAAAAGTAAATCTTAATTATTAGATAGGATCACGAATTTAAAGCATGGATATATGACAACAGACTTTAGTGTGCTACGACCCAGGGCAAGGAAACCACAGGAGAGGGAAGTCAGTAACGTTAACAAATTATTAGCATTATCCTCATAATAACAATAACCCTACATTGTCCTTTCAATTAACATAACCTTAAACTGACCCTAAATTTGAACTATTATCCCTACACTAACCATAAGCATTAACCTACACCCTTCAATCCTAATTATTAATATTACCCTTACACTAGCAATAACCCTAATCTACCTCTTTACCTGACTGAAACCTTGACCCTTCCCCATCCATGTCTCTGTTAGAACTTCCTCACCCTTTGCAACGCGCATACCCACTTTTACTGTGAAGGGAAAAACCTACATGTATTCAATGCTTTTAACTTCGGATCATGGCCCATAAATAATATATTAGTCCTTTTAAGCGGCTACTTCTTGTAAATGTTTTTCATGGTGGCAGAATTCCATCCATGATGGTCACTTAAGGAGCACTTCAGCAATTAGTAATAGTGACCCCTTATAAAGATTCCAAGGAGCATAGCCTGTATTAATGTTGTATTATTTTGGCACAATTACACCTGTAGCTTTCTTACCTGAAGTGAAGTTCGAGGGACGATAACCATCTGCTTATATCATAGTTTTTCTCATACTGCTATACATGTACTTTGTACTTTACCCAACTACGGAAATGTAATTCATTCGACACTTTGAATACGTAATTAATTTGTATAAACTTACAAGTAAACACTTGGACAGACCCAAATGTGGCTGTATCTAGAATGTGAATTACAGTGCGGTGGTGATGCATATTTGCACATCCTCTGATTACATACAAGACTTTCAGCAGCCCTGAAACATTTGGGAAAGTACAGATTAGAAGCCTAGATTTCACGAGCAACTAAATGAATACTATTTATTTTTGCGAAATTTATTTTTTACTTTACCAAAATTACTGCAATTAAATTTTAACCACATACATAAATACCATTAAATATAAATTAAGGCTTGCATGTAGGTTTAGTTCATTTCTTCTAAGGCATATTATGCCGTAGATGGTAAGCACAGACCTACGTGGACAAAGTTATAATACAAGAAAGTTAAGAATGTTGTTCATAGCAAAGCTTTCTTGTGCTGAAATGTACACAGCTATGAACATGACTTCATAAACAATGTCCATAGGACGGCAGATATTTTCAATTATATATAGCTTTTCCAGATCAACACCCAACTGGTAGATGATCTATCGGGTCTCTACGAATGTTCAATTTAGATATGTAATCATAATTGCTGTAAAAATGAACATTAGCAGGTATCACTATGGTCTACCTGATTATTTAGGTAATCTACTGATCTTTCCAGACTCGCAGTCCAACTACTCTAAACAAGGGAGACAATGATTTTTTTTTAACTCTATAAAACCTAACAGAGTTTAAGCCTATACAACAATGCTCTCCAGTGAAAACTCTAAGAACAAACAGGTCAGTATCTTATTTAGCACAAAGCTTTCACAAGCATTTCTTTATTTACACATTGATCACAGAATGTCAACTTCCAACTGGACCTACAAATTCACATAATCGAAAGAAAAAAGTCTAACAGATTCTCGGAATACGTTAACGTAAAAGGATTCAATAATCTTTAACAGAGTAACCATGAATTGTAATACAAGGTGGTGCAATGCATGTATTGTGCTGTGTTAGTATGCACTGTTGAATGGCCCAATCAATGGTGTCAAAACTTGTGTGCTTTGGACTGCTGGACTGGAGGAACACGTGCCAAGGTTCTTGGCTCTTGCGTAGAAGATTAGAAGCCCTTGGACGAGGCCACAAGTGTCAAACACGGCCATCACATGCACGAACAGAACCCAATGTAATGGAATGTTGAAGCATTAATATGGATCAGACTACAGCCTAATAACAAACAAGAGTGATTCCATCTTTGCAGCAACAGATTACAGTCAGAAAACATAAATCATCGGGTCCTTTAAGAGAAGAGCAGAAATGGACGTCAGCACAGATTCTCGACCCATGAGACAGGAGACAAATTCACTCTGCTCTCACATGTGGACCATCTCGGTCTTTAAGCATCGGTGTATGCCCTTGGGAAGGCCCAATGCTGGGTACATGTAATCCCATCACTGAAATCAAGGTCATCTAAGCCCACCTGAGAGCCTCCCTCGTGCTTCTTGAGTCTTCATTACCTCCTGTTCGCAATCTCTCCAACACTTGTATTACTTCCTTTCCTGTTACACTAAGTTTGTGCTAACGGCATTTCTGTCCGCCTCAAGGCCCTGAGAGAGCACATTCAAGCAACATATTGGCCTAACACCATCTTCATTAATCACATCTTATACTGCACAGTAACAGTCTTGCACTTCTTTCTGACCACATATTGACTCATCAAACACGACTCCACTAGGTTCTTCTTACTCTAGCACCAATCATACTTTATCTTTTTCAGAAGCAAGTCTTCGGTTCTCCGGGTTATGCCAACTGTAGCTTTGTGCACTACTTTCATATCACTTTTAAAATGATTAGAGTGCTAGAACAAGTCCAGCTTCAACTTTATTCCATCAAACATTAGTCCCACTCCATCCTTTCTTTACCCACGAAGTGTTGGCTTCATTATGCTGAAGCCCTTCACGCACATCTTCATGTTTCTTCCAAACAAGCTGGGTTTCACATCTGTGTTCCTCAAGTTCTGCAAAACACATTTATAACTAAAGCTCACATCTGGAATATACTCCAGTCAACTCCATCAACCGCAGCAAAAGACCAATAACAATAAAAAAAAACTTCTATCTGAAAAGAACAGTGCACCTTGTTAGTCACAACAAAATTGATTCAGGACAAACCTCTGCACACTCCATCAGATCAGTCCAAAGGGTTCGGATCATTCATGCAACGTATGTAATTGAAGTCTCAGTGGGGCCACACACTGGCCCCAATAGGTATCCAGTTTGAAGTGTCATGTGAACAGAATTAAAAGAAGAGTTTCGCGGTTCACATTGGCGATCTCACCTTCTACTTGCTCCTACAAAAGTAGTAATTGGACATAGCCACTCTAACGGCCTTGTCCATAACAATATTCAATGATACTTTCACCATGACACCTATTTCAGTTTTGGTCTGCCAGCTTTCTGTGGGCCAATTGTGATTATCCATCAGTCATTGACAAGATTACTCTATAAGTATTTCTTCACATCACCCCAAAGCTGGCTGGCTTTCATCTACAAACAGAGCAATTTACAGGCTACTGACACTTGTTTTTAAAGACGTGAATGGCAGTGATCCCTACATCTCCAACCGCATGTCTCTCCACAGGTTGACTAATAAACCCATGAGGAACAACCTGTAATCATCTAGGGGGACCCAAGCTACTCTCTGCTGCTGCCTAAGCCATCTTTACCGGAAGAGTTCACCACCCAACATCCGACCGACGGCTGATCGCCAAATGTTAGGAAAGAAAACTGTAATCTAATTGTTTGCAGCTTGAAAGAGATGCTGCACTTTTCTCTTCGCATCAATGTACATACGTACACTGCACATCAGTATTACTCAATTGTAAGCAACATATAAGGGATAAAGTACTCTCTGACAGACAGTATAAGGAAATTGAAAGTCACCAAGGAGTCCCATAACCCTCTAGAGGAACAAGGTTGAATGCCAAGTTTCTTTGTAAGGTTATGAAACTCCAAGGTGACTTGCAATATTCTTATGTACGCCACGGGGTACTTTATCACACATGGTCACACATTCCCTTTCCCACAAGCCACTTAAAACCTTTGTTTGTAGCTCTTTCATAAGAAAGAGTGAGCATGTTTGCAAACATGAATAAAAATAAACGCTCTAGTTCAAATCTAAACACATCTAACACCTGTTAGATATTTAGGGCACACAAATATTAGAAACAGTTAAATACAAGTCAGTTTTCAAAAGAGAAAAAGCTGCAGTAGCTCGAAATGTGTAGAAACATGCAGAAAGATTCGAGCTTTTCTCTAAGGAGTGGAAAAAAAAAAAACATTCTCTGTGCCTGTCATTGTAAGCTATCAAAATAGAGCAGAAGAGAGGAAAGCAACCTTCCCTTTTTGCTGCTTTAAACATCTGATTTAATTATGCTCCCTGACCTGACCTGACCTGCCTTTTACCTCGGCTGCTGACTCTGGTAGCAGACATTGTGAAGTCAGATCTCAGCTGTAATAACGCATAATCATCGAGTTCTGACGTCTTTTCTTTTATAAAGGAATTACAGAATCCTTCGTATTATAAGCTTACGACATGCGTCTATTTGTCTTCCCTCTAACATTCATGTAATTAGCATAGTTAAACTCTTCTCAAATGTTACCTATGAATTAATATTAACTAACACACCGTTTGTTGATATAACGTCATTTATTGAGCCTGTTGCAAAAAAGCTGTTGATCGAAATCTTATGTTGTTCCCTAAAACAAAAAAAATTGTCAATTCTGCAGCATTCTATCCAAGACAAAATCTAGCCTGATCATGGTTCTAACGTGTGTTCGGGATTATCAGATCTATAGCCCTCCTCAAACCACAAGTGCCTAGACGTCTCAGGCAGTCAGGACACCGTGTACAAAACAAACATCTCGGGACACTGTAAATGAGAGGCAACTTTGTTAGCGATTTTTAAGACTGGTGCCAGTAAAGCAGCCATTTATGCTGCTGGGAAGGGCAGCCCGTGTTAAGGTAGTTTGTTGGGACTTTATTTTACAGGGCGATTTAGAAAAGGATTAAGAAACAGCCTGGTTGTTCTGCAGTAATCAAGTACCAAAAAGGAGTAGGTGCTAACCCAGGGTTTACCACAGGCAACAAAAGAAACGTTTTGTGTTTACAAGCCAATTAGCCTGTTTACTGAAAACAGGAAAGATTGTGCTTGAGAGAGATCGATCAATTAACTACTTCTGGATATTCTCAAACCTGATGCAATAGCCAGATATAGACTGTTTTTAAGCCACACTAGCAAAAACATAACGTTTTCTACTTCGAAAAGGCTATAGCAAAGCCCTAAAGCACTTTTTACTGGAAAGGGTATGCGCTCAAAAAGCAGAGGTTGGAGATGGCATACTTCATGGTGAAGGACTGGCATCGCCAGGAAATTCTGAAACAATCATATGATCTCAGAAAGATCATGTGTAGAATTACGCATGCCAAAAAGCATATTTTGATACAGAGACTTTCACCACCTGCAAACAGAGACATCAGTAAATTGTAACCTATCTTCGTGTATAACGTGGAAGGACAAGTGGACACAAACAAATGGGCTTAACCACCGGCACTATCAAAAGCACAGCGCACAGACCCGGAATAATCAACAGCTTAATGAAAATGGAATGCTTCCAGCACATTGATATAAGACTTCCAAAAATCAAGAAAGGCAAACAAAGACAGCTCCACAGATGCGGAGCTTATCATTATCCATAATCATCAAGAGCTAGCCAGGACAACTGGAACATTCCCAACACATTCAAAGATGATAAAATGGGGTAACACTGAACATTACATTTCAAGGTGTAAAATCAGACACAGAAAAGCACCCGATTGCTGGTCGTCTGGAGAAAAAAAAAAAAAAAGCCACCAGCACTGATCAACAAGACGTCTAAAATTAAGCAATTTGATTTAAAATCCCAGAAACACTTGAGACATATTTAAGCATGATTTCAAAGAGCGTATTTAGAAATACACGTGTAGCTTTTAGGCGCAGCTTTTCAGAGGGTACATGCATTCTGAAAAGATCAAAACGTCCCATCTTCAGGGCAAAAGGTTTCTCTTATCTCCACTACCACACACGAAAAGAGGTGTGCTCAGAGAAAAGGCATGGGAACTCCACGGCTACCGCTACTCACCCAAAGTCATCATCCATGGACTTGAAGAAGAATTTGTAGTTGGGCTTGTTCAGGATCCCCTTGAAGTCGCCGAGGGTGACCAGTTCTGCTGGGATGGGCAACTTCACCAAGTATGGTGTCTCCTGTTCGTCCAGGTGGTAAATTACCTTTGTCTCACCCATGATCGCCACGATATCCAAATGTTTACCAGAAATTATAGTCACTGGCGCCTTCAACAGCTACAGGCTTTTTTTCCAATCAACACAGAACTGCCACCCCAAAAATCCAATACGCTGTATCATTCAAAGTTGTAGACTCCGTGGCGTAATGTCCACTGCACTGGGCCTCACCGCAGGACATCAACTGTCCTGGCCAAGCCCACTGCATCAGGCACCAGTGCATAAAGTCAAACATTTTGCATTCAAGAGCCGGAAAGCCATTATTGTAGAGTTTGAAATCCAGTGTACTGGATTTATTTCTGTAACCAGCACACTAGAGTACCAATTCAAAGGTTCACAGCAGCGGGAAGGCCATCCTCCACCTGGACTGAGTCGGCTGTTACTAATCCTACAATAAGTTTCTAGAGCCAATGTATCCAGGGCCCAAAATTTTCAGTCCATATTCCAAAACGCCAAGCTTCACATATGCTACATTAGCGTCAGATACGCATGAGCTAAGTCTTCAAAGAGCCAGTGTACCACAGCACTGAGTCCACAACCAAAGCACCGCTTATGCAGAAGAGCACAGTCCAAGATGCAAGAGCTTGCTGCTCTAAAAGCAAGATGCAAAGACACTACTAAGGCGACAATGTAAACTGTCTTAAAGTTGACAGTCCCAAAGTACCAATTCTATAGCATTAAAATCAAATGTCCAAAGCACTGTAACTACTGCACTTACGTACCCGATGTAAGACAGCAGAGTCAACTGTGCAAGATCCTATCCCAGCCACACAACCTCTTGTGCTACAGAGGAGCAGCACAGTCACCAGAACCTAAAGTTAAATAGGAAACAGTCCAAAGTACCAGATCCAACCGAGTTAAATCCAAGAACAGTTCAAAGTACCATGGACACCTACACCAAGTCTATAGACACCTTTATTTAGTGAACTGCAGGCCAGAGTCCAGGGTGCCAAGGCCAGCAGCAATCCACGGTGTCCAGGAATAAACCTGAAGGCCCAAGAACTCTTCAGGAGAACAGAAGCCAAGACTGGGGCGCCAGAGACCTAGCTTCAATGCGCTATAGCGCACTACAAGGGTCTGGCCCGGAGGACAGGCCCGAGGGGCGGCTGTTTTTCTGCCCAGAGGTTAAAGTGCTGCAGTGGCTGCCCTGAGGGGCAGTGCACGGGGCTCAACGCCACAGGCTATACCGGGGAGCGCGGTCCGGCTGGTGGTTGTGCTGGAACCGGCATCATGATGCGAGAGGCCAGGCTCCTACAGCAGTCCGGCCTGAAGGCCAGGGCTCTGCAGCCGGCTGCGGTGGGGCTCTGCTGCCCTCTCCTAATGTCAGGCTATGGAGGACTGGCAGATGAGCCCACGCTGACAGTTCTTCCCCGGACACCTCTGTTATTCTGCCTTCGCACCGTCCCTGCTCCTCCGGCTCTGCCTGGGTCTCGGGTCCGGCAGCCTCTGCCCCCAGCTCCGCTCGGTCCTCCCTTGTTCTCCTCCAGCCCCTGTCAGTCTGAAGCGCGCATGCGCCGGACACTCTGCCAGCTGAGAGCCCTCCTCGGATGCCGACCCAGATCACGTGACCACGACAAAGCCACGGGGCTGTGACGCCCGCCACACAGGCTTTAGTGACGACGGTCAGAGGGAGCGTCACGTGACAGGTCCGCCCACTCCTCTGCCGTGCGAGATCGGAAAATAAAACTACACAGGTGACGCAACAACGGAGCGACGCCGGCTCGCCGTAGCGGCCATCTTGGAACTGTGTTCTGCACCTTCAGTGTAACGGGACCTGTGTTGGAAAAGAAACAGGGAAGCTGTCCTGTCTTTTAAAGCCTACAAAACAAACGTTTGACAATTCTTTTAAGAAACTATTTATATTTTTTCAGTTTATGGTTTAAAAAAAACACCAAACCTGTACATCATCTTTGTTAAAGGTAAAGGTTCAAATGCAGCTACGTTCTACAGCTTTACAGGCCGGTGGTTCAAATATACCAGTTTCTTGTGCGGCTAGACTAACACTGTAGTTAAAATTATATTTATACATACATGCCAACATTTTAGAACAAGACAGTGGGAGATTTGCGAAAAATAACTGGGAGAATGTATTTTCCCCAATGACTTCTACTGAAACTTTTGCACTTACAGGCAGGAGGCAGTTAAAATAAAGCAATTTTAGTTTCCAAAATCAGAAGTCTCCTACCTGAATCGGGTCTATTAGTATGTATGTTTATATAGGACTTATCACCCCTGATGAGTCATTGAAGTGCTCTGCAGCAACTAAGGCACTGCTCCAGAACCCAATGCTAAGGGTAAATGGTAATAGATTACTAAAATGTGCTTTGTTTTACTTGAAGGATTGTGTGGTTTGTACAGTTTGTGCTCTTGAGATCTCTTGCATTTTCTTTGGTGTTTCGAATAGGTAGGGTGACCAGATTTTCACAACCAAAAACCGTGACAGACACAAACATAGAAATAGGATTACATGTTGACACGTCATTGAGATATATATATATATATATATATATATATATAAATGTATTTATATCGCTGAATGACGTGTCATTTAGTGATATATGTGTATATATAATAACCCACCCCCTCTCCAATTGCTGTCAGAAGCTCCAGGGTCTGACTGTTGATGAGCCGGGCCGTAGGTTATGGGAGACCTTATACTCCCCTCATTAAATCCTGCTGTGCTGCTTGAATGATGCAAGGCAGCACAGCAGGTGACTCTGCAAATGTTAAGTTGTGTCTCTGGTGTGATAAGAGGGAACGGATAAAACGCGAACCTGCACAACTCTGTGATTAATGTCCACGTTCATCTGACCCTCTCTCAAAAACCTGTACATGCCTTAGTTTTGTCAAAAAGATGTCGGGACAGTCCTTAAAAAACCGGGACTGTCTGGGCAAAACCGGGACGTCTGGTCACCCTAGAATATGGCTACATTCATTGAGAAGGAATAGAAAAGGGAATACGCAAGATGCATACAAACCAACAGACCCAAGACAGGCGAGAGACTCACGATTTGTTTAAGCCAAAAATTGCTTTATTTTAGTTGTACTCTTCCCAAGATTGCCTATACTTTAATAGAAGGCAATTGGGAAAATACATTCCCCTGATTTTTTTTTAAATCTCGCACTCTCCTGGTCTAAAATATTGGCTTGCATGAAGATGTTATTGGGAGTAGTGGGCCTGTGTGCCTTTTAGTTGAATGAATTCAATAGAAGGACATCAGAGTGTGGATAGCATGTTTGGGAATCCTTTGTAGTCAGAAAGGATTGGGTTGAATCAGAGGAAAAGGTAGTCGTGAAAGTTTTGTTTTTTCAAATAAAATTAACAAATGTACAGACATACATACTCATATTTAAATATATATATATATGTTTAATTCTAACATTGCCAGAAATAACATGATTGTTGTCTATAAACATACATAGACATTGAGATGGGGTGCCATATAGAGTATAGGTTCGTTTGTTGGTTGATTATTGTGATTTTCTTCTTGTTGAAAAGTGTTCTTTTGCCACATATTGCCTCGTGGGAGACACAAAGCAGCTTGAAGGAGGATTGTCTAGAAACTGGTAACAATGGAGGGCCTTCAAGGCTGGGCAAACATGGACTTGTGGCTTTACATGTAAGAGTAGTCTGGCAGCAGAATTCTGAATTCTCTGTAATCTAATAGTTGATGAAAGTGAGGCAGGATATAGACCCTTAGCGTAATCTAGTTTTGATAGGACAAGAGAGATTGTTGCTTGGACTCTGTAGGGGAATCCTAGCTGTGGGAAGATGCATTGTGGAGTTTTCATGGGAAGAAAGCTTGATCTGGATACCCCATCCTTTTTGGAATTAATGGACAGCTCAGAGTTCATGGTAATTCAAAGTTTCCTATCTCCTTTTATACTTTTGGCACTGGTCTTAGATTGTCACAGGTGAGTATCTCAGTTTTAGAAGCATTCATTTTGAGGTGGATCCATGTCATTCACTGTCCAATGTCCAGCAGCAATTGAAGATTTTGGAATTTCCGGTATCCTTTGGACAGTCTAATGTAAGAAGTATAATTTAAGAAGTATCTGTGTGTCATCCACATAGGTGCATCAGGCAAACTAAAAAATATTGATCAGTTCTGGTAAGGATTTTATGAGGATGTTGAAAAGGAGGGATGAGGTGATAAAGCCTGGAGAGACTTCTGCTTCTATGCTGTAGTGCTGGGATGAGAAATTAGGCTCATGCAACACTTTTGTTCTGTTGTGTAAGTAAGATGAGATCTACTTGAGAGCAGTATTCTCAATGCCAGCTTCCTTGAGTCTTAAGAGTAGAGTGTCACAATACACTGTGTTCAAGGAAGCTGAAAATCAAAACAAGTGGCGCACGATCCCATTCTAATCTACTGAGTTTTTAAAGTCATCCCAGATGGAGAGTAGGCTGATTCAACACATCTTCCTGGATGGATTCCCATTTGGAAATCAGAAAGGAGTGAGTTTTCTTCAATTAATTTCGATATCTGGATGAAGACTGCTTTTTCTATAAGTTTGCCTAGGAATAATCCGTTTGCTTTAGACCGGTAATTGTTGGGGTCTAGAGGGTCCAGATTTGTTTCTTTAACAATGGGTGTATGAAATACTTTTTTAAGTCTTCTAGAAAAACTACTGCCGTTAAGGAGTAGTTGATCATTGTTCGTACTGGTATGAAGTTGATAAAAGAACAGCTGGTCCTGTGAGCCCTGTATTTGTGGCCTGACAAATGGCTTATAGCTGCTTTGAATAATAAAAGTGGTTTGCCAAAAGCAGGCTCTTCGGTCCCTTCCAAATGCAAGCAATAAATTCGAGCCATTTTTTCAGGACATAATCAAAAACACAGGCTGCCTGGTAACAGATCAGATGGCCTTGGTATATAGTTTGCTCTGCTGTAGAATTATCTTTGCAAAGGGAATCCCTAAGGGACCCACTTGCCTTTGATCATACACACTGGTGGGCTCTTGTGACCAGGCCAGAGGATTAGCGGGTGTGCTGTGCAGCGCAGCTAGCTTGATCTACAGCACACAGTGAAAGAATACACATATATATATATATATATATATATATATAAAACTTAAAGGGTATATTTTTATATTGATATACCTTATAAGTTAAATAAGATGCAGAAGTGGCATCTTAATTGCAAGCAATTATAGAACATCTACCCGCTTCTTTGTAATAATCATAACTACTAGCAACTGTTTGTACACATTGTATCTCTTGTAATGAGACCAGTTTTTTTGTAAAGCGCACTAAACCCTTTGGGTAATGTTTGTGCTTTATAAATCTTCTTGCAATCTCAAACTTGCTTTAAAATGCCCATTTGCTCACTCTTTTTTCAAACTTTTACTGGGAGGAGAACCCCCAAACCATCCCTATGATAGTTGGGCTCGCTCGTTTCGCAACATTCTTCTCCAACTTTTACACCCCACCACTTTCAAGCGTCACCAGCCGCCACTGATAGCACAACACACCTGCTTTAAGTTGTGTGCCTGATCTGAATGAATGCCGCTCAGGTTGTACCTTTACTATATGAAAGGAGACTTGCACTGGTGTACCCTTTCCTGTGCACAACAATGTGGCAAAGGAGATGTTTTTTTCCCTCTCTTTTTTCCCTTGCAATAAGGGTCAGACAAATGAGTCTGAATGAAAATTGCTCCAAAAGTCCATTCATCAGTTAAACACAAGCCTGTGGCTGGCAGATGGTGGCCTGCTTGACATGGAGTCACCTGATATCTAACCCGGAAGCACTGCTGCTAGCCCTTCCCCTCTTGCGCGTGCTGTGGTGTGCAGGGCAGAGGGCAGGACTTGCTGTCGGCCTTTCCTTTGCTGCTGGGGTGCCCCCTTGGGTATCTTGGGGTAGACCACTGCCCCGGCTGTGGCCAGAGGTAACACTCATTAGCAGGTTTCCCCCAGAGGTCATCCACTTGTTATTAGCTATGGCAAAGGTTCAGGCCACAGTTTTACTAGCAACCCGTGGACCGGAAGACACAAAATCCATTACACTTTTCCAGCTCTCCCATTTAAGATTTCCCTGGCGTATCTGATTTCTTTGAGGATGAAATGCGATTTGGCAAGAGCTCATCTGCTTTGCACCAAAACAAGTGCAGAGCAGTGCAGGTCACAGCTGTGGCCCCTAGCAGGCCCAGTGGCTGCTGTTGGTGCCGCCAAGGTATTTGTAATTTAATGCTGCTAACTTGATATTTTTCCTCTAATTTAGACCCCGCTGTCTTCTATATGGATGTGCGGCCCGCGGGTGATTCCAATCACCAGGTTGTGTCCCACAAAGGCATTAATGTTGCTGCTCTGAGCTGACACTGAGGATACAAACTGTAGGACCATCATCTGGGAACAGTTCAAGGCGCCTTCTTGGATGCGGGACTCGGAGCACTAACTGTTGAGTAACCTCGGCAAAGTCTGAAACCTCGAAATTGTATTTTTTCTAACAGTAGCCTTTGGTCTACAAGTTTTTTACATATTTTAGTCAGGACTCAAATTGTAAGCCTGGCCTACTGGCTTTGCCATTGCTTGTGTTCATGTGACGTGGGGTTTTTGTCGCGCACACTGTACAAACTGAAGGTCGATTTTAAGATGCCCAGCCACTTTTCCTCAACAATCGACATGTTCATTCATAGAGTAACCCTTCGGAATTGTTTTCCCTCTTTCTTTCGTGGCATTGAAGTCCTGGCTGAGCACACACCTCCCTTTTGTAATGAAATGGCGGTTCCCTTCGTGTCGTTGAAGCCTTTACTGCACATGCACCTAGAAGAATGATTGAGCCCTGCCAGTCTGCCGTGCCAGCGTTTTTAGGGCACTGCTCTAGAGCTTGGCACAATATTAAAGTATTTGGTGCTGTAGTAGAAAAATAACATTTTGCCCATGGAGTCCTCCCATTCCCCTGAACACAGGCAACTCTGAGCCCTTTTATTCTAATATGAGACCACCACTAGGTGCCATATGTCCGTCCCGGATGGTAGCACCTTATAGAAGCGCCGACCCGGGTATATTTACTGCATTGTGTACAAAGCATCGAGCGTCAACCACGAACTCGCATCTCTGCAGTAGGTGGTCCGTTCAGACCGGGAACGGACCCTCACTGATGTCCAGGTGCAAGCCTGGTCACGAACAAACCCTGACCTGCCAAGACCATGATTACAAGGTGAAGGCTCCCACCCAGGCCTACCTGTGTCTAAAATCGTGAATAATTGGAGGAGTATGAGCCAGGAAGTCACCATGCTTTATAGATGAAGGGGAATGCGTTTTATGAAATGTAACCAAAGAAGCCCATGCCCTTGGAAAACCAGTGATGTCTTGTCTGCCACATAGACGGCTGTTTTAAACTGTGTAAAACGGCGCATGAGACTCAAGTAAGGTTTCAACTGCGAAGAGCATGTGATGGTTTGCAGCTCGGTGCACTGATTTCCGAAACACCTGTGAAAAAGACATTTAGCGGCTAGAGCAATGCCATTCTCTATAAGAAGGCCTATTGTGCTACATGTTGCAGGCTGGTCCCATAAGTCACCTTCGTGCTGTATTTATACCAAATCAATCAATTCAGCCCATGTATTAAGTTCCTCCCGCCACCTGCTTGAGCTGTGCCAGCAGTGCTTAATTTGTGCTTGGTGTTTCCGGTGCTAAGCACCAGCACTTATTTTTTTAGGGCCGGCACTTTTTCTTCTGCCCCAAGCATTTACTGCCGCAAAAGACACATATGGGAAAGACGGAGGAAGAGAACAACGAAAAAGCGTTAGAAAGGAAGAAAGCAGAAAGCTGCAAGAGTGAGCTGGAGGGGCAGGGAGTGGCTGTAAATGGATTGAAGAGGCCCGAGATAGCTTCAGGATTACGCTCCCTCAGTATTCAGTGCTCCCACATTTATTTGCAGCAGCCGCGTGTTTAAGAGGAGGGCTTTGGGCACCGGCACGTTTTTATGTACAAATTAAGCACTGTGTGCGAGCAGAACTCTTCTGGCTCATGGCTGTTTGGCGACTGTGTAATACCAATGCCAAGTCCATAAGACTGCAGGTGACAGAGCTAGTCTTGGTCCTCAAAAAATCACCCAATACGGTCACATCGGGGTAAGAGGGATATCAGGATCCGTGGCACTTGGCACTATCGATGATCCGAAAAAAACTGCGACCTCCTCAGTGCACCTAGAGAACCCGTCTACACGCTGGGGAACATAGGGTTAATTCTCTTGGGAGTGATATACATGTGATGCAGATTGTAATGCTGCGTTAATTTAAACGGTGCATTTCTGGATACCTTGTAGAAGCACTTCAGTACAGAGGTCCAATCAGAAGCTGTGATGCCTGTATCTTCAGCCCATTTATACCGCAGTACCTTCAAGTCACCCCCTCCAAAGATTATATGAGCAAGCAGTATAGGAGTCGCTCTAGTCCTGCTGGTGACTATATGCTGCAAACATTCATGCTCAGCGAGTATTTCCATACCCTGTGTCCACCACCTGTGCTACTCCTACCACAGCTAACCCTAGGGGTTCCTCAGCACCCTGTCATGCACCTATTATGGTTCTTTCATTTAGTATATAACACGATTCGTTTCTAAAGCATATTGTGTTTGTTTAGAGATATGTATCTCTTCTTTATTGTGACATTTGAATAAAACAATGCTAAACCCTAGCCAAAACCGCATAATCGATAACATGTTTTCACTACGAAAACTGCTGAAAAAGCAATTGGGAGAAGACGGTACCATTTATTGTGTCTGCTTGCAGATGTGTTCTGTACAATGATTCACTGGGAGAAACCAGAGAGAAGCAACAGTATAGAGAACAGACCAGTCTTCAGCCAGGAGCTGAATCAGGGATACTGACAAATAAAAGTATCCCCCTTAAAGCCTCAACTCTCTAACAAGACCAGCCAGATCATCTTCATAATGGCCTCCAAAGGAGAGAGCTCCTCAGGGTAAGCAATGCTACTTGAATATTAAAAAAAATGCAGACCAGTCACTACAGGCTACAGAAAACACTTTCAAAAGTACAGCCCAGCTTCAGCCACCAGGAGTACCCAGCATTTATATGGATAACTACCAGATGTGGGCCTATAGTCCTATCCTTCTCCCTTTATGTATTTCACTCTCTCAGGTCCTTTACCTTTGAACTTCATATAAAGACCTCCACAATCAGCGCCAAGAGGCTGCTCAGGAGGATCTTGCATTAGGACACACAACTGAGAAGAAGAGAGGCCTTGTAGGAGCCAAGTTTGATGAGCTGAATATGTCCACTTCAGCACCAGCGAAGAGTCCGCACCACGTGTAAAGGTGAGGTCCTGGAGTCTCGAAGTTTGCCTCCGCAGTGTGAGGGACTGTGTACATCCATGGATTTTGGGTGCTGGGGAACTCAGACACCTGAACACAATCATGGTCAAAGGACCAAGAGGAACAGTTGGGCCTCCTTATCATAAACCAAAACGCACAGTGCAGGTTACCCTAGGATTATTTCCCAAACTTTGGGGATCCGATGGACCAATCCAAAAATTTTGCATCGAGTCCATCCAGGACTGCCTTACAGTCTAAGTTCACAAGTGGTCAAAACAAATTCAAAACTTTTAATGGTATGGCCTCACACACCCTGGGCGTCACCCTACTATGCCACCGCAATCTCTAGCGGCAGCTCAGCTACTCCAATTCAGTACTTGGGAGCCTATCCTGATGGGGGTAGGATCCACACAAACGCACATGAATTAAAAATCCCAGGAACCCTTACAAAGATCTGTCTTTATTTAGTGCTGATGAAGGTGAGATGATTTCAAACTGTGTATACAATGATACCAGAGTCGTCATTACACAGCATCAAATGGGTTGATAAGTTTCAGTCGTATGACCCAGAGGATTCGTGGCTTTCTTGAGGTACCAGAGATCCCATATTCCCTCAATTCTGCGTGTCACTCCTGCAGTCCATGCAAACACGCGCACACAGCCCATACTAACTGGTATCGGTTGTTACATTGTCATGCTAAATGGGGATTCTCAATCAGCGTGTCGTTGATGAGCTCCCTGCGCCCCATGAGGGAGATAGATGAGGTTGGCCTCATAGTCACACATTCGTCAAAGGTTAAACCCTGCCGGTACACCTACCGTGGACACCTGGTCTCCTCCCATTGAGGATCTCAAACCTGACCTAGTTCTGTTGCAACACGAGGCACTAAAAAGCCATGAGGAGCTAACTGAAACTAGGACAGAGTCTGTGAACCATCAGTATCTGCAAACTTATTTATCTGCTCTCAGTGATACAAAGCTGCAATTCATCATAAGTCAGTGCTTTACAACACTCCAAACAGAAACAAATAAACAAATATTCCAGCTATATTTTTTTTACAGGGTGCACGCGGGGGGAGAGTGCAGTTACTCCAAGATCTTTTTTGCTGGAGTTCAGTCCAGTGATCCAGGGAATCCCATGGGCCGCAGGCTCCATGGACTTGGTCATGTAACCATTAATCTAATGGGATGACCACTGCTTAATTTGTTCAGTGGTTGCAGGTGGCGGACACTGGCACTGGCTTTCGCTACAAAGAATTATTTTTCAAACTTTGATCCAGTGCAAAAGACACAAAAGCAGCAACAGGAGAAATACGGGTGTTGACGAAGGACAATGAAAAACAGAGAAAGGAGGGATGAAAATAATGGGTAAGTGTAAGATGCAGAGACAGGAGTAAAGGGTGGCAGAATAAAGAGGTATGAGGTGGAAATCAAGAGTAGGCAGCTTAGGGATCCTTTACACCTGCACTTGGCAGTGAGATCCTGGGAAAATCTTTGGGCCTTGGAACTCATTGTTCAGGGTGAAGGCCACACCCGCAGGGGGCTTGAGGGGGCCGAAGCGGGAACCTCGCCAAGGCCAGGGGACATGTACACCCAAGGGAAGAAAGGGCGCAAAAAAAAAAAAATACCAGCAGGAAATGGCACCCCCCACCCCACTTTTGGCCATGCGGAAGTCAAGAGGTGTGGGGGGCAAGAGCACCAAATGGACAAGAAAGGGCGCAAATCAAGTGGCCAATAGAAGGCCATTTTGTATTTGAAATCACCCCAGGGAGGTTTTGGGGGGCATTTAAGCAGGTACCTACGGCCTGGACCTCTACAATGAGTGGGGCAGCAGGGCAGCGAATTTCAAGAAACTGCGGCCCATGTTTTCCAAACTACCTCAAGATTTATGCGTATCACTGTTTGGAGTAGGCCGCATGCAGGGGTTTACAACTTAAGCACATGGGTCCCACCAGCAATTTCCTGAAAATGGCCGCCATGAAGATGGCAGATCACCAAGGGAAGCTCCTTGCCCCCACACCGCAGAGTTGTTTGCAGGGATGGGTTTCTTGTCCGTGCTTCAGCGCTTTCAGACAAGCCTTCATTATGGCACCCCGAGCCTGGGAAGGGGAGGCACCTTGGAGGGGGTCCAGAGAGCCGACTCATTCAATGCTGGGCCAAGGAGGAGGCCTGCGGGGTGGGGAGGGGGCAGAATGGTCATCAGCGTGGCCACCATCTCACGCAGCCTTCCTATTACAAAGATATTTGGCTCATGGTGGCAATTAATGCCAACATGGCGGAGGTGGATGGAAACCGCTCAGCGCCTCAGGGGAGAGGGAGAGGAACGCAAGAGAGGAGAGAGAAAATGGGGGAGAGAGGAGGGTAGATGCTGAGGAGAGAGTGTGAGGGTGAAGGGAAGAAAAGACTGGAAAATAGCGAGGCAGAGGAAGGAGAAAAATAAACAAAAGAGAGAAAAAACAAGCGCGTGACAACTGCTTTAATGACTGAGTCTAGAAAGCTCTCGTAACTCAGTATTTGGAGCCACGTCAACTAGGTAAAGAGGGAGGGATGGCGAGAGTAAAAGGAGAAGGAAAGAAAAAAGACGCAGAGTGAACGTGAAAGAAGAAAGGGAGCCGTGGAGGGAGTGAGGATGATAGAGGGGGTCAGAGAGAGGAAAGATAGGGGGAGAAAAAGGAAGCCCAAAAGAAGTGGGGGTGACGAGTCTAGGAAGAGATAATAAAAACGAGGGACAATGGGAGAGAGAGGGACGTAGAGAGGAGTGGACAGAGACCGGGAATAAAGGGAAGGGAAGGGGGGGATAAGGGACGGTGAGAGGTAAGAAAGAGTCACAAAGAGCGGGACTAAAAAAAAAAAGACAAGAAAAAGAAGAGAGGAACTGAGTCCAAATGGAGAAAAAGCAGGAGACAAGTGTAATAGATACCAGGGAGAGGAGAGAAGGGGAGGGAAGAACTGGGAAGAGTGAGGGGTCAGAAAAGAGAAGAGAGAACAGATTGATAGAGACGACAAGAACCAAAATAGACAGAGAAAACAGAATGAAAGATGACAGGTCTGGTTTCCACAGGGAGCGAAGAACGAGGAGAGCGAAATGGGGAAAGGATGTGGCGCAATGGTCAGAGCTGCAGACCTTGGAGCTGGGGAACCAGGCTCGAGTCTCGGTGTCAGCGCAACATCATCGTGTGATTCTGGGCAAATCACTTACTCTCCCTGTGGCTACCTTATGTAACATATCCGGTGGTCATGGTGGCCATACCAGTGGGTCGAGTTCGCGCTACATAAAACTGGAAACAAAATTAAAAAAATAAAGCAACACTGTGGCACAGAACAGAAATCATTATAAAGAAGTGAGAAAGACTTGCAGCGCAGAGTGGAAGAGGGTAAAAAAAAAAGAGGTGGAGAAAGTGAAAGAGGAGGAGGGAGACATTAGCAGGGCAACAAAAAGGAGACAAAAAGGGGCATGAAAGGTGGAGAGACAGAATAAGACAGTAGGGGATCAGAGAAGGGAGGAGAAAACCTATAGCTGGCAGAAAAGGCGCCAAAGTACAGCTATGGCACCAGCGAAGGCCCAAACATCCTTACTGAAAACTCTTGCAATATCAGCAAATACCGAGAGATCTCGAATGCTTTGATAGCACATATAAACACATATCACACCAATAAGGGATTACTCAGCTGAAATTAGGGAGGGAGAATGTGGAACTAGAAGACAGAATAAAATACTGAAATGCTTTTTGACAGTTATTTCAACTTTAATAAATAGGAAGTACACTTGAAATTAACACAATTCTAACATCTGATCCCGATGCAAAGAAATCTGACATGTCTTAGGACATCAAACTCACTGCCACAATATGAAGAGCTGACAGTCCGGAGTTATCCAAAGTTATGCGCCAAGCAAATGGGGAGAACCTTCAGTTGTTCACAGCACGATTTTAGTCTCTTATAGTAAGTCTGCTTGAACTTTCATTTTATATCACTTGTCTACATGTGCACCCTCTTCACAGGATTTTCCAACTCAAGGCACAACAATTCTTCTAGCATGCAAACACCACAGGCCCTTCTATTGCAGTACGAACACAGGGCAGCCGCCTCCTTGCTAAGGTTCACCCTATACTACATCTAAAGACGTCCGTGCAAGTCCATATGTCCTCCAGATGACTCAATGAAGCTGCCTGACAAAAATGGAATTGCTTCTGAAAACTGCATCCACCCAAGCGCCGAACCTGAACCATCACAAATCCTCCAAGGAACCATGACTGCATTAGAAGCAAAGGTAGGTCAGGGAGATAATCATGTTTTAAACATCAGAATATCATGTGATTGTTCAAACCATCTCATGAATCAGAAAATCCTTTCTCATGTGCTAGTATGATGTTAAACTTAACACCACCTGTTTTCCTAAATTACACGTTCAACACACAGAAGCCAAATCCTTAAAACCGCCTAAAACTCTGAGGTCCACATTGACTATCCAACTAGTTCAAATTTTTATTTTCACTAAATTAATATGGTCTTTCTCCAAGCACCCACTTCTATCCTGGAACCAAAAAAAAAAAAGTGGTGAGGCCTTGTGCCAGCGATCTCTTTGCAGTGAGCCCTGGACAGAGGCGGCTTGCTCTTACGAATCTGTTTGCTTGAGGGCACTCTGGTCTCCGCCGACTACTCACCGGACGGTGGGAGTCAACAAAAGAAAGCAAAAGTGACCATGAAGGACAGAAGGACCTGGTACAGCTTTTGACTGAAGAAAACTGTAATGGGTTTGGTGGCTTTCATCCCCCAGAAGTAGTATCTGTGACAGCTTGACTCCAGGAAAAGGCACCACCGCATTTAGCAGTTTTACCTAAGGGACATCTGAGTGGTTAGCTGCAGCTTTGAGCCTATGAATGATCAAAAGATGGAAATTTCCATCCCATCAGTCCCCGTGAGCAGCCTCTTTGCCCACCTTAACCTTCCTCTTTGATACTGGATGAGCACACCTATGCACACCACCACAACCAGAGGATGACCCAGGAGACAGCAGGGCTGGGGCAGAGTCAAGAGCTGTATAATGTCAAGGTACAGTGTGGAACCAAGGTTGCGCAACAGCATCAACAGACCTAACAGAGCCTAAACAACAACTATACCTTGCAAGCCTTGCTGCAGATGTAAGTGCAGCCTTGGGAGAGTGAAAGGAAACTGTGCCCCACTAGAGTGTGGGGTAAATGAATGTGTTTAGACCTTGATCTTATTCTGCTACAAGTAGGCAGGCTCAAGGTAGAACAGACTCTCAGAGCTAACTGTCTGAATTACATCTGTCCTCTGCATTTCATATGTGCTGTTTCCAGTACCGAACATCTCAAAAAGATGTTGGGAAAGAGCGGTGCTTCAAATGCACTTAGGTAGTTGATGACCATCTGGTTTTGGGGCCAGGCCCCTTTAAAACCTAGATCCAGGAAGTGATGAAATAGCTGTCCAACGCTTCAGAGCATTACCTGGTCTTGTGCTCCTAGCACCAGGGCACTTGCAAAGCTTATGTCACGTGATTAGCCCTCAGTCATCTTTGTTGCACCTTTGAATAAACTAGGCAAACGAGAAGAACAAAGAAATTCCTTTTAGGTGAGCTCCATTTTTTAAATTTTTTATTAACAAGCGACCCAAACCTATGCACCAGGATTGCTTCCGGGCTAGAGGGGCCTCTGATGGCTCAGGAGAATAATGACAACCACACTTTATAAATTGGGTATTTTAAATCCAGAATTCATTTTACTGAGTTCCTGTCGAAGGAATAACCTTAGTAGCCCTTTCCACCCTGTTGCATCTTGGTTCATGTGCTCTGAAAGTTAAAGTTATCGCCATATTACCTACGTTCATTTTGAAGTATTTTAAAGAGTAACACAGAGTATGGCTAATGGGACTAGAATGTTCCATTACATACATGACTACATCAGTATATACTAAATTGGCTAAAGGAACTAGAATGTTCCCCTACATACATGAGCACATCAGTACAAACTAAACTGGCTAAAGGGACTAGAATGTTCCACTGCATCCATGACATCAGTACATACATGAGCACATCAGTGTAGACTAGAATGTTCCACTACATACATGGGCACAGCAGTACACACTAGAATGTTACACCACACACGGGTGCATCAGTACACACTAGAATGTTTCACTCACACATGGGTGCATCAGCGCATACTATAATGTTTCACTACACACATGGGTGCATCAGTACATACTAGAATATTCCACTACATACATGGGCACATCAGTACACACTAGAATGTTCCACCACACACATGGGTACATCAACACATACTAGAATGTTCCACTACATACATGGGCACATCAGTACACACTAGAATGTTTCACTACACACATGGGTGCATTAGTTCATACTAGAATGTTTCACTACACACATGGGTGCATCAGCGCATACTATGTTTCACTACACACATGGGTGCATCAGTACATACTAGAATGTTCCATTACATACATGGGCACATCAGTACACACTAGAATGTTCCACCACACACATGGGTACATCAACACATACTAGAATGTTCCACTACATACATGGGCACATCAGTACACACTAGAATGTTTCACTACACACATGGGTGCATACTAGAATGTTTCACTACACACCTGGGTGCATCAGTATATACTAAACTGGCTAAAGGGATTAGAATATTCCGTGTGCTTTTGTAAATTGACACTAGGTTTTCTTTTACAGCTAATTTCAGACATAAATCATCTGAATGAAATACATTTTTTTGTAAAATACGGTTATTGCGTGCAATGGTTACTGTTGACCATTTTTGTACGTGTTGATACATTTTATTACAAATGAGTTTGCCATTTTTAATGTATTCCTCAGATGGAACGGAAGTTGACAAAAACAAACTACGGAAAAAGGCATTGAATACAGAGCACTGCCTCTTAAGGTAACCTTTGTATTTATTCTGTAGCTATTATATTTTGCTTTCCCGGGACTTTCTGCAGACCATGGATTTGGCCTCAATAGTTTAATTAAAAAGAGATGTAGCCCGGGGGTGGTAATTGTGTCCAAATAAATCCCTCTGTAATTGACTGTTTTTCCAGTACACCAGTTGTCAGCAAGAACAATTTGGAGCTGTTAATCCAATTATAGGCAAAACTGATCTGGCTGAGATCTGCGCCCTTTTCTCACCCAATGAACGGCGCTGCTAAAAAATAAATATACACTTTTATCGAATTTATTTTGCTTAGATTTATGGGGAAACGGTACATGAGGCCTGGACTTTAAATGTTTTCATCATAAACGAGCCCTGGCTTTCAGGCTATTCTGAGATGAGCACTGGCCTTAAGGCATCTGCTTCGGAGATGGGCCATGAGCTTCAGGCATCTTCTTTAGAAATGAGCCAGGGGTTTCAGGAGACTCTCAGGTGAGCTCTGGTCTTCAGGTATTTCGTTGTGAGATGACCATTTGGCTTCGGCAATGTTTGAGATGACCATGTGTTTTAGACATTCCTCTTCATAGATGAGCCCTGTGCTTTAGACCTTACCCTTCAGAGATGAGCCATGTGCTTTAGACCTTACCCTTCAGAGATGAGCCATGTGCTTTAGACCTTACCCTTCATAGATGAGCCCTGTGCTTTAGACCTTACCCTTCAGAGATGAGCCCTGTGCTTTAGACATTACCCTTTAGAGATGAGCCCTGTGCTTTGGACATTACCCTTCAGAGATGAGCCCTGTGCTTTGGACATTACGAGATGAGCCCTGTGCTTTAGACATTACCATCCAGCAATGAGTCCTGTGCTTTAGACATTACCATCCCGCAATGAGCCCTGTGCTTTACACACTACCCTTCAGACAGGAGCCCTGTGCTTTAGACATTACTCATTCAGAGATGAGCCCTGTGCTTTAGACATTACCCTTCAGAGATGAGCCCTGTGCTTTGGACATTACCCTTCAGAGATGAGCCCTGTGCTTTGGACATTACCCTTCAGAGATGAGCCCTGTGCTTTGGACATTACCCTTCAGAGATGAGCCCTGTGCTTTAGACATTAGCCTTCAGAGATGAGCCCTGTGCTTTAGACATTACCCTTCAGAGATGAGCCCTGTGCTTTAGACATTACCATCCCGCAATGAGCCCTGTGCTTTACACACTACCCTTCAGAGATGTCCTGTGCTTTAGATATTACCTTTCAGCGATGAGCCCTCTGCTTTAGACATTACCCTTCAGAGAAGAGCCCTATGCTTTGGACTTTACCCTTTAGAGATGAGCCCTGTGCTTCAGAGATTTCCTTCAGAGATGAGCCCTGTGCTTTAGACATCACCCTTCAGTGATGAGCCCTGTGCTTTAAAGATTTTCTTCAGAGATGAGCTCTGTGCTTTAGACACTACCCTTCAGTGACGAACTCTGTGCTTTAGACACTACCCTTCAGCGACGAGCTCCGTGGTTTAGACACTACCCTTCAGCGACGAGCTCTGTGCTTTAGACACTACCCTTCAGCGACGAGCTCTGTGCTTTAGACACTACCCTTCAGCGACGAGCTCTGTGCTTTAGACACTACCCTTCAGCGACGAGCTCTTTGCTTTATATGAACAAGTTACTTACCTTCTGTAGCACATCTGGTAGAGACAATATCTAGCTGCAGATTCCTTACCTTTGAATTTCCCAGGCGTCAGCCCGTACCTGAAAACCGTTGCGTGAGCAGTACCCCTATGTGCCATCAGATGGCTTTGTTTGATTCCATGCGGCGGCGGTGCCGGAAGCAACGTACCAGTCACCTAACGCACCACTCAGTGGCACAGGCGTCAGTTACTTTTCAGGACTTTCTACGCCACACGCGCAGAGCCATGAAATGAACTTACAAATGTGTGTCAAAACTAGGGCCCTGAAAGAGGAACAGCCTTAGTGATCTGTCCGCGGAGCGGGGAGGCATGGGTTGGCCTGTAGGGAATCTGCAACTAGATTTTGTCTCTACCAGATAACGAGTTACCGAAGGTAAGTAAGTAACTTGTTAATCTGATAGAGACTGCTAGCTGCAGATTCCTTATCCTTTAATTAGATTCCCAAGCCGTATCCTCCTGGTAGTGGGCTGCGTACAAATTGACTATACTAAGAAGTCCTGCAGGTCCAAACTAGCAAAATGCCCGTCCCTGCGGACCTGACAGTCCAAGCAGTAGTATTTGGCAAAGCCTGGCAGTTGTCCAGTACTGGAACTTCACAAGCTAACTCCGTGGTCGCAACATTTCCTCTGGTGGAATGGGCTCTCAAGCCCGCAGGAGACTGCTTTTTTCGCCTGGGCGTAGCAGATCTTGATACAGAGAGCAACCCAGCGCAAAATGGTTCATTTCTTTCATTGTGAAGGTTTAAAAAAAAAAAAAAAAACTTTTTGGCTTTTCCCTCATTTCCTGTCCTTTTTAGCTTTTCCCTCTTTTTCTGTCCTTTCCCTGACCCTCTCCCTCCCTCACAGCTCCTGCGGGCCTGCCCCCTCCCCGTGACGTGCCTTTCCCACCCTCCTGCCTCCCAGCTGACCAGCGCACCTCACCCCCCTCCTCTTCTTAATGGCGGCCGCAGCGCAGTGAGAGGGCAACTACACTGACCTCCTGGTCAGCATCTGCTGCCCTCCCCGGAACGGACTGATCTCAGTTCGAGGCCCTTTTCCACACGCAGGCTCCTGCCTGCGCCTCATCCCTGGTGGTCTAGTGGCCATCACAAGTCTCCCTCTCTCTCTCTCCTTTACTCCTGCTTCTATATATATTTTAGGGGGGGTGGTGTGTGTGTGCACGTTCTCTCACTTTTTTTTCCCCTCTTTCTGTCCTTTTTGCTTTTCCCTCTTTTTCTGTCCTTTCCCTGCCCCTCTCCCTCCTGTGCCGCTCCTGCGGGCCTGTCCCCTCCCCACGTGATGTGCCTTTCCCACCCCCCTGCCTCCCAGCTGACCAAACCACCCCACCTCCAGCCCCCTGTTCTTCTTAATGGCAGCTACAGCGCAGTGACCTGGACCAACCCCACCTCGGGACCGGACATGTCCATCCCCATCCCGGACGGATAGAGCATCCTAAGGAGGGACGGGCCCTCCCGCCCGGGCGGAGGACTCGGCATTGTACACAAGTCCTCATTACGTGTCAAGGCCAATTCAGAAGAACAGTGCACCACCATGGAACACCTTCACGTCCTGGTCCACACCGATCACAACTCCTCCATCCGCGTCGCCCTGGTCTACAGACCACCCGGGCCCGCCCAGCATTCATCGACGACATTGTAGACATCGCCACCCCCTAGGCCCTGTCGTCTGATGACTGGACCACAACGATACAAATAACGTCGCTCTACTTCACAGCCTCGCCACCCTCTGCCTCAGACAACGGATCACCACGCCCATCGCAGGACACACACTGGACCCGACCTCAAGAAACCGGATGATCACAGAGACCATCTCTACCCCAAACTGGACCGACTACTGCTGCCTACACTTCACCATCACTGCACCCAGTAGCTGCATCCGTGCCCCCAGGACCCTCCCACAGGAAATGGAACAAAATAACCAACGAGCAGATCACCACAACTCTCGCCAAATCCCTCCTGCCTCCCTCCAATGGCGCCAAAAACCGCAGCCTGCAATCTCAATGCATGGATCACCAAATGTGCAGACACTCGAGCCCCCCTCCGTCTGACATCCGCCAAACACACACCAAAGAAAGCCAGCAGATTTACCACCGAATTCCAAGAATCCAAACACACCCACAGGCACCTAGAGAAAAAATTGAGGAATAGCCAAGCCAGCAAAGACTTCGCCTCCTTCAGAGCCGCAACTGCCATCCACTGCTGACACATCAAGAACGCAAGAAAGAACGCACTCCGGGAATGCAGCAACTCCTCCACACACTACACAAAGGAATTTTCCTCAGTCATCGAGTTCAGAAATCCCCTCTCCAAAGCCACCAGCATCCCCCCATCGCAAGACCTCTGCGACAAACTCACCACCTTCTTCCACCGCAAGATCCAAGACATACAACAGCTTCCTCCCGGAAAACCAACCCAGCACCAGAACCTACGACGGCACCCCAACCTCCCCTCCTGACCCACCCAGACCATCCACAGCTGGTTCACGCTCACCACGGAGGAAACAGAAAGCATCATGAACAGCACCCACTCTGGAGCCCCCACTGACCCTTTCCCGCACCACATCTATGTGAGAGCCAGCACATCCATCGCCCTGAGCTCCGGAACATGATAAAACGCTCAATCAACACTGGCACCTTCCAAGAGGACTGAAATCAAACCGAAGTACGCCCCCTCCTGAGGAAACCCTCTGCAGACCCATCAGAACCAAAGAACCTCTGGCCCATCTCACTGCTACCCTACCTGGCCAACATACTGGAAAAAGTCATCAACACACAACTACGAAATTTCATCGAGGTCAAAAACTCTGGACAGCTCCCAGTCCAGGTTCCGCAGGAACCACAGCACGGAGACAGCTCTTCATGCAGCCACCGACAACATCCGATCACTTTTAGACCACGGCCACACCACAGCACTCATACTCCTCGACCTCTCAGCGGCCTTCAACACGGTCTCCTACAACACACTGTGCACCAGACTCGACGTAGGACTAAGCGGAACAGCCCTGAAATGGGTCAACTCCTTCCTTTCTGGAAAGACTCAGAGGGTCAGGCTCCTTCCCTAAACATCTAAACCCACAGGAGTCAACTGCTGAGTTCCCCAAGCATCCTCTCGGATTCCAACTCTTTTCAACATATACATGACCCCACTTGCAGCCATCGTCGGAAGCCACAGAATGAACATTGTGTCATATGCAGATGACACACAACTCATCATTCCCCTCACTGAAGACCCGGACGTGGCCAAAAGGAACTTCCACTCGGGAATGGAAGCCGTCACCACCTGGATGAGAGAAAGCTGCCTCAAGCTCAACTCTGACAAGACAGAGCTCATCATTTTCGGAAAAGCCACCTCAGCATGGGACGACTCCTGGCGGCCAATATCTCTCAGCACCCCGTCTTCACCGACCTAGCACACCCACAACTTAGGCAAAATCCTCAACTCCTCCCTATCTATGAACTCAGTCACCTCCTCCTGTCGGCACACCCTCCAACTCCGGAAAAAGTTTAAATGGATCCCAGCAGACTGCCGCAGGACAGTCACCCACACCTTAGTCGCAAGCAAACTTGACTACCGCAAAGCTCTCTACTCTGGCACCACGACGAGAAACATAAAAAAGCTGCAACTCATCCAGAACGCCGCAGCCAGACTTGTCCTAAACCTCCCACGCCAAGAACATATCTCCCAGCACCTGATGACCCTCCACTGGCTCCAGACAGAAAAACGAATCACCTTCAAGCTATTCACGCACACATACAAAGCCATACACAACGTCGGACAGGCATACCTGAACCGCTGGGTCTCCTTCCACACCCCCGTCAGATCCCTCCACTCCACTCAACTGGCTCTGGCCACTATACCACGCATTCGAAAAACCACCACAGGAGGACGATACTTCACCTACATCGCAGCAAAGAGCTGGAACAACCTGCCCCTAGACCTCAGTCAAAGCTCATCGTTCACCATCTTCAGGAAAAACATCAAGACATGGCTCTTCTGATAAAGCTCCATCCCCCTGCCCCCCTGTGCCTTGAGACCCTCACAGAAGAGTAGCCGCGCTTTACAAAATCTGATTGATCCATGAGACCCCCATCGGAGCCGAGGCAGAAGCCACCAGCGTGGAACCTCATACGGCCTCTTCGAAAATGGTGGGGCCAGAAGGTGCTCCGGAGGGGTTGGTTGGCCCCCTCAAAGGTGAGACGCATGGCCTCGTAAATTTGTTTTTAAATTTGAGCTCCTGTATATGGGGGAGGCACAGAGTCGAACCTGTCAACAGCTCAGCAGAACCTTGCTTCGAATGCCGATGTACCTCACTCGTCAGGTCCGCTGACTGATGAGGTGAAGGAGAAGTCCACTTAGACTTCTTCTTCTTCTTGTGCCCCTTCCCAGAGTGTCCAGAGGACCCGGAGTATGAGGAAGCGGACTTGGGGCTCCAGGAGCAGTCCAGCAACCTGCTTCTCGATCGGAACCGAGACCTCCAAGAAGTCACGCTAACTGGTGTCAACCGCTGGGCCACAATCAGTTACAGGGACGGCTCTCTCAAAGCTTTCAGCGCCATGGACCAGCAGTCCAAGCACGACTTTGAATTGTGCTTGCGCTTGAGACTCTAGAAGCACACCAAGTGTGGGGCAGTTACCGACATTACATGGTTACAGGTGCCACGCGGCTTGAAACCTATTTTCCTAGAAGACAACCTTGACGCACTCCCAAAAATTGTCGACAAAGTCGAAAAAACTTGTCAAAAAGATACAGAGGGGTAGCTGTTCTCTGGATCAGCGCTAATTGGTGTAGAAAGAAAAAAAACTGATGTCCGCACGCCTGAGTGGTACCCACATATGTGACCGTGATGTTACTTCAAGTGCCAACGACACTGCGCAGAACCAAACAAAGCCACCCGATGGCACACAGGGGTACTGCTCACGCAAGTTTCCAGATCCAGTCTAATGCCTGGGAAATTCAATGGTAAAGAATCTACAGCTAGAAGTCTCTATCAGGTATTACCCTTCAGAGATGAGCCCTGTGCTTTACACATTTCTTTCAGAGATGAGCCCTGTGTTTTAGACACCTCCTTCAGTGATGAGCCCTGTGCTGCAGGTATTTCTTTGATAGGTTCAGCACTTCAATTATCTCCCCTTGTGATACACTATAGGTTTCAGCCATCTTTTTCTGCGATGAATTCCTGCTTCAAGCACCCCTTTCCAATATAAGCACTAGGTTTCAAGGATCATCATCTTAGATAAGACCTTGGCTTTGGCAATTTCTGAGCTGAGCCCTTGGCTTCCAGCATCTCCTTCGTAGAGGAGTCCTAGGCTGCTTTTCCCTTCCCACAGGAGCTATGAACTTCAGGCATGCGGCACATGAATTCCAGAAATCAAATATTTATTTGGGATCAGCCCCACGCTTCATGCATCTTCATCTTAGATGAGCCCTGGACTTTAGGTGTCTCTTTCAGATAAGGGCCTTCGTGTCATGACTCATAAATGGAAGCCTATCTCAGCTCTTACAAAAGAACTCAGTCTGTGCCCATGAAAACTTCCAGGTACATTTGTGGAATAGCTCAAGGGAACTATTTTTTGATGCAGTTTCAGGCATTCTTTTGCGAGCATCCTCTGCGCCACAGGAGAGGAAAAGTTTGTTGGTAAGTTGGACTCAGAACTTCGAAGGAGATGGTGGTACTTGTGATGCTGTCAAGTCTTGGTGGCCATTTTGGCTCCAACTGTATAAACAACGGTAATACCCTGACATGCTTGACATTCTGGAACCACAAATTCAGAAGCATGTTCTACGTCCTGAAAGAAAATTAGGACATTGTATGAACAAAGGTGATTTGATCAGTGCAGCAGTATCTGAGCCTGTGTCGCAGGGACTGAACTGGAAGCACTGTATCCCGGATTACGGCAGTGTGTATTTTGTATAAGCAGAACTAATCATGATGGGGAGTTCTCTGCCAGCAGTATGGAAGGTCCCATCTCTGGCACTTTGAAAAGACAGAATTTGAAATGAAAAGGTTAATTACCATTGGCAGCATCTGTTCTGGTAGAGACGATCTAACAGCAGGCTCCTCACCTTAGGCAATACCCCAGACATCGGACTGGATCTGGAAAAGTCAAAGTAACACTCTTGCATGCTGGCAGATGGTACTGGTGGTTACGCGTCAGTGTTGCTCTGTGCTGGAAATGACATGCGCAGGTCTATATAGGTGTCATTCATGTGCGCTGACCTCAGTTGCTTTCTTGACTCTCCCACTGTGCTTACACACAGGGAGCCAACATTGGAGAGGTTGTAACCAACATGCAGACTCCTAACTTAAGATCTTCTTAGGTAAAAAATAGTCCAGTTTACAGAACAGGGAGGATGGAAGGGTCGGTGAGGAATCTGCAGTTAGAGATTTTATGAGAAAAGGCATTACCAAAGGTAAGTAACTTGTTTTTCTGAAAAAGACTTCTAACCCTAGATTCCTCACCTTATACTAGATACCAAAGCTATACCTCCCAGGAGGTGAGGGTGAACTGATGAAAGGGAATGTTTATGAAGGAGTCAGGTATGACTTCAGCACGTTTATAGTGAACCACAAAGATGTCAACAGGCTTGCTGTCAGCTGGAGGTGGGCGACAACTGTTTTGGGCCAGGCTACCTTCAAACAGCCAGTCGTTGAGCAAGGGGAAGACTGGAACGCCTGACTTTCGAAGATGTGTAGCAGACACCACCATTATTTCTGTGAACATCCAAGGGACACTATCGAGGCCAAGGGGAGCACAGCAAATTGATAATGCTCCTGCCCCACCATGAACCACAGATAGCCTCGGAGAGCCTGCCGAATGAGGATTTGGAAATAAGCACGCTGCAGGTCCAATGCTACCATCTACCTCGAGGGCAGACAATACTCGGGCCAGAGTGAGCATCTTGAATTGTCCTTCTGAAGTAATGCGTTGAGGGCATGCAAGTCTTAAATACAACATCCATCCACCCTTATTTGCCATCACCCACTTCTGACACAGAAACCGTCTCAAAAGCCTCTTTGGCTAAAAGGGCATGTACTTCCTGTTGGAAGATGGACAGATGATCCTCTGCCAGCCATTCCGGGTTTGGAGGAATGGCCAGGAAGAGTAAAGCGTATCCATTCTGGACACTTTGTAGGAACCACCTGTCCAATGTTATGGGCTGGCAGTCTCGTAGAACTTGTTGGATCCTGCCTCTAACTGCGTGGTCATGCTCCACAAAGGGAATGCTAAAAGGGTGTTGCAGGTGTGGCTGGAGGGCACCAGGTAAGGGGGGGGTGGTAGGAGTTCGCAGTGGACCTGGTGCTCTGTCCCAGACAACAGGGTTGGTGGGTGTCACAGCTTCAAAACAATGGAGAACCTTCCGGAGGCTGAAGTGTCTCTCTGTATGGGGCACTCCTGCCAGATTCGCAGAGGCCTCAAAAGGGTCGATGCATTTGGCATGGCAGTGCAGACAAGCCCAAGAAGTGTTCTGCAGCACTTCTTTCTTTGCTCCATAGCGGAGCCGCTTAATCTCCAAAAAGGTGAGTTCTATCATAGGGCATGTAATTACGTGACAATTTAACATCACCTGAGAAATCAGTTCTCAACCAGATGTGGAGACGGATAGCAATGTTAGTGCCAATGGCATGCCCAATGGAATCAATGGTATCAGGGCCACAACGGATCTCAAAGGTCTCCACTCTATTAGATTCCGTAACCAGGGGAGTAATCAAGAAGGAATTCCGATTCGTCCAACTAGTGGAAGCTTGCACCCCCTAAGTTCTTAGGGGAGGGGTGCTGAGTCAAAAAAGTGAGGTCCTTGGATGGGAGAGGGAGGGGAGCCAAACGAAGGCCCCACACAATCTGGTGATGCACAGGGGCACCAAAGCCAAGCTTGGCCCAGGCCTCCAAGAGATTGTAGGCAAGGGCCTTATTAATGGGAAACAGGGGTTCAGTATTGGTTTGTCCCAGTTGGAGGTCTTAGGTCAAAACATTGGTTTTGACCTCCAAGGTAGGGAGATGGAGGTCGAGAACTTTGCCCTTCGAATAGCCTTTGTGAAAGAAGTACTCACCTCAGTTTCAGGGCCTGGGATGAGACTAGGTCAGTGTCCGGGTAAGTGTCAAGGCCACTGACATCCTAAAAGTCCTCATACTGGTTTTATTCATGGAAGGGTTGCCTGAATTAATCTCCTGCATCACACTTATTTTGTCAGAATCATTCCCAAATAATGAATGCAGCGTTTCAGACCTGCCCTGCAGAACCAGGATACTAAGTGGCTCAGATGGAGCAGGCAAAAGGCTGCAGTTCGATGGACACTGAGTGCGGCCTTGGTCAAATTCAGGGTGGTGCTGACTCTCAGAGCACAGTGGGATGCCCCTCATCCTTTGGCGTTAATGGAGTGAGCATCGGCATCGACGTTCCAGGAACCAGAGTGAAGCCGGAGGTGGAATCATCAAAGGCACCAGTAGAGGTCCAGGCATCATATCAGAGGGTCAAACTGGCAGAGAGGGCAAACCCACCGGTGGTATCTCAGATGAAGGACCTCTGTGGGGCCTGCAGGCATGCCGGAGGAGGGGAGGATAGGAGGTGGGGGCGTGGGGTTGAGTTGGAAGGAATTTGAACAGTCGCAACATGAACTCGCAGAACTCTTGGATCTACCTCCGAGTCACAGACTATGTGGAAACTCTGGCTGTGCCAGGACAAATTACAAGATTGACTCTGACATAGGTAGACTTTGAGAGTGGTATGGCAACTCTCTGGCGCCTCCTCAGAGTGGCATGAAAGGGCCAAATCCTGCTTTGATTTTTTATTTAGCCAAGGATTTGTAGTGTAACAAGGATTGACCTCTGGATGGACTTCTGGCCTGGGAATGGGATTGAGACAGACGTTTGGGCCCAGGATCTTGTATTGCTCAGTGTCCTATAGCTTTGCCTCACGGTCCTGAATGGCTTTTTGATTCATCAATGCGCAATCACAGTAAGTCTTACGAACCGTCGCCTGACCCAAGGCAAACCTGATCTGGATTGGTCACAGACATTTGATTGCGACAGTCCTCACAAAGTTTAATACCTGTCTTTGGAGTGGACTTGAACACTGTGTAACAATGAGGTATAACAGGGTTAGAGGTCTAGAAAAAGATGAGACATAGCTTTGTATCCACGTATGGTGGTACGGAAAGAAAGGAACTGATGTCAGCGTGTACAAGTAGTGCCTATATTGTCTCTGGACGTCATTTCTAGTGTGGCACAGCGCCAGTTGCAAGCAGCATGGTACCACCTAATGGCACACAGATGTACATCTGAAAAGTTTACAGATTGAGTCTGAACCCTGGAAAACTACTCAAAAGGTGAAGGATCTGCAGTCAGAACTCTGACCCTGAAAGTGTGATTTTCACTGAAATAGTCTTGGAAGCTAATTTGCTGCTCTAACCTCTGCCCTACTTTCAGTAATATTTCTGAGCTTGCTGCACTGAAGGTACCAGTGAAAGCAAAAAAAATATAATACTTTCATTTATAAATGACAGCACTGCAGCATATATATTTATTAATGTGAATCTGGATGCAGTTACCCGATGAAGGAAAACACCGGGACAAACAAATATCTTTCTTAGCCATTATTTAAATATTTCTTTTTCAAATTCAATCAAATCTGTGCAGTTTTCTATGCAAGAAGGCAGAGGGTTCAAGTATATAAAATAAAGACAGAGGAAAGTGAAGGGTTGAGGGGTTAAAGATAATTCCAGTATAGCAGCAATTCACACTCTGGTGCTCCATAGTGTAGGAAAGTGCCCCTTTACGACATTGTCATCCCCACTTTATGCCTGATATTCAAGGCAATTTTGACTGCAAGTGCACTGGGCTCCTGCTAACTAGGTCTCCAGTGCACAATCTTCTTCCCTAAAACTGTACAACTGTTAATACCTTTGGCCCCCCTGTAAGTTCAATGGTACCCCTGGTACCTAGGGCATGGGTACCAAGGAGGGTCCCAAAGGATGAAGCATGTATTGTGCCACCCTCAGGGACCCTTCATCTAGCACATGCAACATGCCATTGCATGCTGCATGTTTAGTGCAGCTAAAAGTGAAAACACGACATGGCACCCCTAAACACTCCATGCAATATATGTAAGTCACCCTACAGCAGGCCTTACAGCCCTAATGCACGGTGCATTACACTGTATGTGAAGACATGCCTGCATGAGCAGCTATGCCCCTATGTCTTTGTCGATTCTTGGAAGGTGAGTGAACAGGGAAGCCATTTTAAGTACATGCACTGGACACTGTCAGCTCCCCCCAGCTACATGATGGCTTCAATAAAACTAGGGATGTTTGGTATCAAACATCTCATATTAATAAACCCTCACGGATTCCAGTGTTGGATTTATTAATAAATGCACGCAGAGGCACCCTTAGAGCCTCCCGTGAAAACCTACCAACTAACTGTGTGGGAGACGGACTAGTTTTAGCCAGCCTGCCACCACCAGACACAACTTTGACCTTCTAGGGTGAGAGCTTGTGCTTTCGGCTGTCAACCACAAACCCTGCCCTAGGAGAGGTGTTTCCACACCCCAACTCAACAGGATGACCTGTAAATCTACATTCCATGGAAGGGGGCTTCAAAAAGGCCAACCGCCATTGGGGTGCAAATCTGGCTTCACTCAAAGAAGAGTTGCCAACCCCCTGCCCCAGGGCACATTTGGCTACTGGGTGGGTGGGAAATTTAGTATTCAGGGAGGTATGTCCACCCCCCTCACGTCTGTCCCACCCTCAAGGTGTGCTGCCTAACGTGGACATAACATTTAGGAATCTGCCATCTCAGTGTTGGCAGATTTAGGAACTCTGGGACAGGGTTATGCCCAGTCCAGTGGTCATATAAGGGGTGTAGAGAACCCAGGGGTAGCAGCCCATTGGCAACTACCCTACACTCTGAGAGCCAAAGTCGACTCGTCCTACAAGCTGCTGTGCCTCCAAAAGCCTAGAAGGACTGCCTGCCTTCAACAAAGACCCATAAACTCCGGTGGAGCAGCAGAGCTTCTTCCCTGGATCTTGCAGGCACCGCAAGACAAACTTCGAGGACTCGAAACCGCCTAAAACCCGACACCTGAAAGCATCACTGCACACGTTCCGCACAGCCAGAGTTGAAGTGGACCAATGGTGCATGCATGGTTCCCCAGCCCTTCAGAGACGAAGTCCACCTCGGACATGCCCCCGGTGACCCTCCGACATCACTGCAGCCTCTACCGAAGGTCCCCTTCAAATGCAAGTATTCCAGTGAGACCTGATGCCTCAAGACACCCATTTGTTGGTTCCCCCTGACTGGATCCCGTCCTCACCTGCAGCATCTTTTCAACCAGACCGATCCCCATTGCTTAACATTGGGCACCCTATGCCGGACTACATCTCTGCACCCAGCTGCCCAAGTGCCACCCGGTGTGACCTGTGGGTGTGGTCCTGACCCTCGCCCAAAACTCAGTTTAAGTCCAGAAGATTGGTCATGTGGGTCACCGTACGGTATGTGTTTTGCTTTTTTTTTTGTTCCTCCACAGGATAACATTGTAGGGTCCAAAAATGGCACTGTTGACTTTTCAAAACTGAAAAGATTTTTCTTACAAAATGTACTTAGCTGAACAAATTGATTCTGGTGCCAAAATGTATATTGAGATACTTTTTATTTTTGTAAATTGGTGTAGATCTTCTTGAGTCACGTGTCTCATTTATTTACGATGTGTGTGTTTGCAAGTGTCTGACACTGCTCTCTGATAAGCCTAAGGCTTCTCGACCACACTGTCCCCTAAAAGAACACCTTGGAATTGCTAGAGCAAGCCCCTTTCCACTAGTAAGGGAACCCCTGGACTCTTAACATGATATATCTCATTTTGATATATCATATAAGGAGCCAGCTTCCTACAAATGTGATATAATAGTTGTGCACAAATAGATGCTATAAAATGGACATGGTCAGAGATTAAATGGTATATGATAATGGTAGGACTCTAGTACCTATGAATAAAGGTATGTATTATGTTGATGGAATGATAACTAAAGATTGCATCCATTGTTCTACTAGAAATCCAGTCTTTGGGTGCCTGCAAGGTGCAGGGAAGCAGTTCCGCTGCTCCAAGGGAGTTTCTGTTTATTGAAGGCAGGCAATCCTCCCATGCTTTTGAAGCAAAACAACTGCAGGATGAGACTACTTTGAAGCAATTCAGTGGGCGCAGCAGACAAGGGCAGGGTCCAGGTCAGGTGCTTCTTCCTTTGCTTTTTCGGATCTTCAGTGTCGTTCTTCGTAGGTCAGCAGGAATCTGCTCTTCTGGTGCCAGGGACTCCCCTAAATACTGCATTTAGGGACATTGTGGGGGGAGTGTATGGTAGTAGGCAATGGGATACTTACCTCTAGGGTCACTACACTCCCCATATGACCACTTCCTGTGTGAAATGGGCATACCACTGTCCCAGAGTTCCTAAATCTGCCAACACCAAGATGGCAGATTTCTAAAAGTTGTGTCCACATCAGGACGTGCACCATAGTGGTGGGACTGACCTGAAGTGTGGACACACCTACCTGAATTCTAAATTTCCCAGCGGTCCAGGTGTCAAATGGGGCCTGGGGCAGTGGGGTGGACAACTCTCCTTTGAGTGAAGCCACATCTGCATACCAACGGTGGTGGGCTTCTTTGAAGCCCACTGCCATGGAATGCAGATTCACAGGTCATTCTGCTGGGTAGGGTCCAAGCGCCTAGCATAGAGACGCCTCAGTTTCTGACCGCCCGAGAGCAAAGGCTCTCACCCATGTGGGTCAGACTCGCGTCTGGTGGTGGCCGGCTGGCTAGAACTAGTCAGTCTACACATTGGTAGTTGGTAGATTTTCAGGGGGCATCTCTAAGGTGCCCTCTGGTTGCATGTAATATAGATCCAACACCAGTATCAGTGAAGATTTATTAATACAAGATGTTTGATGCCAAACATCCTATTTTCAGACAAGCCATCCTGTAGCTGGGGAACTCGCAGTGACCAGTGTCCAGCATATGTATTTAAAATGTCCAAGAATCGACAAGGACATAGCAGGGGCATGTCCGCTTGCGCAGATATGACCTCACATGCAATATAATGCACCCTGCCTTGGGGCTGTAATGCCTGCTGTAGGGGTGACATATATATTGCATGCAGTGTTAGGAACATGACACACAGACTGCGTGTCATGTCGTGTTTTCACTTTTAGCTCCCCCAAGACATACAGCCTGCAATGACAGTCTGAGTGTGCTAGGTGAGTGGTCAGTGGGAGTGGCACAATACATTATGAAGAACTGGGGACCCTCTTTGGTGCCTATGCCCCAAGCACCAGGGATACCATTTACTGGGGACTTACAGGGGGCCAAAGGTATTGCCAATTGGGGAACAATTGTATAGTTTTAGGGAAAGATCTTGCACTGGGGACCTGGTTAACAGGAATCCAGAGCACTTTCAGTCAAAACTGCATCAGATACCATCAAAAATTGGCAGTGATCATGTCAAAAAGGGGAACTTTCCCACAACTTTGTAGTCAGAATCCCCAGAGTGATGACAGGGAATAGTCAAGCAAGCAAATCTATGAAACATGTAATGCTGTGGACATAGTGTATGTGTGGAATGAAGCTCATTGCAATGGGGACAACATAAACAGATCCTGTTTTTAAATCAAAGAATAACTGTGGCAAAGTTTAAGAAAAAAAGGAAGAATATTGAAAGTCAATTGCGGGTGCAGAATCTGTGCTGCGAATATGCTGTTCAATCCAGCCTGTTACCGTTCATACCCTGGTGGGGAGGGGATGAGGCCTAACGTTCCACTCCCTCCTTCCATCACACCAGACTACCTACCGGGTGTGGCCTCAATGCTGGCAATCCTCTGGGGAGCTCCAGAAGGAAAAAACCCTTCAGGGACAAGATTGCTAATGTCTAACTGATGGCAGAGATTAATTCAAGCATTCAATCCATCACTTTTATGTATTGCCCTAAGCGAGAAGGGTGTGCCCAGATATGGTTCCCCTGCACACTGTGCCACTGGAACCAAGCTGTACTTGGCTGATGAGCTCTTATCAGGAAGAAACTTGTCCTGGGTTACTTGTGTTCCAGTTCAGGGGGGACCTGGCCTGGCAGTTCTGTCTGGACTGTTCCCATTGGAGCAGGGGCAAGGAAGATTTGCTTATAGCTGGGTCCAGGCTGAGGTAGCACTGCATGCAAGATAATGATGGGCAGGGATGCGGTCCTGGTAATTGTGGGAGGCCGAGATCAATTCAAGCACTGCGTCCATCACTTTTTTGTATGCTTCAGGGTGTGGGGTGCTTGCTTGCTGTCATTAGGAGTATGTTGTGTTTCTCCCTATGCTGTGACTGGCCTACCCCTGAAAACAGTTACTTCATTATCTGAAAAGGGGTAGTGGGAAGCATTCACTTCTGTAAGGTCAATCACCAGACATCTCCCCGCACTGGTAAAGACCTGTGTGCTCCTACTATCCATAACCCCCCCAGAGAGACTGATATGCTGGCACCTTGAGACAGGCAACATTAGCAGGGCAGATACAACGGATAGTGCCACATTTTGCTGTAAACAGTTAATTTCTGGCAAACCTGTGAACTATCATAAACAGGTAGTTATTATAGAGCTTTGGCATGCAACCTAAAATATTTATTACATATGATTATCAAATCATTAATTCAAACTGAAAATACAGTTTAAATGCTTCAGAGTCTTGAGACCCTCACGGGTGTGTAGGGCGCTTCACAAAAAACGGGTTGATTGATTGAATGCTCCTAATAATACAGTGCTTATTAAGAATGTTGCAAGTACCTAGTGTCTGGAGCTGAAGTTGCCGCTCAGGATTTGGAAAAAATAAAATAAAGGACTAGAACAACACTACAAAAATACCTTTGAAAACATTTAGGGTCAGATGTATAATGAATTTTTGCGGTCGCAAATGGCCCAATCTTGTCATTTGCAACCACAAAAATGCATTTTGGTATGTATGAATTCCAATTTGTGATTCGTTAACATATTACTGAATCACAATTTGGAACTGCGCATACATACCGATTCGGTTTTAGGAAGGATTGTGTCAAGGGCATCCCCTCCTAATACCGAATCGCAGTGGTATGTAGGAATGTTTTGTGACTGAAATGTGGTCACAAAACATTTGTATTTTACCACCTTCTTCAAGTAGGTGGTAACCCATTCTCAAAGGGGAAGGGGTCACCAAGGGATCCCTTCCCCTTTATAAATGCTAGCGAAAGCGTTTTTGAAGAGGCGGCAGGGGTCTTCACTTCTCTATTTCAAAATGCATCCTGTTTCCCTTTAAGGAAAACGGGCTGCATTTAAACAAAAACAAAAAAAAAAAAAAAAAACACAAAAAAAGATTGTTTTATTTAAAAGCAATCACCGACGTGGTGGTCAGCAGAGACCAGCAGGCCCCTATCCATGTAATTTTTGCATTTCCTAATGGGTCGCAAATTGCGTGCTGTCTCATTAATAATATTGCGGTAAGTCGACTTGTGAGCCATTAGAAAATGCTAAATGAAACTCATGGAGTTTCACACATCTGAATAGCAATGAACTAACTGTGATTCACAGAGAATCGAAATTAGGTAAACTCAATCTGCAATAATGATACATATTGTCCCAAATCTCAACATTCTGCTGACTAGAAACGATCAGGCTTATGTTTGGCAAACAATATTTTATTACTCTCCACACAATGGATAACATGTAACGAAGATCTAAAACTTTTGTGATCCAGGCAATATTTGCTTTCTGGGTCCCATATCCTGGACTTTAGCCTCTACACTTTCAGTTCCAAATTACTTTTAACAGTACTTTCTGTGATTAAAAATATACACATCCAGAGATACTCAAATATTCTTTTTATTTGTCCCAGTAATAAATATTTGTATGCACACATATACAATTCAAATGTACTTTTTGGGCAGAATTTATTTTCAGAGATTTTGAAATCTGGTGAAAGAGTTTCAACCTGTGCTCTCTTCCGTCCCAGATAGTATTCACTTGGTTGACAATGTTAACACTTCATCTCGCTTCGGTACCAAAGTCTTAATGGCATGAATCTGAACTCACGCATGAAAGGGGGGCACCTATATTACTTTCAAAAACAAAAAGTGAAGTCCAAATGTGACACGTTTTGTAAAGAAGGGAACTGGTAGCACCACTCTTTCTCCAAGAATTTGATTTTGAGTTTCTCTTACGCTTGCGTTACCTGATTGCGTTGATCTTTCAACAGTACTCATTGTAAGTTATTGGCCCACGGTTCAGCTCCAGCCCGGTCTTCGCAATACGTGCTTCTCCCTTTTAGTAGCTCATAAAACTTATTAAAACGCAGGGGCTTACTGGAGCAGCTGAGGAGCATCAAATGAAACAGAATTCAACACACAGCTTGGGGTCGGGTGTAAATGATTCTATTCCACAACACCCCCGGCAACTCAACCTTTTTGTTTGTTGAGTGAATCAGTATTCGTTTTCTCAACTCAAAACTTCCCCCCACAAAACAAATGGGAAGATGCCATTTTGTGAAGGTGTAGTTGTTTTAAATTCTATGCCTCCAAGAAAGTAAGGCGTGGAAAATTTATTGCTCATCAGACATTAAACGTGCTCCAAATATTCTAGAAAGGAACAATGTAATTTTTTTTTAGCACAGCGGCTTGTTCCCTCAGATCATTTGGATCAGGACCATGTAGTATGCGGATCAGACTGATAGGCTCACAGAAGTCTCGTAAACCATTCTTTAAAGTCTGATGTGGAGGGCAATGTCTAAGAATAGGAGGTCTGAAGGGCTTGTTTCAGGGTATGTGTGCAAGGAAGCCATAGGAAAGTTTGCACCTTTATTTTGATTCTGAGATCAACCGTCTACACCAAATACAAGAACATATTTCAGCACTAAATCACTATGTGGTGGTTGGAAATAGCATCTACACTATTGGTGGGTGGTCTCTTGCTTCATTGGCTCTTCTACATGCGCCCTTGATTTATAGCTGGATCCTCAAACTAAAGAGGTGTGTAGATTCCTTTTGGTGTTTGAGTTCCCAGTAGTATTGTTCAATAGATCCGACGGTTGAGCATTTCTTACTCTTCTTTAGGCTCATATGTTTCACCATCATCTCAGGAAGCATATGGAAGATCAGCAGCCCCTACATATTAACAGAACCACATCCATAAGGTCGTGGCAGGGTGTGGTTTTTTCAGAGTGGAAGAGTGCAGCCAAGGGTGCCTGGGAGACATGTACTCACTCATTGATGCCATTAGGCGCTGTATTTCAACCTTCTGATTCCACGATTATCTCAGCTTAACCAATACTCAGTGTTAGTTGGATCAAACTCTATCAAGGAAAGTAAATTTGGCCCCTCTGGAACCTTTGGTTTACACTACATATGCCAGCAGGCAGGTTCAGAAGCAAACCAAGTAGTAGAATCAATTCACAGGGTCTGGGGATAAGCACGCAAATCAAGTAATTTGTCCTCTTTCTGTCTAAGAGGTAGTATTGTTTCAGACATACAGAAACTAGAAAAGCAGTGTCAAAGGCCATGGAAGGGTCAATCCAGTGATCCAGCATAGAGTCTGGCCAGCAGCTTATTTAATGTCTGAGTATGTCATACATTCCTGGAGTTGGAGAATGTTTAGAAGGCAAGATATTTCCTTCCCCTACTTTTTTTCTCAAAAGACCCATTTACAGAGAACCAAAGAGGCATTCTGTTCACAGCGCAGAGATCTCGTGGTTTAGGCCTGCAAATGGACCATTTGTTGCACTGTCCCACTTTCTCTGCTGTGCTAGGTACTCACATGATCTCAAAGAAAGGGGTAAAGGTGGTTCTGGTGCTTTTGTTTTGGACCAGAATGGTATGATTTCCCCTCTACAAGTGCATTTAACCCCTCTCAACATCTCCAGTGCCCAGCAAGATAGTAAGCTATCTGCCTTTCTCAGTGTGGATACTTTAAACCTACACTTATAGATGAGGGTATCACCCATATTCTTAACATACATCAACGATGACGCCTAGTCATGATTTAAGTTCTGTTTGCTCCACTAAAGTACTGCAGTCCAATTCAGAACATGCTTGTGTTTCAGGCTTTTTTCTTGGCACATGCAATGCCAACTTTGAGTATTCAGAAGCAACATCCACACCATTTCAGCACTCACTGAATAGCACTAAGAGTGGAAAAACTTCACGCTTTTGTTCTATTCTGCTCTCTTCCAGAGCTTAACCACCGAAGAAGCCCTTTGAAACCGCTGCCCCTGAATATTGTATTTCTGGTAAAACTCACTTAAGTGAGGTGAATGGATGAGCCGGCCTCTCGTGTGGAATAAAGCTTGCTTAACATTTGTTCAGCAACAGTTAGTCGCAGGGCAATTTCAGTCTTTTGTGTTCTATTTATTACAGGTTTCATTTGCACGAGGATGTCGTTTTTCCAAAAGTTGTGTTTTTGTTTCTCCAAAAAGTAGAGGTTTGCAGCTGAAAGATTTGGAGGGACAGTCAGGATCTACTTGGAGAGGGCTTCATCATTTACTTGTTACTTTTTTCGGCCCTGGCTGTGCAATAAAAAGAAGCTTACGGCAACTGATTATGTGACACCAGGCCACAATTCTACTTTATGCAGAAATAAATCCCCCTGTCCGGGCTCGTTCAGGATAGAGCGTCGAGAAGGATCACAGCCTCCAGGGTAGAATATTAATTTTTGGTTAGCACCTAAATTTGGTCACTGATTCTTCTCAATATTTCACTGCAAGCTTTTGCTAGAAAGATGTCCCACATCAGAGTTTGGATCTGTTGTGATTGCGTGTTTCGTGGTTGGACACTACAGTATCATTGGTGACAATTTACTGTTAGTGCTTTGTACATCCCCATGCTATAAGACTGTGATGAAAAAGAGGGCGCTAGTAATGTCCAGATATTTACCCGTGGTCTTCATTACAGAGAACATCCACAGTGTGTTGAAATCGTAGGGCCCACACAATCGCCCAGACTACCGCTCACTGCCTCCAGGTGGCCTGTCAAGTTTTGACTATTTGTAATTACTGTAGTTACTGCTTGGGTAGGTGAGATCCAGGAAAGGGCCTGGACTCAAGCACCCATATTTTGGGAATTATACACGAAATGGAAATCGAGGCAATGGAGGGAAATTGAATATATCTTTCAAGGCACTCCAGCACATTTGCAGGGAATATAAACAAATTCATAAAAAACAAAACGCTGTAAGTATAAGCAAGCTTGTGAAAATGCCCCAAAAATACATTTACAGGGTTTCTTAAATCGTCAGTTAATGTGACTATTTCACTTGCGTATACAGTGCAATGACCATAATTTCCCCATTTTAAAAATTACTAAATTGCTTATAATCTATAGATCTGAAGACCGGGCATGAGCAATCATAGCCTTCTATGACATCTGGATGAGCTTGCGGCGCCTTGGTTTAGTAAATGCTACAAAAGCTAATTCTAAAAGGTTCTTCTAGAAACTCTCTTGGAAATAACACAAGATAAATGGGTAACACTGTTCAAGATGCTACGATTCTGGGTAACCCACAAACCAATACCATATCAGTGAGGAAATATTCTGATGTGCTTGAGGATCCTCAGGGGTCTCTCCAGGCCATGAACTACAAATGAGGTGGGGATGCTACCTTTTAACTGTGAACTCTTGTGATCTCCAATGCCAACTGGTAAACCTAAGAATAGCCACCAGCAGATTTAACCTCACTAATTAGCACAGGGAATTCAGCTCACATTGTCATCATCATTTTTTACTTATTTGATGAAGACCTTTTTGAAACAAGAGCAGCCATACCTTTGCTCAAACAGATAATGCTGCCCTAAAGATATGCATAGTGTCAGATCATGTTAAGTTTTTATGGAGCTAAAATATACAGCCTGTAATTATCCACCAGAAGGAAAGGATCATTTTTTTTTAACAGGTACCATGTGTTGCAATGCCTTGAAATCCATCGGAGATAGCGGGGAGGTGCTTCTATTGAATTTGAACAATGCAATGAAATGGACTTCGAGATGCTTTAAGTGAGCAACATCTCCTTCACCATCATATTTAACAAGGACTAAAGAAATTGGTTCATAGTGCCTCTCTGACTGATGAAAGCAGACCAAGTATTCAGTTCAAGGAACCAGAAGGCAGTGACTGATATGGATGTTAAAAACTAAAGTTCTTAAAATGCTTCTTTTCTGAGTTTGGGAGCGTTGCAAATAAGTTCCCCCGAGCCACTTCCATTTCAGAGTAAATTCTCATCTTGCATCTCTTGCACACTGGATGAGGCACTGTTTGCACTGTATTTTAGCACCCCGCTCTGGACACTTGTTCCCTTGCATGCTCTGCCTATCTAGTTTGAAAGTCGTCCTGCAAGGCCACATTTATCACCAAAGCTTCTGAAAATGTGTGTGTTGCTTCTGTTCAGTCCTCTTCTGAAGACTCCTCTTCGGCCTCCTGAAGCCACTGGATAAACTTCTGAAGCTGTTGATGAGAGGACAAATTAATTCACTCCCTCTTGGTTTCACATCTATATTTTCAACTTCTTTTGAAATGCATCTATACTCTGAGATCTCTGACTTTCGCACACACTTATCAGAGTTAGTCAATCAAAGACACAAGCAGCTATAGCAATGTGGTGCCCCAAAGCTCAACTCTAGGTGCACAGCCCAATGGCTTATTTTTTTGCTAAAGAATTAACTTTTCAAAATTCTGTTTGTATTGTCAAGACATAGGGCACTACAGAGATGCTGTGCAACAAAATTATACTGTTGCTACAACATAACCCTGTGCATTTTGCGGAAAATAATCTATAGTTCATTGTTTAAAGGATTGTGCACTCAAATCTGCGGAACGGGGACGATTTGACTGTCTTATTAGTACCTACTAAAATGAACTCTGACATGGATAAACAATTCTTTTCTTCTAAAAACCATAGACTTAAAATGCCCTGCAATAAATATTAGACCATAGTGAGGCGCACAACAAGCAGTAGAAATGCACAGAAGAGTCCTTCTCTATTCATAGGATACTAGGGTTAACTCACTCCTTGTTGTTTGCGAAGCTGTCTGCCCTGCTCGGAAATATCCGTCTGTGAAAACCAGGACACAATCATCTCTTCCGCCACGATTTCCTGCTGGTAAAAGGTCATTAGAACCTACAAAAAAAGAAAACAGATTTTTTCAGCTAATTAAGCAGTTTCCAAAATTTACGGTCTGGAAAACATACCCATTCCATTGCTTGCAAAGTCTGGCTGCCTGATGTATATGTTTGAATAGCTATAGAAAGCGAAAAAGTAGGGAGGTTGGAGCCTAAAGCTAATTGTTTGGCAGCTTCTGCAGGCCCAAATTAGGCATGTCTGCAGTAATATCATAGAAACAAGCATTTGCAATGCAATAGGTCTCGCATTTTCTAGAGTCAGAGGCATCGTAAATTCAGAACTGGACTTTTCTTGCCACATAAATTGGCCAAGCCTGTCTCCCAAATTTGTCTTTTCCTGCCATGTTTTGGTGGTCACTGGCGGCTACTGACAGAAATCAGAAGCCCTTGAGTAGAGATGAGAAGATGACTGCACTAACTCGCAGTAAACGTCTGAACAGAAATTGGAAAATAAGGCTGGAAAAGTATTTTATTTTAAACAGAATGAAAAGTCTTGCAAGCATTCGTGCCTCGCATTTCAACCAGAAGAGGAGCCTGGTAAGATTTATGGCCCAATAAAGGAGATAAGCAATGCCCTGTGCGCAATGTGCTGGCAGGCAGGGTCCCTAGAGAGAGACACTCCAGATGAGAGTGCACAACTACTTCATCAGAACCACAAAGTACAGAGAGTACACCCAGTCTATTCCCCATTCCTCTCTTCATCCTTACACCTTTGTATCGTCACCTTTCATAAGGAGTTCAATTTCCACCAATCTTTGTCCGGCTAAGCTGTCCTTTGTCACCTTGCAGTGATCAGAAGTCCTGCTTTGAAACTGTACTGTAAATCCATGTTACAACAGTTATCATCCATTCTGACACACCTGGTCATGAGCCTGCCTAGCCTCAGGCAAATGAGGAATAAGTTGACTGATCTTCAGTAAAGTTCTTTTTAGGATTCTTGATTAAATCACTGGAGAGAATGTCATCCGCAAGCCGAATGAAGCAATGCTGGAAACTTTACTTCCCATGAAATCACATTCTTTTCCTTTCATCATACCGTAGCATTAAATGCAGGCCAAAAGGAACCCGATACTTGCAGTATCAAATGTATTACTGAAGATTCCATAACGGAGAATGAATGTTCCTATTTTGGCTTTATGAGATCAAAGTATATAAATTATTGCGTTCTCGCTCTGAAGGGTCAGGTTACCTTAGGTAAAAATAGGTGCACAAAATGAAATATAAACAACAGGGCAATGCCAGATGTCCATGAAATGGGCACATGACAAATTCCCTCACAATACCAAAACTGTCACTCACAATTCCAAGGCTGTTCTCCTGCCCAAAATGAGAGGTATAAGTTACGTTCATTCTCAGGTATATGATTAGTCAGTACGGTAGTCTTTTAGCACCAAGACGCAATTGGCATTCACGCGCTTTAGTAATTAGTCAATAACAATATCATGCCTGGATGCTTTCAGGAGGACTAAGATGACCACTTTCTGAACGTTGGGTCCATACAAAAAGGCTCAAGTGCATTAGGGTGAGGTGTGCTGCATGGTATATCATTTTTATTTAGCTGTGTAGCCTTAAATGAGCATGCATCAAATAAGGAACACAACCTAAAACTTATTTACCTTGGTCATTGAGGGCCACAGGCTCTTGTGTTCCAGAAAGAACTCTTCAATTGCACAGAGCGAATCCAGGTGATCGGACGCCCTTTTAATGTAATTTTTAAACACAGGTGCCCACCTTTTCAGCAGCTGTTGGAAGATAAAAGCAATGCATGAAACATCTGAGGAAGTATGTCACCAGCCCACCTCAGCAGACATATTAGCTGAGAGTTTAGAAAGTAAAGTAAAGTAGGGAATTTGAAGGATAATCTACCTTTCCTTAATCAGACCTCTTAGTTTGACTATACGAACATCACTTGAACAAATGGGTCTATTCGGGGGGATGAGTGGAAGATGTGTGTGTGGACATCTTATCTTTGAAACAGTGAATGGAATAAAGCCTCCTGCGCCAGTTACTGCTTATTCCTCGGAGTCATCTTCCGTGTTAAGTCTAGGACAATGGGTGATGTTTTGTGCCTCCCATTTATCCTTTCAAACACACACTTTAATCTGGGTAGGTATTCATCACCTTCACTGCTGGAAAGAGATTAAGCATGATGAAAACGGTATCAAACACTGCACGGGCAAGTGGCTAGGGAAGATTTATGGCAACTTTGTTTGTTCAAGAATGACTGAAGTAAAACATCCATTTTAGAGCAAGGCAGCCAATGTTAAGTGTGCTACAGTAGAGGTTTCTATATCCCACGTTTGTTTCACTACTTAAAGCAACACTCAACCCAAGCAGTTTTCAGCAAAACACAAAATAATGGAAATATCTCACAGTGAAATTCAAAAAAACAAACAGTCAATGTCATCATAAGTTAATTGCCCAGGGAGGACTCCAGTAGAAAAATCACTTTTTAAACCCAAGATAAGAAAGAGAGGTGGAAATGGGAAGATGAAGTGCTAAATTGGCCAATACTTGAAGGAGAGGGGTTTTCTCGAGGGGACGATTGAGAGAGAGTGTGTATTGTTATAAGATCAAGCTAGGGGAAGATGTATGAGAGGCGTGGAGGAGGTAAGTGGGGATGAGAACAAAGAACTTACAAATAGGAAATGTGAAAATTAAATATGAGTAGGCAATAGTGGGGCAGATAGGAATGATGGAAAGGTAAGTATGAGAATGCTGAGAAGGGGGAATATGGAGGGAAGAATCAGACAAAAGCTTAAGACAATCACAGGATGCAAAGAGATTCATTCTGCCAGTGAGTGCCATCAACCATGTATGCCCCACATTACCATCACTAAGAGTAACAAAATCCTTCGGAGTCTCAGTAGCTGAAAACGTATTAATTTCAGGGTCTTTTTGGAGTGCTCCATGGATAAATCTGGGCAAATACAAAATGACAGAAGAAGTACATTTCCCTTGTGAGAATCCTTCATCTCCTTCCTCCAAATTTGTTAGGTTAGTAAGGCACTGCTGTATTGTCTGTCTAAATCAGTACTAACCTGCCCAGCAATAAAAGAAGAAAGAATGTTATTGTGAGGTGAACTATTTGAGCACCACATATTTGGGGTGCCTGGATTGCTTTTGTGGATGACTGAAACAAGCTCCTTGCCCCTTTAGAGGAGCATCTGTCACTATCAAAGGACAATAGTTGATGCTGGTAAGAAATCTCCCATTCATCACACTGGCTTCCCACGTCCAGCTTAGACAGAACAGCAGAGAGTCTCAATTTACTTTGCTGCTGTGATCAGGCGCCACAGGTCCTTTGCTCACTGCTGCAGAGGTCTCATTGAAGTCTCCAGGTAGGACAATGAAGATTCAATAAACTGGCAAGACACTGGTGAGCAATGGCGAGGACAGGAGCGACGAAGACAAAACTTCTTCTGGAAAGCAGACCACCTTCCCTCCAATGGTCACACATTTGCTTTGTATATTGAAAGTGTCCATACAGTGAATCACCTGTACCGAGGCTGGAAGCGATGTGGTGAGATTAATGTTAAACCAACACGCTTCCTTTAATCTGAAACTCTTACAGAGGTTGGCTTTTAGCATGCAGTCAGCCAGAAATGTGTAGACTAAGATTTGCTCTCTCCTGACAGACACCACTACTACTGCCAGAGATTTAGATGCATTTGTTCCAATTTCACACCAAATGGCAGTAAGTTGAACCAAAAGAAACAAGCAAATGCAATGCAATGGGTCTCGCATTTTCCCAAATTAGAGTTAATAGGTTGTAAACTCCTAACCCGACTTTTCTTGCCAAAAAATTTGAAAATGAAAAGTAAAATAATTTCACAAAAGCGAGCCGATTCACAGCACCACGGCCACGTGAGCATCAGCGTGAAGGAGACACACAAAAAGAAAAAGTTTGCTCGCAGTCCAATGTATCGGCAAAAGTGCAATTAGCCAAGTAACAGGGGCGATGGCCAAGGCAGTAACAAAACCTCCCCAAGTAGGGACAAACGTAAGCCATTTACCAATGTAATTAAAGGATTTTTGAAGAGCAGGCCCACGAATGAGTGGTAGTGATGGGCGTGCGGTGGGTGTTGTTAAAAGCCCAGATACATACCAAAACGTCGGAAAAGCAGCACTTGCGCACTGCTGTGCTCAACCTAAGAACGACTTTGCTTTGATAATGTTCTTTATGGTGAATACGGTTTCTAACCACAAAATCCTCACCTTGGGAGTATACACAGGTGTTCAAGACTGGATCTGGAATCTCTGTACAGCCGTGCTCCAGTACACCAATAGAGAGGACCATAAGGCTCCACATCTGCGTCACTTCAATCAGAAATAGCTAAGGACACCATCAGTTCCTTTCTTTCAGAGCTTTCAAATGCATATCCAGAGATCGGTTACCCTTTTTCCTCTTTGGTTTGACAAGATTTGTTTTCTTCTAACATTTCCAGACAGTGTGCAAGGGAACTATGTCACCTCCAAAAACTACAGGATTTAAACCCTGCCAGAGACTGTCACAAACACATTTCTGTGACAGACCTGCAAGAGGCATGACTTTGGTTTTTAGGTTCAGATCCTGTCTGGCACCTGTGAATATTCTAAAGGAGGAATCTGCAGTTAAAAGTATTCATTGGAAGTGGTCACTTTCCAATGCTTCTGATCCAGTGGAGTGCTAAAGTATGCTACATGAAGACCGTAGCATGCATCCAGTCTCTGATAGAGCTGTCCAAGAATTTGCTTTAGTGCAGGATTTAGGAATAGATCAGGTCTATATTCTCTTTCTTTCTACATTCAAGTGAATGTTTGGTTTCCAGAGTCTTGGTACCAGTGTGACAACCCCTACTGTTATAAATTGTGAAACACAATTCTCAAATTACCTTGCCCAGAGGGTAATGTTTAGACCAGGAGTTTTAAACCTGTGGTCCACGACCTGTGGGGGGCGGGGTATTGGTCTAAATCACTGGTTTAGATCATTCCGTAGCAGTCTCTCAAAATATTCATTACTCGTGTTTTATGATGCATGCCTCTACCTTCTACAGTTAACATTATGCGTAGAGTGTCAGGTAGGGGTGACTAAGTCCTAGACATTGTCTTTGCCGTAGAGATGGATGGCGGGATCTTTGTTGCTGCTCCTGTGACGGATAGACTCAAAATAGCTGGTAAAGCTGAAAGGACATATTAAGAATGAGTAACTCCATCTAGTATATTTTCTTCTCATTTGTAAAACCACCACCTAACAAGGGAACCTATTCTGCAACTGCTATAACCTAGTAGATTAGAAACATCTGCTGCAGCACTGTGGCTTGGTTTGGTACCAGAACGCCTTACTAATTACTTTCAAGCTTTTTATCCATGGGGAGACCAGTAATAAACAATTGTATGAATTTCCATAATTATATGTTGAAGAATGCCAAAAGTGGGTGCGCACAAGCAACGTCAATTGTGAAAAATAAACTTTCTCATTGCCGAAGCAGTAATAGTTTGCTTGTTGATCCAACTTGCCTGAAAAAATATGAAAGATTCTGCTTAGAAGATGTATATTTTATAACTAAATGCAAAATTGCACAACTTGCTAAAGCTAGCGTGAGGAATAGCCTACAATGGGTCACAGTTGCTTTGGCCATAAACGCATCACAGATCAAGTTGGAGTCAATTTTGTAGAATCTTGAAAATACTAGACAAACTAAAATAAACAGCTGAGAATAGTAGTTTTACTTCTGTGGCTTCCTGATGAGGACCTTGTGAGAAGTGGATGTGTCACCCAACTGTGTTAGGGGATCTCATTGAAGAAGTCATAGTGTACGTCCCCCATAATGACTCGACAGTAATGTCTTGTATTTATGTCCAATCTCGAAGAAATTCTTTTGTTGATTAATAGGGCAAAGATAAAGAGAATGTTTGGAAATAACTTTTCTAGGTGTGCATCTAGTTCTAGGAGCTTTGGAGGCATAATCTTTCTTCACCTAGGAGTTTTGGTGGTAATGCTTCGGAAAATCTTTCCTGGGCACTATGCTTTGTAGGTAAAAGTGACATTTCTTTATTGGAGTTCTCAAGTAGAGGGCCAGCTTGACGCATGGGTTGTTGAAAGCACATTCTTAGTTCTTGAAGGCTCTGAAGGAATAGGCCTGCTGATGGCTAGTCCATTGAAAATGGATACCTCTACAACAAATGCTTTCATGTTGAAGGATTCTCCTCCAATGTCGTACTTTCTGACTTTGCTCTCGATTGGCAAAGAAATGAAACATATTATTGATCTCATCTGGAAGGTGGATAAGAGTAAGCAAGAGAAACGTAGAACACCTTCATAGTAGACATGAACATTCTGCAACACTAGGACTGTCAGGTTGGCAAATGATGCATAGGGCACGTGAATCCTAATCAGATTACTTTTTCCACACAAGCCGAATGGTTCAACAAATAGTGGCTGAAATGACTTCTGTATTACAGCAATTCCTCTCTCTTAATGTAAAAATGGCTTTACATCCTCTTTCACTTGGCCTCACTGGTACCTTTTGCAAAAGCTCTGGACATTGACACAAACCTTCTTTCAAGAACCTTGCCTCAGAAAAATTATATCCTGCATTGCATCTGCATACCTCGGGACAGCTGTCCAAGCCCAAGTACTTTGTCACATATAAGGATGCGCTGTTCTGTTAGCAGGCCTGCCCAAATCCAAAACAGCATCTCTCCAAACCATAGTACATAAAGCAGCAGACCTGGTCTCGAAAGCAAACAAAATAAATCAGATTACATAACCAAGAAGCATTGGCAAAGCCAATTGGTCTGGCAATCCAAGCGCTTTAGGCGTTGGCAATGTTAATGCATTTGTGTACAGCGCTGGGTTGGCTTTATTAATATATGGGTTCTCAGCTGAAGAACTGTCCGTGGCTGGTGTTGCCAGTTATGTCACCACTGAATCTCGCATAACGCTCATCAGTGTTACTGGTATAAAGTCAGCACTCTTGTTGGTTTCACAACCCTGCCCTGGAGTCTTTCTTCCACGTGCAAGACCCAGCTAATTTTACGGTAGGCATGGAGCAGTTTACTTTTCCTTTGACAGAATCGTTCTAGTCCACCCGCTACAGGAACATCCCTAACCCCAGAAGAGTTTTTTTGCACAGCATGCCCAAGGAAATGTCACAAGAGTCGCACGTTAGTGACATGCTCTGATCCTGCACGCATCCCACCAGCCGAAATCCATTAGCATTCTCTTTGTTCACTGTTTTGCCTAATTCAAAAGGCTTGGAAAGGAGATCAGTCCACATGTTTCTGAATGTTAGTTATTTTGCTGCACAACTTTCCGTATGTGGCCACTTCCTTCACAAATGCCATTTCTGCAAAGTAAATGAAGATGCACGCGGGGAGCATGTCAGCCGTCGAGGTATGGGCATTCATTAAAGCATCTGTTAAATAATGTATTTAGACAGACTAGCTTTTGCATCGCCCACTATGTGTTCTAGTACATGAAAGTTGGGAAACCTTTGTCACGATCGCTCATGCACAAAGCATGCAGCAATAAGGGGGTGCGGGGTGGGGGGGAAGGGTCTAGCTGCGAATCAGGAGAGGGTAAGGTAACTGGCAAGCAACACCGGACTGTACTGCAATGTGACAGGATAAGACCAAGATTTACAAGCCTGCTTATAGAATTGCTTGTACCAAATCTATACATGATTGTTTGTGAAAAGCGCGGTTAACCAAAGAAACAAGATTTAAAGGCCCGTTTAGAGAAATGCTCTGAGCAAATGTAAACATGAGTGCTCATGAAAAGCGATGTTATCCAAATAAAGAAGAGCTCTCAAAAATATTTCCTAAAATGCCCTCTGTGTACGGATATTAGTAATTGATCCCTGCTCTTGGGGGAAGACTAAACACAGGAAAAGGGCATGACGAATGCATGCCATGGACCAATCGGGATAAAGATTAGACGAGTGACAATGGAGCCAGCAAATGAGACGCCTATGGGCAGGCTGAAGCCCACAAAGTAGATACAACATGTCTCTTTCGAGACAGCGCATGCGCTGTCTAGAGCCAGGACTTAAAAATCAACTCTACTGGCTTTCCCCTAGACCCAAGCATTAACTTTTATGTAGTCCGCATAACCACAAAGAGTTCGACACTTTGGGTTTACACCATATCTAAAGGACAGAATGGAAATGACAGAAGTCGAGAAAATGATAGGGGTAGAAAGCCAGCTCCTTTTTGACAACCAAGAAAAGCACTACCTTAGACCAGGTATTTTCTTGCGCAGGAACCAGACTGTGGAACTAGATCCCTGTAACCATCAGACTCAATCCATATTTCCCCATCATTCATAAAGACTTGAACACTCACATGTTCAAGGTACATATTGACAACAATATGCCTCCAACCTTCCTCTCAAACCGCACCATGCACACCCCTTTTTTATACCACATCCTATTACAGTCACTTGCTACCAACAAGTGTTATAAGTGAACATTCCATTAAGTTCCTCTTTTGATTGAATGAACAGCGACGTCTGCTGTTAAAAACTTTACTTATGTGACACTTTTAATATGCATCTGTGTTATGTTTTAAGAAATACACTTCACTTCCCTTGTGGCTAGGTCTGGCCTTGAGAAATACCCAAAATAAATAACAAAATTAAAATACGAAGATAACCCCGGGAATTGCAGTCTAAATTACCTGATAACAATGCCTGACTAGATATTGCCACTTTACTTTTAAAATGTATTCTTTAAACTCCTCAACTGGAATTTTAAGTTTTATTTTAGGTTTTAGCTATACGTTGGTTGCCCCAATGAGTTTGCTGAATCCTTTAATATTTTCAGCTCACAGCTGAATCTATCTTACCTTGGTTCAAGAAACCTCTTAAAACTAAACAAATTATATGCCTGAATAAATTTTTCTTAGTACTGCAATCTAAGACTAGATGACAGTTTTAGCTCATCCCACAGATATTCAATAAAGCAAAGCACACAGTATGTTTTTTCCATCTGTACATATCAGCCACACAAAGTTATCACAGGATAACAATCAAGATTTTCCAAAACGTCTATAGTAAACAAAATAGATATGGTATTAGAAAGTCGTTGTCAGGATACCACCTGACAAACACTACATCTGAAATATAGATTTCAAACATTTGGCCCAACTGGAGTTAACAAGAAAATATACACCTAATAGGACCATATTTTCGATATCAATATGAAAAATTAGTGGGCTAAATGAATGCTTTAAGTGCCCGGGGGCTCATGATTACTTCCAATGAACCAAATGTATTTTCTCTTTCAAAATCTTAACACTACACTGAAGTGGGTGGCAAAGTTTATGCCTAAAACTGCTCACTCTTCATAGACGAGCAAGGCACAAAAGTGTGTGAGGCTAGAATTTACATTAAATGCACCAGGCACAACGCCCTAGTTTTTGCTGATAAAAAAAGAAGGAATAGAGAGGCAAACATCTTGGGATTCAGACAAACAGATCTTATGCAGTCACTCACTGGAATCATTGCTGCAGAGTATTGGCTTGCATCAAGTGTCTCATCCAGTTGATTCAGGGGGTACTCAAGCACCACCTTGCTTAGCACCTGCATCACTTCTTTCAGGGTGATGTTATAGGCGTACCTACAAGAACAAAGATTAGTCAGTAAGAAAAAAAAAAAACATTATTCGACTTGCAACACTTTGCTCACTGACTAGCTCCTACAACATTGTTCGGTCTAAAAATAGATAATGCTAACCAAAACACCCATTAGCCGAAACTGTACAGATTTATTATGTAACCCTTTGACACCATTAAGGAGCATGTGGGCCTAAGAATAGAGTCAAACCTAATAATCTGCTAATGATCTTTTAATTTTTAACTGCACATGGTCTAGCAATGGCTTGTACTGAAACTACAGCAAATCAGTAACGTAATTGTGCTTCAAATGCCCAAAGGATCAAAAATCGGCGATACAATGGCACAAGTGAAGGCACAGCAAGGCTCCCAGTTGGTTTGGTGTATAAGAAAGACAATTTAAGAAGGCCCAAAAAGCAATACTGGAATCATATACAATAAGAAGTCATCACCCGGACCTCAAGATAAAACTCTAAAAGTACAGCCTATCCCTCAGAGTGGGCAAAACCTCAGTCCTGGTGGTCAATGGTACATAAACCCCCCTAGAGTTGCAACTTTATCAGGAGAACAAGGAGGCTGGTTGCGGCAACCATTGTACTAACAGGAAGCTAAGAATATTAGGCTAATCTGAGTAAGCTGACAAACGTGCCAGATCAAAGCAAAAAGAGTAACGTGGAGTTCAGATAACCCCTGAACAAGGAGGGAAATCTAACCTCCAAAACTCTTACACAGCGAGTTCTTTCCTCAGTTGGCAGGTGCCAAAAGTACATGTCTGATTTGGCAGTGATGCATCACACAAAAGTCTATTCAATGTACATGTCAGGCACTCAACATAGATATAACTCAAACAGCTGGAAGGAGGAGAAAGACAGAGAAGTAACAAGTAAACAATACTTTAGTGAGTTGATTTCCAGCACAAGGTTGTCGTAGGAGATGTTTTCCTCAATGCCTCTTTGTAATGTCCCCAGCACTTCATTGTGAAAAACTACAAGAGAAACGGAGAGCTATGAAGGAACTGATCCCATATGCATCAGAATATTGCAAGAAATCTTTCTATTACATTCATAGGAAAAATGATATACATACTGATTTGGGACTCGCAGACCCTTTTCTTCACATTAGAATTGCTTCACATCCTACAAATGCATCATCATACTGTCCCTCTCAAATAATTTATTTGTTTCAGAAAGGTAAATGTGTAGAAGCCACAATTTTCTAATGGGAGGAATGGGCACAAGTCGTGAAGGAGGACCCAAAGAGTAACAGAATACCCATGAAGGTGACACTGAAGTCAAGAAAATGTTAGAATGGTATGCGTCTTTGGCAGGCCACCACAGCAGCCTTCGGTCGGGTGTCAGGGGCGTCATTAACCCCCCGCTTTAGCAGCTACAGCGGGGAGGAGGTTCTTTGTGAGCCTCTTGTCTTCAACCCAGCAGAAAAAAGTTCATAATTAACAGAGGAGCAAGAAGTAGCAAGGAAAAAAAGACAGCTGGGTAAATATAACAGGGAAAGAAAGAAAGAATATTGGAAGGAAGGGTGAAAAGTAAGTATGGATGAATGAGTGGGTGGATGAATGAATATGTGGATAGCGAGTGGGTGAAAATGACTGAATGATAGGTGGATGGACACAGGAAAGGATGGTAAAGTACATGGATATGTGGATGGATGAGTGAGTGAATGCACATGTGAAAAGGCAGAGTAAAGGGATGGAGAGTGAATGATACGTGGATAGAAAGGTGAGGCTGTCAGAGTAAAGGGAAGGATAGATGATGAGTGGGTGAAAAGATGAGAATGTATTGCAGAATGGAGAGAAAGCGGATGGATGGCAGGGTGGGTGGGTGGGTGGATGAAAGCAAGGTGGATGAATGGATTAATGGCAGAGTGGGCAGATGGTACAATAGATAGGCTGTTGGATGGTAGAGTGCAGGGGCAGATGAATGGATGGCACATTGTCTAGATGGATGAATCTCAGGCTGGATGGATGGCAGAGTAGATGGCTGGAAGGAAGAGTTGAAAGATGGAAAAGTGGGTTGATCGATGGGAGGGCAGAGGGAATGGATGGATGAATGAGTGGATAGATGTCCAAGTGGATGGATGGAAAAGTGGATGGATTGATGGGAGGGTGGAGTAGATGAATCAATGGGAGGGCAAAGTGGATGAATGAGTGGATGAATGGATGGCAGATTGGATGGGTGGATGGATGGGTGGATGGAATGTGAAAAGACAATGATGGATGAAAGAATGAATGGATGGCAATGTAAAGAAGAAATAGTGGACATCAGCAGGTGGGTGGGAGGGTGAACCAATGAATGGATCGATGCATGGTTGGAAAAGACCAGAAATCTGTTCTGGGAAGAGTTTGACTCACTTGCTTGGTGGCATCAGCACTTTAGTACAAAGTGTGGGCTATTTTAATTTTCTGCCTACTCTCTTGTCTGGTGGAATGCGCACAAAGTCTCAGATAAGCCTGATCGCCCCTTTCTCCATATGTACTGGAATGCACGAGGCTCTCCATCTGTCATTAGTGGCTTTTGCCTCTGAGGCCGGGGCTAATCGTACTTTAGGCGGCTAATAGCCCTCAGAAAAGGAGACCTCCAGTTTAGCAAACCTGTTACAAGAACTGCTCCATTTATGAGAAAAGCTAGAATAAAATATAAATCCCATTGAGGTGGAATTATATCTCTTAGGCTGAAGATTTAACAAGCCGTGGATGACACAGATTTTAATGGCTTGCAAATGTTTGCAAGCCTCTTCGAGAATGCAGGCTACTTTCAAAAGCTTAGAAGCAGAATCTAAAACAATTGCTCTCATCTCCCTCCTGGTTGACATTTAGGGAACCACAAACATTATGGCACATCCTTCTTCTGAAACGTCCACGTGTGGACAAGCTACTTTATATGAACATGGCTCTCAGCAACAAAGAGGGACAAGTAAAAGCAACATGATAGAGGAGACCCAGGATCCAAAGAAACACCAGAAAATTGTGCTGCATTTGGTGCACTAACAGACTGAATCAATTTTGTGCACACCATAACAGGATAATCAAATTCTTCTCATGTCAATGGACCACTAGAATTTCTGAAATATGCGAAAGGACTTGTTGGGAAAGTATAAATAAACTTCAGTGACCAGTTTTGAAAAAGCAACACATGTATGGAACAGGATTTAGGCTGCTTCCATACCTGACCCCTCCACACAGGATGAAACCAGATTAATATTAATTAGGAAGGATCAAATCTGATTTGCTAGATGAGAATGTGAATCAGTGCCCCAGTCCTCTAAACATCTATTTCCCAGACTATGAATTCCCCACAAACCCAACCTCAACCATTTATTGAGGAAAAACATTACAGCTCCATCATCATCTGGCATTGAGCAACATTTAGGTGGATCAGTAGAAATGAGGCAGCAATAAATCTGGTCTTTCATCTCTCCAAAACATTGTAGTGGAAAAAGGGAACATTCATTTCCCTTAAGCAAAATAAATTCTGCAAATGTGGCAAGATTATCTATGTTTTGCAGAATACAGTATAGCAATGCAAGGGCTCCATCAGTCAGCTAAGTGAAAAAGGTGCATATTATTATGGCTTTCTGAACTGTGGTTCCCACATTTTAGCTTACACACTTTAAAGAGATGGCAGGAGGAGAGAAGTGTCTTGCTCTCTTGCCCAGAGGTGCTGTATTCACAGCAGTCTACAATGGTTATTTGCCTGCAACAATGAAGACATAATCCTTTGGTGTTCTGTAGTTCTAGATACTAATACGCAGATATTTTATGGAAGTGTGCTTTAGGTACACCTGAAACATATCTGTGCCTTGGCACTAGGCACTAACTCAGAAATTATGATGTTCAAGGAGGGCCAAAGCCATTAGTATTGCAGGGTTTTTGAAAGATATGCGGATTTCTGTCAATGCTATTCATCCACTCTTGGGCGTGTAGAACTTTAATGCTTCAGTTTAAATGGACGTGAAAGGGATGGCCGTTTAAGAGGGGCTTTCTGTCCATCGGCCATAACCACTATTTAAGCAACTTAAGGACAGTGCTTTATTTGGGCTGCAAGAATTAAGTTTGCAAAGGATGCTCATTCCAGAGAGCATACTGACCAATAACCCCACTCATTAGACTTGTTCAGGGCACAGAGTGGTGCCTTCATGAGAACCGATACACATATACACACACATACACGATCCTGACAAAAAAAAATCCCTTGCCATTTTTGCAGTAATTTAGATCCTCTTAAAAGGTGGTGATTTTGGAATCAAGAACTGTATGTTTCTCTTTGTAGCCATTTTTATGTAACTGGATATTATGATCACATCTCTAAAAGTTCAAAGGATGTGGTAAATCTTGAAGAAATACATACACAGATCAGAGATTCCATAATGTGTCATGAACATTTCCTAATTACAATTGGGAGCCACAAAACCACACTGCTTCACATACTTTAGGAACGAGAATCTACTCTCAACAACTAGTCCAAAGGAAATACATTATTAAAATTCATCTTCTTAAAAGTGGCATTATGTGTTAGGAAAGCCAGAGTGCTCAAAAATATTTTCCGTCAATGCGGCTTTGACCAAAGCAGAACCAGCACAGTTCATACCAGAAGTAAATTGCAGTTATAGTGCACAAGAAGTAATTTAGTTAAAAAAAGCAAAAGACATGGTGATGCAGAGATGTAAATTGTAACCCTACTGGGGTAAAAAGTCACTGGAACGATTTTTCCGAGAAGCATGAAAATATACAACTTTGCTGGCAAGATAAAGTAAAGAACCATCATTTACAATGCAGTAGTAAAGTGAGTAAAACCTTGTGCAGGCTTATTATATTTGTAAGAATTAATCCAGGTATTGTTTCTTCGTATTTGGATCATGGCTTGTAATCCCAATCCAAAATCAACATTTCAAATGTTCATGTAGTGACAAAATTATTTTTTTCCAATAACACAAACCAGGTTTTACTGGAGATTGAAGAGAAGAGTTGTTTCTGAAACAATGCTCTAACGGTTTGTAAATGTAGTGCACACAAATGATCCTTTGTTTGAGACAGAGAAGAGACTGTTTCCATTAACAGGCTTGGATTCATCTGAATCTCCTTACAGCCTGAGCAACAATCCTACAGTGAAGAGCGTATTTCAGTAGCAAAACTGTACTTTAATACAGAGATGGAATTTTAAAGAGTGCATTACCGACATAAATAACATAAAAAAGTACAGATCAAAGGATGCTGATGCACAAATCTGCATTGCAAATGCCCGAGTGGCTATCTATTGATTACTAAAATAAGTCCATTTTGGACTTGGGCAAAGAAATGAAGCCTCAAATATTTACTAAAATGATGTGTTTCCTCTATACACCATTATACGAAAGAATACGTTCTGCATTATTCATGTCTTGATCAAGATAAATGTGCTTACAGTGCTCAAAACAGAACGAGTAGTAGTGACTTTTAATAACAAAATGCACACCTTTGTGGCTAGGAAGGGCAATGCTCAAAATCTATCTGCTGCAAACACATCTCTTCTCAAACCTGAATTTCAGGTTTACTGATGCACACAGTATACAGCAATAGCTGTTTCGCAGTATGGACTGCAAAAATGGTCTAAACACACTTAAACTCCCAAGCCTTAAATCCCACTTTAGCCTGCATACAGCAACGTGATCCAGAAGCAGGAGTGCAGTTCACTTTCAGAACCGCTCTGGTCCACCGATGGACCGCTGAAGGGGATTATGCTCCCTAGGTGCTCACCTTTGATATCATCCAGCTGGGGGGACACCGTGCGACTGTCCAGCTGCTCCGAGCCTTCACTCTGCTCACTCTCAGTCTCACTCTCCTCATCTCTGGTCAGTGTCAGGCCTGAGCAAAGTCAAAGAAACATTAATGTGAACCTGCACCTCAAGGAGGGTGTGACGTCAGAGACACTGTGCATCAGTGTAACTTTTACATGGACAAGCATTTCAAATATTTAAAATCATAATTTCCTGCTTCATAGGAGGGGTGGATGTGGAAGACAAGTGACAAGAGGGGGACTTACAAGGAAGCTATAATTGCTGGTATGCGATCTTCATTGTTCAGGATCGTCCCTGAATACTCCCATTAATAAGTTGACCACAAAGCACATTTATAGAACTAAGAGCTGCTCTAAAAAGGAATTGTATGCACCGGTTTGCAGCAATGATGAGTGATAAATGAGTTACTCACCTGCAATTAGCCCTCCAGAGTTGACATTTTTCAGAGACTCCTATGTCTGAATCCTTAGTTCAGTCTTAAGTCCCCACTAGTATTTTAAAAAGCATTAATCAGCATGACCATCCCTACAAAGCCACAGAATAGTTTTTGACCTCCTCAGTAAAATCTTCAGCCAATGAGGTGAGAACACTCTTCCCAACCCCTTGCTCCCTTCAAAGAACTCTACAGTTCAGATTTCATACTACAAATGAATAAAAAAGGGACGCCTCAAAGGAAGAGTAGAAGGATGGGTTCCATGCGAATCTACAAAGAACAGTAATGGTTATGAAACATATTGAGACAAACAATTTATTTTTGAGCATTTGAGCTTACAGAGAATCACATGTCTGAATCAGTACAGTCAGCTGTTGACAAACAATAATGGACAGGTGAGCAAGAAGGCTCACCTGACTGAAGGTTGAACTACAGTTTTTACACTTCTAGTCATACTACACTGGTAAGCCTGAAATCATGTTTGCACTGTCATTGTAGTGGACAACACTATAGGTGCTGCAGCCCACTAGTTTCATATAACTATCAAGCCCTGGGTACATTTAAAACTAACTAGGGCCTTACAAGTTAAAAATACCAATTAGGGATATGCCAATCCTATCATGTGTAAAAGGGGAGCACAGGCACTTTACCCATGCTTGGCATGGGTAAAGTGCATAGAGTTCTAAAACAAGCAAATTATAGGGTTCAGTAAAAGGAAAACAATCCAGGAGGACCACGCAGAAAATGTGGATTTCATACAAAATGCATAAACACAGTATTCACCTCCCATGCAACTGGAGACTGGCAAATAGGATGGATCAACACAAAAAACTGTCTTCTCTATGTGCTGTAAGCATAGTTATGACAAAACAGAAACAAAACATAGCAAAGAGATGGCTGAAAGGTAGACCTTTATGAAACTATATGGAAGTTGTTAGAACGGTCAGCTCTTGGCCTGGTTTCCCCTGTCTTTATGGCTTCTGACCTCCTTGAAGTTGATCCTGTGCTGAATTTTGTTTTTGCTGGCTTTAAGACTCTGGGCACTCTGCCACTGTTGACCTGTGCTAAAGCGCAAGTGCTCTTGGTCTAAATGGTATTGGTGATTGGTTTATCCATGATTGGTATATTTCATTTACTAGTAAGTCCCTAGTACAGTGCAAAGTGTGTGCCCAGAGCCTGTAAATCAAATGCTACTAGTGGGCCTGCAGCAAGGATTGTGCCACCCACATGAGTAGCCCGGTAAACATGTCTCAGACCTGCCACTGCTGTGTCTCTGTTTGCAGTTTTAACTGGAAGTTCAACCTGGAATGTGAACACACTTGCCAGGCCCAAACCTTCCCTTTTGCTACATGTAAGTCACCTCTAAGGTAGAACTAAGCCAGTCCCATGTGTATTTAAGAAGGTAGGACATGAAATGGTGTGTTTTACATGTCCTGACAGTGAAATACTTATGTTTGTTTTTCACGAATGCAAGGCCTATCTCTCACATAGTTTAAGATGGGGATTGCCTTTAAATATCTTAAATATCTTTCAAGTGTAATCTTCCATTGGGAGCAGACAGAGATGTGGAGTTTGGGGTCTCTGAACTCACAATTTAAAAATCCATCTCTTGGTGAAGCTAGTTTTGAATTTTAAGTTTGAAAATGCCCCTTTTGGAAAGTGGGCTTTTTCTTGCTTAACCATTCTGTGCCTCCGTCTGGCTATGGAATAAATGTCTAGGTCAGGATGACAGCTGGGCTGTTTGTGAATTCATTCTAGGCAGTCACACAAAGGGAGCTGAGGTGTGCCCTGCATATCCTGGTGGGTCTTCCTGGGCAAGGGTGGTGAGAGAAGCCAACACCTGCACCTGATAGGGCTAAGCAGTCTCCAACCACCTGGAGTGTTTATAGAGCCACAGCAAGAAAGGCAGGATCTTGTGCACTACAAAGACTTTCTTTGAAGTTTGCCTACTTCAAAGTCAGAAATAAGGATAAATATTGGACCTCTGAGAGCACAACTTTAGAATCCTTCTGGACTGAGAAAGAGCTGTAGTAGGGACTGCCACTCTGCCTGTTGCTCTGATGTGCTGGCCTGCTGCTTCTGTCCTGGGAGTGAAAGGACTAGATTTTGCTTACTACATCCTACTTCCTAAGGTTCTCGGAGGGCTTGGACTGAGCTTGCCTCCTGTTAGAAGCCTCTGAGACATCAAAGACTTCATCTGCTAGTACCTGGGTTCTCTTAGTGAGAGTCCTGACTCGCCAAGTGGTGCCAAATCCAGGCCCTGGGCTCTTAAGAGTGAGTTCTGGTGCAACCAAGAACATCGATCGCCCATAGCGACTTCGGAACTAGCACCAATGTCCGACCTGTTGTTTGCACCGGAGCTGCGGTCTTTGCTGAGTACAACAATCGCAACCAACGCCACAGGCCCAAGGATGCGGCAGCACCTTTTAAGTCCCGCCACAGCGCGAGTCCTGAGTGTTGTGGAACCAAACTCCATGACACTCAACTCAGCAGCAGCGGCCCTGTGGTGTGATCACAACACCACAAAGTCGACACCTCGCGTCCCGCAAGATCACAAGTAACCGATGCCTCGCCTCACCTCTCCTGCCTAGCAGTAAGAAACCAACACCTAACCTCCCCTGTAGAAGGAACCGACACCGCACCTGCTCCAGCTTCGCCTGACCTCCCCAACTTTGTGTAACATCTTTGCTTCCTTATCATTTTCAACAGTACTGTCCCTGGGGACTGTGCTACTCTGTGAGCAGTCTGCACTCCCTCGCGGGTGGCGTCTGATTGTTGGGAATGACTCCGTCAAGAGGTTGTGATAGCCCTAGTTGGAGATATTGTGTTTCTAAGCGCTTTACTAAGATTTAATCTTTGAAAATTCATAGCTTTGCTTGTGTATGTTTTTTTTGTTGTTGTTTTAGTCTTGTTTAATTCAGATAACTATTGGCTATTTTTCTAAACGGGTGTGGAGCACTTTTGTGGTGTTTTCACTATGTTACTGTGTGTACAAATACTTTAAACATTGCCTCGGGATAAGCCTGACTGCTCGTGCCAAGCTACCAAGGGAGTGAGCAGGGGGTTCTCTTAGCTGTGTGACTCCCTTATCCGGACTACAGTGCGGGTCCCTAATTGGACAGGGGGCAAACCACTGCCAACTAGAGACCCCATTTTTAACAGGAGCCTTGATTTTGCCAGATACAAAACGTATGGAAGCGGCTGATGAAGCTGTGCGGGCATGGGTAATTACCTAGCTAAGTACACCAAGATGCATTTAGATTTGTACACTATTGAAGAGGCTTGAGCGAAGGTGTACTTGAGTTTTTAATGATTGAAGTGTAGATGGGCTACCTAGGAGCCCAGGAGCCAAGCAATCAATCAGATAAATATTGGGCCATGACCCAAGACCGGTTAGATGGTGGAAAGGCACATGCCAACATTTTGTGCTGGTAACTTGAAAGTACACACCATGTCGACTCAGGCTGTCATGGTCTGCTGCCATCCGGTTGGCTTCATTTAAACAGTGAATTTCTTTGCATCCCAAAAATACTTTGACAGCAGACCGTAGCTGTAAGGAAATGGCTCCCTGTTGCAGTTACCCCCCACTTTTTGCCTGATACTGATGTTGACTTGACTGAGAAGTGTGCTGGGACCCTGCTAACCAGGCCCCAGCACCAGTGTTCTTTCACCTAAAATGTACCATTGTTTCCACAATTGGCACACCCTGGCATCCAGGTAAGTCCCTTGTAACTGGTACCAAGGGTCCTGATGCCAGGGAAGGTCTCTAAGGGCTGCAGCATATCTTATGCCATCCTGGGGACCCCTCACTCAGCACAGACACACTGCTTGCCAGCTTGTGTGTGCTAGTGGGGATAAAATGACTAAGTCGACATGGCACTCCCCTCAGGGTGCCATGCCAACCTCCCACTGCCTGTGGCATAGGTAAGTCACCCCTCTAGCAGGCCTTACAGCCCTAAGGCAGGGTGCACTATACCACAGGTGAGGGCATAGGTGCATGAGCACTATGCCCTACAGTGTCTAAGCAAAACCTTAGACATTGTAAGTGCAGGGTAGCCATAAGAGTATATGGTCTGGGAGTCTGTCAAACACGAACTCCACAGCTCCATAATGGCTACACTGAATACTGGGAAGTTTGGTACCAAACTTCTCAGAATAATAAACCCACACTGATGCCAGTGCTGGATTTATTAAAAAATGCGCACAGAGGGCATCTTAGAGATGCCCCCTGTATTTTACCCAATTGGTCAATGCAGGACTGACTGGTCTGTGCCAGCCTGCTGCTGAGAGGCGAGTTTCTGACCCCATGTGGTCAGAGCCTTTGTGCTCTCTGAGGACAGAAACAAAGCCTGCTCTGGGTGGAGGTGCTTCACACCTCCCCCATGCAGGAACTGTAACACCTAGCAGTGAGCCTCAAAGGCTCAGGCTTCCTGTTACAATGCCCCAGGGCACTCCAGCTAGTGGAGATGCCCGCCCCCTGGACACAGCCCCCACTTTTGGCGGCAAGTCCAGGACAGATAATGAGAAAAACAAGGAGTCACTGGCCAGTCAGGACAGCCCCTAAGGTGTCCTGAGCTGAGGTGACTCTGACTTTTAGAAATCCTCCATCTTGCAGATGGAGGATTCCCCCAATAGGATTAGGGATGTGCCCCCCTCCCCTCAGGGAGGAGGCACAAAGAGGGTGTAGCCACCCTCAGGGCTAGTAGCCATTGGCTACTAACCCCCAGACCTAAACACACCCCTAAATTGAGTATTTAGGGGCTCCCAGAACACAGCAAGGTAGATTCCTGCAACCTAAGAAGGACTGCTGAACTGAAAAACCTGCAGAGAAGACGGAGACACCAACTGCTTTGGCCCCAGCTCTACCGGCCTGCCTCCCCCCTTCTAAAGACACTGCTCCAGCGACGCGTTCCCAGGGTCCAGCAACCTCTGAAGCCTCAGAGGACTACCCTGCATCTAGAAGGACCAAGAACTCCCGAGGACAGCGGCTCTGTTCCCCAAAGACTGCAACTTTGCAACAAAGAAGCAACTTTGAAACAACACAAATTTCCCGCCGGAAGCGTGAGACTTTGCACTCTGCACCCAACGCCCCCGGCTCGACTTGTGGAGAACAAACACCACAGGGAGGACTCCCCGGCGACTACGAGATCGTGAGTAGCCAGAGTTGACCACCCTGAGCCCCCACAGCAAGGCCTGCAGAGGGAAACCCGAGGCTCCCCCTGACCGCGACTGCCTGCTTCAAAGACCCGACGCCTGGTAAAGGCACTGCATCCGCAGCCCCCAGGACCTGAAGGATCCGACCTCCAGTGCAGGAGCGACCCCCAGGTGGTCCTCTCCTTTGCCCAGGTGGTGGCTACCCCGAGGAGCCCCCCCCCTTGCCTGCCTGAATCGCTGAAGAGACTCCTTGGTCTCCCATTGATTCCTATTGCGAACCCGACACTTGTTTGCACACTGCACCCGGCCGCCCCCGTGCCGCTGAGGGTGTACTTACTGTGCTGACTTGTGTCCCCCCCCGGTGTCCTACAAAACCCCCCTGGTCTGCCCTCCGAAGACGCGGGTACTTACCTGCTGGCAGACTGGAACTGGGGCACACCCTTCTCCATTGAAGCCTATGTGTTTTGGGCACCACTTTGACCTCTGCACCTGACCGGCCCTGAGCTGCTGGTGTGGTAACTTTGGGGTTGCTCTGAACCCCCAACGGTGGGCTACCTTGGACCCAAACTTGAACCCCGTAGGTGGTTTACTTACCTGCAAAAACTAACAAACACTTACCTCCCCCAGAAACTGTTGAAAATTGCACTGTCTAGTTTTAAAATAGCTATATGTCATTTATGTGAAAACTGTATATGCTATTTTGCTAATTCAAAGTTCCTACATGAAATACCTTTCATTTGAAGTATTACTTGTAAATCTTGAACCTGTGGTTCTTAAAATAAACTAAGAAAATATATTTTTCTATACAAAAACCTATTGGCCTGGAATTGTCTCTGAGTGTGTGTTCCTCATTTATTGCTTGTGTGTGTACAACAAATGCTTAACACTAGCCTCTGATAAGCCTAGTGCTCGACCACACTACCACAAAATAGAGCATTAGAATTATCTCTTTTTGCCACTATCGTACCTCTAAGGGGAACCCTTGGACTCTGTGCATACTATTCCTTACTTTGAAATAGTGCATACAGAGCCAACTTCCTACAGTAGCAGTGATGTGTCTCTGGGCCTTGAAGGAAGCTTGTTATCTACAAAACAGAGCATGCCACCCAACTGAAGCCACAGCTGCTGCACAGAGCTGTGCACACTCTGAAACGGGAGCCCAGGCCAGAAGGGAAGCAGACTACTTGGCAACGGAGCCATATGGGACACTTCTGATAACTTTCTTACGGCATCTCCTCCTTCCCTTTAGATGCCTTCTAAGTTGCCTATTTCTGACAAGTTGCTCGCTGACAGCGTTATGCTGGGCAGTTACACAGCCTCTCAAGATGGTATGGGAAATCTTGACACCCTCAGCCCCAATTCATTGATGGAGAATATAGAACTGAGTTCCTTGTTTCCACAAGCATGGAACCCCATCAAATTTGAGGAAGAGTCATCAGTGCCAAATAGGTCAATTGGGTGCAATTTCTCATTAGACGGATTGTCTCATGAGGCTGAGATGGCCGGTGAGCCATAGCCATGTAAATATTACAGATATTTTACATTATTGGTGGTTCCAGATGTTATGGTAAATAACACCGATTCATATTACCATTTCAAAGGATATTGCTCCTAAAGCTCTTGTTTTATAGCCTAAGCAACAAAACCGAACTCAGACACCACAGAACTGATGCTAAAAGGCAAGTAAAGGACTGTCTTGCCTTGTGATGCTTCATGTTTTTGAGTAGTCGGTGGTGTCTTTGAGGCTCAACTACGGTGAGATATCATTGAAGAAGTATGTTGTTCAATGGGAATGCAGTTGACAGTACCTGACCAGATCAGGGAAGGCAATTAGGATGTCATCAGCTACTCTCAGGAACCAAATGATGACAACGTTGCCTACAAGTGTCTGCCAGGGTTTCAATTGATGAACAAGCTGCTTACCATATTTTAGAAGGACCTGTCACACTTCAATGGGAATGCTTATGTGAACACAATGCTATTCTTTGGAGACTGTCTCAGATGTACATCTGGTTATTATTACTGTAATCTATGCCTAAAACCAGATACATGTTTGGAATACTTGAGTTTTTAATGATTGAAGCAGACAGTTTTTAAAGGAGTCACTGCATTGTGCCACAGTTAAGCCATACAAGACATGCAGTTTTCTCAATATGTTTGATTGTTTGCAACATTTGAAAAAGCAGGGATAGTCGTTAACTTTTCTCTGGTCACTTAAAATCAAATGAAAACTGCCGGTTAGGAAGTGCTTTGAATTGGGACTAACACACTAAGGGGGTCATTTTGACCTTGGCGGACGGCGGAGGCCGTCCGCCAAGGTACCGCCGCTGAATGACCGCACCGCGGTCAAAAGACCGCGGCGGCCATTCAGACATTTCCTCTGGGCCGGCGGGCGCTCTCCAAAAGAGCGCCCGCCGGGCCAGAGGAAATGCCCCTGCAACGAGGACGCCGGCTCAGAATTGAGCCGGCGTAGTTGCAGGGGTGCGACGGGTGCAGTTGCACCCGTCGCGTATTTCAGTGCCTGCTTAGCAGACACTGAAATACTTTGCGGGGCCCTCTTACGGGGGCCCCTGCAGTGCCCATGCCATGGGCATGAGCACTGCAGGGGCCCCGTGGCACCCCCTACCGCCATCCTGTTCCTGGCGGGAGACCCGCCAGGAACAGGATGGCGGTAGGGGGTGTCAGAATCCCCATGGCTGCGGAGCGTGCTCCGCAGCCATGGAGGATTCACATGGGCAGTGGTAAACCGGCGGGAGACCGCCGGTTTACCCTTTCTGGCCGCGGCTGAACCGCCGCGGTCAGAATGCCCTCGGGAGCACCGCCAGCCTGTTGGCGGTGCTCCCGTGGTCGGTGACCCTGGCGGTCACCGGCCGCCAGGGTCAGAATGACCCCCCAAGAGAGCAAATGACACCTCTAAATGTCAAGAAGGGAAATTAACGACGGCAGGAAAGATTGCCTGTTTGAAGACATTTAAAAAGCTACAGGACAAGTGTGTAGCGAGTTTTACCTTACTGTAATTTGTGTCTATCCAGAAGCTCAATATGTGGTGGGAATTGATTCCTTAAATTAGGTTCTGCCTTAGACACATGCCTAAATGATGTGGAAAAAATACTAACACTACAAAATCCACAGGCGCACAACAATGCAGAGGCACACTAACTTGATCAAATTTGTAAAAGTCCCCACAGAAAAGGAAACTCACCCCAGAGGCTCCTCCGCAATGCTTCATCATCCTCGTCCTCTACCTCGTCTTCAATGAGATCTGCAGCTTTCCAGGTGTAACCTCTGCCTTCTAATCCAACCTCGTTTGCGTTGTAAGCTGAAAGAGAAGTTACACTTTAGGAGTAAACACTCCCTTATCACAGGAAAACTGCTGCATCCAGCATAGCTGGTCCAATTCCAGTAACAACAATCTAGAGGTAAAACGGAAAAAGGGAGTGGTAAGCACACAAATGTCCTAGTAAAGCTAAGGGGATGTAACTTGGAAGAGTACTGCTGTTAGCCAGGAAATAGAAAGCTGTGCAAGTACTGTGGAAATAAAGTGAAAAGCATGGTTGAGAAAATGGGATATCAAACTTACTCAAGAAAGAGTCACTCCATAGCACAAATACTCACTAATAATTTGGAAGAAAGTAGGTGTGAAGAGGAGACTGGGACATTGCGCTCTTTATTTGAAATCAAACTAAAGCACAAAGCTGCTCACCCTCCAGTTTAATCCGTGAACCATACCTGTATGCACAGCAATGAACAACTGCCATGTTCAAGGTACCCAAGGGCACAACTTTATAATATCTATACTACACACTATTCACCATTTGAATAAGGCAACTGCTCCATTACGATTAACACAATTTAAAAAAATGGCAATATATCCTTCAAGGGTGTCCCCTATTACCAGATGCTGGAGTGAGCGTAAACTTTCACCTTATAAAGTCTACATCAAGCCTTCTTTCAGCAATTCCCATACACAGATGCCAAATTAGCTGCACTCATGAACCACATGAAATCAATCTCAAACCCTTTAGCGTTTCCCTGCATCAGATGCACAAATGCTGCACCACATACAATCCAATACATTTAGAGTTTTCCCCCACTAAAAAAAACTCATGATTGCCTCACTGTGCTAATCTGTGTAGGACCACTTATTTTCTGCCTTAGGTGAACCATAATTGACCTTACCTTTGAACTTGGTCTTCTCGTCCTTGGTATCTGCACTGTCATCACTGAACTCGTCGTCATCCTCTTCTTCTTCTTCTTCTGGGTGGTGTAGTGAAATCACAGTTTCTTCAGGAAGAGTGATGTCTGGGCCCACTGCCACCTGGCAGAGTTTCCAACAACAGTTAGTTATGAATGCAAAAAAAGACATTGTCTGTCACATAAACTAACACTGTGAATGCCTTCCCTCTGCTGCTGGCTGTTACAAGGGAGAATTGATATCAGTAACCAAATTCTGTAACAAGGAGGAGACCATGTGGAAGGATCAAAACAAGAAAAGGGAGTAGCTATGAAGCTAGATTATTTTTCCTTCCTCTGTTTCAGGTACTGACTGCTTCTGTTTCAAAGTCTTTGCTTCCAACACAAACCCTCTCTGTAAGTATTGGTTGCGACTGTGCAGCTATCAAACAGACCCACTACTAACAATATTGTAGGATGCTGGCTCTTTAGGGTATATCAAAATGAGATCTACTATGCAAAGAGTCCAGGGGTTCGCTTACTAGTAGTCAGGGCTTGCTCTAGCAATCTAAAAGTACTCCTTTAGGGTTAGGGTGGTCTAGCAGCCTTAGACTTATCAGAGAAGAGGGTCAGACATTTGCAAATACACGGTCAATAAATGAGACATGACTCAATAAGGAGATCCACACCAATTTACCAAAAAAAAAAAAAAGAATCTTTGTATAAGTTTTGGCACCAGAAGCAATACGATCAGCTAGTATGTTTGATAAGAGAAATCTTTACAGTTCTTGAAAGCTGCAATGTTATCCTATGGAGGAACAAATATGGCATTCAGGTAGAGCACAGCGACTTACTGGACAAATCTCCAAGACTTAAGGTAAGTACTGGGCAAGGGTCAGGACCACACCAGTAGGTCACACCAGGGAGCACTGGGGCAGCCTGGTGCAAAGTTGTAGTATAGCGTCGGGTGCCCAATGTTAGCCAATGGGGATCGCTCTGGTTGGAAAGAGGCTGCAGATTAGAAGTGAGTGTCCACTTGGGGTGAGCGATTGAGTGGGCTCAGGTCTTGGGATGCTCAGGAACGTAGGGACACCAGTGGTCTTCTTCTCCTTGGTACAGAGCGTCCGGGTGCAGCGGGTTCTTGGACCATTGGGTGTCCGTCACCGGTGGCGGTCGCAGTGGATGTGGCCCACAGAAACAGGCTGCAGCCGTGGACTGGGGAACCAATCCGGGTGAACCAACAAGTGGGCTCAAGTCTCACGAGCCTGGGGGATGCAGAGACACCAGTGATCCTCTTCTACGCAGTCCGGTGTGTCCGGGTTCAGAAGTGCAGTGGACCGTCAGGGTTAACATCACCGGAGGCAGTTGCAGTTGAGGGGGGCATGCACAAAGAGATTGCAAGCGTTGAGTGAAGGTTGCAATGGGGAAACCCACAATGGGCTTTGTCTCTTGGGAGGCTGGGGACCACGTTGGGGCCGTTGGCCCACTTCAACATGGTTTGGGAGGCTCAGTGCAGTGGTGCTGTCTGGTGGTGGTTTTGGTAGTCCAGAGTTCTCTTCAGTTGTTCTTGGATGCCTGCAAAGATGCCGGGGGAGCAACTCCGCTACTGGAAGTTTCATTGTGCTGGGGTGAAGGCTGACAGTCTTCCCGGGCTTTTAAAAGTTTCAGCAACCGGAGGAAGTGGCAACTTTGGCACGATTGTCGAAGTTAGCAGGAGAGGCGGGCAGGGTTGGCGCCCAGTGAGTTACTGGCCTTCCGTCCTCGCTTTGAGTCTCTGGAGTGTCCTCCTTCAGATAAGCGGGATCTGATTTCCTGGTGCCAAGGCCTCCCCTAAATCTTGAATTCAGGGACATTTAGGGGAGTGCAGGGTAGTATCCAATGGTCTACTTACCCCTGGGGCCACTACACCCCCTATATGACCACTTCTGGCAGGAAGCGGGGATAATCGTAAACCAGAGTTCCTAGTTCTGCCATCACCAAGATGGAAGACTTTCAAAAGTTGTGTCCACATCAGGCAGCTCACCGTAGGAATGGGACTGACCTGTGAGGCGGGCACACTTCTCTGACTACTAATTTTCCCGCTTGTCCAGGTGCCAAATGGGCCCTTGGGCAGAGCGTCGGCACCCTCTCCTTTGAGAGAAGCAAGATCTACATATAAAGGTTTGTGGGCTTCTTTTTAGGCCCCTGCCCTGGAATGCAGATTTGCAGGTCATCCTGTTGGGAAAGGTGAGCTAACAACCCTGCCAGGGCAGACTTTGTTTCTGTCCACCCAATAGAAAAGGCTCTCCCCCTTGGGGTCAGAAACGTGCCTAGTGGCGGCAGCCTAGTTAGGTTTAGACAGCCAGCACAAGGGTAAATGTTTGGTAGGTTTTCTGGGGGCACTTAAAGTGCCCTATGGGTGCATGTATTACTAAATCCATCACTAGAATCAGTGAGTGTTTCAGTATATTGATACCAAACATCCCTATTTTAAGTTAAGCTATCATGTAGTTGGGGAACTCGTACTGACTAGTGTTCAGCACATGTATTTAAAATGGTTTCCCTGTTCACTCACTATGTCTGAGAATCAACAAAGACAGCGGGGGCATTTCTTCTCATGTCCTCATCTGCAATATGAAGCACCCTGAATTAGGGCTATACGCCCTGCTATAGGGGTGACTTACATATGTTGCATGCAGTGTTAGGGGACACGGCACACAGGCCGTGTGCCATGTTGTGTTTTCGCTTTTTAGCTGCACCAAGATATGCGGCCTGCAATGACAGTCTGCATGTGCTAGGTGAGGGTTTCCTGAGAGTGGCACAATACATCCTACAGCCCATGGGCACCCTCTTTGGTACCCATGCCCTAGGTACCAGGGGTACCATTTACTAGGGACTCATAGGGGTGCAAAAGGTATGGCCAATTTGGGAACAATTGCACAGTTTTAGGGAACGAGATCTGGCACTGGGGACCTGATTAGCCACAACACAGAGCACTTTCAGTCACAATTGCATCGAGTGCCAGGCAAAAAGTGGGGTTACCATGTCATAAAGGGGCACTTTCCTACAAATATACTTAGAGCATTCTTTGAACCTGCCCCCTTCACCCACTGGCTTTCTCCAATAGACTCTCTTAGTCAATGGCTTGAGACACTTTCAATCATGGCTCAACTAACTGACCTTGCCGATTTGATTACATCCCTTCACCTCCAATTTGAATTTGCGTTGAGCTGCTTGAGGGACAACTTTCCAACTACAGTACTCTGCATTCACCACTGGTGGATGCCTACTGTGTGTCTTACTCTGATGTGCCAAAGCAGCATGGTTAGGATACCGAACTAATAACTATTTACTTTGTCAATGCTTACTTTAAGCTTTTAATTATTTAAATGCAAAAAACACTGGTGCATATGTCACTCACAAAGTCATAGCAGGATCTATTCAGCTTAAGATGAAAACAGTGCTATCTTCTAAATCCATAAATGTCAATAGACCCGATTCAGGTTGGAGACTCCCGAAAATATCTTTATTTCGGTCGTCTCCCGTTTTAAATGAGCTCCCCATCAATAGACGTCAATAGGAGAAATATATTCTCCTGATTATTTTTCAAAAATCTCCCACTTTCATCTTCTAAAATGTTGGCATGTATGCAAGTCCGATATAATTTTGGTCCGTCCCCCCCGCTTCTACCATCATTCTGACAGCAGCGGTGCTCCCCCAAGGGAGCACTTAATGTATCAGCAGCAAGAAGACTGTAAAGTCCCAATGTGATGTGGGGGGAACTCAACTGTGATCTACAAAGTTACACAACCCTGTTCAACGTAGATCATAACTGACCCGGTCTTCTTCCACAGTAGTCGGGTGTAGGAGGCTGGACTGGCTTGTAGTGAGTACCAAGGGGTACTTGCACCTTGCACCAGGCCCAGTTATCCCTTATTAGTGTATAGGGTGTCTAGCAGCTTAGGCTGATAGATAATGGTAGCTTAGCAGAGCAGCTTAGGCTGAACTAGGAGACGTGTGAAGCTACTACAGTACCACTTAGTGTCATATGCACAATATCATATGATAACACAATACACAGTTATACTAAAAATAAAGGTACTTTATTTTTATGACAATATGCCAAAGTATCTTAGAGTGTACCCTCAGTGAGAGGATAGGAAATATACACAAGATATATATACACAATAGCAAAAATAGGCAGTATAGTCTTAGAAAACAGTGCAAACAATGTATAGTTACAATAGGATGCAATGGGGAAACATAGGGATAGGGGCAACACAAACCATATACTCCAAAAGTGGAATGCGAACCACGAATGGACCCCAAACCTATGTGACCTTGTAGAGGGTCGCTGGGACTATTAGAAAATAGTGAGAGTTAGAAAAATAACCCTCCCCAAGACCCTGAAAAGTGAGTGCAAAGTGCACTAAAGTTCCCCTAAGGACAAAGAAGTCGTGTTAGAGGAATAATGCAGGAAAGACACAAACCAACAATGCAACAACTGTGGATTTCCAATCTAGGGTACCTGTGGAACAAGGGGACCAAGTCCAAAAGTCACAAGCAAGTCGGAGATGGGCAGATGCCCAGGAAATGCGAGCTGCGGGTGCAAAGAAGCTTCTACTGGACAGAAGAAGCTGAGGTTTCTGCAGGAACGAAAAGGGCTAGAGACTTCCCCTTTGGTGGACGGATCCCTCTCGCCGTGGAGAGTCGTGCAGAAGTGTTTTCCCGCCGAAAGAACGCCAACAAGCCTTGCTAGCTGCAAATCGTGCGGTTAACGTTTTTGGACGCTGCTGAGGCCCAGGAGGGACCAGGAGGTCGCAAATTGGACCAGCAGAGAGAGGGGACGTCGAGCAAAACAAGGAGCCCTCTCTGAAGCCGGTAGCACCCGGAGAAGTGCCAGAAACAGGCACTACGAGGATGCGTGAAACGGTGCTCGCCGAAGTTGCACAAAGGAGTCCCACGTCGCCGGAGACCAACTTAGAAAGTCGTGCAATGCAGGTTAGAGTGCCATGGACCCAGGCTTGGCTGTGCACAAAGGATTTCCGCCGGAAGTGCACAGGGGCCGGAGTAGCTGCAAAGTCGCGGTTCCCAGCAATGCAGCCCAGCGAGGTGAGGCAAGGACTTACCTCCACCAAACTTGGACTGAAGAGTCACTGGACTGTGGGGGTCACTTGGACAGAGTTGCTGGATTCGAGGGACCTCGCTCGTCGTGCTGAGAGGAGACCCAAGGGACCGGTGATGCAGCTTTTTGGTGCCTGCGGTTGCAGGGGGAAGATTCCGTCGACCCACGGGAGATTTCTTCGGAGCTTCTGGTGCAGAGAGGAGGCAGACTACCCCCACAGCATGCACAAGCAGGAAAACAGTCGAGAAGGCGGCAGGATCAGCGTTACAGAGTTGCAGTAGTCGTCTTTGCTACTATGTTGCAGGTTTGCAGGCTTCCAGCGCGGTCAGCAGTCGATTCCTTGGCAGAAGGTGAAGAGAGAGATGCAGAGGAACTCGGATGAGCTTTTGCATTCGTTATCTAAAGTTTCCCCAGAGACAGAGACCCTAAATAGCCAGAAAAGAGGGCTTGGCTACCTAGGAGAGAGGATAGGCTACTAACACCTGAAGGAGCCTATCAGATGGAGTCTCTGACGTCACCTGGTGGCACTGGCCACTCAGAGCAGTCCAGTGTGCCAGCAGCACCTCTGTTTCCAAGATGGCAGAGGTCTGGAGCACACTGGAGGAGCTCTGGACACCTCCCAGGGGAGGTGCAGGTCAGGGGAGTGGTCACTCCCCTTTCCTTTGTCCAGTTTCGCGCCAGAGCAAGGCTAAGGGGTCCCCTGAACCGGTGTAGACTGGCTTATGCAGAATTGGGCACATCTGTGCCCAACAAAGCATTTCCAGAGGCTGGGGGAGGCTACTCCTCCCCTGCCTTCACACCATTTTCCAAAGGGAGAGGGTGTCACACCCTCTCTCAGAGGAAGTTCTTTGTTCTGCCATCCTGGGCCAGGCCTGGCTGGACCCCAGGAGGGCAGATGCCTGTCTGAGGGGTTGGCAGCAGCAGCAGCTGCAGTGAAACCCCAGGAAGGGCAGTTTGGCAGTACCAGGGTCTGTGCTACAGACCACTGGGATCATGGGATTGTGCCAACTATGCCAGGATGGTATAGAGGGGGCAATTCCATGATCATAGACATGTTACATGGCCATATTCGGAGTTACCATTGTGAAGCTACATATAGGTAGTGACCTATATGTAGTGCACGTGTGTAATGGTGTCCCCGCACTCACAAAGTTCAGGGAATTGGCTCTGAACAATGTGGGGGCACCTTGGCTAGTGCCAGGGTGCCCTCACACTAAGTAACTTTGCACCTAACCTTTACCAGGTAAAGGTTAGACATATAGGTGACTTATAAGTTACTTAAGTGCAGTGTAAAATGGCTGTGAAATAACGTGGACGTTATTTCACTCAGGCTGCAGTGGCAGGCCTGTGTAAGAATTGTCAGAGCTCCCCATGGGTGGCAAAAGAAATGCTGCAGCCCATAGGGATCTCCTGGAACCCCAATACCCTGGGTACCTCAGTACCATATACTAGGGAATTATAAGGGTGTTCCAGTAAGCCAATGTAAATTGGTAAAAATGGTCACTAGCCTGTTAGTGACAATTTGGAAAGAAATGAGAGAGCATAACCACTGAGGTTCTGGTTAGCAGAGCCTCAGTGAGACAGTTAGGCACTACACAGGGAACACACACATATAGGCCACAAACTTATGAGCACTGGGGTCCTGACTAGCAGGATCCCAGTGACACATAACAAACATACTGAAAACATAGGGTTTTCACTATGAGCACTGGGCCCTGGCTGGCAGGATCCCAGTGAGACAGTGAAAACACCCTGACATACACTCACAAACAGGCCTAAAGTGGGGGTAACAAGGCTAGAAAGAGGCTACTTTCTCACATCGGGGCTCATGCCCGGTGGCTAAGGTCAGTATTAGACTCAGTAGAAGACCTGCCGCTACCTGAGAAGGGTAATAGTAGCCATAAAAGCTAGTGTAACAAGAAGGAAAAGCTGCTTTAAACAGACTCGTTTTCACTTTTTTCTTGAACACTTCCAGAGTAGGGATGTTCCTATATTCAGGACACATTTAGTTTCAAAGTTAAAAACCAAGAACCTGGATTGATCTCCCTCCGTGTTTCCTACACTTAAACATTGCTGGTAAAATCAAGTTTGCCTTGCTTGATCTCAGGTTTGACTAGCTATGGAACATTTAAGTTGGTACACAGGGTTTTTAATTTCACTTGCAGATAGTGAAGATCTTGGAGGGCTGGTTTCTTTGAAGTGGGGCAGTCTCCTATTGGCCCCAAGACTCAGTGATTAGAGAGGCCAGGTGCAGATCCTTCTAAACACTTAGTATTAAAAAAACAATGCAAACTGTGTAATTAAGTTGCATTGAGAAACAAGCATTTGAAATCCAAAGGGTCTCGCGTTTGCTCAAGTTAGAGCTATTAGTGTTGTAAACTCCTAACCGGACTTTTCTTGCCACATAAATTGAAAATGAAAAATAAAACTGTTTCACATAAACAAGCTGATTCACAGCGCCACGGCCGCCATGAACATCGGCATGAAGAGACACACAAAAGGAAAAATAAGTTTGCTCACAGTCGAACTTATCGGCAAAAGTGCAATTAAGCATGTAACGGGGTGATGGTCAAGGCGGTAACAAAACCTCCCCAAGGAAGGACAAATGTAAAGCAGTTACCAATGTCAAAGGATTTTCCCACGAACGAGTGGTAGCGATGGGCATGAGGTGGGGGCTGTTAAAAGTCCAGATACATGCCAACACCTCGGAAAAGCAGCACTTGCTATGCTCAACCTAAAAAGAGACTGGGAAACTAGGTAATTCTATCTAAATTCTGGTATAGGCTACAGCGACCTGGTCAGGATGTGGACACAGTGGAGAGATGTTGCACAGAAACTTACGGTGTCAAAATACACCCAAACGGTGAAAGCATCAACATTCAAACAAGAAAAACATGGACGACAGCAGAAAGAAACAGACACCAAAAGGCCCTGAGGCTCAAATCATGCAGACATGACACTTGCTAACTGTGAGCACTACACAGCAGGTAACAGGGATATTGCAGGTTCTCAGAGACAGAATGACCTGCACGGTGTGGCTAGACCCCATCTATCTATAAGGCCACCCAGGTCAATATGATGAGAAGTGGAACGATCAAAAATTACAATGCTGAAATACTTTAGCTTCCACAAGAGCCAGTACCTGCGGCCATTAAGAGCTCTGACCCAGATAATGTGAGTACAATGACCACAATTCATGTTCACTGCCCCTGGCTTCCATGGGGATAGCTTGCTCTTCTTGGCTAGGGATATACGGAGTCCATTCTATATCCTTTGTGACATGCTGGGGTCCATTGGGCAACCAATGGAGAGAGGCGCTGAAGAGTAAAGTGATGGAGCGGAGCCTCAAGAAATTAAGGATATAAAAAGGTGACAAAGGATGAAGCAGGTGTCATCCACATACAAGTCTCTCCATCGTTAACATGGTGATACAATTACAGTATTTACCTCCCAGTCTCAATGTTATTTTATTTTACTTTTATACGTTCTCCATAGCACAATGCAGGTACACAAGTCACAATGCCCTCAAGGGGGGGGCTCACTCATACACCTCTGTAACCATCTCAATTAAAATCATGGGCCTAAATCTACTGACTTGGTGGTCAAAGGATGCACCACTTTTATTAATAAAAAAGGGTAAATGTAGGAGTACTAAAGCTATACCTCTATTTCTGTGATCATGTGGTCCTTTACAAACTGATGACGCCCACTTTTGAACCTTTGTTTTCGGCTTCATCATAGCAATTGTCTTAAGAACCGCATTTTCAACTGCAAATACATCTGCTGCAGGGGAAGCAAAGATTCGGGCTCTTTCACCTTCAGGAACCTGCACAATTTCTTTAATTCAAAAAGGCTGGGAATGACAATTCATCCTTCATTACTTTCTGAAGTAGTTTGAAAATGTAGTGTTAATAGAGCAAGTCAATCATCAGCATTCTTTAAAAATCCTGCATCTCTTGCAGAATAGTCTCTACATATGTTAGAAAGATATATTTAGACAGAACCAATGACATTATGAAGCCTGGTCAATTTTTTGACAACTTGCCATGCCTCAGCCAACCAGAGCATGCCACCTCCAACACAACACAACGCATATCATCAATGTATTCGCTTCTAGGCTGGGGTCCATCATATCTTGATGCTACACTAAGAGATTTTACCATCCTTTAGTTTGCAATTGGGGATAATCTTGCTATTTTATTTTAATGATTATGACAATCAGTGAAGATCTTATGATGCAGATAGAAAGCGGTCTAGATTTTCATCAATGTTCTGCATCACAGGAATCGTCCTAAACTACTCTTAGACTCCTCAACGCCTTTAGCGTTTGGACAGAATAAACAGTAGGGATCATTATTTTTCAATCAAAAGATTGAGAGATGGGTGACACACTAGCTCTTTCAAAGAGCAGGGTCCTAGTTTCAAGCTTTCCAGTGCTGCTCCCTAAGTGGCTGCATTCCTATTCCGTCTCATACATGCTTTTCCCTTGCACTTAGGAAGTGAAGCGAAGGTTTATGCTGCAATGTTGATTTAATGATAATTTTTAGATCGCGCCCAAGCGCTTTGACCTGCTGTAAGTATTGTGGGCTTTTAACCACGTCCACCACACACCCATCACTTTCACTCGTTCGTGGGCTTGCCTTTCAAAAATCCATTATCATCATTGGTAAATGCTTTGCGTTTGTTCTTCCTTGTGGCGGTTTTGTTACTGCCTTGCAGACTACCCCGTTACATGGATAATTGCACGATTGCCGATACACTTAACTGCGAGCAAACTTTTTTCTTTTTGTGCCTCTCCTTTGCGCTCATGCTCATGGCGCTTTATATCAGCTCACTAAAGTTAACTGTTTTACTTTTCAATTCCAATTTATGTGGCAAGAAAAATCCAGTTAGGAATTTATAACACTAATACCTCTAACTCGAGTGTTGGAAATGGCCCTTCTGCAGGGTTATCCCCAGACTTTTTTGCCTTCATCCTTTTCTTTTTCTGACCTCATTTTTGCTGGTTTTTAGACTCTGCGCACTTTACCACTGCTAACCAGTGCTAAAGTGCATATGCTCTCTCCCTTTAAACATGGTAACATTGGATCATACCCAATTGGACTATTTAATTTACCTAGAAGTCCCTAGTAAGGTGCACTGTATGTGCCCAGGGCCTGTAGATTAAATGCTACTAGTGGGCCTGCAGCACTGGTTGTGCCACCCACTTTAGTAGCCCCTTTACCTTGTCTCAGGACTGCCATTGCAAGGCCTGTGTGTGCAGTTTCACTGTCACTTCGACTTGGCATTTAAAAGTACTGGCCAAGCCTAAAACTCCCCTTTTTCTACATATACGTCACCCCTAATGTGTGCCCTAGGTGCCCCTAGAGCAGGGTGCTGTGTGGGTAAAAGGCAGGACATGTACCTGTGTAGTTTACATGTCCTGGTAGTGTAAAACTCCTAAATTCGTTTTTACACTACTGTGAGGCCTGCTCCCTTCATAGGCTAACACTGGGGATGTCCTAATACATTGTTGAAGTGGTAGCTGCTGATCTGAAAGGAGTAGGAAGGTCATGTTTAGTATGGCCGGAATGGTAATACAAAATCCTGCTGACTGGTGAAGTTGGATTTAATATTACTATTTTAGAAATGCCACTTTTAGAAAGTGAGAATTTCTCTGCAATTAAATCTTTCTGTGCCTTACAATCCACGTCTGGCTGGGTTTAGTTGACAGCTCCTTGTGCATTCACTCAGACACACCCCAAACACAGGGTACTCAGCCTCACTTGCATACATATGCATTTTGAATGGGTCTTCCTGGGCTGGGAGGGTGGAGGGACTGCTCTCACACAAAGGACTGCCACACCCCCTACTGGGACCCTGGCAGACAGGATTGAACTGAAAGGGGACCTGGTGCACTTCTAAGCCACTCTTTGAAGTCTCCCCCAGTTCAAAGGCACATTTGGGTATAAAACAGGGCCTCTGCCCTACCACCTCAGACACTTCCTGGAGAAGAAAACTTGTAACCAGAACCTGCATCCTGCCAAGAAGAACTGCCTGGCTGCCCAAAGGACTCACCTGACTTCTTTCTACAAAGGACTGCTGCCTTGCTGTTGCCCTGCTGAACTCTTGCCTTGCTGCAGAAGTGCTCTCCAAGGGCTTGGATAGAGCTTGCCTCCTGTTCCCTGAACTCTCAGGACCAAAAAGACTTCTTTCTTTCAACTGGACTCCTTGTGCGGTGAAAAATTAGACGCACAGCTTGCTCTGCGATGAAAAATTCACTGCACGCCAACCCGGGCCGCCGCCGCTCGACTACGCAAGGAAAAGATCGACGGTGCGACCGGAACTTCGACGCACGGCCCGCCTGGACAACACCGCCCGACTTCCACAGAGGAAATCAACGCAGCGGCTGCCGTGAGGAAGAAAATTCCACGCACCGCCCACCGGAACTACGCGCAGCCGGACAACAAGCCCAGGATTCCACACACAGACCCCGGGGCGTCTGAAAACCCCGCGACCAACAGAGGAGACTGTCCGCGCACCGGAAATTGACCCAACGTCTTCCCCGCGTGAAAAATAACGACACAAGTCCGTGTGTGAAGGGGCGAAACCGACGCACACACCATTTTCCAAGCATCTCCTCCTCTGCGGAGATTTTTCTCTCCAAACCAGGTACTTTGTGCTTGAAAGAGACTTTGTTTGCTTTTTAAAGACTTAAGACACTTCATATCACTTTTCAGTGATATCTCTACAATTTCTTATTGCATCTTTTATCGTTTTGAACTGCAAATATCCAGATAAAATATTATATATTTTTCCAAACACTGTGTGGTGTATTTTTGTGGTGCTATATTGTGTTATATTATGATTTATTGCACAAATACTTTACACATTGCCTTCTAAGTTAAGCCTGACTGCTCAGTGCCAAGCTACCACAGGGTGGACACAGGATAATTTGGATTGTGTGTGACTTACCCTGACTAGAGAGAGGGTCCTTGCTTGGATGGGGGTAACCTGACTGCCAACCAAAGACCCCATTTCTAACACTGGTGATCAGCAGTGAGGATAGGACTTGTATTTGTGCAGTGACATACAGTAGCTAAGTATTTCACTACCTACCCACAGTTGAAGGTCAACTTGATTTTTATATTCCTTTCTGCAATTTCATTTTTCCTGACAATTTTTTGACCAAAATCCTCACTCAACATGTCTCTGGCTGGGTCTCAAGCAGGAAATTTTGACCTAGCCCTGTTGGAGACATACACTGTCAAACAGCTGAAAAGGTTCTGCAGGGAGATGGGAGTACCCACCCAAGGTGCCTCCACAAAGGAGGAATTTCAACAGGCGCTGAGGGCCTGGGCAGAAGCCCATTCAGAGGAGGGTGCTGAGGAGGAAGGGGAGCCAGAAGATGGCCCCCCAGAGGATTTATTGCCATCAGTGGATGTTACCACTGCAACTGTGCCCCCTGCAAAACCAGGGAGCAGTGTCTCTAATCAAAGCCTGACCGCAGAGGAAAGGAGAGAGGAGAGAGAGTTTCAGTTGCAAATGGCAAGGCTAAAAATTGAGGCTCAACAGGAGGAAAGGAGGGCAGAGAGAGACACCAAGCAAGCTGAGGCTGAAAGAGCAGCCAAACGGATTGAGGCTGAAAGAGCAGCCAAACAGATGGAAGCTGAAAGAGCTGAAGCTGCAGCTGAGAGAGCTTTGCCTGAAAAGAAACTATTGTTGGCTCATGAACTGAGTCTCAAGGAGCTGGAGATCAAGGCAAGACAGTCCGAGTCCAGCAGTAATGGTGGCAGCATACAGACAGGACCTGCTGGAAAGAAGAAGGTTTGTATACTCCAAAATGTGGGGCCCAGTTTTGTGGTGGGAGATGACATAGATAAATGGCTAGCTGCTTATGAAGTTGCACTAAGGGCTCATGAGGTTCCTGAAGGGCAATGGGGTACAGCTATGTGGGGTTATGTGCCACCATTGGGGAGGGACACACTTCTCACATTGGATATAAAGGATCAAAACACATACCCACTTCAGAAAGCCATTTTACTTGCCAAGTTTGGGCTGACCCCTGAGGGATACCGTCAGAGGTTCAGGGACAGCACCAAACAATCCACACAAACATGGGTAGATTTCTTTGACTTTTCCAGTAAGGCACTGAATGGATGTGGGTGGGGCAGCAAAGTAGATGATTACAAAGGGTTATATGACTTGATTCTGAGAGAGCATATACTAAGTATTTATTTTACAGAGTTGCACCAGCACTTGGTAGATAGTAAGCTGACTGATCCCAGGAAGCTCGCTGAGGAGGCTGACCTCTGGGTTAGCACCAGTGTCCAAAAAGGTATCTGGGAGTGACCCAGAGAAGGGTGATTCCGGTTCAGCCCGACAGAGTGAGGGGGAGGTTAGAGATGACCCAGACAAGTCCCAGAGTAAGGGGGGAGGAAAGGGGTCCCATGCCCCGTCTGAGAAACAGGGTGGTGGTTCTGGGGGGCAGTGGCCCAAAGCATTCCATTCCCAACCCCGCCGTTTTGAGTGTTCCCAGCTAGGACACAGGAAGGGAGACTCTGTCTGTCCAAAGAAATCACCCAGTATTGGGACCTCCACAGGGGTGGCCCATGTGGCCTTAGGGGAAAGTAGTCCCCAGGGGCAGGTCGTAGACAATGTCTTCATCTCCTTTAGTTGGGAGGTGGACTCAGAGGGTAAACTGGTGATCCCGGAGGGTGGGAGTCGTCACTTCCACCAGGTGAGAGTGAATGGGGTCCCAGTCACCGCTCTGAGAGACACAGGGAGTAGTCTTACCATGATTGTGGAGAGACTAGTGTCACCAGAGCAGTACACCGGACAGGTGTGTAGAGTGACTCCAGCCATTGGAGAAGATTTCTTCCGCCCCATTGCCCGGGTGTCCCTAGAGTGGGAGATGACCCAGAGGCGGGTCATAGTTAGTCCCCAGCTGCCCACTGACTGCATTCTGGGGAATGAGTTTATCCTAGTGTCAGGAGAGCTGAGAGGGTTGACCCCTAAGGGTGCCCTGACTGTTCAGATGTCTGGCAGTACCACTCCCCAGAGAAGGGTATGTGAGCCCAGATGTGGAGGCACAGTGAGGAAGGACTCACCCTTGTCCTCTGTTCAACCTCAGGATACAGACCCTGGGCTGAGTGACCGGTATCAGGGACCCACCCCTGAACTGGTCAGAATGTGGAATGGGTGCAAGACCCCTGGGGCTACTGCCCCCCATTTTGGGATGCTTCAGGAGCCCCTTGGGAGCTCCCTACCAGACCCCCAGCTGGAGGAGAAGCTCATCCAACTGCCCCTCTCAGGGTCTCCACTTAGCAGTGGATGGTCTGGGGCCTGGCTCATGACACTGACAGCTCTCAGTAGCGTCTGCTGGTTTCTGTCCTTATGGGCAGAGTTTTCCCTGGGTTGGGGCCAGAAGTCAGACCCAAGGAATGGAACGGGCCACATCACTTTGTTGGCCATGATGGTACTGTCTGCATACTGGGATGCATCTGTGAGCATGTTAAAATTAGGAGCTTCACAGGTGGGGGTTCTCAAGTGATGAGAAGGGTTCCCCATGGGCCAGTTCAGTGGCCCCGGAGAGTATAGACAAAGAAGCCTCACTGAGTTCAGAAAGGCGGAGAACTGACAAGTGCCCCTGCAGTAGTGGGCCATTGTCCATGTTCTGTCGCCTTAAGCAGGGAAGTCCATCAGAGTGTTGATTAGTCTACCCTGGCTTTAGGCTGGAAGGGGGATATGTTGGAAATGGCCCTTCTGCAGGGTATACCTAGACTTTTTGCCTTCCTCCTCTTTTTCTGACCTCATTTTTGCTGGTTTTTAGACTCTGCACACTTTACCACTGCTAACCAGTGCTAAAGTGCATATGCGCTCTCCCTTTAAACATGGTAACATTGGATCATACCCAATTGGACTATTTAATTTACCTATAAGTCCCTAGTAAGGTGCACTGTATGTGCCCAGGGCCTGTAGATTAAATGCTACTAGTGGGCCTGCAGCACTGGTTGTGCCACCCACTTTAGTAGCCCCTTTAACTTGTCTCAGGCCTGCCCTTGGAAGGCCTGTGTGTGCAGTTTCACTGCCACTTCGACTTGGCATTTAAAAGTACTGGCCATGCCTAAAACTCCCCTTTTTCTACATAAAAGTCACCCCTAATGTGTGCCCTAGGTAACCCCTAGAGCAGGGTGCTGTGTGGGTAAAAGGCAGCACATGTACCTGCGTAGTTTACATGTCCTGGTAGTGTAAAACTCCTAAATTCGTTTTTACACTACTGTGAGGCCTGCTCCTTTCATAGGCTAACATTGGGGCTGCCCTCATACATTGTTGAAGTGGTAGCTGCTGATCTGAAAGGAGTAGGAAGGCCATATTTAGTATGGCCAGAATGGTAATACAAAATCCTGCTGACTGGTGAAGTTGGATTCAATATTACTATTTTAGAAATGCCACTTTTAGAAAGTGAGCATTTCTCTGCACTTAAATCTTTCTGTGCCTTACAATCCACGTCTGGCTGGGTTTAGTTGACAGCTCCTTGTGCATTCACTCAGACACCCCAAACACAGGGTACTCAGCCTCACTTGCATACATATGCATTTTGTATGGGTCTTCCTGGGCTGGGAGGGTGGAGGGCCTGCTCTCACACAAAGGACTGCCACACACCTCTACTGGGACCCTGGCAGACAGGATTGAACTGAAAGGGGACCTGGTGCACTTCTAAGCCACTCTTTGAAGTCTCCCCACTTCAAAGGCACATTTGGGTATAAAACAGGGCCTCTGCCCTACCACCTCAGACACTTCCTGGAGAAGAAAACTTGTAACCAGAACCTGCATCCTGCCAAGAAGAACTGCCTGGCTGCCCAAAGGACTCACCTGACTGCTTTCTACAAAGGACTGCTGCCTTGCTGTTGCCCTGCTGCCTTGCTGAACTCTTGCCTTGCTGCAGAAGTGCTCTCCAAGGGCTTGGATAGAGCTTGCCTCCTGTTCCCTGAACTCTTAGGACCAAAAAGACTTCTTTCTTTCAACTGGACTCCTTGTGTGGCGAAAAATTAGACGCACAGCTTGTTCCGCGGTGAAAAATTCACTGCACGCCGACCCAGGACGGCGCCGCTTGACTTCGCAAGGAAAAGATCGATGCGGCACCTGTGGTGCGACCGGAACTTCGACGAACGGCCCGCCTGGACAACGCCGCCCGACTTCCAGAGAGGAAATCGACGCAGCGCCTGCTGCGAGAAGAAGATTCCACGCACCGCCCCCCGGAACGACGCGCACCCGGACAACAAGCCCAGGATTCCACGCACAGACCCCGGGGCGTCTGAAAACCCCGCAACCCACAGAGGAGACTGTCCGCGCACCGGAAATCGACGCAACGTCTTCCCCGTGTGAAAAATAACAACTCAAGTCTGTGTGTGAAGGGGAGAGACCGACGCACACACCATTTTCCATGCATCTCCTCCTCTGCGGACATTTTTCACTCCAAACCAGGTACTTTGTGCTTGAAAGAGACTGTTTGCTTTTTTAAGACTTAAGACACTTCAAATCACTTTTCAGTGACATCTCTACAATTTCTTATTGCATCTTTTATCGTTTTGACCTGCAAATATCCAGATAAATATTTTTCCAAACACTGTGTGGTGTATTTTTGTGGGGCTATATTGTGTTATTGTATGATTTATTGCACAAATACTTTACACATTGCCTTCTAAGTTAAGCCTGACTGCTCAGTGCCAAGTGACCAGAGGGTGGGCACAGGATAATTTGGATTGTGTGTGACTTACCCGGACTAGAGTGAGGGTCCTTGCTTGGACAGACCCACTGAACTGGAAACGCTTGTTAAGTTTAAATGGGCATAATTGTGAACTGTTAAAGTCCATATTCTGCTGTAGAAAGGAATCCGTTTTTATGCATTTAAAAATGCTGTTTTGTTACCATTACATGAGATTCTCTGATGCAGAATTAAAGGTCGTGCACAGATTCAAATACATTGTGTTGGGCCACATGTGCAGTTACATCAGCCATCCTGGCCATGAGCATTCAAAGTTAGTAGCCTTTGTTGCCCCACTACGTCAACATTCCGGAACATTTTGGTAAGAGGCAAAGCAGAAGGCAACAGAGAAAACCTCTAGCTACCACTGCAGCAATACAGCCTTTTTCAAAACCTCAAATTGCATAGTATTCCATACCGGAGCTGGACACAATGTACTTTTATATAGTGGTTGCTAACATTTCACAACACTGTAAACAGAAGTTTCAATTACCAATAACATATGTTACCCAGATCATTTTTAAGCTATTAAAAGACCTAAACAGAAAGAAGTGACTGCCTGGACCACACTGTGGAAGTTGCAGTTTTAACATGGATCTCGCAACAAGCGCTCCATTCCCTGAGCTGAGCTATTTTAGAGGTTATGGTTTGCTTATTCTGGCAACCACATGACAAAAAGACCAAGTGGAAAGAACCACAAAAACAAAGACTCATCATAAACAGCAGAACCTTATTTGTCAGTGATGCTTTCTTACCATGAATCTATTGAGTTTCTAGAAAATGGAATTATTATAAAAATAAGCATTCTGGGGCTCCATATTAACAGACACAAACCTGGCCCCTTTCCTTGGTCTTTTGAACGGGGCCATACTAGCACCTATACCTATTTATAAGAAGTGGGAGAATGTGCAAACCCATGTAAATGTTATCACTCTTCACTACATTACTCATAGATACTCTGCAAGTCTATGTGATGGACTGGGTTAATTAGGAACGGATCTTGCGAAAACAAAACCAAAAGGGATTGACAGTGGACGCGGACTATGCACAATGCAGGTGACCCTGTCCTGTGAAGGAGTAGATTTTTGGACTGTGTATATTTCTTGACTTGCACCCCATTAATGGAACAAAATGTTAACCCCGGGTACACCTCATTCGATGATTGGCATATCAGAGGCAATGTACTAAGGGAGTTAGGTCAATGGTATCATGAAGTTGTAATGGCCAGTATTTAGCACTGCAGGAGTAAGGCAAGGTTGTGTTTTGGCCCTCCACTCTTCAACATTTTGATTGCTCATTTAGTTGAGGAGCAGGGACATTTTCCACAAAGGCTGGGAAGTGAAACCATATGAGCTGTGCTTTCAGCTGATGAAAACTAAAAAACAGTGATGAATGGAATGCTTGAATTGATCTCAGTCACTGCTAATTACTTGGGTCGTAATCCAGTTAATGTTTTATTTGCCCACCATTCAACTTCATGCAGAATCCAGACACTTGCAATCAGCTTTGGGCCACTCCAGTAGAACTGTCCAGCACAAACTGCACACCGGGCTCCCTTTGAAGGGGAACACAAGCAATCCCAGGGTGTTTCTGGCCTGTTTGGGGTTTATCAAAAGGGTGACGCTCGGTAACCAGGATTCCCAGATTTAGGGTGCCCAGCAAATTTCAGAACAATTAGTACATGTCCTGGTTTTTCAAAAGGGTGTCTAGTGAATGGAGAGGAAATCAGGTTCCAGTGTTGTAGTACAAAATTAGTTAGCAGTCCATAGCAGAAAGCAACTTACATTAACACAGAAAAATCCTGTACCAAAATTTCAATTATTTTTTTTTTGTGCCTCACTGTCTATGTTCTCTATGTTGGTGAGTGCTGTTAATGAAGTAATTCTATGCCTCCGGCTCGATGCAAACGCCAAGTCCTAATTTATCCGTGAAGTGTCCTGGTGTTTGGGTTACAGGACCTAGTCACCCTAACCTATGGCACATATAGTACTCAAGCTGCACCCTACTGATGAGACCCAAATAAGCTGAAACCAGTGTGAGATAGTTTACGTTGCCGTTCAGAGAATTGCACGCAGTTCGGAAAGCAGGGTTCCTATTGGAGCAGGGCTATGGTGGGTTTTCATATGGCTGCTTCCCGTCTGAGGTGCCAAAAAACAATACACAGGAATGCAGCCAATGTAATACCCAGGCTATGGGATTCATACAACCATTCCAACTATCACTTTGATTTCCTCATGATTTGCTGCTGATGACATGGTGGCGACAGAAACAACTTTGGTGATCCGACTGCCAATTTGGAGAGATACTGAACAGCCTCTGCGTGAAGGTGTAAAAACCCAAATTCATGTGTTTTGGTAAGCACGGGACCAGCTATAGATGTCACTTTCAAGCAGCCGAGGCAGGGATAGTCTCCAGTTACACCTACTCGGTAGTCTTAGTAGACCATAAACTAATCTGGAAACCCGTGGTGGTTACCAAGAGACAGTACTGCAACATTGGCATCTGGCTTAACTAAATTTATCAGATAATATAGGGGTAATTTAATCGAAAGAGGGACTTTGCAGAGAGCACCCTCTCTGTTATAGTCCGGTAGCTGTGCGACTGACCAGACAGATGTAATCTCTGATAAAGTAGAAGGCCCTATATGGTGGATTTTAGTGTGTGTCTCTTACGGAGGCGTTCATCATGAGCTCTCTCTCAAAACCTGGGTGGTATGCCAAAACATCTGGGCCAACCACAGAAGTCCACTTGCTTTTATTAAGGGAGAAAAAGAGATGGACATTGAAATATTTGAGATGGGATGCTAATCTAGAGCAAATTCCCTTGGAGTTTCTGGGTAATCTTGCCACAAGTGAGCTTTTCTACAAGGAGTATGCTCTAGATTAGCTGAATATCTGGGAGAAGCTGAATTTATATTGGTGGCCACAAACACTTCTATGTGCGGAGTGCTAGGGATTACAGTCATAAGCAACCACAGACTTAATTTGAGTGAAGCAAGACAGTTCTATGTATAAATTACAGGCTGGGCACACTCCATCCCAAGCATGGTGCAATATTCAGAAGGGGGACTACTTACACCGAATGTGCTTACTGGGGAACAAAACTGTATGACACATTGCTGTGGAGTGTATTGTGTTCCAAAGGGAAAGTGGTGGAAAGGTATACCTGCTGATCTCTGGTTTGAGTAATGAAACTATTGATCACTGGAAGTGTGTCAAAAACACCTTGGCCAATCTGCACAATAAGAACAATTGTACTCACTATATTACCTTTCCTAATCAAGACAACCTCTTGTCTCTTGGGACAGGAGGGAAGTAGGTCAGGTGGCGGGCAGGCCTATGTATTATGCAAATGCTACACTATGTAGGATGTTATTTTGTTAGTAAGGATATTTAATGTTAGGGTAACAGCTCTATTAAATAATGGATTTGTATGTTATCATAATGAACAAGATACATTTTATGCTATATATTATTTTTATATAAAAAGTACTTATTAATGTTTAAACTGTCAGTATGAGCAATACAATCAAACAGAATAAATAAGCAACCCAAAATCTATTGAGTCGAGAAAAAAAAAAAAACTATTCAATTCCAAGCCCAGAAAGTGATGACTATTACCTAGGTACTGACCCGAAATCTAGAACGAGTTGATGTCTACAATTCAAAACAAATGCTAAAATGGAGTGCCATCTTTTTCAGAGGTTTTACTTGATGCTCCAAAGATGCTCTGAATATGTTTCAGAATGAAAAACTTTAGATCTGGTACTTGATGGGGGTTTCTTTTGTAATTTAACAGCATGTACAGCACTTATACTAATGTGACTATTGTTTTAAAGTTAATCCTTCTAAAGTCACAACAATTTTTTTTAGCTGTCTGTGTAGCTACCCATTCGGCCCTGCCAGTGCTAAAGACAAACACCTGCCCATTTGCTAGATGCACTTTACGTTGTGGAATAGCCAGAGGCTAAAAGGTTTGAGTCTTCAGGAGTTTTCTGAAGGTGGTTTCGGGTTGGTCCAATCTGAGTTTAATGGGGAGGTAGTTCCATAACGTGGAGGCAAGATATGTGAAGGAGCGCCCACCGCATCTCACATTTCTAGACCAAAAAGACCTCCTGGGAATGTACGCAGTGAAGTTGCTGAATGAGCAGTGGTTTTTTCCATGTACTCCCCGGTGGGCAATGCACAAGGCCTTAAAGTGGATTCTTTTCTGCACTAGGAGCCAGCGCAGGGCAGCTAAGGCTGGAGCAGCCAAGTGGTGTTTCTGGGGTCTGAAGAGTCCGTGCAGTAGCATTCTGGATGACCTGTAGTCTCTTTTTAACATACTTGGGACTTCCCAGGAAGAGGGAGTTTCCATAATCGAGATAACGGTTGATCAGTCCCTGTATGACCACTCTCCTCCACAATGGTGGATGCCTTTCCTAAGTGTTCTCAGTATTCCAAAGCATGTCCCCGAGATATTCTTGGCTTGCGTTTCCAGTGACAGCTTCTCGTCTATCCAAAAACCTAGACTTTCACTGCATGAGTGGGCTGTGGGAGCTCACCAAGGTATTCTGTCCAAGATATTTAGAAGGTCCTGTTTTCCAGGAAGGCTGCAACCAGGTCAGGGCTGCCACTGATATTCCTGCTTCTTCCATCCTTTGAACGAGGATTGGATTCAAGGCAGTGTCAAAGGCTGTGCTGAAGTCTAACATTATCTTGGCTCCTGAGCCGCCTCGGTCTAGAATTGATGGAAGTTCCACTGTGGCTATCAGCAGAGCTATCTCAGAGCTACTGCCTTCCTGAAACGTCACTATGTGTGGTGGAGGACAGTGTGTGCTTCTAAAAAGCTAGAAAAGTGCTTATTAACGTCTTTCCCAAACACTTTGCTTGCTATGAGGAGGAGGGAAATGGGACATAGAATATTCTGCAAGGAGGGGATTGGATGAGGGCTTCTTCATGTGGGGTTTAATTAACTATGGCATGTTTCCATGTGGGAGGCACATTACCACTGGCCACGGAGTAATTAAGGATGTCTGTTAGAGTTGAGAGGTTGAGGTTCCTGCCTTTTGTCAGAATATCTGGGGGAGCTGGATCTAATGGTGAGCCAACGTTCTGTGTGTTCCTTATTTAGGGCGGGCAATGAGTTCAGCTTGGCTGTGGTAACTAATTCTACATGCAATGCGAGACTGGAGGCCACACTTATCAGCAGGGAGCTTAAGTTATTTTTTGTTATTAATGAAAGGGTTTGGGAACATTTTTACTATCCGTGTTAACCGGATGCTACTGGAGTTAGACTTACCTTGGATTTAAGGTGATCTTCTAGCTAAATGTCAGCTCGCAACAATAGGTTCAGCTGGTCTTGTTATAGGTTTATATTAGGGTCGAGCCTGCGTTGCATGCGCTCGCGCATGCGTATCGCAGCAAGACGCTTTAGTGTTCAGAAAAGGGCTCGGAGCCCTGTCGACGTCACATCAGTGTTTTTCATTGGTTCGTGGGCTTGCCTAATAAAATCTGCTTGCTTTCATTAGTCGAAGGCATGCACACGTCATGCCTTTTCCGGTGGCTAGCCCTCCTCGAGCGCATCGACCAAGTACAGAAAACATGCGAGGCTCGCTGTTTTCTGTCCGGCTCGTGGACTACTTTTTCTCTAATTTACTAGCGCGATTTCGCTTGGCAGAAGTCGAGCGCTTTACATAGTTAATTGCACTTTTTCGGGTTACGTACATAAATGCACTTTTGCCGATAGGTGAAAAGTCGGGTTAGGAGTTTACAACGCTATCAGCTCTAACATGAGCAAACGCGAGACCAGTTGCATTGCAAATGCTTGTTATCTTTGAGAGGTAGGTCAGCAAAAATGGACTATAGTGTACACTGTCTGGCAGTGAGCTTCCTCTGGATTCCCCGTGTGCACTGAACACTGATTCTCCAAGGTTAGAGCAGGTCATTCTAGTCTGGATGCCTCTAACTCCATTCATAAAGTACTTTTACCATTTAAAGGTAGATGTATCGCTTTACATACTTTCATTACACTTATGCTTAGAGTCTGGAATTCCTCACTTAAGCATGGAGTCTTAGATTCACTCCTGAAGCAACTCTGCCATGGTAGGTCACACCCAGCCACTCAACACACCCCACCCCCCTACAGCATCCCCACTGGATCTAACATATTCCTCAAGAGCCTTCCACTCTGCCAAACTGTTATATGTTTCCCACACATGTTCTATAATTGACTTTATTTTCCAGGTTATAACTAGGAAGGATGGCTCCTGTGTTAGTGAAGGCAATTAGAAACATTTCATATAATTTAAATTTGCAATCGCTTTAAACTAATTTTTAGCCTTCCTTAGTGAGTAAGCGGGGGCTGGTGCATGACCTCCCTATAGAGAGAGAGAGAGGGAGCCTCTTCTGGTACAATCCAACTCTTGGTAAGTACAGATAATGGAGTGGGAATCATCAGTAACATTCAAATTTTAATTACTGTACCCACAACAAAACAAGAAAACTCGACAAACCAGTGAGTCGGAGCACTGATGATAAAATAATACTTTTTTCCTACATGGATGCCAAGTTCATTATCACAATCTGCATTGGGCTTGAATAACCCATTACATCACATGGAGATTGTTACAAGGGGGACAAGTCTTCTGTGGTTCGGTATCCTTTCCCTGTATCTACATCCTGCTCTAAAAATATTATGCTGTACTTGAAACCTACCAAATACTTCCAGTCTTACTACCTTCCAATTTTAGCACAACCCTTCTACAACGAATGTGTCTACTAGTGGTGAAAACCACGCGTGCACTCTCTATCAGGATCTAAATGAGCTTTGAAGAATGTGTTTCCAAACATGTCAGAGCGGTACAGTCACAAAGCACTAGGGCCGACTCCTACACCTCTCTCCCTAGTGGTCAAGAGTGGTGCAAATAAAATCTCAGCACTGGACTGAAACCCGAGGGACACGTTTGGATATTGACTCACACTTGAAAGTTGGCCTAGTTAAGGACATCTTTGGATAAGGTTTGTACAGGCTATAGCATGTACAGGACCTGCAACAACATCACAAAAGCACTTTCAATTCCGCGGTCTTGCAATATAAGTAAGACTTGTGCCTTCGGTATCAAGACAATCCTTTCCATAATTGAGACACAAGCTGCAAAAGGATGCGGGGTTTCCCTACCAGAAACATGAAGCTTTCGAATGCGGGTAACTTACATTTAGTAATAAGGCCACGTCAAGCAACTCAAATGGTTGCCCGCAGATGGGAGACGAATGAAAGTCACTCTTACACCTAGTAATGACCAGGTTCGTTACTCATTTTTGAAAACACAGCAGCAGCCAGAAATGTGACTTCCAGGAATGTATATTACTATTTGTGTAACATAATTCCAGCATTAACTTTTTTTGGTAACAGTTTGTTTTGTCATTTGGAAATTATTACCCAAGGGATCTTTAAGAGAAAGCGAGCTTCCTTAGCTGTCTCCAAGCAACCCACTATTCCACTGCATTTGTTTCCCGCCAAAATCTGCCTGCTACCCTGCACCTGTTTACTATACACAACCCCATGCACAGCCCCCCTTTCACTCACTCATTCTTCTGGGTCATCGTCAAAGTGACTCTACTCCCATAGACCTCACTACCCACTCAAGATCATTAAAAAAAGCACCTCAATAATCCAAAGTGTGGTCAACACAGTATAAACTGCATCCTTCTAGGACCAATTGACCACGCTCTGCCCAAGAAAAGTGTAGTCTAAATATGTTAATATTTATGACGCTTGTTTCTGAAACTCATCTTCCTTTAAAATCAGCCGCATTGTTCACATCTCTATCTCCTGCATTGCTGGTATATGTTATGTGTCACAACTGACTGCCCTATGAACAGAGGCTGGTCTTTTGTACAAAATGGCTTAATTGCTATGGCTGCAAAATAAATACAGTATGAAATCCTAACATCCTTTAGCCAAGGCTTGCTATAGTTCTCTGAAAAATAAAATTCTGCCTAAGAAAGGGAAAATTAAAGACATAAGATTCCTAGGTGGGGCACAAACCATGGGAGAAACTTTGCCAGGAAATCCATGAAGTGAAGGATTTGGTATAGAAAATACGAACTACTTTAGGACACCCACAAACTGTTTGTGAGGCAAGCAATATTCAAAAGACTGAAATAGATTAAGTTATTTAATACATGTACATAATGGGAGTCATTTCAAGAAAATTATACAATAACAGTAGTACAACAAAGCATTCAGAAATAAAATAACACAAGAACATCTGAAAGGAAGTAAATGAGCTTCAAGAAGCCTTGTACTAAATGTTAGTTACTACATAAAAACAGTTTGTATTTATTGAAGGCCAATATCAGAAAATAAATACAATTGAAGAAACAAGCTCGGTAGGATCCTTTTGCCAAAAAGACGCACATCTAAAACTGGACTTTGAAAATAACTCACCTTGGAAGTCAAGACACAGCGAGGCATTAACTTAACTCCCTTCTTCACAAGAGCACCATCACAAACCAGCGACTGCGTGATAATAACGCCATCTTCCACGTGAACACCATCCCAGAGATGGGCACGATCCAAGATCACTTTATTACCTGGCAGAGAAAAAGAGTATAATTAACTGTAATGGAAAGCCAACCTGCTTCCTCCTTCCTTTCCCAGCCATCCTTGGTGAGGCATCTCTCCATAAAATTACTGCTTCACCAGGAAATCTTCTCTATTTCCAAATCAGCTCAGATTCCCCGCTGACACTACTCCTTTCCATTTAACTTGGTCTTCCTTGCTCGATATTACTCAATTCACGTTTTACCTTCCTTGGGAGCCATTCCTCCCTGGGTCTCTTGCTCTATCAATTGCTCACCTTATTGGGAGGTTCTACTCTCCTCCCCATACAACGTTTATTCTTCCCTTCTACAGATCAGAAGCTCACACTTCACAAACTGTGCTCATTCCCTCTATGTTCTCAGTCACCATGAGTTACAAATGCACCACAACCAATTATTTTTGTTTTAATGCTGGTCCTGTACACCGGCTTGAGGACTGGAATTCTGATTGTAATAACAAGCATTGGCAAAGTCAACAGGTCCCACCTTAGGGACCTACTGGCTCTAACGAGTTTACCTTCGCTGCATAGCATACCTGATGTTGAACAGCATCGCTAAAGTTAAAACATTTTTTTTTTTTTAAAAAGACATGCCTTTGACGCAGCTGTGTATGTCACTTTGTAAATGTGTGAACAACTCATGCACGGAACCAAAAAAAATGACGTGTTTTTTTTAAGCCACCGATCTGAGCTGGTATGTAACTAAAAAAAAAATGTGCTAAAGTGTTTTCTTCATAAGTGGACGGGGTGCTGAAGCAATAAAGCAGGAGCAACATGGGATGTGGAAGCAACACAGGGAAGGGCGGGGTATGAGGAAGTAACAGAGGTTGGGAGAAAGTAACAGGGTGCTGGTGGAGGAAGCAACAAGGGAGGGGGAGAAGGTGGGCACGAGTGGTGGGAAGCAACACTAAAGTCATGAGAAAAGTGGGGAGAAGCACATGGGCGAGTGCAACAGGGACTAGGAGAAGCACGCAGACAACGGAGTGCACCATCTAGTACAGAGGGAGAGAAGTACAAGAGGGAGGCAGCTCAAAAACACATGCACTCTCATGGAGTGCTTAACACAAAATAAAAAGGTAGCGCTCGAAAAGCAAGCAGTGAAAGCAGAGATGCCAACCAATCAATCAAAAGAGATGGTAAAGAGGAAACGCACCATGGGAGTGTCAAACAATACGGACAAATTAGGACACGAATAAGAAGCAGGCAGATGCATGAAAGGAAAGCTAACCAACTGTAAGAAACAGGTGGGCTCCTAACCCCTGTAGGTTATTGATAAGCCACAAAAGGTTTTGCAAAAAGACAGCAGATGAGCTGTCTAGTAGGTTCGACTTAAAAAATGAGGTCTTTAAAACACAGCTAACCATCCTGGAAAGGGGAATTAGCTGAGGCTGTTAAAAGGAGTAATCCAGATCTAACAACGGTGTTTCAATGTTTTAGAAAACTAGGTTATTATTTAAGGGGGCATAGCTTCAGGTCGGGGGGGGGGGGTTTGGGGTGTAGTGTTTGTGGTATTAGACACCCCCTTGATTAAAACATCTTCTGATAAATAGTTGGGTACCGGAGTTCCCAGGACACAATCTCGTCCTCTCTGTGTTTTGAAAGTCTTCAAAAATGTTGGTTATTTCCCAAATATTGTGTTTTCTCTCACTTGGCACTCCTACCAATTTGTGTTCCTCTACCTTTCCACTACCCCTTGAGCCCCCTTCATGTGCCCTGCTGGCCGTGTAATGTATTTCAACATTATGTGCCAACGTGATTGTTAGAGAATCTGACGCCCACACACCCCAATCTTACAGAGGAAGCTACGCCCCTGATTATTTATAGAGCTGCTGCTGGGAAGGCACCCAGAGGCTCTCCCAGGCCGCTGGCTCACCGATGCTGCAGTTCTGGCCGATGGTGCTGTTGGTGATGTAGCAGTCAGAGCCGATGACTGTCCCGTGTCCTACAAGCACGTTCTCATCCAGGACGCTGCCGTGGCCCAGGCTCACTCCGGCCCCGCGATAGATGTTGTGCCTGGAGTGCGTGTACCGCTGGGTCTCCTCGTCTGTCACATTCATCTCTGGGGTGATGGGGTACACCCAGCGCCGGATAATGTCAGAGCACACTGATTCATACATCAGGAGATTGGAAACCCGGGCACCATACTCCTCCGTTGTTACATACATGTGGATCTGGTTCCCTAAGATCTACACAGCACAAAACAAGTTTGAGAGAAAAGAAACATGAGCCATAACGTATTTCACTTTACTCTTGCACAGCAGAAACATCTCTTTCGCAATGATGTACTCTTACAAACTGGGAGTGTATCACATCTCGATACTGTATGCAGTGATTTTGCTACACACAACCATAAACCAACTCGTGCACAACTGCATATGACTTTCACAGCACACTGCATGCATGGCCTGCAGAATGTGCATGGATCTGTAAAAACAGCCACCAGCTGTCCTTCCTACAGTAGGCGCAATACCGTTCAATGCAGGACATGCAGTACACTGACTCACGTTAGGATAGTGACAGCAGGCGTACGAGCTGCTGTAGACTTACCATTTACCAGATGCCATTAATAACTGCATGGCCTGTGGCTCCAGTCTTTTATTCTATCCTTCATGCAAGGCCTGCAGCTCAGATCTTCTATTCTATCCTTCATGCAAGGGCGGCAGCTTCGGTCTTCTATTCTATCCTTCATGCAAGGTCTGCAGTTCCGATCTTCTATTCTATCCTTCATGCAAGGTCGGCAGCTTCGGTCTTCTATTCTATCCTTCATGCAAGGGCGGCAGCTTCGGTCTTCTATTCTTCATGCAACGCCTGCAGCTCCGGTCTTCTATTCTATCCTTCATGCAACGCCTGCAGCTCCGGTCTTCTATTCTATCCATCATGCAACGCCTGCAGCTCTGGTCTTCTATTGTGTTGCAGCCTGTTTGTCGCCCTTCATGCAAGGCCTGCAGCTCCGGTCTTCTATTGTGTTACAGCCTGTGTGTCGCCCTTCATGCAAGGCCTGCAGCTCCAGTCTTCTATTGTGTTACAGCCTGTGTGTCACCCTTCATGCAACGCCTGCAGCTCTGGTCTTCTATTCTATCCCTCATGCAAGGCCTGTAGCTCCAGTCTTCTATTGTGTTACAGCCTGTGTGTCACCCTTCATGCAACGCCTGCAGCTCTGGTCTTCTATTCTATCCTTCATGCAAGGCCTGTAGCTTCGGTCTTCTATTCTTCATGCAACGCCTGCAGCTCCGGTCTTCTATTCTATCCTTCATGCAACGCCTGCAGCTCTGGTCTTCTATTGTGTTGCAGCCTGTGTGTCGCCCTTCATGCAAGGCCTGCAGCTCCGGTCTTCTATTGTGTTACAGCCTGTGTGTCGCCCTTCATGCAAGGCCTGTAGCTCCGGTCTTCTATTGTGTTACAGCCTGTGTGTCGCCCTTCATGCAAGGCCTGTAGCTCCAGTTTTCGATTGGGTTACAGCTTGTGTGTCACCCTTCATGCAAGGCCTGTAGCTCCGGTCTTCTATTGTGTTACAGCCTGTGTGTCGCCCTTCATGCAAGGCCTGCAGCTCCAGTCTTCTATTGTGTTACAGCCTGTGTGTCACCCTTCATGCAACGCCTGCAGCTCTGGTCTTCTATTCTACCCTTCATGCAAGGCCTGTAGCTCCCGTCTTCTATTGTGTTACAGCCTGTGTGTCACTCTTCATGCAAGGCCTGCAGCTCCAGTCTTCTATTGTGTTACAGCCTGTTTGTCGCCTTTCATGCAAGGCCTGCAGCTTCAGTCTTCTATTGTGTTACAGCCTGTGTGTCACCCTTCATGCAAGGCCTGCAGCTTCGGTCTTCTATTGTGTCACAGCCTGTGTGTCACCCTTCATGCAACGCCTGCAGCTCTGTTCTTCTATTCCATCCTTCATGCAAGGCCTGTAGCTTCCGTCTTCTATTCTATTCTTCATGCAACGCCTGCAGCTCCGGTCTTCTATTCTATCCTTCATGCAACGCCTGCAGCTCTGGTCTTCTATTGTGTTGCAGTCTGTGTGTCGCCCTTCATGCAAGGCCTGCAGCTCTGGTCTTCTATTGTGTTACAGCCTGTGTGTCGCCCTTCATGCAAGGCCTGTAGCTCCGGTCTTCTATTGTGTTACAGCCTGTGTGTCGCCCTTCATGCAAGGCCTGCAGCTCCGGTCTTCTATTCTATCCTTCATGCAACGCCTGCAGCTCCGGTCTTCTATTCTATCCTTCATGCAAGGCCTGCAGCTCCGGTCTTCTATTCTATCCTTCATGCAAGGGCGGCAGCTTCGGTCTTCTATTCTATCCTTCATGCAAGGCCTGTAGCTTCGGTCTTCTATTCTATCCTTCATGCAAGGCCTGTAGCTTCGGTCTTCTATTCTTCATGCAACGCCTGCAGCTCCGGTCTTCTATTCTATCCTTCATGCAACGCCTGCAGCTCTGGTCTTCTATTGTGTTGCAGCCTGTTTGTCGCCCTTCATGCAAGGCCTGCAGCTCCGGTCTTCTATTGTGTTACAGCCTGTGTGTCGCCCTTCATGCAAGGCCTGCAGCTCCAGTCTTCTATTGTGTTACAGCCTGTGTGTCACCCTTCATGCAACGCCTGCAGCTCTGGTCTTCTATTCTATCCCTCATGCAAGGCCTGTAGCTCCAGTCTTCTATTGTGTTACAGCCTGTGTGTCACCCTTCATGCAACGCCTGCAGCTCTGGTCTTCTATTCTATCCTTCATGCAAGGCCTGTAGCTTCGGTCTTCTATTCTTCATGCAACGCCTGCAGCTCCGGTCTTCTATTCTATCCTTCATGCAAGGCCTGCAGCTCCGGTCTTCTATTGTGTTACAGCCTGTGTGTCGCCCTTCATGCAAGGCCTGTAGCTCCGGTCTTCTATTGTGTTACAGCCTGTGTGTCGCCCTTCATGCAAGGCCTGTAGCTCCGGTCTTCTATTGTGTTACAGCCTGTGTGTCGCCCTTCATGCAAGGCCTGTAGCTCCAGTTTTCGATTGGGTTACAGCTTGTGTGTCACCCTTCATGCAAGGCCTGTAGCTCCGATCTTCTATTGTGTTACAGCCTGTGTGTCGCCCTTCATGCAAGGCCTGCAGCTCCAGTCTTCTATTGTGTTACAGCCTGTGTGTCACCCTTCATACAACGCCTGCAGCTCTGGTCTTCTATTCTACCCTTCATGCAAGGCCTGTAGCTCCGGTCTTCTATTGTGTTACAGCCTGTGTGTCACTCTTCATGCAAGGCCTGCAGCTCCAGTCTTCTATTGTGTTACAGCCTGTTTGTCGCCTTTCATGCAAGGCCTGCAGCTTCAGTCTTCTATTGTGTTACAGCCTGTGTGTCACCCTTCATGCAAGGCCTGCAGCTTCGGTCTTCTATTGTGTCACAGCCTGTGTGTCACCCTTCATGCAACGCCTGCAGCTCTGTTCTTCTATTCCATCCTTCATGCAAGGCCTGTAGCTTCCGTCTTCTATTCTATTCTTCATGCAACGCCTGCAGCTCCGGTCTTCTATTCTATCCTTCATGCAACGCCTGCAGCTCTGGTCTTCTACTGTGTTGCAGCCTGTGTGTCGCCCTTCATGCAAGGCCTGCAGCTCTGGTCTTCTATTGTGTTACAGCCTGTGTGTCGCCCTTCATGCAAGGCCTGTAGCTCCGGTCTTCTATTGTGTTACAGCCTGTGTGTCACTCTTCATGCAAGGCCTGCAGCTCCAGTCTTCTATTGTATTACAGCCTGTGTGTCACCCTTCATGCAAGGCCTGCAGCTTCGGTCTTCTATTGTGTTACAGCCTGTGTGTCACCCTTCATGCAAGGCCTGTAGCTCCAGTCTTCAATTGTGTTACAGCGTGTGTGTCGCCCTTCATGCAAGGCCTGCAGCTCCGGTCTTCTATTGTGTTACAGCCTGTGTGTCACTCTTCATGCAAGGCCTGCAGCTCCAGTCTTCTATTGTGTTACAGCCTGTGTGTCACCCTTCATGCAAGGCCTGCAGCTTCGGTCTTCTATTGTGTTACAGCCTGTGTGTCGCCCTTCATGCAAGGCCTGCAGCTCCGGTCTTCTATTCTATCCCTCATGCAAGGCCTGTAGCTCCAGTCTTCTATTGTGTTACAGCCTGTGTGTCACCCTTCATGCAAGGCCTGCAGCTCCGGTCTTCTATTGTGTTACAGCCTGTGTGTCGCCCTTCATGCAAGGCCTGCAGCTCCGGTCCTCTATTCTATCGTTCATGCAAAGGCGGCAGCTTCGGTCCTCTATTGTGTTACAGCCTGTGTGTCACCCTTCATGCAAGGCCTGCAGCTTCGGTCTTCTATTGTGTCACAGCCTGTGTGTCGCCCTTCATGCAAGGCCTGCAGCTCTGGTCTTCTGTTTTATCCTTCATGCAAGGCCTGCAGCTCCGGTCTTCTATTCTATCCCTCATGCAAGGCCTGCAGCTCCAGTCTTCTATTCTATCCTTCATGCAACGCCTGCAGCTCCGGTCTTCTATTCTATCCTTCATGCAAGGGCGGCAGCTTCGGTCTTTTATTCTATCCTTCATGCAAGGCCTGCAGCTCCGGTCTTCTATTCTATCCTTCATGCAAGGCCTGCAGCTCCGGTCTTCTATTCTATCCCTCATGCAAGGCCTGTAGCTCTGGTCTTCTATTCTATCCTTCATGCAAGGCCTGCAGCTCTGGTCTTCTACTGTGTTGCAGCCTGTGTATCACCCTTCATGCAAGGCCTGCAGCTCCGGTCTTCTATTGTGTTACAGCCTGTGTGTCGCCCTTCATGCAACGCCTGCAGCTCTGGTCTTCTACTGTGTTGCAGCCTGTGTATCACCCTTCATGCAAGGCCTGCAGCTCCGGTCTTCTATTGTGTTACAGCCTGTGTGTCGCCCTTCATGCAACGCCTGCAGCTCTGGTCTTCTACTGTGTTGCAGCCTGTGTATCACCCTTCATGCAAGGCCTGCAGCTCCGGTCTTCTATTGTGTTACAGCCTGTGTGTCGCCCTTCATGCAACGCCTGCAGCTCTGGTCTTCTATTCTATCCTTCATGCAAGGCCTGCAGCGCTGTCCTCACACGCTCAGCAAGAGTACATGAAGGTGCAGCGATGCCCGCAGCACTACATCTCGATCAGGTTTCTGAACCACACACAGCACAACTAACAGCTCAAAGAATACCACATCAGTGGAATCAAGCGCTACAGAAATACTAGACTTTCCTGTTAACTACCGCATGGCACCAGGCTGTGGGGTAGGGTCTCGAGTCTCTCGCAGACACCATTACACTGCCCCACACATCAGATTCCACATGCACAACCACTGGAACGTTTTCTAAGAGGATCCCACGACTTAAACGTTTATTTTCTTGTACGTTGTGCTCTTTCTTCAACAACCAAATAGCCATATACTAGCCAGACTACAACACTGTGCTTTTACTACCACAAAGGAGTATCTCTAACAAGTAATGCACAATTACCAATCTTAATGCCTGTACCTTTTCTCTGCTAATAAGTAGTAATCTTATGTAGGCCAGAGTACTTTCATTGCTCTCATCCCACACTCTCGGTCTACGGTGCTTTCATTCATCTTACGCACTTGTGGTATCTTAACTTTTGTGCTTCGCCCTACTTTGCCTCAACCAAGTGTGGGAGCAGTGACACCTAGTGGACGAGGGAAGTAAATGTGCTGAAGTAAGGAAAGAAAGATTAACAAGGGATTTATTACTTGATATTATGTCATTTGTATTGTAGTATATAGCTCAAGTTATATAAAAAAAATAAAAAAAACTTTTACAAAAAAGGGATTACTTGGAATGTGGTACCTCCAGGGAGCGTGGAGCTGGGGTAGGTGTGCCGGACTGGTCGCATTCTGTGAAAAATGTTCCTACAGATCGGACCACATAAGCTCTCCGCCATCCCTATGGGGCACATTCTTTAATATAAGAAGGGTCACTGCCGTATATGTTTTATTTTGTTTAATCAACTACTAAAGTGAGGATTAGGTATGTTTTTCTTAGATCCTAACGAATCACCCTTCTATCTTTCTTGAGCGAGAAACATGTTGACCATTTCTATCTCGGCAGTTTAGGGAATTCCAATCCTGCCCTCACAAACTCGAAGCTATAGGTTTTAAAATCACTGGATACACAGTTTAGGGTAAATCAGACATTATTCTGATTTCCCCCTGTCTTTTTGTTTTTAATCTTGACAGAGGTACATTTCCCTAATAAACGTTCTTATTGTTCCTCTTCCCTCCAGTCAATTTTAACAGTATTATTCACCAAGCCCACATATTCGCACTCAATCACCGGCCAACATCTCTAACAAAAGATCTCCGGTAAAAAGCCCCCTCGAGGGGCCCCTCAGGCATTGCAGCGCCGGCCTGACGAGGAGCAAAGCCCGAGGATGAAGCATGTCACCAAAGGGTGAGTGAGGGCTCTTGTTCCTACATTTAGGATACCCACAGGGACCTATGGATCTTCCCTAATAGGGATTTGATCTTTCTTTCTGTGGAACTGTGCATCCATTGTTTCTGTGATTTATAAGGGAGGACTATGCACAGGACCAGCCTTCTTTTCTACTATAACCTCCTATTGTTTTGGCCCCCCTAATTTCATGTTTTGACCTCAAATCGACAACATCGAAATTTGTGTTTTTTACATTAGCGAGAACGCAAAATAAAAATGCAAAAGTTACAAGAGAAGTGAATTTTGTCCTTAATCTTACGATCACTATTGTTCAGCCCAAGACAGTTCTCAATAGTGAAACAGGAGACTGACAGCAGACACAACTAGAACTGGTCATGGGAACTCACTCTGGTATATCGCTTGACCACACTGCTGTCTAAGCCCCAGTGCAGGGATTTATAACGCAGTGCTTACAAAAATCAAGAACTGCAGCAGCTGTTATCTCTGCAAACAGCATTGAGGGTAAGTGTGTCAGAGCAGGGACCAAAGTTGTCTTAGATCTGGGGATGCAAAGATTATCTAGAGGTCCCCTAGCCAACAATCCGCTCAAGATATGAATTAATCTGAGTGACTCGAGATCTCATTTGAAATACTTCTGATGTCTTAATTGTGACAAATGTCCTTTTTTGGAGGGGTGATCCAGAGGGAAGCTCCTAGAGTGGTTAATATGAACGTCATAAACCCCTTCAGAGAAGGCAGATCGCAAGTACAGCTTCATCTTTCGAGAGCACAGTTTGCAACTATTTTCAGAGCAACCAAAAGGAGGACCCGATTCACATAGGGACTTACATGTAGTAAAGTTACGAGTGCAGAATATCCGCACTCGTGGAGGAATCTACGCACTAGGGATGGAATCTCCACACAGCGCATTGAAGAGAGTGCGCAGAGCGGAGATTCCACCCGAGTGTGGAAATTCCGCCACAAAAGCGGAGACTCTGCACGTAACTTTACTGCATGAAGGCCCTTTGTGAACTGGGCCCTTAGTCTTCCAGATCAGCAGATGAATGTCACTAGATGCTAAAACTCAATTTGGGGATGTCCTCATTTAGATAGGCGCTGAAGGCCTTATTTGATGTAGCTAGGTCTTCTATTTTACCACACGTGCTGTTCAGCTTGTTTTGATAAGCTTTGCATCTTGGAAAAAATAGCCTGCAACAGCTAATTTGACCCGGATTAGATGCAGAGACAATTTCCCGACAGCAGGTGCCAGCCATGCCTAGATAATAAATGAAGCGCCTAAGTGATATTTTCCTGCTTCTCAACAATTTTGTAAATGTGCTCACCAATCTGATAGTGATCACACTGCAGCTTACAATGCCTCAGTTCTATTTTGTAGTTGTTGTTTTAGTACTTTAGTATACATTGTCTTACGTTAGTTACCGATTAACAACATTTTCCTTTTTTTTTTTAAATGTATACATTTCAGAGTTTGCAGTTAAAACCTAGGAGCATCTTCATTAAAGGAATTCAACACTTGTTTGGACAACTGTAATTATAATCCATTTAAATGCAGTGCACAACAAGCCCGTTTGCAAGTGGCGCCCTCCTGAAGGGTGACATTCCTCCTATGTTGTGACCATTTCCTGTGTGTGCAGACCAGAGACTTATGGTTCAGTGATACGCTGTTCTCCAAGTTGCATCTCGTGATGCTGAGGCGGGCCCAGCCATTAATACAGTCGGAAAGTCAAGCCATCCCCACTAGATGACTGCAACATCGCCTAAGCAGACAATGCTCAGTCCACACTCTGAACGGACTTCTAGTGCTAAAGGCAACTAGATGATAAAACCATCTAAATGCAGATTTCTTCATTAGAAATAGAAGAACAACTTCAAGTGTCTCCACAGGCCCGTCTCACTGCGATGTTCGATCTGAAATAAGTAAGATAAATATCTGTGATTGACTACTGTGAAGTGAAAGCCACTTAGAGGACAGGGGGTGATTCATCTTACTTTCCAAGGCCCATGTGGCAGCCACATTGTTTTGACAGCTTAGGCCCTGTTCTCGTGGAGTTTGCCAGAACTCCAGAGAATGTGCTCTCAGATGACATTAATCGGATTAAGTCAGCTGACTAGCAGAGATTTTGCCAGGTTCTCCATCTTCTTCAGGGTCTGGACGCATCCAACAAGGCACATGTTTCCTCAGTTTGCTGGTGAGAGAAGACTGCGCTGCTGAGCACTAGACAAAGATTTTAAGTCTGATTAATAAGCTTTAATGGTTTTCTCAGGACAGTTGCCTGCAGAGGGACTGACCCTGGCGCAAGTGTTCATTACGCGCAACACCACACACCCTTCTCATGGTAGCTAGACACAAAACAACATCAGGGGCAAAAAAAGATTGCTGGTCTCAGGATATGTTTTAGCAAGTATATACAGTCGGATGCACTCAACACTGAAGAGACAAACCCATTACATTGCATGAATTACTGCTGCCACCTCCACGACCACAGTCCACACATGTCATTCAACCACAGTGGGAAAGGTTGAAATCCTCTTATACACAATCTCATAAATGAGTGAATGTGTTATCTATGTTGTAGTTGGGAGTGAAGTCTGTGTGTGGCTGATGGAGTGCATTATAAGGGTCCATTTTGGCTCTGTATGGGTGTGACACATCAAAAAGGTTGGGGCTTTGTGCAAGATTGCCCTGGTCTCTGCTGACCAGAGAGTCCATATTCAAGCATTTCTTTCCTCTCAGCCTCGAGTACAGTGTTCCTAAGGGCAGAGTTTCAGGCCTTTAGCCTTTAAAGTTGTGAACATTGCCTCTGTTTGCGAGGAGGCACCAGACACAGCAGGCACAAGGTCTTCACAGTAAACCTAAACCAGGGACTGAGCTGCACAGAGGGTCCATGCTGACTTCCAAGACTTCCCTCGGGTCACTTTCTGACCGTGGATGCTATAGTGTTTGGCAAAGGGAACAAGTGTCTTGAGTCCATTGGCTCTTTTGCGAAGGCACTTGCGAAAGACACGCTCCACTGCTTGGTCTCGGTGGCAGGGCAGGTTTTCATTGGAGAAGGCATTAGGGCAGTATCACTGGCATCAGGAGAGTGAGATGCAGGCCATATTTCAAACAGAAGTGGGGAAGAAGGGAGGATCAAGGAGGAGAGGTTTGTTAGCAACAGGAAGTGAGAACAACCCTCCTTGGAAAACTTGAAACTACCAATAAAAACAAACAGCACGTTTTTTGGCAAGGATCTTTCCGGCCCTGACGTCCAATCACAAAGAGAGGGAAAGGCCTCAACCGATCTCAGAGTGGCAAATATCTAAGAGAATTAAAGTTGTTTTTCAAAAGGGATTAGTTCCGTTTTGGACTTGCCCATTTGAAGCCGTGAAACAAAAGTGACATGAACGGTTCTAGTTTTTTTTTTTGGGTGATGCCTAGAAGGCAACCAAGGAAACCCACCGAAGCAAGGGACTGAAAGTTACCCAAACTGTATGACTAAAAAGAGTAAATCGGAAGGAAGAAGAAAATAACGAAATTAACTTGACAACTGCCAACCACATAAATGAAAGCACATTTTCACAAATAAAATGCAGCCAACACGCACATAAATTCAACTAAATGCTGAAAATGTTTAATTTTTGATGCAGCAAAATTTGACAATCCGTGTCACAACATCCCAGGGGTTTGCAGGGCGTTCAAATTCCCCTTACCTCTATACCTAAAAGATTGGCATCTCAGATGCTGTCTGGGTCCAACTACCACTGCACCGAGGGAAAGCAGCAGCAATCTAGGGGAAGCACTGGTTACTGAGGACCCTGAATGCACTGAAACTGTAATGTCCAAGCCCACTGTGACTGGAAGAGTCCTCCAAATCCAAACCCAGCATGACAGCTGATTGACTCTCTCCACAAGTGCTGGCAACTTTGATCAGTAGATGGTTCTAACATTTTCCATCATTCAAGAGTAGAGTGTAGCTGAGGAGAGTGTTCCGGAGTCTTGTCTGATTGCTGGCTTCTAGAGAGACTAGGGATACCTCTGACCTGCATCATGTTCTGCTGGGCAGTCTTGTGAGGGAAGAGCCTTGCCTGCCGTGGAATGGGGCACTGGATAGTGTCTCGCAGAGGACTGCCTGCATCCAAAACAAATTTAGGAGCCCAGATACCTGTGAGGCCTGCCGGGGGCTGTGGTGAGGAGTGTGCTGCTTCAGGGTACGAGGTCATCAAGCTGTTGACTGAAGACTGATGCATCATCGTCACCTGTGTTGCATGGGGCCAAGCGGAAGTTCATCACCCAATGCGGCTGCTGGTGAGCCCGTTTCAACTATGACCTCGGTAGCACTGTTAGAAAGTCTGTGTGCATCTTACAGTTACATCCAAAAACCTGGATGAATATCTCGGTTTCAAACCGTGGCTTGGGGGTGTCAGGTAGTTAGGTGGAGCAGGGACCCCAGAACCACACACCACATCCAAATCTGCCTAGTGGTTCTGGGGAGAGTAGGCTCCTCCTGCATGTACACTTTCTTTTTCCTTGTCCACTGAGGGACAGTGGTTGGAGGCCCCAGGCCGGGAAAAAAAGCCTGTTCTTAAACGTTTCAACCTTGGCTGACTGTGACCCCAGTACAAGGACATTGTGAGTGCCCTGAAAAGCATTTACCACAGGCCCCTGATTTTAACTCTTTGGACAGTGCTTAGGCACATAACAAAAATCTATATGGTTCTAGGTAATGCAATTGAGAGGCCTGGTTTTCTTTCAGTATGATCATTTTATGTATGCATACGTTCCTCATGTGCATTAAAGTGCCTTATCTTTAAAAGTAATGCACCCTCAGAAAACCCAATTATAACCGACATTAAAAAGTCCTATTGTATTCTGGAAGTTTAAAGTCCACCAAGACCATGAGTAATCCTCGGATCATTGTGCCCAACTACCAATGACAAGTCAAGCACTAAAGGATAGTATATGGTCATCTAGCCTAGGGTCCAATAATACTGCGTGCCACCAGTGGTAAAGGACTAACTGAAGCTCAGTAACCTCGGACGCCCCAGGACCAGGTTTCCAAACAAGTATTCTGTGCAGTTCCCTCACTTCTGTGTTATGCTCCTCAACTAGATATCGACTTTATCCAGGTTTTTTATGGCCTTCCATTGACTCTACAAGTCTTACTTGAAGTGGCCTTGAGTCCTGTCAAGGCCTCAGAACCCATTTCATGCCCTTCACCATAATGAAGTGCAGAGGATAGAAGCCGGGTGCCCCCTTATTTTGGACCAACAAGTACTCTGTGTGAAGATAGACAAGTACTTGAGTCTAGAGGTGATCACCTGTTTGCTGTGGATGTTTGGATATACCAACCTCTCTAAGAAAGATCCTTCCAATTACTGCATTTTGGCCTACTCTAAATTATTCAAAGGATATCTACAAACACAGCACTTACCTCCTCATTCACCAAGATCCCTCGTACAAAGTCATCTCTCGTCTGGTAATCAAAGTTATCAGTGAACAGCTCAGCAACCTGTATAAGAAAAAGTGCAAAGGGTATAAGGGTTGCTCTAACATTTTTTTACATATTTTATATTTTTTAGGGTTGAATAGTGGCTTTCTGGGCAAGCTTCATAGAATACAGAACATGCCCTATAAATCTTTTGAGCTTCTGACTCACAGGAAGAACCACTGCTTTATGAAGGTCACTAATGCAACTCAGATGTTGCATCCCCACTACAGCAACCCTGTGGTCTGTAAGTAAAGACTCCTTATGTTAAAGGCTGATGAAATAAGCAGGCAGGCATCATAGTTATCTGCAATTACATGGGTTTGCCCTTTGCTGTCTCCAACCCCAATGATTGGTTACTTGGTGCTGCTACTATAAACTCACAGCCTACCACAGAAGCCAACTGCCCACTACACTCATGAACATTCTAGGTGTGCCAATACTTTCCGAACGACCTCTTCCAGTCCCCATCTCCACAGCAAGAGACGGCTCGGTCCTTAAGAACATAAAAGAACCAAGTCAATGCCCCAAAAGACTTGTGATGCAACCTAGAATTACTCACCTGCGGAGAACAGATGCTTATATGACAATCCAACAAATCATGGCGCAGCTCCACTTCTCCAGCACCGCTTTGGAAAATACTCTAGAAAACAAAAATTCAATATTGGAAGTGCCTAATATATAAAAAGATATAACATACTTCACATTTCAAAACAAGTTCCTATCAGTTTCTTTTTGCAAGATTAACAATTCTACAGGCCATTGGTCATCCAAAATCTAGCTTTAGTGTTTGAATTAGTTTTTCAAGCAAAATTAGGAAAATTATATTTTCAACAAAAGCCCGAGTAGCGCTAGGTGTGCCAAATCATTTTTACCAGTATGTTTTTTTTTCTTGTATTGATTTCATTGTTCCAGCAGAAGTATTACTGACATGCTTGTATCCTACCCACATACACAATTTGCAATTTTCCAAATTACCAAATTTTGACCTAACTTTTCCTTTAGCTGCCACATCTATTATAAACTGATAAAAATAAGGAACAGGAAGATGAAAAGAATCAGATCATAAAAAAAAACCTAATGGCTTGCTGCTCCAATTGTGTGTTGTAGGAAGCTCGCTCTTTATATTGCAGACCAAAATTGGGTACACTGTTCAAAGAGTCGATAAAAACCCAGAGGTATCACAGAGGCACAAATGACATCCCAAATGCTCTGTTTTGTGGTAGTGTGGACAAGCAGTTAGGCATATGAGAGGATAGGGCTAAGCATGATCGGCACACACTCATGCAGTAAGTGAGACTCACGCTCAATAAAGAAATCGGAGTCTAAATTACAAAAATAACACATACTTTAAATAAACTTTGATATCAAGATCAACGCAGTCAGGGGAGTACTTTTGGAGTTATACATTTTTACAGTTTTTAAAACTTGACAGTGCAATGTTTTGGTGCAGTATTGTTATCTTTAGAGGAAAAACAGGTATGGCATTTGGACACCTAAAACGACTTACGGTACTGTTCTCCTGGACTTAAGCTGCGTATGGAGCAAGGTCCAAGGCCATGCCAACAGGTCACGCCGGCAGGCTCTGGTGCATCCGGGTGCAGAGGTGTGTTACAGCATCAGGTGTCCCGTTCACTTCAATGGGGAACTGGCCTGTTACAAAAGTTGCTGAAGTGATGGACTGGAAGGTCAGTCAGGGGGAACCCACGGGGGTTGGGGTATGGGGGCTCGACCACTGAGGTACTCGGGCAAGTGGGGACACCGTCAGTATATTTCTCCTCGTGCTGTAGGGTGCGGGTGCAGTGGTGTCTTCTGGCGTCGGGTCTGGTGATGGAGCTTTTTGCATAAATGGTCTGCAGGCATAGACTGGGGGTCCAGTCCTACCAAACCAACAAGTGGGCACAGGTCTCACAGGGCCAGGATACATGTGGACACCTTTGGTTCTCTTCTCCTCGGTCCGGGGCAGACAGGTGCAGAGGTGTCCCGAGGGGTTGGGTTTCTGTCTTGTGGTCATTCACAGTTGCAGGGGTGGGACTGCAGAAACAGACTGCAGACACCGTTGAGAAGTCCATAGGGAATGCAATCAAGGTGGGTTTCGTCTCTGGGGTGCCTGGGGACCATGATGACACCACTGGTCCACCTCAACACAGGCTAGGTGGGTCGGGTGCAGTGGTGATGTCTGGTGTCGGGTTTCTGGCAGTCCTGGTTCTCGCAGGTTTTTTTTGGGGTGCCTGCGGACGCAGGAGGAGCAGCTCCTCTACCCCAAGGGAGTTTTTCTTGGCAATCTGCAAAGCCCTGGCAGCTCATTCAGTTTTGTAGAGGCTGCAGAGGCAGGACGTGTCAGTTGCAGCAGGCCGGCCAGTAGAGTCGGCGCCAATTCAGTCAGTGCTCCTCAGTTCTCAGGTTCAGCAGGCTTTTTGTCCACTCCATTTGTGTCCAGCGAAGATATGGTTTCCTTGTATCATTTTAGGGGGCATTAAGAGGAGTGAAGGTAGTAGCCAATGGGCTACTTATCCTTGGGGTCACTACACCACTTAGATTACCACTTCCGATGGGGATTGGGCATCACCCTGTCCAGAGATCTTAAATTCCACCACACACAAGATAGAAAATCCTGCTAAGTCGAGTCCACTTAAAGCTGGACAACCTAGGGCTGTGTCCAGCCTGCAAGGGTGACACTTCTCCTGCATAGCTAATGTTCCCAACTGTCCAGGTGCCAGATGGGCCTTGGGGGGTAAAAGGGGGGGGGGGGGGGGGGAGGAGTCAGCATCCTCCTCTGGGGAAAGCCAGATCTGCATACCAAAGGCGGTGGGCTTCTTTGAAGCTCTCTGCCTTAGAATGCAGATTTGCGGGTCATCCTGTTGGGAGGTGTGTAATAACACCCTGACCAGAGCAGACTTTGTTTCTGACCTCACCCAAGGAGGCCAGATTCTCATCTGTTGGTGGCAGACTGGACAATGAGCTCACAAGCAGTTGGTAGGTTTTTCAGGGGCGCCTCTAAGATGCCCTATGGGTGCATGTATTAATAAATCCATCACTGGCATCAGTGAGAGTTTATTAATATGAGATGTTTGATACCAAACATCCCTAGTTCCAGTGAAGCCTCTACAGCTCTTAGGACCCCTCCTTAGTACCCATGCCACAGGTACCAGAGGTACCATATACTAGGGACTTAGAGGTGATAAAGGGGCCTGGCCACTTGAGGATCAAGTGAGCATGTGTCTTGTTTTGTGAAGGATTACTGCCACGGGGAGCCTGGTTAGCAGGAACCCAGTGCACTTCAGTCAAAATTGCATCAAAAAAAAAAAAAAAAAGAGTCAGATAGTTTTTTTTGTTGAATATTTGTTGTATTTCTTGAATATTTGTTGTAGTGCAATGGGTGTGAGCAACCTAGTGGCTCTCAGGAGTTTGTATATAGAATGCCACACTGGCTGTAGTAGTCCCCCCTAGGAATCCACATGAGTAGGGAGCTCCTGGTCATTGATACTTGTGTCTCCCCTGTGCTCTCCTAGTGGCCCCCATTTCTGCTTCAGTCCAACGTTTAAATTCTGTAACCCATCTTGATATGGGAGGAAGCTTAGCCACCTTCCACAAAAGCGCTATCTGCCTCTTGGCCAACAAACTAGTGAGATCGATAAGATTACATTCGGGCTCGAGGTTTCTGTGGTGTGCAATCAATCCCAGCAAACCTAACCCTAGGTGCACAGATTCCTGCCTTTCACGTCAGAGTGGACCGTGTATCTGAGACCCCTAATCTGCTCCTCTGACACAGACAGGTTTAGTTGGACAGGGAAACTTTCTGGGTGGATTCTGTCGGACACTCACAGGATAGTGGAGCCGTTTTGAAGGCAGGACCAGTAACATCAGTGCTACTCTCCCCATATCTGACATTGGGAGATGTTTTGTTTAGATTTACAGAGGGCAGATAGGTCTCTTGTTTGATTACTGCTGAGCACTAATCTCTCTAAATATGGACATCTATGTAGTTAAGCCTGCGGGACCAACTGCATGCCTACAATGATCATGTATGTTTGGGCTTGGATTATGGCATTCCTGAGTGTGAATATAAAGGACATAGTTTTGCTTATGTCAAGCCCTGAGAGTTGATCAAACGCTTTGAATATTTATATGAAAGACTGGAGTGCCGAGCAAGGATCAAATACAGTAGGACGTCCTCTGCCTGAAGAGGTAGATTATGGTCTACAAGGAATAGCTTTATCCCTCTGTGATTTGGGGATCTGCGCTCCCGGTAAGCAATGGGTCCATAGTCAATGTAAATGTCAGAGGCAACAATGGTCAGCACTATCACATAACTCACTGGATCATCCAGCTGTTGGAGAACATCTCTGCTATCTTTACCCTCACTGTTGGGAATCTACATAGTAGTATCAGCCATTCCAAGTATTGGTGCCCAAATTTTAAGTGCCTTAGTGCCTACCAAATGAACCTTATCTGATGGTATCGAATAACTTTTCAGTGTCTATGAAAATCACAGTGGGAGCCAGGACATACTATGTTAAATCTATTGATATAGTAAAAACTTTCATTTGGTCTAGGGAAGTGTTTGTACTGGGAACAAACCCAGATTGACACAGGTGTATCAGACTGGCCAAGACTGACATCAATCTGATTGCCCGGATCTTTCCCAGTAATTTGTAATCTGTATTCATCAATCAGAGTGGGAGATAAAGAGCAACATCAAGCTTCTCCTGCCAAGCTAAGGAGCATCGCTATCAGCACTTGCCTAGTTTAAGGGGAAGATTACCTAGTTTAAGAGAATTGAGGTGCTAGCAGACACACAAATTCAGCATAAAATTCTGAAGGAAGACCATCTGTGCCAGGTGTCCTACCCCTGTATAGATATCTGATCTACTGTGACTTGGACATCTAACAAGTTCACATCATCTGCCAATAGAGACAGAAAGAATAATAAAATGGACAAAGAAGCTTGCACCTCTCTGCCCAGTCTCATATTCGGGTCAGAGTACAGCAGGGAGCAGAAGTAGCAAAGAAATGTGGTTAATCTCGAACTTTGGGTGTTCAAGCTCCCCAACCAACTCTGTTGCGCAAGGCCGTTAATGGGGATCGGTCCATGGAGCGGCTAAATATTTGCACTACTGGTGATGCTCATCGATGATGTTTCATCGGCCGCTCCTTGGCTGATCTGTTGGCCACTTTCTGCTCCTGGGTAGGTCACCGCGTTAATCTGTTCATCCTTCTGGGGTGCATATATGGCCTGGCAACACCAGGTTGCTCTCTGAAAAACCCATCACCTCTATCCATGCCGACATTTCAACAATGGTGCCACATACCATTCTTGAGTAGCACAAGCCGAATGTCACAAGTTTGTGCTTTATCTCCAGGAAGGACCTACTTTGTTGCTGGACCGCTGCTGAGTTGATTGGGAAGAGCAACACTTTTGGTCTTTTTTTATGTGGACCCCCTCCTTCAGTCCAGCTTGTCAAAGGAGGACATCAATGCCACAATATTTTGTGATGGTAGGCATTAGGGGCATCTGGAAAAGGGATGGGTTGAGGGCCTGATAAGATCGTTTGAAAAGCCCTCCAAAGTCCCCTCTTCCTTTTATTTTTGCTCTGTGGCTTCTACCCGGTACTTCAGGTTTCTGATCCTCTTATTAGGTCTTCCAGATGTTCCTTAAGGCCTCCTCCACATCCGGTTCCACGACCAACATGCTGGATTCCACTAGGGTCAGTGTTTCTGATATTTTCTTACGGTTGGCTCTCAAAAAAGACTAATACTGTGTCATGTTAATTTTTATTCTATACTGTCCTTGACTACTAGCAGGATTTTTGTCTGGCCTACCTGAGGAGTCAACAGACAATGACCTCACTGTGGAAGTATCATTGCCACTTAATGGGTGCTGTGTGTATGTGGACATGTGTCATGTTTTGGGGTTGTCATTGTTCTTCCTCAGAAATACCCAGTTCATTTTCATGAGTAGGTACATTCAGAGAAGGGCGGTGATGTACATGTTTTGCTACACTGTTGTACCCTTGAGCACATTTGCGCAGCTAATGAGTGCATCTCGGAGATTCAGCCAGGCCATCGCACAACTTCTTACCAGTGGAGGGTTTGTGCCCTTGATGCTCAGGTATTTGCATATTAGGAGGATGCCGTTCTTTACAACATCAGCAATTTGAGGCAGAGCTCAGCACACTGAGGTTAAGGGCGTATCACACCAGATGTCCAGGTGACCGTGCGGCTCCTGAATGAGGGGACTCTCCAAGTGATGAGAGAAAAAGATAGGAATACTGAAAAGTTTTCCATTTATCTCTACGATGAGCCCTGCGTCCCTGGATTCAAGTTTTTTTTCACCTTATTACCTGTGAGCCGTTACATCCTAAACAGTCAATACTTCAGGCCATGCTCATCTGCCACCAGCCAGCTCTTCACTTTGGGCAAGGGCAGCACACATTCACCCCTTACAGTCAGGCAAGTCTCTTGTTTGCATCAAAAACTGGCAGTCAAGTTGTGCAGCAAGGATTGCATCACCATCCCAAGTTGGGGGGGATAGCTGTTCCCGCATTACTTGCAAAAACAACAAGGTGATCGATGGTACGCTTGAATTATTCTCAGCCACTGACAATCGCTCAGGGTTGCACTGCAATACATTGATTTTTGCACACCATGCCACCTCAGCCTCAAGACGGCCATATGCAAATCAGCCTTTACCCTGCTCCTTGCAGGAACAATCCAGCCCGAAATCCCAGGCCAGGGGCTCCCTGAACCGCAAGACAAGCAACTTAGGGCCAGGTTCACCCTGGTTAGGGCTGTTCAGCCAGGTATAGCTTGGTTCCAGTGACCAATGCAAAAACAAGATGGTGATTGATGGAATGCTTGAAATAATCCCAGTCACTGACAATCGCTCGGGCTGCATCCTAATCCACCGCTTTTCATCCGCCATGCCACGTCACTTTGGACACAGCCATACGCAAATCAGCGTTGACCCTGCTCCTCATGGGAACAGTGCAGCCCTTTCTGCCAGGCCAGGTCCTCCCTGAACCGGAACACAGGTAACCTAGGACTGGTTTAGCTCTAATTAGAGCTCTTCAGCCAGGAATAGCTTGGTTCAAGTGGCACAGTGAGCCCACAGTGAATGTTGCTGTTTTTTATTTTGAAGACCTAAGTGCGCCGGGAATGCCCAGACGTGGAGCAGGGTCAAAGCTGATTTACATATGGCTGTGTCCAAACTGAGGTGGCATGGTGGGTGAAAAATGAAGAAAGATACCCTACTAAAATGACTGCAATACTTTACACTTTAAAACTCACAGTGTATGGTGCAGTGCGGGAATCACAAAAGGCTGTTTATATGTAATACAACATAATTCAAATACCTTTGAAAGGCCATTACATCTCTTCTGACTGCAAAATTGTGTTTCAGAATCCTGGTTTTTAAAATGCAGGTGGTAGCTTATCAAAGATACCAACCTTTGTTACTGCCCCTACTGCGCTTATGACTCTGAATCGTCCCGCTACAGCTCTAAACTCCTGTCTTTAGTACTGACCATAGGGAAGCCGAAGCGCTTGAGCCCACGAGTTTTTTGGTAGTGCAACACACGGCATGTACTGCTGTCCATGGCAGTGATGACATCATCCTCCTGGCACCTGGTGCGGTGACCCGGTGAAGCCTCCTTAAATATCATAGTCATTACTGAAACATTCTTGTCCACCTTACGGCGAGTCCTAAAAAACAAAAGGAAATAATTAGCAAATTTTGTTTTAAAAGGACAATAACCCAAAAATCACACACTCAAAGGCCTGAAGGTGTGGCCCTTTAGAAAAAGGTCAATAGCTTAGATGTAGCAAAATTCCTGCACCTGTGCAATGATAAGTTGAGGAGGACAGTGCTTGAAAAGGAAATAATAAACTAATAATAATAAAAAAATAAAAATCACAGCAATGAAGCAAGAAGGCTAACAGTGTATGCTACAAACAACCACTAGCAAAGATGTAAAATTTCTAGGAATAAACTAAAAACACTTTTGGGTACTGGGTCTCTTTCCATGCTTACGGTGAACATGCTTCTGATACCGGCCTATACAATCTTGTAAAAAAACATATTACCAACTATGTTTTTTGCAGGTTGGAAACTGTGTTTTGGGAACGGGAAGTGGCTCATCTCATGGTTTTGAATGTATTTTCTACTGAGACATTGTTAATGCACATATGGAGTCATTAGCAAAAGCAAATGTAACTCTCTGTGCCTCTGTAAATAAACATCCCACACCAAGATGCAGACCAGTATGCTTGAACAATCAGATATTTTTGTACACCGATATGAGGCAAACTGCTACTGCTTTCCAATGCAAGCTAAAACAAACTGTGTTTGAGACATGTTATTGTTTAAAACTGGGACTTACTGGCTGGCAGAGACTATATGAAAAATAAACTTTGTGCTCAACTGCACTGTATGTCCAAACCATGATTGAAAGAGAAGTCTCGCTACAAGCACACTATCAACTAAAGCTTTTCTGGTGTGGCTACATGTTACCAGTTTCTAATCCTGTTCGTCAACTGGCATACCTGTACTTCATGAACTGCCATCACTTCAAGATCACAATAATACATTTAGGTGCCCGACTCTTAGACACTCCACATTTCTAAATTATGGTGGCTTATAAAGTCAGTTTCCTCTCCATCAATGAGCATGTACTAGTTTTTACTAGTTTTCATCAGGCCTACTCACTCCCCTCTTCTAAGAAATACCAAGCATTCTTCTGCTTTATGACAGAATGTTAGCTATTCTGCTCTAAGAGAAGCTGTGCACAGTCCAGTTCTGAGAAAACCCAAGGATATCTCGGCTCTAGGAAAGGCTGTGCAAGGCCCACTATAAAAAAAAAAAAAACTTGCTTCATGCAGCTATGGTCTGAGAAAAGGTACCAATTGTTGTACTCTAGGCACGGTGGCAAGAAGACCCACTTTAACAAGAGTTGCAGGTACTGCCCACACATTGAATAAACTGTTAATTGCCATGAGTTTATGGGCTTTGGCAGGGTACACATTGGGAATAGAGACTTTTTTTTTTAAACAACTTGTGAGAAGTAACAAGTTTTTACCTGTGTGCCTCCAGGGCTTTGGAGATGTTGATATTTGAGACCACATCACCATAAACTAGCAGAAAGTCAGAACGCACCAAAGATTTGGCATCCACATCCCTCAGGACATCGCCAAGTGATCGATACAGCTCAGAGGTCACCACGTGCACCACATTAGGTGAAGTTGGGCGGCACCACTTGGATTTTCTGTAAGATAAGGTAAAGATAAGGAGAGGCATGTACAATATATGTCTAGACACACCTATGTGTTGGTTATCTTGTGGGCCCCTAGAAGCATCATTTGGAAACAAAGCATGGTATCACTGTGGAATTATCTTACATAGCATGATCTGCACGGCTGCCTTAATTCGCTACTTGAGTTGGTCTCTCCTTGCAGACCAAAAGGAAGGCTAGAGAGCATGAGCAGATTTATTTAGCACCCTTTGTGGACCCAGTCATGATACTGTAATCACAACCTTTTATTCAAAGTTTATTTCAATAAATTAGAAAATACTCTCTCGCTACCTGAAGCAAATTGATGCGCTTAAGGTGTATTCTCCTCCTGCAATATGCAAATGATGCAGTCCTACTGGCTTGCCCTCCTGGTGGCTAAAGCTGAACAATTTCTACTTCTGGAAAACATGATGTATACTGGTCAGGGTATCCTCTTAGATGTTGACTTTCCGTTCCGAATGGCTAGCCGTGGGGAAAACCATTTTTTGAACCACCCAGTTCTATAGGCGAACATATAGTTTACAAAATATGAGAGTCTTTGTCCCTCCCTGTTATGTCTGTGAAAATGTTATCCATTTTCACCCATAAACAAAAACAAAACATTTAGACCCAGGAAGATGGCTTTCAACTCTAGATAGTGTATGTAAAAAGACATGTCTCCCAACCACTGACCATGGCAGTTCAGGACCAGCGCACTCCCCCATCTCAAGAAGAGGAGTTGTTTTTTTATTGTTACTTGAATGGCTTGAAAGACTGACCAATGAGGAAGATAATTCCCTTAAAAGTGACCATTCAACACCATTTTGGAACAAGTATTTCATGAACTGTTGTTCTTGAAGATTATTCCAATGTACAGTCAGATTAAGTTTCACGATGCAATTTCTCATAGGCAAGATGAGCTACATTAATGCAAGAGTAAATTAGGACTGGCTGCCTAAGAAACTACCAGGTGACAGGGTCTTCAAAAAGAAGCAGATCATTGATAGTTTTTCGTGATAAAACCCTCTCCAGTGGAAAGATCTGTGTATTAGCGTCTTCTTATGATATCATGAAACACACTACCATGTGGCGTTGGCTCTGCACATACTCAAGCCTGCCAGAAGGGCAGTCCACCCTACTGTTTTTTCTCAATCTAACAATAGTTACCTAACAGCATCCAACAGTTTAAATCTATAAATTGGGGAGCGGAGAGTATAAATGACTAAGGCAATAGTTATTTTTTATTTAAAGTTTTAATATTTTTAGATGCACCAAAGTTATAATCGAACAGTAACATGTAATTATCTGTTCAGCGTTCATTGAATTTATTCAAGCAAGTTTTCTTTATCATGTGTAGCTTTAATTTTCCAATTAATTTATAGACAAAAAGCAATTGTTTTTCCATGATACATTTGTCTTCCCAAAGTGCTTTTATGATGTAAAAACTACAGCCAGCGTGTCTTTCGTGGTACGAAAACATAGTCGGGGGAATAGAATTCGAAATATTGCGTAGGCTCAAACTAATGTCCTTTCTGAACATCATCGATTGCACCTTCTACTAATGTCTCCTGTCCTACCGTCTTGGAGAACATATTTGTTCACATGCTTTTTCCATCTCTTAAAACAGGACTAAGCGTCAACTGACAACATAACCTCAATCATTTCTTAAGGAACATTCTGTCTCTGCGCCACATACCAAATAATTACGTACAAATATACTTCCCAACATGGTATTAAGTGCTTTGATTAGATGTGGACCTCACACTAATCACATCTTATCATCGCTCAGCCATTATTGGTCACAGATGTTCAGATGTTCCACATGATCTAACTGCCAACTAAGGCCTTTGAAAAGAAAGTACAACGTGACAGAACGTTAAATAAGCTGGTATAAATTAGACTTTCTGCTTGGCTGTTGTCTGTCAAGGAAATCCAGACTAAATATGATGATATTCAATCTGTTCTACCCAAAACAACTTAGACTGATCCAATATCTCCTTTCACAACAGTGCGGTGCCTCGGAAGTGATAATTTCAATCACCCAAACTGTGAGCAATTTTTTCACAAGTCTCGAAAGATACAGAAATCAAGAACAAAAAACATTTCCCATAAGCCCTTCATTCACGGAGACCTCTCAAACAGTCAGACAATGCACTGAAAGATTAAAGATCCTATATCTTGTTCAAACTGAAGTTATGAGCTCACAAGGGCGTTTCCCCGTTATTGACCGAATCAAGACCTGCAAATCAGCCAGCTCGAAAGCATCAGCATTTCTGCACTAAGACAAAGAAGAAAGATGCCACATGTTCCCGTCACTAAACAACGCTGAGGTACAATGATTCTCCTACCCTCAAAGGTTCAGAAAATCAGTTGTGTCCTTTCCTAATATACCCAGGTTTCCTGATCTTGACAAAAACACCAACTTTAATGTGTTGCTTCTTACACTTGTGTTTAGCATCATAATATAATTTGCTACGATCTTGAGAACATTTTACATTGTGTTTTACCTCACTAAGGGCCAGATGTATCAAAGGTTTTTACCCATTACAGGTCTATGGGAAAATTTATTCATACGTATGGCCCTAAGTGACCAATCTACTTTAGTAATACTTGTCTTCCAACCAAAATTGTCCTTGCAAATGGGAATCCGACCACTCATTAACGCGAAAGGTGCAACCCCAGTAGATTCACAAGGGGTAGTTCTATACGCCCAGATGTCTGCTTTAATTCTTCCTTCCAATTAAATTTGTTATTGTTGGCAAGTTGAATAACACCTTTTATTACACGGTTGAATCTTTCTACTGCACCATTGCCAGCTAGATGATTCAATGAAGTAGTTTTGTGTAAAACACCTTTACATACTAAGTACGTTTTGAATGTATCAGAAGTGAATTGAGGCCCATTATCGCTAACAATACATCTAGGTAACCTCTCTTTTAAAAACACCTTATCCAAAAAATTCACAAGAGAGTCTACATCCACCCTATTAACAACTTCCACTTCTGCCCATTTAGAAAAATTATCGACCAACACAAGTAAGTACGTCTGTTTATCCCCTTCCCCGATGGGTCCAGCAATAGCAACATCAATTTTTTCCCATGGCATATTTGGACACACAATAGGATGAAGAGTTGGTTTTAACGTTACTTGAACTTTGTCAGAATTATTACATGCTTGACAATCTCTCACTTTCCTTTCAACGTCTAAATCTAATCCTGGCCACCAATACGAACACTTAACTTTGTTTTTTGTCTTTTCAATATCCAAATTACCTTCATGGCAAATGTCTACTATCCTATGTCTTAAACGCGAAGGTGGAATCACCTTGCCAATTCTTAGCACCCGACCGCCTTCTAATGATAATTCATGTCTCAATTCCCAAAACACACAAATTCTGTGATCTATGTGCCGTTTCTTTGGCCACCCGTCCTTGATGAACTCACTTAAAACACCCAAAATATCGCCAGATACCTGCGCTTGTTCCAATCGTCACTAGTTATACCAGGTAACTCATCAAGCACGTTGGCCACTGAAAATGTTTCTAGATCTGTTTCTTCACCATTCGGTACAGGTAACGGCAACCTACTTTAAAAAAAAAATCTGCCACCACATTCTTAACTCCAGGCACATATTGTATACTGTAATTAGAATCCAACAGCCTAACAGAGATATGAGATATGCTAGGTGAAGCAGAAATTAAAACCCTGGTGGTCAAAACCTTGGTGACCGGTTTATGGCACTTCTCAGTATAACAAGGTGGCCCCAAATGTAATGTCTGAAATGTTCCAATCCCCAAACAAAAGGTAACTTTTCACACTCAATATTACCTTTTCTTCGGTATGGGTATTTGAGCGTGAGCCAAAATCTATAGTTATTTCAACACCCTTGTTATCACTTTGACTCAAAGTGGCACCAATACCCTTCGCACTAGCACAGAGGTCTTCAATCTGTGGGTCGCGACCCCCGGGGGGGGCATGGAGTTCTGGAAAGAAGGTTGCGCACTCCCCCAGCCGATCGTAAAATGCTTCAGCTGAACTTTTACTGATTGAGTCTCCTGTGCTGTGACATGAAGCTGCACAGATAGCTAAAGAATCCTTCCTGCCAGGGGGCCTGCTTCCTGAATGAAATGTAAACGTTAGCTACAAGTTGATCTGCAAATGGTAAAATATTCAAAATGATCCAATCACTCAAAGCTTTGTGATGACAAAGATTTGTTCTATTGGAGTGGTAGTGCAAAGAGTTACCAACTGGGCTGTGAAGTGTGTGCTTTTAATTGTAATTGTATATACATAGTGCTTAATACCCCTGAGTGGGAGTTGAAGGGACAGCTGTTAAAAAAAATGTATTACATATGGTCTGGTAATACTTAAATCTACACTTTAGAAACACCATTTTATCTTAAATCTTTTTTGTGCATTTTATAGTGGCCTATCTTATACAGTGTGTTATGCAAATATAAAATAATGACTTACATTTCACAGTGCTTTCTGTCGCAGGCTGTGACCTTGTAGCACTAAAAATACACAAGTCACTATTCTCCACTGCACCAACCAAGATTTAATTCTGTGGCTGTCTGCTTACACACACACACACACACACCTGCAATGTTATTAGCTTTTAACAGTTGCCTCGTGGTATGCGTTTAAAAAAAAAAAAACAATTGTGTACAAATTTTGCATAAAACTCCACCAGACCCAAAAATGCTGGTAAGTCATCCTTACTCTGAGGTCTAGAAGCACATTTTACAGCATCAATTAACTCTCTTTTAGGTTTGATACCAACCTCTGAAATTTTGTGGCCTAAATAATTTATTTTTCTCTCAGCAAATCTGTACTTACTTAATTCTGCTGTTAAACCCTGCTCAACTAACCTTTGTAAAACGTTATCAAGAATAAGATCAAGCTCTTGTCTGCTCTTCCCCATCACCAATATATCATCCTGAAAAATGAGTACGTCTTTCATGTCTGAGAAGACATTGTGCATTAGCCTTTGAAACATTGCTGCTGCTGAAGCTAACCCAAAATGTACTCTTTTGAATCTAAAACATCCTAAGAGTGTTATGAAAGTTATAAGACTTCTGGTCTCAGCATGCAAACATATCTGGTGATGGGCAGCTTTTAGATCAATACTGGAAAACCACTTAATCCCTCTTGTGCATGCTAACATCTCACTGATTTTGGGTAAGGGAAATTGATCTACAAGAAGGCTTTTGTTGAGATCCCGAAGATCAACACACTGTGTAAGCTTCCCATTTAGTTTTTCTAAAGCCACGACTAAAAGTGCAACCCATTCCGCAGAATCGACAGGTTCAATAATACCTTCTGACTGTAACTTTTGAAGCTCTTTCTCCACCTGATCCTTCAATGAAAAGGGAATGCTTCTAACCTTATGTACAACTGGAGAAGAATCGGGTTTAATTTATATTCTGTGTCGGAACCCCTTAAGTTTCCCAATTTGCCCTGAGAATACCTTAGGAAATCTTTTTTGCAATGTCAGAAATAAACGGTGCCTCCTGTTGTACTACCAAAACAGGTACTGAACTACTGGCATCAAGAATGATACAAAGTTTGCCCTGATCTTTCCGCCCAAGAACAGATTCACCTCTTTCAGATACACAGATTTTGCAATGAACCTGCTTTTGTTTGAACTTGACTAACAATTTTTTGTAGCCAATCATAATTATAGGCTCCCCTGTAAAAGTCTTTGGAGAAATAACGGGTTTCTCAAGACTATTTCCTAGAACAGGCACTAAACACTGTTGCCAGACATCCTGATTCACAATAGTGCAAGGTGAACCCGAGACTGCAACTACAGAAATGTATACAGCCCAATAGATATATTGCATAAGAGTCTGTTGTTACTCTCTGTTATGTTCAATAATTTATCATCAATATTCAAAACACATAAATTTGAATCATCAGAAGAACTATTTTGTGAATGTACTTCCTCTATACATTTCACACAAACATCTTTATTCACATTCTTTTTCTTACAACACACTTTAGCAAAATGAACCATAACCCCACAGTCCGAGCAGGGCATTTTTTATCATTAGCTAAATGATACTTGCTCCACATCTGAAACAAGCTTTTCTTTCTTTCAAATTAACGTAATCTTTACATGTGGAACCAATGAATTTTTTTGAAGTTTTGTTGGACTTCCTCACTTTGGCTACCATGGAATTGTTCTCTGAATCAGTAGTCATTTTATCTTCACTGCTCACAACAGCCTTAGAACACCTTCCAGTAAGTTCAGCACTCTTAACCATGTCAATGCTTTCTTGAAAAGACGCTTCTCCTCCTGCCCAAAGTTTACCTTGAATAAGAGGATTCGCTGTATGCATCACAATTTGATCTCTAATAAGATCATTATGAAGATTCCCAAATTTGCAAGAGAGAGCTACATTTTCAAGTGCCGCTACATAATCCTCCACCAGCTCCTCTGGTTGTTGCTGCCTATGAAAAAATGTGGAACGATCCACATCAATACACACTGTTGGTTTAGGCTACTGAGTAAGATCATCAAGAGCGTGAGTATACTCATCTGGAGGTCTAACTTTTTTTTATTAATACTGTTGTAAACTTTTAATCCTTTTGCTCCTAAACAATGTAGAAGATTTCTTTTCCTCTGGTATAAGATCCTCATCATCTTTAAAAGATACAATGTAATTTTCAAAATATTCTTTCCACTCTTAACCATTTCAAGCATGGTTCACAACTTTGAGGCAAGAATGGCTCTCGGGGAGTAAGGGTCCACACATTTCCTGAAGTCATGCACTAAATTATACGTAACAAAAATAAACATGAAACATAGTAAGAAAATACTCCATTAAGGAAAAGAAAAAAAAAACTGCACCAAAAATGAAAAAAAAATATATATATATATTTTTTTTTAATTGCATTTGTGAGTAACGATCAGCAAACATATTTCAAATCCCTCATGAGAGAAAATAAGGCGATTAAAAAAAACGAGCTCAGGATAAAAACAAGTTCAAAGTAACTCCGTCCGACTCGCGTTGTAGCCAATCCACACGTTTGATTCTTTGTAAAGAAACAAGGCTGCGGAAAGAGCACGAATTCCTTAGTAACTATAGCAACGCCGTGCTATCATTAAGTAAAACGTCAACGCTGTGCAAAACTGGTTGCTTAGAAACTGGAAACCAAGATACGTGTCAACTCTGTAATACGTCACAACGTTTGAAATGCCAAGAAGCAGGAGACCAAACCACATAGAACGTCAGGATTCCGTTGCGCGAGCTCAGATCCGACAGATCGCGCGTGCAACGATGTAAAGTACTCACAAGTGGTCCTGGCAAATGACTTGTAGAAATCCTGCAGCACAGGCCACGCTGATGAAAAGAATGCTGACAAATACAGGAAACAGCAGAAACTTCGGCTTGAAAGTCCTGACCTAAATGCAATTGCCCAGTGGGTTCGTTGTCGGGGTCAAGCAGCTTGTCGCCAAACTTTAAGACACTCGACAGTATTGGTAAGTTTGAGATGCGTTTATTAATGAAATTGAGACCCCTACACACTGCACAGCCTCCGTCCTGCTTCTCCAACCGCCAACCATAGAAGCCCTGACCGCGATCGAACTAAGTGACATTGTAATATTAGATGTCACTTATCATGAACACAACAAAAGGTAAAGCCAGCTTTCAACTTAAAGTTGCAGATCAGCTTCCTGATAGAGAGCCCTAAAACATTTCTGGAAAAGTAAACATTCGCTACTCAACACAGTACACAAGCTAATACTGGGCATATACATCAGGCGCAGATTTCGTAAATCACGTAAACAGAGATTCTACAAAAGATACAATGGGAAAGCAGTTCTTCGAGTATGACAGAATTGAGAGATGGAACATGTGTGGTTCATACCCACAACAGTATTCCAGAAGGATCTCCACTCCTAAAGTGCTGGTTCCCTGTATCTAATTCTGGCTCCATTCCCACACTGAGGAAGAGTAAGGAAACAGGATCAATATCAAAACAAGCAGGAAAGTTAGAATTTAGGTAACAGAAGCATTACTTACTGCAAATGCTCCTTGATTTGATGGCTCATGCAGCAACAAAAAATGAAGGTCTCCTGAACTCCAGTAGCCGTAAGGAATTCAAGCGTATAATCGATCAATGCCACATTGACCAATGGAAGGAGGACCTGCAAACAGAACATACATATCTAATGAACACATAATGTGAATGGTTGGGCACTTATTAGTGAACGAGATATCACAGACTTGAGGAGATAAGATAGATGCCAGATAGTGGTTATGTTGTAGTTGTGCTAACGTGCAAAGCAGGCCGTCTCAGGGGTGCCAAAGCTAGGTTTTACTCTAGTAAATGGGATGGTCATGCAATCGTTAAGCGCAAGATGGAGGGCATTAAAATGTCACTAGCAGAGGTATTCCAAGGTATATACTGGGGCAGTGACCAGGAACTGCACAATCAAAGAGCAGCAATGCATTAAACGTAGCAAGAGTAGTCAACTTAACCAGATTCCTTAGGGCAAAGACATTTGATTATATGAGGATAAAGCACTAATATCAACAAATGTAGCTTCAAAGCTTTAAGGGCAGAGTTCCATTTTTGCATCAATTTAACTAAGGGTGTATGCACGGTAACATTATCCTGCCACTTTTCTGTAAACACAGGTATGCAGGCACCATATTTGAATAAACTGCTTATGCAAAAAAATGACACTTATGTAATGTGGTTTGAATAAAACTGAAATGGCATCCATGTGCAGTTACATACATAAAGCATCGTACTGTAAGGAAAGAGCTCAAATCCTTGCACACTGATCTCACATATTTGTTTGTTTATTTACGTGTAGGTGTACCAAATAAGAAATCAAGAAGAACATGCAGTCACTCAAGATGAGGTAAGTGCGTATACTTTGGGCTTACTGGATTAAAATTACAAAACAGAGCATGTCAAATATTGGTGCTAGAATAAATTAGGTGTATACTCTTAAAAAAATATAGAAAGGGTGTAGTCAAGAACGTTCATCAGGATGGCTGCAAGACAACTCATGCACTTTGCTTTGTTCTACTTACCTCCTTCCAAAGCAGGCTACAGAGACAAAACTCCTGGGTACAAACAGTGACAGGCACAAAAATATACACAGAATGGCAAGTGCAAAAAGTAAACACAATCCTAACCTTTGTATAACAGCCAGGCTTTACCATACTTCACCAGCACACTACAGGGATAGAGACTGGCTAGCAGCAGCTCAAGCTTCTCTAACATACAGAACGTGAACATTGTAGTCTGTGGCGCAATGAAGCATGCAGATTAGCAGGGGCGCTCTGTGAACCGCCCCCATATGTGCCTGGCATGATCCTATCCCAGCTCCACTCACCCGAGCCCGGTCCTTGCTCACGGGGCTGAAGCGCCGAGTGAAGCTGTCCGCCACCAGCACGGCCTGCAAGGGCGGCTCCTCCTCCTGCTCGGCCCCGGCCGGCCCTCGGCCCGCACCGCTCGGGCGCTTCCCTCCTCGACTCGCTGTTGTGGCCGCCATGTCTAGCTGGAGCAGGTGGCCACGCGCGATGACGTCAGAGACTGGGCCACGCGGATGGGCTGTCAGTGGCAGAGTGCCGCGGACAGCGAAAAGAGACTACAGCGTGCGGACAAAAAAACACAAAAGAAGGACAAGTGTGGCGGACGCGTTACCAGGCAACGATGTTGGCATCTTAGATTTGGACTTCTCCTGGTGCTGTGAAAAAATAAAAATTGTAGCTACTGCGCCAAGTATTTTAAATTCTCTTAGCTTACTAGAACCTATGCAGGCGGGAGATTCCCGCTTTTTGAAGCAAAAAAATGTTATTTTGGCTGCAGCCCGCCTGAAATTGCCTCTGCTTCAATAGAAGTCAATGGGAGAAATACATTATTTAAAATCTCTATCTCTCACTTTCCTCTTCTAAAATGTTGGCATGCATCTATTTGGGACACAGAGGCCAGGGTTATGTGTATCTCTCTTTACCGCAAAATTCGCAGGAGCCATTGAAAACAGTTTAAACACATAAATTACAGTTCCCGGAATTATTTTTCAATTTGACGTGGCTCCAATCACTAGTCCTCATGTACTTACCTTTTAAGCCGACCTGCCAAGTATCACGCATCAGGGGTTTGACTAACACATTTTAGTGCTGGTGTCCGCATCACAGCACAAAAATAAATTGGTTACTCTTTTACAGAGCTTCTTAAGAAACTGTCTGTACATGACAAGCGCTCCGCATAGCTGAATAAAAATAGCCAGTGCACCGCACTGGCTGTGCAAATTACAGCTTATTATCCTACTGCCTGGGTACTCAGTCATCGCAGTCTTGGACTTGAGCTGGGAATATTGTTTCGGCCCTGCGCGGCAAACGCAACTTGTACTCTGGCTGCACATGCCCCACCCCGAGACACACATTGGCCGCTGGAATATTGGTGCAGCTGTGTGCGTTCAATTTGCAACAGAGGCGTCTTTATACAACCTGAAATAAATATGAAGCACCAGGCTCAGAATTACACTGATTCAGCGCCATTGCAGTTATTTAATTAAATTGTTGTGGTCAGTGGCATGAGAGTGGGGGAGGATGCCAACAATTAAGGATCGGAGAGCAGATCACCCTCCGTGCCCATCACATGTTTGTACCTGGCTCCCAAACAGAATTGCCATCTGGCCAGCTGTATACTGGCATGGCCGGTATTTTATTGTCTTGTCGGTACAAAAATTAGAAAAGTCACTTTATGCCTGTATTTTTACCCCAATATCAATACATAATTTAAATAGTAAACGTTAAAAGATAACACTTTTAAATGTGTTTTATAGCTGTTATAATGATCAGTGACTGCTCATTAAAGTAAACAAAGACAGAAATGGCATGTTAAAAACAAATACAGACATTTTAAATAAAGTTCTAAGTAAGAGTCAGATCAAGGCCTTTACAGACTCTTCTTAAAAGATGAGCAGATAGCAAGTACTTTTGTCTGGTAAAGTTGGCAACCCAACTCCCAAACATAATTGAAACCGGCAGCAGCCTCTAAGTAACCCTAATCTAATTCAGCAATGCAGCTATGCTGTACTTTATGTTGCACTCCATTTTTACATTTTATAGACAATGGTGGTCATTACAACATTGGCGGTAAAAGCCGCTTACCGCCGTGCAGAAGACTGCCAACACACCGCCGCGGCCGCGGAATTCCGCCACAGCTATTATGACCCACATTTCGGAATCCGACAAAATTCAGACACCCACACAACTCCGCCACACCAAAGGTCAGTGATAAACTGGCAAAAACAAAACCTCCACCGTCACGCCAACAGAAATACGCCCACACTATCACGACACACGAATCCACGCAGTGGTCTTTCAACCGCGGTATTCCATTGGCAGTACACACCGCCGCGCTCAAAATACACACACATATACAAAACACCGCCACATTGGACAATTCCAAATACACACACCTGATACACATACACACACCACTCCCACACACCCAATACAATATAAAACACGCACTCACATCACCCACAAACCCCTAGGACCACTATTACAGAGAGAAGGCCAGAGAGAGACACCACTATCCACAAACCAGCATCCACAGGCACTCAACACCATCACCCACACAACTTCCACGCACAAAACACCACACACCACTACATATCACCACACTTATCAACACACACTCAACCCCACACATCATCTACACCACCCCATGGCACGGCAAAGACACCCCAGGTTCTCGGAGGAGGAGCTCAGGGTCATGGTGGAGGAAATCGTCCGGTAGAGACACAAGCACACCTCAATTGCAAGGAAGATGGAGCTATGGCGAAGAATAGTCGACAGGGTGAACGCAGTGGGACAACACCCAAGAAATCGGGACGACATCAGGAAGAGGTGGAACGACCTACGGGGGAAGGTGCGTTCCGTGGTCTCAAGACACCACCAGGCGGTTCAGCGGACTGGCGGCGGACCCCCACCTCCTCCCCCACAACTAACAACATGGGAGGAGCAGGTCTTGGAGATTCTGCATCCTGAGGGCCTCGCAGGAGTCGGTGGAGGAATGGATTCTGGTTAGACAAATCTTAACTATTACATCCCCCACCCTACCTGCATGCCAGCACATACCGCCACCCTCACCCTCACCCCCATCACACCAACTTCTCACAAATGTACCAATATCACAAACCACCCATCCCAAAACCAAGTCCTGCATGCAAAAACAAAGCATGGACACCCATTACTAAAGCATGCCCACTGCACATACCCATATAACCCCCTAAACCATCATCACACAGGCCCCCACACAGGAATGCCAGCACTGGGGTACACGGTCACCCACCCATTGCACACCATGACACACACAGATGCAATAATCATGCTTTTCCACCCCTGCAGGACCACTACCCAACGTCACCAGACAGGAGGGTCCAGACATCTCCACCCCACCCACAGAAGAGGCCCACAGTGATGACAGCAGCTCTGTCCACCTGGATCTAGATGACCAGCCCGGACCATCGTGGGCCTCGGGACAGTCGGTTCCCCTCACACAGGCACAGGCCACCACAGACCTTCCACCCTCTGGTAACACCAGCACAGCACCCACCCAGCGGGCCCATACCTCCGTCCCCAGGACACGTCAATCAGCTGTGTGTCCACCACTACAGGGACCCCGTATTAACCCAGCACCCCAACAACAACAGGGACCTGGGGGCAGTGGTGGTGGGCACTGATGCTGACTTGACTGAGAAGTGTGCTGGGACCCTGCTAACCAGGCCCCAGCACCAGTGTTCTTTCACCTAAAATGTACCATTGTTTACACAATTGGCACAACCCTGGCACCCAGGTAAGTCCCTTGTAACTGGTACCCCTGGTACCAAGGGCCCTGATGCCAGGGAAGGTCTCTAAGGGCTGCCGCATGTCTTATGCCACCCTAGGGACCCCTCACCCAGCACGGACACACTGCTTGCCAGCTTGTGTGTGCTGGTGGGGAGAAAATGACTAAGTCGACATGGCACTCCCCTCAGGGTGCCATGCCAACCTCACACTGCCTGTGGCATAGGTAAGTCACCCCTCTAGCAGGCCTTACAGCCCTAAGGCAGGGTGCACTATACCACAGGTGAGGGCAGAGGTGCATGAGCACTATGCCCCTACAGTGTCTAAGCAAAACCTTAGACATTGTAAGTGCAGGGTAGCCATAAGAGTATATGGCCTGGGAGTCTGTCAAAAACGAACTCCACAGCTCCATAATGGCTATACTGAATACTGGGAAGTTTGGTATCAAACTTCTCAGAATAATAAACCCACACTGATACCAGTGTTGGATTTATTAAACAATGCACACAGAGGGCATCTTAGAGATACCCCCTGTATTTTACCCAATTGTTCAGTGCAGGACTGACTGGTCTGTGCCATCCTGCTGCTGAGACGAGTTTCTGACCCCATGTGGTGAGGGCCTTTGTGCTCTCTGAGGACAGAAACAAAAGCCTGCTCTGGGTGGAGGTGCTTCACACCTCCCCCCTGCAGGAACTGTAACACCTAGCAGTGAGCCTCAAAGGCTCAGGCTTCGTGTTACAATGCCCCAGGGCACTCCAGCTAGTGGAGATGCCCGCCCCCTGGACACAGCCCCCACTTTTGGCGGCAAGTCCAGGAGAGATAATGAAAAAAACAAGGAGGAGTCACTGGCCAGTCAGGACAGCCCCTAAGGTGTCCTGAGCTGAGGTGACTCTGACTTTTAGAAATCCTCCATCTTGCAGATGGAGGATTCCCCCAATAGGATTAGGGATGTGCCCCCCTCCCCTCAGGGAGGAGGCACAAAGAGGGTGTAGCCACCCACAAGGACAGTAGCCATTGGCTACTGCCCTCCCAGACCTAAACACACCCCTAAATCGAGTATTTAGGGGCCCCCAGAACCAAGGAAGACAGATTCCTGCAACCGAAGAAGAAGAGGACTGCTAAGCTGAAAAACCCTGCAGAGAAGACGGAGACACCAACTGCTTTGGCCCCAGCTCTACCGGCCTGTCTCCCCACTTCTAAAGACACTGCTCCAGCGACGCTTTCCCCAGGGACCAGCGACCTCTGAATCCTCAGAGGACTGCCCTGCTCTAGAAGGACCAAGAAACTCTCGAGGACAGCGGCCCTGTTCACCCAAGACTGCAACTTTGTTTCCAAAGGAGCAACTTTAAAACAACCACATCTCCCGCCGGAAGCGTGAGACTTGCTACACTGCACCCGACGCCCCCGGCTCGACTTGTGGAGAAACAACACTTCAGGGAGGACTCCCCGGCGACTGCGAGATCGTGAGTAGCCAGAGTTGCCCCCCCCTGAGCCCCCACAGCGACGCCTGCAGAGGGAATCCCGAGGCTCCCCCTGACCGCGACTGCCTGACTCCCAGATCCCGACGCCAGGTAAAGACTCTGCACCCGCAGCCCCCACTAGGAACTGAAAGATCGGAACTCCAGTGCAGGAGTGACCCCCAGGTGGCCCTCTCCCTTGCCCAGGTGGTGGCTACCCCGAGGAGCCCCCCCCTTGCCTGCCTGCATCGCTGAAGAGACCCCTTGGTCTCCCATTGATTTACATTGGAAACCCGACGTGTGTTTGCACACTGCACCCGGCCGCCCCGTGCTGCTGAGGGTGTACTTTCTGTGCTAACTTGTGTCCCCCCGGTGCCCTACAAAACCCCCCTGGTCTGCCCTCCGAAGACGTGGGTACTTACCTGCTGGCAGACTGGAACCGGGGCACCCCCTTCTCCATTGAAGCCAATGCGTTTTGGGCACCACTTTGAACTCTGCACCTGACCGGCCCTGAGCAGCTGGTGTGGTAACTTTGGGGTTGCTCTGAACCCCCAACGGTGGGCTACCTTGGACCCAAACTTGAACCCCGTAGGTGGTTTACTTACCTGCAAAAACTAAAAAACTCTTACTCCCCCCAGGAACCGTTGAAAATTGCACTGTCCTAGTTTTAAAATAGCTATATGTGATTTATGTAAAGACTGTATATGCTATTTTGATTATTCAAAGTTCCTAAAGTACCTACCTGCAATACCTTTCATTTGAAGTATTACATGTAAATGTTGAACCTGTGGTTCCTAAAATAAACTAAGAAAATATATTTTTCTATACAAAAACCTATTGGCCTGGAATTGTCTCTGAGTGTGTGTTCCTCATTTATTGCTTGTGTGTGTACAACAAATGCTTAACACTACTCCTTTGATAAGCCTACTGCTCGACCACACTACCACAAAATAGAGCATTATTATTATCTCTTTTTGCCACTATCTTACCTCTAAGGGGAACCCTTGGACTCTGTGCATACTATTCCTTACTTTGAAATAGTGCATACAGAGCCAACTTCCTACATCAACCCACTGTCCCACTTTGTCACCCTGTCCATATTGGAACTGCCCCAGCTCCACTTCCTATGCCCATATGGGCAATGCACCTATGAAACAAATAGACTGGACTCTGCCATGGACATTCCTCCGCCATCACCCCTCACCATTTTACTACCCCCTCCAATATTGAGCACTTAAATAAACACACTTAAAGCACAAAACAATCTGAAGTCTGTCTGTGATTTCGAAATAGTGTATTTGCAATTACAGTGACAAAATTTCCAGGAAATAGTAATGTCAACATACCGTTGTCACACAGCTCTAGTCCATGAGGAATCTAAGCAGATGACACACGTTGGGACCCACACCTGTGAAACCGTAAGGGAAAGTGACAACTCAGTGACCATACACTGGGTGAAATCGACAGACAGGAGAAGGGTAGAAGTGTAAAAGTACTTGTAGTAGGCAGGAATGTATTCTCACCTGTGTCTCACTGGAAATATTGCTGGATGACTGAGTTCCTGTTGTCAATGTCTTCTTCCTCTGCTTCCTCCTCATCACTGTCCACAGGCTCCACAGCTGCCACAACACCGCCATCTGGACCATCCTCCTGCAGAAAAGGCACCTGGCGTCGCAAAGCCAAGTTATGAAGCATACAGCAGGCCACGATGATCTGGCACACCTTTTTTAGTGAGTAGAATAGGGATCTACCTGTTATATGGAGGCACCTAAACCTGGCCTTCAGGAGGCTGAAGGTGCGTTCGATCACCCTCCTAGTTCGCCCATGGGCCTCATTGTAGCGTTCCTCTGCCCTGGTCCTGGGATTCCTCACTGGGGTCAGTAGCCATGACAGGTTGGGGTAACCAGAGTCACCTAATAGCCACACCCAGTGCCTCTGTAGTTGACCCATCACATAAGGGATGCTGCTATTCCGCATGATGTAGGCGTCATGCACTGAGCCAGGGAACATGGCATTCACATGGGAGATGTACTGGTCTGCCAAACACACCATCTGTACATTCATGGAATGATAACTCTTCCGGTTCCTGTACACCTGTTCACTCCTGTGGGGGGGACCAAAGCCACATGGGTCCCATCAATGGCACCTATGATGTTGGGGATATGTCCAAGGGCATAGAAATCACCTTTCACTGTAGGCAAGTCCTCCACCTGAGGGAAAACGATGTAGCTCCGCATGTGTTTCAGCAGGGCAGACAACACTCTGGACAACACGTTGGAAAACATAGGCTGGGACATCCCTGATGCCATGGCCACAGTTGTTTGAAAAGACCCACTTGCAAGGAAATGGAGCACTGATAGCACCTGCACTTGAGGGAGGATTCCTGTGGGATGGCGCATTGCTGACATTAGGTCTGGCTCCAATTGGGTACACAGTTCCTGGATTGTGGCACGGTCTAACCTGTAGGTGATGATCACATTTCTTTCCTCCATTGTCGACAGGTCCACCAGCGGTCGGTACACCAGAGGATTCCGCCATCTCCTCACATGTCCCAGCGGAGGGTGCGTATGAAGGACAACAGCGAGCACAGAGTCAAACAACTCAGAGGTATGTACCCACAGTCTAGACCGAACACGATTCATACACAAATTCTGTCCTGTATGTGTGTTGAGAGTAGGCCTAGGTATGTGTGACGCAGTTGGTAATTAGGCCATGTGGGCCCCTGAAATGGCGGCTGCCTGACCTATAAAGCGGGACAATGGGATGTGAGGTAACAGCGCTGGCGTTGTACACCGTCGCGGTAGGCGGTCGAAGACCGCAGCGCAATGCTGCATTGGTTAACATTGGACCCTATGGGTCCCAGGAGCCAATGACGATGTACGCCGGCGGTGATGGTACGCACCGCCGTGGACGTGACTGCCATTTTCTAGCTGTTGAATCACTCAATACCTGATCTTAGACAGGAGAGGACCTACACTGCAAGTGCTGCTGTGACCTCGGTCTGGAAGAGACAATGGCACGTGCGTCTGGGGAAAGGGCCCCTGCCTTCACTGCGGAGGAGTTGGAGAAGCTCGTCGACTGGGTCCTCCCCCAGTACATGCTACTCTACGGTCCTCCAGACCAACAGGTAAGTACACAGGGAGCATGCTGTATGGGCTATGTGTGTGTGGAGAGGGCTGGTTGTAAGAAGGAAGGGGGCAGAGTTCTGCGTGCATGAAAGACGGTGGGTGCATGTGCCACATGGCAAGGGTAGGGATGGGGGCCACTTACTTTGACGGTGCAGTTGGTAATGACTTCTCTTCTTCCCCTGTACATTTCATGTAGGTCAGCGCCCACCAGAAGAAGGATATTTGGCGTGCCATCACCAAGGACGTCCGGACCCTGGGGGTCCACCACAGACGGAGCACCCACTGCCAGAAGAGATGGGAGGACATTCGCCGCTGGAGCAAGAAGACGGCGGAGGCTCAGCTGGAGATGGCCTCCCAATGTGGGAGGGGTGCCCGTCGAACCATGACCCCCTGATGTTCCAGATCCTGGCGGTGGCCTACCCTGAGTTGGATGGGCGCTTGAGGGCATCACAGCAGACACAAGGGGGTGAGTACACTCTCATTCTGCTGACTTTGTGCGCAGTGGAGGAGTCTGGGTGGGGGAGGAGGGCTGTGGGTTTCCCTAGGCCAGGGCGACTTCCGTAGGCTAGGCCCCTTCGTAAGGCATGGCACTGTGGCCCCCCACCCCACCTCTGTAGAGTGCCAAGTACAGGTATTCATGCCCCTGTGTCAGCTGTGTGTGCAGATGTCGTCCATAGCCTTGTAGGCCATTTCCCAGGAATTGCACTGTAGAGCCCAACAGCGCGACGTAGTGCAGGGGGCTGCTGTGTCTGTCTTGTCCGCCAACGGTAGCGGTAATGCATGCACTCAACATGTCTTTCTTCTGTTTCCCCCCCTATTTTTTGCGGTCTCCCTGTTCTTGTGTGCATTAGCATCATCAGGCGGAGGTGCAGTGGCACCGGAGCACGAGGGAGCTGCATCCCACATGGGCATGGAGGCCCACACTACGGACTCAGAATACACCAGTGGGATGGAGGGCGAGGGGAGCACCACGGTGGTCACAGGATCTGCAACCAGCGACACAGACTCGTCCTCCGATGGGAGCTCACTTGTGGTGGTGGCAACATCTGTGCCCCCCACTTCAACAGGTACAGCCGCCACCCCACCTACCAGCACCGCCCTCCCAGCAGTCCCTCAGCCTTCGCCCCGTGCCCGCTCACCCAGGAGGGTGGGCATCACCTTCGCCCCAGGCACCTCAGCCCCTGCCCCTGTCACCTCTGCTGCCCTCAGTGAGGAGGCCATTGACCTCCTCAGGTCACTCACTGTTGGGCAGTCTACCATTTTGAATGCCATCCAGGGTGTAGAAAGGGAGTTGCAACACACAAATGCATTCCTGGAGGGCATTAATTCTGGTCAGGTTGCCCTTCATCGAACCGTTCAGACTCTGGCCTCAGCACTGATGGCAGCCATTGTCCCTGTGTCTAGCCTCCCTCCTCCAACTTCCTCCACCCCGACCCAATCCCCTGTATCTCTGCCTATCCCGGGCACACCATCATACCAGCCTGCACACACCTCAACACACAAGGGAAGCTCAGGCAAACATAAGCACCACACATCCCACAGGCACTCACGCAAGCATCACACACATACAGACACACCAACATCCACTGCCTCCACTGTGTCCCCCTTGTCGTCGTCTCCTTCCTCCCTCCCAGTCTCGTCTACACTCACACCTGCATGCACTACCTCTACAGCCACTACGTCACGCACCAGTACACCCAGCAGCACACCCCGCTCACGTGCAGTCACCACCCCCACTACCATACACACGTCCCCTGTGTCCTCTCCCAGTGTGTCTGTGACGCCCCCGCCCAAGATACACAAACGCAGGCACACACCCACCCAACATACACCCACCTCACGACAGCCTCCAGCGCACGCACCTGCACCCAAAGCCACAAAAGTTACACCTCCTACAACCACCTTCTCTTCCTCCACTCCCAAACCCCCTCCGCTACCCGTCCCAGTGTCTCCAACCAACTTTTCCTGTCCACCCGTAACCTATTTCCCACCCCCACCCCCCCCATCCAACTCATAGGTCCCGTACTAGCTCCTCAGCCACAAAATTACCGAGACCAGTGGTGCCTGTTGTCACAGGTATGTGGAGTGCACCGGCCACCAGGCCAGCCAGTGTATCACGGAGCCAGAGCACAGCCAGTCCCTCCCCCTGTGAAGCACCAGAAGTTGGCCAGTGCCCGTCGGGAGAGGGGGAAGACTCCAGCCACTCAAGCCGATCACAGGGGTCCCGGGGGGAGTGTGGACTCTGCAGTGACTCCTCCCAAGGTGGGGAAGGGGCAGAAGAAACCCGCAAAGTCTTGGAGGAGCAGCACGGCGGAGAAGACCGCCATCATCCCCACTGGGCAGGAGGGCCCTGCCAGCCCCATCGTCGCTGCCCAGGAGGGCCCCACCAGTCACAGCCCAGCTGCCCAGGAGGGCCCGCCAGCCACAGCCCAGCTGCCCAGGAGGGCCCCGCCAGCCACAGCCCAGCTACCCAGGAGGGCCCCGCCAGCCACAGCCCAGCTGCCCAGGAGGACCCCGCCAGCCACAGCCCAGCTGCCCAGGAGGACCCCACCAGCCACAGCCCAGCTGGGCAATGAAGGACCGCCAGCCCCAGCCCAGCTGGGCAATAAAGGACCGCCAAGGCAAGCACCGCTGAACAGGGCAAGGACCGCCAAGGCAAGCACTGCTGAACAGAGCAAGCACCGCTGAACAGGGCAAGGAACGCCAAGGCAAGCACCGCTGAACAGGCCAAGCACCGCTGAACAGGGCAAGGACTGCCAAGGCAAGCACCGCTGAACAGGGCAAGCACCGCTGAACAAGGCAAGCACCGCTGAACAGGGCAGGGACCGCCAAGGCAAGCACCGCTTAACAGGGCAAGGACCACCAAGGCAAGCACCGCTGAACAGGGCAAGGACCGCTGAACAGGGCAAGGACCGCCAAGGCAAGCACCGCTGAACAGGGCAAGCACCGCTGAACAGGGCAAGGACCGCCATGGCAAGCACCGCTGAACAGGGCAAGCCCCGCCAAGGCAAGCACCGCTGAACAGGGCAAGCACCGCTGAACAGGGCAAGGGCTGCCTAGGCAAGCACCGCTGAATAGGGCAAGCCCACCAAGGCAAGCACCGCTGAACAGGGCAAGTACCGCCAAGGCAAGCACCGCTGAACAGGGCAAGCACCGCTGAACAGGGCAAGGACCGCCAAGGCAAGCACCGCTGAACAGGGCAAGCCCCGCCAAGGCAAGCACCGCTGAACAGGGCAAGGACCTTCAAGGCAAGCACCGCTGAACAGGGCAAGGACCGCTGAACAGGGCAAGGACCGCCAAGGCAAGCACCGCTGAACAGGGCAAGCACCGCCAAGGCAAGCACCGCTGAACAGGGCAAGCACCGCTGAACAGGGCAAGCACGCCAACTCAAGCACCGCTAGCCCATGAGCAGCAGGGGCAGTGACGCAACAGGGACCGTCACGGGGTGAGTGATGCACTCTGGGCACCAGTCCCCCTCCAGAACCAGTGGAGACATGCATCAACTCCATCTGTCCTGCACAGGATGAAGCACTCTGGGCACCAGTCCCCCTCCAGAACCAGTGGAGACATGCATCCACTCTGTCTGTCCTGCACAGGAAGAAGCACTCTGGGCACCAGTCCCCCTCCAGAACCAGTGGAGACTGTTATCGAATTGAGAGACCGTGGCTTTGCACTCCCCAGGATAAAGCAGTGGGCAAACCACCCACTGGAGAGACTTGAGAGACTGTGGCTTTGCACTCCCCAGGATAAAGCAGTGGGCAAACCACCCACTGTAGAGACTTGAGAGACTGTGGCTTTGCACTCCCCAGGATAAAGCAGTGGGCAAACCACCCACTGTAGAGACTTGAGAGACTGTGGCTTTGCACTCCCCAGGATACATCAATGGGCTTGGAGCCCCCTCGTGGATCTGGCGTCGTGCACTCATCCGGCTGAGGTGCCTCCCCTTCCCTTCCACCTGAGGTGCCTGTTGTATTTCTATCTGATGCCACTGCAGTGTTCTCTACGTCATGTTCGGGTATCTTGTGTGGGCCTCGACCATGCATTTTGGGCCCAGTGGTCCACGGACTATGAATAGTGCAATACCTGGACTACTATTCGTGGTGTATATTTTGTTAATAGTGTATATATGTATATATTTGCTTACTCTATTTTGATATATTACAATGGTCCCACTCATTTCCTTTTGTCTTTGCATTCTTCCAGGGGGTTGGGGGGGGTGTTACTGTGATGTTTGGATATGCATTGGTGTGTGTGTTGTAGTGGATGAGGGTGGGGGTGGGGGTGTTGCGTGTGTGTGTCCCTGTATTTTGCCTTCCCTGTGTCGTAGGTGCAGTACTCACCGTGGTCTTCGCCGCCGGCGTTGGTGCTCCTGGTACAGGAGCAGGAAGACTAGTGCAGGAAGAATATGGAGTTCCGGCTCCATGGTGTCGTCGTTCCTCGTGGAGTGTGTAGAGGTGAGCGTTTTCACTTTGAAATGGCTGTTTCCGCCGTGTTTTTATCCGTGGTGAATCTGCCCCGGAAAAGGTGGCGGATTGGCCTGTCATAATAGTGTGGGCGGTACATTGTCTCCCGCCTGTCTGTTGGCGGTGACCGCCAAGCTGTTTGTTTGTACCGCCGTGGCGGTCTGAGTGTTAAAGTGGCTGTCTTTGTTGGCGGTTTCCTCCACGGTCGTAATTCCAAAGATTTTACCGCCGGCCTGTTGGCGGTCTTACCGCCGCTTTAACACCGTCCGCCAGGGTTGCAATGACCCCCAATATTTTTTGATACTCCTCATACTCGCATTACCTGCACCTTCCTTTGGGCTCTTGGTGTATGTGTGTTGGCGGTACATAATATATCCGTGACACTCAGTCGGATCTGTAGTGTTGGGGGCTCTAGGCCCTCATGCCAGCTAAATAAGTGACTTGGACACATGGTTAATGTACTAGTAACTGGCCCAGGGCACGGGCCACGGGCCACCGGCCCCTTTTATTAGCAGGGTCACCTGATCAGTGACACGTGTGATCGATGGGTGTGGGGTGAGTGTGGAAGACAGCCCTCAAGGAGTGGTTGGTGGAAACAGGTTATTGTAGAAATACTAGTATGAGTCGGGCTGGACTCTACATTCCTCCCAAGCTTTGATCAAAAAAATAAAAAAAAGTTAAACCTGTGGGAAAGATTTATCACTAAAACAAACACCACTGAGTCAGGTAGTCCGTCGGACATGATGAGTGGACAGGTGCTGCTAGGGCACCCGGAATCACGGCACACCTTTGTGGTTTAACCAGATTCCTCTGGGCACGAATGGCAGTGTTGATGAAGTCCAGACCGCTCAGTCGCCTGTTTATGAGGTTACAGTTCACCTGGGCACTGTTGGTCCTGTCCCACCTGGTCTCACAGTGTTGGAGTTTATCTACAAAGTCCACTGTGATGCTGCATCATAGGTAGTGATGGCAAACCTGCAAAATCGGAGGACAACATGGATGAATGAGCATCTTCCTTGAAAGCCATGGTGCTTTCCAACATCCGATGTTCAAGCATCTTCAGACTTCCCTCTCTTGCCAGTAATCCCTCGCACATGAGTCTCCTTGAAGACCTTTTGCCGGGCTGCTACGGACCCATGCAGACTGTGCAGGGCCTATCGTAGTCCGAGCGAAGGCATGGCTGAGGAACTGCCAACAGACCACATCCAAGTCACGCTTGCAGCTGCAAAGGGTGGTTGTCTAAGGGTCTGTGTGCTCTGGCCATCAGGACTCATGTCATCATCCAATTGTCTCTGGGTGACCAGTCTCCGCCCGCGACCTCCGTGCTTCCAAGTGTTTGTCGTGGAGCTGTTTCTCACACATCTCTCTTTGGTTGGGATTCCCCTCTCACCAGGATTCCCTTAAGGCCCTTTCACCAGGACTGCCACGGGCCTGCATGGGCTGTGCAGGGCCTCACATAGGCTGCGCCAAGGGGTCACTGTGGAACTCCTAACATGGCCACGTCCAAGCCTCGTGCAACCCCAAGGGTGGATGGTTCAATAATTGAGTATGCTCACTTCAGCAGGTATCAGGCCCACAGGGGCTTACAGTAAATTTCTGGGCGGTCAGCCTCCTACAGTGTCAGGGACGCCTTGTTAACCTCTGGTTGTTTTGAAGACATATGGCTCCACTCTCGTGGTGCAATGCTCCTTACGTGGTTCAGGTGATGCACCTGGTAATGACGACAGTCTTACTATCTAAAAATTGATTGACAGGAGGCAATGTCTTGTTTGGAGAAAGGATGACCAGAGGGACTTCGTAGTCACTTGCAGTTCTTGTTCGGCATGTGCAGTCACTAGCAGGGATGCCATCTATGTCAAGCAGCCGGCAACAGGTGTCTTGACAGTCACACTGTGAAGCGTGGTACCTGGCAGCGGTTCACGCTTGCTGGGGCTTACAGTTGATCCACCCACAGAGCTGCCTCCACTGACGTCTGTACACCCCGGTGGCTCGCTTGTGTTGATGGATGCCCTCTTCGGTGTTGGTACGAGTCCTCAGTCTTATCGGTCTTCTTCCTTTTCTCTTGCACACCTGTGGTGTTCTGGATCTTCCATGTGACAGATCTGTCACACAGATTTCTTCTTTCAACCTTCTTCACGACATGGTTTCATGCCACGCTCCTCTCTATCTCTTTTCCATTTTCTTGTGTGAGGTGGAGTTGTGGAATGGGTCGCATGTTACTTCACATTGACGTCTCGCTAGTTGTGTCCTGCTTCTAGGACAATGTATATTCTCTGTTGCGGCTTCTCGCAGGCTTAGTCCTGTCAGCAGGACTTGACTTTTCCCTCATGGAACTCTCGCAGTTCCTGTCCCTTTACTTCGGGATTTTCTTGGTGGTCCGCTCCTGACTTGAGGGTCACTTTTTTTCCTTCGTCTTGTCTTCACTCGAGGGAGTAGCGCTTGCACCTTGAGACTGCACCATTGCATTGGCTGTGGCACGTACGCTTGTTTCACTCTTTTCCCTGCTGCATACTGTTCTACCCACAGGGCTTACCTCATGCCCGGTTGGTCATTGAACACTGCTCCAGGTCCACTGATGCCTTACAGGGGTCACAGCAGGCCTGGGGCTCTGAGGAAGGAGGCTGGACGCCGTCCTCTTTACTCACGGTGTACATCATGCTGGCAGCAGGTGCAGGGGTACCTTCAGCTCAGGCTACACTTCCCCCATGAGGAACAGCATAGTTGATGCCAGCACACACGCGGTCAGACCCGCTCGGCGCCAATGTAGTGTTGGAGTCTCTAGGCTCTCCTGCTAGCTAAATAAGTGACATGGACACATGGTTACTGTACTAGTAACTGGCCCAGGGCACGTGCGTCTGGCCCTGTTTATTAGCAGGGTCACCTGACCGGTGACACTTGTAATGAATGGGTGTGGGGTAATTGTAGAAGCCAGCCCAAAGGAGTGGCTGGTGGAAACATGTTATTGTAGAAACACGAGTATGAGTCCGGCCGGACTCTACAGGATATTGTGCCACCCATTGCTGAAGCTACTGTGGAGACCTTTTTTCATGGGAAAATACAAGAGGCATGGGCTGACTCGAAATAATGGAGCCACTCCACATGTTTGACACTCTCACCTGCATAGCACTGGGGTTGGTGAAATAGAGACCTGAACATGCGTCGCACTAGCCAACTTTTTCAGACCTAGATTTCACTGCAGTCCTACAAAGAGACACATTATCTGGCAATCTAAGGACCAGATTTACAAGACCCTAGTGCATCCTTGTGCCACACTAGCATAATTTTTGTATGCTTATGTGGCTCAAGGTGGCATTTTTCACTGTGCCATATTTACAAAGCGGCACAGTGCATGCATTGCACCCCCTTGTGTCCCCCTGTGCCACATTATACCTGTGCCAGACATAGAGGGTCATTCTGACCCTGGCGGCCGGTGGCCGCCAGGGCCACCGACCACGGGAGCACCGCCAACAGGCTGGCGGTGCTCCAATGAGCATTCCAGAAGCGGAAAGTCAGCGGTCTCCCGCTGACTTTCCGCTGCTCTTTGGAATCCTCCATGGCTGCGGAGCGCGCTCCGCAGCCATGAGGATTCTGACCCCCCCTACCGCCATCCAGTTTATGGCGGGAAAGCCGCCATGAACAGGATGGCGGTAGGGGGGGTCGCGGGGCCCCTGGGGGCCCCTGCCGTGCCCATGCCAATGGCATGGGCACGGCAGGGGCCCCCGTAAGAGGGCCCCGAAAAGTATTTCAGTGTCTGCCTTGCAGACACTGAAATACGCGACGGGTGCCACTGCACCCGTCGCACCTTCCCACTCCGCCGGCTCGATTACGAGCCGGCATCCTCGTGGGAAGGTCGTTTTCCCCTGGGCTGGCGGGCGGTTTTACTGGAACCGGCCGCCAGCCCAGGGGAAAACTCGTAATACCCGCCGCGGTCTTTTGACCGCGGCGCGGTAATTTGGAGGGCGGGATCCTGGCGGGCAGCCTCCGCTGCCCGCCAGGGTCATAATGAGGCCCATAATGTATGCAAGGAGGTGGTTCCAGCATTATGAGGCCCGCAAGAATAGTGCAGTGAAATCTGCAAGATTTCAATGGGCCATTTTTGGCATCATTTTTAAGGCCTCCTCAAAGCAGGCGTTTAAGTGACATATCCATTGTAATCAATGGGCCTCCTAGAACGTTGCGCACGCTAGTGTAGCAAAGCGCCACAATAGTGTCAAAAATGTTGATGCTCTTGTCCTAATCTGCACCTTGGTGCACCGTGTTGTAAATATGGCGCACACATGTTGTCATTAGGTGGGGTAGGGGCGACGCAAGAATACTGGTGCATCGGCACTGATGCGCCAGTTTCTTGTAAATATGCCCCTAAATCTTTAAATAGCATTTAACTTCTGCTTACATTCCCTCCCTCACACAACCATGCATTCACAAGCATGTACACATACACCCAGCATTCACAAGCGCACATGTGAACACCCACCCATTCACAGCACGCACTCACAAATACACATACATTCTTACATACACATATAGAACTTGCAGCAGAGATCTCAGCATTGAGGTTTCTGTTGTATCCTCTTCAGTAAATCCAATGAAGTATCTCCAAATTATCATAAGTATTCTTTATCGTATTGTTCATTAAAGATATTCCAAGGTGAACTCTTAGTACAAGAATGATGCCTACATTCCATCCCGCCCATATTTATTTCCAGAACTTAGAACCCACATATGCCCTCAAAGATTCTAATATTACAAGAGGAAAGTGACATGCTAAACAAGCATGTTATGCTAACAATACTAAAAATACTACAGAGTCCTGCAGGACTGGGACTGCCGTCTCCTCATTGGCTGACCCTGGTCAGCCAATAAAAGAAGGCAGCAGTCCCTACCTTACTACAGAGTGAGACTGGGTCAGTGAGACTTGCTGACCCCATCCCACTCTATGAAAAAGAACAAATGATAGACACTCGGGCTGGGGCACTCCAGGTTTAAAACTGAAGAGCCCAGGTCCCCGGCTATCAGTGACACTCGCACTCGTCATGAGGGGGAAGTCCTCCAAGCATTTTTCCAAGCTGAAGAGGCCATGCCCACAAGACTGTAACATCTTCACACTGACAAAGTTCAGCTCTGGCAGCAAGACGCCTGCATATTTAATGCATTTCTAGAAACAAGTTACCTGATCTGAAAATAAAGAGTGTCTGTCAGGCTGTCCTTTTCTCGACCTGACAGACACCTTCATGTGTGCCAATAGGTGGAGTGGGCCCTCTGCCCTGTGGGACAGGCCGCGGCTCTTTAAAAGTATTTTCTTTTTCCAGAAGATGTTTCTGTTGTATGTTCATGAAACAAATATGCCTCTTGTTTAGTGCATTCTGTGAGTTGGTTAAAGGTGTCTGGGCGAGTTAAATGTTATGGGTGTAGCTTACAATAGGACAGTATAGAGAGGTGTATAGCTGAGGGCAGTGACATTTTCTCACAGTGTCCATCGTTGGATCAAATAAAGCTGTTCAGACCAACCCTTGGCCTCTCTGCAGAGCTCATCAAACACTTACCTCGGCAGAACGCATTCCTACGCCAACATGTATAATATCTGTTTTATATGAAAGTGTATTAAGTAGTTATAGACAGATGTTGAAGTACTGATAGCAAGGTGAGAAAACGGTGTGTTTACAGTTGACAGAGAGGAAGTGGAGTGGTGTGTGGGAACGTGGCTCATACTAGTAGTACATGCAGGACAGAGTAAGCAACCAGAGATGAAGAGGAAAGTAATAACGTGTAAAATATGCAGATTAAGGATTTCAAAAAATGCAGAAATAAGAAGAGGTAATTGGCTAACAGTATAATATTGCAGATGAGAGCAGAGAACTGGAGTGATCAGATTAAGAAACTCAGAAGACCAGTAACCCTTCCACCGATCTTACTAATGTTTAATTCACAATCACATCTTTTCAGAGGTGAAACATTTTAAAGTATAATTATTCGCAACAATTGTTGCCACTCACTCAGATGATACTGTTAACAAGCAATGGCAATGTGAATAGGTCTCGCTTGTTTTAAGCCCGTGTTTATTTTTGTGAAATATGTAGATACAATAATAGAAAACTCACAGAGAGCGCTCAAATACTAGTTACTGCTTTGATTTACTTGTTAGAAAGTGTCACACATTTGACAGTAGAGTGTCACTGATACGCACACTGAAACCACCAAAATGTCACACATAAGCCGTCTGAAAACTTGGCAGCTTTGTTTAAGTACCAGAGACACAATGTTCCTTCCTCTTTCTTTGCTGCTGAAGCCAAAGATATGAGTTGACTGTGTGCTATCTTACTTATTGGTCTTGAATGTTGTAGCAATCTATGGTGTTATTACATTCCTTAACATCCCTGCCAAGAGCCACGTATCATGGGTAGGGCTAACGCATTCACTGCCAATCCATCACATCACTGCATTGAATTTCAGTGTCACACAAATAGCTCAGGTCCCTTTGCTGCTGCATTCACTGCTCAAGGCGATAGACACAACTGAAGCATGTCATAGTCTCAGGTAGTGGAAAGCCTAGGTCGAAGAGACTGTAACAGTTGCCATGGACACACCAGTCATTGCACAGACTGCCCTGGGCCCAGCTTGATTCATCACATGACTGATAGGACAGCCATCTTGTAATCTGAGTCCTCTGTGCTGCGATTTGGCTGCCCGGCTGAGACCTGGAAGATATGGGCTTCTTTAGATTGTTGCTTAGACAGGCTGGCAGCATGTAGCCAGGATCATCGCAGCAGTCACGCCTGCACCCGGGCGGACATGGCTATTTAAGAGCAGCTTTCTGCCACCTGCTGCATGCTGCTACCAATGACATTAACAAGGCCCGATCTGACTAAATTAAACCCTCCAGCCAGGTCCCCCTTGCCAACTCCTCCAAGGTGAGCAAAGCTCTCTGAGTGCATCACTGCAGTTTCTGCCTCCAGTATACTTGCCTGCCACTATGACACAAGGCCACATGCTAGGAAGAAATAAGTAGTCTGCCTATGCCTAAGTTAGTAGATATGCAGCGTGTGGTGCACTGAGAGCTGACTTTCAATCTGCGTGTGCAAGAGTTTGTCAGACCGGTCTTGACTAGACTCAAGTCAAGCATGAGAATTCCAGGGTGGGGATTGGCTTGGAGTAAGGATATGATAAGGATCCTGAGACAATGGGACTTCAGTGACCAAGTATGAGCTAGAGGGGACTGATGGAGTAAAGTTAAGGCTGGTCATGACAGCATGCAGCAAGGCCCATGAGATGCACAAAAGGCTGTTTGGTGATGCACTCGCCACACTGTCCATGTGAGATACATTCAGCAGTTTCTTGGTAGCACCTTGTGGCACTTACGAGCAGTTAGTTGACGACCGCCTGCTGCGCTCTCTGGAGGAAGATACTAGGTGCATTTTGTTGATGCATCCTTCAACATTGTTCAGGTGAGGTACACATGCAGTTATTAGATATTGCCTTGCAGCAGGGGCGAGACAGAATAAAGTACATTTTGTGGGCACTCCCTCACAGTAGAGTGTCACACAAGCTGTCACACATTTGGCAATGAAATGTACTCATACACATACTTGCCAAGCTCACTGCCCAAATAATTGCAGGCAGGCTTAGCGGCAGTTAGGTATGGCTGCATCTTAAGTGCACTGAAAGGGACACCAACCTTGGGTGCCTTCTCCAGATTGGCACTGGTGTGCCCCAGTCCTTTTTATTTGATCCCAGCAGGCAACTATAATTGACTGTGGGGGTGTGTGCATGTCTCCACGAAGCCCTCGGCTACTGAGAGTCAGCTGCCCCTTGCCAGCTTCCCGAGCCACCTATTAAGCGCTTGGTTAGCATCAAGTGGTCTATCCAAGCATATGTTCAGTTGAAAAGTAAGAGGTTCTCATTTTGAGTGGGTATCTATGATGACTGGCATCTGCCAAACCCATCTTCTCTAACCGAATGTTCCCTGCAGGGGAGACTGCTGTAGTCCCTCATCTCGGTGTTTTGACTTGCCATGCAGAGCAATCATCACGAGATTGAGGCCTCTTCTACCACCACTAGTAAGTGACAAGGTCAACTATTTTCTGGATTGAGCTATGCAAGAACCCTTTCTGCCCCTGGCTTGGAACATTGATAGATGCTAAAAACAATGGGTTCCACTGGAGGGTGCAATTCTCATCTGCCCATCTTCCTTCCCTGTTTCCCTTAGGCCTCCTCCATAAACTAAAATGGAGGTACCAAGAGTATATAACTGCCCTTGCTGGATGTCGAGGACAGAGGCTGCTAGAGGAAAAGTTTAGAACAAAATTGGTGTTGATTCACATTTAGTGAATATATTCCCTATATATAACCAAAGTCTGCCTTAAGCACCGTAGATAATATAAAATGCTCAGGTTATTAGCTTGGTTTTCAAGGCCGCAGACATTGTACTTGGTTACAGTGGGGTATGTCCTGCCTTCTCCCTTCTCTCCCCCTCAACTCTCCCAGACAAACTGTCTGAAGTGGTTTCCCACAGTTATGATATCACCACCCTTGGCTCTAGAAGTAAACCTCGACTAATTGGAAATCCTCCACTAAATTATCAACAACCAAAAACACTTCTGCCCTCCTCTACAAGAAAAATGACTACCGCTTTCTCCCCACCCATCAGAGTGCAGTGGATATTGAACTGGTTCAGTTGAACAAAACTGCATGGATCCCTTCCCACACATATAATACATTGGATTCCTACCATTGTCTGGAGTTCCTGTCTCACAGTTCCAGTAAGTTTACAGGCAAGAGATATCATTCCAAACCCCGTTCAGAATACTGTGGATTTTTCCTGTGTCTTCACTCACTCTGCATGGATGTTAAAGTTCCTCTCTTGCTTTCCTGGACCTCAACTGTGTCTGGGCTTCTTTTATGAAGGCTCTAGCAACCTCAGTTTACCCCTGGCTATGCTGGTCTCTTGTCTTGAGAATTCCCTCTGTTGGCATCAGCAGGGATGCCACGAATGGTCCATGCTTCTTCAGATGATTTGGTGTTGTTTCCCTACCCATTGGGAAATTAAATGAAAAGTGTGCCCTCATCTGTAGATGGCTTTATTTTCTCATATAATCTGTCTCTAAAGAGCTTGTTTTATGCCATGTAATGACTGAGGGGTCCTGGTACATCTGAATCTTCACTCTGTTGTAAGACAGTTCCCTTCTGAATTCCACCTTGACCATGTTGGCCTCTTGTCTTTGTAGAAGCGTACAGATATTGCCTAGCTTGGTTTATCAGAGCCACCCTGTGGTATGTGTCCAGTCTAACGTAGTCACCCCAACTGTTCTAGATGGCCTTGTATAGGCCTTGTACATAGTTCTTCACACCGTCTCCTTCGCCTCCTCTTGGTGTTTCCCAAATTTATCATATCCTTTTAGCTCCTTGAAAACTTCTAACATGGAGCTTATTGTTGCTTTTTCATCCGGCCTAGTGGGCGAGTCTACTCTCTGTGGAGGCAGTGTATGGCAACCTCTTGGACAAAGAACAGGAGCCCACCTTCCTCATGCATTCCTGCTGAAACAGGTCTTTGTTGTTCGAACCATTGCTTCATCTTCCATCATGGCACTCATTTAAGGAGAACACCTTCCACTGCTGTGTCTTCATCCCTCTTCCACCATATAGCATTGAACCTGTAGTTGGCTGTGGTGGCAGGCCATGACACCCATCTTGCCAGATTCTCTTTTTTTAACTCTTTTTATTTGAACAGTGTTCAGTGTACAGAAGCTATACGCTAATGCAGCAGACAGCTGCAAAGAGAATATAGCAATGGCAGTAGTTACAATCCACAAAGGAGGATATGATCGAAGACAGACAGAGCGGTGCTTTTAAGGCCTGTATTAATATCCTTCGGAAAATTATGAAAATAACAACTCTACAGTCGCGATCTCCTGTTTGCCATTGTAACCCAAAGTCCACGAAGCCCCCAAAGTTTCACCAAGGATCTTAGATCCTTTCCTATTTTTTGGGGCATCAACAGCTCTGATAGACTACTTTCTCCACTCTCTGACACCAGTCAAGGTCTCCTTCCCAATCTATTAGTAGCTGAGGAGTAGACTTGTCTCAGGACCGTGCAATGTTTCGCTCAGATTTTTGAATATTTCAGTACATTCCAGGCCAGCCTCTCTTTGCTTGATTGTAGATATTGTCCAGCAGCAAAGCCAAGAGCTCAGAGTTCACCAAGAATACCTCTTCGTCTAGGTGTGCTGGGTGCGGATTTTGGCAGCACGACCTATTACAGCCAATGAATGGTTCAGCGTATGAGCAGGAACTCGTGCCTGCATATTGAACAGCACATTAGTTAAAGGCAGTCCATCTTTTTCAAGTCACTGGTCTGCTTTTCATTGCAGCCAGCGACCTCACCTGCATTTTAAAGGGGGGTTACCAATTCCCTTGCACGCGGATTCAGTGATTAGCTGCACCCACCTGCAGGAGAATGCTTGTGGGCGTTCCATGGAAACCAGTGCCCCCTCATATGGGACGCACTGGGGTTGCATGTGCAATGCTGTCTGTATTGTGAAGTGCCTTAAAGGCAAAACATTCATTCATTTACTTGGGGCCACAGCTCCATGCAACCGAGAGCACCCTCCCTGAGATCATGTTGGCATGGATACAGCACATCATGGTCCATAGTATAGAAGGGGTCATTCAACATCTGCAACCTCTTCTGTAACAACATAGTGCCCCAGTGTGCAAAAAACAGGTGGACACGTCAATTGTGCCCTCGAGGCACTTTGTGTAATACAGCCCCACGTGCTCAAAGCCTGGCCTGGCAATGCTGGGCTCACCATTCAGGCAATGGAACCTCTTCTGGAGTGATTTTCTTAAAATGAGCTCCTGTAGACAGTACTTTCTGAGCTTCTTACATTAAATATGTGCTGTTTATCACAGCTCTGGCTGTTTCGCAAGGTCTGCCGTTACACCCCTTCACTGCCTGAGAAGACGCAGCGGGGATCCGCTAATGAGGTCTTGGTTAAATTGTTAATGTAGAGAGCTGGTTCACAAACCTCCCGGTGCCCTGTGATTCCCTGTGGAGTGAGTGATGTGCCAGTGAGTCCCCAGGAGCCTTTCAAGCCTGCAGACCTCCTTCATCCTGGGGTGTGGAGGTGTTAATGAGAAGACTTTGTCACCTATTAAGGGGAATAATAGAAAACGTACACAAAATGCAGCAATATTTTTTAAACTATAATTAGGCCATGGCATTTTACTGTATTAGGCACATAATATTCTTATAGGCATATAACTGCATTGCTGCCAATGAGGACTAGTAATGCACACAAAGTGTGGGATTATATATGTATGTCATAGTATGGATATAAGATATATGTACATGAGTATATGTAGATAAATGTATGTATATGATTTTATGCTTCTTTTTATGTATGATAATACATATATGTCAGAGTATGTAAATGTGATTATAGGTGGGTACCTGTACACACACACACATATATATATATAGATATATATATATATATATATATGTATGTATATATATATATATATATATATATATATATATATATATGTGTGTGTGTGTGTGTGTGTGTGTTTTTATGCTTTCTATAAGGATATAACAATATACTTAAATATTACAAAAATAATAACAATGCATGTATATTCAAGCATGACACAAATATGTATATCTGGGTATATAGATGAGACATCCAAGAACTGAAGCAGACGGGAATGTCCCCTGCATGGTATACAGGCATGTTTCTCTGCAACGAGTGTCCAATTGCTTGTTAATCTGGTAGCCCGAACTTTATTTTGGATGTGGCATCACGTTCACCTAGCGTGTGTCTCAAGTTCTTTCCAGGACAATGCGAGGTCCTGTGACCTGGTGGGGTCACCGAGCATGCCTTCAGAGTCGTCAATGTTATACTGTACCTCTCCTGAGTGTAGCACATAAAGGGTAATGTTAGTTTACCATGTTTTGTAATTTATAATGGGCCAGAACTTGTGAGTGTGGCCTACAGGCCCTTTGGGTGCAAGTCCAGCTGTTATTGAAATCCAGAACTCTGCGCTGACAACCCATCTGTATGTTACATGAGTGTGCGTGTAGAGAGAGCCTGTGATACATTTGGTTCAAAGAAGTACCCAATAAAATAGTGCTGGTTGGGTCCACCTACAGCTAGCAGCTCAAAGTCAGCCAGCCAACCCAAGTAAAAAGCCAGATTAGGGGTTTCGCAAATTTACATCAAGCATATTCGCACCAGGAATTCTATCAAAGATTTACTTTACGGTGGTGGCGGTAAATGAATGTTATCGTCCAAGAAATATACTGTCCCCATAGGTAATGTAACTGAACAATATATTCAAATAGATGTGGATGATAAATCCAGGACAGAGCTTTCCTACCTCAGATGCCAGAAATGTTTGGTGGCTCAGGAAACCCACCACATGCACATGAAACAATCAATGTTCAGCAGCAAACCTTGTAAAAGCATACGTAGTATAATGTTACCCAATGCACATTAGAAATGTTATTTATACAAAACAATGCAGTTGAAACAATTGAACAAATAAATTGGTCAGATTGAGCAATCTGAGGCAGCCGAAACATTTCTCGTCCCTCGCACTGGGACTTTATCAAGATCAAAATATTCTATAATGATGAAAATCAAGCATGCATACAAGATTTATTTTCTTGCTGAAATCTATCAGTTGTGATACTAACTGGGCAAATACTAAGTTGGGCAAACTCTGCAGCCAGAATTACATTTACCAGACGGTTTCTCAGATACAACATCCAGCCTTTACAAGTTTCTCCACCAAAGCTGGGGAATAATTGCTTGCAACCATTTTTACTGTTCAGTGTTTCAGAATTTTTGCAAAAAAACACTCCTAGAAGATGTAATGTAGCAGTATAAGAGACAGTCTGTAGTTTTTACATAGTAAGACGTACTGAAGATTTACTCTTGTCAGAGGCAGGGGTACACTGCTATTCCCAGTACACACATAGAAGAAACCGACGATAGTCTTGAGGGATTCTCCACTTAGGAAACCTTTTCCTCACTACAAACATAAGTTAATGGGGCCTCTCTGGTATCCGGAAAAATTCCACAAAATTTGTTTCGCTGACCACAGAAAAATGTGGTTACAAACTAAGAAGCGACTGGTTCAGGCAGTTTGGGTGTGTCCCTCTAATGAAACGAGGTACAGTGAGACACACACGTGGCCCACATGAACAGCTTTGTTCACAGGAAGTGTGCTATTCTCTCCATGAACCTCGGTTTGATAGGGAACCGTGACCCATGACATTCTCCAGCTTTATTCGAGTTTCATAGATTAAAACTATACAAGCATACAATCCATATATACAATGCACCGTCATATACATAAGCACACTTAAACAATTGAGCTTTAAACCACTGACCGTCAAAAACAGACTACAGCACATCATTTCTGTACAGCCATCATATAGTCGAATCACAGACCATAAAAAGCTAAAGATCCTGCAACAGATCTCCAAAGAAGAGCATTGTTGTAGAAACAGTAGTGCAGTAGTAGCTTAAAATTAAGTTCACGGAGGATCAGCAATATAAAACGTCTCAGACGAACAAAAAAAAAACTAGAAAAGAATGTAATGTGCAAGGTGCCTTGACTAGATAAATCATCACAAGGGCATTTCATCAATACATCTGACCAATCATTAATATCGTTCATAGGATCATCTAACACTGGGGTTCATCATTTCCTGGGAAAGCTTTCAATCTTTGAGTAAAGCCAACCAAGGTTTATTGCCTAGCTTATTGGCAAAATTTGATAGCAGAATAACAGATTTATTGAAATGGAGCTTCTTCTTATTAGCCGGAGACCATGGCCCATGTGCATCAAATGAAATGCCCAAGTAAGAGAAAAACGTGGGCTGATGCTTAACTTAGCATCACTAGCCAAGAGGTCCTGACACTTGCTGAATTGCCTTACGCACTTCATAACAAAGGTTTTTCCTGTGTTAACAACCATGTCAAGGTCTGCATGTGGTTCCGCATAAAGCAGACAGGGAACAGGTCTGTGGCCACTTTGGGGAAGGTCCTTGCATTTATTTGTTACGGAAGCGCCCTGGCTATTAATATAGAAAGTACATATGAAGGTCGCAAGGTCACAGCCCTGTCTAACCCATCTCTCAAGATTAAAAGCGCCAGTGCATTCACCACTGGATTTAAAACGCACCCTTGCCTTCCCCCCAGAGTATATTTCTCTGAGGAGGACTATTATCAGAGGATCCACCCTGAGCTCGGCTAAGATTTCCCACAGTTTACCTTGAAGGACACCATCAAAAGCCCTTAACAGACTAACAAAAGCTGACCTTTTTAATGATGGCATATTTACCTGCAACCTAAATTTAATTATAAAATCCAAAAGCTTATAAGAACATCTTGGAACATAAGCCTGCCACATTCCAAATTAAAATATGACTTGGTGGGAAAGGCTCCTGGATCACAGGCAGAGGGGCTGGGGGATGCAGGAAGCCTCTCTAGATGAGGGGGGAAGTACGGAAAGCCAGGTGCTGCCGAGAGGTCCTCTGTAGTAGGAGAAGATGGCCCATAGGCATAAGATCCACAGAGGGGTGGATGGGCCCACCTCTATAGTAAATTTGGGCGTTTATGTATCTCTGTTTTACTGTACGGATGAAAAAAAATAGGGCTGGTTTTGCCGTTTTGCTTTTCGCAAAATTGCTGTGCTCACCTCTACTAACAAGCATAAACATACTGCGTTATATCTACTTTTGTTTAAATGGACATCTTTTACATTTACAGACCATCTCAAATGTATGTGAGTACCCCTAGAAAACATTGATAGTTATCACATTCCAGGATTACTAGAATCTCTTGATAATTCCAAAAAAAACAAAATGTAGTCCAATCATAGTCGTAAGCCTGCAGGGCTACTTTTGTGACTTTTGATCTTGTATCGTGAAGACCTTCATTCATTAACAGTCCTCTACTTGTGATTTTGCTTATGTATAAATGCTGAAAGTTGCTACGCTCCCCGTGGCTAAACTGGAGGGTTAGGATTAATTTTGGGGAAGACTTTTCGATGAAGTGTTGAAGCACCCCTCGGGAGGTAACACCTTATGTACTGCAGTGACTTCTGTTATTTGCTGATCCTCAAATATAGAGAAACCAAAAAACCATCTTTGTTGTATGAGTTATAAAGAGTGGCTCATTTTTCTGTTACTCTTTGTTGGAGGAAGCCCAATACGAGCAGTATCTTTAGGACTGTGGAATTCCCCCACATAAAAAGATAGGACAGTCCTATCTTTCTATATGCGGAGACTCTGCAGTCATAAAGATACTACACATAAAATACTTCAGCGAATAGCAAACAATCATAAACTGACACAAAAGTGTTAGTTTACCTTTGTGAATCAGGCCCCAAATGTGCAATAATTATGGATAAAAGATAATCAGAATTTAGAAATAATCATACATATGGAAACCCCTGTGTCATGCACATTTGGTAAAAGTATGATCAAAGGCTCACTTTGTTACAATTGCCTTTTATTGCAAAAACACAAGAAAGTAATTTGTATGCTCAACACCCAAATGTTTACAACACATTGGGCCTGATTACGTCTTTTGAGGATGGGATACTCCCTCACAAACGTGGTGACGAATACCCCGCCCGCCATATTACAAGTTCCATTATATCCGAAGGAACTTGTAAAACGGCGGGCTGGATCTCCGTCACGTTTGTGACGAACTATCCCATCCGCTGCCATAATGAGGCACATTGTATTTTATTGCAAAGAACACAAGCTACAAAAAAATGAATTGGGAGCTCAAAATTCTAAAAAGTATAAAATTGATTTCAGCGCATATTGGGATTTTTCTAAAAGGAACATGTTCACTTTTTGATACAGTTTTTCTGAAGGTGTTTTCAAATATGCAGTCTTTGCGTTTTCCTGTTTGCTGTTTCACGTCTTCTCTCGCTCATGAGGTGAATTTGTGCAGCAGTAAGCTGTGTCCATGCCTTTAAAAAAGGTGCATGTCCACTGTTCATGTCGCCACCTTCCCTTCGTGTCCTTCTGGCATCATTTAGTTTATATGATAGTGTCTCATGCACATGTTGCCATTTGGATCACTGTGCCTTTTCTGATTCCCCCTTTTTTGGTGTCATGCATACGACACCCAGCTGTCTCTCTGGATACTAAGATGCTATAAGGAAGCTTAAATATGTTTTAGTTCCTTGATCCCTAGCTGTACTTCATAGAATAAATTCCATTCAGGTAAATCCCTACTTCTAGCATTACGGAAGCCATGAAACATAACAAGGTACCAGACACAGTAAGTAATGTCAAATAATGACAATTATATTTTGCACACCTATCACTCATGCCCCCTTCTCCATCACACAGGTAGGTGCTGTGCACCAAAACAAGACAAGAGCACTTCAGTGGTCACTCATGCACAACACCAAAATGATCCCCATATAGAAAAACAACATATACAACACCTTGCAACACGCCACCCACGAAAAAGCGGACTCTCAGCATCACACAATGGGGTATGAAGAGTTACATACATGCTACATCACAATGAAATAGTTCAAGCAGCTACTCATGGTTCTTTCAGTTAAGTTGATGTGTCCGTCAGGTATTTCCTCAGCACTGACTTCCGAGCATCCTGGGCGGATTGCTGACACAATATCGAGGTAAAGAATATTATTTGACCCAAATATCATGTCAAAAATATTGTTTACCATAATATTTTGTCCCTATACTTATAACGGTAAGTAAAAAAAAAATCAGAAATAAAATATCATTTAATACTAATATCGTCCATAAACAAACAAAAATTTCGTTTTTTTATATATATATATATATATATAAAGCGAGAGAGAGAGAGAGAGAGCTTAAAGTAGTAAATCTTTAATAATTTAGAATATAACCATTATGTGATGTAAATTACATATATTCCACTATTACCTTACACAATCTATAATTACATACTTGTATAAACACACATATATATGTGTTTGCATAGTTATATTTATATATATATTTATATATATATAGTGAAACAAAATTATTAAAATTGATATTTTACATTATATTACATTTATGTTGGTTCATTTTGTTATATGACTACTATGAAAAGCGAATATATACATCTATATATACATATATAAATATATATTTAAATAAAACAACAAATATTAACCATTCAATTACAAAATATTAACTAAATTACCAAATGACATATAAAAAATTTTATACCCAAAAAAACACAATTGCAAAAAATATTTAGAAATGTTTTTTAAAATAATGTAAAACAATAATGTAAAAATAAAAAAAAGAAACAAATAAAAAAAAAATATATGTCACTAATAACAGGAAAAGTATTGGGGTCTGGGAATATTAGATATACTATTCTCACTCCAGTTTTAGCAACAGTAGGGAAAGTGTAGGACTTCAGATGGGTTAAATTTATTATCCCCGCTCCAGTGTAAGCAACAATAGGGAAAGTGTTAAACTTTGAAAGGGATACATTTACTATCCCTACTCCATTCAACACAAAGGTATGGAAAGTGTTGGGCTTTGGAGAGGTTACATTTACTATCCCAACTCCAAACAGCACAACAGTAGGTAAAGTGTTGGACTTCGGAACAGTTACATTTACTATTTCCAGTCCCAAACAGCCCAAAAGTATGGAAAGTGTTGGACTTCGGAGAGGTTAAATTTACTTTTCCCACCCCAAACAGTGCAACAGTAGGGAAAGTGTTGGACTTCGGAGAGGTAAAATTTACTCTTCCCATCCCAAACAGTGCAACAGTAGGGAAAGTGTTGGACTTCGGAGAGGTAAAATTTACTCTTCCCATCCCAAACAGTGCAACAGTAGGGAAAGTGTTGGACTTCGGAGAGGTTACATTTACTATTCCCACCCCAAACAGTGCAACAGTAGGAAAAGTGTTGAACTTCGGAGAAGTTCAATTTACTATTCCCAGTCCCTAACAGCCCGACAGAAGGGAAAGTGTTGGACTTCAGAAAGGTTAAATTTACTATTTCCACCCCAAACAGTGCAACAGTAAGGAAAGTGTTACACTTCGGAGAGGTTAAATTTACTATTCCCACCCCAAACAATGCAACAGTAGGAAAAGTGTTGGACTTCGGAGAGGTTAGATTTACTATTTCTACTGCAGTCAGCACAACAGTAGGGAAATTGTGGGACTTCAGAAAGTTATATTTACCATTCCCACTACAGTCTAAGCAAGACCATCAGTAGGGAAAGCATTAGACTTTTGAGAGGTAACATTTACTATTCCTACTCCAGTCGGCACAAAGTGGGGAAACTGTTGGATTTAGGAGGGGATAGATTTACTATTCTTACTCCAAACAATGCAACAGTAGGGATTTCGGATGGGTTCGATTTACTATTTCTACTCCAGTCTATGCAAAAGCAGAGAAAGCACTGAACTTCAGAAGGGTTACATTTACGATTCCCACACCAGTCTACGCAGCAGTAGGGAAAGCAATATATTTTGTAGGGGTTACATTTACTATTCCCACTCCAGTCTGTGCAATATAGGGAACGCGTTGGACTTCGAAGGGGTAAGATTTTCTATTCTCACTCCAGTCTGTGCAACAGTATAGAAAATACTTCACTTCAAACACATTACATATTTGAAGAAACCTAATAATTTAGTAAAAATATTAAGCTCTTAAATTCAACATTAACAATTAATCTATATATATTTTCATTAAAACATAAAAAACAATTAAACAATTTACAAAATTTATGTTCAATTAATTATCAATTAGAAAATAATGATTTTCTATTTTAATAATAATTATGTCCTATTTTAAAAAGAACAATATTTATTATTTACTACTTTAAAAAATAATTGTAATAATTTTTTGATATTAAAAAAATATAAAAATATTTATGCATTAATTAGTTAACTTCCTACCCTATACTCCTACAAACCTAGATGCCCGCCCCTAAAATAAAACTAAAATAAAGAAGTATAGCACAATTTACTTAATTGATAATCAATTAAATAATGAATTAATTAATTGTTAATTATTTACTAATTACCTCCCCAACCTATACCACTACAAACCCAGAAGACCACACCGTACATATAACTAAAAGTATTCCGTATTACATAATTTACATAATTAATATTAATCACATAATTGATTACATATATTAATTAATAATGAATTATCACTTAATTAGCTTCCCAGCCTATCCCCTACAAACTCAACAACCCTCTATGAGACTATAAATTACTATTAACAATTGAATAAAAAAATTCCAAATCACTAAAAAATTACAAACTATATTTAAAAAAATCATAATACGAACAATAGTAACACATAAAATTAATATATGAAACAAAACACATTAAAATAAAAAACAGTATTTTGATAACTATATTACTGCAAACCATATTAAAAACAATGATGTTCTTAAAATGGTATTACTTACCTAAAAACACTATGGGGGTCATTCTGACCCTGGCGGGCAACGACCGCGGGAGCACCGCCAACAGGCTGGCGGTGCTCCCATGGGCATTCTGACCGCGGCGGTACAGCCGCGGTCAGATACGGGAAACCGGCGGTGTCCTGCCAGTTTCCCGCTGCCCAAGGGAATCCTCCATGGCGGCGCTGCAAGCAGCGCCGCCATGGGGATTCCGACCCCCTTACCGCCAGCCTGGCTCTGGCGGTTTCGACCGCCAGAACCTGGCTGGCGGTAACGGGTGTCGCGGGGCCCCTGGGGGCCCCTGCAGTGCCCATGCCACTGGCATGGGCACTGCAGGGACCCCTAACAGGGCCCCACCAAGATTTTCAGTGTCTGCCAAGCAGACACTGAAAATCGCGACGGGTGCAACTGCACCCGTCGCACCCCTTCAACTCCGCCGGCTCCATTCAGAGCCGGCATCCTCATGGAAGGGGGTTTCCCGTTGGGCTGGCGGGCGGCCTTCTGGCGGTCGCCCGCCAGCCCAGCGGGAAACTCAGAATAACCGCAGCGGTCTTTTGACCGCGCAGCGGTATTCTGGCGGTTCCAGCTTGGCGGGCGGCTCCCCGCCACCCGCCAAGCTCAGAATGACCCCCTATATTCTTGACAACAATATTTTTGCATCACAATATTTTTGTATCACAATATTGTATTTCCGTTATTTCTGTCTCCCGATAAATACAACTCGATTTTTTGTTTAAACTTCTCCTGGACTCTGTTCCAAATTCAAGGTATTTTCAGGAGGATTCACTGTTTAGAACTAGATATATTACTTGGGTGGGATGTGAAACCTGTGTTCCCACCTCATCATAATGTAATCAGTCCCTTCTCTTCTTTATAACGTTGGGAGATGTGCACCAGCAGCTTACCGCGTGCATGCTGATAGGGCTGGGGCAAAGTCAGCCACACTCTTAGTCTACAACCTGGACATTCACAATTTTCATTAATTTGGTTGATAGCTTGAAATACAAGAAAACAAATCTAAATTGTGTAGCTCAAGACAATATCTTGGCTTATTTGTTCTGCTTCACCGACAGGTCTCTTGCTGCAGTGCCTGTGTAGTAAGACCTCCGGCCAGCCATGTCAGAAGTTGTGTGAGTCAAAACCGTCACTTGGGCCTCCATATAAGATGGATACCAGTTTCTAAGTTAGAAAAATGTTCTGCAGGGTCAGAGAAAACACAGCAACTCTAGCATCTGGCTTCATCTAGTGGTATTGGATGTTGTAGCTTATTAAAAAACACAACAGGCGTGTTTTAAAATCCATAAATACATCTTGAAGTACTAGAATGGGGCCCTAAAACAACACTGGTCTGGAAAAAAAAGCCCCCTCTGCCTCCTTATTACGGTCCTGACCACAGCACCTCATGAAACCACCACAGTAGGGGAGACTTAAGATGCAATCACAAACTGGGACAAAAGCAAAAGATGAGATATTGGAGGCTTCATCATAGGAGCTCTTGGGAAGTGTAAAGACTTTTGAGTAATGAGAACACTGGATGGGAAACTCTCTCTGAGCAATGACTGGTTTTCATTGCTTTGACTTTTCACATGATATAGCTCTGTTCATGACTATAATCATTTTTTTGCATGGAATCATTTCTAAAGGACCCACCACAACTTCTTTTTGCCCCCTATTCTCACTCTTCTCAGGATTTCCGTGCACTTCAAACTGGTTGAAAAGTGCCATTTTGGTTCTTCACAAAACTCAGAAAGTAGCTACATCTGTATGTACATAAATTAAATATTAAGTGGGTAATAAATTGTCTGACACACAACCTATTGAAAAGGAATCGAATTTGACCTTGGCTGTGGCAGACAATAACTAGTTTAGGTCACATTCAGTGTCATTGCATTCAGTTTCATGTAGATGTTGGGCTAATGAGATATGAGGCTCGTGAGGGGAGAGAGACAGGTAGGGAACCCACAAGAGGTTCTTGTCAATTCAGGATATCTTGCTGAACCGCAGGACAATCATAGCCAGTATGGTCATGTAATTTGCATCCCAAATCGTTACGGTCCTGCCATAGTGATCTTGAAGTGTCTCAACATGCAAGAACAATTCTTAAAGTTTTGATGGGGCAGGTAGGCAGTAGTCTGCTGACCACTGACTGCCCCTCTCCCCATTTCAGTCCCCCTGTCCTAGGACCCACCATCTCTTTCTCTGCCACTTAGAGATTGTACCAGACACACCAGAGGCTAATGATGACCATGGCATAGATGGCAACGAAGGACAAATATAGGCGGTACAACAAGGAGTCCAGGATGTAGCCGATGCGGACCCACTCGCCCTCCTCCTCGCGCTCCTGCTGGTGCCGTTCCAGGAAACCCCGGATGCTCAGCAGGTCCTGGGAGATCTGCTCCAGTTGTTGGCGGGTGTGTGCACAGTCTGGGTGTGGAGGAGGTGGTGTCTGAGTGACTTTCAGCTTCTCTTCGCTCTCTATAAGGCAAAGTTTGGATAGTCAACGGAGAATCAATGAACCAGCAATGTCGCAATGTGTAACATTTTTAAAATCTAGTCAAAAGGAGATATCTGGAAATTCAATTGAAGTATATTTTCAATAATGTTTCTTTAGAATTGTATTCTTAATAACAAATTTAAAATGTGCCCTGTCTACTGAAGAACTTTATTTTTTAAAAATTACATATAAAAATATCAGTTGATTCCTAAATTGGGGAATCTTGACTTGTGGTTGAGCTTACGCATCTGTCTTCCCAAAGATCTAGTTGTCACCAGCCTCTATCCTTATACTGCTTTGAGCATCAGATGTGGTGATATTTTCATATATATATTTGACCAGCGTCCTGGCTAGTGAATGCTTAAGAGACCGAGGCTAAAACTGAGGTGCTTTCAAATGACAATGATTTCTCCAAAGGGTGATAGGACTTTGGAAGAAAAAAGTCAATGTTTACATTTGGTGTCCATATAAACAGTGGTCTTAAAATTATACATTTTGCTACTCTGTACTTACGTTGTCACATACCACTTAATACCAACAGAATCCAATCAATAAGGCACAGATAAGTGTTCACATCTCATGTCACAACCATCATACACGAGAAGTTACACCTCATGTCCACGTGTACACAAATCACATAATGAACAAAAGTGTGATCACACTTCATGGCACAGCTCAACTAATTTACAGATACGTAGCTACACCTCATGTTACAGAGTGAACCCGCACCATAATGTCCAGATCTGGAATCATGCCCCCAGTTTGTGAAAGCCTAATCCACATGTGGTCATACCCCTGCCATTGACTTACACTAAAAGGCTTGCTCTGTCTCAAGTACGAATGTATTGAATGCACTACTCCCATAATACTTGCGAGGAACAACATTTAAAATGCACCTCTACATGCAACATTTGTTCCGGAGTTTGTATCCTGGTCACCTCTTAATGCAAAAGCAATCGCCAAAGTAACCAACCATTCTCAGTGACAGGTCTCTCCGCTGGAACCACCTGCCCAGGCCAATCCAGTATTCATGAACCCAGGGCAGATTGAGACTCAAAGCTCATCTGTTGTAATTCTTCTCTTGGCCTCTTTTTCCTGATATGTTTGCCTTTAGGAGTAATATGTCCATACCTAATTATACCCAATGTATAATATTTGTTAAGCCATGCAATTGTCGACTCCATAGATCCACTGTAACTATGACTGTGTAGCTATGGCACCTCCTGGCCTGAGCCTTGTATCTTATGGAAATATATTTTAGCCACTTTTTCACAATATATGGAATTGCATAACTTTACATAAGAAATCCCTCATTCTGTCTGTCACCATGTTGCTATATATAACCCAATTCAATGCCTCATCACCTAGAAACAATGTGAAAATTAACAATAACAACAGTATACAGAAAGCAAAATAAACTCACACCATAGTCCATTATGCAAAGATGTTTAACCACAGCTCCTATCAGTGCCAGGTCCTAGCTCACATGTACAGATCTATGAGCAAGTCCCATATCACTTTCAGTACAAAGCTGCTTCTGTAACAACCAGAATACAGTCCACAATATGCAGATGTGTAGACATGCCCTGTGTTGCCAGACAGAATCAAACCCCCATTAGAAAGATGTTTATTGCCCCTGGCCAATGAGAGTACGGACCAGAGTTGTTCAACATTGATCCTTGAGGGCAGGTCTAGTGCAAATTTTATTAGATAACAACTGACTCTTTAAATTATTTCCCTTAAAACAAATTCCATGCAAACGTGTTCCTTGTGAATAGTCTGGAAATCAACCCTGCATCTGGCCCAGTGTACACATGTATGGTTTAGGTACCGACATAATCTTATCTGTAATAAATGAATATAAGAGCATGCTTCCTGCCACTCTCAGTTGGAACTCAGCCCATTGTGCAGTGGTATGTGGTGACACTGCACGTCAGGAAGTCCTGCCCGTAATGCATTGGTGTTCTACCACTTGGGCTTCTCACGTTTGCGGCGGCTTTATTCCTCACCTAAATTATTCTGTTTTATAGGAACACATAGAGAAGTCACAGTCTTCTCATTTGCATGTGGCGGAGCCTTGTAGCAGACCAGCCTGGCAATGAACTCCAACAGTAGTGTTTTCACCCAGGTAGGAATTCTGGTCCCATGCACAGCACCGCGGTGTAGGACATGGGTAATGATCACAGTCTCCAGTAGGCTGAGCACCAACAGAGCCAGGCAAACTGAGAAGTAAATACCTAGAAGAGAAAACAAGGCATATCAGTCACATTTATGTACTATCTATATATGTATGTAAGAACTACTGCCTACAAGATCAGGGGGGTGGTGCCTTAAAGATAATGCAGACTTGAAAATGCCTCAAATGCTAGGAAGAAAGGAGGATGGAGAAATCATGGCAGGGAAAATAAGGGAGGAGTCTTGTACTTTGAATAATCTTCCCTAATCACAAACTCTATACCAGCCTTATGTGTCAATCAATCAATCCATCATAGCATTTGTAAAGCACAGAACTATCACTCCTAAGGATATCTGAGCACTGAGGATGCCGTGTTTCAGTTGAAAAGCCACATCTTGAGTCTTCTTCTGAAGTCCACCAGGAAGGGAGCTGTTTGTAGGTGGAGGGGCAGGCTATTCCAGGACTTGGCTGACGTGTAGAAGGAGCGGCCTCTACGGCATCTGCGATGGATGTGGGGATGTGTGTGTGAGGTTTAGTGAGATGGAGTGTAGTTGTCTTGCTGGGATGTAGAAGCTCAGTCGATGATTGATGTAGGACACCCATCGGTTGTGGAGAAACTTGTATGCGAGTGTGAGGATTTTGAGTTGGCATCTCTTCTGGATGGGGAGCCAGTGGAGGTTCCTGAGGTGTGGGGTGATGCTTGAGTGCATGGGGAGGCTGAGGATGAGTCTGTCTGCGGTGTTCTGTAGAGTCTGGAGTCTTTTAAGTAGCTGGGAGGACTCTCCATCGTAGAGAGCATTGCCGTAGTTGAGGCAGCTGTGGAGCAAAGTGTGCATGACTGTATTTCTGGTGTCGGTAGGGACCATTTGAAGATTCGGCATAGCATACGGAGGATGTAGAATCAGGAGGAGGCGACTGAGTTTACTTATCCATTCATGGATAGTTGTCAGTCGTGGATGATGCTGAGGTTTTGTGCGTGGTATGATGGAGAGGCGTTGATCGGAGTGCTGCTGGCTATCAGCTGTGGTCCCAAAAGGAGGTGTTCTTCCTGAAGATCAGGACTTCTGTTTTGTCTGTGTTTAGTTTGAGGAAGCTTCCTTCATGTTGCTACATTGGTCATGGCATTGCGGAAGCTGACTTTGGCATTGTGGAGGTCTTCGGTGAGTGAGGGAATTGGTTGAGTGTCTAGCTGGTAAAATGTTATGGTACTCTATTGTTAAGAGAGAGAGAGATATTCAATTGTGTGTGCTGGTTTTTGTTTGTGGGCATGCATATGTGTATATGGTGTGTGTGTCCAGGGATCAGTGAAGAACCCAAATAGTTCCTATGTTTTTAGATCAGAGACTGAATTGGTGAAATAGTGAGCTACAGCTACCATTGAGATCCACAGTGCCTTCTTCTGTAGGGGACTGCACCTTGTACTACCGCTCAGTGTCAGGTGGTCTAGGTGGTGGTAGCGCAGAGCTTGAACACCACTGCAGTATTAACTGAGACATTTAAATCACAACCAGCAGCGTTTCCCCATCTAATGTTTTTTCCTTCCACGAAACAAGATGAAAAGTAAGTTGAGAATTACAGCTAGGCTCTAATAGGTATACTCCCCTTCATTTCCCTAGGTACTGTGATTCCTGGCATGGCAAAGGTGTCATGGATTGAGCGAATGTGCTCTTCAAGGTGTTGTTTGCTGTACCCTGGCACTCGCCTAGATTAGCCTCACTCTACTTTGCCTTGATAGTTAGTTTAGTTATGTTGATGTATTTATAAAGTGCAACATACCTTCTAGGGTCTCTTGCCGCTGAAAAATTAGGGAAGACATAAAGCCTTACCTAGATTTTGACAGATAAGTTACTCCATCACAAATGTGGTGAATATCACGTCCCCCCTTTTACAAGTGATATATAATATAATAATCTTTTAATAAGGTGGAGAGAATATCTGCTACGTTTGTGATGGAGTAACCTATCTGCCAAACTCTAATTCTGGCACATAGTCAGGGCCACTGGTATTATGCGGCGGGAGAGGTCCAAATTATGCGACAGGGTTCAGTAAATTATGTGGCGTGAAAAGGCAAATTATGGGGCATAATGCTGCACAATTTGTAATAGCATTACATCATTATTTCATAATTTTTAAGCTTGGTAACACTGTCTGGGCATTGGTTGCACCTCATTAGTACCAGTTTAACTCCAAAATATAACAATAAGCAACAGGAAGGAGATCAGTCCAGCTAAGCAAAGGGCATTAAATGGCATGGCAAGACATGCCACTGCATTTTTAGTAACTTTTGAACTGTTTGAGCTAAAAACCATTTTTCTTAGTAAAATCTGAGGATAATGTGGCAGATTTTGGATTATGTGGCAACTGTGGCAAATCTATAATTATGCGAAAATCGCCACACAATCGCATAATTCCAGTGACCCTGCTCATAGTGTACTTATGTGACGAACGAGTGAAAAGAAAGGTCAGCTAGTGCCACTCAGTAAGAATAGGTCTAGTTTTAGTAAAACAGCACGCAGACATAATTACCGTTTTGACATGGTTTTGCTTTGCATCAAATATTTAGCTATTCCAAGACTAAGGGCCTCATTATGAGGTAGGGGGTCGGACAAGCCGGGCTGACCGACTGGGACAAGCCGGGCTGACCGACGGGAACAAGCCGGACTGACCAATGGGAACACTGTATTATGAGGTTCCCGGCGGGTGCTTGGCGGAAACAGTGCTATGGTATTGGCCTTGGCTTCCTTAAGGAAGCCAAGGCCAATATCGTTGCACACCAGCACCTTCGGAATAGCACTGTCTGCATAGCAGACAGTGAGCATTCCGATGGTGCTGGGCGGGGTGCCCATGCACCATGGGCAGTGCATGGGCCCCCCTTGGGCCCTGGCACTGGCTTTCCGCCAGCCTTTCCATGGTGGGGTCTCTGCCATGGAAAGGCTGGTGGAAAGTGGTGTTGAAATCAGCACTGATACGCCGAGTACATCGCCCCGTGGCTGCTTACAACTCCGCCCGCCGCCAGGAACATTGTTCCCGGCAGAGACAGCGGTCCCCTTGCGGGTCTGCCCACCAGGGTTGTAATGTAGCAGTCAGACTGCCACAGTTGTGTTAGTCCGACCATCACCGAGAGGCTGGCGGTCCTTGGACTGCCAGTCTCATATTGAGGCACAAAGTGCCTTGAAGTAGTCCAAGCTGAACCCCATATGATAACTTCAACTGATTATCTGCCCTCCATCGAGAGTAGGGGAAGGAAAGTGTATATTTTCGCCTCTAATAAGTACAGGAGGAGACAGCTACTGAGAAATAAATGTCCATCTTAAGCTTAGAGTCTAATCTGACTCCGAGGTTTTTAACATAGGTGCCCTGGCTAAGGAAAAGGGCCTGGTAAGCAAGGGTGAAGGTGAACAAACAGAAGTGCCAATGCCCACCACCAGTGCTTCTGTTTTTTACACCGATTTTCAGCCAGTTATTGTTCATCTAATGTTTTATATTTTAAAGGAATACTTTTTAGTATATTGTGATTTGCGCGTGGTTTGTTAAAAGCAGAATTTAGGTGGGTGTCGTCTAAGTAGGTGAACAATTTGCACCCAAACCTCTAATTAAAGATACAAGATGTAAAATGTAAATACTAAATAAATAAGGAGACAGAGCAGAGTCTTGTGGGATTCTAGTATTTATAGTTCATGGAGGAAACAAAGTAGCTGAGTCTGACTCTATGATCTATCTCCCAGAAAAGAGGATAGACATGTCAATGCTGTCCCCTTGCTCCCACACAAGGCCTCCGATAAGTCTTGTAAAATCCATCACAGACACATAGGCCCTCATTCCAACCCTGGCGGTCTGTGACCGCCAGGGCGGAGGGCAGCGGAAGCACCGCCAACAGGCTGGCGGTGCTTCCTGGGCTATTCTGACCGCGGCGGTAAAGCCGCGGTCAGAAAAGGGAAACCAGTGGTTTCCCCCCGGTTTTCCCCTGGCCCAGGGAATCCTCCATGGCGGCGCTGCTTGCAGCGCCGCCATGGGGATTCCGACCCCCTTCCCGCCAGCCTGTTTCTGGCGGTTTTCACCGCCAGAACCAGGATGGCGGGAACGGGTGCCGTGGGGCCCCCTAACAGGGCCCCATACAGATTTTCACTGTCTGCTTTGCAGACAGTGAAAATCGCGACGGGTGCCACTGCACCCGTCGCACCCCTGCAACTTCGCCGGCTCCATTCGGAGCCGGCTTCCTCGTTGCAGGGGCTTTCCCGCTGGGCCGGCGGGCGGCCTTTTGGCAGTCGCCCGCCGGCCCAGCGGGAAAGTTGGAATGGCCGCCGCGGTCTTTTGACCGCGGGGCGGTCATTCGGCGGTAACCGCATGGCGGGCGGCGACCGCCGCGGTCAGAATGACCGCCATAGTGCTTTTGTTGGGGGAAGAGTTAAATAGCTGATCCAGGAAAGCCTGGGCTAACACTTCGGAATGTGCAGGCATGGTCCAATCTGCAGATTCCTGACTATTTTAGTTTAGCATTTTGGGGTTTTCGAGGGCAGGGGAGAGTAGGTCTGTAAATAATTGACTGCCAGGTATGGACATCCGAGGCATGATGGTGCTCATACCTGTCATAATGCTGGCTATATCTGGCCTAATCAATGAATTGTTGGCATTATGGGGCTGATTCCTGAGACAAAGTGAGCCTTGGCTTAACTGTAGCCCTTTATGGCATATCATGGGCACCCTGGGCATTATGGTACATACCTTTTGCATATTGCTAACTGTCTCTTGCATACTGGCGGCTCCGTGGCATGAGGGGACATTTTATCAAATGTTAAGCAGTGTGAGATTGCATAGTCAGCAGTATTCAACTGCCTTTAGTCAAAGCTTTTAGCCAAGATTTCAAGAAATCTGTCAACATGCTGCCACCCTTTGTCAAAGTTTTCTTTAGGACAGTCAGTTTATGTGACAGAGTATGAAAGCAATAGAACATTTCTTGACCGCCCCTTCAGAATATATGCAATTTTAGACAATTTATTTAACGCTGTTCTATAAATTGCAACACTTGGCACCAAATTGTGGACAAGCTTCCCTTGAAGGAAGTTGGCCTTGGTGTTTTTGCTTGCTTAGTTGCTGCAATTTTGGTTGGATCTTACGACCACACAAATTTTTAAGTTCACAAGTCATCACTGGTGCAGTGTGAGAGCTCCTTTGATATCTTAGTAGGGAAAAAGCTGTGACTGATCAGAACAAGTCTGTTATGAGAGCTTTGCATATGTCTCAGTACAAGAATGTCATGGGTGAAAGGCAAGCTAGCAGAGCACTAAAAGTATTCTATGGATGTCTCACGTAGTGGTGCATTGTGCAGATCAGTGTAGATGTGCATCATGTCAGCCCTGTTATGTCCAGTGGAACACTGCTTCTTCTTTGGAGCAAATGTATTTGTTGCTATTTTTCTGGTACTTTCTCTTGCCACACAATAATATCACCAGCATATGGGTGTTTCAGAAAATTGTTCCTGAGTACACTAGTAATAATTCAACAGTTACCTTTTAAATGCTGCCCATGAGATCTATGGATTTTTTGCCACTATATTTAAAAAAATCTGGTATAAAATGCAACATTTGGCTTTAGAATTTCCAAACTTTTCTTGGGGGCCAAACCTAAAAGTTGCCTGAGGAGTGTGATGCTTGCACAATACATGTCTGTTCAGTACAAATGTAGGTTATGTATAAAATGGGTTCAAGGGCTTATTTGGGTTGCCGGATGGTTCCTGAAAGACCAGGTCTAGGGCAAGAAGCCATCTTGATAACCCCTAATGCTGGATAGTGAACTTGCAGCAATTTCTTCTCCTTATCTAGGTAGCAGGCAATCATGGCAACCTTACCGATGAGAGGTGTTCCATTGGTGGTGCTTGGGAGCAGGTCATTCATGATGAGCAGAAAGACCGTGTAGCCCAGAAGAAGGGTCATCTTGAAGGAGGCGCGATCGACGCTGTGCGGCGGCAGGTAGAAGCTCATCATGTCTATCACCATCAGGAAGGCGCTGGGGATCAGCAGGTTCACCACGTACAGCAGTGGTCTTCGCTTCACGATTACCTGAGGATTCGATAAGGCATTTACATTGGGTTACAGGCACATCCACAGCAGTGTATAGGGGAATAAGCCATCATAATGCAACACAAGCTGGTGAACATCAGGACTGGTATCATGCAGTGGAACGCAAGTAAAATGAGCCCGTTTATGGGGCATCAAGTAAAGGGCGGTAAAGAATGAAGTACAAGGAATTGAGGATAAAGCAGAGGCACAGGCTGATGTGTAGGGAATGTAGGAAAGTGGCGTATTGTGCAGTGATGATAGTTAGGCTTCACTAAGTAATGGTCCCACAGTACCCCAAAGTTGGTCCTTTGAATTCACAGTAATACATCCTTAGCTTAGTCCAGGTAGTGTGGCAAAGAATAGTCAGGCTTTACCAGAGGAACATGTGTTAAGCATTTCAGAGTACCAAAACGGGCGATAAGTAATTGACATGACTCAAAGGAAATCCAACACCACTTTATAAAAACAAAGCAGATTTTTAGATAAACTTAGACACCAAAACAAAGTAAATCAGATATGAATAACCAGAGTTATGGATTTTAGAATAAAAAGAAATTCAGTACATTTACAAGGTGTTGGACCTGGCCTTTTTTGCAGGGTCATCCCCAAATCTTTTGGCTTCCTCCTCCTGTTTTTCTGGCCTCTTTGTGTTGGCTCTAGGATTCCAGGCACTTTATCACTGCTGATCAGTACTAAAGTGCATGTTCTCTCCCTTCTAAACTTGGTATGATTGGCTTACACCTGATTGGTAGATTTAATTTACCTGCAAGTCCCCTGTACAGCGGTATCCCTACAGGGCCTGTAAATTAAATGCTGCTACTGGGCCTGCAGCCAGATTGCGCCACCCACAGAAGTAGCCTTTCAAACCTGTCTCAAGCCTGCCACCGCAGGGCCTGTGTGCGCAGTTTACTGCCACAGTGGCCTGGCATCTAAATTTACTTGCGAGGCCTGGATCTTCCCTTTTACTACATATAGGTGACCCCTAAGGTAAGCCCTATGTAGCCCTCTGGGCAGCATGTGCCTTATCGTGCAACATGTCCTAGTGGTGACAAACAGCCCATTTAGTTTCTCACTACTGTGAGTGCTGCTCCTCTCGTAGGACTGCATTAGAAATTCCTATCTATATGTCTAAGTGGTAATTTATGATCCCTAAGGAGTGGCGTGGACATGTTTGGTATGTTTGGAATGGTAGTGAGAAATGCTTCTTACTGGTGTAGGTGGATTTTTTATTACCATTGTAGAAATGCCACTTTTAAAAAGGGGGCATTTCTCTGTGCTTATGACTCTTGTGCTTTGCAGCTTGACTCCAATCCACGTGTGGGGTAGAGTGACAGCTGGGCTTTGTACATACTTTCCAGATGGCCATCACACAGGGAGGGTGGAGGTGTGATAAGATTACATCTGCATACTGAATGGTCTTCCTGGACTAGGAAAGTTGGAGGTGGGGCGCACTTACATTTGTAAAGGTTGTGTCCTGCTCTCGCACAAAGGGCTTGTTTACACTATACTAATGTCTGGAGCCAGGGCTGGGGGTTGAAGGGGGCTGAGATCCAAGACAAAATTAGTATAAGTATAGTGGTTGTTCCCCATGTTGTTGGACACTGTATGGACTGAACATCATATGCTGCTGCAAGGACTTGCGAGGAACCACCACTGGAACTGCCCTGCTGATGTGCTGACCTATGGCTTGCTAAGTCGCAAGAAGGACTGCCACCTTGTGTTCAGGACCTTTGTGCTGGCCTGCCTGCCTCCACCATGCTTTGGTGCCCACAGTGTTCTCCAGGGGCTGGGTGGTGTGCCCCCTTCCCCCGTCTGCTATTTTTCTGCACTGAGTGGCGTGCTATGCTAGCGCGGGAGAAGTGCTGGAAATTGCCTAAGGGTGGTGGAGGCTGAATTCTCGTCCCTGAGGGCTGAACAGCGTGTGCTTGGTTTGTTTCCCCGGTCTCCACCAGCACGTGGCCAGGAGGCACGTGCTAGGTTCTGCCCCCTTTATCTCAAGAGGCCTAGGGGGAGAAGGCCGAACCCTGTAGCAACCCCAAGAAGCTCCAGATGAGTGCGGTGGGAGCCGCCAGCAGTGGTGTAAAGCGTGCGGCGAAGCGCGCACACTATGGTGGCCACAGGGCATGAGCAGGGATCCATTCTGGATGATGGAGCCTGGAGTGAGGCTGCACAACATTTGTTTGTTTGGGCTCTCACTGCCACGGCCCAAGTCAACTAAAGAGGGCCCTGTGAGGCCATCAGCACTGCAACCCAAGCTGGCTCTAGTGCCGAGGTAAGAGCGAGTGAGAGGAGCCCTTTGAGGAGTAAGCGGACGCACCGCGAAGAGGACACAAGCAGCCTTCCCGTTGCTCCTCTTCACGTGGGGAACTCAGTGAGGTCTCTTCGCCGGCAGGGGAACCAGGTGTGCCCCCTTCCTTTCCAGGGAGCGTACTGGTGAGCGGGAGCATTAGGCTCACAGGACTATTGGCAGGGCCTGGGGGGAATCCTCTTTGGAGGCACAACCCTTCCATTTCTCTAGTACAAAAGCCATACTGCATTCAACATAATAGGAGCACAAGAGCTTCTGGATCTGGACGTGAGTGTCTCTGTTTACCACCCATAGTAGAGAGGAAGCGCAGACGCGCTGCAACCTTCGTGAAGAAGGTGTTTTTGTGGATTCTGTATATGTTGCCTTTCCCCGGGATTGTTTTCCTCATTACTTGTACTGAGGGTGATGCTCGGATTGGTCTTCACTGTATTTACCGCCTCTCATGTAATATAGGTGTAGGTGCACCGGCCCTGTATGTTCTTAAAGGTAATGTCTGAGACAGATATTACCGAGGGGGAATGAGATGATGAATCGTTAATGGGTCAATAGCTCTGTTGTGTTCCGATCCCCATTGCTTATGCAGATTGTTAGGACCTGGAATGATTTATGATGTTGTGGTAGCCTTGTTGGCATAACGGGCCCCTTCTCAGGGTCTGCATTTCACGTAATTGGATGGTGTGTTATGACATATGTAATATGGACCGTTTCATAGTATGTGCATTCCTAATGATGATGTTCTGACAACTGCTAGCTTGGCAAAGTATTGCTCATTTATGTTGTTTTTGGTTTAATGTTTTATGTTTATGCAGTACAGTTTGTTGGAAAATGGCCCTCTCTAAAGGGTCACCCCAAATTTTTGGCCTTCCTCCTCCTCTTTTTCTGACCTCATTTTTGTTGGCTTTAGGACTCTGGACACTTTACCACTGCTAACCAGTGCTAACGTGCATGTGCTCTCTCCCTAAAACATGGTAACCTTGGCTCACACCCAATTGTCATATTTATTGTACTTGTAAGCCCCTAGTAAAGTGCACTACATGTGCCCAGGGTCTGTAAATTAAATGCTACTAGTGGGCCTACAGCGCCGATTGTGCCACCCACATAAGTATCCCTTTAACCATGTCTGGCCTGCTATTGTAAGGCCTTTGTGTGCAGTTTCACTGCCACTTCGACGTGGCATTTAAAAGTACTTGCCAAGCCTTAAACTCCCCTTTTTCTACATATAAGTCACCCCTAAGGTAGGCCCATAGGTAACCCATACGGCAGGGTGCTATGTAAGTAAAAGACAGGACATGTACCGATGTGTCTTACATGTTCTGGTAGTGAAAAACTCACAAGTTCGTTGTCCACTATTGTGAGGTCTGGTCCTCTCACAGACTAGCATTAGAACTGCCTTCATATATTTTTAAGTGGTAGATTCTGAACTGGAAGGAGTAGCCCTGTCATGTTTAGTATAGCTAGAATGGAAATAGAAAATCCTGTATACTGGTGAAGTTGGATTTAATATTACTATTTTAGACATGCCACTTTTAGAAAGTGGGCATTTCTCTGCACTTACTGCCATCTGTGCCTTACAGCCTGTCTCCAACCCATATCGTGTCTGTGTTGTTTGACAGCTCCCCTTGGCATTCCCCCAGATAGCCATAAACACAGGACACTCAATCATATCTGCATTCATCTGCATACTGAATGGGTCTCCCTGGGCAGGAAGGGTGGAGGGGCTCTCTCTTACACTTCAAAGGCCAGTGACCTGACCTCACAAAAACGAATGAAAACCCCCCACAGGGATCCTGGCAGACAGGACAGGGCTGAAAGGGGAACTTGTGCACTTCAACACCACTCTTTTGACGTTTCCCCCACTTCAAAGGCATTTTTGGGTATGTATACTTGGTCTCTGACCCCACCAAATCAGACACTTCTGGACCTACACCTGAACTCTGTCAGAGACACTGCCTGGCTGCCTAAAGGACTTATCTGGAATGCTTTGCTGAAGACTGCTTTCCTGCTTGTTGCCCTGCTGCCTGGTGCTCCTGACTCTGCTGGAAGGACTCTACCTTCCTCCTAAAGTGCTCTCCAAGGGCTTGGATTGAGCTTCCCTCCTATTACTGAAGTCTCAGGGCTAACAAAGACTTCACCCCTTCAGGAAATCCTCGTGCATTGGAAAATTGACGCAACGCCTGCCGAAATCGACGCAGAACCTGCATCATCGCTGGAAAATCGCCGCGCCGCCGACCAGAATGATGCAGCGCCGGACTCACAACCGGAATTCTGACGCAGCAACTTCCTTGCAGCTGAAAAATCACTGCAACGCCTATCAGATCAACGCAGCACCTGCTCCATTCAACCAGCGCGTCAAAGATTTTCAACGCATCGTCCCTGTGTGTCAAAATATCCCCGTATCACAGTGAGGAACCAAGGCTGCGGTCCTGGAAATCAACGCATCACCTTGCAGGGTGGAAAAAAACAATGCATCATGTGTGCCGTGTTGATAAATCCAACGCACAGCCTTATTTTTCAGCGCATGTCCTCCTCTGTGGCCCAGTGCGTCATTATTTTTTACACATCCCAGGTACTGTGCGCTACAAGGATACAACCACAGATTCTTAAGGATAGAGACTCTTTTAAACCTTTACAAAGTGATATCTCGACTTGTGCATATTGGATTTATGTATTTTTGATCTTTTTTTATTGAGATCAATATTATCTATTTTTCTAAACCTGTGTGGTGTATTTTTGTGGTGTTTTCATTGTGTTATTGTAAGAGTTATTGCACAAATACTTCACACATTGCCTTCTAAGTTAAGGCTGCCTGCTCTGTGCCGAGCTACCAGAGGGTGAGCACAGGATAATTTGCCTTGTGTTGTGACTTACTCTGTCTAGGATTGTGGTCCCTACTTGTACAAGGGTGCATACGTCTCCCAACTAAAGACCCCAATTTCTAACACAGTCTATTTTTTTATAGCTTGTTGTGAAATCTTTTTTTGTGGTGTACATATGGTGTCCCTGGGTTGTGTGTGTTGTGCAAAAGCTTTACACTTTGCTTCTGGGATAAGCCTGACTGCTCATGCCAAGCTACCAGGGGGGTGAGCAGAGGTTTTCTTAGGTGTGTAGCTCCCTTGCCCTGACTAGAGTGGTGGTTACTGCCTGGCTTAGGTGCCTACCCTAGCCAACCAGGAACCCCATTTCTAACACAAGTCATCAAACCTTACCATTGCGGTCAATGGGAAAAGTCACTAGTGACACTCGCGGAGTGAGCTCAATGTAGATTACACAGTACACTGCTGGAATATTAGGTCCTATTCACAAAGGCAAATCTAAGTGTGGAGGTCTCCTCACATGTATATTTCCTTCTACGCCTGGGCAGAAATTTCCACCCAGATGGTATTCACGGTTTTCAGGTGGAAATATTCACGCAATAGTAGGACTTACAAGACTCCAGCCTTTTACATGAAGGGGTGAAGTCTGTTATGACAGAAATTAAAACTTTAAAGTTACTGCTGGTAACGTTATGAACAGATTTCAGTCATATGCCTATGAGCATAGATCTACACAGCAGAGACTACCGCAATGAAGAATTCAGAATAGGCAACTGTAGGCAAATAGCAATCACCTAAATCACACACAACAAGTGAATATTAAGCCTGCAAGCACATACATACAGCCCAGGCTCTATGCTCTGCCCTGTTCCCCTTAGACTGCATTATTTTGCAAACTGTCAGACACCCAAAGACCTGCTATGGCCTCCGGGATGTGGTCCAACCCAAACAAAAGACAGAGGAACTTCACTGAGCTCTGAGGAGGACACAACCATTGTAGTTACCTTTGTTGCAGTCCATTAAAGGGCACTACATTGTCTGCCTTCATATGTCCTTAGTGGAGCAAAGAAGACTGCAATGTGATCGGAGCTTAAAGACTCTGTGAATGCATTGATGGTGGACATATGCACTGCAAGACCCTCAAAAAATCTGCAATATGAGAGGGGATGGGCGAAGAAACGTTTTCCAGGATACAGGTGGCAAAGGCTCTTGCTGGAGGCAGACCCAAATCCCATATCCATTATCCTTTCCACCATGCACACTGACCTACTATATTCCAGGAAATCACACCATCGGGCCAGGTAAGAACCTAATCCCCTTTATGTTTCTACTACATTACAACATTTGTGTCACACTAGCCTCCCTCTGCACACATTACTCACTTTCCTCTGCCTACTCTTTAGAGTGTAAACCGATTATACTAATCTTCAGACACTCTGGCATTCTTTTATACAGTCCCTATATCAAGGGTGTTGGTAGCAAGAGACGGAGAACTCTCTTCTGTGGCAGGGGGTCTTCCAGGGCCCATGTCTAATTGCCTCCTTACCACCCACATAGGTGCACCACAAAACATAACTACTACATTCTAGAAAACGGTATGCCTTTGTCATACGCCACAATGCAATTGATGACTTCTTTATGTATGTTGAGGCAAATTGTACTCAACACATACATATATTCTAATTCAATAGGCCTCAAATCTGCCCAGCAATACAAATTCAGTTTTTACTTTGATGCTCCTGTGTTGTCTGCCCATTCGTCACTTGCGCTCACTTCCTCTTCTACTCCAGTAAGTAGGTGGGCATGTGGACAGGCCACGAACAACAGACAGATGCAGAGTATTCAGCCTTATCAGCCTTTATAACTTTATTTCTCTCTGTAAATGTGTCAGGATACTTAACATATTATTCCATAATGTATTATAGACCTTACATTCAGCATTTGCCCAATACATTTTTTGGATGAACTTGTATGTCTAACGTCTCTGTCTTCAAACCAAAACACATCTTATCGGTTCTCCCTGAGTAAATGTGGTCAGAGCAACCTGTATTTTCCCTGTAATACATAGTTGCAATCGGTGCATTTAAATACTTTGGTGGTGGTATACCTCTTAAAGATACATACATTTGAGATGGCAATCCATTAAAAGCAATAGGTTCTACTTGGTCAACTGGAAAAGCCTCCTGCTCTCCATGATGGGCAACTTTGTTTTCTATGTATTGTTCTTTATCGGCATTTCAAATACCACCAGATGCAGAAGTGATAAATCAAATTGACAGTGTAATGACAGCCTTGCGGAGTATGACAATCATCGCCAATGGACTCCAGTCCAGCCCTGCTTCCACGTGCATTTTCCCAGTCCGACACATCCATAGCCAGACACCTATCATAGCAATAACATGAAAAAACAGTGGAATCATTGCAAACCCCCTAATCCTAGGTAGAACTCCCACCTCGCTCACCCCTCTATTCCTGGGGATTCCAGTCCCACACGTTGCACAGCTCATTGGGGATGGGAATCAGAAGGCTTCAATAAATCGGTAAGCATCGCAGCCCAGGCGTGCAGATCATCCATCAGCCGGTTGTCCCTAAGAGATTTACACATTTGGCATTTCTCCGCATTTACCCATTCAGACATATTCTTTCTTTGGTCAGTGTGCTGGGGCAGTAGGGGACAACCAGTGAATGGCTATTCTGCGTTTAGCTAGCGTGAGCCACAGAAGTAGAAGTTTTTGATGTAACATATTTTTCTTTTTGACAGGAATCTATTCCAATAGACACCGCCCTATAGCCCCGGGGTAGTCCCAACCCTTGGCTTCATTTAGGGATCCAAGAACCTAGTCCCAGTACCTGCACAGACATGGGCATTTCCAAATCATATGTATGAAATCTGCATCTAAATAATTGCATCAGGGGCATACAGAGAACCTGTATGGAAAATAGAATGTAAGTTGGTTGGGTTCAGGTACATCTGATGGATAACATTAAATTGTGTCAGTTTGAATCTGGCATTAGAGGACGCGGTCCTGACCCCCTCATGTACGGCCACTCAGTCCTTAGCCTGGATGAGCAGCTTTGTGTTGTCCTAAGGGGTAATGCTTTGCTTTCTACAATACAACTTCACTAGCTTGAGAGTGATCCCATTTACAAGCATGTTCTGTACACACTAAGGACATTGCTTGTAGATGTAATATGGAAAGCGGGCAGGAAGAGGGTCTGTTTGCTCAAACTCATGCTTCTGCTGGCCGCGGGTGTATATTAGAGTAAACTTTGAATGCTAGTTCCTGGCATCACAGATTCATTTACAGCTATTATGTCTGGGCCAAGTACTTGATAGGACCCTAGTGCCACAAACCATTTCAGCTACCGTATGGGACAAGAATACCGACAAATGACTGTTTCCCACAAGAGCAGTGATGGCTTGCTCTTTGGCACCACAGTGCCTCACACACTGCCAGCTATACACTGTTCACCCCATGTCTATCACTGTGTCTAATGGAGCTTTGGCTGACAGGTCAACGGGCGTCTGCAACATTATGAGCAGATGTGGAAATTGGGAAAGTTGGGAATCTATTTAGTTATGTCCTGCTCTCATCTGACTAGATGAGGGAAAACTATGACCTCGTTATTAGACAATTCCTAATGAATTTCCATTTTACTATTGTAGTGTGATACATGTGGCATTATGAAGGCCCAGAGCACCTCACCTACCAGGAGATGCAATTAATTCTTACCTTTATTAGAGACAGGGAAGCCTTAACTCAGTTGTACATGGATCTCCAGAGTATGGATCCCATAGCATTAGAAGAGGTAAAGCTGCAATAGAATATCGACTCAGGACATGACCCTAAAAGCAAAGATTGGAACAGCACTAGGGACCATCTGGCTTGATCATTCCACAGTGTCTGCTTCAAAGTCTTTCAAATGAATGACCTTCACCAACCCTACCTGACACCTGATCGAATAAGCAGAATGTATCCCAGATACGGTGACATCCCTTTGCTATTTACATGTAAGGGGTAATATGAAATGTAACCTCATCTGTAAGATGATTTCCAGCGTATGTAATTGCAGCTGTTTCATCTTTTGGTGAATATATACTGAGAAAAAAAAGCTTTAAGTGAAATTATAGTTAGGTGCTAAAATGAGACAAGAACTAACGTTAATAACATAAGAACCACCAAATTATGTCAGTTATAGTTTAGGCCGGGGTTCTGCAAAGTCGGTCCTGGAGAGCCGGGTCCATGACAGATTTTTAGCATATCCACACTTAGAAAAAATTAGATTTCTAAAACATCTCTTTTCTAAATGTGGATACGCTAAAAATCTGTCATGGACCCGGCTCTCCAGGACCGACTTTGCAGAACCCTGGTTTAGTCAATTAACTATAACTTTCTCCCCATCATGACTTCACAGAACAGAATACCAACACAGCCATCATTTAACAATGCCGAACATTGTCAATTCAAAAACTGTATAAAGCCATCTATACATTTTAGATTAACTTTAAGATTTACTTACCCAAAAGGTGACAATGTCCCATTCATCAATGCCAAACTTCAGGATGTCGGGGTACCCTTCAATTCTCACAAGCTCCCACTCTCCACTGGTCTCCAGGAATTCCTTTGAGTTCTCCGAGATCTGTTCTATGGTCAAAGCCAGTCCCAATCGGACATCCCTCACTGTAAGCAACCCAAAGAGTGGGAGTAAATCTGTTTTCTATAAGAAGATGAACTTTCTCATTTAGCCAGAAGTATAAGTACTCTCTCAAAAGTATAAGTGCTCTCTTTTTAATTTGTTCATTGTCTTTGTCGTGCAATAACTGTATCATATGTCCCAAATGAGCAGTCAGGTTTTCTTCATGAGATGTTGTGAGGATTGTCTTCTGACTGGCCTGGAATAGTTGCACTGACTACTAAGTTCTTTGTCCAGAAGGAAAGTAGTTTAGTTCACACACCGCTCTGAGTCTGGTTTTGAGGTATGCACCTAGGAGATGGCGCTTTAAAGTATCTCCAGTCTATTAGATTGCTAGAGGTAAAAATAGTTGCTGTATTCATTTAGTAAAAGTACTAGATTCAAGAAGCAATGGTGGGAACTTTCAGTGTAACGTTTTTAGTGTTAGGGTCAGTCAAATGCCTGCCAGTTCACAAACGTGAGGGACCACAGGGACAGAAAGTGTTTCTTCTCTTTTGCATTTTTTAATAATTGTGTTTACTAATACATACGGAGACAGCTGGCATTCTTGCATCTTAAAAATTAGCAGAGCTTTCCATGTCCCCAACATGCTGGTAATTTTTTCCCAGTACCTCGCAGATACCGACTGTTAACTGTTAAGATAACTCTGGTGATTAATGTTCCTGCTGGAGAAAGATCAGGGTTTAGTCTAGAAGCAGTTTTGACTCATTTAAGGTAACTCATAGGGTTAATATGTCTGCTGCAAAGAACGCATACTGTGCAGATCACAGAGCAGTATTTTATGTGCATAGCTCAGTGGGATGCTGCTTTTGTCACAGAGATCATTTTGTTACTGTGCAGTTCATAAATTACAAACATAATCTAGCACAGTGAGCTGTAGCTGTCATCAGAGAGCTGCATGCAAACTGCAAGGTACAGGGTAGAAAGTTATGTTTTTTTCCAGACTTTGATTATTCTAATTTTGCCAAAAAGGGTTTGTTTTGGTAGAAAATAATTGTTATTAGTAAAGTCAACCCTAACCACTGTGTTATGTTCTTTATCCCGAGTTGATGATTCCCCAGACCAGGCACTCTTAAAAAACATGCCTACCAGTATGGATGATGTGTGAATCTAAAACCTTGTAGCCTCCTTTGTAGCATTTTCTATACACTGATTTACACACGTATGACTTGTTGTCTCTGTAGGTGTGTTTGGTGTAAAGTGCTCCAACACCATACGCTGGTAAGAGAGCTGATACAAAACAAATGAAATACATGCGAGAGAGGGTCTATGGAGAGATGGAGAGATTAGAGGTACTGATAGAAAGTGATGGAATTATTGAAGAATCCCAATAAAGATTGCCTTATCTTGGTGCATTGTAAGGCCATCATTTAATATGCTTTAAAAACATTGTTAGAAAAGGGTTTTTTTGGTTGGCGCTCAGGTTACCCCCTGTCCAAGCAAAAGCCCTCACTCTAGTCAGGGTAAGTCACACACAATCCAAGATTATCCTGTGCCCACCCTCTGGTAGCTTGGCACGAGCAGTCAGGCTTAACTTAGAAGGCAATGTGTAAAGCATTTGTGCAATAAATCATACAACACCATAGCATAACACCACAAAAATACACCACACAGTATTTAGAAAAATATATAATATTTATCTGGGTATCTTCAGGTCAAAATGATCAAAGTTGCAATACGAATTTGTAAAGATATCACTGAAAAGTGATAGAAAGTGTCTTAAGTCTTTAGAATATAAACAAAGTCTCTTTCAAGCACAAAGTACCTGGTTTCTGGTGGAAAATCTCCTCAGAGGGCCACAGGAGAAGAGGTGCGTGGAAAACTGGTGTGTGCGTCGATTTCTCCTCAGCACACACGGACTTGCGTCGTTATTTTCCACGCGGGGAAGTCGGCGTCGTTTTTCCGGCGCGTGGACAGTCTCTTTCTGTGGATCGCGGGGATTACCAGATGTCCCGGGTCTGTGCGTGGATTTTCCTGCTTGTTCTCCAGCTGCGCGTCGGTCTGCGGGGCTGCGCGTCGAAATTACGATCTCACGGCAGGCGTCGCGTCGATTTCTCCTCTGGATGTCGATCTGCGGGGCTGCGCGTTGAAATTACGATCTCACGGCAGGCGTCTCGTCGATTTCTCCTCCGGATGTCGATCTGCGGGGCTGCGCGTTGAAATTACGATCTCACGGCAGGCGTCGCGTCGATTTCTCCTCTAGAGGTCGGGCGGCGTTGTCCTTGCGAGGCCGTGCGTCGGATTTTCGATCGTCCCAAGAGCGTCGCGTCGATCAGCGTCGGTGTGCAGCATTTTTCTCGCCGCCGAACAAGCTGTGCGTCGAAATTTTCGGCGCACGGAGCGTCCAAGTAAAAGAGAGAAGTCTTTTTGGCCCTGAGACTTCAAGGAACAGGAGGCAAGCTCTATCCAAGCCCTTGGAGAGCACTTTCACAGCCAGACAAGAGTTCAGCCAGGCAGCAGGGCAACAGCAAGGCAGCAGTCCTTTGTAGAAAGCAGACAGGTGAGTCCTTTGAGCAGCCAGGCAGTTCTTCTTGGCAGGATGTAGTTTCTGGTTCAGGTTTCTTCTCCAGCAAGTGTCTGATGAGGTAGGGCAGAGGCCGTGTTTTATACTAAGTTGTGCCTTTGAAGTGGGGGTGACTTCAAAGAGTCTCTAAGAAATGCACCAAGCCCCCTTTCAGTTCAATCCTGTCTGCCAGAGTCCCAGTAGGGGGTGTGGCAGTCCTTTGTGTGAGGGCAGGCCCTCCACCCTCCCAGCCCAGGAAGACCCATTCAAAATGCAGATGTATGCAAGTGAGGCTGAGTACCCTGTGTTTGGGGTGTGTCTGAGTGAATGCACAAGGAGCTGTCAACTAAACCTAGCCAGACGTGGATTGAAGGGCACAACAAGATTTTAGTGCAAAGAAATGCTCACTTTCTAAAAGTGGCATTTCTAGAATAGTAATATTAAATCCGACTTCACCAGTCAGCAGGATTTTGTATTACCATTCTGGCCATACTAAATATGACCTTCCTGCTCCTTTCAGATCAGCAGCTGCCACTTCAACAGTGTATGAGGGCAGCCCCAATGTTAGCCTATGAAAGGAGTAGGCCTCACAGTAGTGTAAAAACGAATTTAGGAGTTTTACACTACCAGGACATATAACTACACAGGTACATGTCCTGCCTTTTACCTACACAGCACCCTGCTCTAGGGGTTACCTAGGGCACACATTAGGGATGACTTATATGTAGTAAAAGGGGAGTTCTAGGCTTGGCAAGTACTTTTAAATGCCAAGTCGAAGTGGCAGTGAAACTGCACACACAGGCCTTGCAATGGCAGGCCTGAGACAGGGTTAAGGGGCTACTGAGGTGGGTAGCACAACCAGTGCTGCAGGCCCACTAGTAGCATTTAATCTACCTGCCCTAGGCACATGTAGTGCGCTCTGCCAGGGACTTACAAGTAAATTAAATAGTCAATCATGGATAAACCAATCAGTAGTACAATTTACACAGAGAGCATATGCACTTTAGCACTGGTTAGCAGTGGTAAAGTGCCCAGAGGTCAAAAGTCAACAACAACAGGTCAGAAAAAATAGGAGGAAGGAGGCAAAAAGTTTGGGGATGTCCCTGTCAAAAAGCCAGGTCCAACAAACATATATAATTGAATATATACTGAAAAATGTGTTGTAGAATGCACCATTTTAGCCATTTTTCCCCAAATTGTCTCGGGTAGGGAGGACTCCCCAAACCGCATTGTAGTGGTCAGGCTTGCTACGTACCCTGTGAGGGCGGGTCTGCTAACATTGGCCAGGGCTGCTTCGGGTTCCCAGTCCGGTCCTGGTGAGAGCTCTTTTTTAAGTGGTTACTAAACCATTTCGATCTAGCTGTCTTAAGTAATCAGATCAGGCATTACACCTAAGTATAAACTCATGTATGTATTGGTTTATATATAGCGTGAACCTCGCTGGCCAGCAACACAACGCTATACATTTATGAGGGCGTGAAAAGATGATTGTGTGAATCAATCGGGGATTTACACATCTGAATTGCACAAGGATATTTCATTTTACAGTTGAAGAGCATTTCATAGCTGTGAGTTCACACCCTTTGATTTCATATGTGAACTCTAAATGTTACATCTTATGCAGGCTTCGGGCCTTATTTAGAGTTTGATAGTTAGAATACATCATCAAAACGTGATGCATATCCCCTCTGTATTACAAGTGCCTTAAAATATAAAGTTCTTGTAATACGGTGGACGGGGCATCTTTAAATAAGGCCCTTTATCTAAGTGTCAAAGTTCATCCATAGAGGTCCTCTAAAGTTTTAGCTGGATCATTCATGGACGGTTTTGTGTCTCGACCTCGTCTTTTGTATTTCGGTACCCGTGCATGTATTTGATTAGGGCAAACCTAGCCACAAGGCAATGAAGCTCTGTACTGGGTCCAAGGCAAAGATACAGTGTTCGCAGGGGATGCTGGTTGTCCTATGGATCAGGGGATGCTGTTCCAGACCCGGGGTTCACAGAAATAGCAGGAGATTTATGAAATATAATGTTGTCAACTCCTTTGTAAATTTTGCCATTGAACAGTGGTGTGGCTAGGAGTCACTAATTTTGGGTGAAGTAAGAAGGTGATTAGCTAACATATTTATGGGGCTCATTTAGAGTTTGTCGCAGAGAATAATTCACCAGTCACCATAAGCTGGCAGTTTGGCTGTCCTTCCAAACTCACAGTTCCCACCCTTCATTTACAGATGAGCAACCACAAGGTTTCAGTATCATCTGGCTCCACCGGTGAAACCCTTGACTTGGAGGCCCTACATCACTAGGCCGACAGGTCATATTACCGGTTGCACTGCCTTATTTAGGATAGGCCAAATATCACTGGATTGCCTGCTTGGCATGGTGGGCCTGGGCAGGCAAATTAATTAATGACCCCACCACACAGAAAGAAAACTCCCGGCATGTAAGGCCTATTGATTCTTAGTTACACTGTTCTTGAAAAAAAAAACGAATAACTTTGCTAAGCATGCAAAACAAGCATGTCACCCATAATGCAAATCTGCGGCTGCTGCTCTGAAAGCTCCAGAGATCTCCAGAAGCCTGACAGGGATCTCTAGGTATAGCAGGAGTCCTCCACCATTGTATTGGAGGCCATAGCCTCCACTGACCTGACAGGTCAGCAGGCCACCTGCGAGAATCTAAATGACTGCTATCCTGTGATCTAACTGGATATGTTTTACAATCTTATAAGACCCTCTGCCCCTTGCATGACATGCAGGGGGGTATACATGTCTTACCTGTGTGCATGTAGGAGCCAAAGGTGAGAGAGCAGTTCTGCACATCAAACGGGAAGTTGAAGATGCCCAGGTTGCAGGAGCTCACCACGCGCAGCATGCGGTCGTAACGGATGATACCTGTGTGGTTCACATAAACGTAGGGCGTCCGCTGAGACTTGTCCTCATCGATGCTGAGGGGAGAAAAAGGGGGAGGACAGATCTCACGCTCCAGCCTGTGGCCAGGAATAGCAAAGATCACAAGTAATGGGGAAGGAGAGAAGACACAACAGTCAGGCCGAGGTCCAGCCTATGACAGTGGAAACCCCAGGCCTCTGTGTCTGCCAATTTCCGTTGATTCAATGGCATCTCCCATTACCACCTCGTCCATCTTCCTCATCACAGTCCTTACTCTATGAAGTGCGTGTCACCCTATAGATAGGAAAATTCTTTGCTACACAAAAAGAGAAGGTGTTCTTCTAAAATCTGAAAATACCTTTTCTGTTCCCAATATTCTACTCCTCATGACCACCATAAGGACCATACCCCTTCCTCTTCTACTGAAATCACAAGCCAAATAATGCCTGGTAGGGGGACATCCCTGGAGAGAACTCTGAATGGACTGTAAGCCAGTGAAGAGGAAGACTTGGATTCGGAGTAATGAAGATACTCAGGCCGGATGCACATATTAGATGAATCAACACCCTTTTTAACAGGAAGGGTACGGCTATGAATAAATTGGTAGCAGATTTTTCAGATTCATATAAACACTTATTTGCAGTAATATCTAACTGATATAGGAACTTCTGGAAAAGGCATGGGAGATAAGCCAGATATGGTAAATTGTCTTGATAGCGACATTGATCTTTTTATTTCTCAATAATGTACCTTCTCTATCGATCTCTATATTTGTTATTGTAACTATTTATGAAATTATTAACTTTTGAGGCCATTGGTGAAAATCATTGTGACAAGGTTGTATACATGAAAAAAAATGTATATGTACACTCGGGGAAGAAATCTCTTACCCCTATCTGGTCTAGCCTGAATAGAGTTTAAAAGTGCTCAGCCCTCACTAATGTAATTGATTGTTGTATCTGAACAAGTATTTTTAACTAATTGTTTGCTAAGGCAGTAATCTATAGGGAGTAACTGAAGAAAAGAGAGATCTGTTGGATTTACTGTACCTGGTCTAGCTTTATGCTATCATAAAATAAGTGGGTGCTTATGTAACACCAAAACCTGAAGGCACTTTAACACCAGGTGTTACTGGTACTTAATCTAAGGTGCACACTTTGGAATTTGGAAAGGCTGAGTATATGTTCTTGGATTAAACCGAGTGATCATAAGTTGTGCACACTTTTTTAAAATGCTTTTACAACAGCAACCAAGTTATCACTCTAGATTTACCTATTTTGATCATAGATCCTCTGGGTGAGAGTGTGCACGAGGCTATGGCTGCAGCTGAGACCATGTGGGCAGACCAATGTGGGCTTGCAGTTTCATTAATGTAGGAGTTTCAAAGTAGATTGAGGTGCCCAGATGTGTTGGTGTTATAGACCAACACGTTTGGATATCTAAACAAAGGTTTCTGCAACACATAAGATGCTCAATTAGGTAAGTATCCGTTGTTGACATCTAGTGTGGCCTGTTGCTGATCAGGACAACTCAGCCTTTTATTTGCCTGTGATTGAGAAATGTATTAGCACTGAACTGGAATGTATGAATGCCCATTCGCTACAACTCAACAAAACTGTGGTAGATGACAATATATAAAAACTAGTTTTTTTAATTCTACTTGAAACAGGATAGGTTAAGAACCACATGTTTGTTTTTTCTACCCCCCCTGAATCGAACCAAGTTAAATGAGAAAGTGAAAATGTGAATGTTTGTCCTAATTATTACCTGTCCTTGTGATGGACACAGAAGGAGGAAAACTGCTATGCTGGCTGTTCACTAGTGTAAATATGTTCCTTTAGCCCTGTCACTGATTTTTGGAAATAATTCACTTTTCCTTTCATCACATTTCAAAGCATTTCACAGCATTTTCAGTTTCTCCTGTGACTGTGGAGTAAACTACTTCTAGACATAAGATTCAACATTAACGTGATTTCCTTTTGGAAAGATCCAGAGCTTCAGCTCTTCAAAATCTGCCTTATAGACTAGTAACTATTTTCTGTTTATTCAGGGCTCTAGCTTCAGTCAATGCAATTTAACTTTTGCCTCTTCCTTGCAGTTTTTTGTCTTACATCCCTATAATATTACTTTGAGAGTTTCTGTGCATTTCATGTTTTTGTGCATTAACAATACTATTACATAGATTTACTTTCAAAGTACATGTGCACACTAACATGGTGCCATTTCATTTAAAACACATTTTCTTTGTCTCGTAAAGTGTATTTTTCAAGCTCATCCTAACTAGCCCTCAATTAAGGCCTAGACGCCATCTTGTTTAAAAAGGATGTCTCCTCCTACAACTTCAATGTTCATCACCTCTGCAGCCCACAGTCAAGCAGATTCATGATTGTTTATTTCCTATGACGTTGTTTTTGCTGTTCTTGAAGAAAACATCCCATTACAGTCACAGAAATGTTTTTCCAGAGCCATCCTGCTAGCTCGTCGTACTTTATTCATTCACAATAATTTGCTTTTGTTCGTGTTACTAGTTTCTTCTGCCGTCTCTGGATGACCTCAGCACAGAGTGGGCAGAATAAAAATTCATGTAATGGGACACTGCTTAGATAGTAAGGCAATATAACTTATTTTAAATTATACTCTAATTTGCTATTGATGTAATTCTTTTGCTCAATCAAAACGAATTTGCAGAACTGATTTCCTATGCAAGGAAACTGTACATAAACCCTTGATTCTGTGGGTGAACCAGAAAAATTTCCGATGCTTCTAGGGATGCTGCCTGATTTCTTAACGATTTTGCTGCTCATTAGAGACTTAGGGCCATATGTACGAACACATTTTCCCATTGACACAGAATGGGAAAAACCCTTTGCTACATCTGGCCCTTAGAATTTTTCTGATTTGCACATTATTCTGTAACACCTTATATACTGAAAGCCCTCATAGCAATGATCTCATGTATTTGCATTTATGATCTCTGTACTCCACTCTTTACATTTTTTATATTAAATCCTTAAAACTTCTGTTACTGATATAGAACTCAATTATTGAGTCTGTCCTCATTTTTATATGTTGAGGAGTGTCTTAAATCGTGGACAAACTGCCTTTCAAATCTGAGGATTAATGCTGTTGCCGATTCAGCAACCCGTGGGCAACGTTTTAGTGTAATATGTTTGGGTGCACAACTTTAGGGGTCCCCTTGCCCACATTAGTTCACACCAATGCTCGTGTGGCTGGTTCAGTGCTATACAACCCCTATTATAAATATAATACTTAAAAATAAAATTATTATTGAATAATAGCACTGAAAGGATTATTGAGGCATTTTACTTACAACTCATAGACAATGATATCAGGTGTCCAGAGGTCCTCCACGGGCAGGGAGATCTTCTGCACCCCTCCACACTCTGCAGGATCCCAGGTAAGGAACTCATGATGCCAGTACTGGAAGACATAGGGGGAGGGTGTAGAGCAAAGAAGAGAGTGGAGAGAGAGGGGGAGAGTGAAGGTGAGAAGAAACAAAGGAATGGAGGACGCGAAAGAGGGCAAGCAAAGAGAGTGTCAGTCTCCAACACTGTGGGAGCTCTCATTCCAGTGAGATGCCTGACACTTATGAGTCAGCATTCAGCCACTCCCATACACCACCAATAGTTTCACACATGCCAGAAGGGACAGATGCACTGTGGGAGCCTCCACAAGGGTAGGAACTAGCAGCCTGCATGCCCTGGGAGTGCCCCTGAGAGACAAGAGGAGAAACAAGACAAAAGAGAGGAAGGTAGGAAGCAAAGGGAGGGATGGAAAAAGGGGAATAAGGAAGACTATGAAAAGAGCAAAAGAGGGAATGAAAGTTGAAAAGCAGAAGAAAGGAAGAAACAGACTAAAGAGCAAAAATCAAAGAATGAAAAAGGGAGGGGGTGAATGAAAAGTATACAAGTAGGTCAGAAACAAGCAGAAATTAAATGTAGGAGGAAGCAAGAAAAAAGGAGGGAAGGAATGGAGGAAAGGAATGACGGATGAAGGCAGTGAAGGAAGGTAGAAGAGGAGGAATGAAAAGAAGGAAAGGAGGAAAGAAATGAGTGTTGCGGGAGAGATGGGGTGGAAATGTCCCCTGTGAATTCTTGATGGACATGTGCCTCTGCCCTGAAAGCCTAACTGCATGTGAAACTGATACCCTGACTTTTTGACACTGACATCATGCTTCTCTAGTCTGTGTGCAGAGTCCAAGGCATATCCTTCAGTGCTTAATATGAGCCAGTGGTTGCCGGTGGGGGGCAATGGCACTTATTTTTGGGGGCCAGCACTTATTTTTCTGCATCAGGCAATTACTGTGAGCAAAAGACACATATAGGTAAGATGGAGGAAAGCAGGATGAGAAAGCATCGGAAAAGGAGAAAGCAGCTGCAAGAGTGAGCTGAAGGGGCAGGGAGTGGCTGTAAATGGACTAAGGAATTAGACTGTCTCAGTATTCCGTGCTTGCACATTTAAATGTGGTAACCACATGTTTCAGAGGAGAGCTTTGGGCACCGGCACGTTTTTATTTACAAATTAACCACTGCTCTCCCTGGTAAATAAGGCCCAGAACCGGATCTGTGACCCAAAAGGATGTACCCGTGTTCCCTCTTTGAAGGCACAGGACTACAATCTGTTCCCTGGTTAAGCTCCACAAAGCATGATGGCATTAAACAGATTGACAGTGAACCTTTAGTATGAATGGATGTGTTTCTCTGTGTCACAACAGAGTGTGGTCTACTGACCCCTTTCGTGTAAAATCCTGCTTTAATGCAAAACTAGACCTTGCACTGACATTCTGTGTGTGTGTGTCAAGCTTGTCTAAATCAGTGCCTTTGTAGTGCACGCATGGCAAAAGGACTTTGTGTATGATAAACATCTGTAATTAGCCCCTTGTTTAGCATGACTCAAAATGGAGGATGAAAAGAACTTTCTTTGACAATGTATTGCTTACATTTCTGCGATTGGGGGCTGGAGACCCAGACAATGATCATAGGAAAGATGGAGACAGGGCTACCCACAGAAATTCAACTTGGTCCTTGCTAGCATAGCCTGATGATTAGTTCTTCAGGGGCACTGCCATTTGGTAGATGGTAGGGGTGAACGGTGAGGGATGGGACTGTAGTTTCCATTGTTGAGGGTGAGTAACTTTCTAGGTGGGGCTTGCACTTTTGTTTGTCCCTGATTTTGGCTTTAAACAGACTGATGAGAGCCAGATGTAGAGACCTTATTTTTTATTGTGCTTATATTATGGATACTCCTCCTTGGAGCCAGAATCATCACTACCTGAAGTGAGAGTCATTACCTTCTCCAAAGATGGTGTCTGAGAAGCAGCCAGAAAACTACATTTGAATGTTAACCAACAATATTGGTTCTGAAACAGTGTTGAAAATGACTAGAGAGGTGGGATCCAAACCCCACACTTTTCTTCATTTCCAATATTTTCTTGATCAAGGAAAGGTGTCCTCTGCAGAGTACTTATAGGGTGACCAGGGTAGGTATCTGCGTGACAGACAGTCTCCCAGAGGTGACGGGTCAACACCCAAAGTCTACACGTTCTGCCGGAGGCGAGGTGCCTGCCTAGAGCATAAAGTTCTGCCAGTTTGCTGACAGAAGGAAGGAGAGTGCCTGAAGCACACCCAGTGGAAGTGGACTACACCACAGAACAAATCTAGGAGTAAACCCAGTTGTGAAGGAGCCACCCAGTCTCCCCAGGTGGTTCTTGCTGTGAACTGTGCCAAGACTATTAAAAGTGCCAAGCATCATAGTGTCAGTTTGAATCCTGCTGTGTACCCGAGAGACTTGTGCTGCTGCCAACAACAAAGTTGGAGATCTCTCAGCGCTGATAATGTGGGAGCTATGACAATAAGGGCCTATTTTTGCTAATTGGCCAAGTTCATTGTCAAGGCCCTAGCAGTTACAAGTGCTGCTGTTGTATGAGCCAGAACACTGAACATGCCTTCCCGCACCATCAGAACTGCACCTACGATGAGCTGGCAAAAGTGGGGGCTAACTGTGAATGGAACAAGGGACTCAAATTGCAGAAAGCTTTTGCTGAATGAACTTAAGATTTTAGCCATGTGAGCTCAAATTGTTAAATGCTATTTGAACTGGTTTGCACATCTACACAGTGGGGTAATTCTGAGTGAACTGCGCCAGTGCCTAATCAATGCCTGTACGCATACTGGACACCAGCGGCTGTAGACATTAGGAAACTCCGATTGAAGGAAAAGGCCACCAAAAGGGGTAAAGCGCAGAGATGATCGCAGACTGAGCTGTGTAGTATCTACCTTTGCTGTGAGATTGAAGCACTTTCTTTTAACTAAAAGACAAGCACTGGGCTGTGCAATACAGTATTGTGTCTGTCGGTTGATGAGTTCTGATCTCTTGACCCAACACCACCTCCCCGAGAAGCTTTTGACTGCGCGCACTTGCTACCCTGAGAGTCAAGTCCAGAAAGAGTGTACATGGCCTAGCCTGACGTAATCAGATGGACCCCAAAATAACAGTGGCTTATGTCCTAGTCACCAATGTTGGAGTCCAGAAGCCTCTGTCTGCCCTGTGGCCCCCTGAATGGGATCTGATAGGAAGAAAGGGAGGATGGAAGTAAAAGGGCAAAGGTAAATGAGTGAAGAGAGAAGGGGAAAGGACGAAAGGGTTGACGGGAGGGACAGATGAGACAGTGTGATGGAAAAAAAGAAAGAAAAAAGGAAAGAAAGAGAGAAAGGAAGAAAAAGAGAAAGGAAGAAAAAGAGAAAGAAAGAAAAAGAGAAAGAATGAAAGAAAGAAAGAAAGAAAGAAAGAAAGAAAGAAAAAAGAAAGAAAGAAAGAAAGAAAGGAAGGAAGGAAGTACATGAGAAACAAAAGAAGGATGGAAGGGAGTCATCACAAAGCATTGGTAATGGTAATATAATGAAGAGTGGAGGGGGAAGGAAAGAAGCAAGAAAGAAAAGAGAAAATGGATAGAAGGATGGATGGAAGGACGAAACCAACGAAGGAGTGAATCAGCAAGAGGTCAAGAAACAAGAAAGAAACAAAATAAAAAGAAAGAAAGAAAGAAAGAAAGAAAGAAAGAAAGAGAAGGAAGTAAGGAGAGAAGAACAGGTAACGTAGGGAGGTGTGGGAGGAGAAGGAAATGAGGGGAGGTCAGAAGGAAGGGAGGTGTGAAAGGCAGTGAAGGAAGGAAGAAGGGAACAAAGGATGGAAGAAGCAATGTATGGATGTGAGAAAAGAAGAAAGGAGTAAAGGAAGGAGAGAAGGAGTGAATGAGGGCAAGAGATAGGAAGAAATGAAAGATGGACTGTGTGAGATAAGCTGGGATGGTCAGAAGGAAGTTAGGAAGAACGAAAGAAAGAAAAATGAAAGGAAGGAAGAACAAAAGCAGGGAAGAAAGGAAGGAAGGAATTAAATGAAAAAATGGAGGAGGGAAGGAAGAAGAAACAGGAGCAAAGGTTGAAGGGAGGACAAGTGGTAAAAAGTAGCGACAGAGTAAAATTCAGATTCGCTGGTTTATGCGGCAATGGCCCAAGAATCAAAGAGACATGGCCCATGTGAGAAGGAGGAACTGGTCTTGGAGGCATTGACAGTTTATGCAGAACATGCTGAAGCAGAAACTGAAAGAAAAAGGAGCTGGGAAAGGGAGAAGTACTTATGATGACACAAGAACCAGGAGGCACAGGCTTGGTAACCCTGAGCTAGGGATATATTGATACTTGGTCTATAACATAACTAAACACAGAGAGGCACTGGGCAAAGAAGACAGACACTGGGACAAGGAGACAACGTCGACTAACATAATGTACCACAATGGTTTGAAACAAAAAAGTTGTAGAATACCAAAAAAGTAAGTAAAAATAGAAAATCAAAAATGAGACCACAACAAGTTGAATAGTCAAAAAAGTCGAGGAAAGCATGGTCTAGAGATGGTGGACAGGAAGGTCTGGGGTTTAGGGTTAGGATTATGCTAGTATGCTCAGGGGTTAGGGCTACAGTAAAGGTTGAAGTGAGGGGTGCGGTTAGTTTTAGGTTTGGGGAACGAGTTTGATGGCGTGATCAGCTGGCTTACAATCAGGAAAAAGCTAGGAATACGTAGTGACCCATCTTCAGGGACATGTAACTCCAAATTCCCTTATAAAAATCTATGTTTTAACTCCTAGGCGGTGTAAGAGGGTCTGTATCATGGAGAAAGTTTTATAAATAAGAGACAAGGCTATATTAATTATCACCACTCCCAGAGAAGGAAGGTGGGAAATAGGACAGGGAGGAGGAAGAGTAAGGCTCAGTGTAATGAAGCCGACAGTAAATAATCTGAGCATTACCACTTCATCCCTTTTTCTCATCCCCATCCTAACCAACAAGAATAAAATAAGCAATTTTAAAGGGCATTGATATACCACAGAAATCCAACTGAGGAGCAACACGGAAGAACACTTAATCATAGTTCACCTTGTTCATTGCACGCTTATCCACAACATAAGAAACAAACTCTGGAACCCCCGACTTATCATGGTTGCATATACTTCTTGATTTGAGATACGCACTGCTTTTGGGACAATCCCGCTGTGCGTTTACTATATATACATCATCTACGGGACTTCGTAGCACATTGGATAACATGAGAGACATACATTCCTTGCCCTGAGAAAGTCAATTTGACGAAACATGTGTCGGCTGTTGTTGCATGGGACTAGCTGCTCCTTGTTTATTTCCTCAATCAGGGAAGAATAAAAGATTCCTGAACGGTGATGTTAATTATTTAAGACTCATCATTTCTGAATGGACTACAAGAATAAATGGGGTGTGTCGCGACATTTTGAACTTAATCATAGATCAGTGAAAATATATAGTACTTACTCATTCAATAAACTCAGAACAGCTGAGTCAAATTACCCTGGCTTACACCCGAAGTCCATAAGCAAAAGCCCAAAAAGCAAAGGTACCTTGTGGAATGTCCTAAAAGAGGAGCTTGAAAAGCAACTCTAGCCAGATCACATGACATGGGAATAGCTGGGTATATCCAGCTACTAAAAGGCATTTTACCCTGGCAACAGGGTCCAAAGTTGACAAAAAGAGAATCCTTGGTACAGAACACTGATGTATGCTGGAAATATACTCTAACAGCCATCCCAACATTCAAAGAATGTAGAGCACGCTCACCGACCAATGAAGGAGGGACACAGATATGGAAAAACCACCTCTGAAGAAGGTGAAAGTAAAAAAACTAAGGAGAGAGAACCAACTCCAAATTCTCCCCAGAAATCAAAGAAACGACTAAGAAGATGTAAGAGCCGTAATTTCAATCAAACTCCTAGATGTAACGGCTGCCAGGAGCACACTCTTAAGTGAACAAATTTAATTTAAGAGGAATCTTATCCAAAGATTTAAAAGGGGAAGTTTGAAAGACATTAAAGAGTAAAGGAAGATCCACAGCTTCATGGGTAAGAGGTCGAATTTTGCAAAGCAGTCTTCTAGTGCATAGGGCATAGTGCATAGCGGAAAATTAAATATTTGTTGCAAAAATTCGATGCACAATTAGTGACCACTTTTTACTACCAGCCTTTTTTCAACATCTCGTCCTGGGACATACACAAAAGAAAGACATATGGGGGACAACTATAGAAAAAAAGATGTCTGCTGTACTACTGTAGAAAAAAGCTGTATGACATAACCGTATGGAGAAGAAAGACACATGACATATAGGTACAGAAAAGAAACCCGTAAAACAAAACAGTACAGAAAATAAAGAAATATGATGTACCAGAAAAGAGAGATATATGACAAACTAGCAGTATACAAATGACAGACATATGATGAACTGGTATTAAACAGAAAGACATCGCGTATTGTTAAAGGATAGAAAAACATATGATATACTAAAGTAGGAAATGAAAAATGTATAATGTACTGGTGAATAAAAGAGAGATATATATGATGTATCATTATACAAAAAAGAATGACCTGTTGAATTAGTATAGAAACAAATGTCATGCCAGTATGTAAAAGAAAGATACTTAATGCACAGATACACAAAGAAATACATGACTTGCCATTATAGAAAAAGAGGACAAATGACATACAACTTGAGATAAGAAAGACATATGTCTTACTAGTATAGAAAACAAATATCAACATGGTTTACCAACACAAAGAAGAAAGGTGAAATACCAAAATAGAAAAGAGAGAGACGCATGACATTCTGGGTACAGAAAAGAAAGACATATGACAGTGATATAGGAAAGAAACACATTTGCCACAGCAGTATTCAAAAGAAAGTCAAAGCAGGCATGTGACATACCAGTAAGGAAAGAAAGATCTGCTGTACTAGTGTAGAAAAAAAACGGTAGTGTATAGCACAACGGTATACAAGCTTAAGACGTATATAACATAATATTATGGAAACAAATGCTTATATAATTTAACAGTACAGAAAAAACGATCTAACACTTAACAATTTTTAAAAAAAGAACATAATATGCACCATATAAAAGAATGACTTGCAGGACCTTCCTATATAGAAGAAAGACCGATGACATACCCATAGAGTAAAGAAATGTATATAACGAAGCGGTGTTAAAAAAAGACGTGATATACAGCTACAGAAAATAAACATCTATATGATGTAGCTGGATAGAAAAGAAAAACAGGCCACAGCAGTATAGAGCAGAAAGACATATGACATACTGGTTTAGAAAAGAAAGATGTGATATACTGGTATAGGAAAGAAAGATGTGATATACTGTTATGGAAAAGAAAGGTGTGATATACTGGTATAGAAAAGAAAGGTGTGATATACTGGTATAGAAAAGAAAGGTGTGATATACTGGTATAGGAAAGAAAGATGTGATATACTGGTATGGAAAAGAAAGATGTGATATACTGGTATGGACAAGAAAGGTGTGATATACTGGTATAGAAAAGAAAGATGTGATATACTGGTATAGAAAAGAAAGGTGTGATATACTGGTATAGAAAAGAAAGGTGTGATATACTGGTATAGAAAAGAAAGATGTGATATACCGGTATAGAAAAGAAAGGTGTGATATACTGGTATGGACAAGAAAGGTGTGATATACTGGTATAGAAAAGAAAGATGTGACATACCGGTATAGAAAAGAAAGATGTGATATATCGGTATAGAAAAGAAAGATGTGATATACTGGTATAGAAAAGAAAGACAACTGCCATACTGTATGGAGAATAAATATATGTGATATACTAATACAGAAAAGAAAGATATATAACATACCAGTATAGAAAAGAAAGACATATGATATACTAGTACAAAGAAGAAAGGCATATGACATACTAGTATAGGAAAGAAGACGTGACATACCAATAGGGAAGAAAGACATAAGAAGAATAGATATAGAAAAAAGACATATACCAGTACAAAGAAGAAAAGCATTTTACATATTAGTATAGAAAAGAAAGACATATGGCATACTATTACAGAGCAGAAAGATATATGATATATTGATATAGAAATAAAGACAAATAACGTATCGATATAGTGAAGAAAGGCATAGGATATACCAGTTTGGAAAAGAAAGTTATATGACATGTTGGTGTAGGGAAGAAAAATGTATGACATACTGGTATAGAGAAGAAAGACATATGACGTACCAGTCGCAACCACAGAAAGGTGGTGAGTATTTGAGTCTTTTCATTCTGCACAAGAGAAAGAGAAATAATACAAACTTATAAGGGCTGTTTTCAACTCTCACTTGAGATTTCCAAGCAGCTGCCATAAAAGCTATCTTATCTGCCAAGATTTAAATCTCTACAAAGAAAACATTTCTGGGACCTCAAATGTTTAGTGAGTTCCCATGGCCAAATATGTTGGTCTCTCATTGATCTAAATAATTTCAGTAGACGTGAGAAGAAAGAACACTTCTGTCTCAGTTTTTGTGGGGTTCTTGTTAACCCTTCTTTTCTAAGTGAACTCTTCTACTCATCTATGAACCATGCAAAAAGGCCCCCACTTTCAGATAAAGTACACTGCATTCTCCCCATACCTTTGTGAATCTCCACATCCCACACTCCCAAAATATTGGATGTATTTGACTCGGCACATCCTCGTAGACAGTAGTCAGCACACCTTACATCTCAACCTAGAGGTGCAGAGGATCACCCAACAATGTCTACAAATACCCAAAACCAAGGATCCCTTTGGCTGACTTGAGCTAGCTCAGATTTACCTCTCCGGCCTAGCTGTGAGAGGAGGTGCTCCCCAGTATCAATCAATGCTCCAAATACTTAGATGATAGAATCCTTAGAGAGAGAGAGAGAGAGAGAGAGAAATAGGGAAAAGGAGAGATAGAGAGAAAGCAAGCAAGGGAAAGAGTCAGAGAGAGAACGCGAGGGAAGAAAGAGAATCACTGTGCAAATAAAGTATTGTAGAAGAGAATGTTCCTTAAAGAAGGAAGCAGCGTATCAATGTCCCCAACTTCTGCACCTATCTATAAAGCACTAAGGGGCATATTTATTAATGTGACACAGCAGTGGCGCCAGCTTTGAAATCATATCTACGAGGCCACGCAAAGCCACTTTGTGTGGCTTTGAATGGCCTCATAGATCTGGAGTGAGGCAAAGCAGTGCAAATCGCGGGGTTGCCTTACTCTGCGCCAGGGAGGCGTGCCCACACCACACTCACGGATTTGGACGCATTTGCAGATTACCAAGGCGTAACAAGGGGAAATGTCTTTATTTCTCCTCTGTTTTTCCTCTTTCCATATGTCCTGCATTCTGTAGCACCTATACACAGAGGAAGAAGCATCTCAGGATTGTTTTTGTGCAGGAAGGTGCCTCTCCCTGCACAGTACAATCCTGTAAGCAACGCAGACATCTTTGCACAATGGTGCAAGGGGGCCTGCATTGGGGCTAGGATGCTGAAATGGCAATAGCTCAAGGGGAAGGAACAGGATTGCGCTGCATGCTCTAGATACGGCGCATTCCGGCCATTTGCATTGGACGCGCATGGCTGCTTACTGCACTGCCCTGTGCCAAAAGCCCATAAATATGGCCCAGAGTATACCGCAGTGCAGCACCTTTCCTCCCACATTACTATGAAAGGAATGATATCCGAGGAGAGACTGCGACATCACTCCCACCCCCCACCGCTCAGGTCATGTGGCCACCCTAGACAAGGGCAGGAAATGGATTCTACCACCCTGGACAACACTGCTCATCAATGTGATAACTTGTATCCGTACCACTCCCAGGATGGCGTATATGGTAAAGGAGATGTTGGCGCTGGTGGGCCGGTGGTAGTTGAGCGTTGGCCGGAGGGATCGCCTATTGAAGACGTCCTGCAAGGACTCGTAGGAGGGTCCACTCTGTGACCCAGAGCAGGTCAACATAGAGTCCACACCCGGAACTGTAGAAGAAAGACCAAAGAGAAGCAAATCAGTGCAGAGAATGACTGTGAATCACTTACACAGTCAATGGTTACCGTGGAAATTTGGCAGGACTTCTGGCCCTGTAGCGCAGAGCCACGTGCTAATATTTATTACTCGATGCAGCGGTGCAGGCCAGAATTCACTATTGTTACAGCTCTTGGGATATACAGTTCTTACAGCTATATACAGCTCTTAAAGTAACAATAAGGCTCATTAAATATTACATCTAAAACCAATACATTTATTTTTAGTCTTTTCTCAGCTAGATGCATTTTAACTAGCTAATGAAATCTCAGTGGGTCTTCTCCGTAAGGGCGGAGGATTGTCGCCCTCCCGCCAGCAGCGACAGCTGCAAAACTTTTCCACAAAATCAATAATAAACACTGTTTATGATCGTTTTTGGGAAAAGGGGCAGGGCCACGGGGGTGACAAGCAATAAGTGGGAGTGCTCAGCACTCCCCCCTCAGAGCGCATGTATGTTTGGCCGTCCGTCGCAGGCCGGCCAAACACACATGCACACAGTCCTCTCTCCAGCCCAGCAACACAGTTGCCGGTCTGGAGAGAGCCTGCAGAGGCTTCCAGTCTGTCTGGGAGCGCCCTGGCTGGACGCTCCCAGCCAATCCTAACGCTGCTTTGAGCAGCGTCAGCATTGGCGCAGGGCAGGCTGGGAGCCTGTGTCTGCAGGAATAGGAGAGGAGCAGCGCGGTTCTTGTGGCGGCGGCCCAGGTAAGTTTTTTTATTTTTTATTTTTATTGAATTCACCCCTCCCTCACTCCCACACTCTGCCCCTTCACCGCCACGCAAGCTGCGACTGTGAAGTCTCTATTTAACCAACAAGCACATAAGATATACATCATATCTTTAGACTACTCAGGAAGCACATACATGACTAGCAAATGCATAGTTAGACCTCTCTGAGCACACGGTTTGGATGAGAAGATCCATTCACTACATTGGTACCGCCAGTGGTGTGGTGTCCAAAGCCCTCCACTGAAACACGCGTCTGCTGCAATTACATGTGAGAGCACAGAATTCTGAGGCAGCGTAACCCGGAAGCCATCTCGGGCCTCTTTAATCTATTTACAGCCACTCCCTGCCCCTTCAGCTCACTCTTGCAGCTTTCTGCTTTCTCCCTTTGTAACGCTTTTTCCTCTTTCTTTCCTCCGTCTTCCCCATATGTCTTTTGCTAGCAGTCATTTCCTGATGTAGAAAAATAAATGCCTGCCGGCCCTCAAAAATAAGTACAGGTGCCCCCCACCGGCAACCACTGGCTCAAATTAAGCACTGGGTTCAGCCCTCCAGGTACACCCTGCAGAACCAGAACTCACTAAAGTCTGATACATTCAATTCTACTCCATTGGTCGAGGAAGGGATGCAAGCGTTATACTTCACGAATGGCCTTTGCCTCCGAACTGCTTTTAATCCTTACATTCACTGTTTCTCATCTCCACCTTTCCTCACCCTTCCACCGTGTGTGTCTCTCTCTCTCTACATATATATATATATATATATGAATCCTCACAACTATTGCTATTATTTTGTTCTTGTTAACAACCTTCTCACCTCAGTCCCTCTAGGTTTTCTCTTCTTTTAACATGATCCTGAAATGATTCTCCAAATTCTGTCCCACCTTGATTTCTGCAGAGATTGCTGTTGTCCTCAAGGATGTTTTATGTTCATCATACAATTCTTTTATTGTGGTTCTTTGTATGAGGTTGCCAAGCAACCCAAAGGTGTTTTAATACATAGAGTGCGTGCACCTATCCAGTTGTTCAGCCCTTTATAAAAATGTGAAATATATTAGCAGATAAAATCGGCCATGTGGTAGAAACACAGATCTGTCTTTACAGAAAATTTCAAAGCTGCTCAATTGCTTTGAAAGTCTATGTTATGCTCAACAGTGCACTTGCGAGCGGAAAATAAAATATCAGTTTTAAATCCATTTCTCAGACATCCCTGTATCATTAGAAAGAATTTTTCCATGGGGCCAATTCTCTGCAAAGGACAGCTCTCTGCCTTCATTACCCCTTCATCCATCTATCCATCTATCCATCCATGACCCAGCCTACAGGTCAGCCAATTAGAATCCACCAGCTCACCACTCACCCCATCGGTCCATCCATCTATCCCAAACTTCCCCAAAGGACACTTGTGCCACACCACTTCCGACCCCTATCTCTGCCACCAGCTAGCCATCACCCACTCCACCCACTCCTATCCACCCCTTTCACCATCCGCCCAGTTGTAGATCCATACTTACACCATCTACCCATCATCTCAGCCATCTTTCTGTTTCTACCTAGCTTTCACCCACTTTCACTCCATGTACCGTTTCCCACAAGCACCCATCAATCCCCCTGCCTCCCATCAACAATTATTTCTATCACATACCATCCAACTCTATCCCTCCACCTGCCCCATCTATATCCACCATCTCTGCCTCCACACACTTCCATCCGCACTCTCCATCCACACTCTCTGCCTCCACACACTTCCATCCACAATCTCTCCATCCACACTCTGTCCATCACCTCATTTCTATCCACACTATCTGCCTCCAAACACATCCAACCACACTCTCTGCCTCCACACTTGCATCCACACTCCTTGCATGAACACACTTCCAGCCACCCTCTCTCCATCCATACACTTCCATCCACACTCTCTTCCGCCACACTCTTTGTCCACAGTCTCTGCCTCCACACACTTCCATTCACACTCCCTCCATCTACACATTACAATCCACACTCTTTGCATCCATACTCTTCCATCCACACTATCTCCATCCACTCTCTCTGTCTCCACAAACTTCCATTCACACTCTCTCCATCCACATATTTCCACCCACCCTTTCTGCATCCACACTCTCTGCCTCCACGCATTTCCGTCGACCGTCTCTCCGTCCATACATTTCCATCCACACTCTCTCCATCCACAGACTTCCATCCACAGACTTCCATCCAGACTCTCCCCGAACTCACTCCCCACATCCTCACTCCCTTCCTCGACACTTACTCCATCCACCTTCTTTCTATCTACACATTTCCATGCACATTCCCTCCATCCACCCACTTCCACCCACACTGCCTTCAGTAAACATCTTTCCAGCCATCTCACTCCATTTTTTCCTCATTTCATCCACCCCACACCCTAAGTCTGAGATCCATCTCCTCAGCCTACCCAACCACATTTGGTTATCCACCCTTCTCTCCACCCACCTTCCCTCACTTCGCGCCCAGCTTCGCCCATACATCATGGATCTTCTAAGTCATTACTGTAAGTGTGACCTATAGAAGACTAGTCATTCACCCAGTCTGCAAGAGACTCACTCGTTGATGCTCCCTCCCCCCCATCTGTTCATTCGCCTCTTCCTGTAGCCTTCTCCTTTAATATCCACACTCTGGTGGTTAAACCTTTCTTTTATTCCAACTATCCTACCCTGTCCCCACCTTCCACCCACATGCACCCCGACTTTTCCTTTCCCCTGCTTCCTCTGACTCTTACCCCTCCATCGTCTTTTTCGCTACCACCCCAGATTCTGCCCCCCAAGCCCTACCACTCTGACTCCATCTCTGTGCCCCTCACCCATTCTTCTGCCCTTTCTGTACCCCTCCCTCCACGGTCCCCACCCATCACTCCATCAACTACCCCTCCGTGACTTCAACCCCCTCCCCTTCACATCCTTCATTCCCCTCTCTGCAGACCCCACAAGCCACCCCTCCAGGTACACATCCACCTACTCATCCATCCGCCACCTCCCCATGTCCTACATCCAGCCCCACAGTTCATTTCCTCTCCTCCCATCCCCCCACAAGGCCCCTCCATATAGCCACAACCATCGGCGTTCATCAGTTCTTTCATCCACCCATTAAATGCGGTCAGATTTGCCATTCCAGCCCCCTCCACTTTCCGCCAGGCCACAACTCTATCCCTGCACACCACCCAGACCACTAGCCACCCCTCCCGTTATTCCCCATTACATCCACCCAGGACTCCAGGCACTTGAATCCCCATTGCTCCATTCACTGTATGGCTGACTCTACAGGCTTTTTTCAGCAATCTGTCCCTAGATCCAGTGCTCTCACGTGCCTCAAATCTAGGGATCTAACTCCTCCGTCCAGCCTTCCGTCCGTCCATCCATCCATCCTTCCGTCCGTCCATCCATCCTTTCATCCATCCCTCCATCATTCCATCCGTCCATCATTCCATCCATCCGCCCATTCATCCATGCTCCCGTCCGTCCATCCATACATCCGTCCAACCGTCCGTCCTCCATCTGTCATCCATCTGTCTGTCTGTCCGCTCCATCTTTCCATCTGTCCATTCATCCTTCCGTCATCCGTCCTTCCGTCCATCCATCCATCCTTCTGTCCGTCCATCCATTCATCCTTCCGTCCGTCCATCATTCCCTCCGTCCCTCTGTCCGTCCATCCATCTGTCTGTCTGGCCATCCATCCATCATTCCATCCGTCCGTCCATCATTCCATCCATCCATCCTTTCGCCCGTCCATCCATGCTCCCGTCTGTCCGTCCGTCTATCCATCCGTCTGTCCATCCATCCTTCTGTCTGTCCTTCCATCCATCCCTCCATCATTCCATCCGTCCGTCCATCATTCCATCCATCCATCCTTCCACACATCCGTCCATCATTCCATCCATCCATCCTTCTGCCCATTCATCCATGCTCCCGTCCATCCATACATCCATCCATCCATACATCCGTCCAACCGTCCGTCCGTCCATCCATCCCACCATCATTCCATCCGTCCGTCCATCATTCCATCAGTCAGTCCATCCATACATCCATCCAACCGTCTGTCCTCTATCCGTCCATCCATCCCACCATCATTCCATTCGTCCGTCCATCCATACATCTTTCCGTCCGTCCATCCATCCATCCGTCCGTCTGTCTGTCCGTCCATCCATCTGTCTGTCCATCCATCATTCCATACATCCTTCCGCCCGTCCATCCATCCATGCTCCCGTCCGTCCATCCATCCGTCCGCCCATCCTTCTGTCTGTCCGTCCATCCCTCCATTATTCCATCTGTCCGTCCATCATTCCATCCATCCATCCATCCATCCTTCCGTCCATCATTCCATCCATCCATCCTTCTGCCCATCCATTCATGCTCCCGTCCATCCATACATCCATCCAACCGTCCGTCCTCCATCCGTCCATCTATCCCACCATCATCCCATCCGTCCATCCATCTGTCCATCCATTCCACAATCATTCCATCCGTCCGTCCATCATTCCATCTGTCCGCCCATCCATACATCCATCCAACCGTTCGTCCTCCATCCGTCCGTCCATATATCTGTCCAACCGTCCGTCCTCCATCCTTCTGTCTGTCCGCCCACCCATCCATCCCTCCATCGTTCCATCCGTCCGTCTATCCTTCCGCCCATCCATCCTTCTGTCCGCCCATCCATCCCCCCGTCCATCCTTCTGTCCGTCGTCCCATCCATCTATCCATCCGTCCGTCCTCCGTGTGTCCGTCCATCCACCCACCCATCCGTCCGTCCGTCGGGCCATCCATCCATCCGTCCGTTCGACCATCCATCTTTCCGTCTGTCCATCCATCCATCCGTGCATCCTATTCAACATAAACATCCATACCCATCCAGTAACGCGTCCATCCATCGGTACATCCATTCACCAAGACGTGATTTCCCACTAAGCTGTTCATCCCCCCCTTTCGACTCCTTCTCCGTCTACCAATTCGCCCACTCCTACCCATCCAAAATGCCTTATATTACTCATCCACCCATTCAATAATCAGTCTCTCGGTTAGACTTGGTCACTAATTACGCCCGTATGACAACCAGAGGACGCCGCGGGCGGTGACCTGGCACCGCAGGGACCACAGCCTGAGATAAGGAACCCGCGTCCTTGGGTGGCATAGCGCCTTCAGGGTGTGTCACCAGTGGCACTAGGTCCGCCGCACGCGCTCACCTCATTGCGGATTGGAAGCAGAGGGGTGGGGCGCTTGGCCCCTCCCCGAGGACACACAACGAGGGGACACGAGGGGGGCACCGCAGCCATCAGACATCCTCCCAGAGACCTCGCCTGCAGTCTAAACCCAGACCAAGCTGCTGTCGGTCTTATTTCTACTAAGCACAGACCACCTGACTTGGGGAAAGAATTGATGTCTGGGCACGACCCCATGTTTGCTCTCTTCTCCCTTTTCTGGGGATGCTTAGATAAACACACACCTGTATAGGCACACATTCACAAAGCTACGCAAAAAAAACAACGGGACAGGCCAGATATAAAAGTGAGAGTAAAGTCTTTAGTCCTTCTTTTATGTCTGACCTGTCCCCGTTTTTGCTCCTCAAGATCTGGTCACCCTACCTCTTGGCATTGGTGCCATGTTTGTGTTCATGGCATGAGCTCTGCAGGCAGCTAAAGCTGTGTGTAGCAGACCCAACAACACTCAGCGCCGTGTCAGCAAAAGATAAACGTTAGAAACCCCCTGCCCAAACAATGTGTCCACTTGGTTCCTGTGAAGTATTATCAACGAGGGACGTTATTGGCTGAGGCGGATGGTTTCCTGTGAGGGGCTCCGGCGCTTATTTTTTTGCCTCAAGCATTTTTCTGAGAGCAAAAGACACATATGGGAATGACGGAGAAAGAGTAAAACGAAAAAGAGTCACAAAGGGAGAAAGCTGCAATAGTAAGCTGAAGGGGCAGGGAGTGTCTGTAAATGGATTGAAGAGGCCCGAGATGGCTTCAGGATTATGCTGCCTCAGTATTCTGTGTTCACACATTTAATTGCAGGAGCCCCGTGTTTCAAAGGAGAGCTTTTGGCACCAGCAAGTTTTTATTTACAAATTAAGCACTGCTAAAAATCAGAGCAGGAGCAAAATTATCAAGAGTCATGTAGAATAATACAGTAATGTTATTGCATTTGAAAAGAAATGGGAGGAAACATGGCTGCACTGGGCCACAAAGCAGGCGGGTGTGGGGGGTGGGTGGAGTATTGTGCTTTCTCAAAGTCTGGGAAGCCAAAAGACCCAAGGTGTGAAAATTAGTTTTTTCACCCAAAAGTTCCAGATTTCAACCCTTGCAAAGGAACAGGGCAAGAACAGTGCAGTTTCCCCCAGACAGAGCCCCAGCTAAGCCGAACAAAACCCGGTGAGCGATTCATCCATTTGCATCCTAATTTCATACTAGAAAATGTCTGCAGGATTGCTCTCTGCAAGTTTACATTTTGCAAAACTTTTCTATGCGCAATTGTTTTGCGAATAAAAACAAAATCAACAGTTTTTGGATAAATATGTCCGCAGATCTATTTTTTGCAATTAACAAGGAAATGTCAAGATAGTAACACAGATAATCTGAAGATAATAACTGTAAACGGTGAGATGTAGCACAGCTTTCCAAACTTCTGCATGAAGATGAGCCAAAACCACACATTCTTGCAAAGTTCCTCAAAGTTCCTATATTTTAAGATTGGTGAACAGGAGAGCAAAGGTTGCCAGAAAACTAGGCATATCTTAATAAGATTGATAGAAAAGGTGAAATGTTTTATTACATTTCTCCTCGTTATTTCCTCTTTCTGCAGCACTCATGGAAAGGAAAATACCTGTAAGGATTGCTTTTGTGCAGGAAGGTATGCCTTCCTGCACAAAAACAACCCTGCATGCAACCCAGGAACCATTGAACCCAGTTGCGGCAGAGGGCAGGGGGGAGGGGCGCGCAAGTGTGGGGGGGGGGAATAGCAAATGAATAAAAAAAAAAAATTCAAATTATTGTTTTCTTGTAAAGGTTTTGCTGCTGCTGGTGGGGGGGCACTGCTTGCACCATGGTGCAAGGGTGTCTGCGCTGTGGCTAGGCAGCCCACAATGCGCCAGCATTAGGAGGCAGGATAAATGTGCTCTATCTTAGTTGATATGACGCATTTCTTTTGAATCCCTTTCAAGTAACATAGCGCACCAACTTTACTTGCTGCCCTCCTGCTTTGCAGGAAAAATTAGTAAATCTGCCTCTTCATCTCGCAGAGTTTTAAAAGCTGAGTGGCGTAGTCCGGTGCTCTAGGTTCAAGTTTGTGCTGTAACCAGCGGCGGTTCCTCCGTTATGGCGGAGGAGCGTCACCCCCTGCCAGCATGCAAACACGAAAAATAAAATGATAATAAAACTATTTTATTATTATTGTATTTTTCTTCACGAGACAAGTGTTGGGGAGGTGCCACAATGCTAACAGCACTGAGGGAGGAGTAGTGGGCACTGCTGTCAGTGAGCATGTCGGTTTAGCCGTCCGTCTTAGGACGGACAAAACAACATGCGCACTGAGTTCTCTCCAGCCCGAGCTGCGTTGCTGGGTAGAGAAGAGAAGGCTCCCAGTCCACCTGGGAGCACAAAAATAGCCCGCTCACACCAATTGCTGCGCTTCTCTCATGCTGGGTGACAGTATTACCAGCATGAGAGAAGTTTGTGGATTGGTGTATGGGAGTCTCGGAGCCTGTGCACTGGCAACAGAGGAGCACCGAGGAGGCGAGCAGCAGGTAAGTGCTTATATTTTTTTATTGTTTTTGCCCCCCCGCTGACTCGCCACTTTTTTTAGATACCAGTCGCTCTTGGCTGTGACGGCAAAATATAAAATAAAAAGGACTCTGTATTAAGCTAAAGAAATGTCCTAATGCCTACTACATTTTCCCCAAAAAGCTGCAGAGGCCTTACCAAAGCAACAGAACCCTGGCCTCAGTGATGGAAATCAGCCATCCTCTGCCTCTCAAGTGGTGCATTGCTTGCCTCCCCTCGTCAATATAACACACTTGAATTTGTATTGCAGCATGTCTACAGCTATTTATACCGCGATGACAGCTGCAAATTGCTCCTTTTCATGTCCCTGTCTGCCTTTTTGAGCACAGAGTTGAAATGGTTTGTGATAGGTGTATGAGGTTGGGCGATGTGCTCTAAACACGGTGCATCGAACAGCACTACGCTTAGGTGATGCATAGAGAGTGAGAACAAACGCAGTAGACAATGGGGAAATGGGTTACTCAGTCACAACGGTGACGGATATCCCGTCCATTGAAATATAAATCCCATAGAAAATAATGGGATTTACATTTCGGCGGACGGGATATCTGCCACCGTTGTGACGGAGTAGCCCGTCCACCGAAATATATATCAGGCCCACTATGAGTACATACCACTACTTTTGTTTTGCATTACTGGAATCGAATTTGAAACCGCCATTGGCTCTGGATCTGCAGAGTCAATCTGGGTGTATTTCCTGTTGAGCTCACCTAGAGGTGGCAGGGCTAACCAGGGCCAGACCGGGCACCAAAAGCAGCCCTGGCAAAAAATGTTCCACCCAGTTCCTCTGTCTTCATCTTCTCACGCTACTTCTGTCTTACCATCCATCCAACTCCTTCTCTCCTCCCTCTGATCACTTTGTCTCTAACTTCCCCCTCCTCCCTCTCTTGCTCTCTTGAAGCCTCCTTATACCTGCTGCAGTTACCCTCAAGGAGCTGGGGAAAGTGACAGAGGCACCAGGGGCGGCCCTGGGCTTTTAAAGCCGGCTTCCAACTGCTCCAGCACATCGGGGAAATACCCTGTGGAAGGACTGTCCGGACGTGGGCCCAACTCTACAGGAGCCACAGTTAAGGGCCCCGGGGCAGGGATACTCAAAGTGCAGTGGGAGTGGGGTGGCGTTTGCGGCCCTCCTGACATTTACATGCCGCCCTGTGGTCAAAAGCAACATTGGGCTGCTGTTTACTTGGCTGAACACTTACATCAAGAAAGATGTTAAACAAAGAACATCATTTATTTAAAGTTAATTGAATTTAAGAAAATTAAGCAAAGAAGGTGCGCTGCACCACTGATGTTTAGGAATACCTTCATTATAATAACATCTTGCAACAAACATGTAAAAATATGAAGACGTCTTCAAAATTTTAAAAATGTGTAGTCATTAACATGCAAAACCACTCATCTTTAGTGCATCAGATTATATCACTGCATTGAGAGGCATTTATTAGAAGTGATCATTTTCAAATATAACTTAGAAAGATTCATAGCTCCCCGGCCATTACAACATCATCATTAGTGAATCAAGATGCACGTTGTTTGTCATGTTCTCTCCCTGCGTGGCTTAGGTTGCTATTATACATAGAACCACATTAAAATTTAAATCAGACACAAGAATGTTTTCTACAGTGCACATCCTGGACACATGTAGTCCGGGTCGGCTTCAGAGCTGGTGGTGCCCGGTGCGACACCGTTTTTGGCGCTCCCCCTCCACACGACTTCCTCGCCGGATTCCCTCACTACCATCTGACAAAAGTGCCCCTCATCTCTCCCTAGCCCCTCTCTTACATACATTTCAATTGTTTTAAAGCACTGGTAAAGGCTGGCTTTACTAATCCGTTTAGCTATCCACATGAAATACAGATGTCTTCTTTGCAGCAGGCGTATTAACCCTGTGAGCTACTTTATGGTGCGTCAAAACTGCCACTAGACAAATCTCTGATCACTCTCTTTAGCAGGAACATTAATCACAGGAGTTATCTTGACATTTTTATTACTACCTGGACTACTAGGAAGTCTGCAGCAAGTGCTTTTAAATGCTGAGTTCTTGCTGAACCCAAGATCCCCTGAGGTCAGTTCCCCCCTTCCAGTTCGGTGCCCAGTGTGGCTGCACCGGTCGCACCTCCCTAAAACCGGCCCTGCGTGTATTTCAAGGTCTTCTCAAATGTAATATTGAAGGAAACTGAGGCAAAGTGAAGTAAAACAATTGCCTAGGATCACACAGTTTGGCCCGGGGAAGCCAAGATTGACCCTATGTTTTTTGGTTCCACATTGTGTAATTAAGGAAGTAGAAATTGTATCTCTGCCCTTCTCTCATTTTGCAATAAAAGTTAATGCTTTGTCTTTAATTCTTGGCATATGAGGTTAGAGCATGGGCGGCAGACAAAAGCCGCATGAAAGCTCCGCTTGCTTTAGGCTTGAGAATCCAAGTGAACCTTGAACAGGGCCAGAGCCAGGCATCTGGCTAGAGACTGACTTGATCCTCAAATGCTCTATCACATAATGGCAATTAAGTGGACAAAGACATAGGGAGGTCATGATTTGACTATCAAAATATTTGGTGACAGAGGGGTACCAGCATCACAGTGTGGACTCTGTTTCAAGATCCATAACTTTCTCACTGCACCGTAGCAAGTAGACATTACTGGCCTAATGTACAAGCCAGTATGGGATGATACCCTCAAAATAAGGCCACGGCTCACTGTCCACACTGATTACATGCCTCAATGGCCTTACCTACACTTTACATTGCACCCGTACCTTTCCCCCATCCTTCCCCATCCCTCGCCCTGCTGGCATTAATTCAGCCCTCAGTAACGCCACGGACCATATACTTTGGCTCCCTAGAAAATGTTTGAAGTAGCCATGACCCTGATATGTGCTACATCATTTATACTCAAAGTAGGGCCCGGCAATCTTTAATTTAAAGTGTAATTGGTGTTTAAAGGAGGAATTAACTAGGGGTCCTGCACTGCTTAACTTTAAAAACATATTAATTCTTCAAGATATCTTGCAGCAAAAGTATAAAGATAAAATATCTCCAGAATTCAAACATTCAGAACTGTTTCACCTTAGCACATCAAATTATATGAGGGCATTTGGAAGTGTTTTTTTAAAAGTGATAGTTTTCCAGCATAAATTTAGAAACATTCATTTTTCCCTCCACCCTGACCGAAAAGCCAGCAGCGGCGGGCACAGCAAATTTCAAGGGGAGAGGCGGGGGGAATAAAATATATATTTTTAAAACATACCTGTTTCGGAGCTGCCACCACCGCCCACCTTGATCTTCTTCACTCAATGGTGTTGGTGTCCCAGCAGTTCGTGGCACAGCAGCACAGACTCCTCAGCAATCCTGGCGCTGCTCTCATGCTATACCTAGCATGAGAGCAGCATCAGGATTCGTCTGAGCGGCTTGGTCTGCTACTAAGGCAGTGCACTGGGGTCTGTGTAGTTTCTCCGGCTTGGACAAACTTAAGTGTGCATGTCAGTTTGGCTGGCCTAAGACGGCCGGCTAAACTGACATGCACACTTAGAGCACTGACTCCACTCCCCCGTCTCCCCGTCCCATGGACCAGCCCCATCCCTCCTTGCACCTGCTGGCTGAGCTGGCACCTGACAAATAAAACAATATTAAAATATTGTTTTATTTTTCCGGTGCTGGCTCAGCCAGTGGGGCGACGCTTCTGCGCCATTGTGAATGAGCCGGCCCTGAATGCCAGTGGTGAAATAAGTGGCACGTCAGTTGTTATTTGCACTTTTTGGGTGGCCTGGGTTCTTACTATACATGAACGACGCTATACTTTATTAAATTAAGCACAGGAAAAGGTTTTGTATAGCAACCATCCTGCAATCATGTATTTCGAGGTCCTCATATATGATAATGAGGATAAAGGAGGTAAAGTGTAATACAACAATTGGCCAGGGTCATACAACTCGGTAAAGTGAGAAAGCCAGGATTAATCCCAGGTTTCTGGTTTCTCATGGTTCAGTTCAGCCACCAGATGTACATGCTTCACTCCCCTAGATTCACCTTACCGGCAAAGACGCCCTGCGAGACTGCCTCTGCTGGCATCAATGCTGCCCTCGGGCACATCACAGACCATACCTTTTGGCCCATAGGAAAATTTTTCGAAGGGACCAGTGCTTTATTTGTAAATAAATATGTCCCGGTGCCCTAAGCTTTCCTTTGAAACACGTGGCTGCTGCATTTAAATGTGCGAGCACTGAATACTGAGACAGCCTAACATTGAAGCTATCTCGGGCCTCTTTAATCCATTGACAGGCACTCCCTGCCCCTTCATCTCACCCTTGCAGCTTTCTGCTTTCTCCCTTTGTGGCGCTTTTTCGTTTTTCTCTTCCTCCTTCTTTTCCATGTGTCTTTTGATCGCAGTAATAGCATAAGGCAGAAAAATAAGTGCCGGTGCCCCTCACCAGAAACCACAGGCTCAAAGTAAGCACTGACGGGGACCCATGTGCTACGTGGATTCCACCCAGGGCCCAATCTCACACACACGCCCACACACACACCCCAAACAAGGGACAGGCAGATACACCACAAACCTTGAATCAGTGCACCCCACAGGGCAAGGAAGAATTGCTTCTTGGTGTCCATGGTCTGAGGCCGCCCCCTCTTCCGTGCCCTGTCTCCCCTGTCACAGGATGTCTCTCCCAGACCTTACACCCTGTTTGTTTTCTCTGTAGCTTTCTATGGCCTCGCTCCCTTCTCCTTTGGCCGTGTCTCTTTTTCTTCTATTTCTTCTCTTCTTTCGCTGGCCCTTAGTCTCTCCCCTCCCGTGGCGCGCGCTTCCCTACCGCTCCATCGCTCCGTTTTTAGTTTTTTCTACTTTCTAAATATTCTTCTGTCTGATCATCTTTTCGTTCTTCCTTCGCAGTAACTATTTTCTCCCGTTAACCGTTTTTTTTCTCTCTATTTTTTCTCCCTCATATTTTCTTTCTTGTTATCCCATTTTCCTCTGTCTATCGCACTGGCTGCCCCTGTCTATTTTCTGTCGCCCTCCCTTCGCCGCATTCTCTTTCCACTCCACCTCTCCTTTCCTACCGGGTCATTTCCCCCGTTTCTCAACTCGTTTAATTCCTTGTCCCTTTATATTTCATCCTCCCTTTTCCCTTTGTTGTATCTCTCTACCTTCCGAGAAAAAAGTCCCTCCAATCTCTCTCTCTCCTTCTCCCTTCCCTACATCTCTTTCTGTCCCTTTGCACCCCACTCCTCACGTTCTTTCCTCCCTCCCTTCACTCGCTCCTTCCCTCACTCGCTTTTTATGACCTATATGAACCTATACCCCCTGGCGTGTCACTCTCTCCACAGCGCCACTATTTTCCGATATTTTTGCTGCAGTCTGTCTTCCCTTCGTCTCTTCCTCTTCTCCATATTTCACGCCTTTCCCTCACCCTTTCCCCTGCCGCCCCCCCTCCACTCTTCCCTTTCTCTCTGGATTTCCCGTGCCCCCCTCTGCCCTCCTCACTCCTCTCTCTCTCTTTTCGGTCTCACCGCTTTCTTTCACCCCTTTCCCTCGCTCTCCCTTCCTTTTCTCTCTCCCTTCCCTCTGCCTAGCCCCTTCCTCCTGAGTTATCCGCTCTCCCCTCCTCTCATGAGCCCCCCACTCCTCTGCGCCCTCCCTGCCTCTCTACCTGGGCCTCCTGTGTCCTGTTTTTAAGGCCTCTCCCGGACCTCTCTCCAGAGGGGCTCACACCGGGACTGCTGTCTCAGGACCACTCCTCCCACCGGCCCCCAGGGGCCCGCAGGCCTCTCCTCTCCCCGGGGCCCGCAGCCTGACGCTGGTAACTCTTGCCATTAGAGGTGTGACCTGCGCGGGGCCGGCTGGCACAGGTGAGGCGGTCGCACCTCAGCGCGCCCTGCCAGCACCTCCACGCCGGCCCGTGGTCTGCCTGCGTCAAGGCGCACGCGCGCTGGGGCGGAGGGGCCTCACGCCCCTGGCACGCGCCTCTTATCACCTCACCTGAGGTTACAGTTCCGCTACCGGCCCCGTGGGCTTTGAGCTTGTTACCCTGATACTCTGACCTTTCAGCTATAGCTGTGATTCTGGCACCATTAACAGGCGAGGTCCCTGGGGCCAGGCCTCCTTCTTGCAGTAAATACCTGCTTCTGTTTATCTGTATTTTTTCCAGATGTGGCTCACAGGCACTTTTAGCCGTTTGGCTAGTCTCATATTTGTATTTATTTATTAACTCACACTGTGCATGGCTCTAAGTTTGGGTGCCACTGTGTTCCTCTCAATAATATGTGCAGTTTATTTTTGCCAAACTACGGAGTGATGTTCATACAGTAGGATCTGCTAGAGGTGTCTTGTCTGTGACAAATACCTACCTTTCAATCTCGACTTGAAATTGTAAATCGTGTAGAGTCTTTAAAAGGGTAATCCCTTTAAGGTGAATAGAGTACAAACTCATTTTTAGAGAGTGTTCAAGATTTAACAAGCATTTGCAATGCAATCTGTCTCACGTTTCCTCGAATTAGAGCTATTAGCATTGTAAACTCCTAACCGGACTTTTCTTGCCATATAAAATGAAATGTAAAAGTTTCACATAAGCGAGCCGACGGCCGCCATCAGCGCAAAACATACACACAAAGGGAAATAAAAGTTTGCTCGCAGTGAAACCTATCGGCAAAAATGCAACTATCCATGTAGCCGGCAAAAGTGCAATTATCCATGTAACCGGCAAAAGTGCAATTACTTATGTAACAGGGTCGATGTCATGCAAAGCGCCCAACTACTGCCCAGCAAGATTGCGCTGCGAAATAAAGAGAAAAAGTAGTCCAGAAACCAGATGGAAAACATCGAGCCTCATATGTTTTCAGTAGTTGGTCGGTGCTCTCGAGGAAGGCTAAACACTGGAAAAGGCATGACAATTGGCATATTGGTGCCCCCTTATAAGTCCCTAGTACATGGTACTGAGGTACCCAGAGCATTGTGGTTCCAGGAGATCCCCATGGGCTGCAGCATATCTTTTGCCACCCATAGGGAGCTTATGCAAAGGGTTCTGCAGGAATGCCATTGCAGTCTGCATGAAAAGGTGCATGCACCCTTTCACTGCCATTTACACTGCACAAGGTCACTTATAAGTCACCCCTATAGCAGGCCCTCCATCCCTAAGGGCAGGGTGCAGAGAACTTGTGTGTGAGGGCACCCCTGCAGTAGCCGAGGTGTCCCCACGAGCTCCAGGACCATTTTCCCAGACTTCGTGAGTGCAGAGACACCATTTTACGCGTGTAAAGGACATAGGTCATTACCTATGTCCAGCTACATAATGGTAACTCAGAACCTAGGCATGTTTGGTATCAAACATATAGGAAACATATCCCCATGGTTTGGCAAGCATTGGATGTATGATTCTAGCCACTCCGGGGGCTCCTTAGAGGACCCCAGTACTGCCATTACAGCCTTCTGAGGTTTTCCAGGCAGCCCCAGCTGCTGCCATCTCTCAGACAGGTTTCTGCCCTGCTCGAAAACAGGGAGGCAGAACAAAACATTTCCTTTGGGAGAGGGGTGCTACACCCTCTCCATTTGTAAATACGTGTTATAGGCTTGGGAGGGGTAGCCTCCCCAAGCCACTGGAAATGCTTTGAAGGGCACATTTGATGCCCTCCGTGCATAAACCAGACCACACCGGTTCAGGGACCCCCAGTCCCTGCTCTGGCGCAAAACTGGACAAAGGAAAGGGGAGTGACCACTCCCCTGTCCATCACCACCCCAGGGGTGGTGCTCAGAGCTCCTCCAGAGGGTCCCTGGGTTTTGCCATCTTGGATTCAAGGTTGGCAGGGAACTCTGGAAGCATCTGAGTGGCCAGTGCTAGCAGGTGATGTCAGAGCCCTCCCCTGATAGGTGCCTACCTGTCTAGCTGACCAATCACCCTTTCAGGGCTATTTAGGGTCTCTTTCTTGGGTGGTTCTTAAGAATCGGAGTTCAAGACTCCAGCAGGATTCCTCTTTATCCTTTACTTCACCTTCTCACTGTAGAAACTGCTTCTGGACCCTCCAGAAACTTTACACACTGCAACAAAGAAGCAAAGATGACTTCTGCAACATTGTATTTTCAGCTCCTGCCAGCAACTGCAACTGTTTCCCAGTCGTGCATCCTCAGAGGACAGCCTGTCTTCACCCTGCACCAGAAGAATTCCCCTGCACAGCAGGCACCTCTCTGCAACAACCAGCAGTGTGGATCCCCTCTCCTGATGAGTTGCGTGGATCCTGCATCACGGGTGGTGGACTGAAGTGGTCCCGATGGTCCTGACATCCTACTGTCCAACTTTGGTGGAGATAAGAGCTTGCCTCCCCACGCAAGACAGTTCCCCTGTGCACCTTGTGTTTTGCAGTTGCCAAAACTTGTTGGCATCCTTCCATTAAGTTTTTCATGCACCGTGCAGCTCTGGCCCCCCAACACTCTATCCTGTGATGCACAGCTTCCTGAGTGGTTCTCCGGCTGCGTGGGATCCCTTGATGTAGTGCTGCGTGGGCCTCCTTTTGCACCTCCTTTGTCCCGTGCTGTGGGACTCCTGTGCGCACTGCCTGGTCTTCTCTGGGCTCTCTGAGTTGCAGAGAGCCCCCTCTGATTCCCCCTCCTGGGTAGAGGCCACCAGCTCCCTCCTGGTCCCGAGCAGCACCATTTTCTGCTAACCACAAGCCTTGCATGTGCCAAGGCTTGTTGACGGAAACCAGGGACGTAAACCAAACTGCAATCATCCATCCGGCGTGGGACATCATCTGCACCAACAAGGAACCTGCAACCGTCTTCTTGGATGCAGTACTGACTGTTGTTCGTCACCTGTGGTTCTTCTTTTGGACCTTCATCCAGGTTAGCAGGGGCTCTTGTTCTCCCTGGACTGTTCTGTGCTTCTTGGACTTGGTCCCCTTCTTCCGCAGGTCTTCAGGTCCAGGAATCCACTGTTGGCGTTTTGCAGTCTCTTCTGGTTCTTGCATAATCTTCTTTCTCATGTTCTTGTGTGTTCTAGGAAAGTTACTGTGATTTACTCCTGCTTTCCTGGGCTCTGGGGTGGGTTCTTTTACTTACCTTTGATGTTTTCTAATACTCTCAGTGCCCCAATACACACTACACTTGCCTAGGTTGGAAACCGACATTCACCTTCCACTTTCTTAGTATATGGTTTATGTTCTCCCTGGGTCCATGTCTAACTATTGTGATTTTTTCCAATAGCACTGTTTTCTAACTGTTTTATGCACATTTCTGCATACTAGTGTATATAATTTGTGTGTTACTTACCCGCTAGAGTATAGTCTCTATGGTATTTTTGGCATTTGTGTTACGTAAATAAAGTACCTTTATTTTTGTAACACTGAGTATTTTATTCCATGTGTGTGAGTACTGTGTGACTACAATGGTATGGCATGAGCTTTGCATGTCTCCTAGATAAGCCTCAGCTGCTCAGCTACAGCTACCCCTAGAGAGCCTGGCTTCTAGACACTGCCTACACTACACTAATAAGGGATAACTGGACCTGGTATAAGGTGTAAGTACCTTAGGTACCCACTACAAACCAGGCCAGCCTCCTACATTGGTTGTTCAGTTACTTCAAGTCAGTAAACTCCATACAACGCTGTCACAACAACTGCCTGATGTCATCAGTAATGTAATCAATAAAGTAATTTAACATGTTATTGGTGCTGTAATATGTGAGATCAAAAGCAGTGCATGACGGGGCATGCATTATAGTTAATTCACGACATTATACCTGGCGAATTTCAAGTTTTTAAACATTAGTTCTTATCTCATTTCAACAACTAACTATAATACCAATTTAACCCTAGTTTTTTCAGTGAATTTCTGTTTTTTTAATTTAAGCTAAGATCTTATTATCACACCTAACTGTAGGATTATCTTAAGCTTTATTTTTTAATGAATTTCTGTGTTTTTTTATATATTCTAATTGAGCATACAGCCACCCTCCTCGGGCAAACTGTGTCAGCTCGTGGAGCAAAAGCCAGCGCTGTGCATGGCCTTCGTCTGTGCACAGTGGGGGTAGGCTGCAGAACACTGTATCAGGTTAGCCTGTGAAATGCACTAGTATGCCCATATTGCAGAGGTTAGGTGCAAATTGCAGTGGCTGCCGGTAAACCAGAGAATACAATTTGTCCCCAGGGCTGGTTCACAAGGCTTTGCAAGGAGAGGGGGCTCCTGCTCTCAAGATCCATATCAAGAAGTATATCCCCAACTGATCACTTCATTCCTCCTAAAAACCGTGATTTTGGGCTCCCAAGACAGAACACCTACCTTTGTAAATTGTAAATTAGCACTTGTATAGCGCACTACTCACCCGTTAGGGTCTCAAGGCGCTGTACTCATACCGCTATGGAACCCCTCCTGGCTTTTCCCTGTGAGGCACCCACTCCTGAGCACCCCCAGGGTGAAGCCAGGCATCCAAGCGCTGTTGGGGCCGTTGTGGAGATTAAGCAAGCTATTGCCCAGAGTTGCAGAGTGGGACCCATGAATTAGATTAGGCACCGAGGTGAGAATTATCTGGTCAAGGGGAATTGAGCCCAAGACTTGCCGAAGCGGGACTTGAACCCTGGTCTTGAGCCAGATCTCTGCTTCAGGGTTTGCCGCTCTAACCATTGAGCCACACTTCTCCACTACCTTTGGAGTTAGAGATTTCTCAGTGATTGCTGCAAAATCTTGAGCATTCTCCCTGCAACTTTGTATCTTTTCTGGATCATCACACTTCTCAATAAAGTACTAAAGATGTATCTGTTTAGGTTTTTGTGTGCATGCTGAGCTTTGTAACTGCCCTTGCCAATGGTTCCTTCCACTGTACAATAAAGTTTATATTTATCTAACTTTTTTCTTGGTAACAACCTGTGTGAAGACTCCATGTTACACCAGGAAGCTGGGCAGGCCTGTGGCAGGATGATTATTTCTTTGCTTAAATGTGTAGGGAGAAACAGATTTGTTTATGACATGTTACTAAACCCCTGAGCACGTGCGCAATTTGACAGCAATTCTGACATAGATTCATTATACAGAGATGTGCAAAATCATAATTTTGTTTTCTTGCAGAATTTTGTGAAAGTCCAAGTAAAGTTTGTGAAATTACATGAAGTTACGCTTTTATAACAAAATGTGGTGTGCCAGTATCTTGCATAATTGTTTTTAAGGGCGTGCACCGCTGGGGTATAAAAGTCAGGAAACTGATTTGGGCAGTCTTTTTTGTGTGAACCAGTTACCCACTGGCATGTCGTAAGATTTTGTTTTTTACACTACATGCATGCTCCACGACACTGCATAATTAGAAATTGTGGGAAATTTCGCCTACCACGATGTTTTGTTACAGGGTTTCATATAGTGCAAGGTTCTCTGTTTACAATGGTGATTTTTGCATGATACTTGCCTAGTAAAGGGTTTGGTGAAACATAAGGGGTGACTGTGGTTGATTATATGGGTTGACCATCAACGCTAAACCCTTTCCCGTGGGATTTAGATTTCAGTAGACAGGATATCCGTCACTGTTGTGATGGAGTAACCCATCCGCCGAGTTCTAAATCAGGCCCATAGTTACGTTGTGCTTTGTTGTCAGGAGAGCACGGGTCTCCTTTGATTTTGTTTCTTGCTCTTGTTGTCCAGGATTTGCACGTCTCACTGATGGCTGCTTGTGCTCTATCCCTATGGAATTCCCAGTGATTGGCTGTTCTTGTGAATTGCAGGCAATCCATGTTGGATTCTGGAGGTCAGGGATGAATGTGCACCTGTGGTTCTTCATTGGGATCTGTTTTGCATGTTAGTGTGGTCCGGTTCCTTTGCGGTTCTCTCCCTGAGGTGTATGGTCTAGTGTTCAATGCTTTCACTTTCCTAGTTGTTTGGGGATGGGTGCCCACCCATCTTCCTTTCCTTCTGCTCACCATCTTCAGTCAGGCAGTCTGGGTGAGCCATCAGAGTGTATCATTGAATATCAAAACCACAATATCGAGGGCAGACTATCGAAAATAAAACATTGACAGGTAAGTCTAGATATTCGATACCTAACTCCACATCTATGAACCCACGCGGGACATACATCTTCAAGGTACATAGATGTGGAGTTAGGAATAATAATTCTACCCTTCCCTATATGCACTTACCTTTAGATATTTTGTTCCTAGATATTCTGTCCTTGATATTCTTGTACCACAATACTGTTGGTGTTGATATTCAGAACCACAATCAGCTACCAGCATATGGGGGCTGGGTAAGCGTGCTGGCGGTTGTTTAATGTCCTGGGAGGCATGGCTGGACTGGCCAGTCTGCCACGCTGGCGTTTCCCCAGTAGGCTGCAGGCTCAGAGGATGGTTTCAAATGAGGGTCGATGGCCACAACCTACCCATGACCCTATGGCCCCATTCTACTTGCATAGCTCTAGAGTGTGCAGCTTATTCCCAGGTCTGAGTTTGGTTCCAGCCTGGCAGAGATGCTGGAATTCAAGACCCATCAGGTGACTGGTAAGATGCTTACATGTGGTTTCTAGTGCTTATGGATTCCCTTTTGTGATGGAAATGTCTTACCTTCAGGAGATGTGTCCTTCTTGTGTTGTCCACAATGTTTGATTAAGGTTGCGCTTGTGAGCAGCTCTGATGCCCTGTGGTATTAAGTGGTTGGTGAGCATGGTGGAGATGTGTTGGTGTTGTGTGTAATAATATGGTGTAAAAGTTTGTGCTTTGGTATGCAGGAGTGTAATGTAAGCTCCCACAGTCCCTGCAGTGCAGGGCCTTCATCCTCACCATCTTTAGGGGGTCCCCGGTGTCAGGTACTTTGCCTAGTGTGTATGATGTGAGATGCATATTTTTACCAGCTGCTGCTGTTTGTAATCTGCCATCATGCTATTCTGATACAACCTGAAAGAAAGTATCATGCTCTATTGAGGAAGTGCATGGACACTGCCCTGGGACTGGACTGGCGTCATATAGTCCCACCCTGGTGCAGTAATCCCTTCCAGACCGTCTGGGCGCCTCCACCTACCAATGTGGATGCTCTCACCTAGCCTGACCACAAAGATATAGTAGTTGGCTCTAATAATTATTGTATTTTATTTACAGGTGGAAGGGTACATGCTCTTGGGGCGATGGCCTGCATGCTGGTTTTCCTGGTTGGACAGACAGAGGATGCTTAGGCAACTCCGGCTGGTGGCTGGGAAGTCTTTAGGGCACCTTGGTCTCCTCTCTCTGCAGTCCCAGGTGAACGGGAAGAAGTCCTCCATCAAAATATTGCTGCAAACGACTATTGCACAGAGGCCTGGACCACTTTCCCCCACACACAGACACAAGCTCATCAATTGTTGATAGACTTGTGCAGATCTTTATGTGAATGACACAACAACCAATGCCGATGAGGGTTTGCTTATTCACCCTATCTGTTTATAAACAGTGTGCGAGCCATAGGTTTTATAGATGGTCCTGAAAAGTAACATGACATACTCCAGTGGGTCAGGTGTCTGACTCAGTACCCAAGATCTTTGTTTCTGTGCAGATACACATCATGTGCGGCCCAATCATAAAAAAACTGTGCATCCAACTAGACATTCTGAGCACTTCACATGGTTACAAATCACTGTTCTAACTCCCAAGCAAAGTCTTATTTCCCTCCTGCTCTTGACTGGGAAGATGCTCATTAAATATGAGCACTTTATGACTGGCTAAGGCCTTTGGAAAATGAGGGAAAAGTGCAAGATTACAGGGTCAGGCAACCAGAGATCAGACATGTTAAACAACAAACCTGCACATTATTTTTTATAAAATATTTTTTATTCTATAAGCTTTTGTAACCTTATTGTGTTACCTTTTGTAACCATAGGAGTGGATACAATGAAACTGTAACCAAGCAGCTGTATATTATGGTGCACATCGTAAAGGACTGATCCAAGAAGTAACATATTATTATTGACACCAGGAGTGTTGGCCTCAGAAGAACGCGATTGAGGAAAGGAGAAAACACACCGCCCACAGTATTACAAATTCTCAGCCCACACTCTGGCAGCCAAGAGCAGGTGGGTACGCTGTGCTTATCCAGTCCTGAGGGAGTTTTCTTTTCTCTGCACAAACATAAATGACCCTGAGGCACAGGGTGGTTTCTCCCTGCAGCTGGGGGCTGTATCAAATCCACCTTTTCTGCATTGTCACCCCAGATTTTCACATTTTTCTGGATCCTATTTTTTCTTGTTTTGTGGAACTCTGTGTACTTTACCACTGCTAAACAGGGGTAAAGTGACTGTGCTCCCCCTTTACACAATGATGTGTTGTCTTACTCCTAATTGACTTATTTAACTTGCATTTGAGTCCCTACCATATGGCATAGAAAGTGGACCCAGGGCTTGAAGGTTAAGTACCACCTGCGAACGGCAGCACCTATTGCGCCATCCACAGAACGGGCGTGGGAAAGAAGGATTCAGGCCATGGGTACTTGCAACCATTTTCCCAGGGGCCAAAACGTTTTGTCTCTTATGTAATCAAGGGCTGCATTGATGCCACCAGGATGGCCATCAGGGAGGAGGGATGTAAGGTGGGTGTAGAGGAAGGGAAGCATGTACATCTAGTGGCTCAATTGCAAAATGTGAAACCAGGAAACCTGGGATTGATCCCGGCTTTCCAACTTACCGATTTGTGTGATCCTGTGCAACTGTTTTATTTCATTTTCCCTCCTTTTACTTCATTATTACATATATACAAGGACCTTGAAACACAGTACTTCAAGATGTGCACTGTACAAAACCTTCTCCTGTGTGTGATTTAATAACCTATAATATTGTCCATGTATATTAGCAACCCAGGTCACCCAACGGGTGCACATAACTGACTTCTCTCGTAGTTCACTGTTGGCATTGTGGTCAGGGTGGGGGGCGGGGGGAACATGAATGTTTCTAAATCCATGTTTGAAAACTATCACTTTTCAAAAAATACTTCTCAATGATATAATCTGACGTACTGAAGTAAAGTGGTTCTGCATGTTAATGAACGACACAGTTTGAATTTGAAGAGAATGTATCGGTATTTTCACATGTTTGATGCAATATGTGCTTAAAAATTAAGGTATTCCTAAAGTTGTCTAGGACTTTCTTATGACACAAAAAGAGAATATTGGGAGTAACACAACCCCACACAGACTCCTGTTTCATCAAGGAACTGTAGACACAAAAAGTGTATGGGGGATATAGAGAATAAGGGCCAGATGTAGCAAGCATTTTGCATGGTGCAAACTGCGAAAATCGCAGTTTGCGCCATGCAAAATGCTCATCGCGATGCACATTCACATTTTGCGGGTCGGTACCGACTCGCAAAATGTGAATGCGACTCACAAATAGGAAGGGGTGTCCCCTTCCTATTTGCGACTCGCATCGCAATGCCAAACTGCAAAGCAATTAGCAGTTACCACCAGTGTCACACTGGTGGTAACTCATTCGCAAAAGGGAAGGAGTCCCAATGGGACCCCTTCCCCTTTGTGAATGTTTCCAAAATGTTTTTTTCAGAGTAGGCAGTGGTCCAATGGACCACTGCCTATTCTGAAAAAACGAAACCAAGGAAAACGGGCTGCAAAATAAAATACAAAAACTGCTTTATTTAAAAAGCAGTCACAGACATAGAGGTCTGCTGTCTTCAGCAGGCCACCATCCCTGTGAGTGTAGGGACTCGCTATGGGGTCGCAAAATGCGACCCACCTCATAAATATTAATATTGTCTGAGACACCGTTCTGCATCCGATTTTGCGAATCGGAAATTGCGAGCCGCACCGACTCGCAATTTCCGATTCGCAACATCGGAACTTGCTACATCTGGCCCTAGGCCTCTAGTAGCCTCTTCAGGGTTTGCCGGTTAGGCGGTTGCCTTCATGGATGTAGAGGGTTAGAGTGGCAGTTGGGTGTGTGAGGGAGTTCCCTTTATGGACTAGGCGGTCTCACACACATTATAGTGTCATGCTTCATCATATGACCATCTAGCCCCACCCAGGTAAGATGATACTATCTGGGAGGACTCAACCTCGATGTTAAAAGAACTCTGAGGGAGTGCTGAAATTTTATCTTGCGGGATAAGTCAAGGGATCCAGTTGAAAGGTGTGATAGATAATAAGATTATCTTACAAATCACCTGTTCGATATAAGAATTGAATATAGGTGTTTGTAGGTAAGGTGAAAAGAACAGTGGGGACACCATTGAGTTTAATGATTCAAAGTGTCTTAAAAAAGTGGGGACCAACATGTTTCTGCACGCACTAAGAGCCTAAGCGGTCTTGTTGTGTAGGACACCTTAGTTTCTTCGTTTTTAATCTTCAATTGAGTTGAAAATTAATATGCTTGTCCATTTATTTTACATATTTTTTATGTTGGTGCTGAGTCAAGTAAATAGCAGTCCGGTCTGCTGTTGATCAGGGCGCCGCACTTTAAGATCAAGAAGGCCGGATGCGGCCCCCTTGCTATACATGGAGTTTCATTGCTTCAGGCCTACCAAGTGTAACCTGACTGCAGCGGCCTAAACCCAGTTGAAAAACCTATCAAAATAGCCCTTTTTCACAGGCGAGAAACCCTGCTTTAAATATTAATAAGTCAAAGTATACCTTGTTGCCTACAAGGTAGGGTGTCTGATATCTGAAAGTGAAACAAGTGTGAAATTAAAACTGCCATGTTCCTCCATGGACTAGATCTTAAAAGCTATTTTCTCTGGCAGGGTTGTAACAGAATCATAGAAAATGTCAAAGTGCTGCTTATAAAATGTAATCTGTACCTTTTGACAGGACTCGGCTACAAAAGCCATTCAAAGACTATTTTTAATACTTTGCAAAAGTCCAATTCAATGGTGAAGTCCGATCTTTAATATATGTTAAGAAAAGTACATTTCAGAAAATTATCTTTACCCAGCCTGAAGATCCTGGAGACTAATTCACATTACCTCTCCAGCAGGTGTCCGTCAAGTGCTTGACCTCAATGAGGTGTGAAAACTGCCCCCAGAGGCCTGGTGACAGGATGTGCTGAGTGTGGGACATTTGATCTCTATCAGTCAAGGAAGGGCAGTTGTGGTGGGTTCAGGAACTTTATTAACCTGAAAGGGACATAGTTGAGGCCTACCCATTCATAGTTCAGTGTGAGGAAAGAACTGAAGAAGGGAAAACTTTTTCCCCAAGGCCCATTATAGCCAGGCTGGCGTACAACCCAGTGGGTAGGAAGCTATAGCTAGAACTGGTTTGCAGTGGACACAGGGAAAGTCACTCATCATTTCCCTGGCTACACCACTGAGTGGACCCAGTATCTCTACATAAAGCAGGAAGGGTTCCACCATCTTGAATTTTAAGAGTGAAGAGCGCTGTGTGTTTGCAATAGGGCAAACAGGTTAGGTTAGGGAGTGTCCAGGAGTCACTCCACCCACTGGCTAGTGCTAAACCATAAATGTGTAAGCCTAAGAAACCCTCCTTAGAACACCTTCTGGACCTGCAAAAGACCAGAAGAGGACTGGACCTGCTGCCTGTGATCGGAGAGGAGCCATGGAGGACTGAACCTGCTCCATCTTGTACCCAGGGAAAAGAAGAGGACTCCAGAGGTCAGTTGGCTATCTTTGATGTGGCTACAGGGACCCTGCTAGCCTTACCCTGAAGTGACCAGTTTACCAGTATCAACTGGCCTATCTGGTGGCTTCTGCTGGACTGAGCCCTGGCCTCTAAGGGCTGTTCTTGGGGTCCTGAAAATCTTAGACGTGACCCAGAGGAGCTGCTCCAGAAACTCTGTAAAGTTGGGATTTAGAAATCTTTTTGGACTTTTAGGACCTTTTGAGCAATCTGGGGACTTTGCAGCAAAGGTGTCTGATTTTAATGCATCTTCATCCAACATAGCTTCAACTTTGCCCAGCAGAAGGATTTTTTAGTTCCTTAAAAAGACTGTCGGACGGTAAAATCTTTGGCTGCGATGAAGCTGCTCTATATAGTTGAAGTGCTCCATTGCCGTCAGGCTGAAATTGTGCCTAGGTCCTTGACTACTGCTTTTGTAGACTATCATTGGCACAAAAAGAGCTTTTTTGGTGCTATTTTTTTTACACTTTAAACAGTCATATCTCCTGTTCCCCTTATTGGGAGTTTGCTGTTTTGGTTTCTTTTGTTTAATACTTTTTACTCGATTTTTAGAACTTGATTTGTGATTTCTATTGTTTGGTGCCTTCACTTTATTGCTGTTTTTGTGACTGTATAAATACATTAGACATTGCTTTAAGTTAAACCTGTCTGCTCTGTGCCATAACTACCAGAGGATTGAGCCCATAGTAATTTAGTGTCTTTAGTGTTCTCCCTGACAAGTTAGTGACATTATTCCTTGAGGTTGGCAACTGCCCACCCCAAATAATATTCCGCCTTCTTACGGGGGCCACTCTGCATTTTCCTGCCCATGTTAGCACAAGCAGGGAAAATGAATGACAATCATCCCGTCAGCATAACATAATGTCTTTGTAAAGTGCATTTTCACACCTTCAAGCATCTAGGCGCTGAATAACAGATGTCTTTTACTACCAAACTCAACAGAATCTATTTTTGGGGTGGAAGCATTAGACCAATGGTTCTTAACCTGTGGTCCAGGGACACGTAGGGGTCCACAAAGACGACTTAGCGGGTCTGTGAATTCCTAGGAAATTAAATATTATGAACAGATTAATAAAGTGTACATAAATAAAGAAGCAAAATGTAAAACTGAAAATATGTAGATGTTCTATAAATGTGAAAGAATTTGAAAGGGAAAGCTAAAAATTGAGTTATCATCCTTAGATTTATTCATGAAAGCAGTGCAAGTGCATCAAACAGAATATACTCTGGACAATGAGTAGCATCCATTGAATTTAGAAAAGCTCCCAACTTCACATTAAAATAATAATTTTGATTTCTTTGTTGTAACGTTTTATGAATTATATAAAATATTTATTCATTTGTGTATTTGTTTGATGGATGCTTCTTTGTGTATTTTGTGTGTATTGTTTTGTGGTTCAAATGATTGAAAATGCTTAGACGGGCGTCCATGACTTTCAGTAGTGACTCAATAGGGTCCACACATTCCAAAAATGATTCCTTGGGGGCCCCAGGTTCCACTTATTATTAAGGAGAGGTTGGTAGGAGGTTAAGGATCACTGCAGTAGACCACTGAAACTCAGGCTATCCACAATAATAGAATGTGGTGGCAGCCATCACTGTGACCTCTAGGTCCTTTTGTAGATTGACTACCAGGTCAGATGTTTACACTGGCAGAGCCATATGAGGCTCTGCCATCGTAAACCTTGTGCTTCCCCCAAATCTTTTGAGTCAGTGAAATAAGTGACTCCTTTCTCGATGTAGGTCATAACCGGCTGCTCTCTGGTTGGCTAGTCTCAGGGGGCAACCAAACTTTCCCAGCTGCGCGATTATAAAATAATTGTACGCTTAAGTGTGCTAGAAGAAGGCCTGCTATTTGCAGTGTTATTCTGTTCACCCTAACAACCTCCCTCCGAACCCTAATCAATGTTCACTTTGAACTAAAAATAGTGAAATTCAGGATCCTATGATCTGAGAAATTCTTGTGGAGATCTAATGTACTTTAAAAAAGTACTTTAACAACATTTCCTGGTGAATTCAGAACTGGCCCTGACCACCCTTGACCTCAAACTGAGATGGTGTGGTCTCAACATGAACCAAAGTTTCAACAGGTAACTGGGGGGGAACCGGTTAGTAGTTTACTTTGCAGAACATTTACTGCAATTATATTCATCCTATCCAAATTTGTTATGGGACGATGATCCAAATTCTTATGGTTTGAGGGAGAGTTTTTTGTTTTTTTTTTGTCCTATGTTTGCATGTTTTAAGGTTTCTAGTATTATTCTTAAATGTGCAGCGTTTCTTCCCTCTCTCATCACATGGATTCATTTAATGCAGAAACAAGGAGACAGAGTTCTTCTGCAAGGGTTTCTCCGGGGTGGACTTTGTCAAGTCATGTGTGGGCCTTAAGGATCCGAGTTGAGGGCTACTGACACGCTGGGGTTAGAAGGAAGTGTACCCACCTGTTGGCACTTCATGAACAGGCCACGTTACCTCCCTTCAGTTGCTGAGAGTGTAAGTGGCTGATCAATGTCACTTCCAAGGTCACTGGGTGAATGATTCTTAGTGGTCATGGCACAGAACATTAGATGTGGTACCACGAGCCCCAGGTAGACCCAAGTATCAATGCATAGACCAGCATAAACAGCAGGTACACACGGTAGATGAGGGTGTCCAAAATAAGGCCCATGCGCAGCCATTCCTCAGCAATCTCCTGCTGCTCGAAGTAGTTCTCCACCAGCTTCCGCATGGCTTGCAGGTCACTGGAAATGGTTCTCAGTAGACTCGTCAGGTGTGGCCCAAGGTGGTTGTAGTCACCAATATGCAGGTTTACTGACTTCTCTAAGAATCAAACAAGATAAAACAAAACCATTTTTTGTTAGGTCAGAAGTGACAGGAATTTAGAAACAAAGCCTGCTAAGATATGTTTGTGATTGTCTTTCCAGTAATTTGACCATCTTATTTGTGGTAAATTAAAGGCCCTTAGCCTTGTATGATTTTTGTAATAAACCTGGTATTTTGCAGACAGATTAAATGATTGAGCATTTAGGCGGTCATTCCTACCTTGTCTTTCCCGCTGGGCTGGCGGGCGACCGCCAAAAGGCCGCCCGCCTGCCCAGCGGGAAAGCAACGAGGAAGCCGGCTCCGAATGGAGCCGGCGGAGTTGCTGGTGTGCGACGGGTGCAGTTGCACCCGTCGCGGTTTTCAGTGTCTGCCAAGCAGACACTGAAAATCAATGTGGGGCCCTGTTAGGGGGCCCCTGCAGTGCCCATGCCAGTGGCATGGGCACTGCAGGGGCCCCCAGGGGCCCCACGACACCCGTTCCCGCCAGCCAGGTTCTGGCGGTGAAAACCGCCAGAACCAGGCTGGCGGGAAGGGGGTCGGAATCCCCTTGGCGGCGCTGCTTGCAGCGCCACCGTGGAGGATTCACAGGGGCAGCGGGAAGCCGGCGGGAAACCGCCGGCTTCCCTTTTCTGACCGCGGCTTTACCGCCACGGTCAGAATAGCCCCAGAAGCACCGCCAGCCTGTTGGCGGTGCTTCCTCCGCCCCTACCCTGGCGGTCTCGGACCGCCAGGGTAGGAATGACCCCCTTAGTCTTTCTGGAAGAATATCTCAAGGTGTCATGTCAGAAGATAGCTAACTTGACTCCGGGGTTGCCATTTTTTGTATGCTTTTGTTTATGCTTTATTACAAGCATAGTGCAAGAACATTCTAAGATAATTTGTTAGGCTATAGTAAAAAAAAGCAACTCCTTCCCTCCACTGTGTATGAACTATGAGAGACTTATCAACATGTATGAAACATGAGCAGACTTCAAAGTCAAGCCCCTTTGTCAATTCACCACGTTCAAAACACATAGCACATAAGCAAATTTGCTACCCTCCTCTCACTCGGACATAACCAACTGTAGACTCCCTCAAGAGTGAGTAAAGCGCTCACATAGTTAAATTTGTCTGCGAACCTTGAGGGATGATTCTGGTGCTTTGATTCATCAATATGTGGATAATGTACACGTGTCTAAAAATTCTTCCTTCGATGACATAATTACTCTGAAAAAACTGTCCGCACTTGGGGTGGAATCTCCAGGTGCCGAGATTCCACTTTGAGTGCGGAGTGGATTCCTGGCACTCATGGTGGAGATTCTGCACCAAGTGCAGAGGTTCAGCCCCTAAGTGGGGATATTATGCCCCAAGTATAGATGTAAAGATACAACTCGCAACTTACATTTGTGAATACCAAAAGTCGTAAACTTAGAATTTTTGGTCTAAGTTTACCTTTGTGAATTGGGCCCTAAGTTTCCAGTCATCCTGAACCTTGGTCAGCATCCTCTATGAATTCATCACACATGGCTGTAGAATCCTGCGATCAGTTCAACAAGATCAAAAACATACCTCAAAACAACAGTAGCTTCAGTGCCTTCTCAATCAGCTCTAACAAGTCTTTTGCATATTAGACCAGTAAAGAAACAAAATCACTCCAGGTAGTTACTTTAGCCGTTAAACATTCATAACTCACATTTACATTAGTACACTTTTCTCAGCTAAGTAAGAATGGTTCTTGGATAAGGTACAACAAGATTTTAGTAGCCTAGTGATCTGTTCAAAGTGGTACCAAGAATGCACGAATATCTCAAATTACTATCAACCTCCTAAAAAAAGAGGCTCGTAAAATATATTCTGCAGTCTCCCTACTCATATAAATCACTAACCAACAACCCCAAAAATGTAATTTTTAACTGACCATCAGGCTATCTTAGAAGTGGATGCCAGACAAAAAGCATCCTCCTAATCCTAAACATTCTCTGAAAAACCTCTTCTCCTCACCAAACTCAGCTGAACAGAATAACACCTTTGAAGCTAGAGAAATGCTGAAATGGAGGTGGCGGACAGACATTAAGGCACACATCAACCCGGACCCTGAAAATCCTGATTCTACCAATGCCACAGACTGAAAACAACATAATCACAGTGAGGGATGACTTGCCAAAAACAGCTGAGTTTGGCACCATTAACTTGCTCACATCATTAATCCTCTCCGCTGCCTTTGACTCAGTATATCACAACATCCTTCAGCTCCATCACAGACAAGTGGCCAAAGTCAAAGTGCACATACTCAAATGTTTTGTGGCCTCGGCTCGGCTATCGTCTGCTAATGTAGTCTCCTGGGTCATTCTTGCATACAACAGTGCCTTGCGGCATGGTTTGTGATCTTGCGGGTCCTGCGATCTCTCTCTCTGCAGTTGCAGAGTGGGAGTTTCCATTACCTTGTATCACACTTTCGAAGGTGAATGAGTTGTTCAGTGTCCAGGTATCACAATGATCTATTTTTTTGTAGCACACCAGCTTGGCCAAGTAGTGCAGGACCATAGTTCTGGCCCATTGGGGGACAGCTGGGCACTTAGATGAGCCTTGATGAAGAATGTTCATGACGAAGACCGTCTCTAGGAGCCCGATGACCAGCAGCGTGAGGCACAGAGAGAAATATATCCCTAAAAGAAGAAAGGTAAGGAAAAAACAATTACCTGATTATATTGAAAATGGGAACTTTAGAATGGCCACAGAGGCTCAGCTTGTGGGGCCCCAAAGCTTACACATCTCATCCAACAACCTCCACTCACCATCTGGATTGGATCATATTGCCCATCTGTAGCAAAAGACTCCACCAATTCCACTTACAGAACATACATCAATAATATGACAATAGTTCCAAGATGGCATTGGCAGCATTTAAGGTAAAACACATCTAACGTGTGATGTGGGAGTGAGGAATGCTGCATGGAAGTGTATAAGGAAAGTTGTAGGGAAAAATATGTAAGGAGAGCAATTGGACTCCAATCAATCAATCAATCAAGTATTTGTAGAGCGCACTACCACCTGTGAGGGTCTCAAGACGCTGGGGGGAGGGGAGGGCTGGCTGCTGCTACTGCTCGAATAGCCAGGTTTTGAGCCGCTTCCTGAAGGTCAGCAGGTCTTCGGTCTGACGTAGGGGCAGAGGAAGGGAGTTCCAGGTCTTGGCGGCGAGGTGGGAGAAGGATCTGCCTCTGGTTGTCGCTCTTCAGATGCGGGGGACGGTGGTGAGGGCAAGGTCGGCTGAGCGGAGTTGGCGGGCGGGGTGTAGAAGGTGAGTCGTTTGTTGAGGTAGGCTGGACCGGTGTTGTGGAGCGCCTTGTGTGCGTGGGTAAGGAGCTTGAAGGTTTTCCTTTTGTTGACGGGGAACCAGTGTAGGTCTCTCAGAAGGGGAGTGATGTGGCTGTGACGGTGGGCATCGAGGATCAGGCGTGCGGAGGCGTTTTGTATGCGTTGCAGTCGTTTGAGGAGTTTGGCCGGGGCTCCTGCGCAGAGGGTGTTTCCGTAGTCAAGTCTGCTGCTGATGAGGGCTTGGGTGACTGTTTTTCTTGTATCTGCGGGGATCCATCTTTAGATCTTGCGAAGCATGCGGAGGGTGTTGAAGCAGGATGAGGAGACGGCGCCGACTTGCTTGGACATGGAGAGTGTTGAGTCGAGGATGACGCCCAGGTTGAACACCTCCATCTTGTCTGAGTTCAACTTCAGTCTGCTGTTTCTCATCCATTCTGCGACAGCCTTCATTCCTTCGTGGAGGTTGGATTTGGCGGTGAGGGGGTCCTTGGTGAGAGAAAGGATTATTTGGGTGTCGTCGGCGTAGGAGATGATGTTGAGGTTGTGTAGCCGGGCGTCGTGGGCGAGAGGGGCAATGTAGATGTTGACACTAGACATGGGGAAAGGGTATGGAACGACTGAAACTAAACTATAGTGTACAAGTGACTTGTTTGTATGTCACCAGCGATGGCAGAATGTGTGAGATTCTAAGGCCATTATTAGAACCTTGGTGCTAATTCCATTTCAGGAGCAAGCTCTCAGTTCACGCAGTATTTGCCCAGGTACTAATGGCACATGGGCTATTTGCCCTTGCACAAAATGCTTAGCTTGAGTTATTCGCTACAAATATTTGGAAGGTAAAACCTTGAAAGAATCTTGTGTGGAAATAGCTTAAAAGTGGGATTCTTGCATACACCAGCATACAAATCAGCTTAGGCGTGAGACCATTGGTATGTGTAGGGAGAGATTCTCCATGGAAGTATGTGCACCAGTGATGTAAGGAATGAGTTGGACTTTACTTTGGTGATTAAGGTCACTCATATAAGTAGGGCTACTCTATTGGGATGTATTAAATCAATGAAGTGAGAACAACTGAGATGCCCTTGGCTTGTGTCAGCCATATAGGTTCAAGCAAGACTCTTCCTCAGTCTAAATGGTTAATGATGTGAAGAAGAATGACACCCTCTTGATGCTTCAGACACAGGATAGGAGTGAGTTTCCCACCACTCATTCAGAAGTATGCAGTAATAAGACAGCTGCCAGCACTTGGCAGTCTTCCCTTCCACCCATGTCTCACATCTCAGCCTCGAGTGCTGAGGGTGGTAGTTTTGCGGACAAAGAAGCAGATCACAACACCTTCAGGATAGCAGTTAGACTGACCTAATGCAAGCGAGAATGATGTCAGAGACGGCCCCTGTACATAAACTATTTCTACCAGTTTCTTTCGTGTTTGGGTCTACCAGGTAAACCATGGCAGTCCTCAGCAGAAAACATACCCAGCTGTCCTACAGTGTATCATGGAAATTGTTTAGTTTTTTGCAAAGCTACACAAAGGCTTTGAAAGTCCCTCTTCATAAAACAAATAGTGCAGAAAAGCTTCCTAGGAGATGGTGGACCTGAGGTCACTGATTTCTCCCTTGAAGTGACTAATCCTATGAACAAGGGACCCACTTTGAAGGAAGAATGCCTCCAGCAACATTCTTTAAATTTGGTGTGCAGCCCGGAGCTGGGGGTGGCCTAGTCGGTGCTGCTGCTGCACCAGCCGTAGAGCAGCCAGACCACCAAACATAAAATGACTCCCTCAGTGTAAAAGTCTTGGTCGTGATTGGCTGCATATATTGTTCAGACCTGGGATCCCTTAGGACTTGACCAGAACAGTTGGTTTTGGGCTCATATAGAATGGGTAGAGTTGCCAAAGAAACCCATTTTGTTCCCAGGTCTGGATAAATCAATTTTTATGCCTGAAAGAGCACCAGCCCCATTGGGACTCCTAGTTAGCTTGGGAAAAGAAAAATCTTATTATAGCATTGATCAGTTATGAACACAACAAAGGGAGGAAATACTGGTAGCTAATTGATAAAGTTCCTCTAGGGAGCTGAAGTTTCACCTGATGGACATACGACTCTTGAAGAAGCCCATGCCCCCACCATCCCATCACAATTCAGGCACTTGAGGCCGACTTAAGAGTTACTGAATGCTCATACCAATCAGCGGAGTCCCACTGGCCGTTGCAGGGAGCAGATCGTTTAGGATCAGCAGGAAGACGGTGTAACCTAGCAGGAGCGTCATCTTGAAGGAAGCACGGTCCACAGTGTGGGGAGGCAAGTTAAAGCTCAGAACATCGATCAGCATCAGGAAGGCACTGGGGATCAGCAGGTTCACCACGTAGACACTAGGCCGGCGCTTCAGGATGATCTAGGGTGACAGACATTCATACACATTACATGCAGAACTGAGACCCAGGAGTCAACAACATGTGGATTATGGAGAGAAGGGCACATCACTATAACCACAAGGCAAGTAAAGGTCCACACTCAAATACCTTTAGCTCGGCAGCAACAATGCATGAGCAAAAACACCAGAGAAGCCCAAACTTCAAACATATCCAGGTCAGAGGGCATGAAGGTCTATCCTTTCAATTATATCTTGGTTAAAAGTATTCACTGATGTCTGTGTGATGATACGGTGGCATGAAGGACTGTGCATTTAATGACATAGATACTTGGGATGGATCAGTGGGCCATAGTGTTATTGTCCTAGGGGCTTCAGGATGTTTCTAGGGCTGGATTGAAATAGCCCTTGGAAGAGATCCTTCTTTAGCCCATGCAGAGTCTGTAGCCTACAACACCTCGGCATCCCCTGGCATTGTGGTTATTGGTGGGAAACAAGGCTTTACCTACTACCAAACAAAGTTGAAACTGGCATGCCAATTGTGCTTTACATGCTACGGGAACTGTGGACAGTGTTGTGGCAAAGGAGTTTTACTTACTGAGAAGCAAAGAGGATACTGGCCTGGCAAGGGTGCTTTAGCTGTTAAGAACCACTGTCCATAGTACTACTGTAATGTCTGTAATGCATACTGCATGAGCTGGGGGCATATGTGGTATGGCAGCTGGGCTGTACACCCCGGGGAAACTAGGAATAAAGAAATGGCAACAAAGCTTTGCATCTTGGGCAGTGCTTTACACGTGGGGGCACTGTAGTTACAGGCGTGTAAATGGTGCTTTACATGTGGGGGTGATGTAATTACAGAGATGGCAATGGTGTTTTACCTATGGGCCAATGTAGTTACAGGCATGGCAGCGGTGTTTTACCTGCGGGGCAATGTAGATACAGGCATGGCAATCGTGTTTTACCTGCAGGACAACGTAGTTACAGGCATGGCAGTGGTGTTTCACCTGAAGGACAATGTAGATACAGGCATGGCAATGGTGTTTCACCTGACGGACAATGTAGATACAGGCATGGCAATTGTGTTTCACCTGAAGGACAATGTAGTTACAGGCATGACAATGGTGTTTTACCTGCGGGGCAATGTAGATACAGGCATGGCAATGGTGTTTTACCTGCGGGGCAACGCAGATACAGGCATGGCAATGGTGTTTCACCTGAAGGACAATGTAGTTACAGGCATGACAATGGTGTTTTACCTGAAGGACAATGTAGTTACAGGCATGACAATGGTGTTTTACCTGCGGGGCAATGTAGATACAGGCATGGCAATGGTGTTTTACCTGCGGGGCAATGCAGATACAGGCATGGCAATGGTGTTTCACCTGACGGACAATGTAGTTCACGCATAGGAATGGTGTTTTACATGCGGGGGAACTGTAGTTACAGGCATGGCAATGGTGTTTTACCTGTGGGGCAATGTAGATACAGGCATGGCAATGGTGTTTCACCTGACGGACAATGTAATTCACGCATAGGAATGTTGTTTTACGTGCGGCGGAACTGTAGTTACAGAGATGGCAATGGTGTTCTACCTGACAAACAACGTAGTTACAGGCATGGCAATGGTGTTTTACCTGCGGGGCAATGTAGATACAGGCATGGCAATCGTGTTTTACCTGCAGGACAATGTAGTTACAGGCATGGCAGTGGTGTTTCACCTGAAGGACAATGTAGATACAGGCATGGCAATGGTGTTTCACCTGAAGGACAATGTAGTTACAGGCATGACAATGGTGTTTTACCTGCGGGGCAATGTAGATACAGGCATGGCAATGGTGTTTTACCTGCGGGGCAATGTAGATACAGGCATGGCAATGGTGTTTCACCTGACGGACAATGTAGTTCACGCATAGGAATGGTGTTTTACATGTGGGGGAACTGTAGTTACAGGCATGGCAATGGTGTTTTACCTGCGGGGCAATGTAGATACAGGCATGGCAATGGTGTTTCACCTGACGGACAATGTAGTTCACGCATAGGAATGGTGTTTTACATGTGGGGGAACTGTAGTTACAGGCATGGCAATGGTGTTTTACCTGCGGGGCAATGTAGATACAGGAATGGCAATGGTGTTTCACCTGACGGACAATGTAATTCACGCATAGGAATGTTGTTTTACGTGCGGCGGAACTGTAGTTACAGGCATGGCAATGGTGTTCTACCTGACAAACAACGTAGTTACAGGCATGGCAATGGTCTTTTCCGTGCGGGGGAATTGTAGTTGCAGGCATGGCAATGGTGTTTTACCTGCAGGAAAATGTAGTTACAGGCATGGTGATGGTGTTCTACCTGTTGGACAATTTAGTTACAGACACTGCAATGGTGTTTTACCTGCAGGGCAATGTAGATACAGGCATGGCAATGGTGTTTTCACCTGACGGGCAATGTAGCTACAGGCATGACAGTGGTGTTTTACATGCGGGGCAATGTAGTTACAGGCACAGCAATGGTGTTTTACCTGCAGGGCAATGTAGTAACAGGCATGGCAATGGTGTTTTACATGTGGGGCAGTGTAGTTACCAGCAAGGCATGGCAATGGTGTTTTACACTCTTGGGGCCAATATTGAAACTTGCTTGATAATATCCATTACATACTGTACAATGTGGACATTAGAACTGCAACAATATCTGTGATATAATGGTTAACTCTACTGTCTGCGGCTTGAGCCTGTGCACTGTGACCGGAAAGCAATGTGTAACTGGCACCAGGATTAGTGCCCAAGCTAGCCCTCGCTTGTACCCATTCTGACGGTGCTTTTTCAGCACAGAATGTTTGTTATGTGCATTATGTCATCATAGTCAATGTAATTTTAAGAGATGTTATTTTTCCCTGGATAAAAATGTTAATACCTGTATTTCCACAGGAGTACAATGTATCAGGAAGGCATTGCTACTCATTTGGCACAAATGTGTGCCTTCCATGCATTCAGTATTCTATTAGACATGCAGGTTTTATACATTATATGTTGCCTGAGAGAAGTGGTTATTCTTATTTCATTCCAGGTGAGCTACTGGAACAACTAGGAACCTCTTGAAAGGGATATGTTGTAGAGTCTTTGAGACAGATTTAAAATTGGGTGGTCATCACGCAGGTTCATACAAAGCCATTTAAATGTTTGGTGTGCATTTATCATTCATGATGATTACTTACACCAACTTTTTAAAAGTTTTTACTTTCAAAAAACAAACTCACTTAGCAGGAGCTTGTTTTTGGAAAAGTAATGACTAATGCCCAGAACACCATGGGAGTGATCCCCATGGTGTGGGCATCATATTTTCATTTTTCTGTCCCCCACTGCGAGAAAATTCAAGACAGTGGTGGTCAGTAAAAGAAGCCATCTGACCGGCAACTTCACGTAGGGCAGACGGTTGGATGGCTTACCTCCAGCAGTCTGCACTCCCTCAAGCCCTTGGATGAAGGTTTACACTGAAGGAGTAAATTTCACTCCATCAGCATAAAACTGGTGGTCAGCGCAACCCAAAATTGAGTGGGTGGACAGGGACTTTGGCAGACAGGGTACATCTTCATGGTTGTTACGGAGTACCCTAGCCGACAAACTCTAAATCATGGTCTTTGAGTCCCTGCCTTTAATTAAGGTCCCTTTGTGAACCTCTGGTCTTTGCGAGTCCTTGTCACAGATCTTCTTTCAAGAAAGCCTGTAGTGCTTGTAACCAGGTGAGGTATATGCAGTGAGTGAGTTTATGCTTAAAGTGTGCACCAAGGAGGTGCTGATTGAGAGGTTGAGTGATTAGTTTGACAAATTATGTGCTGACGAGTTTTTATCAATTCTAGACATCTATTACTTGGCTTGATAGAAAAAAGTGATTTGGAAGGGGAGTACAACTGTGGCTATTGAGCAGTTTTCAGCACTGTAAATATTTTGTAAGGTCTTTAAGTTGGGTGGCAAGAAATTCCAGAGTTAGCAACCAGCTGCAGAGATTGCCTTCCTTCTTTAGAAGCCTAGGTGCCCTCAAAATGACCCTATTTGTTTTTTGAGGCTTTTAGCTTTGGTTTGACACCTATGTCAAGCACTCCCATCCCACCATTTGCAATGTGACAATGTAGTGGTAGTCAAAAGCAGCTAACTAAATAAATACATAAACATGTCTAAATAAATACATAAACATGTTTTACTGTTTCAAGAGTTGAACATGGTTGAGGAAAGAAAGCACACAAAGATTTTTTTTGTCTATTTAGTGTGTGGTGGTCTGTGTGCGCTGCATTATGAGATAGAACTCAGATCTTGTTTGAGTAGGTGGAAGGTGGTAGAGAAATGGGAGTCCAAGGCTATATCTTAGAGTCACAAAGTAAATAAAGGAATCAGATGTCCCCACTGATTAGGAGGTATACGTGTAATTTGTTGGCAATGATTGGATTGACAATACGCTGTTGTTCTGTGAGGCCAAGGATTTCTGAGGATCACTGCCCACAGAGGATCTCAATTTGTGTCCAAATCATTTATCACAAATTTGATCAAAGGGAGCTTTTTTTATACATTCTTCATGATAACAAGAATGGAAGGATGGGGCATGGTTACCATGGTAACATGGATGGAAGGAAGCTGTGAGTAGTACTTGGAGAGGGAGGGCTATATGGCTTGTTCCTCCACTTTCCGACGAGTCATACATTCTTGTATTTAAATTCATGGCAGCCCCTTATATCCCCTATGCAAACCTCTCTGGAATTACTCCAAATGGCAGACAAGACAAGGGCTGCATTAGACCATACCTGGGTTTTATAGACATGCACCCTGGCTGAAGTGGTGCAGTGCATAGAAAAACAATGTACTGAAATGTGGCACTGAGTGATAGCCAGAGGATGACACTTTTGCAAACATTTTACCTATCACCTTTTGTAGTTTCAAAGGGACGCCTCTGCTGCCAAAGGCCAGCATGAAATGGAACGAGCTCTCCTATAAGCACTAGTTGTCCTGGTTAGGATATGACACAACCATTTAGAGGCACAATGGATGAGAGGCCCAGAGCGGGTCAACTTTAGAGAACCACTTACATTGAATGTAATCTTTTCAGGTACGTTGTCACTGAACCCGCTCTCAATTTTTACCAGCTCCCACTCGCCTTGGGAGGTCAGTGTCTCCCTGCAGAAGGTTTCAGTGTTGTCGACTGATGGGAGCAGGCCCAGCTTGATGTGATGAACTGCAGGAGAGACAGGAAGTAATGATTTTCTCAGTGTGTTGGATTGCAAAATAATGATCGACTGGGGTGCTTCCTGGGTAATTACCAGTGTCTTAGATGAATTCAAGCATTCCATCCATCACTTTTTTGTTCACTTTAATGTGATAACTTAGAGGAGGCCTTTGCAAGATGTTCACCTTGTGCAACACTCAGACACTTTGAACACTGCCTGCAACACTCAGTTCAAGTGTCAGCCTTTAAACCACTGATCTAAGTTTGCCGATCCATGGGTTACATAAGGTCCTCATCTGCAAATTTTGTGTGCTTTGGATACATCTAATACCACCTATGTGCCAAATGTGGCAAATGCATCTTCCGAACATTCATTCTGAAGCACGTACCTGCACCTGTTGCCCTGATCTTTGCTTCCTGTATACAATTTATGCCCAGGCCTGCAGGTCTTGCAAGCACATGATGCACTGACTAGTACTGCTTGTTTATAACTTATCCCCTGGCCTGCAGGTCTTACATGCACTGAAGGCCCTGATCTTCTGCGCATGTAACCTCCCGGAACCCTGGCCTGGAGTTCTTGCATGCACTGCCTGCATACACCTTATGCCCTGGGCTGGAGTTCTTGCATGCACTTAATGGGCCGATCTTCAGCACCTATAGCCACCCGAAGCCCAAGCCAATAGTTCTTGCATGCACCAGATGCCCTGATCTTCAGCACCTGTAGCAACCGAAGCATTGCCTGTAGTTCTTGCATGCACCCGACACCCTGATCTTCAGCAACTGTAGCCACCCAAAGCACGGCCTGTAGTTCTTGCATGCACCCGACACCCTGATCTTCAGCACCTGTAGCCACCCAAAGTCCTGGCCTGCAGTTATTACATGCAGCTGATGCCCTGATCTTCAGCACCTGTAGCCCTGACATGCAGTTCTTGCATGCACCCAATGCCCTGATCTTCAGCACCTGTAGATACCCGAAGCACAGGCCTGTAACTCTTGCATGCACCCAATGTCTGCTCCTCAGCACCTGTACCCACCTGAAACCCTGTCCTGTAGTTCTAGCATGCACTCAATGCTTTGCTCCTCAGCACCTGTAGCCACCTGAAACCTTGGCCTATAGTTCTTGCCTACACAAGACGCCCTGGCCTGCAGTTATTGCATGCACCTGATTCTCTGATCGCCAGCACCTGGAGGCACCCAAGCCTTGTTTTGTGGTTCTTGCACGCACCCAATGCCCTGATCTCCATGATCTGTAGCCACCTGAAGCCCTGGCTCGTAGTCCTTGCCTGCACCGGCGTGCTGATCTTCAGCATCTGCAGCCCTGGCATGTAGTTCGTGCCTTCACAAAATTACCTGATCTTCGGCACCTGTCGCCACCCAATCCCTGGACTGGAGTTCTTGCCTGCAACCGATGCCCTGATCTTCAGCCCCTGTAGCCTCCTGAAGTCCTGGCCTGTAGCTCTTGCATGCATCGAATGAACTGATCTTCAGAACATTTAGCCACCCGAAGCCCTGGTCTGTATTTCTTGCATGCACCCGATACCATGATCTGCAGCACATGTAGCCACCAGAAACCCTGGCCTGTAGTTGTTGATTCCACCCGATGGCCTGATCTTCAGCGCCTGTAGCTACCTGAAGTCCTGGCCTGTAGTTCTTGCATGGACTGAATGCCCTGATCTTCAGCACTGTAAGCCACCCAAATTCCTGGCCTGGAGGTCTTGCCTGCACCCAACGCCCTGATCTTCAGCACCTGTAGCCACCCGAAGCCCTGACCTGTAGTTCTTGCATGCACCCCATGCCCTGATCTTCAGCACCTGTAGCCACCCGAAGCCCTGACCTGTAGTTCCTGCATGCGCCCGATGCCCTGATCTGCAGCACCTGTAGCCACCAGAAACCCTGTAGTTCTTACATGCACCCGATGCCCTGATCTGCAGCACATGTAGCCACAAGAAACCCTGGCCTGTAGTTGTTGACTCCACCCTATGGCCTGATCTTCAGCACCTGAAGTCCTGGCCTGTAGTTCTTGCATGGACTGAATGCCCTGATCTTCAGCATCGTAAGCCACCCAAATTACTGGCCTGGAGGTCTTGCTTGCACCCGACGCCCTGATCTTCAGCAGCTGTAGCTCCCCGAAGCCCTGACCTGTAGTTCTTGCATGCACCTAATGCCAAGATCTTCAGCACCTGTAGCCACCTGAAACCCTGGCTTGTAGTTCTTGCATGCAACCAGTGACCAGCAGCCCCTGCAAGCAAAATAAAGCTCATATGAACTCCTTGCATGCACTTAAATCTCAGAACTGTTGCCCATTCCAGGAATCTATCGGGATTTTAAAATGAACACATGCCTCCCAGTTGCAATGAAGATACAATTTACGGTCCCATGCTCAGTGCATTTCGAAGCTCACTGCCGCTGGTGACATCCACCAACAATGACACAGGAGTCAGTAGTAGCACTACATATGTCTGTTTATGGTGATCTGAGGGCAGGAACCTGACCACTGAGGAGGAACACAACTTCTCACAAGAGATAGGTGACAGTGCTGACAATGACCCTCATGGGCCCAAGACTAGCTCTCCAAGTAGTGACTGATGGTATTTCTGTTGTGTGATATTGTGCCAATTACATCCCTCTGCACCCAGATTCCAGCACATAAGTGTCCAGATTAATATGGATGATGCATATTATCCCCTGATGGAGAGTCAGAGGGCTGCTTGTGCAAAGCAGCCCACAAGCACCTCCCCTCAGCTGCAGGGGCTCCAGAGGGTCTGCTTTGGTGTTGGAAGGATTTTCTGTAGACAAAGCGGATCAATGGAGCCCATACTTTAGTTCTCCGGATGCGTTGTGACATCCCAATTGGTGTAAGAGATGAATTAAACTTCCAAATGTGATAAGTAATACTTGTGGTGTCTTCTCATGTATGCACAAGGTCCCTGATCTGCAAACCTGAAATGCAGCTCCTGCTTGTGTCTGCACCGTGATCTGCAGCCTGATCTCCAGTCCTGTAATGTAGTCCCTAAAACCACCTGCCTGCCACCTTGTGTGCTCCGCCCACCTTTCGGAGGACCTGGAGGCAGCCTGTGTTGTCAATGCCGAGCAGAGCATGTTTGTTGTGCTACAGTATTTGTATAGCACGTTACTGTCCTGTCACACTCTGTGGACTTGCTTGGCGGTTGCAGACCTGGGTGTGTATGTGGGTTTGGGAGGGTGTCTGGATGAACTGTGTCTTATATAGAAGAGTTTGTGAGGTGTGTCAGGTTCTGAATGGTGCTCTGAACTTGCTGCCACAGAGATGATGCTGGTTAGTATGGTGGTATCTAGAAAAGTGTAATCTGGATGGTCCCATGCTTGAGATGCTGGTGGGGTCTGATGTACTTGTCTGTGTTTGCTTGTCAGGTCGGTACAACAGATGGATGTGATGTTTTGTCATCATGGTGGGAAGAGTAAACAAGGATCATGAGGTTCCCAAGTATGCTCCCAGCATGACTCTGCAAGCAAAATGCTGCAGATAATCCTAATGGAGTTGTTGCGCATGTGTGCTTGTAGGTATAAACTCATACATTAGTTATGGTACAGGGAACACTTATACAGATCAGTTCTTACACAGGAAGGAGAAAATCTCTGAGCCTTTCTGAGCCACCATTTCATTCCCATGGCTGTTGCTGTGTTGAATGGGATGCCATCTCTGGCTCGGCCCCTGGTATGGGCTATACAAAACAAAGTATAACGGGAACCTAACAATTAATTTGTCTGGATTCAGTTACATAACAAAGAACCTAGCCTTTCTGGAGAGGTCCTTTGTGTTTTTAAGGCACATTCCACAAAACTCATGTCTCTGAACATAACAATGAGGGGATAAGGACCTTGAATAAAGGAAGAAGGCCTGTCCTCCTTACATCCCTGGTTGAGCACCATATACCTGCATCCTCAGTTCATCTGAGCTTCTTCCACAACATCTCAATGACCTCTATCTCCACCTTGGTCAAACTCCTACTTCCTTCTTGCTGAGTTATTTTGATGCACAGCATCGCTCAAAGTTCACACAGATGCAGTTTGTCCTGGAATCCAGGTCTGTATGTCCATCCCACAGTGCTGCTTGTGTAAAGAACTTGTAATTGCCATGTAAATGGATATAGGTGTAGAAAGCACAGATATATAATGTTGTGGTACACCCAGTGTACTTCAGTTCCAGAGCAGGAGCACCTCACGTACCTGAGTCTAGGAAGGATCCAAAGGTTAGGGAGCAGTTCTGGATGTCGAATGGGAAGCGGAAAATGCTGAGGTTGCAGGAGCTGACCACACGCAGGGGTTTCCGGTACTGCACCTTCCCGCTGTGTTCCACAAACAAATAAGGGAGCTGAGGGGATTTGTCCTCATCCACACTAACAAAGACAAAAGGAAGATAGGTCAGACCCTCCACAAGACCCACCATAGCACTAGATGTCACCAAGTGGTGACTCTATAGGACTGAACATGGGAAGGAGGATTGGGTGGGAAAATGGATAAAGGCTTGCACTGGGGTTTTTAAAGATGCTGATGGGTTAGGAAAAAAGGTCTTTGCATGCCTGTGAAGATGTGCTATTTTGCCCCGCTTGAACCTTCTCTGGCTTGTCCACTGTGTTCACAGTGAATGTCAGAGTCCCTGACTTCAATGAGAGTTCTCTTGACTTTTACTAGCAGAGCTTCAGGCTACTCTGGTTAGAAGATGCAGCTTAAAGTGTACCCTCGCCGATAGTGGTGAATGACAACACACACCAGGTTACGGAGGGACTGACGGATGGTCCCAAATGATTCAAGGTTTCATACACTGGCCATTGTACCTGTAAACCAGGAGGGATTGGAGCCTCCTAACCTCCCTTTAAAAGCTGTCTGAAGCCCCCCATAACTTGCATCCTTTCTTCCTTCCCTTGTTTGCACAGTGTGCTGCATTTTTGTTGTGAAGGGGTACACTATCTTTGCCACCCTCCTATCTATCTTACTCTTTTTCATTTTTCTGTTATTGGCCATTTGCATTTTGTACACCTTTCTCTTTTTTTTACCAAAATACTCTGTGTTTTTTGTGGGAAAATAAACTGAAAACAAAAACGTTTTGATCAGTATTTACTTTGTCAATATTTTTGTTTTAAATATTGTTTTACAATGATATAACTGGAAACTCATGCGTCTTGAATATCTTTATAGCTTTTAGGGTTTGGATTTTTTAAGGCAGAGAGTTGAATTGCGCATTACTGTCCATCTTTCACATGCTGAGAGCTTTGAGGGACATTTTTTGATGCCCTTGAAAGTTCATGCATCGTAAGAGAGTGTTGGAAGTGGATATGTTTGAGTGTCTAAGAACTTGAGCCCTCATTAGGACCTTGGCGGTCTATACCACCTACCGCTGTGGCGACGGCCACCAAAAGACCGTAGCCGCGGCTACCAGCCGTCCGCCTTATCATGACCACAGCCGGATTTACGCCAGATGGATGGCGGAAATTAGGCTGTGGCCATGCCGGCGGATGGCGGTAAGGTGGCACTGCTGCCATCAGCAGCGCCACACCACTAGACCGCCACCATAATTATGAGAATAATACGGCCTGGCGGTGTTCTGCTGGCGGATGCTGCTGCTGGCAGCAGCGCCTCGTCCCCTACCGGAGGACCCCCTGGATCCAGGTAAGTGGGTGCTCCGACAGGGGACAGGGGTGGAGGGGTGTATATATCTGTGTGTGTGTGTATGCGGGTGTGTGTTGCGTGTTGTATGTGTGTGCATGTTTGGGGGTGCGTGCATGTATGTTGAGTTGAGTGAATGCGTGTCTGCGTGTATGTATGTAAGTGTGTGTGGATGTGTGTGTGAATGGATGTATGCATACATGGATGAATGTTGGAATGGGTGTGTGTACGCATGTGTGAAGGGAGGGGTGTGTGTGAAGGGGGCGTCTGGAGAGGAAAGGGGGTTGTGGGGGGGAAATCTGGGGAGATGGAGAGGGGGCGGGGAAGACCTCTATCAGTGACAGGGAAGGGATTCCCTGTCACTCATAGTGCCTACTGCCACGGTTTTCATGGCGGTAAGGATGCTATGGACACCATTGCGGTAGGTGGGGTATTAATCCAGCAGGCGGGCAAGTGACGGCCGCCGGGCTGGAGATTGAAGTCTCCAGCCCGGCGGTCATTACCGCCGTGGCAGTCGGTGTGGTACATTGGCTGTTTGGCTTGTTTGGCTTCAGCCAAACCGCTAATGTCTTAATATGAAGGAAAGTACCGCCAGCCTGTTGGCAGTACTTTCCTCCATATTAACGCCGACTGCTGGGGTCATAATGACCCCCTTTGTGCTTAGAGGCTGAAGCATCACTTTAAATATTCATTTGATGTTACTCACAACTGGAGGACAAAGACATCAGGTGTCCACATTTGCTCCACAGGAACTGATATATTCTGCACATTTCCACAGTCTTTGGGGTCCCACCAAGCAAACTCATTGAACCACACCTACAAAGGAGACATTCAAACAAGGTCAAGAACTGCCTAAAGACCATTGGAAAAGTTGGTCATGACTTGACAGTAAACCGTTTCAGATTAGGGAGGTTAAGTCCCAAGGCTCCAAATAGAAATTGACTAGTATGGGCACCTCAAAATGCACTGAAAACCAACTGTCAGTGCAATGTAATTTCAGTATTCTGGAGTGTCTTGTTGTTTTACAGTCCCCACACCAAACACCATATTTAATAAGCTGTTGCAAGCCAATAAACACATCTGCAATAGAAATTGCATCCCAAACAGCACAGCACAGAGGATCCCAGACTAAGTGCCTGATTTAGAATTCGGCGGATGTGTTAATAATTCACAAACTTGACCGATACCCAATCTGCCGTATTAGAAGAGCCATTGGATATAATGCACTTGTAGTACAGCAGACGGGAGATCAGTCACGTTTGTAATGGAGTAACCCTTTTTCCCAAATCTAAATCAGGCCCAAATTCACTGAAATCAGCCACTAAAAATAAAGGCTGTGTTTATTATGCAAACATAGGGCCTGTTTCACAAAGATAAACTTAGACATCTGTATAAGTGCACTACTGTTTGCTATTCACAAAGGGATTTACGAGTAGTATCTTTCTGAATGGTGTCTGGCACCTCAGACATCTGTATAGGTGTACTACTGTTTGCTATTCACAAAGGGATTTATGAGTAGTATCTTTCTGAATGGTGTCTGGCACCTCAGACATCTGTATAGGTGTACTACTGTTTGCTATTCACAAAGGGATTTATGAGTAGTATCTTTCTGAATGGTGTCATCCGCCTCAGACATCTGTATAAGTGCACTACTGTTTGCCGTTCACAAGGGGATTTACGAGAAGTATCTTTCTGAATGGTGTCTGCCGCCTCAGACATCTGTATAAGTGCACTACTGTTTGCCATTCACAAAGGGATTTACTAGTAGTATCTTTCTGAATGGTGTCTTCCGTCAAAGACATCTGTGTAAGTGCACTACTGCTTGCAATTCACAAAGGGATTTACGAGTTTTCTGAATGGTGTCTGCCACCTCAGACATCTGTATAAGTGTACTACTGTTTGCTATTCACAAAGGGATTTACGAGTAGCATCTTTCTGAACAGTGTCTTCCGCCTTAGACATCTGTATAAGTGTACTACTGTTTGCCATTCACAAAGGGATTTACGAGTAGTAGTTTTCTGAATGGTGTCTGCCACCTCAGACATCTATATAAGTGTACTACTGTTTACTATTCAGAAAGAGATATACGAGTAATATCTTTCTGAAGGGTGTCTGCCGCCTCAGGCATCTGTATAAGTGTACTACTGTTTGCCATTCACAAAGGGATTTACGAGTAGTATCTTTCAGAATGGTGTCTGGCACCTCAGACATCTGTATAGGTGTACTACTGTTTGCTATTCACAAAGGGATTTACGAGTAGTATCTTTCTGAACAGTGACTTCCGCCTCAGACCTCTGTATAAGTGTACTACTGTTTGCCATTCACAAAGGGATTTACGAGTAGTAGTTTTCTGAATGGTGTCTGCCACCTCAGATGTATAAGTGCACTACTGTTTGCTATTCACAAAGAGATTTACGAGTAATATCTTTCTGAACAGTGACTTCCGCCACAGACCTCTGTATAAGTGCACTATTGTTTGCTATTCACAAAGGGATTGACGAGTAATATCTTTCTGAACAGTGACTTCCGCCTCAGACCTCTGTATAAGTGTACTACTGTTTGCTATTCACAAAGGGATTTACGAGTAGTATCTTTCTGAATGGTGTCTGCCGCCTCAGACATCTGTTTAAGTGCACTACTGTTTGCCATTCACAAAGGGATTTACTATTAGTATCTTTCTGAATGGTGTCTTCCGTCTCAGACATCCGTATAAGTGCACTACTGTTTGCTATTCACAAAGGGATTTACGAGTAGTCATTTTCTGAATGGTGTCTGCCACCTCAGACTTCTGTATAAGTGCACTACTGTTTGCTATTCACAAAGGGATTTACGAGTAATATCTTTCTGAACAGTGACTTCCGCCTCAGACCTCTGTATAAGTGTACTACTGTTTGCTATTCACAAAGGGATTTACGAGTAGTATCTTTCTGAATGGTGTCTACCGCCTCGGGGAAGTGGGCACACTGCTTGCTCCCCCAAGATTTTGCAAAGTGGCCCGTTGCTGCATTGTCGCATTGGAAATTTAAAGGCTAGTCGCATTAAGTATGTGCAACGTACAACCACTTTTTGCAGCCAGTCCCTTAGTACTCCTAGCCAACTGTGTGTTTCCACCGAAAGGTGTGAAAACAATGCCCGGAGGATCGTACAGAACATACAATACTCCAGGATGTCGAATAATGTGTAGTATGGTTTGTTTTAAAAATAGTTTATGAAAAGACATCAGGATCTTTGCGAACATTGCAAGGGACAGGAAAACTGGGTGGCTGAACGATGAAAAAGTCACCCAGTTTGGCCAAGTGGTTGGGGTGACACTGGGGCCCGCGTCATTGCTAATGTGATCATTACCAGGAGGAATCTTAGAAATTCTCCACAATCTGACCACTAGGTAAGGAGCAGATGGGACAGCGCAACCATAGTTTACTCCTCCCATCCTGCGGATTACATTTGAGTGCATAATCTGAATAGGAAGGTCAGTGCTGGAAACCCACTCAATGAAGCAAAATTAAAACTGAGAGAGGTCATGAGTGAAAAGATGGTCCATGTTGGCAGAGCCTATGAAAAAAAAATCAGAGTGTGGATTGCACATGCTGGAGTTCCTATAAAAGAAGGTCTATCAGTGTCCACTGGATGATTATTATAAGAAAGTAGACATCAGAGTAACGAAAGTCTATAAAAGAATGATATTTTGTTCTGGAATGTCCATAGAGAAGTCCAGTGTCAGTGCTGAGGACCACAGATCAACATTCAACATCCAACAATTGCTCTTACTTACCATCCGTAGCCACAGGAAGGTGGTCAGCAGCTGGTTCTTTTCATTCTTGAGGGAAAGAAATTGAGATAAAATTCAAGCAGAGGCAACAATCCACTGTGTGAAACTAAGAAGGGGTGACAAGAGCAAAGCAGAAGAATGAGGAAACCAACAGGGGGATTAGCAAAGCATCAGGAAGGGTCAAGGTAATGTTTGCTTGGGATGGTGGGAATGAGGGCATTACAGGACCAGCTCTACCCTTAACCAACAAAGCCACAACCATGAAGATATAACTAATAAAAACAATAAGTGTGGGGTGGAAAAATGAACCAAATATCACAACAGATGCAATATAAGAGAACATTTCAGACCATTGCAATAAATATGAATACGTACATTAATATTGCGTCAAATACATGCATAGAAATATTAGACTACATCCCATGATTAACATGTTTCTTAAAACAGTTAGAAAATCTAGCAATAATTATAATACTAATAACTCCAATGATAAATAATAATAAAGGAAAACGTACATATGAAACACAATAAAATTATCTAACATAAAACCAGCATTTCTACTTTTTTGCTCATCTTTTCTCTTATATCACAAATTGTCTTATAGATTATCTTTAAGACAATTGTTATCATTATGATTCTTCTCTTCTGATATGTCCCTCTGGATGCTGCGTTTTTTGATGATTTTACATATAATAACATCTCATCAATTATATTGTTTTGAATTGTGCATTTTTCTATATTTCGTAAAACATGTTACTTCAAACCAATGTATGTGTGAATAAAATGTCTCTGACAATATTAAAAGAGAACAGAATGGAGGGAAACAGACTATCGCGGCCATGAAAGGAAGAAGAGTCACATGAAGTGGGTTTGGAGGACAAGCTTACCAAATAAAAGAATATACAAATTTCTGAAAAAAGGTTTGAAGGAAGCGAGGCTAGGGGAGGGATAGTAGACAGTGAGTAGGAGTCCCCCTCTACAAAGGAAAAATAGTAGCAAAAAATATGGAAATAAAATCATTTTTGCTGTGGTCAGTGGGTTCTTCTATATTGTTTTGTGATTTGGATATCTTTAATTCATATAAAGGTATCTGAGTTAATTGTGCCTTGATTTAGTGGTCTTGGCGTTATCGTTCTTCGTTTTCAAATGGATCCAGATGGCGAGGTGGAGATCATTACTTGTGGTGTTTGCCAAGAGATTAAGGGAGGGCTCCTGCTGGAGAAGGAATCAGTAGAAACTGTAAAAGTGAAAAGAGCCTATAGTAGAGGAAAAGGCTAGATATTTCAGCAGAGACATGGAAAGCATGAGTGGCTGTCACAAAAGCAAGTCCATATAGGAAAGGTTGGCAAAGGGATGGAAGGATGCCACATATTTTGCAGGGAAGGGTAACATGTATTGCCCTTGCATGAAAGGAAAATACATCTCCTCTGGGTGATGTTAAGGCAGTAGGGAAAAGGTTAGCTACCAGTGGTGATTAAAGAGCATGACAGCATTTTATGTTTATATATGTTGTATTTCTATAGTGTAAAGCTCACCAAAAGGCAGCAAAGCACTAGACAGGGTCACAGGCAAGCACAAAGTCAATAAACGGTAGAAGAAGAAGTTGGGTTGTAGATGATTAAAGTATTGTGATGTAGTGTCCTTCAAAAAGGAGTCTTCCATTCTTTCATAAATTGGGGAAGTGCTTGGGCAGTCCTGTTGGATACAGGGATGCTGTTCCAAATCCCAGAATCATGGATGGAAAAGGCCCATTGCATAGTTATTTTTTTTTACCGTTCTTAGTTTGCAGTCTGATGGAGTCCTGGTTGTTGGCGTGCTGAAAACCACCAGAGATGGTGATCTTGTCTACAGTATAAGCAGGGTGCTGGTTGTGATGGCTTTGTAAATGATGCAGCTGGTTTTGAAGATGGTGAGGACCAGCAAGGAGAGACAATGAAGTTCCATCAGGATGCGGTGTTGGGATCATATTTCTTTAGTTCCTGCATGAGCCGTAGTGCTGCCTGGTGGATGCACTTAGGGTACCAGTGTAGAGTCTGGGAGGTCATGGAGAAGGGCGTTACCACCATCCAAGAAAAGCAAAACTCTTAAATGGGCCTTTGTTCAATGAGGGCCATTCACTCTGAAAGATATCCCTAGAGAGTAACCTGAGTTACAATTTCTGGGTTAGAGCTTGCAACTTTGCAGATACTGCAAAGCTGCAATCCAACCTGCTGAGTTATCTCCCTAGTCAAAGAAGGGCCATGCGGAGAGACCAGCTTAAGAAGACTGATGACTAGCACACCAATAATCTTTGTAACAGTTAAGGAATTAGATGGTGGGACGACCCAACATTTGACTTGACCTACAAATCATGGGTAGGGACAAGAAAATCAATAACACTCCAACATTTTCAGATCACCTTCTAAAACTATCTGCAATAACCTTGCTATATTGTGTACTTATTTAGTGCTTTGGAGTGTTGCAGTGCCTCTATGATTTGTCAGTGGCATGCTTGCACACTTCAAATGCTCTGCTGATGTACAAATGTTTAGGGTTCCTGGTGCAACAAAGGTGGCAGACCTGTGGCAAACAGGTTGCTGTTGTGTATGACTCTTAAGGATGGAAAGTCAGGTCACTGAAGAAGACACATAGGGCCAGCGTGCCCTGCCCCTTGGGTGCAGTACCACTATTTCCCAAATCTAAGGAGATCACACAATACCTGCACCTTTCACTCTCGATAAAGCGCAAAGGGACTGGCATTTATACCCTTGAGGATAGTCCACGAATCTGGTATGTCGCACCGGAGGATGCCTAGCTTGCCTGGCATAACATATCCCTATTAGAATCCCAGATGCCTCTCTTTTGATGCAATACTCTGCCAGCAAATGCCCCTCTGAGGATCTAAATGTTCCATCTCTAGGGGAGGACTGGAATGGACAGACTAATACATACAACCCTTAATGACCATGCTCTCTGTGCGGATTTGTGGGTCGAGTACTTACCACTCCCAGGATGGCATAGAGGGTGATGGAAATGTTGACCACCATGGGCTGGTTCAAGTCTTTCACCGGGCGGAAAGCCTTCTTGCCAAACACATGTTTGAAGGACTCCAGGAAGTGCTCCGTCTCCCCCCCATTGCAGGTCACTTGGGAAGTCACGGTGTAGTCTGTGGACCAAAAAAAGACATTAGAGTTCAGATGGCCAGACCTGCTGGTGAGGGCAACCAACAGAGCACCCACAAGCCAAATATACACTGACCCTCTTTTACCAATGGATTCAAGTGGAATCAAGAAGCAGTTCAAGGGGACTTGAAGGTGCATAGAGGTTGGTTAGAAGAAGGGAATGAAAAGGAGGACCAACAAAAAACTTATCAGCGGCCAAAATGGTTGCAAAGAGAAAGATACATTATTGAAATGGCAAGGTAAAAATAAGTTAGAGGCAAATGGAGGATGACAGCTCAAAGGAAAGAAGGTAAAATGAAAATAATGAAAGAAGGAAGAAAAAAGGAAGCATGAAAGAAAGATGGTACAAAAGAACATGAGAAAAAAAAGGAAAACATGTCAAATAAGAAAAAGTGAATTAAGTAGGGAGAGAAGAAAGCATGAAGGGTGGAAAGGAAAAGGAACAAAAAATAAATCAAAAAGAAAAAGGAAGGAGAGAAAGATGGATAGCAAAAAACTGTAATGAAATAAAGAAAAAATGTGAGATGAAAGAATGGGTGACTGCAGGAAAGAAGAGAAAAAAATAAAGAATGTCAGGAATACAAAAAAAAATAAGAAAAGAAGTTGTGAAGGAATGACAGGTGCATGATAAGTGTAAAGGGATAGAAAGCTGGAAAAAAGACAGATGGAATGAAGAAAGAATAGACAGAAGGAAAGAAACTTGGAAAGAAAGAATGAACTACACATAAAGAGAAAAGAAAGATGCTAGAAAGCAGGAAGGAAAGAACCATTCAAGGAAAAAGAGAAGATGGAAAGGATGAAGGAGAGGAATGGGCCAATACTGGTAAATTTGTAGTTTTGGGGCAAATTCAAAATCATGCAATAATATTCATCATTTTGCACCGTTTTCTGCAAACGTTCCCCAGTGGTACAGTTGCCATGGCACTTCATAGGAAGGGTTGGGGTTGCTCACTTTACTGGTGCGTTAATTTACTTGTAGGGGTCAAAGAGGGCGTATTTTATTTTTCTGCCTTCTTCCTTGATAAAGCTATAATGCCATGGACCTGGACTGTAGGGAGGGGCTCGGCGTCTTATGGTCAGTACCATAAAATGTAGGGTTGCAAATTTTGAACCATAGTATCGACCACTGAAATATCAAGACTGAGCTCTTATTGAGGTCAGGGTGATGGAGGTCCATCGTAAATAATCTTATGTGACAGTGATTAACTTGCTTTTAATGTGATGCGTTTGTATAAAGTAGACTATATCTCCAATTGTTTATGTATCACGTAAATGTTATTTTATTTATTCATTCTAATCGAAACATTTTTAATCGATATTTGAATATTTTTCATTTTGTATATTATGCAGCTACGGTTCTTTCCCCTAACTGTTCATGTGTCAGCGACTGTAATAGGTTGATATGTTATGCTTTAGCACTTTGTGACTGAAATATGTGCTTTGCATATTTGTTATTTAACGATTGCGTTTACTGAGTTGTTTTTACTCGAAATAAACAGAACTCCTGGATAATTAGCTCATTAGGTGCTTTGAAGTATTGGTTGATTACAAATGGCAGAAGGCATTGACCATAAGTTGTGTTTTTGAACCTCCCTGATACAACCTAGGTCGGTTTGCAAACTCTGACTGGATTTGAAAAAAGTTGTTGCGCAGTTTGCAACCATGTTACGAATCCAGTGTCTGTATGTCTGGCCCGTTACATCAGAGGGTTTGCACACACTAAAATCCTTCATACATTTGGCCCTTGTTCCACAATTTTTCACTATCACTATTTAGAAAAATTTCGGGGGCAAGTTGGGTCCATAGGCTGGAGGCCTGAAGCCCTTCAGACCATTTGGTGAAAGCTGAGCATTATCTCAAATTCAACAGTTTCGTGGAGACTTTAGCAACATCGCGGGGGGGAGTATATGAAGTGTGGCAGTGGAGGGGTATAGGAAGTGTGGCAGAGGAGGGGGTATAGGAAGTGTGGCAGTGGAGGGGTATAGGAAGTGTGGCAGTGGAGGGGGTATAGGAAGTGTGGCAGTGCAGGTGGAATAGGAATTGTGGCAGTGGAGGGGTATAGGAAGTGTGGCAGTGTAGGGGGTATAGGAAGAGTGGCAGTAGAGGGGGTATGGGAAGTGTGGCAGTGGAGGGGGTATAGGAAGTGTGGCAGTGCAGGTGGAATAGGAATTGTGGCAGTGGAGGGGTATAGGAAGTGTGGCAGTGTAGGGGGTATAGGAAGAGTGGCAGTAGAGGGGGTATGGAAAGTGTGGCAGTGGAGGGGGTATAGGAAGTGTGGCAGTGCAGGTGGAATAGGAATTGTGGCAGTGGAGGGGTATAGGAAGTGTGGCAGTGTAGGGGGTATAGGAAGAGTGGCAGTAGAGGGGGTATGGGAAGTGTGGCAGTGGAGGGGGTATAGGAAGTGTGGCAGTGCAGGCGGTATAGGAAGTGTGGCATTGGAGGGGTATAGGAAGTGTGGCAGTGTAGGGGGGATAGGAATAGTGGCAGTGGAGGGGGTAGAGGATGTGTGGCAGTGGAGGGGGTATAGGAAGTGTGGCAGTGGAGGTGGTATAGGACGTGTGGCAGTGGAGAGGGTATAGGACGTGTACCAGAGGAGGGGGAGGTGGAGGTGGTATAGGAAGTGTGGCAGTGGAGGGGGTATGGGAAGTGTGGCAGTGGAGGGGGTATAGGAAGTGTGGCAGTGTAGGGGGTATAGGAAGTGTGGCAGTGGAGGGGGTATAGGAAGTGTGGCAGAGGAGGGGATATGGGAAGTGTGGCAGTGGAGAGGGTATAGGAAGTGTGGCATTGGAGGGGTATAGGAAGTGTGGCAGTGGAGGGGGTATAGGATGTGTGGCAGTGCAGGCGGTATAGGAAGTGTGGCAGTGGAGGGGGTATAGGAAGTGTGGCAGTGGAGGGGGTATAGGAAGTGTGACAGTGGAGGGGGTATAGGAAGTGTGGCAGTGGAGGGGGTATAGGAAGTGTGGCAGTGCAGGCTGTATATAGGAAGTGTGGCAGTGGAGGGGGTATAGGAAGTGTGGCAGTGCAGGCGGTATAGGAAGTCTGGCAATGGAGGGGGTAGAGGAAGTGTGGCATTGGAGGGGGTAGAGGAAGTGTGGCAGTGCAGGCGGTATAGGAAGTCTGGCAATGGAGGGGGTAGAGGAAGTGTGGCAGTGGAGGGGGTATAGGAAGTGTGGCAGTGGAGGGGGTATAAGAAGTGTGGCAGTGCGGGCGATATAGGAAGTGTGGCAGTGGAGGGGGTATAGGAAGTGTGGCAGTGGAGGGGGTATAGGAAGTGTGGCAGTGCAGGCGGTATAGGAAGTGTGGCAGTGGAGGGGGTATAGGAAGTGTGGCAGTGGAGGGGGTATAGGAAGTGTGGCAGTGGAGGGGGTATAAGAAGTGTGGCAGTGCAGGCTGTATATAGGAAGTGTGGCAGTGGAGGGGGTATAGGAAGTGTGGCAGTGGAGGGGAGTGTGGCAGTGGAGGGGGTATAGGAAGTGTGGCAGTGGAGGGGGTATAGGAAGTGTGGCAGTGGAGGGGGTATAGGAAGTGTGGCAGTGCAGGCTGTATATAGGAAGTGTGGCAGTGGAGGGGGTATAGGAAGTGTGGCAGTGGGGGGGTATAGGAAGTGTGGCTGGGGTGGCAGTGGAGAAGGAGGCCTTACCTTGCAGGAAGACGCTGAAAACCAGCACCAGGGAGGCACAAGCTGCCGAGCAACCTCTGTGCGCCCTGCATCTCTCCATGGCCGTGCAGAGGCCGCCCCTCTTATAGCAAAGGCTGGGTCTCCAGGCAAACTGGCACAAACTGGCACTCTCTGAGGTGTGCCTGGCAGTGGACTCAAGCAGACGTCTCCCCTCTCCTTTCAGAAGCAGGGTCACTGACGCCCTCTGAGGTGTGTCTGGGCAGTGGTCCTCCTGCCTGGCTGTTCAGGTAGACTGGCCACTCTGTGCTGTCCCTGGGCAGTGGGACCCCTTAGAGGCCTCCCTCTCCTTTCAAAGACTGGGTTCTCCAAGTAGGCTGGCACAGACTGGCGCTCTCTGTGCTGTCCCTGGGCAGTGGGACCCCTTAGAGGCCTCCCTCTCCTTTCAAAGACTGGGTTCTCCACGTAGGCTGGCACAGACTGGCGCTCTGAGTTGTGCCCGGGCTGTGGACCCCAGAAGAGGTCTCTCCTCTCTTTTCAAAGGCTGGGTCTCCAGGTACACTGGCACAGATTGGCACTCTGAGTTGTGCCCGGGCTGTGGACCCCAGAAGAGGTCTCTCCTCTCTTTTCAAAGAATGGGTTCTCCACGTAGGCTGGCACAGACTGGCGCTCTGAGTTGTGCCCGGGCTGTGGACCCCAGAAGAGGTCTTTCCTCTCTTTTCAAAGGCTGGGTCTCCAGGTAGACTGGCACAGACTGGCGCTCTGAGTTGTGCACGGGCTGTGGACTCCAGAAGAGGTCTCTCCTCTCTTTTCAAAGGCTGGGTCTCCAGGTAGACTGGCACAGACTGGCTCTCTGAGTTGTGCACGGGCTGTGGACCCCAGAAGAGGTCTCTCCTCTCTTTTTCAAAGGCTGGGTCTCCAGGTAGACTGGCACAGACTGGCGCTCCCTGTGCTGTCCTGGGCAGTGGGCTCTCTCAGAGGCCTCCTCTCTTTTCAAAGGCTGGGTCTCCAGGCAGACTAGCGCGCGCCAGGGCAGTGCCAGGCCTCCGGACTGCGGTCATTAAGGTTGCGGAGCAGCTTTCCTGCAGGGTATTAGGTGGTAGATAAGACAGGTCCATGAGGGATGAGGCCAGCATCGTGCAGGAGCCCAGAATAATGAGGCGTCACCTGCAGTCCCATCCCCCAGCCAGGGATAAGCCTCGGCGAGAAGGCAAGATTATTCGATGTACCTGTAAATATGGAGTCATTATAATGGCATTAATACATCTGCCCAAGTCCGCTGTGCCACCTCAGTGGGCTGGAGACGGCACCCTCTCAGGTTAGGACCAGTAAGGGAAGCTAATTTAAAATATGGTGTTAATAAGGCACAACGCACAAGCTTCCACGTCCCACGGACCCCTTCCACAGATGTTGAGCTGCACATTGAGCGCTAACACCCATACAAAGCCACGACTCCGGTCAATGAGAGATCCCAGAGCTGCCCAAAAAGGGCACGCGGGCCCCAAAACCAAAGCAAATGACATGCGTGCTTTATGATGCAAATTTTGGGGGGTCTGTAGGCCTGTTTCCAGAACCCCTCAAGTAAAGGTACGCTCCGTGGCAACATTTTGCAGGGACTTCTTATTCACCCCCTATAGGTACACAAGGGGTCAAAAAAAGAGCCTTATAGCCAGCTGTCGTAGTGTACACCGGTTGTTTAAAGTTCTGACCCTGAAATGTAGGCCTGAGCTGCAGGTGAGGGCCTTTAACGAGGAAGAGGACCTTTAACGACCAGTACAGCCCAGGACAGAGGGCTATAAAGCTAGTAGAATATTCCAACACTTAGGGTACAGCACCCTCATTTCCAAAGATGGAATTAGAAAGATAGGCATTGGAATGTTGGAGCAGAAGGCCTATAACAGCCATTATTAGCCCTGAGACACTTCCTTGTCTTGAATGGAGCTCCCAGAATTCAGTGGCGGTTCGTGGGGGTGGGGAAGGGGCGGGTGGCACAACTAGTGGCGGGGCAAGAGAAATATAAAAACAAAATATAATTTTAAAAAAAATACCTTCCTCCACTGGACTCGCCGTGTCACGCCGCTCTGTTGTCCTCACTGAAGGCACAGGCTCCCAGCTGGCAGCATGAAAGCAGCACTAGGATTGGCTGGGAGCGCCCAGCCAGGGCGCTCTAAAGCAGAGTGGGAGCCTCTGTCTGCTCTCTCCCGCCCGGCAACACAGTGCCGGGTTGGAGAGAGCACAGTGCGCATGTGTGTTTGGCCAGGCCGACCAAACATACATGTGCCCTCCCCCTTCGCCCCTGTCATCACCCGTAGCCCCACCCCTTTTACGATAAAACCATAATAAACAGGGTTTATTAAGGTTTTATAGTAAAAGTTTTGCAGCTGCTGCTGCTGGTGGGGGGCAATGCTCCTCCCCATAGCGGAGGAGCAGCCGCTGCCGAATTCCATTGCTCTGATTTGGAATACAGTGATACACCCTGAGGGATGCTACCAAGGGATGAATACCCTGTTTTCAGGACGTCTATTCATCAAGGTTTCACGCAATTCAATGCAGCAAGACATCTTGCTGTTATGCGTTAAAGGGAGAGGGCAGAAACGCACCGTATTTAACACCATATGGAGCATTCATGTCCTCTCCTTTTGCACAATGTGCTGCCTTGCGCTAACACTGACACCCTTGTGCGGGTGAAAGGGTACCAGTGTGGTAGGCAGGATTATTGTTGTGCAGCAACGGGCACCTTCCTGCACCAAAACAATCCCTAGGGGCATTTTCATGAATGCAGCACACTTCGAAAGAGGAAACAACAAGGAGAAACAAGATATTTTTCTGCGTCGCCCCTCTGGTATGAAGGCATACAATTGTGACCCATTCCCAGGTCAACCAGTGTTGGAAAAACACCCACATTCCATCCACGTAATGTCCCCACCATGCAGTGTAACGTAAGGCAGTGATCAGATTTACGAAGCCACGCAGGGTGGCCTGGTGTGGCCGGGTAAATCTGAATCTAGGTTTTGCATCGCCCTGTGTCGCCTTGTGTGGTGCAAGGGTGACACAAACTGTTGTTCAATTTGGCCCCTACTGACTATATAAGGAATGCCCCCATTAGGATCATGGTATGCAAACTCTCCTTAAATGGATATTCTGAAAAAAAGCCATACAGATCAGACCATCATAAATGTAAACTTTATACAGATGAAGAAGTAGTAATCTCACCAAAAACATACCAATAGTCCCTTATTCTGTGCATATAGGCCTGAGCAAAGTAGTGTGAAAGTGCCTAGATGTAATAAGTAGTGTCTATTCTGTCCATCTATGTTACTGCACCTCACTTAAGGTCCGTGTTTCCAAAGACAGAGCTGTTGCCTGCGCTGCCATCAGGGTGACCCTTTCGGAAGTCGTAGCCAAGGCCGGTCTGGCCGGACTGGGCGTTTCCCCGGGAGGCCGGAAGGGTGGGGGCAGGTTTTGCAGCAGTGATGTAATATCAGTCTCCAGTATCAAAATCGGCAGGCCTAATCTCTCGCTTCTCACTCTCCTGCAGAGTTCGTCGTATATCCAGCAGTTTTCAGGCAACAGTCAAAAATGCTGGAGAGAGATGGGGGTTTTGTCCATTGGCAGTTTTGGCTCATCTAAAGTAGCGCAGAGGGTTAATGTGCCTGCTGCAAATAAGGTGTACCATGCAGATCACTGAACTGTATTTAATGTGCATAGCTCAGTGGGTTAATGCTTTTGCCACCGAGAGCCTTTTGTAACTTGCATTTCATAGTTTACAATCATAACCTAGCACAGTGAGCTGCCAGCAAACAGCTGCATGCACACTGCATGGTACAGGTTCAAAGGTTAAGTGTGTTTCCCCAGTATTTCATTAGCCTAATATTACTAAAAGTGGCTAGTTCGGGTAGAAATACATTCTTATTAGTAAATCCAACCCCAACTACTGTGTTAGATTTGTAATCCTGAACTTGGGCTTCTCCAGCCCAAACACTCGTAATAAATGCCACCTACCTGCATGGATGGCATGTAAATCCTAAACCCGGTGTTCCCTTTTCTCTTATGTCACATTCCATGTGCACTGATTTTCACACGTATGATTCAATGTTTTGTGTGTGTGATGTAAAGTGTTCTGACACCCTACACTGGTATGAGAGGTCATGTAATACAAATGATATGCATGTGAGAGAGGGGCTATGGAGGGATGAGGGGCTCTGTTGGAGGGTGATAATGAGGGACTCATTGAAGAGCCCCAACAATCACTGCTGCATCCAGGTGCACTGTAAGGCGGCCATTTACTATGCTCTAAAAGCTAATACAACTGGGGCCCATATTTATACTTTTTTAGCGCCGCATTTGCCCCGCTTTTTGACGCAAAAACGGTGCTTACTTACAAAATACAATTGTATTTTGCAAGTTTGCGCCGCTTTTGCGTCAAAAAATGACGCAAATGCCGCGTTAAAAAAGTATAACTATGGGCTTGAATGTCTAAAGAATTTTTTTTTGCAGAATGCACAATTTTTGACATTTTTTCCCAATTGTTTTGGTGGAACCTCCAAGCGCTCTTGTAGTGGTAAGTCTCACTTGAAGCACTCACTCACTGTGCACTGTACAGGGACTGGTCTGACAAATTCGCCAGGGCTGCTTTGGGTTCCCAGTCTGGCCCTGGCACCGATATGGAGAGATTTGGAAGTGCTTTTCACATGCGTGACCCCTCTGACGTCAGTACCACCAGTGACCTTTCCGTCCAAGATCACCCCCTGGAGTCCACAGTGGCCTCAGTGTCCTAGCAGTGAAAACTTAGAAGTGCCTCCCATGCACCTGGTGAAAACGCCCAACATGTGGGAGACATTTCTTATGTGAATCACGTTGGGGATCTATCTTCATGGCTAAAAAAAGTTCAGCCATGACCACACAGCATGGCAGACAAGCTGCCCCGATTCTCATGTCACCCCCGAAACGACTATTTTAACTTATGCAGGAACCAGTTTGGGGGTAAAATGACTTGCACAGTCGTGGACACTTAAAATGGTGTTTTAGGTTGTTATTTACACGTAGGAGTAGTATATGTACAATTGCATTAGTAAAACCATAAGGATTAACCCTATTTGAAACGTACATGTTTTCGTGTATATATGGTTGCTTTGCCAATGCTTTTATTCACAGACGAAGTCTTTGTCTTTTGTTAGCAAACCCTTTCAGCAGTGCTTAATTTGTGCTCGTTGTTTCCAGTGCCGAGCACCAGCACTTATTTTTGAGGGCCTGGGCTTAGTCTTCTGCCTCAAGCATTTGCTGCGAGCAAAAGACACTTTTGGGAAAGACGGAGGAAGAGAAAACCGAAAAAGCGTCACAAAGTGAGAAAGTAGAAAGCTGCAAGAGTGAGCTGAAGGGGCAGGGAGTGGCTGTAAATGGAAAGAGGCCCGAGATGGCATCAGGGTTACGCTGCCTCTGTATTCAGTGTTCACACATTTAATTGCAGCAGCCGTGTGTTTAAGATTAGGGCTTTGGGCACCGGCACCTTTTTATTTACAAATTAAGCACTGCCGATCAGGCTTTAATTCGAGTGTGAGAATATTTTTTTAGCAGCGCCTAATGCGCAGGCCCAGGGGCTGCCTGCACTGGACCGGAAGCGGTAAACAGAATAGGCTCCTTCCAACACATCTAGGTGCCAAACTCACACTCACATAAGTAGGGGTGAGGGGGCCCCCTCCAGTATGGGTAATCCTTTCAACCCTGCAGTGCAGGGGCTGCCAGGGCCTCTGTTAGGCCCCCCGCATCCACATCATAGACCAGTTGGCATAGGTAGGAAGTCCTGGGATACCAGGAGTTACAAGTGTGTGAAGAATCCCTGGCATAAGGGCAGGAGGCTCTAGAAAGTGTAAGGGGGCAAGGATAGGCTAGAACTCATAGTACTGACCGTAGTGGATGAATGTGTGAATGAAAGATGTGCACCGATCTAGCTGCTGCTGAAGCTCTGCAAACCTTGGCGGCCTGTGAATGGTGGTATCCGAAGCTAAGGGGGTCAGCAAGACAAGCATGAATGTATTTCAGTGGCGGCTCCTCAGCTATGGTGGCTGAGCGTCGCCCCCTGCCAGCAGCAACAGTTGCAAAACCTGAAAAATAAGATAATAAACCAAGGTTATTATTGTTTTATTTTTCAAGGGGGTGGGGCCAGGGGTGATGACAGGCAGGGAGGGGAAGTGGTGCGCGCTCCCCTCAGTGCGCATGTGTGTTTGGCCAGCAGTCACAGGACGGCCAAACACACATGCGCACTGAGTTCTTTCCAACCTGAGCTGGGTTGCCGGGTTGGAGACAGCAAGTACAGGCTCCCAGTCTGTCTCGGAGGGCAAAGTGAGGGGGCTCAGGCCAATCCTAACACTGCTCTCATTCTGCCAGCAGCATGAGCGCAGTGTTAGGATTGGCTACAGGGCATTCTGGGACCCTGTGCCTTGGGGAGCCAGAAGAGCGGCAATGCGGATGCGGCGAGATTCAGGTAAGTTTATTTTTAAAAAAACATTGTTTGTTTTGTCCCCCTCAAACCCACCCCGTGCTGCCCTGCCACTTTACCCCACTGCCACGACTGTTCAACTCCCTACCTTTATCAAAAAGAGAAGACAGGAAGAGCTGTTACTCCCACCCTTTTCCTCTTCTACTCGACCCACTGTGCAGATGACCAGGAACACAAGTCCAGCAGACACCTATATGCAGTGCTTAATTTGTAAATAAAAACTTGCCAGTGCCTAAAGCCCTCCTCTTAAACACGCGGCTGCTGCAATTAAATTTGCGAGCACGGAATACTGAGGCAGCGTAATCCTAAAACCATCTAGGCCCTCTTTAATCCATTTAGGGCCACTCCCTGCCCCTTCAGCTCACTCTTATAGCTTTCTGCTTTCTACCTTCGTGACGCTTTTTCGTTTTTCTCTTCCTCCGTCTTTCCCATATGTGTCTTTTGCTCGCAGCAAATGCTTGAGGCAGAATAATAAGTGCCGGCCCCAAAAATAAGTGCCAGTGCTCAGCACCGGAAACAACAAGCACAAATTAAGCACTGCCTATATGGTTATCTGGTTGTGAATGAGGGCATAGTAAGTAAAAAGGCAGGTGGAAAAATCAAAAATTGAAGAAAGCCCCAGCTAAAGGGGCAGCACTAACGCAATGTCCCACCAGAATAATAAAATCATGTACAGCTAAGTAGAAAATTGAGTAAACTGCACAAGGGATGACCCCAATAATTATTTACTGAATGAAGAAACCTTTGAGACTGAGCACTTGAATAACATTAAGAAAACAATGAAAAATCCCAAACACAAATTCAGTACAGAACAATGGTCAGCTTTCCTAAATTGTTAGGAGGAAGTCATGAAATGAAAGCAGGAGTCTTAGGTGTGGGGATTCAGACACCCACAAGAAACTGAGATACTAAATTAGTCACTTGAGGGACAGAGTTAGGACTTGTGCCCTACCGCGCCGCCTCTTCTTCCTTATTTATTTGTCCAAATGACTAATAATGTTCCTGAAGCAGCAGAGGAGGAAGTATTAGATATTTTGGTCCAGATTTAAGGAAAGAGGCGCTGTAACCAGTGCAGAGCCACTTTCCTTGCGCCCCTTAGCGCCCCACCACTGCCACCATGTGTGAGCCATATTTAAAATACGGCACACCGTGGCGCATATAGGGGACCACAGCTTGAGAATATTTGACACTATTGATGTACTTTTTAGGGTTGGCGCTAACCCTGAACAGTACATATGGGCTCATTGTAACCAATGGTGTACCCCCTTTTAACAGCTGCTCAGAGCAGGCGTTCAAAATGCTGAAAAAATTTGCACCATTTTTTCGGTTCCCCCAACGGGGAACGCCCCCCTTTTATACATTATACCTGGCACAGGAATAATGTGGTGCAAGGGGTACACCGTGGCGCAATGCATGCATTGCGCCACTTTGTAAATCTGGTGCAGCATTTTTGCCATAAGAGCGCCACATTAGCATTTAAAAAATGACGCTAATGTGGCGATATTATGGCGCAAGGGGCTCTTAAATCTGGCCCTTGGAGTTTAACCACACTGGGGGGATGTTAGAGGTGCTCCGATGGCAGGACCTGGGAACGGAGCAACATTATCAATATGCTGGCAGATGGTTCAAGAACTTAGCACTGATCTCCAGAGATGAGGCTATGGCGATGATTTCCCCTTAGAAAGTGCTGGCCCCTATTGGCAATAGAGAACTCTAGCAACAAGACAGTGCAAGGGGAAAGGGAATTGAGAGGAGAAGAGTCAGGTGAAGAATAATTTTGTGTAGTTTCACGTTGTCTGTCTTCCTCAGAGGGCACAATGGAGCCAACGGCTGCTTGGTTGCAATAGCAACACTAGTCTAAACATGAAAACATTACCCAGAAGTCTACAAACACCAGTAGAAACATGTACTTTGTGAACAACACATAAATGTGATATTGCCGTGCAATACTGTTAAACCTGGCATCCTTGGATTGTTTTTTGTAAACTAACTTTTTGCCTTCAACCCTCCTGTTTGCTGACCTCGTTTTTGCTGGCTTTAGGATTCGACACACTTTAATACTGTTAACCAGTGCTAAAAGTGCTTGTGCTCTCTCCTTAAACGAGGTAGAATTGGCTTATCCTCAACTGGCGTATTAATTTACTTGTAAGTCCCTAGTAAAGTGGCACTACCTGTGCCCAGGGCCTGTAAATTAAATGGCACTAGTGGGCCTGCAGCATTGAAAGTGTCACCCACTCAAGTAGCACTTTAAACATGCCTCAGGCCTGCCATTACAGCCTGTGTGTATAGTTTTAAACTGCCATCCCTACCTGGCAAAATAGACCTTTTGTCAGGCCTAAAACATCCTTTTCAATGCATCCACAGGGTAGGCCCTAAACAGCCCCTAAGGCAGTGTATAATGTATTTAAAACGTAGGAGATGTACTTTCAAGTTTTACATGTCCTGATAGTGAAAACTCCTTAAATTAATTTTTCACTACAGCAAGGCCTACCTCTCCCATAGGATAACATTGGAGATAACATATTACATTTAATACGCCATAACTTCCACATGAGAAGAGGTCACTCATTCATGTATGGTGTCTTTGGCATTGTAGTGAAAAATCCTAACTGATGGTGAAATTGGATTTTAAATTGCCATTGTGAAAATGCTACTTTTAGAAAGTTGGCATTCTTACTGCATTAGCCATGTGGTACCTGCAGCCTGCCTCTGTTCACATTACTGAGTGTAGCTGACAGTTGAGCTTTGAGTATTCCTCCTTGACAGCCACACACAACAGGGAGCCTAGCTGTGCCTGGATGGGCCATCAATGGCTTAATGGGAGGGAGGAGCTGGGTATAGCCCCACTTACACTTGAATAGGGTGTGTCCTGCCCCTACTCAAAGAGCTGCATAACCCCTCTAGTTAGCCTGGAGCTAGGGCAAGTGAGCACTTCAAAGGCAAGCCTCTAGAAGTTTCTACCACTTCAAAGGCCGAACTATGTATAAATATTGGACCTCAGACATCAACTCTTCAGTACACTTCTGGACCTGTGGATACTCTACCAGGAAAAAGGACTGCTGTGCTGCTAAAAGGATTGCCACTCTGCTGGACTGGTGCTCTGCTGTGCTTACCTGCTGCCCTCTTGCCTGGGTGAGAAGGACTTGACATACATCTATTGAACCCAGGATGCCTGAGTGACTCCAAGGGTTAGTTAGCTGGCCTCATGACTTAAGCCTCAGGGACAGAAGGCTCCAACAACCTCGATCCCAGCACATGCCAGTTGTCCATGTACCCTGCCAATTGGTGCCACCAGCCCTGGAACCTTGGAAGTGGGCTTAAGGTGTTCTGCCACCTTCTGAGGATCCTGCAGGACCAACACATCCTTTCTGCTGTGCGGTGCAACCCCAAGCAGAACCAACACATGTCGCTGCTACGTCAATCTTCCTGTCGCAGACTCGTATTGCAGCGCAGCCCGCTGCCTCATCAGCATGGCCGCCACACTACACATTCACAGTGTAGGACCTCTCATCCCTCATCAACCGCGAAGACGCACTCTGCATTGCAGCCTTGCAGCACCTCAGAACTGTGCCTGCATCAGACTTCGCATCTCATGCCCTCCTAGAAGGAATCCTCAACGATGACATAGGAACTCATATCGCAGCTTCACTCGCATCTCGGAATTGACCCATTGCCCTGGCTGCGCAATGAACCTTCGACACGGGGAAGGGGCATAACAACCTAGCACTGAGAAGGAAGGATGAAGATGGCTGAGCCTGAGTCTCTGGAAGATCTGAGAAGGAGAAACTGGGAAAGTTGAAGGGGAATGAGGTCTCACAGACAAAGGAAATGGATGTGTAAATTGTAAATCCCTGTAATGGAGGGCAGCGGGACTAGCTCCCATCTGGAAGAGAACATTGGGCTGTATAATGAGTGAACACTGTGAATCTGTTGATGATGGTTTGAGCATTGTTGTGGTAGCACCCCGCCATATTGTAGGTGTGTACCATGGACTACGATGCAGCAGTGCTTTATTCATAAGTAAAAACATGAGGCGCTGTCCTGGGATTACGGCCCCTCTCTCCACCGGCGTTTACATGGCAGTTGCACTGCCATGTAAATGCTGGCAGAGTCAGGGTGCAGAGGGCCCCAGGGGTGCCCATGCGCTTGGCATGGGCAGTGCAGATGCCCCCATGGCAGCACAGTCACGCTTTTCACTGTCTGCTTTGCAGACAGTGAAAAGCACCACAGGTGTTGGTGCACCCTACGCACCGCAACATTGCAGCGGCTCAATTATGAGCCGGCGTCAATGTTGTGGGCTGTTTCCTGCTGGGTCAGCGGGCAGAAACTCTGTTTTTGCCCGCTGACCCAGCGAGAAACTCATAATAGGGGCCGTGGGAAGGTCCCCGCACTGGTGGTGACCTGACCACGGGACTTCGGCGGATGGGCTTTTCTGTCCGCCAAAGTCAAAATGAGGGCCAGAGTCTGGTCTTCAAAGTTGTAAAGATATCATCTGCTTCTTTAACAGGCAACTAGTTTCATACTCCGTACCAAATGTTTTGTGAAGTTGTCTGTGAGAAAGAAGCATTACAATGACCTCCTAACCAATATCATGAATGCTTTATACATTTCCAAAGCAGATCTTAAGGTACTACATGCCTGAATAGATAGATGCTATCACTCTACTGGAAGAACAATACCGGAGAAATAAAAGTTAACAATGGGTTTTAAGAAGCATTAGATGAGCCTGAGTGAAGCACGCATATTTTTTGTACCAAAGCCGTGTGGGAAATTTGGACTATGATCAATTATAGGGAGTTAAATGCCACTACTGTGAAGAATTTGGATCCTTTTGCTTTAAAATCAACATTGCTCTGTCAAGATCTTTTCTAAACCCTATTTTTGAGCGGATGATGATGTCAGTTAACATGAGATGCAAGCATTTTGGAGAACCTAGTAATGCCCTTTACTGTATGCAATGTCCCTGCCCCTCCAGAGGTATATCGTGTGAGACATTCTGTATATCTGTTTTATAACATATTTCAACAAAATTCTGGTGTTTATCCTTAAATCACCACCATGCTTGAGGTTCTGTCTCTTGTTAGAATACATGTTTTAGATCTAAAACAAGGGAAATTCAACTTTGAGTCTCCTTCAAAGATATTCTTAGGATTGTACAACACCGATGAAATAATTAGTATGTATTCAAAAATTACATTTCAGCAGATATACAGTGTCTTGTTCACCAGACAATTAAAGAAATAAACTAACTATTTAGCTTAATCAATTGATATAGTCTATTCATATCATTCTTCTTAACCTTGTTTACACCTTTGACTGTGCTGACCATGTCAGGTTCTTCAGCAGACGGACTTCTATTTGCATTCTTGGGACGATGGGAAAATCTACGAGTCCATGTTTTGAATGTCCTTGTCTGCCAAAGGTATGGTAAATCCCTTCTGATAGCAACAGTGGCGCTGACGATGGAATGTCTTAGCAGATAGTGCCCCCAGAAGGAGCCACCAAGAGGAAAAATCCAGAAGGCAAAAAAACTCTGATAGTTATTGGATACTTCCAGGAGTCTAATGCGGCCTGGCACTGAAGGTTGAAGACCAGGACTGCAGAAAGGCACAAAAGGCACACATAAGGCAAGTGGAAATGCCAAGAACAAGGTGAATAGAAAGGTTCAGTAATGGAAGCAACAGGAGCAATACCCACCAGCAGGAGCAAGGAAACACCAGCAGGAGCGAGGACACACTAGCAAGAGCTAGGAGTGTTGCAACGCAAGGGGAAAGACAATTCTGCTCCTTCTATACCCAAAAACAGGAAGTGACAGCGGGAAAGAAGCAAGACCGCCATGATGGATTGGAAAATGCTTGCAGGAATGCAGGATGGAGCCTCCATGATGGATTGGGTAGGTAAAATCCCTACCCCAGAAATTCTGGGAAGGAGAAGCTACAGAAAGCAAAAATATGGCCACTAAGGAGAGGAATGCCTCAAACCCACCCGACAGGCAATGAGAAAAGTGTTAAGGGTGTCCGGCACTGTAAAAGGGGACACCAAGGAGGCAGGTGAGTGAATTGTGAGTTGAGCTGCGACCCACAGCGTGACAGACTCAGAAAGATACTGGGCTTTATTTAGTGTTTGGAGGACAGGGTAACCTCCATAAAATGTTTTAGAATAACCTGTCTGCCAAACCCATGATCTGCCTGCTCTATTCAGAGCCTGTTGAACTGTCCTGTTTGCAACAACAGAGTCTCCCCTTGCTCTGCCGGTGGAAACCTTCGACCAACAGCCCGCCTGACACTGGACCATGAGTCAAAGTACCTTAGACCTTCCGCCCTAATTTGGGTGCACGCTCCAATATCATTTGTTCTTGTTTGAGATCACCAGGGAAAGCCAAGCAGTCCAGACCAGCAGATCAAATAAATATCCCTCACCTGCTAGAAGAAAACTCCCAGAATATTAAGGACATTTATTTTTTGTTTAAAAAAAAAAAATCCATGTTTGAAAAACAAAAAACATTGCTGTGGGAACTGAACACAATGCCCACATAGGAACATTTCAGTGCCTTCAGAGAAGCCACCCTGCTCGTGGTGTCTCTGAAGTCAGAAAGAAGTCTGCTAGGCAGGGAGTGATCTCTAATTACTGCAGGCAGTAGTTCACCATGGCAGAAGTGTACATTCCTCCATTGCCCTGGTGGAACACAGTAGAGCACATCAAACTTTAAATAAATCACCAAGTGGGTTGCAGAACAGGATGTACCTTATCAAACATAAAAAAAAAGGAATTTAATCCAGCACCCATTTAACATCATTCGATGTAACACGCCCTTTATTGTGGAGACAGACTCTTCAGCCAAAGCCTTAAGGACAATCCTTTCTGAAAAGAGAACCTGTGATGAACCCCAGTATCATGTGGCCTTCAATACAAAATCTGGTTAGCAATAAAACAGATCTTCCTCGTATATGATGAAATCTGCTACGATTCCATTTCACCTGTTCTTTTTAGAGTCGGTCGAACCTTCATGTTTCCAATGGTGGAGTCTCCTCTGGCTCGGCTGGTGGTGACCTTTGACCAATTGCCCACCTGACTTTGGACTGTCAGTCAAAGAACCTCAGACCTTTCGCCCTAATTAGGGTGCACGCCCTAATGTATTTTATTTCCTGTTTGAGACCACTTCGGAAAGCCTAGCAGTCCTGAACAAAGGAGACCAAATAAATAACTCTCACATGCGAGGAGAAAACACCCAGAGTGTTATAGAGATTTTTTTTTCAAAAACAAATTCCTGATATAGGATTTTGTTTTTGAAAAACAAAAAAACTTTGCTGCGTGGGTGGAACTGAACATGGGGTCCACACAGGAAAGTTTCAGTGCCTTCAGAGAACCTGCTGGGCTGGTGGCGGTTTGAAGTCAGAGATGTTTGCCAAAAAGGTGAACTTTAATTATTGCAGAAGTAGTTCGCCAGGGAAGTGATGTTCATTCTGTAAGACATTTATGTCATAGACTTACCTTTTTTAGTAAAATATTCTTTCCCTTCCATAAATCGTATCTATGGACGTGGAGCAACTACTTACTTCTTGTATTTACAGAATAGATTGCTGCATCTCACTCCACTTGAGAGACAGTCTTACTTCATTGTTGCTGCTACTGCCATCCTGGATGAGAAGAGCCTACAGCAGACTTTGGTGGCCTTGGGAGGAAGGGGCAGCATCATTTGGTGTGCAGGTGGAGGCTGGCGCCTGTGGTAGAGGCAATGGCTAGTAGATCTGTGTATGCAACAGCAAAGCTTATCTGATCATCTCAGTGAAGGGTTCCTTTCTTTTAAAATGTCAAAAGTGGATCTTTTCATTTTTGGACCACCTGCAGTGGAACCCATCATGTGATGTGTTCCCACAAAAATAGCCGGTACCCCACTGTTGGACCTGGCCCTCTCTGCAGCGTCACTCACAACATTTTTCCTTTTTCCATCCTGTGACGGGGAACTAGACCCCGTCAACGAAGCTGAAGGATTGGGGCCAACCGAAGGGTGCCCCAGCGGGACCATGCAGAATCGTACATGCTGACGTAGGGGAAAGCACGCAGGTGATGACATGACAAGGGAACCCGAAGGGGAGAATGGACGAGCCAACAGGAGGAAGAGGACGCCGACAGTGAGCAGAGAAAAGACACCATCAAGCAGGAAATTACCGTGAGCGGGGAGCAGGTGGTGAGTGCCGCCAAAGAACAGGAGGAGAACGCGACCAGAGAGCAGGAAGTAGACGTTGCCTGAGAACAAGGGGAAAACGCAACCAGGGAGCAGGAGAAGAACAGGCGCGGAAGAGAGTGGATCAGCGAAGCGGTCGAGGAGGGAGCAGGAGGAGACTGCGGAAGAACCAGCCCAACGGAGGACCACCAAGGTTCCAAGAGTCAGGACCCAAAAGCCTGCCACGTCCCAGGCGGGAAGTGGCTATCCCAGTTACGTGCCCAATTGCGAGGCTCTGCCTCATCCATATTAAGAAGGGGAAAGAGGAGGTGGGGGAATAGGGAGGGGAATTGGAAGAGTCTGAAAACCTGACTGGGGAAGCATGCTGACTGGTGCACGGTAGGAATCACAGTGTATGCAGTCACCTTTATTTCTTTTTTGCATATCAGTATCCACCCTCTTCACTAAATATCCACTCCCCCCATTATAATATAATATATTTTTTCTTATATAAGAAACACCACATACCGATCAATAGACTTACCTGTCATTGGTCCTTTCTCTCTCTTTTCTTAATGTGCACACAACCGATCGCTGATTTTCCCGAAGACCGGAACCACCTGAGAGAAAAGGGACAAGAAGGAAAACAGAGTGCTGGACTAAACTAAAAGTGTGAACTATTAGAGACAAGATAATAAATCACTTCATTTATCACCCATTCATGTTTGTCATTTGGCCTATGCAGTTCTATAGCACCTGGTACAAATAGGAACCTCCCGGGGAACCCTCTTACACATCCACTTTTTGCTGAATTCATTTTGTTGGCCTTAGGACTCTGTGCACTTTACCACTGCTAATCAGTGCTAAAGTGCTTGTGCTCACTGCCCTAAAACATGGCTAAACTGGCTTATACCCAAATTGGCATCTTTAATTTACTTTTAAATCCCTTGTAGCGAGGTAATCCATATACCTAGGCCCTGTAAATTAAAGCCCCTTGCACGCCTTAAACTCTGCTTTCATTACATATAGGTCATCCCCTAAAGTAGGCCCTAGGTAGCTCATAGGGCAGGGTGCTATGTAATTAAAAGGATAGACATGTACTTTTAAATGTGCTTGTCCTAGTAGTGAAAAAACCCTACATGTATTTTTCACTACTTGGAGGCCTACTCTTCCGCTAGGATAACATTTGGGATTCCTTATTACATTTAATAAACTGTAAATTCAAAATGTAAGCCAGTAGCTATCTCATGTTTGGTGTCTATGGAATTTTAATGAAAAACCCTATTTAAGGGTAAAGTGGAGTTTGGATTGCAATTTTACAAATGTCACTTGCAGAACTTGCTAGGTGCACCTCTACTGAAACTATTTTTGGGAGCTGCCATGCACACTATCTTTGGAAGCGTGTTTTTGAGGTTATGACAACAGTGCACTATCCATGAGTGCGATTCACCAGGCAAAGAAGGCAAGCAATTCTGTTCGTACTGCAGGCATTTCAGCCATCATTCCTGTGACTCACCAGAAGTTCCCGGGTTCCTCTCCATCTCCTCAGTGGAATCAACAAGACTTAAACTGGTGCATCCAGGTCCCAAGGCAAAAAAGGACCTTACAAAACCAAAGGCGTGTGTTCCTTCTCCAGTATACGAGCATTTTGCCCTGAAGCAGACCTTCCAAGAAATGATAGGCCCAATCTGAAGGTCGGAACGTACCGGGGTACTCTGTAATGTGGAATAGGGGGCAGTAAATTCAAATAAAGTAGCAAACAATTTGACTATGAAGACTGTGACTTACCTTCTTCATATAGCCCGAGAAACTGAGAAAAGATACATGCTCCATCCGCTTAGGGCCCTACTGTACCTGAAGGACCATATGTGTGGAGGAAAATAATACCCCCCTCATACAGAGTTTAACAAGGCCGACACTATCACTTGTTTACAAAGATTTTTTTTATATTTTGGACACTTATGTTTGTTGACACTTATATTAGTGGACACTTTTCTATATTGGGAAAGTATGTATTTATTTGTTGTACACTCATTAATGTGGATGTATGTTATAAGTTGTATTGTCACTTATGCGAAATTTGAAGTTTTTTTTTATGTGTTCGCCACATTGTTTGATTAATACAATTTTCACCACTAACCAATTTCTCTGGTATTTATCTTTTGTCCACATTAACAGTATGACAATACTAAAGTAATACAATAGGGGGATACTTCTTAACAAGTAAGTTGAGGTAAATAAAGTCCATGAAACAATAATAATTGTAAGAGCCTCAGTATAAGTTCGTGAACTACCCATATATTACATACAATTCATGGTGTCTATCGCCAAAGGGGTATCAGGCCTTGTGGATCTGTCTTTGGCTACAGCCCTCTCCCTCATCCCTCCGGAGGGTTTTGACTTCCATTTGAGAGAATAGGTCTGCACATAGAAATCTTCACTGTGGCTTCAACCCAAGGCTATTTGACGCTGACACTCCCTCCTTAGACACCTCCTGCAGCCACTTTTTACTGAATTTGTTTTCATTGGCCTTAAGATTCTGTCCACTTTATCACTGCTAACCAGTGCTAAAGTGCTTGTGCTCACTCTCTTAAAACATAGTTAAATTGGCTTATAACCAATTGGCATATTTTATTTATTTGTAAGTCCCCTATAGAATGATAAAGGATATACCTAGGGCTTGCAATGTAAATGTTACCAATGGCCTGCTAAGATAACCATAATGGTTCTGGACAATAAATACAAAATCTTTAATTTGTTAAAAAAGTATTATATAGTAAACACATCAAGGCCTCCCTAAGTGGTGTATTTCAGAGCTAAAGTGACTGGAAAAAGTCTGTGTTTAGTGGTTAAAAACATGAATAAATCAAGGCCTCCCTAAGTGGTGTGTTTGGGAAGGAAAGTGACTGGGAAAAGTCTCTTTTCAGTGGTCAACGACATGAGTACTTATCCCTTGATTAATCTGTCCCAACAAATATCTTATTTTGTACGATAGTATGGGGCCTCTAATTTTACTGTTCTAATATTTGATGATGATCCGACGAATCACAAGGATCAAAATGCCGTCAACACCAAATAGGCAGACTGAGATCAAATATTTGCTGTATTAGGTTCCTGTATTTGAAAATGGACCATTCATATGAATTAAATATCTCTTTCCACGGGTTGCGTGGTCAAGCAACATGGCTGGCGGGACGCGCTCCTAGTGAGCTCCCGCTCCCGGCGACATCCTGAAGAGATCTTGGGGTACCTGAGGCAGCGGGGACCCCCCCTTCTGCAGTGGGATGACGTGCTGAGAAGTCAGGCACATCACGGTCCCTCTTTTTGGAACCCGCGGAGGCAGGCGTCGAGGCCGTGGTTCGTGGGCCTCTCTTGGGCCACGCGGGAGGCAGTGGCTGGGCCCGGGGAGCTCGTGTCGGAGCGACGAGCGGGCGCATCGGCTGCGCTGCCGGTTTGGGGGGGCTCGCTGATTAGGTGGCCCCCATCCTATGCAGAAGGCCTTCTGGGCCGCGAGGTGGACAGCCGCATCCTAGACGGACCCGAAGGAGATGGCTGGGCCCTGGTGAGCTGCATGAGGGCCTGAAGTGAGTGGAGGTTGTGGTCGGAGGCCTCCCCTGGGCTGTGCAGGGGCCAGCTGCTGGGTCCGTTGACTGGTGCGGTGTCGGAGGGTGGGCGGCGTTTGCCACGCTGCTGACTCTGGTGGGCCTGCTGGATACGCGGCCTCTGGTGGAGATTGCCTAGACCTGGAGACGGGTCGTGGTATCCTGTGGGGGCACCGGGGGGGGCCTGCTGGAATCTGGGGAGCCGCATTTGGGCCAGCTGGACTGCATTCGCTGGTTAGCGCGCACCGGAGCAGGTGTGTGCGGAAGCGGCTCCTGGACATACATTTTCTACCTTTTTGATCCCTTTGGCTCTTACCTATGAACGCATCGAGAGGGGCCCTCTCTTAATGGGGGTATTTGCGGCCTCTGCACTGGACACTTTGTGAAATAGTGGATTGACAGTGGTGCCTGGCAGTGGGAAGAGCAGCAGACTATGCTTTTGTGGCACTTTGCTTTCCAGACTTTACTGACATCTCCCTGCTACAGCCGGGACTGGGTCAGACCCCTGGTCCGGGTACAGGATGGGATGGGGCGGCATAAGTGGACAGACACATCACAGGGTAACACAATGGAGCAGTATACTACCCCGGTGCCCCTGCCACAGCGTCCAGCATGGAACGGAGGGGAGCGGAGATATGAGGGTGCCAGCGAATCCTGAGGAACCTTCATGTGCGGAGCTCCTTGCTGCCATCCAGGGCTCTAGGGTGGCTCTGGAGGGTAACATAGAGACTGTGGCAGTGGAGGTAATCTGCTTCGGGAGGACCTTCGGAAGGTGTCTGCCAAGGTCAAAGTGGCGGAGGGCTCTACTGTGGAGCTACAAACATAGGTGGGGGCCCTGCGGAAACAAACGCTGCAGGACAATTCCACGGTTGGCCGGCTAGAGGCGAGTTTGGAGGACGCAGATGGGAGTTCCCGGCGGAACAATGTCAGGCTGCTGGGGTTCCTGGAGCGTGCAGAGGGGTCCGCTGCAGAGTCTTTTGTGGAGAGCTGGATCAGAGATGTGCTGCAGCCGACTGGGCTATCCAAGGTATTTATAGTGGAGCGTGCGCATAGGGCACTTGTTGCGCCTCCCCGGTCTAGTGCGCCGCCCAGGGCCATAATTGCCCGTCTTCTGAACTGTAAGGACCACGACTGTGTGTTGCCGGCCGCCTGTGATTCCGACAAGGCAATATATGAGAACTGCAAAATATCCATTTATCCTGATTACAGGAACAAGGTGCAGAGTTCTTGAAAGGGATTCATTGAGGTCAAGGCAAAACTCCACACCATGAACATTAGATATATGCTTCTGTATCCGGCATGCTTAAAGGTACTCTCAGGTGGGAGATCACACTTCTTCGATCGTCCGGAAGAGGTGTTGAGATGGCTGGAGATGTGGGATAAGGTGGCCCTGGGGAGGACGGAACGGACTGGAGGCGTCACTCTTTGGGCCTCCGGAACGGAGAGTCCGGATTAGAGGTCACGTGAAGCTGGTCGGCTGGAGGATACTGGGACTGGCGGGTCGGCTGTGGACTCTAATTGCAGAGTTGAGATACAACAGGACGGAACAATGGCGGTGGTGTCTGCTGGTTTGGCTGGGGGTCTGGATGTGGTGCTGGGGTGAGGAGCTGGGGGGGCTCCTGCGCAAGTCTGACTATGATCTTAATGATTCAGGGTGCTGTTGCGCCCTTCCTTGTGGGGTTGGTGTCAACAATGAAAGTATTTCTCTGGTGGAGAGATGCAGCCCTAATTTGGTTCCGGTCCTGACGGGGCCTCACTTAAGGATTGGACTGTATTGTTCATCGGGGGCCTCTGATACTTAGTGAACTAAGATTGGGGTGGTACTTGGGTAATCAGTGGATTGATGCCAGGGTGAGGGGTGGTCACTCCACAGTTGTGGTAGGACTTTAGACATTGTAAGTTGGGGTTTAGGCTGTTGTCCTGGCAGCATCTATGGAGTGGACTTACAGTATTTTTTGTTATGGTTGTTTTACTGTATATCCGGGGTGGGAGTTGGGGGTTTAGGGGGTTTGATTGGCCAAGTTTGTCAATGTTTGAAGTTTATTCAACAGTGCAGGTATAAGGGCGGGATGTGCAATATGTCTTTCCCTTGTCTTACCATGATGGTGTGGGACACTGGGAGAGGTGTTCAGTTGGGAGGGAGGGCAACTCAGTATCACTATGGGTCGTCAAATGTATTTGTTGACATGGAATGTCAGGGGGTTGAAGAGCTACACCAAACTCTATAGGGTGCACTCATGTCTAAGGAGGCATAAGGTTCATATTGCCTGTCTTCAGAAAACACATGACTGAGGAGGAAGCACACAAACTGTCCAAGAAGTGGTGGGGTCAAATGTTTTCATCCTCCTTCTCCTCCTATGCGCGAGGTGTGTCTATATGGGTCGGTCCGCGGGTTCCATTCACCCACATATACAGTGAAGTAGATTTCGAGGGTCGATATGTTCTGGTGGAAGGCATGTTGGATGGCTCACCCATTGTTATCCCCAATATATATGACCTAACACTGATGATCACTCCTTTTATACCAGAATACCTGAGATTTTGGGGGACAGTGTGGATGGACCTTTGGTCTGGGCAGGGACTACAATTGTGTATTGCACGGTGAACTGGATCGCCTTCCGCCGAAGCTGGGGACTAAGCCTTTGATGGTGAAATCTCTCACGGAAGTGATGACACATTTAGGGTTATGGGACAGTTGGAGGGTGCTGCACCCTAAGGGCAGGGAATACACTTGTCATTCCAGAACACATAATATGCATACCAGATTGGACAGGTTTCTGCTGGGTGGTCTCAATAGCCCGCAAGTGCTGGATGTTACACATATGGGTAGGTTCTTATCCGATCATGCACCAGTGCGAATGTAATTACAATGGGGTGCAGCGGCCACCAGTCTAGCGCGTAGCCTGCGGACTTCCTTACTGATGCGGGGTGTCGTGAAAGGGTGGGTGAGGCCATCTAACAGTACATGGAATTGAATTGGAACACAATACTATCTAGGGGCCTGGAGTAGGAGGCTATGAAGGCAGTCATACGGGGGTAGTGTATAGGCATGGTGTGCGGGGTACGCAGACAATTGGAGTGGGATCTTACAGAACTGGAGGAGAAATTGAGGGAGCTGCAGCAACAGTTACCGGACACGAGAATGGCTGAACGGGAGGAACTCAGGTTACATAAGGAGGTTAATAGTTGTTAGGATACTTTAAGCCGGATCACACTTAGAGGTTATAGGCAGCGACTGCATTGGGAGGAAGATAAGTCTGGCAAACTTCTGGCGTGGATTCTGAAATGGGAGGTGGAAGCCCCTCTTATTTTGCATATTAGGAACACTGGCGGCGAAATGCTCACGAAGCGCACTGACATTCTACGGGAATTGGCTGCGCATCTTCAAAGGGTGTCGAGGGCTGGCGCTGTACTACCTGAGGAGGGTGTGGGGGGGTTTCTGAAGTGGATGAAGCTCCCGCGCTTGGGCTTGGAGAGTAGGAATGCCCTTGAGACTGCGATTACTGTAGAGTGGTGAGTGAGGCAGTGGCTGCGATGACTTAGCCCAAATCCCTCGGTGGTGATGGTTTTCCTGTTGAGTTGTATCAAACGTTTTCCTTGTCTCTACGGGAGAAGCTACTGGAAGTCTTTGAGGAAGCTTGAGTGCGTGGTATGTTGCCAGACACCATGTGTCAGGGTATTGTGTGTTTGATGCTCAAGCTGGGGGGGACCCTGGTGACCCCTCCTCGTATCATCCGCTTACCATGTTAAATAGTGATGTCAAGATACTTTGGAAGATATTAGCCACCAGGCTCCGTGGGGTGATTCAGGGAATAGTGCACGAGGATCAATTTGGGTTTATCCCTGGTCGTAGTACGTCCTATAATTTGCATCGCTTGGCACATGTCCTGCACAAAATACTGGAGACAAATTTGCGCTAGTGTCCTTGGATTTGGAAAAAGCCTTTGACACAGTTGAGTGGGATTATCTTTTAGATGTCTTGCAGGGTATGGGGTTTGGCCCCGGTTTTTGCGCTTGGGTGTGGTTACTGTATACTGCTCCTACTGTACGGGTAGGGGGAGAGCTCTCAGACAGCTGGGAGATCGGCACAGGCACGAGGCAGGGATGCCCGCTGTCGCCTCTCCTGTTTGCTCTGGAGGCGGAGCCACAAGCGATATGGCTTCGAGAGGAGCTGGAACCGTGGGGGATTTGTACGGGAACCTCGTGTTTCAGTGCCGATGCTGCTGCAGAGGTTGGATGTTTTTGGGGCTGTCTCTGGTCTCAAAGTCAACAGGAAAAAATCTCTCCTGTTCCCCTTGGGGTCCCTTACCAGGGTTTTACAGGCTGATCTACCTAGAGCAGGACTCAGGTGTGAGGTTGAGAGTTTCTGGTATGTGGGTCACTCACTCCATGGCTGCGCATGATAAATACAATGTTGAGCGAGTAGTTGCCAGCCTGGAACGCTTGGTCTCATTTTGGAACAGGTTACCTCTCTCTGTGATGGGCAGGGCTGCGGTGGCAAAGATGGTGTTCTTGCCACAGTGTTTATACTTGGTCCAAAACTCTTTGTATCCGTTGGTGGCCCGGCTCTTTCATCGTTTGGATAGTCTGCTGATCTCTTTGGTGTGGGCTGGTCAACAAAGTAGGGTGGCTCTGTCAGTGCTGCAGAGGGATCTTGAGGGGGGTGGTGATTCCTAACATCCGACACTACTATTACGCATCACACTTGCAATATGCTGCCAAGTGGATGACGGATACTGATAACTGGGAGAAGAGGTTGTATGCAGGAATGTGCGATGGGCGGTAATTGGTGCATATATTGATGTCAGGGGGAAGATCTGACCCTGCTGCGCCCAACCTGATCAAGACCACTGCTGGGATTTGGGAGCAGGAAGTTAAACGTGTACTCCGACGAGCCCCTTTTGATAGGGAGCTGTAGTTATGGGACTTAGCCCCATTTTGGGATATGTAGAAGTTAATGTCGGTAGAGGCTTGGAGACTGGGAGGATGTGAGGTGGCTGGGGATCTTTATCCCAATGGAGAGTTTCTCTCTTTTACTGACGTTTAGGATTTGTTTGATCTGGGCCCTGGTCAATTTTTGCAATATGCAATATGCAAAAATTGAGAATGTGGCACGTGAGATCTGGAGTGGTTTTCCGGTCACCTCAGGGGCCTCCTCGGTGCTGAACGGTCTGATTAACTGGGGTGAGGGGACGCACTTGATTACCTGGTTTTATAAAGCCCTCCGGGAGGATCAACCAGGTGTGATAATTGTGGGATGCAGGGCATGGGAGTGTGACCTGTGGGAACCAATAGCGGATGCCGACTGGGATTTGGCTTTGTCTTTGGTGCATACGGTGTCGTGTAACAATAGGTTTAAGTTGTTGCATTTTAACTTTGTACATAGAACGTATCTCACACCCAGTCGACTAAACAGGATTGACCCGAGCCGTAGAGCCTGCTGCCCTAGGTGTGGTACATTTGGTGCTTCCTTCCTACACCTGGCCTGGATTTGCAGGACAGTATATGACTTCTGGCAGGAAGTGGCAGCAACGATTGAGGAGGCCACGGGATTGGGGTTAGAGGCAACGCCGATGACCTGTCTCTTGCGAGTGGGGCGGAAGCCACGTGGTCGGAGTATTCCATATAAATTGGCACAGCTAGCGCTGGTACTGGCCAAGCGTAGGGTAGCAATTGGGTGAATGAGCTCCCGGAACCCGATGATCTCCAACTGGATATGGGATTTACTGGAATGGGGGGCAGATGAGGAGCAGCATATGTGCTTGACACGAAAAGACCAGAGGGCACTCGGTGATGTAGAGGCTTGGGGCACCTTGTTGGAATGGTTTACTGGTGGGGAGGACATAAGCTCTATAAGAAGTGCGGAGGATAAGGGGGGTGGGGACACACATCGCATCCTCTGAGCAGGTGACGGCCAACTATGGATTCAACATGTTCCTATTTGCATAAGCTGTTTAAAGTTTGGTCTCATGATGATCTGGGTTGGATGGTGGGATGGGGGTAATGTTTGTACAGTGGTTGTGACTCTCTCATGACTTGGACTCTGTTGAAAAAGGTCCTTTGGTACCCTTATGCAATGATGATGTACTGTTTTGCTGTAACCTGCACTGTACTGTATATTTTTTGTTGGTTTCAACATTTAAAACTTAATAAAAACAGTTTTTAAAAAAAAGATCTCTTTCCACTTGTTATGTTTGTATACACTTTGGGGGTGATTCTGAGCTTGGCGGGCGGCGGGAGCCGCCCGCCAAGCGGGAACCGCCAGAAGACCGTACCGCGGTCAAAAGACCGCGGCGGTCATTCTGGGTTTCCCACTGGGCTGGCGGGTGACCGCCAAAAGGCCGCCCGCCAGCCCAGCGGGAAACACCCTTCCATGAGGAAGCTGGCTCCGAATGGAGCCGGCGGAGTGGAAGGGGTGCGACGGGTGCAGTAGCACCCGTCGCGAATTTCAGTGTCTGCTAAGCAGACACTGAAATTCTAAGTGGGGCCCTCTTACCGGGGCCCCTGCAATGCCCATGCCATTGGCATGGGCACTGCAGGGGCCCCCAGGGGCCCCACGACACCCCATACCGCCATCCTGTTCCTGGCGGCCGAAACCGCCAGGAACAGGATGGCGGTATGGGGGTCGGAATCCCCATGGTGGTGCAGCAAGCTGCGCCGCCATGGAGGATTCCCCTGGGCAGCGGAAAGCCGGCGCGAGACCGCCGACTTTCCGTTTCTGGCAGCGGCTGTACCGCCGCGGTCAGAATGCCCAAAGGAGCACCGCCAGCCTGTTGGCGGTGCTCCCGCTGTCCCCGGCCCTGGCGGTTTTTACCGCCAGGGTCAGAATGACCGCCTTTATATTGTTTGCATATTGTTTGGTTAGCGAAATAGGGTGTGCACTAATTCTTGAGTGTTGTTTCTTGTCTTTTGTGACCATTTTCAATGTCGTATTGGAATAATAATAATAATCTACTTTTGTTTAAGAATTCTTTTGTGGGTACCTTGTTGGGTTATTATTTTTTCTTGTAATATATGTTTACATGATTTATTTACTATAATATTTTATTAACAAAAGAATGATTTTTTATTTTTTGTCCAGAACCATTGTGGTTTTCTTAGTATGTACAGGCCCAAGGTTCTGGATTACTAGGGCCTGCTTGTTGGGTGTAACCAGTGCGCCTGCAGCACTTATTGTGCCACCCGCTTAAGTAACATCTTAAAACATGTCCCAGGCCTGCCTTTGGATTCCGAATACAGTTTTAAACTGCCATGTCGACTTACCATTAAAACCCCCTTGCCAAGCCTTAAACTCCCCTTTGATTACATATGTCTCCTCTAAGGTAGTCAAGGGTACTTTGCTGGCTTCCGGTTCAGAGCCTCAGGGACACAAAAGGCTTCCTCCATCTTGAACCTGTACCTGGACCGAGCCTGAGGGAGTCCTGACCCTTCAAGTGGTGCCCCTTCACTCCTGGACCGATGGAAGTGGTACTAAATGTGCCCAGAAAGCTAGAATCCAAAATTGGGAACATAGAAACCACCCAAGGTGTGTTGCCGGTCGGATTGACTTTGAGGCTTTTCCTACTACATTCTTCTAAACAGAAGCAAGTCTATTTCAGTGGTCCTTTGCCAAAGAGGTCACGTGCAAATGTCTTTGACTACAGCCCTCTGCTTCGTTCTGCTGGAGTTTTTCAACTTTCATTTCAGAGACTTAGAGCCTGATTTAGATTTTGGCGGACAGGCTGTCCGTCACAGTTGTGACAGAGTAACCCATCCGCTGAAACCTAAATCAGGCCCCAAGTTTGAATGTAGAAATCTACACCGCTGCTTTGACCAAAGGCTGTCCGATGACCATGCTCCCTCCTTGGCCATCCCCTGCAGCCTTGCACCTCTGAACTTTACCTTCTCAGAATATTTTTATCAATAATTTTTTTAAGTCTGAATGTAAGCACTTACCGCTCCAATCCACTTCTTATATCCGAATTGCAATCCAGTGGGTCGGTCATATTTTTCAACTTTGACTCGGTCTCGTGTTATTTGTCGCCTACAGTTGGTGTTTTGATCTTTTAGGTCCTAGTTTTACTAAAAAGTTGAAAAATTCATAAGTCCACTTCTATTGATTGAATTTTTGTTGTTTTGGTGTCAAATAATGTATTAGACTTTATATTTCTAAATTAGTTTGGATTTTTGCTTGTGTTGTTTTCCCTTTATTACTGTTTGTGTGTTGCATAAATGCTTTACACGTTGCCTCTAAGTTGACTGCTTTGTGTGCCAAGGTACCCAGGGTCAAGCACAGGTTAATTTAGTGACTTTTTGTGGATCACTGTGCAAGGGATTGTGGCTGTTGCTTGACCAGGCCTCACACCTCAGTCAACCGACAACCCAATTCCTAACACCCATTCTTCCCAAAGTCCTCATTAACCGACTGTGAGGCTTGTGAGAAACCATATGCCTCGCTCCTCCCTTTGTTTTTTTTATCATCACAAATCTCCTGAGCCTCCGGGTGATGTAGAAATTGTGTTGCTATGAGAGCACCATGATGCTGTCTCACATTCATTTCTTCACAATGTTGATAAAACAGAATCCAATGGACCTCCGGCAAGTATCCTAATAGCAGGGCCAGATCAGCAAACAAGCATTGGCAAAGCCATTGGGTGTGGGTTTAATGTGGTAACTCATGCAGAGCTAGCACATTACAGTGTCACACAGGCGGGTGTCAGAAGGAACAGACAAAGCGGGTTATGGTTGTAAAGTAGTCCCTGGTCCCATTCAATGCAAACTTATTGCACCAAAATCAGCATGTCCCAGTACTTACCAGACATTTTTCTCACATAAAAGAGAGTAAGTTTGATGAGTCGATAGTTAGCTAAAGAAAACTGTGGTAGTGTGTTGTTAGCTAAAAAACTTTGAATTCCAGTAAGTGTAGTAATAGGAGTTACCACACTTAGGGCCTGATTTAAGAAAAGTGGCCCTGCACCCAGTACAGCACCACTTTCCTAGTGCCCCTTAGCACCCCCTAACGCCACCTTGTGTGCGCCGTATCTAAGATACAGCACACCAACGCAGTAGTTAGGGGAACTAGCGTCAACATTTTTGACACTAGCTCGGAGCTTTGTAGGATTAGCGTCAAACATGGTGATGCTAATCCTGCAAAGCCCATTGAAAACAATGGTGTGCCCCCTTTTAACATCTGCTCTGAGCAGGCATTAAAAGTGCAGAAATAAATGATGCAAAGAAATCTTTTAGATCTTACCATTTTTTCACCCCCCCCCCCTAACGGGGGAATGCCCTCTTTGCATACATTATTCCTGGCTCAGGCATAATGTAGCGCAAAGGGTTACAAAGGGGTGCAAAATGCATGCATTGAGCACTTTGTAAATTTGGCACGGCAATTTTAACCTCGTTGGGCTACATTAGCATAAAAAAAATTAGGCTAATGTGGCTCAAGGAGGCACTAGGGGCTCTTAAATCAGCCCCTTCATGGATTTAACTGCCCACTGGTAATGAAGCCCTATGTATATTCCAGGATGTAAGTCTGCCTGACCGCGTCACTGTCAAAACCCAGACATAAGAATTACTTTCATGGTTAAAAACACACACATTGCTCTTTGGCGACTGAGAGCATAGGATGCTTCCACATGTTCTTGTAAGCTGTCTCCTCCTTTTTCATTTTTCTTGCTCTCCTCCCCTATCTTTGTATTGTGGAAAATACTAATCAAAAAGATGCTTTAAAAAAAACCACAGATTGCTGTGAGACACTTTCCCTTTAACAAGTCTCAGCCAGGGAGTGCTTCCTTGTGACCAGTGTATTTCCTGCACACATGTAGGGTTCATTTATCAAGGCTCAGGAAGGCCCCAGTGACCAGGCCCCGATTCTCCTCTCATCATTTGTGGGTTCATCAACAAGCTACCACTATTTTAACTCACATTGGGCTGGTCGACCCTTCAGGGACTCCCACAGTTTGCACACTATTTATTTTAGGTTAGTAATAACTATATATAAATGTATACAAATTAAGCAAATCGGATAGGTACACAATTCACAGGCTATTTACATATCATACAAAACTAAAAAAAAAACTCTTTCAAATTAAGACCATTAAAATTCATAACATAATAAATTGACTGTTTTCGATTGTTAATATCAAATAAATGTATGACAGTGTTAATCTTTGGTCTCTAGAAGACCCACAAATTCATACAATATATTTGAATGATGCTTCTTAGAATTTGTACCTTCCTCCTGGGATAGTACGTCTCCATGGTCAGTGATTTGAGAACATATTACACAGCTCTATGCCTACAACAGCCTTACATTTCCCCATGTCTCTCTTCTATGCACAAAGTCCTGCACCGTGTGGATCCCAACAGATATACCAAGATTGCTGGGGCCTGCACACTGCAAGCTTCTTCTTTGAACAGAGACAGGTGTCACAGCAAGCACTTTCCTCAAGGACACAATCTCCCCACTCTTTTTAGTCTGTGTCTTTCTTAGTGCAGAGACTAAACTTGAATTATTTGACCCTGTATCTCAGGTCCCAGGACACATGCACATTAAGGTCTTATGGAAGAGTCTTTAGTGTTTTATATGCAAACCCACACATGAAGGAGGTGCACCTTTGACAGATTAGCTCCACCCAATTGCTAAGGACCTTTTGAATTTGTGTGGCCAGCTGGTTGGAGCCCAGCTGTCACCAGGCTGGGTGTAAGCTAATAACTTTGACTTATCCAGTGCTCATCTGCCACTTGGAAGACTCTGTAGTCCTGTGCGGAGGAGGGGTGGAACCAGAGGCAACATCTGTGGCTGTCTCCCCTGTAGGGATTGGACAAATATCCCAAGACGGAAGTCAAGAATACTGCTGCTTCCTGAAGTACGGAATCCATCTTGGTTTAGGTGTAAACAAGAATACAACTATCGTAAAGATTGATGGGAAGAGCTCGACAATATCAACACCGCACAGACTAGAGGCTGGTGGATGCAGACCTGGTCGGTCAAGAACCTGACGAGGGGGTCAAAGAGAATGCGAGGTCCATGTTCTTCTCCACTCACAGCTGTACTTGTGTTCTGCCCTAAACACAACACAGGGAGAGCATGAGGGTATGTGAGGCCTTGGTCATTCCCACTTCCTGTCTGTTCTCACCCATTGTGCCCTATGAGAGTTGTGTACGCTCCATCCACAGAGCTGAGTAAGGTATGACCTTGTGACTCTGTGTCCTGGATAACCCAACACTACACTTTGGCTATATAATTTAAATCACCTTTGAATCTGTATCCTTGCAATCAAAGCCCACATAATCTGCTAGTGTGTAATTATAGCTACATTTACTCAGGACATTAATAAGACTTCTTGGCGTTACCAAGCACACCGCCACCGCTTCTAGGACATTCCATTTATTGTAAGTGGTGTAGGTGCTACCAGAACTAAGCAGGTGTTCTACCACAAACCACAATGCAAGAGTAAGTTTTGTCTGAATAAACTCACTACACCATAAAAGTCAAAGCTCAAACAGAAGGTACTTGGAAGTCCAGTAAGCTCACAGTAACTTCTGGCTTCTGTGTTTCAGGAACAACAGCAAGACTTTTCACAAAGATTGCCTATCGCCCTTGAGTTTCACAGGTCCCAGAGAACTGGCCTGACAACATCTAAACAAACAAATTGATGCTTTACTCTTTATTGACTCACGTCTGGTCCATTGCTACATTAAGGCAACTATAGCAAGGTGTCTTATCACAAGAGAAAATGTTGGTTCTCATCTGCAAACAATGCTCTAAAAATACCAGTGTTGTTAGGAGGGCAGAAAGGTCCAAACTGCAAAATGATCATTTTCCGGGGGTTGTGAAAATCTGTGTACCAGATGTGCGTACTATTTGCGACTCAGTACTCTACGTTTCACAGACACAACTTAATAAAGTTATCAAATAAAATCCTAATAAAAGGACTGTCAATAAAACAGGCAAATGAGAAGTTGATGATTTTATAATAAGCACACGACAACCTGGCCTATAAAATTCACTGACCGCCAAAGGTTTTCTAAAAAGAGACTGATATTCAAATATTTTATTGCCTCTTCATATGGCGAGTTGGGTACGGTCCCACCAGGCCCCAGGACTAAGCCACTCAGCTGGAAGCAGCATAGAGTTTGCAAGAGCACCTGTCCCCACATCATTCAGACTGTCAGGGTGAGATCAGGTATCTGCAGCCCAGAGGTTGCTCAACCCACCTTCTTTGTGCTAAGTGTCTGAGCTTGTTAATGGCCAGTACCTTCTTAGAATTCATTATCTCTTTCTGACTAAAAAAAGGCTTTTTTGTCCAAATTCCAGTCAGTTCATGATGCATTAGATCTGATCTTTTTTTAATGAGGTAGGTGCCGCTTCAGCTGCAAAAGGAAAGATTATGGACTGTGAAGGAGGGGTCGGGCTCGACCTCACAGAACCAAAGTGCCAGTTCTAGCAGGAGTGACCTCATCTTCTCTTTGAACCCCCAATGATATCAACTGTTTGGCCCTTTTGTCCATCGTTAGCAGCCGCCACCCAGTATGCCGCTGAGACTCTAGGGCAATGGTCCTTAAACTTTGTAATGCCACACTTAAAAATCATTGGGCCACCCAGAAACACAAAAGATATTTGCTCATAAGCATTCTATAAAATTGCCAGGTCTTCAAATATTTAGGAATTCAAGCACTGCAGTTGTGTTCAGTTAAGACTTTTAAAAATACAACCCCTAAAAGAGCAAAAGTATCCCCAATCTCTTACTTTATGAGAAATGGGGGTAAGGACTTTGAGGGGTATTTGGGGCGGTCTAATCCACCCCACTTCTGCCTTGACACCTATTCCCAGCCAGAAACTGAGTGAAAACCCCCATTATTGATGGCCCATTAGAGATTGGCTAAGTGTCACTTTAATACAGCACTGTTTTGAACACGATGTTTGTCGCTGTTCCCTGGAGGCATAACAAATGGCCCTCTTGGCCTTGAAGGCCTCTGCGCAAAGGGAGCTGAAAGGACAGGAAGTAAACAGGGTAGACAGGTTTCATTCGTATACTACATATGTGACCCCCTGAGAAGAGGGGTAGAATGGCAGTGCTAGGGGTACCAGCAATTGTTACGTCTGGTTACCCTTAACTGACGTTCAAGTCAGGTTCAATATTTTTGGATGCTGCTGTCATGGCAGACATGGTGGATTCACCTTGGAGGACAATTCTGTACAGCCTGGCAATGATATGTGTTTTTTAAATATGTTTGTCAGGCTTTTATGCCATATAACTGTGCTACTCGCCGAAAAGTGCTTTGACGCCTTGTCAGGGGTAGTAAGTGCTATATAAATACAATTACAATTACAAAACTGTAATTGGGAAGCCCCACAGTCCTGCATCACCCACTGTTAGAGCTTACATTTTACCAATGCATTTGTGGCATAGAATTCAGCATATGGTGACTTATAACCCTCATTCGAATGCCTAATAGAAAATATTAACCTGCACTGTAAAAGCGTGCACTTTTGAATTATGGCTGACATTGTTATCACCAAGTGTTTATGTATTGCGTATTAACATGGCAAAAGTCGTGCAATGTGAATTAAATAAGTATCAACTTAGGGCTTCCATGAAAATATTATTTTAGTGATATATTAGATGTGAAAAATATAACATAGTAAACGAATATGACTTAACTGTATTTATTTTGATTTATTATGAATTTTAATTGTGTGCAGAAAAATGAAAGCACGTTTAAACTGTGTTCTCAAGTGATGTAAAAATAAAGGCAATTAATTGATTTGCTCTGCATATTCTGAGTTAAATGTAAGGTGCGCAATGTGATTTATATGTGTTATTGTATTAAAATGTACTAAGGTTTTCATAGTTAGACTAAGCCTAAAGATTCATTTTGCTGCAGTAATGGAAAATGCTTATTCATCATGTTCCCTTTAACCTGAATTCCTTTTTAGGTTACCCATGTAATGTCTTATTGCAGTGGTTCCCAACCTTTTGACTGCTGTGGACCCCCACTTTATCATTACTGGAACCTGGGGACCCCCACTGAATTATTATTGGAATCTGGGGACCCCCCACTGAGTCATTACTTAAAGCTGGGAACCTAATCTGTTAATATTATGTAATTTTCCAAGCAGTCGCGCTCCCCCTAAGGAAGCTTTGCAGACCCCATGGGTCCCCGGACCACAGGTTGGGAACCACTATCTTATTGTATAAGATAGTGGTATCCAGGATCTCGTAACCTTCAGAAAGCACCTAAAAACATGGCTTTTAATAGCAGTAACCGGACCCCCCACTCCCAGCGCCTTGAGACCCTACCGGGTGTGTAGTGCGCTTAAGAAATTATTTGATTGATTGATTGATTGTATTATGAGTACAATTTTGACCCTGAAATTAGTACATCAAGAACACTGGAGAGATGGACATTAAAACAGACCCCATTGTTAAAATGCTTGGTCCATGTGAAAGTAAGAAAACTGTAATGTGATTGAGAAAATCTGAAATGTTTCAATATACAGTACAGAGTTACACTTTACTGGCGGTGTCATGCCGAAGGAAAGATGACATAGCATCGTCCATGAGAGAAACCAGAGATGTTGCAAACTTGATGATGTCTAGAATTCTGCTTGGATGTTGATCAACCTGCGACTGTGCAGATTTACAAGAAACCCGTGCATCAGCACTGATGCTGCAGTTTTCTTGCGTCGCCCCGCCCCATCGAATGACACCATTGGTGCACTGTATTTACAATATGGCACACCATGGTGGTCGTTCAGCCAAAAGTGTCAAAATATTTGCTGCTCTCGTGGCACTTTGCTGCACTAGCATCAAAAATGTTGACGCTGGTGTAGCAAAGTGCAGGGCGGCCCATAGATTTCAATGGATGCGTCATTTTAAAGACTGCTCTTAGCAGGCGTTAAAAAAAACAGAAAAATGGCGCAGTGAAATCTTGTAGATTTCACTGCGCCATATTTTTGGGCCTCCAAGCGCCGGAAGGCCTCTCTTGCATAAATTATGCCTGGTACAGGCATAATGTGGCGCAAGGGGTTTAAAGTGGCACAATGCATGCATTGTGCCACTTTGCAAATCTGGTGCAGCAAAATGCCTTTCTAACGCCACATTAATGTAAAACAATGATGCTAATGAGGCACAAGGAGGCGCTAGGGGCTTGTAAATCTGCCCTTAGAGTTAGTTTTCTGTTTTCATGGTGTCCTGAAGGAGCTCTCTCCAAGTCGCCTTCTATTACTCATCTAGTCTTCTGTCACACTTAGCTTACATATTATTAATTTGCCTTTAGTTTTACATGTCCTATTATTTATGCTCTTCAGTACTAATATGCCTAACTAAATGCTGAACTATCTTGCCTTATGTGCAGCCCGTGTTCTTCACTGATCCGGATGCTGCTGTTTCCTGATGCTGTGAAATTGTTTGTGTTCTGTTGATGAATTCTGCTTGCTTGCTGTCCATGAGGAGAGGTATAATTTAAAATGTGATATGTTGTTTCCCTTTCAGTTTAGATGACATGCACCAATGATATTTTGATAGTGGGTTACCCTAGTTAGATGTTTGTAAAATAAAATATGTCTTCTTTTATCCTTTTGCCCACATGTGATTAGTCTGTCCCCACACATGCATCTCCGAATTCGTGATAGAAGTAGGGATGACCCAGCCCAAATTTTAATACTGTTTGATTAACCTTTAAGAACCATCCTCCTAATGTTAATAGAAAGCCATCCTCTTAATGTTAATTGTTGAATAAATATATATGTATATAACCCTCCTTAAAAATTTATGTATCAATAATTGTTGTAGAACCATCCTCTAAATTAAAATGCTAAATGATACAACCATTCTCTCTGAATCTGAAATTGATTATTGACTAATGGCACCATCAATTGCATTGAAATCTGTTTCTGCTGCACAAGTAATTGTGTTATTAATCTGTGTTATCTTATTGGAATGTTTAATTGTGTTGTTGTTTAGTAGGTTAAATCTTTTCAGATGTTTCTGTCAGCCTATGGTTTTCATGTATGTTTATTATTTAGTTTTGCGCATCACCTAAACAGTATCCCACTAGATGAATGTTGATCTGGTTTCTATGCTAATGTCATTCATAGATGGCAGGAAAGACTAGTCAATTCCAACAGCGAACTATTCTGAATGAATGCATAGAACGAGCTGCTTGAAATGCCTTAAATAACTGCAACATTACTGAGTCCATGTTGGAAGTTTTTCTTCGAGAACAGCAAGAACTAAATCAGTGGAAATAAGCAAACATAGCTCTGCTTGACTGTGTTCCACAGAAATAATGGACAGTGAATATACAAGAGACATCCATTTTGAACAAGATGGCATTGAGGCCTAACTGAGGCTTAGCTAGCGTAAGCCATGAAAAAGGCCCTTTAACATGTCTTAATATTTTTTTTTAAAGCAACTGCAGCAAATTAGTGTATTCATTTATAATCAAGAGTAAATCCACATGCTACACATTGTTAATAATCTTAATAATGTACAGTTTAATAAATGTATAAAAACTCTAACAACGGAGTTTGGTCTAAAGAGAGAAAGTGATACTCCTAGTTCTCATTTGGAAACAGAATTGGTGGCCACAGGATTGGTGGCCATAGGTGGTGAATCCAGATTCCTGCCATCGTAGTGCTGTGGGTCTTTCGGGTCCCGTCAGTGCAAGAATCTGCATGTTCATCGCAAGTGGAAACCAGTGCTGTCCTAAGGATTTCTGGGGCCCCTGAAAAGGCATATTTTCCGGGCCCCCAGTTTGTAACAACTTTCAATTGCATCATCAACTTTTGTTCTAGATATAGCCCACATGTTTCCAAAAAATCAGTCGAAATATGTCTTTCCAAGGACTCCATAGATCCTTAAGATGAGACTGGGCAAAGACAGACCGAGGAAGAGGTAGGCAAAGAGAAGAAGAGAGATTAAGGAGAAGATTGGCCGTAGGTGAGCTAGAGAGAGTTAAAGTTTACTTTCCCAGGGGACCCTTGGAATGTGGGAGCCTTGGAATGTGGGAGGCCTCAGAAATTGCCCACTTTGCCCATACCCTAAAGCATCTCTGATGGAAACTAAGATATATCCCACCCCTATTTGGCTGTGTTAGCAGCACCGCCCTAGTGGGTGTCAGGAGAAAGCACACAGATCACTCAGAATCAATTAATCAATCACTCAATCAATCAATCAGGATTTGTAAAGCACAGCTAATCACCCAACAGGGTATACAGGCGCTTGCAGGTCCCGGAGGCTCATTCAAACAGCCAGGTCTTGAGGGCCCTTCCGAATTCCGGAGGTGAGGTGATCGTTCGGAGTTGCATGGGGGGGCTGCAAAAAAAACAGGAAAAAAGCTAGAGGAAAGCAGTGAAACTGATGGAAAAGCAATGAGAAATCACACTAATAAAGGGGGGAAGCAAGAAGAAAACAGTGAAAACGAGGGAAAAGCAGTGCGAGGTCACACAAAAATGGGGGAAAGCAAGGAAAAAGCAGTGAAAACGAGAGAAAAGCTAGGAGAAGGTACATTAAAAAATGGGGGAGAAAGCAAGGAGAAAGCAGTGAGAATGAGGGGAAAGCAAGGAGAACACACTAAAAAAACAGGGGGAATCAATAAGAGAGGAGCAAGAGTAATGCATCAGTACAGGGAGAGGTGGGCCTGGGACCTGCTTCATGAGGTCGCGCTGCAGACTCCATTAAGTACACCCTGAGGGGAGGGAGGGATGCTGGCTGGAGGTGGGAGTGGGCTAGGCAGGAGTCAGAAAATAACAGGCAGCGTGCAGGAGCAGCAATGAGAGAAAAAGCCAAAGCAAGGAGAAAGCAGTGAGAACGAGGGAAAAGCAAGGAGAAGGCATACAGAAGAAGGGGAAAAGCAATGAGAAAGGAGGGAAAATGAGGGAAAAGAAAGGTGAAAGCACCTAAAAAATGGGAGAAAAAGCAAGGAGAAAGCAGTGAAAAAGAGGGCAAAGCAAGGGGAAGGCACACAAAAAACGGGAGGAAAGCAGTGAGAAGACAGTAGCAAAGGTGAAGCAGCAGCACGGGGAGAGCTGGGTCTAGGACCATCCTAATAATGACACCGGCCCTAGCAACCAAGTCATTTAATTCTCCAGGACACCCACTCTAATAGGAGTCATTCCCACACAAACACACTGGGCCAGTGGGAATACTGCATGACAATCTTGCATTACATACGTGTGGCAGAGTGGATACTGGTGTTTAAATGGTGCTTTACCTACAAGGTGCAACTGAGATATAAGCAGGGCAGTAGTATTCTACTTACTGGGGGCAATGGGGACACTGGCATGAACACTGAATCTATAAACTGATGTATGTATAGATGTCTATTAGATTTGAATAAGTTATTCCAAGCCTCAAAGCAGTAGAGGGCTGAACATGGTTTAAGGCAATGACACAGTCAGTACGTGGTTGGAGGGACAGCTGATCTGTGGTTTAAGAGTGAGAGCCTAGACCAGTGTTTCTTAACCTTTTGATTTATATGGCTCCCTCATTAATCATTATTGCTATCCGGGACCCCCACTGAGTCAGTACTGGAAGCTGCGGACCTAAGGCCTAAGCATTTTCGATGATTTGAACCGCATAACAATACACAACAATACAGGAACAAACATTCATCATTTACACAAATTAGTAAATATTTTTTATTTAATTCAGAAACAAATATTTAAAACTTCTAAATATTGACTCTAAAGGGAAGGTTTGATCTTCAAATTCAATTGGGACCACTCATTGTTCATACTATATTCTGTTTAATACACTTGCACTGCTCCTATGAGTTAATCTGTGAATACTAACTTAATTTTTAGTTTCCAATTTCTTCACATTTACAGAACGTTTTAAAATCTTCAGCTGTACATTTTGCTTCCATGTCGGATCTGGCCCTTTTGGCAGGTTCATCCCCCGACTTTTTGCCTCCTTCCTCCTATTTGTTCTGACCTCTTGCTGTTGGCTCTAGGACTCTGAGCACTTTATCACTGCTGATCAGTGCTAAAGTGCAGGTGCTCTCCCTTCTAAAGTTGGTATGATTGGCTTATGCCTAATAGGCATATATAATTCTGGTACAGTGGTATGCCTATACCCAGGGCCTGTAAATTAAATGATACTAGTGGGCCTGTAGCGCTGCTTGCGCCACCCACTCAAGTAGCCTTTCAAGGCCCAGCGCAGGGCCTGCGTGCACAGTTTTCTGCCACAGGGACCTGGCATCCTAATTTACTTGCCAGGCCCAGAACTCCCATTTTACTACATGTAAGTCACCCCTAAGGTAGGCTGTATCTAGCCCTATGGGCAGGGTGCTATGTATGTAGAAGGCAGGACATGTGCCTAGTAGCGTGGCCTGTCCTGGTAGTGACAAACAGCCTGTTTGGTTTCTCAGTGCTGTGAGTGGTGCCTTCTCATCGGATTGCATTGGAAATACCCTGCCTTATGTCTAGGGGGTATTGTCTGATTTATGAGGGGTAGCGTAGGCATGTTTGGTATGGTTTTAATGGTGGTGAGAAATGCTGCTTACTGGTGTAAGTAGATTTTTAATTACTATTACAGAAATACCACTTCTAGAAGGTGAGCATTTCTCTGTGCTTATGACTGGTGTTTTGCCTTGACTCCAATCCACATCTGGGCAGAGTGACAGTTCAGCTTTGTGCATACTTTTCAGACAGCCTGTACACAGGGAGGGTGGAGGTGTCAGAGAGGTGCATCTGCATACTGAATAGTCTTCCTGGGCTGAGAGAAGGGAGAGGCGGGGCACACTTGCATCTGTAAAGGCTGTGCCCTGGCCTCACACAAAAGGGTTGTTTATCCTCAACTGATGTTTGGAGCCTGTGCTGGAGGTGAGAGGAGGCACTCCCAGAACCAGATGTAACTGGTTGGAACCTCCTCTCCCCTTTTTTTGTGAACACACCCTCAAAACTGAGTATAAGTACAGGGGAATTTTCCCCACAATTTGGTACATTTTGGAACTTACTTGGAACTGGACGCAGAATGCTGGAGGGACTCACCCGGAACCTCCATGGACTGCTGCTGTTGTGCTGACCTGTGACCTGCTGGGTCACTAGGAGAGACTGCCATCTGCCTGTATCCCTCTTGCGCTGTCCTGCTGCTGGGCCCTGCCCCCTGTGCTCCTTTTTCCCCAGGGGCAGGGTGCCATGGCCCCTGACCCCTGCAACTGCATCAAGCCTGAAGAGTGCTTTGTTTCGCCTATAGTGCCTTGAGAGCACGTGGCTTAATTAGCCTAAAACACAGTGGAAGCACTTTCCTTTTTATTTACTTTGTGCTCTGAAAGCGCATGGTTGTGTACCCAACCTGCCCCAGGTGCTCGTAGGTGCGTTGCTGTTACCTTTGAAAATTCACAGCTGGGACCCGGGTGGCGCATTCACGGAGAGCTGGGAGCGTGTTGGAATCGCGCTCTGGCCTGTGCCCCCAGGGCACCACGAAAGGGAAGAAAGAAGCGAGCGCACTCCAACCATGCCCCCGGTGCACAACCAGGCACTCACTCTGGTGCCTGCTGTCTCCTATGGCCTGGGCAGGCTGCAGCATGCATTGGGAAGCCGGGTGGGGGAATCAATCTATCAATCAATCAAACTAATTTATAGAGCGCACTACTCACCCGTGAGGGTCTCAAGGCGCTAGTTGGGGGGGGGGGGAGTTACTGTTCGAACAACCATGTCTTGAGGATTTTTCTGAAGAGTAGGAGGTCTCTGGTTTTGCGGAGGTTGGTGGGGAGGGAGTTCCAGGTTGTTGGGGCGAGGTAGGAGAAGGCCCTGCCTCCTGTGATGGTTCAATGGATGTGGGGGACTGTAGCTAGTGCAAGGTCGGCTGATCGGAGGTTGCGGGTGGGAGTGTGGAAGTTCTTTCGTTGAGGTAGGTCGGGCCGGTGTTGTGGAGGGATTTGTGTGCATGGATGAGGATCTTGAAAGTGATCCTCTTGTCTATGGGGAGCCAGTGAAGAGATTTGAGGTGTGGTGAGATTTGTCATGGCGGGGGAGGCCAAGGACGAGGCGTGCGGCTGTGTTCTGGATTCTCTGGAGTTTGCATTTGAGTTTGAGTGTGGTGCCGGCGTAGAGGGCGTTACCGTAGTCAAGTCTGCTGCTGATGAGTGCATGGGTGACTGTCTTCCTGGTCTCTGGGGGAATCCATTTGAAGGATTTTTTTAGAGTGCGTAGTATGTGGAAGCAGGAGGAGGTTAGTGCATTGATTTGTTGTGTCATGGAGAGGGAGGGGTTCAGGATGATGCAGAGGTTGCGTGTGTGGTTTGCGGGGGTGGGTGCAGGGCCTAGGGCGGTGGGCCACCAGGAGTCTTCCCATATGGTTTTGTTGGGGCCGAAGATGATGATCTCGGTTTTGTTGGAGTTAAGCTTGAGGTGGTTAGTTGTCATCCAGTTGGCGGTGTCGAGGAGAGCAGCGTGTAGGTTGGTTTTGGCGGTGGTGGGGTTGCGGGTGAGGGAGGGGATGAGTTGGGTGTCATCTGCGTAGGAGAGGATAGTGATTCCATGTGGTCAGAGGATGTTGGCTAGGGGGATCATGTAAATGTTGCAGAGTGTGGGGCTGAGGGAGGACCCTTGGGGGACTCCGCAGATGATCTTGGTAGCGGTGGAGTGGAAAGGTGGGAGGCGGACTCTCTGGGTCCGGTCGGTGAGGAAGGAGGTGAGCCAGTCTAAGGCTTTGTGGCGAATTCCTATGTTGTGGAGGCGTGTGCGGAGTGTGTGGTGGCAGACAGTGTCAAAGGCTGCGGAGAGGTCTAGGAGGATGAGTGCGACGGTCTCGCCTTTGTCGACTTTGGTCCTGATGTCGTCAGTGCATGCGATGAGGGCGGTTTCCGTGCTGTGGTTCTTGCGGAACCCAGATTGTGAGGGGTCAAGAGTGTTGTTTTCTTCGAGGAAGTGGAATAGGCAGGCATTGACTAGTTTCTCTGCAACCTTGGCGGGGAAAGGGAGGAGGGAGATGGGGCAATAGTTGGAGAGGATCTCCAGGTCGGCTTTGTTTCTTTTTAGGAGAGCAGTGATTTCCACGTGCTTCCAGGGGTCTGAGTAGGTGGCGGAGTCGAAAGAGGAGTTAATTATGTTGCGGAGTATGGGGGCGATGGTTGGGCTGGCTTTGTTGTAGATGCGATGTGGACAGGGGTCGAAGGGGGATCCGGAGTGGATGGAGTTCATGTTTTTTTCCGTTTCTTCGTGTGTGGTGGGGGCCCAGGTGGTGAGTGTGGTGGGGGGGGGTCGTGAGTGGGGGTTGAGTTGGGTGAGTGAGGGGTGTGTGTGGTGGGTGTGTGTGGTATGAAGCTGTTGTCGATGTCCAGGATTTTGTGGTGGAAGTGGTTGGAGAGGGCGTCACATAGGGGCTGCGTGTGTGTGGGGTCTATGTTGCTGGCTTTGAGTTTGGCTAGCTCTTTAATGATGGTGAAGAGTTCTTTGCTGTTGGAGGCTTCCCCGCCCCTGGAGCCCCTTTTGTCTTGTGGAGGGGCTGGGGGGGAGGAAGCCTCATCGGAGGCTCCCCCTACCCCAACGGAGGCTCCAATGACCTAGTCAGACTGCAGGTGGGGCGGAAGCCTCGCCGGAGGCCCCCCGCACCACCAGATCTTCCCCGGTCGGGCCCCCGCAAGAGTTGGGTGAGGCCCGGCCCGATTTGGTGCCCTTATTGTTTGCTGGCTTTGGCCCCAGAGATCGGGGGCCCCAGGAGGGGCCCATTATATAAACCGAAGGGGGTGTGTGTGGCCCCCCTCCCCCCAAATCATCGGGACGCCCTCTTTGTTCTCTTCTTGGCACTGGAAGTGCCTTTTCATCATGAACAGGTAATTTTCTTGGACATACATAGTTCAAATGTTCCTGGTATGGACATTGAGGATCATTATGTTTTCCTGGTTCTTTTTTTATGATGTGCTACATATAGGTGTTGATGTTCCTTTTATCGGTGTGACATGCTGATATGTTTTATGACTTGCCATGTGTTTTATACTGCTCTTGGTACAGGCATTTATGATACTTTAATGACATGTGCATTTCTTTTGTAATGTGATTCTGACTACTGCTTGTGTTGCAGAATAATAAGTAACGTGTGTTATGTGTGACTACTGCTGGTTCTGCAGAGTACCTATTGTGTAACGTTCTGACAACTGCTGGAATAGCAGGATATTACTGATATGTTGTGTTTGGTGTAATAATTGTGTTGTGTACAAAACTGTTTATTGTCATATAACTTGGTGTTGTGTTTCCTTTGTGGTGGGGATAGTACGTCCCGGGTGTTGTGTGTGTTGTGCAAACGCTTTACACATTGCCTCTGGGATAGGCCTGACTGCTCGTGCCAAGCTACCAAGGGGGTGAGCAGGGGTTATCTTGGATGTGTAACTCCCTTGCCCTGACTAGAGTGGGTGGGTTCTACCTGGCTTAGCTGTATACCCTAGCCAACCAGAAACCCCATTTCTAACATTCCTCATTTATATCCACTTTCTCTGTTAATATTATTTCAATTTGTAAGCTGTCACAGACCCCCTCTGTGGACTTTGCAGACCCCCAGAGGTCCCCGGACAACAGATTAAGAACCACTGGTCTAGACTGTCACTGCATCCTGATGTGGTGTTCTTTAAAGAGGTAGGCCTGCTCCTTTTGCCTAAACTGGAGTAGAGTTGGGACAGTCCTGATGAATGGGGGCATGTTGTTCCAGTTCCTGGGTGCATAGATGGAAAAGGCTTCTTTTTTTGTTTTGTTTTTTTCCTGATGGACAACTTTTTAAATCTTAAGCTTGCAAATTGAGTACCTCGGTCTAAATTAGTAATACCCACCAGTCTGAATACCTGGACCAAAAGTCCTGCCATCCTGAGCACCCCATGAAGCCCGAGTATCGCCCTCATTGGATAAGTAGTCCTGACTAATATGAGTATCAGCTGCCCTACAAGGCAGCAAACTGAGCAGAAGTCTGGTCCATATGCCAGCACCAGGTTGGCTGGCACATCCAGCATCATATGACTGTACCCTGAAACGTTTGAGCAGAACCTCTGATGTAACTGGCCAGATTCATGAGTAAGCAGACAGCTAAATACTGAAAACATCCTGGGACATGCTGGCAGCATCCTGGCATGTAATAGCATGTAATAGCAGTGGTTAGCATGGCATGGTATTTCATGGTCAGCAAATTATCAGAGATTAATATAAACTGGTGCAGGGTCAGTTTTGGCCAGTTTTGGCCATTGCTAGATCATTATAGCTGGTGCTACTGATAGATGCAGGTAGTTTACTGGAGCACACTCCATAATGTACTCCTTTTCTGCTTGAGCAAAAGTGTGACTGCTGTGCAAGCACATTTTATAGTCGCCACACAGTTTCCTTACTGGAACATTTAGGATTTGCTACTACAGATGACTTTTGCTCCTTGGCCCTCTGTCATATCCTGAAGTATTGGAATGTTTTCATTAGTTCCTTTTAAAAGCTGCCTGTATATATATATGGTTTGTAGCCACACATGCATGCATTCATCTTTTCCTACTGTTCCCATCTTTTCTTGGTGGTGTGACCCATTCACTGCCTCCCACCAAACACCAGCTGGATGCAACGTGGGGCTGATGTAAAATAATTTTTAGGGCATTTTTGAATCCCAGTTGGACCTTGCTCATCCTCCCTCATTCCTTCTCTCTTCCTCTTTCTCTGCCCACATCTTCCCTCGTCTGCCTCCACTCGGACCCTTGAACAGGGCGTAGCTTGAGGGGGTGTACCCCCACCCTCCTAAAAAAAATTATTTTGCTGTAAGTAGTTGGGTACAAGTGCGTTCAGTAGGGTTGGTGAACTGTCTGTCAGATTTCACCTCGGATTTTTACACACACAGTCTCACTCGCTATCATCTCTATTTTGAATGCCTTAAAAATGCTGATTTTATAGAATAAATTTGTGTTTTAAGTGCCCCTAACCATCTGCCCTCTTTCTTTCCAATCTCACTTAACTCTCACTTAAGTCCCCCTCATGCTGTGCGTCTCATATAATGTGTTTTAACAAGATAACCCAGCGTGATTGTTGGGAAATCTGAAGCACTCCCCATCTTCAATCAATCAATCAATCAATCATAGCATTTGGAAAGCGCAGCACTATCACCCCTAAGGGGATCTGGGCACTGAGGGTGCTGTGTCTCCATCAGAAAGCCACGTCTTGAGTCTCCTTCTAAAGGGAGGAAGCTGTTCAGAGGTGGAGGGGCAGGCTGTTCCCGGACTTGGCTGCTGTGTAGGAGAGGCAGCAGCCTCCGCTGCGGCTGTGATGGATGAGGGGTGTGTGTGCGAGGTTTAGCGAGGCGGAGTTGTAGTTGTCTTGCGAGGATGCAGAAGCTTAGTTGATGGTTGATGTAGGGTGGCCCTAGGTTGTGGAGAGCCTTGTATGCTAGTGTGAGGATTTTGATTTGGCATGTCTTCTGGACAGGGAGCCAGTTGATGTTCCTGGGTGTGGGGTGATGCTTGAGCACTTGCGGAGGTTGAGGATGAGTCTGGCTGCGGTGAACTGTAGAGTCTAGAGTCTTTTAAGTAGCTGGGAGGACACTCCGGCAAAGAGAGCAGTGCCATAGTGGAGGCCGCTGGTGACCAGGCAGTGTGTAACTGTCTTTCTGGTGTCAGCAGGGATCCGTCTGAAGATTCAGCGGAGCATACGGAGGTTGTAGAAGCAGGAGGAGGCGACTGAGTTTACTTGCAGATTCATAGATAGTTGGCAGTCGAGCTTAATGCCTAGGTTTCCCGCGTGGTCTGATGGAAAGGGAATTGGTCTGAGTTGTACTGGCCACCAGCTGTGGTCCCAAAAGGAGGTGTTCTTCCAGAAGATCAGAACTTCTGTTTGGTTGGTGTTTAGTTTGAGGCAGCTGTTTTTCACCCATGTTGCTAAGTTGGTCAATGCGTTGCGGAAGTTGGCTTTGGCCTTGTGGCCGTCTTCGGTGAGTGAGAGGATTAGTTAAGTGTTGTTGGCGTAGGAGGCTATATTGAGTCCATAGGATGTGACGATGTCTGCGAGGGGGTCATGGAGACGTTGAACAGGGTTGGGCTGAAAGAGGATCCTTGGGGTACGTCGCAGGTGATGTTCTTGGGTGTCGAAGTAAAGGGAGTAAGGAGGGTGCTGTGCGTGCGGCCTGAGAGAAGAGAGGCGACCCACTGAAGGGCGTTTTGTTGAATGCCTATGTTGTATGGTCTGTTGAGGAGAGTGTAGTGGGAGACTGAATTGAACGCTCTGGAGAGGTCCAGAATGATCACAGCGGCCGACTCACCTCGGTTGAGGAGGGTCCTGATGTCATCCGAGGCGGCGATCAGTGCAGTCTTCGTGCTGTGGTTGGCATGGACTTATTGACCACGCTACTACGCCCGCCCCCACTCGAAGGGTACGAAGGTCCATATAAGCACTACATAACCACCTCCCAGAGGCATAGCATGGCATGAAAAGACTGACACTGAGAGCTTTGTAGGCCTAATAAACTCATTTGAGCCCTCAAGGCCCGAATTCCTGCTCTTTAAAGTTCTGTGAGAGCACAAACAGCCCAGCCTGGAGCCCGTCTCAATTTACATGTTTGTTACTCGCCAAAGGTCAGCAATTCGTGGGCTTTTGTGTATCCTTGAGAAACTCGTGTTCGATGCTGCACAGAGTGGCAGTCCGCCGAGACATGGCCTCCTCCAACCCACACCCCATGAGCAGGAACAGCGTGTTCTCTCCCCCCGCCTCTCAATTGTCTGATGGTTTTTACCCTGGTTTCAAATGTCAAAGTAATTTATAAATGCAACAAACGCGTTTTAATGTAGAAGACAAAGGGTTCCCGGTAACAGTACCTACGCGCATTTTATTTCAGGAGTTGTGCTTCCGGTGGGGTTAGTGCTGGTCTAAGTACTTTATTTCCACCACCGATTTTAATATATAGCGCTATAGAGTAGTTAGTCAATTTCTAGGTGCGTCAAGTTTGGAGATTATAGGACCCGAAGTTCAGAGGGCATCAAGTGACTTGTTCATAATCGCAGTCTGGTCAAGGGGGTAGCCGGGATTAGAACCTGCATGTTGTGGTTCAGAAGGTGAGAAACAACATCCTGTCCGAATTTCTTTATCTCCCAATGCAAAACACTAGCACTTTTCGCTATTAAAATAGTGTCACGAGCCCTGCGCCAGGACAGAGAGAGATGTACTGCCAATCAGAAATACTCTACCCACAAGGGATCTGTCCAACCTAGAAAAATGGTTTCATGAAAATGTTCTTCAAAAGAAATACTCTGCCCAGGAGAAATGATGCTCATTTGCATTGTCATCTGCTTTAAATATTATGCTAATAAGAGTACCACTCCGTGGTCCAGTGCTTAATTTGTGTTGGTGGTTTCCGGTGCGGGGCACCAGCACTTATTTTTGAGGGCCGACGCTTATTTTTCTGCCTCAAGTATTTACTGTGAGCCAAAGACATATATGGGAAAGACGGAAGAAGAGAAAAACGAAAAAGCGCCGCAAAGAGACAAATCAGAAAGCTGCAAGAGCAAGCTGAAGGGGCTGGGAGTGGCTGTAAATGGATTAAAGAGGCCCGAGGTGGCTTCAGGATTGCGTTGCCTCAGTATTCCGTGCTCGCACATTCAATTGCAGCAGCTGCGTGTGAACCGGCACGTTTTTATTTACAAATTAAGCATTGCTACAATGAACTGCCCATGTGTCAATTCCCCACCGAAGAATTCCTGCATGCCTGTCAGCTTCTACCTCCTCCCAGTATATGTTATGCCATGATTGCTGGGTTTCTTCTACATGGGAGGCGGGTGTGTGCCTGGTGCAGAGGGTCATATGCAGGATCCTAGATTAAGGGGCAGAGGTGATCTATGTACCTAAGGAGTGCACGCCTCACAGGTGACAATGCTCCTGTGCAGAAGTTAATGTTAGGGGTCAAACGGGAGGTGCTGGGGTGCTTGCCTCTTACGTCAGTATACAGGAGGTTGAATGTGATTGGTGAATGGGAAGTGCTTAAGAGCTGCCTGGTGATGGGATGTTCTGTGGAATGAGTCAGTTGGTTTGTGTGTAGAAATAGGGACCAGAGAGGCGTGTTGCAGCATCCTCAGGAAAGACTCCTCCAGGGGCAAGTACTTACTACCCCTCTGGGTGGCCCAGGTGCTACAAGAGCTAGGCAGTTAATTAGAAGCCTGGGCCACCACCACCTAAGCACGACTTAGGGTGCCTCACAGTTCTAGGTGATACAGGTGAAATTGGTCAGAAATGTCTCTCTTCATCTCTTGCAGGGTATAGGCAGGTCTTCTTTGTACTTCAATGAAACACAGACTTCATGGGTATAATTTCTACTCCATAGCCACTTTTGGCATTGAATGGGTGCCCGTGCTTAATTTGTAAATAAAAACATGCTGGTGCCAAAAGCTCTCCTCTTAAACACACGGCTGCTATAATTAAATGTGCAAGCACGGAATACTGACGCAGCGTAATCCTGAAGCCATCTTGGGTTTCTTTAATCCATTTACAGCCACTCCCTGCCCCTTCGGCTCACTCTTGCAGCTTTCTGCTTTCTACCTGTGGGACACTTTTTCGTTTTTCTCTTTCTCCGTCTTTTCCATATGTGTCTTTTGCTTACAGTAAATGCTTGAGGCAGAAAAATAAGTGCAAGCTTTCAAAAATATGTGTTGCTGCCCTGCACCGGCTCAAATTAAGCACTGCTGGGTGCAATGTTCAGTAATATAGTGTTCTGGGACATATTTTTCTCAGAAAAGCACTGGCGGCTGTCACTGAACAGGGGTGGGGAGGCCAGGACAGGGTGCAAAGGGACTGGGGGAGGTGGAGGTTAAAAAAAAAAAACTTTAAAAAAACCCATTTACCTTGGAAGCCAGATGCGTTCCACACCTCTCCATCCTCTTCCTGGCTGCACAGGCTTCCAGCCAATCATGACGCTGCTGGCAGCAGTGTCGTGATTGGTCTGAGTGGCCTGCTTTGCTGCTCAGACTGGGAATGGGAGCCGGGGCATGTTCTCCACTCGGCTGTGCTATACAGCCGGGTAGAGAGCTTGCAAAGTGCGCATGTCTTTTTGACCGGCCCAACACGGCTGGCCAAACAGCCATGCGCACTTCGTGTGCACATAGCCCTCTTTTACCCCCTCCAACCAGTCCAGTCCTGCCTCACCTCGCACTACGAGGAAAAATAAAATGATAATAACGCAATGTACGTTATTATCAATTTAGTTTTCCTTTTTGGAAAAAACAGTGGGGTGATGCTCCTCCGCCTTAGCAGGTAAGCCGCCCCTGAAGAAAAGTACTATCATATCAGTCACTGAACAATGGTGCTTGTTCTCTGATGTGCCTATAACAGTGATTTCCAACCTGTGGTCCGGGGACGCTGGGGATCCGCAAAGCCTCTTCAGGGGCTCCCCTTCAGCTTAGAAAATTAAATAATATCAACAGATTAGGTCCCCAGCTTTCAGTAATTACTCAGTCGGGGTCCCTGGATTACAATAATGATTCATTGGGGGTCCCTTGGTTCCAGTAGTGATAAAGTGGGTGTCCACGGAAGTCAAAAGGTTGGAAACCACTGGTCTATAACAATGAAGTTGTGTTTAGAGTGGGGGCTCGTCAACAGGGGCATTTGGGTGGTGCCCCATCCCTCTGAGTCATTGTATAACATGCTTAGCCTCTGCACTGCTGCATATTAAACTTAGCACGATAAGGAAAACACAACACTCGTGGAATACCGAGTTTGCACTAGACATTGCACTCTACCTCACCATTCTCTTTATGACAGGAGGAGAAGGAGAAGGGGGATCATGCATGATACATCTGAAAAGTGCTGATTAAAAAGACTGCAAATGGATGTCTGGATTGTGCATGTGTGTGGAGAGTAATTCATGTATGGTCTTACACAGGCACACCTCATATTATGTAGCACACATACAGTGCAAGCCTTAGGCAGCTCAGTACAGCTACTAAAATTGGGCTTTCAGGGACTAATCAGTGCATCCCTGTCCAGTGCTTAATCAGTAAACGTGCCGGTGCCCAAAACCCTCCTCTTAAATACACAGCTGCTGCAATTAAGTGTGCGAGCACGGAATACAGAGGCCGCGTAATCCTAAAGCCATCTCCGGCCTCTTCAATCCATTTACAGCCACTCCCTGCCCCTTCACCTCACTCTTACAGCTTTTTACATTCTCCATTTGTGACGCTTTTTTATGTTTCTCTTCTCCGTCTTTCCCATATGTGTCTTTTGTTCGCAATAAATGCTTGAGGCAGAAAACTAAGTGCTGGCCCTCAAAAATAAGTGGTGGTCCTCTGCACCGGAGACAACAAGAACAAATTAAGCACTGCTGTACCCAGAGATAGTCCACATAGAGCAGCAGTGATGGGGCCACAAGCCCAGTCCCAACTATTGCAAGGGTTGTGCTTCTAGCAGAAGCTGGTAGAGGGCTTGAGACAGGTCTACACATGTTAATTCTCCACCCATTTCTCCATCTTGACTCTTGTTTTCAGACAAAAGAATGATGTCTTAATGGGCTCCTGCCCTGCTGCTTCCCTGAGGAGTTGCTAGCTGAGGAAACAAGTGAAACAAATTAAATCAGGAATGCTGCTCTGTTCATGTATGAGTGAGAATGTGTGTGTTTCAGATTTAGTGGGATGGGGTGTTAATCAGTGAGGATGTGTGTGGATTTTTGTATCTATGAGTGAGAGTGTGAATCAGTGAAAGTGAGTGAAGGGAATGAGTATGAGTGCGCATGATGAAGTGACAGTGTGGGAGCATTACTTAGGGAGATCGCATCTGTGTTAGGGAAAGGGGAATGAGAGTGCGGACGCTGATAGTGAGAATCAGTGAGGGGGATGAGTATGAGTGAGTGTTAGAAAGTGTGAATGAGGGGGTGTGAGTGTGTGTTAAAATGAGTCAGAGGAAGTTGCAATGAGATAGTGGGTTGGGTGAGAATGAATCAATGAGTGGGAGAATGTAATTGAGGAGTGTGAGTGAATAAGAAAGAGTGAGGGAGGCAGAGTAATTGACTGTGAGTGAGTGAGAGTGAACGTGTGAGAGTGTATTACACTTGTGACACAGCAGCTGGCCATAGCATCCTTTTTTTGGACTCTATTCGTTTTCTCAAGAGGTATAAACATCGGGAACATTCCCCCCTCAACTCCCCACACATGCCCAGACGTATATGCAATATCAGTATCTTGGGTTACAGAAATAGGTCCTGCAAGGAAAAGATTGCAGTGAAGTAGCCGTCAGTCCTTTCTATGTCCTGGGTGTAGGTCGTATCTAATCCCACTAATAGTCACCAGGGCTGTCCATCTTGTGCCCATTCGTGTCTCTGTCCTGCCTCTCTATTCCCCCTCTTCCCTCCTCGATTCCCATTGAGCAGTGCTTAATTTGTGCTTGTTGATTCCGGTGCTGAGCACCGGCACTTATTTTTGACGGCCGGGGCTTATTCTTCTGTCTCAAGCATTTGCTGCGATCACAAGACACATTTGGGAAAGACGGAAGAAGGGGAAAGGGAAAAAGCGTCACCAAGGGAGAAAGTAGAAAGCTGCAAGAGTGAGCTGAAGGGGCAGGGAGTGGCTGTAAAGGATTGAAAAGGCCTGAGATGGCTTCAGGATTATGCCACCTCAGTATTCGGTGTTCCCACATTTAATTGCAGCAGCCACGTGTTTAAGAGGAGGGCTTTGGGCACCGGCACGTTTTTATTCACAAATTAAGCCCTGCCATTGAGACCATATTTTATCCCACTTACATGGGCATCCCCTTGTGTGGTATACAATTGTTTCAGCTGCCATGCACCAGTCCAGTCCCTCCCACCATCCCCGCAGTGTGGGTGGGCAAGACGTCCCCCAACATTTCAGTATGTCTCTGCGGGCCGCCATCAGTGCCAGGTTACAGAATATTAGCTCATAGAGGTCCAGAGTGTTTTCACCCCAGACTCCCAATGTGACCAGCTGTGGTGTCAGCTGGAGTTCCAGACCCATAGTTCAGGACATCTCAACGCTCACTCCCTTCTAATAGGAGTCGAGTTCAGGGCAGTCCCAGAGTGAGTGGATTAGGGTTCCCTGCCTGTGACGACCCCACAGACATTAGTCATTAGGAACTCGGGACATTCAGAACAAGCGGGTCCAACTACAGCAAGCTCTATGGAAGATTGATGGTTGAATTAGTCTGAAGCCTGACAGATCGCCACCTCCTGAGGGGGATCTGCTTGCGGGAGACCAGTCATCATCCTCTAGTCTGCCTAAGTCCCTTTCCCACCTCTCTCTCAAGGGGTCCAACATTGGGGGCCATTTGTTTAATAGTGTGCATGTAGTATTCTGGCACTCTAGAGTATGTTGTATTCTATTCCGACAGATATCATCTTTGACGTCAGAATAGAATGTGGATGAAGGAGTTGAGGCGAGTGGAAGCTGGAGGACAGGTCCGTAAAGGATGGCTGAGCTGTTGTATCAGGAATACTGAAATAACTGCTAATTCATCATTACTACGGATACGGAGGTACATTATTTCATTGGAGTGAACTCAGGACACTGCATGATCCATCAGGGGGGATCCCAATCCTCTGTATTCTAGTGGGGACTCTTCAATCTCGGCCTGCAATGCAGTGCAGAACAGAAGGAGAGATCTGAGCTATTGGTTGCGCAGGTTTTGACTCCCCGAAAGTTCCTTCGGCCTGTAGTTCTTCGAAGGATATCAATTACCTGCCCCTCCAGACCTCCCCCAGTTGGAAGATTCCCAATAGATCCCACTTCTTATAGCCTTCTATGTTCTGCGGGCTACTAAACAGGTCTGAGTTCCAGAGGAGGGTCCGCGATGTTGCCCTGTCCCTTCATCCCAATTTACGTGTTGCTTCCCCCCCCCCAGATTGTAATTTTCGCCTGTGTTAGAGTGAGTAGGTGGAGGAGACCTCCCCCCTTAGAGATGGCGCCGGTAGCCCTCCGGGGCTATGGCGAACGGATCAGCACTCGAGGACGGCTCCTGCTGCGACAAGAAGGCCCAATCATTGATAACCAGGAGTTGTGATGCTCAGTAATATAACTGATGGTTTGGGAGGGCGATTCCGCCCGCTAGCTGGTGTCGTGTGGAGAGAGCTATCCGAGGAACTCCGCCATCCCAGAGCGGCACCCGCGTTACGCCTTCATCCTGCGGAAAAACTTGTCTGGGTCCAAGTAGGAGGTCTTCAAAGCGTGTAGGACTTCGGGGAGATAGAACATGTTGTAGAGGGCTGCATGGCCCGGAAGGGATAGTGGCAGCTTCCTCCATCTTCCACATCAGAGCAAAATGCTGTGAGAATCTTCTCCTAGTTTCCTTGCAGAAATAAGTCACTGTCGGGTGTCACGAATATACCCAGATAACTGAATCCCTAGGTCACCCATTCCAAGGGGCTACTGCCTTCCACTGGGGGAGTATCCATTCCAATAGGGATTGCAACAGACTTGGACCATTTAGTACGGGTCCTGGTCTAGGTGAGGGGTTGGGAGATCCCCCACAAAGGACTCCAGGTATGTTTGGTACATGGTAATCCGGCTTTGATACAGCCGTTCCAGGTAGCGTGTAAATTCTCGCCTAATTTCCTGAGGGGTATCTACCAGTTGAGAAGTTGTTGAATCCCCCGAACCCACCCATGCCCCTCCTCCTTCCTGGCCAGCCGCGCCCGACGTTTCTCTGCTTTGTTACCCACTTCATATAGTCGTCCTTGGGTAGCACGGAACTGGGCTCTCGCCTCCTGCCGTGCCAGGGCAGCGTATTCCCACTTTGCCTCTTCCAGTCTATGGGCTTCGTCTTTGGTGGGGCTAGTAACATAGTCTGCCCTCTAGTTGGGCCACAGCATACTTAAGGTAATTCTTGGCAGAACAGAGGCACCCATAGCAACTATGGGGCACCGGCCTTTTGCAGATAATTCTTTGTGTCCAGGAGGGCACCGTGCAAAAGCGCAGACTCTGCCATCCTGCACATGAGGCGCTTCTGGCAAAATGCTGGTGCTGGCATACCAGAGGGAATGCTTCATCTTAAGGAAGGTAACCATAGCATAAGGGAAGGACGCAAACTATGACTTAATGGGGTAATTTTTGATATAATGGTCACCCATGGTATAAGAAGACCTCAATGGCAAAATAGTGGCACGGGTACATGACATGTCATGTTTGGCACAAAGAGCCACTCTTCGCATATACATGGCACTCCTGAGAAAACGCTGACAATGGCACAGTGGAGGTAGTTCTTAATATATGGGGGATGGCGCAGCATGGCAAATGTGGAAAAGATGGGGTTAATATATGGTAAGCATTGGGCACACATAAAGTAATGGCATGTTTTATAATCTGGGTCTGGGTTTTAGCAAGTTCATCTGAAAATTGTGGTTCAACATGCACTATTTGACTCAATGTTGTTTACATTTTTCTTGGGAGGTGGTACCTCGCCAAACCCTTGGAGTGAGGCTCGCTTTGTTCGCTCTGGAATATTAAGGAAATATTACACCCTCCATTTTAAATACCACCAACTGCCACTGTATTTTCATTCAGAATTATTACTAATATTTGGTAAGAGAAAAGTGTTCTTGGAAGTAATCCCACGTTCCCACCAGTAGAGGGAGTCCAGAGTCTGTTTGTCTTACGGCTGTACATTTATGAGCTCAGAAAGGCGTTCCAATCCTTAAAAAGTTATTTTGAATGTCGTAAGAAGAGACTATAAAGCCTAAACGTACATCACCATATTTGGATTTAATTTCATTCCGCATCCAATCCTGAAGTGTGTTTATGCTATGCACACGCACCAGAGAAACCAGCTAAAAAATCATAGCGAACAATTTTTCCGGGTCCTTGGGTGACCAGCTTTTCCAGTCCAGTTATGTTTTTTTTTTTTTTTATTATGGGTTTTCTAGTCTTTATTTTAAAATCGGATAAAACAAGACTGCATGTCCCAAACTACAAAGAAAATAAATGGACTGAATGAGCTCCGTAGGTGCCCTGTCACAGCCATTCAGAACCATTAAAATAAAACAGGTTTTAATATAAATAGGCCTGAAGCCAGTCCCTAACTGCCTCATTAATCTTATATTTGTTTATCTTTTCAAAGGCCCTCAGTATACGTAACCTAGAAAGAAAGATACTGTTGTGCTCGTTCTGACGTCATCAGACGTCGCCCTCCTGTAATAACCCTGGTTACTTCTGAAATCGCCTGGTTCCAATCATAGCTGTCAAGTTTCCCAGGCCCTTGCATGACTAGTTAGGCCAGTCCCGATTTTTTTCTTAGAATTCTGAGACGTGTATTATTTAACGCACTGGACAAACTAGTCAAGCATGAGCCTGGGAAACTTGGCAGCGTGGAGGTCCCTTCTTCCCGATATCCTGACTTCTGCAGGCCACCCCCTCAGTTAATGGGGCACAGATGCTAAGCACAAGGTTCCCATCAGATGTGATGTGTTTGATCTTTGTCCTAGTTTCTCTGTAGCTCCTGCAGCGGAGCTGGAAGGCAACTCACTGGGTTTGAGGCGCTGCCTCTGAGTTTCCAGCAAGAAAAGTCCACAAAAATGACACAGAACCAAAAAAATAAACACTACCAATCACTGCCCTCCCCCCCCAAATCCAAAGGAGGATAGTGTAGGTCGCTGGGTCCTGTACTCTGATACGTCTCAAGCGCATTATTGAGAAACAGGACGGCCTTGAAGATCAGGAAGGGGGAGGAGTGTGGATTGTGAGGGGTGCTTAAAACCTTTTATTTAATAACTGTTTTTAAGAGCTTGAAAACAGAGAGAGAGAGTGTGCGAGTGTGGGTATTTTTTTCTGCATGTGTATGTAAAAAACCCTCAAGTGAAATCCGACAAACACCTCACCATACCTGAATTAAAACACCTGTAACAGCGGCGGATGCCGCAAATGTCAAGAGGTGGGCTTGGGGGACGACGAGGACGGGGGAAACAAAAAAAAATACTTACTGTTCTCGTCGCCAATACCTCCTGTTGCCTTGGTCCTCCTCTGGTGTCGCAGCATTCATTGGGACACCAGCACAGGCTCCCCAGCAATCCTGGAGCTGCTTTCATGCTAAACATGGCATGAAAGCAGCGTCAGGATTGGTCTGAGCGGCACAGCCAGCAGTGCAGGGAGGGGCGGGGCTGTGCAACAGGAGATGGGAGGTGGGAGGAGGGAAGAGTGCACCTAAGCACGTATGTGTATTTGGCCGGCCATCTGAGCCCGGCCAGACACACATGCGCACTTAGGTTCCTCCAGCCCAGCTGTATTTAACAGCCGGGCTGACGAAACTGCACAGACTACAGGGCTGTGACAGAGTGGCAGTCACTGCCACTCAGACCAATCCTGGTGTTGCTTTCATGGTTGGGTTTTGCATGAAAGCAGTGCTAGGATTGCTGGGGAGCCGGTGCTGGCGTCCCAGCAGTGAATGCTGGGACACCAGAAGAAGGGGAGCGCAAGCAGCAAGGAGAGAGGCAAGGTAAGTGGTTTTCATTTCTTTTTTTATTTTTACCTTATCGCCATCCCCTCCCCTTGAGTTATGCGGCGGCCGCTAATGATTTTACTGTGAAACCAATTTGGAGCTTGCACCGAATGTGGGTCCTGCAGTAGCATGAAGAGTGGGCTTTTGTGAAACTCCACTGTTGGTGGGCACACCCTTTGGATGTGCCACTAGTCTAACAGAGTTCAGAACCCTTCTAGGGAGAGAAGAAAATGTGGGAGGGAGACTTGAGTCCACTACTAATCAGACAAAATGACTGAGAATCTGTTTGAAAAGAGTAAGGTATGAAAATACGTTATGCAGATATCACAAGTCGATGCCCTAGGCAGTAGTGTTATCCAGACTAGACATATCTCACAGGTTCAGAAACTAGAGCTACTGAGTCCCTAGAGGGTCAGATATAGGAGATATATCCCTCAGGTTTAGCAGTCTCACAGGCTCTGGTGTCAGGCATCAGTAGTGATGATAATGGCATAGACAGCCACATCACTGGAAATGACACCACAATGCTTCCACATCACTCAGGAAATACCAACCTCGGCAGCAAGTGCCATCTGGCATCAAGGAAATACCATTAGCATTAAGTGTACTCAGCGCAGTATGAATAATCCCCAAAATACTCGCTTGACATTTTCAAAAAAATATGTTTTGCTTTCAAATACTTTCATTCTGAGCAAACAAACTCAATTACTTGGATGGAAACTTACATGGAAGAGCAACTTGTCATAGTCTGTGAATAAGTGTTCTACTCAAATACATGCTCGGCTCTTGTGAGAAAGTGGTTTATTACCTAGGGAGATGATGTGTGAATTCCCACAATCTTAAGAAATGGAGTCCCCAAGAAGTAAAACTAACTGATTTCAGTAAAGAATCCTGGGCTTACACCTGGTAGCCGTTGCAGTAAGCCACAGGCTTCTCTACCACAAAATGCATGTAAAGTGTTTGAGCAGCACCAAACCAACATTGAAGTAAAACATGCAAACATATTAGATTTCTTAACCAATTATGTTAAAAAGAATGACATTCTAACGATTAAACTGACACCAAAAGGACATAAATTGGTGGAGAGGATCAGGAATGTTGATTTTTATTCAATGGAGAAAGACAAAGTGAATGTTTGCCTTTGGATATGGGTGACCAGACCCTAGCACACTTTCAAGCCAACTGCATAGGTGGAAGAGTTGAGTAAACCGCAGCAGTTGTCCTTAATCTAAAGTTCTTTCTTATGATGTAGCTGTTTTTCAAGAGGTAAACATCCCTCAGTGGTGCAAGTAAAGAGTCTGTGATCCCCAAGGACTTCACCAGATTGGATCCATTGAATGTGGCACACTTCTGAAGCCTTATATTTCGGTGACAAAAGCTGAAAACTGTAACTTCCCAATTCATTTAGTCACCAAGGTCATTTTGCCACTTTATTCTACACTCAGACTTTGCATTGGATTTTTGAGCTTGAAGTCGTCCAGCAGGGTAAGCCTGAAAGCAGCACGCATGGAAGGCTCCAAAAGGTTCCACACAGTAATGCACCTCTATGCTTGGTCATGTACCTTTTGCGTTTGGTCCCATCAAAACCTTGTTTCCTGATGCTAAAAGCTCTAGGTTAATTCAATCATGACATCTTGCTCACCTCAGCAGCACCTTTTTGGGTAGCCTTGTCACCGTGTCCCGTTCCTTCAGAGGGTAGAAAACTTTGAAGTATCAACTTTGTTATAAGTTGCACAAGTTTAGCTAAGGTTGCTCCCTGTAGGCCCAAACATTCAGAAGTTCTTCTGGGGGATCAAAGCCACCGATCTAAGAAAAGTCATTCTTTCTACCTTTTCTTTTTTAGGGCCACAGCCAAAAGTCTAGTGCCACTGTACTTGTTTCTTCTTCCAAGAACACTTTTTCTCCAGGTTACCCTGTGGGCAAAAGAAGGCTAACTTTCTTGGCCCTTTGACACTGTCCACCAAAGCTTGGGCCCAAGGTCTCAGTCCTCTCCCAGGCAGACAAGGAAAACTGCCCTCTTTCTTCTCCTTGCATTCCTTCCCCAAAGTCCATTTGTGATCTGATTTGCAGATGGTTGGAACTTCAAGATATAACAGTAACTCTGCAGTGGTTGTGGACGGTCCTGAGCCTATGCCCACCAAGTTCCCATCTCATTTGTTACTTCAGTGATTAATTTGCCAGTATGTCCAAATACCAAGGCAATCTTGGGCTCCAATCATTTTGGTCCACTGGTAGGATAAATATTTTAAAAACCATTTAAAGATCTGACATGACATTTACATTTTGGAAAACAGGAACATCTCCCTTTTTAAAGGTGCCCAGAAATTCATCCCGAGAGTGTTCTATATTGTGAGTGACAGCACTGTTGTTTTTCCTTTGCTCAGACTACCCAGCCAAGGTGTTTTGCTAACCACTGAGTTCTTTGGAATTGCACACATATTGTGCTGAGCAAAGGCAACATCTCCTGGGTACGGGGGTTAACAAGACTAAGCGCTTTACTCAATCCACTTTTGGTGCTTCTGATGACCGTAGGGCATATCACCAGTTGTTTCTGCACTGCCCATAGGTCCCATGGGTGGGATGTGGCATGCAGGTCGCTGTCCGCACTTTATGTCCCCTGGAAACACGTTGGGATGGGAGCGTCTTCTGCATAGTGTACAGTCACGACCCCTGCAAGTCCGATGGCATGGGCACTGCAGGGGCTCCCCTGCCCAGCACCGTTTGTATGCGCACTGTCATCCTTGCCCGCAGCGTGCATTCCGAGGGTGCTGGTCGGGACCCCTGTGCTAAGGGATAGGACTCAGCACCCCTAAGGGAGCCGAGTTCTATATCAGAGCACTGTTCCCACTGGACTGACCGGCGGGAACACGTATTATATAATTTTCCCACCCGTCAGCCCAGCGGGAACATTGCAATATGCCGGGGTCTGTCACCGCCATGGCAGTGGCATCCTCCCAGTGAGTTTGGCGGTCACATGGTAGGACCGCCAGACTCATAATGAGTCCCTAAGTATATATACATTATAACATTCAACAGTGACAATAATCTAAGAATTCATTCCACACACTTTGGGGGTCATTCTGACCCCCGCTGGCGGCGGATGCCGCCGGCCTGGCGGCGGATGCCGCCGGCCTGGCGGGAACCACCAGAAGACCGTACCGCGGTCGAAAGACCGCGGCGGTCATTCTGAGTTTCCCGCTGGGCTGGCGGGCGACCGCCAGAAGGCCGCCCGCCCGCCCAGCGGGAAACCCCCTTCCACGAGGATGCCGGCTCCGAATGGAGCCGGCGGAGTGGAAGGGATGCGACGGGTGCAGTTGCACCCGTCGCGATTTTCAGTGTCTGCCACGCAGACACTGAAGGTCTATGTGGGGCCCTGTTAGGGGGCCCCACGACACCCGTTCCCGCCAGCCAGGTTCTGGCGATGGAAACCGCCAGAACCAGGCTGGCGGGAAGGGGGTCGGAATCCCCATGGCAGCGCTGTTTGCAGCGCCGCTGTGGAGGATTCACAGGGGCAGCGGGAAACCGGCGGGACACCGCCGGTTTCCCGTTTCTGACCGCGGCTGTACCGCCGCAGACAGAATGCCCATGGAAGCACCGCCAGCCTGTTGGCGGTGCTTCCGCGGTCGTTGGCCCTAGCGGTCCATGACCGCCAGGGTCAGAATGACCCCCTTTGTCTTATGACAGTTTAAATATCAAAAAAGCTTTTTCTTTGGGCTGGTGCCAAAGTGTCTAGACTGGTGCTGGTGAAATTGTACACCACTTCCCAGAACAAAAGTATTTCTGATAGTTTTCGCCTAATGCATACTTTCAGTACCTTTTCTGTTCCAGCTCTGATGACTTTCATGACTACAAGGGCAAGAAACTAGACACATCATGCTACATCATGCTCCAGTCTGAGGTACTCTTGCCCAGGAAGAACTTTCTTGTGCTGTGATGCAGTTTCTGTGCCTTGGAAAGCTGGGCACTTTGTCTTCTAGAAGTGGGAGAATCCTTCCTTGAGATGTTTGGGTATCTTGAAGTTGAACTGTGGTGGCTATTCCTCAACAGCTGAAATCCTGGGGTGGCATGTGGGGGTGGGAAATGTGGGGATGCTTGTACGTATCCTGTACTCTGCTTAAACTCCTGGGAGACAAACCCCATATTTAAAATGTTTGGACAAACCAGAGTATCCCACACCCACACCATCAAAATATGAAAGATGATATCCTGCCTAAATGTGGACAAAAAATTACACATGCATAGTGATCCCTTGATATGCCCCAAGTGGCCATTACATAGTCAGGCAGTGCCTGACCTAAGACACTACTGTCTGTGGATGGACAGATAACTGCAACTCACTGGCTTCGAAAAAGTGGCTAACTAATATTATCCACCCACATCAGGCACTGGGAGAGTGACCCTGACGTTCAGCTAATGTAATGCTGTAGAAGGGAATGGAAGTGCAGAAGAGGATGAAGCGTAGAGTGTTGGAGTGGTTTTTGGGATGTGGGGTGGTGATGAAGGATACGAGTCAAAGAAGGGGGTGGGCATAATCGCAGTGAAAGATGTGGAAGTGCAGTTCAAACTGGGTTCTCGTCCAAACCTTCGATCATGATTATACCACTGTTAAGAATGGTGTTTGTGAAATTCACTTTCAGTGAAGGTGATGATGGGACCACAAGTTACATGATACAGAGGCGTTATCAGCCATCGCCATGCTACCACACGCTGACCACATATATCCATGCAACTAACAGTAAAACACGTTTAACTTTCCATCTAAAAAACACACTGAATACGAAGTTATGGTTGGATTTAGTCATAAAATCTTAGGGCCTGATCACGACCTTGGCGGATGGGATACTTCGCCCCAAACATGACGGACATCCCTTCCGCCATGTTGCAAGTTCCGTTATATCCTGTGGAACTTGTAAAATGGCGGGCAGGATATATGTTTGTGACGGAGTATCCCATCCACCAAAGTTGTATAAAGCCCTTAATGTATGTTTAAAAGAAAGTTCTAAAACGCACTTAAAAGACACACAAAAGTACAGTTATGGTTACAAAATCAAAATGAAAAACCCCTGAAATTCCACATTTAGGGTTTGCTCAGTACTTATATATGAATGAACACACTGCAAAGTGACACAATTGTGACAAGGAAGGAGGTTCAGGTGGTGATTCACCCGTCCTACTGTACACTACACGTTTTGATTCACACTATAGTTCATTTTTAAATGATGCATTTTAAGATGGAAGTCCTGTACAGTTTCTTGCTCTGGGATGAGAAAGGGAATGCTAGAAATGGGCCTGGCGAATGCTCCCTTTGATCTCAGGCAACCTTATGCTGCTTCGAGTTAATTCTGCTGCTGGGATTTCTCGTAGCAGGGTTTTATATCAGCCATTAGTTTGTTCTTCTGTTGCCCAGATCCTTTAATTATTAATGCCGATTTAGTTGTGCTTTTGAACCAGACAAATGAAGGCATCTGTCCCAGCTTTATTAAAAAGGCAATCTTTATTTCATGCACTTAATGTAACTCCATCATGTATTGGCAATCTTTACAATCCATTAACGTACTCGTACGATTTCCTGTGATTTTAAGTGAAAGGATATGATCCATTTTCTGGTCACTGCAGAATTCTTTATGCAGTGTGCAGAACATTTCTACTTTATGTTTTACACTAGTCAGTGTCGCTGTTCTTCTGGTTGTGGTGAGTGGTCAGTTGTTTACTGGTTTCTTTAAAAGCTTTCATACCACCCTTGTTTTTTTACTGCTTTCAAATTCTTATGTGTACATTCTGATCCTTTACGATATATCCTGCAGATATCTTTTGTTTAGCAGAAGTCTATGCATTTGTTACATAAAGTTGGTTTGGAGAGATATATTATTCTATACTGCACACCAGAAATGTATGTTTGTCTTTGCGCGAGCCTTACCAATTCATTGGCACAGAGCATATTTTTCTAAACCCAATATACACCTCTTTACAAAAGACAACCCCATGGTGGAAGTGACCTGCACTTGTCAATGCTTTATCTTCACAGCTATGATGTGCCTTTAAAAATATACAGAATGACATGGCCATTGATCTTAACACAACACAGATGTGCTCATGTTCTGTGCTCGGCATTGGCACTTACTTAGCACTCAAGCCTACGGCTCAGGATCATTTACAGGAAGCCGGGATACTGGAATGTCAATGGGTGTCATTTACTACCACGCGGGGCTGTGGTGTTCTCTCAAGAGGGGGTCTTCAGCTGCTTTCTGCAGGTCTGTGGCAGATCTGGTGTGGATGGCAATCTTGGTCCAGATCCTGGGAGCATCGATTGAGAGGGTCTGTCTTCTGGTCTTCTCCTTTTGTGGATAAGTTTCCAATCTGCTACCACCTGGCTTATAGTTTGGCACTGTCCACCTGAGATATTGAGTTTCTCGACCAGGTACGCAATAGAGGTGTTTCAGTTTATTATGTACGCAACGATTGGAGTTGTAAGTTCATCGCAGTTGAGGTGGCCTGGTTGAACCTTCTTGTGCGTTCAATTAGACTTGCAGCAGTGCGTACCGGGAATCCGATGAGGTATCGCGGAGACCATGGATAAGGACGATGTCTCCATCCAGGTGAGGGAGGACTAGCACTTGGATTGTCATTCTGCGACTTGTTGTTCAACAACAAAAGGTTTCACCTACTTCAAGAATAGGAGTCACTTGACGAGGTATGTGATGAGTGTGAAGTCAAGTGGTTTTGTGTTGTCATTGGGGAGCGAAGCATAATCAGTTTACTTTGGATTTGAAGCTGTTTGTCAACAGAAGAAATTCTGTCTTGGTTGACTTCGGTTATAAGTAGGGATGGACATCTCATTTTGAGTGAGACTGAGGCAGGTTGTTAAGTATTGTGAGCAGTGGTGATTTCCAGGTAGAGTTGTGTGTCACTGGTCTACTGATGGAGCTTCACGCTAATGTCAGTAAATAGAGCAGTGGTCTACAAACTTTTTAATGCCACGCCCCCCCAGTTGAAAAATAAAAATCATTGGCCCCCCTCAGAATTTTTCACAATTGTTTTATAAAAAGGGCAATGTTTACATATGTCTAAACCTATTTAAACATTGCAGTTAAGTACTGTTACATTTTTAAAAATGCAATAACAAGCTTCTGCTTAAAAAAAGGGCTTGTTATCTGTTCAATGCAACTTTTGGCCAGTGTCTGGCGCCCCCCTCCACCACGGGATCACTTGAGGCTCCCCTATGGGGGCCCGCCCCCCAGTTTGAAGACCTCCGAAATAGGGCTTCAAGTCTTCCATAAGACCGCCCCTTCTTCCAAAGAAGAACACTCAGTGGTGGCAGCCTCAGAACCATCCTTCCGTACAGTCCACTCAGCCAACTACTCCACTTGTGTTATGTTTGAGGCAGCTTTACACCTTGTGTATGTTTTGATATTACTGTGCACGTGCCCTGCATCCTCGCTTGAGTGTCTACATCAGTTCTGCTTGTATTCACCTAAACTGATACAGGTTCCTTGTGTTATTTCTTACCCTTCACAGTATCTCTGATGAAAAGGTTTTGGCTTGTTCTCCCAATAAATAGCAATGCAAGTTCTCAATTCAAAATCAAGATTTTGTTTTTCACCAATAAGGTAGGCAACAATTCCTGAACTGTGCTACATTAGGGCCACTGAAGCCAGCTGCCTTTGGGTACCACCACAAGAGGGCGCATATTGCCATTTTCTTGTTCAAGGTGGAGGGAGAGGCCCCAAATGACAAGCTGCCATTTTGCATGCAGTACTGAAAGTACTTGCACAGGAGTTGTACCATGTTCATTGTGGCCCAGGTTGGCACTGCTGTGTGGGGTTAATTAGGATCAGGGGCCCTGGAATCATGCGATTTTGCAGCCGCGGTGTTTTATGCATAAATATTGGGTTGCTGTATTTGCTAAATAATCCATCATTTGCACGATTCTCAATTGTTTTTAAATCTAACATTTGTTTCTAGCAAAAGTTACTAAAAATGAGGCGACGAGTTGCCCCGCACAAAGGATGACTGTTCACCCGGCTGGTCCTTATTTCTGTATTTGAGGGTAAAAGTGGTGCTGATGCGGTGAAACCTTTGCCCAGATAATGTTGACACGTGTACCAGTTCAAAATACTGAGGTAATGCTAGCACAAAATGTACCACGTAGCGCCACATAATTTGCCTTTTCATGCTGCGTAATTTACCTAACTGCTGCACAATTTAGTCCCCCCCAGCCGCATAATTCCAATGTACCTGATTATGACTTACAGAGACATGCACAGCACACATGCTGCTTCAGGGCATATCTACCCGGCATTACTTTCTAGCGCTTCAACCTACACATTCAAAGCACTATCTTCTGGTTACATCCTCTGTTTGTTGCTGGAGTACTATTTTCGGGTATCTGTTTGCAGTTAATTCTGGTAAAATCTTGTTGTTTGGGGGAGTCCAGGAGAGTTAGATGGGTTCACAGAGCTATGGATCCTACAGCAACCAAAGTAAGGAGAATTTCTTGTGGGCACAGAGGGGGGTAAATGAAAGGATTAATGACGTCACTTTAACATACCTGAGCTCTACATTGCATCCTCCCTGGTATCAAGGTTTAGAATGTATCTACAGTACGAGCGGGCAGCCACATACCTCGTCTGATGAATGAATGGGGGGATGGGGCACCTCCCTGGATGCCTGTTTGCCAGCATGCTATAAATCCAGGACTGGCTACAATGATCCAAGGCTTTTTCAGGGTGTCCAACCCTGGTCCAGCAGAGTTCGATGCACAACGGGTTTCCATGGTAACCGCAGACTATGCAAAGAAATTCCGCTGTTGTATGTAATATTAGCAGGTGTGGACCCCAATGAAATTTCGTCTTGGGTGGGCCTTTCTTAGCCTAGGTTGGACACCCCTAAAACAAGACAACGGCTGACGAGCAAATACCCAGGTACTGACACAAGCAAAAGGCAGCAAGGAGGAAGATAGAATTAAGGCCATCTCTGGCAAGTAATGCGTCTTCGATGATTCGATTGACCTACTCCTGTTGCATTACGCACTTACGCCACAAGGGCAGGAGTAAATCTGGCTCACCCTTGGACTGGAGGAATACCACAAGAATACGCCAAGAATATGTTACAGAAAACTCTTTCTGAATGGAGCTCTGGTTCTCTACTCCCAGCCTTACCACGGGCTGCTGACGGTCCTTCCGTATATTATAGTTAAAGAATTGTAATTGGTGGTTTTACGCGGTTTTCGCTTTCAGACACAATGTCAACAGACCGTGCTCATTGAAGCTGTAAACCTGACCGTCCATGCACGCGCCATCTCAAGTACTAAGATGCTCCAGACTAGGAGAACAGCTTGTAGTGACATGAGCAGTCTGTACCTGGACTGAGGCAACCTCACCACACCTGCGTACAAGTCCTCTGAAAGGACGCATTTATCTGTTGACATGAGGGTGGTGAGTTTGCACAAAGTGACTGTCAACAGTGCAGTGTTTACCAGGCACGGTGTACTCCCAGGACGGAAACAGGCCCGGCCCTGCCTCCTCCATGGTAAATGTCATGGTTAGAGGTCCTCGTGGCCCTAGTGGCATCAGGAGCCAAGGTTACTTGAAAGTGCAGCTCACTTCTTGCGCGTGAGGGAAACGTGCCCGAGTGTGACCAGATTTCAAAACCAACAAGCATTGGCAAAGCCAATAGGGCGCGCCTATGCAAGAGCTTTTGGCTTTGCCAATGTGTTTCAGCCATGTTGTTCAGCAGCGTTGGTGCTGTTCAGAATGGCTAAAAGGTAGCGGCACAGAGGAGAGTGGCGTGGAGTAGAGTGAAGCGTTATGGAGTGGTGTGGAGTGTCGTAAAGTGGAGTAGAGTGAAGTGTTACGGAGTGGCGTGGAGTGTTGTAAAGTGGAGTAGAGTGAAGTGTTACGGAGTGGCGTGGAGTAGAGTGAAGTGTTATGGAGTGGTATGGAGTGTCGTAAAGTGGAGTAGAGTGAAGTGTTACAGAGTGGCGTGGAGTGGCCCAGAATATAGAGTTGAGAGGTGTTGTTAAGAGCGGAGTGCACAATGATAGACGGAGTGCTGAAACTTCTCAAACACTCACCCGAGTCACAGATCTGGGTTTAATCCATCATTCTTTTGCTCACCATGTGATCCCAGTTTGGACTGAGACATATTTGACCCTGTTCCCCATGGGGACAGTCCAGGCCAGGTCCTCTCTGGACTGGAAACAAGCATCCTGGGACCAGTTTCGGGGTATCACCCTTTATCAGCCAGGGTAGCTTGAATTCAGTGGGAAGGATATGCCCAGACATGGGTCCCTTGCTCACTGTGCCACTGGATTCAAGCTAGCCTGGCTGATGAAGGGTGATACACTGAAACCAGTCCAAGGATGCTTGTTTCCCATCCAGGGAGGACCTGGCCTGGCAGCTGGGGCTGGACTGCTCCCAGAGGGAACAGGTTCAAGACTGATTTGCATATGGTTAGGTCAAAACTGGTGTGGCATGGTGAGCAAAAGAACAATGGATTAAACCCAGATCTGCGACTGAGGGTGAGTGTTTGAAAACTTTCAGCACTCTGTCCATCATCCTTTTGTGTTGCAAATGGAGTGACATGGATGCAGTAGATTGTCGTAGAGTGAAAGGGCGTAGAGTGGAGTAGAGTTGAGCAGAGTTGAACGTCGTGGAGTGGTATCGAGTATTGTGGAGTGCTTTACAGCAGAGTGGAGTGGTGTAGAGGGTGAGGTATAGAGTGGAGGACAGTGTTGTACAATGGAATGGCGTAAAGCAGAATAGATTGTTGTAGAGTGGAGTAGGATAGAATGGGGTAATGACATCCAGTGGAGTTGAGTGTTGTAGAGTTCAGTAGTGTAGAGTAGAGTGGAGTGGCATAGAGTGGAGTAGTGTAGAGTGGAGTGGTGAAAAGTGGAGTGGAGTGGGGTACATTGAAGTGGAATGGCATAGAGTAGAGCGACGCAGAGTAGAGACTGTGCAGAGTTGAGTGGCGTGGAGGGGTACAGGCATAGAATAGAGTGGCGTAGAGTGTAGTGGGATAGACTAGAGTGGTGTGGAGTAGAATATAATAGAGTAGTTTAGAGTGGTATAGAGTGGAGCGCCATAGAGTGAAGTAGAGTGCCGTAGAAAAGAGTGGAGGAAAGTGCCATGGAATAGAGTGAGTTGTGTACAGCATAGTAGGGTAGTGTTGTAGAGTGGCATTGAGTGTTGTAGAGTTGAGTAGAGAGTCACAGAGGGGAGTAGAGTTTAATGGAGCAGGGCGTAATAGAGTGGAGTATCATAGAGTGTTGTAGAGTAACCTAAAGTGAAATGGCGTAAAGTACAGTGATGCATAGTACAGTGGCATAGAAAGAATTGGTGTGGAGTGCACTTGTTTTGAGTAAAGTTGTGTAGAGTGTATTGATGTAGAGTGCAGTGATGTAGAGTGGTGTACAGTGCACTGGCTTACAGTAGAGAAATGCAGAGTAAAGAGCAGCGGTGTAGAGTGCAGTGGCGAAGAGTAGATTGTTTCAGAGTAGAGTGACGTGGAGTGGTGCAGGGCAGAGTGCAGTGGTGTAGTGTAGAGTGGTGTACACTGCAGAGGTGTAGAACACAATGGCAAAGAGGGCGGTGGTGCAGAACAGGTTAATGTGGCGTGGAGTGATGCAGAGTGTAGTGCAATAGAGTGCAGTAGAGTTGCGAACAATCAAGTGATACAGAGCAGACTCTAGTGGCATAGAGCAGAGTGATGCAGATTAGAATGGCGCAGCGAGCAGTGGCATAGAGTACTGTGGTGTAGAGAATAAAGTGACATGCAGAACAATAGTGTAGAGTGTAGTGGTGCAGAGTAGAGCAATGTTGAGTTCAGTGCCAGAGATTGCAGTATTACCGAGTAGAGTGTCGTAGAGTGCAGTGGTGCAGAGTAGTGTGGAGTAGGATACGGTAAGTAAAGTGGTGCTGAGTGCGTTGACAGAGTGCAGTGGTTTAGGGTAGATTGGTGTAGAGGGAGCATAGAGTAGCGTGGTGCAGAGTAGACTGGCGCAGCTGTTAGTGCGTAGCATAAAGTGCAGTGGCATAGAGTAGTGCGGAGTGGAGTGGTGTGGCACATAGTACAGTGGATTAGAGGGCAGTGGCGTAGAGTAGATTATTTCAGAGTAGAGTGAAGTGGCGTAGAGTGGAGTGGTGCTGGGTACAGTGGAGTGGTGCAGGGTAGAGTGCAGTAGCATAGAGTAGTGATGTAAAGTGCAGTTGCGAGGGCGGTGCAGAGTAGAGTGGCGTAAAGTGGCACAGAGTGGAGTAGAGTGGCATGGAGTCTATTGGCTTAGAGTAGATTGTTTCAGAGTAGAGTGGGTTACAGTGGAGTAGTGTACGGTAGGGGAGTGGTGCAAGACCGGGTGCAGTAGGATAGATTAGTGATGTAGAGTGTAGTGGCATACAGTTCAGTGTTACAGAGTAGAGTGGCATAGAGTGGATTGGCGTAGAGTGGAGCGGTGCGGAATAGAGTGGAGTTGCCCAGACTGGACTCGTTTATAGTATAGCGGTGAAGAGTGCAGTGGTGCATCATAGGGTGGGGTAGAGTGCACTTGCGTAGAGTAGAGTGTAGCAGAGTAGAGTAGAGAGGCATAGAGTGAAGTGGCGTAGAGTGTTGAACCAGACGCCAGCAGTGCTAAAGCCTGGCCTGGTGGCAATCTGTTTTGGTGGAACATTCCCACCTACATCATTGTTGACAACACACACATCCATTACATAGTATAAAAGCTATGTTTTGACATAGTCAGGATGTTTAGGGCTGTAGTGTAAATAATGTAGTTGTTTCTGGGCTCCAGTTTTCAGTTTTCTAGAAAGCAGTAATCTGAGTTGTCTAGGTTTTTATAGCACAGTGCAACTGCATGTGCTGTACATAATGAGGCTATTACTCATTAAGTGTAATTGTGTAGGCTACACCTTCTGGCTTGCAAATGTGTGTTATCACTAAAAGGATTTGGGACTCTGATTTGCTGACTCTAAACAGAAAGATCATTAGACCTTCACTAGAGGCCACATTAATCAAAAGCAACTGTAGTATTGGGTTTATTTCTAGAACTATATTGTAGGTAGTATTTTGTTGTAGTATTTTTATGTTTTAGGGGTATCTGTATTGTGTGTGATTTATTTGGTATATTCCAGCTTCACCTGTGGCATTTAGTATCTCCCTCAGCTGCCGAGCATTCCGTGCTGGACAGTTGAGGGTGCTGGAGGTTTTATGGAAGGCTGGAGTTCCTGTTATCTGACTTGAGAAACTTGTACTGAATAAAAGGGCGTTATCAACATCATCTGTGTGGATGTTCCCATCACTACACCAACTACCACATTTTGGCGACGAGGATGGGATACGAACCCACGCGTGCAAAGCACAATGGGCTACAAACATAGGATTGTTTTGAGGGAAGATGCACAACCCATAGTTTCAAAGGTACGGAACATTCCTATAAGTTTAAAAGGAAAGGTGAAGGAGGAACTTGAAAGGCTTAAAGACAGTGGAATTATCCAGGAAGTGGAAGCAGAACAATGGATAGCTCCCATAGTGGTTGCGACCAAACATTCTGGAGACATTAGACTGTGTATTGATCTTCGCAACCTGAACAAGCAAGTGGTTGAAGACAGATTTCCATTACCGAACATCAATGAAATGATAAGTTCATTAGGAGATGCGAAAGTTTTTTCTACCCTTGACCTAACTTCTGCGTATCACCAAGTGCAACTGACTGAAGATTCTAAACTTCTCACTTCTTTTATTACTCCCTTTGGTGTTTTCAAATTTAATCGTATGCCATTTGGTTTATGTTCAGCAGCAGCTGTGTTTCAGAGACTAATGCAAGATGTTTTAGGTGGGTTGGGGTGTGTGTGTTTTTTCCAGGACGATGTTCTTGTGTTCACCAACACTCATGAAGAACATATCAAGAAATTGAGAAGTGTTCTTTCGCTGTTCAGAGCCAAGGGCATCACACTGAAAAAAGAAAAGTGTAAATTTGGTCAGTCTCAAATAACGTATTTAGGTCATGTTATTTCAGGTGATGGTGTTAAGCCGAAAGATGATTTAGTACGTACTATTGCAGATTTGTCTACTCCGAGTTGTAAGAAAGATATTCAGATCTTTTTAGGCATGGCAGAATTCTATGCTAGGTACATTCCCAATTTTGCTAAAAGATCAAACTCCATTAGATTTTTACTCAAGAAGGGGAGTGAATTTGTTTGGTCAAAGGATTGTGAGATGGAGTTTCAGGATCTTAAAGAAGCACTCTCTTCTGCCCAATCTCTCAGTAGCTTCCAACCTGGTCTTCCGTGTCACCTTATCACTGATGCATCTGATAAGGGGTTGGGGTGTGTATTGAAGCAACTGAGAGAGGGATTTGAAACCACGGTTGCGTTTGCTTTTCGCACTTTACGTGGTGCAGAATTTAATTATTCTACTATAGAGAAAGAAGCTCTCGCAATTTATTGGGCCGTTAAGAAATTTAAACAGTTTCTTTGGGGAATTTCTTTTGAAGTACTATCCGATCATAAACCATTGCAACAAATATTTGGTAAGAAGGGTTTGGATAATGTTTCTTCTCGCATTTGTAAGTGGATAGTTGGGCTCCAAGATTATAATTTTACAGTGAAATATGTTCCAGGATGTGACAACAAGACGGCGGATTGCTTGTCTAGGTTAGTGTCTGATGATGTTATTGATGAGTGTGATAGCATGTCATGGTGGACGGATGAAAAGGTACGAGTTTGTACTATAACAGATGGATGTGTTTTAGAAGGTGAATGGCGTGAAGAATTAGGTAAAGATGAAGATCTTTCTAATGTGATAAATCTACTGGAGACAGGGAAACTGAAGGATTATCGTGGCACCTCGATTTTACCATACAAGAAAGTGTGGAATGAGTTGTGGTTACATGAAGGTTTGTTGCTAAGGGGTAACAAACTTGTTCCTCCGTTATCTTTACGTGACCGCCTTCTTGCTCTGTCACATTCTGGTCATCCCGGCATAAGCAAAACTAAGGAAAGAATGAGAACATCATATTGGTAGCCAGGAATGGATATTGCTTTAGAAAGGAAAGTACGTGATTGCGTTGAATGCTGTTTGGCAGACAAGACACTTAAGGTGAGAACTCAACCATTAGTACTTAAAGAAAATCCAAATGAGGTGTGGGACGAAGTTGCTATTGACATTATGGGACCTGTGTCTTCTAGGTCTTGTTCGAAGTATATAATTGTATTAATGGATATGCTTTCTCGTTGGCCAGAAGTGTGCATTGTTTCTGAGATCACTTCAAAGGTTGTTGTGGATTTCCTCTCCAAAGTTTTCAGCAGGGAGGGGAATCCTGGTGCGATTCTGTCAGATAATGGTGTTCAATTCACCTCGAAATTTATGAGAGATTTCCTGGTATCTAGGGGTATTGTTCACAGAAAAATTGCACTTTATCATCCTGAAACCAATGGTATGGTGGAGCGTTTCAATAGAACTTTGAAAGAAACCATCCAATTAGCTAAAATAAATGGAGTTGGTTGGGAGAGTTGGGTGGAGAATAAAGTGGAAGAGTACAGGTTCACTCCACATTCCAGCACTGGTCAGACTCCTTTCTTATTGTTTAAGAAGCGTGTGCCACATACAAAAATCAATCCTCCCTGGCTTAGGAAACATCTTTCTTGTGGTGTGGAAAAAGAATCTATTGTAAGCAGTGCTAAAGAAAAAGATGAATATCAACGATTAAGAAGAAAGGAAATCTATGATGTTCGTAAATCTGTGAAAAAAAATGTTGTATGTATTGGTGACAAAGTTAAGGTTAAATTACCAAGAACTGACAGTTCTAGTTCATCTAAGTTCAGTCCTATACATGAGGTTGTTAAAGTGTTTAAAGGGGCTGTCAAACTTGATGATGGACGGATCTGGAATTTAAATAGAATCGTTGTGATTTAATTAATTTGGGGAGAGGGTGGTGTAGTATTGGGTTTATTTCTAGAACTATATTGTAGGTAGTATTTTGTTGTAGTATTTTTATGTTTTAGGGGTATCTGTATTGTGTGTGATTTATTTGGTATATTCCAGCTTCACCTGTGGCATTTAGTATCTCCCTCAGCTGCCGAGCATTCCGTGCTGGACAGTTGAGGGTGCTGGAGGTTTTATGGAAGGCTGGAGTTCCTGTTATCTGACTTGAGAAACGTGTACTGAATAAAAGGCCGTTATCAACATCATCTGTGTGGATGTTCCCATCACTACACCAACTACCACAGCAACAGTGCTTTCATAGAAGAACCAAACATGAATATGTTTTGCCACAGAAAGTGTGTGCACCTCCTCTTGGGAGGCCTGTTTTAAGGGTTATGTTACAGCCTCATAAACTTAAACCCAGCAGGGGCACAAGCAGGCTCCATGGGGAGTGTAATCTGCATTCCTCTCGCTTTCCTACAGACACTCTCACTTTGAAGTCACAGAAAGAAAAGTAAACACCAAGCTCCCTCGGAAGAAGAAGCCTGACAGTTGACCATTGTGTTTAAATGCACAGCAAACGTGACAAGATAAGGACATGATTTAAGGGCCTGTTTACGGAAAGTGAGATCTCGGAAGGATACAGTAAACAAGGTGTGGACAAGGGCAGGAATGAACACAAGCTGGACAGCCTAAAACAAATAGAGTCAGTAAATAGAAAGCAAGGCAATTTAAGTTACGAACCACCAAGCCAACTGTAAGAAATGGTCAGAATGCATTTCCAGGGAAGCTTTTAGAATGTACCCAAGATGTCTTCAGCAAACCAGACAGCTGTGCTGTCTGGTATGCCTCAAGCTAAAGAAGCATTTGCAATGCGATAGGTCTCGCATTTGCCTGAGTTAGAGCTATTGGTGTTGTAAAATCATACCTGGACGTTTGTTGCCACATAAATTGGTCAATCCTGCCTCATAATTTTGTCTTTTTCTGCCACATAATTCCAGTGGCCCTGCATATAACTAAAGTACTTCCATTTACCTCCTTTCTCTATCTGCAGCCAAAAATGAAAATGCTGCCATTTAGCATCCTAATTTGAATCTGATAAGCTAATTTTAATAGAATGCCACCCCACCATCAGAGTTGTTGGCTGACTAACACAATTCCCACAAAAAACAGACACCAATCAGCTACGGGGGAGTAACAAGAGACATATCAAGAGAGTTCAAACAGTCATAGTGTAATAAGGATGTTAAGTTGTCCTGAATCATGGTCATAATTGCAATAAGGAGAGGCTAATAAAACATATATAGTTATCATGCCAATCTGATAAAAACATTTATCAGAAATAAACTTTTGGCATTAGACTGTAATGCTCAAAATAGCCCCTAGAGGACACCACAATGAAAATAGCATTTGTAAAAAAAAAATGGTCTTGTAACCATATAGTTAGTCCCCAGAGGGCATAACCACATGAAAAGAAAACTTCACAAAGTAATGCATTGTACCCCTATATTTAGCGCCAGAGAGCATAGCACATTACACATTTTTAGGACAAGCAGGCCTACTGCAACGAAATTACAAACGAGGCCTTTAAAACACAAACTACTCCCAGCTGTAAAACAAACGTTCCAGCCATGAGAGAGCTTAAACAGACACTGAATGCTGGGATGGGTCATTATTTGGGGGTACCTCCAGCCAAAGGTGGGGACCTAGAGATGATGTAGACGGAAAGAGCACATTGTCATGTATGTTTTGGTTGTGGTCTCATTGTCCTAGGACCACCACAGGCTGAGTTACAAGCAATTTTTTTTTCTAAAAGTAATGGCTTGCAAAGCATTATGGTGTGAGTTTCCCAAGTGCAGTTGATATTGTAGTATCGGCTCTCCCGCTGTGTCTGGAGAGCCGCTTTGAGGATTTCGGTGTTTTTTACAAAAAGCACTTATCAATTACAAGTGTTTTTGTGAAAGCTATGGAGCGTGAAGGGAAAGCCAAAAGAAATGCCTCTGATTAGATAACAGTGTGAACAATGTGACCAGCACTTTAATACCGCCAATGGAGTTAGCGCTGTCTGCGCTGTTCGCCCTGTGAGTGCCATGGCCTCCATGGAGCATGAAGGAGAGAGACAAAAGAAAAAATTGTTCGCCCATGCTGAAGTATATGGCAATCGTGTAATAATCCATGTAACAGGGTCAGTCTGCAAGGCAGTAACAAAACCGCCCCAAAGCGGGACAAAAGTAAAGCATTCACTAATGACAGTAAGGGATTTTTGAAAGGCAAGTCCACAAATGAGTTAAAGTGATGGGTGTGACATGGGCGTGGTTAAAAGCCCACAGAATACTTACAACAGGTTGAAAGGTGCTTGCGCGCTCGACCTAAAAATGGGACACTCTACTGACATACAATTAGGACTATAATCAAAGCCCTCTTGGTCCTAGAGTACAATAACACACAAGCTAGAGACAATGTTAGGTACATGTGGCTTTCATACTAACAGAGATACTCACTGCACATCATAAGATAGGCATGTTTACGGTAATCGCAGACGGCGTTAAGTTCAAATATTCTGATCCATGTTGAATTTACATATATAGACATAAAAACATACAAGGGCTGACGAAGACAAGACGCAGTTAGGATTGCGTACTTTGGCATAGGAACTGCTGATATGGTGGTGCCAGTGACCAGAACTGCTGTGTGCAGACTTTCTATTGCTTCTTTCTATTGTCACACCTGGTCTGCGGGTCACAAAAGAATATTTTTGCAAAGATTAAAAAATGGCATAAGCCACCAAACTAAGGCACACAAGGATATGCTGTATGGCATGTTACATATCAATCTTGGCTGCTTCCCCTTCTCCTAGTAAAGGAGAGAGAATGAAGCAACTGTTTTGGGTAAAGAGATGCCTACGTTTCAAGCACCTGTAAGCATTATCAAAAGATAGGGTATGATGTATGAGTAAAACCAGTGCTTAATATGTAAATAATAACGTTCCGGTGCCCAAAGCTCTCCTCTGAAACACCCGGCTGCTGCAATTAAATGTGCGAGCATGGAACACTGAGGCACTGTAACCCTGAAGCCATCTCGGGCCTCTTTAATCCACTTACAGCTACTCCCTGCCCCTTCAGCTTACTCCTGCAGCTTTCTGCTTTCTCCTTTTGTGACGCTTTTCTATCCTTTCGTCTTTCCCATATCTCTTTAACTCACAGTAAATGCCTGATGCTAAAAAATAAGGAGAATATTTGTGAGCCCCTAACTCCACTGGAGCATCACTTTTCATGACGCTCCGGTGGCGCAATGCCCTGCGCTGTATTTGCAAGGTGGCGTTAAGCCACTTTTTGTGGCTTAACGCCACCTTGTAAATATGGCCCCTTCACACGTAGCCTTTTGCGTGGAAGGAGTGTGAATGCACAACCAACTGGCCGTGAGTCGCAGGTGCCCTCTCCAGGTGCAGCTGGGCAGAAGCAGCAGCTTGGATCAGATGAGGGTAGAAGAGGGCAGGGAGGTGTGCACCTGTGAATGAGAATCTACTGAGGGTAGAGTTGACATCGCCCCATGAATCGTCATTGTGGGAAGGTTTAAAGATAGATAGACCTTAGACCACATGGTTGTATCTCTACAGACCTTTTCCCAGGTCCCCCTGTGATTCCCCCATCTTTAGACCAGATGTTTGTATCTTTTCCCAGGTCCCCCTGTGATTCCCCAATCTTTAGACAATATGTTTGTATCTTTTCCCAGGTCCCCCTGTGATTCGCCCATCTTTAGACCAGATGTTTGTAACTTTTCCCAGGTCCCCCTTGTGATTCCCCCGTCTTTAGACCAGATGTTTGTATCTTTTCTCAGGTCCCCCTGTGATTCCTCCATCTTTAGACCAGATGTTTGTATCTCTGTAGACCTCTTCCCAGGTTCCCCTGTGGTTCCCCCATCTTTAGACCAGATGTGTGTATCTCTGTAGACCTTTTCCCAGGTTCCCCTGTGATTTCCCCATCTTTAGACCAGACGTTTGTATCTCTGTAGACCTTTTCCCAGGTTCCCATTTGATTCCCACATCTGTAGACCAGATGTTTGTATCTCTGTAGACCTTTTCCCAGGTTCCCATTTGATTCCCCCATCTTTGGACCAGATGTTTGTATCTCTGTAGACCTTTTCCCAGGTTCCCCTGTGATTCCTATATCTTCTCTTGCAGGGATTAAAGAGGATGACCTGCTCCCTCTTGAAAAGCTATCAGACCATGCGAGAGTCAAAGAGCTCACCACATTCCGGGCTCTTTCATTCAGGTAATCTTCATTCGGTTAAAATTTAACCATAAAAGATACATACAAAGTTAAAATGTATTTCCCATTAGTATACAATAAAGTGAAAAACACTCAGCTGGAGATAGTTTTCAATAAAACACAGATCTGCGGTCAGCCATAATAATAATATGTGCACAGTAAGCCACCACGTCGCATGAAAACTTAAAGTATTAGACATGTCCATCAGAACCTGCTTCTGTGTCTGACAGAGGGGTGAACATAATTGACCTCCGAAAAACAGAACTCGATAGAAGGTACATTTAGTAAATGCCAAATTTCAGATCTGCACTGTCTAAAATTAGCTATTCTTAGAAAAGGAAATAAATAGTGATTTATTAAAGAATTATAAAATTTGCAAAAAGATGAAACTCAGTGTGGGTGGGGCTAGGTAGGAATCAGAGGGGCACCAAAGAATCTTGGACAGTAAGGTCCAGATTCAGGAAAGGGACTCAAAACATGACGTGTGCGTAAACGTAAGCGTGTAAGAAACTGTGAATTGGTAACCCAAATTAAATATGGCTGCATGCCAGGTGTTTTTATAACTTTTTTTTTTAATAAATATTTTTATTAAGCAACAAAAACAGCTATTGCACAATGCAGCATATGGCAATAAAGAACATGGCATATATCTACGACTCAGAGACAAATTACAGTGGGTGTTAAGCCATCAGAGGTGTAGCATTGTGATAAAAAACCACCCATGCGAAATATTCTAATAGAGCCACCCACCCACCTATGTGCTCCCATTCAGAGAATCACTCCTTACTCCTTCCTATAGGTATCCCACCCTCCCCAGATTTTCTCCCACTTTTCGGTCATCCCTAACTCTGGGACATTACTTTTTCCGCGCCCCGGCACCAATGATTGCCATTCCTGTACGCTGGGTGGTGACTCAGAACCCCAAGCATGCACAAAGTTTTTATAATTGGGCTATAAGTCACCACTGAGGATTTTTCAAAATCAGAGTGTTCTCTTTGATCTTGACACATTAAAATAAAACACACCTTCACTTTGTCCTTCAATTAACATTAATGGCCTTAGGGTTGGAAAATAAAACTGGAAGATCCAGACGGAAGAACATTTTGTCAAGATGCACTAACCATGGAATCCTGCCAAACCCATCTACTTTCAAGCAATCCAGCAACACCTGCCTATTAAACTGTGTTTACTGCTTAGCCTAAAGTGAAATCCACAACATAAGGTGACATCATTTAATATAATCACTGATAAAATCAATACCTAACTCGGCATGACAAAAATATGTAGATGTGGATGAAGACACTTCTAGTTGCCTCAGCAGATTAACGCTCTCTGCCTTCTGAATAACTGGAATGTCCTGGATATCTCACAACCCCGCCCAATAAGTTGCAATCGGGTGGCACTTTACCTTATAGATACCCACTATCTCTTTTAAAGGTGTAGAGCCCAATTGTAAAGAGAATTTGAATAGTGCCTCAGTGCTCCCCACAAAAACCCCTGCACAGACTTGATCGTTCGGCTTCCAAGTCCATGTATCACCAAATAGGACTCCAAAGTAAGGAACCCTATCGTTCTGCTATTTATGGTATACGTTCTTTGATTTGCTTGCTTCAGGCCATTGACCATAATGTGGGTTTTAGCGTCATATGCGGTTCTTTCAAGATCACCCGTGAAACAAGATAACTTGTCTATTAGTCTCTGTGGACCAATTGGGGTTCTGGCCATCCGGACAGCATCCTCGGCATAGAGTAAAGCTTGTATTGAGCACGAGGCCCACGTGAGGGAGATCTTGACCAGCAATTACCAGAAACCTGTCAAGACCATTAATGTAGAGTGCAAAAAGAAAATGGGCGAGCACACAACCCTGCCAAATACCAATGGTCAGTCTGAATGATGTTGTGATCTCCTCATTACGGACGTATCTCACGCTAGCTGTCACCTCCAAGTGCAACTTTCTCCAAAAATGCATATGGTCTTCCACTCCCAGTACCATCATCATACCTCACCATTTGGATGCTTAACTTGATCGAAAACAGATCCTAGGTCCATAAATACCAGATATAAATTGTCCTGTTTAGCTGCAGAATATTTGTTGATTGAGAGTTAGAGATTAGGGCATTGCTCGATGCTGCCAAGGCCAGTATGATGGCCCTACTGCAGATCAGAAAGGATGCTGTCATCATAAGCCTGAGCCTCAAGACGGGCCAGGAGAATCCTCTACCTCTGCAGTTGAGTTAATGAGTGAGATTGGATCCTTTGGATCACACTGGTTACCTTTCTTAAAGATCAGCACTACAATTGAGTGCACCAAGGGTTTTGGAGGACCACTCATTGCTGCACTTCTGAACACATTGGTGATATGTGGAGCCCAAAGGTTATCCTTAAATATATCCACAGGAACCCCCTTAGGCCTGGTTCCTTGCCCTTAAGACACCTACTCAAAGTGGCCACCACTTCAGGGAGCTTAAAACTAATAAAATCTTGCCTGTTTGACTTTATGTCCATACCCTCTAGTGAAATAACTTTATTAGGTTCATGTCCTGCATAAACTGCAGAAAAATGGTTTATCTAGTTAACATGGGGGATCAGCGAGTCTATCTCCGACTGAGAAGCGATTGTTAAAAACAGAAGATTGACAACTTTCCAAAAAGCTTGCTTAGTCTCTATTGACACTAGCTGGTTTAAAAGTTCCCAAACGTCATCTCGTATGGAATTCTTCCTAGCATCCAATGCTCTTTTGTAACGTATCCTGTAGGAGCGCATTTCTGCCATATTTCTAGGGGAGGTTTTTCAAGGCAGCCTTAAGATCACAAAGGGATTTTGAACATTTAGAATCGGACCACCCTCCCAGGTAGTCAGTGCTGCAATGATGTAGTCATTGGTTGGATCGAAATTATTATTATAGAAGATGATTAAAAATACTCCAAAGATTTACACTCAATCCAATAGAGTTGGAATTGTGAGTTAACTAAATTTGACTAGAAATGTTCACAGGAAATGAGACTGAGATCTGATGATACCTTAGGGCAGCAGGATCTTCTCAGTATATAAAGAAGTGGCTACGAGTTAGAAAACAGGGCTGATTGCAGAGGCCCCCTAACTTTTTGCCCCCATTTTCCACTTTATGCTGGTGTTTTCCTGACTCTGATGGTGCCCTGGGTACTGCTAACCAGTCCCAGGGCCTGTGCTATGTGTAAAATCAATATGCAAATTAGGCTAATTATAATTGGCTAAGTTAACCTACCTATAAGTCCCTAGTATATGGTAGGGCATGTAGGTTTAGGGACCACAGCATAGGTAGTGCACCCATAGGTGCACTGCTGAGGTGCCCAGTGTCATTTTTAAGGCAGGCCTGCCTTGCTGGCTGCTTTTAAATTAAAGTTATATGCAAATTCGACTTTGGAATTAAAAGTAGTTCCAAAGTCTTAAACTACCTTATTTTTACATATAAGTCACCCCTAAGGTGTGCCCTATGTGCCCCTAGGGCTGGGTGCCATGTAACTATAAGCAGGGACTTTATAAAAATAGATTTATAAACCCTGGTGAGGTAAAAACAGCCAAATTCATTTTTCCCTCATTGAAGTAAATGGCCTTCATAGGCTAGAATGGGGAGACTTTATTTTAAATTTTAAAGTCTCCTTAAATGTTGCATACCAAGAATTTGGTATCAAATTAATTGTTGTAATAAATCCCACAACTTCCAGTTGTGGGATTTAATATAACTTGTTCAGGTAAAGAGTTTTAGACTTTACCTAAAAAGTTGCCAATTTCAGCCCTGCATTGTTTTTGTGCTGTGCTCTGATTGGCCAGCCTCTAGCAGCCTGGCCAGGCTACCTTGATGAGGTGTGAAGTGGCCTGGCTTCACACAAAGGAATGTGCCTGTGGGAGGGAATCTCCCCTCAGCAGATGGTGAGGCAGGAAGGGGGAGGGCTGCCAAACTGGTCTTCAAAGGCAGAGAAAGACATTTGGAGCAACCAGCAACACCCCCACATCCTGCAACCCCAGACAACTAGGTGCCCCCTTGATTAGATTAGGAGAGGGCAGGAGAGGGGTGTGTTTATGATTTTTAGCCACACCAGTGGGTGGGCTCAGCCAGATGTAACCTCCAAAAATCAGATTCAGCCATGTTGGATTTTTAGAGAATGTTGCCCTCTGGGATGGATTTTTGCCACACTTCCCAGGAAGTGGTCATCGCAGGGGGAAGGACCCTGCCCCTGATTGGAGAACCAGGACCCCCCTGCTTTTCACCCAGGAGCAAGGATAAAACTGGCAGACCTGCACCCACACCTCAGATCCCCGCCAGATTTCAAGAAGAAAAGAACAAAAGGAGAAGAAAGACTGCCCTGCTGGACCCCTGGCCTGCACCTGGAACCTGCACCCAGAAGGACTGCACCAGCTGCACACTTGGGCTTCAGCACAAGAAGGACTTTGCCTGGCTTCAACTGGTTCAAGGAGGGACTCCCTGTTTGCTACAGGTGAAAAATTGCTATCCAGAGTCCCCCTGCACCAACTCCTGAAAAGTGACCAGCTGACCACTGTCCAGTGGCCAAAAAGGAGTTTGCGCCAGGTGCATTCTGGGAGTTGAAGTCTGCACCCCCCAAGGACCATCTCAGAACTTCTGGACCCTTGGGGTGAGCCGTGGACCCCAAAAGAACCTTAAAAGAACATCTGGGTGAAGCCCCATAAGTTTGGAGAAGATTTGAGAATTTTTGTAAAAAAGCTCCAGAGAGGGACCGACACGGACACGGAAATTCTAGCCGGCTTGCCTCAACCGCGACCCGGCCTGACTTGGTGGTTCGTCCCAGTAAAGAAAAATCTCAGAAAAAGAGACTAAGTCCGAAGGTAAAAAGTTGACCGGGACCTCCCAGCCATCGTATCCGAGAAGGGCTCCACGGACGTTGGATCAAGATCCAGGTTTACCCCGGTCGAAGGACTTTCACCTCGAAAAAACGACTAAGTCTGAAGGTAAAAATCTCCACCGAGGAATCTAGCATCGCGTATCCGGACAAGGGCTCCAGGAGGTCGGATTCGACTGGCAGGTTCGTCCCGCTGAAGAAAATCTTCAAAATAAAGACTAAGTCAGAAGGTAACTTTTTAACCGAGGCCTCCCGCGACTTGTAGCCGAGCAGGGCTCCATCGCGGTCGGCCTGAAACTTGGACTTTGCCCCGGTCGAGGTGCAACCAGATGACCCGATTGGCGCTTTTTGTTTCTAAGCGCTAGAAAAATAATAATTCTTTAAAAATTCATATCTCCGGTTCCCTTTATCCGATTTTATTCGTTTTTGTGTCATTTTAAAGATAAAAATATAAACTATTTTTTTTAATTGGTTTTGGATTTTTAAACTGTTTCCTGTGTTTTATTTAATTACTGTTTTGTGATATTTGAATGCTTTACACACTGTCTCCTAAGTTAAGCCTTGACGCTTGTTGCCAAGCTACCAAGGGTTGAGCTGGGGTTAATTTACTGAGACCTAACTGGACCTAACTGGACCTAAGTGGAGGTTAGTGGCTTGTTGCTAGGTGTAGGTACCTACCTGCCCTTACCAATAACCCATTTTCCAACACTAAGGTTAACTGTTATCACTTAAACTTTCACGGTTAAACCTTTTGCAAAGCTCCTTTTACAACAGCCGCCAGACTCGGCGTCCTTAACCCACCCGCTACATGAAGCAAGCTTCCATAGATATTACTCGACCGCATGAATTCATCGGACCACTGCTGCTGGGCTAACAGCAGACTTAGGTCTGGTGTAGGCCAATATGGTTTATTTGTAATAAAATTATAGATGTAATATACTCACTCATAAGAACCGTCAGACAGCCATCTTTGCTCATTGGTCTGCTGTTGCGAAGATCAGGTTTATCTTCTGCCCACTGCAGCGCACACCCTGACGCAGTGGGTCAGGCTGCTTCAGCCTTTGGCTAACTTTACTGAGAGTAACGGCATTCTGCTTGTTCACAAGAGCACATGCGCACGCAAAGTAGTTCCCTCAGTGCTATGGACTACTACGGCAATGTGTTCTTTTCAAGACAAAAAATATTTTTACTTTTAACAATTTGTTTATATTTATGATGGTCCAACAGCTCCTCCAACAATAACATGAAAAAAATGGGAAATCGAAATAGTCTTGCAGCCAGCACCAGACTTACTGCTGTTGCCAATGCTTGTCTGATCTTGAGGCCTCTTTTGACCAGGATTAACTCTTCAACTTGCTGTTTGTACAAAACTCTTATGCATGGCTTTAAGAAGCTGTGCTGGGTTGCCTTTGTATGTTTTTCTGGACAGCCCAATTGTTTTCCTTCAGTGAGCCTGACAGTGATGCAAGCACTGGGAAGGTGCTCCCTGCCATTTTGTTTCTTGTCTGACGTCAGGAAAACACCCTGTGTTATGCTTTTCACTGACCTGGGAAAAGACATAAGAGCTTAGCTACCTGTGGAAGAGCTGAGCTGTGCCTTCCATGAACACCCAGCCAGTGCACAGACATGCACTATTCTAATACTTTGTTCAGTGAAAAACAAATGAGCCTCCATTTTGTCTACAGCAAACTCAGTCTTTTCATAAAGGGCCCGGTGGGATCTCACTCATGGGAGGGGCACAGGTCACTACCATTGTTTCCTTTTACAAACCATTCATCTGTGATCCCGTCTGTGGAACTACACACCACTCTTCACAGTCACGCATCACATTCGCTTCTCACTATTGTTCACCCACGACCTGGTCGTAGACCATCTTTGAAGAGATTATATGACGGAACACCGAATTAAAAACAACTACTAACCTTAACAACGAGGTCGGAACAGCGACCTCGTCCTTACTACTAATGATTTTACCACGAATGCCTTAACAACGATATTTCGTTGTAAAGGCATTCCTGATAAAATCATTAGCAATAGGCACCATTCACCCTACATCCCTCACCCCACCCCCCCAACCCCACCCCAAAACCTAAAACCCCCTGACCCCCCACCCACTCCCCAAAACCAAAAACGCCCCACCCCCCCAACCCCACCCCAAAACCTAAAACCCCCACCCACTCCCCAAAACCAAAAACGCCCCACCCCCCCAACCCCACCCCAAAACCTAAAACCCCCTGACCCCCCACCCACTCCCCAAAACCAAAAACGCCCCACCCCCCCAACCCCACCCCAAAACCTAAAACCCCCTGATACCCCCACCCACTCCCCAAAACCAAAAAACGCCCCACCCCCCCAACCCCACCCCAAAACCTAAAACCCCCTGACCCCCCACCCACTCCCCAAAACCAAAAACGCCCCACCCCCCAACCCCACCCTAAAACCTAAAACCCCCACCCACTCCCCAAAACCAAAAACGCCCCACCCCCCCAACCCCACCCCAAAACCTATAACCCCCTGACCCCCCATCCACTCCCCAAAACCAAAAACGCCCCACCTCAAAACCTAAAACCCCCTAAACCCCCACCCCCTCCCCAAAACCAAAAACGCCCCACCCCCCCAACCCCACCCCAAAACCTAAAACTCCCTAACCCCCCACCCCCTCCCCAAAACCAAAAACGCCCCACCCCCCCCAACCCCACCCCAAAACCTAAACCCACCACTTACCTTCGCCAACTCCCTTCTTTGTACCTTAACCACGCATGTTCGTTGTTCAGAACATACGTAGTTAAGGCACAAAAATACAAAGTCGTGGTTAAAAAAAGCGTTGTTACGCTTTCGTTAACCACGACTTTCGTAATAAAAAAGTCGTAAAAAAGGATGTTTACCCTTTGAAGATGCCACTTCCTACGGTCTTCCTTAGGTGGAAAACTCCCTGGCCATACGCGCCGAAGTCTGAAGTCATGCTACTAGAACTCTGACAATGAATGGGTAACAACATGCTCCATGGTGATAGGTGTCCTCGGCCACAACCATCACTGTATCTAAAGTCAACCTGCAGCCAGGGTCCCAGTGAGCGGTCTTACCTAGGGTACATTCCCAATTACCAGTGGTACCCGGCAGGGATGACCACTGTCGCACCTACTGTTGATATAAGAATGGACTCATTGGCCGAGTCAATCCAGGAACTACTAATATGGAGGGGGGATATGCTTCCACAGTGGACACCGGTTGCTTTCCATGTACAGAGACGACATAGTCCCCTTTGTAGGGGATCCGGCTGATAACCCCTCCCCCACAATAAGAGGGGTGACCATGATCAGATCTGGCCGTTGCTCCGGGATTGTCACATGTTGTGATACGACAGATACAGTTCCACTCAGTGCAAACGTCTTCAGATGTGAACTGGAGTCCCCCACCTGATGGGGGGAAGATTCAGTGAAATATCTTGGGATAGTTTTACACCGTGATGCAGAGGAGGTTATTAGATAAAATTATGGCCCATCAGTGGATAGACAAGGCGAATATCTGGATTAAACTCCCACTCTCGCTTAAAGGACACTTTCCCCTGATTAAAATGGTATTTCTGCTGAAATGTTTGTTTTTATTCACAAACATCCCTGTCCACTTGAATAAAAGATTTTTCCTCCGCCTTAGAACCTTGCTGACTAGACTGATATGAGCTGGTAACCAAACCAGGACGAGGTGGGAAACCATCACATTTATGTACGAATGTGGGGGGTTACCAGACATGGAGCTTTAGTATCTGGTGGCTGAATGGCAGTTTTCTAGATATTGGTATCTCCCAGATATGAGACTGTCATACCTAGTACCAGAGAGGAAGCAAACAGATGAGGTCCCAGAAATCTCCTTGCTTCCACAGGGATTGCCAAAGCCACGGGGTGAAGTTAAAATGGTGAAGTCACTATGGTGGGCTGGCGGACAATATACCGCAAAGCGGGGGGTCTTTTATATACTCACCAGCACTGAGGTTGGCACATAACCAACTTTTGCCACTTACTTAGCAACACACTTACTCCACATATTAGAAAAGATGACATTGTCTGAAATGGGCCATTTATGTGTAGGAGTAAGTTTTTCACAACAGATCAGTTTATCTCCAGGAGCAATCTTAGCTCACTCGGTGTGTTTATGTTCTACAGATTGCAACCCACTGCCCAAGAATAGATCCCGTGGTTCCCAACTGACCCACAAGAGTATTCACCGCTTCCCGACAAGTGAGTTCACCTAGCTGCAGGGGATGGGTCTCCAAAGGGTCTACATTGATTGTAAGGCAGAGTGGGGCGCTCTGCGCAGCTGAGGCTAGCTTGGGAAATGGATCTTTTCCTTAGGTTGGGCGTGCCCGCCGGTGTTTAGATACTGTCGGAAAATGATGCAACCTATTGCAGGCATGATGGGCGAATGCCTAGTGACTCAGTCACTCATTGCACTGGCGGGCTTTGTGAAATGTTCCACACCTGGAACCAGGTGTACCCGGAAAATCAAACCACCCTCTCAGGTAGTCAGTGCTGCAGTGATGTCGTCATTGCTTCGATCGAAATTATGATTATAGAAGATGATTAAAAATACTCCAAAGATTTAAACTCAATCCAGTAGAGTTGGAAGTGTGAGTTAACTAAATTCAACTAGAAATTTTCACAGGAAGTGAGACTGAGATCTGATGGTTCCTTGGGGCAGCAGGATCTTCTCAGTATATAAACAAGTGGCTACGAGTTACCAGGATCCTAAGGTTAACTTTTATCACTTAAACTTTCCTGGTTAAACCTTTTGAAAAGCTCCTTTTGCAACAGCTGCCAGACTCGGTGTCCTTAACCCACCCGCTACCTGAAGCAAGCTTCCATGAATATTACTCGACCGCATGAATACATCGGACCACTCCTGCTGGGCTAACAGTAGACTGAGGTCTGGTGTAGGCCCAAACTGTTTGTTTTTAATAAAATTATAGATATAATATACTTACTCACAGGGCTGGTTTTAGCGCTGGTGGCACCCTGTGCGACAGTCTTTGTTTGGGGCCCCGTACCCCATGACCACCTCCTCAGATCCCTCACTACCACCCGGCAAATGTGTCACTCATCTCTCCATAGCCCCCATTTCACATACATTAATTAGTTTTAAAGGACTTGTAAAGGGTGGCTTTACTAATCCACTCAGCTATCCACACAAAATATCATTCTGTTCTTTGCAGCAGGCACAGTAACCCTCTACGCTACTTTGAGTCAAAACTGCCACTAGAGATCTCTCTCTCTAGCAAGAACATTAATCACAAGAGGTATCTTTACATTTTAATTGTTTCCTGAAGGCTGGACGCACAAGGACCTTTTCAACAGGTGCTTTTAAATTTAAATCACAAGTTTCGTAAGTTATTGCTAAGCACAGCGCTCCCCTGAGGTCAGCACCCGGTGCAGCAGCACCGCTCGCACTGCCCTAAAGCCGGCCCTGCTTACTCATAAGGACTGTCATTGAGCCATCTTCGCTCATTAGTCTGCTGTTCTAAAGTTCAGGTTTATCTTCTGCCCACTGCAGCGGACACCATGAGGCAGTGGGTCAGCCTACTTCAGCCTTTGGCCAGCTGTACTGTGAGTAACAATATTCTGCTTGTTCACAAGAGCACATGCGCACACAAAGTAGTTTCCTTAGTGCCATGGACTACTACGGCAAAGTGTTCTTTTCAGGACAAAAAATATTTTTACTTTTAAAAATTGTTTTATATTGGCGATGGTTCAGCAGCTCCTCCAACAATAAAACGAAAAAATGGGAAATTGAAATAGTCGTTGACAATGCCAAATGTCTCGCAGCCAGCACCAGACCTACTGCCGTTGACAATGCTTGTTGGATCTTGAGGCCTCTTTTGACCAGGATCAACGCTACAACTTGCTGACAGTACAAAAGTCTTATGCATGTCTTTAAGAAGCTGTGCTGGGTTGCCTTTGTATATATTTCTGGGCAGACCAATTGTTTTCCTCCAGTGAGCCTGACAGTGATACAAGCACTCCGAAGGTGCTCCCTGCCATTTTGGTTGTAGTCTGATGTCAGGAGGACACCCCGGGTTTTGTTTTCCACTGACCTGTGAAAAGATATAAGAGCTTAAGTTTAGCTACCTGTGGAAGAGCTGAGCTGTGCCTTGCATGAACACCCAGACAGTGCATAGACATGCTCTATTCTAATACTTTGTTCAGTGGTAAACAAAGAGCCTCCATTTTTGTCTACAACAAATTCAATCTTGTCATAAAGGGCCAGCTGAGGTCTCACTCATGGGAGGGTCACAGCTTACTACCATTGCTTCCTCTTGCACACCTCTCACCTGTGATCCTGTCAGTGGAACTACACACCACTCTTCACAGTCACGCACCACATTTGCTTCTCACTATAGTTCACCCATGACCTGGTCGTAGACCATCTTTGAAGATGTCACTTCATATGTGACTCACATCCTACGGTCTTCCTTAGGTGGAAAACTCCCTGGCCACATGCGCCGAAGTCTGAAGTCAGTGCTACTAGACCTCTGACAATGAATGGGTAACAACATGCTCCATGGTGATAGGTATCCTCGGCCACAACCTCACTTTATCGTAACTCAACCTGAAGACAGGGTCCGAATGAGCGGTCTTACCTAGGATACATTCCGAATTGCCAGGGCCACCTTACGCGGGTGACCATTGTTGCACCTATTGTTGATATAAGAATGGACTAATTTGCCCCATAACTTCAGGAACTACATATTTTGAGGGGGTTATGCTTCCATGGTGGACACCGTTGCTTTCCATGTATCCAGACGACATAGTAGTCTTTGTCAGGGATCCGGCTGATAACCCCTCCCCCATAATAAGAGAGGTGATCATGGTCAGATTTGTCTGCTACTCTTAGATTTGCATAAATTGTGATAAGACAGATATGTTTCCACTCACTGCAAACACCAACAGATGTGAACTGGAGTTATGGGAGTCCCCCATCAGATGGGAGGAAGATTCAGTGAAATATCTTGGGATAGATTTACACAGTGATGTAGGGGAGATTATTAGATTACATTACGGTCCAGTGGTGGACAGACCAAGCAAATATCTGGATTAAACTCCCACTCTCACTTGCAGGACACATTTCCCTGAATAAAATAGTATTTCTGCTGAAAGTTTTTATTCACATACATCCCTGTCACCTAGAGTAAAAGAGTTTTCCTCCGCCTCAGAACCTTTCTGACTGGACTAATGCGAGCTGGTAACCAAACCAGGACGAGGTGGGAAACCATCACATTTATGTACGAATGTGGTGGGTTACCAGACCTCGAGCTTTACTATCTAGTGGTGCAATGGCACTTTTCTGGATGCTGGTAGCATCTAGATGCGAGATTGTCATGGAGAGGAAGCAAACAGATGAGGTCCCATTGATTGCCTTGCTTTCACAGGGATTGCCAAAGCCACAGGATGAAGTTAAAATGGTTGGCTGCACTGTGCTGGGCTGGCGGACAGTGTACCTAAACAGGCGAGGGCGTCTTTTTAATACTCACCAGAGGTAGGTTGCCACATAGCCTACTTTTACCACTTAATAGGGAACAAACCTTGCCACACATATTAGACCAGATGACACTGTCTGAAATGGGCATTTATATTTAGGGGCAATTTTTAACAACAGGAATTACAGAAGAGAGGAGGAAGCTCTCATGTGGAGAGGGGGTCTGTTCAACACTTTCGGAGCGATGTAAGAGAACGCCTGTCTTTCTGATTGGGTTCTGTGCATCCATGGGATGTGTGCAAGTAGGCGTTCTGCAGAGAAGATGTGTCTGGATGGTTGATGGAAGGAGATGTGGTAGATAGAGCCTGAGTTGTGTAGTGCCTTGAATGTGTGTGTGAGGAGTTTTACTTGGGCGCGTTTGTGTATCAGGAGCCAGAGGAGTTCTCTGAAGTGTGGTGTGATGTGAGTTCTGTGTGTGAGGGTGAGGATGGGTGTGGCTGCTGATTTCTGGATAGTTTGTAGTCTTCTAGTGAGTTGCATGGTGATTCCAGCATTGAGAGCTTTCCATAGTCCAACTTTCTGGTGATAAGAGCATGAGTGACAGATGTTCTAGTGTTGATTGAGAAGATCTTCCTCAGCATTTTCTGAGTGTGAAAGTAGGATGCAGTCCTGGCAAAGTCTATACAGTCATGTCCAGTTTGCTGTTGAAGATTATTCTGAGGTTCCTGGCTTGGGTTCCAGATGTAGATGTAGGTTCAAGTTCAGCCTGCCACCAGTTGGATTTCCATGCTGAGGTGTTCTTGTCAGAGGCCACTCATTCTGACTTGTCGGTGTTGAGCTTGAGACAGTCGACTTTCATCCAGTTAGTGACTTCGGTCATGCAGGTGGTGAACTTGGTTCTTGTATTTGGGGCCTTGTCTGAGAGGTAGTGTATGAGCTGTGTTCAATTGGTATAGGAGAGGATGTTGATGTGTGTGGGGATGACGTTGGCCAGAGGGATCCTGTATGCGTTAAAGTGATGGACTGAGCGACAAACCTTGAGGAACTCCTCAGATGAGGAGAAGTAAGGTGCCAGTCTGACATCTTGTGTTCTGTCCAATATGAAGTAAATCAAGTGGAGAACAGGTCCTTGGATGCCAATCTTGTGCAGGTCCCTGTGGAGGATGGGGTGAGAGACTGTGTCAAATGCAGCAGAAAGGTCAAGGAGGATGAGGGCTGCTGTGTCTCCTCTGTCAAGGCCCATGCGGGTATTGTATGTGGTGGCGATGAGTGTTGTTTCTATAGTGTGGTTGGGTCTGAATCCAGACTGCTGCGCGTCGATAAACTGGTGTTGTGTTTCCAGTGGTGCATTTTATATTACATTGCTCTAAATAAATAAATAAACAATGATTGGCTTGGGTACTGTCTTTCACTTAGAGCACATTTCCCTTCTTAAAATGGCCTCTTGAAATAGGCCACTAGTTATCCATCCGTCTTGCCGCTTTACTTCTAAACCTGTAGTCCACAAACAATAACATGCTGAAATCAAGTGTTAGTGCATATCTATCATTTGTGCATTACAAAAGAGGTGTGTGTTGGTTTCTGTTTTTATCACAACTCAAAATTACAAAAAAACTATGTACCTCATTGAAGCTTTCTTGCTGTGATACATTTTGAAATAGTTGTAAAGTTCATTTACAAGTATTTTAATTTTGTTGTGCGTTAGAAAACATTTGACATCCTGCAGCCTTTTCTCTCAAACATCTTGGAGTCCCGCAAGATTGCCACTTGGTTCACTTTATAAAATTCCCTCATTCTGCAATGAAGGGAAGGGACAGCAAACGCTAATCTTCATTTTAAATAAGCAGCAGGTTGTCAAAAGACATGGCATGACACTTGACCTCTGTCATTGACTTCACAGCAAATGCAGCAAGGTAAAAACTAAACTTGCAGGTGTCTTTATCGGTCATTCCCCTTCTGCTCTTCTACAGGGTTATATTGGGGGTGCTGCTGTACCTCCCGCACCCTTGTTTGCAGCGCACCTGGAACTGAAGCAGACAGAGTGTGCCCACAAAAATACAAAAACAAGCATTTGCAATGCAATCGGTCTCGAATTTGCTCCAGTTAGATCTATTGGCGTTGTAAATTCGGTCTCGAATTTGCTCCAGTTAGATCTATTGGCATTGTAAATTCGTAACTGGAATGTTCTTGTCACATAAATTGAAGTAAAACATTAGAGGACAAAAGCGAGCCGATTCAGAGCGCCATGGCCGCCATAAGCATGAGTGCGAAGGAGAGACACAAAAGGAAAACGAAGTTTGCTTATAGTCAAACGTATTGGCAATCGTGCAAATATCCATGTAACAGGGTCAATCTGCAAGGCGGTAACAAAACTTCCCCAAGGAGGGACAAACCTAAAGCATTTAGCAATGATAAAAAAGGATTTTTGAAAGGCAAGTCCACAAAGGAGTGAAAGTGATGGGCGTGAGGTGGGCGTGGTTAAAAGCCTACAATACTAACAACAGGCCAAAGCGCTTTCGCTGGACCTAAAAAAAGGAATGGCTGAAAAATCTAGCTACATGCAATTACAGAGATGAAACATATATTACTTTGCACCCACCAGATCTGAGGACATGCGGGTCCCTTTCAGGGAATACTTGAATAGAGGGGAGGTAATGCAGCCAAAAGGTGAAGCAAGTGCCGAGGATGAGGGGAAATGACCAGCTAGGGAAGATTTGGATTTCGGTCTAGTAACGAGTAGCTCCAACTTACCATTTTATCTAAACAAGACGCAGAAATGAATGCCTTAAAAGAGCGATGTAGGGGACAAGATAAATCATATATGTAATTGATAAGCTCTTATGCTACACTATTATAGTAATGCAAAGGGGGAACAAGGCCATCGCTTTATGAATTACAGACACTCACATCATTTTCAATGTACACTGTTAAACATGGAGATGCTTCTACTATTGTCAAAGTAAGTTTTGTACAAATAGCCTTTGGATTTAATAACATAACTATAAATTAAGAACAGGACTGCTTAGTGCCAACATGGTCCTGTCTGCTCAGCACCCCGAAATCTCATTCAAAACAGATATATTCTGACCTGTAGCCTTACTTCAGTACACAGACTGAGTTCCAAGTTCTATTTCTTGCAAGAACATGAGCCACTTAAAGTACAGTTCCTGAACAGAGGCAGAGCAATTTTGCAGGAAGGAAACCATGCTGGCATCAAAAGGCCTTTAAAAAGTAACAGAGTCTAAAACAGAACGCTCATAGAAAAAGGAAATGGAGTGTGGCAGGGTGTTTATGGTCAGTGATCTGCTGTCCAGTGGCAGTAAACCTTCTGTCTTTTGCGCCAATGTCCATCTGAGGCACACCTTTATCCATCCTCCTGACCGTGCTCGATGGCTCTTACAAACTGCTTGTGGTTGTGCAACCTCTGACGTCACTTTTAGGTCAATGGACTTCCTTGCACCCTCCTGCGAACCTCAATTCCAGTGCTTAGTTTGGAGAATGAGTGTTAAAGCCCAAAGGTCTGCCCAGAAGCCCGTAGCGGTGCAATTAAATGTGGGGACACCCAATACCAAGGCTGCCTAGTTTTAAATCCACCTCATGCTGGTTAAGTCCAACACCAGACCCTCTGTGCCCCTCTAACTCGGATCATGGATATAATATTGATCCAATAAATATTGAAACAGAGAAATATCGGAAATTAAATATTGCAAACAAAAATGTCAACTCCATATACATAACTATAAAAATAACAAATATCAAGCACACAAAGGCCCTCATTAGGACCTTGGCGGTCGGTGCTATAGTGGCGTTAGTACCGCCAACAGGCTGGCGGTACATACTGCCATATTATGACAATGTAACACACCGACCGCCATGGCGGTAACGCCCACGGTAATATGACCCCGCCCATCGCCATGGTTTCCGTGGCTTTTTTACCGCCACGAAAACCATGGTGGTAGGCACTATCAGTGCCAGGGAATTCCTTCCCTGGCACTGATGGGGTCTCCCCCGCCCCCTCCCAATCCCCAGAGCCCTCCTCCACCCTCCCCCTTCCATTCCCCCAACATAAACACACATACACACACAGGCATACACAGGCATACCCACATTCACCCATGCATGCATACATCCATGCACACACACACCCACACACACTGACATACATACAAGCACACACGCATTCACACATCACAACATACACGTACACTCACATTCATTCATGCGCACACGCATTACACACGCCTCACACCGCATGCACGCACATAGACACAAACAACACCCCCCAGCCCCCTCTCCTGTCGGAGCACCCGACTTACCTGCACGCAGGGGATCCTCCGGCAGGAGAGCGTCTGCCAGCGGAACACTGCCAGGCCGTATCATGTGTCATGATACGGTCAGCGGGGTTTTACTGGTGTGGCACTACTGCTGGCAGCAGCGCCACCTTACCGCCATCCGCCCCCATGACCGTAGCCGGAATTCCGCCAGCCTTCTGGCGGAATTTTGGCTACGGTCATGATATGGTGGACGGTAGGTAGCCACAGCGACGGTCTTTTGGCGGTAGGCAGCATTTACCGCCAATGTCATAATGATGGCCAAATTTTGTTATCAAAAACACAGATTTTTACATATATCTAAAAAAAATCAGAAACACAAATATTGTCACTTATAAATAAGCATACAACATGTCAAAAATATTGATTACCACAATATCGACTTCAAAATTAGCGTCAAAATAACTAATAAATCTGTAAAAGATACACCTAAAAACAATTTTAACATAAAACAATTACTTCAAATGAACCCTCAACTTATAATAAACATCTATAATTAAATTAAAATATATTACATCAACTAAACATTAAACATTCACCGCAAATAAATCGTACACCTAAAAACATAAAATAAAAACATTAATATTAACTATAAACATTGAAACACAAATAAAAATATAAATTAACCACTTGGTCGCCACAGGCATAATGGTTACGTCCTTGGCTGTGGCGCAGAGGCGCCAAGGACGTTACCGTTACATCCTGTGACCACTGCGGTGGCAAGGCGGGCCAAACAAGCTGACAGAGCCAGGGTTTCCGCCGGACACATTATGATGTTGCATACAGCCAACGTGACTGTGGCGGTTCAACGACCACATCCCAGCAGGCGGAAACAGAGAGCATAAAGGAAGCAACTCACCTGCAGGCAGAGTTATATATCTTGTGCAGCCATGGAGCCCATCACACACGTTCTGACGCTGCTACTGCTCATCGATGAAGTCCAAAATCAACGCCGTAGTGGATGCAAACAAAGGTAATAACACACACCTGACTGTGTCATTAAGTTCAGCATCAGATCGTCACACCATCGTCCACATGATATGGGGCTCATGCTACGGGCACCAAGTACACATGTCATTGTGTCCACAGTCTAAGTCATTCACTCCGAATGACACATTCACAGCTATCAAACACTCCCTTAGGGCAGGTCACTAACACTGCACCACCACACTCCACAAAAACACACGTCTGCTCATCTCAGGTACAGGGACAGTGAAGTGTGCAGAACATTACAGCAACATCACATTTACCTATTCAACTGACACCCACACATTCCTCATTTAGAGTGTCATCAGATTGAAGACACATATGTATGGATGTGACATGGAACACAAATACCCCTTCCATGAAACATCCCTGTCATTCACCAACACATCACCTACATTGCAACACAATGGAAGGTCAATGGGATGCACAATAGATTGTGAAAAAAAATATCCAAAGCTCACAATGCAAACAATAACCGCACATCAGGGATGGTGGCATCAGGAGCACCCATGGAAGGATGCTGCCCTGAAACACATTTCACTTTGCACGTGCCCCTAACACAACATTTGCACATCAACTGTCCCTTCATGAATCTCAGGGACAAACAAACTTTGAGCCAAGTGACATGCCCATCTGCATGATGTGTAAGTGCAAGTCAAGAAAGCACATACAACAGCAACAGCATGGCCATACATATAGATGAAGTAGCTGCGAGGTACACACATCAGAATGGACACACGGTCAATCAATTGCAAAGGAAGCTAGCACAATTGCACACCCTCCATGTGTGGACAAACAAAACTCTCGCTTCCACACATGAGACAAATGTACAATCCATATCAGGGGGACAATTATAACACCATACATGCTGACATTGGCCAACACAAGATGAAATACTTACCGTAGCAAACATAACACAATGCAATGACACCTCAATTAGATTAACAAACAAATATCCATACAGTGAACATCTGCACTTGTCTTGGGTGACAGCAGCACTGCCCACAAAGTCAGATATTGCAAACAACTTCAAATGGATCAGCAGTCAGGGTGAAATACACAAAACTGTAGGCATACAACACACGTTACTCAGGAAAACCATAAAGGTAGAAAAGTAATTGCTGGACAATTACGTACTCAACAAAACAACAACTTGGGTTTCATTAACTCAAATGCTTAAGAGCAAAGGCCATTGGCCAGGCCACATGAGTTAATGCACATTACTGTGCCCATCCTTGACAACAATCAATGCTTGGGAACCTTCACGGGAAGGGGCATCAAGTGGGCAGGCAGGCACCTCCTTGGGCTGGGTGGGGCCTGATTTGGGCTGGGTGGGATTGGGTTTGGGAAGTTTTTTTTTTGTAGGGGTGGGCTTCTTCTGGGGGAAAGAGTATGGTTGCTTGCAGGGGGGGCAGGAGAGGCAGGGGAGGACATAGATGTGGAAGGGATAGGTTGGGATGTGGGTGGGGGCCTCTTGTGTTTGGGAGGGGGTTTGGAGGAACAAGGCTAAGGGCAAGATCGAAAAGGAAACTCTCTTTGGGAAAATGGGTAGCGTCATCAGAAGGAGTGGTGGGCTTGTCTGTGTGTGTAGATGCCTTGGGTGTGTGCTTGTGTTAGGTATGCTTGTGTTTGGGTGGTGTCTGTTGCGTTGGTGAGTGTGGGTGTTTGCATATCTTGGGGGGCTGGGGGTGGAGGTGCTGGGTGATGTGGGAGTTATGGATGTGTGAGTGTCTGTTGAGGTGGTGTCTGTGGGTATGGTGGATGCTTTGGATATGTCTGTGAGTGTTGGGTGGTGTCTGTGGGTATGGTGGATGTGTCTGTGTGTGTTGGGGTGGTGTCTGAGGGTATGACTGATGTGGTATATGTGGATGTTCTGCTTTTGTCTGGGGGTATAGTGTCTGAGGTGTGTGGGTCAGTGGGTATATGGGGGTGTGGTGGATGTGTCACTATGTGTTGTGGTAGTGTCTGTGGGTTTGGTGGATGTCGTGTATGGGTTTGTGGGAGTGGGTGGGATGTCTTTTGAAACAGTGGCTGATGTGGTGTCTGTAGGTGAATGTTGAGTGCCTGCGTGCCGGTGTGTCTTGTAGTATTTGTGTTGATATGTGTTTCTTTTGTGTGTGTTGAGGTGGGTGCCTGCGAATGTGTCTGTGTGCTTGCTACAGATAGGGGAATAAGGGATTGGTATTCTGAAGAGGGAGGTGATGGGGAGAGGATTGTGGGGAGTGGATGGCTGCAGTCAGTGAGGAGGTCAGAGCCTGAAAAGATCTCTGTAGGCCAGAAATGTCACTATGAGTGCCTTCCAAGAAAGCATTTGTCTTCTCAAGTTGGCTTGCCAACCCCTGGATGGCATTCAAAATGGCAGTCTGCCCCACAGAGATACTCCTGAGGAGGTCAATAACCTCCTCACTCAGGGCAGCAGGGCTAACAGGGACATGGGCTGAGGTGCCTGGGGCAAAGGAGATGCACACCGCCTTGGGTAAGCATGCATGGCCAACTCGGTGGGGAGCTGCAGGGAGGGTGGCGATAGAACTGGGGGTGGAGGACAAGGATGGTACAGGAGCAGGTCCTGATGGGTCCACCAAGATTAGGGAGTGGCCACTGGAGGTAGAATCCGATGATGACGAGGTTGATCCTGTGTCCTCCATGGCACTCCCCTCACCCTCCGGGCCACTGGGTCCCTCTGTGTTGTTGGTGTCATGACTGAAGGTACAGTGGCCAGATGCTTTCCCACTTGGTTACACCCTGTCTTCTTCACTTGCCTGGGGTGGGGCTGCAAATACAAATAGGAAAAGGGTCACCATCTATTCCTGGTCACACTTGAACTACAGCTGTGATTAGCAAACATTACTATAATGTCAAGTAAGCCCCAACAACAAACTACATCAAAGTGGCTCCTACATGTACCATATCATATGCATGCATGCAATATGAACTGTCAACAGCCACCCTCAGGAAAATCAGGATCTCAGACAACTACAATTGCATGGGTGAAATTGTGCAATCACAGTAACCATTGAACAAGTAGGAGACCACATCCCTTTCAATGCTTTGCCTCATGGAGCATACCTCAGTTACCTGGTGTCATAACATAGTAGGCCAATGCTAAGTTAATTCCCACAGATCCCACACAATGTCATGCATACATCTATTTGTCACATACACAATAACACACCAATAAGAAATGATGCTCTAAAATCCTTCCATGTTGCTGACAGCAGTGAAGAAGGTGGCATACTCATGTCACAATGGAAACATATCAGCAATGCATAGTTCACCATGTGTAATTTGTCCTAATGGAGTCATGGATGTAGTACTAATGTTGCTCAAATATACTACACATTTGGCATGGAAATGTACACTGTCGACAAAATGAGCACATTGTCAGGGAGATATGTCCCTAAAATATACAACACAATGAATCAGCTAGCCCCAGGGAAATCGCCACTACTATGTGGTACCCATTACAATGACATACTCTGATTGCATTAGTAGAAGCCATTGATCCTTTGTATGTTGGAGAGGCCAAGGATTTGCAAGTCCTTGTAGAAGGCTTTCAACATGTTGCCCAATGAGAAGCTACATCACTGTCTCCATTTTAGTCCTGTAAACCCAAATGTCAGAGGATGAATGGTTGTACCAACCTCCTGTGATTCCAACATAACTGCAAGTAACTCCATGATGCATGCGAACAGTCAGGTAACAAACCTTCCCCATTGCACATGAGCAGTGCACTTTTCCACATGATGCCACATCAATGGCATGGAAATGCACATTGTGTGTACGAACTATAGTCCTACCTGTCATGTCCCTCATTGCTACTTCAGTTGTACATGCCAACTGACATGCAAAGATGCGTGATGGTATGGTTGAGCCAACAATCAATGGTGACACACTCCTGTCTATGGCATCATGTGAAATGTAGCCCCATTGCATATGTCCAATTCCAAACACAGGTTGGCATGCGCTTATATGTGAGGGAATACAGAAATCATCCCATGCACGCAAGTAGACCATGCATGAAACGGAAGTGTACACATTTTGTCAAAGGAGAAAGGGACACATGTTAAAATGTCGGCACAAGGAATGTTGGCAACAGTGATTGCACATAAATTATGTCAATGGACTTTCCTCACTTACCAAGGAAAGGTTTTGAGCTGTAGCTGAACCCAATGAACAATGTATACTCTGTCACATGTACGATGGCCACCTTCAAGTGACAGACACTAGTGAGGCACCAGCACTTGTCACACACGGACGACAAGTGGCCTCTGGGGGGCAGATGCCAATTTATTCACTTAACCAGACACATGGCTGAGGACAGTGATCCATCACTTCTTTTTCGTTGGCCTGTAACACTGAGTAGAGGTCTGTTGCGTAGAATTTACATCAACTACAACAACAAACATTACTTGATTGCTCAATGTACACAGTCATGTATTGTCCTTGGAGAGCAATTTTTTGTGGATTGTACTCAGTCGTTTCCTAGGTCCCAGGGCTAATAGTCAAGGCAAATCAGTATGCACCACATTACATATCTACATAAACAGTTACTCATCTTGTGTGTCACACATGTCCCATCCTCAGTCATCAGAGAAAGATGTCAGAACCTAACACATCAACTTGGCTATGTGACAGGCAGGAATATAATCCTGTACTCACCCCTTGTGGCTTCTGTGCTCCCCTCAAACACCCATCAAGGTCCAGGTACGCCACCACAAGGATTCGGGCCATTAGGGGGTCATGCCTCAACATGTGCTCCGCCCATATTCGGAAGATAGGCTCAGCTGAACCTCTTCGATCTTCTAGGCCCGGCATCTCAGGTCCTTCCACCTCTTGCAACAATGGGCACTCCACCGGCTTTGGACCCCCAAGGTCCACACCTTCTGGTTGTTTACCTGTATGGATGCAAGAGACAAATAAAGTGATTACATACACAACAATTTGCCCAAATGGTTGTGTCACAAACGTCAGAAAAACCAAGCACAAAATGGGCAATTTGTCAACATGCCACAAGTGTAAAGCACACATGCCAATAAGTACAGGGACATGACTACACACTTTTGGATTCATCTGCAGACTAACCCACTACCATGCGCATGGCCTACAATGACTACGCAAGCCTACTGACATCAGGTAGCCCATGTTCCAGCAACATGTACTGTGATGTGATCCGCAATGAAACACTACACACCAATGTGGCTTCTGAAGGGTAAACACCTTAGGCTTGATGGGACAAACACATTTACAGTCTGCAAGATTGACTCCCTGCATACAGTCCCTACAGCAACTACCATAGTACAGACTTTACCCTTACATGTGAGTGACAATGAAAGAGCTGGCATGGTGGGTACGGAAAGTGTCTTCTCTGTGCATGTGTGGACATGTGGCCTGCCAGGTGCAGACTCATGCCACTTCAGGGTAGGTTTCTGTGGTATGTACCTTGTTGCGGTGTCTGAGCCCAAGCCTTTTGTGAGTAAGTAGGGTGTGGAAAAGTGGCCAACTAAACAGTGGGAATGCAAACAGCCTTTTACATTATCAGATACCAGAGTTCTTTGCTTTACTAATTTTGCTGTGACAGTTGAGATATTCAGTCTCTTTCTTCTTCTTTCCTTTTTCTTGGTTTCTGTTTAGGTTTTTCTGGCCACTTTGTCTCATTCCTGTCTTTATCCCGGGATGGTGCGCCTCTGGAAGAAAAAGGAACAGTAAGTGTACAATATCTCTTAATGGGGGAAGACGTAGGGTTGTGAGGGCCTAGATTTACCTGTGCTATACTCAAAAGTGCAGGAAGAGCTTTGCTCTCCGTGCTTGCTCTCACTAGTGCTCCCCAAAGTGTATTTGTAATGTTCACACTCCCATACTTGTGCTGCCCTTCAGCGCTGTCACCTATGAGTTGACCCCGGTCCCCCGCATACCAATGCCCGTAGCCTCCCACAGTGACAGCATATGTGGTTTCGTACCTGACTCAGCGACATTCATCCTGGAACATGGGAGGTCAAAACGTCCTTCTGCCGGTTCCTCTCTGTCTCGCTTCGGGTTCGGCTTGGTTCTCTCTCGGCATCCCCACCAGCTCTCACTGCTGAAGATATCTGCCCTCGTCACTCCTCGTCTCCACGTTCTTCGCTTCCTCACTCTGGCGTCTACTCGCTCTCTCTTGTGTGTAGCTCCGCCTCCTTTAAACATCGTTGAATCTCCTCCCAGCATTTCTCTGGCATCTCCACTAGCCTGGAGAATCCTCCTCCCATGGTGCCCCTGGGGTATTGTGTCCAAACACCTGCGGCTTCTATGCTCCTGACAGACACTACACTCGGCTCTGCATTTGTGATCCTGTCACATACTTGTACCACAGAACACTCCTTTGGACCCATGCTTCTAACCTACAGTGATGCCATTCAACATACAAAGCTATGTAATGTACAATTTCTGCTATGCAAAAAAGCTACTGAGTCACATATCATAACCTCCCAGGAATCTACACACTGTCTGCACTGTGGGTCTTTCATTTGTGCAATAAGCCTGCACAGGACAAATATGACTTCTGTGAAGGTGGCAACAGAGCTGTGGGAGTAAGGGACCTGTCATAAGTCAAAGACACACATTGACAATGATGCAAAATGCACATATGGACTAGTTTGTGGATTTACATCAGTACCCATTACTCATCTAGTCAATGGACTGAGGCATTCACAGCATGTTTTTCCACTAGAGCCTCATATTGGCCACCTGACACGATCTACAGGTCTACAGGGATTGGGCACAGCGGCACAGCTGCATAGCCAGAGTGACTCTCCCACAGCCTGGACTATGTCCCATACTGGGACATACCCTGGTCACTGCAGGCTGAGCATACAGAACCTACATGACACTCACATTGCCATCACTTTCATGCATGACAATACATCATGTGGCCATCAGCAAAGTGGCTTGTGTGGCAACCTGAAGGGCACAGTGAGCCATTATAGGCCTTCCAGACAACAGTTTGGCAAGGCCAGATGTGGGGTAAAAGATCTGTGGCACAATACACATTGCTTACACAAGATGCATACACAGCTCATGATGTCACGCACATACATGTTGTCTAACATTTACAACCATCATAAACAAAGAAATGTCATTGGATGGCAGTAACCTCTCCTTGCCTAGTTATGTGCATCCAACACAAGGAGGACCCCAAGAAAATCACACAACACAATGTGAATGAACACAACATATAGTACTGATCACCAATACCAGCACCCTGTACATCTGATTCATGCCACACAGACTGCAGCAGCAGGCACACAAAAAGTCTAACTGGCACACAGGGGCACATGGTAGCCTGTGAGGAGGGAAAGGATGGTGTTGAACATAGTCAACTGTGTCTATGAAGTACTCACCTGCTCCTCTGATGAGCCACAGAGCTCACCATACAGGGGAAAGACCTCGCTCACAAGCCTCTCCAGCTCCTCTGAAGAGAAGGCAGGGGCCCTTTCACCTGCTGGATATGGCATGATTTCTCCCAGCGGCAGCACACAGCAGCTGAAGTGGTGGAGGTGTTGCTAGCAGCAGTGTCAGGAGTCAAGTGACCGATTTTGCACAACACAGCATACACGTATGCCACGTACGAGGTCATCCCCGCTGATGGACACAGCCACTGGGCCGCGACCTCCACAGGCAACAATGTTAGCTTATGGCTGTGTACACCGTGGTTGGAACCGCCTAGCGCGTGGACGACTTACACCGACGGCCGCGAGCGGTTCCTGATGTCCAGTAGAGTAGGTCAAGCACCCGCCATTTTGGCGGTTTGAAAGACAGTATAGGGTCATATTATATGCGTGTCAGGAAGATGCCCAAGGTGCGGGGATGGACGAATAAGAGGAAAATGAAATTCCAAAGCATCTCCCCTGTCCTTCCGTTCCACCTGTTGACATGCATCTCCTCTATTTTCAGCCCATCACAAGAATATCATCAGATGGGGCAGTCGGGAGGATACTCCTCCTTATCTTTATGGATTTATAGATTCAAGCAGTCTGACTCTCCACAACCCCAAGTTGGTACCTTTAACCCTGGTCACGTGGGATACAGTGCAGCGAATGAGAAGTCAGCTTGCGATTTAAGGGAGGACTAGGAGGAAGCAGGGGGGTACGGAGCAAGAGGTGGTTGAGGAGAGGAATGTCGAAATGCCTCAGTGGAAATCGCAGTATCGATGAGAGAGGCAGACATCGAGGAAGAGAATGCAGAAGTCGACCCAGGGGCCGTACCCAAGAGGGAAGAAGCCGCCGTAGACGCCATCCTGGAAGCAGTGTCAGAGATTGAAGGGAGACACGCTACAGGAGGACCGAAGACCTTTGACAGCCTCAAGGGCCACCGGCGAAGCGTGGCTTACCCAGGTAAGCAATCGCCTCCTGGGGTCTTTTATTAGGGGAGTTTCAGAACGGGAGGTGAGTGGTTAAGTTGGTGAAAGGAATAAAAATTAGTTACACACAGGTTATTGGGAAGCCGACACACCTACTTGCTCGAATCACTACGACGACCTTTGGCGGGAGCACTTGGCATGCAGTACCGGGTGTAACTTGGACTGATACCCACACTAATTGTTTGTGATTTACTAAAGAATTACATCTTGCCTGCATTAAGGCCCAAACATAATACTGACTTTGGTAAAGTTACCAGGAGTTCATAAAGTATTGAGTTATAGAGCTGTTGCATGTTTAAAAGGGGGTAGGGGGAAACGCACACAGAAAGCACAAAAGCCTTTAATTCACCTGCACACCATCTAACTAGTAACTATAAGGAAGATACGAAGGAAAACTGAAACCAAACACTTACCTGTGGCCTGCTTTCTTCTTCCGAGGCCTGTACTCTGTCTCCGTGACTATGACTCCAGCATACCTGAAGGAAGAGAAGTGGAAAAAACGTCATTACCGCTTGTGTTGTACTTATCAGAAATATCAAATAAACAAGGAAAGCACATCAAGATAATAGCATGTCGTATTTCATATATACCTGCTCAGACATCACGGCGTCACAAAAACAATATGCGTTTAATATCATCACAAACATCCTCATTCTATCTTGTTGTGCAGGTCCGACTACACCACCACAAGTGTAGTGTGTTGCAGGGCACAGATGGAATATGACGATGGTGCATGGGCCACCACGGCTGACGGTGTTTTTGGCAGTCAGAAAATACAGTCACATTTCAAGGTGCTATTGTGTAGCAGATAGTTGGATGTCACCCAAATCCATGTTGTGGACACATGTGTTCGCAACCTTGGGGGGTCACATTTGACCCTTCTGTAGTTGCCAGCTGTGATGTGTACTCAGTGTCATGTCTATCCCGTCAGAAATGCTTTGTCACATGATATTGTTGGCATGCATCATGTATGTTGCTGTGGACACAGTGACTAATGTTCCAAATCATGTCTTTTCACACATAGGTACCCTGGGAGAGGGAGAATGCGACAAACTTCTGTCTATCTGTCTACCATCCATTGCCAGACCTTCTTGCCATGGAGGAACGCCACATCACCAAGCTCTATCATCTGAATGGGCATTCTATAGTGGATTTATGCCATCAGTTCCAGCCATACCTGATGCCAGCTAACAGTAATCCATATTGTACCACCCATTGTGCAAGTCTTGTTAGTATTAAACTACCTGGCCACAGGGTCCTTCCAACATACTGTGGCCCTATCTGGTGGTATGTCCCAATCTACTTTCAGTCTGGTGTTGAAAGATTTCCTATCAGCAATGTTGAAGCACATTGACAGCTAGGTCAGGTTCACCCGACGTGAGGATTTAGCCAATATGAAGGCTGACTTCTATAGTTTTGCCCACCTCCCACATGTAGTGGGAGTCACTCATGGCACACATGTAGGCTTGGTGTCATCACAGGCCACTGAACAAGTCTATTGCAACAGGAACAAAATCCATTCCATCAACGTGCAAGTTGTCTGGTGGATCTCTACATCTCAAATGTGTGCGCCCATTTTCCTGGATCAGCCCATGATTCCTTCAAAATGCAGAACAGCACCACACCCCAGCTGATGTCACGACTGGAACCAGAGAGGGCCTTGCTGGTTGGTAAGTCACGTCTGCCCTGATTGTGTGTGTGCAATGTCATGTGCTGCAATCATGAAGTGAGTGACTCATTGTTGAACTTATGTTTCATTCCTTAACAGGAGACTCAGGATATCCTATCCATCCTTGGTAATTGACGCAGTTGAGGAATCCAACTACGCCTGGGGAAGTCCGCTTCAATGAGGCCCATGGAAGAACACGGCAGGCAGTGGAGCGGGCTTTTAGGCTCCTGAAGGCAACATTTCACTGTCTGGACAGGACTGGGGGGAGCCCTCCTCTACTCACCTGACAAAGTGTGTCAGATCACTGTGGCATGCTACATGTTCCACAACATCGCCCTGTGGAGGAATATCCTGTACATCCTAGAGAAGGGGGAGTCTGCAATGCCACCGGGTGAGAATCCTGAAATGCCAACTGAAGATGACAGCGGTGAAGAGGAAGGAGCTGACTTGCGAGAAGATCTCATACACAGCTACTTCTCATAAGTGCAAGTATGTCATGTGATGTTATGACTGTGACTGTACAATTAACTATAGTTGTGAGAGTGTGTGGAGTTTACTGTTTTTGAAACAACTAGGAAGCTGATACTCTGCAAAAATCAGTGAAAGGCTGATTGATAAGATAGCTTTTGACACCCCCCCACCTTGATGATGTTGCTTTGTTTTCCAGATGCTTGCTATGTGATTTGTATCATATGTATGGTTTGAAGCGTATACTCCTTGTTTTGTTCTTTGTACAGGTACCTTCACCATGACATCTTCACGGGGGCATTTCAGAGTTGTGACATTGGTAGGCATGTGATGCTGTCCTGACATATGAAGTGGACATGGATTGTTCCAGGTAATGTAGGTCACATAGTTTGGGTGTATGAGACCTGTGCCAAGACAGCTTGCACAGTGTTTGGATATAATTCAGACGTGCCCATTGGACTTGGTTTGTGTCCTGTGGTGGGTCTGATGCATCATGTGGTCATACAATATGTAGTCCTAGTTGTCTGTTTCTTGGATAATGTGACGTTTGATTACTTTTGTGTGGTATGTGATGAGGCTCAAGCTGATGACATCAACCACTTCAATGTTTGCCTATTCTACAGGACAATTTGTGACAAACCCCTTCCTTGTGATCCAGTGGTCTGTAACTCAGTATGAGTCAATCATTTATGATTTCCAATAGCTCCGACATATATTGACAGCCTATGTGCTGAACACTGTAATAAATGTTTTTGTTTGACCAGACACTTGTATGTATGTGTTTGTGTGGGATGGTTGTATTCCTGAGCGGAACACTGTGTACATGCAGCATATCCCATATTGGACAAATACCTTGGATCTTCATCGTATGGTTCACATGGTCTAACCTATCTTTATGGCTAAATGCCCACATTGCCCAGATAGGCCAGACCGTCCTTCACATCCAGAAGACCGGAAGTGTTGTCGTCACTGAGAGTTTCATCCAGGGGTGTAGTGGTAGTCTATTCTGTGGCCTCCTGGTGCCCAGCGGCAGGTCCACCTTCATGAAAAATATACATTGTTTCTGGTTAAAATGTGACATCTACCTCCAAAGGATTTGTGCTACATTAAGCAGAGACCTTGGACAAAGTTAAGTTGTAGGTAATCCAATTGTGCCTAGTAACTATGCTACTGGGTAATTTCACATTACATGTGTGAAGCATGCCAACCCAATTTGGCTCAAGCAGCTGATGAGATGTGCAGATCAGTTGCACTTTGGAAGATGGCCTGAAAAATACATTTTACCACCAGTGCAGCCAACTCAGTGGAGAGGCAAGAGAAGGCTTTGACCATTTGCAGGCCTAGTTAAATGGGAAGCAGGCAAACCCAGGACTTGGTTGTATATGTGACTGGAGCCATCATGTGCACAGTGTTGTGTCACTGTGTCTGCTGCCAATACCAACCTGGTGATGCAGCTTGAGGTCTTAGAAATACTTGTTGCACACACTAGGTAAGGTGTCATTCCTATTCTCAATAGTTTCCTCTTGGCTTAGCAAGTCAAGATGGATCTAGGTAGACAGACATGTCTCTGATTTGAGCATGATCTGTATCTTGATTACTCCCAGGTGAGTACACTTTAATTGATAGTCCACAAACGGGGGTATTTGGACAAGTGACCACTAGGCTGGTGGTTGGAGAGGGCCTATTGTGCTTTGCATTCAGGTCACTCTTTCTACTACACACACTATACAAATGGTATCCTCCCAGGTGAGTACACTTTATTTGGGAGTTCACAAACGGGTATTTGGGCAAGTGACCTCTTCACTGGTGGCTGGAGTTACAGAAAGAGGGCCTGCTGGGAGTTGCAGTCAGGTCACTCTCTCTAGTCCCCAGCACTTGACAAATGGTATCGATCCAGGTTAGTACATTTCAATTGAGAGTTCTCAAGCAAGGAAATTTGGACAAGTAACCACTGGGCTGGTACTTGGAGTTACTGGAACAGGGCTTATTGTTCTTTCCATTCAGATCACTCTCTCTACTACACACATTATACAAATGATATCCTCCCAGGTGAGTACTCTTCATTTGGGAGTTCACAAACAGTATTTGGACACGTGACCACTGGGCTGGTGGTTGGAGTTACATAACAGGGCCTCCTGGGAGTTGCCACCAGGGCACTCCCTCTGCTCCCCAACACTTGACAAATGTTTGGTATTACATATCTGTATGCTGGCTGCGTAGGAGGCTGGACTGGCTTGTAGTGAGTACCTAGGGGTACTTGCACCTTGCACCAGGCCCAGTTATCCCTTATTAATGTATAGGGTGTCTAGCAGCTTAGGCTGATAGATAATGGTAGCTTAGCAGAGCAGCTTAGGCTGAACTAGGAGACGTGTGAAGCTCATACAGTACCACTAGTGTCATATGCACAATATCATAAGAAAACACAATACACAGATATACTAAAAATAAAGGTACTTTATTTTTATGACAATATGCCAAAAGTATCTCAGTGAGTACCCTCAGTATGAGGATAGCAAATATACACAAGATATATGTACACAATACCAAAATATGCAGTAATAGTATTAGAAAACAGTGCAAACAATGTATAGTTACAATAGGATGCAATGGGGACACATAGGGATAGGGGCAACACAAACCATATACTCCAAAAGTGGAATGCGAACCACGAATGGACCCCAAACCTATGTGACCTTGTAAAGGGTCACTGGGACTATTAGAAAATAGTAAGGGTTAGAAAAATAGCCCACCCCAAGGCCCTGAAAAGTGAGTGCAAAGTGCACTAAATTTCCCCAAAGGACATAGAAGTCGTGATAGGGGAATTCTGCAGGAAAGACACAAACCAGCAATGCAACAACGATGGATTTCCAGTCGAGGGTACCTGTGGAACAAGGGGACCAAGTCCAAAAGTCACAAGCAAGTCGGAGATGGGCAGATGCCCAGGAAATGCCAGCTGTGGGTGCAAAGAAGCTACTACTGGACAGTAGAAGCTGAGGTTTCTTCAGGAACGACAAGGGCTAGGAACTTCCCCTTTAGAGGACGAATCACTCACGCCGTGGAGAGTCGTGCAGAAGTGTTTTCCTGAAGAAAGACCGCCAACAAGCCTTGCTAGCTGCAAATCATGCGGTTAGGGTTTTTGGATGCTGCTGTGGCCCAGGAGGGACCAGGATGTCGCCAATTGCGTCTGGGGACAGAAGGGGCGTCGAGCAAGACAAGGAGCCCTCTCAGAAGCAGGCAGCACCCGCAGAAGTGCCGGAACAGGCACTACAAAGTGGAGTGAAATGGTGCTCACCCGAAGTTGCACAAAGGAGTCCCACGTCGCCGGAGGACAACTTAGGAGGTCGTGCAATGCAGGTTAGAGTGCCGTGGACCCAGGCTGGACTGTGCACAAAGGATTTCCGCCGGAAGTGCACGGAGGCCGGAGTAGCTGCAAAAGTCGCGGTTCCCAGCAATGCAGTCTGGCGTGGGGAGGCAAGGACTTACCTCCACCAAACTTGGACTGAAGAGTCACTGGACTGTGGGAGTCACTTGGACAGAGTTGCTGGATTCAAGGGACCTCGCTTGTTGTGCTGAGAGGAGACCCAGGGTACTGGTGATGCAGTTCTTTGGTGCCTGCGGTTGCAGGGGGACGATTCCGTCGACCCACGGGAGATTTCTTCGGAGCTTCTAGTGCAGAGAGGAGGCAGAATACCCCCACAGCATGCACCACCAGGAAAGCAGTCGAGAAGGTGGCAGGATCAGCGTAACAGAGTTGCAGTAGTCATCTTCGCTACTTTGTTGCAGTTTTGCAGGCTTCCAGCACGGTCAGCAGTCGATTCCTTGGCAGAAGGTGAAGAGAGAGATGCAAAGGAACTCGGATGAGCTCTTGCATTCGTTATCTAAGGAAATCCCCAAAGCAGAGACCCTAAATAGCCAGAAAAGAGGGTTTGGCTACTTAGGAGAGAAGATAGGCTAGCAACACCTGAAGGAGCCTATCAGAAGGAGTCTCTGATGTCACCTGCTGGCCCTGGCCACTCAGAGCAGTCCAGTGTGCCAGCAGCACCTCTGTTTCCAAGATGGCAGAGGTCTGGAGCACACTGGAGGAGCTCTGGGCACCTCCCAGGGGAGGTGCAGGTCAGGGGAGTGGTCACTCCCCTTTCCTTTGTCCAGTTTCGCGCCAGAGCAGGGCTGAGGGGTCCCTGAACCGGTGTAGACTGGGTTATGCAGAAATGGGCACCATCTGTGCCCATGAAAGCATTTCCAGAGGCTGGGGGAGGCTACTCCCCCCCAGCCCTGACACCTTTTTCCAAAGGGAGAGGGTGTAACACCCTCTCTCTGAGGAAGTTCTTTGTTCTGCCATCCTGGGCCAAGCCTGGCTGGACCCCAGGAGGGCAGAAACCTGTCTGAGGGGTTGGCAGCAGCAGCAGCTGCAGTGAAACCCCGGGAAAGGTAGTTTGGCAGTACCCAGGTCTGAGCTACAGACCTGTGGGATCATGGGATTGTGCCAACTATGCCAGGATGGCATAGAGGGGGCAATTCCACGATCATAGACATGTTACATGGCCATATTCGGAGTTACCATTGTGAAGCTACACATAGGTATTGACCTATGTGTAGTGCACGCGTGTAATGGTGTCCCCGCACTCACAAAGTCCGGGGAATTTGCCCTGAACAATGTCGGGGCACCTTGCCTAGTGCCAGGGTGCCCACACACTAAGTAACTTTGCACCTAACATTTACCAGGTAAAGGATAGACATATTGGTGACTTATAAGTTACTTAAGTGCAGTGTAAAATGGCTGTGAAATAACGTGGACGTTATTTCACTCAGGCTGCAGTGGCAGGCCTGTGTAAGAATTGTCAGAGCTCCCTATGGGTGGCAAAAGAAATGCTGCAGCCCATAGGGATCTCCTGGAACCCCAATACCCTGGGTACCTCAGTACCATATACTAGGCAATTATAAGGGTGTTCCAGTATGCCAATGTAGATTGGTAAAATTGGTCACTAGCCTGTTAGTGACAATTTGTACAGAGAGAGCATAACCACTGAGGTTCTGATTAGCAGAGCCTCAGTGAGACAGTTAGGCACCACACAGGGAACACATACATATAGGTCCCAAACTTATGAGCACTGGGGTCCTGGCTAGCAGGGTCCCAGTGACACATAACAAACATACTGAAAACATAGGGTTTTCACTATGAGCACTGGGCCCTGGCTAGCAGGATCCCAGTGAGACAGTGAAAACACCCTGACATACACTCACAAACAGGCCAAAAGTGGGGGTAACAAGGCTAGAAAGAGGCTACTTTCTCACAGGCTGCATTTAGGTTTGAGCATAAGTTTACATTTTGGGACATACCTTGAGTCCTGAAATCAGTTTTTGTTATTAAGAGATTTCCAAGCACCCTTTGGATGTATGGCATGTGAGGGGACTTGGCAGGTGTGATGTTGGATCCAGTTATACAGATTGACAGTGTTAAAATTCAGATACTCTGTTTATTGAATGTTGGCGAGGTACATGAACAAGCCAGTGGCAAAAACTGAGCTGTGAGCATGCATGACATTGGATTTTTGTGATAGTTTTTGTGTTGTAACTTACCAGACTCCACTCCCCAGGTATTCCTGTCAAGCCCTCAGGATGCAGGATGGCCAAGACCTTCTCCTCCCAGGGAAAGAGTTGTAATGGGGCACTGGAAGGGCCATCCCCAGTCTTCTAGGCCTGCAGCTGGTGCCTGGAGACCAGGGAACAGACCCTGCCCCTGAAGTCATTCTACAACTTCCTAATGTCCTCCGTTTGTGCACAGGGTGGAGCCTACAGCATTTACTCTGTCGACTTTCCTGTCCCACATTTCCATTTTCCTACTGAGAGGAGTGTGTTGGACTTGGACTCTAAACAATTGTGGCTTTACACTAATGATTTCATCCGCCATGACTCTCAACTCATCCTCTGAAAAACGTGGATTTTCGGGCCGAGGCACGACTAAGAATTAAAGGGGGTGACAGTGACTAACCAAACAAGACAAGTGAATATGGGGGAAAAAATAGATGATGTGTGTGAAGGGTGTAAAATGGGATGTGAAAAAAAGGGCTGCCTTAAGACAAAAAATGGACAACAAGATGTGTTGCCTGTCTTACTGTGCTGCAGTAGAAATGGAAAGGATTGTGGTCTGTGAAGGGGTAAGTTTTATAGTGTCCTTTGCAGTTGTGTCCACTGGGTCAATGTGTGTCTGCTGTGTTGTTTTTTAATTCATCCAATGTGCACTTGTCTGTTACTTTGCTGAATGCGAACTGCGGTGGTCGACCCCCACTGTCTGACCGCCGCAAGGGGAACACCACGGCGACTGTGTGGTTTTGTAACATGCTCGGTAGTTGGCCACAGCGCTGACGGCACTGGAGGTCGGACCGCCTATATCCAAGCCGCCGCACCACTGGTGGTCTGCCTTCTTTGCTTAGCAGATGACGGTCCTGCCTGTATAACTCGTAATACTGCGGTCTGGGGACCACTGGCGCGGCAGTCTTTTTAGCACCGCCTACATGATACTCTAGCTGTCTGACCGCCAAACCGTAATCAGGCCCTAAGTGTAGAATATTCTGCTAACAGCCAATTCGCCTTCAAATCAAAGCAAAAAAAAAGAATAACATTAGCCTACGTCCCTGTCACAGAGGTAGCCAAGCACTAGAATGTACTAATAGTTGTTGTTATAGTTATAAACCCTCTCTTCCGACAAAATGAATCCAAACTTAGGCCTTATTACAAGTCTGGCAGTCCAAGGCCCGGTGGTCAACCCTCCTGCATGCACCTAAACCCATGTTGTGCATGGCCTTCGGCCGTGCCCAGCATGAGTTTGGATACAGTGGGTGTTTTTTTTAAAGATTTTCTCTGGATACACGTATTCTCAAGTGGATTTGCGAATTCAGGATCTGTGGATCCACAAATCAGATTAAAAAAACGAAGTGGACAATTTTTGCCTTCCAGGGGTCCCTAAGGGACCCCTCTATGTGTCCTATGTGTCCTATGGGACAGGATACCTGTATCCTGACCTCTTATGTGTTTTTTCTCTCTTATTTTCCCACCCCGAGCTGATGCAACAAACACAATGGCGGCCACAACTTTTTATCAGGTTGCGGCCAGCCAATCAGATTCTTCTTGTGGTGTGTGGATCCGCATCCCTATATATCTATATTTTTTGGCCTGAAATTACTCCAAACTTACTGAATGTATTTACACTAAAACACAAAAAGCACGATCTACGCAACAGAATCTAGCTTTGTGCCAAATATGGTGAAATTCAGTTCATCGGTTCTGGCTGTAGGGGTCTCTAAAGGTCCTATGGAAAAATTAGTTAGAAAAACACGTTTTGGGACTCCCCTGTTTCTTGGCTTCCACTTGACAGATCACCCTGAAACTTTCAAGACAGAAGCTGCAATGAGCAAAATATAAGTTTTGAAAATTTCATAAAGTTATTAGCAAAACAAAAAATGTTTTTTCTATAGAAACAGGGTCCTAACTTTAACTACCTAGTGGCAACTACCACTAGGTAATAACTATACTCTTATATATATATATATAGATATATATATATAGATATATATAGATTTAGATATGTGTATATATCTATATCTATATAGATATATATATATATATATATATATATATATATATATATATTTATATATATATAGAAAGCGAGAGAGAGAGATAGATATATATACAGAGAGATAGAGAGAGAGAGGTATCTCTATCAGAGATATATATAGATATCTATCTTTCAGGCATATATAGCTTCCAGGCAGCAATAAAAGTGTCAAGATACCTCTTGTGATTATGTTCCTGCCAGAGAATGAGATCGGACTTTTGTCTAGTAGCAGTTTTGATGCCATAAATTAGGGCAGAAGGTGTATATGCCTGCTGTAAAGAACAGATCTGTATTTTATGTGAATAGCTGAGTGGAGCAATAAAGCCAGTCGTTGCCTGCACTTTAAAATGAATGAAATGTTTGTGAGAGAGGGGCTATGGAGATGAAGGGCACTTTTGCAGGGTAGTAGTGAGGGAATCCGAGGAGGAGGTCATGGGAGGGGGAGCACCAAAAATGACTGTCGCACTGGGCGCCACCAGCGCTAAAGGCTGTGATGATGGGTATGTGGCAAGGTGAAGTAATAGTATGCCTTTTTTGCTTTTTAAGTGTCTTCAGAGAACCTGCTGATTGAGGGAAGAAGCAAAGGTAAGGTGACTGACATTTACTGTTGTACACATCATACACCCACCATCAATTTTGTGACCATATCTACCTTCTATGTAGGTTAGTGTTTTAGATGAACAGTTTAGCCAATACCAGAGATGGCGTCGCATTGGACGACTGCGGCTCAAGCTCTAACTCAGGTTATGGAGGACAGCTCTGAGGCAGGATCAGAGACTGAGGCAGCATCTGAGGGAGAGGACAATGGGGCAGAATCTGGGAGTGATTTTAAAGTTGGCGGAGTCCCATCCAATGGCTCCTCTTCAAGTGATTCTAAGGGAGACAATGAGGACAGTAGTGTTGGCACAGTCTGAGCAGCGGGACAACAGCAGGTTAGCCCAACCCAGAGAGTACAGCAGCAAGCACAGACAGTGTGTCCTCTTGGCAGCTCCCCAATTTAGTTCACCCCCAAATTCCACCTTTTACTGGTGGCGCTGAATGTAAAGTTGTAACGGCCAACTGTTTGCCAAATGACTACATCCATCTTACTTTGGATGTTGACTTCCTTCAGCAAATTGTGCAGCAAACAAATTTGCATGCCTAACAATTTCTGAGGGAGCATGGAGGCACTCTAGGGCCCTGTTCTAGGGCACACCAGTGGACTCTCACTTTGCTGACGGAGTTGAAGATATTTTTGGGCCTTACGCTGGAGTCCTACTGGATGACTCTCACTGTTTGGGTAACCCCCTGTGACGGGCCGGCCCACACTTTTCCCCTACTTGTGCTGGCGCTTCCCCCTGCTGACCCGGAAGTGTTTATACATCACACCAATCTGGGCATCCGACGTCAGCACCAGTGGGAAATCGGAGATTTAAATAACCCGGCATCGGGTTGTCAAAAAAGGAGGAGGAACGAAGAGAAGGCGAACAAGGAGAAGGCGAACGAGGAGAAGACGAACAAGGAGGAGAAAGAAGGAACAACCGAAGACGCGAGCGGAGGACCCAGGGAGACCATGGAGCCGTCCGTCCCACTCGGGGACGGGAGGAGGGAAGAGACCAGGAAGCCGGTGGTCCCAATTGGGGACAGAAGGAGCGGACTCCGGGAAGCCGAGTGCGACCGCCCGCCACGCTTCGGGAGAAGCGTGGCAGAGTCAGGTGCGTGGAAGTGGCCTGGGTTAGGGTAGGGAGGACGGGAGGATAATTATAGAGCGATAATTGGTGGGCACGTATTTTGCGGACAAATTCACGGGGAAGGGTGAGCGGGACTGCAAGAGAGGGGTGCGATGGTGATGAACAGGAGTTATAGTAATATATAGGAAAAGATAACGAGAAATAATCGATGCAGTAACAGTGCGCCAGGAAAACATAGGAGAAAAGCACCCAGAGGTAAAGAAAAGAAAAGAAAACCAGAAAGACAAAAGAAAAGCCACCTCACAACAGAAAGGGAAAGGACAGGAAAGGTGCAGACAGAGAGAAAGCGATACAAACCTCAAAGACAAGAAAAGAAACAACCGCTAAAAAAAAGGGAAAGTCAGATACAGGCAGAACAACCAAAAAAAGGGAAAAATATACACTTACCGAGGCTGTTCTTCTTCTTTCCACATGTGCTTCCCGAGAGACCTGAAAGAACAGAAAGAAAGGAGGAAGAGACCATGAACCACTGACTGGATCACATACCCGGAGAGTGACAGAACAGCACAAGAAAGTCATCCATTATAAACTACTGCTATGCTCAACCAATAAAATAACACTTACTTGTGTATCCGTCGAGTCTTGTGTACTTACTCGCGCCAATACTGCAACACCCCCATCTTCGCATCATATATGACCAGAGATAGTTTTTTTTCCTATTGCGACGCGTGCTGCAATTCGATGACAACTCTGCTGCATTGCCCTAGAACCATCCAAATAATGATAGTTTGTTCAAAATTCGTAGAACATTTGTCTGCCGGGTTTCCAGATATCCATACTCCTGGAAAGAATATAGCAGTCGATGAGTCCTTGATCCTGTACAAAGGACAGCTGCTGTTCAGACAGTACATTGAGAGCAAAAGAGCTCACTATGGCATTAAGCTGTACATGCTGTGTGAGAGCTCTTCTGGCTATGTGAACAGCTTGAGAGCGTATACAGGGAAGGACTCTACCCTAACCCCTGTAGGTGCCCTGCCAAGCTAGGGGTCACAGGTAGGATTGTATGGGAACTTGTCCAGCCACTCCTTCACAAAGATAATAACATTTATGTGGACACTTTTTATAAAGGAGTAGAGCACTTCCCCCATCACGGTTTGGGGTCAGATGGCCGAAGTCCACAAGCCCAAATGTATGCTTGATTACCATAACCATACAATACGAGTTGTAAAATATTGCATAGGTAGAAGGCAAATAGTAAAGGTATTACAGATACACATCATCTATACCTATGGAATCAAACCCACTGGTGCCACCCTGTCACTGAAGGACAATGACACATATGGGTCAGTGTTTGGCCTGCTTGCCATGTTCATCCTCCGTCAGAACTGAGTAGATGTTCAATTTGCTCTATGATAAGTGCATTGCAGTCACAGCACTGCACAGAACGGTAGCTGGGACATATGCTATGTTCTCACGGTCTATCCTGTGTGCCAAACACTACCCTTCTTCATAGTTTATGACATTGGGGGTCATTACAACATGCGGCCGCCAATGCGGCCGCACTCCCGCGGTGCCCATTACAACATCCCCGCTGGGCCGGCGGGCGCAAACCTAGTTTACGCCCGCCGGCCCAGCGGGGATGCGGCCACAACATAGGAGCCGGCTCCTAATGGAGCCGGCGGTGTTGCGGCCGTGCGACGGGTGCAGTTGCACCCGTCGCGCTTTTCACTGTCTGCTATGCAGACAGTGAAAAGCTGCATGGGCCCTGTTAGGGGGCCCCTGCACTGCCCATGCCAGTGGCATGGGCAGTGCAGGGGCCCCCAGGGGCCCCAGGACTCCCCTTACCGCCAGCCTCTTCCTGGCGGTGCAAACCGCCAGAAACAGGCTGGCGGTAGGGAAGTCATAATCCCCAGGGCAGCGCTGCTTGCAGCTCTGCCCTGGCGGATTATCACCGCCGGGGCTAAAACGGCAGGAAACCGCCGGCCCCGGCGGTGCGACCGCGGCGCTACCGCCGCGGTCGAAATATGGGTCTCCGTACCGCCAGCCTGTTGGCGGTATGGACGCCACTTTAGCCCTGGCGGTCTCAGACCGCCAGGGTCGTAATGACCACCATTCTCTTTAGGGAAGTTCACGAAAATTCCCTGGCATGTCTGCGTTAGTTTCAAAATCAGATCTGATCACTCAGTTTGATGAATGTGCCTTACAGGGCATTTTCAGACACCACCAGCTGGCATCCACAAACTGGATGGAGTAGGATTTAGCACATTGAGGCCCTCATTACAACTCTGGCGGACGGCGGTATAACGGAGAAAGGTACTGCAAACAGGCTGGCGGTACTTTTCCCCATAATATGACATTGGTGGTTTGGCTCAAGCCAAACTGCCAATGTACCACTCCGTCCGTCATGGCGGTAACAGCCGCCAGGCTAGTCTCCAGCCATGCGGCCATCACAAGCCCGCCCGCGGGATTATGACCCCGCCTACAGCCATGGTTTTCGTGGCTTCCTTACCGCCACGAAAATCATGGCGGTAGGCACTATCAGTGACAGGGAATTCTTTCCCTGTCACTGATGGGGGGTCTTCCCCGCCCCTCCCCAGGTTTCCCCGCCACCCCCTCCCACTCCAGACCCCCCCACGACATACACGCACCTTCATGCACCATTGTACACACTCATACACATACTCATACCCACATGCACCCACGCATGCATACATCCATTCACACACACATCCAAACACACTGACATACACACAAGCACACATGCATTCACACAACACAACATACACGCACTCACACATCCACACACATACAACGCAATACACACCTGCGTTCACGCACGCACAGACATACACACACACCCCCACACACACACATAACACCACCTCCCCTGTCGGAGCACCCAACTTATCTGATTTCAGGGGGTCCTCTGGCAGAAGACGGGACGGGCGCTGCTGCCAGCAGCAGCGTCCGCCAGCAGAACACCGCCAGGCCGTATCATGTGTCATGATACGGTCTGCGGCGGTGTACTGGCGTGGCGCTGCTGCTGGCAGCAGTTCCACTTTACCATCACCCACTGCCATGGCCGCAGCTGGAATTCCGCCATCCTTCTGGCAGAATTCCGGCTACGGTCATAATATGGCGGGCGGCTGGTAGCCGCCGCAATGGTATTTTGGTGGCCGTCACCGCAGCGGTAGGTGGTTTTTACCACCAATGTTGTAATGAGGGTCTGAGTGTGCGAAAGGCGCACGTAAGACGCCTTCCTGAGCCTCATGTGGCTGTCATGGGAGCCATTAGTGAAGGTTCCTTGCACATGCATTCTGTAATATTTAAGAAGACAGAGGCAGAAAATGTAGTCAAACTTATTCCATCTTGGGGCGTATGAATGTGATGGGCCTTGTCTGGCAGTGGTAAATTGATGTGAGTGCACTGATCAGTTTGATTGGGCCAGTGGCCGGCGGTATGGAAGTATTGTGTGTTGTGTGTGAATGGACCATAAAGCGGTTTGTACCTTGAAGTGGCTTTATGGCTCACCTTCAGAAGGCGTGGTTTCCATATTCAGATACTTTGATAAGTATTCATGCTTTGAAACCATAATTTCTGGAGGTGCTAAAACCAACCAGTGTGAGTGGTGGATTAACTTTAACATACTAGCACCCGGGGAGGCCAAGGGTGCAGGACGTGCGTGGCTCTCACCAGTTTTTCTTCACCCAGAATCCCCTGCAAATCACAACATTTGCTTAAAAAATAAATTTTCCTTGCATTTCCGTCAGGTAAAGCCCTGGAATCTGCAAGCAGTCACAAATTTTCTACCACTCAGCGTTCCCCTAAGTCTCCCGAGAAAAACGTTGCCTCACTTGTGTGGGTGGGCAAGTGGCCGCTACAGAGAAGAGCCAAAAACGTGTTGTGGAGACATCAAATTTATCTATCACAAAACAATCCAGTTTCGTAAGGTGGGCACATGCGTTTTCGGTCCTGGGCTCGGCGGTCATATAGGAAAACCTACCAAACCTGGACATTTCTGAAAACTAGACACCCAGGGAAGTCCACAGAGGTGTGGCTTGTGTGGACTTAAGTTTTTTTACCCAGAATACCCTGCAAAGGTGAAACATTGAATAAAAACACTATTTTTCATTGCATTTCTGTCATGTAAACTACAGGAATGTGCAGGGATTCACAAAATTCCTACCAACCAGAGTTTCCCCATGTGTCCTGATAAAAACACTACCCCACTTGTGCGACTGTGTCTAGTGCCCACATCAGGAATGGATCACCCCAGGGTCAACATTAGCCCTCATGCTAGGCCTATCATTGACCCTTGTGTTATGCAATCCTGTCAGGGACACTAGGGGGGTCATTCTGACCTCAGCGGTAAAAGGCCCTTACCGCCGGTCAGAAGACCGCCATAACACCGCTGCGGCCGCGGTTAACCGCCACGGTCATTCTGACCCACAACGGCCAAACCTCCAAAAATCCGTCCTCCACTGCAGCCCGCCACATCAGCGGGCAGCGAGAAACTGGAGATGACCAAACCTCCACCGTCACGCCAACAGAAATACGCCCATGCCATTACGACCCACGAATCCACACGGCGGTCATTCAAACGCGGTATTCCATTGGCGCTACACACCGCCGCGGTCAGAATACACACACAGCACCAAAACACAGCCACATTGGACAATTTGAAATACACACACCTGATACACATACACACACCACTCCCACACAATCAACCAACTATAAAACACACACCCACATCACCCACAAACCCCTGCGACCATAATTACTGAGAGAAGGAGAGAGAGACACAGCAGACAATCCATAGCAAGACACACTGAGGCACACTACACCATCACACACACCACATAGTAGCACAAAGCACCACTCACCAACATACTTATCATCACATACACCACCCCACACCTCACCCACACCACCCCATGGCACCCCAAAGGCACCCACGCTTTTCGGACCAAGAACTCCGGGTCATGGTGGAGGAAATCCTAAGAGTGGAACCCCAGCTCTTCGGCTCGCAGGTGCAGCACACCAGTATAGCTAGGAAGGCAGAGCTATGGCAGCGGATCGTGGACAGGGTCAACGCGGTGGGACAGCATCCCAGGAATAGGGAGGACATCCGCAAAAGATGGAACGACCTACGGGGGAAGGTCCGATCGATGGTCTCCAGGCACAACATCGCGGTCCAGAAGACTGGCGGTGGACCCCCACCCACCCCTCCCGAATTCACATCGTGGGAGCAAGAGGTCTTGAACATCCTGCATCCTCAGGGCCTCGCAGGAGTAGCCGGAGGAATCGACTCTGGTAAGTCCAATCTCAACTACTATATCCCCCCCACCCCACCGCATGCCAACCCACACCCCCACCCTCACCCCCAACCCCCCAGCACACATCCTCCCTGACAATGTCTCACCAGCACAACCCACCCATCCCAACACCAACTTCTGCATGCCAACACAAATCATGGGCACCCATCACCTAAGCATGACCACTGCACTAACCCCCCCCCCACTAACTACCCTCACAACACCTCCCTCAAGGGAATGCCTGCACTGGGGGACAAGGGCACCCATAACACGCACGCTATTGCACACACAGAAACAATAACCAAACTCTCTTACCCCATGCAGGACCCGAACGACAACATACCAGCCAGGAGGGTCCAGAAGTGTCCATCCCACCACCGGAACAGGCCCACACTGAGGATAGCAGCTCTGTCGACAGTGAACCTGATGACCAGCCCGGACCATCGGGGACCTCTGGGCAGTCGGTTCCCCTCAGGCAGCCACAGGCCACACCAGACCCGACCCCCTCTGCCAACACCAGCACAGCTCCCACCCAGCGGGCCCATGCCTCTGTCTCTAGGATAGCTCAATCAGCGGTGTGTCTGCCACTACAGGGCACCCAGGCTAACCCAACACCCCAACAACAACAGGGACCTGGGGGCAGTGGTAGCGGGCACACCGTCCAGGGGACAGAGGCCGGGGGAAACCGGGCAGCTCGGAGGGCTGCTGTGCGACAGGGGGGGGAGGAGAGGCCCAGGGAACCCACTCTCCAAGAGGCCCTCACCACCCTCTTGGGGGCATACCACCACTCCCAAGAAACGATGGCGACGGTACTGGCCAGGTTCACTGAGATCCAGGCACAGCAGGAGGAACGCTACATGGGGTTCAGGGAGGAGCTGAGAATCATCGGGACCGCAATGGGGACCATCGTCCTGGCCCTCCACAGGATAGAGGACGCGTTGCGGGACCATGGTGCACCACACAGGGCCCCTGTCACTAGCCCGGACCAGGAACAGCCTACCACCTCCGCCGGCGCTAGTGGACAGGAGGTCCCAACACCTCGACAGCCCCCCAGAACCCCACCTCCTGCTGAAGAACAACCACCCCGTAAGAGGAGCCTGAGACCAAAGAAAAAGACAGAGTAGGATGTCAAGACCCCAGCCAGCAGGACATACCCCCTCAAGTCTTCCCACTGTCCCACATTGCCACCCTGTCCAACCATGAACTGCCTATGCTCCAACCTTCCACAGGCAAAAGAACAATGCACCTGTGAGACTGAGAACTGGACTCTGCCATGGATATTCCTCCACCCCCACCCATCACCCTTAGAATCACATGTACCGATATCTAGCACTGTAAATAAATCACATTTTGCACACAAATCTGTTTTGAGTCATGCTGTATTATTAACAAATGTATTACATATTACTGTTCAATTTCTGTTCTGTCAATTAGTCATGACAACATACCAATGTCAATACGCTGTATTTCATGGGCGAACCAAGCAGAAGTCAGGTACTGAGTCAGACAGCACTGAGAAGGGAAGGGAAAGGCAAAAATTAATGAAAAACATCTGTGGGGAACTACAGAAAGTACAGATGCAGGAGGCTATAAGCAATTGTGAAATGGCGTGGGTGATTCTTACCTGTGTGTTACTGGAAATACTGTTGTATCACTCTGTCCCTATTGTCTGTGTCGTCCTCAGAGTCTTCCTCCTCTTCACTCTCCACAGGCTCCATGGCTTCTACAACACCACCATCTGGACCATCCTCCTGCAGGAAAGGCACCTGGCGTCGCAAAGCCAGGTTGTGGAGCATACAGCACGCCACGATGATATGGCACACCTTCTTTGGTGAGTACATTAGGGATCCACCTGTCATATGCAGGCACCTAAACCTGGCCTTCAGGAGCCCAAAGGTTCGCTCAATCACCCTCCTAGTACGCCCATGGGCCTCATTGTACCGTTCCTCTGCCCTGGTCCTGGGATTCCTCACTGGGGTCAATAGCCACGGCAGGTTGGGGTAACCAGAGTCACCTATTAGCCACACACGCTGTCTCTGTAGCTGTTCCATCACATAGGGAATGCTGCTATTTCGCATAACATACGCGTCATGCACTGACCCTGGGAACTTGGCATTTACATGGGAGATGTACTGGTCAGCCAAACAGACCACCTGGATATTCATTGAATGGTAATTCTTCCTGTTCCTGTACACCTGTTCATCGTCATTTGGGGGGACTAAAGCCACATGGGTCCCATCAATTGCACCAATGATGTTGGGGATGTGTCCAAGGGCATAGAAATCAGCTTTCACTGTAGGCAAATCACCCTCCTCTGGGAAAATGATGTAGCTCCGCATGAGTTTCATCAGGGCAGACAACACTCTGGATAAGATCTTGGAAAACATAGGCTGAGACATCCCAGATGACATGGCCACTGTTGTCTGGAATGAGCCAGTTGCAAAGAAATGGAGGACAGACAGAACCTGCACTAGAGGGGGAATTCCTGTGGGTTGGCGGATGGGGGACATCAGGGCTGGCTCCAGCTGGGCACACAGTTCATGGATGGAGGCTCGGTCAAGTCGGTATCGTAGTATTATGTTGCGTTCTTCCATTCTGGACAGGTCCACCAGCGGCCGGTACACGCGAGGATTCCTCCTTCTCATCGCTAGTCCCAGCGGACGGTGCCTAGGAAGGAGAATATGGAGTACAGAGTCAATCCACTCACAGGTACGTACAACACAGCTTGCACAGTACAGGTAAATGTATGGTTTGATATGTTTGTATGTGTGCCATTGCAAGGCCTAGGCCTGTGTGACGCATTAGAAATTAAGCCATGTGGGCCCTTGAAATGGCCGATGCCTGACCTGTGAAGTGGGACAATGGGATGTGAGGTCACTGCGCTGGCGGGGCACACCGTGGCGGTAGGCGGTCGAAGACCGCTGTGCGAAGACGCATTGGTTAACATTGAAGCCTATGGGTTTCAGGAGCCAATGACGATGTGCGCCGGCGGTCGTGGGACGCACCGCCGCGGTACGCACCGCCGCGGGCGTGACCGCCATTTTCTATCTGCTCAATCATTCGAGACCTGATCATCCACAGGAGAGGACCTATACTGCAAGTGCTGCTGTGAACTCGGTCTGGAAGTGACAATGGCTGCTGCTACTGGTGAAAGGGCCCCCGCCTTCAGTTCAGAAGAGTTGGAGAAGCTCGTGGACGGGGTCCTCCCCCAGTATGCGCTACTCTACGGTCCTCCAGACCAAGAGGTGAGTACACTCAGTGCACATTGAATGGGTTATGCCTGTGTGGAGGGGGGGGATGTAAGTTGGTGGGGTGTGGAGGGAATGAGGAGTGCAACGCACGACAGATGAGAGAATGGGAACCATGACAAGGTTGGGGAGGGGGGGGCATGTACTCCAAACATGCAGATATGTGACGGTTTCTCTTTCCCACCCTGTACATGTCAAACAGGTGAGCGCCCACCAGAAAATCGATATTTGGCGTGCCATCGCCAAGGAAGTCCGGAACTTGGGGGTCTACAACAGACGGGGCACCCACTGCCGCAAGAGGTGGGAGGACATCCGCCGCGGAACGAGGAAGACCGCAGAAACACTGCTGGGGATGGCCTCCCGACCTAGGAGGGGTGCCAGTCGCACCATGACCCCCCTGATGTCCCGGATCCTGGCGGTGGCCTACCCTAATTTGGATGGGCGCTTGAGGACAGCACAGCAGACACAAGGGGGTGAGTATCCGCACATTCTCCTATCTGTATGCGCATTGGAGGCGTCTGGGTGGGGGAGGAGGGCTGTGGGTGACATTAGGCCAGGGCGCTCTCTGTAGTGTAGTCCGCTCCCTTAGGCATGGCCCTGTGCCCCCGCCCCCCAACTCTGTAGGGTGCCAAGTGCAGCTACCCATGCTCCAGCATCACACATGTGCGCGTGTGTTGTCCCTAGACCTGTTTGCCTAGTCAGAAGTACTGAGTAGTGTACCCCAAGTTCGCGACTTAGTGCACGAGGCACCTGTGTCTGTCCTCTCCGCAAAGGGTATTGCTAAGGCATGCACTCAACTTTGTTTCATTTCTCCCCCCACCCTAAATCTTTGTCTTCTTGTGTTTTAGCATCATCCGGCGGAGGAGATTTGGCGTCGGAGCAGGAGGGAGCTGCAGGTCACCAGGCCCCGGTGGGCACTGACACAGACACCGAGGGCACCAGTGATCCGGAGGGCGAGGGGAGCACCACAACGGGGGCCGGTGGAGACACCAGCGACACGGACACGTCCTCGTTTGGGAGCTCCCTAGCGGTGGCGGCACCATCTGTGCCCCCCGCAACAACAGGTACAACCGCCACCCAGCGCACCAGCACCGCCCTCCCAGCAGCCCCTCAGTCTTCGCTCCGTGGCCGCTCGGCCAGGAAGGCGCGCGTCTCCTTCGCCCCAGGCACCTCAGCCCCTGCCTCTGTTACCCCTGCTGCCCTCAGTGCGGAGCTCATTGACCTGGTGAGGACGGTCATTGTTGGGCAGACTACCCTTCTGAATGCCATCCAGGGGGTGGAAAGGGAGGTGCATCGGAGCAATGCCTACCTGGAGGGCATTCATTCGGGTCAGGCTGCCCATCAACGAGCGTTCACTGCTCTGGCCTCAGCACTGACGGCAGCCATTGTCCCTGTCTCCAGTCTCCCTCTTCTATCTGCCTCCACCCTTTCTCTGTCTCCTGTACCTCAACCTATCCCATCCACACCATCAGACCAGCCTGCACACACCTCAACACCCAAGGCCAGCTCATCCAAACATAAGCACCACAGAAAACACAAGCATTCACCCAAGCAACACACAGATGCAGACATATCAACAGTCACTACCACCTCTGTGTCCCCGTCCTCCTCGTCTCCCTCCTCCCTCCCTGTGACGTCTACACTCACACCTGCATGCACCCCAACATCAGCCAGTTCTTCCACCACCAGCAAACCCTCCACTACAGTCCGCACACCTGCAGTCACCACCCCCACTGGCATTTACACGTCCCCTGTGTCCTCTTCCACTGTGTCTGTCACCCCCTCTTCCAAGACACATAAACGCAGGCAGACACCCAAACAACAGCCAACCACCTCACCACAGCCTACGTCCCAGTCACCTGCACCCAAGGACAGCACACCTGGCTCTCATACAACCACATGCTCTTCCTCCACTTCTCTCACCACTACTCCTACCCCTTACCTTGGTCCCAAGAAAAATTACCTCTCCAGTTTTGACCTCTTTCCCTCCCCCGACCCACCCCCTCCAACTGGGAAAAGTCCCAAGGGCACCTCAGCCACCACCAGCCCAACTTTTACAGTGCAAGTGGTGCATGGCATGTGGAGTCCACCCTTTGGCGGCAGTAACACTTCGGTGAGCAGCAAGGGGACAGCCAGCCCCCCCCCAGGCAAGAGGACCCGGAAATTGAAGGCCCGCCGTGAGCGGACAGAGACGGCTGCCCCCAAGGAGGTGACTCCGGCCACTTCACCGGCCACAGCAGCCAGGGGAGGCAAGGGCCCGAGAGCCCCATCTAAGGAGCGGAAGGACAGCAGGGCGGAGAGGACAACCACCAGTAGCGCGGAGCAGGAGGGCCCCACAAGCCCCATCCCGGCTGCAAGGGACGACACCAAAGGGCCCAGGACTCACTCCCCGAAGGGGCCTGACACAGCACGGTCGGAGGGCGAGTGAGCAGGGTGTCCAGGCCAGGTTTGACTCCCTTGACATACTGCAAGAGCACCGCTGAACAGGGCCCCGCCGTGAAGACAGGTACCACTGAACAGGGCCCCGCCGTGAAGACAGGTACCGCTGAACAGGGCCCCGCCATGAAGACAGGTACCGCTGAACAGGGCCCCGCCGTGCAGAAGAGCACCGCTGAACAGGGCCCCGCCGTGAAGACAGGTACCGCTGAACAGGGCCCCGCCGTGCAGAAGAGCACCGCTGAACAGGGCCCCGCCGTGAAGACAGGTACCGCTGAACAGGGCCCCGCCGTGCAGAAGACCACCGCTGAACAGGGCCCTGCCGTGAAGACAGGTACCGCTGAACAGGGCCCCGCCGTGAAGACAGGTACCGCTGAACAGGGCCCCGCCGTGCAGAAGAGCACCGCTGAACAGGGCCCCGCCGTGAAGACAGGTACCGCTGAACAGGGCCCCGCCGTGCAGAAGAGCACCGCTGAACAGGGCCCCGCCGTGAAGACAGGTACCGCTGAACAGGGCCCCGCCGTGAAGACAGGTACCGCTGAACAGGGCCCCGCCGTGCAGAAGAGCACCGCTGAACAGGGCCCCGCCGTGAAGACAGGTACCGCTGAACAGGGCCCCGCCGTGCAGAAGAGCACCGCTGAACAGGGCCCCGCCGTGAAGACAGGTACCGCTGAACAGGGCCCCGCCGTGCAGAAGAGCACCGCTGAACAGGGCCCCGCCGTGAAGACAGGTACCGCTGAACAGGGCCCCGCCGTGAAGACAGGTACCGCTGAACAGGGCCCCGCCGTGCAGAAGAGCACCGCTGAACAGGGCCCCCCCCCGTGAAGACAGGTACCGCTGAACAGGGCCCCGCCGTCTCAAGCACCGCTCCGCTGGGCCCTTCCTGTCAAGCACCGCTCCGCTGGGCCCTTCCTGTCAAGCACCGCTCCGCTGGGCCCTTCCTCTCAAGCACCGCTCCGCTGGACATCGCCATGTCATGCACCGCTGCGCTGGGTCCCGCCGTCTCAGGCACTGTTTATGGTTCACTGTGCCCACCATGCCTCCTCCTTGACCAGTGGACTCTGTAATCCACCTGAGAGACTGTGGCTTTGCACTCCCCAGGATGGTCCAGTGGGCAATCCACCCACTGCAGAGACTTGAGAGACTGTGGCTTTGCACTCCCCAGGATGGTCCAGTGGGCAACCCACCCACTGTAGAGACATTGAGAGACTGTGGCTTTGCACTCCCCAGGATGGTCCAGTGGGCAACCCACCCACTGTAGAGACATTGAGAGACTGTGGCTTTGCACTCCCCAGGATGGTCCAGTGGGCAACCCACCCACTGTAGAGACATTGAGAGACTGTGGCTTTGCACTCCCCAGGATGGTCAAGTGGGCAACCCACCCACTGTAGAGACATTGAGAGACTGTGGCTTTGCACTCTCCAGGATGGTCCAGTGGGCAACCCACCCACTGCAGAGACTTGAGAGACTGTGGCTTTGCACTCCCCAGGATGGTACAGTGGGCATGGTGGCTCCTCGTGGATCTGGCGTCATGGACTCATGTGGCTGTGGTGGCCCCCCCTTCCCTTCCCCCTGAGGTGCCTGTAGTTTTGACATCAGATGCCCCTGCAGTGTTCTCTCCAAAGGACTCAGGTCTCGTGTGTGGGCTTTGCCCTTGTTTCGCAGAACCTTGGCCCACCGACATGTTAGATTCGTAGGATGTGCAGGACTTGTTACTTCAGTGATACACTGATGTGTATATCTTTTTGGTTTTTCTAAATATTTTTCACGGTTGCTCAATTATTTCCTGGTGCTTTTTTTGTACATGAAAATGTATTCAAAATTTGGTTGTGTCATTGTATTTTTAAAGGGTCTTTGTGTGGTGTCACTGTGACTTCCTGCTCTGCATTGGTGTGTACATATTGGGGGGGGGGGGTTGCATATGTGTATGCCCGTAACCTTTCTCCCTCCCCCCTCCCGTGTGTCGTAGGTGCAGTACTCACCGTTGACGTCTGCGCCGGAGTTCGTACTCGTGGTAGATGAGCAGGTAGACGAGAGCAGGTATGATGTTCAATTCGGGTTCCATGCTGTCCGGATTCCGCGTGGAGTGTCTCGAGGTGAGCGTTTTCCATTGGAAATGTCTGTTTCCGCCGAGTTTTTATCGGCGGGGCTCCCGCCCCGGAAAAGGTGGCGGATTGGTGGGTCGTGATAGGGTGGGCGGTACATTGTCTGCCGCCTGGCTGTTGGCGGTGACCGCCGCGCTGTTTGTTTGTTCCGCCGTGGCGGTCGGAGTGTTAATGCGGCGGGCTGTGTTGGCGGTTCCCGCCAGGGTCAGAATTGCATTTTTTTGACCGCCGGCCTGTTGGCGGGTTGGCCGCCGCTTTATCACCGACCGCCAGGGTCAGAATGACCCCCTAGGTCCAGTCACACCAGAGGGGTAGCGTTTTTTTCGGGACAAATTGGGGAACGCTGGGTGGTGAGAAGTTTGTGGATCCCTGCATATTGCTATAGTTTACATCACAGATATATGGTATTTTTAGTTAATGTCTTAACCGAAATGTGAGGAAAATGTGTTTTTTTAATAAATGTTGAGGTTTGCAAAGGATTCTGGGTGAGAGAACCTGGTAAGAACCCCACAAGTCACCCCATCCTCGATTCCCCTAATTGTCTAGTTTTCAAAATTGTACAGGTTTGCAAGGTTTCCCTAAGTCCTGGCCGAGCTAGAGCCCAAAATACTCAGCTAGTCACTTTGCAAAAAACACGTCAGTTTTCAGTGGAAAAATTTGATGTGTCTACGTTGGGTTTTGGGTCGTTTCCTGACGAGGGCATTAAGCCTATCCACACAAGTGAGGTAACATTTTTAGTGGGAGACTTGTGGAATACAAAATAGTAGAACAAGTGTTATTACCAATTGTCTTTCTCTGCCTTTGCGCCTTCTAAATGAAAGGCAGTGTGTAAGAAAGAAGTCATTTTGAGAAATGCCCTGTAATTCACATGCTTGTATGGGGACCTCCAAATTCAGAAATGTGCAAATAACAACTACTTCTAAACTACATATTTTGTGCCCATTTCGGAAATACATAGGTTTCCTTGATGCCTATTTATTTGCTCATTTAATGGCTCTGTGTACCTTTGGTTCCAGGTGAACTTGCAATCCCTTTATATCCCCACAACCAGAAGGGTCCAGCGCATGTAACAGTATATTGCTTTTGAAAATTTGCCATAGCTGGAAAATGTTACAGATAAAAACGTAGACAAAAATGGCTGTTTTTTCAACTCAAATTCATTTGTTTTATTTTAACTGTTACTTTCTTCAGGAAAACTTGAAGGATCTACACAAATGACCCCTTGCTCAATTCAGAATTTTGTCTAATTTTCCGAAATGTATAGCTTTCCAGGATCCACCATTGGTTGTACACCTGTTTCTGTCACTAACTGGAAGGAGGTTGAAAGCACAAAAAATAGGAAAAATTGGTTATGTACCATTAAAATGCCAAAACTGTGTTGAAAATGTGGTTTTCTGACTCGAGTCTGCCTGTTCCTGAAAGCTGGGAAGATGTTGATTTTAGCACTGGAAACACTTTGTTGATGTATTTGAAGGAAAACAAAACAGATGCCTTCTTCTGCTGCACTTTTTTCCTCTTTTCCCCAAAAACCCATATTTTAGCTGTATTTCGGCTAATTCGGCTAATTTCTTGGGAATAGACAAGCCCTAGGTACCTTTAGAATTCCCAGGATGTTGGAAAAAAGACACAAATTTGGTGTGGATAGCTTATGTGGAAAAGAGTTATGGAGCCGTAAGCGTGACCTACCCAAAATAGCCAAAAAAGGGCTCAGCATGGGGGTGGGGAGGGAAGGCCCAACAGCTAAGAGGTTAAAAACAAATTAAATGCATCACATAAAAATAAATACAACACATAATCCAAACAATCCCACACAATAAAAACATTAATTTATTAACATAAATATAATATCACATTTACCATCCACAATAAAAGTAAAAAGTAAATCCTACTCTTTTGATTAGGTTAAAGACCCACCCGCACTATACATTACATTCCCAAACATTCAACCATCAAAACATAAGTAACATCACATAAACAGATTCATACATTAATATAGCAATTTAAAAAATGTGACACACCAAAATAGTGCAAAACACTAACAAAAACGGATCTAAATATACTACAAATGAATAAACAACACTATACCCAAATGTTAAACATGCATCCCAAATCGTCCTTACCCTCAAAACCCGTAAATAAACCTTAAAAAAGGACTTACCTGTTCTGAGGAACAGCAGCACCTAACCACAACTTGGTTCCTGCAAAACAGACCCAAAATAATACATATAGACTACAAGAAAGAAGGTAGCGTTCCAAAAAATTGCTGCCAATTTAAACTAAAAACAAAGACTATCTCCTCATAGAAATTGAGGGGAAATACAGTAAAAATAATGTTTAATAAGTGAAAAATAAAGTAAAATGTATTTAATGGGTCAAACAATGGTGTAAACAATTTTCAAAAAATTTTAAAGTATAAATTGAACAATAGTATTAAATGTATACAAATATTTAATATATACTAATAGAGAATTTGTTGAAATATTAATAAAAATGTATTTAAAAAAGTAAAAAATTGTTTAGAAATGATAATCAGTGTAAAATAACATTTGAAAATGTACATTAGACAAATAGGTATAAAATCAGATTTACTTCTGATCTTGTATAATTAAAAAAACAAAATATATGTTATTTACTTCACCTTATATTTGCTGCTATTTTGAAATAAAAAAATGAGTTGTAAAAATGTAAAACTGTACAATAAATTAAAATTGTCAAAAAAATAGAATTAATTAAAAGTTAGCAAAATCCTGGACACTAAAAGGGTGACAAATAAACATATAAAGGCCATGTTAAAAATTCATAAAGATGACTTAGGAGCCGATTAGGAGTTTGGCAGACTGAAACACCCATCAGCCAGACTCCCAGCGGGGTGGTCGCCACCGTGCTAGCGACTTCCCTGCCGGCCCCATTACGACTTTCCCACTGGGCTGATCGACGGAAACCAAGGTTTCTGCCGGTCAGCTCAGTGGGAAAGGTGCAGCACCATTGTCTGCTCATAATAGAGCTGGTAGCAGTGCTGCCACACGCAGGGGGCACGACACTAAAGTGCCCAACACCATCCCCAATATGATTTAATTCAGAGTGCGCATAGTAAATGTCACCCCTTTTGCATCCAACACCTTTTCCAAGTTGGTTTACATTGCAGTGGGAACAGAAAATGCCACCCCTTTAGTGTCCAACACCATCCCTAAGTTGGTTTAGATTGGAGTGGGAATAGTGAATGTCACTCCTTTTGTGTTCAACAAGACTATAAGAATAGCATTACTCTATATTTAGATAAGGTAGTTAAGTATAGATTTCAAAAGATTCTTGTCACTTGTGGAGTCCCCCAAGGTTCCACACTGTCCCCTGTCATCTTCAACCTCTGCATGGAGCATCTTGGGGCTGTACTCACAGACAACAGCATTAAGATACACAAACAATGCCAATGATACCCACCTCCATTTGACGGTCTTTCCTGACATCCAATGCCTCAAACACTGCCTGCACATCAACCAGACATAATTATCCAGTGCCTACCCGAAGCCGACTTTCCCAGATAAAAGTATTTGCTATGTGTCCGTAATTTATTATTCTTCAAAGGCCAGCAAATAATGTGCAATTAGAACTTCAAGTTAAGTCCTCTTTATTAATTGTTAACATGGCCTTTATTTGTTTGGTTAGTTTAAGAATTAGTCAGGGATCATTAGGGCAGATGTCAAACACATTTTAAATTAAATTGTTTTCTTCTAACATTTACTACTTAAAGTATGTTACTGACAAGAGGAAAAAGTCCCAGATTTCGGTACTTTTTCCAGTCTTTGTACCAGCAGGACATTAGGATACCAGTCATTCAAGTATAAAATCAGCCAGGTGTGAACCCTGCCAGAAGCACAGCCCGAACAAGACAGAATTCTTGTTATTTGCCATAATAGCAAACAAGAAACAGTACAAACCTCTCTAAATGCCATTAACCCTAACACTTTCAAATACCAATGTTCAGAGAATGCCAAGTGACTTGGATACAGAAACCTTCTTGGCTCTTGACTGCCAGTAAAAATAACATAAACACTATGTTCTACCTCTAGGCTCCGCAATTGCAAGTGATTGTAAGAGCCAAAGAAGAAAAACTAGTGTATTGTTTGCAGAAGCAAAGTGTGCTGTCATAATAATTTACTGTACCGCACATATTCAGAAATAAAGAAAATATCTTTAAGTTAGATAGGTATACTTAGGAGTTAGTTTGAAGTAGTTTTTTCCAAATGAACCTTGTCTCTTGTAAAAAATGTTGCAGGATCCAATGAGGATGCAGAGATATTTAGTGTTCATGAATGTCAGCAAAGATTTTCTATAGGAGAAATGCGGTTCTTCCTACTGAGTAGTTCCACTTCCAGGATGGCCACACCTAGTTTTATAGGCTAAGGGGAACAAATAAGGCACAGCCGAATCCATGCCCTACTCCACTCTAAGCAAAGATATTTTACACCCTGTGGATGCTAAGGGGCTGGTTACGAGTTTGGTTTTTAGGAAACACCTGACCGCCAAATTCCCAATGAGGAGACCGCCACAGTTTTGGCAGACTCCCCACCAGCCCCATTACGAATTTTCCACTGGGCAGCCCAGTGGAAAACGTGCAGCGGTATTGGATCCAATCCCATCGCACAGGGGGTCCCTCTAGAACGCTCGGAATGCAGTGTCTGCTAAGCAGAAAGTGTGGATTCTGATAGTGCAGGGTCCCACTGTGGCCCCCAGCACTTGTTCTCCACCAGCCTTTTCATGGCAGGCTGGCAGAGAACATGGTTATAATCAGCTAACTTCAGCGCCCCTGTGGCAGATTACAAAAATTACAGCCGTCATCCCTTCAGGATCAAAGATCCTGGCGGAGACTGCGGACTTTTGGTGGTACACACGCCAGGATCGTAATGTGGTGGATGAAGCACCACAGCCGAAGCGGTCCGACCGCCACCGCAAATCTGGCGGTCTTGAGACTTCCAGACTCATAATAGGGTCATAAATGTCCAGTTTACCTGTTTCCACAGGGAATTTAAATCAGAAAATCAAAGTCCCATTCAAATGACTCCCACATCACTGATGCCACTCCCCTCCCTTGCTGCAACCGCATGTTCACCGGCCCCCACAACTATAAGTATCTACTTCTGCAGTGCACCAAACAATCCTCAAAGGACACAGCAATTTTGAATAAAGTATCTATAGCTACATACCACACAAACATGCAGAAAGAGAAGAGTAAAGAATACAACTGAGCAGTTGTCACTTTATAAACAACATGCACAAATCACAAGCATCAACTCTTAGGACCTGATTCACAAGAGTAACTTACAATTTTAACTAATTTACACTTTTGAGTACGTTTTCTACCTTTCGACTATTCACAAAATCCAACTATAAGTTTACTCCAAAAGTGCAACCTACATGTCTCCAGCAAATTGAAGGTTTTGAGTATATTTACTACTTTTTGGCTATTCACAAAATCAGAGTATAAAATTAGTCAAAAAGGATACTTACACAAAAGTGTAAATTACTCAAAAATGTATATAGACCACTGGTCCTTCAATTTGGTGGGCACATAAAAGCTACACTTTAGGAGTATGGTGGTCATTATAACCCTGGCGGACGGTGTTAACGCGGAGGTAAGACCGCCAACAGGCAGGCGGGATTTTGTTTTGCAATTACGACTGTGGCGGAAACCGCCAACAAAGACAGCCACTTTAACACTCCGACCGCCACGGCCGTACAAACAAACAGCTTGGAGGTCACCGCAACAGAAAGGCAGAAGACAATGTACCGCCCACACTATTATGACAGGACAATCCGGCACCTTTTATGGGGCGGATTCACCGCGGATAAAAACATGGCGGAAACAGGAATTTCTAAGGGAAAACGCTCACCTCTACACACTCCACGGGGATGGAGGACACCATGGACCCGGAACTCCAAATCCTACCTGCGATAGTCTTTCTGCTCCTCTACCAGGAGCACCAACGCCGGCGGCGAAGATCACGGTGAGTACTGCACCTACGACACAGGGGAGGGGGGAGGCAAAAAACAGGGACACACACACGCAACACCCCCACCCTCACCCACTACAAAACACACACTAATACATATCTATACATTATAGTTACACCCCCAAACCCCCCGGAAGAATGCAAAGACAAAGGGAAATTAGTGTAACAATTGTAATCTATTAAAATGCAGTACGCAAAAATATACATATATACACTATTAACAAAATATACACCAAGAATAGTAGTCCAGGTATTGCACCATTTATAGTCCGTGGACCACTGGGCCCAAAATGCATGGGCGAGGCCCACACAAGATACCCGAACATGACGGAGAGAACACTGCAGGGGCATCAGATAGAAATACAACAGGCACCTCAGGGGGAAGGAAAGGGGGGGCACCTCAGCCGGATGACTGCACGACGCCAGATCCATGAGGGGGCTCAATGCCCACTGTTCAATCCTGGGGAGTGCAAAGCTACAGTCTCTCAAGTCTCTCCAGTGGGTGGTTTGCCCACTGCATAATCCTGGGGAGTGCAAAGCCACAGTCTCTCAAGTCTCTCCAGTGGGTGGTTTGCCCACTGCATTATCCTGGGGAGTGCAAAGTCACAGTCTCTCAAGTCTCTCCAGTGGGTGGTTTGCCCACTGCATTATCCTGAGGAGTGCAAAGCCACAGTCTCTCAAGTCTCTCCAGTGGGTGGTTTGTCCACTGCATTATCCTGAGGAGTGCAAAGCCACAGTCTCTCAAGTCTCTCCAGTGGGTGGTTTGCCCACTGCATTATCCTGAGGACTGCAAAGCCACAGTCTCTCAAGTCTCTCCAGTGGGTGGTTTGCCCACTGCCATATCTTGGGGAGTGCAAAGCCACAGTCTCTTAAGTGGATAACAGTCTCCACTGGTTCTGGAGGGGGACTGGTGCCCAGAGTGCTTCATCCTGTGAAGGACAGAGGTAGTGGATGCATGTCTCCACTGGTTCTGGAGGGGGACTGGTGCCCAGAGTGCTTCATCCTGTGAAGGACAGAGGTAGTGGATGGATCTCTCCACTGGTTCTGGAGGGGGACTGGTGCCCAGAGTGCTTCATCCTGTGAAGGACAGAGGTAGTGGATGCATGTCTCCGCTGGTTCTGGAGGGGGACTGGTGCCCAGAGTGCTTCATCCTGTGATGGTCAGAAGTAGTGGATGCATGTCTCCACTGGTTCTGGAGGGGGACTGGTGCCCAGAGTGCATCACTCACCCCGTGACGGTCCCAGTTGCGTCAGTGCCCCTGCCGCTCATGGGCTAGCGGTGCTTGAGTTGGCGGTGCCCTGTTCAGGGGTGCTTGATTTGGCGGTGCCCTGTTCAGCGGTGCTTGAGTTGGCGGTGCCCTGTTCAGCGGTGCTTGAGTTGGCGGTGCCCTGTTCAGCGGTGCTTGCCCTGTTCAGCGGTGCTTGATTTGGCGGTGCCCTGTTCAGCGGTGCTTGAGTTGGCGGTGCCCTGTTCAGCGGTGCTTGATTTGCCGGTGCCATGTTCAGCGGTGCTTGAATTGGTGGTGCCCTGTTCAGCGCTGCTTGAGTTGGCGGTGCCCTGTTCAGCGGTGCTTGATTTTGCGGTGCCCTGTACAGCGGTGCTTGATTTGGCGGTGCCCTGTTCAGCGGTGCTTGAGTTGGCGGTGCCCTGTTCAGCGGTGCTTGAGTTGGCGGTGCCCTGTTCAGCGGTGCTTGAGTTGGTGGTGCCCTGTTCAGCAGTGCTTGATTTGGCAGTGCCCTGTTCAGCGGTGCTTGAGTTGGCGGTGCTGGGGCTGGCGGGGCCCTCCTAGGCAGCTGGGCTGGGGCTGGCGAGGCCCTCCTGGGCAGCTGGGATGGGGCTGGTGGGGCCCTCCTGGGCAGCTGGGCTGGGGCTGGCGGGGCCCTCCTGGGCAGCTGAGCTGGGGCTGGTGGGGCCCTCCTGGGCAGCTGGGATGGGGCTGGCGGGCTGGGGCTGGCGGGGCCCTCCTGGGCAGCTGGGATGGGGCTGGCGGGGCCCTCCTGGGCAGCTGGGCTGGGGCTGGCGGGGCCCTCCTGGGCAGCTGGGATGGGGCTGGCGGGGCCCTCCTGGGCGGCTGGGATGGGGCTGGCGGTGGCCTCCTGGGCAGCTGGGCTGGGGCTGGCGGTGGCCTCCTGGGCAGCCGGGATGGGGCTGGCCGGGCCCTCCTGGGCAGCTGGGCTGGGCCTGGCGGTGGCCTCCTGGGCAGTGGGGATAATGGCGGTCTTCTCCGCTGTGCTGCTCTTCCCAGACTTGCTGGGTTTCTTGTGGCCCTTCCCCACTTTGGGAGGTGTCACAGCTGAGTCCACACTCCCACCGGGACCCCTGGGTGCGGATTGGGTGGCTGGAGTCTTCCCCCTCTCCTTCCGGGCACTGGCCAACTTCTGATGCTTCACAGGGCGGGGACTGGCTGTGCTGTGGCTCCGTGCCACACTGGCTGTCCTGGTGGCCGGTGCACTCCACATACCTGTGACTACAGGCACCACTGGTCCCAGAGATGTTGTGGCTGAGGTGCTACTTCGGGACCTATGAGATGGACGGGGTGGGGGAGCTGTGGGAAAAAGGTCCAGGCTGGACAGGAAAAGTTTTTTGGACACACTGGGACGGGTAGCTGGATGGGGTTTGGGAGTGGAGGAAGAGGTGGTGGTAGTAGGAGGTGTACGTTTGGTGACTTTGGGTGCAGGTGCATGCGCTGGAGGCTGTCGTAAGGTGGATGGCTGTTGGGTGGGTGTGTGCCTGCGTTTGTGTATCTTGAGGGGGGTGTCACAGACACACTGGAAGAGGACACAGGGGACGTGTGAATGGTAGTGGGGGTGGTGACTGCACGTGAGCGGGGTGTGCTGGTGGGTGTGCTGATGAGGGACGTAGTGGCTGTAGAGGTAGTGCATGCAGGTGTGTGTGTAGACGAGACTGGGAGGGAGGAGGGAGGGAGACGACGAGGAGGGGGACACAGTGGAGGCAGTGGATGTTGGTGTGTCTGCATGTGTCTGATGCTTGCGTGATTGCCTGTGGGATGTGTGGTGCTTATGTTTGCCTAAGCTTCCCTTGTGTGGTGAGGTGTGTGCAGGCTGGTCTGATGGTGTGCTTGGGATAGGCAGAGGTACAGGGGATTGAGTCTGGGTGGAGGAAGTTGGAGGGGGGAGGCTAGACACAGGGACAATGGCTGCCATCAGTGCTGAGGCCAGAGTTTGAAAGGCTCGGTGAAGGGCCGCCTGACCAGAATTAATGCCCTCCAGCAATGCATTTGTTTGTTGCAACTGCCTTTCTACACCCTGGATGGCATTCAAAATGGTAGACTGCCCAACAGTGAGTGATCTGAGGAGGTCAACGGCCTCCTCATTGAGGGCAGCAGGGGTGACTGGGGCAGGGCCTGAGGTGCCTTGGGTGAAGGTGATGCCCACCCTCCAGGAATGTCTCAGCCTATGTTTTCCAACATATTGTCCAGAGTGTTGTCTGCCCTGCTGAAACACATGCAGAGCCACATCGTTTTCCCTCAGGTGGAGGATTTGCCTACAGTGAAAGGTGACTTCTATGCCCTTGGACATATCCCCAACATCATAGGTGCCATTGATGGGACCCATGTGGCTTTGGTCCCCCCACACAGGAGTGAACAGGTGTACAGAAACCGGAAGAGTTATCATTCCATGAATATACAGATGGTATGTTTGGCAGACAAGTACATCTCCCATGTGAATGCCATGTTCCCTGGCTCAGTGCATGACGCCTACATCCTGCGGAATAGCAGCATCCCTTATGTGATGGGTCAACTCAAGAGGCACCGTGTGTGGCTATTAGCTGAGCCCCTGGAAGCAAGACAGTGGGAATGGGTGTCTGGGGTTATCCCTACAGGTTAGTGTGTGTCTAACAGTTGGTCCTCGCCATTTGCAGGTGACTCTGCGTACCCCAACCTGTCATGGCTACTGATCCTAGTGAGGAATCCCAGGACCAGGGCAGAGGAACGCTACAATGAGGCCCATGGGCGAACTAGGAGGGTGATCGAGCGGACCTTCGGCCTCCTGAAGGCCAGGTTCAGGTGCCTGCATATGACAGGTGGATCCCTATTCTACTCACCAAAGAAGGTGTGCCAGATCATCGTGGCCTGCTGTACGCTTCACAACTTGGCTTTGCGATGACAGGTGCCTTTTCTGCAGGAGGATGGTCCAGATGGCGGTGTTGTGGCAGCTGTGGAGCCTGTGGACAGTGATGAGGATGAAGCAGAGGAAGAAGACATGCAGAACAGGGACTCAGTGATCCAGCAATATTTCCAGTGAAACACAGGTGAGAATACATTCCTGCCTACTACATGTACTTTTCAACTACTACCTCTCTACTGTCTGTCGTTTTCACCCAGTGTATGGTCACTGAGTTGTCACTTTCCCTTACGGTTTCACAGATGTGGGTCCCAACATGTGTCATCTGCTTAGATTCCTCATGCACTAGAGCTGTGTGATATAGGTTTGTTGACATTACTATTTCAAGAACATTTTGTCACTGTAATTGCAAATACACTATTTCGAAATCACAGACAGACTCAAGATCATTTTGTGCTTTAGGTGTGTTTATTTAAATGCAAAATATTGGAGGGGGAAGTTAAATGGTGAGGGGTGATGGCGGAGGATTGTCCATGGCAGAGTCCAGTCTATACAGGGTGACAAAGTGGGACACTGGGATGACAATCAGGGTGGTCTCATTTCTTGGCGGGGGTCTTGGCATCGTGCTCTGTCTTGTTCCTGGATCTCAGGGACCGTTTGCGGGGTGGTTCTCCCTCTGCAGGGGATGGGGTGCTGGTGTGGTGATCCTGTGGCGGGGCGTCCTGTCCACTAGTGCCGGCGGAGGTGGTGGGCAGTTCATCATCCATGCTAGGGTCAGGGGCCCCTTGGAGTGCCACAGTGTCCCTCCTGGTGTTAAGTAGTTCCTTCAGCACCCCTACTATGGTGCCCCGGGTGGAGCTGATGGTTCTGAGTTCCTCCCTGAAGCCCATATACTGTTCCTCCTGCATGCGCTGGGTCTCCTGAAACTTGGCCAGTACCGTTGCCATCGTCTCCTGGGAGTGGTGGTGTGCTCCCATGATGGAGGAGAGGGCCTCGTGGAGAGTGGGTTCCCTTTGCCTGTCCGCCCCCTGTCGCACAGCAGCCCTCCAAGTTCCCCTGTGTTCCTGGTCCTCCGTCCCCTGGACCGTGTGCCCACTGCCATGCCCCCAGGTCCCTGTTGTTGTTGGGGTGGTGGGTTATCCTGGGTTCCCTGTAATGGTGGACACACAGCTGATTGACGTGTCCTGGGGACGGAGGTATGGGCCCGCTAAGGTGGGTGCTGTGCTGGTGTTTCCAGAGGGGGGAAGGTCTGTGGTGGCCTGTGCCTGTGTGAGGGGAACCGACTGTCCCGAGGCCCCCGATGGTCCGGGCTGGTCGTCTAGATCCAGTTGGACAGAGGTGCTGTCATCACTGTGGGCCTCTTCTGTGGGTGGAGTGGACATGTCTGGACCCTCCTGTCTGGTGACGTTGGGTAGTGGTCCTGCAGGGGTGGAAAGGCATGATTATTGCATCTGTGTGTGGCATGGTGTGCAATGGGTGGGTGGCCATGTACCCCAGTGCTGGCATTCCTGTGTGGGAGCTTGTGTGATGATGGTTCAGGGGGGTGTATGGGTATGTGCAGTGGGCATGCTTTAGTGATGGGTGTCCATGCTTTGTTGTTGCATGCAGGGCTTGGTGTTGGGATGTGTGGTTTGTGATATTGGTACATTTGTGAGGAGTTGGAGTGATAGGAGTGAGGGTGGGGGTTTGTGATGGCATGCAGGTAGGGTGGGGGATGTAATAGTTAAGATTTGACTTACCAGAGTCCATTCCTCCAGCAACTCCTGCAAGGCCCTCAGGATGCAGAATCGCCAAGACCTGCTTCTCCCATGTTGTTAGTTGTGGGGGAGGAGTTGGGGGTCCGCCGCCAGTCCGCTGAACCGCAAGGTGGTGTCTTGAGACCACGGAACGCACCTTCCCCTGTAGGTCGTTCCACCTTTTCCTGATGTCCTCCCGATTTCTTGGGTGTTGTCCCACTGTGTTGAGCCTGTCCACTATTCTTCGCCATAGCTCCATCTTCCTTGCAATTGAGGTGTGCTGTACCTGTGATCCAAATAGCTGTGGCTCTACCCGGACGATTTCCTCCACCATGACCCTGAGCTCCTCCTCCGAGATCCTGGGATGTCTTTGCCGTGCCATGGGGTGGTGTGGGTGATGTGTGGGGTGGTGTGTGTGGTGATAAGTGTGGTGATATGTAGTGGTGTGTTGTGTGAGGTGCGTGGAAGTTGTGTGGGTGATGGTGTTATGTGCCTGTGGATGCTGTGGTACTTGCTGGTGGTGTCTCTCTTTGTGCTTCGTTCTCAATTTTTGGTAGTAGGGGTTTGTGTGTGATGTGGGTGTGTGTTTTATATTGTATTCGGTGTGTGGGAGCGGTGTGTGTATGTGTATCAGGTGTGTGTATTTTGAATTGTCCAATGTGGCTGTGTTTTGTAAGAGTGTGTGTATTTTGAGCGCAGCGGTGTGTACCACCAATGGAATACCGCGGTTGAAAGACCGCCGCGTGGATTCGTGTGTCGTGATAGTGTGGGCATATTTCTGTTGGTGTGACGGTGGAGGTTTTATTTTCGCAAGTTTATCACTGACCTTTGGTGTGGCGGACTTGTGTGGGTGTCTGAATTTTGGCGGGTTCCGAGATGTGGGTCATAATAGCTGTGGCAGAATTCCGCGGCGGTGTGTTGGCGGTCTTCTGCACGGCGGTAAGCGGCTTTTACCGCCAATGTTGTAATGACCCCCTACATTTTTAGTTGGATTTTGAGACCAGCCGAAAAGTAGCAAACTTACTCAACAGTGTAAAATACTTAAAAGAGTAAGTTAGCTTTGCGGATCAGGTCCTTAATTTTTATGTACAAGACAGTTTACTCACTCTGCTTCATAGTATACTCTGCAAACTTTTATCCTCATGATACCCCTCATACCTCAGCACTTAATATATAGACGGGTCTAGAGTCCTTGCACTTCTAAGGGAACTGTGTCCCTTCTACCATTTTAGGTTTGATAGGGATGGCACTTATGCTACTCACGGTAAACATTTTACATGTTCTTTTTTTTAATGGGTCACTCTCCTCCAGGTATTGACTATTTTGCAGCAGAATCTTCAGACACTAGTTTATGACATTGGGCCTTATTATGACCTTTACGGAGGAGTTTCTTCCATCACAAATGTGACGGATTATGCGTCCAACGTATTATGATCTCCATTGAATATAATGGGATTATAAAATGGCGGACGGGATATCTGCCACATTTGTGATGGAGGAAACCCCTCCATCAAGGTCATAATAAGGCCCATTGTGAATCAAACCTTGGATCAGCACATAGGAGTATTTTTCTATTGGTTGGGTATGTCTTTCCGCCTTCACTGGCAAAGTCAATAGGTCTGATGTTTATACTGTGTGCCTATGCACAATCTGAACACCATACAAATGTCAAAGTTATAATCCTTGTTGTATTCACATTTTCCTTTCTATCCCTAGTGAACCTGCAAAGCAACCAAGGGTGCTTTGGCTTTGGTTTTTGTTTTCCTGCAGCAAAGCTCATCCCCAGAAGCCTCAGGGTCTAGCCCTCTCCATGATGGAAGGTGGCTGTTGCACCCTTATCAAGCGATGTAGCAAATACCATTTGTTGGAGGTTGCATCTCCCAGGCTGTGTAAGTCTTTTTAGCTGCATCGCTAAGGGAGGGTCTACTGAGGTTCTCGTATAAATTGCACTCAGCCCCTCAAAAACGAGGGGAGTAGCTTTAGGGGGTGTTTTGGGTGTTACACCCCCCTAATAAAGGTATTTTGTAGTAACTAGTTGGGTACAGGTGCTTTTAGTCGGGTATGGTGAAGTGTCTGTCGAACTTCACTAGGGATTTTGCAAATACACACTGACAAAAACACACAAACACGCTTTCTCTCGTCTGTTTTAAATGTCTTGTAAATGGTTATTTTACCAAATATTGTTATAAGTACTCTTCTCCCTTCCTACTGCACCTTACGCTCCCCTCCTGTCCTGTTTCTCATATAATGTAGTTTAACCAGCCTGACTGTAGTAAATCTGAAGCTCATACCCAGTGCTTAATTTGTGAATAAAAACGTGCCGGTGCTCAAAATCCTCCTTTTAAACCTGTGGCTGCTGCAATTAAATGTGGGAACACGGAATACTGAGGCGGCATAATCATGAAGCCATCGCGGGGCGCTTCAGTCTATATAAAGCCACTCCCTGCCCCTTCAGCTCACTCTTGCAGCTTTCTACTTTCTCCCCTTGTGACGCTTTTTCGTTTTTCCCTTCCTCCGTCTTTCCCATATGTGTCTTTTGCTCGCAGCAAATGCTTGAGGTAAAAGAAAGCGCCAGCCCTCAAAAATAAGTGCCAGTGCTCAGCACCGGAAACAACAAGCACAAATTAAGCACTGCTCACACCCCCTTCAGTCTACGCCCCTGGGTCTATCACTTAGCTTTAATGTGTGTGGTGTGTGTCTGTGTCTGCACACCTGTGGGAACATGTCCTACATAAACACACTCTCACCATCCCAACAACGGTGGGGGTTAGAGGGGTAGAGGTGGGCACAAGTCAAGGCGCATTGCTCATTACTGAAGGAGGAAATTACCAATCGTTTACTTTTGGATATTACAAGCAATCATTTTTAAATCTAAAACTTGTATTTGTCTTCATGTCCTTAAAATCCTAACTCATGGGTAGCCAATGTCACTGGCATGTTCATTCATGTAAGAAGCTTCAAATGTTCATTATAGTAACTGAGATTAAACCAACCCCCTTGTCACGACACTAACATGGCCGGAGACCAAAAGGCTAAATGCGAGAAGTTGATTTTTGTGAAAGCCAAAGAGTTTTTTGGCTCCTTTCCTCATTTCTGAGAACAAAAGCTCAATTGAGGCACTATTCTGTCTGAGTACACCATAATAAACCAGGGCTTTAGGGAAAAGCCCCCGATACACAAACTTTGTTTCCTAGAAGTTCCCAAGCTGCTTTGGATAGTTTCAGTCCAGGGAGGTCTCTAGGCCAAAGGGAGGCTCACAATTTATCCTACAACTAAATGATTGAAAATGTTCCAACTCTTGTTCATCGATGTCATAAGAATACTTTCTGGGTTATGTGTAAACTTAATTACTTAAGAGGAGTGTTTATAACTAATAGTTTATTCATATTATCTTGTGAGTACATCTTACCGGACTTACAAAGCTCTTTGCAATCCGTGATTCACAAGGCACCGTCAGCATACATCAGCGGCCTGGACACAGCGTTCCCAATTCTCTAAGCTTGTAAATCAAAGCTAATAATAGAACTCAGATCACTCAAAAAGAGGCAGGATAGGAGGTGAATCATATCCTAGCCCGTTTAAGAGTAACACACAGGATAAACTGGTCCCATCTTAGTTGTAGCAAAAGTCAGTGCTTAATTTGAGCCGGTGGTATCCGGTGCAGGGCACATATTTTTCTGAGCTCAATCATTTACTGAGAGCAAAAGTCACAAATGGGAAAGCCGGAGGAGGAGAAAAACGAAAAAGTGTCACAAATCGAGAAAGCAGAAAGCTGCAAGAGTGGGCTGTAGGGGCAGGGACCGGCTGTAAATGGCCTAAAGAGGCTGGTGATGCGTTCAGGATTACGCTGCCTCAGTATTCCGTGCTTGCACATTTAATTGCAGCAGACGCGTGTTTCAGAGGAGAGCTCTGGGCACCAGCACGTTTTTATTTACAAATTAAGCACTGATAAGTTTTCAGAGTTCAGAAGCTGGATAACATTCATACGCAGTGGAAACCTCGGGATATAACTAAATCCCTAAGAAATGATACAAACTACACTGGATTGATAAATATAAGTAGGACACGTCCTCAAGACCTCATGATGCGCCTTGGCATCTCAAGCGCTATATGAATACAACAATACTATAAATATGAATCAATATCTGCAGAAGGAGCACCCGGTTGCACGCTGACCTTTTCACTGAATATGGGGGCAATCTTACATTCAACCCACAAGTCTTGTAATTTTCTGATTTAAAAAGCACAAATTGAAGGCTTTGGTTATAACCCTGCCAACTAGTTCATTTCATGCTTCAATACTTCCTCAAAAATCATACCTGGCCCAGCTGCACCCTTAGATTTGCATCGGTTCTGCTGACTCACCTTCAATAATAAAAAGCAATTAGTCTCCTTTTTTCACATTTCATGTCAATCTTTTTTATTTCACCGGAATCCCCCTTTTCTTTACAGACATCCTGCTCTGTCATTTCCTCATCATGTGGGTAAGGCTCAACAATTTTAACGCTTCATGATCTGCAGTCTTGCAACGCACACAAGAACATGGGTCTTTGCTGAACCAAGTGTTCAAACTTCAGTACTTGTTTAATACTGGAGAAAAACATGATGTGAATGCAAGAACCATCCATATGCAAATTCATCCTTGGCCCTGCTCTACGAGGAACACTGCACCTTGAACTACCGGGTCAAGTCGAACCCGTTCTAGGGTTGGTTGTGTTCCCGTCTGACCTGGCAGTTCGGGTTAGACTGTTCCTACTGCAGGGGGACCATGCCTGCATTAGGCGTGGCAGGCATGTGTCTAGAGTGGCCCAGTGGGTGAGAAAACTATTGTTATAGGTTCAGTACTGGAGGCAATTAACAATTGTTGTACTGTGCCTACAACTGTCATAAACAACAGTTTAGTCAGAAAAAAGGCTCAGGTTTAATGCTGAATTTACGTATCACAATGTATGCACCCACCCATCCTTCATACGTTGGTCTGTTCATCTGTTCCACTGTCCACGCCTGCCAAGATATATATTTGTTTGGGTATCCATAATGTATCTCCTGTGGCTGGATAGGTATATATGTATATTTTTGTTTTTCACTTAAAAAAACAGAGGTTGCACGTACGTTATAATTAGGCTCACATTATAAACGTGCAAAACCATAGAAATTCACAAGTTATAGTAAGTTATCTCAAGTAGCTATAACTCGTGCTCTCGCCATGCACAGTGTTTTTAGTCAAACATTTTACTGCAGATATTACATTGATATTACCAATGATGTTATCAAAGATGGCATGAGTGCTGGAATTTGTGGGGTAATTAGCAGTGCATGGCGAGGACCAATGGCATGGGCCAGCACCCTCGAAATGCACAAGGCTGCTGTGCAGACAGTGTGCATTTCAATGGTTCTGGTGCCCCCTGCGTGCGGTGGGGAAGTTGTAATGGGGCCGGCAGGGAGGTCGCCTGCACTGCCCTGACCTCTCCGTCAGGAGTTTGGCGGACGGATGTTTCTGTCCACCACACTCATAATCAGCCCTTCGTTTTTTGGAGTGGGGGCTCCTGGCCCGACTCCCAACTTGTCTGCAAACAGACGTGTTGGCAGCCAATCAGATCTCAGTACAAGATCCGCAGGGGCTGCAAATCCATCAGGTCCTTATATATACAAATTTGGATTTCCTTTAATTTCTCAAAAAACACTGAACAGATTTACACCAAATAACAAAAAAGGGCTCTTTCTGGACCAAGAGCTACCTATCTGCGAAATTTGATGTAATTCCGTCCAGTGGTTTGGGCTCTATTGCTGTTCAAAATTCCTATTGAAAAATGAATGGGGAAATCACATTTGGGACCTCCCCTTTTTTCTCAGCCCCCGCTTGACTGATCACCCCGAAACTTTCCAGACAGCAGCTAAAGTGAGCGTCGTATTTTCTTGGAACATTTCATGAAGATTCATAGAACGGCACCAAAGTTTTTAGCAAGACAAAAAATGCACTTCCTATAGAAACTAGGTCCTAACTATAACTACCTAGTGGTGACTGCCACTAGATAAGATAGTAAGATATATATATATATATATATATATATATATATATATATATATATATATATATAAAACCCTGCTGAGGCAAAATCCCTGATGGGTGGTTTAGGCAAGGGGGAGAGTCTCAAATATACTGCATCCTGGTCACTAATACAGCACAGACATTCAGCAGACTCCGAGAGCGGTGGGCGTACTGGCTGGGCCGTATAGAGGACGAGGACTGGCGAGACGCCTTGATGGCCCCAAGAACCTTGACTATGACCACCCGCCTTCGTGTGGTGCAAACTTACTATCTGTACACAGCCTATCTTACACCCGATAAAATGCATAAAGCAGGTCTCCTGCCCCGCACAGACTGCCCCTGCTGTGAAGGCCCAATGCTGACTTCTACCATATGGTGTGGGGCTGCCCACACATAGCAAACGACTAGAGAGCGGTTACAGCCGGAATATCTGGAATCCTGCAGGTGGAGGTGGAGGCTGCCCCGCTGCCGCTTTTGTTGGGTGTCCTGGAAGGAGTGGGGTCCAGTAGAGCGGAGCGGGCCTTTTTGGGAGTGGCATGTCTGGTGGCAAAAAGAGATATCGCAGCTGGCTGGAAGGCGGAGATGGCACCGGCACTTGTGAAATGGCGACGTGGGGTGGATTGGTGTGCCCAACAAGAAAAATTTGTATATATATATATATATATATGAAGCAAGAGGGCGCCCTGCTAAGTATGACAGAGTGTGGGGGAAGTGGACAGGGACATGGGATATCCGCTCAACTGCTACGCTTTAGACACAGCGACTATTGTGTGAGCTGTCCCTGACAAGTATAATCAGTATCAATCATGTGCTCATGTTAACTGCGTGGGATTTGTACAATGTTATGCCTATGAGGTACGGATGTGACCTTTTGGTTTTTATGTTGTTATGCAAATCTAATAAAGTTGCTTATAAAATAAATATATATATATATATATATATATATATATATATATATATATATATATATATATATATATAAAAACAATGGTGGTATACACATCAGTGTAGTTTCTATAGGAAAGGCATTTTTGTTTTACAATAGTTTTGGTGTCATTCAACAAACCTTCACAAAACTTTCCTCCAAAAAAGTACATTCACTTTGGAACCTACATGAAGCATTTTGTACAGAGCTGTCGAAAAGGGGCACCAAGAAAATGGGGGATTCCAAAAGTGAAGCTTCTCGTTTTATTTCCCATTGTATTCTTTAATCTTCAATACACAAAAAACAGCTGAACAGAATTGTACCTAATTTGGCAAGGTACAACTTTATTCCAGAATTGCCCTATTCCTGGTCAGATCTAAATCCACTCATTACCTTTAGTGAAATTAAAGTTTTGAAAGCTGCTCGGCATAGCTTTGAAGAGGTTAAGTTTTAGAAAAACTGGGCCAGGGTGTCATTACCACAGACCTCCACAGCTCCACATTTTTAAAATAAACTTCTTACATCTGGTTTTCTCCTGTCAGCCATTTTAGTACTGCAGATCTGAAAATAGATTTGGAAAGATCCATTTGGCTGGCCGCCTCGCTTCCTGAAAGCAGAAAAAAGGGACTTTAGCAAGCACTGAATTTAATATGTGTGTTTTCATTTGTACCATAACTGCACTTTGTGTTTTTTAGGCGAATGTCTGATAATGTGAGGTGTTATAACCAAAGTTAATCATAACTGCACTTTAACTTTAGTTTTTTTCAGTGAATATATATTTAGTACAACAGTGCAGAGGTGAAATTCCTGTTTATTACCTAAGTAGAGAGAAATGTACTTGATAAAAACGTGATTTACTGCCTCATAGATTGGATGTTACACTAATTTTACACATAGGTGAAGATCTTCTCAATATGATTTTACATACTGTACAAATGTAACGCCTTTTATCCTGATTTTGGTTAAATACCTTGTTTTTCAAAGAAATGCACATGAACAATGTCAAGGCATACACCACACATGCAAATGAGGAAAGTGTTATATGATATTTATTGCCATGGTGTAGGGAGAGGAGAGGCGCATGGCCCACTCAAGGCTCCCCCTCTTGTGAATCCTGGCCCCTGCCCAAGCTCAACAATCACATTAAATAACACATTACACTTAGTAAATCTACATATGTACTATATGTATATATAGATTTACAGGTATATGGGTTGCTGAAGTTATGTAGGGAGTCTACCTTTTGATAGCTGCTGACCATGAGCTATTCCACCCTTCTGTGCTGATTTCGAGATACTAGTATGGATCAAATCTCATATATATGAGTCATGTCTAGAACCTCTATGAAAGAGGAGGGTATGAAAGAGTGTTTAAGCTGCCATAGCATGTTTTAGAAGTGAGATATGAAATACCATGTGTATTTTCATGTGTGTGTCCGAAGGATGACACAAAGAACTACTGGACTGAAGATCTAAAAAATACGGAAAGGGCCTAATAAATGGAGCTTCAACCTGAAATGTGTCCCAGGAATGTGCAGTTGCTATACTTTAGATAAACCGCAGAAACCAGAGGACTAGAACACACCTCTGCAAGTTTTACCAAACAATTGGAAGACCGATAGTTTCTCGTTACCTTGAACACAAACTCACCGATGAAAACAAGGTGTTGCTAGAACTAGAAAAGATAAAAAACAGAAAGGGAGGCAGACAAAAATGGTTACTATACACCCAACTACAAAATATCTTTAGATTATTTCTTGTATGATGTGGGCACAACTCTGCAATGGAGTGGCACTCATTAACACTCGTTCACTCTCCCCATCTGCTGGCAAATGAACACCAAACATTTCTCAAAATGCATTCCTTCATGTGTGGTATTACAGTACTTTTGGAACAGTACTTTTGCCAACAGTATTAAAAAAAAATCCCAGTATTTTGAAGAAACCCCATACAGTGCCTCTGCAGTCTTTTCCTTTGGTAATTCCCAGTTCCTGTTCTATAGTCTTTCTTGGGTTGTTCTCTCCTTATGCAGTGCCATGAACTGAGAAGGTTGGAAGGTATCAGTACCTTAATCAACATACCAGCTGATCCCTAATTTATGTTTTTTTTCTCCTATTACCCCCATTGGCCCCATACACGTGCCTGAAAGGATAATGATGAAAGAAATCAGTATCTCTGAATCCCAGCATCTTAACCTAGGATCTAAAAGAGGCCTATCATATAGGGTGCAGGGCGTATCTAGGCCCACCCAGCAGGCAGCTCCTATTATCTGATTGGTTGATCACAGATTTGTCCACAGCGGTTTGTCCCTCCCCTTTCAGGGATAGGTCAGAATATGTAAGGTTCGGCCCTCTCTGGAAAGGAAGTTTCCTTCTAGATTTTTGGTCTGCGTTCTATTATGGCAGGACTCATAGTACACATGATATAATCCATCACTTAATTCCCTTTATCTCTAGTAATAAGTATCTTAACTCATGTGCAGAAGATAAAGGATGACATACTAGTCAAAGAGGAAATATTGAAGTGGATGCTTCTTCGTGAGAGAAGTTGCCATCTTGGTGAGAGAAAAGAGAGAACTTTGAATCATTCTAGTCTTTTGACAGGATGAATAAGAGGAAGAAGAAGTGATGAAACGTAACTTCTCAATCCTGCCTTAGAAGCAGAATATTCGCTGCTGAAGCCTCACTGGTGTCAGCAATATCAAGACTACTTACTATGCTGCTGGCTGTTCTCCTTGTTTTCACCTTGCTGCTAATATTCTTTGCCCTGGACAGTGATGTTTGCAGTGGCTTCTTGTTATTACAATGCCTATGTCTAAGTAATATTTACCGTCTGAGATTTCCTGGAATGAATGGACAATGCAAAAACTTTTGACGATATAGGCTGATAGCTTGTGACCGAATCTCAGTTCAGAATTTAACTATAGACTCAGTCCCAGACCTGCCAACTCACACAGTGCCACCGTGTGTCACACGATTTCAGCTCTCTTCTCAAGGTTGCCCATTAAGGAACCGAAATCACACCACGGCAGGCAAGAAGAGCTGGAAACCACAGAGAGGGGATTTCCAGCTTGTCTTTTGAGGCTGCAAGCAGGCGATGTCCATTAGTGGGTGTGAAAACACTCCAGGACATCACCAGCAGCCTCAACAACCCTTTGCACTCGTTTTTTTTGGTGGCAGGTGGATGTTGTTGGGAGCAGGAGACACATGCAGAAGGGCCTCTCTGGAAGTTCTCTTCATAAAGCCTCTCCACTCCAAAGCCACACCCCCTCCTCACACAGTCGATTTTGCTCTCAAGTTGGTAGGTCTGCAGTCCCCAAATTGACAAGAAAAGTACAAGGTCCTTATTTAGAGCTTGGCGAATGGGATACTTTGTCATAAACATGGCAGGCATCCCATCCGCCATATAACAAGTGCATTACAGCACACAGCATTTGTAATATGCGGGGCGGGATATCTCTCAGGTTTTGACACAGTATCATGCCCACCAAACTCTAAATAAGGTGCTAGATTTCTCTATGGATATGTGTTTCCCTAAAAAGAACCGATGAATAGTATATAAACGAGAACACTCACGGAAGAGTAATTATAGGAATTAGAACATTGGAATGTAAGGAGCTCCACTGATGACAAAGAAGTGGCTCGGGGTTAATAATGGCTGGTATAAGCCTTCTGCTCCAAAATTCCCATGTTTGTCTTTCTGTTTCTCTCTTTTAATATTACCTTATAGCCCACTGCAATAGGCTATAATGGCCATTAAAGACCCCTTCCACCGTTAAAGGCCCGAGCTGAAGGCCACTAGAAGGTAGAATCTTCTAACAAATAACAAATAAAACAAATGCCCCAAGGAGCCCTGTGGGATATTGGAACATTGGAATGTTGTGAGCTCCATTGGAGACAATGAAGTGCCCCAGGCGTTTACCACCCATTAGAACCCCGGAGCACTGCATTGTCTTAAACGGAGTTCCCAACATTCCAGTGTTCTAATATTACTTATCCTACATAGCATATCCAGTAGCCAAAACGTATAAGGAAAAGTGGACTTCTTTTCCAGGTACTGTGCTCCACTTGGGCTGCTGTCTCATCACTGACACTGACCTGATTTCATTGCAGCAGTTCTGTCAAAGATTATTCATACCTCATCCAGATGGACTCAGTACTTTTAGCCTACTTCATCTGGCAGCGAGGACATTGCGGAAAAGGGGTACTGGACAGGTCCTTGGTCTTATTACAGGAGATAATGAGGTTATGACTTCATTACCACTACAGAGAAGAAGAATTCTTGTGGGTATTTGTCTTACCTATTTACTACCCAATTGTCTCCTTGACTATCTGCCTTCAGTGATTATCCTGGATGAAAATAAAACAATTAGCACTGTTAAATTAACCATCAGCCTACTGCTAACTGGTTGGCATATCTAATCCTGACTCACATGTTAAATATTAGCTGAGTAACTGAAATACAATCATGTTGCAATCCATAAGGCACTGTTGCTTCCCAGTAAACCAGAGCCACTGGAATTTTGTGAATCTGTGTCACAGCTTTTTTGCATAGTTATGGGTTTGCTGCAGATGTCACATAGCTCATCGTGTCCTGCATAATCTACAGACTGTCATAAATATTATTGTTTCTTGCTCATATGGATGGAGGGGTTCTAAACATTGCAACACATTTTCCTATGCTGTGGAAGGCCCTTTGTAAGGGTTGACTGGTCACCTTTCAGTTACTTATTTTGTATTTTGTATTTGGGTATGAAATATTTTCCCTAACAGTGTTACTAGGCACACAAATTAAGTAATAATGTCACTGGGCGGGCATGCTGTATTATGCCACATAATTTGCCTTTTCCTACCGCATAATTTAGTCAACCCTGCCTAATAATTTGGTCCTCCCTTGCCACATAATTCTAGTGACTCTGCTTATAGCCTGCTGTTGATACTTGTTGTTAAAGATCATAAACTTGAGTTTCAGGCCAGAGCCTAAAGTAAGGGCCTTTAACTGCTGGAATAGCTAGAGGCAGAGGGGCTATAAGGCTATTTGAATATTCCAGCCACTGCGGGTAGATTGTTCTAAATTAGAACATTGGAATGTTGGGGGCTCCATTGGAGACAATGGAGTGCTTGGCTCTTACTGGCCAGTAAAAGCCCAGAGCAACAGCATTCCAATGTTCTCTCTGTTAACAGCAACAGCGGGAGCGGGCTTTTAATGGCCAGTAGAGCCCGCTAAGGCGGGTTCTAAGGCTATAGTGGGGTCGGAATTATTGAACATATGGAACTGTGTTAGGCAGCATCCTCCCTTACCATAAAGTGTCACCCAAATTTCTATGGATATCACTCCATAAGCCAGATATGACTAGTAACCTAGTAGAAGGGGTGACCCCCTCCCCAGGGGTCATACTGTTCCCTGGTTCCAATGCATTACATTTCCTGCAGCGGGGCTATTAGGGATGCCTTGTCAGACTACCCTAATTGTGTAATAAGAAAACTGGATTTTTAGGAGTACATAATCTTCTTAGCTCTACCTTCAAACTTAGAATTTGCTTAAAGTTAGAAACACAAGTATTCTAAATTGACTATATGTTAAGCAACTATTCATTGTGCAGAATGCATAAGAAAGGACTTTGTTTGCCTCAAGGTCTTAAATATATGGTAATAAAGGACAAGATTTCTAATTCTAATGACATTGTCAGACTCCCCACCGCCATGTGTATCACCTGTGGATGATATTACCATGTTTCAAGATGTCTTGGTGAGAGGAGCTGAAAAATTAAATATCCCAATGTCCACTTCAACATCGTCGACTTCAGTCATCTTCGAGATCTTACAACATAGGTCAGCATCCAGACCTCTGTTGCCTTTAGTACCAGGCTTGTTACAGCCAGCCAGGGAATTGTTTTAATGCCAGCCTCGGTAAAGCCAGCCCCTTCCAGGCTTCAGAAGAAGTGTCGCCGTTCGAGAACAGGATCCGGCTTTCCTTCAAACAGACCCAACACTGGATTCGGTCATAGTAGTGGCAGCCGAAAAACAACATGCCACTGCTCCTACTTCCACAGTACCTCCCGATAAAGAAAGCCTAAAAATTGACTCAGTTGGGTGAAAAGTCCACACTACAGCGGCAACCTCAATGAAGGTGGCAAGAGCTAAGGCCCTGTTAGGCAGGCATGACAGGGCATTATGGGGCTCCATGCAACAATTTGTGGACCATCTCCCAAGAGATAAATAAGAGGATTTCCAGGAAATCCTTAATCAGGGTTTGTTCGTACCAAACCAGATAATTAGTTCCGCAGCTGACTCCTCACTCCTTGCAGCACATGAATACTGCTATGGGGTCCCTCTCTAAAGACATGTGTGGCTTTGTCTTACCTCTCTAAAACCAGAGGCTCAGCAGAGAATTTTAAATCTTCCATTCTCTGCCACAACTCTTTTTTGGACGTCATACCGATGACGAGATGGCAAGGATGAAGGCTGAGATGAAGACCTTGAAAGCTGTCAGCCTGGGAATATATGGAGATTTACGTAAATCTTTCCGACCCTACCACAGGAGATTCGTAACCCAGAGGATTCAAACCCATCAGTGGGGACAACACCAAAGCGTCTCCCAACAACAGCAGCAGTGCTCCTACCACCAGTACCAGGGGAAACAAGCAAGGGGTAGATCCACCCAGCAGACCACTCACTGTGGAAAACAATGATCTGCTTCCAAACCCTGAGTCGTTACCCCCCTCTTCTGTTACCCACTCCGGTGGGGGAAAATGTATCATCACACTTGGCAGAGTGGCAAACATAACAAAAGACGTCTGGGTTCTGAATATTGCACAACATGGATATTGTCTCAGATTCACCAGTCATCCACTTGTCCATCCCTTCGAGACCGTCCAGTTTTCAACTCCCTCTATTGTGGTCGGAAGTCAACATCCTCTTACAGAAACAAGCGGTGAAACCTGTCCCTCACCACCAACAAGGAACAGACATTTACTCCAGGTACTTCCTGATGAAATGGAGAGACCTTAAATCCGCCAACAAGTGGATTCGGCGAGAAAAGTTCCAGATGCTGTCATCACACCAAATTTATCCCCAATTACACCAAGGGGATTAGCTCTGTTCCATCGACCTTCAAGACGCATACTTTCACATTCCAATTGCCAGAAAGCATTGCAAGTTCTTGAGGTTCATAGTAGGTCAAGACCACTATCCGTACATAGTCCTTCCATATGGTCACGAGTCAGCCCCCAGAACATTCTCGAAGTGCATGGCAGTGATGTCTGCCCATCTGAGGAAGCACAAAATATTAATCTACCCCTACCTAGACGATTGGCTGATCAAGGTGTCCACGTCTGAAGAAGCTCTGCTTCACTACAACTGGACTTGCAGTCTTCTCCAAAGATTAGGCCTCCAGGTAAACCTCAGCAAGTCAAATCCGGTCCCGGTTCACACATTGCACTACCTGGGAATGCCCATCGACACATTGCAGGAAAGAGTGTATCCTTCGGAAGAGAGACGTTTATCGATTCTTTGGAAATGTCACTCTTTCATGACAGCTTGCTGTCCAACAGTGAGAACAATATCCTCTCTCCTAAGCTTGATGGCATGCTTCATCTTCCTCACACCAATTGCTCATCTACAAATGAAACCTTTACAGGAATGTCTAGAGGACCAGTACGACCAGCTGATGGACAATTGGGAAGACAGAATAACATTATCTTGTCAGGCAAAGCTGACACTGAAATGCTGGTGCTCCAAAAAACAACCTGCTTCGGGGATGCCTTTTCATCAGAAGGTTCCTCCTCAAACATTAGTGACAGTTGCCTCACTACTAGGCTAGGCTGTGGGGCTCACATGGACCACCTCCAAATTCAGGGCACATGGTCAGAGAGGGAGTCCACATACCATATCAATCTTCTGGAACTATGCGCAGTTCATCTAGTGCTAAAAGTACCCCCTATCATTCAAATTCCAACTCCCTGCTTGTCTAGACGGACAATACGACCACCATGTACTACCTCAGCAAGTAGTGAAGGACGACATCCAGGCCTCTATCGCACAAAGCCCAGGCAATATGGAAATGGCTTATAGCCAGGAATCTAACAATCACTGCTGCGCATATTCCAGGTTTGCAAAATGCTCAGGCTGACTCTCTCAGCAGGATTCTGCAAGAAAATCACAAGCGGGTCTAACACAATGATGTCGTTTACGACTTATTTCATCTGTGGGGCACACCTTCTATCGACCTGTTTGCCACTGCAGAAAACAAAAAATGCTGAAGCTTTGCTTCAAGTTTCTACCAACCAGGGACGCAGGGGAACACCCTATGGACCGGCTGGCCCAGCAAGTTTCTTTTCGTCTTTCCACTGATTCCCCTAATACTAGCAGTTCTCATTAAGCTGTGTTACTCAAGAGCCAAGAGGATCTTAATAGCTCCGGAGTGGCCACGTCAATGGTGGTTCACGGACCTCCTTCACCAGTCCATCCGTCCATATATCAGGCTACCATGCAGCACGGACCTCTTGACGAAATTCTGAGGCCAGATACTACACCCCAATCTCCTCCTTGAGTTTGGCAGCATGGCTCCTGAGGTAGTACAGTATGGACACCTGAATCTGCCAAAGGAATGCATGGACATACTCAAAGAGGCTAACCAGCCTTCCACACATACCGCATATGCCTTCAAATGGAAAAGATTCTGCATTTGGTGTTCTTCCAAAAACCTGGACCCCACTGCTTGCCAGGAGGACACCATATTGCCATACTTACTCCATCAGGTAAAATCTGGCTTGCAATTCTCATCTATAAAGATTCACCCAGCACCCTTACTGCCTACAGAAAATGTCCTTCACAAACCTCTTTTTTCAAAATTCTAGTAATCAAGGATTTTCTAGATGGTTTGAAAAAGATTTTCCCTCCCAGTAGGCATTGGTCTCCTGCCTGGGAGCTTAATAGTGTGCTCTCTCATCTAATGCATGATCCTTTTTGAACCTTTTCACACAAAAAATCCCTGCAACACCTTCCCTGGACAACAGCTTTCCTTGTAGCAATAACATTGGCTCACAGGGTTAGCGAAATCCAGGCACTCTGTTCTCACGCACCATATATGGACTTCCAATCCAACAAAGTGGTAATAATGAGAAAAGTCCTTTTTGCCTGGTATTTGATGTACTCTCAAAGTTGTTGGTGCCCAGGGCCCCTGCCAAGAAGGTTCCCTGGGCCAGATCTCTTTCCCTAAAACTGTTGTGATGCATTGGGACAATTGGCAACATCTCTAGTTGCCACTATAAGCCCCTAGTAAATGGTACTTAGGTACCTAGGGCATGGGGTACTAAGGGTAGGCCCCTGAGGGCAGCAGCACAGATTTTGCCACCCCTTGGGCCATGCATCCAGAAGCACCCAGCACTGTCATTGCAGGCTGAGTGTTCTGATGCAATCCTAAAAGGCAAACTCAACATGGCACGCAGCCTGTGTGCCCTGCCCACTACACACTGCATACACTATAAGTAAGTCACCGCTCTGGCAGGTCTTCCAACCTTAAGGCAGGTTTCACTATATTGTTTGTGTGGGCATAAGTGCATGAGCTATATGGCCCTAAAGTGTCCTTGCCAAACCTGGGACATAGTATGTGAGCACAGCAGCCATTTTAAATGTATATGCTGAACAGTGGTCAGTACGGGTTTCACAGTTACGTGTTGGCTACTCTGAACCCAGGGTTGTTTGGTATCAAACAACTCAGAATGATAAATCCAAGCTAGTACCACTACTGGATTTATCCCAAATAAATCCACCTTAGAAGTGCCCCCTGAAAAAGCTAACTACTATAGCATGTTTGCTGGCCGGTCACACCCAGCATGCGACCACCAGACAAGGTTATGGAACCCTGGGGTGAGAGATCCTGCTGTCTGGGTCCCAGAACAAAGCCCTTCCCGGGTGGAGGTTCAAACACTCCCTCCCTCAGAAATGGGCACTGCCCTGCTAGCGAGCTTCCCTAGCAACTTGACACCGAAGCCTGCTGCAAGCAGCAGATGGCTGCTCCCATTGCAAGCCCCCACTTTCTGCTGGAGCAACAGCGGAAAACCACACAAAGGACAGGAGTGGACAGCCCCAGCTTGCACCACCTCTAAGGTTTTGCATGCGAGGTGCCCCCTCCATTTAATTTTCCTCCATCTTGCATGGAAGGAAAATAGCCAATCAGGTGTAGGGAAGTGACATCTGCCCACACGAATGGTCACTTAGTGGGTGTAGCCACCCTAAGGTAGATGACCCATTGGTCGCTCCTAGGCACTCCGCTAAACGCCCACTAAATACAGTATCTAGTGGGCATCCCTAGACCAAGAAATCATATTCCAAGGACAAAAGAAGACCAGCAACAAAGAAGACCCAATGCTTGAGAATTTAAGTCTGCTGCATCAAGAAAAGGTGGTAAACCCTGCCTGCTGCACCTAGGACTCGACAGTCGGCGCTGAGGGGTTGCTTGGACATTGGACATTGGACGGACTCTACAAACCCCTAGAGGACCTCCACTCTTTGAGAATTGCCAAAGATCTCTCTCCAGAATGAAGGTGTCACTCACCTGTAACCCGAGACCAAAGACCCAGTGAATGCCACTTCACTGACTGGCTGCTGACCAAGGGACCGAATTCCACAGCCTGATCAAACTCCAGCCAACAGACCATGAGGACAAACCCTGCAAGTGTGCCAAGTTTGGTGGCACTGCACCCTCCAGTGGCCAAACCGAGCAATAGCCATAGGTACTGGTCACCTCACATCGGACACCAAGAAGGTCAGTCCACTAGGGACTGAAAAAGGACCAGGAGGAAGTCCCAGTCGAGGGACTTCAGAAACCACCAGGACCTCCAACCAGAGCACCCTTTGCACACAGCTCCTGGCTCACCGATTGGCTCTGCACCCGGATGCCCTGGGCCCTGCATCAAAGATCCAGCTGTGCCCTAAGGATCCCCTACCCCTTTCGACCTCGACTCTCCACAGGGACCCACCGGACTTGCCTTTAAGTCCACCAGTGCAGTGCGTTTCCAAGTGGTCCCCCGCAGTGGCCTGGCACCAGCGACTTTCTGCAGCTGCTCCCCCCAAAACCCGGAGCCGCCCAAACTTCTCTAGCTGGTTCATAGAGCCCACCGACTACCTCATCATACCTGCAAAAGGAGACATTGGTAAACGCATTGCCTGATTTTATGTGCAGTTTCAAAGTATTTTCTTAATTGATTCCTATGGTGCGTAATTACGCACAAAAAGACTAGTTTTATTAAACTTCAAAAATTCATAATTTTAAAAATACTTACCCGATCTTGGTTTTCAAAAATTTACAAAAATCTAAAGTATTGTTTGTAACTTGGTCTCGAGTTATTCTTTTGAGTGTGTGGTCTTATTTATTGATACTGTGAGTACAACAAATGTTTTGCACTTCTCCAAGATCAGCCTAACTGCTTGACCGAGCTACCATAAAAATTAGAGCACTAGGTGGTCTAGTTTTTACCTCTATAAACCAAAGTGTGGTTGCCTAGAACCCCTGCACAGTGTGCCTAGCTTTGCACACTACATAGAGGGCCAGCCTCCTATAGTTATGAGAACTCACCCGATGTTCCTCCCTAAGGTTATTTCAGATTTTCATGTTAATCAGAACATATCTTTTCCAACATTTTTCCAGATTCCCTCTACTCCAGTGGAAAGACCTCTCCATTCCCTGGAAATAAGAAGAGTTTTAAAATTCTATCTAGATAAGACACAAGACATTCGTAGGTCGAATCAACTGTTTATCAGCTATGGACCGTCTGTACAGGTTTGGCTTCTAAACAGTACATTTCCCAATGGATTGTTTCTTGCATCCTCTTATGTTATCAAAAGGCTAATAAAACACTATCAGCTAAGCCTAAAGCACACACCACTAGGGGTAATGTGGCTACACCTGCTTTATTAAGAAATATTCCTATCCCCAAGATTTGCAAAGCAGCCAGCTGGAGATCTGTCCAAATGTGTACCAAGCACTACTGCTTAGATTCAGATGCCAAAGCAGACGCTCAAGTAGGACAGGCTTCCCTTAGGAATCTGTTTTCTTAAAATTGCATAATTTTTTTTATCTCTACCCCTCCTCAGGCAGGTAATGGCTTGCTACCCTATTCAGTGCTTATGGATATAAATGGAAATCCCCTAAGAGAGAATAAAATGTTTCTTACCTGTAACTCCCGTTCTGTTATCGGGGAATTTCCATTATAGTCATAAGCAACCCTCCCTCCTCCCCGGTGGAGCAGACAAACTGCACCAATTCTCTATAGTGTCATCACACACACATCACTTTAAAAAAGAACTGAAGCAACTGTTGCCTGCTCAGCATGATGGGATACTGGTGGTCTCTGGTTTCTTAAAGGCACATACTCTATTTTTACTCATATATTGGCATCCTATGGAGCTACACTGTCCTGGGGTGCATCATCTCTCTGTTACTCCAAAAAAGGGTTTGTGAAATACATTTATGCTGTTTTTACTAAAACACCATCAAATTATAGACATATATAATCTCTTGGCCCCTTTTTATTAATTAAAGAAATTAAAAAAAGATTTGGGCCATTGTGTCCTATCTCAATAGGCTGCACAATAATTTTCTCTCTTAAGTGACTCTGCAGGCCTTCCCAAAGAAAGGCGAACATCTCCACTTAAGAGGATATATTATGAAGTGCTCCGGGGTATCTGCATGTGGGCCGGACTATTCAGTGCTTATGACTATAATGGAAATTCCCCTACGAGAGAAGTGGATTGGCAGGTAAGAAACTATGCCTTAACAAGCAGTATTTACAAAGTGAGGAATTATTGAAGTTTGACTCAGTGGCAAAGCCGTAAAAACACACTTGTGCTAATACAGTTATAAATGTTTAAGGGCATAATTATGAGTTTGGCAGTCTGTGGACCGCCATGGGGGTGTTGGTGGTCTGACCGCCATATCATAAGTCATGCGAGCCTAGGAAGCAAAGACTGGCACGGTTCCGCCAGCACCGCCTAGCATCACAGACTGTTGCGGTCACGAGGCAGCACAAACAGGCCAGCAGGGCCTGTGTTGCCACCTGACACATTATATGGTTGCACACCGCCAGTGTGACTGTGGCGGTCCAACCACCAGGTCTCAGCAGGGGTTAAGGGGGAGTACAAAGGGAGACACTCACCTGCAGGCAGCTTTACATGTCCGGTGCTACCATGGAGCCCATCACCCACGTCCTGCCGCTGATTATCGAAGGTGCACAAAATCCACACCGCAGTGGCTGCAACCGACTGCAAGTACACACACCTACCTGTGTCACTGCGCTCAACAACAGATCACGCCGTCAGCCACATTATACGTGGTCACCCTATGGGCACAGAGTACACTTGTCATTGTGTCCCGGGTCGGAATCATACACAAATAAGGACACATTCACAGTCACAAACGCCCCCTTTGGGCAGGTCACTCACACTGCACTGCAACACTACTCAAAAACTCACATCTGCTCAACTCCGGCACAGGGACAGTGAAGTGTAAACAACATTGTGTCACACAACAACAACACAGCAACATCACATCTACCAATACAACTCACACACTCACATTGCACCCATGCCATGAGCTGTTGTCACATTCAACACATATATGTATGGATGTGGCATGGAACACAAACACCACTACCATTAAATAGCCCTGCAATGGACAAACACATCACCCACACTGCAACACAATGGAACAATGGAAGAACAATGGGATGCACAACAGTAAGACAGACAAATATACAAAGCTCACTACACAAAAAATACCTGCACAATAGGTGTGGAGGCATCAGGAGCACTCAGGGAAGGAGGCTGCCCTGGGACACATATCACTTTGCATATGACCCTTAAATAACATTGGCACAGGAACTAGCCCTACGTGTATATCAGGGGCAAACAATACTACAGCCAAATGACAGGCCTATCTGCACAATCTGAAAGTGCAAGTCAACGAAGCGCGTACTACTCCAACTCCATGGGACATATTTCTGCATGAAGAGGCTGCAAGGTACACACAGCTAACTGGACACATGCACAGTCAAACGTAAACAAAGGTAGAATAATTGAACACACTCCATGTCTGCATGTCTGCACAAAAAAGTCAAGCTGCCACACCAAGTCCAACACCATACATGCTCACATTATACAACATAAGATGAAATACTTGCCATACCAAACAGTACACAATGCTATGACACCACTATTGCATTTACACCCACATATCCATACAGTCAACATATACCCTTGTCTAGGGGGACACCAGCGCTGCCCACAAAGTCAGATACTGCAAACAACAGCAAATGGATCAGCAAGAATGCTGAAACACACACAACTGTAGGCAGACAACACACATTACTCAGGAACAACATAAAGGTAGAACAGGAATTGCAGGACAAATGTGTACCCAACAGAAAAAATGTTTGGGTTTAGTTATAAAGGGCATTGGCCAGTCCACATTGAAATGTTCAGGCACATCACTTGACTTCTAACTGCCAGGGAACCTCCACAGGGGGGTTCAAGTGGCCAGGCAGGCACCTCAGGGATCATCCTTGGGGCGGGGGATCGGATTTGGGATGGGTGGGCTTGGAGGGGTGGACTTCTTCTTGTGGGGAGGAGTATGGTTGCTTGCGGGGGGCAGGCATGACAGGGAAGGATTTGGAGGTGGTAGGGATGGGTTGGGAGGTGGGTCGGGACCTCTTGGGTTTGGGATGGGGTGGAGGGAACAGGAGAAAGAGTAAGCTCAAACAAAAAAATCAGCCTTAGGAACACTGGGATGGTCATCAGAAGGGTGTGGGGGTTTGTAGTTCAAGGGAGAGATTGTCTGCTGTGCCTGTGTGGATGTCTTGGGTGTGTGTCTGTGTGGGAGGTATGCTTGTGTTTGGGTGGTGTCTGTTGCATGAGTAAGTGTGGGTGTTTACATGTCTTGGGGGCCGGGAGGTGCTGGATGATGTGGTGGTGGTGGATGTGGATATGTGTGTCTGTTGGGGTGGTGTTTGCAGGTATGCTGGATTTGGTGGATGTGTTTGTCTGTGGGTATGGTGGATATGGTGGGTGTCTGTGTGACTGTTGTGGAGGTGTCTGTCGGTAAGGTGGGTGTGGCGGGTGTGTCACTGTTGTTATGGTGCATGTGGGTATGCTAGATGTCACTTGTGCGGGGTGTCTGGGGAAGTGGTGACTGATGTGTATGTGAGTGTCTGTTGTTTTCTGGTGTGCCAGTGTGTTTTGAGGTGCTTGTGTCTATGTGTTCTGCTCTTGTATGTTGAGGTGGGTGCATGCAGATCGGTCTGTGTGCTTGAGGTATGTAGGGGAATGGGGGATTTGGATTGGGAAGCAGGAGATGGAGGGTGGACGGAAGGTTGAGGGGGTGACTGGCTGCCGTCAGTGTGGAGGCCAGAGCCTGAACAGATCGCTGTAGGCCAGACATTGCATCATTTATACCTTCCAGGAATGCACTGGTTGGTCTGCTGCAGTTGGGTTGTCAATCCCTGGATGGCATTCACAAGGGGTGTCTGACGCACAGAGATACTCCTCAGGAGGTCAATAGCCTCCTCACTGAAGGCAGCAGGGGTTACAGAGACTGGGGCGGAGGTGCCTGCGGCAATGGAAACGCCCACCCTCTTGGTTGAGCAGTCATGACAAACTGGGTGGGGAGCAACAGGGCGGGTGGTGATCGAACTGGTGGTGCCAGACAAAGATGGTACATGTTTGCATCCTGATGGATCTGCCACCACTAGGGAGTTGCCACTGGAGGAAGAATCCGATGATAAAGAGGATGTTGATCCAGTCTCCCCTGTGACACCCCCCTCAACCTCTGGGGAGCTGGGTCCCTCTGTTACAGTGGTGTCTTGACCCGAGGTCCCGTGGCCAGATGTGCCCTGTCTCCTTCACTTCCCTGGGCTGTTGCTGCAAACAGAAAGAGAAATAGGGTCATCACAAGTCCATGATCACACTTGAGTAACAACTCTGATTAGCAAACATTACCATGATGTCAAATAGGCCCCAGCAACAAACTCCACCTAGGTGGCCAATACATGTGCCATGCCAGATGCATGCATTGCAACTGAACAGTCAACAGTTGCCCACAGGAAATTCAGGATCTCAGACAACAACTATTGCATGGCTGAAGTTGTGCAATTACAGTAACAATTGAACTAGTAGGAGACCTCATCACCCTCAATGCTTTGACCCATGGAGCATACCTCAATTACCTGTAGTCATTCAATAGTAGGCCAAAACCAACTGTATTCACACAGATCACACACAAGGTCATGTGCACATCTATTTGTCACAACAGAATGACCCAAGAATAAGAAATGATGCTCCAAAATCCTGCCATGTTGCTGCCAACAGTACAATATCCTGTAGAAGGTGACATGGAAATGCTCATATTACACTGGAAGCAGTTCTACAATGCACACTTCACCAAGTGATATTTGTCCCATTGGAGTCATGGAGGTAGTACTAATGTTGCTCAGATAGGCCACACATTTGGCATGGAAATGGACACTGCAGACATCATGTGCAATTTGTCAGGAAGATATCTATAAACTCCACAACACAATGAACCAGCAAGCCCCACGGAAATCACCATTAATGTCTGGCACCCCTTACAATGACATAGTCTGAGTGCATCAGTAGATGCCATTAGTGCCTTGGATGCTGGAGAGGCCCAGAGATTTGCAAGTACTTGTCAAAGACCCTCAACATGTTGCCCAATTGGAAGCTACATCATTGTCTCCATTTTGGTCAAGCAAACTCAGATGTTGCGGATGAATGCTTGTACCCAAACACATGTGATCTCAACATAACTGCAAGTCATTCCATGATGCATGTCAACAGTCAGGTTTCAAACCTTACCCATTTCACATGTGCTAATCACTTTGCTACATGATTCTACATCAATGGCATAGAAATGCACATTGTGGCTGAAACCTCTAGGCCTACCTGTCATATTCCTCATTGCTACTGCAGCTGTACATGCCAAATGGCTTCCTTTGACGCGTGAGGGTATGTGTCAGTCAATAAACAATGGTGACACACTCCTTGTCATATAGGTCCTACTACTCAAACACCATTGTAGTATGTTGTAAGGCACAGATGGCATTTACCAGTGGGGCACAGTCCACCACCGCCGACGGTCATTTTGGCGGTTAGGATATACAGTCACATTTCAAGGGGCAGTTGTGTTGCACATCTTTGATTTTGGTTCATATCCATGTTGTGGCATGCATTGAAAACCTGGGAGGGTCACATGTGACTCTTGTTTTATTTGCAACTGTGATGTGGTCTGGGTACCATGTCTATCCAGTCAGAAATGCTTTGTCACATGAGTTCATTGACATTCATCATGTATGTTGCTGTGGACACATTGGCTAATGTTAGAAATCATGTCTTGTCATACAAAGGTACCCAAGGAGAGGGAGGATGCAACAATTTCCTGTCCACCGTTCACTGCCAGACCTTCTGACCATGGAGCAAAGGCACATAATAACATATTACTGCCTGGGTACGCAAACAATAGTGGACTTATGTCATCAGTTGGAGCCAGATCTGATGCCAGCTATTAGTTATCAAACCAGCATACCACCCATTATACAAGTCATGTCAGTATTGTACTTCATAGCCACAGTGTCCTTCCAACATACAATAACCCTATCTGCTGGTATGTCACAACCTATGTTCAGCCTTGTGTTGAAGGATGTCCTCTCAGCAAAGTTGAAACACCTTGAGAGCTATATCCAGTTTCACGGATGTGAGGATTTAGCCCATGTGAAGGCTGACTTTTATGGTTTTGCACGCATTCCCTCGTGTGGTGGGGGGCATAGAAGGCACACATGTTGGTTTGGTCCCACCGCAGGCCAATGAACAGGTTTATCGTAACAGAAATAACTTCCAATCCATCAACGTGCAAGTTGTCTGCTTGGCAGATTTCTACATTTCACATGTGTGTACCCATTATCCGTGTCCAGACCATGATTTTGTCATAATGCAGAAAAGCACCATACCCCAGCTGATGTCACAACTATACCCAGGGAGGGCCTGGCTAGTTGGTAAGTCACATCTGTCCTGAGTGTGTGTGTGCAATGCTAAGTGCAACAATCATGAAGTGAGTGACTCATTGTTGCACATATGTCCCATTCCTTTTCAGGAGACTCCACATATCCAAATCGTCCTTGGTTGTTGACACCACTAAAAAATCCAACTACAGCAGGGGAAGTCCACTTCATTGAGGCCCGTGGAAGAACATGGCAGGTAGTGGAGGGGGCTTTTGGCTCCCTGAAGTGCAGATTTAGGTATCTAGACAGGACTGGTGGAGCCCTCTTCTACTCACCCAGAAAAGTGTGTCAAATCACTGTGGCATGCTGTACGCTTCATAACATTGCCCTGCAGAGGAATATCCCATACATTCTATGGGAGGGGGAGCCTGCAGTGCCACCGGGTGAGAATCCTGAAATGCCAAGTAAGGATGACAGTGGTAAAGAGGAAGGAGCTGACTCGCAGGAAGATCTCATCCACAGCTACTTTTCATGAGCATAAGTATGTCATGTGATGTAATGACTGTGACTGTACAATGAACTATAGTTGTGAGAATATGTGGAGTTCAGTGTTTTAGCAACAACTAGGGAGTTGATACTCTACCATATTAACCCAAGGCCTGCTTGAAGAGTTAGCCTTTGACATATCTCCACCTTAATGATGTTGCTCTGTTTATGTCAATTTCCTTACCGTGCAGTTACATTTCCAGGTGTTTGCTATGTGATTTGTGTAATAGGCATGTTTTGAAGCCTAAACTCCTTGTTTTGTCTTTGTACATGTACCTTCACCATGACATCATCATGTGGGTATTCAGAGTTGTGACATTGGCAGGCATCTGATGCTGTTCTGACATACATAATGGACATGGATTGTTCCGGGTAATGTAGGTCACAGACTTTGGGTGTATGAGACCTGTGACAAGGCTGCTTGCAGTGTTTGGGTGGAAAGTCAGAAGTGCACATTGGACTTGTTTTGTGTGCTGTGGTGGGCCAATTGCATCATGTGTGTCATCATGTGGGTGTGAAATATGTAGTCATATATTGCAACTAAGTTATTTTCCCTCACATTGGCTAAACACTCTTCTTGTATGACAAGTATGTAGCTGTAGATGTGTTTCATCATTGCAGGCCACAATGCCTGTGCCACGACACTGACATACGTTTGTGTCATACCACCAGATGCATGGGCATTGGATTATGATGGGCCTGTGATCAGGGACTGTTGTACTGTCATCTGTCTGTATCTTGGATTATGTAGTGTTGGATTACTTTGGTGTGGTATGTGATAAGGCTCAAGCTGCTGACATCAACCGCTTTAATGTTTGTCTATTCTACGGTCTGACAAATCCCTTCCATTCTGTGTTCTGGGGGGCTGTACCTTGGAAAATGTACTTTGACTCAGTATGAGAGACACATTCTTGTGTCAAAAAGGTCCAGACATATGGACAGCCTATGTGCTGTACACTGGAATAAAATGTTTGGTGTGATCAGACACTTGTAAGTATGTGTTTGTATGTAATAATTGTAATCCTGAGCAGCACACTGTGTCCCTGTAACATATCCCTCCTTGCACAAGTAAGTTATGTCTTCATCATATGGTTCACATGGTCTTACATCTCTACATAGCAAAATATTGAAATTAAGCATGCAGACAATGAGTTTCTGATGGGTGAATTTATTACAATGCTGATGCAGTAAATAGAATTTTGAAGAAAACAATAAAGTGAAGTTGTCAGTCATGGTGAATGAAATCATTGGAATAGATGTCACACCATTGTGAGTCCCAAGTCCAGAGTACTCCCCCCATTGGAATTGGTAGGTGGTTGAGGATCAGTCAACATTTAATATATAGCACACAAAAAGGTCCTTTAGGAAGAGGTCACTTGTTGGCAGTGGTGGGTTTCTTGCTATCCTCACCTCCTGGATTTTTTGCTGCACGTCCCAGTTTGCGTGGTAGGAGGGGATCTGCTGCTACAGAGGTTGCGGTGTCTGCGGCAGGTTCTTCTACTGGCTTGGCCTCCCTTTCTAGTCGCTGGCACCGATGCAAATGTGCCTGATGTTGTTGAGTCAAAGGAAGAGGAAGATTGGTTTTGAAAAGCCGTGCTCAGGACTGCGTGAATGTCCCTCATCACACCTGTTAGGGAGGACATGTTGGTATTGTTGGTATTGTGGGCCTCTGTAGCTGCTTGCTTTCCTGGAGTTCAGTCAAGACCCCGCCCATCATGCCTTGGGACTCCTGATAGTCCCCTAGACGTGGCTCATGGTGTCCTGGCCGAGAGCAGCCCCATTGGCCACACCCTGCTGGCCCACACCATCTCTCCCACACACCCTACCTCCACGGCCCTGTGCCCTTGCCACAAGGTGCCCTCTCCTACTGATTCCTGGACCCTCATTGTCCAAAGTGTTGGGCTGCAACTCAGGATCCAAGACTGGGGAGCACAAGATGGTAGACACTGTGCTCAGTACACAGACTTGGGGGAGAATGGTTGCCTATGATGTTGAGGCAACCGGGCTGGGAGGTGTTGATGTGGCCACAGTGAGACTCAACGTTGGTGTCTGACCAGGTTGCCCAGATAGGCCAGAACTGTCCTCCACGTCCAGGAGTATCTTCTTCACTGAAAGCTTCATCCAGTGGGGGTAGATGCAGTCTTTTCTGTAGCCTCTGTGTGCCCAGTGTCAACTCATCCTGTTGATGTAAAACATACAATGTTACTGGTTGTATTGTGACATCTACATCCAACGATGTATTGTTATATTAAGCACAGACCTTGCACAAAGTTAATTTGCAGTTAATCCTATTGTGGCAAGTACCCGTGGCATTGGTTGTATAGACATGACATTTGTGAAGCCTGCCAATTCCATTTAAGTTGAGCAGCTGCTGGAATGTGCACATCACTAGCCCTTGGAAGGAAAGCCTGAGAATGCCATCTTGCCACCAGTGCAGGCAAAACAGTGGCTAGGCAAGATAGGTCTTGACCATTTTGAGGCCTAGTTGATTGTGATGCAGGCTGACCCAGGAGTTTGTTGTATATGTGACTGGACTCATCATGTTGTCAGTGCATTGTGAATGTGTCTGCTGCCAATACCATTCTGATTATGCATTTTGAGGCCTTTGGGATCATTGTTTTGCACTCTGGGTAAGCTGACTTTCATTTCCTCAATAGTTTCATCTTGGGTTAGCAGGTCAAGATGGAGCTAGGTAGGCAGACACATCTCAGAGTTGAGCATGATCTGCATCTTGGTCACTCTCAGGTGAGTCAACTTCAATTGGGAGTTAGAAAGCAAGGGCCTTTGGACAAGTGTCCATTGGTCTGGTGTTTGGAGTTACTGAAACAGTGCCTCTTGGGAGTTGCAGTCATGTCACTCTCCATACTACACACACTTGACAAATGTTATCCTCCCAGATGGGTACGCTTCATGTGTGAGTTACCAAATAGACTTTGGAGCAGAGGACACTGGACTGATGGTTGGAGTGACAGTAACAGAGCCTCCTGGGAGTTGCAGTCATATAACACCCTTTACTACACACACTATGAAAATGGCATCCTCTCAGTTGAGAGTTAAGACATAGGGGACAAGAGAACACTGGGCTGGTGGTTGGAGTTACAGATACAATAGAGTAATTGATCTAGATCCCTAAGATACAGGTCCTGCTGGGAGTTGCAGTCAGGTCACTCCCTCTAGTTCCCAACACTTCAACACTTGACAAATGGTGTACTCCCAGGTGAGTGAAGAGTATTGGAGAGATTACAAGTGTATTTCTGAGCAGCTGAGTAAACCTAAAGTGTAAGTTGCCAGACAATGGTCTTTAGACAAGTAAACAGCGCTCTGGTGTTTGGAGTCCGAGAAATAGTGCCTCCTGTGAGTTGCAGTCAGGTCACTCTCTCTACTATACAGACTTCACCAATGTTCTCCCCCCAGGTGAGTACACTTCAATTGAGAGTTTACTAACAGATCTATTGTAGCATGTGGCCACTGTGCTAGTGTTTGTTGTTACAGGAATAGTGACTGCTGGGAGTTGTAGTCATGTCAGTGCCTGTACTACACACACTTGACAAATGTTATCTCTCCAGACGTGTACCATTAGAATGATAGGTAACAAACAGGGGTCTTTAGGCAAGTGACCACGTGCCTGGTGTTTGGAGTTATAGAACAGTCTCTGCTGGGAGTTGGAGTCACGTCAGTCCCTGTACTACATACACTTTACAAATGTCATCTTGCCAAGTGAGTACACTTCAATTGTGAGTTGGGAACTAGAGCTCTTTTGAAAGGTGAACACTGGGCTGGTGAGTGGAGGGTGGCAAAAAGTGAGCTGTGACCATGCATGACATAGCATTTTGGTGACATATGTAGTGTTGTGACTTTTCAGACTCCACTCCCACAAGTATTCCGTTCAAGCTCTCAGAATGCAGGATAGCCAAGAGCACCTCCTCCCAGGGAAAGAGATGCAATGGGGCACTGTGAGGGACACCACCTGTCTTCTTGGCCTGCAGCTTGTGCCTGGAGACCAGGGAATGGACCTTGCCCCTGAGGTTGTTCCTTCTCTTCCTGATGTTCTCTTTTGTGTGTAGGGTGGTGCCCACAGCATTGACTCTGTCGACTAGCCTGTCACATATTTCCATCTTCCTACTGAGAGGAGTGTGCTGGACTTGTGTTCCAAACAATTGTGGCTCTACTCTTATGATTTCATCCACCATGACTCTTAATTCATCCTCATACAAACGGTGATTTTTGTAACGTGACATGGTGGAACAAAAAAAAAAAAATAGGTGACAGTGACTTCATTAGTGGGGGAAGTGCCATAGGGTCTGAATGGACGAAAGTGTGTGCAGGGTGTTCAATGGGATGGTGAAAAACAGGGGTGCCTAATCTATGTACTCTACAAAAAAAGGTGCTCGGGCTTCGTTGTCTTGCAGTGTAAATGCAAAGGATTGTGGTTTGTGCAGGGCTGCGTTTTATAATGACCTTTGCAGGTGTGTCCAGTGTGGCATTGTGTATCAGCTGTGTTGTTTTCAAATTCATTCAATGTGCTTTTGTTTATTACTTTGGTGATTGTCGTGGTTCAGACCCCTAATGGCTGACCGCACGGGGGTCCGTCTTGGTAACTGTGTGGTTGTAATAAGGTAAGTAGTTGGTTGCGGCACTGACGGGGCTGGAGGTCAGACTGCATATTTCCAGGCCTCAGTGCCGCTAGCGATCAGCCTTTTTTGGGTGGTGGTCATCAGTCCTGCCTGTGTGATTCGTAATAGGACTGCCAACATGGCGGGATTTTTAGGACCGTTAACATGACGGTCTGGCAGTCCAACCGCAAAATTTGTAATGAGACCCTAAATATTTTTTCAAGATGGCCACCAAATTTTGAACGCACATTATATTGATGTCCATCGGTTCTCTGACTGCCTAGAGTGCTCCCTAAAACTAGGGTTATCTTTCTAAACCAGAGGACAGCATTAGTAATTATCACACCCCTTTTTGGTTTTCCTTAAAATGAAAGGCAGCCTCAGTTACTCTGACCACATTGCTGACGAAGGCATAGCAGATTATATGAACTTTGAAAATAGCAGCTCCAGCTTAGAAAACAATTTCTTAGAAACAAATCCCAGGCACTAGGTTTAAATAGCACAGAATTTCCTGGTATAACTCAATAACTGATTAAATATCTACCATGGCTATTTTTGACTGTTTTAAACCAGCTGGAATATTCTATTAAAAAAAACTTGCAATTTCCACATTAGTGGAAGATGGAATCATTTATGGGGAGCTGTTGAGGAAAGGACAAGGGTTCCATTTTCCATCAAGAAAGATAATAATACAGTGTGGTGTTTCCACAACAATGATACAAATGTGTGGATAATGAATAAATGTATTACCCACTGATAATCTACTATACTCGGTTTTGTCGCCATGTATTTTAACTTTTATTGACTACATTTATAGATGGAGAAACAAAAGACAATATTCTGTATGACTTTTCATCACTGTGATTTGATTACATCAATTAACTATGTAACAACAACCTTGGTGAAGGCATTTTTCCTTCTGTTTAATAGTGTGCACATGTAGCATTGTACTCAGTTGATGATTTTCCTAAACAATTAATGATACCTACAAGATTCGCATTGTATGAATTTTAAAAACACTAAAGGTGGTGGGGTGATAACTGACTAAAAACTGAATTCATTTTCAGCAGAACACATATTCCTGAATTTATTAGACAGGGGAATCAAATGATTTATGTGCTTAATGAAGACAATGAAAAGTAGAATACAGTTAGTAAGAACAATTCAGTCTCATTTTGAAATTGATATTTTCTGCTTTTTTGCAGTTCATAAAATAAATGTGGGGCCTTGCACAAAAATAATTTTTGAGCTGATTGACAAAAGATATACTTCACCTGTGTTGCTAACATAGAGTAGGAAAATATTTTCTCCTCCCATTATGTATGTGATGTTATTATTTAATGATTTCAACTCTGGGCATCTTAGGGAACTACGCCTCCACATTGCTTTTCAACAACAACTGTACTTACTCAAGGGATTAATGGTATCAGTGATGTATCCACTTGTTTTTTCTTACAGCTTGTTCTTGAATGTCATATCTCAGGGCCACTGCTATTGGTGGCTGATACTATGCTCAAACTGTGTGGTAAATGCACAAATAAAAGCTTCCAATGTTGCTCACAATTGTAAAAGCAAGGAGACGTGTGATGAGGAACGCCAATGTATACTACATACAAGTTATGATAACAAGATAAAGACAAATAATCATCCTATGTTACAGAAAAGAAGGTATTCTTCGACTATTTGGTTGATGTGCACTATCTGCCCATCTGTTTGTACAGAGAATGCAATAGAGTAATTGATCAAGATCCCTAAGCTTTTATTTGATGCTTTTCAGATATGAGTAGCAAATTGGCATCTGCTATCCAAACTCAGTCTTGGGGGCAAAGCGTGTTAGCAATATACATGCAGGATAAATTGGCTGGACTCTGGAAAAGAGCAACAAAATGAACCATTTTGGTCAAGCGGCCAACTGTAAACCACAAGTATATGTATTTTTCGGATGTGGGTAAATCAATCACAAAATCCACAGTCAAGGCCAGACTTAGGGGCTGATTATGAGTTTGGTGGACGGACACATCTGTCCCCCACACTCCAGACGGGGAGGTCGCCGTGGTGCTGGGGACCTCCCTGGCGACCACATTACGGCTTTCCCACTGGGCTGACCGGCAGAAATCAAGGTTTCCGCCAGTCATAACAGTGGGAAAGGTGCGGCAGCACTGCCGCAGGCTCATAATAGGGGGCACCAGCACTCTCAAAATGCACAATGTCTGCACAGTAGATAGTGCACATTTCAAGGGTGCTGGGCAGGGGGACCCTTGCACTACCCACGCCATAAGCATGGGCAGTGCAGGGGCCCTCCTGTGGTCCTCTGCATTTGTTTTCCGCCAGCCTTTTCATGGCGCTCAGACCCCCATGAAAAGGCTGGTGGAGGACAAGGTTGTAATCAGCAGGGCGGGGCTGGGTTCAGCGCTCCCTGGCTGATTACAACCAGGACCACAATCAGCCCGTCAGCATCACTGATCCTGGTGGGGACAGCAGTAGGTTGACGGGTCTGCCCGTCAACCTCGTAATGTGGCGGTCAGAACGCTACAACTGCGGTGGTCTGTCACCGCGAGTCTGACGGTCCAAGGACCGCCAGACTAGTAATAAGGCCCATAGTCTGTTACCTGTAAGCAGTGAAACGAACAGTCAACTACCAGGTTCATATGTAGCCTGGTTTGCGGCTTTCTGGATGCACCAGCTTGGCATTGGCCAAATCTCAACTATTTTGGTAGAGGGCTGCCCTCCGTATCGAGAGATCCAAAATGTGGTGGCGGGCAAAACTTAATTAAAAGGTGTCTGCGATGCACAGAAATGCTTCCATCAAAACTTAATGCTGAGTGGGCAGCCAGTGGTGTGGATCTCTCTGCAACCCCAAAAGTAAGGATTTGTTTTGTTTTAGCGCAAACCATTTACATTCCATGATCAATGCCAATAACGCAGGGGCCTTCAAATTGGGGTCTGGCACAGGGGGGGCTCCAGGCTCTGCCCAAAATCAGCATTATGCTAATAAATGAGCTTAGTTTTAAGGTGAAAAAACTGAGCAGCAGTAAACCGCTGCTCAGTTGGGCCATCACTAACCTTTTTTGTCATTTATATTTAAGCTGGGGGTATGTATCAAAAGACAAGGGACTTCAACTACTCTTCAGAACCCCCACCCCCACTTCTAACACTCACACTGTGGATACTGTTATATGTTAGTAAGGCGTGCCTGACCAGAATAGTATGTTTGGAATTATGTATTTGATTGCATTTGTAAAACAGTAACAGAACTTAACTGCAGTGTTTAAAAATAAGTGTAGGCATATTTAAACATTGCCAATTTAAAAGAACATAATGAAAGATTTGGAGGGAGGGCTTGATTATTTTTTCCCCACTGGGGGGGGCGTTACATTAATTTTGAAGACTATTGCATTAACGCGTACTGTGCATTTTCTTACTAATCATTGATACTCCATTAGGGGTATCTTTTCTAGGAATTCAACATGTTCTGTGTGAATTTTTTTCCCTTAAACACTTAGGGTCAACAACAACATGTCAAAATTCTTCTACTTTATAGGTTCATAGGGATCATACTTTGACTGCACACTTTTTATCTCTTAGTCATGCAGGAAAGGCTGGGGCTAGACAAAAATGTCAGTGCTGTCAGACAAAAGGCTTCACAACATTTGAGTATGCTTCACGTAAAAAGCACAGAACATGAACTACATTGCTCATGATTCCTGGACTCTTACAACATAGGAGATTAGCAGCATTTTATGTTGAATAGGTTTTTCCTTGTGGCCCACAGTGTCCTTAATAGGCTACTGAGATGTTTATTTGCTGCAACTAGGACTGTGCAATCCTAAACCCACAACAAATTGAAGAGAGTTGTTCCCAAGTATGCCTCGCATTCTGGGACCCAGCATTATGTACAGAGAAGTATTCTAAGGTATTAATTGTATTAAGGAAGCAACTTTGAATATTTATATTCCAAGACTATTCCATGTGATAAATCATGAACTAAAAAAGAAACACTGACTACAATTTAAAGGGATTTTTTGATTTTTCTATCTCAGTGCATTTGTAGCTGTACTTTGTGAAGATAATGTATAGGATCGTAAACGTCCAAGATGTTTTTAATGTTTATAAAGTACATATGGTGTTTAAGGTATTCATAATTTTCCAAGGGTAATTATGTAAACAAAGTATTGCAATACTAATTTATGTTGTATATTTCAGTTCACAGAGTCCTAATCAGAAATCAAATTACACTCGGCAAGAGTTGAAAGTGTAACTACAGTTAAAGGCAGCCACTATTATATTAGATGAGATAGAAGGACAGACTGCAATATACTTAAAACATTAAACACATACCTATGTTTTCAGAATTATCCGATGTTCACTTCAGAACAGTCAGAGATAGAGATAGAGATCATCTAAAGATATGCTGACGCCTACATGTATGTCTGCAATGAGATGCAGTGTAATTCATGAGCATTAATAGTTTTTTATCTATTCTAGACAAACAATATGACCCACTGAAGGCCATGTGCTGCAGAACTGATAAGCTAGAGTAGGGATCTCCAGTGCCTCTGTTTTCTCTCTCTCTCATCCCATTCCCCTTTCCCAGGTTCCCCTGACGTATTTCAACTGTGTTGGCTTTGTTGTGGATACGGTGAAGTGTGAAAGCATACATCATTCCCACTGGATCTGGGATACACTGTTGGTGCATTATGATTTACAACAATTGTAATTTGAAATAGCATGACAATTGATGTTACTACACTGCAAATACACTCCAATCAAATCTTTAAGGACACTATTGCTGAAGAACTGAAATGCTCCTGACGTTTCAAAACAATCATTGGCATTGCCAAATATTTTGGAGATCCACCTTTACTTTTACAAGCAGTCTTCCATACACCAGCAATGTATGTCCAGACTGTACTTTAAGCTTCTCAGAGATCCAGCTTAGAAAATATAAACAAGCCTCAGAGTTTCACTAATTACTATGAGAAAGAGCAGAATCCCATCTAGAGATGTGGATCATCAGACAAATATTTTCTACAGGCTTTTCTTCAGTAAAACTGTAGAACTAAGTCTTCAGTTGGCAGTAGGGAATGTGTGATACCTAATTCCAGTGAGGAGATCAACGGTGCAGTCGTAATACCAATGAGGCGGGAGAGATTATGTTCCAATGGGACACAACAGGCCTTAAATGTCTTCATAATTTAATGGAACTTCCTTCACTAGGGTATGATTTACTAATTTGATGATAACAGATGCTTCTGAAGAGTGAGGAATGCTGGTGGTATACGGGAAGAAGATATTACGTTTTTGCACATCAATTTGGTGATTGTTTTGCAGCAACAAAATATCTCCTGGATTAGTTCCTAATGTCATGCCTTGATCAAATTAAAATGCAAGTATGCAACATGACCAAATTAGTGTCCTTGCAAGTGTATACAGTCATGAATAAAATATTTGGTTGTGAGGGTAGGCCTGTCGTTTGTAGATAATAAGATCCACATACTTTCCTGATGCACTGAGTCACCCTTAACATCAAAAGTAACTGTGAGTTTAGTTAACCAAGACTGCTGGTAAGAATAAGTAATACTGTAGAGAAGTGGTTCCCAACCTTTTGGCTTCTGTGGACCCCCACTTTATCACTACTTGAACCCAGGGACCCCCCCACTGAATCATTATTGGAATCTGGGGACCCCCCCACTGAGCCATTACTGAAAGATGGGGACCTAATCTGTTAATATTTTTTAAGCAGTCCTGTACCCCCAGAGAAGGCTTCGCTGACCCCTCGGGGTTCCCGGACCACAGGTTGGGAACCACTGTTGTAGAGCCTCTGTTATTTATCATATTAAGTAAATGTGTGCAAAAGGCATTTCCCTACTCGTATGCAGAACTGTTACTCAAACAGGTTACTGCCAAGGGTTTCAGAAATAGCCACATTAATAAGCAAAGGTTTTATTTGTGTTTATGTCTTCCTTGCGTCAATAAGAGGCACAGGAATTTAAAGGTTTCAATGGGTCTGACAGAAAGTAAATAACACTGGAACGGTCTACAGGGTCCTTGTGTAACAGAATTAGACTATACACTCTAAGGGCCTCATTACAAGTTTGGATGGTCTTCAGACCGCCAATCTTGCAGTGCTGGTCAGACTGCCAGATTACGATCCTGGAGACCGTCAGGAGCCCGCCGCCGTTGCCTGGATCACGGACCCCAGCAGTGGTCAGCCACAGCACGACTTCACTTTCTGCTAGCCTTTCCGAAAGACTGGCTGAAAGCCAATGCTGGGGCCACAGAGAGGCCAATGCAGTGCCCATGACACAGCCGTGGGCAGTGCAGAGTTCTCGATACTAGCACCCTTGGAGTGCGCACTCTCTGCAATGCAGACAGTGCGCATTCCGAGGGGTTGGGGTGTTAAGGCATTGGCCTCGGCTCCCTTGACGCAGCACTGTTTCTGTTGTAATACAATGTTTCCGCTGGTCAGTCTGGTGGAAACATCGCAATACGAGTAGGGGTGAGGCCGCCGGGTTGACGATAGCCTCATCCCTTTGGTTTTGGCGGTCCGATGGTCAGGCCGCCAAAGTCATAATGAGGCCCTATGTCTTTTGCATCAGCTCTTCTATAGTCTATGGTATAATATTACAGTTAGATTCAGATGGATAAAGCATTTTAGGGAGAGGGCATTACTTGGGATAAGGTTTCTTTGAAGTGTTCATTTAATATACTCTACAACAGTGTTAGTTAGGATTTTTTTTACTTTGATAGTTAGTTGGCAGAATTTTGCTTCATTGGCTATAAAACTCTTAAAGCCTTGTTTTATAACTAGGTCTTTGATACTTTGAGGCTTGTGTGCACTTTAGCATTCTAACATGATCTGCTTTTCTTCAACAAAGGCATTATAATCCTGTTAATCAAACTACTCTAATGGAAAAAGAGTGTGGCCCACGCTAGTACAGACCTTTCCATATTATCAATCAAAAAGAGTATTGTAGATTGGATAATATGAAACAGTGTAGACTTCGTACAAATGTGCAACACGCCCTGGGTCAGAAATAGGGTGTATTTATAAGCATTACCTGTAAAATGTTGGATGTATGCCCAATAGTCCATCTACTTCCTTGAGCCGGGGCTAAGATATTACCTCCTGTCATTACTACAGATGAATAAGGTTGCTCTAAATTGGTTAGATTACAATTAAACAATTTAGTAGTATGGTATTTTTCAACATACAGTGGTTCATCCTTATCCTTGGCTGGGGAGAGGACAGGTTTGCAGGACCTTGCAAAATATTCTGTTACATGTTTGTTTACACAGAAGATTGAGATTAGGGGTTAAGGCTGCTTCGACCCCAAGAGAGCAGAGCTTAAGAACGAAGAATAGGATTAATATATGCTACCATGGATACTGAGGACCACAGGCCACAAGAGCTGCTCAGCTGGTGGAGTACACAGGATTCCAGACAGCCAGGGTCGTAAAACATTGAGATCTTTGGTTGGTGCAGTGGGCAAGTGTATATGACTGAGCACATGCATCATTCTTTTAATCTTTCTTCTGCCTATGACATGCCACAATCATGCTGTTTTTCGTCACCTTTTGGTGGTACAGTATTAACTGAGGGTACAAGTTCCAAGGAGCCTTGCCTTTTTCAGTAATGTAATATTTACCTATATCCCCATTATAGGACTAAGTGCACACTGAGCCCCTTGCCATGGTCCCTCGAGTTGAGGTACAACGCTTGACGATTGTGGGCAAGCTTGCGGATATCGTATGAATGCCAAGATTGTAATTATGTTATGCACACACTTTTGTGATGGACATATCTTACCAGTGTTTGGGTAGTGGCACTATCTTGGTAAATGCTACTAACACAATTGCAATAACCTAGCTGGCATTGTATCTCCCTACAGGTCACAACGAAGTGGGTCCGCTGCTGAAATGTTTTATGAACCAGCGAATTTGGTTTTGTAGTTTTTCCTTTATGAGCATGTTATTATAGCAGAAGTGATACTTCAAGGTCCTGATGAATGCCATTACACCTCTTCTGATGGTGTAATTGGCAGAAACATGTTGACCAATAACCAGCAACACATGGAAGCAGGGTCACTTGACCGCTGCAGTATCACTTCACTCTTTTTAATCCTGACCCAGGAACGCAAAGATATAACTTTGTATGCCTGCTCTGGAGTTAGTTTCAATCGCCGCTATCAGGTTTTTTTCATATACTGCATGCTCTGCTAACCTCACCACCCTTTAGTTTTCCAAGGAGCTTCTACCATCTTTTCAAAACATCTGAAAAGCTCCTCCTTGTTAGGGAGGGAGCTGTAGCCCGCACCATGAGCTGCTGTGATGGTGCGTGGAGATTCCCAATGATGAAGCATGCCTCCTCTGGTGAGTGAAGGATTTGTACAGCTAGGTTTCTCATTTCATTCTAGACCTGGGTGTTTCTTAATGTGAAATATATATTAGTTGGGAGTGAACACTAGCAGGTCTCTAAATCGCCCTTGGCCCTCCTTTTGTGTTTACCCACAATGGGCATGTGTGCCTGCTTACAAATCTCTCTGGCACCATAGCACTACAGAAGGGGCTGCATATGCTTGTGTGGCCCCTCGAGTATAACAAACTGCATCTACACTAAATATGTACCAATGTGATTTCAGGGGTGTGTTCTTCATTTGTATTGGTGTGTGGCTGCATGCAAATGAGGAAACACTTGCCTCTGTACTAGGTTATGGATGTGGGTGAAAAGGAAATGGAGTTATCAGGAGGCGTACTAATTGTGCGCTACCACTTTGTTACGCACAGTCAGAGTCCCCTGTGGACCCCCTCCAATATGTGGAACGTAGACATCATGTTGCAGGTAGGTGCAGTACCTGAAACCTCTCACATGAAGAAGAGTCCTGTTTCGCTTTCAAAGACAGGCTAGGTTGCCACCTGAAATGTGAAATATAGGCCAGGTGCTACAACCAGCCGGGGCCCCTTCCAGAAATGCATTACCTCCAGGAAAGGTGCAAGATCATGACTGCCCTGGGCGCAGCATATTAACTGTAGCAGAGTGCACTGACCAGGCATGCACCCGATGCACTGAGTTAAACTGCAATGTGATGCAGACCCGTGCAGTGTGCACTACACATAATATAGCGCCAGGACCTGTTAAAGGATAGAATGGAAATTGATTTGGAGACTAATTATGGTGTAAGGAACTGCCTATTTTTCCAAACAAAGGGAATGTGAGAACAGTTTCTAACTTCCCTCCCCAGCGTGTCATTCAATTTAAAAGGTACTAGTTTCTCATGGGCTCAGGTAGAGTTTTTAATTAACCTTCCATAAAAACTACAGCACAGTCTCCAGAAAGGAGAGTCATCCAGTTCAATGCCCCAATGTTCCCTCTTGTTTGTTGCAGGTGTTTGCTCCACCACCAGGTCTTTCTCAACAGGACCTCTTCCTCCACTTCGGCGTTCCCATTCTCTTTGCTGGAGTCCAAAATGCAGAGTGACAGTAACTTTTATTTCTATCCCCTCTCCTCTGCCTGTATCTGTCCTGTACTGGGTCTGCTTTCTGTTTCTAATCCGTATTCTCTGTTTTGTTTTCCAGGGTCCCACAGATCTACCAAGCATTTGCCAAGTCGGCAACGGCAAGTGCGTTCTCTCCACTGAAAGGTGAAAATCTATTCTAATGCACATCGATCCAAAGCGAATAAATTTGGCCGAAGTCAAGGATGGTTCTGTGGCTAACAGATTACCATTTGGCGACTCTCTTATAAAAGACTAGGATAAATTTGTCACAACTTCACCTGAATACCTTCACAAGGCCTAATCTTCTTTGAGAAAAGTATTCCAGATGGGCCTTTTTGCCAGGGCTGGGCATTATCGAGGCCGATCACCCAGCCACGCCCAATTCCAAGATATCCATAAAGGCTACGTGACTGAGACCAAATTCTTCTAGCAGGACATAAACTGAGATTCCTTCTTCCCCAGAGCCAGATACAGCAGAGCAGGCAACCACAACAGTGCCTACAATGGATCTCAGGTTTCTCTCACTGACGAGGCTGATTTCTCCTTCAGAAGTGTCTTTGGAGGGGTCGAATATCTTTATTCCTTCACAACTGAGCTCAGCGTACCAAAGATGGCTGGATTCTCTGCACGGTGCAAGGGTACCAAATAGAGTTCTATGAGATCCCTATTAGTGAGTTCCTCCATGCTCTTTTTTCCTCCTTCTAGATCAAGCAATTAGAGACAAGAAATTTGAGATCGCCTAAAGAGAGGAACCATTACTCTGTTTTGCTTTCACTAATGATGAGCTGACAAAAATCTCTGGAATGTACTTCTCAGTTCAAAGAAGTCATATATTATTATTTCACCACGAGGTTCCTAAAAGGAGATTAGCATGTTGAAAGCACACATTTAAAAATAGTCACAGCAATGAAAGGAAAACATACCAAAATGATTCTCCACTTCAATGTACACAGCAAATATATGTATTTATATTATATTATACTGCAAAGCAAATAATGAAGTAAAACTTCATCATCACCCTTCCAAGCTCTTCATCTTTCTCATGCCAGTAAGACGATGACCCCGTTCAACTGAGAAAGAGATCTCCACCCTCAGGGGACAGATATGAGGCATCCGATGTGTAGAATCCTGATTGAGGCCACTCACTCCCTCTCACTGTCGAACTGGGTCTTTTTATATCTTAAAGAACTAAAAGGAGCTTTCTGGAAACCCCCCCTCATTTTATAATTCAAACATGCTGGCTAGTTTAGGTCTGCTTTGAAAATAACACGTTGGGGTTTGGCCACAATCCCAAAGTGTCAAATCAAAACAAGGCTGTTTCCTGCCGTCTGAGTACATCCTTATCAACCAAAGCCCTTGGTGAGACAAAGCACGAAAACAAGCACAGTTTACAATGTGGAAAAGTATGAACAGATTTAATATGGCAGTGTCTAATGCTATGATAAAGTCAATAGGCAGCTAAACTGAATACAAAATGTGGTCTGCAACTGGTGAACACTAGACAGCTAATCCAGGTGCAAAGTGGGGCAACACATAGGTGGTCATTCCAACCCTGGCGGTCCATGACCGCCGGGTTGGAGGACCGCGGGAGCACCGCCGACAGGCCGGCGGTGCTCCAATGGGCATTCCGACCGCGGCGGTAAAGCCGCGGTCGGACCGGCAACACTGGCGGTCTCCCGCCAGTGTACCGCCGCCCATTGGAATCCTCCAAGGCGGCGCAGCTAGCTGCGCCGCCGAGGGGATTCCGACCCCCCCTACCGCCATCCAGTTCCCGGCGGTCCGCCCGCCGGGAACCGGATTGCAGTAGGGGGGGTCGCGGGGCCCCTGCAGTGCCCATGCCACTGGCATGGGCACTGCAGGGGCCCCCGTAAGAGGGCCCCTAAATGTATTTCACTGTCTGCGCAGCGACGGGTGCAACTGCACCCGTCGCACAGCTTCCACTCCGCCGGCTCGATTCCGAGCCGGCTTCATCGTGGAAGCCTCTTTCCCGCTGGGCTGGCGGGTGGCCTGAAGGCGGCCGCCCGCCAGCCCAGCGGGAATGTCAGAATTACCGCCGCGGTCTTTCGACCGCGGAACAGTAACCTGACGGCGGGACTTTGGCGGGCGGCCTCCGCCGCCCGCCAAGGTCAGAATGAGGGCCATAGTGGTCAAAGACACATATTTCACTGCATACTCACACTCACCATCATCCAAAGGGATTCCTCAATACACTATTTCTGGTCTCCAAACAGGGATGGGTGGGGGGTCACAGATTGGTTCTGAACCTCAGGGAATTCAATAGCTGACTAACAGATAGAAGGTATCTATCTTCTCAGGGACTTATTCAGAGAAGGTGACTTGATGGTCTGCTTGGACTTGAAGGATGCCTACCTGACGGTGCCAATGTATTCCTCTCACCAGTATTTCCTCCAATTTCAAAGGTGGAACCATTGGTTTGAGTATTCTGTTCTTCAGATTGGGCTGGCATCTGCTCCTTGGTGCTTCATCAAGTTGATGAAACCCATTGTAGAGTTTCGGAGGGCTCGAGGGGTTCACCTCATTAATTATCTGGACAATCTTCTCCTGGCCAAGAGAGGGACCTCCTACATTCGAACCTAAACTGGAATATATATTTCTTCTTCAACAATGGGGTTTCCCTCTGAATGTGAAGAAATCTATGTTAACCCCATCACATTCAGTGGATGTTACTGGGTATCCAAATAGATGAAATGACAGAGCAATTATTGCTGCTGACACAGAAAGTCTGCGATGTCAAACAAGAGTTTAGGACCCTTTTTTCAGTCTTTTTGAGACAAATAGTGGGTCTCCTGGCCTCCTCGATCCATGACATTGTCCCTGTTCGACTTCACTACTGCGCCATTCAATGACTAAAAATTAATAATCTCCAGAAGGGTTTGTCCTACTCAAGCCTGGTTCTCCTGACTCAAGAGACCAGGGAAGAGGTGGTATAGTGGTTGCATCACTAGGAGGCATGGTATGGCAGGGGTATTTTTAGATTCCAGCCAGACATCATCACTTAATCAGATGCGAGCAGATAGGGCTGGGGAGACCCTTGTGGTTCACATGGGGAGGCCATTGGTTGGGGGGAACTTCGCCAGCACAGAAATTGCCTGGAACTATTGGCCAGTTCCTTTGCCATGACAGTTCTGTCCTCTCAGAAATTCTCTTGCTGAAGGACAATGTGTTGGTTGTCCTTGATGTCAACAAGCTAGGGGGCACCAGGTCCCACATGTTGTTGGAAATTGCCAAGGACTTTTGTCATTTTTGCCTTCAGCTGAAGATTTTGGTAATTACAGACTATCTTCCTGGTCGCTCCAATGTGATTGCCGATTGGAACTCCATGATCATGAGGGATGCCAACCATTGGAGGCTTTATCCACCTCTTTTTCACTAGCTTCAACATCTGTAGAACCCTTGTCACTTGATCTCTTTGCGCCTTGGCACAGCTGTGTGCTTCCTCATTTTTAGCGTTGAGCGCAAAGCGCTCTGTCCCTCCAGTAAGCTCTCTAAGGGTTTGTAACCACGCCCACCGCAGGCCCATGAGTTTGGCTGGTTTGTGGGCTTGCCTTATAAAATTGTCTTGCTTTCATTAGTAGAAGGCAAGCATACGTCATGCCTTTTCCCGTGTTTAGCCCTCCTCAATCACACTGACCATCTACTGCTAGGGCTGCATCTTTGTCGTGTCATAAGAGTGGGTGATTAACTGGCTATAAGTAGTGCATCTTCTCCAGGTCAGCATCTCTTGACAGGAGCAACATCTGTTTTTTTTTAAGAATTTATTTGATGGCTTGATATGGAACCAACAATGGAGTTACTGTCTGCAAGTTGACATTTAGGTAATTGCCCTCGTTTAATAAATATGATGCCCATGGGTTGTTTGGTCCCCTAAAAAGCTTGAATAGAGCGGACTTTAAACTTCTAGGTTTAGCAGCAACAATTACTTAATACATTTCCCCTTACATCCTAGGTCTTCTATAGTCAATCCAAACTCAAGTCACAATAGTGATTGCATAGTGTAAGTTGGTAGATTGAAAGTACACTGCAGGTGCATGTTAGCCTTTCCATTTTCGGTCAACCATCCACCCAGGTCTTTGTAACTGAGGGCATGTCCAATTTTTAACTGACTAAGCCTCCAGAACTGTTTGGCTTTGTTCTTATATTTTCCAAACACCATAACCTCTGTCTTCTTGACATTGCGGACAAGTTATTTTCATTACAGAGGTGTAGCTGGTCAAGCGCTAGCTGCATGACAATTTTGGTGTGATCCAGAATGATTAAATCATTGCATACTATAGTATGGGTAGTGTATTTGTACCAATCCTAGGGGATACAGTTCTAGCTTTGGAATTGCATGACTAAGGTCAGCAGTGCAGAGGTTGAACAAAGTTGGAGTTAACATGCAACCATGTGTCACTCACATTTTTTTGTGGCCATGCTCCCATTGCCTAACGTAACACGAAACCAGGTGTTTGGTTAATGGGAGATAATTGCATTTAAAAGAATCTCAGAGATGCCCATTTTGCGTACTTGGTACGTGGTATGCTTTGGTCCACTGAATGCAGCAGAGTAGTCTATAAAGCAGCCATAAAGGGAAACACTTGAGGCCTCAAAGACCAGTGAACAAGAGGAGAAAAGTAATCACGTTGTCTATAGTGAGTGATTTTTACCTGAAGCCAATTTGGTAAAACTGAATTATGTTCCCTCTAAAATCTTTGCCTCTACTTCAGGTAGGAAGTGGCTGGCATACACATTTGCCTCCAGCATCTAACAGTGATATTAGTTGGTAGTTTGACATATCAGTGTTTGAACCTTTTTTGTGGATGGGACGTAATAAGGATCCATTCTAAGAACTGGGAAAAATGTTAGAGTGGAGTAAGGATATTGCCTCAAAATTCTGTGTCCATTCGTCCTGAATATGAATCCTGGAATGCCGTTGGGAGATGGTGCCCCGTTCTCTCTGATGCTTTGCCAAGCCTTGTCGAATCAACGTGTTGCTAAATGGAGCTGATCTGATGCATCCATAGATTTTGCCCATCTGGCTATTAAAAGCCATGTATAGCATGCATTCCTACTCACCCCATTTGCCTGATTTTTACCAAATTTATCAAAATGCAGGGAGTTTTCAATGTAATAAAAATGTCATTACTGCATCCCTATTAAAGAAAAGTTATACACCAACTAAAACTTTGCCAGACTTAGCAAAGTGACTATGCTAGCACTACTGCAGGCCTATCTGGGTCTCTGTGAATGTGTTTCCCCTGGTAATCTGATTGAGACAAAGGGATGGGATGGAGACACTCTTGTTAGGATTTTGTGCCAATGCTCTCCAATTTTCGGAAAAAAGCTGTGGCAAATGGCTGCTGGTAATGTTTGGGCTTTCGGCTGCAATCAACATTGTAGACCATTAAAGCCGTATAAATATTTTTTCTACAGTGGAGAATGTTCCAGAGAGGATGTTTAAGTGGTTCTATTTGTGTTTAAGTAACAGGATCAGCAAGAAGCCTTTTGCCCCCATGAATCTAGGAAACCATTTCCTACCTGTGGAGAGGCACAAGGGTCTCCACTCTTGCCAGTGGTATTTAATAATTCTATATGGGACTCTGTTCCCTCCGCCCTCCAACAGTGCTTATTAGTCAAATTGTTTTAAAAATCCCTTAAGAAGCACCTTTTTTATAAAACCCCTAAGACTTTTGCAAAGTGGCCTTTGGGTATGGACCTCCTAATAAAGTGTAATCAATCTGAGAACTTTATAAGTTGTTTTATTTGAAGCGTATTACAATGGGCGTTCATGACAAGTTCAAGACTTCGGGCACCTTTACAATGTAAAACACTCCTGCATCTATGTTTGTCTGTGTATAACAAATGTAAGAGGGTGGAATATGTAGAGAAATAGGAAATTAAACGTGCATGCCCACAACTGTGCTACTACATGGAACCCTCAGAACCCTGTAATGAGTGGATTAGACCCGCAGCATGCATACCAGCATTTTAGACCAGGCAAGTGGGAGATTTTGAAGATAACAAATGTAAGAATTGCGAAAGTGGCAGAGGAACACCCTCAGGCCATTTGGCACTTATGCAAAAATGTCACGCTTCATCAGCAGCAGGGGTACGTTATGATTTGTACACTAGAAAGACTACTACAAAGGCAAATGGCCTCATGTCACGTGTGACCACTTTACCTCGGCCTGGCTTTTTAGCAAACAGAATGCAAAACATGCTGCAGTTAAGAAAGACCACTCTTCTATTTAGTTAGAAGCAAAATGTCAAGAGACAAAGCGCCATTTAATCCGGATTCCAAATCAGGCCTGCCCGAATTTATAGTACATAGGTTTTATGTCACATAAATTCATTTAGCTGCCAAGAAGCAGTTTCCTCTCGCTGAAAGTAAGGTGGCACTCTTGACATCAGTTACCAAATTCCTAGAAGGGAAGGTATATAGTATATACGCCAATAACCCCAACTCATGCTAGATACTACCTTTTATATCAAAAAGTGGCTTTAAACCATTTTATAATTACGCCACTTGTATGCGAGAGGTTGAGGGAAATGAATGCACTCGATTATTTTTCAAAATCTTCTTTCCCGTTACTAAATGTTCGCATGGATGATGTAGCTGCTATACAGCTAATTTAGTCAATAAGATCTAACTTATAACAGCATACAGAACACTTCGAAAAAAAGCTTTATATGCGGTTTCTTGTTTCACTTTCTCCGATGACCAAGAATACTTATTGTAATGTTAAAGTATTTCTCAGAAAAAATATTGATTTCTGTGAGACTTTTCTCTCACTAGATCAAGGTTTCCGTTCTCCTTCGGTTACTAGCTCATCACACCCAGCGTCAACCTCCGGGAACGATTTGGCCTCAACCCAACCGTCCCCGTTTTCCGCAGAAAAGGCTTCTTATCGCTACACAGATCACGAACATGCCTGGGCGGCCCCGGTCCCATCGCAGCCGGGCCGTCCCCGCCATCACCCTGCAATGCGCTCGGGTAGGAAGAGCGCTTAGTGCAGAACGTTCCAGACACGACGTGCTGCGGCACGAGACGGCGCGCGTGCCCCCAAAGAAGCCGGCCGGGCGCGGTGCTCTCTAGGAAGGGTGGTCTACCGAATTCCTAATCTGCCTGGAGCAGAACGGGAACGATGCATGCTCAGCACTACAACTCCCAGCGGGACCCAGGGCGGTGTTATTGCTGCGCGTGCGCACTTGACAGAAGGGGCGGGGCTAGCCGGGCTATTGAAGGCTTGTTTTGCTCTTCAGCTGATTGTTACAGGAGCGGCGGAGCTGGACAGAGGAGCAGCAGGTGACAGGGGCCGGGAGGGGACAAAACGCCCGCGAAGGCGCTACTGATAGACGCTCTGAGGGTCCCTAAGAGTATTAAAGGCTAGGTACCCACACCCCTAGGGCCGGGGAGCAAATTACACCAGCGCCGGGCAGGATGCGGGCAGTGTCAAGCCAGAGGGACGGTGATGGGGAGAGATGGTTGTCAAAATAGAGCTAGCAGCTGCAGTGTTGGGGGGGGTAGCCGAAGGTCGCTGGTCCTAGGTGCAGACATGGGTGATGGAGAGGGGCAAGCCGCAGGGTGGGGTGGGGGGGGGGGGGGGGGGGGGGGGGGGGGGGGGTGGGTGATGAAGGCAGCCCCAGGGCTGGGTGCAGATAAAAGCCTGGGGTGGGGGCAGGTATACGGAGCGCCGGTGGTGGTGAGTGTGTGAGACACAGGTAGGCCGTTGAAGGGGTCGGTAGAGCCGGGGTGGGGGATGGGCGGGGGGGCAGGCGAGTCCTTGCAGATTCAAGGCGGGGGGAGGCATGCAGTCACCTCGGCAGATGCGGGGTGAAACTAGCAGATAGGGCTACTCTCGTGAAATGCACCCACAAATGTCATTTATCTGCAGCAGAATAGTGATGTCTATATTTGCTTCCTGACTTCCATTGGAATGAGGGATGCTTTAGGATGGAAACAAGTACCAAACAGTCGAGAAATGCCATTTGGGCTGGATGCTTGGATCTCTGTCTGTAGGCAGGGTTGCCATATTTAGAACAAGATACTGATTTGGAGCAAGATATTGCTCTAAAGGCAATGAAAGCACAGCCCAGGGAAAGGCAAGGAGGGGGTGAATGACGTCCGGTTCCTGTGCTGCGGGAGCTGGGTACAGGCTGGCAGGAAAGATAACATACTGACAGCCACTGAGCTGGAGGATGGCACGGACAGATCGATCGCAGAGAAGGATAGAACCGGAGGATGCAGGGCACCCCCAGGACAGAGAGAAAAATGAAGTCACTGGTTGGGCTGCGGTGTCGCTGCTTGTAGGCAGCCAGGAGGGGCTCAGGATGCCAGCGACTGCGTTTGATGCGGAGTGCTGCCAGCCAACGGCTTATGTAACGGGGAACAGGGTGTGGGGATGGTGCCGGCAACCCGAGGTTCTGAGGTGGAAGGCTGGAGATGAGCATGCCACAGAAAGCACAGGGGCTGCTCTGGGGCACGTAAGGCATCGTAGGGGTTTGTGAATTTGAAGTATAAAGTCATCACTCCGAATACAGATACCGACTGTACTGGAGAAGAATTGGGACAGCTAGGTTCCCAACGACCGGGAAAGAGGGCTGGGGGCACGCATGTTCGAGGGGGGTGTGGGGTATTTCTCAGGAAGTTCACAGGTCCAGTGAAACTGTCTGTCCCCACTGGGGATGATGAACTTACTCTGTCCTAAAGCGTGCATGTTGCTTCAGGCCCACGTAGTAACCCGCAATCCCAATGTCCCTTGACCTTAAAGCCCTAAATCAGAGTGGGGGCAGTGGTGCTGGCCTCTCCCTGTTGTAGAGGATACCAGTGACTGGACAAATTACACTCAGTCACATGAAGGGACACTACAAGGCAGGGACGAACCCGCTTGGTGCCTGGATGGGCGCACTTCCCAATGCCGGGAGTGTTGACTGGTGATACGTGAATCTGTTCCTCTCTCAGGAATGGGGTGAGGCCTGTCTGGGCAGAAATGCTTTGCCGCCTCGCAAGGTCAGGCGACAGGACCAACTGCCATTTGAAAAGTGAGGCAAAACCAGTTTGCATGGCTGAAGCAAAACGTCATTGCTGACTTGCAGGTGGTGCAAAAGCCAACCTGTCGGTCGCAAGGCGTAGTGCAAAGGGTGTCTGGATGGAGCACAGCAAAATTGCCCTGCCCTGCAAATGGTGAGGTCCACACTGTGTGCTGGCAGTGAAAACAGGCCTCATCGTTCTGAATAAAACAGCTGGCATCGAGTTGAGGGGAGGTTAGAAAGCCCACTGGCTTGAGGAAAACAAGTAGAAAGCATCATGTCACTTCTTTGTGGCACAGAAGGCCTTGGGTCTTGTGGGTGGGGAAAACAACATCCTACTGCAGGAGAAGCCAAACATACGTCTATATGTCCAGGTGGGAAGATCTGGTGTGAGTACTTCAAGATTTGATGGTGGGCTAAGACAAGCGGTGGGCTGATGGGGCGTTCTGGGCTGCTTGGCCACGTTCTGCCAGCCAGAGACAGGAAATGCATCTACCACCCCCGTCAGTTTTGGGAAGTGCAATGCGATAGACTAGTGGAACATGGGCATGTCTATTTCTTTGAGCCGACGTTTTTGACCTGTCAATAAATAGCAGTCTTTTATGGTCTGTGCGTGTCCTGCAAACTAGTGAGTGGAGGAGATGTATTTTAGACATTTACCTTTTGTGTTTTTGAATCTGAGCATGGGGTGGGGCAGGAAAGCAGGGGAGGTTCGAAGCAGCACAATCTCTCCTTAACCAAATTCATATTTATTTTACGTTCTGTTTCCGGCTGTGATCTCTCCTATCGCCTAATTAATGTCTGTATAACGCTGGAGTCGCAGCCCTTTCGGCTTATTAGGGAGTTTTATCCTGTGACTAATCTTTTCTGGTTCACTAGAAACGAGTCCACAGAAGAGATGCGTCACTGAGTGCAGTGGCTGTTTCAAGACCAGGCATCTCCCCCCTATAGTCGTCGCAGAACCCCGTAACCTCTGAGGGAGGATCGCTGCCGTTCCCATAAACGGGTTACTGTAACTTGTTCCCAACAGGTCACCAGTAGAGGCCTTTCTATTGGAAAAGGAGGCTGGGTGGGTGCCCAGCGTGGGGTTGGTACATTAGAATATAGCCAAATGCCCGGCTTGAAATACAACTCAAAGGAGTTCTTTAAAACCTGGCTGTACTGTTATTCTATGTAGGTTGGCGTGGGTAATCCTAAATTACATTTCTGTGACTGTGCATTGAACACCCACCTGTTTGCAGTCAGGAAAATTGCAGACGTTTTTGCTGCACTGGGCTTGCAGCCCTGGGAGAATGACGCTTCGACGTCTGCTTGTAATATAAATTGTTCCTTTCGATTTTTTTTTTTTAATATTGTAATTGGGCAGTTCAGTCCGAATGTTGGAGCCAAGGCGCCCGCCGGGCGCTGCTTGGCCCTAATAGGATGCGCAGAGCCTCTGGCAAGAATTCCTTGATTCAAAGCCACTGCAGCCGGTTCCTTTCTCTTCTTTGTGGCATGATTTTAAAGATTTTTTTTGAAGAAAGTTCTTTTATTAACGCTCCAGACAAATCTTACATTACAAAGGCCTCTTTTTCCTTAGACAATTTATAAACAAACCATTCACGATATCCAAAAAATTTGCTCTGGGGCAAAACAGGAATCTTCCATGATTCCTTCGACCATCACCATGCTCGCCCACTATCGTGACACAAATAAATGAAAGTCTGTGCTCTTTCCAGACTCCCAGCCACTGGCCTCGTTGGTTATATAAATCAGGAGGAGCCCAGATAAGGATGCCCACGCGTTAATGTGATTAGTTCTAAGACCCCGAATCAGTCCACATAAATCCTGGGGGCTTGAAACATAATCTGACCGTGGCCAAGGTGACTCGGTCTCTCTGGGTTTCCTTCCAAGGCGTTGGCTGGGAAATCGGTTCAGTCAGTGTTGATTTTTCGTTTTCTTTGGTCCCCGGTGGGGCACTTCGGTGTCCTACGAAAATCACAGAGCCTCAGACACAGAGAACAATATTTTTGTTCTATGTGAATATAACCTCTTGATCTTTTCCTTGGAAGAGACATAAATGGTTGTATGTGCTGAGTTGGCAAATTTTCAGGATATTTTTTAGCTTATTAAAAGATACAGGAAGCTTTGGACCCTCATTCATTAATTAAGTATGAAAGCAACATTTTGTGCGTTATTTGTTCCAAGAATAGCTCGAGGGGTGAGAAACTGAATGTCCATCATATTCCTAGTTTTCGTTTTTTTTTTTTTTTTTTTTTTAAATATACGCGCCTTCCTTTTTCACTGTTTGTAGATTATAGCAATGGTTTTTTGAGCCTGAGGCATGGAGGCTTTTACAAATAAAGCATCTGAGAGTTGAGCAGTAGTTCATATAAATAAACGTAGGCAATTTGTGAAGATCTCCTTTGCAAGTATACCGATCTGCCTACTGTCTCTTTTTTTTAATTGACTGTAGAACAATTATGTATATTTTATTCTTAAAGTAGCAAGGCAGTGAACCTGTTCGGTAGGCCTCTCCTAGTTATTTTTTAAAGGACATAAAGCTGTTAAGCAAGGATTTGCAGTTTGAGTCCCAATCTCTGCTTCTGCATTTTATTTCTCTCAGTCTGATGGTGTTTTTTTATTTATTAAATGCAGACTAGTGCAATGAATTAATAATAACGGGCCACTTGCCTTCACCGTCATAACAACAAGATCACATTTGATGCAGAACAGCTTGTTCTGCCATTATTTGCCTTTGCAGCTGCCAGACAAAGAATGCCTTTTATTTTTTTGTAAAGCGACTGCACTACTCACACATCATCATAGCACGTTTTGCAGCATTTTTTTGTGGGCACTGTGTGCGTTTCAGTGAATTGTGGGGTTCTTGCCAGCGGAGAATGTTTAAGCAATGTCCTTAATGAGAAGTTACCCAGTGCCCCCTGGGAAAATTAACCTTTTCTCTTTGATTTCTGTCTATTCTAATTCTCTGTCTATTCTAATTCTCTGCCTACCTATATGTCTGACTCTGTTTATCTATCCTTTGCCTTAAAGATGTTTGTGTCCCGGGTGAGACCTATTTTATCTGTTTTTGTATGACCCTGTTACATTTTAACATATAATTAAGTAATGTTTGAAATCGTGCGGGATTGTGTTATCAGGAAATGGGTAATAATATAAAAAATGTGTTCCGTACAGCAGCCCCCAAAATATGTCTTGCCCCCGTGGTCCTCGAAATCGTTTAAGATGCCACTGCCGGCCAGTTGATTGTTGCTAGACCCACATGACGTGTCCTATTTCCTCCTCTTTTCCCCCCAGAAACTCTCAGGTGTCCTAAAGCACTACACTCCCGAGACTGATGCGAGCGGAAGATGAAAGATCTAGATTTAGGAAAGGAGTACGTCATCCCCAGCCCAGGATATAGAAATGTGAGAGATACGAGCCCTTCGGAGCAGCATTGCCAGCAGGAAGGACTGAAATACCAGCAAGCTAAACATCAGGTATGTGCGCCTGGGTGGAACGGAAAGGTGTCTGCAGATCAGGGTTTTCATCTTTAGTTTAGGCACAGTGTCCTTTTCTCTAACATTTCCTCCACACCTCTTCAATCTTTATCTCCCTCCTCTTTTTACCTCCACTAATTTTTCCTCCCTATGATGTTATATTTCTCTTGTTTCCCAATTTACAGCTGCCTCGTGTTTCTTTCCTCTTTTTTTTTTATCCTTCATTTTCCTGTTTCCGGCTGCCGCACTGTTTCTCATATTGAATTCTATTTCTGCCCTTAGGTTTGCCTTCGACCTTAAAGCAGGCCCTAGTTTCTGTTCTCCGTTAACGGTTTCCTTCTCTCATTGTCCTCACCCTCTCATTGCAAGACGTTTTCTTGACCTTATGATCACTTCTCTCACTCGACCCTTCTGCCTCCTTCTCGCCTCTTTCCCTTGCCTTCTCTCTGCTGCCCTTGACTCTCTCTCGTCCCTTCTTCTCCCAGTAGTGCCTCCCTGCCTTGAGCCTCCCTGTACCCAGGAATTAACGAGCACTGTCTGAGCTATCAAGTGACCCGCATTTGTGGCCATCCACCCTTTACTCACAGGCATAATAATAAAAAAAAGCCCAATTTTTCCTAAACTTGGAGTTACACTTGTTATTAATAATCGAGGAGACTCACCTTTTGATATGTTAGTTAATACCCAATTCTACCAGGACATACTGTAAAGTTTCTTGTTTTTTTGTAAATGTTACGATCATTTTAACATGAACTACTACAGTGTTCAGGGCAGCACAGTTTGAAGAGCACGTCCAGCCCGAGCATCACAATCTTCATACAATCAACATGGTACATGTCTGCCCCACACCTGTAAGGTTTCTTTAAGCCCAGGCTAAATCATTGCTAGTGCAACACTAAGTACACTTCACTATATAAAACTCAGAACTATTCGCTTTGTCTGTGCTTGTTTATCTTTAAATAGTTCGACCTAGTTTTTTGAAAATTACGTCATCTCTTTGCTACTTCCTTATTTCTCATCCTCTCACGTCTGCTGGTCATGTACCGGTGTCTCCTTCCAGGTTACCTCTGGGTCAGCGTTTTCCCCGCATAAATGATGAATCTTAACTTAGGTTCAGAAGGTGCACAGTGAAGATCTGAAAGTATCTTTGTTACGGCTAAGTAACCAAGGTGCAGAGGGTCAAAGTGTCAGACAGCGTCAAGTGTCTCAGCCGACACCTGAACTCAGCACTCCAAGTACTGAGTCTTTGAGCATCACCAGTTTTCTGCATAATGATCACCAAGTCAGACAGTTGAAGGAATACTCCCCTTCAAAGATCAGTAGTTAGAATAGTTATATGGCAGCTGGTCCAAAGAAGTAACCAGCAGCAACATAGTGGTTCCATTGCAGCATGATGCTTCGAAATAGGGTAAGGCCCACTTCGAAAACCTAGTGCTGCATCTTTTCAACCACATAAATATGAATTTACCAGACCAGCCTCTTCTCCACTATCTGCAGCTTAATTTGCAGAATCCAACAGAAAATGTTCTGTCTCAAACATATCAAATGATGTTAAAATTACATTTCTGATGGTACACTACAACGCTTCACTTTACAGGTCACTCTGCGAAAAGTAGCCGGACGCCTTATAGCTGTTGATCGCAGTATTTGTCCATTTAAAAGATGTGACGCCTTTCCTCGGACACTGCACGCATCTCCAGTTAACGGAATAAGGAGAGGACTTTTGCGTATAGCTGGAAATAAAAACTTCAAAAACTTAGAAGTAACTCGAACACAGTGGAAGGAATAATTCATTCTTTGCCATGCAAATGTTTAATTCAACTATTCTCGCAAATCCATGTTTATTTTGCAGACACTACTCTTAAAGCAGCAATTATCTCAAGAGTGCAATAAGATTTTATAAGAATCCCAAATATGTTACATCTATTCACGGCATAGTGAATTTGTGCCCAAAGTGTCCTAATTAGTGACTTACATAATGCATACGAATAACCTGTATTGTCCTGCATAGCCGTTTCTTTTCGGAAAGAGGTGCTTCAAGGCACTAGACATTGTCAGTGCAGGGTAAACCGAAGACATGTTTTGGATAATAACTAGAACGCACCAGTTAACTGAGAGATATATTTTTTACCTTATGTAGACGTAGAGCTTTCTTTGGGTTAAGAGACTGTATATGTTTTACTCAATTACTTTTGGGGAAGAAAATACATTGTTGATAAAACTGTGTGCCAACTTTGATGCAAGAGGACATTTTTAATCACTGTTGAATACAATTTTCTATAGGATCAGCTGAACGTGTATATATATTTCTTTTAAGAAAACTGCATTTTTTGTAGTTCTGAGGTCTCTTTTGCCTCGGTGTGTATTGTATTAAAATGTCAAAATACGTGAATAATCATACCAAAGTAAATGTCCCTTAATTAGCTTTTAATTGCATAATTGCCTTTCCTTGCATAATTTGTTTCCTCGGTAGCACATAGTTGTAGCTGGCTTGTGTATGCGAATCCAGCATTCTGTGTGTTAATTCAGACACTACACACCTTCTGCTTTATCGTGTACGCAGATGTATCTCACCTGAATCGAAGCAGGTACTGCTGTACAACAGCTGTCAGTGCCCTCTGCTACACACCGCCCAGCGGCCATTATTTGCTGCATCACTCTCTTGTTCTGTTGTGTGATTTGGCTACCACTGATGATAAGAAGCTTAAGGTGACTGATATGTGAATGGTTTCTGGGGTGCCCCCTACTACATGTTGGACGAGTTTCCACTTTGCTTTGAACAATCTAGCCTCGATAAATGACCTTTTTAACTTCTAGAATTTCGTACAGATCATAAAAGCAACCTTTCTCGGTTTCTAGGTGCTGCACATAACTGGTGTTTTTATCCAGTTGAACTTAATCAGGTTATTGATATTGGGAACCCAAGGCTGAATAGACACCGATGTGATTTAAACATGTGGCCTTAAATTACTTTTCCCCTATCCTGCTTATTACAAAGGTGGAATCCTAGTTCTTGTTCAGCCCTGTGATCCGGCCCACCTATGACCCATTTGTAAGTAGTGCCAAAGTCTTTTACCACTCACGCATAGCGTAGTGACGAAGGGCATGACCTACTAACAAGTGCTTTTGCTAATGCTTGTTTGCACTAGAGAGCCATGGTCCAGCATTCGTCTGGAGCAGATGGAATGCCTCCAGGATTTGCGGCTTTACTTTGTAGTTTTTATCTTTTGTCACCAGCAATAACCTTCACCGCGGTCGCAGCACTTTGTAACACGCGGTCTGAGATAGGCTCATTCAGACTTTATTCGGTGCACGTGGCACGCCTGATTTTATTAAATCGTGAAACTTTCCAAGCCTGTTGAGTTAGCATGGTTGTAAGGCACATATGAATCAGTAGAAAAGAGTATTCTCCAGAATGTTTCTTTGATCTTTCTTATTATTCATTCGGTTTTGCAATGCTTCTGAACACTCAGTTCTCCCAGCCAACACACATGGTCTTCCGCAACAGACCTTTCCAAAGTCATAGAGGTGACCTACATATAACAGAATGTTAAGCGGCAACGTTGTCTAACACCACGTGGAGGCACTGTTGTTTATCCTCTCCAGGGGCGGCTCCCCCGCAAGCCCCTCGCACTGTATCAAAGTGTGCTCATGGTCGTTACACTGAACACAATTCCACACTCTGCACAGTCCAGGTGCTATATCTGGAGAATTAAAGTGAGATTGGCCTTCAAAGCAAAGTAGTTAGACTTGCACAAGGTTTTCTTAAATGTGGACCCAACTCTAAAGGACCCCCGCAAGCTTTACAATGATTATACAGGCAAAAAAAAAAAGCAAAATGTGACCGGAGTTCGGTGCAGCCTAAGTGAATAGAAAATAGGAACTGTATAAGTAAGCCTCAAAGGGGTTTGGGTCGTGAGGCAATGGGGAGTAGGCCTGTTATTGTATCTAGTGGTAGCCGCTTTAGATGAATCGGAGAAGCTTAGGTACAGTAAGGTCCTTGATGCTTTCGGTGCCGAAATACGTGGCGACCCATAGGAACATTTAGGTTCCTTAGTTTTGCAAAGGGGATCAGAAGCACCAGATTTGTCGTATTTTAGATGCCAAGCCATCATCCACACCCTTCTGTCTTCCTGGTATGCTCTTCCCAAGGTGCAAGGGGCGTTAAAGGGTGGCTGGGTAATCCTGCCCATCTGTATTGTACACTCCTTGGCTATGATCTTGCGCCAACCCAAATTTTAGATATTTATTTTTGTCCCCTCTACATTTATGGGCCAGAGAACAAAGCTGATTAGAAACACAGGTTAACTTGGAGACTTAATAACCTATGTTATTAGTTGTAATTTAACTTATGTGATATAAATGCAAGAGACTCGTGCGCAGTAATGATAATCATTGATTCAGAGTCTGTTTCTAATAACTCAGTTATGGTGTGGGTTGGTTCAAGTGTCCATGGCTGGCTTTTTGTCTGACTTTCTGTTGCTGATCCACACGTTTTAGACACAGTTTATAAAGGAGTTGATGAAACCCACAGCAGCAATTCTGAGCTGCTAGCTTTTGATTATCTATTTAGATATTAAGTATGAGAGCTTTTTCAGTTTTATTTTTTTAATTCTCGAGTTTTTTTTTTATCTGTAAGCTCTGTACACGACGCAGGACAATGCGAAGACCTTTTCAATGTCTACATGTTTGTTCTTGCTGCGTTGTACATCCTGTTGAATCCTACCTCCGGCTGCCTGTCTAAAATCTGTTCTCGCTCATTTCGGCGGATATTATGCCTCACTTTTCAGTGTTATTTTTGGAAACTGCTCCCCACTTTCTAACGAGATATATCTTTCGGAAATATCCTTACAGAAATGTCACTTAGAAGAAACTAAGTCATTTGTGTTTTGAACGCTGACATATCTCAGTAAATGATTGGGGCTAAATGGCATGACAGCTGGTGTGAATACTGGAGAAGCAACAGCAGTTTAGCCACACAAACACCAATAGTTCTGAAACTAGGAAGACAGGAGGGGAGTCTTCACATCTTTGTTCTTTCTGGCTTGAAGTTGCTTGAGTAGTTTAAGGGAACACGTGATGGCACTTCTGTGAGTGCTTACGGAAGAAAGATTAGGGCATATCGGAGTCATCCACACTTTTGCTGGTGGCTGCATTCCTGTACTAGAGATACTTGATTGTCACTTGGGTATCACCTATGGACATCTGTTACATTACAGCTTTCCTTTGTGCGTTTGCAGCAGCATTGCTGTAGTTGACAATGGCTGAATAGAAGATGTGATCTTATTTATATAGAGCATAAAGGTGTCTATTTGTACATTGTACTTAATGCTGTGGTAAAGTGTTACGATACTAGGAGCTCAAGTGTATTAGGCTTTCTAGCCTTGGCAAGGGTAGAAAGTCTGACCGGGCCTTCTGTAGTGTTCAGAAAGGGGGTGTCACAGTATGCAACGCAATGGGAAATATTGGGACGTTATCTGGGTTCCAGAAAATGGCATAAACAGAAACCGATTTGATCAGGAAAGGGAGCGGGCAGAATATGTCACCCTAGCCTCTTTTGAATCTGTAACATACTCCAAAGTGGGTAAGCTACCTCTGATCAAGCCCTCGCCAGGTTGGGCCTTTGCACGCTATCTTGGGTATCATGGACACAGGGCAGGTTCTACTTTCTGGTCACAAGGTGTTTCAGGTCTTGTTTCTCGTGGGTAGGATCTTTCACGATCCACAAAGCTCCTGACAAGGCATGATGGTCATCATTAGCCAACAGCCACTGAGTGCCTCGAGAAAGGGGAAAAACCACCAATGAGAGAACAGTACTATTCTTCTGCACGGGACTATGAGATATAACTGCTTTTGCCAGTACCCCAAGCTCCCCCGCACCAGGTGTATCCTTTCAAGGTAGAATACTCTTCTGCCTGATTAAGCAGTGTAGAGGAGGATGTTCTTAGTCTCTATGGTGCTTTGATCCAATGTACCATCTCCCTGCCTACCGATATATACCCTTCACTGTTTGCGCCAGCTGCATAGGAAATAAATAAGAATTGAAAATTATTTATGTAGCCCTGGCAAAAAGACGAAACGGTGAGAAAGCTTTCAAAGTACCGGTCCATCCTAACGCGCATGCTAAAGCCTGGTAGAAGGTGTATGTGTTGTAAAACAGTGGGGACTATAGAAATCAGCCTGAAAGGTTTGTAGTGCCAGGGAGACTGGACGGCAGGAGTAATGCCAGGTAGTTATTTGGGGTGGGGGAACAACGACAAGAAGACAGTCCAGTGGAGAGACCATTCATCAAGTACTGCTTGCATTTATTAGTATTTGACGTAATGCAGACCTTCTCCAAGAAACGCAGAGCACTTACACCAGGCATTTTTGTTGCAGCAGGTGCATCTCTAAGGTGAGAGTCCATACATCGACCAGTATAATGTACTCGACCCAGTTGAGGCTGAATTACTGAATCCGGGGTCAGAATATGTAAATGGGACAATGAAACATGTAATTTTTGCAGTATACAATGTTGTTAGAATTTACACATTTTATACTGCACTAATTATGACACAAGCAGATAAAGGATTTTGCCTAGAGTTGCATGGTTTTTGAATAAGTGAAGAAGCGGGGAACACAGGCCAGGTTTCTGGGTTTCAAGGGTAATGTTTTAAACTCTACACCGACTTTTTCAGGTCTGGCTTGATTGGAGAGTGGGTCACATATACATACACACATTTTGTGGAGAAATATTACGAAAGTGAGAATATGATCAAGAAAATTTCAAATTCTGGAAGAAAACATCACTGCATAAGACTGTTTTCTTCGACAGAAAGGTTCTCCTGGAACTCCCACGGCGAGATGCGATTGTTGTCATGAATCCTTAAAAGAAATGTTGATGAACGCATAGAACTGTCTCCAAGCAGTGCAGACAACAGTAGGCCAAACTAAACAACTGTAGGAAACTGGGCAGCATTAGTACTAGATACATAGTGGTAGAGTTAGAGACCTGTGAGTAAACTTCTTATCTGCTGTTTTACTCTCTACCTATATAAATGTAGTACCTAAAATACCTAAACTTCATCCTGTGGCGTGGCAGGATGTGGGCTTTGTAAAACGATGTTTGAGTTTCTGCAGCATCGGCATACTTTGTGACTGTGTGAAAAATTGCAGGCAGTAGGGAAATCCCTTAAAGAGTTCATAAGAATAAGATTTGCTTATATCCAATATCTTGTACGTATCGTGTTTGCCTGTTTATTGAATTCAGAGACTGACATTTTTCAGACCAAATATCCTGCAGTGTGAGCATTGCGTGATCTACCACTCTGAAGTTGAGCAAGCCTGTCATAATGGAGATCAGACAAATCAGCAGTTTGATATTAAGATGTCTTGGCTGGGTTGGCAGCAGTGTACTCTTTTAAGCAAGAGGCAACAGTTCCAGCCTCTGCAGGACTGAGGAACAGTGATTGAAGTTTGAGTAGTTCTGCGTGGAAAGGAAGCCAGCAGCTGGCAACAAAGCCTCAACGTGGTACATGGCTTTTAAGTTAAAATGACATCCCAACCAGAATTGACCGCACACAAGTGTGGGTGCATTAAAGCACAGACACATGCCACAGCGGGCAAGCACAGAGAAATGGTGGAGGGTTGCATGGGTAGTGACTGCTGAGAGCAGATGACTGGCATAGTGGAGAGGTGGCACATCTTGGTAAGAGCAGTAAGTGGGACCTTGCTCCCAGTCCAAGAAGGCGGGTAAACTTGAGGGGGAAGCAGCGGTAAATTACCCCCGAAGTCACACAGCACAAGGTAAACACCTGTAACTTCAGGACACTACAAACCAAAGAGGGCAATGCTTTGGGCTCCAAATAGTAGATTTCAAAACACGCTCTGGAAAATATGAGGTGGAGCCATTTGGTGACTCTGCACAGCCTGACAGGAAAAATGTTATGACGGAAAAGAGAACCAGAAAGCACTCCTCTTGAATCAAGAGCACATTACCGTGACATCTGATGGGTGCAGTACACAGTCACCAAACAGAGGGGTGTTACCTTGGCGATCTCACCTGATGTGCAATAAGAAACTCTGATACTGGGGCTCTGAATTAGGTGCCTATTTGTATCTAGAAGGAGCAGTGGCGAGGAAGAGGAGCCAATGCCCTCTCTGTTTTTATTTTTTAGGTTTTTTTTTTAGGGGCTCCAGGACAAACGGGCTAGTGGGCCACAAGCATGGTAATTGAGGTATTTTGCCATGATATCTGCCCCACTATGTCTCTGCAAATTTAGCCAACCCTTTCTGTGCTTGTTTCTCGGTAGCGTGAGCAGTCAAAGGTTTTTTGGGTAGTGTTGGGGGGTGGGTGCTGGGGGTGAAAGAGCGCAGAACTCCAAAGTAAACCAACAGGCATACTAACTTAAGTCCCAGCCCAGTGTTTGTCTTTTTTGGAAAACACACAACTAAACTAACTGCTACACAATGAAGTTAGGTTATGAAATAGTTGGCTGTATCTGTCATTGCATTCTCAGTAAGCAGTAAATCCCCTGAGTCAGTATTCGGTTACAACCACAGTAACTTTAGCAGTTACAGACACCGCATTATGTGGCAGAGGCATGAATTAGGCACAGGTGAACATTAGGTCAGAGTTGAACTACATCGGACTTAAATATGAAACCCACTCATTAGTTCTTCTCCCAGGTTTAAGTTTGGCAAAAAGACTTGCGTCTTCACGCTCAACTTTCTCAGACCAACCTCAGTCATTTTCTCTGGTTTAAGTTCAAGCCTTGTAGTACATTCACGGTAATCTCATAGGTTGTGTGCTATGATGGACACGGCCTGCGCCTTCTAAGTGACTGGAATGGCATGGCGAGCAACAAAACTGATGGATTAAACCCAGATCTGTGACTGGGGGTGAATGTTTGATTTGCTCTGCATTCCGTCCATCATCTGTTGTTTTTGCATTTGTCGCTCCAAGTGGGAAGGGTATGTATGCCCAGACATGGGTCCCGTGCTTGCTATGCCACCAGATTCAAGCTAGCCTGGCTGATGAAGGGTGATACCCTGAAACCGAACCCAGGATGCTTATTTCTGGTCCAAGGAAGACCTGGCCTGACAGTTCGGGCTGGACTGTTCCCATGGGGAACAGGGTCAAGACTGATTTGCATATGGCTGGGTCCAAACTGGAATGGCATGGCAAGCAAAAAAAACCTCATGGATTAAACCCAAATCTGTGACTTGGGGTGAATGTTTGATTTGCTCTGCATTCCGTCCATCATCTGTTGTTTTTGCATTTCTAAGTGATTGCAGCACAGCAATTCTGTGTGTGAGGGTGGACACCTGCAGTAGTTGCAGCCTCTCAGGCCATCCAGGTCCACTAGCCAGTGGAATGTAGTTGAGCCCTCCTAGGCTGACCAGGCTCCATTCAACAATGGTATGTCGTTTGTGCTTCTAATAACAGCACCAGCTTGTGCCACAGTGTGGCTGTTAGTAGACACATCTGCTCTTGAATTTGCATTGTCCTTGGTGTAGTTCGCAATTCTCTTTCAAGTGTCCTTCTCACTGTTCCACTCATGTATCACATGCTCACTGTACACACCACTCATGTCACAGGCTCACTGTACATGCTATTACACACCTGTTGTCAGTCCACAGCTCTGCGTTTCACATACTTTTGGAAAGTTACACATGAGAGCTCAGTAGGCCACACTCTCATTGACAGCAATTAAAAAAGGTACACTGTCCACCACCATTTATGAGGTACACCCTGGACAGGGACAGTAGCTCCCTGTTCACTGGGGGCATGCTTGGTGCACCCCTCCAGGACAGTAGGAGAGGACTTGGCAGATTGAGACTCCAAGAAATAACTGTGCCAAGAGCAAACATGAGACGTTGTGACTGAATGGAACACTGCGGACGATTGATGTCCTCTTTTTATGAGTGAAAAGATGTTGACTTGGAAATAAGGGTGATGGGTGGCTTGGGCATGGTCAGAATGTAAGAACCCCCCACCCCCAGCATAAGTGGTGGGAAGAAGAGAATAACTACATATGCACTTAGACTCCATACACCCATGCTCGAACGGGGTAACTAAGAGAAAGGAGTTGCAGGGGGAGGGTGATAGCTGAAATGAATGCCAGCATTATGCTTAATTGTAATTTTGGACCTCAAAATTTCAGTGAGGAATGATGAGCTTGAAAGGATGGGAGAAACATAGTTTGAAGGGGGGGAGACCAGCCATCCATGTGGAAGGGAACATTACAGAAACTGACATACAAGAGAGAAAACAGGGTGAAAAGATTTGGAATCATGCAGGAATGAAAAAGGAGATGTAGATATTGGTTCCTTGCGAGAAACACATCTGCAACCAGAAGAAGCTAGAAGTTTCCCAATACAGTACTTTGCTACAGGTTGTAAGAAAACTGAAGTGCTGAGTTTCTTGATATCCAAACTGTTTGCATACACTGTACAAAACTGTTCAAGAGACCCAGCACCTAGATGGATATTTCTAAATCGGATGTTACAGAACCCTCTCCTAAGTTTTGGCCTCAATCTATGTACCTGATAATATTGGCCAGGAGGAATTCCTTTGCACAATTTTATAGAAGGCAGTAGGCGGGCCTGGTTATGAGAGGAGGGGACTTTAATTTGGTTATGGATGCGGACATGGACAGGAACAACCAGAGGTACAGGAATACAAGTGTCACTACAGCAGGTGGGAAAGAAAAGCTGGAGGAATTGAAATTGGTAGATAGTTAAAGACAAACACTTTTTTTTATCAGGATTTTTTACATTACTCTCACATGCATAAGTCCTACACATTCATACTATTAGACGAATGCTTAATAGAAGCCTGAAGAGAACCTGAACAATGTCGAATTACATTATCAAATCATGGTCCTATAGGTGGAACAATGCAGGGGGTAGGCCATGGCACCAGAGGCTGATACATGGGTTGGAAATTACCCACTCAAGTACCCAGTGGTGGTGTGAACCATCAGGGAATATGTTCACCACAATAATCCAAGACGGGCATTTGCTGTGGTGACGTGAGGGGCTCAAAGCGGGCTATTTCATAGAGGCAGTGATACTGGAGGGAAAGAGAAGCTACTTTAATATCCATGAGACAAGAAATACTGGCATTGAAAGGGCATCTAAACCCAGTCTTAGCCAAACTAGCTGAAAGTCATAGCAACACAAGACCAGATGAGAATATTGCAACTGGACAAAGCATAATACGTCCTCAACTACTTGCAACTTGCTCATTATGAAGGCAACTGAATAGGAACGCTGTTAGTCACCTGATTTAGGGGTGCAAGTGTACACAATTATGTCACAGAAATCCAAAGCCTTAGAGATCAATGGGTAGTTTCAGAGAAAACTAAACAGGACCTTCCCCCTCCCCCCAACCACACACACTTTTGCCTGGGATTTGGTGCAACTCTGACTGAAGTCCACTGGGTTCCTGCTGTCCAGGTCCCTAGTGCCAGTGTTCTTACCCCAAAAATGCACAATTGTTCCCCCAATTGGCAATACCTTTGGCACCCTGTAAGTCCATAGTAAATGGTACCCCAGGTACCTAGGGCATGGGTACCAGAGAGGCTCCCCATGAACTGCAGCATGTATTGTGCCACCCTCAGGGACCTCTCATCTAGCACATGCTGACTGCCATTGCAGGCTGCGTGTCTTTGTGCAGCTAAAAGTGAAAGTACTGCATGGCACAAAGCCTTTGTGCCATGTCCCCTAACACTGCATGCTATATATGTAAGTCACCCCTACAGCAGGCCTTACAGCCCTAAGGGAGGGTGCGTTATATTACAATTAAAGACATATCTGCAAGAGAAGATATGCCCCTGCTATGTCTTTATCGATTCTTAGACATAGTGAGTGAACAGGGAAGCCATTTTAAGTACATGTGCTAGACACTGGTCAGTTCGCAGTTCCCCCCAGCTCCGTGGTGGCTTCCTGAAAATAGGGATGTTTGGTAACAAACCTCTTATTAATAAACCCCAGTGATGGGTTTATTAATACATCCATCCAGAGGGCACCTTCGAGGTGCCTCCTTAAAAATGTTCCATTACGAGTGTGCTGGCAGACTAGTTCTAAATGGCCTTCCACCACCAGACAGGTTTCTGACAGACTCCCCGAACCCGGTGAGAGCCTTTGCTGTTGAGCAGACAAGAACAAAGCCTGCTCTGGCAGCGGTGTTTACCCACCCCTCCCAACAGGATGACCTGAAAATCTATATTCCAAGGCAGGGGGCTCCAAAGAAGTCCACCGCCCTTGGTATGTACATCTGGCTTCTCTCAAAGGAGAGGATGCCCTCCCCAGGGCCCATTTGGCACCTGGACAGGTGGGAAACTTAGTAGTCAGGAAGGCGTGGCTACTCTAAGGTTAGTTCCACCCCAAAGGTGAGCTGCCTGATGTGAACATGAAATTTAAAAGTCTTCCATCTTGGTGATGGCAGACCTAGGAACTCTGGGACAGGGTTATGCCCACTTCCCACAGGAAGTGGTCACATAGTGGGATAGTGACCACAGGGGTAAGTAGTCCATTGGCTACTATCCTACACTCCCCTAGCCTCCCTAAATTGAGAACTTGGGGGAGTCCCTGGCACCAGGGCTCAGATTATTGCTGACCTACAAAGAAGGACACTCAAAAGCTGTGAAAGCAAAAACTAAGGAAGAAGCAACTGACTTGGTACTATCTCTGCTGTTCCCAGCGACTTGTGCAAATGTTGTCTCGTCCTGTAAGCTGTTATGCCACAACAGCCTGAGAAGACTGCCTGCCTTCAACAAAGACTTAGGAACTCCTGTGGAGCAGCGGAGCTGCTTCCCTGCATCCTGCAGACACTCCAAGAGACCTAAGAGGACTCCAGACCACCAAAACCCGAAATCGGAAAGCACTGTTGCGCCTGTGCCACCTAGCCTGAGCTGAAGTGGGACAGTGGTGCCTGTGTGGTCCCCCAAGCCCTTCGGAAACAAAGCCCACCTTGGACTTGCCCACTGTGAACGCCACCTGCAGCCTCTATTTGAAGCCCCCCTTAACCGTTAGTGCTCCCTGGGAAGAAAACCAGGCATCTCAAGATACCTCTGCACTCATCATCCCTAGCCCATAGAAAAGAGGACCTAAGGTGTCCCCACTTCCCTAAGCATCTCAAGATTTGAACCCACTTGTTGTTTCACCTCAACTGGGCTCAGAGTCCAACAGTCCAACACTACAGCATCTTTCCAAATGGACCGATCCTCATTGACTAATGTTGGGCACCCTAGTGACGTCTGGTGTGACCTGTTGGTGTGGCTTTGACCCTTGCCCAATACTTACTTTAAGTCTAGGAGATTGGTCCCATAAGTTGCTGTACTACACCTGTATGCAGTACTTGTTTTTCCTCCATGAGGATAACATTGCCACATCTGAAAAATGCACTAAGGGCTGACTTTTGAAACCTGAAAGTATTTTTTTGTGCAAAACGAACTTACTTGATGGTATGGATTCTTCTGCCTAAAAATATATAAAGATTCTTGATATTTTTGTAAATTGGTGTGGACCTCCTTATTGAGTAGTGTATCTCATTTATTCACTGTGTGTGTATTTGCAGATGTTTAACTCTCCCTTCTAATAAGCCTAAGGCCGTTTGACCACATTACCCCTTAAAAGAGGACATTCGAATTGCTTGAGCAAGCCTCTGTCCTCTAGTAAGGGAACTCCTGCACTCTTTGCACAATATGTCTTGTTTTGATATATCATAAGGAGCCAGCTTCCTACAAAACCATTCAGGAATTCCATGACAGTGTATATGCCTGGGAAGAAGGCAGGTCAAAAACAAAATTCCTGGAGAGTGTTCCTCCGTCTAAATTACCAGTAGTGAGCAGGGAAAGGTTAGAGAAGTTAATAATGAAGGTGAAAGATCGTATCAGCCATGAATAAACTGAAGACTGGGATATCCCAAGGCCCAGATAGATTTACTGCTGGGTTCTGTAAAACAGTTTCCCTGAGCATGGTGGGACTATTTGAGATATGTAATTCATTCCATGAAAGTGCTAGGTGCTGCCCAGCATGAGAGATGCAAGGATTGATCTCCTGTTGAAGCTGGGCACGGAGCCGGGATCCTGCATCTCCTACAGATCCATCTCCCTTTTCAATACAGACTGTTAGCCATTTACTGAGATTGTGGCTAGTCCTGATAAAATAATGTCCGATCGCACACGCAGACCAAGCACATTTTATAGGAAGTTGACAAACTGGCAACAGTACTAAGAAGCAGAGGAAACAAGTGATACTACTCTCATTAGTCACAGAAAAAGGCCTCCTTTAAAGTTGATTCAGCATTTATGAGGGTGTTACTGTTGTGTGTATGGGAGTAGAGAGGAATTGATTAACTGGATCGTAGTAAGCTTTACCTCAGTTCAAACGCGGGTTAGGGTAAATTGTCAGCGGTCAAAACCTGTCCGGATCTATAGAGGCACAAGTCGATGGTGTCCGCTATCCTCTTTAGTATTTGCACGCTACCTCGAACCATTGGCACAACAAATTGTAGCAAATGTGACCTTTGAGGAACATGCTTTAAGAATTGATGCATTGTTTTAAAAACGATCTTTGCGTACCATATTCTCTTGACCCTATCACTTCTACAGAAAGGATACTAAAATAACTGGCTGGATGCCAGCCAGTAGCAGGATGTTAGTTAAATGTGACGAAGTCAGAGGGTCTTACAGTGTCAATGCCCAGCCCTTACTGAACTCAAGCAGCTGTTGAAAGGATATGTCTGGGTGTGAGGGAAACCAAGAATGATGAGAGCACAAAACACATGAACCCGGAATAGGGGGATGGAGAATCCCAAATATCTACTATTCCTGCTACTCAACTTGAACTCCTGTTAGACAGGATGAAGGGTGAAATAGTGAGGGTGCAGTATAGTGTACCACGCTTCAGCAGGGAAATCGCTATGTGTGGTGCCAAGGATAAAAACAAGAATTACGTGGGTGCCTAGCTAAATCGCCATTACTATATACTAGAATAATGAAGATCTGGGATAAGCTGCGTAGAAGCCAGGGCATGACCACACACCCTTTATTCTTTGTGCCTTTATGGAGGTGCCTTGTTTTCACCTCAAGGGTGAAGAGAAAATCTTTTGGGAATGGAATGGGGCAGGATGCGTCAGGCTGGGTGGGAATGTACTCAGTTGGGACCTCAATCAAAAATGGGATAATAAAAGGTGGGTATTTTAGATGCACCCAGTGGTGCTACTGGGGGTGAAACAGTCACCAGAGCACTCCAGGGGATGGCATAATGTACTGGAGATAAGGTGACATCGTCCATGCCATCTCCAGACTTTGAGTATTTCATGCCTCAAAACCAGACTGCAAGGCATCCTTCTTCTTCTAAGATGCATGGGAGGAAGAGCTGGGGTTTCAACTACATGAGAAGCTATGTCAAGAGATACATAATAGGTGCACTGATTATGCCAGGCATATGCAAAGCAGAGAAACGTTGTATAAAATTCTGTATGTGGTATCTCACATCCGCAAGGTTACATGTAATACATCCCAAAAAGTCAGAGCACTGTTAAAGAAGGTGTGGGAACAAAACTACAATTACATGTGTTATGGTCATGCCCCAAAATACATGGCTTCTCGGAAGACATCCCCAACATTGTGCTAGAGGAAGGAGCGAGGTGCCCAGAGGCATTTTACTGGTGAGCCTTTTGGAAGAAATATCCCCTCGCCGACTCCAAAACAGGAGTTGGTAGTGATACGCTCATGCATATATGGGGATGGGGAAGGTCGCACATAATGTCCACAATAAGGATGAGGCATTCATGCAGTTTTTGGGTCCACCTGCATGAAATAAATGCAAAGGTCATGAAGAGCAAAGCTGTCCATAAGGACAGAGTCCTTTGCATTAGAGAAGACATTCCTGATGGACTGCCATCAGGCGATTGCCTTTCATGAAAGACAAGGTAAAGGTGCTTTAAACAAAAAATATAAACAGAAGAGTCCTACCATGAGACTGAATTGTTTTGTAACTCTTTCACTTTAGGACTGTTTATTTCTATAAGTGGGCAAAAGCTGAAGTTCACCTGCACCTGACAAGTAGTCCTGCCTGTCAATAAGCAGGTCACACGCAGGGGGTTTGAGTCCTAACATCACTGAGAATTACAATTGTTTTTTCAGTTACATTGATTTGAAGAGAGATGACGATCTGTCTTTTTCATCCCTCATATTCATTTCAAGGCCAGACTGTAAAGCCATGCGGGTCTCGCCTACCTTCATGTGTTATGTGGTACTGGATGACTTTGTGGCATCGTGATTTAGAACACCACAAGGGTAAATTTTATTGCAACAGTTCACAGTGGAGCTCTAGGACATTTGGTCTGCATTCCCCTTTTTAGGTCGAGAGCGCAAGCGCTCTGACCTGTTGTAAGTAATGTGGGCTTTTAACCACGCCTATGACTCACTCGTTTGTGGGCTTTCCCCTCAAAAATCCTATATCATTGCCAAATGCGTTACATTTGTCCCTCCTTGGGGCGGTTTTGTTACCGCCTTGCAGACTGACCAAGTTACATGGATAATTGCATGTTTGCCGATACGTTTGACTCCAAGCAAACTTCTTTTTCCTTTTGTGTCTCTCCTTCGCTCTCATGCTCATACCGGTTGTGGCGCTTTGAAGCGGCTCGCTCATGTCAAATGTTTTACTTTTCATTTTCAATTACGTGAACAGCTCTAACTCGAGCAAACACTAGACTCATTGCATTGCAAATGCTCATTTAGATTTCCCCTTCAACCAACCTCAGTCCTCTCTTTTCGAAGACTGTGTCAACAGTACAGTACTTTCAGTGAGCTTTAGGTCAACCCTTTTGACAGGATGGCTTTCTTGTCCAGGCACTGCTCCTTTTTCACTGGCGTTCCTGTATATGCTTTTTTTTCCTGCCTATGGAGCATATCTTCAACGTTTTCAATTGATTTACTTTAATTCCCTTTTGGCTTTCAGTGCAAGTGCGTTGTTTTCTTACTCTCTCCCCACCCCCATCACTGTCTCCCCATTTTATTTTTCCGTTGAGCACTCCATGGGAAAATATAGTGCTCTATCCCTCCTCATCCTCACTTCCCTGTCATCTTTGATTCCACTTCCATCCTCAATTGTCCAATCACCCTCTTCCCCCAAACATTTCTGCCACCTGCTTTGTTTATTATTTTATATTTATTTGCGAGGGCGTAGAAGCTTCACACTGCCCCCGGGAGCCTCGTTCACACCATTTACACTGCATCTGTCATTCTTTATTTTTTATTAACCATTTGAAATCGACTGTCAACCCCCTTGGAACAGTAAATTAATAATACTCTAAGAAAAAAATGATTTCAAGATGGTTACACATATGCACTCACAGGCAGCCATCTTGCAAGTATACTCTAACAAAGGAGGGAAGTGGGATGTAAATTGTGCCATGCCGCAACATACAGAGTTGAAACGACATTACAAATGGATGCTTTGCTACGTTAGTAAAGAAGGTGCTTATTCCAAACCATGGGAAGTAGGCGGTACCCAAGGGGAGTGCGTGTGAGTAGAACTGATGTGATTATCACTTTTGTGTTCTGCTTCAGTCATTCTTACAGGAAAGAAATGATTCACTCGGGATGATCTAGACTGGCCTGGTGGTGAGGCTGGGAATGGAGCTTTGGTCTTGCAGCTGACCGTGTAGCCGCTCTACCATGTCTGTAATCCTCCCAGGAGGGGATAGATCAGAAAGCGCTGTTGTTGCACTTAAAATCATTTCTGTACTGTAATCTGAGGTGGCACCGTGCATTGGTTCCCTATAAAACTATGGGTAGCGCTTTTATGAAATTGAAGAGAATGGTCTACTCCCAGGAAATGTTTCTATCCAGAGTGTGACGGGACCCCTTGTTATTTCAGAGAGACAAAGAAGAGGGTGGAACCGGTTTTATAAATTCCGCACACAAATCCTGTCCAGAGTGGTCAGCAGCCATTGTTATGTTTATCTTTTCCACCGTTTACAAGAAGCTACTTTCCATTCAGCTGAAGTTTCATGAAATTGTTTGACTAAAAAGTGGCCATTTTCATTTTGCAAAAGAGATTATTTCGTGAGACTCAGTCTGTTTAGTTGTTCTGACTTTTCACCTAAATATTAAGGGAAATCCGCGTGGTGGAATTGCATACTAAAAGCAACCATGTTTCTGCGAGTTTGCATTTCCACTTCTCCTTTAGCTTAATACTTCCTCGTTGGTAATGGCGGCCTCGGTCTGACAAGACTGGGGCCAAGATATAGCATGTCACTCAGAATACGTCCCTCTGCTTCTCTCTTTTTTTATTTTATTTTTTTATTATTTTTTTATTTAATTCATCTTGACTTTTATCCCTGATTTTTGATGTTCCTTATTACCATTGCTTTCTGTTTGTTCCACGTGGCCATCAATGAAAGGCTTTGTGGTCTGTTTGACTACCGTTCACTTATCATCCAAACTAAAGAGGGCTTACTGTGGTTTCGTTGGTGGGTTGCAGACCTTGGAGACCTAGATTGTGGTTCTGTTGAGCGCTCTTGACCACACATCATTGTTTCTGCGTAAATAGCTTTATCTCCTTTTACCTTACAATAAGCATGTGCATTGTCAACATATAATGTAAAAAAGGTAAGTGTTTGGGGTGGGGAGGGGAGCAACATAACATTCATCATACATTGTCTTGTGCCACTTTTTTCATAAATTTGTGCAGTCTGTGTTTCTGCAGGAACTCCTGGTGCCTGCAAAGAGAGCATGCATTCAAACAGATGCAACCCTTTTGCAATGTTTTTCTCCCATTGGCACAGTTTGTGTGGCGACTCATGCCTCAATCATAGTTGCACCAAATTCCTGCGGGACCAAAGCCTACATGGTTCCCAACAGGTCTGATAAAATGTGTCTCCTGCCCCAGTTTCATGAAGTTGTCTCACCTAACCATGAGGGCGGAACTACAGTTCCAACCTGCATGTGTCCCTACTCCAGGTGCATGAAACTAGTTCCACACCTTACCATGGGTACGTCTCCTTCCCCAGCTGCAAGAAGCCAGTTCCACCGCTCTCCATGGGAGCATTATCCCTAATTAATTCCTTGTGGCTGCAGTGGAGGCCTATCAAAGTCAACCTGCTTATGTCTCCTACTCCAGCTACTTTGCATTGAAGTCCTACAGGACAAAACTGCATGTGCCTCCTTCAGTTGCATGGTGCCACTCAAAATAACAATGACGCAAAAAGGTATGATGTCATGCAAACATAAGTCCAGCACATGGACACATGGCATCCCTGCAAGAAGTATGGCCAAGCACCCATACTATTTTCACTGGCTCAAAACGCTAACTTTTTATACAGGTACTGACTCTTCACTGACATTTGAAGTGCTAAACACTTTTCACCCGACCACAGCCAAAGCTATCGGCTTTGTCAATGACTGAAATGTTCAACTGGCTTTGCAATTCATTTTAAGTAGTCCTTTCTTATATGTGGCCTTTGGTGTCTGAATCTAAACCTAAGCCCTTTAAAGGTGGGTTCCCTTCTTGGCCTCAGTGACTCCAGCATCCATTACAGCGAACGAATGCTAGTATATCCAGTTGCTGCTACGGGCTCTGTGAGAACTGCTGCTTGGAACAGTGGGGTGAGGCTGCTGGCTTCCTGGCTGATGAATTATTAACTTCTGGCAGAATGAACACAGCCACCATTGAAAGAAAGGAGGAGCTCCTTCAAATAGGATTAGGCCAGGTTTAAATCCGATGTTGATTTGTGTAACCAGGTGGCGCACCCTCTTTTGCTGCCTGCAATGACTGCCTGGGTCTGTGGAGCTTGCAATGCTGCTGCTGCCCACGCCATAACTGCTTGTGAGCGAGGGAAGAAGGTGTTGTTGGGATAAGGCCTGGGTTCCATTTCTAACTCTAAATCCTCCAACACTGTGGGTTTGACATGGTTTAAACACTCTACTAAAAATGAAACTGTTGTGCCAGTGATTAAAAATAAAAGCCAGCGTGTCCCATCTGCGTACAAAAACTAGAATTTTGCAAAATGTTGGGGGGCCCTTAAGTGTTTAGACGTCCCGTGAAAGATTTTTTTTAAATGAGAACAATTGTGACATACACCAGTTGCTAGTGCAGTCTTCCAATGACACCTGGGAAAGAAATGTCGGGTGCACATGAAGCCACTGAGTGTGGTGGGAGATTTCATCTGCTCTAGGGGAATCCCTGCTGGAAAGTTCCTGTCTACTTTTGCAAAGAGTGGATGAAAGAGGAGATCGCTCTGACAAAGATCTCTAGAACCTGGTTGCTGGAATGCACCAGATGGAACCAGAGATTCCTCTTCTAACCTTCCACCCTCCTCCCCAATATGACTCGTGGCGTCTTATTCCTATAGGCACAGTCACTCCGCCGCCTTCTGGTTGACATACACCCAGGAACGAGATACTGGCCATGAACTACATAACTACACATGAGAAAACCCTGAGATGGGAAGCAGTAAAACAAAACTGGTGGCCTGATAAAGCTGAGCCAGTCCTCTTGCCAGCTATCCACTAACTACCAACTAGAAAAAAAATATACTCAAAAAATATACTCTCCAATACTAACTGAGCATCAGACAAGGGGCGTTCTGAATACTCTTGTTACTCGGACCCCCACCCCTCTTCCATTTCCCTCCTAAACTCCTAGGAGAAGCCTGCGTGAGCATGTACCAGCACCTGCCACGTTGTATGAAGGGAAGGCCACGGAGGAGCACTTGCCTCCAAACCCCAAACTGAGAAACACTGTTGGTAGCAACAGGTAGTTGGCACCGGTGTGGCATGTGGAAACCTACATATTTCTTTCCTTTTGTTGTGGAGTACAAACTAAGTCTACCATCATCTTATTCATGGTGAATTGTCTGCTGCGTAAAGCATAAATAAGAAATGTCAACAGAAATGTAATTAATTTTTCCATCCCCTCTTAAATCCTTTATATTCATTTTTTTCTCTATTAGTGAGATGGAGGAACATCTTGGCTAAACTCGTGTCTTTTCTCAGTCGCACAACTTGGTTCCTGACCGTAAAGTGATAACAAATGGGCTATATGTGGAATGTTTTATCCAGCCCTGCATGAAAAAGCACCAGTAAACGAATGGTTTACGTCTCTGCCAGTGCACTCCAGTTAAATCCAGCTCCGATCAGAAACAAAACAGAAAAAAAACGGCTGTTAAATTCTGTCGGCGTGTGCATGTGTGGTACAGGCACGTATAAAATGACACTGGCAGCCAGGTCAAAGTCTTTGCAAATAGTTTTTCCCCATGTGCTGTGCAGCGTGGCTAAAGAAAAAACAAAGCCAATAGGTCCCAGAGGTAAGACCTGTTGTGTTTCCAGTGCTTCTAAGGCCCAGCCTACCAGTGCAAAGCTGTCCGGGTACAAAATACTTTTTGCTGACTTACAGAGAACATTCAGGGGCTTCCAGGCAGTCTTAATGCTTGGCTTTATTGTCACTCTCATTTGGTGGCTTTGTATTTGATGGATTGCCTTATCTCAGCTGGCCATCTTGTGTTTTTCCCTCCCCACAAGCACATCCTCTTTACCATCTCTGATTGGCTGGCTTTTATGCTTTCAACACTCACTTTTTAAGAACTGCTTTTTTCTATTTTGCTTAAGCACTCTATGAGAATGCATGTTGTAGGAAGTTGGCTCTGTATGTGCTATTTCAAAGTAAGGAATAGCATGCACAGAGTCCAAGGGTTCCCCTTAGCGGTAAAATAGTGGTAAAAATAGATAATACTAATGCTCTATTTTGTGGTAGTGTGGTCGAGCAGTAGGCTTATCCAAGGAGTAGTGTTAAGCATTTGTTGTACATACACATAGACAATAAATGAGGTACACACACTCGGAGACAAATCCAGCCAATAGGTTTTTGTATAGAAAAATATCTTTTCTTTGTTTATTTTAAGAACCACAGGTTCAAATTCTACATGTAATATCTCATTCGAAATGTATTGCAGGTAAGTACTTTAGGAACTTTAAATCATAAAAATTGCATGTATACTTTTCAAGTTTTTGACAAATAGCTGTTTTAAAAGTGGACACTTAGTGCAATTTTCACAGTTCCTAGGGGAGGTAAGTATTTGTTAGGTTAACCAGGTAAGTAGGACACTTACAGGGCTTAGTTCTTGGTCCAAGGTAGCCCACCGTTGGGGGTTCAGAGCAACCCCAAAGTCACCACACCAGCAGCTCAGGGCCGGTCAGGTGCAGAGTTCAAAGTGGTGCCAAAAACACATAGGCTCCAATGGAGAAGGGGGTACCCCGGTTCCAGTCTGCCAGCAGGTAAGTACCCGCGTCTTCGGAGGGCAGACCAGGGGGGTTTTGTAGGGCACCGGGGGGGACACAAGCCCACACAGGAATTTCACCCTCAGCAGCGCGGGGGCGGCCGGGTGCAGTGTAGAAACAAGCGTCGGGTTTGTAGTGTTAGTCTATGGGAGATCTAGGGATCTCTTCAGCGCTGCAGGCAGGCAAGGGGGGGGTTCCTCGGGGAAACCTCCACTTGGGCAAGGGAGAGGGACTCCTGGGGGTCACTTCTCCAGTGAAAGTCCGGTCCTTCAGGTCCTGGGGGCTGCGGGTGCAGGGTCTCTCCCAGGCGTCGGGTTTTGGATTCAAGGAGTCGCGGTCAGGGGAAGCCTCGGGATTCCCTCTGCAGGCGGCGCTGTGGGGGCTCAGGGGGGACAGGTTTTTGTACTCACAGTATCAGAGTAGTCCTGGGGTCCCTCCTGAGGTGTTGGATCTCCACCAGCCGAGTCGGGGTCGCCGGGTGCAGTGTTGAAAGTCTCACGCTTCTTGCGGGGAGCTTGCAGGGTTCTTTCAAGGCTGCTGGAAACAAAGTTGCAGCCTTTCTTGGAGCAGGTCCGCTGTCCTCGGGAGTTTCTTGTCTTTTCGAAGCAGGGGCAGTCCTCAGAGGATGTCGAGGTCGCTGGTCCCTTTGGAAGGCGTCGCTGGAGCAGGATCTTTGGAATGCAGGAGACAGGCCGGTGAGTTTCTGGAGCCAAGGCAGTTGTCGTCTTCTGGTCTTCCTCTGCAGGCGTTTTTCAGCTAGGCAGTCCTTCTTCTTGTAGTTGCAGGAATCTAATTTTCTAGGGTTCAGGGTAGCCCTTAAATACTAAATTTAAGGGCGTGTTTAGGTCTGGGGGGTTAGTAGCCAATGGCTACTAGCCCTGAGGGTGGGTACACCCTCTTTGTGCCTCCTCCCAAGGGGAGGGGGTCACAATCCTAACCCTATTGGGGGAATCCTCCATCTGCAAGATGGAGGATTTCTAAAAGTTAGAGTCACTTCAGCTCAGGACACCTTAGGGGCTGTCCTGACTGGCCAGTGACTCCTCCTTGTTGCTTTCTTTGTTCCCTCCAGCCTTGCCGCCAAAAGTGGGGGCCGTGGCCGGAGGGGGCGGGCAACTCCACTAAGCTGGAGTGCCCTGCTGGGCTGTGACAAAGGGGTGAGCCTTTGAGGCTCACCGCCAGGTGTCACAGCTCCTGCCTGGGGGAGGTGTTAGCATCTCCACCCAGTGCAGGCTTTGTTACTGGCCTCAGAGTGACAAAGGCACTCTCCCCATGGGGCCAGCAACATGTCTCTAGTGTGGCAGGCTGCTGGAACTAGTCAGCCTACACAGACAGTCGGTTAAGTTTCAGGGGGCACCTCTAAGGTGCCCTCTGGGGTGTATTTTGCAATAAAATGTACACTGGCATCAGTGTGCATTTATTGTGCTGAGAAGTTTGATACCAAACTTCCCAGTTTTCAGTGTAGCCATTATGGTGCTGTGGAGTTCGTGTTTGACAGACTCCCAGACCATATACTCTTATGGCTACCCTGCACTTACAATGTCTAAGGTTTTGTTTAGACACTGTAGGGGTACCATGCTCATGCACTGGTACCCTCACCTATGGTATAGTGCACCCTGCCTTAGGGCTGTAAGGCCTGCTAGAGGGGTGTCTTACCTATACTGCATAGGCAGTGAGAGGCTGGCATGGCACCCTGAGGGGAGTGCCATGTCGACTTACTCGTTTTGTCCTCACTAGCACACACAAGCTGGCAAGCAGTGTGTCTGTGCTGAGTGAGAGGTCTCCATGGTGGCATAAGACATGCTGCAGCCCTTAGAGACCTTCCTTGGCATCAGGGCCCTTGGTACCAGAAGTACCAGTTACAAGGGACTTATCTGGATGCCAGGGTCTGCCAATTGTGGATACAAAAGTACAGGTTAGGGAAAGAACACTGGTGCTGGGGCCTGGTTAGCAGGCCTCAGCACACTTTCAATTGTAAACATAGCATCAGCAAAGGCAAAAAGTCAGGGGGCAACCATGCCAAGGAGGCATTTCCTTACACATGTGTTTTCCAGGTGTCCCTTGTATGCTTTTCTTCCATGCTCTGTGTTGCTATTTCATGTACATCTTCCACCCCTGCGCTCTGTTTTGCAGTGTCCCTTGTGCTTCTCCCCACGTCCTGCGTTTTCTCGATCTATGTTGCCCCATTTGTTGCATACTAATTTTCCTCTGTCTATTGAGCGCTATCATGCATTTTAAACAAAAATGTATTTACCAATTAATATGGCATTTGCCATCTTGGATTGGTAAATAAAAAGAATCAAACAAAATATTGCCCTGATCATGATGCTGACGTGTGCATGCGTGATGCATGACGACTTACGCATGCCTACTGCATGTGCGCATCATCTGGACCTTTTTTTTTTTATGATGCTGCAAAAGCATTTAGCTTTTCCCCCGATGATGTGCAGCCTCGCCAAAAAGCTTTGGCAAAGCCAAATGTCAACAAGTCGAGACTTAATGGCTTTTTCAATACTTGTTCTTGCCTTCTAATTAAGGCGTGTTTTAAGCTATTTACCACTTGCACTGTCGCTACCTGTATTGCTGCTCATTGACACTTCTGTTTAGAGTTGGTGTGAGAAATTACTTTTAGACATGTGCAAGTCTGAGGTTCATTTTTTTGTTTGTCGCTAGCACTGGTTTTCAGTCTTGTGGGATTTCCCTTGCCTGTTTGTGTAGTGTGCAGGAAAATGGCTGAAGTAATCCCACGAGATATTAATCTCTAGTACAATACCAGTACTAGACACTCTGAATTTTTCTCTGGTGCAGTATTCTCTCTCGTCTGAGCTCAGCATGTGGGTCCCGTGCTCACTGTGCCACTGGAACCAAGCTGTTCACGGCTGATGACCCATACCGAAGGTGAAACACGTCCTGGGTTGCTTGTCTTCTGGTTCACAGAGGACCTGGCTAGGGAGTTCGGGCTTGACTGCTCCCATGAGGAGCAGCTGACTCCCACGACTAGGGTGGGTCTCTCAAGGACCAGTGGTGCTGCCCTCACCCCCTGCTGAGAACCAGTTGAGGGGAGCGGAGGATCTAGAGTCCATTTTCCTCTAAGACAGCCAGGAGTGTTTTAGGATGTGATGAGGGTAGGAGGGTGTTCTGCTGGCTGGTTAGAGGTGCTCTGCAGCATGCCCCGCTAGCAAGAGCAAAACACCAAGAGCCAGGCACAGGTAAAGACTGGCGCAGGGAGTCAGAAATCCCAGATACCAGCATGTGCCCCCATTAAGGCCAGCATGCCTTATGAAGCTACTCCTGGTGACTAGGTCTTCCCACTAGGAGTCAAACGAGCACAAAATGCAGATAATTGGCCCAGCAGGGGTCAAAAACATGTCTGCTTGAAGATGTGTGTATTTTAAAATTACCAAGAAAGAAAATGAACATGTGGCACTCCACTGCCTCACTGTTTCAAAACCTCAGGGGTCTGCTCGTTGTTATTTTCTTTAATCCATGAGGAGAGGGGCATGCACGGCGTCCTCTGTCCAAGCCAACTTTATGCCCTGGGAACTCCATCCCCTGAGCCAAAATGCGAGGGGATCCTGGGGACTCTCTCCGCCCAGGGGTTGGGACAGATCATGCCAGCTGTACATCTCCCCAGCACCCATCTCGTACTTATGCCCAAGGAGAAATGCCGGTTTCAAATGAAAATGCTTATGGCCAACCTGAGTATTCACCAATGAATGTTTACTTAATAATGAATGCTTATAACTGGCAGTATGCTTTTCGTTTATTTGGAATTATAAGATATAAACATGATAACTGATTTTCTCTTAATGTGGCAACACCTTAATAAATAAATGCTTTACCTATACTGACATCCCCTTTGTGTTCCATTGACAGGGCACCATTTCATTATTTTTATTAATGAGTTGACCGCTTGACAAAGCCAGTAGGCACGCCTTATTTAAAATTACTCCTCCTTTAAATTGTAATTTTGCATCTGGTATACATGGGGGACATTGTGATTTTAGGGTTCATGACCCTCTCATGTGGTATGAGGGAGTCACTAAAGCCATTTTCCTTCTACCTGATGTATATATTTTTAATTTATGGCATAGTATTTAATAGTGACTTTAATAAAATGATGTGGTTATTTATTTTTTTTTTTTATTAAGAAAAAGCACTCACTGATTTATTGCTGCCAGCGAATTCTGGTTGCTGGCCCACAACACCTCCCTTGAGGAAGTTTGAACTGCTCTGCTGTGCTACCCTAAGAGTCGAGTGCAACAACTGAGTTCTTGCAGTAAAAAGACAATTGATGACTTTTTATTTGTGCAGGACTCGCATCCTTCACAACTAATAACTAAGTTTTTCAATGAACAACTCAAAATCTTGCAGTTTTTCCTTTAGTGCAGCTAAGAAATTACCAGTCAGTCCAAAACAGATTTGAGTACTACTTGGAAATCTGATTTAGGGGCAGACATCTTGCGCCTAACTCTAGATGACTACACCAGTTGTGTGAGGGGCCTTATGTCTTTCTTTTTTAAACTGGAATCATTTTTTTTTTTTTTTTTTTTTTAAACAAAGTGAATACCTAAGGATTCGCCCATCCGATTCAAGCTATTCAAAATAAAATATTTCAAGTAATATAATTGTTGATACTAGATACGCCTTATTACAGATAAGAGCTCGCAAATAGAATGTCTGAGTCTACTGATGTTTTATTATGTTACTCTCCTTGGTGTCGTTATCCATTCTGTAGCACCTGTTTAGGGACAACTGCCTTTTGGCTTGTGGACGCATGTTTATTCATTACGGTAATAGCTGGAATTGTTGCACTCTTTTTTGTTTATATATCTTTCTCTTTTTCTAGCTCTTCCTTCACGGTTTGGTGAAGACCTATCCATAAAGCTATATCTGATTTTTCCCTTGCCCCAAACTAATTAATACCAAAGCAGAGGTAGTTTTTGATCTATTTGTATAATTCGTAAAGTCCATGATTTGGGGGCACAGCACACTTTTCTGAGCGTTTACCTTAGAAGTTGACAATCCTCGGATGGGACTGTCTTGAGATTCCTTTGCAACGCATTGTAATTGTACCCATGTAGTTCATAGTCCCCGACAAGGAGTTAATGCGCGTATTAAGTCGGGCAGGCTCCTGAACAAAGGTCAGAGGTTAATTAGGTGATTATATGTTATTGTTAGTGAAACAAATGATAAGGATCCACCCGCAAACGTCTTGCTGCAGATAAATCGGAAAAAGAGACATGTGTAACCCAGAGAAGAATGTGGCCATTGTGGTAGTTTTATGGTATGGTGATGAAGCCCTGCTCTGTGCTTGGGCCTATAAATGGAGAGGATGCAGGAGACTCTGATAATTTTAATATTTTAGTGGTATTTTATGCCTCTTTTTCCTTTATCGAAATCAAAAGATTTAAAAATAACTAAAAGGCTGCTCAGTTTGAAAAGTAAAGGGATCCAGATGTTTGTAGAGATGACGAGGGCAGCAGTCCACTGAGCGTGATCCTCAGGGGTGTGGCACGAGGGGGGGTATGCAGCAAAAGGCCAAATCTTACTCTCAGACATGGGAGACTCGTGCCCCAGCTCACACTTTGCAGGCTTCATTTTGCCTTACCCCTCTGTGGTCCTCTCTCACACAGGTGTCTGTGGGTGTTACTGGAGCGCGATCTTCATTGTCATAGGTCAGTGGTTCCCAACCTGGGGTCCAGTAACCCCTGGGGGTCCATGAACCCTCCTCAAGGGGTCCGCAACTGTTTAGAAAATTAAATATTAAGAGATTAGGACTCCAGCTTTCAGTAATGACTGTGGTAGGGTGGCCAGACGTCCCGGATTTCCCCGGACAGTCCCGTTTTTTGGAGGAAAGTTCTGGTGTCCAGATGGTTCTATTAATTTTAAATAAATGTTCCGGTTTTTGGGACAAAGGTCAGATCATCTAGGGAAGCATAAATTAAAGGTATGTTCTCCTTTAATAGACACCTACAAAGTACGAAATATTTAAAGTAATTTATCTGTTACTGTCAGGCAACACAGTCCCTGGTCTGCTCCCAGCAGAGGCGTGTGGTGCAGAGAGAGGTGGGGGGGGGGAGGGTGTGGGGTGGGGGGGGGGGGTTGTGGGTGCAGGGTTGGATGTCAAGCCATAGTTAATTTTATAAATGTAGTCTTGTTAATATATGTGTGTGTATATGTATATGTGTATGTATAAATATATACACACACATTTATAGGTATACTTTCACAAAGCGATTTAAAAAAAAAAAATCGGTTAGGCCAGATATAAAGGTGAGAGTAAAGTCTTTAGTCCTTCTTTTATGTTTGACCTGTCCCAGTTTTTGCCCCTCAGAATCTGGTCATCCTACTCAGTGGGGGGTGGCTGGATCCCAATAAAGATTGGGGGGGGGTTCCCTGGCTCCAGTAATGATAAAGTGGGGGTCCAGAGTAGTCAAACGGTTGGGAACCACTGTCCGAGGTGGTTAGGCCTCTGGGTGGCACGCCTGCTGGACTGACTGACTGGCGGGGGCCTGGCTGGCTTGACATTTCCCCGGGATAAAGTGTCATCATGACCGGTCTTCCTTGTCAGAGCTGACCCCGTGGGGCGGCTTGTACGCTGCGCACACGATGTTCTCTCCTTGTCAGCCTGCTCTGTTCTTTGAAGCTTGGATATTTTTGTCTTGGCAAGGGGAGGGCAGAGGCCGCCAGGGGCCTGTTGCTGGGCGAGGAGGAGGAAGCCGGCCTGCTGCTCTCCTGAGGTACGGCTCTCTGACAGGGCCTGGAAGATTACAGCAATTTTTCAGTACAGCGCGTCCCGGGCAGTAATGCTCCCACAATCTCTGCAATCAGTAATCGTCATTCCGTTTTTTTTTTTCCCCCACCGTTGCTCACTGTGACTCAGCAGAGGCCGCCCGACAAAGGCCGCGCTAACGACAAACCCCTCTCCTCCCCCGCCATCTTACTACGGGGCCGCCCCCTCCCTGCCGCGCGCATCTCCCCAGCAGCATGGAACGCGCGCATCCGGTTGGCTGGCGGACCGGCCTCTGCTGGCCAATCAGCGGCTTGTCACACGGACCGCAGGGTGACCGCGGCCCGCGCGTGCCTGGGCTTGCCACCCGCGCGGCCTGTCGATTGGTCAGCCCTTCAGGCGCGCGCCCCGCGGTCCTTCCGTCTTTGGAAAACCACACGAGAAGCCCCTGACTGTATTGTTCATTAAAATGTGATAGTCATTGTGCACGCCGGGCTTCTGCGAACTCACCCGCTGCGAGGCCTGTGGCGTCTCCGTTACATCACGTAGTCACGTTTAAACACCCGATCCCTCTCCTTTCACACAACGTGCTTCTCGGGTGACAGGCCAAGCCAGGCGATAGGTACCTATGCACGACTGAGCATTTCTTTCAGTTGAAAGTAATCTAGAATAGAAGCTGCAGCCTCCAACCTTAATTCAACAAATGGAAAAGTGATCAAAGCATAGAATGACCCAGAGCAAAGTGAGGAGGGTTTTCACTGGTTCGTGCTTCTGATATTGCTTCTATTGGAGCATCCACGGATGGAGATGACATCACTTTTGCTTGTCCAGGGAAAGGGTAAAGAGGTGGTTTTGCAGGTAATAACTTGGGTACGATGTGCTCTTGCCCCTGTTTTTGTTTTTACCAGGAATCCTACACTGCAGCTATCTGTTATGGCGAATAGTCAGTTTCGGCTAGAGAAATAAACGTGACCGAATTTGTTAGTAATATCCTAGATGAGTGACACCGTTTTAAAGGTGCAGACAGCACTCCCTCTTAGGGGAAAGGACCAGTTTATTGGCTTCAATTTAAGTATCACCCAGAATGCATCCTAGGATGCTATATTACCTTTGTCCCCCAACTCGTCTTCGAGCGGACGTTTTTCGTGCCACAGCATCGGTGTAATCCCTGTGCTAATTTAAGGACAAGAAAACGTTTCAGTAGAAACTACAGCCAGTGGTAGAGAGATTGCTTCTGAAACCATGTCTTACAACTTCCCACCAGTTGCATGTCTTATGGTATTCACCCACACTGTCACAGTGAAGGGCCAGTAGTGAAACAGTATTTGGGCTCGTTGGGGCCAGGACATAACCAGGGCCACAACAGCTCCCCTCTGCACATCATGCTAATATGTCACGTTTTCCACCAAGATCCCAACATTGATCAAATTAAACAAAAAGGCAACCACTGCTTATGGTATCCAAAGCCACCCATATCTGCAATGCTCCATCCCACACTCTTGTTAATGTTATTTCCACAAACGGCACTCTTCAGCCTCTTGTGACCTTTTGTCTCACTAGGGTTCACACTTGGCAGTTTTTTTCAGCATGACCAGTAGTTTAAATTCGTGGCCGGTACAACAATTAGTAAATTCACTTAAAGCTGGTATTTTCCCCCTTATGAGCACATCCCTTTAACAGTACATATAGGAAGAAATGCACGTTAAAATGTGCCTTAATGATTGCCGGACTGATAATTAAAGTAACTAAAGACAGAAAAGTATTTTTAAAAGTAAATGCACGGTATGTTCAATACATTTCTATTTAAGTCGTATACCTGGGCCTTTGGAGAATCTTAAAAAAAAAAGTTAGCAGATGCTGGTTTTTCTTTGTGAAAGGTAACCTTACTCACACCATGACCTGTAAATGCACTCTATATCACAAGTTGTCTCTCACGCCCGATCTTCCATAAGCTTTTGCCTATGGGATAAATGTAAGCCATTAGTACACTATACACAAATGCCCCAGCTAAGATTCGCACCTTGCTTGTTAGAGTAACACATGTGGGTCCAATCCAACATTATTTCAGTAGCAAGTAGGCTGAATCGTTTATTTTAGGGTTTGTTTACTACTGTACTGTAAGGCAATTAGAGATGCATTGAGAGAGTGGTGCAAGCCTTTCTGTCTTTTACAGGCGTTAACTGCCTTAATTTCGCCAGCAATACTTAAGCTACTTTCACAAACGTTGAACTACTTTCTCATGCGTTGATAGGCTTCTCTTTTGAGCAAGAGCAGACAGAGCAAGCACAGTCCACGAAGCAGAAAGACAGAGCAGTTAATCAGCATCTCTGTCACTCTTTGACTTAGCGGAAATTAACTCAATTTTTTTTGTCATGTTCACCATGACATTTAGTAAAGGTATGCTAACGATTCATTTAGGCCCAGGCAATAGGGTATCAGTGAAAGTGAAAATGCTTTCTACCCCTTGGTTTTTCTCACGTACCTAATGGCAAATGAGTAGAAATGTAGCTTACTTCTGTATTTGGTGAGGCATCTAACCACCAGCTCCCAACTTTCTGATATCCTATACAAACAAAACACTGTGCTTATAGTAATGCACACGGAAAAGTGTGTAAATACTCGCTGCATGCTTAACTCTCTATTTCAAGCTTCTAGCTGGAAGTTTGATCCCGAAACATCAGGAAAACCCACTACAACTAATTTAATCGGTGTTTTTTTTGCACCCACTTTGCCAATCCCCTCTAAATAATCCAGTAGTGGAGTGATGGTTGGAATTAGCATGCATTCAGCTAGCGGACACAGGCAAGCATGGGAGAGGTCTGTAGCAGTTTGCTCACTCACTGTAGCTTACGTGATGGAGGCATTTGCTAACAGGTTGGAGCTGCGCTTACATGGTGAGAAGGCTTAGTCCATTGCAAAAAACTTTCAGATGTTTTCTTTCAGATTGAGAAACTAAAACCCTAATTTGATCAGATATTTGACTGCACACTACCATTTTGTTTACATTCAGGGTGTTCTAAAAAGTCCCTCAGGATGATTTGGGACCAAAAACCAGAGCTGCCGTTCCTTTGGCTTATAAATTGATATTACATTTCGCTGCCATGGTCACATCAGACCCCAAAAAATCAGTGCTTGATTTTGTCTCAAAAAAGGAGCTGTCATATTTTTTTTTTAAAAAGGTAAGCCTGAAAGTTTGTGCTGTGCATATATCTCCATGATGCACTTCTTACTTTTGGCGTGGATGGCCTTGGCTTTTTCTGCTCTCATACGGAGGAGAGGACATAAGTGTAAAAATTCTCCATACAGTGTTAGAGAACATTATCATTATTTTTTAATATGCGGTAGTGGGGGGGGGGGGGGGGGGGGACAGGGAAGCGCTGGCTTTGCTTCCTGGTGGTCCCGAGTTGTGTGGAACATTAAGCTACTGCTTTCGTTTTCCAGCAGTTGTCAATTTAACTTTACCACTTTAAATGCAAAGGTGTAGCAAGGGTGCAATGGGACCTAATGTAAGTAAGGAAATTGCCCTCTAATCCCTTTTGTGATAGCAAGGAACTACTTATAAATTGGGTGCAGTGGGCCCATCAGAACCCTGCGCTCTGATGCCACTGTATACATGCTGTACTATTGATAGCAGTGGCCGTGTGTAAATAAGGACGCTCAAGTCTCAGTATGCTAAGTCTGGGCTGTCTGAATATGCCAGTCATACCTTCGATCGTTTTAACATCTTGTAGTGGGCATGGAGTTGAATTCTGCACTATGTTTGAGTTGTGACGTGGTCATAGCTGAGGATTGGTATCATGCCCACAGCCACCAGTTTGCTCTGTTACCTGCTTGACAATTTCTGGTGGTCCTGTCTTGTAATTTCACTCTTCTATTCTAAGAATGGACTTAAAAACATTTAGGGTTGCGTAACGGTTTGCAATTAAGTGTAATTCAAAATATCACCCACACAGCCTCCGACCCTTCTGCCCTCCCTTTAGGGGCTACACCTTGAAATGGTGCAGTTGTAGTTGGATGGCTGTGCGAGACCGATGGCACCATCTTAGGCATCCATTGGACTCACTGGCCCCACCAGCCCCACAAGGACCTGAGATTTAGGGTTAGGGTACAACAGATCTTTCCGTCAGCACAGTCGCTAAAACTGTAAGGGCCACAGTGAAAGAATTTCCGGAGGTACTGGTTGCTACAATAGAACACCACCCCAGGGGCTGGTTGAAAATTCTTTCTGCATTTTGATAGGGACTGATATTGGCCCATAACAGTTCCATGGACGTCTGGAAAGTGAAGGGTCACTACTATTATTTATCTTTTTGGAAAGTGTTCTTTCATCTTCTCACACTCTGGCAATGCTTGTTTATTCTTTGGTGCCATTGTGATAATTTTGGCCCACTAAGTTTCAAGGATGTCAGTGTTTGTTGGCAACTGAGCCCTTTGAGACAACGTCCCCCTGCAAAACCTAATTCAGCTTTGGATTGGGTCTCCTGTGCAGTTGCGCGCAGGCTCATATCCGGGCTGCGCAGTCAGCTTCCAATTAATCCTGGTTAGGTCCGTGCACTAATGATACGTTCAGATTCAGGGAAATGGTCATGGCTTTCGGGGAGAACCGCTCCAGCAAAGGTCTTGCCCCTTGCGCACACCTTCTCGCCACTGGTGTGCAGATCTGGTGGAAGATGGATTACAAAGTGCTCAGCCTTGGGGATGCTGGTGTGTTGTGTGAGCCAATCAAAATCTCCGTTTTCTTTAAAATGTATAACCTTCATTGAATAGGGAGAAATTCTTCCTTCCTATGTCGTGTTCCTTTCCAGGTGATTAAAGTTGTTGTAGGTCAGACCGGTCAGAACTGATCAGGGTGGTTTGAATCAAACTGTATAACCCACTGTGCCCTGCTTGCTATTCATTGAGCTAAACTACTCGAGGAAATACATGGATTACAGTGGAAGGCAGAGAGTCCTCTTTTATAAGCAGTGTATGGTCATTCACCATGGCACTCATGGTGACTACAGAATCATGAAGGAGGCCCTAAATGAATAGCTAGGCTGTCACGCCCACCATAGACGAGGAAATCTTGCTGGGATGTGGCCATCTTGCACAAATCTCTGTACTGTGCTCTAGGGCCGCACGCATAGGAAACATGCACAGTGCATTTGTTAAAGAAAGGCCGGGACCTTCACTATAGAGCCTGGTCATACTTTACAGAGGGTGACTAAAGGGCAGCCATCCTCACAAGGAGTATGCGAGAAAGGCATGTTCCCTGAACAACTTGCTGCTGTCTGTCACCCGGTCCGAGGGGCACTAGCCACATGCCTATGGCTGTAACCTTTGGCTGTACCCATTTTGAGCACATGGAAAGGCGAAGAACCTAAAGAAGGTGACGAAAAAAACAAGTGACGGACAAAAAGAGCTTTACAAAGCAACACAGAGGGTCTGGTCCTGACTTAAGTCTCCATACGGTTTCTTTGCCTTTGTATCGGAAGAAGTCTGGAGGGTCTGTTTTCCTCAGTTCCACCACCTCTCCAAGTCAAGAGATATATATTTAAAAACTTCAGGAAGTTTTCCGGCTATTTCTTGCCCTGCACCAGAGTGCTTTTCACGCCTGTCTGCAGACCTGCCATGGCGGTGGGCATCAGGGTGACTTTGCCCTGCTACGTCTGCTGACCCTTGTCTCTCGAGTGGCTCTAGTGTCACTTGGGTTGATAGTTATTTACCTCCTGTCCTTCCTCACTCCCAAACTAGGCCCACAGTGCCTTCGAGGAACGCTTCTCTCAAGATTTGGGATCAATGAATATCAAACAGTTTGCTCTTTTCCACTTCCCTGAGACGTCAGACATCTTGCTTCCAAGTGGGAGGGGTGTTTGTGACAGCTGCGTGGGGCTGTCAGGTGCCAGCCTGTTCATCACACACCTGACCTTCGAGAGGTCCCTCGACCTGTCATTGTTTCCCAGCCCTGCTAGGTCGGATCCTAGTTCTCAGAAACCTGTCTCGCTTCTTTTTCTGACACATTTATTTTGGGAACTTGAAAGTCCAGCTGTCCTCTGGAAAACCTTCACCGCGGCAGAGTTGTTTCCATTCAAGGAGCCGCAGGGCTGGCGTTGGGCCCAGCATGCGTTGCCTTTTAATCTCTCCTCGTCTCCAAACCTGTCCCGCAGTGAAGATGGACAGCCCGGAAGTGACGTTTCCATGGAGATGTATCATAGAGCACAGCTCCAGGGTTATCATGAAATCTGTGTGCTGGCGCGTTAGGATGGATGGTGTTTGTTGTGTGGATATTTATATAACTTTGGTGGGGTTTAGTTCACAGTATTGTAAGAGTTATGATGGTGGAAAAAAGGGGATGGATGTCATTGGCACTGCAAGCAGAGTTTCAGAGTTGTGGGAAAAGCGAATGTCCTCGTTAAGGGGCAGAGTTAAAATAGGGGGAGGGGGAATGATGGGCCTTTTGGAAGAGGGCATATGGTGTCCTGATACTGAAATGACTGTTGCCTGATCACAGTGGCTGTACAGGTGAGGGTTGACAGCTTTTTGTTGAGGGGCAGGGCTATAGCTGATGATGGAGCAGTCTCTTCGTTCAGGCAACGAGGAATAGCAGCCCCTCGTTTCAGAGCGAGTGCTCGTGATTAATGGGGCTCCGCCTAAATCGAGTCTGCTCTGACCGACTGGTTTGGGGGGAATTTATTTGGACACTTAATAGTAGTAAAATTAATGTCCCCTTCTCTGGTTAAAAGCCTCTCCTGTTTAGGAGATACATGAAGAGGGTGACGTTTTCTGATTTGCAGGTATTAGAATGAGATCTGATTTTAGCTTGGGCTCTCACATGAGGGGAGGGGCGATGATGCTGTGGGTCCTCTCGCTCTGTGCAAGCTGCCGGCTGTTCGTTTTTTAGCTCCTGTCACGCTTGCCGTTCTCTGTGTTGATGGTTGGTTGCTGCATTTGAATATTTTGACTCGGGATTTACCTGTTGGCCACATTACACAATCGCCCTTGAGCGCTTAGCAGTTTTAAATCCGCTAGGTAAGACTCCTGCCAGCCGGTTTCCATAGGACAAAGCCCTTGCACAGCATTTTGCTGCCTGCCAAGATGACCAGGCTGGTGAGTACACGGTGTTCTGCAGCAGTCTGCACCTTTAGCTGCATTGCTGAATCGTTAGTCTACATCCTGCACGGTGTCAATAGCAGTGTATTCAGGATTGGTGTCCAAACACGTGAGGTACACTGGGGGGGCCTAGGAAGGTGTGGGGAGAAGTTGTCATTGCCAGCATTGTCCAGGCTGGACTGGTTCCCACGCTTCTTGGCAGGCCACTGTGTGCAGGGCGGTACTGAAGGTGACTAACAGAGATGCTCTCAGACAGCCCTTTGTGGACATTGTGGTGCTGCAGGTGAAGAACAGAATTAATGGGTCTCCTTTCAGGTGTCCTAAGGCACGGACTGAAGGTCCCATTCAATGTCTGAGCTGCAAATGTAAACACCAGACCTCTTTATAATGTTCTCGCAAACAGAAGTCCTAGCAGTCTTTTAGATTTAGATATATATATTTTTTTTGTGAAAGTCATTTGTCTTGGGTATTTAAACATAGGCACAGTGAAATCAACATCAGCAGTTACATTACAATAAGCGAATTCAAGTCATTATCCACAATCACCTTTTTTATAGCAAGTATGAGTACAAGGTATGGTACGTGTAATTGGGGTGAAGAGGAACAGATGGGTTTGGAGAGGACTGTTGCATAGTGTAGGTTGGGGAATAGGAGTTCGTGAGCCCTTGATTTTGGGAGCATCAGTGTAAGATGCCATTAAAGGCAGTGCATTTTAACTATCGGGGTGCACATGCCAAGATTGGGGTCATATGATGGGACTTTTGTGATTGGATCTGGTGGGTATATATTGGTGGGGTGACTGGTTGCGAGGCGAGCTAGAGCAGTGCAGTTGTTTGTGTTACCCCCCTCCCATTTAATATGGTGATGTCGCGGAGGGGGGAATGGGGGATCTGCAAAGGATTGGAATGAAAACAGGGAGGAAGTGGGTGGAACTGGGAGCAGGGTACAAGCAAGGAGATAATGTGTGTTTATTGGTTGTGGTGACGTGGTGCAGGCACAAGGATTAGTGAGTGGGGAGGGTTGTATAGTGTCAATGATTGGGGGATGGGGGAAAAGGGAGGGGTGGAGGGGGGTGTCTCCATAACTAGTGCCTGGAGTTGGAAGAGAATGGTGTTCCAGACTGGAGCAATTGGGTGTTTGCGGATTCAACATGCTTCCTCCCTATGCAGGGCTGAGCTTTCTGCCGCGCTCCATCTAATGAGCATGGACTGCTAATGGGAACGAGTGGGGGGGGGGGGGGGGGGTGCACCAGTGCATGATACTAAGTCACTTAGCTTAGTAGTAGTGCAAGGTTAGCTAACTGGGCTCTGACCTTTTGGGATGGTCGTTGCAGGTACATGTGGAGGGCAGTAGATCCTCACATATTTAGGTTTGGGCGTTCAGTTATGGTTGTTAGGGTGGGGTGCATGTCACGCCAAAAAGTGGTAATGACTGGACATTTCCATACCATGTGCTGGAGGTCTGTTGTGGGAGAGTGGCATTGACGGCATGTCAGTGAGGTTGTGGTGATCATACGAGTTAGGCGTGCTGGGGTTTGGCATGCTCTGTGTATGATGGTGAACTGCATATTCTTAAATTGGGCATTGTGTGGTGACTCCAGTGCTTTGGACCACTCTGAATCATGGCGAGGCCTACCAAGGTTTTCTTCCCATCTTTGATGGAGGGACGATAAGGAGCATCCTGTGTGGTTTCTGAGTGCGGTGTGCAATCACATAAGGGGGTGCCCTTCCCCCAGGAACTTGCCAGGTGGCATGGCATTGTCTTGCTGAAGTCTGTCAAAGGGGAGGAGCTCTGAGGTGTGCAAGAGGTCTCCCACTGTAAATAGGGATCACACGCGCCATTCCATAAGTTGGGAAGTTGGGAAGTTTCTCAGGGGCCCTGGTAGATCCAAGAGTGGGAGGTGTTTGGGGAGTATGAGATGGCATGTCCCATTAGTTGTAGTACTCTAATGATGCATTTACGTTCCATCCACATGTGGAGTGACCACGATCGTGAGCGATGGAGGAGTTTGAGCAAGACTTGGAGGGGGTGTGGCCCTTCACCCGTTCTGATTTCGTACGCGTTTCTACTGGCAAGCCAGCAGGAGAATCATTGAAGCTGGGCCACCAGCTAGTAGTTTTCGAATGATGGAGAACCCAGTCCACCTTGACCTACTGGTAGCTGCAGTTTTTGCAGGGCCACTCGTCGCGGCCTCTCATCCCAATACAGATCGCCAAGTAATTACTAAAGCTCCCTAAAGAAGCGCTGGTGTGGGACCACTGGTACGTTAGTGGTAGAGGAGGCGGGGGAGGACGATCAAATTTGACAATGCGATTCTACTGGTGAGGGCTAGCAGCAGTTTTTGCCAAAAGCCCATTTGTGCTTTGATTCCTGTGAGTTTGCGTCACAAGTTTCCCTCAAACACATCTTCTTGACTATAATTTCTTTTAGATTTTGATTAGTGTACATTAAGCGATGGTTATGGAGTTCAGAGTTATCTCCAGGGCAAGCCACTTTTACAACATCAATAATAACTGAAAATAAACCTTGGCCTACATGGAATATGGAATACAGAACTGCGCCATGTTAACAAGCTGGCCGTCACATTGCTGCCGTCACTTTCACAGAGAAGTGATGGTTCATAATGGAGACTCTGGAACATATCCCGCCCTTCAGGACATGCAATAGATACAAAATACTGGAATTCCCACACTCTTGTTTGTCAACCCTATCAAACTCCTAGGACTGAATTTTTGTTGGTTGATGTTGCAGATACCACTGTTCCCACCACGCAACCACGTCTGGGTGCATCCGATGTGCCCTGGGACTCATGGTCTCATGAGTACCAGTGGTTCTTGCAGCACACTACTTCCAGGGCAGAGGCCATACAGATCTCAGTATACCCATTTCCAAAGAGAGCTGCCAAGGCAGAGAGTGGCGGTCTGAGAACTCTCCCTTGGTTAGTGTTAATTGTCTGCACCGTTCAGGGGCCACCATTGACAAATGATGTCTCTAAGTACACAGAAGATCTCTACAGTGTTACTTGCAGATGCCACAACATAATTTCCTCTTAGCACAGAGCCCTATACTTAATGTATAGCGGTAGTGAGTGTTTCACGTGCTTAAAGTATCCTTTACCCCAGTGAGTGTAAAAAGGCTGTTAGTGTACATGTACTGAAAACGAGCAGTTGGCTGCTTGGTTGTCAGTGGGGCTTGAGCAACAGGGGGTGCTGCCTTCAGTGTTAAGTAACAGCAGTTTTAGGGTTTGTTAAAAACCCAAGTGTTGCACAAAGAACAAGAGCAGTAAATGAGCCCTGCCTGTTCAGCAGGAAAGTAGCTGAGGGACAGGATGTGTCCACTGCTGCGGTTTGGAGCAAACTGTCCCAAATGTACAGTCAAAGCATTGTGTCTCGGGGTGCTCCCATTTACAGGTGGCACATTTTCAGTTGAAATGGCCTCCTGGCATGGCCGCTAAATTTGCATTGGACATGCACCTTATATGACAGCTACATTTGTTTCAGCCGTGCGTTTTTATTACTGAACCGGTATGGCATACAATGTATGTAAATCTGATTTATTTTGTTTGCACATATTTAACATTGCACAACATACAAGCAGAGCCTTAATTTGTTCGACTCCTGTTAAAATCTTTGTTTTCATCACCCTTAACAAAAAAAGTCCCTCATTTGTACTTGTAAGCAGCAGTTTGTCATAAGAGATTGCCGGACACTTGTTCTCCATCTTTAACTCACACCAGATCAAATCAAATCAAATCAAACCATTAACATTGATAAAGCGCGCTACTCACCCGTGCGGGTCTCAAGGCGCTAGGGGGAAGGGGTTACTGCTGCTCGAAGAGCCAGGTCTTGAGAAGTCTCCGGAATGCAGAGTGGTCCTGGGTGGTCCTGAGGATGGTGGGGAGGGTGTTCCAAGTCTTGGCCGCCAGGTAGGAGAAGGACCTCCCACCCGCCGTGGAGCGAGATAAAATATAATTTAAAGGCCCATTTCCTGCTCATTTGCCTTCTGAATTCCTGCAAGTGTATTTTGGGGAGCGGCTGCACCTCCCACACCCCTGCTTCCATTGCCCCTGGATTGGGTGCATTACTGGCCCATTTTGCTTGCATTGCATACATGTTAACTTCATACCAGTTCAGTGGTGCAGTTCTGGCAACTGCAGTTGAGGTCAACTTGTTTTTCTCTGTCCCCACAATGGATACTGCGATTTATCAGCATTTACATTCCTTGATATCCCAGCTGTGGTTGATGGATCCCTAAAATAAAATAAGTATAACCTAATAGTCATTTTACGCCTTTCTGTTATGTGTGGCACATGTGTACTGAGAATTTGTATGATACAAGATGCAATTCAAACCACAGCCTACCGATGAATGAAAAAGTGTCTGTCGGCCGAAATTACACAATTCCGTGACGGATGCAATCTATACTTAACTATATGCATTTGGTGGACCTGCCACTTAATACATTATCTGCAACATAATTTGCAGTTTTTTCAAGAACAATTTCTTTCTGGCGTGTCAAAAGTTCTTAACATGCTGTACACGGAGTGCAATGCAGTTGCCAATGGTTTGCAAAATTACCTGGTCACTTTTAACCTGTTGTTCATTGTATTCTGAGATGAAAAAGATTAGAATTATTACCGGATGTTGGGAATATTACCAATTGATGGGCCGGTAGGAAGGTTGTTTTTTTTTTTTTTGTGGATTTTTTTTTTTTTTGCAGCAGCAAAATAAAAAAAAAAAACACGTTCTTAAATTTAATTCAAATCCAGTACTAAAATGGTTACTTCTTTACCGTGCAAATGTTTCACTGTTCATGCAAATTCATGTTCATGTTAGGGTATTCTAAAAAGAATCTGCTAAAAGGAGTGAACACAGAAAGTAGAAGAATGTGGAATATTTTGTCATCACTATTTATGACCTACTCTTATATTTTGAAGTGTGTCCTAGAAGCATGCTTAGATAATGACATGTACAGTACTGTTTCGGAGAGCTATTTCTTGTTAGAAAGTAGTGCTCTGAAATACTGCATTGTGTAAATTGAGTTCCATAGGGCAGGTTTTAAGAAACAGATGGTTTGTTCAGACTAAGCAATCATTGGACATGCCTATAGGCGCGGCTTCTAACTGAAAGTTCCTCATCAGTCACCAGTGAGTTTAAGCACTCAGTAGCACATCATACATGCACTCTCACCCATCCTTGACTCGAATTCATGTAGCCATTCATCCACCCATTGACCTACTCTTTAATCCCTCCTCCCCACTCAACAATCCTCCTTAAGATACACGTAATATGAACAGCTGTATGCAAGATAAATTAAAAAAAGAAAATGCCACCTAACCGTGGTGCATACATACACTCCTAATAAAAAGAAAAGTATTTGAAAATTAAACATTCTATTGCGTCATATTGAAATTATATTGTGTATAGTGTATTATCATTTTGAAGTTCCAACATGGCTGTCATGTGTAGAAGCCAGATGTGAGCTATCTTGGAACAGTAAAAGAAAATGCTACTGTGCCCAATCAAATTCAAAGGTGGCTTCTTACAAAACATTGTACTGGGTGGCCATCTTGGATTAGTATTGTGTACATTGTACCATTCTTGTACTGATACAAGATAGCCTATTCGTTTTCTTTAAATGTGGTAGCAATCTTAGAATGGTAATACAGTGGTAAACGATGTACAGTAGCATCCAAGATGGCCACCCGGTTTAAAAGCAGCAGCTATGTAGGATGCAGATAAAATGAGCTACAAGCGAACGTACTGGTAGCACTGGCAGAAAAGCAGCTCGACACTCTATAAAAAGAACCAAAAAAAAAAAAAGGATATGGAAGGAATTAAAGAAGTCATTTGAAAGGAAAAATGGAAGACTAAAGGACTGGTCCTCCATCCCTGGCATTTAAGTGCACTCACATTGAGGGGGAATGCTGTCATTTACAGGGCAATAGAACAAGTGGCTGAAGTGGTCTGCCCGTTGCCCCATAATGTATACTGTCATGGGCAGAAGAATAGTGTGAATGGAAATAAAAAAAAGAACAGTGGCTAAAGAGGGGTGACCCGAAGGTCCTCTATGTATGTCTATATACTAGAGCATGGCAGACAGACCAGGCTTACAAAGTACATGTGTAACTAGTAAACATAAACTTACAAATATGTGTAAACCGTAGCATTCAATGTAACTAAGTATGTCTCTCTTCTTTTTAAACACAGTGTAATGAAAATCCACCTCAGAGGCCTTTTTGCTCTAATGTGCGTTTCACAGTAAATATCTTGTCTTTTACCTCTGTCATTACTTTTCATAATAGGCAGATCATACCTACGGAACTTGACAACTTTTTACAGTGAACTAATTGTTCTGATGGCCTTCTACACTGCCTTGCTCCTCTAAACAGCTCACATCTACTGTATTTAGCTTACATTTTCTGACAAAGCAAAACAGGGTCATGTTATGTGAAAGTACACACATTCTGGCCAAGTAAAAACTTGTAGAGAAGAGGATCAACATGTTGGTGGAGTCTAAGCCCCTCTCCTAGGACAACTTAAAGCTCCTTTTCCGGGGCTCACATATGGTGTGGTGATAAGTGCACTACCATCCAAGCAAGATCCTAAAAGGTAGACATTTTATGACCAGAATTGTGAATTTGTAGGCCTTTAAATGGTGCGGGGGTATTGACTTAGGAAGCACCTCTGTGGAGTGGGAAATGGCCCATGCACATGGCAATCTTACAAGGCTGCCTGGGACAGTATTGACATCTCTAAATTAGGTGACATATGGGAGGGCAGCTCACTGTACATGTTTTACCATCTCAAGGACACATGTAAAATGCATACAATGCAATTTTATCGCTACTTACAAATATGCCACGGACTTGACCAACACCGAGAAAGCCTACAGGCCCTACCTAAACATAATCCCCCTAGAGGCACAGATCACAATGCCTCGGCTGGGGAGGAGGGGGTTCTCCAAGCTACGTCGTACATTAGTAAACAATACTCCAGACCCGCTAATTGCATTGAGAGAGCGCTGGGATTGAAATGTGGGTTCACTTGGAGGAGGACATGGTGGAGGTCCAGAGACACAAGGGCACCGGCACACTGTTTGTGATACTTTATCCTTGATAGTGGGAAGTCTGGGGGTCCTTGAACCTGAAATGGTGATATCAGACTGATGGATGAATGGGATGGCAGCAGATTTACTAGACTGCTGGTGACAGAGGACCTCATACTTGCTAAAAGCGATATTGGTAAACATTGGATAGCAGAAACAGCAGCTCCCCCATAGTGGAATGGACTTGCGGATGGACTGTTGTGCTACAGCCAAACAATATGTTTACATGCAAATCCAGGGGCTGCCCTGAAAAACACAGGAAAACTTAGAAGGCCTGGATTACTTTCTCTAAGAGCTACACAATTGAATCTGCTGTGAGAAAGACACCAACTTTGTAGTTTATGGTGTAGTGGGAGGGCGGTAAAGTGGTGAGATGCTGTACACAACACAACTTTAATGTAACATGTGTCTATTTTAAAATCAAAAAGTTAGCGAAAATGGCAAAAGAATTGTAGGCTCGATTTCAGCTTGTCGCAACACTGCACCTGTTGTACACATCATTTACCACTGCGAGGTAGGGAGGACATTGATAATAGAAGACCACGTCTGTGTTTAAATTCAGCACAAATTGGCTGCTGGTTATTGACATTTTGAATAGTTTCTGCTGGATGTCTGTTTTTCTTCAATAACTCTAAATTCTAGTGCACCTTAACCCCTATCTCATCAATGCTGTGGTAAAGTTTCAAAACAATTAAATAATGTAGAGCCTAAACCTTCCCTCAGTACTTCTTCGTAAAGCACATTTTCTGTTTGGCAGCATAATCTGTAAATAATCTATTACAATCGCACATATCCTGTCTTTGGCTTCTAATTAAGCCAGGCTTGTCACATACTTTGATTCTTCTTTACAAGACAAGAATAAGAGAGCAAGTATAATAATTTTGACCATATATGTAGTGAATTCACATATTATGTGGTTGAATAATAACTACTCAGTGCACTCAGAATCTTAATTTCGAAAATTAAGTGGTTCGAATGCCTCTAGTGGGCTTGACTCAATGGGGCTTGTATCCGGGTACATTCATCAGCAATTTGGATTGTCCACTGGGACTTTGTTACCTGCTTCAGAGAAACAAAATCAGCTTGTTGATGCAGTGTTGGTATTGCTGGAGCACTGCTGTTGCTTTCACAGAGTTGTTTGTTTAAGTTGTAGTCCTGGTAATCACCATAGTGATTTGTTCCCACACTATCCCCAGTGCAGGGAAATGTACTAGGGGTACCAAGAAGAGAAGCTGACGCTTATTTCATGACAGCAGCTTCTTAAGTATCTAGCAGTGCTCAATGGCGGCTTTTTCGTCCACTGTAAACCAGGCATTGTGGCAAAATATATATTTATTGTGGAAGACGGTCGCCTTTTAAGATTTTTGGGATGTACTGGACTCACAGCAGCAAAGTATGTTTTTTGCCCAGCACAATCAAGTCAGATGTGTTAATCCATTTGTGTCTCATTATGCTGGAATTCCCAGGTATGGGGCTTTTTTTAAATTTTATTTTTCAAGAAAAAGTAAAGTGCTTTAAAGTAAACTATACTTGGGAATGTCTAGACTTCCTTAAGTCTTTGGCTCAATAGACGAAGACATGTCAAGTGCACCCATTGGACCCTGAGTGGAATAAGTTCCGGAGTTAGCCGCCTGTTTCACAATGGGCTGTGGAAGGAGGCACTGCTCGTAATCCATTCCCTTTGTGCCAGCTTTCCTCAAGGTCTCTGATCAGAGACTTGTTGGGTCCACAAATGTTGCAGATTCTGGATCCAGATGGACCCAGAAAGACGGGCACCATCTTTTGGGTGGCAATGGACTCTGTGGCTACAGTGGATTTTGTGTGTGTGCAAAAAAGTTGAATGCATGTCTCCTTCATCTGCGTATCTAGAATCTGGAAACAGTCTGTGCAACAGCTCAGAAGACTTGTATAGCCGCACCTAATCCACAGATCAGGTCGGCCACACACACCCCGTTTGACTATTTCACCCATCCCAAGCATATTTACACAAACTTTATTTAATCCTCTCATTGTATTTGCATTTTAGTCTATATATACATCACCGTTGCACCCTACTCGCATGAATCAGAAGGCATCTCGGTGCAGGAGTTGCCAGACCTATGGGCAGTATCCAAATTTGCTCAGGAGGAGGTTCTGCACTTGTTTCTGTCGGAGTGTAAAGCCCAACCATGGGGCAATGAGGAGAGGGGGGAAGGATGAACATAGCTTCCACTTCAACTCCTTAAAAAAATCTCTGGTGATTGACCTTTCCTTTTAGCAGATTGAGATGCAAAATATGCAGCACTCAATGGGTTGAATCTGCTCTGGGTACGCTTTTGACAATGAGTTTATGGAGCTAGTCTCTCCATCCAGTTGACATATATCTCGGGTCATCACAATTTGACCTTTTATTCACTGACTTTATCATGGATGCCTTTAAAGAGACTGATTTATGTAATACCTTTTTGGTAAACCAGCAAGGCTTCCTGCTATATCGGCATGCCTTAGCTGTTGTATATTTTGTATAACTTCAATGTTTTAAAGATTATGAATGACTGCATTAAGAATCAGATTGCCTTATCGGACAATGGGTACCAGTTGTGTCACTGGTTGAAGCTTGGTTCGGCATCGGCCAGTGACCCCAGCCAAAAGGCCATCTTCTGCCCAGGGGCTGCCCCCTGTTCTTTCTGTCCTCTGTTCTTTCTGTCCTCTGATCACAGACATCCTGGTGACACATCTTATGTCACTGGTTCTGAATGCCCTTCCACCATACTCTGCAGCCAAGTTCTATTGTGTGCATGTGCACCATCACATCTGTGGTTCTATTGCCCATTTCCACATATGATGAGAGTGATGATGATTGGAGGAGGCACGGATGGGGACAAAGAATCAGCTGGGAATCAACTTTCAAAAATCAGTCTTCCATACTCACATGGATATTATTGTGTTGTGGCTTAGGATGACAGTAGGTCAGACTTATACTCACATAGGCAAGCTAGATCCGGCCTGTCTCTTGTTGACTGAAAGATCAGCCATGTTCTATGTGAAGTGTTATACCTTTAAGGAACATTTGAACTCTGTGGTGTTCCTTGTTCCAAGTTCTCTGCTTGTTCCCAGCTGTGATGAAGGATCTGTTCAGCTCAGATGGTCTTAATGTCACAACTTCTGTCTTGTTGGTCATGAATAAACTTCATTCAGTCTGTCTCCTTCATCATGGGATGATGCTTTCTATATATGAAGTGAAGCGCATGCTTAATGGGCAAGGGCATTCCACACTGTTTACTGTACTGGTAGGTGGGAAGCCACACAGACTGATCTATCTGTGTGATATCTCTCCCACAGGCACAGTAAACACATGGTGTGGGAAGTCCTCAGACAAGAAAGGCCTGTCTTCACTTTATACCCTTTGAGTAAAGAAGCAAAGTTTCTGGATGACTTCTGTAAGAGATTACTGCATCTATATTAGTATCTGATCAAGACGCAGGAGATCTTTAGCTGCTGTAAACCATATAGATGTGACCGTGATATGGTTCCTTTTCAGGCCCAGAACCCCTAAAGAGACAAAGATGGTTTGCAGCCATATGTGTGGCAAGACTACATGGGATACTGATGGGGCGCCCTTGAAGTATCTATCAATGCATTGCTTTTAGCCACTACAGGGCATACGTCTTAATCTGAATTGCTTCGAGATACACACTGTTTTTACTCTTAGGCCCATCATGCATGGTGGTGTTGGGAGTCCAGACAACACCTCGTAAAGGCCACCACAATCAGAGAAAGAAAGGACGATGGTACCCATATTTTCATGATCACACTCATTCCCTATGATATCTTTTCATACAGCTACAGATTGGGCCAAAGGACACAATATCTTCTGAAAGGGAGTCATCTGGCAGGGTCATCTAACATGTAGCAAACGTCCTGCGATACTCCGCTATTCCAGCCACTAAACGGGTAGTAATTTAGACTGTTAATGGACATCAGATTGTAAGTTGATGTCCATCAGCTTGCCTCTGTATCTTAGGGTGATGTATGAGAGACAAAGCACCACCACTTTGTGATGCAGTACAATGCAGTGTACTGGCTGCATGGCATTCTGTTAGTGGAATGCAGACATCAGCTGGCAAGATCATGAAGAAACAGAGGACACCCTGTAAGATGTATAGTTAAAGAAGATAGTCTTTAAAGCCAAAGGTTTCTGGAGCCATTTCCATTTACAGCTTTGAGAGGAAGATACCTATGATACCTTAAATCTACAATACTAAAGGGGTGAGCTCTTGTGGTGCTGTACACATTTACGGGTGAAAGGATTTAGTAAAGAGAAAAGCGAACAGAACAAGAAATTGAGGGATCAAATGCATAACTTAATTTCAGTCCCTAGTAGTGTGTACCTTACTGATCATTGTTTGTGCTCACACTTGAAATCTAGACAGGGAGCAGCTATACCAAAATCAGTCTTATTTCTGCTCCAGGTGCAGAAATCCACCACTAACTCCCAGGTCGCTTTCCTTCTTAAGGCGAATCACATGCTACTCCAAACCGATTCCAGACTTTTTTTGGCCATCCTCAGTGAAGTGCAGCTGAAGTTCTGTGGCATAGTAAGCCTCAGGATCCTAGTCTGTTACATACCTCTTGTAGTTAAGGAGTCGGTAAGAAAAACAAAAAGCCCAATTGGTAGAACGTTTGAATGAATCTCAGTCCCTCGTGATTATTCTAGGCCGTATTCAGGTTAGTCAATTTTGATAGCGTAATTAAATGTCTCTACCTATCACACTTTGTGCTGTCTGAGTGTCCCTAGGAAGGTTGGATACGCCCAGATATGGGCCGAAAAATGTTATGCCATGCAGCTCAGGCTGCTGATCTCTGAGGAGGCAAAATAAGGACACAACTGCTCCGAAGTTGCTAGTGTTCCCGTAAGAAGGGGCCCTAGCCTGGCATGTCCAACTCGACTGTCCCATAATGGATGGAGCCGAGTTTGATTTGCATGTGGCCGCTCCCTGATACAGATAAGTTAAAAGGGGAAGGACTGAAATGCAGGTAAGAAATATTACTAATTATTTTTATTTCAGTGTCTGACATTCATTCAAGCATTCCAGCAATCACTTCCTCCTTTTGTTGTCAAAGCTGTTCAAGATAGATCATGCTGGGAATGGTTTGAGATGGATCTGTCCACACATGATCTGACCTAGATTAGAGTCATTATATTTTTAAGACTCCCATAAATGGCTTGATTTGGCATGATGTGTACCCAACATTGACTACCTGAAAATGGGACGTCCCTCAAGGAAAGTTCATATGTTTGAGGTGAACGCTGGTGAAAAAGCCTCCTAAAAAGCCATAGAAAGGTTATATACCCAAGCGGGGGTTAAGGTTTAACTGTCGAAGTCGCAGTGCCAAGTGGGAGAATGCAAGTTGTACTTCTAGGACAGGCCAACGTGCAGAGGCCTGAAGATTTTCTTAGGAGCTCTCGGATGGGGTTTCCAAGTACCTAGGCTTCCTAGTTTTGTTTCTTTCTTACTCCTTTTTCTTCCACTACCCTAAACTTTCTGTCCTAATTCCTTTAGCATTTAACTTCAAGGTCCCTAATTCTGTTCTTAGTTTAGCTTATAAATGGAGTAATGCTGTGGCATAGGGTGACTGTTCAAGAGGGGAAACATTGGCTCATGCAGGGGCATAAATTATTCTGTGTGTCCCTTGGTAGAGGTGGTAGATGTACCATGGCCCTTCTCCTTACGCCTTTAGGCTCAAGCTACTCCACACTGACTAAAGCACTAATACAGAATGGTTAGGATGGAACTAGGATCCACCTCACCCTACCCGCAACATTTATTATGGAATTGGCAGATTCCCATGTCTTCTCCCCACTGTACCAATGCGACTGATAACAATTTCCCCAAGCCTTGTTAGAGTAGACTTCGGTTGTCTCTATACTTCCTAGTAATTTGGCCTTCAGTAGACAGCAAATGGTTGGCTGTCATCGACTCCCCATCCCACAAATGATCATTCTCACAATAGGTCATGGTCAGTGGTTATTTCTTGATGTCAGCATTACAGGACTCTCATTCTTCATTGGTCTTCAGTTTCACAAGTAAGGGGTACAGACCTCTGACTTACACCGTTGGAAGTGAACCTAACAATAGAGTAGTTTCCATCTGGGTGCGTGTCATCAGTGATTAGATGTACAATAAAGATGATCTGCTTCTCACTTTTCTCTCATAAACGGAACTGAAGCAACCTTCTGTGTGTTTGATGTGCTGCCTAAACTGAGGTGGCAAGGTGGGCAAAATAATGATGGGTTAGAATGCTACCCCGAGCGATTGCCAATTGTTCGACTTACTGCAAGCATTACTCATCACCTTTCATGTGTTTGTTGTACCGCCCTAAGTGACAAGGGTATGCCCACATGTGGGCCCCGCGCTCACTATAACACTAGAAGCAACCTACACCAATCTAAAGCATCCTAATCAGGGCAAAACCGGTCTTGGGTTGCTTGTCTTCTGGTTGAGGGAGGACTTTGCCTGGCAGCTCGGACTGGACTGTTCCTGTTGCAACGGGGTGAATTGCATATTGCTGCGGCCAAACTGCTGTGGCATGGTGGGCAGAGGAATGATGGATTGGAATGCTACCCCAAGCAGTTGGCCTTGTAAGACATATTGCAACCATTCCTCCCGTTACCTGGTGTGTTTGATGCCACATAACTGCACGAAAGACATGTGTGAATGTACTATTTCTGCAACTTGAGCAGTACTTTTTTCTTCTCGATCACACAGGAGCACCACTCTCTGCCATGGTTGGAACATCCTTAAAGACGACTGTTTTAGATGCCTGGCGTAAGTGGTGCCGTCTGAACCCAGAAAGACATTTGGTTCCAAATTCGCCAGGCCAACATCTGTTGATCTGCACAGTGATTCCGAATTTTAGATTTGAATGTATGTTCATGATGGAGTTAAGGGCCATGACAAGTTTTTGATCAGTTCTCAGATACCTTCACAATATTACATTGTATAATCTGCGAGGCCTGCACTCACTTGCCACACACAGATACTGTTTAAAGTTCTGTTATACTTTTATATTCCATACAGATTAATTAGTTCTGGGAGCTGGAAGTGACCTGCTGGAGTGTTTTGTTTATGTATTGAAGTGGTTTACTTCTTCAGTAAACTCACAATATTCTGATTTCGATCAGCTTTTTTCCTTTTAAGATTAGTATCCCCTACCTACACTAACCTACACTCACTCCTACATTCCTCCAGTTAACAAATTGGATTCCATCACGAGCTCGGTATGTTGAGATAATGTTTGTGTCAAGTGTTGAAAAACCGTTCCTTTTGCCGTGCAGGTATCCGGTGGACCTGGTTGTTTTAGTGTGGTAGGAGACAACGTGAACGTAAAGATATTAGGGTTTGGTGAACAGGACAGATACTGTAAGGACAGAGCACATCTTACATAAAAAGATGTAAGCGGGGTAGTGATCTGAGCGCCTCCTTCATGGGGTACAGAGAAACACTCCCAGTTTACCAGGATTCATAATGAAAACCAGCATTTGCAAAACCAAAAGGTCTTGCCTTCTGGACCTTTTGTCTTTTTTGTTGCTTTTTGCCAATACTCCACAGAATCATCAGGAAAAAAAAGCCCTATCATGCTGTCGCTGGTTGCATCATGTTGTAGGCGCACGCTTTACATGCTTATAGAAAGACTCAGATACCATTTCCCTTTCTTTTTATTTTTTTGTTCTTCAATTGACTGATCTAAGATGGGGGAAGCCACTTAGATGGCTTGATAAAGAAATGCTTAGGGTTCTTTTGTTGGAGTGAAGCACCCTGCAGCAAAGGGCAGTTGATGGGCCATCCAAAAATGTGCAGTAAGATAAAAATATTGAATTACCTGCGAGAGGTGTGGGTGGGGAGGCAACAGGGAGAAAGGGCATAGCAGCACATGAGGCAGAGAGCAACATAGAGCACAGGGGGTAAGCAGACAGAGGGTTGGGGAAGATGCACACGAGAGAAAGATAAGCACACAACAGATGGAGCTAAAAAACATGTACTCTAATGAAGTTCAGAAAGAAAAAGAAAAAAGTAGTTCCCTGGTTGTGAGCGAAAGAAAGGATACAAGCCATCAGATCAAAGGGATGGTACAAAGGCTATGTTCCAGGGGAGAAACATATTGAAGAAGGTAAGGCAGGAAATTGATTAAGAAGGTGCAAATGAGTTACAATAAAGTCATCCAATGAAACGCAATGGGCGGACTCCAAGCCCACTAAGTTTTTGGTATGCTCTAAATAGGTCTTTCGCCTCAGTAGGAGTGACCTATTTAAAACAGACCCAAACAAATTAACAGCCCATGTCCACACATGTTGCACCATCTAGAGACGCATGTCCTCCCACTTTACTCCACCTGTACTTGTGCTGGACTACTCTGTTTTGTGGGCTTTTCATCATTCCCCCTTTGCTGCTGTTTTATGAGCACGTGCATTGCACCTTAACTCGAGCATGGGCACAAGCAGGCAGAGGCATACACCCTTTGCACTGAACACACTATTGTGAACTAGCGCCACAGCAGCAGTGGTATAGTTCTGAAAGTTTGTTCTGGTATTGTAGACTAGCAGTGAAGTTTTGTACTCATGTTGTAGACTCTTTGTCACTGGATAGGCATCCCTTATGTACTAAAGCTTGTACCTTTTGTGTTTCACTCTCAGGTTTGTTCACAGCTGTTTGCTGTGAGGTTCTCAACTCAAGGGTTCCCACCTTGGTCCTGAGGACAAATGTATTCTTCTCTGGTCACCAATGGAATCTGTGATTTGTGTTTTATTAGGAAACTAAAGTCTATTGAACAGACACATTAAAGGATTCTTTCCTGCTTATCTTTTCAGGCAGCGGTTTGAGATTGTCCTTGTGTCTTGACCAGTCCCTTATGGGTTGAGCTGGTAGGAGCCATGTGCTAGTTACTTTAGGCAATTTATGCATCTTTAGCGTTACTGATTAAAGCCTGGGGTCCTAGTATATCTGATAAATCAACAAAGGGTTAGCGAAGCCTTTTATGTTCTGTTTGTATGACAGGGATTGGAAGTCAGTGTGTGTTTTTCATTTATTTCTTCAAGGAGTTGATCTAGAGCACTCTGAATGCAGAGTCCTCCTGCATGTACCCCTAAAGAAACTAAGTATTCCCACTTGGGGACATCAGTCCAGGCCCTTGAGGCTTGGATTCCTTCTCTTGAATCCAGCATCGGCCCTCAATTCTAGCAAAGTCTTCGAGGCACAATTGTATGCCTACCTCTGAAAGGTGTGTTCTGTGCAGATAGATGGGGCTCTGTGCCCATCTTCTGCTCCATCATGTTTGTTTCACTGCTGCAGGCTTTTTAAAATTGTATGTTTGCCTCAAATTGTAAGGCAGACCTATTGGATTTACTGGTGCTTGTATGTGAAAGCTGTTACTCGGGGACCATCCCTACGACCCCTGCTGCTTCACAGCCACTACATGTTCAGTCATTTCATTGCCTGCGCGCCTTCACGGCTCATTACATATTCTCCGGTTGATAATCATGAAGTTAAAAGGAAGGGTTAATAAATAAAGGAAAGGAAGGTTTAGGGTCACTTTAGCTAAATAAATTTAAAAAAGAGGATTGAGTGGGTTCTCACTCGCCACCTCAAGGCGGCGTAATTGCCCACAGTAGAGCGCAGTGAGATACGTCCATTAATTTGAAGTGACTCTGCTACCTCATGTGCCTTTTAGCCATGGTCTTAATTGCTATAGGGTACTTTGGGCCACGTGGAGACTGAGAAGGTGCGTACCTTGGTAAGTAAATCCTTGAACACTGCAGTGCACCTCTCCTTTCTGCTGCCTCTTGCTATGTCTGGATCATGCTTGTCCGGTATGTGTGGCCCCAAACAGAAGTGGTTAGGAATTGCATTTTGCTCTCAATTTTTGGGCAGGTGCATTAAGGGAAGATACCTACAGACTATATTCTGAACTGGTCTCTTGGCATCAGAGGGCATGGGCTGCTCTTTAAGAATATCTGTTGTGTTGTGTGTCCCTGTGTAATAAGGTTATCTGTAGTAGGATGAAATCTGTAGGGATCTTATGCACCTTAGCCCTCTTCTCTATATGCTGACGCGTTTGGGTTACAGACCTTTGAGGTATGTGGAGCCGTGAATTGAACTCAGGCCTGCTGTCTGGTAGAAGGTGAGCATTTCACAGGTGAAAAGACCAGAGCTTTTAAATGTCTTTTCTAAGAACTGTATATTTAAAGAGCCGTTTTATATGCAAGCGTGACAGGTTAACTGTGATTTTGTTCTGCAGAATCATGTAGCATGCCACGATGCCCTTGAGACGGCTGCTCGAGCAGAAGGTCTTCCCTTGGATATTTCTGTGGAGTCCCAGCTGAGGATACTGGATGAAGGGACCATCAAGGGAAAATACCATCACGGTTTTAGCCTGCTAAAACCAATACGGACCACTTCCAAGTAAGCAGCTGGGTCCTGGTGGGCACTATTGTGGGACGAGAAGAATGTGGCGATTGCAAACCAGAAACCACATGTTCGATGGCATCTGTCGCTGTAGATACGCATGTTCTGCAATAGCTCGCCATCTGGTGTTGGGCCGGAGTGTTACAAGTTGTTTTTCTTCGAAGAAGTCTTTCGAGTCACGGGACCGAGTGACTCCTCCTTTTGTCTCCATTGCGCATGGGCGTCGACTCCATCTTCGATTGTTTTTTTTCCGCCATCGGGTTCGGACGTGTTCCTGTCGCTCCGAGTTTCGGAACGGAAAATTAGCTAATTTCGGAAGATTTTCGTCGGTATTGTTGCGTTCGGGATCGGCGTACTTAGATTCCACACCGCATCGAAGATCGAAGAGCTCCGGTGCCCTTCGGGGTAGTTTTTTTCGATCCTCCGTCGGGGCCTGGTCGGCCCGACCGCGTGCTGAAGAACGCCGATGGAACGGACCCCGTTCCGTTTCTGCCCCAAATGCCACAATAAATACCCCTACACAGACCAACACTTGGTCTGCAACCTGTGCCTGTCACCTGAGCACAGCGATTCGCCTGCGAGGCCTGTCGTGCGTTCCGGTCCCGAAAAACACTCCGAGACCGTCGAGCCAGAAGACTTCAGATGGCGTCCGCACCGACAGCCCAACGGGAGTTCGAGGAACAGGAAGAGGAAGGTACCTTCTCGATCCAAGACTCAGACTCCGAAGGATTCGACGATACACAAACCGTGAGTAAGACGTCGAAATCCACTCAGAGGAACATTTACAAGGCCCAGGGGACGCCACTGCCACCAGGCCATGGCTCGACCCATAAATTCGGTGACCGACCGTCGGCACCGAAAAAGGCCCAAACAGTGCAGAGATCGTCCGACTCCGGTCGAGACACCGGCACGCAGCCTTCTCGGGACCGAGAAAGTGCTGGAGACAAGCCTCGACACCGAGATGCCGGTGTGGACACGGCTCGACGCCGAGACAGCGGCACCGAAACAGATCGACGCCGAGAGGTTTCGGCCCCGAAAAGGAAAAAATTCACCTCGGAGCCGAAAAAACACGCAGACAAAGTTTCGATGCCGAAACAAACTGCAAGCGACCCAGCTTCAGGCTCTTATACAGAAGAGCACTCGCTAACCTCCCAAATGCAGAAGCATAGGTTTGAGGAAGAGCTACAAGCAACTGATGTGGACCATACGCAAAAGCGTATCTTCATTCAGCAGGGGACAGGAAAAATAAGCACCCTTCCCCCCATTAGGAGAAAGAGAAGGTTGGAGTTCCAGACGGAACAAACACCACAACCAAAAGTGGTGAAAAGAGTTACACCACCACCTTCTCCTCCGCCCGTGATTAACGTTTCACCAGCACAAACTCCATCACACTCCCCAGCTCACACCACCATGAGCCAGTGTGACCAAGATCAGGACGCATGGGACCTATACGACGCCCCAGTGTCAGATAACAGTCCGGAGGCATACCCTACAAAGCCATCTCCACCAGAAGACAGCACTGCGTACTCTCAAGTGGTGGCTAGAGCAGCACAATTTCACCACGTAAGCCTCCACTCAGAACAGGTCGAGGATGATTTTTTATTCAACACACTCTCCTCCACCCACAGCTCATACCAAAGCCTGCCTATGCTCCCTGGTATGCTCCGGCACGCAAAAGACATCTTTAAGGAGCCGGTCAAAAGTAGGGCAATCACACCAAGGGTGGAAAAAAAGTATAAGCCGCCTCCTACGGACCCGGTTTTCATCACTACACAGCTGCCACCAGACTCTGTCGTTGTAGGAGCAGCTAGGAAAAGGGCCAACTCTCACACATCTGGAGATGCACCACCCCCAGATAAAGAAAGCCGCAAGTTCGATGCAGCTGGTAAACGAGTCGCAGCACAAGCTGCAAACCAGTGGCGCATCGCGAACTCCCAGGCACTACTTGCGCGCTATGACAGAGCCCACTGGGACGAGATGCAACATCTCATTGAACATCTGCCCAAGGACTTACAAAATAGGGCAAAACAAGTGGTTGAGGAGGGACAGACCATCTCCAACAACCAGATACGCTCCTCCATGGACGCTGCAGATACAGCTGCACGGACAATTAATACATCTGTAACTATCAGAAGGCATGCATGGCTCCGAACGTCTGGATTTAAACCAGAGATTCAACAAGCAGTTCTCAATATGCCTTTTAATGAAAAAGAACTGTTCGGTCCAGAAGTGGACACAGCGATTGAGAAACTCAAAAAAGATACGGACACTGCCAAAGCCATGGGCGCACTCTACTCCCCGCAGAGCAGAGGGATTTACAGCACATTCCGTAAAACGCCCTTTCGAGGGGGGTTTCGGGGTCAAAGCACACAAGCCAGCACCTCACAAGCCACACCGTCCAGTTACCAGGGACAGTATAGAGGAGGTTTTCGGGGACAATATAGAGGAGGGCAATTCCCTAGAAATAGAGGAAGATTTCAAAGCCCCAAAACCCCTACTACTAAACAGTGACTCACATGTCACTCACCCCCTCCACACAACACCAGTGGGGGGAAGAATAGGTCATTATTACAAAGCATGGGAGAAAATCACTACAGACACTTGGGTTCTAGCAATTATCCAACATGGTTATTGCATAGAATTTCTACAATTCCCTCCAAACATACCACCAAAAGCACAAAATTTAACAACACACCATTCCAATCTCCTGGAGATAGAAGTGCAGGCACTATTGCAAAAGAATGCAATCGAATTAGTGCCAAACACACAAATAAACACAGGAGTTTACTCACTGTACTTTCTGATACCAAAGAAGGACAAAACACTGAGACCAATCCTAGACCTCAGAGTAGTGAACACTTTCATCAAATCAGACCACTTCCACATGGTCACACTACAAGAAGTATTGCCATTGCTAAAACTACACGACTACATGGCAACTTTAGACCTCAAGGATGCTTATTTCCATATACCAATACACCCATCGCACAGGAAATACCTAAGGTTTGTATTCAAAGGAATACATTACCAATTCAAGGTACTGCCTTTCGGATTAACAACCGCACCAAGAGTCTTTACCAAATGTCTAGCGGTAGTCGCTGCACACATAAGAAGGCAGCAAATACATGTGTTCCCATATTTGGACGACTGGCTACTCAAGGCCCATTCGTTCATACAGTGCTCAAATCACACAAATCAGATCATACAAACCCTCTTCAAACTCGGGTTCACCGTCAACTTTACAAAATCCAACATTCTGCCGCGCAAGGTACAACAATACCTAGGAGCCATAATAGACACATCAAAGGGAGTAGCCACTCCAAGTCCACAAAGAATTCTAAATTTCAACACCATCATACAACGCATGTATCCAACACAAAAGATACAGGCAAAGATGGTATTACAACTCCTAGGCATGATGTCTTCATGCATAGCCATTGTCCCAAACGCAAGACTGCACATGAGGCCCTTACAACAATGCCTAGCATCACAGTGGTCTCAAGCACAGGGTCACCTTCTAGATCTGGTGTTAATAGACCGCCAAACTTACCTCTCGCTTCTGTGGTGGAACAACATAAATTTAAACAAAGGGCGGCCTTTCCAAGACCCAGTGCCACAATACGTAATAACAACAGATGCTTCCATGACAGGGTGGGGAGCACACCTCGATCAACACAGCATACAAGGACAATGGAACGTACATCAAACAAAACTGCATATCAATCACCTAGAACTTCTAGCAGTTTTTCAAGCACTAAAAGCCTTCCAACCAATAATAGTTCACAAATACATTCTCGTCAAAACAGACAACATGACAACAATGTATTATCTAAACAAGCAGGGGGGGACGCACTCCACGCAGTTAAGCCTGCTAGCACAAAAAATTTGGCATTGGGCAATTCACAACCAAATTCGCCTAATAGCACAGTTTATACCAGGGATCCAAAATCAACTCGCAGACAATCTCTCTCGAGATCATCAACAGGTCCACGAATGGGAAATTCACCCCCAAATTCTGAACACTTATTTCAAACTCTGGGGAACACCTCAGATAGACTTGTTTGCGACAAGGGAGAACGCAAAATGCCAAAACTTCGCATCCAGATACCCACACAAACAATCCCAAGGCAATGCCCTATGGATGAACTGGTCAGGGATATTTGCTTACGCTTTTCCTCCTCTCCCTCTCCTTCCTTACCTGGTAAACAAACTCAGTCAAAGCAAACTCAAACTCATATTGATAGCACCAACTTGGGCAAGGCAACCCTGGTACACAACGCTGCTAGACCTATCAGTGGTACCCTGCATCAAATTGCCCAACAGGCCAGATCTGTTGACACAGCACAACCAAAAGATCAGACACCCAGATCCAGCATCGCTGAATCTAGCAATCTGGCTCCTGAAATCCTAGAATTCGGGCACTTACAACTTACCCAAGAATGTATGGAAGTCATAAAACAAGCCAGAAGGCCATCCACCAGGCACTGTTATGCAAGTAAATGGAAGAGGTTTGTTTGCTACTGCCATATTAATCAAATACAACCATTACACACAACTCCAGAACATGTAGTGGGTTACTTGCTTCACTTACAAAAATCTAACCTAGCTTTCTCTTCCATTAAAATACACCTTGCAGCAATATCTGCATACCTGCAGACTACCTATTCAACTTCCCTATATAAGATACCAGTCATTAAAGCATTCATGGAGGGCCTTAGGAGAATTATACCACCAAGAACACTACCTGTTCCTTCATGGAACCTAAATGTTGTCCTAACTAGACTTATGGGTCCACCTTTTGAACCCATGCACTCCTGCGACATACAGTTCCTAACCTGGAAGGTGGCATTTCTCATCGCCATTACTTCCCTAAGAAGAGTAAGCGAGATTCAGGCGTTTACAATACAGGAACCTTTTATACAACTTCACAAAAATAAAGTCGTCCTAAGGACCAATCCTAAATTTTTGCCAAAGGTTATTTCACCGTTCCATCTAAATCAAACAGTGGAACTTCCAGTGTTCTTTCCACAGCCAGATACCGTAGCTGAAAGGGCACTACATACATTAGATGTCAAAAGAGCATTGATGTATTACATTGACAGAACAAAAAACATCAGAAAGACTAAACAACTCTTTATTGCATTTCAAAAACCTCATGCAGGAAACCCAATTTCAAAACAAGGTATAGCCAGATGGATAGTTAAATGCATCCAAATCTGCTACCTTAAAGCTAAACGACAGCTGCCCATTACACCAAGGGCACACTCAACCAGAAAGAAAGGTGCTACCATGGCCTTTCTAGGAAACATCCCAATGCAAGAAATATGTAAGGCAGCCACATGGTCTACGCCTCACACATTCACCAAGCACTACTGTGTAGACGTGTTATCCGCACAACAAGCCACAGTAGGTCAAGCTGTATTAAGGACATTATTTCAGACTACTTCCACTCCTACAGGCTGATCCACCGCTTTTGGGGAAATAACTGCTTACTAGTCTATGCAGAACATGCGTATCTACAGCGACAGATGCCATCGAACTGAAAATGTCACTTACCCAGTGTACATCTGTTCGTGGCATCAGTCGCAGTAGATTCGCATGTGCCCACCCGCCTCCCCGGGAGCCTGTAGCAGTTTGGAAGTTACCTTCAATTATTTATATATGTGTCATCTCAACCTTAAATAGGTGCATACTTAGTCACTCCATTGCATGGGCACTATTACTACAATTCAACTCCTACCTCACCCTCTGCGGGGAAAAACAATCGAGGATGGAGTCGACGCCCATGCGCAATGGAGACAAAAGGAGGAGTCACTCGGTCCCGTGACTCGAAAGACTTCTTCGAAGAAAAACAACTTGTAACACTCCGGCCCAACACCAGATGGCGAGCTATTGCAGAACATGCAAATCTACTGCGACTGATGCCACGAACAGATGTACACTGGGTAAGTGACTGTAAGGAAATGCCTCCTTGGCATGGTTGCCCCCTGACTTTTTGCCTTTGCTGATGCTATGTTTACAATTGAAAGTGTGCTGAGGCCTGCTAACCAGGCCCCAGCACCAGTGTTCTTTCCCTAACCTGTACTTTTGTATCCACAATTGGCAGACCCTGGCATCCAGATAAGTCCCTTGTAACTGGTACTTCTAGTACCAAGGGCCCTGATGCCAAGGAAGGTCTCTAAGGGCTGCAGCATGTCTTATGCCACCCTGGAGACCTCTCACTCAGCACAGACACACTGCTTGCCAGCTTGTGTGTGCTAGTGAGAACAAAACGAGTAAGTCGACATGGCACTCCCCTCAGGGTGCCATGCCAGCCTCTCACTGCCTATGCAAGTATAGGTCAGTCACCCCTCTAGCAGGCCTTACAGCCCTAAGGCAGGGTGCACTATACCATAGGTGAGGGTACCAGTGCATGAGCATGGTACCCCTACAGTGTCTAAACAAAACCTTAGACATTGTAAGTGCAGGGTAGCCATAAGAGTATATGGTCTGGGAGTTTGTCAAACACGAACTCCACAGCACCATAATGGCTACACTGAAAACTGGGAAGTTTGGTATCAAACTTCTCAGCACAATAAATGCACACTGATGCCAGTGTACATTTTATTGCAAAATACACCCCAGAGGGCACCTTAGAGGTGCCCCCTGAAACTTAACCGACTGTCTGTGTAGGCTGACTAGTTCCAGCAGCCTGCCACACTAGAGACATGTTGCTGGCCCCATGGGGAGAGTGCCTTTGTCACTCTGAGGCCAGTAACAAAGCCTGCACTGGGTGGAGATGCTAACACCTCCCCCAGGCAGGAGCTGTAACACCTGGCGGTGAGCCTCAAAGGCTCACCCCTTTGTCACAGCCCAGCAGGGCACTCCAGCTTAGTGGAGTTGCCCGCCCCCTCCGGCCCCGGCCCCCACTTTTGGCGGCAAGGCTGGAGGGAACAAAGAAAGCAACAAGGAGGAGTCACTGGCCAGTCAGGACAGCCCCTAAGGTGTCCTGAGCTGAAGTGACTCTAACTTTTAGAAATCCTCCATCTTGCAGATGGAGGATTCCCCCAATAGGGTTAGGATTGTGACCCCCTCCCCTTGGGAGGAGGCACAAAGAGGGTGTACCCACCCTCAGGGCTAGTAGCCATTGGCTACTAACCCCCCAGACCTAAACACGCCCTTAAATTTAGTATTTAAGGGCTACCCTGAACCCTAGAAAATTAGATTCCTGCAACTACAAGAAGAAGGACTGCCTAGCTGAAAAACCCCTGCAGAGGAAGACCAGAAGACGACAACTGCCTTGGCTCCAGAAACTCACCGGCCTGTCTCCTGCCTTCCAAAGATCCTGCTCCAGCGACGCCTTCCGAAGGGACCAGCGACCTCGACATCCTCCGAGGACTGCCCCTGCTTCGAAAAGACAAACTCCCGATGTCAGCGGACCTGCTCCAAGAAAAGCTGCAACTTTGTTTCCAGCAGCTTTAAAGAACCCTGCAAGCTCCCCGCAAGAAGCGTGAGACTTGCAACACTGCACCCGGCGACCCCGACTCGGCTGGTGGCGATCCAACACCTCAGGAGGGACCCCAGGACTACTCTAAGACTGTGAGTACAAAAACCTGTCCCCCCTGAGCCCCCACAGCGCCGCCTGCAGAGGAAATCCCGAGGCTTCCCCTGACCGCGACTCTTTGAATCCTAAGTCCCGAAACCTGGGAGAGACCCTGCACCCGCAGCCCCCAGGACCTGAAGGACCGGACTTTCACTGGAGGAGTGACCCCCAGGAGTCCCTCTCCCTTGACCAAGTGGAGGTTTCCCCGAGGAACCCCCCCCTTGCCTGCCTGCAGCGCTGAAGAGATCCCTAGATCTCCCATTGACTTCCATTACAAACCCGACGCTTGTTTCTACACTGCACCCGGCCGCCCCCGCGCTGCTGAGGGTGAAATTTCTGTGTGGGCTTGTGTCCCCCCCGGTGCCCTACAAAACCCCCCTGGTCTGCCCTCCGAAGACGCGGGTACTTACCTGCAAGCAGACCGGAACCGGGGCACCCCCTTCTCTCCATTCTAGCCTATGTGTTTTGGGCACCACTTTGAACTCTGCACCTGACCGGCCCTGAGCTGCTGGTGTGGTGACTTTGGGGTTGCTCTGAACCCCCAACGGTGGGCTACCTTGGACCAAGAACTGAACCCTGTAAGTGTCTTACTTACCTGGTAAAACTAATCAAAACTTACCTCCCCTAGGAAGTGTGAAAATTGCACTAAGTGTCCACTTTTAAAACAGCTATTTGTCAATAACTTGAAAAGTATACATGCAATTTTTATGATTTAAAGTTCCTAAAGTACTTACCTGCAATACCTTTCAAATGAGATATTACATGTAGAATTTGAACCTGTGGTTCTTAAAATAAACTAAGAAAAGATATTTTTCTATACAAAACCTATTGGCTGGATTTGTCTCTGAGTGTGTGTACCTCATTTATTGTCTATGTGTATGTACAACAAATGCTTAACACTACTCCTTGGATAAGCCTACTGCTCGACCACACTACCACAAAATAGAGCATTAGTATTATCTATTTTTACCACTATTTTACCTCTAAGGGGAACCCTTGGACTCTGTGCATGCTATTCCTTACTTTGAAATAGCACATACAGAGCCAACTTCCTACAGTGACATTTTCATTACTATGGATTTACATTAGAGTTTCTCTGAAAGCCTCCCATTGTAGGGAGACTCCGCTGAATGTTCTAGGAAAATAATGCACAGATGTTTACCATCATCTTTTGACACCTATGCTTCCTGGAGTCAGGTCACCCTAATTGTTGGGCCTTCTATTCAAAGCTTCCTTCAGTAATGTGAAGTGAGTGGGCACCGGAGTGGTGCATATCATTGGGCAGCGCCCTGTGATAGCACAATAATAATAACATTGCATTTGTAGATAAAGCACAACCCCACATTGGACAACAGTGAGCAGCTTCCAATTGGAATAATAGGGACATCCTAGATGGAAGTAATTCCACATTTTTTGTTAATGTTGTTGATGAAAATGTCACCTTGGGTCCCTAAATTGGCCACGGGGGTTCACGGCTTACGTACTTGCCAATAATTATCTGCCTCCTAGGCTGATCAAAACAAGGGTTTTCTCCCACAAAGTGCAACATTTCCTCTTGCTGGTGTTATGTATAAAGCACCATCTAAATATGTTTGGGTTCATTGATCAGGTTTTTCATCTTCGCTTTCAACTAGCTTTTATGTTGTATGCTAAATGGTAAACTATTATTACAATTAAGTTGCCGGCATTGCATGCTTAGCAGTGTTTACCGGACCATGTTCTTTGAGAAGCAGGCTCTGTGCTTCCAGTCTGTTTGGATTGGCAGCGTACTTTGTTGCCTACAGCCTGCCAAGTATTCACACTGAAGCAAGAGCTTAGATTGGATGAGAGATCCTGTATCCTTTGCCTGTGGGAAAGATTGGAATAGCTGATCAACATAGGATCCAAGACTGTGGTTCTTTAGGTTTCTTTCAACCCCAGGATATTTATTGTTCAGGAGTGGCCTACTCCTGCTGCGCACTGGCTCCAAGCATGACACTAACCCCATCTCATAGCAGGGCCACTGGAATTATGTGGTTGTGCAGCGATTTTTCACATAATTGTAAATTTGCCACATAATCAACACCTTCTGCATAATCTGCGGATTGCAACAAAAAAATGTTGTTTTTAGCATAAACGGTTCACAAGTTAGTAAAAACCAAGCGACCCGTGTTGGAGCGCAGTGGAAGGTCCTTTGCAAAGGTTGACTGGTCACCTTTCTGCAGCTTATTGCTACATTTGGACATTAAACTGGCGCTAATGAGGTACAATGAATGCCCAGACAGTGTTAACAGTTTAAAAAAGTCAAAATAATGCAGTAATATATCAGAGTGTGCAGCTTAATGCTGCATAAGTTGCCTTTTCTTGTCGCATAATTTAGTCAACCCTACCGCATAATTTGATCCCCTCCCCTTCTGCACAATTCCAGTGGCTCTGCCTATAGTGCTTGGCGTCATAGACCAATACATAGATTGGCTTGTGCCTAAGGCAAATTATAATGTTTTGTTGTAGTGGTGTATCGGAGTGATAGGTGAGAAACTATTATAATGTTATTATAAGAAATGAGAATTTGAGCTAAAAAGCAGAAGCTTTACTTTATTATTCAACTAATGTGCAAGACTTCCATTGTGGTGCATGTATATCTGTCTGCTTAGAGACCGTTCCCACTTTTTTCTTCCTTTCTCTACCAAGCAATATAGCACTGGCTGGATTAACCCCCCTCCCCCCCCCCCCCTCCTACATCTGGCTGGTACCCAGGAGTTATTCTCCTTCTCTCAATCCACACACCACCTCTCCCACCTCGTTCTACACCCCTTCTAATCCGTGAGTTCAACAGCCTAGCTCCACAGCGACCCAAGATCTAACTTGTCTCTGCAAAGCTCAATCAGCTACTAATATAAATATAATTTATTGCAGTGAATTTCAAATCCCACCCGTTATTTAATTGTAATCGCTGAGACCTTGAATGATTCCAAAGCAAACCATAAATTAAATTAACGTAACTTTGTTTTAATGTGATATATTCCTATTAGTAACCGTTATCCTTGTAGTAAATATTTTATTTAATAAATATGTTAAGAACTGTATTGTAATCCTTAGCTATGATAATCCTTTAAAGAAATATAAATCACTTTGGGTAAATTAAATTAACTTGGATTTAAATAAAAGCGCTTCTAAAACAAACTTTCAGCCTAATACTAACCATAACTTTAAATTGTATTAACTAAATTTACTTTAATGGTATTACGTAGACAATAAAAAGTGAGCATTGACACACGGGTAAGTAATTAAAGCTTATGCAGCAATGTAAGAAAACACATTGCAGATCGGTGGTGTAGAAGGGGATCTTTAGGTAAGATCTCCTAGATAACACTTAGGTTGCCCCACAAATCCTTAAAAGGCCTTACTGTGTACCACCGCATTGTTAAAAAGAAATAACATTTTATGGGCTCTCAATACTGAAAGTGACACATTTTATAGGGCAGATCATGGGAATCCGTGAAATATCGTTTGTTGATCTTGTGCAAAAATACAGTACCGAGGTGACTGCCATAATACAAGAAGGAAAGATTAGGTGACCAGCTGACTAGGTGTTATCAGCGTGGGTGTTGTGATTCTTCACAGGCTGGGTGCAGGAATTATCCTCTGAGGGCACTCCTGGTTGAGTGTCTGAATGAATGTACTCCATCCATGCAAAGAGAAGGAATTCCCTAGAGACAAGATAGAGAATAATATTATTTTCAGTAATGCAGAATATTAAATGATATGAGAAAAAATCTGGGCAAAAAGTCCAGTACTTTCTAGATCACTACCGAAAGACTGATATAAAAATACAAGATGATTTCTATAAAATTAACATTTTTACTAATTAAGCGCTCATTGGACTGTAACTCAGTGAAACGAAGGCTTTGATGTTGGTTGTCACTTGCTGTCTGATCACAGCACACATAGAAAAGTGCCCTCTTAAACAAGCTTACAGTTTTTTTTTTTTGTTCAGACCACAACATCAAGGTTTGTGTTTCTGTCCGAGGATATAGAGAATTTAAAAAAAAAAAAAAAAGTGTCTACTTTTGTCAGAGACCTGGTTTGGAGCGTATTGCAGCTACGTGTTCCCAGCATCACTGCTGTGCTCTGCAACTGCAGATGTTACCTTAATTGACCTGTTTCTCTTGGAAGATGGGTTGGAATAAGATGGTTTGTTGCCTGAAAACCTTGCAGTTCAGGAAGGTATATGCTGCAACATTATTCCACATTTTCTATCCGGGCCAACACTTGCTGGGGGACCTGCAGTGGTACCATTTAAATAAATAAATATGCCTTTATCGAACAGTTAATTGCAGTTCATCACAGACTATAGGTTCACACTGATGGAGATCTTGCATGTGTGGCAAATGACATAGAAAACATCACTGGTGACAGCACATCAAACAGATTGGTCCTTTCAGTGGAACTATAAGGATGGTGTGCTACTCTCAGCCGCTGCGTGTCGTAGATAAGAAATCTGCTGCCTCATTTCTGTAGATACATCACATGTAGTTTAAAGGCCGCAGGACCCGTCGACCTAACACATTTACAGTTCCAGCACTTAGTAGCATAATTGTGAGTTCTAGTCATGTTAATGGCATAATGGGCTAGTTGATGCAGTTGGATCTACCCAGTGGTAGCCCATCAGTAAACGTCTTGGAGAGACCTGTGAAGACCAGATAGCAAAAGCTCCGCCAGGGTGTGACTGGTGACCGGATTGCTCCACCTTCATCTGTGGGGAGCAACAGCTCAAACAGGGGAACCAGGAATGATTGGCATGTGGTACCTTTCAACACAGCGTTCACCTAGGGTAAGGTTTTTAATCCTGGATTGAAAAATACTTCCAGGTTCCTTCCTCACATTGTTTTTGCTGGGACTGATTCGTTTCCTATGGCTAGAGGCCGTGAAAATAGACTTGGCAGTTCTTGAGGTAGAGTAAGCTTTCCTTCTTTGTCTGGTTAATTTTTTTCGGCAATCTGATGGTCGATTACCAGGTTCACATTTTGTTACCTCTTTTGTGGTGTCCCAAAGCCCCAATATTGTGACACTACAGTTTAAATGGTCACATATGAAATGCTGAATGCCATGCAACAGAATAGATAGCAGTTTATAAATAGAATGGCCAGTTGGTAATTACTTTAGAAGAAAGGAACATACCCTAGTAGCAGGTTAGTAAATATTCACTCTGATCTACCTAGAAGATTTGGATTGCCATTTATCTTCTGGGCCAAAGAGCCAATCCCAGATGCATTGATAGGTCCTACATGATAGAAATTCAGTTAGTATTGAGCCCTGTGGCCATTGTTAACCAGTGGAGGAAACCTCCGAGGATCTCAAGTAAGATTGTACACATTTGTGTCTGAAACTACAGAAAGCTACAAAGTATCAGATCAAAGATGCCCTGTGTATCCATTATGAGTCAGTAGCAGCAAAATCCACCAGCCAAACAAAGGAAGATCCTGTTCTTGAAATAGGTTTGTTTTCTGTATCGCTTACAGGGGATTCTTAGGGCGGTGTAATGTTGATCTGGTGTCCAGACAGCTGTTGTTGGTGAACAGCTCTAGCCCACAACCCAGTGCTCATTGGGGCTGGCTAATTGATCAGTATACTCTAGCTGTCTCTCTCAGTGGTGGCAGAAAGGGTGGGACTCTTATCTTGAAAATTATTGCTTGTTATTTAGATTTTGCAGTGGCTTGGACACCCTTGGATTGGGATTACCCACAGTAGACACCAGAGAGCATAGGTGTCAGAGATTAGAACAGTGTAGCTTCAGCTTTAACCAGTGATGGCTTAGAAACAAGAGAAGTCAGGAAGCTGACTCTAGTCTTTCTGAAGTCAGGGTCTGCCTCCTCAAGCCTGTTGGATCAGACCACAGGCCTAGACTTTGTAGTCTCCTGAGCTGCATGGGTGGCACCAGAGATGGATAAAGGCATCTCACAGTTACAGAGTGTCAGGACAGAGCAGGCTCCACCTTCCCTGGATGTCGTTGTGTTCCCATGAAACTGGGCTGGTATGACCTTGAAGGGCTTTGGAAATAATTTTGTTGAGATGTTCGCAGACAGGTTCTTCCAGTCGGCTGGGTTTTCACCTTTAAGCATCAAATTACTCCTATTGGCAGGCGCTATCCAGCTCCTCTTGCAAGCAGCAGCAAGGCAGATTGATTGGCCTTTACGTTCTTCGGCTCGGTCCAGAAGGAGTAGGACAGCCGCAGCGGAGGTTCCTCTCTTTGCTCTTTTGACTTTCCTTCTGATGCTGATAACCAAGACCTCCTCAGAGCAGAGTTGAAATGTTGAACAAAGTACTACTTAGGGAGGTCAGCACTTTTCTGGCTCTGGTGGCAAAAAACTGGCCTACCAGCAAAGAGCCTTCTTATGAATGTCTGTAAAGACCCTCAGTTCCAAGGTTACATTCTTCCCATTCCAAAGGTTGTACTTCACTGAGCTGTGAGCCCTGCTGTCACCCCACCTCTAACTCCAAGACATGGTTAAAGCTGCCTCTGGTAGATTATGAAATGGCACCGTCTGGGAATACATTTTATGGGGCCATGTTCGTCACAGATAGAAAAGTGGTAGAAGTGGGTTGCACTCAGGCAGGGGAAATCAACAGCGTTTAAGAACAATAAGTTAGCCAGTTCCTCTGTCCCACAGTCACCAAGTGTTTGGGAGAGAGATGGGGAAGTGAAAGCCCCAGCTGGCAAGTCCCAAAAAACAACCATAGCCCTGCATATCGCTTCTCCATGTAGTACAGCATGCACACATGAAGTCAGTGGACCCCTGCACTTGCCAGCCAGAGCAACACACACTTGCAACAGTGAGAACAGGCACCATTATCTAATGTAAGTGATGTGATAATGGCCAAGGACTCCCCCAAATGATAGGAATCTGACCAGCATTTATACAGGGTGGAGCTGGAAGACTTTCTCTACGAAGGATATAATTTGAAAAGCTTTGCTTCTTACTAGAAACCATACAGCTACCACTATTACTTCCAAATAGCATGTGCCGCGAGGGCAGTAAGCACACAGTGAGCCTAACCAATTAAAGTCAGTCACAGCGTAGGGTTTTGTGAGGGAAGCGGCAAAGGAGAAGTAATTTAATCTCACGGAGTGACCCTCATTCATTAGTGTGGCATGCTTACCTGGGAAATGTGGAGGAGGAAATGTAATGATGTCCTTTTACGGGTATGGTGCTATAATGATTTATATCCTTTCTCAAATCCCAGGAGGCTACTATTCATAAATTGTTAGCATTCCCTATGCACTCTGGATACAAGCAAGTATTCTCTATGCTCGATATGAGTGATTGAAGAGAATGTTTTGTTGCCTTTCAACTTCACGAATGGCATAGGATTGACCGGCAAGCACAGAAGTGAACAGTAGGGACTCGTATACTGACAAACTCCAGTGACCTTTAGGCAGAGTGGATGGCTAAAAAATGTTGATGATGAACAGTTGTTGGAAATACTAAGACCCTGATGCATCCATTCAGAGCTTTTTTTTCCTTGTTCAAGGAGTCCCAGTTAATTATGACTTTTCCTGTAGGCAGTTGTACTTTTTTCTTATTCCCTTCACACATCAAGAATTCTTTCCCTAGAAGTTTTGGCTAGTTTTGATTGGTTCAGCAGGTTATATTGTGTGTTCATGGGGACCTTAGAGAATATCTTCTTGGACCTCATTTCCCTTAGTACATGTGAAGTAGAGAGGGCAAGAGCCACTCTCACAAAAGGCATTCATTTTGGGTCACCTCTGACAACAGAGCCCACATAAACGTGGACAAAAACAGAAGATTAAAGTGAGATCTCACAGTGCCAGCAGGACTGTCTCGCTTCATACTCAAAGGGTTGTCCAGAAATGTACAAGGGTAGTGCTGCATAGATTCATAATGCCCTGCAGAGGAAATTTGCCCCAACATTGTCCTCGCAGTGTTGGATCTGCCCTATCTAGAACTGTGTGCACATGTAAATACTAAAGACTTTCTTCATATTGAATTGAACGGATCATAATCTTACCAGTTCACATTCTTTATAAAGGAATGGCTTGATCCTGTCCAGCCACTGACTGACTTCCTCCCCACATCTTCTAAGAAAGATGTGATCCATTGTCTCACGTGCTGCAGATACTATAAGGAGAATCGGTGCCTGTTAGCCTTCGCCTAACACAATGAGCAGGTCCCGTCTGCCTTGCATAAGATGTAGTGCATCTCTTGAGATACATATACGTGTACGGTTATCGATCATGGTTTGCAGGTAATATCCGTGCTGTGCTCTGCCAGATGTTTATCCTGTCACCCCTTTGTTGCCTACCAAAATCGCATGTCCCATCTTTTGTCCACTTCATGATGTGAACTTCTGATATGATTGCATAGTGTAAAGGTGCCAAACCTAAGCAAACGCCGTGTAGTACCAGAGCCAGATCTCCTAGCTTGAGCAACATTGTGATGCTACTCCTGTAACATTTTTGCTTACCACAGCATTTATCAGTTAAGTTATTTATTCAAATTCTCAAATACAAATATGTAATGCATCATTTATTGTGGATGTCTACATACATCTGAGTGCCTTTACTCCTTTAGTTAAAAAAAAAATTATACTGCAATAGCTTTTAAATCCTTCCCTTAATTTGCAGACATGCACATCCTGTGGACAATGCGGGACTTTTCTCTTTCACAACCTTCTCCTGGCTGACTCCTCTTGCCCACCTCGCCTACAAGAAGGGAGAGCTTTTTCTGGAGAATGTGTGGCCTTTGTCCGACTGTGAAACGTCCAACATCAACAGCAGAAGGCAAGCAAAAATATTTTTTTCTAATGCGGTCTTAAGACTTAGGAAAGGATTTATCTAATATAAATCTGGAATTGGTGTATTTGTATTTTCTTATTGGCAAGCATTTCGACAAGGCTAAGGCGAGAATTTATACAAGGCATAGTATAAATAGTTTAGTTCAAGGGGCACAGAAGAACATCCATGAACAATGTAAACGGAAACCAAATCTTTTTGTGATGTTGGTTGGAAGAGACCAGACATGACAGTATAAGGTATTTTAATGGTAGATGTAAATGAATCTGAGTGTTCATGGGGATCCTGTTGTGGGCCTGGTTGTCAGTCTTATTGTTTGAAGGGATTTATCCATTATGTAGTCTTTTTAGCCGAAAACGTATTGCCACTTTTAGCCTGGTATTTGATGCAGTTTTGACTGGAAGTGCACTGGGTTCCTGCTTACCAGGTCCCCGGTGCCAGATCTATTTCCCTAAAACTGTGCAATTGTTACCCAGTTGATAATAGCTTTGGCCCTCCGTAAGTCCCTACTAAATTGTACTCCTTGTACCTAGGGCCTGGGTACCAAAGAGGGACCCCAAGGGCTGCAACATGTATTGTGCCACCTCTGGGACCCCTCACCTAGAATATGCAGACTGCCATTGCAGGCTGCATGTCTTGGTGCAGCTAAAAGTGAAAACACAATATAGCCCACAGCCTGTGTGCCATGTCTGTAACACTGCATGCAATATACGTAAGTTACCCCTACAGCAGACCTTGCAGCCCTGAGGCAGGGTGCATTAGATTACATGTGAGGGCCTATCTGCATGAGTGGATTTGCCCCTGCAATGTCTTTGTCGAGTTTTAGCCATACTGAGTGAACAGGAAAGATATTTTAAGAACATGTGCTGGACACTGGTAAATACGAGTTCCCAAGCTACAGGATGGCTTCACTGAAAATAAGGACGTTTGGTATCAAACATCTCATATGAATAAACCCTCACTGATGCCAGTGATGGATTTATTAATACATGCACCTGGAGGTGCCCCCTGAAAAACCTACCATTTGCCCCTGTGCAGACTGACCAGTTTTAGGCAGCCTGCCACCACCAGATACGAGTCTGACACCCCTGCTACCCCCCCACTTGTCCCCCCTCTGATCCCCCGGGTGAGAGTCTTTGCTCTTGAGGCAGTCATAAACCAAACCTGCTCCCACAGAATGACCTGCGACTCTGCATTCCAGGTCCAGGGGCTTCCAAGAAGCCCCCCAAGCTTAGCATGCGGAAATGGCTTCCCTCAGAGGAGATAACCCTCTTGCTGTTAAAGGGTGAGTTGCTGATGCCTACAAGTTGGATGCTGTAATGCATATTTCTCTAAAGTAGGAGTCACATTGTTCCACATTTAACTACAATATTTGTGTGAGCACTTTGTATGTGCTGCTTTCTTTCCATTGTGCTTGGAAAATGTCTTAGGGATCCAGTGCTCATTTTTCCCTTATGATTTCTTCAGGTTAGATCGATGGTGGCAGGAAGAGTTGAAGGAGCGCGGGCCCGAAGAAGCATCTCTCCGGCGGGCAGTGTGGATGTTCTGTCGAACCAGGCTGTGTATTTCCGTAATGTGCCTGATGCTTTCCCAGCTGGCTGGTTTCATTGGGCCTGTAAGTAATTCCATCCTTTTTAATACCCACAGTCAGCTCACCCCACAGCTGTAGCTGTTCCCCACCCACCGTTGCCCTTCAAGCTTGACCCCATTCACAAACTAAATGTAAAAAGGCTAGGACATGATTGAGGGGACCCGTTAAGTTGCTAACAATTTGGGTCACGCCATTTATTTATTTTAGGGAGTAAATCTTACTGATTAATCTGCCTTTTTGATACATTTGTGCAATATTGGCTTCATCTTAAGAAATAGCCCTGCTTCAAGAGAAGCCTGTAGTTGTATGAAAAACAGCTTTGATGTGTTGCTGGTGGCCCCATTCTGCAGCATCCTGCTGTGGCTGACCTTTGAGTAATTGCCTTCATCTCTCAGGTCTTGGAAGTACACTGAAGCTTTTTGTGAATAACAGAGTGACAGAATAACATTCCAGTGAGCAGTGGCTAAGTAGGTGGCTGGTGTTTTCTTAGGAGATCAGTGTTCCTGTGACTGATTCAGAATACTACTCTTTGCTCTGTGTTATTGGGCGATGAGCAACATGTATATTTTAAAAACTATGTACAGATTTGAAGACTGGGCAAGAGCCTGCCTTCTTTAATTATGCTTCAGTGTGTCTGAGGAAAGGCCACATATCTGTGGCATAGGTGGTCCTGATATTAGTTGCAGAAGTAGATAATGTCACCTAACACTTGCTATTTCTTTTTCCTAAAGGAAGGCATGTCTAACACATGTGCAGAACCCATCTGCTTTCTTCCAATTTATTTAATCCTTTTTAACCCAAATTTCATATTTCATATGGATAGTTGATGTAATTCTCAGATTATTCTATAAATCATCTGTCCACAAGTTTTGAATTGCAGAAATAGGCCCAGGTGGCTAGCGAGAAAAAGAATAAAATTGTGCTCATCACTGACACTACCAAGGTCTCTAAGTAGCATCCTACATGTGCAGTGTGGTTGTATGATGAACAGAGCTTCAGTCTGCATTGATCCTTTCCAATTTTATGAAACAGAATTACTTTTCAGGGTCTTGTCTGTAAACGGCTTCTATGATAGTGCAATGCAGCGTAACGCTTAATGGAACTCACTCAACCCATGCTGCGTAGTTTTTATGTTGGTGTTAATCCCAGTGTCCCTTTAGGACCTAGTGCACATATATTGGGTATCTTTTATTGAGCTTGCTCATGTTACTTTATTCATGTTGATGCCATCTTGTCTCTCATCTGTGTTTACTGCGCACCCTGTGCGGGATAACGCCAGGCTACTTTGCTCACTAAAATTTTATTCTTACAAATTTGTCTTGAGGTGTAGGAAGAGTTTGTAGTTCTATTTGTCACTGTGCAGTAACACTGGATGATCCTTTCATGGGTAAGTACAGACGAGTTTCGCACTGCTGAGGTGTAATTAATTAACAGAACCTAAATGATAATTGATTGTGATATCTTTGTTTAAATGCTAATAAGCTCCTCGTTTCACAACTGGTTTATGAGTTGGCTATGTATGATGTACGTTAGCAGTGATCGGCTTTTGGAGAATTGATGATCTCATGACTGTTTGATAACAACACTTCTAGCAACTCTGATGATTTCATAAATGTCTACTGCTTCCCTGTTTATAAAATAATTCTTCGCAGACTAATAATGTTTTTCAAAACTCAGCAAGTCACTGCTATGCGTGAAGGTAAGGCAGATCTTCTGTAACTGCCAGGCTGTCCTGGGCTTGGCAGGGGGATCTTTTAGTCCCCACGCATTCCTGAAATGAGAGGAAAGATCTGACTTGCTTAACGTCTAGCAGTTCTTTGATGCCTGTCGATGTCTAGAATCAATTCTGTATGATTTGCCCATATGACAGGATTCACTGTGTAAAACTGCCAGTTTTGCTGATTTAAGTGATTGAGGGGAATTAACGCAACCAGCTTCACCAAGAAGAGCTTCTGTCATTGGTACACTTCAGGGGCTGGTAACTGATCTTTTACTTTTCTCTTTCTGTCAGCAGGGATAACTCTTGTTCCGTTTGGGTAACCTACGATGCTCGAAGCTGGTACTACTTAAGTTGAGTCATGGGGTAACCTTGTTTTCTAGGACCCCTCTGGCAGTTATTTGGAAGAATTACATTGCTGCATATATGTTTAGTATTTCTAATGCAGTTTAGAATATTTAAATTGCAAATGTATGCTCATGAGCTCTTCAAATTAAGATTAGGCAGGTTATTATATGAACCCCTGTTAGAATGATGGCCAGAACCTTGAAGTTTAAGGAGGAGATCTTCAACAAATGATCAGCTATCTTCAGTTTGCCTGTTGAAGAAGTTAAATGTCCCATGAGGAGGATGTATTAAGTCCATGGTGCTGGTCCATTTCACAAGGTTTGGATGTTCTAGTTCCCTCCAAACACCTTCGAGGAGATGCTAGCCTTATTGTTTGAATTGTTTCTGTGGTTGGTGGAGACTGTTAACCTGTCACGTTTCCACCTTACCATATTGGTGTTTCTATGCTTCCATACAGTTTTCAATCTCACTATGGTGATTGAAGTGCTTTCTGCAGAAATGTCATAAGGAAGAGCAGTTTAGGAGACCTGGAGCACAATATGTTAATGTCACCAAACACCTGAAGGCAGTCTGCCTAATTTTACTCCTGATCTAATCTTCTTCATTGTGTCCTTCAATAATATTGTTTTGACCAACTATGCTGAATGTGAAGCTGATTTCAAAGGTATTCTCAAACAAATGTAAGCTTATTTCTTTTTTTAATTAGAACACAAAAACACGGTCTTTTCCGCCGAAATAAATTCAGCATTCTAGTTGGAGGACAGCATGTTACCTTATGCTTGTAATTCAGTGTTCAAGGTTAGTGGTATAGCCCTTGTGACCAGGGTGCCCAACAGGCATATGAGCACTTGGACGCTTGCGATATTTGCTGGATAAAAACATCAGATAAATGTGTCAAGACCGCTAGTGTAATAAAAAATAATTTACATACCTTTTGGTTATCCTGAAAATGAACCCAGATGTGTGTTGCACATCCGTGCCTCAATAAAAAAACACAACTCTTTTGAGCTTCTTGGTCTGTGTGGCAGCATTGAGCCTCATTGTAGTGTCCTGGACTGCAGGTTGACACACTAAAAAATGGATACATTAAAGTAGGACAGTCACAATGAGTATAAGACTTGAAGATGCAACTCTGGCATGCACAACAATATATTTCATATATTGCACAGAGCACAATAATTTTAGGAGTAATTACTTGGTGCTTGGTTATTTGTTTAATGTACACCAAAGCCATAGGAAAGGACAGCGAGGATGATATTGTTGTTGCAGGGTCCAAACCTTAGGTGGGTCACTTGGTGAAGCATATAATACACATTATTAAGGACATTGATTGTGTGTAGCTGAAGGCACAGAAGACCTGGTTTTAAGAGTTGTGTACAGGTTAAAGTAAGGCTTCTGTACAAGGATGAAGGCCAACGTGGAGTCTTTTCTGAGGTTATTGTTTACATTAACACCAACCTAATACTGTTACCAGCAGAGAAGACCTCAAACTCAAATTAAAGACTCTGCCTCAGTTTTGTTTTCATCTTTCAGAAGGTGGTTATCGGGGCTGGATCTACTGATCAGCCCAACATGAAGCCCATCCTGTATGAAAGATGTGGGGGCCTTTCTGTGTAAAAGAGAAGAAAGTCAGTTGTGCTCCTTAGGGATGATTGTCATTTTAGAAATCATCAGCTTTGCCCAGTTTATCCAATAAACCCTTCTCGGTCCTATTTTTTCAAGTGGCTGTGGTAAAGAAAAGTGTTTAATGCTTCCAAGCTTAAGTCGTAGTCTTTAAACCTTTAGCTATATTCTTTAGTGTGAAAGAGTTAAATATTGCTCTCTTTGGTGCTGGTGTTCGCAGAAGTGGTTCACATCTTGGGAACATGAAGATTGACCCTTGGATCCTTCGGGTTTGGTAATATGGCTTTTGATTGGACTGTACTGGTCTTGTCTGGATTTGACGGCATTGTGCATTCTTGCTTATTGTTGAGTTTCTAGGACCAACATTTTCATGGTTTACATTCCTATATGTTTTCAAACCTGAGAGGATTATGCAGGTGTAATGTTAAAGGTTAAGAGCATGGCTTTACTAAGAGGTGTTTTTAGACATTTTCGGTAGTCATTTTCCATGCTGAGGACGGAGTTTAGTTTCGAAGACTAAGCATAAGGCAATCTGGTCTGATGATCGCTTTTCTTCTTGCTTTTTGTCACCCCTCCCCCCCCACCTTTTAGAGGGTCAGTGATTGAAGAGCAATGGCCTCACCCTCAGGCAGTTGTAGGATGAACTTTAAAAGACCCATGCCCTAAAGAACACTTCACAAGTCATTTGTTAACAAAAAGGTAACACTTGCATCGGTGAGCCAGATGGTAGTAGCCTTGTGTGAGGGCACAAACACAGTTTCCCCTTCTGATAATTGGAAGGTAGATCTGCTACAACCTTATAGGTACGTCTGTCAGGCAGTCTTTGTTTTTGGTCTGCTTCCCCATTACCAAATCATGGACGTTGCGTATGGTTTCCCCTTGCCTTCTATGGCTTGTCTTTGTTCTTGCAGCTATCTTTCTACATTTGTGTAGAACAGAAGCATAACTGAAGCTTAGAAATCATTGGTTTGTTGTGGTGTAATGTTGAATGTGCTCGGGTGTCCTCATTTTCACCTTGCATACACTTTTTTACTCCGTGAACCAAGGGACGTTGACGGTCTAGGCCCTTGTGTACACCCAGGGTGTGTAGAAGCACCGGAAGTATATCCTTCTTGCTATCTTGCACAGACAGGTGTGTGTTAGGATCAAATTCATCTGGCCTTTTTAGTAAGAGGTGGATGAATAAACCCCAACTAATCCTCTACTAGAAACCCACATAATAATCAGATCTGGAGCTTTGAAATCAGTCGAAAAATTACTGATCTAGTAAGTCCTTACCAGTGCTTTACTGTGTTTACTCTGGTTAAAATGTCAGCCCATTATTCTCTTGGCAGCGTAATATAGGAGAGAGGGGTAGATCATTTACTCTCTGTGATACTGTGTAGAAGTCTGAAGAGTTCACACCCTAAAAGTGCAGTACAGGTAAAGTAGAAGAGTACCAGAGCTGCAGTTTATTTTCAGGGATTTGCAGACTTGTTTCAACTTCAAATGATAACTATACTTCTCAGTAAAATGAGCATACCCTCTTAGTGCAGGATTTCATTATCACATTTAATGAGTTGAAGCTTTTTTTAAATGTGTGTAGGGCAAGAAGGCAAAAAAGACGTGCGTTCCTACGGATCCCACTATGCGTGTCGTGTCCCTAAAGACATGTGTGCACGCGTCTTAAGAGACCATGGATCTGAACACCTGATGGATTGTGGGAGGTATGTGGGAGGGTGAAGGGTGGGACCATTACTCTGTAGTGGGACCAATGACAGAAGCTATTCTTTAGAATTTTCAGGACGGCTGTATTCTGCGGTCAGATTGAGCAGATCCCGCTACACAGGATCACCTGGAAGCCACATTCACAGGTAAGGAGAAGTTTACTAAACAGGAATGCTTACAGGAGACAAAAGAAGCTCTTGATAAAATATTACACAGATAATAAATTGATAATTAAGTTGTCAATTTTAATTGTTTTTTAAAAATAAACTTTTATTAATTATTTTAAGGTAATATGATGCACGTGATGATAAAGATTTATTTTTCATTAATTCTCTAACCTGCAGATTATGTCCAGTTCTCACTTTATCGATTTTTTTTATTTTATTCTCTTTTCCTTCATATGAACGTTTTAATATTTTTCAAGCTCTTGGAATAGTGTTGGGGGGGTGGGGACAAAGGACACCCCTTTGCTATTTTCCCTTCTTCCTCCTTTTGCCTGCAGCATTTAAGCAGTGGCCGACTGGACCAAAAACATGGATAAAACCTGCTTTGTTCATTTGTAAACTGCACACTGCAGTTGTAAGAGGGAAAAGAAATGGAATAAGGAGAATAAGATGAATCAAGATCTCAGGTGGAATCGAATCTCAAGATGAGTCACTTACTGGGGCATGATAGCCGTTCGAAGAAATTGTCACTGTACAAAAGACCTCCCTGTTTGACTTCTGTTTTTAACACCTAGAAACAAAAATAAAACATTTTTTTTTTAAGGGGTCTGCAATTGCGTGCTCTTGTAAATTTGCAGACTTTGGGAGGAAAGCAGAGTTTACCCATTCCAGAAAGAAGACATTCTGAATGAAAATTTACAAATGAACAAGAACTGGAAGAAACTGATGCAGCTGAACGATAATTTAAATCATAAATCTCTCTTGGCCACTCCTCTCTTTACCTTTCATCCAATTCCTCAGTATTCTGGAATGTTTTTAGCCAGAAAAAAACGTATTCTCAATTAATTGTGAAGGATTCAAAGATTACGAAGAGTTCATAATAAAATGGCATTGCCTGGAGAAAACCTCTGTAGACTTACTCTGTTTCACTTCAGCAACCTGAGAACAAAGTTGGTGCTTCCCGGATTGCAGCATTACAGCCTCGTGTGGCTCCTGCGTCTACATTGCTTAGTAAGCGACAAATGCGTTCGGCAATCAATCGTACCTTTTTTGCGCGTGCGTTCCTAAAGCCTTAGCATCTCTGTAGGCTCTCCATCATTCTACACTTTCAGCAACCAGGCGGCCCATTCTCCTGCTAACATGCTTCTCAAAGGTTGAGTCCTTTTAAAACAGTCTTATTTTAAAAATAATGTAATTAATTTTAAACGCATGCTATGCCTAAGCACCTTGTATTTCCTATTGCTAACCCCATGCTCTATTTCTCCACTGCGCTTCGCTCCTGAGCCCCACATGCCATGAAGATTGTAGACCAACAGCGTAGAGTTTCTGGGAGGGTTAAGGTTGGGGGCAGGGTCACAGTTGCAGTTAGAGCTCAACAACTTAATTCTGCTGCGGGAGTTATTTCTGGGCATCCTGGGGGCATGTGCTCTTGGTTTTTGGGGATGAGGGTTAGCAGGATGATATTAGTTTCACCCACCTATGTTGTTTTCTTTCTCGCTACAGTTTATTTCATGTGTTATTAAACTGCTCATATTTATTTTCAGGATTATATTGCAAAATGCCCTTCTCAATCCTCTTTCCGTACAACTGTAGGTACTTTGTTCTTTTTATCAAATAAGCACGTTGAAAACACTGAATAAGTAATGACAATATCTTTAAAATGATGCCTAAATCAGTCTTACATGTACTCTGCTGTATATCTAAAGTATTTATTTCCTTTAATTGTTTGTAATTCCTCTAGATAACGAATTGCTGTCGCAGATGTGTGCGATCGGTTTTTATGTTGCGTAAGAATAGCAGGTGCTCACACGGTATATTTGTGGCCCATGAAACTTGTTTGATGAGAGGGAGTAAGGCTGAGTGGGTAATTCAGAGGGTTACTACTTAATTTTACATGAAATGCATTGAAGTGTAAGAACCTTTATTTAGGGTTGAGAGGGAAATGGTTAAGTATTTCCTCTTAGTGTTTAAACCTTTAGCATTGTTTTCTGTTTTACCAGGTATAGCAACACATCCTACTTCTAAAGTCGATACATAGGTATTCTGGAGTCTGTTGGTTTCTCAATCTAATTCTTTTTCTACCTTAATATTAACAAATGTTGGAAGGTGTCATGGAAGGTACCAGTAGCGGGTCTTCACGCCATCTGCCTTTCTTCCTGTTAGGCGTTCGTTGTGAAACGTCTCCTGGAGTACACCCAGCAGAGCGAACCCAATGTTCCCTACAGCTTGCTGTTGGTGTTCGGCTTACTCTTGACGGAGGTGGCTCGATCTTGGTGTTTAGCGCTCACTTGGGCTTTGAATTACCGGACCAGTACAAGGCTTCGCGGTGCCATCTTGACCATGGCGTTCAAGAAAATCCTGAAGCTGAAGAATATCAAAGAGAAGTCCTTGGGAGAGGTAAGACGCTGGAGCCCCTCCAGACCGGATACTGCTGTATTATGTCTGCATTTGTGTATTGCTTCTTTCCCCAGAAAGGCAGAGAAGTGGATTTCTAGGCAGGTAGAGTGCTGCACCATGGGTGTACTTGATTGACAGGACACAGGATGTAGCTTTTTAGTAAAGCAGTAAAACTGGTAGTGTCTCACATTGTTGATGCAATTGCCTCTATCCTTTTGCTTACTGCATGGGGTTTCTTGTTTTCTTTATGGTGCAGAGCAATAGTACATCTTAGGAAATTCTGATGAGCTCTGTCACATTAATAACCTGCCATATAGAAGGCAGTGTCTGTGTATATATGAATGATCCTGAGCTAGAGGTGGACACGTCAGCAGTGTTACCTTTCAAGAGTGGCTGTGGTTTTGAATATAGTTTGACATGAGAAAGCCCTTGAAATGCACAGCCACCTTTCCTGCTTAACTGTGGATTTGTTGTATGGATCGAGTTCAGTAAAACTATGTACCATTTCATTGAAGAGTTTGGAGCTGCTGTGAAGTGAATTCATCTGTGAGGAGGTAAAGTCCTCTCGGAGGTAAACATGTGATGTTCCTTTTTTCAGACACTGGAGAAAAGATTAGCAACACTGGCTTGCATTTTTTTGGGGAAACAACAGATCTCTTAGACAAATTGTGGGCATTTATGTAAGTTGGTCTTGCAGGACTGCATGTACACTTCATCTTCAGGGAAGGGCTAAGACTAGGGGTTTGACTCAGTCTTCTGAAGGGGAATCACAGTGGCAATCCTCACTAGTGCAATATGTTTCTCCACATTGATTATCTTGAGTGCCAAGAGTCATCTGTTTGATCCTGTGAAATGTTCACAGACAAACCACAGTGGTCTGAGCATCATAGCAGGATCCCACAATTCCTGTAATGGACCAGTTTCTCAAAGTTAGGTGGTGACGTAGGACCGCACTTCTTTAATTAGAAACATGTTTGAATCTTTGTTGAGGCAGGCTCCTTCTACGACCTTTTTAGGTTGTTTTCTCAGAATTGTGCCCCCAAATCACATCAAAGGGCAGATGAGTATCAGCATCTGTGGTTTTTCAGTACTGAAATCCTTCAAAATAATTTGCGCATCAAAGTCTTCCTTTTCTGCTTGAAATAAAACTGCATGTTTGTATCCTGACTCAAAAGATTTTCAATCGGTGGTTGAAGTGCATGTTATGGCCTGGCCTCTAACTTTGGCTTGGGTACAACCTTTTCTTTACCCGAGCCACCAAATTGTGGTACTGTGTCAAGACCTTCTGTAAAGTGAAATTTTAGAGGTGTGCTTCATGGATCTTCTTCCCCGCTAACCCATTGTTGTTGGTAATTAGAGGCCTAGTACTTTAGATAATAGTAAAATAAGCTTTAGAATGTTTTTGAGGAAGTCCATGTAGTGGACATACTCTAGTTTATCACAGAACTTTTTATTTGCTATTTTTTTTATCCTAACATAGAGAAACCTTCACCTATGTGATCAAATCATATCATGCATTCAATGACATTGTCAAAAACTAATAGTCCTGTGTGCAAGTCAGAATTTCTTTGTCACATGATACAGGAGTAATTATTACATCGGAGCTCTTATCGGGTGACTGCTCAGCCCTCCACAGGGCTTGGTCGCCCCACTCACTGCTGCCGCTCCTGCCTGCCTTTGCCGCCTCCTGCCTGCAGATTCCTTCGCTCGCTGCTCCTGGGATTTCCCGCCGCTGCCTCCCTGCGGCCCCGCCCCCCTGTGATTCCATTCGCCGGACCGCTCCCGCCACCCAGCTGCTCCTCCCTCCCGGCTCCTTACTTATGACGCCCCCAGAGCGACCGCGCAGCGGACGCGCGCAGCGGGAGCACCGACTGAGCGCCGAAGGTGCGCCAAAGGTAAGCCCGTCTGCGCCCGTCCGCGCCTGGACCGCGCCCAGCGCCAGACCCCCTGGTCCTCGCCCTCGCCAGCACACCCTGCACAGCTACGATGCCAGAACACTCCACGCACTCAACGCCGGCCGAAACACCGCCTGCTACCGAGCCACCCCGAGACGCACCCACGGACCCTTCACCTGCCTGACCTGCCGCTTCACCAGCCTACGACCCAACACTGCACCTACTAAACCGAGCCCCAGCAACAAACACCTGATGTGCATCCTGCTCAACACCCGCTCCGTTCACAGGCATGCCGTCGAACTCTGGAACCTCCTCGACTCGACAGCACCAGACATCGCCTTCCTGACGGAAACCAGGATGAACGCCTCCTCAGCACCCGACGTCGCCATCGCCGTCCCAGAAGGCTACAAAATCACCAGGAGGGACCGCGTCAACCAGACAGGAGGAGGCATCGCCATCATCCACAAGAACACCATCCGCATCACGACCAACTCCGATGACACCTTCACCTCCGCCGAACACCTCCACTTCCAGATACACACCAACCCCAAGACCACGCTCAGAGGCACCCTCATCTACAGACCACCGGGACCACGCACACAGTTCAGCGAAGACATCACAGACTTCGTCAGCCCCCACGCCATCAATTCCACCGACTACATCCTCCTGGGGGACCTCAACTTCCACCTGGAGGACGACAAGGACCGCAACACCACTGCTCTACTGGACAACCTGGCCAACCTCGGACTCAAGCAACTGGTAACCACCCCTACCCACCACGCCGGCCACACGCTTGACCCAGTCTTCTCATTCAGCAAATATGTCACCTTCAGCCACTCCACCAATCTCCAGTGGACTGACCACAGCTGCGTCCACTTCAGCTTCAGTAAAACGACGACCCACCACCACCCTCAACAAACCCCCCGCAGGAGCTGGAACAAGATCACCGGCGACCAGCTCACCACCTTCCTCAGCCAGAACCCCCCCACCAGCTCAACGGACCCCAACGAAGCCGCCAACAACCTCACACAGTGGATCACCAACTGCGCAGACGCCCTCGCACCACTGAAGAAGAACCCCCCCAGCAGACGCAGCAGCAAGAAAGCCTCCTGGTTCACCGACGAGCTCATCACCTCCAAGAACTGCCGCTCCCTGGAGAACACCTGGCGCACCAACCAGACCACAGACAACATGACGGCCCTCAAACACGCCACCCGCAAACACCACCAACTGATCCGCGCCACAAAGAAGACAGCCTTCAAGGAACGACTGGACAACAACACCCACAACAGCAAGGAACTCTTCAACATCGTCAAAGAGCTCTCCAACCCCGACGCCGGAAACAATGACATCACTCCCTCGCAAGACCTCTGCGACTCCCTCGCAGCCTTCTTCCACGACAAGATCGCCAACATTCACAACAGCTTCGGCCCACCAACCACAAACCCCACCACCGAACCGATGCCACCCTCCGCACCTGGACCCCAGTCAGCACCGAAGACACAACACGCACAATGAACACCATCCACTCCGGATCCCCTACGGACCCCTGCCCACACCACATCTTCAACACGGCCGACCACATCATCGCACCCCACCTCCGTGACATCGTCAACGCCTCCTTCAACACCGCCACCTTCCCGGAGTGCTGGAAACACGCCGAGATCAGTGCCCTGCTGAAGAAACCAACTGCAGACCCCTCCGACCTCAAGAACTACCGCCCCATCTCGCTCCTCCCGTTTCCTGCCAAAGTCATCGAGAAGACCGTCAACAGACAGCTAGCTGCCTTCCTCGAGACCAACAGATCCCTCGACCACTCGCAATCCGGCTTCCGAGCCAACCACAGCACGGCGACCGCCCTCATCGCAGCCACAGACGACATCAGATCCCTAATGGACAATGGGGAAACTGCGGCCCTCATCCTCCTGGACCTCTCCGCAGCGTTCGACACTGTCTGCCACCGCACCCTGGTACAGCGCCTGAACAACACCGGCATCCAGGAGAAGGCCCTGGAGTGGATCACCTCATTCCTCGCCGGAAGAACCCAGAGAGTCCGCCTCCCCCCGTTCCGGTCAGCGGCCACCGAAGTCATCTGCGGAGTTCCACAAGGGTCATCGCTCAGCCCCACCCTCTTCAACGTCTATATGAGCCCCCTCGCAACCATCGCACGTCAACACAACCTCAAGATCATCACCTACGCCGACGACACCCAGCTGATCCTCTCCCTCACCAGCGACCCGGACGCCGCCAGAGCCAGCCTACACGAAGGGATGAAAGACGTCGCCGAATGGATGAAGAACAGCCGCCTGAAACTGAACTCAGACAAGACGGAGGTCCTCATCCTGGGATCATCACCATCCGCCTGGGACGACTCCTGGTGGCCCCCCGCCCTGGGAGCCACCCCCAAGCCAACGGACCACGCTCGCAACCTAGGCTTCATCCTGGACTCCTCCCTCTCGATGACCAGACAAGTCAACGCCGTCTCATCTTCATGCTTCAACACCCTGCGCATGCTTCGAAAGATCTTCCGGTGGATCCCCACCGAGACCAGGAAGACGGTCACCCAGGCCCTCGTCACCAGTCGGCTGGACTACGGGAACGCCCTCTACGCCGGCACCGCCGCCAAACTCCAGAAGAAACTCCAACGGATCCAGAACGCCTCAGCACGACTCATCCTGGACATCCCCCGACACAGCCACATCTCCGAACACCTGAGAGACCTGCACTGGCTCCCCGTCAACAAAAGAATCACGTTCCGACTCCTCACCCACGCACACAAGGCCCTCCACGACCTGGGCCCCAAGTTCCTCAACAGCCGCCTGACCTTCCACAAGCCCACCCACCAGCTCTGCTCCGCCAGCCTCGCTCTCGCCACCGTCCCCCGCATCCGCAGAGCCACCGCCGGAGGAAGATCCTTCTCCTACCTTGCAGCCAAGACATGGAACTCCCTCCCCATCCACCTCCGGACAACGCAAGACCATCTCGCCTTCAGGAAGCAACTCAAGACCTGGCTGTTCGAGCAGTAGCGTTCCCCCCCCCCCAGCGCCTTGAGACCCTCCGGGTGAGCAGTGCGCTATACAAATGCCTTTGATTGATTGATTGATAACTCACTTTATACACCAAGCAACAATATCTGTCCAAGCATAAACACTGAAAAAACATATATCCGAGATGAGAAACATCAGGAAGACTATCCTGTAGCAGGTCCCCAGACTCAGCTCAATTTGGCTAAATAAATTTTCTGCCACAGATAAATAGGGGCTGTTTAGGCAAATGACCCAACCAGCTCTCAATATGAAGTGTAAACCACATAATAACCAGTAAGTGGGTGATGGGGAGGCTTTGAAGAACAGTAGAAAGGCACATCCACAAAGGGACATCCACAAGCCCAAATACATTCCCTACACCATTGGGCGTCCTGAATATTATCTCAGATCTGCAGGAGTATCCTGAGGAAAAACAAATAGTGTGGGGAGGGTATTGCCACTGGTTGCATGGGATGAGGAAGAACTGGAATGCTTTGGATTGCATTCCTCTGTGAGGTAACAATCACTGACATACACCTTTTCACCCAAATAAGGGATTTTCTTCGTTATTTCGGCTTTCAGCTTCCGGCTTGTGTACAGGCTGCTACTGCACTGTTTGAGTGGCAACATAAACACTGTTCTGGTCCAGACACCTTTTTGTAAAACACCCATCAATGTGCAAGATTGTCAAATAGATGTGGGTGAGTCAAATTTAATGTAATATTATATTCCCACATTACTGATATTGACACTTTGGGGAAAAACTAATATTTTTTCCTAACACAATCGCTTCACATTTAATGGCACAAAATGATAGATTAATTACATTTGGGAATGATTATATGCATTGAAATTCAAAAACTGAGCACGATTACGCTATGTAAAACCCAGCGCGATCTCTCTGCATGGAAAATAAAAAGATAAAGTAGTGCAGAAACCAGGCTGAAAACCTGGAGCCTCGTATGTTTTCAGTAGTTGGCCGGTGCACTCAAGGAGGGCTAAACACCGGAAAAGGCATGACATATGCATGCCTTTCACTTATGAAATCAAGCAGATTTTTAAAAGGCAAGCCCACGAACCAATGAAATTGACAGGCATGACATGGGCGTGGTTAAAAGCCCAAAGAGAGATTACAATAGGGTGCTTGCCCCTAAAAAAAGATTATGGGGCAATGTTGGCTTACACGTGATGTCATAGACCCCGCCTGTGGCCATCGCCAACCTAGAAAAAACATTACCAAGTCAGGATTTCCAGATCAAACCACTTGGTGTCAGGATAATGCAAAGCTTGTAAATCTAGAAGCATTCCATGCTGAAAAAACTATTTTAACAGGTAACTAACCAGTTTCTTTCCAAGACCAAAAACTAAATGAGATAATACACAACCTTTAAAACTTTAATAGGTTAAGACTGCAATACTGCTCCTCAAATCCATTTGGGCCTTAGACTGATCATGAATGTAAAAGAGAGAAGCATATTTTTTTATGGTAAGGTGCATTCCTTTGTTTTGTAAAATCCTTGAGATAATCAAAGTTCTTACAGCATCTATAACAAATCCACAGAGGTTTTGTTTTCATTCTGATTGTTGGATAACATTGTCAGCTGCTGCCCACAGATTGGGTTCAGATAGACGAGTGTCTAACTGAACCTTCGCCCCAGTTTCTGCACATTATTTGTTCCTGGTTTTTCTTGTGGTCCTATCTCCTGATCTTTTGCTATTTTGAAATATCCCATGGTTTTTAGATGTACTGCATTAAAGATGGTAACATTAGTTTCCTGTGGGTCTCCTAAGTAAGAATATTTATTTGCAACATTGATCTGTATCCTTTTGTATGTGATGGACATAGCATTTAGTTTATCTTTTATGCTATTTCTCTTCAGAAAAATTAAGTAAATATTTAAAGTATTCAGGTTTTGATTGCCCTGACCCACCAAGTGAATTGTGTTTTTCAGATGATAAACGTGTGCTCCAGTGATGGTCAGCGAATGTTTGAAGCAGCTGCTGTTGGTAGCTTGCTTGCTGGTGGACCAATCGTTGCTATTCTAGGCATGGTGTACAATGTCATTATTTTAGGACCCACTGGATTTTTGGGATCTGCAGTCTTTGTCCTCTTCTATCCTGCAATGGTGAGTAATTAGCAATTTTTTGAGGAAAGTTTGAAAACGCATAGCATCGCATGATGCAGTGTAACACAAAATGTTTAAAACCTTATTCTAGTGCTGACTATGGAATTGTCCTTTTTTTTTTTCTCTATAAATCTTAGCCTGTGACATAATGAACATGTGCTTCACCGCTCTGTCACAATGTACTTCTCCACATAAGGTATTGCACCCACAGAATGATAGCCCTCAGGATGAAAACTGAAATCAACTCTAGAGAATGGGAAAGGAGAAAGATGTCCCATTTTCCAATCTTGCCCACAGGCAGCTTTAGATGTTTGTGGTTGAAAGGCCTATTTCGAACGACACCCCTATTTACAGTGGGCTTTCAGTCGGCCCCTTGCTCATCATCGCTTGCCTTTATTGTAGGCCCCTTTTGCTTGCTTCTCAATTGAAATCTTTCCTTACTCCTCTTGTGTTTGTTTCTCCCCTGGAGCATAGCTTGTTTGTCAAACTATTTTGTGGTTGACCTGCAGCCACCGCCTTCCACTGCTTACGTTAAGATAATTACATTTTTTCCCTTTTTCATTCCATGGGCGTTCAATGTTTCTTTGTCTCTCCCCCCCACTTCCGTTTATGTTGCTCCCTCTAGACCATAGCATAGATGTTAGTACTTTGAAACTAGAAAGAGGGAGATTTCAAATAAAAGAATCAGAGAATTTTTATTTCCCCCCGACCTACGTTGAATCAAAGTTAATTTTAGCCAGGAGACTTTTCGGCTTAAAAAATCATGACTGAATTGGGCCTTTCTTGGGTATGCTTTACACCACCCGCTCCTCATGTTCTCAGTCTTTGCCACAGCCTTCAGATTTTGTGTTGCTTCCCCAACCAATCTCCGTCCTAACTGGCCTTTTTTCCTATATTACATTCTCCCCCCGCCTCTTCCTGCTCACCATCGCAGCTCATCTGTGGAGTTTACGAATACCCCTGCTTCTCCCCTTCCTGTTTTCTCCTTTTTTTGTTTTACAATTTTTTAAAACTATTTGAGAGGTTAAGAGTCCTTGGCAGCTGCTTTTTGTTACCAGGCTGCTCCTCTCTGAAAATGTGCCTTCATATACATTTTAATTTTCGATGTAATGCTCCTAGGGGAGCAGTTGCCACCTTGAACCAGTTAAAAATTAGAAAAAAAAGTCTGCCTTGTCTTAATACGTGCACAAATGTAGTGTGGTGAGGCATGTACACTTATTCGTGATCACACTTGGGGCTGCTGTAGTATCATGACACGTATGATGATGCATGTACAACACCTAAGTTTGCATTCTCTTGACTGGAGCTTGTTTCCTAATAAGGGAACCCTAAACCTTAGCCATTGTGAAATCCACTTAGTTGCATTTATTCTTATTCTTTAGCTCATAACGGTATTATTTGTATGTTTGGCTTGGCTGTCAAATTGGTACCTTAAGCACGTTCACAAATCTGCATGCCGTCCATTGAATCCAAACAGGCATGCATATGATTTTGGTTATCTGCACCCTCGTTTCCATTGCACAACCTCTGTGCTCAAACATAACATTTCTGTTCAAATATTTGCTCCAAGACAGGTTATCCAGCGTATCCTTTGCTCTGTTAAATAATGGTATAGGAATGGCCAATCATGACGCGTCACTGACAAGTCAAACTTGATTTTTCAGAGACGGATACAAATATTTTTGAAACCTTCTCCATGATATTTGGTTTTCAGTATCCTGACATCCGTGCATTCTTACCAGGAGACTTGGATTCTATGTTTGTGCCTTATATTTGTTTGTGTAGACACCAGCCCTGTTTGTTAGACAGTGATGTTCAATATTTAAATCTCAAATGTCTGATCACTGGCTTTCCCTTTTTGATTTGTTCAAATATTTGATTGAATTTGTGATATACAGTTGCTAACAAAGAAAAAGGAGGACACGAGCAGTGGTTAACAAAGCTCGGTATCCCTGAAAGGGTCTGGGGGTGCTCCAGATGCAGTGGATGCATTCCACAGCGTTACGATGAAGGATCATACTTGATCCTCCCAGTGTTCAAGTGTGAGCACCAGGGCTGCGGCCGTCGGTGGAGCTAACAGTGAACTGAACTGGGAGGGAAAGGGCAAAACTGGGAACCGTTGGGTAGCGGGAGGTGAGTAGTCACGTATTTGAGAACAACTAAGGGTGCAGCTATAGGAACTATGGCAAGAAGTAGTTGCGTGTGTCCGAGGTGAATAGTCTTAAGGCAGGCTTCCTAGCTCTACTGCACGTGGGGTGGGCGTGGTTGATGGGTATATTCTTGAGGCTGAGAGGGAGGAACCACTTGTATTGTTGTCAGGTGTAAGTGTGTAAGTATTGTGGCCCAGTTGGAGGAGGGGGAGATCGGGCACTTTCGCAATCAGCACATCTTCTCAGATCGGAGGGGATCCTTCTCCACTGCTCTCCACTTAGCTACAGGGCAGTGCAAATGCATATCAGAGGGACTGCAGCACATCTTCTCGGATCGGAGGGGATCCTTCTCCACTGCTCTCCACTTAGCTACAGGGCAGTGCAAATGCATATCAGAGGGACTGCAGGGGAGCACCAGTGCATGGTCAAGGTACGTTTTGCAAGAAGGAGCGCAAGAGATGAGAAACGAGCTTGCACTTGCTGCTGTTTAGTGCTCTTAAAGATACCCAGGGACGTCTCCTCCCACGTGTCAAGATCAGCAAGCACTGTGACTATTCTGAGTGTAGAGTGAACAGAGTGCCAGTAGCTGTGGAGGGGTTGGACAGGACCAGAGCATGTGGAGGAAATCTACCTCCTGGGCTGAACATCAGGGACAGCTGGATAGTGTGTCTGGAAATAGACGGTGTAAGCACACTGGGGTGGTATATGCCCTGTGTAATGTGAAGTTCTGTATATACGTGAATCAGAGTTATGCGACACAAACTTGGGGTATTGGAGCGCTATGTCCCATTCTTTATCTCGAGACGCCCTTCCGAAATCGTCATCCCACCAACGTCAGAGTGTGGACAGAGAGGTGCACATAAGTTCATGTATCGCTCTGTATACGCAAGTAATTAGGTGGCGGCCGGGACCCATAAGCAGAATGGAGTGTAACACCGGATGTGTAGGGGGCTCTCCCTCCGATATGTCCCAGAGCCCTTGGCATGCACAGACCAGCTGCCCGTGGAGAAGGGAAGAAGACAGCCTTCCAAGAAAGGTTTGCACTTGCGTGGACTAAATTGGCTGTCCATACCTTCAGGGTCCCTCCTGTGTGAAAGCCTTGTCGACAGGGCAACCCAGCGAGGGGGAACAGCGGGGTGTATAGGGTGACGGCGCAGGATAGCCGATATACCCGAGCCATACATCGCTGAGCTAGTGTCAACTGTAGGGGCTAAGTGCGCAGGTGTTGTGGTCTTTTCAGGAGCAGCCTCTGCAAATCTGGCACCTGGATTAGTCCCTGAGCATCCGTAGCTTCCCCGAGGTTGCGGCCAGCAGTCCAACGGGAGAGCCACTGAAGCTGTGCTCCAAAGGGTAAGCTTCTCCGGGTGGAGCCCCGAGGCCACACCGGTCAGATGGTGGCTGCAGCGTTGAGAGGGTGATTTAGCGCCAGTCGTTGTCCCAAATCAGCACAGTGAGGAGAGTGTCCAGCTCCATGAAGAAGGAGCGCGGTGGTATGATTGGGAGGTTTGTAAAGTGGTGAAGTAGACGCAGCAGGAGGATAATTTTTGCCAGGGCTGTCTTGCCGATTGGTGCCAATGGAAGGTTTTGCCAGAAGTGCAGCTGGGAGCATATACCATTTAAAACCCTACAGTAATTGCCATCGAAGAGGTCAGCAGGGGAGTGGTATAGGCAAATCCCCAAGCATCGAATTGCCTGCAAACACCAATGAGGTGAACATCACTGACAGTTAGGGCACATGGAGCGTGCCCTGGGCATAAGGGATAAACTGCTGATTTTGCCCAATTAACCTGGAGCTCGGCAACAGGAGCAAAGTGCTGAATCAGGACAAGATCCGCTGTGATGTCACGTATGTACAGGAGCAAATCATCCACATACAGGGACACTGCATGTACTCTATCTGCTAACAGTATGCACCAATCCCTCCCCACCTGCACGGAGCCGCAGGGCCAGGGGTTCCATAGCAAGCATGAATAACAGAAGGGAGAGTAGGCGGCCCTGCTGTGTTCCCCGGCCAATAGGAAATGGAAAAGATACGAGGTGACCCAAATGGACTTGGGCGGATGGGTTGGTGCACAAAAGTTTAGTGTAGGTGAAGAGCTTGGGGTCCAACTTCTGCAAGGTGTAGGACCTCAAATAAATATGAGCAGGTCAAGGTATTGAAAGCCTTTTCCAGGTCCAGAATAAGGCAAGCTGAGTTAGGATAATGATCACGGACTTGGTCCTGTATAAGGAATAAGCAGTGAATGTTGTGTGAAGTAAAGCGCCCGGTACTAAACCGTTTCGGTCTGTGTGGATTAGGTCTGGGAGAATTCGGGAGTATCAGTCGCCCAGGATTTTCCCTAGTATTTTATAATCTGCACCCAAAATGGCTATTGGTCTGTAGGAGGCAAAGTTGTTAAGGTCTCTATCAGGTTTTGGAATGGAGACTGTAGGAAGTTGGCTCTGTATGTGCTATTTCAAAGTAAGGAAAAGCATGCACAGAGTCCAAGGGTTCCCCTTAGAGGTAAAATAGTGGTAAAAAGAGATAATACTAATGCTCTATTTTGTGGTAGTGTGGTCGAGCAGTAGGCTTATCCAAGGAGTAGTGTTAAGCATTTGTTGTACATACACATAGACAATAAATGAGGTACACACACTCAGAGACAAATCCAGCCAATAGGTTTTGTATAGAAAAATATCTTTTCTTAGTTTATTTTAAGAACCACAGGTTCAAATTTAACATGTAATATCTTGTTTGAAAGGTATTGCAGGTAAGTACATTAGGAACTTTGAATCATTTCAATTGCATGTATACTTTTCAAGTTATTCACAAATAGCTACTTTAAAAGTGGACACTTAGTGCAATTTTCACAGTTCCTGGGGGAGGTAAGTTTTTGTTAGTTTTACCAGGTAAGTACGACACTTACAGGGTTCAGTTCTTGGTCCAAGGTAGCCCACCGTTGGGGGTTCAGAGCAACCCCAAAGTTACCACACCAGCAGCTCAGGGCCGGTCAGGTGCAGAGTTCAAAGTGGTGCCCAAAACGCACAGGCTTCAATGGAGAGAAGGGGGTGCCCCGGTTCCAGTCTGCCAGCAGGTAAGTACCCGCGTCTTCGGAGGGCAGACCAGGGGGGTTTTGTAGGGCACCGGGGGGGACACAAGCCCACACAGAAATTTCACCCTCAGCGGCGCGGGGGCGGCCGGGTGCAGTGTTAGAACAAGCGTCGGGTTCGCAATGGAAGTCAATGAGAGATCAAGGGATCTCTTCAGCGCTGCAGGCAGGCAAGGGGGGGCTTCCTCGGGGAAACCTCCACTTGGGCAAGGGAGAGGGACTCCTGGGGGGTCACTTCTGCAGTGAAAGTCCGGTCCTGGGGGCTGCGGGTGCAGGGTCTTTTCCAGGCGTCGGGACTTAGGTTTCAGAGAGTCGCGGTCAGGGGAAGCCTCGGGATTCCCTCTGCAGGCGGCGCTGTGGGGACTCAGGGGGGACAGGTTTTGGTACTCACAGTCGTAGAGTAGTCCGGGGGTCCTCCCTGAGGTGTTGGTTCTCCACCAGCCGAGTCGGGGTCGCCGGGTGCAGTGTTGCAAGTCTCACGCTTCTTGCGGGGAGATTGCAGGGTTCTTTAAAGCTGCTCCTTTGGATAAAGTTGCAGTCTTTTTGGAGCAGGTCCGCTGTCCTCGGGAGTTTCTTGTCATCGTCGAAGCAGGGCAGTCCTCAGAGGATTCAGAGGTCGCTGGTCCCTTTGGAAGGCGTCGCTGGAGCAGAGTTCTTTGGAAGGCAGGAGACAGGCCGGTGAGTTTCTGGAGCCAAGGCAGTTGTTGTCTTCTGGTCTTCCTCTGCAGGGGTTTTCAGCTAGGCAGTCCTTCTTCTTGTTGTTGCAGGAATCTAAAATCTTAGGTTCAGGGAAGCCCTTAAATACTAAATTTAAGGGCGTGTTTAGGTCTGGGGGGTTAGTAGCCAATGGCTACTAGCCCTGAGGGTGAGTACACCCTCTTTGTGCCTCCTCCCAAGGGGAGGGGGTCACATCCCTAATCCTATTGGGGGAATCCTCCATCTGCAAGATGGAGGATTTCTAAAAGTTAGTCACCTCAGCTCAGGACACCTTAGGGGCTGTCCTGACTGGCCAGTGACTCCTCCTTGTTATTCTCATTATTTTCTCCGGCCTTGCCGCCAAAAGTGGGGGCCGGAGGGGGCGGGCAACTCCACTAGCTGGAGTGTCCTGCGGTGCTGCGACAAAGGGGTGAGCCTTTGAGGCTCACCGCCAGGTGTTACAGCTCCTGCCTGGGGGAGGTGTTAGCATCTCCACCCAGTGCAGGCTTTGTTACTGGCCTCAGAGTGACAAAGGCACTCTCCCCATGGGGCCAGCAACATGTCTCTAGTGTGGCAGGCTGCTGGAACTAGTCAGCCTACACAGACAGTCGGTTAAGTTTCAGGGGGCACCTCTAAGGTGCCCTCTGGGGTGTAGTTTACAATAAAATGTACACTGGCATCAGTGTGCATTTATTGTGCTGAGAAGTTTGATACCAAACTTCCCAGTTTTCAGTGTAGCCATTATGGTGCTGTGGAGTTCGTGTTTGACAAACTCCCAGACCATATACTCTTATGGCTACCCTGCACTTACAATGTCTAAGGTTTTGTTTAGACACTGTAGGGGTACCATGCTCATGCACTGGTACCCTCACCTATGGTATAGTGCACCCTGCCTTAGGGCTGTAAGGCCTGCTAGAGGGGTGTCTTACCTATACTGCATAGGCAGTGAGAGGCTGGCATGGCACCCTGAGGGGAGTTCCATGTCGACTTACTCGTTTTGTTCTCACTAGCACACACAAGCTGGTAAGCAGTGTGTCTGTGCTGAGTGAGAGGTCTCCAGGGTGGCATAAGACATGCTGCAGCCCTTAGAGACCTTCCTTGGCATCAGGGCCCTTGGTACTAGAAGTACCAGTTACAAGGGACTTATCTGGATGCCAGGGTCTGCCAATTGTGGATACAAAAGTACAGGTTAGGGAAAGAACACTGGTGCTGGGGCCTGGTTAGCAGGCCTCAGCACACTTTCAATTGTAAACATAGCATCAGCAAAGGCAAAAAGTCAGGGGGCAACCATGCCAAGGAGGCATTTCCTTACAGAGACCAGGGATTCTCGCTGTGTGTGGGGGAGCTCACCGGTGTGGAGTGCTTCCTCATAAAGGTCAGTGAGATGAGGCACTATGAGAGATGTGAAAGCATTGTAGTATTCTATTGGAAGGCCATCTAGGCCTGCGTCTTATGCCGGGCAAGGACCCGGACGGCCTATGTGACATCCGCAACTGAGATTGCTTTGTCAAGAGCGAGCCTGGTGGAGGCCTAAATAGCCAGGAGGGGAATGCACGCAAGGAAGACCTCTGGTGTTATAGTGGGGGGGGAGCGTAGGGTTGAGTAGTAGTCTGAAGAGGCCTGAAGGATAGTGGCTTGGGTATACATTGTGGCCCCTGAGAAGCTTACTATCTCCGTGATAGAGGGGGACTGTGGTTCCTAGCCGTGAAGGCCAGGCAAGGAGTCTCCCAGGTTTGTCCTCTTCACTGGGCCCCTAGAGGCATAAGCCTTATAGTAATAGCGATGCAAATCTTCCTGGAGAGCTGCATAGGCTGCCTTCGCCTCTGTAAATTTGGGGACTAGTTCTGGGGCGGCGTTGCCTTTTGGCTGAGATCAGCCACCTTTTGGATACTGACTCCTCTGGTCACTGCTTTGAAGGCGTCCCATTCAAGCACCTTGGAAGAGGCAGTGCCCGAGTTCTCTGTAAAGTAGCAATAAATATGTTCCTTTTGTTACTCCTGAAATACAGGGTCTTCCAAGCAGTCTTTGGGAAGTTTCCACGTGGGGCCCGGTGTGAGTGGGGTAGTCCATTGAATATTGATTGTGTGTGCCTTGTGATCAGATACGACGCACCTGTGATAATCGGAGTGCTGGAGATGGGGCAGGAGCACAGGAGAACAGAGAAATCTGTCTAGGCGTACATAGAAGTTATGCATATCGGAATAGAAAGAGTAGAGGCGAGTGGCAGGATTCAAAGTGCGCCACGCATCTAGCAGGATCCAGTGTTGCTTCCATGTACCGAGATGGTGCATTTGTACCTGTGGATCGGACCGGGGTACTGGGGGTGCAATCTGTCTAGGGTGAGGTCTAACATGCAGTTATAGTTGCCTCCTAGCACCCACGCGTTGTGGATCTTGTGGGCGAGTTTGGTAGAGAGAGAGTCCCAGAAGGGGCCCTGATCAGTGTTATGCGCGTACCTGCTGCCTATAAGCAGTGGCTGGCCATCTAGGTGTCCTTCCAGAAGGACATAGCGTCCGTCTTTGTCAGTGATGGACTTCAGTTCTTAAAACAGAGCTCCAGGACAGACCCAGATCAAAGAATCTCTGGCCTATCACTGGCTTTCATTATTTTCCAAAGTCTTAAATCTGTTTTCCTCCTCCACGGAGAGCGAGAGTACAGTGAGGTAATTGACTAGTAACATAATCTTGTGATGCTTAAGTGAGTCCAGTTACCAACACAGCAACAAAGGCCTGTAGCTTTCAGTCTGAACTGTGAAGGTAATGTCCTAGTATGGATAGGTTGCTTGCATTGAATATAACTGTGTATACAAAACAAGATATTTCATATCTTTACAGCAGATTCCTTGGGCTGTACTCCATTTACAAAACACTCAAAATGAATTCCTTAGCTCTGCAGTGGCTAAAACCATTGGCCAATTCAGATGGAGAATTTCCTGACTAGTGAAGGGCCCTCTAAGTCAAAGGCTTGCAGTACCCTCAAGGCATTCCTCACGTCTTTGAGTAGCCTGGATTGCCTCTTAGATGGCCCATCACGCCTTCTCACACAACTATGGTTGAAAGAATATTCCACTGTCCTTACATGTAATTTATAACCATTTCGGACATGTTGTAAGGTATTTTCTGTTTCACAAACATTTTCCTCTCAGCAGTCTGACACTTTCTTCTTGTTACTTTTTTCAGATGTTTGTTTCAAGGCTCACTGCATACTTTCGGAGAAAATGTGTGTCTGTCACTGACGAGCGTGTTCAGAAGATGAGCGAAGTTCTGACCTACATTAAATTTATCAAGATGTACGCTTGGGTGAAAGCTTTCTCTCAGAACGTCCAGAGTGAGTGACCGCTCCACTTTGAGGGTATGGCACAAAGTGTAACAAAGGGTGTTTCATCACCGTGCATCAGATCCCTGGTGTTCCTTGCCAGAAGCTCAGGGATACAAATTGCCTCCTTCTCAAATGAAGTCAAAGGACACTCCTCGAGGGATATGTTGGCTCCAGTCAGGCATGTAAATGGGGTCTGTGTTGGAGGATTTAATCAGGGCGCTAGTTTACAATACAAATACATTACATGAGATTGGGAAGGTCTGAGAGTGAAAATAAAGACGCCTGTCGGTGTTAAGGTAGTCGTGTATTTAATTAAACCCACACAGGCTGAATTTGATATCCTGTATTTCACTACCTGTAAATATTATGCAAAATTGGTGAAAAGCATAGGGATCTTGCATAACCTCTACAGATTACTGCGGTGCAAAGACAAGGATTCAAGGTAGCACTAGTGACCATTTTGTTGCAAATAGAACAAAAAAATTACTTCCTTGTTTATTGGCTACTGTGGAGGCCAAAATATAAATCTGACTCCTATGAACCACATGCCATGAAACACAAATGAGGAATCTAATCTTGCTACCATAAATTTAAGACCATAACTAAGATGGCTCTTAAGTGAGTAAAATGGAAATACAATCTCCCGTGGAAGAGTTGTGTAAAACAAATTAGGGACATTTATGTATGCTGTTCTTTATTAAAAAAACAACAGCTAAGTTGCTATATTTTCTACACATCCTCCCTGAAAATTATTTTAGCAACAGTGAGTTATCCTTTTAAACCTGTAATGCCCTGGTAGTTCCATGTGAAGAGTGTAAATATAGTTTGATTTTGAAACACTAACTTAAATTAATCCTGAATCGGGCAATCCACATGGCTTGAAACTTCATATGTTCTCAGGGGGAGCCCGTTTGATCAGCGAGACTTCTACATTGTGCCAGCTCCCTGTATTTCCTCAGCTACCCCAATGAAAGGGATCATCCCCCACAAGTGTGTGCCCTGTTAGGCTTGAGCGGCCCAGAATTAAGGCTTTTTATGAATATTATTTGACTGGTAGAGTGTGATAAGACAGCATTGTGGTGCATTGGCGTGCAACAAGTTTCCACACTAGGAGTATCCAGGCACTGAGTCAGAACTGAGGCACTCGGTAGAGATTTGTATGATCATTGCTGTGGAGTAATAGAGTGCCTTACGAATCACAAATGATACTAGGCTGCAAAGCTGGTTTTGGCTCCCTGTCCTTGGGCTGGGATAGAGGGGATAGCTGTAACATTGTGTACACAGAGTTACTTACACTAGGGTGCATAGCTATCACCAGCTCAGTCATCATTCATCTTTTATTAACATTTGTCCAATAGAAAGTTCTCTGAATTTGCAAGCGTTGTGTTTTTTCATCTGATTGGCTGTTTTTGTAACTTTACCTCTTTCTAGAAATTCGTGAAGAAGAGCGAAAGATTTTGGAAAGTGCTGGCTATTTCCAAAGCATTACTGTGGGAATTGCTCCCATCGTGGTTGTTATTGCAAGTGTGGTGACATTCTCAGTCCACATGGTGTTGGGCTACGACCTCACAGCAGCGCAGGTAATTTCAAACAGTGCAGTGATGAGCAGGTCTGTCTTGCCCAGAACTGCCCAGACTTTTCTTGTGCGTATAGATGATCCTTAAAATATTTTGTGCTTGTCCTGTGACGTAACCTCAATTTTATATACTATTTGACATCCAAATCAAGAAGCGAAAGATGATCTCTGTAATTTCTATGCATACAATGTTGTTTTTAACATACCGGACAAAAATATGCATGGACGACTATTCATCGCTGAAATATGGCAGGTCCCGTTGTGGTTAAGATTAAAAAAAGCAACAAAAAAAAAAAAAAGCATAGGAGTGCCTTAAACAGTTTTCCTTTGTTGTTAAACTGTTTCTATGATGGCTTCCAAAAATGCTTATGGAGGAATGATACATTTGAGGACTGGTTCGAAAATAACTAAAACTGAACCAAAGTAGAGATATTCTATGTCCCAAAGTAGAGATATTCTATGTCTGTGACCTTCTCAACCACACACAAGACAGTGTGGAGAAAAAGGAATGTGGCAACATTTGGTTTCAGGTATTGTAAAGTGGATCAGATTTAGCAAAATGAACCAAAAGAGGTTAATGAGGAGAAGCCAAAGAAGAACATGGGCAGAAAGGGAGATGGAAATAAGGGTGTGTGTGCAAGAGAAGGGAAGACCTGAAGGAGAGGAGAGAAAGAAAGCACAATTAGAGAAGCAGGGCACATAAAAAGCAACTAAGCAAAATAAGGGAACGTGAAGAAGCAGGAAAGTGAATAAGGCAAAAGAAGGAAAATAGGAAAACCAGGGGAGATAGGAAACCAAATAATTTGATGGTCGAAGTGAAAAAAATAAAAAAGGGATGATCAGAAAAAATTGAACTGGGCAAGAAAAAAGGCAAGGAGGGGAAAACCTGTAACATGAATTGGCAAAATTTGAGACCGGAGAAATAATAGTGAAATGACTAAGGGAATGAAGAGAAAGATGTAGCAAATGAGACAGTAAACTGCGGTGTGTAATGTTAAAAGACGCAAAGAGATAAAAAGCAGGGTTACGTTGACTGGGTAAAGTTGAAAAGTGCAGATGGTATGTAAGGTATAGTATTAGAAAGTGAGGGTGTAGGAGGAGATATGAGGGCAGCACCAAAGGAAGAAAAGGGGGAGAAGTGGAGAGCTTGAAGAGGTATTGCAAAACTTTAAAGTAAAATAAAAATAGTCGTTCTTTATTAGAGCCTGTTGCTTTCGCTTATCAAGAAGTCTTGAAGATTAAAATATTTTTTAATTCTGCAGTGCTTTATTTGCACCTAAGCGAGAAAACGCAGCCGATAAGATGTAAATGTTTGCAACAGTATTGGTATGTGAGTACAAAGATAAGCACTGCTGTATTTCCTTAACTTGGTACTCCCAGTTCACAATCCATGACACTGTAAGCCTCAAGGGAGAGGACTGATGGAGAATTAGAAGCTAGGACACTTGTACACCACACATTTCCTGTGCATGAGAGCCCTGCTCCTGGTTTTTGGAGAGGAATGGCTAGTGGAGGGCAAACTGCACAGGGAGAAACTGCATCACAGTCGTTGTAGGAAGTTGGCTCTGTATGTGCTATTTCAAAGTAAGGAATAGCATGCACAGAGTCCAAGGGTTCCCCTTAGAGGTAAAATAGTGGTAAAAAGAGATAATACTAATGCTCTATTTTGTGGTAGTGTGGTCGAGCAGTAGGCTTATCTAAGGAGTAGTGTTAAGCATTTGTTGTACATACACATAGACAATAAATGAGGTACACACACTCAGAGACAAATCCAGCCAATAGGTTTTGTTATAGAAAAATATCTTTTCTTAGTTTATTTTAAGAACCACAGGTTCAAATTTAACATGTAATATCTTGTTTGAAAGGTATTGCAGGTAAGTACATTAGGAACTTTGAATCATTTCAATTGCATGTATACTTTTCAAGTTATTCACAAATAGCTATTTTAAAAGTGGACACAGTGCAATTTTCACAGTTCCTGGGGGAGGTAAGTTTTTGTTAGTTTTACCAGGTAAGTAAGACACTTACAGGGTTCAGTTCTTGGTCCAAGGTAGCCCACCGTTGGGGGTTCAGAGCAACCCCAAAGTTACCACACCAGCAGCTCAGGGCCGGTCAGGTTCAGAGTTCAAAGTGGTGCCCAAAACGCATAGGCTTCAATGGAGAGAAGGGGGTGCCCCGGTTCCAGTCTGCCAGCAGGTAAGTACCCGCGTCTTCGGAGGGCAGACCAGGGGGGTTTTGTAGGGCACCGGGGGGACACAAGCCCACACAGAAATTTCACCCTCAGCGGCGCGGGGGCGGCCGGGTGCAGTGTTAGAACAAGCGTCGGGTTCGCAATGGAAGTCAATGAGAGATCAAGGGATCTCTTCAGCGCTGCAGGCAGGCAAGGGGGGGCTTCCTCGGGGAAACCTCCACTTGGGCAAGGGAGAGGGACTCCTGGGGGTCACTTCTGCAGTGAAAGTCCGGTCCTTCAGGTCCTGGGGGCTGCGGGTGCAGGGTCTTTTCCAGGCGTCGGGACTTAGGTTTCAGAGAGTCGCGGTCAGGGGAAGCCTCGGGATTCCCTCTGCAGGCGGCGCTGTGGGGGCTCAGGGGGGACAGGTTTTGGTACTCAGTCGTAGAGTAGTCCGGGGGTCCTCCCTGAGGTGTTGGTTCTCCACCAGCCGAGTCGGGGTCGCCGGGTGCAGTGTTGCAAGTCTCACGCTTCTTGCGGGGAGATTGCAGGGGTCTTTAAAGCTGCTCCTTTGGATAAAGTTGCAGTCTTTTTGGAGCAGGTCCGCTGTCCTCGGGAGTTTCTTGTCGTCGTCGAAGCAGGGCAGTCCTCAGAGGATTCAGAGGTCGCTGGTCCCTTTGGAAGGCGTCGCTGGAGCAGAGTTCCTTGGAAGGCAGGAGACAGGCCGGTGAGTTTCTGGAGCCAAGGCAGTTGTTGTCTTCTGGTCTTCCTCTGCAGGGGTTTCAGCTAGGCAGTCCTTCTTCTTGTGGTTGCAGGAATCTAAATCTTTAGGTTCAGGGGAGCCCTTAAATACTAAATTTAAGGGCGTGTTTAGGTCTGGGGGGTTAGTAGCCAATGGCTACTAGCCCTGAGGGTGAGTACACCCTCTTTGTGCCTCCTCCCAAGGGGAGGGGGTCACATCCCTAATCCTATTGGGGGAACCCTCCATCTGCAAGATGGAGGATTTCTAAAAGTTAGTCACCTCAGCTCAGGACACCTTAGGGGCTGTCCTGACTGGCCAGTGACTCCTCCTTGTTATTCTCATTATTTTCTCCGGCCTTGCCGCCAAAAGTGGGGGCCGGGGCCGGAGGGGGCAGGCAACTCCACTAGCTGGAGTGTCCTGCGGTGCTGTGACAAAGGGGTGAGCCTTTGAGGCTCACCGCCAGGTGTTACAGCTCCTGCCTGGGGGAGGTGTTAGCATCTCCACCCAGTGCAGGCTTTGTTACTGGCCTCAGAGTGACAAAGGCACTCTCCTCATGGGGCCAGCAACATGTCTCTAGTGTGGCAGGCTGCTGGAACCAGTCAGCCTACACAGATGGTCGGTTAAGTTTCAGGGGGCACCTCTAAGGTGCCCTCTGTGGTGTATTTTACAATAAAATGTACACTGGCATCAGTGTGCATTTATTGTGCTGAGAAGTTTGATACCAAACTTCCCAGTTTTCAGTGTAGCCATTATGGTGCTGTGGAGTTCGTGTAAAACAGACTCCCAGACCATATACTCTTATGGCTACCCTGCACTTACAATGTCTAAGGTTTTGCTTAGACACTGTAGGGGCACAGTGCTCATGCACTGGTACCCTCACCTATGGTATAGTGCACCCTGCCTTAGGGCTGTAAGGCCTGCTAGAGGGGTGTCTTACCTATACTGCATAGGCAGTGAGAGGCTGGCATGGCACCCTGAGGGGAGTGCCATGTCGACTTACTCGTTTTGTTCTCACTAGCACACACAAGCTGGTAAGCAGTGTGTCTGTGCTGAGTGAGGGGTCTCTAGGGTGGCATAATAACTGCTGCAGCCCTTAGAGACCTTCCCTGGCATCAGGGCCCTTGGTACCAGAGGTACCAGTTACAAGGGACTTATCTGGATGCCAGGGGGTGCCAATTGGGGAATCAAAAGTACAGGTTAGGGAAAGAACACTGGTGCTGGGGCCTGGTTAGCAGGCCTCAGCACACTTTCAATTCAAAACATAGCATCAGCAAAGGCAAAAAGTCAGGGGGTAACCATGCCAAGGAGGCATTTCCTTACACAACCCCCCCCCCCCCAAACGAAAGAGGATGAGACTAACCTTTCCCAAGAGAGTCTTCATTTTCTAAGTGGAAGAACCTGGAAAGGCCATCTGCATTGGCATGGGCAGTCCCAGGTCTGTGTTCCACTATAAAGTCCATTCCCTGTAGGGAGATGGACCACCTCAACAGTTTTGGATTTTCACCTTTCATTTGCATCAGCCATTTGAGAGGTCTGTGGTCAGTTTGAACTAGGAAGTGAGTCCCAAAGAGGTATGGTCTCAGCTTCTTCAGCGACCAAACCACAGCAAAGGCCTCCCTCTCAATGGCACTCCAACGCTGCTCCCTGGGGAGTAACTTCCTGCTAATGAAAGCAACAGGCTGGTCAAGGCCATCATCATTTGTTTGGGACAAAACTGCCCCTATCCCATGTTCAGAGGCATCTGTCTGCACAATGAACTGCTTAGAATAATTTGGAGCTTTTAGAACTGGTGCTGAGCACATTGCTTGTTTCAGGGTGTCAAAGGCCTGTTGGCATTCTACAGTCCAGTTCACTTTCTTGGGCATTTTCTTGGAGGTGAGTTCAGTGAGGGCTGTCACAATGGATCCATATCCCTTCACAAACCTCCTGTAATACCCAGTCAAGCCAAGGAATGCCCTGACTTGAGTCTGGGTTTTTGGAGCTACCCAGTCCAGAATAGTCTGGATCTTGGGTTGGAGTGGCTGAACTTGGCCTCCACCTACAAGGTGGCCCAAGTAAACCACAGTTCCCTGCCCTATCTGGCATTTGGATGCCTTGATAGAGAGGCCTGCAGATTGCAGAGCCTTCAAAACCTTCTTCAGGTGGACCAGGTGATCCTGCCAGGTGGAGCTAAAGACAGCAATATCATCAAGATAAGCTGTGCTAAAGGACTCCAAACCAGCAAGGACTTGATTCACCAACCTTTGGAAGGTGGCAGGGGCATTCTTTAAACCAAAGGGCATAACAGTAAACTGATAATGCCCATCAGGTGTGGAGAATGCTGTTTTCTCTTTTGCTCCAGGTGCCATTTTTATTTGCCAGTACCCTGCTGTCAAGTCAAAGGTACTTAAGAATTTGGCAGCACCTAATTTGTCTATGAGCTCATCCGCTCTAGGAATTGGATGGGCGTCTGTCTTGGTGACAGAGTTGAGCCCTCTGTAGTCCACACAAAACCTCATCTCTTTCTTTCCATCTTTGGTGTGAGGTTTGGGGACTAAGACCACTGGGCTAGCCTAGGGGCTGTCAGAGCGCTCAATTACTCCCAATTCCAGCATCTTGTGGACTTCCACTTTGATGCTTTCCTTAACATGGTCAGACTGTCTAAAAATTTTGTTTTTGACAGGCATGCTGTCTCCTGTGTCCACATCATGGGTACACAGGTGTGTCTGACCAGGGGTTAGGGAGAAGAGTTCAGGAAACTGTTGTAGGACTCTCCTACAATCAGCTTGCTGTTGGCCAGAGAGGGTGTCTGAGTAGATCACTCCATCTACTGAGCCATCTTTTGGGTCTGATGACAGAAGATCAGGGAGAGGTTCACTCTCTGCCTCCTGATCCTCATCTGTTACCATCAACAGATTCACATCAGCCCTGTCATGGAAGAGCTTAAGGCGGTTCACATGGATCACCCTCTTGGGGCTCCTGCTTGTGCCCAGGTCCACCAGGTAGGTGACCTGACTCTTCCTTTCTAGCACTGGGTAAGGGCCACTCCATTTGTCCTGAAGTGCCCTGGGAGCCACAGGCTCCAGAACCCAGACTTTCTGCCCTGGTTGGAACTCCACCATTGCAGCCTTTTGGTCATACCAAAACTTCTGGAGCTGTTGGCTGGCCTCAAGGTTTTTGCTTGCCTTTTCCATGTACTCTGCCATTCTAGAGCGAAGGCCAAGTACATAGTCCACTATGTCCTGTTTAGGCTCATGAAGAGGTCTCTCCCAGCCTTCTTTAACAAGAGCAAGTGGTCCCCTTACAGGGTGACCAAACAGAAGTTCAAAGGGTGAGAATCCTACTCCCTTCTGTGGCACCTCTCTGTAAGCGAAAAGCAGACATGGCAAGAGGACATCCCATCTCCTTTTGAGCTTTTCTGGGAGCCCCATGATCATGCCTTTTAATGTCTTGTTGAATCTCTCAACTAAGCCATTAGTTTGTGGATGGTAGGGTGTAGTGAATTTGTAAGTCACCCCACACTCATTCCACATGTGTTTTAGGTATGCTGACATGAAGTTGGTACCTCTGTCAGACACCACCTCCTTAGGGAAACCCACTCTGGTAAAGATACCAATGAGGGCCTTGGCTACTGCGGGGGCAGTAGTCGACCTAAGGGGAATAGCTTCAGGATACCTAGTAGCATGATCCACTACTACTAGGATATACATATTTCCTGAGGCTGTGGGAGGTTCTAGTGGACCAACTATGTCCACACCCACTCTTTCAAAGGGGACCCCCACCACTGGAAGTGGAATGAGGGGGGCCTTTGGATGCCCACCTGTCTTACCACTGGCTTGACAGGTGGGGCAGGAGAGGCAAAACTCCTTAACCTTGTGGGACATATTGGGCCAGTAGAAGTGGTTGACTAACCTCTCCCACGTCTTGGTTTGTCCCAAATGCCCAGCAAGGGGAATATCATGGGCTAAGGTCAGAATAAACTCTCTGAACGACTGAGGCACTACCACTCTCCTAGTGGCACCAGGTTTGGGGTCTCTGGCCTCAGTGTACAGGAGTCCATCTTCCCAATAGACCCTATGTGTTCCATTTTTCTTGCCCTTGGACTCTTCAGCAGCTTGCTGCCTAAGGCCTTCAAGAGAGGGACAGGTTTCTTGTCCCTTACACAGCTCCTCCCTTGAGGGCCCCCCTGGGCCTAAGAGCTCAACCTGATAAGGTTCAAGCTCCAAAGGCTCAGTTCCCTCAGAAGGCAGAACTTCTTCCTGAGAAGAGAGGTTCTCTTTTTCTGACTGTGTGGCAGTTGGTTTCCCAACTGACTTTCCTTTTCTCTTGGTAGGCTGGGCCTTTCTTCCAGACTCCAGCTCTACTTTTTCACCCTGTGCCTTGCACTGTGCTCTTGTTTTTACACACACCAGTTCAGGGATACCCAGCATGGCTGCATGGGTTTTTAGTTCTACCTCAGCCCATGCTGAGGACTCCAGGTCATTTCCAAGCAGACAGTCTACTAGGATGTTTGAGGAGACCACCACCTGTTTCAGGCCATTGACCCCTCCCCATTCTAAAGTTACCATTGCCATGGGATGTGCTTTAGTCTGATTGTCAGCGTTGGTGACTGTATAGGTTTTTCCAGTCCGGTATTGGCCAGGGGAAACCAGTTTCTCTGTCACCATGGTGACACTGGCACCTGTATCCCTCAGGCCCTCTACACTTGTCCCATTAATAAAGAGCTGCTGCCTGTATTTTTGCATGTTAGGCGGCCAGGCAGCTAGTGTGGCTAAATCCACCCCACCCTCAGAGACTAGAGTAGCTTCAGTGTGGACCCTGATTTGCTCTGGGCACACTGTTGATCCCACTTGGAGACTAGCCATTCCAGTGTTACCTGGATTGGAGTTTGGAGTGGAACTTTTCTTGGGACAGGCCTTGTCTCCAGTTTGGTGTCCAGACTGACTACAGTTTCGACACCAGGCCTTTTTGGGATCAAAGTTTTTACCCTTGTACCCAGGATTGTTTTGTGAAGAGGCTCTGGGCCCACCCTCCTGTGCAGGTTTTTGGGGGCCTGTAGAAGACTCTTTACTATTTTTATCTTTGGTTGTCTCACCACCTTTCCCCTGGGGAGGTTTTGTGACCCCTTTCTTTTGGTCACCCCCTGTGGAAGTTTTGGACACCCTAGTCTTGAGCCAATGGTCCGCCTTCTTTCCCAATTCTTGGGGAGAAATTGGTCCTAGGTCCACCAGATGCTGATGCAGTTTGTCATTGAAACAATTACTTAACAGGTGTTCTTTCACAAATAAATTGTACAGCCCATCATAATTACTTACACCACTGCCTTGAATCCAACCATCTAGTGTTTTTACTGAGTAGTCTACAAAGTCAACCCAGGTCTGGCTCGAGGATTTTTGAGCCCCCCTGAATCTAATCCTATACTCCTCAGTGGAGAATCCAAAGCCCTCAATCAGGGTACCCTTCATGAGGTCATAAGATTCTGCATCTTTTCCAGAGAGTGTGAGGAGTCTATCCCTACACTTTCCTGTGAACATTTCCCAAAGGAGAGCACCCCAGTGAGATTTGTTCACTTTTCTGGTTACACAAGCCCTCTCAAAAGCTGTGAACCATTTGGTGATGTCATCACCATCTTCATATTTAGTTACAATCCTTTTGGGGATTTTCAACATGTCAGGAGAATCTCTGACCCTAGTTATGTTGCTGCCACCATTGATGGGTCCTAGGCCCATCTCTTGTCTTTCCCTTTCTATGGCTAGGATCTGTCTTTCCAAAGCCAATCTTTTGGCCATCCTGGCTAACTGGATGTCCTCTTCACTGGAGTTATCCTCAGTGATTTCAGAGTTGTTGGTCCCTCCTGTGAGGGAACCAGCATCTCTGACTATTATTTGTGGAGTCAGGGCTTGAGAAGCCCTGTTCTCCCTAAGTAGGACTGGAGGGGGGGAATTTCCCTCCAAGTCACTATCTTCATCCTCTTTGTTGCCATCCTCAGAGGGGTTGGCTTTTTCAAACTCTGCCAAAAGCTCCTGGAGCTGTACTTTGGTAGGTTTGGAGCCCATTGCTATTTTCTTTAGTTTACAGAGTGACCTTAGCTCTCTCATCTGTAGATGGAGGTAAGGTGTGGTGTCGAGTTCCACCACATTCACATCTGTGCTAGACATTATGCTTCTAAAAGTTGGAATACTTTTTAAGAAACTAAACTGGTTCTAGAATCTAATTCAAACTTTTACAAACTTTTAAACTCTAAAAGAAATGCTAACAGGGACTAACACAAGGCCCTAGCAGGACTTTTAAGAATTTAGAAAACTTTTCAAATTGCAAAAAATCAATTTCTAATGACAATTTTGGAATTTGTCGTGTGATCAGGTATTGGCTGAGTAGTCCAGCAAATGCAAAGTCTTGTACCCCACCGCTGATCCACCAATGTAGGAAGTTGGCTCTGTATGTGCTATTTCAAAGTAAGGAATAGCATGCACAGAGTCCAAGGGTTCCCCTTAGAGGTAAAATAGTGGTAAAAAGAGATAATACTAATGCTCTATTTTGTGGTAGTGTGGTCGAGCAGTAGGCTTATCCAAGGAGTAGTGTTAAGCATTTGTTGTACATACACATAGACAATAAATGAGGTACACACACTCAGAGACAAATCCAGCCAATAGGTTTTGTTATAGAAAAATATATTTTCTTAGTTTATTTTAAGAACCACAGGTTCAAATTTAACATGTAATATCTTGTTTGAAAGGTATTGCAGGTAAGTACATTAGGAACTTTGAATCATTTCAATTGCATGTATACTTTTCAAGTTATTCACAAATAGCTATTTTAAAAGTGGACACTTAGTGCAATTTTCACAGTTCCTGGGGGAGGTAAGTTTTTGTTAGTTTTACCAGGTAAGTAAGACACTTACAGGGTTCAGTTCTTGGTCCAAGGTAGCCCACCGTTGGGGGTTCAGAGCAACCCCAAAGTTACCACACCAGCAGCTCAGGGCCGGTCAGGTGCAGAGTTCAAAGTGGTGCCCAAAACGCATAGGCTTCAATGGAGAGAAGGGGGTGCCCCGGTTCCAGTCTGCCAGCAGGTAAGTACCCGCGTCTTCGGAGGGCAGACCAGGGGGGTTTTGTAGGGCACCGGGGGGGACACAAGCCCACACAGAAATTTCACCCTCAGCGGCGCGGGGGCGGCCGGGTGCAGTGTTAGAACAAGCGTCGGGTTCGCAATGGAAGTCAATGAGAGATCAAGGGATCTCTTCAGCGCTGCAGGCAGGCAAGGGGGGGCTTCCTCGGGGAAACCTCCACTTGGGCAAGGGAGAGGGACTCCTGGGGGTCACTTCTGCAGTGAAAGTCCGGTCCTTCAGGTCCTGGGGGCTGCGGGTGCAGGGTCTTTTCCAGGCGTCGGGACTTAGGTTTCAGAGAGTCGCGGTCAGGGGAAGCCTCGGGATTCCCTCTGCAGGCGGCGCTGTGGGGGCTCAGGGGGGACAGGTTTTGGTACTCACAGTCGTAGAGTAGTCCGGGGGTCCTCCCTGAGGTGTTGGTTCTCCACCAGCCGAGTCGGGGTTGCCGGGTGCAGTGTTGCAAGTCTCACGCTTCTTGCGGGGAGATTGCAGGGGTCTTTAAAGCTGCTCCTTTGGATAAAGTTGCAGTCTTTTTGGAGCAGGTCCGCTGTCCTCTGGAGTTTCTTGTCGTCGTCGAAGCAGGGCAGTCCTCAGAGGATTCAGAGGTCGCTGGTCCCTTTGGAAGGCGTCGCTGGAGCAGAGTTCCTTGGAAGGCAGGAGACAGGCCGGTGAGTTTCTGGAGCCAAGGCAGTTGTCTTCTGGTCTTCCTCTGCAGGGGTTTCAGCTAGGCAGTCCTTTTTCTTGTGGTTGCAGGAATCTAAATCTTTAGGTTGAGGGGAGCCCTTCAATACTAAATTTAAGGGCGTGTTTAGGTCTGGGGGGTTAGTAGCCAATGGCTACTAGCCCTGAGGGTGAGTACACCCTCTTTGTGCCTCCTCCCAAGGGGAGGGGGTCACATCCCTAATCCTATTGGGGGAACCCTCCATCTGCAAGATGGAGGATTTCTAAAAGTTAGAGTCACCTCAGCTCAGGACACCTTAGGGGCTGTCCTGACTGGCCAGTGACTCCTCCTTGTTATTCTCATTATTTTCTCCGGCCTTGCCGCCAAAAGTGGGGGCCGGAGGGGGCGGGCAACTCCACTAGCTGGAGTGTCCTGCGGTGCTGTGACAAAGGGGTGAGCCTTTGAGGCTCACCGCCAGGTGTTACAGCTCCTGCCTGGGGGAGGTGTTAGTATCTCCACCCAGTGCAGGCTTTGTTACTGGCCTCAGAGTGACAAAGGCACTCTCCTCATGGGGCCAGCAACATGTCTCTAGTGTGGCAGGCTGCTGGAACCAGTCAGCCTACACAGATGGTCGGTTAAGTTTCAGGGGGCACCTCTAAGGTGCCCTCTGTGGTGTATTTTACAATAAAATGTACACTGGCATCAGTGTGCATTTATTGTGCTGAGAAGTTTGATACCAAACTTCCCAGTTTTCAGTGTAGCCATTATGGTGCTGTGGAGTTCGTGTAAAACAGACTCCCAGACCATATACTCTTATGGCTACCCTGCACTTACAATGTCTAAGGTTTTGCTTAGACACTGTAGGGGCACAGTGCTCATGCACTGGTACCCTCACCTATGGTATAGTGCACCCTGCCTTAGGGCTGTAAGGCCTGCTAGAGGGGTGTCTTACCTATACTGCATAGGCAGTGAGAGGCTGGCATGGCACCCTGAGGGGAGTGCCATGTTGACTTACTCATTTTGTTCTCACTAGCACACACAAGCTGGTAAGCAGTGTGTCTGTGCTGAGTGAGGGGTCTCTAGGGTGGCATAATACCTGCTGCAGCCCTTAGAGACCTTCCCTGGCATCAGGGCCCTTGGTACCAGAGGTACCAGTTACAAGGGACTTATCTGGATGCCAGGGGGTGCCAATTGGGGAATCAAAAGTACAGGTTAGGGAAAGAACACTGGTGCTGGGGCCTGGTTAGCAGGCCTCAGCACACTTTCAATTCAAAACATAGCATCAGCAAAGGCAAAAAGTCAGGGGGTAACCATGCCAAGGAGGCATTTCCTTACAGTCGTACCCAGAGAAATGTGGAAGTATACAAACCCTGTTGTCTGTTTTTGTGCGTGCGCACTGTGCTGTAGGTTTAAGTGCTTCCTGGATGTTTTTGTTTAACTTAGTTACAGTGAACTTTATTAAGCTGATTTTCTATCCTTTGTTTTTAAGGCCTTTACCGTTGTCACGGTATTTAATTCTATGACTTTTGCCCTTAAAGTCACACCGTTCTCTGTGAAGTCACTCTCTGAAGCATCAGTTTCTGTTGAGCGCTTTAAGGTAAATGGACTATTCCTTGAATTCCTTCTGATTTTGACACAAGAACTGAAAACCACCACTATTTTTTTATTTTATGTCACATAATGTAAATTCAGTCAAGGAATCTCCCACGAATTGGACTTCCAGTCTCTGTATCATTCTCATCTTCTCTGTAGCCAACAAACCCTGTATTGTGGTAGAGATTCCTGGCTTAATGTTTCATTATTTTAAAAGCACAACATTAATATACAGTTTCAGAACCTTTTTTGATTCTAGCTAGCCTTCTACTATTAATTATGGCATTTTACTTTCGGTATCTCTCTCACATTTAATTGAGGAGACGCTCTTTCTCTTCTTAATAATGTCTTGTTCATCTTAATCGACACATGTGGATGAACAGAACAGATAGTTGGCAAAGGATCCTGGTAACCATTTTAGCCAACGTGACAAAGCTCTGGGTCACACCAGTAGCATTTGCTTTTGTATGTCCTTTAAAACAAATTCATCAATTTACTAGTAACACAGGAATACAAATAAGAAAAGGAGTGATACTCTTGAGTGAACATCGTAAACCATCACCCACACTGAATATACTTCAGCAGAAAACACGGAGATTAATCACATCATTCAGCTATTTTCATAAAAGGAAAGTCTTCTACCACCCACTCAACCATGCAGAGTAACCATGTTTGTGTACTTTTGTATTTTTAAGCTTGTTTTCAAAATCTTCGATTTGCTTCTGATCTACTGCTCTTTTTCATTTCATCCTTGTTGACTGATTGTTCTCAAAGATATTTTCTTGAGTTCACTTATTGTGTTGCTTTTTGATGATGATGGTGGATGTGGGGGAACATGGACACAGTGGGATTGACAGTAGTTTACTATCATTGGCCAATCACCGGCCTTGTTTTTCTACCCCAAGCACATAAATCGGGGATCAAGGAGAGGTGTATTGTGGGATCATTCAGAAGCTGCAACAATTGGACAGGTCTCTCTGCTCCTTCTTCCTACGACACTCGGTGTGCAGCTAGTATCTGCACTTTGGCGTGTCCCTTCAGGGGTTGTCAGTTCTTCTGGACCTAAAGAATTTTAAAGAGTGAGACTGACTCTGTTATCCTAATCAGCCAAATCTTCCTACTCCTATTGGTTAAACAGAGGAAGTAATGCTCCACTGAGCCTTATTCAGGGGAATTTAGTGAACATAGTTTATTGAACAATTTTGTTTCTGCTGCTGGGCCATAGTGTTGATGCACTAACTTGTTCGCGCTGGGATGCAGACGGTTACCCGAGAAGGATGAGCATATATGCAGCTTTCTCCCATCACTACTGTGAAGTCTTTCAGTCATATTGCCCAGATCTTACAGGTTGTGCAATCCATCCGTTTTCCCTTTGTAATGTGCTCTGTTATCCGAACGAGTATGCCCTTGGGCTTTTCCAGCTTATTGGATTGTAGCATCTCAATCCTGTTGTCCCTGTGTGTTTGGCAGGTTCACTAGCATCATAACTTTTGGGTTGTCACAAAGTTATGTGAAATGGTTCTTACTGGAGGTTTATTAGAGCCTGTGACTTGATGACCTATTTGCTTAATGCCACTTTCTGCCAGATTGTATGTCAGAGTAGAGTATGGTATATACAGCAGATACACTGTGGTTAGGTTTGTTCCGAGGCAGTAAATATCTCATGCGTATTCCCTTTGTATTGCGCCAGCCCCTACTGTTTTGACTTTTTTTCTGCACATTTTCCCTCAATAAATTTCAGTAGGTTTGACAATGGGGGTGCAGTCATCTCCACACAATTCAGAATTTTGTTCCCAACTTGTGCAGTGATCTGAACAGCCCTCCACATGTGCTGTGAGAAATGAAAACCCTTAGCTTGTTCAACTAACTAGTTTAGTGAAAAAGAACAGATAATTTATTTTTCTTAACCCTCTGGCCACAGCAGTGTTATCTTGATTTTACACTTCATGTATTGTAAAGATCTGTGTCTTTTTTAGGCCTATTGTTACTGCATTATTCAGGAAGCTTAAGCCTGACATGTTTTTCTTGTTTTATTTTAATTACAGTTTTATACATTTTATTTTAATTTATAGGTTAATGCAAGAATCCATACAGGAGTCATAGACATAAAATCATATTCACCTAGCCCAATGAGTTCCTGTACACAGTCTCGACTTTACGTCAATGAGGCATCTTACAGGCATTGAGTCTTAAAACAAATGTGACGGACCTCAGTTAGTTGAATAAATGGATGTTCGGTGGCATGTGTAGCTGCAGATACACATGCTGTGCATAGTCCGCCGTCTGGTGTTGGGCTCCGAGTGTTACAAGTTGTTTTTCTTCGAAGAAGTCTTTTCGAGTCACGAGACCGAGGGACTCCTCCCACTTCGGTTCCATTGCGCATGGGCGTCGACTCCATCTTAGATTGTTTTCTTTCCGCCGTCGGGTTTGGACATGTTCCTTTTCGCTCCGTGTTTCGGGTCGGAAAGTTAGTCAGAATCGCGGAAAAAATCGTCGGTATTGTTTCGTTCGGTATCGGGTTAGTTACAACAAATCGACACCGAATCTTGAAGAGCTCCGGTAGCCCTTCGGGGTAATTTCGATCATCCGTCGGGGCCTGGTCGGCCCGACCACGTGCAACATCGAGACTGATGGAACGGACCCCGTTCCGATTCTGTCCTAAATGCCATAATAAATATCCTTATACGGATCAACATTTGGTCTGTAACTTGTGCCTGTCCCCCGAGCACAAGGAGGATACGTGTGAAGCCTGTCACGCGTTTCGGTCGAGAAACGCTCAGAGACCGAAGAGCCAGGAGGTTGCAGATGGCGTCCACGCCGACAGGACAACAACGGTTCGAGGAGGAGGAGGAAGAAGAAACTTTCTCCATCCACGAGTCGGATTCCGAAGAATTCGACGTCGAAGAACAACCAACCGTGAGTAAGACGTCGAAACAAAAAACACAAGAAAAAACTGACAACGCCCAGGGGACGCCACCGCCAACAGGCCATGGCTTAACCCGCAAAGTAGGTGACCGTCCATCGGCACCGAAAAAGGGCGAGCTGCTGTCGAAGTCATCCGACTCCGGTCGGGATACCGGCACGCAGCAATCTCGGGACCGAGAGAGTGACGCAGAAAAAATTCGGCACCGACACAGCGGCACCGAAGTTGGTCGGCACCGAGAAGGCACGACACCGAAAAGAAAAAAGATCTTGTCGGAGCCGAAAAAATCCAGAGACACGGTTTCGGTGCCGAAACACCCGGCAACCGAACCGAAAACTAGTTCCTACTCAGAGGAACAGGGACTGTCCTCCCAACTAAAGAAACACAGATTTGAGGAGGAATTACAAACAATAGAGCCAGATCACACGCAAAAGCGGATCTTTATTCAAAAGGATACAGGGAAGATTAGCACTCTTCCCCCAATCAAAAGAAAGAGGAAACTTGACTTCCAGCAAGGAGACAGGCAACCACAAGCAAAGTTGTAAAGAAGGTAACTCCACCACCCTCTCCACCACCATCAACTCATGCATCACCGGCACAAACTCCACCATTAACACACTCACCAGCTCATACCACAATGAGCCAGGATGATCCGGATGCATGGGACCTCTACGACGCTCCAGTATCGGACAATAGCCCGGAGTCGTACCCAACTAAACCGTCACCACCTGAGGACAGTACTTCATATGCACAGGTGGTAGCTAGGGCAGCCGAATTCCATAATGTCTCGCTACATTCGGAGCCTATTGAGGATGACTTCCTCTTTAACACCCTGTCCTCCACCCATAGCCATTATCAAAGCCTTCCCATGCTTCCAGGAATGCTAAGGCACTCGAAACAGATATTTCAGGAGCCAGTTAAAAGCAGAGCCATAACTCCAAGGGTGGAGAAAAAATACAAGGCTCCGCCCACAGACCCTGTTTTTCTTACATCACAACTGACACCAGACTCAGTAGTTGTGGGTGCAGCTCGTAAGAGAGCCAACTCGCATACATCAGGCGACGCACCACCTCCGGACAAGGAGAGCTGCAAATTTGATGCAGCGGGAAAAAGGGTTGCAGCGCAAGCGGCAAATCAGTGGCGCATCGCCAACTCGCAAGCACTCCTGGCGAGATACGACAGGGCTCATTGGGATGAGATGCAACATCTCATCGAACACCTCCCCAAAGAGCTCCAAAAACGTGCGCAACAAGTGGTGGAAGAGGGACAAAGTATCTCGAACAATCAGATACGGTCTTCCATGGATGCAGCAGATACAGCTGCAAGGACAATAAATACTGCAGTCACAATAAGAAGGCACGCATGGCTGCGCACATCTGGGTTCAAACCCGAAATACAACAGGCTGTGCTCAATATGCCGTTTAATGAACAGCAATTGTTTGGGCCGGAGGTCGACACTGCAATCGAAAAATTAAAAAAGGACACCGATACAGCCAAAGCCATGGGCGCACTCTACTCCCCGCATGGCAGAGGCACATTTGCCACATTTTGTAAAACAACTTTTAGGGGAGGGTTTCGAGGTCAAGCCACAGAAACCAGCACCTCACAAACAAGACCACCTACCTACCAGGGACAATATCAAAGGGGAGGTTTTCGGGGACAATACAGAGGGGGCCAATTCCCAAGAAACCGGGGAAAATTTCAAGGTCCCAAAACCCCTCAAAATAAACAGTGACTCACAAGTCACACAACCCCTTCACACAACACCAGTGGGGGGAAGACTAAGCCAGTTCTACAAATCTTGGGAGGAAATAACAACAGACACTTGGGTCTTAGCAATTATCCAACATGGTTATTGCATAGAATTTCTCCAACTCCCTCCAAACGTCCCACCGAAAACACACTATGTCAAAACAGCATATAGACCTTCTAGGACTAGAAGTTCAAGCATTACTGCAAAAGGACGCAATAGAACTAGTACCACGTCAACAAAAGAACACAGGAGTTTACTCACTGTACTTTCTAATACCAAAAAAAGACAAAACTCTGAGACCAATACTAGATCTCAGAACACTAAACACCTACATCAAATAAGACCACTTTCACATGGTCACATTACAAGACGTAATCCCACTGCTCAAACAGCAAGACTACATGACAACATTAGATCTAAAAGATGCGTATTTCCATATACCAATACATCCTTCGCACAGGAAATACCTAAGGTTCGTATTCAAGGGAATACATTACCAATTCAAAGTGTTGCCATTCGGAATAACAACCGCGCCAAGAGTCTTTAAAAAATGCCTAGCAGTAGTAGCTGCCCATATCAGAAGGCAGCAAATACACGTGTTCCCTTACTTAGACGATTGGTTAATCAAGACCAACACGCTAACAAAGTGTTCACATCACACAAATTATGTTATACAAATCCTTCACAAGTTGGGTTTCTCCATCAACTATGCAAAGTCACACCTTTTGCCGTGTCAAACACAGCAATACTTAGGAGCGACTATCAACACAACAAAAGGGATAGCCACTCCAAGTCCACAAAGAGTTCAAACATTTCACAAGTTAATACAGGCCATGTATCCAACACAAAAGATACAAGCAAAAATGGTATTAAAACTCCGAGGCATGATGTCTTCATGCATAGCAATTGTCCCATACGCAAGGTTGCACATGCGGCCCTTACAACAGTGCCTAGCATCACAATGGTCACAAGCACAGGGTCACCTTCTAGATCTGGTGTTGATAGACCGCCAAACATACATCTCGCTTCTATGGTGGAACAGTACAAATTTAAACAAAGGGCGGCCTTTCCAAGACCCAGTGCCAACATACGTTCTAACAACAGATGCTTCCATGACAGGGTGGGGAGCACACCTCAATCAACACAGCATCCAAGGACAATGGGACATACATCAAAGGAAGTTTCACATAAATCAAAACAGACAACATGACGACAATGTATTATTTAAACAAACAGGGGGGACACACTCGACACAGTTGTGCCTCCTAACACAAAAAATATGGCATTGGGCAATTCACAACCATATTCGCCTAATAGCACAATTTATTCCAGGGATCCAGAACCAACTAGCAAACAATCTCTCTCGGGATCACCAACAAGTCCACGAATGGGAAATTCACCCCCAAATACTGAACACTTACTTTCAAATTTGGGGAACACCTCAATCGATCTATTCGCAACAAAAGGAAACGCAAAATGCCAAAACTTCGCATCCAGGTACCCACACAGGTACTCCCAAGGCAATGCTCTATGGATGAATTGGTCAGGGATATTTGCGTACGCTTTTCCCCCTCTCCCTCTCCTTCCATATCTAGTAAACAGATTGAGTCAAAACAAACTCAAACTCATACTAATAGCACCAACATGGGCAAGACAACCTTGGTATACGACACTACTAGACCTGTCAGTAGTACCTCATGTCAAACTACCCAACAGACCAGATCTGTTAACACAACACAATCAACAGATCAGGCATCCAAACCCAGCATCGCTGAATCTAGCAATTTGGCTCCTGAAATCCTAGAATTTGGACACTTAGACCTCACACAAGAATGTATGGAGGTCATAAAACAAGCTAGAAAACCTTCCACTAGACACTGCTATGCAAGTAAATGGAAAAGATTTGTTTGTTACTGCCATAATAATCAAATTCATCCATTGCATGCGTCTCCAAAACATGTAGTAGGATATTTACTACATTTGCAAAAATCCAATCTAGCTTTCTCTTCCATAAAAATACATCTCGCCGCAATATCTGCTTACCTGCAGATTACTCATTCAACTTCCCTGTTTAGAATACCTGTCATTAAAGCGTTTATGGAAGACCTAAAGAGAATTATACCACCAAGGACACCACCTGTTCCTTCATGGAACCTCAACATTGTCTTAACAAGGCTCATGGGTCCACCTTTCGAACCCATGCATTCTTGTGAAATGCAATACTTAACGTGGAAAGTTGCATTTCTCATTGCCATCACATCTATAAGAAGAGTAAGTGAAATACAAGCGTTTACCATACAAGAACCATTTATTCAAATTTACAAAGATAAAGTAGTTCTAAGAACAAATCCAAAATTCTTACCAAAGGTTATCTCACGTTCCACTTAAATCAAACAGTAGAATTACCAGTGTTCTTCCCACAGCCAGATTCAATAGCTGAAAGAGCACTACATACATTAGACATCAAAAGAGCACTAATGTACTACATTGACAGAACAAAAGTAATTAGAAAGACAAAACAACTATTTATTGCCTTTCAAAAACCTCATACAGGAAATCCTATTTCAAAACAAGGTATTGCCAGATGGATAGTTAGGTGCATCCAAACCTGCTATCTTAAAGCAAAGAGAGAGCTGCCTATTACACCAAAGGCACACTCAACCAGAAAGAAAGGTGCTACTATGGCCTTTCTAGGAAATATTCCAATGAACGAAATATGTAAGGCAGCAACATGGTCTACGCCTCATACATTTACTGAACACTACTGTGTAGATGTGTTATCTGCACAACAAGCCACAGTAGGGCAAGCCGTACTAAGAACTTTATTTCAAACTACTTCCACTCCTACAGGCTGAACCACCGCTTTTGGGGAGATAACTGCTTACTAGTCTATGCACAGCATGTGTATCTGCAGCTACACATGCCACCGAACGGAAAATGTCACTTACCCAGTGTACATCTGTTCGTGGCATTAGTCGCTGCAGATTCACATGCGCCCACCCGCCTCCCCGGGAGCCTGTAGCCGTTTGGAAGTATATCTTCAACATTTGTACATTTGTAAATATATTACTTTAACCTTCATTTGGTACATACGTATTCATTCCATTGCATGGGCACTATTACTAGCATACACAACTCCTACCTCACCCTCTGCGGGGAAAACAATCTAAGATGGAGTCGACGCCCATGCGCAATGGAACCGAAGTGGGAGGAGTCCCTCGGTCTCGTGACTCGAAAAGACTTCTTCGAAGAAAAACAACTTGTAACACTCCGAGCCCAACACCAGACGGCGGACTATGCACAGCATGTGAATCTGCAGCGACTAATGCCACGAACAGATGTACACTGGGTAAGTGACATTTTCCATCAGTTTGATAGGCTTGGAGGAGGTTTCCATGGTGAAAGGGTAGGATCAGAAGGTAGCGGCTTCTGAGGTTTCCGTGTTAATTTGTAGGGCGAGCAATAAACACAGCACGTGTTGGGTGTAGAACGGGTGCAATCCGGTAACACAAATCTGGATTTCGTTGGAAAAGAAATTTCATTATAAAACTTATTTCTGATGGCGTTATCTTGAAAGTGTGCTTGTTTTTAGTGATGCAGATTGCCTATGAATGATTACTTCAGCTGTTTAACAAACGCCGTTCCACAAGGAACTTGTAGAAGAGGGGTAGGAACAGGTCATTTATGTCTAGCGTGGGCTGGAGTGTCCTCTGTGACCAAAAAATAAAAAAAAGAGCAGTGATTGCAGCGCTTAATTATCATAATGGGGTTTCAAATGGTGTTGGAAACTTATTGACTTTAGCTGGTATTCTGATTTCCCCTAAAATTCTTATGTTTTCTTTTGCAAATAAATCTAAAAAGATATTTAGATCTTTTGATTGATCCTTTGAGATGATGTTCTTGTCTTTGGGTGTTGAAGTGTATGCAAGGACTGCAGATCTGCTAAAGAAGGCCACAGGGAACCATGAATGGCTTCCAGTTTACCTGCAGCTCTGGGTCAGTGATCTGAACTGGCAACCTTAATTTCAACAAGATTGTCTTCATTTTTGTTTGAAGGCGATTGTGGTAAGCTCGTACGAATCCTACTGTTTGTGCCGCGTTCTCCCACATTCAGGCGTCCCCAGGCCTCAGGCGGGCCTGGGTGTTAGTTGACACTAATGAGCTACGTTTTGCTCTTCAGCAGCTCCCACCTACTGTATAACCTGATGTGTTTTGCCGCCTGAGTGTGCCATAGGCTTGACCCGGTATCTCATCTTTGCACCTCTCTCACGGCTCCGCTCAGAGTTTGTTTCTCATGGAGGAGGTGCACTTGATAAAGAGAAAGCCTGCCAATCCTAAGGTCACCATCGAACTGAAAAATGCTACGCTGGCATGGGACTCTTCCCACGCCAGTACCCAGAGCTCACCCAAGCTGACCCCCAAAATGAAAAAAGACAAGAAAGCTGCCACCAAGGGAAAAAAGGAGAAGGCAAAGCTGCCAAACGATGGATCGCAGGCTGTACTTGCGGAGCAGAAGGGGCATCTCCTGGTGGACAGTGACGAGCAACCAAGCCCCGATGAGGAGATGAAAGGTACCGTGGGAAATACGCGGCTGCAGCGGACTCTCTACAACATTGACCTGGACATTGAACAGGTATGTACAGTGCACTGATCTTGGGAGGTAAGAAGGTCGGCCACTTGCATGCCCTGCCACCTTTTCAAACTGCAGTGTGCCCTCTGCTCATTTATTACCTGCATGGTCCTTTTAAAAGTACACATTTTCAATTTCTCTCACTTTAACTGTGCTTAGTAAACTGACGGGGAACCCATTACCAAGCAAACTGAAAAGATAATGTGACCATGAATGTAGAGGGGGTGAGGCAGGGGACTATTGCTGCAATCCTGCTTCTACTTTTTTTTCTAGTACAGGCATCTAGACTACAAAAATGGAACTGTTCTGTTGCACATAGTCACTGGCTTAGGCTTCTGTGTTTAGAGTGCCTGGAAGATTTCTCAGGTACTCAGCGGTTCAGACTCCTCAGAGCCATGCATATATTTTCAGCATTGTATTCCGCGTTGATAGTGTGCTGGGACACTGTTCCCTATTAACTCAGCTAGCTTCAGTCAGCTTGATTTGTGTTGAGAGCTGGTCACAGAGAGTGTGGTCAGGGGAAAGTAATCTAACCACAGGCAGAGGAAACCTGAAAAGCCTGCCTAAACACAGTTAAAGTTGTCTACCCTCAAAGTCTTTTCTTAGGGCTCTTATTGCATGTGGTAATGGCATAAATGTGGAATGCACTGTGAAAACGTGTTTGATATAGTATTAGTTTAAAGCACGACTTAGCCTTACAGCTTTTACTCCTCTTAATCCTTTAAAATAATATACTGCCTGTAATTGGAATTTGTTATACTTGAAATGCCTTCAATGCTCCTCTTTCATCGCATACTTTCCCTTGCTTTACTTCTGAGAGTCAAATATTTACGCTCACTGAAACGCACCCACCAAGTGCTGTCCAGCTAATTTGTGCACTGCTGTGGACATGCGCATTCAGGGAAGCATGGTGTCTAAAGGGCTGAAGATAGGCTTCTTGAAGTACTGCTTCCAGCTGTTCATTTTCTTTCTCTCTATCCCCTAAGTGAACTTACAAAATGTTAACTTTTAGATCACTGGGGTGTCCGCTCATTATATTCAAAAGATAGAGGAGATACTGTGGGAATGACACTTGCACTGCTTAAATATGTTTCTTCTTGTGCAGGGGAAACTTGTTGGGATTTGTGGCAGTGTGGGAAGTGGGAAAACCTCGCTGATCGCCTCTATTTTGGGACAGGTAAGGAAACTGTTATTCTTTCCATATTCCTTCTTATTGCTAATCCAGACCGTGTTCTCCCTGACATTTTATCGTAATCATTCAGGTGGTAGAATGAAGCTGAGAACCTTGTGATTTTCACGTGCGAATTCAACAGTCATCCAAGTGTGCTGGCTGTGCCCCATTCTTCTCTAAGTTTGTCATCAGAGGAGCATGCGTGTTCCCCTCTTCTCTCTAAGCTGACCACTGTCTCCTAACCCTGCCTGAGCAGCTGCTGCTGGTTGTGAGAGTGAGTTGATAGCCCAGGGGCAAAGGCCCTGACACCCTTACCGCTAGTGGAGAGAAGGCTTACTAGTCCTCTCTACAAAGGATCTGCACAGGTCTTGTAACTGGGATCCCTTTCATTCATTTTGTATGGAACATTTCTGAGATATTTTTGCTGGTTCCAAATACTTGGTTTGTATCAAGTCCATTTTGGCCCCCTGTGGGTGTTGCACAAAATGTTGCAAATCCTAGGGCAAGCCTGACATTGCCGTGGAGACCATGGCTAAATGTATTCTTTCCTTAGTTCCACCTCTAAAAACCTCTTGTACCTGGAAGGAGGATGGAGCTTAACGGCCCTGCCAATGTTTGGAGCAGGCTTCCTTAACTGGTTGCATCTGTAACTCATGGCATCAGAACCTGGGTCTCATTTTGTCACCCTCAGGAGGATGACCTGTTGAATCTTTACTGCAGGAGCTGAACCTGTGATCTTCTACCAACTGCTCCATCTTGCACCACTGTCTCTGTCATTACTGAGTCACGGTGCTAAGTTAAAACTGAACAAATGCTTTAAGTTGGATTGCCCATAGTTGCCTTACATATATTTTTGGATTTTGAGGTAAATCCTATGTATAAACCCACATCACTTAATTTTCTGTAGTGGAATGCTGACACTTAATGGTTCTGATTTGTGTGCCAAAGGGTCAGTATGTTTTTTTTAATTCAAATTCTTTATTACCATATTCATACATTTGTTAATACCAAGGTACAATTTGAAGGAAATGCAGAAGCTATTGAACTAGTTCGCAGAAAGGATGAATAAACTCACACTAAATTATTTTGCCCAAGCTTGGTCCCACAATGCCAATTTTAAGAAAGTATCCATATATAGATAACCCAGGCTGGTGAACTGTCGCTCAGTTTGCTCCCCCGGTGATGCACAGACCCTCTGACCTAGCAAGTCTTTGGAGCACAGAGCAACGGATGAACAGTCAGCCCCCATGGGCTCCTGTGTCTCCCCTACTGGCCTCATCTCGTGCATCTGCCTTAGATTTCCTTGATCTGTGTACTCCTGTGTGATGGCGATTAATAGGTCCAAGTCACAAAACTAGTGTTTGGCTTTGTCGGCTTCTTTTTAAGTGATACAAGCTAGCTGGCATCTCAAATGTGAGGTGTCTGGAGACTACAATACTTCAGTTTGAGGTGCCCAAGTCATATGTTCGCCTATGAATTTATTTTTGCAAAAAGGAAATACATTTTCTTAACTGAAAAATATTGAGACTTTTTATAACCAGCTTCCCAGAATGATAACTAATATGCAGATGTCCCCAAGTAAAGAAAATATATATAGTCAGAAAATAGACGTACCCTCTTGCCCTTTTGGATATCTCTGGGATAAGTCCCCTCCTTTGTGGCAACCCATTCAAACCATTTGTTAAATTTCTGGTGGTGGCAGTATTGCTATACTCACCAGGAGTTCATAAACGTTCTTAGTTGTCTTTTAATAATCGAAAAAATAGTGAAAACTTCAAAATACTAATTTGTCCTTCCAAAGTCTAGGGATGATAAAGTTACCACCCTTTTTTAATGTTCTTTTCAGTTCAATTCCTTAAACACAAATACTTTTATGCTCCATGGCTGTTGCCAACCAAGCACGTGTGCTTATGTTTGTGCCATGAAAATGAGAATGTGGTTAACTATATTAGAGTGCATCTGGAGTCTTTTCTTGCAAGTACAACATCACTGTGGAAAATACAATCTTAATGCATAATACAGTGGGCATTGGCTGCTTTAATGGATCCTCGCGCCTTCTTGGATCGCCAGGGACCATTAAAACAGTCAATGTCCACTCACCTAAGCATTTAGCTCTTTCTTCCACAGTGATTCTGTACTACCGTATACTTTTCTGAATTGCATTGTAAGGTAGCAGAGGTCTCTTTTGGGTTTTCTGTGTTTACCCAACATGACCCTCATTTGTGAAGACATTCCTTTGTGTGATTGGCTGTCCCTCTCTTCTTACAGATGACCCTGCTAGAGGGCAGCATTGCAGTCAATGGAACATTTGCCTATGTTGCCCAGCAGGCCTGGATCCTCAATGCTACACTCAGAGAAAACATCCTCTTTGGAAAGGAATATGAGGAAGAAAGGTAACTTGATTTTATAATACTTTAGAACCACCACCACCACCACCGCCACTTCACCCTCAGTACGAGTTGACAAGTGTTAATGAAGATCCTGCCATTGTAGCCAAATCAACCTGCACAATTATAAGAGAAAAGTTTGACTCAACATTTTGTGAAACATTTTTTTCATGAAATTCCACATATTTATTTGGTTTCTTAAATAGGGTCAAGAGGTGAAATCTCAATTACACCACCCATACACTCAGTACCACTGGAATTATGCAATGCCATGTCAGCGGCAAGCAGTGCATGCCAGTTTTCATCATCTGCCACATAATCGAGTGATTTCTGAAAAGAAAGTGTTATTAGGAAGCCACAAATGTTGCAAAAGATACTGATCATTGCAACTTTGTGTTTCATAATAAAAACCCTCTGTTACCTCCTATGTGAGAAGAAATGTAGACTAGTGGCTAAGCTCCCAAACCTGAGATCCAGGATTCTAGTTCCAGCTCCAGTACTTGACTGACGATTGGGATCCTGGGCGAATCACTTAGGGCCTGATTTAGAACTCGGCAGACTGGTTACTCCATCACAACGGTAATGGATATCCTGTCCGCCGACATCTAAATCCCATAGGATAGAAAGGGATTTAGACTTCGGCGGATGGGATAGCGGTCACTGTAGCGACGGAGTAACCCGTCCGCCGAGTACTAAATCAGACCCTTAATCTCCGTGCGCCTGAAACTGCAGATCTGTATGAAATATAATGTTGTGAATGTGTGAAATGTGATACGGTTGTTTAATCAAATGTGTATAAATTCCTAATTGGTGATCATGATGTTGCATCAGTGCTTCCTAGCACAGTTTGTGCAATGTATGAATAGCAAGAGGTGTACGTGCATTCAGGTATTAAAGTCAGTGATGGATGGAAAAGAAAACAGCAGGCAGGCTTGACAGCAAGGGGATTTTATGTTGTTCATATGATTAAAAAACTGGAAACTGAGCAATAGCACTTAACAATCTTTCCTGATAAGTAACTTGCAGCCAGGTTAATTATAATATTTGAGGATGTGTTCACAAAAACATGAAATAGCTTTAATGTACCCAACCTATCAAAAAGAAGTATTCCGAGACATATTCACTCATTTTCACAAAAGCAGAGAGGAAATTTAGACCTACAACTCTGGAGTAAAGAACACCCAGAGTTTCTAGCCTAGGAAATAGAGTGATGTGTATTTGATAAAGCAGCACCTACTAAATAAGGACCACTTAATTGTCGTCAGTCTGCTGAGTTACTCTTACTGCTGCTGCTGAGGTTGCCCCGTGTATACCATGCTTCCGTGGGTCCTCCCTTGTACATTGGCTTCCCCATAGCAAGACCATCATTTCCTGTCATAAGAAGGATAGCTTGATCCAGACTCTTCAAGAGGAGCTTAGTGCATCCCTGGCATCAAGACCTTGTTGTAGAGACCGGCCATAGCCAATTGGGCAAGGCCGCAGAACTGTCAGTGTTGATGGACACTGTGCCAGGGTCTAATTATTCTAAGTTGCTGTCACTGTGTAGGTGCCAAACAGACTATTTGTAATATTTTTCTGATAGGTTTCGCAGGGTTGCATTAGCATGTTTTACGTCCACAGTAATCACTGGTAAAAAGTATACGTTTCCTGGATCAAATTGTCTACTGTGTACTTATTGTTGCAGAACATGTCATATTTTATCAATCTCATTAGTCTTTTTTCTTTATCTGTCTCTTACACCCTGCTGTATTCCAGGCATTAAGGAAGACTCTGCTGTCCTCCAATATATCAATATTGTGAGCATCTCATAGCAACTTAGGAGGGTAACCGTCTACCCTTGATGGTAGGAATAGGATGATGGTTGGTGACAGGCTTTATAGTCAGTTTGGCTCTTTAATCAATTTCTCTGGCTCCTAAAATAATATCCCAAGGAACCCCTTTCATCTCCCAGTGTAGACTTTGTGTTTTCTTTCGTTTTTGTAGGGCACACTCAAATTAAATTACATCTTATTATCAAGTTGCTTTAAGTGCAGACACCGCCCCAGTCTCTTTATTGTTATCGTAGTGCTATTATCCACAGTGCATCGCTTCAAGGCACTCCCACTCCTTTTGCTGTCTGAGCTAAGTAACTACTGGTCTTTTTGTGAATTTATATTGCGCCAAATGGTAAAGCAGAACATCGCTATTCAAAGGTCCTTGAAGACCAGCACCGCGCCTGGGATTTCTGGCATCACATTCTTCCCTCGGCATTCTCACAGTGTCCCTCCAAGATCTCCATCCTGTTTTTTAAACAAATTGTCTACAAAAATTAATTCACCTGAACATCCTCCGTACCTAGTTATAATGGCAGCCCTCTGTGGATGCATTCGGAGGGACTTGGTATGATATTTCAGCTAGAATAGAACTCCCAACAAAGAGTCAACAGACAGTCTAAGTTAATGGAATCCTTTGCAAGGCATCAGAGAGAGGTGCAGCTCTTGGGGCTTTGCTCTCTGCTTTGGTCTTGCGATAGGTAACCATTTTTAACATTTACACCTTTTCTTTGGCAAAGGTACAACGGCGTGCTGAACGTGTGCAGCCTGAGGCCGGATCTCGCCATTCTTCCAAACAGCGATTTAACTGAGGTAAGCACCTTGCCCCCCCCATCCTAGTAACAAGCTGACTTATCAGTCCCTGCATGACGACTGATGCTACTTTGGGAAGCATTGCTCCTGGATGTAAAATACTTGTGACCCCGGTCCTGTCTGGCTTGTGTCTTACACACAATTAAATGCCCTGAGGCGCTAGGCTTCTGCTCACTGGTTCCAGGACATGTGAGTTTTTTCCTTGTAGGTTGCTTGTCACTAGTATGCACATCCTTGCTTAGGATCACTTTTGTGGTTGCCAGTGCATCCCAACCTGTACCTGTCTTCTGGTTCCAGGAAGGTTGTGTGTGTTTCATAAGGTTCACAACTGCATGTGGGAGAGCTATAAGTTCTTTGATTCTTTCCATATAATTTATAGGGCACTTGTATCTGTTCTTGGGTTCAAGGTGATGTTTACTGTTTACATATTAGTGTACTTTATCGCCAGTCACTTCTTTTCTCTTTGTATTTGGGATCCAGGTCACATGTGTGTGAACTTTGGTTCCTAGTTATTTGTGTGTTTTCACTCTGATGCAAGGTCACTTTGGTGGTCTAGGTGACGTTAATATCTTCTTTCAGATTGGTTTTTGCCACATTTCTGACCATGGAAGTGTTCACTCAGGTTTCTTTAAGATCCTTGATACATGAGTATTTTATCCCAGTAGTGGCTTTTCAGCACATTTCTCTAGTTCACTCTGTATTTACTTGCTTCCCTCCAGGGTGTATGTGTTTGTATGCATGTAAACTGGGTGCATTGTTTGTAATTTGTTACTTGTACAACTTCAGGGCAGGCATGGTAGTGCTTTGTGGTTTGAAGACTTTTTCCATTCAGTGACCTTGTTTTCTTCTTTCTTATCGTAGATTGGTGAGCGTGGGGCTAATTTGAGTGGTGGCCAACGACAGAGAATCAGCTTGGCCAGGGCCCTGTACAGTGACCGAAGCATTTATATCCTGGATGATCCACTCAGTGCTTTAGATGCCCATGTGGGCAACCACATATTTAACAGTGCCATTAAGAAGCACCTGAAATCGAAAACTGTTCTGTTCATCACCCACCAGCTCCAGGTAATTATTGTTCCTAAATACACATGAAGATCATTTGGAAGAATACTTCTAAATGGACTAAACCACTGGCAATTACTATGGGTAGCATTCCAGTATATTGTTTTTCACCCATTGTACCACCCCGGTTCAACTGTTCAGGCGGGACTGTCCCTTGTTTAACTAAGGGCCTAACCTAATTTGCCTAAGGCTGGTCCCTGTGTGTAGTTGCATAGTAAGCAAAAAGGCAATAGGAATGCAGCCACAATAAGCAAAAACAAAATAGGAACGCAGCCAAGAGTAATTCACCTAAAGAGATTATTTAATCAAGCATTGCACTCTTGTTTGTGTGGCCGGCAAGATGGGCGAGTAGTCGCACCGAGCCGCGCTAGTGGGTCCGTTGTTAACACACCTCACTCTGGATGTGTTTGCACTGAAGGCAAGGTAACCGCCAGTGCCGCAACAAGGAGGGGAAGCAGTAAACTGCTGAGACACCTTCAGCCATGTCTGTCGTCTGACTCCAAGATGGCGGAGCGGGCCCGCTGAGGGCCCGGCCTCATTCCCAAACGCAGAGGCCTATGAGCAGCACACTGGGAGTGGGCCACCGCGGACTGTCCCTGGGAGAGATCCGCTCAGTCTGGACCGGTGGTGCGCTGTGGCAGGGAGATGCAATGCTTAATTGGCAGCACTGCAACTATCGAGGATAGCGGGAGACAGGCCTTGCTTCCAAGGGGCTGAAGGTCGCACCCCCACGAGGAGGCTAGGGCCCAGGGGGAGCGAGGAAAAGCATTGACTCTGAAATAGGAGGTAGGTTGGGGGGGGGGGGGTCATGAAGGAGGGGGGACTCACGGCCCTTGGATGGCCTGTGAACAGACTGATTCAGCAATTCAAACCCTTATCCAAAACTATGTCACGGCCCACGCCGAGTGGTGGTGTATGGAGCTCCCCCCTCCCCACCCCCCCACCATTTTTGCCAGGACGTCTCGTCCCAACAGGACCTGGAATGGTCCAGAAACAGTGCACCAGAGACCCAGCAGTAATCACCGGCACACATACTAGGAGCTCCCCTCCCACCCTGCAGTAGACTGAAACTTGGGGGGGAGATGGGCGGGATTAGGCCTCCTCCCCTCTTTCTTCCTGGGGAAATTGTGAAACTATATTGCGGCATACAGCCACCCATGGTGGTGGACGAAGTGACAATAGCAAAAGGATAGTGCTCCTATATCAATAGTTTAATCCCGGGAACCCAGGTCTCCTTGCAACGCACCAGGAAGTCGAAGGAAGATGCGAAAAGATGAACCTCAGCGGGTGATGCAATCTAACAAAATAGTGCAGTACACCATTCCCAGCCAAGGAACAAGTCAACGAAGGGTGGAGGACCCTCATAATGCGGACTACCGACCTCAAGACACATGAAAGCCTGGAAGCCATACGCGGCACCAGATTAGCACTTGAGGGGAAAATGGACTCGATGGCCATAGACATTAACCATTTGAGACTGGGCTTGCACAATGTAGCAGAAAGAGTCACGTCCACGGAAGAGGGGGTCGTTGAACTTCAAAATACAGTACGAACACTTCAAGCCAATATGGAAACACTTCAAGCCGAAGTGACACAAATTACGGGCCGAGTCGAGGAGGCAGAGGGTTGTTCCCGGGGGAATAACCTGCGATTCCTAGGGTTTCTCGACAGGGTGAAAGGACCCTCGACCGAGCTGTTCCTGGAGGAATGGCCCGAATGTTTAATCATAGGGACAGAGACGTGATACTCCAGCACATCAGAAGACACGGTTCCTCCTCCTCCCTGGTATGAGGACAGGGAGATTCATATTTACCCAGACTATATGAAAAAAGTCCAAGATCTTCGTGACAGTTTAACAGTCAAACATAACAGAGTTTATGCTTATCTGAAAAGGTATGGGGTATCGTTCGCTTTGCTGCAAGAAACACACTTGTGGGGTGATTGTATATACGAAGACGCTGGAGGGGCCAGTTGTACGCCACCTTCTATTCTGGTTATGCACGAGGGACACTCTGATATCCGTTGCTCCGGGGGTCCCTTTTAGGCTTACTAGAACTTTCAATTATAAGGGTGGCAGATACACACTGATTAAAGGCATGCTTGACATCCATCCTCTGAGTATAGTGAATGTATATGCTCCTAATGGGGATGACGGGGAGTTCTTTGAGGCGATGCTGCGACAACTACACCTTTCCCCAGACACAGGGATCCTAATGGCAGGGATATTTTAACTGTGTTTTGAATGCTGAGTTGGACAAAAACCTGTTACGCCTGGGTAGTAAGCCAAGGGCCACAGCAGCCCTGAGGATGTTGCAGGGTGGTCTCGGGCTTATAGACCTCGGAACCTGACAACCTGGGCCTATTCCTGTTACTTTCCGGCAGCCAATATATATAGCCTCTTAGACAAGCATCAGAAGCACAAAACATGTCTGGGGCCCAGTATTTGGGGAGGTACCGGTCTGACCACTCGCCACTTTTGGTAAGGTACTTGCATCATTCTCCGCCCCCTCCAATGCCACTATGGCGCCTGTATGCGCCAGCGCTTACGGATGTGTTCTTTAGAGACCAGATTTAAACATGGGCTGATAAAGACAACTTTAGAGACCACTGGGGATCTACTAAGGAGAGGGCCCTGGAATGGGATGCGATAAAACTAGTAGTAGGAGGAATTTTTACATAAGCGTCAAAAGGTGTAAGGCACGATCTGGAAAAATAACTGACCCTACAACAAAGCAAATTAGCTGACTTTGAAAAATCTCTATTGACAGGGAGCACGGAAGGATCGGAGTGGAATACCCAAGGTCAAAAGGTAGGAGAGTTATGGGATCGGCTGGATAAGCATAGCTGACCGACCGACCGGTCGGTCGAGGTCGGTGGTACCAGGAGGGCGACAAGTCGGGACGCCTACTGGCGCGCATTATCAGGACTGAACACCAACCCTAGCCAATCCTACAAATGCAAGATAAACAGGCTATCAATAAGATTTTTGCGGCACACCTACAGAGGGTATACACAGACGACCAGGGAGTGCGAGCTGTTTGAGGGCTGCGCAATTACATACATACGGTCCTGCTTCCGAGACTGACCCCGGAGGCTAGCGCGGCCCTTGGGGCACCACTCGCCTGATCGGAACTCTTGGAAGCCATGGGAGCTTTAAAATCGGCATAATCTCTTGGCCCTGACGGATTACCGGCCGAATTTTATTATAATTTGTCTGAAATTGCGGTAGATAGGCTCGTTGAAGTCTATAATGAGGCGTTGGAGAGAGACGACCTGTCAGGATCCGTTGAAAGAGGCCCTCATAGTGCTGATACCAAAGCCAGACAAGGATCCTGCCGAGCCAGGTGCCTACAGACCCATTATAATGTTGAACGTAGATCTTAAGGTGCTTAGTCATGTACTAGCAACAAGGTTGCTGCCTGTTCCCCCACAGTTGGTCCATGACGACCAGTCTGGGTTCATTCTGCTCAAGAATACTTTGCGTAATATTCGCCGACTGATTTGTGTGATACACTCCCTACAGGGGGAGGATGAAGATTACGCCCTGGCCTTTTTGGATATACAGCAGGCGTTCGAGGTGTTAGCTGGAGGTACGTCTGGGAGGTGTTGGATACCTTGGGCCTGGACCCACAATACATTAAATGGGTAAAACTTCTCTGTAAGACCCAGCAGGCCAGGGTGCGCAGAGGCCGCACAGTCTCGGGTGCAATTTAGCTTCAGTGGGGTACCCGACAGGGCTGCCCTTTATCGCCCCTGATCTTTGCTCTCGCGATAGAGCCGCTGGCCTGTAGACTCTGACAGGAACTCAGAGGTTGGGGGATTCGGGTGGGAGCACTAGAATATATCATTTCCCTCTATGCAGATGATGCATTAATCTATATGTGGATGCCAGTGTAATTCGTCCCAAGGCTGCTGAAGTAGCCTTTGTCCTAAGAGTGAATAAAACAAACTCTTTCCTATTTCCATTGGGCTGCTTGGTCGGCACCCTAGAGGAACGGCTCAGGAGGGTAGACGTGCCCTGGGTAATGGTTGGAATATGATACCTGGGAATGCATATCACTTTGGATGAGGTCTCCCACTATGAAACGAATATGGGCAGAGTTCTAGGCGGTTTGCAGAGATCCATCCAGTTCTGGAACACTTAGATTATCCATGATGGGCAAGATTGTCCTTATAAAAATGGTGGTGCTGCTGAGATGTCTGTACATTATGCAGGGCGCTTTCTATGAGATACAGCGGAAAATGTACTGCGACTTGGATTCCCTCTTGCTGAACCTACTTTGGAATGGGCAAAGGAGCAGGGTGAGTCTTGACACACTGCGAAGACAGAGAAGGCGTGGAGGTCTTGAATTACCAGACCTAGATTTACACTGTCTAGCGGCTCAGCTGCAACACGTAGTGAGTTGGTTTGACTCTGACCCGAACTGCGAGCAATCCCTCATACATACAACATACACTAGACGATCACTCAGATTGTTGCTGATGGGAGGGGAGACGCTTCTGACCACCTGCCCCCACTTGATACGCCTAATGGCGATGCTATGATGGAGAACCGTGCAAACAGTTCTGCAGAAGCACCCTTACGCCACTAATCTTGATTCATGGATCCTACCCACTTTTACACTGATCCAGCACTCAATGTCAGTAGAACGCTGGCAACGGGGTGGGTGTTTGACGCTACCTGATTTGTATCCGAAAGGTCGGTTTATAGCCCTTCAAGACGCTATGGAAACCTTTGCGCTAGGTAGGGGACAGTTCCTTCAAAATGCTAAGATTGCAGCCAAGGCGAGGCGGCTATGGCCAACATTCCCGAAAGCCCCAGACCTCACACAGACATTCCACTGCTTATCCATGGCAGGAGGGCGTAAATTAGTGAAACTCTTATACTGAGCATTGCGTTCCAATAGACCGGTTAAACCATTAAAAATAGAGCAAAAATGAGAGTTGGTGGGGGCCAGGGAAGGGGGGGGCCGAACCGCTCTCCCCCGAGGATTGGTCCCACATCCACTAGGAAGTTCGGGGAGGAGAGGGGAGTATTGTTCTGTGCCAGATTTAAACAAATACAATACAACATAATACATATGACCTACGTCTCGCCCAGACGGCTTCGCATAATTTACCCGACACTGGACTACAGATGCCCTAAATGCTTGATCTGGAGGCTGATTTGTTTTTTTTACACATGCTTTGGTCGTGACGAGCGTTACGTACGTTTTGGAGGGCTGTCACAGATCAGATTAGGACACCACGAGATAGGACATTCCTCTAACTGTCAGTGGTTGTGTCCTGGGTTTGTTGCCCCAAGATCCAAAGCATAGACCTAGCAGGAACTTTGCAGTACAAGGCCTTACCGTGGCCAAAAGAAGAATCTCAATTCGCTGTAGGAATAATCAGATCCCGACCAAGGAACGCTAGCTAGGGGACGTGAGAGAGTGGGCAGGGGTGGAAGAAATACGTATGAGGCAAACGAGTAGAGATGCAAAACTACTAGAATTGCTGCTGGCATGGGGTCAGAAGCAGTGCAGGGGGTGCGATCAGGGTTGGCCACCACACAGTCCCAATGAGAGGGGATAAAGAAGGTGCTAATGGCATTAGAACATAACCTATCGATTAATCCACAGTCTAGGTCGATAACTAACTTGGAGGAGAAAAAAGATATACTTCATCGGAATTGAATGGCATTGTGAGGGGTAGATATTCCTTTTATGGGCCCAGGCATGGTGGGGGGGGAGGTTGGGATGGGGAAGGGGGATAGTTAAAGACCTCGAGGGTTGGCTTGTTTGTATGTTTAAAGCTCCTATTTTGCATATAAGGAATTGTAACAAAGGAGAAATAAACAGAATGTTGAACTGTGATACTGTTCCGTAATGATAACTAATCGATGTTTGCATGATCGATGTTTAATTCGTGATGTACCTGAGTGAAGACATCCTAATAAACAGAAAAAGAAGAAAAAAAGAATGATGTGACTTGAGGATAGAGAGCAATGCTGATGTAAATGCTGGTCTACACAACTTCAATATGTATGGTTAAAATGATTATCTATGTAACACAGAATCCTTCACTCATATCAAATAAACACGGAGCCAAACTAATGTTTTGCTAGCAAGAAAATAAAAAAAAGGCATTGCACTCTTACCCTAAATGCAATCATTATGTCTCAAATGTCGGTTCTTGTGCCCGCTAACCATAGGACACAAGCTTCACTTACTAGCACCTGACTAGGTCTAACATGTGTAAAAATAGTTTGGGATTGATTTTCTCATGCTCATGGGAAGTCACCCACCAGTTCAGTCTGGACTGGTGTGGGCCCACTGGTGGCCTCTCTAGCTGAACAGTGAAATTGTTGACTTGGATGAGGCGAAGAGCATAAACCGGTGACAGATGAATTCAAGCATTCCGCCCATTATGGTAATGCTTTTGCCACTCTGTTTCCATTGTGCTTGTTTGGGTTTTCCCCTGGGAAGGACAATTGGGCTGAGGGTGGGGAAAGTGAGGGAAGCTTTGAAATGACATTTTAGCTGCTACTTGACTGCATCCTGATGTATCTCTTCCCCTCACCAGTACCTTGTTGATTGTGATGACGTTATCTTCATGAAAGAGGGCTGCATCACGGAGAGGGGAACCCATGAGGAGCTGATGAATTTGAATGGTGACTATGCAGCCATTTTTAACAACCTACAACTTGGCGAGACCCCACATATTGAGGTGAGCACCTAGATGTGTATGTTTTATGTACCTTTGCCACTTAGGTGACTTGCTTTTGACATAGGCTAGTTTTTTTGTGTACGTTTGTCGTTAATCATGGGTCGATTTTTAAACCGGAAAATCCACATCAAATGAGATAAAGGCAGATAGAAATTTAAGACAATGAATCTGCTTATGTTTATGTCCTAATTAGTATTGTGTGACTAAAATGGGTGACCTTGAGCATGGTCAAGTGTTTCAGGGCTATTTTAAGTTTTCCAAGTACTGTTGTAGAGACCTGGTTACCTTTGTATACAAACCAGAGTTATTGCTCGAGATGCGGTTCTAAATTGAGATCGTGAGTCCTGAGTGGTGTTTGTTTGCGCACATGTTTGTCATGATGTCTCTATTCGGACCTGCCTGGTGCCAGGAGGATAGATGAGGGCAGGTTAGAAGTTGGAGTGGAAGATGGCATATGGGTCTGGCTTGAAAATACTAAAATGCTTGCATGCAGATTGTTTGGATAAGCAGGTGGCTTTATTCATAATGTGAAACAGAGACTTTTTGTAGGACAGTTCCATATTATGCAGAAGGAAAATAAGGTTCGTAGCATGTTCCCTCTAGATCAGCGGTCTTCAAACTGGGGGCCCCTAAGTGATCCCAGGGGGGCGCCAGGCTCTGGCCAAAAGAAGCATTATGCTAATAGTAGGGCTTTGTTTTAAGGTAACAGAATATGAGCAGCAGTAAACTGCTCTGCAATGGGCCATCATTAACCTATATTATTTTTTATATTCAAGCTGGGAGTATGTGTCAAAGGGGAAGGGAGCCCAAATACTCTTTAAAACTCCCATCTCCACTACTAATAATACCACTGTGGAAATGTTAATACATTAGTAATGCCTGCCTGACCAGGAAAGTATGTTGGGCATCAAGTATTTTATTGTATTTTGAAAACAAAACTTAATTATAATGGTTAAGTAAGTGTAGAAGTACTTTAACATTGCCAATTTAATAGAATTATTGTGAAAAATTTGGAGGGGTCCCCAGTGATTTTATTTTTCCCACTTGGGGGGCGCGGCGTTAAAAAGTTTGAAGAGCACTGCTCTAGATACACATGCCCTGCATACTCTTGAAATCTAGTGTTGAACTGGAAAGTTTGCAGCGCAACAGAGAGATGCCGACGCCCCTGCCCAAAATCCCATTTGGCACCGGGACAGGTGGGAAATGTAGTATTCAGGGAGGTGTGTCCACCTCTCAGGTCAGTGCTGTCCCGAAGGTGAACTGCCTGATGTGGACACAACATTTAGAAATCTGCCACCTTCATGTTCCCAGAATTATGAACACTGGGACAGGGTTATGCGCACGTCCCACAGGAAGTAGTCATGTAGGGGGTAAGTAGCGCATTGGCTACTACCCTACATTCCCATAAATACCCCTACATTTAATATTTAAGGGAGCCCCTGGCACCAGGAAATCAGACAACTGCTGACCTATGAAGGACAATCAAGAGCTTCAAAAGCAAAGCCTGAGGAAGAAACACCTGACTTGGCCCCAACCCTGTCGGTCTGTCTGCTGTTCCAGTCGATTTGCTCCAAAGTCGACTCATCCTGCAAGCTCTTGTGCCCCCAAAAGCCTGGGAGGACTGCCTGTGTTCAACAAAGACCCAGAAACTCCTGTGGAGCAGCAGAGCTGATTCCCTGCATCTTGCAGGCACCCCAGGAGGCCTGAGAGGACTTTGACCGCAGAAAACCTGACACCCAAAGGCACCACTGCACATGTGCTGCCTAGCCTGAGTTGAAGTGGAGCAACGGTGTCAACGTGGTCCTCAATCCCTCCAGAGACAAAGCCCACCTTGGGCTTGCCCAGTGTGGACTCACCAACGCCGCCTGCAGCTTCTGCCCTCAGGCCCCCTCATCCGTGAGTGCTTCCAGTGGAGAAAACCAGACTTCCCAAAGCACCTCTGCACGCGTCCCCGCTGGCACATGGAGAAGAGGACCCAAGGAGTCCCCACGTCCCGAGCATCTCAAAATTTGAACCTACCGGTTATTCCCCTTGACTGGACCCCAGTTCTCCTGCAGCCTCCTCTCAACCAGACTGATCCTCTTTGACTGACATTGGTCACTCAACGCTGTATTAAACCTGTCCACCCCAGTGCCACCCAGTGTGACCTGTTGGTGTGGTCCTGACCCTTGCCCAATACTTAACTAAGTCCAGGAGGTTGGTGCCGTAAGTCACTGTATTAGATCTGAATGCAGTACTTGTTTTTCTTCTCCATAGGATAAAATTGCAGTTTTCAGAAATTGCACTATCGACGTTTCAAAACTATAAAGATTTTTCTTGCACAACGTACTTACCCAAATCGTATTGATTATGGTGCCAAAACATAGATACTTGTTATTTTTGTAAATTTGTGTGGATCACCTTCTTGAGTCCTGTGACTCATTTATTGCCTGTGTATGTATTTGCAGATGCCAAACACTTCTCTCTGATAGGCCTAAGGCTGCTAGACCATGCTACCCACTAAAACAGCCCCTTGGGGTTGCTTTAGCAAGCCTCTGTCGACTAGTAAGGGAACCCCTGGACTCTATGCACAATATAATCTCATTTTAATAAATCATAAAAAGAGCCAGCTTCCTACACCAGTCTACCCACAGACGATCCTTGGAAGGACTATGACGTGAAGCCCCCAGAGGACCCTGACCTGGAGTATGATCCTGTCAGGGCTTACCCACTGGACAATACCACTGCATCCCACAATCCCCTAGGGGATCCAGACCTGGATAAGTTACTTTTGGGGCTTCACCACTGGATGGTACCAATGCATCCCTCAATGTCATCCAGCGTGCAGCTGCCTAACACAAGGTAGATATGCACGTCCCATAGGATGACAACTTCCTGATGGAGAAACTATCCAGAACCAAGCGTTCCTCCAGTTTCTCCCTGTGCTCAAGGGTATGATGAAACTGCTCCAGTAATTTTCAGGAAGCCTGTGAAATAACAGGTAGTGACTCTCAGGATTGAGAAAAAATTCAAACTTGCACCATCTGATCCTCACTGTATCAGACGCTATGTTTCCCAGACTCCTTTGTGGTTTCTACCACCCAAAAGGTAGGATCAGCCCAAGCCACAGGTTATGCTCTCCTTTCTGAAAGAGGGCATGAACATTGATGCAACCTGCAAAAGGGAAGCCTTTGGTTCTTGTGCACATTGAGGCATCACCAATTCTGTGGGCCTGTTGTCTCATTACAACAGGCAGGGCCCAGTGGGAAGAAATGGAAGCCTTGCTCCAACATTTCCCTTACCAGTATCGCAGGAGGGGAGAATCAATTGAGGAGGGGAAAGCTATATTTACATATTTATTGTCACCATACATGTGTGCTGGAATCAGTTACAAGGGGGGGGGGGGGGAACACCTCAGTGAATCACCACTACTACTCATGGTGGTGTATTTCTGGCTGTAAGCCAGAGTTCCAACAACATCTCATCTACCTGCCCTTAGATGGCGAGCACCTTTGCACCGTAGGTTGATGAAATATTGGAAAATATATAGGAGAAAGACACAGCCAAGGCCTTGAGTGCCAGCATCCAGGTCTTCTTTCACAGGCAAGGAGTAGGTATAAGGCCACCTCCTCCCTCTTATCACCAACGGAGAGGTAAGGGATTCACATAAGGCACTTTCACGAGTAATAACTCCAAAGGTTGAAGCAAAGGCTTCCCCTCTAGGGAGCCTCTCCTTGCAAAGATTGAATTGCGTCTGCACCCCCTCCCCTCAAAATCACGGTACACCTGCCTGGGGGCATCAAGGATTATACCCCACTGGGAGGAAATCACTGCAAAGTTTTGGGTCTCATTGAGGACGGTTACTGCCTCAATTTCACCTCAACCCCAGTAAACATTCCACGCTGCATCCACATACTGAGCCAGAACATCCTGCTCTCCTAGAGTTCCATCTCAAAGGGGCCATAGAGCCAGTGCCCTCCCAACGCCCGGGCAAAAGGATCTACTTCCTGTATTTCCTCCTTCCCCAAAAGTACGGTTCCTTTAGTCAATCCTTGATCTTAGGCCTTTCAACAGATACATTCTCTCTGAACCTTTCCACATGGTCACCTTCCAGTATGTCAACCCCCCTGCACCAGCACAGTGACTTTATGACCACACCAAGCCTGAAGGGAACCTACTTTCACATCCCCTCCCGTCCACTCTCTTTATAGGTGGTAGTACGTGGCCAGCACTGCCAGTTCAAAACTCTGCCTATCTGGGTTATTAAAGCCCCAAGGGTTTTCACCAAATGCCTAGTGGTGCTGCCACCCACTTGAAAAGGGGGCAGACTAACGTCTTCTCCTACTTAGACGACTGGCTGATAAAGGGTGCAAGCAGAAACAAGTGATTAGCCCACACCGAAGCTGCCAACTCCCTGCTCTACCCTCACTGTCAAGGCCTACCCAAGCGATAAAAGGGTGGCTGCAATCCAGCAGTTACTGCCTTTTTTTCAGCCACCCTGTCTTCTCACAATTCGAGCAGTGCTAGGCTTTCTAGGTGAGATGGCCTTCTTAGAGTCATAATCCCTTGTTCAAGACTCCATATATGTCCACTTCATGAGCGCCTCTCTGCACAATGGTCACAAGTGGAGGGTCACTTGGAAGATCTAGTGTTGTTAAGGGCCAGCACCCATTCCTCTCTGCAGTGGTGGAACAGCAACAACCATGACCACAGATGCATCACTTGCCACCAGCTGACACAACTCGACGACATGACAGTCCAGGATCTGTGGCCACCTCATTGATTGGGTCTCCACATCGACTATCTGGAATTATCAGCCATACACCTAGCCCTCCAATCTTTTCACCCAGACGTTCAAGGTAACATAGTCCTTATGCGGGCGGACAACATGACTGCCATGTTTTACCTGCAAAAGCAAATTGGCACAAATGATTGAATGATGGCTGAAAGAATGATGACAGAAGGAGAAATGGATATCAATGAGTTGGTGGAAGGGTCAAAGGAAGAATGCAGAGATGCTTGGATGGATCAGACAAAGGAGCTCTTCTGTGGTGGGTCAGGTTCACTTTACTTGCGTATATTTTTCATTTTCTTGCTACTCCTTTGTCAACACACCTGAACTGAACACTCTGGTGTGGGCATTCTTGTAAGGCAAAAGGCTAGAGTTGGTAAAATGATACAGAGGACTCTGTTTCAGACCTCTGCACAATCCGCTGGCTAGCCACTTCTCAGGGGAATACTGTTTTGCCGTTGATGCAGAGAAAGTGTATCTACAGCACACACACAACTGCCGGATTATATAATTTACCCTGTAAGCAACAGTTTGTCACTTGCAGTGCTGTAGATTCATGTGCCCACCCACCTCCCCAGAAGCCAGTGTTTTCTACATTACTTGCTATGAACAGATGCTTACCGGATGGGAAGCATTTTTTATATATATTATTTCATAATTAAATAAAACACAAAGTTTTGGGGTTTAATTTTAAACCCCACCTCTGTTGTACTACTATGTGGTACAATCTGGTTCTAAGTTTAGGCCCCACTGAAAGTGTGACAAATGTTATCAGCTCTCTTTGTGTGGAGAGCTCACTTCTGTGAGATGACTGTCCAGGGCACCTAGATCCTTCAGCTGCAGTGGTGCCATATAAACTAACTGGAACTTACAGCCATCAGACTAGCTCGAACAGTGTTCCTCCCAGTTGTGTGGCAGAATGTTATTATATAGACCACATGACAGCCATATTTTACTTTCAAAAGCTGGGGGCACCCACTCACACCAGCTCATGTGCTCTAGCTCAATAGATTTGGCTCTGGGTAATCCTCACTAACATTCATCTTTTAGCAAAACACTTTTAGAACGACTTTGTGAACCTGCTCTGTAGGATGCATCAGTGGGTCCATGTAAGGAAATGCCTCCTTGGCATGGTTGCCCCCTGACTTTTTGCCTTTGCTGATGCTATGTTTACAATTGAAAGTGTGCTGAGGCCTGCTAACCAGGCCCCAGCACCAGTGTTCTTTCCCTAACCTGTACTTTTGTATCCACAATTGGCAGACCCTGGCATCCAGATAAGTCCCTTGTAACTGGTACTTCTAGTACCAAGGGCCCTGATGCCAAGGAAGGTCTCTAAGGGCTGCAGCATGTCTTATGCCACCCTGGAGACCTCTCACTCAGCACAGACACACTGCTTGCCAGCTTGTGTGTGCTAGTGAGGACAAAACGAGTAAGTCGACATGGCACTCCCCTCAGGGTGCCATGCCAGCCTCTCACTGCCTATGCAGTATAGGTAAGACACCCCTCTAGCAGGCCTTACAGCCCTAAGGCAGGGTGCACTATACCATAGGTGAGGGTACCAGTGCATGAGCATGGTACCCCTACAGTGTCTAAACAAAACCTTAGACATTGTAAGTGCAGGGTAGCCATAAGAGTATATGGTCTGGGAGTCTGTCAAGCACGAACTCCACAGCACCATAATGGCTACACTGAAAACTGGGAAGTTTGGTATCAAACTTCTCAGCACAATAAATGCACACTGATGCCAGTGTACATTTTATTGTAAAATACACCACAGAGGGCACCTTAGAGGTGCCCCCTGAAACTTAACCGACTGTCTGTGTAGGCTGACTAGTTCCAGCAGCCTGCCACACCAGAGACATGTTGCTGGCCCCATGGGGAGAGTGCCTTTGTCACTCTGAGGCCAGTAACAAAGCCTGCACTGGGTGGAGATGCTAACACCTCCCCCAGGCAGGAGCTGTGACACCTGGCGGTGAGCCTCAAAGGCTCACCCCTTTGTCACAGCCCAGCAGGGCACTCCAGCTTAGTGGAGTTGCCCGCCCCCTCCGGCCACGGCCCCCACTTTTGGCGGCAAGGCTGGAGGGAACAAAGAAAGCAACAAGGAGGAGTCACTGGCCAGTCAGGACAGCCCCTAAGGTGTCCTGAGCTGAAGTGACTCTAACTTTTAGAAATCCTCCATCTTGCAGATGGAGGATTCCCCCAATAGGGTTAGGATTGTGACCCCCTCCCCTTGGGAGGAGGCACAAAGAGGGTGTACCCACCCTCAGGGCTAGTAGCCATTGGCTACTAACCCCCCAGACCTAAACACGCCCTTAAATTTAGTATTTAAGGGCTACCCTGAACCCTAGAAAATTAGATTCCTGCAACTACAAGAAGAAGGACTGCCCAGCTGAAACCCCTGCAGCGGAAGACCAGAAGACGACAACTGCCTTGGCTCCAGAAACTCACCGGCCTGTCTCCTGCCTTCCAAAGATCCTGCTCCAGCGACGCCTTCCGAAGGGACCAGCGACCTCGACATCCTCTGAGGACTGCCCCTGCTTCGAAAAGACAAGAAACTCCCGAGGACAGCGGACCTGCTCCAAGAAAGGCTGCAACTTTGTTTCCAGCAGCTTTAAAGAACCCTGCAAGCTCCCCGCAAGAAGCGTGAGACTTGCAACACTGCACCCGGCGACCCCGACTCGGCTGGTGGAGACCCGACACCTCAGGAGGGACCCCAGGACTACTCTGATACTGTGAGTACCAAAACCTGTCCCCCCTGAGCCCCCACAGCGCCGCCTGCAGAGGGAATCCCGAGGCTTCCCCTGACCGCGACTCTTTGAATCCAAAGTCCCGACGCCTGGGAGAGACCCTGCACCCGCAGCCCCCAGGACCTGAAGGACCGGACTTTCACTGGAGAAGTGACCCCCAGGAGTCCCTCTCCCTTGCCCAAGTGGAGGTTTCCCCGAGGAACCCCCCCCTTGCCTGCCTGCAGCACTGAAGAGATCCCGAGATCTCTCATAGACTAACATTGCGAACCCGACGCTTGTTTCGACACTGCACCCGGCCGCCCCGCGCTGCTGAGGGTGAAATTTCTGTGTGGACTTGTGTCCCCCCCGGTGCCCTACAAAACCCCCCGGGTCTGCCCTCCGAAGACGCGGGTACTTACCTGCAAGCAGACCGGAACCGGGGCACCCCCTTCTCTCCATTCTAGCCTATGTGTTTTGGGCACCACTTTGAACTCTGCACCTGACCGGCCCTGAGCTGCTGGTGTGGTGACTTTGGGGTTGCTCTGAACCCCCAACGGTGGGCTACCTTGGACCAAGAACTAAGCCCTGTAAGTGTCTTACTTACCTGGTTAACCTAACAAATACTTACCTCCCCTAGGAACTGTGAAAATTGCACTGTGTCCACTTTTAAAACAGCTATTTGTGAATAACTTGAAAAGTATACATGCAATTTTGATGATTTGAAGTTCCTAAAGTACTTACCTGCAATACCTTTCGAATGAGATATTACATGTAGAATTTGAACCTGTGGTTCTTAAAATAAACTAAGAAAAGATATTTTTCTATACAAAAACCTATTGGCTGGATTTGTCTCTGAGTGTGTGTACCTCATTTATTGTCTATGTGTATGTACAACAAATGCTTAACACTACTCCTTGGATAAGCCTACTGCTCGACCACACTACCACAAAATAGAGCATTAGTATTATCTCTTTTTGCCACTATCTTACCTCTAAGGGGAACCCTTGGACTCTGTGCATACTATTCCTTACTTTGAAATAGTGCATACAGAGCCAACTTCCTACATTGGTGGATCAGCGGTGGGGTACAAGACTTTGCATTTGCTGGACTACTCAGCCAATACCTGATCACACGACAAATTCCAAAATTGTCATTAGAAATTCATTTTTGCAATTTGAAATTTTTCAAAATTCTTAAAAGTCCTGCTAGGGCCTTGTGTGTTAAGTCCCTGTTTAGCATTGTCTTTTAGAGTTTAAAAGTTTGTTAAAAGTTTGAAATTAGATTCTAGAAACAGTCTTAGATTCTTTAAAAAGTCTTCCAACTCTTAGCAAAATAATGTCTGATACAGAGATGAATGTGGTGGAACTCGACACCACACCTTACCTCCATCTTAAGATGAGGGAGCTAAGGTCTCTCTGTAATATCAAAAAAATAACCATTGGCTCCAGACCTACCAAAATTCAGCTCCAGGAGCTGTTGGCAGAGTTTGAAAAAGCCAACCCCTCTGATGATGACCTCACAGAGGAAGAAATTAGTGACTTGGAGGCCAATGTCCCTCCTCCAGTCCTAAATAGGGAGAACAGGACCCCTCAAGTCCTGTCTCCAACTGTGTTAGTCAGAAATAGTGAGTCCCTCACAGGAGGGTCCCACATTTCTGAAATCACTGAGGATGCTCTCAGTGAAGATGACCTCCTGTTAGCCAGGATGGCCAAAAGATTGGCTTTAGAGAGACAGCTCCTAGCCATAGAAAGGGAAAGACAAGAGATGGGCCTAGGACCCATCAATGGTGGCAGCAATATAAATAGGGTCAGAGATTCTCCTGACATGTTAAAAATCCCCAAAGGGATTGTGACAAAATTTGAAGATGGTGATGACATCACCAAGTGGTTCACAGCTTTTGAGAGGGCTTGTGTAACCAGAAAAGTGAACAGATCTCACTGGGGTGCTCTCCTTTGGGAAATGTTCACTGGAAAGTGTAGGGATAGACTCCTCACACTCTCTGGAAAAGAGGCAGAATCTTATGACCTCATGAAGGGTACCCTGATTGAGGGCTTTGGATTCTCCACTGAGGAGTACAGGATTAGGTTCAGGGGGGCTCAAAAATCCTCGAGCCAGACCTGGGTTGACTTTGTTGACTACTCAGTGAAAACACTAGATGGTTGGATTCAAGGCAGTGGTGTAAGTAATTATGATGGGCTGTACAATTTATTTGTGAAAGAACACCTATTGAGTAATTGTTTCAATGATAAACTGCATCAGCATCTGGTAGACCTAGGACCAATTTCTCCCCAAGAATTGGGAAAGAAGGCGGACCATTGGGTCAAGACAAGGGTGTCCAAGACTTCAACAGGGGGTGACCAAAAGAAAGGGGTCACAAAGACTCCCCAGGGGAAGGGTGATGAGACAACCAAAACTAAAAATAGTAAAGAGTCTTCTACAGGCCCCCAAAAACCTGCACAGGAGGGTGGGCCCAGAGCCTCTTCACAAAACAATGGGTACAAGGGTAAAAACTTTGATCCCAAAAAGGCCTGGTGTCATAGCTGTAAACAGCATGGACACCAAACTGGAGACAAGGCCTGTCCCAAGAAAGGTTCCACTCCAAACTCCCATCCAGGTAACACTGGTATGGCTAGTCTCCAAGTGGGATCAACAGTGTGCCCAGAGCAAATCAGGGTCCACACTGAAGCTACTCTAGTTTCTGAGGGTGGGGTGGATTTAGCCACACTAGCTGTCTGGCCGCCTAACATGCAAAAATACAGACAGCAACTCTTAATCAATGGGACTAGAATAGAGGGCCTGAGGGATACAGGTGCCAGTGTCACCATGGTGACAGAGAAACTGGTTTCCCCTGGCCAATACCTGACTGGAAAAACTTACACAGTCACCAACGCTGACAATCAGAGAAAAGTACATCCCATGGCAATGGTTACTTTAGAATGGGGAGGGGTCAATGGCCTGAAACAGGTGGTGGTCTCCTCAAATATCCCAGTGGACTGTCTGCTTGGAAATGACCTGGAGTCCTCAGCATGGGCTGAGGTAGAACTAAAAACCCATGCAGCAATGCTGGGTATCCCTGAACTGGTGTGTGTGAAAACCAGAGCACAATGCAAGGCACAGGGTGAACAAGTAGAGCTGGAGTCTGGAAGAATGGCCCAGCCTACCAAGAGGAAAGGAAAGTCAGTTGGGAAACCAACTGCAACACAGCAAAAGAAAGGGAACCTCTCTTCTCAGGAAGAAGTTCTGCCCTCTGAGGGAACTGAGCCTTTGGAGCTTGAACCTTACCAGGTTGAGCTCTTAGGCCCAGGGGGACCCTCAAGGGAGGAGCTGTGTAAGGGACAAGAAACCTGTCCCTCTCTTGAAGGCCTTAGGCAGCAAGCTGCTGAAGAGTCCAAAGGCAAGAAAAATGGAACGCATAGGGTCTATTGGGAGGATGGACTCCTGTACACTGAGGCCAGAGACCCCAAACCTGGTGCCACTAGGAGAGTGGTAGTGCCTCAGCTGTTCAGGAAGTTCATCCTAACATTGGCCCATGACATTCCCCTTGCTGGACATTTGGGACAAACCAAGACGTGGGAGAGGTTAGTCAACCACTTCTACTGGCCCAATATGTCCAACATGGTTAAGGAGTTTTGCCTCTCCTGCCCCACCTGTCAAGCCAGTGGTAAGACAGGTGGGCATCCAAAGGCCCCCCTCATTCCACTTCCAGTGGTGGGGGTTCCCTTTGAAAGAGTGGGTGTGGACATAGTTGGTCCACTAGAACCTCCCACAGCCTCAGGAAATATGTATATCCTGGTAGTAGTGGATCATGCTACCAGGTATCCTGAAGCTATTCCCCTTAGGTCGACTACTGCCCCTGCAGTAGCCAAGGCCCTCATTGGTATCTTTACCAGAGTGGGTTTCCCTAAGGAGGTGGTGTCTGACAGAGGTACCAACTTCATGTCAGCATACCTAAAGCACATGTGGAATGAGTGTGGGGTGACTTATAAATTCACTACACCATACCATCCACAAACTAATGGCTTAGTTGAGAGATTCAACAAGACATTAAAGGGCATGATCATGGGGCTCCCAGAAAAACTCAAAAGGAGATGGGATGTCCTCTTGCCATGCCTGCTTTTCGCTTACAGAGAGGTACCACAGAAGGGAGTAGGATTCTCACCCTTTGAACTTCTGTTTGGTCATCCTGTAAGGGGACCACTTGCCCTTGTTAAAGAAGGCTGGGAGAGACCTCTCCATGAGCCTAAACAGGACATAGTGGACTATGTACTTGGCCTTCGCTCTAGAATGGCAGAGTACATGGAAAAGGCAACCAAAAACCTTGAGGCCAGCCAACAGCTCCAGAAGTTTTGGTATGACCAAAAGGCTGCAATGGTGGAGTTCCAACCAGGGCAGAAAGTCTGGGTTCTGGAGCCTGTGGCTCCCAGAGCACTCCAGGACAAATGGAGTGGCCCTTACCCAGTACTAGAAAGGAAGAGTCAGGTCACCTACCTGGTGGACCTGGGCACAAGCAGGAGCCCCAAGAGGGTGATCCATGTGAACCGCCTTAAGCTCTTCCATGACAGGGCTGATGTCAATCTGTTGATGGTAACAGATGAGGATCAGGAGGCAGAGAGTGAACCTCTCCCTGATCTTCTGTCATCAGACCCAAAAGATGGCACAGTAGATGGAGTGATCTACTCCGACACCCTCTCTGGCCAACAGCAAGCTGATTGTAGGAGAGTCCTACAACAGTTTCCTGAACTCTTCTCCTTAACCCCTGGTCAGACACACCTGTGTACCCATGATGTGGACACAGGAGACCGCATGCCTGTCAAGAACAAAATCTTTAGACAATCTGACCATGTTAAAGAAAGCATCAAGGTGGAAGTCCACAAGATGCTGGAGTTGGGAGTAATTGAGCGCTCTGACAGCCCCTGGGCTAGCCCAGTGGTCTTAGTCCCCAAACCTCACACCAAAGATGGAAAGAAAGAGATGAGGTTTTGTGTGGACTACAGAGGGCTCAATTCTGTCACCAAGACAGATGCTCATCCAATTCCAAGAGCTGATGAGCTCATTGATAAATTAGGTGCTGCCAAATTTCTAAGTACCTTTGACTTGACAGCAGGGTACTGGCAAATAAAAATGGCACCTGGAGCAAAAGAAAAGACAGCATTCTCCACACCTGATGGGCATTATCAGTTTACTGTTATGCCCTTTGGTTTAAAGAATGCCCCTGCCACCTTCCAAAGGTTGGTGAATCAAGTCCTTGCTGGCTTGGAGTCCTTTAGCACAGCTTATCTTGATGATATTGCTGTCTTTAGCTCCACCTGGCAGGATCACCTGGTCCACCTGAAGAAGGTTTTGAAGGCTCTGCAATCTGCAGGCCTCTCTATCAAGGCATCCAAATGCCAGATAGGGCAGGGAACTGTGGTTTACTTGGGCCACCTTGTAGGTGGAGGCCAAGTTCAGCCACTCCAACCCAAGATCCAGACTATTCTGGACTGGGTAGCTCCAAAAACCCAGACTCAAGTCAGGGCATTCCTTGGCTTGACTGGGTATTACAGGAGGTTTGTGAAGGGATATGGATCCATTGTGACAGCCCTCACTGAACTCACCTCCAAGAAAATGCCCAAGAAAGTGAACTGGACTGTGGAATGCCAACAGGCCTTTGACACCCTGAAACAAGCAATGTGCTCAGCACCAGTTCTAAAAGCTCCAGATTATTCTAAGCAGTTCATTGTGCAGACTGATGCCTCTGAACATGGGATAGGGGCAGTTTTGTCCCAAACAAATGATGATGGCCTTGACCAGCCTGTTGCTTTCATTAGCAGGAGGTTACTCCCCAGGGAGCAGCGTTGGAGTGCCATTGAGAGGGAGGCCTTTGCTGTGGTTTGGTCCCTGAAGAAGCTGAGACCATACCTCTTTGGGACTCACTTCCTAGTTCAAACTGACCACAGACCTCTCAAATGGCTGATGCAAATGAAAGGTGAAAATCCTAAACTGTTGAGGTGGTCCATCTCCCTACAGGGAATGGACTTTATAGTGGAACACAGACCTGGGACTGCCCATGCCAATGCAGATGGCCTTTCCAGGTTCTTCCACTTAGAAAATGAAGACTCTCTTGGGAAAGGTTAGTCTCATCCTCTTTCGTTTGGGGGGGGGTTGTGTAAGGAAATGCCTCCTTGGCATGGTTGCCCCCTGACTTTTTGCCTTTGCTGATGCTATGTTTACAATTGAAAGTGTGCTGAGGCCTGCTAACCAGGCCCCAGCACCAGTGTTCTTTCCCTAACCTGTACTTTTGTATCCACAATTGGCAGACCCTGGCATCCAGATAAGTCCCTTGTAACTGGTACTTCTAGTACCAAGGGCCCTGATGCCAAGGAAGGTCTCTAAGGGCTGCAGCATGTCTTATGCCACCCTGGAGACCTCTCACTCAGCACAGACACACTGCTTGCCAGCTTGTGTGTGCTAGTGAGGACAAAACGAGTAAGTCGACATGGCACTCCCCTCAGGGTGCCATGCCAGCCTCTCACTGCCTATGCAGTATAGGTAAGCCACCCCTCTAGCAGGCCTTACAGCCCTAAGGCAGGGTGCACTATACCATAGGTGAGGGTACCAGTGCATGAGCATGGTACCCCTACAGTGTCTAAACAAAACCTTAGACATTGTAAGTGCAGGGTAGCCATAAGAGTATATGGTCTGGGAGTCTGTCAAGCACGAACTCCACAGCACCATAATGGCTACACTGAAAACTGGGAAGTTTGGTATCAAACTTCTCAGCACAATAAATGCACACTGATGCCAGTGTACATTTTATTGTAAAATACACCACAGAGGGCACCTTAGAGGTGCCCCCTGAAACTTAACCGACTGTCTGTGTAGGCTGACTAGTTCCAGCAGCCTGCCACACCAGAGACATGTTGCTGGCCCCATGGGGAGAGTGCCTTTGTCACTCTGAGGCCAGTAACAAAGCCTGCACTGGGTGGAGATGCTAACACCTCCCCCAGGCAGGAGCTGTGACACCTGGCGGTGAGCCTCAAAGGCTCACCCCTTTGTCACAGCCCAGCAGGGCACTCCAGCTTAGTGGAGTTGCCCGCCCCCTCCGGCCACGGCCCCCACTTTTGGCGGCAAGGCTGGAGGGAACAAAGAAAGCAACAAGGAGGAGTCACTGGCCAGTCAGGACAGCCCCTAAGGTGTCCTGAGCTGAAGTGACTCTAACTTTTAGAAATCCTCCATCTTGCAGATGGAGGATTCCCCCAATAGGGTTAGGATTGTGACCCCCTCCCCTTGGGAGGAGGCACAAAGAGGGTGTACCCACCCTCAGGGCTAGTAGCCATTGGCTACTAACCCCCCAGACCTAAACACGCCCTTAAATTTAGTATTTAAGGGCTACCCTGAACCCTAGAAAATTAGATTCCTGCAACTACAAGAAGAAGGACTGCCCAGCTGAAACCCCTGCAGCGGAAGACCAGAAGACGACAACTGCCTTGGCTCCAGAAACTCACCGGCCTGTCTCCTGCCTTCCAAAGATCCTGCTCCAGCGACGCCTTCCGAAGGGACCAGCGACCTCGACATCCTCTGAGGACTGCCCCTGCTTCGAAAAGACAAGAAACTCCCGAGGACAGCGGACCTGCTCCAAGAAAGGCTGCAACTTTGTTTCCAGCAGCTTTAAAGAACCCTGCAAGCTCCCCGCAAGAAGCGTGAGACTTGCAACACTACACCCGGCGACCCCGACTCGGCTGGTGGAGACCCGACACCTCAGGAGGGACCCCAGGACTACTCTGATACTGTGAGTACCAAAACCTGTCCCCCCTGAGCCCCCACAGCGCCGCCTGCAGAGGGAATCCCGAGGCTTCCCCTGACCGCGACTCTTTGAATCCAAAGTCCCGACGCCTGGGAGAGACCCTGCACCCGCAGCCCCCAGGACCTGAAGGACCGGACTTTCACTGGAGAAGTGACCCCCAGGAGTCCCTCTCCCTTGCCCAAGTGGAGGTTTCCCCGAGGAACCCCCCCCTTGCCTGCCTGCAGCGCTGAAGAGATCCCGAGATCTCTCATAGACTAACATTGCGAACCCGACGCTTGTTTCGACACTGCACCCGGCCGCCCCCGGGCTGCTGATGGTGAAATTTCTGTGTGGACTGGTGTCCCCCCCGGTGCCCTACAAAACCCCCCGGGTCTGCCCTCCGAAGACGCGGGTACTTACCTGCAAGCAGACCGGAACCGGGGCACCCCCTTCTCTCCATTCTAGCCTATGTGTTTTGGGCACCACTTTGAACTCTGCACCTGACCGGCCCTGAGCTGCTGGTGTGGTGACTTTGGGGTTGCTCTGAACCCCCAACGGTGGGCTACCTTGGACCAAGAACTAAGCCCTGTAAGTGTCTTACTTACCTGGTTAACCTAACAAATACTTACCTCCCCTAGGAACTGTGAAAATTGCACTAAGTGTCCACTTTTAAAACAGCTATTTGTGAATAACTTGAAAAGTATACATGCAATTTTGATGATTTGAAGTTCCTAAAGTACTTACCTGCAATACCTTTCGAATGAGATATTACATGTAGAATTTGAACCTGTGGTTCTTAAAATAAACTAAGAAAAGATATTTTTCTATACAAAAACCTATTGGCTGGATTTGTCTCTGAGTGTGTGTACCTCATTTATTGTCTGTGTATGTACAACAAATGCTTAACACTACTCCTTGGATAAGCCTACTGCTCGACCACACTACCACAAAATAGAGCATTAGTATTATCTCTTTTTGCCACTATCTTACCTCTAAGGGGAACCCTTGGACTCTGTGCATACTATTCCTTACTTTGAAATAGTGCATACAGAGCCAACTTCCTACAGTCCATGTGTGGGAACTCCACCCACATGTCTTTAGGAAGTACTTGTAGCTGTCGGGTGGTGAAATACAGTGATAGACCTGTTTGCCACTCCCAAAACCGCAATATGCCCAAACTTCTCCATGTACCCAAACTCGCAGTGCACCATAGATGAACTGGTCAGGGTTATTTGTCCATGCTTTTGCACCTCATCCCTTGTGTTGTACTTGGTAAGGAAAATGAGGCATGCGTCTGTGACCCTCATCCTAGTGCTGCCAAACTGGGTGAGACAGCCCTGGTATTTAATGCTCCTAGATGTCATTCAATCCTTGAGAATACTTCCTTTCCTGGTCAGACCTTTTCACTCAGTATCAGAGTCTCCTCAGAAACCCAAATCCCAAACAGCTGAACCTAGAAATCTGGCACCTGAGTTCATGGAGTACAGATAGCTCAGTCTTCCACAGGTGTGTATCCTGTGGGTACCATGAAAGCCCACCATTCTTGACGCTAAGGGGCAATGGTTCATGCATTACTGCATCTCCAGTCCGGTAGATTCCTTTGAAGATTCTCTGCAGGAGATTTTTTTTTTTTTAACCTCCCACACTCAAAGGCATTTCTTGTCTACACTTCTATACACTAATGCTTACCCACAGTCGGAGCGTACCTCCAAACAGGCAACAGTTCTCTTTGTTTAATATCATGGGAGGAGGCTAAAAAGAGTAACATCCTGCATCTGTGTGGAACCTCAGTATGGTCCTCACACAGCTCTTGGGTCCTTTTGTTTGAGCCCCTACACTCATGTTAACTACAGTCCTTGTCATGCAAGATGGCTTTTCCAATCACAGTCCCCTCCTACAGACTAGTATGCTTCAGGCTTTTACAGTTCAGGAATCATGTATTCAGTTTCACAAAGATGGGGTAGTTCTACCTACCAACCCAAATTTCTGCCAAAGGTTTTTAGTCCTTCCACAGGAACCAGACTATTGAGTTGCCTCTCTTCTTCCCACAATCAGAGTTTATAGAGGAAAAGGCCCTTCACACTCCGATGTTAAGTGAGCACTTATGTACTACATTGATAGAACTAAACCTTTTAGATAAACTACCTGATAGCCTTCACCATATCCCGCTGTGGCACTTCTAAAGCTGGCGTTGTGAGGTGGATAGTTAACTGTATTTAGACTTGCTGTGTCAATGCCAAGCACACACTCCAGTGCCCTCTAGAGCCCACTCTAATGCAAATGGAGCACTACTGAGTCTTTTTGGGTAACATCCCTATACAATTTTCTGCAAGGCTGCTACTTGGTCAACACCACATACCTTCACCAATCATTATTGTGCTGCTGTTCGTGCACCTCAAAAGGCTTTGTTTGGATAGGTTGGCTTGAAAACGTATCTGCCTCGTCTGCTTGATAGCATCACTTTCTGGAGGGGCTACTTTATAGGTCTTGCAATGCATGTCCATCCACAGCCACATATGTCACGCACGGGAAATATTACTTACTTGGTAACTTTACGTTCGGTGGCATGTGTAGCTGCAGATACACATGTTGTGCATAGTCCGCCGTCTGGTGTTGGGTCGGAGTGTTACAAGTTGTTTTTGTTCGAAGAAGTCTTTTCGAGTCCCGAGACCGAGGGACTCCTCCTCCTTTTTTTTATTGCGCATGGGCGTCGACTCCATGTTAGATTGTTTTTTTTCCCGCTATCGGGTTCGGACGTGTTCCTTTTCGCTCCGGGTTTCGGGACGGAAAGATAGTCTTAACTTCGGAAAACTACGTCGCTATTGTTTCGCTCGGTATCGGGTAAGAATAGAATCGACACCGAATCGTGAAGAGCTCCGGTAGCCCTTCGGGGTAATTTCGATCCCCCGTCGGGGCCTGGTCGGCCCGACCGCGTGTAACATCGACACTGATGGAACGGACCCCGTTCCGATTCTGTCCTAAATGCCACAATAAATATCCATATACAGACCAACATTTGGTCTGTAACTTGTGCCTGTCGCCCGAGCACAAGGAAGAAACGTGTGAGGCCTGTCGTGCGTTTCGGTCCCGAAAAACGCTCCGTGACCGGCGAGCCAGAAGATTGCAGATGGCGTCCACGCCGACAGGACACCAAGAGTTCGAGGGACAAGGAGAAGAAGAGGAAGCCTTCTCCATCCATGAATCGGACTCAGAGGAATTCGACGTCGAAGAAACCGTGAGTAAGACGTCGAAGCAAGCACCACACAAGAAAACAGACAAGGCCCAGGGGACGCCACTGCCAACAGGCCATGGCTCAACCCATAAAGTAGGTGACCGTCCATCGGCACCGAAAAAGGCCGAACTGGTGCCGAGATCGTCCGACTCGGGTCGAGACACAGGCACGCAGCAATCTCGGGACCGAGAAAGTGCTGCCGAAAAAGATCTACGCCGAGACAGCGGAACCGAAGCTGCTCGACGCAGAGACAGTGGCACCGAGGAAGATCGACGCCGAGAAAGCTCGACGCCGAAAAAGAAAAAATTCTCCTCGGAGCCGAAAACAAGCAGAGACACAGTTTTGGTGCCAAAACGACCAGCAACCGAACCAACTGCCAGCTCATATACAGAGGAACAATCACTGTCCTCTCAAATGCGCAAACACAGATTTGAAGAAGAGTTACAGACCACTGATGTAGACCACACACAAAAGCGGATCTTCATACAAAGTGGGACAGGGAAGATCAGCACTCTTCCCCCAATCAGGAGAAAAAGGAGACTCGAGTTCCAAACACAAGAACAAACACCACAAAAAATGGTGAAGAAGGTAACTCCGCCACCCTCTCCTCCACCTGTAACTCACACATCACCGGCACAGACTCCGTCACATTCACCGGCTCATACCACCATGAGACAAGACGACCAGGACGCTTGGGACCTATACAACGCCCCAGTATCAGACAATAGTCCTGAGTCGTACCCTACCAAGCCCTCACCACCTGAGGAGAGCACAGCGTATGCACAGCTGGTAGCTAGGGCAGCAGAATTCCATAACGTGTCGTTACACGCAGAACCTGTCGAGGATGACTTCCTTTTCAACACCCTCTCCTCCACCCATAGCTCCTACCAAAGCCTACCTATGCTTCCAGGAATGCTAGGGCACGCAAAGCAGATCTTCAAAGAACCTGTCAAAAGTAGAGCGATTACTCCAAGGGTGGAGAAAAAATATAAAGCACCGCCCACGGACCCTGCTTTTATCACCTCACAACTGCCACCAGATTCAGTCGTGGTAGGGGCAGCTCGCAAGAGAGCCAACTCGCACACATCAGGCGATGCACCACCTCCAGATAAAGAGAGCCGCAAGTTCGACGCAGCTGGGAAAAGGGTCGCAGTACAAGCTGCAAACCAGTGGCGCATCACGAACTCTCAGGCGCTCCTAGCGCGATATGATAGAGCCCATTGGGACGAGATGCAGCATCTCATCGAGCATCTACCCAAAGAATTTCAAAAACGGGCAAAACAAGTGGTTGAGGAGGGACAAAACATCTCCAATAACCAAATACGCTCCTCTATGGACGCAGCGGACACAGCGGCAAGAACAATAAATACCGCAGTAACCATAAGAAGGCACGCATGGTTGCGCACATCTGGCTTTAAACCGGAAATACAGCAAGCGGTGCTCAATATGCCGTTCAATGAACAATTGTTTGGACCCGAAGTGGACACGGCAATTGAGAAATTGAAAAAGGACACGGACACAGCCAAGGCCATGGGCGCACTCTATTCCCCGCAGGGCAGAGGCACTTTCGGCACCTTCCGCAAAACAACCTTCAGAGGGGGGTTTCGGGGTCAAGCCACACAAGCCAGCACCTCACAATCTACACCGTCTACCTACCAGGGACAGTACCAAAGGGGAGGCTTTCGGGGCCAGTATAGAGGAGGACAATTCCCTAGAAACCGGGGAAAATTTAAAAGTCCAAAAACCCCTCCAACCGAACAGTGACTCACAAGTCACTCAACCCCTTCACACAACACCAGTGGGGGGAAGACTAAGTCAGTTTTACAAATCTTGGGAGGAGATAACAACAGACCCTTGGGTCTTAGCAATTATCCGACATGGTTATTGCATAGAATTTCTCCAACTCCCTCCAAATGTCCCACCAAAAACACAGAATATGTCAAAACAACATCTAGAAGTTCAAGCATTACTGCAAAAGGACGCAATAGAATTGGTACCATGTACACAAAAAAACACGGGAGTTTACTCACTGTACTTTCTAATACCAAAAAAGGACAAAACACTGAGACCAATCCTAGATCTCAACACTAAACACCTACATCAAATCAGAACACTTTCACATGGTCACGCTACAAGACGTGTTACCACTGCTAAAGCAACAAGACTACATGACAACCTTAGATCTAAAGGACGCGTATTTCCACATACCGATACATCCCTCGCACAGGAAATACCTAAGGTTCGTATTCAAAGGAATACATTACCAATTCAAAGTGTTGCCGTTCGGTATAACAACCGCACCAAGAGTATTTACAAAATGCCTGGCAGTAGTAGCTGCACACATCAGAAGGCAGCAAATACACGTATTCCCGTACCTAGACGATTGGCTAATCAAGACCAACTCCCTAACAAAGTGTTCACACCACACGGATTATGTCATACAAACCCTCTACAAACTCGGTTTCTCCATCAACTATACAAAATCTCACATTCTGCCGTGCAAAACACAGCAATACTTAGGAGCAACAATCAACACAACAAAGGGAATAGCCACTCCAAGTCCACAAAGGGTTCAAAATGTTCACAAGGTTATACAAGCCATGTATCCAACACAAAAAATACAGGCAAAGATGGTATTAAAACTCCTAGGCATGATGTCCTCATGCATAGCCATTGTCCCAAACGCAAGACTGCACATGAGGCCCTTACAACAGTGCCTAGCATCACAATGGTCACATGCACAGGGTCACCTTCTAGATCTGGTGTTGATAGACCGCCAAACATACATCTCGCTTCTATGGTGGAACGGTATAAATTTAAACAAGGGGCGGCCTTTCCAAGACCCAGTGCCACAATACGTGATAACAACAGATGCTTCCATGACAGGGTGGGGAGCACACCTCAATCAACACAGCATCCAAGGACAATGGGACGTACATCAAACAAAGCTGCATATAAATCACCTCGAATTGTTAGCAGTATTCCTAGCGTTGAAAGCATTTCAACCCATCATAACCCACAAATACATTCTTGTCAAAACAGACAACATGACAACAATGTATTATCTAAACAAATGGGGGGGAACACACTCGACACAGCTGTGTCTCCTGGCACAAAAGATATGGCAATGGGCAATTCACAACCACATTCGCCTAATAGCACAATTTATTCCAGGGATCCAAAATCAACTAGCAGACAATCTCTCTCGAGATCACCAACAGGTCCACGAATGGGAGATTCACCCCCAAATTCTAAACACTTACTTCAAGATTTGGGGGACACCTCAAATAGACCTATTTGCAACAAAGGAGAACGCAAAATGCCAAAACTTCGCATCCAGGTACCCACACAGGCAGTCTCAAGGCAATGCTCTATGGATGAACTGGTCAGGGATATTTGCGTACGCTTTTCCCCCTCTCCCTCTCCTTCCATATCTAGTAAACAAATTGAGTCAAAACAAACTCAAACTCATACTAATAGCACCAACATGGGCAAGACAACCTTGGTACACAACACTACTAGACCTGTCAGTAGTACCCCATGTCAGGTTGCCCAACAGACCAGATCTGTTAACACAACACAAACAACAGATCAGGCATCCAAACCCAGCATCGCTGAATCTAGCAATCTGGCTCCTGAGTTCCTAGAATTCGGACATTTAAACCTCACCCAAGAATGTATGGAAGTCATAAAACAAGCTAGAAGACCATCCACTAGACACTGCTATGCAAGCAAATGGAAAAGATTTGTTTGCTACTGCCATAATAATCAAGTTAAACCATTACATGCATCTCCAAAGGATATAGTGGGATACTTGCTACATTTACAAAAATCAAATCTAGCCTTCTCTTCCATAAAGATACACCTCGCAGCAATATCTGCATACCTGCAAATTACCCATTCAACTTCACTATTTAGGATACCTGTCATTAAAGCGTTTATGGAAGGCCTGAAAAGAATTATACCACCAAGAACACCACCTGTTCCTTAATGGAACCTCAACATCGTCTTAACAAGACTCATGGGCCCACCTTTTGAACCCATGCACTCTTGCGAAATGCAATTCTTAACGTGGAAGGTTGCATTTCTCATTGCCATCACATCTCTAAGAAGAGTAAGTGAAATTCAGGCGTTTACTATACAAGAACCTTTTATTCAAATACACAAAAATAAGGTGGTCCTAAGAACCAATCCAACATTTTTACCAAAAGTTATTTCACCGTTCCACTTAAATCAAACGGTAGAACTACCAGTGTTCTTCCCACAGCCAGACTCAGTAGCTGAAAGGGCACTACATACATTAGACATCAGAAGAGCACTAATGTACTACATTGACAGAACAAAAGAAATTAGGAAAACAAAACAACTGTTTATTGCATTTCAAAAACCTCATACAGGAAACCCAATATCAAAACAGGGTATAGCCAGATGGATAGTTAAGTGCATCCAAACCTGCTACCTTAAAGCAAAGAGAGAACTGCCCATTACACCAAGGGCACATTCAACCAGAAAGAAAGGCGCTACCATGGCCTTCCTAGGAAACATTCCAATGAACGAGATATGTAAGGCAGCCACATGGTCTACGCCTCACACATTTACTAAGCACTACTGTGTAGACGTGCTAGCCGCACAACAAGCCACAGTAGGTCAAGCCGTACTAAGAACTTTATTTCAGACTACTTCCACTCCTACAGGCTGAGCCACCGCTTTTGGGGAGATAACTGCTTACTAGTCTATGCACAACATGTGTATCTGCAGCTACACATGCCACCGAACGGAAAATGTCACTTACCCAGTGTACATCTGTTCGTGGCATTAGTCGCTGCAGATTCACATGTGCCCACCCGCCTCCCCGGGAGCCTGTAGCCGTTTGGAAGTTATCTTCAACATTTGTACATTTGTAAATATATTACTTAAACCTTAGTTGGTACATACTTATTCATTCCATTGCATGGGCACTATTACTAACATACACAACTCCTACCTCACCCTCTGCGGGGAAAACAATCTAACATGGAGTCGACGCCCATGTGCAATAAAACAAAGGAGGAGGAGTCCCTCGGTCTCGGGACTCGAAAAGACTTCGAACAAAAACAACTTGTAACACTCCGACCCAACACCAGACGGCGGACTATGCACAACATGTGAATCTGCAGCGACTAATGCCACGAACAGATGTACACTGGGTAAGTGACATTTTCCGTCGATAGCATGTAGTGCTGTAGATTCACATGCGCCCACCGACCTCCCAAGCAGTGGAGGAGTATGAGCGATGTTTAAATTTTTTATGTCTTTCCTGTTTCCTAATCCAATACCTTTTGAAACTGGCCACATTGTAATGCTAAAAACGTATGTCTTGTGGATTGCTGATTGTAGTATTCTTGGCAAAGTTGATATAGCAAAACAGGCAGACAAGTCCTGGCAAGTGTTGTTACGGGGTTAGTAGAGGGGGACATTCATCTTTTGTTGAGATTAAGGGAAGATAAGGGGTTGCCTGGTGTATCAGATGTGCTTGAATCTCTCTAGAGCTAATTCTGGTGAACTCCAGCTGTGGATGAATCTATCATTCTGCATAGTAACCTAGAGTAATCCCATCTAGTGATAAGAGCATGGCACCTTGGAAGGTTTAGAATTCTGGAAATTGTGTACCTTCTTGAGGATCAGCTGTTGCACCATCTTTGATTTTAACCATTTCTGATTTTTTTTATTTTACCAGATTAACCAGAAGAAAAATCCAACCACTGTTTCCAAGAAACCCCTGGAGAAAGGCAGCAAAGCAGGGTCCATGAAGAAGGAGAAAGCAGTGAAGAAAGAAGATGGTACGGTGTTTTTGCTCTCTGACACTTCTGCTTGCTACCTCACCCGTTTCTTCTCCACACAGTCAATTTTCTCTCCATTGTGATTGTTCCCAGCAAGTAGTCAGTATAAGGAGGTTTATATGGCAGACAAACTTTGCATTATCAATGAAGATTACATTTTTATGGAAGTCTTTCAGGATACCTGGAGGTAGCAGAAATAGGATTGCTTTCAAATTGTTCTGCTCTCATGCTGGGATCTTCTATGAAGGGGCTTTCCTTGTGGGCAGTGGGTGGGGAGCACCAGAGTCAGCCCTGTTGGGAAATTGCCATGACACTTTGTCCTGGAGCTAGCAAAGGTTTTTTTTTATTTGGGATTTTTAAATACAGCAGTGTTGCCTACACCTCTTAAAGTAGCCCAATCCTTAGTTCTTCAGATCGGGCATAAATATATCTTGCCCTTGAGTGCTCATTAGCAGTTTGAACTGTTTTAATCTTAGAAGGCAAGATTGCTGATGCTACAAACCTCTGCAGCAAACTTAGCAACTGCTTATTTGGGCAGCCATGATGGTCTGAGTGTCTGCAAACTGTATCAAGAAAATAAATGGTTTGAAACCAGCTTTATTCGTAGATGATATATCTTTCTGCTTTTCTATATTTCTTTTATCAGCAGGCCAGCTGATGCAGCTGGAGGAGAAAGGAAAAGGCTCTGTGCCATGGTCAGTCTATGGTGTCTACATCCAGGCTGCCGGTGGCCCCTTTGCGTTTCTTGTCATCATGGCCCTCTTTATACTCAATGTTGGGAGTACGGCCTTCAGCAACTGGTGGCTGAGTTACTGGATCAATGAGGGCAGTGGGGTAAGTCTTCTCTTCTGTGATCACCACATTAATAGAATGGACACTGCTTGTAGGTGGGATGTTAAACAAGCAGCAGCCATTTTCTGCTGTTGAAATGAGCAAAGCCTAGACTGCAGATGAGCCCATTAGAGGGAGGAGCAATTACTGGGAGTCTATAGGTAGTGCTTTGCACCATTCGCGGCCTCCTGTTGACAGACCATGAAAAGCGCACTTTCAAATAGTTAACATAGCTCAACACTGTTAATGGATGTATGTGTCGGGGAGTTGGGCTAAAGAGCAGCTTATATTGTGGTTCGAGTGATAACAATTTTGCAATAAGATGCTTGCCTCTTGTGCACTGAACAATACAGGATGATGCTATATTATCTTGGTAGTTGTGGATTGTCTTGAATGTACTAAACGTGTCCCCTGAATCTCTGATGGCACCATAGCAGTTTATTTCTTATAGTGAGGGTGCAAAAGAATTGTAAACAAGAAAATGCAGGAAGAAGGGCATTACTTCATTGTATATGGAATAAAGTACCTCCAGTCATGCTTTGGGGATATTTCAAATCAAGAAAGGGGTCTTGTGATTATATGGAGTCATTAAATTAATTTAATATGTGTCCTGCCATAGTTTAAAGGTATGATTGGTGTTTTCTTTTTTTTTTTTTTTCTTTCTTTGTATTCTGTGGCACTCTACTTTCCTCTCAACCCCCTTACATATTCAATAGGTTATGCCTCTTTGTTATAAATACTTTGTCTCTATTTTTTAAAATGTATTTAAGGCGTTTGTTTTTTCCACCCTCCACTGTTTTACTTTCTTCCCTCATAGCTTCTGAGGTGAGAATACTGTTTTTCCAGTGCCAGCATGGAGGACAGGAGCATTGTAATATAAATAGTAGCTTGTAATAAATTACTGCAGGATAGTAGTGGCATAGTTTTCATGCTAGTAGTGTATTTTGGCATCAGAATGCCTTTGTACTAAGCAAAGTACGACAGTCCACAATGGGATAACAGTTTGTTGAATACATATATTAATGATAATTGCTTGGTTAAGTAATGCTGTATATTGACATTTTGCCATTTTCTAAGAGTGCTGAATAGCAGGTAGTATTGTTGTAAATTTTACTTAGTACTCAATTCATCTCCTTTGGAGGGCTCAGAAAGCCTTGCCAGAATATAAACAACTGACGCGCAGGCTGCTTGAGGTGTCAGCAGCAAGTGTTTAACTCATTGAGCCATTGTGCCAGCTGCTTAAGCAATGTGTTGGTACTACATCAGAAAAGAAGCGTAGGAATGCTGGAATTCAGAACTGTACCCTGGAATTGGGTGCATGTGAGAAAGTGGCAGAGGCATCCAGTAATACTGCACTTGAGGTTGTTCAAAACTCTAAGGCATCATCAGGGGTAATGGAGGAAATCATTGTAATTGTGGACAATCTAATGTGAGCTTAACTTTTTGCTAAGTAACTGAACAAGTAATGAAAAAGGAGGGTAAGGGCTTTGGTGCTGCAATGTCTCTCAGGAAACTGGTGTTTAATCTCTTGACCAGGAGATAATGGGAGAAGCTGCAGAACATTGAATATTGAGTTGAACACTCTCCTGGGAAATGCACAACGCCTCAAACATGGAGTTTTAGATGGAGAAGTGAATTAAGGAATCATTGCAGGCTATTGAGCTCTGTTTCTTTCATGATCACACAGGGTTGTGGGAGGTAGCATCCCCATCCCTACAAATGACCCATGCATGGTCACCACTGAAGGTTTATTAAAGGGCTATGAAAAAGAAGGAAGCTCAAGATTACAGTCCGTGTCCAAAACACTGTTGTCCCTAGACGATGCACTAGCCCTCAGACCAGCCCTTCGTCAAGCTGGCAATGATGGCTAGACACTTCGTAAAGTTTAAATGTCTTAAGCCATCTTCATCACTCCATTTAGCATACAACTGTTTGCCACCAACATCAAAGAGAAAAAGAGACAGCAAAAGAATGAAACAGCATTGCTGCAAAGCCTCTTAAATGTATTGAAAAAAGTTGGGACCCACCGCTGAGCTCCAAGGGATCCCAAACGTGATGGTTTTTAATTCTGACTAGAAAAGAAATGGCTTATGAGCAATCCATTAGAAAGGTCTAAACTCTTGCCTCAGTTTCCCAGAGGCATTTGTCTTGATAAGTGTGGAATGAAAATTGTTGAACCTGTAATATCGAGAAGTATTAGTCCTGCAGAACCATCAAAATCCAGAGAGGGCTGAAAGTCAGTGGATACTGTCATTACAACTACCGTTGTGCCATGCTTGGGTCTAAATCCAACATTAGCCTATTCCGGAACATTGTTTTAATCTATGAAATTTGAAAGCTATTTGTTGATGAAACTTTTGCTGACATATTAGAAGAGGAAGGATAAGAATGTATGTGCCAGGAGGTAGTCCACATGGGGTGTAATGGGTGCTTCTTCACTGGATGAAAATACTTTATTGATAATTGGACACAGAGTTCAACTTTATGTTTATTTGAGTTGGGGGTAGTCTAGGCGCACAGCTCTGAGGTCGATTGAGGAAACGGGATGGTGGACTTCGCCCGTGGAGTTGGGGATTATAATAACTATCATAAATTGGGACGTCTGTTAAGTGTGAACTACACCGGAATGTACTGCTCTTTTCTCTTGATATAAGTGGTTGCTGTGGCAAAGGGTTGATCCCCCACTGCTCTAGGCATATCTTAATGACTGCCTGATTGATTGATTGTACACCAAAGCTGTTCACCTACTGACATGTATGATTGCCTTGGATATATTAAATATAGAATTCAGTCTGGTGCGTTGTCTTGAAGTGGTCTTCTGTTATGGGATTACCTCTGCTTTCTATAAACAGTAGAAAATGTGTTCACATGTGCAGGATCCCAAGAACGTTTTTGTGAAAAAGGATAACTTTAAAGAAAATGTGCATTAAACCAAGCTTTTTCCATTTTACTTTGGTTTTAAGAATACATCATGTTCGATGGCATCTGTCGCTGTAGATACGCATGTTTTGCAATAGCTCGCCATCTGGTGTTGGGCCGGAGTGTTACAAGTTGTTTTTCTTCTAAGAAGTCTTTCGAGTCACGGGACCAAGTGACTCCTCCTTTTGTCTCCATTGCGCATGGGCGTCGACTCCATCTTCGATTGTTTTTTTTCCGCCATCGGGTTCGGACGTGTTCCTGTCGCTCCGGGTTTCGGAACGGAAAGATAGCTAATTTCGGAAGATTTTCGTCGGTATTGTTGCGTTCGGGATCGGCGTAGTTAGATTCAACACCGCGTCGAAGGATCGAAGAGCTCCGGTGCCCTTAGGGGGTAGATTTTTCGATCCCCCGTCGGGGCCTGGTCGGCCCGACCGCGTGCTGAAGAACGCCGATGGAACGGACCCCGTTCCGTTTCTGCCCCAAATGCCACAATAAATACCCCTATACAGACCAACACTTGGTCTGTAACCTGTGCCTGTCACCTGAGCACAGTGAAGACACCTGCGAGGCCTGTCGTGCGTTCCGGTCCCGAAAAACACTCCGAGACCGTCGAGCCAGAAGACTTCAGATGGCGTCCACGCCGACAGCCCACCGAGAGTTCGAGGAACAAGAAGAGGAAGGTACCTTCTCGATCCAAGACTCAGACTCCGAAGGATTCGACGATACACAAACCGTAAGTAAGACGTCGAAAACCACACAGAGGAAGATTTACAAGGCCCAGGGGACGCCACTGCCACCAGGCCATGGCTCCACCCATAAATTCGGTGACCGACCGTCGGCACCGAAAAAGGCCCAAACATTGCCGAGATCGTCCGACTCCGGTCGAGACACCGGCACGCAGCCTTCTCGGGACCGAGAAAGTGCTGGAGACAAGCCTCGACACCGAGATGCCGGTGTGGACACGGCTCGACGCCGAGACAGCGGCCCCGAAGTAGATCGGCGCCGACAGGTTTCGGCCCCGAAAATGAAAAAAGTCACCTCGGAGCCGAAAAAGGACGCTGACAGGGTTTCGGTCCCGAAACAAACTGCAACCGACCCAGCTTCAGGCTCTTATTCAGAAGAGCACTCGCTAACCTCCCAAATGCAAAAGCATAGGTTTGAGGAAGAGCTACAATCAACTGATGTGGACCATACGCAAAAGCGTATTTTCATACAGCAGGGGACAGGAAAAATAAGCACCCTTCCCCCTATTAGAAGAAAGAGAAGGTTGGAGTTCCAAACTGAACAGACACCACAACCAAAAGTGGTGAAAAGAGTTACCCCACCACCCTCTCCTCCGCCCGTGATTAACGTCTCACCAGCACAAACTCCATCACACTCCCCAGCTCACACCACCATAAGCCAGGGTGACCAAGATCAAGACGCATGGGACCTATACGACGCCCCAGTGTCAGATAACAGTCCGGAGGCATACCCTACGAAGCCATCTCCACCAGAGGACAGCACCGCGTACTCTCAAGTGGTGGCTAGAGCAGCACAATTTCACAACGTAAGCCTCCACTCAGAACAGGTCGAGGATGATTTTTTATTCAACACACTCTCCTCCACCCACAGCTCATACCAAAGCCTGCCTATGCTCCCTGGTATGCTCCGGCACGCAAAAGAAATCTTTAAGGAGCCGGTCAAAAGTAGGGCAATCACACCAAGGGTGGAAAAAAAGTATAAGGCGCCTCCTACAGACCCGGTTTTCATTACTACACAGCTGCCACCAGACTCTGTCGTTGTAGGAGCAGCTAGGAAAAGGGCCAACTCCCACACATCTGGAGATGCACCACCCCCAGATAAAGAAAGCCGCAAGTTCGATGCAGCTGGTAAGAGAGTCGCAGCACAAGCTGCAAACCAGTGGTGCATCGCGAACTCCCAGGCACTACTTGCGCGCTATGACAGAGCCCACTGGGACGAGATGCAACATCTCATTGAACATCTGCCCAAGGACTTACAAAATAGGGCAAAACAAGTGGTTGAGGAGGGACAGACCATTTCCAACAACCAGATCCGCTCCTCCATGGACGCTGCAGATACAGCTGCACAGACAATTAATACATCTGTAACTATCAGAAGGCATGCATGGCTCCGAACGTCTGGATTTAAACCAGAGATTCAACAAGCAGTTCTCAATACGCCTTTTAACGAAAAAGAACTGTTCGGTCCAGAAGTGGACACAGCGATTGAGAAACTCAAAAAAGATACGGACACTGCCAAAGCCATGGGCGCACTCTACTCCCCGCAGAGCAGAGGGAATTACAGCACATTCCGTAAAACACCCTTTAGAGGGGGGTTTTGGGGTCAGAGCACACAAGCCAGCACCTCACAAGCAACACCGTCCAGTTACCAGGGACAGTATAGAGGAGGTTTTCGGGGACAATATAGAGGAGGGCAATTCCCTAGGAATAGAGGAAGATTTCAGAGCCCCAAAACCCCTACTACTAAACAGTGACTCACATGTCACTCACCCCCTCCACACAACACCAGTGGGGGGAAGAATACGTCATTATTACAAAGCATGGGAGGAAATCACTACAGACACTTGGGTTCTAGCAATTATCCAACATGGTTATTGCATAGAATTTCTACAATTCCCTCCAAACATACCACCAAAAGCACAAAATTTGACAACACATCATTCCAATCTCCTGGAGATAGAAGTGCAGGCACTATTGCAAAAGAATGCAATCGAATTAGTGCCAAACACACAAATAAACACAGGAGTTTACTCACTGTACTTTCTGATACCAAAGAAGGACAAAACGCTGAGACCAATCCTAGACCTCAGAGTAGTGAACACTTTCATCAAATCAGACCACTTTCACATGGTCACACTACAAGAAGTATTGCCATTGCTAAAACTACACGACTACATGGCAACTTTAGACCTCAAGGATGCTTATTTCCATATACCAATACACCCATCGCACAGGAAATACCTAAGGTTTGTATTCAAGGGAATACATTACCAATTCAAGGTACTGCCTTTCGGATTAACAACCGCACCAAGAGTCTTTACCAAATGTCTAGCGGTAGTCGCTGCACACATAAGAAGGCAGCAAATACATGTGTTCCCATATCTAGACGACTGGCTAATCAAGGCCCATTCGTTAATAGAGTGCTCAAATCACACAAATCATATCATACAAACCCTCTTCAAACTAGGGTTCACCGTCAACTTCACAAAATCCAAAATTCTGCCGCGCAAGGTACAACAATACCTGGGAGCCATAATAGACACATCAAAAGGAGTAGCCACTCCAAGTCCACAAAGAATTCAAAATTTCAACACCATCATACAACGCATGTATCCAACACAAAGGATACAAGCAAAGATGGTACTACAACTCCTAGGCATGATGTCTTCATGCATAGCCATTGTCCCAAACGCAAGACTGCACATGAGGCCCTTACAACAGTGCCTAGCATCACAATGGTCACAAGCACAGGGTCACCTTCTAGATCTGGTGTTAATAGACCGCCAAACTTACCTCTCGCTTCTGTGGTGGAACAACATAAATTTAAACAAAGGGCGGCCTTTCCAAGACCCAGTGCCACAATACGTAATAACAACAGATGCTTCCATGACAGGGTGGGGAGCACACCTCGATCAACACAGCATACAAGGACAATGGAACGTACATCAAAAAAACTGCATATAAATCACCTAGAACTTCTAGCAGTTTTTCAAGCACTAAAAGCTTTCCAACCAATAATAGTTCACAAATACATTCTCGTCAAAACAGACAACATGACAACAATGTATTATCTAAACAAGCAAGGGGGGACGCACTCCACGCAGTTAAGCCTGCTAGCACAAAAGATTTGGCGTTGGGCAATTCACAACCAAATTCGCCTAATAGCACAATTTATACCAGGGATCCAAAATCAACTTGCAGACAATCTCTCTCGAGATCACCAACAGGTCCACGAATGGGAAATTCACCCCCAAATTCTGAACACTTATTTCAAACTCTGGGGAACACCTCAGATAGACTTGTTTGCGACAAAGGAGAACGCAAAATGCCAAAACTTCGCATCCAGATACCCACACAAACAGTCCCAAGGCAATGTCCTATGGATGAACTGGTCAGGGATATTTGCTTACGCTTTTCCTCCTCTCCCTCTCCTTCCTTACCTGGTAAACAAACTCAGTCAAAACAAACTCAAACTCATATTAATAGCACCAACTTGGGCAAGGCAACCCTGGTACACAACGCTGCTAGACCTATCAGTAGTACCCTGCATCAAATTGCCCAACAGGCCAGATCTGTTGACACAACACAACCAAAAGATCAGACACCCAGATCCAGCATCGCTGAATCTAGCAATCTGGCTCCTGAAATCCTAGAATTCGGGCACTTACAACTTACCCAAGAATGTATGGAAGTCATAAAACAAGCCAGAAGGCCATCCACCAGGCACTGCTATGCAAGTAAATGGAAGAGGTTTGTTTGCTACTGCCATATTAATCAAATACAACCATTACACACAACTCCAGAACATGTAGTGGGTTACTTGCTTCACTTACAAAAATCTAACCTGGCTTTCTCTTCCATTAAAATACACCTTGCAGCAATATCTGCATACCTGCAGACTACCTATTCAACTTCCCTATATAAGATACCAGTCATTAAAGCATTCATGGAGGGCCTTAGGAGAATTATACCACCAAGAACACCACCTGTTCCTTCATGGAACCTAAATGTTGTCCTAACTAGACTTATGGGTCCACCTTTTGAACCCATGCACTCCTGCGAAATACAGTTCCTAACCTGGAAGGTGGCATTTCTCATCGCCATTACTTCCCTAAGAAGAGTAAGCGAGATTCAGCGTTTACAATACAGGAACCTTTTATACAACTACACAAGAATAAGGTCGTCCTAAGGACCAATCCTAAATTTTTGCCAAAGGTTATTTCACGGTTCCATCTAAATCAAACAGTGGAACTTCCAGTGTTCTTTCCACAGCCAGATACCGTAGCTGAAAGGGCACTACATACATTAGATGTAAAAAGAGCATTGATGTATTACATTGACAGAACAAAGAACATCAGAAAGACTAAACAACTATTTATTGCATTTCAAAAACCTCATGCAGGAAACCCAATATCAAAACAAGGTATAGCCAGATGGATAGTTAAATGCATCCAAATCTGCTACCTTAAAGCTAAACGACAGCTGCCCATTACACCAAGGGCACACTCAACCAGAAAGAAAGGTGCTACAATGGCCTTTCTAGGAAACATCCCAATGCAAGAAATATGTAAGGCAGCCACATGGTCTACGCCTCACACATTCACCAAGCACTACTGTGTAGACGTGTTATCCGCACAACAAGCCACAGTAGGTCAAGCCGTATTAAGAACATTATTTCAGACTACTTCCACTCCTACAGGCTGATCCACCGCTTTTGGGGAGATAACTGCTTACTAGTCTATGCAAAACATGCGTATCTACAGCGACAGATGCCATCGAACTGAAAATGTCACTTACCCAGTGTACATCTGTTCGTGGCATCAGTCGCAGTAGATTCGCATGTGCCCACCCGCCTCCCCGGGAGCCTGTAGCAGTTTGGAAGTTACCTTCAACTATTTGTATATGTATCATCTCAACCTTAAATAGGTGCATACTTAGTCACTCCATTGCATGGGCACTATTACTACAATTCAACTACTACCTCCCTCTGCGGGGAAAAACAATCGAAGATGGAGTCGACGCCCATGCGCAATGGAGACAAAAGGAGGAGTCACTCGGTCCCGTGACTCGAAAGACTTCTTCGAAGAAAAACAACTTGTAACACTCCGGCCCAACACCAGATGGCGAGCTATTGCAAAACATGCGAATCTACTGCGACTGATGCCACGAACAGATGTACACTGGGTAAGTGACATTTTCATTTCCCAACATGGAACACAATATGCATTTGGCTAATGATATTTTTAGGTTCTTGAAAACAGCCCCCTACCCCCCATTTTTCTTGTATTCTCTTTGAAACCCATTCTAATTAAATGAAAAGATCCAAAGCAATAAGCCTGAATCAGAATGTTGAAATCCTTTGGTCTAGGAAAGCAAAAAGACTCTGGCAGTCGAGTTTAAAGGTAAGGGGATGGGTCAGTAACAGACACATACCCCTTTTTGTGAGCGACAATAAGAACCACAGTGGTTAAAAGCCCCCCGCAAAAGCATTTTTTGCTAAAAGCAGTAGAACCAAAGGGCAAGGACTCCCAGCAGTATTTTGCAGTTTTGTGTACCTTTCTATAGGTCATTCCTGAATCCCTGAACAACCTTCCTTCCCTATGTGTGCTCCAGAAGCATGGTGGGAAATTTTTTAAATGTCCTGATATTTACTACTGTATTTCCTTCAAAACAAATTCCTTAGTTACTCTACACGGACTGATGAGTAGGCAGCTTCTGGAATTATCAAAAGTCCACACTGAATTTATGCATGCAGCTTATGACTGTGTACATTTTCCTTTCAGTTTTTGTTTTACCTTTTAAAGGGTGATAAAAGCAGTGGTATTCTGGCTAAATTAGTGTTATGTTCAATTTAGACAACTGACTTTTTTTTTTTGTTTTACAACAAAAAGAAATTAGAAAATGTGGGACTTAATTTTTATTAAGAAAAAATGTTGTTTAATTAGTACCCTTTGGATCTAACGTGTGCAAAGATAATCCAATGTCTATGGGTTCGGAGAGAAAAATCATGACAGAGAACTAGGATTATAGGTAAGTAACTTTTCTTATGCGTCATCTTTACGTTTATTTTTATTGTTTTCCTTTTGGAGAACAAAAAATGGGGAAGGCGAGGGCAAACATTGTCCATCTGCAGATAGTATTATTGCTCTCTAGGGTTAATTTCTGTTCTGTGTCATCTGAAATATTAGCTTTGTGTGTTGTCAGTGTGTCTTTAATATTTTTCTAACACGAGTACTCTCAGAGGAATGGGCCTCTTAAATTGATGTTATAATGGCAGTTTTCTTTAGTGCTAGTTTTGTTGCCATTCAGTTTACTAAAGTTGTGTTCTGTGTTAGACCACTTACATTGCTTTTGTGATCCAAGGTTCAAAATATGAAATGTAGATTATGATATCCTGTCCTTGCTTATTACAGAACACCTCATTATCTCAGGGAAACGAGACAATGGTGAGCCAGAGCATGAAGGATAACCCTCGCATGCACTACTATGCTGGTGTGTATGCGCTCTCCATGGTGATAATGCTGATTCTCAAAGCCGTACGTGGAGTGGTCTTTGTCAAGGTAGGTCCAGGTTCTTGCTCTCTTACAATAGGATCCTTTTTAGTTGTGGGCATCTGAAAATTAACAATGTATACTACTTAGGCAGCATGGTGTTCATTAATGTTCATAAAGTGGATTCTCAGCATCTGCTTCCGTTCGTCTTGCCAGGCACTCATGATGCCGTTTCACCTCCCATTCTTTCCCTGACCTCCAGTCCTTGAGTGACTTATTCTGATGCTTACACCACTTATTTTGCTTCCATCTACAGTTTATGTAAGACGTATGGTCTGGTACAGAGTGATTTCTCTTCCTGCATTTCTTGTTCCGTATAATTTACTCTGCCATTAATTATCCAGGGAACACTGAGAGCCTCTTCTAAGCTACACGATGATCTCTTCCGTCGCATCCTTCGCAGCCCGATGAAGTTTTTCGACACCACTCCCAGCGGACGTATCCTGAACCGGTTCGCCAAAGACATGGATGAAGGTACTTCTTTCTAAGCCCCTGTAAATAGGGCATGTGCTATTAGCAAGTTTTATTTGTTGAGAAGCTGTTTCAGTGGGATTTGAGGTACTTAATTTCTTTCTTGGAGCCGCACTGAATTTTCATATCAATTGATGCATGAGAGACAGTTTAGGCAGTGGTTTATCACAAGTAATGCTTGTGATTGCACCCTAACATTTCATCTTGTATGTGGTATTTGTATTTGTTGACGGTAATATTGTGCAGCATCGCCTGTAAAACTAGTCTTCAAAGTGCACAATAACAAATACAACACAGTAGAATAAATGCAACACTAAAAGCAATATCACCCAGTCTACAATTACCAAAAGCCTAACACTATCAAAAAGGTCTTACAACATGTTAAAGCACAAAGCAACATCACAGTACAATTGGAAACATTTAGTTCGATGGCATCTGTCGCTGTAGATACGCATGTTTTGCATAGCTCGCCATCTGGTGTTGGGTCGGAGTGTTACAAGTTGTTTTTCTTCGAAGAAGTCTTTCGAGTCACGGGACCGAGTGACTCCTCCTTTTGTCTCCATTGCGCATGGGCGTCGACTCCATCTTCTATTGTTTTTTTTCCGCCATCGGGTTCGGACGTGTTCCTGTCGCTCCGAGTTTCGGAACGGAAAAACAGCTAAATTTCGGAAGATTTTCGTCGGTATTGTTGCGTTCGGGATCGGCGTAGTTAGAATCAACACCGCATCGAAGATCGAAGAGCTCCGGAGCCCTTCGGGGTAGTTTTCGATCCCCCGTCGGGGCCTGCTCGGCCCGACCGCGTGTAGAAGAACGCTGATGGAACGGACCCCGTTCCGTTTCTGTCCCAAATGCCACAAAAAATACCCCTATTCAGACCAACACTTGGTCTGTAACCTGTGCCTGTCACCTGAGCACAGTGAAGACACTTGCGAGGCCTGTCGTACGTTCCGGTCCCGAAAAACATTCCGAGACCGTCGAGCCAGAAGACTTCAAATGGCGTCCACGCCGACAGCGCACCGAGAGTTCGAGGTACAGGAAGAGGAAGAAACCTTTTCGATACACGAATCGGACTTGGAGGAATTCGACGATCCACGAACCGTGAGTAAGACGTAGAAAACCACTCATAAGAAGATTGTCAAGGCCCAGGGGACGCCACTGCCACCAGGCCATGGCTCCACCCATAAATTCGGTGACCGACCGTCGGCACCGAAAAAGGCCCAATCAGTGCCGAGACCGTCCGACTCCGGTCGAGACACCGGCACGCAGCCTTCTCGGGACCGAGAAAGTGCTGGAGACATACATCGACACCGAGATAGCGGTGTAGACACGGCTCGACGCCGAGACAGCGGCACCGATGAAGATCGACGCCGAGATGTTTCGACTCCGAAAAAGAAAAAAGTCACCTCGGAGCCGAAAAAAGATGCAGACAGGGTTTCGGTGCAAAAACAACCTGCAACCGACCCAGTTTCAGGCTCTTATACAGAAGAGCAATCAATGACCTCCCAAATGCGAAAGCATAGGTTTGAGGAAGACCTGCAATCCACCGATGTAGACCATACGCAGAAACGTATTTTTATACAGCAGGGGACAGGAAAGATAAGCACCCTTCCCCCTATTAGGAGAAAGAGAAGACTGGAACTTCAAACTGACCAAACACCACAAACAAAAATGGTGAAAAGGGTTACTCTGCCACCCTCTCCTCCATCTATAATTCACGTCTCACCAGCACAAACTCCATCACATTCCCCGGCTCGCACCACCATGAGCCAAGGTGACCAGGATCAGGACGCATGTGACTTATACGACGCCCCTGTGTCAGATAACAGTCCGGAGGCATACCCTACAAAGCCATCACCACCAGAAGACAGTACTGCATATTCTCAGGTGGTGGCTAGAGCAGCACAATTCCACAATGTAAGCCTCCACTCGGAACAAGTCGAGGATGACTTTCTATTCAACACCCTCTCCGCCACCCACAGCTCCTACCAAAGCCTGCCTATGCTCCCTGGTATGCTTCGGCACGCAAAAGACATCTTTAAGGAGCCGGTCAAAAGTAGGGCAATCACACCAAGGGTGGAAAAAAAGTATAAAGCGCCTCCTACAGACCCTATTTTCATAACTTCACAGCTGCCACCAGATTCTGTCATTGTAGGAGCAGCTAGGAAGAGGGCCAACTCCCACACATCTGGGGGTGCACCACCCCCAGATAAGGAAAGCCGCAAGTTCGATGCAGCTGGAAAGAGAGTCGCAGCACAAGCTGCAAACCAGTGGCGCATCGCTAACTCACAGGCACTTCTTGCGCGCTACGACAGAGCCCATTGGGATGAGATGCAACATCTCATTGAACATCTACCCAAAGACCTACAAAAGAGGGCAAAGCAAGTGGTTGAGGAAGGACAGAACATTTCAAACAACCAGATACGCTCCTCCATGGACGCAGCAGACACAGCTGCAAGAACAATAAATACATCTGTGACCATCAGAAGGCATGCATGGCTACGAACGTCTGGGTTTAAACCAGAGATTCAGCAGGCAGTTCTCAATATGCCATTCAACGAAAAAGAACTGTTCGGTCCAGAAGTGGACACGGCGATTGAGAAACTTAAAAAGGACACGGACACTGCTAAAGCCATGGGCGTACTCTACTCCCCGCAGAGCAGAGGAAATTACAGCACCTTCCGCAAAACACCCTTTAGAGGGGGGTTTCGAGGTCAGGCCACACAAGCCAGCACCTCACAGGCAACACCATCCAGTTACCAGGGACAGTACAGGGGAGGCTTTCAGGCCAATATAGAGGAGGGCAATTCCCTAGGAATAGGGGAAAATTTCAAAGCCCCAAAACCCCTACAACTAAGCAGTGACTCACATGTCACTCACCCCCTCCACACAACACCAGTGGGGGGAAGAATAGGTCATTATTACAAAGCATGGGAGGAAATCACTACAGACACTTGGGTTCTAGCAATTATCCAAAATGGTTATTGCATAGAATTTCTACAATTCCCTCCAAACATACCACCAAGAGCACAACATTTATCAAAACATCATTCCGAGCTCCTGGAGATAGAAGTTCAAGCACTATTGCAAAAGAACGCAATCGAGTTAGTACCAAACACACAAATAAACACAGGAGTTTATTCACTGTACTTCTTAATACCAAAGAAGGACAAAACGCTAAGACCAATCCTAGACCTAAGAATACTAAACACATACATCAAATCAGACCACTTTCACATGGTCACACTACAAGAAGTGTTACCATTGCTGAAACTACACGACTACATGACAACATTAGACCTCAAAGACGCGTATTTCCATATACCAATACATCCATCGCACAGGAAATACCTAAGGTTTGTATTCAAAGGAATACACTACCAATTCAAGGTACTGCCTTTCGGTTTAACAACCGCACCAAGAGTCTTTACCAAATGTCTAGCAGTAGTCGCTGCACACATCAGAAGGCAGCAAATACATGTATTCCCGTATCTAGACGACTGGCTAATCAAGACCCATTCGTTAATAACGTGCTCACACCACACAAATCAAATCATACAAACCCTCTACAAACTAGGGTTCACAGTCAACTTCGCAAAATCCAACATTCTGCCGCGCAAGGTACAACAATACCTAGGAGCCATAATAAACACAACAATAGGAGTAGCCACTCCAAGTCCACAAAGAATTCAAAATTTCAACAACATCATACAACGCATGTATCCAACACAAAAGATACAAGCAAAGATGATATTACAACTCCTAGGCATGATGTCTTCATGCATAGCCATTGTCCCAAACGCAAGACTGCACATGAGGCCCTTACAACAGTGCCTAGCATCACAGTGGTCACAAGCACAGGGTCACCTTACAGATCTGGTGTTAATAGACCGCCAAACTTACCTCTCGCTTCTATGGTGGAACAATATAAATTTTAACAAAGGGCGGCCTTTCCAAGACCCAGTGCCACAATACGTAATAACAACAGATGCTTCCATGACAGGGTGGGGAGCACACCTCGATCAACACAGCATACAAGGACAATGGAACGTACATCAAACAAAACTGCATATAAATCACCTAGAACTGCTAGCAGTTTTTCAAGCACTAAAGGCTTTTCAACCAATAATAGTTCACAAATACATTCTCGTCAAAACAGACAACATGACAACAATGTATTATCTAAACAAACAGGGGGGGACGCACTCAACGCAATTGAGCCTGCTGGCACAAAAGATATGGCGTTGGGCAATTCACAACCAAATTCGCCTAATAGCACAATTTATCCCAGGAATTCAGAATCAACTCGCAGACAATCTCTCTCGAGATCACCAACAGGTCCACGAATGGGAAATTCACCCCCAAATTCTGAACACTTACTTCACGCTCTGGGGAACACCTCAAATAGACTTGTTTGCGACAAAAGAGAACGCAAAATGCCAAAACTTCGCATCCAGATACCCACACAGGCAGTCCCACGGCAATGCCCTATGGATCAACTGGTCAGGGATATTTGCCTACGCTTTTCCTCCTCTCCCTCTCCTTCCTTATCTGGTAAACAAACTCAGTCAAAACAAACTCAAACTCATATTAATAGCACCAACTTGGGCAAGGCAAACCTGGTACACAACGCTGCTAGACCTATCAGTAGTACCCCACATCAAACTGCCCAACAGGCCGGATCTGTTAACACAACACAACCAAACGATCAGACACCCAGATCCAGCATCGCTGAATCTAGCAATCTGGCTCCTGAAATCCTAGAATTCGGACACTTACAACTTACCCAAGAATGTATGGAAGTCATAAAACAAGCCAGAAGGCCATCCACCAGGCACTGCTATGCCAGTAAATGGAAGAGGTTTGTTTGCTACTGCCATATTAATCAAATCCAACCATTACACGCAACCCCAAAACATGTAGTGGGTTACTTGCTTCACTTACAAAAATCTAACCTAGCTTTCTCTTCCATTAAAATACACCTTGCAGCAATATCTGCATACCTGCAGCCTACCTATTCAACTTCCCTATATAAGATACCAGTCATTAAAGCATTCATGGAGGGCCTTAAAAGAATTATTCCACCAAGAACACCACCTGTTCCTTCATGGAACCTAAATGTTGTCTTAACTAGACTTATGGGTCCACCTTTTGAACCCATGCACTCCTGCGACATACAGTTCCTAACATGGAAGGTTGCATTTCTCATCGCCATTACCTCTCTAAGAAGAGTAAGCGAGATTCAGGCGTTTACAATACAAGAACCTTTTATACAACTACACAAAAATAAGGTCGTCCTAAGGACTAATCCTAAATTTCTACCAAAAGTTATTTCACCGTTCCATCTAAATCAAACAGTGGAACTTCCAGTGTTCTTCCCACAGCCAGATTCCGTAGCTGAGAGGGCACTACATACTTTAGATGTCAAAAGAGCATTAATGTATTACATTGACAGAACAAAGAGCATCAGGAAAACTAAACAGCTATTTATTGCATTCCAAAAACCTCATGCAGGAAACCCAATATCAAAACAAGGTATAGCCAGATGGATAGTTAAATGCATCCAAATCTGCTACCTTAAAGCTAAACGACAACTGCCCATTACACCAAGGGCACACTCAACCAGAAAGAAAGGTGCTACCATGGCCTTTCTAGGAAACATCCCAATGCAAGAAATATGAAAGGCAGCCACATGGTCTACGCCTCACACATTCACCAAGCACTACTGTGTAGACGTGTTATCCGCACAACAAGCCACAGTAGGTCAAGCCGTATTAAGAACATTATTTCAGACTACTTCCACTCCTACAGGCTGATCCACCGCTTTTGGGGAGATAACTGCTTACTAGTCTATGCAAAACATGCGTATCTACAGCGACAGATGCCATCGAACTGAAAATGTCACTTACCCAGTGTACATCTGTTCGTGGCATCAGTCGCTGTAGATTCGCATGTGCCCACCCGCCTCCCCGGGAGCCTGTAGCAGTTCGGAAGGTACCTTCAACAATTTGTATATATATTATTTTAACCTTAAATAGGTACATACTTAGTCACTCCATTGCATGGCCACTATTACTACAATACAACTCCTACCTCACCCTCTGCGGGGAAAAACAATCTAAGATGAAGTCGACGCCCATGTGCAATGGAGCCGAAAGGGAGGAGTCACTCGGTCCCGTGACTCGAAAAGACTTCTTCGAAGAAAAACAACTTGTTACACTCCGAGCCCAAAACTAGATGGCAGGAACAGTGCACAGCATGTGAATCTGCAGCGTCTCAAGCCACGAACAGATGTACACTGGGTAAGTGGCATTTTCCTTTTTAAACATTAGTTGAACTTGTGGCCTAATTCCTTTTTTTATTGTATGCTTTGGGCATTACACATGAGACTTTCAATTGTATGATATGCATGTTATACTCCTTACCTGGATGGCTTTGGTGAATATGGAATAATGGTATTAAAAATAATATAGTTAATGCAGCCTTTGTCTCCCCCCCCCAAATGGTTGAATTTAGACGGTGGATAGCTGATTAGACTGTTTTCCCCATCAAGTTTTCTGGCCAATTCAAATGTCCCTTAGTGCGGGTTCATCGTCATTTTTCTTAGCTGTTAAAGCTAAATACAGGAGACAGCCTTAAGGGGTGCAATGTTTATTCTTCTCAGAGGCACAGTTTGCAACCCAAGCCAGCTGATATCTTAGCTACCTTAAAATTTTCATTTTCAGCCAACCCCAGCCTGAGTACATCTTATCTGGCTTTCATCCAGGTCTTCACGAGGTAGGGAAGGGAGTATACGCCAAATAGGGAGTTGCTGGATTCTATGGAGAAGCTGGCAATACGCTCCTGGCCAAGTGTAAGGAAATGCCTCCTTGGCATGGTTGCCCCCTGACTTTTTGCCTTTGCTGATGCTATGTTTACAATTGAAAGTGTGCTGAGGCCTGCTAACCAGGCCCCAGCACCAGTGTTCTTTCCCTAACCTGTACTTTTGTATCCACAATTGGCAGACCCTGGCATCCAGATAAGTCCCTTGTAACTGGTACTTCTAGTACCAAGGGCCCTGATGCCAAGGAAGGTCTCTAAGGGCTGCAGCATGTCTTATGCCACCCTGGAGACCTCTCACTCAGCACAGACACACTGCTTGCCAGCTTGTGTGTGCTAGTGAGGACAAAACGAGTAAGTCGACATGGCACTCCCCTCAGGGTGCCATGCCAGCCTCTCACTGCCTATGCAGTATAGGTAAGACACCCCTCTAGCAGGCCTTACAGCCCTAAGGCAGGGTGCACTATACCATAGGTGAGGGTACCAGTGCATGAGCATGGTACCCCTACAGTGTCTAAACAAAACCTTAGACATTGTAAGTGCAGGGTAGCCATAAGAGTATATGGTCTGGGAGTTTGTCAAACACGAACTCCACAGCACCATAATGGCTACACTGAAAACTGGGAAGTTTGTTATCAAACTTCTCAGCACAATAAATGCACACTGATGCCAGTGTACATTTTATTGCAAAATACACCCCTGAGGGCACCTTAGAGGTGCCCCCTGAAACTTAACCGACTGTCTGTGTAGGCTGACTAGTTCCAGCAGCCTGCCACACTAGAGACATGTTGCTGGCCCCATGGGGAGAGTGCCTTTGTCACTCTAAGGCCAGTAACAAAGCCTGCACTGGGTGGAGATGCTAACACCTCCCCCAGGCAGGAGCTGTGACACCTGGCGGTGAGCCTCAAAGGCTCACCCCTTTGTCACAGCCCAGCAGGGCACTCCAGCTTGCTGGAGTTGCCCGCCCCCTCCGGCCACGGCCCCCACTTTTGGCGGCAAGGCTGGAGGGAACAAAGAAAGCAACAAGGAGGAGTCACTGGCCAGTCAGGACAGCCCCTAAGGTGTCCTGAGCTGAAGTGACTCTAACTTTTAGAAATCCTCCATCTTGCAGATGGAGGATTCCCCCAATAGGGTTAGGATTGTGACCCCCTCCCCTTGGGAGGAGGCACAAAGAGGGTGTACCCACCCTCAGGGCTAGTAGCCATTGGCTACTAACCCCCCAGACCTAAACACGCCCTTAAATTTAGTATTTAAGGGCTACCCTGAACCCTAGAAAATTAGATTCCTGCGACAACAAGAAGGACTGCCCAGCTGAAAACCCCTGCAGAGGAAGACCAGAAGATAACAACTGCCTTGGCTCCAGAAACTCACCGGCCTGTCTCCTGCCTTCCAAAGAACTCTGCTCCAGCGACGCCTTCCAAAGGGACCAGCGACCTCTGAATCCTCTGAGGACTGCCCTGCTTCGACGACGACAAGAAACTCCCGAGGACAGCGGACCTGCTCCAAAAAGACTGCAACTTTGTTTCAAGAAGCAGCTTTAAAGAACCCTGCAACTCCCCGCAAGAAGCGTGAGACTTGCAACACTGCACCCGGCGACCCCGACTCGGCTGGTGGAGAACCAACACCTCAGGGAGGACCCCCGGACTACTCTCCGACTGTGAGTACCAAAACCTGTCCCCCCTGAGCCCCCACAGCGCCGCCTGCAGAGGGAATCCCGAGGCTTCCCCTGACCGCGACTCTCTGAAACCTAAGTCCCGACGCCTGGAAAAGACCCTGCACCCGCAGCCCCCAGGACCTGAAGGACCGGACTTTCACTGGAGAAGTGACCCCCAGGAGTCCCTCTCCCTTGCCCAAGTGGAGGTTTCCCCGAGGAAGCCCCCCCTTGCCTGCCTGCAGCGCTGAAGAGATCCGTTGATCTCTCATAGACTAACATTGCAAACCCGACGCTTGTTTCTACACTGCACCCGGCCGCCCCCGCGCTGCTGAGGGTGAAATTTCTGTGTGGGCTTGTGTCCCCCCCGGTGCCCTACAAAACCCCCCTGGTCTGCCCTCCGAAGACGCGGGTACTTACCTGCAAGCAGACCGGAACCGGGGCACCCCCTTCTCTCCATTCTAGCCTATGCGTTTTGGGCACCACTTTGGACTCTGCACCTGACCGGCCCTGAGCTGCTGGTGTGGTAACTTTGGGGTTGCTCTGAACCCCCAACGGTGGGCTACCTTGGACCAAGAACTGAACCCTGTAAGTGTCTTACTTACCTGGTAAAACTAACAAAAACTTACCTCCCCCAGGAACTGTGAAAATTGCACTAAGTGTCCACTTTTGAAATAGCTATTTGTCAATAACTTGAAAAGTATACATGCAATTGAAATGATTCAAAGTTCCTAATGTACTTACCTGCAATACCTTTCAAACAAGATATTACATGTTAAATTTGAACCTGTGGTTCTTAAAATAAACTAAGAAAAGATATTTTTCTATAACAAAACCTATTGGCTGGATTTGTCTCTGAGTGTGTGTACCTCATTTATTGTCTATGTGTATGTACAACAAATGCTTAACACTACTCCTTGGATAAGCCTACTGCTCGACCACACTACCACAAAATAGAGCATTAGTATTATCTCTTTTTACCACTATTTTACCTCTAAGGGGAACCCTTGGACTCTGTGCATGCTATTCCTTACTTTGAAATAGCACATACAGAGCTAACTTCCTACACCAAGTCACTCCATGGCTAGGTGGTGATCGGCACAACACAGCTACGGAGCTGAGGCCTTGGGTCTGTTAGTGAGGCGAGGTGGCCTCTGCCAGGTTCTGAGTTGAGGCTCACAGGACAGCAAGTATGAAGGTTGCCATGTCAGCACAAAGAACAAATGCTACCACCAGAATAATCACTGTTTTGAACAACAGTCACATGTCTTCAATAGAGCCAGTGCATTCCTTAGGGGAGTAAGGCAGCAGTCTTACGGGAAGCACTGAATTACTGCAAAACACCTGGAAAATGGCAGTATATGGGTTGTGCTGCAGGAGTTTGCTAGTGCAAAAGGTGATGTATAGGACAGTTTGCAGTGTATTTAATGTGTTCTTGTAGGAGGCTGGACTGGCTTGTAGTGAGTACCTAGGGGTACTTGCACCTTGCACCAGGCCCAGTTATCCCTTATTAGTGTATAGGGTGTCTAGCAGCATAGGCTGATAGATAATGGTAGCTTAGCAGAGCAGCTTAGGCTGAACTAGGAGACGAGTGAAGCTCCTACAGTACCACTAGTGTCATATGCACAATATCATAAGAAAACACAATACACAGATATACTAAAAATAAAGGTACTTTATGTTCGATGGCATCTGTCGCTGTAGATACGCATGTTCTGCAATAGCTCGCCATCTGGTGTTGGGCCGGAGTGTTACAAGTTGTTTTTCTTCGAAAAAGTCTTTCGAGTCACGGGACCGAGTGACTCCTCCTTTTGTCTCCATTGCGCATGGGCGTCGACTCCATCCTCGATTGTTTTTTTTCCGCCATCGGGTTCGGACGTGTTCCTGTCGCTCCGAGTTTCGGAACGGAAAATTAGCTAATTTCGGAAGATTTTCGTCGGTATTGTTGCGTTCGGGATCGGCGTACTTAGATTCCACACCGCATCGAAGATCGAAGAGCTCCGGTGCCCTTCAGGGTAGTTTTTCGATCCCCCGTCGGGGCCTGGTCGGCCCGACCGCGTGCTGAAGAACGCCGATGGAACGGACCCCGTTCCGTTTCTGCCCCAAATGCCACAATAAATACCCCTACACAGACCAACACTTGGTCTGCAACCTGTGCCTGTCACCTGAGCACAGCGAAGACACCTGCGAGGCCTGTCGTGCGTTCCGGTCCCGAAAAACACTCCGAGACCGTCGAGCCAGAAGACTTCAGATGGCGTTCGCACCGACAGCCCAACAGGAGTTCGAGGAACAGGAAGAGGAAGGTACCTTCTCGATCCAAGACTCAGACTCCGAAGGATTCGACGATACACAAACCGTGAGTAAGACGTCAAAAACCACACAGACACACATTTACAAGGCCCAGGGGACGCCACTGCCATCCGGCCATGGCTCCACCCATAAATTCGGTGACCGACCGTCGGCACCGAAAAAGGCCCAAACAGTGCCGAGGTCGTCCGACTCCGGTCGAGACACCGGCACGCAGCCTTCTCGGGACCGAGAAAGTGCTGGAGACAAGCCTCGACACCGAGATGCCGGTGTGGACACGGCTCGACGCCGAGACAGCGGCACCGAAGCAGATCGACGCCGAGAGGTTTCGGCCCCGAAAAAGAAAAAAGTCACCTCGGAGCCGAAAAAACACGCAGACAGGGTTTCGATGCCGAAACAAACTGCAAGCGACCCAGCTCCAGGCTCTTATACAGAAGAGCACTCGCTAACCTCCCAAATGCAAAAGCATAGGTTTGAGGAAGAGCTACAAGCAACTGATGTGGACCATACGCAAAAGCGTATCTTCATACAGCAGGGGACAGGAAAAATAAGCACCCTTCCCCCTATTAGGAGAAAGAGAAGGTTGGAGTTCCAGACTGAACAGACACCACAACCAAAAGTGGTGAAAAGAGTTACCCCACCACCCTCTCCTCAGCCCGTGATTAACGTCTCACCAGCACAAACTCCATCACTCTCCCCAGCTCACACCACCATGAGCCAGGGTGACCAAGATCAGGACGCATGGGACCTATACGACGCCCCAGTGTCAGATAATAGTCCGGAGGCATACCCTACGAAGCCATCTCCACCAGAGGACAGCACCGCGTATTCTCAAGTGGTGGCTAGAGCAGCACAATTTCACAACGTAAGCCTCCACTCAGAACAGGTCGAGGATGATTTTTTATTCAACACACTCTCCTCCACCCACAGCTCCTACCAAAGCCTGCCTATGCTCCCTGGTATGCTCCGGCACGCAAAAGACATCTTTAAGGAGCCGGTCAAAAGTAGGGCAATCACACCAAGGGTGGAAAAAAAGTATAAGGCGCCTCCTACAGACCCGGTTTTCATCACTACACAGCTGCCACCAGACTCTGTCGTTGTAGGAGCAGCTAGGAAGAGGGCCAACTCTCACACATCTGGAGATGCACCACCCCCAGATAAAGAAAGCCGCAAGTTCGATGCAGCTGGTAAAAGAGTCGCAGCACAAGCTGCAAACCAGTGGCGCATCGCGAACTCCCAGGCACTACTTGCGCGCTATGACAGAGCCCACTGGGACGAGATGCAACATCTCATTGAACATCTGCCCAAGGACTTACAAAATAGGGCAAAACAAGTGGTTGAGGAGGGACAGGCCATTTCCAACAACCAGATCCGCTCCTCCATGGACGCTGCAGATACAGCTGCACGGACAATTAATACATCTGTAACTATCAGAAGGCATGCATGGCTCCGAACGTCTGGATTTAAACCAGAGATTCAACAAGCAGTTCTCAATATGCCTTTTAATGAAAAAGAACTGTTCGGTCCAGAAGTGGACACAGCGATTGAGAAACTCAAAAAAGATACGGACACTGCCAAAGCCATGGGCGCACTCTACTCCCCGCAGAGCAGAGGGAATTACAGCACATTCCGTAAAACGCCCTTTCGAGGGGGGTTTCGGGGTCAGAGCACACAAGCCAGCACCTCACAAGCAACACCGTCCAGTTACCAGGGACAGTATAGAGGAGGTTTTCGGGGACAATATAGAGGAGGGCAATTCCCTAGAAATAGAGGAAGATTTCAAAGCCCCAAAACCCCTACTACTAAACAGTGACTCACATGTCACTCACCCCCTCCACACAACACCAGTGGGGGGAAGAATAGGTCATTATTACAAAGCATGGGAGGAAATCACTACAGACACTTGGGTTCTAGCAATTATCCAGCATGGTTATTGCATAGAATTTCTACAATTCCCTCCAAACATACCACCAAAAGCACAAAATCTAACAACACACCATTCCAATCTCCTGGAGATAGAAGTGCAGGCACTATTGCAAAAGAATGCAATCGAATTAGTGCCAAACACACAAATAAACACAGGAGTTTACTCACTGTACTTTCTGATACCAAAGAAGGACAAAACGCTGAGACCAATCCTAGACCTCAGAGTAGTGAACACTTTCATCAAATCGGACCACTTCCACATGGTCACACTACAAGAAGTATTGCCATTGCTAAAACTACACGACTACATGGCAACTTTAGACCTCAAGGACGCTTATTTCCATATACCAATACACCCATCGCACAGGAAATACCTAAGGTTTGTATTCAAAGGAATACATTACCAATTCAAGGTACTGCCTTTCGGATTAACAACCGCACCAAGAGTCTTTACCAAATGCCTAGCGGTAGTCGCTGCACACATAAGAAGGCAGCAAATACATGTGTTCCCATATTTGGACGACTGGCTAATCAAGGCCCATTCGTTCATAGAGTGCTCAAATCACACAAATCAGATCATACAAACCCTCTTCAAACTCGGGTTCACCGTCAACTTTACAAAATCCAACATTCTGCCGCGCAAGGTACAACAATACCTAGGAGCCATAATAGACACATCAAAGGGAGTAGCCACTCCAAGTCCACAAAGAATTCTCAATTTCAACACCATCATACAACGCATGTATCCAACACAAAAGATACAAGCAAAGATGGTATTACAACTCCTAGGCATGATGTCTTCATGCATAGCCATTGTCCCAAACGCAAGACTGCACATGAGGCCCTTACAACAATGCCTAGCATCACAGTGGTCTCAAGCACAGGGTCACCTTCTAGATCTGGTGTTAATAGACCGCCAAACTTACCTCTCGCTTCTGTGGTGGAACAACATAAATTTAAACAAGGGGCGGCCTTTCCAAGACCCAGTGCCACAATACGTAATAACAACAGATGCTTCCATGACAGGGTGGGGAGCACACCTCGATCAACACAGCATACAAGGACAATGGAACGTACATCAATCAAAACTGCATATCAATCACCTAGAACTTCTAGCAGTTTTTCAAGCACTAAGAGCTTTCCAACCAATAATAGTTCACAAATACATTCTCGTCAAAACAGACAACATGACAACAATGTATTATCTAAACAAACAGGGGGGGACGCACTCCACGCAGTTAAGCCTGCTAGCACAAAAGATTTGGCGTTGGGCAATTCACAACCAAATTCGCCTAATAGCACAATTTATACCAGGGATCCAAAATCAACTCGCAGACAATCTCTCTCGAGATCACCAACAGGTCCACGAATGGGAGATTCACCCCCAAATTCTGAACACTTATTTCAAACTCTGGGGAACACCTCAGATAGACTTGTTTGCGACAAGGGAGAACGCAAAATGCCAAAACTTCGCATCCAGATACCCACACGAACAATCCCAAGGCAATGCCCTATGGATGAACTGGTCAGGGATATTTGCTTACGCTTTTCCTCCTCTCCCTCTCCTTCCTTACCTGGTAAACAAACTCAGTCAAAGCAAACTCAAACTCATATTGATAGCACCAACTTGGGCAAGGCAACCCTGGTACACAACGCTGCTAGACCTATCAGTGGTACCCTGCATCAAATTGCCCAACAGGCCAGATCTGTTGACACAGCACAACCAAAAGATCAGACACCCAAATCCAGCATCGCTGAATCTAGCAATCTGGCTCCTGAAATCCTAGAATTCGGGCACTTACAACTTACCCAAGAATGTATGGAAGTCATAAAACAAGCTAGAAGGCCATCCACCAGGCACTGCTATGCAAGTAAATGGAAGAGGTTTGTTTGCTACTGCCATATTAATCAAATACAACCATTACACACAACTCCAGAACATGTAGTGGGTTACTTGCTTCACTTACAAAAATCTAACCTGGCTTTCTCTTCCATTAAAATACACCTTGCAGCAATATCTGCATACCTGCAGACTTCCTATTCAACTTCCCTATATAAGATACCAGTCATTAAAGCATTCATGGAGGGCCTTAGGAGAATTATACCACCAAGAACACCACCTGTTCCTTCATGGAACCTAAATGTTGTCCTAACCAGACTTATGGGTCCACCTTTTGAACCCATGCACTCCTGCGACATACAGTTCCTAACCTGGAAGGTGGCATTTCTCATCGCCATTACTTCCCTAAGAAGAGTAAGCGAGATTCAGGCGTTTACAATACAGGAACCTTTTATACAACTACACAAGAATAAGGTCGTCCTAAGGACCAATCCTAAATTTTTGCCAAAGGTTATTTCACCGTTCCATCTAAATCAAACAGTGGAACTTCCAGTGTTCTTTCCACAACCAGATACCGTAGCTGAAAGGGCACTACATACATTAGACGTCAAAAGAGCATTGATGTATTACATTGACAGAACAAAAAACATCAGAAAGACTAAACAACTATTTATTGCATTTCAAAAACCTCATGCAGGAAACCCAATATCAAAACAAGGTATAGCCAGATGGATAGTTAAATGCATCCAAATCTGCTACCTTAAAGCTAAACGACAGCTGCCCATTACACCAAGGGCACACTCAACCAGAAAGAAAGGTGCTACCATGGCCTTTCTAGGAAACATCCCAATGCAAGAAATATGTAAGGCAGCCACATGGTCTACGCCTCACACATTCACCAAGCACTACTGTGTAGACGTGTTATCCGCACAACAAGCCACAGTAGGTCAAGCCGTATTAAGAACATTATTTCACACTACTTCCACTCCTACAGGCTGATCCACCGCTTTTGGGGAAATAACTGCTTACTAGTCTATGCAGAACATGCGTATCTACAGCGACAGATGCCATCGAGCTGAAAATGTCACTTACCCAGTGTACATCTGTTCGTGGCATCAGTCGCAGTAGATTCGCATGTGCCCACCCGCCTCCCCGGGAGCCTGTAGCAGTTTGGAAGTTACCTTCAATTATTTATATATGTATCATCTCAACCTTAAATAGGTGCATACTTAGTCACTCCATTGCATGGGCACTGTTACTACAATTCAACTCCTACCTCACCCTCTGCGGGGAAAAACAATCGAGGATGGAGTCGACGCCCATGCGCAATGGAGACAAAAGGAGGAGTCACTCGGTCCCGTGACTCGAAAGACTTCTTCGAAGAAAAACAACTTGTAACACTCCGGCCCAACACCAGATGGCGAGCTATTGCAGAACATGCGAATCTACTGCGACTGATGCCACGAACAGATGTACACTGGGTAAGTGACATTTTCATTTTATGACAATATGCCAAAAGTATCTCAGTGAGTACCCTCAGTATGAGGATAGCAAATATACACAAGATATATGTACACAATACCAAAATATGCAGTAATAGTATTAGAAAACAGTGCAAACAATGTATAGTTACAATAGGATGCAATGGAGACACATAGGGATAGGGGCAACACAAACCATATACTCCAAAAGTGGAATGCGAACCACGAATGGACCCCAAACCTATGTGACCTTGTAGAGGGTCGCTGGGACTATTAGAAAATAGTAAGGGTTAGAAAAATAGCCCACCCCAAGACCCTGAAAAGTGAGTGCAAAGTGCACTAAAGTTCCCCAAAGGACATAGAAGTCGTGATAGGGGAATTCTGCAGGAAAGACACAAATCAGCAATGCAACAACGATGGATTTCCAGTCGAGGGTACCTGTGGAACAAGGGGACCAAGTCCAAAAGTCACAAGCAAGTCGTAGATGGGCAGATGCCCAGGAAATGCCAGCTGTGGGTGCAAAGAAGCTGCTACTGGACAGTAGAAGATGAAGATTCTGCAGGAACGACAAGGGCTAGGAACTTCCCCTTTGGAGGACGGATCCCCCACGCCGTGGAGAGTCGTGCCGAAGTGTTTTCCTGAAGAAAGACCGCCAACAAGCCTTGCTAGCTGCAAATCGTGCGGTTATGGTTTTTGGGTGCTGCTGTGGCCCAGGAGGGACCAGGATGTCGCCAATTGCGTCTGGGGACAGAGGGGGCGTTGAGCAAGACAAGGAGCCCTCTCAGCAGCAGGCAGCACCCGCAGAAGTGCCAGAAACAGGCACTTCGAGGATGCGTGAAACTGTGCTCACCCGAAGTCGCACAAAGGAGTCCCACGTCGCCGGAGAACAACTTAGAAAGTCGTGCAATGCAGGATAGAGTGCCGTGGACCCAGGCTGGACTGTGCACAAAGGATTTCCGCCGGAAGTGCACGGAGGCCGGAGTAGCTGCAAAAGTCGCGGTTCCCAGCAATGCAGTCTGGTGTAGGGTGGCAAGGACTTACCTCCACCAAACTTGGACTGAAGAGTCACTGGACTGTGGGAGTCACTTGGACAGAGTTGCTGGATTCAAGGGACCTCGCTCGTCGTGCTGAGAGGAGACCCAGGGGACCGGTGATGCAGTTCTTTGGTGCCTGCGGTTGCAGGGGGACGATTCCGTCGACCCACGGGAGATTTCTTCGGAGCTTCTAGTGCAGAGAGGAGGCAGACTACCCCCACAGCATGCACAACCAGGAAAGCAGTCAAGAAGGCGGCAGGATCAGCGTTACAGAGTTGCAGTAGTCGTCTTTGCTACTTTGTTGCAGTTTTGCAGGCTTACAGCGCGGTCAGCAGTCGATTCCTTGGCAGAAGGCGAAGAGAGAGATGCAGAGGAACTCGGATGAGCTCTTGCATTCGTTATCTAAGGAATCCCAAGAGGCAGAGACCCTAAATAGCCAGAAAAGAGGGTTTGGCTACCTAGGAGAGAGGATAGGCTAGCAACACCTGAAGGAGCCTATCAGAAGGAGTCTCTGACGTCACCTGATGGCACTGGCCACTCAGAGCAGTCCAGTGTGCCAGCAGCACCTCTGTTTCCAAGATGGCAGAGGTCTGGAGCATACTGGAGGAGCTCTGGGCACCTCCCAGGGGAGGTACAGGTCAGGGGAGTGGTCACTCCCCTTTCCTTTGTCCAGTTTCGCGCCAGAGCAGGGCTAAGGGGTCCCTGAACCGGTGTAGACTGGCTTATGCAGAAATGGGCACCATGTGTGCCCATGAAAGCATTTCCAGAGGCTGGGGGAGGCTACTCCTCCCCTGCCTTCACACCATTTTCCAAAGGGAGAGGGTGTAACACCCTCTCAGAGGAAGTCCTTTGTTCTGCCATCCTGGGCCAGGCCTGGCTGGACCCCAGGAGGGCAGAAGCCTGTCTGAGGGGTTGGCAGCAGCTGCAGTGAAACCCCGGGAAAGGCAGTTTGGCAGTACCAGGGTCTGTGCTACAGACCACTGGGATCATGGGATTGTGCCAACTATGCCAGGATGGCATAGAGGGGGCAATTCCATGATCATAGACGTGTTACATGGCCATATTCGGAGTTACCATTGTGAAGCTACATATAGGTAGTGACCTATATGTAGTGCACGCGTGTAATGGTGTCCCCGCACTCACAAAGTCCGGGGAATTGGCCCTGAACAATGTGGGGGCACCTTGGCTAGTGCCAGGGTGCCCTCACACTAAGTAACTTTGCACCTAACCTTTACCAGGTAAAGGTTAGACATATAGGTGACGTATAAGTTACTTAAGTGCAGTGTAAAATGGCTGTGAAATAACGTGGACGTTATTTCACTCAGGCTGCAGTGGCAGGCCTGTGTAAGAATTGTCAGAGCTCCCTATGGGTGGCAAAAGAAATGCTGCAGCCCATAGGGATCTCCTGGAACCCCAATACCCTGGGTAGCTCAGTACCATATACTAGGGAATTATAAGGGTGTTCCAGTAAGCCAATGTAAATTGGTAAAATTGGTCACTAGCCTGTTGGTGACAATTTGAAAGAAATGAGAGAGCATAACCACTGAGGTTCTGATTAGCAGAGCCTCAGTGAGACAGTTAGTCATAACACAGGTAACATATTCAGGCACACTTATGAGCACTGGGGCCCTGGCTGGCAGGGTCCCAGTGACACATACAACTAAAACAACATATATACAGTGAAAAATGGGGGTAACATGCCAGGCAAGATGGTACTTTCCTACAGTTCTTTTCACTGTGAATTGTGATACATGATGGTTCAACGGGGTCATGAGCTAATGGCCCCCAGCAACTCTTCTGGAAGTCTCCGACTTTAATTCAAGTGTGGTTGAACATGAAGTTTGGAAACTGCACGTCATCTAGGTGAGATCCTTAATGAGGTTGTGTAGGTGACATTAATTCTGTTGTGATCACTGTTGCCTTCCTGTCTGGAATCTTCCTTAGTTTTCTAGACCTCAGTCCTGCTGTCTTGAATACTCCCTTGAAAAACAAGAGAGTGAAACATGTCCATCCGGTTCCATTGTGCTATACTTTTCATTCGCACTTAATTGGTCCATCAGCTTTCTCACACTTTCGTTTTGTTTTTGTTTTAGCCTGTGCTCCCTCTTTCTCTGTCATGACTACATGCATCCAGGAAATCTCAACCTGCTAACAGTTTTCTCTTCCTGTGTTTTACAGTGGATATGCGCCTTCCGTTCCAGGCAGAAATGTTTATCCAGAACGTCATCCTGGTGTTCTTCTGCTTGGGTGTCATCTCCTCAGTCTTCCCCTGGTTTCTTGTGGCAGTTGGACCACTCGCTGTTCTCTTCACAATCCTGCATGTCGTCTCTAGGTGAGATCCTTTATGAGGTTGTGTTGGTGACATTAATTCTGTTGAGATCACTGGTGCCTTCCTGTCTGGAATCTTCCTTAGATTAGGCCTTAGACCTCAGTCCTGCTGTCTTGAATACTCCCTTGAAACAACAGGAGAGGAACAAGGGCTAGTAGTTAACAAAGAACTGTTTTCATTTTTAGTCCATAAACACCATTTTGTTTGCAAACCTTCAATGGTGTCTTGAAATCTGCAAAAGTACTGACCCCCGCAACCACTCTGGATTGGTTCTCCTCACACTAATAGCAAGTCCTGGGTTCTTATGTTGAATGTAACATAAGTAATTTAAGACTCTTTATGTTCCAGAGTGATTTGTGTTGCAGTTGTATATAGGGCCAGCAGATGTTCATAATGACCGAATGGATCAGAGAAAACTACGTTAGGAGGACAAACCAAGGGTCAGGGAAGCCAATGGGAGACTAAGTTGAAATTGACCGTAGACACCCATGATGACCAGTTCAGTGGAGATGTTTGCATGGAATATCTGGGGACTACATGATTACACCTAAAGGCATGGGATCCTGTTGTTCCTAGTGTGTCGAAGGTCACAGACTGCAGGCTACAAGAAACTCATACATTACTCAAGCACACACAGTTGGCTACAAAATGGAGGAAACAGATGTATTAATGTTACTTGTCTTACTCGTTCTGCTTTGGGGTTGGTGCTGATTTGGTTGGATAGCAAAACCCCATTTAGAAAGATCTAGAGGGGAGATGTGTTGGGTTGTGAGTCGGGAGGCAGATGACGGATGTTTCCTTAAGCTGCATTCCCGGCACATAGCAGACTTCTTTCCTCCCAAAATACTAGACCTGGCAACCCCCAGATATGATAAATGCAGTTGTGAGATTACAATTATGAAATTTCTATTGAAAAAGATAATTTTTCCCTACATTTGGGCCTGAACAGACTTACTAAACAACTCGTAAAGGTCATTAGCAAACTGGTTTAGCAGTTGCCTGGAGAACGTCGCACCCCAACCACCCTGTCTACTTTCTACTCCCCCACCCCCAAATTCCTGAAAACAGTTATATAATAGGCTAGACTATGTCTTCCGTAGCCAAGAAGTATACAAAGGTGGTTTGGTTATGTATTACATGGGGACAACACACTCGGCTCACTCAACATTGGTGTTGACCTCTAGTGGCACTAAATGTTAACCTTGCATACCCACATGGAGACTCAAGTTGAGACCTGACAAGATGAAGTGTTTAGAACCTCCCTCTTCGACATATTTAGCAATTAATTTGAACAGGAGAGGGTAAGGCCTCAACAAGGACCAACCAATGGGAGGTGATGAAAGCTGTAGTACAGGGAGTTTCCTTTGGTAAAATCTGTAGATTGAGTTGACAACTGTAGAAGGATGCCACTGAGACAGTGTCCATAATTGCTGGTTTGGAGTGTGATATTAAAGGAGTCCCAGGAAACGCCACATTAGCTGAGGAACAAAAATATGAACTGCAGGAATTATATACCAGATTTTACAGATATCCATCCACATCTGTGTTATGCGCTCCACAGAAATATAGACAAGCCAGGGAAAATGCTAGCCTTGTGAAGGGAGACTAAGGGGGAAAGCATACTCCAGACATCTGACTCTAATGGTGAAACACAGATTATTTGAAGGGCTTTAAATAAAGCATTGAGCGACTACAGTCAATGCTTATACTCTGACTGGAACTTGAAACCCGGTTTTTAACTCTCCACAGCCTGAAAGAACATGCTCCGGATCATCCTAGGTTATAAAGTGCTGTCTCCACTAGAAGCTCAACCTAAACTAAATTTACTTTATGTCCTCCACTTCACTTGTCTAGCCCTACACAGTTCAGGAGAAGAGTGTTGTTATCTGAGGTGGGGGAGAATTAAAGTTGTCTGATGGATGCCGGAGAACCTTTATTCTGCATATGCTGTACAAATTGCTAAAACTCTGGCTTTCAGATGTGTGAAAATGGTGTTGAACTTCAGACGGATCCTGCAGGTGGGCATTTGTGCAATATCACATATCTGACTGGTAACGGTTGCCCAGAATGGCAATGCATGTGCACACAACAATAAGTTCAATGCTAGAACTTAGTTGTACAGTTCTTACTGGTGCATACTTGTACAGCCTAATCCATCAAAAACCTAGGCTGTTCGGACCTTGAAAATGTCAGGGTACTTCCTTTTGACCTCAAATTGGCCCATTTTAATCACATATTGGAAGCTGATTAGCTCCTGGGTGCTGTTAGAGATATTTAGAACGTCGTTTTTTTTGTTTTGTTTTTTAAATGAAGAGTAGACTTTGTAGTACCAGATGCCTTATTTCATGCAGTCTAGGAATCATTTGAGATAAACATTTCATTTCCCTGTTAGGCCTGACATACCTATGCATTCTTATGCCCTCCAAGGCAGGAATCAGAAATACAATGGTGTCAGACTACAGTTGATCGAAGTGACACAACTTCAGGTTACCAGTCACGTTACCACTGCCCTCTGCTAGTGTCTCTTTTTCTGGGATCGCGCACTATGGAACTCTGCCTGCCTTTCAGGATACTCTCCTTACAGGGGGAATGCTGCTGCTATTTCTCTAGCATGGACTCCTCACTGGTACGCAACATATGTTGTATATTGGAATATGCATTCAGAGTTAGTCTATGTGGATTTGTAGCAGATCTTTCCTCTAGTGACTTTCCTAGTGGCGGTATTTGGTTGCTCCTTTGTTCAGCAGTTCCTAGCAAGATGGTGTGGTCTTTCTCTTCAGAGTTCCCCTGGTGTAAGTGTAGAACTATGCTGTTCTTCAGCCAATAATTACTTTGACGCTGCCAATTGAAAATCCCTTTTCTCCAAAGGCGTCCGTCACCAGCTTAATGGTGAATCTCTTGATGTCACACGCTTCAGCAACAAGTATCTTTACATCGTGTAGGAGTTGTTCTTTTTCCACATCACACTTGCTGGTGACTATCACCTCAACATAGAATGACTGTGAGCACTCACTTAGCATTGGATACTTCTACATTGGGATAACTCCAAGGTGGAGGAAGCAACTAACTGAGGGCCACCAGCCATAAACTCTGAGGTAAGTTGCCCATGAGGTAGAGAATGCTCCAGTCCTTTAAAATCCATATTGACATCTGACAGGTTGGACACACTTGTAGAGTCATACAGGGATAGCACATATATGAATGAATTAACAAAACTTATGACTCACTAACTGCTACCCCAACAAGGGTTTGTCAAGGCATTAAAGGAGAACAGGGCAGGGATCATGTATGTTCAAACAGTCCAGTCCTGAGTTTTTTTCTTTAATACTGAGAAGTGGGGGTAGGTCTGAGAGACAATAATAAAAACAGGTTCCACATCTTTGCAGTTGTATAAGAAAAATATCAACCACTATTACAGCTTCTCCGCATGTTAGGAAACTACAAAATGTTAGCAGAAGAGAAACGAAGAGCATGTACAGGCCTACATATACAAACCTTTCTTAAATATAAATGGCGCATTCACATTTATTTGCTCTGTCATCCGAACTCAAGGCATTAAAGGTGCATCTTTGCTGCACCGGAAGCCAGTGTAAGGTAGGAAGGAGATGCCAGACCACCATCCTCCAAGAAAGGTTAAAAATCACTCCAGCAACAGCAAACTGGACAACTTTGAGGCCGTTTTGAAAAAAGGACAGGAAGGCAAAGATGCAAGAAATTTGCATGGTCCAAATGAGAGGTGTTTGAAGCATGGGCTACATTTGTTTTGAATGGACATGGGAAAGTAAGGGAGAACTTTATGAACAAACCGCAGCAAGCCAAAACGTTTAGAAGATACTGCTGTAACCTGCAGATTGAAGGATAAGTTGGAATCCGATAAGACACCTGGGTTCCTGGTACAAAAGGTTAGGTGTGAGTAGGACCTGATTCTCCACCATTTGGAGCAGCAACTGAAACTATAAGAGCCAAAAAACAAAGATCTGTCTATTAAAATTCTTATTTAAAATACTTTTCATCCACTCTGCTACAGCCACCATATAAGCGGAAAACCGTCCGTGGTTCTCCAAGTTTGCCAGAAATGTGGGCGATAATGTGATTGTCAGTATAGGACATTCTGCAGAAACCATATGATCTAATTAAAGATGCTAGATGGGTGATGCATATATTATACAGAGTGGGACTGATGGATGATCCTGGAGGAACACTGCAAGGAAAATTGAAATTGTTTGAATGAAACTGGGGTAAGAATACATAGTTAAGCATCTCAGTCAACAATGCCAGACCAGAATCATCAGTATTGATGAGATGTTGAATAAGTACTGAATGAGATACTATGTTGGAGCCAGAGAGAGAGAGAGAATGTAGTACCAAATCAACTGATCCACCCTGGTCAATGATTGGTCCTAGCTGTAGTTGATGATTTTGGAACTCAGTGTCAGTACTGTGAACTGCTCTAAACATTGATTTGAAATAGAATAGTGTCAGCACCTGGAGTCCTGGGATTTAGAGAAAGAATACAATAAATGCTAGACCAGATCTTATGAATTTTGTCATGGAGGAACTGTGCTAAATTGTTGCACAGTTCCGGAGAGTGATTAATGGTGTTAGAGCACACATAAATAAGACTGTTTAAAATTGAAAAACTCTACTAAGGAGGTTTTTAGCACTCTCGGTCCAGGAGGTACAGAATGCAGGCCGAGACATGCATTAAAGCTGTCAAAATTTTATGATGGACATGCAAAAAATGTATTTAGCTACTGTACAGTAACCTTTCCTACATTGCTGTTCAAGAGCGTCACGGTGACTTTTGTTTACTTGGAAATCCTCAGAAAACCAGGGAACAGATGTCTTTCTCCTGTGAGATTTCGTATGTTGGACAGGAACGATTTTATTTAGCGATCTAGTTATCGCGTTATTAAAAGCTGAAACCTCTTCTATCAACTGAGAAGGATTGTAGGAAGTGGTGCTAAAGGTAACTTCTGCTTAGTCACTTTATACCATTGTCTGGTGGGTACCGGTTGAGTTATGCGAGGGCCATAATTCATTCTGATGCAAAAGGGTAGTATGAAGTGGCCCTACTGGACAAAGAGGTACAGGAGTATTCAGAATAAGGGGGTTTAAAGATGTGAAAATGGAATTGAGACTATGTCCTGCGGAATGGGTGGGCTGCACAACTGTTATATTCCTAGGATTTCAAGTGCGTAACTCAGTTCCACAGTATCTTTGAGCTTCCACTTTTCCAGATGAAAATTATGGTCCTCTGTCTTTGTGAAATTGGAGGATTTAACTGCAAGGGGAGCGACCATTTCAACCAACTTCACCCACAGACTTAACTCTGGCTCCAGGAAGAAGTGAATAATGGTGATAGCGAGGAATTCCGGGACAGGTTTGGGTCCACAGCGTACTTTTGAAAACAGAGCATGCTGAGAACTAAGTGAATGCTTTCACTGTCCTGAGCCAAAGAGCTTACCAGTTTAGTAAAGGATGATTTCTTTTCAAGCAGCTTCAGGAGAGCACCTTCAGGGAGCTTCAGTTTAAAAGCAGAGTGTTTAGAAAGTCTAGGAATCTGATCATGGAAGGCCTTTGTACAACATACAAAGTTAGAAAGCCTTTTGGCAGAGAGCTAAAATCAAACCCACATTCTGGCTAGATCAGATGCTGTTTGCATTAATTCCTCTAGTGCAACCTAATCAACTGATTAAAGGAAGGTGTAATCTAGAAGGTGAGCCAGGACTGTCTTCCCCAGGTAGCATTCAATCACTAACAATATTAAACGGGGACAAAAGAAAAAACTGTGAACTAATGTAGGCGGCTCCCTATGGTATGTTGCGATGTTGGAAGCAAGTCAGTGGCTCAAAGGTCAGCATCAAGGTTATGAATACAAACATTGATGGGTGGAACACTTGAAATGATCTCAGCCATTCAGAATTGCTCGGTTCACATCCCAGGCTGTGGTTTTTTTTTTTGCCCACCATACCACCTCAGCCAGGACCTAGCCTTGGAGCCTGCTGCAATAGGAACCGTCAACCCAGCCCGTCCGGGTTATTTCTATTTCCAGCTGCAGTGGACCTAGCCTGGTAGTGTGGGCTGGGACTGTTCCTTTTGGAGCAGGACTATGGCTGGTTGGCATATGGCAGGTCTGCGCCTAGAGAGTCTGTTATTAATTCATGCATTCATCCATCACTTTTTTGTTTGTTACCGTTGATGCCACAGTATTATCTTTACCAGGAAAGTGACTAACCAGTTGCTAAACACCAATTACCAAGTATACACTGTTGCAAAGTTGTTTACAGAGGATCAGAAACAGACTTGTAGGTGAGATTAAATCACTGTGCTTGTTGGAGCTGCATTACTCTGTTACAGATTTGAAGAAGATATATACGACTAAAGACCATTCTCAAGAGGAAGGTGGGCGTTGGTTATGTTTCTGTGGCCAGGGGTAGGCTCAGAACATGCATATTTCCAGGCTTGAAAGAGTTTGATCTTTGTGGCCCAAATACTTGGCCAAAAATCAGAGTTGGTGAGACATATGTGCACACCACAATTATCTCCTAAACTGAAGTCTCAAGAAGGTTTTGCCCATATCCCAAAAAATCGATAGAGGTATTACCAAGCATAGAGAAGGCTGAGCAGAGGACGTTATGCCCAGTGTCCAGGAGTTGCAGTCTCCAGTACAACCTGTAGACATCAGAAACAAATTGATTGCTACAGGATGTTTTCAGTGACGGCTTTTGTTGAAGCACGGTGAGGGAAGTTGTATCAGAATTTTACAAATGGCAATCAAAAACTGCCTATTTCAATTCCCTTCCACTTCAGCCACCCCTTCTCAATTTGTATGAAAGCAACAGACCAAGTCAAACTTGAGAATCGTAGATGAGTAGTGATGCGTCAAATACTTGTTGGCCTTCCTACCATTGTGACGGGATGGCAGCTAGCCCACACCACACCAGAAGACAGCTTATGCCTAAATCATCCCTCAAAGATGTAAAGGGGAAAACCGCTTCACAAAAATTATTTTGTTATTAGAAATAATAGCCAGCAAGTAAAAGGATGCCTAGTAAAGCTGACCTCTGAAAAATGTGCGTGGAAAAAAGAGAACACTGCAAACTCTGTATTTCTTCTGGCAATATCTAAGGTGCTGTGTTTGCTACTGGTTTTGTTGGAGAACACAGCATCATTTTAGTTCATGATTTTTCAAAACAGGTCCATAAGGGCTCGATCCATGCCTAATTTGAGATTTCCACACAAGGTAGATTTACATACAGGGAAACTCGGCGGAACTAATTTAGACAGTCTGAGGTTATTCTGAAAATTCTGCATGGAGCAGCCCTCATGAACGTTCGCGAGTCACTCCTGTCAATGTTTACCAACCCCCTTCCCCCCTTGGAATTATATAGACTGCCTTTAAGCCTGTGCATACTCCTATTCTTGTGTACCACAAGGCACTCCAGTGGACTGGATGCTCAGTCGTATTTTGTTGCATGTAACCTATTACAAATTTGGTGTTTCCAGCACACCATGCTGTCCAACCGAGTTGTGGTCCATGGAAAGACATGCCAAGGCTCTGATGTGAGTCTTCCAATGGGTGTATTAGGTTCTTATGATTGCTCACTTTTCTGATGATAATTTGTGAGTTTTGAAATGCTGTCTTTTCAGGACCTTGGCATGTGATTGTTGCTACCGTTGGCCCTGTTGACGTCCCTATCTCACCTTTTTCTGTTTCAGAGTCTTCATACGGGAGCTGAAGCGTTTGGACAATATCAGCCAGTCTCCCTTCATTTCGCACATCACTTCGAGTATCCAGGGGCTCTCAACCATCCATGCATACAACAAAGGGCACGAATTCCTCCACAGGTTTGCATCAAGTCTTTGCTGCATTAGGTGCTTCTCTGTAATTCTATGTTAACAGACATTAAGAGATGTTCGCAGTCTGCTCCTCATCGCCACCTCTTCCTCCTTCCTTGGAATGCATTTGCATTTCGTCTACCTCTAGCGATGTGAAGTGCTTGCTAGATGACCATAGGAAGGTCTCAGGTTTCACATTTATTAGTGTTGAAGCAGCACCAACCCTAAGGTCATTTCCAGATCCCCAAACTTGACCTCTGGCTGATGGAAAGATGTAGTGTTGTTTTATAGATTTGGATTTGCTGCCAGTTCTCGTGAGTTTATTTTACTTCTGATTAACACATAAGTTACTTTCCCCTAATTCCCTCTTGCACTGTGCCCTTCTGTCATATGTGTTTGTGGTCCTGTCAAAGATGCTTCCCTTGCTTACAATCATGTTCTCCTGTTTCCCAGCCATTCTCCTAGCAGCCTGTCTTTTATTGCCAGTGCTGACTAGTTATGCAGCAAAGCTGTATAGTCTTTTTGTGATCTCCTGACTAGAGAAGAGTCTCAAGGACCATACGAAGGACTTAAACCATTAAAAACTTCAACATGCTAAAATTATTCACAGCACAGTCGTTCTCTGATATATGGATTCTAGTCAAAGGTCTGAAACAAGCACGTCAAGTCACAGTAAGATTGAACTTTGAAAACCCTTTAATTTAGAAAGATAAAGTTGAGAAAAATGACTCAAACAGTGCTTATTGCACAATATTGGGCCAAGTGTGTCAAAATGGAAAAAGACATAGAGGAGGTATTGCTTGGCAATAAAGACAAATGTGAACTTTGAACTGGGGGCACTTTAATTTAAAAAACAAAACCCTTTATAAACATTCAGACTTGCAAAAATGTGGTTGTGTCTCCCACCTCCATTTATGTAGGGTAGGCCTGCAAGCTAAAAAAAAAAAAAAAGTTGCTTGTAATAGTGCGCTGCACTACTTTCAATCCCATTCTTCTTTTACTGTGCAGAAGGGGTGGGTGGAGTCCCTTGAGAAGCTATCCCTGCACCCACTGCATGAAAGTTGGGGGGCGGGGGGAGGGGTCCTTAAATTTAGCAGTACCCCATAAAAGCAGAAGAGGATTTAAGGGATAATCTGGAATAGAACATAGATTTGGACAAGCGGGGTGGGGGTACACATAAGGGCCCTCTTCCAAAGGCAGCGGAGATGAGGTTGAGCGGTTGACAGCATGGAGCGGTGCATTAATGTCGCAGCGATGAATTTCTAATCTAGATCCCTCTTGTGCTCATGCAAACAGTGGAGCGCTGTTCATGCTGAAGTCGCCCCCTAAAGCAACTGTGTCCACCATGCTTGTCTGTTATTTCATGTGCATCTTCTTTCTTATCTTTAGGTACCAAGAGCTGCTGGACAGCAACCAGGCCAATTTCTACCTGTTCAGTTGTGCGATGCGCTGGCTGGCCATCAGACTGGACGTCATAAGCATGTTGCTGATCACCACCACGGCACTGATGATTGTCCTCATGCACGGTCAGATCACCCCAGCCTATGCCGGGTTGGCCATCTCCTACGCCGTTCAGGTACAACCAGTGGTTACTCTCTGCACTGCAGGATTTCAGTCCCCCTAGCTCTCAGACTCGTCTGTTTCTAATGTGGAAACTCTCTGCTGTGTGTCGAATATGTTGCTAGTTTTTCATGTGACTTTTTGAAGAAGTCGGCACGACTTTATTTACTAAAACCTAGCATCTGTTGTATGAAATGTGGCAAAATTCAAATGTTTCCAGTAAATTGAGATTGTTTCCAGAATATTGCAGAATGCAGGCCTGTGCTTCTAGAATACTATTAGGTTCTAGGTATTCTGTGATATACACCCCAGATCCTACACTTTTCAGCACTTTACACACATTTACCCCTAGAGTTTAGTGCACTTTTTAGTAGATTTATGTTATCCCATTTCTGTGATCGACAAAGGAGCATTTGTTGGATGTGAGTTTTTACTACTAGTTTAGAGTTATTAGAGATTGTGTTGCGTTAAACTGTTAAATAGCCTTTTCTCCCAATTTCAACTTCACGTTGTGTACTGTTGCCAGATGTTTTTTTTTTCATTTTCTGAATGTATAACAATACAGAGGCACACTGACCAAGATTCGTTTTTCCAAAAGTACAGAAAAGCAACATAAAAGTACATTATGCATAGTTCCAAATGTAACATTATTCCGACTTTCCGTACCAATATTCTAGGTGGTAATTAGATATTGCAGTCATGCCTATGACGGTTGGCTGTCGGTGACCAACCAAGCATAGGCATTACATTATTGCAACTTGACCAGTCCAAGAGGGCATGCAAACTAAATAGTTTTAATCCTTCCCAGTATTGAGGAAGAATGTGCACAAGGCTCACCATGTAGACTTATGCCTCGAAGCCGGGGGGATAGTTTTATCAAAGTACTCCAGAAGTTTATTACAGTAGGCTAGTTCTTGAAAACAATTACTAGAAGTCCTAGAATATCCCATGCTGTGGAATTCTGGACTCTCACAGGTATGTGTCTGATCCAACCAAAGTACGGCAACTGTCTGTGTTATGAATGTAGGAGGCTGGCCTGGCTTGTAGTGGGTACCAGAGGTACTTACACCTTGTGCCAGGTCCAGTTATCCCTTATTAGTGTAGAAGAGGTGTTTCTAGCAGCTTAGGCTGATAGAAGGTAGCTATGGCAAAGCAGCTTAGGCTGAACTAGGAGACATGTAAAGCTCCTACTATACCACTGGTGTCATATGCACAATAGCATAAGAAAACACAATACACAGAAGTACTAAAAATAAAGGTACTTTATTTTTAAGACAATATGCCAAAAGTATCTCAGTGAGTACCCTCAGTATGAGGATAAGATATATACACAAGATATATATACATAAACCAAAATTATGCAGGTAATAGCAAGAAAAGTAATGCAAGCAGTGTAGAATTACAGTAGATTGCAATAGGAGCACATAAGTATAGGGGCAACACAAAACATATACTCCAAAAGTGGAATGCGAACCACGAATGGACCCCAAACCTATGTGAGCTTGTAGAGGGTCGCTGGGACTGTAAGAAAACAGTGAGGGTTAGAAAAATAGCCCACCCCAAGACCCTGAAAAGTAGTACTACCCCCAGAGAGCACAGAAGTCGTGATAGGGGGATTCTGCAGGAAGAACAAACACCAGCAATGCAACAACAGTGGATTTCCGGACCTGAGTACCTGTAAGACAAGGGGACCAAGTCCAATAGTCGCGACAGTGTTGAGAGTGGGCAGGAGCCCAGGAAATGCCAGCTGAGGGTGCAAGGAAGCTGCCACCGGATGGAAGAAGCTTGGAGTTCTGCAAGAAAGAAGAGAGCTAGGGACCTCTCCTTTAGAAGACGGATGTCCCACGTCGCGTTGAGGCTTGCAGAGGTGTTCCCATGCAGAAAGACCGCAAACAAGCCTTGCTAGCTGCAAGGGTCGCGGTAGGGGTTTTTGGGTGCTGCTGTGGCCCAGGAGGGACCAGGATGTCGCCACTTGGAGGAGGAGACAGAGGGGGCGCCCAGCAACTCAGGGAGCCCTCGCAGAAGCAGGCAGCACACGCAAATGTACCTGAACAGGCACTTGGAAGCAGAGTGAACCGGAGTCCACGCGAAGTCACAAAAGGGAGTCCCAGGACGCCGGAGGACAACTCAGAAGGTTGTGCACTGCAGGAAGGAGTGCCGGGGACCCAGGCTTGGCTGTGCACAAAGGAAATCCTGGAAGAGTGCACAGGAGCCGGAGCAGCTGCAAATCACGCAGTACCCAGCAATGCAGTCTAGCATGGGGAGGCAAGGACTTACCTCCACAAAACTTGGATTGAAGAGTCACTGGACTGTGGGAGTCACTTGGACAGAGTTGCTGAGTTCCAGGGACCACGCTTGTGATGAGAGGGGACCCAGAGGACCAGTGATGCAGTCTTTTAGTGCCTGCGGTTGCAGGGGGAAGATTCCGTTGACCCACTGGAGATTTCTTCAGAGCTCCTGGTACAGGGAGGAGGCAGGCTACCCCCAGAGCATGCACCACCTGGAAACAGTCGAGAAAGCCGGCAGGATGAAGCGATACAAGGTTGCTAGTAGTCGTCTTGCTACTTTGTTGCGGTTTTGCAGGCGTCCTGAGCAGTCAGCGGTCGATCCTTTAGCAGAAGGTGAGGAGGGAGAAGCAGAGGAACTCGGATGAGCTCTTGCATTCGTTATCTGGTGAGATCCCCAAAGCAGAGACCCTAAATAGCCAGAAAAGGAGGTTTGGCTACCTAGGAAGGAGGATTTGCTACCAAGAGAGGTAAGAGTCTATCAGAAGGAGCCTCTGACGTCACCTGCTGGCACTGGCCACTCAGAGCCGTCCAGTGTGCCTCAAACACGTCTGTTTCCAAGATGAAAGAGGTCTGGGACACACTGGAGGAGCTCTGGGCACCTCCCCTGGGAGGTGCAGGTCAGGGGAGTGGTCACTCCCCTTTCCTTTGTCCAGTTTCGCGCCAGAGCAGGGCTGGGGGATCCCTGAACCTGTGTAGACTGGCTTATGCGGAGATGGGCACCATCTGTGCCCATCAAAGCATTTCCAGAGGCTGGGGGAGGCTACTCCTCCCCAGCCCTCACACCTATTTCCAAAGAGAGAGGGTGTTACACCCTCTCTCAGAGGAAGTCCTTTGTTCTGCCTTCCTGGGCCAGGGCTGCCTGGACCCCAGGAGGGCAGAAACCTGTCTGAGGGGTTGGCGGCGGCAGCAGCAGCAGCTGCAGTGGAGACCCTGGAAAGGCAGTTTGGCAGTACCCGGGTTCTGTGCTAGAGACCCGGGGGATCATTTGGGGGGACAATTCCATGATCTTAGACATGTTACATGGCCATGTTCGGAGTTACCATTGTGACGCTGTACATAGGTAGTGACCTATGTACAGTGCACCCGTGTAATGGTGTCCCCTCACTCACAAAGTCTGGGGAATTTGCCCTGAACGATGTGGGGGCACCTTGGCTAGTGCCAGGGTGCCCACACACTAAGTAACTTTGCACCCAACCTTCACCAGGTGAAGGTTAGACATATAGGTGACTTATAAGTTACTTAAGTGCAGTGGTAAATGGCTGTGAAATAACGTGGACGTTATTTCATGCAGGCTGCAGGGGCAGGCCTGTGTAAGAATTGTCAGAGCTCCCTATGGGTGGCAAAAGAAATGCTGCAGCCCAAAGGGATCTTCTGGAACCCCAATACCCTGGGTACCTCAGTACCATATACTAGGGAATAATATGGGTGTACCAGTATGCCAATGTGAATTGGTAAATTTAGTCACTAGCCTGTTTGTGACAAATTTGGAAAGCAGAGAGAGCATAACCACTGAGGTTCTGGTTAGCAGAGCCTCAGTGAGACAGTTAGGCATCACACAGGGAACTCATACAGGGCACATACTATGAGCACTGGGGCCCTGCCTGGCAGGGTCCCAATGACACATAGACTAAAACAACATATATACAGTGAAATATGGGGGAAACATGCCAGGCAAGATGGTACTTTCCTACAATGAACATAAGTATTCTATTGCCCTGCGCCGCTGCCATGATGAGGATTATAAAATTATAGACTCACTCCTTCCCTTCGCCCACAATAGGCAGTGCCAGACCGTGCATATTTGGAAGTACCAAAAACAGCTTGTTGGTAGCACCCGTGTCTGCTTTCAGTAAACTTCTCCTTTGCCTCCACCCACAGACTTTCCAAATGTGGCAGTGACCAAAATGTCTACTCCCTCCCCATCCGGCATCAAATCTAATAACCCAATAATTAACCTAGTAACACATAAAATTAAAGAGTAGGATTCAACATTGTGGGTGGCCACAGATGTTGGCTTTTACACACTTCTCTTAGGTGAAAGTTGCCGGGGAGAGGAACACTTACTAGTTTGACAAAATCAATAGTATTTTGGCAACAATTGTATCAGTCACATATACACTGTAATACTGAACCATTATGCTGCCCTTAGACCAGCACAGGAGCATGTGGGCTATAAATTCTGCCCTTCAGTACATAGTTGATAAACATACTGTAATTATTCTGTGCCAGAACACTGAGGAACAGATCTAGGTAGCAAGTACAATGCACCGGCAGAGATAAACATAGAAGAACACTACCTGTACACTAGATTATTGCTTAGTGACATCAGTATATCTCAGTATCACTTTAGTCGTCATTATCGCTCTGGATCGGCAAAGACAAGGTTGAAGAAGGCCAGGGCACCTCGATTCATGCAGTCATGCCTTTCTAAAAAAAGGTCATAGCATTTTTTTTCTTTACTTTAAGCCATGTTGCATTGCAGCCTGCACTGCTGTGCAACATGTCTAAAAAAACATTGACAAAGCCAATAGATTTCATATAGGCGTAAACTGTTGCCTTTGCCAATGCTTGTCTTGACCTGAGCGGTAATTCCCTGCAGGCTTCCTGGAGTATGAAGTCAAAGTCTGGTAGAGAGCAATGGGGTTTCCATCACACATCCAGGCTCTCCTACTGCAGAGCCATGTGGAGAGCTGTGTTGCCGTCTCGAAAGTTGAGGAGACGGGTAATATTTAGAGAGGCCGGGGCGCCTCATGGCTGCTAGGAATAAGCAATCTTTGTGCCCTCTTCACTGTCAAAAAATGAGATCCTGTCCGCTCCAAATAGGGTGGTAAGCACTGCCTCAGTGTAGTCTTTCCGTGTGCCTGCACTCTTGTCCATCACACAATGTGTGACCTAAATACGAGGTCTTCATTCTTTGTCTTGATAAGGCCCGGGCTTTTTCCATATTGAGCACTTTCTCTTTGGCTGATTTGGCTGCATGAGATATTCTTCAACGGCATCAATTCACTCCTGGTGTTTGTCGATCCTAGTTTCGACAAGATCCATCCTGGAGCTAAAATTGCCAATTTTATTATTTATGGATGACAGTTTTTTCATTTCCAGTAGAGGGGATTTGATACCAGTGTCTGTGATGAACTCGTTACATGGGATCGGACCGGTTCCTAAAGTGCTCACTGTTCATTGGTTTAGTAGTGCGCTTGAGGTCAAAAGTAACTCCTGATTGCCTGTGGCCTGTTTAGTCCATGTTTGCAGAATCTATAGTGGGATTAGATGCATCCCTGCAGCTTCCCCCACAGTTTCAGTCAAGGGCAGATTATTGTAATTCCGGTGAGTTTCCTTACACCGCCAACAGCCGCACCACAGCATCCGTTTTGCCGCACCATGAAATTTGTGAAATATGCAGTGACGCAGCACACGGTCAATCCATTTTGTTTATTTTTAGAAAACAGTTCTTCCTCAAACAGAACGTCAACGTGTTTCGACTGACCGCCTTCCACTGGACAAGTCAATACATTTTCACAATTGATTTGTCTTGTTGGTTCGGTTTCTGTCAGGTAGTCTTTGTTTGTGAAGGACAAACCACATAGATATCTACGAATATGTTTGGTTTGACGAGCACAGACTCATGATGGGCAGGTTGAAGTAAATTATGTTCCTTTTTATCTTTATTCCAGCTGACAGGCCTTTTCCAGTTCACGGTCAGGCTGGCGTCCGAGACAGAGGCTCGCTTCACATCTGTGGAGCGGATCAGTCATTACATCAAGGTGTGTTGTCAACGATTTTACCAGACTGAATGAGCCACCCGCGCAAGACACGTTGCAGTGCGACAATGAGATGTCATTTATCATATGTACAGTTACTGCTTGGGAGATCTCTTTAGCTGCTCTGTATCGTCTCATTGCATGATTTGTAATATGGATAAATTGTTCTCTTTTTAAAATATTTAACATTTCTGTCACTTGGGTGATTGGATGTTCAGTTCGGGCTGCAGTAAAGGGTATAGTTGACTGTCGGTCGTACCGTCTACAGTATTACTTTCCTAAACTTGTAGCTTTGAGTAAAGCTGGAGACAGTCTACTATTAAATAACTTCCACCAAACAAAGATGAACGAATGTGATGAGTTCGGAAATAGGTGTCTAGGAAAGCAGGGAAGGCAGAAGAGGATTATGACCATCTGGTTTTCCACATGAAGTTCCTGGGAAGGCTTATCTTCATGAGGGTTTTGAAATTGGGCCGGAAGTGCTTTTCACTGTATACATCATGGTTCGTGATCATTGAAGCTATTTAAAATGGTAAAATGCTGGTAAGAGTTGATGCCAGATCAATTTATCATCATTATATTGCTTCTCAAGCCTGATGTTTAATTACTGAAGGCTCTTTTGTACTAACTAGCTGTTTGTTTCTTAGACGCTTGCTCTTGAAGCCCCTGCACGGATTAAAAACAAGCCCCTGCCCGCAGACTGGCCTCAAGAGGGGGAAGTTGTCTTCGAGAATGCAGAGATGAGGTACCGCGAGAACCTGCCGCTGGTCCTGAAAAAAGTGTCCTTCACAATCAAACCCAAAGAAAAGATTGGCATCGTTGGGAGGACAGGCTCAGGTGAGCAGCAGAATGCAAAAGTAAGGTGGTTTCCAAACGAGAACATGAGATACAGATGTCTACACACTGATAGATAATGTACAAAATATGTTTACTGACTGCACAGCAAACTGGGTGAGGTTTAGACACAAGAGTGTCAGATGTCATTTCTAGTGCCTTTTCAGTTGCTTATGTTATTGTTCTCTCACGGGTGGAGTTGGCAAACTTTGGAACCTTCCAATACGGATCGATATTTACAAATGGGATGATTGTCCTCCGAACTATTTACTGTTAACAGGGTGCACATAGATCATTCTAATACCAACAGGCCTACTCCATGGTGTGTTGAAACAAAGCTAAGAGCTGTACTTAAAAGGAATGCGTAATTCTGAGCTTATCATTAATATCTTGTGTGTAAAGGTTGGTTATTGAAAACATGAGTAGGGCTGCTTAAGAAGCTGCTTTACGTTTAACCAAGGTAATAAATGATCGAGACTGAGGTTAAATATGCTCTGGATTAGAAATGGGGTGCATGTTGGTGTTTTTGTATGAATGAGTGTCTAGGGGGCCAAGCTGGAGATTCTTGCTGGTAATGAACCCCGTTATTCAATTAAGCGTTGTAAAGAAATGGCTCCCTGTTGCAGTTACCCCCCACTTTTTGCCTGATACTGATGCTGACTTGACTGAGAAGTGTGCTGGGACCCTGCTAACCAGGCCCCAGCACCAGTTTTCTTTCACCTAAAATGTACCATTGTTTCCACAATTGGCACACCCTGGCATCCAGATAAGTCCCTTGTAACTGGTACCTCTGGTACCAAGGGCCCTGATGCCAGGGAAGGTCTCTAAGGGCTGCAGCATGTATTATGCCACCCTAGAGACCCCTCACTCAGCACAGACACACTGCTTACAAGCCTGTGTGTGCTAGTGAGAACAAAATGAGTAAGTCGACATGGCACTCCCCTCAGGGTGCCATGCCAGCCTCTCAATGCCTATGCAAGTATAGGTCAGTCACCCCTCTAGCAGGCCTTACAGCCCTAAGGCAGGGTGCACTATACCATAGGTGAGGGTACCAGTGCATGAGCATGGTACCCCTACAGTGTCTAAACAAAACCTTAGACATTGTAAGTGCAGGGTAGCCATAAGAGTATATGGTCTGGGAGTTTGTCAAACACGAACTCCACAGCACCATAATGGCTACACTGAAAACTGGGAAGTTTGGTATCAAACTTCTCAGCACAATAAATGCACACTGATGCCAGTGTACATTTTATTGCAAAATACACCCCAGAGGGCACCTTAGAGGTGCCCCCTGAAACTTAACCGACTGTCTGTGTAGGCTGACTAGTTCCAGCAGCCTGCCACACTAGAGACATGTTGCTGGCCCCATGGGGAGAGTGCCTTTGTCACTCTGTGGCTAGTAACAAAGCCTGCACTGGGTGGAGATGCTAACACCTCCCCCAGGCAGGAGCTGTAACACCTGGCGGTGAGCCTCAAAGGCTCACCCCTTTGTCACAGCCCAGCAGGGCACTCCAGCTTAGTGGAGTTGCCCGCCCCCACCGGCCACGGCCCCCACTTTTGGCGGCAAGGCTGGAGGGAACAAAGAAAGCAACAAGGAGGAGTCACTGGCCAGTCAGGACAGCCCCTAAGGTGTCCTGAGCTGAGGTGACTCTAACTTTTAGAAATCCTCCATCTTGCAGATGGAGGATTCCCCCAATAGGGTTAGGATTGTGACCCCCTCCCCTTGGGAGGAGGCACAAAGAGGGTGTACCCACCCTCAGGGCTAGTAGCCATTGGCTACTAACCCCCAGACCTAAACACGCCCTTAAATTTAGTATTTAAGGGCTCTCCCTGAACCTAGAAATTAGATTCCTGCAACAACAAGAAGGACTGCCTAGCTGAAAACCCCTGCAGAGGAAGACCAGAAGACAACAACTGCCTTGGCTCCAGAAACTCACCGGCCCGTCTCCTGCCTTCCAAAGAACTCTGCTCCAGCGACGCCTTCCAAAGGGACCAGCGACCTCTGAATCCTCTGAGGACTGCCCTACTTCGACGACGCCAAGAAACTCCCGAGGACAGCGGACCTGCTCCAAAAAGACTGCAACTTTGTTTCAAGAAGCAGCTTTAAAGAACCCTGCAACTCCCCGCAAGAAGCGTGAGACTTGCAACACTGCACCCGGCGACCCCGACTCGGCTGGTGGAGAACCAACACCTCAGGGAGGACCCCCGGACTACTCTACGACTGTGAGTACCAAAACCTGTCCCCCCTGAGCCCCCACAGCGCCGCCTGCAGAGGGAATCCCGAGGCTTCCCCTGACCGCGACTCTCTGAAACCTAAGTCCCGACGCCTGGAAAAGACCCTGCACCCGCAGCCCCCAGGACCTGAAGGACCGGACTTTCACTGCAGAAGTGACCCCCAGGAGTCCCTCTCCCTTGCCCAAGTGGAGGTTTCCCCGAGGAAGCCCCCCCTTGCCTGCCTGCAGCGCTAAAGAGATCCCTTGATCTCTCATTGACTTACATTGCGAACCCGACGCTTGTTCTAACACTGCACCCGGCCGCCCCCGCGCCGCTGAGGGTGAAATTTCTGTGTGGGCTTGTGTCCCCCCCGGTGCCCTACAAAACCCCCCTGGTCTGCCCTCCGAAGACGCGGGTACTTACCTGCTGGCAGACTGGAACCGGGGCACCCCCTTCTCTCCATTGAAGCCTATGCGTTTTGGGCACCACTTTGAACTCTGCACCTGACCGGCCCTGAGCTGCTGGTGTGGTAACTTTGGGGTTGCTCTGAACCCCCAACGGTGGGCTACCTTGGACCAAGAACTGAACCCTGTAAGTGTCTTACTTACCTGGTAAAACTAACAAAAACTTACCTCCCCCAGGAACTGTGAAAATTGCACTAAGTGTCCACTTTTAAAATAGCTATTTGTGAATAACTTGAAAAGTATACATGCAATTGAAATGATTCAAAGTTCCTAATGTACTTACCTGCAATACCTTTCAAACAAGATATTACATGTTAAATTTGAACCTGTGGTTCTTAAAATAAACTAAGAAAATATATTTTTCTATAACAAAACCTATTGGCTGGATTTGTCTCTGAGTGTGTGTACCTCATTTATTGTCTATGTGTATGTACAACAAATGCTTAACACTACTCCTTGGATAAGCCTACTGCTCGACCACACTACCACAAAATAGAGCATTAGTATTATCTATTTTTACCACTATTTTACCTCTAAGGGGAACCCTTGGACTCTGTGCATGCTATTCCTTACTTTGAAATAGCACATACAGAGCCAACTTCCTACAAGCGTCATACACTTCGAGCCTGAGGTACATTGATGGAGGGATATGGGTGTATATCTTTAATGGCAGAACACAATAGACAAATCTGGTGTTTTTGATGATGTGACGAGGAGATCAGATGGCAGAAGAAGACTCAGGACCACCAAAACCACTGCTGGACAGCACCACTGTACCCGAGCCTCCCAGTGGGCCAACGGTGCTAACCTGGTCCCCAGCCGCTCCAGAAGCAAAGTCCATCATGGGTCCATCACTGCGACCTTCACACCGATGCCTACAGCCTCTTTGCGCAGGTCCCCCTGAACCTCAACCGCCTCTGGTGACTGCAACACCGATGGTCCACTGCACCTCTGCACCTGAACGCCCCGGGCTGAGGAGAAGAGGACCACTGGTGTTTCTGCATCCCCCAGGCTCCTAAGACTTGAGCCAACTTGTTGGTACACCCAGACTGGTTCTCCAGTCTACAGCTGCAGACTGTTCTGTGGGCCTCCCTCCACCGCGACTGCCACGTGTGACTGACTCCTGATGGTCCAAGACCCCTCTGCACCCAGACACTCCAGACCAAGGAGTAGAGGACCACTGGTGTCCCCATATCCCCAATCATTGCAAGACCTGAGCCCACTCAGTGATTCACCCAAACAGGATGCCCAGTCCTAGCCTGCAGCCTCTTTTCATAGCAACGGATCTCCATAGGAATGTACTGGCCACCCAGCACTGTTTTGACCTCTGCACCTGGCCGTTCCCCATGCTGCTGAGGGTGTACCCTGGGTGCTGCCTTGGACTTTTCCCATTTCTCATCTTAACCCCAGGAGATTGGTCTTGTAAGCGCTATACTCTACCTTTTTGCAGAAGTTGTTTTTCCTCCCATAGGATAACATTGCACAACTCACAAATTGCACTGTCCAAGTTTTAAAGTGAAAAGAATTCCTATTTAAAAACATACTTGACAGAGTGTTTTTTCTTTGATGCCTAAACATATATAAATATACTTGCTATTTTTTGTAAATTGGCATGGATCTCCTTGAGTTGTGCGTCTCATTTATTGACTGTTGTGTGTATTTGTAGAGGCCTTGCACTCCTCTCTGTTAAGCCTAAGTCTGCTCGATCACACTACCCCTTAATAGAGGACCTTGGGATTGCATAGCAAGCCCTGTCCACTCACTGGGGAACTCCTGGCCCCTTTACACGTATTCACATACCACATGAAGGACCAGCTTCCTACACAGGTTACCTGCAGTTGAGAGCTGGCGTTGCCTGTTCTGTGCAGTTGGTCAATATGTCAGCTCTGTATGATGAATCGGTCGTTGCTTTTTGTGAGAGGGAGTGAGACTGAGAGAGGGAGTGAGACTGAGAGAGGGAGTGAGACTGAGAGAGGGAGTGAGACTGAGAGAGGGAGTGAGACTGAGAGAGGGAGTGAGACTGAGAGAGGGAGAGAGACTGAGAGAGAGTGGGTGACAGAGACTGACTGAGAGAGAGGGTGAGAGAGAGAGCGACATAGAAGGTGAGAGAGAGAGCGACATAGAAGGTGAGAGAGAGAGCAACAGAGAGGGTGAGAGAGAGAGCACAGAGAGGGTGAGAGAGAGGGAGAGGGTGAGACAGATATGGTGAGAGAGAGGGTGAGACAGATACGGTGAGAGAGGGGGAGAGGGTGAGACAGAGATACGGTGAGAGAGGGAGAGAGAGAGAGACTGTGAGAGAGGGAGAGAGAGACTGTGAGAGAGAGACAGACTGTGGGAGAGGGTGAGAGAGAGCGACAGAGGGTGAGAGAGAGAGAGAGGGTGAGACAGAGATACTGTGAGAGAGAGGGTGAGAGAGAGGGAGAGGGTGAGAGGGTGAGACTGAGAGAGAGGGTGAGACAGAGAGATACGGTGAGAGAGAGAGGGAGAGGGCGAGACAGAGAGATACGGTGAGAGAGGGAGAGAGAGAGAGAGACTGAGAGAGGGAGAGAGAGACTGAGAGAGAGACAGAGACTGTGGGAGAGGGTGAGAGAGAGCGACAGAGGGTGAGAGAGAGCGACAGAGAGGGTGAGAGAGGGTGAGAGAGAGCGACAGAGAGGGTGAGAGAGAGAGAGAGGGTGAGACAGAGATACTGTGAGAGAGAGGGTGAGAGAGAGGGAGAGGGTGAGAGTGTGAGACTGAGAGAGAGGGTGAGAGAGAGGGAGAGGGTGAGAGTGTGAGACTGAGAGAGAGGGTGAGACAGAGAGATACGGTGAGAGAGAGAGGGAGAGGGTGAGACAGAGAGATACGGTGAGAGAGAGAGAGAGAGAGAGAGAGAGGGAGAGAGGGAGAGAGGGAGAGAGGGAGAGAGGGAGAGAGGGAGAGAGAGTGTGAGACTGAGAGTGTGAGAGAGAGACTGAGAGAGAGAGATTGTTGAGCTGATCAGTCCAGCCAAAGGTTCCTCAACTTCCATACCATTAAGAAGGATGAATGCATGGCCAAGGCCAAAAGTTATTGTGCTTGCTTCCTTCAAGTTCTTATAATGAAAGTAAAAAGAAAAGAAAAATGAAACATCCCTTGTGCTATTGCTAATGAAGGTGGAAGAGGGGTTGTATGCTGCGCAAGGACGATGTGTGAATATTTAATTTGCATGCATTACCTGCTAACAGATTGTTCAGGGGTTTAGTCTGTGTTGTGTTGTTCCAGGGTCAATTTACTTGATTTGACTTTATTTCCTTCTACCCGCAGGAAAGTCATCCCTTGGTATGGCACTGTTCCGGCTTGTGGAGCTGTCTGGGGGCTGCATTAAGATTGATGGCATTAAGATAAATGAAATTGGTTTGGGAGACCTACGCAGTAAGCTGTCCATCATCCCCCAGGAGCCAGTGCTATTTAGTGGCACCGTTAGGTTTGTATCCAGCTTCCTATCATGATACCTGATGACAACGCAAATGAACACCCACTGTGGCTAAACTGGATTTATTTCAAATTGCCTACAATGCTCACCTGAACTTAAAGCTCATGCTCGACTTTGAATGGGGAATCTGATTATCCATTTGTTTCTCAAGTGTTTGGATTTAGATTCTCGCCATGGTATGGTTTGCTGTTCATTACCAGAGTCTTTTAATACATTGTATTATTTCATCATGTACATAAAAGTCAAACTTATTCTTATTAAAATGCAAAAGCTGGTACAGTCTACTTTGACTCCAGGTCATGTTTGTATTCAGGCTACTCTTCGAATCTGTTCATATCTGTTTAATTATTTGGCATATTTCATGTGCTGCTGTTGTTCAAGAAGATCAAGGCTTTCTGGTTGGTTAAGCCAAGTATGATTCTGTTGATACTTTTCTTTGGCTCAAGTTTTGACTGTAGTTCCAGAAGGAGCCATGAAAGTCCCAGACTTGCCTCCACTCCCCATCGAATAGGTTAATTGGCCATCACGTCCACAGATGCCAAAAGTGGGTCCCTGGCGACATTAGATATCTGATCAATTGCCCTGTTGAGAAGTCCACAAAGGTTAGATATCTAACAGTTTTCTTTGTCTGGCACCATGGTCAAAATGGAAGGTATTCAGGGTCGAGGACCAATGAGGTTCAGAGTAATTGAGTATCCGTATGGCCTTAACTTTTGGTTTTTGAAGACATTGCAGGTGTAAAGGAATTAGATTGTGATCAAGAGGTGTTGGTTATTTGAGAGCAGATCATATGTAAAACGTCACATTTGCAGCATGTTTCACTGTAGTGCATAATCCTGCCATGTGGTGTTGCAAATTATTTTTCTTAGAAGATTAGTTTTTGGTTGTTTCAAGGTGACTTCTCATCCCTCTCCTAAAATACACAATGCAGAAGGACATAGAAATCTCCTTAAGACTTTTTTCCCCATTTGGCTTTGGACATAGTTTTGGCTGCTGTTGCCACTGCACAATAAACTTCCATCATCGGTTCATCCAGTCACTGAAGAAATTGAGAATCAAGGCATCCCATACAACTGAGTAAGAGCCACTTTGGGACCACTTCTTAAAGTCGTATGAGAGAAATTTGTGTTGGGCACGGAGGTGTGGAGAACAGATCTTTTAAATTCTGCACCTCATGCAATAGCGCATTTAGGTTATCAGACCAGAACTCCGTCTGTAACCTCTATCTACTGAGGGACTGTCATTAGAGCTCCTGTTTAGCATGTGACGCCTTTCACTTAAAGAAAACCTCTGCTGTGGGTGCCACAGATGTTGGAGGAGTCGATTTGGATAACTATTTGGAAGGATCATACTGTAGTCTAGAAACCCTTCAGGAGCAGAGCCCTACACATGTCCTACGTCGACTCTGCCTCTGGAGACTATGAATCTCCAGGGAACCTTCACAGCAGGAGCCAAAGCACCTTGAGTTTCTGACACAGATACTGAGGACTGGCCACAACACCTTCAGCTCAGAGCAGACACTGAGGATCCTCTCTAGGGAGTGGCCTCTAATGACAAGAGCACAAACAGGAGCCTCCCTTTGGGAAAGGCCTTGGAAACAGCTTTGGAAATCCAGAAAAGAACAGCCAGAGGACAGCCATGCCTTGGCTGATCAGCTTCCTTCGTAAAAGGTCCTGGCATTGACCTTGTGAGACTTAACTTCATCTTGAAGAGAAAACTGTGTCCAATGAACGCCTCGTTTGTGTGACCACATTTTCTCCTACCTGTAATCCATTACAGAAAAACAGTGTGAAACCTAGAGGCTTCTCACTTCCACCAGCAGTACCACAAGCTGAGAGGATGCTAACCAGGCTTTCAGTACTATCGGAGACCGCTGTCTTAACCTGTGCATTAGCCGGTACAGCCCTTTTACGGCTGATTAGGTTGCAGCGATAGCACAGGTTGTGCATGCCACCAAGGAAAGCAATTTTCCTCTTTTTCCTTGACAGTCACACTGTGTCCATGCCACTTTGATTTCTCCTCCCATGGTCATGCTGAGTGAGTAGGATGAAGAATGTGTTTTTTCTTACACGGTTATCTTGCCATTACTTCAGATCAGTGAATGGTCACTTCCTTCCACCTCGCACCCCAGCTGTTTTCTTTCTCGCTTCAGTGGATAGTGCTCCATCCTTGTGTAGGAATTGTAATCACTTTTGGTCAGTGAACCCATAGAGAGGGTCCCTGGCACAGAGAATGGTGAGGTTTGTTGAACACCCTGTTCCCCCGCCAATTTTGGATTGTTGTATCTAAATGCCTTCCTGCATGAGGACAAATTTAGTATGCTGACTTTTGCTTAGGGTATTTCTACTTTGAATCCCGGGATTGGAGAGTGTCCTTGTACTTGCATTTCCTGCAGTCCCACAGATACAACCTTCAGTTTGTGGTGGGTCAGAGCATATGCAATTTGTTGTTGTACCTTTCATCCTCACCTCTGCCCCTTGTTTTTATGAAGGTGATGATGGTGGTTGCAACCTGTCTACAGAACAGGGATACATGTATTCTTGTGCCCCAATGACTGCTTGCTGACAGCGGCCTCGACTCGGAAACTGACCACCTCCAGATGTTGGTTACATTTCTGTCATCCTTGTGGTTGTCCATCAGTGAGTCAAAATCCCTCCTGATGCCCGGGCAGAACGTTCCATCTTTATGGGCCATCTCGGACACTATGGTACTAAATAATTTTTTGACCCTATAGCCTGTTCAGGGTTCCAGTGTGGGCGGTTCTGAGGCTTATTGGATCCATGGCTTCGTGTGTGCTGTGGTCCCATGTATTCGCTGACACATGCAAGCCTAGCAGTGCAACCTCCACCCCAGTTTGCCTCCATTGGTCTCAACACAAGGGATGTTTCCATACAGCATCCATAATCCAAAGGAGAGAACTTTGGACCTTCAGTGATGGCAGGTGGACATTAGCCTTCTTTTTCTGCCAGCTGTTTGCCCTACCCCATCAAGATCTTACAGAAGTGACTCATGCTTCATCTCTGTGTTAGGGCGGGCATGTGGGAGAACTGGAGAGCAGGGGCTTTTGATACTTAGGTACCAGAAGCTCTATATAAACCTTGTAGAGCTCTGCACGGTTCAGTTGGCTCTGAAGGTCTTCATCTCGTCCTTCAAGGGGAGGCTGGTTCAGATCTTGACAGACATCATGACTGCCATCTGATACTACCACAAGCAAATTAATGTGGGGTTGTGGACCCTATGTCAGGAGGTGCTGCACCTTTGCAAATGGCTCGATCTACAGAAAATCTCCCTAGTAACTGTTCATTTTGTATGTTCACTGAACACTATAACTGAGCAGACGTCCGCTGGAAGACGATGAAGGGCATCTTCATTCGAAGGTGGCTCAAGGTATCTTCGCCCAGTGAGAGTTCCTCAGTTGTATCTTCTCTGCCACAGTCAAGAATGCACAATCTCTGAACACTACAGTTTTCAATAAGAAGCTCCCTGGGAGGCTCACTCCAATGGTAGTAAGACAAAGGTCTCCTGTATCTCTTTGCACTGCTACCTCTTCTGCCCTGAGTTCAGAAGATGATCAGGAAGGGTTGGGCTCAGATCATCTTGATAGTTGTGGATTGTGCCAGGAGAGTGTGGAAACCCCAGTCGGAGCCTGAGCATTGCTTTCAGGTCTGTCTACTTTTGAGGATCTCTTGTCTCAGCAACAGTACAGGGTCCTGCACCTTAGTCTCCCCACCTACACCTACAGGCGTGGGTATCATGGGCCTGAAAATAATTGGTTTTGATTTACCTGTTGGAGTAGAGGATGTATTCTTGCAAAATCTACATATTTAGGTTGTTGGGTGAAGTTTGCGGCCTGCTGTGGGACCTTTAAGTTAATTCTTTGTGGGTCATGTTATCCGTTGTTTGTGCTGTCTCTTGCTCAGCAAGGCTTTGCAGTGGGCAGTTAGTTATTTGTCACTCTTTTAGCCTTTCTATATTTGCCTGACCAATCTTCATTATGAAAGTCACCAGTTGTGATGTACTTTCTGATTGGACTCATAAAGGTGTTCCCAGTGACACCTTTCATTATTCCTCAGTGGCCCTAAACTTGGTTCCTAGGTTCCAGATTTGCATGCCTTTAAAGGCCTTGCACAGTAGCTGTGACAGTTGGCTTAAACAAATTGAAGAATACTGTGCCTCTTTTAACAGTTGGCTCAGCAATCCTATTCATCGACTGGCGCCGTTAACAAGTGTTTCTCCCTGCACTCTTTATCCGCACCATGTTTTTTGCAAGAACTAAAAGGTGGTAATGCATAGCAATGCATAAAAGGTGGTAATGCAAAGAGCACAAGGCAAATGGCATAGCCTGCCATCTACTGAGTTAAAAAAATTAAAAACAGCTAATATTTGAGACAAAGAAACATTTTATTCCGAGAGAATGGCTTCCTCAAGAAATGTTTCTCAAGATTGTAGGCAATCTTAGATGACTCTAAAATATTATCTAAAATGGCTTAATAAAAATGTTGTTGAAACCATTCTTAATATTGGAAATTATATGTTCGATGGCATCTGTCGCTGTAGATACGCATGTTTTGCAATAGCTCGCCATCTGGTGTTGGGCTGGAGTGTTACAAGTTGTTTTTCTTCGAAGAAGTCTTTTGAGTCACGGGACCGAGTGACTCCTCCTTTTGTCTCCATTGCGCATGGGCGTCGACTCCATCTTCGATTGTTTTTTTTCCGCCATCGGGTTCGGACGTGTTCCTGTCGCTCCGAGTTTCGGAACGGAAAATTAGCTAATTTCGGAAGATTTTCGTCGGTATTGTTGCGTTCGGGATCGGCGTACTTAGATTCCACACCGCATCGAAGATCGAAGAGCTCCGGTGCCCTTCGGGGTAGTTTTTCGATCCCCCGTCGGGGCCTGGTCGGCCCGACCGCGTGCTGAAGAACGCCAATGGAACGGACCCCGTTCCGTTTCTGCCCCAAATGCCACAATAAATACCCCTATACAGACCAACACTTGGTCTGTAACCTGAGCCTGTCACCTGAGCACAGTGAAGACACCTGTGAGGCCTGTCGTGCGTTCCGGTCCCGAAAGACACTCCGAGACCGTCGAGCCAGAAGACTTCAGATGGCGTCCGCGCCGACAGCCCACCGAGAGTTCGAGGAGCAGGAAGAGGAAGGTACCTTCTCGATCCAAGAATCGGACTCCGAAGGATTCGACGATACACAAACCGTGAGTAAGACGTCGAAAACCACACAGAGAAAGATTTACAAGGCCCAGGGGACGCCACTGCCATCCGGCCATGGCTCCACCCATAAATTTGGTGACCGACCGTCGGCACCGAAAAAGCCGAGGTCGTCCGACTCCGGTCGAGACACCGGCACGCAGCCTTCTCGGGACAGAGAAAGTGCTGGAGATAAGCCTCGACACCGAGATGCCGGTGTGGACACGGCTCGACGCCGAGACAGCGGCACCGAAGAAGATCGACGCCGAGAGGTTTCGGCCCCGAAAAAGAAAAAAGTCACCTCGGAGCCGAAAAAACACGCAGACAGGGTTTCGATGCCGAAACAAACTGCAAGCGACCCAGCTTCAGCCTCTTATACAGAAGAGCACTCGCTAACCTCCCAAATGCAAAAGCATAGGTTTGAGGAAGAGCTACAAGCAACTGATGTGGACCATACGCAAAAGCGTATCTTCATACAGCAGGGGACAGGAAAAATAAGCACCCTTCCCCCCATTAGGAGAAAGAGAAGGTTGGAGTTCCAGACTGAACAGACACCACAACCAAAAGTGGTGAAAAGAGTTACCCCACCACCCTCTCCTCCGCCCGTGATTAACGTCTCACCAGCACGAACTCCATCACACTCCCCAGCTCACACCACCATAAGCCGCCAGGGTGACAAAGATCAAGACGCATGGGACCTATACGACGCCCCAGTGTCAGATAACAGTCCAGAGGCATACCCTACGAAGCCATCTCCACCAGAAGACAGCACCGCGTATTCTCAAGTGGTGGCTAGAGCAGCACAATTTCACAACGTAAGCCTCCACTCAGAACAGGTCGAGGATGATTTTTTATTCAACACACTCTCCTCCACCCACAGCTCATACCAAAGCCTGCCTATGCTCCCTGGTATGCTCCGGCACGCGAAAGAAATCTTTAAGGAGCCGGTCAAAAGTAGGGCAATCACACCAAGGGTGGAAAAAAAGTATAAGGCGCCTCCTACAGACCCGGTTTTCATCACTACACAGCTGCCACCAGACTCTGTCGTTGTAGGAGCAGCTAGGAAAAGGGCCAACTCTCACACATCTGGAGATGCACCACCCCCAGATAAAGAAAGCCGCAAGTTCGATGCAGCTGGTAAAAGAGTCGCAGCACAAGCTGCAAACCAGTGGCGCATCGCGAACTCCCAGGCACTACTTGCGCGCTATGACAGAGCCCACTGGGACGAGATGCAACATCTCATTGAACATCTGCCCAAGGACTTACAAAATAGGGCAAAACAAGTGGTTGAGGAGGGACAGACCATTTCCAACAACCAGATCCGCTCCTCCATGGACGCTGCAGATACAGCTGCACGGACAATTAATACATCTGTAACTATCAGAAGGCATGCATGGCTCCGAACGTCTGGATTTAAACCAGAGATTCAACAAGCAGTTCTCAATATGCCTTTTAATGAAAAAGAACTGTTCGGTCCAGAAGTGGACACAGCGATTGAGAAACTCAAAAAAGATACGGACACTGCCAAAGCCATGGGCGCACTCTACTCCCCGCAGAGCAGAGGGAATTACAGCACATTCCGTAAAACGCCCTTTCGAGGGGGGTTTCGGGGTCAGAGCACACAAGCCAGCACCTCACAAGCAACACCGTCCAGTTACCAGGGACAGTATAGAGGAGGTTTTCGGGGACAATATAGAGGAGGGCAATTCCCTAGAAATAGAGGAAGATTTCAGAGCCCCAAAACCCCTACTACTAAACAGTGACTCACATGTCACTCACCCCATCCACACAACACCAGTGGGGGGAAGAATAAGTCATTATTACAAAGCATGGGAGGAAATCACTACAGACACTTGGGTTCTAGCAATTATCCAACATGGTTATTGCATAGAATTTCTACAATTCCCTCCAAACATACCACCAAAAGCACAAAATTTGACAACACACCATTCCAATCTCCTGGAGATAGAAGTGCAGGCACTATTGCAAAAGAATGCAATCTAATTAGTGCCACACACACAAATAAACACAGGAGTTTACTCACTGTACTTTCTGATACCAAAGAAGGACAAAACGCTGAGACCAATCCTAGACCTCAGAGTAGTGAACACTTTCATCAAATCAGACCACTTTCACATGGTCACACTACAAGAAGTATTGCCATTGCTAAAACTACACGACTACATGGCAACTTTAGACCTCAAGGATGCTTATTTCCATATACCAATACACCCATCGCACAGGAAATACCTAAGGTTTGTATTCAAAGGAATACATTACCAATTCAAGGTACTGCCTTTCGGATTAACAGCCGCACCAAGAGTCTTTACCAAATGCCTAGCGGTAGTCGCTGCACACATAAGAAGGCAGCAAATACATGTGTTCCCATATCTAGACGACTGGCTAATCAAGGCCCATTTGTTAATACAGTGCTCAAATCACACAAATCATATCATACAAACCCTCTTCAAACTAGGGTTCACCGTCAATTTCACAAAATCCAAAATTCTGCCGCGCAAGGTACAACAATACCTGGGAGCCATAATAGACACATCAAAAGGAGTAGCCACTCCAAGTCCACAAAGAATTCGAAATTTCAACACCATCATACAACGCATGTATCCAACACAAAGGATACACGCAAAGATGGTACTACAACTCCTAGGCATGATGTCTTCATGCATAGCCATTGTCCCAAACGCAAGACTGCACATGAGGCCCTTACAACAGTGCCTAGCATCACAATGGTCACAAGCACAGGGTCACCTTCTAGATCTGGTGTTAATAGACCGCCAAACTTACCTCTCGCTTCTATGGTGGAACAACATAAATTTAAACAAAGGGCGGCCTTTCCAAGACCCAGTGCCACAATACGTAATAACAACAGATGCTTCCATGACAGGGTGGGGAGCACACCTCGATCAACACAGCATACAAGGACAATGGAACGTACATCAAACAAAACTGCATATAAATCACCTAGAACTTCTAGCAGTTTTTCAAGCACTAAAAGCTTTCCAACCAATAATAGTTCACAAATACATTCTCGTCAAAACAGACAACATGACAACAATGTATTATCTAAACAAGCAGGGGGGGGACGCACTCCACGCAGTTAAGCCTGCTAGCACAAAAGATTTGGCGTTGGGCAATTCACAACCAAATTCGCCTAATAGCACAATTTATACCAGGGATCCAAAATCAACTCGCAGACAATCTCTCTCGAGATCACCAACAGGTCCACGAATGGGAAATTCACCCCCAAATTCTGAACACTTATTTCAAACTCTGGGGAACACCTCAGATAGACTTGTTTGCGACAAGGGAGAACGCAAAATGCCAAAACTTCGCATCCAGATACCCACACGAACAATCCCAAGGCAATGCCCTATGGATGAACTGGTCAGGGATATTTGCTTACGCTTTTCCTCCTCTCCCTCTCCTTCCTTACCTGGTAAACAAACTCAGTCAAAGCAAACTCAAACTCATATTGATAGCACCAACTTGGGCAAGGCAACCCTGGTACACAACGCTGCTAGACCTATCAGTAGTACCCTGCATCAAATTGCCCAACAGGCCAGATCTGTTGACACAGCACAACCAAAAGATCAGACACCCAGATCCAGCATCGCTGAATCTAGCAATCTGGCTCCTGAAATCCTAGAATTCGGGCACTTACAACTTACCCAAGAATGTATGGAAGTCATAAAACAAGCCAGAAGGCCATCCACCAGGCACTGCTATGCAAGTAAATGGAAGAGGTTTGTTTGCTACTGCCATATTAATCAAATACAACCATTACACACAACTCCAGAACATGTAGTGGGTTACTTGCTTCACTTACAAAAATCTAACCTGGCTTTCTCTTCCATTAAAATACACCTTGCAGCAATATCTGCATACCTGCAGACTACCTATTCAACTTCCCTATATAAGATACCAGTCATTAAAGCATTCATGGAGGGCCTTAGGAGAATTATACCACCAAGAACACCACCTGTTCCTTCATGGAACCTAAATGTTGTCCTAACTAGACTTATGGGTCCACCTTTTGAACCCATGCACTCCTGCGACATACAGTTCCTAACCTGGAAGGTGGCATTTCTCATCGCCATTACTTCCCTAAGAAGAGTAAGCGAGATTCAGGCGTTTACAATACAGGAACCTTTTATACAACTACACAAGAATAAGGTCGTCCTAAGGACCAATCCTAAATTTCTACCAAAAGTTACTTCACCGTTCCATCTAAATCAAACAGTGGAACTTCCAGTGTTCTTTCCACAGCCAGATACCGTAGCTGAAAGGGCACTACATACATTAGATGTCAAAAGAGCATTGATGTATTACATTGACAGAACAAAAAACATCAGAAAGACTAAACAACTATTTATTGCATTTCAAAAACCTCATGCAGGAAACCCAATATCAAAACAAGGTATAGCCAGATGGATAGTTAAATGCATCCAAATCTGCTACCTTAAAGCTAAACGACAGCTGCCCATTACACCAAGGGCACACTCAACCAGAAAGAAAGGTGCTACCATGGCCTTTCTAGGAAACATCCCAATGCAAGAAATATGTAAGGCAGCCACATGGTCTACGCCTCACACATTCACCAAGCACTACTGTGTAGACGTGTTATCCGCACAACAAGCCACAGTAGGTCAAGCCGTATTAAGAACATTATTTCAGACTACTTCCACTCCTACAGGCTGATCCACCGCTTTTGGGGAGATAACTGCTTACTAGTCTATGCAAAACATGCGTATCTACAGCGACAGATGCCATCGAACTGAAAATGTCACTTACCCAGTGTACATCTGTTCGTGGCATCAGTCGCAGTAGATTCGCATGTGCCCACCCGCCTCCCCGGGAGCCTGTAGCAGTTTGGAAGTTACCTTCAATTATTTATATATGTATCATCTCAACCTTAAATAGGTGCATACTTAGTCACTCCATTGCATGGGCACTATTACTACAATTCAACTCCTACCTCACCCTCTGCGGGGAAAAACAATCGAAGATGGAGTCGACGCCCATGCGCAATGGAGACAAAAGGAGGAGTCACTCGGTCCCGTGACTCAAAAGACTTCTTCGAAGAAAAACAACTTGTAACACTCCGGCCCAACACCAGATGGCGAGCTATTGCAAAACATGCGAATCTACTGCGACTGATGCCATGAACAGATGTACACTGGGTAAGTGACATTTTCATTATTTCAATTATTTTCCCATATATTCCACAGACATTGATCCTTGCTAGTCTGTTATGGAAAATTCGCATCTGATTTCAGAAGAAGAATTGATCGACCTAGCACAGCTTGCAAAATCAGGTCTTTCCTTCATCTACGTCCTGCTTTTATTTTTAAAGCCAACCTACATGGCACTAGTTTCCTCTCTCTTGGCTTATTAAATTCATCCTAGATGCAAGGCGAAGTTCTAGCGTGTTTCAAAACAGCCATTTCTAAAAAATGCAGGAGCAGATGCTTCCATTTTCAATAATGTGTTTAAATTTGTATCTTATGTTTGTGGCTAAAAATATTAGAAAAACATGTAGTGCACATATTAAGTAGCCATCTGCATGCTGATTATTGCCTGGTAATCCTCCAGGGTGGATTTAGACTAACCCACAGCACTGAATCAATACTTCTAGCAATCCTGGATAATCTAGGATTAGATTTCGATAACAGCAGGGAACAAGGCTTCTCTCTTTCCCTTCAATTGTTGAATATTTTTTCTCTCACCATTATGTTAAAATAGAGAGGACTAAAGCCATATATGTACTCAGAAGACACCCCTGTTGTACGCGTCTGAACAGCCTATCCTTTTTTCAAGAGTTTCAACAGACCATGCAGTCTATTCAAAATTGGAAGGGGAGTAACAAACTCCAAGTGAATTTGCATAAAACTGACATGCTTTCTGTGAACAGCTGTCAGGGGCCTTGGCTGCATGCCTTCTAGCCCTCTAAAATGGGCACCATTCTAATACTGTTGAGACTCTTCGAATTATGCTTGTCTCTTAATTAACTCTTTCAGATCAAATGGCTGTAGTCGTGTCTTTATGCACTTTCCATTTAAGGTCTTGCTGAAGATTGATCCTTTATCACCCTTCAACTCTAAGAATACTACAGTTACAATTTGAAAAACCCTTCTATTTGGATCTTCCAAGACATCCGCTGCAGATGCTCCTGGTCATACAAAACACGAGTGCATCTAACTCTTGTACGCAAATTTAATTCGTTTCTATTCTACAACATATATAGATTTAAATCTGCCAAATCATTCACAATGCCTTTTATAATTATTCTCCCGGCTTCATCAGCAGTCTTCCTCAAAGCGCATTCCCATTAGAACATGGCGATCTTTCTCCTTGAACTATTTTACTATTCGTAAATTGAAGAAATTAAAAGTGAGTGGTCAATCTTTTACGTATTCAGTAGTTACTCAGTTCTCTTCCTGTCGTTTTTAGAGGCAAAGTTTCTACGCAGTCATCCTTTTCTCAACGTGGAACTTGGCTAATTCATCACAGCTTTGATATTTAACTGATTACTAGAGCTTTAATTCGACTCCTCTGCGCACTCACGCACCTATGTAACGCTGGCAATAGTATGTGTGTAGCACGACATTTAACATAGCATACAGATGTACACGCTTCATTGGCAATGTGCAAGAAACGTGGCTTCCATCAGAACAGACAACTTACGGTATAGGGGACCTCGGTGATCAGCGGTGTGGATCTACAGCAGGGGTCTTCAAACTGGGGGTTGGGCCCTTCTCGGGGGGGGGGATTCCAAGGGGGCGCCAGGCTCAGGCCAAAAGAAGCATTATCCAGGCAACAATGCTTTGTTTTAAGCAGAAACAAATGTATTACATTTTTGAAAAGGTAACCGAACTTATCTGCAACTTATCTGCAATGTTTAAGTATGTCTAGGCATAATTGACCATCACCAAATTAATAGCATAATTATGAGAAAGTTTGAGGGGGCTCGATTTTTTTTTTTTTCCCCCTGCTTTTGGGGGGGTTGGGGGGCCGCATTAAAAAGTTTGAAAACCTGTGATCTAGAGGGTGCTGAAGCTTGGTATAAACAGTTGTATGTTACCTTATCGCCTGCCCTTACGTCTCCCAAGTACAATGTGGAGTAGAACATCTTTTTTCTGGAGAAAACAAAAATCAATAGACTGTCTACCCTCTCGCGATGTAAATAGCTTTTTCTCCTAATTAAGTTAATTGAAATGATGTAATGCCTCACAATGTAGTGGGAGTTTGCTTTATAAATGTTATGGAACTAAAGGCTTTAATCTTAACTTTGAGTGAATCCTTTTCCATTGTGCTTTTAATACCTTTCTGTTTTTTTTGTGGCACATTTAGATCAAACCTGGACCCATTTAACCAGTACGGAGAAGATCAAATCTGGGATGCCTTGGAAAGAACACACATGAAAGAATGTGTAAGTGTCTCCTTCCTGGCCTGATAAAAGGTGTTTGTAGTCCGCATCCCTCATCGATCCCTATCTGCATATGCATCTTGGGCTCTGGCCGGACACACGTGTGTGAGCAGTGTGGATGGAACTGTGTGGTGAGGAGAATTATCTGAAATGTAGTAGGTAGACTGATCAGAAAACCACAAACATGATTAAAACAAATCATCAGATGGAGTTGGGTTACTTTAATTATGCACTGGCCTGGTTCAGATTTGTGGATCTCCTTTCTGAAGGAACTCTCTGGGGTACAAGCGACACACCTAAACAATTCCAGAGTTTGAAAGGTACATTTCAGTAGCTCAGCTTTATTTTCTTTGTGGTATAAAATGTCACTAAAGATCTGAATTCTTCTCAGTTGATTTGTAAAATCAAAAGATTAAGTATCCGCCTTCCCAGCAGTAGGCTTCAGTGCAATCCCATAAACTTCAAAGGTTAGTCTGTATCTCAGCGCATACAATACTCTGGCTCACGAAAAATCAGTTATTATACATATGATAATTTCATATGAGTTCTAGAACTTTTACTGTTATTTAGTATGAATGAATAACAGTGTAAGACATTTTGTGCATGCGCTGAGTCACTTTTAGCGGTAGATGGTAAGGAACTCAGGAAAATTTAGTGGTGGTATTTTGTTTGTGGTTTGTGTATTATGCGCTATGCCTAGGTACATTTTTTCAATACAAGGTGATTCATTCCGCTTTAGATTGCTGGTGGTTTCTACTTTTCAGAAATGTATTGATCACTTTGAATTCCTCCAAATGAGGGATTTTTTTGCAGACCCATTCTTGACGCTGTAGAATGATGGTGAACGTTAGTGCAAGTCTCCGCTTTCCCCATCCTATGCATTTCGTGGACCCACACGTTTGCCGTGTCGTTTTGACCGAGCATAAAGTGAGAATGTGCGAAAATGACATATTTCTGATTGGATGTGGAAATTGTGTTGTTTTGTTTTTATTTACGCATGGAAAACGCATTGTGTATTTTTGCATACTTGGTTGTGACAGCTGTTGCATTTCCGGCGTGGGGGGTACTGTCCTCAACTAAGTCACCACTTTGTAGATTATTCAACATAAAAGTTCAAATTCGGCAAGTGAAAGCCTGCCAGGTGCAGCTTAAACCACGTCATGAAAGGATGGCTGCAGTCCTTGCCGGAGCGCTTCTGTGCAGTTGCTCAGTCCGCCCAGGGGTTACCATTTTCATCGTGGAGGTGATGTGGATGAGCTAGTTGAGGTTGTCAGATAGTGCCCCAGCATATTCCTTAGGGTAAAACAAAAAATAGTTTTGGTGCTAATTGTTGTCAGATAATCTGTATAGCAAGTTGGAAGGGTGAGTGTTCAGTACTGGGAGGAAAGTTCAGTAGGCCCTGATCCAAAAGTTCTGTAACGTACTTCATAGTCTCATTCTCTTGAAAAAAAATACTTGTCTAGGAGGCAGTAATTGTTGGTTTTCTGTGAAAATCAAGATGTAGACAAACCTTTGTGAGTGGTTTCACTGCTGCCAGCAGTTACCGTGGGCCCAGTTTAGCACCACGGGGTAGCTGAATCAGCGGTAAAGTCCTAGTCCGGGATCCCCACCTATTTGATATATGTACAATGCGTAAGATCCCCAGTTGCTGGCAGCTTTCTACCCTTTGGGAGTTGAGCATGGGGGGGGGGGGGGATACACAATTTGAAACTGCCTCCAGTGGGTGTCTGCAGGGTAAAGATGAAGATGGAAAAACACAAATTACCTCCTTTTTTTATCATCTCCTCCAGCACTTGCTTTTTCCAGTTTAAACCTTCCTTAGTGCTAGAGTTTTATGTTCCTCACCCCTTCCCTCTCTTCCAGGAGGCTCCTTCCTTCATCAGTGGTTTGAAGTGGAAGAATTGTAAGTCTTCAGTAGTGCCCTCAGTCTCATTCACTCAAAAGCGAAGGGTTGGACGCCCTCTGCCAAGTCTTAGTCTGCCCAGCTGAACTGTACAGAAAAATCACTGGTTGAGATTGTGACATAAACTCTCCAACCCTGCTCTCCTGTAGATGACCTACCCTTTCTGCAGGGGTGGGGGCTCGCCTAGTGTCCTCCATTTCCATAAGTGATGTTATACGGTTCCTTGTCGGAGTATGAAGACTCCCTCTTTGGCACAGATGTAAACGGGCGGGTCTTCCCTTTGACAGCGCATATTATGTGTGGTGAGCTCTCAGATAGTGGAGCAGATTTGCCTGTCCCTTTCCACTATGCAAGACATTATAGTGCCTGCAGCAACAATTAGTTCTGAATTTCATTACTATAAAACTCTCAGAATTGTATGAATGTTAGCATTTATTTTTTTATATATATATATTTATTTAAAAATTACTGCTGCTTAGTATTGTATACAATTGTATTTTTTTTTATTGTTTTTTTTTTTTTTTTAGTTTTATTTATGTTCTCTCTGTTCATTCATTATGTGATATATCTTCAGGAGAATTTGATTTGTGTCCAGGATTATGTGACCTCAGTTTTAAATTAAGCAGATTAGGATGTAAAACTGGACTCATTTTTCTGCCGTGCATGCTATTGAAAAAGAACCGTCTCCTACAGGATGATCTATAATTCTCATCTTTTATTGTCTTGAAGGTTACTCAACTACCTCTGAAACTTGAATCTGAAGTGATGGAGAATGGTGAAAACTTCTCAGTGGGTGAACGACAGCTGCTGTGCATTGCAAGAGCCCTACTGCGCCGGTGTAAGGTAAGGATAATGTGGTTAGCAGTGCCCCTTGAATATGCTGTGCAGGTTGAGTGTGCACGAAGTTAGGAGAGCATGGGACGATGAACATAGTATGCATGCCCTAATGCATTCTGGGTTTTCCTAAGAAAGCTTCATGGAGACTGTTACCGATTTGAACAAATCAGAGTTCTGGAGTCTCCTTCTCGGCCTTCGTAATGCAGAGAGCTTGTCGATTGAAGGAATATGATCGTGTTGCATCTTAACAATGGATAAAGAGCCAAGGGAAGGGAGCCAAATGTGAATAGTGATAAATTGTGGATGGGGAAACAATTCTCTGGGAAACTAATGGAGGAAGATTATGAAGCTGATTATAAAGAGGCTGATTTGGGAGGAGGGGGCGGAGGAAGACTCTATAGACAACTTACCATAGTAAGGAGACAACGCGTCTTTTCACGCCAATCTTGAGATGGGAATTTATTGGGCTATAGAGAGATCAGAGACTGTTTAGATGATGATTAGGAGCATAGTGAATGTTCTACAGAGCTGTTTCAGTGAGCAGCGAAGGAGCCCGAATCGGAGTATGCATGCCAGACCGATAGGCGAGAGAATGGATGCCATGATCTAATGGAGGCACATCGTTGAGAGGTTATGGTGATATCTAGGACCAAGAGACCGAAGGCCGACTGGTTGGTCAATGTCACTAGAACTGGTAATATACAGTCACATTACACATTATCCACTGACAGCTATCCCAGTTTATTGGAGGCTGCAGTGGTAGGACAGGACAGTTGCTCCTCGAGGGTTGGGTATCAGGAGGCCCCCAAAATACTTAATTTAGAGGGTGCTAAAGGAAGTAAAGGGCAGTAGCCAGTGGGCTACTCACCCCTGGGGTCAATAAGCCCCTTAGATGACCACTTCCAGTGGGCATCACCCTGTCCAGAGCTCCTAAATTCCACCACACTCATAATTGTGGAATTTCCTACCTCATGTCCACTCAGGTTGGTCACCCCTGTTCCAAGTCTGGAAATGTAACACGCCTCCTGTATAGCTAATTTTCCCGCTAGTCCAGGTGACAAGTGGGCCCTGGGGTAGGGGATTTGGCATCTTCCTCTGAGGAAGGCCAGATCTACATACTAAAGGCGGTGGGCTTCTTTGAAGCTCCCTGCCTTGAAACGCAGATCACCCTGTGGGGAGCTTTATCAGCCGTGCTTGCTAGGCCACCAGATTCAAGCTTGCCTAGCTGAGGAGGGGTGATACCCTGAAACTGGTCCCAAGATGCTTGTTTCTGGTCCAGGTAGGACCTTGCCTGGCAGTTCGGGCTGGACTGTTCCCGTGGGGAACAGAGTCAAGACTGATTTGCATACGGCTTGGTCCAAACTAGAATGGCATGGCATGGCAAGCAAAAAAACTGATGGATTAAACCCAGATCTGTGACTGGGGGGTGAATGTTTGATTTGTTCCACATTTAGTCCAACTGTTCTTTTTGCATTAGTTTTATGCAGGGCCACTGGAATTACGTGGCAGGAAAAGACCGAATTATGAGGCAGGGTTGACTAATTTATGCAGCAAGAGAAGTCCAGTTAAGAATTTACAACGCCAGTAGCTCCAACTCAACCAAATGCGAGACCCATTGCATTGCAAATGCTTCTTTTAATTTAGTGGTCTGCCACTGGTCTCTGAACCCAGATCCAAGGACCATCTGTGGTGGGTCCATATAGCTATTGCTTTTTAACTCTTCAAATCGCACATGATGCATTTTTGCAATATTAATTACTAGAAAGCTACTGAATGGATTTACTCCAAACTAAGGAAAAACACTTCTATAAGTAAAACTCACTTTCTTGCAAAGTTTGGTGTAATTTTTCAGCTACTGTATCCGTAGAATGGGAAACGTCACCGTTTCGACCCCCATCCCCTGCCCCTCCCCCCTCCATCCACTCCTTTCTTGGTGCCTTTGCAGGAAACATGCCATGCCGAATCCCAAATTGAATGACATTTGTTTGGCAAGCCTTATCAAATTGCTCCAAAAGGTTTAAGAAAACAAAAATTGGCTTTTCAATGGAAAACCATAACTATGCACTTGGTACCGTAATTGTCTTAATATACTCATGTATACATTTGTTGTTCATGTATCTCAAATGAAAATATGAAATATTTGACTAATGACTGTGCTCAGAGTGAGTCGATCTAGCCTTGTAAATGCTTAGTTACGTACAAAGCTAAGGGAGGTATTATCAGGGGGGCCTCTCTTTAGGGAGGGTAGACTGCAAAGCAGATTAAGATGGAAAACAGGGCAGTTGGGTCAGGCATGGTAGAGTTCAGAGCATCATTTCCTGCCTTTGTCACATACCTGCTCTTCTGTTCCCAGATCCTGATACTGGATGAAGCCACCGCCGCAATGGATGCCGAGACTGACCTCCTGATCCAGGAGACCATCAGGGAGGCTTTTGGAGATTGCACCATGCTAACAATAGCTCACCGTCTCAATACTGTACTTGGCTCTGATCGCATCATGGTTCTGACGCAGGGACAGGTGAGTTTCTCCAACCTGCAGATCCAGGGTGGTGGAAAAAGGAAATTGTCTATTTAGAAAAGCTTTCAAGTACAGCACCTACTGACCACAGAACCTTTGCTCCCAGCAGAGGTGTTTGATTTATCGAAAGGAGATACTAGCATTTGCTGTAGTTTCACCATGGATTGATCCGGTCATGTTTAAACCAAGGATTTGTAGTTAAAAGGTGTAAAACCAAAGGCAGTTGCCACACAAGTTCGTACTGTTCTTTTTATAGGCCTCTGTTAGGTTGCAGGTTTTTGTAACCTCAGGTTCGATGGCATATGTTGCTGCAGATACACATGTGTGGCACAGTCCGCTGCCTGGTGTTGGGCTCGGAGTATTACAAGTTGTTTTTCTTCGAAGAAGTCTTTTTGGTCACGGGACCGAAGGACTCCTCCCTCTTTGGCTCCATTGCGCATGGGCGTCGACTCCATCTTAGATTGTTTTTTTCCGCTGTCGGGTTCGGACGTATTCCTTTTCGCTCCGTGTTTCGGTTCGGAAAGTTATTCAGAATCTCGGAAGAAAGCGTTGGTATTGTTCCGTTCGGTATCGGGATAGTTAGGTACATCGACACCGATCATCGGAAGACTTTGGGGTAGTTTCGATCCCCCATCGGGGCCTGGTCGGCCCGACCGCGTGCGACATCGAAACCGATGGAACGGACCCCGTTTCGTTTCTGCCCAAAATGTCACAGTAAGTATCCTTATACAGATCAGCACTTGGTCTGTAACTTGTGCTTGTCCCCCGAGCACAAGGAGGATACCTGTGAAGCCTGTCGAGCCTTCCGGTCCAGAAAAACACTCCGGGACCGAAGAGCCAGGCGTCAACAAATGGCGTCCACGTCGACAAAACAACGTTTCGACGAGGAAGAGGAAACATTCTCGGTTCCGGAATCAGAATCCGGAGACTCCGACGTCGAACAACAGCAACAAACCGTGAGTAAGACGTCGAAAAGTAAATCCATCGACAAACCGAAAGCCCAGGGGACGCCACTGCCAACAGGCCATGGCTCGACCCATAAAACAGGCGACCCGTCGAAGGCGCCGAAAAAGGGCACGCCCATAGCGAAGACACCCGACTCCGGTCGAGGGACCGCCATGGAGCAACCTCGGAGCCGAGAAAGCGGCTCCGAGAGACAAAAACAAGATACCGGCACCGAAAAACATCGGCACCGAGAATCCATGCCGAAAGGAACAAAAATTCTGTCGGTGCCGAAACCGAAAAAAGATTCTCTCTCGGCGCCGAAAAATACCACACCTTCATCCTACTCAGAGGAACAAGGAATAAGTGGCCAAATGCACAGATTTGGACAAGAGCTCCAAAGTGTAGAATCGGACTACACACAAAAGAGACTGTACATCCAGCACGACACAGGGAAAATATCAACCCTTCCCCCAATCATGAGGAAAAGAAGGATCGAACTTCCAAAGGATGACGCACAACCACAAGCCAAAGTGGTTAAAAAAGTCACGCCTCCGCCCTCTCCACCACAGGCATCGCCGGCACAAACACCGCCACAATGCTCTCACCAGCGCAAACTACCATAAGTTATGACGATCAGGATCAAGACGCTTGGGACCTGTATGACACCCCAGTGCCGGACAATGATCCTGAGTCATACCCCACAAAGCCGTCACCGCCAGAGGACAGTACCTCATACTCGCAACTGGTGGCTAGGGCAGCAGAATTCCACAATGTCCAACTGCATTCCGATCCTATAGAGGATGATTTTTTATTTAACACCCTCTCGGCTACACACAGCCAATATCAATGTCTCCCAATGCTACCAGGGATGTTACGGCACGCAAAACAAATTTTTGAAGAGCCCGTAAAATCAAGAGCCATCACCCCAAGGGTGGATAAGAAATACAAACCACCACCCACAGACCCAGCGTTTATTACTTCGCAGTTACCACCTGACTCCGTGGTAGTAGGGGCAGCTCGCAAGAGAGCAAATTCACATACATCTGGCGACGCCCCACCTCCGGACAAAGAAAGCCGAAAATTTGATGCGGCAGGGAAAAGAGTAGCATCACAGGCAGCCAACCAGTGGCGCATCGCAAATTCACAAGCGCTGCTGGCCAGATATGACCGAGCACACTGGGACGAGATGCAACTTCTCGTAGACCATCTTCCCCAGGAATACCAAAAAAGGGCGCAGCAAATAGTGGAAGAGGGACAAACGATCTCAAACAATCAAATCCGCTCTTCACTAGACGCAGCCGATACTGCAGCGAGAACAGTCAACACTGCTGTCACCATAAGGAGACACGCTTGGCTACGCACTTCAGGCTTCAAACCTGAAATCCAGCAGGCTGTCCTTAATATGCCCTTCAACGAGAAACAACTTTTTGGCTCTGAAGTGGACACAGCCATTGAAAAACTTAAAAAGGACACAGACACGGCCAAGGCCATGGGCGCACTCTACTCCCCGCAAAGCAGAGGCTCTTTCAGAAAAACTCCATTTAGAGGGGGGTTTCGTGGCCAACCCACAGACACCACCAGCCAACAAACAAGAACCACACCATATCAGGGTTCCTTCCAAAGGGGAGTGTAAGGAAATGCCTCCTTGGCATGGTTGCCCCCTGACTTTTTGCCTTTGCTGATGCTATGTTTACAATTGAAAGTGTGCTGAGGCCTGCTAACCAGGCCCCAGCACCAGTGTTCTTTCCCTAACCTGTACTTTTGTATCCACAATTGGCAGACCCTGGCATCCAGATAAGTCCCTTGTAACTGGTACTTCTAGTACCAAGGGCCCTGATGCCAAGGAAGGTCTCTAAGGGCTGCAGCATGTCTTATGCCACCCTGGAGACCCCTCACTCAGCACAGACACACTGCTTGCCAGCTTGTGTGTGCTAGTGAGGACAAAACGAGTAAGTCGACATGGCACTCCCCTCAGGGTGCCATGCCAGCCTCTCACTGCCTATGCAGTATAGGTAAGACACCCCTCTAGCAGGCCTTACAGCCCTAAGGCAGGGTGCACTATACCATAGGTGAGGGTACCAGTGCATGAGCATGGTACCCCTACAGTGTCTAAACAAAACCTTAGACATTGTAAGTGCAGGGTAGCCATAAGAGTATATGGTCTGGGAGTCTGTCAAACACGAACTCCACAGCACCATAATGGCTACACTGAAAACTGGGAAGTTTGGTATCAAACTTCTCAGCACAATAAATGCACACTGATGCCAGTGTACATTTTATTGTAAAATACACCACAGAGGGCACCTTAGAGGTGCCCCCTGAAACTTAACCGACTATCTGTGTAGGCTGACTAGTTTTAGCAGCCTGCCACAAACCGAGACATGTTGCTGGCCCCATGGGGAGAGTGCCTTTGTCACTCTGAGGCCAGTAACAAAGCCTGCACTGGGTGGAGATGCTAACACCTCTCCCAGGCAGGAATTGTCACACCTGGCGGTGAGCCTCAAAGGCTCACCTCCTTTGTGCCAACCCAGCAGGACACTCCAGCTAGTGGAGTTGCCCGCCCCCTCCGGCCATGCCCCACTTTTGGCGGCAAGGCCGGAGAAAATAATGAGAATAACAAGGAGGAGTCACTGGCCAGTCAGGACAGCCCCTAAGGTGTCCTGAGCTGAAGTGACTCTAACTTTTAGAAATCCTCCATCTTGCAGATGGAGGATTCCCCCAATAGGGTTAGGATTGTGACCCCCACCCCTTGGGAGGAGGCACAAAGAGGGTGTACCCACCCTCAGGGCTAGTAGCCATTGGCTACTAACCCCCCAGACCTAAACACGCCCTTAAATTTAGTATTTAAGGGCTACCCTGAACCCTAGAAAATTAGATTCCTGCAACTACAAGAAGAAGGACTGCCTAGCTGAAAACCCCTGCAGAGGAAGACCAGAAGACGACAACTGCCTTGGCTCCAGAAACTCACCGGCCTGTCTCCTGCCTTCCAAAGATCCTGCTCCAGCGACGCCTTCCAAAGGGACCAGCGACCTCGACATCCTCTGAGGACTGCCCCTGCTTCGAAAAGACAAGAAACTCCCGAGGACAGCGGACCTGCTCCAAGAAAAGCTGCAACTTTGTTTCCAGCAGCTTTAAAGAACCCTGCAAGCTCCCCGCAAGAAGCGTGAGACTTGCAACACTGCACCCGGCGACCCCGACTCGGCTGGTGGCGATCCAACACCTCAGGAGGGACCCCAGGACTACTCTGATACTGTGAGTACCAAAACCTGTCCCCCCTGAGCCCCCACAGCGCCGCCTGCAGAGGGAATCCCGAGGCTTCCCCTGACCGCGACTCTTTGAACCTAAAGTCCCGACGCCTGGGAGAGACCCTGCACCCGCAGCCCCCAGGACCTGAAGGACCGGACTTTCACTGGAGAAGTGACCCCCAGGAGTCCCTCTCCCTTGCCCAAGTGGAGGTTTCCCCGAGGAATCCCCCCCTTGCCTGCCTGCAGCGCTGAAGAGATCCCGAGATCTCTCATAGACTAACATTGAAAACCCGACGCTTGTTTCTACACTGCACCCGGCCGCCCCCGCGCTGCTGAGGGTGAAATTTCTGTGTGGACTTGTGTCCCCCCCGGTGCCCTACAAAACCCCTCTGGTCTGCCCTCCGAAGACGCGGGTACTTACGTGCAAGCAGACCGGAACCGGGGCACCCCCTTCTCTCCATTCTAGCCTATGTGTTTTGGGCACCACTTTGAACTCTGCACCTGACCGGCCCTGAGCTGCTGGTGTGGTGACTTTGGGGTTGCTCTGAACCCCCAACGGTGGGCTACCTTGGACCAAGAACTGAACCCTGTAAGTGTCCTACTTACCTGGTAAAACTAACAAAAACTTACCTCCCCCAGGAACTGTGAAAATTGCACTAAGTGTCCACTTTTGAAATAGCTATTTGTCAATAACTTGAAAAGTATACATGCAATTTTGATGATTTGAAGTTCCTAAAGTACTTACCTGCAATACCTTTCGAACAAGATATTACATGTTAAATTTGAACCTGTGGTTCTTAAAATAAACTAAGAAAAGATATTTTTCTATAACAAAACCTATTGGCTGGATTTGTCTCTGAGTGTGTGTACCTCATTTATTGTCTATGTGTATGTACAACAAATGCTTAACACTACTCCTTGGATAAGCCTACTGCTCGACCACACTACCACAAAATAGAGCATTAGTATTATCTATTTTTACCACTATTTTACCTCTAAGGGGAACCCTTGGACTCTGTGCATGCTATTCCTTACTTTGAAATAGCACATACAGAGCCAACTTCCTACATTGGTGGATCAGCGGTGGGGTACAAGACTTTGCATTTGCTGGACTACTCAGCCAATACCTGATCACACGACAAATTCCAAAATTGTCATTAGAAATTGATTTTTGCAATTTGAAAAGTTTTCTAAATTCTTAAAAGACCTGCTAGGGCCTTGTGTTAGATCCTGTTTAGCATTTCTTTTAGAGTTTAAAAGTTTGTTAAAAGTTTGAATTAGATTCTAGAATCAGTTTTAGTCTCTTAAAAAGTATTCCAACTTTTAGAAGCATAATGTCTAGCACAGATGTGAATGTGGTGGAACTCGACACCACACCTTACCTCCATCTACAGATGAGAGAGCTAAGGTCACTCTGTAAACTAAAGAAAATAACAATGGGCCCCAAACCTACCAAAATACAGCTCCAGGAGCTTTTGGCAGAGTTTGAAAAGGCCAACCCCTCTGAGGGTGGCAACTCAGAGGAAGAGGATAGTGACTTGGAGGACAATTCCCCCCTACCAGTCCTATCTAGGGAGAACAGGGTCCCTCAAACCCTGACTCCTAAAATAATAGTCAGAGATGCTGGTTCCCTCACAGGAGAGACCAACACCTCTGAAATCACTGAGGATAGCCCCAGTGAAGAGGACATCCAGTTAGCCAGGATGGCCAAAAGATTGGCTTTGGAAAGACAGATCCTAGCCATAGAGAGGGAAAGACAAGAGATGGGCCTAGGACCCATCAATGGTGGCAGCAACATAAATAGGGTCAGAGATTCTCCTGACATGTTGAAAATCCCCAAAGGGATTGTAACTAAATATGAAGATGGTGATGACATCACCAAATGGTTCACAGCTTTTGAGAGGGCTTGTGTAACCAGAAAAGTGAACAGATCTCACTGGGGTGCTCTCCTTTGGGAAATGTTCACAGGAAAGTGTAGGGATAGACTCCTCACACTCTCTGGACAAGATGCAGAATCTTATGACCTCATGAAGGGTACCCTGATTGAGGGCTTTGGATTCTCCACTGAGGAGTACAGGATTAGGTTCAGGGGGGCTCAAAAATCCTCGAGCCAGACCTGGGTTGACTTTGTTGACTACTCAGTGAAAACACTAGATGGTTGGATTCAAGGCAGTGGTGTAAGTAATTATGATGGGCTGTACAATTTATTTGTGAAAGAACACCTGTTAAGTAATTGTTTCAATGATAAACTGCATCAGCATCTGGTAGACCTAGGACCAATTTCTCCCCAAGAATTGGGAAAGAAGGCGGACCATTGGGTCAAGACAAGGGTGTCCAAGACTTCAACAGGGGGTGACCAAAAGAAAGGGGTCACAAAGACTCCCCAGCAGAAGGGTGATGAGACAACCAAAACTAAAAATAGTAAAGAGTCTTCTACAGGCCCCCAAAAACCTGCACAGGAGGGTGGGCCCAGAGCCTCTTCACAAAACAATGGGTACAAGGGTAAAAACTTTGATCCCAAAAAGGCCTGGTGTCATAGCTGTAAACAGCATGGACACCAAACTGGAGACAAGGCCTGTCCCAAGAAAGGTTCCACTCCAAACTCCCATCCAGGTAGCACTGGTATGGCTAGTCTCCAAGTGGGATCAACAGTGTGCCCAGAGCAAATCAGGGTCCACACTGAAGCTACTCTAGTTTCTGAGGGTGGGGTGGATTTAGCCACACTAGCTGTCTGGCCGCCTAACATGCAAAAATACAGACAGCAACTCTTAATTAATGGGACTAGAATAGAGGGCCTGAGGGATACAGGTGCCAGTGTCACCATGGTGACAGAGAAACTGGTTTCCCCTGGCCAATACCTGACTGGAAAAACTTACACAGTCACCAACGCTGACAATCAGAGAAAAGTACATCCCATGGCAATGGTTACTTTAGAATGGGGAGGGGTCAATGGCCTGAAACAGGTGGTGGTCTCCTCAAATATCCCAGTGGACTGTCTGCTTGGAAATGACCTGGAGTCCTCAGCATGGGCTGAGGTAGAGCTAAAAACCCATGCAGCAATGCTGGGTATCCCTGAACTGGTGTGTGTGAAAACAAGAGCACAATGCAAGGCACAGGGTGAAAAAGTAGAGCTGGAGTCTGGAAAAATGGCCCAGCCTACCAAGAGAACAGGAAAGTCAGTTGGGAAACCAACTGCAACACAGCAAAAGAAAGGGAACCTCTCTTCTCAGGAAGAAGTTCTGCCCTCTGAGGGAACTGAGCCTTTGGAGCTTGAACCTTATCAGGTTGAGCTCTTAGGCCCAGGGGGACCCTCAAGGGAAGAGCTGTGTAAGGGACAAGAAACCTGTCCCTCTCTTGAAGGCCTTAGGCAGCAAGCTGCTGAAGAGTCCAAAGGCGAGAAAAATGGAACACATAGGGTCTATTGGGAAGATGGGCTCCTGTACACTGAGGCCAGAGACCCCAAACCTGGTGCCACTAGGAGAGTGGTAGTGCCTCAACTGTTCAGAGAGTTCATCCTAACATTGGCCCATGACATTCCCCTTGCTGGACATTTGGGACAAACCAAGACGTGGGAGAGGTTAGTCAACCACTTCTACTGGCCCAATATGTCCAACATGGTTAAGGAGTTTTGCCTCTCCTGCCCCACCTGTCAAGCCAGTGGTAAGACAGGTGGGCATCCAAAGGCCCCCCTCATTCCACTTCCAGTGGTGGGGGTGCCCTTTGAAAGAGTGGGTGTGGACATAGTTGGTCCACTGGAACCTCCCACAGCCTCAGGAAATATGTATATCCTGGTAGTAGTGGATCATGCTACCAGGTATCCTGAAGCTATTCCCCTTAGGTCGACTACTGCCCCTGCAGTAGCCAAGGCCCTCATTGGTATCTTTACCAGAGTGGGTTTCCCTAAGGAGGTGGTGTCTGACAGAGGTACCAACTTCATGTCAGCATACCTAAAGCACATGTGGAATGAGTGTGGAGTGACTTATAAATTCACTACACCATACCATCCACAAACTAATGGCTTGGTTGAGAGATTCAACAAGACATTAAAAGGCATGATCATGGGGCTCCCAGAAAAGCTCAAAAGGAGATGGGATGTCCTCTTGCCATGTCTGCTTTTCGCTTACAGAGAGGTGCCACAGAAGGGAGTAGGATTCTCACCCTTTGAACTTCTGTTTGGTCATCCTGTAAGGGGACCACTTGCCCTTGTTAAAGAAGGCTGGGAGAGACCTCTCCACGAGCCTAAACAGGACATAGTGGACTATGTACTTGGCCTTCGCTCTAGAATGGCAGAGTACATGGAGAAGGCAACCAAAAACCTTGAGGCCAGCCAACAGCTCCAGAAGTTTTGGTATGACCAAAAGGCTGCACTGGTTGAGTTCCAACCAGGGCAGAAAGTCTGGGTTCTGGAGCCTGTGGCTCCCAGGGCACTCCAGGACAAATGGAGTGGCCCTTACCCAGTACTAGAAAGGAAGAGTCAGGTCACCTACTTGGTGGACCTGGGCACAAGCAGGAGCCCCAAGAGGGTGATCCATGTAAACCGCCTTAAGCTCTTCCACGACAGGGCTGATGTCAATCTGTTGATGGTAACAGATGAGGATCAGGAGGCAGAGAGTGAACCTCTCCCTGATCTTCTGTCATCAGACCCAAAAGATGGTACAGTAGATGGAGTGATCTACTCAGACACCCTCTCTGGCCAACAGCAAGCTGATTGTAGGAGAGTCCTACAACAGTTTCCTGAGCTTTTCTCCCTAACCCCTGGTCAGACACCCCTGTGTACCCATGATGTGGACACAGGAGACAGCATGCCTGTCAAAAACAAAATCTTCAGACAGTCTGACCATGTTAAGGAAAGCATCAAGGTGGAAGTCCACAAGATGCTGGAATTGGGAGTAATTGAGCGCTCTGACAGCCCCTGGGCCAGCCCAGTGGTCTTAGTCCCCAAACCTCACACCAAAGATGGAAAGAAAGAGATGAGGTTTTGTGTGGACTACAGAGGGCTCAATTCTGTCACCAAGACAGATGCCCATCCAATTCCAAGAGCTGATGAGCTCATTGATAAATTAGGTGCTGCCAAATTTCTAAGTACCTTTGACTTGACAGCAGGGTACTGGCAAATAAAAATGGCACCTGGAGCAAAAGAAAAGACAGCATTCTCCACACCTGATGGGCATTATCAGTTTACTGTTATGCCCTTTGGTTTAAAGAATGCCCCTGCCACCTTCCAAAGGTTGGTGAATCAAGTCCTTGCTGGCTTGGAGTCCTTTAGCACAGCTTATCTTGATGATATTGCTGTCTTTAGCTCCACCTGGCAGGATCACCTGGTCCACCTGAGGAAGGTTTTGAAGGCTCTGCAATCTGCAGGCCTCTCTATCAAGGCATCCAAATGCCAGATAGGGCAGGGAACTGTGGTTTACTTGGGACACCTTGTAGGTGGAGGCCAAGTTCAGCCACTCCAACCCAAGATCCAGACTATTCTGGACTGGGTAGCTCCAAAAACCCAGACTCAAGTCAGGGCATTCCTTGGCTTGACTGGGTATTACAGGAGGTTTGTGAAGGGATATGGATCCATTGTGACAGCCCTCACTGAACTCACCTCCAAGAAAATGCCCAAGAAAGTAAACTGGACTGTGGAATGCCAACAGGCCTTTGACACCCTGAAACAGGCAATGTGCTCAGCACCAGTTCTCAAAGCTCCAGATTATTCTAAGCAGTTCATTGTGCAGACTGATGCCTCTGAACATGGGATAGGGGCAGTTTTGTCCCAAACAAATGATGATGGCCTTGACCAGCCTGTTGCTTTCATTAGCAGGAGGTTACTCCCCAGGGAGCAGCGTTGGAGTGCCATTGAGAGGGAGGCCTTTGCTGTGGTTTGGTCCCTGAAGAAGCTGAGACCATACCTCTTTGGGACTCACTTCCTAGTTCAAACTGACCACAGACCTCTCAAATGGCTGATGCAAATGAAAGGTGAAAATCCTAAACTGTTGAGGTGGTCCATCTCCCTACAGGGAATGGACTTTATAGTGGAACACAGACCTGGGACTGCCCATGCCAATGCAGATGGCCTTTCCAGGTTCTTCCACTTAGAAAATGAAGACTCTCTTGGGAAAGGTTAGTCTCATCCTCTTTCGTTTGGGGGGGGGTTGTGTAAGGAAATGCCTCCTTGGCATGGTTGCCCCCTGACTTTTTGCCTTTGCTGATGCTATGTTTACAATTGAAAGTGTGCTGAGGCCTGCTAACCAGGCCCCAGCACCAGTGTTCTTTCCCTAACCTGTACTTTTGTATCCACAATTGGCAGACCCTGGCATCCAGATAAGTCCCTTGTAACTGGTACTTCTAGTACCAAGGGCCCTGATGCCAAGGAAGGTCTCTAAGGGCTGCAGCATGTCTTATGCCACCCTGGAGACCCCTCACTCAGCACAGACACACTGCTTGCCAGCTTGTGTGTGCTAGTGAGGACAAAACGAGTAAGTCGACATGGCACTCCCCTCAGGGTGCCATGCCAGCCTCTCACTGCCTATGCAGTATAGGTAAGACACCCCTCTAGCAGGCCTTACAGCCCTAAGGCAGGGTGCACTATACCATAGGTGAGGGTACCAGTGCATGAGCATGGTACCCCTACAGTGTCTAAACAAAACCTTAGACATTGTAAGTGCAGGGTAGCCATAAGAGTATATGGTCTGGGAGTCTGTCAAACACGAACTCCACAGCACCATAATGGCTACACTGAAAACTGGGAAGTTTGGTATCAAACTTCTCAGCACAATAAATGCACACTGATGCCAGTGTACATTTTATTGTAAAATACACCACAGAGGGCACCTTGGAGGTGCCCCCTGAAACTTAACCGACTATCTGTGTAGGCTGACTAGTTTTAGCAGCCTGCCACAAACCGAGACATGTTGCTGGCCCCATGGGGAGAGTGCCTTTGTCACTCTGAGGCCAGTAACAAAGCCTGCACTGGGTGGAGATGCTAACACCTCTCCCAGGCAGGAATTGTCACACCTGGCGGTGAGCCTCAAAGGCTCACCTCCTTTGTGCCAACCCAGCAGGACACTCCAGCTAGTGGAGTTGCCCGCCCCCTCCGGCCAGGCCCCACTTTTGGCGGCAAGGCCGGAGAAAATAATGAGAATAACAAGGAGGAGTCACTGGCCAGTCAGGACAGCCCCTAAGGTGTCCTGAGCTGAAGTGACTCTAACTTTTAGAAATCCTCCATCTTGCAGATGGAGGATTCCCCCAATAGAGTTAGGATTGTGACCCCCACCCCTTGGGAGGAGGCACAAAGAGGGTGTACCCACCCTCAGGGCTAGTAGCCATTGGCTACTAACCCCCCAGACCTAAACACGCCCTTAAATTTAGTATTTAAGGGCTACCCTGAACCCTAGAAAATTAGATTCCTGCAACTACAAGAAGAAGGACTGCCTAGCTGAAAACCCCTGCAGAGGAAGACCAGAAGACGACAACTGCCTTGGCTCCAGAAACTCACCGGCCTGTCTCCTGCCTTCCAAAGATCCTGCTCCAGCGACGCCTTCCAAAGGGACCAGCGACCTCGACATCCTCTGAGGACTGCCCCTGCTTCGAAAAGACAAGAAACTCCCGAGGACAGCGGACCTGCTCCAAGAAAAGCTGCAACTTTGTTTCCAGCAGCTTTAAAGAACCCTGCAAGCTCCCCGCAAGAAGCGTGAGACTTGCAACACTGCACCCGGCGACCCCGACTCGGCTGGTGGCGATCCAACACCTCAGGAGGGACCCCAGGACTACTCTGATACTGTGAGTACCAAAACCTGTCCCCCCTGAGCCCCCACAGCGCCGCCTGCAGAGGGAATCCCGAGGCTTCCCCTGACCGCGACTCTTTGAACCTAAAGTCCCGACGCCTGGGAGAGACCCTGCACCCGCAGCCCCCAGGACCTGAAGGACCGGACTTTCACTGGAGAAGTGACCCCCAGGAGTCCCTCTCCCTTGCCCAAGTGGAGGTTTCCCCGAGGAATCCCCCCCTTGCCTGCCTGCAGCGCTGAAGAGATCCCGAGATCTCTCATAGACTAACATTGAAAACCCGACGCTTGTTTCTACACTGCACCCGGCCGCCCCCGCGCTGCTGAGGGTGAAATTTCTGTGTGGACTTGTGTCCCCCCCGGTGCCCTACAAAACCCCTCTGGTCTGCCCTCCGAAGACGCGGGTACTTACCTGCAAGCAGACCGGAACCGGGGCACCCCCTTCTCTCCATTCTAGCCTATGTGTTTTGGGCACCACTTTGAACTCTGCACCTGACCGGCCCTGAGCTGCTGGTGTGGTGACTTTGGGGTTGCTCTGAACCCCCAACGGTGGGCTACCTTGGACCAAGAACTGAACCCTGTAAGTGTCCTACTTACCTGGTAAAACTAACAAAAACTTACCTCCCCCAGGAACTGTGAAAATTGCACTAAGTGTCCACTTTTGAAACAGCTATTTGTCAATAACTTGAAAAGTATACATGCAATTTTGATGATTTGAAGTTCCTAAAGTACTTACCTGCAATACCTTTCGAACAAGATATTACATGTTAAATTTGAACCTGTGGTTCTTAAAATAAACTAAGAAAAGATATTTTTCTATAACAAAACCTATTGGCTGGATTTGTCTCTGAGTGTGTGTACCTCATTTATTGTCTATGTGTATGTACAACAAATGCTTAACACTACTCCTTGGATAAGCCTACTGCTCGACCACACTACCACAAAATAGAGCATTAGTATTATCTATTTTTACCACTATTTTACCTCTAAGGGGAACCCTTGGACTCTGTGCATGCTATTCCTTACTTTGAAATAGCACATACAGAGCCAACTTCCTACAGGGAGGTTTCAGGGGATATCGGGGGGTCAATTCCCAAGGAGTAGGGGAAGATTCCAGACTCCAAAAACACCTCCACCTAAACAGTGACTTTCAAGTCACGCAACCCCTTCACTCAACACCAGTGGGGGGAAGACTAAGCCAATTCTACCAATCTTGGCAACAGATTACAACAGACAATTGGGTATTAGCAATAATCCAACATGGCTATTGCATAGAATTCCACAACTTCCAACCAAACATCCCCCCCAAAACACGCAAAATGTCACCACAACATTTAGAACTTTTAGGACTAGAAGTTCAAGCACTACTGCAAAAGGATGCAATAGAGTTAGTACCAGTACAACAAAAAAACACAGGAGTTTACTCCCTGTACTTTCTAATTCCAAAAAAAGACAAAACATTAAGACCAATATTAGATCTCAGGACACTAAATACCTACATCATATCGGACCATTTTCACATGGTCACACTACAAGACATCATTCCACTGCTCAAACAGTAAGATTACATGACCACATTAGACCTAAAGGATGCGTACTTTCATATACCAATACACCCTTCTCACAGAAAGTACCTACGGTTCGTATTCAAAGGAATACATTACCAATTCAAGGTGTTGCCATTCGGAATAACAACTGCACCAAGAGTGTTCACAAAATGTCTAGCAGTAGTAGCAGCACACATCAGGAGACAACAGATACATGTGTTCCCTTGCCTAGACGATTGGCTAATCAAGACCAACACAGTAAAAAAATGCGCAAACGACACCATATTTGTCATACAAACCCTTCACAAACTGGGGTTTTCCATCAACTATACAAAATCACACCTAGAACCGTGTCAAACACAACAATATCTAGGAGCAACCATCAACACATCAAAAGGAATTGCCACTCCAAGTCCACAAAGAGTGCAGGCATTCCACAAGGTAATAAGTGCTATGTTTCCAAACCAAAAGATACAAGCAAAACATGTGCTAAAACTTCTAGGCATGATGTCATCATGCATAGCCATTGTCCCAAACGCAAGACTACACATGCGACCCTTACAACAGTGTCTAGCATCACAATGGTCACAGGCACAGGGTCAACTTCAAAATCTGGTGTTGGTAAACCGCCAAACATACCTCTCGCTTCTATGGTGGAACAGCAAAAATGTAAACAAAGGGCGGACATTTCAGGACCCAGTGCCTCAATACGTTATAACAACAGACGCTTCCATGACAGGGTGGGGAGCACACCTCAATCACCACAGCATTCAAGGACAATGGGATATACACGAAACAAAATTTCATATCAATTACCTAGAACTGTTAGCAGTATTTCTAGCGTTAAAAGCCTTCCAACCCATAATAACACACAAATACATTCTTGTCAAAACAGACAACATGACAACAATGTATTATTTAAACAAACAAGGAGGAACACACTCAACACAATTGTGCCTCCTAACACAAAGAATTTGGCAGTGGGCGATTCACAACAACATTCGCCTAATAGCACAATTTATTCCAGGAATACAAAACCAACTAGCAGACAACCTTTCGCGAGACCACCAACAAGTCCACGAATGGGAAATTCACCCCCAAGTTCTGAACAAGTACTTTCAAATTTGGGGAACACCCCAAATAGATTTGTTCGCAACAAAAGAAAACTCAAAATGCCAAAACTTCGCATCCAGGTACCCACACCGCGAATCACAAGGCAATGCTCTATGGATGAGTTGGTCAGGGATATTTGCGTACGCTTTTCCCCCTCTCCCTCTCCTTCCATATCTAGTAAACAAGTTGAGTCAAAACCAACTCAAACTCATACTGATAGCACCCACATGGGCAAGACAACCTTGGTATACAACTCTACTAGACCTTTCACTAGTACCGCATGTCAAACTACCCAACAGGCCAGATCTGTTAACACAACACAAACAACAGATCAGGCATCCAAACCCAGCATCATTGAATCTGGCAATTTGGCTCCTGAAGTCCTAGAATTCGGACACTTAGACCTCACACAAGAATGCATGGAGGTCATAAAACAAGCTAGAAAACCTTCCACTAGACACTGCTATGCATCTAAGTGGAAAAGATTTGTTTACTACTGCCATTCCAATCAAATACAACCATTACATGCCTCTACTAAAGACATAGTAGGATACTTACTACATTTGCAAAAAGCAAATCTCGCTTTTTCATCTATAAAAATACACCTCGCAGCAATATCTGCTTACCTACAAACTACTCATTCATCGTCTCTATTTAGAATACCAGTTATTAAAGCATTCATGGAAGGGCTAAAAAGAATTATACCACCAAGAACACCACCAGTTCCTTCATGGAATCTTAACATCGTCTTAACAAGACTCATGGGTCCACCTTTCGAACCCATGCATTCCTGTGAAATGCAATATCTAACCTGGAAGGTCGCATTTCTCATTGCAATCACATCCCTCAGAAGAGTAAGTGAAATACAGGCATTTACCATACAAGAACCATTTATTCAAATACACAACAATAAAATAGTTCTAAGAACAAATCCAAAATTTCTGCCAAAAGTAATCTCACCATTCCATTTAAATCAAACAGTAGAATTGCCAGTGTTCTTCCCACAACCAAATTCTGTGGCTGAAAGGGCACTACATACATTAGACGTCAAAAGAGCACTAATGTATTACATTGACAGAACAAAGCTAATCAGAAAAACAAAACAACTGTTCATAGCTTTTCAAAAACCACACATAGGAAATCCAATCTCTAAACAAGGCATTGCTAGATGGATAGTCAGATGCATTCAAACATGCTATCTTAAAGCCAAAAGAGAATTGCCTATTACACCAAAGGCACACTCAACCAGAAAGAAAGGTGCTACAATGGCCTTTCTAGGAAACATTCCTATGAGCGAAATATGTAAGGCTGCAACCTGGTCTACGCCTCACACGTTTACTAAACACTACTGTGTAGACGTACTAAATGCACAACAAGCTACAGTGGGCCAAGCCGTACTAAGAACATTATTCCAAACTACTTCAACTCCTACAGGCTAAACCACCGCTTTTAGGGGAGGTAACTGCTTTATAATCTATGCCACACATGTGTATCTGCAGCAACATATGCCATCGAACTGAAAATGTCACTTACCCAGTGTACATCTGTTCGTGGCATTAGTCGCTGCAGATTCACATGTACCCTCCCACCTCCCCGGGAAGCCTGTAGCCGTTTAGAAGTAGATCATAAATCTTAAACATCTGAACATTTGTAAATAATTATTAGAAACTCTTAACGTACATACATATTCACTCCATTGCATGGGCACTATTTATACCAAACAACTCCATCCTCACCCTCTGCGGGGAAAACAATCTAAGATGGAGTCGACGCCCATGCGCAATGGAGCCAAAGAGGGAGGAGTCCTTCGGTCCCGTGACCAAAAAGACTTCTTCGAAGAAAAACAACTTGTAATACTCCGAGCCCAACACCAGGCAGCGGACTGTGCCACACATGTGAATCTGCAGCGACTAATGCCACGAACAGATGTACACTGGGTAAGTGACATTTTCATTTCTCACCAGCAGAAGAACTCTTAATGCTATTTACTACTTGGTGCTTTCAATGTTTCTGAAAGTTGGGGTACCTGGAAACTGATATTGGATGTGCTACTTACGTTGTGTGCTCTCTGTATACTGGATAACCCTTGCTCAAATTATGACATTTTGTAATCTATCACGGTGTCAGTTTTTGAATGTTTAACACTTATATGGAGTCCTAAAGTATCCACTTAATTGCCAGCCTAGAAAGTACTTGGTGGCCTCGCAGGAAAAGGAGGCAGAAATACCTGTTCAACACAATGACTGTCTGAGTCACACTGTGCTCGGTACTCATCTCTGTAACTGGCTTGTGGTACATCCATTATATGTGGCTTTTGAGAGTCACAAACCCTTTTTAAAGCGTGCCTGCGAACGCATTTTTCTTTTTCAGTAGATTAATCTTCTTCCTCTGATATCTGTCCTAGGACTCCACGCTTATGACTCAAAGCGCTGGTATTTTAGGGTCTGTAGCTCTATAGGTGCCCTTGTTTGAATACATGTAAGCTAGAGCTTTCTGTCACAAGATGGTTTAATTATCTATTGAGTACAGAAGGGAGCACTAGCCCCAGGCCTGGCCCCGGGCTTCCTTGGATAACACTCTGCTACCAAAGCTGGACTAAATGAAGTCATCATTTTAAATCCAAATATCCCTACAACACGTTTCACCTTGTAAGGGCTCCACCTAGTGAAAGTCACTGGTGCGCTGTTTGCTCCTGGTGGTGATGGCCTGCAGACCTACTTACCGGTAAAGGTCATAGTTGAAAGTTTTCAAGTCCATCTGCCAGTTAATGACTCAACTGGTAGTCCTGGTTAGTCCACGATTAATTAGTGAGGCAGGATTCACTAGGTTGCCCAGAGGGTGCATTTTTCCTTGAGGGGCTAGAGAAAGCTCCGATTTTCCTGATTGGGTGGGTGTGGGGTGTAGGGTTGTCACCCAGGCAGTCAGAAGTCCCACAAGGAACCATCTATACTTAGTTCCTAAGAGTTGGGTACCACAACTTCAACCAGTGATATCTTGGTGACTTTAAGGGCAGCAAGATAATTCTGTTAGTTCCAGAATTACCAGCGTAACCAGAGCCGAGCTCGGCTCGTCAAGACCGACTGCCTAATGGTCGTTGTGGGGCTGGAGTGAGGGAGGTAAAAGCACCACGTGGTCACAGGATGATTCGGAAGTTCATGCCCACCCTTCTCATTATCTGATGACACTACAGCACTGATAATGTTGTTCTTCATGCTTGTTTTCTCCTGTGCAGCTGACTTGCAACTACTTAGCACATGGACATGCTCCAGTCCAGTGTGTTGTGTCTTCTCCTGGCAGGCGCATTCCGGCTCCTGCGCAGACAGAAAAGCTATTCCTTCTTTACTCAGGCCACAGAAACAAATCACATTTGCAGGTTTCCCAAACTAAAGGGCCATGGGAGGAAGATAATGGCAAACCTGTCGAGGTTCCACTCCCGGGCAGGTGTCTTCTTTTCCTACATTGGTGTGCAGGCCTTCTGGTGCTGAGTGAACAACATTGAACCACATACTGGCTGAGGTGTCAAGCACTCACACCTTCCTGATGGTTGTGGCGGGATGCCACAGCCAACCAAAGTATATTTTATTTAAATACCTTTAGATGGTCAGAGCACAAGAAACAGGGCATGGGTGAAATTTATGAAGGCAGGGGAACCTAAAGTGGGCAACGGATGGGCTTGACATCCTCCACACACTTAGGTACACAGGTTCCGTGGCGTGTAGGAAAAGAGTACTTGGGGCAGGAATGTGAGAGAGGGTATTGACAATTCAAACAAAAAGTAAACTACAATTTTTTTCAGTACACTTATAGTGTAGGAAGGGACCATACCTTCACCAGTCCCTCATCAGACATCAATCCCACTCGCACAACGTATAACCTTCGTACGTGCCCAAAATCTAACAAAGGATCCCCAGTTACAGGGACTGAATGGACTTCACTTGGGGGAAAATCTGGTATCTAATCTTTACACATTAACCAGCGTAAAAGGACTGGGCCACTAAAGCATAGTCTTGCTACTACATCTGCAGTCACTTAATAGCCTGTTTTGAGGTGGAGGTATCCCCCTCATTCTGAAAGTCAGTACTCTGGGTCCCTGAACTGGGTGACCAGTTGGCAAAACCAAATACCCAAATAGAGAACCTTACTGGGGTAAACAGTAAAATGTGGAAGCTGAGAGTGGCACAGCATTCTGGAGCCAAGGAGAAGATTCTCAGGGGCGGCGGGATGGCGTTTGAGACAGGGAGGCAGCTGGTTAGCGGTGTGTTAGAGAAAACAAAGTGTCATGAAGAAAACCCAGTTCATGGTCAAATCACACAAACCCTTCATCAAATGAAGACTGAAGCAAAAAAATACGGAAACAAATGAGAAAGTAGACAATCAATCTAGTAGCCAGGTATCGGAGAGTAAACATCCTACCTCCACAACAGACATTGCCGCTTCAGTCCATGGCTGTCTTATAAATGGCTATTTTAAAAAAAATGTCTTTAGCCTTCGAGCTGAACGTGTAGTCTTGCTAAGGCTATGTGGCATTCACGTTTTCATTGGCTTACGCTTGTACAACCTGACCCCTTAAATTTAGAACTTTGTAGACATCCTTCAAGACCAACCAGTGACCATGAGTCACCCACCATTAAAGCAGAAACTGGTCCAGGTTCTTGGAGTCAGTACCGTTGGTGTAAATTACTACCATCAAAACACATGTAGGTGTCATTTCTTTCTGTCAATTTGCCTCTTATGTTCTTATCAATAGGTTCATTCTCATTCACTGTATTATGTAGCAGCGCCAACACTTTACCAGGGTACTGGTGAGGATGAGAGCATTATGGTGTGGTCATCTTTTCAACAAATTAGCAGAATAAGGTAGGGTATCGGAGGCACGCCTGACTAAGTTGACTCCTTTTACAGATGTGTAAATCCTCGTAGGTTTGCATTTGTGATTGGTTGATGTGTGCGTTCTCAAGATCGATCAAGGTGGAATTTTGTGGTGAGAATATTTTATGGAATTTACAGATGTGAGCCTTGTACTAACTTAGACACTGTCAATTAATGAGGCCCTTGATTGCAATTCCTTTGCCAACGCTGGAGTTACCCATATGTACGGTTCTGTCTTTTGCACGCTGGTCATCTGGTCCTGAAAGGGTAGATACTATGAATCCTTCTGCTGCCCCATCAAGTATGACAAACTAGAGATGGGAGCTCGGATCTTCTATGCACATCTCCATAACCATCCAATCTGAGCAGCAGTTATCATTCAACTTCGCTGTGTCCTGGAGGTTCCAGATCCATCCGTGAGCTTGAGTGGGCAACCTATTTCTGAGGCAGCCGTTGCCAGAGGTAGCGGCCGTCAGTCAATGTTTTGATCTAGTTTTGATCCAAGCCAATGAGCCAAAAGAGTAAAGCCCCTGCATGCCGTTCCGCAATCCCGGAGACTCCACAACAATTGATTGCCATTGGCACTTCTGTGATGAAGATCCAGGAAATGCTGTCTCAGTTTTAGCTCAGTGAAAAATGCATCATTTGTAGAGATCAGTGTGAAACCTCAAACGTCCACTCTCGATAGAACACGAACCATTGACTTGGGTAATAGTTAAAACCTGTTGGCAGCTATCTAGCTGTACCAATTATTACTAATCTATACACATCAGTGAATCATCCCAAAGGCCATCAAACAAATATGTAGCACACACTAGCCCGGTTGAAGAGTAAGACCCCTCCTTGGGGTTTTAGCTGGTGATTTACAACCTAGCTTGGTTATGTGATGTTTTGCTTTCTTTTCACTTCAGGTGATGGAATTTGACACTCCGTCCGTGCTGCTGTCCAATGAGAACACGCGCTTCTACTCCATGTTTGCGGCGGTGGAGAACAAGATGACCACCAAGGGCTGAAAAAGAAGATACCTTCGTTATGAGCCCCCACTGCGTGGGGTGTGTCCCCATACCCTGCCTGTGGCAGGTATCCCCCCTATTTACGTCATAATAAAGTGAAATATTTGCCTTTGCACACTCTCCACCCCCTTAATTTTATTTTAGCACAAACATTGGAGGACTGATTTTTTTTTTAAACTGTATCTGCTGCTATTTTGTTTTATTGTATACCACATTCATATTTACTAAGCTGATAATTGAAGATGTGTTTTGTTAAACACAGTGTAAAAAATACAAATTAAATTGCTCTGGCCCTCCTTCAAACTCCCCTGTGACGGGGCCTGGGCAGCCGTGCTGTCTACATTTAGCTATACAGGAATCTGTATATAACCCAATAATTACAGTCAGGATGTAAGCTGGTTTGTTTTATATTAAAATGAGCACTGGGGTAAGAATTTCAGTGCCTATTTTTTTCTATCATTTGTACAGATTACTGTACGGGAGATCTGGTTTTGATATATGTATATATAAATATATATGAGAATATATGATATAAAAGATGTACATTATGACACAGTCTTTGTCTCTTCTTTGGGCTTGATGGGCAGTGTTCCGCATATCTTCGGTTGTGAGGGTGGTCGACTGTGTGTGTTTGGCTTTCTGGAGTCGTAAAAAGTGTGCATTGAATGTACGTGCATGTAGCAGATCACTTTAAACTTAACTTGCATTGTGTTGCTATAACTCAGGAAGGGGAGAGGGAGAGAGAAATGCAAGCAACAGGATTCCTGATGGTCCTTTTGCTGAGGCAAGATACCGCAGTTATTTGTCAACTTACTTGATCCAGTGGTTCTGAGTTTTGTGGAAGATCCTTAGTTTCAGAGAACAAAAGCATGGCACAACCTTAGTCTTCAACTATGAACAAAAGATGGTTACATTCAGTTAATGGAATTCATTAAAAACAAACATTTCAGGCAGGCATTTGAGTGATACCAACTGCATCATGGGAGTGGCCAGAGAACGAGCTAGGGCCACCTTGCGTATCTGGCTGGAGTCTACTTCCGCCAAATTCAAAACTTCCCTATGTCTGTTTCCTCTTCTGCGTCCTCCAGCCCTCTGAAGTGGTCTAGGTGAAGTGTAGTGCTTTATAACATGTATATTAAAAAAGAACAAAATTTAGGCGGTGCCACTCCCATTTTTCAGGATCTCAGGAAGAAAGATCTGAGAAGCCTCAGCCAGGTCAATGAGAATCATCACAACTTGTTTCTTATGGGTATTCGTGCAGGAAGCAGCGTCTGGCGCTTTCTCTTCGCAGAAGCCCTTCATTTGGCATCAGTTCCCTTTTATCTGCAACCGCCACGGACCAGGACCAGGACCTGGACCTGGAGTCGCTGAGAATTTTTCTCACCATTTTCCTGATAATTTTCTTTCTTTTTTACTTGCAATGTCATCTCCCAACTCTTCGAGTCTTGTGGGGCCTGTTGTCGACTAATGCTGATGACGCCTTGCACACAGTGTGGTTATGATGAATGGGGAGGGCTATGTCATGACGTCATGTGTTCTCTGACAGTAAACACACACCAAAGTTTGGGAAAAGGTAGGAAAGTTCTTCCTGGCCTTTATTAGGTAGAAGTCTAGGGCATTTATCTAGGGCGCCATTAAGGTAATGCACTGTTAGGAAATTATTTTTCAACCCTCCTCAGAGTGACGCAAAGAAAACACAAACACCAGGCAAGGCTCCGGAACAGATGAAATGTTTCTTGAGGTACCAAGGTTTATTGGCAGGCCAAGGCAGAAGGCAGACGCACATCCCAGTGTTACGTCTTACAAGCTGGCATCTTCTGCCCTAAAGCATATAAGTCATGCACTTATATATGTTAATAAGTGCTGTCACAGCACAACCCCAAAAGGGGACACAGTCCAAACATGGGCACGCACATACAAAAGAAATGCTGCATATACAAAACTTAAAGTCCATAGTGTAAAAATATACATAATGCAGTGTGAGCATGAACATGTGAACAGACAACAGGTGGTCCCTAAAGAAAAGGGGGCTGGGTTGCTGACTGGCTGAACTTAGTGTGATACCGAGCTAAACTTAACAACGTGGCTTGGAGATGTTTGTTTGTACAACTGGCATAGGTGTCAGAGAGGTCAGTAGGGAAGTCTTACTGGGATTCAGATAATGGAGGAGAGAATTGGAACTAAAGTATCATATCTATAGGTACATACATGTGAATATATATTTTTCCCAACAATATCTCCTTTTTGATAGTAATATACTTGATTGCAAAAACAAATATATATTATATACATTGAACAAGCATAGTAATAACGTATCAATAAAATACATATCTTCGGATAGCATTCCACATTTTGTTTAGATGAAACACATATATTGTCATCTAGATCTACACCTATGAGGTATTCATTATTTAAACATAGACTAAATGGTATGCTAGTGCCCAATGCATTCATGTGTTATGGGTCTATAGCCATTAAATCAAACATTTCTTTGTGCTTCCTCTACATCTTGGTGTATTCTAAGATACCTGTGGGCTAGCTCCTGCTCTGTAGGAGGTAAAACTTTAACTGCAGAAATCGAATAGCTGCTCTTACTACAGAATTGCTGGAGCATGGCAAAAGTTATAGATATGCAGTCTTTCTGTTACTCAGTCCTAAGCTACTTTCTCTAATTGTCAGAGAAGCAATGGCACGCAGTGTGCTGTCCTCTGCTTCTCCTACTGATCTGCAGTCGTTTTGTTCAGGGGCCACTTCATGGACCTGCCCTGCGGTGTCCTCTTCAGTCTATTTTTCTGCAGGTGTGACCATCACCCTTCTTCGAGATTATGTTGTGTGCTTCATTCAACTGCATCAGTTGGTGTCACCTGACACTTGATGAGGAGCTCTCAGTGTGGTTCTTAGGAATGGTCTGGTCTGTCTCCCCCTTTCCTGGTATATTGCGCTGCTCCACAAGTTGCAGGTGCTCATCTGTTGCAGGCACGTCAGTCTTGGTTGTTGTTGGTGCGGATCTGCACCTAGTGCCGTGAATCCACTCAGGACGTCCCTGTACCTTCACTGCCATCCGCGTCACCAGGAGTACGAGGTGTGGTCCAGTCCACCTAGAACTAAGAGAAACATCTTTTATTTTTCTCACCATGACCATGTCTCCAGCTTTAAAAGAATGTGTGGGCTCGGAGGACGGATGGGGCAAAGCTTCCTTCACCTGGTGATGGTGATGCCTCAAGAATGATGACAATTTTATTGCATAGTCAGAAATTTTTTCATCTGTCCACAGCAGTGCTGCTTGAGATGCTGGGAGAGGCAACCTCAACCCCACAGACATAGGCCGCCCCATCAGTACCTCATGGGGGGACAAAAAGGGTTGTCCTAGATGACATTGCCCTTATGGCATGCAGCACCAAAGGCAGAGTATCAGGACATTTCAGGCCTGTTGCATCAGTTGTTTTTGCTAATCTATTTTTTATAGTGGAGTTCATCCTCTCCACCTGTCCTGAACTTTGGGGGTGGTAAGGGACATGCAGTTTCCACTCTATTCCCAAACATTCACACATCTTTTGCACCACTGCAGCCACAAATTCACCCCCTCTGTCGCTATTAATACCCTGGGGGACCCCAAATCAAGCATCGCACCACAGTTGCCGCATCATTCTTCCTTGTGGGAAACGCCTCCACCCATTTTGAAAATTGATCCACACACACCAGCAAATATTTGAATCCATTCACTGGGGGCATACAGGCAAAGTCTATTTGGACATTGGTAAACGGCCCCTGTGGTACTGGTAAGTGATCATGTGTAGCAGGGGACCGGCCTTTAGTATGTTTGGCACAGACAAGACATTTGGAGCAGAATTATGCAGTGAAGGCTGTTATCCCTGGTGCAAACCATTCCTGTCTAATTAGCTCATTCATCCCACCTTGTGCCATGTGAGTGGGTCCATGAGCAAGCCTTGCAAAGGGAAGGAACATACTACGTGGAGCCACAGGTCTCCCATCCTGGTGGAACCATAATCCCTCATCATTTTGCAAACACTCAGCATCAATCCACACTCTTTCCTCAGCTAGTGTTGCAGACCATTGTGCTTCCTTTACATCAGCTAGCAACAATTGTCTCTGAATAAGCTGAATTTTTTTAATGCCTTTTGCCATTAGGGGCACCATCTGTACAGGCTGTAACATGCTCCCTCTTGCTGCTGTGTCAGCCAAGGCGTTTCCTCTGGCTATCTTGGTGCTAGCCCCTGTATGTGCCTCGCATTTTATGACTGCAATGCTGTTGGGTAGTAGTATTCCTTTTAACAAGTTCTTTACTAAAAGGCCATTTTGAATGGGGCGCCCTGCTGCTGTTATTAAACCACGATACTGCCACAGCTGGCCAAAATCGTGGAGAACTCCAAAGGCATAACGTGAGTCAGTTTAAATGTTAACAGTTTTCCCCTCGGCTAGGATGCATGCTCTTGTTACAGCACACAGCTCAGCTTGCTGGGCAGATGTGCCAGGGGGCAGAGCTGCGCTTTCAATTATGGTGTCTACTGTTGTTATCGCATACCCTGCTCTGTAATCGGTGTCTGTTAGTCTACTGGAGGAACCATCAGTGTACCACTCATAGTCTGCCTTTTCTAAAGGTGTCTGTTATAAATCTGGTCTGGGTGTGGTGCATGTTTCTACAACCTCAACACAATCATGGTCAGGGGTCTCATCAGAATCACCTATTGCAGGTAATAATGTTGCCAAATTAACAGGTGGGCATTTTTTAATGGTAATATTAGTGTTAGACAACAATGTGACCTCATAACCCGTGCGCCTGGCTGCCGAAAAATGCTGTGTTGCTGCTGATGACAACAACTGTACTGACTGTGGCACATAAACAAAACAAGGGTAGTCCATCACAATGGGAGCCGCCCTCTTTACCAGCACAGCGGCTGCCGCCACTGCTCTCAAACAGGCTGGATGCCCAGTCACTGCCGAAGGCAAAGTCACAGAGTAATGCGCAACAGGTCTTTTTCCAGAGCCATGCTGCTGTGTCAGTACACCATTTGCAATACCATTTTGCTCTGACACACAGAGATGGAAGGGTAGTTTGTAATCAGGCAGCCCCAATTTTGGCGCAGTACACAATGTCCCTTTCAGTTTCTTGAAACATTCTGCAAGTTCATTAGTCCATACAATGTTGTTGGGTGCATCTTGTAGTGTGCATTTCCTCAAGAATGCATCATAGGATCTGTACTCCGGGATCTACTGGCGGCAGTAGTCCATCACTCCCAAGAATGATGAAAACTTAAAGTCCATAGTGTAAAAATATACATAATGCAGTGTGAGCATGAACACATGAACAAACAGGTGGTCCCTAAAGAAAAGGGGGCAGGGTTGCTGACTGGCTGAACTTAAAGTGTGAGACCGAGCTAAACTTACCAACGTGGCTTGGAGATGTTTGTTTGTACAACTGGCATAGGTGTCATAGAGGTCAGTAGGGAAGTCTTACTGGGATTCAGATAATGGAGGAGAGAATTGGAACTAAAGTATCATATCTATAGGTACATACATGTGAATATATATTTTTCCCAACACGCACTCTCTCCAATTTGGTCTCTGAGCTGCTTTACTTAAACAAAATATAAGGAACATAAGAGCTTCTCCGTTGCTCGTCTTCCCACCATGGTAAGAAATTTAGGAGCGAAAGGGAACCCTCTTCTTTCCGCACCCCATTCCTGCTTTGCAACCACTAACATTTCAGGTGAGCTTCCTTATAGCTGGCTTGCATCTTGGACTCCCAGATGGAGGCCTTTCAGAAGCCTGTGGCAGTCATTTCTGCAACACCTCCCTGTGATGCTTCCACATCAGCCATCAAAGTATCCCCAGCCACTGCATCTCTGCTCCAGCATCATCTTCTAGCTCCGCACTCCCCTCCAGGTTGTCACTGAAGCTTACCTCGACACCGGACATGACGCCAGTGGTATGGTTACTGATAACACTATAACTTCTCATTCAGATTAATTAACACATCTAATTTTGCTGGTTGTATGCTCAAAACTAAGCATTACCTGCTGGAAGGTTCCCCTGACTTTTCTGATCCCTGTTGACTAAGACAATAGCAACCGGGGAGATACATTTAAGCCTACTGTGACCGGGTCATCGGGTCTCCGGTCACAACATTGGCCGCTGAGCCGCATCTGCAGTGCCCCGGGGGAACAACGCAGAGCAGCGACCCCCAGGATGTGTCTATCAGTCCGGATATCCGGGTTGATTGGGCGGGACTGACGGGTCAAAAGGTGAACACGGAGGAGGTGAAGGCGCACGACTCCAGGAAGCCGCAAGGAGTGAGGAGAACCCCGGAGAGGCAAGACGGGACGACAAGGGCGAGGAGAGCCGTAAAGACGAGAGCGGTGAAGAAGGCGACGGGTGGAGAGAGGTTACTGTACCCAAGGCCGTTGGACGAACGGACCCACCACGTCCCTGGAGGGGCGTGGTTGTCCCAGGTACGATCGTATCTCAAATTTAGTTATTTTCCGTTTGTAAGCCGGAACGGGAGTGAGGGGCACATAGCGGGGGAGGGAACCGAGGACCAAGTTCCAAGAAACGCGCAAGTGAACTGAGAGTGCATGTGCCTCTAACCACACAATACCCTTCCCAGATAGGGACTGTGAAGTACAATAGTCCTATGAGAGGAGCCTGAAAGTCCCAATATTCTTTTGGTTGCACAATAAACACTTATGGGCTATTAGGTTTCTAAGGCCAAAACCCTATCCGGTCACCATCCGTCACTACTACACCCCTTCCTGTCACCACCCTACTACTAACCTACCCTAACATAATCCCCAGACCTCTAATACTTACCTCTTTCTTTATTCCCGGGGTCCACCGCCGATGGTTGAAACAGAGCCACCCCAACTATCCCGATCTACATGCCACCGCGCCGACATCCATTAAAGGAAGAACCTAGAGAGATAGAGGAAAAGAACATTATTACCTGGACTAAAACCCCCAAGGAAAAGTCCTGCAAGAAACCAGAAAGGAATTAGGAGAGTCTTTAAAAACCCAGCGTAAAGAAAATAAAGAGCACTTGGGAAAGAGAAAGTGTCTCATGTATCTTTAATGCCTTAAAACTATCAGGGTCCCAGGGGGACCCACCACACCTACCCTGGATTGTAGTACTGCCATCTTAGCAGATCTACATAAGGCTAATGGGCTGGATATGTCCCCCGATACAGAGTTTTCAGTGCCAAAAGGTCCACCCAACTGAACAGATTGACTATACAGTCTTTATAAGGATAGCCGCAGAGCCGTCTATACGACTCCCCACAGAGCGGCCTAGGTCCTCACTGTTCATGGAAATTCTCATGGTTTAGCAGACCTGGGGATAGATGCTGCCATGCAAGAAAAGAGCTCTGGTGGGCTGTGTCAATGGAGGTCTTGGCAGGATGTCAGAATAGCTTTGAAGCCAAGCGGTCTGCAACCAGGAGGTGCCACTGGGCTCCCTACTATCTGCTTATGTGAACACCATTTAGAAGACTCTCAACTGATGGAGAATCTAAAAGGTTAGATGATCTGTTCAAAACGTTCTGTACCTCAGCCAATCCTGCAGAGGGGTTCTAAGGTCACTCGCCTTTAGCAAGGTAAGAAGCAGTTTGCAACCAGCAGCTCTAGCATCTCATTTTGCCAGAACAAATGAGGAAACATGTAACTGAATTACTCCAAGATTGATTGAATGCCTCAAAGCAGGTAATGCACACGAGCTCAGACACCGTGAACGCTCTGGCTTTGTCAATATGCTCTGGTATAGTTCTCTGCCACCCAATCTGAATGTGGACAACAGGCTTTTCAAGAGACGCTCAGGTGGAGCTCTTGAATATATGCCCTTTGATGGGCTGCACGGTTTTGGTGGAAGCGGTTTAAACAAAATTAGGGTGACGGTTAGAGCGCCATTTTTATCATCTTCCTAGTGACTCCACTCTCAATACTGCATGTTCTTGAGGACACTTGCCACCAGTTTGGAACAGTAATGCAAACACAATTGTATGCCTTCTCCTCCGCACACAACACCAAAGCCTCAGTTCTTGGAATATGCATACCTCAAGGGTCTGGTTGGGCATCAGCATTTGTTTCGTGATGATAGACTATAGGATCTTGGGAGATGTTGAGATAAACCAACTCCACTAAGACAGTAAGATCCGTAGTGAGACTGCTGGGTCTAATGACCTCTTGCATCTTTCTGGTACCCCCCCCCCCCCCTCATGAATGCGCATTAGATTTCTACAACTGTTGCAGCACATTCAGTAAAACTGATATTGTGGAAGCCCAAAGCAACTTATTTTTGCTGCCACTGAGGTCTTGCTACAATAGAAGCCTTCTCTGACCTGTTTGAAATCTGACCCGTTTCAACCACTCTGGTGACGCTGACAATGGTATGGATGCTTCATCACAAAGTTGGGAAGCCCATCTCATGACCTTCAGTGCTTTGTGGTCCCTGCAAGGAATAATCTACTTATCAGCTTGCTGGAGCTGAGAGTGATGAGACTGCCTCTAAAAGTATTCCTTACCCATCTGAAAGAAAAGCCAGTACAAATGCTGAGAGTGGACTCAGTCCTTGATGGCATTCTCAAGTCCGCACAATGGACCTCCAGCTCGAGTGTGCACGACCATGCCGTAACACTGGGGGAAAGCACTACCATAACAAATAAAATCTTCACTGCTTGGCCCATCTCAGAGAATTAATATTGGGGGAAGGAGAGAGAACCCTCAAACAGAGGAACCATATCCCACCAGGGATGGTATAATAAACTCTGGGGAATCAGGAAACACATTGATAACATGGGTAAAGTGAAACATGGGAACAGGGGACCTACGGGATCCCAGAAAAGATTTGAGTAGCCTAACTGAGCTTGACAAAGCATCTGGTACCATATCTAATGAAAAGTTTGGGCTACTCGTATTCCTGCGCATTTGCCAGCTACAGAACAGAAAACTACACAAGGGCTAGGGGCAGCCGACTCAGCCACAGTCTCCCAAACCCACAATCACCCACCAATCGAGGAACGGCAGCAACCAATCCTTGCACTATAGGGTTTACTAAGACCTCAAATGATGACTTTTGCTTCACAGCTCACTTGGCTGGTCAGAAGACCTACACCAGACATACCAACACAGCCTGGTGCAAATGGCAGAACAGCAAGAGCCATTCCACATATAGGAGGCCAAGGAATTGACAAACATACACTGCACAAAAACAGCATTATATAACAATAAAATGGCCATGTTTCTCTGACCAAGCAGAGAGGTGTGGTTTGCAAACCAGTTTGAAAGAGGCAGTGGAGCTTTGCCAGTGGGCCATTAAGACTGTCTATTGAGTATGAGTGGCAACTGTTGCAAGAGGTTACAGATCTGATCTTCCATACCTGGGGACTCCAGTGATAGAGCCGTTTGCAATGACATGCACTGTCTTTCAGACTACAATGTGTTTCCACGCTTACCTGCGATGCAGAGCATGTTGCAGAAAATACACATTTACACAGTGCGCATGATTTTGATTGCTGCAGATGGGCCCCGTTGACCTTGGCCTCAAACCTTGTTCAGTTGAGATGTGACCTCTCTATGGTCTTTACCCTTGCAGGACAACCTAAAAACTCATAATGAGGAACAGTTGTTCCACCCAAGTGCAAAACTCTAAATCCACAAGCCTGGAACATGAGAGCTTAACTCCCTCTTCTTGTGAACTTCTGGAGGGTCTGTTAGTAGTAACAACACCTCCGGCAGATAGATGTTTTCTAGCAGATTGATGTTGCTACAATCCCATAATTTCCCTCCAAACTCAAATGGTCCGGATTCTTCCATTTGCTGTACCCGTGGGAGAGGAAGATCAAAACAGTGGGATGGGTCAGGGCGAGATAGAAGCCATGTTTAGCTTTTATTAGTTCACCTGGTTCCGTATTCAAGTGTCCTGAAGTCTCTGACTTCCTGAAAGTGTTGGAAAGACCATTAAGGGTTTTATCAAAGGATCTTAACTTTGTTCCATCATATTCGTGGCCCGTGACCTCCTATATCAGCAGCAATTTCTTACTTGGGAGGTGGCTTTTCTTATGGTTGTTAAACCTGCCAAATGCGTCGGTGAGTTGCAGGCTCTTTTGATTTTACTTCTTTGGTGATATTTTTTTTAAACACTAGTTGGTCCAAAAGGTACAAACACTGATTCTTCATAAAGTGGAGAATGAGGGGACAAGTCTTCGATCAATACCTTACCTGGCTTTTTCTCTCTTCACCCTTTAAAAGGAAGTGGACAGGTTACATCGGTGACATCTCAGAGGCGCCTCACCTGAGACATCCACAGGACTCGACCAATGAGAGCGCAGATCACGTTTCTGAAAGCTTGGACCACCTGAGGATCTGGAAACAAGACCACCTCCAGAATCCTTTCTGTTAAACATTTGTTAGAAGTCGGCAGGGCGGCCTCCGCCTGAAGTTATTGGTACTCGCTTGACTAGAAATAAGTCTGGCACATTAACTTTCTTAAAGGGAGTCCCCGGCCCTTCACTCTGAGCGTGGCTACCTGTTCCCCTTTTAACTTCTTCGCCAAGCATCATAGCTTTGATTCGTAAGCCTGGACCCACCTGCATTTTGGGCAAGCTGTCCTCAACTTTTTTTCTGCTGTAATACACTATAACGGTATCCACGAGCATAATGTGGGATTGGCTCAATTAAGCAATCCGCAGAGCGATAATCTGGTTAAATAGGTGACTTGCTTTTGTTAACGTTTTCTGAGTATGTTCTCGCGGCTCAAGCACCCTTTTGAGAATATTGGAGTGTGCTATACTTGTGTTTGGCTCCGTTCCCTACACCCTTGGTCTCCATAAAGGCCAGTGCTTAACTTGTAAATAAAAATGTGCCGGTGCCCAAAGCCCTCCTCTTAAACATGCGGTTGCTGCAATTAAATATGGTTACACTGAATACTGACGCAGCATAAACCTGAAGCCATCTCGGGCCTCTTCAATCCATTTACAGCTCCCTCCCCGCCCCTTCAGCTCAATCTTGTAGTTTTCTGCTTTCTCCCATTGTGACGCTTTTTCGTTTTTCCCTTCCTCCGCCTCTCCCGTATGTGTCTTTTGCTCGCAGCAAATGTTTGAGGCAAAAGAATAAGCGTCGGCCCTCAAAAATAAGTGCCGGTGCTCAGCACCGGAAACAACAAGCACAAATTAAGCACTGATAAAGGCTCTGAAAGTGATGGGACTGGCGCACCTCGCATCATGTGCTGTTCCATTCGGCCACTGTCCTGTAACACTGTCCCGGATAGGGCCACCTGGTGCCGGTAACGCCTCACTGCTGAAAAGTTTCCTGACCCAGGTTGCAGCAAAAGGAGTGCACCATGGGCGTTTCAGCAGCACAATTGTTACTGCACACAGCACTCACACACACACACACACACACACACACACGCACCCGCAGCATCTATGTGACTTTATTCAAGTTTGAAAGAACGGGCTCCAAAGTTATTTTCTCTGAATTTCTTCTTAGCTCTTGGACTTTGTCTTCTGTTCACCCTAACACGATCCGATGAGATGTCCCACCACAATTCAGAATTATGTTACTTCTTCTTAAGTCAAATTACTCCCGGCTCCCTCGTTCTTAGTGCGTGCGTGTCGCGCCACCTCGTGGATATACTGAGAACTGCACACGGAGGTAATTAAACGAAAGCTTGTGAGCCCCCCACGCGCGTACTTGGAAAGTTTTGAAGTCTACAATGAAGGTTATGTTCGTGTGGCATTACATACCCAGGGCGAGTTGCTGGGGCCGTGGAGGGATGTTCACGTGGTAGAAACATTGAAACAAGCATTTGCAATGCAACGGGTCTCGCGTTTGCTCATGTTAGAGCTGATAGCGTTGTAAACACCTAACCGGACTTTTCACTCGTCATGAAACCTATCGGTAAAAGTGAAATAACCGGAAAAAGTGCAATTAAGTGTGTAACAGGGTCGATATTATGTAAAGCGCTCGACTTCTGCCAAGCGAGATCGCGCTGAGCAAATAGATAAAAAGTAGTCCACGAACCGGACGGAAAACAGCGAGCCTCGCATGTTTTCTGTACTTGGTCGATGCGCACGAGGAGGGCTATCCACCGGAAAAGGTATGACGTATGCGTGCCTTCCACTAATTAAATTAAGCAGATTCTAACAGGCAAGCCCACGAGCCAATGAAATACACTGACATGACGTGGTGGACGGGGCTCTGAGCCCTTTTTAATTCCTAAAGCGTCTTGCTCAGCGAAACGCATGGCAAGCGACGCAGGCTCGACCCTAAAAATGTACGTCAACCATTTGTAAAGCAGAAATGGAGATTTTGAAAAAGAAATAATAGGAGCGATTTCCCCTCCCCCTCTTTACTTGAAATTAGGACAATTTCAGGCGGTATGAAGATAAATTAAAGTCATTTTTACTTTAAAAATCGAGTCTCTCCCAATTAAATCAGACTGCTGGCATGTATGGAAAAGAACATTTCAAAACAGGATTATAAATAAATGGGGAAATTAGGGTTGTCTGCTATTTCTTCAAAATTTGCCTTTTAGGTGTCTATATATTGTTATGCATAGTTTTGGGGGGTAACATTGGTAAGAACTAATAATGGCTTTTCCCCCTTGGATGCCGAGGCTTTTCCTCCCCCAGTGCTGACCCCTCTTTTGAAATTTGTAATTGTATTTATATAGCCCTTACGACCCCTGACGAGGCGTCAAAGTGCTTTTTGGCAGGTAGCACGCTACTACGGATCCCAAAATGATGAGTTGTGGATTAGTAGAGGGAAATATGAGTTAATCTGAGCGCTGGACATGCAAGGCTGTTAGTTGGATTGAACAGAATAATGGAGGGATAGAAGAGGGAAGAATCTATAAAGTGTTATTTGGGAAATCATAGTAGTAAGATGAGGTTTGGGATGAGTAAAAGGAGAGATGGGGGAGGGAAGAGTCTGTAGAACGGGATTAGGGAGGTTATAGTAATAAAATGAGGTTTGGGATGAGTCAAAGGAGAGATACATGAGGGAAGAATTTAGTAGGGTTGTTTGGGAGATCATAACAGTAAACTGAGGTTTGGATGAGCCAAGGAGGGGTAGAGGAGGAGAGAGTCTAGGAAGGGTTAATTGGAGATCATAGTAGTAGAGTGAGGTTTGGGATGAGTGGAGGTAGAGGACAGATTGAGAGCGGTATAGGGTGAGACATCAGTGCATTAGAGAGAGTCAATTTAGTTTCCTCTTCTATAGTAGGAGTAAAGTAATAAATATATAGACACATGATTAAATAAAAAGGAATATATGTATAAGGAAGATAATATAGAGAGATTTAAAACTGTATAAACGCAGACTTTCAAGTGTTGCAGTATTTCAAAGCAATTTGTGTATTTTTTAATAACAAAGTTTTTTTTATTTTTTTTATTTCATCTTTTCTTCAATATTTCAGTAGTGAAGTGCTTGTAAATAACTTGTTATGGTAATATTTACATATTGTGATAGATAAAACAGAGACCTATAAGCATCTAATAAATGCAATGACCTATAAACATGTTAAGCATAGAATAATATATATATTTAACCGTACATAATATATAGATACTCTTTAGGCCTGCTTAACAAATGTATATATGTTAAAAACCAAAGATATTGTACAACGAAATACACGTATCTAGGTATATACATATAATCAAAATATAGATGTTTACATACAATGGGATATGCTGTAAATTACTGTTCGAGTATTGTGGTTATGTAGGAAGGAGCCAACTCTTGAGTAGTCTTCTGAAGATAAGATAGTTATCCGTAGATGTTTGGGGTATTTGCTTTCATAACTTTTTTCACAAGAGGTATTCAGGCCACAATTCTTGTATCCTATTTTTACCACAAATTGTGGATTAAATAATGAAAAAAGTGCTGTGCAAGAAAGTGTTTGTTTTTCCTAAAAGCGGCATCAACTATAGGTTTGCAGTGCTGAAATTATGCTCTTCCCAACAGTCTGGAACATCATTTGAAACATTCTTTCAGTACTTTTGCATTTTCCCAAGTGGTAGTCTATTTTTTTTCTATGTTTCATGGTCTCTGCCTACTTACAGTTTGTGGTGGAAACAGGTATGAAAGCGATGGGTGAAACCAGAAATCTATACATTACATCTCTCACAACTTTATGGTTGCAGGGACATACAGAGTCTGTTGTCCCAAAATGCACAATACCCAGAGACAACTGAGCTTATAATGGTATTTCATTGTGTATATATCATGCAGCAACTCATATGATAAAATATAAAAAATGAGGCATGTATATGAAGGAAACCTATACATGTTTTAAATTTTGCCAACTTAGTGAGTTTAGAAACAGTGGTTATTTGTACAGTTCTGCATTTGGGGTTACCCGGTCTATCGTGATTCAGAGGGCATTTTGCAAAATTAGTTCTTTTTTGCACACCAGCTAACATTTAGGAGCCATAAATGGAGAGAAATTCAACTGCCAATAAATATTCTACTATTTTATGTTCCCACACTTCAGACAAAAATACTACCCCACTTGTGTGTCTGGGCCTATTGCCCGCTACAGTACAAGAAAGGGCCCAACACGCGACGTGGAGACATCAAAATTTTGCTCATTCTGGCAACGTGGGTAGTTTATGGTATTTGGGCCACAGTTTGATGACCATCAAGGGAAACTTACCAAACCCAGACATTTCTGACAACTAGACAACCAGGCAGCACAGGATGGTGTGACTTGTGTGGACCGCACTACATTTTTCTACTCAGAGTGCCATGCAAATTTTAAACATTGGCTAAAATCACACATTTTTCTCACATTTGTGAAAATTAAACTCATTTTGGCAATTTGTGTAGCTGTGACATTTGGGCCTGGGATCGGCCACCTCCCAGGGAACCCTACTAAACCCAGACATTTCTGAAATCTAGACACAAAGAGAAATATAGGTTGGCCCGAGTTGCATGGATGACACTAGGTTTTTTCACCAAGAATGCCCTGCAAACCTCAAACCTTGGCTAAATACATGCATTTTCCTCACATCTTTGTTAGTGAAAGTTCTGGACTGACCAGGGATCCCCAAAATTCCTACCATCCACATATCCCACAGTTCCCCAGATAAAAATAGTACCCCACTTTTGTGACTGAACCTATTATTGATTGCGACAGAAACCGATGAAAACTGGGACCAGAAGAACTCAATATGATCTTCTCATGGCCCATGGTTTAATTGGTTCTGGTCTCACTTAAAAGCCTCATCGTAGATCAGAGTAAAAGAAGATGGTGCATAATGGTGCGACTGCTTTCACTTTTTACACTAGGAAATCAGCAACTTGCGAGCGCTGATCATCAGAGTCACACAAAAAAATCAGAACACAAGGGAAGCTCTTCCCTCACGTTCAGAATTTCATTTGTGAAAATAAAATCTTTCTGGTACTTGCACCAGAAGGATCTTCTTGCTCAGTGTGGTAGATGAACATTCACGTCCACAACCCTGTGAATGAAGGAAGTGCAGGGGACATGAATGGTTCTCCTGCCTCACTGAAGGAGTTAAAGAACTTTAAAGGCTTTGGTGTAACCTGTCTGCTATGGAAATGATGTTTACATCAAAAGACTGTACATGCCAATACTTAGCAGTTTCCTTGTGTAGACTCTATTTTGGTCTTGCTCATTTGGAAGCCTCAGACACACACTTCCTGTCTTTGTTAACTACTTCTTTTTACTCTGTGAGACACAATATGGCTCTCTCTGTAGAAGGGCTTGGTAGCTGTGAACTGTATGAATCTGCATGCATAGCCGCCAAGTTTCCCGGGTCCATATTTGATGTGCTGCTACACTCCAGAATTCAAAGTAAAAACCTGCAATGGGGAGCACATCACACATGGACTTGGAAAACTTGGAAGGTCTGTGAATGAATGGTAAAATTAAACATGAACATTCCTGTGAACAGGCTGTTGTAGTAAGCCCTGCCCTCGCCCTCCAGCTGCTCACTCCTTTTTTGAGCTTTGTTTTTGGATGGCGTGTCATGGGTGAAGTGGAAAAGGAGTTCATACCACTTTGCTTCACGCTCAATTTTTGCTCACCTTGCATGTGACCCCATGAATTTAGTTTCTTTTACTTTAAGGGAATATGTGACAAACTCTTACAGAATGGAGCTTTCAGGGCATTTCTCCATCCATTGTCTCTCCAGTACAGATAATATTGTTTTTTGTAGCATCAAAATAATTTCCACTTAGCTTCTTTTCAGCTGTGTTAACTATTCTACAATGTTTCCAGTAGCACAGCCTCTGAGTGTGAACTACACAGGTGTCTTGTTCTTCACAAAATGGTGCAAGGTGGACCAATGCCTGTGGGGGTTCACTTACTCTAGGATCAGCTCACAGACCCGAGGGATGGGGCCAATTGTTTTTTATTTTTAAACTTTGGTGGGGTCCTTTGGGGCCCAGACACTTATGCCTGGGGGCCATGGTGTGCTCACCATTCCCCATTATGTGGTCCTTATTTATTTTTTTGGAGAAGGGATCATGTGCATGTTCTGTAATGGTGACTGCAAAGAAGAATATTCTCTTGGGGGGGGCAGCCAAAGGCTTCAAGTATGGCTCTGTGTTCACAGTCTACTCTATGCCAATCCACACAATCCCATGCTATGCCACTCTACTGTACGTCACTCCATACTGCTCCAGTCTCCCCCACCTAACTCTACACCACTCTACTCCACCTCACTCTGCTCTTCGCTACTCTATTCCATGCTACTCTGCTTTACGCTGCTTCATGCCACTCTACGCCAATCCACAGTGCTGCTTTATGGCACTCTACCCTATGCTACTCCACATCCCTCCACTCCTCTCTCCTGTACACCACTCCACTCCGCTCTCTACACTTGCCCACTAACTTTTAGCCATGCTGAACCGCAGCCACACTGCTGCACAACATTGCCAAAAAGACATTGGTAAGGCCAATAGCGCTCATATAGGAAAGACCTATTGGATTTGCCAATGCTTCTTTGAGGAAGCGATGATTAGACTATCCACATCAATGAAATCTCCTTCAAGGGTTTGAGATTTTCTTTGTAAGTGTGGAGATCAGTTTCTAGCTGCTCTGGTAACTGCTGCATTTATCTTCAAAGCAGGCCTTTCATGTTTCTCCATCCGTATAGACTATGGCTAGTACGTTTCACGAGTTTATGGATCAACAAAAATGACAGGTGCACATCACTGCATTGTTTCTCTAGCAGGTACTGGGTTCCAAGACGTCATTACTTCTAACAAACAGCTTGACATACACGGTTATTAATAGATTCCTCAGAGGAATGCTCGCCTGTGTTTCATCTTCTTTATTTGAGCAATGGCTTGCATACTGTAAAAGCAAGTTCTACACCTTCCAAAAGGCTGAATTGTTTTCTTTACGCTAAAAGATGGAATAATAACCGGACACTGGCTGAACCAACTAGAACCCCACTCATTTTCCTTCTCTTAAAGATAAAGAATTTAGGACATCTGAGGCCTACAATTCCCTATGTATTTCTCAGCATAGTACACTCCATAAATGTGCTCCACTCTGCACTCTACATGCTATAAATACAAACGAGTGAGATATTTTTTCTCATCTACTGGCAAGTCATCCACTGTCTTAAGTGCCCTCGATTATATACTGTTGTTTTTTTATTGTGGCCTACTTTCCTTGATGTGAATCTTTTACGCCTCTTTAGCTTACCTAATAGGTTTCAAGTGACCTACTGTTTGCATGATTAAATGTAATGTTCTGTCTGGCACCAGGTCATCGTCAGCGGCTCAAATGTACAAAACAAACTGTGTACTGTCTAGTTTGTAGTAGCTTCCTTTAGTTCAGAAATCTCCGACTCTAATAATGTTGTTTTGATTTTGCAAAATACTTTTTTCATATAATGCCTGCTATTTTTTTGTGAGTTTATGAAATGCACCAAAAATTGAGATTTTCCTTGTTATTTTCTAAAGTGAAAGATAAACAAGCACTGGCCAGGGAGTGGGCCGAAAAAGATATAGACACAGAATGCACATTTTAATGTACTATCAATATGCACTTCTCTTTCACAACACAGAATGAAATAAAAATATTTGTGTACCTTCTGTTAGGAGTGGATGACTGACATTTGGGTAAAATGCCTTTTGATGTCTGCACACTGACCTGGAGTGTTTTCTCGAATAGGTCTGCGTTATCATGTGTGCATTTTTTTCAACATATTTTGCAACTATATACAGTACAAATTATAAGATAAAAGAAGTAAAAATGCTGCAGTCTGCAGAGGGCGTCATGTGCTCTCAAAAGAAGACATAACAAAGGAATTGTCGCAGTACTTCACCCACCTGCATGGAATCCCAGCCTTTGCACTGAAGCACATTATTATTTTTATGTGAATTAGCGCATGTAATCAGGAAAAATGCCTTCATGCAAAGTGCAATACAGTCAATGGAGCCAAAGGCCCATGCTGTAGACCAGGCTTCGCCAACAAGTAGCTTGTGAGCTACTGGTAGCTCTCCAGCTATCTAACAGTAGCTCTCCTGTGTCCAGCCTACTAAATTCGAAGCTTTTGCTTGATTTGAATTATTATATGTACACCAAGATTGAAAAGGAAGTGTATTTGAAATGAAAATGTGTGTACTTTCAGAACTGATAACCTGATGGTTGAATTTCCCAAATATATTTAAAACTGATATTTGAGAGATAAATCATGTGGCGTTGGGGAGGTTTATTACTCATATTATTACCTTGGTGCTGGGGGCATTTAAGCTATGGCTGTTATGTATTACCCACGTAATTGGCAAAGCCTTTTTTTTTTATGTTAGAGCTAACAATTCCTGCCTGATGCAGAGGTGATCACTGTGGTCAATTTTACATTAGGTAGCCTCTAACATAATCTTGTCTGATGTGGTTAATATTACAACACTAATAATTGTAGTAGCTCAGAATGATTTTTATTGTTCATAAGTAGCTCTCATAAAAAGAAAGGTTGGAGTCGCATGCTGTAGACTGTTGTGGGTGGAAAGAATAATGTGAATGACACTTGAACAGACCATGGACGAAGAGGATTGGCCTAAAGTTCTATTTGTATGTGTTTTTATTTATGATTTTTTTCTTTATTTAAAAAAACATAAAATAGAAAATACATTTTAAATATCTAATAAGGATACCCTTCTAATGATACTTGTGAATGCCATTTTGCCCAGCTCTGAGAGCTTCTCTGTTGTTTAACAAATAATGTGTCTATATGGGTTTCAGGTTCCCTCCCTATTTATTTGGGTGTAATTTGCTTGAGTTACTGACCTGTCCTGTTTTATGCTCCATAGTGGGTTAAGCTAAAATCAACAACTGGACACAATAATTACAAGGTGGTTGAGGCTTTTTCCACCCTTTGCCTCCCTTCCTGCACTCAAATGTTTAGGGCATTACTACTCGAGTGTTTCTCAGCCTTTCCGTGATTGGCAGAAGATGAATTCCTCTATTTCTGGTACATAAAGAAAAGTGGTTTTGACTTTAAATTATGGATGTGCCCAAAAAGAGATGTGTTATTTATAGCATTGCCAGCACGTGTGGTACGGCTGCTTATAAGAATAGCTATAATAATGTATGTCACAGACTCAATACTTCATTAGAAACCCTAGAAATATAATCAAAGGTACTTCACAGAGTCATTTGTCAAGTTTCACAGAGTGAATGTGCTGGTAAGCACTTTCGCACGTTTGATGTGTCTGTAATTTTATTCCAAAGACTCAAAAATATCGTCAAGGTAGATAATTATATAAATGTCCAATAGAACCCCCACCCCTGTGCACTGAACCACACAAGCGTCTGCCAAGCATCAATTATATAGCCTTGTTTTAATATTCAGCTAGGGGTTTAGGCTACCTTTTCACCTGGATTCCATTAAATCCCTGGCACCTTTGCATCATCTCTGCAGACGAGGCATAATGTCGTTTTTTTTTGTCCTGACCACAGTCGGGTGTCTAGTGAGGCCCAGATTGGTATAGATTCCAATGTAGTACTTACTCAGTGCCATACCTGGGACACCTTTCCCGCTACTCAAAGCGAGGCCCCAAGCACCCACTTTTGTGGCTCAGAGTGGTATAATCTCCTTATTCAATTCAGCATACTGGTTAAGATGGTAAATGTTAACTGCTATTATCGATTCACTGATGAACTATCAGGGTGCCTTCAGGTACTGCTAAGAGAATGGTTTTCTATCTAGTATAAATAGTTACAGACATGTATGTAAAAATTGTATTGCTCTATTTTCAGTTCATCCTCAACTTCCAGTGTGAACCTGTACAGATGTGTATGTAGAACTCTTATTGCCTTGTCTTCTGCAACAAGTATTATATGTAGCACTGTCATTCAACATGTATACTTAGATCTAACGCTGTCTTTTTGTACTTCTACTTAACAAGTGTGTTCTCCTCATCGCCCCGGTATAAAGAGCTCTCTACAGGATTGCTTGATGGTACATTATAAGTACTTATTGAAGAAGCAACAGCTTGCAAAATAGTAGAGTGATTTTATATGTCCTTTGCAGAAAACTGTATAAACAATCTGCCAACTAAACAAATAAGCATTTGCAATGGAATAGGTCTCGCATTTACTTGAGTTGGAGCTATTGGCATTGTAAATTCATTATCTGACTTTTTTTTTGCCACATTAATTGGTCAACTCTGCCACATATTTTGGCCCTTTCTGCCATGTAATTCCAGTGGCCCTGTACATAACTAAAGGGCTAGTAGGCATACTGGATTTTTTTTTTTTTAACAAAGCCCTAAAAACACAAATTACATCCAGGTGCAAAATATATTTGCTTAGCAGTTGGTACAGGTGACATTGCCCGCGGTGCATCAAATAAATAATTGTCCCATAGATTTTGCACAGGTGAAGCTTTTTGACTTTGTCAATGCTTGTTGATTTTAGGCACCGGGACATTATAGCGTTTTGCTTACAATTACAGGATAATAAGCGGACGCCGAGACTCAAACCTGATTTTTTAAGTTTCTTAGTCTGCTGCTCTGGCTGTTATGCCACATCTTCTCTAGAAGCAAGTTGCCCTTCGGAATATATGAGATTCTGTGGTACCCTGAGTGCGTATGCAACAGTGTGCGTGACTAGGTGACGGCAATTGTGTCTGCATGCAACTGCATCCGGCAAGAACTTTATCACCAGTAGACTAGGGGTGTGAGATTTAACAATGCACGCATCCCTAGCCAAAACGACCACCATAATGATTCCAAAAATGCCGAGAGTGCTACATTAAAAGGGACTAGATGGGAGCAGTGCTTTCGGGAAAAGAGGGGGAGGTTTGGACAACTCCATTTATTGTAGCAATTAAATGGCCACCCATGTTGTTACTCATACAAACCTATCTATACAGCTCTATATACAAAGCTACATTCAAAATTCAGTGCTTAATTTGAGGCAGTGGGGGGCCCGCACTTATTTTTGGGGGGCCGTCACTTTTTTGTTTTTTTTGTGCATCAGGCATTTCTTTGAGGAAAAGACACACACGGAAAATACAGAGGAAAAGAAAAATTAAACAGCGTCACAAAAGGAGAAAGCAGAAAGCTGCAAGTGAGCTGAAGGGGCAGGGAGTGGCTGTAAATGGATTAAAGAGTCTCAAGATGGCTTTATGATTACGCTGCCTCAGTATTCTGTGCTCGCACATTTAATTGCAGAAGCCACCAGTTTCGGAGGAACGTCTGAGCACCAGCATCTTTTTACTCACAAATTAACCACTGGTTCAAATAATTGCACCATCTGTGTGATATCTACAGTGCAGCATTACATTTTGTCGTTCAAATGATTTGCATTAAAATATTGTTGATGTTTCACAAGAAAAGAAATATCTGCACCTGAAATCTCTTAAAAACATTTTGAGTTTCCCTTTTAAATTGGCTGCTCTAACCATGCTATGGCAACAAAGATATCTAAAACGTACACAACTGGAGGGGTTATAAAAGAGAAGTGTTGAATTTCAGCCTAACACGTTTTTTCTCGCTGGGAAACTGCAGGTAGTGAGATTTTCCAGGCTCACATTGCAGCTCTCTCAGGCACAGTTGAGAAACACCTTTTGTTTTTCACAATACCTTTCATAGGAAAAAAAACACAAATTCCGTAAGAGGGTCGTGAAAGCAGAATAGGTCTGTGCAAGCCACTTGTACAAGCATCAACTGTAACTGACTACTTTACCAAGAAAAAAAGTATTTATTAAAGATCTAGGGCAACGACAATGAACTCCAAGGGGAGAAGGGACAGCGAACAAGGGCAAAGGGGGAAGCAAGGAGGTGTGAGCCGGGAAGAGGCTAAAGGACCACGGGGGGGTGGGGGGGAGTGATAAATTATCTCCTGATAAGGCAACTTACAACATCTAAAAATTGAGAGTACGCAAAGAAACGGGCTAAATGTTGGTTAAAAGAAACTATAGAAATAACTCAAGAGTTACAGATCTTCGACCATACTTTGCATCCCGTGCATAGATTTTATTGCACCTTTTCCACATCTCAAAGTGCATCGGTTCTCTGAACAGTCCTACTCTGCCCCCTCCATTCCCGTTCATAACTGCAAGAAGCGCCGTGAAGCAACTTGCAATGGAATGTAAAGTAGCTGAATATATGAATGCGGTTTAAAGCGTGCCTGAGACACTTGCTTATACAGGGAGTGCAGAATTATTAGGCAAGTTGTATTTTTGAGGATTAATTTTATTATTGAACAACAATCATGTTCTCAATGAACCCAAAAAACTCATTAATATCAAAACTGAATATTTTTGGAAGTAGTTTTTAGTTTGTTTTTAGTTTTAGCTATGTTAGGGGGATATCTGTGTGTGCAGGTGACTATCACTGTGCATAATTATTAGGCAACTTAACAAAAAAAAATATATACCCATTTCAATTATTCCTGGAGCTATAAACGTCATTGCTTTTATGTTCCTGTTTGCTCATTGTCTGTGGCCACAAACCTGAGAAGAACAGGCTCTGTGATCTTCGTATTGCAAGTCCAACTTGGCTCTCACAGCTTTCAGGGTCCTCTTTCAGTCACCTTGAAAATCTGTATGAGAACACGGTCGCCCCTCCTTTGCATTTGAGCTGCAGCTTTATTTAATTATTAGACAGTTGTTCAAATACATCGGGTCTATTTCCATATTGAGCACCAATTCTCAGTCAACTCTTTTGTTACAGTATGGGATTCTCACCCTACAGTACAGTCCGCAGGACCAGAACTCTAATTTGATTTTGTTATTTCCACCCTGGTAGCCAGAGATTTATTCTCTTTCATTATCTGGATCGTTCCCCTATGTTCACTCCAACATTTTTTCAGTTCGCTCTGTCATGGTCAGTAAATTTATTTGAGGTTCTGTATAGTGTGAGGCACAATAAGTTGACAGTAGAGCTGTTTACATCAGGGTGAGGCGAGGAGAAGAACACACTTGTTAAGTATGAGTAAAAAAAGAGAGATGCAGATCGATGTATACATGTTGAAAGAGAGTGCTACATATAATACTTGTTGCAGAAGACAGGCCGATCATAATAATTCTACATACACATCTGTACAGGTTCACACTGGAAGTTAAGAGGAGTTGAAAAGAGAGCAATAAAAATTGTACATACACTTCTGTAAATATTCATACCAGATAGAAGACCACTCTTTTAGCAGCACCAGAAGGCATCCTGATAGTTCATCAGTGAATCTGCACTCATAGTTAACAGGTAACTTCTCAACCAATATGCTGAATAAGGTGATACCACTCTCAGCCACAAAAGTGGGTGCCTGGGGCCTCTCTTTGGGTAGCAGGAAAGGCGCCCCAGGTGTGTCTTGAGTCAGTACTACACTGGAATCTAGCCCAATCTGGGCTCACAAGATACCCGACAGTGGTCAGGACACACAAAAATAACATTATGCCACGAATGCAGAGATGATGCAAAGGTGCCGGGGATCAAATGCAATACAGGTAAAAAGGTTGCCTAAACCCCTAGCTGAATATTAAAATACTGCTATATAATTGATGCGTGGCAGACGATTTTGTGTGGCTCAGGGCAAAAATGCGACGCCGGACCCCTCTCTTGTTTTATGGTGACACCTAGTGGCGATTAAGGTTACCTGCCTCATTGGGAATATATCACAAAAGCAGCCAAACCTGCTTTTGTTATATAATTAGGTTAAACAGTGGCAGCAATGGGACCTGAACAAAGTGAGATCTAAGCTAAATGGCGCTTGACAACTCTTGAGAAGGGTTCCCTCTCACACAGCATCTGCTTGATTGACGATAACTATGCCCATGTACCTCTTCAAGGCCTCGCTGTTCTTTGCCCCATGCGTCCTCAGCCTCACCCTTTACCTCAACCATCACTCTCTAGTTAGCAATCTACTCTGCGGCATTAGGCACCAATGCAAAGCCATCTGCATACCCAACTTGGTCCTGACTGCACCCCCAGTAGTCAGCCTTGCCTCACCTCATCTCCATTAAGGTTACCAAATGACTCAGTGTCATCAGGAACACCAGGCTCCAATACTGCCTTTCCTTTTACAAATCATGGTTTTCAAGAGTGCAACTCTGCTTGGTTCGGTTAAAATGAACAAAGAATAAAACGCTCAAATCCATGAGCTGAGGACACTAGCTACAATTAATGCAGTAGGTGAATGGGCCTCAGAGCCCATTATACCTATCTTTTATTACTCAGTTGTGATAAGGAGGAAAGGCATTCCTTGCTTGCATTAGGGCCAAAAGCACCCTTACTACACCACAGCATTACTGCTCTGCCAAATATCACTCATCAGGGGTCAAATTAACGCAATTAGATGCTTGTGTCCGCATTCCCGCCCAGAATATTAATGCCATGCAAATCTGAGCTGAGCAACAATTATCTACCTTGTAACGTGCAGCCTGATGTGTAAAGACTTTGTCTGCCAGTGCTGATCCGAGGACACCTGATTGTCTCAGTGTTCACATTCGCTGCTGCAGCCGGTGCCCAGGGTCAACGAGCAGTTGTGGGTCTTACTTGGGGCAGGGTGCTGGGGGACTGAGCATGCTATCTCCAGCCCAGCAACAGTGTTGCTGGGCTGGAGAGAGCCCTGTGCGCATGTGTGTTTGGCGGGCCCGAGATGGCCGGCAAAACACACATGCGCTTTGAAGGGGGCGGTGCTGAGCACTCCCCCTCACACTCATCACCCCCGTGGCCCCACCCCTCTGGAAAAAAGCAATAATAAACTAAGTTTATTATCGATTTCTTTTAGCGGTTTTGAAGCTGCAGCTGCTGGCGGGAGGGGGCAACGATCCTCTGCCCTAATAGAGGAGCTGCCCTAGTCACGAGCGGTGGTTCCCACTAGTAGCGACCAAGGGGCCTTGACACCTGGATTGGTTGCTCCCTCAACCGCTTGTCTCTGTACTGTTTGGTACGACAAGATGCCTCTCTTCTGTTGTTTGGTGTTGCACTACCGCGCCAGTCCAATGTAGGCAGCATGGAGACTGGTGGGTGAGCTGCAGTCTAGTGTCCCACACTGCACCTCTGCTAGCAGCAGACAAGCTGAGAAGGGATCCTATTGTGGCGTGGAGTGACTTAGGAGCTCTAAGAGGCAGCCCCAACCCTGGTCACTGTAGGATTGCAGCCCAGGATCCATTATTATGTGAAGTAAGTTTGTCGTTGAGTTGAGGGAGCTGGGCACTGTTGTGGTTCCTACACTGCAGATGGCAACAGCTGGCTCTTCCAGGTCTCTGTGCCAGCCCACGACGATGGGTGTTCCTGCCCTTCCCTATTTCAGAAGTCCCCCATATAATGCTGAATAAACAGGCACATATAAAAGATGGTTTGCTCTTATGAAGTTAGATGGGACACCATTCAGAGCAACTGCATTGTCTGTGAGGCCTGTCGCCATAGTCTTTATTTATTTACAGATTGTATGATCTACATGTAAAGGGCCACTTGAGAGTATTGGCTGAGTGAGAAATTAAATATTCTGGAAGTCCAGCATTGACTTGTTCACATTCCCAGTTGAATATCTGCGCTCCCAAGTTTCCTTGATCCGTGCTTGTGCGGCTCATCTATTCCATGTGTTTACTTTGCATTTTGGTACTTGTAGTCATGTTCATTTCATTATAAATTCACAGCTACAAGTGGCAGAATGCAAGCAAAGACTGGATCCTCTTATCATGCCTGAATATTGCATACTTGAGCACTCTGAATCCTTTGCATGTTTAATCTGGACTGGGTGTTAGTCACTTACGGTCTCATTTCCAGTATAAAGCCCTTCATTTCCACAGGGTCTCGGGTACACAGTGACAACAACCAAACCTTTAGGTACGAGACATGCGAGGTATCTAGTTTAGTGTGTGGCTGATAGCTTTGGCCAGTGCTGCTGCATTAGCCAAGAGCACTTTAGATTCTAGGACTTATATGTTGAATAGTCACATTCTAAGGCTGGGCTTAAAAAGTCCCAGAATTCAAAAGCAAGTACTAAAATGCAGGACTCTCTGAGTGCCACGGATGACGTGTCCACTTGGCAGCAGTTAGACAAGGGCAAAGGCCACGTCAACTCATAGGATCTGCCTGTCCTTGAAAGGTGCACATCAGCAGGAGTGTTCCTTAGGTACAGCAAAGCTCTGCCACATTCCCCAACAAATGTTGTGAATGAGTCTATGTACAGCTATCAGAGACAGTTTGGAACCTCACTTTTCATCTATCCCAATGGTAATGGTTCCGTAGAGATAACACTGTAAAAAAAGGAAGTCAGTTTGTGACATTAATAGCGAATTGTAACTGTTTAAAAAAAAAATAATAGCACAAAAAAGAATATTCTCTGAAATGCATTCCATTACACGGAAGTCATACTTAAGTCCAGTCGTGATAAACTGTTTTTCAATGTGTCACACGCAAGACACTAAAATGTCACACATAATCTTGCTCAAAACACGAAAACATCACACATAGGCAAACTGAAAACTTTGCAGCTATGACTTTAGGTTCTCAAAAAATTGAAAATAGTCAGTGTCACTGATGACAAACCTTATCCTCACCCTCTCCAGTGAACTCAATCCTCATTGTCTCCTCCTCAGTGTACTGGGTTATGCTCAGCATAGAGGTCTTCAAACTGGGGGGTGGGCTCTCCTAGGGGGACCTCAAGTGATCCCAGGGGAGCGCCAGGCTTTTTCCAAAAGCATTATGCTGATATCAATGCTTAGTTTAAAGTAGAAAAAATAAGCAGCTGTGTACCACTCTGTATTGGGCCATCACTAACATCCTTTGTCATTTATATTCTGGCTGGGAGAAGGTGTCAAAGGAGAAGGGACTCCAAATATTCTTCAAATCCTTTTACACTTTAGTAAGGCCTGCCTGACCAGAATAGTATGCTTGGCAATCATGTATGACAGTGATTCCCAACCTTTGGTCTGGCTACCCCGGGGGGTTTGCAAAACCTCCTCAGGGGGTCTTTGACTGCTTAGAAAATTAAATAGTATAAACAGATTGATAAAGAATATATAAATAAACGGGCTAAATATGAAACTGAAAATGTTAAAACATACTGTAAATTTCAAGGAACTTGAAACTGGAGGCTAAAAATTAAATAAGTATCCTCAGATTGATTTGTGGGAGCAGTGCGGACGCATCAATCAAATTATAGTAGGGATGATGTGTGGCTTCAATTAAATTTAGAAAAACTTCAACCTTCCTATTACAATTTGTATTATGTTTTTTAATGTATATTAGTTTGCAAGTTAAAATGTGTTATCATGTGTGTATGTGTTTGATGGAATTCTTGTTTCTGTAGTTTTTTTTGCGTATTGTTTGGCAGTTCGATTCATCAACAATGTTTAGGCCTGGGTCCCCGGCTACTAGTAATGAACCAATGAGGGGTCCCCGATTTCCCACAATGATTCACTGGGGGTCCCGGGTTCCAGTAATGATAATGTGGGGGTCCACAGAAGTCAAAAAGTGGGGAACTACTGATGCACGAGACTGCATTTATTTTTTTAAACGGTAACAGAACTTAACCACAACGTTTAAATAGGTCTTAATATTTATGGATAATTGTGGAAAAATTCTGAGGTGGGGGCGGATGTTTTTTTTTTACCTCTCACTGGGGGGCGCGGATGTATAAGTTTGAAGGCCACTGCTGAGGCGTCATCCCTCTCCCCACAAGTCTGCCCCTGCCCTCCTCTCTCGCCCCCGCGGCCTCACCTCGGGGTCCCTTCGATGCACCCCTCCCTCTGGCCTTGGTTTTATACCCCATAATGGTGTCTCTCTCCCCCCAGCCTCTCCGCTGCCCTCACACCTCTCCCCCGGCGCTCACCTGCCCTCTCCCCTCAGGCCTCGGCTGTCTCCTCCCCCCGGCCGCCCTCGGCCTCCTCCCCCTCCCGCCTCTCCCCGCGTCACTTCCTGTTTCCGCGAGACCGGCCGGCTCCTGCCCGCAGCGTCCTCCGCCGAGCGCCCCGCATCACTTCCGCCGGCCGCCCCTGCTCCCCGGCCGGCCGCGGCGGCTACGCGAGCCCGCGGCTTCTCCGTTCCGAGCAGGCCTCGCCGATGGATTTCACATAGCGCCGCCCCGGCCGCCCCCCGCCATGGCTTCCGCCCCGGCCCCGGGTCTGTGCTGCTGTCGCCGCCGCAGCCTGGCGGTGCCCCCTGCCCCGCCCGGGCCCTTCTCCTCCGCCCCCGGCCCTCCGCTGCCGGCGGACGTGGCCTCGGCCTCCAGCTTCCACCTCTTCCGGCTGCGGCACTTCCACCTGGGGCTGGAGCTGCGGCCCGAGGCCCGGGAGCTGGCCGGGGTGCTGGTGCTGGAGCTCAGCGCCCTGCAGGCCTCGCCCTGCGCCCTGGTGCTGGACACCCACCCGGCCCTCGGCGTGCGGGCGGTCCGCTGCAGGATGGGGCCGGCCCGGGAGCGGCCCCTGCCCCGCTTCCCCCGCTCCCCCCTGCGGGCTCGGGGGGGATCCGCCGCCCCCTCGGCGGGGGCCACCCGCCTGCCCGACCCTTCTGCACTTTCCGGCGGGCGCTGCCGCTCGCCTGCCCCCGGCACCGGCGATTGCCCCTCACCTGCCGCATCCGTGAGAAACTGTTCGTCGCCTGCTCCAACGGGCAACACTTGCGCCTCTTGCCCCTCGTCTACCCCCTCTGAGAACTGCAGCTCTTCTCCCATCAAGTATTGCCCCACATCTGCTCCCTCTAGTGCCACCTGCCACTCCCCGGAGTCCTTCAGCAACTCCTGCCCCTCACCCTCCGCTGCTTGCCCTTCACCTGGTCCTTGCCCATCGCCTGCCCCTTCCAGCACCACCACTTTCTCTTCTGCCCCGCTGCCACATTGCCCCCCATCTGGCGCTTTCATGCCTTCTGATTCTTCGTCCCCTTCCTCGCTTCTCTCCCCTGGTTCCACCCCACTTTCATTCCCCTCCACCGCTTCCACCCCAGTCTCTGCCCCTTCTTCAGATTGCGCGCCCTTGTCCCCAGCTGCTTCTGACCCATTCCCTTCTGCTGCTTTGGACAGTGCCATGTCATCTGACAACCTCTACCACCCTGCAGCCAATAACACGTCTACTTCCTCGGACTGGCTAGGTGAGCCCACAGATGCTTCCTCGCACTCCACCTCTTCCTGCCCTCTTCCCTTCAGGGTGGATGCCTTCACTGACTACGGCTCAGCACTCATCATCTCGGTACCAGCCGCCCTGCAGCCACACGAACCCTTCCAGGTCATCATCCAGTACACCGCCAGTGATGGTCCTGCGGTGAGTATTGGGGTGTGGTGGGTACAGCTACCGAGAAACATTGACCTTGTACCTCTAGCTTAGTCAACACCCACCAAAGCTCATCCATTTCCTTGAAGTCAGCCAGGAAGAGACATTAGCCCTTATAAGCCTTTGTCAGACAGTGGCTACTGGCCCATTAGACTGTTGGTGCAAAGAGGTAACATGGAAATAAATATAAATTAGGTTGGAGAACTAGTGCTTACCTAGAAAGTATCAGCCTATCTCCCTCTAGCGGGAGTACAGAATGCTGACTTCCAGGAGGCATTGGGGTGGGCACTGGTCGAATAATTGCCAATGCGAGCAGCCACTGCAAGTCTACTTGGGAGTATCTCTAACAGGCCTACCAGCCACTATTCATTTTAAAGACTAGTTGATTATACAATAGTGTTCTGAGGGTGGGCTGGGATGCTACCGTACATTTTGTTAGTACTGTTGGGCCACGGTAATCCATTATATTTTACATCCTGAAAGCTTGACTTCAGTAACTGTAAAGTGCATTACCACTAACACCCCCTGTATACATCATAAATCAGAAAAACTTAGCTTCTAAATCAGCAGACCAAAGTTACATAAAATGGAGCTGGTTTACGCGGTCACTTAAAAAAAGTTTCTCATTCCCATATTTGCTGTCCAATCTCTGCCAGATGCAAGACACAAGTGCAGATAGTGGCTAAACACACGGTTGAAGTCAAGGTAGTTAAAATGAAAAACGCTGAACTAGTGACATACTTTACAGTGCAAGCTAGTCACAAAATTGTGGCAATAAGTCAAAAGTAAAACACGCAACCTTTTATTTGACAGGTATGATGTGTAACAGAACCTCATCTATTTCATGATTTGCCATGTCTCCGTGCAGTGAGCCCTGTTTACATTTCTACTCTTCCAAAGGTTGTTCTGCCTAGCTGCTGAGAATGATCAGGACACGTTCTGACATTTGTACCGCTTCTGTTGAGCTGTGTTTGATTATGTTGCTTTTGAAATGTGTTGTTCCCCGGACGTCTCGAACTCCTACAGATTTCACTGTCCAACCGCTTGTCGCTGCCAGTGCAGCGCTTGTCCCCAGTTTGTGGGAAAACAGGATTGACTGATGCTGTCAGGAGCTCTGAGTCTCTAGCGTTTTGTCTATTTAATGAGAGGGCTGGGTGAAAATGAACCCCTTGTTAAGATGGGTGCTCACGTTTTAAGGCTTGGCTTCGTTTATTACTCACCCCTGCCTCTCGCCTTCCCACCAAATCTCCTTAGATTGTCCTTGTACTAATGTGATAACAGAACCAGTAGTGATGGGCGCCTTGTTTGTGTGTTTTCCAGCTGGTTGTCTGGTAGACAGAGTTAACGCCTTCAGAATTCTGGGATCTAGGCCAGTCGTTTGAGATTAGTTAGTAGGCCGCATCTATTCTTAAAATAGACAATAACGCAGCTATTGCATTTCATTTGTTTGGGTGGAAGGATCAGACATACAGATCTTATTGGCAGATCGTTGAGGACAGGCTTATTTTGCACCATATTATTGCAGCAGCTTCCTTGCAATGATATTGAGACCTGGATTCCAGCTATAATGACTTAAAAAATGAAGACATTTCACGCCAGGTTCAGGGAGTAGTCCGAAACCAAACATAGGAAGTTTCTCTTTGCTCTGAATCTTGCGTGCAAATTAATAAGCAACATCCAACTGTAAAATGTGCTGTGGGTGGGGTCTGAAAATTATTAATGGATATGTCTTTAGGTAATGTTGGTTCGGTTGTTTTGGGTTACTTTTGAATGCCACTTTTGCTATTTTCGTCACTTACAATGCATAGTACACTAACTTTAGGGCCTCTGATATATTCATCGAGCCCTCCCAGGCGCTGTCTCAAGGCACTATTGCTCGGGCTCAAACCACCTTGAGACATCACTACAGAGGTTTAGAGAACCTGCCTTGATGCCATAGGCCACAACATTGTGGTCAACAGGACTGTGAGATGAGCAAAGGATGAAGTCACGTTGTCACCCTGTCAATTCTGGTCATGAGGAGCGGTGAAGAAAGGAGGTTAACTATATTGCAGTAGTTGGGCTTCAGGGGAGAGGTGATGTGTAAATTTGCTGAAATCAGAGGTGCCCTGCTGGCATAGCACATCCAAATAAGGCATCTCCACATGACAGTAACCTCAATATATGCTTCTAATGAACAACAGGAACACTTTGTTGTAGAGATCCTGAAACCCCCCACCACCCATCACAGCCATTTGGTGAGAGGTGATCCTAACCTTGTTATGAACAATGATCTCGACCGGTCGGGCCATTGATTTGGCTAGAGCCTTTTCAGTAAAAGACCTAGAGTGGCTTCTTGAGTGCGGCTTAAAAGCCGTATTGACAGTCAGACCCTAATGCTAAAAACTACACCTTCTACTCTGCAGCCCACAAAACTTTGACACGCTAGACTATTTCTCAGTTATGCCTGCTTTCAGACCCTTGTCAGCGAAATGCGCATTCACCATATGTCATTATCTGACCATGCCCCACTCACATTAGTGCTTCAGATGGATAGATCGCGAGCTGGTCACCTACCTGGAGACTGCATGACCTCTTCATTCAGAATACGAATAATATAGCCCCCATAGATGCTGCGATCTCTATATACCCGCAGGATTTTGACACGAAGGAGACTGCTATGGCTGCACTCTCGAAGGCGTTGAAGGCAGTGTTTAGAGGATAGATCGCCTTATGGGTGGCTAATAATTAACTATGGAGGGATATACAGGAGCAGTTAGAAAGGACAGCAAAGGTACTGGTGCCCACACACAGGTGCACTGATGCAAGCTTGACAGGGCTTCTACCCACCTCAAACACTTTGACTTAGGGCAGAATATGCCCTGCTGCTCTTTAAATGTAAGATTTATCCGCATCACCTGTGGTCCAAGACACAACAGAACAACATACAGGCTATATAAGACAGTGAGGGGAACAAGGTCTAAGAGGACACACAAGTAGCTGAGGTTTTTTTCAGGAACATTACACACAGCTCAAAGACTAATGTCGGATTTGTATCCACTCCTACCCGGAGATGGCCAGCACGACTACACTCGGATGCAAACATATGCCTGGAAAAATATTCGAATCGAAGAAGTGATCTCTGCTGTTGCCAGACTCGAAGTGCTCAAATCCCCAGGTCCAGACATTTTTCTGCCTCTGTACTAAACACCATTTTGCCATACACTAGCCTCGGTTGTCACTTGTCTGTTTAATACCTTTTATGAACAAAGGCAAACAGGTTTTTTGTGGGTTGTTTTTTATTTTTTTGTGGTTTTATAAAGAGCAAATGAGACCCGAAGCTATTGGAGCGCTTTACATGAGTAACAGTTACGATACACAAGAACACATTCATTTTTTTTCCCAAGCCTGGCAAAGATAAATCTCTGTGCAGCTCATATAGACCTATATCCCTCCTCAATGTTGACGCTGAATTATTTACAAGTATTCTAGCACTTGGACCCAACCCACTTGTGCCGGCCTGATTGACCTGTACCAGGCAGGCTTTATCCCGCATCGACAAAGTGGGAACAACACAAAACGCATCTTCCATGTTATTGTTCAATAAAGTACACTGGCCCTACCTACTTATAACTTTGAAACATTTCGGATTTGGGAACAGGTTTTGCTGATGGATCCAGAGCAAGGTGATGATGAATGGGGTTTGTCTGAGACCTACCGCCTACAGAGGGGAATGCAGCAATGGTGGCCACTCTCCCTGCTTCTATTTGCCAGCTACTTGTGCTGGTTAATCCCAACACTACAGGAGTTCCTGTTGGAGGGGCCATATACACTATCAGCTTAACCTCTGATAGCATCATTGTAACACTCACTGAGCCGACACGTTTGTGGGCCTTTCTGGGTTTAGGGTCAACTTCCAAAAGTCACATACTTTTAATCTGTCAGTTCCACAACACAATAAAGAGAACCTTTGATCCTCCTTTCCCATAACCTGGACGAACATCTCGTATCTGGGGGATTCATCTGGCCTGACCACATCTGAGACAGCCACGGGCAGCTACAATAATCTCTGTTCTTAAATGCAGGCAGAACTGGTAAAATGGTACCAGCTTGGACTCTTGTGACTACTCAGCCTTACGGCTAAAAAGATGACTATTCCCCCCCCCCCCCCCCCCCAAGATTCTGTTCATTTCCCAAGCCCTTCGGCTGACACCCTTAAGAATTTCATGCTCCTTTTCTGAATTCCATAATATCCAAATTACCAAGTGCTAAATTGTCACTTATTTACTATGTAGCTTGCCTTTTTCACGCAGCTAAAAATAATTCTAATATGTTTACACTGTATAGCTCCAACCGGCCTCCTGGTTTTGCTGTCTCCTTTTCCACCTTCATCTTACTACTTTTTACTCTTACTCTCCTGAAGCAAGATGGTGAAAAACCAAATGACGTCTACAGGACAACCAACATTGAATACAGCTTGCTGAGGGACTCAAACTCTCCACTATATATGGGACACTATCCCTCATCTTTGATTTTACTGACTTGGAGAGGGATTCTTGGGTAGAGGGTTTTTCTTTTTCCTAATAGCCCCACATTTGAGGTAGATTTCTTCTACCAGATTCAGTCTTCTAGACAGCTGTACAGCCGTGTTATGTGCAGCAAGCAGCTAACATATCATATAAACATTGAATTGTACGTACAGGCATGTAAGCAGAATGACAGCTAATCCTTAGCAGTGCTTCTCATTTGCGCTTTACGCAAATGAGCTAAATAATCCAGTGTTGCATATGGTGCTTGTAAGGAAATGCCTCCTTGGCATGGTTGCCCCCTGACTTTTTGCCTTTGCTGATGCTATGTTTACAATTGAAAGTGTGCTGAGGCCTGCTAACCAGGCCCCAGCACCAGTGTTCTTTCCCTAACCTGTACTTTTGTATCCACAATTGGCAGACCCTGGCATCCAGATAAGTCCCTTGTAACTGGTACTTCTAGTACCAAGGGCCCTGATGCCAAGGAAGGTCTCTGAGGGCTGCAGCATGTCTTATGCCACCCTGGAGACCTCTCACTCAGCACAGACACACTGCTTGCCAGCTTGTGTGTGCTAGTGAGGACAAAACGAGTAAGTCGACATGGCACTCCCCTCAGGGTGCCATGCCAGCCTCTCACTGCCTATGCAGTATAGGTAAGCCACCCCTCTAGCAGGCCTTACAGCCCTAAGGCAGGGTGCACTATACCATAGGTGAGGGTACCAGTGCATGAGCATGGTACCCCTACAGTGTCTAAACAAAACCTTAGACATTGTAAGTGCAGGGTAGCCATAAGAGTATATGGTCTGGGAGTCTGTCAAACACGAACTCCACAGCACCATAATGGCTACACTGAAAACTGGGAAGTTTGGTATCAAACTTCTCAGCACAATAAATGCACACTGATGCCAGTGTACATTTTTTTATAAAATACACCCCAGAGGGCACCTTAGAGGTGCCCCCTGAAACTTAACCGACTATCTGTGTAGGCTGACTAGTTTTAGCAGCCTGCCACAAACCGAGACATGTTGCTGGCCCCATGGGGAGAGTGCCTTTGTCACTCTGAGGCCAGTAACAAAGCCTGCACTGGGTGGAGATGCTAACACCTCCCCCAGGCAGGAATTGTCACACCTGGCGGTGAGCCTCAAAGGCTCACCTCCTTTGTGCCAACCCAGCAGGACACTCCAGCTAGTGGAGTTGCCCGCCCCCTCCGGCCAGGCCCCACTTTTGGCGGCAAGGCCGGAGAAAATAATGAGAAAAACAAGGAGGAGTCACTGGCCAGTCAGGACAGCCCCTAAGGTGTCCTGAGCTGAGGTGACTCTGACTTTTAGAAATCCTCCATCTTGCAGATGGAGGATTCCCCCAATAGGGTTAGGATTGTGACCCCCTCCCCTTGGGAGGAGGCACAAAGAGGGTGTACCCACCCTCAGGGCTAGTAGCCATTGGCTACTAACCCCCCAGACCTAAACACGCCCTTAAATTTAGTATTTAAGGGCTACCCTGAACCCTAGAAAATTAGATTCCTGCAACTACAAGAAGAAGGACTGCCTAGCTGAAAACCCCTGCAGAGGAAGACCAGAAGACGACAACTGCCTTGGCTCCAGAAACTCACCGGCCTGTCTCCTGCCTTCCAAAGATCCTGCTCCAGCGACGCCTTCCAAAGGGACCAGCGACCTCGACATCCTCTGAGGACTGCCCCTGCTTCGAAAAGACAAGAAACTCCTGAGGACAGCGGACCTGCTCCAAGAAAGGCTGCAACTTTGTTTCCAGCAGCCTTGAAAGAACCCTGCAAGCTCCCCGCAAGAAGCGTGAGACTTGCAACACTGCACCCGGCGACCCCGACTCGGCTGGTGGAGATCCAACACCTCAGGAGGGACCCCAGGACTACTCTGATACTGTGAGTACCAAAACCTGTCCCCCCTGAGCCCCCACAGCGCCGCCTGCAGAGGGAATCCCGAGGCTTCCCCTGACCGCGACTCTTTGAATCCAAAGTCCCGACACCTGGGAGAGACCCTGCACCCGCAGCCCCCAGGACCTGAAGGACCGGACTTTCACTGGAGGAGTGACCCCCAGGAGTCCCTCTCCCTTGCCCAAGTGGAGGTTTCCCCGAGGAACCCCCCCCTTGCCTGCCTGCAGCGCTGAAGAGATCCCGAGATCTCTCATAGACTAACATTGCGAACCCGACGCTTGTTTCTACACTGCACCCGGCCGCCCCCGCGCCGCTGAGGGTGAAATTTCTGTGTGGGCTTGTGTCCCCCCCCGGTGCCCTACAAAACCCCCCTGGTCTGCCCTCCGAAGACGCGGGTACTTACCTGCAAGCAGACCGGAACCGGGGCACCCCCTTCTCTCCATTCTAGCCTATGTGTTTTGGGCACCACTTTGAACTCTGCACCTGACCGGCCCTGAGCTGCTGGTGTGGTGACTTTGGGGTTGCTCTGAACCCCCAACGGTGGGCTACCTTGGACCAAGAACTAAGCCCTGTAAGTGTCTTACTTACCTGGTTAACCTAACAAATACTTACCTCCCCTAGGAACTGTGAAAATTGCACTAAGTGTCCACTTTTAAAACAGCTATTTGTGAATAACTTGAAAAGTATACATGCAATTTTGATGATTTGAAGTTCCTAAAGTACTTACCTGCAATACCTTTCGAATGGGATATTACATGTAGAATTTGAACCTGTGGTTCTTAAAATAAACTAAGAAAAGATATTTTTCTATATAAAAACCTATTGGCTGGATTTGTCTCTGAGTGTGTGTACCTCATTTATTGCCTATGTGTATGTACAACAAATGCTTAACACTACTCCTTGGATAAGCCTACTGCTCGACCACACTACCACAAAATAGAGCATTAGTATTATCTATTTTTACCACTATTTTACCTCTAAGGGGAACCCTTGGACTCTGTGCATGCTATTCCTTACTTTGAAATAGCACATACAGAGCCAACTTCCTACATTGGTGGATCAGCGGTGGGGTACAAGACTTTGCATTTGCTGGACTACTCAGCCAATACCTGATCACACGACAAATTCCAAAATTGTCATTAGAAATTCATTTTTGCAATTTGAAATTTTTCTAAATTCTTAAAAATCCTGCTAGGGCCTTGTGTGTTAAGTCCCTGTTAGCATTGTCTTTTAGAGTTTAAAAGTTTGTTAAAAGTTTGAAATTAGATTCTAGAAACAGTTTTAGATTCTTAAAAAAGTATTCCAACTCTTAGCAGAATAATGTCTGATACAGAGATGCAGGTGGTGGAACTCGACACCACACCTTACCTCCATCTTAAGATGAGGGAGCTAAGGTCTCTCTGTAATATCAAAAAAATAACCATTGGCTCCAGACCTACCAAAATTCAGCTCCAGGAGCTGTTGGCAGAGTTTGAAAAAGCCAACCCCTCTGATGATGACCTCACAGAGGAAGAAATTAGTGACTTGGAGGCCAATGTCCCTCCTCCAGTCCTAAATAGGGAGAACAGGACCCCTCAAGTCCTGTCTCCAACTGTGTTAGTCAGAAATAGTGAGTCCCTCACAGGAGGGTCCCACATTTCTGAAATCACTGAGGATGCTCTCAGTGAAGATGACCTCCTGTTAGCCAGGATGGCCAAAAGATTGGCTTTAGAGAGACAGCTCCTAGCCATAGAAAGGGAAAGACAAGAGATGGGCCTAGGACCCATCAATGGTGGCAGCAATATAAATAGGGTCAGAGATTCTCCTGACATGTTAAAAATCCCCAAAGGGATTGTGACAAAATATGAAGATGGTGATGACATCACCAAATGGTTCACAGCTTTTGAGAGGGCTTGTGTAACCAGAAAAGTGAACAGATCTCACTGGGGTGCTCTCCTTTGGGAAATGTTCACTGGAAAGTGTAGGGATAGACTCCTCACACTCTCTGGAAAAGATGCAGAATCTTATGACCTCATGAAGGGTACCCTGATTGAGGGCTTTGGATTCTCCACTGAGGAGTACAGGATTAGGTTCAGGGGGGCTCAAAAATCCTCGAGCCAGACCTGGGTTGACTTTGTTGACTACTCAGTGAAAACACTAGATGGTTGGATTCAAGGCAGTGGTGTAAGTAATTATGATGGGCTGTACAATTTATTTGTGAAAGAACACCTGTTAAGTAATTGTTTCAATGATAAACTGCATCAGCATCTGGTAGACCTAGGACCAATTTCTCCCCAAGAATTGGGAAAGAAGGCGGACCATTGGGTCAAGACAAGGGTGTCCAAGACTTCAACAGGGGGTGACCAAAAGAAAGGGGTCACAAAGACTCCCCAGGGGAAGGGTGATGAGACAACCAAAACTAAAAATAGTAAAGAGTCTTCTACAGGCCCCCAAAAACCTGCACAGGAGGGTGGGCCCAGAGCCTCTTCACAAAACAATGGGTACAAGGGTAAAAACTTTGATCCCAAAAAGGCCTGGTGTCATAGCTGTAAACAGCATGGACACCAAACTGGAGACAAGGCCTGTCCCAAGAAAGGTTCCACTCCAAACTCCCATCCAGGTAACACTGGTATGGCTAGTCTCCAAGTGGGATCAACAGTGTGCCCAGAGCAAATCAGGGTCCACACTGAAGCTACTCTAGTTTCTGAGGGTGGGGTGGATTTAGCCACACTAGCTGTCTGGCCGCCTAACATGCAAAAATACAGACAGCAACTCTTAATCAATGGGACTAGAATAGAGGGCCTGAGGGATACAGGTGCCAGTGTCACCATGGTGACAGAGAAACTGGTTTCCCCTGGCCAATACCTGACTGGAAAAACTTACACAGTCACCAACGCTGACAATCAGAGAAAAGTACATCCCATGGCAATGGTTACTTTAGAATGGGGAGGGGTCAATGGCCTGAAACAGGTGGTGGTCTCCTCAAATATCCCAGTGGACTGTCTGCTTGGAAATGACCTGGAGTCCTCAGCATGGGCTGAGGTAGAACTAAAAACCCATGCAGCAATGCTGGGTATCCCTGAACTGGTGTGTGTGAAAACCAGAGCACAATGCAAGGCACAGGGTGAACAAGTAGAGCTGGAGTCTGGAAGAATGGCCCAGCCTACCAAGAGGAAAGGAAAGTCAGTTGGGAAACCAACTGCAACACAGCAAAAGAAAGGGAACCTCTCTTCTCAGGAAGAAGTTCTGCCCTCTGAGGGAACTGAGCCTTTGGAGCTTGAACCTTACCAGGTTGAGCTCTTAGGCCCAGGGGGACCCTCAAGGGAGGAGCTGTGTAAGGGACAAGAAACCTGTCCCTCTCTTGAAGGCCTTAGGCAGCAAGCTGCTGAAGAGTCCAAAGGCAAGAAAAATGGAACACATAGGGTCTATTGGGAAGATGGGCTCCTGTACACTGAGGCCAGAGACCCCAAACCTGGTGCCACTAGGAGAGTGGTAGTGCCTCAGCTGTTCAGGAAGTTCATCCTAACATTGGCCCATGACATTCCCCTTGCTGGACATTTGGGACAAACCAAGACGTGGGAGAGGTTAGTCAACCACTTCTACTGGCCCAATATGTCCAACATGGTTAAGGAGTTTTGCCTCTCCTGCCCCACCTGTCAAGCCAGTGGTAAGACAGGTGGGCACCCAAAGGCCCCCCTCATTCCACTCCCAGTGGTGGGGGTCCCCTTTGAAAGAGTGGGTGTGGACATAGTTGGTCCACTGGAACCTCCCACAGCCTCAGGAAATATGTATATCCTGGTAGTAGTGGATCATGCTACCAGGTATCCTGAAGCTATTCCCCTTAGGTCGACTACTGCCCCTGCAGTAGCCAAGGCCCTCATTGGTATCTTTACCAGAGTGGGTTTCCCTAAGGAGGTGGTGTCTGACAGAGGTACCAACTTCATGTCAGCATACCTAAAGCACATGTGGAATGAGTGTGGAGTGACTTATAAATTCACTACACCATACCATCCACAAACTAATGGCTTGGTTGAGAGATTCAACAAGACATTAAAAGGCATGATCATGGGGCTCCCAGAAAAGCTCAAAAGGAGATGGGATGTCCTCTTGCCATGTCTGCTTTTCGCTTACAGAGAGGTGCCACAGAAGGGAGTAGGATTCTCACCCTTTGAACTTCTGTTTGGTCATCCTGTAAGGGGACCACTTGCCCTTGTTAAAGAAGGCTGGGAGAGACCTCTCCATGAGCCTAAACAGGACATAGTGGACTATGTACTTGGCCTTCGCTCTAGAATGGCAGAGTACATGGAAAAGGCAACCAAAAACCTTGAGGCCAGCCAACAGCTCCAGAAGTTTTGGTATGACCAAAAGGCTGCACTGGTTGAGTTCCAACCAGGGCAGAAAGTCTGGGTTCTGGAGCCTGTGGCTCCCAGGGCACTCCAGGACAAATGGAGTGGCCCTTACCCAGTACTAGAAAGGAAGAGTCAGGTCACCTACCTGGTGGACCTGGGCACAAGCAGGAGCCCCAAGAGGGTGATCCATGTGAACCGCCTTAAGCTCTTCCACGACAGGGCTGATGTGAATCTGTTGATGGTAACAGATGAGGATCAGGAGGCAGAGAGTGAACCTCTCCCTGATCTTCTGTCATCAGACCCAAAAGATGGCACAGTAGATGGAGTGATCTACTCAGACACCCTCTCTGGCCAACAGCAAGCTGATTGTAGGAGAGTCCTACAACAGTTTCCTGAACTCTTCTCCTTAACCCCTGGTCAGACACACCTGTGTACCCATGATGTGGACACAGGAGACAGCATGCCTGTCAAGAACAAAATCTTTAGACAGTCTGACCATGTTAAGGAAAGCATCAAGGTGGAAGTCCACAAGATGCTGGAATTGGGAGTAATTGAGCGCTCTGACAGCCCCTGGGCTAGCCCAGTGGTCTTAGTCCCCAAACCTCACACCAAAGATGGAAAGAAAGAGATGAGGTTTTGTGTGGACTACAGAGGGCTCAATTCTGTCACCAAGACAGATGCTCATCCAATTCCAAGAGCTGATGAGCTCATAGATAAATTAGGTGCTGCCAAATTCCTCAGTACCTTTGACTTGACAGCAGGGTACTGGCAAATAAAAATGGCACCTGGAGCAAAAGAGAAAACAGCATTCTCCACACCTGATGGGCATTATCAGTTTACTGTTATGCCCTTTGGTTTAAAGAATGCCCCTGCCACCTTCCAAAGGTTGGTGAATCAAGTCCTTGCTGGCTTGGAGTCCTTTAGCACAGCTTATCTTGATGATATTGCTGTCTTTAGCTCCACCTGGCAGGATCACCTGGTCCACCTGAAGAAGGTTTTGAAGGCTCTGCAATCTGCAGGCCTCTCTATCAAGGCATCCAAATGCCAGATAGGGCAGGGAACTGTGGTTTACTTGGGACACCTTGTAGGTGGAGGCCAAGTTCAGCCACTCCAACCCAAGATCCAGACTATTCTGGACTGGGTAGCTCCAAAAACCCAGACTCAAGTCAGGGCATTCCTTGGCTTGACTGGGTATTACAGGAGGTTTGTGAAGGGATATGGATCCATTGTGACAGCCCTCACTGAACTCACCTCCAAGAAAATGCCCAAGAAAGTGAACTGGACTGTGGAATGCCAACAGGCCTTTGACACCCTGAAACAAGCAATGTGCTCAGCACCAGTTCTAAAAGCTCCAGATTATTCTAAGCAGTTCATTGTGCAGACTGATGCCTCTGAACATGGGATAGGGGCAGTTTTGTCCCAAACAAATGATGATGGCCTTGACCAGCCTGTTGCTTTCATTAGCAGGAGGTTACTCCCCAGGGAGCAGCGTTGGAGTGCCATTGAGAGGGAGGCCTTTGCTGTGGTTTGGTCCCTGAAGAAGCTGAGACCATACCTCTTTGGGACTCACTTCCTAGTTCAAACTGACCACAGACCTCTCAAATGGCTGATGCAAATGAAAGGTGAAAATCCTAAACTGTTGAGGTGGTCCATCTCCCTACAGGGAATGGACTTTATAGTGGAACACAGACCTGGGACTGCCCATGCCAATGCAGATGGCCTTTCCAGGTTCTTCCACCTAGAAAATGAAGACTCTCTTGGGAAAGGTTAGTCTCATCCTCTTTCGTTTGGGGGGGGGTTGTGTAAGGAAATGCCTCCTTGGCATGGTTGCCCCCTGACTTTTTGCCTTTGCTGATGCTATGTTTACAATTGAAAGTGTGCTGAGGCCTGCTAACCAGGCCCCAGCACCAGTGTTCTTTCCCTAACCTGTACTTTTGTATCCACAATTGGCAGACCCTGGCATCCAGATAAGTCCCTTGTAACTGGTACTTCTAGTACCAAGGGCCCTGATGCCAAGGAAGGTCTCTGAGGGCTGCAGCATGTCTTATGCCACCCTGGAGACCTCTCACTCAGCACAGACACACTGCTTGCCAGCTTGTGTGTGCTAGTGAGGACAAAACGAGTAAGTCGACATGGCACTCCCCTCAGGGTGCCATGCCAGCCTCTCACTGCCTATGCAGTATAGGTAAGCCACCCCTCTAGCAGGCCTTACAGCCCTAAGGCAGGGTGCACTATACCATAGGTGAGGGTACCAGTGCATGAGCATGGTACCCCTACAGTGTCTAAACAAAACCTTAGACATTGTAAGTGCAGGGTAGCCATAAGAGTATATGGTCTGGGAGTCTGTCAAACACGAACTCCACAGCACCATAATGGCTACACTGAAAACTGGGAAGTTTGGTATCAAACTTCTCAGCACAATAAATGCACACTGATGCCAGTGTACATTTTTTTATAAAATACACCCCAGAGGGCACCTTAGAGGTGCCCCCTGAAACTTAACCGACTATCTGTGTAGGCTGACTAGTTTTAGCAGCCTGCCACAAACCGAGACATGTTGCTGGCCCCATGGGGAGAGTGCCTTTGTCACTCTGAGGCCAGTAACAAAGCCTGCACTGGGTGGAGATGCTAACACCTCCCCCAGGCAGGAATTGTCACACCTGGCGGTGAGCCTCAAAGGCTCACCTCCTTTGTGCCAACCCAGCAGGACACTCCAGCTAGTGGAGTTGCCCGCCCCCTCCGGCCAGGCCCCACTTTTGGCGGCAAGGCCGGAGAAAATAATGAGAAAAACAAGGAGGAGTCACTGGCCAGTCAGGACAGCCCCTAAGGTGTCCTGAGCTGAGGTGACTCTGACTTTTAGAAATCCTCCATCTTGCAGATGGAGGATTCCCCCAATAGGGTTAGGATTGTGACCCCCTCCCCTTGGGAGGAGGCACAAAGAGGGTGTACCCACCCTCAGGGCTAGTAGCCATTGGCTACTAACCCCCCAGACCTAAACACGCCCTTAAATTTAGTATTTAAGGGCTACCCTGAACCCTAGAAAATTAGATTCCTGCAACTACAAGAAGAAGGACTGCCTAGCTGAAAACCCCTGCAGAGGAAGACCAGAAGACGACAACTGCCTTGGCTCCAGAAACTCACCGGCCTGTCTCCTGCCTTCCAAAGATCCTGCTCCAGCGACGCCTTCCAAAGGGACCAGCGACCTCGACATCCTCTGAGGACTGCCCCTGCTTCGAAAAGACAAGAAACTCCTGAGGACAGCGGACCTGCTCCAAGAAAGGCTGCAACTTTGTTTCCAGCAGCCTTGAAAGAACCCTGCAAGCTCCCCGCAAGAAGCGTGAGACTTGCAACACTGCACCCGGCGACCCCGACTCGGCTGGTGGAGATCCAACACCTCAGGAGGGACCCCAGGACTACTCTGATACTGTGAGTACCAAAACCTGTCCCCCCTGAGCCCCCACAGCGCCGCCTGCAGAGGGAATCCCGAGGCTTCCCCTGACCGCGACTCTTTGAATCCAAAGTCCCGACACCTGGGAGAGACCCTGCACCCGCAGCCCCCAGGACCTGAAGGACCGGACTTTCACTGGAGGAGTGACCCCCAGGAGTCCCTCTCCCTTGCCCAAGTGGAGGTTTCCCCGAGGAACCCCCCCCTTGCCTGCCTGCAGCGCTGAAGAGATCCCGAGATCTCTCATAGACTAACATTGCGAACCCGACGCTTGTTTCTACACTGCACCCGGCCGCCCCCGCGCCGCTGAGGGTGAAATTTCTGTGTGGGCTTGTGTCCCCCCCCGGTGCCCTACAAAACCCCCCTGGTCTGCCCTCCGAAGACGCGGGTACTTACCTGCAAGCAGACCGGAACCGGGGCACCCCCTTCTCTCCATTCTAGCCTATGTGTTTTGGGCACCACTTTGAACTCTGCACCTGACCGGCCCTGAGCTGCTGGTGTGGTGACTTTGGGGTTGCTCTGAACCCCCAACGGTGGGCTACCTTGGACCAAGAACTAAGCCCTGTAAGTGTCTTACTTACCTGGTTAACCTAACAAATACTTACCTCCCCTAGGAACTGTGAAAATTGCACTAAGTGTCCACTTTTAAAACAGCTATTTGTGAATAACTTGAAAAGTATACATGCAATTTTGATGATTTGAAGTTCCTAAAGTACTTACCTGCAATACCTTTAAAATAAACTAAGAAAAGATATTTTTCTATATAAAAACCTATTGGCTGGATTTGTCTCTGAGTGTGTGTACCTCATTTATTGCCTATGTGTATGTACAACAAATGCTTAACACTACTCCTTGGATAAGCCTACTGCTCGACCACACTACCACAAAATAGAGCATTAGTATTATCTATTTTTACCACTATTTTACCTCTAAGGGGAACCCTTGGACTCTGTGCATGCTATTCCTTACTTTGAAATAGCACATACAGAGCCAACTTCCTACAGTGCTCCATCCTTGTGCAATATTACATCTTACCACGTGTACTTGATATTTGAGGAGCATGCCTAACACCGGGCTAAGCTCTGCCACACAAAATCCCATTGGTGGTTGACATGGATAATTAACTAACTCCTGTATTGGCATTTTGCATTTCAAGATTTTAGGTTACTGTAGCATCCTACTAAGAAAGTCCAAGCAGCTAAAGCAGTGTTAATCGTGCCACCTCAAATACTAGCCTGTTTTGTCTTACTCGAAGACAAAAGCGTAGACTTGGCAACCTGAAATAACTAAGCACAGCTCAGCAGTGATTTACCAGCTTCATTAATCTGTTTACAACCAGCAGAACAGCTCAGACTCTCTTCCTCAAATGTTTGTAGTGCTGTGTTTTCGCGAGACTTGTGCTGTGTAAAAAAAAAAATAATAATAAAAATAATACAGATTATTATTCTCCAGTCAACAGTCATGAAATAAAACAGGAGTTCCTGTTATGATAGTCAAGGACCTCATTGCAAAATTGAGGTCATGACATTGTCAGTTTGATCACTGGATTCTCCAACATAGTTCTGTCTTTAGGACCTTCAACATGCAAAAATGAGATTTGCTAAAAAAAAAAAAAAAAATACCTCGGCAGACCCCTAAATGCTTGTTGGACTACGTACCCATATCCAGCCTCATCTTTCTGAGCAAGATCATGGAGGACAATGTCTTCTCTTAGCATGCAAACTATGTGAGTGTCACTCTACTTTAAGAATCTGCAAGGAAACTAAATTTAAACTAGCCAGAATTAGAGAAGCTCGCCAGATGTCTTTCTTTGCAAATAGTACCCTGATTTTTGGTACCCTACCATGCAGTGGCTCGTGGAGTTCTATGGAACTGCCATTGAAAATGGGCTGGGTTCCTAACTGGATCTCTCATCTCCAAAACTAGTTGGTGTCTACTAATCTCTAGGCACCACAGCAAAGTGATCAAGCTTCACCACTAATAACACTTCGCCTGTATTGCATCATAGCGCAAAATAAAAACTGTAGCAATGTGCAATATTTCTCCTATACTAACTAAATAAATTGAAGAGCTTTCTGGCACCTACGGAGTTGAAATCAGCTGCTCAGGCACTATTTGCTCAATGATTTTCCTCAACCAAAATATATTTTGTTCGCATATTCCTGAGATGAACTGCAGAGGATTCCTTCCAGTCGAGTGTAGATTTAAATTCGAAATCTATCTGACATGTAACATCCCACACCTGGGAAATGCACTTTACCTGATAATACTGTTTAATCCTTTAATGCCTTAAAGAAAGAATTGGGGTCTCTATATTAAAGGCACTCAACACCTGGAAATCCAAAATGTATAACTTCCCTACATCTGAAAAATCTTACTGTAGTACAGTAACAAACCGCTTTAACTTCCTCCCTTACCTAGTCACAACGCATCCAAATGATCTTCCAAGAAATTGTTGAAAACTAAACTTTTCAATCTTAACTTTAACGACTATCCATCTCTTAGCATGTATTTGTTTTTTTCTACCTTAATTTCCGTCGTTTTTCCAGTTTTAAAGTGTTCCTAGTTTTAAAATTTTCATGAGCTTTCACTCTTCTCGGTGCTTTCAGTTTCTGACTGCTTCTTTTGTAACCACCTCGCCTCTGTAACGTTTCACCTGTGACCTACTTTTGTTCTGTGTAAGTGCACTACTCCTTATAGGAAGAGTTTTATGAAAAATATTAAAAATACATTTAAAGGACTCAACAGATGAGTCATCACCGAATGGTCTGCTGCACTTGTCTACTATAGTTGATGGCAGTGCTCTGCATTATTCCTAAAGATTTATCCACATTAGTCCACATTGTTGCCAGAGATTCCCCCACTACCAAACAAATCAATCTGAACTTAAGGACTTGGACACCATCTTTGTCACGGTCCTCCCTCCCCCCTTGCTGTGTCAGGATTGAACAAGGAAAGGTAAGGTTTGAAGACTTAGTCATGTTTCAAAAGTGTTGTTCAATGTCCGGGGTTTTTACCTGGGTAGTTCATCCATCCAGGTTTTGAGGGCTCTGATTTAGGAAGTCAGAGGTCTGTATTCGAATTGTGAAGCTTAGCAAGCAAGGTGGATCTGCACTACTAACATCTGTTTTGATCTGTGATCTTCCAGTTGACAGTTTTATACCTCGAAGTGGCACCTGGGCTTGGTTATTCAGTGTCTGGCCTTTTAGAAGAGGGGCCTGGAGGCCCTGATTTGAATCAAGATATTAAACTGAAACAATGAATTATCAATCTTAATCACCGTTAGCACCAGATTAACAATTACAAAAGAAAGTGGAAGAAAAATCTTGTTGTTTCATTTCAGGAGGTAAGTTCCCTAACTGCCCCACATGGAAAGCAGCTGGCTTGGCTTAGGCCCGGATATTGCTATTCCAGTAATTAGAGTTATTCAGAACAATAACCTTAGATGATGATATTGTTAAAATGCTAACCAGGTCTATGAACTTTTCAAGAAATGACCATGAGTTGAGGGTGAGCAATGTGTATCAAGTAGAGAATACAAAACCTGAAGAAGCAATAATTAACACAGGACACTTCTCTCATATATTCAGAGAGATTATGATAAGACTTGCAGGTAAGTGTGACTTAAATACCACCACGGCACCCCACCTCCCTAAACCTACCTGTAGGATATTATAGCCATCTGGGATTGCCTGCGTAACTTCTGGCCTGAAGTATCTGGGAGCCAGGTTTCTTGTTGATATAAACAAATACCAATGTGTGTCCTGATTAAGCGTATGCAGCTCACCACGATCTTTAGGCAATGGTCTGACAATTCAGTAAGGCTGTGATAGTGTTGAGGGAGGAAACTGTGTATCTGCAGGCTCAAAAAGTAATGGCCCTCCAGTGGCATCTATTCACAAGTCCACTATGCAGGTAGTAATGCACTACGGCAATGCTTTGTATGCATACCTATTATTCCAGAGAGTTGTTTTGCCATATTGCATAGATGGGCTTACCTTCAGCATGTCATTGGCACACCTATATATGTCCGCTCAGTCTCTGCCATTATGTAGTTTACTGGTGCATGATCCAGGAGGGTAGACCGCCAGCTGTGGGTCTTCACTCCTGTAGTTAGATTTAAAAAAAGACTATACACTACAGTCTAAAAAAAAATGCTAAACGCTACTCTTCAATATTTATCCATTTCATGTAGTGCTCATACACCGAGAAATGTGTGTTTTTACGTTAAAACAGCAAACATTTGATGTACATTTAAAAACAAAGAACTACTGAATACGTTGTTCAAACATTATAAGCGGCAATAGGATGAGAGACCATAATACAGTATAAACTGGAACATGGCTGCATGGATTGGGGTATAAAGGAGATAGTAGAGAGGCAGCAAATCACAGACTGGGCCAGATCAATGGGTAACAGTGGTAAAGGGGACACAGATGAGAGCTAAGTATTTTACACCAGATGTAATCTAAACAGATGGGTTATAGCTGGTACTGGAATTATAGAAAGATGGTTTTGGTTCTGGGATCTGCAAGTAAAGAGTTCCATAGGCGAGTTACAGCTCCTGGAGAAAGAAAAAAAAAAAACTTGATATTGAGCATGTACGGTTTCGACTTGGCAGGAGAAAGAGATTTTTACTTAAGACCCCTGATGCTTTAATGAGCAAGTTGATGTGAACTGCTGTCTAGACTGGGTACCCTAGTTGCAATTTTATATTTGCCCCAATAGAGACCCAGTAAAGGTCAATGAGGATTGGTGTGATGCGGTCCTACTTCTTAAATGATGTGACAAGTTGAGATGTGAAGTAGCGAACTGCTGTCAGCTGGTTGGGAATGGATTGGAAAGTCCAGCTAGAGTAGAATTTCCAAAGTGCTGACGAAAGATTATTAGGGCGTGATCTGCAGCTTTTAGGAGATCTGTTGCAAGAAACAGGAGTAGGGGAAGGCATAGGGTGCAATGAATCATTCCTTGCTTCTAATAGAAGTGGAGAAGTCAGTCCCCTCCCCAGTGTCACTTTGATCTCTCACCCTACTTCTTCGAGAGTTGGTATTAGCCCAAACCCCCATCCTCTTAACTCACTGAGCTCTGGTAATGCTTTCAATTAATCTACTGTAACCACTCTTGGCGATGTGTTTCATCAGGATTATTACTATTCAAGACTATTACAATAGTCTTCTTTTCTTTTTGCTCAGAGTAATGTACGTTTTTTTCCCTAGCCCTATTTTTTCGTGATCCTTGGTCCTGCTTCTTTTATGGTTTAAATTTCTTCATTTGTTAAAAAAAAAAAAAAAACCTTCACTTACATCCATCGGTGCCCTGCTTCTTTTTAGAATGTTTTGGATAAAGGCGAAACAACTTGTTGCATTGGGGATCAGGATAGAGTTTAAGATTAGCCCTATTTTGGTTTTCATTAACTCCCTATTTTTGAGAAGATTGTCTTCTAGACTGTACTTGGGAGGTGCTGATTTCTGCTCCTTCTCTGTGTCATGTAGCCAAATTTTGGGCAGTAGCTTGGTTATAACTAAACTGTAGTGGAAGTGGAGTTTTTACACAAGGTTTGCAATGTGCATTGTAACCTGATGTCTTCTGTCTTCAAGTCATGCAGGTTGGTAGGTGCTTTTTGCAGGAATTTATTTGTATTTTGGAGTGTGTTTACTAGCCCCTTCCCTTTAGTGTTTTTTTTGGAGTGCCTATATTTGTTATGTTTGTTCTCCCCTACATGGTATTCTTTTTGTCCCTTTTTGTCCATGTCCACTTCCAGAGGCTTAATGGTGGTTTCTTCGGGATTGAGAGAGATTGTCTCTCTCAAATCCACAGTATTGTCAGCCACCCCTCGCCCTTTAAATTGTTTCACTTCTAAGGATTGTGCCCCCCTAGTTCTCCACCAAAAATTACTCTCTGTGCGCCTTAAAATGTTGCTGTACTGTGTTTCGAGTCTTAGCTGTTCTTTTTTAGCAGTAACTAGGGCAATCCTAAAGAATTTCTCTCCAATTATTTTGCATCTCACACGGCATAGGGCCCAGTAAGCATGTCTGTACTTTAGTAACTCTAGCGTTCCTTTCAATAACTTCACAATTTGATCCCAGGATGTTGCAGTTATTTGGCATGACCACACCATATGATAGATATCAGCCTCTGTACTCTTACATCTAGGAGACACTGTCTATACAGTTGTGTTTATTCTGCTTAATATTTTGGGGTACCACGCGTTATACACAAAGTTAAAATGCTGTTATTTGGCAGAGGCCCACACTCAGAAGGCTGGTACAGCAAACGGTGCCAAGGCCCGGCAACGGTGACCCTAGGACACAATAGAGGGGCAAACTCCACTCTTCCCCCAAAAGCGAACTGGAAATGGGGGTGTGGCGCAAGGCGGCAAGACAAACACAACAGCGCCGGCCAATGGGGTGGCCGTGCAACATTTGAATCGTGCCCGCAGGGCAGTTGTGCCCTATACGTGGCAGGGGCCTTAAAGGTCAGTGCATTCTTGGGACCGGTAGTGCCGGAAGCAGGAAGACTTACCGAAAGAAGATTGCCGCCATCTATCTTGTTGTGGAATCCCAGTTCGGTCTGCAGAGGACCGCCATTGTCTTGATGGAACATCTGGGTGGGGAAGCAGGGGCAGCAGACCAGGTGAGCAGGATACTGACAGAGACATCAGACCCCCCCCCCCTCCCCCTCCTCGTCAAGCGGTGGAACCGGAGCAACCCAGAATCAGCCCAGCAGAGGACAGCCTTGTGGGCGACATAACTCTGCTGGGAGGTTCTCATTGCAGGGAGGAAGAGGTCTTCGGGCAGAGAGCTGACCCAGCAGTGGACAGCCATGTGGGCGATGCGACTCTGCGGCCAAAGTAGGAGGTCCCTCATGGCAGAAGGGGCCGGAGGCAGCGGACGTCCTTCGGGGTCGCCGAGGAGTGGCTCCGGGCAGGCGGCAACAGGAACAGCAGAAGCATTTCCGGTGCAGAGTGGAACCCCACCCCCTCAAGGCATTCCCTCGCCTTGAAGGGGCTGGACATCGTCGGAGGACAAAACGTGCAAGCTTTTTTCAGCGTAGGCTATTTCCCCTTTAGGAAAGAGCTGCGAGCAAAGCCCATACCGGGGCGTGAGGCACAAGATAATCGACGCTCGTGGCAGGCGGCAGGAAGAGGATCGGAAGAAAGACGGTGAGACAGAAGCAGCAATTAGAGCCGCTGAGAAGTGCAACACAGCCTGAGCAGTGGGGGCGGCCCCTGGGCAAGCAGCGAGGAGGCAAAAAGCACCCAGGCCGTGGCTGCGAACTTGGCTGGGGGACAGCCCTGGTAGTGGGCGACGCAACCCAAGCCTAAAGGCCCCAAAAACAAACTAGTGGTGGGGGACAGCATCCAAACCACGCTAAGGGCAACCCAACAAGCGTAACAGCAACAACAGGAGGCTCGAAGGCCAGATTATTTAATGGCTGAACCAGTGAGCATGCTGCGGCCAGAGGAAATAGTAAAGGCAGCAAGGGAAGCAGCCACCACATACACATACAACAGGGACTGGATACTGGCCCAACTGCAGTGTGTCCAGAATGCCCGGCGCAATCTGGAAGTCCCCAGTGACTGTGGTGAGAACGAGGAGCTCGTCGGGGGCTAGGCAGAAGGGGTTGAGGAGCAGGACGGCCCCCAAGCAGAGGAAGCGAATCGCCAGCAGAGACCGCAAGAAGGCAGTGAAAAAGAAAGCTGATGGGGTTGGGCCAAAGGCACAGCAAAAGGCAGCTGCCAGCACCAGCAGGGAGGCAAGGCAAACGAAGGGTGAGCATATTAGTTCGGTTGTGCAAGCCTGTTTTAAATCTTTTGCGCCGCCGCTGCTGCTTGCCAAAGTTGGGGGCCTGAGAATGTTGGGGATGGCGCAGCAGTAATGCGCAGGCAGGGGTCACCGGCTCAGGACCTGCGCGGGGGTACACAGTCAGTTCCCACTGAGGCATGGAGCAGCAATTCAGGGTCCAGTGCGCAAACCACTAGCAAAGAGGGCCTAGTGCCACAGGCCTACAAGAATGACACCCTTGGTCACCCATCCATGGTAACAAGAGCCACAGAGCTAGTTAGCTCTATACCACTAGCAGTAAAAGAACGCATTTGGCGTAAGGGGTTCATAGACATCTTCTCACTATTGGAGATAAAGTTAGAGGGGTTGGACCTCGCCACATGCAATAGGTATGATGAAGGAACAAGGAAAAGATCTCGAGTGAGAAGAGAAAGGAATTTTGACAACTGCCTGAATGCGTTTAGAATAACGGCCTGTGTGATTGTGGAGAAGTTCCTGCACTGCACGAAGGATCCATGATTGTATGAGCCTAAGAACCACGGGGCATACAGGCAGTTTGCAGTTGACGCATGGTTAGATTATGATATGCATTTTAGTGTTAAAATGCAAGCGCACCCAGACATGGAATGGGACGAAGAGGACGTGTCCAGCTACATGCATAAAATAATGGTGGCCAGGGAGGCAATACCTGGGATGGGGTAAACATGATCACTCCTCTCGCAAAAGCCAGTTCAGAGGGTACCAGGAGAAGCAGAGGTCCTTTCTTAAGCAGAAGCAATTTCAAGGCAGGGGGGGGGGGGGGGGGGGGGGTGCAGTCGGGGAAAGTCTCCACATAAGTGTGCTACAAGTATGACAAGGATAAGTGTTCCTGGGGCCCAGCATGCAAATTCAGACACATTTGCTCCACTTGTGGGGGAGGGTACCCGCGGTCGAATGTAAAAGGAGCAGGGGCGACAGGGACAAGGAAAGATAAACCCAAGAAGAAATAGCCCCCTCAGGGCACTAACCGGGACCCTGCTGGTGATGATGCTGTGGACCTGGTGAGGTCTGCAGGTCACGGGCAGCTGATGGCAAAAGCAGACATTGAATCAGCATTTCGGTTGCTGCCAGTTCATCCCGACGGCTACCACCTCCTAGGTTTCCAATTCGAGGCGCGTACTTACTTTGACAAGTCCCTGCCCATGGGCTGTTCCATATCCTGTGCATACTTTTGAGAACAGTGGCGGCCCGTCTGTTAGGGCGGAGGGGCCACCTCCCCCCACCCCCCCCCAACACCTTTTGCCCCCATGAAAAGTGTCTGTCAGGCTGAACAAAGGTCAGCCTGACAGACACTCTTCATGTTCAGGTCAGGCAGCCAGGAGCAGACATGCGTGATTTGCGCAGACTCCTGGCTTCCTGAGCTGAACTTTGCTGGGCTCAGGAGATCACAGCTCCTACGAGCGTGACCTCCTCAGCCCAGCAAAGGTGCCTCGAGGCCCTCCCCTGGGTGACGAGGAAAGCGTCACCAATTGACACTCTCCCTGGCGCTTCAGTTTAAGCCCTGAAGTGCCCAGGGCGAGTGTCAATCAGTGACACTTCGTCACAGAGTGGGGTGGGGTCAGCAGTCACCCTGACCCCATCCCACTCTGTGACGAGGCTGGGACTGCTGTCTTCCCTCATTGGCTGACCTAAGGTGGGAGGCCGAAGGTAAGTGTGTGTGTATGGGTGTGATGTTTCAAATTGAATGTTTGGTGCGTGCATGTTTGAATGGTATGAGTGTTGTTAATGGATGTGCGTGTCTGTGTGTGAAAGAATGTGTGTGTGTGCCCCGCCCGCCCCCTCCCTCCTAAAGCTGCCGGCCGCCACTGTTTGAGAAGTTAGCTTGCTTTTTAGAATGGTCCCCCCCCACAAGCGCCACTCCAAAGGGGGTAAACCGCATTACCTGGACGATTTCCTGTTTGTGGGCGAGAAGGGCAGCAACGAGTGCAGGAACCTGCTGCGGGCTTTCCAGGCACTGGCCAGGGAGATAGGGGTACCACTGGTGGCAGACAAAACAGTGGGCCCCACCACCAGGATAGTGTTCTTGGGCACTGAGTTAGACTCGGTGGCTGGCACGACTAGAATCCCAGAGGACAAAGAACAGAACATAAAGCAAAAAATCAACCTGTTGTCCAAGAAACAGAAAGCTACCATGGGTGAGTTACAGGAACTGAATTTTGCCACAAGAGTCATCCCGGCGGGCCTTCACAAGGAGGCTAACCCAGCTGACCAGAGGCCTTAAGAGAAAACACCGCCATGTCAGATGTAGCCCCAGAGCAAAGTATGACCTCAATACTTGGCTACCTTTCTTGACAGATTTCAACGAGGTCTTGATATGCAGAAAATGTTAGGTTACCAATGAGGATCTAGCTTTGTACAGCCGACACAGCGGGCAGCCTGGGTTTCGGGGCAATACTAGGAGATCACTGGTGTGCAAAATCATGGCCTCCGTATTGGGCGGAGGCTGGCCTGTCCAGGAATATAGCCTTCCTGGACCTTTTCCCCATTGTGGTGGCCCTCACCATCTGGAGCGCGAAGCTTGGCAATTTAAAACTAACAATTTGGTCAGACAACCATGCAGTGGTGCATGCCACCAACATGCTCAGACTGGTGCTCCTACAGCTGAGGGACAGGATGGAATTGAGGGTAAGACACAGGCAGGGGATCAACAACGCTCAGGCGGATGCTCTGTCTCGTTCCCAGATGGAGAAGTTCAGAGTCCTGGCTCCAACAGCAGAGCTGAACATGACACCTTTACCAGCAGAGCTGTGGTTCCTGGCAGGTGTGCCTGAGAGCAACTTGTGCAACATGCATTTGCACCTAAAACTGCGAGCAGGTATGCAGCCTGCCTCAAGACATTAGAGCAATCACAGGGTTGCATTTAATTGAGGACAGACAAGACACTGAGCACATCGCTTCATCAAATGGGCATTCAGGGGTAACAAAACCAGGTCTTGGGCGCAGGCACCCTAGCGGCGGTGGCCCACTGAGTAAAGTTAGACACTGGGGTAGATCCAGCAGCATCCCACTACCTGAAGACAGTGATGAAGGGCTGGAAGAGCCTGGAGGGGTCCAGAAAGGATACAAGAAGGGCCCATTGAGTGTGACTCGCTTGCTCGCCTAATGGAGGCATTGCCAGCAACATGTAAGGCTCTTCAGAGGTCACTTTGTTCAAGGCTGCTTTCACGCAAGCATTCTTTGGGGCTTTGAGTTGGAAAACTGGTGGCACCAGCACAGACAGCGGGGGTGGGGAGTTGGGAGCTGCCAGTGCACGTGAGCCCCCGGGCAGCGTTGCAGAGATTGGAACCTGAACGAGATCACAGAGTTGGGAAAGCCACCACGGGGCAGACCAGTCCCTTGCCTTGGGATGCCTCACTACAGGGTAAGGCGATCAGAGAGGAAATGGGGTCAGGATACGGCCAGACGGCGGAGCACAACAGACAATGCAAGGTAACATGTTGGGCCTAAGTCTATGAGATAATGCATCACCCCTCCTCTCAGTACAGACACTCCAGCTCAAGAATCATCCAACAACTGTAAACGCCGGACCAGCCCAGGCGCTAAGCATTCAGCTAGCAATGTCTTGGGGTAAAGATGGACTGTTTTATGACCGGGGGGTCAGTGACACTGATTTATGGCATGTAAGATGATTTATGACCTGTCTACAGTGTTTTATGGCTGACGCTATGATTTACGACCCAGTGCAAGCTGATTTATGACTTGTCCACAGTGATTTATGACGGGCGTTATGATTTATGACCTATGACAAGATAATGTGTTTTGTTTGGGCCGTATGGGTGGTGGTACTGTAACAAATGCAAATAAAGCTGCGGCCAAATGGCTTCCACACACGAAATGTTGGTATTCGAATGTCATGTGAAGTGGGAGTGGCCGCGTGCAAGGTTTATTAGTTTTGCATTCCTGGAGTATTTAGGGCCACTGTATAAGATCAGCTTCCAGTTCTCTTCCAACCAATTGTCCTCTAAACTGACTAGATCTGTTTTGGTGTCATCCGGCAGGGATTTGTGTAATTGTTTCACTGCTATTTTCCCTTTATCCATAGAGAGCATCAGCTGCATGTTTGTGGCTCTCCTAAGACTTCCCCTTCCAACTACATGTATGGTCTCTACGTCTTCCATATGCCAAAAGGTGCCCTTTGGGTACTTTAACAGCTCTTGTTTTGTAATAGTTTTTAAAAGGCCAACACTGAACTTAAGATGTTGAATAGCATCTCTGTCTCACCTCCCTCTACGTAGCTGGAGAAAGTAGACATGTCAGGTCCATCGTTTTACTTTTAAATGTATTTTGAACTTATTCCCACTGAAATTTTGCCAGGGTTGAGCACAGAGTAGTTCATGAGTGAGGTATGGGCCCAATCCTGCTTTGTCTTGAGATTTGAAAGTACCCACTTAATCTAGATCAAGCCTTTACTGACTGGACGTTCACAGCTATTTACGCTTTCGCCATTTGGCTCATATCATCAAATCGTGAGATGTGCTATTCCTCAAAGGTCACTTCTCTCTCGTGTTCCTAACAACATTTAAGAGGCTGTAGGAGCCTCCTCGTAAAGTGTGAGCTATATTTTGTGTATGCAGCTTGAAACATGACTCGTTTGCAAAATACATGTATGTCTTAACCTCCCTTCACTGGAAATGAGTTTGGTCCTTGGACCTCATCAGGGAATCCACTATAAGATGGTGATAGGTGGTTCAAACTTTTTAATTTTGAAGCCAACAAAAACATGACATTGTGCTGACCAATCTAGAAGTCCAAGTATGGGTTCAGTTTCCTGATTTCTTCATGGAACAATGCCTGCTCCTTTCAAAACAATTAGAAGTCTTACTCTGACAGTGTGCTGGTTGTATGTGTTTCCTCTAAAATGGAACACAAGAAAACGGTTAGGATGAATCTTTTTCGAAGAAATAGTGATGCCAAATTTTTCCACTTACAATGCCTTTCACCAGACAACCGACCCGATGAGGGCCCTTCTTGGTGAATTCTGTTATTTGTACAGCTTGTATTTTGGACTCTGTGTTTAGGGTGTAGCGTCCTCCCCTTGCTGCCCTCACCTTTTCACCCCTATTTTTTTCTTTAGACTCTTGTTTTCAGGAGGGGGTTCCCCTGAGCCACTTCCCCCCCCCTTTGAAACCTCTTCCCTGGCCTCTCCAAACCCCAGGTTACTTACCAGGCATTTTCAAAGTTCTCCTAGCAAACCCCATCCTCCAAGCTACTCTTCAACCAAACTTAATACCTTCCCCCTCTGCCTTTGCCTCAACGTCCTCTTCTTTGTTGTTCAGTTCATCATCATTGGGGCGGAGTAGACCTAAAACAAAGATTACCCTGAATAATTTTATGTATGTATTGCCCCCCCCCCCCCCCCCCCCACTTTTTTTTTTTTTTTAACGGATATATTTCAACTTACTATTAGTGATATTTTAAGCATTGAAAGGATTTCTTTTCTTTTTCTTAACTTTTTTAAAATGTTTGATTGGGATTCGTTTCCTCTACCAAGGGTTAAAATCTAAGATTCAAACTCAGTTTGAATATACCTTTGTCACAAAAATCAGTTGATTTTTTTAAAAAAATGGTACTGACTCATATCATTTCTCCATAATGAAATCCCATCAGCCCTTTTTCGCTAGTGACTTTCGCCATTTTAGGACTACATGATAGTGACAAAACGATCATATACCATAATCTTTCCTTACACCTTCAGATAATGAATGTGTGTATTAATACCAAACTTTGTCACTGACAAGAGTATTTGAATATCTAATACTATATCTTCATGTAGCAGTTGTAACTATTGCCTTGATTCAGCCCTGGCTTTAGTATGAGAATAGTAGTAACCCATTAGTCCTGGAATAAAAAATCCTTGTCATGACTACATCCAGTTCGGCATGTTGTAACAAGGCTTGTAGTAAAACAGTGGTCCCTAAAGTGTTACTCATGAGTGACAGTTTGCTCCCAGTACCCTCAAATGTTGGTTACCAGTGGATCTATGCCTCATTTTTGTTTTAATGGCGCTACACTGCACAAACATTTATTGTGCCAAAGAGCACATAAGCCCTTTAGATTACATAATTCCGGTGGCTTCTCCTGTAACTGTTTGCCAGGGACTTGCGATGGCTGAAACAACAACGTTTCCAAGATCCCATGGATCTAAAGTGTGTAAGCTCTGTATTGGTGCGTTGTGATCACAAAAGAAAAAAATCACAAACTTCAAGGCTCTAATGCACTCAGCAAGCTCAATAAGGTAATGCTATCCAATTCCCTTTGATGCTTCTTCATAAATAACACTATGCAATGATCTGGTTAAGAGAGTACCACGGATGGAGAGGATTGTATGTGAACTTCAAGACATATTACCGAATTTTCCTGAGTCTGTTTAATATCACCCATTGATCTAACATATGGATGTGTTCCAGTATGCCATCTAGTGAGCCACTATCTAGCAGCCAGGGAAGCATTCTGGTAATTGTAGTACTATCTAGTTTGCAGTGGGTGCCTACTAGCAGTTTTATGAAAACTGCAAAATGTTATAGGTAATTCAATATAGAAATTGAAAATACAGTTTCCAGAGTGTGTTGGTTAGAGAGTTATAGAAAACTGCGGTGTACCACATGGGAGATTGTTCTAGAAGCCTCCAACATGTCCTTACAGGAGCCTTTTGGAAACTTGTAAAATGCTATCTATGCAGATGCAAATGAGTCCAATACAAAACACAGCTTTGGAATTAGGGAGTTTGGCACTAGGACCATTTTGGAAACTTGCAAAGTTGAGTATGCGAACACTTTAATGAAGAAAATTAATGCCTTGAATGTTGTGTCAAAGTTGGTTTATGGTCCCAGCTTACTAATAGTTTGGAAGTACTTGGCTTATTAGTGCAAATGTAGGATACCCTTGCTTCAGCCTTGAAAATGCACACAGGAAATTCCATATTTTTTTCTCTTAGAAACTTGTTTATACTTGTGGTCCCTTGTACTCTTTGAAAAAACATTTCTTTGTGGGGTCTCTGCTTTGCACAACATCCCACTGTATTGTCCTGGCTAAGCCGCTTATTTTGGAAACTACGCCTTGGGTTTAAATCCTGACTCAGTGTTTGACTGGAAAACGCGTGATACTGGCAGATCAGATCACTTAATCTCCCTGTGCCTAAAATAGTAAACATATGTGAAAAGTAATTCAACTAAAATGTGGAATTAAATATTGTGAAATTCTAATGCACTCGGTTTCTCAGCAGCTAAGTCTGCACTATTTAAATCAGTACGAAGGTACATTTACCTCCTACTAGGATTTTACAGACTTGTTCTAAATATATGCTGTTTGTCACTAAATTTTCCATTTATGAAGTAAGAACCCTAAACATTCTCTGTTTAACAGAATTTAATCTAACAACTTTTAGCAATGTTAATTGGAAAATGTCACTCATAAAGCATCTTTTATGGCTAGATTTACTATACAAATTGTTTGGGGAGGCCAACATCTCTCTTTAACGGGTGGTCTTTAAGTCCTTATAGTTTGTCCCAAGATACTGCTCTAATGTGATTCAAAAACTCTTATAGCACTGCTTTGTCTCAAAATTCCTTTGGACGAATGCCCCCAAATGTTCAAAGCCCCACAGTTTTGCCTACTTCTTGCTTGCCATGTACGCATTCAAATTTACAAATTGCCATTGTTTTTCAAAAAAACCTCCTTAGGAATAACCTTCACACCTTAGAGATTCATCTTAAAGTGAAATTTCAATTTGTGTTCTTTAGTATATTTTAAAATGCATGTTTCCACTGTTTCCAACATAAATATTATTCAGTATATACTTAAACTATATAGAAAGTATAGTATTGTAGGTCCATGTAATAAGTGCCTTTAATCTTGTTCCAGTCATTTTCCCATCACATCCATATTTTTCCAAAGCTTTGTTTTGGTTAAGATGTTGCTCACCATTTCATTTCACACTGAAAGGTTGCTCTTTGCCTAGCAATTGTCGGGAACGCCTGTAGTAATATATACCCCCCCCTCCTCTATGCTGTGACACGCACTTCCTTAGAAGAAAAAGTTAAGTCCAAATGATTGGTGATAGTACATAAAGCCATCAATGGTATTTGTGAGAGCTTTTTAAGAACCTAATGTAGGAGATATAGCAGATCCAGGTTTTTTTTTGTCTGTGTCTAATCTGTTTAACTTCCCCTCCACCTGCAATCCCCACCCACCCCCGGTACTTGTGTTAAATGCTGATTATTAAGTTTCCATAACAAAATCAAAGACATGATTATTTAATATTTAATCTGCCAGCACAGCATGTGGTATTGTGGCATTGTGAAATATTGGTGTACTTGTTTCACATTAATAAACACAACATATGGGTGGTTATGAGGTTCCCTAGTCACTGACTTAATTTGAGGTAGATTCTGACCAGCACACCCCTTCAAAGCAAATTAAGGAATAAGAATTTTATACATGCATTTCAAAATTATTGTGATAAATGTCTATGTGTACACGATTTACTGAAACCGGTATAGCTTGACACCTGTTGTAGGATATCTGCCCTCGTTAGAGGTACTTAGTAAACTTCTGTTCCCAAACAGATGTGTAACTTTACACACATCAAATTTACTGTAACAACAATCAGCTGTTTCCCAAGCACTACGTTAGAATATTTCATGCATAAAATCTTTAAGTTTAGGCTTATAAAGTTTAACACATTTTTTTAACTATTTTTCACTATCATGTGCTTTCTTCCTCTCTTATGAAAGCTGGGTTGACTCTTGTATATGTTGGTTCCTTCATGGTGGAACCTCAGTTTGTACGTATTGTTGGAAATGTACTCACAAATCAATCAATCACTCAGGGATTTGTAAAGCACACTACTCACCCGTGAGGGTCTCAAGAAGTTCCCTGAAGGTAAGGAGGACTTTTGTCTGGCGTAGGTCGGTGGGAAGAGTGTTCCACGTTTTGGCGGCAATGTGCAAAAATGATCTACCGTAGCTTGTAGTTCTGCGGACGCGTGGGGCGGTTGCGAGGTGAGCTGAGCGGAGGTGCCGGGTCGGGGTGTAAAAGGAGAGTTGTTTGTTGAGGTATTCTGGTGCGGTGTTGTGAAGTGCTTTGTGAGTGTGGGTGAGGAGTTTGAAGGTGATTCTCTTGTTGACTGGAAGCCAGTGCAGGTTTTTCAGGTGGTCTGATGTGGCAGTGGCGGGGGATGTCAGGGATGAGGCATTCTGGATGCATTCCAGCCTCTTCTGGAGTTTGGCCGTGGTTCCTGCGTAGAGGGCATTGCCGTAGTCCAGTTTGCTGCTTACAAGGGCTTGGGTGACTGTTCTTCTGGTTTCGGCGGGTATCCATCTGTAGATCTTTCTGACCATGTTGAAGCAGGACAAATGTTAAAAAAATAAAAATGCTCAAATGGTACACTGTGTGCGCCATATTTGCATTGGATACCCCAACCACCGCATTGGAGACATACAGAACATATATGTATTGGGGCTTGACATACAGTCCATAGTTTCATTTGTCTGCTGAAAATGTTCTCGACTTTCTTGTTTTTTTGTTTGTTTTATTTGTTCAGCCTTTTTGACTTACGTGGCAGTGATGCGTTCTAAGCAAACACTTGAAAGCTTTTGGCATTTGGGTCATAAGTACACGTAATTCCTTTTCCTGGCACTGGTTCTCTGGTCTTCATCGCGACGGATCTGCTTTCTGTTGGAAAGGTCTGGCGCAAGAAAGTTCTTAATTTGGGTTTAGACTCTAGAATAAGCGTGTCTCTTGCTTTCCAGTGGTGGCGGTCTGTCCTTTTCCTTCTCACAGTAGGCAGCTTCTCGGTTGAGGGGAAACGGCACCAGTCTGTTCGAAATTGAGAAATTACTGGTCAACCTGCAATGTGTGTGCCCCTGGCTAAATTTGCATCACTACCTCAATGTTGCATTTGTAAAATTCGTAATGCTTACTTCTGTATTACTTCAGGTGTTTTTTGGGAACATGAGTTTCTTCTTCTCGAATACCTTTTCTTTTCCTGCACATCAAGGGTGAACAGTTACTTCCTCTTATTTTATTTTTTTTCAGTTCCTTTCTATGAAAATGTCTGAGTTGGGTTAGTCAGTGTGTTGCAACTTTGATTTTGTGATCCATTGGTCGCTGCAAGGGAACCGTTAATTATTCTTCACATTCCAGATTTTATCTAAATGTTCTCCTGGCCAGAGGAGTATTCCCCCTGGTCTTCAGATCTCTCACATCCCCTTAACTATGGTCCATTTACTCACATTGTTCTAAATTAAATGGAGGTCCACCCCGACATTGTTAGCAGTTAAACAAAGGGCCCTCCCTCCCTAAAGGGTGTGATCGTGTTCTTTATTCTGGGAACACTGGTACCCGCATGTGTGCCCTGTAATACTGATTTTGGAAATTGTTTGCTCGGCTTGAGTTTGCTCGACTCATGCTTGTGAACACACCATCAGTTTTGCGTGATTATTCATAGTCATTTAGTTTAGTGTTAAAGGTTTTAAGTTGTAGCTGTTCTCTGTGCTTCACATTAAGTTCTGAAATAAGTCGGTTTGATGTAAAAGTAACTCTAGTACTGAGTGTGCATGAGCCCCATTCTCTTCTCTGTACCTCCCCAACATCCCTACTGGCTTTTGACCACCACAGTTCTTCTGGAAGGTTTTCAGGGGATGCAGAATGTAGTGGATGTCCTAATGAACTACCAGGGCTTAGTTATATATCATTAGGATGGCATTTCATTTAGGCACAGCAAGCCAGTTCTTAACTCCCTTGGGAATTCAAAGTGGTTGTTAATTTATTGGATGGACTGGATTGTGAGATACACAGGTTAGCTGAAAGAACCGAAAGCAATATTTTCCTACCATTCAGAAGACTTTTATTGGTAGGTTTCCCTCAGTAAAGCTCAGCGGTCGTGATGGAATGTTGTTGGAGTTGAGTAAAAAGGCTGAAACAGTGGAAGGCTTGTGTAGAAGAAATAGAGAGAGGCTAGTATTATATTTTTCTGTGCAGGATGGATCCAAAGAGGAGGATTGAGCCATGGCGGTATGGCTTTTTTGACAGGATTTCGGGAAGTTGGTTACTGTGGACCGTGACAAGGATAGTCAACACTGAATGTGGAGCGATGGGAAGGTAAAGCGTAGCTCAGTGCTGGACACAACAGGGGTAGAACTAGGTCTACTGATATCAGGCTGAGTCGCTTGATTCAGAGTTGTGATCGATCACCAAAGACTGTTTGGATTCGATGTTAAGTTGTTATGTATCCATAAGATGACAGTGACGGTGGAGCACTGGTCTGTATAGCACTGGTGATTCATTTTTCTCTTCTCAGTCCAATGGCAGTTTCATCAGCATAAATGCAGGATAATGATTTATGTCAGGTGTGCCATTATAAGTTATGGAGTAAATGCATACAATTTTTCTTGCGAGTACAATAACCAACAAAAACCAATAGATTAACCACTACTCTCCTAAAAGCGCCCCAGTGCCTTGTCAGGAGTAGTAAGCGCTATATAATTCCAGTTACCATTAGTGTTCAATCCATTGGAACAATTCAGGAGGGATACTTGGTTTGAGAGTGGGGAGGTGGTAAAACAATTATTTGCTTTCCTTCATTCAAGATAGGTTTAGGGCATCTTTGGGGTCAGACCTGCAGATATGGCCTGTTGAAGAAGTTTTAGTTTAATGTTTGCAGCGATGGTTCATGGCTGTGCAATTAGTTTATCATAGAAACAAGCCAATGGAATATAGATATGTTATTGCAGATTTGTGCTCTTTTGAGAGCATTATTTTCACTAGTGTTTGGCATAGTCTGCAATTGGCTTAGCTGTCATTTCTTTATCTTTCCCTCAAATGCTTGGCTTGACCAGTGATTATTAACCTCTTTTGAGTGAGACTTACCCTGCTTCATATTTCTGTTTGTTGTTCTCAGATTTGGTGGCTGGATCCAGAGCTCACGTACGGCAACTCTAAACTGTTCGTGTTTACCCAAGGCCACTCTGTGTGTAATCGATCCTTCTTCCCATGTTTTGACACACCGGCGGTTAAGAGCACATACTCTGCTACTGTTAAGGTAAGTGCTAAAAATCTGACTGGTCAAAGAACACTGAATTCTCTTGCTGTGACTAAGAATGAGTGAAATAGTAAACCTGTAATGCTGCGGGGGTTTAGTAGAACTTCTAATACAGGCTTGAGCAGATACCCTGTATTTATCTAACATAGTTGCCCTTCAGTGAGAAACTTATGGTCCTTTGCTGCAGGGTGATCTTGTAGCATCAAGGACTGAGGACCTATGTTTTGCGTTGTAAGAAACAGTTTTAAGATGCCAATTCTGTGCACACTGCTTTCTACCCTGTCAAGTGAACCTATTCCAGTCACTTTGTCTGTATTTTTATGCCTTTTAGCCCAAAACAAAATTGTACTATATTGAGGATGTTGACATGAGTGGGTCATTAAAGAGCAAGGCCTACATACTGGAAAACTCAACAACATCCCCAGCTGATGAGATTTTTTGGTCTTGAACAAGAGCCTCTTTATTACCTAGTTAAACAGACACTGCTGGAAGAAATAACATTAAAGTAGCAAATAGAAATGATTAGCAACTGCAGTTTATTTATCTTCCTCTTAGCTACTGTGCTCGGGAACAGTTAAGTACTGAGGAAAGTTTATATCACATGTGCTGGTAGAACAATTCCCTTCAGCCCCTGTGGTAGATAGCAAATTTTGCCTCAGGTATGTAGTACCCTAAAGCGCTTCAAACACGGAGACGATGTTGACAAGTAAGCTCAAATCGCTTGTACATTTACCTCCAGTACACTGAATAACAATGAGTGTGTTTAATAGAGCATGTGTAAGATTATGGGTCCCAAACTTTTTTTTTTTAAGTACTTCTTTCCTCCAGAGCATGTTTTACTCATCGCAAATTAGAATTGGGTCCCTGCCCTTTCCTCAAGATAATCACATAATGACTCGACCAGTACTAGCAGTCTTCGACCTCCTTTTGACATACAAACTGTTGGTGCCGGACTTGCCATGTTTTATAAGGCCTAGTATTTGTTTGTTTTCAAGGCTCCTGAAGGAATCCAGGTGCTGATGAGTGCCACCCGGAGTACCTACCTACAGGACGAGGGCATCTACCAGTTTCAGATGGATTACCCAGTGCCAGCATATCTTGTGGCTCTGGCCGCAGGGGATATCGTACCCGCTGACATCGGGCCTAGGTAACTACAGGAGAATGTCTTCCTTGTGTGGGGCCTGCAGTTTGTGGTAAGATGTTTGACTGGTGTGGCAGAGGAGGAGTTGAGAGAGCTGTTGCCATTGCCATAGTTTTAGAAGTTTGGGATATCTAAATTAAACCAGTAAATAGAAGATGGGGGAAGAGTGAAGGGTAGCCGAGAAAGACAGCAAGTGCGATGACTTTGCAGTATTCTATTGGAAAAATGCAGTGTCAGAGCTCAGGATAGTGGTTTGTGAGAGCAGATCAGAGCCGCTGCCGTTGGATCTGCGTGATACAAGACCTCAGCCTGGTTCAAGCCTATTCTGTTTCACTTCTTCCACGAGCTAACTCTGCTCCAAGCTGTTGTTACTCTTGACGTTCCCAGTACAAAAGAACTTTGTTCTGAAAATATATATACACTTAGTTTGCTAATTTTCTAGGCACCATTTATGGTTCCAAAAACTCCTTTCTTTAGCTAATACAAGTTTAACACATTTCCACTATATGCAAAAAAATTTTAGTGAGTCTTTTTTTTTTTTCCCTGAATGTTGCATGCATGGAGGTTGGCAGCTGGGAATGTTTGAAAGCAATTTATCCTAGTTTCTATGGCGATAAGGTGGGATACCCAAAGAAAAAGTTATGTATTTGTTACTGAAAAAAGTAATCTTGTTTTGGTGCAGGAGCAGAGTGTGGGCAGAGCCCTGCCTGCTGCAGACAGCCACCAGCAAGCTAGCTGGTTTGGTGGAGCGCTGGCTGAGTGCTGCAGAGGAGCTGTACGGTCCCTACATCTGGGGAAGGTGAGATGGAAAATGAATATGGGGGATGGAGTGATCAAGAAAAGCAAGTGTTGCAATGCTCCTGGATTTGTGGAGGACTGGAGGTCTGTACACAGACACATCACTACGTTTTTAGAGCAGTTATCTTTACTTTGATAAACAAGTTGACCTACTGTTACTGCCATTTAAAACCCATAAAGGTGCATGTGGAGAGGTGTGCTGACATCTACACACACAACTGCTCATACAGGGTCCTACCGCCACCACATCAAATAAGTTTATGGAAAATATTTCAGTACATCCAGATTATAATATTGAATTGGTGTAGGAAGATTGTTTCGATGTAATGAAGTAAAGAAATAAGATCTTCTCTGCTGTGGTCTCAGACCTTTGTACACCTACCTTACAGTCCTTTTAGAGCCACCTTACAGTACAACACAAGGTCACTACAGACATCAAGATCATAAAGCTAGAACTTTTGCACCCCAAAAAAAGTGCTTAGTTAAGAAATTGGGTTACTGGTGGGGGTGTGAAACCCTACTTGAGCAGCAACCATAGTCCTTTTTTGTTTTTTGTTTTTTAAGAAGTCACACACAACCCTAAATGAGCCTGTGCTCAATCCTCTGGTAGCTTGGCACAGAGCAGTCAGGGTTAACTCAGGGGGCAATGTGTAAAGTATTTGTACAACATATCAACCAAAAATAACTTGGAATCATAACACAAGAAGTATCCCACACCACATTAGGAAAGTGGAGTATTTTTTAATAAATAAAACAACAAAAATCCAATCAGTAGAATTAGAGAAATAAAGGATTAAAGAATTCCATAAAACTTGGGGTGACTTGTATGTATTAAAAAGGAAGGTTTCAGCATAGCAATGAGTTTATGCAGTTAAATGGAAGTTTCAAACTGTGTACACAGGCTGCAGTGGCAGGCTTGACACATGTTTAAACGGCTAGTGTGGGGCACAATCAGTGCTGCAAGCCCAGTAGTATCAAACAACAATATCCCTTGGAGGGAAATTTACTAAATTACATATGTACCATGCTAATGGTCACAGTGGCACCAAGAGATATAGGCCACTCTTTCAGAATTTAATGTTTTATTTCAAACTGAATGTACAAAGGACAGCATTAAATATGCTTCAGGAAAGTGCTTAAAAGGTTTCATATTAAACACCTTGGTGCTCGTGAGAAACAAGATCAATGACACAAAGTGAAACACAAAGGACAGAAAAACTACTGTGAAAAAAGGAAGATGTTTGACGTACAGGCTGAGAAATTGATTTTGATTGTGTTAGGATGCTTTAATAATGGACTGATTTCACTCATGAACAACATTCATTAGATGTATCTTCCCTTTTTTTCACTGATTTTTGTTTCCTTTGTGTTGGACTTTGCATCAGTGATCTTGTCTCTCACGAGCACTAGGTGTTCACTTTGTAAAAAGTTTGAAGGAATACCACCCTTTGGTCGACAGGTCTAACAGTTGGCTTACTGCAGTGCAGCACACCCTGTAAACATGCTCAGACCTAACATGGATGTTTTCTGTTTCTCTTGGAGACCATTACTCATGCTCCTGCATGTAGAGAAAATAATTGTAATAAATCCACACCGTTGTCCTAGCCAAAGCGAGTGAGTCCTAAAAATATTTATCTAAATCCCAGCAAAGAAACAACCATCTAATCCTACTTCAGTCATTAAAAAGAATATACTTTGTCAGGTTAATCTTGTTATCTCTTCCCCAGTTTCTTTACTCCTGTCCAGTCAATATTTTTCTTGAATTTTCTCTTTTTTTTGGTCTCGTCCCTTGGACCTATTGGCTTAGCCAAAGGTGTTTGGCTATACAGTGCAGAAAGTGCCAAAAAAGGTGCTATGACTTGCTGTGTCATTTCATAGATGTGTGCATGCATGATACATATGTGCATGCATAAATCACCACACATGGGCACATGTACGAAATGATGCGAGTGCCCCTTCGTTTACCAATCCATCTTGCAGTTGTCCAAGAAATCTTGGAATGAAATGTACATGGTTCAGCAGCACCCACCTCCATGTGCCCCATACAAATCCTGAAGGCATGCACTGGTAAATGCCACTCTGTGAATATTGAAAACATTGGGGGGGGGGGGGGGGGGTGCGGTACTGTACATGTTAAAAATGCACCAAAGACATATGGCAAAGTGATACTTTGTGATACAAAGTGAAATGGTGCAACCCAGCTCCCCAATAATTTTCATTCACAAAGGCACGAGAACAGTGTATAGATCTTCTCATATTCTCACCCACACATCACAACAATTAAGCCATCCGGTTGCTGAAGTGATGCTCCTCAACAGTACAACACACTCCTCCCACGTGCTGGCACACCCAGACATAAAAAGCACTAGCCGCTCCCTCCATGATGCCACACACTAAAGAACCTACAGTTGGGTACAGAATGTTCACGAAAAGCATAGCTGAACATAGAGACATAAAATACAAACCACAAAGAAGACTCAATGCAAACTGGAACACAATAATGCCTGTTAGCATCCTCGAATAATCTATAGGGAACTATGACTGAGCGCGCCACCAATATACCCATCGTTACACAGGCCATTCAAAAACATACTTGACTATTGTGACGCTGGTAAGTGCTAACGCCCAGCCCTTGTGGTAAGGTACTGCTGGAAACTCTGTGAGGCCATACAAATGGAAACAATGCACTATATTGGATACCACCACTATATAACATGCCTTATATCGCATGACACTCATTTCACAATCACTATAGTGGCCTAAATCTGTTCATCGCAGGGTGAGCCTAGGTCCACAAATGTGGAGATACAAATATCAATATTATACTTGCCTTGAAGTGGAATGCAAATTTCTTTATGGGTCTTATGGAAATGCCAATGTTTTGACCCATGTGGAATTAAGCTGCGGGTCTCAAGGACAGTGCTATTGGCCTAGTGTCCTTAATTGAAATAAAGCTTCTTCGCAGCCACTGTATGTCTTACCATACAGCATTCCCCGTGTAGATCTCTATTACACAAAACCAGGCTCCATCACTCAGTCCGGGTCGCCTGGCACTGAAAAACTCGGTGTTGGGGATTGTTCCACAATGGAATCTGCAGGAAGCGAAGATGGCACTGTCCTGATGAGACCCAGAGCTTACTTCCATATGGGTTGAAACCTTGACAGTCACGCCGGCTTATCATTCTCACACAATTCAAGATGTTGATGTATTAATGTTAAAGTTGTGGACAACTTTATGTGGATACCCTGTGTTCTTGTAGTATGTACAAATGTAATATGTATCACACGCTCAGCACTTTTAGCACCCTGCACCGTCTGTACTAAAATTTGACTATTATGCTGTTTGTTATTGATTGAATAATACACTGCATTTGCAGAGTTTACTGCGCCATATGAATCATTTAATGGTACACTACTTTACCCGTACAAGATTAATTAGTTTTGGGTTAGTAGATCCTTGGATAAATTCGACCAATGGGACTTTTTTGTTTGGTATGGAATGTAGAGTGAGCTTTGGGTCAGCTCAATCCATATCACTGGTTGGCTTTTTTGTAATCTCTTTTTCTTGTTTCTTATTCAATTACTTTCTTTCCTCTTCTTCTCTTTGTCATCCCCCTGGAGCAGAACTTCTTTACCATCCTTTTGATTAAGTGAAGTTGTATATTTCCCCTTTTTACATTCGGGGAACTACATTTTTCTTTGCTTCAGCACTCTATGGCCATGCTTATGGTTTTTTGCCCTTTCGTCCTCTCAACATGTCTCATCACATTTTTGGAAGAGCCACAAGGTGGTGGCCACCTTGAAATTATACAACTGTATCTGATAGTCACTACTGGCTTTGCTTGTACAGGTGCATATTAAAAGCATCCCCCGTTGACAAACCCAATAGCAGCTGCCACAAAGAATTGGAAAAGCAAACCCTATTGTATATGCACATGCTCCGTCTGTGACCGCACCTGGATCCAGGCTCAACAAGCAAGTAGAGGAAGCACCAATGGGAAAGGATGGCACCGTGAAACAGCATGTCACAGAGAGCACCGCGTGAGGGCTACGTTGTGAAAGAAACCGGCAACCTGCACACCTTGAGTCAAAACAGGAGATTAAAGGAAACAAAGATTTCTGAAGCTGAATGAAGATACGGTTTCAAGATTACGTAGTAAGGGGCCGAATTTCTTATTGAAAATAATATATAAACACAACAAGGGCACATATTGTACTTGCAAAAATAAATGAGTAAATGGAACAAATATTAACAAGAAGCAGACCAAGAGAAAGAGTTTAAAAAAAAAAAAAAAAAAAAAAATCAAAATAATACGCAAGCTCCAAAAGCTACATCGAGTCGATTTACTTCTAACATCCTGTAAATAAAGTCAAGTTAGTGGAAAGAATAACTTAATATTGACTGCATTTATGTCGGGGAGGGAGTAGCAAAAAAAAAAGTGCTTCAGGGTGGTGAGTTGTGTCTTGCTCGTGATGTAACAGTTCAGTCTCTTGCTGGAGAGGGAGGGTAACTAAATAGTTACATGACTGTAATGTCTGTTTTTCTATGTTGTGCCTTAAAATCTCACACAATCTTATTCCATACAATGCACCTATTTAATCATTTATTAGACAAAGTTGCCAGGGGCTTGGCTAAAATTAGCTGACTATGATCTGGACTGCAGTTCGTAGGAACGCTTTCCCTCAAGTGGTGATTTAAAATATCGCCACTGTATTTCACTACTTTGGTCTTTTTTCCCAGTGTTTCACACAGTGTTCATAATGGTTTCTTTAATTTAACTAACAAATTGAAGCTAGCATCATGCGTACACCATCGATGGGAACAAGGCATTGGCCAGGAGCGCACGGAGAAGAAATAGTACCTTAATCATGTTGGTAGCAGTGGACGGTTACTGATTAAGTTTGATTAATCTGTGCTTGGTCCCTGCTCCACAGACATATACGAAAGTGACGTTAGGCTGCCACTGGCCAATTAGAAAGAAGAAAAAGAAGAATGAAACTGCAACCAACAAATGGTTAGCATGGGCAGGGTGGAAGCCTTTTACTGAATACAACAGCGTCTCGCAAGCAAGCGCATGCGCAGGCTCAACCCTGAAAAGACAAGGCTTAGAGTGTGGTTTCTATAACCCGTGCAGAAAGAAGAATTTTTAACAGATCTGTATTTTTGATTGCTTCAAACGAGACCAGTTTAAGGCAATCGTTTGGTTACATTCATTTCTTCAATTCTAGTACATCCAAGTTAAATTCCATATTGAGGTGTGCAGGCATTTTCATTGACTTTTTTCCTATCTTGCCTTATAGCAAATATTCAGATTTCTTCAGGCAGTTTAAAAGGTATCTGCTATGTTCAAGCAGTTATCACAATTCTGGATAGGCGCATCTTCTTTCAAATCCTATGATGAGTGTCAGATTTTTGGCAACTTTTTATTTAATAAAGTGTTTAGTTTTAAGCATTCTTTGCCCAATATTTTGGTGAAAATTGGAACAAAGAAAGGCCACTTTTTTGTCGTGCACCAGGATTGATAAAAAAAAAAAAAAAAAATTCAGTGCACATGTTCACCGGTTGTTTCATTTAGACAGTATGGTCCAACGTTTCAGTGATGACAAATGTAGGTGGATAAGCGTGACGATTGTCATTCATGCATGATTTCTGTGACATTATTAGTGCTGTATAGTTGGGTAAAAGACAAAAGCTCGATTAAGCAGTGCCCAATCGACTGCATCAACATGGGTATGTTTGCAGCTGAAACACAACTATGTCTGTGTTCATAGGAGGAAGTCCAGCAATAGAGAGGTCCCTTTTAGATAGTGTACAATGTAGAACATGTTTTTAAAGAATAGATATTTAAATTGCACTTGTAAAAGCAGCCCCATTTGAAGCTAATACAGTTCTTGATGAATAGTTCCAACAATTCTAGAAATGAGACTGACAGGCCAGTAGCCACGAAACAGGGGATTAACCTTTTTGTTCCAGGAGTACCATTACCTCATAATGATGGTGAGAAGGAGAAGTTGAGTGTGAGAGTACTAGAACAGCAGGAGTGCTGGAGATCACTGAACACAATGGCGGCAATAGTTCCGAGATGCAGTGTAGGAGTGCTGTTGAGGTCAGATGGAAAGTGTAGAAGAACAAAGTCTGGCATAATGATGGAATGACAGAGCTCTGTGTAGTGCCCAGTTTTGAAATGGCTGAAGGTGCAAGGCCATATTGATGCGCATTGGCAGAAATGAACAGAAGTTGTGGGTGGGTATTTGTATGTTAGTACTGAGATGCACTTGCAATACCTTTTAAGAGATGTAATGCTTTAATCCAGGGTGACATAGCATATCTAAATAGTGTCTTCTCAAAGGAGCATTATACAAATATTTGTTACTGTTAGAAAAGGGGTTTCTGGTTGGCTAGGGTATGCACCTCAGCCAGGCAGAATCCACCACTCTAGTCTGGGCAAGTCAATTACACACCGAAGATAACCTGCACTCACCCCCAGTAGCTTGGCACAGAGCAGTCAGGCTCATCTCCAGAGCTCATGTGTAAAGCATTTGCACAACACACTATAAATACACCACAAAAGAGACTCCACACAGGATTATGTAAAAATATATGCCATATGTTGTAAATATATAATTGGGTCACAAAGCCTCGTAGGTCATAAATATAATTCAGTTTATGGGTTACTGAACAGTTCCTAATATCCTTCTAAATGTGTGCCAGAATGACACATTATATCATGAAATGCAGTCCGATATAGTAACAGAAGACGCATTTCAGCACAGGCAATGCCATATGAGTACATGAATCCTTAGTTACAAAGTATCAGAAGGTCACGATTCAGAGCGGTCTTATTTAAAGGGCAGTTGCAGTGATGGGCCTTAGTATTCTGCAAAACTAAAGTTACATCCTTAGGTTAGAACCCCCTGGGGCGTGAAATGTATCAAAAGTAGCACCTCCGGATCAGTGAAGTACATAGGTCATAACATACCTTGGTCTGTGAGAAACCAGAAAAGTCCATACACCCCAGGTTTAGGAGTTCAATACCTCTTACTTTGTTAAAAAAAACAAAAAAACAGTTACTAATAAAATTATGGGGTGTCTGGACACCGGCGCTCCTATCAGGGGCATTGTAGTGATCAATAGTCTCTCATACCGCGAGGCCCTCTGAGGTTTAATTCGCAGTAATCACAGGAGGCCTAGCGTCCCTCAACCACTGTCCCCAGGGACAATCTGCAGGTTGGGGTGGGGACGTCTCGCTTGGTCTCTCTGGCGTGTAGGGTAATCCAGGAGCAGCTGCCAATGAGACAGAGCAGCTCCCCTACTGATTGCCAGGCTGCGTCCCTGCGGGCCTGAGACAGGAAAGCGAGCCAAGACCAACACTGGGCTGCATGCTAAGATAGGATGGGGCAGCGGTACAAGTCCCCATGGGCTGCCCCTGAGCAGCGAAGTTGCAGCTGGTTCCGGGCATGTACCGGCAGGAAGGCTCTTTGTCTCCCTTCCCACACAGGGGAAGCCCCACACCGCTGAAAGTTGGGAACACAATTGCCAAACTCCTTCCGGCCAGGCAGCAGGTCGGAACAGGCATTGTCCTGACGACCTGTCCCTGCAGAGACCACACATGGGCTGCCCAGCAAGGGACTGGGCTTGCAACCATCTACTTGTCACACAGCGGAGTTTGGGACCCAGCTGGCAATCGGGTTACACCGTCCTCCATAATGCCGCACTCTTGTGTTTCAGGCAAAACATACACCACATATCATGGGAGTCCATAAAGTGCTCAGCACACGCCGGTTTCAGAAACAACCAAGTGACTAATGATAGTGCTCCATACATACGCCAAGAGCAGTGAGGCTCACGCACCAGTGTCCCAAAGCAGATGCAAAAGGTGAAGTGCACACCGGACACTTCCAGTTACAGTAGCCAGGTGCAAAAACCAGCACCTGTACCGCGCTGAACTCTTGTGAGAACTCTTAGGGTGTGAGGGGTCCCAACAAACAGCAGTGGGCAGGCAGAGCAGCACAACAACTCCAAGGGCGATCCCTCTTGGCAGTCCCACAGCTATGTCCAACCAGTCCAGAATCGGGGAGTAGCTAGCAGCAGGGCAACAAGCAGAAAGCACTCCAGTGAGTCCTTTTACAGTCAGTCAGTACTTCAGGCAGCAGGGCAACAACAGACGAACAGTCCAGATGAGTCCCTCAGTGTGGCAGTCCCTCTGGCAGACATTCGGTTCCGGGTCCAAAAGTGCTCTAAAAATCATGGGATCAGAGTCCCTGTACTTAAACTCCAAAAATACCTTTGTTCAGGGGGTAACTTCAAAGGAATCCTTTCAAGTGGAGCACAACACCCTTTCAACCCAGCCTTGTCTCCAGACATCAGTAGGGGGTAATCAGACCATTGTGTGTGGCAGTACACAGCCAATTCACATGTAAGGCATGAAAGAACCTCCCTCTCCCAACCCAGGATGACTATCAGTATGCAGATGCCTCCTCTGTCACACCCAGCCGTTCCTGTGTGATGGCCGTCTGGAAAGTATGTATCAAGTGGAGTGTCACTCTGCCCCACACGTGGATTGGAGTCAGGCTGCAAAGTACTAGAGTTATAAGCACAGAAAAATGCCCACTTTCAAAAATAGTAATGCAAAATCCAACTTCACCAGTAAGGAGGATTCCCACCACCATTCCAAACATTCCCACGCTACTTACAGATCAGAAATTACCACTTGGACATGTACAAGGAAATTCCCAATGCAAACCTGTGAGAGGAGCAGCACGCACAGAAGTGAAAAACAAAATAGGCTGTTTTTCAGTATTAGGACATGTAAATCATAAAAATGTATGTCATACCTTTTACATACACAGCACCTTGCCAATAGGCCTACCTAGGGCCTACCATAGGGGTGATGTGGGTGTAGAAAAAGAGGAGATTAGGTCTTAGCAAGTAGTTTAACTAGCCAAGTCAATGTGGCAGTAAACTGCACAAGCAGGTACTGCATTGAGGGGCCCGAGACAAGTTTGAAAGGCTACTTCTGTCGGTGGCGCAATCAGCGCTGCAGGCTCACTAGTAGCATTTAATTTACATGCCCTCGGTATATGGTATACCACTTTACAAGTGAATTACAGGTAAATTAAATATGCTTAACAGGTGTAAGCCGATTTTACCAAATTTTAGGGAAAAAGAATAAAAGATTTAACCAATTAACCTGCTCAGTAGATTTTTGCGTGGACTTGTATCTGCATATATTTACTTATGCAAAAATGTAATTCACGAAAACTTGTTAAGGCTACCTCTGGAAACCTTCAGCTCTCACAGGTTTCCAGACCTACTTCTCTTGTGGTTTCCTGGAAGTTGTAAATCTCCACCAGTGCCATGTCATAGGATTGCAGGCACACTTTTTAGGTCGAGCACGCAAGCGCATTGACCTGCTGCAAGTATTGTGGGCTTTTAACCACGCCCATGTCATGCCCATCACTTTCACTCGTTTGTGGGCTTGCCTTTCAAAGATCACTGGTAAATGCTTTGTTTTTTCCACCTTGAGGCTGTTTTTGTCACGCCTTGCAGACTGCCCTTATTACATGGTTTATTGCATGATTTCCAATATAATTCAGCGTGGGCGAACTATTACTTTTGTCTTTCCCCTTCTTGCTGCATGGCGCTCACAGCGCGAACAGGTGTTGGAGCGCTGGTCGCATTGTTCACAGCTCCTTAATCAGAGTCCTTTCTTGTGGGTCTCCTCTTAAAACACTTGAAATTGGTGAATGCTCTACTTAAAACAGAAATCCTCAAAGTGAAAGCAATATGCACTGTACTTTGGCAATCTAAACCCATAATGCTTCACAGGGCATTACTTTTATAAAACATTTTTGCTCATAACGCAGACTCTGGTGGTCCTAGGACAATGGGACCACCACCAAAACGTTCACGACAAAATGCTGTTTCTGTTTACATCATCTATGGTTCCCCACACTAGGTTAGTGGGGACCCCAAAATAATAGCTTCCCCACCACCACCATTCAATGTCTGTTTAAGCTCTCATGTTTAGAACTTTTGTTTTACAGCTGGAAGTTGCTTGTGTTTTAAGGGCTTTGTTTGTTACTGGCTTGTTTCTCCTGAATATATGTAATGCACTATGTTCTCTAAGGGCTAAATATTTGGTTTCAATGTACTATTTATTGCCATTTTTTGTGCAGTAGTGCCCTCTGGGGGCTAATTATATTTACATCACCATGTCTCTATCAAATGCTATTTTCATTGTGATGTTCTCCAGGGGCTGTTCAAAGCATTACAGTCATATCAACATATTAAAATATCTGTGGCACAGAAACTTGTCCCATAATGCTTTGCAGGCCATTACTTTTACAAAACATTTTTGCTCATAACTCAGCCTGTGGTGGTGGTCTTGGGACAATGAGACCACCTTCAAAACATCGAACACAATGTGCTCTTTCTGTGTACATCATCTCTGGGTCCCCACACTGTTAGTGGGGACTCCAAAATAATAACCCCACCACCATTCATTATCTTAAGTTTTCTTATGGCTAGAACTTTTGTTTTACAGCTGAGAGAAATTGTTTTATGGGCCTAGTTTGTAATATAATTGCAATAGTAATTTTAGCCTTAAAAATATGTAATGCACAATTAATAACTTTCTCCCATTCTTTGAGGTTATGCTCTCTAAGGGCTGACTGTATGGTAACATGACCCTATTTTTCCAAATACTTTTTTTATTATGGTATCCTCTAAGGGCTGTTTTGAGCATTGCAGTCAACATACTATAATATTCACGGCATGAAAACTTGCCCCATAATGCTCTGCAGGGCATTACTTTTACAAAACATTTTTGCTCTTAACTCAGCCTGTGGTGATCCTAGGCCAATGGGACAACCTTCAGAACAGCCTTTCTGTCTGGATCTTTTCTGGATCCCCACACTATGTTGTGGGGACTCCAAAATAGTTACTCCTCCCACCATTCAATATCTATTAAGCTTTCTCATGGCTACAACTTATGTTTTACAGCTGGGAGAAGTTTTGCTTTAAAGGCCTTGTTTGTAATATCATTGCAGTAGGCCTTCTAGGCCTAAAACTGCCCTCTAGGGGCTAATGTATATGGTTACAATGCATTACTTTCTCCCGTCTTTTTTTTTCTTTTCTTTTTCTTTTGGGGTTATCCCCTTTACGGGCTAACAATATGGTTTACCTGACCATGTTTCTTACAAATGATATTTTTGTTATAGCGGCCTCTAGTGGCATTACAGTCTAATGTCAAAAGTTTATTTCTGATAAAGGTTTATATGATAATTGTATATGTTTTAATATTATCTCCTTATTACAGTTATGACCAGAATTCGGGCCAACTTAACATCCTTATTACACTGACTGTTTGAACACTCTTGATATATTTGGGTGACCCTTCTAGTTTATTTCTCCTCTGTTACTGTCTTGTGTCTTTTTTGGGGGAATTGTGTTTGCCAGCCAGCAGCTCTGATGGATGGGTGGTGAAAGTGGTTATTCTATTGGAATCAGCATGGCAGTTTTAAATTGAGATGCTAAATGGCAACATTTTCATTTTTTGCTGCAGATAGAGGAAGAAGGTAATTGAAAGCGCTTTAGCTATCTGCAGGCAAAGAAGAAATTATGAGGCAGGATTGACCAATTTATGTGGCTAGGAAAGTGCAATTATGAATTTACAATGCCAATAGCTCTAACTCAAGCAAATGCGAGGCCTATTGCAGTGCAAATGCTTTTTTGACTTTGGACATGGCCCATATTGGTATGACACTGATTCTCCATTGTTGTGTTTTTAAATGGTGGCATGCATCAAACACCTCTAATAAATGATGCTTTGGGACCAAGTTAATAAGAGGCCTTAAAAGTGCACTGTACTGTAGTTTAGGAAAACTGCCTGTTTCTGTTATATAATTTTTCATGTTGGAAATATTTTTTGCAATATTTGCTTTGAAATACATTCATTCTTGATTCCATTCTTCTGTATATGTTTGTATGACATAAATGAGCATATTGGAAGCATTCTAAATACCCACACATTGATACATTTTGGAAACTTCAGCAAACCTTTTTTTATATTGAAGCCATTTTTATTAATGCAAGCTGAGCTTAGAGCTCTCTGTATATCCTTGGAGCACTCACCCTAACAGTGAAGGCTTTGCATTAATGAACTAAATATGCCATTATGTTCATCTTTGACATATGAATACATACCTTGTTGCATCTTTCTCACAAATATAATGTGGGACTGTAAACTAGCATCTAAACGGCTTGAGCTGCTAGGGGTTGAGCCTACCTATTCTGTAGACAGAGTAAACATTCAAACTTGTTGTCCTTGATGCCAACCATATGTCGTAGACATTAGGAGAGAGGAATTCCATTCCCGAGAGAGTTCCTCTTGTATATCTGACGATATACAACTTATTGGCTCACGTGGTCCAGCAGCTATCCTCCTTTGTGGTCAGAGTAGAAAATCTGAGATAACTAAAGGGTCTGATTCATACAGGGAAGTAGTGTATTACCCTTCTTGGGTCCAGGTTTTGGCGGCTGCTGAAGTAGAGATTCAGGGTCAGACTCATTTGGACAATTCAAATTATGAATGTAGAAAAGTCCGAGACGGAGCCCAAGAGCAATGCTAGGTGACAGCCAGCAACGCAGGACGAAGAGAAGCCGCCCTTTTAATGAGGCAGTTGATACCTGCATTAAAAAAGGACAAGGGATGTGGCTGGGATTCCCAACACAGATATTTGCATGCTGTTATATCCACCTTAAACAGGCAACAGCTTTCACTAAGACCACTACCTTGCAATGCCATTCAAACTGTGCACAAAGGTGCACTGGAACACGAACACATACTATTTTCATATTTCCTGCACCTGTTTGCATATTATGATAGGCAGAGGACTCCTTTTATGGGGTGCTGGACAGAGACTTTCTGAGGAGGGTTTACTGAGCAGTCTTGCCACAAGGGCACAAGTAAAAATGTCTGTACCGCAGTTGTGCTGCCACCTCTATGCCACTGCATAACCAGGAGTGAGTAGGCAGAGGCCTCCTAATTCAGTTTGAGGGGTGATTTTTGGATCAAGGGAGAATTTCCTAACGGACAAACAGATAGTGAAAACCTGGAATTGCTCCAGTTTACTTCCAGATTTTCAACTTCCGTGAAAGAAAATAATACGGGCCGTCAGTTTTTCCAAACCAAGTAGAGGGCCATTGACCCATCACTTACTTTAAATCTGCCTCATGGTCTGGATAGTGTAGATGTTTTACTTTGTCATAATCTGCTCTATATTGCCAACTTGCTAAGGCACATTGTCTCTTATTAAGTGGAATGATATGGTGCATAGATTTCAACCTTAAACATAATTATTTATTTACTTCTTTGGGTAAGGAAAATGTTGTGGACACCCTTCTTCTGTACTTTGTTATGCACATTTTTGAGAGCATGTTCAAGGTCTCGTGGCTTTAGTTATTTTATCTTTGTTGGTTTCTGTTGATCTAAAGAGAATGTTCAGCTTGGTATCCAAATTCTGTTCTGGGGCAGACTGACCGTTTGTAAGCTGAACAGCATCACAATTTCTGTTTTGGTCGTGCATCCGAACCATTATGATTCTTTAGCATTGTTAATCTTGGCTGCCAGCGTTTCATAATAACATAACGTGTATTTGTAAAGTGCACATAACCTGCGCCCATAACCCGTAGGTATCTAGGCACTGAATAACAGATGCTTAATGTTACCCAACTCAATGGTACTCATTTTATCTACCTCAGAATTTTGGATGAAAGGCTGAGTGGACTTGCCGGGATTTGAAACTGTGACCATGAGGTCGAACACAGGCTCTTACAGTGGATGCATTAGTCCACTAAGCCACCGGACCCGGCTAATCACCCCTTTAAGTTTACCACGGTGTTGAGAATTCTGAGGATTGTCCTTGACTGTAACATGAGAGGCTTCCTCGCTAACTCTCAGTCACAGTTCTCCTTCCTCCTCTAAATTAAAAATGTGCTCACTTTCATTCATTTCAATATGTACTCTGTGATTGGCTCCTCTCTGGGCAATGTCGAACTCCAGAATGCGAAAATCATCTGTTTTAGCCTTCCTCTGTAGCCAGGATGCTTAAAAACAAGACCCTCTCCATTTTCCTAAGAATCCTTGACAGTCAGTCGAGTTTGAAATCCCCTTATCTTTTTACAGAAGCCTGTGGTATTCCAAAAACCATTTTATATCTTTAATCTCATACATGTTTGGCCCCTAAATACCTAGGGTTATCTTTTGGGACACCAACACATTTTTAGCAAAGATTTCTTCTATGAGCTTCTCACCTACATTAATGTTTGCTAGAAAATTGTAGCTGATAAATAACTTAATTATCTTCCCCGAAGCACAGCAAATGTTGTACAGCTTACATTTGTGAAAAAATACATTTACTCATTTGCTGTCTCTCTGCTGCTCCCCCTAGGTATGACATAGTCTTTCTGCCCCCATCTTTCCCCATTGTTGCCATGGAGAACCCCTGCCTGACATTCATCATTTCCTCTATCCTGGAGAGTGACGAGTTCCTCATCATCGACGTCATTCATGAGATCGCTCACAGTTGGTTTGGCAATGCTGTCACCAATGCTACATGGGAGGAGATGTGGCTGAGTGAGGGTCTGGCCACCTACGCACAGCGCCGGATCACCACTGAGACGTATGGTGAGTAGACTGCATGTGGTCGCAGCACCAACTTTCTGTTTTCCAGGAGAATTAAGATGTTGTATGATTGGAGCAGGAGCTCTTCAGTTAATTCAGTGCTCAGGTCCAGGAGCATCCTCGTATAGGGTAGGAATGTATCTATATTTCTTTGAGCCTTTATCCATTGTTTTCTAGTCCATCGATGTTCCTTGTTATAATAAGGAGCGGTTTATATAGCACAAACAGCCACTGGGTTTCTGTTTCAGGAAATGGAAAATGTTCTATTTTTACTGAACTTTAAATCAGGCCCTAAATCTCTTGGTAGGAAAGACTGGTCCGGTACTGTGATGAACAAGGTGCACCATGTACAGTGGCTTGATTTGTACGATCCATTACTGTTAACCAACAGAGGTGCAAGGGTGTTTCCATTAGCGAGGGGGCCTGCAAGTTTTGTATGTAGATACCTTTTCGACCAGGAAGATATAAACCTGACTTTGAATACTCAGTCTTCCTACACCTTCTCATACTGGTATAATTGCATTCAAGTAAGTATGTCCCAGAGTAGCTCCTGCTGGGGCAAGACAGTTGATCCTGATTGGCGCCTGGTGTCTTGTAGCCTTCTGACATCACAAGAAAAATCCAGACCATTCCAGTCAGGGAAGATTAGAAGAGCAAGGATTTTAAAGCCCAGAAAAACTGACTTGGCCTGCTGTTTCAACGATTTATTCATTGGTGTACGTTGAGTTCCTGTGTTGACTCTTGGTAAACTTAATGGCCTGCCTATGTTGCCAGCCAGAAACCTCAAGGGTGCATTTGAAGCACAGGAACTCCCTGCAGTTGGAGTGGGATGACCTCCATTGTTCCACGTATGTTTGTGGGAAAGCCACAATTCCCCAGTGCTGTTGATTGTGCTTTCTTGCAGTCCCAGATTGTATCAAATTGCATATAATCAAGAAACTGTAAAAACTGCCTGACCTCCTCCTTCTCCCCAAAGAGAAAGAATCCAAAGGGAACCCTTTAACTTCTACACACAAAGTTGGGAGAGTTAAGGCCATTCATCCCAGAGTTTTATTAATAGGACAGCTGCTTTTCTGAGTGCTGTGGTACATTTCCTGGAGTTGTTTCTGTTCCTGGTACCCTGACTGCGGGAATTTACACCCATTCTTTGGTTGACAGCCTCTTACTCTCTTCTGTGGCCCCCTAATACATCAAGCTATGGTCTCACTCCGTGTTGGAGTCCATGCTACTGCACCATAGCTAGTAATGTCTAAGCATGCTTTCCTGAGTCCCTTCTCCAGTATGATTGAAATAGCACTTTCAGAATTAGTTCATGTAAATTGTAAGAGATCCTTAGTACGACTCCAGTTACAGCATGTGCAGGATGATACCCACACCTCTCAGTATATCCTGAGTCAATACATTTGTAGGGTGTGTTGTAATAAGAGTACTTTGCACGTCTTGAAAAGGCTGTACACTCTCTCCTTTAGGTTTTTATTGTTAGCTCTGTATTTTCCTTCCAGTGAACTTACTTAGTGCCTGATCACTATGGTTGATCCATATTCTCTCTTACTCTTCATTTGTTTGTAGGATGCCTGTTGCTCTTCCTCGGTTAGAGATCTAACCAGTACTCATAACTAGGAACCCTTGCTTTCATTGTGGATGGACAAATGTGAAAGGCTTGTATGTATGGTTGGATGAAAAACCTGGTCCGCTTGGATCCTTCTGTGTATTTTACCCAATATTGTATCTACCTTGGGAAGACTGGCTCTGTCCAGATTCAAAATGTCCCATATGCTTTCTCTGTTCCCTGTCCCCGAAACAAGTTCTACTTAATGGGTGGTAAGGGGGTTAGTCCTTTTCTTTTTTCAGAGTGGTTTTCTCCTTGACCTAGCAAAAGCCTACCAGTCCCCTCATGCGTTGTTGGTGGTCTTCCAAGAATCTGGAGCAGATCTTAAATTGTGTGACCTGCAATCCACAAACCACCTTTACCAGTACAAACTAGCCTGAGCCTTGGAAAACTGCAAAAAAAACAGAAAACATTTTTATTTTACCTCTGGACGTTTGGAGATCCAGTGCAAAACCTTAACAATATGCCTTTAAAAGAGTTGGTGAGGATACTTGCAGGAGGACTAGATGCACAAGGTCCAGCTTACTAGCGACCTCCCAAGGAACATGGTCTCCCTGGAGACACAAAAAACCCTGCAGCCCAGGAGGCTGAAGAACAAAGAACTGTAACACCTGTGATGTGGAGCTGAAAGGCCGCCTGCCTTCAAAAGCTTGGTGGAGTCTGCACTATCACCAGTCCAATTTATACTAGTACAATACCTGCAGTTCCAAGAAGAATTAGGAGCTAGCCCAGCTTCACATATTTAACACAGTTCCCATATTTGTTGTCTGTAGTTTGCCCACCTTCTGTAGCCATTTAAACATCTTTGTAACTCATGCTGTTCTGTTGATATTGAGTTTGGCAGCTGTGATTCAGCTCCTAACCCTAGGTTTAGTTCCCAGTGAGAGCTGGTGAAACCAGTGATCTCAGTGGGTACCCCAGTCCCATAAATGCCGACATCACTGAAAAAGTATTACAAATCGATAGAGATGCATGCCTTTATATTTTTAGGTACTCGCTAGGATTCCATTGATTGTGCTGGCCCTGTACTACATCTACCCCATGACCAAACGCACAGGAATCAGTGCTACACTGGTTCTCATTTAGTGACTGGACCCCATAGCTAAGATCTTAAAGATCCGATCTCTAAATTGCAATAGTACTTTTATTGTGATGAGGTACTGTCTGGGATTTTGTATTCTTTGAATTTTTGTAGTACATTTTTTATTTTAAGGTGTTGACACTTGAGTAGGCTTTAGCCCACTGAGTTGCCCAGAATGGTAAACATTCTTGTACTAGTACAAAAAACTTTGTCCAAATCCCCTGTACAGACCCAAATAACTTGTGCTGAAAGTTCTCCGTTAGAACTAGGGACCCAAGGAGTTCCACGGATCCCTGAGTTTTAGAAAATGTAGTGCATCAGATTTTCACAAACATATGGGATAGAAATAGTGTTTGCCCTGTGCTCTCAAGAAAGGGCACCGCAGAGTGAGAGCTTATAAGTATGCAGCGAGGCACTGAAAAATGTCCGTTGCTATGGTTTGCCCTTCTGCTGCTTCAGTATGGACTGTAGAGCATACACCAGAACTGATAGAAGATTTCACCTTCTACACGTGGCACTCCCCTGACACTCCCAAGGTCCCCGAGCCAGTGGGGTTTAAGCTCTTTGACACAGACTATAAAAACACTAGTTACATGCTTGCCCAACAGTATCTATTCCAACACTTTTCTGGTACGTTCTTGTGTAGACACAGCTCCTACCTGTATCAACACGGAACAAAACTAAAATACCCATATTAAAGGGCATACTACAATCACCCAACATTAGGTACATCCAAACACTGTCATCTAATGATTAAGTGTCCTGCCTGTCAAATGTTTGAATTTCATACGCAGGCATAGTTAAAAATACAGCAAGGGTGCACGTTGCATCACACGTCACCTAAGTACATTGGCCACATGACTGAAATCAGATAGAAGACAATGCTAAAAAAACACACACCAATAACAATCTTGCAATCCAACACCATTTCAGGATCTGTCAAAAAGGTGAAAGTGCTGAGTCTCAGAAATCACTTGCCCATCTAGGGAATTTCCTACAGTTATTTATTAATGCATTGCCTTAAACATTGCACCCTCCCTCCATGAACATTTCATTATGGAAAAAAAAGCCAAAGAACTGTAATTCTACCTGGGAAAGAAAAAAAGAGGAAAATCTGATTTCACCATTTCTACATGTAACACAACAAACAAGTCAAGTTCTGAAGCTATGCCTCTTTAATCCCAGCATTTTTAAAGACTTCACCAAAACCATGAATGCCTGTGGCGCAGCAGCACCATAAGCTACAAAATGTCCACTAGATATATATATTATGGAACTTTCTCCTCCATAATTCAAGTTCCTGCCTGACCAGAGCCATCATCAACCACTCCGTAGAGACCAAAAAGTTTCCAGGGGCACTCAAACATCTTCCTTAAAATCTGTTCTTAATAACTTGTTTTGATTTTGTGGATCTTTCTGCCTATCGAAAAACAGGACTGCACATTCTTGTATAAATTCATTGAAAGACCTGTTTTCAGGCCTGTATTCCCATTCATTGAAGAAAATGACCTGTCTCAGCCTTATTAACCACTTCGCTGCCAGGCCTTTTCCCCCTCCTGTGCCAGGCCTTTTTTTGCCTATTTGGGGCAGTTCGCGCTTAGGCCCGCATAACTTTTTGTCCACATAAGCTAACCAAGCCAAATTTGCGTCCTTTTTTTCCAACATCCTAGGGATTCTGGAGGTACCCAGACTTTGTGGGTTCCCCTGAAAGAGGCCAAGAAATTGGCCAAAATACAGGGAAAATTTTGTTTTTTTCAAAAAAATTGGAAAAAGTGGCTGCAGAAGAAGGCTTGTGGTTTTTCCCCTAAAAATGGCATCAACAAAGGGTTTGCGGTGCTAAACTCAGCAGCTTCCCAGCTTTCAGGAACAGGCAGACTTGAATCCGAAAACCCAATTTTTCAACACAATTTTGGCATTTTACTGGGGCATACCCCATTTGTGCAATTTTTTGTGCTTTCAGCCTCCTTCCAGTCAGTGACAGGAATGGTCATGAAACCAATGCTGGATCCCAGAAACCTAAACATTTCTGAAAAGTAGACAAAATTCTGAATTCAGCAAGGGGTCATTTGTGTAGATCCTACAAGGGTTTCCTACAGAAAATAACAGCTGAAAAAGAAAAATATTGAAATTGAGGTGAAAAAAACATCAATTTTTCTCTACTTTTTACTCTGTAACTTTTCCCTGCAATGTCAGATTATCGAAAGCAATATACCGTTACGTCTGCTGGACTCCTCTGGTTGCGGGGATATATAGGGTTTGTAGGTTCATCAAGAACCCGAGGAACCCAGAGCCAATAAATGAGCTGCACCCTGCAGTGCGTTTTCATTCTATACCGGGTATACAGTAATTCATTTGCTGAAATATAAGGAGTAAAAAATAGCTATCAAGAAAACCTTTGCATTTCCAAAAAGGGCACAAGATAAGGTGTTGAGGAGCAGTGGTTATTTGCACATCTCTGAATTCCGGGGTGACCATAGTAGCACGTGAATTACATGGAATTTCTCAAATAGATGTCTTTTTTACACACACCCCTATATTTGGAAGGAATAAATGTAGAGAAAGACAAGGGGCAATAACACTTGTTTTGCTATTCTATGTTCCCCCAAGTCTCCTGATAAAAATGATACCTCACTTGTTTGGGTAGGCCTAGCGCCCGCGACAGGATATGCCCCAAAACACAACCTGGACACATCACAGAAAACAGAGCTGTTTTTAGCAAAGTGACTACCTGTAGATTTTGGCCTCTAGCTCAGCCGCCACCTAGGGAAACCTACCAAACCTGTGCATTTCTGAAAACTAGAGACCTAGGGGGATCCAAGGAGGGGTGACTTGCGGGGCTCGGACCAGGTTCTGTTACCCAGAATCCTTTGCAAACCTCAAAATTTGGCTAAAAAAACACATGTTCCTCAAATTTCTGTGGCAGAAAGTTCTGGAATCTGAGAGGAGCCACAAATTTCCTTCCACCCAGCGTTCCCCCACGTCTCCCGATAAAAATGATACCTCACTTGTGTGGGTAGGCCTAGCGCCCGCGACAGGATATGCCCCAAAACACAACGTGGACATATCACAGAAAACAGAGCTGTTTTTAGCAAAGTGACTACCTGTAGATTTTGGCCTCTAGCTCAGCCGCCACCTAGGGAAACCTACCAAACCTATGCATTTCTGAAAACTAGAGACCTAGGGGAATCCAAGGAGGGGTGACTTGTGTGGCTCGGACCAGGTTCTGTTACCCAGAATCCTTTGCAAACCTCAAAATTTGGCTAAAAAAACACATGTTCCTCAAATTTCTGTGGCAGAAAGTTCTGGAATCTGAGAGGAGCCACAAATTTCCTTCCACCCAGCGTTCCCCCACGTCTCCCGATAAAAATGATACCTCACTTGTGTGGGTAGGCCTAGCGCCCGCGACAGGATATGCCCCAAAACACAACGTGGACATATCACAGAAAACAGAGCTGTTTTTAGCAAAGTGACTACCTGTAGATTTTGGCCTCTAGCTCAGCCGCCACCTAGGGAAACCTACCAAACCTATGCATTTCTGAAAACTAGAGACCTAGGGGAATCCAAGGAGGGGTGACTTGTGTGGCTCGGACCAGGTTCTGTTACCCAGAATCCTTTGCAAACCTCAAAATTTGGCTAAAAAAACACATGTTCCTCACATTTCTGTGGCAGAAAGTTCTGGAATCTGAGAGGAGCCACAAATTTCCTTCCACCCAGCGTTCCCCCACGTCTCCCGATAAAAATGATACCTCACTTGTGTGGGTAGGCCTAGCGCCCGCGACAGGATATGCCCCAAAACACAACGTGGACATATCACAGAAAACAGAGCTGTTTTTAGCAAAGTGACTACCTGTAGATTTTGGCCTCTAGCTCAGCCGCCACCTAGGGAAACCTACCAAACCTATGCATTTCTGAAAACTAGAGACCTAGGGGAATCCAAGGAGGGGTGACTTGTGTGGCTCGGACCAGGTTCTGTTACCCAGAATCCTTTGCAAACCTCAAAATTTGGCTAAAAAAACACATGTTCCTCACATTTCTGTGGCAGAAAGTTCTGGAATCTGAGAGGAGCCACAAATTTCCTTCCACCCAGCGTTCCCCCACGTCTCCCGATAAAAATGATACCTCACTTGTGTGGGTAGGCCTAGCGCCCGCGACAGGATATGCCCCAAAACACAACGTGGACATATCACAGAAAACAGAGCTGTTTTTAGCAAAGTGACTACCTGTAGATTTTGGCCTCTAGCTCAGCCACCACCTAGGGAAACCTACCAAACCTGTGCATTTCTGAAAACTAGAGACCTAGGGGAATCCAAGGAGGGGTGACTTGCGGGGCTCGGACCAGGTTCTGTTACCCATAATCCTTTGCAAACCTCAAAATGTGGCTAAAAAAACACATGTCCCTCACATTTCTGTGGCAGAAAGTTCTGGAATCTGAGAGAAGCTACAAATTTCCTTCCACCCAGCGTTCCCCCAAGTCTCCCGATAAAAATGATACCTCACTTGCGTGGGTAGGCCTAGCGCCGGCGACAGGAAACACCCCAAAGCGCAACGTGGACACATCCTAAATTTTGGAAAAAAACAGAGGTGTTTTTTGCGAAGTGCCTACCTGTAGATTTTGGCCTCTAGCTCAGCCGGCACCTAGGGAAAGCTACCAAACCTGTGCATTTCTGAAAACTAGAGACCTAGGGGAATCCAAGGAGGGGTGACTTGCGGGGCTCGGACCAGGTTCTGTTACCCAGAATCCTTTGCAAACCTCAAAATTTGGCTAAAAATACACATGTTACTCACATTTCTGTGGCAGAAAGTTCTGGAATCTGAGAGGAGCTACAAATTTCCTTCCACCCAGCGTTCCCCCAAGTCTCCCGATAAAAATGATACCTCACTTGCGTGGGTAGGCCTAGCGCCGGCGACAGGAAACACCCCAAAGCGCAACGTGGACACATCCTAAATTTTGGAAAAAAACAGAGGTGTTTTTTGCGAAGTGCCTACCTGTAGATTTTGGCCTCTAGCTCAGCCGGCACCTAGGGAAACCTACCAAACCTGTGCATTTCTGAAAACTAGAGACCTAGGGGAATCCAAGGAGGGGTGACTTGCGGGGCTCGGACCAGGTTCTGTTACCCAGAATCCTTTGCAAACCTCAAAATGTGGCTAAAAAAACACATGTCCCTCACATTTCTGTGGCAGAAAGTTCTGGAATCTGAGAGAAGCTACAAATTTCCTTCCACCCAGCGTTCCCCCAAGTCTCCCGATAAAAATGATACCTCACTTGCGTGGGTAGGACTAGCGCCCACGAAAGGAAAGGGCCCAAAACACAACGTGGACACATCAAATTTTTTTTAAAAAGCAGTGCCTACCTGTGGATTTTGCCCTGTAGCTCAGCCGACACCTGAGGAAACCTAGCAAACCAGTGCATTTTTGAAAACTAGAAACCCAGGGGAATCCAAGATGGGGTGACTTGCGGGGCTCTGACCAGGTTATGTTACCCAGAATCCTTTGCAAACATCAAAATTTGGCCCAAAAAACACTTTTTCCTCATTTCGGTGACAGAAAGTTCTGGAATCTGAGAGGAGCCACAAATTTCCTTCCACCCAGCGTTCCCCTAAGTCTCTCGATAAAAATGGTACATCACTTCTGTGGGTAGGCCTAGCGCCCACAAAAGGAAATGGCCCAAAACACAACGTGGACACAACATATTTTTTCACAGAAAACAGAGGTGTTTTTTGCAAGGTGCCTACCTGTGGTGTTTGGCCTGTAGCTCAGCCGGCCCCAGGGGGGGGGGGGGGCAGAAATGCCCTAAAATAAATTTGCCCCCCCAACCCCCACCCTCCCCCGCCGGGAGCGACCCTTGCCTACGGGGTCGCTCCCCCTGCGTGACATTGGCACCAAAAAACAAATCCCCGGTGCCTAGTGGTTTCTGCCCCCTTGGGGGCAGGTTGACCTAAACTCAGCCAATCTGCCCCCAAGGGGGGCAGAAATGGCCTAAATACAATTTGTCCCCCAGGGGAGCGACTTTTGCCTGATGGGTCGCTCCCCATCTCTAAAAAAAAAAAAAAAAAAAAAAAAGAAAAATTCCCCTGGCGCCTAGAGGTTTCTGCCCCCCCCCCCCCCCCCCGGGGGCAGATCGGCCTAATAATAGGCCGATCTGCCCCCCGGGGGGGCAGAAATGGCCTAAAATAAATCCCCCCCCCCCCCCCCCCGGAGCGACCCTTGCCTACGGGGTCGCTCCCCCTGCGTCACATTGGCGCCAAAAAACAAATCCCCGGTGCCTAGTGGTTTCTGCCCCCTTGGGGGCAGATTGACCTAAAATTGGCCAATCTGCCCCCAGGGGGGCAGAAATGGTCTAAATACAATTTGCCCCCCCCAGGGGAGCGACCCTTGCCTGATGGGTCGCTCCCCATCTCTAAAAAAAGAAACAACAAAAAAAAAACACACAAAAATAAAATTGCCCTGGCGCCTAGAGTTTTCTGCCCCCCCCCGGGGGCAGTTCGGCCTAATAATAGGCCGATCTGTCCCCCGGGGGGGCAGAAATGGCCTAAAATAAATTTGCCCCCCCAACCCCCACCCCCCCCCCCCCGGGAGCGACCCTTGCCTACGGGGTCGCTCCCCCTGCGTGACATGGGCGCCAACAAACAAATCCCCGGTGCCTAGTGGTTTCTGCCCCCTTGGGGGCAGATTGACCTAAAATTGGCCAATCTGCCCCCAGGGGGGCAGAAATGGTCTAAATACAATTTGCCCCCCCAGGGGAGCGACCCTTGCCTGATGGGTCGCTCCCCATCTCTAAAAAAAGAAACAACAAAATAAAAACACACAAAAATAAAATTGCCCTGGCGCCTAGAGTGTTCTGCCCCCCCCCCCCCCGGGGGCAGTTCGGCCTAATAATAGGCCGATCTGTCCCCCGGGGGGGCAGAAATGGCCTAAAATAAATTTGCCCCCCCCAACCCCCACCCCCCCCCCCCCCGGGAGCGACCCTTGCCTACGGGGTCGCTCCCCCTGCGTGACATTGGCGCCAACAAACAAATCCCCGGTGCCTAGTGGTTTCTGCCCCCTTGGGGGCAGATTGACCTAAAATTGGCCAATCTGCCCCCAGGGGGGCAGAAATGGTCTAAATACAATTTGCCCCCCCAGGGGAGCGACCCTTGCCTGATGGGTCGCTCCCCATCTCTAAAAAAAGAAACAACAAAAAAAAAAACACACAAAAATAAAATTGCCCTGGCGCCTAGAGTGTTCTGCCCCCCCCCCCGGGGGCAGTTCGGCCTAATAATAGGCCGATCTGTCCCCCGGGGGGGCAGAAATGGCCTAAAATAAATTTGCCCCCCCACCCCCCGCGAGCGACCCTTGCCTACGGGGTCGCTCCCCCTGGGTGACATTGGCGCCAAAAACCAAATCCCCGGTGCCTAGTGGTTTCTGCCCCCTTGGGGGCAGATTGACCTAAAATCGGCCAATCTGCCCCCAGGGGGGCAGAAATGGTCTAAATACAATTTGCCCCCCAGGGGAGCGACCCTTGCCTGATGGGTCGCTCCCCATCTCTAAAAAAAAGAAAGAACAAAAAAAAAAAACACAAAAAAAAAAATTGCCCTGGCGCCTAGAGGTTTCTTCCCCCCCTGGGGGCAGATCGGCCTAATAATAGGCCGATCTGCCCCCAGGGGGGGCAGAAATGGCCTAAAATAAATTGCCCTCCCCCCCAGGGAGCGACCCTTGCCTAAGGGGTCGCTCCCTTTGCGTGAAATTCACGCAAAGAAAAAACTCCCTGGTGTCTAGTGGTTTCTACCCCCCTTGGGGGCAGATTGGCCTCATCAAAATAGGCCAATCTGCCCCCAAGGGAGGCAGAAATGGCCAAAATATAATTTTCCCCCAAGGGGAGCGACCCTTGCCTAAGGGGTCGCTCCCCACCAAAAAAAAAAAAATGAAACAAAAAAAAAAAAAAGGTCCCTGGTGCCTAGAGGTTTCTGCCCCCCCTGGGGGCAGATCGGCCTAATAGTAGGCCGATCTGCCCCCAGGGGGGGCAGAAAAGGCCTTTCCGAAAATATGCCCCCCCCTGGGAGCGACCCTTGCCCAAGGGGTCGCTCCCTTTTGTCAATAACAATAATAAAAATAAAAAAAACCCTGGTGTCTAGTGGTTTCTACCCCCCTTGGGGGCAGATTGGCCTCATCAAAATAGGCCAATCTGCCCCCAAGGGGGGCAGAAATGGCCAAAATATAATTTTCCCCCAAGGGGAGCGACCCTTGCCTAAGGGGTCGCTCCCCACCTCAATAAAAAAAAATGAACCAAAAAAAAAAAAAAAAAAAAAAAAATGGTCCCTGGTGCCTAGAGGTTTCTGCCCCCAGGGGGGGCAGAAAAGGCCTTTTCAAAAAAATGCCCCCCCTGGGAGCGACCCTTGCCCAAGGGGTCGCTCCCTTTAGTCAATTTCAAAGGAAAAAAAAAAAATCCCTGGTGTCTAGTGGGGTTTCAAAAGCCGGATTGCAAGCAATCCGGCTTTTGAAACCCTCTGAGGGACTTCAAAGGGAAGGAAATACTTTTCCTTCCCTTTGAAGCCCCTCCGGGCCTCCCAAGTGATTGAAAAAGAAATGCTTTTGCATTTCTTTTTCAATCGCGCTGGAAGCAGAGCTTCCAGCGCGACTAGGGAGGCCCCTGTGACAAATCAGCGCGCGCTCGCGCGCTGACGTCACAGGGGGGGGGGGGTGGGGGGGGGGGTCGGGGGTGGAAGGGGAAGGGATTCCCCGGTCAGCCCTGACCTGGGGGGGTGGGGGGGCGTCCCTCGGGAGGAGCGCTAGCGCTTCTCCCGAGGGAAGCATTCAGGACGTAATGGTTACGTCCATGGCGCCACACGGGCGCTGCCATGGACGTAACCATTACGTCCGTGGCGGGGAAGGGGTTAACTGGATTGCATCTTGACTGTGGTAGTGAAGCAGCACTGATCGCCACATTGAATGATATCAACACTACAGTTGATTTAAATGGAGCAGTGGATATGAATCCAGTAGGTGACTACTTCTAGGAAATGACAAAAGGCGTGGTCAATTTATAATGGACTGTCTAGCTTTGGATAAACCATCTTAAACTAAACGTTTCAAAAAATAATATTCTAACACAAGACGAATGGGATAATGATCACCATTAACTAGGGGCGCCACTGTCCAATTCAAATAAAGGTGCAGTTTAAGATTGATTGAAGTCTAGCCAGCCTCTCGCACATAGATTATGTATAGTCAGTCTCCAAGAAGAGCAATATGATGAGATGAAGCAGATCTTCCCATGCCTTGGCATACCTCAAAAAATTCAAGCCGCCCTTGCCATAGTACTTTAACATCTTGACTATGCCAACCACCTACAACTTGGAGCACCTTTGTCAGCCCTTCAAACATTACAGAGAATTCAGAATGCTGCTGTCATACAGCTTCTCAGCCTACTGATCTTTACTTGCATGCCAGATGCTTCCCTTTTAAAGCAATGTGCATTGCTCGTCTAGCAATCCTTGGGGCTGGACCATTCCTGCCTCAATGAAAACTCCAGTGGTTGGCACTGCAAATCTCAAGGGGGTGAGAAGGAATAATAATAAAAAAATAAAAAAAAAGTACCTGTCCTGTTGCTGCTGGCTGCCTCACTTCTCTTCATGTTCCTGATGGTGTCCCAGCAGCAGTCGTTGGGACACCAGCACAGGCCCCTCCCCCATGCAATCCTGGTGCTACTCTCATGCTAAACTTAGCATGAGAGTAGCACCTGGATTGGTCTGAGCAGCTTGGTCTGCTGCTCACAGTGCATTGGAGTCTGTGCTGTTTTTCCAACCCAGCTGTGAAACACAGCTAGGTTGGAGAAACCTAAGTGCGCATACCGGTTTGACTGGCCCAAGACGGCCGGCCAAACTGGCATGTGCACTTAAGTGCACTCCACTCCTCCTCCCCCCCACCTCCCATGGTCCAGCCCCGCCCCTCCCCTCCCTGCACATGCTGGCTCTTAGCCAGTGGGGCGATGCTCCTCCGCCATTGCGAAGGAGCTGCCGCTGGGAAACTCCACACCTATCCTGGAAGAAGACTTATATTCTGTTTGGCTCCTCTTTGAACTATCCCCCTATTCATAAGGTCATTAACTGATGGAAGCTCATTGTCTAGGTACTTAACCAAAGTCTGGAACTCCTCCAGTGCACTAAAACCCAGCTCTTCCCTACTTTATGCAAGTGACTGACTATATAATTTGACAAGTATTTATGCATGAATGTGTGTTTTCTCACACTTTCTGCACCACCTTATGTGCAACAATATACTGCGCACCACTCTTTGCAGCATGTTTTTAAACCTCTTACCCCACCCAAAATATTCCATGCATAACATGATACATCCATTATCATTGCAACCATGCATCTGGCAATGTCATCCAGAAACATTATGGAAATCAGATCGCTGTGCGGCCTTGGCAGCCGTATAAAGTGCGACACAAATTATGCAGTACAGTAGATACAGTTGCAGTCTCTTCCATCCATGGTACTTCCAGAGGCAGCATGGTAACCTTCAACAAATGCCACTTCAGCATCTCCTCCAAAGTATGAAGTATAATGTACATTGAACTTCAATCTAGGCCAGTCGAATACTGTATGTCTGCTGTGAGAGCATATCTGTGTATCCCCAGGAGGGCAAAGGAATCCTCTTATCTGGGATTACTGCATATTTGTTTACAGTTTGTTAGTCTAATCCTAAGTAGCTGCTTATGTGAGGTGGCATTCCATCAATGTACCAATGGTCACTTCATGTTCAATGGGAGCCTATCTAGATAGCCTTAGTCACTGCGTATATGGAGTGAGAGCCTCTCTGCATACCCAAGTCATTGCACTACCAGGGTGGGTAAGAATAGCCCCAGTCAGAAGTATGGAGTGAGAGTAAATCAGAATACTGTGAATCACCATTTGTGTGGGTTGAGAGTTTCTCAGTATCCTCCAGGTCCCTGCATTTGCATTTAGAGACTCTACCAGAATACCCAGTTACTGCTTTCTTGGGAAGAGAGCGCAAGTATAGCCTTAGTGACTGCCTGTTTGGGGTGAGAACTTACTAGTTTATCAATGAGTCACTGCATGTGTGGGTTGAAAGCCTGAGAGTATACGTCAGATCAACATGTATGGGGTGAGGGTCTTTCAGTATAGCCCAAGTCACAGCATGTGTTGAGTGAGAGCTAGTTTACTCTGCATGTTTGGAGTGGGAGCACGCTCATTTATTCCAACGTGCTGCATATGTAATTTAAGAGCCTGTTTATTTACCTTGAATAATTGCATTTGTTGGGTAAGAAACCTTCTGTTCACTCCTTGAGTCGCTGCATGTACAAAGTGCTGCATGCATTGACTTGGATACCATCCAAGTATAGATGTGCAATAGGGAATAGTATTCGCTGTGCCATGCTTTGCTTGCTTACTTAGCTGTGTATTGTATTGAGTCTTCGCTCTACCTCTAGAGCAGCTTTAATCTTTTCCCTTTCCGCTCCGACTCCAGGTGCCTCCTTCACCTGCCTAGAGACTGCTTTTCGCCTTGATGCCCTGCACCGCCAAATGAAGCTCCTTGGAGATGACACCCCCGTCAGCAAACTCCAGGTCAAGCTTGAGCCAGGTGTGTTCTCTCCTCGTGTCTGAACGTGGCATCTCCCAGCCCTCCCCATTCTTGCATGCTTTGATTTTAATGTGGACTGCATTTTAGTTGATACTGATGGGAATTATAAAAATCCTAAAACTGAAGCCAAGAAACTGATCTCAGAAAAAAGGTGGTACAGATAAAATTTCACGTGAAGGAGTAGGAAAATACATAGATTAATAGGGTTAAAAAAATATATTATCAAAGCAAATATGCAGAACAATATGACTAGAGATGTTAGCAGTATCTGTTGCAGATTAGAATTGGATTTGGCATACTGCAACATATTTTTCTTTAGTCTTCCTAACATTGAGTTTAAAATTCCCTGCGCTGCAAAAACACTGTCCACCGAGACTCGAAGACAAAAGAAAAAGCAGTTATGAGCAGACCCAGAAGCTTTGGTGTCAGATACCTTTTTAACATGTCAAGATTTCCGGCCCACACAGGCAAGTCCTGTGAGAATGATTCAAAGTGGATTAGGCCTAGACATGGCAATAGCACCATTTACGTTTTCTCCATCCTTAAATTCTTACTACGTTTGGCAAGACCATCTAATGGTCTTCAACCTCTTTTTGCAAAGGGATCATGCTGAAGATGCATGTTAGAAATGTAAGGCAGAGGAAACGCGACTTCTTTTCAGATGTCCCCCAATTTGTACCCCCTTAGAACTTCTAGATGCTGATTTTCGACTCTGACAGTGCACTGGGGCCTGCTAATTAGACCTCCGTGAGAGGTCCCCTAGACCCAAAAGGAGGTAAAGTTTAATTGCAACCTACCTGTCATGGACTTTAGCACCCATGCAAGTCCCTAGTAAATGGTACCCTTGGCCTCTAGAGCAGACCCACACACAAAATTACACACACTGTTACTGCAGGCTGCGTGACATGTTACTAACCATGTTTGAAAACATAACATGGCACACTCCAGTGTGCCATGCCAAAGACATTGCATGGGCTATATGTAAGTCACCCCTACTGCAGGCCTTGGAGCTCTAAGGCAGGGTGCATTGTAGCACATGTGACAACATATCTGCATGAGCAGATTTTCCCCTGTAATGGCTAGTGCCATTGCTAGATATTACAAGTGAGCAGGGAAACCATCTTAAGGTATGTACTGTGCATTGGACAAAACATGTTACCCAGCTACATAATGGCTTCACTGAAACCTGTGGTGTTTGGTATCAAACACCTCATATTAATAAACGCACACTGATTCCTGTGATTGATTTATTAATACATGCACCCAGAGGGTACCATAGAGGTACCCTCTGAAATCTACTAGTTCTCTAGTGTGCTGACTGACTGGTCCTGTCAATTCTGTCACCACAGACAGGTTTCTGACCCCCCCCCCCCCCCCAATGCAGGTGAGAGCCCATGCTCTCGAAGGCCAGAAACAATGCCTGTGTCAAAGGAAGGTGTTCACACCTCCAGCAGGATGGCTAGTGATTTAACATACCAAAGCCATGGATTTCAAAGTTGCTGCCACCTTTTGATGTGTGATCCCCAGCTTCTCCCCTGTCCTTGGGGATGCCACACCCTACCCTAAGGCCCATTTGGCAGGAAATTAAGTAGTCTGGTTGAGTGTTACACTCCCAGGCTAGTGTCACCCCTATGGTGGCCTACCTGAAGTGAACATAAAAATAGGAATTCCTCCATCTTTTGTGTGTTGGAATTAGGCACTCTGAGACAGGGTTTTGCCCACTTCCAAGGGGGTGTAGTGACCCCAAGGGTAAGTAGCTGTAGGAAGTTGGTTCTGTATGCACTATTTCAAAGTAAGGAATAGTATGCACAGAGTCCAAGGGTTTCCCTTAGAGGTAAGATAGTGGCAAAAAGAGAATACTAATGCTCTATTTTGTGGTAGTGTGGTCGAGCAGTAGGCTTATCAAAGGAGTAGTGTTAAGCATTTGTTGTACATACACATAGGCAATAAATGAGGAGAACACACTCAGAAACAATTCCAGGCCAATAGGTTTTTGTTATAGAAAAATATATTTTCTTAGTTTATTTTAAGAACCACAGGTTCAAATTCTACATGTAATAACTCATTTGAAAGATATTGCAGGTAAGTACTCTAGGAACTTTGAACAATCACAATAGCATTTATACTTTTTACATAAAACACATTTAGCTGTTTTAAAAGTGGACACAGTGCAATTTTCACAGTTCCTGGGGGAGGTAAAGTAATGTTAGTTCTTGCAGGTAAGTAAACCACCTACGGGGTTCAAATTGGGGTCCAAGGTAGCCCACCGTTGGGGGTTCAGAGCAACCCCAAAGTCACCACACCAGCAGCTCAGGGCCGGTTAGGTGCAGAGTTCAAAGTGGTGCCCAAAACGCATAGGCTTCAATGGAGAGAAGGGGGTGCCCCGGTTCCAGTCTGCCAGCAGGTAAGTACCTGCGTCTTCAGGGGGCAGACCAGGGGGGTTTTGTAGGGCACCGGGGGGGACACAAGTCCACACAGGAAGTACACCCTCAGCAGCGCGAGGGCGGCCGGGTGCAGTGTGCAAACAAGCGTTGGGTTTCCAATGGATTTCAATGGGAGACCAAGGGGTCTCTTCAGCGGTGCAGGCAGGCAAGGGGGGGGCTCCTTGGGGTAGCCACCACCTGGGCAAGGGAGAGGGCCTCCTGGGGGTCACTCCTGCACTGGAGTTCCGATCCTTCAGGTCCTGGGGGCTGCGGGTGCAGGGTCTTTTCCAGGCGTCGGGATTTCAGAGTCAGGCAGTCGCGGTCACATTCCTATCCCTATTGGGGGAATCCTCCATCTGCAAGATGGAGGATTTCTAAAAGTTAGTCACTTCAGCTCAGGATACCTTAGGGGCTGTCCTGACTGGCCAGTGACTCCTCCTTGTTTTTCTCATTAATTCCTCCGGCCTTGCCGCCAAAAGTGGGGCTGTGGCCGGAGGGGGCGGGCAACTCCTCTAGCTGGAGTGCCCTGTGGTGCTGGACCAAAGGGGGTGAGCCTTTGAGGCTCACCACCAGGTGTTACAGCTCCTGCCTGGGGGAGGTGATAGCATCTCCACCCAGTGCAGGCTTTGTTACTGGCCACAGAGTGACAAAGGCACTCTCCCCATGTGGCCAGCAACATGTCTCGAGTGTGGCAGGCTGCTAAAACCAGTCAGCCTACACGGGTAGTTGGTTAAGGTTTCAGGGGGCACCTCTAAGGTGCCCTCTGGGGTGTATTTCACAATAAAATGTACACTGGCATCAGTGTGCATTTATTGTGCTGAGAAGTTTGATACCAAACTTCCCAGGTTTCAGTGTAGCCATTATGATGCTGTGGAGTTCGTGTTTGACAGACTCCCAGACCATATACTCTTATGGCTACCCTGCACTTACAATGTCTAAGGTTTTGCTTAGACACTGTAGGGACACAGTGCTCATGCACTGGTGCCCTCACCTATGGTATAGTGCACCCTGCCTTAGGGCTGTAAGGCCTGCTAGAGTGGTGACTTATCTATACTGCATAGGCAGTGTGAGGTTGGCATGGCACCCTGAGGGGAGTGCCATGTCGACTTACTCGTTTTGTCCTCACCAGCACACACAAGCTGGCAAGCAGTGTGTCTGTGCTGAGTGAGGGGTCCCCAGGGTGGCATGAGCTATGCTGCAGCCCTTAGAGACCTTCCCTGGCATCAGGACCCTTGGTACCAGGGGTACCAGTTACAAGAAACTTACCTGGATGCCAGGGTGTGCCAAGTGTGTAAAACAAAAGTACAGGTTAGGGAAAGAACACTGGTGCTGGGGCCTGGTTAGCAGGCCTCAGCACACTTTCAAATCAAAACATAGCATCAGCAAAGGCAAAAAAGTCAGGGGGTAACCATGCAAAGGAGGCATTTCCTTACAGTAGCCCATTGGCTACTACCCTTCAATCCCCTTAATGCCCCTAAATTCATTATTTAGGTGCCCCTCTCACACCAGGCACTTAGATTTGTTGACCAAAGAAGGAGGAGGCCACCGAAGAGCCGCAAGAATTGAGCAGCCGCAACTGACTTGGCACCAGTTGATGTGCTGGCCACTCTTCTTAAGGGTGCTGGCATATATCATCAGAGGTTGTTATACAAAAACATGTCAGCGTCTAGCCTTTAGCACTCCAGATCCTGTGCTGCTGTCTGAAGAGCATTCATCTGGAGTTATGCCCTTTGACACCAGCAACAGAACGATGGAGACACTTCATTGTACCTAACGTTGAAAACGAGCTTTTCCATATAATTTAACATATATAACCACATTCAAAGAATAGAAAAATGAAAAAAATAGGAAGGCACTGACTTGAAAAGAGCGAGCTTCACAGGTCTGATGTGTGGTAGGATTGGCAATTGGGTGATTCTCAGGTAGTTCAGATGTCTGCATTTAATTGTGGTCCCTGCACATCAAGGACTCTTTGAGACTGATCTCCCCAATGTGCATAGCCTACCCTCATGGGATATTCTTACAGTTACATGCTTGTTAAAATATCTTATGACTTTGCATGAAGGATATTTGAACATTTCACGTTAAACATTGCTCTGTTGCCACTCGTTTTGGGGGGGACACATCATATTTGGACCCTAAACCCTTTGTTTGGTAAATCGTACCACCTTGTTACTTCCCTTATTCCCCCAAACCTCACAATAGGATGACTCCTCTACAGTATGGAGTAATGTTTGAATGCAGAAAGCGGTGTAGCCCACATGCTTCTAGACAATACAACCATCCAACTCCACAGTTTTCATTGGAGGCTTGTGCACCAAAGGACGCTGTAAATCTGTAGCAGGTGGAAAAGTAGACTGCAGAAATATCTTGTGCCAACGCTTTGCCTCCAAAACATCGACTTTACATAATGATCTGCAAAATCCACTGCCCAGCATGTGCCACAGAGATGCTAAGACTGGAGTAAGAGCAGGAAATTACTCGAAGCGAGTTTGGGTGGGTTTGTTGATTAAGTACAGTTTGATATTTATGTAGGGAGATATTTAGTTGTCAACATGTAACACGTGCAATACACCTTTTCTCACCTTGAGTCCAATTAGTGGTATTGAAACTCCTACAAGTACCAGGAAGTACTCCGGCTGTAAATGGTCCACCACACTCTGGAATGTAAGGAATCAACAGTTGTGTGGTGCCATATTGATACTGTTGCACCAAGTACACTCATCCCAACAACTTAAGCCTCTGATTTTTTTTTGGGTGGGCATTTTGACTTCTGGCTTTGGGATGCCTAATGTCCAGCCCGAGGTTTAGTCGACATTAAACCACAATGCCACCTCACCCCCTGCGAATTTATAACCCCATGCGCGACACAAAAGTAATTTTTTAGGCTTATACCAACGTGCCCTTCATAGACAAGCCAGAATTTAACACGATTTAGAAAACCCAGAATAAAGTAGCCAGAGTGGTCATATATCTAAAGCAGACAGCCACAGCCACTTGGTTTTTCATCCTCAAGTGGATTTTGTGGCCCTATGTTTGTAGAACCCTAGGTCTACACTGCTACAGGAGAAGATGGTTAAGAAGGACCACACCTGATCGATATGATCAGTGTGCCAGCAAACATTACCAGAACACCACCTACATGTCCCAGATACATAACCCCGTGTTCCTCAGTTATCCTGTGACATCCCATCATTGCAAGTGCTGAGATCTCGCCTTAGGGCCAGGCAGTGTTCAGACAGCTGCTTGCATAGCTCAGTGGACACAGGTTTGAATCCTGGTCGTTCGCACTGACTTTTATCCCTCAAAGGTAAATAAAATGAGTACCATTGCTATACATGTCTTGAGACGCGACACATTGTAAAGCATGCTGTGTGTTTTTTTGTTATCTTATTGTTCTTACACTTTAGCTCGCTTAATAGTAATATCTGCTGTTGACACTTCTACAAAACCACAAGACTGTTAGCCGGTGTCCTTTAATAAAAAATAAAAAAATAAACTCTTTTTTGTGTGTGTGAATCAGTTTTATGTAATGTGATCCGAGACTTTGTGCCACCACTTATAAAAATCTTATAAACCTGTGAGCCCTGTTATTCTGCATATTGACACTGTCGCACAGCGGAAGAGATCTCCCACGAAACTAGTACATTGAGGGTTAATCTGTGTGTCTCTTCCAGGAGTGAATCCCAGCAACCTGATGAACCTCTTCACCTATGAAAAGGGCTACTGCTTTGTTTATTACCTGTCTCAGCTGTGTGGGGACCTCCAGCGGTTCGATGCCTTCCTCCGTGTGAGTACTCTCCTCACCTTTGCTGTATCCCCCCCACTGCATGCTACAATGCAGCACCTACATTCTTGGCCCTCTACTTGCGACTGAAATTGACTCAATTAAACCATTTTAATCTGATAAACTAGCCGAGATAAGTAAAGAAATCCTGTTTTTTTTTTTTTTTTTTTTTTTTTTTTTTTTTTTTACTAAATCTTCTTGTGCTTGGATGGTACCCAACACAACTACAAAATGGGTCCTATTTCTTTTTTTTCCACTTGGCTTGCCCTTTGCAAACACCTTCCTTAAGTGACCATTCCAGTTTTTTTTTTTTTATCAAAGCCTGTGTTGATGTGTTCTGTGTAGTCTCTTCCTGTTCTCTTTTCTACGTACCAACCTCTGCTTGTCTCGCTGTCTCTAGGCCTACATCGAGAAGTTTAAATTCACAAGCGTGGTAGCCCAGGATCTTCTGGATTCATTCCTGACCTTCTTCCCTGAGCTGCGGGAGCAGTGTGTGGAGAACCTAGAAGGTAGGAAGAGGCGCCAGCGCGGGGGTGACTTGGTGTCTGGAATGTCTGTGGGGGGAGAGAAAGAATGGTCAAGTTCTTAAATTACTGTGCTGTCTCCATGTTTACTGTCCTTATGATGCTCAAGGTCTTGCACATATTAGCACATCGCACATGTTCACCTCCAAAGAGTACCTTTCACCACTTGTCATTGGGCAATTCTGCTAGCAGAGTATATTTCAACAGAGAGCTATCTTGTATGGTTGTTGGTTTGTTAAAATTCCTTTTTTTAGCCTATAAAATCTAAACCAGGATCTGTTCCCACTTATTCTTTTTTTGAGTTGGGGGTGTCCTCATTTCTAAACGGATAACACTTTATTGCTTTAATAATTGTGCCTAAAGCTGTTATTATTTTGTCCTGTCCTCTGTCTTTCCGAGCAGGTCAGGAATGACTGGAAACCCCCTAAAAGAACCACCAGTTATACTGTGTTCCCTTGGTGTCTATTTTCACCCATGCATATTTGCCCACCCCATCTGTGCATCACCAGCCATGACCCACAACTTTTGTTTTCCTTTTGTTACCCATTCAGTTTAGGCAGCATGTTTGTCTTTACTTGTACAATGCTTGACCAATTTTGGGTGGAGATTTTTTCCCTGCCACACTTCCTGAAGAGTGGGAAGGTTCTATTTTTCATTTATAATTTCCAAAATTAAATAAGATTCTGGCCATTTCTACTGCACATGCTATTCACTTGAAGCAATGTACTGGATGTAAAAAGCTGTTTGCTGAGCTGTACTAAATTTGTTTTAGGAATACAACATCTAGCAAGATCTTCCTCATTTTGTGATGGAATTGATCTGAGGTCACTGAAAACCCATATCCTGTTTATCGAAGAATGGACCTTTACAGAAGCAGAGCTTATGCTTCGCGTTGGACTGGATCCAGTCTATTTTGGTCAGAGGCATTCTGTATCAGGCATGGTCTCAGGGTGTGCAGTACCTCTTTTTACATGTGTGTTCATTATTGTAGCCCTCCACCTCTGATTTGCTATAGGGTAGAATCTGGGTTGGGTCAATTGCGATTTTTTTTTGCCTGGTAGTGCTGTGTCACAAAACATAGTGTCCTTCTGAACAGAACAATTTTTTCTGGTACAGAACTTGTGAAGTAAGGATGTCCCTGCCCTACAACTGCACAAAATAGTAGCAGAGCATCCTGGGTTATATCTGGTTCCACGTTTAACAAGGTGGAATAATGGGTAACACAATCTCTTACAGAGTAACAATACCAGTTCATCTGTGTGTTACCTGTGTCCGACAAGCCTGCACCTTGCATCCTGAAAATATGCCACATGTAAGGCTCTGTAAAGCAAACTAGTACTCAAAGTGGTGCCATAATCTATTTTGGAAGCCCATTCTTCATTCAAGCATAGGTAGTAGAAATGGAAGTCTGAGAAAGAGCAGAATAAGGAGGGGTCATGTTGGTACCAGACACTGTGTGTACTATTTTGTAAAAATGCTGTTTCTACTATTGTGTCGGAGCTTGCAGCCCACCTTTTGATGCCCTCGTACATAGATTTTCCTTTTGGACTTCGGGCACTGTTTGGTTATTAGACATTAGTATACTGTGCCTTAACTGTTACTAACAATTGTGATTCCACAGCTGCCAAGGCTGTTGCAGTACAATTGATAAACAAGCTAAACCTTTTAGGCACTAGACTGTTGGAAAGTCGTGAATATTTACTCTAGGGGGTATTGAGTGTCAGCATGACATTGTAAATAGCACTCAGAATAATCGATGTCTAGCCGGTACTATATCTTCTAAGACAAATTTATTGACAGATGGGTAACAAAATATCGATTGCAATGATGAGGTGGGGTGCACCTTCTTAGACTAAGGTGTGATACCAAATATCTTCATTGTGTTAATGCACAGGATATTGTATAACATTCACCCTATCACCCAAGTGTGGCTGTGCTCTGATGACCTCTCAGTTGGGTATTCAAGGTTTATAATGTTATCAAAAAAGCTTCAATCACTAGGGCACCATTGCCAGCTAAAACATGTGCTAAGTAGCTGTTCTGATATGTCACTAGCTCTTTGTAGCACTGTTTGTTGGCTCTGGGTGCAACACTGGACATCTCTGTGGTCTAATGCCAAAGTTGCGAGTTAATACAGTAAACCATTCACCTCATAGCATGTCACCAAGGTGACCAGTGACATACCCAGATTGGCAATGGAAGGCATTTTATTTTAGGGTGCCAAATGTCTGTGTCCAGTTCCAGTGGCTATCTGCAGTCTGTTAACAAAAATGTAGGTGAGACACTACTCAGTTTCGGACACAAGTTAAAGACTTGACCCCTATGACAGTTATGAACCGGTCAGTTGTAGCGGCTCAACTATCCCTGGGCAAGGAACCAATGACTAGTATCCTGTTATCGTGAAACAGGCAGTCTTTGTCAAGCTTGTCAGGTGACGCGGCACTTAAAGGACCAGAGGCATTCCCCCGGACCAAAAGGCTTTACCAATTCCAGATGGAAATCTGACTATAGGATTAGGCACTCCCTGCACCTTCAACCCCTGATTTCTTGGAAACTATAAGGGCTAAAGAGATGGTTTATAGCAGTGCCAAGATTGAGACAGGCCACTTCAGCAATGGATCCCAAATACACAGTGTGGCTGAGAGGGTACGATGCCTTTTGGCCCTTTTGCCTCTGAGAAATGACAGGTAAGGGAAAATCAGCAATATAGCAGGCTCACGTATGATGAAATAGGAAATGGTCGCTGAAGCTGAATGTCTTAGGGAATGCTCCACTTGAGTCTGTTTTATGCTTCCCAACCAGCTAAACTGGAGGGATAATGTGGTTCCTAACAGGACACAGTTACTTGAGTAGTCCTCCAAGCAGGTCTGTCAGCTGAGCCATATTAAGATCTTGCCTCCGGGCCTGTTCCTGCATTCGCAATACAGTCCAGCCCTCAGTCTTTCACTGGGCACACCAACAGTAGCTCTTGCAATCCAGACTTGGCCCTCATCTTACGGAGACCACCCAATGCCGATGCGAAGGGGCTTTATGATGTTTAAGTAATGTATAGCTTAACAGCTCGCTGGCCAGTGTGTATCTAGCTTCGATAGCACATCCTAGATTGTCCATGTCTTCACAGGTGCTTGTTGGAGTTAAATACACAATGTTATTATTATTACTATTAGAGTTTTATAAAGCTCATAGCTACCCGCAACAGGTTTCCCAACTCTACACCCCTCACTCTACCACCTCAGAGCAGTATTGAGACGCTGGTTTGGAACAGCCAGGTTTTAAGCCGTTTACGAAAAATAGAAAAAGACTGACACAATCTCAGCGACCGTGGAATCGAGTTCCACAGTTTGGGACCTGGACAGGAGACCGCACAGCTACTTGATGGGTTCTTCGTTCTCTAGGAACTGAGGAAAAGTTGTAACTGCTGGAGCGCAGGGAGCGACATGGTTTATAAGGTGATCCCAAGCATCTGAGATACTGAGGACCCTTATTTGAAAAAAGTGAGTGCATTTGGTAGAATGCTTTAAAATGAATTTCTTTCTTAGCAGTTAGCCAGTGGCGCATGTGCAAAAGCTTAGGTGTGGAGGTACGTCTAGGCAGCTTTAGAAAAGCCTGGCAGCAGCATTTTATAACTAACTGCAGTCGCTTGAGTGCACCCTTAGCGACACCCGGGTAGAGAATGTTGCCGTAATCAATCTTAAGATGATCAAATCCTGTATCGCTTCTCTTTGCGCCGAAGCGGGAAGGCAACATTGGGCCAGGTGAAGATGTATTTGGCCCAGCAGAGGCAAAGCAGTCCCAATCAAAACAACTTGGGAGTAGTTGATTAAGTGCTGCTTTGCTGTTTATTGTGTCAAGTAAGCAATGAACAAACCACAAAGACACATGGTCCTCTGAACCTCATGTTGTATAGAGTCACATTTTTTTATTGAATGATGTCTGCAAACAACATCAGGAAGACAATCGCAAACAGTATAATGTTGTGGTCTCTGCCTAAAAAGGACGTACGATTGGTTTATTCACAGTCTTTTCTCAGACAAACTAGGTACCTCCTTTCAGACCAGGAACAAAGATGGACTAGGAAATTGGGAATAAACAACCTTGTTCAAAATATAACCTCTGCCTCCAGTGAATTGCAACCGAAATAGGTTAGTGTGTATGAGAATATTAAGAGTTAGACCTAGGGCCTTCTGTCAGTGACGTTGTGTGACCACTACGTCTGTGGTTTGGTTATGTGATTTATTGAAAATATGCTACATTCCACACAGACGCAGATAACCTCGAGTGGGGGCAGGGATATGTGAGGGTAGCAGGCAGGCGAGTAAAGCACACATGACATTTCTACCGTCTTAAATGAATTTGCTTTATTTACAGCACTTGTTCGTCATTTTAGTAGAGAACTTTAAAGTAAGTACAATGTTTTGAATGCAGCCTTGCTGAAGAAATTATATTATTTAATATATTGTTAAAGGAATGCTATATTCCCTGAAACTCTTTAGTTTTATGTGCTAGAGGCAAAGCATTAATTTAGTAATCCAGATGTGGTCTATGAACACTTGATTTACTGATTGTCCCTCATAAAAGGGGCTATAAACCTGGAACAAAAAGGCCAGAGACGTGTTTTTCATTCTGCATATTTAATATAAGGCATTTCCTTGTGTAACTTAACTTAGTTCCATGGAAAAACGAGAAAATTATTAATTACACAGAGTATTTATTTGGTGACACAAAGGCTCTGCAAAGAACATCTTTCTATTGGTGAAATTATCTTGTGATCCTGTAAACTGCATAGCTGAGAATGATTGCTAGGCCTGCGAGTGTTTCAGTGAAAGATGTCTTGGAGGGCGTCTGTTGCGGATGGAAAGACTCAAGGAATGTGAGGAGTATTTGACAACCACAGTGACTTTTCCAGACAGAGAACACTGAATCCAAGAATCACAGATGAGAAATCTGGGTTTCATTTTTCTTTAAATAAGTAGCGGATTCGTTGTGTAACTACTGTTCACAGCTAAAAAGATTATTCAAAGCCAGGGCTGAGGGAGCGGTAACATTAATATTTCTGAATTTGTAGGCTTGTGTGCCTAAGTAGGAAACTGGGTTTTGGTTGCAGTAGCCTCGCCACTTTTTGCATGGTATTTGATGCAACTTTGACTGAAGTGCACTGGGCTCCTGCTAACCAGGTCACCAGTGCCAGTGTTCATTCTCCAAAACAAGACAACTGGTCACTTGATCCCCTAGTGACCAGGCCTTTAACTCCTCTGTAAGTCCCTAGTTAGTGGTACCTCCGGTACCTACGGCATAGGAACTAAAGAGAGTCCCCTAAGAGCTACAGCAAAACGTGCCACTCTGAGGGACCCACTACCGAACTCATACAGAATGCCACTGCAGTCTGTTAGACAAGGTGCTCTAAAAATATGAAAACACTGCATGACACACACTTGTGAGCCATATCCCCTAAAACTACTTATAATAATTGTAAGTCACCCCTGCAGCAGGCCTTACAACCCTAAGGCAGGGTGCATCATATTACAGATGAGGACATTTCTGCATGAGCAAATATGCCCCTTCTATGTCTTTGTCAATTCTTAGACATAGTAAGTGAACAGGGAAGCTAGTTTAAGCAAAGGTGCTGGACACTGGTCAGTACGAGTTCCTCAGCTGCATGATGGCTTCTCTGAATATAGGGGCGTTTGGTATCAAACATCTTGTATTAATAAACCCTCACTGATTCGAGTGATGGATTTATTAATACATGCACCCAGGGGGCACCTTAGAGGTACCCCCTGAAAACCTACCAACTACTTGTGTGCTGATTGACTAGGTTTTCTAGCCTGCCACCAACAGACAAGTTTATGGCACCCAAGAGTGAGAGCCTCTGATTTCGGGCAGTCCGGGCAAAGCCTGCTCTGGAAGTGGTGCGACACACCCCTCCCAACAGGATTACCTTCAAATCTGCACTCCAAGGCAGCGGCTTCAAACAACCCACCGGCTTTGGTATGTGGATCTGGCTTCCCTCAGGAGGTGAGGGAATGCCACCCTCCTGATCAGGGCCCATTTAGCACCTGGACAGGCGGTAAAATTAGCTATGCAGGAGGCATGCTGCACTTCAGGCTGGACACACCTCTAAGATGACTAGCCTGAAGTGAACACAAAATTAGGAATTTCACCATCTTGAGTGGTGGAATTAGGAATTCTGTGACAGGGTGGTGCCCATTCCCCAAAGAAAGTGGTCATCTACGAGGTGTAGTGACCCCAGGGGTAAGTAGCCCATTGGCTACTGCCCCTTGCTCCCCTTAAAACCACTAAATTGAGTATTTAGGGGACCCCCTGATACCAGGACTTCAGATTTTCAATGGACAGAAAAGAAAGAGTGGACAAAGAAGGCTGCTGACCCAAGAACAGAGGAGCATGATTGACTTGGCGTCAGCCTGCCTGCTGCACCTGGCCCTTGTAGAGCAACTGACCTGTCCTGCTACTGTGCGGACTCCAAGAGAGTTGCCAGTGCTTCATTAGTCACTCGAAGAATCTCCCTTTGAGCAGAGGAGCTGCTTCCCTGCATCTGCAAGCAACCCAAGAACTGAGAGGACGCAGGACTGCCAAAACCAGACAGCACCATGGCACCCATGCCTCCTGGCCCGAGCTGAAGTGGGTCAACTATGTCAGCGTGGGTCCCAGGCCCTCCAGGGATGAAGCCCACCTTGAGTTGGCCCACTGTGAACTTCCTGACGATGCTTGCTGCCTCTTTCTGCAGGACCCTCTCTAACGCCTACGATGAAAGACACCAGGCAGTCCACTGCATCTTTACACCTGGCCACCCTGCACTGAGGAAAAGAGGACCACAGGTGTCCCTATGTCCCCCAGTCCCTTGAGACTTGAGACCTGAGCCCATTGTTGGTTCAATTGGACTGGACCCCTAGTCCAAGCCTGCAGCCTCTTTCTGAAGCCTCCCTCTACTGTGACCGCCACCTGTGACGGAAACCGACTGTAAGGAAATGCCTCCTTGGCATGGTTGCCCCCTGACTTTTTGCCTTTGCTGATGCTATGTTTTGAATTGAAAGTGTGCTGAGGCCTGCTAACCAGGCCTCAGCACCAGTGTTCTTTCCCTAACCTGTACTTTTGATTCCACAATTGGCACACCCTGGCATCCAGATAAGTCCCTTGTAAGTGGTACCCCTGGTACCAAGGGCCCTGATGCCAAGGAAGGTCTCTAAGGGCTGCAGCATGTCCTATGCCACCCTGGAGACCCCTCACTCAGCACAGACACACTGCTTGCCAGCTTGTGTGTGCTGGTGAGAACAAAACGAGTAAGTCGACATGGCACTCCCCTCAGGGTGCCATGCCAGCCTCTCACTGCCTATGCAGGTATAGATAAGTCACCCCTCTAGTAGGCCTTACAGCCCTAAGGCAGGGTGCACTATACCATAGGTGAGGGCACCAGCGCATGATCACTGTGCCCCTACAGTGTCTAAGCAATACCTTAGACATTGTAAGTGCAGGGTAGCCATAAGAGTATATGGTCTGGGAGTCTGTTTTACACAAACTCCACAGCACCATAATGGCTACACTGAAAACTGGGAAGTTTGGTATCAAAATTCTCAGCACAATAAATGCACACTGATGCCAGTGTACATTTTATTGTAAAATACACCACAGAGGGCACCTTAGAGGTGCCCCCTGAAACCTTAACCGACTATCTGTGTAGGCTGACTGGTTCCAGCAGCCTGCCACAACCGAGACATGTTGCTGGCCCCATGGGGAGAGTGCCTTTGTCACTCTGAGGCCAGTAACAAAGCCTGCACTGGGTGGAGATGCTAACACCTCCCCCAGGCAGGAGCTGTAACACCTGGCGGTGAGCCTCAAAGGCTCACCCCTTTGTCACAGCACCGCAGGACACTCCAGCTAGTGGAGTTGCCTGCCCCCTCCGGCCACGGCCCCCACTTTTGGCAGCAAGGCCGGAGAAAATAATGAGAACAACAAGGAGGAGTCACTGACCAGTCAGGACAGCCCCTAAGGTGCCCTGAGCTGAAGTGACTCTAACTTTTAGAAATCCTCCATCTTGCAGATGGAGGATTCCCCCAATAGGATTAGGGATGTGACCCCCTCCCCTTGGGAGGAGGCACAAAGAGGGTGTACCCACCCTCGGGGCTAGTAGCCATTGGCTACTAACCCCCCAGACCTAAACACGCCCTTAAATTTAGTATTTAAGGGCTCCCCTGAACCTAAGAATTTAGATTCCTGAAACTACGAGAAGAAGAGGACTGCTGAGCTGAAAAACCCCAGCAGAGGAAGAACAGAAGACACCAACTGCTTTGGCCCCAGACTTACCGGCCTGTCTCCTGCCTTCCAAAAGAAACCTGCTCCAGCGACGCTTTCCAAGGGACCAGCGACCTCTGAATCCTCTGAGGACTGCCCTGCTTCAAGAAAGACAAACTCCCGAGGACAGCGGCCCTGCTCCAAAAGAACTGCAACTTTGTTTCAAGTAGCAGATTTAAAGACCCCTGCAACTCCCCGCAAGAAGCGTGAGACTTGCAACACTGCACCCGGTGACCCCGACTCGACTGGTGGAGAAACAACGCTTCAGGGAGGACCCTCCGGCGACTCTACGACTGTGAGTAACCAAAGTTGTCCCCCCTGAGCCCCCACAGCGACGCCTGCAGAGGGAATCCCGAGGCTCCCCCTGACCGCGACTGCCTGAACTCCATTTCCCGACGGCTGGAAAAGACCCTGCACCCGCAGCCCCCAGCACCTAAAGGAACGGAACTCCTGTGCAGGAGTGACCCCCAGGAGGCCCTCTCCCGTGCCCAGGTGGTGGCTACCCCGAGGAGCCCCCCTTGCCTGCCTGCGACGCTGAAGAGATCCCTTGATCTCTCATTGAAAACCATTGTAAACCCGACGCGTGTTTGCACACTGCACCCGGCCGCCCCCGCGCTGCTGAGGGTGTACTTTTTGTACTGACTTGTGTCCCCCCCCCCGGTGCCCTACAAAACCCCCCTGGTCTGCCCTCCGAAGACGCGGGTACTTACCTGCTGGGAGACTGGAACCGGGGCACCCCCTTCTCTCCATTGAAGCCTATGTGTTTTGGGCACCTCTTTGACCTCTGCACCTGACCGGCCCTGAGCTGCTGGTGTGGTAACTTTGGGGTTGCTCTGAACCCCCAACGGTGGGCTACCTTGGACCCAAACCTGAGACTTGTAAGTGGTTTACTTACCTGACAAAACTAACAAAAACTTACCTCCCCCTGGAACTGTGAAAATTGCACTGTGTCCACTTTTAAAACAGCTTATTGTGTTTTATGTAAAAAGTATACATGCTAATGAAATGATTCAAAGTTCCTAAAGTACTTACCTGCAATAGCTTTCAAATGAGATATTACATGTAGAATTTGAACCTGTGGTTCTTAAAATAAACTAAGAAAATATATTTTTCTATAACAAAACCTATTGGCTGGATTTGTCTCTGAGTGTGTGTTCCTCATTTATTGCCTGTGTGTATGTACAACAAATGCTTAACACTACTCCTTTGATAAGCCTACTGCTCGACCACACTACCACAAAATAGAGCATTAGTATTATCTCTTTTTGCCACTATCTTACCTCTAAGGGGAACCCTTGGACTCTGTGCATACTATTCCTTACTTTGAAATAGTGCATACAGAGCCAACTTCCTACACCGACAGTCCACTACACCCCAGCACCTGGCTGCCTCAGGCCGAGGAGAAAAGGACCACTGGTGTCCCTATGCCCCTGAGTATCACAAGAACTGAACCCCCTCGGTGGCTTACCATGACTGGTCCCCCAGTCCACCCCTGCAGCATCTTTCTGATTGGACCAATCACCATTGACTTCAACGGGGCACCAGATGCTGAACTGCTCCCGGTTGCCCCCAGTGCCGCCCGAGGTGACCTGTTGTTGTGGCCTAGCACCCTGCCCCTTACTCGCCTTAAGTCTGGAAGATTGGTTCTTTAGCTTGCTGTGGAGTACCTGTGTGCCGTATATGTTTTGTCTCCCACAGTCTCAGAAAAATGCAGTCACCTTTGCGCACAGTAAAAATTCATAACTCTAATTACTCACCTGATTCCGGTGATCTTGGTATCTAAATTTATATAAAAGTATGTGTTGTTTTTATATAAAGAGACAGCTTCCTGCAGCCTTGAAGAGAACCTAATATTCATATATTGGTTTTGATCAACAGCTAATCTTGTTTTTTTTTTTTTTTTTTTGCCAAGGGCTGTCGCATACATATTTTCATTGCATGGATGTTCAATAAATATTGTATTTCTTGCTGGTGTGATTTACAAGCTAAACTTTGTTTAAGGAGAATTACTTTTAACCTTTGTCAGAATATATGTTGATTTTAAAAACAAGGAACTGGTTACCATCCACAATGAGATTTTTGTTCTTGAAAATTTTGAAATGCTTATGGCATATGCTTGACAGTTTTATTGATTGATGCCACCTTTGATGCTGGTTACATTTATAGTAGACATATATACAATGGAAATTATTTTAAAATTACATCAGTGTACATGTAGATGTATTTAGTTACAAATCATTTCTTTAGGATAGAAGCCTGATTTAAAATGTATACATGTTTTATAATCTGCTCCACTAGTTTGAATATACATAAACAGTAGCAAGTGATTAAGTATGCATATTTATGCATGGACATTTCATGGTCTATCCCCATATTACACAGATCAGGTGAAGGCACCAGAGAGAAGTGATTATTGTGAAAGGGGGCATTTTGACATAACTTAAAAATTCCATAAATATTTTAGATAAAGGAAAAAAGGACCTCCATCCTTTTAAAATGTTAATGACTGTGAAGTTATATCTAGGTAAGCATTGGTGGAAGTGATATCTGTCCCTTCCTGTGTTGCTATACCTCACACACTCTCCCTGGGATTGGCGAAAGGGGCTGTGTTACCTGTAACAAGAAGTAAACTGTAATTTCTTAGTACCATTTGTCAATATTGACTTACCACATATGAATACGGTGCAGTGTAATTTGGGGGCTCCTTCGGAATAATTAGTGTACCTGTTTATTTACCTGTAGCTGGTGCTTTTATTTTCAGTTCTTAATTTTTGCTTGGTGCACAGACCCTACAAAACCTGAACCTCCTGAACTGCTACTTTAGAACAGTGAGCCCTCTGCTTACATCCAGTCAGTCCATATTTTGGTGCATGACCCACTAGTTTTTGTGATATGATGTGGCTGAAGATGTCTCTGACCCACTGTCCTCTGCTTGTTCTAGGCCTAGAGTTTGAACGATGGTTGAATGGCACAGGACCACCTCTCGTGGAGCCGGACCTATCTCAGGGATGCAACCTCACCAAACCTGTGGAGACCCTGAGCATGCTCTGGACCTCAGAGTCTCTGGACTGTAGCGATGCTACTCCAAGTATGGACATCACCAAATGGCAAACCTTTCAGACTGTGCTGTTCCTGGACCGCCTGCTGGACAGGTCACCACTGTCACATGGTAAGGAGCGGGCAGCTGCAAACAGTACCCCGTTTGTGCACACCTTGAAATCCACAAGACTGGTAACCATTCTGGAGCTGGTAGTGTCAGACTTCCTCTGTTAGTGGATCAAGCTGAACGTTTCACAAAAGTATTCATTAGCACTACTCCCCACTGGTCACTCGTAGCTCGGACACCTGCGTACAGAAGCACCTCCATTTATTGGGGTAAATGCCATGAGAATTCAGCATGTAAGTTATTATTATTTTATTTTTTTAAATAAAGGATTTAGGAAACTGGAGCCTTACACCAGAGTCCGTCTTTCCCTACACTTTACAAGCAGCCCAAAAAGTTTACACTGGTCTTGGAAGGTAGTTTACGCTGTATGCAACTTTCGTTTTAACTGCCTCAGTTGATGCTACTCAAACCTATTGTAAAATAGTTACCTTTGTTAGGCTGCTTCACCGGTGTGGTAAATACTGGACTTGGACTATGTAAACTTCGAAACAATTAGGTGGGTATCATTTCGAGTCAATCCCAGCAATGTTTACATTTGAATCAGTGACCTGGAAGTTAAAGGTTCTGCAGTCCTGTCCTAATCTCTTAGGGCCAGATTACAAATTGGGCGGTTAATTCCATCCTATGCATAAACCTCTGTTTACACACTGGACGGAATTATGAATTTGGGTTTATTTAACTAATACGATAATGATCGTATGTGTTAAATAACCATCATTCACTAAATTTCAACAGGTCAAACCTGACAAAATGTAACAGTTTAAAAAAAAAAAAAAAAAAAAAAAAAACAGTGTTTACTGTATTATGTGGAATTTGTTGCATTGAACACCAAAATCCGCATGTTATTCCCCATAAACTCGTAACAGGTGTTATTTATCGCATAATGCCTCAAATAGTAATCAGGCATGTACTTTGATGGGGAGTTTAAAAAGCCAATTTTTTTTTTTTTTTGAGCTCTTGTCCATGCCAAGGTAGGAGTACATTGAAGAGGCAGTTAATGAATATTGTTTACAAAATGTGCTTGTGTCCAAGCATCCTCAGCCCTTAATAGCTGGCTAACATGTTAACTCATTCTCCATCAAGTATGTGACTAGCCCTGCCTGGCTTATTAGTTTCAAACAGACTTTTCTACTTCAGTCCTTTTGGTGTTGTCTATTAACTGTGTAGGACTGTCTTCCAGCTGTTTGTTGTCCTGTTTGTATATGAGTTTACTTCAGTCCATTTCAATCATAAATGCCACTGTGAGAGTGGGGACAGATTCGCCAGAGATGCAGTCCTTCCAGCAAGTGAGTGCACATCAGTGGGTGGTGTGTGGGTGAATTCACCTTGACGTCTTTTGTACTCTCCATCTCACTCGCTCCTTTGTCCTGTTCCCCAGAGGCCATGATGAAACTTTCACAGTGTTACTCGTGCCTGCTGGACTCCATGAACGCTGAAATCCGGATCCGCTGGTTACAGATTGTTGTGCGCAACAACTATTATCCAGATCTTTACAAGGTTCGGCGCTTTCTGGAGAGCCAGGTGAGGGATGCTTATGAGCGTGGTGAGCTGGTAGGGGTTCAGGTATCCGCGTAACTGCAGGCGATGAGCTACGACATTGGAGCCTGATGTGCCTGGGATGGGTATCTGAGCTTGTGAGCTATGGTGTTGATGCTGGTAAGAGCTCTCCTACGGCCATTTATGCCAGTAGGGGTTATTAGGAGCTCATTATAAGCATGAGTGTTGAAACAGGAGGCCTTTAGGGTGCTTTGGCATTAGGTTAAACAAGGATTCTGTGTTCATAGCATTTGTTGCTGTAGATACATGTGCTCTGTTAGTTTCGGCCTTCTAGTGTTGGACGCCAAAGTGTGCAAGTTCCTTCAAATCATTCATTCAAATCACGAGGTGTAGTTAGTTGGAAATATGTATGTGGATCGATTTCATTGTTAGGTTGTTTTTATTGGGTCAGGACGTGAATCGATGGGGCTCTGTGTGCAGCACAAACAGCCTTGTTCTTCTGGTCTCCTCGTTGTAGCTGTTCGAACCCAGTAGAATTGGATAACAGGTCGACGACGATCATTACAGTTTATTTGCAGATCATGGCATTAGACGTCTGAAACCCTCCATGTTGCCATTTAGGACCTCTGGCCCTCTTTAAGCTTTTGTCCCTTCCCATTAAAATCCTTGACCAAACTGCACCTTATGTGATGGAAAGGATGCCTTTTCAGTATTGTCCACAGTGCCACTCCAAATACCCTTGGACTGGTCACATCCAAATCTATAACCTCTGTTTCTCCCAGGAACCCAACACCACGCGTTCAGCCCGTCTTACCTGTCCATAAAAGACCCTTTGGCGCCAACTGGAGCGCGGGTGAACCCGTAGGAGAATGCAGGACCAAGAAACCAGACACCCCTGATAATTTCAAGTAGCAGGTCATTGAGGCAGAGGAGGAGTTATAGCCTGGGCTGTCGGAACAAGAAATTACCCAATTGTCACCGAATATTGAGGCGAAATTCTCCTCCGAGTCTGAAGAAGAAAAGTAGGAAGAGCGCAGTCGTGCACATAACAAAAAAGACCGACTGTAAGTACCATGTCCTTAGAGGGTCACCCCAGCGGCCTTGAGATGAGCGACTACTTCCATCACAAAGGCCAGGCCGCCAGCCCTGGACCTCAGAAACCCTCCGAAGGACCACCACTACTCTTTGGCCATGGCTGGCACAGAGCAAAAACTGTTGAGCTGAGACAGCGGGTCCGAAACTATATTACAAACGTTTGAGGCCAAAAGACATTCCGGTGTCAGCTCCCACACTGAAGACTGTAATGTTGCCAAACCCAACACTGGAACCGAAAACAACTTTGACACGGCAGCCAAGTTCGCTGTCAAAAGAAGCCTTGACTCAGGGATGACAGTCTGTACTGCGCCTCATCTACCACATTATATGACCACGGCTCCGGCAAAGTCTACAGACTTTCTACCTAGAAAAAGGAGGCTAACATTTGAAGAGATGATTGCTTTGGATCCTCCACCAACCCCAAAACAGAGAAAATCCAAGGATATGGGCACCAAATGTGTCTCCCCCCTACCACCACCACCTCGTCTACATCAACTTCCTGCTCATGCTCCACCTACTCCGACACCCCCTCGTATGCACTCTCTAGGGGGTCGCCTCAATGTTCACATGAGGAGCAGAGCCCAGGCTACCCTCTAAACCCCCATGATGTATTCGCCTATGCTTTTCCTCCCTTCCCCATCCTTCCACAAGGGCTGCAGATGTGTCAAACTTCTTAAACCCTCGTACTAGTGGCCCCCCACCTGCCCAAGGCAGCCCTGGTATTCTGCTCTATTAGAAATGTCAGTCAGCCTACAAAAGAAACTATGGCAGTCGATTGTGTGTGTTTTTTTTTATTTTATTTTTTTAGAGATATTAGATACTTATTTCATTTAGTGATTGCTGCGTTACCATGTGAACAGACTGCATGCACCGTTGATTAGTTTCTCATGGATTTAATTTTTAATAAGATTTTAGTGGTTATAAATATACCTTTTTTTATTTAGTGCTTCTTACCACACTTCTGTCATTTCTGAGCACTGTAAATATGTAATGTTAGTTACTATTACCTTTTATTCAAGTTATCGATCTCTAATAGACATAAGGGGTTACTTAGTCTTATCAGTAGTAGAATTTGTGACCTACTGACACCTACATTCATTGGAGGCAAACATTTCACTTGGTGAGCTATTGTACGGCATTTTCTCCATAACAGATTGGTGACTTAAACCACGTCTTTAAAGTTTTCCGATATCAGGGTTAAACATTCAACTTCTTACAGCTACAGATGGTTAGAAAAGAAAAATTGTATCACAGCTGTGGATGTTGTCATGAGAATGACTGGAATAAACTGGCTCCCTCAATTTCATCACTGGCTCTTTTTGCCTTGTCATTTTGATTTAAATCGCTTAGCTATTGAATATATCTGTGGAATTTGACCTGCAGCTGGGGATAGAACCGAAACCCCATGACTCAGATGAATTTTAACAGTTCAATTTAGAGGGACCCTGTTATGATTTTTTTTCAGCTGTAGTAATAAAGGTCTGCTTTCTCAATAATTGACAATTCCCATGCTAAGCCTCTCTACTTCCTCTGGCTTGCACTGTTTTCAAAGAGCCTTCAGTGTTTCCTTTTACTGATACTGCGTCCAGGGAGCCTTCAATGCTTTCTCTTGTAATGGCCAGTTGTTTTCAGCATCTGCTGCTCTGTTATCTTCTATCACAGCTGCCTATTAGAACAAAGATCTGCTTTGATATTGTTTTTTTAATAAATGTTGGCTTGCACCATAAATAGATTTTTGCTCTTGTGTTCATTTGTATTGCTGACTTGAGTGTTGTTGCATGTTCTGTGCTGACATGTGATCTTGTTTCAACAGATGTCTCGCATGTACACTATTCCACTGTATGAAGACCTTGGTACCAGCACCCTGAAACCGTTTGCCCTGGAAGTGTTCTATCAAACCCAGCATCGGCTGCATCCTAATCTGCGTAAAACCATCCTGCAGATCCTGGCACAAGGGGTGAACCCAGCCCCCTCCTGCGCGGACTCCAATGAGTACTCGTTCAGCAGTGACTCCGCCATGGTTCTGAGCGAACAAACTCCAGAACCTTCCACAGGGGCCATTTCACTCAGGGACGTAAATGTGTCGGCTTAAGTTCACCAGCAAGTGCCCGTCAACAATAGCAGGGACCGGGGCGTGGTGGAGAGACGTTCATTTATGCCTCCTTTACCTCATCCTTGCTTTTAAAGCTGCAGTACTCTGATCTCTGAACCCAATTGTATTTGGATCCTCTGTCATGACAACAGAACGTGCCTTGAACCTCCGGGATGCACTACACTGCCTAGGACCTGAAGACTCTTGTGAATGGAAGTCAAAATGCCTACTAGAGACACATGCTTCAACATTTCTAATCTGGATGGATGATTCTGTTAAATGCAGGGCAGGGCTTTATCGTGAGGGCACCCCATGAAGACCCACTGGCCAAGGAGATACCAAGGGAGCACACACTGGCCACATTGGGTTGAGAAGAACATGTTGTGACACTGTCTGGTACAGGGATGGCCTAAGGGAAAGAGACTTTCCTAAGCATTTAAGGGTAAACATGGAGAAGCATGAAACTTAGATTCCTTTGTGGCCTTAGTGAAGGCCAGAGATGTTTGCAAAGCTGGGCTGAGAAAGCTTTTACTGTGAAGGAATACTTACTTTGATGGTTCAGAGTTGTAAATTTTGATTGGCGCCTACGCTTTCTTTCTCGTTATTGATTCCCAGGCCAATGATCAACTGTTACCCATTCAGCTCTCTGCACCATGTGGTTACACGCTGCAATCTGATAGGCTGCTCGTGGCAATGATAAGTTGTTGATGGAGCACGTCGAGGAATACAATGGATCAGTGAGACTACATGAAGGAATAACATACTTTGTTCCTGTAGCTCTTATCACTTTAGGTTTAGCTGCTTGTCCACTCAGTAAATTCCCACACCAATGTTCTGTTTCTTTACTAATTTGGCTTCTGTTGCCCCTCTAGTAAAAATGCTCTATTAAGATTCACAAATTCACCGAATAATGGAAAATGATGTTCCACAGCCCCTGTAGATGCGTCCTTATCACAGATTAAAATCTAAAGTTAATCATTTAGGGCACTCATCCAGGTGGAAACTGCTGAGATGAAGAATGTTTTGCATATAATTGGGCTTTCTTTCAATGTAGATGTACAGTGCCTTTGTTAGCCCTTTTTGTAGTGTGCATGGGTACTTCGGTTTCAAGGGAACAATCCCATGTGATGTTTGGGCTTTGAGATCGCTGGAAGATTTGGCAGCAGAAACCCAACTTCAAGAGCTAGAGAGCATTACCATGTCATTTCTACTACCCATTACGTTCAAGGCGCAGGTAGTGACAACAAGATTTCTAGCCCAGCCTCTGAAAAGAACTGCTTTTTTTCCTTTACCTTTGAAAAGAGGTGGAAGTGTTACTCCAGACAGAGACTGTACAAGGTAATCCTTATTTCCCCTACCACAAATGACGATAATTCAGGGTTATCCATGCTGAAAAACAGCAATTTGCGCATGCCTCCTGGTTGGTTCATACAATTAAATAGCCATCTTTCAAATACACCAGCACATGCAGGATTTTTGCGAGCATGCAAGAACACTCCTTTTTGGAGTAAGGTGATCTCATTGTACACGCCTGAGCCAGCTAGTAGTTGCAAGGAAATTAAGTTTCTGGATCCTCACACTGATTTTGTCATTTTGCACGTCAAGCTCCTCTCGCGCCCTGTAGCCCAGAGCAGGCAGAACACTAGCACCAAGGCATCTGAGCCTTTTTATGCAACTTCTCCTCTTTGGTCACCGACTTGTTAGTGGGTCCTTGCGGAATAGGAAAGTTCTCCATTTTGCTCCGGCTTTCCTGACACTTGTTTGTTCTAACAACCCTGGGTAAGATGGTTTCGAGATTGCAAAGAAGTCTCTGCCTTTAAACCTGGCTGTAAGGAGACACCTGCAGTACCCCACACAGTTCACATAGGAGACAAAATGAAATGGCACAAGGTACAGGGACAGTGCAACCAGAAAGCCATGGTAAAGAGCATTATTTTTAACTAGAGGCCTTTTTTTAATTCAGAGAGGAAAGGGCAGATTGGGGGAGGGGTGGATGAGGCAAGAGTGTTGCAATGCACAAGAATGGTGAATTTGATTGCGTAGCACTACTTTACGTAGTCGTTATTTGGGCTGCTTTATGTTGGGCGGGGGCCCATTTGTCCTCCACTTCTTTATCTATGTCTCATTTTGAAACGTCATCACCAGAGGACTTTGCGTTATATAGCTGCTATGATCACTTGTGTAGCATTTTGTTTTTGAAAGGGGGGGGTACATTTGAATGGGGTGTTAGTGATAAGATAACATTTTTGGTGCTTGGGTATGAGGGTTACCTACAGGGAGACGCTTCAAAGTTTTTTTGCCATATTAAATCCTAGCCCGTGTGCAATCTTGTGTGCAGGTAAGGTGCTAAAGTATTTCAGCTTTCATTTTCTTTGTTCACCTGAAAAAGTCTGCCCTACACCCTGTCTTCCCTCCCCCTCAATGCCAATTTTGGGGGGGAAAGCAATAACCAGCTCAGGTGACCGAAATACTGTTTTCTTGATAGTGGGTGAAGGCCTCTCCAGTTGTCGGGAGCAAATGCGTAGATTATCGGGTAGGTCAACATGCCGCCTTACCTTTTTAATATAGATTTGAAAGATTGCTTAGCCCTTCTCCCAAAATTTTCGGATGCTTGTTTTCGAAGATGGTTTTAAGGCCTCTCAATAATTGGTGATCTGAAATTCATTTCTGCTTGTTTTGATAAATTTTTGGTCTTTTCTCCATTTAAGGCAATTTTCCCTATTAGTAGGCCTATAGATCCGATCACCACTGCCGGCAGTGATAATGTGTCTGCCGAACCCACTGTTGTCATGCACAAGACACAAGAGTTTTTTATGTCTCGCTCTTTATTTTATTTGTTGTTTTTTAAATTTTGGGAAGTGAAAATTCTACCTACTTTTGGGAGGGCGGGGGGCATTTTTAAAAGAGAACACATATGCATTAAAGCCTTACGGGATAAAGGATAAATCTGAAAATTAAACAGAGCCGTGTAATGAACATTGATTGATTATTGCCTTGTTTCTTTAATTTTGTTTTGTGATACTGGTGAGATGTAAAATTACAGAAGAAATAACAAGAGATACCCATACTTCCTAAATTAAAGTGAAAATACTTGATACAAACTAACCGATGCTGTAGCAAACTACAGATATTTTAGCATGACAATTTCCAATAAATTATATTGAAAAAAAAGTGGAAAAATCCCCCTGTTTCTGTAATAATTTTGCTTTCCCTTGGAATAATGTTATTGTTCATCCGATGATGTAATCAGTGGGCAACTGGAGGTAACAGCAATTTAAAAACAATCGTAGATATAGTAACCTAAAGTTCATGTTGACAGATTACGCTATCAAGATGAATTGCTACATTTTATTTTGAGACTTTATTATAAAGAATACCTTCTTCCACGAGTTCTCCTTTCTTGAATGAGCTCCTAGGTGCCAGCTGTATTTCGAACCATTTAGCCACTCCCCATGGGTTTCATTTGGGGCCCCAGACTAATTCTTCGTTGTTTTATGAATTATAGGCCACCACGGAGGTCGCTTTAACGTCCTACAAGATTAGGACTTCAAATATAGATTAAGGGTATTCAGCTGAATGAAATCTAACAAATCTATTTTTATCACAGCAAAATTAGAACTTCACCATATATGCACAGTTGCTATTGTCTCCATGACCTGACGTTCCCTCCTTGTTTAGATTTTGTATAAACTGTTTTCTGTTATTTAATACTGGTAGTACGTGAATCCTCACTACATTTTACAAAGCAGTATTAAAACATAAATGTAATATCTCTATTGTAGGTAGCCCACCCATCTGCTTGTTTGGGTTTCATTTGACCAATGAGGTGGATAGGCTTAGATTCACCACTTATCTTACTCCCTACACTTTCAGTGACTAATTTCAGTCCTATGCCATTCAGTGGGAATCCATTAATAAAGCATAGTCATATTTCACAGTTTACTACCTTTGTAGGAAAGAAAGCAAAATGTTTGACTTCAGAAGATAAGATAAAGAAATAATATTTAGGTTTCACCTGCACAGCGTTTGCGCTGTGTTTGCGAAATATCTTGTATTTAAAAAAAATGTAACAATTTTTTTAATAGAACTGAAAGCCTGCACACTGTTGCACTAACATGTCCTAAAGTAAAAAGAAGAGCATTATGATGGGGTCAGTGCTGGCCACCTCATATTCATCAGTCATAGCATTTGCAAAGTGCAGCACTATTACCCCTAAGGGTATCTGGGCACGGAGGGTGCTATGTCTCCGTTGAAAAGCCATGTCTTGAGTCTCCTTCTGATGTCTGCCAGGGAGGGAGCTGTTCTGAGGTTGAAGGGCAGGCTGTCCAGGACTTGGCTGTGTAGGAGAGGGAGCAGATTCCGCACCGGTTGCAATGGATGCGGGGGGGGTGTGAGAACTTTAGAAAGGCAGATCGTAGTTGTCTTGCTAGGGACATAGAAGCTCGGTTGATGTAAGACAGCCCTAGGTTGTGGAGAGCCCTGTATGCGAGTATGAGGATTTTGAATTGGCATCTCTTCTGGACAGGGAGCCAGTGGAAGTTCCTGATCATAGTGCTTTTATTTTATTTTTTTCTTTAAGCTGTGTTGCACAGTCGCTTGGCTGCTGTGCCACATGAAAAGAGCATTGACCAAGCCAATAGATTTTGCACAGGGGAAACCAATGCTTGTTTCAGTTGGGTTGTTTTTATGCCTGGGCCTCGTTTTCTTTCCCCCCAGATTAAAGCCTTTCCAGAGACTTCTCCCTGATAATCCGGCCCTGGGGGGAGAAGCTATGGAATAAATAATTTCTTCCCTCCCTCAAAAAGCTAGAAAGATCCACTTATGGGCTCGTAAATCTTATAGGGCAAAGAAGCTGACAAAGAAGGCATTAACTATCTTTAGCCTTTTGCAGTGTTAATCTTTACTGGATACACATGCTGAGCATTATTCCATCCGGATTTATCTCCCAAATTTTTGTCCTTCCTCTATTTTTGTGTTTTGTTATTGTTGGGCGTTGATGTACCTCCCTGGTGATGTTGTCGACTTGGAAACCATTGATGTGGAAGCCCAGGGAGGCAAAGATTCATGCAGACACGAGGTGAGCGAACCTGCCACCTCTGAAAATATACCAGAGTGGCATAAAACCGTCTTGAGAGCATCGAAGGGAGCCTCACGTCAAAGCAAACGACACCCGCAGCTGTGACCCAAGACAAGGAACCCGTTGGAGATGATGACAGCAATTGCACTATACTGCCACTCACGGCGTAGAATTTCGGGGTTCAGACCAGAAGTGCAAGCAAACATTCTGAATCCCCATTCAATGGCGAACAGCTGTTTGGGAGTGCAGTTGATGAAACCTTAAACCAGCTTGTTGCATTCTAGTACTGTGCCTTTTAGTTCTATGTGATTTCTTTTAAGTGGGGCATGCAATGCCGGTTATTATATGTGCATTCTGTTTGGAACTCTTGATGTCAGACTGGATTGAGATGCCTGATTGTCCAGTTGTGTACCGTGCTGTCTCCAATAAATCTGTGGAAGCTTTATACTGTGGACCCATGATTTCAACACAGCTGAAAAAGGATAATGAGACTGCTAAGTCCCTGGGAGCGTTCCAGTTCAGAGGGAGCAGAGGGGGACACTACCTTCAAGAAGACCAGCAGGAAGAGGTGACCTTCAATCAAGCGCTTTCCATCAATCATACCAGGAAAGCAGTCAGACTAACCAATCTCAGCAAAGTCAGCAATACAATCAGGGTAGGTAGCACTTTCAGGACGGACAGGCGGGAGAGTACTACCACAAAGAGGACGGGGCAACACCCTTAAATAGGTGACTCTCCAGCAGTTTTGGCGAGTCCACAAACAACATTGGTGGGGAAAATAATCAAAAGTCATCTTCTACACAAACACCAGTAGGAGGAAGAATAAAAAACTTTCTCAGGAGTGCGGAAAGATCAAATCAGACAATTGGATTTGATACATAGATACATGGATTTGAAACATGCAGTTCGGATATTGCATCGAACTTATAAGAATTCCTCCTGAACCAGAATCGTTAAACCTGGCAGCATGTCTCCTGAGGACTTAGAATTTGGACCTCTTAAGCTGCCAGAAAATAGAAAGAAGCAAGGAAACTGGCAACTAGAACGTGCTTTGCTACTAAATGGAAGAGATTCTAACCATGGTGTTATAAACAAGGAGTGATGAAGAAAAATTCAAGGGACAAGACAGTGTTAAAGTCTTCACGTACCTTCTAGAATGAAAACTGAACTATGCTTCTTTAAAAGTAAATTAAGCCGCTATAGTGGCCTATAGAAGTGGATACACAGGGAGAAGTTTTTTCACAGCACCAGTAGTGAAAAGGTTTTTGGAAGGAGCAAAAACAATTGCACCTCCAGTGAAGGTACCTGCTCCTACGTGGAACTTAAATGTGGTTCTCACACTGCTAATGAAGAACACCTTGAACCTTTACACAAACTATACAAATGCTTCCTCTAAAAACTGCTTTCCTACAGCTATAACCTCACTACGCAGAGTAAGCCAGTTGCAGGCGCTCACATTACAAGAACCATATTTTCGAGTATACAAGGAGAGGATTGTTAAGAGAACGGATCCTTAATTCCTATCAAAGGTAATTTCGCAATTCCACCGGAAACCATAGTATACAAATACCAAGTTTCTTTCAAAACCCAAAGAATAATGCTGAAAGAGTGCTGCACACCTTAGATGTAAGACGGGCAGTAATGTAATGAATTGAAAGGACCAAGCCCGATAGGAAAACAAAGCAACTTTTTTTTTGTTTTACGTTTTCTGGGAAGACCAAGAATACAATTGCAAGATGAATAGCACACACATTCCAATTGTGTCACAAAAATACAGGGAAGCCATTACAATCAGCACCAAGTGCCCATTCAATAGGGAAGAAGGGAGCAACTATTGTTTTTCTACCAAATATACCTTTCCAAAACCTTTGTATGGCAGCAACGTGGTCATCTGTACACACATTCAGAAAACACTACTGTGTAGATGTACAAATGAACACACAAGCACAAGTGGGACAAAAGGTTTTACAACGTCTGTTTACCAATCAATGCTCATCTTCAACCCAACCACCACAATTATGATAAACTGCTACTAAGTCAATGCACAGTATGTGAATCCAGAAAAGATTCACCCTGCGAAATGTAAAGTTTCTTACCTGTTGGTGTAGTTTGCAGCTTGAAGAATTTTCTGAATCCACAAGCAACCCATCCATCTTCGCCATCTTGGATGCAACTTGGACTGGAGTGCACTGGGATACTGCTAACTAGGTCCTCAGTGCTGGTGTTCTTTCCCTAAAATTCCAGAGCATGGGGTGCTAAAGGGTAGGCCCCGGAGGGCAGCAGCACGTATTGTGCCACCCTCAAGGGCCATGCATCCAGATGCACCCAGCCATGCCACTGGAGGATGAGAATCCTGGTGCAACCCCAAGATGCAAACTTGATAATGCACACAGCCTGTGTGTCCTGTCCACTACACTGCATGCGATATAGGTAAGTCACCCCTATGGCAAGCCTTCTCGCCCTAAGGCAGGGTGCACTACACAGTATGTGAGGGCATCGCTGCATGAGTAATGTTCCCCCACTGTGCCCTTGCAAAAGCTGGGACACAGTATGTTAACAGAGCAGCCATTTTAAAGGCATGTGCTGGACACTGGTCAGTACGAGTTTCCCAGCTACATGATGGCTACACTGTACACTGGGTTGTTTGGTATTAAACAACTCGGAATGATAAATCCAGACTGGTACCAGTATTGGATTTATTACAAAATGTACCCAGAGTTCACCTTAAAGGTGCCCTCTGCAAAAGCTAACTACCCTGTGTAGGAAGTTGGCTCTGTATGCACTATTTCAAAGGAAGGAATAGTATGCACAGAGTCTAAGGGTTCCCCTTAGAGGTAAGATAGTGGCAAAAAGAGATAATACTAATGCTCTATTTTGTGGTAGTGTGGTCAAGCAGTAAGCTTATCAAAGGAGTAGTGTTAAGCATTTGTTGTACACACACAGGCAATAAATGAGGAACACACACTCAGAGACAATTCCAGGCCAATAGGTTTTTGTATAGAAAAATATATTTTCTTAGTTTATTTTAAGAACCACAGGTTCAAGATTTACATGTAATACTTCAAATGAAAGGTATTGCAGGTAGGTACTTTAGGAACTTTGAATTAGCAAAATAGCATATACAGTTTTCACATAAATCACATAAAGCTATTTTAAAACTAGACACAGTGCAATTTTCAACAGTTCCTGGGGGAGGTAAGTGTTTGTTAGTTTTTGCAGGTAAGTAAACCACCTACGGGGTTCAAGTTTGGGTCCAAGGTAGCCCACTGTTGGGGGTTCAGAGCAACCCCAAAGTTACCACACCAGCAGCTCAGGGCCGGTCAGGTGCAGAGGTCAAAGTGGTGCCCAAAACGCATAGGCTTCAATGGAGAAGGGGGTGCCCCGGTTCCAGTCTGCCAGCAGGTAAGTACCCGCGTCTTCGGAGGGCAGACCAGGGGGGTTTTGTAGGGCACCGGGGGGGGGACACAAGTTCACACAGAAGTACACCCTCAGCAGCACGGGGCGGCCGGGTGCAGTGTGCAAACGCGTCTGGTTTTCAATAGGTTTCAATGGGAGACCAAGGGGTCTCTTCAGCGATGCAGGCAAGGGGGGGGGGCTCCTCGGGGTAGCCACCACCTGGGCTAGGGAGAGGGCCACCTGGGGGTCGCTCCTGCACTGGAGGTCGGATCCTTCAGGCCCTGGGGGCTGCGGGTGCAGTGTCTTTACCAGGCGTCGGATCTTAGAAGCAGGCAGTCGCGGTCAGGGGGAGCCTCGGGATTCCCTCTGCAGGCGTCGCTGTGGGGGCTCGGGGGGGGGGGCAACTCTGGCTACTCACGGTCTCGCAGTCGCCGGGGAGTCCTCCCTGAAGTGATTGTTCTCCACAAGTCGAGCCGGGGGCGTCGGGTGCAGAGTGTCAAGTCTCACGCTTCCGGCGGGAAACGCAAGTTGTTTCAAAGTTGCTTCTTTGTAGCAAAGTCGCAGTCTTGGGTGAACAGAGCCGCTGTCCTCTGGAGTTCTTGGTCCTTCTATATGCAGGGGAGTCCTCTGAGGCTTCAGAGGTCGCTGGTCCCTGGGGAGAGCGTCGCTGAAGCAGTGTCTTTAGAAGGGGGGGGAGACAGGCCGGTAGAGCTGGGGCCAAAGCAGTTGGTGTCTCCGTCTTCTCTGCAGGGTTTTTCAGCTTAGCAGTCCTCTTCTTCTTAGGTTGCAGGAATCTGTCTTGCTGGGTTCTGGGAGCCCCTAAATACTCGATTTAGGGGTGTGTTTAGGTCTGGGGGGTTAGTAACCAATGGCTACTAGCCCGGAGGGTGGCTACACCCTCTTTGTGCCTCCTCCCTGAGGGGAGGGGGGCACATCCCTAATCCTATTGGGGGAATCCTCCATCTGCAAGATGGAGGATTTCTAAAAGTCAGTCACCTCAGCTCAGGACACCTTAGGGGCGGTCCTGACTGGCCAGTGACTCCTCCTTGTTTTTCTCATTATCTCCCCTGGACTTGCCGCCAAAAGTGGGGGCTGTGTCCAGGGGGCGGGCATCTCCACTAGCTGGAGTGCCCTGGGGCATTGTAACACGAAGCCTGAGCCTTTGAGGCTCACTGCTAGGTGTTACAGTTTCTGCAGGGGGGAGGTGTGAAGCACCTCCACCCAGAGCAGGCTTTGTTTCTGTCCTCAGAGAGCACAAAGGCTCTCACCACATGAGGTCAGAAACTCGTCTCTCAGCAGCAGGCTGGCACAGACCAGTCAGTCCTGCACTGAACAATTGGGTAAAATACAGGGGGCATCTCTAAGATGCCCTCTGTGTGCATTTTTTAATAAATCCAACACTGGCATCAGTGTGGGTTTATTATTCTGAGAAGTTTGGTACTAAACTTCCCAGTATTCAGTGTAGCCATTATGGAGCTGTGGAGTTCGTTTTTGACAGACTCCCAGACCATATACTCTTATGGCTACCCTGCACTTACAATGTCTAAGGTTTTGCTTGGACACTGTGGGGGCATAGTGCTCATGCACCTATGCCCTCACCTGTGGTATAGTGCACCCTGCCTTAGGGCTGTAAGGCCTGTTAGAGGGGTGACTTACCTATGCCATAGGCAGTGTGCGGTTGGCATGGCACCCTGAGGGGAGTGCCATGTCGACTTAGTCATTTTCTCCCCACCAGCACACACAAGCTGGCAAGCAGTGTGTCTGTGCTGAGTGAGGGGTCCCTAGGGTGGCATAAGACATGCTGCAGCCCTTAGAGACCTTCCCTGGCATCAGGGCCCTTGGTACCAGGGGTACCAGTTACAAGGGACTTACCTGGGTGCCAGGGTTGTGCCAATTGTGGAAACAATGGTACATTTTAGGTGAAAGAACACTGGTGCTGGGGCCTGGTTAGCAGGGTCCCAGCACACTTCAGTCAAGTCAGCATCAGTATCAGGCAAAATGTGGGGGGTAACTGCAACAGGGAGCCATTTCCTTACACCCTGGCATTGTTGCTTGCCTGTCCCAGCCAGCCTTCCACCACCAGACAGGATTCTGAACCCTTGGGGAGAGAGCCATTGCTCTCTGGGGCCAGAGAACAAAGACATTCCTGGGCAGATGTGCTACCCCACCTCCTCCAGGAATGTGCACAGCCCTGTTTCAAAGGGCTTACTGCCCTTGAAACTTGACCCCAGGCCTACTGCTAGCAGCAGATGGCCTCCCCCACTGCAAACCCTTACTTTTGGCGGGAGCAGCGGTGGGAAAACATACAAAGGACAGGAGTGGTCAGCCCCTGCTTGCCCCACCCCTAAGGTGTTGCATGTGAGGTGACCTCTCCATTCCATTTTCCTACATCTTGCATGGAAGGTAAATATCCAGTCAGTTGTAGAGAAGTGACCTCTGTCCACAGGAAGTGGTGACTTTGTGCGTGTAGCCACCTTAAGGTAGATGACCCATTGGTCACTACTTGGTACCCCCTGAAACACCCACCAAATACAGTATATTGTGGGCATCCCTAGACCAAGAAATTAGATTCTAAGGACACAAAAAGACCAGCAACAAAGAAGACCCAAGGCTTGAGAACTAAACCCCTTCTGCACAAAGAAAAGGCACCAAACCCTGCCTGCTGAACCCAGGACTCGACAGTCACCGCTGAGGGGTTGCTTGGACATCGGATGCAGTCTAGAAACCCCCAGAGGATCTCCATGCTTTGAAAATCAACTATGATCTCCCTTCAGAGTGATGACACCACTCAACAACCACAAGGAACCAACAAGTCAGTGAGGTCCACTTCACTAACCGGCTGCTGACCACCGCAGCCAGACCAAACTCCACCCGACGGACTGCGAGAACAAACCCTGCAAGTGTGCCAAGTTTGGTGGCACTGCATCCTCCAGCGGCTGAACTGTACCATTGCCCTGGTTAGTGGTCACTTCACGTTGAACACCAAGAAGGACAGTTCACTCCGGACTGTAGAAGGACTAGGAGGAAGCCCCAGTTGAGGGACTTCAGAAAACACCAGGACCCCCACCAGAGTGCCCCTGCTGACCTGTAAACGAATCTCAAAGTGACCTACTTCCTGCTTTCAAAGGGCATCTTTGTGCACAGCCCCTGTAGTGGAGCCTTGGGATTTAGGAGTTTGCTTAGCCTTATGGCTTGCAGACCTGTGCCCCTCTCACCTAGTGACTTTTAATCTACTTTGCCTGCTCTATTTTAGCGCATTTATTTAATTATTTCTTCAAAGATGGCTGCTATGTTTATGGTTAGGAAGATGTTTTGATTTCACGTTATCAGTGCCACTCTGAAGGCGTCGCTGTCCGTGTCGATGACAAGTGATATACGTAGGTATTCACATCATGTCCCTTTCCCACTTACATGTGACAGGAACGTAATGTACTTTTTGAGCGAATTGTTTATATAATTGCCTCCCCAAGCATGCCTTCTTTATCTATTGTTTGGGAACATACCAGGGTCAGAGGTCCTACAAGATCTGTATAAATACATCTCATGCAAACAAGGTTATCAGAGGGATTGCTACCAGATGCCATCAACGCTATCTATGCTACGCGTCGCCTTGATGCAGACCCAGCCTTCGTGTCCCCATGGAGTCTGATCTAGAGACTTCATTCCAAGGTGACAAGGGTTGGGGTGCGCTTCTCATGGACATGGTACTGGAGGATTAGGTTTAACACACCTAGCTCTCGTTAGGTTAGAGATTAGCTTCTCCATGCTAGGGTATTAGGGCCTATATCACATCTCATGTTATTGCAAGATGGTGGGGGTCTTTATATTCACAACTCATTTTTACAATTCTACTTCTTGCCTTGTTCATTATCCTAACCATTGCAGCTCATGCATTTTACAGTAGTTTGCAGTCCTGCTAATAAAACCTATTGAAAACTTTACTGCAGGTCCTTCATTGCCTGTGTGTGACTGAGACTTGTTGCTCATGTGAGAAAAGTGTAAACTCAGTTGAACCACGTTGCACTCTTGAGTCCATGCGTAAAGGCTGCCAGAAATCACCTTTTACTGTTTGGGTTTTTAGTGAGTTATTGCTTGAGAGCAGGGAGGTTTGGGCCGACACTTGCGACTTGTAGGATTGACCTAGTCGCCTACAAACAAAAGTGCTGTCATCAGTAAACCAGCAGCCGTGCCTATAGCAAAAGTCCAACTACAACATGGTGTCACCAACAATGGTATTTTGGCACTAATCTACTGGTGCCCTGAGTAGCTCTGTCTCACACACAACAGATACATTAAGTACCATTATATGGAGCCATCTGTGGTCTTTGGGATAATCCTCTTCAGCTGAACGGAGAGCACCCAACTAGGCTGTAGGTTGTTCAACCTCGAACTCTTAAATAGACTCTCCCCAGTGGGCCATAGGAATTCCCAAGAATGTCAGATCTGCATTAACACTACATCTAATAGCGCATGGCTTAACAGATTAGGTCGGGATGTCACATTCATTGTAGAAGCTCATGACGTTTACCAAACAGAAACTTTCTATTCCTGGGTCACCTTTCCTCAGGAAGACTCTACAACATACATATTTCTCCCTGTGCCCTGCACTGAGGATCCAGTTGTGCTCTAAGGGTCCCAAACCCCTTGCGACCTCGACACTGAAAGGGGGCCCACTAGACTTACCTGTAAGTCTGCCTGTGCAGCGCTTTTCCAAGTAGCCCCGTGCAGTGGCCTGGCACCTGCTCCAAAGATCATTTCCCGCTGGAACTGGGAATCGGCCACCGCCCGAACTTCTGCAGATGAACGATAGTGGCCATCGACTACCTCAACTTACCTGTAAAAGGAGAACTTGGTAAATGCACTGCCTTCTTTTATATGTAATTTTAAAGCATATCCACCATTGATTCCTATGGTGCGTAGTTATGCACAAAAAGACTAGTTTTATTAAAATTCAAAAATACATCTTAAAAAGTACTTACCTGATTTTGATGAGCTAAGTTTAAAATGTTTATAAAAATCTGAAGTATCTTTGTAAATTGGTCTCGAGTTATTCTTTTGAGTGTGTGCCTTGATTTATTGATATTGTGAGTACAACAAATGCTTTGCACTTCTCCAAGATTAGCCTAACTGTTCGACCAAGCTACAATAACAATTAGAGCATTAGGTGGTCTAGTGTTTACCTCTGTAAACCAACGTGTTGTCGCCCGGACCCTCTGCACAGTGTGCGTAGTTTTGCACATTTAATAAAGGGCCAGCCTCCTACAACGACGATGTCACAAGGGACACTAAATGGAGGTACAAAAACAAAACACAAAAACAAAGGAAGAACAAAAAATTTGAAGACAATTGCGAACCCAACCACTAGATGGCGGAATAATGCTCAGCATGTGAGTCCAGAAAATTCTTCAAGCTGCAAAACTACACCAACAGGTAAGAAAATTTACGTTATCACTTCTCTGAAGATAGTAAAAAAAAAAATGTACGAGTTTTGTGTGTTTTTTAAAAGAAACTCACTGCTGGGCAGACGCAGCTGGAATTTTGCTTGATTAATCTGTGTCTTTTTCCTTTACACAGACAATCACTAAAAGCTTTTTTTCACCTGAATAATCTATAGGTAAAAGCAAAAGCCCCAAAAGCAATTTAGACTCAAAAGATGTTAACAATACTGAAAGGCTCTGATCTGACACAGACCTGCAGAATCTCTGCAGTTGCTTCCTTGGCACCAAGACCCCATGGCACCTCTGCTATTGATAAAACTGCTGGCCCCTCTTAAATAGGTGGCAGACTCTTCAATACTAACCTCTTTGTTCAGGTGTTCCTCATCATCTAGTCTCCTGGATTCAAGAGCTTCCTGGATGACTGTAGCCTCATTGGTAACACTCAGCCACCAGATATTAACTGGAAAAAAAACACCTCATTGGGTATGAATTATTATAAGCCTCATGTTAAGTGGCTCAAAAGACCTTGTCAGCGTGACCTTCAGCAGCAATAGTTGAATAAAGTTTAACTGAATGTGCATTGTCTAGATCAGTTTTTTTCCCCAGCTATTCCCCTCAGTATATGCAATCAAACGCAACAGTAGGCTCCCATAATTATTTCTTGATGAGGCTGTATTTGAGGAGAAAGAAGAGATGCTGGCCAATCCTATCATGGCATTGAGTATTATTATTATGAAGATGAAGGTGGTGGATAAAGATCAACTTATAGAGCCCGGAAAATGTTTGTTGTTTTGTCTGCCACATGGATGGCTCGGGCACTTATGTAGTTTATGCAGCCACTTTAATTTATTACACACAAATTCCTAACAGATTACCAGATACTCTTAGAGAACCTAATCTGTTGACAAAAGAAGCCTATTTAGACATGTACTCCTCTTCCCCCAAATACTCCTACCAATTGCGCATAGTCAATGTCTAATCATAAAACCAGTCTTCAGCTCTTGTCCATAGGCCTTCAAATGATGATCCCGCAACTCCTTAGCAAAATGGCATGACTACATGATTTGGCCCTGACAGTGGACACTTCCCTTGGCATTTCTGAGAATTTCAAAGCTTATGCTGTAGTTGAAAATGAAAAGGCAATGCTTTGTCCATGATATTACATCGCATCCAATTGAGTGTCAAAATGATGCTCCCAGCTATGTAGAAAGTGACCGAAGGAAAGCAAACCCTATTCTTCATAGACCCAGTGGAGGTCTGGCAATGGGCAGAGACTGTTGAACCTTCAGAGCTTGTCCCAAATGCAAAAGGAGACGGAAGAAGAGGAAATGAACAGGTTTGGAGACCAGCCTACCAGACAACAAGGCCAGCAGGATAGACCTGTGGCACCGGCAGAAATCTTGTTGCTAAACAAATGGGACCCGATGAGCCCTAGCATGAATGCAACACCAATGCAGAAGTCAGGAGCAAGCTTAGAAAAGGGCACGGGCTACTTGCTAGGCAAAGATCTGCCCCACATGACCATTGTAGCTGTAGAGGCTGCTGACAGAGGGCTGAATGCTGGTGATGTTCCCTCGCTTGTGTCCCTCCAGATAGATATGATGTTGGGACTGTATGTAGTCATTGTGGTATTGATGTTGGGCGAGTTGATGTTCATGGTTTTGGAGTGTTATGGGAATTAGTAGCTTGCATGCTGAAAGCTGTTGGAAGAGTGGGGAGCTGGGAGCAACTAATGCTACTCATGAGCCAAGGGGGGGAAGGCTTAGTGTAACAACTGAACAGAACACACTAGGACTCATCAAGCTGACAGAACATGAGCAGTAATAAGTGTGTTACCTGGAATGTCTGGCGGATGAAGTATGCAATAATGCGCTACTGGATGCTATCGGAGGGACCCATAGTACCTTGTTGCTAGAAATGCATCTTTGGAAAGGGGGGGGGGGGCAGTTGTTGCCACAGAGTTGACGTTTGGGGCGAAGGCTGACTGGCTTGGGCGCCAGTTCAAAAAGGTGTTGACTCCCTGTTTTTTCCCAGTGCACCGAAATTCCTCTCGCCCACAATTCCCGCCTCCGCCCCCCCCCCTTTTTTTTTTTGCATGCATAAATAGACAAGACCACTTACCTGACCTTGGTGTTTGTGTTCTTGCCCCATGTACCCAGGTGCTGAGCCACGCCGAGGGCCTGAGAAGAACTTGGAAAGAGTAAAAGGAGACAACCTATAACAGAAGGGCTAAAGAAAGAAAAGACCACAGAGGGAACAGAACATTGACCTCTATTTTTCCATATTATTTTCTTATTTTTTTGTTCTCTTTTCTCGCTCTCCCTGAGTCAAAGACAATGCTGTGAAATGGACAAAATAAATTAGATTTTCTTTTCAAGTATCCCCTACCTGACTCACCTGAGTGTAGTAAGACCCCTCTAATACCATTCCCTCCCCGGCCTACCTGGAACAGGAACTTACCACATTATAAAAAGAGATTCGTGGCTTTGAGAAGGTACCACTGAGAACTCCCTTTGTCCTGGAGATGCAGGATTAAGTGAGTAAGGATCACTTCAAAGGATACTTGAATAAGCTGCAGACTGAGGATGGCACAGCTGGCAGATTGCTTGATTGGTTGGTAAGGGTGAATGCTTGAGGGTTGGGGGCACCCATTGTAGTGATCCATAATCAATAAGGAGAGCCATGGCCCTCTCACATAGATTAATGATGTTTTCGCTGATTATGATGCATCCCTATATAAGTGAGTGACTACGGTAGAAAAAGAGGCGATGATAGCACCTCAAGACACTGACCAATGTACTTCGAGAAATACTGGCTGCTTCAATTACAGAACAGGAAATCAAAGGTGAAATAGACAAAATGGCAAAAAAAGGAAGATGTCAGAAACAGAAGGATTACAGTGTGAACTTTCACCCACATGTACAAAGATATTGGCCCTCTCTCTGACTGGTGTACGAGAACCCCAGAATACAGGGCAAACTTCCAAGTAGAATCTGTGAAGGGATAACCCACTACACAAGCAGTTGTCCAAGCTGAACACACACTATGAAATCCTGAGTAAGAAATATTCCCAATGGAATAGCCCAGTGGTTCCCAACTTGTGTTCTGAGGACCACTGGGGGTCCGCGAAGCCTCCTGAGGGGTTCTGTGACTGCTTAGAAATTTAAAAAAATATTAACAGATTAGGTCCCCAGCTTTTAGTAATGATTTAGTGGCGGTCCGTGGGTTCCAGGAATGATAAAGTGGGGTGGGGGGGGGGGGTTGAAACCTCAATGAGCCACTTATTGCAATACTGGTGATTAATTAAATTGCTGTTAAACGCACAGGGATCCAGGGAGGAAAAGGTGCACAGATTAAGAAAGATATGAGTCAATAAGAAGATAGGGTGGCTCAAGGGGAGAGAGGCTAGAAGGGTCATTAGCTATAGCTTCTTCAGACATCATTGTGGGAAAATACAAGGTAAAAGAACTATATAAGATACTAAATAATTATTTGTTCATATGCAAAAGACTTGCTAAACACCATGATGGGAGTTAGCATGGTTAATACGGGGCGCACAAAGAGATCCCATCCCAAGAGTTAATAAATTAGCTGGTTTGCTCCAAGTTACAGAAGAAGCCATTAATGTAGTATTCTACAGACGTCTGTGCAAGACACCATTTGGTGGGCCAGGAACATGGTGATTTTATGGAGAAGGCAGGATTACATAGCTTGTCATATGAGCTAGGGGGAGAATCTGAACTTACCACTTACGAGGTACCTGGAAGACCATAAAGAAGGGGAAGGCAGCAGGATCCAGTGACCTATCAGCTGATTTACTAACCGTGCGACTACTCGATGTGTTGAAAAGAAATACTCCCAAACACCTTGCATGAAGCTGTGACTATGTTGGTGTAAAATCTGGCAAGGACTTTCTTAATTATAGTTTTTATAGGCGTTGGCCATGATCAACCTGGATGTCAAAATACTTATTGAGCCATTGCCAGAAAAGGGTAGAACCCATTCTGCAGCAGGTTCACCAAGATCAGGACAAGGGTGGTTTGGTTTTGGTCTGGGCAGACATAGCATTATTGATTTGAGAACACTGGGCAATGTTAGATATTTTCTTGAATTGAGTGAGCTTGACACTATTGTGGCCTCAATTGATGAAGAAAAATCATTTGACTCAAAAGGGTGGTAATTTCTATATTTTGGCATTTGCAAATACTACTTTGGTCCCATTTTCTTCAGTTTTTGCACTCAAATGTCACAGCCAGAGTGAAAGCGAACAGTAAACCCTTGGCGGTATGGGAGCTTGGGTGCAGCACAGGATAGCGGTGCCCGTTGTCCTCATTGTTATTTCCCTTGGTCATTGGCCAACTGGTGTGAGTGGTGAGATGTGAAATGTCTGGGTGGGAGATACATATAGCAACCATGACCCATGTTGTGACACCATATGCAGATGACACCATACTATATTTGCAGGAATCAGTGAGCGCCATCCTGAAATTGCTCTTACTGGTAGACGAATTTGGTAATTTATGAGGTTTAAAAACTTGCATTGGATGCCCTGGCCTGCAGTAGAGCGAGAGATCTTCAGATTTGTGTATGTCATGGCAATGTAAGGCTTTGAGATATTTGTGGATCCATATCATGTACGACAGACAAGACAATATGACTTTATGCGAAGAGTAATGCAGGCAATACGCAGATCCAAGGCATTATGGATTCGGTGCCACCCCCACTGATCTGTAGAGAGGCTCTAGAGAGGATGGTAGTACCCCGTTGTCTGCATGTGCTAAAAGTTGCGATGTGTCTTATCATTCACTTATTGTTCAGAGTTAGATTGAATGGTTCCTTTACTGAAATGCACTGATTCCCGTCCTGGTATGAAATTGGTCACTCTTGAATTGTCATAAGAACAGGGAGATATGGCACTGTCAGATTTTGAGAATTATAATTTTTTTATGTATTTTTCAATTTTATATATTTATAAAGTGCGCTGCTACCCCAGCGAGCATCCTGGTGCTAGTCCACTCACACCATACATAGAGGAGTGTTGGTTAATCTGCAAAACTTTTCAACAAATCCCTAAAGGAATGGTGATGTATGATGAGACGCATCGAGAAAGGATGGTATTTCAATATAATTGCTGCAGCCTAATAATTTATATACCACAATGGTTGAGCACTGATCCTAACTGTGAACAATTAATGTTAGAAGAATATTGCAGAGGGGCCCTAGCTGGGCTATATTTCACACCATGGGAAGCTGCATCTGGAAATCCATAGTTGATCATTGTGATCTCACAAAGATGAGACAGAAACTCAGGGAAGGTGGTGTGGGGCACACTGGTTTTAGAAACCTGATGTTTGAGATGTTTCATGTGTCAGCTTTGAAGAACATAAGTAGTGTAACAGCATGGATAGGAGGTGGCTGTCAGAATATGGGCATCTGTACATTTAGGACAAGTTCTTTACATTTGAAGAAGTGAAAAAGATGTTTTGGTACGTTCGAGACAGCCTCTAACATATTCCAGACTGACAGGGGCTACAGAAGTCACATAGAGTGGGTTCCTGTGTAGATTACCATAAGACTTCGATGGAGCTCTGTTCCTTGAGAGAGGGACGGTAATGAGCCGTGTAGCTTTACCGCACACTGTCTTGATTTATTAGTGGTAGAGTTGAGAATGGGAAAATTATATGGGTGAATATGTGTCAGATTGGCAAAGGGTATCTATATGTATCAGGGAAGTTACTAGCAATGAACACTTTCGACATACACCTTATAAAGTCTTACACAGAACACACTTTACCCCTACAATTGTTTATCAAAATCTACTCCAACAGACCAGATTTTTGCACTGGGAGCTGTGTAAGAGCAACTGATTACCAGCATATAATTTGGTCATGCAGGACAATGGGGGGAATACTGGGATAATATGGACAGAGGTTGTATTCTGGGGCTATACCTAAGAAAAAAAGAAATTATGGAATATAAAAAAGTGACTGTGCCATTGCTAGTGAAAAGTTACCTAGCCACATACACTGGATAAGTAAAGAAGGCCCATTGTTTGTTGGATGGTGTAGGGATTTGATTGATTGGTTAGTGGTGCAGAAAACATGTGTTGGTTTACGAATAGGTTTAAAGAAAAATGTTGTAGACGATTTAAGACACTGGAGAGAAATGCATAATAGATTGTCTGAAGAAGACACTAATAATGGACTAACAACTTGAAAAACTGTAATGGGTATCCTGGGGGAGCCATAGCAAGTGGGATGATTTAATTATCTTTTATTATGACAGACAATTCCAGAGATGGGGGGGAGGGGGGGGGTTGTTGTTGACTCTACTATACTGTTTATTAAAATGAAAAATGTTGCAAAGGAATCAGTGGAACTTTATAGCTCATCCCTTACACCTAATGCAGGAGAAACACCCAGTATTGTATCACAATCTTCCACTGCTGAATCTTATGCCACAACGTCACAGAGCAACATTTGGCAAATGGAAAATCTTGTGCATTGTGATTCCTGTCCTGTTTGTCCTTGCCGTCCCTCCTTCACGACATCCACCCGTCCCCTACATTCGCATAGGTTGTGATCTAGACTTGTATTTCCCAAAAACATGTAGGACCTGGTTGAGGTTGCTGGTGATGCAGATAATGGAAAATTGTGTGCAAAGGGTTCAAGATACAAGGATGCTGAATGATGAACACATCACACATTCACCGGTCAGTCCTGCTTGGTCGTTGAGCTTGGAATTGGGCAGATCAGCTTCAACCAAACGTAGGCACACTTTGAAGGGCAAAAGAAAGGAGGGAAGAGAGAATTAGCAAATCACTCGCAGGACTGGAATTCTTCACGTCAAAATAAATTTCTTAGCAAATGGATTTTGTTGCCGAGGATCCAGTATTGGAGGGCGTACCTCAACCCAGCTTAGACGGTGGACTTCCACACTGGTCTTGGGGCTCACTTGCCAATGCATCCTCTCCAGAAATCTCTGTTTGACCTCAAAGTCACAGTTTCAAATCCCTGTGGATCCACTAAGCATTTCATCCATCAAAAACAATAACAGGAGTGCCTTTGAGCCGAATAACAAGAAGCAACTTTTATTCAGTGACAAGATGGCCAAAAGGTTATAAGTGTTTTTTTTACTAAACTGCATGTTATTTGTAACACTTGATAAATATCCCCAGCTTCTGTAGGCCTGTAAATAGCTTATGCCTCAGCAGAGAAAAGGAAAATTGATTTCACACTCCCTCCATTGACCTACACTTATAGGACTATGTGGAGTGTTAGGAATCCAAATTACTTGGATGAGAAGTTCTTGCAGGGAAAATAAGAGGGGCCACGCCTCAAAACTCCCTGAATCTGCACACACCAGCCATGTTATTTTATCACTGTTTATTACACACTAATTGAATATGTACTTCATATTAAGATTATCTTTATAACAAATAATGAACCCGTATTAGAATGAATGCAATATAAACCCCAGTCATTGTTCATTATGCATTCATAGTCAATAACTCTAAAGTCCCCGTTCTGCATTGCGGCATATTATTATGGTGCAGTTTTTCGAATCACATAGTACCTCCTGCATAACTGATGGTCCACGGTATTTTGTTTTAAAGGGCTGCATGGCTCCCACCTTCTCGTTGCTCTCCTTATTCCGCCGTAATGACGAGGACCTTGCATAAGCTCTTTTTCCATTGCATCTCTGTGGAGCAGGTGGGAGCCAATCTCATTAGACTCCCAGTGTTGAGTGATTCACAGCATCCAAGCGTACACAATTCTTTGTTCGAAGCATCTGTACATTAGTGCATGTTAGTTTTAAAATGCAGAAGCCATAGCCCTAAAGTAGTCATTCTTCAGAAAATATATTACCCTCCCTCCTGATGCTTAACAATATGTTGTGCAGAAGTGGAAGGTTCCCCTACAAGCTAAGAAGCAAGGAGTAGAAAGCATATAGCAATTTGCAAACACAATAATAAAGGAATGTTATTCTGCAGAACATGTGCATGCAAAGCAGGAGCTTGTGTTAAATTACCACACTCATATTAGGATCTCATCATAGGGCTTAGTGCACACACATTGAAGAGCATGCACTCAAACGCACAAGCACAAATTGAAAACAAACTATAGATTGTTAATATCAGTCAAGGCCTTTAACATGCATTAAAATCATCAGGAACATGTATAAGGGGTTGCATCATATCACCCGACAAAGGCAATAAATATCTCATCAGATGAGGAGTTTGATGAAACTATGAATTGAATGGTACATCTGGACCAACTGTTCATTGTTCTAGGGTGGAATCAGGGGCGTAGCATCAAGGGTGGTGTTTGGGGTGTTACACTCCCCTAATAAATGTACTTTCTGGTAAATAGTTGGGTACAGGTGCTGTCAGTCGTGGATGGTGATGTGTCTGTTGGATTTCACCAGGAATTTTGACATACACGCAGGCAAAAAACACACACATACACACACACACACTCTACCTCTCTCTGTTTTGAAAGTCTTAAAAAAATATTGCCTCATTTACAAAATATTGTGTTTTCCCTCACTTAGTACCCCGACCAGTCTGCATTCCTCTCCCTTTCTACTGCTCCTTAAGCACCTCTCATTGGCCCTGCTTGTCGTATAATGTATTGTAACATTATATGCCTTCATGATTTTTGGAAAACCTGAAGCTCACACCCTCCAAATCTTACTGAACAAGCTACGCTACTGGACGGTATCAGATGTTTTTCTTGTCTCCACAAAATATTTAATGCCAATTGCACATTGTAAGCAATCTGAGGAAATAATGGTGTTAAATCTATGGAGGGCTGCAGCATAAAATAGCAGTGGACATACTAACAAAAAATGGCATGCGCTTCACATTGCAGCCTCTATTGCTTTTGGCTTACAGTAAGCTGATATTCTGTCTTTCAGAGTCCTTCAGTGCAATTCTGCTCTGGTTCTGCCACTTTTGTTCTAATTATAAGGCTAGGATCTGGTCTAGTACTCCTTAATTTAACATGCCACATGCCCAATTTCATACTGCTTAAGCTCGAAGAAAATATATTACAACTAAAGTCTGGGTCCCAAAGATCTCATCCACTGCCAGAGAACTAAATGCACATAAACGTTAAATATTTGAGAATTTAAACAATACAATTTCTGTGTGCTATGAAGGAATGTGCGTAGATATTTAATTTGGCTTATGGTAAAAAAAAAAGTCACTAAACTTGCTTGTGTTAATAACCTGTCATTTATAGACCGAAGGCCTGTTGATAGAGGGAAAAACTAGCATATTTTAGAGGTGAAATCATACCAGGGAGATTTGGAAATTGAAAAAAATATCTATTACATTTGGCAGCAAAAAAGCCATTTCTTCTAAGTTCAGGAGGCTGCTTGGAAAAGTTGTTGTTCAAATTTGCAACAAGCGGCCAATCCGTTGCTCGCACAGTATTATAGTGAGGGTGTAGTATGTAACATAATGTTTGCAGTTTAATCTCCCGAGACTATTGTAACATTAAATGTTTGTGCTAGCTGTTCAAAGAGCCACTCTGTGATCACTGCTTACTCACCTTCTTTCTGTACAAATGCACTTCCATGTTCTAGAGCAGTGGCTCCCAACCTGTGGTCTGGGCCTCCTCAAGGGGTCTGCGACTGCTTAGAAAATTAAAGAAATATTAACAGATTAGCTCCCCAGCTTTCAGCAATGACTCATTGTGTGTGTGTGGGGGGTCCTCAGATTCCACAAAGGTTTCAGTAATGATAACCGGTTTCAGTAATGATAATCAATGTAAGTAATGAAATATTAAATAGTAATGTTTAATATTAATTAAATATTAATATTATTGAATATTAACGGTGAAAATTAAATTGACTATTGAAATGAAATGAATTGAATTGAAAATCAAATGGAATATTAATGAATGTAAGTAATGAATGTTAAATAATACTAACACATTAGGTCCCCAGATTTCAGCAATGACTCATCGGGGGGCCTTGGATTCCGATAAGGTTTCAGTAATGATAAAGTGGTGGTCCACAGAAGTCAAAAGGTTGGGAACCACTGTTCTAGAGCATGGAATGGTCCGTATGGAAGTTCTTTCCAACTCTGCTGCTGCTGTTGGTCTTCAAGGCGGGAGTGGGCTCCTGTTCGTTTTACTTAAATAAATCTAAAATCAACACCATCCTAGCTGTCTCCAGGGTCTATTACAACAGAGGGTGGCTTGTGTTATGACTAGGTTGTCACCATTGCCAACAGGTCATCTGTTGACGATTTAAGTTTCAGTAAAGGCACAGACACAATGGTATATAGAACTTTAAATAAAATAGCTTGTTTTCTTTTTTTTAACATGGCCCTCCTATCTTTAGCAGTCAGGGGCAATTAAGGCAGCTCTGGAATTTTTTTTTATTAAAGTCAATTGGTGTGCTTTGCAGAGTACATGCAGAGTAAATGAACCCCTCATGGCATCCAGAGAAAGGCATCAACTCAGAAGTTCAAACAGTAGAATGTCAGCATGCAATTCTCAACACATAAAGTTCTACATTCACCAGTTGAAAACGAGCATAAGCAAAGACAATTAGCTTAGAAAGTACATTAAGATACTACATGCTTTTTGTTCCCCTTAGAATCAATTTTCTTAGTGTGTACAGATAAGAGGAAAACATAATGGCTTTAGGTGATTTTTATATTTGTTGTACTGAGCGAAACAATAAAAAACTTGTCATACGGTGTGAGAAAACAGGGCAGATTGCAGAGGCCCCCTAACTTTTTGCCCCCATTTTCCACTTTATGCTGGTGTTTTCCTGACTCTGATGGTGCCCTGGGTACTGCTAACCAGTCCCAGGGCCTGTGCTCTGTATAAAATGGATATGCAAATTAGGCTAATTATAATTGGCTAAGTTAACCTACCTATAAGTCCCTAGTATATGGTAGGGCATGTAGGTTTAGGGACCACAGCATGGGTGGTGCACACATTGGTGCACTGCTGAGGTGCCCAGTGTCATTTTAAAGGCAGGCCTGCCTTGCTGGCTCCTTTTAAATTAAAGTTATATGCAAATTCGACTTTGGAATTAAAAGTAGTTCCAAAGTCTTAAACTACCTTATTTTTACATATAAGTCACCCCTAAGGTGTGCCCTATGTGCCCGTAGGGCTGGGTGCCATGTAACTATAAGCAGGGACTTTATAAAAATAGATTTATAAGCCCTGGTGAGGTAAAAACAGCCAAATTCGTTTTTCCCTCATTTAAGTAAATGGCCTTCATAGGCTAGAATGGGGAGACTTTATTTTACATTTTAAAGTCTCCTTAAAAGATGCATGCCAAGAATTTGGTATCAAATTAATTGTTGTAATAAATCCCACAACTTCCAGTTGTTGGATTTAATATAACTTGTTCAGGTAAAGAGTTTTAGACTTTACCTAAAAAGTTGCCAATTTCAGCCCTGCATTGTTTTTGCTGCTGTGCTCTGATTGGCCAGCCTGTAGCAGCTTAGCCAAGCTGCCTTGATGAGGTGTGAAGTGGCCTGGCTTCACACAAAGGAATGTGCCTGTGGGAGAGAATCTCCCCTCAGCAGATGGTGAGGCAGGAAGGGGGAGGGCTGCCAAACTGGTCTTCAAAGGCAGAGAAGGACATTTGGAGCAACCAGCAACACCCCCACATCCTGCAACCCCAGACAACTAGGTGCCCCCTTGATTAGATTAGAAGAGGGCAGGAGAGGGGTGTATTTATGATTTTTAGCCACACCAGTGGGTGGGCTCAGCCAGATGTAACCTCCAAAAATCAGATTCAGCCATGTTGGATTTTTAGAGAATGTTGCCCTCTGGGATGGATTTTTGCCACACTTCCCAGGAAGTGGTCATCGCAGGGGGAAGGACCCTGCCCCTGATTGGAGAACCAGGACCCCCCTGCTTTTCACCCGGGAGCAAGGATAAAACTGGCAGACCTGCACCCACACCTCAGATCCCCACCAGATTTCAACAAGAAAAGAACTAAAGGAGAAGAAGGACTGCCCTGCTGGACCCCTGGCCTGCACCTGGAACCTTCACTCAGAAGGACTGCACCAGCTGCACACTTGGGCTTCACCACAAGAAGGACTTTGCCTGGCTTCAACTGGTTCAAGGAGGGACTCCCTGTTTGCTACAGGTGAAAAATTGCTATCCAGAGTCCCCTGCACCAACTCCTGAAGAACGTGACCAGCTGACCACTGTCCAGTGGCCAAAAAGGAGTTTGTGCCAGGTGCATTCTGGGAGTGGTAGTCTGCACCCCCCAAGGACCATCTCAGAACTTCTGGACCCTTGGGGTGAGCTGTGGACCCCAAAAGAACCTTAAAAGAACATCTGGGTGAAGCCCCAGAAGTTTGGAGAAGATTTGAGAATTTTTGTAAAAAAGCTCCATAGAGGGAGTGACCTGCCGCGGAAATTCTAGCCGGCTTGCCTCAACCGCGACCCGGCCTGATTTGGTGGTTCGTCCCGGTAAAGAAAAATCCCAGAAAAAGAGACTAAGTCCGAATGTAAAAAGTTGACCGGGACCTCCCAGCCATCATATCCGAGAAGGGCTCCATGGACGTCGGATCAAGATCCAGGTTTACCCCGGTCGAAGGATTTTCACCTCGAAAAAACGACTAAGTCCCAAGGTAAAAATCTCCACCGAGGAATCCAGCATCGTGTATCCGGAGAAGGGCTCCAGGAGGTCGGATAGGACTGGCAGGTTCGTCCCGCTGAAGAAAATCTTCAAAATAAAGACTAAGTCAGAAGGTAACTTTTTAACCGAGGCCTCCCGCGACCTGTAGCCGAGCAGGGCGCCATCGCGGTCGGCCTGAAAGTTTGACTTTGCCCCGGTCGAGGTGCAAACAGATGACCCGATTGGCGCTTTTTGTTTCTAAGCGCTAGAAAAATAATAATTCTTTAAAAATTCATATCTCCGGTTCCCTTTATCCGATTTTATTCGTTTTGGTGTCATTTTAAAGATAAAAATATAAACTATTTTTATAAATTGGTTTTGGATTTTTAAACTGTTTCCTGTGTTTTATTTAGTTACTGTTTTGTGATATTTGAATGCTTTACACACTGTCTCCTAAGTTAAGCCTTGACGCTCGTTGCCAAGCTACCAAGGGTTGAGCTGGGGTTAATTTACTGAGACCTAACTGGACCTAAGTGGAGGTTAGTGGCTTGTTGCTAGGTGTAGGTACCTACCTGCCCTTACCAATAACCCATTTTCCAACATTTTTGGTGGCAGCGGTGGGATCCTGTACTTGTGTTCAGTATCACGTTACAGTTTTAAGTAAAACAAATTAAAAATCCTTTAAATTTTCTTACTGCAAAAATTGTTTGTTTTTTTCTTAAAAAATAATTTAAAAAAATTACATTTTTAATTTGGATTAATTTCTATTATTGAATTTTTGTAATTTTTCTAAATTATTGTTTCCAATTTTTGCAAAAAGTTTTTGTTGACACAAAACCAGGGAACCATGGAGCTTGATCTGGCTAGCCTACCCACACTGACAGTAGTCCAGTTTAGGGGGTTGTGTACTGAAAGAGGGTTGCCTGCAACCACTGACCTCAGGAAGCAAGTCCTGATCAAATCCCTGACAGCATGGGCTGAGGCCCAAGAGGTAGACCTAGGGGAAGCTCCAGAGGAGGAAGAAACAGGGGAGGGTGCTAGCTCTAACCACTCAGGGGAGGGAGGGCATCTGAGCCTAAGTGAGGATGAGGAAGAACGGTCCTCAGTACATACAGTCACTAGGGGCAGACCCAAAGCTAGTGGTGGGAAGGGGGTCCTTTCAGGAGGAGAGAACCCATCCATCAGGGAAAGAGAGCTGGAGGCCCAGCTAGCATATATAGCTTTGGAAGCAGACAAGCTGGCCCTAGAAAAGAAAAAGTGGGCAAAGAGAGAGAAAAGAGATGGTGGCAGCGACAGAGAAGTTGAAGTGTCCATGGGTGGGGGAGTTTGCCCCAGATTACCCAAGGGGGTGGTTCCTGCTTATGTAGAGGGGGATGATATAGACAAGTGCTTGGAGGCCTTTGAGAGGGCCCTCCAGATGGGAAGGGCTAGGCCTCAATACTGGGGTTCACTTTTGTGGGAGTTGGTCCCCAACTCAGGGAGGGATAGGCTTCTGACATTAAGGGGGGAGGAGGCAGATTCATACCCTAGTATGAAGAGGTGCTTAACCAAGAAGTTTGGTCTAACCCCAGAGCAGTATAGAATGAAGTTCAGGGACACCCAGAAGGTCAATACCCAGTCTTGGGTTGACTTTGTAGACACCTCACTTAAGGCACTAGAGGGCTGGATTATTGGTAACAAAGTAAATACTTATGAGGGGTTATACAATCTGATCATGAGAGAGCACATCTTGACCAATTGTACCCAAGAAAGGTTACACCAGCATCTAGTGGACTCTAAGCAGACCAACCCTAGAGAGCTAGGGGAGGCAGCTGATGAGTGGTTGAGAACCAGGGTGGTTGTCAAGTCCCAGGGGGGAGACTCCAAGAAGGGGGGGTCAGGTCCCCAAAAACCTAAGGAGGGAGGTGGTAAGCCCACCACAGAGACTCCCTCTGTACCCCAGAACCCTAATAAGGAGGAGAGTAAATCCCACTCCCACTCTGACAAGCAGAGACAGGGAGACCCAGGGTTTAAAATGCTCTTGGACAGTAAGGCTTGCTTTGACTGTCAGCAGACAGGTCACTTCAGAGGAGATGCAGCCTGTCCAAAGAAGGTGGTTAGCACTGGGCTGTCCAGTGTAGCCATGGAGGAGGACTCCTCAGATGATGAAGTCCTCCTAGCATTGAGCTGGGAGACAGGACCAGATGGTAAGCTGGTGATCCCTGAGGGTGGAAGTAGGCACTTCCACCCCATTCAGGTGAATGGGATCCCTACCACTGGCCTGAGAGACACCTGTGCCAGTCACACTATAGTGAGTGACCGGTTAGTGACCCCAGACATGTATGTCCCAGGAGAGACAAGGAAAGTCAGGATAGCCACAGGGGAGGTCACCTCCAAACCTGTAGCCATAGTGCCCCTAGAGAGGAAGGGTATCCTTGACTGGTTTAGGGTGGTAGTCAGTGCTGACCTCCCCCTAGATTGTATCCTAGGCAATGACCTCCCAGAGGTGAGTCTGGTCCCAGATGGGGCGGTCGCCCAGGGCGCCCCCCCAACCCAAAGTCCTGGGGAGTCAGTCCCTACAGTTAGGAGACAGGGGTCCCCAAGAAAAGGAAAGAAGAAAAGGAAGGGTAGGCCACTCTTAAAGTGAGTTCCAGGGAGCCAAAGGCCTTCTGCCCCAGTAGGGGGGGAGCCCAGAGTTGGCACTGGTGAGGCCTCCCCTGACCCCAAGGAAGTCCTGAGTAGTCAGGCAGCTGTCCAGATGCAGGGTGTTGCCCCTGCACTGACAGAAGGGATAGTGGAAGGAGGGTGTCTGCCACAGGAGGTGGTAGCCCCCCACTCTAGACAGCAAGAGGGGTGCCAGGTCCCCAAAGTTGCCCCTAAAGCAGCTCAGCCACCTGTCAGTGGAGAGCTTAGGGTGTGGTTCTGGGTACTGACAGCTATCAGTAGCCTCTGCTGGGTGCTAGCCTTCCTGGCAGCACTGCACTTGGCCTGGGAGGCAGACCCCAGGGCCAATAGCAAAGTAGGCCCCCTGACCAGTTTTCTTCACTGTCTTCCTCGCCTAACAAGCCAGGAAGACTCTCCCAGGGTTGGGCTGAGACTCCTGGGTGTGTGGGCTGGGGGGGGGCTTGTGTGAGAAAACAGGGCTGATTGCAGAGGCCCCCTAACTTTTTGCCCCCATTTTCCACTTTTTGCTGGTGTTTTCCTGACTCTGATGGTGCCCTGGGTACTGCTAACCAGTCCCAGGGCCTGTGCTCTGTATAAAATGGATATGCAAATTAGGCTAATTATAATTGGCTAAGTTAACCTACCTATAAGTCCCTAGTATATGGTAGGGCATGTAGGTTTAGGGACCACAGCATAGGTGGTGCACACATTGGTGCACTGCTGAGGTGCCCAGTGTCATTTTAAAGGCAGGCCTGCCTTGCTGGCTGCTTTTAAATTCGTTTTTCCCTCATTGAAGTAAATGGCCTTCATAGGCTAGAATGGGGAGACTTTATTTTACATTTTAAAGTCTCCTTAAAAGATGCATACCAAGAATTTGGTATCAAATTAATTGTTGTAATAAATCCCACAACTTCCAGTTGTGGGATTTAATATAACTTGTTCAGGTAAAGAGTTTTAGACTTTACCTAAAAAGTTGCCAATTTCAGCCCTGCATTGTTTTTGCTGCTGTGCTCTGATTGGCCAGCCTGTAGCAGCTTAGCCAAGCTGCCTTGATGAGGTGTGAAGTGGCCTGGCTTCACACAAAGGAATGTGCCTGTGGGAGAGAATCTCCTCTCAGCAGATGGTGAGGCAGGAAGGGGGAGGGCTGCCAAACTGGTCTTCAAAGGCAGAGAAGGACATTTGGAGCAACCAGCAACACCCCCACATCCTGCAACCCCAGACAACTAGGTGCCCCCTTGATTAGATTAGGAGAGGGCAGGAGAGGGGTGTGTTTATGATTTTTAGCCACACCAGTGGGTGGGCTCAGCCAGATGTAACCTCCAAAAATCAGATTCAGCCATGTTGGATTTTTAGAGAATGTTGCCCTCTGGGATGGATTTTTGCCACACTTCCCAGGAAGTGGTCATCGCAGGGGGAAGGACCCTGCTCCTGATTGGAGAACCAGGACCCCCCTGCTTTTCACCCGGGAGCAAGGATAAAACTGGCAGACCTGCACCCACACCTCAGATCCCCACCAGATTTCAACAAGAAAAGAACTAAAGGAGAAGAAAGACTGTTCTGCTGGACCCCTGGCCTGCACCTGTAACCTGCACTCAGAAGGACTGCACCAGCTGCACACTTGGGCTTCACCACAAGAAGGACTTTGCCTGGCTTCAACTGGTTCAAGGAGGGACTCCCTGTTTGCTACAGGTGAAAAATTGCTATCCAGAGTCCCCTGCACCAACTCCTGAAGAAAGTGACCAGCTGACCACTGTCCAGTGGCCAAAAAGGAGTTTGCGCCAGGTGCATTCTGGGAGTGGTAGTCCGCACCCCCCAAGGACCATCTCAGAACTTCTGGACCCTTGGGGTGAGCTGTGGACCCCAAAAGAACCTTAAAAGAACATCTGGGTGAAGCCCCAGAAGTTTGGAGAAGATTTGAGAATTTTTGTAAAAAAGCTCCATAGAGGGACCGACCTGCCACGGAAATTCTAGCCGGCTTGCCTCAACCGCGACCCGGCCTGATTTGGTGGTTCGTCCCGGTAAAGAAAAATCCCAGAAAAAGAGACTAAGTCCGAAGGTAAAAAGTTGACCGGGATCTCCCAGCCATCATATCCGAGAAGGGCTCCATGGACGTCGGATCAAGATCCAGGTTTACCCCGGTCGAAGGATTTTCACCTCGAAAAAACGACTAAGTCCCAAGGTAAAAATCTCCACCGAGGAATCCAGCATCGCGTATCCGGGGAAGGGCTCCAGGAGGTTGGATAGGACTGGCAGGTTCGTCCCGCTGAAGAAAATCTTCAAAATAAAGACTAAGTCAGAAGGTAACTTTTTAACCGAGGCCTCCCGCGACCTGTAGCCGAGCAGGGCTCCATCGCGGTCGGCCTGAAAGTTTGACTTTGCCCCGGTCGAGGTGCAACCAGATGACCCGATTGGCGCTTTTTGTTTCTAAGCGCTAGAAAAATAATAATTCTTTAAAAATTCATATCTCCGGTTCCCTTTATCCGATTTTATTCATTTTGGTGTCATTTTAAAGATAAAAATATAAACTATTTTTATAAATTGGTTTTGGATTTTTAAACTGTTTCCTGTGTTTTATTTAATTACTGTTTTGTGATATTTGAATGCTTTACACACTGTCTCCTAAGTTAAGCCTTGACGCTTGTTGCCAAGCTACCAAGGGTTGAGCTGGGGTTAATTTACTGAGACCTAACTGGACCTAAGTGGAGGTTAGTGGCTTGTTGCTAGGTGTAGGTACCTACCTGCCGTTACCAATAACCCATTTTCCAACATACGGTAAAAAAAAAAAAAGGCCAGGAAGCAACCCGAGCTTATAACTAGACCAGTCCTCTCGAATTATTCTTGGTCAGTACACCTCTCTAAGGCAGTGGTCTCCAATCGTTTTAATGCTGTGCCCCCACACCAGTTGAAAAATAAAAATCATTGGGCCCCCCTCTTCAGAATGTTTCACACTTATTTTAAAAAGATGGCAATGTTTAAATACGTCTAGACCTATTTAAACATTGTGGTTAAGTACTGTTATCTTTTTAAAAATGGAATAACATGCGTCTGCCTAAAACAAAGGCATGTTATCTGTATAATGCTTCTTTTGGCCAGAGCCTGGTGCCACCCCTGGGATCACTTGAGGCCCCCAGTTTTTTTAAGACCCCTGTCTAAGGGCTCCCTTGTACAAACCTAGCTCTACCTGCCTAGGAGATAGGCACTGTCCCGCACTGGGTGGTGAAAGCAGCGGCCATCTTAAAGTGGCGAGAGCACCGCTCAATGACAACTGTTGCACGTACAAGCAAAATTATGGTATGGTTTTCCTGCAGTTTGTATGTACTAAATACATTTTATTTCTAGTATTGATTATATCCTGCCTTCCCCCTGCGTGGGTTTGACAGACAGCAGACTGTACCTCAATAAAGCGTCTGATGCTTCGTTTTAGTGTCAGACCCCGGCGAAAGGCTCCCTTTCAAGATGGCGGCCCCCGTGTCGCGGTACTTCCGCCCTCCGGCCATGGTCCCGCATCCTCCGGCGGCTGCTCCGGTTAGTACCCGAGCGGTCGCGGCATGCGGCGGCACCCGGAGAGGGGCAGCCTCTTCCAGGACGCGGCGTTCCCGGCTTCCATGGCCTCGGTTCTTGGGTCCCGCCGTCTTCATCCCCTGGAGTCCCTGTGCGGAGGGTTGAGCTGGAAGAGACCTCAGGTGCGCCCCAAGAATATATCACCGTCGCCCCAATTTACTCCTGCATTATATCGTAATCTTATGAATGCGTAGCTCGGTTACCTGACGTGGGAGTGTTGTCCAGGTTGAGGCACCTTTCTAAGGTAAACACCTGGCTAAACCTGTACCTTGGATGCTCAACCTAAAGCGAAACCAATTTCAGTGTTGATGGTAAAATGAGTGTCATTCTTAAAAGCCTCGACAGGGGTAGTAAGCGCTGTATAAATACAATTAAATGAGAGTCAAATAAGAAGTCGTGTCTCTGCCACCTCCTTCACCTTTGCACTCCCTAAACCCCTCCATGTGGCCTACTCCCGAAATAATAATACCTGAGCCCCTTTCTGTTTTTGGGAAATATTGGCTACGGTCTATTAACATTGATTTATAGCAAGACTGCCCCTAATATTCTTTATAAGGGCCATTGTGTCAAATCTCTTCCACATTTATGATAATTACAGACCACATTGAACTATCTGCCTGGCTGCCCAGATGAATAGAGGGGTTTCTGCCAGGGTAGTCCCTTTTTATGCCCCTGTGAGCCCCGAGCGTGCAAATTCAAATGGATACCCGGCCTCCTATTGGCCCTAGGCTTCGTGCCATTTTCTTGCATGGCACCTTGCCTCTCCCCCCCCCTATATACTCTTGGTTGTGTGTATATATATACGCACAACCAAGAATTACCTCTTGGTTGTGTGTATATATATATAGCAAGCAGATTTTTTTTTAACTGGGCTTGACAACTTTGTAAACTTTTAAAACCTAGCTGTCAAGTGACTCCATATCATGTATAACACATCTGGCAAAATCTGACCCACAAGACAACAGCAGTTTGCTTGTTGAGATTTTTAGCCCTCCAAAATATGTGTAGCTTGCAGAACTATGTAAAACAATTAATATTATTTAATTTTCTAAGCAATTGTGGACCTGCCCCCTCCCCCCCCCCCCCCCCCCCCACAGAGGAGGATTCATGGAGTCCCAGGGGTCTTCAGACCACAGGTTGGGAATAACTGGTCTAATATACCACTTGAAAGAGCTCGACCTCCTAACCCTTATTGCCTTGCCACTGTTTTCACAGACTGAAATTATTGACCGTTAATTCCAACAGGGTAGTATTGTGTTTATAATTGTAGTTGAAATGCAGATACAAAATTATGGCAGCTTCAATCACTTCTCTATTGTCAAACGTCGCCATCCACCACCACGCCATCACAAAGCCCGAGACCATTTGTAAATCTGCCCCTCACTGTGCTATTGCTGTGCTTTGGCTGCTCAACAGATCAGCTGCTCTACCCATCTGTCCCAACTGCTTCCAGCTTGCGACACCTGCTTAACTTCACGGACCCTGCACCATGACGGTGCCACGGCTCGAAAGCGCCCCACTGCACAAAGGCGGTCCAGACTGCCTTCTCCTCTCTTTCTCGCTCCCCGTGGTCAGCGATGTACTGTAAAACTCAACAGCTCATATCTCTCTAAGATCCACTGTTAGGAGCTCGCGCTGCCAGCCATCACACCTTCACTTCTGGCCCTGAAGCAATTGCCAGGCGTGGAGTATGATGGGAGTTCTACGTAAATACAACATGCTTTTCCTAAAAAGCCAGGAATGGCTGATGCTATCATATGTCACAGTGCCGCCTGGAAGTCTTGTGAAATGCAAAGTGTTGCTCAGCTCAAGACTTTCAGCCTTTATTGGTATGGAATGGAGACAGCTCTAACTGTATTGTGCCAGCCTTGAGATCGGCTAGACAGGGGCAGAAAAAATAGCCCGGGTCCTAAATTAAAAGTGTCCCTCATTTCCAAATTGGGTAATAAAAAAGTGTTTATAAATCAAAAGTCTCCGAATTTTTTATGACGCTGTCTAGGTGGTCTTGCTGGATGGGGAACTGCAGACATTTGTGCTTGCTACAGGCAATTTTGGCAGTGATATCAATAAATGCAGCAGTGCAATTCACTGTTTTTCCCTCATTACAGAGATAAAAACATTGACACATCCATACTATTCTACCCACACCCTTCCTTCTGTGAGGGAGCACCATCCACAATGCACCTTCCCTTTCGCCCAGTCTTGTCCATCTCTTTCAAGGCCCCGTTTTTCCACCTCTGCCTTGGCCTTCAGCACTTTAAATGACTACAAAACCTTATGGAGGTTTGTAAAATGTTTCATGCATTGTTTTGCTCCAGTTAGATTAACCCACTGAGAAGTTTTGAGTGTTCAAACCTGCGAGTCGACCATTACACAGAGATCATTTTATCAGTGCATTATCATATACAACAATACAATTGGACTTAGTTGACGGCTAATAACTCCCTTTAACACTGCTACTGCACTGCATGACTTTGGCAAAAAGTGGTAAGTAGAAACACAAGTTAAGTTAGGCATTTGTGTTTTGTATGTCAGTCTGTGTCTATTTATGCACCCATTTTTATAACTGAAAAAGAGAGCAGCAAAGGGGCATTTGACTTCAAGGTTGACAGAGCTTAACCTTTGTATTTTGCTTGCAGCAGCAGTAGCAACTTTTCCCTATGGTAAATCTGACAATACCCTGGACATATATTCAAAGTTGAAAAGGCTGTTATATAGCTGCGTAGTCCTGGTGAACATGTTTTTGTTTCCTGTAATAAACAGGCTGGTTCGCTACTGACATTTGAGAAGATAAACAGCAGAGGCAGAACACATGGTTGGATGGGAAAGGACATGCCTTTTTTTCCCTTGCATATCTCCTTGAATTAGACCATTCAACCCTCCATCCCCTCCACTCATTTTTACACTGAAAACTCTGTAAGTGAGATTACAAATCAGCCTGCCCCAGAGCTAAAAACACTTCGAAGCCCACTGTAGTGGCAGATAATTTAACAAAAAAAACCTTTTCATGCCACTAAAGAGATGCTGCCCCCAAATTAATGACAAGTCTCTTGGTATGCTCAAATGAGCTAGGTGAGCTCCCTTTGCCTTCTCTATCAACTAAATCAGCCTGAGAGCATCACTTTCATCAACATCTTACCTAACCGCTTTTGCCCAACAGTACCTTCCTACTCCTTCGCTTTTTTGTGCGTTATCACCAGTCACTAAATATGACATTTCAAAAATCTTGATGATCTTTATAACATCCTCCTCTTCAGAGGTGTTTGAAACGCAGAAGTGGTTAGCCTGCATACTCCTCGCCATAAGTCTAATCAATAACCTCCTCGAAGGGAGCAAGAGCTCAAACATGCCATGGTCACTCGTATTGTAAAGAAATCTTTAGTGTACTAAGCTGACATTTAGAACTACCAACCTATCTCTGACTTTGCAAAGGCACTTGAAACAGTAGTTGTAAGCCAATTTTCATCAAACCTGAAATCAAATGGTCATCTCTCTGATGTTGTAGGGTTACAGTCCTCTCAGAGGGCAGATTAATTACTGCTAAATATCGGGGAAAAATTACTTACTACCCGGTACCAGTGTACAGTCTGTTCTTTTGTAAGACCTTGGCCGCATTTGACACCATTATCCTCAAAGTGTTCCTCGAATACCTCATTTGGTTGGAATTGGTATTATAGTTTACCACCTTTCTATTTATTGTCTTTTTCTAAAGCCCTGCAAAAAAATAATCAGATACACAAAAAATTGTAAGTGGATTAAGTTATGCAAAATAACTGCACATCGCTTGTAGTGGTATTATCAACAGAAGCAATCCATCAACTATGTATGCCGATAAAAGGGTAATCATGTTATGGAGAAGAATTTATAGAATGAACAGGACTGAAACTGCTTTTGGGTATCTGTAGGAAAGTGCCGCATATTGACGTGGTCACCTCCACTTATTGCCTGGTAATTAAAGCAGTTTTGACGGAAAGTGCACTGGGTTCCTGGTAACCAGTTCCCCAGTGCCAGATCTCTTTCCCTTAAAGTGTGCAATTGTTCCCCAATTGGCAATACCTGTGGTCCTCCTGTAAGTCCCTAGTAAGTGGTACCATGAATACCTAGGGCATGGGAACCAAAGAGGCTGCACCCCAAGGGCTGCAGCGTGTATTGTGCCACCCTCAGGAACCCCTCACTTAGCACATGCAGACTGGCATTGCTGGCTGCATGTCTTGGTGCAGCTAAAAGTGAAAACACGACATGGCACACAACCTGTGTGCTGCATCCCCGAACACTCCATACAGTATATGTAAGTCACCCCTACAGCAGGCCTTACAGCCCTAAGGCAGGGTGCATTATATTATCTGTGAGGGCATATCTTCAAGAGAAGATATGCCCCTGCTGTGTCTTTGTCAATTCTTAGACACAGCTAGTTAACAGGGAAGCCATTTTAAGTACATGTGCTGGACACTGGTCACTACGAGGTCCCCAGCTACGTGATGGCTTTGCTTAAAATAGGGATGTTTGGTATCAAACATCTTGTATTAATAAACCCTCACTGATGCTAGTGATTAATATATTAATACATGCACCCAGAGTGCACTACCAGTGTGGGGACTGACTAATTTTACCCAGCCTGCCACCACTAGACATGCTTCTGACCCCCATGGGTGAGAGCCCTTGCTCTTGGGCAGTCAGAAACAAAGCCTGCTCTGGGGGAGGTATTCACACTCCCCACCCAACAGGATGGCCTGCGACTGCATTCCAGGGCAGGGGCCTTCAAAGATGCCCACAGGCTTGGTATGCAGTTTCAGCTTCACTCAAAGGAGATATACTGAGCCCTTTGTCCCAGGGTCCACTTGGCACCTATACAGGCAGGAAATTTAGTATTCAGAGATGTGTGCCCACCCCTCATGTCAGTCCCTTCCTTAAGAAGGCAAGCCCGTCTGCGCCCGTTCGCGCCTGGCCCGCGCCCAGCGCCACGACCCCTGGGCCCAAGCTCTCCCAAGCCCCGCTGATCCGCTACGACCCCACCTCCCTCCACGCCCTCAACCCAGGACGCTCCAACACCTGCTTCCAAGCTCACCCCAAACGCACCCATGGACCCTTCGCCTGCAACTCCTGCAAACGCATCTTCCACCACGCTACTACCACGACCACAAGCCCACGCGCCAGCAACCACCTCAAGTGCATCCTAGTCAACGCTCGCTCCGTCCACAAACACGCCGTCGAACTCTGGGACCTCCTGGATTCCACAGCACCGGACGTCGCCTTCATCACGGAGACCTGGATGAACGCCTCCTCTGCGCCAGACATCGCCACCGCCATCCCCGAAGGCTACAAGATCTCCACGAAAGACCGCACCAACCAAGCAGGAGGAGGTATCGCCATCGCCATCGTCTTCAAAGACTCCATCAGTGTCACCACCTCCACCGAAGACACCCCTCTCGCCGCTGAACACCTGCATTTTCAGATTCGCACCGACCCGAGGACCACCCTCAGAGGATCCCTCGTCTACCGTCCTCCCGGACCACGCGCCCCTTTCAGCGACGCCATCGCCGACTTCATCTCCCTGCACGCCCTCGCCTCACCGGACTACATCCTCCTAGGCGACCTCAACTTCCATCTGGAACAAAACAACGACCCCAACACCACCACCCTGCTCGACAACCCCCCCAACCTCGGCCTCAAACAACTGGTGAACACCGCCACCCACATCGCCGGACACACGCTCGACCCTATCTTCTCCGCCAGCAAACACGTCTTCTTCAGCCACACCTCCGCCCTACACTGGACCGACCACAGCTGCGTCCACTTCACATTCCGATGCGAGACCCGCCACCTCCGCACTCAACCCATCCCTCATCGACAGTGGAACAAGATCTCTGAAGAGCAACTCTTCTCCGCACTAGCCGCCAACCAACCCACCCTCACCACCGACCCCAACGACGCAGCCCTCAAACTCACAAACTGGATCTCCAACTGCGCAGACAACCTTGCTCCCCTCAAACGCACGCCTTGACAGACCAACACCAAAAAACCTCTCTGGTTCTCTGACACCCTCAAAGAATCAAAGAAAACTTGTTGCGCCCTTGAGAAAGCCTGGCGCAAGGACCACACCGCTGACAACATGAACGCCCTCAAGAACGCTACCCGCGAACACCACCACCTGATCCGCGCTGCCAAAAGGAACTTCTTCACCGACAGACTGGACAAAAACAGCCACAACAGCAGAGAACTCTTCAGCATCGTCAAGGAGTTCTCCAACCCCAGCGCCAACGCCAACGCCGTCACGCCCTCACAGGATCTCTGCGAATCCCTCGCCACTTTCTTCCATCGCAAGATCAGCGACCTCCACGACACCAGACCCAACCAAACACCACCGAACCCGCACCCCCGGCCATCACCCTCAACAACTGGACCCACATCAACACGGAAGAAACCAAATCCATCATGAACTCTATCCACTCCGGCGCCCCTTCGGACCCTTGCCCGCACTTCATCTTTAACATAGCCGACGACATCATCGCCCGCACCTCCAGACCGTCATCAACTCTTCTTTTTCTTCTGCTACCTTCCCCGAATGCTGGAAACACGCCGAAGTCAACGCCCTACTAAAGAAACCTACGGCTGACCCGAGCGACCTGAAAAACTTCCGCCCCATCTCTCTTCTGCCTTTCCCAGCCAAAGAAATAGAGAAGACCGTCAACAAACAGCTGACCACCTTCCTGGAAGACAACAACCTGCTCGACCCCTCACAAACCGGATTCCGAACCAACCAAAGCACTGAAACCGCCCTCATCTCAGTCACAGACGACATCAGAACCCTGATGGACAACGGTGAAACAGTCGCCCTCATTCTCCTCGACCTCTCGGCTGCCTTTGACACCGTCTGTCACCGCACCCTAATCACCCGCCTCCGCTCCACCGGGATCCAAGGTCAGGCCCTGGACTGGATCGCCTCCTTCCTCGCAAACCGTTCACAAAGAGTTTACCTCCCTCCGTTTCGCTCAGAACCCACCGAGATCATCTGCGGCGTACCTCAAGGCTCATCACTCAGCCCGACACTCTTCAATGTCTACATGAGCCCCCTCGCCAACATCGTACGCAAGCACGACATCATCACCACCTCCTACGCCGACGACACCCAACTTATACTCTCCCTCACCAAGGACCCCGCCAGCGCCAAGACCAACCTACAAGAGGGCATGAAGGACGTCGCAGATTGGATGAGGCTCAGCCGCCTAAAGCTGAACTCTGAAAAAACGGAAGTCCTCATCCTCGGCAACACCCCGTCCGCCTGGGACGACTCCTGGTGGCCCACGGCCCTCGGCACCGCACCGACCCCCACAGACCACGTACGCAACCTCGGCTTCATCTTGGACCCTCTTCTCACCATGACTAAGCAAGTCAACGCCGTGTCCTCCGCCTGCTTCCTCACCCTCCGCATGCTCCGTAAGATCTTCCGCTGGATCCCCGCCGACACCAGAAAAACCGTGACCCATGCCCTCGTCACGAGCCGCCTGGACTACGGCAACACCCTCTACGCCGGGACCACAGCCAAACTCCAAAATCGCCTGCAACGCATTCAAAACGCCTCGGCCCGCCTCATCCTAGATGTACCCCGCAGCAGCCACATCTCCGCACACCTGAGACACCTGCATTGGCTCCCAGTCAGCAAAAGGATCACCTTCCGACTTCTCACCCACGCATACAAAGCCCTCCACGACAAAGGACCGGAATACCTCAACAGACGCCTCAGCTTCTACGTCCCCACCCGCCACCTGCGCTCCTCTGGCCTCGCCCTTGCTGCTGTCCCTCGCATCCATCGCTCCACGGCGGGTGGGAGATCTTTCTCCTTCCTGGCGGCCAAGACCTGGAACTCCCTCCCCACCAGCCTCAGGACCACCCAGGACCACTCCGCTTTCTGGAGACTCCTAAAGACCTGGCTGTTCGAGCAGAGTTAACCCCCCCTTTTTTTCCCCTAGCGCCTTGAGACCCGCACGGTGAGTAGCGCGCTTTATAAATGTTAATGATTTGATTTGATTTAAGATGAGCTGCCTTATATGAACGCAACATTTAGAATTCTGCCATCTTGGTGTTGGCAGAATTAGGAGCTCTATGACAGGGGTATGCCTACTTCCCACAGGAAGTGGTCATATAGGGGGGTGTAGTGACCCCCAGGGGTTAGTAGCCCATTGGCTACTACCCTACACTCCCCTAAAATGCCCCTAAATTCGGTATTTAGGGGAGCCTTTGGCACCAGGTAATCATATTCCTGATGACCTGCGAAGGACACTTGAGCTGCAAAAGCCAAGACTGAGGAAGAAGTACCTGACCTGGACCCATCCCATCTAGCCTGTCTGATGCTCATGTCAACAAAGTGTCCTCCATCTGCAGGTGTTGTGCTTCCAAAGCCAGGAAGGACTGCCTGACTTCAACAAAGACTCAGGATCTCCTGTTGAGCAACGGAGCTGCTTCCCTGCATCATGCAGGCACCCCAAGAGAACTGCAAGGACTCCAGACCGCTGAAAACCCAACACCTGAAAGCACCACTGCACCGTGCTACACAGCCTGCGTTGAAGTGGCCCAGTGGTGTCAGTGGGGTCTTCCCCAGGCCTCCGGAGACAAAGTCCACCTTGGACTTGCCCACTGTGGACTCACCGATGCAGCCTCAGCCCAGAGGCCAACTTGACCACAAGTGCTCCAATGGAGAAAACCAGACACCTCTGCACCTGTCGCCCCTTCTCCGTGGGGAAGAGGACCTAAGGTGTCCAGAGGATCTCAAGATTTGAACCCACCTGCTGGTTCACCTCGACTGGACGTCTAGTCCAAACCTTAATATATGCTGCAAAATGAAGTATAGAATATTAAACAACATATTGTTTGTCCGCCTGGCTTAGCAACTCTTCTACCACTCTGTTAGGCTTTCCCATGTATCTGTGCATGACAGAACCTGCCAGGTAGTCAGCATCTCTCTGCTACACCGCTGCAGATGTCATATTGCATAGGCAAGCAACCAAAGCCTGTTTGCCCACTATTCACCCATCCTCTTTCAGCTAGTTAGCTGCTGTTGGTGCTTAATGTGGGATTTAGCACTGGACCTTTTAATGCTGGTGCAGCTACAGGGAGACTAGAGCTTGAGAGTGGGAAATGTGTGGAACCTATGGCAGCAGCAGTTATTGTGGGTTTGATATAATTTGATCTATTTGTAAATAAATACATCACTGACTCCTGCAGAGAACCCAAAATGAAATTGTGCAGCTCCTTTTATACCATGTGAGACAGTATTTGTGGATTAGTATTTGGTGGTGATTTTCCCACCTCAGGGAATAATCACAATCCTTGCCAAGGGAAGTCTCAAAGTCACTAAATTATCCTGAGCTCGACCCCCTTGAAGTAGTGAAACAGAGCAGACAGGCTAAACTTAGGGAAATATTTTAAGTATTTATGCAGTACCCCAATAAAGTAGAGAAACAAAACAATAAAATAGAGTAACATTTAAAAAACAAAACAAATTCAACAATCCAATAATGGGAACCAGAGATATACATTTTAAAAGATTTTTAGGTTGAAATTGCATAGCAAATCTTAAAGTTCCAAGGTTAGCCAATAGTTGCAGTAGGCTGGGACCTAGTGCAACTCGACGATGGTCACTTCTTTGTCCTGGGTACAAGAGAGAGCAGATCCAGTCCTTCAGGGGTTTTCTCAGGTTGCTGACAGCAGGTTTAGCTGCTTTTGATCTTCCTCAGGGCCCGGATTGTTCTGAAGTGGGTGCCTATAGGTGCTGCTTTTAAACATAGCACAAACTAGTGGGTGGAAATGACTCCTGGACACACCGTAACCCATGGGATAAACGTTTTCGTGGCCAACCGTACTCATTTTTGTCATTTTCAAGATGGCAAAAGTCTTCAGGTACACTCTTCTAGGGCTCTGAGGCCTAGGTGTGTGTGTGTGTGTTAATCAGAGTGTCCTCCCATATCTTTTTTTTTTTTTTTTAATCTGTTTATTAGTTTAACAACATGTAAATTTTTGCTGGATATGTCTCCGCTTTTTTCGACATTTTATCTTTACATTTAACGTTTCATTGCCATTTACATATTATGTCGGTATAGCGTTCAATATACTATTTGCTGCCAAGTAAGGCAACCTGCTCCGTTTATATGACCCTCCATTTCACTTTACATCTTACTCTTTTGTAAAGTCCCCCCGGAGACTTGTTTTTCTCTGTGGACTGTTGATATGGTACACAGAGAAGGCCTTGTACTCCCAGAAACCCCAGAGAAATTGGTTCAGAAAATGGTCTTTGTACACTGGACAAATGTTCTCCTGTACTGCCATGTGCCAGTGGCCCACTGTAAAATCCCATTGACCCTCTAATTTGAGGAGTATGTATGGTAGCAGGTGGGGAGAGGGAGGACCGGACAATGTTGGTCAAGGAGGATTGGATCCATGACAGAATGTTAAGATAACCACTGATTAACTAAATTAGTTCAATTTACTTATATTTTATGTGTTTTGGGGGAATGGATCTTTCCTTCCGCGTCCTATGCTGGACCCCCTGCCTTACTTTAACTTCGAGACACAGTTGGCAGTGAGGGTGCCTACATCAGCGTCAAGCATCCCCTTACCCACCTATGATACATGTACTGAACCCAGTGGTTTGTTTAGGTGACAAATCTTTTATGCCAGTGGAAATAGCTTTTTCTCCCATATGTGAAACCTCAATGACCATTCTTTACAACATAAGTCATTTAGGTTTTACTGCCTTATCAATTCCCTTTAAATTTGGCGTTTTATGTCACCCCTGGATGAGAGAGACTGTAACATATTTTTCAGTTTTCAACTTCCAGGATGCTGTACTGGGAGACTTATTAGAGTGTGTTAAAATTGCCAGTGATGGGTGCGCCAACTACTAAGCATAGGTCTGCATCAGAAATGACTTTTAAAAAAATATATATTTCTCAATAAAAAAAGAAATTGGACCCTTTTGACAATATTGTGTTTACAGCACATTGTCCAGACTAAAGCCTGGAGGTTTCAAGAGGCGGGAAATGAAAAGGGTTGTAAGAGCCATACAGATGCGAAGATGAGAAGATTTATTCCAGTAAGACTGTGTTCAGTTATTACAAGCTAACTACCTAGAATTGCTCTCTTCAGGATATCAGTCATACATCTAACATATAAAGAAACAAACAACATTGGAAATTATTCGATGTGTTTACCATGACAGGCAAGAGAGCAGCCATGTGGTAAGAAATTAAAAATATGCGTTTCACAAAAAAGAAACTAAGCTAGGTGCAGACAAATGATTTGAGGTGGTCCAGTTATTACATGTTTCACTGGCCCTTCTTTCCGGTAAGGTTTTTATTCATTAATGGATAATAGAGTGACATTGTGCAGCCACCCTATAACCTAAATTGTTTTTAATATTTCATTCTCTGTAGTAGTAGTGATAAAAAAACAGAGCAGTTGTTGCAGTAACACTGTTTAAAGGGACTACATTTTAAAGCTAAATAATTTCTGCTTAAAAGTATCTGTATAAATGTAAAACCCACCTGACCCTTTCTAAAAAAAAGAAAAAAAAAACCTACCCCAAAAGCTATCAGTATGGCTAAGTAAGCTGAACACAGGTCACCTACAACATTTAGTGTTCTGTAAGTCCTAAGTTTGATCCCGACATGTCAATCATAGCCTCCAGTCCTTCTGAAATCAGTAAATTGAGAACCATACATTAAGTAATAGTATCATCTGTTATTTACAGTGCCTGCAAATGGCTGTAGTGTGGCATAAATCACTGTATACAAAGTACCATTTCTTATTCAGATATGAAATATACCTCCTTGTTCCTATTTAATGCCATTATACTGCCTCTTTACTTTAGCCATCTCTTAATCTTAAGTTTTCCTTCCCTAAAAACCTGCCAAGTTCTCTGACACACAGATAGATTGAATACCTTTTGTCTCTGTTGTAAAATTTTCTTTCCTTGTGTTCCTTACTCCTTTAAAATGCCTGCAAACTATCCCTCTTGAAAATGTTTGACTGTTGATATTTTTTTAAAGAAACGTGATTTAAAAAAACAAAAAAAACACTGTCAATACACGTACCAGCATTGCTCGTCAATATTGTACCAATATATATCCAGTAGACTGAATCAGGAAATACATCACATCTATTCCTGCAGTCCTCTTCCACTCTCACAGACCTGGCAACAATCTCTCCTGACCACTTTCTGTGCCCCTGTATGACCACCCAAACCCCGAGTCCCTGATAGGCCATGGTGTGTCTGAGCAGGGCTCTAATGTATTCCCTGGACCGCCGCCCACCCTCTCCATATCTTATAATATTTCTTTGGGCAGCCTTGCACCTTATAGATGAGTCGCTCCATTCCCATACAAAAGTCCATGCCCTTAGTCCTTGAGGATGGACCAGCCACATCCGTCCAAGCCTTCGCAGTATCCCTCTTGGCAGCTCTGAGGCCCAACCATTAGAATGGCGTCTGATATTGTATGCTGCCCAGTTCATTTGTGACATGCAATAGCACCAATTTAAAATCCCTCCGGACACCCCAGTCCAATACTTCCTCTAATCTTCTCAGAACTCCCTTATAAAAATGAGAGCGAGCCGGGCAATGCCAAAACGTATGGGACAAGTCCCCAGGAGAGCTCCCACGGTGCAATCACCCATCATCTGGTACAAACCCCATACGATGAAGTCAGGCCCTAGTGTAATATACACGATGAAGCAGTTTTAGTTGTCTGTTGAAATTGTGACGATTTTACCACCTCCCTGGTACTTCCTGCGCTTCCTTCCAGTCATCATGGTCAAGCTCACCTGGGTCTTCCTCCCAAGCCCGACGCACCACCACCATTGATCTGATACATTCCGTAGCAACATTTTATATGTCTGCAACAGTTTGTGTTCACTGATATTTGTAAGGAGAAGCTTAGCCTCTAATGGTGAGAACTCCGGCATCTCAGCGGTCCCCTGGAGCCCCGGTGTTAAGATGAGAGTTGCAGGTATCAAAAAAACTGCCTCCAAAGTAAAACGTACTCTGCCTGAAACTCCTGAAAGTATTTCAGTAGCTGGTTTATACTTTTAAAGTAAGATATTTATGCTAAATTTCACACCGTTTGACTCAAACATATATCCCCCTTGAAAGTATTTCTGATCCTAACACAACTCTTATTCAGAAAATGTATTATCTTCCCTTTTTCCTAAATTACTTTGTCTTAAATTAGCTTTGAAGTTCCACATGTCCCTTCTTATCTAAGTTGTTCCCTTTTCTCTTTGAAACATTTCAGAAACTCTTCTAAAATGACAAATCGATCAGTTATTGATGTAATTCATCCCTTCCAAATCGTTTTTATATATACTTATTTACTGTGTATGTAAAACCAATGATTGATGTCAGATTTTTGCTATTTGCAATTTTGGAAATCAAATTGAAAAGTCCTTATTAAGAACACTAGCATTTTATCACATTTTTTTCTTCTGAACATTTTAAAAACATTTTGCAAAAACCCAATCACCCAATCAAAAACCCAATCACTTTACTCAAAACAGCAGAATCATCACCTCTTAAACATAAATAATTATGTAAAATTAGGGTGAGATGTGACTTCTGAAAAACCCATAACGCAAGAAAGGTTAATAGCACATATGCAGCCCCATGGAAATATTCATACATGACTACAGCATTTTCAGTTGTTAATTATAGGTGTAGCTCATCTATGAGCCACCCTGGTATTGCACTTCATCCAATAATATTAGCCCGAGGCTTGGAGGTTCATCTAGGCAGGTTTTTTCCTAGTTAACAAGGGCAGGCGCTATCTAGTAAGTACGTTCTTCGTAAGAATGAGTTCCACATTCACATCTGGCCAGAAGTAAATGTAGTCTCTTGCTTAGCCCAGCATACTCAGAAACCAAAAGCCCTTCTGCCGAAGCATAACAACATTCCATACCCTCCATTCCAGTGACACGGCACATAACAGCACACAACATAGACCAGAGGATACACCATGCAGAACTGGTACAACAACTTGCTCCCAAGTTCTTTTCTTCCCATTTTAAAATTCTACACGGAAAAACCCGTTCTCATTGCAACCCTTCTCTTCATCCCAACAAAAAATGTTTCCCCACCTTCTCCATTTCTTTGCAAAGACAGTCCTTCCTCCTCGAAGTTCTTTCTCTCCATGCAGATGTGTTTTTTGTGCCTTGTTTAAAATGACTTCCTTATTCACCTCTGAAACACTTCACCCACCTCTCTTCACCCACCTCTCTAAACTAGCATGTTCTTTCTCTGGTCCTTTCCCACCTCGGTTTAACTTGAAGGCCTTCCTCAGGCTGTCCTGGTTTCTCTGATCCTCTTCCCCTAAAACTGTCTATCCTTCCAAAGTTGTTTGCCTACCATTTCCAATCTAACTTATAATATCTCCCTATATTTATGCAGTTTTGTTTTTACCTATTCGGCAACAATTGGTGAGCATATTTTTAACACTGTGAAAAAAAGAAGGGCATCTTTCTTGCATACAGAGATCACGTCCCACATGTTTTAAAGACTTGTACTAATGTTACTAATGAAGCAATATAATATTATCCTAGTAATATGTGGTTGTGTTCTGTTGTAGGACATTTGTTCCAATCCTCGTTTATTTCCAGATACCCCACAAGAGGGGCAGGTGAAGCAGGGGATTCTTGGAGATTGCTGGTTCCTGTGCGCATGCGCCATCCTTCAAAGGAATGAACATCTAAGGGCTCAGGTGAGCCAAGATACATTGCATATTGCACTGTCCTTGTTTTCCAGTTCATGAACCATATCCTTGTAGAGTTTGAACACGTCCTGTTGACCACTCTCTTCCAACATACAAATGTGCTGATTTACCTAGTGGCCTGTATCTTCTCTTAAGCCATTATCTGCTTACTCATTTTTACCTTCTCATTTCTATTTGTGTACTGACACAATGTCCCCTTTCAGATGGGTTGTGAAAAACTCACTGCAGCCACTGCTCTTATTTTTGCGGTCTATATAGTTTTTGTACAGCTGTGGCAAATACCCCATTCAAATACCCCAGCTACTGAGTTTGTGGCAAGGCATGTGCAGAAAAGTTCTGTTTGACCGCTCCTCACTGTCCATGGCTCTAAAACACCAGCTGCCCAGGTCCATAAACACCAAACAGCCCAGAAACAAGTGCAAAAAAGATGGAATTTCCGACAGAACCCATAAGATAACATTGATCCAGGGGTTTCATATGAAAGTATTGTATTATAAAGCATGCTTAGGACCTGTCAACATGTTTCATTGTCATTATCCTCCTCAGCACCTGGCATCTTCTAATTTTTGTATTTGTTATATTTAGGTATTCTGTCTACCTAGATGTAAATAAAGTCACTGTTCATCTTTGACGTTATTGCACTGACTAGACATCAAAGTTAAGTGTTGTTTATTGTCTTATGGTTTGTGAGATTCTAACGTTTGCCACATCCTAGAATAAGTTTCAACCCCGCGACCAGAAAGGAGTGAAGGGCCCATTGGAAGTAATTTGGTTCTGCAGTTTCAGTGCATTAGAATTAATGGCCATAGACACCTGTGGTAACATAGTGCCCAGGGAGGGTATTTAACAACAATCACTGACAGCTACAGTACCAGAAAAAAATCTTTCACACTTGTAATGTGGCGTTAAATTACCCCCAAGCAGTTTATTTATTGCAGCCGGTGGTTGTCAAGTTTTCACATTGGTCTATTTTGCAGAACATATTGTGTGACTTACTGCTATAAGGTGCAGAGTTTTGGTTCCTGGTAGGTTTTTCGATAGCATATTCCAAAGTCTTTGCGTCTGTGTGTGTGTGTAAGTAGCATATATGTAGATGCTGGCATTGCAATGCTCTACTTGTTACTATTGTTGAATGTGCAGTGTCAATATACAGCATATTGGAATGGATGCTAAATATTACCATTGTTGACTGTGCGAAGGGCAATGAATCGCAAGAACTTCAACCTTGTGCTACCAATATTGGAGATGCCACATATCCGGTAATCAGACATGCTAGAGATTGTGACTCATAAAATGAGTTCCTAACATTCTCTGGAGTAGATAGAGTATTAAAGGTTAAAAACTAGAGAGCAGGTTCAAGTAATGCTTGAATTCAGATGCAAATTGGCTGGAAAAGGTGTTATCCTGCCAAAGCATGCTTATCACAGTAAACTGATCAACAATACGAGTCTATAAAAGTCTGTTACTCACTGTATGTGTGAAGATGTGGTCTTGTGACTTAGGCAAACCATGCCCACTGGGGCAGAAACGGTTATTTATGTTTTCCTTCTTCGGCAGTTACATTACAATGACTTGCTGATTCGTATTTGATTTATTTAGAAACATAACAAAAGAGTTGGTTTCTTGCTTGAGCTCAGTTGGGCTTGAATGTTTACTCATGTAGTTTTGCAATTTTGGATGTTTGATTTCATATTATTGTATTTACAATTTTAAAGAGATTATTGGCCAAGATAATTATCTTGCAGTTTTGGATGCTCTTAATGACATTCACATAAGGCACCTCATTTTGTCTATTAGGAAGATCTTCTAACTCTCAAATGTATTCTTCTGTGAAGATATCGGTTGGTTTACCCTTTCTTTTCTGTGCCTGTTAAATTTCCAGCCTGGCACGGTCCTTAAGGCCAGAAACTCCCCGAGTCTCACCAGGACTAGCTTCCTCCATTAGATAGGATTCATGCCACCATGGGTTGCAATACTTCTCAGTTTGTTTAGGTAAGTGCTGAAAATCAGGAAAAAATGGCAAACTGTCCCTTCAGTTACAAAATGAATGAAAGAACGATTGGACCTGAAGGTCCAGCCAACCATGTCCAGGGTTTCTAGATACTGAGCTAATCAGCATGACAGACCAGGAACTTACTCCAACAAAGCAGTAACATTTTATGAAGCACGTCTAAGAATCAATCAATCAGGGGTTTATTAAGCACAATTACTCACCCACAAAGGGTCCCAAGGTGCTGTGGGAGGAGGGGCATGTAGCTTCCATCAGTGAGGTGGTTCTTCGAAAAGCCATGTCTTCAGCTCCTTGAAGTTGAGGAGGGGGGTAGTTCGTCTGAGGTGGAGCGGAAGGGCATTCCAGGCAATGGCTGATAGGTGGGAGAAAGAGCGCCCCCCTGTTCTAGTTTTCTTGATGCGGGGTAATTCTGCGAGAGAGAGCTGGGCTTGAGCGTAGGTTCCTGTGGGGTATGTGGAAGTTGAGTCGCCTGTTCAGGTAGGTTGGTCCGGTGTTGTGGAGGGCTTTGTGTGCATAGGCGAGGATCTTGAAGGTTATTGTTTTCTCTATGGGAAGCCAGTGAAATGTGCGCAGGTGTTGAGAGATGTGGCAGTGTCAAGGCAGGTCAAGGACCAGTCTGGTGGCGGCGTTCTGGATGTTCTGTAGTTTACGGGTGAGTTTATTGTTGACCCCAGCTTAGAGCGCGTTGCCGTAGTCCAGTCTGCTGGTAATGAGGGCGTGTGTGACGGTTTTTCTGTGTTCAAGGGGCATCCATTTGAAGGTCTTGCGAAGGAGGCGTAGGGTGCGGAAGCAGGTGGATGTGACTGAGTAGATTTGGCTGTCCATGTTGAGTTTGGAGTCCAGGATGATCCCGAGGTTACTGGCTTGGTTCGTGGGGAATGGCGGACTAGTATTGTTGAAAGATTCTTTTGGAGGGTTAGCTGGTCGTTTATTTTGGTTGACAGATTTGTTGTATTTGAAGTTGATCACAGCAGAAGCTGAGAAGGCCTGAGCAGTTCTTCACCTTAGTTATGGTAGAGTATAGTAACATCATGCTAGTTAATATAACAAATGTATGTTAGTTGACTGTGAATTTATTACATTTGTTGAATGTGGGTTGGATCCTTGACTCATAAAAGAGAACTTTGAGGGCTCATGAAACCCGTCCCTACCTTAACAATGGTAATCAATTGCTTATTGCTCTCAGTGATCATAATGTCCGTAATTTTCATTTTTAGTGAGTAGAAATGTAAGCTGCTGCACAGTTCAATGTGTAAAACTTGAAGACCGAGGCAGCATTTTGTGGAATATGCCATGGAAGTATGGGCTCAGTTGATTTCCTTTGCAAAACGATTGGCATGGTGTTTTTTTTTAACGATGCAGTAAGCTTAGGGGTTTTACATTTTTTTTATTTGGGGTGTATTATTATAACAACATTTAATTGAATCTTTCGAGGGGTAAGCCGGTGACTGTAGCTTTTAGTACAGTTCTTCCCAAAAGCATGTTGTACTTCACCACATTTATTTGTCTGGCATTCCATGAATAAACATATACCGACTTAGCACCGGGAATGCTGTACATAAAACCCCCTGTTCTGCTTTGGACTTACATTCATTTGCAGAAGTTGGTTTTGTTCTGGATTTTTATAAAAGTATTTTTCATTCTAAAAAATCATTAGTGATTGTAAGGAAATGTCTCCTTGGCATGTTTACCCCCTGACTTTTTGCCTTTGCTGATGCTATGTTTTGAATTGAAAGTGTGCTGAGGTCTGCTAACCAGGCCCCAGCACCAGTGTTCTTTCCCATACCATAGGTGAGGGCACCAGTGCATGAGTACTGTGCCCCTACAGTGTCCAAGCCAAACCTTAGACATTGTAAGTGCAGGGTAGCCATAAGAGTATATGGTCTGGGAGTCTGTCAAACACGGACTCCACAGCACCATAATGGCTGCACTGAAAACTGGGAAGTTTGGTATCAAACTTCTCAGCACAATAAATGCACACTGATGCCAGTGTACATTTTATTGTGAAATACACCCCAGAGGGCACCTTAGAGGTGCCCCCTGAAACCTTAACCGACTATCTGTGTAGGCTGACTGGTTCCAGCAGCCTGCCACAACCGAGACATGTTGCTGGCCCCATGGGGAGAGTGCCTTTGTCATTCTGAGGCCAGTAACAAAGCCTGCACTGGGTGGAGATGCTAACACCTCCCCCAGGCAGGAGCTGTAACACCTGGCGGTGAGCCTCAAAGGCTTACCCCCTTTGTTCTAGCACCGCAGGGCACTCCAGCTAGTGGAGTTGCCCGCCCCCTCCGGCCACGGCCCCACTTTTGGCGGCAAGGCCGGAGGAGATAATGAGAATAACAAGGAGGAGTCACTGGCCAGTCAGGACAGCCCCTAAGGTGTCCTGAGCTGAAGTGACTCTAACTTTTAGAAATCCTCCATCTTGCAGATGGAGGATTCCCCAATAGGATTAGGGATGTGACCCCCTCCCCTTGGGAGGAGGCACAAAGAGGGTGTACCCACCCTCAGGGCTAGTAGCCATTGGCTACTAACCCCCCAGACCTAAACACGCCCTTAAATTTAGTATTTAAGGGCTTCCCTGAACCTAAGAATTTAGATTCCTGAAACTACAAGAAGAAGAAGACTGCTGAGCTGAAAAACCCCTGCAGAGGAAGAACAGAAGACACCAACTGCTTTGGCCCCAGTCCTACCGACCTGTCTCCTGCCTTCCAAATAAACCTGCTCCAGCGACGCTTTCCAAAGGACCAGCGACCTCTGAATCCTCAGAGGACTGCCCTGCTTCAAGAAAGACAAGGAACTCCTGAGGACAGCGGCCCTGCTCCAAAAGACTGCAACTTTGTTTCAAAGGATCAGATTTAAAGACCCCTGCAACTCCCCGCAAGAAGCGTGAGACTTGCAACACTGCACCCGGCGACCCCGACTCGACTGGTGGAGAACCAACACCTCAGGGAGGACCCTCCGGCGACTCCGAGACCGTGAGTAACCAAAGTTGTCCCCCCTGAGCCCCCACAGCGACGCCTGCAGAGGGAATCCCGAGGCTCCCCCTGACCGCGACTGCCTGAACCTAAAGTCCCGACGGCTGGAAAAGACCCTGCACCCGCAGCCCCCAGCACCTGAAGGAACTGAACTTCTGTGCAGGAGTGACCCCCAGGAGGCCCTCTCCCTTGCCCAGGTGGTGGCTACCCCGAGGAGCCCCCCCCCCCCCCCCCCCCTTGCCTGCCTGCACCGCTGAAGAGATCCCTTGGTCTCTCATTGAAAACCATTGAAAACCCGACGCGTGTTTGCCCACTGCACCCGGCCGCCCCCGTGCTGCTGAGGGTGTACTTTTTGTGCTGACTTGTGTCCCCCCCCCCCCCCGGTGCCCTACAAAACCCCCCTGGTCTGCCCTGCGAAGACGCGGGTACTTACCTGCTGGCAGACTGGAACCGGGGCACCCCCTGCTCTCCATTGAAGCCTATGTGTTTTGGGCACCTCTTTGACCTCTGCACCTGACCGGCCCTGAGCTGCTGGTGTGGTAACTTTGGGGTTGCTCTGAACCCCCAACGGTGGGCTACCTTGGACCAAAAACTGAAACCTGTAAGTGACTTACTTACCTGTGAAACCTAACAAAACTTTACCTCCCCCAGGAACTGTGATAATTGCACAAAGTGTCCACTTTTAAAACAGCTTATTGTGTTTTATGTAAAAAGTATACATGCTAATGTAATGATTCAAAGTTCCTAAAGTACTTACCTGCAATACCTTTCAAATGAGATATTACATGTCGAATTTGAACCTGTGGTTCTTAAAATAAACTAAGAAAAGATATTTTTCTATAACAAAACCTATTGGCCTGGATTTGTCTCTGAGTGTGTGTTCCTCATTTATTGCCTGTGTGTATGTACAACAAATGCTTAACACTACTCCTTGGATAAGCCTACTGCTCGACCACACTACCACAAAATAGAGCATTAGTATTATCTCTTTTTGCCACTATCTTACCTCTAAGGGGAACCCTTGGACTCTGTGCATACTATTCCTTACTTTGAAATAGTGCATACAGAGCCAACTTCCTACAGTGATATTAAGGTTTTTAGAAATGTTTTTGTTTTGTGGAGTGTGAAGTTTGTAATAATTTTGCCAGACATTTAACAGCTGTGGAAATGTAGTCCCTTTTCCATTGCAGTTGTCTGTCAGGGTTGTTCATTTTTTGTCCACTGGGGCCCATTCCAGGCCGGATATTTAGGATGTAGTTGTGTAATTGTTTTTCCATCAATGTGAATAAATATCCAAGACCTCCTGGCATTCAGGAAGGCACTGAAGACTTGAATCCTTCCCAAACTGCTGATGAAGTGTCTCGCAACAGCAGTCATAACTGCTTTCCATCACATGGAGTAATGGCTGAACAGAGGATCACACCCACTGGCAACTGGAACAAACCACCTCAAATATGGCAGGCATAACGGAATGTTCAGCTATCCCCCACTCGCCTTTGCCTTACTCCATTCTGCTTCAAGCATAAGCTCTGTGACCGGTTCGCAGCGAGACAATCTGATCAGCCATAGTCCCATTGCAATAAAACACTTAGTTGCCACACAGACCACTCTTGGCATCTCTTTTTCCATCTTCACAATCTTCCTTAAATACTCCTTAGGTGCAGATGTAAGACCACAGGCCTGCATCCAAGCCCATCAGAAGACCAGCACCCTGTTCGTCGTCACATACACTTTGTGTTCTTGTGCAGGGCAAGACCCCCTTATCAATGTAACAAGGCTGTATCATACGATACAATTTGATAAATTTGTCTACAGTTTAATCTGAATGGGAATCATTTACGTAACATTCATCAACTTGAAAATCTCCTGTTGCTCATCCCACATTGGCAGTTCCCTGCATAGTAGTGTCATTTTTTCTTTTTGGAGTTGCTATTTAGAACATGTAACAAGATAGAGTGTGTCTTTGAGTTTAAAACCGATTTGGCTTTCCCTTTTAACATGCATGTTGCGATTCCCTCAACCCTACGCACATGTGCTAGCAAAAGGATTAGGTGAATTATAGTACGTAAACCTTACTAACCTTTACAAAAGAAATAGATCACAAGGACTGACGGAGAGCGAAAGAAAGAGAGGAAAAAAAAAAAAACCTATTTGGTATAGTCTGCATTCTAGCTGATGACCAGAGATGATAGCAAGCCCCAGATCTAGGTGAGCTGAAGTGTAGGCAGCTCCAAGGGAAGCAAAACTGTAGTGCTCAGCTCATTGGTGCAGGTGCTTGCAGGGCTGGAGGAAGCAAAAACTTTAGTTGCTGATAAGCAGAGATATGTATGTGCAGCACCTACGGAAGCACAATCTTCAGAGTTGAAGGGTGACGGTAGATACAAGATCACCAGAAGAGATCGCCCCAACGGAATCGGAGGAGGAATAGCCATCGCCCACAAATCCACCCTCAAAACCCACACCCACACGGACGACACCCTCAAGACCGCCGAACACCTACACTGCCGGATCCACACTGACCCCAACACCACCCTCAGGGGAACGCTCATCTACCGACCCCCAGGACCAGGAGCACCCTTCAGCGACTCTATCGCCGACCTCACGAGCACCCACGCCCTCGCCTCTACGGACTACATCCTCCTTGGAGACCTCAATTTCCACCTGGAGAACAACGACGACGCCAACACCACATCTCTGATCGACAACCTCTCCAACCTCGGCCTCAGACAACTGGTCAACACACCCACCCACATCGCCGGCCACACGCTCGATCCAATCTTCTCCGCAAGCAACCACGTCACCTTCAGCCACACCACCGAACTCCACTGGACCGACCACCACTGCGTCCACTTCACATTCAAGAAGCACACCGAACACCACCGCACCTAACTACCACCTCACCGCCGCTGGAGCAAAGTCACCGAAAACCAACTGACCAGCACCCTCGCCCAGAACCCGCCTACCGACCCAGACACCGCCGCCATCAACCTACGATGGTGGATCAACGACTGCGCCAACACCCTCGCACCTCTCAAAAAGCCCACTGACAACCAAGGAAAGAAAAAAGCCGCCAGGTTCACGGACGAACTCATCACCTCCAAACACACCTGCCAGAAACTAAAGAAGAAATGGCTCCTCGAGCGCACACCAGACAACCTGACAGCCCACAAGGAAGCCACCCGCAAGCACCACCAGCTAATCCGACTCGCCAAACGCTCCCACTTCACAGAACGCCTGAACAACAACGCACACGACAGCAAGGAACTCTTCTGCATCGTAAAAGAGCTATCCAACCCCAACGCCAACGACATCCCACCCTCCCAAGAACTCTGCGACGCCCTGTCCACCTTCTTCTATCAGAAGATCGCCGACATCCACGACAGCCTCAACACTACGCCTCCGCCAGACCCCACCTCCGACAGCTCCACCTACACCAACCGCCTGACCGCCTGGACCCACGTAGACGACTCAGAAACCTGCAAGATCATGAACTCCATCCACTCAGGATCCCCCTCAGACCCATGCCCCCACCACGTCTACAACAAAGCCGACTCTACCATCGCCCCCCAACTTCGAAAGATCATCAACTTATCCTTCGAAAACGCAACCTTCCCGGAAAGCTGGAAGCACGCCGAAATCCACGCCCTCCTCAAGAAACCCAAGGCAGACCCCAACGACCTCAAAAACTTCCGCCCGATCTCCCTCCTCCCCTTCCTGGAAAAGGTAATCGAAGATCGTCAACGCTCAGCTCATCCACCACCTCGAGGACTAATCCATCCTGGACCCCTCCCAGTCCGGTTTCAGACGCAACCACAGCACCGAAACTGCCCTCCTCGCCGCCAGAGACGACATCAGACCGCACATGGACAACGGCAAAACATCAGCCCTCATCCTCCTGGACCTCTCCGCAGCCTTCGACACGGTCTGCCACCACACCCTACTAACACGCCTCCACAAAGCCGAAATACAAGAAAAAGCCCTCAACTGGACCTCCTCCTTCCTCTCCGGCAGAACCCAGAGAGTCCGACTCCCTCCCTTCCGCTCCGAAGCCAACATCATCATCTGTGGCGTACCCCAAGGCTCCTCCCTAAGCCCGACGCTGTTCAACGTCTACATGGCCCCCCTCGCACAACTGGCCCATCAGCACAACCTCAACATTCTCTCTTACGCCGACGACACCCAGCTCATCCTCTCCCTCACCAAAGACCCACACACCGCCAAAGCCTACCTCCATGAAGGAATGAAGTCCATCGCCGAATGGATGAGAAAAAGCCGCCTGAAATTGAACTCCGACAAGACGGAGGTCCTCATCCTCGGACGCACCCCCTCTGCATGGGACGACTCCTGGTGGCCCACCGCACTGGGACCTCCTCCAACACCAACCAACCACTGCACGCAACCTGGGCTTCATCCTCGACTCCGCCCTCACCATGTCCAAGCAGGTCAACGCAGTTTCCTCCTCCTGCTACAACACCCTCCGCATGCTACGTAGAATCTACAAATGGATCCCGACGGAAACCAGAAAAACGGTGACCCAGGCACTCGTCAGCAGTAGACTGGACTACGGCAACGCACTCTACACAGGCATCCCAGCTAAAGACATCCGACTCCTCCAACGCATCCAAAACGCCTCCGCCTGACTGGTCCTCGACGTACCGGGCCGATGCCACATCTCCCACCACCTGAAGGACCTCCACTGGCTCCCCGTGGACAAGAGGATCACCTTCAAGCTCCTCACCCACGCTCACAAGGCACTCCACAACTCCGGACCAGCCTACCTGAACTACAGACTCAACTTCTACGTCCCCTCCCGCCAACTCCGCTCTGCCAACCTCGCCCTGCCAACCTCGCCCTCGCCATCGTTCCCCGCTTCCAACGCAAGACCTCTGGCGTCAGATCCTTCTCCTATCTCGCCGCCAAGACCTGGAACGCCCTCCCGACCGCCCTGCGACAGACCCAGGACCTTCTCACCTTCAGGAGATTCCTCAAGACCTGGCTCTTCGACCAGTAGCAGCAGCCCCCCCCAGCGCCTTGAAACCCTAACGGGTACGTAGTGCGCTCCATAAATATTGTGATTGATTGATTGATTGATTGGTTAAAAGGTCACATGACAGTTGCACTGTCAAGCCAGACCTAAAAATCCATTTAGGTTAATTGTGTGCCCCTGAAAGTTCAAGCTCAGGCAGCTAGTTAAATAAACAAAATGATTACAACTGTTTGGCGGGCAAGCACATTTTTTTGTGGAAGCTCACAAAGTCCGCCCATTCAAATAAAATAATGGTTTCACGTGCCTTCGGGAAGGACATGCACCGAACATGGACATTGGTGAAGGTGTCCATTACAGTGTGTGATGCATACAGTAATGGCGAATTTGAATTGCTTGTAGCCTTTTCAGTGCATTTGTGAGTGTAAGTATATGATATACATGCTTCAGTGCTTGTATTGTACAAAATGCAAGGATCTGTGCAGTATTAATTGCATATGGTGTGCGAGTTATGGTTTGCATTGTAGTTATGTGACTTATAGCACTAATCATAACTTGAGGATGTCAGGGCCTTTTCAGTTTTAAACCAGAGCTGTCCTTTAACTCTGTTTTGTAAAAGTAAGTAGAGAGAGGCTGACAGCGGTAAATTATTGAATATTTAAAATAATATAAGGCAAACATTTAAACTGTATAGCTAAAAAATAGCTGCTAAACTAAATATTTATACACGTGTAACTATAAAAGCAAGTATAATACTGTTGTGTTTAAAAGTATAGATATCAATGAGAACGGGGGTTTGAATGGTCCTCTAAAAATATTCACATAGGTTTAGGTTAATTTCAACTAGGTGGATATAAACTTTAAATAAAAAGACCAGGACGATCTAATCGTGGGCTATGAATGACAAGTTACACTTACCTGCACAATGTAGAAGCACTAAATGTGCTGGGAGTGATATAATGGTAGAGTGATTTTTGTGGAGGTCTTTGTGGGTGATCCTGGCTATTTGGAGAAAGCTGGCAAAGGACCTGCTTTCCAATACCTGTAGCTGCTTTTCTGACTGGTTGCTGCCGGTTGAACGGAGCTTTTGGCTGAAAGTGGCCCTTGAGACAACTTGAAAAATAAATGTACTTGTGCAACCTGTTCCAACAATGTCTCAGTTCCTCACCTCCCTTTCTTCTATCTTCCTCCAGGTATTTCCACCAGGGCAGCCAAGCTGGGCAGACCCCGAATACACAGGACGTTTTACCTGTCGCTTTTGGCAGTTTGGCAAGTGGGATGAAGTTGTGGTCGATGATCGTTTGCCGTGTATTGGTGGCCAACTCTGCTTCTCGCGGTGCCAACCTGAAGATGTCTTCTGGCTTCCTCTCCTGGAGAAAGCCTATGCTAAGTGCGTGCTCTAGATCAGGCGTGTGGGTGCGGTGCATTCTGATGTCTATAGAATTAGTATAAACCTCTGCAGGTGCATGAGGCTTTTATTCTAAGCGGGTTGTGCGAGGAATAGTCCAGAATGTGGAGAACAATACAGAACCGAATAGAAGGCCATTGGTAGGATTGAAACATTAGACAGTTGATAACAAATGTGTTCTGAGGGCCTTAAGTTCACAGTTTCAGTTTATTCAACACGTACTTGGTAGGTGAAATATTTTAAATAATAATAACATGTAAAATTGCACTGTAGACTCCTCTTCTTCCCACCATCAGAGGTGGAGCCAGCAGGGGCATAGCTTCAGGGCGGTGTTTGGGGTGTTGCACCACCCCCCATACATATATTTTCTGCTAAGTAGTTGGGCACAGATGCTTTCAGGTGGAAATGATGAGGTGTAGGTCGGATTTCACCAGGAATTTTCACACTCTCACACACACTTTCTCTTTCTGCAAAACTGTTGATTATTCTATACAATATTGTGTTTTCTCTCACTTAGTGCCCCTATTAATTTGCATTCCTTTCTGTTTCCACTGCCCCTTACATCCTTCTCATGTGCCTTGCTTGTCATATAAAGTATTTAAATGTATGTGCCAGAATGATTGTTGGAAAATCTGAAGTTCACTCCCTCCTAATCCTACTGACCAAGCTACCCCCTGGGAGCCAGCCTAAATGTTCTACGAGGGCAGGTGGCTGGAGACACCTACTTACACTGCTGCAAAGAATAAATGGTGGGCGATGTACATGGGGCTCCCATTGAAGATATGGAGTCGGTGGGATGAGGCACTGCTCAAGTGTTGACTTGGCCCAACCATAAAATGCAATTTCTGTGTACCAGTATCCCCTGGTCCTTGGCCTCATTTTTTGCCTCAGTTTCTGCATCTCTCGTTCCTTGAACTTACTTCCATCTCCATCTGATTTAATATCCTTTTCACCCCTTCTCATCCTCGTCTGTCTGTTTTTGTCCCACACGTACCTCTCTTGTTCTTGGGCCCTTCAACTCTCCTATTTTACATCTCATCTCCATGGTTACCTGTTTTCTTTCAGCCCATATTTCCCAGTATCTCACTCACCTCCCTCACATTCTCACTCGTAGGGTGCCTTTTCCATCTCACATTCTCCTTTGCCTGTCTCATTCCCTCAGATCCTCCATATTTCAATTGCTTCTGAACTTCTCACTTTGACTTATTTTCCTTTTCTCCTCTAGCTGTCCTTGCATTCTCTTTCCTCTGTCTCTTCCTCTCTATCATGTTCTGTTCCCCCACAAATGCTAGATTTTCGTTTCAGTCTCACCTCTGTATCGTTCATTGTTCATCAAACTCCATTCATAATCTCATTCATTCAACTCTAAATCTTCTCATTATCTGCGCCTCTTTATCTCCGCACCATATATCAGCTCCCTTATTCCTCACTTCTGTTCCTTTCATTTTCACAGTTTCTCCCTTACATCTGTCTCTCCGAGTGCCCTTCTTACCCCTCCCACCTCCATTTCCTTTCCTGGACCCTGGTTCTCATCCTGATTAATTTCATGCTTCTTACTATCCACCTCCCTATATTTTTCTTTTCTCTTTTGTTCCTGTACCCATTATTCTGCCTTCTCACCTATGTTCTCACCACACGTCTTAACTTCTCCTATCCAGCCTTGGCCCACCATTTTTCACTTTGTTTCTAATTATGTCTGCTTTGGTTTCATTTTCTCCTCACTATGCTGTGTTTTGCAATGGGCCTCTATTATTTATTTTTATTTATGCCACACCTACCTCCCATTGTGTTTCTCAGTCTCGTTTGCTAGTTTTTGAATAAATACATCTTATTTGCTTTTTTCTTTCCTTCATATTTTCATTCCCTTACCAGTGTTTTTACTTTCCCTTTCTTTCTCCCTTCATCTATTTTCATTCTGTTTTGCTTCCCTTATTTTTCCTTCCATTTGTGTTATTTTCTTTCACTCTGATTCCCTCTTGCTGCTGTTCCTTTATTTTGCAGTTTTAATAACTTTAGCTCTTTTCCGTCTGTTTACTGTCATCCCATCTATTTTTTTCATTTTTATTTTCTTTGTAATTTCTTTTCCTCACCCTTCATATCCTATCATTTCTCTTTTCTCAGTTTTTTTTTCTTTTTCTTTCATTCCTGATTAGATATTTTTGATTGCAACACCATATTTCTGACTCTCTCTGTTATTTTCCTTTTGTGTTTTTGCCATTTCTTCAGTTGTGGCAGGTAATTGTTGAAAGTGGTGGGGCTGCTGGGTGAAAGTACATCTTTAACAGTAAGACACTGATGTATGCACAGATGCATACACCAGCACATGCATTTACTCATGCATGCAGTCTCTCTTACTCACTCATACACCACCACACGCTCTTGTGCACGCGCACAGCACATAACAGATTTTTACTTTTTACTTACCTGTTGCAGCCTTCAGGTCCTTTGGTCCCATGCTGTCAGCCACACTTTGACGCAAGGCCTTGCAATTTGTAGGGGTGCTGCTCCGGTTCAGCATAAATAAATTGTGGGTGACATTCTTGACTTGGTCTCCTTGCAGATCAAGCCATGCAAAGTTTGTATATGCTTTTCCTACTGTCACTAAGAGGATCTGGAACCATGATAGATAGCATCAGACTCTGACAGATCGGAGAAAAAGCATTTGGAAACTGTTTAGTTTTTAACACAGAATAACAGATAGTGATCGTGGTCATGTATAGGTTTGAGCAAAAAGTAATCTGAACTTGGGCGACTTTCTCCCTAACAGGTTTTATAAAAATCTGCACATGTTCAGTGGTTTCTTGTGCCATTCACAAAGATAAGCCTGAATTTGCTACCGGGCACTCGGAGTTTAAGCAGCAAATGTCCCCTAAATCCCTTCCGAGCGCAGTAAGATTAGAAGACAATCCTCTGTGACTTAATAGGGTTGTGAAATCTATGCACTACAAAGACTAAAACTTAACCTCCTCCCAGCCACGTTCTGGTTTTAGAGGGAACAGGTTCTTAGCATGCTTAGCAGTCTTTGGAAGACGTTCAAATGATGATCTTGACTAGGCAGTGTTTTTGAAGCTCAGTCCAAAAATAAATTTGAAGAATACAATAAATATTGAGAGATCCTTGTCCATGTGCAACATATTGAAAATGCTGCCTGTTGGGTCATCCAAACTCATTCCAAGAATTTCTTGGATTTGATCAGTAAAGTGTAGCAGAATGACCCGGTAAAGTGTATATTGATTATCAAGACTCGGGCCCAAAACACACCGACCTGCAGGCTCAATTCAAGAATTCAGGAATACTACAAAAGTATGTAACAACTACACATAGCTACATTTATGAGAATAGGGCCCACACTCTTCTAGCATACCATTGATGAAAGGGGTTCAAAACCCTTAGTGATCATTTCTCCCTGGATGTGAATATGCCGTAAAGACACTCGAACAGCAGAGGTGCCCTCTCTAATTAGCAACTCATTAGGTATGATTTGCTTATCCACCTGTTTCATGCGTCAGTTTCACTGAAAGATGCTGGGACTTGCAATACAAATAATGCATGTGGCTTCACAATCTCCTTTCACGTAGCCTGCCATCTTTCAAGCCATCTGTGTCATCTCCCTAGGTTCCACGGGTCGTACGACCTGCTCTGGGCGGGACAGGTGGCGGATGCCTTGGTGGATTTGACAGGAGGTGTTGCTGAGAGATGGAGCCTGGGTGATCCCACCATGGGCTGCAGCGACATCTCGGGGAAGGACGCATTTAACAGACTGATGGATCTCAAGGATCGCTGTCTCATAAGCTGCTCCATTCTTGGCTCAAGGGAAGGTAACGGCAGTTCATGATTCCTTTGTCGCAAAGAGCACAAAAGGTGTAATGTATGGCTTCAAAAATATTCTCAGTCAATATTGAATCCCCCTTCTCTCCTGCCATGCTATGTAGCATCCCGCCTCTCAGTTTTCCTCCTCTGCTTGGGAAACCTTCCCATCAACCCCCACGCTGACCCATTCAGCCCAATATTTTGATTCAAGAGGCAGAGACCTGCAGACCGCTTTATGTGAAAGTTAATTATAACAATTTAAGTATGCAATTTTCAAATTAATGTTTTTGTAAATAATTCTAACAATACAGTTGATAATAAACATTTAGTTATTTTGCATTAATGCCATTTAAATAAGATTACAATCAGACTAGCGCAGGGTCGTCAAACTGAGGGGGGGCCTAGGGGGGTCTCTAGTGATCCAGGGAGAAGGAGGGAGGGGGGGCGCCAGGCTCTGGCAAAAACAGACATTATGCTAATAGCAGGGCTTTGTTTTACGCTGAAAAAAAAAAACAGCAGTAAACCGCTCTGTAATGGGCCATCACTAATGTGTTTTGCCATTTATATCCAAGCTGGGAGAAAGTGTTAAAAGGGAAGGGACACCAAATACTCTTTAAAGCCCTCACTTCTAATTATCACGCTGTGGATACTGTTACATGTTAGTAAGGCCTGCCTGACCAGAATCGTCTGTTGGCATCATGTATTTGATCATATTTTTAAAACAGTAACAGGACTTAACTGCAATGTTTAAGTAAGTCCACATGTAATTAAACATCGCCAATATAATAGAATAATTGTGAAAAAGTCGGAGGGGTACCCTACTAGTTTTTTTTTTTTCGCTGGAGGGGGGGAATTGGAAGCACATTAAAATTTTGAAGGCCACTGCTCTATCGTACAAATGGTATGTCCTTTAATTATGTGAAGTATTAGTTAAAATATTTTAGGCAATCGGTTACATTTCCCTTAGTACTATCGCTCACATTAAACATGACTTCAATTTGTGTTTCACTAAGTGACATGCAAATTAATTGAAATTACTTCATTTGATTCAATTACAAAATCAAGGTGTAACCTTACCCTTAGTTGACCCATATCCTAGCCATGAACATAATGACACAAGTGGTAAATCTTTTTTAAATTTAATTGGCTTTAATTTCATGTTTTTTTTGTGTATCGTACAATTACCTAATAATAATCCTAACCCTGAGCCCCGCCAATGGGAAATGTTATATATGTAATAGGAGAAGAGACTGTGGTCAGCTTATCACGCTGTAATGGTGTAGAGGTAATGGTCGGGATATGTACTGGTGCCGATGTAGGAGTATTTCCCTTGCATACTCTTGTGTTCCTTCCAAGGTTGTCGATGTATTAGTAACACAATCTCTTTTCACTGCATAGGTGCAAGTGAACTGGGAGAGTTTCATGCCTTTGTCATCATAGATATCCGGGACCTGGGCAAAGTTGCTGGGGAGGAGATTGTGCTGCTTCGAATACGGAACCCATGGGGCAGACGCACCTGGAAAGGCACATGGCGAGATGGGCAAGTATCCCTAGCTTACTAAAGCTAGTAGTAGAAATCCTCAGGGAGCCTACGAGACAAAGTGGAGTGACTACAAGTTGGGTTTGAAGAGGCACAGTGGTTTTAAGTGGTTTAGAAAATCAGGGGCTAACAATATAGTAGGTGGCCATGCGCACTGCCAGCTATGGGAGGGCTTCACATGTTACCTCATGACTCAAATAGACAAAACTTGGAACCTCTGAGCCCAGCAGTAGATTGCTGGAGTATGCAGAGCTATTGTTTAGCTTTGTTTTCCGATAAGCAATGCAAGTTTATTTACCTCAATAATGCTTGTTCTGACAGCATAATCCCCTGCTCTTTCTTACTCGTTGCTCTATTCCTCGCCATTCAGAACAAGCAACGCTCTATGCAGGAGTTTCTACCCTATCCTTGACCATAGTTCTTGATGTTCTCCGTGCCAGCTGCTCCTCTTCTCCTGTTTCCTTCCCACCCACCATTGTCCTTCCTTCACCTGCCGCTCACGCTTTGTCCTTCAGTGATGCCCTTGTGCTTTGTGTTTCACCTGTCTGTGAGTGCTACAGTCTTTCCATGGCATTATCTAATCCTGAACACACACATCCCATTCTTGAGAATCATGGATTCAGTGCCAGCACACTATGATGATGACATTACTAAGCTAATGTTCCTCTTGTTTCTTTTAGGGGTGAAGGCTGGTGCAAGCTGGATAGGAGGGAGGCCTCTGATCTTCTGTCCCAGATTCAGGAAGGGGAGTTCTGGGTGGAGAAGGATGAGTTTCTTCAGATGTTTGACGAGGTCACCATTGGATACCCTATTAGCAAAGCAGGACATATCCAGAGTCTTCACTCAGGCATGTGTTATAAAGTTTAATGCAATGTTGGCAGCGATTTTCTGAATACCGTGAACGTACACATACTATCCGTGTATTCCTAACCAACATGCTGTACATTTGAGGAGAGATTCTGGAATCTGACCAGTTTCTGAGCGCACTACTGTAGTTCTAAAGAGTGACAGTATTTGTATTGAAGACACTGAAACCTTTAGACAAGGAGGAAGAGGATTGAGACCTTTAATAAACCACCACACAGGAGGTTAACACATCTGAGGACCCCAGGGATGGGGTAGTGCGCGGATGTATAGTGTATGACTGGTAGATTGGCTGTGTTACCTGCGCACTCAACACTGGCGTGGGCTCATTTTGTCCAGATCAAGTGTGCACATCCGAAGAAAGACGTTTTTAAGACAATCTGTGGTCAGGTGATCAACAAGAAGTGCATTGCTCCATTTTATCCAATTGTTGTGTGAGTCTCAATCACCTGATTCTGTGAAAATTGACTCAGTCAATGGAGTAGACAAAGGAGAATCAAAGGTATCAAATAAATGAACAGCACAAGAGTCATGCATTTTTTGGCTCTGAATAGTTCAAGACTGGATTTTCTGTGGTCCAAATTCAAAGAAGTCTGGTGGTGTAAGGAATTACCTTCTGATGCATATTAAGGAAATACACAGACTAGCACTATTTAATAAGAATTCAAAAACGTTGTTCAGCATGTCATGAGAACTTTATGGAAATTAGTGCTCTAGCTCAGTAGCTGTACGGTTCTGTGACATTTAATTGTCTCTGGCTGGAACAGACTGTAGATAGCCATTTGCTTAGGTGACCTGAATCAGGTTTGGTTGTAGAACGTGATTTCACACTAGAAATATTTAAATTATCCTTTCTGTTTCTAATTCTAGGTCTTTGGTTGTGCAATACCCAACAACTTTCAGGAGCGTGGGTGAGAGGCCAGTCAGCTGGTGGTAGCCGGAACAACATTAGCTTCCCCAGCAACCCCAAGTTCTGGCTGCGGGTTTCGGAGCAGAGTGAAGTGTGCATTGCCCTTCTGCAGTCCCACAAAATGTCAGGGAATTTGAGACATGGTGGAGTAGATTGGGCAGGACTTGCCCATTGCACCTACAAGGAGGGGGACGTGGCTCCCAAATCAGACTTACAGGAGAAGAGTACTCCTGCAGTAGGACTGCACGTGTGGAAGGTAATCTAAGTTTGGTGTATTGTCTTGAATGTTTATCAAAGGAAAACTTTGGGCGTGGACTTGTGGGCAGGATGTGGATGCATGCTCTCACATTGCACATCCAGTATAAATATCACTGGCCAGATAAATGCCTTTCTCTGTTCCAGGTGGAAAAAAAGCGCTTTAACTTGTCGAAGACCCTCAGTTCGCCTCCCTCAGCAGGCACAATCAGCCACTCCTATGACCGAGAAGTGCATCTGTGCAGTGACCTGTCTCCTGGGCACTATCTCCTTGTCCCCAGCACCTTCTTGAAAGACACCGAAGGACATTTTCTGCTCCGTATCTTCTCCAGTGGCCGGATCCATCTCAGGTATGCCTCAGGGGCCCACTTTCCATGCATATGGTTAACTAGAAGCCCAGTAATCTGCAACTTCCATATTTCCTGATAGGATGTGTATTTATAAGCTTTCACAAATTATTTTCAAATTGATTTCCTTTAAAAACTTTAATTTTGCTGGTGTGCTCCATTTGTTGGATCTCTGATACTTGGTAACGGGCATTCCTCCATTCAGGTCCCTGATGAATGGCTGCTTATCTCCCTTGCTAAGCTTTGTAATTCAAGAATACGTAGCTTGATTGTTTGATTGTTGAAAGGTTACCTGGACAGTGAGAACACGGGCTACTCTTATTCAGCCCAGATCTCTTTTTACCTTTGCTGCATTTGCCATTTTTTCCTAATTAGGGGAGAGTGTGAGAGAGTGTACATGGGTGGGTGAATAGTGAAGCACTTGTATAGTTGTCCAGTGTCAGATATTGTTCATGATTTTGGCTGTCCAGTCACACACTGGGTGACAGATGCAGAGTTGGGGTGATTTGGAATCATTTTGCAGCCTCTGCAGGTTTATGACAGACATGTCTGCCGGTGAACAAGATCATCATGTTTGGGAGTAAGCTGGGACTGTATGGGTGGGATTTACTAGCCATCAGATTCTCTCTGAGGAAAGAGACCGCTGAAAACAGAGTGATGGAAGCAGTACAGGCCAATAGGATTATTTCATGTGTGGTTGAATTGAAGAGCTTGCAGGTATCCATCACTGTAGTGATTGTGTTGTGTTAGATTGCAATAGTCTCTGAAATTGTATGCCTTTTTCATTCTTTGCAACATCAGTTTTACATTCTTTTTCATTTCGGGTTTTGCTTTGGATTAGGTAGAGACAATTTAAGTCTCAGTGGCCATGCACGAGTGATGACAAACTATCCACTTAATGTCCAAACCCTTCTGTAACAGATGGTAGCACCCCTCAGTGGCTTTGCACTTCTTTTTCCAGTACATGAGATTGAGGAATTAGGGCTATTTAATTTCCTTTAGGCTTCATACAAGCAAATACAGCTACCTGTGAAATTCACACAGCTTTGGAACCCCTGCCTGAAACATTCACCCCTGGAGTTCGCCCAGCTGTTGTGGTGGGTTGCCATTTAAACCTAACACGTCTTGCTTCTCCCTCCCTCTGTTCACATATCCATACCAAACCTCTGCCAAAATGGAACAAAGTGAAAGACCTTGTAACTGTGGTCACATTGCCGAGACATCCAGCCCTTGTCGTATTGACTAAGGGGGCCTCCGAGCTAGCCATTTGTACAGTGAGGTTATTAAATGAACCAAAACATTGTATGTGCTTGTTGTCTTTCATTGGCTGTTTTATCATTTGACCTTGCCTGACTTTAAACTTTCTTTAGTGAGATGAACCTTCCACCAGGCAGCACTACTGACTGTGGAGAGGAGTCATTAACAGGTGCATGGCAGGTAATCCAGCTGCAAGGATGCTGGGAGAGAGGGAAGAGTTCAGGAGGCAGTAGGAACTTTGGCGTCTATCACACTAATCCGTGCTTTCCCCTCACCGTCTGTGAAGATGTGGATGGACAGAATGTGAAGATCAGCCTACGCCAACATTGCCAGAATACTGACATCCATGCCATTGGATTTCATGTCTTCCAGGTATGTACTGCAAGAGTTTAGATGTTCGTTGTGAGGTTTAGTGTTGAGTTGTCAAGATTTCAAACACTCCTTTAGGTTTGTTCTGAGGTATTACTCTTTCTTTACAAATGGTGACGCTGGGCATAAATGATGTCAGGCTTGTGTTTTTGTGATATGAATTATTTGATCTCAGTCTTCTTAAGTTAGGGTGAGTGGGGGATCGAGGTAGTTTATTTTTTAGGGGCGGGGTGGGGGGTTGGGGTATTTTTTTTTATTTTAAAGCTTACGGTGGGTCGGGATAGTTTCTTTTTATGGGGCGGGTTGGGGGGTGGAGTAGTTTATTTTTTATGGGTGGAGTAAGGTTTGAGGAAGGGCGGGAAGAGAGAGAGGAGGAAGGATCGGGAGAAGACACAGTGTAGTAAGTGGGGCAGGGTTTGGGGTGTAGTTTTTAGCAATGGGGGTGGATTTAGAGCTTAGGGTGGGCCAGGGTGTTCAGGGTAGTTTATTTGTTAGGGGCGGGAGTGGAGGGGGTCGGGATAGTTTATTTATCCGGAATGGGGGAAGGTTTTAGAGCTCAGGGTGGATGGGGGGTGTCAGGGTAGTTTAGCTTTTATGGGCAGGGGTGGAGTGTTGGGGTAGTATTTTTTTTTTTTTTTTTTTAAGGGCTTAGGGGTAGTTTAGTTATTAGGGGTGGCTAAAGGTTTTAGGGCTCAGGCAGGTGGGGGGGGGGGGTTGGGTAGTTTATTTATTAGTGATCAGGGTACATTGGACCACAGGACGGGTGGGGGTGGGTTGGGGTACTTTTTTAGGTTGAGGTGAGTTGTATGACAGAACCACGCATGCCGTTTCCACAAATGCCTTTACTAAGCATTCATTTACAACAAAATTCGTTGTAAAAGATGTGTTGAAAAGACTCAATCATAGTTCCGACCGCATTGTTAAGGCATGTGTGATTCTGTCATGCAACCATTGACTGGTTACTCCTAGTTCCCTGCAGCAGGTGCCGATGTGACCATGTTTTTTCAGGCAAATATGGAAAGGTCAGATTGGCATTGGGCCCCTCCGGAGTCTAACCAGCCTCCAGTGTACCATATGGGGCTTTGCTCAAGTGCTTGCCTTATGCACTGAGCGTCCCTCTGGCTTTTTGGAACCTTTATCAGTTCTCTATGATGATATTATGACACCAGGAGCCTCGTCCATTCCTCCTGGCTAAATGCTGATGCCTGCGCCCTTGCCTTTTTCAATGTTTCAGGAAGTCTTACTTGACTTGGTACATAGATTGCAGTCTAAAATGAAGGCCCAGCATGCACCGGAGGAAGAGCGGTGTTGGGAAGATCATGTGCCTTCAGACAACTTACCTCCTATTTTTGGAATTAATTCTGACCTTGACCACCTTTCCACATCTGAGAATGCAGACCGCTGAGCTCTTCAAAATGCAAGCTGATTAGGTACTTTGTTGGATGTAGACCTAGCTCTGAGTCCGTATCTGAGGAGATGGCCTCCTGTCTTGGGGTTCTCAGAAAGGCAATGTAGGGGCTTGGCTACTCCTGCCTTGTTCCGAGCTTAAAAAAAGTCATAGTGAAGCCCTCCAATCTGCAACTACTTCTACAGAGCCACGGCATCTGTTTAATGTGGCACTTTTGAAGTCTGTAAAAGAGTTGTGGGCAACACTGATTATGGCTTCACTCTGTAGCCATACGGTAGCTAGGTGATACATGCCACACAGGTCAGTACCAAGGAACCGGGCCTTTCATTCCTTCCATCACCAGAGAGCCTTGCCATTTAAACTTATTCTATCACCAAGCTTAATTCATGATTTTTCCCTACACACCCACCGGACATGAAATCAACAAATTAGGCGTGCACAAAAAGATATCCCTAGCAGACAACCTGGTGTTTCGATCCCTCAGTGCAACTTGTCTTCTCGTCTTTATGCCCATCTTTTATGGGCTATGGCAGCTATTGTAATGCCCACCCTCCCTGACCTTACCGATCATTTAGGGGTGGTTGTTGGCGATAGTCAGGACGTCTCAGGCATTTGATCAGAGTGAGTTTAGATAGCACAGACACGTTGTCCAGAGCTATGGAGTTCTCCGTGGGCCTACGTATGTTTGCGCTATACATGCATTTCAAGCGATGTCTAGTCCACACTTACGCTCAAGCTACTTGATGGTTTTGGAGAAAAGGCAGATGCTGCATTAGAAGGCTTCGAGACTGTAAGAAGTACCACCAGATCACTGGAACAAAAACCTTTCATCCATTTAAGAAGTTCAGAGACTGTTTAAAGGAGTTCCAAACTAGGCAACCACAACCTGCCAAGACAACCCAAAAGCAACAAAACCACTTTGAGTGTCAGTACAAGGGCAAAGAGTGGCAGAACCAGACCTCCTTTCCCTTCCCAGATGCAGTAGAGAAGTCGCTGTAGTTTGTCCTGGAAGGAGCAGGTGCTGCCAGTGGCAGGGTGAGTATTCTCCATTCTGTAAGCTTTGAAGGGCATAACATCAAATAATGGGTCCTTCAAATTGTATATTAGGAGTGTACTCTATCCCTCCCCTCCCCTCACCCCACTCTAAATCCCTCCCCATCAGTTTCTTCAGTCAAAGGACCAGCTGCAGCTACTGTAGCTGGAGTCAGGATCCCTGCTGTAGAAAATGAGTGGTGGAGTTGGTGCAGGAAACCTTTGTGTGCACTCTCTTCTCCAGAGCAGGAATTAGTGGAGTCCCTCCCCAGGGTACTCTTGATGGCTTCGGGACCAATTCCACTGCTGCTGCTATTGACAGTACTTATGCTGGGGTACTCCAAGTTCCCAGCAGCAAAATGATGGGAGAAATGCTTGCAGTAATTCTAGCCACTGGCAGTCGCTTGGGGTAACATTCCAACCTATCTTTCTCTTGCTCCCCATGCCATCTCATATTGGACCCAGCCATATGCAATAGAGTCTTGACCCTGCTACGATAGGAACAGTCCAGCCTGATCTGCCAGGCCAGGTTCTCCCTGAACCAGGAAGCAAGCAATCCAAGACCAGGTTCGCCTTAATTGGGGCTGTTCAGTGAGGTGTAACTTGGCTCCAGTGACACAGTGAGCACAGGGCCTTGGAGTTATCACTTTGCTGTTCATCACCAAAGCTAAACCGACAGAAATATTTCACACACAGTGCGTGGCAGAAACAGGCTGTTGTAAGATACTGTACAACATATAGGGGGTTATTCTAACTTTGGAGGAGGTGTTAATCCGTCCCAAAAGTGACGGAAAAGTGACGGATTTACCACCAGCCGTATTACGAGTCCATTATATCCTATGGAACTCGTAATACGGCTGGTGGTATATCCGTCACTTTACCGTCACTTTTGGGACAGATTAACACTCCTCCAAAGTTAGAATAACCCCCATTGTCTTATGTCTGCAATTACCCTTTTTAGGTTCAGCATAGCAGCGCGCAGATGCTGCTTTTCTGACGTCTTGATATCTATGTGAGCTTTTAACCACGCCCACCTCACGCCCATCACTATCACTCGTTCATGGGCTTCCCTTTCAAAAATCCTTTGTTATCATTGGTAAATGCTTTCCGTTTGGCCCTCCTTGGGGCCGTTTTGCCTTGGGGATTGACCCTGTTACATGAATAATTGCATGTCTGCCAATATGTTTGACTGCAAGCAAACTTCTTTTTTCTTTTGTGTGTCTCCTTCTGTAACACACTCATGGTGGCCGTGGCGTTTTGAATCGGCTCGCTTACGTCAACTGTTTTCCTTTTCATTTTTTCTTTTGTGTGCCTTTTAGAGATTCCAGACTGTAAACATTGGGCTTTCTGTATGTGTCATTAAGTTATTCACATTTGATTGGCCAGCTAAAATGGTAAACACCGGATATGTTTCATGTGCTTAGTGTAGTCAAGCAGGTTGTAAATAGTGATCTGGCTGTCTCATGGTTAGTGTTGCAAGGCAGCACGAGGGGAAACGCTGCCTGTTTGTACAGTGTGCTTAGTGTGGGATGCCACATCACAGGCAGACACTGGACTATTGTATGGTGCTTAGTGTAGGCAAAGAGAGACTGTAAACACTGGGAAGACACGGAGGGGGAAAAGCATTGACCACAAGCTCTTCACTGCGTGTATCATGTGCTTAGTACAGGCAGACATCCAGAAACGGAGGAGGCACTGCAGGCGCTATGAAAAGCAGCATAGGCTGCACAGCTTGCACCGTACTCCTTATTGTGGACAGGCACACAGGGAGGGAACACTGCACTGTGCGCTCTATGGTATAAGTGGCAGGTAAAATGGTCAAAGAAGGCAGTGCACAGGTTAGACCTTGGGCTTAGTTAGACAGGCACATAGGGAGGAGACACTGCACTGTGCACAGAGCTGTTATCTGTAGAAATATTGGACCGAAGGAGGCAGTGCACAGGTTGCACCATGGGCTTAGTCAGACAAGCACACTAGGAGAACATAGTGCACTGTGGTAACTGAGGGCTTTTGATTGGCATCTATAAGAGACTGATGTTTTTACCTTGTGCATAGTGTAGGCAGACAGGAGAGATAGCACTGTTTGTAACGTGGGCAGACACTCATGCACTGCATGTGACAGGCACCTCTCACGGTACTTACATTTTGGAGACGTGCTGAATGTTATGTATCAAGCAGAGCCTTGTAACATGCTCTTAGAGCCTGGGTAGATGGAGTACCTGCGCTGGAGACCCTAGATGGAACCATCTCTGTTTTCTTAGCCACCCCACCACTCTCATGCGCCTTCCTCTGCTCTATCATTCTCCTCTCTCCTACTGAATTTCCACTACCAATAATTCTCCATCTCTTTCTCCCATACCTTTCCCTTCTGGACCACCCCTTCAGTCGATCTCCACTCCTTTCGTCGCTTAAACAGTTACTTTTATTTCTCTGCCGCACCTCACCTGTTTTCCCAGTGTGTCTCTTTTGTTGCTCTTTTCCTCTTTCCCTATAATTAGCCGTCTCTTTCTGTGTTTCTGTCCACTTCTCTCTGCTCCTTTCTTAGTCTGTCCTTTTCTCTCCCCTAAACCCTTGTTGCTGAAGTCTTTCGACATGTTTAGGTCGAGCGCTTTGACCTGTTGTAAGTATCGTGGGCTTTTAACCACGCCCACCACACCCCCATCGCTTTCACTCGTTCGTGGGCTTGCCTTTCAAAAATCCTTTGTTTTCATTGATAAATGCTTTACGTTTGTCCCTTCTTGGGGAGGTTTTGTTACTGCCCTGTAGACTCACCCTGTTACATGGATAATTGAACAACTGCTGATATGTTTGACTGTGAGCGAACTTCTTTTTCCTTTTGTACCTCTCCTTCGCGCTTATGGCGGCCATGGCGCTTTGAATCGGTTTGCTTTTGTCAACTAATGTTTAAATTTTCAATTTCAATTTATTTGGCAAGAAAAGTCCAGTTAGGAATTTACAATGCCAATAGCTCTAACTGGAGCAAATACGAGACCGATTACATTGCAAATGCTTGTTATTTCTGCCCTCGTTTTAAAGTATCAGCTATAGTGTGCATACAATGGAATTAGTACACGTAAAGGAATACTGGTGTTACCCATCAAAAAACTAAAACTTCAGTAAACCTTCCATGAATGTAGTAGTTTCCTTTTTTCTTTCCTTTTTGGAAAGATTGATGTAGAATTGCTTACGGTGTCCAAAGGTGTACCTCTTCAAATATTCCAAATTATTTTAGAAGTCATAATGAAATCTTTGCTAGGAAGTTGCTGTTGCTTCACCAGCTGTGCAACCTTTAGCTAGAATATTCAACTACAAATTTAGCCACTGTTTGCTCCTCTTGGAGCCATGCTATTCTCTCTGATACACTTACTTGAAACATAGTGCATGGAAGCAGTTCACAGGGTGTTGGTCCTTCATTCTCGTATTGGTTTTACCATCTGCAGGAAGCTACGAGGAATCCTTGTGTCTCGTCTCATCAGGAGCCAGTGGCGAGCTGCGTGCCTCATCACTATGCCCAAGAGGTTACTTTGCAGTGCACATTGGGCCCGGGGAAGTACCAAGTGATCCCGTCCACTTACCATCCCAACCAGGAGGCAAACTTCACTCTTACTTTGGCAACTAAACTAGAAAGGTACGAAAGGACTTTTAATTAGATATAGACTGTAAAACATTGTAAATGTGGAAAAATTAGTGTTTGTTACAGCGTGTAATAGTACAAATTATAATTATAGTGGAAAAGTATTGAAACTAGGTATATCTATCATGATAATGACAACATGGCTCAAAGAAATAATGTTTATTTTTAAAGGCAGGAACCACTTATAATCGTGTTCAACAAATGGAACACATTGTTAAGAGGAAGAATTGCACCTTAGGTGTGGAGGGAAGACAAAATGAAAATGTTAAGCAGGATTCTCTCCATAAATGAAAGGGGGCAGTCTTAAAGTTCACAGAGCAGGGACACCGCTTCTACGGAGTGTTCCAAGTGAAATGAACTGATGGGTGAAGGAAATACTGGAGATGCTAAAATTCGGTTATTATCATCATTATTATTATTGTTGTGGTTGCCGCCGTTGTTGTTGTGGGTATTATTTTTTTCATTATTATATCGGACCAAAAAGTCTGGTGAGGTTTTTAAGAGAACGATGAATTATCGTATTAAAATGTTGATTTTCCTCAACTAGCATGTGGGAACCCGGTTGATACAAGCTCTGTGTTGGTCATCAAAAACAGTAGGGAAATAATACAGCTTCCAGAAAAAATAACTTGGGAAAATTAGTATTCTTATTTGTCCATGTATTATTTCAAGGATAGCAAAACCTAACAATTAGAAATAAATGCCAAAGCCAAATGGTTATTTCATGCTTCAGCATTTGCAATAACGTGTGTGTTGAGGAGTGAATGTTGTATGTTATTTATTTGAATGACATTACAGTGTTTAAATCGAAACAAATAGCACAACATGTTAACATTATTTAAAGTACACACATTAAATCCAGTAGAAAGTAATTTAAGAAAGTATTTGGTTGCAAGCTAAATGAGAATACATTATTTGGTATTTTTACAATCATGAGAAATCTCAGTTTAGGAAGTAGAAATGCCGAGAGCAGAATAAATACAGTTGGATGGTTTGTGTCTGTAAAGAAACAGAAGATATTACTGTAGATGAAGATTATCATCTTTTCTTCTAAAATTGTATGCCAATATAATATTGTCTGACAGTGGGTTTGTTCAGCTGTGGCCAACGGCACTTGTAAATCCTGTTTTTTATAAAATTGGCATATACATTGTGTTATATGTTTTGAAAACACCTATTCCTTCCGCTTTTCCTTAAGAGTATCAATATTCAAATGTTTCCTCCACAACTTTTGATAATACTTTCTGTGCCTACCATAGTGGCCACGGGTTACGGAAAATCGGGGTTTTGTTCAAGAAGGGGAGCCTGAGAAGATGCCTGTTCATCTACAAAGGGTGCATGAATGTAAATTGCTGGATCCCTTCTTCCGTACACACAGATAAACAACAATGCACAGCTCTTTAGAGGACGTGTAGGTGAAGTGAATTTATTCTTGACCAGTTTGGCGCCAAATGCTCTGGCAGTTCCTGATCAAAATGTGTGTTTATAAAATCCTGTTACTAAAAAAATCTTTTAGTTGAATCTTGGAACAAACCAGTGGTCTCGTGTAGGTGGATATTGGTTACTGCCTCATAGGCATCCATTTGGTCCGAGTGTTCAGATATCTAAATGTAACAATTTTAAGTCCATACTGTAGAACACAGAAGTATTGCTTTCTGTGTAGGTAAGTTTCCGCTATTTGGGCTGAGGAACGTATCTGCTAAGCGCAGGAGAAGACTTTGAAATAGGGGTAATACAATGGTATTTCCAGATAAATATGGTACTGTAGAGAGAATGCTATTGACACACTATATGGGTATTTAGCGAGGCATCTGCTGTTCTGGACTGTTTCAATTTTTAAAGAATATTTGTTTTCACAAGGCGGGGCTCAGGAATCAAGGCCACTCAAAGATGCAAAACAGTAAAACTGTTATTAAGTAAATAATTGGCCTTTCTTTATATCCTAGGAAGCCTAGGCAGTGCATAGAAACCCTCGGCCAAATCTTACAAGAGGTAAGTGTTCTTGTGTGACATGATTCATTTTTCAATCATTATTGTTTTCTTGTCCCTGCCTTCTTCTGTCCTCCTCAAATGGTTGAGTCTGCGCTCTGTGTACCCTTTCTGTTTACCTTAATGAATTTCATATATGGGCTATGCCTAGAAATCCATCTTGGCCAGAACTTGGTAATGGGATTCCTGCCTTGTAATCCGAAAAACAAATAATGTCCTTATTGATATTAGATATGGCCCTGTACTTCCATAACATTTTACATACTATGTGAAACTAATGTGATCCTGTTCATTCTAAAATAGTTAATTACAAACTACCTACTTCTACTTTTTCTGTGTACACAAAATAGCTGCTACTCGTTATAATCATCTTCATAAAACTTTATTGGATTATTTCTTAGATAATTATAAAAGTACAGACAGTACAATATGTAAACACTTAGAACTCATCTTACGTATCAATTAACATGCATAGAATTGCAGCATCACAAATTACGTTGTAAGGGAGCCGCCCTCCGAGCACATGCCGTCTTCATTGAATAAATGTATTAAGCATAATTTTAAAAGCGGAATTCAAATTATTTAAGAGTAGGAAACAAATCTGCAGAAGAAAGTAAAGTGCAATCATTAATGTTTTGAAGCATGATCACAAGGGCAATTAGCAATATTGTCTGTTGTATATTGGCCCAGAGGGAAACCCCCAAAAAACACATTATGCATGATTTAAAGCGAAATAATAAGACGCCCTCAGTGGCCAATGTTCCACAAAAGGCGAGGCCCAGGAAAAAGGAGGGGTCTCAAGCAATAAGCAGTGTCTTTACTGAATACAATACAAGCACGTTCGGATTGCCTGAAATCTATAAAAGTATTCTTGGGCCAACATTTATCCTTCTTGCAAATGGAAATAGGATTATAAAAATAAAAAAAAATCCTTCCTGCCTATTAAAATGCAGGTGTGCTTTACATAAAACAATCACTGGATGTCAGGCCTGTGACTGTATTTCAAACATTCTCTGATTAAACAATAAGGTAAAGTAGCACTTCATTCTACTGTATAGATATCCATAGCAATAAGGGGGCCAAATCGATATATGAAAGACTCAACCCTTCGTTACAAATGTAGTTGGGGCAGCTTGATGGGAGGGGGAGCTAGAATGTACACACCAGGAAAACCAGTATTTCTCAGTTTGCAGTGCCATGGTATTGAAGTATCCCCAAATTCCATAATTGGTGATGGGGAAACTTTTTTTTCTTTTTTATATGCTAAGAAAATGTGTTTACAGTTTCCCAAACAGTGAAGGAAATAAAGCCGCTATAGATTGTGGAAATTTTTGTCTCATTATAAAATAATTAGTGTGCCAACGTTAGTTGCTGTTAAAAATCACTCGCAAACAGGGAAAACTTGATCTTTATTAACGTATCCTGCCTAATTGAGATGGAACTCATATTGGTGGTTTACAACATACCATTATTAGTGATTTAGAATAATTTATATCCAAGTCCAAATTGGTCTTGAAAGAATCTAAGGCAGATACCAGTTTGTCAAGGCTAATGTGGGTAGTTGCCAACAGGACTGCCTTGTCCGCTTTTATCTACAGAGGGATGAGTGAGGAATTTGATTGTTGCATGCAAACCCTGCCTCACTAATCCAGCGTTCAAGTTATGATCTCCAATATGAACAAATGCAGGGCCAAGAAGTTACAACCTTGAAAATCCCCCTTTGTAGACTAAAAGAGTTGGTACTTTCTCCCATGATTCCGAATTTGACTCGTGTAGATAGATCGCTATGAAGAACAGAGAGAAATTTAACCAGCAGTGGGTTCATCCCCACAGACAGATGTATCCGCCAGAATTTTGACCAGTTAACAGGGTTCAAAGCCCTTGATAGGTCCATGAAGGCCAGGTACAATGGGCAGCACATAGCAGTGGTATATTTACTAATAATAAGATTAAGATTTAGACACTGCTCCTTTGTACCCAGACCGTCTCTGAGAAACATTGACAAGTGCTCAAGATGATATGTTCTTTGACCCACAGCTTAGTCCTGTTAAAGATAATTCTATCTAGTGCTTTACCAGTGGAATCGATTAAAGCAATGGGCGGGTAATAGTGTGGCTCTGTACGATTGCCTTTTTTGAAAATAGGCCCTAAAATTGATTTAGACCAGGAGCCGGGTTAACTTTGTGTACTTTATATTGTTAAATATGTTGGTGAGCTAGGAAGCCCATAGGTTAATGTTACAGATATGGAGATCAATGGGGATACAATACCATCCGGTCCAGGAGCATTGTTTGGTGGACATTCATGGAGCACCAAAACACCCTTGTGAGGTTCTACCTTGAGTATAAACAGAAGTCGGTTGCCGTCAATAGGATACCTGCATAAGCTGCTATTAATTGGTAGAAATTAGAGGAAAAACATTTAACCAACTGCTCAACTGATACATGAGAGCTGATACTATGAGATGGCAAGCTTTTCTGACTGAGTTAACTCTTTCCCCAAAAACTTTGTTTTCCAAAAAACATCTTTATAGCAGGAGAGATCCCACCCAGCCACCCATCAAGGGTACCATCCTTCTAGCCGCTCCTCCTAGTTGCAGGATGCTGTAGAAATAATAAAGTGAATTAAAGTAACTTAATTTAAAATTATTGTTTTAATTTACTTAGATTATTTCATAAATAATATAATTTAAACTTTAATGAAATATGTTGCAGCTAAATGTGAGACCACAATCTGTGAACTTGGCAAATGTGCCACGTCATAGCAGACAAGTTTTTCTGAGACCAAGATAACTGAATGTATACCAGGTAACACCTCCTTCGTAGCTGTGTTCTTCCTTCACCTTGCAGTTCCCTTGTTCTGCAAGATCTTGACCCCACCAATTGTATGGTGCTGCTCTTGTATTATGAAGGGCCTGATAGGCCAACAACCCTAGCAACTCAATTGTGGCAGACCGGGCTTCCTTGAGTGATTCTGCACAAAAATATATTTGTCAGGAATGCTATTCCTGAGCAGGCATCCAGGCCAATAACATACATTTCTTCTTGAAATTTGAAGAGTCAGTCCATCGCTAATATGACGTATCTCTGCATCCTAGCAAGGTACTGACTGCCACCCATCCAGATTTCCATTGCTAGTATGACTCTTATCAATGTTGTGACTGCTGAAGCTATTTTCTAAATCTTGCTCATTGGAGGTCCAAGCTGAGTACTCTGTTCTTTGATGACCTTGGCGTGCCAAGTCTGAAGTTCCTATTGTCGTGCGTTGGGTGAGATCTTTTTGGCAACTTATTGAGTAATTGATTAAAAAGTATTTGAACTGCACCAGGGTGTGGAGCTGCTCCAGTTGCCTCAGGAAATTGGCACACTGGTGTGCATGGTATCTTTTCTGTTTCCAGATCGCACAGATGTTGTTTTTCATCTCCGCAGGGGTCTTTGGTTGTTCTACTGTTGTTAGGATGGAGTAGGACAAACTGTTGTCCCCTGAGTAACTTCAGGACCAGCATCACACTCACGCTGTGCCTGCCAGTTCTCAGAGGGCCACTCTCCCCGTGGTGGATTTGCCCATGGGTCTGTCCACTACATTCTGCTTCTAAGTGCTTTATTTGCCTCTGACACGTTTTTATACTTTCCAAGGGCAAAATATGGCCTAAGTGTGGCTAATCTACCCCTCTGTAAGGTGCTGGCTTTGCCAAAATTATAGTTATGGGAAACAAAATCTGGTGGACTGTATCACACACACCCCTCCCACCCCTGTCCGTGAGAGAGATGTGTTGGGCTAAGATGAGTTCTGTGAGACTCCAGGGTTCTCTATAGGTGGCTTCTAGAACCCTCTCCCCACATGCCAAACACACATGAAATCCACACTATACGTTTTACAAAGTTTTAATAACTAATGCCCTAGTGTAGTGCACATTAGGTGGATACCCGTTTTCAAAATAAACAGAATTGTTACGCAGAAATTGAAAGCAAAATGAAAGCGAAAAAAAATGGCAACATATATTTTTGGAATTCTAAACTATCTATGTTGAAACTCCCTCCCAAGGTTTGTAGATCCAAGTTAATCCTACTGTGCATCCAAGCAGGTTTCTTGACATTGGCTTTCACATTCCTCATAAACATAAGATTAATTTCTGCTGTGTGTTTCCTGTGCCCTGCGTGCTAGAAAAAGCCCTCCTACCATCTTAGCCTTTCCTTCTGTGCGCGCAGCTCAGTTAAGAAGCCAGCAAGAATGCTAACCACAGCCTTGGGCCTGCAGTGCAGCTTTCAGTCCAGACCTCCCTTCCTCCTAGAAGCTCAAAGATTCCCCTTCCCTGTTATAACTGTGAATTCAGTCTAAATACATCTCCATGTCTTTAAACGTTAAATCTTGTGTTGGAAAAAGGTTATGTGATGTAACACCAGCATTTATAAGCGTATTCATTCAGTTGCACATCTGTTATACCGAAGATATATGAACACATTTTATGATATCATAATAAGACACACTCTGAGTGAATATCTAGTGTATCATGCATATAATGAGTAAGAGAAAAATACTTGCACTTTCATATCTGTGAATGAAGGCAATAACAGTAATTGTTGGGGCACAAACAGTAGGCAAAAGCATGAAATGCGTAAACCTGCAGGTTTACAGGAGCTAATAGGCAAAGCTGCCATTACCCAAAGCTGCTTAGCCATGCTTACTCCACTAAACATTCATTTCAACACTGGCCCAGAGTGACTAAACCATTACTATCAAGCATTTGGCATCTTAATAAACACTACATGTCTCAGGTTACAAAACCTATGGGTAACTTGACCATTACGCAAGTCGAAAGCATGTTTACCTCCATCGTACCGCCCAAATTAATGATCAATCACTGTATTTGGCTTTCGTTCGCTACCTCGATCAACAGCACTGGATTCAAAACTGTTATTCACTGCTCTGGCATGAGCGTAATGGCCGACGAGGTAGGTTTACATCATTTCATCGAAAAGCGGGGATTTGAAGTGGTGATGAGGGGTCCCTGTGATCTGCTGCCTCCGTTGGACCAGAAGGAGAAGATGAAATGCCTAACAATGAACTGTCACCTCCCCTTCTCCACCAACCCGAGGTAGGCGAGCTTCCTGGCAGGTGGTGTCCTCTTGCCGCCAACCCGTCTCCATGCCTCTTGTGGTGCAGTGGAGACACATGCCTGTGAAGAGATTTTTCTGTGTGCTGGTTACAGCTCTCACAAACCTGATGCATGCAGAACTCATGCTCTCACCTCTTATTGAGAGCAGAGAGCACAGCTCTAGGAATGGGAGGAGGAGGGAAGGAAAGTGGGACATGGGTTGATGGAAGTGTGACGGTAGTTTGGCAGGACACTGTATTGTGTTTCTTGTAATAGGACTCCTTTCCTCTGCACAGTTAATGCACAGGCTTATCTTGTAGGCATAGACTTTTGAATGGTGGAGGAGGTATTTTGTAAAATTGCTCATGAAGTAGCTTTTCACATCAGCAGATTTTAACCTTGGTGGAAAACAGGACTGCTATTGATAGTTTTGTTTTCCACCCTGTTTGTAGGGATCATTATCAAAACATTCATCAAAATCCAGTGGCACCAGTGAAAGCATACCATTTTGATGTTGAGAAGTCACATTAGTTCCAAAGAAAATTACTTTATCTAGACTCTCCTTCCTAAAAGTTAACAAGACTTAACGAGGCCTACAACAAAAGGAGAAAGCCCCATAAAGCAGAAAATATTTTAAACCTGTGTCCCGTAGTAAAAAGCGTGACACATACCATGCTCTGATAAACCAGGAAAACTTCAAGCTGCAAATGGTGATTTTTAACCACAACAAAAAGGAAATAATGACAAAATGATTTCACAGAATACAGAATACTTAACAGTTGCAATCAATTCAAATCAAAAACAAAACTCACTTCATTCATATATTGTAGAATCCTTTACTGTGTACTGTAATAAAAACTGTTCTAGGTTGTCACCATGTTTAGGGGTCATAGAAAACTTCAAAGGGTTAGGTGTCCTGAAAATTGATGTCTTTATCTCACGTTTCACCTTTGATGTTGTTCAAAGCCGCTCTGAAACACAGCAGCCCTTCTTCATATTGTTGCAACTGTAGGTTAAAAAAGAAAACAAAAAAACTGCAAACCTTTCTGCATTGCAAATGAGAGAGCAATCATTTCACCATGGGCCCCTCTGAATTATACCAATATACTACATGTGTACCCCATTCTCCTAGTGACCCCCTGGGAAAGATGAATGCCGTTGTGAAGACATACTTGTTCATTTCACACCTATCCTCATTTTTAGAAAATCATGCTAGCTTCCATGTAAGACATGAGAAGCTTTTAAATTGCAATCTTTATTACTGTAATCAACCCGTCTGCGAGCATGATAGTACATAAACAATATTGCCTGAAATCTTATCAATTCTCAGGAGGAACAATTGTACGCAGTCTGTGGCCCACAGATCTGAAAACTCGTTTTCCATCAGTTTTTGGTCTGAATTTGAGCTCTTACGCTCATTAGCCCAGTCACCGTGCCAGAACAAAAGTAAAATGTGCTGGGTTTTCTCGTTAGAGTGTCTTAAACTGCACTAGAATTTGTGCCTCCAAAGCAACAAAGTACTTAACTGTGTAGGTCAAAATATCCGACTGAAAGTGAATACCATAGACTGAATCTCACTATTCATTTTCATTCTTATATGCACTTTCTCTTTTCTATATAGCTCTCTGTCTCCCATGTGATGAAGAGGTGAAGTGGGGACCTCTGGATAAGAAAACTGAACAGTTTCTAACTTCTGTGGATGAAAAGAGATCCTTACTTGTAACGCTGGAGGCTGATTGCTTGTAAGCACGTCAGGAGTGAGCCTACACCTCCATGGTCATTCTCTTTACTGACGCATTCCCCCATCGTTGACCAAGCAAACCAGGACTGCCTAGATGGAACAGCCACTCCCCATTGTGTGCTGGCCGGAAAGTGAACTTTGGTATATGGTAAGGTTTCAACCATGGAGTCTGGGATGGTGTATAGATGAAGCCAGAGGATGTCCGTTCAGCGGCTTGTTTATATGGTTGAAATCAAGCATGTGGGAAGAGAAAAAAAGAGGGAAGTCTTATCATAGGATACAATTCCACCAATTGTAGTTTTACCCTAAAGTGGACTACAGTTTCCAGTAAGTCATCTCTTCATATACTTTGGATTTTTTGTGGCTCAGCTAGTAAACCAAGTTCAAACAGATGTAGCCAAAGAGCATCGATAATGTGATCTCTTGAGCTTTCTCTGTAGTAAGTAAAAGCGCGGTTGGGAGTGCACACTTTGAACACTTTTTTTACGGGAGAAAGAGTGACAACGAATTGCAAGGGATGCATTTGACCAAAGTTGCAGCTCCCCACTTAAGACAATGTGTTGCTTCTGCTGCGTGCTGTAAACATGTCCATGACTGTACTCACCTGTCTTTGGAGGAGTAAATTTGTATGATACTTTATTGGATGCACTGGGTAAAATGTTACATTTGGCCTCCTGCAGAACGTTGGACGAGACTGCTGTAAACAATGAGGGACTGGAATATGAAATCTGAAGGTAATTGAAAAGTTATCCTAGAGCACCAAGACTGCAGCAGGCTTTGAAACATTAGAAAAAACTGCAGTATGATCTTGTCACTTTTGTACCTCCTTACTGCTGGGTTGAACATTTTGAAGCCTACTGGGGCCTAGATTTATTTACAGCCACAGTGATTCTGACTTCACTTTTTCTGTCTGAATTTTAGAGAAGTCAGTTTACATGAAGCTGTAAAAAAAAGTCCTTTTCCTGTTTGTGCAGGAATAGAGCTAAGATGACTGACAGTTTTAGTGATGAGGTGTATGATCCAGGAGAAATTGCTGCAGCAGATAATGCAAACTCGTTGGAGCAGGATAGAGTATGGTTATTTTTTGAGCATTTAGCACTCTGTTTCCTATCTTGAGATCTTAGGCTGATGGGATATTCCTTGACATGGAAACGGTCTCTGCAGACATGTTACTAAGCAGCAAATCATTATCACAAACATTATAGTCTAAAACATGAAAAAAGAGCCTTTTATAGTTACAAAAAAAGATTTCCAAATTGTTTTCAATGTAGTGCTGTAAAACCCACTTTGCTGCTTCTTCTTCAATTGGTTGTTACATCCAACACCTAAGAAAGTCCTTCTGGCCTCTTTAGAAGTGAGATTTTTCCCTTAAAGTGAACTCACCACCCCACATCTGACAAAGTGTTTCTTCAGTCAAGTGACACTTGTCTCTTGACAAGCATGCCTCTTATGAAAGAAAGCCCATTTTTCATGAATTGGCAGTCGCCCCTTCTAAATTGATGCTTATATCTCAGGAATTAATGTTGTTCTTTGGTGAAGTAGAGTCAGCCTCTTCGCTCATGCCACTCACCGCCCTTGAAGAGACACCCCTCTCCTCATTAATATAGGCTACATGAAGCCACAGCCCAACTCCACCTGTCATTAAGTGACCCCCGAAATCTCATGCTGTAACCTTGGCATAGTGATGCTTAGTTCTTGTGAAGTGAGGTTGAAGATTGTTACCCTGGCGATAGGACATTCCCCACTTTGAAAATAATTATCACTTGTGAACTGACGCGCACCTCACATAAACTGACATCTATTTCTTTACTTTTTTGTGATCAACACCCTTCTTTTGTGAGGTGGCACCTGCCTTCTGAATTGATGCCTACCTCTTGTAAAGTCATTTGTCTCTGGAGAACAGTTTAAAGCTCTCACAAGGTGCCCTTTTTACTATGTTGAAGGGCTGATCTTACCTCGGGAAGTGATTTTTTCCTCATAAAAGAATAACTGCCTCTCTGAATTTGATGCACACCTCACTTTAACGTAACCCCAGCCTTCTTCAGTGAAGGAAACTCATGTTCATCTCTCCTGAAATGACAACTGCCTCATAAATCAGTCCCTGTATTTTGTGAAGTGACTGCCACCTCTAAAGAAAAGATTCAATCCTCTTGTGAAGTGATGCTGGTCTTTTGGCAAGTTACTTCCTTTGAAGTATCTATTTTTGACCATGAAACAATTGATGCTTCGTGAAGTGCAGTTACCTTCTCGTGAATTGGTGTCTGCTTCTTGAACTGATGGCCTGACATGAACTGATGCTTGCTTGATACGTTGATGCTCATCTCAAATCAACTAATGCCGGACTCTGTTGACGTGATGCTGGTCTACTTGAAAGGATGCTAGTCTCATTTCAAGTAATGCCAATTTTACATCAACTAATGCTTGACTTTTTGCATTGTTGCTTGTTTTTTGTAGCAATGCTCCTCTCATTGAAAGACACATTTTCTTGCCTTGTGATGTCACTTATCGTAAAGTGATACTTGCTTCTCATTGGTGCCTCATTAACTGATACCTGCGTCTGATGTGAGGGTTGATTGTCAAGATGACTACATACTGGGGAAGTGATACTTGCTTCTGGTTAAGTGATTTCCTCATTGAGGTAATCACCCTCTTGTGAAACGATGTGTGGCTCTTGTGAAATGTCCTTCATCTCATTGGGAAATAACTGTGAATTGAGACCTGCTTCCCAAAATGCCAAGTTCTCCTCCAGTGAGCCTAAATCCCTCTTATGTTTGAGACGTCTTATAACTGCTCCCCCCTCACTTTTGTATTGAGTAAATTGTGTATTTACTCTATGAAATTATTTTTATTTAATAAAAAAACATGAAACTTGTTCTGGAAATTATTTGTGGACTATGAACATTAAATTGCAATGCTGGTACAAACTCAGCTATATCATTTCTCCATATAAATGGTAACCCAGCCAAACTACTTCTCTTTTTTCTTATTTTGATGTAAATGCAAATATGGTGTCTTATAACTCCTTTCTCATTTTTTTCACTTTGTGCGACTCCTAATTATTAGCCGTTGATATCTGTAACACGTATCTGATAGAGACTTCTAGTTGCAGATTCCTTCCTTTAAAATTTCCCCCATGTGTCAGACTGGATCTGTAGATTTTTCTTCGAGCAGTACTCTTGTGTGCCGTTGGTTGACTCAACGTCTGTCGTAGGCGTTGTGGTTGTTGTGATGATATCGCGGTCGTATATAGGCACCACCCCGGTGCACTGACTTCAGTTCTTTACTTTCTGCACCAGCTTATCCACAGATCTAGAGAAGAGCTACTCTCAATCATTTTTTGTCTGACTTTTCAACGTTTTGTTGAACTTTTTTCCGACCTGGTGCATCAACATGTCGTCCAAAAGACCGGGTTCAAGCTGTGTGATGCCTGTCACCGCATGATGTCTGACGGATCTGCACCTCTTGTGCTTGTGGTGCCTGGAGCACAACCACGACCCAAAGTTGTGCTCTGAGTGCCGGGCCATGAACCTGAAGGCTTTGAGGAAGCAGTCCCTAATGCTTATAGCAACCCGCCGCTTGGCTCCGCACCGCTCCCGGTCTTGCTCGCAAGGAAGGTCACGAGACCGCTCGTGGAGCCATCACCACCAGTCCTCATCCCACTTCAAGTCCTCTAGACATTTGGGTCACACGAAGAAGTAAAAAAAGAACAAGGGTTCTTCAACTTCACCCCATTGCTTGGACGATGTGACACAGGAGGAGTGTTGTCGTTCTAGCCCTATGTCCTCTGAGCCTGGTTCTGGGTCGCCTCCCTGAGTTTGCTGGAGCCACCCCAGCCCAACTCAGGGAGTTTTATGAGGCCATGTGCCTCATCTTTCGGCTGCCCTGACCCTCCTGTGATGCCTTTGGGCCCAGTGAGGCCAGTGGGGGCCCCTTGGGTTCCGTGCTGGCAGCTTCGGCCTCGGCTCCGTAGAGCATCCCGGAATTTATTACCAGATCCAAGCCGACACCGGTCATGCCATTGCATCCTTCCCAAGTGCTGGTGCAGAAGTCTACGCTCCCAACTTCGGTTGAGTTGGCTTCTGTGGCTGTCAGGACTAACCATCTGACTGAGGTGCTTCAACCCAGGACTTCTACGTCTGAACCCCATTTGCCCTTCAATGAAGCCCTCACTGATGTCCTGCTGGGGACATGGTTTAAATCCAGCACAGGGGCTCCTATCAACCGGACAATCACCCGCGGCCATAGGCCTGCGCCTAACAACCCGAAATTCCTGAACCAACTTCCACCACCTGAGAGCTTGGTCATCCAGGCTTCCTCATCTTCTTGCGCATTCCCTTCTTCACCACCGGACAGGGAATCAAAAAGACAGGACCAACTCGGGAAGATGATGTTCTCTTCCTCCAGTCTGGCATTGTGGTCCATGAACACTGCATGCCTTTTGGGCTGCTACTGCCATACTTTGTGATATGGTCATTCTGGCCACAGGTCCCCGAGTAGGCCAGGGCCATTCTTTCACAAGCCGTTGCTGACGGGAGGGATGCAGTCAAGTTCACGATTAGTTGTGGCTGGACACAACCGATTCAGTAGGTAAATTGGTTGCGTTGGGAGTGGCCATGTGTCACCATGCTTGGTTGAGGACGTCTGGCTTTTTGGGGGATGTTTCCAGCAGTCGCTTATGGACATGCCCTTCGAAGGCACCCGTCTCTTCAAGGACAAAGCGGACTCGGCGCTCAAGCGCCTTAAGGAGTCCCGTGTTATAGCTCGGTCCCTTGGCCTTGCAGCTGCTCCTCACCCCCCTCAGTCCACTTTTAGCTCCTTTCTCGGATACGGAAGAGGTACCCAATCGTGTCCATTTCCCTCCAGCCACTGTGCCACGCATGCTGCCCAGCCTCTGCTTGGTCAAGGATGCAGGATCCAATGTTCCTGTGGATCAGGGAGCCAGTGGTCGACCCACTCCACCAAAATCCCCTACCCCTTCTGCTGCAGCCCCAAACCTTCCTAGCCAGTCGCTCCATCATGGACCAGTTGGAGGCAGGATTCGCCATCACCTGCCCCACTGAGAATCCATCTCGACTGACAGGTGTGTTTTGCAAATTGTGTGAAAGGGCAATTCCCTCCCCTTCGAGACTACCGCTCCTGCCATACCACCATCCTACGATCGGATGACAGAGGATCACTTGACACTTCTCTGCAAGGAAGTTACGGCTCTCTTGGCCTAGGGAGCCATAGAGTGTCCTTGTGCCAGGAGCAGGTCACCGTTGTTATTGCCACTACTTTCTGGTGCCCAAAAACGACAAGGGTCTCCGTCCTATCCTAGACCTCTGGTCCCTCAATCTCTTTTTCAGGAAGGAGAAGATCAAAATGCTCACGCTGGCTCAGGTCCTATCTGGCCTGGGCCCTGGAGACTGGATGGTAGTGTTGGATTTGCAGTACACCTACTCTCATATTCCTGTCCTGCCTGCCCACAGACGTTACCTCCGGTTGGTCGTAGGTCACAAGCACTTTCAGTTCACCATGCTCCCCTTTATCCTTACCAGCGCCCCTCGGGTGTTCATGAAAGTGAGGCGGTGATTGCAGCTCATCGGCACCGGCAAGGGGTTTCAATCTGCCCCTACCTCAACAAATGGCTGTTGAAAGCGGGTTCGCCCCAGGCTGTTGACTCCCACCTCCAGACTACAGCAAACTTCCTGCATTTGCCGGGGTTCACTATAAATGTGCCGTTTCGGGCTGTTCCCCCCCTGAGTGGTGAGCCCAGGATATTCAGGCTATGATACCGATATTTCAGACTCTATCCTGACTTTTGGTGAGAATGACTCTGAGGCTGCTGGGCCTCATGGCCTCCTGTTTTCTGCTGGCTGCATACGCGGGCTCTGCAGTGGGACCTGAAGTTCCAGTGGGCGCAGCATCAGGGGAATCTCTCCGACATGGTCCAGATCTCGGAGGGAACTGCGCAAGATCTGCAGTGGTGGCTTTTGAACCATGATTGGGTCAAAGGCAGTTCCCTCTCCCTTTCCCAATCAGATCGAACATCAGTGACAGATGCGTCACTCCTGGGATGGGCTGGCCACATAAAGGAGTCGGAGATCAGAGGCCTCTGATCTCCGGTGGAGTCCGGGCTCCAATTCCACCTTCTGGAGCTCAGGGCGATCAGGCTTGCATTGCAAGCATTTCTTCCCTTTCTTAAAGGAAAAGTGGAGCAGGTGTTCACGGACAACACTACCGCCATGTCATGTGGTACTGCAACAAGCGAGGTGGGGTCGTGGACCCTTTAGCAAGAGGCTGTGCGCCTTTGGATGTGCTGCAACGTCCGAGCATATCCCTGATGGTTCAACATCTGGTGGGCTCTCTGAACGCCAGAGCTGACAAACTCAGCAATCAATGCATGGTCAATCACAAATGGCATCTCCATCTGGAGGTGATGCAAAGTCTCTTTTAGTAGTGGGGGAAGCCTTGGTTAGGTCCGTTCGCCTCTACAGAGAGTGCACAATTTCAGCTGTTGTGCGTGTTGGAGTTTCCACTTCTGCCCAGAGTTCTCAAGAACATCAAAAACAACCAGGCCCAAGTAATTCCTGTGGCTCTGGACTGGTCACGAAGACCCGAGCTTCTCAGCATGACCATCGTCCTCCACTCAGGATGCCTCTTCAGGTGGCTCTTCTGTCGCAGCAGCAGGGGACAGTTCTCCACCCAAATCTGTCCAGTCTCTGCTATCTTAAGTGGAGATTGAGTGGCGGCAGTTGACGGCTTTCAGCCTTACACCTGAAGTCTGTAATGTTATCTTGGTAGCCAGACATCCCTCCACCAAAACGGTATACGCCTCTCGGCATAAATTGGTGGCATGGTGGACCAACAAGTCTGTTGATCCCATCTCTGCACCTCAAGGTTCTTTTGTTTATACTATCTCTTGCCCAGCAGGGGTCTGCTCTGGGCACCCTTAAGGGTCATCTCTCTGCTTTTTCTGCTTTCCTCAGACTACCTTATCACCCCTCCTTGTTTGAGCCTCCCATTGTTGGGAGATTCCTCAAAGGCCTTACCCACATCGTTCTGGTGCACCACGATCAGTGTCTTTCATGGCTCAGTGATTCTGGCGTGGAAAGTTGTGAAAAGAAACTGATGTCAGCGCGCCAGGGGTGGCACCTCTAAACGACCACAATGTCATCACGGTGACCACAACACCTACAACGAGCGTGGAGTCGACCGACACCACCTGACGGCACGCAAGGGTACAGCTCGAAGAAAAATATCCAGATCAAGTCTGACACTGTGGGGGAAATTCTAAGCTAAGGAATCTGCAACTAGAATATGTCTACCAGATAATTTGTTAACAAAGGTAAGTAACTTGTTCATTTAACTTTTGCCTGATATTAAATTAACTGGGAATTGTTAAATTGATGAAAGCAGAGGAGGATTTTTCTCCCTTACTTGGCCTGTAAAACCCGGGTTACTGATGTGGGAGCGTGCTGCGTATGTATTGCACTACATGTTCCAGATAATCTTGTTGGTTATTGTGATTAATTATTGGTGTTCAGCTATAGACAGTGGAATGAACAATGTGCAGAGTATTAAACATTAGAGAAGAAGCAAATGGCAGGCAGATCAGAGAACTTATTAGCGGAATGGCAGCAGTACATTTCTGAAGTCTGTATTCAACTGAGTGGTGTCTTTTTGATTCACCTGCAGGTGACCAAGGGTTCTTTGCATTTCTCCTGAAACTGATAAAAACAGGCTTATGTCCTAGACTAGATCTGAGCATCCAAGAATAAAGTGGAATCAGTGTTCAAAACTCAAGGTTGACATTGGAAAGTCGGCTAACTCATGTGACTAGAATTACTTTCTTCGTTGACATTCATCTAGAACTAAACGTAACCCATTTAGTCAGAGACCTCCAATAGGAGATGCCAGAAGTTCTTAACCCCATCACCAAATGCGCCGGCTCTTTCATAGATGAAGAATGAAAGTGTTTTAATAGCATTTACCCCCCGGTCTCCCCACTTAAGCTGCTGTAGTGACAGGCGACCAACTGTTTTGTGGTATGCCACCGAAACAAGCAGTGGCTCATGAAGGCATTCAGTTTAGCCATGAACGTTATTTTAGCCTGATAACTATTGTTGATCATTGTGTGGACATTCAAGTTAATATTGAGTTCCTGAGAGTATTGACTAATCTAGAGGATTCATTTGGTCTAAATAATCTTCTAAAGTTAATAGTGAGCAGTTATTGGCTTCGTCTAGCTCCGCAGCCCAAGATGCAGATTGTGCCACGTGTTTGATGCTACAGAGCTCACACATTGGGTTAATACTATAGTAAACATAAAGCACAGAAAGTCCTATTGCAGCCTGTACAGTGTTCTGTAGCACCAATTAATACAAATTTTAATGTATCACATCTGCTATGAATATCACGAAATGCAAGATGGACTCTGGCTCATTGGTTTTGTTGTTAGCGGGGCTACCGTTACACAGTCCTCTGATTATTGATATTCCAAATAGTTTTTCAACCCATTAGTTCGGATGAAGCGTTCTGTTAAAGTGTTTCAGATTTATAATAGCTATAGTTTGTCCCCTGGTAGAAAGCGATCATTGTTCCTGGAGTTGTCATTCTTCCTTCTGGCTGGTTCAAGGGTTCAGGGTGAATCCTTTAAAAATACTAGTTAAATTAGTTGGTCTCAACTTCTTTTGAGAGCCTCTTAAGTTTATGACACTCCAGTTGAACTTACTACATTCCAAATGGTTTTGTGTACTAGATCAGGTGGGAGTGATGTATGGATTGCGTGGGAATCAGCTATCTCCATCTCAGTCCTGCATTTCTGTCTGAAGTTAAAGTTAGCGGAGAGTAGGTTGCCCCTTTTCCGCTTCCTCTACCATTTTAAAAACTTTATCTTTTTAGAAAAATATTAAGTGACTGATTTTTATTGCTTTTTTCAGAGATAGATGTAGGCTTGGTGAGGGGAGGTCGGGTAACTGAACTGTTTATTCATGTGGCTCTGTGTTTTGGTTTATGGTGGAGTCCCAGGGCCTTTTATTTTTTATTCCAGCACTGCTCATTGAGGCGGCCTAACTCCAGTGACACCTTTGCTTCTCTGCACGCCGTAAGCAAAGGAGAAAAGATAGAAATAGAAAGAATGAGATAATGACATGTTTGCGAGCAGATGCATCTTCAAGCATCTCCACAGGGAAATATCGAGAGAATATTACAACGGCATCGAGAGGTTACAGCAGAACCAAAGGCTGAGCCAGCTGCCAGTGGAGGTCCAGAGGGGCAAGGAGACCCTCACAAATTACAAACACTCTCACGGGGCATGCAAGCTCCCAAGGAGAATGGTGGAGAGGACAGATAATAGGGCGATGACATCTTGGCTCGCCACCACCACAGTAGTCGAGCTTTCTGAAAGACAACCCAGCTTGAAGCTACATACTGCGAAATGCCACTCGAAGATGCACCCACACCCTTAGAGGCTCACCCGAACATGAGGGAACCGAACACTTGGCAAGACAGATGCAGATATTCAAGCATTAGGCGGGGTCAGAAAAGAAACTACCCGGCCGGGCACAGCCATCAGTCTTGGGACCCCAGCAGCTGCAGGGATCCTGAGAACTGCCCAGCCAGAGGTTAGAATCATAAAAACAAACTATGGCTGCAAAAAGGGAAATCTGTGACGAGGACTACTCAAACCTCCAACCGCAGTCAGGGGGCGCCCCGGGTAACTACTCATCCTCACCAGCAGAAGAGCTGGACACAAACATTTTAATATTTTCTCTAGAATAGGATCACAAGGGCGGTATGGCCCTCTCCAAACTCCCCTACACGGATGACTTGGTGCTTAGAAGTCACACGCCAGTCGGTCTACAGCGCCTCATTAATGTTACTCAATTATACTCAGAACAAAAGAGGTTAAAAATGAATTTTGACAAAAGGAAAACCATGTCGGTGAACAATATGAAAGGGAAAGCCTCAAGCTGGTACGCTGCAAGTGAACTTTTACAGTCTGTGGTGGAGTATAAATACCGAGGTATCATCATAGATAAAAAAAGGCTCTTTTAAGCAACAGAAAGAACCCGTGCAGAGGAAGGGGAACATGCTCGCCCTGGCTTTAAGAAATTTAAAGAGGGAAGAGGTGGGTCCGACATTGACACCACTGCTCTGGGTAATCCAAGCAAAATTGATCCCACCCATAATCTATGGGAGCAAGTCACTATGTGGGAGGGATGCAGCCGCATTGGACGGAATCATGGTCGAGCATATAGATGAATTTGGGGAGGGCAATAATCTACTTCCCCTGCCCAAATATGGCTGGAGTTTGGGCTCCAGAAACAATCACTTGCCGGGGGTGCACATATTAATAGTTGGCACAAAATTAAGACGTCCGAGCTGAACACATTGAATTCGCATCTGTGGTTGGAATTGATGACCAGGGGTTGCTCTCCTGCCAAAACTTACCTGACGGAATTATTAACATATCTTGGTTTACAGGATCTTTGGGAATCGCCTCCAACCCACACCAGCCGAAAGTGACTAGTAAACAAAACCATAAAAATAACATCATTAATGGAGGACAAGGTGTAACTGGCAGGAAGAGCCCCAGGGTACCTGGTGCTGCACAGCTACAGGAAAGCAGTAGCCCAACCTTACCTTCACATGGGGGTATTCCAACTACATAAAAGAAAGGTTTTTGAAGTACCAACTAGGCATACTACCATCAATTCCACATCAACCACCATGGAAGCGCAATCCCACCGTCACTGATTGCCGGTTGCGTGGAAAGGGGAAAGGAGAAGGTGCACCTGCTACGGCCACGTATAATCACTGTGGAAACACAGAAACTCGCTCCAACGTAAGCCAGATCCACAAATGAACAAGTACGGAATCACTTCACAAAGCCAAGATGATCTGTCATGAAATGTCAGGTGGGGGGGTGGGGGAGGACCACTTGTGAAGCATGTTCTGTAACCCTAGAGCCACCTAGTCTGCGGACCCGAACTAAGCTTTTTTACTATCTGGCTCCTTAAAAATTTCTATTGGAGCTTACCTTTACAGTTATTGCTTATTAAAAATGTTCGGTCCGGATAGTTGAGCGCGACTGCCCAAGTAAATCTCTCACATCTTCTCCACACTGCACTGGTAAATGTTTAACTAGCGGCCCACAAAATAAAATGCTATTTGCACATAGGAAACTTCAAGGGCCTCATTACAGAGAATCTTGTAACTGTAAATACAGGGAGTGCAGAATTATTAGGCAAATGAGTATTTTGACCACATCATCCTCTTTATGCATGTTGTCTTACTCCAAGCTGTATAGGCTCGAAAGCCTACTACCAATTAAGCATATTAGGTGATGTGCATCTCTGTAATGAGAAGGGGTGTGGTCTAATGACATCAACACCCTATATCAGGTGTGCATAATTATTAGGCAACTTCCTTTCCTTTGGCAAAATGGGTCAAAAGAAGGACTTGACAGGCTCAGAAAAGTCAAAAATAGTGAGATATCTTGCAGAGGGATGCAGCACTCTTAAAATTGCAAATCTTCTGAAGCGTGATCATCGAACAATCAAGCGTTTCATTCAAAATAGTCAACAGGGTCGCAAGAAGCGTGTGGAAAAACCAAGGCGCAAAATAACTGCCCATGAACTGAGAAAAGTCAAGCGTGCAGCTGCCACGATGCCACTTGCCACCAGTTTGGCCATATTTCAGAGCTGCAACATCACTGGAGTGCCCAAAAGCACAAGGTGTGCAATACTCAGAGACATGGCCAAGGTAAGAAAGGCTGAAAGACGACCACCACTGAACAAGACACACAAGCTGAAACGTCAAGACTGGGCCAAGAAATATCTCAAGACTGATTTTTCTAAGGTTTTATGGACTGATGAAATGAGAGTGAGTCTTGATGGGCCAGATGGATGGGCCCGTGGCTGGATTGGTAAAGGGCAGAGAGCTCCAGTCCGACTCAGACGCCAGCAAGGTGGAGGTGGAGTACTGGTTTGGGCTGGTATCATCAAAGATGAGCTTGTGGGGCCTTTGCGGGTTGAGGATGGAGTCAAGCTCAACTCCCAGTCCTACTGCCAGTTCCTGGAAGACACCTTCTTCAAGCAGTGGTACAGGAAGAAGTCTGCATCCTTCAAGAAAAACATGATTCTCATGCAGGACAATGCTCCATCACACGTGTCCAAGTACTCCACAGCGTGGCTGGCAAGAAAGGGTATAAAAGAAGGAAATCTAATGACATGGCCTCCTTGTTCACCTGATCTGAACCCCATTGAGAACCTGTGGTCCATCATCAAATGTGAGATTTACAAGGAGGGAAAACAGTACACCTCTTTGAACAGTGTCTGGGAGGCTGTGGTTGCTGCTGCACGCAATGTTGATGGTAAACAGATCAAAACACTGACAGAATCCATGGATGGCAGGCTTTTGAGTGTCCTTGCAAAGAAAGGTGGCTATATTGGTCACTGATTTGTTTTTGTTTTGTTTTTGAATGTCAGAAATGTATATTTGTGAATGTCGAGATGTTATATTGGTTTCACTGGTAATAATAAATAATTGAAATGGGTATATATTTTTTTTTGTTAAGTTGCCTAATAATTATGCACAGTAATAGTCACCTGCACACACAGATATCCCCCTAACATAGCTAAAACTAAAAACAAACTAAAAACTACTTCCAAAAATATTCAGCTTTGATATTAATGAGTTTTTTGGGTTCATTGAGAACATGGTTGTTGTTCAATAATAAAATTAATCCTCAAAAATACAACTTGCCTAATAATTCTGCACTCCCTGTATAAAGTACTCCTTTCACATTTTTTCCTTTTATCTCCCTTTTCATGAGTTTGCTCATGGGTCAATCCATTATTTAGGTGGCTTCTCAAAAAGTTTTAACTGTTAATAGTATTTGTTTAACTGTGCAAAGGTTTTAATTAATAATGCATGAATAAAATGAATTAAAACTAAATCCTTGCTCCAGTGTATTCTAGGCGGGTGGGGTGGCGCTTTGGTCCTTCATTCCTGACCATACTTATCTGTAAAGGGAGGATGTGCAGCGGACAGGCACAGCGGGCGCACCAGAGGCAAGCCCATCTGCACCCATCAACGTCCCGGAAGCGTCCAGTGCCAGCTACTCTGCTCATTTATTGAGAGAGAATGGGATAAGATTGATATACTTTAAAGCTGACCTACTTTCTCTCAATACCTCTAATACTTGCCCCAATAAAATGGACCTTACTAGGTAGTCAACGCTCTACTTGCACTCTTTTCAATTTTAGAATAAAAACATGTACTATCAGGAATTCGAGCTGGAGCATCTCCACCCAAACAAAGGGAAAGAACCTTTCTTAGCACTCCTTAATCATGCGCGCGCTCTCCAGAAGCATGCGGTCTCTGTATTTGACCTTCCCTATGATGAGAAGCCGAAGTGCTATTTATTACAGAAACCTGGTTGTCAGTTTCATCCAAACCTATATTAGAAATGGTTGTGCCCCTCAATCAATGACACCCGAAAAAAAGCAAAAAAAGCAAATATGTAAAAATGTTGAAAGAGCCTGGCAAAACAATTATGGTACTGAGGACAAAGCCAAATGCAAAATTGTGTTCAAGAATTATTCAGCCCTTACCAATTCCACAAGAAGGGATTTTATGAAGGAAGGATCAAAAGGGCAGAAAACAAACCACAAGACATTTTTAAAATGGTAAAGAGCTTCTTAGATCTAGCTGTCTCCCATCTCAGTAAGGCTCCTTCAGCCCAGTGATGCTCACAACTGGCCACTTTCTGTAAAATTGAGGACGTTCACGATAGTTTATCTAAAACAGGAATTTTAGATGCAGGGTCCCTGTCTCCAACCAGGCCTTCTTGCAATACATATTTGTTAGAAATGGGGTCTTTGGTTGGCAGTCAGGTTACCCCCTGTCCCAGCAAGGACCCTCACTCTAGTCAGGGTAAAACACACACAATCCAAATTATCCTGTGCCCACCCTCTGGTAGCTTGGCACTTAGCTTTACTTAGAAGGCAATGTGTAAAGTATTTATGCAACAAATGATGCAATAACACAGTAGACACCACAAAAATACACAACACAGTGTTTGGAAAAAATAAATATAATATTTATCTGGTAAGATGCAGGTCAAAAACGATCAAGAATCAATAAGTATAGGTTAAAATATCACTGTAAAAATGATATAAAGGGTCTTTAGTCCTTAAAAAAGCAACAAGTGTCTCTTGCAAGCACAAAGTACCTGATTTGCATTCAAATTCTCTGCAGGGGTCGATATCTCCAGCTGCACACAGATGAGGCGTTGTTTATTTTTCACGCAGGGAAGGCTTTGCATCGATTTCCGGCACGCGGACTTGGATCCTCTTTGGGTTGCTGGGTTTTCGGACACCTTGGGATGATGCGTGGAAATCCTGGGTACGCAGGGTGAAGTCACAGTAGCTGCGTCGATCCGGTGAGCGATGCATGGAAATTTCTGATGCATGGCAGGAATGTCGATTCCTCTCAGAAAGTTGGGCTGCATCGTTCCAGGTCGGCTTTGCGTCGATCCAGTGGACCATGGGTCGAAGTTCTGGTTTCAACGCTGGCGCTGCATCGATCTTGTCGGGAAGTCTGGCTGCGTCATTCTGGTTCAGCGTGCGGTGATTTTTTCACTGCAATGCATGCTGTGCATCGTTTCTTGCAGGCTGTGCATTGATTTTTGCCACGGAAGGGGTTCTTTGCAGAGATGAAGTCTTTTTGGTCCTGAGACTTCAAAGAACAGGAAGCAAGCTCTATCCAAGCCCTTGGAGAGCACTTCCCAGCAGAGCCAGAGGACAGCAAGGCAGCAGTCCTTTGCAGAAAAACAGTCAGGGGAGTCCTTTGGGCAGCCAGGCAGTTCTGCTTGACAGGTTGCAAGTTCTGGTTCAGGGTTTCTTCTCCAGGAAGTGTCTGGGAAGTAGAAGTGTCTACCTCAGAAGTGTCTCAGGTGGTAGGGTCAGAGACCCTGCTTAAATACCCAAATGTGCCTTTGAAGTGGGGAGATTTCAAAGAGTGGCTTAGAAGTGCACAAGGTCCCATTTCAGTTCCATCCTGTCTGCCAGGGTCCCAGTAGGGGATGTGGCAGTCCTTTGTGCGAGGGCAGGCTACTGTCCTTTTACATATAAGTGTCAGGCCCTTTTCCCTCCCCTCCCAGGAAGAACCATTCAATATGCAGATGTATGCTAGTGTGAATGAGCATCCTGTGTTTGGAGTTGTCTGAGTGAAAGCACAAGGGAGCTGTCAACTAAACCTAGTCAGATGTGGATTGTACGGCACAGAGGGATTTAAGTGTAGAGAAATTCTCACTTTCTAAAAGTAGCATTTCTAGAATAGCAATATTAAATCCAACTTCACCAATAAGCAGGATTTTCTATTACTATTCTGGCAATACTAAATGTGGCTACTCCTTTCAGAATCTACCTCTCAAACAGTGTATGAGGGTAGCCCTAATGCTATCATATGAAAGGAGCAGGCCTCACAGCAGCATAAAACAAATTTAGGAGTTTTACATTACCAGGACATTTAGAACACACCTGTTCTTGTCCTGCCTTTTACCTACTTAGCACCCTGCCCTATAGGCTACTTAGGGCTTACCTTAGGGGTGACTTATATGTAGAAAGAGGGGAGTTTAGGGCTTGGCAATTACTTTTAAATGCCAAGTCGAAGTGTCAGTGAAACTGCACACACAGGCCCTGCAATGGCAGGCCTCAGGCATGGTTGGGTGGCCACTTATGTGGGTGGCACAACCAGTGCTGCAGCCCACTAGTAGCATTTAATTTACAGGCCCTGGGCACATATAGTGCACGTGACTAGGGATTTACAAGTAAATTGAATGAGCCAATTGGGTATGAGCCAAGGTCACCATGTTTTAAGGAGAGAGCATATGCACTTTAGCACTGATTAGCAGTGGTAAAGTGCGCAGAGTCCTAAAGCCAGCAAAAATGAGGTCAGAAAAAGAGAAGGAGGAAGGCAAAAAGTTTGGGGGTGACCCTGCAGAAAGGCCATTTCCAACAATATTGCTCCCTCCCCTTTTTTAATTTGATGTCTATGGAAGAATCCAAGGTGGCCATTTAAATCGAAATCAAGCTCCCCCTCTAATCCCTGTCCCCTGCTGCTCCTAGCTCTTGGTGTGAATGCCATTAATCCTGTCTTGACTTTCATGCTAGACAGGTCTCTAGCATCTGGCATTGTCATGCTACATATAGGCAAACATTCTGCCACTTTAAAAAGAAAACATAAGGCTGATCCTAATTCTCTGAGCAATTAGGCTTGTTTCCCTCTTGTCAGCACATTCAAAACTAATGAAGAAATGTGTTAATCAGCAGGTGTCCAGCTAAATTGAATCTAATGGAGTTCTTCACCCAGGTCAATTGAGGTTTAGGCCAAAATTCAGCTCAGAGATTGCCCTTCTTCAAGTCACTGAACAGCTCCAAAGCACGCTAGATGAAGGTGGGAAAGCAGTCCTGGTATTGGTAGACCTATCAGTTGCTTTTATCACTGTCCCTCATTCCAGGCTGCTTGATCGTTTCCATAATATAGACATCAGAGATACAGTGTGGAGATGGCTAAAATCTTTTCTGGAAAATAGAGGCCAGGAAGTCTGGGTGTCCCCTTTTTCATCTGGCAACAGTTGTGTTCTTTTGAAGTGCCTCAGGGTTCAGCCCTTAGCCCCATGATGTTCAACATCTATATGACTCCGTTGATGGCACTGGTCGAATCCTTGGAAGCCAAGATTAAATCATATGCAGAGGACACTCAACTGATCTTCTCCTTCAAGAAAGGAGAGATGATTACCTCTGATGCTGTTAAACACTGTCTATCACATGTCTTTCTATGGATGGAAAGAAACCAGCTCAAATGAAATACCGATAAGTAGGAGGTCCTTAGCTTTGACCCCAATTTCAGCTTCAAGTTGCAAGCTCACTGGCCAGATGAGGCTTCTTTGCCCAACCTGCAAGTGGACTTGTTAAAAAACTTGGAGTCAAGTTCAATAATCAGATGACTGTGCATAACCAAATCAATACAGTAGTTGGCACGTGCTTCGGACTCTTGCGCTCGCTAAAAAAATTCTGCATCTTCTTTCTGTGCCAGTGAGAATCACAGTGGTACTGGCTCCTATTTTGTCAAGGCTAAAACTACGCTAATGCCCTGTATGCAGGTTTCCAACTATATTTGCTGAGAAAACTGCAATCGATTAAAAAATGTGACGGCTCGCTTGGTGCTTAATATACCATACCAAGCTCATGTCTCGCCACATATGAGAAATCTGCATTGGCTCCCTGTGAACAAGTGGATCTTATTTAAGACCCCTCTCCTAATGCATAGAGCAATGAACCAGGCCCAGCGTATCTATCATCCAGGATATATTATTGTCCTGGGAGAACCCTGCGTTCAGCGTCTGGCCGTCTGGCTGTAGTTCCTAGGGTCCCCCTAACCAAAGCACGGGGGCAAATCCTTCTCATTCCTGGGATCTCAGGTCTGGAATGGGCTACGAGTAGAATTGCAACAAACTGAAGGCGAGAATATCTTGTGAAAGAAACTTAAGATGTAGCTTTTTGCACTTTAACTTCCTTTCTTTCTCTTATCCTCCACATAGCACTGGGTCACTCTTCTGAGGAGCCATGCGCTTAACCAATCTGTCCATTCATTCATACCGTACAACCATCGAATTGCTTTAAAGCAGTCAAAGGGTGGATGCGCACCTTTATTGAGGATGAAAACTCTACAGGTAAACAGTAATCTCCGCAGCTTGTCTAAAGCTGCTTATCACTTTGCATTCGCTAATTCCCCCTTTTTTTTTTAAATCCACGTGATTGTTCAACAGAGACAACTTTGGGACTGAAATACCTCCTGGTAAATGGCGAATATTGTGACCTGGTGATGTTCTTCCAGGTGACTGTATGTCTCAGGCAGCACTTTAGACACATTACTACTGTGAAGGTTAGATAAGACCAAGATATTGAGGTCGTAAGTAACTCTAAGTGTAATACATGTTCCAGAAGCTGTTGTCTGATTAAACAAGCTTGTTTATTGTTCATAGATATTTTATTTGTCATTAAACAACAAACATCAGCCAGCACATGTTTTGTGACTTTTAACATTAATATGTGGCTCCTTTGGGGCCTAATATTTTTGAATACATGTTCCATTTTTTTTTTATTATATGGATGAACAGCCACATGTGGTCTACGGAAGTATCCACTATAGGCCAGTGGCACTTTTATTGTCATGATTTTGGGCGTCGGAATCTTCATCCATGACCATTGAATCCTGGGACCTGCCTCCCAAGGTGTGGGATCCTTTATATATATATATATATATATATATATTTTTTTTTAGGTATTCCTCATTGTCCGGTTTTTCTTAGCAGTGACAGAAACAAACATTTGCAATGCAATAGGTCTCACATTCCTGAGAGTTAGAGCTATTGGCGTGGAAATAGACAATTGGACTTATATTGCCACATAATTTGGTCCTCTCCTGCCACATAGTTCCAGTGGCCCTGCATATAAGTTAAGCACTTTAATTTACCTTCTTCCTCTATCTGCAGCAAAAAAAATTTTTTGTAACTTAGCATCCTAATTTAAATCTACCATGCTAATTCAAATAGAATACCACTTTCACCCCCTCATCACCAGAGTTGCTGGCTAACACAATTCACAAAAAACCTAGAAAACACCTACACCGTGATGGACGCTGGTGAACACAACAAGACATGAGGCACATGGATAACGAGTGGTGTCAGTGGGGTTACACACCCATGTAGGTAGCAAGGAAAGGTACAGATATCCAAGCCAAGTGTTGCGAAGCCTGCTCGTTACATAACGGAGAAGTAGTGTGTGAGTGGGTGAGCATCAGAAAAGTTGGAGAAAAGTAGAAGGGCTAGAATGTATTCTGAAAAGAAATGATGATGCATGTTGTAAGCTTTTGTCCTCAGAAACGTAAGTAATAGTTTGTTGTCATAAAAAGTGACAAACTCACCCTTCCAAGATGGGTTCTCATACTTTAAATTCCCTTTTAAAAAGTAAAGCCAAGTAAAACAAACAGAGCGAGCAAGTTTCCAAACGCCAATGTTTTGCGGCTATATGTATGTGGGAGCGATTGCTATTAAGTTTTAAAACTTTTTATTTTTGCATAAGCACCAGAGACAACACAGTTACAGCAAATGTAGCTTGAAATGTACATCAAATAATTTGGGAGGTTGCCAACTCTGTTCCATGTGACGTTTTAGAGCCAGTGATTCAGGGCATTTCATGCCATGTTTACACAGCAACAAAACACACATTTGCATGTGTGAGGAGCGATACAGATCTTTACAGCTAGGCTCATCTCTTTCATCTAGGGTAGATATCAGCTTTCGAAACAGATGTGAGTGCATTGCAATTAGTTTTCATTGTAAAGATAGCCTGAAGGCATAAGAAAGAACACATCTGACTTTTCAAGCCATCTGCTGAAAGTTTGTTTTTTTACCCTGAAGAACAGTAAATTAGCGAAGAGTAGTCTGGCGGGGGAGGGTTAGATGGTTTGTAGGGTACCGAAAAAGAGAATGTATTGAAATGAAAAGGCCTCTCCACCATACTAGCACACCATACAAAGCTTGCCGTTTTGTAAAGTTAAAATAACGAATACCTCTGTTGTGCTCCTCATATATGTAAAGGGTATTTTGTGCCCTTTGGTTGTTATTCAGTAGCACAGCTATTATGCTCAAAAATGTGTTTTATGAAAACGGCAATTCTGAAACCCAGCAAAAGACTGAGGACAACAAAAACCAGGGGGCATGCAAAAACAGCTATTTATACTGTTAAAAGTGCTTAACTGGCATTGGCTTAAAGAAGCTGATGTGCATTCAGGGGCAGAGCTTGTCCTGGAAATCCCAAGAACGGGGAGGGCGTTGTGCGTGTCCGAAAAAGAGAGAGTGTAAGAAAAGGTAGACAGAGTGGCAAAGTTAACGCAGGAAAAATATGTGAAAAACGGATGAGAGAAGGAAAAGAACAGAGGAAGTGAAAGTGTGAAGGATAGCAGAGAAAGGGAGAGAAGAAGGCAGAGTACAGACTCTGGAGTGAAGGACACAGACTTGAGTGAGATGGACGGGGATCCTGGGTAGAAAGTGCAGAAAAGCAGACAAGTTTGATAAATGTACTGAAGAGTAATCTTGTCAAAGCTGCATGTTCGCTGATTGAAACTCCGAGTATGCAGCACTGATGTCAGAGCAGGAGGACTTCGCCCTTACCATCTGTACAGCCCGAGTCCTCTGAGAGCACGCCGATCTCTGGAAAACCCCTCAGCACACGGGTTTTGCCAAAAACAAACACACACTATAGTCAGTCCCTGCTTGTGCCCCGGGGGCACTGTAAAGTGCACGCTCGATCAGAGCAAAGGAATGCACACAAAAAAAGCATTTGAACTGCAATGAGTCTTGCGTTCGCTCGAGTTAAAGCTATTAGCATTTTCCTGCCACACAAACTGTAAATAAAAAGTAAAACAGTTGACATAAGCGGCTGTCCAAAGCGACGCCGTGAGCTCGCAGAGACAGACAAAAGGAATAAGCATTTGCAATGCAAGAACAGAAAATGCCTGAGGGAGAGTAAGGAATGGAATAAACAAAGTCACACATGACTTACAGATGAAAATAAGTAATACACTAGAGCCCTGTAAACAGAAACAGCCTGGAGCCACTGAAACATCCAGTGCTGTGGTCAAATGCTATTGGCTTTTGAAAAAAGTAATCCCTAAGCACATGCTACATAGGCACAAGTGGAAGGCTACAAATACTAGGGACATGCTCCAGGGGAATGTACAACTGTGGAAAAGGTGGGACAAAGAGCAAGGATTGACCACTAGCAAGCAAGGATTTTATAAGGGCACTGAAACTAACCAGTGAAAAAGCAGAGACCCCACAAATAAGTATATACTAAAGTATATACAAGAGGTCTTGAATGCTCGACCTAAAAAAACTACACAGTTCCTCCCTACAGCCTTGCTCCAACGTCCCCTATGTCTTTGGGGTGTCAGTGTAATTATTCCATCAATGCAGCCACGGTGGGGGGAAGAATCCGTTGATGGAATACTTTAGGTCCGATTGTCTATAAATGACGCTGGTAAACTAATGGATTGGCTGGCTGTTTACTACATCACTTTTGCTTTGATTACATTCTCTGTCGAGGTCTAAACCTGGACCTTTGACGTTGGCACAAAGTAAAGCGGACCATAAATCAGAGACCCATAGGAAGACAAGAAGAACTAAATATTTTAAATGAATAAGGTGCTATATCCAAATATTTCAGGAAATGTGGAGATTTTGCTTCTTTGTCCAAGAATCCCTTACAGATCCAGTGCCTTGAACTAGAGTTGGCCGTCCAAGCCTAGATCTCTTGATGCTTGTACAGCGGTAGAAAGTGTTCAACCCCAGTAAGTGGCATCGGTCCATGGTTGATTGTCTTGTCAGACCAAAGGAGGCTGCAGAATTTCACAGTTAATGGTTGCTGGCTACATGCAGTTGTACAAGCCCAAAGATCGCTGCACGCTCTCAGATTGTGGCGCGCTCTCATAGATTGTGGGACACTCTCAGAGATGTGTGTACACATTCTTAAGAGATGAGTGTGCAGCCCCTGAGGTAGTCCTGCAGGTTTAGAGATTACCATGCAGGAGCGAGACTGATGTTCAGACACAGAGGTGACTGTACACGCCGGGTATGGTTTTCTGTTTTTCCAGGCCCAAGGTCAGAAACGTTTGTGAAGGAGATTAATATATATGGGTAATTGCATAAGTACTGTGCATAGCCTCAGATAATGCCCCATCACATCATGCACTTTACCTCTGAGAAGAGGTCTAGAGAAGATGACGCGTGTTGAGCTTTCCGTTATCTCTAGATACATTTGTGCTCACCAGGCCCTTTGAGTGCCCCTCAAAGAGGCCCTCCAGTGTAGAAAGAGAAAAGGGGTTCTCTTTTTCAAGTCCTGCATCTCATCAACAATAAACGTTCTAGGAAGTTGTTTTAATGACGTCTACTTGGGTTTTGAGATACATTGTGAAAAGTTTGTGAATGGCCCCTTTAAATTGCTGCTTTAAGTCTATAAATGAGGTTCGCATGCATCTCTAGGTACAGACACTCTCCTGAAAAACACATTTTTGAGGGTGTTAAAGTGTTGTACTTTTGTCACACTTTTACTGAAGTTGAAAAATAAATGCGAGAAAGAAACAAAAGCTCAACATTTTACACAATAGAGAATTCCTCATTCGTTAAAAGTAATACTAGGCCCTAATTCCGATTTTTTTTGCACCAAATAAATAAAGATACCATGGGGTACGTTACAAGATTCTGCTGAATAACATGCTAATTTTTGTGCCTACCTCACCAAAGTCTGCATGGTATGGTAAATTCCGTGCACTTTTCCCCAGTTAGATCCCAGCACGCTTTACCTCCAGAAATTTAACAAAGTGTGAGTAATAAACCGCACTCAGAAATTACTGGATGCGGTGAATATCACCCAACTTGGTTTAAGCAGGGGTCGGAAAACACTTAAGCACTCATAAGAGCCTATGACCCAGATTTAAGAGGGCCTAGCGCCATCTAACGACACATTAGTGTAATGTTTTTAGGCTAATGTGGCGTTAGATGGGCAAAAACGCAGCGCCACTTTGTAACCCCTTGCGCCACATTATACCTGCGCCAGGCATAATGTATGCAAAGGGGGCATTCCCCTGTTAGGGGGACCAAAAAATGGCACAAAGAAATCTTAGATTTCTTTGCGTCATTTTTCTTGGCATTTTTTTAATGCCCTCTCAGAGCAGCCAATAAAAGGAAGCACACCATTGTTTTCACTGGGCCTCTGTATGTTTTGCAGGATTAGCCTAAAAATTTTTGGCGCTAATCCTACAAAGCGCCAAGCTAGCATAAAAAAGTTTGACACTAGTTCCCGAACTACCGCCACGGCTGCGCTGTATGTTAAGTACAGCGCATACATGGTGGTGTTAGAGAGGCACTAAGGGGCGCAAGAAAAGTGCAATTTTCATAAATCTGCCCCCATGCTCGCAGAACATGATTGGTCTTTTTCTTTCATCTTATTTACACGCAGTGCAAATCATGTTTGTTTGAAACCCGAGGTTCCTACTCACTCATAAGGATGGTTCAAATGTTATTTTCCCATCAAATGACTCTCACATATATACAGACAACACAAGCCTTTAATTCATTAACATTTATTCAAGGCTAAAGTATAAAAGCAGATTCTTATTTTATTTGCAGAGTTGAATTTAAAAAAATTGTTTCAGCGATGAGGGACAAACTATTCTAAATAGTATATAATTAAATAGGAAAGATGGAAACATTCAACGTGATTTGAGACAATCATTTCTCTCCCACTGGGTCCTGCCCAGAACCCCTCCAGATCAAGGGCCCGATCACAGCTTATTATTAATATGAATCTCAGGTGAACTCACTTGTTTCTGGCAAGAGAATGTCTGCTCCTATCTCTTCCTCTGGTGGGCTTCGAGCAAGAAAGAGACCCCTGGTGATCTACAGCTGGAGTAGTGTGCTACTCGCCCAAAAGCGCTTTGACGCCTCGTCTTTGGTAGTAAGCGCTATATAAATACTATTACAAAACAATACAAATACGTGGCAAGAAATAGCGCCTGGGTTTCAGACTGGAAAGGCTTAATTAAAGGGTATTGAAGTATTATTCTGTTCTTCTCAAGCCGGCCACATAGAAAATTATATAATGAAGCTCGTGTGCTCCCTTTTACTTTAGAGAGACTGAAATTCTGTCCTGAATCAGTTATGCAAGTTTCCCACTTTGCCAGACTGTTAGAATGGGCCTAACTGGCTTCTTTGCTAGGTGCAATGGTGGTCACAAAAGGCAAAACATCATTGTGGCTGGCCCTCTGGAAAACCCTGCACTAGGAATCCTCATTTTGCTGATTCCAACTAATGTTGTGTTCCATCCTGGCCAAGAGGGAAGCTTCTGAGTGTCATTGGACTGCTGGAGCACAGGTGAGTGATGGATTAAAAAAACGAAAGAGGTAAAGATGAAAGTGCCAAAGAGCAAGGGCAGGAGACTCAGGAAATGGTAAAGAAGGTGAGGGGTGGAGGGGAAAGGAGAGCTTCAGGTCAGGTATGCAAGAACGAGACAGAAGTGCAGAAACAGAGGCAGGTGATGGGGAGAAAGAAAGGGGACATGAGAAAAGGGATGCACCAAGAGTAGTCTGGGAAAATAAAAAGCTGAAATAAAAAATTAATCATAATTTTAAACAATTAAGGATCCATTCCCAAATCAGGCACACAATTAGTTGTGTAAGGTCCCACCAAATCGTTTTACTGTAGACCCATCAGAGGTCTGACAGTCCTGCTTTTAATAAGACGTCCACACAAGCTGAATCGTCATCTGTTGCTTAATAATTGATGCTAAAGTTAACTTAAATCGTGGATCTTTTCTTCTTGCAAATGTCACTTGTTCTTGGTCTTATCTCTTTGATCCGATTATGTTCTGCTGAGCTCTTGCCCGTTTTCTGTTGCATTAATTTAATCGTCCTAAACCACAGGGGCTACCTGTGGAACAATTTGGACAGGCGTACCCATAGGTAAAGGCTACAATGTCCAAAAAGGTGCAACTGTCACATCATGGTTTAAAAAAATGTATCAGATACATAAAAGACTGTATCTGTATGGGAATAATTCTAGGAAGCAAAAACCATTACATGCAACAAAATAAGTTCTTATTATGAGGATGCTGGTTTATGTTCAAACATAGACATAGGCCCAGATTTACAAAAAAGTGGCACAGCGTGGCAACACAATTTGCAGCGCTGCGCCACTTTTGAAACGCAGGGATGTGCCGTATTTACTAAAATATGGCGCCCCCCTGTGGTTTCTCCTGCGCGGGTGCTAAAGTTAGCTGCCAACGCAGGCACGCTTGCAACATAGTGCAAGGATCTCTGCATTGAGGGGATAGGTTGTTTATGTGCAGGAAGATGTCCCTTCCTGCACATAAACAGGCTGCAATGGCGACTTGCACTACATAGAAGCACCAAATCGTCAGTTTTGAATGATTGTCTATGTACAGGAAAGGAAACCTTCATGCACACAAACAATCATTCATGGCCTTCTGCTTTTTCTATGTGTGCTGCATAATGTGTGTTGCGGTGTAACGCCCACAGCAACACCCATTGCATGCCCCTCTGCCGCAGAAAACTGCGTTGTAGAGGCCCATATTTACAAGGAGGCATTAAGCCACAAAAAGTGGCTTAACCCGTCCTTGTAAATATGGGGCAGTGAATAGCGCCACTGGAGTGTCACTAAAAGTGAGTTTTATAATGAATTTATATTTAACATTTTACAAAGATTATGGATTTACTGGGCTTTGAAAATAAGGCGAAGAAAAATAGAAAAGAAAGGAGGCACATATGCTGGGGTACTTACAGAAGTGGACTGCAAAGAATCATGTCATTTAAGGGTAGTTTGAAGCGAATCAGAGAATGAATCTCGTAACATAGTTTAAAGTATGTGGGGCAGGAATAGCCTACCATTACTGAAAATGGTAAACCAAGCTAATGATGGTAAAGGGTGCTAAAGTACAAGGTACTGGGCCCCTGTAGCAACCGCTAACCAACATAAGCCGGTGTGGGTCCAAGAAGGACGGGCAGCATCCTTCAAGAAGATCGGTGTTCAGAAAGTGCCTCTGGGTACTAATCGAGAATGTACAAGCCTGTGCGGGTGGCGGGATAAGTGCTGGAAGCATAGTCTGGTTAAATCAAAATGGGGTACCCAATGCTGTAGAAGTAGTCAACAACCAGCAAGTGTTCAGAGTCAGTATCCGAAGGTGCATAAATTGGAACCAATGGCTGAAAAAGGGGAGTGAATTAATCAAAGTAAAGGCAATCAACACCACCAACATATAAGTCACTGGTATAGATTAAAATTGACGGGCATCGCTACAAGTAGACATAAGCAGAGTCCATTGTGAAGGCACAAAATGCCTATTTCATCTGCAGTCTGAGCAGCACTGTACAGTTCAGGTACAACATTCCATTTTGTTGTTGGAAGGATAGATGGCTCATTGTATGTGGCTGGTGGCTCTGTGTTTAACGAGGAATAGCGCAGACCTTATATGGATGAGGCAGCATAGTTCCTGCATGAATAAAATCCTCCTTGAGTTTCTTTATTCCCTCAGGTGGCTGGAAAGTGAAACTTCGAAGCAAGCTGGAGAAGAAGATGAAAAACTCGACCCTGGCCATCTGTTCTCCAAAACACACCCGGTGCCCTGAGAGAGAGATATAAGAAGACATGGAGGGATAACATGAGCGAGAGAAAGAAAGGAAACAATTAAAGAAATAAAGAAGCCAACATCAGAAGGGCTTATGAACCACCAATATGCACTACAAAATATATCCTCCGCATGCCCTCAAACAGCTATACAGGGAGGGCTGAGGATCAGCACTGAGCAAATGACTATTTTGAACATACCAGTCACTCAGTGCGACACCCAAACTTGTCCATGGGCAAATTGCAAAGCTACCACAGAACTGCTCATATTGAAGGCACTTAACAAGAACTGACCCAACCTGTTACATCCTTTGAAAAAATATTGTTATCCACACTGGTGCACGCCTGGCTGCCTTTGATATCCAGGAGGCACGATTTGTTATCAATTTTTAACTTTTGTTTCTAAAACATTTTATTAATTTTCTGTATCTTTTTAAAATTCACACAAACCACAAGTGCATTGCCCAAAAGTATAATAATCATTACTATAGTATACTGTAAACATGGGCACCCCTTCCACACTAAAGTCACCTACAGGCCAGTAATTGACTCAATCGCTGGTGAGCAATCAAGGCCCAGCCATCTCAGCCTTCCATATGCAACCTCAAGGCAACATCTACCCCACCCTGCCGGAGGCAAGGGTCCTATACAGTTGGCTAGGAAAGGGGAGTGATCCCTAATAGACTCTGAGAAATAAGAATTAGAATGAAGATGGCCAACTAGATGAAACCTATCTTCTGCAGCTCCAGCGGCCTGGGATTGCAATAGTGCAAGTATCCCCACCAAGGCAATGGTTCAGGGTAGGTGCTGAGCTCCCCAGTGTAAGTAAAGCTCATTTATCTGTTTTCAATTCTCGACCTACTCATCATTTTATAGCAGGACCTTCCAGCTCCACAACGAAGCACTGACGTCCAGTATTCAAAAACAAGCTCAGGCGACTATCCAGCCCCTCATTGTGACGTTTCTGGCCGGCCTTGGGTGTTGTGCATGTTCCGCCAACTGGTAGAAGTGAGCCCGGCCAAGGCATTGTAGGAGGCGCACAACAAGTGTAACTGAGGCCGACCTCTGGAGTTCACATCCTCCAGTGAGAAACCTAGCAACCACCTAATAAGGGCCTAGCCCTGTGTCCTTCAAGGCCCTGCTGAAGTCCTTCAAGCGTGAGGCTGCACTTGGAGTTGGATCTGCAGTGTTAGATGCACCCTCCACCATTTCAGTTTTGTCGAAGGTGGCCATTTTACAACAGTTCCTTTGGCTCAGAACATGGCCTCTCATCCATCAAAACAAGGCCTTTCTGCCAGAATAAGGCCAGCACCAATCAAGACAAGAGATGCCAGCTTGAACAAAAAATCTACTGACCAACAAAACACGGTCTTTCTACAAGAGTTAGGCCCACTACCCAGCAAGAGAAGACTTACCTGCTAGTAAGACCTATCCACCACATAACACAACCTTCCTGTTACGACAAGGCTCCTCTTCACACTGGTAATAGAGCTAACACAATGACCTGCCTAATGCAGGTAGGGTAAGAACTTCTGGTACCTATTCCATGACTTCATGATTTGCTTTTCCAACCTTCAAGATAGGCCTTTTATGACTCCTCCTCCCTCTCAAAACACATCCATTAAACTGGAGTCAATTTGTTTAAAATCCCTTATCGTCCAAATTTATCGAAATGTGGCATGAAAATGTTCAAACGTAAGATCCCAAGGGAGTTTCTGGAAACTAATTGCTGACCAGTATCACTCAAAGCTGATATTGTACATTTTAATCATAACATGCACCAGTGTCTTCCCTTATGGGCAATAATTGAAGGCTTCACCCTTTTCATGCTTCAATGGTTGTCCTATTTCCATCCTCAGTAATTGAAAGATTATGTTCACTCCAGTGCTTCACAGCTAGTCTCATTAGATCGCCTTTGTCAGTCTCTCAACCCTATCTCCTCCCTCCCTTCTACTGCCACCCTCTCATCTCCCACTCCTAACCAACCCAACACCAATACGACTCCTACTGGCTATCTTCTTCTTTCAAACAGATCACTCCTCCTTGCTCCCAATTTGCCCAACATTGACTTCACACCCTTTGGCTCCACCACTTCAATGACCTCCTCCTCCTTCTCCTGACTACCCTCACGCCTACCATGGGACTTCCACAGCTCTACTTCTCCTCTTTCATTGTTTACGTCACTTCCATCAACTCTTCACCCTGACTCTTTATAGCACGCCCTTGAACAGCAATTCCACATCTCTCCTTGCTACCTTCTTGCCTTTTAACACTTTTCCCAATACATTCTCAGCACCATCCCACCCTTCCCAGTCTGATTCCCTACTCGCCTCATCCTGCTTTACCTACTGGCCTGGCTCTAATTAATTTTTTCCATTCCACCCAATGCTGGTCCCAACAGCCCTCTTGTATACTTCCTACCTTGTTTGACTCATATCGTCACCCACTCTTCCTCCTTTCAATGCTCCCACCCACAACCCTCCTCCCTTTTCAGCTCTCACTCATCTGCCTACTGCTCACCCACTAACCTTGCTACTCCCCTTAACTCTATTACCAATGCTACAACCATCTCAGGTAGCGCACCAGGGTCACCCCTCTACTTCAACTTCAGATCCTAATTTCTACCCTTCTGCCAATGTGAGATCAGTAACTGGTTTTTCCACGTATTCCAACCTTTCTTCTCAGATTTCAACCTCATCACAGACAATTCAGTTAAACATATCCCCTGACCTCACCCCGATGCTAATGAAGCCCTGCAAACCAGCTCTAAAAATGTCTCCCCGCCCTCTTTGCCTGAAATTCTAGCCTTTCTCACTCTTCTAAGAATATTGACTTCCTGTCACAAGCAGTTTCTCAACTCTCATCCAGTTATCCACACTCAACTGCCGCTTGCTGCATAATCCCCAACCTAGTGCTTACTTCCTAAGGGACACCCCCTTGGGGTGGCAATCTACAAAAAAGTAACCACAAATCTAGACCCAACAGAATATTTGCTGCACTGGATGATATCTTAATCAAATTATCAAAAGCTGTGGAAACTTTAATATAGCCCACAAAAATAGCCATAATCGGGCTCAAGACACCTCCTTTATCACAACCATACAGAACTCCAAACCTCCCTGATCATACCTCCAAACATGAATAAGGGACTCATTAACTTTATTCAGGATGCCACTGAACACCAAAACTGTTGTGTCTCCAAGACCACTCGCTCATCTCTAAGATGTACTCTACATAATTGCTGGTCTGTAGTTAAACATTGTCTGAAGCCTTCAGTGCATGATTCTGAACCTCAGTCTTGGTATCCTGGTCCTCACAGAAGCTTGACTGAGTGATGCTTCCAACAATGTCCAAGTCTTCTTCTCCCTCGACATTATTCCATCCTCAGTTGTGACAGTGAAATTTGACACACTGGTGGTGTGATAGTAATTCACAGGAGCACGCATAACTCTACATTATTTCCAATGGATAGTTTCCCTTCCTTCAAATGGCTATCTTTTGAAATCATTGCCTACAAGACCTCCAGTCTCAGAATGAACATTATATACCATCCTTTTTGTTTTTGATGCTTGCAGAGGAATATATTAAAATTATATAATAACAACTGATACACTTGTAACACCTCTTCTTCCTGTGAGATTCCAGTCTTTATTGGGGTGAAGATAACAACAAACCTGTTAACTTTTTCTCTTATTTTCTATGGGACAACAATCTTCTCCATGATTCTCAAAAACCAACATTGCACAGGCTCTGTTCTTGATGTCATTATCTCTAAAGGCACACTTCTGACCACTGAAGACCCAGTCCAGTGGATTGGTCAGACCACTGAAAATTCCTCTTAAGTTATCTGTTGCCTACCCCAAAACCATGGACCATTTGAAGAGAGAAAAACCATTGTTCTGTGACATTAAAAACATTGACATCAACAGCCTACCTACCAAGACTTGGAGTATCCGTCTCACCCTGGATCCTAAGCGGGATATCGATTCCACAAAAGAAGAATACAACAACTGCAAGTCTAACCAAATTAATCAATATATTTCACTGGCATGCAAAAGTAAATGACTCAAGCCTTCTCTCCACTCGTCCTGAAAGGATCTATTTACCGAAAGAAGGCTTTGAGAAATCCTGTGAAAATCTGCACTGTTGCTTTTGAATCTTACTGTTCTTTGGGCCATCAGGAGAAACTACAATCAGACATCTTCAAAGGAAAATCTAGCCACATTAAATCTATGTTTTATGCCACTAACAATTATACAAGGTACTTTTTGATATCGTCAAACAAACTCCTCCGCTCACCAGGACAGTCTCCAAACCAGAATCTACATTTGATGAACTTGTGATCTTTGCTGAAAGAGTAGTTAGAGCTGCAACGCAGGATTATTACGTAGGATTGATCGTACTTGCGTTTGGGCTAATGCCTTCCTTCTGTTTCCCCCTTACCTGAGATGCTTAGCATCCTGAAATAGCTAACCTTTAAGGTAGAACCCAAACATATGCCTTATCTTTCCTTTACCACATCCATTACTGGGTGGTTCCCATACATTACTGGGTGGTTGCTTAACGACATACTTAACTCGTTTGTTCTTAGGTGCTAATAGCTGACATTTCTGAGTTCTGTGATCTATTGCTCTCATAGATAGCCAAGGCAGTCCTATGTCCTCCATGTATCTTCTCGGGCCATAACCTATACCCCCACACTCTGCCTTTCTCCTGTAGAAACCACTGTGAAACTCGACCATGCCAACCCTGGCAGCCTTAAATTAAAGTACTAGGAACAATGATATACCTCAATTCTGCTAGTGAAGGGGAAGACATAGTAAACCCTGTCTTCATCCCAACCCTATTTTGAGTATGCTACGTCACTGGAGAACACTGAATTCTTTGCTGGCAAAAAGATGGCTCTTATTCATAATATATCGTGTGTGCAAGTTTTATATGGCATTGATTGTGCATTACAAAATTATATCAATAAATATACAACAACTCAAATGTCACTCTTAAGCATCCTACACGGATCGGAATCACAACGCTAGTGACCAGAGGCTGCCCATGTTGATAACCATGTACATTTATCCACCATTTTCCAATCATTCATGAAGCCATGCTTCCATTCGCACTGCACAGCTCTGGAAGAGTTACCTGCACCAAAAGGTAAGAACGCTTCCCTATTCACAAAGTTGCCTTCTTTGTCTAGGAAATGTTCAGGGTTGAATTGGCGTGGTGTCTCCCAGTGCCCAGGATCAAACAGGACAGAAGACAGATTCGGGAAAACAGCTGTGCCCTGCAAAGCAAACACTTTGTGGTATCTTTACTTCTGTCAGTGGATTTTTAAGCCTTCTCATAATGTAGCAAGACGAGCTAATAGCATTTTTAAAAGTATCATAAACAGTCAAGAACACTGCTAGTGACGAGATAATTACAAAATTTCAAAAATTCAGGACAATATGTGCACCCATCAGCAACCAATCAAACAGGAAAAGAAACATATGTGCCTATCACTTTTGAGTGCCTTGTGTCAAACGTGAGTGGACTAAGATGGGGCTACAGTAGTAGTGAGTGCTTCTCTGCGGTATGTTATCTAGCAGTCACACTAACAGCCAAGCGCGCATTAAGGAATTCTGTGAAGCAGAGAGAATATGTTCATCGCCACTTGTCAATTGTGTAAGGTCATTTAGAGGTAACTGTGCCCTCAAAGGACCCAATCGGAAGCTGGACTAGGGTTGAAGTGCAAAGGTAGACCTTTTTCTCTATTTCAGCTTCTGATAGGGCCTGAGGTCATGTGATCGACTAGCTCTGAAGCTCCATTATGTATCATGCTGCACTGCCTGATGCTAGTTAACATGGCTAACATCTTTGTTGTTGTGACTGAAGATGACGGTCCTAACTCATCTACATTCCTTGAAGAATCTCAGTTAACAGCTAAAGGATGACTCCAAGCTAGCTCCTGTTTCCAAAGCCAAGAATGCTGAGCAGAAGGAAGCAAGTGACGGTCCTAACTCATCTACATTCCTTGAAGAATCTCAGTTAACAGCTAAAGGATGGCTCCAAGCTAGCTTCTGTTTCCAAAGCCAAGAATGCTGAGCAGAAGGAAGCAAGTCTCTTGCCTCTAGTGTTCATGAAACACAGAACTCATTCCAGGAAACTGAGATCTGCTCTGCTTGTTCAGTCACAACAGAAACAACTTAAGGAACCAATGGATTTCGGAACACTATATATCAATACAAAGTATTGGACCTAGAAGTAATTAAGGGCCAGATGTAGGAAAGGTTTTGCACGCCTCAAACAGCGAATTTCGCTGTTAGCGACATGCAAAACCCACATCGCGATGCCCAATTCCCGTTTTGCGAGTCGGTAACCTGGTTACTGACTCGCAAAACAGGACTGCAAGTCGCAATTGGGAAGGGGTGTTCCCCTTCCTAATTGCGAGTCGCAGCGCGATGCTGCATTGGTTTGTGACTGCGAACGCGGTCGCAAAGCAATTGCAGTTACCACCAGTGTCACACTGGTGGTCACCCATTCGCAAAAGGGAAGGGGTCCCCATGGGACCCCGTCCCCTTTGTGAATGGCATGGAAAACATTTTTTTTCAGAGCAGGCAGTGGTTCTATGGACCACTGCCTGCTCTGAAAAAATGAAACAAAAACGTTTCATTTTGTAATGCATCTCGTTTTCCTTTAAGGAAAACGGGCTGCGTTACAACAAAAAAACTGCTTTATTTAAAAGCAGTCACAGACATGGTGGTCTGCTGTCTCCAGCAGGCCACCATGCCTGTGAGTGCTGCGAGTCGCAAGGGGGTAGCAAATAGCGACCCACCTCTTTAATATTAATGAGGTGGGCCTTTGCGACCCACTTGCGAGTCGCAGATGGTGTCAGGGACACCCTCCTGCATCCTGAATTGCGAAATCTCTCTGTCTCGCAATTTGCGAGTCGCAATTCAGGATTTTCCTACATCTGGCCCCAAGTTCTTTATCACAAACATCTCTTGCCTGTGGGAGAACTGGTTGAGTTTGCTAAGCAAACTACAGCAGAAGATGTTAATGCCCACTCATAGAGTGTGTGCTACAGTACCCAGCACTACAGGCCATGGCCTACTCTGGGCATTCATTCTTAGAGACCGGTGCAAAATCGTTGCATATATTCCTTGATGCCAGATCTACCAAAAAGTATTTCAACCAGCTGAAGCCGCAAAGCCAAATGAGAATGTTTGGACCAGAATAGGACAGACCAGTGACAATGAAGCTTATGCCATCTGTTGCCCCAAATCTAAATACAACTCCTGGGACAAGAGAAGTATGTATCTCGGAAGATGATACTGCTCCTACGAGAAGGTCAGAAAATGAGAGTTAAGTCTTGCATTGTCCTCACTTCCCCCACTGTGGATGGTTATGTTGAAATCAACTACTATCACTGCAGGTGTGTGGATTAAAACAAAGTTAGTTATCCATGGGTTGTCCATGGGCAGTAATACCGGTTTTACTGAGCAAACCAGGTGAACTGGAGGTCCGCTACTCGCCTGCTTTCCCACATTGGACACTGGAGATGGCTAATAAAACATATGATTCATTTCAATTAGGAACAAAGCACTAGATTGTCTATGCCCTGGAAAATGTGCGCTTTCACACCTTATAATCGTCTAAAATGCTGAACTGAAATAGGCAGCACCAAGCCAGTATTGTAAGATCTGCTCGTTTGCATATTCTGGAAGCAATGCTGTGATTCCAGACTTATCAGACCTTTGATTTCATCAACCAGTGCGGCAGATATTAGATCCCACCTGATGTTCCATCAGACTTCTGAGTGGCCTCATAGTCTTAGTCCAACTTGCCAATCATCCTGTACAACATACAGTATAACCTAATCAGTTATATTCCTCAGTGTATGTTCACTGCAAAAATCTGTTATCCAGCCACACCTCTGAGGATGCTACTAGGGTGTACTGTTATTGTACCCCCTATTTTATAAGAGATCTGAGGCACCCGGTCTCCATGTACTGTAAAGCCTCCTTCTCTGGTGCAGGGAATATCATAGGAAAAGTTTAAGGGGTCCACATTGCTTTTCTACTTGTAACTTAAGATGTACCAAATAGTAGTAGCTCCAGTAGCATTCCTAGAATGTCACCCCTAGTTGTGACATCAGTGCCTACTGAGTACTGAGCACCAGGATGAAGTCCTGTGGATCTCATTGTAGATTAACTGCCTAGACCACTTTCTCCATGCACAGGTAGGATGACTATGTTGAGAGTATGGCCATACCTTCTTAATTTGGTACCCTTGCAGCGTCGTCTCCTGAACACACTCTCTAGGAACACCTAGTCCCACAATGTTAGAGTAGCGTTGGATCTCATGGATAACAGCATTCGTATAGGGCAATTTTTTCCGATCCTCATAAAAGATAGCCTGGGAATCTCCAAGCACAGAATCCAACTCCTTCTGGACTTTATCTAAGGAAAGATATTTACACTTTAATGAAACCTTACAGCTTGTTAAACAAAAATGAGAATTCTCCTAAGATACTACACTGTGCGGGGGTCTATAACGGCTTGTACTCACTAACATATTTTAATTGAAGGTCTGCTGACACGAAAGGCAAGTGTGAAGGGATTTACAGGCTACTCTGCACCATGCATTCTGGACTACATTGTGCTCCTACCCAACTTGGGAATTTTGATTGAACTCTCCTGCAACTCAAATTCTATCAATTAACCATATTTTATACTCACAGTGTATAGTTTCCTAGAGAAAATGTCTCAGGCTTTCAGCAATATCAGTCTGGTTGACTCAACCTAAAATTTTAGGACCTACAAAAGGTATTTGGGCAAACTATGGAAACCACAGCACATAATGTAATATATAAAATAAAGCCCAATATACAAAAGTATTTTGCGGCAAAAACAGTCTATTTGCGATTCACAGTGTTCACGTACCTGCTTCTTGCAATTTGCCATCTGACACTTATTTGGGCTTCCAGTTCTCTACCAATATGGAAGAAATTATCAGCCTCAATCATGATGCGCTATGTTAGGACTTTTGCCATATTTCAGAAATGGGATAATTTACACCTGGTGCTAAAAGGCTGATGTAATGTTATTAAAATGGTCATGTTGCCTCACTATTGTTACCTGTTTGTCTATTCCTTATTTTGTCTGAAAGCCTTTTTTAAAAAAGGTAGAAGTCAGTTGGCAGAAATGTATATGGTATTACAAAAAACTGCAGCGTGCTGTTCGTGGGCACCTTCCCCATAGTAAGGGTGGCTTGGCCCTGATTGCACTCTGGTTATACTATGGGGGTCATTCTGAGTTTGGCGGGCGGCGGTTGCCGCCCGCCAAACTACCCCCATCGAAAGACCGCAGGGGCCATTTCGACTTTCCCGCTGGGCCGGTGGGCGACCGCCAAAAGGGCGCCCACCGGCCCAGCGGGAAAGGCCCTGCAACATAGAAGCCGGCTCCGAATGGAGCCGGCGGTGTTGCAGGGGTGCGACGGGTGCAGTTTCACCCGTCGCGATTTTCACTGTCTGTAAAGCAGACAGTGAAAATCCTGCTGGGGCCCTGCCAGTGGCATGGGCAGTGCAGGGGCCCCCAGGGGCCCCACGACACCCGTTCCCGCCATCCTGTTTCTGGCGGTGAAAACCGCCAGAAACAGGCTGGCGGGAAGGGTGTCGGAATCCCCATGGCAGAGCGCCGCCATGGAGGATTCCCCCACCCGGGGGAAATCCGTCGGAAAACCGCCGGACCCGGCTGGGCGACCGCGGCTGTACAAAATGAAGCACCGCCAGCCTGTTGGCGGTGCTTCAGCCGGCCTCCACCCTGGCGGTCATAGACTGCCAGGGTCAGAATGAGGCCCTATATCTCTTCTTTTATTCTTTTGTTGGTCTGGGAAATTGGTTATTGGGTGACTTCGTGCAGACTACCAACTTTATCCTCAGATTAATAGGCTGGAGAAAAGTTTAGTGGACCTCACCTACTTCAAACATACTTTTGGATTTTCACATAATTTGGTCAACCATTAGCTGTATTTTGGATTTCCATCACTACTCTTCTTTCGGCTTTATCCCAACTTTCCATTATTCCTGCATGCCAGCTACTCTGAATGTTGGCAAGAATTACACATCTCTACCCTTGTCCAGTTTTGCAAAGAAAGGAGTATGCTGTCTTTTGAAGAATTGTCTAATATATGGTATGTCAAGGCATGGATGTTTTAGATATTTGCAGCTAAGACATTTTCTCCAACATTTACCCACCATTGATGTAGATATGGCCCCAAATGAATTTTTGAGAGGCATCATCACTGGCCCAAGCTAGGGCCCATTCGCATGTACTATCAGATTTTCCAGAATCGTAAGGATGCAGCTTCTGATTTTGATTATTTGGCTACCAACCGGGCACGAAGATTGGGTATGCAGGTATCTTCTGTGGATGTTGCACAAGCCAATCACCTTTCTCAAAGCATTCCCAAAGTTTCTTGTCCTAAGGCCCATTCTTTTAAAATTCTGCAAGTCTATATTATACACCACATAGATTACAGAAAAGGTGCCTCAAGCATACATCAGATTGCTTCCAATGTGAAAGTGCAGAGGCTGATACAACTCATGTCTTTGCGTACCACTCAGTAATGGAATTGTATTGGAGAAAAGTGTTCCAATGACTACATAGCTTACTAGCATTGAATATTCGTCTGGATTCTAAGATAATTATGGTGGGCTGCTCGCCTAACATAGCTCCGCACCTGAAAGCCGATTTTAACTTACTACCAGAAAATACAATAGTATTTATCCTACAACTCCCACTATGACCTCAAACATAAGAAATAATTGAGAGGCAGAGCTGGGAACTGATATCTCGGCCCACAGCTGGGCATACTGCTGTAAGAAGATCAAACAGGACTCATCTAACAGCAGATTTCAACTCCTGAACCTCAAATTCATACACTGGACATACCCCACCCCTAGGCCCCTTGCTCAACGTGGCTTAACCACTGACGCTAAGGGGCAGATTTAAGAAAAGTGGCCCTGCACCCACTGCAGTGCCACTTTCCTTGCACCCTTCATCACCCTACTACCGCCACCATGTGTGCGCCATATTTAAAATACGTTGCACCATGACGCAGGTAGGGGACAATGGTGTCAGAATTTCTGACGCTATTGATGTACTGTTGAGGGTTAGTGCCAACATTTTGGCACTAACCCTGCACAGTACATAGGGGCCCATTATAAATAATGGAGTGCCCCCATTTAACGCCTACTCTGAGCAGGCGTTACAAATGGCAAAAAAAAATTACGCCAAGAAATCTTTTAGATTTCTTTGCGCCATTTTTTCGGCTCACCTAACGGGGGAACCCCCCCCCCTTGTATACATTATGCCTGGCGCAGGCATAATGTGGCGCAAGGGGTTACAAAGTGGTGCAATGCATACATTGCACCACTTTGTACATCTGGCGCAGCGTTTTTGGCCATCTAATGAAATATTAGCATAGAAAATGACGCTAATGTGTTGTTAGATGGCGATAGGCCCTCTTACATCTGGCCCTAATTGTTGGCGATACAGGGCCCCGAATGCAGATTTTTTACACCGGCCATGGGTGTGCCCAAAGGTCTGGGTCTAGCGGTCAAACTGAACCAAGATATCAACAGTGTGACCTCCCTCACTATGACATCCACTGATCACACTCCTCAGGTATGTTAAAGGTGTACTCAACACTTACAGATGCTTCCTGGCACTCGCCGACCCTTCCTTCCTTTTTGCCCCTGTCCTTTTTTTTTTCCTCCCTTCTTCCTTCCTTTTTGTGTCTGGCTTTCTTGTTTTTTTTCTTTTTTTTACTTTCTTTCCGTTTTCTTGTCTTCTTTCTCAAAGGCGAGGCTAGCAGCCAATACCAAACCAAGTTTTTTTTTAGTTCTGTGTCAGCAAAGATCTTTTGATTTTACTAAGAATATATATAACATAGTTATTGGTTTTTTAATGCATGTGTGTATTTACTGAATGGACCCCTAAGTTGTGTTGTATGTGTGTGTGTGTGCATGGGCAGTGCATGCATACCAGTAACTTAATTCTGCTTCTTACCTTGTATTTCTGGATGGTTCGTCATGTAGAGCAGTGCCCAGCGCAGTGTGGTGGTGGTGGTCTCTGTTCCTGCGAAAAAGAGGTCAAGCACCACTTGTACGAGGTTAGCCTCCTCGTAAGGAGAGGAGGGGTCTCCTGTTGTCTGAGGATGGATTTGGAGAAAGGAAAGTTACAGCTAAAATTATTACACTTTGTTCATGTCTTTGACTTCTTCCATGAACATCTGCACAGAAATAGGGCCTTGTTGCCACAACTTCCCACTAAATCAAGGCCTGGACCTAAAAAGAAGGCGTATCCATGGACAGCATTTGACGCACAGAGTAAAGTCCCCACAATTTTAGCACCCCACAAAAGAAATAACTTTTGTCTGAAAGTACATTCAAAGGTGCTTCATATTGTAGGTGATGCCGTCACGTCACCCTTGACAATCAATGTGTCTAACTCATCCGCGTTGAGCTTAAAACACTTCAATGCTTTGAGGTTAATCAAGTTATTTCTTTATTTAGTTAAAAAACCCATAAAGCCACCAGGCTCAGCAACGATTTAAGATACATTAAGTCATTAAAAACATACAAAAACATAGGTACAGTATGATATAGTAAAACTATTTTAAAATCTGCTCACAAAAATGTGCACCAAATGGTCTTCTCACAAGTTTACAAGTTAGGGATGTTTCTCCTTGTCTGCCAGGCAGAGTTTAAAATTGTAAGCTCTGATTTAGGAGTGCCTAGCACCACTTTAGCTTTTCCCCGCATCATATTTACAAAGTGGCGCAATGCATGCATTGCGCTACATTATGCCTGCGCCAGGCATAGTTTATGCAAAGGAGTCATTTCCCCATTAGGGGTGGCCGAAAAAATGGTGCAAAGAAATCTCTGGGATTTCTTTGCGCTATTTTTTCTGCCCTTTTAACGCCTGGACAAAGCAGGTGTTAAAATGAGGCACACCATTGATTTCAATGGGCTTCAATGGGCTTTGCAGAATAAGCGTCAAAATTTTTGGATGCAAATCCTTAAAAGCTCCAAACTAGTGTCAAAGATTTTGACTCTAGTTCCCTAACTACCGCCATTAGATACGGCGCACACATGGTGGAGTTAGGGGGGCGCTAAGGGGCACAAGAAAAGTGGAGCTTCACTGGCTGCAGGGCCACTTTTCTTAAATCTGGCCCTTAGAGGCAACATAAACACACAAAGACTGCAAACCTCACAGACGTGTCAACCTTATTACATTCAAAGTCCTAAACAAAGGGAAGAAACATTTCTTCCTAAGCTTATTAAAAAAATACAGAATAGTAAAAGGTTGTGCCTAGTTTTGATCATATTATACACATACAACCTGGTTCCAGACTGGGGAGGACCAATATTCTATTTTTTTGGTCAAGTCACCGACTGGTAATAAGTGCTGCCTGAGTTTAGCATCAAGAGAAAGTGTAAAGGGGGTGCATAGTCTCTAGTCACCCTTTGCCCTTACACGTGCGAGGTAGGTGTTGCCTCTAGAGCGTGATACAAGGGAACCAGAATTAAAGATTCAGTCCACTGTCTGTACTTTGACTTGGTGACAAACCTATCTCTAGTGCATGGTGCAGCAGTTGAGAAAGTGTTCCTTCTTATTGTTATGTGGGCTGTTCAGGAGTGCAACAGAATGTAAAATCTCTGAGCACATGACCCCCCCTCTACCCCCAGTGACACAGTGCACAAGGAGAATGGACAACACTGAGTGGGTACAATTCCCAAGGAGAATTGTTCTAATACTCCTGGCTTGCTTACTCCTGAACCTAGTCATGGCTGAACTACAATAAAAAAGCCACAGGGGCATAGCGCGATGGAGGGGGGGGGGGGGGTGGAAATATTTGCGAATATTAGTGGTACAAGCACCTGCCTAGCATAATCAAGGGGTCTTGAAATAGGTATATAGCTAAACGCCATAAGAAAGCACAATATATTGCTCAAAACATGGAGGGTTTTAATGGTTTCATCAGAGAAGGTTGTGCAGAGGTTTTTTGTGTTTTTTAACAAGAGTGTAAGATAAACGAATATCACTTAATCTGGGAGCTCCATATCCCCTAAAACATTTTATGACAACATACTAATGAATATACAACGGGAGCAAACTATATAAACTGTTCTGGAATGAATGAGAAATAGAGGGTCCCTCAAGGCAGCCATTAGTAAATCACAATATGGGACTCTTTCAAATAAAAAAATAGTTTCAGCAAAAGCATGCATAAAAAACTGTTGTCATGACAGTCACCAGCAGTATTCTGTAGTTTTCAGTGTGCTTCATGACTCATCTGATGCTTGCTTGACTATCTACATTCAATGCATGCACATTTACAAATGTCCCTCCGCCTGATCATTTGAGCAGCATTAATGTGGTCTGCTGTAGAGTGGTGAACTACAACTGGAGCTTAGCTACTCTATTTAACATTCTAAGACAACTTTCCCAATCCAACCTGTCTTCTGTTGAAATAAATAATGCTAATCTATGTCATCTCTTTAACTTCTTTCTGCAAGTGTGTGCCACTTATCTAATTCCCATGAGAAGCCCCGATACAATAGGTACAGACTGAGGTTTAGGTCTTGCCTACCAGACAACTCAAACTGTCTCGTGACAGACAGACCTATTCTTAGCTTACAGCGATCCCAACCCTTGCCTACCATTTGTTGGCTTTATTGTCACACTCATTTGCTTGCTTCTTATTTGCTAGCTTGTGTGAGCTTCACTTCCTCTTCTTGTGTTTGTTCCTCCCCTTCACCATGGACGCACTACTTGTTTCCATCCGCTGCCCACTTTTGAAGCGCTACTTTGTCTTTTGTTTCAGACGTCCACAGTTGGGGCATTTGATTTCCAGTTGTCACCATCGTGTTCTTCTTCCCCCTGAGCTGTGCCTGTTTTGCCCTCTCTTCTCTCGTCCATGAGCTTCTTCCCGCCCCCTCCATGATAAGCAAACCTTTGTGTGCGTCTCTTGCATTGCTTTCGTACCATATGCTCCTCTCCCCAGTTCCATGTTTCTCTATGTCTCACCTGTTTCATTTTCTCCCCCAATGCTGCAAGTTGCTCTCTCTCCATTTGTTGGCTTCCTACCTCACACCCTCCATGTTGCTTTCCCCATCCATGCCCTCCGTGGAGCTTCCCTCAACCATGACCTCTCCATTGCTTCACCCATAGATTGTGTTGCTTCCACCTCGCCATCCTGTTGCTTACCACCCAACTCTTGCCCTTTTGGATCCCACCCCTGCGCCCTCTTAGTTGCTTCTGTGCCCTCCATGTTGCTTCGCTCACCCACTTGCAATACTATTTTTTTCTTTTTGTTTACAGATCCAACTAGGATCTGTAAACTAAATGGGGAAAAAAGCACCTGTGTTATTGTGTGCGTTTTATAGACACTTACATGCTTGCTGCACACACCTACAAAATGACATGGCCAGCTGTCTTATGTCCCCCCCCCCCTCTCGTTTTTATAGCAATGCTGCACCACATCGGGAATGCTGTACAGAATGGCTAAAGCCACTGGCAAAGCCAATAGGTCTCAAAGGTGAGAACTTTTGGTCTTCCCAATGCTTGTTTGACTATGGGAACTAATTCCATTCTCCGCCACGACTCTAACATGTTATCAATCATAAAACTTACGTTGCTGTTTTCTCATTTAAAGAATATAAAGAGAGAGCAGCAATCGAGATTGCTCTTGTAGTCCTCTGGGACTTTGTTGGGCCTGAGGATTTTCTCCACTTAAAAGTGGCAACTCCTCTTTTGACCTCTGAGTGGCTGAATGAATGCACTCTGGAAAGAACCGTAAGGTCAGGGTTAATTAGTGAGTTGGTTATAGTACTAGGCTTCCATAGCATAGGAATTAAAGAAGAATTTACTTTATATTCCATCAATGTGTTAGGCTATGCCTCAGCAACCCATGGAGAAGACCCAGGCCCAGATTTACTGTTCTTGCAGCCCATTGCGCCCCGCTAACACCACCATGCGTGCGCCGTATTTAACGTACGGCGCACCATGGCACAGTTTAGGGACAATAGTGTCAAAATTTTTGATGCTATTGTTTTACTTTGCAGGATTAGGGCCAAAAATGCTGGCGCTAATCCTGCAAAGTACATACAGGCCCATTAAAATGTGCCTCCTTTTAACTCCTGCTCTATGCAGGTGTTAAAAATGGTGCAGTGCAATCTTATAGATTTCACTGTGCCAGTTTTGTGGGCCCCCTAGGGGGGGAACGCCCCACCTTGCATGCATTATGCCTGGTGCAGGCGTAATGTGTCACAAGGGTTTACAAAGTGGCGCAATGCATGCTTTGCACCACTTTGTAACTATGGAGCGGCGTTTTTGCCACACTATTGGCACACTAGCGTAAAAAAATGCTAATATGGCGATAGTTGGCGCTAGGCCCTTCTTAAATTTGGATGCTAGATTGTTCCATAGTCTAGCCAAAGTTTGTTCAAACAATTTTCCTTATGTTACCCTACAAGGACACAGGCCCCTTATTTGCCAGGATAGATACGTCTGAGGCAGTTCTTAGATGCAAATGTCTTTTACTTTTTATTAGACCGATAGCTCTATAATGTTGTTGACACTTTTTACAAATTCAGAGCAAGGAAATGTAAGAGTTTTTTGTTAATTTACTAAATATCAACATTATGGATCCTAAATTTGAGAACGTGTTCCATAGACTAGGAAGAATAGTCTGCTTGTGAGACATCTAGAGACCCATCAGCCTTCTTAATCAAGATGCAAGAATTGTAACACCCTATAATTGGTTGATTGCATAGAAAAGTAGCTCTCCAAAGGGGCCTAGCGTTATCTTTTCACTTTTAATTATATGCTGTTGTGCAGTTGTGATTTCCATCCAGAGAGCAAGCTTGTTCAGTGCTTTAGAGTTAATACCTGATGGGTAGGTGGTTACTCTCGAGTCTGCGGACCGATTTTGACATTTGTCAAGGCCTTGGGCTGGGGTTTTTCACTTTCTCAGGGACTCCATCTTGTCAAAGGACAATTTGTATTCAAATCACACTTTCCAGAGACATTTTACTGAAATATTTCTATTTGGAGTAATTTTATGTGTGTTTCCCCCAGGAACCTTAAATGTGTCATTTCTGAAGTGGGGAGTAAGTTATCTTACACTACTTTTTCCTTCAGTTGACCTTGGCACTTTTAAAGGGTTACAGTAGGAGAAAATGCTTGTGAATTGTTTACCCCTGAGCTCTGTCAAAAGTGTTATTGCAGTGTTTGGTGGATCTATAGGTTTACAGATTTTTTTAAATTGGGAAAAAATTGTGAAGTAGATTCCATCACTCACATTTTCATCACTAATCAACTCACCTGTGCTATGGGCTGCTGGTATTGGGAGAAAATGATGGAACAGATATACTACTGGGTTTGCTGACATTGCACAAATAGGTTCCAAAACCTTTATGACAGGTTTGACTAAAACACATAGGATAGCTAGGATCTTTAATGAGTGGTTGTGAGCTGCCAACTGCTTTCAGTATATTTAGCCATCCTGTCAACAGTAAATTGAATCAGGGTCACCACATCTGGAATGGAGGGCTCAGATTCTGGAAGAGGATGACAAAAAGCTCCAAAACCGAGCAAGGGTAGATTCAAGCCTGAACAAACGAGGCATTCAATGTGATAGTGAATAATCACACTTGTCTGGCAACAAGAGGGTTCCTCTTTGACATGTTAGGAAGTTGCTGTGGGTGGACTGAAGACATCTGGCAAAGTATTATCAAAACTTAGGGCTTGATTTAGATCTGGGTGGAGGGGAATATTCCAATTCAAATGTGGCGGATTTCTCGTCTGCTGTATTATGATCCCATTATCTTCTATGGTGATTGTAACATGGTTGATGGGATATCCATTACGTTTGTGACAGAGTATTCCCTCCGCCGAGATCTAAATCAAGCCCTTTGTCTCTGTGTGATGTTGCTGGCTGCTTCCATATTTGCTACTGATAACGATTGGTTAAGCATCTGCATGTGGGTGAAGATGGCGATGGCTTCAAGTAGCGCATGGAATTGAGTTAAGGATTGGGACACTCATGCATGCCGTTGTGCATACCACTACATTTATCCACCTAATATGGGCGTTTCTGGGACAGTGGTATTTTGTACTTTAGTAAGTGGTTAGTAAAATTAAAACAGTGGTGCACCTTTCTGTATCTTAGAGCACTTGTTAAAGGTGTTTGAAATTGTATAGCTTTTTAATTAATTTGACAAATAATTCCTATTTCAAATAAGTGCAATTTAGCATGATCAGTCTGAAGCCAGCCCGTATTGACATCTGTACCTTTTTGCAGAAATAAATTTGCTCTTTTATTTTATGTGAACAAGCCTTCTCCACATGTATGCGTTTGTGTGATTTTCCATATCATAACATCATGAAAATAGAAGTTCAGTCTATGGTTTATGTATTCATAAATTGCATCAGTTTGTGGCACCCTTGAAGAAGCCATATCCAAGATGTTCTTGTTATTTGTAACTTTCAAGGTCCTTTGCTCAAGTCTTTTCTCGGAACCATTGAGTAGTTGAACTGCCAATTGTATTTCTATAGAATATGAATGTCATGTAATTTCCTTTATATGCAATTCACACCTCATTCATTAATATGCAGTAGAAGTAGGCGTTTTTAGATGCATTCTATTGAAAGTGTTTTATGAATTAGAATGTTCACTGGGTTACCATAATGACACATTTCTAGTTCAAACCTGTTGCTCCCTAAAGCAAAGTTGTGCAACCTCCAGATACAGTACATGCTCCCATTCCTGGAAAAAACTGAAAGTAATTTTCTAAGGGAAAACACACTTCTTCCTGACCCCAGAAGAAGCCTGGTAATCGCTGGAGGAAAGGCCCTGATTGAAGGAGGGCGGGAGTGGGGGACCAGACATCCATTCGACAAGGGAGGTGAGATTGTGACCAAAGGACACGCAATGGCACAGGAGGAGAGGCCAGTCTACATAGAAGACTAGGGAGATGACACCATGGTGGTCAACAAATTCACCAAGGCAAATCATCTTATCCTCGGATTCCGAGAGAGAGCGTCAAGGCAATAAAAAAAGTATAAGGTGATGAATGATGAAGAGGCTCCAAGACATAGGACAGCCATAGAGAACCAAGAGGCGGACTCTGACTCACCTTACCCTTTAGCAGAAGCCATAGCCCAACTGGAAAGAGAACCAGTTGAATCTGAAACCTTTCCCCCAGGAGACCAGACATCCGACTTGACAGAGACGATGCACCCCACAGGAATGCAAACAGCCTAGGGATACAGGAAAGAGTCACCCCATGGCCCGTGGAGATGGACTCAGAGAGTCGGAGCAAATTCTATCTCAAAAGGAGACTCAGGGCCACCAGGTGGTAAGCTCTAATTGGATACTACTGAGTTCAAAGTTAATAATATTTTGAGGGGTGGGGTGGTGGGCTACAGACCTCTCTGATTCTTTTGTTGCGTATTTATTGTTATGTTTTCAGGGGAATCACTCACATAAGACTGTGGGGTGGGGAGGAGCAGTTTAGAGAGTTGGCCCCTACTATAGAGGGGGAAATGATTGAACTACGACATTTGGAATGGATGTAAAATGACACAGGGTACAGACATAAAAGACTGTACACCGACGACCAGACAACAATACAAGTGGTAGATGGGGGAAGTTGAACCACTCGATAATCATTATTGCTTCATTATGACATGGAACGTATATGGACTGGGCAATAAAGTCAAACGGTGACTGGTAGCCACATATATAAAGAGACGCAAACTAGATGTGGTCTTGCTGCAGGAGACTCACTTGAGGGGTTCCCAATGCAGATTCTTAGGTAGAGGGTCTTACACACTGTTGGCACACGCTAGGTACACAACAGGATCCCGAGGAGTTGCCATATTGATCAAGAAAAAAGACCAAAAAGGCATGGCTCGACCTAAACCACACTTATGTGGTGGTCAAAGTAATGTGGAGAAGAAAAGATGTTACATTAGCAAGTATATATGTCCCACCCAATGTTGGAACCCATCCCCTGCCCTTGTCTTCTTCCTGTGTCATATGCCACCAAATTCCACAGGGGTCTTGGGTAAATCATGTGCAGGTTGTTTTATAGGCCTACTCTGCATATTGTCAGTGTTGCCAATGCTTGTTTGGTCCAATGCTTGTTTGCCATGTTCAATTATTGGTATTTGCCAAAGTTTCTTTGAGCTATCTCCAGGTGACACCCTCAAAGGGAATTCCTCCTCTTCAGTGTTGAAAGCCATTCAGCTCTGTTTCCCGTCAACGCCTTCAGGAGGATTTTGTGGCTTCGTTCCTGGCAGCAATTTGGAGCGGAGCGCAGATCAAGACTTCTCTGGCCTACAACTAAGTGTCACACTCACAGAGACTAGTGTGTTTGAGCGATGCGCCTAAAGACTAGTTGTGTGTATTGCACTGTGCTCTGAAAGACTTTATTGTGTATTTAGCTAACGCTGCAATAACTAACGCTCTAAAAAACTGTGTGAAGCAGTGTGTTCTATGGTAGGAGAGACTTTGGATATTTCACTTTGAGACAATCTGTGCGCTATGGTGTTGTGAAGCATATTCGGCATATGCTTTTGTTGACCTGGTCATAGTTATGAATATCTCAAGTACACCAGCTACCAGTTGAGGGTTGTCAACATCTTTTGTCATTTTCTGTTGTGTTTATATTGTGATGTTGCAGTATGTAATGCATCGCTATGAGAAGTTACCACCTTGAAGGCAGAAGGATAGTTTGAAAGCCCTGAAGGCAGTACTAGCGAATATTAGAGATACTAATTATCCTGAAGACGCTTGCTATGAGAAATTACTATCTTGAAGGCACAAGGATAGATGAAGACCCTGAAGGCAGTAATAGTGTACATTAGATATACTCACTACTCTGAAGACGTTTTACTTCAGTGAAGAGAGAGCACATACAAAAGTGTAGTTTATGTTGGTCACTGTAAAAGCGCCTAGGCACAACTGATACCTTCTCCCTCCCCTCTACCCCGTAGAGCTGACCTTCCCCATCTGCAATATTGACGACAACCAGCTGCACTCCCAAAGCATCGGGTGCCTGGCTGGATCAGGCTGCGGTGGCAGTGCTTTTCTCGCTCATTCTCTTTTCCAATCCCCCTTCCCTTTTGGTATACCTGCTGGGGCATCTGAGACACACCAGCAGTGCAGAGAGGTGTCCTAGGGGGATGGAGGGCATTCACTGCACCTGCAGATGACCTGCTTTTCAGTTGAGTGGCCAAGCCCTTACAACCCAAAACTGCTAGATACAGTAGCTATAGCTCTAATAGGGGGTGATTTTTAACGATGTACTAAATCAAGAACTGGACCGACCAGGTACATCCCAGACATCTCTGAGAGAGAGACTCTGCTGGCAGGTTTTGTGAATATTCTTAATTCTTGGGAGCACATACAGTGTTCTCAAGACTGGACTATATCTTTGCCCCAGCAGCAGAGGTGGGAGGAATAGACAAAGCAGACTATCTGACCAGGGGCTTATCCGACCATTCACCCCTCTAGCTTACTGTGAGGATTAGACCCCGCAGTGAGAGGTCGGGCTGGAGATAAATGCATGGGAACTGAGGGATAAGAGTGTCTCCCATGAACTTAGAGTAGAAACTGAACTATATTTTAATGAAAACAAAGACTCATTGACATCAGCCATCAACTACCTTTAGGGGGTGAGATCCCAAACAAAGAAAGATTATCTAGAAGACACACTTCAGCAGTAAACTTTGGGAAGCCTACAAAACAGCCCTACAGGACCTGGCTCAAAATGTCTTTGCACATAAGAAGAAAAAGGAGACAGGCAACATAGAATCCCTAGAAAAACAACAAATAGACTTGGAGCAACAACAGGTTGCTATACAGACTTATATACTCTGCACAGACTAGAAATCCTCCGGCAGGAATACTTCTCACTAGCACACAGTGCAACGAAGGCCCAAGCATTAGCCCCACAACACCGGTTGTATGAAGCCGGCGTCAAGGGCAGAATATTATTGGCATAGTTGGGAAAGACAGAGAAGGAGGCACACTGGGTACACAGCCTACAGGGCGCAAACAATGAGGCCTATGATACCGAGCTGGAGATAACCGAGAGTTTGCACTATACTGTAGGGAGTTTTATAAAAATGAGCCAACTAGCAGAGGCCCCTCAGATAGAGGAATACCTGGTGGGAGTGCATGTTCCCACCCTACTATATCACCGTCCTGTGGCAGCAGTCAGAGTCAATGGGGAAACATTGGAATTTCCAATTGAGATAGGAATAAGACAGGGCTGTCCCCTCCCACCATTATTGTTTGCTCTTATACCGGAGCCTCTGGCATGTATGGTTCGACCACACCCGTCACCGTCAGGTTTCTGCATGAAAGAGGGGAGGATGAGAGGATCTCACTCCACGCTGATGATATCCTGCTTTATGTCACCTGATTCCACACAACACTGCCCAAGTTGGTCCAATTATTAGAGAGCTACAGAATCCACTCAGTCTACACAATAAAATAGGATAAACCCAGCCTGTATCTGGAAGGGGGAAATATGACACAACTACACCTCCCTGGATTCCTGCGATCAGTTAAGCAAGGGTTTAAATACCTAGGAATATATGTAATTTAGGACAGGGAATATAGTCTCAGAAAAACCCTTGTGGCTTTTCACGAAGACGTGGAGAGTTGGAGGAACCTCCCACTAACATTAACTGGTAGGTCTGCTATGTTTAAGATGGTCACGCTCCCAATGCTACTGTATATCTTTCAAAACACCCGGAAGAAATCTTCTCCAAGATAGAGGGAAAGGTGTGCAATGGGGGACGTCCGAGAGTGGCATTACATGCACTCCAGCGAAATCAATACAACGGGGGGATAACCCTCCTGAACATTCGGACATACTACTGGGCAACACACTTGATAGTGATATTCGACTCGGGACATGGGGGGGCAGTACTGGGAGAAACAATTCCTCCTGACCCTGAATATATTTTACTTGGAATACCAAATGACATAGACATTTCACAGCCTAAGCTCATACTTAGTAATCTAAGACTAGTAGTGGCCAAAAGAGATGTTGCTAAACACTGAGGAGGCATGGAGATGCCAACTATAAGGGAATGGAAAATGGGAATGGACTTTTACATCATGGCTGAAAAAGTAACCTACAAGGCTAGAGAGTGCCTGAGGTTTCACATGATATGGGGTCCCTGGAGGCAACATTACCAACTTGAAGAGGGGAACAGGATGGAGGGACATTCACTGGCAACAATTTCAACACCACAAAATGGTAGTCAACACAAACTGTGTCTTTGTGAACATTTATCAAAATACACTCCATTCCTATGTAACTGTTGTAATCAACTGCCCAGTTAGGCATATTGTTTTGCTTAATGAAAAACCAAATAAAAATAATTGTTTAAAAAAATAGTCATAAAAAAACCCTCATACTTCCTATCTCACCACTGAATGTTTGTGGCTTTTCTGTCTGAAACCCTATAAAAATTATGTTTTTTTATATAAGCCAGCCGTTCTGGATTTTCTTTGGAGGCAAACTCTATGTCAGTTTTCTTGGTGAACTATACTTGGTCTTTCTGCTTTCTTACTTTGTAGGTAGATCTTATGTTGACCCTCTCCCATTATCTGATTTTGATTTACTCTTCTTTTAAGACATTGATTGCTATTGAGTAACTAACCACTTTTTGCCTCCTGTAATGATCCTGATTTTTATTAAACCTAAAAGTTTTAACTTGGAATTCTGTCTTGCGCATGTTTATTTTACTGACTTTGACTAAGTCTTATAAAGACTCAGATGGTCCTGATGCTACTCACCAACCTTCATAATTATTTTAATTAGAGCATTAACATATGTTTTGTGAAAAATGCTGGCCAGGAGCCAATTAATCTAACTAACATAATTAACACCTCCTTTCTTAACAAATTAGTGAAACATTTGGTGGCGAAAAAGTGGAGAATAATGGATATTTTTGGTTATTCCGGGTGTACCCTTAAAGGGAAATTTATTAAGTGGATTTGGTGATTATTAATAGTGTTTTCATGGTGTGAGATATAATGATGAGATGTTATGCATTGCATGAAATGTCATATTGATTTAGTGATGGTGTTAGTGTTGAGTTTTATTTGCGTGCGCCAAGTGGCAATTGTGCCATATTAAAAGTATTGAGTGTTGTTGTAATGGTCATTACAAGTTCATATTTTGCTGAGAATATGAATGATTTTATATGACTTCTGTAAAGGTACTAGATTTATGGAAAATTCAATTTGGATCTAAGGTTGCCCGCTGAATAAAGGGTTGTGGCACCAGATTAATTTTTAGTTTAAGTTAATGACATCCTTTTTAGTCTTGTTGTGCATAAGTACTAATTAGGAATTGTGTTTTTTTGTTCTGAGCACAAGGGTAAAATTCACGTATTCTAGGCTAGGTTTAAGTCGTTAGTTGAGACACCTAGCTCAGTGTGCATGTAGGTAGTATTGTGAGGTAATACATCGCTTTCAGTAGTGAGTTTAATTCCCTTCCCGAATTCTGGTAGACAGACAAAGGTTTTTTTTTTGATTCGCTAACATTACATATTTTGCATGAAGTTTTTACTTTAATTTGTTACCTGGATTGTTTGTGTGATAGATGCAGCAATGTGTGCTTTTGTGCAAAATCTAAGAAATTGTTCATTTGAGAAGTTCAACCTTCATCCGAAACTGCTGCACATGAGATGTTGCTAAATCATGGTTTACATACATCCTTGTACCTTAAAGAATGACATAAGGTTACAAAAGGTAACAAAAAGCTACAATATACTGAGAATGGCATGCTTTATGTGAAGAAACTTGAATATTTGAGTTGTGTTTTGTTAGAGATGAAACCGCAACGTTTACAAATTGAGGCACTGAATGAATGAGATTAGGTGGCCTAAGACCAAAGACATCAGAAAATACTGAAGGGTCAAGTTATTAAAGCCACAAATAATTGTTCAGAGTTGAAACTACTTGTGCGGAAAAAGGTTTGGTGTACGAACATATTAGAAACTGTGGATGTGTTTCCTTTCATTGCTTCTGCATCAGGCAAAAACAAAACAGAGCGTAAGCCAGAGAACAAAACTGAGAAGGAAAATAAGAATAGGAGTCATTCTGAGAAAAGGATGAATTGATAGGAGATTGGTAATCAACATGACAAGACCACCTCCAAATAATGAGGCTTATGAGAGCGCATAAATTGAGTGAACTGCATTCTAAATCGATCTTTCTGCAGTCAAATGAGGCAAAAGAAATTAACACATTTGACCTTATAGATGATCTAGACCAAATTGTGGATTTGGACATTAATAAGAATAACATTTAAAAATTTAATAAGGAACAATTAGTGTTTTGGAATTTGGAAGCAGGAGTTTGTTGCACATGTGCAAATGAAAGGCTTGAGAAGTTGGCTGAGGAGTTTAGTGAGAATTTGAACAAAAACAGTTTTGTAAAACATACAGAATGAAACTGACCGAAAGTGAATTACGAAAAACGGGTGTTGTATTATTGATAACGGTTCTTAGAAAATGAATTGGCTCTATCAGAGACTGGGAGAATTTGAAAAAGTATAGAGATGATTGGAGTCAGACTTCTGAGAAGATGCAAAAGAGTAAGGTGAAAATGTCTGAATCTGAGCGATCCTGAATTTGAAGTGATGGTTCAAAGAGGATTTCCATTGTGCTAAGTGCCTTGAGAATATGACTTGTGGACCTTTATAGAGACTTTTCTGAAACCTAGAGAGGACAGGGAAAAGTGGTAAACTGAGATGGAAATGAGTGTGACTATTTCGAAGGTGCTTTGGGAAGTCCTAGATGTGTTGTTTTCGAGTGTGATACCTAAAGATTTGTAGTTTGAGTGTAGGACGATTGTACAGTGGCCTAGTTTTAAGCCATTGCCTTGTAGAAAGGGTCCTAGTTTCAAGCCTTCAACTGTTGTCATGGAAAAGTAATCTCAGGTTATTGAGCATTTTTAAGGAAAGATTTTGAAATAACAGATTAATTAGTAAAAAATAATGAAAGTGACACAAGATAGCAGATGAATCAGTTAATGTATATTATAAGATATTAATGCTGATTTACAAACATCCTAGTAGAGCTGATGATCTGGAAAAAGAGGGTGCGTTTTCAGCTTAATGTTAGGATTACGTCCCAACATCATACACATATTTATCAAAGTGAGATGTGTTAGCAAGCAAAAACTTTGATGAGATTTTGGTATTTGTGAAGCATTGTAGTCATTTTTGTGAAGTGTGAAAGAAATCGATTTAGGAGAAATTGATGATGGCTGTTAGAAATGGGGTCTCTGGTTGGCAGTCAGTTTGCACTCTGTCCAAGTAGGGACCCTCACTCTAGTCAGGGCAATGGAGATATACGCTTAAGATAACCCCTACTCACACCCTTGGTAGCTTGGCACAAGCAGTCAGGCTTATCTCAAAGACAATGTGTAAAGTACTTGTACCAACACACACAGTAAGACAGTGAAAACACTATAAAAAGACACCACAGCAGTTTAGAAAAATAGTCAATATTTATCTAAATCAAACAAAACCAAAACGACAAAAATCCAACATATACAAGTAAAGCTATGAATTTTTTTAAAAATAATAGAATCATACTCCATAGAAAACAATGGAAATTTTATTACACAAAGTACCTGGTTTTCTTCAAAAATAAAGCTGCAGGGCGAGCGTGCATCGGAAAAGTCAGCGATGCATTGATTCCTTACTTGTAAGTGAAGCTGTGCGTCATTTCTTCTCCGGTCCAGTAAGCGATGCGTCGTTTTTCTCTCCTGCAAGAGCGCAATATGTAAATTTCCAGATGGCCCACCACGTTGATTTTGACGTACAGCAAAGATGAATGCGAAATCCGGGTGCACAGTGATGAAAATAACCATGCTGAGTTGTGTTTGCGTCAATTTTAGCAGCCGCAAGCGTGTTTTGCCTCGTTTCTCCAGCCTTGATGCAGATGATGCGTCGATTTCCCAGACGCGATGCAGGTGGTGCGTCAAAATTTTCCCTGCACGGCTCCTGTGCATGGATTTTCACCATGGTTCCACCAGCTTCACCGTTCAAGGGCCCAGAGACTGGATTGGTCACCACTTGGCAGTGGAAGTCTCAGCAGAGAGTCCAGGTGCTGGCAGAGGAAGTCTTTGATGGCCCTGAGACTTCAAAACAGGAGGCAAGCTCAGTCCAAGCCCTTGGAGACACTTTACAAGCAGGAATATACCACAAAGTCCAGTCTTTGTTCTCTTTCAGGCAGAAGCAGCAACTGCAGACCAACCCAGCAAAGCACAATCACAGGCAAAGGGTCAGTACTCCTCCTTCAGCCCTTCTCCTTGGCAGAGGTGCTTCTTGGTTCCAGAAGTAATCTAAAAATCTGGGGGTTTGGGTCCAATACTTGTAACCCTTTCTGCCTTTGAAGTAGGCAAACTTCAAAGGAAAGTAGCTGTTGTTCACAAGATCCTGCCTTGCCCAGGCCTGGCTCCAGAATCACACCAGGGGGTTGGAGACTGCTTTGTGGGAGGGCAGGCACGGCCCATTCAGGTGTAAGTGTCAGCTCCTCCCTTTACTCTTGCCCAGATGACCCATCAGGATATGCAGGTTACATCCCAGCTCCCTTTGTGTCACTCTCTAGTAGAGATTCACAAACAGTACAACTGTCAGCCTGACCCAGACCGGGAATACACAACCAGGCAGAGTCAATGAATGGTTTACGCAAGAAAATGTCCACTTTCTAAAAGTGACATTTTCAAACTGACTTTACCAAAAGATGTATGTTTAAATTGTGAATTCACAGACCCCAACCTCCACATCTCTATCTGCTCCCAAAGGGAAACTGCACTTAAAAGTTATTTAAAGGCAGCCCCCATGTTAACCTATGAGCGAGCTAGGCCTTGCAACAGTGAAAACTGAATTTGGCAGTATTTCACTGTCAGGACATATAGAACATATCAGTACCTGTCTTACCTTTAACATACACTGCACCCTGCCGATATGGCTACCTAGGGTCACATTCTATCATGCATTCATCTCGAAAAACACAAGGGGCTGAAACAGAGCTGGGTAGTGTTAATAGTGAGCAAAGAGGGCCTTACAGTAGAATTAATTCAACTCGAAATTTGGGGCCACCAACAAACCCTGGTCAAACGGCAGCATCAGCACCTCGCACTTCAATCTTGACTGTCTCGTCTCCCAGACCAGTCTTGACATAACAACTCTTAGGTGCTGAAAAAAGGATCTGCTGAGAGGGATCAGCGTGTTTGTAAGTAAGTAAAGTAATTTGATCTGGACGACCTTCCAAGCCAATCCAACTCTTCAAGCTAGGGACAGCAGGAGTTTGATCCGGCAGTTTACCTGGGATTCTATGTAGCATTAAACTATAGTTCTTCTGCAGCACACGATCTATATCTCTGCTGACCCAGAGATATTTAACTGAAAAGTCACCCCACCTAAGTGGGTATTCAAGCTCACACTTTGACATGTTCTGTGTCAAGGGGAAAATCTTGGACTTCACCGAGTTTAAGGATTTGCTTGCCAGGAGAGAGAATTTAAGGAACTCCTGGATTATGAGATGCTTGTTTTGGGACTTGTCAAGTACAGTGGTACGTTAAATGTGAACAATGACACCTGGATATGATGTGAATGGAAGGTAAGGTCTCTGTGACGATGTTGTCAAAGCCACGCGAATAATGCCTCCATGGCTATAGCAACTAAAATGGGAAATGGAAGCACCCCTGCTGCTTCCCCTATGCAATTGATACTGCACAGGAGATCAACCCATTCAATCTAATCTTGGTGGTGAGAGCTTTGTATAGCAGTCTACCCAGCTAGTAAATTTGGTGCCTGAGCCCAGATGCTCCAAAAGATACAAGAAGTAGCCCCCACTTCAACGATTCAAATGCTTTTGTAGCATCTAGAAAGACTGCTATGGCCTTAATTTGGGGGTTTCATTGATAATCAAGGCTAAACAGAGTGCGTAGATTGTGGGATGTAGACCTCCTGCAAGTACACCTTGTTTGGTCAGGACGCATCATGTGTGGTAGTAGGGGAACTATCCGGTTGGTCAAAACCTTAGCAAGGATTTTATTACAGATGTTAATAAGGGAACGAGGGCAATAGGAATCACATTGGCCTGGAGATTTGTTTGACTTAAGAAAGGTGACCATGAATGCTTCCCCAATGGGTGGGGAGAACTCGCCCCTCTCATATGATTCTTCATACATGGCTAAACGTGAGATATGAGTAGAGGGGCATATTCTTTGTAGAAGTGGATCGGAAGTCCATCCGGCCCAGGAGCCTTGCTGCTTGATAGACTCCTTACCACAGGGTGTACCTCTTCTATCATTATGGGGGCACCTAAGATTTTGCCTGTGTGCCTCCTTGGACCTTAGTTAAGCCATGCTATTAAAGTAGGCATCAAAGTCTTGTTTTGTGGGTTGAGCCTTGGAATTATATAACTTGGTGTAATATTTGCAGAACTCCTTGAGAATATTCCTGGAGTCTGTTGTATGGTTGCACCATTCTGTATAGAATGGCAAAATCCCCACACTCGTCCAGAGTTGTCTCACTAGATTAGTGAGGGTGCTACTAGGCTGCCTTTCCTCACCATAGCCCTTGCTTTGGTTTCTGTCCCAAGGAGACTGTATGATGCATACACAAATTCAGATTTTTTTAGAACACATTTGTGCTAGTGTAGGTTACGGGTTGCGTTTGACGGTAGCTCTCACGAGATCTCGCTGTGGGTCGACAGTGCAGGTCGGCGATCTCTACGGCTGCAAGCCCATCTGCAGCCGCGGCATTCCTGGACCCGGATTCCCGCATTCCCGCATTGGACCTTGCCCCTCTCTCTGGTCGGGCATTCAAGCCCGGGGAGCGGTGGGTCGGTGGGTCGGTTGGAGCCGTGGAAGAGCTCGGGAGCTACGGAGGCTCCAGGCCTTGACAGCGTGGGCGATTGCGGTGGCTGGGGACTAACAGTCGACTCGGTGTTGTAGTAAGGTGCAGCATGGCGCCAAGTCTCCTAGGAACGACGCTGCCCTGGACTGTTGTTGGCAGGTGGCCGAAGGACGAAGGACTGAGACCAGGCTGGAGGCTGGTGATTGCGGGCAGCCAAGTGATTTGTGGTTGCCGGGGAGTGGGTTCCTAGTCCTGGAGAACCCTCACCCTCAGCTCAGCTTTGCATTGCACAGCATTGCACAGCTCCACGCCACCTCACTTACTTTGTTCTTGCTTCATCTTCGCGGATACACAGCTGGAAGCAACGCTGATGCGGATGGGTGAGGACTTCCGTACTATGTCGTGTTCCCTTTAAGAGTTCCCCCCAGGAGAATCAGACAAGGCAAAACATTGAGAAGTTCAGAACAAAAGTTAATACTGAGACGGGAAGAACGCAACGCGCAGCCGCAGCAGCAGGAGGAGATGTACTCAAGTGGACGCACTGAGTGAGACGGGACGCACTGAGTGAGACGGAGCGAGCGAGACGGAGCCGACGCGCTAACAAGGGTGCCGCTGTAGACGCGGACGAGGGCATCCGCTGCCGTTGTGGACATTGCTGTTGCCGTGAAGGCTACTGTGAGAGGCAGGGTGAGCGCAGCTGTGTCAGTCACAGCAGCGGAGTGAGTGCACCAGGGCCACACAGAAGCGGCCCAGCCAGGTCTGGGTGCAGCTTGTGGGCCCTGTGTGCCCTGCTTACCCACCGCACCTCCCAACTGCACCCCGCTCCCCACCTACCTCGTCACTTACGAAACCTACGAACCTACGAACATTCAGCCCTCGGACTCCCAGCCCACTGCTGTACGTCGTCGCGTGTACTACTTCACCTACTATTATCTAAGCAGAAGGTGTAGTGCGCAGGGTCTACCAGGGCCCACCATTCTCTACAGGCCGCAGTGAGCGCAGCAGTTTTTGTAAATTGCTGCAGAGAGAGTGCACCGGGGTTACACGGAGGCAGCCCGCTAGGTTGGGTGCAGCTTGTGGCTCACCTGCCGTGGTCAGCCACTGTAATCCTGCAATCCTAAACATCAGGATAAAGAAAATTGCGCTTCTCTTTCACCAATCCAGGCCAAGAGACAGCCACCATGAGATCAGGGCGACTCAGGATTCTAGCAGAGGGCAAAGTCAAACCTTTAAAACCCCAAAGGAGGACGCAAGGGAAGGGAAAGTGCTCAGCGGAGCACTCAGCGCCATGTCCGCAAAGTAGCAGACAGGATCAGCTGGTAGCGCCCCTCACTCCTTTTCAGCTCTACTTCAAACAAACAGGACTCACTAACAAGGCTGACTTTTTGAAAGATCCAGCGGCAGCTTTCTTCTCAAATCCTGAAACCGACGTGGGCCTTCCAACCCCACTGATTCCACAACCTCTCATCACGGGGCAGCTGGGGCCCGGGCTGTTAACAAACCTGACACAACAATTAGGGGTAGCCCTCCCCTGTCAGGAAACATCAAAGGTCCAAGCTCCTGAAGAGCTTAGTGATCCCCTGCTCCAAGGGCAACAAATCAACTTCAGTTACTTAAGTAGCCCAATAGCGCACAAAAATTCGCAAGCAGGTAGAATCGTGACTATGGCTCAGGTACATGCCCAGGAGCGAGAAACTTCTCCAGGTGCGCATCTACAGGTTTTAACGGGCAACCCAAGTAAATCCGAGCTTCCAATCTCTACGAGTAATGCAACAGAGGTACATAATGACACTGGGTATGTGAAAACCCACCAACAATCAACCCCAATCCCGCGGTCAAATTTCAACACCCAGGGGAACAATGAGAGACTGGTCATTGGTTCCGAAGTAATTACAGGGTTGGAAGATTCCTGGTTACAGTCGCTCTCTATAACAAATAGCAAAGACCTGGGAGAAGCGCTGGACTTAAAAACTTTTGATCTAGTGAATCCTAAGGACCAGCAGTCGAGCTATCCTCTGGTGGTAGAAAGCATTAAACACAGTATTACTAAGCATTAACAAGAAAGAACTTTTAACCCGATTATTGAACTTTCTAGCGAGATGTCCAAAATACAATCACTTGAGGAATTAATGGTAAAAAGCAACTCGATTGCATCACCTTCCAATAATATCCCCTCAGAGTCCATTCACAGGGAAATTCCATTCAAAAATCCCGCTCACGCAGGCCACCCTACTTGTGAAATGGGAGATCTAACACGACTACACACCTCATTGCTGAATGCTCTACATACTTCAACAGTGGTTCTTAACATGCAATCAGATAAATTAGACTTACAAATGGATCTAATGAAGGTAATGGCCACATGCATAGCTGGCATCAATCACAAACTGGACTCACTGGCCATTCGTCCAACTGAACAAAATTCCAACCTCCAGCACCTTCCTTGTAATTGTGGCCCAATATTAGATAAACTGTGTACGTTACCACAAGTCTTAGTAGAGATTCTGCAGGAAGTTAAAGCAGGGAAAACCAATGAGGCCATCTCCAGGAACGAAGATACATCTGAAAAGACACCAGCCTTTGGGGTAAGCAGCCCAGCAAAAAAAGATGCAAACATTCAGTGCATTAACCCAATGGTCACAGACGGATCAGATAGATTTTCACAGTCGGAACAAACAGCGTCTACCAATTTGGAGAGTATAATTGAACAGTCAGCTCCAGCACTGAAACCCCTAACAAAGAGACAAAAAAAGCGAGCAAGAAAGGCAAGGAAACAAACACGTGCCAAAGCTATTAATGATAATCTGTATCCTATATTTTCAACGCTTCGGCAACCGCAAAATCGAGCTTTAGGAACCGCAAGCAGCATGCAAGTCTCAAATAGCTTCAAAGCCATGAGGGAGGGGGTAGTCACCAGTCCAGAACAACAGTTCACTGGAGAACATCTACCTGCTGACTCGCCAATGTCGCTCAAATATAACATGCCACACCCAACATCCCAAGACCAATTGAACGGGAACGCATTGGCCACGAGGTTGGCAGCTCCGTGTCAGGGAGACCTAAGGGCAGGAAATTGCATCTACAAGGATAAATCTGAAATCCATTTAGATGCCCAATTACCAGTGAAGATTCCACCAGAGCCACCCTCCTATGCAGCTGTCGCACAAGCCACTTCCTCACTATCTACAATAACCCTTCCGGACAAGACCCAGGGCATCTTGTTGAGTCTCAAAATATCTTCCAGGCAAAGATCGTCCGCCCAGGTCAATGCGGGGCAGGTTATAGTTATCCCCGCAGGCACAAAGAACAATAAATTCACTTCTTTAGCAGACAACTCGCAGTCCAGACTCAATCCTTGCACCAGAGAAATACACCTGTCACCGACCCTAAATCTCAAATATCCTTCTAGGGAGGTCGCATCTACTCATCATGATGGATGGATAAAGACAAAAGTAACTATTCAAAATACTCAAATAGCCACAACAGACCTTGAAAACAAAGCTTTTTTAAGCAAACAACCAGGCACGCTCAAAAGGGCCCCAAGTAGAAACAAGTCGGAGGATGGTCAACGGAACAGGCCTATGCCACACAGAATTATAGAGCATTCCCAATCTAGTCATGTTATTGAAAATGATAGGGAATCAAGGCAGGTCATTCTAACCCCAGATTATGACTCACGCGGCCAACAAGATAGCCTGAACAGGGGCAACATTCTGAGGCTTTTGGCAGAGCTTCCTTCAACTAAGAAAATTATGTCCCCAGATTTAATATCACTGAAATTCCTCTCCAACAGCACTCAGAATGACCGGGAACAAACTCTGACTATGTGAGAACAAGCAAAATCACTGCTTTAATTATGGCAGTTAAGCAACAGTTTGAAATCTGGAGTATACGGCTATCACAACCAACCAGCCCACGTTATCCTTTTCCCCTATTGTTAAATCTGAAAAATGAACCAATTCAAAAAACGGAATCACAGGCCCGCAATCGCGGATGGGGCCCGGACGTCGGGGAAGCAGAACAGCGTCAATCTAAATGGGGGGAAAAAGATTCAAATACCTCTATTGACCCCCTAATTGTAGGGAATGGAGCACAAGACGAATGGAGATGGATGGCATGTACCCTAAATTCAAGGAGATGTAATTGTCTCACCATACGCAATGCACTAGATACAGATCAAAGGCCGATCGTTACTATTATGTCCTGGAACATTGCGGGAGCAAAAGCAATTATTACAGAAGGATTTACAGTAATGTCCAGTTGCAACTACTCGATAATAGTGCTACAAGAAACATGGCTGGTAGACCCTATAGAACTAGGAGGCTATTCTCTACACCACATTGGAGCTGAAAAATCAAACAAATCAGGCAGGGCGAGCGGTGGTCTAGCCACATACATCTCTACGGCACTTCGGGTCACAACAGAACAGCTGGCCTTCTCATCAACGGACTTACAGGCAATAAAAATCAATTTTAGTTTCAATCGTCACGCTCCATTAATTATCTTTAATGTCTACGCCCATCCGCGGAAACTGGGAAAGTGTGGGCCAGCTTTCTACAGTTAGTACCATCACTTGGCTCGGCCAGGCGTCAAGCTCCAAATCATAACCGGAGGCCACTCACTATGCCACCAAATATCTTAGAATTAAGAAAGGATCTGAGACGTAAACTCAGATCCACAAAAGATAGACCTCCTACAGAATCTTTATGTGCCCAAATTAAAAACCCTTCGGAAAAATTATAAGAAACAGCTATGGCAAATACGAACCCAAAAGGAGGATGATTTCTGGATCAAATTACTTTTCAACTTAAGAAAGGCTAATACTAGAGAATTCTGGATGTCAGTGAATGAAATAGACAGAAAAGCAAGAGTAATAAACTGTACTTCAATTTCAGAAGATAAATGGGTGGATTACCTGTTGGACATCTTTTTTAAGCCAACCCCTCCTGTAGAAAATCAGCAACTGAAGGCTTCACTAAAACCTACAGACGTTCCTCAGAGTGATATGAAATTCAGTGCCAATAAAGTAGCCCAGGTGATCAGAAGGAGCCGTAGGGACGGGGCTCCCGCCCCTAATGGTCTCCCCCAAGCTATATTTAAGTCGGATCTCGATTATTGGTCAGCCACTCTGTCAATATTATATGCCGAAGTCGAACGTAACACTACCATTCCTGATAGTTGGAAAGGATCCATCATTAATCCTATACACAAAGGAGGCAGCAGGGCAAACTCAGCTAGCTATGCTAGGCTGATAGCTAGGCTGATAGCTCTAATTGACAGTGAGGCCAAATACTTTGCCTCTTTAATCCTAGCAGACCTGCTCACCTGGTCCAATTTAAATAACTTGGTACCTATGAATCAAACTGGTTTCCGGAAGGGCTACGGCACAGTGAATAACATTCTTGCGCTAGGAGATATAGCCAACCGAGCAAAGTGCTTAAAGAAAAATGTACACATATGTTTTGTGGACTTCAAAAGTGCTTTTGATTGTGTGGAAAGAGCAATTCTCTGGAACAAACTACGGAGTTGGGGTTTGCAAGAAAGTATTTTGAGGTGTATAGAATTGCTGTATGACAGAACCTGGGTACGAATCAAGGTAGCAGACGGCTCAAAAGTTTCCAGGAGAATACCAACAAATATAGGATTAAAGCAAGGCTGCGTGTTGGCCCCGCACCTCTTTAACCTCTTCATGGCAGATCTCTCTGCAAAACTAGACGCAACCAACTCACATTCTCCAAGGATGGGAAGTCTGGCTATAACACATCTGTCATATGCTGATGACATTGTTCTGTTAAGCCACACAAAAATAGGGTTGCAATGACTGGTCACTGCCTTGGGCGAATTTGCAAAGACAAACAAACTAGAGGTTAACACTTCAAAGACAAAAACAATGTCAATAGGCTGCTCTTTGAATCCTGCAAACAAAATAAAATTAAACGGTTTCACTCTCGATACGATCTTCAGCTACAAATATCTTGGATTTACAGTAGACAATAAGATCAATTTTGTGCTGCAAAACCAGTATATTCTACAGAAGTCCAAAGCCTTGACGTTCGCTTTCTGCACTCTTGCTAAAAAATTAAAGGGCCCATCATATAAACCACTAATGTCGGTTATGTCGGCCAAATTCCTTCCATCAATTACATACGGATGCGCAGCCCAATCCGGGAAAGATGCTAGCCTCCTGGAAAGGCAGCAAATAAAAATCTATAGGCAAGTCTTCAATCTTCCTCGCTCTGCGTCCCCTGCACAGATAAGGCTGGAATTTGGTCTAACACAACAGCAGCTTGACAGAAAGGCCCACACAATAAAGATCTGGTACAAAATAAGTAAAAACACTGTCAGCCCGCTAGTAGCGGCACTATGGAGGTCAGTAAACGGCAATCCTAATTCAGTATACAATAGATACCTGAACAACTCCTTTCAAGAGACGAAAACAAAGTACCTATGGGATTCCAACATGTCGTATTCCCTTTTGTGTCGAGCGATAAAAAAGGAAATAAGTATCCAGTCTTTTCTAGAGGATAAAGCTAAACTTGCGCAACGCTCACACGCCTGGCTGGTAATGCACACTTATACCACCATGGCCCCGTCACAATACTTGGCCGAAACCTTCGCACTTCACATCAAGCATCGCTTCTTGACTCTGCGTTTGGGAGCATTTCCTGCTAGAGCGGATCAACCATCATGGAAGAATAGAGGAGAGACTTCCTGCAGGCTATGCAAAGGCCCGAAAGAAGATATGGTTCACCTGATTTGTATTTGTCCAGCCTTAAAAGAAGCCCGCAGACAACTATTACAACCACTTTTTATGAGAAATGGGACTCGTTCCTGTCGGTCAGCGGTGATGTCAATGTTTGATCCAAATGATGCACAATCAATATGCAAATTCATCAAATTCTTGACTGCACACACCAAAGGAGTAAATCTGCCATCCGGGATGCATACTTAATCACACATTTTTTTGCATCTTAGAATTAAGAAACTGATTTTAGATCCTCGCATGGTTTCATGGCCAAGGGATCTACGGAATTTTATAGAATTTTAGAGATGTTTTATCTTTAAACATGTTGTATTATGAGATGATTGTTATGGTTTTTATTAACTAAACAATAAAGATGATATAGTTATTGAGAATTGTGTAGGTCCACCACCCCACCCCCCTGGGCATCTTGGCCAGTACTGCCTTGATCTCCAATTCTAGACAGTAAACCGACGCCATAGGTCTTGTAGGATACCAGACTGTTTTGGGATGCAGGCTCCTGGACAATGGCCTTATAGGTCTCCCACAATGTACATGCACTTTACACCGTCCCCAACTTGTGAGTGAAATATTCAGATATATCAATTCTCTCCCTAAAAGCACAATTTTGGAGGGCATCCCGTGGAAACTCCCAAGCCAACAGTACTGGCCACGAAAAAGGAAATTGCAACAGTGAACGGTAAGCTAGTGTTCTAGGTAAACGTGTGATTTGGGAGGTCCACTGGCATGCGTCCATAGGGTCTAAGCGGGACCATGTATTGCGAGCTGTGGAGTAACATGTGCCTTCGCAGAGCAAAGGATGCTTGGGGCACCATATATCTAGCAGTCCTCTTTTCGGCATGTTGTCAAGTAGTTGTTTGGCACATTGAGGGTGATCCTGACTGAGAGTACTAGCAGTTGATCTGTGGGTCTTGTGCAACATTGAAGTCCCATCCACAGAGAATTGTCTGGATGTTGTCCTGCAGTGGTTGGGAGTAAATCCTAACAGACAGTGCCGGGGTAACAATCTTTGGACCTTAAACAATAGCCAGAGTAAGCACTTGAGTGTGTAAGTGGGACTGTATAATTATATACCTCTCTCAGTATCTATGGTAATCTTAGAAAGTTTTAAGGGGACCCTTTTCGGTATCATGATTGTCAGCCCCACCCAAACAATGAGTAGGGGGCTGTGTATTTGGAGTATATCCATTTTGCTCGTAGTCTAGCCTCAGACTGTTTCGTAAAGTATGTCTCGTGTATGACGCCTATACCGGCTGCAAATCTGTACATACTGGCCATCACTTGTCTTAGTTTGTGCAGATTATTGAGGCCTCGGATGTTCCATAAAATAAATTTAAGGGACCTCATCCTATTTATATGGGTATAGGCTCCAGGGCTGTTATTAGTGGCTGTCGGCGGTGACCCATCCTAGTCTGCTGTCTCCAGCGTGACTGTATATGTGCGCTGCCTGCTTTAGCTTTGATGATGCCTACTGTGCCTGCTCTGCTCCTGCCAGGTGATCCCTCTACCCACTCTAGTTACCCCTACTTGCCAGAGAGAAATATTTCACCCTCTCCCTCCCCTTAACAGCCAATCTGGAAATTAGAAACACCATACTGTGGGGACTTCCCATTGCAAGCCAGGTAGCGAGGCAAGAGCAGTTTGGGTGGAACTGGATGCAGGGCATCTTTGTATTGCAAGCCCATCGACTGGGATTAGAGGTAGCTCATGGGGTCATGACCATCTATGGCTCAGCTCGCTATTTCATTCACGGATATGTCTACTGCTCCCCTGCAGGGGCTCGTGGAGACCTTCAGTATGTCTAATGTAGACTTCGGCGGGCGGGTATCAAGCAGTCCTCTAGGTGCTCCCACAGACCAGTATATGTGAAAGCCCAGCCTTCCTTCGAGCGTTCAGTTCATTTCTAAGTGCCGACTCCAGGAACCAGCCTCCAGCGAATAGATAACTTGTACAGTGATGGCTCATCAAGCTGACGGCCTGGGTGTCTCTTCATCACCTGAAGCCGGAGGTTGCTTGGAGATGTTGGCGACAAATTTGCTTACTTGACGGGGGTCAGTAAAGAGGTGTGGTTTGTAACTGACCATGATGGGGAGCTTAGCTGGGTATAAGAGAACATAGGAAATTCCTACTTTCTGTAGCCACTTTTTAACTGGCATGAACTCTCGTTGGGCTGCCTGTACCGACACAGTGAAGTCTGGATACAATGATATTTCAAAGTCTGTGTGGCTTAAGTTTCTGTACTTCCCTGTTAGCCTTAGGGTCAGGTTTCGATCTTTGTAATTGAATCCTAACAATTATCAGGAGTGTCAGTTCCTTGGGGGTGGGGGGTTAGGGCCTGAGGATCTATATGCTCCCTCTACCAAAAACATCTTAGTGAACTTGGAAAACATCTTAGTAAACTTGGAAAACATCTTAGTAAACTTGGCATTAGGAAACAAGTGTTTCAGCATATCTTCTTCATAGTCCTCCATTTGCCCTGTGTTGGTGGACTTGGGGATACCAACTATGTGGAGGTTGTTTTGCCTTGACCAGCCCTCTAGATCTTTGTTGTTGGCCTGATGAGATCGAGTACTCTCTCTAGCTTGAGCAATTTTTGGTTGTGCCCGTTGTTGGTATCTTCTGCCTTTGAAACTTGAAGTTCCAGGTGAACTATGCACTCATGATGACCATCCACTCGGTCCTTCATGAGACTGAAACTGTCAGTGAGCGAGTCAATTTCCTTGATGCTATGTTTCATATCAAGGAGGTGTACTTGCAGGTCCCCCTCCTCTCGTCTTCAGTCTCCATGGATGTTGCTAGGGAATTGCCTGCCTTTTTAGAGTCCAAAGTCAGCCTTGATTGCTTCCCATCCAACTTCCCCATGTTATAGACAGGACCCTGCAGGCCTGTTGGCGCACCAATCAAGCAGTCTCAGGTAGGGCCACACTCCTTTACACAGTGTGTCGGTTCGGAGGGCCCAGCATGCCCACCCCCACCTCACTGCCTGTCCGGCCTCAAATCTGGCTATCACAAAAGATAAAGGCTGGGGGGGCGGTGGACACGAGCAGATCAGGGCTACAACGCCAGAGATTTTGAGTCAAGGGTTCACCCTTGGGCACTATTAATGTGGGCCTTCAGCACCAAAGAATTCAAAGAAGTCCTTGTGTTTCGTCTCTCTTTGTGATAGCCCTGTCCCAGAGCATCTGCCACTCAGGACTCCAGACCAGAGGGCGGTGGGCACACACTCAGATGCTTCACAGGGTGGCCTCAAACCACAGGGCCCTGCAGGCCAGGAACCGCACCATCAATCACACTGCCTCCTCCACATCAGCCACAAGCATCTATCTTATTACTCAACCCCGAATGGGGCATACATAATTGTCCCCCGATCTGGTGGCTGGGGGAAAGTGGATTTATCCTCACAGCTCAGCTATGACCACTGGGATGCCAGCCAAGCCTCAGGTCCGTCTGCCCTCGAACACTCCGTCTACACCCGCAGCACACTCAGAATTTCAGCAGCGCTCGCCCCTCCAGCCATGGCTCTCCGACATCTTTGTCTTCAGAAGCACCAAACCCCTCCCAGGGTCAATTACTGAATTGGACAGGAGACCCACTCCCCTCGGTGCCAAGACAGGGATCTCTGCCGACTCATGCATAGTCTCCTCTGTTCGCGACCCACGTTTGTGCCGCCCACAGTGCAGGCTACATTTCAGCGGTCCCTGTCCATCTGACTTCACTGCAAAAGGTCATACCACCCAGAGGAAGCACAAATAAGGAACCAAGTCCAGTATGACTCCTCTGACATGTAATGAGCACAAATGGGCATTCACGTCAGAGAAATGGATCTGTTTGTGTCCCCGGGGTACGAGCCGCAGAGATAAGCAGCCATTTTCTTCAAAAAACGTTTATTTTACATTTTAAACACATACAGGTGTTTTGTCATTTTAGGCATGGTGTAACAACTACATCTTATAACAGACCACAGTGATAAAAAGGACACAGCACATGCCAATTCCACAATACACTGAATAGTGAATGCAACCCACCACAGCATCATATAGGTTAATGCAAACAATATAATGAAAATACAAAGCAGTGATGTGTGGCCATCTTGAACCTGCGCTCTCTTGCAGCCCCCTAAATCGAGTTCCTTAATACAGATAACACAGCATAACTTTCTTAGTGAGAAATAGCTGTTTAACTATCTATCACAGCCCTTGCCCGTGAGTGATCAGCAACGCTGAGCTCAAAACCATTTGCCTGCACAGCTCTCAGAGACCCGGAGAAACCCCCAACTGGGACTGGTTTGCAGCACACCGGCGTGGCCTCTGGGCTGATAGTTTTGTTGCAAATCCTCTCCATACTATGGCCTACTACAGGGTTTTTTTTAAATATCTCAATGCCGATTAATATTTCATGCTTATAAATTTGGCGACACTAAAGCCCCAATAAAACAAAATAAGTATGACGACAAATAAGTCACCTCTACTCGCATGTTGTCATTTTAGCCTCCACTGAAAGCGCCCATGTTAACATGGCTGTGATCGTAACATACAAAAATATGTCAGCCTGCATAGACGGTAACATGATAATAACAGTTATGTGCATGTTTAAATTTCACTCTTTCTAATAGAGATATGAGAGTTTAGAGGCAAACATACAATAAAAAAAAGTTTAAGTGAGCCCTCTCATAGTGTCCGTGACACTCCAGAAACTAGTCAGGCACAGTGATGGTTGCATACTTGGCGCAGTCCTAGAGGTGGCCTAGAATGGCTCTTTTGTAAAATGAGAGTCATGTTATGTTATTGAGTTTTATATAGCGCCAACTACCCGGAGTCCTCGTAGCACTGATCCGACTGAAAAATTAGACATACTGTAGGAATCCTAAACGTCTCTGGAGAGGGGGGAATTTACTGGCCCTTCAGTATCATTTTTGATTGATACAGGTACTATACGATGTACAAGTAGACTAGTGGAAGTTCCCAACCTACCATTCTCTGGAAAAGAAGTTCACATTTCAGTAAACAATTGCCTAATAAGTCACCAGAAAATATCCCAGTTAAAATGGGTGCAAGTATTGATAATAGCAAGTTCATCACTTGTGAGTCAAATCCAGAGACACTGCTGGCTCATCATGTTTTGTGCAAGTTAAATTGTGTAATTCATTGCACACAATTTAGTTTTCCCATTCAGATAAAGGATAACGATATTGAGTCCAATTAAAATCATGACAAACAGTGAGAATATTCCCGGGGCTGACAATTGGGATTTACCTCCAGATTTAAGGTACACTGTGAAACTGAGATAACTAAAACTTCAGAACGAACACAGATCACTATAAAACTAAATGCAATATATCCCCAGACTTCTCAATGAAGGCTTACTTGTGAAGCAGAGGAGGGGATTGCTCGTGTCACTGATAAAATAATTGGGCAGGGCCTTTTGGGGCACGTGCTAAAAAGCCCACGGAACTAATCTATTTTGGACTTGAAAAAGCTAAATAGCAAAGAGAGACTAGCACAAGACTTGATTAAAATAAATGATAGGATGATTTCGTGCTGTCCCATGGCACCAAAAAAAAGAAGTGATTTTGTTCCATATTCCAGGAGATGCAGAATGTTTCACAGTGAGTATTTTGTGTTCAGTATTTTTTCTCCATTTCATTAAGATAGATTAGGATTTGTGCCTGCATTTAAAAATAAAGGGTGGTTTATTCTTTTTACTTTCAGATGCACTCTCTGAAAAGGCACCTGGATGTGTCTTGATGCCCCCTGTTGTCAGTTGGTCTGCTTGGAGGGCATTGGCTTACAGAAGATTCTAGTGGTGAATTCTTATAACAATAATATTATCAAAAGAAATTTTGAATTAAGGCATGCGATTTGATTCATCCAATTTTAGTGTCGGGAAAAGCTTTCCATTGTCATTACTGTGAACGGGAGATTTTAATGCTCATCTGAGTAAGCAGCCTTCCTCAGTAGTCTATGGGATTGTTAGAATGTCTGGGGATACGTTGACCCATTTTGAACATCACATCATGGGAAAAGCTTTAAATGGCTTTTTGCTGAAATGTAATCTCTTTTTCTTTTGATTTGTGTCCATCATCTTGGAGAAAGATTCCAACTCACAAAAGTTGAGGGGCTTTCTCCATCATAGATTTTATAGTTCTCTCAGAGGAACTAAGGTCCCTCTTTTTGGACTTTTCCATGGCCTCTCACTGTCTCCTAGATCGGTGATTACTCATAAACAGCAGTAGGTAAACTTAGTGAAGAACAAAAGGGCCCTGCATAAATGGTCTATCCCAACAAAAGTACAGACCTCCGGGTCTAAGTAAAAAAACGTTTTGGAAGCCAAGAAAATCACTGTCATAGAGGAGGCATCGGCTTCCTTACAGTCGGCTAGTGGCCTTCAAGGCCATAGTGCATTTTGGAGAGTGGTTAATGCACATTATTTTAGGGTGGCTCCTAATTCACCCCCCAATAGCAGATGTAGCTGTTCATAAATAGGGAAAGCATTTTAGTAAGGTTTATTCATTTATCGTGCCCAAACATTCAGGCTCCAGGACGTCCAGAGAGTGTAATGAGAGTACTATCATCCTTGTACATTTTGATCTGGCGGAGGTTAAGACTGCCGGCATCAAAAGTTTCAAAGGGAAGGGCTCAGGGATTGATGTGGTCCCTATGGCTATTTATAAAGATAGTGTTGACTTATGGTCACCTGCAGTTACTAAAGTTCTTGGATCTGCCACAGGGAGAAAAACACAAACATCTTGATCCCAGTCAGTGCCGGTCCCAATATTTAAGAAAGGTGACAAGGTCGAGGCCACTTGCTGTATGATCAATATCGCTCTAGGACTCCATAGTAAAGGTTGTAGGTAATGTCCTGTCGGTGAAGCTTGAAAGCTGGACGGAGAAAAATTATATTCTTTCTGATGTTCAATATGGCTTTTGTCTGGGCGTAAGTACTACTGAGCAATGTCAAAATTTATAGATACTAAGTTCCAAATATACAGTTGCTAAAGGTGGTAGGGTGCACCTGGCTTTTATGGCTCTGTCTAGTATTTTTGACCATGTCGTTCCAAATTGTGGTAAAAAAGGATGTTATTGGGTTAATATTGGGATGTTTCTATTGTAAATTTCCAAATTGTGGTCAAAAAGGTTGTTATTGGGTTAATATTGGGATGTTTCTATTGTAAATTTCCTATAACAGTTCTATGCGGACACCACGGCTTGCCTTTGGGACAGCTCTTTAAGAGAATGTACTAATTAATTAAAGATTAGCAGGGGAGTTTGTCAGGGTTGCCTCCTGGCTCCTTTTGCTTTTACTCTGTATATTAATGATGTTGATGTTTTGTTTAAGGTTCCGGGCAGGGCATGCCTCTGTTGGGCTGTTGCCCGATCCCGGTGCTCCTCTTAGTTGATGATGCTGTTTTAATGGCTAGACTGACATACGGGCTGCAAAAGTGTTTAGATTCATTTGCAAGATTTATGGACAATTTAGAACTGTAAACAAATCTAACAAAATCGTATGTGATGGTATGTGGCCCATGACTGTGAAAGTTGATTATACTCATGTACATAATGTAAGATCTTACCAGTATCTGGGTTTCCCTTGGATTGCACTTTTAATTGGGACCATCTGCACATGGTTAACACATAACGGTTTGAAAGATTGATTAAAGCTGTTTTAGGTTTGCTAGTAAACAGGGTTAGAAGCCATTGAGAGAGAGCAATTTATAAAAGTAAGTGCATCTCTGTAGTAATGTATTGAGTGGACCTTTGGGGCTATATGGATTTGAAGAGGTTACAGTGTGTAGATGATACATTTTTGCAATGGTTGTATGCAGTTCCAAAAAGCACACACACACACACAGACACAGACACACACACACACATACACACATACATACATACATACATGCCATCGTGAGTTAGGGATTACTTATTTACTGGATTTCATCATGTTTCATCCGCACACACTATGACTCTCTATTTGGGTAGCAGCAGAGGCAAAACTTAACCTCTGTGTCATTTCTGACATTTTAGCTCTGAGTACAGGCAGAGAATTCATTGGGTGAGTTACGTAAAAAGGTGGCTTGAGCGGTTGGGGAGGCTGGGGCTTTTTACCAGTCAAGAATTTATTAATTTCTAAATGAAAGAGGCTCTAAAATCCTTATTACTCCAGAAATGTAATGAGACTTAGGGCCTGATCTGGATCTTGGCAGACACAGTTACGCTGTCACACATGTGAAGGATGTCACGTCTGCCGTATTACGCTTCCATTATATCCTATGGAAATTGTAATACAGTGGACGGAATAACCATCAGATTTGTGACAGAGTAACCCGTCCGCCAAGATCTAAATCAGGCCCTAAGTTTTCAACTGAGGCACGTAAACCCTTGTGTTTTTTTACACATTAGTCACTGTCACTAGTAATATTGAGCCGTACCTCATTTCTACACTTAATGCGCTCCAAAGATTTCTTTTAACCCCTTCGCTGCCAGGCCTTTTCCCCCTCAGGTGCCAGGGCTTTTTTTGATATTTGGAGCAGTTTGTGTTTAGGCTCTCATATCTTTTTCTTCACATAAGCTACCCAAGCCAAATGTGTGTCTTTTGTTCCAACATCCTAGGGAACCTAGAGGTACCCAGAGTTTGTGGGTTCCCCTGGAGGAGACCAAGAAATTAGCCAAAATACAGCAACATTTTTGTTTTTTTGAAATAAATGGAAAAAAGGGCTGCAGAAGAAGGTTTGTGATTTTTTCCCATGAAAATGGCATCAACGAAGGGTTTATGGTGCTAAAATCACCATCTTCCCAGCTTTCAGGAACAGGCAGACTTGAATCAGAAAACCAAATTTTTCAACATAATTTTGGCATTTTACAGGGACATACCCTATTTTAAAAAAATAAATTGTGCTTTTAGCCTCCTTCCAGGTAGTGACAGAAATGGGTGTGAAACCAATGCTGGATCCCAGAAAGCTAAACATTTCTGAAAAGTAGACAACATTCTAAATTCCCTAAGGGGTCATTTGTGTAGATCCTACAAGGTTTTCCTACAGAAAATAACTGCAGAAATAAAAAAAACATATTAAAATTGAGGTGAAAAAAACAGCCATTTCTCTCCACATTTTACTCTAACTTTTTCCTGCGATGTCTGATTTTTAAAAGCAATATACCATTACAACTGCTGGACTCTTCTGGTCGCGGGGATATATAGGGCTTGTAGGTTCATCAAGAACCCTAGGTACCCAGAGCCAATAAAGAAGTTGCACCTTGCAATGGGTTTTCATTGTATACCGGGTATACAGCAATTCATGTGGTGTAATATAAAGAGTGAAAAATAGGTATCAAGGAATCCTTTGTATTTCCAAAATGGGCAGAAGATAAGGTGTTGAGAAGCAGTGGTTATTTGCACCTCTCTGAATTCCGGGGTCCCTATACTAGCATGTGAATTACAGAGCATTTGCTCAAATAGTCGTTTTTTTTTTTACACAGTCTTACATTTGGAAGGAAAAAAATGTAGAGAAAGACAAGGGGCAATAATTCTTGTTTTTCTATTCTGTGCTCTCCCAATAAAAATGGTACCTCACTTGCGTGGGTAGGTCTAATGCCCGTGACAGGAAACACAACATGGACACATCATGTTTACATTGAAATCTGACATGTTTTTTGGAAAGTGCCTAGCTGTGGATTTTGGCCTCTAGCTCAGCTGGCACCTAGGGAAACCTACCAAACCTGTTCATTTTTTTTAAAACTAGACACCTCTGGGAATCCAGGATGGTCTGACTTTTGGGGCTTTCACCAGGTTCTGTTACACAGAATCCTTTACAAACCTCAAAATTTGGCAAAAAAAACACTTTTCCCTCACATTTTGGTGACAGAAAGTTCTGGAATCTGAGAGGAGCCACAAATTTCCTTCCACCAAGCTTTTCCCCAAGTTCCTCGATAAAAACGGTACCTCACTTGTGTGTATAGGCCAAGAGCCCGCGACAGGAAATGCCCCAAAACACTACATTGACACATCACATTTTCCGGAAGGAAATTGACCTGTTTTTTGCAAAGTGCGTAGCTGTGGATTTTGGCCTCTAGCTCATCTGGCACCTAGGAAAACCTAGCAAACCTGGAGATTTCTGAAAACTAGACACCTAGGGGAACCCAGGATGGGGTAACTTGTGGCGCTCTCACCAGGTTCTGTTACCCAGAATCCTTAGCAAAACTCAAAATTTGGCAAAAAAACCTGACTTTTTCCTCACATTCCGGTGATAGAAAGTTCTCGAATCTGAGGGAAGCCGTGAACTTCCTTCCACCCATCATACCCCCCAGGTCTCCCGTTAAAAATGATACCTCACTTGTGTGGGTAGGCCTAGTGCCCGCAACAGGAAATGCCCCGAAACACTACGTGGACACATCAAAATTGTCAAATACAAAACTACCTATTTTTGGTTCTGGGCTCAGCAGCCATCTAGGGAAACCTACCAAACCTAGACATTTCTTCAAACGAGACATCCGAGGGAGTCCCTGAAGGCTAGACTTGCATGGATCCCCCAGTGTTTTCTTACCCAGAATCCTCAGCAAACCTCAAATGTAGGTAAAAAAGAAATCACCTTTTTCTCACATTTCTGTGTGGGATCACCACACCGGCACAAATTTTCTACAACCCGACGTTCCCCTCAGTCTCCTGATAAAAATGATATCTCACTTGTGTAGGTGGGCCAAGTGCATGTGCTAAGGAAGAGCCAAAAAAAAAATTGAAATTGAGGGGGAACAAAAGCGGGTCCAAAAGGGCAGTTTTGAAAAAAACTTTTTTTAGGCTAACAAGTGGGGCAGAATTTTTATTGGTATAGGTGTGACAATGCTGGGTGGTAGGAATTTTGTAGATTCCTGCAGGATCCGGAAGGTTCCATCACAAAAATGTGGGGAAAATGTGTGATTTCAAGCAGAGTTGGAGGTTTGCAGGGCATTGTGGGTTAGAAAATGGTGCGGGTGCATGTGAAGCACACCACCCTGGACTCACCCAGTTGTTTAGTTTTAAGATGTTTCTAGGTCTTGTAGATTTTTCTACATGGCAGCATCCCAAAGTCCAAAAAGTGCGACGATTTTGAGAGTTAGCCAAGCTCTCTTTTTTTAAAATTCCCTGGCATCTAGTAGCCTTTCTGCCCCCCTGGGAGTGGATTGGGGGTAATTGCCCCATCGGCCCACCAGTGGGCAGAACAACTTTGTCCCCATTTATTTGGGGTGGGGGTATGGCCATACCCAAAAACATTGTCCCTGGTGTATGCTGGGCTTTATGCCCCCCCTACCCTTGGGGCAGAAGGGCCTTCCAAAAATAGCTCGATCTGCCCCCACGGGGAGCAGAATAAGGCCAACAGTAATGTGCCCCCATGGGGAGCGATCCTTGCCCAGGGGCTGCCCCCCAAACAAAACACACACACACCAATCCCTGGTGCCTAAGTGGTTTCTGCCCCCCACTAATAGAAATAGGCCGATATGCCCCAAGGGGGCAGAAATGGCCTAAAATAAATTTGATTCCCAGGGGAGCGACCCTTGCTTAAGGGGTCGCCCCCATCTGTAAACAATTTAAAAAAAAATCCCTGGTGCCTAGTGGTTTCTGCCACCCTTGGGGGCAGGTCGGCCTAATTAAAATAGGCAGTGGCCTAAAATAAATTTGCCCCCCCAGAGGAACGACCATTGCCTAAGGGGTCGCTGCCCTTGTGTGAAACTGACATTAAAAAAAAAATCCCGGTGTCTAGTGGTTTCTGCTCCCTCTAGGGGCAGATTGGCCTAATAAAAATAGGCCAATCTGCCCCCAAGGGGGGCAGAAATAGCCTAAAAAGAATTTGACCCCAGGGGAGTGACCCTTTCCTAAGGGGTCACTCCCCAACTAAAAAAAAAAAAAAAAAATGATAAAATTATCCCTGGTGCCGAGGGCCGGGTCCAGGGCGTAATGATTATGTCCTCTGCACCTAAGCGGTGCGGCTGAGGACGTAACCGTTACGTTCTTGGCACCCAAGAGGTTAAATTGCTTCAGGTGAAATAATACGTATGTTTTACTTACTTTTTTCCATGTTACGCGAATAGAAGGAGGATTACCCACCTAGCCCTTGTGATATTCTTTCTGTACAATCAACTGTAGATTGTATGCTTTTTGTTGGTTTCACAAGTTGCCTGTTTCGTTTATGACACACATTTAATTTTAGACAATACAGTAATGTTTATTTTTGTGACAGCAGGTCTCATTGATGTGTTTTATGCTGTTAGTTATATTCAGCAGGATATTAGAATCACAAACTGAATGGCAGAGATCTAGGGCCTGATTGCGAGTTTTGGTATCATTTATCGCACATAATAGATAACAATACTAAGGGGTGCATTATTTATTGTGTTCAATAAATAACACCTGTTGCGGGTTTGTGGGGAATAACATGTCAATGTTGGTGTTTATCCCACCAGAATCTGCATGGTACGGTAAATGCCTGTAAAATTTCTGCAGGATTGACTGGTCGAAATTTAACGCAGGTTGATTTATTTAACATATCTGATAATTATCTGATGTGTTCAATAAAAAACTTGTAAATCTGACCCACTCATAAACAAGTGTCTATGTAAGGGTCGGATTTAACCGACCCACTCATAATTGGGCCCATAGTGGGATGTCTGTAGATTCTGTATAAGACTTTTAGGACTGCTTATGCTCATGAGGAAATGGAATTTCTTGCTTGTTTTTATGCAAATATTGTGCACTTTTATCGCCTTGATTTCTATGAGGAAATGAAGTTTATTGATTGTCTTTATTACGTGTCATGTATATTTTATGTTTCTTTAAGTTGAATAGAGAATTTCTAGACTTGACTTGAGTGTTACAACCTACAAAGATAGTCAAAATGGTTTTGGAGAGGTTCCTTACTTTGGAGAATTGTGATCCCAGTGTGGTTTCATGACATCCTTTGGCACCCCACTAAAAAACCTCAGATGAAGTTGCAAAGTGCTGCACTCTTATGTATAGTAAGTTGCCATCAAATGTATGCTCATTACAAAAATATAAAAAACGTGAGCCCATTTTTACTGCATTAGTGATCACAATGCCCTGAGTGTGGTAATCAGTTCTCTGTGTGACACCAAGAGGGTTTACCTGGCGATCAGGAAGAAATTCACACTGAGTTGTAATAGGGTCAACCCTGAGGGGTTTCTAGAGAGGTAAATCAAAGATAACTAAATGCACTTCAGAGTTTGTCAAGATGAGAAGGCTGGCGATGGCGAAAGTAGGAATGATTTTCTGGAAATATTTAGCAGTTTCAAAGAGGGGCTAAAGGGTACTTATCGACATAGCATCCTTAAACCTAGTAGATGTTTGACTTCAATTGTATTAAGGCACTTAGCACATTAAAGGAGGCATTCAACAAATCTACCAGAAATAAGCTTGAAGTCGATCTTTTGAAAGTTAGCATAGATGTTTGGGGTTACCTTTTTACACTAATTTACTAAGATTACTAAGATCGGTTTGCAGACCAGGTATACTGAAAACATGGTCGAACTCATTTATTGTCACAAAATTTGAGAAAGGAAATTGAGAAGATCTAACTTGCTATCACCGAATCTCACTACTGGGTTCTTTGGCGAAGGTTACAGAAAGAATATTGTGTTTTATTTCTTTGGGAATATAGATCACGGCACGTATGTTTATACATGTATGTGTGTGTGTGTCTGTTTGTATCTGATTTTTATTGTCTTGGGGTGGTGCTTGATCTGTGTTATTGATTGACTGTCATGATACATATGTATTAATGATCCAATTTATTTGATCCGATTTTGTACTATTTTATTGTACTTTTATGGTTTTAAAAGAACCCAAATAAAGCTAATTATGACTATGACCATGTCTGTAGCTAAGTTATTATTGCAGAAATTAATCAAAGAATCCGTTTGCCAACTTCTGTGAAATCAGCAAAAGGAAATTGTTTTAAACATGAGATTATGAGGGTTCTCTCCGTGGCACTGATAATTGAGCAAAAGTTCCATTGTAGTTACCATTAGCATAAGGTTTAGTTGAAAGGGCTAATGGCACCATGAAAGCAAAATTGGCCAAGGAGTGTTCTTCATTGAAATGGCTAGATACCCTTCGTTTGGTTCAACTCAGCATGAGAAGTACTACAAGTAGAAGAAAAGGGATATCACTCCATGAAATATTGATGGGGAAAGCCATGAGGATTCCTGGTATTCTATCTCCTGTACTTCTGAATATTACTAATAATCCGGTGCTGGAGGTTTAGATGATATAGAATGATCTATCCCTCACCAGGCGAAGCTATTTACACCTTCAGCAAGTAATGAACTCCACCACGACATGTTACCTGGGGATTGGTTTGAGTGAAGATACAAGATCAGAAGTCTTGCTTTGACCCCCAATGGAATGGGGGTCCATTCCATTCCATAGATGAACACTAATGTAAAGTGCAGAGGTTTGCTGAATTATATCCACACATCTCTAACGAAAAGAGTGTGGACTGCAGATTAATAAAAAGAGATGCAAGCTGATTATTCACAGATTCAAGCTTGTGTTCACAATGTGGACCCAGAGAGGGAGGAACAAAGATCAACAGAGTTCGAGAAGGACAACAACAACAGTAAGAAAACTGAAATCAAGAAAACCAATGTCAAGTAAATCAAACTTTTAAAAATCGCACTCTGAAAATCCCAACGACAAAACAAAGTGTTCTGGTAGTAAGGATTGCAAATCATAAGACAAATGAAGGTGAAAATGAGACGGGTGAAGAAAATGAACCAAAAGATGAAAGGTTGATTCAAGCTGGATGGTCTGAAGGTGTGATAGAAAGAAGGTGAGTGTTACAGAAATGTATTGGAAGGCTTGACCAAGGCACAAACAGATGCATGTCCCCTGAGCTCGAAAGGCTGAGCCCCCATTCTCCACATATATCATATAAAATCCCTCACAGGCCTCTGCAGTCTTGAATCCCTGGCAAGCCAGAGAACCTACGACCCTACACCCAGGTATGGCAAGAATTGGGGCGAGATCGCCCCTGGAGGGGTAAAAGCCCAGTGCTGCTTTGCAGGCTGAAAACTCTGTCGACCTATGCAGTGCTGCAATGGAGAAGCGAGTAAGAGGCCTAGCACACGCCATGTGGCTGGGGTACGGCTCATGAGGATCTTCACAGGGGAGCCCGACTTGAGGTGGGATCTAGATAGAGGTCACAAACGCTGAGACATGTGAGGAGGGGCACACTCCTCCCAACACTACTTCTGCCCTTGCAGTGTTTGGCGGTGTTGGCCTTGTGGGAAATACTCACTTCCCCCACAGGATGCTGCAGTCTATCAGCTCAATGGAGGCCAGCCCCCATCACCTGGTGACACCCTGAACTTATTGCAAGCTGCTGGGAGGGACATACCGCATTTCAAACAGGCAGCACCACAGGCCATATCAGAGGCAAAAGGCACAGAATAAGGCCCTAGCACATTTGCCCGCTATAGCTGGCCTTCACAAGGACTTACTGGAGACTGCATCGGGGGTTCCTCTGGGCCCCCCACAGCAACGCCAGTCCCTACGCAGTCGGTACAAACCTTGCATGGTTGCAGAACGGATACCACGGCAGAGGGTGGTGCCTGGAGTTGCCCCCACCCCCGTTTCGCCATGGTGGCCAACAGACCCAAATCCACTTAATCCTCTTTAATAAAAGATATATTGCAATAAAGGGATAGCCCCTCTTCACAAGGTGGCGACTCGCAACACCATCCACGAACAGAAGAAGCTTCTGATTTGCAGGCGCTGGCCACCAAGGAGGATATTCACACTCTTCTCATAGAGTTCAGAAAAGACATTAGCTCCCTGAAACTAGACTTCCACAATACCATATCAGACTTAGACCAGACTGGGGCAAGTTGAAGTGGACTTAGCTGACAATATCCGCAACACAACCAACCATACAGCCCGTCTGGAGGCACCGGAGCACCAGCTGGAGCACCAGCTACAGGCCATACGGAATAGGCTTGATGATCTCGTTTGAGCTAAAATGTTGGCACGTAGAAGCGATTTTCAGGATCTCACTGTGCATATCCAGCAAGAAAAGATATCCTGCTGCTGGGGATCCCTTTCAGGCTGCTTTATACAATTAAGGACAAACACTATGTGATTCGAGACCTACAAAATGTACGAAAGTCCTTTGCCTGGCAGCTGAGGCATCATTGCAACAAGATCCTGGCTCCAGTAAACCTCTTGACCCCACAGCGAGCTGGAACTTCGAGTCTTTAAGAGCTGCTTGCAAGGATGAGAAGAGATAGCTCTGTCTTTGAAATAAAGAAGCCTGACTGTTCTTAGATAATGCAACTCTGACTTGAACTGCCACAGCTCCGGGCTTAAGTCTTTACCTGAAGATGGAACTTTCTGAATGCAGCCCATGATGTACTGATAGCCAGTTTATTTTGTTCATTTAGTAGTTAAGAGTAGGGGTTAGGGCCTAAAACCATCTGAGTCAGCCACTGTTGCGGGTTACCCTATTGTCCCTATTCTTTAACATGGGCAGAGAACACATATGTCATTGCTTCAGGTCTGTTCTCCCCTTTTGACCTGTTCAGGAACAGGAGATGGAATTCATATTTCAAGCCAAAGTGAGTTGATGCAACATATACCCTTCCACAGGAATGACCCATGCCCAGAATAGACCACCAATCACTCCCTCCGCACATTTACAACACTGACATGACAGGCCACTTGCCTGCTACCTCAAAGTCCCTGCAAATCCTGTTTAAATGTCACCATTCAAGATAATCTTGTTTCTGGGTTCTAGTGATCTAGTGATCTTGGAAACCCTCTCCCACCCATGCCTAATTAATGTGATGGCCCAGAGGGACCTCAGTTTGAGGGGGGGCATAAAAGATGTGATGGGGCAATACTTTAAAGAAAACAATGCAGGACAGGTGTCTCAGCTGGTGTTTTGGGACACGACCAAAACTATTATTAAAGAAGAATTGATTTCTCATACAGCACTGTTTAAACTTCTCTACAAACAAAAACACGCAGACATTGAAAGGGGAAAACACACCACAAGCAGAATGGTTCAAATTTCACCATAAGGGAACTTCTAAGCTCAGAGGTGAACTAGAACAATTACAGATGTAGCCAAAAAACTCCTATACAACAAACAAGCATATTACGAAAAGGGGGATAAAGATGATATATTATTGGACTATGAGCTATGTTTAACCAGTCCAGAAATCACATTTCAAGTATTACAGAGAATCACGGACACACCACATTTCATAACCTGATCCTTATTCAATTATCATAACCATGATGAAGCAATACCGAATGCTTACATGACTATTCTCCCCCGAACCTAGACCTAAACTCTATAGAAGCAATCTCACTACAGATGAGGGACGTGAGACGATTATCAGCCTCCCACACTTCCCTACTAGTTGAGTCCCTCACCAAAGTGCTTAATCACTTCTTGATTTCCTGCATAATCAATGAAACTATGTTAGAATCACGTATCACACTGCTTGTTAAACTAGACAAAGATCTAATGCTTGCACATTATATCACCTATTGCCTTACTCAGTTGTGATGTCAAATTGTTCAACTCCATATTTGTCCGAAGACTCCATAATACTTGGCCATCATTAATCTCCTTCCAACAATCTGGCTTCATCACAAAAAGCATACGACCAACAACACCTGACTGGTGGTGGCTCTGGTGGAAGTGGCTGAAAGACACAAGCAACCAATGGACCTTCTCTCGCTGGATGCGAAGAAGGCCTTCGACAGAGTCGATTAGCCCTATCTTACAAAGATAATTGATAAAACTCAATTTAGGCCCCAAAATGAGAACCTTCTTCCAGGCAAACTACAAATGCCCCTCACCAGGGATCAAGATCAATGGCAAATATTTCTTGTGGATACCAATCTCAAGAGGTACCAGGTAAGGATGCTATCTTTCTCCCTTGATCTTTGCTGTATCTATGGAACTATTCATAGCTAAAATACTGAACAACCCAGATATCACAGGAGTGGAAGTGGGAGCGTTGGAGCATTAATTGGCTCTAGTCACGGTCTATATTCTCTGTTTCAAAACCCCACCTGGAATATTACCTTTCGACCCTACTGGCAGAACTGCACCACTTTTCAGCAGTCTCTGGCTTCAGAATACATTTTTCTAAATCTCTAGACTTGGGCATAGCAGGGCCCCAAAGGAAACTGCAAGATATACTTCAAATGGCAGGGTTTTCTGTAGTAGGCTTCATATCAGTCCTCTTGCTAAACTATACATAGTTTTGGCTGCTTACTTAGTTTGGGGGTGGGCCTAATGTTGATTCTCACACCTTATTTGATTCTATTTTGAGACGTGTATAGCTTTTGAAAAACAACTTTTTGTCTGCTGTAATGACCTTGATTTTGAATAAACATAAATGTATTAACTTGGAATTCTCTCTTGCATAATTTTTTATTTTTTTTTGGCTTGGACTAAGACTCAAATAGCCTCAATCCTATGCACCAAACCTCTTAAATATTTTAATTAGTGCATCGGCAGGAGTAGGCTCTCCAACTTGAAAAGGTGGGTCTGTTGTGCTTCTGGTGCATCATAAAACACAATAATAACATGGCGAAGAGTTTGAATCTGTATTTGGGCATAACTCACAACAACTGCTAAGCTAACATTTACCACGCATTATTCATGGATTCTGACGTCAGGGAAATTATATTGACAATGTGGTAATCAGTAATGCTCTGCAAAGCTGCAGGGAAAATCTAACCTCTTTTTATGTGCCTTATATACATAAGCACCAATAATTGATAACATATCAGTGTGTTACTGATTCTATGGGTCACCAAAAGTCATTAATTGTACCAGCAAAAGGGTCACTGCTGGGTAGTTTCTGGCGGTGCGTCTCAAAGGATTAGAGATACTGATTGAATTTATTCTTTGGCATACTTTTCGTTGTCAGTCTTAAAAGTTTGGTCCCATTTGGACTACCAAAACTATTATCTAGCTTTGCTTTAACTGGTGTGAATGCTGTTGATAGTACAATCTCTATCATTGGGAATCTGGTGCAGGCATCTGTGAGTACATGTAAGTGCTATCCATCAGAAGTGAACCAAACTCAGCACTCAGTTTTGTAAAAGTTGTTTGCATCCTTCTTCTATGATTGATAATGAATACAGGCTGTTCAGGGGGAGTTAAAGTAGGCCATGGTGGTGTCATGGAGAATGGAGCTTTATGGATTGAAAAAAACTTATTTTCCATGTTGCTCTCGTGCCAAAGTACAGTTGTTTTTAACTCCCTTAATGATTCTGCAAGTGTTGCCAAGTTTGTGATGAGTATTCCGAAGTACAGAGCCATTGTTAAATAAGTGCACACCTCTTCTGCTGGATTGTGTGGGGTGGCATCTCTAATGTGCAACAGTCTCTGGTGGTCTGCCTTGACTATGAACCCTGAAAAAACATATTTGTAGAACGGTACCTCAGTTTTAAGAAACTCACATTTGTTTGTATGGAGCGTTGACCCTATGTCAGCCAGCCTTTGTAGTGTTGCTCTCAGACATTTGTGGTGTTTTGATACGCTGCGGGTAAACCTTGATATCGCTTTTGATATTCAGCTCTTTTACAAGGCCAGTGAGCATTTCTTGGGTTGCATTTTGGAAAACCTCTGTCAATGGGGTGATCCCGAAATTTAGACACTGATACTGCTGCAGGCCTACATGGGTGTAGAAGTTGGTGATGTACTGGCAGCTTTCGTCTTATTTCGACTGGTGGGTCCCAGCATTGTGATTGAGTTTTGAGTCAGCCTCAGTAGGATCGCTGATTAGGTCGCCACTAGTGGGTGTGAGGTGTCTCTCACATCTTATTACTTTGTTTGGGAGTTTCACATTGATGCATGGTGCCTGGTTTATTCAGTTGCTGGCATCTACCATCAGTGAAATCCATGGTTTCTGGCCAAACACTGTCTCAATACCTTAAAGGTCTAGCTTAACAAGTTCGGCTTTGATGAAATGGTATCCTCTTTTGACGATCAGCAGTATGTTTTTCCACTGGACCCATGTGCAGCTTCATGGGTGAGGCCTTTAGGCATCCTAGACCCTTCAACAGTCTGCTTAAGTCCTTCACAATCATGTTGTCTAGGGAGTGGATGGTAGTGGGAGACTTTTATTATGTCTAGATCTTCTGATCATTTGATGTTGTGCAACTAAGCAGAGTATCTGCACAAGTGCTGTTAGTGGTCACAAAAAATTTAATCGGGCTTCAGTTTTGTCTTATAGCAGAAAACTGGGTAATGAACCTATTAGAGATAGAGGTTCTAGTCTTCCATAGCTGAAAATGTGAGTGGTTTTTGGTAATAATTAAAGGCGAAGTCACAGTTGGTTATAATACTCTTACCTCATTATGTTTACTGACTCTTGTATGAGTGAGTGCTGTGGTGACCTGTTCTTGTACTTCTGCTCTGCATGTTCACTTCTTCTACGCTTTGTGCCACCACGAGCGAATTACATCAAGAAAATGTCCTCATCTTTGTCTTCTTTCTCTTGGGCAGTTATGTTTTTCTTGCCTCAATAAGACTGCTCATCATTACTTATGTCACCCAGAATGGTATCATTCAGCAAGGTCATTGCAAAGACTTTCAAGAACTTCCAGAAGATTATTTCTGCCTAACCCCTCTGGCCAGAGACTTGCACTGAGTGTGGGTGTAAGGGGTGCAAAAGTTGGTGGACAAGAGAGCTGGGGTCCCTTTCCCAACTTCCTAAAGTTGGAATGATTTCTATTCAATCTCTTCTCTCTATTGGCAGTCTGCCTTCTGTGGAGGGAGAAGGGACCTGCAGACCATCTGAGCATGATCTTCCCCTCCTCTGAATTGCTGTCTCTGAAACAGGAGGTGCTTCGGCCAGTAGTTCAGAGGTTTGGAGCGCAAGAAATGTATCTATATTCCCTCAAGAAGAATAGTCTCCTTCTGCGTTGTTGCACTGGAAATCTGTTGTGAAAGAGGATTCATTGATATTGAGACATTTGTAGCGTGCACAAATGCCAAATGCATCTTGGCCCTAGTATCCTTTCAATTGTCAAGGGGTCTTATGTATGCCTTCCTGCTAATCCTGTTAGTTCCAAGGGTCTTGCGGAAGATCCTGTAGGATCAGGTAGAGGCGATTTTGGTCACCTGAGGGTGAGAGCATCCACCTTGGTTCCCATTTCTACTGAAGATAGCAGTAGAAGATCACTGCCTTTTGCCACTGCCTCCATACCGCTAAAAGTGCACCTCTTCTTTGGGGATTGTTAGTACATCTGCAATTGAAGTTACGGTTTTCAAAGGCTCAGTTTGTGGAGATGGGTTGTTCAGAGGAGGCAGCGGTGTTTATTCAGTAGTCTCGCTGCCCATCAATGCTGAAAGCATAGTCCAGGCATTGGAGAAGTTTTGAGAAGTGGTGCAATACTGAGAATATGCGTTCTTCTTCATCTGTTAATTCAGTTATCCTTGATTTTTGTAAAGGATGGATTTCTATGTGGTCTTTCAGTGTCCTCCCTAGAAACCCAGGTGCCAGCCATCAGATTTTTTATAGTCCACAGTTAACAGTCATTGGTTCCTTTAGTGATGAGATCGCTGAGGATCTTTTTTCCCAAAAAGGACCAGTAATTCATTCCCCAATTCCTGCTTGGGCTCTGCGAGTACTTCTGATGGCACCTTTTGAGACTTTAAATGTGGCAGATTTAAAGTATTTGTTTACTAAAGTGGCATTGTCATTTGCAGAAAATAGGAGAGTTGGTTCAGAACCATTTTCGAGAGTCTACCCAGACAAAGTAGTGCTACAGCTCTTTTCCCTAGGCTGCTGTTGCCTCGAGAAAAGGTGAACTAAAGAGAAACAAGTCATAAATGTTTTTTCATATGAAACGGTCATTGAATTTGTAAACAAAAAAAATACTGTAAGAATATCGTAAGAAGAGTGATTCTCAGTATAAATGTATAGTATTGTGAAACCCTTCCCTGGGTGAAAGTATTCCTATTAACATATTTACATATTTGTGGGTAGTAGGTCCCACTCGCCCATGTGTATGTGCCACTTCACCACCATATTGGCTCTGCATATTTACATAGGTATAAAAGTGACTCAAAGGTTTACAAGTGTTTAATGACCAATCCATGATTTTATGACTAAAGGCCTGATTTATATCTTGGCGGTATGGATAATCTGTCACAACTTTCATGGATTATCCATACCACCAAGACTGTGGTTAAATGCGGACGGACCTTCAGTTTAATCACAACAGAGCCAACTCTGTCTCTGCAGTGCTTAACCCGTCCAACGGCCCAAAGGAGTAAGGGCCGCCAGATGTTGAACTTTAGTTTTGTCCAACTAATTTAGATGGGCAGAATCCAAGGACAGTCTTCACTGCCAGGAAAACGCTGGTGGTAAGGGGTAGTGAAAACTACAAAATGCTCTCCTTGCCATGGAAGAGGACTCTTCTGGTGAGGGGAGTATTGTTTTTTTTAATTTTCAAAAAGAAAATCCAGCTTCACGATTTTTCTCTTCAAAATAAAAAAGAAAACAGCTTGCCTCTATGGCTTCGTCATGCTAGTTGGAGCCGTCCGTCAAACTGCAAAAAGCATTGACAGGAACTGCAGTTCATGGCAATGCTTTCATAAATGACCGTCGGCTTGGCGGGCGGAGATGAATTCAAGGAGACAGAGTAAATTACTCAGTCGTCCTGACTGCCAAACCTTTTCCTGCCAAATTCGAAATCAGCCCCTAAGATTTTTTTTGTTTTTCATTGTTCTTCTGACTTGGTACAACTGGTGTATTGCCAGGACCCTTGCTCCCAGGAATAGGAATTGCATAGCGCCTCGGTTTATTTGTTGAGAAAAAAAGCCATTAGGAAGGAGGATTCTTTGTTTGTAACATTTGAATCCTCTGGACAGGGTCTTAAATAAATCTTCATGAGAAACACTAGGAACATGGCTTAAGCAAGTCATTATTTTGGTGCATCAAAATCACAGGGGACCAATTTCAGCACTGTTTCGGGAAAGGTATACAAGGGGGATCTCATCTTCCTGCTCAACTTTGAAAGGTGCAACAATGATGGCTACTTGTATAAAGCAATATAGATTCCAGTTAGTTGAAATTTGTTGTCATCCTTTAGGTCCATGGTGTTGGATACAGCTGTAGAGTAAGAATGGAGTGAATAAGTTTCACTCAGTTTTATAATCACTGTGATTATGTATTATTTGCTGGTTTGAAGCAAAGTCCCAGGCTTGTGTATCAGCTCTGTAATGGAGGAGTCCTGGTCTTCCTTGTCACGATCCATGGTTGCCCATCCCACTCATTTCTTTAGGGGTAGAATTTAGGAAGTGAAATGGGTGACTTGTAGGTTAATGGGAAGGGCAGGAAGTCAATACCATCTTGGTGTGGGAACTTATTATTTTAAGAGTGTGTAAACGTCTGTGGGCAGGGCAGCAAATGCTCAGTATGTGAGGAGTGTAACAAGAAAGACCAGAACTCTGAGTAATGAACATTACAGGTAAGTAATAGACCATCAATTTCCCTCTTGCATCCACCTTCACCGATCTTTGTATCAGATTATTTTAGGCAACCTTAAACCTAGTGCTGATATAAACGCAGACACACTCCAAGGCACTCCTGTGAAATAGAAAATCAACGGAGATCAATACAGTGAGGTGTTAGAAGTTCCTGAAGCTGTTGTAACTCAGCACAGCTTGGCTAGAAGCTTTGCCGAGTGCAATCTCCATTCGCAACTGCAGGTGTGTCCCCACATCCTCTGCATCCACACTCCTATGGCCCTGGAACCAGACCCAGCCTACTAAGCTCCACAAAATAGCACCTAGGGCTGGAGGACAGAAAAGAGACAGCAAGGGATGAGTCTTAGTCAGAGTGCACGCGGAGGGGGAACAAGCACCATCAGCCGCTTCTGTAGCGTAATTGCTTTTGTAAGGTTATGACTCCGGCTGAGTATATGCCAGTATCCTGGATTTACATTGAAGATAAAAATAAATCAAGATAGCTCTATTAAAGCTGTGCTGCCACAACTTGTCTCAGTATCAGAAAGCAGAACTTGAGGCTGGCCCAGACTGCTGTAGGGCCGATGGAGGCAAAAGGGGACAAATACCCCTCACATGCTTGGGTGAGTCTGATGCTCTGCCACTAATGGGGCTGGACTAGAGGCCAGGCTCTGAGCTGGAGCTCCAACTAAGCTCACCCACAGCAAAGCACTTTCTTCCCTGCTTGTCTTAGGGGAAATGTACTGTGAGAAAAGCACTAGAATATCCAATCTCTCCTTTTGTGTGTCTACATCTGTAATTTCTGGCGAGCTTCTCGTATGGGTTCAATGATGACCGCACCCAGGAGCTAAAAGTACAATGACAGAGTTGCATGTCAAGAGCAACATTAAGATGGTTCTGAGAGTAGAATTGTAGGTAGTAAAGGGTGGAATGAGTTGGTAAATGAGTGGGTTGATGGATGACTTAGTGGGTGTGGAGGTGAAATGGTAGAGGAGTGCCATACACAGCAGGCAAATGACTCTTGGAAAAACTAGCAGTGGGTAGGTGACTTGTAGTGGTTGATTTGTTGAGCTAATAAATGATTATTTGAATTAATGTGAGGGAAAATGAATGCATAAGTGAGTGGATTAGTGTGTGACTGAAAAAGGGGGTTAGATGAGTGGACAGTTCTTTGACTGAAATAGAGGGAGTAAGACTGAGTAAAGACGTGCATGTGGAAATTGAGTGAATTGGTTAGCAATATAATGGATAAGGGCAGTAATATGTTAGGGGATTGTTGTGAGATTAAGTATTTGAGTAAGTTATTGTGAGAGTAAAATTGTAGGGTTGTCTGTAGGCAAGCGACTGCATGTCTGCAATTGATTTAGTGGCAAATGAATGAATTAATATCTGCATTCTCTGGTGTGCGACTGACTGGAGAAGTGGCCATTGGGGGCCTAATTTTAGAAGTCATTGTTGTTGTAACAATAGATGTTGGTGAAGTTCATTGAAAGTCATTGGTAATGTCATGTGTGGTGGCATAGGTGCTGTCAATAACTGCAATTCTGCCCATAGAGTCATTGTCACTGCATTGCCAGGGGATATAAGGTTGCAATAGTACCCTTGGGTGCTGAACTTCTCAGTAGGGTATGCTCGGGACATTGACTGTGACTATTCCCTGCAAGCAGCCTACTTAGATCAATGCCTGCGGTCATACATTTTACCATACCATGTTATTTGGATGGTAAGCACAGGGATTGTCATTCCACAGAACTAAGAAGCAGTGAGTTTGAATTTCATTAAGGATTTTGTGTGTTGTGAGGCTCTCTTAAAGATGTACAGGTAACAGATACGTTGTTTCTCTCAAGTGAGTGTGAAACTGAATGAAGACTTCATTAATCTGTACCATCACTTGTGCTTCCACCTTACTATAATCTCAAATATTAAAGGGGCCAAACAGTGTAGAGAAAAGTCAACAGTTCTCTTTACCAAGGTCCTGCATCTCTAACAAGCACCATCAATAAGCATTCCATAATGCTCCTTTGTTTGATGATGTCTGCTTGGGTTTTTCGACTTACTGTGACATCATTCATCACATGGCCCTTTTAGCTAAAATAGGCCAGCAAGATTACCAAATATTTAAACAACTCTTAAGATACCCCTATTTTTCTACAGGTATAGCATGCTCAAACCCAGATTTACAACTGAATAATGTGGCATGGGATACCCCAATACTGAGCCTACCTGTTCCATCTGCCTCAGATAGAAGTCAATGAAGTCTTGCGGTTCATCTGACAGGTTCTCCTGGTGAGTCCTAATCTCCTGCTTTACATATGAACGCGCCTTTTCCCACTCTACGAACACTTCATATTGAGGAAGGGGTAGCCTGCTCATTATGGAGGGGAAAGCATCATAAACCTGTGGAGAGAAGTAAAGATGGAGAGGTTAGTGGGGAAAACAGATAGCTGGTCTTTGAAAGTAGTACATTCATTCATGGTCAGAAGACCCAATCACCCTTCTACATTCTCCAGTATAAGCAGTGCCCCACATTCATGTGTGCAAACTGAACCAGCGCATAAAGGCCCCCCAAGCCAAGAGATTTCTGAATGCACCAGTGTAAATATTGTCAGGGCTACTAGAAGTGCTACAACCCCTGAGGAATAATTCCACAATTAAAAAAATAGAATCAATTCATGAATTTGAAAAACAGCAAGTAATTTTTCACAATTGACTCACTGCCTTTATAAGCATTCCATTAACATCTCTCCTCGACAGACAAGTTGACATTTTTTCATACTTGTGCAGGAGAATGACAGGACAGATTTACTCTGAGAGGCAAATGTCCAGGACTGTCGAGGTTCTTGGAGACATTTTGTAGTTGGGCTACAATAAGAAATTGGGTTACTGGTTGAGGGGGTTGAAACCCTACTCAAACAGCAATCGATCCTTGTCGGGTGAAGATCACAAGCAAACACTAAATTAACCTGTGCTTAATCCACTGGTAGCTTGGCCCAGGGCAGTACGGCTTTACTTAGAGGCAATGTGTGAATTACTTATGCAGCAGTTCGAAACAGAAATAAAGTGAAACGCAACACAAGAAAAATCCCATACAAATTTACTAATAATTAACATATAATTTAAGACTAAAATGACAAAAAATCCAAATAGTATGGCCAGAGATATGCAGTTGTAAAGATTTAAGTGAAATAGTGACAAAAAGCACAACACACCAACTGTGGTTATCTAGTTGCGCTAGACCAGGACAAAGTCACAAGTTCGGGCTCAGTACAGGCCCACTTCCAAAGATCCAGGACTGAGGGACACCACTTGGGAGGGCAGGACTCACAGTCCAGGAGTTGGATTATAGATTGTTAGAGCCTGTTCTGTCCCGGAGGCTCTAATCCAGAGGCTAGTCAACTAGCCCTTGGAGTCAGTCTGGTGGCCCAGGATCGAAGAAGCAGGTCCAGTCCTTCTCACTTAGGCAGGAGGACAGCAGGGCAGCACAGCAGGGCAGCAGTGTGGCAGCCCTCCTTGCAGCAAAGCAGCACAGCAGTCCTTCTTCCTAATCTTCCTTAGATCCAGATGTGTACTGAAGAGTTGGGTCTGAGGGTCCAATATTTATAGCCGTCACCCACTTTGAAGTAGGAGAAAGTTCTGTAAGTTTCCATTCCATTGAGGTGGCAGGTACCCCCTTCCTTCCTGCCCTGGTCCCAGCTGGTCTGGGGACACAAAAGACTGATGACAAACCCTTTGTGAGTGTGTTCAGGCACAGCCTTTGTGATGTGCAAATGTGATAGGTTACTGCTTTTCCTCCTCGTTACGTCAGAGTGGTCCAATACACAGAGACCAACTGTCAGCTACACTTAGCCATGTGATCCAGGAAAAGGCTGCAGGCCCCAAATGGTTGGACTGGGAAATGCCAACAGTCTGAAAGAGGCATTTTCAGAAATGTGACTTAAATTCCGACTTTACCTTTAAAGAGGGATTCTAATTACAGTTCTTTAGATACCAAGTAAGCTTGACCGGTTCGCCTGCTCCCAATCAAAATTTACCACTTATTCAATAACGGGAACCCAGTGTTCACCTATGGGAGAGGTAGTCCTTGCAGTAGTAATAAAATGAATTTAAGATGTTTCTGCTGCCAGGACACATAAAACATAAAAGTACCTGCCCAAGTTTTTGATTACACTACACCCTGCCCTATGGGCCCTTTAGTGTCTACCCTATGGGTGACTAATATGTATTAAAAAGAAAGGTTTATACCTGGCAAAAGGCTTATTTTGCAAGGTCGAAATGAATGTTTAAAACTGCACGCACAGGCTGCAATGGCAGACCCGATACATGATTTACAGGGCTACGTAAGTGAATGGCACAATCAGTGTTCGTACATTCACCCGGTAGTAATGGTATCAGTGGGTGCACATCCTTCATGTATCGAATAGAAGATGACGAAACAAGTACAAGAACTAGACAGACAATAGTCAAATAATGTGGTGCTGGACGATAATTTATGCTCTACTACCCATAGGTATATTAGTGCACCACACAGGTGACACTATACATATAGTAATTCTAGAGATAACGCAGCAATCCTAAACAGTCCACATTTTTTCAATCAAGGTGAGTCGGTGGAAGTGATATCATTTTATTGATGTTAAAAATATTGATTTAGCAAGTAATAAATGAAGATAAATCCACAGCCAACACGTGTTTCATCACAAAAGTGACTTTTTCAAGGCCAATATAAGACTGAATATATCCAAATGCAGAGCAGTCAATTTGGAGTCAATATGCGATTCTGTCAACTGTAGCACTTACCATGGCAGGTAACGCCAATACTGTATAAGCTTCATCATGTCTCACCCTAGTTAGGGGCAGAAGAGAAAGAGTGCTGCCCATGTGTATTGACGCTGAATGCCCTAGCAGTCTTGAATTCCTAAGTGTACAATCACTGGCGACAAATCATATACACACGTGTTTCCAAATTAATGTCTGATCATATCTTTAGATGACAAGTGACCATGATAATTCATGTGTCCTGCAGAAGGAATTGATCGTCATGTTTGGCTCCTCCCCCCCCCCCAATTGCAGCGGGTGGCCCCTTGGCCTTGCCCGGGCTGCAAGTGCCATGTCCACCCGCTGCTAACCCTTTGTTGGCTTTTGACTGATGCCCCTGTGTCCTTGCCATGAGGCATCCCAACAACACTACTTGAGCAGCTCTCCTTCTTTAGAGTATTGTGCTCTCCATCCATCCGGTTGCGTTTTTCTCTGTCTCGTTCCCAGACCCAACAACCTGCAGCTGCAACTCTCGCTCTTATGGTGTGGGTGAGTGAGGCAATGCTGGAGAGGTCGCTCTATCCAGGGCCTGCCCTGTGCTCCCCGTTTTAATCTCTGAGTCGCCTGCTTAGCCTTGGTATGATTGGCAGTTTTAAAGGATGATGGCCAATCCACGCCCTCTATTTTTTGCGGGTTTGGGCCTCCTGTGGCCCATTGGTCCCTTGCCCTCAGAGGTGTTAGCCATGGGCCTGTAACAGGTCTGCTATGGCGACCCACCCACCAACTTTAGAGGCCTGAAATGAGAAAACGTATTGGTCTGGAAAGTACTTACAGCCTGTCAGAATTTTTGTTTATATGACTGATGGAAAACAAAACATTAGAAGGGAGGGGGGAATGGCGATAGGAGCGAATAGTGAATGGGAGAGAATAGAAAATATTAGTAGTATTCAGAGTGTCAAGTATGATATTAACTTTAAGCTTTGCCCCTCCATGCACTTCACAGAGCTACGATCCTAGACATTTCAACCATAAATACATGCGTCACAGTAGAAGGTCTAGCTTTGGTCTATTTGAAATTTCAGACAATATTGCAAAGTGGATATTTTTATGTGATGTATTTTTCTTTCCATTCCTCTAAACAGAAGATGCATAATGTCCTGGAAGACAGACGATGCAAATTGAGGACGGATTTATATCCATTCAAAATGGATTTCCCCATCAAAGCTCAAAAGGCCATAAAGAAATTGGAGGCTTCGCATAACTCAGCCCGGTGGAAGGCAACCACAAGCCCCTTTGAAAAATATAATTATTATTTCCTGAAAGGGTAGCACTGGATGACAGTCAACATAAATACCAGAAATAAGGGTGCATAAGTTTAGAAAAAATTGAATCCCCCCATTCTAATTCCCTTCAACTATAATCACAGGTCTGTACTGAGCTGATTTACTTGGCTCAATGGCCTCCTGACTGTACATGTTTACAAACTTGGCAAGCTGTTCGATAGCATATTGAGGCAAATTTGAAACCTGGTGCTTTGCCTGTTTGTCCCTCTCATTATCTAAACATATAGTGCAGGTAATGCTTGTGTTTTGGCAAGCCTTTTTGGCAAGCGTTTATGGAAGACCACCTTGGCCTATTCCACCCTCATCTGCAATTCCCACCAGTTCAACAGATATGCCTTGACGTGGTAGATAGGTCTGACAAATTCTTTATTCTTAGGGATTCGCAAAATTACTCCTGTGTGACATTCATCATACCAATGTCACTGGTGATGTTTTGTATACAGGAAAAATGTTATTTGCAAGCAGGATTCAGTGTTCAGAATATCTAGCTGGTCTGGTAGGATTCCCAGTTCATTGGTGTGGAAGAACTATAAATACCAGCATGCTGTGCGAATCATGTGATGGTTGGAACCACTTTGAAGAAGACGGAAGTCGAAACGCGGGACCTGAATCTGCCTCTTTCATGAGCAGAATAAAAGTTTTAATGGTTTCAGTTTCCGGGAGTGCAGCGTTTTGCTTTTTGGTGATATATTAGGGCTTGGTCCTTTGCCCTCACGCTGCACCGGCAGTTAGGCACACCACTGCTTAGGACCGTCTGCTTGGATTATATATATATATATATATATATATATATATATATATATATATAAATACAATTATAAATAAATTAAAATAATATAAATGTAATCTCTCGCAAGCTTTACTTTGTCTACCCATCACCATATGTCATGTCTCTATCAATCTATCTTCCATCCCCACTCTGACTCATCCCAAACCCATTCTACTACTTTCATCTCCAAAATAACCCTGCCTAAGCTCTTCCCTCCTCTTCCACATCTAGCTCACCCAAACCTCACTTTACTACCATGATCTCCCAAACAATCCTACTAAATTATCCCTCATTTATCTCACCTTTGACTCGTCCAAAAGCCCTCCTGCTACTATGATCTCCCTAACACTTTCCACAGACTCTTCTCTCCTCCAGCTCTCCTTTACTCATCCCAAGCCTCATCCTATTACTATAAACTCCCAATTAACACTTCTGGATTCTTCCCTCCTCTATCCCTCCATTTCTCTAATCAATCCAACTAACAAACTCACATATCCTCTGCTCAAATGAACTCATAATAATACTAAAACTGAACTCATATTTCCCTATACTAATCCACCACTAATTCCTCTTGGGTTCCAGAGTAGCGTGCTACTTGCCGAAAAGCGCTTCGACACCTCGTCAGGGGTAGTAAGCGCTATATAAATACTATTACAATACAATACAATACAAACTAGGGCCCTGAAAGGGATCATCCTTAACACTAGAATCTGTCTGCAGAGTGTGGAGGATGGTTGAGCCTTAAAGAATCTGCAGCTATATATTGTCTCTGTCCGATAAGGCGTTACCAAAGGTAAGTAACTAGTTCATCTGATAGAGATTTCTAGCCACCGATTCCTTACCATTGAATAGATACCCAAGCAATACTGTCCCCGTTGGCGGGCTGTGGACAAGTAGCTAAACTAGGAAGAAATGCCCATCCCTACGGGCCTGGCTGTCCAGGCAGTAGTGTTTGGTGAACCTGTACAGTGATGCCCACATTGCTGCCTGGCAGATGTCAGGACTGGGACACCATGCGCTAACACAGTGGTTGCCGCTTTAGCTATGGCGGAATAAGGCTGCAAGTCCTCAGGGGATTGCTGACTGGCAGTGGGGCCCGAAGGCGCTTCAGCGGAGTCGTCCCGCTTAAATTTGTGGCGCAGTGTCTCATAAAATACTTTTACCTGAGTGAGGGTCACTCAGGTTCCCGGAAAAGCGGGGAGGCATGATCGACGATGTTACGTCATCCCATCAGCCGACAGATGAGAAGAAGTTGAAGCTTGCTTACACTTCTTGTGCTTCTTATGCCCCTTTCCCGAATGTCCTTATGACATGGGAGGGGGAAGAAGATGACTTGAGGCTCCTGGAGTGGTCCTGCGACCTTCCCCTCGATTGGGACTGAGACCTCTGAGGAGTCGCACGATGCGTCATTGTCTACCAAGCCACTAGCAGCTCCAGGTACCGCTACCTCAAAGCTTTCGGTGCCATGACTCAGCAGTCGGAGTACAACTTGGAGTTGTGATCGCGCTTGACACATCACAGACAAAACAAGTATGAGTCCATAACCGACATGGCGCGGTGACAGTCGCCAACCTGTTTAAGCCCTGTCTTTCTCAAGGACATCCTTGACACACAGGAGGAATGTATCCTCAAAAACCGGTATCGACAAAATTATAAAAAAGGCCTGTAAAGAACAATAGGTGGTAGCTCTTCTCTGGATTGGTGCTAACTAGTGCTGAAAAAAAGAACTGATGTCAGCATGCCGACGCAGCGTCTGTATAGGTGACTGTGATGTCACTTCTAGCGTGGATGATGCCATTGACGCCACCTACCGGCATGCAGGGGTACTGCTCATGAAAAATCTACCAGATCCGGTCTGACGCCTGGGAAATTCAAAGGTAACAAATCTGCGGCTAGAACGCTCTATCATTTTTTAACCTACTGATATGTATGCTGACAATCAGTATTTTATTTTGGGCTGTGTAATACCATAGCACAAACAAAAACAGAGTTCTAAACACTGTTGTTGTTTGCTCTATGTAAAACTGCCAAGAATTAATTGTTGAGGCCTGTCACATGCTCTAATCTCCCCCTCGAGAATTAACCTTTTATGTCAGAAGTAATTCTTGGATGGGGGGATTGGTACGTGAATGACATTCATCAACATTTTATTTTGAACAGGTTTACAAAACGATGAGTCGGATTTCTGCATGCAGGAATCGCGATCTGAAGACTAGCCTTGAAATTTTGGATGAAGAAGTTCTCCTTGGTCTAGGTTGGCAAAGATGAATGAGGGTGGGGGTCTGGTGACAGGCAGATGTCTATGTATGCTGCTGTCATGCTTTTTGTAAATCTATTTCGATGCCTAATTATGTCATGTAGAAAGAGACTGTTAGTGTACTGTGAGGCTGTAGTCATTGTTAGATTTTTATAATGTGGTACAACGACCAGGAGGGGCTTGTGGGTTGTGGAAGGGGGGGGGAGGCGTGCGAGGGAGGGGTGGAGTGGGGGGTAATAAACTTTGAAATAAATGAAATTAGAAAAAAAAACACTCACCTTTTCCACACCGTTCCGTGCTCCTCTTCTCTGCTCGCTGGCTGCACGCAGGCACAGGCTCCCAGCCTGCACTGCAGCCAATCCTGACTCTGCTCAAAGCAGCGTCTTCTTGTCGCTCCCAGGCAGACTGGGAGCCTGTGCAGGCTCTCTGCAGCCTGGCTACTGTGTGGCTGGCCTGCACAGAGCACACCTCGGATGTATGTTTGGCCGGCCCGAGACTCCCGACCAAACATACATGCGCTCTGAGGGGGAGTGCTGAGCACTTTCCCTCAGTGCACGTCACACCCTGTGGCCCCACCCCTTTAAAAGAAAAGGATAATAAACAAAGTTAATTATCCTTTTCTTTTAAAGGATTTGCAGCTGCCGCTGCTGGCGGGGGTGCAACGCTCCTCTGCCCTTAAGGAGGATCCGCCCCTGACTACGACATCATCAGAAGCTCGAGCAGACTGTGATGAAAACCATATTGAAAAGTCTCACAGGGGTATGGCTGGGCTAAAAGGAGGCTAAACCAATGGTACAATGTATGTCAAACAAGTGCTATTAACAAAATATGGTTTACAGACGTTGCATCATTGATGGTATTACAGAGCTAGATTTTCTATAAATTCCAACTTTGGCTGTTTTTGTTAACCAGAAATTTTTTAAAGGTTTTCAGAGCATGTTAGACAGGGGATTCCATGTGGGTAGTAATCACTACAAGTTTCATTTGTAATCAGACAAATACGTACTTAGGAAATCAAAAAATGACACCGTTAACTATAACTGGTGAATTTCAGTGTTTTTTAGATCAAAATGTTATATTTAAATTGACATATTTACCTACCTGTAATGTCACTTTAACCATTGTGTTTGCAGTGGATTGATAGACAGCTCGATAGAGAGATAGGAAGACAGATAGTAGTTACTAGTGGGATGTCATGCTGTGTTACTACAGCTCCCAAGCTATCAGAGACATTTCAGGATGCATCCCACTGATTATCAAATGACAAGGAATTACTATCCCTGGCTTATCGCTGTCATTACCATCCACACAAATGCACCCCCACTTCCATGAAAAGCCAATGGGCCATGTACTCTGGCAGCACAGCTAAACATGAGACATGCAGTGTGTATACCCAGTGGTAACCCACACTTTTACCATAGCAGATGTGAGCAGCATAATTCCTTTGGGGGTTTCTCTACTGACTGCATAGGCTACCTACTGCAGGCAGAATTTTAACTAATACTTTAACATATACTTAATGTGGGCCTGCCCCTTCTTCACAACTGTATAGTTTGTCAATTTTAGTTCCCTGCTCCTGATTTGATGGTATTTCACTTTTTTCTTGTGTTTACTCTGCACATTGGAGCACTTAGATTTCACCCTGAATTTGATAACGTTTTTATTAGGATTTGGAATCCACCAAATAAAGAGTGATTACATCTGCAAAGCAACTTTACATTACAACCAACTATTTGACCGATCATATTCAAAAGTCATAGTATGCCCTCCAGCTACAACATATCTTACCCAGTTTCTGCAGGCAGCCTAGTGCATTATAGATAGGTTTTTCCAGTTGAGTGTACCAATCCACTCCTGCCCTCCTTTCCGCCAAGGATGGGGTAGTTGGAGAGTTCCATCACCGGGCAAAGTCTCACTTAGTGGCCAATGTGGTGACCCCCAAACGCATTCAGTCTGGATGGGAATCGCCAATCTCGTTTTCCATGCCCACCAAGGCCACCATGGGGTTAGTTCAAGGTATCACACCAGGACTTCTAATAGCTCATTTTGTAGTCATTGCCAGTATGAGGAAATGATCACCCACTGAGTTGGGCATCACAGCGACTGATCTGCGCTAGGGGTTCAATCACAAGGGCGACTAGTGTATGGGACAGTCCTGACGTGTGACCCTGAAAATAGGGAAGCTGTCTGATCCATTGACCTGGACCTGTACGACGGACTGATGATAAAGGGCACTGATAAGGCATCTCATGTACTTCCTTAGTCCAGCACATTGGAGGACAGCTTTGAGCAAAGATCAGTCCACTGTGTTGAATGCCTTTTTGAAATCTATAAGACGTAGTTCAGCTGGGTGATGAGAGCCATCTAGTTTAGAGAGTGCCACCTGAACCCTTCTAATACAGTGTCGCATAATCTGCCCAGGCATAAAGCCACACTGATCTCGATGAATTAGATATGACAGAGCGGGTAGCAGCTTACAAGCCAGGATCTTTTCGAAGAGCTTGATTTCCGTGTTGATTAGGGAAATGGGTCTGTACGATGAGCGTTTCTTGGAGTAGTGTGGAACCTCCTATAGTACTTGATAGGAAAGCCGAAAAGAACAGGAGCCTTACCGGAGCACCTGTCAGATAGGGCAGATACGACCTCGTCTTCAGTTAGGGCTGGTCCAAATCATGGGCTGAGGAGAGAGGGATCCTAGGTAACAGGATGTCATGCAGTAGTGGGTGTTCTGCCTCTCAAGGGGGTTGAAGTCTATGATATAGGGGACTTGATAAAAGGCTGTGAAAGTCTGCACGATATTGGGGGTTTGTGATAAGCAATAGCCATCCAAGCCTGTCAGTAGTGTGAATCTTGAGCTTGTGTCATGGGTGGCGAGCCAATAGAGTAGTTTCTCCAATTTGCCTTTGGGTTCATCGATGTTATGCATTCTTGCTCGCCAGCACTGACAGGCGTCATTGAGGGCAATTTTCCAGATGTGCCTATGGAACTGGTCAGCTGTGCCAATTGCCACATTAAGGGGGGCATGGTGAGATATCCACCTAGGGAGTATAGCTATCCAGTCCACTTGGCATACATCCATAGCCGGTAGTAGACAAAGGTTGATTTGAGATTCTGTTCTGTTTGCAGCAGAGGTGTGAGAGTATGCCCTCTCTCTGGGGTGCCAGACTCTCCACACGTTGCAGAGTACCAACACGCTCATTGAAGCCAAAAGTTGGTGTGCACTGGCAATGCGCCCTTGCATGGGAGGACCGGTTGCATCTAGGTTTGATTTAGCACTTCGTTACTCACCACCGAGGATGGTGACCTCCCTCCCCCCCCACCGTTTGCACATTTGCAAGCGAGGGAGGTGGTCAGCGAAGACAACGTCGCTGCAGTTGTTTGGTTGGGCAAGTGGACCAAGAGGAAGTTGCAGTGTTTACCTCAGAGGAAGCACCCTACCACCACGTAGCGCCCATGGGAATCTATGTGTGAGTTGGTAAATGCAATGGAGAACCCTCTAGGCAGCAGAATGGCCACCCCTCGGGAGTCATGGGGGAACCCACATGAAACACACTGTCATACCCATAACGTTGGAGAAAGGAACATTGGGTTCCTAGAAAGTGGGTTTCTTGGAGCATGAGAACAGTGGTCTGGAATTGTTTGGTAAATTGCAGGACAGCAGTATGTTTAATGCAGTCCAGGAGGGCATTCACATTCCAGGACATCAATTTAAGTGATGGCTTTGCTGGTGTTGGTGGTAATGTATGACAGTGGCAAGGCAGAACTTGGTCCGGAGAGAGGGCAGATTCGTTTTGGAAAGGAGGGGGGTGCTTGGTAGGTCATGTGTGAGTTGCAGTTCATATATTGGACAATCCTTCAGTGGATACAATGAAAACGAAACAAACATATATCCAATACAGCAAACCATTCTCTTCAGTCCCCCCAATTCTAACCTCCCAATACTTCCACCCACGAAGCATCTGTCGCCCTAACTGGAACTCAACGGAGGTAGAGAAAATGATGATGGAAATAAAAAACAGAAAGGGACGCATATTGTGAGTGCAGGAAGCTGAATAGACCTCCCCCAATTAGAACACAGTACCGGATTAAGTCAGGTTAGTTTTGACATACAGTTACCAAGAGGGATGATAAGTCTCCAGTGGGCACAACAGTCAGCCCTTCCGTTCCGGAGACAGCAGTGACAGAGCTAGACAGGACTGCGCAGTGGGGAATCTCCCTTGGGGGTACACAGTCCTGCTCAGTCGCTTGTTGTTCACTGCAAGCTTAGGTTAACGGGGCGCTGAGTCCGAGCTTGAAGAACCTCTCTGGTCAGTATCGCAGGTACGGTTGTTGGAGTGGGTCCATCTCTTCTTCTGAGGTTTGGTAAAGCGATTTGCAGCACCTTGGCACAATCCACCACTGGGGCTGGCCCAGTTCCGGGTGTGTGTGGGTCTCTTCTCTCCTCAATCCATTTCCAGTTCTGCTCAGGGGTCTCAAAAAAGTATGATTTAGTTTTAAAAAGTTTTGAAGAGGAGCATATATTGGAGATTAAGTGCCCTGAGTTTTTGCTTAACCTCTCTGAAGGAACAACAGCTATGTTGGACTGCACTGGTGTGGTCAGGGAAGAGCATGAGATGCATTCTGGAAGCAGAGTTCGGGTTGTCCTCAGGCTGCTTTGAGGATTGCATCTCTGTTCCTAAAGTTAAGGATCCTAGCAATCAAGGAACGTGCCCGGGCCCCGGGTGGTGGGCGCTGTGCTAAGTACCTGTGGGCCCATTCCAGTACGATTCATGATGATAGACCCATGAGCGACACCAGTCTTCTAGGAATTTTTCAGTGTCAGATGTATCGGAGCCCTCCGGGAATCCCACTATCTGAAGAATATTGTGGCGGGAGCGATTCTCAGCATCCTCTTCCCGCTCCTCCAGGGCAGCAGCTGCAGTTATTAATCTGGCTACCTGCTGTTTCAGGATGAAAACATCATCCTCCATTGAAACTCAGTGCTTGGACTCATTAACTCGGGTGACAACATCTTGGAGATCTTAGCAGAGAAGAGCCACATCCATCTGGCCTTCATCCACCCTGTTTTCCGGTACAGCTTTTGAGTCTTGTACGGCCTTGAGAATGGCAGGTAAGTCGGGTTGGGTATGTTCTGAGAAGACTGCTACGCCAGAGGACCCACCCCCTGGAGCCACAGATCCTGCATCGTAGTAAAGTGGTCATCTTGGTCTGTGCCAGTGTGGGCGGTGGGACCCTATGCCCATAGTGAGTGGTAGCGGGTCAAGTTCAAAAGTCAGAGGTGCAGAGAAAACATTCACCTGGCCGGCTTAGTGTTTGGTAGCACAGGCAGCCAGGGCTTGGTAGGTGGTGATCCCACTGGGAGTTGCTGCATGCAGGGTGGGTTGGATAGATTAAGATGTCTCTTACTGGCTCGCTTGCCCCGCAGCAGTATGAGTAGCCAGGTTGCCCCCAGGAGTAGAGTGGGTTTGGGCCAGTCCAGTCGTCCGAGATGTCAGGTCAAGCAAGGCAAGATCCCGTGCTAGGAATATGGTTCCACAATAATGTGTAGGTTCTGGGGGTGAGGCATACCATCCCTGGGGGCCCCCCTTCAAAACAGACTGAGATGGGGGCCTAGGTAGAGGGCAAGGTCACTGAGTCCCAGTCTCTGTAGGTCTGTAGAAGTCACTGGCATAGTGGGGCCCCAGAGGTACAGGTAGGATTCGGCAGCTGTCTTGGGAGTGATGGTAACGGGCAGCAGGAAAAGCACACCACCCAGCTAGTCTCTGGGGGGGCAGCAAATGGAACTCTCCACAGATCGGGGGCTCCGATGGCAGCCCCACAGCAACAGCAGACAGTCCCCAGTCCCAGGGTGAGGAGGCCTTCCCCAGTCCCCGTTTAGAGCTCCATCAGGAAATTCACTCCCCCACAAAGGTGCATTGATACCAAAAAACTCCCTTGGGGGCCGGCCCAGATGTCCAAAGGCACTACATGTGGTCATGTGTTCAGGGAAGCACAAGACGTCCCGGCTGCACCCCCGTAGGCCACAGCTACAACTCAGTACGCCCTAGAGCCAGCACATGGCAAGCGCCCCGACAGGCCTCTGCCAAGGCAGTTCCGTCCTAGGGTTTCACAGGCCACACCTCCCCCTTCAGCCCCCAGCTCACTAGTGCATTGGTAGCATCTCCTTCGGCCGTGGGGGAGTCATGGGCAGTATGGCACTCTTGCACTCCGGTGGGCCCGGCTCTCCAGCACTGGTCGCATGCTCATTGGGGGCACGGGGAGAAGCATCGGGTCTTTGGCTGTGTTGTAAGATCGGTTAGGATCTTGGCGGATGGTGAAGGATGTCGGAAGCAGCCTCAATCTGCAACCGCCATCTTGGCTGCCTTGGCCATACCCCTTCACCCTGAATTTCATTGTTCACTGTGTGTTTCCCCAGCCCATATCGGAGAGCAATTATTCCTCTTTTATTTTATACCATTTGTGATTTAGCCCTCCGAGGACTAGTTGTTTCGTCTCCTTATTCTATCTTCAGCGCAGAGCCTAATTTTGAAAAATACAATTGCAAGTAACCAAACACTTTTTTAATGCTGCCACCCACTTCTACCACTGATGCTGCCACCTTACACAACCAGCACTATACACTGCCACTCTTAGTGAATCTTAAAGCTGAGTGTCATACCTGATCTGAGTTGCCAGCAAGTGCACCTCCTCAGTAAGGATTCAGGAGGTTTTATCCAAAAATATTTTGGAAAAATAAGGTAAAAATTGAAATTTGACCCATATTGGGTAGTAAAGGACAATCACAATTAGGGTCACGGAAGCGCCTCGTAGTTACACCCATAGAACTGAGAGAGAGGAATTCTTGCTCTGCTATTGCAGGGATGTACCTGATCTCTGCCTAAGGGAAGCTTGCATTGTTACAGCATGTGCACCACTACTTAGACGCTTACATTGTTCTTAAAAAAGCGGAACATGAATGTAATTATTTTTTGACTTTATAGAATTCAAAGCTTCGCAAACTGGTATTTTGTTTGTTACAGAGCAGTTTATTACACTGGAGTTTTAGTACACCCCAGAGGACCAGTGACAGTTCTAGTACACCCCAGAGGACCAGTGACAGTTCTAGTACACCCCAGAGGACCAGTGACAGTTATAGTACACCCCAGAGGACCAGTGACAGTTCTAGTACACCACAGAGGACCAGTGATGGTTTTAGTACACACCAGAGGACCAGTGACAGTTTTAGTACACCTCAGAGGATAAGTGACAGTTTTAGTACACCCAGAGGACCAGTGACAGTTGTAGTACACCCCAGAGGACCAGTAATGGTTTTAGTACACTCCAGTGGCCTTTGTTGTCCTGTTCCATTTATGTCAGGCTTTGCTTTCCATTTCTGAAAAGCACTGGATGAAAGAAGTAGAGCAGGGTATCAAAGGTCACTTTCATTTGCTTGAAAAAGTCAGCAGCAAGACTGCTTCATAAAGCCCTATTCGTTCAGTGTCACTGCATCCATTTATTTTAAAATATGTTGCTAAATAGATTTGAGTCTCTGAATCAATTATCATGGGACCCACCATCTACTAATTACAAAAATTAACAACTCCTTTGTGAGCGTTCCTGTCAGGCTTAGACTGTTTCCCTCACTCCCACATGTCTCCCCACTTGGACTCATCCCTCTGTATCCCTGAAACGTCCAACCACCACTATCCCACTATTCCCCTCTAGCCCTCCCTCTGACAATGAACGCTGCTGCAGCTCAGTTTCTCTCTCTCTGTCTCTCCTTTCCAACACCTCTTGTGTGCCACCTGCTGCAAACTGTGCTTCACTATTGGCTTTGCCAATGCTTATAAAAGTTTGCTTGCATTGGCAAAGTCAGTATTGGTGCCCTGCCATCTTGGAAAGGTATTTTCTATACTCTTTTGCGTTTCTTGTAGATGCAGTACGGTGGCCATCTTGTAAATATATAAAATAACATACAGCCGTCTTGGAGTGTTATTAAGCATACTTCCAAGAAGGCTGCCATGTTGCTGGAATTATAAAAAAAATCACTTGCCACGACGGCTGACTAATATTTTATGTCAGGACTGGAGGCTTCGATTATGCTTTTCTGACCATGCTTTATTTTCTCAGGAGCTAATAAAGTGAAAGTATTTAAAACACTACACTTCCCAGGAAAACCATCAGAGTTACATGACCAACCATAGCGTATCCTACAAAACCTGACAACATCAAAACTCTTCCTTGCCTCTTTTTTCCTGTGTTTTATAATAATGGCTTCCAGAATAATGATGTTGTGATATATATATTACATATCTGTGCGCGTGCGCTGGAGCACTAACTTCGGACAGTTGCGCTAGTTACAGCTAGCCGCTGACTCGATAGGGCTAATTTTCAGTGTGTATTTATTTTTTCTCCTCAATTGAGGTAAAAGTTCTGTTGGAGCGGTTGACACCCTACAAAGGGAAGCAGCATGACTCGTTCATTTATTTGGTGGAGTGGGAGTTTCAGGGAGCGAAGACTACGCAGCCTTTGGCCGCGCAGTCCTCTTTTTATTGCCACCATCAAAACACGATGTACATGCATGTCTCGGCGAGCTTCTCTTCGCTGGTCTTTTCACTCTGGAGAAGCGCGTTGAAAGTACAGTTAAGCGTCCTTGAGGCAATATTGTTCCCGCTGACACACCGGTTTGACTGAGTTCCCCAGGGTAGTAAAATTATATCAGAGGCATTGCCCAGAGCATTTTTCCACAGGTCCTCCCTCCACTTTCTAAAGACATTTGTATTGACCTGTGCAGGGGTGTGATACACTGCTTTAGTGCCCACTTGCTCCCCCTTGGTACCCCTCATGGGGCTCTTATATATATTTATTGGTTCCTGTTGGGCCATTTGTTTCAGTGTCTCCTAGGTACATCTTTGAAGCTGCAAAATGTTGACGAATACAAAGAAGGTGAGGAGAGTTATTTTTATGGGGAAGGACAGTCCAGGTCCTTTTAGGACAATTTAGCCCACGCCCCGGATGGAGGTGTACACCAGAGGGTTAATGAGGCTCTTGTAAAGGCTATTGCTCCTCTGAAGCAACACCTCTATGGCTTCGCCCATCAGCAGGGCTGGCTACCCCACTTCCCATCAGGTATGATTGATGAAAATGAGGACAAACCCAAGCGCGAACAAAGTAAGGAGCCACATTCAGAGGTGTTTGAACAAGTTGCCTCCTCCCTGCCTACTGAGTATACCTACAGTATTCCATATGGCTCCCGTGCTGACACTATATCAGATGACTCCAATTCTGTATCCTCTCAGAGTTCTTCTCAGGAAGACAGCCAGGGCCCACAAAAGTGCAAAGCGAAGTCTCCCCATACAGCCACTAGCAAGCAGCCCAAGGACTTGACTTTTGAGTCAGGTGACATTATGCGTCTCAGATCTACTGCATGTGTCTCCCATCCAGAGGTAGTTGATTAGGTCAAGGCTCGCATACGACAAGATTTCCATAATGAGGTACGGGCTTGTCTCCGTTCTGAGTGTCCTAGACCACAGTTGCCAGACAAGGTAGCGGACACCTCTGAGGTGCACCCCACCATGGTGTCATATCTCAAGAAGTATACAAAGGATCTGAAGAAAGGCCTGGGTAGGGCATGGAAATCATGCCAGGAGAAACTTTTAGATATGTCAGAACTGCTGACAAAGATACTAGAGATGGCCTATCAGTCCAAAGAGCCAAAATGTACCTATAGATGCTGAGGTCCTGGTCGGCTGGGCCCAACAGGCTATATGCCAATTGGGTAATACCAATTGCACTATATCTAACAAACACCACCAATCCATATTAATGAAATCAGATCCCAAACTTGTGGACCTAGCCTCTTCAGAGTCAGACCCAGTGGCACAGGGTCTCTTTTCCGGAACTCCTTTCTTAAAGGAGCTGTCAAAATTTGTCTCAACTTATTCCAACTTAGATAAGGCCCAAGGTTCCACTCAAAAGGTTCTCAGGCTACTTTTTGGAAGGGCCGGGGACTTCCGAGGAAAGCGTTCGACCAAGTTATCATCAAGGCTCCTCAAGAGACAATTTCCAAAGGGGCAGAGGTGGCTACCAGGACCAAACGTCTACCTTCTATCCCACCAGATTGTGTGCCTCCAGGGGACGATTCTGGAAAGGACAATTTATGGGCTCTTCAAATTCTTTTCAGGCCTCCAACACTTCAGGTGAGAATCATTCCATGTTCAGAAGTAACTTTGGGGAAAAAATCCATCAGTTTGTACACAATTGATGAAAAATTTCACAGGACCCTTGTGTTCTCAAAACTATCCAGGGTTTTAGGCTAAAGTTTTACAAAACTCCTATTCAATCAAATCTGCCATGCCTGATGTATTTTACCAAACTAAATCAGACTTTTATAGATTCAGAACTCCAAACGCTTTTGTTGAAAGATGCAATAGAAGAATCCGAGCGTCACCCACAGGGGTCTATAAATTCCATTTTCCTTGTTGAAAAGAAAGGAGATGGCTCAAGGTTGGTTCTCAATCTTCGAGACTTCAACCAATGGATCCCCTACCGTCACGTCAAGATGGCGGGGATCCATTTGTTGAGAGATACTTCAGGAAGAGGAATGGATGGTTTGATTAAACCTGAAGGATGCCTATTTAACCATTCCCATTTTTCCACCTCACAGATGCTTCCTTCAACTTCTGTGGAGGGGCAAACACTACGAGTTCAAAGTCCTCCCTTTTGGTCTCTCGTCAGCACCTTGGTGCTTCACAAAGATCATGAAACCAGTAACAGAATTTCTGAGAGCCCCAGGTGCTTGCCTCATCATATATCTGGACGACATAATCATACTGTCATCAAATGCCCACAGAGATCCATTCTCCATCTAGAGTGGACAATTTCTCTTCTGCAAGATCTGGGGCTGGTGATGAATGTCCAGAAATCCATTCTGAATCAGACCCAAATCATAGAATTTCTTGGTTTCCAGGTGAACTCTCAGACTGCGCAACTAGTTCTTTCAACTCAGAAGGTGAAAAATATCAAGAGGAAATTGGAATTAGTTTTGTCCGAGAAGACTACATCCTTGAGGTCCATAGCCCGGTTAGTAGGCCTCCTCGATTCCTTCATTCAAGTGATATTTCTGGGTTCCCTTCATTACTGGGCCCTTCATCGTTTAAAAATCGAATACCTGAACATGGGTCTGTCATATTGGCAAAAGGTCTCTCTTTCAGAGTATGCTAGGACGGAGATTTCCTGGTGGTTGGACCACATGGAGGCATGGAACATCAGAGCCATCTTTGACTCAATGCCGAAAATGATCAAAGTTGAATGCCAGCCATTGGGGCTGGGGAACCCGTTGTGGCCAAGTGTCCATGGGTGGTCGTTGGTCAGCAACAGAATTGTCTCTACATATCAATTTCCTGGAACTCCTTGCAGGTTCCTTTGCAATCTAGAGTTTTATGGCAGGGAAAGCAAATTGTATTATTCTTCTCCTCATGGACAATTTCTCAGCGGTACACAATGTGAAGAAGCTCAGTGGGACATGGTCCAAGCTTCTGTCAGAAATGGCCAAGGATTTTTGGCACTTCTGTCTTCAGAACCAACTATCAGTGATGGAGTATCTGCTGGGGCAGCGCAATGTGATAGAGGACTGGCACTCTTGCCATCCAAGGAATGCCAACAATTGAAGGCTTTATCCAAAGATATATGCTATCTAGTGCATCAATGGGGCCACTGCAGCATACATCTATTACCCTCATGCCTGATCAGCCACCTACCAGCGTACTTCATCTGGCGCCCAGTTCCAGGGTTGAAGGATGCCTTTTTGCAGGGCTGGAGCCTTTTCGACTCCTTTGCCTTTCATCCGTTTATGATGATACCCAGAGTGCTGGCTCAACTGAGATGGCAGAGAGTGGAGAAGATCTTAGTAACCCCACTTTAATGGTCACAAGCCTGGTTCCCAAATGTTCTCGAACCAGCTTGTGCTCCTGATCGCTTGGTGTTGGAATCTGCTACTGGACACCATTGGTCTTCCGCACCTATTAATCCAAACTCGTCAGCTGTCATTAATAGCTTAGCATCTTTCGGGAAAAGATGGAGTCTCCCAGGCCTTTCGAGAGAGGCTCAGGACTACATTAACCAAGCATGGGCCTCAGGTGCAAACAAAAGATATACTTTAGACGCTAGTGTGCTTGGTGCAGTACTTGGGGTGCAGAACCCTTCTACACAGATTGCACCACGATCTGGAATTTTCTTTCCTCCTTGGCAGTGGCTGGGATGGCCTATAGGACAATTAACACTTTCTGCTCAACCATTTCCGCTGGTCACTTCTTTATAGATGGAAGTCCTGTTGGCCAACATCCCATTGTGTGTAAACTGATATGGGGAATTTGAATGCCGAATCCTCCTCTTCCTAAATATTAACGTGGTACTTAGGTTTTTAGATGCTTGGCCAAGCAATAAGTATCTATCCAGGAAACAATGGTCCACCAAATTGACTATGTTGCTATGCCTTATTTCATGTAAAAGAATTAAAGACGTGAGGGATCTGGATTTGGCAGGGCACCAGATTACTCCTGAGGGAGTTTCTTTTGTTATATCCCACAGGACAAAGTGTGTGTAATACCAGGTTAATATCTTACCCGGCATATCCAGATAACCCCAAGCTTTGAGGGGTTCAATGCTTGAAGGCTTATGAGGTAAGTACGGCTGAATTCCGAGTGGACATGCACGTTCAATTGTAGATAGCACTGAAGAAGCCATATCATCTTGTTTCCTCTGCTACGTGAGCAAGATGGGTGAGATGGCCTTTATCAGAAGCAGGTATAGATGTTCCCAAATTTGGAGCTCATTCTGCTAGAGGTGCACTGGCATCAAAGTATTTTTCCTTGGAGTCCCATCTACAGGACATTGTGACGGCAGCTGACTGGTCCTCAGAGTCTACTTTTAAAACTTTTAATTCTAAACCTAAATTGATGTATCCTCGGTGGTGATGGGACAGCTTTAAACAACCATAATCGGAGCCTCCCACCCTGGCATAGAATGTAACATTTTCTAGTATTTGCAACAAGAAACTTTAATTCTATTAAGGACACGGAGGCAAGTTCTGCAATCAATTGGTCTTGTGATCTTTGTGTGGATATATATATATATATATGTTAGACCTGACAGCCTTAGGGTGGTCACCCCTAACTTTTTGCATGCCTCCCTCTACTTTTTAGATACTGTTTTTGCTGGTTTAAAGACTCTGCGCTTTTACCACTGCTAACCAGTGCATATGCTCTCTCCCTTTAAACATGGTAACATTGGATCATACCCAATTGGATTATTTCATTTACTTATAAGTCCCTAGTAAAGTGCACTATATGTGCCCAGGGCTTGTAGATTAAATGCTACTAGTGGGCCTGCAGCACTGATTGTGCCACCCACTTAAGTAACTCCTTAACCTTGCCTCAGGCCTGCCACTGCAAGACCTGTGTATGCAGTTTCACTGCCAATTCGACTTGGCATTTAAAAGTACTTGTCAAGTCTAAAACCCCCCTTTTTCTACATATCAGTTACCCCTAAGGTATGCCCTAGTTAACCCAGAGGGCAGGGTGCTGTGTAGGCAAAAGGCCGGACATGTACCTGTATAGTTTGCATGTCCTGGTAATGTAAAACTCCTAAATTCGTTTTTACACTGCTGTGAGGCCTGCTTCTTTTATAGGCTAACATTACAAAATCCTGCTGACTGGTGAAGTTGGATTTAATATTACTATTTTAGAAAGTGAGAATTTCTCTGCACTTAAATCCTTCTGTGCCTAACAATCCATGTCTGGCTGGGTTCAGTTGACAGCTCCCTTGTGTATTCACTCAGACACACCCCAAACACAGGATACTCTGCCTAACTTGCATACATCTGCATTTTGAATGGGTCTTCCTGGGCTGGGAGGGTGGAGGGCCTGACACTTACATGTCAAAGGACAGTAGCCTGCCCTCATGCAAAGGACTGCCACACCCCCTACTAGGTCCCTGGCAGACAGGATTGAACTGAAAGGGGACCTTGTGCACTTCTAAGCCACTCTTTGAAGTCTCCCCTGCTTCAAAGGAAGGCACATTTGGGTATTTAAACAGGACCTCTGCCCCTACCAACTCAGACACTTCCTGGAGAAGAGAACCTGACCCAGAATTTGCATCCTGTGAAGAAGAACTGTCTGGCTGCCCAAAGGACTCACCTGACTGCTTTCTGTGAAGGACAGCTGCCTTGCTGTACTCTGGCTGTTGTGAGAAGTGCTCTCCAAGGGCTTGGATAGAGCTGGCCTCCTGTTCCCTGAAGTGTCACGACCAAAAAGACTTTATCTCTACAAGAAGGACTTCTTGTGCGGTGAAAATCGACGCACAGCCTGCCAGAAACGATGCACAGCCTGCACCGTGGTGAAAAATTCACTGCGCGCCAAACCAGAACAATGCAGCCTGACTTCGCAACGAGAAGATTGATGCAGCGCCAGCGTAGTGACCGGAAAGTCGACGCACGGGCCACTGGATCAATTCACAGCCGAGCCGGAACGATGCAGTCCGACTTCCAGAGAGGAATCATGCAGCGCCTGCTGTGCATTAGAAATTTCCCTGCAACGCCCACCGGATCGACGCAGCCCCTGTGACTTCGTCCTGTCAGTACCGGAAATCCACGCATCGTCCCCGTGCGTCTGCAAACCCTGCAACCCGAAGAGGATCCACGACCGAGCATCGGAAATCGACGCACAGCCGCCCATGCGTGAAAACTAAATGACGCATTGCTGTGTGTGGTCCGAGAAATTGACGCACACCCCCTTGTTTTTACACACATCTCCTCCTCTGCGGTTCTTTGCGGAGATTTTGAACGTAAACCAGGCACTTTGTGCTTGAAAGAGACATTTATTGCTTTTTAAAGACTAAAGACACTTTATATCACTTTTTCAGTGATATCTCAACATATATTTATTGTATTTTAAGCGTTTTGACCTGCATCTTATCAGATAAATATTATATATTTTTCTAAACACTCTGAGGTGTATTTTGGTGGTGCTATGCTGTGTTATTGCAGGAGTTATTGCACAAATACTTTGCACATTGCCTTCTAAGTTAAGCCTGACTGCTCAGTGCCAAGCTACCAGAGGGTGGGCACAGGCTAATTTGGATTGTGTGTGATTTACACTAACTAGAGTGAGGATCCTTGCTTGGACGGGGGTAATCTGACTGCCAACCAAAGACCCTATTTTTAACAATATATATATATATCAGAGTAAACTATGTTTCTTTTTTTTGTATTGTTCCCTCCCTGATTGGTTCACTGGTAGTTTGTTCAGTCGTTGTTTTATAGCTTGAGACAAGGTTTATGGCTTGTATTTTTCTTTATTGTTATTCCTAGGACATGATGATAACTTATGATGTCTGCTTCACGTCGTCTTGGTAGGAGATTCAGTTTTGATGGAGACGTCAGATGCATGTCCTATTTTCCATTTTCGGTTCTATGTGATGTGTCCTGGTGATTGCCTGGAGTTGTTTCCGTGGGACTGAGATTCTTGTTCTGGTTATGGACTGCTGTTACAGGTAAAGTGTATTAACTGTTTCGAGTTCTGTAAGAAAGAGGAAGCGTTTTGATGTAGTCAGGTTTTATACTCTATGGTTGGTCGTGTGACCATGATGGTTTGATTGGAAACTGTAGTGTTTTAAATACTAAAAACACAAAAAAGTATGGGGTTCACTTATAACGAGGAACTACATCCAGGGGAAATTTTCCTGGTGTTCCTTAACATCACTAGGTGAGTGAATGGTGAATGGGTGCTATGAAGGGTCGTGAAGTGATGATGGGGGGGGTATTTCCTTTATGGACTAGGTGGTCTCACACACTATATAGTGTCATGCTTCATCATTTGACCACCTAGCCCCACCCAGGTAGGACAATGCCACCTGGGCGGACTAAACATCACTGTTAAAAGAACGGGAGGGAGTGCGTACATTTATACTTTCTGGAAATTATGGGATCCAGCTGAACTAGGGAAAATATAAAAACACCTAGGCAGTTACCTGTGTGAAAAGTTTTAATAATGGTGTCTGCTGGCGTATTAAAAACTAGGATGGGACACCTCTGAGAACAAGAACACATTGGGTCACCTATCTAAAAATAAATGGCCAACATGTTTCTGCCCTCTACAATGAGCCAAGGAAGGTCTGGGGGCATTCTTCAGGGCCTAGGATCCCTTAAAGTCATGCATTGCAAAGAAAAACGTCCTACTCTCATTAAAAGTGTGGGTAAAATATAGTGAGAATTGATGCGGCCTACCTGAAGCGAGGAACTACCTAGCGTAGGCCCCGGGGGAGTGTCCCCTTATAGACACACATGCATCATATGAGGCACTCGCTTGCGCCTAGTCCGCCCCCTCACTGGACCGCTTGTGGTGTTTTAAATACTTTAACTTTACTGGCTCCTGAGAAAATAGAGCATGGAAAGAGAAGCATAATCCTCGCCTCTGTGTCCTTAATAAAATTTTAAATTCTTGTTGTGAATTCTAGAAAATGCTGCATTCTCTATACTTTCAAGATAACCTCGATGTTATGTTTACACATAAAGTAACAGCTATCTTGGAACACTGATGCAATTTTACAAGCATTGGCAAAGCCATTGGCGACAACCATCAAGTATTGGCAAAGCGAGAACTATTAGCTTTGCCAGTGCATTTTCTCCAGCAAATCTACCATCTTTCTTTAAGTATCACCAAGTGATTTTCACTTTTCACTTATTATAAAGGCTGACTTACTCTACTCCACCATTGTGTGCGGGTATTGATAACACTGTTGATAGCGTTAAGCATCTGTTGGAAAGATTTGTCATTGCTGCTAAAGCAATGGCCGAAAACCACACTACTTATCACATTGGCCACGCAACTGGCTATCGGCTGTGCAGGATCCATGGCTTTCCCTGTGGATACAGAAAAATGTCAGATATTATTCCTTTTTCACTCTATAGGCAAGCACACACGTTCAATGAAACAGTGGCGATGTTTATTTTTCTTGGGAATTTGAAAAATACCTGCTGTTGGTTCTTCTTGAGACCACTTTAAGAACAGGTTACTGTGACTCTATAGTACTGCACAGGATTTGACACTTCAATTTGAGAGTGGCTAAAAGAAAACCCTGGTCAATGCAGAGAAGGGCATCATTGCTTGCAAACAAACATTGAGAGCTAGTCAAAGACTGAATCAAAAGTTAAGTAACACAGCTCTCCAACAGTAATGTAGGACTGCCTGTTCTGGTCATCTCAAAACGCCCCTCTTACTCAATCAGTGAATCAATCAATCTTTATTGCTTCAGTTTTACATGTGAAAGCCATACAATATACAAACAGATCATAGACTGCCATAAGATCATGAATAAATAATAAGATAATAAGCCTTCTCAACAGGTTCAAATCATCTCACACTCCCAAAGCTTCTCAACTATAGTAGATGGTCCTCAAACCAACATATAAAACTAAATTCACAATAAAATACAAAAAATTCACAATAAGAATTGGATGGATGAACTGATCCAAATCCAAGGGTTTATTCAATGTCTTGAACAGTCTTTGTCAAATTTAGATGAGCAGAAAAATAGAACTGTACATTGTCAGGTCATGTGATTACTGTAGTTACCATGAAGACAACTGAAGGGGCAAGAGCGAGAAAAGCATTAAAACTAAAAAAGGTTGAGCTTTTCTCTGTGTTCGTCAAGTGTCTCTCTTGTCGCTGCAAATACTACATCATTGTCTAAGGTATGTGCATCATGAGAATAAGGTGATGTTGTGCAGATCCCCTCCTTTACAAGTTTTCCAAGGGCCCGTTGTAGCTATCCTACTATGTGTGACAAGGTGTCAGTGGTATTTGCTGGAACTTTCAGAATGTAAGTGCATGCCCCACCCCCAGCTCTACAGGGAAACTGATGTAGGTGAGGGTGTGGTGCAGCCTGAGCTACTGACGTTGGAGCTGGGGGAACCAGGTTTCAGTCAGTGTCAGCTCAACATCTTGTGATTCTGGGCAAATGTCCTGTGCCTACAATTCAGCACCTTGGGGCCCTCAAGGGTGAGTTGCCGTGCTTTACAAATCCTGGATATTCTTGTAAAAAAGGAAATTGTGGGCATGTGCCCTTTATTGTGAGATTAAGCTAGTATAAAGTGCTACACTAATATCATTACACCCCCAACCAGGTTAAGGGAAGTATGATCATAAATACTTGGTCTACTTGATTGTTCCCTAATGTTGAGGGCGAGGAACAGCCCTTATGGATAGACTATGAAAGGTCAACAGCCCTACAGGCCATCCCCAAGTCCTGTAAGGAATAAACATTTCCGACCGACTTGTAGCTTCCCATGCTGCAGGGATATATGAAGCCAGCGCAATAAAGAATGCCTCAGAATCAGTTTGAAGACATAAACTTATCGCATCTTTACAGTATCTTATATGGTGTCTGATGAAAAGGGCCATAAATAAAGTCTTGACTGCAAGGAGTTAGTGCAAAATAGCATAAAGTGTAGAATGTTTTTGTCACTTTCTGCTTTACAATTACAGATGGATGAACCAGCGGCTTTAGTAGACATAACCTAAACCTTATGTACAACGACCTTTTTATTTCTGAAAGAGGCAGTCCATATATTGTTGAAACAGACCAGAGGGTTTAAAGTCCAAAAATCGTGTTGCTAGTTCACCCCCTGCTGTGCTGAATGCATGTCCAATATTTGCCTTTGATTAGATGCGCACTTGAGGGAGTCGGTGTCTCAAGATTGCTCCAGTATTTAGCGCAACCTAAGGCCCCTAGAGTGGTTTCCAACATGGTCAAACCAGGGCAATTTCACTTTGTCAAAATTCATGCATTGTTTTTAGATAGCTGACCAGCTCCGGAGTTGTCCAACTTTAAATCCAATACAGGATTGGTTTGAGTGCTACGAAGGTATGGACAGTCTTCGTGACCAGTTCCATCCTCAATGCGACCATAGGAGTTCAAGGACCTAAAAAGAACAGACTGCGTAGGAAACGTTTTTCAGTTTTCCCCATGCCTGCTGATTTTTGGAAACCCTTGAGCTTCTCCAAATGAATGTAGCTGATGCTTTCATTTGATAAACTTCTGTACTCCTTAGTAGAATGAAAGCCTTTGACATCAGCTTAATATATTTTTCTGTAGGCTGTGGGTGGGAACAAATGTGTAGGAACCTGGTCTTCCAAATGACTGAACCTGGGGGGAGATGGTGCAAACCCATCTACGTTGGTACAAAGCTTGTCCATCCATAACAGGACTACAGATCCATATTCTAGGGCATAATATTTCAAACATGTTGAGGGCAAAGGTTGTGTGACTGGGTACAACCCGAGTTACCTAACTTCTTATCTTCCTGTGCCACCTATTCTACCCTACTCCTGGTCCATATGGCTGCAGTATTGGTCCCCCTTTAAAAAATACACTGAGTGAAACAGCTATTTTGGCCTTAACCTCCATTTTAAGGCTGAAGTGAGATTACACGTTTCTAGGTTTTACTATTCCTGGGATTTTCAAGTGAGGTAAAACCTGACAGAACACGTGAAGTTCATGCCCAGTAAATGGCCCTCTAATAGGCAAAACATGTAAATACATGCAGTAATTGCACATTTTACATGTTATTCCACATCTCAAGGTTAATTTCTTGAAACTTCATGGTAATTGCAAGTTTTGGAATTTCCACCTTATAGTTACCTTTGAACTAGTGATCGGCCCCAACATGGGCAGGTAAACATTTTCTCAAATTGGACATCTCACAGATTGTGGATCTGTACTGAAAGAAACTAACATTTCCTGTACACTTCTAGGCAAATAAATACATGGCTGGTTGGATGTACCCCTTTGACAAGACTACTGTCTGGCACCCACCCCTATTAAATGGGAGATTGCCCAGTATAACATCATTTGCATGTCCACCCACCACTTTTAATATGAAATTGGAAGCACCATGACACTGACATGCCCATAGCACTCCATCTTTTGGAATGGTTGGAAACGAGGACACTCCACATGAACAATTGTCAGTTGCTCAGAGTTGTCCTATTTCCCACCTGTTGTACTATTGGGTTACCTACTGATTCCCTTTCAAGCTTTTGGGAAACTATGTTCAGGCAGAGCATTCCAGGTGAGTATCCTGATATATCAAGTGCAATACCAGTTGACTAATCCTTGCAGAAAGTTCTGGCTCAGGCAGACTTCAGGCAAACCTCTGTGAATCTTCCCCACTGAGTTGTCAGGTTTAGCTGGATTGTACAGGTATCTGCTTGACCTATTGTTACCAAGGGCCTGATTCAGAGTTTGGCAGATGGGGTACTCCATCACAAACGTGATGGATAAACCATCTGCCATTTTGCAAGTGCCATTGGATATAACATGCTTATAATACGGTGGACAGGATATCCGTCATGTTTGTGACAGAGTAACCTGTCCGCCGAACTGTAGATCAGGCTCTAATTCTTCAAACTCCATTTTGTTTAGCCAGAGGAGTAGTCCTTTCTCACCTCATTTTATTAGTGTATCATTTCTTGAAAGTGCTTCCATTGGAATTGATGAGGGGCTATTTAACATTGGACAGTAAACTATATCACCATTCTGTCACATTCTCAAAATAATTCAGAAATAATTTTGTTGTGGAGCAATGGGCACCAGAAAGCAGAGCAATTTACAGTGTGCTTTACATGAGAAATTATTTGGTATGGTTGTTTTATAGCGGGCCGCAATAGTGTTTGTGTCATACAATAGAGGCACGTATCTTCTGCCATCCTTGCACATTACATCAGTTTCAAGGTACTGTTGCTGATGGTGGTGACTCTGGAAATTGCCTGTGAAGCAAAAACTACTAACATTAAACATTGTGACTGGACTAAACAGATTGGGTGACAGTTAAACTGAGAGTGGAGACAAAGGCCCTCATCATGAACCTGGTGGTCCGTTCTGCACCGTCGGCGGTGGCGGTAGAAACCGCCAACAGAGGAGTGGGCCAGACGGACAAATAATGAACCAAACGAAACTCACGCATCCCGCACACACCCACCGCCAGGAAAGAAGTCCCGCTGACGACGGCAGAGACCACCCACAGGCCGTAGGAAAAACCCAACCCGCCCATCAAATTATGAACCACCATTCCGATACCAGTTCCGGGGCGGGAACCACCGCCACACAAAGCCAGGCGGAAAAGAAACAAATAGAAGGAAACACTCACCGGAGGTTAACAAAACGTGCAGCGGCAGCCATGGAAAGAGAGCTGCAGATCATGACAGCCTTGCTCCTTGCCATATATCTACACGACCAAGACCGCCGACGAAGACGACGACGGTAAGTACTGCAACCTACAAAACAAGGGAGGAAAGGGCAAAGTTACATACCCACCCACTCCACCCACCCCGCAAAGCCCCCCAACCCTTTCCAGCAGCAATAGTCAGACAACCCACTCCAAGAGGGACGTACCCAACCGAAGGCCACTGCAACTTGGCCATAGGACATACAATAGCACCACAGCCATAAATTATTTAAACAAACACCAGGGTGGAACTGCGTGCAGCCCAAACACAGGCCAGACAGAAACTTTATTCAGCAGCTCAGTGAGCTAAATGAGCCTATCAGGGCCAATGGCCAGTCCATAAAAAGTCAATTGTCCTTGGCCACAACTGGCCACACCTGACTCCCACAAGTGCTGGGCACTCCACTCAACAGGGCACCATAGGGGGATCCAGGCACCCAACGGAATGGGGGCGGGGTGGGGATTGACGATGGGGGTGGGACTTAGACTTGCGTGAGGAGGTTGGCGGGGTGGGCTTTTTCTTTGAAGGGGGTGGGGGCTGTTGGGCTCGGGCAGAGCAGGATGCCATAGGCTCTGAGTGGGCCTTCTTCTTAACTGGAGAAGGGGCACAGGAATGGGAGGGCTGGACCGGTGTGGGCTGCGATGTGGAAGGAGCGGAAAGGGCAAGGAGGTGGGCATGTTTCAGGACAAGACGGGGTGGGCCAGTGGGTTCGAACAGGTCTGCACGGGAGAGGAAAAGTTTTTGGGGAGAAATTGGGGTGGGTGTGGATGAGGTTGTGGGAGTGAAGGCAGAGGGAGTTGATGTATGGGGTGTAGGTGTGCGTGTAGTGGGTGCTAGTGCCTGCTCAGTATGCTGTGGTGTGGTGGATGTCTGATGGGTGGGTGTCTTGGTGCGTTTGAGTGTTTTGGGTGGTGGGGGGTGGACACAGTGGGAGAAGACAGACAGCTAGTGTGGATGTATGTTGGGTGGGTGTCTGCAAGTCGGGTGAGTGAGCTGCATGTGTCAACTACAGTGGAGGTGGTGAGTGCAGGTGTGGTGTATGGGGTGCATGTATGGCTGTCTCTTATTGTGGTGAGTGCAGGAAGAGGAGCAGTAACAGTGAGTGAAGGTGCAGTGCATGAGGGTGTGCATGTAGAGGGGACAGACAGGGAGGCGGAAGAGGCGGGCACACAGGGGGAAGTGGATGTTGTTGTGTGTGCAGGTGTCTGTTGGCTCTGTGAATGCTTGTGGTGGGATGTGTGGTGCTTGTGCTTGGAAGTGTGTTTCTTGTGTGTTGATGTGCTTGACTGCGTGTCTGAATGTGTGCCTTGGACGGGTGAAGGGAGTGGGGTGCTGGAAGGGGTAGAGGAGGTAGGAGGGGGGACGGAATGGCCAGGGAAACTGGCTGCCGTCCAAGAGGAGGCTGGAGCCTGATAAGATCTGTGTAGGGCAGACACGGCACAGTGAATGCCATGACGACGGTTGTCTGCCCTACAGAGATGGTTCTCAGGAGGTCAATAGCCTCCTCTGTGAGGGCAGCAGGGCTGACTGGGGCAGGGGAGGAGGTGCCTGGGGCGAAGGAGACACCCACCTTTCTGGGTGGGCGGGCATGGCCAACTCGGTGGGGAGCAGAAGGGAGGGCGCTGATGGTATGGGGGTGGCGGTAGATCTCACGGTCGTGATTTGTCCACTAGTGTCCGCCACCGCCGGAGGACCACCCATCGGAGGAGGTTTCAGAGTCACTACCTCCTGTGGTAGTAGCCTCCCCTGTGGAAGTCCCCTCACCCTCCCACCCACTGGTCCCCTGGGCATCTGTTGTCTCTGCCTCGGAGGATCCGTGGGCCGCTGTCTCCCCACTTGCCGGTGTCTCAGCTCCCTCGCCTGATGTTGGTGCTGTACCAGACACACAAAAGAGAACAGGGATGGGGAGACAAAACAGGAGAGACATTTGTAAGTAGCTGAATGCTGATACACAGTGGCCAGACATACACCTACCCAGCAGACACACCCAACAGGCAGCACCGTGCACTAGGCCCATGACCATGGCCCTGACTACTGAGCAGTATACTGACCTACACCCATATCCTGTCATTACATTGAAGCTGAGGTAGGTGAAACCTGGCAGGGACACCCCTACACCCTTTGGGGAGCAGACAGTAGCTGGACACCAGTCAAAAACCCTGCTCTAAGCACCATGAGCCCTAGCGCACACACACTCATCCTTCCAGGCTGAAGTATGGTCTGTAAGTACTCACCCCCTTTTGACTGCTGTGCAGCCTTCAAGCGCCCATCCAGGTCTGGGTACGCCACTGCCAGGATCCTTCGCATGAGGTGGGTCAGTGCCTGACGGGCACCCCTACCACGTTGGGAGGACTTCCCCAGCTGGGCCTCACTGATCTTTCGTGCCCAGCGCCGCAGGTCCTCCTACCTCTTACGACAGTGGGTGCTCTGCCGGTTGTATACCCCCTGGGTCCGTACCTCCTTGGCGATGGCATGCCAATGTGCCCTCTTCTGGTGGGCGCTGACCTAGTAGGGAGACACAGAGAGGAAACACAGAGGCCTGGCACCTGCACAATGGCAATAGCTGGCTGATTGTCAGACATAGGACAGACAGTACTCCCAGACAGGCAGGACAGTGGCACGCAGCATTCCATGCACCAAGCCCCATCCTGGCTCACAGGACCGCACATCTGAGCAATCCACTCCATCCATTACACACAGTGCCCCCCCCAAACCCGGACTCACCTGTACCTCTGGCCGGCTGTAGAGTCTGCCGTACAGGGGCAGGACCCCTTCCACTAGTTTCTCCAGTTCTTCCTGGGTGAAGGCCGGGGCCCTTTCCCCTGCACCACGTGGATCATCCATAGCCAGAGGCAGGCCACAGCAGTACACAGAGTGGAGTACTTGTTGCACAGGATCAGGGAGTCAAGTGATCACACGATGACGAATGCGCTTATGTTCTGTGGGGGAATGCACCGTCACCGCCGGTAGCAATCATGATACGCCAGGATTCCCCGTTGGCGGTCTTAGGTCACTTCCACAACGAAGGGGCAGAATTACATTGGGCAGATATTTTGCCATCACCTACGCATCTTGAAATTCAAATTACTCACAATGCTGGGCCTACTAGCCATATGAAGCATCTATGTCTCTATCCATAGAGTATATAATCACACATGATTTACTCCGTTCCCTCTTAGTGATGTAAATGTACATCTGCCAGGTTGCAGTTATTCTACAGACACTACTATGAAGAATGCAGTGAATGTTTGTAGCAAATATGCCAGTGTATGTGTGCACCCCTCACAGGTACGACCCTTGTGACGAGGAAGGGCACCATCAGTGTACAGACCATTTGTGGATATGGGGACCATGGTGGAGCGTCAGATCATTATCACTTACAGACTCACACATGCAACTATTCAGGACCTATGTGCATTACTGGATCCTCCACTGACTCCCGGAAATCGTAATCAGCATGCCATTCCAACTGGGGTGCAGGTGCTCTCCACACTACATTTCCTGGCCACAGGCTCTTTTCAAGTGACAGTGAGCATGGGTGCTGGTTTCTCACAGCCAATGTTCAGCCAGGTACTGACAAGATTTCTGAATGCATTTGTACAACATCTGCAATCCTATGTGCGATTCCCCCAAAGTGCTGAGCTCCCTGCCATCAAGTCTGACTTCTATGCCTTTGCAAACATTCCCCATGTTATTGGTGCCATCGATGGAACCCACATACCCATCATCCCCCCAAGAGTGAGTGAACAGGAGTACAGAAACAGGAAGAACTTTCACTCCATGAACATCCAATTGGTATGTACTGCAGACCAGTACATATTCCATGTGAATGACATGTTTCCGGGTTCAGTCCATGATTCATTTGTTTTGAGGAACAGTAGTGTGCCACAAAAGATGGAACAACTACAAGAGGACAGAGGGTGGATCATAGGTAAGTGTGCCTGTCACTAACTGACACATTGCAGAAAACCAACCTGTCAGACTAAGGACATTCCAATGATGACTCTGTATTGACCATTTCTCTAGGTGATTCTGGCTATCCAAACTTGTGTTGGCTCCTGACACCAGTGAGGAATCCCAGGACGGTTGCAGAGAGGAAATACAATGGGGCCCATGGACGTACTAGGAGGGTAAGAGAGCGTACTATAGGTCTCCTGAAGGCTAGATTCCGGTGCCTACATATCTCTGGGGGTTTCCTGGCCTGTGGTCCTGATAAGGTGTGTAGAATAGTAGTGGCGTGCTGCATGCTGCACAACGCGGCAGTGAGACATTCAATCCCCCTTTTGGAGGTGGAGGGTGCTATAGGTCCTGATCTGTTATCTCAGAGAGGTGAGGAGAGTGATGGTGAGGATGAGGAAGGGGAAAATGTCAATTCCAGAAACCAACTGATACAATTCTACTTCCAATAACTTTCTGGGACTTCAGCCTGTATATGTGGTTAGTGACTGATACTGTAAGTGTGCCATGTCAACTATGGGGAATTGGTCATGATATGCGAGTCATGGACCTCTTCAGCATGGTACAGGCAGACAATATATGCATTCCCTTCTTGACTATTTTGAATAACACTCTACCACCACCATGCACAATTTGAAAATAAAGTTTATCACTGCCTGTTGCATCATTACTCCACTTTGTTCAACATTGAAGACAGGGGACAGTGTTACAGGTGAGATATGTTGTTTATTGGTGGAATACAGTGAAATGTGCTATGTACAGTGTTGGAAGTTGTAATGGTTGGGTGTCCTCAAAACCGACTTGGTGGCAGGCCTGTTTGATATCATAGGTGGGTCCTATTTGTAGTTTAGTACTTTATTTAGCCCTCATCTAAGTGCAGTTGGTAAATGGGTGGGATGGTTGCTTTGCAGTAGTAGCAGTGTCAATTGTTGGAAGGGGGCTAGTTCTTAGCTGGGTTTCCAGTGCCATACCTTGGCCTGAGACTACGTTTGGCCACCTGCTGTGGAGCTACTTGGGGTGACATGGTTGGCCCTTGTGATTCCTGGGCAGGTATTTCCTGTGCTGTTTCCGCTGCTTGGGACAACTGTTGCTGGTTGTCCAGGCCTGTTGTGGGGGCCTCTTGTCCGGTGTGGGTGTCTGAGGGTTTGTTGACCAACTGCAGCAGTGCTCCTGCAATGGTGGCCATTGTGGCATTCTGTTCTTTCCACTGCTCCATGGCCTGTTGGTGGTGTTCCAGCTGCATCCTCTGACTTTGCTCCAGGGTGGTTACAATCTGTGCCAACCTGTCTTGGGTATGTTGGTATGCCCCCAGTACCTCTGCAATGAAGTCCTGGGCTGCTGCATCTATCCGGTGCCCTACCCCCTGACCCACTGGGGCACTTGACCTTGCCCTGGCCCCCTGTGCCTGTGTCCTCTGTGCAGGTATTGACGTGCCACTAGTACTGGGGCCCTCGTCTTTCTGCATGTTGGGGGTGGGAGACTGTGGCCTCTGTTGCTGTGTTCCACCTGTTTGTGCCCTGGGTCCTCTGGTGTGGGCACGCCTCCCCTAGCCTGCTGGTCATGACTGAGTGTTAGGGGTGACAGTGTTTTCCTGGGTGGGGCTGCTGCATGGTGAGCATCCAGGGCTGTGTGAGGGGCCTGCCTGCTCATCAGTGTCCAGGGATCCTTTACCAGTGTCCTGTGATGTGCCTCTGTCTCCCTGGAATGCTGTGGCACTCCTTGTCCCCTCCATTAGGGTTGCATGGGTGGTGGTGCCTGTTGGGGGACATAGAAATGTATGTTACATATGCATGAGGGTTTGTGGTGGACTGTTCTGTGCAAATTAGTGCTGGTGTGCCTTTCAGTGGCCTTCAGGGGTGCCTTTGTGAGGTGGACATTGCATTTAGTGGCAGTGGTGGGGTTACATTGTGGTGGGGGTTATTATTCCATTGTGGGTACATGCAGGGGTGGGTGGCAGTGCACAGCGGGAGTGATGTGGGCCTGGTAGTGCGTTGTGGGTGATGCAGGGTGGTGGATGTGGTGGGTAATGGCTGGGAGTGGTGTGGGTCTAGGTGGGTGTGGGTGGGGTGGGGTGGTGCATGCATTACAGGTATGGCGTATATGAGGTAAATGTAGACAACTTACCCGAGTCCATTCCTCCAGTGAGTCCCTCTGGGTGCAGGATGGAGAGTACCTTCTCCTCCCAGTCAGCGTAGTCGGGTGGTGTGGGTGGCGGTCCTTCCCCAGTCTTCTGCACTGCGATGTGGTGCCTGGATGCCATGGCTCAGACCTTCCCCCGCAGGTCGTTCCATCTCTTGCGGATGTCGTCCCTGGTGCGTGGATGGTGTCCCACTGCATTCACCCTGTTGACAATGGCCTGCCACAGCTCCATTTTCCGGGCGATGGGTGTGTGCTGCACCCCGGAGCCGAATATTTGTGGTTCCATATTTAGGATCTCATCCACCATGGTCCTTAGCTCCCTTTCGGTGAAGCGTGGATTTTGGGGGGGGGGGCATGGTGAGGGTGGTGGATGGCGTCGGGACTGGGGACGGTGTTTGGGTGCTCCTGTGTGGGTCGCCATGTATGTCCTGTCTGCTGGCGTTCTCTGTCTGGCTCTGGTGCTCTCCGTCTTCTGGTCCTGGTTTCCTTGCAAGGGATTGTGGGGTGTGTCTGGGGGTGTTTTATGGTGTCCTGGATGTGTGTCAGGTGTGTGGGTGCTAAGCTTAGCCAACGTGTGCACTGGTTGCTGTTGAGCCCACTTGCCACCCGTGGCGGTAGCAGCCGCCAATGGTCGTCCGGCCTCCACTGTCCGCTGAGGTGATTTGTGCATCATTATTTGTAGGGCGGGATGTGGCGGGTGGGGTGGGCCGGGATTCCCGTCGACAGGGTCCTGGCAGGGAGTGGTGGTGTGGGAATGTTTGGAGGGGTTGGTTTTTTTGTTCATTATATGGCGGGTTTCCATTCGCCGCCGCTGGCGGGATTCTGTTCACCGCCACCACAGCGGTCGGCGGTCTTTCCCGCCATGTTCATAATGACCGCCAAAATATGTGAATCTGTGCCTTATGTATCATCCTTGTGACCCCTGTGCCATTTCATTGGGTCTAAGATGCTCCATGTCATACAGGTTTTGTGCTTAGGTCTTTTGTGCTGAGGACCTGATGTATAAAAATACTCATATATTAGAATAAATGGTGGCCAGGCTTACCCTGATGGTCCCATCTCTAGTGTGGTAAACTGTAATAATGACGGTAATTTTTTTTACATATTTTGTGGACAATCGTGGAACAGCATCGGGCAGATTGAGTGTAATTCTTAGCATTTTTATTACACCGTTATTATTGCTTCCTGATGCTGTATCTTGTACAACTGGAACAACCTGTTTGTCTCGAGCCCTGCACTCACTCACTCAGACATGCATGTACTCACCCACTGATTCAGCCATCCATCATGGATTCAACCAACATCGATGCACTCACCCTCACATTCATCAATTGCATTCATTCACACATTCATCCAGTTACTGTGCACTTAGGCCCCTATTTATACTTTTTTAGCACCACATTTGCATCATTTTTTGACGCAAAAGTGGCGCAAACTTACAAAATATAATGGGATTTTATAAGTTTGCTCCGCTTTTGCGTTAAAAAACTGACGCAAATGCAGCGCTAAAAAAGAATAAATATGGGCCTTAGTTACCAGCTCATTCTGCCAGCCAACCAACGTCTCACTCTCACATTCACCCACTAACTTACTCACACAAGCAACACCCCTTACTTACACTTTTGGCTGTGTATCTGGTTTAGTAAGGCACAAGCAGCTGTTGTGGAGACTCTTTTTGTGATTATCCTGGCTGCAGGGGGTGGCCGGAACCCTGCGTGCTTCTGGCTACACAGGATACCCGTGTCCCCTGTGGCCTTGTAGCTCAGCACTCCCCGGACAGACTAGTCTCTCCCTGCCTCCTTGCATTGAGCCTACCAGTGCTGATCAGTGCAATCAGCACCCCCAGCTTTGTGTTGTATTTGCTTTTTACACCCTCCCACTTTCAAATGTTACTAGCAGGCACTGTTTGGTGTGTTAAGCACCAAAATCTGCATGGTACGGAAAATATCTCAGATGCTTTTCACCTAATACATTTCGGCAAGTTTGACCTGTCGAAATTTAATGAACATTTAGATATTTAATGAATCCAATAATTACTGGATGCGTCAAATATACCAAACTGGCAATTCTGACCCATGCATAAATTGGGGTTATGCATGGGTCGGAATTTAATCAGCAGCTCGTAATCAGGGCCATAGACTCATGATGTTCCAGCCTATTGCAAAGTTCAATAATATCCATTGCAAAACTTTGTACATTTGGCACATTAAAAAAAAAAAGTCGCAGAGGACTTTAGTAAGCACACAGAATTAACTTTATAGTAAGTACTGCCAATTGAAAGTTAGTTTTTGTTGAGGTTTATCACTGTCCCTAAATTTGTAGGTTTGTCCTCGGAATGAGATCATAAGAAATATATCTAATTATCCGTACCAGTGTTTATGTGAAGAGCAGTGTGCTAAAGGTGTTACGACTCGGTCGTCCCATTTCCATGGGGCGATGTAAGGGGACTGTCAGATGCCTGGGAATCACCTTAAACGCTTATCTAGAGTCCCTTGCTGACTCCTGTTTGTTTCTCTTTTCTCCATGGTACACTTGTGTAGTACTACATTTGCTTCCTGGGACTGCAAATCCCATAATGCACAGCTTGGTAGTTAGGAAAACCCGGATTCTGTTTCCCATTGTTTTCAATGGGAGAAGTCCAGTTGCTCCTTTTCACTGGATCCTCTCCTCCAGGACTTGAAAGTGTCCGAAACCACACACACCTGAAACCTCTCCTGTGCAGCCCAGCTTGGAACTGCTTATAAGCAGCCATTTCCTCAAGCTCCCCGTCGTGCATCGGACTTCAATTCCTTTGTGTTACAGACCCCTTGTCGGATGGTGTTCCAGTTTTGTTCCTGTTCTGTTCCAGCCTGATCCTGTTTCCTGTTTCTCTGCCCTGCTCCTGATTGTTCCAGCCAGAGTCTGCTCCCTACTTCTTAGCCTTGTACCTGTTTGTTTCTTCCCTGTTCCCTGTTTCTCTGCCCTGCTCCTGCCTTGTTTCAGCCTGAACCTTCTTTCTGTTTCCCAGTCCTGTTTACTGCTCATTTCCTACTCCCTGTATGTATTCCAGTCCTGTCCTTGCCTGTTCCAGCCAGAGCCTGTTCTCAGTTTCCCAGTCCTGTCTCTGTCTGTCCCAGACAGAAGTTTGCGCCCTGTTTTCAAGTCCTAGTCCCGCCTTTGCTTCAGCCTGAGCCTGTTCCTAGTTCTTGCCTCTGCCTCTTTGTTTGTTCCCTTCTGTTTCTGTTTCTTCTTGGTTCTTTGTGTCTGGTAAGTGTTCTATCAGTCTTCACCAGTGTATACGTGTCCTCCTGTGTACTGGGGTTGGCTCCTGGTTTCCAGGAGGCAATTCCAGCCCCCATCCTTGTCCAGTGTTATACGTTGTATTTCGTGCCTAACAGTGACAGTGTGCTATTGCTGTTTTCTCAGGAATCGCCACTGTGTTTCGAGCTGGACCCACAAGAGCGTGTCCTGTGTATGTAAGTACTATCCTTGTTTGTGCTCTAGGGTCCAGAGACAGAATCACTTTTGCTGCCTCCTTTCTATGGGGCTGGCAGGGTGACTATCTGTAAGAGCAAACTGCACAGAGGCATTGAGATTCCCTGTCACTGTGGGAGGTTCTGCGCCTTACTCTGTGTACAACCCCAGCGTGTTTGTCCACTGGTAATCCGTTTCCTGTTTGTTCACACAAGGGTTGCTCTGCTTTTACTTTCCTGGTTCCTGTGCCTATCCATAGCTGTCCTTTCCGTGTATGCCTTTAGCTGCTCCTCTGCCCCAGTGTACTACCTCTTTAGGATATTCGGTGACCTCAAGGGGTGTCCCAACCAAAGTCCTGATCAGACCCACCTGAAACCGTGACAAAAGGAGGATGTTATACATGGCTCCTAAATGCCATTTTTCACCTAATGTTCAAGTAATATCTTAATTCATGTATTTAGCAATTTGCTGATGAAGTTAAAAAAGTAAAGGTGGGAGGCGTGGCTTCGGGTGTCAAGATGGCGGTCGCACTCAGAGTACTCCGGAGCACTCCGTCATCCGCCATTAGAAGCTCTGATATCCTGTGCCCAAAACTCCATCTGCTGTGATCACTCCCCCTTCTGGGACACGGTAAGGGAGCTGCGGTAGCTAAATGGCCTGGAGGAATGAAGGAACACCCTGCTGAACAATCGGGCTTGCCGAAGGAGCCCTGGCTAGGGGGTGCAGCGGAGCACCTCGTTCGCACGGATGCGACCGTCCGCGTGGTGGCTGGATCGGCGGGCGGGCCTGGTGGGAGTGAAAGGCCGGAGGAGCGGACCAGCTAAAGCGACCCCCCCGCAGTTGGCCCAGGCTATGAACTCCTCTCAGCTCATGGAAAACAGAGGCACGGCTAGGGCCCGGGAGGTGCACTGAAATAAGGCCAGACAGCCGTTTTCAGAAACTAATGGCTGGCGCCTTCGCTAGAACTGCGGGCGCAGGGCGCTATTTCTCGCTTTGCCCCCTCTATATTAATTCTCCAGGAAACACACCTGCTGGGAACTCGATGCCCTATGTTATTGCGAGGCGGATACGACAGGGCCTACCATGCAGGCTTTACCAGAGGCTCCAGGGGGTTGGCAATACAGCTTCATCGCTTGGTGCCCATAGTGACCTCCACGATTAAACTAGACCCGCAAGGTCGATATGTCGCTCTGGAAGGAACACTGAACAGCCAGCCGAATAATTTCCTAAGTGTGTACGTCACCCCTGGTACACTGGAATGGTACCTGGTGACCCTCCATGAGATTCTGGCTTAACTTCCCCCGGGATTGACCATCTTGGGAGGTGACTTTAATGCGGTCAAGTGCCCAGATGCTGATACCACTGGTGCGCCATTGGTGAATTGGAGCGCCCGAGCCAAACAACTATGCCACTGGGCTGATGGTCTGGGCCTCTGTGACGTGTGGCGGTTTTGGCACCCCAGAATGAGGCAGTACGCACCCACATCAGTGGCACATCACACACACGTGAGAATAGACCTCCTTTTCATGCCAGCATTAGATGTTTGCCGAGTTACAGGTGCGCAGATACTCCCGTACGTGATCTGTGACCATGCACCATTTCTGGTGCAGATGGACGATCCCAACAGGACCCAGCGCCCCTTGTGGCGGTTAAATGCTTGGTACCTCCAGGTTGACGACAATGTCCAAGCCCTGAGAAAGGAGCTCAACTACTACTTCACACACAATGTTGGCTCCGTGTATTCATCAGGCACGGTGTGGGTTGACTGCAAGGCCACCATCCGAGGATATGCTAGACATCTCCTCAGGGTGCGAGAACGGGTGAAGATCCAGCGGGTGACGAGCCTTGAGCCTTAAGGCCCAAGTACTACATCTGGAAATGCCAATTTCCCCTGCTAACCATGCCGCCACCACCAGGCAACTGGGGCTACTTAGGGAAGAAATCTGTGATCTCACTCTTGAATCTGCGAAACACATGTGGCGTGCCTCAGCTGCCCGGTAGAATTATCCCTGAAATCATAGATGATTCGTGCAACTCCTGTACGACAGCCCAATCTATTGCCCGGAGCTTCGCTGCCTATTACACTGGGCTATATGCAGAGCACCCGCGACCCCAATCAGAGCGAGAGACGCTGCTGCTGCGCGACATGTCCCTCCCCTGCATTTCTACCATGGAAAAATAGGACTTAGATGAACCCTATAACATTAGAGGAAATCAATGAGGCTATCTCGACGCTGGCCCCGGCGAGTGGGCCGGAAACTTCCCCTAAGACCTCGACCAGGCCGCTATTGTAGTAATTCCGAAGTCCCACCCACCCTGACTACTACCCCATACTGAAATAAAAATCCTCTCCCCCATACTCGCTACCAGACTGAAGAGGGTGATACCCTCCCTAGTCCACCCAGATCAATGTGGGTTCATGCCAACCAGAAGCACTCGACACTGCCTCCGGTGGCTCCACACACCGTTGGCCTACCGCCACTCTCTACCCTCACATTTGGCACTACTACTTATAGATTTCAAAAACACCTTTGATACAGTTGATTGGTCATATCTCTTTCAAGTGCTTACAAAAGCAGGGATTGGCCCTAGATAATGAAGGATGGTGCAACTCCTCTATTCCAACCCGACTGCCCGGGCACAGGTGAATGGAGTGATTTCAGACCCCTTCCCCATCCGTAGAGGGAATCCGCCTGTGATGCCCGCTATCCCCACTCCTTTTTGCCCTAGCAATTGAACCGCTGGCAAACATCATAAGATTGCTCAATGCAATCCATTGCTCAATGGATGGACGTGGCCCACGGGACGAGAGGACCATATTGCCTGGTACGTTGACAACTTTACTTGACTAACCTGGCCAGTAGCGGGCCCCGGTGCCTGCAACTAATGAAATTGTTCTCTGAGGCCTCGGGCCTAGTGCTTAACCCTGACAAGTCTGTACTGGTCCCTTTGAACCCCTTGAGGAATTGCTACAACTGGCAAGATAATATACAAATCCGACAAAAAAGCTTCCGGTATCTGGGTATCACTGTTGTCCTATTGCCTGAGCTGGCATGGTCTCTTAACATCTCGCCGCTTACCCAGAAAGTTAAGGAAGACCTTAGGAGGCGGCAGACCCTACCCCTTAATGTCCAGGGGAGAATTACTCTATACAAGATTATGATAATGCCACGCTTCCTTTACCTTCTTCAGAACTTTCCCTACCAGCTCTCCAAGGCGTGGTTTAAGGAAATGGACTTGGTGGCGTGGCAATTTATGTGGTAGAACACCCGCCCACGACTTGCATTACACAAATGCCAATGTGGAGTTCATAAAGAGGGACTCGGAATGTCCAACCTGTACCTTTACTATTTAGTTGGGCAACTGCTGGTACTTAATGACTGGTTGGGGGGTGGGTGGTCAGACCCAGCATACCAGCTCAAACTCCTGATAATGGGCCTCCCAAAGCTCATTGGACTGCTGTATGGTGACCCCCTACCTAGAGAAACTCCTGAAGTGACAAAGATGGTACTTATGGGGTGGAGGGCGAGACAGAGAAAAACAGGGTGGTGGGCGCGTCTCACCTGACAGACCCCATTGTGGTGGGGGACGTGGCTTTGTGAAGTCTCCGCTCCGGGGGGGTTCCACAACTGGGATACAATAGGTATTTCGCTCCTGGGAGATGTCTGGGTGGGTTCTAATGTGCTCTCCTTTCAGGAAATGCAACAACGTTACTCACTCTCTAAGACCCACTTTCACAAATAACTACAGCTCCGACATGCACTGAGCGCCCATATCGAGGCTGGCACGGCCCTTTATGAGTTTAGCCCAACAGAGGCAAAGGTTCTGATGGGTGGTTTGGGCAAGGGCGGGGTCTCCCAAATATATCAAACTCTGGTCACGAACACGATGAAGCCACACATGAGTCTCAGAGAGAACTGGGAAGGCTGGTTGGGACATATGGAAGAGGAGGACTGGCGGTATGCCTTGATGGCCCTGAGAAGCCTGGCCATGGCCTCCTGCCTCCGTTTAGTACATACATACTACCTACATGCTGCCTACCTCATCCCCTATAAAATGCAGAAGGCGGGTCTCCAGCTTCATTCTGCCTGCCCCCGTTGTTTACAGATTTACAGGTTAATGCGGACTTTTATCACATGGTGTGGGCCTGCCCACGTACAGAGGCCTACTGACGGGCAGTGACTACCAAAATGTCTGGAGTGTTGGGAGTTGAGATAGAGATGGCCCTGCTTCCAATCCTTTTGGGTGCCCTGGAGGGAGTGGGTAACAGCAGGGCGGATCGTGCCTTCTTGGGACTACCATGCCTGGTGGCTAAGCGGGACATAGCTGCCAGTTGGAGATCGGAGACAGTACCCACACTTGCTCGGTGGAGGTGAGGGGTGGACTGGTGTGCTCAACAGGAAAAGCTAGTCTATGAAATGAGAGGATGTCAAGCCAAACACAATAAAGACTGGGGTAAATGGAAAGGGGTCCTGTGACATTTGATGGCCATGAACAATCTTTCAAGTATGGAACTGATAGCTCAACGTGAAATTCCTTGGGAGATACAATGTGTTAAGAGAATGTTTTATTAAAACCCTGTCTGGTATAATGCAATGATTACATGCCGAAAGGTGTAGACGTGACCTGTTATTAAGTGGTTATAACAATAAAAGTAAATAAAGATGTTTATTAAAAAATGCGAGTATATAAATGAACTCCCCTATAGGCAATTTACACAGTTATTACTTACCATTCTCTGAACGGAAGAGTTCCAAAAGTTGCTGGGACACCTCCTTGATCTTGACTTCAAGGCTCTTTTTCCCAAGTCCCAGGTTTCTCATGGCCATCATCCCAAAGCGCCTCTGCTGCTTCCAGGTTTGGCCATTGGAAAACACAATCCCTGCAGCAAAGAGCATCAAGCTGGGCTTGGGCGTTTGTTTTTGAATTTCAAATTAATTTCACTGTTCTAGATTAATATCACCATAAATGATTTCTGTTTCTACTAAAACAGTGCAAATATTTAAAGTGACAACAAATTCCAGTGTACAAATTAGCCAGTGGTGCTGTAGCAGGGCTCTTTCATCGCCCACTGATGCCTCATTTGGCAAAGGACCAGTGCACAGCCAGGGCCATGTGGTAATCAAATAAATAGTTCATTTATAGGCAAAAACCATCCGTCTTCCAGTGACTCAGAAAAATATAGGGCCTGATTTAGAGTTTGGCAGGCGGCTTACTCAATTCACAAACATAGTAGATATCCCGTCCGCCATATTAAGATTCCCCTAGGATATAATAGGATCGTAATACGGCAGACGGGATATCCGTCATGTTTGTGATGGAGTAACCCCATCCGCCAAACTCTAAATCAGGCCCTTAGGCTCTTGTGTAGGTATGTACACGTATACAGTTATCCAAGTAGAGTGATTTGTTGGTGGGTGTTATGTTTCTGTGTGTAAAGGGATTTTGGTCTTGCTGAACGAGCTTGTGTATGTATGTGTGTGTGGGAGGGTCTGTATCAGAGTGAGCAGTTTGCAGTCAGTTTCCATCTATCATAGACATATGGCACTTCCTCTACTCCACACACATATCAGTGTATCTCTCTTCTCTTTCTTTACCCCAGTTTCTCTTTGCCAGACACTTTCTCTCTTGCCCTCTTTGGCATCTTTCACTTTGTGTTGCTGATGTATTCATCTGAATTGGGCCTCTCTCACCCTCTTTTTGTTTCTCTAACTTTTTTGGTCATGGCCTTTCTCTGTCTGTTTACTCTGTGCCTCTAGTACCTCCCACGTGTGAATCTCTGCATTTTCTGTGCACCCCTCTCTTGCTTTGTGCATAGGATGCCTCACTTCTGCCCTTGAAAGGTCTCTTACTTTCTGTCCATCACCTTGATATCCTTGATGTTTCTTATATTTGTACCTCTGACTTCTATCTTCTTATTTATGCATACGTCCCTTGTTGATATTTTGGTTAATACACAACATTTTAAACCCCATATTTCTATACCATGCTAAAAGTGTGGAGCTGGGACAGTATAGATGCCAAGATATAAACTTGCACAATGTTGTCAATTTAAACACACTTAGTTGGATGTTGGTTTATTATTATCCTAACTCCACATCTACTTACCTTGACTATACTGTGCAAGATGGTGTCTTGCGGGTGATAATGCAAGTCAATATTTAAAAGTCATCAGTGTGGTATCATACCTAAAGGAATATGGGGAAAAAAACAGGGGTGGTTTGCCCACCCCTGGTTTGCAAGCAGCAGAGGAAGGGAAAATAAAATGATAATAACAAAGTATTGTTATCATTTTATTTTTCCTGGGAGCTGGGATGGGGAAGGTCTGAGCTGGGGGGGGGGGTGTTTTATGTGCACAATAAATGCGCATGTCTGTTTGGCCGGCAGTGTTCGCCCGACCAAACAGACATAAGCACTTTGCATTTCACCATCCAGCTGTATTGAACCCCCCCAGCCTGACCATGGATCCTCACCTCTCCTTTGTGAGATACTGTACAGGTGCTTTCCCTGGAGTCCTGACTGCTAGGAGTGCAACTGGCATGAAGCTGCTTGAGCCATGTTTGTAGTTAAGCTCTGGTGAGTTTTAGTCGTATCCACCTCTTGGGCACCCCTGGTCCTTGACCGGTGACTGCACCAGAGAATGACTGAGGATTATCTGGAATGCATTGCTGACTTGTACATGTACTGGCCTTCTTGGTGGAATGTAAAAGGTGAATTATTTAGGGTCTTGATGGTGATCTTTAAATGAAATGTGAAGCCCACAAGAGAGAGCAGCTTCAATGATGAACTTTGCTCTGGCTCGGGCTGACTTTATTCCTCTCGTGGAAGAGCACCTTGACCAGTTTTACAGAACTTTAGGTTCCCTTTATGTGTCCTTTGCAAAATCATCAGCTGACAGAGGCCATGAGTCTTATATATGAGTAACACTGTCAAATCTAGACGGCAGCAGCTTTCTGTGCCACCCGTGACACTATGCGAGTGATTGGCAGGAAGCACATACAAGAATGAAATAAATACATGTTCCTTCCTTTCCCCTGAATATGAAGTTGTGTTTGGCCATCTACCCGTACTGAGCGCCAGTGCACTTCCACTTCCAACCCTTCCATCCTGGCATTGGCTCATGGCTTGCCAACGATAGAGCAATCACCAATCTGATCTCATGCTAGGATGTCACCTACGGATCTTGGGGCTCCAGCCTTCATCACCGAGTGCCCTTCCTAGGGGCGATCACAAAGTGCTCCGTCCCCTGTTGTAATCTCTCTTTTGGCTTCTAACCACGCTCATGTCACGTCAGTCACTTTAATTGGTTTCTGGGCTTGCCTTTTAAAATCCGCTTGCTTTCATTAGTGAAAGGCATGCATAGGTCATACCTTTTCCGGTGTTTAGCCCTCCTCAAACACGCTGACCAACTACTGAAAACATAGGAGGCCCTATGTTTTCCCTATGTTTTCTGGACTACTTTTTCACTTTGTTTCGCAGCGCGATATCGCTGGGCAGTAGTCTAGAACTTTGCATGACATGGATCCTGCTTCATAGGTAATTGCACTTTTGCCAGTTGCATGGATAATTGCACTTTTGCCGATAGGTTTCACTGCGAGCGAACTTTTATTTCCCATTGTGTATCTGCTTTGCGCTGATGATGGCCGTCGACTGGCTTATGTGAAACTGTTTTACTTTTCAGTTTATATGCCAAGAAAAGTCCGATTAGTTACGTGAAACAGTTTTACTTTAACTTTTCAATTTATGTGGCAAGAAAAGTCCGGTTAGGAGTTTACAATGCTAATAGCTCTACCTCGAGCAAACGCGAGATCTATTGCATTGCAAATGCTTGTTTAGATATGTCATCAGGGTTGCTGATCTACCTGGAAGGCAGGCTCCCCTTTACTCTCACATCTTTCGTTTCTGGGTGTGGGATGATGCTTCAGGGACTTTAGAATGTGACAGATGAAGCGTGTGAGGTAGATGCGTGGGACTGATGATGGAGTTGGAAGGTTGCAGTGTGTGGGGTTCAGGGTGGTAAGAAGGTTAGTTAGTCTGGTAAGGTCTTGTGTTGGACTTTATCTTACCTGAAGAATAGTTAGGCACAAAGCTTTTTACTGTATAGGTGGACTCCCTCTGCCTTCGTCTCACCTGGTGTTCGTTGGGAGGCAAGTGGAGGAAAAGGTAAACAACCTGTGGCCATCATATGTGCCCCCTCCTAAGGGTCTCTTTCTACAGCTCTTGAAAAGAAGATTCCTTTTAAAGGACTGTGAAGATATCAAAGGTGAAAGTGAGTGAACCAGTCTTTCGTAATTGATGTAGAAGTAGAGCTCAGTATCTTACCATTATCTCCCATAAATACCATTGAGAGGGGAGTTGAAGGTCGTCCAGATAATTCCTCAGAATGGGAGATGAGGGCATTTCTTACCGTCTGGCACCCATTGAGTACAATCACAGGTGTTAGACCCAGCCATATAGTGAAGACATTCCCATGTGTCTTTGCCAGCTGTGGAGATAAGAGTTAAAAATCTTTCAGTAAAAAAGAAAGCGCTAATGCTTGTCTGTGAATTATTTTCACAAATAAGTACAGCCCTAAAGTAAAAATCTCAAAACCTCCAGCCTGGCAACTTGGATGTTCCCTAGCATCTATCAGATTGCTCTAGGGGAGCAGCTGTATGATTGTGCTGCACCCACATGCAAGGATTCAACCTTGGCGCCTATTTAGACTCTTAGTTATTGTTAAGTGAGCAGAAAGTGTATTTGTACCACTTCTGGGGGCCGCTAAAGCGAATTAGGAGTTATATCCAAATTGCACACCTGCTGTGCTAGTCTAGAGATTAGCCCCAGGGGCCAGATTTACAAGGCCCTGGCGCCTCTTAGCGCCACACTAGCATCATTTGTGGACGCCAACATGGCGTTAAGGAGGCCATTCTCCTGCGACATATTTATAAAATGGCGCAGTGCTTGCATTGCGCCACATTGTAACCCCTTGTGCCACAATACACCTGCGCCAGACATAATGTATGCAGGGAGGCCCGTAAAAACGGTGCAGTGAAATTTACAAAAATTCACTGTGACGCACCCATTACTTTGAACGAGCCTCCCTTGACTTTGCAGGATTAAAGTCCCAATTTATGGCACTAATTCTGCTAATTACCACAATAGCGTCATAAACTCTGATGCTATTGTCCTAACGTGTGCAATGGTGCTTCGGATTGTAAATACTGCGCATACATGGTGTTGTTAGGGAGGTAGAGGGGGGCTCAAGAAACGTGGTACATCACAACTGATGCGCCACTTTCTTGTAAATCTGGCCCTATGTTTTTTCCTGGATTGTTACTGCCCGGGCTACCCAGCGATCAAACGGCAATAGCACATGTCAAGGGGCTTCGTAAACTTTACTTTCATCTAGCGCAGGCGCCAACATTGCTCTGCAGCAAACGAGTGCAAGATTTATATTGTGGCTTATTTCAGCTCAGATGATAACATGTATATGAGTAGCTTTTAGCGCTAACACTTACTCAGAGTGTGACTGCCCTGCCACTTACCATTTGGTGGGACTCGCTCACAGTAGTCGAGTGGGATAATCAGTGCACAAAAGTTAATAACAGACGCAAAATGAGGCAATTACAGATTGCAGTTGTTATTAGCCATTCATTTACAACTAGATGAGAACAGAAGACTAATACCATTGACTTAAGACCCCTCAAAAAATATAATCATTTTAATTAATATGTAGAAATCGGATCCCAGCAGTTTCGATACTTTCTTAGTGCTTTATCCAAAGGCCTGGTTTAGAATAGGCATCTGCAAAAACATCATGAGCGGTCGTGAGTTGACCCTCCCTGTTTGTAGAAGGATGGTCACAGCCTTAACATGAGAGCAGAGGAAATGTGTTCCTTTTACTGTCAACTGAGTAGGGGTGTCACTGTGGGGGCCTCCTTGGACAATGTGCAGTCTTAGGTTTATATATAGCCAGACGGCTCTCCGTTCCGCTATGGGGAGAGAGTAAATTACGCTGCCCCATGACGGAGGGACCGCCAGCCTAATTTTCACATGACCGCCAAGGAGGCAATCATTTATAAAAGCAATGACAGGATGCACCGTCACAGCAGTTCCTGTCAATGCATTTTACTCTGTGATATGGGAAGGCATCAGCAGGACACAGCCTTGTTGAACAGAGTATTCATTTTTCTTTACAAAAAGAAAATCCGAAGCAGGATTTTCTTTTAATAAAGAAAACAGGTAATGCTCCTCTGCCAATGGGGACTTCTCCCATGGTGGTTAGACCATTATTACAATTTTACTGTCCTGCACTGCCAGGTTTTGCCTGGTGGTCAAAGACAGTTAAAAAATGCCACATGTCCGACAAACTAAATAGGGCGGCTAGACCTGTAGCTATTTCTCCGAGGGCTCATACTCCCCAAGACCTATGCAGAAGTTTGTCCACAACGGGATGGAATAACCTCTGCTGTGGCCTAAATGAAGGAATAGATAGGGCGGGCGGACCATTATTTTAGTGGGAGGGATCTCCGTCACCGCTGTGAGGGAGTCTCTTCCCGCAATATATAATTAAGCTCAGTTTGCAGTTGCAGAATCACATACATTGGACATGTAGCCTCACACTGCGTTTTCAGCTCCTTACAATAGCTTTTTATCTGTGACAAGGGTCCATATTTGGGGGCGTTTTTTGAATTTATTTACAGGGAACTGCACATCGGTAGCTGTTACTTTGTGTAACATGGTGAAAATGTCTCCAGTAAGTTAGGAGAGGAGGTTTTGTCATGGTCTTCGATTACAAAATACCTGCTGGAAACAAAATAACTCCTCTTGAAAAAAACGCACAACACATTTTGTTATTAAAAGTAACAACAATGTAGCATGAGTTTGTTTTTAAAAGTGTGTCTCCAGTAAGTTAGGAGAGGAGGTTTTGTCATGGTCTTTGATTACAAAATACCTGCTGGAAACAAAATAACTCCTCTTGAAAAAAACACACAACACATTTTGTTATTAAAAGTAACAACAATGTAGCATGAGTTTGTTTTTAAAAGTGTGTCACTTTGAGTCATTTTAAGCCCAATTACCCCTTTATTTCAAGAAAACATACATGTGGGTTGCGGAAGTGAAAAGGAAATCTGAAATGTCTTTCATGTTTCTATATGTGATTATATATATTTTATTTGTTGTGTATGTAAAGTGTTCATGCACTGACGAGCTCGTTTCAGACATATTTAACATGCTCACAAATCTCATGCCCCATGTAATTGTTATGATGTACCACACAAACTGACTACATACGCCAATCCCGACACCAAATTAAAGAGCGTTAAACGTAAATGCTGATAGCCATGAATGCACGGTTTCAAAAAGTGCCTTCTGTAGTCGTAATCTGTTATATTTTAATACCATTATTACGTTCCATCATTATGACATATTATGCAAATTATATGTTTTTAAGTGCAGGTACTACACTTTAAATGTAAATGTGTGTAGTATCTAAACACTTCACTTAAGACTAAGATTAGTAGGAATATTACTAATTTTTCTGAAGATGACCAGAAAGCAATCAAGGCATTCTGTTTAGAGTGAGAGTAAGATAGGGTTCTGAGATCACTTCCTGTGACATCACTTCATATGACAACTCTTCTAGTTACATCATTACACACCCTTTTCTCCTTTGAAAATGATGTTTACTGCAACAACAGATGTTCTCTGTTTTTATTGTAACAGATGTTATTTGTTTCCAAATTTAGTTTCACTAAGACACGGACAAGTGTGCAGTTGCTTTCTTTATGTGATAGGATTTTTTGCCAAATGTCTTATTTTATTCAACTTCATGGATGGGGCGTTTAACTGATTTGCTCAGGATCACAGTGGGGTTGTGCCGAGACCTAACAAGCTTTGGCAAAGCACAGGTCTTCCCTTTAAGACTATTGGCCCTGCCGTTGCCTTTTATTCATGCTGTACAAAATGGGCATCGCCAACTTTGGCAAAGATTTGTAGCCATGTGGGTTATATGACGGAACACCGAATTTTAAACTACTACTAACCTTAACAACGAGGTCGGAACACCGACCTCGTCTTTACTACTAATGATTTTACCACGAATGCCTTTACAACGATATTTCGTTGTAAAGGCATTCCTGATAAAATCATTAGCAATAGGCACCATTCACCCTACATCCCTCACCCCACCCCTACCCCCACCCCAAAACCTAAAACCCCCTGACCCCCCACCCACTCCCCAAAACCAAAAACGCCCCACCCCCCCAACCCCACCCTAAAACCTAAAACCCCCTGACCCCCCACTCACTCCCCAAAACCAAAAACGCCCCACCCCCCCAACCCCACCCCAAAACCTAAAACCCCCTGACCCCCCACCCACTCCCCAAAACCAAAAACGCCCACCCCCCCAACCCCACCCTAAAACCTAAAACCCCCTGACCCCCCACCCACTCCCCAAAACCAAAAACGCCCCACCCCCCCAACCCCACCCCAAAACCTAAAACCCCCCCACCCACTCCCCAAAACCAAAAACACCCCACCCCCCAACCCCACCCTAAAACCTAAAACCCCCGACCCCCACCCGCTCCCCAAAACCAAAAATGCCCCACCCCCCCAACCCCACCCTAAAACCTAAAACCCCCGACCCCCCACCCCCTCCCCAAAACCAAAAATGCCCCACCCCCCCAACCCCACCCCGAAACCTAAAACCCCCTGACCCCCCCACTCCCCAAAACCAAAAACGCCCCACCCCCCCAACCCCACCCCAAAACCTAAAACCCCCTGACCCCCCCACCCACTCCCCAAAAACAAAAAAGCCCCACCCCCCAACCCCACCCTAAAACCTAAAACCCCCTGACCCCCCACCCACTCCCCAAAACCAAAAACGCCCCACCCCCTCAACCCCACCCTAAAACCTAAAACCCCCGACCCCCCACCCCCTCCCCATAACCAAAACCAAAACCAAAAACGCCCCACCCCCCCAACCCAGTGCTGAAGCACTTAAAAAAAACATTAGCCCTTGATGTGTCATAGTGCTTTTTAAAATTAGTTATAGCCATACTGCAAAGCAGCAACACTCAGGGGTGTAATTTCAGGGGGGTGTTTTGGGGTGCTACGCCCCCCAATAAACGTATTTTCTGGAAAATAGTTGGGTACAGGTTCTTTCAGTCGGGTACAGTGAGGTGTGTTGGATTGCACAAGGAACTTTTACACACACAGACAAAAAACAGACAAAAATGCACACAAAATATCTCCCAAACTGTGTTAAAAGCCTTCAAAAATGTTCGGTATTGTACAAAATATTGTGTTTTCTCTCACTTACTTCCCCTACCAATCCATGTTTGTCTCACTTTCCACTCTCATTTAGCCTCTCTTGTGTGCCCTGCTTATCGTATAATATATTTTGACAATATTTGCCAGCCTGATTGTTGAAAAATCTGAAGCTCACCCCGTCCCCCACCTACCAGTCTTACTGACCAAGCTACACCCCTGTTATGCTGCTGTACAGCATGGCTACAAAACATTGCCAAAGCCAATAGGTCCTAGGCGAGACCGATTGGCTTTGCCAATCTTGATTAGCCTTAGGGTTTGTCACTTCTAAGCACAGGACATTTCCTGAGGCAGCCGTTAAAGTGCATTAAAGACAGTATATAAACTGTGATCCTGAGTGCAGTGGGGCGGGGCCAGATATGTGGGGGCGGAGTTAAAACCATGCTAAAAAAAAAAAGTGAACTATTTTATTGGTCTTTCACCTTCAGATAACCGCACACAAAATAATGCACACATTAAATGAAAAATAAATGTAAGTTAAACTAATCAGTAGGAAATGCACTATTTTATGTTTTGAAACTTCTATTGGTTTATGTGATGACATCAGATAGCTTTTTATTTAACAGCAGTGACTGAAATGACCGGGCACAGCTGGTGCAGTGGGGAATAAGGATTTATGTATTTTTGGGGCTACGAGGTCCAAGCTTGTGACAGAAATTACTGTGAATATGTAAGTCATTACTTTAAACTTACAATGCTTCTCGAAAGGAATGCATTTTGTCATCACAAAGGATCCACTGACTTCATCAATTGAAGCTGATTCCGTCTTACAAGCAGCATTTACACTTGACAAATAAATTACACACTTTTACATTTTTTCAAGCAGCAGGCACCCTGGCAGGAAGGATTGTTTCTTATCTAGCTGCCTACCCCTCCCTCAGCTTCACAGTACAGGAGACCCCCTTTATTCCACTTCAGGTGTAGCATTCCAGCTGTCAGAATTAACTGTCAGAGTTAACCATTCTGGATTTGTAACAAAAAGTAGGAAAACTTTTTGCTAAATACAAAAAAGTATAGTAACTTCGTGTCCCACAGATCCCAGCCACTTTGACCTCTATGCCCAGGGGCGAAACTCAGATCCATTGCAGCCCCTGCAGCGCTGGTGATGGGGGTCTTCATGGTGCCACTAATCCTTTAGCGGCCCCGATTCCTAGGCCAGCGAATATCTGTCAGATATGGGCGACTAATCGATCCCTCCTTTCAGTCTGCATGGATGCTCCGTCATTTTGCATTACGCCACTGCATATGCCGCTACCACTCACCAAACTTTCCTCGATTTCTCACTCTGCTCAGGGCAGGTTCTGGGTTTTGTGATGTGAGCAGCGCTTAATTTGAGCCTGTGGTTTCCGGTGCTGAGCACCGGCACTTATTTAGCACGGCTGGCACTTAGGTGCATTTTAAAGAGCCCCTAGCACCATTCTAAAGCCACATTAGCCTCAGTTTTTTTATGCCAATGTGGCATTGGAAGGCCAAAAATCCTGCGCCATATTTACAAAATGGCACAATGCATGCATTGCGCCACTTTGTAACCCTTTCCGCTACATTATGTCTGCGCCAGGCATAATGTATGCAAAGGGGGCGTTCCCCCTGAGAGGGGGGGGGGGGGACAAGGGGCAAAAAATGGTGAAAGGAAGTTTTCGCAGCACTTTTAATGCCTGCTCAGAGCAGGCGTTAAAAGGGGGCATACCACTGAATACAACGGGGCTTTATGTACTCTGCAGGAGTAGCGCCAATACTTCCATAGAGTACATCAATAGCGCAAACAAAAAAAATGGCGCCATGGTGTGCTGTATTTTAAATACGGCACACACATGGTGGCAGTAGGGGGCGCTAAGGGCTGCATGAAGAAAGTGGGGCAGCACTGGGTGCAACGCCACTTTTTAAAAAATATACCCCTTAGTTTTCTGCATCAGTCATTTTCTGTGAGCCAAATACAAATATGGGAAAGACGGGGGAAGAGAAAAACGAAAATGCGTCACAAGGAAGAAACGAGAAAGCTGCAAGAGTGAGCTGGAGGAGCAGGGAGTGGCTGTAAATGGACTAAAGAGGCCCGGGGTTGGCTCCAGGTAAACGCTGCCTCAGTATTCAGTGCTCGTACATTTAATTGCAGCAGCCGCGTGTCCAGAGGAGAGCTTTGGGCACTGTAGCGTTTTTATTCACAAATCAACCATTGAAAGGGAGGCTGCCGAATACCCTCTGTCCACCTCCTCACCCCATGTCGAATTAATCACTGCAAAAGTTAAAGTTCCGTGCTGCCTACCTCCTTTAAACAATTCCGTCCCGTCTTGTTATTTTTCACATTTTCTGCCTTTTCGGCATCTTGGCGCTTTCAAGCGGTGGTTGTACAGCTTGAAGGGTGCAGCAAAAATAATGAATAAATACCTGAATGAGGGTTTCATAGTGCACTTCAAAGTTCAGCGACCACAGGTTTCCAATGATGGGGAGGGGAGTCGGGCCCGGGGGAAGCCGCCTGATCATCCATCGCTGTTTGAGGAACTGCGCAACGAGGACGTAGACCACCAGGGCAAGAAGTAGCTCACTGACCAGAAACATTGCGCGTCACAGCGCCTGGACCCTTCTCTTGGCGCCTTAAGTCGCCCCTCAGCGTCTCTTTTCTCTGCCCTTCTGTTTCTCTACTTCTGTTTGCATCCCTAGCGCCTTCTGTCTGGTCTAGGACCGCCCCCACTTCGCTGAACCCTAGGACATGTCCCGAGTTGGCTCCCACATCCACCCCTGCCCCTCGGCGCCTGTCCATCCCTGGTGGAGGGGGCCATTGACCTCAGACAACAGCCCTGTTTGTGGTCTAAGTCATGCCTGGTACATGATGCACCCAGATTGTTTGCCATTCCTATCTGTGGCCTTTAGTACACCGAGTACTGGTCGGGTTAATTACGTGAAAAGGAGCCAAACCGAAGTCTCTTCAAAGCAAAATTATTTATAGACGTGCAGTCTGGGACTTAACATGCACATTTACTGTTGCCGTGTCGAAAACCTTCTCCAGTGCTGGCAATTACCAGTTCGATGCTCGCGGGGATTCCTGGGGGCGGGGTGGGATTTGCATTTAACACCTTCGCTGCCAAGCCTTTTCCCCCTCAGATGCCAAGCCCTTTTTTTTTTTGGCTATTTAGGGCAGTTTGCGCTTGGGCCCTCACAACTTTTTGTCCACTTTAGCTACCCAGGCCAAATTTTCGTCCTTTTTTCCCTACATCCTAGGGATTCTAGTGGTGCCCAGAGTTTGTGGGTTCCCCTAGAGGAGACCAAGGGCCATATGTACGAACACATTTTCCCATTGACACAGAATGGCAAAAATCCTTTGGTACATCTGGCCCCAAGAAATTAGCAAAAATTCAGCAACATTTTTCAGAAAAATGGGAAAAAAGGGCTGCAGAAGAAAGCATGTGGGGCCACATGTATCAAGCTTTTTTGCATTCGCAAACGGTGCGAATCTCAAAATTCGTCCGTTTGCAAATGCAAAAATGCCTTTCACAATGTATGAAAGGCATTCGCTGTGCAATTTTAAGGAATCTCTAAAATAGCGATTCCTTAAAATTGACTCCATTTAGAGAATCTCAAATTGCGATTCGCTGAATTGGAAATCGCAAATAGAGAATTCCTATTTGCAATGTTCAAAGCACACGTATCAAGCATTTCCTAAATGCAAATTGGGCATTTAGGAAAAGCAATTACCACAAATTAAAGTTTGGTGGTAACCATGTGCAAATTTTAAAAATGCATTATAAATGCATTTTTAAAATTGACATGTAGAGCACACATGCCCCTAAGGCATGTGTGTGCTTCACATGTCCGTAATTTTTTTTTTGGGGTGCAGCAGATGGGGCCTTACTGGAATTCTCAATTTGGGAAATGCAAAACCATTCGAACGTGTGGGCCTATAGGCCTAAAGGTGAGAATGGGGTCGAATTCTCTATTTGCAATTCGGTAACAGCATTCGTGAATTTTAAGAAATTGCTATTACCAAATCGCAAAATTCATACATACCATTTTCCATTTCTTAAATAGCGATTTCTTAAAATTTCCTATTTAAGAAATGCAATTCGTTTTTTTGATACATCTGGCCCGTGTTTTTTTCCCCTGAAAATGCAACAACAAAGGGTTTGCGGTGCTAAAATCACCACCTTCCCAGCTTTCAGGAACAGGCAGACTTGAAACAGAAAACCACATTTTTCAACACAATTTTGGCATTTTACTGGGGCATACCCCATTTTTACTATTTTTTGTGCTCTTAGCCTCCTTCCAGTTAGTGACAGAAATGGGTGTGAAACCAGTGCTGGATCCTGGACAGCTAAACATTTCTGAAAATTATACAAAATTATGAATTCAGCAAGTGGTCATTTGTGTAGCCCCTTCAAGGTTTTCCTAAAGAAAGTAACAGCTGAAATGAAACAAGCATTTGCAATGCAATGGGTCTTGCGTTTGCTCTAGTAAGAGCTATTTGCATAGTAAATTCCAAACTGGACATTTCTTGACACATAAATTGAAAATAAAAAGTAAAATAGAAGTTTGCTCGCAGTCAAACATATTATCGGCAAAAATGCAATTATCCATGTAACAGGGTCGATGTGATGCAAATCGCTCGACTACTGCCCAGCGAGATCGCGCTCCGTAGGAAATAAATAGAAAAAAGTAGTCCAGAAACCATACAGGAAACATGGAGCCTCGTAAGTTTTCAGTAGTTGGCTGGTGTGCTGAAGGAGGGCTTAAACACCAGAAAAGGCATGACGTATGGATGCCTTCCACTAATGAAAGCAAACCAACCAAACTCATGGGCGTGCAGTGGACGTGGTTACAAGCCCATAAAGGGATTGCAGCAGGGACAGAGGGATTTGCGCTCAACCTTAAAAATATTGAAATTGAGGTGAAAAAAAGAGCCATATCTGTCCATGTGCTCTTCTATAACTTTTCCAAGTATGGCAGAATTTGTGAAAGTAATATACCATTACGTCTGCTGGACTTTTCTGGTTGCAGGGATATATAGGGCTTGTAGTTTCATCAAGAACCCTAGGTACCCAGTGCCAATAAATGAGCTGCACCTTGCAATGGGTTTTCATTGTATACCGGGTATACAGCAATTCATTTGGTGAAATATAAAGAGTGAAAAATAGGTATCAAGGAAACCCTTTGTATTTCCAAAATGGGCACAAGATAAAGGGTTGAGAAGCAGTGGGTATTTGTACATCTCTGAATTCGGGGTCCCCATACTAGCATGTGAATTACAGGGCATTTCTCTAATACACTTCTTTTTATGCACTGTCTTACATTTGGAAGGAAACAATATAGAGAAAGTCAAGGGGTAATAACACTTGCTCTTCTATTCTGTGTTCCCCCAAGTCTCCCGATCTAAATGGTACCTCACTTGTGTGGGTAGGCCTAGTGCCCGCGACAGGAAACGCAACATGGACACATCACATATTTACATTGAAATCTGACATGTTTTTTGGAAAGTGCCTAGCTGTGGATTTTGGCCTCTAGCTCCGGCGGACACCTAGAGAAACCTAGCAAACCTGTGCATTTTTTAAAAACTAGATAACTAGGGAAATCCAAGATGGGGTGACTTGTTGGTCTCTCACCAGGTTCTATTACCCAGAATCCTTTGCAAACCTCAAAATTTGGCAAAAAACACTTTTCCCTCACATTTCATTGATGGAAAGTTCTGGAATCGGAGGGGAGTGTAGGAAAGTACCCTGTTTCTTGGTATGTTTACCCTCTTTTTCTGCCTTATGTGTGCTTGACTATTCACTGGGATCCTGATAACCAGGGCCCCAGTGATTATGCTCTCTCTCCCAAAACTAAATATTTCACCCACAATTGGCATATTGGTGCCCCCTTATAGGTCCCTAGTATAGGGTACCTAAGTACCCAGGGCACTGGGGTACCAGGGGTTCCCTATGAGCTGCAGTATATATTTTGCCACCCATAGGGAGCCTATTTAAAGGCTTCTGCAGGACTGCCATTGCAGCTTGCGTTAAAAGGTGCAAGCACCTTTTCACTGCCATTTTCACTACACCAGGTCACTTATAGCTACCCCTATGGCAGGCCTTCTAGCCCAGAGGGCAGGACGCAAAGTACCTGTGTGTGAGGGCACCTCTGCACTAGCAGAGGTGTCCCCACGAACTCCAGCCCAATTTTCCCAGACTTCAGGAGTGCGGGGACACCATTTTTTGCGTGTACTGGACATAGATCACTACCTATGTCCAGCTACATAATGGTAACTCTGAACATAGGCATGTTTGGTATCAAACATGTCGGAATCATACACCAAGGCTTTTGCAAGCATTGGTTGTAAGATTCCATGCACTCTCGGGGCTCCTTAGAGGATCCCCAGTATTGCCATTTCAGCCTTCTGAGGGTGTCCAGGCAGCCCAAGCGTGACTGTTGGGAAATCCCAAGCTCACCTCCCCCACTCTTACCGACCAAGCTACCCCCCTCCTCTGAACTCTGGTCAGAACTCTTTTTTCTGCCGCGATTTCCAGACTGTAATATGAACACTTACCAGCTACCTCTGTCTGACATTCTGCCTGTCCTGTTACAGAGCCAGGCTGATCTGCATCTCTGGCGTTTCCGTGGGAGACTAGCTCTGATGGCATGCTTCTGCATTGAACCCCAATTATCTGCATTCTGCCAACCTGCCTTGGCCATGCCCCTAGATCCTACAGTCATTCCCTGATTTCTGATAATCTGCATTGACCTCTGATGTCCTGCATCTGCATGTATCTTGTCTGACTTGTAATTCTGTATAGCTTGCAAGGCTTGAGTTATTTACCAGCTATTTTAGTCGGGATGCACCCTGCCTGGTCTACAGTTGAGGTGCTCTGCCCTCAGTGCCCGAATGCATTTACCTGATATCCTGATATTGGATTCTGCTCCCTAGCCTCAAACTTATAGCGTGTGTACGCAGAGGACTAAGGGCCATATGTACGAAAGCTTTTTCCCATAGACACAGAATGGGTAAAGTCCTTTCGTACATCTGTCCCTAAGTCCCTTGACATGAGCAGGGTCCTGGACCTGTCCCTTCACCTAACATACCCTCAATGTACAGACCCTGCACTGCATAGAGTGGGAGTTGGAGCCTACAGTGCTTTGTGAATTCATAGTTATGACCAGACCATCTTCCTCAATGGAAAGACGGTATACAAACCCACTCGTATAAAATTCTGCTTCTATATGTTCTATGCCTCTATGCGTTTATCTGAATTCTACATGTAACAACCCAAGTGTATGTTGCACATATTTGCATGAGTAGATGGTGGGATACATGCATGTTGTATATAAGTGAGCAGAGTAACACAGGCCTGTGGGATCCACTTTAAATACCCCTGGCCACTTGCACAAGATGGACAGTGGAAGTGCATTGCTGATACTCCTGCAGCTGGAAGGAGGTCACCTAAACCCATCACTGCGCCATTAGGGCCAGAAATATAGAGTACAGGGGGAGAATGAGAGGGTTCACTTGGTCCTTTAACTGATATATATAGATATATATATATATATATATACACACACACACACACACACACACACACACACACACACATAAATATATGTATTACCTACTGGTGGTACTTAGGACCTAGTATCCATTGGAAAAGTGTTTTTGTTTTGCTAATAACTTTGGCGCAGTTGGACGAATCTTCACAAACGTTTTAAAACTAGTGTGCCGGTCACTGCTGTTTGAAATGTTTAAGGTGTGATTCATGAAGTGCAGGCTGAGAAAAAGGGAGGGGGTCCCAAAACACGTTCTCTCCATTCAATTTCACGAAGGGATTTTAGACACTACTACAGCCTGAAACGCTAGGCAAAATTACACCAAATGTGGCAGAAAGCTAGGTTTTGGTCCAGAAAGATCTCTTTTTGTAATTTGGTGTACATTTGTTCAATAGACTTCAAGTTATTAAAGAAAAAAGATTTATATATGTCTAGAGACGCAGATCCACCATGGTGGGTCCGGGGATCCAAGTACCAACATCAGTGCATTGATTGGCTGCTACCGCTTCATCCACGTCATGGTGGCAGCCATCTTGGGACTCTGGACTTGTCCTAAGAAAAATGAAAAAAAAAACTCTCAAGGGGCAGGGTAGGGTCCTGCCTCCCTAGGCCTGGTGGTCGAGTCCCAGAGGGACCTGGCCTGGGGGCAAAAACATTATTTTTGAAAACAAATTGCTGCAAATTTGCAGAGGATCTGGGAATCCACTGTGAAGTTTAAACAAAAAATGACAAGCACGGTCTCCCCCACTTGTTTTTGTAGCCACCCCACTGGGGGCTAGGTCCCAGGGGGGAGAACAATATACATATATTTAGGGGAGGGGGCCTGAGTGGCCCCACTCTGAATCGATTTGGCCACCATGGGACCCCATACCCCTGGGCCTGGCCTTTTAAAAAAAAGTGGGAGGTGCATGGGGTCCCCCTCCAAGGATGAATTTGACTCCATCCCCCATATTCAAAAAGGAGGATGGGACATGCAGCTGCCCTTCTTGGGCTGATTTTGGTTGGGGACCTGCAAAGGGGAGGTTGGCACGCAGCCCCACCTGCCTGAGCTAATAATGGCCCTGGGGACCCCATCACCCAGGCCCTGATCATGCTATGCCCCGGGATGTCTATCCCAGGGACACAGTGGTTTCCGTGCCTGCACAGGCAGGGAATCCTGTGTTTGCTCTCGTTTGGCAGGGGCAATTACAAAATTCAGGCCAAGCGGGAGCAAACACTAAGGGCCTGATTTAGAGTTTGGCAGAGGGGGTTACTCTGCCACAAACGTGAAGAATATCCTGTCTGCCGTATTATGATTCCATTATATGCTATGGAAATTGTAATGCGGTGGACGTGGATGTGGTTTATGATGGAGTAACCCATTTGCTAGACTCTAAATCAGGTCTTAAGTCTACTCCCCGCAAATGGGAGCAGTAATATTTTCCCGCCCACTGGGAGCAGACTTTTAATCTGTTTCTCTGCCCGCTCTGAATTGGGCAGGGAAACAGATGAAAAGATTGCTCCTGCCAGCAGAAAGCAGATTTTTAGCTGCTTCCTGCAAGCAGGAGCAGTTTCGGCTCCCACTACAGATGGGGAGCTGGCTGAGACTTAGGGGCTCCCCTTGCTGTCCCCAACCACAGTGTAGTGGGCACCTGCCCTTTGTTGGCAAGGCCCTGGGGGATAGTCCCCAAGGCCGAAATTGGCCCAGAAGGGGGGTGCGCAGCCTTCATCCTCCTTTGGACATTGGCTGCGGCCCAGGGTTCCCAGGGCCAATATCAGCATAGGGAGGGGGTTGTTTGCCTCCTCAACCTATTTAAATAGAACTGGGCCTCAGGGTTTCCTGGGGCCAAACTTGTTTGGGGAAGGGGCCATGTGCCCCCTTCTATGTAAATATAAAGGCGGGCTCTGGGAAATGTGGTCTCTGGGGCCAAAATTTGCCCAGTAACGTGGGCCACGTACCCCCTCCCCTAAAAGATGAAATGCACTGGGCCCCAGGTGGTGAGGTACCAGGGGACGAAACCAGCCCGGAGAGGTGGGCCATGTAGCCCCCTCCCCATTAAACATGGTGCCAGACCCCAGGGAAAGGGGTTCCTAGGCTAGAAATCAGCCTGGGGAAGGATGGCTGCTTGCCCCCTCAGCCTGAAATATGTTGCTGGACCACATGGGATGGGGTCCACGGAGCCAAAAGTGGCCTGGGGAGGGGTCCCATGGGTTGGCTGAATGCGGGGTGATGTGTGCGGCATTGGTTGATTTAACATACTGTAATTAAATATTACTTTACGTTACAAAAACCTTATTATTCACTGACAAAAAGGTTACAGAGACGTTATTGTTAGTAAATAGCATTAAAAAGCCATAGAACAGCACAAAACAAACAATGGTTACAGGGATGTTATAATTAGGAAATAGAATTTAAAAGAAATTAGAAATGTACTAAAAACATAAAGGTTACTGGCACATTATAGTTAGGGTCAGATTTTACACAATAAAACCATAGAAATTGATGAGAAAACTGTGCAGGGCTTCTTGAGATGGCTATATTTCTAACTGCTTATTTTCTATGGTTTGATGTGTGGAAAATCTGCTATCTTGGGTCCTGGGGACCACCTTCCCACCGGGCCTCTGTTTATAATAGGTGGGTGCTTTGGTGCCCACTTGAGGCAGCCACCCACTAACACGTTTGAGGCCGTGGGGTAGCCCCATGGCACCAATGGCCACAGCTGGCTCCCCACATGGTGCAGCAGCTAGCATTGCTCCCACAAGGAAGGAACAGCTTCTTTTTGCCTGCTCCCTCCTGACAGAAGCAATATCTGTTCTGATTTCCTGCCTGCGGGAATGCAGACAGGTAATCAGAACTCAGGTCTGCTCTGAGAGAGGGAGCATTTTAAAATCTTCTTCCAGCAAAGACAGACTTACATGTTTGCTCCCGTTTGACAGGGGACTTAAAAATACTCGTGCCAGACGGGAGCAAATGCACGTTTCCTTGCCAGCGGTAGTGCATGCAAGGAAACTACTGTGTCTCAGTGTTGAGCTCCCCAGGACGCAGTAAGTGAGCCGGCCCTGAGGAATAAGGCCATTCAAGACTCGGTATAGGGGGGTGCGTTGCTTCCTTCCTTTTAAGCTGCAGTTCTGGGGATGGGGTCCCATTGAGAAAATGTACATAAACTTAATCATACACCATAGCTGCTAGGCATCTGTTTATCTTTATTATGTTACCATGTGCTCGACAAACCTCCTGAACTTTGATGATTGACCTTGTGTTCACAGCCTTGGGCTGCAATCTGCTTATCGCTGTAATTTACTTGTTCTAACCGTAGTTCCGAGAATGTTTGTGCTTAATCAGTAACTGCCAGAACAGGTTCGTACAGGTCGTTGCCACCTCCTGCCAGCTGCATCTGTACCTTCTCCCACCGCACATGTATCCCTGAAATATTCTGAAGGCCGCAGAGGACCTTGAATACGCTAAGGGTAGAGTTGTTCTCTGACTAAGCAGTTTTATGTGAATATAAGGTTGGGTGCCCCAGAGTGAAGGGGCAGCCTCCGTAGGATAGTCACTTGACTGTCCTGGGACTCTGTATTAGCTCGAGCTATAATCCATGTAATAAACTTCTCTTTATTCCTCCAGTTGGTGACTCCACTTGATTTGTGTACTCTCTGCTAAACGGACCCTGAGGACTAGGGTGTCCCTCCACCGCTGGGAAGGAGACCCCGGGTGGGGATTCTATCGTTCCTGGTTCCTCAGTTGGTGCCCGAACAGGGACCCGAGTCAGGCATCCAGGGGACCGACCAGGTGACGGAGGACTCACGATTGGATTTCCAAGGAGGCGCCCCACACTGGATTCTGAGCTTCGTTCTCTGTCGTGGACCCGCGGATCTCCACTGTGTGTCTTCCAGCCGGCTCGACTTCTCCTGGCGCTGTCTGAATTCGGGTCTCTGTTTTCCGTGAACTACTGGAGTACCCATCTGTCTGACTATAACAGAAGTGTCAGGTAAGGACGGGAGTTGAAAGATTCCTGTCTAAAAATAGGTCTGTGAGTATTGTACTGTTTCTATCGCTCTTTGCAAAGATCGACGTCAGTGGTAAGACTGACCTCAGTTGTCATTTAAGTATATAGGAAGCAAAGTGCATATTTGCCACGCATTTGGTGTATTCAAACCACTGGTGTAAGAATTGTTTTAAAAAAAATACTGGAAGAATGCCAGCGTTCAGTTGTTTTAGGAAATTGTGTTGTTGTCTTTGCAGTACGGACTCCCGCCTGGAGGAAACATGCCCGCTCCTCCGGCCGGGACTCCGAATCATGATATATATGTTAAATATGGCATAGGTCAGATTAGCTGGTCTGATATATGAAGAAAAAGAACCAAAGGTAGTTCTGATTTACAATGGCCTATTCACGGGACATTTGATAAAGATAAATTAGACTATTTACAGGAACGTTTGTTTGTGACAAAAAGTAGACCAGGGATGTTTGATTCACTACGGACTTGGCAGAAAGAAGCAGACCAGAGACGTAGGAAGGCAGAGAAAGAATTACAGAGACATAAGACCAGGACGGTGACTGAAAAGGTATATGACTCTGACGTAGCTGAACATCAACAGAAAATTTTGGAACATGACCGAAGGCTTCACTTACAAACTGATAAGTGTTACCCTTCCAGGACAGTGGTGGATAAGCCACAAGAGGAAGACCCCCTTTTAAACGATATGTTAGATAAACCCCCGTTATACACTCCACCAATATATCCTATACTACATCCTCAACCTGCACCAGGTGACCCTATTGTGCCACCCCCGGTTGGATCTCAGGCGAGTGCTCCGCCACCCACCACCACCCCTCCTGTCACCAGACCTATAGAGGATACACCCCGCCCGACTGTACACACCCCTCGACTGGCCCCCGTTTGGCCCACCACGACTCCTGTTTAGACACCACACATACCCCCCGTCCCATGACCCCGCGAAACCACACCCTCCGCGGACACTTGTTCTCTAATTCACAAGAGGAAGATGTCATTGAAGAAATGACACGGAGGTGGATGACTAATTGGAATGACTATGGGGTCAGGGACATTGTCCACACTATGAAACAATGGGATAGTTTAGTTCAGTTACATGCAGCTACCCTTATGTGCAACATTATAATACAAGAATATGAGGATGATGGTTCCTCAGCTCCCGCGGGACTGGTGGACCTCCGAAAACGCGCCTCTACTGGACTGGCGTTTGGTTCTGGTCTACATGATTATGTTGTTACTCTTCTCGTATATAGGGACCAACTGTGGACATGTAGCCCTTCTATAAGGGCATCCATGTTTCCCATGAGAGAGGTTCCGCCGGTTTGGCGAGAGCCGGTGATGGATAACGCTGGCCAAGTTATTACCGCAGGGCATTTTCAACAAATGTGGGTACACACCCCATGGAAAAGATCTGAAACATATACCCTAAAAGCCGCCTTACCTGACCCGTAAGAATCCTGCAGAATATTATAAAGAACTGCAACAAATTCTTGAATCCTGTACTATGACGTTGTCCGATATTGACATGGTAATGGCAGCAGTAGTCCTGCAGGAAGTATGGTCAAAAGTACGGAGGCACGACCATGCTGAACTAGGGGGCACGTGGGACCAATTGCAAGCAGCAGAAAGGGACAGGGTTGGGGGAGCGAAACCAGATCCACTTATATTGGCTCTCCCACTGGGTATTTTGGATTTAATGAAGACCATACTTGCACCACACAGGATAAATTGGGATAAATTGGCCGCCTGTAAACAGAAAAAGGACGAGGGTGTTTCAGACTTTTATACAAGGTTTGAGGGTGTCTTTTCTGATTAAAGCGGCCAAGACATGACTACTGAAGGGGGGATAAGACTCTTTGTTGACAAATTCGTGGACAATTTATTACCAGACATAAAGGGAAAATTGAAATTGTGTGAAAGTACGTGGCCAGTCTCTACTGCCACTGGAATACTGACAATGGCCCAATATTATGAGAACAGGGAGATAGAAGAAGAAGAAAAGAATGAGAAAAAAATGAAGGAGTTGAAAACGAAAGTGTTATTTCAGCAGGCCTACCCTCAGCCCAGTCAACAGCAGTCCAGATCAAGGTCACAAGGACCTCCCAATGACAGAAGGCAGTCCCAACGCCCTCCCCGTTCTTCCCTCTCCTACAATCAGTGCGCCTATTGCAAGCAGGAGGGCTACTGGAAGAATGACTGCCCCAATAAGGACAACTCCACAGGCCGCCCCATGCCCCCACCGCAACAGGACAACAGACCACGCGGTAGGTCTTGTCCTGCAGACAGACCCCGTCAGCAGGCCCCTTCACGGTCCCACAGTACCCCCCGCCCGAATTATTTTGATGCTTCATCCCAGCGTCAATATTTTAATGAAGACTATGATGCGTATGAAGGTCAGGGGTCCTCCTTTGACTAGGACAGCCTTCGACAGAGGGGGTGGGACCAGTTTCTATTCCTGTTAGGCAGAATGGCCCTCACGTTGAGGTACAATTAGACGGTACTTCACATGATTTTTTGGTAGATACTAGGGCCACCAAAAGTTCTGTTAAACAGGAAGAGGTCCAAGGGGTCCCTCTGTCTGGCAATATTAACATCTCTATGGGTTTTTCTGGTGTTCCGGTGGCTAACCCCGTCTCCCAGCACCTGCATGTTGCTATAGGTCCTTACACCATTAGCTCCCCTCTCATTCTTACTTCGGCCTGTAGTGAGAATTTATTGGGTTTGGACCTATTAAAGAAATTGTACGCCACCATTTATTGCTCTCCGGATGGAGTTCATGTCACCTTAGGTCCAAATATTTCCCTGTCACAATTTTTGTCAAAACCACTTCCACCCGAACTTCGAGATTTGCCAGACATTTTATGGGCCACCCATAAGGACGATGTTGGATGTCTGGACATACCACCGTATGTCATACGCTTGAAAGCCAATGCCAAATTGCCTCGTCTTCCCCAATACAAATTATCCCAACACATTGAACAACAACTCAAAAATATTGTGACCCAGTTGATTGATTTGGTGTCATTGCAGAAACGCATGGTAAGGATTGTAACAGTCCTGTCCTTCCTGTTCATAAAAAATGATCTGATGGCACCACGTCTCCAGGACTCCGATTTGTTATTGATTTACGGGCGGTCAATAAGATTGTAATACCCCAGTTCCCTGTTGTTCCTGACATTACGACATTATTAACAATGATACCTACCTCCGCTACTTGGTTCTCTGTTATCGATCTTAAGAATGCATTCTTTAGCATTCCCATTCATCCAGATAGCAGACACATCTTTGGGTTTTCACTGGGTGGTCGCAGTTTCCGGTTCTGTCGCGCTCCACAAGGCTATACTGAATCGCCTAGCATTTTTAGCCAGACCCTCAAGGGTCAATTAGATACCCTTGTTTTTCGTTGCTCCTCGACGCTGGTTTAATATGTGGATGACCTTTTAATAGCATCCACTTCAGAACAAAATTGTAAAACAGATACTGTAGCCTTATTGAAACATCTTGCACACCATCACCATAAGGTCTCCCTCTCCAAATTGCAATATTGTAGACAGGAGGTTATATACCTAGGACACCTCCTGTCTAAGGAGGGACGTACGTTGACGGCTGAGATAATACAAGCTATACGAGACATACCGGTTCCAAGGACACAGAGAGAGGGTAGGGCCTTTATAGGTATTACCTCCTTCTGTCGTCAATGGATTCCTAATTATTCTCTTTTGATAAAACCGTTTTTGCATCTCACCCACAAAGGTTGTCCTGAAACAATTGAATGGAATGACGATTTTCAGTTTGGTTTTGATGAATTGAAAAATACACTCTGCACAGCACCTGTACTTGGTACGCCTGATTATCGTAAAGATTTTCAGTTATATGTGAGCAAGAGAAATGGATGTTCACTATCAGTGTTAAACCAAGAGCATGGCGGCAAACAACTCCCCTGTGCTTATTTTTCGGCCCTACTAGATCCAGTGGCCCGTGCACTCCCGAGTTGTCTATGGGCAGTAGCCGCTGCAGCGGTCGCAGTGCGCCAGTCGGCCGGAATAGTCATGGATTCACCCCTCACCCTGTTGGTCCCACACACTGTTGATGCACTACTAAACAAAACAAAAACACAGCATCTTACTAATGCATGATTAACTACTTATGAACTGACACTTTTAGCTAGTCATATAACATGAAAAAGGTGCAACATGCTCAATCCTGCCACTTTATTGCCAATTACTGAAAAAACTGAAGATTCTTATGATGACATACATGACTGCATTCTACGGACGGAGGATGAAACAAAAGGGAGAGTGGACTTACAGGACACTCCACTGAAAGACCCTGATGGCATATTATACGTAGATGGCTCATGCATCAAGCTACCCGATGGCACTACCTCTGCAGCCTATGCAGTTACAACAGCTACCACTGTAGTTGAAACAGCTAGAATACCACATAACTCTGCTCAGGCCGCAGAATTAATAGCTCTAACACGAGCCTGTGAGTTAAGTAAAGGACTTAGGGCCTGATTACAACTTTGGAGGAGGTGTTAATCCGTCCCAAAAGTGACGGTAAAGTGACGGATATACCACCAGCCGTATTACAAGTCCATGGGATATAATAGACTCGTAATACGGCTGGTGGTATATCCGTCACTTTACCGTCACTTTTGGGACGGATTAACACCTCCTCCAAAGTTGTAATCAGGCCCTTAATGTAAATGTTTACACGGACAGCCAGTATGCATTTGGCGTAGCACACAATTTTGGTCGCTTATGGGCAGAACGAGGATTCCTCACCTCACATGGGACACGTATTCAACATGGGATCATTATAACTAACTTACTTTCTGCCCTGGCATTGCCCAAAACAATGGCTATCATGAAGTGTAGTGCACACAAAAAGGTGACAGATGAAACTGGACGGGGCAACGCCCTAGCCGATCAGACAGCAAAAGATACAGCGTATGCAAAGACAGGACACATGTATGTGGTAGATAGTACAGAGAAGGTTTGTCCCCATGAAATATTTGGGAACACAGTAGAGAGTGTCAGGAAGATACAGGATGAGGCAACTGAACAGGAGAGAAAGGAATGGGAAGAAGGGAAGGCCAAGTTAGATGAAAATACGCTGTTCTGGACAGATCTGTCACAGAGGGAAAGATGGATGTTACCCGAAGCATTCGTTCTGCCAGTAGTGACTATGGCCCATGGTCATGCACATGTTAGTGCGAAAAGAATCTGTAATTTGCTTGATCCAGTTTGGTCTAATAAAAATATCAGAAGAGTAGCTGACCAACTGGTTCAATCCTGCATGATTTGTTTACAACATAACATAGGGAAGGGTGCCTCAGTCCCCGCTGGGCATTTTTCACCACCAACGTATCTCTTTGAAGTACTACAAATGGATTATATTGAGATGGAAAGGTGTAACAACTTGAAATATGTCCTAGTTGTGGTCTGTATGTTTAGTAAGTGGGTAGAAACTTACACTACTAAAGATAATACTGCCCTTACTACCGCAAAGGTACTTCTAAAGGAGTTCTTACCATGGTTTGGGGTCCCAAAATGTGTCTGGTCAGATAATGGGAGTCATTTTGTAGGGCAGGTGAGGAAAAGGGTGTGTGAAGGGTTGGGCCTCCGCCAGAAGTTTCATGCAGCTAACCATCCCCAGTCAGCAGGACTAGTTGAAAAATATAATGGCACACTTAAATTGAAGATGTCAAAGATATGCGCAGAACACGGTATACGGTGACCTGACGCGTTGCTCCTGGCTTTAATGTCTGTCAGGATGATGCCTCACTCTAGATCAGGGTTGTCACCCCATGAGATAGTGATGGGAAGGCCAGCAAATGTCTGGGGGTCCCTCGACCTCACAAGTACTCAGAACTAGAACATCCTGTTTTGATGGACTATTTAAATGAACTCACTAATTCTTTGCGTTCTATTCACCAACAGGTGCGTGAATCACTCCCATCTGTATCCACTGATCCAGGTCACAAGATACTACCTAGCGACTGGGTTCTCACAAAGAATTTCCAGTGGAAAAAGAGTCCCGAACCTCGATGGAAAGGCCCGAGACAGGTCCTTCTTGCTACTCGAACAGCAGTTAAAGTCGAGGGAGCTAAGAATTGGATATATGCATCCCACTGTAAGAAAGTACCCCTACTCGTACCCTCTGATGAAATAAAAAGTGGTGACCACCCGACGACTGAGGACCATTTCAGCAACACTACGCGGAGTAATAAAAAACAGAATGACAGTGTGCTGCAGGATGTTCCCTCAGATTTAGGTCACACCCAACAATTGTTTCCTGACCATACCATACCACAGTCCACAAGATACGATTTCCGCCCACGAAAATAAGAAAATGAACAATGAACTGATTGCTTGTCCCCTGTACTAAGTCTGACGATAGCTGCAGGGCCGTGATTTTGTCTGTCGGGGCGGACCAGAGTGTGTCAATCGAACTGCTGGTATCACCACCCAGTAAAGCAACCACCAGTCACGGGCTGCACTTAGGTCGGACTGAACAGCTAGTGGGACAATCAATAAAGAGAAATGGGTGTTATACAAGAAGACAAGAGGAAAAAGAAGAAAATAAGTAATTTAAAAAGACTATTAGGCCCACGTATCGCTTGTCTCACCATAACAATACTATTTTTGGTACTTCTGTCCTGCATTGGGTGGGTAATACATGATTCTGATTCAGAGGTCTCACCAACTACGCCACCGCCTTCAGAACACAGCCATGTTTCCTTACCACCCCATGAGGAAGGATGTCGTAAGGAATATGAAAACAATACCTTCATATCTATGTTACATCAGCTGGCTGTGAATAGAACAAATTGTTGGATATGTGGCTTGCTACCGAGTTCCGTGCAAAGAAGGTTGCCATATATTTCATTCCCTTTTTCTTTTGATGGCTCCTGCAGCGCCTGGTATGAACTATCAGCCATTTGGGCTACCTCAATGGATGCTACTAATTCCGGACTATTGGTCACCCACCTATACCGGTTATGCTGGCCCACTGGAACAAGAGTTTATGGAACAAAGGAAGAAAAGTCAGAATATGCTGACCGACGAAATAGGTCTACTGACATATATTTTTTATCCTTTAATACCACACCCCGGATTGGCCGAAGATTTTTTGTAGCACAGGTCAAGGCTCCACTTTGTTTTCAGAAAAGTGGTAATAGAAGTGTAGGTGCCAGTAACTGTAATGCTACAGTAATATTGAATGGAACTAATTGGCCTACCATGATACCATCACGAAACTCGTATTTTGTTTGTGGTAATAATGCCTACACCTGCTTGGTACCCACATGGACCGGCACGTGTTACATTGCTTGGTTACTACCACCAACTTACACAGCTGGCCCTCAACACCACAGGACTCAGAGAGGGGTAATATCTGCAGAAGATACCTCAGCACAAGAAGCATTGGACTACTTTAAAGGAGTCTTTCCATTTTGGGGCCCTATGATGAACAGTAGGGATATCAGACATCTCACACGAGTCGTGGAAGCAACAATAAATGAAACAGCAGGAGCTCTGAGTAACATTACTGCAGAGCTCGCTGCTGACCGCCTTGTTACTCTTCAAAACAGAATGGTTCTTGACATTATCTTGGCGGACCGTGGTGGAGTTTGTACTTTGATCGGATTGAGCTGCTGCGTTTATATACCAGACAATGCCCCTTCAGTGTATAAAGCTATTCAAAGGTTGCATATGATAGCTTCCACAATACACCAAGACAAAGGAACATGGTCCTTGACCGACTGGTTTTGGGGCTTGATTTCCCAATGGGGCTGGAAGATACTAATATTCCTTTTTGTGCTCGCTGCTGTATTCCTCACCTGTTGTCTTTGTGTACAGTGCCTACCTGCTTTGTGCGGTTGCTGTATGGCATCCCTTGCCCCCTGGCCTGTTCGCCCTCCTCAACACACGGCTAAGCTGTCCCTTGAGCAGGAGATAAAAGACCTTATGTCCATTAACATAGACACTGAATGACGTTCAAACTTGCCTCACAATGGCAAAAGGAGGGATTGAGAAAATGTACATAAACTTAATCATACATCATAGCTGCTAGGCATCTGTTTATCTTTATTATGTTGCCATGTGCTCGACAAACCTCCTGAACTTTGATGATTGACCTTGTGTTCACAGCCTTGGGCTGCAATCTGCTTATCGCTGTAATTTACTTGTTCTAACTGTAGTTCCGAGAATGTTTGTGCTTTATCAGTAACTGCCAGAACAGGTTTGTACAGGTCGTTGCCACCTCCTGCCAGCTGCATCTGTACCTTCTCCCACCACACGTGTATCCCTGAAATATTCTGAAGGCCGCAGAGGACCTTGAATACGCTAGGGGTGGAGTTGTCCTCTGACTAAGCAGTTTTGTGCGTATATAAGGTTGGGTGCCCCAGAGTGAAGGGGCAGCCTCCGTAGGATAGTCACTTGACTGTCCTGGGACTCTGTATTAGCTCGAGCTATAATCCATGTAATAAACTTCTCTTTATTCCTCCAGTTGGTGACTCTGCTTGATTTGTGTACTCTCTGCTAAACGGACCCTGAGGACTGGGGTGTCCCTCCATCGCTGGGAAGGAGACACCGTGTGGGGATTCTATCTTTCCTGGTTCCTCACCCACAAACCTTTAAGGCTTAGGGCAGGGGGCCTGCACCCCTCACCTTTTTGGTCGAGCATAAGTTTTCGACCTCATGTATACTTTTAGGATACTTCTTACGGCTTCAAGCAATTTCATTTGTTGGTTGCAGCTTCCTTTAAAAAATTCCTGCTCACTAGTGGTCAGTTATGCCTTTTTCTGTTTCAGAGCAGTGACCAACTACTGCATTATTCCACTTTGGTTTCTTTATCTGTTGTTGTAGTAGGCTGGCCTGGTTTGTAATGGTTACCTATGGTACTTACACCTTATACAAGATCCAGTTGTCCCTTATTAGTGTAGTGTAGGCAGTGTCTAGAAGCCAGGTTCTCTAGAGGTAGCTGTGGATGAGCAGCCAAGGCTTATCTAGGAGACATGCAAAGCCCATGCCATACCATTGTAGTCACACAGTACTCAAACACATGAAAGAAAATACTCAGTGATACAAAAATAAAGGTACTTTATTTTGGTGACACAATTACCAAAAATACCATAGAGACTATACTCTTTTAGGAGGTAAGTAATACACAAACTATATACACTACTATGCAGAAATAGGCATAAAAACAGAAAACAGTGAAATTAGTGAAAATCACAGTAGTTAGAAATGGGCCTAGGGGTAGCACAAAGCATATACTAAGAAAGTGGAATGCGAAAGTTGGTCTCCCACCTAGGCAAGTGTAGTGTGTAGAGGGGAGATGGGAGTACTAGAAAACCCCAAAGGTAAGTACCAGACCCCGCCCCAGTGCCCAGGAAAGCAGGAATAAAACACAGTAACTTTCCCAGAACACACAAAGAATCGAAAAGTGCAAGACACCAACAGTGAATTTCTGGGCCTGAGTACCATGTAGAAGAAGGGGACCAAGTCTGAGAAGCACAGAAGGGTCCAGGAAGAACAGGAGCCCCTGTGAACCCCGATGAAGGTGCAAAAGCAGAACCACTGGTGAAGAAGAACAGTCAGTATTGCTCCCAAGAAGACGGAGTCAGGTTCTTAGTTGGTGTAAGTGATGTCCCACGCTAGATGGAGGATTGCAGTCTGGCTTACGTCACTGGAGTCTGCCAACAAGCCTTGGCACAAGAAAAGTTTGCGGTTAGTGGAAAATGGCGCTGACCCGGACCAGGAAGGTCCAGGTGGACTCTGCCCAGGAGAGGGAGTCAAAGGGGGCTCTCAGCAACTCAGAGAGCCCACAGAAGACCAGGCAGCGTGCACAGGTGTCCCACAGCACGGGGACAAGGAAGGCGCAAAAAGAGGCCCACGCAGCATTACAAAGGCTCCCACGTCACCGGAGAATCACTCAGGATGCTGTACGTCGCAGGATAGAGTGCTGGGGGCCGGAGCTGCAAGATGCTCGAAGAAAGATCATAGAAGGATGCCAACAAGCCTTGGCAGCTTCAAAAAACGCAATGCACAAGGGTACTGTCTTGCGTGAGAAGGCAAGCTCTTACCTCCACCAAAGTTGGACAGTTGAACGTCAGGACCATCAGGACCACTTCAGTCCACCACCTGTGATGCAGGATCTACTTAACGGATATACATCAAATCACAAAGAGCACAATCTGCGAACCAAAATCAATCTGCCTGCAGATTTGGTGTAATTGCATTCAGCAGTTTTTGAGGTGGTGCTGCCTAAAAAAGTCTGTGGAAAATGGATGGGGATTTCACGTTTTGGGACTCGTCCTTTTTTTTCTCAGCCCCCACTTGTCGGAGATGAATACTAATTGATAAGTGAGTCTTCGCTCCCCAGCAGAAAATGTGTACTGTTATAGTATGCATGTGTGGTGGAGGTGTATATATGTAGACAGAGATTCATCCTAGGGCAAGTAGGATTCCGGTCCTGAAGAAAGCCCCAGATTCTTTTTAGGCTTTTGGGAGGGCTGAAACATGTCGACCTAATTGGATGTAAGAGCCTTAAAAGCATCTTACAAATCGCAATCCCTTTTGAATCTTCTCCTCACCATCTGCTTATTAAAGAGGAATAACTTTGGGGAGGTGAGCTAGATTTTTAGTTTCCTTCTGGACTCTTTACCTCTTCTCTACAAATACCCAGGGCAATGTGTAAGGTCATTCCATATATCTTTGATACCATCCCAGGGTTTTATGGCCTGACACTAGGGACACAAGAGTATCCTCAAAAAAGAGGTATTATCCCATAACAAGGAATCAGAAGCATGTCATTAAACCTCATATTGGCTAGGTTTGCTTGATATGTTAGTGTTAGTCAATTGGCAGAGTGCAAACATAGGCAGCCCAGTTTCATCTCTTATTCTCTCTGCCCTTTTAATTGTACGGGTTGGTTGTATATTGACCACAATAAAGCATCCATCAGGAAAACCACGCCTAGAAATTCTCAGATACACTATTTCCGCCCACCCCTCCACAGCCCGCCAGAGGAAAAGATTGCAGAGAGATCTGTGGGTCTTGGTGTTGATGGGCCCTATACTCCCCACTGCGATTCCTGGATGGAACTGTGAAACTTCAGCATGAAATGAGGTGCTGTGCTGGAGCTGTGAAGCTTTAGCATGTTCTAATCTGTGGCGCCTGAACTGTGAAGTTGTGAGTTGACCTGTGCTGCTGCACATCCTGAGATCTTTTCATGACCTACGCCTTGTTCCCCATTACCCCCCTGGGCCATAATGGAAGGTTGGGACCTAGAGTGAGAAGAGGCACATAGATACTCCATCCCAGAGCAGACTTTTAAATTCGTAAGGCCCAGAGTCTAGGTATGAGGACGCCATAGGATATGGTTTAGAAAGCTTCACAGAGGTTGAGGAGAATGAGAGTGGCAGTTTCACTTCTGTTCATGATGGACTAGATGTCTTCTGTTGCTGCCCGGAGGGTGGTTTCCAGGCTGTGGTTGCTGCAGAACCTAGACTGGGTGAAGTCCAGGAGGTGGTGCTGTTCTAATGGAGAGGAGAGTTGTCTGTTTTTCTTCAAGACCTTGGACAGAAATGGAAGGAGTGAGATGGGACTGTAGTTGCTGCATTCTTTTGGGTCTGCTGAGGGTTTCTTTAGGAGAGCTGTGACATCTATGTGTTTCTAGCTATTCTGGAAGGTTCCCCTAAAGATGGAGGAGTTAATGATGCGGTGAGGTTGGCGCTGATCAGTGTCCTTCCAAGATGTAAATCTGGTGAGACCAGGTACCTGTGGTGACCCCGAATGGATGTTCTTCATAATTTCAGTGGTGTCTTCTGATGTAAGGGGGCTTCAGTTTGTTAGATGATGGGCGTTCTTGGTGGTGGTTGAATGTTGATGGGTGGGTTGGGGAGCAAAGTTGGTGTAGATATGGATATTCTGTTGTGTAAGAGGCCCGAGGGGTTCTCTCAGAGGTCTTGTAAGGGGGAAATGGTGTTGGTGGCTGCTGTTGGATTTGTGAAATCTCTGACAATGTTCAAAAGCTCTTTGCTGGAGTTGGAGCAGGATTTTAGTCCCAGTACAAGGCCTGCTTTCCTGGCTTCTTTTATGTCTATGTTATACCCTTTGAGATTTGTAGGTGTCTCTAGAGGAGCTATCTAACTGGTTCTCCATCTTCTTTCCCATTGTTTGACTAGGCCCCAGCTCCCATTTACCTTGGACTGGTCCTCAAATCAATCTAAGACCCTTTCAGACCTGAACATCTACTTGGGGTCCCCCTCTTTCCAACTCAGTCTGCTGTCCTCTTGCTCTTACTCTTTTTACATTCTTGCTTGTTCTCCCCGTTGTTGTGCCTGTTTTGTGCTTTGACGTATGCTTGCTTGCACCCGTTTTGTTACTGTATCCAGTCTTTTGTGCCGTTTTGTGCTCTTTCTCGTCTTATGTGCCTATCTCGCTTCTTTGCACCTATTTGTGTGCTCTGCTTTCTTTATGCCGATTTTGTTGCCTCAAGTCATGTCTGTGACTGCTTTTCTCCTCCATTCTTCCCCACTTCTCCCCTTGTTCAGAGACTCTCCCTGCCTCCCCCTTTCCACGCTTTCCCACCTCGCTCCTCCCACTTCTCCTTACCTGTTTCTCCTGCATCTTCCTTGTGCCTTCTCCCTTTTGGGGATTCCCATCCCTCCCTAGCCTCACCCCATTGCACTCCTCCCCCTCCTAGGACCTAATTAATGGCAGCAACTGTGCGACCCCATTCAGCAAGTGCCTAAGCCCTAGCTCCCACCTACCGTGGACTGGTCCTCTGACTAGTCGAGGCCCCTTCAGACCAGGCCATCTGCCTCCGGCTCCCGTCTTGTTGCACCGCTCCTCTCTTCCTCTTCATCTGCTGTCCTCTTGCTCTCACTCATGCGGACTCTTGCTTCTTCCGCTCTCTCTTGTTCTTCCTGTTATTGTGCCAGTTCTGTGCTTTGACCCATGCTTTGAGTTTTGCACCCATTTTGTTGCTCTGTCCCATCTTTTGTGCCTGTCTTTATGCTCTTTCTCGTCTCTCATCTGTGCCCGTCACATCTGGACCACCCCCAGCACCCTGGTCCGTCTGACCACCTCTAGTATACTTCCTCTGACTTGTAAGCACTCAACAGTAGGCACTGATACAACTGCTGCCCTGCTCCACAGCCCACTCCACAGTAGCCCTTTTTAATGCGCTCACTGCGCTTCTCTTGCTAAATCACTCCTGCACTACCCACCACATGCACCTCACCCCACATTACATGCATGCTCCTCAACACCAGATCTCTCTGCAAACATGCCACCAAGGTCGTTGACTTCATAGACACGCACTTCCTGGACATCCTGTTTCTCACCAAAACCTGGCTCAACCTGTCATCCATTCTCACTACCGCCAAGGCCATCCCTCCTGGCTACAAGATTGATGATCCGATGAGACAGGCACCACAAAGCCAGATGAGACTGTGATCATCAATGACAACACCATCATCTGCACAAATTCAACAGATCTCAGACTCCCACACTTAACAACTTCCATGACCACACACCACTTTCAGTAACCTCGTTTCCAACTTTAATCACTCCTACCGCCATCAGATCTAATGATCTCTTACTGTTTGGCGACCTGAACCTCCATATCTAGACTTTATAATGCAACTTTCTCAGTGGAATTAACCTGGTCTCTGTATCCAGCCTGCACTCCATTGTGGTCAGCTTGAACTTGTGAATTTCACCTGGTCTTGCACGGAAAGATAACCATGAGCATCTCTTTGAGCTTTTAGGAACTATACCTACATTAAATCTTTGAAATTGCATATCTCCAATTCTATTGTATTTTTGGATTTTTGTCTTAAATAATGTAATAAGTTATGCCCTAAGTTTCTAAATTGGAGTGGGATTTATCTTGTGTTGTGTTTTCACTTTATTACTGTTTGTGTGCTGTATAAATACTTTATACATTGCCTCTAAATTAAGATTGACTGTGTTTGTGACAAGCTACCAGAGGTTTAAGCACAAGTTGATTTACTGACTTATTGTGGGTCACCCTGACAAGGATTGTGGCTTTTGCTTGAGTAGGGTTTAGCCTCTTCAACCAAGAGTGCAATTTTGGATGTTGGTACTCAGTGGTGGAATCCAGTAGTGAGTTTGTATAGGACTATACAGTGATAGGTGTAATGTAAAAATCTATTATAAATAATTTGATACCATATTGAACCTCTTTTTAAACTCTCCTCAACTGGCTACTTTTGCCTTTTGCAAACTTAACTCCAGTCTACGAGACTGTGCCTGTGACTGTACATGCAAGAAAGGAGTTTGAGTTGAGAAACCTGGAGAGCTAAACTGCATCTGAGCCCGGTGGATTCTGCAGGGAGAGCGAGCTGCCAGCCATAAAGAACGCCAAGATGGAGGAGCTTCAAAAGGCTCTCAGGACCTTTACGAATGGCCACCAAATGCTGGGTACAGCAGAGGAGGAGGCTATGGGGGAGCAAGAAGACGACCTGGGAACAGGTCATAACCTTCAACACTCAGATGAGGACTAGAAAGCAGCCCCAGAAATGGAGCTCCCTGCCAGGGCAGGGAGTATTGTGTCTTCCAATGTCCTGTCCCTACATGAGCTAGTGGACAGATAGGCTGAAAGGGAATTCAGGTTGCAGCTGACCAAGATTCAAATGGAGGAGAAGATGGATCTGGAGGAATAGAGACTGGCTCATAAGAGAAGCCTGAGGGAGATGGACATCAGAGTCAAGCAAGTGGCATCCAGCAGCGATGGTGACAGTGTACATTTTACTCTATTTTTGTAAATTGCTGTGGGGTTTTGCTGCTGCTGTGTTTTCACTAATTACTGTCTATGTGCGCCATAAATACTTTACATATTACCACTAAGTGAAACCTCACTGCTTTTGTGCCAAGCTACCAGATGGATGAGCACAAGTTAATTTAGCGACTTCTTGTTGTTCACCCTCACAAAGATTGTGGCTCTTGCATGGGCAGGGTTGAACCCCCACTCAACCAATAACCCAATTTCTCACAGTAATCATTTACTATACTAATATGTTTGAATGATGAGCTTGAACACCCTCAAACTGTGAAGGTAGAAGCCTGTGACTGTTCGCCATCACTACCACTGAGAGGCAGATCCTGAAGGGGATTACTTGGCTCAGTTTGCAGGGCTGAAATAGGATGGATGGACATCAGAGGAGAATATTCTAAAGCCCAATTGTGGAGGCCCATGCATGCCACAAGCCACCCTTCGGCACCCAATAGTATTAGTCTCCAGTTAATATAATTTGTTCAGCTCTCCCTCCTCCCCAGTTCTTCTTTTAGGAGTGTCCTTACCAGACAGCAGCCAGTTCAAGAAGTAAAAAACCTTTCAAACTGAAGCATACTTCTTTCCTGTTTAAGTCACCTACTCTCTCAAATAAAGGCTTTAAATTATCGCCCTACTCCTAATATCTCCTGTACAACTACCTAAAGACATCAGGGACTAATTGCAGGGACAGGACTGGCCAAAAATACACTTAAATGGAAGGGACATAGAAGCAATTAAGACTAACCATGCAAAACCTGAGAATTGTCTCCACATTCCCATTGTTGTTGCTGCCAATAAACCTATATACCTATATATAGCTTCACAATGGTAACGCCGAATATGGCCATGTAACATGTCTAATATCATGGAATTGTCCCCCCATTCCAAATCTAGTATTGGGGAGCCAATTCCACGCATCCTGGGGGCTCCACCATGGACCCCCATTACTGCCAAACCAGCTGTCTGAGGCTTGCACTGCAGCTACAGCTGCTGCCACCTCACAGACAGGGTTCTGCCCTCCTGGGGTCTAGGAAAACCAGTCCCAGGAAGGCAAAACAAAGCATTTCACCTGAGAGCAGGGTGTTACACCCTCTCCCTTTGGAAATCGGTGTTAGAGGCTGGGGAGGGGTAGCCTCCCCCAGCCTTTGGAAATGCTTTGAATAGCACAGATGGTGCCCTCCTTGCATAAACCAGTCTACACTGGTTCCAGGACACTTTCTCCACTGCTCTGGCAGGAAACTGAACAAAGGAAAGGGGAGTGGCAACTTCCCTGTCAATCACCACCCAAGGGGTGGTGCCCAGAGCTCCTCCAGTGTGTCCCAGACTTCAGCCATCTTGCTTTGCAAGATGTGGGGGCACTCTGGAGGGCTCTGAGTGGCCAGTGCCAGCAGGTGATGTCAGAGACCCCTCCTGATAGGTCCATACCTGATAAGGTAGCTAACCCCCCTCTCAGGGCTATTTAGGGTCTCTCCTGTGAGTTCTCTTCAGATTCTGCTTCCAAGTTTCTCTGCAACAACTTCAGCATCCTCTGACCTCGATCAACCGCAGCCTGCTCCAAGAAACGTTATAACTGCAACAAAGTGTCTACAAGAGACACTTTTCTTCAGGACCCTCAGCTCCAAGTCAGCAACTGCGACAGTTTCCATGGTGTGCATGCTCTGGGTACTCCCTGTCTTCATCCTGCACCAAAAGGACGAAGAAATCTCCTGTGGAGTGACGGAGTCACTCCCCTGCTCCAAGCAGGCACCTTCCAAGGTGACGACCTGTACCCTGGGACTCCTCTCACGGTGACGAGCGTGCTCCTAAGGACACAGAGGGTGGACATCATTGACATAGACTGTCCTGAGGTCCTGCTGATGCAATTTGGAGGAGGTAAGACCTTGCCTTCCTTGAGAACAACAGTACCTCTGTGTTTTGTGTCTTCTTTGCCTCCTGAGGCCTCTGTGCACGCTTTGCAAAATTCCTTTGTGCACATCCTGGCCCAGGTCCCCAGCACTCCACTCTGTGATGCTCAGCTCGCTGAGTTGTTCTCCAGCGGTGTGGGACCTTCTTTTGTTGTGATGCATCAACTGCATTTTGCACCTCCTTTGAACCCAGATCCTGCGGCTTCTGGGGGTGCTGGCTGGCATCCTGAGGGCTTTCTAAAGTGCTGAGAGCCCCCTCTTCCTGCTCACACAGAGTGGAGGCCCCCCAAGTCCCTCCTGAGTCCATCCAGTGCCATTTTGATGAAAAACACACTTTTGCCGTAGCGATGGCTTGTTGGTGCCTTCCAACACGAAATCTCATCTGCAACGATCTTCACTCTGTGGGACATCTTTTGCATCATGCAGGAACCCGCTGGCATCTTCTTAGGGTGCATTTCTGCAGTCTTCAACTAACCAGGGACTCTTCTTTTGCACCCTCTTCTGAGTTGGCAGGGGCTCCTGTTCATCGTGGAACTTCTTTTGACTTCTGGACTTGGTCACCTTCCTTTGCAGGTGTTCAGGTCCAATAATCTAGCAGTTGTTCTTTGCAGACTTGGTTGGCTGCTGCAAAATCCTAAAAACGAGGTGTAGTGTGTCCTAAGGAAACTTGCAGTACTTTTCTGGGCTCTGGGGTGGAGTAATTAACTTACCTTTACTGTATTCTTACTCTCCCAGTGATTCTGCACACACTACACTTGTCTAGGGAGGAATTCATGATTCACATTCCACTTTTTTAGTATATGGTTTGTGTTGCCCCTAGATCTATTTTCTCCCTTTGCATTCCTTAGAATTTCCTACTGTTTGCATTGTTGTGCGACTATTTACCTGTCTAATTTTGGTGTCTAGTGTATATATTGTGTATAATACTTACCTCCAGAAGGAGTATTGTCGCTAAGATATTTTTGGTACTGTGTTACCCAAATAAATACCTTTATTTTTTGTAACATTGTGTATTGTCTTTACTTGTGTATACGTACTGTGTAACTATAAGTGGTATTGCATGCTCTTTTCATGTCTCCTAGTTCAGCCCAAGCTGCTAGAACACTACTACACTCACTAACAAGGGATAACTGGACCTGGTGTAAGGTGTAAGTACCAAAGGTACCCACTACAAACCAGGCCAGCCTCCTACACTGAGTTATGGGAGTCTAGGGCAGGGTGGGGCCATGGCAGGGAGGAGGAGGAGTGGTGGGCACTTGTAAGTGTGTATGTCAGTTTGGTCGGCCCTCTTACGCCGGCGAGACTGACATGCAGACTTACATTTCTCCAACTCGGTTGTTTTACACAGCTGCTTTCCAGAAATGGCACAGGCTCCTTCTGCCTGAGCGATTGTCAAACCAGCCAGCTCAGGCCGATCCAGGTGCTGGTCTCATGCATGCTTTAGCATGAGAACAGCATCTGGATTGGGAGCCTGTGCTTTGTGCCCCAGTGCCAGGATTCGGGAAGAGAGGAGCGTCACAGAGGCAGCTGGCAGGTAAGTATTATTTTTTTTGTATTTTTACCCCCGCTCCACTGACAGTCCTACCCCCCCACCCTTGATTGGCGGCAGCCGCCACTCTCCTCCGTTACAGAATCTGACCCGGTCCAAGCTCAGTTCTCTAACAATGACAGTTCTAACAGCTTCTTATAACGGTCCAAATCAAAAGTCATTGTTTACAGTCCTAGGAATCAAATATTTCTTGGCAGGAAATTAAAAAAGATTTACCCTCCAGTTAAAAGAATTGCTTTCATGGGAGTTAAATCTGGTTCTCTCTAAATTCAAGGCTCATCCCATTTGGGCCTATTCATAAGGCTACCCTGTAGCATCTTTCTTTGAATGTTTCTTCCCTAGTTGCCATTACATCTGCAAGAAGGTTTAGTGAGTTACAGGCTTAATCAACTGTTGAACCCTACTTAACCCTTCCTCAAAATAATGTAGTGTTAATGAGTGTTAAATACACATCCTTCTTTTCTACCTAGTGTTATAGCAGATTTCCATATTAACCTATTTTTGTTCCTCTGTTTTTCTCTAATCCATTATCTCCAGTGAGGAGATCTCTGCATTCTCTAGATCTAGAGTCCTAAAGTTTTATCCAGAGTTAAAATAGAATCAGTAGAATAGCGAGGGGTCTTTTTTATAAATTATTGTCCGTGATGGTCAAGATCAGCATCCTTCAAAAAGAGTATTGATTACCTATTTGTTAGAAATGGGGTTTCTGGTTGGCTATAGTATGCACCAAAACCAGGCAGAACCCACCGACTCTAGTCAGGGCAAGGGAGTTACAAGTCCAAGATAACACCTGCTCACCCCCTTGGTAGTTTGGCACGAGCAGTCAGGCCTATCCCAGCAGCAATTTGTAAAGCGTTTGCACAACACACACAGCACACGTGACAGACTATCCCCACCACAAAGGAAACACAACACCAAGTCATATGAAAATAAACTGTATTGTACATAACACAATTATTAGACCAAACACTAGAGGCCTGATTACAACTTTGGAGGAGGTGTTAATCCATCCCAAATGTGAAGGATATACCACCAGCCGTATTACGAGTTCCATAGGATATAATGGACTCGTAATACGGCTGGTGGTATATCCGTCACTTTACCGTCACTTTTGGGATGGATTAACACCTCCTCCAAAGTTGTAATCAGGCCCTAAATATCAGTAATATCCTGCTGCTCAGCAGTTGTCAGAACGTTAAACAATAGTTACTCTGCAGAACCAGCAGTAGTCCCACATAACACACAGGTTACTTATTATTCTGCAACACAAGCAGTAGTCAGAATCACATTACTAAATAAATGCACTTGTCATAGGAATATCATCAATGCCCAAATCAGGAACATTATAAAACATATGGCAAGTCATAAGAATACATCAGCATAGAATGCCCATAAAAGGAACATTAGCAAACATATAGAAAATAGGCAGGTTAACATATAAATCATTATTGTCCATACCAGGAACATAATGTATGTCCTTTAGAAAGTACCTGTTTCTATGATGAAAGGAACTTCCAGTGCCCAGGAGAACAAAAAATGGGCCCCTGGCGCTTCCCTGTGCTAAATGGGGGCCTTGCAGTAATTTTGTTGGGGGGGACACACACTCCCTCCGGTTTTTATACTGGGCCCCTCCTGGGGCCTGCGATCTCTGGGGGGGGCCCCTGGGCCTCAACTGGCCCTCCAGAGGTGGGGGCAAAACGCACAACAATTGGGGAGCCACCACGGGGGACCGGGGACCCGTCTGGGCTTCCAGTGAGGCTTCTGCCCCGCCCGCGGTCTCCCAAAGGATAATCAGGGCTTTGGTGGGACCGTGTGGAGCCTCCGATGAGGCTTCCTTCCTCCCACCCGTCCTGAACACAGACACACACAGGGCTTCAAGGGGCAGGGGGAGCCTCCGATGAGGCTTCTTCCCCCTGCCCGTGCATCATTCAATCATGGGCTCCACTGGGCAGGGAGGCTCCGATGAGGCTTCCTTCGCTGCCCGACCTCTCCAGAGGAAACAAGGGGCTCGCCCGGGCAGTGACAGTGATCGGACAAAAGCAAGTGCCTGCTTGTGCCCCGGGGGCACTTCTCAGAGCACGCTTTGCCCCTGGGGCATGATAGGAGCAGGTTTGCTCCTTTTCTCTAATTGATGGTGCCCCAGGGGCCCCAGGGACAGCGCGTCACTTGTGCTACACAGAAAACAGCCCAGGTTTCGGCGGTGAATCCTGGCCACCAACAATGTGCTTCCAAAAGCACAAGGCCCTTCAATAAGCCCGGGTCACGTGGTGATTCTGGCAGCAGGAAAGCGCTCTCAAGAGCTGGGGGCAATAAAACAAGGCGCTTTCAAAGTGCTGGCTTATGAATAAGCAGAGCGCCCTCCAGGCGCTAGATCAAAGAAGGAGAAGCGCTCCTCATTCACTTCCGACTGTTGCAGGGGTCAGGGGCCACTGCACCCTGCCTGTGGGGGACCAAGTACACAAGAAGCACAGGGCGGCAGGGCCCAGCAGCAGGCCAACACAAGGTGAATGCAGGCAGTTGGTAGTTCCTCCAGATTTCCAAGCAAATCACAGGTCAGCACTTCAGCAGCAATCCATGGCTCATGATGAGTCCTTCCATCTTTCTGTGTCCAGTTCCAAAATGTCACCAAAATGTGGGGAAAACTCCCCTGTACTTGTACTCAGTTTTACAGTGTGTTCCCCAAAAAAGGGGAGGGGAGGTTCCAACCAGTTACAACTGGTTCTGGGAGTGTCCGTTCTCTCCTCCAGCACAGGCTCCAAATATCAGTTGGGGCAAACAAGCCTTTTGTGTTAGGCCAGGACACAGTCTTTACAAATGCAGGTGTGCCCCGCCTCTCCCTTCTCTCAGCCCTGGAAAACTATTCAGTATGCAGATGCACCTCTGTGACACCTCCACCCTCCCTGTGTACAGGCTGTCTGAAAAGTATGCACAAAGCCCAACTGTCACTCTGTCCAGACGTGGATTGGAGTCAAGCTGCAAAACACCAGAGTCATAACCACAGAGAAATGCTCACTTTATAGAAATGGCATTTCTGTAATAGTAATAAAAAATACACTTACACCAATAAGCAGCATTTCCTACTTCCATTACAACCATACCAAACATGTCTACGCTACCCCTCATGAATCCGACAATACCCCCTAGACATAAGGCAGAGCATTTCCAATGCAATCCTATATGAAGGCAGCAGTCATAGCAGTGAGAAACCAAATAGGCTGTTTGTCACTACCAGAACAGGCCGCGCAACCAGGCGCATGTCCTGCCTTCAACATACATAGCACCCTGTACATAGGGCTAGCTAGAGCCTACCTTAGGGGTGACTTACATGTAGTAAAAGAGGGGCTCTGGGCCTGGCAAGTTAATTTAGATGCCAGGTCCCTATGGCAGAAAACTGCGCACACAGGCCCTGCGCTAGCAGGCCTGAGACAGGTTTGAAAGGCTACTTCAGTGGGTTGTGCAAGCAGCGCTGCAGGCCCACTAGTAGCATTTAATTTATGGGCCCTGGGTATAGATATACCACTGATCAAGGGACTTACGGGCTAATTTAATATGCCAATTAGGTGTAAGCCAACCATACCAACTTTAGAAGGGAGAGCACCTACACTTTAGCTCTGATCAGCAGTGATACAGTGCTCAGAGTCCTGGCGCCAACAGCGAGAGGTCAGAAAAAATAGGAGGAAGGAGGCAAAAAGTCAAGAAATGAACCTGCCAAAAGGGCCAGGTCCAACAGTATTGTTACCAGTTAGCAAACAACCCTCTAACTGGTTGACCAATAGCACACATTACACAAGAGGAAAAGTGCTGCGTGGATCAGGAATGTTTGAGAAAAATGTATTGGAACACCCTGGAAATCTATTCATACATTGACTAGACATGATTGTCTTGATGATGTTTCTCGAGCTGCTATATTGGTGGGTCAGTCTACGACAGAGGTCTTCAAACTGGGGGGTGGGCTGGGCCACCCCCCAGGTGGGCCTCAACTGGTCCCGGGGGGGCACCAGACTCTGGCCAAAAGCAGCATTATACAGATAACAGGCCTTTGTTTTCAGAAGCATATTACTGCATTTTTAAAAAGGTAACATCGCTTAACTGCAATGTTTAAATAGGTCTAGACATATTTAAACAGTGCCATCTTGATAAAGTAATTGTGAAAAATTCTGAAGGGGGGGGCAATGCTTTTTATTTTTCAACAGGGGGTGCACGGCTTAAAAATGTTTGGAGACCACTGGTCTACGATATGTAATTTGTTTATTTAGCTGCCCCAAAGCTTGTCACAACTATACTGCTTGCCTTAATTACAAACAGTTTTTCTTCTTACATTGACCTCCGACCTCATAGTCGGGATATGCTTGCTACTCTATTCTAGTTTTAAGTCTATCAGTGAGAATTCTATGATGCAGAAGGAAATGGAAGGTGCTTGTGTCCTTAAAGTTAGTGTATGCTAAGTACAGCTAACAGGTACCTTTCCCTTTTTCACTTCAGTTAGAGTACATTTTAGGTTATTGTGAGACATTGGGTTGTTGGTTGACTGTGGTGTGAACCCTAGTCAAGCAACAGCCACAGTCCCTTGCAGGGTGAACCACAAAAAGTCACTAAATTAACCTGTGTTTAACCCTGGGTAGGTAGGCACAAAAAGCAGTCAGGCTAAACTTAGAGGCAATGTGTAAAGTATTTATGCAGTAACCGAACAGCAACACAGTGAAAACACAACACAATAAATTTATAAACCAATTTAGAAAAATAAAGAATATTTGTATAATTTATTTGACGCCAAAAGCATCAACATCCAATTAGTATAACTGGGGTTATGTTTTTTTTAAGTTTAACGTTCAAAATAGCAAGTCCTCAGTTTTAGAAAATGGCCTCCTGGGCACCTTTAGCACCACAACCAAGGAGATACTTGGGGATTCAAGACGCATTCAGGCCGGGTCCAGGTGCAGGTTTAAATGGTGGAAGCCTGTTATGTCCCTGTGGCTCAAAACAGGGGACAAACTGAATTAGTCCTTGGAGTCACTTCTGGAATCCTGGGTGTAGGTGGTGATGCAGAGTTCTGCAGCAGGGCTGGTCTCCGAAGGTTCCAAACAGGCTCCAAGCAGAAAAGCAGTCCTTCCAGGTACAGCAACAGTCTGCAAGAGTGCACAGCAGGTCACAGCAGCAGGCAGTCCTCTGAGAGTCCTTCCACAGGTCCAGTAGTGAACTGAGGAGCAGGTCTGAGAACACTCTTTTTATACCCTGGTACCCTGCTCCTAGAAGTTGGGAGAAGATTCCAGAAGGGTTCTCAGAAGTTCCAGGAATTTCCTGCCTCCCCTGCCCTAGGTCCTAGCTGGCTGCACTGGCAATACAGGGTTGTTAAGCCTATTGTGTGGTGGCAGAGCCCAGCCTATTCAGTGTCAAGTGGGTCTGTGCTTAGCTCCGCCCCGCCCATCGAGTCAGTTAATAGCCCATTCAGGCTCTGCTAATCCCCCTACTGTGTGACTATCTGGGGTGAATTCACAATGTCCCGACTGTCAGTTACACCCAGTAATGTGACCTAAGGCAGGTTACATGCACAGAGGGCTAAGGGCAGGAAAATGACAACTTTTTAAAGGTGGCATTTTCAAACTTGTGATGATACACCTGACTTTACCATTAAAGAGGGTTCATCATTACAAGTTCATAGGTAGCAAACATGACATATCTACCACAACTGGTTTAGGAATTATAACATATTAATTTTAATAAGCAATTCCCATTGTTACCTTATGGAAATGGTAGAATTCTCAGTAGCGAGAAAACACATTTGGAAGTTTTTCACTACTAGGACATGTAAAACTAAAAACTACATGTCCTATCTTTTAATTACACAGCACCCTGCTATATGGGCTACTTAGGGCCAACCTTAGGTAAGATGTATATGTACAGGGAGTGCAGAATTATTAGGCAAGTTGTATTTTTGAGGATTAATTTTATTATTGAACAACAACCATGTTCTCAATGAACCCAAAAAACTCATTATTATCAAAGCTGAATATTTTTGGAAGTAGTTTTTAGTTTGTTTTTAGTTTTAGCTATGTTAGGGGGATATCTGTGTGTGCAGGTGACTATTACTGTGCATAATTATTAGGCAACTTAACAAAAAAAAAATATATACCCATTTCAATTATTTATTATTACCAGTGAAACCAATATAACATCTCAACATTCACAAATATACATTTCTGACATTCAAAAACAAAACAAAAACAAATCAGTGACCAATATAGCCACCTTTCTTTGCAAGGACACTCAAAAGCCTGCCATCCATGGATTCTGTCAGTGTTTTGATCTGTTCACCATCAACATTGCGTGCAGCAGCAACCACAGCCTCCCAGACACTGTTCAGAGAGGTGTACTGTTTTCCCTCCTTGTAAATCTCACATTTGATGATGGACCACAGGTTCTCAATGGGGTTCAGATCAGGTGAACAAGGAGGCCATGTCATTAGATTTCCTTCTTTTATACCCTTTCTTGCCAGCCACGCTGTGGAGTACTTGGACGCGTGTGATGGAGCATTGTCCTGCATGAAAATCATGTTTTTCTTGAAGGATGCAGACTTCTTCCTGTACCACTGCTTGAAGAAGGTGTCTTCCAGGAACTGGCAGTAGGACTGGGAGTTAAGCTTGACTCCATCCTCAACCCGAAAAGGCCCCACAAGCTCATCTTTGATGATACCAGCCCAAACCAGTACTCCACCTCCACCTTGCTGGCGTCTGAGTCGGACTAGAGCTCTCTGCCCTTTACCAATCCAGCCACGGGCCCATCCATCTGGCCCATCAAGACTCACTCTCATTTCATCAGTCCATAAAACCTTAGAAAAATCAGTCTTGAGATATTTAGTGGCCCAGTCTTGACGTTTCAGCTTGTGTGTCTTGTTCAGTGGTGGTCGTCTTTCAGCCTTTCTTACCTTGGCCATGTCTCTGAGTATTGCACACCTTGTGCTTTTGGGCACTCCAGTGATGTTGCAGCTCTGAAATATGGCCAAACTGGTGGCAAGTGGCATCGTGGCAGCTGCACGCTTGACTTTTCTCAGTTCATGGGCAGTTATTTTGCGCCTTGGTTTTTCCACACGCTTCTTGCGACCCTGTTGACTATTTTGAATGAAACGCTTGATTGTTCGATGATCACGCTTCAGAAGCTTTGCAATTTTAAGAGTGCTGCATCCCTCTGCAAGATATCTCACTATTTTTGACTTTTCGGAGCCTGTCAAGTCCTTCTTTTGACCCATTTTGCCAAAGGAAAGGAAGTTGCCTAATAATTATGCACACCTGATATAGGGTGTTGATGTCATTAGACCACACCCCTTCTCATTACAGAGATGCACATCACCTAATATGCTTAATTGGTAGTAGGCTTTCGAGCCTATACAGCTTGGAGTAAGACAACATGCATAAAGAGGATGATGTGGTCAAAATACTCATTTGCCTAATAATTCTGCACTCCCTGTAATAAAAGGGGAGTTTAAGGTTTAGAAAGGGGTTATAAATGCCAAGACAAGATGGCAGTGGAACACTGCATTCAGGCTGCACTAGCGGACCGGGGACAAGTTTTATGGTGCCACTTAAGTGGGTTGCACAATAAGTGCTGCAGGCCCACTGGAAGAATTTAATTTACAGGCCCTGGGTATATGGTGTACTACTCAAAAAGGTACATATATGTAAATTAAAAATGCCAGTCAGGTATATGCCAATCAAACCATGTTTACGGGAGTTATCACATGCACTTTAGCACTGGTTAGCAGTGGTAAAGTGCACAGAGTCCTAAGGACAACAGAGCAAAAATCCAGACAAAATGGAGGCATGCTGGCAAAACGTTTGGGGGAAGACCGCCGTAAGGCTGACAGGTCTAACAATTATTTTTACTATATAGCACAGTTCTGCTCTAAATGCTGCAACATTGGTTGTTTTATTTACATAGTTGTAGTTTTTTTTTTTTACAGAAAAATGCCGTTAAAACAGGACTTTTGAAAACTTATAGAGGTGTTACCAAGTATTCTGTAGTCCTTGCATGCAGGCAGGACTTTTCCATGTTTATTACTGCTTAAGAGCATACGTATGACGCAGAACTAGGATTTCAAGTAAGTAACATTTCCATATCAGCCCTGTTAGTGACTGAGTATCTTTTCCTCCAAACTCTAAATCAGGCCCATATTCTTTTAAAGGCGGGGGATCTTTTTAGTAAGGAATTGTACTTAAACGGTCTCCTAGGTTGTTTGCCTTGATGATGTCTCAAGTCTCAAGGAGAAATGTGGGGTTGGCTCAGGGTGCCACCTTGCTCCTGAATCAGTTGCAGCTTTGTTTGAACCACCTTTTGATATGGTTAATAATCCCAAATAAAATGTATAAGTTAGTAAAATTGAGTAATTCATGATGAGAAGCAAATCAGGGTCTTTCACGTAACTGGAAAGTCTGAAAATCCATGGGGGTATCAGGGCATGTTGTCAAGGTTAGAGATTGGGCATACTTCATGGCGGCTCAATGTCCCTTTCAGAGTTTACTTCCTTTAAGTCTGGTGATAAGTACACTTTACGATCATTGTGATCCTTTGCACATCTTTGCACATAATCAAATTCATACATATAAAGTGATTGGTTCTTTTCAACTGTGATGCCCTTTGTCAAAAGAGGAATACATTGTGTGCTGATCCAAGGAAGAAGGTGTCCCTTCCTGCACATAAACAATCATTCAGTAAAGACAACTCGTTACTTCTACATGTACTGCATTCTACAGCACACATTGATGTGCCAAATTGCCACTGTAGATTTTTTATGTGCAGGAAGGGACACCTTCGTGCACATAAACAATCATTCCCTTCAGCGCAGATACCCTTGCACTATGGTGCAAGGATGCCTGTGTTAGCTAAGGGAAACACAGGGCTGCTCTACATTTTTTACAATACGGCACATCCCTGCGTTTCTAAAATGACGCATCGCTGCGCTTCCATTTTTGGTGCTGTGCTGCGCCACTTTCTAGTAAATATGCCGCTAAAAGTCTTTTGAAGCATTTAAGCCATTCACACCTGGCATGGGACACCTTGAAAGCGGATGAGTTGCTACTCATTACATGGGTCGTATTTACTTTAAGGATTTACGTGATCCCTGGTGTACTAAAAAAATAAGTTATAAGGTAGTAATTTGTGTCAAAATCATTATTACCTGCATACAGAGGCAGCTTTAGCGCTGGTGGTGCCTGGTGCACAATCTTTTCACATTAGCTCTCTTTTTCACTTCTAGGTTTTAAATTAATCAATTTCTTTGTAGCATGTTTAAATTCCAACACACCCAGAGATTAGCTTCAAATCCTCAATTCATAAACTGGCATAGCTGACTTAGTTTCTCATCCCTCTGGTGTTGATATTTATGGGGCTTTAAAATGGGCAGTTAAAGCAGGTATTAATCGGAGTGCTTGCACTGGCAAAACTGTGGTAGCAATAACTATCTAAAAATCAAAGTGTTATTATTATCTGCCATTGTTTTCCTTTCAATTTTCTACAGCTCTTCTCTGATATCAATATTTCATATCGAACCTCTTTCACCTACTCCAATCACACTTTTCATTCTTTTTCCTGTCCTCATACAAGTAGGAAAGTACCCTCTTTTTGGCATGGTTACCCACACTTTTTGCCAGCTGTCATTATATTTTGACTGTTTTCACTGGGATCCTGCTGACCAGAATCCTAGTGATTGTGCTCGCCCCCTCTAAATTTGTTTGGTTACGGCTTTGCACACCCCACAATTGGCATACTGGTGCCCCCATATAAACCCCTGGTACATGGCACTTAGTACCCAGGGCATTGGGGCACCAGTGGTTCCCCCTGGGCTGCAGCATATATTATGCCACTGAGGGGAGCCCATGCAAAATGTGCCTGCAGGCCTGTCATTGCAGCCTGCGTGAAAAGGTGCATACACATTTTCGCTACAGGTCACTGCACCAGGTCACTATAAGTCCCCCCTATAGTAGGCTTTCATAACCCAGAGGGCAGGGTGCAGGTACCTGTGTGAGATGGCATTCCTGCACGAGCAGTGGTGCCCCTACAAACTACAGCTTCATTACACTGGACTTTGTAAGTCAAAGTTTGAGGTTTGCAAGGGATTCTAGGTAGAAAAACCTCATGGGAGCCATGCAAATCACTCCACCCCAGATCCCCCCCCCCCCGGTGTCTACATTTAAAAAATGTGCAGTCCTGCTAGGTATCCCTAGCTGCTGGCAGAGCTTTGCCCACAGCTACACACTCACATAAACGAGTCAGTTTTGAATGGAAAAAATGTGATGTGTCCATGTTGTGTTTTGGGCCCTTTCCAGTGTAAGTCAGTGTTCAAGAAAGAAGGCATTTTGAGAAATACTCTCTAAATCATATGCTAGTAAGGGTACCCACAAATTCAGAGATGTACAAATAACCAATGCTCCGAAACTCCATATCTGGTGCCCATCTCAGAAATACCCATGTTTCTTTGATACCCATTTTTCACTCTATATAGTTCACTACAGTATATGAGTTGGTCTATAATTGGTACACAATGAAAAACCATTGTACAGTGCAGCTCAGTTGTTGGCTATGTGTACCTCAGGTTCTTCGAGAACCTACAAACCCCATATATCCCCGCAACCACAGGGTCTAGCTGACGGAATAGCGTTTTGCTTTTGTAAATCAGCCATCGTGACAAAAAGTTACAGATGAAAATGTTGTCACAAATGGCTGTTTTGTCCTACTCATTTTCAATATTTCTTTATTTCAACAGTTAGTTTTTTTAGGAAAAGCTTAAGGGATCTACACACATGACCCTTAAATTCTGAATTGTGTCTACGTTACAGAAATCTATAACTTTCCTTGATCACCCATCGGTTTCACACTGATTTCCACCAAAAACTGGAAGTAGGTTGAAAGCACAAAAGGAAAAAAATATGAAAAATGGGCTATCCCTTCAAATTGGAAGTTGGTGACTTTAGCACGGCAAAACCATTAATTGATGCCTTTTTTTAGGAAAATCAGACACTTTTATCTGGAGCACTTTTTTCCTATTTTCCCCCCAAAACTCAAAATGTAGCTATATTTTTGCCTATTTTCTTGGTAGCCTCCTGGGGAACCCACAAACCCTAGGTACCCTGAGAATCACCAGGATGTTGGAAAAAGGGATGCAAATTTATTATGAATACCTTATGTGGAAAAAATATTATGGTGCTCTAAGCGCGAACTAGCCCAAATAGCCATAAAAGGGCTCAGCCATGTGGTGGTGGGAGGAGCCCCAGTAGTGAAGGGGTTAACTGTATAATCCTTCTCAGTTATTTATATACTGAATGCATGTGATGTTTGTATTACAAAATGGCACACGATCACTCTCTTTCCCCTAATAACACTCTGTCCTCCCCTGTGGGGTTATGGGATAACCTCCAGCACAATAAGTTAGCATAGGTGTTACCACTACACAAAAGCATATTAATCAATGGGCTGGGGCTTATTTGTTTCCTAGCTCTGCAAGGGCCGGCTTACCATTCCATAGAACATGCACATGTTTCACCTGAGCGGGCTACCTCACTGCACTTCAACCACCTTCATTCCAGCCCACTCTCACTCTTTTGGAGACTCAAATCAGTTTTGTAGTAGCAATAGTCTAAAATGGTTACTGGTTTACAATTTTGGGTAGTCAGATGTTACACTCTCACCATGGGATCGGAAGTTGGGAAGTTTGCACAGACAAGCCTGGATTTCATACTCACGTTCCATGTGTCTCTTTTATATTATTGGATAGAAAGTGGGAGCACAGTGCATCATCCGGGTCCCATCCCCACCACTGCCAAACATGGCAGCCATTTCTACCCTACTCATTATATCCCTAAAGATATGATTCATGTTAGAAATAGGGTCTCTAGTTGGCAGTCGGTTTGCACCCTGTCCTAGTAGGGACCCTCAATCTAGTCAGGATAAGGAGAGATACCCAGCTCAGATAACTCCTGCTCACCCACTTGATATCTTGGCATGACAATGCCCACCCACTCGAAAGGGGTGCTCACGATAGGAAAGGGTTGGAGGGGAGCTTTACGTTTCCCTCCACTTTTGCCACTCGATTGGCAAGTCTGGAATATCCTACAGAAAGCATCTGTACTTTTTCTCATTTGGGAACAGTAGAAGTGGGCGACAAGCATATTAAGGGGGTCATTCTGACCCCCGCGGGCGGCGGGAGCCGCCCGCCTGGAGGGAGCTGCCATATGGCCGCTCCGCGGTCGAAAGACCGCGGAGGCCATTCTGGCTTTCCCGCTGGGCTGGCGGGCAACCGCCAGAAGGCCGCCCGCCAGCCCAGCGGGAAACCCCTCCCCACGAGGAAGCCGGCTCCGAATGGAGCCGGCGGAGTGGGTATGTGCGGCGGGTGCAGTGGCACCCGTCGCGTATTTCAGTGTCTGCAAAGCAGACACTGAAATACAAAGTGGGGCCCTCTTACAGGGGCCCCTGCAGTGCCCATGCCATTGGCATGGGCACTGCAGGGGCCCCCAGGGGCCCCACGACACCCCTCACCGCCATCCTGTTCCTGGCGGTCGGAGCCGCCAGGAACAGGATGGCGGTGAGGGGGTCGGAATCCCCCATGGCGGCGCAGCAAGCTGCGCCGCCATGGGGGATTCCCAGGGCAGCGGAAAACCGGCAGGAGACTGCCGGTTTTCCTGGTCTGACCGCGGCCAAACCGCCGCGGTCAGAATGCCCTGCGGGGCACCGCCAGCCTGTTGGCGGTGCTCCCGCATCCCCGGCCCCGGCGGTCCTTGACCACCGGGGTCGGAATGACCCCCTAAATGTCTTGTCCTTCCCAAGTGTCCTGCCAGAGGCATATCATGAGCCAAACCCAGTAAGAAGGCTCTGAAGCACTGAGGTACCACCAGCGCAGTACAGGAGACCATTCTCCCAATAGATCAGGTGAGTCTTGGGCTCTGCACCAGCTGCCTGGTCTTCGGCCTAGTGCCTAAGACCCATGAAAGTAGTTCACACCTTCTGTGCTGCACAGAACTCCTTCCTGGTGGGACCCCCTTCTTGCTGCCAATGGGTCAGCTCAGGTAGGTCTCCCAGTTCAGCCACTTGTTCCCCTGTTAGTGCCGGGGGCCCCCTTCGAGGTTATCCTCCTTACGGACCTTTGGAACTTCAGAGGTGGGTTTCCCAAGTGCGACCTGAGCTCCACCTCTATCTAGGTGGAAGTCTCCAGGCCGTTGCCCAGTAGGCATGGTGGAACTCACAGCTACGCTCAGGGAACCTGAGACCCCCCCTCCCTCACTCAAAGGGAACCTGGGCACCTTACAATGGTGGTCTGAGTTGTCCACCTCAACTACTTGGTGGAATACACCAGAGACTATCTGCTTTCAGACACCAGGTGACACCGAACCGTGGTCACACTGGCTCCAGTATCTCTGAGAGCCTCTATCCTCTGCCCATTGATAGTCACCCACTGCCTGTATTTTTTTTGTGTTATCAGACATTAAGTTTCTGTAGAACCGTCTCACTGTCCCTATGAGACAAGGCTCATCTCGGTTGGCTCCCAAACACACCTAGGATCAACTCCTTTCTAAGTGCTACACTGGTCAAACCCTTGGTCTGCCCACCAGTGAGTGGTTGTGTCCACTTGGGACATTTGGGATCCTTCATGTGACCAACCTGGTCACAAGTAAAGCATTTACAGGGTCCCGCCTCTGCAGGCTTTCTGAAAAGGCCCAATGGTTTCTTATTTCCTGGGGGGCAGCAATTCGTACCCGCAGTACTGGATTTTGGCCCTTTGGAGAACTCCTTTTGTTTACCCTTGTCCCCACAACTCTCTTGCTGGGGACCCGGCCCATCTTTGGCAGAGTCTCCCCCATATACCTTCTTGTGGGCCCTGGTACTCACCCAGTGGTCTGCCTCCATAGCAAGCTTTCTGGACTCAGTCAGCTTACTATCAGTTAAGTGCTGGCACAGCTCTGCAAAACACAGACTAGACAAGTGCTCCCATGCAATTAGGTTGTACAGCCCTTGGAAATCTGCGAGATTAATGCCCCGCCCTAACTATCCAGTGCCCTGCAAAAAGAATCTGCACATTCTAACCAGGTCTGTGAATCAGGTTTCTTACTCCCTCTGAACTAATCCCTGTACTTGTCAAGAGTGAGATCTTACCTGGTGAGAAGGGTCTCCTTCATATCAAAATAGGTGAGGTTGTACCTCTTACCCAAAGCTAACAAAGTGTCCCTCCCCTCCTCTGTGAAGTGATTCCACAATCCTGCTCCCCAATTCTTCTCAGGGGCCCCATTCATGTGGATAGATGCCTTACATACCTTAAACCACCTCTGAATATCACCTCACTTCTTGTACTCTCTTCCTACATTCTTGGGAATGTGGACTATACTATCTGAGTGCACTGAGGTATTGCTGCCGCCATGGCTGCTGGATCTACTCCTTCGATCCAGCTCCTTTACTCTGAGCTCATGGTCTAAAAGCATCTTCCTTTCCTTCATGGCTCGCTTCTCCCTTTAGTCCTCAACTTTTAACCTCTCCAACTCTATCTGATGTCTCCTGGCTTCCCTCCTGTCTTTTAGCTCCTCTGAAGTCAAGCTCTTTGAACCACCAGTGCTGCCTGGCCAGAAGGTACCTCCCCCCTAGCAGCTCCTGCACCCCCAGCACATCTTCCCTTGGATTTGGCTGGACATTCTCCCTTGTTGGATCCCCAGAATGCCCCCTGACACTTCTGGCTGCTACTCAGGCCCTCATTGCTTTTTGTAGCTCCTCCTTCCTGGTGAGGCCACTAACTTGGAGTTTGAGGCTTTTGCAAACTGACTTCAGTTCCTTCATAGTGTAGATTTCCAACCTGTCCTCCTCAAAAACCAAATCCAGGGATGTAACTGATGATGCTCTTGACTGAGACATGATGTAGTAGGAAGTTCAACTTGAATTCAAGTCCAAAAATAGATCAAAGGAAAAATCAAAAACAAAAAACCTGTATGTGGTACACAGTGGCCTGCGATATGGTAGTAGTGTATACCAATCATTGTAGGTCAAGTGCAAGTCCTATCCTCCCCGCTGACAACCAGTATTAGAAATGGGGTCTCTAGTTGGCAGTCGGTTTGCACTCTGTCCAAGTAGGGACCCTCACTCTAGTCAGGATAAGGGAGATACCCGCTCAGATAACCCCTTCTCACCCCCTTGGTAGCTTGGCATGAGCACTCAGGCTTATCTCAGGAGCAATTTGTAAAGCATTCACACATAACACACAGTAATACAGTGAAAACACTACAAAAGGACACTACACCAGTTTTAGAAGATTAGCCAATGTGTATCTGTGTAAAACAAGATCAAAATGAGAAAAATCCAACATACAGTAATAAAGAAATTAATTCTGCAGGAATTACTTAAAATACAAATCCAACAGTTCAGGCTGGCTGTGGCGTTGCAAGCCAGCTACGATGTAGGTAAGACTGGCAAAAGTACCTTGGAAATGTAGGGCGTTGTGATCCTTGCGATGAGATCCGGAGTGCGGTGTTGCTGGCGTAAGCAGGTGCCCACAGGCCACTGTGCAGGCAGTGGCGTCGATGTCAGCATAGAGCGGCGGCATCAGGGATACCAAAACTGCAGTGTGAGCATGGCGAGCCGAGTACGGGCCCACAAGTCATGGTGCAAGCAGCGGCTCAGTGATGGCATCAGATGGCAACGTTGTTGAGACCAGGGTTGCGGTGCGATGTGGGGCACAGCTACGTGCATGGTCATCAGGTCACGGTGCAGGCAGCGACATCGTTGACGGCCTCATGGTGGTTTTTCTTCTGTTACAGCACAAACTACACAGTTCCCAGTGCTGTAGGCAGATGAAGCTAAAATCTTTGATACCCTTAAGACTTCCAAAAAGAGGCAAACTCTACTTCAAGCCCTTGGAGAAACTTCACAAGCAGCATGCACAGCAAAGTTCAGCCTTTGTCCTCTAAGGCAGAAGCAGCAACTGCAGGCCAACCCAGGAAAGCACACACAGCAAAGGGGCAATATTCCTCCTCCAGCTGTTCAGCTCTTCTCCTTGGCAGAGGTTCCTCTTGAACCAGAAGTGTTCTAAAAGTCTGGGGGTTTGGGCCCACTACTTACACCAGTTCTGACCTTGAAGTAGGCAAACTTCAAAGGAGAGTATCTGTTGTCCACAAGATCCTGCCTTGCCCAGACCTGACCCAAGACACACTCCAGGGGGTCGGAGATTACATTGTGTGACGACAGGCACAACCCTTTCAGGTGCAGGTTTCAGCTCCTCCCACCCCACTCTAGCCTAGAAGACTCATCGGGATATGCAGGCTACACCCCAGCTCCCTTTGTGTCACTGTCTAGAGGGAATTCACATACAGCCCAACCGTCAGTCTGACCCAGATGTGGATTCCACAGGCAGGCAGAGGCACAGAGTGGTTAAGTAACAAAATGCCCACTTTTTAAAAGTGCCATTTTCAAACAGACAATCTAAAAAACAACTCTACTAGAAGATGTATCATTAAATTGTGAGTTTAGATGCCCCAAAATCCATATCTCAATCTGCGCCTAATAGGAAACTGTACTTAAAAGATATTTAAAGGCAGTACCCATGTTAACCTATGGGAGAGATAGGTCTTGCAATAGGAAAACTGAATTTGGCAGTATTTCCCTATCTGTACATGTACAACACACCAGTACATGTCCTACCTTTGAAATACACTGCACCCTGCCCATGGTGCTACATAGGGCCTACCCTAGGGGTGACTTACATGTAGTAAAAAAGAAGGTTTGGGCCTGGCGAGTGGGTGCACTTGCCAGGTCGAATTGGCAGTTTAAAACTGCACACACAGACACTGCAGTGGCAGGCCTGAAATATGGTTACATGGCTACTCATGTGGGTGGCACAATCAGTGCTGTAGGCCCACTAGTAGCATTTGATCTATGGGCCTCGGCACACATACTGCACTTTACTTGGGACTTACCGGTAAATCAAATATACCAATCATGGAAAAACCAATCACCAGTACAATTTACATAGGGAGCGGTTGCACGTTAGCACTGATCAGCAGTGGTAAAGTGCGCAGAGACAATAAACCAGCAAAAACAGGGTCCAGTATACTATAAAAACTGGAGGTCAGAAGGCAAAAAGTCAGGGGGAACACACCAAAAGATGCCAGGTCTAACAGCTTAGCTAACAATAATTTCTTGTAACATGAGAGAGATGTCTTCAGCAAAAAAGCACCACAACATCCATACTTATCTCAAGTACCAGTGTGCCCATGTTTCCTCTTTGCAGGTCACCCAACTTGGTGAAGGGGGAGGGCCCCAGACTTCAAAGGCACTGGAGGAAATAAAGTTAGGAGCCTCAATCCCTGTAAGAAAACCAGTATGTAATTTCCTTATTACCGGTAAACTGTGACGCATCTAATAGTCTGTGATAAGGAAATGAGCTAGCTGCTGAATTGTAATAACTTATTGCTGTTGAGTTCTGACAGGCATCACAACCCCTGCCGCCAGCAGCCAGGGTAAAAGGCCGATCACGGTGCATAATTACTGCTATCGTTCAAACAAAGCAAACTGGAACTATGTTTTCATTCTTCTAAAATGAAAAACATTCAGCAGAAAGGAGATAGTAGACTCTATTCATTTTTCAATTCAGATTTATCTTAAATAACCCTAAAGAGATTCTAATCTCTTTCGCCAAATATTGCTAACTGCTTGTTCATGTGTCCGTAGTATAGATTTTGCTTTTGTTCTTGGAGTTTGCAATGAACATGAATGAGCTAGACACTAAAGAATTAAGCAGTTTGTGGGAAAGGTGATGGTGTGACCATGTATTATACAGAATAAAGTACCCTCTGCCATACGTTAAAAGGATAATGGAAGTCACCTCGAAGTTCTATTATCCTCGTTCGTCTGTATGGACATGGAACTCCTTGGTGACTTGCAGTTTCCTTATAATGTACACCATCAGGTGCTTTATTCCATCTATGTTGCATAGAGTAGATTCCCAGAATTCTGACAGGATCTGGAAAGACTGCATCAAATAAACACAGTGGGTACTGACAAATTACATCTGGAAATACGAGCAAGAAGGATCTTTCTGGGTTTCAAACTGTCAGGATTTAATTCAAGGATTCAGCAATTTATTTCTAACCTTTACATACAAGCAACAACAAACAATTATATAATGAACCTCTTCTGCATGGCTTGAATTGAAGCAGCACTTTCTGGTCATAACTCCTATATTACATTACAGGGATTGGTATTATCTGTTCTGAATCTGTTAAATTTTGTTGATTTTTTTCATTTAGACTATATAAGTCGGTTACATTAGAGCAACCATTGATGTGACATCTCTACAAGGTGAACTGCCTTTCGCTGCTTAATAATCTATACACAATGTCCATTCAGCATCCATCGGTCTGTCCTCTTGCAAGTGTCACCTGTTCCTGCCTTCCTGTCTAGGATTAGAGGTTTTATTGGTGAGATTTTGCCAGTTTTCTGTTACATAAAAGCCATTAGGGTACTAGAGGTGAGATGTATAGTGCTATACATTGGCATACACAGAGTGGATTGGGATGACACAGCGTGCCTAATCCATGTACTCGATGGTTCCATCCTTAACCTGAGTTCCATTGTGATGCTGGAATTACTGAAGGTTTATAGTACATGGTTGGAGATTCTCTGGGCTTTAGCGTGGAATAGCGCAGACCTTGTACGGATGAGGCTGTAGGGTTCCTCCAATAATATAGTCCTCCTTGAGTTTCTTTACTCCCTCAGGTGGCCTGAAGTTGAAAGCCCGAAGCAGGCTGGAGAAGAAGATGAAAAGCTCGACCCTGGCCATCTGTTCTCCAAAACACACTCGGTGCCCTAAGAAAGTGACAGAAAGAGAGAGAAGTCACCATTAGAATGGATTATGGATGAAATGTTTTCAATGCAAAATGTACATTGGTCCTTGGGATCTCTGTGTACCCTCAGGAGATATGAAGCAGTGAAAACTGGACCCAAAATGTTGACTGAAGAACTGTCTTTTTAGGTCTTGTTTACTAGCCCGAGCATGTGCATCTGTTGCAAGACTATTGCTAGCTTACATTGAACTTAAAACACACCTATTGATTACCATTGGTTGGCTATATTGCCACTCTCATTTGCTTGCTTCTGATTCATTAGTGTGTGGGCTTTCCTTCCTCTACTTGTGTTTGTCCCTGCCCTGGAGCCTGGATTCATTACTTGCATTCCTCCACCGCTCCCTTTTCAGCCACTACTTTTCACTTTTTGTTTAAGCACTCTACAAGAGCATGTGTATTTTCAGTCTCTCATGTTCATCTCCCTCCCGCCACACTTGCTGACAATGCTCTTTCGCTGCTAGTGTGCTTCGGACCTACTTCATCTATGATGTCAATTTCTGCTTATCCCCCTTGATGTTGCTTTTTAGCCCATGCACTTATCCCCTTTCCAGCTCCAGGCTGCGCTCTCTCTCGTACGTTTGCTCCTACCCATGGTCCCCTCTCTCTGTTTGCTTTCCCTCACAAAAGCCTCAATGTCCCCCCCACCTTTGCCCACTGTGTTTCTTCTTGTACCCGCTCCCATGTGTTGCTTCTCTCTGCCATCTTGTTGCTTTCCTAGCCTGCCCTGATCATGCCCTCTCCACTCCTCCCCGTGTTGTTTGCCCACACCCATACTACTCTTTTTTCTTCTGTTTATCAATCCAACCCGAATTGGCAAAGAAAAAGAAAATACTTGCTTGTGTCATCGCATAGATGCCTGTATGCTTGGTGCGAAAGTATACCAAAGAATGACAGAGTGATTTATCACTTTGTGTAATACTTCAGTGTGATGCCTTAGTTGGGACGGGTATACTCAGTCGTGGGCTGCATGCATACTGTGCTACTGGAACAAAGTTATTCCTGGCTAATGGCCCTAATAAGGGTGAAACAGGTCCAGTGTTGCTTGTGTTCTGGTTGAGGGAGGACCTGGCATGGCAGTTTGCACTGGACTGTTTACAATGAAGCAAGGTCAAGACTGAATAGCATATGGTTGGGTCCAAACTGAGGTGGCATGGTGTGCAAAATGACTATGGACTGGGATGGATCCCTTAGTAATTACTAGTGGTTGAGATAACTCAAGCATCCATCACCTTTTTTGTATACTTGGTGTGTGTGCCTATAAGACGATGGGGCTGGTTGCATCATAGGCATTTCTTTCCTTTTCTGAAAGCCATGCTGCACAGCATTGGGATGCTGTATAGCATGGCTAGAACTGTTGGCAAAGGCAGTAGGTCTCAACATCATTGACACAGCTCCCATACATATCAAGATGGCACAAATGACAAAGCTACTGTCAACACACGGTTTACCAGCTGGCATAGAACCAAGAGCTGAATTTATCTGCTTCCCCTTTCAGAAAATAATATTTCTGGCTACACTGCCTTTGATCTCCCGAAGGAGAGTTCATATTATTAATTCTTAACTATTGTTTTAAATCATTTTAAACAACAGCAGGTTAACAATCTGTTCAGCAGTATGATAATAAGATATATCATCTCCTACAATCTTGGGCACACACTCCATAGTGACCAACAGACTAGTACTTTTTGACTCAATCACCGGGAGCCATCAAGGCCCCGTGATCTCAACCATCCATATCCGACCCCAAGGCAAAACTCACTACATTCACATTTAATACCAATCAATATCTAAAAAAACACACCCACTGTCCCCAAATGTTCTCACGCTTTGTTGGGCCTCATCAGTGAGGTGTCCCAGCTTTTAGGGCTACGTTGTTCCTATTAGAGCAGGGCCAAAACTTATTTGCATATGGCTGCTGCCTGTCTGGAATGACATAGGTGGCAGAAAAATGACTGATTGGAATGCTGCACGAGTTGATTATATACACATTGTGTCCATCACATGTTGTTGTTTTACTGTGATACCCTAGGTGGGTCCAGTGCTTGCTGTGACGTAGGACTCAAGCAAAACCTCACTGATGTGGTCCAGCCAGGTTGACACCAGTATGCAGTTACCTGTGTCTGTGTTCAGAGTTGATGTAGTTCTGGCCAGACCTTTTCTTAGAGCTTAACAAAGATTGATTTCCATATGATTGCTGCCCTTCTAGAGTGGCACCATGGACAACAAAATGGATTAAAATGCAGCCCAAGTGACTCTCACTTTTGTAAGAATTACATCAGTTTGTATTGCCTTAAAGTGATGCCCCAAGTACAATGGGAATGCCCAAGTATGTCCTGTGCTTGCTTTGTCATATAGCTCAAGCTTCATCTTATTGAAGAAACTGAACTAGGCTTAAATCAGCCCATTGTTGATTGTGTTCCCATTCACAGGGGACTTGGCGTGGCAGTTCAGGCTTGACTTTTCATTCTAGAGCAGGACAAAGACTAATTTGCATATAGTTACTACCTTCTCAGGATTGGCGCACTAGGCAAAAAACACTATGGGCTTGAAAGTGGCCCAAGAGTTTGCTAATGACAGACATTTTTGCAGGCATTCCACCCATTGCCTCTTGTTGTTTTACATTTTGAAGTACCTCTTCATTGGTCAGTTCACCACTCTCTTGAAAAGTTATCTTTGCGTCAGAATACACATTGTCAAGTCACAGCCAATGAAGGTTCAGTCCTGTTGGTAACATGGAAAAAGGCAACTCTTTAAGCCATTGATAATGTCTTCATGTCCTTGGTGATCAGGAGACCAGCTTTGTGGTTTTTCATGACCACTGAACAACCATCAACCCTGTGGACAACGAGGGGATGTTGAATAGATTGAAGAAATGTGTTTCTAATTATAGGGGATGGTTTGTGGGTGCACATCTTTTCTGTATGATACACATACAGGGACTAAAAACAGGATTCCATACCTCATGTGGTGTTGCTCAAATCTTATCCCACTTCTCCTTCAACTTCAACATTTAACTCGGGTGATCTGACCATACAGATGTTATGGTCTGTATCTTAAAGTAAACCATCTCAAAAACTGATTAAAACATCTTTATAATTTTTTTTTAATGTTTATTTTCTGTGTTGCTCTAGATCACTTAATTTTTTATGCCCTCCCACTTTATGGTCTTGTTTGTCTGGATAAAAGCTGATTGGGCTAATGTTGATCCACTGAAACTTGGATCAGCGTTTTTTAATTGAGTATATTGTTTTTGTTTTTACCGCAGTCTATCAAAATCTTGCCAAGACTGTTTGCCTAGGGTTTATTATTGACCAGATATATTTTTTTTATTTTTTATATGCAAATGTGTATGTTTTTGAATGAGGGATTCATATGACATTTTCAATCAATTAACCTGTATATTGATGCATGATTGAGAACTACTGCATAATGCTTAGCAAAATACATTTTGTATTTTTTGAGTAAAAGATGACATTTTAATAGAGCTATGTTTATGGTTATCTGACGTTATAGGATTGAAATTGAATGTGATTAATGCGATGGCATATGACATAATAACAAATATATTGATATATAAATTAAAGGTAAGCAGGGTCCTGTTGTAGTTTAGTCTTATCCTTTCCCTGCTATCTATATTTGTGGGATCCCTTTTTTATTACTTACAAACCAGTGCAACATAAGTTAAGGAAATTTATTTCTGGCACAGACTTCGTTGCTGCCCCCTTTCTGGTCCCGATAACATTCCCTTGGATCTCTATGCAGACGTTCCTTGTTGTCAAACTTATTGTCTGACATAGAGAAGTGTTCAACTAAAAACCACCAGGTAACCACAGACACATGTCCCTTACTGGAGAACCCTGCACCACTAGAAGCTTGGCCAGGGGATACTCTCTTTTAGAAAGACTAACAATCGCTGGCTAAGCTCTGGGTAGGAAATTCTCACATCGGATCAAAGTTCTGCCGCACTCTTCACTTATTTGCAATGCCATAGCAGCCTGTTTTCTCCAACTAAATGGTTGCCTAGCGTCATTCGTGCCTGCATGATTTGTTAACACTGTTGTCTGTCCCTTCTTTCTAAGAACGTTGTGGAAATGAAAGAGGGACAACAGTACTCACATTTGCGACCAGAGCTGATTTTGGAGCACAGGTGGCACTCTCTGAGCTTGACGCCTGGTGCGATGGCACCACCTTAAAGTCAGCGCTATGTACAACACTGAACATACATGATCAGAAGCACGCCTCAAGTGAATTGAGGTCAACCCTTGTTAGTATATGTCTTCTATATAAATGCCCTCTTGCATTATAAATAAATGCCCTCTTCCTTTAACCAAATGCTCTGTTAATATCTTATCTCACCTAATGTAAAGCCCCTCTGCTTCATCATCCACAGCTCCCTAGCCCTTATCCTGCACATCAACAAACTAGGGCAATCACCCAATTATTTTCTTCACACCGTGAAAAAATAAAGCTTTTACTGACCCCAACCTACTTAAAACTGTGATCCATAAACTAATCATCTAGTGCTTTGACTACACAAATATAGTTCTTTCGGATCTCCCAAAAGCTAATCTCGCCTCGGTCAATCCATCTTCCTTAGAACTGTCTGTCTATTCTCCTCAATGAGGAAATATAGATTCTTCTCAAAAAGGAAATTTGAAAGCATGATTCCATTCCTCTGGGATCTCCATTGGCTCCCCATTCAAAAATTCAATCCAAAATTGGATGCCTCGCCCACAAGGCATCAATATCAAGGCCCATCCTTACCTTGCAGCTCTGCTTATCACCTCAGGTGATGAGAAAAAGGGGATTCTGGAGCTAGTACTCGCTCCTTTTCCATATCTTTAGCACTAAAGTAATCTTTCTCTGGAGCCACAAGCAGCTTCCAGAACTCATTTTCTCCATCCATCAGAACCCAATCTGGCTTGCTCAACCTCATGGAACTTCTAAAAAACCCAACCAGTCTGCATTCCACTCATTTGACCCCTACAATCTTTCCTCTCCTGCACACGTTCCTACTGGTTAATCTGTATTCTGTCTTGTATTTTTAGTTATTTCTTGAGCTCACCTATGCCTTCCTACCAAAGTATGCTATAGGAACAAGTAGATAAATATATACTAAGGACAATAGATTTATTCATCCTGCTTCCAATCATTCATGAAGTCATCCATCCCTTCTGACTGAGGAGCTGTGCAAGAATTACCTGCACCAAAAGGAAAGAACGCCGCTCTGTTTACAAAGTTGCCTTCTTTGTCTAGGAAGTGGCCAGGGTTGAACTGGCCTGGTGTCTCCCATTGCTCAGGATCATTCAGGACAGAGGATAGATTTGGAATAACAATTACACCCTGCAAAGAAACAACTCTGTGTTATATTTTGTTATGTTAGTGGATTGTTAAACTTTCTAGCACCATAGTAAATTGAACAAGCAACATTTCAAAAAGTGTAAAAGAATCAAGGACACTTGCTAGTGATAGGATACATACTTACGAAAGTGGAGGAGTTTCGGACAACAAACACACGCCTTTCACAACAAACCAAAATGAAACAAAATGGTACCACAAAACCAGTGAGTGCACCTGTGTCAACAAGTAGCCAGTTCTTGACATTAGCAAATTATTTGATAATTACACTCATAACCAAGAAAACATTGGAAGAGTCTGTAAAGCAGGGAGGAGGCTTGGGTCTCTTTTTCTCATCGAGTAAGCTCCTGTAGTGGTAGAGCGCCCTAAAACAACGCAATCTTGTTATATTGATCTCATCAAGGGTACATTGCAAGAGAAACATAAGCCTCTGTAATATGCTTTGCAACCTTTCTACCACACATGGCTAGTGTGTATGTCGACCAGTGAATCAGCTTCTGTCCGCAGAGAGATACACACCAGAGCAGCAAAATATAACAAATATAATCCTAGAAGTCTGTCCCCAACTCACTAAGGGTCTCATTTACAAGAAAGTGGTGCAGAGCGACGCTGCGCCAAAATTGGCAGCACCATGCTGCTTGACTTCAGAAACGCAGGGATGCTCCATATTTATGAAAATATGATGCATCTCTGTGTTTCCTCTAGCGCTGGTGCTAAAATTAGCTGCATTGCTCCAACGCAGGTACCCTTGCACCACAATGCAGCACACATAGAAAAAGCAAAAACGAGGAGAAATAAAAGTATTTCTCCTTGGCACGCAATGCTAATGCCACCCCCTTTGGTGGCGTTAGTTTCGGGTGCTGCCTCGGTTTATGATTTATCATAAAATTGGGGCAGCATCAAAAGCAATCGGTGTGGCAGTGGAACGCTCACAGCAACACCCATTGCACTACCCTTTCACGCTAAGTGATGCATGTTAACGGACCGTTTTTACAAGGCGGTGTTAAGCCACAAAAAGTGGTTCAACGCCGTCTTGTAAATATGGAGACACCTAAGCGTTGCTAAAAGTGATGTTTCGGTGGTGCAAGTGCCTCGTAAATGAGGCCCATAGTCTTCCAGAGGATGCCAGGAAATGTGTGACATTGGATGGGGCAACTGTGAGATTCACCCGAAGGGGTATCACAGTTAGCTGGATGAAGTCATTGTGATACGGTGCCACTGGACCTTCTCAGGAGGGAATGATACACCTCAGAACAACTCGATAAAGCATTTCTGACCTTCTTTGAAAAGCGATGTCAATCATTGGCTAGCTGTGACCTCTAACCTCAAACTTTGCTTTTACTGCCTTCACTGCCCTCGGTCTTCCAACGACTGAGCATACGACAAGCTTGAGGGTGTTTGTTATTATTGCACAGGTGCCATTTCAACAGTTTATCTAGCCTGTCACTGGACATTGTGCTAGAGGAGTGAAGGGACTTACAACCTTCGTACATCCCAATCTGCCACGCTGAAACAAGCTGAGGACCAATGAGGGAAGGGTTCATCCTGCAGTGCAGCAACTCAAGGTTTGATACAGCTTGGTATGATGCTGAAATGGGAGACCCTGAAAAATGATTGATCCTGATTCAGATTGGCAGAAAGGAGAAGAGTTAAGTTTTTGCACAACATCATGGATGAGTTATCCTTTCAAAACACTTAGGCCCTCATTCAGAGTTTGGCGGATCCACGGAACTGCCATAGATTGGTGGATTACTCACCTGCATCAACACACGATACCCTATCCAATGAAGGGCAGGGTGAAGGAAAGAGTAACTACTAGGGTGCACATTTGCACTCTCCCTTACAGAATCAAGAAACACAAAAAACAAATGTGCCCCTTCAGTAGGTTCTTATGTGCAAGAACAACTCATCTTACTAAATGGGTAATGACCCAATCTGGGATGATCCTGAATTCCCAATTTCTATAAGTAGGACCTGAAGGGTATTTATAAAAATATATGGGACGACCTCCCACACCCCTGGGTGTCATGCTTCATCATCGTCCACCTTGCGCTCCATCCTTTGCTCACCAGGTAATTCTCTAGTGGAGGCCGGGCCCTCGCAATACACTGAGGGAATGCGCATTCCCTTCTTTCCCGCATCTATGCATCCTGAGATCACCGCTGAGGATGTGTGTATCATGACTATGAGCCACATACCACCACATGAATGTAGTTTGTGGGCGTCATACAGTTAGTCTGCCTTTATGATGAATGAGATTTTTCACGATATTTAGGCCCAGATTTAGTAATAATTTATGCCGGTGTATTATGACGCAAAGTATAATCCTTGAAAGGTGCTATTTTCACTCTGCAAAAACCATTTGCTCTTTGTTGTGTTGCCCTGCTTCGGGTGGGGAGGTGAGATGGGGAGACAGAGGAACCTTACTGTGGTATGTCAGCGCAAAAAAAACATTTTGGCTCAAAGTCTGATCTACTAAGACAGTGGGGCCAGGCTTAGCGTAGCAAGTTAACGTCTACTTGAAAAAGGCATAAACAAGATAAAATGTTCCCATTTCTAAAAAAAATAAAAATCAATATATTGCATGTACGCTGCAGGGCACGGCACACATCCAATGAATGCGATCCTTCAGAGTTTCCACCTGGAACCTTGTGGCGGCCTATGGGGTGGTGATAGGAGATGAAATCATTCCGCTGATAGCCTATCACAAGCGAGAGAAGCTGCGTCCCACAGACAGTCTTGAAGAAACAGCGGCGGATGCTGAAAGGGGATTATACAAAAACGGCCTCCTCGGTGTCCCTTGACAGACCTGCTATGGCCACCCAAGAGCTGCGGCAAACTCTACTAGTTGATGCAAGAAAACGTTTACTAGCCTTCCAAAGTCTTTGTATGACCATTGCAATAGGACTAGATCCCTGCTGTGCTGGTTCAGTCAGTGAGAGGATACATATCATTAACCGCAAACGCAACCGGGACCCTAACATATGCCCCGAAAGCCATGGCTAGGATCTTTGCTTTCTCTATATGTCGACACCCCCTCCAACAACACTGAATAATTCTCACAACTTGCTCCCATCTGTATGTACACTGTCTACTAATAACACCAAGCCAGTGCATCACATTATATGAGACACTGACTACTGGCAGTGCTTAATTTGTAAATAAAAACGTGCCGGTGCCCAAAGCCCTCTTCTTAAACACGAGGCTGCTGCATTTAAATGTTCGAACACGGAGTACTGAGGCAGAGTAATCCTGAAGCCATCTCGGGCCTCTTCAAAACATTTAAAGCCACTCCCAGCCCCTTCAGCTCACTCTTGCAGCTTTCTGCTTTCTCTCTTTGTGACACTTTTTCGTTTTTCTCTTCCTCCGTCTTTCCCATATGTGTCTTTTGCTCGCAGCAAAACCTTGAGGCAGAAGAATAAGCCCCGGCCCTCAAAAATAAGTGCCGATGCTCAGCACCGGAAATAATAAGCACAAATTAAGCACTGAGTAGCATTCACAGAATGTTCTCCAGTAGCAGTGACATCTGAGCCTAGTGGGTACAGACCGAATGATCAAGCCCTGTCGTTCTTGGTGCAGATTGACAGCCGACACCACTTTCTCCATGAAAGGGGTTCTAAAGTTGTGGGAGTTTACGGACATACCTTCTCAATGTGGAACCCCTGGAACGTTGTCTCCTTGATACACTTTCTTGGAACACCAAGCCCCGCAATGTTACAGTAGCGTTGGATCTCGTGGATAACAGCGTTGGTATATGGCACTTTCTGCCGATCCTCATAATGGATAATCTGTGAATCTCCAAAAACAGCATCTAGCTCCTGCTGGACTTTACCTAAGGAAAGACATTTGCACTTTAAGAATATTTAGTTCCAGAGAGATTTGACATCAGACATTTAATAGGAGCTTAGCTGGGTTACTCAAAGGAACCCAGAGTGCACAGCTGTCTATAATGCATTGTAATTACTAACATATTTTAATGGAAATTCTGCTGACATAGAAGACACGTGTGAAAGCACTTAGAGGCCACTCTGCACCACGCACTCTTGACTGGTATGTGCTTCTGCCCAACTTGTGTGTTTGACTGAATCTTTCTGTAATGGCTGGCTCCTTCCAGCTATCAACAGACAGCTAACAATTCACCATAGAAGTGCATCTGTCACAGCCCTTGTGAACTGGCCTGCTCCCTAGAAGTAGGTTAACAAGAGAAGATGCCTTCCTCTTCTTCTTTGGGAGTCCCAAAAGACATATGGGCAAACTTTACAGATGATAGCATCAAACCAAAGATAAACAAGAGAGCTCAATGTACAAAGCTTTTTTTTGGTACCAAACTGAGTGGTGAGCCAATTTCTAGGCTTTGTGACCAGGAAAACCAAAGTTACATTGCGCTCTAGGTACATGGTAAATTGCAAATCTTCATGTAGGAAGTGCACAATGCTACTCCTTGCAATTCGCATTCAAGGGCGATCATCAGAGGGGTGGCCTCCTCCACGTGTAGCACAATGATAACTGTCTGTGGTTTGCAAACCATTGATTGGGTGCTGTCATTCCAAAGGGGCTGGTATCCCTTCTCACATTCAGGAGGGGGAGCTTCCAGTTTCTAAGTTATGCTCAAGGGTCTGCTCCCTGCTCCCTCCGATATCCATTCACATCTCGCCATTTAGTTTTCAGATTGCAGCCTCTGGTCCCCTCCCAGGGCTGGGACTTCAATATCCTCATTTTGGAACTGGAAAGGCAGGGATGGAGGTCTGCTATCCCTCGCAGGCCTCCGTCTCCTCATTCCCAGACATTCGGATGGATCCATGATTCACTGATGGGAATGGGGCAGGGATTAGGAATGTCATTCTTGCACTTTAACGAATGATTAAATCCCCGCGACACAAAAATATTGTTGGGTTGTATCGTGGATTCTGAGCAAAAATTGCATCATCATTACTAGCAAAAATGGAAGTACTTTCTGAATTCAGTAGTGTGATGCCCCCCCACTGTGCCTAGCCCCTCCTATACTTGTATGTGAGATGGTCCTCCTAAGCAATATGGAGACAGATTACTTACAGACATTTAAGGTGTGCTAAACTAAAGCATGTTCCACCACATTTCTTGTGTGTTAAACCTTCTTTTGTGTATTAAAGGTTTAACAGGTACTTAGGACATAAGAGTTGCAGTCATTACCTGGCCACCAATTGTTTACAAAATTCCCTACTTACCCAGAGGAGCTACCTGAGTTCTGGTAGCACTCAACCTACATCACTATTGACGTAAATGTCTAAGTTTCCACTCATGAGATTGTCAGGATCCAGTTATTAACCATTAACTATCTATTTTGTCCTATGTCTGTACTGGGTGCATGAGAATGTGGCCCATTCAGGGAGTTTCAACTCAACTCAACATACACTCACCCATCACTTTCATTTTAGTTACACCCGAGCAGTACTCAGGACTTTCTACAGGCAAATATGTGAAGGCCTTCCTCACTGCAGTGCTGTTTGAGGGGTGGAAGCTTGACAGTTCGCCTGAAATACTATTTATGGAAGGACCTCCTTTTCATCTTTAGAAAACCCACTGAGGAAAGGAGGTGGGTTCACTGAAACGCCTGGGCTTTCAGGAACGCAACTCAAAATATGTCGCACCAGTGATGAAGGATGCTAAGGGATATCTATAAAAATCCGTGGCTCATTGCCTATGTAAACTAGGGTACCACTATACCTTCTTCTTTGAACAGTTACTCTTTGCAAGCACTGGAACTGTCATCCACATAGGCACATTGACAATCTGTTTTCAGCTATGTTTCTTTGACAACGCAATGTGTCTTCGAGGGATGCCATACCAGCATAACCATGGAAACCACAAAAACATTAAAATCAGATACATTTTAAACTTCAGCTGGGCATATGTGTTGTGGAGCCAAATAAACACCCAGTTTGCAACAAAATCTTAGGTGGGACATCCTCATTACTCGTGCGTTTCAGTATATAGCCGGGGCATTGGCCTTTACTCTCATGGATGTATCAGTCACGCACATATGGAAATTCTGCCAGTACTGGTGGGGGGACTCTCAATTTCTAAACCAAACTTGATAATATTTTAGCTTTCTGCCCCCTAACAATACTGCTGCTCCATGTAAACTGGTCTGAAAATCCCCAAATGTATTAAAATCTATCCAAATATTGTTATTGTTATGCATGGTCACTTAACCTTAAATGTGCAGAGTTCTACCATTAACAAGTGACAACTCAAAGATAAAGAGATACAGTCGGGTTAGAGAAACAAGGATAATCAATAGAAAATAAGGACAGGAAGATATGAAGAACCGTAGCAAAAGATATGAAGTGATTTACAGTGCTGAATGTAAATAGATTAATAAAGAGGTGGACCTATACAGATAATAAAGCGAACGTGGGGAAGTAAAGAGAAGAAACACATAGAAAATGACAGAAGAACAGGAGGAAACACAAGTAAAATAGATGTAGGGAGGGAGGCAGGCCAGAACTTCCATTCAGTTTTTGGAGACACATCAGAACTTCATAAAGTGGATTGTGTGTCTTTGTTCATCTGCAGTGTATGCAAACAGGCAACAGAGTTATGCCTCGCACCTTGTATTTCCGGATTGTTCGCCATGTGGAGCAGTGCCCAGCGCAGTGTGGTGGTGGTGGTCTCCGATCCTGCGAAAAAGAGGTCCGCCACCACTTGCACCAGGCTGGCCTCTTCGTAGGTGGAGGAGGGGTCTCCTTTTGTCTGATAATGAGATATGAGAGAAGAACGTTAGAGAGTTAACATCATTACACTTTGTTCATCCTGTCCCTAAGCAGACCTCTATGCAAGAATATATCCCTGTTGACTCAAGTGCACCCACATAGACTCAAGTCCTGGAACAAAAATAAAAATCAGATCCAGGGATGGCATTTAGATGTGGGAGGTGGATACCCTGCCATCAGTGGGACTGGACAGGAGTGACTTAAGCACCTCGCCTGGGTTTTGTTCACAAGAGGCAGAGCATCCCCGACTGTCATAGTGGGATTTCAACAGAAGTGACTACAACTTGCAGAATTTGCATATCTCTTCCAAGCTGTTTTGTGTGCCTACAGCTCGAGTTTCTGATTAATGGTATACCTTAAGTCAAGGTTCTGCAAAGTCGGTCCTGGAAAGCCGGGTCCATGCCAGATTTTTTGCATATCCACATTTAGAAAAAAGATGTTTCAGAAATCTACATGTATCTAAATGTGGATATGCTAAAAATCTGGCCTGGACCTGGCTCTTCAGGACCGACTTTGCAGAACCCTGCCTTAAGTCCTTGTCAGCTCATAAACCCTCACACAGTCAGCCCACCTACGACCCACCAAGAACGAGGACAGAGTCACATATCAAGAGTGATATCGTTGGGATAGTTATGAGTGGAGAAATGGAATTGGTAAATGTCTGGGTGAGTGTATGAATAAGTTGGTGGATGGATGTGGAGGTAAAACCGCAGTTGAGTGCCATATGGGGGAATGCAGAGAGACTGAGAGAGACTAGGAGTGGGAATGTAACTGCTAGTGATTGATTTGGTAAGCTAACAGATGATTAGATTACTTGATGTGAGAAGGAGTGATTAGACAGGTGAGTCGTTTAATGGATGTCTATTAAAAAAAGTGGGTAGAGGAGTGGCTCGTTCGATGAAGGGATACGAGTGAATGTGACAGCTACTACTTAAGTGTGCGGATAAGTGAGTGAACTGATAGGCATGAAACCATATGTTAGGGAGTTGATGACTGATTGGTGGACTGTGAGTGAGTGGGTAGGTGAGCAAGCAGTTGTGTGAGTAAAATGATAGGCCACTGAATGGGCGAGTGACTGAATGTTTACCTGATAGTGAGTGAATTATTCAATTGTTGCGAAGTTCGGTGTCGGACACTGGGTCTGACTGGAGAGATGTTCATTGGGACACTTATCTTATTGGTTATTGGTTTTGACAATGGTGATGCCATTGCTCACATTAATTGTGTTGTCATCAGTAATGCCATGGTCACTAGACACCAATGAGAAGGTAGGTTGAATTGGTACCCTTATGTGCTGAACGTCTCAGCACCTAAGGTTACCTAAAACAATTTTCTACTGAAAGGTTTTTAATTATATTTGTGAATGTTGTTTTGCTTGAAAGGAATCTTCTTTGTTAAATAAATGAGGGTTTTAACTGAATTTTATTGGTATTGTAATGCAGCCTTATGCTATGCGCTCAGGCCACTGACTGTTCCATGCATGCGGTATGTATAGATCACAGTCTGTGGCCATGTGTTCCGCTGCCAATGTTCTGTGAATGGTAACCAGAGATATACCCATTGTAAAGTATTGAAAATGATTGACAGGTAATTTCATCATCTGTTTTAAGAGTTGTGAGTGTCTCTTATGTATGTGCATGTAACTGTGCAATTGAATACTATCAAGTGAGTAGGAAAATTAAGTAAGATTAAATCAACAGCTCCACCGCATTTGCCTTCACTTTGTTACAATCTCAAATACTATCTAAATTAGGCCTGCAAGGTTTTCCCATTCAATATTAATAAAACTCATACCTATACTCCCTATTTTTCCACAAGGGGTAGAATGTTCAAATCCATCTTTACAATCAATTTGTGGGGCATGCGATTCCCTGCTTGTGAAGACACCTACCTGTGCTATCTGCCTCAGGTAGTAGTCGATGAAATCTTGCGGTTCATCAGGCAAGTTCTCCTGGTGGGTCTTGATCTCCTGCTTCATATATGATCGAAGCTTTTCCCACTCTTCAAACACTCGATACTGAGGAAGGGGTAGTCTGCTCATCAGGAAAGGGAACGCTTCATAGAGCTGACAAAAGAAGTAAAGAGGGATTGAATAAGAAAGACTTAGATGAAAATTTGTTGAACGTAGCACCTTCAGTCAAGGTCAGAAAAAACATTCAAAACATTCTCCAGTCTAATCAGTGACGCAGAAAAATGTGTGTAAACTGAACCAGCACATAAAGGCACACACGCCAAGAGATTTCACTACTGACCACTGTAGATGATATTAGGGCTGTTAGACCTACTACTACTACCTGGAGAGGGTTTAGTCCATACTTGGAAACTCAGTCACCTAAAAAACGTGATGAACGTCAATTAACTCTTCACAATTGCCTCACTGCCTTTATCTAGCTTTCATTATCATCCACTCACCAGACAAGATGATGTGTTTACCAAACTACTGCAGGGAAGTGAAAGTAGAAATTTACTCTGACACCCACTTGTCCACAGCAATCCAACGAGCTGGAGATCGTTGAGAGTTGTGATACCAAAATAGTGAATGGTTTAAATCAAAAGTTATACAAAGAGAGGTTTTATAAAAGTGTGTATTTGAGATAGAAGGATCATTTTATTTTATGTAAAGCTTGGAGGCTCATATTATACATCACTTTCTTACTGTATGCAGCAGCCAACTAAACAATAAATTGTAGAAAAATAACAACTAAATAAATAATACTAAAGTTGAGGACACATCGCCTCCTCTTGACTCTGGCTTTCTACCTGATTCATGACCCTCCATGGTGAAGGAACATCCTTAGCCTCAAAAAAGATGTCTTGATATATTTGCCCCAGATTTTTCTGATGATTCAGACTTATTTAAATATACACAAAATTCAGATTCTGATACTTAAGAGGGCTCAGATTTAAATTGATTTGGCCATAGAAAGCACTAAATTGCCCGACCCTCAAAATTCTCTTTCAATAAATCCAGTTGACAGGCCTTCTCCAACATTCTGCTGGAGGTCCTTTGGTCGGACACAAGCATCTCTTTTATACTTTCTCTACTGAGGGGTCTAAATTATCCAGCATCTCTGGCTATATCAGGCCCATATTTGCCTGCCTCTGTGGAAGCCAGTGAGAAAGAAGTTAAAATTTGAATGTCTAAGACCACTGATTCCAGATCAGGTATTGCTAACTCATGCAATGGACCCAAAACTTTGGTAATTTTATTTAAATATGGCAGAGATCCCCAGGAAGGGTTTGATCATGTTTGGTCGTCATGGGTCTATTAACAAAGATTTTTGAAATAGCTGAACTTGCTAAAGACGGAAAAATCTACATTGATCCTAGCAATTTATCAAACTGGGTTTAGAGAATCATCCGCTTATCATGAAACAGCAATGTAGTAATCCCCCTTAAAAGATGCAAGGGATTTGCTTATCAACATTGACCGGATTATCAATGTCTGCACCAAGCCCTTTTGCGTAATGCATCAGTGCATTTACCACGATTGATAAGGCACAACATTCTCTCTGAAATGTATTTGGGCAGGAGGTTTTTGTTTTTGTAAGAGCTGTTCCAACAGACGGAGGTTCTGCCAACCATTTCCAGTATGACAAAAGGTACTCATTTTATAATTCAAGAAGAGGTTGTGGCTTTCAAAATAAACAATCACTGCCAAAGGGGACAATAAAGAACTGCCATTACCAACAGTAAGAGTTCAAAACCCTCCGTTTTGCACAGCAGACATGCAGCTCTTTTACAAGGCAATTGGTCTCAGCTTTCTTCAGATCCCTGTATTCTTCAACCAGCGTGGGTTACCAAATATCAATCAGGATTTATAAAGCATGGCAAATCACCCAATGGGGTATCAAGGCACAGGAGTTACTAGCAGGCAGCTCCACAGTCCTCTGTTCATTCGAGCAGCCATGTCCTGAGTTTCTGAATTCCCAGAGCAATGCGGCTTTGCTGAGGAGCAGGAGAAAGTCGTTCCAGGCTTTGGCGGGCAGGTAAGAGAAAAGGCGTCCTCAGCTGTTGGATAGGTGGATCCTGGGGGGTGTCTACGAGGAAGAGGGAGGCAGATTGCAGGTGTCTGTCTGGTCAGTTGGTGGAAGGTCATTCATTTCTTGATGTGTGCTTGTACTTCATTGTGCAGGGCTTTGTAAGCATGGATCAGCATCTTGAAGTGGCATCTCTTCTGGATCGGGAGCCAGTGTAACTTCTTGAGATGCGGGGTGATGTGAGTCTGTCTAGGGAGGTCAAGGATGAGTCTCACACCTGAGTTTTGTATTGTCTGTTCAGGAGGCGTGCAGCGATTCCTACTAAAAGAATGTTACCATAGTCCAGCCTGCTGGTGATGAGGGCTTGAGTTACGGTCCTTCTGGTGCTGATTGAGAGCCACCTGAAGTTCTTACGAAGCATGCCTCGGGGCTGGAAGCAGGCGGAGGAGGTTGTGTTTTTTCTGTTTCTGCATAGATAACTTGCTGTCCAGGATAATGCTGAGGTGGCAGGTGTGGTCAGCAGGGGTGGAGGAAGGGCCTATTTCAGCAGGCCACCAAATGTCGGGCAATCGCAATGTACCGTTCCCTAAGGTGAGAACTTCTGTGTTGCCTGTGTTGAGCTTGAGACAGTTGTCATTAATTCAGTTCTCGACGTTCATCATTCGTCTGTGGATGTTGGTTCTAGTGGCGGAGGGGTCTTCCGACAGCGAGAGGATGAGCTGGGCATCACTGGTATAGGAATAATGTTGATTGCTTGCAATCTGATGGTGTTGGCCAGGTAGGTCTTGTACATGTTGGAGAGGGTGGGGCTGATCCTTGTGGGACGCTGCAGGTGATATTATTGGGTTCTGAGGTGAATGGTGGGAGACGGATTCTCTGCTTTTTTCTGGTGAGATATGAGGCAATCCATTTGACGGGATCTCCTTGTATTTTGATTTGGTGGAGTCTGTTGTTCAAGATGTGGTGTGAAATGGTATCCAAGGTAGCTGACAGGTCCCGGAGGATGAAAGCTGCTGTTTTGCTACAGTCTAGGAGGTCCCTGATGTCATCGGTGGCTGCAATCGGGACTGTCTCTGTACTGTGGTTGGCCCAGAATCTGGATTGAGAGAGGTTCAGGAGGTTATAGTGTTCCAAGTATTTGGTGGGTTGCTGGTTCATTCCCTTTTCGAGAAGGGATGCAGGCAGATAGGCTGGTAGTTCTTTGGATCTGCTGGGTTGATGAATGGTTTCTTCAGGAGGGGCCTCACTTCAGTGTATTTCTATTCCTCAGGGAAGGAGGCCATGGTGATGGAGGAGTTCAGGAGTTTCTTGAGCTGGTCACCAATTGCCTTGCTACCAAGGATGAAGATGTAGTGGGGGCATTGGTCAGTGGGTGCTCCAGAGTGTACGGAGGTCATGATGGAGACTGTGGCTTGAGTTGTGAGAAGGTCCCAATGACTGAGCAGGTGGTCAGGGTTTGTGTTTGTGGGTGTGAGGAGACTGATACTGTCAGTGGCAGGGGGTTGGGGTTTGAAGTTCTTATAAATAGCTGAAATCTTGTTGAAGATTTATTTTCCCATTCTATCCAGCATCTTTTTCCATTAGTTGTTTAATTAGTCTTAAATTGACCTCAAATTAATCAAGAAATTCAGGATCTTCTTTCTAAAGGTGTTCTAGAAAAAGCTACCTTTCATCCACAAGTTTTTTAAGTAACATCTTTCTTGATGAAAAAGAAAACTCAGTCCTGTAATAAGTGTCAGACATTTTATTTCCTATGTTTTGTCCACCACTTTAAAATGTAAGCTATTCATCATCTTCAACCATAAGATTGTTTGACTCACCTGGACCTCAAAGAACTTTAACTTCTGTTCAAAGGAAAAGACTTTAGGTATCAGTTCAAAGCCCTACCTTTCAGTCTTTTATTAGCTCAATGGTATTTTACCAAGTTTTGTCCGATGTAAGATCGTGGGAATCATATCACTGATTTAGCTGGATGATATATTAATCATGGCTGAAGACAGACTAAAATCATTACTTCGTATTCAAATCACAATTTCCCTTTTATAAACTTTAGGATTTGTGCCAAACAAGGAGAAGGCAATTTAAATTCCAGTTTAGTCTTTAGAATTCTTAGCCTGTAAACTTCATATCCTGTACTTTCTAGCTTTCAGAATCAAACATGATTATCATAGGAAAGTAACTTTCACATTTTCTAAATCTATCTCAGAGTTCCTGTCATCATTTAGCAATCATTATACGTCTTTTAGCATCCTCCATTTATGCTGCATTTCCAGGCCATCTTTATTATCGAGCCCTACTGATGTTAAAAATACATCATCCAAGAAAGGGCCTCAGTTACTTAGATTTAGGGCCAGACTTACGAAATACAGTTTTTGCATTTCCTAAATCGCGAATCCAAAAAAAACGCTATTTAGGAAATTCAAAATGAAATGTACCAAAATAGAGGTTTCCTAATAACGATTGCTACAGAATAGGAATTGCTATTAGGAAATCTATATTTAGGAAATGCTACACCATTCGTTCCTATGGACCTAAAGGACCATAGGTACAAATGGTTTAGCATTTCCAGATTTGCGACTTTCTAATACGAAATTCCATATTAGGAAATGCAAAACGAAGGGTGCCTCTGGGGCTATGGCTCCCCTTGATGCACCCCAAAAAAGTGGTGCACGTGTAAAGCACACAAATGCCCTTGGTGCATGCGCACTACATGGCACTTTAAAAAATTGATTTTGGGTGCATTTTTCAAAATTGCACAGGGTTACCATCGACTTGGAGTTGATGGTAATAGCATTTCCTAAATGTCTCTTTTGCATTTAGTTAATGCTTTATACATGTCCTTCAGAAATCGCAGATAGAAATCTCTATTTGTGATTTCCTATTTAGGGAATAGCAAAATGCAATTTCTACTGGGTAGATGCCTTTGTAAAATGGAAAGGCAACTTACATTTCTTACCCGGCCGAAATTGCAATTTGGTCTATTACGAAATGCTAAATCCTTTCGTACATATGTCCCTTAGTTCTCTAAGATCTTGGGACAAAAGAAGAAGCTGTAACACCTAAGTGCCTGGGATGGAAGAACACATTTCAATTCAGCCCCAGATCTACTACAGTGTATTAGAGTCATATTTAAGAATATATAGTTGGTGAGTTGATTGAGATGAATTCCTAACTGGAGGATTTTGAGGCCAGAAATACAATGCTTTTTCCTCGTCGCAAACGGCCTGATTCACAGAATCAGGCTGTTTGTGACCAGAAGAAAGCATTTATGGATGTACAGACCCCATGTTGTGATTCAGGAATCCTTTACTGAATCGTAAAATGTTTTTGCGATCACTATTAGGAAGAGGTGTGGCAAGGGCGTCTCCTTCTAATAGCGAGTAGCAGGGCCATGTAAGATTGTTTTGCATCCATGAATGCGGTCGCAAAATAATCGCAGTTACTACCAACTTCTGATTGGTGGTAACAAATTTGCAAATGGAAAGGGGTCCCCACTGGTCCCTTTCCCCTTTGTGAATGCAAGCGAAAATATTTTTTCAGAGCAGGTAGTGGTCTCACGGACCACTGCTTACTTTGAAAAAATGAAAATGTTTTTTTGTTTGAAATGCATCCCATTTTCCTATAAGGAAAATGGGCTACATTAAAAAAAAAATGCTTTATTTAAAAAGTAGTTACAGACATGGTGGTCTGCTGCCCCCAGCAGGCAACCATCCCTGTGATTGCAGCCATACCCATTGGGGTCGCAAATTGCGACCTACCTCATGAATGTTGATGAGGTAGGTCTTTGCCACACCATTGGGAATCTCTACATATGTTTGAGACACATTTGTACATTTCACTTTTTGAGTCCCTAAATTGCGACTCGCAAAAAGCCGCAATTAGAGACGTGCAAAATGAAATGGCCATACATCTGACCCATAGCCTGTCATGGGCCCCTGTCTGCCTATGACTTGTTCTTGCAGGCTCCTTTGCGATAAACATCTCTATGTAGCATCACTGTTTTGTGGTTCTTTAGTTGGACAGTTTCACAGCAGTCTAGGGCGGCACGTGTTCAAAAATTATTGCCACACTAGCCAAATAATATGGACATTTTGCCTGGCACATCCGATTTCGGTGAACTGTAGAATATCTTATTGGTCACGTCTACAAGATAGATGACTGGAACTCTTGTCATTTAAGAGATCACAACAACTGGAAGCTTCACCCTCCTTTCTTCCAATTAATCCAATCCCCTATGGTGTATGTTTTTCAGAGATCTATTCACCACAAGACTCAACAACCAACTTTCTTAATTCTACAGTTGGATGCCAAATCGATTATCCATGGCAATGGATGGATCCATCATTTTTAGCAATATTCTTCCTTACGCCTTTCTTCCTTTCCTAATGATATCATGGTATCTGGCCAAAGGCAGAATTATTTATCTTTATGACAGTAGCACCCTTCAGGCCATATCAGATATGATTTTTGGACCTTCTTCAGAAGACAGTATATTGTGCCCCCCTTTGTTGTAAAATACCATCTATCGTCTTTTCAGTCACCCTGACCACCTTCACAATCTTGTTATATCAGATCATCTTCATTTAATGGCATGGAAGTTGTCAGCCATAGTTTCTTTATAGAAGGCCTTTTGCAAGAGACTATCAGATTCAATATTTCATATAGGCTCCCGAAAGATCAAAGGCCTGTGATGCTTGGTATCGCTTGCGTCTGGAATTAAATACTGATCTCTTTCCTGCCAATGTCACAGTAGTAGCCAATGTTCATAGCTCCTTAGCCGGTTAAGGTAGAGCCTATAGAGCAATCAGTACTCACAGGTCAGCTATATCTTTAAGTCAGATGTACATTAATGGTAAACCTGTTGGGGATTTTCAGAATACGTTGTAGAATTGGATGAGTATCCCTTCTACTCCTAAATATACTTCTAGCTGGGATGTTAGTATTGTATTGGCATTTTCCAGTAAGTAGCCAGATAGTAATGTATTTCTCAAGTATATTTCAGTCAAATTGACAATGTTATTATGTTTAATATCATGTAAAAGAATATCAGTTGTTAGGCCTCTGGACCTGTTTGCTAGGCAGTAAACTTTGAAAGGGCAATTTTTCTCGCTTTTAAGAAAATCCAAAACTCTTACAACTTCAGTGGAGTATCTTACCTTCTCACTTCATCCAAAAGTCTGTGTGGTTCATTGACTCAAAGAATATGAACATCAAATGGCTGCTCTCAGACCTCCGTCTTCCTCTGAGTGAATAATTTCCTTTGTAAAACCTCATGCTCTGGCCTCCTTCGTTTCCCTAGCAAGATGGGTTGAATGGGTTATGCTTCAGTTTGGCAACAGGTGCCAGATTGGGGATTATTTTGAGAGCAGCTGATTTTCATCTTCTATATTCATATCTTTTTATCACATCACAAACCTATTTTTCACTCTTTGTTTTATGTGATTATTTTGATTTGAAATGCATAATATGATCCTCTCATCTTTACATGAAATGTGGATTCCCCAAGTGTTAATAATGGGAAGTCATCAATTTATTAAAGACACAGATGCAAATATCATCCCACCTCAGTATTTCTTTTTTCTTTTACATCAGACATAATAATAAAAAAAGTATTAAGGGATCAAGGGCCCAGCACAAGTAGCACAAGAAAGAAAAACAAAAAAATGGAAAAGTCCAGAGAAAAAACAAGAGGGAAAAGGAATGGCAAGGCTGGAAGCCATTTAATGTAGATGTGTCCTAGTGAATAAATGAGTAGAACCTCTCATCTGGATGTTGGCTCCATAATTAATCAACAATGAAAAGAACAAACTCAACTGACCAAGAGACTGAAAATGGGAATCCATGTACACACTCACAGGCATGGCAATTTGGCCAAGAAAATACCTCCCATTAGGCAAGTCCTTCTATTGCATCCATGGCCCCCATATTTTCTGGGTATTTTGGGGGCATCACCTGGCTTCAAGGCAGGTAGTTGTTTGAGAGTCTACATTCTGCTTTCAATGGGAAATTGTTAGGGCTTCTGATACTTGAACAATGTATTATGTTGCTACTACTAGCATCAGTGCAAGGAAGATTATGAGCCCCAGGTTCCCTAGGAAATCTAACAGTGCTCTCCTAGCTTAGGTGTATTTACTAGAGCCCAGATTTACTAGGGTAGAAGCAGAGTCATACATAACTGGTGCAAGAGTGTGGAAAAGAGAACAAAAGAGAGAGTGAGAGAGACACAAAGGAAAGGGGAAAATGCACCAATGCAGGAATGAAAGAACTTTTGAGATACAAATAGAGGAGTGAAGGGATGCAGGAAAGAAACCCCAGACCTAGTAGTGAATCAGTCATACCTCCTACTCTGTGCTGTATTTGTTGGTAAGTAAGTGGACCAATCACACCTTGTTACCAAATGTGATGATTCATGGGATACTTCATAACATTTTAGTATTGATGTATATAGTCTGTCTGCTTAGCTGACTCGTTATTATACAAATTCCTGCTGCCACAGGTAAACCAGTGGGTTTAGGGTCCACTGTTACAATTGGTAAGAAAGTGAGATGCTTGGCCCTCCTACTACATGTAGCACAGTCCCAACGTGTTGTCGAAGACATTTTAGGACATACCCCACAGACTATTGTGTGATAAAACACTGTTCCTAATTTTGGAATAACATGAACACATGTGCCCACAATCAGTTCTGAAGAGCAGTTGGGGTCCTTTGCCCTCTCTGCACAGCCAGACCTGGGGCACAGAGTGTATAGATCCAGTAGTTTCCAATTCTTTTAATACAGTGGCATCTCTGAATAGTCCACTGCTGTTTGGCTGTCTCGCTACGCACAGCATTAGCTGTCTGTTGCAGGAGTTGTAACCAGTACTGTAATATATACAAAAATGGGCTTTGGGAGTGTCCCTTGCTCATGACTGGCTGACTTTCTTGTCTATTTGAATTCTCTCCTCTTGATTTGATAGTGTCCCTCCCTATTTGTCTGTATGTCCCAGTCCATCAGCATTTTGGGGTTTTGGTCTGGCTGAGTGAATCCTTCCGCAGGTGACATCAGGAAATTCTCTTTTTGCTCTGTTTTTATACGTAGCGTTTGTGATTTAACATTCCTTGTTCCCCAACTTCCTGTCTCTCTTTCCCCATCCACCAGTCCTCCCCTGTTCATGCCCCACCTCTCCAGCCCCTACTTCCCATGTTCTTCTCTCCTCTCTGACACCCACTCATTTTTCTCTCTCCCCTAGCCAGATGCTCAAGTTCTGTCTGCTTCTCTCACCTTGCTGCTATTTCCTTTGCTAAGTCTTGTGATACTTTGCTAGTTGTGGTGGTCGGCTATTCTGGAACACTATTTTCAATACTTCCACGCTTGCTGTACATGTCTGTTACATTACTTGGTAGATGCAAAGTGGTAACCATCTTGGAAGGATAGATATTAACAATTTATCTTGGAATGTTATTTTTAATACTTCCAAAATGTCACCTCTTGCTTGGACATATATAATGTTCCAAGTTGGCTTTCAATACTTTCCAGATGGCTGCCATGTTATGCCCCACACAATGTGATAGCCACCTTGGAAGTATAATAAATACCTTTTCAAACTCACTGGTTGATGCTATTGACTTTATCAATGCCAGCACAATCTTAAACGCATTGGCAAAGCCAAAAGCAGCAAGCATAGGCACAACAAGATCCATAGTCTTTCCCAATACGTGTTCCTCCATTAACCCACTGATTAAATTAAACAAACCCTCTTACTGTCCTAAAATTACATTACCCTGTTCCCCAACACTTTCACTAACTGATTTTCAGTTATTAAAAAATACAGAAATCCAAATTTTGATTGCTTACTCTACTCCACCATTGTGTGCGGATGTTCACCACACTGCTAGTGGCTTTCACCAGTTGTTGGAAAGTGCTGTCGTTTATGTTGAAGCAGTGCCCAAAAACCACAGAACTTATCACATTGGCCACACAATTGACAATTGGCCGTGCGGGGTCCATTGCTTTTCCTGGGGATAGAGGAAAAGGTCAAATATTAGTTCTTTTGGCTATATGAGAGAGCAAACATGTTGCACTGAACATTGGGTGTGTTTGTATGTTCTGGCCTTTAGGGAAATTACTGCTGCGTGTCCATCTTTTTCAGTTTAAAAAACTTTCACTTTCATTTTCTAGAAATCTAAGGACCTAATTACAAGACTGGTGGTCAGACTGCTGCATTCCAGGTAGTCTGAATACCACATTACGACCCTGGCGGTCAGACTGCCAGGGGACCGCCGTCCGCCGCCAGGAACATGGTTCCTGACAGGCTCACGGGGTCTGACTAGTGCTCAGCTAGGTTGGTGCAGACTTCAGCACCACCGTGCTGAGCATAAGTCCCCTTTCTGCTAGCCTTTCCATGGCGGTTCAACTGCCATGAAAAGTCTGGAAGAAAGGTTGTACTGGGGGCCACAGGCGTTGCCTGTGCTGCCCATGCGATGGGCAGTGCAGGGCCCCTGCCAGCACTCTTGGAATGCGCACCGTCTGCACTGCAGATAGTGTGCATTCCGAGGGTGCTGGTGTGCTACGGTATTGGTCTCGGCTCCCTTAAGGGAACTGAAACCAATATGGTAGCACTGTCCTCCTGGTGTGACCGGTGGAAACGTTGTAATACGATCTTCCCACCTGTGAGCCCGGCGGGAGCATCATAATACAACTAGGGGGGAGGTAGCCGGTATGACGGCTGCCTCCTCCCCGCAAGTTTGGTGGTCGGGTAATTCCAACCACCAAGCTAGTATTGAGACCCTAAGTCTGCTGCAAACCACTTCAATTTTATTGCATATCAAATAAAATCATTTCAATGTATACAAAAGAAGGAAAGCAACAGTAAATGCAACAGAAAAATAAAGAGATGAAACAATGAAACCAACAGAGTCTGTGCTCCAACAACTAAAACCTCTTACTCACTCAAAGAACCAGGTTAAAAGTTGTGCTTGCTGTTGGTTTGTTTTCTTCAAACCGGTGACCTGCTTAATTTGGAAAACTGTCAGTTCCCAAAAACTGAGTGCCGGTGGGCACCATCTGCAACCACTGCCTCAAATTAAGCACTGCTGGTGATCTTCCCATGTGCAACTGATAGAAAGGCTTTGCCTTGTTTCACCTATAGTAAGTAACACTTTCTGATGAATACTTCTAATTGCATATTCCACACCCTTTGAATATTCTAAAGACATAAGACTTGATCCAGAAACTCTAAAGCAGTATTCCTGTGCACCTCCTGGTGGCATTGTATGGCTCTGCCACAGTGTTGATTCGCTGAGGAAGTCACAAGCAGCAATTAATGCCACCCATGTTCCTTCCTTTATAAACCTTTAGTTGTGAATCCAGAGCCACTCCTTTGACTTTTGACAGTATTTCACTTAAAGCCATATGCAATGCAAAACTCTGTTTCCAAACATTGAAAGACTCCACACCGTGACTGGTCAAGTCAAAAGGAAGGTGCCGTTCTTGCTCCCGAAGTTGTGCATAGGTCTTCAAGGAGGCCAAAGTCATCAAGAAAGTCTAAAATTGAAACACAAGAACTCCAAGGAGGACTCTGCCCTTTCACACCACTCTTGAACTCCAGAGAATGTGCAAGGGCATCAGCATGCCTCAGGGTGTCGCTCCCGATTTGAGCTGATTCCGAATCTGGTCCCAAAGCAACCTGAATTTCTGGGTCTATCAGTGAACTTTCAGTAGGTTGAGGCCTTTTGTGAGTCCATACTGTGGTTCTTTATCACTTTACTGGTTCCCTCTGGCACACCTTCAGGCCCCAAGGATCTGTAAGCGCCCCCAGTCAGATATGTGCCAGGCAGTACCCCACTCATCGTTTTCTGTGCCCTCCAAACTCGCTTCAGGATTTGTATGCACCCTGATAATGACTTCAGTCTCCATGCTTATCCCATTAGCATCAACGCTAATGCAGATGCCACTAGTGTCAAAGAGGAAGGCACAACCCGTTGTGCTCTCCACACAAACTCATTCTGACCTTGACCAAGGCTGCGTCATGATCTGAATGGGGCACAGCCCTATGGCACTCCATCTGACTCAGATACCTTGTCTTTACCTTGCAGGAGAGCCAAGGAATTTAACTCTATCTTCGATACAACTCAAACAATGATAATTGTGATGGAGAGGATTAATTCCTCCCTCCCCAATTACAACAATCCCATTGGTTTGAAGAGTAACAGGATTCTGTCGCCTTCTCACCTCCCTAAACACTGGACTGGTTTCACCTCCAGGCCCTGACACAGAGGAAAGTGTCTCCTTTGCTGTCATGATGCAGACGGCGGCAAAAGTTCTTGATTTACAACATTCCACCATGAACATAAAGACTAATGTCATCACAGAAATCCTGCAGCTAGGCCAACCACACACAGAACCTCTAATGACCTTCAATGAAGATGTCATGGACACCATTTTTAGCACCTGGGCAAAACAGAGTAGGGTTCGTCAGTGAAAGGACATGACACTGCTCGCCCTATTTAGAGGTAGGCATTGTAATGTATTTTTTTTTGCCTGTCACCATCAGGAAACACATGGTGGTGAGGGACAGTAAAACATGGGAAATTACCCTCACACCCTGAGAGTGTTTTGTCTGAAACTAAACTCCAGCTATGGCTGCTTGTTTTTGAAAACAAAAAAAAGTTATAGTTTGATGAATTGCCATCAAAACTGACAGCACCCAGCAAACATTTTGCACATTGAAAGAAACCGCAGTGATGACGATTTCCCTCAATGTACAGAGTTTACCACTGAGCTGGCGTTCATCTCTAAATAGGACAGACAATAGTCCATTGGGATGGTGAAGGTAACTCCCCCACTGATGGGCGTAGTATAGTCTTTCGAATTCTAAATCAAGCCCATAGATAATAAGCCAAGTTTTAGTTTAAGTTGTGCAGGAGCACACACATTTTACTAAAAAGAGATGTACCTAATGCTTGTCCCCTATTCCTCCTGGAGTTTTGGGACCCAAACTACTGTGGGTCCTGCACAGCTGGCCCAAGTACTGTCCCTTCATCACTTGACTCTCAGTGGTAGCAGTGGTCAAGCAGTGTTAGGTTTCTCGGGTGAGGTGGGTCCAAGGTAAGCAAAGATGCAAGACTCAAAATGCAGACAGTGACCCAATAATCTGATTGTCCAGTCAATACTTACATTGGTATGAAAAGAGGGCACTTATTACACATGCAGAGTATAATACAACACAATAAATACTACACACTAAAGTGACTCAGGGTGAGTGCTTTCCTGGAGAGAGTCCTCCATGTCATCTCCCTCCTTCTTCCACAGTAAGAAACATGTTCCTGGCAGTTTACTTGAGGTGACTCCACAGGTGCTGCTCCTCGCACTAGCAGTATGCAACAAAGTCTCACTCAGGCCCTGAAAGTTCAGCAAAGGTGGTTATGGAAGTTCTGAAAGGCCTACTGGCCTTTGTTTGAGGCTGTCTCTCTATATAGTGTGCGAAAACAATGCACACTGTGCAGAGAGTCCAGGAAACCACACCTTGGTATCCAGAGGTAAAAACAGATCACCCAATGCTCTAATTTTGTGGTAGCTTGGTGGACCAGGTAGGCTAATCCAAGAATGTGCTAAGCATCTGTTGTACTCAGAGTATCAATAAATGTGGACACACATTCGAAAGAATAACTTGGAACTAACTTACAAAAGTCATTCAGATTTTTATAACATTTTTAAGCCCAAGATCATCAAAATCGGGTAAGTACTTTTTAAGTTATGATTTTTCAAAGTGTACAAAATGTTCTGTTTATCTGCGTAATAACGCACCATAGGAATCAATGGGAGAAAACTTTAAAATTGCATATAAAATCAGGCAATGTTCTCACATGTGTCAACTTTTGTTTCCAGGTCGAGGTCGTCCGGACGTCCTCTGGACCAGCCAGAGAAGTTTGTGTGGCTCCTGGTTCCGGCGGGTGCAGCGGCTGAAGGTCTTGGAGCTGGTGCGCCACAGGGAAGGGGACCACTTGGAAATGCACTTCACAGATGGACTTAGAGATAAGACTGTTTGGTCCCCTTGGAGTGCGGAGGTGCAAAGGGGTTAGGAACCCCTAGAGTACAGATGGTTTTCTTCTGCAGGGGCCAAGGAGGCTGGGTGCAGTGCAGATAGGTCAGTCAAGGACTGTGTGTACAGGGAGCCTTTGGAGCCAGGTGCAGGTCATTTGGAGGGTAGTTTGCAGGTCAGCAGGGCCACTCAGGGGGTTGGTTCTTGGATGTCCTGAAGTCCCTCGACTGGTGCTTGCTCCTGGTCCTTGGAGAGTCCAGAGTGAACTTCTCGTCTGGGTGTCTGATGTTGAGGGTCCAGTACCCCTGGCTATTGTACGGTTGAGCTACTGGAGGTCGCAGTGCCAACAAGCTTGGCACACTTGCATAGTTTGTCCTCCGGGTCCGTCAGGTGAAATTTGGTCTAGCTCCTATGTCCAGTTCCTTGGTCAGCAGCCAGGGAGTGAACTGGATTTCACTGGATCTTGCTTGCTGGATGCAGGGAGAGATGTCTTCACTCTGGAGGGAGGTTTGTGGCAATTTCTAGAAGGTTGGAAGTCCTCAGTTGTTTCTTAGAGTCTGTCTGATGTCCAGTGGACCCCTCAGGGGCGATTGTTGAGTCCTGGGTGCAGCTGGCAGGGTTTGGTGCCTTTTTCTTCTTGCAGCATGACTTCTGTTCTTGAGTCTTGGGTTTTCTTTGTTGCTGGCCTTCTTGTGTCCTGTGTCCTAGACCTGATCTACAGTTCTGGGGATGGCCACTAAATACTGCATTAGTTGGCATTCAGGGGAGTACCTGGTAGTGGCCAGTGGGTCACTTACCTTAGGGTATCTTCACCCATTATGTGACCTTTTCCTGTGGGAAGGGTTCACATCCATGACCTTATTCGCTATTTTCCTGCCATGAAAGATGGAGGAAAATGAAATGGAGTAGTCACCTCGCCTGCCACACCTGAGGGGTGGTGCAGGCTGAGGGTGGTCACTCCCCCTATCCTTTGTGCATTTTCCTACCATTTCTCCCACCAAATGTGGGGGTTTGAAACAGATGTGGCCATCTGCTGCTAGCAGCAGGGCTGGGGGTCGAGTTTCAAAGGCGGCAAGCCCTTTGAAGCTCACTGGCTGGTTTCCTGCGGGAGGAGGAGTAACACCTCTTCCCAGAAAGGGCTTTGTTTACTGGTCCCAAAGAGCAATGCCTCTCTCCCCTGGGATCCAGAATCCTGCCTAGTGGTGGCAGGCTGGTGCGGACTGGCCAGCAACCATGCCAGGGCTTGTTAGGTTTTGAAGGGGCACCTCCAAGGTTGCCCCTGGTAATAAATCCAACACTAGTACCAGTGAGGATTTTATACTCTGAGTTGTTTGATGCTAAACAACCCAGGGTTCAGAGTAGCCATCATGTTGCTGGTGAACTCGTAATGACCAGTGTCCATCATGTGCATTTGCTATGGCTTCCCTGTACACTTACTATGCCTTAAAGTTTTGTAAAGACACAGTAGGGGCATATTTGCTCATTAAAACATATACCCTCACATGCATTATAGTGCACCCTGCCATAGGGCTGTAAGGCCTGCCAAAGGGGTGACTTACCAATAGTGCATGCAGTGTTAGTGGACGGGGCACGTTTGGTGAGTGCCATGTCGAATTTGCAACTTTTAAATACACCTTGTCATGCACTTGCCATGACAGTCTGCATGAGGCTGGTGTGGGGCCTCTGAGTGGAACAATTGGTGCTGCAGCTCTGGGACGCCCTCTTCAGTACCCATGCCCTTGGCACCAGGGATACCATTTACTAGGGACTTAGAGGGGTGACTGAAGTGCCAATACTTAGTACAGTTTTGGGGAAAGAGATCTGGCCCTGGGAACCTGTTTAGCAGGGGCCAGGGCACTTATAACTTCGAAAGCACATCATTTTCCAGGCAAAAAGTAGGGGCTAACCATACAAAAAGAGGCAGTTTCTCACAGCCCTGCTCTTGCCTTACACAGTCACATTGTGAAGAAGTGTTAGGGAGTTGGGGTGATTCTACCCACACTCCAGTGACGAACATGCTGCACCATCTTACTACAGTGATTGGGAGTGGCACGCTGGGGCAGCTGACACCTTTTCCTTCTTGGTTCATACAGGTAATGTGATGGGGCAGCATCAGTTATGCAGGAAAGCTTTTGCTCTCAATATTGATTCCTTTTGATGGTCAGGTGGGACTCCTTCAAAATGAGCAAAGGCCCCAATAGTTCAAGTGGCCACCTCCTGGCATTCAGGAGTTAAAGGCATGGGTTACAGCCTTACTTACGCCCATTGTACCAGGCAATAACTGCAACTTCACAGCTGCCCTGATGGAGATGAAGTCTTCGTTAAGAGGGCTGAAGGATCAGTCTTGTAATAATAGTCCTACCTGTACTGGGCACCTCACACTTCATGCATCGGGGTCCACTTGCCAGGATCCCCTCTAGGCCTTCCTTCCTCCAAGCACGATCCTCACAGAGCCCACTGGTACTGACTGGTAGGTAGAAGATTGGTGCGCCAGACACAAGGCAAGTGTTGGTGGCTTCTTGGGTGATGGTCCCTCACTCAACTGGGAGATTAGCAGACCTTGGCCTTCAGTCCTGGTTGTAGCAGCTCAAAGTCATGGAGATCTTGTGTATGTGGATGAACAGCTTGTGGGACTCTTGCTCCCCTCTTTATAGTCCAAATCCAGACACAGATGTGATTGAGTGTCTGGGCATTTGATATTCCTGTTGTGAGAGTCAACTTCTTTGAAGTGCGATCTACTCTGTCATGTCCTTTGTCAAATGGACAGTCTGCCACAGCAGGGGCAGCTCCAGTTTTGATTGGGTCACAAAACAGGCCAAGGAAATAACCAGGGTTAACACCTGGCTGTCAGCCTCCTAAGGCACAAGCCTCACAAAGGTTGAAAGGCCTAAGCCTTCCACTCCAGCCAATTTACCAAGTTCCTTAGTGCCAACCTTTTCATTCCCACCAGCTCACCTGACAATGACCCCTGGACCCACTGACCAGTAACTCTTCCTGGAATCAGAGACAGTTGATGTGCACAGAGGATACTTTGCTCCTTTTCCACCAGTATAAGTCTTCCCACCTCAGCAGTCACAAACATTAGTATTCCACATCAGCTGTCTGGGGTTGCAGTCCTCACCTGCTCTACCCTTTCTAGTCTCTAGTCTTTCGAAATGGAACCCACAAGCATCTATGTTATGTTACATGCACAGCTGCACACATATCCCAGGAGGAACACGCAACAGAGCATCGCATGAGTGGGCCCGTGGGTACCACTCCATTGATACAGTTGAAAAAGGCCCGTCCACACTACTGATCCTTACTAAACATAAAACGGTATGCTGCCACGACGGCAAATCTGTCCCTTGACTACTGGCAAGAGCATTATCCCTTCACTACTGTGATGGTAGTGCTTGTTGCACCCCACCTGGTTTATCAAGATGGCAGAACCTTTCGGTGTGTGGAGCTTTGTATCCCACCCTAGAGGTATGGCTTCTTGGGGACTACATGTGTGTCAACCATTTGTCTTCACAATGGCTTCCCTTTGGAAGGTTGCTTTTGTGCTCATTCCCTGTGCGGCTTCCACCAGGAAGACGTGACACATCTACTAATGGCAGGACAGTATTGTTTCCTTTCTGGGGAGCTGTTTCCTCGTGTCCCCAAGGAGGGCAGAAGGCAGCCTTGAGATCAGCATCTGCGAACGGCCACTAGAAAACCTGGACAACAGAGTAGGAACTTTCTGAAGTTGCCTTATACTAAAAAGATTACATAAAATTCGACTGGGGTATTAAGTTAGGTTTAATGGAACGATTATTTTGATATCTTGAAGTAACAAAGTTAAAAGTCCAATTCAGCACATACCCCTGCACTTGTCAATGGGACTACTCACCTTTCCACTGTAAAAATGGCAACTGGAAGGTTTTACTGTTACGACATATGAATATGTGTCCTATTTTTTAATATACATCACCCTGCCTTAAGACTCAGTAGGCGTGCTGTTGGGGCGACATAAGTATATAAAAAAGGGAGGTGTGGACCTTGTTATTAGTTTAATGGCAAAGTCGAGTTAGCAGTATAAAACTGCTCTACCAGTCTGCTGTGGCAGGCTTGGAGACATGTTTTACTTTGTCACACTCAGAGTGGCACAATAAGGGCTGCAACACCTGAGGGACACTTCAAGTTACAGGCTCTGGGTATCCCTGGTGCTCTAAACTAGGGACTTACAAGTAAGTTTACTTATGCCAATTCAGTTTAATCCAATCAAACCAAACACTTTTAAGGGCCACTACACTGCCACTCAAGTATTTTAGCAGGGCTCAGTGCACTTTCAGAGTCGAAAAACCAGCAGTATCAGTCCGAAACTTGGCGGGGACCGTGCAAAAAGAGCATTTCCTTATAGAGACACATGCTTCCTATTACTGGGTCAGTGACTTTGACTTTCATGCGAATGGTGGGGTGATACCACACAATACCTTCTCATTACATAAAATCATGATGAGCCCCAATGTGGGCATGTGTATATATTTTCATTGATTGGAAATCCGCAGTAGCGGCTACTGTTAGCAAACATTGGTGGAGCAGCACAGGGGACATTAACAAAAAATAAAATAAAACATAACTTACCTGCCGCTCACTGTCCCGCCACCTAGGTGCTGTGCTGTTACTCCCCTGAGACAATGCAAGCGCTGCTCTCATGCTGGTAACACTATTACCCAGCATGTAAGAAGTGCCAGGATTGGTCTGAGCAGCCTGGTTTGCGCTCCGACAGGGACCAGGAGCCTACGTCGGCTGTTCTCTACACAGCTGTGCAGCACTGCTCGGTCGGAGTCTGCAGAAATCTAAGTGTGCATGTCAGTTTGGCTGTCCTTAGACAGCTGGGCAAACCAGCATGCGCAGTTGCCACCACACCTCTTCTCTACACTTGCTGCTGTCATCAGGATGGCCCCGCCTCCAAGACTCGGCTCCAGCTCTGTGATGAAAAATAAAATGATAACAAAATTGTTTTATTATCATTTTATTTTTCATATTTGCAATTGCATCTGCTAGCGCCATAGCGGAGGAGATGCCGCTGAAAATATGCACTGGTTGTGGCTCTATACCGATAGAAATCAATGCTTACTCTCTAGAAACCACTACATGGCTGAATATCGAGGGCTCCTACACCAGGATACCCATCTTGATTAGGTAGGAGACTGGCAAATGCAATCTCACATACCCTCCCGCTCACAGGTTTTCACATGCAGGTCGGAGCACCATGTTCCTGACAGGTCCAGGCAGTTCTTTCTGTTAGAATGGCTGGAAATGAGGACACCGCATGGGGACACTCATCAGTGATTCCAAATGAAACTAATCCCCATCAGCTGAACTCACGGGACTACCCACTGGTTCCTGTTCTAGCTCTTGAGGAATTATTTTCCATGGGATCCCCTAGAAGTACCAAGCACCAGTCTTCCTGGAGACCACCTCCTCTGCACAGACTCTATATATCCGCTGACCCACCCCACAGAAAATGTTGGCTCAGACAGGGGAAACAGCCTTTTCTACGCGGCCGGAGACACGCAGGCCACAACCACCAAGCGTTACCTCACTTGCCTGAACCACACATGTGCCCGAACCATGCAAATGCACGGTTAAGGCACCATCCATATGCGTGCTTCGGGCACACAGCGGGAACGGGCTGGAGAGGAAGGCGGTGGCAGGGTAAGTGGGGCTGGGGCGGTTGGGGGTATTTTTAAGGACTGGGCAGGGTAGGTTTTAGGGTTGAGGGTGGGGGTGTTGGGGCCGCGGTAGTTTTTAGGACAGGGCGGGGTAGGTTTTAGGGTTGAGGGTGGGGGTGTTGGGACCGGTGTAGTTTTTAGGACAGGGTGGGGTAGGTTTTAGGGTTCAGGGTGAAGGTGTTGGGGCCGGTGTAGTTTTTAGGACAGGGTGGGGTAGGTTTTAGGGTTCAGGGTGAAGGTGTTGGGGCTGGTGTAGTTTTTAGGACAGGGTAGGGTAGGTTTTAAGGTGCAGGGGGTTGGGTTAGTTTTTAGGACAGAGCTGGTAGGTTTTAGGGTTCAGGGTGGGGGAAGGAGGGTTGGGGTAGTTTATAGAACAGGGTGGGGTAGGTTTAAGGGTGCAGGGCAGGGTAGGGGGTTGGGGAGTTTTTATTTAGTACGGGGTCGTTTTTAGTACAGGGCAGGGTAGATTTTAGGGTTTAGGGTGGGTTAGGGTAGTTTTTAGGACAGGTCGGGGTAGGTTTTTAGGTTCAGGGAGGGGGCTGGTCGGGGTAATTGTTAGGACAGGGCATGGTAGGTTTTAGGGTTCAGAGTGGGAAGTTGGGTAGTTTTTAGGACAGGGTGGAGTAAGTTTTAGGGTTGAAGGTGGCGGCAGTGGGTCAGGGTAGTATTTAGAAGAGTTCATGGTGGAGGCAGGGGGTCGGAGTAGTTTTTAGGACAGGGTGGAGTAGGTTTTAGGGTTCAGGGTGAAGGTGTTGGGGCCGGTGTAGTTTTTAGGACAGGGTGGGGTAGGTTTTAGGGTTCAGGGTGAAGGTGTTGGGGATGGTGTAGTTTTTAGGACAGGGTGGGGTAGGTTTTAAGGTGCAGGGCATGGGCTGGGGGGTTGGGATAGTTTTTAGGACAGAGCTGGTAGGTTTTAGGGTTCAGGGTGGGGGAAGGAGGGTTGGGGTAGTTTATAGAACAGGGTGGGGTAGGTTTAAGGGTGCAGGGCAGGGTAGGGGGTTGGGGAGTTTTTATTTAGTACGGGGTCGTTTTTAGTACAGGGCAGGGTAGGTTTTAGGGTTTAGGGTGGGTTAGGGTAGTTTTTAGGACAGGTCGGGGTAGGTTTTTAGGTTCAGGGAGGGGGCTGGTCGGGGTAATTGTTAGGACAGGGCATGGTAGGTTTTAGGGTTCAGAGTGGGAAGTTGGGTAGTTTTTAGGAGAGGGTGGAGTAAGTTTTAGGGTTGAAGGTGGCGGCAGTGGGTCAGGGTAGTATTTAGAAGAGTTCATGGTGGAGGCAGGGGGTCGGAGTAGTTTTTAGGACAGGGATGGGGCAGGTTTTAGGGTTCAGGGCAGGGGCTGAGGCAGTCGGGCTATGTTTTAAGACACAGTGGGTGGGTTTTAGGGTTCAGGGTGGGGCAGGGGGTCGGAGTATTTTTAGGACAGGGCAGGGTAGGTTTTAGGGTTCAGGGAGGGTTAGGATAGTTTTTAGGACAGGTCGGGCTAGGTTTTAAGGTTCAGGGAGGGGGCTGGGTTGGGGTAATTGTTAGGACAGGGCATGGTAGGTTTTAGGGTTCAGAGTGTGAAGTCGGGTAGTTTTTAGGACAGGGTGGAGTATGTTTTAGGTTTGAGGGTGGCGGCAGTGGGTCAAGGTAGTTTTTAGGAGAGGGCAGGGTAGGTTTTAGCGTTCAGGGCGGGGGCAGAGGGGTCGGGGTAGTTTTTAAGACCGGGCGAGGTAGTTTTTAGGACAGGGCGGGGTAGGTTTTAGGACAGGGCGGGGTAGGTTTTAGGGTTCAGGCTGCAGGTCAAGGTCGTTTTTAGGACAGGGTGGGGTAGCTTTTAGGGTTCCTGGTGGGATGTCGGGGTAGTTTTTATGAGAGGGCAAGTAGGTTTTAGGGTTCAGGGTGGGCATAGTGGGCCAGGGTAGTTTTTAGGACAAGGCAGAGTAGGTTTTAGGGTTCAGGGTGGGAGTGGGGGGTCGGGATCGTTTTTGAGGACACAGCTGGGTAGGTTTTAGAGTTCAGGGTGGGGCGGAGGATCGGTGTAGTTTTTCGGACAGGGTGGGAGAAAGTTTTAGGGTTCAGAGTGTGGTTGGGGTAGTTTTTAGGACAGGGCAGGGTAGGTTTTAGAGTTAATGGTGGAGGCAGGCGGTCAGAGTAGTTTTTAGGATAGGGTGGGGCAGGTTTTAGGGTTCAGGGCAGGGCCTGGGGCTGAGATGGTCGGGCTATGTTTTAAGACACAGTGGGTAGGTTTTAGGGTTCAGGGTGGGGGGTTGGGTAGTTTTTAGGGTAGGTCAGGGTAGTTTTTAGGACAGGGCAGGATAGGTTTTAGGGTATAGGGAGGGTTTGGGTAGTTTTTAGTGCAGGGCGGGGTAGGTCTTAGGGCTCAGGGCGGGGGCAGTGGGTAGTTTTTAGGACAGGGCAGGGTAAGTTTTATGGTTCGAGGTGGGGGTCGGGGTAGTTTTTACGACAGGGCAGGTAGGTTTTAGGGCTCAGGGCGGGCACAGTGGGTCAGGGTAGTATTTAGGACAAGGTGGGGTAAGTTTTAGGGTTCAGGGAGGGGGAGGGGGGGTCGTGTCGTTTTTGAGGACACAGCTGGGTAGGTTTTAGAGTTCAGGGTGGGGCGGAGGATCGCTGTAGTTTTTAGGACAGGGTGGAGTTAGGTTTTAGGGTTCAGGGTGGGGTTGGGGTAGTTTTTAGGACAGGGAAGGGTAGGTTTTAGAGTTCATGGTGAAGGCAGGGGGTCGGAGTAGTTTTTAGGACAGGGTGGGGCAGGTTTTAGGGTTCAGGGCAGGGGCTGCGGCTGCGGCTGAAGCGGTCGGGCTATGTTTTAAGACACAGCAGGGTAGGTTTTAGGGTTCAGGGTGGGGGGTTGGGTAGTTTTTAGAGTAGGTCTGGGTAGTTTTTAGGACAGGGCAGGATAGGTTTTAGGGTATATGGAGGGTTTGGGTAGTTTTTAGGACAGGGTGGGGCAGGTTTTAGGGTTCGGGGCTGGGGCTGAGGCGGTCGGGCTATGTTTTAAGACACAGCAAGGTAGGTTTTAGCGTTCAGGGTGGGGGGTTGAGTAGTTTTTATGGTAGGTCAGGGTAGTTTTTAGGACAGGGCAGGATAGCTTTTAGGGTATAGCGAGGGTTTGGGTAGTTTTTAGGACAGGGCGGGGTAGGTTTTAGGGTTCAGGGCGGGGCAGTGGGTAGTTTTTAGGACAGGGAGGTGTACGTTTTAGGGTACAGGGCGGGGGCAGTGGGTCAGGGTAGTTTTTAGGGTAGGGCAGGGTTGGTTTTAGGGTTCAGGGCAGGGGCTGGGGGTCAGGGTCATTTTTAGGACAGGGAGGGTAGGTTTTAGGGTTCAGGGTGGGGCGGAGGGGTCGGGGTAGCTTTTAGGACAGGACGGTGTAGGTTGTAGGATTCATGGGCGGGGTGGGGTGTTCGACGTATTTGTTGGAACAGGGCGGGGTAGGTTTTAGGGTTTAGGCTGGGGTGAGGGGTCAGGGCAGTTTTTAGGACAGGGTGGGGTAGGTTTTAGGGTTGAGGGTGCGGTTGTGGTAGTTTTTAGGACAGGGCAGGGTAGGATTTAGGGTTCATGGTGGGGGAAAGCGGTTGGGGTAGTTTTTAGGACAGGGCAGGGTAGGTTTTAGGATTCAGGGTGGGGGAAAGGGTTTGGAGTAGTTTTTAGGACAGGGTGGGGTGGTTTTTAGGACAGGGCAGGGTAGAGTTTAGGATTTAGGGCACGGGCGTGGGCTTAGGATAGTTTTTAGGACAGGGCAGGGTAGGTTTTTGGGTTTAGTGCGGCGGGATGGGGTAGTTTTCAGGACAAGGTGGGGTAGATTTTAAGCTTCAGGGTGGGGTCGGAGTAGTTTTTAGGACAGGGTGGGGTAGGTTTTAGGCTTCAAGATTGGGGGCAGGCTTTCGGAGTCATTTTTAGGGCAGGGTGGGGTAGGTTTTAGGGTTCAGGGCAGGGGCTGGGCTAGATTTTAGGACAGGCAAGGGTAGGTTGTAGGGTTTAGGCTGGGGTGGGTGGTCGAGTTCGTTTTTAGGACAGGGTGGGGTAGGTTTTAAGGTTCAGGGTGGGGTAGTTTTTAGAACAGGGCAGGGTAGGTTTTAGGGTTCAGGGGTTCAGAGTCGTTTTTAGGACAGGATGGGGTAGATTTTAGGGTTCAGGGCAAGGGGTGGGGGTTGGGCTAGTTTTTATGACAGAGTGGGTAGATTTTAGTGTTCAGGGTGGGTTGGGGGTTAGGTAGTTTTTAGGGTAGGGCAGGGAAGTTTTTAGGATAGGGCAGGGTAGGTTTCAGGGTTTAAGGCGGGTTTGGGTAGTTTTTAGTACAGAGTGGGGTAGGTTTTAGGGTTCAGGGCGGGGGGCCAGGTAGTTTCTAGGATAGGGCGGAGTAGGTTTTAGGGTTCAGGGCAGGGGTCGGGGTAGTTTTTTAGAAGAGGGCGAGGTACGTTTACGGTTCAGGGTGGGGGCAGTGGGTCAGGATAGATTTTGGACTAGGGTAGGGTAGGTTTTAGGGTTCAGGGCAGGGACTGGGGGGTCGGGGTAGTTTTTAGGACAGGGAGCAGTAGGTTTTAGGGCTCAGGGTGGGGGCGGAGGGGTTGGGGTAATATTTAGGACAGTCCGGTGTAGATTTTAGGGTTCATGGCAAGGGTGGGGGGGTCTGCGTAGTTTTTAGGGCAGGGTGGGATAGGTTTTAGGGTTTAGGCTGGGAGCTGGGGGTTGGGGTAGTTTTTAGGAAAAGGCAGGATAAGATTTTAGGATTCAGGGCAGGGGCGGGGGTCAGGATAGTTTTTAGGACAGGGCAGGGTAGGTTTTAGGGTTCAGGGCAGGGGCGGGGGTAGGGGAGGTTGCATCACACAGCCATGGATGTCGTTACCATGTATACCTTTACTAAACATGTTTTTACAACAAAGTTTGTTGTAAAGGCCTGAGTGGTAAAGGCATGCGTGGTAAAGACGCGTTCATGGTTCCAACTGCGTTGTTAAGCCATGCGTGGTTCTGCCATGCGTGGTTCTGCCATACAACCCTCAGGCAGACTTCAGGAAAACCACAATGAATTGCCCCCAATACAATTTTCGTTTTTTGTTTTAAGCTCAAGTCCAGTTGGGCATCTGAGCTTCTGTTAAAGCGCCCACTTAGGCCCAGATTTATGAAAATGTGGCGCATCAGCTCTGATGTGCCACTTTTTCTGGGCACCCCTACCGGCACCTAACAACACCATGGTTGTACCGTAGTTAACAAACGCGCACCATGGCGGTAGTTAGAACAACAGCGTCAACATTTTTGACACTTTTGTGGCACTGTGTTACACTAGCATCAAAAATGTTGACGCTAGTGTAGCAAAGTGCAAGCAGGTCCATTGATTTAGATGGGTGCGTCATTTTAATGTGTGCTCTGAGCAGGTGTTAAAAATGACGGAAAAATGGCGTAGTGAAATCTGTTATATTTCACTGCAGCATTCTTTTCGGGCCCCCTAGCGCCGGAACGCCCCCTTGCATACATTATGCCTAGTGCAAGTGGTTACAAAGTGGCGCAATAAATGCATTGCGCCACTTTGTAAGTATGCCGTGGGGGAATTGTCACCTTAACGCCACATTTGTGTTAAAAAAAATGACGCAAAGTGGGCACTAGGGGCGTCTTAATACTAGCATGTGTGTATCTTTCTCTTGCATTCCATTCTATGTTATGCAGTAATCCAGCAAATCACTGATATAGGATTCAATTTTACAGACTGTCCAGTCTTCTAACACAATTTATGAAGTTTGAATCACTAGCTGAAATCATGAGGTTGAATCACTAGAATTTATTAATTTCCTTCGCAAAATTGTTTTACTATTGATTTAAGATGACACATTTTTACAAAAAAACACTTTAAAAAGTGCACACAATTGCATTCATAGTAAAGTAACATCAATGTTTTGTTTAGACTAATCCACAGAGTAAAATCATTGGAAATATCTCAAATAATTTGCATCAATATGTATGAGAAGAGAAGTATGGCATACAAGAGTGTGACATTGCACCTAAAATCCGTTTACTTTAATGAGGGTACAACTAATAGTTTAATTAATTCATTTATCAAGTTTCTACTGAAGCTAAACATATGCATATCTATTAATTAATTCCTCCATGGACCCATAACACCCATTACATACCTTTCTCTGAACTGAAGAATTCCAAAAGTTGCTCGGACACCCCCCTGATTTGGACTTCAAGGCTCTTTTTGCCAAGTCCCAAATTTCTCATGGTGGTCATACCAAAGCGCCTCTGCTGCTTCCAGGTGTGGCCATTGGAAAATAAAATCCCTGCAGCAAAGAGCAACACATATTGCTGGGGCATTTACAGTTACAGATTATTTTTACTATTCATGTTTAATGTCACCATAAGGTTCTCCTGCTTCGACAGAAGACATGTTAAGATTTAGAGTGAAGATGTAACAATTTTGCTGCAGTGGGTAAAGGATCTGTGAACAGCCAAGGCCACGTGACCACCAATTAATAACACATGTACACAAATGAAACATCAGTCCTCTTGTGTCTGGTAACAATACAGGAGTTTGTGTGGCATGTACACATGTATAGTTTTTAAAGTACAGGTGATCTCTTTCTGGGTGTTCTAAGGTTCGGGTGTGCAGAGTGTTTCTCTGTTGCTTGACATGTGTGCACGTCTGTGTCTATGTACTGGGGCATCTGGTTTGATATATGTATGCGATTCTTAATGGAAGTGGGCAGTTTGCATCCTACATAGACACACACAGAATCAGTTTGACATGTGTGACTTGTATAGGTTTTTATAATGTTGCCTAAAACACAGGTTGTAATGGTGATTGTTACACACAGGTGTGTAAACGCATGTCCTTTATTCACTCAAATGGCTGGAGGCCACGGGGACATAAAGATAAGCCATCCCCTCTTTAGGCCACCCATCAACTGCCCTCTCAACATTCCAGTCAAAACCCAGTAGCTAAGAATATACACTGATAGATTACATGGCATGTCACAATATTACTAAACTATAATTTTAATTTACAACACAATTCCACCTTTTTATTTTTTTTAACCGCAGCATAAGAAAAAACGCAGGAATAAAAACGACAGCAAGCATATACTTTAAGGATTTTCAAGACAAAATAAAAACAAATGCAAATAATATGGAAACAAAGAGGAAAGATTAAAAAGGAAGAGGAAAAACATATCCATAATCATTTGTTATAGCATATAAATTATTTTGAGTTTTTAGGAGGCTTAATCCCCCTACCAGAAGTGTTAAATTTCACAGGATCCAATTCAACAGCGATATCTGTTGTTTGATCTCCACCGGAAACATCCTGAGGTACACCAGATTTTTGACTGTTGGAAAAACTCAAATTACATTGCAAACAACGCAAAAGATCTGATGTTCCTTCCATGAATCCCTTTGGAGGACCTCGCTGTGCGCCATCGCTTCACAAGTTTTTTCAACCGCTACACCATAATCCATCAACCACCAAAACTATATCCTTTCTCCAAGTTTGTCCTTGTATTCATTATCTCAGGCACACTTTCAGCAACAGCAATCTTGCTCAAATGCCAAACGCAACCATCACCCACTTTATCAGCATTTTCCATCACTTTAACAATTGTCCTGGACTCACTGAAGCTATAGCTTACTTTTGGTATTTTCCTGCTAATTTTCATTCATTCCCACTGCCCAATCTTCAGTAGTACATCAGTCACATTATGTTTGGCGTCATCATACGTTTTGGATCTAACTAGGTATCGCTTCAATAGTTTTCCTAATATACACAAAATTTCACTACACAAGTCTACTTTTCTTCATCCAACCAGTATTGCTGTTAAAAAATTGGATGTGTTCCCTCATAATCACAAAAGGACTTATGCCAGTGGATTCTTGTCTGGTGATCCTGTAAGCCAACAACATCTTCTTTACCTCCGATTCCCATTTCTTCCTCGCATTACTAGCAAGCGGAATAATGCCCTTAATCATTTGATTCATTCTCTCCACCGCACCATTCCCACTTCAATGCTAAAGCAAGGTACATTTGTGTTTAATTCCTGACAGCCTCCAAAAAACTATCATTTCATGAGGTATAGATTGAACTCTATTATCAGTCAGGATGGCTGTTGGTAGCCCTTGCTTACAAGCACAACCATCCAAAAACATAGTGTGAAACCTAGGGCTCTATTACGAGATTGGCTGTCTTGTGACCGCCAAACTTGTGGTGGTGGTCGGACCACCGCACTCCTGGCGGTCCGACCGCCATATTACAACCCAGGTGGTCAGACCACCAGGGAACTAGCGCAACTACCAGAATAATAGATCCTGACGGGGTGGTGGCGGTCGGAGTCATGGTCAACCACAGCGGTGCTGAGTTTAATGCTGATGATGGGGTCCCCGCCATGAAAAGGCTAGCAGAAAGGCAGTGCTGGGGGCCACAAGGGGGCCCCCTACACTGCACATGACCATGTCCAGACAGTGTGTATTCTGAGAGTGTGAGACGGAGCCGAGGCCAATGTCGCCGCACTGTTTCCACCGGGCTGACCGGCAGAAACCTTTTAATACGGAGGATTACGGCAGTCAGCCCGGTGGAAACATAGTAATAGGGCCGGCAGTGGGATTGACCTCCACCTTTGCGGTGGTCTCCTCCCAACGGGTCTGACGGCCGACGGTGGGTCCGCCAGACTCATAATGAAGCCCTTAGTGTCTACCTTCTCAACAATCTCTTTTCAAATCCACATTACATACAAATTAAGAAGTGCCACTATGTACCTGCAAGTCCCATACTCCCAAATAATTAGTTCCATCAGATCCATTGCCACATCTTCTCACATGAAAGTATAACATTCTATGTGACACAAGAGAGGTCTGAAAGTTTTGTGTGTCTTATTTGCATCCTCACACCCCATGCCGTTTCTCACAACTCTGTTTTCAAATCAATACCCAGCCACCAATAAAGCTCCTTGATTCTCCCCTTAGTCCTTGGAATATCCATGTTACCTTCATGACATAAAACAATGATCTTTTCTCTTAACTTACCCAATGGGATTAACCTCTTATATCTCACTGAAAATCATCTATCCACACACAATTTGTTCTCAACTTTCCAGAAAGCTCAGAGATTGAAATGCAATTCACACTTTTTAGTCCAGTCATCCTTTTTATGTCAATCATCTGAGACATTAGCAGCCAGCCACTCACTTGGCTGAATAACAGAAACATAAGCAATACCCTAATCACTCTAAGTACGATCATCCAGCTTGAACATGGGACTGGACATCCTACTAAGAATAACAGAAGTCACATTCTTGGGTCCTGGAGTGTACTTTCCATCATATTAGAGATCCTGAAGCTGCATTGATAATCTGGCAGTTTTAAAAGAAGCTTTAGTTAAACCATCCATGATGAGTAATTTCATCCATGGCTTGTGATAACTTCTTATAGTGAATCCTTTATCCCAAATGTATTTGCAGAAATATTTCACACCCCAGGCAGAAGCCATCACGCCTCTCCCAAAAACTTTCGTAGCGAGTAATGAATGGAAATGCAATCACAGCTTCGCTTCCATCCTTACACATTTGAGTAAGCACAGTGCCTAACACTTTGCTCCTGGCATCAATTGTTCCAGAATTTTCAGTGGTGGGATCACATTCTTGCAGCTTTACTAATAGCTTCCCTAACGTCTTCAAAGCAGATCTGAAAATTATTCAACCATTTAAATTTCAACTTTTTATTCAGTATGGACCTAATGTGAAATGTTTGTTCAGGAATCACTTCAGCAAACTTGCATTAACACTCAGCCCTTCCAAGGTATCATCTGAGATTTTCCTTGGAGTGCAGTACTGATGTCTTTTGGATTCCCTCTATCAATTTCTCCTTGTTTTAATACCACCTTTGCCTATTTCATGACCAAGGTAGGTAACTTTGTTAAACAACTTTACACTTGCTGATTTCTGCTACTAGACCTCTATATTACAAAGTCTCCAGCATTTTAAATAGACTTTTTTATCCCTCCCAATCACCATCATATCATCTTGGAAGTGCATCACCCCAGGCACATCACCATCAACCTTTGAAAACAGCTGCAGTTGAGGCCACTGAAAAAAGCATGTCACAAAACCTATATCACCCAAAGAATGTGATGAAAGCAGTCAAAAACTGACTTTCTGAAATCAAAGCAATGCTGAAGATTGAGTCTCAAAAACATTTGGCAAGTCTGTTAAGAGTAAACATTTCACCAATTTATGGCAAGTGGAATTGATTTACCACAATATTGCTATTAAGACACCTTAAGTCATCACACAACGTGACTTTTCCATTTACCCGGTGTGCCTTGACCAATGGAGAAATCCATTTAGCTAAACAAATAGGTTCTATAACATTAGTATCCAGTACATTTTTCAGTTAATTCTTGACTTTATCCCTAACTATGAGAAGAATATTCCTCATCGTCTGATTCCTTGATTTAGCAGAAGACTTAAGAATAATCTTAGGTGTGAACTGCTTTTATTTTCCAATATTTTCTTCAAAATCCTTCGGAAATTTTCTGAAAGCTAAATTCTTGGTATTCACACTATCACAAGCAACCAGCACTTGTTCAAGGCTACTGGGGTTGATTTTTATATGCAACGCTCTTTGATCTTTCCAACCCAACACTGAAGGACCATCCATGGTAATATAAGCCTTACACAACACGTTTCTACCTTTACATTTAAAAGTAAAGTGCTTTAACCAACATATCTACACTGCCTCACTATAGCATCCAAGCCTGGTATCAGTTGGTTCAAGGAGATCATCAATTTGTTTTCACAAATTCATCTTCCTAAATCTTTTTGTGATAATAGTATATGGCAACCCAGAGTCCTCCTCTATTTGTAATTGAACACCCCCCACTGTAATCTAGGGCATGGAATTTATCTTGATATTATAGTCGTTTGACACTGAATGATGTTCATTTATTGCTATATATTTTCCTCTTTGTTGCTTGGACGTATTTCTGCACACCCTTGCAAAATACCCGTATCACCGCATTCAATACATTTAACACTGCGATCAGGAAATTTTGCTGTGTGCTTTAAAATTTATATCAGGCCATATTGAATTTCATTGTTTGCTGCACTTGTCTCTTGCTTCTTTCCTTTTCTTTGTTGCCTTTTACTTCAGGGACCTCTTCCATTGTATCTTCAAAACATCTGTGACTTTGTCTAAAGGAGCCTTAGCACTTCTTTCCAACACTTCTGCTTTTTAAACAAAGGCTATGATGTCCTGCAAAGGAGAATCTCCACTAATCCCCAAGCTACTCCTGAGCTCAGGTTTTTTGCGTGTATGACAATTTGATCTCTGATAAAATTGTCACTGATGCACCAAACGTGCAGTTGACAGCCACCTTCTTTAGAGCCAACAAACAGCTTATAATGTCCTTTTTTTTGCTTGCATTGGAAAAAACTATAACGATTTACAATAGTACAAGCAGATGAGTACATCATTGATAATATTGTCGAAAACTTCAGTATCTCTGACATCTCTTTCTTTCTTCTACCTTCGATTACCAATTTGCAGAACTTCAGATTTTAAACAGTGTAGCTGTAGATGTTTCTTTCAGCAGATAACACCATACCCTCATCTTTAATTGCCAATGTATAAAATAATCATATCATTCAGTCCAGGACATGAACAGCAGTCCAGGTGTGGACAAAATGTCTCTGGGTGGATTCAAGTTTCTATTAGGAGGTGTATCCATTTTCTAAGTATATATCACCAGTAAATGCAAAACAGTTTAGGCTGCTGAATAAGTCTTGGCAACCTTGGAGCACTGTTTGCCTTTGTTTTCCAGGCAATGCTAGTGAGCATCCGGTCCCACATGAGAAGCATCTTTTGGTTCCCATGCAGTGTCCGGTGAGTACGCTCACCTGCAGTAGATGCCTTTGGAAGTCAGCTATACACAGGCAATGATATGTCTGAATCTAAAAGAGCTCCCGGATAACAGTCCTTCTCGCCATGTTGCATGAATGGAGATGAAGTTAACAGTCCCCTTGAGTGTGTACATGGGGTTGTAGCTTCCAACTTGCAGCTGAAATTTAATGATTATGCTCCACAGAAGTTTGTAAACTCAGGTCTTTTATTCACCTGAACAGCTGATAGCCACAGGGACAGAAAATACAGCTGCCCTCTCTTTATGCCGCCCATCAACTTCCATTCACCCTCACTACATTCCATTCAGAACCCATGTTGTATCTAAGAACACACAGTAAAAGATTCCAGTATATCACCATTTTACTAAACCATAAACCACTACCCAGGCCTTGCTGTATGTTGACATGGTCATTGTTCATGCACTGAATACCTTGGGGTCCATGATGAAAGCATTAGGACTCGAAAACTGGTATTCTTAGTTTCTGACAACAGCCTTTCATTTTGAGCAAATACAATATGTGCTTAATTGTCATGTTTTCTGTGGTTCATATTAACTGGCCAGAGAAGGGAACTTCCATTCTCTAAGCTTTTTAATAAACACAGTAGCTAAAATCTGGGTACAAGAAGAAATGGTCTTGCATGTTCTATCCTGGAGGAATGGAAAGGGCAGTGCAAGAAAACTGGCGCATCAGCACTGATGCGCCAGGTTCTTGTAAATATGCCCCTAAGACTCTTGTTAGGCATTGTCAAATTCAAACTCATATCAAATCTTATTGTGCGCATTTTGTAAGGCACCCTTATATTTTGTTCCAAACATATACCACAACATTGAAAAGAGCAAAAAAAGAAAACATTCTGCTGTCTAAATGTAGTGGCTATAGACTTACAATAAAAAAACGAAATTAAAAAATTCATATAATCATCAGAGGATGCTTCAGGAGCTCCCTTTCAAGGAGGTGTACTTAGAATAAGTATAGAATCACTGTTGTAGTTTTAATGCATAGTAGAGGAAATATCTTATTGGTGGAAGGAAAAGATACTATTAGGGTCAATTTACTGTAACCTGGATATGTAGTCTAAACACCCAAGTGTTACTGAAAAAGTGTGACTAAAGAAGTAAACAGAATTGATAGTGAATGGAAAGGAAAGAAAACATTGATGGGTCAACTATTGACCCACTAGGTCTAGCGCTCAAGTGCACTTCTTTTCAGGCGGGTGTGCACTTGCGATAAGGTAAAATCAATCTCTCATACTACAGAAAACAGCAAATGGCTGAAGCGGACATCCCTATTGCCCCATGGTGTATGATGCGGTGGGCAGGAACAACATGTGAAAGACTGTTGCACAGACCAGTGGATGAAAATCGCTGACCCAAAGCCTCTCTATGTTTGTATTTTAAGCCAAACATCCCCTCTAGTTGAGACTGAAAAAATGGTAGTTCTGCTGTGTAAAACATATACTATCCATTCATGAGCTTAATCTCTGCCTCTTCAGAGGGGCCCCTGCTTTTAGATCTTATGAAGTATAACTCTCTCTAAAAATCTGTTGGACAAAAACTACGAAAAGGTTGTATGCAAAAATATGAAATACAAAATTATTGATCTGCAAAAATAGACTCCAAAATATTGATTGGCACAAGATCATCAATTTAAGCATACTTTAAAGGGTTTAGATTCACTATTCTAACTCCACAAGTTATTTCCTCAATAGGATTTGCCTGAAATCCTGAATGCTGGGAGTGCAGCCAACTTGATGCTGCTTGAGTTCTAATTGGAGTTATCCAGCTGTTCTGGTGAGTTTCGACCATACCAACCTCTTGAGAACCCCAGGGTGTGGACAGCAGCTCCACTGCATGACTGAGGATTCTCTGGAAGAGCCTTGCTGACATGTGCTGGCTGTCTTAGTGGTGTCGGAAATTTGAATTCTTTCAGGGCTTGGGGGTGGTCTCCAAATGACACATGTAGCCCTGAAGTGAGATTAGCTTCAATAATGAACACAGCTCCTTTCCTGGCTGGCCAGTTCTTCATCTCAAAAGTGGCCACCTTGAAAAGGTTTTCAGAATTTTATAGTAGTCTCCCCCTTTTTCAGTCTATCACAAGAGCTCCTGCTGGCAGGAGGTGCCAGTCTTTTAGGGTAGCACTGTGAAATTGTGCCAAGAGAGGCCATCTGTTTTACAGGTTTCATTAGTAAAGTGATGGAAAGGAAGGACATACAACAATGAGATAGGCTTCCTTCCTTTCCTCTAAATATGGAGTCATGTTTGGCAATCTAGCCATACAGGGTTCCAGTGCACTTCGGTGTCCAACACTTTCATCCCATATACATCCTGTGCCATCCGCGCACAGCTTGCCATTAGTGGGAGATTAAGGTATCATCAATCCAGTCCCATGGTAGGATACCACCCTTCTTTTGAGGCTTCCTCCTTCCTCGCCAACCACCCTTGTTTGCTTGTGGGACCTGGGCGGCCTGTCTGTTCATCTCACCTTGCCTCTTGTGCCAGGCTGAAATTTTTCATCCTTCCCTCTCGGTACACTCACCACATGCACTGCCAGGCGTGCATTTTAGTCTTCATTTACACTGGTGGCTAGTACATAAAACAACTTGCAGCCTTCGTGTGTGCTCCCTTCAAAGGGTCTCTTTCTACAACTCTTTGAAATTAAGGTCCTTTTGAAGGACCATGACGACATCAAAGTTGAAGATGGGGTAAGTTTTTCCTTCCTAACTTATAAAGAAGTAGAGATCAGTATCTTCTTACCATTAGTTCCAACAAATGCCACTGTGAGTGGATTTGTAGGTCGTCCAGAGAATTGCTCAGAATGGGAGATGAGGGCATTTCTTACCGTCTGGTACCCATTGAGTACAATCATTGGCTTTCCTCCCAGCCATATAGTGAAGACGTCCCCATATGTCTTTGCCAGCTGTGGAGATAAGAGTTAAAACACTTTCAATAAAAATAAAGTAATATTGCTTACTTATTAATTATGTTCACTCGTGCATACATTCCCTAAAGTAAAGAAAATCAAAAACCTTAATGGCGCATTAGACCTCTACCCTGATCTGGTTGAACATTTCTTAGTGTTTGTCAGGTTGCTTCTTACACTAATTCTCTTTGCTTAGGACTGCAGATATATTCTTGTGCTCCAATCCCAAACCAGGATTTCACATTTGTGGCCTATTGAGAGCCCTGAGTTATTACAAAGAATTGTCAGAAAATGTATTTGCACCTATTTTAGCTACCCCTAATGCCCATTAGGAGTTGAGTGCAATTTGCACTCTTTTTTTAATTCATAATTTTTATTGAGGTTGTTTGTAAAGACGAGAATAACAGTGGTAATTAACACATATCTAATAATGGTTGATAGTTAAGAGATCATATCATATGGAGAAGTCCACGGTTTGTCAATGCATAGCAGGATTAATGAAACTCAAGTGGGGCTACGTTTGAAGTTTTATCCTACCTAAGACTATTTATTATATGTATCCGACTGACTATTGTACGTTAGAGACAAAGGATAGTAGAGTTAGCAAGACAGAATAGAAATAGAAAGCAGGAAGGACTCATAACTAAGACTGACGTGAGCAAGGGTACACATCACAGTTCAGTGCACTTTGAGTGTGGATAAGCAGTAGAGGGTAGTAAGAGGTTGGGTGGAAGTTGCATATTGTACATATTTATGGGGGTTTCTAATTCAGCACAACGAGTAGTTTGTCCCAAAAAAGGCTGATTATGGTATCTTATGTTATATGTTCTTTGGGTAAAGCATAAGCAGCCCAACTGTGGCCAGAACTAGCAATGGCTTGCATTTTTCCTATAAGAGAAAATAGATTTGATCCCTTGTACCAAGAAGATGTCTATCTCTAAGAGGTCTGGCTGAATCACTGGCGGTACAAAGTCTTCAATAAACATTCCTAGTGTTACCATTATGCTGTTTAAGTTTACTTGCATATCTAGACTTGCTTTTTGAAGTTTCTTATCACCATTCCAAAGGGCTGAACATATTTACAATGGAATAAGATAAGTGCTAGATCCTCAGTGTTTCTTTATAGTTCAGCATTGATTTAAGTAAACCCGCATTTGAAGTCTATCTGGAATACAAAACTATCCATGGATCGACCGCAGAGGCAAGAGGGGGCCTGAAAGAAATTGAAAAGATTTGAAGTCTATGGCAAAGCATTTGTGGATATGTTTACATAAGGGCTATAAAAACAATGTAGAGGGGAGGGCCTTGTAGAAACAGATGATTGCACAGCCCACCAACCCAGGTTGTAGGGAAAGATTGTGTTTCACTAGTCAAAGGAGGGGTCAAGAATCGAATCAACTTAAATGTTGGAAATGTGTTGCTAACATCCTCTGCGTTCTTGAGTGTTGACTCCATTGTATGTAGAATTGCCGTTATGTTGTAGGGAACTTAATTTTTAATTAAATATTTAATCAAATAAAATAAAATAAAAATATTTTTCTGAAGTTTATATTAAATAACAATTCCATTTAAAGTAAAACAAATTTTATTTTCTCATTATATATTGCTAATTATTAAAAGTGATGTGTTCACTTAATTAAAGGTAATTTAATTATATTTTAATGAAATATAATATATGTTTTTTTAAATAAAAATAATAATTATTTTTTAAAAATAAATGTATTTTTATATAACATTTTTAATAAACTATTAATTTAACATTATTTCCTATAGAGTTTCATTTGAGAGCTTTGCCTCCATTCATTTCTATGGGAAGGTTGTTGTGGTGTGATGCTGGAATTATTAGGGCTCCGTTTTGGCTGAAGTAACTCTGCATTAAGAAATTTGGCTCCTCCTCTTTTCAGGAGGTGGAGACATGTTAATCTACATTTATGAGTCACTTTAAAATTGTAAATAGTGAATAGCCAAAAGAAGAAAAGTTACTCAAAAATGTGAGAAAACGTACAAGTGTAGATTCACTCATGTGTAACTTTACATTTGTTATTAGGCCCCAAATTGTTTATTGAATGTATAAATAAATGAGGACAATCTATGGAAGCTATTGAGGATTTCCTACTTGTTTGTATTATCCCTTCCATGTCTTTAATGTCATTAATTCTTAGTTTCTCTTTATTGAGTTTCATAAGATTACATAGCATCTTCCCAGTCTTAATGAATTCACAGAGTCTCTTTGATTTATTGTTGATGACCTAGGTGTAAGCTGGTGTGCTGAGGATTTTATCATATTCATATTTCATGAACTTCAGTTTGTATGCAGCCTCTAGGCCTGTTTCTGTAGGCCATCATGTGATCTAACTTGGTTATCTTTTTTGAAGTGTATTTAGTCTATGATTGTTATTTTTATTTATAGAGAGCATACTAATCATAATTCCACCCACAATGACTTTCAGAACATTCCATGTAATTTGTGGTGATGTGTATGGTTTGGTGTTTTCTATGATAAAGTTATTGATGGGAGTGGTCCTTTGCTTCAGACTTTTCAAATAAAGAATCAACCAACCTCCACTCAGTATTAATAGGCATTGTATAGTCTTGGTTGTAATCCATAGAGATGTATGCATGGTCTGGAACTATAATCTGTTCTTTTTTGGGGTTTGATGTTATGGAGACATGTGGGTTATCTGTCATTAAGTAATCAGTTCTTGAAAAGTGTTGTGAGGATTGGGTAAAACGTACAGTCCCTTCCAGTTGGGCTGAATAACCACCAAATATATATCTAGTTGTGAGTCGTGCATAGGTGTTACATTAGGCCTACTATTTATTCGGTCTGGTTCTGCATGAAGATGATATGTATAAACTCCAATTTGAAGGACAGTTGGAAGCCACCCCAGGACAATTATTGCTCACAGGGGAAGGTCTGCAGTTCTTTCCTGTCTTTCTTCGGTGTTGTAATTAACTACCTACCGTTTAGATTTCAGGTTGAGATTAATATTGAGAAGTCACATATTTTGGAAATAAGCACAATAATATTTTTTCCATTTCTGCTGACCAATGCGCATGTAGATTCTTCAGTCCAGCCGTCCTTCATTCGCATCACCTCCCAGCACCAGTCTGGTTTCTTGGAATAGAATTATGGGGGTCATTCTGACCCCGGCGGTCTTAGACCGCCGGGGCCAGGGTCGGCGGGAGCACCGCCGACAGGCCGGCGGTGCCCCGCAGGGCATTCTGACCGCGGCGGTAAAGCCGCGGTCAGACCGGCAACACTGGCGGTCTCCCGCCAGTGTACCGCCGCCCTTTTGAATCCTCCAAGGCGGCGCAGCTAGCTGCGCCGCCGAGGGGATTCCGACCCCCCCTACCGGCATCCAGTTCCCGGCGGTCCGCCCGCCGGGAACCGGATGGCGGTAGGGGGGGTCGCGGGGCCCCTGGGGGCCCCTGCAGTGCCCATGCCACTGGCATGGGCACTGCAGGGGCCCCCGTAAGAGGGCCCCTACGAGTATTTCACTGTCTGCTTGGCAGACAGTGAAATACGCAACGGGTGCAACAGCACCCGTCGCACCTTCCCACTCCGCCGGCTCGATTACGAGTCGGCATCCTCGTGGGAAGGGAGTTTTTCCCTGGGCTGGCGGGCGGTCTTTTGGCGACCGCCCGCCAGCCCAGGGAAAAACTTAGAATACCCTCTGCAGTCTTTCGACCGCGGAGCGGTATTTCGGAGGGGGGAACTCTGGCGGGCGGCCTCTGCCGCCCGTCAGGGTCAGAATGACCCCCTATGTGTCTGTGAGCTCATGGCACTAGTTTAGTGTTTTCTTTACTTTCACATGATAATTCAGACCTTTGATGGTCCTGACAGGCAATCTACTGCTGGATGAAATTCTTAGACCTGATGTTAAGATAGGGGATTTGGACATTAAGCATGTATGTCTCGGATTATTATTGATATAAGTGGTGCTCAAATAGTTGTCCATGCAGAACTGTGAGGATAAGGGTCTACTGTCCCCAACACTAAACATTCGGTTGTCTAGGAAGAATGTGTCTAATATGTATGAGAAACGAAATATTCTGTCTAGTGGTTTATTGTAGTTGTTGAGCTGGCAAGAATAGTCATAACAATTGGAGAAGAATAGGAGGAAAAGAAAAAAATAAGAAAAGATGAACATGAACTATAAACTATAAATTGAGAAAACTCTAGCCCCATAACCTATCCTTAGCCCTTCCCATAGCCATCTCTACATTCCCTGAAATATGTGAATCACTGTTGATACCACTTCACTCCTAATGAAGATAACAAGTAGAATCTAAGCCTGGTAATAAAGGCATAAAATATTACGTCCAAAGCAGCAAACTTGATGGCTAGTAACTTGTGACTAATCACAACCATAGGTGTAGATAGTAGTAAATCCAATAAATGAAAGTTACACACTTCCAGGAGGCTTCTCATTTTGCCGGTTCCAAAACCCAGAAGAAAAAGTAGGAAGAAAAATGTAAACTTTGAGAAGAGTGTTTTGTGTATGTGTGTGGAGGGGATTGTAGGAAACTAGCCCTTAGTTGTAGTACCCCCCTACTTTTTGCCTGATATTTGATGCCAACTTGACTGTGTGTGTGCTGGAATCCTGCTAACCAGGCCCCAGCACCCGTTTTCTTTCCCTAAAGCTGTACAATTGTTTCCACAGTTGGCACACAGATAAGTCCCTTGTAAAAGGTACCAGGGAAATCAAGGGCTCTGTGGCCTGAGAGAGTCTCTAAGGGATGCAGCATATATTATGCCACCCTAAGAGACTCCTCACCAAACACATGCACACTGCCATTGTATTTTGTGTGTTGGTGGGGAGAAAAAGGTAAAGTCGACATGGCATCCCTCCCTGGGTGCCATGCCCACAAACCACTGCCTGTGGCATAGGTATGTCACCCCTCTAGAAGGTCTTACAGCTCTAAGGCGGGGTGTACTACACAACAGGTGAAGGCATAGCTCCATGAGCAATATGCCCCTACAGTGTCTACGTCCATTGATAGTCCCTGTAAGTGCAGTGTAACCATATTGAGTACATGGGCTGGGCTAGGAGTTGGTCATTACGAACTCAACAGCTCCATGATGGCTTCACTGAATGCTGGGAATTATGGTATCAAACTTCTCAGCTCAGTAAACCCACACTGATGCCAGTGCTGGATTTATTGTAAAAGGCACACATAGGGCATCTTCTAGATGCCCCCTGAAAGTCACCCAACTCACTAGTGTGTGGCTGACTGGTCTATGCCAGCCTGTCACCACCAGACAAGTTTCTTACCCCAAGGGGTGAGAACCTTTGTGTTCTCCGGGGTCAGGGACAAAGCCTGCTGTGGGTAGAGGTGCTTCACACCTCCTCCCTGCAGGAACAGCACCACTTAGCAGTGAGCCTCAAAGCCTCCTGCCTTTTGCTCTGGTGCCTCAGGACCATCGAGCTAGTGGAAGATGCCCGCTCCCCTAGACCAAGCCCCACTTTTGGCAGCAGATCCAGCTGGAAAATTAGCAAACACCAGGAGGAGGGTCCACCCAAGCTGGGACCACCCCTAGGGTGCCCAGAGCTGAAGTGAACCCCTCCTGGCAGAATCCTCCATCTTTTGTTGGAGGTAAATAGCCAATAGGATAAGGTATGTGCCCCACTCCCTAAAGGGAGTGGGCACAGGAAGGGTGTAGCCACCCTCATGGACTGTAGCCGTTAGCTACTGCCCTCTGATCCCTGTAACACCCCTAATTCTAGTATTTAGGGGCACCCCTGAACCTTGCTCTTCAGATTCCTCGCAACCTAAAGAAGAAGGACTGAAGACCCGCACCAGCAGTGAAGACTCCAGATGACAACTGACTTGGCCCAGCCCTCCTGGCCTGTCTGCAGCTTCAAGACTCCTGCTACAAGAAGACGACTCATCCTGCAGGACCAGCGACCTCTACAAACCCTAATAGGACTGCCTGCCTTTCCTAAAGACCGGATTTCCCAAGGACAGCTGCCCTGTCCACAAAGAAACCTCCAACAAGGACTCCAGAGCCCTCCGGATCCGCGAGTCCTGCCCACTCTGCACTGCCCACCTGACCAGAGAGAGAACCCAGGCCCTAAGGGCCAGATTTAAGAAAAGTGGCACTGCATCCAAAGCAGTGCCACTTTTCTTCCACCCCTTAGCGCCCTCCTACGGCCACAATGTGCACGCCGTATTTAATATACGGCACACCATGGCGTAAGGTAGGGGCAATAGTGTCAACATTTTTGACACAATTGAGTACTGTGCAGGATTAGCACCAAAATGTTGGCGCTAATCTTGCACAGAACATAGGGGCCCATTGTAAACAATGGCATGTCCCATTTTAACGCCTGCTCTATGCAGGCATTAAAAACAGCTGGCAAAAATGACGCAGTGGGATATCTTAAATTCCACTGCTGCATATTTGTGGTCCCCCAAACAAGGGAACGCCCCCTTTGCATACATTATGCCTGGCGCAGGCATAATGTGGCACAAGGGATTACAAAGTGGCACAATGAATGCATTGCGCCACTTTGTAAATATGACGCTGCAAATTTGGCCTTGTTTAGCCACATTAGCATAAAATAATGACTCTAATGTGGCGCAAGGAGGCGCTAGGTCTTCTTAAATCAGGGCCTAAATATCTACTTTTGATATTAAGAAGTATTTCTTACCTGAAAACTGTCTTAACTGTGAATTACAAACATATTGCACTTGATACTTGAAAGTGATACTTTCTTCAAACTGTACTTACCTTCAACAAAGATCCTTTTGGTTCTAGAAATAAAGTAACAAAGAATATTTTTTGATGCATAAAACATTGGGCTGGAGTTAGCCATTGGGTGTGTGCCTCATTTCTTGACTGGGTGTGCACAACAAATGTTTTGCACAACCCTCTGACAAGCCTAACTACTCAACCACACTACCACAAAAGAGAGCATTAGAATTATCTACTTTAGCCTCTGTAAAGCTTCTGGGGAAACACTGGATGCCTCTGGGGATACACTGGATTATGTGTGCATTATACCTCACTGTACCTCACATTTGGTATAGTATATCCAGAGCCAGCTTCCTACAGGGGTGGCTTGAAAAATCTTTATGCAGCTAATCCGCATGGGGTCGGCTTTATATAGGGAGGCAAAAATTCAGCCCTATAATGTACCTTCTATGCTGTTGGGGGGGAGTTTCAGGACTTGAATCCATGATGTTAGTGTTTACTCCGAGCTCTGCAGATAAGGAGGAAGTAGTTTACACAATGCACACATACCTTGGTATTGCTGCATAAGGAGGGTCGTGCCTTTCCGCTCTAATTGGGCTTGCTGTGTTTCCAGACCCTGGGTCATTTTTTCAGTCGGTCTTTTCCCAAGAGAAAACAATTTTGTTTTTATTTAATCATTTCCAGAAAGTTTCTGCTTTGCCAGGCTCCTCTCCCAGTGTTGACTTTAGTGGGTGAGAGAGCAGCCTTGAAATGTGTGTGAAATGGAGACTTCATGCAATCTGTGTTTCACAGTAATCACAATTCATGTTAATTCCTGCAAAATGTGACTTCTCTTGCAAGAGCCAAACCCCTTTGTACCAGTGGGTAACAAGAACTCATTGGTACCATGGTGTAGCCTAGTCAGTGAGATTTGTGGGTGGGACACTGAGATTTCTCACCCATCTCCCATTAACGGCAGTCACCAAAAGGCCAGGTTTAGCGGAAGTGACATCACACGCTTTATGTTCACTCGCTGTTAGAAATGGGATCTCTAGTTAGCAGTGGTTTGCACCCTGTCCAAGCAGGGACCCTCATTCTAGTCAGGGTAAGGGAGTCACACAGCTAAGATAACCCCTGCTTGCCCCCTTGGTAGCTTGGCACAAGCAGTCCGGCTTATCTCAGAGGCAATGTGGAAAGTATTTGTACATGCACACAGAGCAACACAGTAAAAAAACTACAAAAGGACTCCACACCAGTTTGGAAAAAAAATCACTATTTATCAGAGTACAACAAGACCAAAATGACAAACATCCAACATACACAAGTCAAAATATATTGTTTTAAAAGTTTAAGCAAGTCTTAATCCATAGGAATCAATGGACAAAGTACCTGGGATGCATCAAAAACAAAGACAATGCGGGCCACAGGGGAGGTGAGGTGCTGGAAACACAAAGCAAAGTGTTGGTTCCTTACTGCGCAGAGGAGGTGATGCATCGATTCTTTCCTTGCAGGAAAGGTAATACGTCGATCTACGGACTCACAGGCTTCGTTCCTTACTGCGGAGCTAGGTCGATGAAAAATCAGCCCCCGGGGCGAAGCGTGGAAAATCCAGAAGCCCTGTGTTGATGGGACCGCGGTGAAACAGGCACTGCATTGATTCTGCAACTGCGAGACAGGCACTGCATTGATTTTTCAGTTGTGAAACAGGCGCTGCATCAATTTTTTTAGCCGCGACACAGGCGCTGCGTTGATTCTTCTAACATATCCTGACCCAGACATGTATTCAGCAGACAAGCAGAGGCACAGTATGGTTAAGCAAGAAAATGCCCACTTTCTAAAAGTGTCATTTTCAAACTTACAATTCAAAGACCAACTTCACTAAAATATGTATTTTTAAATTGTGAGTTCAGAGACCCCAAGCTCCACATCTTTATCTGCTCCCAATGGGAGATTACACTTAGAAGATATTTCAAGGCAATCCCCATGTTACCAAATGGAAGAGACAGGTCTTGCAATAGTGAAAAACAAAATTAGCAGTATTTCACTATCAGGAAATGTAAAACACACCAGTCCATGCCCTTTTTTTTAGATACACTGCACCCTGCATATTGGGTGGCCTTGGGCCTACTTTAGTGTAGGAAAAGAGAAGGTTTGGGCCTGGCAGGTGGGTGCACTTGCCAGATCAAAATGCCAGTTTAGAACTGCACACACAGACACTACAGTAGCCAGCCTGAGACGTTTGCAGGGCTACGCGTGTGGGTGGCACAATCAGTGCTGCATGCCCACTAGTTACATTTGATTTACAGGACCTGGGCACACATATTGCACTTTAAAAAAGACTTACTAGTAAATCAAATTTGCCAATCATGGATAAACCAATCTCCTTGCACTTTAGCACTGATCTGCAGTGCTAAAGTGCCCATTGTCCTAAAGCCTGCAAAAACGAAATGCAGCACAGTCAAAAACAGGAGGCCAGAGGCAAACAGTTTGGAGGTAACCCTGCAAAAAGGGTTATTTTCAAGAAACTCCCTCCCAGCCTAAAACCAGGGTAGGCCAATCAATACCTTGCTGGACTTCCCTGCTTAGGGTGACAGAACCTGGACAATGGCCCACTACTGTAGGGGCCCTTGCCAGTTCTATGCTGTTCTGAACCCAGCTGAATCCCTTTGTCTACAATCTCCGTGCCCACTGAACTAACCCAGGGGCAATGCTTCTCCTCATCTATGGACTCCATCTGTGCAACACTTAACCTTACCTTGCTCACAGATGCATCACAGTAGGCCGACAGTACCACCATGGACAACAGTGTGATGTGGTTCCATCCCCCACTTGGGTCTGACTTGGGTCCCCAACCCACGGGAAAACTCTGACCACAAGGACAACAAACAACAGAGGCCACAGACAGCTGTCAGTGTCAAGAGCCAGGTCCCAGGCCATCCCGGAGTCTCTAGCCTCTGTGGTTTCGAAAGTGCGGGGCAGTCACCCCAGGTGCCTTGCACCCTTTTTCCACTTCACCTCCCCCACCAGTTCAGGGGTGATATCCTGGCACTGGGCACTCAACTTAGGCTCTGTATCTCAGGCTGAGCTGAGGACGGGGTGGTCTCTCCCTATTCCTGTCCCTCTTGCTGGAATCCTGTACCTTCCGCTTTGGAGCGGTACCCCCAGAAAACTGAACTGTTAGAGCACCTTCGGCAGCCGCCCCTCTTAGTTCCTCTGACACCAGGGGCAACTGATTCCCCACAATGCAGTCTATTGGCATCTGAGAACAAACTATGACCCTTCTCTGGGTCATCTCCCCACTGCAGTTTAGGGACACCAAAGCAGAAAAAGTCCTGCCCGGGTCTGGAGTCACTCTACACACCTGGTGGGTGTACTGCTCTGGGGAAATTCGCCTTTCCACAACCATAGTCTGGCTAGACCCGGTGTCCCTCAGAGCAGTGACTGTGACCACCCTCTATTTTCACCTGGTGGAAGTGACGACTCCCACCTGCTGGGCTCACCAACTCACCCTCTGAGTTCACCTCCGAGTAAGGGAGTCTGTGGCATGGTCTATGACCTGCCCCTGGGGATTACCTCCCCCTAAGGCTACATGGGCCATTGTTGTAGAGGGGCAACCAGTGGGGGTTTTCTTGGGACAAACAAAGTCCTATTTCTTTTGTCCTAGCTGGGAGCACTCAAAGCAATGGGGTTGAAAATGGGGCGCCCTTGGCCACCGCCCACCAGAAACTCCCTCCTTCCTGTCAGAAGGGACATGGGAACCTTTTCTCCCCCCTTATCCTGGGACCTGTCTGTGTCTCCCTTGACCTCCCTGTCCTTTATCTGTTGGGGACCCCGTCCATCCTTGGCTGAGTCACCCACATACAACTTCTGTTGGACCCTAGTGCTGAGCCAGCGGTCAGTCTCCTTGGCAAGCTTCCTGGGGTTAGTAAACTTGCTGTCAATCAAGTGCTGGTGTAGCTCTGGAAAACGACGACTTGACAAGTGCTCCCATGCCATCAAATTGTACAGCCCCTGATAGTCTGTTACCTCGCTGCCCTTCCCCCAACCATCCAGTGATCCGCAAAAGGAATCAACATACTCCACTCAACTTTGAGAACCAAGTTTAATTCTCTTCCTAAACTTTACCCTTTAACTTTCTGGGATGAGACCACATCTCCTGGGTAGGGCTTCTTTCCTGGTGCAATACCTCATCTGATCTCCTTGCTCTAAAGCCAACAAGGTGTCTATAGGAAGCTGGCTTGGTGTGTGGTGAGCACCTATGGTTCTATCACCTTATACTAGGTCTAGGTATCCCCCTATTAGTGAAGTGTAGGCAGTGTCTAGGAAGCCACGGCTCTCTAGACGTAGCTGTGGATGAGCAGCCAAGGCTTACCTAGGCGACAATCAAAGCTTATTCAATACCACTACAGCCACACAGTACTTATACATATGAAAGAACCACACAGTGTTACAAAAATAAAGGGACTATATTAAAGTAACACAAATACTAAAATACTATAAAGGCAATACCCCAACTGGAGGTAGGTAAACACACTATGATATACACATTAGCAATCAATAAATAGCATGGAAAGCAATAGGCATTGGTAAAAGCAATAGCAAATAGTGAGGGCCCTAGGGGAGGGCCAAACCACATACTAAAAAAGTGAAATGTGAAAGTCAGTACCCCACCCAAGGAAGTGGAATCAGCAGAAGGGAGCTGGAGGAACTAGGAACCCCAAGAGGTGAATACCAGAGTGACCCCCAGCGACCAGGAGGACAGCGGTAAGTACCTGGTTTTCCACAAAACCAACACAAGGACTTAGGAAAAGGATTGTGCAAGACCCAGACAAGACTGGAAGAACCCAAAGGTGGATCCTGACAGGCGAGGACCTGCAAAGGAAGGGGTCCAAGTCCAGTTTGAGATGGAGTGTCCGGTTGTGGCAGGAGCCACTTCCCACCCTTCTGTGGATGGAGGACCAGGTTGGCGAAGAAGCTCAGGAGTGCAGCACAGGAGCAGAAGAGAAGTACCAGGAGTGATGCAAGTGATGTCCCACATCGGTGGTCGTGATGCAGTTGGTCACTGGTGCTGGAAAACCACCAACAAGCCTTGGCAAATGCCAGAGTTGGATAAGAAGGTTTTGCAAGGATGAAGAGGACCAGCGAGGTCCTGGGGACCCGACCCAAGAAGGGGAGTCCGGGTGACCCTCAGCAGCTGGGTGAGTCACAAGAGGAGGAGGCGGCCCCCACAGGCAGCAGGCCCAGAAGTCATACTAAGGCCCACTTAGCAAACCTGAAGAAGTGTCCCACGTTGCTGGAGACATTACATTACAGAAAAAAGTGCTTGGGGCCGGGGCTACACTGAGCCTGTAGATCCCTTGGAAGAGGAATAAGCAAGCCTTGGTATCTGCAAGAGTCATGGTGCTCAGTTGTACTGCAAGGAGGCTCAAGAGCTTACCATCTTCCAAGTTGGATAGGTAGTAGAGAGGACAAAGGGGACCACTCCAGACCACCACCTGTGGTGCAGGATCCACGCAGCTCCAGAGGAGAGAAGATTCGCGCAGCCGCTCGTTGTTACAGTTGGTGCCTGCAGATGCAGGCGAGTGACTCCTTCACTCCAAGGGAGATTCCTTCTTACTTCTTGTGCAGGCTGGAGACTTGTCACCCTCACAGGATGCACAGCTGGGGAAATTTTGCAGTTGCTGGAAGGAGCCGGAGAAACAATGTTGCAGAGCACAGTCATCGCTGAAGTTGCAGATTGTCGGTTCCTGAAGGGCCCAGTTGCAGTCCCAGTGGCCAGAAGATGAAGTAAATGATGCAGAGGAGTCCAATCTGCACGTCCAATCTGAGGACCCACTCAAGAAGGAGACCCTAAATAGCCCAGGAACGGGGATTGGTCACCTAGCAGGGTGACCACCTATCAGGACAGGGCTGTGACATCCCCTACCTGTCCTGGCCACTCAGATGCTCCCAGGGGCCTCTGCCCACTTTGGATTCAAGATGGCAGAACCAAGTGGCCACCTGGAGGAGCTCTGGGCACCACCGGTATGGTGCTGTTGGACAGGGGAGTGGTCACTCCCATTTCCATTGTCCAGTTTCACGCCAGAGTAGGGACCGGGAGTCCATGGACTGGTGCAAACTAGTTTATGCACAGAGGGCACGAAATGTGCCCTTCAAAGCATACAAGTGGCTTGGGGAGGCTACCCCACCCAAGACATGTAACATCTATTTCCAAGGGAGAGGGTGTTACCTCCTTCTCCCACAGGAAAACCTTTGTTCGCCCTTCCTCTGCCTGAGCTGGTCAAACAGCAGGAGGGCAGAAAGCTGTCTGAGAGGGTGACAGCAGTGTGAGGTGCCTGGAAAACAATAGAAGACTAGTAGAAGCAATGCTGGGGGTCCTCTAAGGATCCTCCATAGTGCATGGAATCATACAACCAATACTGGTAACAATATCGGGGTATAATTCCAAACATGCCCAGGTTGGGTGTTACCACTATGTAGCTGGACACAGGTAGTGGTGACCTGCGTCCAGTACACGGGTAAAATGGCTTACCCGTACTTATGAAGTCCAGTGCAATGGAGCTGGAGTTTGTAGGGGCACCTCTGCTCATGCACTCTTCCCTCTGGGCTAGGAGGGCCTACCACAGGGGTGACTTACAGTGACCTGGTGCAGTGACCTGTAGTGAAAAGGTGCATGCACCTTTTCACGCAGGCTGCAATGTCAGGCCTGCAGAAACATCTTGCATGTGCTCCTATGGGTGGCATAATAGATGCTGCAGCCCATTGGGAATTCCAGGTGCCCAAGTGCCCTGTGTACCTAAGTACCAGATCCTAGGGACTTATATGAGTGCAGCAGTAGATCAATTGTGGGGAGAGAGAGTGCAGTCACTGGGGTCCTGGTTAGCACAAGCCCAGTAAACACAGTCAAAACACACTATCAGCAGGCAAAAAGTGGGGGTAACCATGCCAAAAAGAGGGTACTTTCTTACAGTGTCACTCCCCTCTACTGAGAAGTACTTCCACAGGCCTGCCCCCCAATCTCTTTCAGGGCCTCTTTATTCTCAATGCCACTTTATAACCCCTAAACCACTGCTCTATGTCATCCCCCACAACAAAACCCTTCACCACATCGTCGAGTATATGTACCTTACCCTCAGACTGCATAGTGCAACTGCTGCCACCATCTGTGCTGGACCTGCTCTTTAAGTCCAGCTCCTACAAGCTCTGTTTGTGAGGTAAAATCATCTCCCTCACATCCATAGCATTTCTTTCCTTGTCTGCCTCTCTTTTGAGCCTGGCTAGTTCCAACTGGAGCTCACTAGTCTCCAGTCTGACCTCCAGTTCCTGTGGGGTCAGACCCCTTGAAGAAACACTGCTGCTTGCTTTGGTCCAAGCAGATTGTGATTCACAAATCCCCCATGCAGGCTTTGCTCCTCTCTATCCACAATAACATTCTCCTCTGTGTGATCATCAGCCTCATTTGCTGCAAACCAGGCCCACAGTGCCTTTTGCAGCTCCTCCTTCCTAGTGAGGTTATTAATAGGACATTTGAGCTCCTTTCAGAACTTTTTGAGCTGAAGTACTGAATAGGTCTCCAACCTCTCCTCCTTAAACACCGAGGCCCATATTTATACTTTTTTGTGCTGCATTTGCGTAATTTTTTTTTAGGCAAAATCAGTGCAAACTTACAAAATATAATTGTATTTTGTAAGTTTGCACCCCTTTTGAGTCACAAAAATGACCAAATGCGGTGCAAAAAAAGTAAAAATATGGCCCCAAATCTGCAGCGCCAAATGATGACTTACCAGACTGCAACATGATTGTGAATAAAATTCAAAAGTTGCAAAAAGAGAAAAAACAAACCAGTATATTGGGGTGTAATGGTCTGCAATATGGAAGTAATGTACACCAATCACTGTATGTTAAGCACAAATACAAGTTCTATTCTCATCGCTGATCACCAATGTTGGAAATAGGGTCTGTAGTTGGCAGTGGTTTGCACCTTTTCCAATTAGGGACCCTCACTCTCGTCAAGGTAAGGGAGTCACACAGCTAGACAACTCCTGCAGTCCCAATAGTAGCATTTGAGTTTCCGGCTCCGGGTCCACCTGATGCAGTATACTAAGGACTCACTAGTAAATCACCAATACAATTTAGACACAGAGCAATTGCACGTTAGCACTGGTCAGCAAGGATAAAGTGCCTAACATCCTAAAACCAGCCACAACTGTGACCCCTGACGACCTCTAAATGACGTCCATGCCACCTCCACAATGTACCCCACTAAAAAAGATTGTTTGTCAAGCAGATGATAGGTGAGTAAATTACCATCATGGGAATGGTAGAGGTTTTAGTTGCTAAAAGAGATGAAGGGAAGAAAGGTGATTTTTAGAACCCTATCCGTTCATTCTGTGTTTATGAAGCTCTTGCTAACAGCCAGTAGGAGACCAGTGAGTTGGGCACATTCTTTTTTAAACCATCGTCTGTATAAAACTGACACCTGCACTTTATGAGTTCTATTTTAATTAGGGTTAGAAGGTAAAGTGCCTGCTGCTGTGACCTGGATGTAAAATGTTTCAGGTCATAAGTTTCAATGCTGGTTAGACAACTTTTTTGGCAAATGCATAGGTATTGTTGGGTGCCTGGGACATAACGGTTACGTCCTGGGCAGCACCGCCCAGGTGCCGAGGACGTAATCATTACGTCCTGTACCAGGCCCTTGGGGAAGTGCTAGCACTCTCCCCAAGTGCCACTCTCCCACCCCCACAGGGCAGGGCTGAAAGGGGAATTGCTTCCCCTTCCACCCCACCACCCCACTCCCATCTAATAATGTTAGCACACAAGTGCACGCTGACATAATTAGAGGCCGCCCGAGGCGCTGGAAGCTATTTGCTTCCAGCGCGTCGAGAAGGAAAGAGGTGAGTTTATCCTCCGGCAAGGGGGAGGATTCCTCTAACAGAGGCATTTGGGGAAAGGAAAGGGTTTTCCTTTCCCTCAATGTCTCTTTCAGCATTCCTGCTGCCTGCTCTCGATGCGATCGGGCAGCAGGAATGCCCACTAGACACCAGGGATCATTGTTTATTGTGTGTTGTGTTTGTTTTTTGTGTGTGGGGGGCGGCCCTTTGGACAAGGGTCACCCCCCAAAGGGGAAAAAACACTGTTGGGCAGTTCTGCCCCCCTTGGGGGCATATCGACCTAGTGTTTTTAGGCCCATCTGTCCCTGAGGGGGGCAGAGACCACTAGACACTAGGGAAAATTTCTAAATGTTTGGTGGCGGGGTGTTTGTCAACTGGCGAAGTATGTGCATTTGTGATTATAACAGTTTATTTCTCCTTTTTTTCTAGTTCAAAGCTTTTGCTTCCTTTGCTGGGGCTCGTTTCAGTTTTGGCAGTGGTTGACCTGCGGTTTGCGTAGTTGCATGTTTCAGGTAAGTAAATAAATGTACTCCAAATGAGTATTGTTGCCATGCATGAATGACATGTTTGTAGGTGGTGTACTAAATGCAGGATTGTACGAGAAGTTGTCCTTAGATTTGTGCACAAAGATATTTGTGTTGTCTTATGTCTAATTTACTTTTCTTTTTTCTTTTTAGTGGGATATCATTGGTGATTGCTGTGTCTGTGCAGAGTAGTTGCTAGTGAGTCTAGCTTTTTCAAGCAAGTGAGTTGTGCAGTTTTTGAATACATAACTCTGTGATAAAGCCACATTTTGTTTATTACTTATTTTAGACTGTGCTGGTTGTTGTTTGCGCATTTGTCAAGTTACTTTGAATAGCAAGGATCATGGCTAGCCGCAGGGTGACCGCTCTGCAGGTTGTTAGTATGCTTTTTGCGTCATCTTCTGATCATGGTTATGAGACTGACTCTGAATCTGAGGCAGAGACGGAAGACAGAAATTCTGGCAGTGAGTTTTCTGCCCGAGAGGAGTCTTCTGATGAGGAAGCCACTCTCAGTGCTGATGAAGGGCCTGTTTTAGAGGGGGACACTGATGTGCCAATGGTGCAGCAGGCTGCAGCTGAAAGGCTTCCCATTGGAAGACCTGAACTCTGGGTTGCCAGAAACATGGAGCAGCCACAGTTGCCTGCCTTTACTGCTCTCCCAGGGTGTAGAGTAAATACGGAAAACTTTTTGCCTGTTAATTTCTTTGAGTTGTTTATGGAAGATGTATTTTTGGAAGAGATTGTTGAGCAGACTAATTTCTATGTGGAGCAATATTTGAGGGACAACACTGCCAGACTTAGGCCTCAGTCTAGAGCTACCCAGTGGATTCCCACAAATCTGAAAGAGATGAAAAAGTTCTTGGGTTTGAATTTTTTGATTGGGTTGATAAGGAAGCCGTCACTGGTTCTTATTGGTCTACTAGTCCCTTGATGGCAACGGCTATATTTCCTGCAACCATGAATCGTAATCGGTATTTGCTTCTTCTTCGGATGCTGCATTTTGTTGACAATGCATTAGCCTTGCCACGAGATCACCCTGATTATGACCATCTTTTTAAGATTAGGCCTATCCTTGATCACTTTGTAGATCGATTTTCAGAGGTCTATGTTCCAGGAAAAGAAATAATTGTGGACGAGTCTTTGGTCCTGTTCAAGGGTTGTTTGTTTTTTAGGCAGTACATTCCTAGCAACAGGGCATGGTATGGAATTAAATTGTATATGTATATCTTTGAAAGTACTAAAGGATATGTTTATAATTTCCGGGTCTACACTGGTAGGGATTCCAGTATTGACCCCCCTGCTTGTCTGCCCACTTTTGGAGTTAACGAGAAAATTGTGTGGGAACTTGGTAGACGACTGTTGAACAAAGGTCACCATTTGTATGTAGATAACTTCTACAATGGAGTTCAGTTGTTCAAGGAATTGTTCAGAGTGGACAATGTTGCTTGTGGCACAATTTGCTCTAACCAGAAAGGCTATCCAAGGAAACGTGTTTGGAAAAAAACAGAGAGTGGACAGTGCAGTGCCTTGTGGAATGATGAACTGCTAGCTCTGAAATTTGTAGACAGGAGGGATGTGTACATGCTAACTACCATCCATGATGAGAGTACTTCACCTGTGGCTGTTTGGGGTCAAGTTGCTGAAGTGCGCAAACCTGAGTGCATTTTAGACTACAATAAACACAATGGGTGGTGTTGATAGAGTAGAGAGATTGGAACCCTATACTACTGTTCGTAAGTCTTACGTTTTGTATTAAAAGTTGGCGATTCATTTGTTTAATCTAGCAACTTTTAATGCTCTTATTGTGTTTAAGGTTTTTTCCCTGAGTCAAGAATTACATTTCTTAAATTTCAGTAGTCAGTGATAGAGAGCCTTGTTGTGGTGGATCATGCAAGAGTTCCTAGAGTAGCAGTGGTGGAGGATGTGGCTAGATTGAAGGATCGCCACTTTCCTGATCAGATTCCTTCCACTTCCAAAAAAGACTTTCCCGCTAAGAAATGTAGAGTCTGTGCCCAAAGAGGTATCCGGTATACACATATAGAAAAGTATTGAAAGCTGTAATGTATGTGTACACATATGTATATTAAAACATGCAAATCCTCAAGTCGTTACTAGAGTTTATTCTTGAGTCTGATGCAAAACCATTGATACCCTTTCTTGAAAATGCAGTTCCCCTGGTTGTTACTAGATATTCTTCTCAAGTGAAATACAAAAGCTTTCCTGTTCTTTCATGAAGGTGCAGCTCCACAAGTGCAAAAGTATTGAAATTCTTACATGAAGTTGCAGTGTCACTAGTCGTTACTAGGTGCCCCTCACATGTTAAATGAAAAAGCATTGCAATTCTTACATCCATCCACAGTTCCACTAGTAATCACTAGGTGTCCCAATAAAGATGAATGCAAAAGTATCAAAATTCTTTCAGAAAGCTGCAGTTGCACTAGTCATTACTAGGTGCAAAAGCACTGAAATAGGTATAAGAAGCTGAAATTCCAGTAGTCATTACTTGGTGTCCCCCAGAAGTCAACTGCAAAAGCATTGAAATACTTTCATAAATCCTCAGTTCCACTTGTTGTTAATAGAGGTGCACCTCAGGTCGGAAGGAACTGCTTCAAATCATCTGTACCAAGCTGAGGGGTTGTGGCTTTAGTATATACATTATGGCCCTCATTCCGCGGGCAACGGAAGCACCGCCAACAGGCTGGCGGTGCTTCAGTGCCCATTCCGACCGCGGCTGTAAAGCAACGGTCGGAAAACCGGGTCCGGCGGTTTCCCGCCGTGTTAGCCCCGGCTGGGAGAATCCTCCATGGCGGCGCTGCAAGCAGCGCCACCATGGGGATTCCGACCCCCTTCCCGCCAGCCTGTTTCTGGCGGTTTTCACCGCCAGAAACAGGATGGTGGGAACGGGTGTCGTGGGGCCCCCTAACAGGGCCCCAGCATGATTTTCACTGTCTGCATAGCAGACAGTGAAAATCGCGACGGGTGCAACTGCACCGGTCGCACCCCGGCAACACCGCCAGCTCCATTCGGAGCCGGCTTCTGTGTTGCAGGGCCTTTCCCGCTGGGCTGGCGGGCGCTCCCTTGGCGGGCGCCCGCCGGCCCAGCGGGAAAGTCTGAATGGCCCCCGCGGTCTTTTGACCGCGGAGCGGCCAGTTGGCGGCGTAAGTTTGGCAACCGCCGCCCGCCAAAATTGGAATGACCCCCTATATGCCAAAGCTGTTTCATAATAATGAGTCACAGTTACAGCTTTCAATACACACACATATATATACAGATGTATATACACACACACAAACATATATATATATATATTCCTATATACATTTCTCTTGATTTTCTTTAAAGTTTATGATCACACCCTACTACTAATAGGAACTTTAATTCACTGGTAAGTTCAAGTTCAATTCAATAGTTGTTTTTGGCTGTTTATGTTTTGGTAAGCGTAAGCTTTGTCTTTGATTTGAGGGGTGTTTTTTCTGCATACTGACAGTCCGCCTCCAGCACTCCAATAGGGGAGATGCAATTCCATAAGGCATTACTACAGGGCTCTCTTAAGTCAGATACAGTGGTGGAAATGTCAGTCACAATCCTGTGGGAAGAGGTTGGCTTCAACTTAAAAATCTGCATATAGACTCTAGCTACTTGTGGCACTGTCATTTTATGTCATGTCGGTATATTCCTTCCCCCCGCCCTCTTTCCTAAGCATTGTTTCCCCCATTTTATTCTGACCTGGAATGTTTGTATCCAAGTATTGATGGCTGGAACTGAGAGAAAGTAATGGAGACTTTCTTGGCTGTGGTTGGAGTTTCTTCCACATAATAAATGCAACTCAAGTGGATCAAAGTGTACCTGTCATTTGTGCCATCTATTACTGGATAGAACTTCACACTACTCTAATGTTCTCATTTTCTGTAGGATAAATAAATAGAGCAAATCTGGTTTATATTAAAGAATGAAGATTTCAATTTACAATAAATGTCTTGAGAGTTATGAAAATAGTTGATGCAACCTTACTATACATAGGGACTATCAGTCATTGGGAAGTTCAATTGTCTAACAATTTGTAGTTTTGGAGATCTAGGGCCAGATGTATGAAATTATTTTGCATCGGCCGTTTGCGAGTGCAAAACCGTGGTCTGAGATGCATGAAATGCATTCCCAGACCACAACTAAGAAATCGCGAAAATAGCGATTTCTTGCGTTGCAACCTGGAAAAAGAGTTTCAATTTGCGATTCGCAATTTCCATGTCGCAAGGCTATTCTGCATTTGCAAAATACCATGCTTTGCAACCAGGTGGTAACCTGGTGCAAAATTTAAAAATGCAGTTAAACTGCATTTTTAACTTCAACATGTAAAGCACACATGCCCTTTTGGCATGTGTGTACCTTACATGTTGAAAAAACAGTTTTTGGGGTACAGGAGAGGGGGCCCTAGGCCCCCAGCACCCTGGCCTTTTGCATTTCCAAAATTGCGATTTCTGGTTCAGAAATCGCAATTTTGGAAATGCAAAATATTTGCAGCTATGGACCAACAGGCCCATAGCTGCGAATGGGGCCGGTATCGCAATTTGCGATTCTGTAATAGCATTTGCAATTTTTAAGAAATCGCTATTACCGATTCGCAAATGTGATACATGGCCCTTTGCGAGTCGGTAATATCGATTTCTTAAAAATCGCTATTACCGAATCGCAATGGGCCGTGGTGCTACATCTGGCCCCTAGTTTTAGGTGTATGTGTACATGTGGAAGAGAAAAATGCAGTCACTGAAATTGAAAGCATTCTGTGGCTGACATTGGGTGGTCTGTTGATCTTCTATACCTTCTGCTGGGATGGGATGGAGAATATTTTAAGTGACATGTCAACAGACCAATGGTGAAAGAATGTTGATTGGGAACATCTATACATGTATGTATTTTTGTATGATATATTGGGGTGAACATGAGGCTGGCAAAACAGCTAAAGCTCTATTTAGGCCAGACCTGAAAAGGTGTATTTCGATATTTGATGAATGGACATTTATGAAACAAAAGTGAATGTAGATATGCACATTTACAGCTTGATGCCTAAAAGTCAGATTTGAAGTATGAACAGGAATATGTGAGGGATCTAAGGCCTGATTTAGATCTTGACGGTATTACTACCAGTCTGCTACGGTGGTGGGCCCGACTACTCCATTAAGCTGACAGCGGTCCGCTAGCCATATTTAGATGTGTTGCACTTGAGCCGCCGACCGCCACAACGGAGTGCTCTTCCCAGCCGTCAGGCTGGTAGCTTCCCTGCTGCCCATAGTTAGATGTTACAGTTCTACAGGCAGCGTACTGGCAGCTGATTGCTGACGGAGAGAAGACGTCACAGGATCCAATGGAAATCGGACACTGGCAGTGGCTGTGGAATAGAGGTAAGTCACACACACTGTATCTCAGCCATATGTGTCTCCCTGCACTACGCACAATACAACCACGAAAACCAACACAACTACACAATCATCTACACACACACTCACATGATATCACAACTACACACATCAAATTACAACACCTGTGGGTTAGGAATTATCGGCCGAATTTAGGAAAAGTGGCACTGTATCCAATGCAGCATTACTTTTCTTTTGCCCCTTAGCGCCCCCCTACTGCCACTATGTGTGCGCCGTATTTAACATGTGTGCACCATGGCACAGGGTGCGGGAAATAGCGTCAACATTTTTTACGCTACTGGTGCACTGTGCAGAATTAGTAACAACATTTTGGCGCTAATCCTGCAGAGTTCACAGAGGCCCATTAAAACCAATGGTATGCCCCCTTTTAACGCCTGCTCTATGTCGGCAAAAATGGTGATGTGGAACCTCATAGATCCCACTGTGACATTTTTGGAGTCCTACTAACGGGGGAACGCCCCCCCTTGCATACATTTAGCCTGACGCATAATGTTGCGCAAGGGGTTACAAAGTGGCGCACAGCATGCATTGGGCCACTTGTAAAGCTGGCGTGGCTAATTTTGACTCATTGAGCCAGATTGGCGACAAATAAAAGTGATGGTAATGTGGCATAAGGAGGAGCTAGGCCCTCTTAAATCTGCCCAATATTTCCGCAATAAAAACAGTGGAGGGACATCTTTAACATCAATTAAATATATTTTTCCACCACCGTTTTTATTAAAATGCAAACCGTACACTCAAGGCTTTGAGAATCAAATTAATTGCAACAAGGGTCAGGCGTTTCTTTCTCTGACGGTGCGCGCTTTCCAAGTATGTGCAATATTCACTTAACCTTCACCTAAATTAGCAATTAATAAACTCAATTATATCGCTTCTGGGGACATGACAGGTCACGGCTACGTGTCTCGTGCCTGACACTGTTATTGTCAGTGTCTTAAAATCATCTGAGGCCTTTGCAGTGCTGAGGCGCACAACACACAGTGCTTGCTTCTTCTGACTCTAACTGACCAGATGAACACTGCACAGTTAGGGCCTCATTTGCAAGGCATTTGCACTACTGTTTCATCATTTTTTTTGATGCAGCAGTGGCGCTTAGTAGTTCTTTACACTTCTCCATATTTACAAACTGACACATTGGGCCCAATGCGTCAGTCTGTGAAGGCTTGCGTCACATTATACCTGCACCAGGTATACTGTATGCAAGGTAGGCATTCCCGAGCAAAACTTTAATGCCTACTCAGGGCAGGTGTTAAACTGATGCAGGGCTTTTTCTTATGGGAGCCTTCCTCGCATTGCTTAAGTAGCTTTATTTTTTTACGATATTCCAGCAAAGCATCAGTGTAGCGCCACAGATGTGTTAGAATTTCTGACGCATCTGTAGAAATGCATCTATGGAAACGTGTGACATGGAGCTCTGTATAGTAAATACAGCAAATACATGGCACATGTAGGTAATCGTTAGGCAGTGCAAGTTATTTGCCGCCGTTGTGTCATTTTTTGGCTGCTCATCCATATCTACAAGACCATGCAAAGCCACTTTGCATGGCTTTACATAGCTTTGTAGATAAGAAGTAAGGCAATGCAGCGCAAGTCCCTGCGTTGCCTTACTTTGTGTCAGGGAAGTGTTTCCATGGGTGTTGCGTGGGTGTTCCCACGAAACACCCATGGATTTTGACGCATTCCCAGATTTACAAGGTTATGTAAACCTGCATCAAAAGCTTACACCATCCAAGAAATAAAGATATTTCTCTTCGATGGGTGTTGCTTGGGGTGTTCCAACGCAACACCCATGGAACCCAAAAGAATCTGACACATTCCCAGATTTACAAGTCTTGAAATGCATTAGATTCCTACGCCACCTCAGGGGTGGCGTAACAATGACGCAAGGGGGAGAAATATCTTTATTTCTCCCCTTTGTCCTCTTTCTATGTGTACTCCATTCTTCAGAACACATAGAAAGAGGAAAATCCCTCTTGTGATTGTTTTTGTGCAGCAAGGTATCCCTTCCTGCACAAAAACAATCACCCCCACAACACATAAACCCTTGGGTGCCTGCGCTGGCACTAGGCAGCAATTTGTGCACCAGCGTAGGGGAGAGGAAAGAAATGCACTCTATCTTGTAGATACGGCGCATGTCTGCCCTTTACCAGTGGCGCAGGGTGGCAACACAAGACACTTGCTGCGCCACCCTGCACCACCCTGCGCCATGGGCCTAGTAAATGAGGCCCTTAGGGTAAAGAATGAGAAAATTACAGTCAATGCCACACGTCTTGTGCGGCGGTGCCTGCCACTGTTACTGTCAGTGTCTTGAATTTTAAGACACTGGGAGACAGTAACAGTGGCAGGCGTGAGATGTGGCCCGGAGGATAATTTTCTCATACTTTACCCTAAGTGCGCAGTGTGCCGCTAGTCAGAGTCAGAAGAAGCAAGCACTGCGTGTCGTGCGCCTCAGCACTGCACAGGCCTCAGACAATTTGATTAAAACTATCTGAGGCCTGCGCATTGTTCCATTTCAGTATACTGATGCTTTCAGTTCATTGCTACAAAATCATTAAGACTTACTATTGTCTGAGTGACTGTCTCAATTATGTAGCGAAGAGACGTTCTAGAAACCAGGCAGATGATGAAATAAAGGCTCTCAATGGCTCCCAAAAGGCGCAGTTGGGGGCCACAGTGTTGGTCAGTGATTCTCCAGGTAGAGCTAGCTATAAAGGAGAAACTACAAACCTCTTCTAATTTCAAGTAATCTGGTGCACGCTAAAGCAGCTGTGCTCCTAATGTTGCACCATCCACTAAAATTCCCTAGGAATGGATCAAAGCCAACAGTGACTGAAAAGAAGTGAAGAAGTTAACCAGCCTGGTTTGTAGCGCTTGGCATGTCTTGAACACTTTTATTAGGGAATGCCTAAAATGTAGCTGGCTTTGGAGTGTTGCAAAATTGCTTGAACTCTGGAATATGGAACTGTTAGGCAAATCAAAGCTTACAATTAAAGGTCTGCTATTGTTTTATGGCGATTGTAAAAAATAATAACCTGCAAAGGCCCAGAGTTTTTAAAATGCCTGTTGTGAGCTCAGGGGACCTGCTACACTCGTGCGTTTCCTTCTCTGTCACCCAGCCCCAGGCACATATGGTCACAGGGCAGCACCTGTGCATTTCAGAAAGGAGTTCAGACACTGAAATTCAGGAGTTGCAGGTATTCCTCCTGTCCCATTACCCATTTCCTTCCACCCTCTGGCAAACCTCCTCCTCCCCCCATCTGGCAAACCACTGGCTGTCTTAAAAATCTTTCTTGGACTTAAGTGATTTGGGAGGCAGTGCTCTGAAAAACATTTCACACTAAAGCTGAAATATCCCCACAATGTCACATTTTGTTTTCAAGTTCTGATACTTGTGCTGTCTGAAGTGTTTTAGGTGGTGTCGTGTAACACTCAATGATTTCCTTCCAAGGGCATGCTTGTGTAATGCCACAGACACATTGGCTTCATTTGGAATTAGGTGTCACCAGGAAACCAGGTGTTCCTTGCTTTTCTTTTCGGGTCACTGGCTAGGTTGAAGTATCAGTAGAACACTGTATACAACCTACAGGCCACAGTCTGAATCCCTTCAGGACAGACTCAGACCTTCAACTACCCAAGAGGGGTAAACTGTGTGCATAAAGTAAACAAATGTTGCAGTACAACAGCATCTGTCGAAAAGAGCTACGTATCACAAAATGGTCTTCAAGGGTGGACCCCACTTTCTTGGTACTCCACGTGCAGCAGATTCTGCCTGAGGCTATATCGAAGGTTCGGATTCAGAGTGGGCATCTAGGAGTCTGTAAGGACACTCAGCAGGGCAAAGTAGAGAGTGGGCCTGTTAGAAATTGGGTTGTTGGTTGACTGGGGCGGGAACCTTAGTCAAACAGCAACCACAATCGTAGTTAGGGAAAGTGTTAGGCAACCCCTAAATTAACCTTTGCTCACCCTCTGGTAGCTTGGCACAGAGCAGTCAGGCTTAACTTAGAGGCAGTGTGTAAAGTATTTGTGCAACACTTCAAACAGTAAAGCAGTGAAACCACGGCACTAAAAGATACTAGACTGTTAGAAAACTAGATCTGAATCTAGTAAATGAAACAAGACCAAAACTAAAAAATGAAATATGTAGAATTTGAGGTATTGATTTTGAAAGGTTTTTAGTAAAAATAGCACCAAGAAACATAAAGCACTATAAGTTGTTCATCTAGTCGCATGGGACCCGGACAAAGTTTAAAGTTTAGGCTGACCTTGATGGAGCACAGGCCCGCTACAGGTACCCAGTTAGGCCCACTGAACCAAAGTACCTTAATCGAAGGTTGCAAAGCATTGCGTGGATTCAGGTTAAAGATGCATTGCACAGCAGAGGCAATATGCCGAGGCGGCTGCGGTGCGAGCTCCTGATGCATGATCTTCGAGGATCCTTTGGTTAGGGCTTGTGATGCAAAGACCCCTATGCGTTGTGCAATCGAGGAGATATGTGAGCTCCGATGACTGGTGGAGCTACGATACGGAGTTTCAGCATCATCATTGAGGCTGCCACCGGCAGAGATGCAAGGACCTTGCACCACGGAATGGAGTTGGGCAATAGTGGTTTCAAAGGCGATGCGTCGGATCCGATTCATGCAGCAGCTGTTCGGCTCGAAGATGCGCCATACAGCCAAGGCAATGCATCGATTTAGTAGAGGATGTGTTGGTTTCACTGGAGCAAACACCTTATGCCAACTTCCAAGAGTGCATGACTAGGGTGTCACCACTTGGAAGGGCAGACTCACTGAGTGCAGATTCCAGATGCAGTATCAGGATGGTTGGAAGTCTTTTATGTCCCTGAGCCTTCAGACCAGGAGGCCAGCCAGCTAGTTCTTTGAGTCACTGTGGGTTAAAGTGATGCAGGTCCAGTCCTTCTCACCCAGGCAGGGGAACAGCAGGCAGCACTCCAGCAGAGCGACAGTCCTTCAAAAGCACAGCAGTCCTCATCTCATTCCTGGCAGAGGATTCACAGGTCTAGAAGTGTACTGAAGTGGGGGGGGGACTTAAAAAATAGGCCTTTGAAATGCACACCGGTCCTGCCCTGACTCAAGATTCCCAACAGGGGCTGTGCAGCCATTTGTGTGGGGACAGGATATATCCTATTCAGTTATAAGCAAGGTTTGCCAAGCTTGTCCCTCCCATCCTCCCAGGATAGCCTATCAGGTCACATCTAAGCTCCGAATGTTTGTGGCTGTCTAGGGGGAATAGACAAAGCCCAGCTGACATCCACCCCAGACAAGTGATTAGAGACAGGCAGGAGGCAACAAATGGCTAAAATAGGAAAATGCCAACTTTCTAAAAGTGGCATTTTCAGTATTGCAATTTAAAATATGACTTCACCATACATTGCGATCTAAATTGCGATGCCATAGACACCAAACTTGAAAAGTTTATCTCTTCAGATTGTGAATTACACCTATAAAATGTAATAAGGTAATCCCAATGTTATCCTATGGGAGAGATAGGCCGAGCAGCAGTGAAAAATTACTTTGGGAGGTTTCCACTATCAGGACAAGTAAAACTTAAAAGCACATGTGCTGTCTTTTAAATACATTGCACCCTGCCCTTTGGGGTTATCCAGGGCCTACATAAAAAGGAAAGGTTGGGCCTGACAAAAGGGTTATTTTTCCAGGAGGACGTGGCTGTTTATAACTGCCCACACAGGCTCTGCGATGGTAGGCCTGAGACATGGTTAGAGGACTACAGAATTGGGTGGCACAATCAACTGCTTGCAGGCCGAATAGTAGCATTCAATTTAGAGGACCTGGGTTCATGTGGTACCACTTTACTAGGGACTTATAGGTAAATTACATTTGCCAATTGGGGATGAGCAGATGATACCATGTTTTAAAGAGAGAGAACAGGCACTTTAGCACTGGTTAGCAGTGTTAAGGTGCACAGAGATCAGCCAGCAAAAACGAGGTCAGAAAAGTGGAGGAAGCTGGCAAAACATTGGGGGGAAGACCACCCTAAGGCAGTCAGGTTTAACAGGGCAATCACTGTTTATAGAAGCAGGAGGCCACACCCCTAGCAAAAGGATGGGGAAATGTGGCTCTTTTACCAACAACCTAGACAGGGTCACTTCGTGCCCTGAGCCAAGCCTATTTACATGTGCGATCTTAGTTTTCTGTTGCAGACTCACATACACTTCACATATAGCCTCAGTTTGTATTTTAACTCTTTTGGCAGCATCCTATTTACTTATAAAAAACAAAAAGTCCAGGATTGGGGGTGTCTTTGGAGTTCTTAATTAAAGAGGGAAAATCTCATGATTGGCTCTTTTATTGTGTGTCATTGTTACTGAAATGCATTGAGGGAAGAGCTTGTGTGGATTGACTCAAGTTAGAAAAACGCAAACGAGAATGAAAGCACCAGCTCCTCTTGAAAATCAACTTTTCACGATCTGCATGTCTTTTACCACCATTGGCTGAAGAACTCAAAGAAACACACAGTCTTCTACTGGTTCTGAAGTGACCAAAATAAGGGTGACCCTTTCTAGTAGCAACGGTTCTGCTAACTGGAAAAGACCCCAAGTCAGACTGTGCCCTCCAGAAGGAGTCCTAGAGGAAAAACCCAAACAGTTGGGAAAAACCTCTATCACAGGAACTCCTGAAAAAGAGGAAAAAGAAACAATGAAAAAAAGGAAAAATAGAATAAATCTTGCAGGAAAAAACAGGAACGCGGAAAACACGAAAAAACAGGAGCGAGGATCACCACCAAAGAGACAGTGTTTGCAACGCAAGGAAGAAAAGAACTGAAGTGCTTATATAATAGAAAACAGGAAGAGACACAACAGGAAGAAAGCGTGACACCATCTTGGATTGGGAAAGATCATATAGAAAAGAGTAGGAAACAAGACAAAGTAGAAAAGGAAAAGAAAAACGGCCTGCGGGGAAGAAGAACACCAAGGAGGAAGACAACATGGACACCAAGAAGAATGGAAGAAAAAAGAAGAGAAGGAGGAAAGAAGAGAAAAAACACAAGAAGGTAAGTATAGGTGAATTCGGGAAGGCTGGCAGGGGCTGCGGCACGGCCCAGAGCACGGAATGTGCCTCCTGGCCCGCACCTCGGAAACATGTAGACAGAAAAATGGGGCGTGGTGGTGCCAGTGTCCCGAAGCTCGGACCGCCGGCCTGACCGTGGTCTGATAAAGAGACGCCACAGTAGTGCGCGGCAACACACAACCTGGCAAAGAGAGCAGGTCTGGCACAGGATTCAAACCTTTTGGATTTGACAATGTTTTTGTCAAGTTTTTATAAAGATTTGTTGCTAGGGAAGCTACTGGGCCCTTATCAATGTAAAAAAAAGCTTAACGGCAAAAAGCACACACTGAAATAGTAAATCCTGGCACTGAATGGAACTTCCTAATATGTGGATGTGCTCATTAAGAAAGAGCCGATTTCAATAACTCATAAATATGTTAGTCAATAGCTGAAGTGGGATAACCCATTGTCCCATGTTGTAAGCTTTCGTGGATGGAAGAAACTGTGAATGACATAATACCAGACCAATGGGTGAAGAGGAATGGCTGAAATAAGAATATTACACATATCATCTTTAAAAAATCAACGGTATTGGCTAATGCCAGAATTTTTGCCAGAATTATTAGACATAGCACATTTTAAAATATTACAACAATGCAGCACAAGTCTGTTAAAAACTTGTGTCACATTGAATTGTCTTTAAGCTCCGTTACTCCGTTATTTCAGGAATATTTCCCATTTATTTCAGGAAAAGATGCATGTGTTTTACATGAAGTGAAAATGAGTTTTCAAAGTATATTTACGTTTCAAACTGTGATTATATTTATTTGTTGTTCATGAAAAGCAGTAATGCAGTGAGGAGGTCACTTCAGAGTTTTATTTAAAAATAACACGATCCCAATCCTCATGCACACTGTCCAATATGATATATTAGTTATAATAGCTTTTGATATCATATGTCATCAAGATTTTATCAAAATAAGCTTTAAATGTAAATGATAATAGCCATTGATTCATAGCTTCACCCCCTCTAATCTTAATTTATGTTTAATTCCATTGCTTGTGTACATGTTAACATGATGATATACTGAGCAAATGATAAATTTATAAATTGACTATTACATTCATTGAGAATTTTAGATTATTATAAGGAATAGCATTAGTAGGAGTACTGAAGGTGATCAGAAAATAATCAGGCCTTTCCCTTTAAAAAGACGGGTAGGATAGGGTTGTGATATCACTTCCTGTGACATCACTCCTAGCAACTACAGCACATTGCTGATGCTAATTATTCCACTCTTACTTTTTAGGGTCGAGTGTGCAAGCACTCTGGCCTGTTGTACTCTCTCTGTGGGCTTTTAGCCACGCCCATTCTTACTATTCATTCTTTTCTGCGCTTGTCTTAAATGCTTTATTTTTATTGGTGCATTTTGTGAAATGTTTTTCTTTTGTGTGCTGAGTCCCTCCCAGGTGAATTAACTAAGTGGACATTTTTGTTGGCCATCACACTACATCATGCTTCCTCATGTTACAGCACGTGATGGCCCCTCCTCAGGTTTTGGTTTGCCTTTCATCCCAGCTGCGATCCTTTGTAGACATTCACGCCGGAGCCAATAACTCTTGCGCCCAAGCTCATGGTGCCCGTGGCGCTTTGAACTGACTTGCTAATGTCAACAGTTTAATTTCCATTTTCAATTTATGTGGCAAGAAAAGTCCAGTAAGTAAGTTACAAAGTTAATAGCTCTAACTCGAGCAAACGCGAGACCCATTGCATTACAAATGCTTGTTAGTACTTGTGCCATGGGCACTTCTAAGGGATGGACATATGCCATCAACGACACTGCTTTCACCCGCTTCTTATTCAGCTCATGGCGGATACGAGAAGGAACGCTGACAGAGGCCCAGATTTACAAAGGTTTTTGCATTGGGTTAAGTTACTTTTTTTTACACAAACCTGACCTAAAAAATGTTTTGGGATTTACAAACCACCACAAATTGGTATGTGCATAGTTAATAAGAAAAAGTAGCACAACCCAGAGCAGAGCAATGCAAGTTATGTTTCAAAATGTTGACCTCTTCTGTTTCTTGGCGCTCTGAAACAGATGCTGTACAGCTAGTAGCAGACAGAAAAACAATGAATGAACAAATAAATACCTGAATGAGGATGTCGTGGTTTAGCTTAAATTTCGTCAATAACAGGTTTCCAATGAGGGGGAGGGGAGTCGGGCCCGGAGGAAGCCGCCTGATCATCCATCGCTGTTTGAGGAACTGCGCAAGGAGGATGCAGACCACCAGGGCCAGGAAGAGCTCACTGACCAGCAACATTGTGCGTCAGAGCGGCTGGACCCTGGAAACCACACTGCCTATCCTTCAAACGTGTTGATATCAAACTCGTTTTCTTCCCCTTCTCTCTGTTTGCCCAGTCCCTCTGCGTTTTCTTTAACCCGTTTCCTCTCTTTTCGTTGCTCTTCAGGCTTTATCTCCGTCTTCTTTTACTCCTCTACCATTGCCTGCGTCTCCGCCTGTCTTCTCTAGGTCCGCCCTCTCCTCAGGAGGCCCTCAGGTGGCCTGGGTTGTGGCGGTCACACCTCCTCTGCACTCCTGCCTGTCGTCGCTGTGTGCTTAAAGGTGCAGGTCCCTGCCTCCACTGGAGGCTGCTGAGGGACACTCCCTATAAGTGACCAGCCACAAGCAGACCCGGAGCATTCTGGGGGGAGCACTGACGTCACAGGGCAGTCATGTCCCTGAACTCGGACATGATGCGCCCAGATTCATTGTTTGCCCCTCCTACCTTGAAATCGGGATCACATTGGATTGAGGTGCATTGATCCCGGGCCGACGTCCTGCCAGGGCCTTCTGTTGGAGCCCTGACAAGGTGAAAGCGAGCCAGGTCGAAGTCTCCTCAGTTACGAAATTTACAAACTTGCCTGTAGGAACTTTCACCACTTTATGTTGTTTGCCAGCTTCGTGGCGCACACCTGATCTCCATTTAAGTGCCTCTGGCTTGAGCGTCGAGGAGCTGTTTATGCCTGAACTCCATTGACCTGTCTGTTGAACTCTGTTCAGCTCTCTCAGGGTGGACTGTGCTCAGATCTCCTACCTCCGCTGAGTTCCTGACTGTTGCCTGAACTGTGACGACCTGCCTCCTTCCTAAATTAAGACAACCTGCCCTGGACTTTGATGGCAGGCTCCTGCCCTAGTCATCTGCCCGTGCGCTCTGAGAACCTTCCGCTCACCTGCCCCTAAAGTCTGACGATTGGCTCTTGCCCTAACCTCAGCTAATCTGCCCTGCTCCCTGCTTTGAACCTGAGGACCCGTGTCCTGACCTCTGATGACATGTCTCTGCAAGACTCAGATTCCTTACCAGTCAATTTCCTTACCCTGGATCTCTCTTCTACCACTGTAGTCCTCATTTTAGGAGGGTCTACCCCACCCGCAGCTTGTTGCCAAATCAGCAAAACGTTCAAACCAAGCCTACCTCTCCTGTTTAGGCCAGTTTCTCTCATGATGAGGCTTTATAAAAAATACCCCTTCCCCTAATGTCTCTTGTACACCTGCAGTAAGACACCAGGGTTCAAGGAAGGATCATTTATAGGAGAGAGACTGGCAAAAAAATGTAGGTAAAAGGAAGGGAGATCAGAGTAAAGTAGATTAGGTTTATATAATCTGCCTTCTTGTTCCTGCCCTTACGAGATGGAAAAAAACTAGAGGAAAGCGTCTTTAAGTCGCCCTCACTGACACAGTGAAAGCACCCGATGGATTGGTTTTGGATATGCCCTTGTAGCTCGTCCTAAGGATGATGGCTTATGGATTGGCCTGCATAGACTGTCATTTCTGTTCCCCAGCCCGTGGGCATGCCAGAAGGATTGGGGCCTCTGCTTTACATAAGCAGGTGATTTCCAGACTCTGCTCAGGGTAGGGCTTTGGGATGGGGTTCTGTGGGTCAACCCAAAGGTGTTGCTTGACAGGCCAACCATTTCACCACAATTCAAGCGCAGGCACTGAGGTCTGGAGCACCACTGCTTGCAAGGTGACTCCGTGGGGGTCACCAACAATTCTGAGTTTGTGTATGTAAGTTAATAGCTGGGCCAGCAAGAGGACCTTGTGTCTGCTACTCACTCTCAGGCGTAAGGCCTGTGCTAGGTTAACCACCAGTAGAAGTTCAGCTCCACTGATGCTGTACTTCCGGGGGTGGATCCTTAGAGGACCAGTCTCTACAGGCAACACAGGTTATACTGTCCCCCTCGTCAGGTGGAACTGAGTCTGCCAGCTTCCAAAACTGCTGCTGTACCCCCAGTAGTGTGACCCTTGGCTCAACCCGTGGTGCTCCACTGCAGCAACAAACTGAGTGAGGCAGTTCTCAGACCACTCACTCTAGTTCCAGGAATTCACATACTTCCTTGAAGTACTTCCTGGAAGTACCTTGCCCTCCAATCCGTATTCACAAACACTTCTTGATCAGTGAGCATTCAAAGACAGAGTCAAAAAGGTGCTGTCTTGGAACTTGTGACAATCACTGCAACATGATGGCCCATCGGGTCACCCTATGTATTCAGCGATTCACACTGTCAGCTATGGATCCACCATGATACAACACTCACATCCAACATTGGTTCGATTCACAAAGGTAAATATATTTAATCTTGTTTACACCTATGTGTAACTCTCCACTGTATTGCTATTCCCCATTTCCGAGTGAAGACTTACACCTGGGTGAAGGCTTGGATGTGTTCAACCCCTGAAATGAGGGGTTGTAGCCTCCTGCAACAGAATTTACATGTGTAAGGTCACTGCTGTTGGGGGAGATGTCCACCACCGGTTGAAGCTCTTCCTTAGGAAAAGTATGAGGGAATGTACCAAGTTCATCCTTATTTTTAATATGTCTATTTTTTTTATGTATAGTATAAATGTGATTGAATTAAAAAAAATATTATTAATTTGGGACTAAGAAAATTTAATTTTACTTCACATTATTCAAATTAAAAGCGTATTAAAATAAAATAATTTAAATTGTACCTCGATTTATATAGCACTTTCTGTCCCTAATGAGGCGTTGAAGCACTTTACGGAGGGCAGCAGGCTGTTCTGGAACCTGGTGTCAGATGTTAGTCTAGTATTATTGGTTATTGATTATTATTGGGATTAGTCTTGTGTGCCCAAGCAAACCATTGCATGCCTTCACTCCTTTTTCTTTGTGGTGGATTCAATTATTAGGAGTTAGTTGTGTTCGTTAGTGGGTATTTTGAGCGCCCATGCAGCTGTTTGGTGGGATTAACGGATGAGCTAGAGGAGATTACAAATCAGTGGGCTGCAGGGCTATTGCTTTCAGAGGAGGAAAGCTTGTGATGTAAATTAGTTGTTGGTAGTTTGCACTAATGCAATAATAGAGTTTAAGGCAAACATGCATGTGACAGGGTAGGATGTGCTCAGAGAGTGGGAAAAGTCCAGTGTAGTGGGCCAGTCTGTTTGTAACACAGGTCCAGTGTCCAAGGGACCATAGGAAGAGGAGCAATGGCAGTTCAAAGTGGACAAGGTGACACAGTGGAACACAAGGGGGGCATTCTGGAGGGGCTCATTTCCTGGCGGTGGTCTTGGTCTTGGCAACTGTCTCTGGTGTCTGTCTGGGTTGCAGGGAATGTTTGCGGGGTGGTTCACCTTCTGCAGGGGAACGGGTGCCGGGGGCCTGTGGGTCCTGTGGCAGGGCCTCTTGTCCACTAGCTGCAGCAGAAGTGGAGGGCTGGTCAGTACACTAGCTAGTGGTAGGGACTCACTGGTGTGCTGTGTTGGCCATGTCACCCAGGAGCCCTGCAATGGAGGCCATGGTGGTATTCAAGGCCTGCAATTGTTGCATGACCTTCTGGTGGTGTCCCCTGTGCAGCCGCTGGTTCTCCCGCATGATACTGAGTACCTGAACCATCCTGTCCTGGGATTGTTGGTATGCCCCAGGACATTTGTGAGTGCCTCCTGGGCAGTCGATTCCCAGGGCCTGTCCTCCCGTTGGCACACAGTTGTCCTCCGACTGTCCCTGCCCCCCTGTGCCTGTGTCCCCTGAATGGCGTGCCCACTCCCACTGACACCAAGACCCTCATTGTCTTGCCTGTGTGGTGTGGACTCGGGTCCCTGTACAGGTGGGCAGAATACTGATTGACGTGTTCTGGAGTCAGAGGTCTGGGGGGCGTTAGCTGGCTGCTGTGGTGTTCAGAGGGGTGGCTCTGTAGTTGACTGGCTGTGGGATGGGGTAGCCAACTGACCAGTGATCCCAGATGGACCAGGGAGATTATCGAGATCCAGAGCTCCTGAGTTGCTGTCATCACTGGGGGCATCTTCTGGTGGGGGACTGGGTAGCTGTGGCAACTTCTTGTATCTGACATTGGCTCGAGCACCTGTGGGGATGTAAGTGATGTGGTAGGGTACTTGTCTGTGACATATTCTGCATTTCTACCTTTCCCAATGATATTGGTGTTGTCCTCCCACCTTTGGTAGTGTGTGGTAATGGATTGTGGGATTGGTAGTTTTACATGCTGTGCATGCATTGGTGGTGGGTGTGCATGCAGAGCTGGAAGGGATGTGCTTGCAGTGTGTATGGCATGCAGGGATGACATTTAGGTGTGGTAATTGGGGTGGAGCACTGTGTGAGATGGAGTGAGGTGAAGGGAGTCAGGGTGAGGGGGTGAGATGGCAAGCAGGTATGGGGGGATGATAGGATGTAAATGGTGTCTAACCAGTGTCCAGTCCTCAGGCTACTCCAGTGAGTTCCTCAGGATGTAGACTTGCTCCTCACATGCTGTCAGCTGTCGGGGAGGAGGTGGGGTCCACCACCAGTCCTCCTGATGGCAAGCTGATGCTTTACTGCAATGGAACACACCTTCCCCCATAGATCGTTCCACCTCTTCCTTATGTTGCTCTTGTTTGTGGATGTTATCCCACGGCGTTCACCCTGTCCACGATTCTCCACCATAGCTCCATCTTCCTGGCAATGGAGATCTGCTGTACCTGTTCTCCAAACAGCTGTGGCTCTTCCCTGACTTTTTCCTCCATCATGACCCACAACTCCTTATCAGTGAATCGGGGTGCCTTTTTGGGGACATGGGTGTTGTGTGGTGTGTGTGTTGAGCAGAGGGTGATGTGTGATGTGGCGGGGTTTGTGGGGTGTGGTGCGTGAGGAATGAATGGATATTTGTGATATGTGTGTGCAGTTGTCTCTGGGATTGGCGTTGCAAGTTGTGGCGGTCTGCTTGTGTTTGCAAAGGTTTGTCGGTGTTGTGGAGGGGTGTTTTATAGTGCCGTTGGTGGGTGTGTGGGTTGTGTGTAATTGTGTCAGGTTTTTTTTTTTTGTTCTGGCCAATCTTGTCTTGTTTTGTATTTGGGTGGCCATTCCTGCCTTGCCCGTGGGAACTGCAAATGGTTTGCTGCAGTTGAATGTTCACTGTGGTGATTTGTGGGTTATTTGGAGGATGTTGTTTTGGTGGCATAACGGTATGGGTGGTAGTTCCAACAGTTAATCACGTTCAGTGGGTCTGGGGGTTTGTGGTTGTGGCTGTTTTCTGTTGGTTTTGTGTGTATGTGTCATAATCTGGCAGACGGATGTTCGCCTCAGCAGTGGTATGTTTGCGCAGTCACCACGGCGGTATTCAGTATTTACCGCCAATGTCATAATGAGGGCCTTAATCTCTTCAGGAAACTCCTTGTGCATCGAAAATTGCTGACCGCCCACCGAAATCGATGCGAAGCCTACATTGTGACTGAGAAATCGCCGCACAGCCAACCGGAATGATGCAGCCTGACTTTCTGAGTGGAAATTCGACGATGCACCTGCTTTGTGATGAAAAATTCAACCAATCGCCTGCTGGATCGACAGCAGCCCCTGTGCCTTCTTCCAGTGTATCAAGGATTTTTCCCTGAATCATCCCTGGGCATCAAAATACCTTGCATTGCAGTGAGAAACCAAGATTGCATGTCGAAAAATGACTGTAACCACTTGCAGTGTGGAAAGAAACAACGCATTGTCTGTCCTGTGTCAGAGAATTCGATGCACCACCTTATTTTTCCATACATCTCCTCCTCTGTGCATTGTTATTTTTGATGCATACCAGGTACTGTGTGTAACCAAGAGACAATTGTTTATTTCTAAGGATTAAGACTCTTAAATCTTTTAAACGTGATATTTCAACTTTTTCTTATTGGATCTTTGTCATTTTTACCTTATTTTATACAGATAAATATTATCTGTCTAAACCTGTGTGGTGTTTTTTTGTTGTGTTTTCACTGTGTTACTGTACGATTTATTGCACAAATACTTTACACATTACCTTCTAAGTTAAGGCTGACTGCTCGTTGCCAAGCTACCAGAGGGTGGGCACAGGATAATTTGGCTTGTGTGTGACTTACTCTGTTTAGGATTGTGGTTCCTACTTGGACAAGGGTGTATACCTCTGTCAACCAGAGACCCCATTTCTAACAACACCCATCCTACAATGTTTCTCACATAAATTCCAGCCTGTGTATCACACAATATTGTACAAATGCACATTCCATGCATTATCACTGGTCAACACACCTGTGGGGGTTCTCTGCTATGTGAACATATACTAATAGAATGTTTTACTAAATACTATTCTTACTACTGAAACAACTAATAGCAGTTTATTCTTCATGCATAGCTATGACAATATTATGATCATATTGAAAATGGGGTATCCCTCCAGAAATGTAATTTATGGAATAAGGACAAACAGCATTGCTCATATTGGTGGTACTGAGATAGAGCACACCGCGAGGACTACTTGATCACTAACCATGTTCTCAGATATAGGCAGGCTGGAATGACCTTAAAGGGCAAGAGTGAAGAGCTTGGACTGCACAGAGGGGAGGAAGCTGTGTCCAAAGCTGGGTGGCCTACAGGATTCTCAGCTCACCCAGCCTCAAGGGAGCAGCACATAGTTTCCCCAACTGTTTCCGTGAATATATTGCATTGGATCTATTAGAAACACTACTGGGTAAGGAAGAGATCCCCCCCAGCTCCTCCTGGGGATGGCCAGATTCTTTTAAAGTGCAGCTCACTTGCTGCAGATTTGAGGTTTATCATGAAAAAACAGCTTGGGCTGCTTTTAGTTTCCACTTCAGGTCCTTGTGTGAGAGCAGCAGCTTAATGTTGCTCTTTGGCTACAAGTATGGATGACAATGAAACTGCTGTGTGCACTTAACAAAAACTGCGAGGGGTTCCCCATGAGGCATGGCAAGGTGAACATTGAGAAGTAACTGTAATTGAAGGCTCACAGCATGGAAGTTGTTTGCTTTTACGATGAGGTTTGTTTTTACATCATGCTGCAGACAGCTTGAGCACTCTGTTGTCATCAGTACATTAAAAAGGATCATAAAGAAGTATAGACAGAGAGGGGCTTTGGGTCAGTCCCTTTTGAGGATGGTTATATCAAGTAGTCCTTCTATTAAACTGCAGGTTCGAGCCAATGCACAGGTTGAATCTGAGGTCCAGTCTCAGTCCTTTGATCCATTTACTTTGCTGCCACCACACATTTTAATTGCTGATTTATGTCTTTACTGCTTGCAGTTTGCATGTAGAATGCTATCGTAAAATAAGGGCAGGGTGCTGTCCACTCCTCACCCATGAGCAATCAGTCCGTTTACTTTGCTGTCATGATAACATGCTGTTGGATTTACAACAGTACATGTTTTTGCTTCTCAGCACCACTGTTGTCATTTGAAAGCTTCTGCACAAACATTGAAATATCAGACATAAATTACATTATGCCTTACCATGCCTAACCCAACATACAACATCTACTAGACCTACCTGCTATACTTTGACTTAAGCACAACCAAACTGTATTTTCCACATAACACACCTAACAAAGATTCTCTACGAATTCTAACATCCCATACCTATCACACCTACCAAACCTATGTCACTAAAACTACTTACCGAACATACCATACCATACCTATCACACCTACCAAACCTATGTCACTAAAACTACTTACCTACCATACCATACCATACCATACCTATCACACCTACCAAACCTATGTCACTAAAACTACTTACCTACCATACCATACCATACCATACCATACCTATCACACCTAACAAACATATTATACTTAAACTACTTACCTACCATACCATACCATACCATACCTATCACACCTACCAAACCTATGTCACTAAAACTACTTACCTACCCTACCATACCATACCATACCATACCATACCTATCACACCTACCAAACATATTATACTTAAACTACTTACCTACCATACCATACCTATCACACCTACCAAACCTGTCACTAAAACGACTTACCTACCATACCATACCTTACCTATCACACCTACCAAACATATTATACTTAAACTACTTACCTACCATACCTTACCATACCTATCACACCTACCAAACATATTATACTTAAACTACTTACCTACCATACCATACCTATCACACCTACCAAACATATTATACTTAACCCCTTCGCTGCCAGGCCTTTTCCCCCTTCTGTGCCAGGCCTTTTTTTTGCCTATTTGGGGCAGTTCGCGCTTAGGCCCTCATAACCTTTTGTCCACATAAGCTAACCAAGCCAAATTTGCGTCCTTTTTTTCCAACATCCTAGGGATTCTAGAGGTACCCAGACTTTGTGGGTTCCCTTGAAGGAGGCCAAGAAATTGGCCAAAATACAGTGAACATTTTGTTTTTTTCAAAGAAATTGGAAAAAGTGGCTGCAGAAGAAGGCTTGTGGATTTCCCCCTGAAAATGGCATCAACAAAGGGTTTGCAGTGCTAAACTCAGCAGCTTCCTAGCTTTCAGGAACAGGCAGACTTGAATCAGAAAACCCAATTTTTCAACACAATTTTGGCATTTTACTGGGGCATACCCCATTTTTGCAATTTTTTGTGCTTTCAGCCTCCTTCCAGTCAGTGACAGGAATGGGCATGAAACCAATGCTGGATCCCAGAAACCTAACAATTTCTGAAAAGTAGACAAAATTCTGAATTCAGCAAGGGGTCATTTGTGTAGATCCTACAAGGGTTTCCTACAGAAAATAACAGCTGAAAAAGAAATATATTGAAATTGAGGTGAAAAAACCATCAATTTTTCTCTACGTTTTACTCTGTAATTTTTCCCTGCAATGTCAGATTATGGAAAGCAATATACCGTTACGTCTGCTGGACTCCTCTGGTTGCGGGGATATATAGGGCTTGTAGGTTCATCAAGAACCCGAGGAACCCAGAGCCAATAAATGAGCTGCACCCTGCAGTGCGTTTTCATTCTATACCGGGTATACAGCAATTCATTTGCTGAAATATAAAGAGTAAAAAATTGCTATCAAGAAAACCTTTGCATTTCCAAAAAGGGCACAAGATAAGGTGCTGAGGAGCAGTGGTTATTTGCACATCTCTGAATTCCGGAGTGACCATACTAGCATGTGAATTATAGGGAATTTCTCAAATATATGTCTTTTTTACACACTCTCCTATATTTGGAAGGAAAAAATGTAGAGAAAGACAAGGGGCAATAGCACTTGTTTTGCTAATCTATGTTCCCCCAAGTCTCCCGATAAAAATGATACCTCACTTGTGTGGGTAGGCCTAGCGCTCGCGACAGGAAACGCCCCAAAACGCAACGTGGACACATCCCATTTTTTTAAAAGAAAACAGAGGTGTTTTTTGCGAAGTGCCTACCTGTAGATTTTGGCCTCTAGCTCAGCCGGCACCTAGGGAAACCTACCAAACCTGTGCATTTCTGAAAACTAGAGACCTAGGGGAATCCAAGATGGGGTGACTTGCGGGGCTCGGACCAGGTTCTGTTACCCAGAATCCTTTGCAAACCTCAAAATTTGGCTAAAAAAGCACATGACCCTCACATTTCTGTGGCAGAAAGTTCTGTAATCTGAGAGGAGCCACAAATTTCCTTCCACCCAGCGTTCCCCCAAGTCTCCCGATAAAAATGATACCTCACTTGCGTGGGTAGGCCTAGCGCCCGCGACAGGAAACACCCCAAAGCGCAACGTGGACACATCCAAAATTTTGGAAGAAAACAGAGGTGTTTTTTGCGAAGTGCCTACCTGTAGATTTTGGGCTCTAGCTCAGCCGGCACCTAGGGTAACCTACCAAACCTGTGCATTTCTGAAAACTAGAGACCTAGGGGAATCCAAGGAGGGGTGACTTGCGGGGCTCGGACCAGGTTCTGTTACCCAGAATCCTTTGCAAACCCCAAAATTTGGCTAAAAAAACACATGTTCCTCACATTTCTGTGGCAGAAAGTTCTGGCATCTGAGAGGAGCCACAAATTTCCTTGCACCCAGCGTTCCCCCAAGTCTCCCGATAAAAATGATACCTCACTTGCGTGGTTAGGCCTAGCGCCCGCGACAGGAAAGACCCCAAAGCGCAACGTGGACACATCCAAAATTTTGGAAGAAAACAGAGGTGTTTTTTGCGAAGTGCTTACCTGTAGATTTTGGCCTCTAGCTCAGCCGGCACCTAGGGAAACCTACCAAACCTGTGCATTTCTGAAAACTAGAGACCTAGGGGAATCCAAGATGGGGTGACTTGCGGGGCTCGGACCAGGTTCTGTTACCCAGAATCCTTTGCAAACCTCAAAATTTGGCTAAAAAAACACATGTTCCTCACATTTCTGTGGCAGAAAGTTCTGGAATCTGAGAGGAGCCACAAATTTCCTTCCACCCAGCGTTCCCCCAAGTCTCCCGATAAAAATGATACCTCACTTGCGTGGGTAGGCCTATGGCCCGCGACAGGAAACACCCCAAAGCGCAACGTGGACACATCCAAAATTTTGGAAGAAAACAGAGGTGTTTTTTGCAAAGTGCCTACCTGTAGATTTTGGCCTCTAGCTCAGCCGGCACCTAGGGAAACCTACCAAACCTGTGCATTTCTGAAAACTAGAGACCTAGGGGAATCTAAGATGGGGTGACTTGCGGGGCTCGGACCAGGTTCTGTTACCCAGAATCCTTTGCAAACCTCAAAATCTGGCTACAAAAACACATGTTCCTCAAATTTCTGTGGCAGAAAGTTCTGGAATCTGAGAGGAGCCACAAATTTCCTTCCACCCAGCGTTCCCCCAAGTCTCCCGATAAAAATGATACCTCACTTGCGTGGGTAGGCCTAGCGCCCGCGACAGGAACCACCCCAAAGCGCAACGTGGACACATCCAAAATTTTGGAAGAAAACAGAGGTGTTTTTTGCGAAGTGCCTACCTGTAGATTTTGGCCTCTAGCTCAGCCGGCACCTAAGGAAACCTACCAAACCTGTGCATTTCTGAAAACTAGAGACCTAGGGGAATCCAAGGAGGGGTGACTTGCGGGGCTCGGACCAGGTTCTGTTACCCAGAATCCTTTGCAAACCTCAAAATTTGGCTAAAAAAACACATGTTCCTCACATTTCTGTGGCAGAAAGTTCTGTAATCTGAGAGGAGCCACAAATTTCCTTCCACCCAGCGTTCCCCCAAGTCTCCCGATAAAAATGATACCTCACTTGCGTGGGTAGGCCTAGCGCCCGCGACAGGAAACACCCCAAAGCGCAACGTGGACACATCCAAAATTTTGGATGAAAACAGAGGTGTTTTTTGCGAAGTGCCTACCTGTAGATTTTGGCCTCTAGCTCAGCCGGCACCTAGGGAAACCTACCAAACCTGTGCATTTCTGAAAACTAGAGACCTAGGGGAATCCAAGATGGGGTGACTTGCGGGGCTCGGACCAGGTTCTGTTACCCAGAATCCTTTGCAAACCTCAAAATTTGGCTGAAAAAACACATGTTCCTCACATTTCTGTGGCAGAAAGTTCTAGAATCTGAGAGGAGCCACAAATTTCCTTCCACCCAGCGTTTCCCCAAGTCTCCCGATAAAAATGATACCTCACTTGCGTGGGTAGGCCTAGCGCCCGCGACAGGAAACACCCCAAAGCGCAAGGTGGACACATCCAAAATTTTGGAAGAAAACAGAGGTGTTTTTTGCGAAGTGCCTACCTGTAGATTTTGGCCTCTAGCTCAGCCGGCACCTAGGGAAACCTACCAAACCTGTGCATTTCTGAAAACTAGAGACCTAGGGAAATCCATGGAGGGGTGACTTGCGGGGCTTGGACCAGGTTCTGTTACCCAGAATCCTTTGCAAACCTCAAAATTTGGCTAAAAAAACACATGTTCCTCACATTTCTGTGGCAGAAAGTTCTGGCATCTGAGAGGAGCCACAAATTTCCTCCCACCCAGCGTTCCCCCAAGTCTCCCGATAAAAATGATACCTCACTTGCGTGGGTAGGCCTAGCGCCCGCGACAGGAAACACCCCAAAGCGCAACGTGGACACATCCAAAATTTTGGAAGAAAACAGAGGTGTTTTTTGCGAAGTGCCTACCTGTAGATTTTGGCCTCTAGCTCAGCCGGCACCTAGGGAAACCTACCAAACCTGTGCATTTCTGAAAACTAGAGACCTAGGGGAATCCAAGATGGGGTGACTTGCGGGGCTCGGACCAGGTTCTGTTACCCAGAATCCTTTGCAAACCTCAAAATTTGGCTAAAAAAACACATGTTCCTCACATTTCTGTGGCAGAAAGTTCTGAAATCTGAGAGGAGCCACAAATTTCCTTCCACCCAGCGTTCCCCCAAGTCTCTCGATAAAAATGATACCTCACTTGCGTGGGTAGGCCTAGCACCCGCGACAGGAAACACCCCAAAGCGCAACGTGGACACATCCAAAATTTTGGAAGAAAACAGAGATGTTTTTTGCGAAGTGCCTACCTGTAGATTTTGGCCTCTAGCTCAGCCGGCACCTAGGGAAACCTACCAAACCTGTGCATTTCTGAAAACTAGAGACCTAGGGGAATCCAAGGAGGGGTGTCTTGCGGGGGCTCGGACCAGGTTCTGTTACCCAGAATCCTTTGCAAACCTCAAAATTTGGCTAAAAAAACACATGTTCCTCACATTTCTGTGGCAGAAAGTTCTGGCATCTGAGAGGAGCCACAAATTTCCTTCCACCCAGCGTTCCCCCAAGTCTCCCGATAAAAATGATACCTCACTTGCGTGGGTAGGCCTTGCGCCCGCGACAGGAAACGCCCCAAAACGCAACGTGGACACATCCCATTTTTTGAAAGAAAACATTGCCTACCTGTGGATTTTGGCCTGTAGCTCAGCTGGCACCTAGGGAAACCTACCAAACCTGTGCATTTCTGAAAACTAGAGACCTAGGAGAATCCAAGATGGGGTGACTTGCGGGGCTCGGACCAGGTTCTGTTACCCAGAATCCTTTGCAAACCTCAAAATGTGGCTAAAAAAACTCATGTTCCTCACATTTCTGTGGGAGAAAGTTCTGGAATCTGAGAGGAGCCACAAATTTCCTTCCACCCAGCGTTCCCCCAAGTCTCCCGATAAAAAATATACCTCACTTGTGTGGGTGGGCCAGGTGCCTGCAACAGAATAAGGCCCAAAACCTGAAGGGATAGAAGGGATAGCACAGCAAGTTTATAAGGGCATATTCTTTTATACATCTTGAGACGGACTCTGCTTTGGGGACCCACATAAGTGAGGTGTCATTTTACTTGGGAGACTGAGGGGAAAACTGGGTGAGTAGGAATTTTGTGCTGGAGCGGTGATCCTACTAAGAAAAATCAGGAAAATATGCTTTTTTATGCACATTTTGAGGTTTACAGAGGAGTCTGGGTAAGAAAATGTTAGGGGAGCCACGCAAGCCACACCTCCCTGGACTCCTTGGGGTGCCTAGTTTTAAAAAGTTTCTGGGTTTTGTAGGTTTCCCTACATGAAGGCCGCACCCAGGAACAAAAACATAGGTGGGCCCTCCCCCCCAAACACAGGTATTTTTGGAATATATATCACTTTGATGTGTGCACATACATCCATGATGTGCCAAACACTAAAATTGTGAAAAGAAACACACTTAGGTTATGTGAAGAAGACCCCTCACCCACCAACCAAGTTGGTGGCATGCTTCATCATCGGGGTGCCACCCGAGGCACCTAGCGTGTCACAGGTGTGCTGCGACGCCTGATTACAGCGGAGCAGGTTTTGTCATTTTTTACAACACATACTGGTTGGATTTGGCACGAGGGTGAGTGATGGTTCAGTGGATCAAATTTTATTAACAAGAGATTTCACAAAAATGAAATGCACTGCTAATAAGTGAAAGGCAAAAAAGTGAACCAATGACTCACAGCTCGTGAGCTGTAAAGCCGCGACAAGGCACCAACCGCTTTACAGTCCATTCACACACCTTTCATACATGACACGCACAAGACCATTCACACCGCCAGCCACGGGCCCAGCACATTACAACACTCACATCGACAGACCGCGCCACTCAAGGGCCCATCACTTACATACGCCCACATGCCTGATACAAGAATCACACCAGCTGATGGGAGTGTGGACTGCCGTTTGGCTGGCACCGCCAGCCAAGCACCACCCCACGCACACCGCCAGCCAAGCGCCACCCCACGCACACCGCCAGCCAAGCGCCACCCCACGCACACCGCCAGCCAAGCGCCACCCCACGGACACCGCAATCACTTTTTTTTATTTATAAACAACAAAGAAACTACTAATTATAAAATAAGCACAAAACTACAAACACAAAAGCTCTAACTAAATACACAACAGATGCCAACCGTGAAACATATGAAAATATAAAACAGACAGCTTATGCTCACGGTATTTCCCAAAAGTTTTTCCTTGTGTGGTAACTTCTAAAACAGCTGGGCACACACAGCCCAGGCTTTGAAGGGCATTTGGGGCAGTACATCCGGCTCTCCCTCCGGATTGATCTCCGGGCACATACTCTACATTTCTTTGTGGGCATGTCTTTTTTGGGAGTGGGAGGAATGTGATCTGGAAAGTGCCGATCTTTCAATCTAGCCACATCCTCCACCACTTCTACTCTAGGAACTCTTGACGGTTCCACCACAATAAGGCTTTCTATCACCGACTCCTGAAATTTAACATTTGACTCGGGTGAACAATCCTTGTATACAATAAAGGCATTAAAAGTTGCCAAATGAAATAAATGTTGGGCCAACTTTTTATACCACACATATGACTTACGAAGAGCAGTGTAAGGTTCTAACCTCTGATCTACTCCACACCTACTCAACACCACCCATGTGCCTATTGTAGTCCAAAATGCACGCAGGTTTGCGCACTTCCGCAACCTGACCCCAAACAGCCACAGGGGAAGTACTCTCATCATGGATGGTCGATAGCATGTACACATCCCTCTTGTCTGAAAATTTCAGAGCTAGCAGCTCATTATTCCGCAAGGCACTGCACTGTCCCCTCTCAAGTTTTTTACAGACAAGCTCCCTTGGATAGCCTTTCCGGTTAGAACGGATTGTGCCACAAGCAACAGTGTCCACTCTAAACAACTCCTTGAACAACTGCACTCCAGTGTAGAAATTATCTACGTACAAATGGTGACCTTTGTTAAACAGCCGTCTAGCAAGTTCCCACACAATTTTTTCGCTAACTCCAAAAGTGGCCGGACAACCAGGAGGGTCAATACTGGAATCCCTACCAGTGTAGACCCGGAAATTATACACATATCCCGTACTGCTTTCTGACAGCAGATACAATTTAATCCCATACCGTGCCCTCTTACTAGGAATGTACTGCTTAAAAACTAAACGCCCCTTGAAAAGGACCAAAGACTCGTCCACACTTATCTCTTTGCCTGGGACATAGACCTCTGAAAAACGATCCACAAAATGATCAAGGACAGGCCTAATCTTAAAAAGGCGGTCACAATCAGGGTGATCTCGTGGCAAGGCTAAAGCATTGTCTAGAAAATGCAGCATACGAAGAAGAAGCAAATACCGATTACGTGTCATAGTTGCAGGAAATATAGCAGTTGCCATCAAGGGACTAGTAGACCAATAAGAAGCCAGTGACGGCTTCCTGATCAACCCCATCAAAAAAGACAAACCTAAAAACCTTTTCATCTCTTCCAGATATGTGGGAACCCAATGAGTAGCTCTAGACTGAGGCTTAAGTCTGGCAGCCTTGTCCCGCAAATATTGCTCTGCATACACATTTGTCTGCTCCACAATCTCTTCCAAAAATACATCGTCCATAAACAAGTGAAAGAAATGGACAGGCAGAAAGTTTTCCGTATTAACTCTACACCCTGGGAGACCAGTAAATGCAGGTAACTGTGGCTGCTCCATGTTTGGGGCAATCCAGGTGTCAGGTCTTCCAATGGGAAACCCTGCAGCCCCAGGCTGCTGCACTCTTGGCACATCAATGTCCTCCTCTAACACAGGCCCTTCATCTGCACTGAGAGTAGCTTCCTCATCAGAAGAATACTCTCGGACAGAAAACTCACTTCCAGAATCTCCTGCTTCCTCCTCTGCCTCAGATGCAGAGTCAGTGTCGTAATCATGGTCTGAAGACAACTCAAAGAGCATGCGAACAACCTGCTGAGCGGTCACTTTGCGGCTAGCCATGATCCTAACAACAAATGGATTGCCAACAACAACTAGCACTAAAATAAGTAATAAACAAAGTGTAGCTTTATCACAAAGAGTTATGTACTACAAAAAACTATACCACACAGTTGCCTGAAATAGCTACTCACCAAGCAACTACTCTGCACAGACAGCAATCACCAATGATATCCTACTAAAAAGAAAAAAGAAAAAAGCAATTTAGACATATGACAACACAAACACCACTGTGCTCAAATCTAAGGACAATGTCAAACACACAATACTGCATTTAGTACACCACCTACAAACATGTCAACAATACTCCTTTGGAGTAAATTGCGTTCACTTACCTAAAACATGCAACTATGCAAACCACAGGACAACTACTGCCAAAACCGCAAAGATCCACAGCAAAGGAAGCAAAAGCGTTGAACTAGAAGAAAAAGAAGAAATAAATTGTTATAATCACAAATACAAATACTTTGCCAGTTGACAAACACCCCACCACCAAGAACTTAGAAGTTGTCCCTGGTACCTAAGTGGATCCTGCCTCCCTCGGGGGTAGATGGGCGTAAAAAATTGGCCAATCTGACCCCAAGCACAACACAAAACAAAAAAATCCCTGCCGTATTGGTGGTCTCTGCCCTCCTTGGGGGCAGATGGCCCTACAAAATTACGGGCAGAGATGGGCAATACAAATTTTCCCCACCTTAGGGGGGCGACCATTGCCCAAGGGGTGCACCCAAACACACACCAAACACAATCCCTGGCACCTAGTGTGCTTCCACCCCCCCCCCCGGGCCAGATCGTCCAAAAAATGGCTGGTCTGCCATCAGGGGGGGCCGAAACAGAAAAAAAAAAGCTCCCCAGGGGAGCGACCCTTGCCCAAGGAGTTGCCCCCAAAATAAACAATAAAAACAAAATCCCTGGTGTCTAGTGGTTTTCGCCCCCCCCCGAGGGCAGATCAGCCCAAAAATCGGCTGATCTGCCCCCAGGGGGGGGCAAAATACAAATAAAAAGTGCCCCCGGGGGGGCGACCCTTGCCCAAGGGGTCGCCCCCAAAAACACACATAAACAAACATATCCCTGGTGTCTAGTGGTTTTCGCCCCCCCCTGGGGGCAGATCCGCCGAAAAATCGGCGGATCTGCCCCCGGGGGGGGCGAAATGCAAATACAAATTGCCCCCGGGGGGGGGCGACCCTTGCCCAAGGGGTCGCCCCTAAAAACACACATAAACAAACATATCCCTGGTGTCTAGTGGTTTTCGCCCCCCCCTGGTGGCAGATCCGCCGAAAATTCGGCGGCTCTGCCCCCAGGGGGGGTGAAATACAAATAAAAATTGCCCCCGGGGGGGCGACCCTTGCCCAAGGGGTCGCCCCCAAAAACACACATAAACAAAGATATCCCTGGTGTCTAGTGGTTTTCGCCCCCCCCTGGGGGCAGATCCGCCGAAAAAAAGGCGGATCTGCCCCCGGGGGGGGGGGGGGGCGAAATACAAATAAAAATTGCCCCCGGGGGGGGCGACCCTTGCCCAAGGGGTCGCCCCCAAATTTAGCCAAAAAGAAAATCCCTGGTGGCTAGTGGAGATCCCTGCCCGCGATCGTGGAGCAGGAATCTTGAGAAAACAGACACAGGGGGAAAGGAAAAACCCTTTCCTTTCCCACCGTGTCTGTTTTCTCAACCCCCCCCGCCCCCCAAAAACGGAGAGGACTCACCTTAGAGGTCCTACTCCGAAGACGCGCTGGAAGCAAATGGCTTCCAGCGCGCCGGCAACACTAGATGACGTCAGCGCGTGTCATCGGATTGCCGTGGGGAGGGGCGGGGGTGGAAGGGGAAGGTCTTCCCCTTCCATCCCCGCCTGGGGGGGGCAGGGGGGTGCACGGGGGGGGCGCGCTAGCGTGCCCCCAAGTTCCCCTGTGCCTAGGACGAGATGATCTCGTCCAAGGCACAGGGGAACTGTAGCCTTGGACGAGATCATCTCGTCCAAGGCACAGAACCGGTTAAACTACTTACCTACCATACCATACCATACCTTACACACCTACCAAACCTATGTCACTGAAACTACTTACCTATCATACCATACCATACCTATGACACCTACCAAACATATTAAACTACTTACCTACCATATCATACCTATCCTACATAGCAACCTGTAGACCATACCTACCATACCCACTTAACATTCCTGGCATGGTAACCTACTTTACATATCATGACTAATAAACCATGCCTCGTACCATTTATAACCTACCACCCATGCCTATCCTGCCGTACAGAACTTCCTATACCAACCTCACATACCTACCTCCCAAGCCTAAACCATCTGTAAATAGCACCTATTATGAGCTGGTGGGCAATAACAAGCGGGTTTTGGTGTTTAGCACACCAAAGTCTGCATGGTATCGTAAATACCGTACACATTTCCCCTGTTAAATTTTGGCAGGTTAACCCATCCGTAGTCATATTGTGCCAGCCACATCGTACTAGATCCTTTGTTCTTGGGGTCATTATTTCTCTTTGACACTTATTCAGTTTAAGGAGCAATGAGTTGCTATCAAACATCATGTCATTTCCCATAGTCTCAGGAGGTCTCAGTGTCGCCATCTTGCTTCAATCTTGCAGGAAAACCACTATAGATCACAGTTCTTCAGATTGGGGATTATTGCGGAAAAAAGAAAAAATCCATGTCCCTTCTTTACCTTTAAATACTGGGGCCTGATTACAAGTAAAGGAGCTATTTACCACACCCAGAACCCCAATACCCTGGGGTTCATTATTTATGGAGTGCAATTAATAGCACCTATTATGAGTTAGTGGGGAATAACATGTAGGTGTTGGTGTTTAACCATCCAAAAACTGCATGGTAAGGTAAATACTGTACACATTTCCCCTGTTAAATTTCAGCAGGTTTGAACTCATGAAGTTTAACGAAATTTAAGGGATTTACTGCATCCGATAATTATTGGAAGCGTTAAATACCTTTTAATTCGTAATCCTGACCGTGCATAATCAGGGGGTCGGCAGATGATGACCAACTCATAACCAGACCCTGTATCTCCTGTATCTCTTGTAATATTTAACAAGATTTTATCATATGCAAATAATTTCAGTCCTCATTTCCAGAATGTATTTCCGAGGAATGTTGACCCCCAGTATACCGAGTGTCTTAATTTCTAGTGCTTGGGTTTTTAGTTGTCATATAACCTTTTGTCACCCATAAAAACAACACATTACAACACACAACATGCAGCATATCATACAGCACATATTCAGAAAGGGGCTTTTAAACCAACCCTCCTCAGCCACTGGATGCTAAAATACTTACCATAGCGTAGTTATCAGGCCATCAGTTGCGGCTGCACTAGCATAAAAGCAAACAAGCCACACATCAAAGTTTCCAACCATCCATGCATGGTTCTCTTCTTCCTTCTCTTCATCCATCCAGCTTTCCTCCTTTCCTTTGTTCATCAATTCGTTCATCTATTAAGCCCTCAGCACACTTCTCCCCATCTATCTTTCTCTCTACCCACCTATCTCTTTGCTCTTCTCCTCATTCATATGCCTATTATCCATCCATCCATTTATTTGTCTCTTTGGCCCTTCATCTGCAATGCCATTTGAATCCCCTTGTCCCACGAAGCCATTATTGGTACTGATGAACATTTGTTCGGAAAACAGCGTCCCCAGGTACGATCAAACGAGAAATGAACAACAATTTAATAATACTTTATATTAAACACAACTGCCTTGTATCTCCCTCACCCTGCTCCAGCACACATTTCCTCTCCTCTTTTATTCTCTTTTCCTTGCTCCTCGGGCTCTTTTCTCTGCTCTCACCACCCTGCACTCGTCCAGAGCTGCCTGTCTCTCTGTTGTTGTCGTCTTCTCTAGGTCCGCCCTCTCCTCAGGAGGCCCCAGGTGGCCTGGGTTGTGTGTCACACCTCCTCTGCAGTCCTGCCTGTCGTATCTGTGTGCTTAAAGGTGCAGACCCCTGTCTTGCAGGGCTGCTTACCGCTTCCCAGTGCTTAATTTGTAAATAGAAAGGTGCCGGTGCTCAAAGCCCTCCTCTTAAAAGTGCGAGCGCATAATACTGAGGCAGCATAATCCTGAAGCCACCTCGGGCCTCTTCAATCCTTTCACAGCCACTCGCTGCCCTTTCAGCTTTCCTGCAGCTTACTGCTTTTCCCCTTTGTGACGCTTTTTCGTTTTTCTCTCCCTCCCTCTTTCTCACATGTCTTTTGCTCGCAGTAAATGCTTGAGTCAGAAAACTAAGCGCCGGCCCTCAGAAATAAGTGCCGGTGCTCCGCACTGGACACAACAAGCACAAATTAAGCACTGCCCCTTCCCCACTCTGGATACTGCTGTGGCACTCTGCCCAGCCTTACACGTGGAGACGCACAGCATCCTGGGAGGGTCACTGAAGTCACATGGCAGCCATGACTCTGAACTGAGACATGATTTATTCACTGTCCGTCCTATCTTTAATATTCAGCGCATATTGTCGGTGGCGGCTGGTGACATTTGAAAGTAGAGGGGCTTAAAATTTGGGTATAAGTGTTAAATCGCAAGCATGCGAAGTGCACAAGCCCGGCCAGCAGAAAGGATGTTTGGGGGAGTTCTTCCCCAGAGAAAATTTTGAAGAAAACAGTGGCAAATTGTACATTTCTAAGCAAATTTGAAAAAGGAAGAAGGTTTATAAAGCAATTGTGATTGTGTAGTGTTGAAATATTTAAACACTTCAAAAACTGAGCCATATTTTACTGCATTAAATACATGCAACAGTTATGGTAGTGGACAGAAGTACTCTGAAACTATGGAAATGTCACATGAGCAATCTAAAGGCTTGCCAGCTATAAATAAACACTTTGACTGTCAGATCACCATAGTGCAAAACTTGCCATTGAGAGCAGATATGCTCCTGCAAAGAACAAATGGATTTCATTATTTCTGTTGAGTCATAAATGTGGCGCTGGAATGTATCCCTGCTGGAGTGTGTAGAATGAAAGTACACATGCACAATGCTACACAGCCCTTGAAACATGGATATCTGGTCTTGAAGATTGGTTGGTGGCATTCACTTTTGAAACAATACAATTTGGCTTTTATAATTGCCAATTAAAAATTAAAACCTCACAAAAAAATGTAATTGCTCCAGACGTGATTGTTGTTACTATCTAAAATTCAGGACAGCTTTTCCTTCCTCTATTTTCACTCTACACACTCCAGCGGGCAACAATCATCAGGGAGAAACACATTCCAACTCACAATCTATGACTTCCCAGCAATAAAACCAGCACTTTACAGAGCACTTGGCCTTAAAATAATCAAGAGATTGCAGTTTTGGACAAATGCCAGGCACCTTCCCAAGCATCCATTCATTCAAATTAAATCTTATAACTTTCCAAGACTCTCCAGCCAGTTCAAAGACACATTGCTTTCCCTGTACTCACAGATGCACCTAACTGTTGGGCAACAACTGCACACACTAGCACTCAGCAGTCACCGAAGAAATGCTCTAAACTCAAGCATCCTCCAATGTGCGCTCAAACCGAGTCAACCACCAGCTGCACTCATAATGGCGGGAAACAGAGACAGAAAGGGCGCAGCCACCACCTTAAATCAGCTGAAGACATTGCTTCCTGTGATTAGAGCCCTGATGTATGCAGTGCACGCGCTCAGTGGCCTGATTTCTGTCATGAGCTCCAAATGTCACCACCCTCCACTGCTAAAATAATAATGTAATAATTGCCTTTTATTTACATAAGGATTGTGTCCAAAGGACAGAACAGTTTAAGACACAGTTGTTAACACTCTACTGAAATCGGTACTCACTTTACCGGTGTCATGAGCATGAAAGGCCAAGTCGACCATTCCAGAATTTGAAGCGATCAAAGCAAATAATACACAAACCATGTATAAAGACTACTGCGCTTCGGTGCCATGCTCACAACAGAAACTATTCTCCTTCCTGTTTCCCCACACACAACCACCAGAGATCTGAAGTCCGCCCGCGACTCTCAAACCAGTGCTTAATTTGTAAATAAAGAGGTGCTGGTGCTCAAAGCTCTTCTCTTAAACACCAGGCTTCTGTAACTAAATCTGCCAGCACTGAATACTGAGGCAGCTTAATCCTGAAGCCACCTCGGGTCTCTTCAATCCATTTACCGTCACTCCCTGCCCCTTCAGCTCATCCTGCAACTTTCTACTTTCTCCCTTTATGATGCTTTTGAGTTTTTCCTTCTTCCGTCTGTTTCATATGTGTCTTTTGCTCGCAGCAAACGCTTGAGGCAGAAGAGTAAGCCCCGGCCCTCACAAATAAGTACCGGTGCTCAGCACCGGAATCAACAAGCACAAATTAAGCACTGTATCAAACTACCCTCAGCCACTAAAAGATAGACAGAGACTGCGATTCATTGCCTCTCAGGTCCACCTGGGAATACTGCCTTGTGCAGACAAGCCTTCCTCAAATCGATGACGTGGGACGAATGCCCGTCCATGTTGAAACCATGTCAACCTCCTAGTTCTGGCATCGGCGGAACCTTTACTTGTGTGCAGTTGTGTGTGATAACGGGTTCAGCTGGGTTACAATAGTCTTAAGCAATAATTGAATGAGAGGAAAAGCCCCAGAGTTATCCCCAGAAGAAAAACGGTGCAAAACCAGCCAATAGTTATTCTTAAATTAAAAACAGTTCCCCGGCTGGTTTATTGCTCCCGCTGCCAGAGCCCCGGGACGCACTGAAAAGGGATGCGACTCACCCCACGTGGTCCATCCCGCTGACCAAAATGTAAACAAATAAAGGTTGCGACCTTGAGCTTTTCCTCTTATTTTCTAGCGCTTCTGAGCGCTGAGCACTGCGTGGAAAGAAACGAGCTAAATGAAAATGGATGCACTGGCAAGACAGAGGTTGGCAAAGTTCACTGAGAAGGACTGGTGCTTCATACAGAGGGCTGGCAGCGACCCATGACCTACAAGTCCCTGTTCTATATGATATCTCTGCAGTGCACAATGAAATACTGATTGTGAGAAGGGAAGCAGCGTGTACACTGTCGTGTTGGGGGCTACGGAAATAAGGGCCAGATGTAGCAAAGGGTTTTACCCATTCTGTCCTTATGGGAAAATGTGTTCCTACATATGGCCCTAAGAGACGTAGACACAGTAGCTTGGTAGTAGGAACTGGCCACGGCACGTGTGCCCGGCCCCTTCTATTGGCAGGGTCACCTGACTGGTGACGCCGGTGTTGGGCGGGTGTGGGGTGTGCATGGAAGACCAGCCCTCACCCGAGTGGCTGGCATAAACACTAGAACGTGTCCAGCAGGACTCTACATCCACCAGGAGCCGGGGAGCTGCCTGTAACCGAAGCTCACAGTGCTTCGGGGTGCAAGCAAGCTTTGCGTGTTGTCATACTTGAGACTGGAGACTCTGACCTTCAACAATTCATATTGAATTGACTTTCAGCCTCCCTCCATTAATTTCTGATGAGCTTGAACATCTTAGTAGCTTTTAACATGCGCCTTTATGGTATGTGTCCTTTATGCCTTTGTGTGCTTGCTTGTATCTCTGAGCCCATGTTCGTGGTTTCAGTCCATATCAACCATATCTACAGTAATACATCAGTCTCTTTAATAGACAAAGCTGTAATCACACATTTAATTTTACTCAGTGTGATCATGTATAAGGGTGTAAGGATGCCACCATCTCTCTATTTCCTTGACTAAACCTTGAGTGCACACTGTTGCTACCCTTGGAGAGTTAGTTGTAGAAATCATTATTCAAATTTAAGAGTATCTCAGGCAATAAGACACCAATAATAAAAGCAGTATCCATCATACAGTATCCACCTACTACCCCAGACCGCTAGATGAGGCTTCATAATCTCTTTCAGCCTTTATGCCCTGAACTGCACAGAATGAGAGCGTTTGGATGCAGTGCTATTGAAAAACCCTGACCAGACCTCCTTCAGTTAATAATTCACTGGGGTTAGCAGATAGCACTGCACAGCCACTAGATCAGGTCCTGTATGTATGTTTTGCCGAAAAACTGAGGGCTAAATGTAGAAAAGGTTTTAGAGGTTGCAAACGGCCAATCTGGCCGTTTGTGACTGCTAAATAGCCTTTAGACATGTCCTAACCCTATTTTGTGATTCAGTAACATTTTAAGGACGTCCCTTCCTAATAGCGAGTCACAGGGGCATGTATGAATTTTTTTGCGACTGGAATGGGGTGGCAAAATATTCATATTTTGCCAATTCCGTGAAGGAGGCGGTAACCCATTCACAAACGGGACTGGGTCCCCTAGGCACTCCTTGCCCTTTGTGATTGTGGGCGCTGACATTTTTTAAGAGGAGGCAGTGGTCTCACGGACCAAAAATTGCATTATTTAAAAAGCAATCACAGACATGGTGGTCTACTGACCTCAGTAGGCTGCCATCCCTGTGATATCAGGCTGTTCCCAATGGGTCGCAAATTGCTATGTACCTCATGAATATTGATGAGGCAGGTCCATTTGCGACCCATTGGTAATCACAAGCAGTGTCTGAGTCACAGTACCGAAACTGCCCTCATTGCCCCCACTGACATCAGAACCATACTGGACAATGGCGAAACCGCAGCCCTCATCCTCCTGGACTTCTCGGCCGCGTTCAACACCGTCTGCAACCACACCCTATGCTCACACCTCAGCAATTCAGGAATCCCCGACAGAACCCTGGACTGGGTCACCTCCTTTCTCACCGGCAGAACCCAGAGAGTCCACCTCCCCCATTCTGCTTGGACCCCACCGAAATCATCTGCGCCGTACCCAAGGGTTCGTCCCTCAGCCCGACCCTCTTCGTCTACATTGCCCCGCTCGCTAACACCGCCCGATCCCACAACCTCAACATCATCTCATATGCCGACGACACCCAGCTGATCCTCTCCCTCACCAAGGACACCGCCAAGACCAACCTCCATGAAGTAATGAAGACCATCGCCGAATGGATGAAGAACAGCTGCCTCAAACTCAATTCCAACAAGACGGAAGTCCTCATCTTCAGCTCCACTCCCTTTGCATGGGACTACTCCCACCGACCATGCACGCAACCTAGGATTCATCTTGGATTCCTCATTATCCATAACCCAGCAAGTCAACGCAATCTCCTCCTCCTGCTTCAACAACCTCCGTATGCTCTGAAATATCCACAAATGGATCCCCACCGAAACCAGAAGAACAGTCACCCAAGCCCTCGTAAGCAGCAAACTGGACTACGACAATGCCCTCTACGCAGGAACCACGGCCAAACTACAGAAGAGGCTGCAACACATCCAGAACGCCTCCGCACACGTCATCCTGGACATCCCCCGCCACTGCAACATCACAGGCCATCTGAGAGACCTGCACTGGCTTCTAGTCAACAAGAGAATCACCTTCAAACTCCTCACCCACACTCACAAAGCATTGCACAACACCGGACCAGAATACCTCAACAGACGGCTCTCCTTCTACACCCCGACCCGGGATCTCCACTCTACCGACCTCGCCCTCGCAACCGTCCCACGCATCCTTAGAACTACAACCGGCGGCAGATCATTTTCGCACCTTGCGGCCAAGACGTGGAACACTCTTCCAAGCCACCTGCATCAGACCAAAGACCTCCTTACCTTCAAGAAACTTCTCAAGACCTAGCTGTTCGAGCAGTAGCAGCAACCACCCTCCCTCCCTCCCCCCCATCTCAGTGCCTGGAGACCCTCACAGGTGAGTAGTGCACGTTACAAATTTCTGATTGATTGATTGCAGTTTGCAACTTCCTAATTGCAAGTCACAAGTTTCAATTAGGAAGTCACAAACCAATTTCTACATAAATGTGACCCTTCAAGATTTGAAATCTGGTTCCAGCTTTTTCCTTGTTTATAAAAGTAAATTGTAAAAGGCACTGCATTAAAATTTGGTCAGGTTTCTCAACAGTGCCACTCGTCCATGAGAGCATTCCCTGGGCATATTCATCAGAATCAGCCCCAGCATAACTGCAGTGCTGTGGGTCCTACGAAACAAGGAAATAGTGTTGCTGTACTCTGCATTACATTAGGCAACTTTCCAATGCATATCAGGCGCTGTGTTAGAAAGTAAATCCAAGCACAACAATTTGCTCCAGGTTTACATCACTTTTGTGATGAAAACCTGGTGAAGTGTTAGTAAATTTAAACATGAGCCTCTCTGCACATTTTGAGCCAATCCGTCATATACTGTGTGCAGACTGCTATACATTTTTTAAACTGACTTACATGTTGAAAGTGCTTTGTCTACTAGATTTAGCCCAAACATGTTTATAAACACACAAGTCACTAGTCCACATTGCACCAACCAGTCATACAAATATATATCCAAAGTAATCAAACTAAACAACTGAGTTCATCCCCCCAGAGAACAATGCATTTCCCACAGATTAGTTTAAACGTCATTCATTTTACAGTCACCATGCATTTTATGCACTGGATAATGAATAAAGTTTAAACATGGACTGAATCCCTGTCTCTGTTTAAAAGCAGAAGTTGTTGACATGGGTACACTCCAACAATAATCTCTAACCTGGCATTCAAAGCCTCCATCCATTGGTTGGGGTGCCACTGTGGCCGTCCTCTTTGTCAATATGAAGCTTGACCTTGAAAGCGCAGGCAGGTTAGGGCAGAGGAGGGACTGAAAGTTGCCCCCCCACACTTTTTACCCTGTGTCCATCCCCGCTCCAAAATATGGGGGCATAAATCCTGTGTCCCCCACCCTTCCTATGCCCATGTGGTTACCACATACTTAAACTCTACTGACCTGTCTCTCGAGCTCAAATCACTTGTCTCTGCTTGATCTCTGGTCAGATCTCCTACCACTGCCATGAACTTTGATTTCCTAACTGCTGCCTGAACTGTGACGACCTGCCTTTATACTGAACTCCAACGCCCTGGCCTGCCATTTGTCCTGGACGATGATTGCAGGCCTCTGCCCTACTCCAGTTATCTACCAGTGCCCTCGGACAACCTTCTTCCGCACGGGGCCCAGCATCCTACTCCAACAATCTGCCTGTCCCTGACGTCTGGCGATTTGGGTCTGAGGTCACGTGATCTGCGCCAATTTGCCCTGTTACCTGCTTTAAATATGGTGACTTGTGTCTGTAATTATATTGTCGGGCTTGGTTAATGGTTCAGCTATCAATCCTCAGTTACTTACCAGACATCTTCCTTACCCTACTTCTCCCTTCCGCAACTGAAGTCCTCATGTTATTGGTGTCCACCACAGCCTGTTGCTAAATCACCAAAAAACATAAGAGGCAGGGAAAGAACAACTTTCTAAAAGTTAATTTTGCTACATATTTAAAAAGAAATGTGAAATCACCAATGGATTAGATTTTAATTGATATGAAACTAGACTTTGAATATCCTATCAAAATGAAAGATTAAACTCTATAGTTTGTACTTTAACTTTTAAAAGGGCTTCAATTTTACACATGTTCCACCTTTAAATATCAAGCACCCTATCTTGTGGATAACATAGGCTACCTAGGTGTGATAGCAGGTTTTCTCATGTGTCAGAAAGGGTCTTTTTGACAGGTTTCATGGCAGAGTCTAGGCTGCTGCAGACAGACTACACATGGTAGGTCTCGGGCTATGTTTTACAGACCAAATTTGTGGATGGCTCCATAGGAGCTGCAGTCCACAAGGATCAATTAACTTCCAGGTAACTATATCCTACGGACTTGTAGGCAAGTTAAATGGGTCATTCAGGGATATGCCAATTTAATCATGTTTAAAGGGGGAGTACAGGAGCTTTATTCCTGTTAAGCATGGGTAATGTACATAGAGTTACAAGTCCAGCAAAATGCACAGTTCAATAATTGGGGGAACATCATGCCAAAGATGGTTATTTACTACAGCCTCCATTACAGGACTCAGGGATCCATTCCCCAAGTCCTCCATTTTTTTTTAGAAACAGCCATAAGGGGGTAGGAGTATCATCTCTCCAATATTAGTGCTCGCTTGACGGATCGCCCCAAAAACTCTCAGGAAGGAGCTGAACTGGATGAACTTTTTTTTTCAGAAAGTTACATGAATATGCCAAACAACGCCATGGTTTGTGGATTAAAAAAAAACAAAACATTCTTCCTATGGAAACTCTGACTTAACTATAAGCAGACAGTGGCTATAGCATAACTCCACTTTAACCTTTGGAATTTTCAGTGAATTTCTCTGCTTTTTTAACATGAAGTAACATCTTATAACCATACGTCTACAGCCAACCACCTTTGGTAATACGCAGCGTGGGATTGTTTGCAGTACCTATCCTCTGGTCTAGCCCTGCGGCCAACCCTCCACAGATGGCCAACCGCCCCCCTCGGAACTGCCAAGTGGGTGCATATGCCACATTCTATATTTTCCTTTTCTTCATTTTTTTGGTCCAGTAGGACCACACAGGGCCTCACTGGGTCCCGCACAACTTATGTGGGAGCTGTCAAAAGGTCCTGTGAGAGTACCACGGCCTGGAGCTTTAATTCTTTTTTTAAATTTTAGGCACAGAGGACTCCCAACCAGGGGGCAGGGAACACCTAATTTACCCCCCTTTTGCTTTTGGTAATTTCATTTTCACTGTAATGGCGACTGCATCATTTTTATTGTTGTTTCGGCCAGCCAATCGGAGTCCTTAGTCCTGCAGGACCTCTGTGTCTTAAATGGGTGATAGGAAAAAAAGCACTCATGACAAATCAGATTGCTCTATTTTTCAAGTTGCTGTTCAGCAGGACCAACGGTTCAGATATCCCTAGTTTTTTAATCTTAATTTCTCAAAAACGGCTAACCAGATCTACACCAAATCACAAAAAAGCTTTTCTGGGTAAAGATCTAGCTTTCTGTCAAATTTGGTGCAATTCTGTCCAGCTGTTTTTTCTGTACAGTTATCTAGATTTGCCTTTGGAAATTGTGGAAAAACATTTTTCGCCACATCCACAACCTCTTTTTCTGGGCACCTGCTTGATGGAACACCCAATACTTTACAGGAAGGAGCTAATGTGGATAGACACATTTTTTTTTAAAGTTATGTAAAGACTCGTCAAATGAGGCTCAAGTTATTAGCAGAATAAAAAATACTCTTACAATAGAAACTGACTTAAAAATAACTACACAGTGGTGAATATATGTCTGTTACAAAATGTCTCTTGCCACTACCTAACTTTTGTCCCCGTCTGCAGATCTGTGCATTGTAAAAAAAACAAAAATTGAAGGAGACTGAAAAGAGCTATGCTTTTACAATTAAACCCCCCTAGAAATTTTGCTGATAGGTACAGTCCAAACCACTGAACAAATTTACATCAGACTTTGAATGAAAGCAGAACTTTACGCTTTTCTTTGCTTTTGTTGGTCTGGTGTACGTGATGTAATTTATTTTTGAGATACAAGCATTTGGCACTTGGCAATGTGACATCTACAAATCCTCTGTAAGTCCATCAGAAAACCAGATAACGAAATGCTATTGAGCAAGGGAGCGTTTTCCCCTGTTGTCCTTTTTGATCCATGATTTCGTATTTGGAACCGCAGGGCCTACCTGATTGAACGCATCAAGAGAATAAGCTCTCGTGAGGCTGCCAACTTAGGATATGAGGCAAAATTCCTGACGTCCTGAAGAAAAAATCCATGTAAGGGGCAGTGTGGGCACACTCAGTCAGGAGGAAGGTGGGCACCCCGGACCACCCTAGGCTAAGTAAGGGGACTCTGAAAGGGTCGTCCCTTAAAATGTTTCAAAAATAAGTTTCAAGGAGTCACAGGATCTTAAGTACCTTTTAAGGAGCCGTGGATCTGTGAAATTGACATAATGGCAGCCATGATCTACAGTACCACTAAATGGCTAACCGAACTGTGGTCCAGGCAATCAAAGTCCACACAGAGGTTCGTAGCTCCTCAGAAAGGTACAGTGGTTCCAGACCAAGTTCATGGCCTGCTATGCGAACAAGGCAAGTTTCACCAAGAAATGAGCCAGTGAAGCTTGCTGTGGGTATTTGGTACTCAAGCCTTGTTTGCCTTGGATTCAGGTTTCCAAATAAGTAACCACAAAGCGAAAAGGAAACCTGGATAAAGGCCAAATGGGGGTTGGTCACCCATGATGTTTTGGATGCAGGCCCTGGGGACAGACCCCACTGTGAACAGCCAAAGGGTGTTGGCCGTCATCTTCGGGTTGGGTTCAGGGCTTTGCAAGGCAAGCCCCAGAGCACATGGTCGCAGACCATGCGCGTTGTAATTTGGTCACCTTTGGGGGTTTGGGTCCAGTTCCTGGCACGTCCCCCACTGTGTATGTCTGAAGGACATGCATAGAGGATGTCTGCTCTTTGTCACTCATTTTCACACTCTGTCGCTGAACCTCTGGTATGCACTGATTCACTCACCCATCTCTCCTTGTGCCCATCACTTACACTGACTCTCATGTGGTCTCACTCACATACATAACAAACAACACAAATTGAGTTCTATAGATAGCCTTTTTGTTCGTCCCTGTTTTAACTTTTTAGGGAAAAGAAAACAAAACTAACTATGGAAGAATGGGATTAGAACTAGGTCTTGCATATGTTTTGCGCACTCTCAGTTTGCTATCTACAAGAGTTGATTTTTCCCACATGCCAAGCAATGCAAGCTGTCAGTCCCAAAACAGGGTTCATTATCGTATTGCACCTTCTGCAGGACTTCTTCTGGCAACCTCTCTCCAGAAGGGATGCTGCGTTTCACAAATAAAATAGGTAGCATTGCCTCTTCTTCATCCCTCTTCCTTTTCTAGCCATTGATGTGCTTATACATCCAAGGTGTCACGAAGATGCACTTCTCTGACTACCACTGTCCGGTTTCTTGTTTCACAAATTACATACCTCATACTTAAAGGTGTCTTGTCCTAACCAGCTGGAATTGTACATTTCCAAACAATGGATTCTGCTGGTCATCTTGAATCCTTGGTTAAGGCATTTCCGTATTCTTTGTGTCTTCAACCATTGAAAAAGAGCAACAAGCATTGGTAAAGCCAATAGGTTTCGCCTCTGTAAAATCAACTGGTTTTGTTTTTGTTTTAGACATGTTGCACAGCAGTAGGAGCTGCTGTGCAGCATGGCTTAAAGTTTATAAAAAGTGCTCAAACACAACCGGCACTGACCACGTCATAGCGCTTTTTTTGTTTAAACTTTAAACCGTGTTGTACAGCAGCTAGCACCACTATGTTCCATGTTACAAAACGATTGATAAAACCATGTATGCACCAAAAATGCACCTATCACACATATCTTTTTAATCGTATGGAAAATAAAATGACATATTGTAACCAATCACTGGAAATACAATCCCACGATTTCTCAACTTCCCAATGTCTTGCTGTCTGACATACTTTGCAAATGCAAGCATTCGGACACATTTTATGCAAATGAAACTGCATACTTTTATATACAAAACACACACACTATCTCTGTAAACAAAATAAAAAACACTCACACACATAAACATGATGCTTCACACTCAAGAAAAACTACAAAGAAAGTACACCCTATGCATACATGTGTACACCGACGGGCAGTCATATTCTACACAAGGACGCAGCCACATTACACAAACACCCACAAGCATGCACATGCACTCACAAATTCCCCAACACTAGTGGCACAATATTTACATACTTGTGACTGTGCTGTTGGATGCCAAGGATTGAATAGGCACTTTGTGTACACATCACGCACCTGAGTGTTATGGGAGGATAACGCTCTGGTAGACAAATGAGTTTGTGACGTCATCGAATATCCATCGTATTATGGTGACTTTCATTCAACTTCACCTATTGCTTTCTTCCAGCTTCGGAGCATCCCTAAGGAAAAGGTGCTGCCCAGGGCAATCACAGATCAGCCACTAGAGCTCAACAACAAACACAGCAAACACTCCATAAAGAGCTTAGAAAACCATGGAGCATAGGTAGGGCACTACATTTGACGAGATCACCCTCCCAAGTGAATTTAACCCCAAAGAAACATAGACTTTAAAATGGGCCTACACAGCTCTAATACGTAGGGCAATGTTGTTTTGCGTTTCATGCGGTGCAACACCATCACTGTAGTAATCTCCAGCTGAACGCCGCATTGTAAATATGAGGAAATCTGCTACTTTTTAATAGAAGGAAATGGCTATCCGAACCAGCAGTTTCCATTATTCACGATCATGGTTGGCTCTCAAAACACCAGCACATTTACCGAAGAAACATATGTGTGCAGCTAATCCTGCCAAAAAGTACTCTGTTTTCAAGCATGACCTGAACAAGGCCCCTTCTGTGAAAAGTTTGTTTAGGTTGGGTGGAAACGAGTTTAAAGTTGGCTGACAAATTAAACTGGGCCTCCGAAAAGCTACCACAATATCCCACATATCTAAACCAGTATATTGACGAATAAGCGGTAGGGTTTATAGTGGGAAAACACCCTGTTTTATATTGATGCCACTAAGAATGCTGATGTCATTGAAAAAGCAGAAGATAACATATTCGAGTAGCAAATAACACCCTGCAAACAAACTTCCCCGTAGTCAAACTAAATAGGTTCTGAGACTGTTTTCCCCCAGCAATCTCCACGAAAGGATGTCTGCCAATCATCACAACCAGCGGGGGAAGTGTTAAAAACAAGTATGGATGGTGGGAGGGGTAGCGGGACGGTGGGCCATATTTATACTTTTTTATCGTCGCATCTGCGCCGCTTTTTGACGCAAAAACGGCGCAAACTTACAAAATACAATTGTATTTTGCAAGTTTGTGCCGGTTTTGCATAAAAAAATGACGCAAATGCGGTGCTAAAAAAGTATAAATATGGGCTTTAGTGGTTGGGAGGGCAAAGAAGCGACCCGGGCAAACCAGCACGCAAGCAAATGTGTGCAGCCAGGGAAAGGTAAATAAGGGGCAAATGAATTAATGAAAGTGTTGGATAAAGAAATGGAACAGAAAGAATTCTTCAAATGTATGGCCAAAAGTACGTAAACATAAGTTAAAAGGAATCCAATCCCAGCACACAAACAAATGCGTGCAGCCAGGGAAAGCTTAATAAAGGCCAAATGAAATAAAGAAAGTTTTGGATAAATAAATGGAACACAAAGGATTCTTCAAATGTATGGGCAAAAGTACGCAAACATAAGTTAAAAGGAGTCTGACCCCAGCACACAGCGAATGGGAATCAATAATTGGGCCACCCGATACTAATCATAGAAGCACACCAAAGCTACAACCAATAAAAATGAAAGAAAAGTAAAGGGACAAGCACACGGACGAATAAGAAGTGGAGGCGGGATATAAGCCCCTTTATTATTGAATACAATAGATTTTACAAGCACATCACAAGTGCTATGCAGGGGAAACCTAAAAACACGACTATCATTTTCGGCAGAGTTCTTCTACAGTAAGGGGTTTTATATTATGTGGTAGAGGACCAAGAGCTATTTGAATGCGGAACTATACATTCTTCTTCAGAGGTCTACAAGAATTCATTGATCCCCTGCAGCTCCTAAGAAATAGAAACTGGTGGATAAGGCACACCTTGTACCCTGGTTCGATTCCAAACACCGGGACTACAACAAGTCTATACTGATGGACATTTTTTGATGAGACACTTTGGGTGTGAGTTTTAAGTGGGACTTAATATATCCCTGTCCTCAAACAATGAAACAGAGTTACAGACTTCACAGTACTCATTTTTGGTTTCACAAGGAGGAAGCCTTCGCTCTCCGATCTTATGTGAGCTGCACAACTAGAAAAAGAGACACAATTTCCTAGAATTGTTTTATTAGAGAAGTGTCTAACGAACTCAAATCCTGAAAAATAAAAAAAGAATAGAAAGAGCTTTCCTGATTGTTTACCACTCTACACTATCCACAAAACAAGTGCACAGCCTGTAGAAAAAAACCCATTGGAGGACACCATTTCAACTTGTCCCTTGAAAGTCAGAGATGGAGAGTTCTGCTGCGACCAAGATGTCATCAGAACAGATTGGACAAAGCTAAGAAGTAGCAGGATCCATTAGGGGACAGTCTAATGCCGACATACATCAGATTGATGATGGGGTATTAGTGGCGACAATTTTCAGGGCTTTTGGTGAAGATCAATATGGACAAGTATGTATAGTGTGAACATGTTTCACACAATCCAGAAATGCAGAAGAAAGACCCGGAAGTTGATATATGCTTCAAGCTGATGTTCTCAGTTAGTGCAAGTGGCATGATCAACCATCTACTAGCTAAGCACCTGAACAATTACTCGTGAGAAGAAGAGCAAAAACTGACACATGTGGAAGTGGAGGACAAAACTTTTTCTCCACAAGTACTTCAAGCAGTAGAAGATGAGGAAGATGCTAGATTGAAGATGTTCTTGACGTTCTGCAATAAATGCAAAAAATATGTTTTTTTCAGGATCATCTCAGGTGCTATGACAACCTACCACAATGGCTTCTCCTAAAGTTTATAAAAGTGATAAAAAAGACCCTCAAGAAAATCGTTTTCATGAGTCCTAAGTGTTTTAATATGTAAGGTCACAAGCAGTGCATGATGGGTAAACACTACACTTTCCCCCCACCCCCAGCGCCTTGAGATCCTAACGGGTAAAAAAATAACTGTTCAATTTAAATGTTTATTTGTTGTTTAAATGTTAGGCTTCATCTTATTCCTACATTTAACAATAACTTCACTTCCACCTTTGCTTTGTTCATTGAATTTATAGTTTTTTTTAATAAAACAAACACAACAATTGTATTACTATGCCTAACTATAATGTGCTTCTTTAACCTTTGATTTCTTTCCGTGAGTTTCTGTTGTTTTTTTTCTCCTTTTAGTAAGGGAAGATCTTATTACCATACCAAATTATACCATCACTTTAATCTTTGTTTTATTTAATTCAATTCCCAGGTTTTTTTTATCATATCCAGTGCTGCCCTAACTCCCCTGCTGCACAAGGCCTTTGACTGTGCACAGCAGGAGGTTGTCCAAAGGCCCTATCCAGTTACAGCCTCTGCTGCTCACAGGTTTGATCATTCACAAAAGGGGTCGGACTAGTTTGCTAGGAATAGCCAATCCACAGCTGATCGCGGCCATGCAGAGCACCCATACCGTTGCATTTTGTTTATATTGTTTACATTTTTTGAAGGTATCGCTGTACTTGCACTGTATCTGCTACACAAGCTTCACTCCATGGTACTGCGATAGCTTCAAGCTACCACTGGTAAAGCTTTCATGGTAATGTGGCAGGGTAGGGTGAAGGCTTGAATGGTGGCTCCCGCAGAGTACCATGGTGGGAGCACTGCAGAACTTCAAGGAAGGCCTGCCCTGGGTCTTGTGGGAGCACAGCGCTACCCCAGGCCCAATTTTATATTTTTTATTTTGGGTCTGTATTTCACTCACACGTGTCAAGGAGTCAGGGTGTCCCTAATCTGCCTCCTGATACCATTATTTCATAACTAGGACACGGGCGCAAAGTCGGTCTCTCCCGACTCTGGTGAATGACCAATCACCAGAAATCCTGAACAGCACCTCCCACACTTTGCACATGGTGTGAACATGTACATATTAGTAAACATGCTTATATCAGTACTCAATTCATCTTTATTTCATCAAATTCCTCTTTATTTCACCAACCGTACTTCAAACCGCCATGACATCTTTAATTTACCACCCCATTTGTGACCTATTACTATTAACCATCTTTATATTTACGCACAGCATTAGTAAAGTTTGCACAACTCAAAACTTCCACAGCAAAAACAAGGGAGGTAATACATTAGATTATTAGACATTCAATTTAAGTGCATTGAAAAGTCAACTTTGAGGCCTAAGCCAGGTAACAGTAGGGCTGCAAAGAAATCAAAAGAAGAATAAATAAGACATAGCGAGGCAAACACAAAGGAGATGAGAGCACTAGACACAAAAATGAAACACAGCCTGTAGAGGCTAGAAAAATGAACTGATAGGCCCTCATTTCAAGTTTCTTGAAATAGGGTGAGGTATAAAATGTGGTAAATTTGACTACGCAGGTGGAGTATTTCCTCCTAGCAACACAAAAGTATGATGGACGGAGTGCTGAACAATGTAGACACTCACCCAATCCTTTTGTGTTGCTGGGGTATTTCTTCTACCCATGTGTGAAATACCCCCTACCCATTTGGTAAAATCTCAAATCCTTTTAACAGGAAAATGAGGCATAACTTGAGGGTTCAGTTTTGTAGAAGCCAAATTCTGCATGTTTTGCCTTTTTCCAGGTCTTTTCCCATGGACTTGCGGAATTTTGTCACACGGAAACTGTGATGGCGTAATAATTATCATAGAATTCGTAATTCTGATCCCTGTGTAAACATGCTTGCAGAGGCATCAGAGTGTAGCCCTTAACTTGCAATGAAGGCTTACAGGGTGCTAGAAATTGGTTTTGTGGTTGACTGGAGTATGAGCCCTGGTCAAGCAGGAACCATAATCCTAGTCAGGGTAAGTGTCAGGTAAACCCTATATTAACCTGTGCTCATCTTCTGGTAGCTTGACACAGAGCAGATAGGCTTGTGTGATTGTCTAGAGGGAATGCACAAAGCCCAGATGTCATCCACCTCAGACAAGTGCTCAAAGACAGATAGCAGACACCAAAATGGCTAAAGTAAGAAAATGCCAAGGTGGCATTCTGAGAATTCCAATTTAAAATCAGACTTCACCATAAGTTGAGATTTTAAATTGTGATTCCAGAGACACCAAACTCGAAAAGTTTATCTCTTCTAGATTGCGAATTACACTTATAAAATGTAATAAGGTAATCCAAGTGTTATCCTATGGGAGAGCTAGGCCTTGCTGTAGTGAAAAATATTTTGGAGTTTTTCACTACCAGGACATGTTAAACTTAAAACTACATGTCCTGCCTTTAAACTCATTGCACCCCGCGCTCTGGGTTGTCCAGGGCCTACCTTAGGGGTGATGGTGGACTGGATGAGGGGCCATTCATAAACATTTTGCCTTCCTCCTATTTTTCTGACCCTCATTTTGTAGGATGTAGGTCTATGGGCACTTTATCACTATGACCAGTGCTAAACTGCATGTGCTCTCCCCTCTAAACTTGGTATGATTGGCTTACACATCATTGTCACATTTAATTTACCTGAAAGTCCCCTACACAGTGGTAACCCTTATACCCAGGGCCTGTAAATTAAATGATACTAGCGGCCCTGAAGTGCAGCTTGCACCACCCACAGAAGTAGCTTCTCAAACCTGTCTGAGGCCGGCCACTGCAGGGCCTGCATGCACAGTTTACTGCCACATTGGCTTGGCATCTAAATGTACTTGCCAGTCCTGAAACTCCCCTTTTACTTCATGATGGTCTCCCCTAATATAGGCCCTTGGTAGCCATATGGGGAGGGTGCTGTGTAGGTAAAAGGTAGGACAAGTGCCTTATTGTGTGGCCTATCCTGGTAGTGACAAACAGCCTATTTGGTTCCTCACTGCTGTGAGTGCTGCCTCTCTCATAGGTTTGCATTGATAATGCCCTTATGTATGCCTAAGTGGTAATTTCTAATCTATGAGGGGTAGCGTGGGCATGTTTGGTATGCTTAGAATGGTAGTGAGAAATCATGCTTACTGGTGTTGGCGGATTTTTTATAACCATTGTAGAAATGCCACGTTTAGAAAATGGGCATTTCTCTGTGCTTATGACACTTGTGCTTTGCGGCCTGACTGCAGTCCATGTCTGGGGTAGAGTGACAGCTGGGCTTTGTGCTTGGTTTCCATGCAGCCATCACACAGGTGTAACAGGGTTGCATCTGCATCTGCATACTGAGTGGTCTTCCTGGGCTGGGAGAGTGGGAGGCTGGGCGCACCTGCATCTGTAAAGGCTGTGTCCTGCCTTGACACAAAGGGCTCATTGACTCCCCACTGATGTCTGGAGCCTGGGCTGAGGTTGGAAGGGAGTTTTGCGCCCTTCTAAAGGTTCTTTGAAGTGGCTCCTGAGATCAAAAGACATTTTGAGTCTAAGTACAGAGGTTGTTCCCCATGTTTTTGGAATTGCATGGTCTTGGAACAGATGCTGCTGCAGGGGGCTGTGATGCTGCAAAGAAACGCCATTGGACTGACTTGTTGTTGTGCTAACCTGTGGCCTGCTGAGCCACAAAAAGGATTGCCGCTTTACCTGCAAGGACCCTGGTGTTCTGGTCTGCTGCTTTCTCCCGCCTGATGTTCTACAGTTGTTCTCGGAGGCTGGGTGGGGTGCCCCCTTCCCTCCTGTTTTCAGTTTCCAAGCATGAGGTGAGCAGTATGATCTTTTTCCGAAGCATTGCCCTCAACCTGCAGGAAGCGCGTGGTGAGCTTCCCTGTCCCTGGCTGTGTGTCTGAGTTCTGCGCTGCAACCCTGGGGGTCGCGCTGTCTCTCCTCCCCCATCCGGGAAACAAGACAAAAGAGCACGGCAATGACAGCTGGTCGGATTTGAGAGGAGTGCAGACTCACTCCTCTGGTATGCCCACGACTTAAGCAGGCATCCACTTCGGAGGACACTCATTGCCGCTGCCCGAGCCAACAAAGGAAAGGAGTCTGCTCTCTGCCGGAGACACCATGAAGGAGACCGGCTGACGAGTCTGCCACAGCCCGCCCCTTGGGCTCGAGGAGAGCCAGGGTAAAATTGACTCTGTGGCAGAAACATGGCTGCTGTGCTACCTTTCGGAGCTGCAGTCCCTCCAGTGGGAGAATCTGCTCCCAGAAGAGCTGCACTGCTTTGGTGGTGGCCGTGCTGCATGTTCGCCAGCTGCCACCCACAAAACGCTGTATATGGGGAGATCGGGAGAGGTCTCCCCGCCAACGAGGAAGCTGTGTGGGCTTTCCTCCCCCCGGCTCACACATCCCCATGTTGTTTTGGTCTATTACTCTTAAGCAATACAGTTTATTTGTACATAACTTGTTGTGAAGTCTCTTTGGTGGTGTATTTATTGTGTCACTAGGTTGTGTGTGCTGTGCAAATGCTTTACACATAAGCCTGACCGCTCTGGCCAAAGTTACCAAGGGGGTGAGCAGGAGTTATTTTAGGTGTGTAGCTCCCTTGCCTTGACTTGAGTGGTAGTTACTGCCTGGCTTAGGTACATACCCTTGCCAACCAGGAGCTCCATTTCTTACATGTGACATATGTATAAAAGGAAGGTGTGGGCCTGGCAAAAAGGTTACTCTGCCAGGTTGATTTGGCAGTGAAAAACTACACTTACACGTTCTGCAATGGCAGGCCTGAAGCATTGTTAAAGGACTACTTATGGGGGTGGCACAATCAGTGTCCTAGAGTCAGAAAAAATAGGAGGATGAAGGAAAAACTTTGTGGATGACCCTACAGAAAGGACAATTTTCCAACAAGGGAGTTACTACATATTATTGTACACACGTGCTCTCTTGGCACAAAGTGATGGAATGAATGGTTTCTGTTTACTAATGTTAAAAAAATACCCAAAGTGAGAACATCTTCAGTCCACATGTGGCAATCAGACCACATTGAGGGAGGAGAAGAGAGACCAAACACCATGCAAGAGCAAGAGCAATCTGACTGGCAATGTGACCCAAGATATCCCTTACAGTAATGTCAACAACAAGAAGAGCATAACTATATGATAACTGCAACCAAATGTTTACATACTAGACCCCAAGAAATCCAAACCACTTATGAAACAATAAAACATCAAGAAAACACATGAAAAAAACCTCCAGCTACACAGACGTCAAAAGACTAAAATAGAAAACAAGGTAGAGCCCAGCACAGAATAAAGGAAAATAAAAGAGACTTGCAAAAATGAACCACAAATGCACTAAATAACACACAATTAACTCTGAAAGAGACCACCAGCTATGCAACTATCACTGTCAAAGACTTCACGTGGAACAGTTTTAGGGATGTTTGCAACACATACAACAACCAATGAATGACTGGAATTAAAATCCACAGGCGCACCAAAATGGAAAGTACACGCGATCCAAACATTGGAGACCAAAACAAAAACAAAATGCACCGCTAATGCAAGTCAAAGGCAGAGGTATGACATGCTATTTAGTCTCTGACACCCCTACAAATCTCATCATAGCATTCAGCGTGGGACCAGAAGCCAACCTACCCAAATACAGGACCAGTGTTCACGTACTAGCGATCTAGATCCAGTATGGATGATCTAGTATGGGTGGAAAGGAGATCACATCTGGGTATGTCAATGATGTGATAGAGTCCTCATTGAAAATAAGTTAGACTTTATCTTAGGCTGATATAAACACGAAGAAACAACAAACCATTAGTATTGGTTAGTCTTCTACTAACTTATCTAAAAGAGTAACAAAAGACCTGCATCTTCAAATATGCTAGAAAACGCAGTAAGGTTGTGGTATTTGTATCGCACAAACCTAGCCAAAATGGCACCAGAGAATTCATCTCAGTCCAGGTAGTGCCCAAAACATCTAAGTAATATTGAATTGAAATAAACTCGATTAAAAGGGGTGGGAGAGAGAGTGGGCGAGCGAGAGAGATGCAAACTCAAAAGTATGCATTTCCGGCAGAATGCAGTGTGACAGTAAATAACTTGAGCATCAAGTCTGTGAAACAAGGGGAGAATAAGGGAAGATCTGAAAGGCACAGGCAAGTGCATCTACTCAGGGATCTTCATTTAAACCATGAAAGGCCTACAAGAAAATCCACTGGTCCATGAAGGCAGAGCTCCTCTGTCCAACCTTATGTAACTCAGATGTGACTGTTAAAGGGAGTTATTAAACCAATTTCTCATTCTTCAGTATAATCTGGGGTCTGCCTACACCCAGTCCCAAAGCAAATGGTACATCAGCACCCCAGAAACATGCAGCTGCTTTTCTGTAGAGAAGTACCCAAGATCCACAGACTCATACCCAATAACACCTGTCGAGCAGAACCAGAACTAAGTACATGTTCTAGAAGAGTGAGTGCAGAGTTTCAGGTACATCTTAGATGTTGCAGCCACAAAAACACAACACAATGTGGAAATTAACCGCCTTGCACAGGAAGCTGATGGCCATATATCAGAGACTAAGACAACCAATGCTTTATTTTAGCCTATGCGTGCAGGTGGGGCCTACTGGGATTTATTTTTGGCACCGGTGTTTATTTTTCATCACTACATTTATTGCCAGAGGAAGAGAAAGAAAAGTAAACAGAGACAGATGGGGAAAGCAGCGATGAATTTAAGAACACGTCAGAGGGAGAAAACAGGACAGGGAGTATACAGTGATGGATGAAAGAGATAGGAAGTGGAATTAAGACCAAATAGCCTTCCTGTTCATCAGCACCGGAATTCTGACAAAATCATTAAGCTTGTGAGCGCGAGTGAGACTTTATGTCCCCAGTGTGATTTTCAGGTGCTAGAATACCTCCCGGCGAGATTTTACAATGCGGGCAGTCGCGGCAGGTCACGACCGTTCGTGTTGAGAAAGCTGCTGATCGAGTGGGAAATCTACTTGAGTGGCAAAAAGGAGCAGCACATTCGAGGCTGCTGATTTTACAGCAATGACGAAGCTCCCAGTACTAAAAATCAGCACTAGCAGCGCTACGTTTGCAATTCTGCCCACTCGCGGAACTCCGCGGAATGTTGTGGAGTTTTTCTGTAACTCTGAGGAATTCCATGCAGTGAAACTCTGATAGTTCCGCCCTGACCTAAATAAACCAAACATAGACAGTTAATGACCAAATACAGTACCAGGGGCCACAGAATGGATATTGAAAAAGAACACAGTCAAAAAGCAGATCAGAAAAGCAGAGACCGCATCTGTCAACAATATTACATGTAGAACCCAGACAGATAGGACGACCCACCGAACTTGACATCGAAGAGTATAACTGCAAGAACATCAGTTTCTCAAAGATGTTTTGGGGACTGTGCTAATTTGCGTCAAGGTGCTACCTACTAACATATTATGGCTCATATTTAAAAGCCGCAAGCGCCTCCTTGTGCCACATTAGCGTAATTTATTTTATGCTAATGTGGCCCAACGAGGCCAAAATCACTGCACAATATTTACATAGTGGCACAAAGCATGCATTGAGCCACTTTGTAAATCCCTTGTGCTATATTAAGCCTGCGGCAGGCATAATGTATGCAAGGGGGGGGCGTTCGCCCGTTACGGGGGGAAAAAACGGCACAAAGAAATCTAAAAGATTGTTTTGCATCACTTTTTTTCACTATTTTTAATGCCTGTTCAGAGTGGACGTTAAAAGGGGGGTGCCATTGTTTTCAATGGACTCTGTGTACTGTTCAGGGTTTAGCGCAAAAAAAATACATCAATAGCATCAGAAATTCTGGCGCTATTGCCCCCTACCCTGTGCCATGCCGCGTCATATTTTAAATATGGTGCACACCTGGTGGCGGTAAGGAGACGCAAGGGCCGCAAGAAAAGTGCCGCAGCATTTAATATAGCGCCTCTTTTTGTCAATCTGGCCCTACTTATTGTGTGTGTCATTTCCCTATATTAGTTTCTTGCAGCAGCAACCGTTGCTCTTTTACCTTCACAAACATTAATGTTCCTTTTTGTCAATGGAGACAAAGTATGTTCATTGAATTTTACTTCAAGCAAAACAAATTAACCACCGGAGAAGGATGTGGGGCAAATGTGCCTAGCCCGTTTCACATGATGCTGGGCAAAATGCCGAGCTGAAAAATAAGGAACAGAACAGTGGTTAGCTTGTAAGAGCACCAGAAACTCAACAAACAAAACATAAGCCTTCTTAAAGAGGGAAATCTTTATAACTGTGGATTCACTTGTAACACAATCAGGCGTGCCAATAAAGCACTATTAAATTGAGAGCAAAGAAGGTGAAGGGAAAAACAGAGAATTAGAGTGGGAGGGAAGAGGTGAGAAACTGGGAGAGGGCGCAGAGAGACGGTGGGAAGGAGACAGATGGAAGCGAAGCTGATATTGTTCAACCAAAATAAGGAAAAACAAGTGGTTTTAACATCCTACGGAACCCAGAAGATTTTCCTCTGGAGCAGAAAGCAGGCGACATGTTGGGACCTTGTGAAGGTTTATTAATCCTGGCAGCGTTTGTTCTAATCTTCCAGTTTGTAAAACTGAAGTGTCAAAGCTGCCGACTACCTCCGGGGCCGCCCCCCCTCCCGCTTATCGGCAACCTGTGGACCCTCAACTTTCAGCTGCACTACGGGAGGCTCATGCAGGTAAAGACTGTGTAACTCTGGATGTTGTGCAAACCCACCCTCAGGAGATCATGCAGGTACCCTCATACTCCCTCGAGCACATATAGATTCTGTGACTACATTGGATGCACCTTGTATGAGTCCATCCATAGACACTTTATCCTCAGGCACCTATGCAGCCTCTACTGGTCCATCGTAGAGGTGTCGTCTGACTTCACCCTGAGACTCTAGTGAAGGTGCTTTGATACTCCCTCAAGCAGATATAGATTCTGTGACTCCATTGGATACACCTTGTATGAATCCATCCTTAGACCCTCAAGCGGATGCTCCATCCTCTGGCACTTATGCAGGCTCTACAGGTCCATCGGAGAGGCGTTGTTTGACTTCACCCTCAGACCCTAGTGCAGGTGCTTTGATACTCACTCTCTCAAGCAGATATAGATTCTGTGACTCCATTGGATACACCTTGTATGTATCCATCCATAGACGTTCAAGTGGATGCTCAATCCTCAGGCACTTATGCAGGCTCTACAGGTGCTTTGCCCTCAGGTCCCCATACCTCCCCCTGCAGGTACACACTTTGTAACTCCATCAAGTAGACATTGTGTAATGCCACCCTCAGTTATGTAACTCTATCTTGGTTTAGTCGTTTACTTCTCCCTCCAACTCTCATGCAGGTATTCCACCTTGGTAATCTACCCACGACCCTTACGCATACACTTATTGTGTAATTCCATCATATAGACAACATGTAACTCACCCTCGTACTCTAAAGTAGGTACTCCACTCTCAGAGGCTCAAGCAAGTGCAGATTGTGAAACTCCATTGGGTAGATGTAGTGTAACTACACCCTCAGACACAAATGCAGGTACTCCACCTCGGACGACCCCGCAGATACAGACTGTGTAACTTCATCAGGTAGACATTGTGTATTGCCACCCTCAAACGTGTAACTCCATCTTGTTTTGTCATTTACCTCACCCTCAGACCTTCCTGCAGCTATTAAACCTTGGTAATCTACCATCAGCCCCTTATACATACACAGATTGTATAATTCCATCGTGTAGAAAATGTGTAACTCATCCTCAGACTCTAAAGTAAATATTTCTCTCTCTGAGACTCATGCAAATGCAGATTGTGGAACTCTATTGGGTAGATGTAGAGTGACTCACCACCCATACCCAAATGCACATATATACTGTGTAACTCCATTAGACAGACATTGTTCACTGCTACTCAGCCCCTTATGCAGGTACTGCTTGTTTAAATCCATCTATAGATCCATCGGGTAGACATTGTCCATTGTCACCCTCAGACCCTCATGCAGGTCCAGACTGGAATTTCGGCAGGGCGATTTAGTCAAACTCCACCCTCATGCCAGTAGGTTGTTTAATGCCATCGGGAAAGGTTGTCCAGGTCCACCCTCATGCAGGTGCAAGTTTGTGTAACTCCATCAGGTAGATGTTGCCCAAATCCACCCTCCGACCCTCATGCTGGTGTAGACAGTGTAACTCCATTGGGTAGACGTTCTTTCACTGCACTCTCAAACCTTCACGCAAGTACCAAGTGTTTAACTCCTGATGGAAAACTCTGTGTTACTCCTATGTCGACTTTCATGCCGGGATAGATTGTGTAACTCCATCAGGTAGGTGTTGTGTTGCTTCATCCACATGCATACTCATGCATGTACAGAATCAGTTACTTCATCAGGTTGATGTTATGTAAGGCTGCACTGTGACCTTCATGCAGGCACCTATTGTGTATCTCCATTGGTCAGATATTATTCAACTCAACCTGAGACCCTCATATAGGTACTCTACTCACAGACCCTCATGAAGTTGCAAACTCTGTATTTCCATCTGGAAGACATGGTATAAATCCATGCTCAGTCTCTCATGCAGGTACACCACCATCAGACCCTCATGCAGGCAGTCAGTACAACTCCAACGGGAAGATTTGTGTTACACCACTCCTAGACTCTCGTGCAGGTACAGTTGCCTAACTCCATCTTGAAGACGTTTTCTAACTCCGACCTCACCTTCATGCGGGCACAGACTTTGTAACTTCTTTGGGTAGACATTGAGCAACTGCACTCTTAGACCCTCATGCAAGAACAGAATAAGCAACTCCTGGAAGTGGATATTCAGTTTTACTTACATTCTGGTTTAGGTTGGAAAGCTTCATAAACAGACCCTGACTGAGGAAAACATTCTATAACTTCACTTTGAGAGCCTCCCTCATTCATGTTCACATCTATAAATTCATCCTGAGATCCTCCCTTGTTCATCTGCACATTCTATGACTTCACTCTGAAGCCCTCCCTCATTCAGGTGCATATTCTATAACTTCACCCTGAGACTCTCATTCATTCATGTGCACATTCTATAAGTCCACCCTGAGATCCTCCCTCACTCATGTCTGCCTTCTATATTTTCACACTGAGATTCTCCCTAATTCATGTGCACATTCTATAACTTCACCCTGAGATCCTCCCTCATTCATGTGCACATTCTGTAACTACACCCTGAGATCCACCCACATTCATGTGCACATTCTACACCTTCACCCCGGGATCCTCCATCACTCATGTCCACATTCTATAATTTCACCCCAAAATCCTCCGATCTTTATGTGCACATTCTATAACTTCAACCTCAGATCCTCCTTCACTCGTGCACATTCTATAACTTCAGCCTCAGGTCCTACTTCACTTGTGCACATTCTATAACTTCACCCTGAGATCCTCCTTCACTCATGTGTACAATCTATCACTTCACCCTGAAGAACCTCCCTCCTTCATGTGCACATTCTATAACTTCACTCTGAGATCCTTCCTCATTCATGTGCCCAGTCTATAACTTCACCCCGAAGCCTTTCCTCATTCATGAGCACACCCTATAACTTCACCCTGAGAGCCTCCCTCATTCATGTGCACATTCTATAACTTCATCTTGAGGCCCTCCCTCCTTCATGTGCACATTCTATAACTTCACTCTGAGATCCTTCCTCATTCATGTGCACAGTCTATAACTTCACCCCAAAGCCTTTCCTCGTTCATGAGCACACTCTATAACTTCACCCCGAAGACTTTCCTCATTCATGAGCACACTCTATAACTTCACCCTGAGAGCCTCCCTCATTCGTGTGCACATTCTATAACTACATCTTGAGGCCCTCCATCATTCATGTGCACAGTCTATAACTTCACCCAAAGGCCTTCCCTCATGCACAAGCAAGTTCTATAACTTCACTCTGAGATCCTCCCTTATTCATGTGCACTTTCTATAACTTCATCCTGATGCCCTCCATCATTCATGTGCACAGTCTATAACTTCACCCTGAGGCCTTCCCTCATGCACAAGCAAGTTCTATAACTTCACTCTGAGATCCTCCCTTTTTCATATGCACTTTCTATAACTTCATGCTGATGTCCTCCATCATTCATGTGCATAGTCTATAACGTTGTTATGAGGCCCTCCCTCATTCATGTGCACACCCTATAACTTGACCTTGAGATCCTCCCTCATTCACTTGCACTTTCTATAACTTTATCTTGAGGCCCTCCATCATTCATGTGCACAGTCTATAACTTCACCCAAAGGCCTTCCCTCATGCACAAGCAAGTTCTATAACTTCACTCTGAGATCCTCCCTTATTCATGTGCACTTTCTATAACTTCATCCTGATGCCCTCCATCATTCATGTGCACAGTCTATAACTTCACCCTGAGGCCTTCCCTCATGCACACGCAAGTTCTATAACTTCACTTTGAGATCCTCCCTTTTTCATATGCACTTTCTATAACTTCATGCTGATGCCCTCCATCATTCATGTGCATAGTCTATAACGTTGTTATGAGGCCCTCCCTCATTCATGTGCACACCCTATAACTTGACCTTGAGATCCTCCCTCATTCACTTGCACTTTCTATAACTTTATCTTGGGGCCCTCCATCATTCATGTGCACAGTCTATAACTTCACCCTGCGGCCTTCCCTCATGCACGAGCATGTTCTATAACTTCACTCTGAGATCCTCCCTTATTCATATGCACATTCTATAACTTCATCTTGGGTCCCTCCATCATTCACGTGCACAGTCTATAACTTCATTATGAGGCCCTCACTCATTCATGTGCACCTTCTGTAACTTCACCCTGAGCTCCTCCTTCATTCATGTGCATATTCTATAACTTCACCCTGAGATCCTCCCTCATTCATGTGCATATTCTATAACTTCACAGTGAGACCCTCCTTCCTTCATGCGCACATTCTATTGCTTCACCCTAATGTCCTCTTTCACTCATGTGCACCTACAGCAGCTTCACCCTCGGCCCTTTTGCTGTGACAGACTCTTAAATGCCTTCCGGTAGGCATGTGATCAGGTCTGCCTGCGAACCTCAGTCGGATAAGCATTTGTAAACTCCAGCAACACTCTTCATCCCTCCCTCTGTTGCTCTCTCCTCTCTTATTCTCTGCTGCTCTCTCTTTCACTCACTTTGTCTCGCTCTCTTTCCGCTGTACCTCCGACTGTCATGTTTTCTGCTTCTCTCAATGGTGCTCTCCCTCTCTCTTTCTCTCTCACACTGCCACTCTCTCTTTTCCCGTCATTGCTCTCTTTTATCGTTTCTTTCTTGCGCTGTCTCCCTCTCCCTTGCTCTCTCATTCTACCTCCATATCGCACTTTCTTCCCTCTCTTTTCGCTTCATTCACATCTCTGCCTTTTTTCCTTTAACAACTATAACCCAGGAATTTCACAAATAGTTTTTAGGATTAGATTTAAGATTATTTTGATTTGCCGGACTCAGTATTTAAGCATCTAATCCTCCCTTTGGCTGGGCTCCACGACTGATATCGCCCCCCACAGGTTGGACCTTGTTATTGCAATAATTCAGACCTTCAATGAAAGAATAAGTGTGGATTCACTGTCAGCTCTCGCAGAGCATTAGACGACTGTATAGGAAACCAAAATACATTACACTATGTATTCACGTGGCTTGTAATGATCAATCTGCGGAGCTCTCTAGCGTCCCAGGTCCATCGTAAGTAGATGATCCATTGCAGGTTTTTCCTTTCCATTGAGACTTTTAGGGCCAGATGTATGAAAAAATATATTTTGCATTCGCAAACGATGCGAATCGCAAGATTCGGCCGTTTGCAAGTGCAAAAAAGTGGGCTGCGATGCATGAAAGGCATTCGCAGACCACAAATAAGAAATCGCTAAAATTGCATTTTTTTGCGTTGCGACCTGGATTTTGTGAGTCGCAATTTGTGATTCGCAAAATCCACATTGCAAGGCGATGCTGCAAAAAAAGGCAAATTGCGATTTTTGGCAGAATGGCATTTTGCTCATGCAAAATACCATGGAATGAAACCAGGTGGTAACCTGGTGCAAAATTTAAAAATGCATTTAAAATGCATTTTTAAATTGAACATGTAAAGCACACTTGCCCTTTTGACATGTGTGCACCTTACATGTCCCCCAAAACATATCTGGGGTGCAGCAGATGGGGCCTTAGGCCCCCAGCACCCTGCCTATTTGCATTTCCAAAATTGCGATTTCTTGTTCAGAAATCGCAATTTTGGAAATGCAAATAATTTGCAGCTAATTAGCTGCGAATGGGGCTGGTATCGCAATTTGCGATTCGGTAATAGCATTTGCGATTTTTAAGAAATCACTATTACCGAATCGCAAATGTGATACATGGCACTTTGCAAGTCGGAAATAGCGATTTCTTAAAAATCGCTATTTCCGATTCGCAAAGGGCCGTGATGATTCATCTGGCCCTTAGTCTTGTTCAGCCTAGTATATTAACAGAACTGCAAGTCCCAGAGTGCCAAGCAAAGAAGCAACTCTTGCATTTACTAGGGGGCTTTCATAGCTCCCAGGTCCCTGTGAAATGATTAATTTACGCAGCCTGGGCGTTGTTGGTTGGCAACGAATGGATGCGTTGAACCTTGAGGGTTAAATTGGTAACTCTGCATGCTTTGCTACATCCCTGCCAAGTTTTCCCAGGATCATACCTGACTAGTTATACCAGTCCTTTTTTTATGGTCTGGCTTGGCAGTGCAGCTTTCCAGACAATTATGTGAGAACCTCCAGGAGAGACAGCCTTTGGCTCTGCCCACATGTTTGGAGCTAGGAGTAAATGATTAGGTGTGGCAGACCATGTGTGGTTCCACCAAAAAAGCGATCGCCCTTCACTCAGCTGTGATCATTTTGTTTATTTATCCAGCTGCTTGGGATGGAACTTTCAAGGGCGCACAGGTCATTGTATTGCTATTAAAAAGTGTCTTAGGTAAGTAGATAATTTCTAAAAAACATATTTTTCTCTGGCACCAGCACAGATGTGAGAAGGCAGTCATTAAGTACAAGGACTTTTAGTTCTTGCTTGACAGGGCTTTCATAAACAAGATCTATGCGCTAGAGGCGTAGATTGCTCTGTTTGACTGGGAGGGTGAGCTTCATATTTCCCAACAATCACGCTGACACATAATGTTGGAATACGTTATATAAAAAACAGGGCGCACCAGAAGGGCTTAGAGTGCATTGGAAACATAGAGGAATGTGGATTGGTAGGGCACTAAGTGAGAGAAAACACTATTTTGTGAAATAGGCAACATTTTTGTAGTATTTCCAAACAGCGAGAGAGGACAGAGTGTGTCATGCGTTTTTGTCTGTGTGTAAACAATCCTGGAGAAATCCGATAGAGTCCTCAACATACCGACTGAAAGAACTTGTACCCAACTATTTATCAGGAAATACATTTATTAGAAAGGTGAACCACCCCAAACACCCCCCTGAAGTTATGCCCCTGCTATTCGCATTACCAATGCTTGTCATATACTTCAGTGAGTTTTAGCCTTAGTTAGCCCAATATGAAACCCAAGCTACAAATCTCAGAATTCTAAGAAAAAGATTAGGCTGGCCTACCTAGTCATGCATGGACCTGGGGAACTCGTCAGCTATGTTTCTGGACTGAGTTCTGCACCCAAGACCACCCCCTGTTTTTCTAGTCATGTATCCCCACTGCTAAAAGCCAAATGTAGGTGGAACAAGTGAACCTAGAAGATACTGGAAAAATGAAACAGACATGCAGTAATTTACCCAGTGATAATACTGAGTGTTGCATGTTATTCCACCTCTATTCCCAAAACCCATATATAATTACTGGTAATGGGGTGGTAATGCTACCTGGTATGGGTATTACCAGGTGTTTATGTGTTGGCTTACAGGTATGCCACCATGACCCACTGGACTAAGCCAAATTAATTTGCAATATGGGGGATGAGTGCTGCACACAGAGAAATACCCATTTCTTCTCTTCTCACTGCTCTCTATTTGTGGCCCCCTTGAAGGAATCCACATAGCTTCCCACCAGAGAAGGCCTCAATGGTTCTCTTCAAACCCTTGTACATAGGCAGATGTGCCTGATATCCTACACTGATCTTTAAGGGAGGGAAACTTGACTAACACTTTGCTGTGGAATGTAGTAGCCAGCAATTGGCCATTTGGCTTTGCCAACTGCCCATCTTCATGGAAATGAAAAGAAGCTACCCATCAGCTTTCAGATCATTTTCTAGGCTTGATCCTCCATGGATCCTTTGTTGCTGAATTGTATTCAGAGTGTGAAGCTGGAATGCTGCTCAATTCATTCCTTGCATGAACTTAGTCAAGGCCCTTTAGATGCTCTGCCTGCCTGCCTGCTCTGCAGCTAAACCTGCCCAACATTCAAGCCTTCCGGAGTCTTACCCCACTGCATCCCTTACCAAGAGACAGCTGCATGTATGCTAATTGAATGTGGAAAGTATTTCAACAGTTACCAGAGAAAACTACCTTGAAAAATGAAGTAATGAAAGATCTTATGAGATGGCTGTCATGTAGCGAAACAGTTTGCACCAAGATCTGAAGTCCTCTGTTTATGTCGATACCTGGTCCTCCAATGACATTATACGTAATGCCCAAAAGTAACTGCTTCATAGCTGCCAAGTTTCCCATAACTATGTGTTGTTATTTTTCTTGCATTGTGGGAGTTGTAGTCCTGTTTTATAATGGGAAAAAACAAGACTATAAGCCCAGAATCCAGAGAAAAATGCCAGAATGGAGCAGCACATCATGTGTGGACCTGAGAAACATGGCAGGGCTGCTGCTTGCATCACTGAATCTTGAATATTGAGAAAGGCACGCAGCCGAAACCCATTTGTTTGTTTGGGTTAAAACCCTGATGCATTTCTAACCCTGAGAGTGCCCGTCATTTATTTTCTGGAGTGAATGAATGCTAACGTAAGTCAACACAATTTATCATTATATTTAATAGGATTACATCATAATGCACCATAGAGCACATTTTAAAACAAGCATTTGCAAAGCCAATAGGTCTGGCCTAGGCCTCCAGCCCTTTGGATTTGGCAATTCTTGTTTTATTCTGTCATAGTTTGCGAAAACACTTATTGTTAGGAAAGCAGCCAAGCAATCAGTTTAAAAAAAAATCATTGGCTAAAGCCAAAAATATTTTTTGGTTTAAAAAAAGCACAAATTAACATAGTATTGCCTCATGCCAAAGAGGACTACTTTGTGTGTGTATTCGTTCCTTGTAAAAGCTATACTTGGCTGCTGAGCCCTGATTAAGGCGAAATCACTCCTGGGTCGCTTGTGTTTCGTTTAAAGGGAGGGCCTGGCCTAGTAGTTTGGACTATTCCCACTGGAGCAGGATCAAGGCTAATTTGCACATGACTAGGCCCAAGCTGAGGTGATATTGTGCAGAATAATGATGGAATGAGATGTGGCCCCAAGTAATTACCACTGGCTGTTACTAATTCAAGCATTCCATCTAACTTTTTTGTATGCTCCCTTGTGAAACGACACATGCTGTAAATCAAATTGAATTAACCAGTGGCTTAAATGTGCTAACCCACTGCTCCTTAATGCATACTGCAGTAGCTGGAAACATTTTAATGACACAACAGGGTAATGTTTGATGTCTGGCCGAAAACCCCTATCAGTAACTATGTTATTCAAATAACTGTAGAAAAATCAAAGGTCTTAGCTAACACCAAACCTTAAAAGCCAATTAGTTTACCTTTGGCTGTCAGTCTAATGCAATTGCTAATACTTTTTTGTAATATTTTTGTAAAGCTTTCTTACAAACAGAGAGGTGTGAACAGATAGACGGAGGCTTCCACAGACAGACAGAGAAGCTTGTAGGGACAGACAGAAAGTTAGCCAACAGATAGACTTGCACATAAAGACAGACAGAGAGACTTGCACAGACACACAGACAGAGAAGTTTTCAGAGACAGTTAGAGAGGCTTTTGCAGACAGATACTTGCAAAGGCACACAGATAGATAGAGGCCTGCACAGACCGAGAGGCTAAGACAGACATACAGAAAGGCTTGCTCGTACAGAAAGAAAGGCAGACAGACATGGAGGCTTGCACAGGAAGACACAGAGCCGTGCACAGGCCTCATAGAGGCTAGCACAGACAAACAGACAGAGGCTTACACAGACAGGTGGGACTTGCATAGACTGACAGACAGAGGCTTGCACAGACAGACAGAGGCTTGCACAGACAGGATTGGGCAAACAGATAGACATAATGGCAAAGAGAGACAGACAAATAGAGTTGCAAAGGTAGATAGAGAGATAGACAGATGGAGGGATAAATATAGAAATATAGACATAGAGAGATGGAACAGGAGCATAACTGCCAAGATTTCAGATTGCCTTTCTGTGACATTTTCAAGGTTTCAGTATACGTATGAGTGATATTTGACAACCAAATGTGTGACACTTTGAACAACACTTTCTTGCCACGTAAACCAAGCAACAAAGACCATGGAAAATGTTTTAGAAATGGCACCCTTTTGAGCAAGGAGAGAAAATATCTTGACAGTGCTTCAAAACACCTGAAACAGAAGGTCACTAATCTAGAGGTTTAATCAACACTTAGATAGGAAGTGGGCTTTCTGATCAGAGTTCCGAGGACCCTGCTGTCGGTAGATGGTAGGGTGGAATGGCAACAGCCCTGCCAAGTGGCATGCGTCAGACGTAAGAATAACACACTGTGAGCCGATCACCTATGTGCGAAATTGGATTACTGGTTGTCTGCGGTTTGAGCCCTTGTCAAGCAGCAACCCCAAGCCTTGTCAGGGTAAGTAAGGCACAAGCAAACCCCAAATTAACCTGTGTTCATCCCCCTAGTGGCTTGGCACACAGCAGGCAGACATAATCGAGAGGCAGTGTATAAAGTACTTGTGCAACGCTTCAAACAGTAAAACACTGACAACACCACACAAAAAAGTATCTCACATCAGGTTAGAAACATGAAGCAGCATTCCATAAATAAAACAAGACCTAAACAACAAAAATCCAATCAGTAGAACTGGACTTGTAAAATTTTAAATAATTATGTGTAACATAACACCTAAAAGCACAAAGCACCTATTGCATATATCTGGTACTGATTGACTGGTACAAAGTCAAAACTTCAGGCCGAATTAGATAGAGCACAGGTTGGATACAGTCCCAGATTAGTCTAGCTGAAGGTTTACCTTCCCAGGTTTTGTTCCAAGAGTCCCAGTCGCTTTGGAGAGGGTTGCAAGGTGAACGTCACAGGCCGTTGTAGCTGTGGTGCACAGAGGCCAAGTGTTGCGGACGAGCATGCTGGTGTTTTTATGTTTATGGTCACCCATGAGTGGTCGATGCTGCAGTGCAAAGAGATGGGCTGGCCATGGCTTGCTCTGATTTTCAGTGTGAGTGGTGAAGTCTTGGGGCTAATGGGCCCTTTTGCAGTCACGAACAGCCCAAAAGCTTGATTAAAGAGCCCCTAAGCCACACCAAGGATCCAGGACCTGCAAAGCATGACTTGGGGTTGAGGAATTCACTGCAGCTGTGTCCAGGACATGTTTGAGAAGCCTTTTATACACTTGAGGCTCAGTTCAGGAGGCCAACAGAGCATCCCTTAGAGTCACTTTGGGGTCCTGGGATCAAGATTAAGTTGTTGTCGGCAGCAGGGCAGCAGTTTCTTTAAAACAGCAGTCCAGCAGAGTGTCAGTCCTTGTAGCAGCAGAGCAGTCCCTCTTCCTACTAGAATATCCACAGGTCCTGGCTCTGGCTCCAGACTAACCACAGGGGTTTATGCAGCCCTTTGGGTGGGAACAGGACACAGCTAGTTCATGTGTATGTGAGGCCCAGCTCCTCCCTCTCATCCTGCCAGCGGTAGCCCACCCAGTCACACCTAATCTCCTCATTGTGTGTGGTTGTCTAGGAGGAATACACAAAACCCGACTGCTAGGTCATGTGACCCAGAGACAGGCTGCAGGCACCAAATGGCTAATGCAAGAAAATGCTACTTTCTAAATGTGGCATTTTCAGAATTACAACCTAAAATCTAACTTCACCATAAGTTAGGATTTTAAATTGTGATTCCAGAGACACCAAACATTAAGAGGTTACCTGTTCCCATTTTTAAAAGTACACATATAGAATGTAATAAGATACATCCAATGTTATCCAATGGGTGAGGAATGCCTTGCATTAGTGAAAAAATTATTTAGGAATTTCTCACTAACAACTTTTTAAATACACTCTGCCCTGCTCATGGGGCTGTCCAGGGCTTACCCTAGGGGTGAGTTATACGTACTGAAAAAGAAGGTTTGGGCTTAGCAAAAGGTTTATTTTGCCAAGTCCACATGGCAGTCAAACTGCACTTGTGCGTTGCAGTTGCAGGCTTGAGACATGTTTAAAGTGCTACTTAAGTTGATGACACAATCAGTGCTACGGGCCCACTACTAGTAGTCAATTTAAAGGCCCTGGTACATATAGTGCCACTTTACTTAGGACTTACAAGTAAATTAAGTATGCCAATTGTGTATGAGACAATGTTACCATGTTATAAGAAGTGAGCACAAGCACTTTAGCAGTGGTAAAGTGCTTAGAGCCCTAAGGCCAGCAAACATGTAGCCAGCAAAACCAGGAAGTCTGAAGGCACTACATGAGGGAGAAACCATCCCCAGTATGCCAGGTCTAAGACCTCGCATCACTGCTAGTATATGAAATTGTCGTGCAATCAGCTGAACCCAGGTGCAGGTGGAAATACATATTCTATTGTGAAAGGCTTTGCAGCATCCCTAACTGGAAGACTACTGAATTTCAGACAGTGCTTGTTTACATGTGAACTTATATATTGTTGTGAGGTTAGCTTAGCTTTTACCCAGGCACATTATTTTAGCTTTAGGCCTAAGGCCTGTGCCCTCTCACCTAATTACATTTCACTTTTATTCCTTTGATTATTTTTGCAAAGCTTCATTTTGTGAAGTTATTTTATGTTTTTATCAGCTGCCATTCCATGCAGAACTTGTTATTCATTTCTTTACACAACATTTTCATCCTGTGCTCAACCCAATGCTGAACACAATAGTTTACTGGGTATTGCCGGTCCAAACAGTACATTGTGTACTCTACATAGAAAATTTGTCAAGTCAGAACAAAAGATGTTTTATTATAAAGCACCACACTGCCCCTAACACTTTAGAGGGGACATTCCAGCCAGCTTGCCCTCTCATGCTCCACACTGTTGTTGCAATTTCTGCTGAAACTCTGCGTCTTCTCTTCATCCATTTGGGAAGACTTCAAGTTCATCAACAGACCTCTTCTCTACCTATAGCACAGGTATGGGGGATGAGTTTCCTAGAGACTAGACTGGCAGATTCACTCTCATATAGCATCTTAGTAGTGCAGGTAGGGATTTTACAATCAATATTGTGACAGTATGGTGGGACGTATCTTTTGTTTCACTTTCATAGTCACCGCAATAATAGTATTGTGTTTCATTATCCTGATAACGCAATTCATGGATTTTTTTACAAAGACTGCAGTTGCTTCAATAAAACATATTGAACCAAGTCCTGCGTGTGTTTATCTTTGCAGAGAAAGGGGTAAGATCTGTTCCACCACAACTTCCCTGAGAACTCTTAGAGTGTCCTGCGATTGGCTGCCACAAATCACCTTTACTTTTGGGTACTGGTGAGGAGCTGCTAGCTAGCCGAAAGGGTTAGGCTGATAGCTGTCATACGGTGTGGGCTTAAACTCAGTCCCCCTCGCTCGGGGTGTAGCCGCCAAAGTCCAGCAGTCTCGTTCCTACAACAAAAATCCTACGATAATATAACATACAAACTACTTTTTTGTTTTCTACTGGATAATCACTCACCACCAAGGACATGATCTAGCGCCAGTCAAAACTGTATTATGATCCGAACCAGGATGTTTTCAGTGACATCATGGAGGGTAATTTCAGTCACAAGGAAGGGGTTAAACCATGACTGATGAACATGTGATTGTTAGATTCATCCATGTGAATCTATAGTCAACACTAAAGATTCCCCAGAAGCCAGCCAGGACAGGGAGGTCTCCAGTGGCTCTATGAGTAATGGGCTTGTGTACGTTTATATAGGGTCTTTCTAATAGTGAACTGTTGTCATTATTGGTAAAGGAGACGAGGAGAATCCCCCTCCTCCTAGGAACCACGTATGGTTTCACCAATGTGGGAATTACTTATCCAGGAGCTGACTATAGCCTTAGAACCCGCCGTAGCGGGCTCTACCGGCTATTAAAGGCCCGCTCCCGAGTTAAATGCCCGAGCCGAAGGCGAGGGCATTTAACAAGGGAAAGGGCCTTTGATAGCCGGTAGAGCCCGCTATGGCGGGTTCTAAGGCTATTAGAACATTCTGCCACTCAGGGCAGAATGTTCTCTTAAAAAAAACAAATTGCTCACGGAGCCCGAGGGGATTAGAATCCCCTCGATCTCCATGAGGCTTTGTTCACAGCTGCTGCTGTGAACAAAGCCCATTGGAATGTTGGCGCTGCGGGCTTTTACCGGCCAGTAAAAGCCCGCAGCACTCCATTGTTTTCAATGGAGCTGCCAACTTCCAATGTTCTAATACTAATTGAATAATCTTAGGGCCGAATTTAAGAAAAGTGACTCTATATCCAATGCAGCACCACTTTTCTTGCGCCTCCCCCTGTGCTACCCTAACGCCATACGGTGCACTATGGTGGTATTAGAAACAATAGCATTAAAAGTTTTGACTCTATTGTGGCGCTTTGCTCCACTAGCATAAAAAATGTTGATGCTAGTGGAGCATTGATTACAATGGGTGCGTCCTTTTAACGCCTGCTTTCAGCAGGCATTAAAAATGATGCCAAAAATGGTGCAATTAAATCTTGTAGATTTAATTGCACCATTTTTGAGAGGGCCTCCTTGCACCAGATTGCCTTCTTTGCATACATTATGCATGGCCCATGCATAATGTGGCACAAAGAGTTACAACGTTGCGCAATGCACGCATTGCACCACTTTGTAAATATGGCGCGGTGATTGTGCAAGCCTAACACCGCATTAGCGTAAAAAAAATTAAGCTAATGTGGCGCCAGGCCTTCTTAAATTTGGGCCTTAGTTTTCCGCAGGCACTTGATTATTTCCTCTATAGTGCAGGTGTAAAATCAAACACTGGAAGTGTGACCGGTTCTAGTGTGGCACATTTATGATGGCGTACAGCTTATCAGCCACTTTAATACTGTCCCTTATTGCATTGCATTTCTCCTTATTCCAGCAAAATCAGCCTGTTGCACGATGCCTGCAAGCATTTGGTGGTGACTGTGGCTTGGTGTGGGTAAATGCAACACTATTGCTTTGAAAAGATACGTTTTCAGATACCTAATGATCTATCAGCTGATAGCTATTTCACCCAGTATACATTCGCTGTGTGTTTAGTGTGTGTCAGGTAGTTAAAAACAAATAAATCGTATTTCATACATTTTGTGGACCTAATATCACAAAATACAAAAATATTGCCCCACTAGGTGTGAGTTTCTATAAGTAGTTCCAACAAGGTGACATATTTGTAACAATACTTAGGACACGTTGTCATAGGATATTGCGCCACACTATTCTAGTCTCATTCGTGTGTGGTCTGTGTGCATTTGCTTGCTCACGTGTGTTTGCTCTGCTATAGGCCCTGTTTTACCTTTCCTGTGTGTAATAGCGAAGCTTAAGGAAACCTTTTCACTTTACAAAAACACTATTTGGATTGTCACTGTTGTTCCTATTAACTGCCAGACTCCTTAAATTCTGTCCTGGGAGCCATAATATCGAGATCCGTGTTTGGTGAAAGAACATAAACAAACAGCGCGAGCCAGCGTCTTCGGCCAACTGAGGACACAGACCCACAACTCAGGGAATAGAGGTAATCCCTTCCGGCCCTGGCCTGCCAGGCATTGCCCAGTTTTAAGACACGGATACCATTGTTTTCTGGCTTCCAGCAGCACAGGAGCTTATCCCTGCGAGAAATAGAGCTCCCATGCAGGGACAGCAGGCACAGACTCCCTTTCAATACTGGTGGATAATCGTATGACTGCTTTGCTAGTCTTAAAGTCTCCCAATTGTACCTTACCAGGCGTTTCTCTTGCCAAGGGGAACACTGTGAGCGGCAAAAGGAAGATTCCAAGTGGGGCCCAGGTTCCTCTCTGTAAGAGGGTTGAGAAAGCTCCCTTAGAGCTTACATGCCAACACCTTGGGCCAGACGTACAAAGCCCTTGTGCATTTTTTTAACGGTTTGAATCGTATTTCGGGCAATTAAGAAATGCAAGCCGGTCTTTTTTGATGTACAAAGGCCTTTAGGAAATTGCATATTACGATTTCTACCCTGTAGAAAACACAATTTGCGATCCCCAATATAAAAAATCGCAATTAGGGATTACTGATTTGCGATTCCTATTCTGATGTACAAAGTATTTCCTAAATGGGGTCATTTTTCTACTTTTTCTATTCGGAACTGCCTTGGTTTCCACTAGGGTCCTCAACAGAAAAAATAAAATACATTAGACTATCCATTTAAAATAGGGTGAATGGTCCAATGTACGTACACTGAGGATCCATCTTTGTCGGGCCATCGGTGTAGGGCTCCCAATGGCATAGTCAACAGGGCACTGCTAACAGAAACCAGGGGCATAAGGTAGGCCTGTATAGCCCCTGCGGTGCAGGGACCCCCAAACATTCAGAGGGTCCCCAGTCATTCAGGAGGCCCCCAGTCAGCCCAAGACCAATGAATAGCTGTGTGACATCAATCAATCATTCAGTATCTGTAAAGCGTGGCTTTTTACCTCAGGGTTATACAAGTGCTGAGGGATGTTGCTGCGAGCTGATAGCCTCACATCGAAGAGCCATGTCTTGAGCTCCTTCCTGAAGTCGAGTTGGGTGTGAATGATACGCAGGTGGAGGGGGAGGTTGTTCCAGAACTGGGTGGCAAGGTAGGAGAAGGAAGGACCAACACAGCAGCTGTGTTGAGCACGCAGGACTTGTGTGAGGGAGAGGGAGGTTGAAAGGAGTTCTCTGGTGGGCTGGTAGAAGGAGGGTCTGTGATTTATAAGACTGGGTCTGATGCTGTGGAGGGCTTTGTACGCAAGGGTGAGAACCTTGAATTTGCACCTCATGTGCACGGGCAGCCAGTGAAGACTTCTTAGGAGGGGGGTGATGCAGGTTCGCCTAGGGAGGTCAAGAACGAGTCTTGCTGCTGCGTGCTGGATGGTTTGAAGGTGGTGGAGGAGTTGGGCATATATGGTGTTTCCGTAGTCCAGTCTGTTGGTGATAAGGGCTTGGGTTACTGTTTTTTTGGCTTTAATGGAGATACATCTGAAAATCTTCTGTAGCATGCGGAGGACTTGGAAGCAGGAGGAGGCCACTGCATTTATCAGTTGCTTGAAAGAGAGTTTACTGTCGATGATGATGCTGAGGTTACGGGCAATGTCAGTCAGGGTTAACAGAGTGTGGAGGGCCACCAGGTGTCGTCCCAGGGGGAGGTTTTGTTTCTGAAAATAATAACGTCTGTCTTGCCCGTGTTCAGCTTCAGGCAGTTGGATCTCCATTCCTTGACGTGGTTCATGACACTGCTAAAGTTAGCTCTGGGGGTGGCATGGTCCTCTGAGAGGGGGAGTATGAGCTGGGTGTCATCGGCGTATGAGATGATGTTGACTCTGTGAAAGCATGCAATCTCGACCACTGGCATCATGTACATGTTGAAGGGGTTGGGGCTTACTGAGGACCCCTGCGGAATGCCACGTGTGATGATCTCGGGCTCCGAGGTAAAAGGTGGGAGGCGGATTCTCTTGGTGCGACCAGTGAGAAAGGAGAGGATCCTTTTGAGGGGTTTCTTCAGATTCCTATGAGAGATATGAGAGAGTCTGGGGCCCCTCATCATATTGTGCAGGGGGAGCTCCATCATTTTGTGTTACACCACTGTCATAAACATGATGATCCGTCCAACTCTAAATAGACTGTCAGACTGTCAGTTTGTTGGACAGGCTCCTCTGTCTACCAAACTCTTAATCAGGTCCTCAGCCTAATCAGCACAACCGGTAATCATCAAGCAAGCACATACAGTGCTGGTCTATCACTAAATACCTCCATCAGCATCAATGAAATTTGCATTTCAAAACTTTTTCTTTCAGGCGATAGTTAACTTTCTTCATTGTTACAAAACAGTGACACAGTGGATGTGGGGAAGAGAGCAGTATGGGGTTAATTAATAGCATTTATTCAAGGCACTCTTATTAAGGAAGCAGTCTGACTTAACAAAGAGGGAAGCCCTGGTGCACCACACTCATGCAACAAACACAGACACTGGATAATCAAAACAACTAGGATCTCTCTGGGGCAGTATGGTGACAGCTAACAGCATTAAAGGGCCAAATTAAACCAGAGGTCCTAGAAAAGGCTAACTTTATCCTTGCTACACTACGATGGTACTGTCAGGAGGGCAATAATAAGCTAAGATAGTAGCTAAGAAATCATGAGCATTTCAGGCTTGGAGTCTTAGCAGAAAGTTAAAGATAACCATAACATCATGGGCATCTCATCCTTAAGGACGGAGGGACTCGCACCCACCCCACCCCACCTTCTTGCAAACATGAAGAGTGTTTGTCATGCTGATCAAAGCTGTGCCTGACCGGCACACTTCTTGTTTAGGTCAGGCAGCCAGGCACCATACTTGCACTAAGTGCCCACACACTTGGCTGTCTGAGCTGAACTTTGCTAGCCTGATTTCACAGCACTGTGAGCATGAATCTTCTCAGCCTGGCAAAGCGCTTGGAGATCCTCCCCCTCATAACCACGAGACACGTCACTGCTAGAGTTGGACATGGATACTTCAGTTTCAAGCCCTGAAGTGCCCTGGACCAAGTTTCTATCAGTGACACCTCGTCACAAAGTAGGGTGGGATCTGCAACTCTCATTGACCCCATCTTGCTCTGTAATGAGTAAGGGACTGCTGCCTCCACTCATTGGCTTACCCAAGGCCAGCCTATGAGATAGGGCAGCAGTCCCAACCCTCCAGGAACTTTAGAGGCTTTCCATTAGCTACCTGACATCACCACTGCAGCCTTTAAGTTTGTCTTTGTTTCTAATGTTTGGTCCATGCGTGCATGTATGAATATATGTGTATTAGTGAGTGAATGGGTGCGTATGCTTGTGTATGTGCTTGTGAATGTATGGGTGTGATTGACTGTGCATGTAGATGAGTGTGTGTGAGTATTTACGTGCGTGCGTGTGTGGCCCGCTTGCCCTCGCCCGCATGGTCAAATTAGCAGCCACCACAGTATTGCATGTACCTTACCAAAGAGAAGGGGAGAAAGACAATGCTTCTCCTCCGTTCGAGCACTGTACATGAAGTAGGCAAAAACAAGTTCTCAAACAAGAGAGGCTTATCTAAATTCCACTAACATCTCCACCCTGGGAGAGGAGGATAAAACGGCTACCGAAATGCCAGTCATAAAAGAAAAACTCTTGTTGGCGATCAAGGACCTAGAAATACCTAAAGCACTGTGCCCAAATGGCTTCTCCGCCACCTTCTACTAACAGTTTTGGAGAGACCCAAGTTGTAACCCTTTCAGTAGAGGAGGCTACTAGCTCATTAGTCCCTGAAGACCAACTAGAAGCCAACATCCTGCGTCTCTTATCACTACTCAACCTTAATGAAACAATTGTTACTAAAATATTAGCTAACAGACTAAACCCAGTACTCCACACTCTACTAAATGTGGATCAGACAGGTTTTACCTATGGGTGTCCAGAAGTGATAATACAAGGACAGCTTTATACATTATTGACATTGCCAGACGAGGAGGGAAGATTTGATCTTGTTATTATTGGGTATTGAAAAGCATTTGATGGTGTAGGCATGGAAGTGAGAGCAGGACTTTCTGAACATTCAAGTTTGGGCCACAGAGCATTGGTTGGGTTTTGACCAAATACTAAAACTCCACGGCAGGGGTCAAGGTAAATGGTGCCCTCTCAGAGACCATAGCAATCCATAGAAGTACTAGGACAGGGTGTCTAATGCCCCTCCGCCTGTTCACTATGGTACTTGAGTCCTTGTTACAGAATGTAAGGGATGATGCTGCAATATGGGTGATGTTTTTTAAGGTCACATTGCAGCTCTCAAAATGACCATCTTACTGAAAAACTTGGATATATTCCATCCCAGACTTATGTTGGTGGGAAAGGAACAAGGATAAACTTGACACAATGTGCCAAACACATGAGACAGGGTGGGCTGTGATCCTCTATCTGTGGCATTTTCAGGTTTCCCAGCTCTGCTAGTTGATAGAGTGGCTTCAGGATGAGATGGACACCTGGTGCGTTATCAACCAGAACCTTGCCACCCACATACTGGGGGGAGTACCATAGATCCCAAAACCTCATTGAGGCCAGATTCACTTCCTTTCACAGGTCATGGGTAAAAGTCTGGCATGGAGTGTATTTGAAGAAGGGGCACATGTCACATCCCCCGCCATTCACCCCCTTTAGAAATGCAGATTCTTCACCAACCCTTTGGAGAGCGATTTTTGAGGCCGGGTAGAATAAAAAAATTCTGACTGAGAGACGTGTTTATAGTGGGCATGTTTGTCCTTTGAGGACATGAACAGAGCCTGTCCGTGAAACAAAGAGGTTCCAGTACACCACTGATTTCTATGCCTTCCATTAAAGCATGGGCAACCAGGGAATTTGGACAACACAAGACATTTTTGTAATCACTTACAGCATCACAGCTACTCAGTGCACAAAAAGAAGAGTGCAAGTTTAAATGCCACCAATTGCCGAAATGTGGGGAGAACCCATTCTAAGAACTAACAACCACATTGACAGGGATGCAGTGTACACTCTCCTGCATAGGTAGCACCGCACACTCTGGACTTTACATGTTATAGATCAGATGAGATCAGAAGCCTGTGTGACAGGAAGTGACCGGACAAGAACTATTCCCCAAATACCTTGGAACTGTCCGCTCATATCAGAGTATTGGTCCAGAAGTGCTAGAGGGCCAAACTGATAATGGGAAAAGAGGCAGAGCAATGTTCAGAGGTCATTCTACTGCGCTTCTTGTCACAGGATGCGTACCCCGTTCACTCGCAGGGTGGGAGGGGGGTGGCACTATCTCACAGGCCATCTTAGCAGCAATGCAAGTGATTTTGTTCCCTGGGGAACAGACCAGCGCCCTCAATGGACATTTGGATATAGTGACAACTGCCCTAACACTGATATGGCTGTCTTATTGTGCTTTTTCTCTACTATCTGGACCGCCTGACCTCAAGATGGCTGCCCAAAGTTTCACCAGTAGAAAAGAGTTCCAGCTACAAATATCTTGGGGTTTGGCTGCATGAGCACCATTCTTCCAGGCTCCATCTAAATACACTAAAGCCTTGCCTTACTTCACTCATCAAACTGCACAGTAAATTCCCCATGCCAACTTGGAAACCAATGCTGGCAGCAATTAGAGCAAAACTGATCCCTGCGCTATCCTATGGATCAGTAGCCTTTTTGAGAAAGCTAAGCCTACTTCTAAACAAGGCCACAGCAAAGCCTTCTACCTCATTTCCCATCTCCCACAGAATACGTCACCTGCACACATTTGCTTAGAGTTCAGGCTACAAAGCAAAGGGTAGTCCTGCAAAGCACGCCTCCCAAGGACCTGTCATGTTTAAGATGGGCCACGAATACACTAAAAGAGCTAACTTGGAAAGAGATTCAGGATAGGTCAAACAAACTGTTGGGCTCATGTGAGAAGTGAGGCCTTAGAAGAGTTGGACTCGCTACATGTTCGGGAAGCACACTTACCCCACAATGATTTAAACTCACAATGAATAAACAAAAAAAGCTATTATTGTGGGTGCAAGATAAGGAATGCTTTCAGAAGCGTACGTTTTTGTGGCTGTGCATCAACACATACAAATCGTTAACTCCACAGAGCTATCTTTTTAGAACTATCAAAGGTTTTTACAAATCCATATTCTTACTGCTAAGATTCGGCCTGCCACGAACGAAGGATGTCTCACCACCATGGACCCCAGAACCAAGCTCGCCCTCATGCAGGCTGTGTCAGGGGTCGGAAGAATCTTTTTAGCACATACTGTGCACATGCCCTACTTTGCAATCTGTATGCAGAAAGCTGCTAGGAAACCTCTTTAATGCTAATAGAGTAAGATGTTAGAGGATCGAACGTAACGGACAGAGCTGCTGACTTTGGAGCCGGGGAACCAGGTTTGAGTCTTGGTGTCGGCTCAACATCCTGTGACTCTGGGAAAATCACTAAGGACCTGATTTAGACCTTGGCAGATGGATATCCCGTCCGCTGTATTACAAGCTCCACAGGATATAACATAAGACAAGGATGGGGGTACTTTGTCCCTGATTATATGGAGTTGTGTGATAAGACAAAGGAATGTTCAAGTTTCCTTCTAAAAGATTTATATTCCTAATAACTTATTTTTTCTGATTGCAGTTGGCTAAGACTTATGGAAACGTGTACACACTGTGGGTGGGGCACATGCCGTTTGTTGTGCTGAATGGATATGATGCTGTGCGAAACGCCCTAGTCTCTCACTCAGAAGAGTTGTCCGGGCGGCCAGTGTCTCCTTTCTTCATGGATCTGATGGGTGAAAAAGGTACTGATTAAGAGTCAGTGTGCTCATATGCTTGTGACAATTCTGTGTTACATTTTACGATTGCAATCCTTATTTACCTCCACATTGTGTTCTTGTCTATATGGTAAAAAGGTGACAGACGTGTGGGTTTCCAGGTCTGCAAACTACCAGAGATTTCAACTTTAGAGTTACAGCTGTCATGTCACATGTATGTACTGAAAAACATGAGTAATGTAAAGGGACCAGGTGTAGAACCTACTGCAAGACAATCAGGCTGTGCAGTGCACCATAAGTGCTCTCTGCTCTCTCTCTCTCTCTCTCCCTCTAGCTATATCATATATATATATATATATATATCCATTGGATAAAACAAAAGTTAAAGTGATGTTAAAGCTACTTCAGCTAACTGTAAATGGTGAATTTCAGTAGTTTTTTAGTTTGAAATCTTAGGCTTTAACTGATATTTTCACCTAACTATAATGCTACTTTAACCTTCGTTTTTCTCATTGAATGTGTGTATTGCATAATGTAAAGTAAAATATTATTACCATACCTAACTATAGCTTCGCTTTAACCTTTGTTTTTTCTGTGAATTTCTGCACTCTATGGTTCCCACAGGACAACTGACTGCTCTTACTAATGTTTTTCCCAAATGAACACCTTTTTTTTCTATATTCCTCCAGTTTTTTAAGGAGCTTGGGCTTCCATACAAAAAAGATATCCATTTTGGAAAGCAATCCTAGGGGTGATGGTCTGTTGTCCCTTGCATGCGGCAATCCCCGTGGTTGTAGCTAGTTGCTGGAGGATGAAAATTGCGATCACTGGAGGATGAAAACTGCAACCTGACATTAAGACCCACATTTATACTCTGTTTGCACCAAATTAGCGTAATTCTTTTTACACTTATTCAGCGCAAACCTAACTCCATATTTATACTTTGGCGCTACACACGTCTAGTGCTAAAGTTATGGAGTTTGCGTTGGTTTTTGCTTGCGGAAAACTACCTTGTGTCAGTGAGATGCAAGGTAGGTGCTCCTGGGCAAAAACCCCATGCAATGTCCCTAGCACCATATTTTCCTTCCTGTGCTGAATTCATGCATGGGAGGAGGAGGGCCTTAAATAATGAAGCTAAGCCTGCTTGTCACCATTATTTAACGCCTGGGTATGGGCAGGCGTCAGGGGACCTGTGGGCCTTTTTCCATGATCAGAAACCATGGAAAAAGCCCAGAGGTGCCCTTCCCTACCCCCATCCACCCATACCCACACCTGGAGGACACCTTTTTTATTTCAAAGTGCAATAAGGGGGCCTAACTTAGGCCCCCCTACATGCCACTGTGCCCAATGGCCATGACCAGGGGACATTTGTCCACTGGGCATGGCCATTGGGCTGGAGGGCATGACTTTTGTCTTCTCTAAGACAGGAGTCATGTCTATGGGGGCTGTGTGTAGATAGAATGGCGCTTAGCGTCAGTTTTCTGATTCTAAACTGAGTAGCGCCATTCTATCACACACAATCTCCATTTTCCCCTATGACTCACCCACCCGGTTAATGCAAAAACAACAGATGATGGACAGAATGCAGAACAAATCAAACATTCACCCCCAGTCACAGATCTGGGTTTAATCCATCAGTTTTTTTGCTTGACATGCCATTCCAGTTTAGACTCAGCCATATGCAAATCAGTCTTGACACTGTTCCCCATAGGAACAGTCCAGCCCGAAATGCCTGTTTGTGCATAGGTCGGTGTGCAAAAGCAGTTTGAATTCTGAAAAGTTGGTGTGCAGATTTCAACCGCTTTTTGTGAACCTAAAGCTACTACATGTGTCTCTAAGGGAGAAATGAATAAAAAGGGTTTTACCAGTTTTCCAGGTTCTATGGGGAAAATGCTTTAATACATATGGGCCTAAATTCCTTAAAATAAAATAGTGAGATTGGGGAACAAAACATAAAATATAGAACATTGGAAAAGTAGATCACTTAAATTTTTTATCTAGCATTTGTGAAAACAATAGCCGGCCCTTTTTAAAGTTACATTTGGGTTGTGAAGTTCTTGTGTGTAGGCACACAAAGTCAGTTGCAAAAGCTAGCTGAGGGCAGAATCATTTGTTTTTTTCAGTATATTGTAAGTCACATGTCATGCAGAGTAAGTGAAAGTGACAGTATTGAAATGGTTGTGGGTTGGTGAAAACAATGACAAGCTTGTAAGAGAGTTGACTGTAGGTGTCAAATTAATGCTGCATGCAAACTAAAAATGGGTAGATCGGCCCATCTCATGTCTTCTTTCCTGGCCAAGATTCCTGAAAAGGCCATGAATGCTGATTTCATGCTTTTCATGACAAACACCGTCTCCTAGACCAGTGGTTCCCAACCTGCGGTCCAGGGACCCTTGGGGGTCCGCAAAGCCTCCTCAGGGGGTCCGCAACTCCTTAGAAAATTAAATAATATTACCAGATTAGTTCCCCAGCTTTCAATAATGACTCAGTGGGGGACCCCAGATTCCAATAATGAATTAGTGGGGGTCTCCAGGTTCCAGTAATGATAAGGTGGGGTTCCACAGAAGTCAAAAGGTTGGGAACCACTGCCCTAGACTGCTTTCAGTATGGCTTTAGGTCTAACTATTGTAGTGAATCAGCCCTAGTGGCTGCTCTGGAAGAGATCAAGTCCATAGTTGACAAGATTGGAAAGGCGGTTCTGATTGTTTTAGACTTATCGACTGCATTCAATAGCGTCAACCACTCGCTGTCAATCGACCGGCTGGAGTCCATTGGCATCAGAGACTCTGCCCTTTCCCTTTTAAGCTCATTCTTAACTGATAGAGAGCAAGTGGTTTCTAGGCGACTTTATATCACAGCCTTTCTCTCTTCCCTGTGATCCCCCAGGGATCTTCATTAAGCCCCACTCTCTTCAATATTTATGCTACTCTAGTGATGAACCTGATCCGCTCCTGTGGACTGCCTGTGATTTCCCATGCTGATGACAAACAGGTTGTAATCTCAGTCTTGTGTGATGTCAAAGAGGTGGCCAAATAGTTCAACAACTGTATGGAGCAAATTTTTTCTGTATGAAGGATAATTGCCTCAAATTAAACTCAGATAAGACTTAGGTACTTCTAAGGCAATGACATAGCCTTCTGTACTGCCTCTTGGTGGCCACAAAATCTTGGCCTGTTTTCCTCTCCAGTAAAAAAACTTAAGAACTGAGGTGATAAAAAACTATTTTTTTCCTGACCAAAAAAATCAGGTCACTCCATCCTGCTCCTTCTTGTTGAGAATTTATAAGAAGATCTTTCTTTTCATCCCTGCAGAGCTCCAAAAATCAGCTGTCATTGCCCTAGTCATCACTAGGATTGACAACTGCAATGCTCTTTATGTGGGCATTCAAACAACGTCTGTTGAGTAAACTCCAGACTCTCCAAACAACGTAATTTATGCATTGTGCTGATATGTTGTGGTTTAACCTTTTGCATTGCAGAGTTCAATCCTGAAAACTTATTTTTAATATGCTTACAAATACTGTTCCTTTGCAATGTATTGCTGCAGGTTTTCAGAGTGTGTTAGGGTGAGGCCCCTTTCCAGGGCCTTCCAGAGACTTTCCCTGCAACATGCCTGGACGTGGTTCTGGGCTGGGCCAAGACTCTATAAAAGAGAGCCAGCCCAACTCCCAGTGCTCACTATTCAGAGGTCCCGGTGCAGAGCAGCAGCTTCTTCCTGAGCTCCTGTCCCGGCGGCCTATTTGGATTTTCCAGTCTTCTGCCCTTCATCCTTCATTGGTAATCATTGTTCCAGGCGGTAAGACGGTGGTTGGACTGTTCCAACACCGTAATTGAGAATTTTCATATTCTTGGTTTAATTCTTAAATGAGTAACAGATTACTTGCGCGCTACCATTTCTTGACATTTATATGGTAGTTTACAAATAGGCAAGATGCGCGATTTGTTTCATAAAGGTTTGACTTTGTTATTCATTGCGTGCTACCACTTCTTGACATTGGCATGGTGGCTTAAGAATCGCCAAGACGCACAATTCGTTTTATGTTGTTTAAACATTGTTGTCCATTGCGCGCTACTATTTCTTGACATTTACATGATGTTTTACGAATTGGTAAGACGCGCAACTCGTTTCATGAGGATTTAACTTTGTTGTTCATTGCGCGCTACCATTTCTTGACATTTACATGGTGGCTTAATAATCGGAAAAAGAAGCGCGATTCATCTCATTGTACTTTGATCTTGTTATTTATTGTGAGCTGTTATTTCTTGACATTTACATCGTGTTTTATGAATCGGCAAGACGCGCGATTCGATTAATGATGATTTGACTTTGATATTCATTGCGTGCCACTATTTCTTGGTATTTTACATGGTGACACTCGAATCGGCAAGACGGACGATTCTCTCCTCGAGTTTATTTCATGTTGTTTATTGTATGCCACTATTCCAAGATACTTATTATGTAATATTCGAGTTGACAAGTAATGTGATTTGTTTCCTGAATCCATATTGTGTTATTCATGGTGCACAATCCTTTTATGGTGTTTACTATATATATATATATATCTGCAATATGCGCAATTTGTGTTGAAACATTTTAAGAGTACACAGAGGGCCAGAGTTTCTAGATGCAATATTGTATGGTCCTAGTATACATTCTCAAAACCGGATTTATATGACTGGTTTAAAATTTAGTCAGAATGTTTTTTCTGATTCTCATGTAAAGGAAAGTACTTGAATAAGAAAGTTTTCATTTAATTCATCTTCATTCCCTTACAGGTATCCGGACATCTTGAAACTTAGTCATTTTAAACTTAACTCTTAGATTGTTCATGTTTTCAGAGTGACTATGCTTAGAATCATAGTCTAGTATTGATTTCAGGAGATATAATTTTCATATCGTGTGTTCTAACCTTTTTCTTACTACAGGTCTCCTTCCCAGCTGTTCCCTTCCTAATCTCCTCTTCCCCTCTTGAACTCTCTCAGTCTCTGTGATTTATCTATCAGAGTTTTGGAGCTGTTCAGTGGTGGCCGTGTTGGGAACGTGCACAGACCCCGAGGATCTGGTGACTCTGACAGAATAGTGTGCCCACAAATTATTATCCCCCTGGCTTGTGTATATTCTCAGCATGGCCACGCTAGATGAGTAAGTCAAACAGCTCCAAGCAGGGGTGGTATCATCCAAAGAATTGACAACTAGCTTAGCAGAGAGAGTGAGTCAGTTGCAAGATAAGGTAGAGAAAAAGGAACAAAGTCCCACAGGTGTGTCTTGGCCAGGTACTTCTTCTCAGGCTTCTGGAAGTAATCCGATTTCCCTAAATGTTCCTGCTGCAATTCCTTTAGCTCCCCCAGAACGTTTCTCAGTGACCCTTTGAAAGCGCAATCTTTCCTGGTTCAAGTGGAACTACACTTCACATGCAGACCAAATACTTTCCCCGATGCCCAGTCCAAAGTAGCTTTCTTGTTATCATATCAGTCTGGGGATGCAGCTACTTGGGCAATTCCTCTTGTGCATAAAAATAGTCCCTTGTTGTACAACTGGAGAAATTTTGTTCGTGAATTTGAGAGAGTTTTTGATCGTAGAACTGTAACACAGTCACCAGATCGTGAATTATTAGATTTACACCAAGGGAATCAAGACCTAGTGTCGTATTTAGCCAACTTTAACCGGCTGGTTGCCGAGACATCCTGGCCTGAAGAAAAACAAGCGGTCTTGTTTTACAAGGGACTCAAAGAGGAACTAAAAGACATCTTAGCGCAAATCGACCCACAACCTACAGACTGTCAAGAATTAATAAATCTTGTCTTGAGACTTGATCATCGTTTAGCAGAACGTAAAGGAACGCGCAAAAAGATTGAAAAATATTCATGACGCGTTCATGATAACAGGGACTCAAGAACTCCGAAAGAAAGAACGCCGGAACCGATGGAAATTGGAACCATCAGAAGACCTTTGACCAAAGATGAAAAGGACCTACGCAGAAAAAATGGACAATGTCTTTATTGTGGGCGAAAAGCTCATTTTGCAAAAGATTGTCCAATCAAACCAAAGAACAAGCAAGGTCCAGTTCAGAAGGTCGCAGCCAATGCACCAGTCGAGTTGGAAATCGAAAACACCCAAGATGCAGAGAAGGGTTGCTCTTGGGTGTCACCGTGGACCCTTCACAATCTAGACATCTTAAACTGGAAATAAGAGTTCAGGTCAAGAAAAAGATCTATTTAAAAAAAGCTCTAGTCGATTCTGGGGCTACTGGGAACTTTGTTGATGTCCAATTGGTTCATGCATGGGGGATCCAATGTATTGAAAAGAAGACCCCGGAAATCATCCAGGCAGTCGATGGAAAACTCTTGACTGGAGGTCCGGTAACTCTTCAGACTATCCCCTTGTCGATGATCTGTGAAGATAAGAATCAAAGAAAGAAGCATAAAGAGAAAATCATCCTCGATGTGATCCATGCTCCCCAATATGGGATTATCCTCGGCTTGCCTTGGTTAACTCATCACAATCCGGAGATCAATTGGGCAGAACGAAAAATCGTGTTCTCATCTGAGCTATGTAACGAGCAATGTCTCCAAAAGATTCAAGTACCAAAAGTTTGCAACTCTTACATAGCTACTGCCGCAGAGAAAGAAATTCAGCTGCCCAAACAGTATTCATCTTACAAAGATGTATTTGATGAGAAAGGAGCAGAGACTCTACCTCCTCATAGATCTTATGACTGTCAAATTGATCTAGCCCCCGGTGCGATACTTCCCAACCGTCGTGTATATGCCCTGTCAGAACATGAAAATCAACATTTACGAAAATACCTAAATTAATTTTTGGAGAATGGCTTCATTCGCCCCTCTAAGTCTCCTGCAGCTTCGCCTTTGTTTTTTGTTCTAAAAACTAATGGAGAACTTTGAACTTGCATAGACTATAGGGATTTGAACAAAGTCACCATCAAGAATAAATATCCTTTACCCCTAATTCCGGTCTTATTGGAACAAGTACAGAGAGCAAAAATCTACACGAAGCTTGACCTTCGAGGTGCTTATCATTTGGTCAGAAGGAGAGAGGGTGACAAATGGAAAACAGCGTTCAAGACAAGATATGGCCTTTTTGAATACACCGTCATGCCTTTTGGTCTGTGTAATGCTCTAGCAGCATTTCAATTTTTCTTGAATGACGTTCTTAGAGAGTACCTCAACATATTTGCCATAGTCTACATCGATGACATTTTGATCTACTCAGACAATGAAAACGAACATGTCCAACATGTCAAGAAAATTCTTGCAGCCCTTCGAAAACACCATTTATATTGCAAACTAACCAAGTGTGAGTTTCATGTTACCACAGTAGAGTTTTTAGGGGTTATTCTTACACCTCAAGGTATGGTGATGGCAGAAAAGAAAGTAAAAGCCATATCCGATTGGCCCACCCCAAAGACTGTTCGTGATGTACAATGTTTCCTGGGGTTTGCAAATTTTTACCGGAGGTTCATAAATCATTTCTCCCAGACAGTGGCTCCAATCACTAAGCTACTAAGAAAGAAAGAAAAGTTTGTATGGTCCCCAGAAGCTGATCAAGCCTTCTCAACTTTGAAGGAAGCTTTCTCCACTGCCCCAGTCTTGACTCATCCTGATGCGAATCAACCTTTCATAGTGGAAGCTGATGCTTCAGATGTAGCAATAGGAGCCGTCTTATCACAACGAAATAAAGACACTGGTCAACTTCATCCTGTAGCTTATATGTCTCGGAAGTTGAATGAAGCCGAACAGAACTATGTCATTGCTGAAAAAGAGCTTCTGGCGATTCGTGACGCCTTTAAAGAATGGAGACATCATTTGTTGGGTGCCAAATACACTGTCACAGTATATACTGATCATTGTAATCTTCAATTCATGAGTTCCGCCAGACTTTTGACCCCTCGGCAATTACGCTGGATGCTTTTTTTTGCTGAATTTGATTTTGTAGTAACCTTCCCGTCTGGTAAAGATAATCGCAAGGCTGACGCCTTGTCCCGTCAAAAGTCTACCACGTTGCTGCATTTCAAGCCTCCAGAGCTATCATTGCTCCTGACAAGGTTCTATGTATCATAAAAACTGAAGATTTCTTTGAAGAAATTCGCAACTCTTACACTGTTGAAACATGGGTCCAAGCAGATCCCAAAAGGTAAATCAAGCAAGGTTTACCTTTTCATGACGCTCGTTTGTTTGTACCCACTACCAAACTTCGCAAGATAGTGTTTCATTGGTTACATGTTATACCTACGGCAGGTCACCCAGGTACTCCTAAAACCCTTGAACTGATCCAACGCTATTTTTGGTGGCCTACCCTAACAAAAGATATAAAAGCAATGGTAAACAACTGTGAAGTTTGTGCTCGCATTAAAACAAGTCATTCAAAACCAAAAGGGTTGTTACATCCACTTCCAACCCCAAGTCGTCCATGGGAGCACATTTCTTTAGGCTTTATTACCGGTCTGCCAGTGGTTCAACAGCATTCAGTAATTCTGGTGGTAGTAGATGGTCTCACGAAATATGGAAATTTCATCGCCTGTAAAAAATTGCCCACTTCTAGTGAATTGGCAACTACTTTACTGAACAGAGTGGTTCGTTATCATGGTCTGCCAAAGGTTATCCTCTCCGATCGGGGGTCACAATTTTCCTCCAATTTCTGGAAGACATGGTGTAAAACACTCCAAGTGACATCTACGCTATCTACTAGTCACCATCCTCAAACAGATGGTCAAACGGAGAGACTAAATCAGACTTTGAAACAATACCTACGTGCCTACGCTGAAAAGGCACTTCATTCTTGGACATCTATGTTCTGGTTAGCTGAGTTAGCTTATAATAACTCATTCCACACTTCTATTGGCGTTACACCCTTTTTTGGTTTATTTGGCTATCATCCTGACACCTTGCCCATCACAATTCCTCAAGAAAGTTCTCTTACTCCAGCTGTGTCAGAAACCATTCAGCATTTACATCAAACCCAGAAACTGATTGAACAGCATTTAAAAAAAGCCAAACAAAAATATAAAAGGCATTATGACAAGAAGCATTGTGAGGGACCGCAAATATCAACCAGGTAACAAATTGTGGCTTTCCACAAAACATATAGACTTCAAGAAGAAGCACATGTTTAACCCCAAATTCACAGGTCCTTATACTGTCCTTCAGCAAATCAATCCAGTGACCTATAAACTACAATTGCCCAGATCCTTACGGATTCATCTTGAAAAAGGCAGTCCAAAAGGTCCATCCTCATCCAGCTCCTGTTCTAGTACAAGGGGAAGAAGAATACGAAGTCAAGAAAGTGTTGGATTCTAAACTGAGAGGGCGTAATCTATGGTACTTAATCTCATGGAAAGGTTATGGTCCTGAAAGTAACTCATGGGTTTCCGCATCTGATGTTCATGCTCCAGTACTTGTGAGACGCTTTCATCGTCTTAATCCAAGCAAACCACGTCCTAGAGCGCGTCTGGGAGAGGGGAGTACTGTCAACACCAGAGCAGTACGCGCTCTATTGGCGACAAAAATGCAAAAACCCAGCACTCTCAAAACAACGTAATTTATGCATTGTGCTGATATATTGTGGTTTAACCTTTTGCATTGCAGAGTTCAATCCTGAAAACATATTTTTAATATGCTTACAAATACTGTTCCTTTGCAATGTATTGCTGCAGGTTTTCAGAGTGTGTTAGGGTGTGGCCCCTTTCCAGGGCCTTCCAGAGACTTTCCCTGCAACATGCCTGGGCGTGGTTCTGGGCTGGGCCAAGACTCTATAAAAGAGAGCCAGCCCAACTCCCAGTGCTCACTATTCAGAGGTCCCGTGCAGAGCAGCAGCTTCTTCCTGAGCTCCTGTCCCGGTGGCCTATTTGGATCTTCCAGTCTTCTGCCCTTCATCCTTCATTGGTGATCATTGTTCCAGGCGGTAAGACGGTGGTTGGACTGTTCCGACAGCATTATTGAGAATTTTCATATTCTTGGTTTAATTCTCAAATGAGTAACAGATTACTTGCGCGCTACCATTTCTTGACATTTATATGGTAGTTTACAAATAGGCAAGACGCGCAATTTGTTTCATTAAGGTTTGACTTTGTTATTCAATGCATGCTACTATTTCTTGACATTGGCATGGTGGCTTAAGAATCGGCAAAAGAAGCGTGATTCATTTCATTGTACTTTGATCTTGTTATTTATTGTGAGCTGTTATTTCTTGACATTTACATCGTGTTTTACGAATCGGCAAGATGCGCGATTCGATTAATGATGATTTGACTTTGATATTCATTGCGTGCTACCATTTCTTGGTATTTTACATGGTGACACTCGAATCGGCAAGACGCACGATTCTCTCCTCGAGTTTATTTCATGTTGTTTATTGCATGCCACTATTCTAAGAGATTTATTATGTAATATTCGAGTTGACAAGTTATGTGATTTGTTTCCTGAATCCATATTGTGTTATTCATGGTGCACAATCCTTTTATTGTGTTTACTATAAATATATATATATATATATATATATCTGCAATATGCGCAATTTGTGTTGAAACATTTTAAGAGTACACAGAAGGCCAGAGTTTCTAGATGCAATATTGTATGGTCCTAGTATACATTCTCAAAACCAGATTTATATGACTGGTTTAAAATTTAGTCAGAATGTTTTTTCTGATTCTCATGTAAAGGAAAGTACTTGAATAAGAAAGTTTTCATTTAATTCATCTTGATTCCTTTACAGGTATCCGGCCATCTTGAAACTTAGTAATTTCAAACTTAACTCTTAGATTGTTCATGTTTTCTGAGTGACTAGGCTTTAAATCATAGTCTAATATTGATTTCAGGAGATATAATTTTCATAATTTTCTAACCTTTTTCTTACTACAGGTCTCCTTCCCAGCTGTTCCCTTCCTAATCCCCTCTTCCCCTCTTGAACTCTCTCAGTCTCTGTGATTTATCTATCAGAGACTTGGAGCTGTTCAGTGGTGGACGTGTTGGGAACGTGCACAGACCCCGAGTATCTGGTGACTCTGACAATGGCACACAAAGCCCTTCACAATGTTGTCCCAAACATTTCAGAAATACCTTTTTTAATGGTACACTTTCAAGCGCTTGCTTCGATCTACCGCAGCTAAAATGGTGCCCCCCCCTAGAATTAGTAAGGCCCATTGGGGTGGTAGATGTTTCTCTTTTTCACATGTAAATTGTGGAAATCGTTGACCTTTAATCTCAAAGCCTCACTGTAGGAGGCTGGCCTGGTATGTAGTGGGTACCAATGGTACTTACACCTTATACGAGGTCCGGTTATCCATTATTAGTGAAATGTAGTCAGCGTCTAAAAGCCAGGCTGTCTAGAGGTAGCTGTATGCAGAGCAGCCAAGGCTGAACTAGGAGACATGCATAGCTCTTGCAATACCATTGTAGTCACACAGTACTTACACACATGAAAGACAATACTCATTGTTACAAAAATAAAGTTACTTTATTTTAGTCACACAATGCCAAAATACTTTTGAGACTATACTCCTTTAGGAAGTAAGTAAATTACATAATATAAACACTAGTAACCAAAAACAGGTAAGTGCACAGTAGGAAAACAGTGCAAATAGTGAAAATCACAATGGATTGCATGGGCCTGGGGAACACAAAGCATGTACTAAAATAGTGGAATGCGAAAATCAGTCTCCCACCTAAGCAAGTGTAGTGTGTAGAGGAGCGATTGGAGCGTAATAATAAACCAAATGTAAGTAATGTACCCCACACCAGAGCCCAGGAAAAAAGGAGTAAAACACAGCAAGTTTCCTAAAACACACTAGAAGTTGTGATAGAAGATAATGCAAGTACTAGAAGAGACTGCAAGACACCAACAATGGATTCCTGGACCTGAAGACCTGTGGAAGAAGGAGACCAAGTCCAAGAAGCACTGAAGAGTCCAGGGAGTACAGGAGCCCCTGCTAACTCAGAAGAAGGTGCAAAAGAAGAACCACTGGTGAGAAGACAAAGTCATTATTACACCAAACAAGACAGATGTGGGTTCCTGGTTGGTGCAGGAGATGTCCTATGCTGGATGGATGAATGCAGTCTGGTTTGCGTCACTGAATTCCGCCAACAAGCCTTGGCACACGCAAAGCTCTTGGTTAGTGGAAAATGGCCCTGCCTGGGACCAGGAGGGACCTGGTAGCCTCTACCCAGGAGGGTGAGACAGAGGGAGCTCACAGCAACTCAAAGAGCCCTCAGAAGACCAGGCAGCATGCACATAAGTCCCACAGCACGGGGACATAGGTGGTGCAAATAGACACCCATGCAGCACAACACAAAGGATTCCCATGCCGCCGGAGAACCATTCAGGAAGCTGTGCGTCACAGGATGGAGTGCTGGGGTCCTAAGCTGTGTTGTGCACAAAGAAATTCTTGGAAGGTCGCACACAGGCCTTGGCAACTGCAAGTCACGTGGTGCACGGGGGTACTGTCTTGCGTGGAGAGGCAAGCTCTTACCTCCACCAAATTTGGGCAGCTGGAAGTTGGGACTGTCGGAGTCACGTTAGTCCACCACCCGTGCTGCTGGATCTACGCCTGTCATCTGGAGAGGGGACTCAAGCCACCGGTCGTCGCTACAGAGAGGTGCCTGCTGAAGCAGGGAAGGGACTCCGTCACACCACTGGAGATTCCTTCAGTTCTTCTGGTGCAGGCCAACGACAGACAGTCCTCAGAGGATGTAAGTCCTGGAAACTGTTGCAGTTGCTGGCAGGAGCTGATGATACAATGTTGCAGAAGTCATCTTAGCTTCTTTGTTGCAGTTTTGTAGAGTTCCTGGAGCAGTGAGAGGTTGATCTGTCAGTAGAAGATAAAGTAAAAGATGTGGAGGAACACCCAGAGGAGAGGCCCTAAATAGCCCTGAGCTGGGTATCGATCACCTAACCAGGTAAGCACCTATTAGAAGGGGTGTCTGACATCACCTGCTGGCACTGGCCACTCAGATACTCCCAGAGTGCCCCACCACCTTGGAATCCAAGATGGCAAAACCCAGGGACACTCTGGAGGAGCTCTGGGCACCACCCCTGGGATGGTGATGGACAGGGGGGGCCTTTCCTTTGTCCAGTTTCATGCCAGAGCAGGGACTCAGGGCTCCTGAACCGTGTAGACTGGATTATGCAAGGAGGGAACCATCTGTGCCCGGAAAGCATTTCCAGAGGCTCTGGGAGGATATCCCTCCCATGCCTGTGACACCTATTTCCAAAGGGAGAGGGTGTAACACCCCTCTCCTAAAGGAAATTCATTGTTCTGCCTTCCTGGGAATGAGCTGCTCAAGACCCAGCAGGGCAGAAGCCTGTCTGTGAGATGGCAGCAGCTGTGGCTGCAGTGAAAACCTCAGAAGGCTGGTTTGGCAGTACTGGGGGTCCACTGTGGAGCCCCCAGAGTGCATTGGATTGTGCAACCAATACTGGAATCAGTATTGGGGTATTATTCCCAGTTGTTAGACACCTTACATGGCCATATTCGGAGTTACCATTGTGAAGCTGTGCATAGGTATTGACCTATGTACAGTGCACACTTAAAATTGTGTTCTCGTACGTGGGGGCACCTCTGCTAGTGTAGGGATGCCCTCACACACAGGTACTTTGCACCCAGCCTTCAGGGTCTGTAGGCCTGACATATAGGTGACTTATAAGTGACCTGGTGCAGTGAAAATGGCTGTGAAAAAGTGCATGCACTATTTTACACAGGCTGCAATGGCAGTCCTGTAGAAGCCTTTGTATGGGCTCCTATCGGTAGCAAAAGAAATGCTGCAACCCATAAGGATCCCCTGGAACCCCAATGCCCTGAGTACCTATGTACCATATACTAGGGACTTATAAGAGGGGTCCAGTATGCCAATTTGGAGTGAAAGACTGGGTTACCAGTATGTAAGTACAAATCTGGAACCAGAGAAAGCATAAGCACTGGAGTTCTGGTTAGCAAGACTCCAATGACACAGTTAAGCATACGAAAAAAACAGTGAAACAGACTGACAAGGAGGCCACAAACTATGAGCACTGGGGTCCTGGCTAGCAGGATCACAGGGACACAGTTAAAACACACTTACAAACACTGACAAACAGGCCAAAATGAGGGTAAACATGCTATAAAGAGGATACTTTCTCACACCCACCTGATTTACGACAATTTAGGAAACAGCTGAAAACTTGGCTCTTCGCACAACATCTTTCTCGCGAGGTGTTTACATTGGGCTAATCATCAGATGCTAGCGCCAAGATGCCTTCAGGCATTTACGCGCTCTATAAGTCTTTTACTTACTTACTAAGGTCACTAGAGCTAAGATCAATGTCATATTTATCCACATACTAGATGATGTATAGTATTGTTAGAAGCATAAAGTGCAAATTGTGTGACATAGGTCACACAGCAATGAATTACGAGTCAACATGAATGTAGAACAATTACATGTATGTTTTCCCATGAAAGGTTTGACCCAAACAGCTTAAACCCTTAAGGTGTCTAGGTTTTAGCTCTTTAACATCTAAAATGCTTTCTGCTGGTTCCTGCATGGGGGATCCAATGTATTGAAAAGAAGACCCCGGAAATCATCCAGGCAGTCGATGGAAAACTCTTGACTGGAGGTCCGGTAACTCTTCAGACTATCCCCTTGTCGATGATCTGTGAAGATAAGAATCAAAGAAAGAAGCATAAAGAGAAAATCATCCTCGATGTGATCCATGCTCCCCAATATGGGATTATCCTCGGCTTGCCTTGGTTAACTCATCACAATCCGGAGATCAATTGGGCAGAACGAAAAATCGTGTTCTCATCTGAGCTATGTAACGAGCAATGTCTCCAAAAGATTCAAGTACCAAAAGTTTGCAACTCTTACATAGCTACTGCCGCAGAGAAAGAAATTCAGCTGCCCAAACAGTATTCATCTTACAAAGATGTATTTGATGAGAAAGGAGCAGAGACTCTACCTCCTCATAGATCTTATGACTGTCAAATTGATCTAGCCCCCGGTGCGATACTTCCCAACCATCGTGTATATGCCCTGTCAGAACATGAAAATCAACATTTACGAAAATACCTAAATTAATTTTTGGAGAATGGCTTCATTCGCCCCTCTAAGTCTCCTGCAGCTTCGCCTTTGTTTTTTGTTCTAAAAACTAATGGAGAACTTTGAACTTGCATAGACTATAGGGATTTGAACAAAGTCACCATCAAGAATAAATAAATAAATATCCTTTACCCCTAATTCCGGTCTTATTGGAACAAGTACAACAAGTACAGAGAGCAAAAATCTACACGAAGCTTGACCTTCGAGGTGCTTATCATTTGGTCAGAAGGAGAGAGGGTGACAAATGGAAAACAGCGTTCAAGACAAGATATGGCCTTTTTGAATACACCGTCATGCCTTTTGGTCTGTGTAATGCTCTAGCAGCATTTCAATTTTTCTTGAATGACGTTCTTAGAGAGTACCTCAACATATTTGCCATAGTCTACATCGATGACATTTTGATCTACTCAGACAATGAAAACGAACATGTCCAACATGTCAAGAAAATTCTTGCAGCCCTTCGAAAACACCATTTATATTGCAAACTAACCAAGTGTGAGTTTCATGTTACCACAGTAGAGTTTTTAGGGGTTATTCTTACACCTCAAGGTATGGTGATGGCAGAAAAGAAAGTAAAAGCCATATCCGATTGGCCCACCCCAAAGACTGTTCGTGATGTACAATGTTTCCTGGGGTTTGCAAATTTTTACCGGAGGTTCATAAATCATTTCTCCCAGACAGTGGCTCCAATCACTAAGCTACTAAGAAAGAAAGAAAAGTTTGTATGGTCCCCAGAAGCTGATCAAGCCTTCTCAACTTTGAAGGAAGCTTTCTCCACTGCCCCAGTCTTGACTCATCCTGATGCGAATCAACCTTTCATAGTGGAAGCTCATGCTTCAGATGTAGCAATAGGAGCCGTCTTATCACAACGAAATAAAGACACTGGTCAACTTCATCCTGTAGCTTATATGTCTCGGAAGTTGAATGAAGCCGAACAGAACTATGTCATTGCTGAAAAAGAGCTTCTGGCGATTCGTGACGCCTTTAAAGAATGGAGACATCATTTGTTGGGTGCCAAATACACTGTCACAGTATATACTGATCATTGTAATCTTCAATTCATGAGTTCCGCCAGACTTTTGACCCCTCGGCAATTACGCTGGATGCTTTTTTTTGCTGAATTTGATTTTGTAGTAACCTTCCCGTCTGGTAAAGATAATCGCAAGGCTGACGCCTTGTCCCGTCAAAAGTCTACCACGTTGCTGCATTTCAAGCCTCCAGAGCTATCATTGCTCCTGACAAGGTTCTATGTATCATAAAAACTGAAGATTTCTTTGAAGAAATTCGCAACTCTTACACTGTTGAAACATGGGTCCAAGCAGATCCCAAAAGGTAAATCAAGCAAGGTTTACCTTTTCATGACGCTCGTTTGTTTGTACCCACTACCAAACTTCGCAAGATAGTGTTTCATTGGTTACATGTTATACCTACGGCAGGTCACCCAGGTACTCCTAAAACCCTTGAACTGATCCAACGCTATTTTTGGTGGCCTACCCTAACAAAAGATATAAAAGCAATGGTAAACAACTGTGAAGTTTGTGCTCGCATTAAAACAAGTCATTCAAAACCAAAAGGGTTGTTACATCCACTTCCAACCCCAAGTCGTCCATGGGAGCACATTTCTTTAGGCTTTATTACCGGTCTGCCAGTGGTTCAACAGCATTCAGTAATTCTGGTGGTAGTAGATGGTCTCACGAAATATGGAAATTTCATCGCCTGTAAAAAATTGCCCACTTCTAGTGAATTGGCAACTACTTTACTGAACAGAGTGGTTCGTTATCATGGTCTGCCAAAGGTTATCCTCTCCGATCGGGGGTCACAATTTTCCTCCAATTTCTGGAAGACATGGTGTAAAACACTCCAAGTGACATCTACGCTATCTACTAGTCACCATCCTCAAACAGATGGTCAAACGGAGAGACTAAATCAGACTTTGAAACAATACCTACGTGCCTACGCTGAAAAGGCACTTCATTCTTGGACATCTATGTTCTGGTTAGCTGAGTTAGCTTATAATAACTCATTCCACACTTCTATTGGCGTTACACCCTTTTTTGGTTTATTTGGCTATCATCCTGACACCTTGCCCATCACAATTCCTCAAGAAAGTTCTCTTACTCCAGCTGTGTCAGAAACCATTCAGCATTTACATCAAACCCAGAAACTGATTGAACAGCATTTAAAAAAAGCCAAACAAAAATATAAAAGGCATTATGACAAGAAGCATTGTGAGGGACCGCAAATATCAACCAGGTAACAAATTGTGGCTTTCCACAAAACATATAGACTTCAAGAAGAAGCACATGTTTAACCCCAAATTCACAGGTCCTTATACTGTCCTTCAGCAAATCAATCCAGTGACCTATAAACTACAATTGCCCAGATCCTTACGGATTCATCTTGAAAAAGGCAGTCCAAAAGGTCCATCCTCATCCAGCTCCTGTTCTAGTACAAGGGGAAGAAGAATACGAAGTCAAGAAAGTGTTGGATTCTAAACTGAGAGGGCGTAATCTATGGTACTTAATCTCATGGAAAGGTTATGGTCCTGAAAGTAACTCATGGGTTTCCGCATCTGATGTTCATGCTCCAGTACTTGTGAGACGCTTTCATCGTCTTAATCCAAGCAAACCACGTCCTAGAGCGCGTCTGGGAGAGGGGAGTACTGTCAACACCAGAGCAGTACGCGCTCTATTGGCGACAAAAATGCAAAAACCCAGCACTCTCAAAACAACGTAATTTATGCATTGTGCTGATATATTGTGGTTTAACCTTTTGCATTGCAGAGTTCAATCCTGAAAACATATTTTTAATATGCTTACAAATACTGTTCCTTTGCAATGTATTGCTGCAGGTTTTCAGAGTGTGTTAGGGTGTGGCCCCTTTCCAGGGCCTTCCAGAGACTTTCCCTGCAACATGCCTGGGCGTGGTTCTGGGCTGGGCCAAGACTCTATAAAAGAGAGCCAGCCCAACTCCCAGTGCTCACTATTCAGAGGTCCCGGTGCAGAGCAGCAGCTTCTTCCTGAGCTCCTGTCCCGGTGGCCTATTTGGATCTTCCAGTCTTCTGCCCTTCATCCTTCATTGGTGATCATTGTTCCAGGCGGTAAGACGGTGGTTGGACTGTTCCGACAGCATTATTGAGAATTTTCATATTCTTGGTTTAATTCTCAAATGAGTAACAGATTACTTGCGCGCTACCATTTCTTGACATTTATATGGTAGTTTACAAATAGGCAAGACGCGCAATTTGTTTCATTAAGGTTTGACTTTGTTATTCAATGCATGCTACTATTTCTTGACATTGGCATGGTGGCTTAAGAATCGGCAAAAGAAGCGTGATTCATTTCATTGTACTTTGATCTTGTTATTTATTGTGAGCTGTTATTTCTTGACATTTACATCGTGTTTTACGAATCGGCAAGATGCGCGATTCGATTAATGATGATTTGACTTTGATATTCATTGCGTGCTACCATTTCTTGGTATTTTACATGGTGACACTCGAATCGGCAAGACGCACGATTCTCTCCTCGAGTTTATTTCATGTTGTTTATTGCATGCCACTATTCTAAGAGATTTATTATGTAATATTCGAGTTGACAAGTTATGTGATTTGTTTCCTGAATCCATATTGTGTTATTCATGGTGCACAATCCTTTTATTGTGTTTACTATAAATATATATATATATATATATATATCTGCAATATGCGCAATTTGTGTTGAAACATTTTAAGAGTACACAGAAGGCCAGAGTTTCTAGATGCAATATTGTATGGTCCTAGTATACATTCTCAAAACCAGATTTATATGACTGGTTTAAAATTTAGTCAGAATGTTTTTTCTGATTCTCATGTAAAGGAAAGTACTTGAATAAGAAAGTTTTCATTTAATTCATCTTGATTCCTTTACAGGTATCCGGCCATCTTGAAACTTAGTAATTTCAAACTTAACTCTTAGATTGTTCATGTTTTCTGAGTGACTAGGCTTTAAATCATAGTCTAATATTGATTTCAGGAGATATAATTTTCATAATTTTCTAACCTTTTTCTTACTACAGGTCTCCTTCCCAGCTGTTCCCTTCCTAATCCCCTCTTCCCCTCTTGAACTCTCTCAGTCTCTGTGATTTATCTATCAGAGACTTGGAGCTGTTCAGTGGTGGACGTGTTGGGAACGTGCACAGACCCCGAGTATCTGGTGACTCTGACAATGGCACACAAAGCCCTTCACAATGTTGTCCCAAACATTTCAGAAATACCTTTTTTAATGGTACACTTTCAAGCGCTTGCTTCGATCTACCGCAGCTAAAATGGTGCCCCCCCCTAGAATTAGTAAGGCCCATTGGGGTGGTAGATGTTTCTCTTTTTCACATGTAAATTGTGGAAATCGTTGACCTTTAATCTCAAAGCCTCACTGTAGGAGGCTGGCCTGGTATGTAGTGGGTACCAATGGTACTTACACCTTATACGAGGTCCGGTTATCCATTATTAGTGAAATGTAGTCAGCGTCTAAAAGCCAGGCTGTCTAGAGGTAGCTGTATGCAGAGCAGCCAAGGCTGAACTAGGAGACATGCATAGCTCTTGCAATACCATTGTAGTCACACAGTACTTACACACATGAAAGACAATACTCATTGTTACAAAAATAAAGTTACTTTATTTTAGTCACACAATGCCAAAATACTTTTGAGACTATACTCCTTTAGGAAGTAAGTAAATTACATAATATAAACACTAGTAACCAAAAACAGGTAAGTGCACAGTAGGAAAACAGTGCAAATAGTGAAAATCACAATGGATTGCATGGGCCTGGGGAACACAAAGCATGTACTAAAATAGTGGAATGCGAAAATCAGTCTCCCACCTAAGCAAGTGTAGTGTGTAGAGGAGCGATTGGAGCGTAATAATAAACCAAATGTAAGTAATGTACCCCACACCAGAGCCCAGGAAAAAAGGAGTAAAACACAGCAAGTTTCCTAAAACACACTAGAAGTTGTGATAGAAGATAATGCAAGTACTAGAAGAGACTGCAAGACACCAACAATGGATTCCTGGACCTGAAGACCTGTGGAAGAAGGAGACCAAGTCCAAGAAGCACTGAAGAGTCCAGGGAGTACAGGAGCCCCTGCTAACTCAGAAGAAGGTGCAAAAGAAGAACCACTGGTGAGAAGACAAAGTCATTATTACACCAAACAAGACAGATGTGGGTTCCTGGTTGGTGCAGGAGATGTCCTATGCTGGATGGATGAATGCAGTCTGGTTTGCGTCACTGAATTCCGCCAACAAGCCTTGGCACACGCAAAGCTCTTGGTTAGTGGAAAATGGCCCTGCCTGGGACCAGGAGGGACCTGGTAGCCTCTACCCAGGAGGGTGAGACAGAGGGAGCTCACAGCAACTCAAAGAGCCCTCAGAAGACCAGGCAGCATGCACATAAGTCCCACAGCACGGGGACATAGGTGGTGCAAATAGACACCCATGCAGCACAACACAAAGGATTCCCATGCCGCCGGAGAACCATTCAGGAAGCTGTGCGTCACAGGATGGAGTGCTGGGGTCCTAAGCTGTGTTGTGCACAAAGAAATTCTTGGAAGGTCGCACACAGGCCTTGGCAACTGCAAGTCACGTGGTGCACGGGGGTACTGTCTTGCGTGGAGAGGCAAGCTCTTACCTCCACCAAATTTGGGCAGCTGGAAGTTGGGACTGTCGGAGTCACGTTAGTCCACCACCCGTGCTGCTGGATCTACGCCTGTCATCTGGAGAGGGGACTCAAGCCACCGGTCGTCGCTACAGAGAGGTGCCTGCTGAAGCAGGGAAGGGACTCCGTCACACCACTGGAGATTCCTTCAGTTCTTCTGGTGCAGGCCAACGACAGACAGTCCTCAGAGGATGTAAGTCCTGGAAACTGTTGCAGTTGCTGGCAGGAGCTGATGATACAATGTTGCAGAAGTCATCTTAGCTTCTTTGTTGCAGTTTTGTAGAGTTCCTGGAGCAGTGAGAGGTTGATCTGTCAGTAGAAGATAAAGTAAAAGATGTGGAGGAACACCCAGAGGAGAGGCCCTAAATAGCCCTGAGCTGGGTATCGATCACCTAACCAGGTAAGCACCTATTAGAAGGGGTGTCTGACATCACCTGCTGGCACTGGCCACTCAGATACTCCCAGAGTGCCCCACCACCTTGGAATCCAAGATGGCAAAACCCAGGGACACTCTGGAGGAGCTCTGGGCACCACCCCTGGGATGGTGATGGACAGGGGGGGCCTTTCCTTTGTCCAGTTTCATGCCAGAGCAGGGACTCAGGGCTCCTGAACCGTGTAGACTGGATTATGCAAGGAGGGAACCATCTGTGCCCGGAAAGCATTTCCAGAGGCTCTGGGAGGATATCCCTCCCATGCCTGTGACACCTATTTCCAAAGGGAGAGGGTGTAACACCCCTCTCCTAAAGGAAATTCATTGTTCTGCCTTCCTGGGAATGAGCTACTCAAGACCCAGCAGGGCAGAAGCCTGTCTGTGAGATGGCAGCAGCTGTGGCTGCAGTGAAAACCTCAGAAGGCTGGTTTGGCAGTACTGGGGGTCCACTGTGGAGCCCCCAGAGTGCATTGGATTGTGCAACCAATACTGGAATCAGTATTGGGGTATTATTCCCAGTTGTTAGACACCTTACATGGCCATATTCGGAGTTACCATTGTGAAGCTGTGCATAGGTATTGACCTATGTACAGTGCACACTTAAAATTGTGTTCTCGTACGTGGGGGCACCTCTGCTAGTGTAGGGATGCCCTCACACACAGGTACTTTGCACCCAGCCTTCAGGGTCTGTAGGCCTGACATATAGGTGACTTATAAGTGACCTGGTGCAGTGAAAATGGCTGTGAAAAAGTGCATGCACTATTTTACACAGGCTGCAATGGCAGTCCTGTAGAAGCCTTTGTATGGGCTCCTATCGGTAGCAAAAGAAATGCTGCAACCCATAAGGATCCCCTGGAACCCAAATGCCCTGAGTACCTATGTACCATATACTAGGGACTTATAAGAGGGGTCCAGTATGCCAATTTGGAGTGAAAGACTGGGTTACCAGTATGTAAGTACAAATCTGGAACCAGAGAAAGCATAAGCACTGGAGTTCTGGTTAGCAAGACTCCAATGACACAGTTAAGCATACGAAAAAAACAGTGAAACAGACTGACAAGGAGGCCACAAACTATGAGCACTGGGGTCCTGGCTAGCAGGATCACAGGGACACAGTTAAAACACACTTACAAACACTGACAAACAGGCCAAAATGAGGGTAAACATGCTATAAAGAGGATACTTTCTCACACCCACCTGATTTACGACAATTTAGGAAACAGCTGAAAACTTGGCTCTTCGCACAACATCTTTCTCGCGAGGTGTTTACATTGGGCTAATCATCAGATGCTAGCGCCAAGATGCCTTCAGGCATTTACGCGCTCTATAAGTCTTTTACTTACTTACTAAGGTCACTAGAGCTAAGATCAATGTCATATTTATCCACATACTAGATGATGTATAGTATTGTTAGAAGCATAAAGTGCAAATTGTGTGACGTAGGTCACACAGCAATGAATTACGAGTCAACATGAATGTAGAACAATTACATGTATGTTTCCCCATGAAAGGTTTGACCCAAACAGCTTAAACCCTTAAGGTGTCTAGGTTTTAGCTCTTTAACATCTAAAATGCTTTCTGCTGGTTCCTTCTCTAAGCAAGCTTTGACAGAGCACTGTGTATTTGTGTTTTATTGAAGTGATCATTTGGGATGGCTGTTCCTTTCTGTTTGATTCAGGAGTCATCCTTACATCTGGGCACACCTGGCAGCAGCAGAGACGTTTTGATCTAATGACCTTCCGAAACTTGGGACTTGGGAAGAAAGGTCTGGAGCACCGGATCCAAGACGAAGCACAGCACCTGCTGGAGACACTCACCAGAGAGAAAGGTGCAGAATGATAGCGCTAGGAAGACTGAGGTTATTTAAGCGCATAAAGAGTGGCTGCTAGACACATGGATCCATTGTAGATGTCAGAACTTTAGACCTGCTTTTCTATCATGTTTGACTTTCATCCATACCTTTCTTACCCGCCAATGAATGACCTTGCCTGAAGCCTCAGATGACACTACTTACCAGTCTGACTTTCCAGTGTCAACTGCGAAGTGAAGACTGCCAGATCCAGAGACTGCCATGGAGAAAGACACAGACGTCCTGTGCTGAGTATACCTTTCTTGCTCCTCAGGGACTGCACCAGTGCACATGCAGCAGCAGCCTGCTGTGGAGGTAGCTTTGTGGAGCCTGAGGGCTGACTGTGGAGAGAAGGTGGTGAGGTTGCTCACATGAGCCCCAGTAAGCATGAAAGACCCCCATGTCCTGCCCACCACCACAACTACACTTGATAATCCCAGGTGCACACCACATCGGGGAATTCCATACGCCTGGGGGACATTGACTGTAATCTTTGGCTAACAGAGATGGGGGGGGGCACTTTATGGAACATTGCTATTCCCACAAGTGTTGAAGATTCATTTGCTGCAGACTGGCCTACTGGTCACAGAATGCTAGGAAGCTGTTCTGCTGCAGCATAATGAGCCTGCACACAAGCTTTTATCGTGATTACGTCCATGTGTCCATTCTCTAAAGGATGCTCTTTCCATCCCTGCAGAGCTGCTTACTCCAGGTGTACCATATACATTTCTGTTGTGATTAAAAGACTTAAATTTTTCTAGGAAAGTAGGCAGTGAACTGTGCATTAAATTATTGTATCTAATGTGTGATTAATGGCTGCTGAGTCTCTACCCTGACTCTATCTCCCTGAGATGCCTTAGACTGCTCATCCTTGCTATTTTGAGGGTAAATGAGAAAAGGAGTGTACTTGACCCAGTTTGCAGAGCCATAGTAGAAAGGACCCCAGTGGCAATTAACTTCTAACACCATCTTTGGGGACCTGAAGCCCCTTTATGCTCGTTCACCCTCCAACCCGCTTCTGACACATAGGGCCTGATTACAACTTTGGAGGAGGTGTTAATCCGTCCCAAAAGTGACGGTAAAGTGACGGATATACCACCAGCCGTATTACGAGTCCATTATATCCTATGGAACTCGTAATACGGCTGGTGGTATATCTGTCACATTTGGGACGGATTAACACCTCCTCCAAAGTTGTAATCAGGCCCATAGTGAGCTTAAAATATATCTGTGTCATCTAAAACCCTTTTCCAGTCTGTTGCCTACATACCTGCAGACCATACAATCTTATTTGAGCAGCTCACCACTTACAGCCAAAGAAAGATGATCAGATCACTTGAATCATTCATATACCCTGTGCCTTTTGGCATTCTCCAATCACCATTCCTCTCATAACTTATCTTTAGCACATACATACTCCCCTGGCTCAACTCCTTGAGCATTACTGTAATCTTCCAAATGCACACTGATGACACAAAATCCACATCTAATCAGATAATTCTATTACTTGGACCTGCGTTCCATTGGATTAATGAAAGCTACTTGTAAGAATGGCACCCAGACCGAGATCCTAGTAACCAGAGTCACTGAATCCAATTACCTACTTGTTTAACAGGCCTTGAAGCCTTGAAGGAATGACAACCACCTCATCTAAAGTAAGGAACCTTAGAATTTATTTTAACTCTGATTTGATTTGATTTTCTGAATCACGCAAATACCTGTAGGTTTCATGGTGCTGTGTAAGAAAGGAAGAATAAGTAAAAATTAAAGTAGGTGGAGAATACGAGTGTGGTGAATCTGAAGTTTTTGATGGAAGAGATTAGATTTTAGGAGTTTACAAAATCAGAGATTTGGCTCAGCAAGAATAGCATAAGGGAGGGAATACCATTCATGAGCGGTGATCATTGAGAAGGAACCTCTTCCTAGTTGTGATCTTTCGAACCTGGGATTGACCAGATGAGAGTTTGAAGAATAAAACAATCTGGGGGCAAGTGTGTGGTGAACATCTGACACATTTAACTAATATTTTGAAGGTGAATAGATAGCCGTATGACAGAAACAAGGGGCTTAGTTTATGAAAAGTTAGCGCCACCTTTTTTGACGCAAATTCAGCGCAAACTTACAAAATATAATTATATTTAGTAAGTTTACGTTGATTTTGCATCAAAAAATGACACCAAGGCGGCGCTAACGTTTCCTAAATCATGCCCAGAGTGCTTTAAAACTACATCTGATGTGAATCAAAAGGCAGCTAAGACTGAAAAACTGCTGAAATTCTGGCATGTTTAGGGATGTCAAGTACCAACCTGACTGCAGCATTTTGGATAAACTGAAGCTTGTGAAACAAAAAGGAGGGGAGATCAACATATAGGGGGTCATTCCGACCCTGGCGGTCCATGACCGCCAGGGCCGGGGACCGCGGAAGCACTGCCAACAGGCTGGCGGTGCTTCCTGGGCCATTCTGACCGCGGCGGTAAAGCCGCGGTCAGAAAAGGGGAACCGGCGGTTTCCCGCCGGTTTACCCCTGGCCCAAGGAATCCTCCATGGCGCCGCTGCTTGCAGCGCCGCCATGGGGATTCCGACCCCCTTCCCGCCATCCTGTTCCTGGCGGTTTTTACCGCCAGGAACAGGATGGCGGGAACGGGTGTCGTGGGGCCCCTGGGGGCCCCTGCACTGCCCATGCCACTGGCATGGGCAGTGCAGGGGCCCCCTAACAGGGCCCCATAAAGATTTTCAGTGTCTGAAAAGCAGACACTGAAAATTGCGACGGGTGCCCCTGCACCCGTCGCACCCCTACAACTCCGCCGGCTCCATTCGGAGCCGGCTTCATTGTTGAAGGGGGTTTCCTGCTGGGCCGGCGGGCGGCCTTCTGGTGGTTGCCCGCCGGCCCGCCGGCCCAGCGGGAAAGCCAGAATGGCCGCCGCGGACTTTTGACCGCGGTGCGGTCATTCGGCGGTTCCCTCGAGGCGGACGGCTCCCGCCGCCCGCCGGGGTCAGAATGACCCCCATAGTGCATTGAAATAGTCCATAGTCGAGTTTGCTAATAATCTGGGACTGAATCAGTAACAGCATGATGGCTTTAGGGATGAACTGTATGGCTCTCCATAAGACCCTCATCATAAGAAAGCAAGTGGAGATAAATGCAATTAACTAATATCTACCTGTATAACCAAATGACTGATTAGTACACTGATGAATTGTGTGTGATTGTGTCAGACTGGAAGAGGTGGTCTCGATGTAATTTTAGGGGAGGATGAATTCGGAGGCATGAGTCATTAGGGCCGAAAGGTATGATAAAACTCACTGAGGAGTTCCTTAAGGAAAAAGTAAGATCACAACTACACACATCATGGTCCTGGGGATCGGAAAGGCCAGCATGCTAGGCTGGGTCCAGCCTACATTCACAGTGTGGGCTGGTGCAGAAGGGCTTGTCTAAGGCAGGGACTGTCTGCACTTAATTGTTTGACAACGTTAGAGTGTAAACTCCCCAAAAGTGGTGGCTCTATTATGGCACATAGAGTGGAAAATGGCTGCCAGGAAAACGGTGTCTCTGCACAAGCAGACGAACAACTAAAATCAAATAAAAAATCTGTGCTATTGTAAGAAGTCACCCTCCAATCTTTTAATTACTCATGCTTGGTAGTAAAGTGCAAATAATGTGCAAAAGCAAGTCTTGCAGCAGGTGCAAATGCGCCTCAGCCATCCCTCAATAGGATGGGACAGTCTGCACATACTTGTTTGACAACACTGGAGTGCAGTCACCAAAAATGGCGGCTCTATTATGGCAGAGAGGGTGGAAAATGGCTTCTGGGAAAACGGTGTATTGGCACAAGGGGACCGAGAGACAGCAGCCCAAGAAGTGGCGACAGTGCAAATGAACAACTAAAATCAATGAAAGACCCCCGCTGACATAAGAACTCACCCCACGCTCATGCAAAATCTCATGCTTGATTGTAAAGTGCAGATTATGTGCAAAAAGCAAGACCTGCAAGAGGCGTAACCACGTTCTATATCCATACGTAAGGTGAGCATAGTCTACACATACTTATTCAAATCTAGAGAACTCAGTCACCAGAAATGCAGAGTCTATCACCACTCTTTTGCTTCACTGATCAACTATGTGGCAAAGGTTGTAAATATGCAACTCTCTTCCTATTAGAAAATCCCTCACTCCTCCATATCCACCACATAGTCTAGCAGTTGAAAGCATTATTAGTCTGAGCACACGAGCCCTCATTAAACCTAGTACATCTAGACTAATGTAGCATTGCCAACTCTGGCCTTTCAAAAATCTCATTGCAAGGCTTCACAACCAGGCCTCACATTTCTTAAGTAGAACAACATCATACCTGCCCTGAGCACTGAAACAATTCTCCATTGATGCTAAAATAAAACACAGGGTCTAATGTCCTGTCTAATGCAAATGCCCAATATAACTATAGAAATTGGCACTTCACCAAAATCCTACAGGAACCCTTTACCCCATGTCCACTCTTCAGATCAACAAACGGCCATTAAAGAGGTTAAAACAAGGTGGAAAGTCATTGGACACACAAGGACCTAAACTCTGGGATGTTTTGAGCCTGAATCTGAGATCTGAACCCATCTATATGCACTTCAGGAAACTTGTGAAAGCTGAACTCGTCATGCTTGCCATTAATTAACCCCTTCGCTGCCAGGCCTTTTCCCCGTCAGGTGGCAGGCCTTTTTTTGGCTATTTGGGGCAGTTCGCACTTAGGCCCTCATAGCTTTTTGTCCACATAAGCTACCCACGCCAAATTTGAGTCCTTTTTTCCAACATCCTAGGGATTCTAGCAGTACCAAGAGTTTGTGGGTTCCCATGGAGGAGACCCAAGAAATTTGCCAAGATACAACAAAAATGGGAAAAAGGGCTGCAGAAGAAGGCTTCTGTTTTGTTCTTGAAAAAAGGCATTTACAAAGGGTTTGCTGTGCTAAAATCACTGTCTCTCCAGCTTTCAGGAACAGGCAGACTTGAATCAGAAAACCACATTTTTCAACACAATTTTGGCATTTTACTGGGACATACCCCATTTTTAAAAAAATTTGTGATTTTAGCCTCCCTCCAGTTAGTGACAGAAATGGGTGTGAAACCAATGCTGGATCCCGGACAGCTAAACATTTTTAAAAAGTAGACACAATTCTGAATTCAGCAAGGGGTCATTTGTGTAGATCCTCCAAGGTTTTCCAACAGAAAATAACAGCTGAAATAAAAAAATATTGAAATTGAGGTGAAAAAACCCAGCTATTTTTCTCCACGTTTTACTCTGTAACTGTTTCCTGCGATGTCAGATTTTTTAAAGCAATATGCTCTTACATCTGCTGAACTCTTCTGATTGTCTGAATATATAGGACTTGTAGGTTCATCAAGAACTCTAGGTACCCAGAGCTAATACAGAAGCAATGGGTTTTCATTGTGTACTGGGTATACAGCAATTCATTTGGTGAAATATAAAGAGTGAAAAATAGGTATCAAGAAAACCTTTGTATATTCCAAAATGGGCACAAGATAAGGTGTTGAGAAGCAATGGTTATTTGCACATCTCTGAATTCCGGGGTCTCCATACCAGCATGTGAATTACAGGGCATTCCTCAAATGGATGTCTTTTTTATACAAAGTTGTTCTGCCCACTGGTGGGCAGATGGGGCAATTACCCCCGATCCACTCCCTGGGGGGGGGGGGGGAGCAGGGGGGCATAAAGCCTACTTGATGCCAGGGAATTAAAAAAAATAGTGGGGTGGTGGCTACCAACAGTCTTTCAGCTCTCCCCTCACACACTAAAAGATCTTATCCCAACACAGCAACACGAGGACATTTGATTATTTTGTATACAGCGTCTTACATTTGGAAGGAAATGTAGAGAAAGACAAGGGGCAATAACAGTTGTTCTGCTATTCTGTGTCGTCCCCCCAAGTCTCCCAATAAAAATGGTACCTCACTTGTGTTGGTAGCTGTTGTGAGGGACTTACTGACGCTGATATTAGTACATATGAGGTTTATTAAGCTCAGGAAATAGATGTGACCTCTACCTCAGCCAGCTCCTTACAACCATCTGAGTTAGAACGGCCCTGTTCCCATAACAATACTCAAAGGTTCTATTCATAAAGGCACAACACATTATAACATATCCTCCTGCTCTTATACTATAATATACGGGCACTCAAAGGTTCTAATCATACAGGCACAACACATTACAATAAATATAACCAAAGTTAGATTAGAATTTCACATAGGTTTTTTTTTAAACATAACTATCCCTTGTAATCACATAGATACAAGGGAGGAAATCTTTGTCTCTGCCCCCTTGCTGAAAAGCAACCATCATCCAGACCTTGAGTAGCCCTTGAAATGGGTCAAGTGGTCTCAACCTCAGACATATGAGAGGCTGAAATGGGTCGAGCGGTCTCAACCTCAGACGTATGAGAGGCTGACACTACCTCCTTTCTAGGACTCTGAGAGGCTGAAACCACACCTTCATCCTAACTTTGAGTAACACCAGGAATGGGTTGAGCGAGCTCAACCTCAGATGTTTGAGAAGCTGGCACTACATCTTTGTCAGAACTCTGAAAGTCTGAGACCACCCCTTCATCCTCAATCATCACAAACTCATTATATCCATCCTTCTGTAAACCTGACTTAGAGCCCTGTGTACCAAATCTGGCTATCCTTCTAAAGTTCCATCTTTTGCCATTTTTTAATACAACGTGCCATTTACCAACTTCTTACTCTAAACTTATGTAACCCTCCAGTATTTCGTCCAGACTTTACTTTTACCCAATCACCAGGCACAATCTTATTATTGTGTTTCCCTATCTCCACTTGACATTCCTGTTCCCTCCCATTTCCTTCCACCAAAGCTTTCACCCAAAACGGTGTCAACTTAGTACTAGGCTTTCAACCACGCATCAACTCAAAAGGTGAAGCCAACAGTGTGTTGTTCTCCGTAGTCCGACACGCCCACACTAAATCACTCACAACTTTTCTCACACATAGCCTATTTGCCAAAGCCAGTTGAATGGCTCCCTTAATCATTCTGTTAGCTCTCTCGACAGCACCATCCCCCTGGGGATTGTAAAGAGAAGTGCATGAATGTTTCACTCCACACTCGCTTAAACATTGTCTCATCCGATGCGACGTAAGTTGAGTACCATTGTCAGTGACGAGACAGACTGGATATCCCTCCTCACAAAAGATTTCAGACAGGATCTTTATTGTGGATGCAGTCGTCGCTTCCGCCATAAACTTCACAACCAACCACTTGGTATTGACATCAACGAAGACAAAAGCAAATCTCTGATTGTAATTCACACCTGCAATTGGACCAATAAAGTCACCACAGACTGTGTGCCATGCTCTACCTGGATCCCGTATAGTCCCACACAACGTTTGCTTTCCCACCTTCAACCTTTTCTCACTTTCAATGCACTCGGAACACCTTTCCACCCAGTTTACTACGCCATCGTCCATTCCTGGCCACCAAAACTCAGCTCTAAGATGTTTCTTAGACATAGGGGGTCATTTTGACCTTGGCGGACGGCGGAGGCCGTCCGCCAAGGTACCGCCGCTGAATGACCGCACCGCGGTCAAAAGACCGCGGCGGCCATTCAGACATTTCCTCTGGGCCGGCGGGCGCTCTCCAAAAGAGCGCCCGCCGGCCCAGAGGAAATGCCCCTGCAACGAGGACGCCGGCTCAGAATTGAGCCGGCGTAGTTGCAGGGGTGCGACGGGTGCAGTTGCACCCGTCGCGTATTTCAGTGTCTGCTTAGCAGACACTGAAATACTTTGCGGGGCCCTCTTACGGGGGCCCCTGCAGTGCCCATGCCATGGGCATGGGCACTGCAGGGGCCCCCAGGGGCCCCGCGGCACCCCCTACCGCCATCCTGTCTCCCGCCAGGAACAGGATGGCGGTAGGGGGTGTCAGAATCCCCATGGCTGCGGAGCGCGCTCCGCAGCCATGGAGGATTCTGAAGGGCAGTGGTAAACCGGCGGGAGACCGCCGGTTTACCCTTTCTGACCGCGGCTGAACCGCCGCGGTCAGAATGCCCTCGGGAGCACCGCCAGCCTGTTGGCGGTGCTCCGGTGGTCGGTGGCCCTGGCGGCCACCGGCCGCCAGGGTCAGAATGACCCCCATAGTCTGTCCTAGATGGCCTTCATGAGCAATTTCAAATAACTTTTTCCTGATACTCACCGTGGTATCAACCTCTCCCTGTACCAAAACCTTATCACCCAAAATAGACAATTCATCCAAAACCTTCCCAAATGTCCTAAGAGTTACAGGTAACATACTCTCTCTCCTTCCTCCTTCCAAGATCATCTTTTATACCCCTTTCAACACTTCGTCATGTGACATGGCATCTTCCCACTCTTCTTTACTCACAGCCCCCAACGTCCAGTGAACCACATCACCAACACTTGCAACTGCTCCTTCACTCTCATACCTTAATACAGCCTCTTTGTCAACTGACTTCCAATCTAAAGGTAGGCGTGATAGGCAGTCTGCCTGAACATTCTTCCAACCCGGTATGTATTCCAAAACATAATTATATTCTTGCAACTTTGCCGCTAACCGAGCTAGTCTTGCTGAACCCTTGTCAGCCCCACCGGAAGACAATATCTTCATCAAAGGTTTGTGGTCAGAACGCAACGTCACCTGAGTACCCCATATGTAAACTCTAAAGTACTCCATACCCCATGGAGCAGCCAAAGCTTCTCTCTCAATGACTGAATAATTGCGCTCAGTATTTGTCAAGGAAAGCAAAGCAAATGCAACTGTTTTCTCCCCAGTTGAATGAATTTGCGCGAGCACTGCTCCTATGCCACTTGCACTCGCATCCACAGTAATCACAGATCTCCTTCCTGTATCAAAAGAGGTTAATATGCCAGCATCACACACTTCCTCCTTAATATCCTCAAAACACCTTTGTTGTATACTGGGCCACAAGAATCTTACCCCTTTCTTCAACAATGCTCTGGGATTCTCCGTTTTAGAGGCAAAGTTCTTCAAGAATTTTGAATAATATTCAATTAGTCCTAAAAAGGATCTCAGTTGATCCTTGTCCTGAGGTGGTTGAGCCAGCTTAATGGCATCTAACAAGTTCTTCTTAGGTTTGATACCTTCCGCTGACAGAGTATGACCAAGATATTCAATCTCTCTGGCTAAAAACACACATTTCTCTTTCCTCAATGTCAACCCAGCGTTTGAAATCCTGTCCAACACCTGTTTCAAAATTAAATTTTGGTTCTCCACTGTGTCTCCAAAAAGCAAAATATCATCCTGGAAATAAATTACATTTTTAAGTCCCGTAAGACATCTGTCATTACTCTCTGGAAAACATCGGCAGCAGAACCTACCCCAAAAGGCATTCTGGTAAATTGAAACATACCCTCCATGATTATAAACGCTGTTAGAGGTTTGGAATCCTCATGTAACTTGATTTGGTGATATGCAGGTTTCAAATCCAACTTCGTAAAACATTTCCCACCCCTCAGCAAAGTCAAGAGCTCATTTATGTTGGGGAGTGGAAATCTGTCCGCGACAACACATTGATTAAGACTTTTTAAGTCCACACAAAATCTCAACTTGTTATCAGCCTTATGAGTAATAACTACTGGAGATATCCAATATGAGGTCTCTATCGGTTCGATTACACCACTCTTCAACATCTCTTACAACAATTTGTTGACCTCCTCTCTAACCATAATTGGTATCCTTCTAACTCTGTGGTGAATTGTTATCGTCCCTTGTTTAAACTTGATTTTGTGCGAGGAACCCTTGAGCTCTCCCATCTCATCATGAAACACCTTATCTGCACTTCTAATAATATCCTCTGTCGTCACTTCCTGTACTACCATAACAGGATTTTGAGCACATGGATTTATTACAATATGTAGATCATATTGATGGACCCACCCCAGAATCGGTGGACCTGCCTCTGCAACATATACTTTTCCCTTTACCTTCCTTTTTCCAAAATTGATGTCAGCAACCATGTAACCTATTATTTCAATTTCCTCACCCTTGCAGCCACCCGGGTTGATATCTTTTGGCAATAACCTGACATCTGGCCAGTTGGTCGTAAACAATTCTTTTGGTATGATAGTATACAAAGACCCGGAATCAACCATAAGATCAATCCCTTTCCCCCTTATGATAAATTCAGCTGTTGGTCTTTGTCTTCTGTTCACCTGATGCCCTACCATCAACACTCTACCTGCACATAAAAAATAATTTGATTCTTCTGCCAACACTGCCACTTTTGTTTTTGCTATACCCCGACAAATCCTTGCAAAATGTCCTTTCTGACCACACTTTCTACAGTCTTTTCCTCTTGCGAAGCAGTTTCTCGCTTCCGTACTATGATTATAGCTGCCACAGTTGTTACACATCCTATTGGTTACCCTCACATACTGATCACTTTTGCTCCCTTTGTTCACACTTGTCCCACATTTACTAATAACACTCTCTCTATCTGCATGCCAATCAACAACCGTCACACTATTTTTTTCTTCCCTCTTATCCATCTCCCTCATACAGTATTCAGATTCCTCTATTATTTTAGCAATCTCAATGGCATCTCTTAGAGTAGGATTCTTCACAGCCCACAATCTCTCTTGAATTTTGCGACTGCTGCACTGTACAATTAGCTGGTCATGTATCATCTCCTCAGTCATAGAACCAAACTGACATTTTAACGATAATTCTCTCAGTCTAGTAACAAAATCATCAATTGACTCTCCTGACCATTGTGGCTGGGTACAGAATTTATGATGCCTTATTACTATATTCCGACCCTTTGCAAATCAAATTTCCAATTTCTTCCGAGCTTCGGTATAAACATCTACATCAGGTTGGCCTTCCTGAATGGGTAATGCAGGTAGGTACTTAAAAATATGTTGCCCTTCCTTTCCCAAAGCATTCAGTAAAATTGCTTTTTTCCGACCATGAGAACAATTATGACCATCAACCGCCTCCAGATAATTATCAAATATGTCCATCCATTCCTCCCACTCCGTTGACGGCTCACCTGGTTGAGATAAGAATGGAGGTGGTGGTGCAATGGCATGTAAATCCATGGTGTCAACGGTTTGTGCAATAAAATATTAGAATCCTGAAAAGAGAAACAACAACAAAAAAAACACAAATATGTTCCCCCCCAACTGCAACCCTACTATGTGAATACAACACAATGTTTCCTAGATGAAAAACAGCTCACTGTCCCACCAAACCACTGTATCCTGTTCTCTCCTGCAGTACACAAAAACAAAACAATTTACTTCTCAGACTTCAGCGTGCACACAAAAGCTTTTTCATCATTTTTATCGTCTCAGCATCAGTTCCTGTATGTCTGATGATGGCCACTGTATCCTGCCCGCTCCTGTAGTGCACTGAAAAGAAACAAACAACAAGCGTGGACACAAAAGCGTTTCCTCTTCTGAATATTAGTTCCGGTATGTCTGATGACAGCCAGTCCCAGTTTGCTTTAGGCCTTTTCCTCTAATCAATGACGGTGTACCCGGAAACTGTTCCTTATTCTAGCACAAAGCTCCAATAGCAGAACAGATCCCTCAACAGAGTTGAAAGGTAATGAGCTGCTTACTTTGTGCTACGCGCGTTGACCCTGCGATCGAATTCTACCCGTGTTTACGTTTGCGCTACACGCGCCTGTAACTGAAAGCAATTCAAATTCAAAGGCTCGCGCTGTGATAAACTTTGAATTACCGTGAAATATCCACTTTGAGCCGCAATCCAAAACAGCATCCAGTGCATAGTATGCTAAGAACCACTATGTCACTGTCTCTGTCGCTGTTACCATGACTGCAGTTTAGCAGCATTCACCTTCAGTCGGCAGCACATCCCTCTTGATCTTTGTCAGTCAGCAGCATCAGATCCTGTGAACTCCCTGGCCTTATTGCGTTTACACAGTCTTCACCGCTTGCCAGTTGCCCAACACGAATTTCCTCGTGGTAAAGGTCACACCGCTCCTTCACGATAGAAGCTGGCCCCATCCTCGTCGCCAAAATTATGTTGTGAAGGACGTACTGACGCTGATATTAGTACATATAAGGTTTATTAAGCTCAGGAAATAGATTTGACCTCTACCTCAGCCAGCTCCTTACAACCATCTGAGGTAGAATGTCCCTGTTCCCATCACAACACTCAAAGGTTCTATTCATAAAGGCACAACACATTATAACAGTAGCCCTAATGCCCGCAACAGGAAACACAACATGGACACATCACATTTTTACATTGAAATCTGACGTGTTTTTTGGAAAGTGCCTAGCTGTGGATTTTGGTCTCTAGCTAAGCCGGCACCTAGGTAAACCTACCAAACCTGTGCATTTGTGAAAACTAGACACCTAAGGGAATCCAGGATGGGGTGACTTGTTGGGCTCTCACCAGGTTCTCTTACCCAGTATCCTTTGCAAACCTTAACACTTGGCAAAAAAACACTTTTTCCTCACATTTCGGTGATAGAAAGTTCTTGAATCTGAGAGGAGCCACAAATTTCCTTCCACCCAGCATTCCCCTAAGTCTCCCGATAAAAATGTTACCTCACTTGTGAGGGTAGGCCAAGTCCCCGTGACAGGAAATTCCCCAAAACACAGCATGGACACATCACATTTTTCCAAAGAAAATAGACCTATTTTTTTGCAAAGTGCCTAGCTGTGGATTTTGGCCTCTAGCTCATCCGGCACCTAGAAAAACTTAGCAAACCTGGACATTTCTGAAAACTAGACACCTAGGAGAACCCAGGATGGGTTAACTTGTGGTACTCTCCCACGACAGGAAATGCCCCCAAAACACTACATGGACACATCAAAATTATCAAATACAAAACTACCTGTTTTTGTGGGGGTGATGGGGCAGGGGGGACGGACACCTGCATTTTTGGTCCTGGGCTCAGCAGCCATCTAGGGAAACCTACCAAACCCAGACATTTCTGAAAACTAGACACCCGAGGGAGTCCAGGGAGGTGTGACTGGCGTGGATCCTCCAGTGTTTTCTTACCTCAGCAAACCTCAAATTTAGCTAAAAAAAATCTCATTTTTCCCACATTTCTGTGTAGGATCACTGCAGCAGCATAAAATTCCTACCACCCAACGTTCCCCTCAGTCTTCTGATAAAAAGGATATCTCACTTGTGTAGGTGGGCCAAGTGCCTGTGACAGGGAAGAGCCAAAAACACTTAAAAAATGAGGGGGAACCAAGGCGGGACCAAAAGGGCAGTTTAGAAAAAAAATGTTTTTAGGCAAGTGGGGCAGAATTTTTATCAGTATAGATGCGACAATGCTAGGTGGTAGGAATTTTGTGGATTCCTGCAGATTTCGGAAGGCTCCATCACAAAAATATGGGGAAAATGTGTGACATGGCAGCGTCCCAAAGTCCAAAAAGTGCAGCCCTCATCATTCCAAGTGGGACGACTTTGAGAGTTAGACAAGTTCTCATGGCCCAGATGTAAAACCAAAATAATCAAATGTCCTCTTGCTTGGTGTTGGGATAAGATCTTTTAGTGTGTGGGGGGAGAGCTGAAAGACTGTTACCCCCTTTAGTTTGGGAACATAACCATGCCCATACTGGTTGGTAGTCACAACCCCACTATTTTTTTTAATTCCCTGGCATCAAGTAGGCTTTCTGCCCCCCTGGGGGGTGGATCGGGGGTAATTGCCCCATCTGCCCACCAATGGGCAGAACAACTTTAACCCCATTTATTGGGGGTGGGGGTATGGCCATACCCCCACCATCTTTTTTTGAAAAAAAATATTCCCTGGTGTCTGGTGGAATTTCTGCCCCCGTGGGGCAGATGAGCCTTCTAAAAATAGGCCGATCTGCCCCCCAAGGGGGCAGAAATGGTCTAAAATAAATTTGTACCGCCAGGGGAGCAACACTCGCCTAAGGGGTCGCTCCCAATCTGTAAAACACTTTTTTTTAAAATCCCTGGTGCCTACTGCTTTCTGCCTACCTTGGGGGCAGATCGGCCTAATTAAAATAGCAGAAATGGGCTAAAATAAATTTGGCCCCTAGGGGAGCGACCCTTGCCTAAGGGGTTGCTCCCCTTTTTTAAATTGTCACAAAAAATCCCTGGTGTCAAGTGGGCAGAAATAGCCTAAAAACAATTCCCCCCAGGGGAGCGACCCTTGCCTAAGGGATTGCCCCCCTGGTCAATGTAAACAAAAAAAAATCCCTGGTGTCTAGTGGCTTCTGCGGGGGCAGATCGGCCTAATTGATATAGGCCATTTTGCCCCCGGGAGGGCAGAAAAGGCCTAATAAACAAATTGCTCCCTGAGGAGCAACCCTTGCCTAAAGGGTCGCTCCCCTTATCAATTTAAATAAAAAAATACAAAAATCCCTGGTGTGTAGTGCTTCTGCCCCCTCCGGGCCTCTACTAGGACGTAATGGTTACACCGGACGTAACCATTACGTCCTTGGCAGGCAAAGGGTTAAACTCAACACAAAACAGAGGCAAAGCACGAAGAATAAATAAAGAGGTGAAGACATTAAAATAAATTCTCTTATGTCATAGAGAATAGCAGACAGCTCAAGTTTTGGAGACAGATTTAGGTGGAGCATTATTGGATAGTATTAGTGATTTCAGGAAGATATGATTCCCTTCTTATTGATGTAGTCAATTAAATATGCAAACCCTTTACTTGCATTTTTTATGAAAAGCCCTTTACCTTGTGTTGGTGTTGAGCGCTCATGTGGCAGGCATACTCATTTAAGTCCTCTTGTCTAAGCTAATATCATAAATAAGTATGTAAGCCAAGGTGCTGAGCACTGCATATCAGTTCATTATAGATGGTAATCAGTGAATTTGTTCTCTCCCATTGAATTCAAGATGCCTATTCACTTTGCCTTTTAATATCTGACCTGCAGTTTGGGCCATGGTTCAGGTTTGCATTACCCACTTCTCTTTTTAATATGACTCATTTCTCTTTCCTAATCAGGAAATCCCATTGACCCCTCACGGTGCCTCGTCCACACTGTCTGCAATGTGATTTCTTGTGTAGTTTTTGGCCGTCGATTCCATGTCGAGGACCCCATCTTCCAGCAGCTGTTGAAAGCCATTGATCTCACCATCGGTGCTCCAGGCACCTTCTCTGGAAGGGTAAGAACCTCATTCTTTCCAAAAATTCTATTCTTTTGCCCCTGTGATCCATTCTTCTTGCTCATATAATTCAACCCAGACTATTTATCTAGAGCGAACCAAACACATTGTTTTCTCAAAATGACACAAAAGAAGTACAGTTTATGTGACAGTTCTCATATAGGTCTGAAGACCGGCTGCCCATTATGGTCATACTTGGCACAAGGCAAGTATTAAATAAAGATTGTTCAACAAGAAAATATAACATGGAGTGCGTTTATTAAAGAATGTCCAAGGATAGGAATTATCTACTCAACATAACGCCCCTTCTGGACGAACTTCAACACTCTGTCAACACCAATTCCTCTGCAAAACACATGGAACATACTATACTAAACCATTTGTAGAGCCCAGCTGTAACCCATACACGGCACCCTTTTGCTAGTCTGAATGCCGAATGGAAGGACTCCTGGCTCTTACTGTGATGGAGAAAAGAGGTGGGTCTTTAAAGCATCACAAGAAACACAGCATCAAATGTGTAACACACTGCTAGATCTAAAGACGTTTTCTAAGGAAATCTACTCCAATTTCAACAGACGAAAATAGAGTTTAAAATGTTGCCTTAATTTCTTGCCTAACATTCAATACTTTATTACTATGGAAGGAAAGAATATACATGTTATGACCAACAAACGCAAACAAACTACCTCTCCTCCCCCGGTCAAGTAAAAAATGGTGGATACTAATGAGCCATCATTATTAACTTTATTGGAACAATTGCAAGCTATACGTGCAACGCACAGATAACATTGCAACAGAAATTAACAATATTTGTAAGGATATGCAAGTCTTTCAATGAAAGATTTTGATAACTCAATAAAAATTCAAGATAATAAATAAAAAATTGATAGTATTGTACTCATCACTGCAAAGGTTATTCCAAGACTAAGGGCCTGATTCTAACTTTGGAGGACGGTGTTAAACCGTCCCAAAAGTGGCGGATATACCACCTACCGTATTACGAGTCCATTATATCCTATGGAACTCGTAATACGGTAGGTGGTATATCCGCCACTTTTGGGACGGTTTAACACCGTCCTCCAAAGTTAGAATCAGGCCCTAAATCTATTACTGCAACAGGCAGTATAATTTCCACACTTTTAACTCGCCAAAGGATGTTGAAGCAATAACTGTAGACTTTAACTGCAAAACTTACTACCTGGTCTTCTTCACTTAAAATTCACAGAAATTTTTGAAATTGATAAGGCACAAAGAATTCCTACCCACTGTAATCCAAGCCACACCAAACCATGTTAAGTGCTCATTGCCACACTCCAGTGATGGTCAGGCAGTTGCAACTCTGGTGGTCCGAACACTACATTACAACCTTGGTGGTGAGACCGGCAGGGACCATTATCTCTGCCGGGAACGTGGTTCTTGACAGCATGACTGCAGTCTGAGTTGTACTCAGCGCCGCCTGGCTGATTACAACTCCCCTCACCGCCAGCCTTTCTATGGCGGTCTGATTGCTATGGAAAGTTTGGCAGTAAGGGTGTGATGGGGGCCACAGGGAGGCCCCTGCACTGCCCATGCCCATGGCATGGCTGGGCCCCCCCTGCCCAGCACCATCAAAATGCACAATGTCTGATTTGTAGACAGTGTGCATTACGAGGGTGCTGGTCAGCCCTCTCTGTAGTATAGTACAGGGCTTGGCTTCCTTAAGAGAGCCAAGCCCTATATCGTAGCACTGTTCCCACCGGACTGACTGGCGGGAATGCTCTATTACAATATTCCTGCCTTTCAGCCCAGCGGAAACATTGTAATTGGGGTGCGGGGGTATCACCAGTATGACAGTGGCGACCTCATCACAGCATTGGCAGTCGGATGGTCCGACCACTAATGTCGTAATGAGGCCATAAAGGATTTTTAAAATATTGTGTTAGTATCATTTGGTAATGATAAGGAAGGCGGCAAGAGAGATTCCACCTTTATTTGTTAATGGCAATAACATTTTTATACATCAAGACTTTGCAAAGGAAACTATTAATATTCACAAAGAATTTACAGCACTTTGATAGGAGATCTCTGGATATACATATATCCTCTTCAATCCATCCACTATAAGAATTGGGCAAGATAGTTTTTCCAAGTCATGTCAGCGTCCTGAAGATCTACATGCATTTCTGTTCATGGATGTTAATGAGAATGATGCTTGAATGTTACGTTTTTGTAATATCTTCACTTAGCTTGCCTATTTTATGATTTTCATCATTAGGGCATTGTCTCTGCTGGCCATAATGTGCAAGCATGTTTGTGACTCTGTCAATTTGTGTTGTCTTATCTATTTTTGTGTATGTATTTCCTTTTTATCTTTGTTTTATACATTATTTGACCTACTTTTTAGACTTTCCTCTTCCATTTTATACTGATATCTCTCTTTTATCAATATGGCTAACGCTAATACAATTAAAATTGTTTCTTTTAATCTAATAGGTTTAAGACACCCTGTAAAACAAGTGAACTGTTTTTTTGGCTAGACATAAATCAGATATTTCTTTACTCCAAGAGACTCATATAGATGTTACAATTTTACAATATATGAATAGGAAATGGTCAGGTAATATTAATTCTTCACCTGAGTTTAATAAAAAATGGAGTTGCTATTTTGGTTGCCCAAAAACTTCATATTCAAATACTAAATAAATATTCTGATGCAGAAGGTTGTTATCTTATAGTCAAAATTAAAGCTGATAATAATGTTTTACTTTTAATTAATGTTTATGGCCTGACAAAAGATGATCCACAATGTTGATCCTTCTTTACATCAGAAGTACTCAAATTAGGCAATGTTCCACTCATTATTGGAGGAGATTTTCATCTAATTTGTGATCCTTTGTTGGACTAAACATCTTTAACTAAAAATCACCCTCCTAAAGATTTTTAACCTCTTAAATATTTTTTAAGTCTATTAAACTAGTTGATATTTGGCACCTGTAACACGATACAGGTAAGAATCTGACCTTTTTCTTGAATCCTCATTATTGGTACTCCCAACTAGATTATTTTATAATATTCCATCAATTATTTAATTTTGCCTCTGACCCTTTTATTCATAATATTGATATTTTGGATCTTGCGCTTATTTCTTTTGTTTTACAACTTGACTCTACTGAGCAATCACAACATAGATGGTGTATGAATGTTAATATTGCCTTGAATGAAAAAAGATAAACCAAAACTATTATCTGTTATACATGACTATTTTACTTTTAATAAAGAAGATTCTACCTCAGTTATAAATCATTGGTATGCATTCAAAGCATATATCAGAGGTGACATTCATATCTACTATGGCTCATGATAATCAGTACTTAATTCTAAACTTAAAGAACTAGACCAGAAAATTGCTAAGTATGAACACCTCTATATCTTGTTATGAATTAAGTTCCCACTTAAATATAGGGCTGGAATTCAGATTCCTAATAACAAAGTTAAATTCTGTTTCAATGCTAATAGATGAGGTAGGCTTTTAGAAAATGATCTTCATACACAATAATTAAAAATCAAATTAATGTAATTCACGGCTCTAATTGGAAAATTGCTGTCACACACAAATAAATTGTTAATGAGTTTTTGGATTGTTCAACATTATACAGCAACCCTCCTTCCATGGATCTTCTTAGCATTGATACCGTTTTGATGGTTTACCTAAAATTTCTTCATGATTTAAAAGTACTGGATTTACTGATTTCCCTTGAAGAGATTGTTTCAGTCATTAAATCACTTAAATTATATAAATCCCCCAGACCCAATGGTATCCCAGCTGAATTTTAGAATATTTCTTCTGCTGCATCTATTTAAAATAATTACTCAGTTTCGGAAGACTGGAGCAACCTCTGGATCTTTCACTAAAGAATTAGTTATTGTTTTCCCAATACCCAATAAAGTTCCTACTAAAGAAACAAACTATTGTCCAATATCTTTAATCAATCAGGTTTGTAAGATTTATGCAAAAATGTTAGAAACTAAACTATCTTCTATTTCGGACAATATTATTCATGTTCATCAAGCTAGATTTATGAAACGTAGATACTGTGTGAACAATACTAGGTTATTATTCCATATAAATCAAGCTAGTCCATCATTTTCTTATCCTTCTGGAGTCCTCACACTAGATGCTGAAAAAGCTTTTGATGAGGTCCATTGGTTGTATTTATTTCGTACTTTACTGGTATTTAATTTTGGCTGTTCAGTTATTCACATGGTTTCAGCATTATATTCAGGTCCTTATGCCCGACTCTTTATTAATGGCCAAATTTCTTGAAATTTGATCTTTAGAGAGGCACCAGACCGGGATGTCCCTATTCCCCATTACTTTTTATCCTGGCTATTGAACCCCTCCTCTCTGCTATTAGAAATTACAATGAAATTGAAGGGCTGTGTATCAAAGATTTTGCTATTAAAACTTCAGCATTTCCTGATGATGTGTTGCTCTATATTAGCAAACCGTAATCTTCTATTCCTCCTCTGTTAAATCTAATTCAAACATACTCTCAGGTTTCAGGCTAGACTTTAAACACTATCAAACATATTTTTTCCCTCTAAATATTCAAAGTACCACAGATATGCTTCCTAACAAAAATATGATATGCAAAAATCCAAATTTAAATATCTTGGTATTCTTTTTTCTAACTCTATTAAACAATCAATCACATTCAATTGTGATGACACCATTAAACATATTAAAGATACACTTCTTCAGTAGTCCTCATTACATTTATCTTACTGGGCAAAACTGATGCTATAAAAATGGTTCTTGCTCCTAAAATCTTTTACCTTCTTTCAATGATTGCGACTTGGCTTTCTTTTAAGTTCTATAAATCTATAGATGAATTCATTTCTAATTTTATTTGGAAGAACAAAATCCCTTGTATTAGTTTAAAAAAATGTAAAGTTCTGAACATTAATGGTGGTTTTGATTTACCTGATTTTATGAAATACCATAAAGCGTTCATTTTAAAAGAAGGGTCTGTTTGGTTTAGTCTTACAGACTCTAATGAATCACCGTAATGGCTTCTTATAGGAAAAAAATTGGTATCACCCTTCCCTTTTAACAGGGCTGCTAACCATATACAACTCCAACATCTTTCTCAAATCATCTACCATTCTCAAGTTCACTAAACTAATGTTGCAAGACTTATGGCCAGATGTATCAAAGTTCCACTTTGCAATTTCTAAATAGTGAATTTCAAGAAATCTCTTTTTGGGAAATGCAAAATGGTATGTAAGAAAATGGTGATTCCCTAATAGCGATTCCTACAGAGTCACAATAGCAATTAGAATATCGCTATTAGGAAATGGGACTCCACTTGTTCCTATGGCGTCCGTAGGTGCGAATGGTTTTGCATTTCCTGATTTGTGATTTCCTGATAGGAAACTGCAAATTAGATAATGAAAAACCAAGGGTACCTAGGGGCCTAAAGCCTCCCTTTATACTCCCCAAAACAAAGGATGTAAACATGTAAAGCTCACACATGCCCTGGGGACATGTGTGCGCTACATGGCTCTTTAAAAAATGCTTTTTTGGTGCATTTTTAAAGATTGCACATGGTTACCATTGACTTAGAGTTGATGGTAGTAGCATTTCCTAATTGCTCATTTTGCATTAAGGAAATGCTTGCTACATGTACTTAGGGAATCGCTGAAAGGAATTACCTATTTGTGATTTCCTATTGAGGGAATAACAGATTGTGATTCTCTATTTGGAGTCACAATTTTAGGAAATCGCAAACAATTGTGATTCTCAAAAATTGGACTTCTTATGCCTTTCATACATCTGGAAAGGCTATTTTGCATTCACAAATGGTCACATTTACCGATTCACACCATTTGCAAATGCATAATGGGTTGATACATCTGGCCCTTAAATTCTCTTTTTCAGTCCACGATTTCACTCACCTCCAGTATGTCACTATTGTATAACCCTTTAATCAAACTTGTTCGCACAGAAATATTTGGGAAATCTTGGATGATGGCTGGTATTATATACTTAAAAGACATATGTCATAATCATTTCTGTTTATCCTTTAATGAATTACAACAACAATTTCAACTTCCTGCTTCAGAAAGTTTCAAATATGAACTTTTATGTAATACTATTCTTGATTCATTTTCTAATAACTTACCGCTAAATGACATCTTTGATCTACAAATTTATATTCAAACAGTAGCTGCATCTCCACATGCTGGTTCTAAATAATATTGAAAATGGAACAATGTTACATGAGATAATATTAACTTTCTTTCAACATTTTGAAATAGTGAGCTTAACTTTTCTCATTCTCAAGATATATGGAAAAAAATATGGTTAAGTAATATCTTGTGATGACTTCCTGTTTCTTTGGATTAAAATAAGGGGGTCATTCCGACGATGGCCGGAACTGAACCGCCATGCCGGCAACGGTCTTTTGACCGCCACCAGGGTGGCGGTGCACACTACCATATAACAAGTGTGGCGGTTTGGACTGTGCCAAACTGCCATTGCCCCATTCCTGCCGCCAGGGCAGTTGGAACCACCTGGCTGGAGACAAGCATCTCTGACCCAGCGGGCCACCCAATACTGCCACTGGTTTTCCGAGTCCCCTTTCCGCAAGGGATTCCGTGGCACTAGCACTGCCACAAAATTGCTGGCAGAAAGGTACCGGCAACAGGAATTTGAATTTCTGTTGCTGGTAGATGACTCCCCCACCCCCCCACTCCCAGTAGTGACTCCCCTGCCCCTGATCCCTGTACTTAACTCCGCCCCCCACATACACACACGCACCCACAGAAACGCACACCCTGACACACACACTCACAAAACCCTCACATTCACCCGGACACACACGCATCACCATCACACACGCACGCACAAACACTCCCCTCCCACCGCCACATTCATGACATGCATACACATAACCCCACACAGCCATTCACACACCCCACACCCCTGACCTTAGGGAGGACACTTACCTCGTCCGACGACGTGCTCCTCCCTGAGGGGATGGGACCCGGCTCTCCCACCACCAGCCTCGCCTTATCATCAGGACACCACCAGGCCTTATTACAGGTCGAAATACGGCTGGCGGAGTCCTTTTGGTGGGGCAGGGCCGGCGGTGGAACTGCTCTGCACCAGTGACCGCTAGCACAACTACTGGAGGATTTCTGCCCAAATTGTGGCAGAAATCCTTCAGTACTAGGAATATGGTGGTCCTCTGGCACCCGCGACTTCGGCGGTCTAAGCAAAAGACCATCAAATTTGGAATGAGCCCCTAACTCTTTTATACTATTTAACTGTTTACAGGTGTTTAATGCAAATCTTTCAACTTCCCCTAATTGCTGGCATTGCAATCTTACTTCTGGTTCTCTTATGAATGCAAGGCCATGTTTAAGTTTTGGAAAGAAGTTTGGTATATCATTACTAAAATATTTAAAATGTCAGATAATCTTCCTTATGAAATGTTGATTTGTAAATCTATCTCACTTTCAACAAAAAAGTCTGATTTAAATAAATTGCTAGACTTTCTTATATCTGCTATTTTAAAATTAATTACTAATAGTTGGAAAGATGCTTCAACATTATCAGTTCACTCATGGCGGACATGGATCATTTTTACTAGACGTGGTGTTATTCCTAATTTATCTAATTATCACTCCTTTCGGAAACTGATTGATGATTACATAGCATTGCATTTATAAATAGTTTTCATAAGCTGTTTTAAAACTAGATCTCGATTTAAGAGATTCAAAATGGTAACTTAGTAGCTCTTCTTTAGTCATATATATATATATGTATATATTTCTTTTTGAAATTTGATGTATTGCAGCACATAGCAGTGTTTACAAATACAGGTACTTCCGTCATATTATTAATGTTATGCAATTTCAATCTGCACCTTTTTGGGGGTCTTTTTTGTATTATCACTCAGTATATCATAACATTCAATTAAATTATTTCAAACATAATTTTTTTTAAGATGGCTGCATGTGAGTTTACATTATTTGTTTTTGTCAGTGCAGCTGTCAAACAATTTTATTACTGACAATAATATTGGATGGGCCTTGTGTCTGCCTCTTTTAATTCTTGGCTTTCTTTGGCCAGCCTTTCTCAGCCATTGACTTGGACTGTCAGTCACTGTTGACTCAGCCCAGTGCAATATTCATCTGTAACCTAATGCTACTGGCTATTTAGGTGTATCCACTCTGTGCTTACATTGAACTACATGAGGGCCTACTTTACAGCTATAGCCCTCTCTGTTCCCTCCAGGCTTTATTGTGTGTCTGCTGCATTCATTAGCACATTAAACCAAGACCAATTGGCTTTGCTTGATGGTTTTTGTGTGCACATGAATGGTTTTTGTCTTATCCAGTTTTTCTGTAAATGAAGAATGACTGGGCACCATATGAATATCAGGACAGACTGTATAGTAGATTTTTATCAAATCTATAGCGGGTAGAAACTATATATACGACTGTTATTAGTAACCTTATATTTTAATAAAACGCTAAATAAAGTAAACGATTATGGCAAACACTGTTAGGCATATCATTAAAAATTATTGTTATTTATAGAATGAAAACACACACTATGTGGCACTTTGTAAGAGTGTTTCACTTTCTTGCAGGGAATAGCCGAATATGTTGTTCTCAGTAGGAGGAAGCCTTCTTTCAATGATAGCTGACAATAACGTGGACTAATTGGAGAAAGCAAATAAAATGCCTGCTGCAGTGCATAAAAGTTATAATTGTAGGGGATTGTTTTGTTTAGTGAATGCATGTGTGCCCTGATGAAATGAAGTGACAAAAACAAGGTCTCATTTTCAGATAATCCCTCAACTAGTCTAGTAGAGGTAGAAGGACAAATACAATTAGCGAATTGAAAACTGTGAGACAAAAATACTCTTGTAGGCTGATCCAAGATGCGGTTAACAAAAATGTTAAAGGTTCAGGGAACAAAAACGTCAATTGCTGAATGTTGCAGACCCAAAACCCCTTTCTCTTTCTACGGATTCTCCATGAATGGCACACGTACTATTGCACTTAAAACCTAACACCGGTTCCTCTTAATCTCTTACTGTTCTTAGGTGGACTTCAGATTGAGGTGTAGGGTTTAAATATGTTTGGTCAGCAGTAGTGGCATTGGGCAGGATACGCCCGCAGATAAGTTAGCTAGTACAGTATCAGACAAGCACACTGGGGCAGATTTAAGAGCCCCTAGCGCCTCCTTGCGCCACATTAGCTTAATTTTCTATGCAAATGTGGCCCACCAAGGCCAAAATCGCTGCGTGAAATTTACAAATTTATGAATGCGCCAGGCATAATGTATGCAAAGGGGAGGGGTGAAAAAATGGAACATAGAAATCTAAAAGATTTCTTTGCGTCATTTTTTTCAACACTTTTAATTCCTGCTCAGAGCAGGCGTTCAAATGAGGCACACCATTGTTTACAATGGGCCTCAATGGGCTTTGCAGGATTAGCATCAACATTTATGACGCTTATCCTGCAAAGCTATGAAGTAGCATAAAAAATGTTGACGCTAGTTCCATAACAATTGCCATGGTGTGCCGAATCTTAGATACTCGCACACATGATGGAGGTAGGGGTGCGCTGAGGAGTGCAAGATAAGTGGTGCTGCACTTGAACATTGTTTTAAAGGCTGTCCCTTCATTGCCTGGTGCCCAATATGACTGCAGCAGTTCCACTTGATACATCTTAGGTTTATGTGATGGACAATGCCAATGCATTCCTGCTTGTCCCTAAAAGACTTTGATCTGGAGCGTTTGAGAGTGAAGTTTCTTAGCTGCTATTGAAGCTCCTCATATCGGATGTTCAGAAGATTCCTCACTGATTTAGTGAGTAGTTTGATTTTTCCCTAGTTCCCCTCATCTTCTTATAAAACATGGGTTTTCCCCTCAGATGTATGACCTTTTTCCACAACTGATGAGACTTCTCCCAGGACCCCTCAACAAGGTCTTCCAGCACTATGACATGCTTCTTAGTTTCATCATGAGGGAGGTCAAGACTCACAGACAAAGCCCAGAAGAAAGTCTCCAAGATTTTATTGCTTTCTATCTGGATCAAATATCAAAGGTATGTTGCACTAAATAAGTCTTTCTCTACAATGTTGTCTGCCTCTGCCGATTGATGCATTTATTCTTGTTTCTTACTACTGCAGTCAATTTTGCTCCTATTGAATAATAAAACATCAATATATTAACCGTATCTTTGAATGAATGACCCTTAGACCAGAGATGACCCCAGTTCTACTTATACAGAAGACAACATGGTACAGATGGTGGCTGACCTTTTCATTACTGGGACCGAAACCACCACCACTGCCCTGCGATGGGCATTGCTATACATGGTGGTTCATCCAATCATCCAGGGTAAGAATGTCCAAGAGGCTAACAAATGAAAGGCATGGAACTAAGACTAAGGCAGAAATTTAGAGAGATAAGAGATGAGTGAGGAGGAAGACTGACAGAGAAAAAAATGAATGAGAATGCAAGACTGACAGAGAGAAAAAATGAGAGAAGGATGCAAGTATGGGTATACATTTGTCTGCATACATTGCCAGTCTGTCATTTACTGCTTATGACCTTGCATATAAAATTTCTTGAGATATTTCAAATGCCATCATTGATGACATCACTTATGGTATCATGAAATGATACCAATACTCTGACAGCACCCGTAACCAACGGGGCTAAGCAGTAAGTCATACCATTTACTCAACTCACTGCCCACAGCTGGGCCCTGAGCCCAAGCACCCACAAGGGACTATCTGGAAACTTGGAAGGAGAAGAACAGGCCTTAAGCCGAATACTGGTGCAGGTTGGAAAGGACTTCGATTGAAACACTGGACATGAACTTGGTAATTTCTGCAAAGGACAAAACTAGAAAGACAACAAAAATACAATATAATAAGCAACTGGAAGGCAATAGGAAAATACATGAAAAATGAACAATAGGCAGTACTTGAAAGTTTGTATGTTCTGTGGAAAATGATCAGTGTGGAATGGAAAAGATCACATACTTAGTGCCCGATTATGAGTGTGGCGGTCCGAGGTCTGTCACACTTGTGGTGACTGTCAGACCATCACACTCCAGGCGGTCCGACAGCCAAATTACAACCCTGGTGGATGGACTCATCAGGAGACTGCTGTCTCTGTTAGGCATGTGGTTCCTGATGGGCAAACGGTGGACTGAGTGGTACTCAGACAGGGCAGTGCAGAATTCAGCACAGCCTGGCTGATTACAACTCAGCTTTCAGGTAGCCTTCTCATGACGGGGTCCCTGTCTTGAGAGTGCTGGCAGAAAGCCAGTGCCGGGGGCCCCCCTTCACAGCACGGTCAGAATGCGCACTCTCTGCTTTGCAGGCAGTGCACATTCCGAGGGTGCTTTGTGCTACGGTATTGGCCTCGGCTCCCTTATGGAATTTGCAACCAATATCGTAGCACTGTTCCTGCTGAGCAGCCTGGTGGGATCATTCTAATACGCTCGGGGGGAACGCCACTGCAGTGGTGATGGCGTACTCCCTGTGAGTTTGGCCAAACTAGTATTTTGGCCCTAAGTCAAGGAGCCGTTGTTCTCACAGAGTCTCAAAAGAGTACTGAATGAGCCTTGAAGAAGCCTTAAAACACATTGGCACCCTCTGGTAACAATAGCTAAGGTTTAAACATAAAGAGATGAACATGGCAACGGAGCAACAGAACCACAAATTTAGAAACAGGGATAAGTAAAGGCAGATGGGTTCCTAGATGGAATGGTAAAATGAACGATACCGAAAAAGGGTTCCGAAAAGCAGACTGGAAGTATGCAGATCAAGCAACACTGAAATAGAGGACAATGAATCTGGACACAAATAAAGTCTGGATTGAAAGTTTGCAGACAGAACAAGGATTACTAGATTACAAGACAAGGGATCTTCACAGAAATAGGGACAGGGCTAGAAGCATGCACACAAAAGTAGAACCATAGAAATGGTAAAAAAGGGCATGACTGGAAGCATGCAGAGAAAACCAGAAACATAGGAATACAATACAAGGATCCTGCATGCAAACAAAAACAGGATTAGGAAATTAAGAAACAGTGAAATTGAAAAGCACACAAAAACTATGAACAGACTGTCAAACACATCAGCAAGTCTTACTAGAATACTCAGCAGTAAAGGCAGATACAAGAAAATAGAGCACTGAATGCAAAGGAAAGAAAAAGCTTGAAGTTCAGGGGAGGAGCACAGGTGCAGAAAGAGAGCCAGCCAAAAGTAATTAGAAAAGAGTCTATGAAGTTCTGGCTCCACCAATGGAAGGAAAGCTGCACTGGAACTTGGAGCGGGGAAGGCTCAAAAAGCCAGAACGTCCAAAACTGGAGACGAGGAAATCAGGGATGGAGTGTGGATCGAAGCTGAGGGAGAGGTAAGTCCAGAAAACATGTGTGTAAGGGTCAGTGTTTTGGTAGTAATCAAGAACCATGATAGCGAACAGAGCTCCAGGACATGATCTAGGCAAGGTCTGATGACAGGAGGAACTATGCGAACCATACAGCATCAGTATGATTGTGTGGAAACCAGGACTGCAATGATATGTGGAGCTAAGTGTGTAATGTCAGCATAATGTTCTGATATAAAAAGGTCTAAAGGCAGAGCTACAAAGAGCTTTTCTGAGCACCTTTTGCTGGCAGGATGGTAGAATCCTCACAGCATTTAAATCTTGACTACACTGAAATGCTTGTAAGAGGTCAACCTCTGCCACGCCAGGCCTTAAGCCCAATGGCTATGCCAGCAATCAATCTTTTGCAACAGCCAAACATTGCTGCACAGAGACTTCAACTGTGCACATCAGTTGTTGATCACAAGGCCTGACCAGAGCTCAGGCGCTACACCCACCCCTCCACAGACAGTCTGCTCCGACTGTATACCACCTGAGGTATGCAGGTATTTAGTTCTTTCTTTTAGTTTTTAGGGTGTTAGGACTAATGGTAATAACAGTATCATGTGTGATGTCATCAATGATGAGTGTGAGTTATGGCTAATTTACCTAGCAATACTGGTACGTTTCAGTGGTTTCAGATTTTGAAACCATAGTAGCACCTACTCTGTTTTTTTAGATTACATTTCTGAGGCTTTATTAAACATTTGTAAAAATCTTACAACCAACGCTAACCCCAGGGACATAAGCCCAAATTGCAGTAGGCAGCTAAGATCCGCTGCATACGATCTAAGCCAAATGCGGTGCACAGGAGAGTTGACTAATCCCTGATGCATATGCCTTTTTTAATTTAATGATTTAAATAGTTTAAATATTTTAATAACCCTATTTACAAGTAATTGCAATGTTATTAGTTTTCAAAATGATGTATTACTTTCAATTGATTCTGAACATAACTTATCAGATTCTACATTAGGATTGATAAACCTTTACTGGCTCGGGGACCTGTATTGGACCTTCTGTGAACTCAGTGGAACTGATTTCCAAATCACAGAATTCACAAAGAAGACCAGGATAGGCCCATGAAGCTTGCCATGGGTTTATGGTCACGATTCATGATGCTTGTGCTTAATTGACGGGGACCATTCATGAGGTTTGTGTTCATTTTGGGTTTACAGATCATGGGGGACTCTGCTAGGGGCAAAAAATACAGCCCCATGTACTAAGAAACCTCTGGTAAAATTGTCTCCCCTCCCAAAATTTATTTTAAAAAATTAGGAAAATAGGAGACATCTCCTGACACCTCATGGCTCATTTCATGTTTTGTTTTTTAGGATGCATGGGCTGAGTCTGTGCATCTTGTAAAAGTGTTCTCAAACTTTTCCTGTACCGATAAACAGTTAATCAGAGGTTGAAATGGATTATGGGAGTAAAAGCTTCCTCGTCCACTCAGATTTGAATATTTCTTTTGTTTTCGGTCTGCGGAGGTCGCTATAATTTAACCTTTTCTAGCCCACCATTTTTTAAAATACAAATTTCTTGAAACCTACAGATCAAGCTTGGTGTAATCCCGTTCAGTGTTTTTTTATGTTTTGGAGAGCAAAGTTTCATAGGAGAATTACAATAGGAAATGTAATTTTTTGACCCACCCTTGTATGTTTAGCCTGCTGCTTGAAGATCTGTATAAAACTTGCTGTGCCAAACCTAATGGATGAACCTTTTTTCCCAGACATTTTGTGCAGATCCATCGAATGGCACCAAAGCTATTAAGAAAACAGAAAATCTGTTTAGAAATGGAAATCTGACCTAATCATAACTGCACAGCCTTTATAACCAACTGTGTAATCTATACAACATGGTCCAATACTGCATATGGTGGTTCTGATGACTTTCTTAATTCCAAAGCTCAAAGCAGAGTAGTTTTAAACATCACTAGAAACCAGAGTTAGCAAGATAAGCCCTTATTACACATTACCCACTATTTTCTTCGAAATGCAACTATCAATGGGCACTGATTGCAGTTAAAATGTTCAAGTTTTGTTTTCCTTTCATCAATAAATTGGTGAACAAAGAACAACGATTCTGTGCCTGTAGCTCTTATCACATAATTTTAGACTTACTGCATTTGCCACACAATTTATCTCATAATTTGCAGAGATCACATAAATATTCTTTCTACTTTCAACAGATGTAAATAATAAAACTGCTAGAAAATGTGCTGAATTACTTACCTTTTCAGCACATAATTAATATAGGCTTGCTGCATAATTATGACCTCTTTGCTACCTAGTCCTATTAGCCATGGAGATGTTAAAGCTCTTCAGAGAGGTGTGGGGCAGTTCCTTATGATGATATTTATTTTTCACGGAGACTATGCAATGCAAGGTTCCCTGGTATATATAAGGTTCTTTATACCAATGCACAGAGGATACATCAAAGGTAACTGTGTGATGTGGTGCAATATTGCCATTGGGAGGTACTGATAACATCGTAAACCATGAGTAATATGGTGTAAAAGTGCCTTCAAAGACTTTTGGTTCCATCACATACCATGAGGTGAAGACCAAGTGGTTTATAAATGTCAAAGTAACCCGAAAAGATGGAATGAAAGTAAAATTAACAAATAGAATTAAAGTGGAGATAGACAAATGGAGGGAGACATAAAACAGAAGAATTAATATTTGGGAAGGAATAGGACTGACAAAAGCATAGAAAATTGTGTCACTGCGTGTCAGTGAGTGGTAAGAAGTCACACACAAAGAGAGAAGGTAGAAATAAAATGTAAAAAAGGATACAAATGGCTAGATTAAACAAAGGTTTAGGGAGAATGAGGCCTATAAATTGTGATTATGAGTGTTGGTTTATGGCTAGACACAATGGGACTTATTCACCAACTACATTTTGTAAATATGTAAAATAGTTCTACATCAGTATTACTTATTAACAATAAAATGCAATTTAGAAAACTAAAGGTAAAACTCCATCTCTCCATTATTTTCTACAGGGAGATCCACACACATGTAGTGTACTTAGTAGTAAATGTAGGAGTGACCGGGGGAGGAGCTGGAAAATGGGGAATACTTATATTAAATAGGAAGCGCTAAGGGAGGAGTAAGAGAGATTTAGGGAGAGCAAAGAAGGGATTAGGGGGGAGGGACAGACACCTACCACAAAAGAGTAAGCCCACTGCTATTCACAAACTGCACTTTCAAAGTTACATCAGCCAGAAAGGACCCAAAACTGTAGTAAATGCTTCAGCAGGGGCCTGAAGTGAGTCCAGCACCACAAGTGGCCAACCAATAGTACTGCAACACCTTCCCTTAGAAAATAATGGAGGCAGAGACTCAAAATGTAATCCGGTGGGAAAAATTGTTCAAATAAATTAACCTTTTGACTTTTTAACATGCATATTTAACATATATATATGAGTTAAAGTGATACATTATTTAAAAACATAAAGATATATGTGTGTGTATATTTTTAAATAAATATTATATATTATGTATATATATATATAAATATATATATAAACACACATATATATCTTTATTTTTTTAAATAATGTATTACTTTAAATTAATTCCATACATAACTTTTTCATTTCAATACATAATAAATATAAGCATTTGACTTTATGTGAGATTTTGTTCAATGAAACTTAAAAAAACTATTTAATTTTATATATATTTAAAGTAATACATGTTTTTAATTGAGTTATAGTGCTGTTGCAGTTTTTACATTTTGTTCCACATTTAAAATAAATATACACACTAATTTACATTAAAACATTTAAATATACAAATAGGTTTACTAATTGTCTTATGCTTAATTCACTTTTTACATTTCCCCCATACTTTAGCAATAGGGTGAGCTCTTTCCGCCTACGTATACGCAGACATATATGTATTTACTTTGTAGTAAATATACTCTGTAGTAATATTACACTCTCAAATGGTGAATGGTGAATGGTGAATAGTAAAGTCACTACAAAGAGTCATTTTACACATGTAGATTTACTTACATATAAATTTCCTTTTATGACTAGACCTCAGTTTGCCTATGAAAAGGCAGTGGAATGAGAGGAAATCATGAGAAAATTGGTGCACTAATACTGATACATAGAGTTATTATTACTTGAGAGGAAAACCTCTAATGTTACGGAAATAATGCACCTAATACTTACCTACCTGCAATATTGGTAATTGGATGTTGGGCTACTGCATCACTTTTGACATGGAATTCATAATGACAGCTTTAGTGGGGGAAAAAAGTTAGGAAAATGGAAGCACAGATGAATTTCAATAGGGACAAGGCAGTTTTGACAATACACTCTTGATAAGACTATACAGAAATACAGAAGGAAAAGTGTAAGAGAGTATGCTTGATCGGGAAAAATACAAGTGTCTGAGATTGTGCAGAGTGAAAACAGAATGAAAAATGAATTGATAGTCTGAGAACTAGAAGACATTAGAAATTAGACTAGTTCAAAGTGATGAAGACAGAGGATCATTAAGAGATTAAAGGGAAATATGGAGGATATGTAAATAGACTAATCGGGTAGGAAACAGGTAATGTAACAGAAATTATTAAGGAATCAAATAATCGTTTTAATACTCATGGCCTTGGGGTGTCCCACTTCCATGAGGATTGGAAGAATGAAGCAGACTCCATGTCGAAGGAGCGTGGTATATGAAATACTAGGCACGGTAGTAAGTTATGACCCATCATCATTTCCAAATACACATGCATCTTCTCCCTCCTAGGTAAGGTCCAGCAGGAACTAGATACTATTATTGGCCCCTCTCAGGAGATCAAGTATGAAGACCGAAAGAAACTGCCATACACCAATGCAGTGATTCACGAAATCCTTCGTTACGGTAACATTGTCTCTGTGGGACTTCCTCGTTTATGTTTGAAGGACACAGTGCTTCAGGGTTTTCCTATCAAAAAGGTAAAACCAATTTCACTCATGTCTCTTTTTTTCCAAATCATGGTTTACCCTGCCCCACATACACTTAGACAACATCTGCTGCAGTATTTGTTTTTCTTTGTAAATATTGTTTGTCATCTGTTCAAATGAAGATGGCCTGATTATATTTCTCCATTGTTGAATTCTAGCTGATAGTCGTAAAAGGTTGAACATCACTGTGCATGTCAGTGGTCTGGAAACTCATTTTTTAAAATACATGTTTTTTTTTATTGAAACACAATTTTAGCAAAACATGCCTATAAGAAGCAATATTTCTCATCATTTTTTATTTGCCAAACAGTCAGCCACAATTTACACAGAATAGAATATTTGACTGAAAAACACTTTTCTTATATTTTTAAAAGAAAGAAGTAGGATTCTACACTCAAAATGTACAACTGGGGAAAGTTTTCCTGAGACTTTAGCTCACTTACTCTCTGGAATGGGAATGTTTTGTCATTTTTGGTGCTTGATGTTTCCACCCTTTACCTGTTTTTTCTGTTGAGCTGTTGTTTTAATCTCATTGTTTCTGGAGGCTGAGATATAGATAGGGAGTTTACCTCAGAGCCATCAAAAAGGGTAGAGAGGTAAGATTTATTCTTCTCTAATCCCGCTTTGTAGCACAAACTTTAATTGTTAAAGTAACCGAAATTCAGGCATGCATTTGAAATGGAGCCTCACAACAATGATATAACTCACTTTCAGGGGATAATGAATTGTAATTCAATGTCTCTGCTTCCTGTGTAATCTGACTTAGAGAGTCTTTCCCATCTCCAAGCTTCATCTCTAAGTTCCCCCAAGTCTTTTAGTCACTAGTCCTGAAGAGAATCAGGATCCTATCTCTCATGTGGAGATGTTAAACATTTTAGGGAATGCCAGAGAATGAGGATTACAGTACAGTAATGACAGAATGAGGATTACAGTAATTTCAAGACACCAGGCTGAACCCTTCATGACAGTTTATTAATATTATGATACATTAATTTTAATAAATTATGGTTCTGTTTCTTTCTCATACTTGTGATAGGTTGAGTTGTATCCATGCAACCCTGACATTTAGGAACTACTTTTTCATGTTTTTCTTTTACCACACTACCAGAGCACATGGGGTCTCTCTCTCTTTCTCTCTCACCTATTCATGCATTCCCATGTTCCTCTGCTTGTTAAATGTACTGTTTAAGTTTTTTATTTGTTGGTTCCCCTCTCCTCCTTTACTCTTTGATGGTACATTATGTATATATTTCTTTTTCTGTGAGGGCCGACAGCTGCACACTGCTACCAGCCTTCTTGCTGCAACTGCTTTACACAGTAACTCATACACACTTTTGTACCCCTCTAAAATGGCTGTCAGTCATCCTAAAACTGTATATTAAACTTTGAAGAAAACTGAAAAGTAGCTATCGGTGTGTCACGCACATTAGTGGCCATCTTGGAATGTTTTTACTGTATTAGAAAACCTATTCCAATCAGGCCTTTCACGTGTTTGCAGAAAGATCGCCATCTTGGAATGTTTGTACAAGAAAAACATTCCAAAGTGGTCCTCAATGTGTGCACATTCATGTGCTTGCACAGTAATACTTTGGAAACCATGTTAGGGGTTTTGGGGGCGTTTTTGTCAAGCTAAACAGTCATTGGGAAAGCTAATAGCTGAGTAGTCGCCATTTGAAGGAGATACCTGGTTCCTTTGCTAAAGCGTGTTATGCTTTAATTTAGTAAGGGATGTTCCCATTAATAATTAAAACACACACAATCTATCTGCTTCTACGATATTTTTAATGAGGCCATGATTACCCTCACTCTATTGACCCTCACAGCAGTGATACTAAACCAACATGTTTATGATGTTATTTTTGGGGTATTGTGATTCACACAAGACTGCAATGGTAATTTTTAAGCTATACCAATCAAGTCCTACAAGGGGTTCATTGAAACCTCACAGGGCCTCTACTGCCAGTATCTCCACTGCTCTACACCTTCAGACTATAATAGCTGATCTTGGGCATCATGCTATGAACCAGATTTGGCCAGCACTAACCACAGTTGCTTAGTTTATGAACACAAGTTGATGAAGTCATTTTACTTTGGTTATTATTGTAGAGACCTTTATGCGTGGCTTCACGTATGGTGAACTGTTTGTTTTTGTGTTAGCCTAAAACTGGAGCCCCCCCACCTTCTTGTTCTGAAAATCATACACACCTCATAATATCCTCATAGTCTGCATTCCTTTTGTCTCACTCTTGTCTGAAGAGGTTCTTGCTACCTGGGACCACAGTGAAGCATTTTGGTATGTTCTTCAACCTAGATGTGACATGTTCTTTCCATCCGAGTGTGGATGAATGAGATGCAGATCTAAATTCTGGGCTCTGTCACTCCTGTTCCACCTGACTGATCACCATAATTCATTGCAGGGTACCATCATTTTACCAAATCTTTCCTCAGTCCTGTATGACCCTGAATGCTGGGAGACACCCCAGGAGTTTAACCCGTGCCACTTCCTGGACCATGAAGGAAATTTCATCAACAGGGAAGCGTTCTTACCCTTCTCTGCAGGTAATATATCTTCTTTCATTTCTATGGGATTATAACTTTGTAGAACCAAAAGCTCATACAATTAAAGACACGTTTTGTGTAGCACTGTAGGCATTTTCACGTTGTCATGTCTTGCGCCTACCATGCATTTCTTTTCATTAAGGTATTTTACACTAGGGTGGCTAGATACCTATGAAGTCTTTCATCTCATTTAATGGTAAAAAACTTTATATCTTCAGTATTACTGTTAGAAATGGGGTCCTTGGTTGGCAGTCAGGTTACCCCATGTCCAAGAAAGGACCCTCACTCTAGTCAGGGTAAAAGAGACTCACCCTCAGCTAACCCCTGCTTACCCCCTTGGTAGCTTGGCACAAGCAGTAGGTTTAACTTCAGAGTGCTAGGTGTAAAGTATTTGTACCAACACACACAGTAACTTAATGAAAACACTACAAAATGACACAACACAGGTTTGGAAAAATAGAGAATATTTATCTAAACAAAACGAGACCAAAATGACAAAAATCCACAATACACAAGTCAAGTTATCAATTAAAAGCAAAAAGAGTCTTCATGTAGTTTTAAACACACACTAACACTGTTAGCGTGAAAATGTACCTTGGGTGCGTCCAAGATAACCCTGCACGGGTGAGTGTGCATCAAAAAAAGCTTGCGATGTGTCGATTTCACTCACAAGAGAGACCTTACGTCGTTTCCCCTTTCGTCGGGTCAGGCGTGTCATTTCTTCTCTCTGCAGGAGAGCGATGCATCGATCCAGTCCGCACTCTCGGGTCCGGGCAGGCCTTGCGTTGTTTTTACATGCCCAGCGGTGTTTGCGTTAGAAATCCAGCTGCACAATGATCCAAAAACCACGCAGTGCGGGTTGCGATCTCTCCAGCCTCCGTCAGCGATACTGTGCGTCGTTTCTCCAGCTCTGTGCGTCAATTCTTCGGTTGCGTTACAGGTGAGTGTTGATTTTCATCTGCGAAGCCGGTGGTGTGTCGATTTTCCAGCCATGGATCTGAGTCGCCTAAATCTTTTCCCCGAATGGCGTTCTGTGCATGGATTTCTTCCTCTTAGGCTGCCAGCTTCTCCTTTCAGGATCACAGGAACTGGATAGGCACCACAGGGCAGAGTAGCAGTCTCTCCAGAGACTCCGGGTGGTGGCAGAGACAAGTCTTTGCTGTCCCTGAGAATTCAAACAACAGGAGGCACGCTCTAAATCAAGCCCTTGGAGATCTTCACAAGATGGAAGGCACACAAATTCCTGTCTTTGCCCTCTTACTCTGGCAGAAGCAGCAACTGCTGGATAGCTCCACAAAGCACAGTCACAGGCAGGGCAGCTCTTCTTCCTCAGCTCTTCAGCTCTTCTCCAGACAGAGGTTCCTCTTGGTTTCCGGAAGTGTTCTGAAGTCTGCGGTTTTGGGTGCCCTTCTTATACCCAATTTATCCTTTGAAGTAGGCCTACTTCAAAGCAAAGTCTCTCTTGAATGTGAATTCCTGCCTTGCCCAGGCCCCAGACACTCACCAGGGGGTTGAAAACTGCATTGTGTGAGGGCAGGCACAGCCCTTTCAGGTGTGAGTGACCACTCCACCCCTCCCTCCTAGCACAGATGGCTCATCAGGATATGCAGGCTACACCCCAGCTCCCTTTACTGTACTATACTATACTGTATAGTGTGAGGTGCAACCAGCCCAACTGTCAAACTGACCCAGACAGGGAATCCACAAACAGGCAGAGTCACAGAAATGGTATAAGCAAGAAAATGCTCACTTTCTAAAAGTGGAATTTTCAAACACACAATCTTAAAATCAACTTTACTAAAAGATAGATTTTTAAATTGTGAGCTCAGTGACCCCAAACTCCACATGTTCATCCGCTCCCAAAGGGAATCTATACTTTAATCAGATTTAAAGGTAGCCCCCATGTTAACCTATGAGAGGGACAGGCCATGCAACAGTGAAAAACAAATTTAGTAATATTTCACTGTTAGGACATATAAAACACATTACTATATGTCCTACCTTAACCATACACTGCACCCTGCCCTTGGGGCTACCTAGGGCCTGCTTAAGGGGTGTCTTGAATGTAAGAAAATGGAAGGTTTAGGCCTGGCAAGTGGGTACACTTGCCAAGTCGAATTTACAGTTTAAAACTGCACACACAGACACTGCAGTGGCAGGTCTGAGACATGATTACAGAGCTACTAATGTGGATGGCACAACTAGTGCTGCAGGCCCACTAGTAGCATTTGATTTACAGACCCTGGGCACCTCTAGTGAACTTTACTAGGGACTTACTAGTAAATCAAATATGCCAATCATGGATAGACCAATCAGCCATACAATATACACAGAGAGCATATGCACTTTAGCACTGGTTAGCAGTGGTAAAGTGCTCAGAGTTGAAATGCCAACAGCAACAGGTCAGATAAAATAGGAAGCAGGAGGCAAAAAGATTGGGGATTACCCTGCATAAACTCAAACGTCTAACAATTACTATATGGAAACATTTAAATCCGTGTTCGCTGCTCCAGTGTCTAGGAGGTGTACTTACTTCTGAACCACACATGGAACAGCACATATTTAGGAAAGGCTTGGTCGTTCAATTGAAAAAGGTGATCAATTTGCACTCCACCCATTAATGACAGCAACATTCAATGGGCTTCTGCAAGGAGGTACTAGTTTTGAAGCTAAACAGATAAATATGGTGGCCTGCTACCCTGGAGTAAGTAGTGGTATGCTCCTTACAATATAGCAGATTCAAAGATCCAGGACGGGCATCATTCACGGTTTTGTGATGCTACCATGAAATACAAATTCGATCCACATTTTCTTTCAGCCTCTCTGTACAGGATTCAGTCTATAGAAGGGTACCAAGGTTCTGTATGAACAGGTTCAACATACTTCATCAATTCCTAATTACATTTTGTACTTGAGATGCCTTTTCCGAGGATCCCTGGGCTGTCAGAGGTGACTGGGAATTAATTGTAACACACAATGTCATTTACCCTGGAGTCAAACTACTTTTGACCAAACTCTCCCTTGTTAGCAAAAGTCCTTTTTAGAGGCAGATGAAAGACCAAATTTTATGACACTGTTGCTTTGATACTAAGTAATGTTCTTAGGAATGAACCTGGTGGCTTGCTACCAAACTAAAAACGATACCCAAAGGTGCCAAATGTCCCCACTATGCAAGGAACAGACATGCCAAACATTCCAGGTAAGTACAATTTTTCTTAGGTATTCCAGTCTAGCTTTAAGTGGGGTTTGCGGGCCGTTAGGCAACTCGTGCTCATGGTAACTTGAGGCCAAGCCTAGTGGCTGCTAGGGATACTTGGCAGGGGCATTTTATATACCCTTTAGGTGTTGATATAATTGGGCACGTGTGCCTCAGGATCTATCTGCCATGGTAGATATTTTCCAATAGCGGGGGCCCTAAGGATTTTGACTAGTGACTGGGATACCTAACCGTAACCAGGAAAAACCCTCGAACCATAAGGCTAAGAAGGTATTAGATATCCTTTAGATGATGGAACTTGTCCCAAATCCAGGGATCGGAGTCAAGATTCCTCAAGACTTAAGAGGACAAGAAGAGAAATGACGTCAGTCACTCCAGTGGCATGGGGGTCATCAGGAATAGAATGGGCTAAACTTTCTCTGTAAATGAAGGAAATGGAGCCTTTCATTGACCCATATAACATAATGCTCAGTATTGTTTCTTCTGGAAAGCTAGCAGGGGTATGCTGTTGTCTCTGGAGCATCCCCAGTCTGTCGAGGCACTTGGATGCAGGTCTTCCAGCATCTGATCTTTGTCAAGATGTAAATGGATCACGCTCTTACCACGGGTTTCTAGCAAACAGGCAGGTCTCCCTTTTTACACTGGTCTTGAGATGGTTTTGGAGGGGGCTGGAGTGAATGTTTTAGTCTAATAAAAGGTGCTCCACCTTGAGACACCACCTTGAGACACGAACAGCAGCTGCTTATACAACCATGCACTGGGCATGCAAATGTTTCTTTTTACCTATAGATCTGTTTTTTTTTGGTATTCCTGGGCAATGGTACATTACAGTTTGATGCAATATGGTAGTTAAGGTCACAGGAGAGTTTGTCTACAGCATGGTTAACCAACAGTGGTTGACGAGGAAGCCTTTCCATGACAGATTTTCAGGATCTCGCCAGAGTATGTTAATGATTTTATTTAAGTTCAATGTATGTAAACCTATCTCATCTGAATATCCTGAAAATCTGCCATGAATCAGCCCCTCATAGACAAGCACTGAACAATCCTCATCAGCTTATCAAATGTGAGTTGTGGAACTTCATAAGCTGGGACTTGTAAAAACATTTTAATGTAATTATTATCAAAATAACTTTAGTAGCTCAGTAAGGAGACCTTGGAATGCCCACCACTGATGTGGAAGTTGTCCCGTGAGTGTTTCCTTCCAATGCCACATAACTGGGTCCTTGCCTTTCTCTTTGTACATGGTGTGTGTAGATGTGTACTACGCTTGAGCTCGACCAAGTGTAAGAGTGTTGGTTCTCATTTGGGACACAATATATGCATGGCTTAACCAGATAGTATTATTCTATAGAGGTTGTCCGTTGTACATGGTGGATGTGACAGCTTTGACGTCCTTTGTTTTTGGCACCCAATTCCGATTGTGGCTCCTGGGACGAACTTCCATTGTAAGTACAGAGGTCAACTTTGCTCAATGAAACTTAGTTGCCTCCACTTTTTTGTTTCTTATTGTTGTCTAGGAAGATAAGTCAAAAATAGAGGGGAAAGAGCGGAATGTGGTCCAGCACACGTTCTATCAACTAAGGGCCTGATCCACAAAGGCAAACTTATACTAGATGTCTACGTTTAGACCTAAAGTCTAACTTTACTAATAGTAAAGTTAGACGTTTGGTCTAAGTTTACCTCAGTGTGTGTGTGTGTGTGTGTGTGTTCGGTGTGGAGTTCTGAAGTGAAGGTCCTTATCACCCTATTTAGGTACTTGGACCTATTGAGCTCATCAGAGACTGTCCTCTTTTAGAAGCAAATGTAGGAATCCTAAGGCTAATACTGCACCCTGAATTCACAAGAATCTCATCAAAATGTTTACTGCCTTCCTGGTTGTTGTCTTTCTTGAGTACTGAGGATACATCCTGTCGTTACAATCCTTACTGTAATGACCGTCGTAGGAAAAGTCGAGCTTCACTACCTGGCATGGAATGGAGTCCATACCTGGCTGTACAATGCCAAATTGACTTAGAATTGACATAAGGGTTGCCTCATTGGTCTGATTTGCCAAGAAGAACCTAGATTGCTGCAGCGCAGCAGGCCTGGTGCTACGGCCAATATAAACGTTTTTTATCTGAGGTTGAAGAACTGCACCTAATATTTCCATGATGAGGACTACAGCGAGTCTACAATGTCCACCACCTTCTCTGCACTTCACAAAGTCTGCATCTACCCCAGTCCGGACACAATCGAATATAATGTTCATTCCTGTTCATTCCATTATTGCACTCAAATCACCAGAAGTAGTAAATAAGGAGTATTTGCTACTCATGGAGTTAAAGGAGCAATATGGGAGTAATTTGGCTATCCATTTGTGGCCCATAGTGTTGGTGATCCTGGCACTTGAGTAGTAGGTGACGCTGTCCTCACAGAATAATGGCCAGAACCACTGACTCCCACGGACTCCCAAGAAAAGTGTTTACACAGATTTACTAAATTTGCAATATCATTTCACATACACAAAAAATAGCAGCACCAATGGCAGATTAATGGGATGCAGGTGCTGAGTGGAAAAGTAAAAAGATTCCAACACAAAAGAGCATTTTGGACCAGATGTACAAAAGGAAAATGCATTTCTCAACTAACCGAATCGCAATTTCGGGCCGGCAAGAAATGCAATACTGGCTTTCCTTATATACAAAGGCAGATAGGGAATCGCAAAATGCAATTTCTTCCCAGTAGAAATCGCATTTTGTGATTCCCTGAATAGGAAATCCCAAGTAGGGATTTCCTAAGCACATGTACAAAGCATTTCCTAAATGCAATATTGGCATTTAGGGAATACTATTACCATCGACTCCAAGTCGATGGTAACAATGTGCAGTTTTTAAAAATGCACATAAAATGCATTTTTTAAAGTGCCATGTGGCACGCACAAGCCCCTAGGGCATTTGTACGCTTTACATGTGAACCACTTTTTGGGGGGCTACATTGATGGGGCCGTAGACCCGTAGGCACCCTTGCTTTGCATTTCTTAATTTGCGATTCACTATTTAGGAAATGCAAAAATGGAATTTCGTACATTTGGCCCTTTGTCGCTTAATGCCAATACGGATATGTTACCCTCTGAAGTATGAGAGTGAGACACTAGCCCATTTCTGTTAAAGAGAGCAAAAATTGAAATTGGGTTTCCAAGAAAAAAGCCCAGCAGTGAAGGCTGTGGGTGAACTGGTCAAGGGTGACAGGAGAGCAGTGGCTCTGGCACTGACATGGCACTGCATGCCAAAGAAGAGTACAGATTGGAGGAAAAGGAGTAGAATGGTGATAGAGATTTCCCCTTGTGTAAGACACAAACATTAAACTGATCATTTGTCATGGATGTTGCCATCAGGCTCTTTTCATGAATGATGAATTGATCACTATTGCTTTTGTAAAATTCACTCATATCTGTAAACTGTTTTTCCCTTCCTGTTGGCCACACCCGCAATATGCCAGCTATCCTATGTACTTAATCAATTATATCTTTGCCATCCCTGTAAAGTTTAGTAAAATTCATACCCCTGTCCCTCTTCTCACTTTGACAGGACAACGCATGTGTTTGGGGGAGCAGATGGCCAAAATCGAGTTTTTCATCATCTTCACCAGCCTCCTCCATGCCTTCACCTTCCGGCTTCCTGAGGGGGTGAAGGAAGCGAGGTGTGACTTTATTTTGCTGGCCACGTTGCAGCCTCATCCATATAAGATCTGTGCCATTCCACGCAAGATGAAGAGATCACCAAATGTAATGTGGTAAATTAGGCACACAAAGAATTTAGAAAACAATGTAGTTTTCATCACTCCTAACAGACTCTTCCAACCAGACAACATAACATTCCCATGAGTAACTCAACACACATTTCATCGAAAAAATTCTAGTTTTTGGATAATCCCATGTTTTTGTACCCCTAAAAAGCTGTACTGGAAATGAACAAAGCCAGCCAAACATGCTTATTCACAAACGCACATGGAGTGAGAGGACATTTTTCCTTTGTAACAGATCAATGCAATGTTTGAGAAGACATGTGTATCAAGACAAAAATAAAAAAATCCTTCTCTCTTTTATTGACTCAATGTGTATAGCAACTGTCCATGCCTAATTAGTCGACTAACTGCGCTTAGAGCAGGGGGGGGATGTGAATATATATATTTGTTTACCCTGTCAAATACACGGTACTACTTTTTCCAGGATCATTCAACAAATGGAATTGAAATCCACCCTCTTGCTATTAATTAAATATGTCATTGGTATTTAAAGTCATTATGGAAATTTGCATGCCAGATTAATACTTCCAGAAACAATGGGGTTGATTAAGACTTCAGAGTATGGTTGTTATTCTGTCAGTACGACGGAGTACAATACTCCCTTGCCCTGGTGGAGTAACAGCACTCCACATTTAGGGATTTCTGACACCCCAGTGAACACCTCTTACATTCGCAGGAACCGCAGTCACAGCGGTTCCTGTCAATTTAGTAACGGTTTGAAAGTTTGGCTCTGTTAACATAAGGGTACCATCCGTCAAACTTTGAACATTTTATTTCCGAAAACAAAATCCTAAATCAGGATTTTATTTTTTGAAAGTAGAAAAATTAATGACCCCCCATCCCCGCAGGGGAGTGCTATCCCATTGTGTGGGTGTCATTTTGCAGTTTTCAATGCCCCTTACCTTCAGGTTTGAGCTGGTTGTGATGGAAAGTAAAAATTGGCCAATTGACTTCCCGCTGTAAATTGGGTGAGCAGATATTTGACCAAACCTCCAATGGCCCCAAGGAGTGGGTCGTCTCAGTCGCTGACATACTGTAGTTCCACCCTAATTCTAAATATCAGTTGTAGCCGACGACCCTCTTGGTCAAACTGTATATCATGCCAAAAGTCGTAGTTTCTCTATTTTTTGGAAAATATTTAAAGTGCATTTCCCTGCACCTGTAAGAATACACCAATTATATCAAAATGACAGTGTTGTTATTCATGTGTTGGATGATAATTATTCATTTCATATTAGATCATTGGAATGTTGGGGGCTCCATTGCAGACAATTTTACTCGCAGGTAAAAGCCCGGAGCGACAACATTCAATGTTCTCTAAAGTCTCACGGAGCCTGGCGGGATTTTAATCCCCTCGGGCTTCGTGAGGAATATGTTTTATTTGATAGAACATTCTGCCCTTTAGTGGCAAAATGTTCTAATAGCCTTAGAACCTGCCGTTGCGGGCTCTACCGGCCATTAAAGGCCCCTTCCCTTGTTAAAGGCCCGGCCTTTAATGGCCGGTAGAGCCTGCTACAGCGGGTTCTAAGGCTATATTATATCATGAAACATCGTTATATGGTAACCTGGGTTCTGTTAAGACAACAATATCTAGTTTCAATCACGAAACTACATTTATTTTTAATTCATGAATACTAAATAATATGGATGTACAGCCAGTACAGCAAGTGAACGTTAGTGTTCCTTCTCTGTGATGACTCTCAGCAAAAGCATAGCTGAAGTCATGGCAAATGTGTTATTTACCCAACACTTGTGGCTCCTGTATACTGCTGTAATGCACATGACATCTGGATCATTGCAAAGTGTTAACAGTTTTATTGATAAAGTCATGTCTATTTGGGGATGTCTGAACCATTGGTTGTAAGTGTATTGTATCTGAGGGTAACCTGTTAATTCAGCTTGACATTTCTTAAAATGTATCAGTAATTTTTTATCTTTACCTGTTCTACTACTATAAATGCATATGTAGTATTAATTTTAAAAATGCTCTTTAAGGATTGGGGGCAATTTAGAGCTTGGTGTGGTGAGCGAATGAATGGCTGGAGTGCAGCGTTTTTTCCATCCACTAAACTGTGAATGGTTCTGGAGCAGCAGTTCTCCCATTCACTAAACCTGCTGCTCTCTCAGACTGTTTAGAACTAGGAATCATTGACTGGCCCCCAGTGAAGCACCTTCAGGTAAATCAAAGGCAGCATCTCATGTGCCACACTACCTTTACTTTAATTCTCAGGCCAAGAACTATAAGTTATATGAAGTGCAACTGAGTTTGTCAATGGACTCCCAAATAAGTCATAAACTTTATATACATTAGGACCAGGAAATTGCAAGTTGAATCACCCCCAGTGAGGATGTACAGATACTACTCATAAATGCTATCTGTGAATTCCCAGAGTTGTGAACTTAGATGCTTGGTCTAAGTTTAGACCAAATGTCTAAGTTTACCTTTGTGAATCGGGCCACTAGACTTCTCCCAAATCTAATGCTGGAATTTTCTTTCTTCCCCTGCCAAGCACCAAGCTGTCTGCAATGACTAAGGCCTGGTGTCACGTTCTTTGTGAGTGCAGGAGGAATCCCCTGTTGAAATGCAAGTTTGGTAGGTAACAGCTCTGCTCCCAACCATCCCGTCAGGATGACCCATCCCAACAAAATCTAGTATTTATTTGTGATACTGTAGGAGGAATACACAAAGACCTACTGCTAGCTACACCAACTCATGTGACCTGAAATACAGACTCCAGGCGCCAAACGGTTACGAAAACAAAATGCTAATGATCTAAAAGTGGCATTTTTAGAACATAGATAAAGTTATATAGATGTTGAGATCAGAACACTAAACGCATACCTCCCTCAGTGTACTTACCACCTCAGTAGTTTGGGTTTTGATATTTTGGTCACAATAAGCTGGTCACTCACTATTCCTTCTCCAATATTCCAGGCTAAACCATTTGTGGGGGAATGTGATGGATTCCAGTACTGTGACTGTTAGTCTGTGACTGACATGAGAGTGCTGTCAATAGGATGTCTTTTAGTCCATGAGGGTTGTAAGAGTGCTTCCAGTTTTGTCTAAGGATTATGAGTGCTGGTTATGGTGTTATAGTCTGTGGGGGATGTGAGTGTTTCTCTGGTCATGTGTGATTGCTAGTCTTATGGGAGTGGAAGTGCAGTTGGTAGAGCAACATTGCTCATAAGTAAGGGTTGTAAGACTGCAAACAATAGTATGTGACTGACACTCTGAGAGATGTGTGAGTGCTTACAGGAGTGTGTGACTACTACATTAGGAGGTGTGTGAGTGATGTTGGCATTAATGGTATTTTGGTTTTCCACCACAACGGATTTAACAGTTCACTTTGTGTCTTTTAGGCTAAGGCTGAAGGCACAATGTGCAATTAATGACGCAAGAATCATACTCTTTAAAATTGTTTGTGGCAATCGTCCCTAAGTGGAGTCCCCATCAACAACTTGTGAGTTTAGATGCCTTGCTTTCAATGCTGTAAATGCCTAAAGATTGAGTGAGGCATTATTGACCAAGGCTATGCATTTATTTACTTTTAAGAAACCTTGCCAATGACCACAAGAAGGTCGCCCACACCTATCAGCTACCCTGCCTGGATTAGTGGTTCCCATACCATGTGCACATCCTATCAGATTTACTGTCATCAGCAAGCAGCAGTCACACAGGTCTGAGACCCTGCACCTAGACTTCTTAGTGGTTGCAGATGCTCATCCTCTGACCCCGACTCTGCCTCTGAGGTCACATGAATAGCTCTGCTCCTGCTCTTCCTGACAGATGTCATCCCCAGTGTACAAATTCTCCCCAGTCCAGCCTAAAGTGTACCAGTCCAAAGACCACTCCAGTTCCTCTGCAAATGTGGAAATGTAGTTCACAAGGGCAGCAAGGTGTTCTTCTTGCACACGCTACATATGTTGTAAAGTGAACTTTTCCGGAACCTCAGGTTTGCCAACAAGTAGCATCATTACACTGCACATTTGCCAGAGAGCTTGTACTTGCACATGCCCTGGACAGTGCCATACCTCTGCAATAAATAAACCAACATAGCACATGATAGATCTCACCCTCCCATCACCGTCATCGCTGGTTAGGATGGATGGGCACCACCTATGTAGGAAGTCAGACACTGTGGTCACTGTTAGGGGAGAGGTAAGGAACACATTACACTGGACTGGCTGTTTGTTTACTGTAGCATGCACTGCCACTCAGCGCACTCCATAGGCCCCCCGTCATTAAGTTTGGATGTGGCATTGTAATGGCCCTTCCGCTCCTGGCACAAGCAGATTCATGCAAAATGTCTGTTTTTCCAGCAACAACCAGCACTGCAACTTTCGGAGCTTGAGGTGCCAGAGGCTGGGGTGGGGAGGGGGGGCAGGGGAGTTCAAGAGGGAGACCTGCAGGGCGGGTTTCTTCTAGTTTATTGTGTAATTAAAATGCACCTCCATTGCAGTTAATGTGGGAATGTAGGAACTGATTCCCAGGAGGATTCATGTACGATAGTTAGAGTCTTGTAATCATTTGTTCAAGGGGCACAATACTGTTGGACCCCAACTGAGCACCAAGTACACACCTTGAGCACTGACCCTCAGAGTAGTGGTGGAGAGCAGTATGAAGCTTACACTGAGAGGTGGTGTGGGTTAGAATCTCAGAACTCTGCAAAGCACAGAATACACTTAATAAATCAATGTCCAGAAACAGTTTTTATGTCTAAAAGGAAAAAGTACTTTAATACACCCACAACTAAAATTACAACTGTATACAATAACACCAGGATCTCTCTAGCCCCTGCTGAGGCAGAGGTCTATCTAAGAAGGCATCTCAGTGTTAAACAATGTAAAACTCCTTTCTATTGTGTCTGTCACAGAGTTTAACATGTAAAACCTCTTCACAATATAGACCCCCTGCCTACTGTATTTGCCAGAGGTTTCCCAAAGTAAAACCCTTTCCTTGTCTGTTTCACATGGGTTATACCAAGGAAAGTCCTATTCTACTGTATTGGGAACAGGATCTGTGTAAACAATGTATTCATCTGTAATCCTTAGCTGAAATCAGAGGCGTTTTAAGGCATAGGCAAAGTGGGCTCTGGCCCAGTGGGCTCCTGATAGATCCAGGTCTGTTCTCCACATAGTCCCTGCCCTGATGACCTTGAATAATTTTTAAACACAGATTTTTTAAATACCATTTTCCTTTCATTTATTCTTAATATGGTAATATGTGGGAGTCTATTACAGACATTTTGTGGAGCAATGTTGTGTTTTTGTTTTTCAAATACATTCAGCATCCATAAAAAGTTTCCTATTAGATTAAAACTGGACCTCGCATATGAGAAATCGAAGTGTTTTGCAGAGATTATTTGCAACACTAGTGAGCTGCTCCTATGTTACAATATCACTTTTCCTGAATATTACATGGAAGCACATTTAGAATTTGGACCCATCTGCAGCATCAGTGACGTAACCAAAGAGGGTATGAAAAAGCTGATAGTGGATCATAAATTCAAAGCTCTTCTGAGCAGAGGCCCCTAAAATATTTTTAGCCGAGGGCCCCCATAATCCTTAAAATATCTTTTGCGGAAATACTTTATAGATTGCCTTACACAACTATTCCCTCTGCAGATGCCTAATAAGAAAAAGATCAGGAAAGGGGTGGAGTCAAAGCCCCTCTCTCTACTTTGTTCTTTAATACTTTCTGTGAGTATATGAGGTCAAGCAACAGGTAGCACTATCTCAAATCATCTCACCCTTAAAACGTTGGCAAGAGCATTTGTGCTTGCTCAGCAGAATTTTTCATGAGCAAATATACACGTGTATATATATATCATTGCTTATGCAATAATTAAATAAACAATCATTTTCCAAGAAAACTCCTTCAAATCTGCTTCTTTTGCATGTTTCAAGGCAAGACATGGCAAACTTTCTTGAGTTCTGAAAATGTGTAACTCTGCACCCATGCAAGATTGCAATCCCCCAGGTATTCATTTTCTACTCCTTTTTTTAGAATTAGGCCATGTGGCTGTTCCCATGATTATGTATGCGAAAAAACTAAGGTTAAGCCAGGTAAAGTTCATGTGAACAGCCTGACAGTAGGGTGTGGCCAGATCTAGGGATGGACATGTCTGAACAGTCTATGGCAGCCATTATACACGAGCTTTGGACATTTGAAGAATCACAAACATGTTCGTGCTTGGCTCTGTTGAGCCTCGCTGGGCATGGTGACTTTTCACATTCCCTGTTGGAAAGTGGGTTATTGGTAAGAGCAAGTAGGTACACTTAGCAATAGGCCACAATCCCCAACTAGGTCCAGTCAAGGTCTCAATAAAATAATCCTTGTTCAAACCTTGGTAGCGTGGCCCGTGAGCAGTTAGACTTGACTTAGGAGACAGGTGTGTAAAGCATTTAATATCAACAAAACAGTAAATAAGTAACACACAACACACAATAAAAATCCAACACCCAATTTATAAAAAAAGGAAATATTTTTATCTTTAAAATGACAACGAAGGGACATAAATAAAATGTAAAGAACCAGAGATATACATTTTTAAAAAATTAAATTAAAAAATTGCTTTTATAGCGCCTAAAAACCAAAAACGCCAACTGGGACCATCTGGTTGCGCTTGACTGTGGCAAAGTCAAATATTAAGGCCGACTGTGATGGAGCCCTGTTCGGCTACATCAAGCGCAAGGCCTCAGTGTAATTTTTACCTTTGGACTTAGTCACTTTTTTGGAGCATTTTCCTCTCGTCGCCGGCCGAGGCTCCTCTTCAGGCTGGCTTGTGAGTTGTCTGTGGCAGGTTGGCTCTGTGCAAGGTCCCATTTAACTCCTGGAAGCCTCGTGGATGGGGAAAACCTCCATAGCTTCGGAGAGATGAAACTGAAATTCAAGCTGGGTCGCGGTTTCATGTCGCCGGCTTGACTCTCGTCAACAGGTCGCTCACCTGATGGAGCTTTTTTCCAAAGTTGCTCCAAACTTCTCCAAATTTCTGGATCGTCTTCTGGGAGTACTTTTTGGGTCCTTAAAGTGTCCACAAACGTGATCCATGGTTGCAGAAGCTCTAAGTTTCTACTTGGAAGTTGGGACTACAGTTCCCACAATGCACCTGTCAGTATTCTCAAATGGCCACTGGACGCTGGCCAGCTGGGCTCTTCTTGCAGTACTTGATGCAGGAGACTCTGGTTAGCTCATTTCTAGTTGTAGGTTACAGGGAGTCCTCTACTGGAGTTGAAGAAGCAAGGAAAGTAATTTTCTTGTGAAGCCCAAAGTGTGCAGCTTGTGCAGAATGCAGGTGCATGCCAGTGGTCCAGCAGGGTAATCTTTCTTCTCCAGTATCTTCTTCCAGCAGGGATCTGTATTGTGGGGCAGCGCTGCCAAATTTATCCTTGCTCCTGGGTTGGTGAGGAGTGGGATGCTCCTGTCCAATGGGGAGCAGACCACCACCCTCTGTGGTGACCACTTCCTGTGAAGTGTGGCAAAATCAATTCCAGAAAGCAACATTCTCCAAACTTCCAAGATGGAGAAAATGTCTCCTTTGAGTTTAGATCCGGCTGAGTCCACCCACTGTTGTAGCTAAGTTTCCCTAACACACCCTTTGCCAGACCCTCTCCTAATCTAATCAGGGGGCTGCCCCCCTTTGTCAGGGGCAGCAGGAAATGGGGGGGTCCAGTTTCTGTCCCATGTGGCTTTCCCTCCCTTGAAGACCAGTTTGGCTACTCTTCCCCCATCCTGTTCTACCATCTGCTGAGGCAGTTCTCCTCCCATCAGATGCTTCCTGTGTTTCAGCCCAGGCCACTTCACATCTCATCAAGGCAGCCTGGCTCAGGCTGCCAGAGACTGACCAATCAGGAAAGGGCACTTCAGGATTGATTTTAGTAACTTTCAGAAAGAGTTCTAAAACTCTTTCCTTGCATTAGTTATATTAAATTCAACATTGGCAAGTTGTTGATTTTAATATAACATTTACTGTGGTACCAAACTTGCCATATTTAGGTCCTCTCTATGGAAAATAAGTCTTTCTTTATTATAAAATAAAGTTTCCTACTGTAAGCCTATGGAGTCCATTGACTACAAAGGGGAAAAACAAATTTGTCTGTTTTTCCCTCACCAGGGCTTATAAATCATATTTTATAATGCCCCTGCTTGTAGTTACACGGCACCCAATTGGGGGCACTTTGGGCAGGCCTTGTGGATGACCTTTATGCAAAAATAAGGTTGTTTGAGTCTTTGGAAGTACTTTTAATTCCAAAGTCGAATTTTGGGTTATTTTTAACTTAAAAGCAGCCAGCATGGCAGGGCTGCCTTTAAAATTACACTGGGCACCACAGCAGTGCACCTATGGGTGAACTAACTATACCGGGGTCCCTAAACCTACATTCCCTACCATAGAGTAGGGATTAATTGGTTGGTTGTTACAGCCAATTATAATCAGCCTAATTTGCATATCCATTTTAATCAGAGCACTGACCCTGGGACTGGACAGCGGTGCCCAGGGCACAGTCAGAGTCAGAAAACACAGGTATTTAGTGAAACATGGGAGAAGCAAAAAGTAAGGGTGCTTCTGCAATCAGTCCACTAATTTGGCTGAGAGATATTTTTGTTATAGGTCATGACTACATTTGAATAAATCAAACTCTCTTTGGTTCTGGCTCTTTTGTTTGGGTCACTTTTTTCTGTTGCTGCAGCTCAATTGTGTTCTTGGGTGAAATAAGGATGTTTGTATATCTTTACAATGCATGTTTGCGATCATTAAGTGGCATGCATGTAAAATATTTAAAAAAATCCCCGCATTTCAATAACAGACACAAATAAATTTAAAAAAATACTGTGGTCGTCAGGGGGTGCATGAAGAGGTACATGTTGAAGCATTGAAAGGAACACAGAGCAATAAAATAGCGAAATCTGTCTACAGATTTCAAACAAGGTCATCCCTCGTGGCCCTTATATTTTTCCACAATTCTTTTCTAATACCCAGAGGATTTGTTTTTCAAGACAGACGGCTTGTGTGGATCCAGAGTACAATCTACGGCAAGGTGCAATATCTGATGTAATTGCATCATAGTTCGTCTGTATGCTGCAGAGCTGTATTACATGATGTTGTCCTTTTCCTATTTCCACCACTTTAGCGAGCGCGTGGACCCTCGTGCTCACGGTGGAACGTTGACAAGGGGTTTCGACGGTTGGGGAGCGGGAGGCGTTATTCTGTGGGAATCCATTACGCTGTGAAGGAGTAAACCTGTGCCCACCCATCTTGCATCCCGTGGACACTACAGAAGGCACTTCGCAAAGGTAGATTGGTCACGTTTCTGTTGCTTATTTCTGGATTTGGTGTTTAAAGTGGTAGTAATGAGGTGAAACATTTGACCAGAAAGCGTTAACTTATAAAAATGCGAAAATAATGAGGAAAAGCTAACACAAGATGCGCCCCGTTATGCTGCATTATTCGTGACCCATAATTTGGCCGATCTGAAGCATAATTTGGTCCACCCCTGCTGCATAATTCTAGTGGCCCTGAGTATATTAGCTATTGAACAGTAAACATTATTTAAGAGTTTTAGGGTCCACTCAATGGAAAATAGCACCAGTGCCCATTGCTCCTTTTTAATGGGTACATTTAACTCTTCTGTGTGTTGCACATGTTACATTTCCAGAAATGTGAATCGGTTAACAAGCATAGTATAAAACATCAAGTTAAGTGCAACATTTACGATAAAGAGAATAATGTGGGACCCTCGTAGGTAAGCCCATGTTCTGCTTCTCTTAAAACCATAACCAACACCAATGCTTACTGCAAATGCCATTTTAATGTTTTTTAATATTCAAATGGTACTGAGCAGTTGCCTTGCCACTCTTGACCACTCACCCATCACAGCCACTTCAATGTCCGTCTACCTTCTCTCATTCATGGTGACATTAAGGAGCCAATATATGACATAGATGCATTATCTGCTCCTCATGTAAACTAGAAACACCAGCCACATCCATAGTTTGAACAGTGGGCCCTGGTGGGCAAGCTTCCCCCACATAAGTGGGGCTGCCTTGCCAGCAGACCAAATCTTGACACAGCATGAGCGGCACAATTTTTGTTGCATCCAAATAATATCCTATGCTCCTTATCTGACACTGATATAGCCAGATGTGAAAACTTTCCTTCTTGTTCCTGAGGTCCATTGCTGAAGTTCTGAGTCATTAACTAAAAGTATAGGTTATTAAGAATAAATATGACTGCAGATACTAAACTGTCCATCTGCTTGATTGCTTATTTGTTGGATAAATCACTGGTGGCCAGTTCCCCAGTGGTGTTTTCAATGTGAATATTACGTAAGGATGTCGGCTTGTGTCATCAATCTATTTCTCATGTCGATCTCCTGCCATCGATCGACTCTGTCCTGTGTGGGCCACAGTTCAGCCTCATCATATTTCTGATGGTGAATTTCTACTGTGGAGCTCCTCTTTACGGTATGCTAACTCTGCCATGACAGGCACTGGTGAAGAAGGGGAGGGCGTCATGCTAATATCCAATTTGTGATTATCTCTACCTTATGTTTGCTGCTTGCCTTGTGGCTCAGTGATTTTGCTTTGAACTTATTGACCTAGGACTGGAATAAGTGTGTTATACTTTTGTTACCTTGGCTTAGTGTTTGTACAGTCCTCAATTGGTCACCAGTGTAAGGGGGGCAGTGCTGTGTGCCACTCTTCTAAATCTGCTCTGCCACCCATTGCTCATTAGTTGTGTTGACTGGCAGAACTAGATCATGGGCTTTTGTGGACTGGCTTTTCTTGCCAGTCGGTTGTAGAACTGTGGGCTTCAGTTACAGATCTTGCTATGTGTTGTTCACCCCTGGCCTTAATGGCCATCAGTGGCCAGTGCCAAAAGTCACACTGTACGTTCCTGTTTGGTTTATGAATTCCCTGGGGCTAACCACTTTCTATCCATCAGACAGGGTAGGAGGACTCAACAACTAGTGGATCAGCTGTAGGACAGCAACAGCATGGAAGTGAAAATAAAATGGGGTGATATAGTTTTCAAAATTTAAGGGCCTACTATTTATAGGGCAAAGCACAGCTTTGTCAAGAAATGGTAGCATACAGTTCAATAAAGTCTTTAAAACTGACAATGTGACTTTTGTGCGTGTGCACATCTTTTGGACTAAAAGAGTACAAGCAACTGACCAAAATATATAAATCACAGAATATGATTACTTTCCAATCCCATATTGTCTCCAGGTAGCTTGAGGGAGAAGTGTAGCTCACAGCCTGTTTGTTCCTTCCCTACAAGCTGGTACTTTGGTGCATGCCTGTGCCTAAAGGTCAAGAAGGATCCACTTGGCAGAGTTCACAAAGCAACTTGTGAAAATCTATCACTGGATGCTGAAGTCTGGCACAGCAAATCCAACTTCTTCAGGCTGTTTGCGTTTTCAGACATTGGAGTATGTTCAGATTCCTTCATCTCTGAGCTCCTGACACATCATGTAAGAATGCACTCGGTGGTGCTAGTTTGCCTACGTTGTGATCTGGTTTTAATAAAGTGGATCTTTGCCTATTTGACTGATGTTAAGTTTGCCAGCTTACTACACACAGGACACCGAACAAACCACAAGTGTGTTCTTTAAAGTGTTGGGTCATATTTGAGCCAGCAGCCAAGAGGTGAGAGGTTCTGTGACTGTATGCCAGTACGTTATGCCTTCTAGATCAATGCAGGGTGTCTAGACGATGTAAATTGTTTGTACTATGAAGTGCTCAGCTGTACCAGATGTGATCAAGTTAATAAAATATGTCTGCAGGAAAGATCCAATGCATAATGAATGTGAGGGCCAAGGGACCATTTATCCATACACTCACCTGCTAATCAACTTTGCCCTTGGCCACTCACTCATTCATCCTTCAATGCAGCCACTCATCCATCCAACCGTTGATTTATCCCCATCTTGATCCACTCTGCATTTATACCAGCATGCACACAAACTTGTAAATCAATGAAGTATCACTTTGATTTATAGAATAACGAGCTCTATTGGCGTTGACAATGTTTGGTCTGAATGTGCAGCTCTGTTTGTGATTCCCAAAAACTATTTATACATTTGCAAAAATACTTATAATATTGTCATGTGAATCATCTCTCAAGAGCGAGGAGTGAGAAAGGTTTGAAGGCATCCAGAGACGTACATGTTTGTACGTGTTTTCCAATAATACTTTCCCACCCTGAAAACGACCGAGGATTTACAACTGTCGGAGGCAGAAGTAAATCAGTTGTCATGGTGGGAATGGGAAGTATTTATCCCTACAATTTGAGAGTGGAGTTTAAAAGGTTTCTCCACCATAAAAAAATATTTTCCTTAAGGAGAAAATGAAAAATAAATGTATACAAAGTGCAATTACTTACAAGCAAACCAAATCATTTCCAATGCATAACTTTACAGTGCACTGATTTTAAGCATGGAGAAATTAATTTTCACTGTTGGTAAAGGGCATTTTCAAAGTTTTTCCAGGTGTATCGTTAATGTTTTTACCACTTGCAGAAGACGTCTATGCTTTGCTGCTTTATACATACCACAATATAAAACTCAGGATGAAAGAGCCATCATGTTAGCTGCTTTTTGCAGTTGCACTTGATGTCATATTTGTTTCGTCATATCTTTTTTAATGAGGCCAGATTTAGGGACTTAGGGCCAGATGTAGCAAACACTTTGAGACTCGCAAACGGCGAAAATCGCCGTTTGCGAGTCGCAAATGCGTGTTTGCTATGTAGAAATGCATTTTGCGAGTCGGAACCGACTCGCAAAATGCATTTCCGAGTCGCAAATAGGAAGGGGAATTCCCTTCCTATTTGCGAGTCGCAGTGGTATGCAATTACGCGGTCGCAAATTGAGTCGCAGTTACCATCCACTTGAAGTGGAAGTGGATGGTAACCCACTCGCAAACTGGAAGGGGTCCTCATGGGACCCCTTCCCCTTTGTGACTGGAACCAAAAATATTTTTTCAGAGCAGGCAGTGGTCCAAGGGACCACTGCCTGCCCTGAAAAAATCCGAAACAAAAGGTTCCGTTTTTTTTTTCTTAGTGCAGCTCGTTTTCCTTTAAGGAAAACGGGCTACACTTGAAAAAAAAAAACTGCTTTATTTAAAAGCAGTCACGGACATGGAGGTCTGATGTTCCCAGCAGGCCTCCATCCCTGTGAGTGCCCAGAGTCGCTATGGGGGCGCAAATTGCGACCCACCTCATTAATATTAATGAGGTGGGACTTTGCGACCCCATAGCGACTCGCAGAAGGTGTCTGAGACACCTTTCTGCATACCAAATTGCGACTTGCAATTTGCGAGTCGCAGGGAGTCGCAAATTGCAAGTCGCAATTTGGTATATTGCTACATCTGGCCCTTATTTCCTGCCTAACATGCTAAGTTTAAACCGTCTTATGGTAGGTTCAGATTTATGACTGGCACATCCAGGAGGAGGAGTCAGCCTTTACTGAGATGTCCTTAATTCAATGCACATTAAGTGAACAGAACAGACGGAACAGGAACTTTGTGGGTGTTTACAACCATTTACAATGCCTTCCAACCACACCTTTCAGCATCTAGACTTGCACCTGATTGAACTATGGATAAGTGTTACAGAAAGTGTATGAATGAAAGTGCTCAATATCATCCACAGTTCTTGTTAAGAAGACTATGGAACCAACAACTAATCAAGACAATTTTAAAGTAGACACTGCCAAATCACTTTTAATATCTGTACTCCATGCATGCCTCTGGCTTCCCATACGGTATTTGTACTGCATGATGCTTAAAAAGATTGCTTACCTTAACTACTAATATTTCTACTCAGATCTTTAATGAATTATAAAGCTGAGGATGTGTCTCTTCCTGTGGAATCACTAATGGAACTATCTTACTTAGATCCTGGAGCATTAAGTACTTACCTTTGGAGTTGAGTGTGGCCCACACCTTGAGTGAAAGTCTTGCTTGCTAGGGGCTTGTCACCTGCATCCCCTCTTATGTAGGTTGGTCCCCAACTCTTAGGGGCCCCCCATTCAGCCCAGTGCCAATCAATGCCTGTTATGGGAGACAAGAGGGCTCCTTATCACATTTTGCAATGTTGCTTCCATTCCATGTGGTAATTCCAAGGTTGCAGGGGTCCTGCTTGGAATGCAAGTCAGGGCAATCAGAAAGATGCCAGAGTAGGAGCAGCAGCTCCCCCCACAAAGGGGGGTTTCCCTTGGAATACAGCTGTCATTGTACAACTTTCTCTGTGACGGTTACCCAACTTAACAGTTTTTGCAACTAATGTACCCAGGCCTTTGACCCACTTGTGCTCAGAGAATAATATTTTCCAGCGACTAAGAATGCATGTGTGGATGTGTCACTAAAACTTTTGTCCAAGTAACTGCTCTGGGAACTTTGACAGTGTTGACCGCAGACAAAGAGAGACTTGAAGTAGAGTACTTAAGGTACAGTGTATTTTTTATGAGAAGGCCTACCTTGTGGCAGGTATGGGACCCTTGAAAGTGTTGCCTCCAATCGTTAGCACTGGGACTTCCAGCGCAACCACTGTACTCCTTTGTTGTGACGCGAGCAGTCATCAACATCATTACATTGAGATACTTAGGCCCTCATAAGGAGTTTGGCGGCCGGAAAAGGCCACATGCCAAACTCCTACAGGTCAGGAGACCGCCAGTGCGGTCTCCTTCCTGCTGGCCCTATTATGAGTTTCCGGCTGTGTGCCCAGCAGGAAACGCACAACAACATTGAGGCTGGCTCGTAATACGGCCGGCGGCAATGCTGTTGTGCATCTGGTGCACCAGCAAAGCGCAAAGCGCAATTTGCGCGAAGGGGCTAGCCAGGGGGCCCCCTCTCACTGCCAATACCAAGTGCAGGGGCCCCCAGCACCTCATCTCTGCCAGCATTTACATGCCGGTAAAACTGCCATGTGAACACTGGCAAAGAGAGGGGTCGTAATCCCCAGGGCAGCGCTGCCCAGACGGAATGGGACCGCCGCCACCGCCAGGCTGTCTGGAGGCCGAAAAGTGGCAGTGCTGGTGGTCCGACCATGGCGCTTTCACCATGGTTGTAATGTCGCGGGCAGATTGCCACTTTCGCAGCAGTCCGATGGTGACGGTGACCCTGGCGGTCTGATGACTACTAGGGTCATAATGAGGCCCTTTGTCTTGCGAGGCATTGTCTTGGAAGTAACAGTATCAGCTGCAATTTGGGATTAACCTCTATAATGACACTGACACACATGCTAATCACCATTGGCTGCTATGTGGGATCAGATTGTCACTGCGCCTCATTTGTGTCATGCTTACATCTTATGCACTATTCTGAGGGGGGCTCCATTAATCAACCTTTGAGGAGACAATGCCATGTGTGGTCGTTTTAAGGTGGGAAGGGTACTTAACATACTCTAAGGATCAGCATGATTTTATTATGCCTTAGGAGGTTGTATCTACATCTTCGTCTGCAAGTTCTCATATAAAAGCAGAAATAACACTTTATTGATATAGTCCAGTCTAGTTGAGCTGTTGGTGGAAAGAATTAAAAACGTATTGTTCATGGTCAATTTCTCAACCTTTGAGGGCAAACACTTTTCACCTGAAAGGAAGATACATTTATGAACTGTTTAAATCCTGGGGGCTCAAGTTTTATAACGTTATTGACAAGGAACTGAGACAACATGGTCAAAGGGATGTGATTTGGAAGACTTGCATATCTACTCTTCATCCACTGTGTGAGTAGACATTGATAGCTTCAGTTTTTATCGAAGAAAGCAAGGTATTGATGAGAAAATAGAAGGCTATTTCTATGCACACAGAAAACTAGCTTTCACGTTTACTTGTGGTAATCTACAGTCTAAATGCATTAGAAATTAAACAGTAATGCATTATAACAATTTGAATATCCAGGAAAGGTTATGGGTTAATGGGAAAGAGGGCTTGAAGGATGTTGTTGCCATCATAAATGAAGCAAATGTATGGGGATGTTTGTAAGAGTGATTGTGAATGGTAATTAAAGTAACGCAGTAGTAAGAAAGATTGTATGGAACCAAGGACGAAGTAAGGAGGGGAAGGAGGAAAAATAACAATGAACCCTTGGGCACAAGTTCTGAAAGTAAAAGCAGGGTTGACAATGTGAGAGGGTAATTCATAAGGTGCGGAAGCTCCGACCACCTTGTGCATGACCAGGGCTACTTGATTTATGTGATTGTGCAGCTGCAGCGTTTTCTGAATAATCTTGAGATGTTAACAAAAAACATTGATATCTAGCTCAACTAGGTCAAAAGTTCTTTAAAACTTGGTAACTTGTGTTGCAGCGCAACGAAATGCCCTTTGCGAAGATTGATGGATCACTTTTTTGTTACTTATTGCTGTAGGTATGTGTGAAACGAATACTCTACTAATGTGATGAAACCTTTGCCCCAGGGGTGTTAACAAATGAGAAAAGAACAAAATGATGAAGTAACTATCACAAAATATACTGCATTACACTGCATAGTTTGCCTTTTCTTGCCACATAATTTAGTCAACTTTGCTACATAATTTGGTCCTCCCCTGCCGCATAATTCCACTTGCCCAGTGTATGACAAAAGGTGTACTGTGTTCAACCAAAAGTGTTCATGGTTTGGAGAGAAGTGACATATTTTAGGGCAGAGATGTGGAACTGTTTAAAACGTCTACTTGTCCAAGGGACAAACTGTTGCTGAAATCTACTTGTCATGTAAAAATATATACGTGCCCCAACACTCCTTGAATCCTTGAATCAATTAGAAGAGCTGGCACAGAGAGTACTAGTGGCGTAATTAGAGAACCAGAACACACATGCAAGTACCTATGTGCAGTGGATGATAATTCAATGACTGTTATTGTAAGCAAATGTATTTCATCTACTGCATGTACAGCAGGGGTTTAGCAGTGTGAATACGTGCCAGCCAGTTAAGTTGTGACAGATTGTCATATTTACTGCATTTACGGCATCTAAAGGCATGTTGCTGACTTGGAACTGTTGTAGTGCCCTGTGTGTCTGTCAGAGAGTCTTTTGCAATGGTATTTTCCATCCCAAGACAAGCTGATAGTAGTCCAGCGGGACAAACTCTCACATCTGATGTTCTGGCAAATATGTCCATAGATAACAACACCTACAGCAGGACTTTTAATGGGTCAGAACAGGCCCTTAGTTGAGTTGCTGAAGTTTATGGGGAACTATCTGCACTCCTCTTTAGGGATAATATATCTTTAAATGGATAGCTGCATTACTGTTCAACAGAATGTCTTATTTGAATTTGAATTGAAAACGTCCAGTACTTCTAAGCATGGCTGCTAAATGTTAACAAGATGATATGGGCAGTTTTTAGGTCAGGCGCTTTGACCTGTTGTAAGTATTGTGGGCTTTTAATCATGCCCATGTCATGCCCATCACTTTCACTTGTTCGTGGGCTTGCCTTTCAAAATCACTTGATATCATTGGTAAATGTTTTATGTTTGTCCCTCCTTGAGCCTGTTTTTGTCATGCACTGCAGACTGCCCCTGTTACTTGGATTATTACATGATTGCTGATATACTTCAGCGTGGGCGAACTATCTCTGGCGAACTATCTCTTTTGCCTCACCCTTTCATGCTGCATGGCAGCCATAGCGCTCTCAGCATGAACAGGCACAACAGAGTGAACTCGATTGGCAGTACTGGAGAGCTGGTTACATCATTCACAGTTACCTAATCAGAGTAATTTACTGTGGCTCCCCCCCTTAAAACACTTGAAATTGGGGAATGCATTACGTAAAACAGAAATTCTCAAAGTGAAAGCGGCTCTCCAGACACAGAGGGAGAGCCGATACTACAATATTCACTGCACTCGGAAAAACTCGACCCATAATGCTCTGAAGGGTATTACTTTTACAAAAAAAAAAAAACTGCTCAAAACTCAGCCTGTGGTGGTCCTGGGACAATGGGACCACCACCAAAATCAAACCGTTCTTTCTGTCCACATCATCTTTGGGTCCCCACACCAGGTTAGTAGGGACCCAAAATAATAACCCCTACCACTATTCAGTGTATGTTTAAGCTCTCTCAGGGCTGGAACTTTTGTTTTACAGCTAGGAGTTGCTTGTGTTTTAAGGACCGTTTTTTGTAATGTCACTGCTATAGGCCTCTGACCCCTGAGAATATGTAATTGTTATGTCCGCTAGGGGCTAAATAGATCGTTGCACTGCAACCATATAGATACATGGCCATGCTTCTTACAAATGCTATTTTCATTGTGGTGTTCTCTAGGGGCTGTTCTAAGCATTACAGTCATATCAACGTATTAAAATATTTGTGGCACTTTATGTTGTCCCATAAATCTTTGCAGGGCATTACTTTTACAAAACATTTTTGCTCATAACTCAGCCTGCAGTGGTCCTAGGACAATGGGACCACCTTCAAAACATTGACCACAATGCGCTCTTTCTGTCTACATCATCTCTGGGTCCCCATACTATGCTAATGGGGACTCCAAACTAATAACTACTACCACCATTCATTATCTTTTATACTTCCTCCTGGCTGGAACTTTTGTCTTACAGCTGAGAGAAGTTATGTTTTATGGGTTTTGTTTTTAATATCATTACAATAGCCCTGCTAGCTTTGAAAAGGTGTAATGCACTATGTTCTCTAGGGTCTAAATATCTGGTTACGCTGCATTATTTTCGCCTATTCTTTTTTCATATGGTTATGCTCTTTAAAGACTGAATGCATGGTTACATGACCCTGTTTCTTCCAAATGCTATTTTTTAATGTGGTATCCTCTTTGGGCTGTTTTTTAGCATTTCAGTCAACATACTATAATATTTGCAGCACGAAAACTCGCCCCTTAATAATTTGAAGGGCATTACTTTTACAAAACATGTTTGCTCATAATTCAACCTGTGGTGGTCCCAGGACAATGGGACCGCCTTCAAAATGCTCTTTCTGTCTACCTCATCTCTGGGTCCCCACACTAGGTTAGTGAGGACCCCAAAATAATAACTCCTCTCACCATTCAGTGTCTTTTAAGCTTTCTCATGGCTACAACATTTGTTTTACAGCTGGGAGAATTTTTGCTTTAATGGCCTTGTTTGTAACACATTGCAGTGGGCCCGCTAGCCCTAAAAAAGCCCTCTTGCTGTTAAGGATATGGTTACCCTGCATTACTTTCTCCTGTTTTTCTTTTCATGGGGTTAGCCCCTCTAAGGGCTAACAATATGGTTACATGACCATGTTTCTTACAAATTATATTTTTGTTATAGTGCCCTCTAGGGGCAGTTTTGAGCATTACAGTCTAATGCCAAAAGTTTATTTCTGATAAAGATTTTCATGATAATTGTATATGTTTTAAAAATCTCTACTTATTACAATTATGACCATAATTCAGGCCAACTGAATATCCTTATTACACTATGACTGTTTGAACACTGTTAATATGTTTGGGTGACCCTTCTAGTTTATTTCTCCTCTGTGTTTGTCTTGTGTCTTTTTTGGGGAATTGTGTTAGCCAGCCAGCAGCTCTGATGGTACGGTGGTGAAGGCGGTATTCTATTGGAATAAGCATGGCAAATGCTGCATTCCAACATTTCATTTTTTTCTGCAGACAGAGGAAGGGTAAATGGAAGTGCTTTATTTATGTGCAGCGCCACTGGAATTCTGTGGCAGGAAAAGATTAAATTATGTGGCAGGGTTGAACAATTTATGTGGCGAGAAAAGTCCAGTTATGAATTTACAATGCCAATAGCTCTAACTCAAGCAAATGCGAGACCTATTGCATTGCAAATGTTTGTTTCAGTTTCTGAAAGTTCAGTAAGAGACTAGTGTTTGAGTGTGATCCCCTTTTATATGCCTGGTCAAATCTGATGGGGTTGTGTGCTGTACACAATCACAGGTGCATGTTTTTCTCATACAAGAAACATACATAAACATCACATGCAGTAGCAGTGCAAGAGTTTCTCCTACACAGAACAGGTAGAGTAACTGCAACAATGCATGATGATCTGAGATAAAGAATACATGTACTACTGCTAGAGATGTGCAATGTTATCACACTCACAATAGGGGGTCCAGCACTGATGTGCACACACACACACACACACACACACACACACACACACACACTCACACTCCTGTCCTACACTGCCCCATTAAGCCTCCTTCACATTCACATACTCAGCAATAGATACAGTAAGTGCAGCAATAGAAAGCAAGACCTTCCTAACAAGAGCGCCTCCGAAGAACATAGAAAATGAAAGGTGGGGCAAATGCAGACAAGAAACCAGCTTAGGATGGAGGTCTAGAAAGAGTTACAGTAGCAACTCCGCACACCTTGCCTGTGCCACACAGCGAGAGCTCAAAACATGCTCCATGCTTCTTGTCCAAATAAAACTTATAGGTGCTTCAGATTCAATAATCTATCAATTGGATATTAGCTATAGACCTGATCATGCAAATACTTTTCTTTTCCGGTATGCCATGCTGCTTCGTGTTTCTTTAAGGCCTGGATAAGTCTGTAGAGAGGAATACACTAACATGCCTGCCCTGTACCCTTCCTCTCAGTGATGGGAAGTGGCATAGTAAAATTCTTCAAGTAAACAACGTCCCAGATTTGTACTTATATATCCTATGTGTGCTCCGTCGTGCATGCCACATTTGTTTTGTCCCTTACACATCGAGGCACACTGATCTGCCACAAACTTTGTAGCATTTCAAGTCAACACATAGAACTGACTTAACAAGCATTAATTAAAATCTGTTTCTCCTCATAAAGCATACACCATCATTAACAACTGGTTCCTAAAGTAAGGTGCGCATAGATTTTAATTATAGAGAACCTCCAGAGAAGCCCACACCTCTCACTATTAATAGAGGGAGAGGCAGTCAAACGCCGATGCAACAGTTTTCCTTCAGACTGTGCAACATCTTTACAAAGGAGTGGCATGGGGTGTAGACCTTTATAATAACACTTGTCTGGAATAAGGCACTGCCTAATGGGCTGTTTTGTCAGATCAGTGTGTGGGCTGTTTATTTAGCATTTAGTGGCCCTTTTTTATGATCAGGTGGGCTGTTTTTACTCTCAATTCCCCTATTATCACAGGCATTGCCTGCAACAAACACAAATGCATGCAATCGCCTAAATCTTGCAAACTACCTTTACAGCCTGTCTTTACAAGATCAAAAGTAGATTGATTGGCAAAAGTGGGCTACCTTTAAACTATCTGGTTAACTTTTATTTTAGTGCCCAGTCCTATTTTCTGTCACAGTCATACACTGGTCCCAATAACGAAAAAGGCAGATAATAAGCTTTAAATCAGTGACCAGTCGTCCACAGATTAGTACAACAGATGCATTAACTCACGTAGGTGGTTTGCTGTGTAATTCCTGCTAGAGTTTGCCGCAGTGCGTGTACATGGCCCGGTACTACTGGCTCCCCACCCAGTAGTGAGGAAGAATGAACTCATGTGCATTTAGTGTTAATTAACAGCCTTACGCAAAATAACCTGTCCCATATCTAAAAACATATGGTGAGCAAATGTTGCAGACTGTGCAACAAAACATTTTTTACAGGTCAAACCCATGGCTTCAAGATAAAAACATTTCATGGACAGAGCACGTGGTGCACACAGGACTGTCTTGCGCCCAGTCTGCATGGGTCTGCCAAGACTTGAGCAAGATGTTAAAAGCATTCTGTTCGGGACTGGAAAAAACGCTTTTTTTCAAATGTACAAAATGCAATTTGGGATTCAGTAACAAGTTACAGATTTGGTATTTGGAAGGGGTGTGTTTTGGGTGTCCCTTCCAAATGGTATGTATTCTTGTTTTTCCACTGAAATCCAGGCAAACCAGTAATACTTTACCACCATTTTAAAAGTGGTGGTAAACCATTCGCTAATTGGACGGAAGTCACCTTGGGACTCCTACTTCTTGGAAAATGTTCCATAGTTTCATTTTTTTGCTCTTTTAAGGCATCCCGTTTTCCTTTAAGAACAAAGGGCTGATTTTCAAAAATAAAAGTTTGCTTTGATAAAAAGCAATCACAGACATGGAGATCTACTGACCTCAGCAAACCACCATCCCTGTGATGGCTACAATTCCTAGTGGGTCGCAAATTGTGATCTACCTCTTTAATATTCATGAGGTAGGTCAATTTAGAAATGTATAGTTTCATACATTAGGAAAACCAATTTCTTAACTGCGCTTTGGAGAGAATCGCAATTAGGAAATCAGAATTACTAATGTGGATACATCTGGCCCTCGGTTCTCACTGCAGTCTGCTGGAAGAGGTGCAATGATATTTCTTCGGGTGTACAGCACTGCAACTTTGCATTTGAATAAATATGAATTAGGTGTCCTAAGAAAAGCAGTTTTAACAAAATAATGTTTTTTCAATATAGTGCTTGATGGCACATTTTTTAGGCTTCTGGGAGCTGAATTCAGTTGCTGCCAAAAGTATCTGACTCCATGTCACACCTTTATGAATCTGCGCTGTCACATGCAGAATGTGGAATATTTATTTTGGAGGAGGAGTAACTCCCTTCTCCTCAATGCACTGCTGCACTGCTGCTCTGCCTAATAAAGATTTAAAGCTTCTTGGATGTTAGTGGGAAGCTTTAAGTGCCAAGGAAAGGCTTGCAATGTTGCATGGCTATACAGGATGGCAGAATTACCTCCCAGAGCTTGTGGTGGAAGTGTGGTAGACCTATTTGCTAGAGAGCATAGTGACCCCAGGCATTTTCAGCATGTACAATAACATACCAAGTTAACATAGTGGATGATTGGATCAGTTATATCCTTTTTCAGCAGGTACAATGGGAAAAGCAACTTCAGAGGATGTTTTGATTGATATGCGGTTGTTGGGAAGTTATGGAGAAAGGGGGAGGGTGTGCACCACTTCTCAGTTGCAACATATCAGAGATGCATTTGCTGGGATTGGGCAGATGATGTTGTAGTTGCCTATATCAGAGTACACCCTCCCTTGGATTGATGTAGTTGTTGTTTCCACACTGCGCATTCACAAAGCTACATTATTATCACTTAGAGGATCTAATCTTTGATAACATGTCTCTGCAAAAACAATTGTCTGTACCTTTGAGATAGTTGTGGTATACGCTGAGAATCCATTAACACCATTGTATATATACAGGCTGGCAGCAGGTGCCTTAACTCGTGGAGCTATTTCACTAGCTTATGTGCTCAGTTTACCCTTTCCTTTAGAAAGGCAAAAAAGAGCTCAGTGAAGGTGGTTTATGGAGCTGTTTAGAGTAGCACAGTAGGAGGTGATGGCTCCATGCTGGGAGCTAGACGTGCCCCCTCCACCACCCAGCCTCATATGAGGGAACAATGAAAGTGTGTTTTACGAAGTAGCCAATCGTGTGCAGCTTCTCCAGTGCTCTGGGGCCCAGTGTGTCTCAAGCTGTGGCAGGGTGCACTGTCAGGCTTCTTGCCCTGCAAATGCATGTAACGTTGTCTGTTGAACAAAATTCCATTCAAACGTATAGCCCTCAAGGGATATTAACATGTCTTGGCCATTGGGCAATAGAAGTCCCTCACACCTCCAGGGTGTGCTGCAGTGGCAAGAAGACCTCATTCTGAAGTTTGGTAGAAAACACCATTCAAAACATAGGAAATTTGGAGGATGGTAGAGTTCCTCAATGTCAATGTTGAATTTAATTTAGGCACTGGAGCTCGAAGTGTAAGCTATATGTGGGGGAGAATGTCTGCTTGTGCTTGTATGGTGAGATGAGGAGAGCTGGGTCTGTTGCTAGATCGCAATAGTCCTGAATCTGTTTTACAGGTGATGAAGAACAGATGGGCTGCAAAAAGTCACAATCTTTCCTTGCCATATTTTTTTGGCAAACTACAGGTCTGGGTGGTGCTTATGCATAAAGTCATTGTTATGGAGGGAGTGCAGTATTGCGTTCATAAAGTGAGGAACATTCCTATGGCATTCAGGTATGCGGTTCTTTTAGAGTTAAAAAAAACAACTAGAGGATGGTGGGGGGAGAAAGCAAATAGAATCCTCTGGTTAGGTGGCACCTCTGGACATGGCACTCAAGACCAATGACTGTGTAAGACTGTGTGTAGACATATAAGTTGGTAAGTCTCTACGAGTTGCTAGCTCACACTTAAGGGATGAATTGTTTCTTCAACACTGACCTTCCCGCTGCCTCCCATCAGTTTCCTTTACATCCTGATAGCAAAATGTTAATTACTTTTATCACATCAGTAGGGTGTTTTGGTTGTTCCCTTGGATTGACATTAGCAGCAGCAGATTCCAAGGACTCAAGTACAGATTGTTTGAAGACATTACGAATGCCACATTTTTTCAGGATGATATTTTGTTGATGGGAAAGGCTAAGTTGGATAATGACACATAATTGAAAAAAGGCTTGTGAATCCTAGAATTGAAGTGATTGACAATGGAATGTGCAAAATGCAGATTTGCTGAGAGAAGTGTCATATATCTGGTACACAAAGTTACCTGTATGGGAATTACACCAAAAAAGGAACTGGTAGGGGGCAGAAGGATTGCACTGTCTCCACAAACCAGGGGCAATGTTTGTACTTTCTTAGGGTTAGCTATTTTATTAAAGTTTGTTTCGGGGAAAATGTGTCACATCAGACAATTGTTTAAATGTGGTTAAAATGTGCGTTCTCATAGGAGTTCCAGGCAGCATTTGGAGGCATCAAGGTCATCTGCCATTTTATATGGGAGTCTCCTCTACTTTTCATACTGTGATCATAAACTCCTCACCAAAATGCTCACCACTCATGTATTACACAGTGTGTCTCTACATATTGCTTGTATAGACAAAAAACAATTGGACTATAATTATTAAATACAGTACAAGCCTCGAGTAAGGAACAAGGTTGTAGACTTTTTAAGACAGAAGCCATGTGAGTGAGATGACTGCTGCTTTGCGATGTTGTATGGTAAGGGTATACAAGGTTTGCGTGAACTGCAATGGAAGGATGGGTTGTTTAAAGACAAGTAATTGTTGAAGGTTACGTAATTTGTTAACAGAAGTTGGTTCATTGAAAGTATATAGGGGTTTCAATGCCTTGTGGGAGAAAAAGAACGCATTTTTGTAGGCAATGGTTTGGGGATGAGATGCAGACGGTTGGTACCTCGAATCCTTAAAAGAGAAAACAGTAAACATGTGCTATGAGTGACATTTGGGTATTGTTAAGACCAGATGTATAGTCAAAGAGTCATACATGTGACCTGGAATGGACATGGAAGTGGAAAAGACAGCCTAAGATTGTGTGGAATTCAATACCCCGGAAAAATTATAGGTAAGATTCAGGTAAGGCTCAGGCTGTCTTTGCACCCCATAGAAAGAGCCCAAGTATGCCTTGCAAAAGGTTGGGAATTGATAATAGGGGACCAATACAGGATGATATAGCGGTTTTAAAATATGTAATCATCTTGGGGGATCCTTTCTTCAAGTGGCCAGAGATGGTCGTTGTGTACAGGGCAGATGCAAGAGCATTGATAACATTTACTGATGACATGTTTCAGCCTGAAGCTTTGTGGAAGGTCATCGCAAATTACAGTAGGGGTTTGTTTGGGGCGTAAAGTCTCCAACAGTACATGAGCAGGGATAGTATCAAGCACAGAATTATGTCAGTGTATTACTCTGAGGGAAATGGTATGGTGGAGTGCTTTAACAGGGTGATAAAATGTGTCATTGAACTGGCAAAAGCAATTACACCACACTGGGAGAAAAGGGTAGACAAATGTTGTGGGCCTCCAGTAGCACATTGTGTGAGATTACATAACAAAGTACCTTGTTTTAATGAGGAGCAGGACACCCCTTACCAAGGAATATTTTAGGTGGATGTCTAAGGCCTGAGTTGTTAAGTGGACCCCATAAGAAGTCAGAAGGAACGTTACTCAAATAGCATTTATGAAGAGGTTTGATGAGGCTCATTGAGTGAAGGAGGTGGATTTAAATGTTGGAGACAAGGTTTGTGTAAAGAACGGTGGCATATGGAGGGATGGTGTGAGTGGGTTTTCCGCTCCAATTTTGGATAATGAAAAATACAGTGTAATGCTGCTGATAGAGTTTGGCATGCCCGCTGCTCGTCAAAATGCTGGGGCAAAGATGAGGTTGAAATGATAGTTGTTAGAAATGGGGTCTTTGGTGGGCAGTCAGGTTACCCCCTGTCCAAGCAAGGACCCTCATTCTAGTCAGGGTAACGGAGAATCACACTCAGTTAACCCCGCTCACCCTCTTGGTAGCTTGGCACGAGCAGGTAGGCTTAACTTCAAAGACAAGGTGTAAAGTATTTGTACCAACACACACAGTAATATAGTAAAAACACCACTAAATGACTCAACACAGTTTTAGAAACATAGCCAATATTGATTCAAACAAAACAAGACCAAAACAACAATAATCCGACATACACAAGTCAAGTTATGAATTTTTCAAGATTAAACTAAAAAATAGCGCTTAGAAACACAAAATGCTTCTGTGAGGCGATAACAGTCGTTCCCAACAATTCGATGTCTATGGCGCAAATATGGAGTCACGCAGACCCCCAGGTACAGTACCTTAGTAAACTGTGAGAACAAGTTGGTGCAGGAAGTCGGGGATCGCGGCGCCGCTGAATCCAAGGCGGTGTTGGTTCCGGTGCTGCGGGGCGAAGGAGTGGAGGCATCACAAAGAGCCGTCGGGTCCTTGCTGCGGAGTGGTAGAGGTGAGGCAGCGTCGGTGCAAATCGTTGAATCCGTGCACTTCGGGCAGAGTCGATATCCGGTGGTCAAGACGTGGTACGGCGATTTCCACGGAATCGCAGACTTCGGCGGGGCTGCAGTGGTGTCGGGCCTGCGAGTGTCATCCCACTCCAGTGAGGACCATGGAGTCGGCTGCAGGCGGCTTCACGGGATTCGGCAGCAGCGTCAGTCCGGAGTCGTCCGAAGTTGGTTTTCTTAGATTTTCATCAGCTTCTACTATCAAGGGCCCAGGGACTGGATAGGGCACCACTTGTCAGTGCAGGATTCTCAGCAGGGAATCCAGGTGCTGGTGTGGGAAGACTTTGATGGCTCTGAGACTTCAGAAAAGGGGTCAAGCTCAGTCCAAGCCCTTGGAGATTCTTCACAAGCAGGAATACTACGAAGTCCAGTCTTCGTCCCCTTTCACAGGCAGAAGAAGCAACTGCACGATAGAGCAACAAGCACAGTCACAGGCAGGGCAGCACTTCTCCTCAGCTCTTCTCCTTGGCAGAGGTTCCTCTTGATTCCAGAAGTGATCTAAAGTCTGGGGTTTTGGGTGCTCTTCTTATACCCCTTTCTGCCTTTGAAGTACACCTCCTTCAAAGAAAAGTCTCTCTTGTTTGTAAGATCCTGCCTTGCCACGGCCAGGCCCCAGACAAACACTAGGGGGGGGTCGGAGACTGCATTGTGTGAAGGCAGGCACAGCCCTTTCAGGCGTGAGCGACCACTCCTCCCCTCCCTCGCAGCACAGATGGCTCATTAAGATATGCAGGCTACACCCCAGCCCCCTTTGTGTCACTTTCTGGAGAGAGGTGCAAACATCCCAACTGTCAAACTGACCCAGACAGGGAATCCACAAACAGGCAGAGTCACAGAATGGTTTAAGCAAGAAAATGCCTACTTTCTAAAAGTGGCATTTTCAAACACACAATTTAAAAGCAACTTCGCTAAAAGATGTATTTTTAAATTGTGAGTTCAGAGACCCCAGACTCCACATGTCTATCTGCTCCCAAAGGAAATCTGCACTTTAATAATATTTAAAGGCAGCCCCTATGTTAACCTATGAGAGAGATATGCCTTGCAACAGGGAAAACCGAATTTGGCAGTATTTCAATGTCAGGACATGTAAAACACATAAGTACATGTCCCACCTTGACCATACACTGCACCCTGCCCCTGGGGCTACCTGGGGCCTTCCTTAGAAGTGTCTTACATGTATAAAAAGAGAAGGTTTAGGCTTGGCAAGTGGGTACACTTGCCAAGTCGAATTGGCAGTTTAAAACTGCACACACAGACACTGCAGTGGCAGGTCTAAGCCATGTTTACAGGGCTACTAATGTGGGTGGCACAACCAGTGCTGCAGGTCCACTAGTAGCTTTTGATTTACATGCCCTGGGCACCTCTAGTGCACTGTCCCAGGGATTTACTAGTAAATCAAATATGCCAATCATGGAAAGTCAATTACACATCCATTTCCCATAGGAGCACTTGCACTTTAGCACTGGATAGCAAAACAGAGTCAAGCCCACATCAACAACGTGGGACACGGATGCAAAAAGTTTAGGGAGACCACGCCAAGGATGCCAAGTCTAACAATAGTCAGTAAAGTTAACTATATTGGTTGATGCAGAAGTTTATGGAGAGGTTTAGGAAGGACGTTTGGATGAGGAGTGTGTCAAAGGTAAAGATCCAGTTGTGGTGCATGGAAATGGAGAGAGTGGAACCACAAGAAGGTTTGGAAGGGTTGTTATCATACTGAAAAGGTTGGAAGATTTTGTGTATGAGTGAGCTGTGGAAAGCAAGCCCAATCCAATTGTCTTTTCAGCTGCCACTACCATTGTTTTATCATGGAAATTATTCTGTCCTTGTTAACTTTGCAGATGTTTCTGTTTGTGGTGGAATGTTTAATGTTGGGAAAGGAGGTATGTCTGTGTGGTGTTGGAAGGAAGAAGAGTGGGGTTGAGTATGGGGATGGCACCTTAAGTAGCAGCTTTGCTTTCATCACATGTTGTGATTCCAAAGTTGTCTGGAGTATCGCTGGGAATGCAACTGAGGGCAGTTGGACAAATGCCATGAAAGGGTCAGCAGCAGTGCAATGTTGAGACTAGGATTACCTTTGGAATAAAGCTTTCATTCTACAAACTTACAGCATGGAAATTGTTGAACTAATATTAGCGTTTTATATCAATGCTTGCTTTTCTAGGTATAATTATTTTTTTTAAATGGTATTTGTCCACCTTTCATTTCACTTTTTTAATGCAGCAATATTCTTAGTAGTCATCAATCTACTTTTTGCCAGGGCAGAAGCACAGAACTAATTGCAGTCCCTGCCTTACATGATTTGCAACTAATTGTTGCTAATGGAGGACTGGGGCCTTGGTCTTGCATGACTTGCCTGGAGTCTTTCGCACTATTGACCGCACTATCTTGGTTTCAAAGCTTGCTGATATTGGTATTTCCGGATCCTTTCTGAAGTGTACAATATCTTTCCTGAGAGAACGTAAACAAGTAATAGTGACAGTTCCCTTCTGCACAGAACCTAGGATTCTCTGTTGTAGTATCACCTCTGCTATTTTTTATTATATACATGCGGTCATTAACTTGACCTTTATATGCAGCCGGAGCACCTTTGTCCATCACACTAAATGCAAACAACTGATCTTCGGAATAACTAAAGTAGATCTAACATCTCTCAATAGACAGTTCAGTTTAAGGATTTTTTGTCCAATATTCAATTATGGATATCTGATCATTTATTCAATTAATTTTGCCAAACTGAATTGTTGAATTACCTCTCCAAATGCTTGCTCACTAGATGGTGCCTGGTTGGAAACAATAGGCTACTGATCACATCCTTATGGCTCAGCTTGTAATCTTGGTATCCACATTGATGACAACATAACTTTTAATACCCAGGCTGCAAATGTTTCTAAAGCTTATGTCTGACAGCTCATGACATTAAAAGCTTTACTCCCTATCATCTATTCTAATCACACTATAATGGTAGTACATGCTCAGATCAGTCTGAATTAGGGGCCAGATGTACGAAATTGCAATGTTGCATTTCTTAAATAGCGACTTCATAATAATCGATATTTAAGAAATTGCATAATGCTATGTACAAAGATACTGATTTCCTTATAGCAATTCCTACAAAGTAGGCATTGCTATTAGGAATTCGGTATTAAGAAATCCCATTGCATTTTAGTCAATGAGCCGGGTTTGCATTTCCTAAATAGCAATTTCTTAATGCAATGGGAAAAGGTCCCTCTTGGTGCACCCCAAAAATAGGGGTGCACCTGTAGGCCACACATATGGGCCATGTGTGTGTTCTATTGCAAAAAAAAAAAAAAAACTTTTAAAATTACACCTGGTTACCACCGACTTCAAGTCATTGTATATTTCATCTCCAAAATGCCCAAATTGCATTTTGGAAATGAATGGTACATCAGAATAGGAAATGCAAATAGGAAATCCCTATTTGCATTTCCTATTCTGGGTTTTGCAAAATGCGATTTTTACAGGGTAGAAATTTCCATTTGTGATTTCTTAAAGGTCTATGTACATTAGAAGAGCTCAGTTTGCATTTCCTATTGGCCCGAAAAACCGATTCGGACCGGTAAAAATGCAAACAGGCTTCATACATATGCCCTAGATTACACAACTGGCATTCACTTATCCTCCTCAGAGCTTAATTTGAAACAAAGTTACACTGCAGTGCAGTGGCTCTTTTCTGGAGACCACTGCAGTTTGTACCACCCGTTGCCCCAGCAAGCGCCGACAATGACAATACCAACACACCTATTAACCATTGCACTCCTAAAACTGTGACAATTCAGATTACTGTAGGCCACCAAAACCTATAAGGATGGCATTTGGCAGGTATTATTAAAGTATAATGATTTTTTTTAACAATGTTGTGTTCATCCCAAAATTTGGCAGACAGCGCCACAGTGTACTAAACTGTCAGGAGTGTCAGTGTTGAGAATTTTGGGCCAAGCACCAGAAACCAACATCTCAAATTAAACACTAATCCTCCCCTAATAAAATATTTCACTGGCTTCAACAAGTGCAAAATTTTGCTGCACAACTTATTACTCATATCTCAAAAAGAACTTGCATAACCCGCATCCTGCAAAAATGGTTGCCAATAAAAAAGTTACTTTCTTATCTATAGTGATTATCCATGAAATAGCCCTGCAAGGTTCTCCAGATTTTCTAGCCACCAAATGTTCTCTCTTTGCTACTGGTAGAGCCTTATGATGGGTAATTCTTTTCATCTTAATCTTTCTGATGGATACTCCTATCTGCAGATTTCTCACCTTGTGAATACCCTCAGCTGGATCCAATAGTTTTCTCAGCATCTCTTTGTGCATTGGTAGATGGGATTTTGTGGCTCGCTGTCAGGTCCACTGTGCCCCGGATGTGCCATTGAGGCCTCTACATGAGCACTATCTCCAAGCACTGACATCAATTCCCTTATGTCTACATCTTCTGATGCACACCCAGAGCTTGATCCCTCAATTCTGGCAGAACCTGACAGAAGTTATTGACACCCAAAAAAAATATGTGTGCAATGGACATGTCCTCTCCAAATATTACAGGATTCAAACAGTGTAAGGACTGCAGCAAACATATGGGTGTGACAGAGCCTAATGAGGTCTGTCTCTGGAGTCGCGGCTCCAAGCACAATTTGAGGTTGTGCAAAGATGAATGCACAGGACATCCGTGACCACAAATCCAAGTTGTGTATCTCAGATTACCACCAGAAATCAAAGAAAACCAGGTCTCTGTCAGAGTCAAGGGAGTGGATGTGCTCTGGTTCCCAAGGCTGATCTTGTGATCAATCATCTTTGTGATAAATATCTTCAGAAAGCCCAAGAAGAAGAAACATAGAAAGTTGAAGCCTAGTTCCTTATCATCCTGCCACTTCCTTAACCCCTTCGCTGCCAGGCCTTTTCCCCCTCCTGTCCCAGGCCTTTTTTTGCCTATGTGGAATAGTTCTCGATTAGGCCCTCATAACTTTTTGTCCACATAAGCTACCCACGCCAAATATGGGTCCTTTTTTCCAACATCCTAGGGATTCTAGAGGTACCCAGACTTTGTGGGTTCCCCTGAAGGAGGCCAAGAAATTAGCCAAAATACAGTGAAATTTTCGTTTTTTTCAAAAACATGGGAAAAAGGGGCTGCAGAATAAGGCTTGTGGTTTTTTCCCTGAAAATGGAATCACCAAAGGGTTTGTGGTGCTAAAATCACCAGCTCCCCAGCTTTCAGGAACAGGTAGGCTTGAATCAGATAACCCAATTTTTCAACATCATTTTGGCATTTTACTGGAACATACTCCATTTTAATGATTTTTTGTGCTTTCAGCCTCCTTCTAGTCAGTGACAGAAATGGACATGAAACCAATGGTAGATCCCAGAAACCTAAACATTTCTGAAAAGTAGTCAACATTTTGAATTCAGCAAGGGATAATTTGTGTAGATCCTACAAAGGTTTCCTACAGAAAATAACAACTGAAATAAAAAAATATTGAAATCGAGGTGAAAGAAACAGCAATTTTTCTCTACATTTTACTGCGTAACTTTTTCCTGCAATGTCTGATTTTTTAAAGCAATATACCGTTAGTCTGATGGACTCTTCTGGTTGCGGGGATTTATACGGCTTGTAGGTTCATCAAGAACCCTGGGTACCCAGAGCCAATAAATGAGCTGCACCCTGCAGTTGGATTTCATTCTATACCGGGTATACAGCAATTCATTTGCTGAAATATAAAGAGTGAAAAACAGCTATCAAGAAAACCTTTGTATTTCCAAAATGGGCACAAGATAAGGTGTTGAGGAGCAGTGGTTATTTGCACATCTCTGAATTCCGGGGTGCGCATACTAGCATGTGAATTACAGGGCATTTCTCAAATAGACGTCTTTTTTACACACTCTCTTATATTTGGAAGGAAAAAATGTAGAGAAAGACAAGGGGCAATTACACTTGTTTTGCTATTCTATGTTCCCCCAAGTCTCCCGATAAAAATGATACCTCACTTGTGTGGGTAGGCCTAGCGCCTGCGACAGAAAATGCCCCAAAACACAACGTGGACACATCACATTTTTCTACAGAAAACAGAAGTGGTTTTTGCAAAGTGCCTACCTGTAGATTTTGGCCTCTAGCTCAGCCGGCAGCTAGGGAAACCTACTAAACCTGTGCATTTTTGAAAACTAGAGACCTAGGGGAATCCAAGATGGGGTGACTTGTGGGGCTATCACCAGGTTCTGTTACACAGAATCGTTTGCAAACCTCAAGATTTGGCTAAAAAAACATGTTTTCCTCACATTTCGGTGACAGAAAGTTCTGGAATGTGAGAGGAGCCACAAACTTCCTTCCACCCAGCGTTCCCCCACGTCTCACGCTAAAAATGATACCTCGCTTGTGTTGGTGCGCCTAGTGCCTGCGACAGGAAATGCCCCAAAACACAATGTGGACACATCACATTTTTCTACAGAAAACAGAGGTGTTTTTTGCTAAGTGCCTACCTGTAGATTTTAGCCTATAGCTCAGCCGGCACATAGGGAAACCTACCAAACCTGTGCATTTTTAAAAACTAGAGACCTAGGGCAATCCAAGATGGGGTGACTTGTGGGGCTCTCGCCAGGTTCTGTTACCCAGAATCCTTTGCAAACCTCAAAATTTAGCTAAAAAAAAACTTGTTCCTCACATTTCGGTGACAGAAAGTTCTGGAATCTGAGAAGAGCCACAAATTTCCTTCCACCCAGCGTTCACCCTATTCTACCGCTAAAAATGATACCTCACTTGTGTGGGTAGGCCTAGCGCCTGCGACAGAAAATGCCCCAAAACACAACGTGGACACATCACATTTTTCTGCAGAAAACAGAAGTGGTTTTTGCAAAGTGCCTACCTGTTGATTTTGGCCTCTAGCTCAGCCGGCAGCTAAGGAAACCTACCAAACCTGTGCATTTTTGAAAACTAGAGACCTAGGGAAATCCAAGATGGGGTGAGTTGTGGAGCTCTCACCAGGTTCTGTTACACAGAATCCTTTGTAAACCTCGAAAGGTAGCTAAGAAAACACTTTTTCCTCACATTTCGGTGACAGAAAGTTCTGGAATCTGAGAGGAGCCACAAATTTCCTTCCGCCCAGCGTTCCCCCAAGTCTCCCTATAAAAATGATACCCCACTTGTGTGTGTAGGCCTAGCGCCCGCGACAGGAAATGCCCCAAAACCCAACATGGACACATCACATTTTTCTACAGAAAACAGAGGTGTTTTTTGCAAAGTGCAAACCTGTAGGTTTTGGCCTATAGCTCAGCCGGCACCTAGGGAAACCTACCAAACCTGTGCATTTTTTAAAACTAGAGACCTAGGGGATTTCCAAGATGGGGTGACTTGTGGGGCTCTCACCAGGTTCTGTTACCCAGAATCCTTTGCAAACCTCAAGATTTGGCTAAACAAACATGTTTTCCTCACATTTCGGTGACAGAAAGTTCTGGAATCTGGGAGGAGCCACAAATTTCCTTCCACACAGCGTTCGCCTGAGTCTCCTGCTAAAAATGATACCTCACTTGTGTTGGTAGGCCTAGCGTACACGACAGAAAATGCCCCAAAACACAACGTGGACACATCACATTTTTCTACAGAAAACAGAAGTGTTTTTTGCAAAGTGCCTACCTGTAGATTTTGGCCTCTAGCTCAGCCGGCAGCTAGGGAAACCTACCAAACCTGTGCCTTTTTGAAAACTAGAGACCTAGGGAAATCCAAGATGGGGTGACTTGTGGGGCTCTCACCAGGTTCTGTTACCCAGAATCCTTTGCAAACCTTAAAATTTGGCTAAAAAAAAAATGTTTCCTCAGATTTCGGTGACAGAAAGTTCTGGAATCTGAGAGGAGCCACACATTCCCTTCCACCCAGCGTTCCCCCAATTCTCCCGATAAAAATTATACCTTACTTGTGTGGGTGCGCCTAGTGCCTGCGACAGGAAATGCCCTAAAACACAACGTGGACACATCACATTTTTCTACAGAAAACAGAGGTGTTTTTTGCAAAGTGCCTACCTGTAGATTTTGTCCTCTAACTCAGCCGGCACCTAGGAAAAGCTACCAAACCTGTGCATTTTTTAAACTAGAGACCTAGGGGAATCCAAGAGGGTGACTTGTGGGGCTTTCACCAGTTTCTGTTACCCAGAATCCTTTGCAAACCTCAAAATGTGGCTAAGAAAACACATTTTCCTCACAATTCGGTGACAGAAAGTTCTGGAATCTGAGAGGAGCCACACATTTCCTTCCACCCAGCGTTCCCCCAAGTCTCCTGATAAAAATGATACCTTACTTGTGTGGGTGGGCCTAGTGCCTGCGACAGGAAATGCCCCAAAACACAACGTGGACACATTACATTTTTCTACCGAAACCAGGGGTGTTTTTTGCAAAGTGCCTACCTGTAGATTTTGGCCTCTAGCTCAGCCGGCACCTAGGGAAACCTACCAAACCTGTGCATTTTTGAAAACTAGAGACCTAGGGAAATCCAAGATGGGGTGTCTTGTGGGGCTCTCACCAGATTCTTTTACTCAGAATCCTTTGCAAACCTTAACTTCTGATGGATACAACTACCTGTGGATTCCTCACCTGATGAATACTCCCATGGCGCCAGCATTTGACGGAAATCTTCTTACTAGTCTCTGCACGTCGACGAGGACGTCACTCTAGCCCACGCGACGCCGTCTGACGTCATACAGGCAATAAGAAGTCCTCGCCGACGTGCCGATGACAGTTCCCTTTTTTCCGTGCATTCGAAACGGTTATCTTCGAGGGAGTTACTGTTACCTTCGTGGTTACAGTGTATTGTCTGCTGCGTAGTCTTCTCTGCGGTAACAATGTCTCAGAGGAAGTCGGGTTTCAAGCCCTGTCGAGAGTGTGGGGGCAAGATGTCAGTTACAGATCCTCACTCCGACTGTCTATGGTGTTTGAGCTCCGACCACGACGTCTCGACTTGCGATTCATGTCAACACATGAATCCGAAGGCCCTCAAAGAGCGCGAGGCCAAGTTATTTATGGCAAAGTCAAAGAAGAAGGAGAAACATCATAAGAAGTCTTCTTCGCCAAGGTCTCACCGGCGTCATCGAGACTCCCGGCGCCGTAGAGACTCACGACGTCACTCCAGCAAGGAGTCTCGTTCGAGGTCACCTTCGGCTCGGCGTCGGAGGACTTGGGAGGTCAGCCCCACGGTCACGCCGCATCCATCGACGCCGTTGCCCTCTCCGGCGTCACCGACTTCACCTGGTCAGGCGTCAGTGATTGAGGTGGTGCAGCCTCTTGTGTTTTCTCCGGCGTCGCAGACGTCGAGGCCGGCGTCGGGGTCGCCCTCGATCCAGGCACCCCAGTATCCGGCTTTTCCCACTCCTGGAGCCGATAGTACCGCGTTTCTTAATGCGATGTATACCATCTTTCAGCAGATGGCTCCAGGAGCTGCTCCGGCTGGTCCTTCGGGGCCCTTGGCCTTTTCGTTGGGTGATCCTGCGCCTCTTCGGCCGGCACCCTTTATGCCCTTTCTCCCTTTTGGGAATGTGGGCTCGGCGCCGGTGCCGGCGTCGGTGGCCGCTCCGGTGGCTTCGGATGTTTCGGCCCCGGAGGTTGCCCCTCCGTCGAAGTCAGGATTTTGGCCTGTGACTCCGGTTGGTCCATCGGCTCCAAGACCTCGTCCTCCGGCTCCTGCCTCGGCGCCGAAGCTGCCTGTGGCGCCGGACGCGGCGTCAGATGCTTCTGGAGATCGGCGCCGTTCTTCGACGTCGGCGGAGGCCATGTCGACTCCGCGTATCGAGGAGAGACTTCATTCGAGGAGGCGTGCTCTCCGTCTTTTAGAAGAGCAAGAGTACCAGCGAGTCCTAGAGGAGGGAGAGATTGAGGACTCTGGAGACGGACTGCATGGTCTGGATACAGCCAGTGGGCTGGACACTTCCCCTGAGTGGGACCTTTCATCTCCAGGGGAATATACGGGGGAGGCTGCTTCCTTTCATGCTGTGGTGAGGAAGGCAGCGAGCTTTTTGGACCTGCCTTTGCCGGTGGCAGAGGCAAAGCAGAATTTGCTGACAGAGGTATTGCATCCGGCCTCTGCTGCAGCTGAGCCTCTCTTGCCATTTAATGAGGCTTTGCTGGATCCGGTGTTGGAGGTGTGGAAGAAGCCGGTGTCTTCCTCGGCCGTTCATAGGGCTGTGGCCAGGAGGTATCGAGCTGCACCATCTGACCCTGGCTTTCTCTCTAGACACCCTACGCCGGAGAGCTTGGTGGTGCAAGCCTCCTGTTCCTCAAAGTCAGCGCCTGGTTCCTTCCCGACGGTGCCTGGAGACAGAGACTCCAAGAAACTGGATGCGCAGTCCAAGAAAATATTTTCGTCATGCAGTTTGGCGTTGAAGGCCACCAACGCCACGTGCATTCTGGGGAGGTACATCCATGCGCTGATGGATGATATTTCGTCTTCATTCACGGAGCTTCCCCAGGGTCTTTTGGATGTGGTCTCGGACGCCCAGGCTGCCGCGACCCAGATTATCCAGTCTGGGCTGGACACGACCGACTCGGTGGCCAGGGCGATGGGCACGGCTGTGGTGGCAAGAAGACAGGCCTGGCTCCGAAACTCAGGGTTCTCTGCGGATGTGCAGTCGACCCTGCTGGACCTCCCGTTTGATGGGGACAGACTGTTTGGAGCCAAGGCAGATTCAGCCTTGGAACGATTTAAGGAGTGCAGAGCCACAGCCAAATCGTTAGGACTGCAAGCTCCTTCTTCCTCTGCCTCTTCTAGAATTTTCAGGAGGTTTCGGGGATTTGGGCGTGGCTCTTATTCCTCTTCCTTTCGGGGGAGGTTCCAGCAACCCGCCTCTTCCCTCCCCTATAGGTCATTTAGAGGGAGGGGGAGGGGTGGGGTCCGTACCAGAGGAGCCTCTCAACAGCACTCTGCCTCTTCCTCGTCCTCTGGAGGGGTGCAGCAGGGGAAGCAGCCTTAGGCTTCCACCGTTTCCCACTCACTCCTCTCCTGTAGGGGGCAGATTACAGCGTTTTCTCCACAAGTGGAAGTCTATCACAACGGACACTTGGGTTCTCGGCATTGTGGGAAAAGGCTACGCCCTTCCCTTTCGGGAGTTCCCGCACCTCATCCCGCCCCGCCCATCTTATTGTTCAGAAGAACACCTCCTGTTGCTAGAACAGGAGGTTCAAGTCCTCCTTTCAAAGGGCGCGGTAGAGTTGGTCCCAGAGCAGGAAAAGGGTCGAGGTTGTTACTCAAGATACTTCCTGATTCCCAAAAAGGATGGTCAGTTGAGACCAATCCTGGATCTGAGGATCTTGAATTGGTTCCTCAAACAGGAAAAGTTCAAGATGCTGACCCTAGCACAGGTGCTTTTGGCGTTGAACAAGGAAGATTGGATGGTGTCTGTCGACTTGCAGGATGCTTACTTTCATATCCCGATACTCAAGTCGCACAGGAAGTATCTCCGGTTTGTGGTAGGGTCGCAGCACTATCAGTTTGCGGTCCTCCCGTTTGGTCTTACTTCAGCACCTCGAGTCTTCACAAAGGTGATGTCAGTGGTTGCGGCGGAGCTCAGAAGGAAGGGGATAGCAGTATTCCCTTACTTGGACGACTGGTTGATCAAAGCCAAGTCCCCGGAGCTTGTGTCGCATCATCTGCAGTCAACAACCCAGTTGTTGTTCGACCTGGGCTTTTCGGTGAACGTGCCCAAATCTCACCTGGAGCCCTCTCAGCGCCTCCTGTTCATAGGGGCAGTACTGGATACAACATTGAGTCGAGCCTTTCCTCCGCCTCAGCGGATTCAAGATATTCAGGAATTGGTTCCAATGTTTCGAAATGGAGCGGTAGTTCCAGTCCTCAAGGTCCTTCGTCTGCTCGGTCGGTTCGCCTCCTGCATTCTGTTGGTCACGCATGCTCGCTGGCACATGAGGGCTCTTCAGTGGTGCCTCCGAAGGCAGTGGTCTCAACACAAGGGAGATTTAGAAGGTACTGTCAAGATCTCCAGAGATGCTGCTGTGGAATTGAAGTGGTGGATTGCGGGCAACAATCTTTCACAGGGGAAGCCGTTCGCGCAGTCGCCACCAGTGGCCACGGTAATAACGGATGCCTCCACCCTAGGATGGGGAGCTCATCTGGGGGATCTGGAGATCAAAGGGCTTTGGTCTCCAGAGGAACAGGTGTTTCATATCAATCTGTTGGAGTTACGGGCTGTACGTTTGGCTCTCAAGGCCTTCCTCCCATCCCTTCGTGGTCAGTCGGTACAGGTCCTGACGGACAATACTACCACGATGTGGTACATAAACAAACAGGGAGGAGTAGGGTCGTACCTTCTCTGCAGAGAAGCTCTTCGGCTATGGTCCTGGGCAAAGGACCATCAGATTTGCTTGGTGGCAAATCATCTGGCCGGGGTCTTGAATGTACGTGCGGACAGTCTCAGTCGCCAATTCTCGGCAGACCACGAGTGGCGTCTCCATCCAGATCAAGTCTGTTTAATCTTCCAGATGTGGGGGTTTCCTCGGATAGATCTGTTTGCCACTCGGGAGAACGCGCATTGCCCGTTATTCTGCAGCCTCCAGTATCCGATGCAGGGAGCGTTGGGGGACGCGTTTCAGATAACCTGGTGCGACCAGTTGCTTTACGCGTTTCCCCCCATACCCTTGATTCCTCGAGTGTTGAGGAAAATTCGCCAAGACCGGGCCCAAGTCATCTTAATAGCTCCGGATTGGCCAAGGAGGGTATGGTACTCCGACCTTCTCCAACTCTCACTGTGCCCTCCGCTCCGTCTCCCTCTCAGGGCAGACCTCCTCTCGCAGTCGCAGGGGCAGGTTTTACACCCCAACCTCCAGAGTCTGCACCTACATGCTTGGAGATTGAACGGGGCAACCTGAGTTCCTTCTCTCTCCCACCTGATGTAGTGGATGTTATCTTAGCGGCCAGGCGACACTCCACTAAATCTATCTACGCTAATAGGTGGTCTAATTTTGTTATGTGGTGTGGAGAGAGACAGATTGATCCCTTACATGCTCATCTGTCACATGTTTTGTCTTTTGCACTGTCTCTAGCGCAGAAAGGTTGTGCAGTAGCTACCATTAAGGGTTATTTGTCGGCCTTGTCAGCCTTCATTTGTCTTCCAGACCAACCATCGTTATTTAAATCCCCTATTGTTCTCAGATTCTTGAAAGGTCTTCTGAATCAATATCCTCCAAAACCATTCGTTATGCCTCAATGGGATTTGTCCTTGGTCCTGACTTTCCTTATGGGGTCCCCTTTTGAGCCTATGCATTCTTGCCCCTTAAGGTATTTGGTTATTAAAACAGTATTCCTGGTAGCTATAACATCTGCAAGGAGAGTGAGTGAGTTGCAGGCCTTATCGGTTAAACCCCCTTATATAACGTTTTATGGGGATAAGGTGGTGTTGAGGACCAAGGCTGCTTTCCTTCCGAAGGTTGTTTCACCCTTCCATTTGGCTCAGACAATCACTTTGTCCACGTTTTATCCTCCGCCTCATCCTTCAAAGGAGGAAGAAAGACTACATCGCCTGGACCCAAAAAGGGCGTTGAGCTTCTATATCGACAGAATGAAGGATATCAGGCTGGAGGATCAGCTGTTTGTCGGATACGTGGGCAAGAGGAGAGGAAAGGCAGTCCACAAGAGAACACTCTCCAGGTGGGTTGTTCTTTGCATTAAAATCTGTTACTCTTTGGCAAAGAAGGATCCGCCTGAGGGCATTAGAGCTCACTCCACCAGAGCTAAGTCGGCCTCTTCGGCCTTGGCCAGGGGTGTTCCTGTGGTTGACATCTGCAAGGCCGCAACTTGGTCGTCCCTTCACACTTTTGTGAAACATTACTGTTTGGACTCTGAGGTCAGAAGGGACGGTCATTTTGCACGGTCAGTGCTGCAGGATTTCTTGGTTTGACCATTTAGGCACCCACCGCCGGGCGTGGTACTGCTTTGGGACTCTATTCATCAGGTGAGGAATCCACAGGTAGTTGTATCCATCAGAAGAACGAGTTACTTACCTTCGGTAACGACTTTTCTGGTGGATACATTAGCTACCTGTGGATTCCTCACGGTCCCACCCGCCTCCCCGTTGCCTTTTTGGTCTCTCCAAGCAATCCTTGAGTGTGCTCCTTTTGGTCTTCAAAGTTGCAATACATTTTGCATGTATGATATTTGTATATATGTGTATATTTATATATAAATCTATATATATATTGGGTATATACATGATTCGTATGTATAAATATATTTATTTGTTTAAAAAAAAAAAAAAAAAGAAAAAGGTTATATTAAATCTACAGCTATTTTATTGCAATGTTGTGTGATTTACAATATTAAGAGATGTTGCTTTGCTCTTTCATTGCATTGGGTTATTATTATTATTCTCATGCACGTAAAAAATGTTGGTACTGTCATCGGCACGTCGGCGAGGACTTCTTATTGCCTGTATGACGTCAGACGGCGTCGCGTGGGCTAGAGTGACGTCCTCGTCGACGTGCAGAGACTAGTAAGAAGATTTCCGTCAAATGCTGGCGCCATGGGAGTATTCATCAGGTGAGGAATCCACAGGTAGCTAATGTATCCACCAGAAAAGTCGTTACCGAAGGTAAGTAACTCGTTCATTTGGCTAATAAAACACTTTTTCCTCACATTTCGGTGACAGAAAGTTCTGGAATCTGAGAGGAGCCACACATTTCCTTCCACCCAGCGTTCCCCCAAGTCTCCTGATAAAAATGATACCTTACTTGTGTGGGTGGGCCTAGTGCCTGCGACAGGAAATGCCCCAAAACACAACGTGGACACATTACATTTTTCTACCGAAACCAGGGGTGTTTTTTGCAAAGAGCCTACCTGTAGATTTTAGCCTATAGCTCAACCGGCACCTAGGGAAACCTACCAAACCTGTGCATTTTTGAAAACTAGAGACCTAGGGTAATCCAAGATAGGTTGTCTTGTGGGGCTCTCACCAGGTTCTGTTACCCAGAATCCTTTGCAAACCTCAAAATTGAGCTAAAAAAGCACCTTTTCCTCACATTTCGGTGACAGAAAGTTCTGGAATCTGAGAGGAGCAACAAATTTCCTTCCACCCAGCGTTCCCCCAAGTCTCCCGACAAAAATGATACCTCAATTTTGTGGGTAGGCCTAGCGCCCGCGATAGGAAATGCCCCAAAACACAACGTGGACACATCACATTTTTCGGCAGAAAACAGAGGTGTTTTTTGCTAAGTGCCTACCTGTAGATTTTAGCCTATAGCTCAGCCGGCACATGGGGAAACCTACCAAACCTGTGCATTTTTGAAAACTAGAGACCTAGGGCAATCCAAGGTGGGGTGACTTGTAGGGCTCTCTCCAGGTTCTGTTACCCAGAATCCTTTGCAAACCTCAAAATTTAGCTAAAAAAAAACTTGTTCCTCACATTTCGGTGACAGAAAGTTCTGGAATCTGAGAAGAGCCACAAATTTCCTTCCCCCCAGCATCCCCCCTATTCTACCGCTAAAAATGATACCTCACTTGTGTGGGTAGGCCTAGCGCCTGCGACAGAAAATGCCCCAAAACACAACGTGGACACATCACATTTTTCTACAGAAAACAGAAGTGGTTTTTGCAAAGTGCCTACCTGTAGATTTTGGCCTCTAGCTCAGCCGGCAGCTAGGGAAACCTACCAAACCTGTGCATTTTTGAAAACTAGAGACCTAGGGAAATCCAAGATGGGGTGAGTTGTGGAGCTCTCACCAGGTTCTGTTACACAGAATCCTTTGCAAACCTCAAGATTTGGGTAAAAAACACGTTTTCCTCACATTTTGGTGACAGAAAGTTCTGGAATCTGAGAGGAGCCACAAATTTGCTTCCACCCAGAGTTCCGCCAAGTCTCCCAATAAAAATAATACCTCACTTGTATGGGTGGGCCAGGTGCCTGCAACAGTAAAAGGCCACAAACTTGTAGAGATTATGGGGATATCACAGCAAGTTGAAAAGCACGTATTCTTCTTTTATACATCTTTAGGCTGACTCTGCTTTGGGGACCCACACAAGTGAGGTGTCATTTTACTTGGGAGACTGAGGGGAATGCTGGGGAGTAGGAATTTTGTGCTGGAGCGGTGATCGCACAAAGAAAAGACAGGAAAATATGCTTTTTTAAGCAAATTTTGAGGGTTGCAGAGGAGTCTAGGTAAGAAAATGTTGGGGGATCCACGCAAGCCACACCTCCCTGGACTCCTTGAGGGGTCTAGTTTAAAAAATGTCTGGGTTTGGTAGGTTTCCCTAGATAAAGGCTGCACCTAGGACCGAAAACATAGGTGCCCCCTCTCTCCCAAAAACAGGTAGTTTTGTAATATATCATTTTGATGTGTCCACATACGTCTGTGATGTGCCAAACACTAAAATTGTGAAAAGAAATGCAAGCGCCACGCCACGCACACCACCATCACTTTTTTTTTGTTTATAAACAACAAAGAAACTAATAACTAATTATAAAATAAGTAGAAAACTACAAACACAAAAGCTCTAACTAAATACATGACAGTAATGCCAACCGTGAAATATATATATATATATATATAAAATAGGCAGTTTCGCTCACGGTATTTCCCAAAAGTTTTTCTTGGTGTGGTAACTTCTAAAACAGCCAGGCACCCACAGCCCAGGCTTTGAAGGGCAATCGGAACAGTACATCCATCTCTCCCTCCGGATTGCTCTCCGGGCACATACTCTACATTTCTTTGTGGGCAAGTCTTTTTTGGGAGTGGGAGGAATGTGATCTGGAAAGGGCCGATCTTTCAATCTAGCCACATCCTCCACCGCTTCTACTCTAGGAACTCTTGCCTGTTCCACCACAATAAGGCTCTCTATCACTAACTCCTGAAATTTAACAAATGTCATCCTTGACTCAGGTGAACAATCCTTGAACACAATAAAAGCATTAAAAGTTGCCAAATGAAATAAATGTAGGGCCAACTTGTTATACCACACGTAAGACTTACGAAGAGCAGTGTACGGTTCCAACCTCTGATCTACTCTATCAACACCATCCGTGTGCCTATTGTAGCACAAAATGCACGCAGGTTTGCGCACTTCCGCAACCTGACCCCAAACAGTCACAGGGGGAGTACTCTCATCATGGATGGTAGATAGATTGTACACATCCCTCCTGTCTGAAAATTTCATAGCTAGCATCTCATTATTCCGCAAGCCACTGCACTGTCCCCTCTCAAGTTTTTTACAGACAAGGTCCATTGGATAGCCTTTCCGGATAGAACGGATTGTTCCACAAGCAACAGTGTCCACTCTAAACAAATCCTTGAACAACTGCACTCCAGTGTAGAAATTATCTACGTACAAATGGTGACCTTTATTAAACAGTCGTCTACCAAGTTCCCACACAATTTTTTCGCTAACTCCAAAAGTGGCCGGACAACCAGGAGGGTCAATACTGGAATCCCTACCAGTGTAGACCTGGAAATTATACACATATCCTGTACTGCTTTCTGACAGCATATACAATTTAATCCCATACCGTGCTCTCTTACTAGGAATGTACTGCTTAAAAACTAAACGCCCCTTGAAAAGGACCAAAGACTTGTCCACACTTATCTCTGTGCCTGGAACATATACCTCTGAAAAACGATCTACAAAGTGGTCAAGGACAGGCCTACAATCCTTTCCTTTCCCCCTGTGTCTGTTTTCCCTCCCAAAACCCCCAAAAAGGGAAGGACTCACTTCTTTGTGGTCCTCTCCCACGATGCGCTGGAAAGAAAATGAGCAGGGGTGTGGGTGGGGGGCCCACAGGGGGAGCCCGTGGGCCGGGTGCAGGACGAGGTGATCTCGGCACCGGCACCTTGGACGAGATCACCTCGTCCAAGGCACAGAACGGGTTAAAGAGGAGTTGTGTGATACCCCATGCACCTCCAGACGGAGACCTCGGTCTCCATCCTCAGAACTGACTCCAGCTCTCATCCTGATGTGCCCCATTTTCCGGCTCCATCTGCTACATCACAACAACTTAGAGTTCAAAGAGACCATTGATAGAATCTCTGGTACCTGACCGGATCCCTCTGGATCGTCTATAGGCACTAAGGACCTGAGATGACTTCCAGTCAGTTCAGCACCTGTGTATTCCCTCTGATGCTTGATGTGCCACTTGACCCCTTCCCGAGGCCCAACTTGACTCCAGGCATGGCATGAACAAGTGTAACCACCGCACTCATATAGCGTATTGCTCAGATATGGTACATAGAATTCTGGAACATAGTAAATTCATAAGAAAATCATTCAAGGTCCATTCTCATGTTCCAGTAGTTCCTTTATTCGGATTGTTGATCCACAGTATGTTCACACAAGGCACAGCCAAGCCAGAGGCTCTGTATGGCACCATGTCCAATGCAACAACTTCGAGTGTCGACACTGATGCCTCCGGAGGGGAAGCAGTTTGTCCTTTTGGACTCTGAGATGAATCAACCAACGATGTTCCACCCACTTCTGCTGCTCCCCCTCTCTGACCTGGAGATGCCCCTCAACAATATTACAGCCCTGACCGTGATGATGACAGTGAAAGCCAACTATATGATGAGGAGAACTTATTTTGTGAACTTCATGATGCCAGTAGGATAGACACATCTCCCAACACTGGCTCCACTCACCCACCCAGATGCCTCCTTTGTCACATCCATTAGGAGGGCAGTGGAGGTTTTGGACCTTGTATCATTAACCACTGAGATCAAGACCAACTTCCTCATAGACGCCCTTCATCCAGGAAAGGTGCCAATAGACTCTCCTTCTGTTCAATGAGGTCCTCAATGGCACCTCACAGCTAGGAACTTGCCCACCACATCCCTAGTTAAGACACAGATTGCAAGGCAGTATAGACCTCTGCAGTGAGATCCAGCCTTCCTCTTGCAACACCCTATGCCAGAGAACCTGATACTACAGGCCTCAACAAGCATGCTCAACCCTAATGTGTTCCCAACTACCTCACCATGCAGAGGCAAAACACATGAAGGTATTCGTAAAACAAATGTTCTCCATAGACAGCCTTGCCCTCAGATCAGTGAAGATCAGCTGCCTCATAAGAAGAGAATTGCAAATGCTATGGGACAGGGTGGCGGACATCTGCCTAATAGATTCCAGCACATACCAGAGCCACCTGCACGTGCCTCATTCAGGATGACCAGGACACAGTGAAATATTCTATCTGCTTGGGCCTGGGCACTACAGACTGTCTGGTTGAGGTAGTCAGGACCAGTGTGGTGCTTGGGCACCATGCTTGGATCTGCACAATAGGATTTTTGAGCGTCTTCCAACAGTCCCTTGTGAACATGCCATTAGATGGCATGCGTCTTTTGGGAGACAAGGGGGGCTGAGTCCCGGAGTTTTTAAGAAAAACGCAAAGCAACAGCTCGCGCCCTTGGCTTGACCCTGCTTACAGGACAATTTCCTCAACAATTGTGTCCCTTTTGAGGCTTTGGAAGGGGATTCCAGCAACATCAGCATCAGAGCTTGCTTCCACAGCAACAAGCCTCTGAAGCCTTTCGAGGCAGAAGATAGGGTTCTGGCCATCGGCACCAGGCCCCCAGGAGCAAAGAACTACTCAAACCTCCCTTCCCCCCTCCTGCAGCCTCCGCAAAAGCATTTTAATTGGCCAGCAGCTACATATTATCGCCCAGTGGGGGGTATGCCCCCTGAATATCAAACCAACAATAATCAGCTGGGCAGAATATTGATGCCAAAATATATTAAAAAAACATAAACAGGTAAGTAATTCTAGATTTTCTATAACTAACTCCACATATATGTACCTCTGCAGTGCAAAAATATTCAAGGTACATAGATGCGGAGTTGAGAATAGTACATTTATATTTCCCTATAAGGACTTCCTTCTGTTAGTTTGTCCCTTGATACTCTGTCCTCAATATTCTTATATCACAATATTGTTGGTGTTGATATTCAGTAGTACAATCTGGTGGTAGGTCATACCAACTTTTACCTCCATCTGTGGAGGAGCATCATATCGGACCAGTGGGTGCTCCAAATTGTTAAGAATGATTACTCCCTCCACTTTCTGTCTGGTTATCCCAATATGCCTCCGTCACTGCGACTCCTCTTGGATCATATCGGACCTGTGGGTGCTCCAAATTGTTAACAATGATTACTCCCTTCACTTTCTGTCCAGTCCTCCCAACATGCCTCTGTCACTGCGACTCCTCCTGGTGGACCACTTGGCCATACTTTGAGGAGACAGTCAGGCTCTCTTGGCCAAGGGAGCCATAGAGAGAGTGCCAGCATCAGAAATCAGTGCTGTTACTTTTTGGTGACATAGAAGAACAGAGGCCTCCACCCTATTCTTTATCTTCACCCACTGAACTTTTTCCTGTGGAACAACAAGTTCAAAATGCTCACACTTATCCACGTTTTGTCTAAACAGGATCTAGGACACTGAATGGTGGCACTGGATCTGCAGACACATATTTCTACAAAAGCTACCTTCCTTTCGAAGGTCAACACAGCATTCCACATAGGACAGCCTATCACTCTACCAATTTTACTCAACCCTCCCCATCCAACCAAAGAGGAAAAGACTCTCCATCCCCTTGATCCCAAGAGCGACTTCAGCTTCTGCATTGACCGCACCAGGCAACATTAGGTGAATAATCAACTTTTTGATGGTTTCTCCAGATTAAAAGAGGGGAATCGATACAGAAAAGAACCATCTCCAGATGGATTGTCTTGTACATCAAAATGTGGTATAGGTCAGCTAAAGGGATTCTCCAGAAGGCTTATGCTCACTTTTCAACAGAGCAAAGGCTGTTACCACTTTGTTGGTGCACGGTGGGCCAGTTCTGGACATTTGCCAAGCTGCTAGATGGGAATCTTCACACACGTTTATGAATCACTACTTCATTGATAGCGAAGCCAGATGGGAGGGGAATTGCCCTGTCAGTCCTGCAGGATTTTCTGGTTTGACCCATTCCACAGTCCACCACCTGAGGAGGCACTTCGTTGGTACCTATTCCCAAAATGTGGATTCTGTGATTACGAGTATCCATCAGATGAAAACATTACTTACTTTTGATAAGGCTCTTTCTGGTGGATATGTTCTCTGATTGCAAACTTCTCCCCGACCCACCCTCCTAGCATTCTGTGGAATGGTTTCATCTACTCTATAGTAATAAGATTCCAATCTAGACATCTGCACACTGGCGCAGTCTAATTTTAAGGGGTCCAATGGCACAGACAGAGAACATAACCAAACTGACACCAGTAGCAGAGGTAGTGGCTATGTAGGGTCCCCAACGTCATATCCGGGGTTGGACAGACACAACACAGAGCGATACTACATGACACCACCTAATGACAGGCGAGGGAAATGCTGAAAAAACTCTTCCGGTCCAGCCCTGCACCTGGGGATTTTCGCATGGTGAGGAATCTGTGGTTAGGTAGGGTACTCACCAGAAAGAATGTTACCAATGGTAGTTAACTTTTCTGCCTGGAACCTGCTCATCTAATTACATTGATTCCACCTTCTTATTTACAGCTTAAAGGGTCTCCAAAACCTTGCCATTGTCACTGTGCTCTGGGCCCAGCTTTCAGTTCCAGAAACTTTTATGAACCTTTCAATTTTTCATTAGGTTTTGTTGAGAGCATGATGCTGATGTGGCAGGTTTTATAGCTACTTTTAGCGCCAGGATGCCCAGGGGCATAGCTTCGTCAGTAAAATTGGGGAGGTGTGAGCTATAGATTTCCGACAATCACGCTAGGACACTGTGTTAAAACATATATGAGAAGCAGAGGGGTATTAAGAGGCAGTGGAAAGAGGGGAATGTAATTGTTAAGGGTACTTAAAACGGATTTTTTTCAACTAATCAAAATTTTTAAGGCTTTCAATACATAGATAAAAGAGTGTGTGTTTTTGTCAATGTGGGCATGTAAAAATCCCAGGTGAAATCTGACAGACACTTCACTTTACACGACTGAAAGCCATTGTACCCAACTATTTACTGCGAGTAAATCTTTTAGTTGGAGGGGGCGACACCCCACAAAGCTCCCCCTGGAGCTGATGCCCTGAAGACGCCTTGGCAAATGTGCGATTTATAAATGCTGCGCATAAACCATAGATCGCCCACATTTTTCGAGGGTGTGTGAATGTCAACCACGTCCGTATGTGCAAGTCCTGCAATGTGAGCTGTCTGAACGCGTGGCAGTGGCGTAACGAAACTAGAGAGGGGGGTGTTGAGGGGGGGGGGTCTGCACAGAACATGCAGGGGGACACATTCCGGACTCAGGCCAGGTGCTGTGCTGAGGAGGGGGCCTGGAGGTGACCCAACGCCCCCTCTCCCCCTTAACGTCCCCCTCCCCCGGCACCGCTGGGGCTGCAGGGCCGTTTGTTACGCCTGTGACACGTGGGATAGAGAGGACTGGCGTATGCCTCACAATTTGGGAGTCACGAAGCTATGCAATGTAGGGGTCCAGGGACGCGGTCATATGAAAACGGTACCTATCTGTGGAACGGTAGAAAGTCAGGGGAGGGAGGACAGAGCGAAGTGGCTGAAGGGCAGTTGGACAGATTATTTCTGGCACTAGATGTTTCAGGGCGCTGCCAAACGTTTAATGCCCCGAGGCACGGGCTGGAACGGGCAGAAGTTTGGTTTTCTGGGCGAGGCTTTGGCAATGAAAAGTAGTCGGTACATTTTCAAAGTAAACTTTTTATCAAGTAAGTGCGCAATTTTGTTTTGTATAAGGAGTGAGAGACTGAACGGCGAGGCACAGAAGAAGCGGAAGCTAAAGGGGAGCTGTGGGTGATAGAGAGATGGGGTGCATGAACTGGTGAGGAGTAAAAAGGAGGGTGAAGTGCAGAGCACGGGAAAGAGGGTGCAGGCTGTTGACAGGGGTTCTAAAAGAGAGACGAGAAAGTGAAGAAGAGGACTTTCTTGGACGAGGAAGTTTAGTGACACGTAGAAAGAGCGCAATATAAACGGGGGCACTAAAGAAAGAGGGTTGAAAGGCCCGGTTGGCGCGAGATAGGAAGCAGAGCCCAGGAAAGGAGCGGAAGTGATTGGGTAAAGAAGACCGGAGACAAAGGGGTGGATTAGCACGAAGAGGGTAAAGTAAGAAGGGAGGTGAACTAGAGAATAGAGAAAGATAAATGAGCTTCCAAGTTTAAAGGGCTAACGAACAAGTACAGAGGCAAAAAGCAAGAGGTGGAGGGTTGGTACCCTAGAGACAGAAACTGAGAAGGGGAGAGTGGGTACCATAGAGGAAAAAATCAAGCCAGTGAGCCCAGCTTAGGGGAGCACAATGCTGACCCTCTGCGAGGTACTTGTCACTCTGCTAGTGACTCTTTTGCTTGTCCAGTATCTCAGATTCCGATGGCTAGGCAGACATCTCCCCCCTGGACCTACCCCGCTTCCCATCATCGGCAACCTGTGGACCCTGGGGTTCAAAATGGATCACGAGATCTTCATACAGGTACGGTACCCTATGTTCATAAGTGGTAAGAATGTCAGGGGTAACACCGTGATATTCTGGGTGTAGGCTGCCTTGGAACTCATAGTATGAGGATGTTGACTAACCTTGGAGGGACTTACTGTTATAAATAGGATTGATTATAGCTCAGTTGCTCCCGGCCTTGCTGCCTGCACACTAATGCAGCCTGACAAAGAGAAGAGAGTGATTTGCCCAGGATGGGCTACTTTACAGGGTCAAACGGTGATGACCAACTGGCGAATTATGTCATCAGGGGCGGCTCCTTCAAAATGTCGAAGGAGAGTCGCACCACTGGCTGAGCCAGCAGCTTAAAAATAAACCAATATTTTCATGTTTTATTTTTCAGGTGCTGGGTCAGCAAACATGTCCAGGGAGGGGTGGGGATGGGACATGCGAGGGGGAGGAGAGAGAGTGGAGTCAGGCAGCACCACGTGTCGTCATTTGCAAAACGCAGGGATGCACGTATTAACAACAATACGGCACACCCCTGTGTTTCTACCTGCGCTGGTGCTAAATTTGCTGCGAGCGCCATCGTAGCCACCCTGGCGCCATGGTGCAAGGATGGCTGTGCTGCGGGGGAGATTGCTTTTGTGCAGGAAGGGACACCTGCCGGTACAAAAACAATCTTTAGTGGCATTTTGCTCTTTCTATGTGTGCTGCAGAATAGAAAGCAAAAAATGAGGAGAAATTAAAAATGTTTTCCTCGTTGCGCCTTGCTGACGCCACCCTTGGGGTTAGATTTTGGCGCTGACTCAGGTTTGCGAAAACTCGTAAATCTGGGGCAGCACGCCCAGAGCAACACACATTGCAAGCCCCTTCCACGCAAAGTGCTGCGTGTGAAGGGGTCATATATGCAAGGTGGCGTTAAGCCACAAAAAGTTGCTTAATGCCACCTTGTAAATATGCACAGTGCATAGTACCACCGTAGTGTCACTAAAAGTTGTATAGCATGAGAGTAGCACTAGGATTGCATGGGGAGCTTGTGCTGGTGTCCCAGGGACTGCTGGGATACCAACACCATCACATGAAGAGGATTGAGGCGGGTGGTGGCAGTGGCAGCAGGTACATTAAAAAAAAAAAAAAACGTACCCCTCCTCCAACCCCTGCCCCTCCCCTTGAGATCTGTGGAGGGGCATGGGGTGTCATAACAGATCTCAAAACCCCAGCAGATGTCATCAAACAAAGAATCAGCCTGGAATGCTTATTTTGGTTGGTGTTGCTGACTAGGACTGGGTAAACAGAACTGCCTTTCAGTCTCTTCACCAGATGGAACCGTTAATACTCAAAAGATTAGGGACAAAGATTGGTCAGTAAGAATAGGGGGGGTGAGCTTCATATTTTACCACAATCAGGCTGGCATTTAATGTTAAAATACATTGAATGACAAGCAGGGCTCTTGAGAGGGGCTAACAGGGCCTTGGAAAGGGAGACGAATGTGGTGTGGTATTGGTGATAATTGAGAGAAAAACCATTATTTTGTAAAATCACCAACATTTTTGAAAACTTTCACACCAGAGAGGGGGAAAGTGTGTTCATTTTTGTCTGTTTATGTAAAAATTCCTTGTGAAATCTGACAGACACCTCACAATACCTGACTGAAAGCACCAATCCCAAACTATGTTTCTGAAAATACATTTGTTGGGGGGTGTAACACCCCAGACACCCCCGCCCCCTGAAGCTACCCCCCTGCACAAGCTTGGTAGGTAGGAGCATTAGCAGAGGGTCTGCCCTAGATATGGTAACTTTCAGTACTTTTATGCTTGACCGACAGATGGCAAAGACCCACGGCAACATGTACACCATGTGGCTGGGACAGGAGCCAGTGGTTGTGCTGAACGGATATCATGCTGTGAGGGACGCTCTGATTGGCCACTCCGAGGAGGTGTCTGGGCGCCCTACAACACCGCTCTTTGAGGAACTTTCAGATGGCAAAGGTAAGCAGGTCTTTCTGTTTAGTAAAAGGCTTCCACGAGCCGGGCTAGATTTCTGCTCTTTCCTATTAGACACAGTGCTGTCTCGTTAAAGGCCTAATAACTTTTCAACATGTGTTTAGTTCTACCTTCTCACAACCTCTGTCTTTGTCATATTCACTAATTATCGTACGTTTTAGAACAAAGAAGACCTGGATTTCGAGTAATGAAGATCACTAATTGAAAAAAACATGTGCATATGTGGTTATCCTGAAAAATACTGGTTGGTATAACATCTGTAAATGCAACATTATGGATCGTTTTGTAAAAACAATTTTCAGAAAATTTTGAATATTTGTTTAAAACTCACTAAACTAAACTGTTTCAGTAGAAAAAGTAACCAAAAGACAGTAAGTACAGGTCAGGCAATATTGATATTTTTCAACTGCAGATTGGCCAGTAGGGTGAAAGCCTACTCATAGCATCTACGCCTGGCTTCTAGCGCAAAGTTGATTCCCTGCTGCCACCCCAACCCTTTCTCCTTCTGAGTTTAATACACTTAGTAACATAAACATTTTTAATAGTAATATCTGCTATTTTTTAAAGCAGTGGTGATGGTTTTAATGATTGTAATGGCGGTGATAATGGCAGTGGTGAAAATGGTAACTCTACCATGAGTATCATTGAGTAGGGAAACAAACATTGGTTAATCAGCAACAAGATGCCCGAAAAGTACAACTTGTGCTTTACAAAGTGTTATGGGCCTCATTTAGTAGGAATTGGTGCAGCGCGGTGCCGCAAGAAGTATTGATGGTGATAATCGTGGTAGGGTAGTGAGGTAAGGTTGTTGATAATGGTAGTGAAATCCCTTTGGTTCATGTTATAAAAAGAGTAAACGTCTGCATTGATTGCACTTTCCTCACCAGTGGCAGATGTCAGAAAAGTAAAGGTTTCAGTGCATTTGTCTGCATGCTCCTTGCGGAAAGGACAGTTCATGCGTTCCAACCTCAGTTATTCCAGATCTCTCTTGCACTATGACAGAAGAGCCCTCATAAGTAACTCACCCTTGCTCCATGATAGCTAGTTACCATGTGTGGCATAACCCTTGATTGTTATGAATTCATTTTAATTTAGTATTCTTATAGCATAAATTAATAAAAGCATAGAGATAAGTAAGGGCTGTATGTAATTGTTCTACAAAAGAACTGTTCATAGTTGTGATAATGAAAGAAGAGTTCTAATAATTAAAAAGTTATTAAGTGCTTATACAACATGAATCATTTAACATGCAGGCCTCTTTTATAGAGACTATTTAAAATGACTTTAAAATGTATTTTGGATAACATTGCAACAAATGCCTGGTCTACTACGCAAGATGTGACAGGTAGGATAAGTCGGCTCCCTAAGTGTTGACCTTTCCTTCTGCCACACGTGACTGTGAGAATCCTTTCAGGTAGTAGAAGTCTGTGTTTGATGATACAGGACATGTCAAGAGCGTGCATCCAGATAAGTTCAGTAACACTTACAGGGTCTAGTGTTTGGGTCACTCCCTGTCCTCGGCCTCCTCACCATGAGGCTCACTTTGTAGTGCACTTTTTTTGCAAAAACTATAACATAGTGTGACAAAAGGAAGGCCTTAAAATTCCCAAAGCAATACGGACATTGCCTGATGTTATTAAACCAAAAGCTTAAACAAGCCCCAACGTCAGTTCGATTTAATGCCAGAGCGCCTGGGTGGCTCCGAGTTAGCACTTCGCTACAATTGGACTGCGTATCCAGCGGGTCATGGATTGTGGAGGGGTGAAGGAGCGAGAAGGTAGGGGTGTTATAAATAAGTTCACCACACAAGTCCAGATTTACATAGGTTTTATTCTTATAAAGAAGCAGTCAGGTAGAGCGTGTACAGCGTCCATCAAATTACACAGCGTCTTTCTCAACCATCCTCCGTAGAGGTTCCAAGTTCTCTCCTCGCACCTTTCTTCCATCACCACTGCACACACATTCCACATTCAACTCATACACTATCTTCTTAACAGAACACCCCCCTCTCTTTTTAATAACATCAACAAGAGAGGTAGAGAAATAAAAACATATATAAATGACAATTATAACCATACTTATTTGTACAAAGTCACCTACATCATATCCAAGAATGTAAGTATTGCTAATGCTGCTATTTTACATATAAATATATATTTTAGAGCTCCTCTTACATTATAAAGGAAAATTTTCAGATATATAATTCTTCAACCATTCCGGTGGTCTTTTGTAACTTTTGGATTCTTTGACTCCCCTCCCCCTTCCTTAGAAGGATTGGACTCTTGTGATTCTTTGTCATTAACTTCCCTGTATGTCACTGTACCACTACATTGAGATTCAGTGTTTTCTGCAACATTTTCTTTCAGTATTGTTCCCATCAAATACGCCATGCATTACAAGATCCTTATCACGAACGGCTCACTTGTGGAAGGAGGAACAGAACATTATGTTATTCTCTTTTAAATTCCACTCTTTTCCATCATTTAATCTGACAGCATTATTCATTACCTCTCCTACCTCCATAGGTTCATAGAACGTATACTTACTTTCTTCTTTGGGTACTTTACTAGGTTTATTTACTCTCTCCAACTGTCCTACTGCAATTTGACATTTTCTTGTAGCATGTTTATTATACCAGTTTTTTCCTTTAGATTGCACAGATTCTAACCTCTCCCTCACAGATCCCTCTGTCATATGTACAATACTAGATTTGAATAGATAACTCAGTGTCTACTTTGTCCTGGGATTTCTCCCTCTCACTAAAACAAAAGGGGAATACTCTGTTCCTTCACACTCAGTAATTCTGTATGCTCAAACCATTTTTTTCTATCTGAATCTATCATCCATCTTGATTTTGGACAGCCCACTGAATAGAGTTCTTCATTATGCGGTTGAAGCAATCAACCATGACATTACTGGTGGGACTGTACAACACAGTAGTTCTGTGTCTAATACCAAGCCTCTCAAAATATTCTTTGGCTCCATTGGTTATAAATTGTACTCCCTTATCACTTAGTAAATTCCTGGTATACCTACCCGCTGAAATACCTGTCTCTAAGAAAAACAAAAACTTATTACTGTCCACTTTCTCCACAACCTTAAGAATGGGCCATCTTGAAAACATATCTATGAGTACGTACTCCTGATTCCTACCTACTGGTCCCATGATATTTATTGCCACACTCTCCAAGGTGAATCTGGTACCCTACTAATCCCATTGGGTGGTTTTATAGTTACTAAGGATTTGTCAACTGTTTTACAAACTTCACACTCACAAACATTTTTCTCTATCTCCGTGTCCTTTCCGGGTCACCAAAACAATGCTGTAATAACTTGCTTGGTTCTGACAATTCCAAAATGTGCCTCATGACATAATACCATTATAGCCTTCATCAAAAATTTGGGAGCAATTACTCTTTCACCTCTTCACACACTCCTGCGCACTTAGTTAATTTTGAACTTCCCTAAAAGGTTTTATTAAACTTCCTAATTCAACCTTATTTTCCCATCCCTTAATAGGATGTTCTTTTACTTTGACCAACTCCTTATCTTTAGAGTACTCTGCTTCCCAAGCATCCCTTTGTTATACAAGTGCTACCTTGGTCGTGTACATATGCAACTTTCTCTGAATTCCACATCTAATGTTCACACATTCCCAACTGTTTTCGCATTCTAGATAAGAAAACCACAATAATTTTTTTTCTTCCTGGAATATAATTGTAGTCTTGTAGTCTAATGGCTAATCTTGCTTCCCTATCTGACATATTTATGGCTCCTTCCATCATGCACCTTAATGTAAAGTTTTTTTCCCCACACAAATGCTCTAAAATGATTGGCTGCCCAAACATAAGCTAAAGTTTATTTTTCTATTACAGAATACTTTTCTTCACTCTACTTGAGTTAGGACAACTCTCAACCCCTTGTTACTTGCATCTGTGGTAATTACACTGTGCTCATCTGTGTCAAAACGTTTCAAGGAAGCAAAATTTGCAATACAATCTTTCACATTACAAGCATCTACTTCTCAATCAGGTGACCACTCAAACGTGTTTTTGCTTTTTAACAACGGTCTCATGTTGAACATTCTTGTAGCAAAATTTGGAATATATATGGAACAGAATTCAGCAAACACCCTTAAAATATGACCTTGTGTTTGCCTGACAGAGTTGGTGCTATCTGCATGGTGTTGATACAAGTGTTTTGGGGTTTAATGCCAACACTGCAAATTACATGTCCCAAATATGTGACAGTGCTCTCAGAAAATGTACACTTTCATTATTCTATGATTAAATCATGTGAACCCAAATTCATAATACTTCCTCTAGAGTTTTATCATATTTTCTGTTTTTCTCATACACAAGTATGTTGTCCAGAAAAAAAATGGTACCTTTAACTTCTCCAAATAATTGGTGCATTAATTATTGGAAAACGGAAACCGCAAACACCAATCTAAATGACATCCTTCTAAATTGATAACACCTTTGGAGTGTGATGAATGCAGTATAGATTTTGCTGTCACTCGACAAAGGTATCCAGTGATACACTGCAAATAAATCAATTTTCAAGAACCACTTGACTCCTATCAACAATGACAGCATCACATTTATCTTTGGAAGTGGGAACTGGTCTACAACAATGTTGTTATTCACATGGCATCAATGAATGCATAATCTCATTTTACCACTACTTTTAAGTGCCACTACTAATGGTGAAACCCATTCAGAAGCTTCTACTGGTTCAATTATTTCAGCAGACACCAACTTGTCTAATTCTGATGTTACTATTTCTCTTAAAGAAATTGGTATGTTTCTAACTTCATGAATTTTTGGTATGGCACCAACTTGGAGTCTAATTTTTTGTTCAAAACCTCTCAGCTTACCAATTTATTTTTTGAAGACTGAAGGAAATTGCTTTAACATCTCATCACCCAACTTCACACCTTCATCCATAGCTAATACCTATTGCTTAGAATTTGGATCAAGTATAATATGTAACTCTTTTTGGTCCTTCCAACCACGTATAGATGGGCCTTTCTGAGATACATACAACTTTCTCTATGTACATTGATTCTTAAATTCAGCGACATCCTATCATATTGATTGTTTTCTTCCCCATAGCCCTCTGGTTCAATATTATGAGGAAATAATTTAGAAACAACTTTGTCCAGAAAATATTTATTCCATACGCTTCATTTATAATGGTATAAGGTGATCCTGAATCTGCATAATTTTTAAAACTAACTCCTCAATCTTCATCCAACACTCAGTTTTGTTTTGCACTACCAAACATCGGTCTTTAGCATTCATAACCATTTTTATTCTTAAATCAGATCAACATTCTAAGCTTTTTTCTTCACCGCTGCTCATGTCACTATTAGATTCATTATTCTCCCACACACACATAACACATTTCATCCTCTTCCTGCATACTTTTACATAATGTCCCATTGCTCCACATGTTCCACATTTCACCTTTCTGTTTAGTAAATGCCAAATGTTCAGCACTTCCACACCAATGGCATTTGGCATATCTTTATATACTTTTCTTGGCATTAGTTCCTGCACACTTATGCTTCACATTTGCCTTTATCTTATCAGCTGTCTCTATTGGTTCATTCAACTCTGTTCTTAACGTATTAACACATCTGCTAGATGTCTCTGCTTTACGCACAATTGCAAACACATTTTCCAACCATGCAGATCCATTCATTCATAATTGTTCTTGAATTGCTGGATTTGAGGCATGCATTACCAGTTGATCCAAAATCAAATCCTTCAACAATCCACCAAATGTACAAACTATTCCTAGCTTACGTAGTTTGCTACATAATCATCAATAAACTTAAATTTATGTTGTTACCTCTGAAAAAAGGTAAACCTTTTTATGCCAATGCAAACCTTTGGGGGTAAAATGCTTATCCAAATTAGCTAATTCAATAGTGAGAGCATTCCTATCCCCATCACCAATTACTGTTTTGTTCATCTGGGTATATATGTCTGTAGCCCTTGCGTGCCTAACCAATGTAGAAGTATTTGTGTCCTATGTTCTGGAGACATTTTCTTGTCTGAATCCACAGTTTCTATGTAATTCAGAAAGTACTCTTTTCATTGGATCCACCTCATAACTGGTTGAGATCCTGCAGGCCAAAAAGCTTGTGGAGGGTACAATGAAAATGTATGTTGGCTCATGTTGACAGGCAATAATTGACATAAAATAAAAAAATATTTTATGTGGAACTGTTCAGCGTACTCATACTTCCAATGAACCACTGTCCATTCTTCACCACAAAAAGTTTACAAATAATATATTTATTGCCTTTCTTTTTTTGCACTTTTGTCTCCTCATAATATGTGTAAATTGTCCTCTGTGCATTGGTCAGCTTTCCTGTATGTTGAAAGGCACTGCAATTCACTTATAAAACACACTGAATTTAAGATCAACTGAATCAACTAATTAACTAAATATGAACGTGAATACGCTGTGTTTAAGCGTACATCTTCATGTAAGATGGCTGCCAGATGACCTCAACACGCTGTGGTTCTGCATCATTTGTGGCCCGACTTAATATGGGCGTCCAACACCCTACATCATTGCATCACAGTAATGCACGTGTTCCTTATTCACACAGGAGCTTGCGTACTCTATCAAATGCGCATTCAGACTCATTGAGGTTAAACTCTCCATCACGCAGCAGGGCACAATTCTCTCCCCAGTCTCAAATATTTGATCTTCTTGGTGCCAATAAATATATTAAAGTAAGTAACTTACAGCTTTCTGCTACTCATTCAAAATGAATTCTTGCACATACAATATACACTGCCTGCCCCTTTTAGTCTTTATGCAGGGTCCCATGATGTTCTAAGTTCGTCGTCAATTTTGTTATGAATAATTTCACCACACATTCCAGGTTTACGGAGGTTCTATTCTTATAAAGGAGCAGTCAGGTACAGCTTGTACAGCTCCCATCAAATCCCACAGTGTCTCTCTCAACCATCCTTCTTAGAGGTACCAAGTTCTCCTCTCATGCATTCCACCCAGGATCATCGCACACACATTCCACATTCCACCCATACAGTAACTTCTTGACATAACACAGGGCTTTTGTGGCACCTACATAGTAGCGGCTACTATGATGTTTCTTTCTGTTGCACACTATACAATAACTCTGCATGCCTCTGAGCAGTTGAACAGGTGAGCAGCAGGACGAGGAGCACCCAGAGAGCATGGTAGGGGGCCGCCGAGTATATCCAGCAGCAGGGCTGGGTGGGCAAGGCAAAATAGTAAGGCAAGCACAGAGGCTGTAGTCAGCCCCCACAGAGTGAGAGCCTGGAAAGTCTGTGGAAATGGTCCAACTAGGATGGGGTGCAGCTTGAAGTGCTCTGTCCGATGAGCTCCTGCTTGTCACTCTGTCCGCCTGCCGCCACCGATGTAACCAAGGATCCCACTCCAAGAGCAATACCGCAAATGGAGTTTATAAAGCGCCACAAAGCTAAATAAGTGCGCTTTAAAAAGTGAGATGTACTTGGACAGAGGAAAGGGGTTCTTTGCTCCTTCGACACACCTCCTTACCTCCCTTCACTACACACTTCAGTTTGGAAAGTGGATTTCGCCCAGACATCAAGTGACATGAGGTAAGCCCTGATAGTTAGTCTACTGATCAATAAAAGCTCAAGACATTTTGGGCAAGTGCTTGGAGGTAGGTTCTCGGTCGATGTCAAACATCCCTGGAAGAGAACTAGGATTTACAGGTAAGTAACTTATCCTTTTGATATATATGTTGCTCAAGATATTTTGTAAAATGAATGATTTTTTACGTATGGTTTATCCTTTGTGAAATGTTTGTAAACTAAACAGATAAATATTCAGTATTTCATCAGGGATTGTGTATTGCTCAGTTCTTGTAACTCTCATATTAATATGTGATACCGGCAATCTATTTTTAAGGTGTAATTACTCTCATGAGATCCTCATGAGACGTTCACCAGCTGATTGTGAGACCCTAGAGTTTTAAATCTCATTATAATCTTTTGCATAGAGTTCTTTATCATGTTTTCTGTTATTGTTTAATCGTAATCTATAATTCAGAAGTAAATAAAATATGTTTGAGTGTACAAAGCCCAGCGTGGACTCCGAGATGCCTGAACTTCCTGTTTAGAATTAAGTTAATTGCAATGTTTTCCTGTAGTTTTGAAGAAAGCATAACATTAGATATTTGATGAATTTAGAAAAAGTTAGAGATACTTTTGTATTGTTGTATTGAAGATATAAGGGAGGTATTTATTTTTACAATCTCAGAAGGCTTCAGCAAGACTCTCACGAAAGGTCTGGGACAGGAAACTCACCCTAAGGATACACTGTGGGTGGGTCATATGGATGTATGTATTTAGATGAGGCAGATTGCATTCTTTTTGCTTAATTTCATTACTGGACGTTGGTTAGAGTACACCTATTTGGCTTGCTCTGCTTTCCTGTGTCCACTAAAACTCATGATGCCTCATCAGATTCTGATGAGCAACCAGCAGCTACTACCCCACATCAAGCATCTCAGCCAACTGAAGGATTCCTTGCTGTGGCAACTCTTCGAGATGAGACCAGGTGGCAAGAAGGTGTCTGCAAAGTATGTCACCTGTAAACTTTGCAGCAAACAGTTTAGTCGGGATGCAAAAATAAATAGAATAGCATGAGTACCACAGACATGTGGAGGCACTTGAGATTGATGCATCCACAAAGGCTGGCATGGGAAGATTTGGCTTGTGCTGTAGAGTTACACAACACTACAGGAGCTTCTACTTCTTTTGATCCAGAGATACTGTGTGTGTGCAGGCTCTCAGTGCACAGATGGATAATAACTATTCTTACCTTAATAAAGCACCATTTGTTCTTCAGAAACAAGCAGGTCAAGACCACAAGTGCTGCCCTAGGCAGCAGTTTTTTTATGTTTATGTTTTTTTGGAATTTGTTCTCCTTTTTAATTTTTAAGGAGATGTTATTGGTGTTTGCTTAACACCTCATGTTTTATTATTTTGTTCTACCATTCACTTTAAAACGAATGCAAAATAAATAAAAAAATGTAATGTTACAAAACAAAAACTGTTCACTAAAACAGCTATTTTCTGATGGATACAACTACCTGTGGATTCCTCACCTTATGAATTCGATCCTTGCGCCAGCATCCAACAGAAAGTCTTCTTCCTAGCTGTCTATGTCGACGAGGACGTCATAATGGCACGGCTCCACGTGACTCCGTCTGACGTCAAAGTGCCAATAAGAGGTCCTCGTCGGCGTACTGACGTCAGTTTTTCCTTTTTCCGTGCTTCGACGCCAACGTTTTTTCTTCCTGGCCCGTTGGTAACTGTAACGATTTCTCGAAGTTTTCCATGTCGCCTCCGAAGAAGTCCGGTTTTAAGCCGTGTATGGAATGCGGGGGTCGGATGTCAGTGACCGACCCCCATTCGGACTGTATTTGGTGTTTAAGCTCCGAACATGATGTGGAAGGTTGTTCTTCGTGCCAGAGCATGAATCCGAAAGCTCTGAAAGAACGCGAGGCGAAGCTCTTCTTAGCCAAGGCAAAGAAGAAGGAACACAAGAAAGTTTCCTCCCATGCTTCTCCCAAAAAACATAAGAAGCGGCGTCATCATGACTCTCTGCGCCGTCATGACTCTCGGCGGCGTTCGGAGCGGAGCCGATCGAGCAGTCGTTCGAGGTCGAGGTCTCGTTCATCACGGCGCCAGAAGACGTGGGAGATGAGTCCTACTGTCACGCCTCAGCCGGAGAGTCCGGGGTTGTCACCGGCGCCTTCAGTCTTTGAGGTCACTCAAGGTAGTCCTCACTTTTCACCGGCGCCGAGGGATCCTGATGTTCACCAGACGTCTGCACAGCAGTACCCGGCTTTTCCGACTCCGGGGACGGATCCGGCCGCATTTTTGAATGCAATGTATGCTGTTTTTCAATCCATGGCCCCTGCTGGTGCACCGGTGGGTCCCACGGGGCCATTGGCATTCAATTTGGGCTCACCGGCGTCGTACAGGGCTGCTCCATTCATGCCCTTCTGCCCTACAGAGTCTGGTAGTCTGGCGCCGGGGGTCTCCCCTGGCAGGAGTTGTTCGCCTGGGACTGTGGATCCGTCGGCTTATCATCCGACTCCTTCTCCGCGCCATCCGGCGTCATTGATGGCCTCATCCAGACCGGCTCCATCTCCTTCCGTTCATTCGGCTTCGAGGAAGTCATCTGCCGACTTCGGGCCGGCTCCGACGCCGGTTGAATCTAGGAGCCTTCCTGAACCGGTTCGTGGTCTGGGATCGTCTGCGTCGATGGAGTCCTTGTTGACGCCGACTCTGGAAACTCATCTAAGATCTCGAAGGAAGGCGTTGAGGCTTCTGGAGGAAGAGGAATACAGAAGGCTTGAGGAAGGTGAGATAGAGCCTTCTGATGACTTCCAGGGGCTTGCCACTGCAAGTGGTTTGGATACTTCCCCGGAGTGGGACATTGCTTCTCCGGGGGAGTTTACTGAGGAGGCCGCCTCCTTCCATGCTGTGGTGAGGAAGGAAGCTGATTACCTGGATTTCCCTTTGTCCACGGCAGTAGTAAAGACTAACCTGCTCACAGAGGTTCTTCATCCATCTTCCTCCAGTGCTGACCCTTTGCTGCCTTTTAATGAGGCTTTGACGGAGCCTATTTTAGACCTATGGAAAAAGCCGGTGACATCTCCTGCTGTAAACAGGGCACTGGCGAGGAGGCATAGAAGTGCCCCAGGAGATCCAGTTTTTCTGTCTCGTCACCCGACTCCGGAGAGCTTGGTGGTTCAGGCATCATGTTCTGCAAAGTGTCTGCCCCCGGTACATTCCCAGGTGTTCCGACGGACAGAGAATCCAAGAGGATGGAGCAGTCCTCGAAGAAAATTTTCTCCTCTTGCAGCATGGCCCTAAAAGCTACCAATTCCACCTGTGTGCTAGGCAGATATATCCATGCCCTAATGGACTCTGCTAAGGAGATGGCAAAAGATCTGCCACAGGAAATGCAAAAATCTTTTGGGTCCCTTTTCTTGGATGCACAAGCTGCTGCACAACAGATTATACAATCTGGCCTGGATACCACGGATTCCATTGCCAGGGCCATGGGAACATCAGTGGCTACGAGAAGGAATGCCTGGTTAAGGTCTTCGGGTTTCTCATCAGATGTACAATCCACTTTAATGGACCTTCTGTTTGAAGGGGAAAAGCTGTTTGGGGACAAGGCAGACTCTGCCCTTGAACGGTTTAAGGACTGTCGGGCTACAGCTAAGTCCCTGGGTTTGCAGGCCCCTTCTACTACATCGTACAGACCTTTTCGTAGGTTTCGAGGATTTGTTAGAGGCTCTGCCTTTCGAAGGTCTCAATCTTATGCCCAGCAACCTGCCAATCCGCCTTCAGAGGGCGGGGTAGGGGTAGGGCTAGAGGTCCAGCCCAGCAGCTCTCTTCTTCTTCATCCTCCTCTGGTGGACAACAGCAGAAGCAGCCCTAGTTTCCCCCACTTTATCAGTCATACTTCTCCTGTAGGGGGAAGATTGAGTCTTTTTCTACAGAAATGGAGGTCAATTACAACAGACTTGTGGGTGCTAGGAATTGTGGAAAAGGGCTATGCTCTCCCCTTTCAGGAGTTTCCTCCTCCCTTTCCCCCCGTCCCTCCTTTTGTTCAGAAAACCATCAGGAGGTTGTCACCATGTTGGCAAAGGGCGCTATAGAGTTGGTGCCGTTGCAGGAAAGGGGTCAGGGGTGTTATTCAAGATATTTCCTGATTCCCAAAGTGGACGGTCGGTTGCGGCCGATCCTAGACTTGAGGATTTTGAATTTGTTCCTCAAGCAGGAAAAATTCAAAATGCTGACCCTAGCGCAGGTGCTATTGGCGTTGAACGAAGGAGATTGGATGGTGTCTGTCGACTTGCAGGACGCGTACTTTCATGTTCCCATAATCAAGTCGCACAGGAAGTATCTCCGTTTTGTGGTCGGATCGCAACATTACCAGTTTGCGGTCCTTCCGTTTGGACTTACTTCAGCACCCCGGGTCTTCACAAAGGTGATGGCAGTTGTTGCAGCACATCTCAGAAAGAGGGAGGTAGCAGTTTTTCCCTACCTGGACGATTGGTTGATCAAAGCCAAGTCTCCAGAAATTGTAATGTCTCATCTGCGAAAGACAACACAGTTGTTGTTCGATCTGGGTTTTTCGGTGAACGTACCCAAATCTCACCTGGAGCCCTCTCAACACCTTCGGTTCATAGGGGCAGTACTGGACACGACAAAGTTTCGGGCCTACCTCCCACCTAAGCGGGTACGGGACATTCAGGCGCTGATTCCTTTGTTTCAAAGTGGAGTGGCAGTTCCAGTCCTCAAGGTCTTACGCCTGCTAGGTCTGTTTGCTTCTTGCATTCTGTTGGTCACTCATGATCGCTGGCATATGAGGGCTCTTCAGTGGTGCCTCCGCAGACAGTTGTTCTAGTACAAGGGGGTTCTCAGAGATTCAATAAAGATCTCCAGGGACGCTGTAGCGGAACTTCTTTGGTGGGCAGAGGACGGCAACCTTTCCCAAGGAAAACCGTTTTCACTGCCTCCTCCAGTGGCCACAGTGATTTTGGATGCTTCCACTCTAGGGTGGGGAGCTCATCTGGGGGAAGTGGAGATCAAGGGTCATTGGTCTCCAGCGGAACAGATGTTGCATATCAATCTGTTGGAATTGCGGGCGGTACGTTTGGCGTTCAAGGCCTTCCTCCCTTCCCTTCACAGTCAGTCAGTTCAGATCCTGACGGACAACACTACCGCGATGTGGTATATAAACAAGCAGGGAGGAGTGGGGTTGTATCTTCTTTGCCGAGAAGCCCTCCGACTCTGGTCCTAGCCTCAGGACCATCAGATTTGCTTGATGGCAAATCATTTGGCCGGAGTGTTGAATGTACGTGCGGACGTTCTCAGTCGTCACTTCTCATTAGATCACGAGTGGCGTCTCCATCCGGATCTAGTTCTCCACATCTTCGAGATGTGGGGTACTCCTCAGGTGGATTTATTTACCACTCTGTAGAACGCGAATTGCCCGTTATTCGGCAGCCTCCAGTATCCGATGCATAGGGCATTGGGGGACGCGTTTCAGATGTCCTGGAGCGGCCAGTTGCGTTACGCGTTTCCCCCCATACCCTTGATTCCTAGGGTTTTGAGGAAGGTTCGTCAAGACAGGGCCCAAGTCATATTGGTGGCACCGGACTGGCAGAGAAGGGTATGGTATACAGACCTACTTCAACTCTCTCAGTGCCCTCTGCTCCGTCTCCCGCTCAGGGCAGATCTCCTCTCTCAATCGCAGGGGCAGGTTTTACACCCCCACCTCCAGAGCCTGCACCTTCATGCCTGGAGATTGAACGGGGCAACCTGAGTTCCTTTTGTCTCCCACCGGATGTAGTGGATGTTATACTATCGTCCAGGTGACACTCCACTAATTCTATTCATGCCGGAAGGTGGGCAAAATTTGTGGTGTGGTGTGGAGAGAACCAAAAAGATCCTTTAAAGGCCCATCTTTCAGTTGTACTTTTGTTTGTTCTTAGTTTGGCGAAGAAAGGCTGTGCTATAGCTACAGTTAAGGGTTATTTGGCAGCTCTGTCGGCGTTTCTTTGCCTTCCGGACCATCCATCTTTATTCAAGTCTCCGATTGTACATAGGTTCCTTAAGGGTTTGGTGAATAGCTTTCCTCCTACTCCTTTTCACATGCCTCAGTGGGACTTAAATCTTGTTTTAACATTCTTAATGGGTTCGCCTTTTGAGCCCATGCATTTATGTCCATTGAGATATTTAGCCTTCAAGACTGTTTTCTGAATCGCAATTACTTCTGCCAGGAGGATTGGAGAGCTTCAGGCACTTTCCGTTAAGCCTCCTTTCACCATGTTTTTCCCTGATAAAGTGGTTCTAAAAACCAGGGCTGCTTTTCTACCGAAAGTTGTCACCCCTTTTCATATAGGGCAAAATATCACTCTACCTGCTTTTTACCCTCCTCGCACCCGTCTAAAGAAGAGAGACTCCATAGGTTGGAACCCTAAGAGGACCCTGAGTTTTTACCTCAAAAGGACTAAGGACTTTCGTTTAGATGAGCAACTGTTTGTTGGATATGCTGGTCAGCAAAAGGGCAGAGCGGTTCAGAAAAGGACACTCTCCAGGTGGGTCATCTTGTGTATCAAGATCTGTTACTCTTTGGCAAAAAAGGTCCCTCCTGAAGGTATCAGGGCCCACTCTACTAGAGCTAAATTTGCATCCTCGGCTCTGACGAGGGGAGTTCCATTAATAGATATATGTAAAGCGGCAACTTGGGCGTCCCTCCATACTTTCGTGAAACATTACTGTTTAGACTCTGAGATGAGGAGGGACGGTCATTTTGCTTGCTCTGTATTGCAAGATTTCTTAGTGTAATCAGGCGGGCACCCACCACCGAGTGCGGTACTGCTTGGGACTCTATTCATAAGGTGAGTAATCCACAGGTAGTTGTATCCATCAGAAGAACAAGTTACTTACCTTCGGTAACGCTTTTTGTGGTGGATACACTAACTACCTGTGGATTCCTCACCTTATGAATTCGATCCTTGCGCCAGCATCCGACGGAAAGTCTTCTATATATGTTGAGATGCAGATCTAAAGGGGTTGCTTATACGATATTTGATCAGGGTTAGGGCTGTAGCTGGGGTTTTGTCACTAGCTGCTATTGCATGAATATATGTGGTGGGCAAGGATTTATTTTTTGTTTCAGCTGGTTTAATTGTCTTGTTAATTTATGGGTTAGTCCAATATTAAAGATTGGTCCATTGATATTGTATTCCATTCTTATATGCCTATTATAAAGGATGAATGTTTATTATTTTATCTTGTGCTGTTTTATAGGTTTTTTAACATTTTGTGAGGTTTTTATTCTTGTTGATTACTTTGCACATTTATGGCCTTTTGCCGAAATAAAGATGTGATGTTGATGATTAGCTTTAAAGTCGGTAATATCAGTACTGATTTTTCTACCATCAGCTCTGCACCCTTGCAACATCAGAATGAGATATTGTGAACTGTGTCTTCCAACCAAAGTAGATCTGATGTGCAGTCTGGACAGGAGTGGCTCTGTACAGCTTTCACAAACAGTTTTTCAAAAGACACTGACTTGCTGTCTGGTACTGTAAAGTCCGCAAATCTCTCTCATTGAATGTCTGTTCTGCCTTACACATTACACATTCATAGTTTGTTACAAATAAATAATTAATTGGAATTCCCTCATTTTCTAACACACTTAGCACTATCAATAAAAACTCCAGTGAATTTTGTTGCATGCTCAAAGAGAACTATGTACCATATCACGTATAAATGCAGTAGAATTATCTGTGTGGTTTTCAATATATACTAAATTGAAAGGAGTTGTCAAAGCTTGACATAAAGGTTTGTTTTTCTGTTGAAAAAAGTTTTCAACCACCAGAAGTAGATGGAATAGAACATTAACTATTACATTACAGTAACATGAAACTACAGATGTGTTAGAACATGGAAAACTTATTAGAGTACTGGCTTTGTCAGTTTTTTTAACTTTTTTGAAGTCTTTTTAAATACTTCTATTCATTTTGAAATTTAAGAAAAATTTACAATCTCAGAACTTTTAGCGCTTTCTGTAAGTTTGATTTTTGTCAACAATGGGATATAAGCTGAGATGTGGAGCATAGATATCTTGCAAGTGATTATTCTCTATCACACATGATGTCATCATTTACTCTGCTCTCATCAAAATCAAGAAGCTTGTGATAAAGCAACCTAGGACATTCCTTCTCTGAATACTGTGTGAACTGTATTTATCATAGCTGCAGCTAATTTTAGGCCCTGATTTATACTTTTTTTGTGCCGCATTTGCGTAATTTTTTTGATGCAAAAGCAGTGTAAATGAACAAAATACAATTGTATTCTGTAAGTTTGTGCCGCTTCTGTGTCAAAAAATGACGCAAATGCGGTGCACAAAAAGTATAATTCAGGGCCTTAAACCTTGGGGTTTGTGAATGGAGACAGCATAGGCCAAACACAGAGGAAACTTGTCTTTTCACATATAGATCTTTTACCAGACGAAATCTGTCAGTGAACCTTCCAATTTTTACATTCCTCAATGTGATCACATTTAATGAGAATATATTCATACTCTGTTCTGTTGGGATACATAAGTCTATTACATTGCCCATTGCACCATTCACTAATCCCTCCTCAACACTGCCTCTCCATTCAGCTTTGTCTCAAATGGCAGATGGGTGTAGCAGGGTGTGTGTGGAAAGAGACTGGCCTCTCCACTGAGACCTCTTTCTCAGACAAAGGGTGTACAGAGTAGTGAGTGGAGAGCGACTCCCCTTTCCTGTGAAACCTCTCTCTCAGATGACAAGTATGCATATTAGTGTGTCTACATGGACTGGTCTCTCTCAGATCACGGATTAGCTTAGTAAGGTGTGTATGGACTGGCCTCTGCTTACAGCTCTGATGATGGGTGTGCGTACTATGAGATAATAGTGTAGAGTGACTGTCCTTTCCTGTCTGACCTCTCTCTCAGATGAAGGGTGTGCATATTAGGTTGTGTACATGGACGTGGACTGGCCTCTTATGTCAGGCCTCTGTCTCATATGACGGATGTTCATGGTAGAGTGTGTGGAGACAGGCTGGCCTCTCCATTGAGATTGCTCAATAGGATGATGGGTGTATGTAGTTGTGAGTGGAGAGGAATTGCCCTTTCTGCTCAGACCTATCTCTCTGGTGGTGTGTGTGTGTGTAGTCGTGTGTGTACAGAGTGTGTGGTATGGTGTCTACATGGTGTGGTGTATGGTGTGTGGAGGGAGACTGCCCTGTCCACTGAGACCTCTGTCTTAGATGAAAGTGTGTATGGTAGGGTGCGGGAAGAGAGACTGGCCTCTCTGCTGAGACATCTCTCTGAGATGACGGGTATGCATATTAAGGTGTGTACATGGACTGGCATCTCCTACCAGTCCTCTCTCTCAGATGGTGGGTATGTATAGTGGGGTGTGTGGAGAGAGACTGACCTCTCCTCTGAGATGCCAGTCTGAGATGACACATGTGCGTAGTACAGTGTGGCAAGAGAGACTAGCCTCTATTCTGAGATATCTCTCTGAGAGAACAGGTGCGCATTAGTGAGTGGAGAGAAACTGGCATCTCCACTGCAACCTCTGTCTCAGATGACAGTTGTGCATAGTAGGCTGTGTGGAGAGTGACTGGCCTCTCCATTAAGTTCTCTCTCAGGTGGGGGTTTGCGTAATAGAGTGTGTACATGGACTAGCCTCTGTTTACACACCTTCTCTCAGATGGCAGATGTGTAATGCATGGTTTATACACAGACTAGCCTTTTCTGTCAGACCTCTCTCTCAGAGGGAAGGTGTGCGTATTATGGTCTGTACATGCACTGGTGTCTTTTGTCAGACCTTTGTCTCAGATGACACATGCATATAATAGGGTGTGTGGAGAGAGATTGGCTTCTACACTGAGACTTCTCTCTCAGAGGACAGGTGTGCGTAGTAGACAGTGGAGAGGAACTGCCCTTTCCTGCCAGATCTCTCCCTCTCAGTTGATGGGTGTGTTGTTATTATGTGTGTACATGCACCAGCCTCTCCTTCTCAGACCTCTCTCTCAGATGGCAGGTGTGTGTAGCTGGCTATGTGGAGCGAGACTGGCCTCGCCCCGAGACCTCTGTCTTGGAAGTTAGGTGTGCATAGTATGGTCTGTCCAGGGACTGTCCTCCCTGCTAAATCCCCTATCTCTGATAATGGGTGAACATAGTAGGCTGTGGGTAGAGACTATAGATAGAAGACTCTGATAAACCTCATCTCCAGTAAGACTTCTTCCCACAGTAGCAAGTGTGTATACTACAGTGTATACAAAGATCATCTACTCCTTTCTACTTTTCACAATCTTGTGAAAGTCTCATGAGATCATAACCTTTTTAAAAATTACAATTTACTACCTACTCTTCAAAGTACTTATCTTTACACACTTTTTCTCAAACACAAGGACCACAACATGCATTCCTACTAATGGAGTGTATTGAGAACTCATCTACTCCTTTTTTACGATTCATGATCCCGCGACAGTCCCGCAAGATTATAAAGATTATTTAAAAACAGCACACATTTATTTTCTTCATGGGAGTTATCCCTAAGACACCTCCTCTTTAAATCTAGGGGAACATCATTGAAAAGACTAACATAAGTGGTAAGGAGGTTATTTGCATGGGTATAACTTGGAAGAAGACATTCAGCCACTGACCAACGGTTATCACATTACATTCTAAAGTTCGAGCCTTACTCACACTCCATTCGGAAAAGTGAGAATGCAGCACATACCCTTACCTCAATAAAAAAAATAAACAATAGTGAATTAACAACAACAAAATAAGAAGTGCATTCTTCAACATCTCAGAAATGTAATCATATATATAACATACAGACCATGAGATCTTATTAAATTTCAGAATCATATAGGCCCTCAATATGACTTTGGCGGTCTTTTCCTAAAACCGCCGAAGCCATTGGCACCAGAAGACCACCAGTGCTGGCGGTCTTCTGACCACCATATAACCAGTACTGAAGGATTTCCTTCACAGTTTGGGCGGAAATCCTCCAGTAGTCGTGCTGGCAGTCAGAGGCGGTTTCACCACCGGCCCCGCCCCACCAAAAGGACACTGCCAGCTGTATTACGACCTGTAATACGGCCTGGCAGTGTTCTGATGGTGGCGTGCTGCAGGCAGTGGGAGCGCCGGGTCCCATCCCATCAGGGAGGAGCACCTCCTTGGATGAGGTAAAGTGTACTCCGCAAAGGGAGGAGGGTGGATTGTGTGAATGGATGTGTGTGAGTGTGTGCATGCATGTCATGAATGGGGGGAGGGTGGAGGAGTGTTTGTCAGTACGTGCATGTGTGGCTGTGTGTAAATGTGGTGATGGAGACGCATATGTGGGTGAATGTGAATGCTGGATCGGGATGCGTGTGTGTATGCATGTAGACGGGTGGGAGTTGTGTGTGTGTATGTATGTTGAGTAAAGGAGCAGTGGGGTGATGGAATTTGTATGTGTGTCAATGGGGGTGAATGTAGTGAGTGCGTCTGTGAGTGGGGGTGTTGTGCGTGCATGCATGTATGTGTGTATGATTTGGGGACGTTGCATGTGTGTCTGTGTGCATGTGTATAAGTGTATTGTGAATGTGGGCATGTGAGTGTAAGGGTGTTGTGAGTGTGAGTAAGTGAGTGTCAGGGTGTCTGTGGGTGCGTGTGGGTGTGTGTGCATATGCGGGGGTTAAGTACAGGGATCGTGTGGGTGGGAAGTGAGTACGTATATGTAGGGGGTGGGTAGTCACTACTGGGAGCTGGTGGTTGGGGGGCCCCTGGGGGTGTCGGGGAGGTGAGGTTGGGGTGGTGAATGTTGTAATGGATGGGGGTGAGGAGCTCTTGGGCAGATGGGGTGGGGGAGTCATGTACCGGTGACAGGAATGCAAATTCCTGTCGCCAGTAGCCTTTCTGCCAGGGATTATCCCTGGCATAAACGGGACTCGTGATATGGTCAGCGATATTGGGTGGACTGCAGGGTCGGAGATGCTGATCTGCGGCCCGGCTGTCCAACAGCCCTGGTGTTACCAACAGGGATGTGGCGGTTTGGCACAGGCCAATCCACCACACTCATAATGTGGCGGTCTTCACCGCCGGCCCATCGGCAGGTCGTAATGAGGGCCATAGTGTCTTGGGCAATTTAATAATTGTTTAGCCACGGAGGTATGGTACATGCTTACCCTTACGATGAAGAAATTCCCTTTATGTCGTCAGATTTATGCATTTTGGAATTTTCACAATTTTTCCTTGATTCCATACATTACCATAACTCAGAAATACTTGTACAACTTCATAACCATTAAAGGTTCAGAGAGCTTAGACTCACACTTGTAAAGTCTGACCCCTTTCAAAACCCAAACCCAGTCACCTGCCACAAAATCACCTCCAGCATTCTCTATCACCATTTTTTTCCCTCAACATCTTTTGAGAGCAAAGCTCTGGGTTTCGGACATCTCATCATTTCAAAAGGTGAATTCCCTGTCTCTCGATGAGGAGTTGAGTGACATGACCATAACAAGTCTTTAACTGCTTTCTGCCAACCCATACCATTTCTGAGTGCTAACTGTAACCCATCCTTAAGTGTTCTATTCCATCTCTCCAGAAGGCCGTTGCTTTGAGGGTAATACACAGATGCCCATATATGTTCAATGCCATACTCATCCAGAAATTCTTTCATATTCATAGACACAAATTGCACTACATTATCAGAGACAATGGTCTCTGGAACATCCTCTTCATCAAATAATTCACTTAAAAGCTTGATCATAACATGCGTTGTAACATTATCAACAAACTTTACCACTGGCCATTGTGAATAATAGTCCATAATCACAATTGCATACTTAGGAATTTTGCCCAAAGCATACAATGGTCCCACAACATCAATAGCAATTTTCTTTCACAGGCCATCAGACATGTTTGATACAACCAGGGAATATTTCACCACCTTTTGAGACTTATCACTATATGAACATAATACACACTATCTGAAGCAATGCTTCACATTTCTATCCATCCCTGGCCACTAGGACTTGGACCTGATGCGTCTTTTAGTAGCACTCATGCCCAAATGGCCTTCATGTGCGGGTTTTACTACACGCTCATGCAATGCAGTAAGAACCACCAACAATACACCTCTCATCATAAAATCCCCCACCATTGATAACTCCACACTCACTTGTTGAAAACATTCTGCATCAATGGAAGCAATCACCTTTGATTCCCATCCCTCTTAAACATATCTCTTCACTTCTTGGAAGATAGAATCTTTCTGTGCCTCCAAAACACCCATTCCTCCGAGGAAATTCTTCATTCAGTGACCCTGGCCACACCCATTCCCACTGCTGCCACCAACTCTTCCTGCTCCTCACACTCCATCACACTTTTCCTCTGGTAACCTTGACAGAAAGTCTGCCAACACATTTTTCTTACCAGGGACATACTCTAAATTATAAATATATTCCTGCATCCTCATCACCCAGCGTGCTGTCCTAGGTGTAGCCCTCTCACCACCTCTGGTTGAAAAAACTTCAACCAATTGTTCATGGTCAGTCCGAGTTACAAATTCTGTTCCCCAAACAAACGTTCTAAAATGACTTACACCCCAACAACATGCAAGAGCTTCCTTCTTGATGGCGGAATAATTGTTCTCAGCATGTCTTCATACGCTACTTTTACTTCCTTCCCATTCCTAATCCGCAACATCCCCACAACCAGTAATACAGAGCTGGCATCATTATCAATAATGGTCTAATCCTTGGTATTGAATGGTTTCAATGCAAGTGCAGATGCTATTTCCATTTTCAACCCAATGACCTCCGTTTAACAACCTTCACTCTATACAAAGCGTTCTTTCTTGCACAGGCACTTCCTCATGGACTTAGTCTTATCTGCCAACATATGAATAAACATCAAATAATATTTAGCCAACCCCCAAAAAGACCTGAGCTGATCTTTATTTTCAGGGGAAGGTGCTTTTTCAATTGCAGACACCAATGTAATTTTGGGTGAAATTCCATTTTGATCTTTCCAGTGACCCAAATATTCAATGCCGGGTACCCCTATGTTAATTGTTTCTTGTTTAGTGGATAACCCATTCTCTTGCAAAATCCCCAAAACAGTTCTCAGTGTCTGATCATGGTCCTTTTGATTTTCCCCAAACACCAGACTATCATCCTGGAAATAAGTAACTTGTGGTAAACCCTGAACAAGTGATGCATGGCTCTCTGAAGCACAGCCGAGGCCAAAGCCAACCCGAAAGGCATACGTCTGAATATATATGCTGCCTCCGGAGTGACACAAGATGTCAAAGCACAGGACTCAGGATGCAACACTATCTGATGATAGGTGGATTACAGATTCAAAGTAGAAAATACTTTTGCCCCCTCTGGTGTGGTTAACATTTCTTGTATGTTGGTCAAAGGATGCCTATCCATCCAAATAGCAGCATTTAGGTCATGCAAGTCCACACAAATGCATAGCTCTCCATTGCTTTTCTTTGTGGTCACAACTGGAGCTAGCCACTTATATGCCACAATTTCTTCAATTACTCCTTCCTCACATAATCTCAACAATTCGTTTTGCAAAGGGTTCCTTCATTACATTTGGAATAGGGCACAGCTTGTGGGCTTTGGGAACAACACCTTGTTTTAAAATAATTTTGTGCATAAACTCCTTCAACATTCCCCAATCTTTTCTAAATTCTTGATGGTACTTTTCCATAGAGTTAGACTCTTTCACAATCCTAACATCCGTCTGTGCGCCCAGTACCTGATCTAGATGATTTGGATCAAGTTGTATACACAGATTCCTCTACTGTGGACGACCCAAAAGACATACACCATCTTTAACAAAATACACTTTAGACGGCACTACCACTCCGTGGAATTCCCATTTGGCCTAAATATAACCCACTAAAACTTTAGGTTTATTTCCATAAGCCACCTAATGTACGTCAGGAGGCTTGATTTCATGATCAGGGAACTTGCATACGTATTCTTCCCCAACTAACGTATGCTGAGCCCCCAAATCAGCCATTACTCTCACACCAACCTCATTGATACAGATTACACAAAATGGACCATCTTCATTTACACTTCCAACATGTTGTACTTGCAAAATGAATTGGCGAACCTCCTTTTGATCCCTGGAATCTTCCAACAAATTTATCAGACCTCTGTTTTTTTTCACAAAACCTAGTTTTCCTTTACACACCCTGGCAAAATGCTCCCTTGACTTGCACTTCCTACATATTTGACCAATTGCAGGGTAAGAACTATCCACCGCCATGTAGCCTTGCAACCCACATTTAAAACAAGTTAAAATGCTCCTCTCCTCTGTTCCTCATGATCCACTGGCCAACTCTGTTTCTTTTGACTTAGTGGCATCACGCTAGACCGAACTCACTGTCCCCATCGAGAAAGACAATTTTTTTAAAACCTCATCAGTTTTGTCCACCCTTTTTATCATGTCTATAGCCATCTGTAGCATTAAACCTTCCCTATCTAATAGTTTTTCCTGCGCCTTTTTGTCATTTTTTCAATACTAACTAATCTCTTAGTATTTAATTATGGACATTTTTGCAATTACAAGTTGATGTCAGAGCTCTCAGTTCACCACATACCTCTCCACTGGCTCTCTGGGATATTGGCCTCTCTTCAAGAATTTGAATCACTCTACCACCTCATTCATTTTTTTTCCAAAGTTCAGATCCAATTGTGAACTGCCACCTCAAACTCGGCCATGTCCTCTTCTTCTTCTTCTTCAGTGGGTGACAAATACTTTAAAATGTGCCTACCTTCAGCCCCAAGACAATGTTTCAGAATTGCTAGTTTCCTAGATGCAGTAAAAAAAGTAACCTCCTACTCCCATATGTCTCGAATCCCTCTTTCCCATCCTCCCACAGTGTAGTAGGCTCTCCAGGAAAGTTTAAGAAAAATGCAAGGGCCACAAAAACCTCCATGGTCAAGAAGATGCACTAGAATAGTGTAATTGCACAATAGTAGTGTGCAAGGTAATATATGGTAAAGTACAAAGTTCCAATAAATTCCCTATTTTTTCAAATACTTATCAGGAACATTCGTAGCTCAACACTTATATTAGTTTGAAATGCCGTGCCTATTGCTACACTAGTCACACCAGAGGCACTTTTAAAACTGTATAATCTACAGAATGTTATATTCCACTCTTTAGATTGTGCAGATGGCGAGCCTATTGCAGCGCTAATCATACCAAAGGCACTTTTAAAACTGACGTGCCTATCACTGTATAATCTGCATAATTTTATATTTCACTCTTAAAGTAGTGGAAAGGGGGTGCCTATCACCACACAGATTACAGCAAAGGCAGTTTTAAAATTGGTGTGCCTGTCGCCATATCATTTTCAGAACACTAATCCTCTCCCGTAATTTCGAAAGTTTACGTTGCAAAGCAACCTTTGCAGTGCTTGTGGTGTGATGTTACACTCACTAAATCAGATGCAATCTCCAAATACAAGCGGTGTAAATTGCTTCCTCACCTTCGGCCCTGATGGTTTCTTCTCTCTTTCTCACGCTTCATCATCTCCGGCTCTGATGATATTGTCTTTCTCACTCGCCCTCAGCACAGAAACGTAGGCGCTGCTACTGTGTCACTAGTCCTAGCGATGCTCAGTCTTGACTTCCTGTGAAGACACCGCCACCAGATGCCAAGATAAGCAACATCAGAGCTGATGTTGTGGAGGCTCTACTCCCGGTTGAAGTAGCACCTCGTCACCAGCGAAAAGATCAAAGACTACCATAAGTGGTAAGGAGTTTATTAGCATGGATATAACCGGGAGGGAGACTTTCAGCAACCGGTCACCTCATTACATTCTAAACTTCGAGCCTTACTCATGATCCAATCAGAAGCGCGAGAATGCAACAAGCATGCCTTTCTTATGCCCCCTATTTGTTTTTTTTTATTTCATTTCCATAACACCTCTAATTTTTCACAGTAAACAGTAATGACGGCCTTTCATTTCGAACATTCCTATAGCCAGCCAATCAGATCGCTTGCTGGATTACCAGAAGCCTCTTGCTCCTGCATGAGCGTGTACACTCACTGGAAAAATGGCCCTTTTGACCAATCACAGGGCTCCATTTTTGAATTTACACTCCTGCGGGAAGTTCGCAAGACTACTGCAAGCTCCATTGTAGTGAATCCTAGCTTGTTTTAATGGGATATGGGAGTTAGCTTAGCCTTTGGCTTGCAGACTCGTGACCCCGTCACCTAGTGACTTTTACCCTACTTAGCTTGCTCTGTTTTAGCACATTTATTTATTTAAATCTTTTAAGATGGCTGCCTTGTTGTTAGATAGGCCCATGTTTTAGTTTGCGTTATCAGTGCCACCGCGCTAAGGCGTCAATATCAACGACAAAGATAAACAAACTGTAGGTGCTCACATTAGGTACTTTCCCTCTTCACACTTTCGAGGGAATTGTTTATGTAAATTACTGTCCCAAGCATGTCTTGTTATCCATTGTTTGGGAACAGACCTACGTCAGGGGTCCAAGCATATCTTTGTAAATACTCCTCACTTAAACAAATAGTCAGAGGGAGGGATTCTGACCAACGCTGCTATCGATGCTGCACGTCGCCTTGACGCTGACCCGGTCTTCATGTCCCTATGGAGTCTGAGCTAGAGACCTCATTCCAAGGTAACAAGAGTTGGGGGGCTCTTCTCATGGACATGGCATTGGCAGATTAGGCTTAACATACCTAGCTCTCTTTTAGGTTAGAGGTTAGGCTCACTATGCTAGGGCATTAGGACATATTCCACATCACATGTCATTACATATTATTGCAAGATGCTGGGGGTCTTTGTATTAATGACTCTTGTCTGTACCATTCTGTTTCTTGCACTGTTCATTATCCTAATCATTGCAGCCCATGCAACTTATCACATAGTGAGTTTTGCTAAATAAAACTTATTGAAACTTCACTGCATCTTCTTCATTGCCTGTGTTTGATTGAGACATGTTCATGTGAGAAAGGAGTAATCTCCATTTAACCACAACACTCCCTGAGATGTCACACTCTTGAGTCCATGCGTAAAGGGTGCCACAAATCACCTTTTACTGTTTGGGTTTTTGGTGAGATGCTGATTGTGAGCTGGGAGGGTTGTGATGACAGTTGCGACTTGTTGTAGGACTGGCATAGTCGCCTACAAACATAAGTACTGTCATCTTTAAACGGTGTGTTGAGGGAGGTGTAACAGGGCTATCAAGACAGCAGTTCTTGGATGGAAAGCGTTTGAGGGTGAGGTCCCAGGAGAGATACAAAGTATGGTTTGCAGATTTATATCACCTTATTTGGGTGATGCAGCTTCAGTTTGATGTCATAGTTTATTTTAGAGAGTGGAAAACAGATTTATTCTCTGGTCAGTAGTGTATGGTCGTAATGAAGTATGAAAGAATTAGTCACACCTGTGTTTGGAATCATGTTAATGGGCACCTGTAGTAAATCCCCCTTTATTGCATGGCCACCCCAGATTTATTACCTTTTGCTGATCCCTATTGTTGCTGGTATTATAATTCAGTGTAAGTTACCCCAGCTAACAAGGGGTAAAGTGCCTGTGCTCCTCTTTTAAACATAGTTAAATGTGCTTATTCATGATTGGGCAAGACAGTCTTATGGAGAAAATTACTCGGGCTTGAAATTCCTACAAATGTATTAAGAGTGATTATAGCACTTCACTCTTCTACATCGTGTAGAGTTCTGGTTGGTGGAAATAAGGGTTAAACCCTTAAAAGTAACATAATGGTTGGTTTAAAACAGGCATGCCTTTTGGTCATGTCCTTTTTTCCATCTTTTTACACTATTTACCAGCTCAATTTGTGGATATCAGAAACCTTCTGCCTTTTATTGCAGCTTATGATTTGAACATGCTAGTGTATGAAGATTATATGGTTTTATTTGAGCTAAGCCCAATCGGCCTCCAAATCTAAAACCAAATTTTTGACTTTCAAGGATAGGAAACGTTGTTCCATTACCTGAAAGCTAGCAGACAACACTGTAGAAACCGTAATATACCTTGGTAGAGTGATCTATAATTTGGAAAGTAAATTACATCTCTTTCATTAAAGAAGTAGGGCTTTTGCACAGGCTAGTATTTTAAATACCGTTTACACAGCTTCTAGAAAGAGACATTTTAATGATTTGTTAAAAATGTAAACAGTAAAAATTCCCCTGATACTAATGGCGCACTCAAGTATATCCATATTGACAAATGGTCACCTAAACAGCTGTACAAAGTTTCAGGCCGTTGTAATATTCTCTGTGTACACCACCTCGCCACACTGACACGCGACCACTCTTTCAGCTCATGATGCTGTCTCGTGATGGGGTATGCTAAGATGCGTTAGGAGTAGAATGTGAAAGACTAATGGCAGGGAATTAATTAGTTGTTCGAGTATCGCTTCCTGAACGTTTCCTCTCAGGAATCTCAACTTGTTGAGGGTGGTGTCCGTACAATAAAACTTCAAATATTCTTACTTCTTCCTCCCGGAGTCTGTTGATTACCACATATTTTTGGCGCACAACCCGAGAAACCACCCAGACACAGAAGCCATGCGTAGCAGTTCCGAGCTTTTGGCTCAGTGTCCATGTGAAGCGCTGGTACCAGAAACGTGTGACCTTTTGGGAACAATCTGGACAAAGAAATCTGCCTAGAAGGTCCTAAATTACCATCAGTGGTGCCCATTATAACATGATCGAAGGTATACTGATCGTGAGAGGTGAGAGCTCCGTGCTTGCTGTTATGCTAAAATCAACTTCAGCCTCTTGTTCGTGCCTCTTGGTGGGGCGGAGTTAAACAGATGTTCACGTCCCATTGCAACTTCTGTGACATTCGGGCCTGTATGCATATAAATATCTAGCGCATAACGTTGGCCGCCTACCAAGAGTGCACTTGGCGCTCCTCTCCAACTCGATGTCCATTTATAGTACGCACCTTTAGTCGGGGCGGTGACCCATAGGAGGGTTCTTTAAAAATAATAAACAGGTGCTTAAAGTCGAACAATATCGGTGATGGTATGCGCACTCCTCCAATTGCCCACACCTCTATACGCCCATTCTCAAAAGCAAAATACATGTCATTTTATTGTGCTGTCAGATGCTCTGCTGGCTACGCTGATGCGCACACCATTCCCAGCGCATCACATCTTGGTACAGATTTAAATGACATTCTTAACTGCGATTACAGCACAGTGTCTTTGTCCACGTTGCCTCAGCTGATTTATTGTGGATCAAAATAGCAGGAGAGTTAAACATACTATTTTCTGATCTCAATGCGAACCTAAATTATGGTAAAACCGTTACCAGTTAATTAGAGTCATCAATAATCCTTCCATAGCTATTTGGTTCTCGTGTTGTATTTATTGTAGCTGTACATTAATCTATTCTCAAATGTGATGCGCACACCATTTCCAGCTCATTATACTTCAACTGTGATGCGCTTACCATTTCAAGCTCATTATACTGTGGGCGAATGTTAACTGTCAAGCTGTTATAGAAGTCATGTGCACAACTGTAAGTAAGTGATAATCACCTGGGATTTTTTTTTTGGTATTACTCGACAAAAGTACATGCATTTCCAGGTTCACACAGGTGGCCTTGTCCATAACTAATATTTGGTAGTGTTATACATACTTTTTGCCCAGCAATAGCAACCATTAACCAAAGTTTTTACTCTCATCTATCTCCCTATGCAAAACCATTGAAGGATAAACTCGCTTTTTAATTTATTAGTGGTGCAAGAATGTAGTCAGTTGCTCCTCCCCCACCATTTTAGACACTCCGGGCGAGCCACCAATCCAGTGGAAACAATGGTTTGATGCTTTTGAAACCTATTTAGGGGAGTTAGGCGCCACAAGGTTCAGACCTGAATGAAAAAAAATGCTTGTTGTTACACTCATTAGGTTTTGAGGACAGAGCTACCTTTAAACACTTACCTGATCGGTCAGTCCTTCAAGAAGAAGAACTTGATGAATTTCAAGAAGGTGTAAAAAACTTGAAACAAGGTTCGATGTTTCTCCCAGTTTAGTATATTCCAGACATAAATTCTTCAAATGTAGACAGAAGGCCAATGTGACATAGACATGTACATTTCGTCCATGAGGATGTTTGTAGTGGAATACGCATTCGAGAACTTTAGTGAGCAGCTAATAAGGAATCAATTTCCATGTCACTGTAGTGATAAAAATATACGTCAAAAACTACTAACGTTGGGTAACCCGACATTTTGTGCATGCATTAGAATAGTCAAGTACATTGAAACCTCTGTACAATTTTTAAAGGAACTTGAATAAAAACCTAGCGAGCAGGTCTGCCCGGTATATAGCAAGAAAGACATGGTTAAAAATAGAAAAGGGGTACTAGTCTCAAGTAACAGTATCTCCAATTCAAATAATTCTTCTTACAACCCTGTATATGTTTCAGGTGTGGCAATGTCAGTCACAAGAAAGGGGGTAGACTATGCCCAGCTGGAAATGTTTTTTGCAGGTTGTGCAACAAAGTTGGACATTTTGTTATGTGAAAGTTCTATTTGTAACAAAACCAGTGTTGGAGGTGGTTTCAGATGAGATGAAACATGTGATTCGCAAGAAGGGAAGTTCATCACAGAAATGCACAACATGGTGTTAGCTTTGGACGATTTGGCAGCTAAACGGAAGGACCCCTCAGATTGTGCTGATCCTTTTGTAGACATAACTGTACAAGACAAGGATTTTCATCTTTTAGTTGATTCAGGAGCTCGCAGCACTATGATGACTCAAGAGCGGTTCCAATCTACGTGGAATGATAAAGCGTTCCTACCTCCTGACCGAACACCAGTTTCTTATGAAGGATTTAAGATTGAGTTAGTTGGGTATTTCAAAGACATCTTCAAGAGCTATAATGGGCAAAGTTTATGTTGCAGACAAAGGTCTGAATATCCTTGGTTGGTTTTTACCAAGGTTTCTTTGGCATGGTATTGAAACCAGGAACCCAAGAACAAGTTCTGGTTATAAGAGACTAAGGGCCACATGTACCAACGTTTGGTTTTGCGACTCGCAAATTGCAAGTTGCAAAACCGAATGTTGTATAGTGTCAATGACAGTATTAGCGATTCGCAAGGGGGTAGCAAATGCCCACCTCATGATTATTCATGAGGAAGGTCGCAATTTGCGACCCCCTTGGGAATGGCGGCCCTCACAGGGATGGTGGCCTGATGGAGGCAGCAGACCAAAATGTCTGTGACTGCTTTTAAATAAAGCAGTTTTTTTTAATGAAATGCAGCCCGTTTTCTTAAAGGAAAATGAGATGCATTTCAAAAACAAAAAATGAAATGTTTTTGTTTCATTTTTTCAGAGCAGGCAGTGGTCCATAGGACCACTGCCTGCTCTGAAATGTTTTTTTCACTGACATTCACAAAGGGGAAGGGGTCCCTTGGTAACCCCTTCCCGTTTGGGAATGGGTTAGCATCAGTGTGACACTGGTGCTAACTGTGATTGTTTTGCGACCGCATTCACGATCACAAAACAATCATACATGGGACTGCGATTCGCAATTAGGAAGGGAACACCCCTTCCTAATTGCGAGTCACAATCCCTTTTTGCGATTCGGTAAATAGTTTACCGAATTGCAAAAATGGGTTGGTTCATGGGAAAGTGCATTTTGCACGTCGCAAACAGCATGATTTGCTGTTTACAACGTGCAAAAGCATTCGTACATGTGACCCTAAGACCTGGTAGAAAATTTGTTACATGCTTATCCTAAAGTCTTTTCTAGTGAGCTGGGAAAATCAAGGGTTTCAAGCATAGAATTAAAATAAAAGATGGTGCTTTACCCATTAAACCTAAGATGAGAGGGGTACCATTTAGTGTTTGTCATAATCTAGAAAAAGAGCTTGAAACATTGACTAAAATGGGTATCATTGAACAAATTGAATTCTCTCTTTGGCTATATCCACTTGTGGTTAAAAAAATAAAAATGGGGAACTCAGGGTGTGCATAGACTTTCGAGCACTGAAAAAAGAGATTTGGATAAATTCTCACTGGTTGCCATAGATCAATGATCTGTCAGCTCAAGAGGCTGGTGCTAAGTACTTTAAGAAATTGGAACTGGCTTCAGCATGCCACCAGATAGAACTAGAATCTGAGTCTCGATGTTACACAGCATTTGTCTCACCCTGGGACACCTATCAATAGTGTTGTTTACCTTTTGGTTTGGCATCTGCTGCATCAGTTTTCCAGAGAGTCATGGAAAATCTACTAAAAGACATCAAAAGCGTAGCCATATTTCAAGATGATGTGTTAATTTTTGGTTCTGATTGCCTATCGCACGATGACACACTCAAATAGGTCCTGTACATTTTTCAAGAACAGGGAGTTGTGTTAAAAAGGTAAAAGTGTGAATTTCTGAAAGAAAAAGTGGAGTATCTGGGTCATGTGCTCTCTAGCGCAGGTGTGAGTCCCAAACATGGGTTAGTCAATGCTATACTCCAAGTTCCACCTCCGCATGACAAAAGTGATGTGAAAAGTTTTCTTGGGCTATGTGAATTTTATTCACATTTCATGAAAGACTTTGTCTCTAAAGTTAGACCAATCTCACATCTGCTTAAACAGAATACTGAGACCTATATTTATACTTTTTTTGCGCCGCATTTGTGTCATTTTGTGACGAAAAAGTGGAACAAACTTTGAAAATACAATTATATTTTGTAAGTTTGCAAAGAAATTTTAAATATGGGCCTGAGTTTTTTTGGGATGAAGAATGTGTGTCTGCTTTTGGGTGGCTAAAGTTTCAGTTGTCCAGTTTTGAGAAATTAAAACCATATGCTCCGGAACTGAAGTGCATACTCACTGTTGATCCCAGCAACGTTGGTTTACGAGCAGTTCTAACTCAGAAGTCTGGTTCTGGTGAAAATACAATAGGTCTTGCCTCAACAGTACTAAGGGAACCAGAATGTCTGTACTCTGTTATAGAAAAATTACTTTTAGGCTGCTGGTAGGCAGTTAAGACATTTTGTGCATACCTCTGGGGAACAAAATATATACTCCAAACTGACCATAAACCCCTGGTTTACATCCTCAGTGGAAAAAATGTTAGATTTAGTACACCAAAGGTTGCAAGATTTTCAGCCTGGTTACTTCAGTTCCACTTTGAAATTGAACACATCCAGGGTGGGAAAAATGGGTGAGCTGATTGTCAAGCTTTCCTATGGTAGGAACATTGCACATGGAGAGAGAAGAGTTAGCGGCTGAGAGTTGCTTAGATGCTCCAGTCAAGTTAGATAAAGCTGGATAATTTTCTGTGGCAGAATGGAAATCTGTTACAGACAATGATCCCATAGTAAAGGTAGTTTCCAAGCACATCAGAGAGGGTTGGCCCAAGAAGAAGTAGCTTGAGCATAGCACACAACCATTCTTCAAAGTATGTGAAGAACGTTCTTTAGAAGTTGGTGTGATAATGAGAGCAAATAAGCTTGTTCTCCTTGATACGATCAGGCCACTATAAATAAAGAAGTCTCATGAGGGACACTTAGGTGCTACCTCACTAAACGCAGGGTGCGGGCCATGTTCTGGTGGCCTCAGATTGATCTAGAAATCATAAATGTAGTCAAAAGATGTGTGATGTGCTAGAACAGCGATAAAGGTCTCAAGATATCTGAACTGCCTTTAACCCCTATTGATCTCCCTATTGGATGATGGGTTAAGGTAGGGATTGATATGATAGGTCCTTTAAATGCTCTTCCATCCAATTCGAGATTTGCCTTAGTACTTTTGGATTATTACTCCAAATGGCCTGAAGTTAGGTTTATTAAAGAACCTAATTTGAAAACTGTAGTAAAGTTTTCAGAGATTTGTGTATGAGAGAGGGTTTTCCAGAATATCTAATCTCAGATAATGGGGCACAATTTGCTTCAGGTAAAGTAGAAGAGTTTTTGAAAAACAGTGGCATAAAACACCTCAAGAGCTCTTTGTTTCACCCCCAAATGAATGGCCTGGAAGAACATTTCAACCAGGTGTTGGGAGACTGTGTAAGGTGGACCCTACAAAACAATTATGAAATCATCACTGCCATATAGACTATGCTATGGATCTACAGGACCACGCCTCCATTATCTACTTTAACATTGCCTTTAGAACTCCTCCGAGGGCGGAAACCTGCCACTGAGTTTAGACCTGCATGGATGTCCAGGTGGTTGAAACAAAAAGTTGATGTGCAAGGTATGGATCGCCTTGTAAGGAAAAATGTTACTGAATCCCAAGCCAAAGAAAAACTATGTTATGACAGAATGAAAAATGTGTCCTGGAAGTCCATTTTAGTAGGTGATTATGTTAGGATAAAGCATGGCGGTCATGTCAAGAAAGATGACCCATAGTTTTTGGCTCCTATCAAGGTTAAAAGAGGATGTGGTAGTGCCATTAGGGTGGAAGGTGATCACTGATGGAATTGTTCTAAAGTTGTGAAAGTTCAAGTCCCTTTAAATGAAGACCTGCCTGTTATGGAACTATGCACTGACAATATACAAGTTCAAAATCACATAAATGATGTATCTTGTAACAATTATAATGAGTTCCTGAAAGTACGAAGAACTGCTTGGGTACCTAGTAATCCGCTCAGATATAGGTGATAGATCTGTCAAGTACTTTTGTTGTATTTTAACTTTGGCAACCTAGTGCTTGTATGAGTAAGTGTTAATTAATTGGGTCTTATGCAAATGTTTGCTAATGTTTTCCTTCACATCAACTTTTCTTTAGTGTTATTGGTAGTCATATATACTCGTGTATATAGTTTGTAATAAAGTTCATTGGTACGAATGTTTATACCCATGTTATTTGCTGATGTGAAACATAGTTTTGGTTTCATCATTTTTCTGGTGGTATATGTGCTGTTCCAAATATTGTTTGTACTTTTCATTTTTCAAATCTTTATTGGTTTGAAGAGGAAAACCCATGTAATATTCTCCCTGTACACCGTCTTGCGACACTGGCATGCGGCCACTCTTTCGGCTTGTGATATCGTCCCGCCATGTGGTGTGCTAGGAGGCGTTCGGAGTAGAATGCGAATGATTAACGGCAGGGTATTAAACAGTTGTTCTAGTATCGCTTCCTGAACTTTTCCTCTCAGGAGTCTTTGCTTGTTGAGGGTGGTTTCTGTACAATAAAGCTTCAAATATTCTTACCTGTTCCTCCTGGATTCTGTCGATTACCACACTCCTGTGTAAATTAACAACATTTGGCCAAGCAACTCCAGTCCGGATGCATCTGGAAATTGTGTTAACTTGCATTGAAGCCACTCCTAGAGGTTTTTTAAAGCAATAAACATTTGCAGTACCTAAGAAAAACTTTACTTTTATAAGAAAGCTTGCCTTAGAAAAACTGGATTACAAGATAGAATACTTGCAATCATTGACTCTTGGACAAATCAGACATTTAAAAAAAAAATGCAATTCCAGAATTTTTGTTATACTGATGACAGTACTCACTGCAAGAGGCTGACACTGTACATCACCTTTCTAGATAACAGAGTGTATGTGCCCTCCAGATTATTTCTTATATACACAGTTAGGAGGGTTATACCTGCACTCAGGTTAGGCATTATCTCATACAGAAGCTGTTAGGTCACTTTGAAAAATGAAACAAACCTCTGTGATCTGTGCAACGGAGGGATGCGAGATTTAAAACATATTATTAGTATGTACGTCAATTGCAAAACCCAAACCGTTACTTAAACCCCTTGCATTTCAATTTTAATATAGCAAAAGTTGATGATTTGATATTATCTCTGCCAAAAGAGTATGTATGCTATAATGTTTTAAAGTACATTTTTTAAACTTTTTAAATTATCACCCATGATGTTTTATGGAAATGAATTAATGTGTTGTTATGTTTTACATTTTTATAGTGTTGATCTTAGTCAAGGTCTTAATAAATAAACTTGAGTATCATGGTTGCCACATTTAACATCTCTGTTAGTTCGTAGTGTATGGTTTAGAACGTGCACCCAGTACCTGGATTGCAGCACATATTGTGCCATCCACTACAGTGGTAGCTCCAATATAGCTACATAGCCTCCCCTGTGTAGCCTGATTGCTTCAGTGCACAACCTGCAGTGTGATCTGTCAAAATAACCCTTTTAGACAGGTAAAGACTACCCTTTTAAATATTAGTAAGTCACCCCTATGTATGCCTTGTATCCCACAAGATTGGGTACATCATATTTAAAAGTGGGATAGGTAGAAAATTCATATTACACTGTCCCTAAAGTGGAAACGCTACAAAAGCTATTTTTACTGTGGCAGACCTACCTGTCCTATGGAACAAAACAAGTGTGCAGATAAATGAACTAGAACTGATAACTTGTGAAAGTGGCCAACTCGGAAAATAATTTGACCACAATTTTTAACAGTTATCAAAATCCAATTCAATGGTGAAGTTGGATATTTACTAAATAATCAGGAAAAGTAACTTTTAGAAAATACCCTTTACCTTACTGAGCTTTCAGAGCTCTACTTTGCATTAGCCTCTGCTAACTCTCAGGCTCTGCTCAGCCTTGGATGAGGTGTGAACAAGGTGTAAAATTCCTTCCAGGAGCTACACAATGGGGTGGCCTGAATGGGCAGGTCCACAGAATCTTCAGGACGGGGTCTGAGGCCATCCTTTTTATCGTCACAGTGCCTGACAGGTCTGTTTGAGCCACATGTAACACTTTGATGGACTTTAAAAGGAGAGAACAGATTGCCAGGAAAATTCTTGTGTATTATCTGTGTAGGGTCTCTAGGACGCTGCCTTTGCCCTACCAGACTTATTCCTTCTAGTTTTCTGTGGGTACCCGGCCTGCTTCAAATTGGATTTTAGTGCTATTTGGGGGAGGACACGGGTGATTACCATAGTGCAATACCCTATACACTCAGAAACCTCAGAGCTCATGTTTAGTGTGGCCAAAGACTTAGACCATTTTGAAAATGCCCATGCACCTGGCATTTTGGATCTGTTTGCAGTAAGACAGACATGAGCTACTAAAAAAATGGGTATGGCTGCCTGCAGGGACTTTTACCCCATTGGTTAGTGAGTGCCCAGGGCTAGCTAGCTGTGGTCAGGCATAAATGTGTCACCAAAAGGCATCTCATCAGAACACTACTTTCTTGACCTTCGGAGGAACAGAAGAGGACTGACCCTGATGTCTTAAACTTTTGAGGAGCTCTGAAGGACTGAAACTGCTCCACCTTATCCACATGGCAAAGAAGTGGACTCCAACGGTCAGTTAGCTGACCACCTGTGTGGCTTCAGGGTCACAAAACATTCTGCTTTTCCCTACAATTTGCAGCTGACCACTGGCAACCGGAATTAGGACTGCACTTTGCTGGTGGCCTTTCCCTGTAAGCCTGAAATTCTCTAAGTGTCCTCCAAAGTCCTGGTTGGCTTAGAAATGTACTCCTGTGTTTGATTAGGCACCAGGGAAAAGTTTGGAAAGTTTGAAAAGCTTAGCTTTAAAGCTCCAGTGCCAAGCGGTCCTACCTTGAAAAGTAAAAGACCTGCAGTTCCATGGCTTTCCGCATCCCTGAAAAGACAACAAAGTCTTAGAAACTTGGAAACTTTTTATCAAGAAACTCAAATGCTTCCAGGCATTAGCAAACCCAACCTGTGGCAGGTATCCAACCTGCAGTTCCACTGCAGCAGCTACAGTTTCAGATTTACTCCATTTTTGATCAGGACTTTGAAACTTTTTCAAGCATTTTAGCTTCCAGACTTTCACTGGGTCTAACTTGGTGTATGCGAACAGGTTTCCAGCGCAGTCAGCCTCCAATCGTGCCTAAATTACAGTCTTCCACAACCATTCACTACCATTGGATCTTTTTGCTTTTCTGATGGATACAACTACCTGTGGATTCCTCACCTAATGAATACTCCCATGGCGCCAGCATTCGACGGAAATCTTCTTCCTAGCTTCTGCACCTCGACGAGGACGTCACATTAGCCCACGCGACGCCCTCTGACGTCATACAGGCAATAAGAGGTCCTCGCCGACGTGCCGACGTCAGTTCCCTTTTTTCCGTGCATTTGAAACGGTTATCTTCGAGGGAGCTACTGTTACTTTCGTAGTTACAGTATATTTCTGCTGCGTGAATTTTCTCTGCGGTTATTATGTCTCAGAGAAAGTCGGGTTTCAAGCCCTGTCGGGAGTGTGGGGGCAAGATGTCTGTTACTGACCCTCACTCCGATTGTTTATGGTGCTTAAGCTCCGACCACGACGTCGCAACTTGTGATTCATGTCAACACATGAATCCGAAAGCCCTAAAAGAACGAGAGGCTAAACTCTTCATGGCGAAGTCTAAAAGGAAGGAGAAGAAGCATCATAAGAAGTCCTCCTCACCAAGGTCTCATCTGCGTCATCGAGACTCCCGGCGCCGTAGGGATTCACGGCGTCATTCCAGCAAGGAGTCTCGTTCGAGATCGCCTTCGGCTCGGCGTCGAAAGACTTGGGAGGTCAGTCCTACGGTCACACCACATCCGTCGATGCCGTTGCCTTCTCCAGCTTCGCCGACTTCACCTGGACAGGCTTCAGTGATTGAGGTGACGCAGCCTCAGGTGTTTTCTCCGGCGTCGCAGACGTCGAGGCTGGCGTCGGGGTCGCCTTCGATCCAGGCACCCCTGTATCTGGCTTTTCCGGCCCCTGGAGCCAATAATACCACATTTTTTAATGCGATGTATACCATCTTTCAGCAGATGGCTCCAGGCGGTGCGCCAGCTGGTCCTTCGGGGCCCTTGGTTTTTACCTTGGGTGCTCCGGCGCCGCTACGGCCGGCACCCTTTATGCCCTTTCTCCCTTTAGGGAATATGGGCTCGGCGCCAGTGTCGACTCCGGTGTCCGCTCCGGTGGTTCCAGAGGTTTCGGCCCCGGAGGTTTCCATCCCGTCGACTTCGGGATTTCGGCCAGTGACTCCGGCAGGGCCATCGGAGACTCCAAGACGTGACTCTCTTCGTCCGGTTCCTTCCTTGGCGCTGAAGCTGCCTGTGGCGCCGGACATGGCGTCGGATGGATCCGGAGATCGGCGCCGATCCACGACTTCGGCGGATGCCATGTCGACGCCGCGTATCGAAGAAAGGCTGCATTCGAGAAGGCGTGCTCTCCGTCTTTTGGAAGAGCAGGAATACCAACGAGTCTTGGAGGAAGGGGAGATTGAGGACTCTGGCGAGGGTCTTCATGGTCTTGATACAGCCAGTGGGCTGGATACTTCCCCTGAGTGGGACCTATCATCTCCAGGGGAGTATACGGAGGAGGCAGCTACCTTTCACGCTGTGGTAAGAAAGGCAGCTAACTTTTTAGAACTGCCTTTGCCGGTGGCGGAGGCGAAACAGAATTTGTTGACTGAGGTTCTGCATCCGGCCTCTACTGCAGCGGAGGCTCTTTTGCCATTCAATGAGGCTTTGCTTGATCCGGTGTTGGAGGTTTGGAAGAAGCCAGTATCTTCCTCGGCTGTTCATAGGGCTGTGGCCAGGAGGTATCGGGCTGCGCCATCTGACCCTGGCTTTCTGTCCAGACACCCTACGACGGAGAGCTTGGTGGTGCAGGCCTCTTGTTCTTCTAGATCAGCGCCTGGATCTTTCCCGACGGTGCCGGGGGACTGGGACTCCAAAAAGTTGGATGCACAATCCAAGAAGATATTCTCGTCCTGCAGTATGACGTTGAAGTCCACCAACGCGACTTGTATCTTGGGGAGATACATCCATGCTCTTATGGACGACATATCATCTTCGTATACAGAGCTTCCCCAAGGACTTTTGAACATTGTTTCGGATGCCCAGGCTGCTGCAACCCAGATTATCCAATCTGGGTTGGATACGACCGACTCAGTGGCTAGGGCGATGGGCACGGCTGTGGTGGCAAGGAGGCAGGCTTGGCTCCGCAACTCAGGGTTCTCTGCGGACGTGAGGTCGACCCTGTTGGACCTCCTGTTTGATGGGGACAGACTGTTTGGAGCCAAAGTGGATTCGGCCTTGGAGAGGTTTAAAGAAAGCAGAGCTACAGCCAAGTCACTGGGACTGCAAGCCCCTTCTTCTGCCTCCTCTAGGTTTTTTAGGAGGTTTCGTGGTTTTGGACGGGGTTCTTCCTCCTCTTCCTTTCGGGGGAGATACCAGCAACCTGCCTCTTCTCTCACCTTTAGATCGATTAGAGGGAGAGGTAGGATCCGCACCAGGGGAGCCTCTCAGCAGCACTCTGCCTCTTCCTCATCCTCTGGAGGGGTGCAGCAGGGGAAGCAGCCTTAGGCTTCCACCAGTCCCCACTCACTCCACTCCTGTAGGGGGAAGGTTACGGCACTTTCTTCACAAGTGGCAGACTATTACATCGGACACTTGGGTTATCAGCGTTGTGGGGAAAGGCTACACCCTTCCCTTTCGGGAGTTTCCGCCCCCCATCCCGCCCCGCCCATCGTATTGTTCAAAAGAACACCTCCTGTTGCTAGAACAGGAAGTTCAGGTCCTCCTATTAAAGGGCGCGGTGGAGTTGGTCCCAGAGCAGGAAAGGGGTCGAGGTTGTTACTCGAGGTACTTCCTGATTCCCAAGAAGGATGGTCGGTTGAGGCCAATCCTGGACCTGAGGATCTTGAATTGGTTCCTCAAGCAGGAAAAGTTCAAGATGCTGACCCTAGCTCAGGTGCTTTTGGCGTTGAACAATGGAGAATGGATGATGTCTGTCGACTTGCAGGATGCTTATTTTCATATCCCGATACTCAAGTCGCACAGGAGGTTTCTCCGGTTTGTGGTGGGGTCGCAGCACAATCAGTCTGCGGTCCTCCCGTTCGGTCTTACTTCGGCACCCCGAGTCTTCACGAAGGTGATGTCGGTGGTTGCGGCAGAGCTCAGAAGGAAGGGGATAGCAGCATTACCTTACTTGGACGACTGGTTGATCAAAGCCAAGTCCCCGGAGCTTGTGTTGCATCATCTGCAGCCACAACCCAGTTGTTGTTCGACCTGGGCTTTTCGGTGAACGTGCCCAAATCTCACCTAGAGCCCTCTCAACGCCTCCTGTTCATAGGGGCAGTACTGGATACGACATTGGATCGAGCCTTTCCTCCGCCTCAGCGGATTCAAGATATTCAGGGGTTGGTTCCAATGTTTCGAAATGGAGCGGTCATTCCAGTCCTCAAGGTCCTTCGTCTGCTCGGTCTGTTTGCCTCTTGCATACTGTTAGTCACGCATGCTCGCTGGCACATGAGGGCTCTTCAGTGGTGCCTCCGAAGGCAGTGGTCTCAACACAAAGGAGATCTCGAAGGTTCGGTCAAAATCTCCAGAGATGCTGCTGCGGACTTGAAGTGGTGGATTGCGGGCAACAATCTTTCACAAGGAAAGCCGTTCGCGCAGTCACCACCAGTGACCACGGTCATAACGGATGCTTCCACTCTAGGGTGGGGTGCTCATCTGGGGGATCTGGAGATCAAAGGGCTTTGGTCTCCAGAGGAACAGATTTTTCATATCAATCTGTTGGAGTTGCGGGCTGTACGTCTGGCTCTCAAGGCCTTCCTCCCATCCCTTCGCTGTCAGTCTGTTCAGGTCCTAACGGACAATACTACCGCACTGTGGTATATAAAAAAACAGGGTGGAGTAGGGTCGTACCTTCTCTGAAGAGAAGCTCTTCGACTATGGTCCTGGGCAAAGGACCCTCAGATTTGCTTGGTAGCGAATCATCTGGCCGGAGTCTTGAATGTACGTGCGGACGGTCTCAGTCGCCATTTCTCGGCCGACCACGAGTGGCGTCTCCATCCAGATCAAGTTCGTTTGATCTTCCAGATGTGGGGGTTTCCTCGAATAGATCTGTTTGCCACTCGGGAGAACGCGCATTGTCCGTTATACTGCAGTCTCCAGTATCCGATGCAGGGGGCTTTGGGGGATGCGTTAAAGAGAAGCTGGTGCGACCAGTTGCTTTACGCGTTTCCCCCCATACCCTTGATTCCTCGAGTATTGTGGAAGAGTCGCCAAGACCGGGCCCTAGTAATCTTAATAGCTCCGGATTGGCCAAGGAGGGTGTGGTATTCCGATCTTCTCCAACTCTCAATGTGCCCTCCGCTCCGTCTCCCTCTCAGGGCAGACCTCCTCTCTCAGTCGCAGGGCCAGGTTTTACACCCCAACCGCCAGAGCCTGCACCTTCATGCCTGGAGATTGAACGGGGCAACCTGAGTTCCTTCTCTCTCCCACCTGAGGTAGTGGATGTTATCTTAGCGGCCAGGCGACACTCCACTAAAACTATCTACGCTAATAGGTGGTCTAAATTTGTAGTATGGTGTGGAGAGAGACAGATTGATCCCTTACGTGCTCTTATGTCAGATGTTTTATCTTTTGCTTTGTCTCTAGCGCAGAAAGGTTGTGCAGTGGCTTCTATTAAAGGTTACTTGTCTGCCTTGTCAGCCTTCATTTGTCTGCCAGACCAACCATCGCTGTTTAAATCTCCTATTGTTCTTAGATTCTTGAAGGGCCTTTTAAATAAATATCCTCCAAAACCATTCGTTATGCCTCATTGGGATTTGTCCTTGGTCCTGACTTTCCTTATGGGGTCCCCTTTTGAACCTAGGCATTCTTGCCCCTTAAGGTACTTAGTTAATAAAACAGTTTTCCTGGTAGCCATAACATCTGCAAGGAGAGTGAGTGAGTTGCAGGCTTTATCAGTAAAACCCCCTTATACAACTTTTTATGCGGATAAGGTGGTGTTGAGGAACAAGGCTGCTTTCCTTCTGAAGGTTGTTTCACCCTTCCATTTGGCCCAGACAATAACTTTGTCCACGTTCTATCCTCCGCCTCATCCTTCAAAGGAAGAAAAAAGACTTCATCGCTTGGACCCAAAGAGGGCGTTAAGCTTCTACATTGACAGAATGAAGGATCTCAGGCTGGAGGATCAGCTGTTTATCGGATACGTGGGCAAGAGGAGAGGAAAGGCAGTCCACAAGAGAACACTCTCCAGGTGGGTTGTTCTTTGCATTAAAATTTGTTACTCTTTAGCAAAGAAGGATCCTCCTGATGGTATTAGAGCTCATTCCACCAGAGCTAAGTCGGCCACTTCGGCTTTGGCTAGGGGTGTTCTTGTGGTCGACATCTGCAAGGCCGCAACTTGGTCGTCCCTTCATACTTTTGTGAAGCACTACTGCTTGGACTCTGAGGTCAGAAGGGACGGCCATTTTGCACGGTCAGTGCTGCAGGATTTCTTGGTTTGACCATACAGGCACCCACCTCCGAGTGCGGTACTGCTTTGGGACTCTATTCATTAGGTGAGGAATCCACAGGTAGTTGTATCCATCAGAAGAACGAGTTACTTACCTTCGGTAACGACTTTTCTGGTGGATACATTAGCTACCTGTGGATTCCTCACGGTCCCACCCACCTCCCCGTTGCCTTTTTGGTCTCACCAAGTAATCCTTGAGTGTGCTCCTCTTGGTCTTTAGGACTGCAACAGATTTTGTATATATGGATACTTATATATATATATATATATATATATAAATGTTTTGTTTAAAAAAAAAAAAAAAAAAAAAAAGAAACAAATGTTATATTAAATCTATAACCATTTTATTGAAATGTTGTGTACTTTACAATGTTATGAGATGTTGCCTTGATCTGTCATTGCATAGGGTTATTGTTCTCATGCACGTAAAAAATGTTGGTACTGACGTTGGCACGACGGAGAGGACCTCTTATTGCCTGTATGACGTCAGACGGCGTCGCGTGGGCTAATGTGACGTCCTCGTCGACGTGCAGAAGCTAGGAAGAAGATTTCCGTCGAATGCTGGCGCCATGGGAGTATTCATTAGGTGAGGAATCCACAGGTAGCTAATGTATACACCAGAAAAGTCGATACCGAAGGTAAGTAACTCGTTCTTTAGGTTTATTTTCAATTAAATCTTTAAAAAATCATATGCCTGCTTCTTCTTAATGGATATTTGTCATTTTGTTCATTAATTGTTATTTTATTTTTCTAATGCATTTTAGGAATATGGCTAGATGTTTTGATTTTTTTCTATTTTGATACTGCATAAATATTTCATACACTGCCCTGAATTAAAGTTGTCTGGTCTGTGCCCGATCTTTCGGGTGGGAGGTGAGCTCAGGTAAATTTAATGACTTTAAGGGTTAACCCTGACAAGAGTTGTGATGAGTCCTTGAGGTAAGTGGTCACCCAACTAAAATATTCAATCCAGTAATTTACCTGCGCTAAGTAGTTCTATAAAAAAGGCAGTTTGTGTGCTGTCGTTTTAGGGTAGTTGGACTGGACTTTGAGGTTCGTTGACAAAGAAAGAGTATTTCAAGTGGTGCTGACCTGGATACCAGGACTTTTGTGGGTCTGTTCTTACCACATTTGGGGCGATGGTAGTGTATGGTTATTTGTTTTCCATGTCCTGGTATTATATCATTTGGTTTCACTCCCAAAGAAATTGGTGATCATTCAGAGAAAGAAGTCAGAGGAGAATTATCTAGGAGTCAGTTAGTCAGTAAATATGGTAACCATCAGTGTTAGAATCCTAGGTAGTATCCTATCTATGTTAGATGTTCGTAGCGCCTTCAAGCTCAAACAGTTTGATGAAGATACAGGATTGATATCTGAGGACTGGATAATGACCTTTCCATTTCCATACAGGGTGATCTTTAGTTCACATTTCTGAAATATATATTATTTTCCTATTGTTTGAGACTTTGTTAAAAAAAAGTATGTGTTCATTCAGGAGGGTCTGCCCGTAGTGAAAAGGGGCAGCTCAATTTTAATGGAGTCCTATCTGAAACTGTGTTTTTGGTCACTGATTTAGGTTTTTAGGTTCGTCCTAAAGATGTACTGTTTCGGATATTCAAGGGTAGTTTTGGAAAAACCAAGGACAAATGGGGTCTTTAAAGTACTGTTACCTGCATCTCATCCATTATGACACTCTCTTTGTGTTACATTTGTTGACCATACAATCTCACCTAAAAGTGTAGATGGTTGATTACGAGAAGCAGATTCAGAATTGGACACCACAGCATGCAGCCACGGGGTCTCACTCAGTACTGAGAGAAAATGTTGTAGTAGATTGCCACATTAGGTGTCACACAGCTCATTTCAGATGGAAGGTCTCTCTGCTTTCTGCAGTCTCTCACTAGTGACAGAGTTTAATGCTAAACACACCATGAGACAACAGTTACTCTGCTCTTAAATCAGATTAAATGACACTCAATATTTCAATTAAATGGGCTTGCACTGAATAATAACATTCTACATGAAATGCAACAAACACAATATTTAATGTAGGAACTGATTCACTATAATAAACATTCAACGTATCAGTGGAACAGCACCTTTATCTTGCTAGATCACATTGAATAGCCATGAGATTGGTCTTGTTAGGATGTCCTATAACAGTTGTTATTGTTTCAAAAGTTTAGAAACCAATCAGAAACAAAGGTTCACATATAATCTGCATATAACACTGTGGGTGGTCCAAGAAACATTTGTTACAGCACACTTTGAATGCATGACCGAATCGCAGTACGTAGGTGCATAGAAATGTACAAGGGTCCAACAGAAATGCCACAGTCCAAACCAGTAATATCTAAGCCGCATAGCCTATGGTAACAAATTGGTGTAATAGTTAAGGGGTGTGAAAACCCACATCAAATAATAATCACAGTGCTTGTCAGGGAGAACCACAAATAAAACAACCTGTGCTTTACCCTTTCCTAGCTTGGCACAAAACAATCAGGCTTAAAGTACAGGCAATGTGTAAAGTATTTATGTAGCACTCAAACAGTAATAAAGAGGAAACGCAAGAAACATCCCAAACCCATTTAGGAAAATAGATAATAAACAACAAATATCTAATAAGTAGAACCAGAGGTGTGAATTATAAGAAGCTCCATAAAGCATAACGTGCTAATTGCGAATATTTGATCGCTCTAGACCAGGTCAAAGTCAAGGTTCAGACCTCCCACAATGGTGGTAGTCAGATAAAGGGACCAGGGGCCAGATGTATGAAAGGGTTTTACCCATTCTGTGTCTATGGGAAAATGTGTTTGTACATATGGCCCCAAGTTTCTCACTGTGATATTTCACCTTTTGACTTAGAAACTTTTCTGGAGAAAAAGTGTCCATCAACAAGACTTTGGCGGGGCAAGCTGGGTCCGAAGTAGGGGTTGATGACTGCTCCAAGCATGAGAAGTTCACCCAGGAAGGCCTTGATGTCGACAGGTTTCTGTTTGCATGGGTCCCGATGCAGCTGTTTATGTTTAAACATAAAAACTTTTCTGGAAGTCAGATCTTCAGTAACGGTTCAAACCAGGGGGTTCTCTGTAGGATAAGTGAGCAAAATGTTTTTAAATCCTGGCTTTTGCATTGTGGGTAAGAGGAGTATACTCTAACAGTAGCCAAGGGTTGAAGACCTCAGGGGGACAACTTGGGGGTAGGACCCACTCCAGCAAAGGAGCGTGGCAGGATCCAGGGCAGGTGCAGGTGGAACTAGTCAGCAGTGCCATTGCAGGGTGAGAGGCTTCTGGAAGGGTGTCGTTCCCTGTAGACCAAACAGGAGGCCAGCCAACTGACCTGGGCACCTGGGTTTAAGGCAAGCAGGTCCACTCTTTTTCCCAGTTCATCACACAGCAGAGAAGTCCTACCTTTGAACTACACTGTTCCAAGAGTGTTTTGAGGAGAGGTCTGTGGGGGGGTTCACTTTATGCCCAGTGCCAGCCTATGGGTAAGTTCTGGTCAGTCCCCTACCCCCAATGGGCGTGGTTCTATAGAGACAAAGATACAAACAGACCTATGTTTGAGCTGAACCTGCCAATAACAGCGTAGGCCTTCTTTGAAGCAAGGAAGAGGCTGAGTACAGCATGAAGGCCATCCTGCTCAAGTTTGGGACACACCTCCCCACATCCAAGGCCCTTTGTTGACTGTCTGTGACCAATACACATAACATGCTATGTGAGCCATCAGAGGTCATATGACACTGAACGCTGGCAGTAAAGACGTTTAGGTTTGAGGCAGGAAAATTACAACTTCCTAAAAGTGTAATTTCCAAAATAGTAATATAAAATCAAATTTTACCATTAAGTTAGATTTGAAATTACTATTATAATGTGTCCTTGAACGATTTTTGTAACTACTACCAAGCTGATACTAATCTTTATAATGTGTTATAACGTTACCAAGTGTTTGTCTATGGGACGGTCAGCCTTGCCACAGTGGAAAATGACCGTGGAGGTTTTTCACTGCACAGGTATGTAAAACATGAAATATGCATGCCCTACTTTTTAAATTTGAGGCATACCTCTCTATGGGCATTTAAGGCCTACCTTAGGGGTGATGGGTAGGTACTAAAAAGAAGATTTGGACCTAGCATAAGGTTTATTTTGCTAGGTCGACATGGCAGTTTAGAACTGCACACACAGGCTGCAAAGCAAGGCCTCGAGACATGTTTTACAGGGCTACTTTGGTTATTGGCACAATAAGTGCTGCAGCCCACTTGTAGCATGCATTTAATTTAGAGGTTCTAGGTACATATGGTACATGTGCTAGGAACTTACAAATACATTAAATGTACCAATTAGGTGGGTGACATGTTTACCATGTTTAAAAAGAAGAGCACAAGCATGCTACTACTGGTTACCAGGAGGGAAGTGACAGAGTCCAGTTGGCAATGAAAACATATTGCAGAAGATTAAAGAAGGAAAAAAACTAGGGAAGTACCACACAGAAGATGTTTATTTCCAACAGATACCACTGATCTAAGGCCTTTGAAGAGAGCACTGGGATATGTTGAATAATTCATTGGATACAAGGAAAGTCTATGAAGTGATGCTGCGGAAGGATCTCGAGAAGCATCTCAAACAAAAAACTGTCCTCAACATCTGACATGAAGTTAATCTTGATTGTAAAGAATGCAGGCGAAGAGATGAATCCAAGCAGAGGAACATGGGTGAAGTGCAGAGCCCAAGCAGACGTTTTCTCTGGTCACCAGGGAGGCAAGCCAAGTACATGGCCACTCCCTGGTCTGTAAGTTCCTCGAATCCTACACTAGATTGTTGCATCCTGCAGTAAATCCTCAAATCCCAGGATCTTCAAATCCTACTCAAGCCTGCTACTCTGATGGGGCATGCAGTAATTGCTCCTGGTGATGCCTGTATTGACGCACATTTTCTGTAGATTGGGGGTGGGGGGTCACACAGCTGAATAGATGTAGATTTGTAAGTCTAAGAGTACTGGTTTCATGCTTGATTTTCATGATCCCCTTGCTCGGGTAATTAGTATTCATTTATACAGTCAGTAGTTATCCTGAAAATCTGATATGATTGCAGCTTTCCTGGATTTAAGATGGACTAGATTAATCTCTGCCATAGGGTGGCACATCAGGGAAGGATCAATGAATTCTGTTGTAATTAGTTTCTCCCCACCATAACATAGGAGCTGATAGGAGGCTGCGTTGCTCATAGTAGATTTTTACAGTACTGGTTTCTCCATCCCAAATGATCACTATTGAAATATTATGAATCCTGCCCCCCAATTGCAGCATAATTGAAAGAGAGAGGCACAGACACAAACTGAGAAATGCATTTTTAAAACAGATGCACCATACTGACTAAAAATCAACAAATTCCAAAAGCACTCTAGAAAGGGCTCGGCACTCATTTCGTAGTTGCAACCTAAAATTAAGTGCCTCTCATGTTTATAAATTAGAATAACTAAACTTTTGCACATGTTGTATCAAGCTAACGGAAATGTCTGAAAGTCGACTAAATCTACCCATAAGGTAAGTTTGAGGAATCTCCTGTTCTTTGAGTTTCTGAAGGTAGTAGATCATCTTAGATAAAGTATTATGTGTTAATTGGACTCAGCGGGTTTAAAGAGGCAGTCGTGCATAACAAATTCTTTTACTTTGGTTCCAGGCATTATCTTCATATCGGGCGATAACTGGAAAGCTCAGAGGCGCTGTGGTTTAATGGCTCTACGGGCCCTAGGAGTCGGGAAAAAAGTTCTCGAAGGACGTATTCAGACTGAGGCGCAGTTTTTGTTGGAGAGCTTTGCAATGATGAAAGGTATGTGAATAGAATTTCAGGAGCAATATCTACCTTTGCCTATTATCGTTCAGATTGTGGACAAGATATTTGACATTCACCATAAAAAGGGACTGATTGTGAGCCAGGTGATATATATGTGGCAATACTTGTTGGCCGGAATTTCCGATTATACAGCTACCATTAATATAGCCTTATAGCCTGCCGTAGCAGGCTTTACCGACCATTGAGGGCCCGCTCCTTCGGTAAGAGCCTTTCACATGGGAATGGGTTTTTAATGCAGGCATAGTAGGGCTATAACGCTATTAGAACATTCTGCCACTAGACAGTAGAATGTTCTAATAAATATAACAAAGGCCTAACGGAGTCCGACCTGATTGAAATAACTCAGGCTCCATGAGGTTTTTCCTCACAGCAATAGCTGTGAACAAATTCATTGGAATGTTGGTGCTCCGGGCTTCTACCAGCCATCAGAAGCACAGAGCATTTCATTATTTTCAATGGAGCTCCCAACATTCCAATGTTCTAATACAAGTTAAACATCACAAAATGGGCAGTACTATGCACATCTGGTTTTACCTGCAACAACAAATCTGCACACAAGCGATCGTTTTCAGGGTTTTAACACACACAGTTACCATCAGCTTTCAGCCAGTGGTAACTGTGTGCTAAAGGGTTGGTGTGGGAAGAGGGGAGGGAGGAGGTGGTTGATGCAGGGCAGCGCCTTGCTGTATTGCCCTGCATCAAAGCGAAAGGGCTGGAATGTGCCATATATATGGCATATGATGCATCCCTGGCTTTTCTCACTGCACTGGTGGTGGTTTGGCAGCCTAGCATCACTGCAGGCACCCTTGCACCATGGTGAAAGAGTATCTGCGCTTTTGGCAGGATTGTTTTAGTTTGCGAAGGGGCACCTTTCTGCACGGCCCCTTACTGGACAAAAACAATCCCAGAAGGCTTTTTCCTCTTTCTGTGTGTGCTGCACAAGGCAGCATACATAGAAAGAGTTAAAAACGAGGATAAATAAAGATATTTCTCCCCGTTGTGCTTCCCCTGGGGAGGTGTAAGGTTTCGGCATATCCACGGTTTATAAGGTCTTGCAAATTTGGGGATGTGTCAAAATCCATGGGTAATGCATGGGAACACTCACCACAATGCCCATAGAATGCGTCCTTTGCACAAAGTAAGGCAATGCAGCAATTTGCGCTGCCTTGCCTTATTCCATATCTTTGAAGTAATTGAAAGCCACGCAAAATAGCTTTGCATAGCCTCATAGATATGAGTTCAGGGTTGCGCCACTGATGTGTCACAAAAAGCGATGCAACAATGGGGTAATGTGTCCATAAATATGCCCCTTGGGATGGAAATTCACAAGGCAACTTTACTAGTTTATTTTTCTGGCCTATAAAACTGGATCTGGTGTTTCCATACTGGAAAATCTGAGTGTTGGAACACCAAGCCATTTATACTGACTGGAAAATAATCTCAATCAGGGATTACAGTCTCCTTGACTAATAATCTGATCTCAATTCTTTATATGGCTCTATGGAATGTTTGTACTGATTCCAATTTTGTCATCATGCTGGGATATGGGCCACTGCATGGGCAGTGCAGGGGGCCCCCTGCCCATCACCATCAGAATGTGCACTGTTTGCGGGCAGTGCCCATTCGGATGGGCGCTGAGGGGGCCCGTGTACGGCAGCATTGTCCTCGGCTCCATGTGGAGCCGAAACCAATGCCACCACACAGTTTCCACTGGGCTGACTATGTCAGCCCAGTGTAAACCTTGTAATGGGTCTGGTGGGGAGAACGTTCCCTCCGTGGTGGTCTCTTCATCGCAGGTCTGGCGGTTGGCTTGTCTGTGAATTGTGGTGAAAATTTTAAGAAAATGTTTTTTACCTTTGAGGGGGGATTCCTTTGGGACCCCCAGAACCAGAGCTAAGGGGTCAGGGTGACTCTCCCGTGGGTCCGTTTTTCATATTTTTTAAAACTTTTTCTGGAATTTGGCTTAAGCAGAGTCTCAACATGGCTACCAACACTTCCTTGTTGAAGTGTTGGCTGCCAATCAGATCTCAGCATGAGATCGGGAGGAGTCGCGAATCCTTTGTGTCCATATCTATACCTATTTAGATTCCCTTTAATTTCTCCATAACTACTGAACTGATTTACACCAAATAACAAAAAGGGTGCTTTTTGGACCAAGAGCTACCTTTCTGCCAAATTTGGTGTAATTCCGTCCAGTAGTTTGGGCACCATCGCTGTTTAAAATCGCTATGGAAATATGAATGCGAGAAACACATTTTGGGACCCCCCCTTTTTCTCGGGCCCCCTTGACGGATTACCCCAAAACGTTCCAGAATGCAGATGAAGTGAGCGTCGTATTTTCTTGGAAAATTTTGTGAAGATTATCAAACAGCACCAAAGTTATTAGCAAAACAAAAAACACTTTTTCTATAGAAATAGGTCCTAACTATAACTACCTAGATTATAAATACATATATGTATATATATACATATATGTATATATGTATATATATATATATATATATATATATATATATATATATATATATATATATATATATATATATATATATATATATATATATATATATATATATCGCACTCCACTTGCTGCCTGATCGCAGGTGGTGCTACCGCAAGTGCTTTAACATCCAACCATGCCTTTCTCTGATTCAAAGAAAGCCTGCAGTCAACGAGAGAAATATTCCACATCGTTTTATTTACTCCAAACTGCACAAAAAAACTCTCTTGCCGACAAGTTTGCAGGAGATGCGTTTCGGCTGACCTTCCAGCCTTTCTCAATCCAATCTAATCACTACTTTAATTTCTCATTAAATAGTCATTCACTATTTGTTATGGAAATAATACTTCCCGTTTCTTGTCTGCTAACTTCGTCATCAATATAATAAAATGTCATACCTGCATAATGTTCACCAATATTAAACCTCTAATAGGTAAGTCTGCTCTCTTGATCCTGGCATCACTTTAATTGTTCTTCTCCTTAATTGTTCTCCTCCTCGTATCATAGAAACTATTATCCAACATTTTGAAACATGGGCTAACCAGAGTAGTTTGTTTGCAGAATTACCTATGTCGCTCCATAGACTTTGTGCAGTTTATCCTCCCAGCGCGATATTGATTTCTCTCCATACCACTCGGCCAATGGCCACAGTACTCTGCTCCTGACATCGGTAAATCCAGGGCTCGAGTTATAGTTACCTTAGGGTGCGAGTTATAGTTACTTGAAAGAACTCTAACTATAACTGCTGAATTTCTCTGGTTTTGTACGAGTAAATTCAGAACCTAACTGTTAGAAATGGGGTTTTTGGTTGGCAGTCAGGTTACCCTTTGTCCAAGCAAGAATCCTCACTCTAGTCAGGGTAAGTCACACACAATCCAAATTATCCTGTGCCCACCCTCTGGTAGCTTGGCACGAGCAGTCAGGCTTAACTTAGAAGGCAATGCGTAAAGTATTTGTGCAATAAATCATACACTAACACAATATAGCACCACAAAAATACACCACACAGTGTTTAGAAAAATATAGAATATTTATCTGGATATTTGTAGATCAACACAATCAAAGATGCAATAAGAATTTGTAGTAATATCACTGAAAAGTGATATAAAGTGTCTTAAGTCTTTAAAAAGCAAACAAAGTCTCTTTCAAGCACAAAGTACCTGGTTTGGAGTGGAAAATCTCCACAGAGGGCCGCAGAGGAGGAGATGCGTGGAAAAATGGTGTGTGCGTCGGTTTCGCCCCTTCACACACGGACTTGCGTCGTTATTTTTCACACGGGGAGATGTGCGTTGTTCTGCGGGAAGAAAAATGGTGTGTGCGTCGGTTTCGCCCCTTCACACACGGACTTGCGTCGTTATTTTTCACTCGGGGAAGATGTGCGTTGTTTTCTGGCACGCGGGCCGACTCCTTCTATGGTTCGCGGGATTACCAGATGTCCCAGGGTCTGTGTGTGGATTCCTCGGCTTGTCGTCCGGCTGCGCGTCGTTCCGGGAGGCTGTGCATGGAATTTTCTTTCTCACAGCAGGCGTCGTGTCGATTTCCTCTCTGGAAGTCGGGCGGCGTCGTCCATGCGTCGAAGTTCCGGTCGCACCGTAGACGTCGCACCGTAGGCGTCGCACCGTAGGCGTCGCGTCAAGCGGCGTTTTCTGGATCGGCATGCAGCGATTTTCTCACCGTGGAGCAAGCTGTGCATCGAATTTTTCGGCGCACGAGGAGTCCAAGTGAAAAAGAGAAGTCTTTTTGGTCCTGAGACTTCAGGGAACAGGAGGCAAGCTCTATCCAAGCCCTTGGAGAGCACTTTTGCAGCCAGACAAGAGTTCAGCAAGGCAGCAGGCCAACAGCAAGGCAGCAGTCCTTTGTAGAAAGAAGCAGACAGGTGAGTTCTTTGAGCACCCAGGCAGTTCTTCTTGGCAGGATGCAGGTTCTGGTTCAGGTTTCTTCTCCAGCAAGTGTCTGAGGTGGTAGGGCAGAGGCCCTGTTTTATACCCAAATGTGCCTTTGAAGTGGGGGAGACTTCAAAGAGTGGCTTAGAAGTGCACCAGGTCCCCTTTCAGTTCAGTCCTGTCTGCCAGGGTCCTAGTAGGGGGTGTGGCAGTCCTTTGTGTCAGAGCAGGCCCTCCACCCTCCCAGCCCAGGAAGACCCATTCAAAATGCAGATGTATGCAAGTGAGGCTGAGTACCCTGTGTTTGGGGGGTGTCTGAGTGAATGCACAAGGAACTGTCAACTAAACCTAACCAGACATGGATTGTAAGGCACAGAAAGATTTAAGTGCAGAGAAATGCTCACTTTCTAAAAGTGGCATTTCTAAAATAGTAATATTGAATCCAACTTCACCAGTCAGCAGGATATTGTATTACCATTCTGGCCATACTAAATATGACCTTCCTACTCCCTTCAGATCAGCAGCTGCCATTTCAACAATGTGTGAGGGCAGCCCCAATTGTGCCTATGAAGGGAGCCGGCCTCACAGTAGTGTAAAAACGAATTTAGGAGTTTTACACTACCAGGACATGTAAACTACACAGGTACATGTCCTGCCTTTTACCCACACAGCACACTGCTCTAGGGGTTACCTAGGGCACACATTAAAGGTGACTTATGTGTAGAAAAAGGGGAGCTTTAGGCTTGGCAAGTATTTTTAAATGCCAAGTCGAAGTGGCAGTGAAACTGCACACACAGGCCTTGCAATGGCAGGCCTGGGACAAGGTAAAGGGGCTACTTGAGTGGGTGGCACAACCAGTGCTGCAGGCCCCCTAGTAGCATTTAATCTGCCCTAGGCACATACAGTGCACATTACTAGGGACTTATAAGTACATTAAATAGTCCAATTGGGTATGATCTAAAGTTACCATGTTTAAAGGGGGAGAGCATATGCACTTTAGCACTGGTTAGCAGTGGTAAAGTGCGCAGAGTCTAAAAGCCAGCAAACACAGAGTCCAAAAAGTGGAGGGTGGCAGGCAAAAAGTTAGGGGTGACCACCCTAAGGCATGTCAGGTCTAACACTAACTATAACGTCCCTGTATTCTTTGTTTTTTTCAGTGAACTTGCCTATATTCTTGGTACCGTTTTGACAAATCTTCACAAAATTTTCCCAAAAAAGTGCTCCCTATGTCGCGTGGGCTCTCATTATCCTAAATGAGACTACTGGATTTCTAGGCAGCAGGATCGATAACGGTGTGGGGGACTGAGTCTGACCCACGTGTAAGGAACTCTGTCACCCTAAATCCGGTTGTTGCTCCGGCTAACTAGCAGTGCCTCATTTCTCCCACGGGGAAGAAATGATTGGGCAGCCGAGCGCATGACATCTTTGGAACTTCTCAGGGAAGTCGTGGTCACTCAGATCCAAACCAACTCTCTCATTCACAATATGGTCTCATATACAAATGACAAAGACAGTATAAGTTTTATATAATGTTTTAATAAAACAACTGTATTTTAGATATTAAGGCGTGAGCCGCAATAACCAGAACAATACAACATAGTAGGATTGATATAGTAACCAGGAGAGTAAAACATAGAAATAAAGCTATCATAATTCCTAACCGTTTCTACTCTCCCTCTGCTTGTTCTATTTAGAGCACAGCATGTTAAGCTTCCAGCTTGCCTTTCTGTATCACTAGGGAGACGGACACACTCATACCTGAGCAAAGGCCTGTGATCTGGTTCAGCATCTGCAACGAGGCAGTCAGCGTCTAGTTGTGGTTCCCTGGTCGGAATCTCCCTCTTGCATGTATTGGGACAAGGAAGTGATTTTATAACTAACATGTCATCGTGATCACAAAATGTTCCTACGCAGGAATGGCAAGTCTAGACTCCTACCACGTCTATCGGCAATGTACCAGACTGTATCCTTGACGAAAGCACAGAGTGAATATGTTATGAAGAACTCCAGTGCTGAAGTAGGCAAAACAGTGTGATATGAATAAAAAACAACACCATAGAACTGGCTATTCTGTAAAATAACAGTACGAAGCCTAATAAAAAGCATTTAGAATAAAGTGCACAGAGGCTCTAAGCTGTTAGCAAATGAATAAAATATATTTAGGGCAAAGTGCACAGAGGCCTAAAGCCTGAAGCTAATGCGCAAAATATACGTAAAACTGACCACACTACACCCTCCCCTTGTCGGTAGCAAGTGGTTCTAATAACATAAAAAACATAACCTAAATTTAAACACAAAATTTCGACAAGATGAGAAGACAATAAAGTCATAAATTTAGGAAACATGTGACGATAGAGCGAATTGCAAGATAGTGTCAATTTAGCCGGGAGAGAGAGAGAAAAAAAAATCCAATTGTCAGACAGAAGTAATAGAACGTAGAAGCTCCTCCACTTCGAGATATGTCAATATCGGAAGATCCACGCCACAAAGTATCATGGAGCAGGTGTGTTCCAAAGCCCCAAAACCATGTAGGGCGGCACCCCGTGTAGTGCCAAGGAAAGAGACAAAACCATCTTCCTCCAGAAAGGGAATCTCATAATCCGCTTCACGAAGCAAACGCAACCGTAGTGCACAAGTCTGGGAATGAGCCCTAATCGGGAACATCAACAGATCAAGATCAACCACTGGAGAGCGCTGCAGTGAGAGACAGAAAGACAGTGCATGTTCAAACGAGCACCAAAGGCATCGAAACACGGGTTGCACACAATCCAAAACCGGCCTGAATGACAAAGACCAGTCACACTCCAAATGAGCCAGGAGTGTAGCTCCAAAATGCTGCATCATGCGTTCACGACACAGCTGCGCTGACGGGAGCAGCAACATAGGACCTCGTCGCAGCGGGACATCCATTGCGAAAAAATAGTAACAACAGCAAAACTCCAGCCAATAAAGCCAAAGTAATTGGGAAACCCCCAAAAATGCTTCCGAAAATAGAGTGTATAGCCGAGGGTATCAAACCGAATATGGAAGAGAAGGTGTGAACGAAACCAACACCAACGGCTTTGAAAAAATGAGCAATACCAGCAGTGCTGGATGCATTAAATATACGTCCCACAAGTTCACCGAAATGACTCGGAAAGTTAGTATTCAAAAGGGACTGTATCTCCGCCGATGACCTTGCCACTTGAAGAGCGTAGGTCTCACTAGCAGATGTAAGGGCCACATGCTTTTTAAACAATAAAGCTTTCAGCCGACTCAACTTGTCGAAATCAACCTTGGAAGTAGCAATATGAGGCCAGATGTCCGCTACCTCCCTAAATTCAGTAGGGGGAAACAACACATTCCCGCAGCACGTAACGGCCTTGTTGACGACAACGACGTAAACTATTCCGGCACGCATGCCACAGCAGCGTTCGCTGTTAAGAACAATGTAACTGCCGTTAGAAAGCACCTGGAAAGTGTTTTTAATTACCGGGACTGGAACTCCCTTCAGATAACAAGCTAAGTTAGCAATCGAAGCATTACACGCTCCGTGCAAGGACAGCTGTTTACAAACCATGGAATGGCTAACAGAAGCTTCGCATTCGCTACCGCTAAGAAAAACTTCCCGCAAACCATTAACACATCTGTACTGAAAAGGAAGCTCCCACACCTCGTGTATGTAACTGTCACCCAATAGTTCATATCTACCCACCGGAATGTGCTTCAAACAAGAAGTAAATTGCAGAGTGGAGATAGGCAAATTAATAACCCCATGAATCAACCACTCAGCTGACGGAATCTCAGCCACCGTAAAAGGCAGTTTCTCCAATTTTTCAATATTTAACATAACATACGTCGCTTCCTTCTTAGCCATCAATTGTTGTTGACGAGTTAAATTAAAGGAGATAAAGATCTCTCTGGCACGAATGTGCTGCCATGGAACGCGACCCGCCTTCAAGGTCTGAAGAGTCCAACCCAGCTGCATGATAGATCGTGTCTGACTCTGCCCATGATATAAAGAAGACATGTCTGATTTTATAATGTCAATAGCAGAAGAGACAATGCTGTCAATCGTGTAAACACGGTCAGAAAGGGTATGCATGCCATTATCAACAACAGACAAAGTCTGCAGCAGATTTTCTTGATCAATCTGTCTTAACCGGGCTGCAGCCTCCTGCTGGGAAAGTTTCCAAAACTCATTATACACTTCGTATAAGAACCTTTTTCTCCGGGGCACCTTGGGACCTGATAAGAAATCTTGTAAATCAGTACCATTAGACAGTAACTTGAGGTGTGACTTAACTGCACCCAGCGTGGAGTACTTCAACCATTGTTGACAAAGTTTCCCCACACTGTATGTAGTTATTATATCAGCATGTTCTGGTGAAATGTAACAAGGGTCTGCCCTACTAGTCCTGAACCCCCCAGAAGAGGTAACAAAACGTTGATGACACCGATTAGTGTCTACAGGCCCGGATGTAACGATGAAGCGTTAAGCGTACCATTCTGATGGATACAACTACCTGTGGATTCCTCACCTAATGAATACTCCCATGGCGCCAGCATTCGACGGAAATCTTCTTACTAGTCTCTGCACGTCGACGAGGACGTCACTCTAGACCACGCGACGCCGTCTGACGTCATACAGGCAATAAGAGGTCCTCGCCGACGTGCCGATGACAGTTCCCTTTTTTCCGTGCATTCGAAACGGTTATCTTCGAGGGAGCTACTGTTACCTTCGGGGTTACAGTGTATTGTCTGCTGCGTAGTCTTCTCTGCGGTAATAATGTCTCAGAGGAAGTCGGGTTTCAAGCCCTGTCGAGAGTGTGGGGGCAAGATGTCAGTTACAGATCCTCACTCCGACTGTCTATGGTGTTTGAGCTCCGACCACGACGTCTCGACTTGCGATTCATGTCAACACATGAATCCGAAGGCCCTCAAAGAGCGTGAGGCCAAGTTATTCATGGCAAAGTCAAAGAAGAAGGAGAAACATCATAAGAAGTCTTCTTCGCCAAGGTCTCACCGGCGTCATCGAGACTCCCGGCGCCGTAGAGACTCACGATGTCATTCCAGCAAGGAGTCTCGTTCGAGGTCACCTTCGGCTCGGCGTCGGAGGACTTGGGAGGTCAGCCCCACGGTCACGCCGCATCCATCGACGCCGTTGCCCTCTCCGGCGTCACCGACTTCGCCTGGTCAGGCGTCGGTGATTGAGGTGGTGCAGCCTCTTGTGTTTTCTCCGGCGTCGCAGACGTCGAGGCCGGCGTCGGGGTCGCCCTCGATCCAGGCACCCCAGTATCCGGCTTTTCCCACTCCTGGAGCCGATAGTACCGCGTTTCTTAATGCGATGTATACCATCTTTCAGCAGATGGCTCCAGGAGCTGCTCCGGCTGGTCCTTCGGGGCCCTTGGCCTTTTCGTTGGGTGATCCTGCGCCTCTTCGGCCGGCACCCTTTATGCCCTTTCTCCCTTTTGGGAATGTGGGCTCGGCGCCGGTGCCGGCGTCGGTGGCCGCTCCGGTGGCTTCGGATGTTTCGGCCCCGGAGGTTGCCCTTCCGTCGAAGTTTTGCCCTGTGACTCCGGTTGGTCCATCGGCTCCAAGACCTCGTCCTCCGGCTCCTACCTCGGCGCCGAAGCTGCCTGTGGCGCCGGACGCGGCTTCAGATGCTTCTGGAGATCGGCGCCGTTCTTCGACATCGGCGGAGACCATGTCGACTCCGCGTATCGAGGAGAGACTTCATTCGAGGAGGCGTGCTCTCCGTCTTTTAGAAGAACAGGAGTACCAGCGAGTCTTAGAGGAGGGAGAGATTGAGGACTCTGGAGACGGACTACATGGTCTGGATACAGCCAGTGGGCTGGACACTTCCCCTGAGTGGGACCTTTCATCTCCAGGGGAATATACGGAGGAGGCTGCTTCCTTTCATGCTGTGGTGAGGAAGGCAGCAAGCTTTTTGGACCTGCCTTTGCCGGTGGCAGAGGCGAAGCAGAATTTGCTGACAGAGGTATTGCATCCGGCCTCTGCTGCAGCTGAGCCTCTCTTGCCATTTAATGAGGCTTTGCTGGATCCGGTGTTGGAGGTGTGGTAGAAGCCGGTGTCTTCTTCGGCCGTTCATAGGGCTGTGGCCAGGAGGTATCGAGCTGCACCATCTGACCCTGGCTTTCTCTCTAGACACCCTACGCCGGAGAGCTTGGTGGTGCAAGCCTCCTGTTCCTCAAAGTCAGCGCCTGGTTCCTTCCCGACGGTGCCTGGAGACAGAGACTCCAAGAAACTGGATGCGCAGTCCAAGAAAATATTTTCGTCATGCAGTTTGGCGTTGAAGGCCACCAACGCAACGTGCATTCTGGGGAGGTACATCCATGCTCTGATGGATGATATTTCGTCTTCATTTACGGAGCTCCCCCAGGGTCTCTTGGATGTGGTCTTGGACGCCCAGGCTGCCGCGACCCAGATTATCCAGTCTGGGCTGGACACGACCGACTCGGTGGCCAGGGCGATGGGCACGGCTGTGGTGGCAAGAAGACAGGCCTGGCTCCGAAACTCAAGGTTTTCTGCGGATGTGCAGTCGACCCTGCTGGACCTCCCGTTTGATGGGGACAGACTGTTTGGAGCCAAGGCAGATTCGGCCTTGGAACGATTTAAGGAGAGCAGAGCCACAGCCAAATCGTTAGGACTGCAAGCTCCTTCTTCCTCTGCCTCTTCTAGATTTTTCAGGAGGTTTCGGGGATTTGGGCGTGGCTCTTCTTCCTCTTCCTTTCGGGGGAGGTTCCAGCAACCCGCCTCTTCCCTCCCCTATAGGTCATTTAGAGGGAGGGGGAGGGGTGGGGCCCGTACCAGAGGAGCCTCTCAACAGCACTCTGCCTCTTCCTCGTCCTCTGGAGGGGTGCAGCAGGGGAAGCAGCCTTAGGCTTCCACCGTTTCCCACTCACTCCTCTCCTGTAGGGGGAAGATTACAGCATTTTCTCCACAAGTGGAAGTCTATCACAATGGACACTTGGGTTCTCGGCATTGTGGGGAAAGGCTACGCCCTTCCCTTTCGGGAGTTCCCGCCCCTCATTCCGCCCCGCCCATCTTATTGTTCAGAAGAACACCTCCTGTTGCTAGAACAGGAGGTTCAAGTCCTCCTTTCAAAGGGCGCGGTAGAGTTGGTCCCAGAGCAGGAAAAGGGTCGAGGTTGTTACTCAAGATACTTCCTGATTCCCAAAAAGGATGGTCAGTTGAGACCAATCCTGGATCTGAGGATCTTGAATTGGTTCCTCAAACAGGAAAAGTTCAAGATGCTGACCCTAGCACAGGTGCTTTTGGCGTTGAACAAGGAAGATTGGATGGTGTCTGTCGACTTGCAGGATGCTTACTTTCATATCCCGATACTCAAGTCGCACAGGAAGTATCTCCGGTTTGTGGTAGGGTCGCAGCACTATCAGTTTGCGGTCCTCCCGTTTGGTCTTACTTCAGCACCTCGAGTCTTCACAAAGGTGATGTCAGTGGTTGCGGCGGAGCTCAGAAGGAAGGGGATAGCAGTATTCCCTTACTTGGACGACTGGTTGATCAAAGCCAAGTCCCCGGAGCTTGTGTCGCATCATCTGCAGTCAACAACCCAGTTGTTGTTCGACCTGGGCTTTTCGGTGAACGTGCCCAAATCTCACCTGGAGCCCTCTCAGCGCCTCCTGTTCATAGGGGCAGTACTGGATACAACATTGGGTCGAGCCTTTCCTCCGCCTCAGCGGATTCAAGATATTCAGGAATTGGTTCCAATGTTTCGAAATGGAGCGGTAGTTCCAGTCCTCAAGGTCCTTCGTCTGCTCGGTCTGTTCGCCTCCTGCATTCTGTTGGTCACGCATGCTCGCTGGCACATGAGGGCTCTTCAGTGGTGCCTCCGAAGGCAGTGGTCTCAACACAAGGGAGATTTAGAAGGTACTGTCAAGATCTCCAGAGATGCTGCTGTGGAATTGAAGTGGTGGATTGCGGGCAACAATCTTTCACAGGGAAAGCCGTTCGCGCAGTCGCCACCAGTGGCCACGGTCATAACGGATGCTTCCACCCTAGGATGGGGAGCTCATCTGGGGGATCTGGAGATCAAAGGGCTTTGGTCTCCAGAGGAACAGGTGTTTCATATCAATCTGTTGGAGTTACGGGCTGTACGTCTGGCTCTCAAGGCCTTCCTCCCATCCCTTCGTGGTCAGTCGGTACAGGTCCTGACGGACAATACTACCACGATGTGGTACATAAACAAACAGGGAGGAGTAGGGTCGTACCTTCTCTGCAGAGAAGCTCTTCGGCTATGGTCCTGGGCAAAGGACCATCAGATTTGCTTGGTGGCAAATCATCTGGCCGGGGTCTTGAATGTACGTGCGGACAGTCTCAGTCGCCAATTCTCGGCAGACCACGAGTGGCGTCTCCATCCAGATCAGGTCTGTCTAATCTTCCAGATATGGGGGTTTCCTCGAATAGATCTGTTTGCCACTCTAGAGAACGCGCATTGCCCGTTATTCTGCAGCCTCCAGTATCCGATGCAGGGAGCGTTGGGGGACGCGTTTCAGATAACCTGGTGCGACCAGTTGCTTTACGCGTTTCCCCCCATACCCTTGATTCCTCGAGTGTTGAGGAAAATTCGCCAAGACCGGGCCCAAGTCATCTTAATAGCTCCGGATTGGCCAAGGAGGGTATGGTACTCCGACCTTCTCCAACTCTCACTGTGCCCTCCGCTCCGTCTCCCTCTCAGGGCAGACCTCCTCTCGTAGTCGCAGGGGCAGGTTTTACACCCCAACCTCCAGAGTCTGCACCTACATGCTTGGAGATTGAACGGGGCAACCTGAGTTCCTTCTCTCTCCCGCCTGATGTAGTGGATGTTATCTTAGCGGCCAGGCGACACTCCACTAAATCTATCTACGCTAATAGGTGGTCTAAATTTGTTATGTGGTGTGGAGAGAGACAGATTGATCCTTTACATGCTCATCTGTCACATGTTTTGTCTTTTGCACTGTCTCTAGCGCAGAAAGGTTGTGCAGTGGCTACCATTAAGGGTTATTTGTCGGCCTTGTCAGCCTTCATTTGTCTTCCAGACCAACCATCGTTATTTAAATCCCCTATTGTTCTCAGATTCTTGAAAGGTCTTCTGAATCAATATCCTCCAAAACCATTCGTTATGCCTCAATGGGATTTGTCCTTGGTCCTGACTTTCCTTATGGGGTCCCCTTTTGAGCCTATGCATTCTTGCCCCTTAAGGTATTTGGTTATTAAAACAGTATTCCTGGTAGCTATAACATCTGCAAGGAGAGTGAGTGAGTTGCAGGCCTTATCGGTTAAACCCCCTTATATAACGTTTTATGGGGATAAGGTGGTGTTGAGGACCAAGGCTGCTTTCCTTCCGAAGGTTGTTTCACCCTTCCATTTGGCTCAGACAATCACTTTGTCCACGTTTTATCCTCCGCCTCATCCTTCAAAGGAGGAAGAAAGACTACATCGCCTGGACCCAAAAAGGGCGTTGAGCTTCTATATCGACAGAATGAAGGATATCAGGCTGGAGGATCAGCTGTTTGTCGGATACGTGGGCAAGAGGAGAGGAAAGGCAGTCCACAAGAGAACACTCTCCAGGTGGGTTGTTCTTTGCATTAAAATCTGTTACTCTTTGGCAAAGAAGGATCCGCCTGAGGGCATTAGGGCTCACTCCACCAGAGCTAAGTCGGCCTCTTCGGCCTTGGCCAGGGGTGTTCCTGTGGTCGACATCTGCAAGGCCGCAACTTGGTCGTCCCTTCACACTTTTGTGAAACATTACTGTTTGGACTCTGAGGTCAGAAGGGACGGTCATTTTGCACGGTCAGTGCTGCAGGATTTCTTGGTTTGACCATTTAGGCACCCACCGCCGGGCGTGGTACTGCTTTGGGACTCTATTCATTAGGTGAGGAATCCACAGGTAGTTGTATCCATCAGAAGAACGAGTTACTTACCTTCGGTAACGATTTTTCTGGTGGATACATTAGCTACCTGTGGATTCCTCACGGTACCACCCGCCTCCCCGTTGCCTTTTTGGTCTCTCCAAGCAATCCTTGAGTGTTCTCCTTTTGGTCTTCAAAGTTGCAATACATTTTGCATATATGATATTTGTATATATGTGTATATTTATATATAAATCTATATATATTGTGTATATACATGATTCGTATGTATAAATATATTTATTTGTTTAAAAAAAAAAAAAAAAAGGTTATATTAAATCTACAGCTATTTTATTGCAATGTTGTGTGATTTACAATATTAAGAGATGTTGCTTTGCTCTTTCATTACATTGGGTTATTATTATTCTCATGCACGTAAAAAATGTTGGTACTGTCATCGGCACGTCGGCGAGGACCTCTTATTGCCTGTATGACGTCAGACGGCGTCGCGTGGGCTAGAGTGACGTCCTCGTCGACGTGCAGAGACTAGTAAGAAGATTTCCGTCGAATGCTGGCGCCATGGGAGTATTCATTAGGTGAGGAATCCACAGGTAGCTAATGTATCCACCAGAAAAATCGTTACCGAAGGTAAGTAACTCGTTCTTCTGGACCCAATGCGTAAATTCACTAAAAGTAGCATTCACATAGTCCTGCCAGTTATTTAATTTAGAAGGGACAGGTATACTAGGCAAAGTCAATTCTCTAATCGACGCCAAGCCCAAACAACTAGTCTGTTGTACTGTGTCATTGAGGAAAATCATTTGCACAGGGATAATGCATTCTCGAAACAATGTATCTCTGCCTTGCATCTGCCAATTTTTCGTACCCCAAACACTTTTCAAGTCAACAGTCTTCAACCAGTATTCATATCCTTCGACCGAAAGTTTAGATACAAACAAATTAGAATATAGTAATTTAGTATCGGTCAACAAAAGTTGCTTATTAGAATACGGTGTCACTTTAAAATAGTAAGACTTAGCATTTCGCTGATCATGCCCAGAAAAATATGCAAATTTATCATTATACGTTTTCGAACTCCCTTGTGGAGGAGTCGAGCAATGTTCCCATTGTACATAATTAAAGATGGACTTAGGGCTACTCGCTTTGTGAATAAAGTGGTGTCCATAATGGGTGTAGCAAAACATATCACCATGATTATCTCTAAATTGGTAAGCATCTTCATCGTCATAGACAGTATAATATTGTAAATCTTTTAGCATAGAATCTACTGTCTTCACATCCCAATCATCAGAAACAATGCCTGGAATAACAATATCATTCATCGATAACTTAAGGACATACGGTATTTGAATCAATTCAGTGGGACCATATATATCAAACATTACTTTATCCCACACAATCCCATCCGGAATTGGTATTGCAGAAATGTTCACATTGGATAAGTCTCTTCGAACCATATGAGACGAAAAATGTGGTCTCAACACAGTCTCCACGTGCTCAATGTCTGATCGATCAGGAAGAAAATGACCATGTATTACTAGAAAAAAAGTAACCACAAATCCCAACCATAAAAAAAGAGTCAGTACAGCCATAAAAAGCCACAAATAGTTCCAAGGAATAACAAAATATGTACGTTTAAGCCAACCCAGTAGCTTACGTGGACCTCTGATTGAAGACAGCGAAGACGAAGAGATGGATACAGCCGCATCCGCGTCGTTGAAGCAGCCGTAGGCAGTTCTAGCAAAAGGTGCAACAGTGAACAAGGAAGCCGATGGAGGGTCTCTCCTAGGTACACTATAAATAATATGTTCAGAAACATCAGTAGAACGTACAGCAACTTGAGCAAAAGAATCGATATCACTCGTTGACTGTGGAACAATCGCAAGATCATCTTCCACCCTCCCCAAGCTCGGAGAGGAAACAAGGTCGGTGCAAATCACCTGCAGCGGGACTTCTTCCCCAGTAGTGAGAGGGATGCCGGAACTACTGGGTGGCTCTCTTGGTCTGCTGTGCAGAATCGGCCACATGTTGTAACTTGACATTATCAATGGAAACAAAACGATTTCCTTTGGCCCCTTGCAGCGGCGGCAAAATCACAGTTCTCGTGCCGCGCACCCCCAACACCGGGACAGGTGCTCGATAAGAAGGACCAAATTCTTTCTTTACTGCGACCTTTTCACGCACTAGATCCCCAATCCTGGGTATCCAACCAGTAGGTGTTACTGGCTCATCCTTAATTCCTGAGGAGGCAGCACTTGCAGAAGAGTTATCTTCACGGAATTGTTGTAAATCCTGCAAAACAGTGACACGATCATTTATGTCAAAGGGCGTATCTGCCGCCTCCACACCAGGACCATCTAGATCAGGAACATACATTTGTGTTCCGAACAGGCACTCATATGAAGTACGACCCCCCAGTGACCTTCTAGGCAAGTTATTAAGTGCTCTCTGTACTCCATACAGGTGGGCTAGCCAACTACGACCCGTACCTATAACCCTGGCCGTTAAGGATTGCTTTAAATCACGATTTAAACGCTCCACGACAGATTTTCCCTCGGGATGAAATGGAGACGAGAATTGGAGCTGGACCCCCAACGAAGCCATGGTGTCCCTGAATGCCTTAGAGGCAAAAGCAGGGCCCTGGTCCGAATGAAAAGCCGCAACTGCAAATGTATCGACAAAGATACGCAAATCTTTAATAACAGTCCGAGCGTCAGCCGAGCGCTGTGGCCAGACCCACACAAATCTGGAGCACGAATCTACAGCAACCAAGATGTATTTGTATGCACTATCTGGTGTCAGCGGACCACAATGGTCCAAGTACACACACTGTAATGGTCTGTTCAAAATCAGAAGAGGCGTCTGCTGCGGGCGTCTAGCCGACGATGCTTTAATTTGTTGACAGACGTCACAACAAAGGACATACTGCTTTGTCTCCTTATAGAGACCAGGCCACCAATAACGGGCCTGTAAAAGTGAAATCGTGGCAGCCACTCCAGCATGCGCAGACGCCACCCCTTCATGTGCTGCAGAAATTAATCGAGGTCTCTCAATCTTATTCGGTAAGTCACGTACACCAATGCCTGGAATATTAACAACAGCATTTAGTGCACCATTCAAGCAGTAACTATATTTAGAAGGAAAGCCTTTAGGAAATGGCGTGCCATCAGCCGTAGCTTTTATGGCAGCCGAGACCTCTATGTCTGGTTTTGAACTCGAACGAGTCACTGCGGCTACAGTGGCGATAGCCACTGCCGACTTTGCAGCCTCATCAGCCAGAATATTCCCAGCAACGTGTATTCCAACGCACTGGTGTCCAAGTGTATGTACAACATGGACTTTAGGAAGCGTTTCTTTCAGACCCGCAACCTTACCCCACAACAATTTATGTTTAATGGTGTTGCCTTTAGAATCTCTGAACCCATTCATTTTCCAATAGTGCAGATATTCATTGAAGGATTGCACACAGTAGTAGGAGTCACAGACCAGCAAGGTCAATATCGCCGGCTCTGCATGCTCCAACGCTAACAAAAGAGCTTTGAGCTCAGCCAGCTGCGCCGTGCAATCTCCCAAGGTTTTAGTATAAGTATGTCGGGGGCAGAAGACTTCCCCCTGCATAGTGCCGCTCAGCACCGCACATGCAGCAGAATACTGTTGTCTAGTCCCAACCGCTGGTTGCGCAGAGCCATCGGTATACATGACCACTTCATATTGGTCTATAGGCAATGTGCCAGCAGGAACTGGGTACTCTATTTCATATTGAAGAAATTCTTGAGTCTGCAGCTTAGGGTCAAATATGTAATCCACATCAGTGGCCGTCAAAGACGTAGCCCATTGTATCCACCGCGGGTGTAAAGCTTTCGAATTAGGAACACTCGCTTTTGTAACAGCCTCTAAGGCCGGAATCGGGGAAACGACAATAATGCGTTGGCCCTGGGCTAGCGGTCTTTCTTTGATCACAGCCATCTGTACTGCAGTGAGAATTTTCTCAGTCTGTGCAAAACGTTGTTCTGCAGCAGAATACAAGTGGGACTTGTATGCTATCGGGACCGTCTCCCCTTCATTAAAGGTGACATACGTAAATCCAACAGCCCCAGGAATCACCCTGATGACCAAATGTGTTTTATTGTCCCGTGTGTGTAAGTGTTTAACCGCTAAGAGATCATTCTGCAATTCTCGCAGTATGTGTGTATGCTCAAACGTCCAAAATCTATTTGAAAAATTCGGGCGAATCAGTTCATATAAAGGTTTTATACGAGTAGCATAATCAGGAATGTAAGTTCTGCCAAAATTCAGAAACCCCAATAATGACTGAAGCTTCCGAACCGCATTAGGAGGCTGCAATAAAGCACATTTCTCCAAAAAATGTGGTGCCAGGCTCTTGCCCTCACTCGATAACTCATATCCCAGGAAAATAACACTGAGGAAGGCAATCTTTGATTTCTTAAAATTAAACTTATAGCCAATATCAGCTAAACCCACAACAATGCGCGATACACGTCTGAGATGTTGTAGAATCTCATCGTCAGTCAAATATATGTCATCAACATATGATAACGCCTCAGGGTCCAACTCGTGCAGAAGTTCAGTCACACGAGCCGAAAACAGTCCTGGGCTATTCTTATACCCCTGAGGTAAACGACAAAACTTTTTCTGAGAGCCAAACGCACTGAAACTGGTATAGTCCCGACTTTCGGGTGCTATATTCTGGCAGAAAAATCCATTCGAGATATCCAAGGTTGTTTTGTATTTTTTACGCACTATATTATTCATAAGCGCAGCGCTATGTGAATTCTGTATGGCATATGTGCGTGTATGACTATTCAAATGTCTATAATCCACCACTATCCTATAGGAATGGTCCGGTTTAGCAACCGGAAATAAGGGATTATTCATCGGCGAGGCACAAGGCTCAATCACACCTTGGTACTCCAATTGTGTAAGAATTTTCCTAACCGATGCCCTTGCTTCAAATTTAATAGGATATTGCGGCTGTGGCTGAGGTTCGCTTTTAATTGGAATGACATGATAAGGTGATTGTTTATCCCACCCCACATTATTCCTATATAGGGCGGGGGCTTGTGCTAGAACCCATGATTTACAATAGGACTCCGCTAGTTCTCTCGGAACAAGCGGTGAAAAGGAAGGCATAATAACCTCCCCCCCAACCGGACAGTCGCGAACAAAGTCAGGTGGCCAATCTTGTTCAGCCAACAGGACATCATATGATTTCACCACATGGTCCCAAAAGATGGCGTGTACAATGCGGTCAATGTCCCCTTCTAACCGTAGAGTCACAAGATATACTTGATCAGGATCAGAGACTCGCATATCCGCCGTCTCGACTTGTATGAAGTCATCAGTTGCTTTCGCCTCCAGATGCTCTAGAAGACTCCGGCGAACTATTGTGACCTCTGCCGCGCTGTCTAACAGTGCTAACGCCCATGTCTTGTTCGTCAAGAGAACTCTCTTCTTGAGCGGCATGTCTAACCGAGACTGCTGCCACTTTCTTCTTTTTAAATTGCTGTTTTTGTTGCATCGGTTTCTCTTCCTGTTTAATAGAAACCTCCGCTGAGCGTTGTGAATCCTGTCTCGGTTTCACGTACTCCGTCCTCCGCTCTGACCGCCCACCTCTCTCACTTCTTTTCTCCGAGGAGTCCTGAATGGAACGAGATTGGCGCGTATCAGTATATTGATATCTATCAGGCGTCTTCAAAGTATCCCTATTCCTGAGATTATACTTATTTTGTGGGGTCTCCGGTTGCGGAGACTCCCCACCATCCTTCTTAGGTGTTTCCTATCCCAGCGCTTTTTCGCACCCTCAGGTTGCTGTTGCTTAGAATTATCCTTATTATTTTTACCCTGCAATTGTGGCTTCTGCGTCGAGCCCCTAGGCTATCACGACCAATACTAGAAAATGTTTCAGCTATTATTCTCGGAAGTTCCCGCTCCTGATTAATCTGCGGAACGTCCTGAAGACGCATTCGCACTGCTAGTGCGACAGCCTCCCCCTTGAGATTACTCAAAATAATAGAAGAAACCGCATCAAAATTACCCATCAATTGCATGCCCAAATCCAAGGCAGGGGCAGCCCCATATTCATCCTGAATTTGTTTAAGCACCTCCGGCAAATTAGCCAAAGTCGGTGTACCGTGTGCTGTAGTATAGAGTGCGGCAAACACCGTGCCCCAGGTATTACAAAGATCCACCGTAGGAACCATCCCATACGGCAAACATATCGTCAAAATTCTATGCTTATCCTGTGGTCCCGTATGGGGAAATACTGCTTCCAGCGTATTAATTTTTTGCGCCAGCCAAAACGGAGTCTCCTCACGTTTAGCCGGTACTTTGCCCATCACTGAGTGTACAGTGGCCGGATTGATCCCCGGTACCACCGCATGCGGGTGTGCTGGAGCAGCACGCGCTGCATTCGTATTTAATGTCTGCATCACAAACTGAACTAATCGTCTGTATGTTGTAGTTAATTCCATATATAATCGACGCACTTCAGCCACTGCCACATTTGCCACTCCAGGATATGGTGTATATGTAGCCAATAAAGGCCAGATCGGACCATCATTACTTAACGGACCTAACCTTACTGGTGTTACTGAGTGTGGGAGGGCGCCATCAAGCCAATTATGGTGTTCTTGATAAGATAAAGGTATTTCTAAGTATGCATAAGCCCTGTATTGTCCAGGGACATTCGCAACAGTATATTCGTGAAAAGTATTTGTACCCCCATCAGCTGCTGGAAATACGACCCAAGAATAAAAAAGTTCAGTTCTATAGGCTGCATGGGCGTCCACCACAAAAGTGACCGGACCCCCCTGGACCGTCAGTCCATGTGCTATCAGATGACCCGTGAGCGGAAATCGCATATTAAGCGGTATATTTACTACAACTGGATTCGCCATTATTATAACAATAATAGCTCTAGGACAGAGAAGGCACACCAATATCGGGGTTTTTCCTTTCAAAGTTCAAGCTTGAACAACCAACCACTAAGTAATAGGATGTACCCAACCTGTGGTGGCGGAAACCCTCAGCCCCACGGACGTCTCCGCATACGGAACCGAGGAGTCAAAATATATACGAGACCGAGAGAGTCAGTCGGACCCAAACATTAGAGCCAGACCAAACGTTGGCGGCACCATGTCGCGTGGGCTCTCATTATCCTAAATGAGACTACTGGATTTCTAGGCAGCAGGATCGATAACGGTGTGGGGGACTGAGTCTGACCCACGTGTAAGGAACTCTGTCACCCTAAATCCGGTTGTTGCTCCGGCTAACTAGCAGTGCCTCATTTCTCCCACGGGGAAGAAATGATTGGGCAGCCGAGCGCATGACATCTTTGGAACTTCTCAGGGAAGTCGTGGTCACTCAGATCCAAACCAACTCTCTCATTCACAATATGGTCTCATATACAAATGACAAAGACAGTATAAGTTTTATATAACGTTTTAATAAAACGACTGTATTTTAGATATTAAGGCGTGAGCCGCAATAACCAGAACAATACAACATAGTAGGATTGATATAGTAACCAGGAGAGTAAAATATAGAAATAAAGCTATCATAATTCCTAACCGTTTCTACTCTCCCTCTGCTTGTTCTATTTAGAGCACAGCATGTTAAGCTTCCAGCTTGCCTTTCTGTATCACTAGGGAGACGGACACACTCATACCTGAGCAAAGGCCTGTGGTCTGGTTCAGCATCTGCAACGAGGCAGTCAGTGTCTAGTTGTGGTTCCCTGGTCGGAATCTCCCTCTTGCATGTATTGGGACAAGGAAGTGATTTTATAACTAACATGTCATCGTGATCACAAAATGTTCCTACGCAGGAATGGCAAGTCTAGACTCCTACCACGTCTATCGGCAATGTACCAGACTGTATCCTTGACGAAAGCACAGAGTGAATATGTTATGAAGAACTCCAGTGCTGAAGTAGGCAAAACCGTGTGATATGAATAAAAAACAACACCATAGAACTGGCTATTCTGTAAAATAACAGTACGAAGCCTAATAAAAAGCATTTAGAGTAAAGTGCACAGAGGCTCTAAGCTGTTAGCAAATGAATAAAATATATTTAGGGCAAAGTGCACAGAGGCCTAAGGCCTGAAGCTAATGCGCAAAATATACGTAAAACTGACCACACTACACCTAGAATCTTGTTGTGCATGGAAAGTTTCAGGGTGATCCGTCAAGTGGGGGGGGGGGGGGGGCGAAAAATGGGGGTCAGTAAATGTTCATTTTCCATGTTAAGTTTCACAGACTCTTTAGACATGACTGCAGCCCGAACCGCTGGAGAGAATTACAACAAATGTGGCAAAAGGTAGTTCTCGATATGCAGATGAGCCTTTTCCTTATTTGGTTAAAATCCATTCAGTAGTTTAGCAGAAATTAAATGAAATCTAAATTTGTATATCTAAAGTCGCGATGACTTCGTGAATACTGACGATCTCGTGCACTTCAACCAGGAAGTGTTGTCAGCCATTTCTGATGGATACAACTACCTGTGGATTCCTCACCTTATGAATTCACCCTTGCGCCAGCATCCGACGGAAAATCTTCTTCCCAGCTCTCCACGTCGACGAGGACGTCACAATTGCACAGCTCCACGTGCCTCCGTCTGACGTCACCGTGCCAATAAGAGGTCCTCGCCGGTGTGCTGACGACAGTTCCCTTTTTTCCATGCCTTCGACGCTAACGGTTTTCTCCTGGATTTCGCTTCTGTTGGAGGTTTCATCTTGTTGCTTTTTGTAGTTACAATGTCTCCCCCTAGGTAGTCCAGTTTCAAGCCATGCAGAGAGTGCGGGGTTTGCATGTCGGTCACTGACCCTCATGATGATTGTCTTTGGTGCCTTAGCTCTGAGCAGGACGTTGAGGAGTGTGCGTTTTGCCAGAGCATATATCCAAAGGTGTTAAAGGAAAGGGAGGCCAAACTCTTTTTGGCCAAGGCGAAGAATGGTCATAGGAGCCATCGAAGATCCTCTTCCCATGCTTCTTCGAAGAAGCATAAGAAACTGCGCCTTCATGACACTCGGTGTCGTTCGGCTCGGAGCCATTCAAGATCGAGGTCTCCATCTCGTCGGCGCTGTGCGACGTGGGAGGTGAGTCCGACAGTGACTCCTCAACCCCAGAGTCCTGAGGCTTCTCCGGCGCCGTCTGTCTTTGAGGTTGGGCCATCTCCAGACAGTCCTCGATTTTCACCTGCGGCTCAGGAGCCCAATGTTCAGCAAGCACAGGTGCAACAGGGAGACCAGTGGTATCCTGCCTTCCCGGCTCCGGGAGCAGATCCGGCGGCATTTTTGAATGCAATGTTCTCCATGTTCAATGCATGGCCCCTGCTGGTGCACTGTTGGCATTTTTGTTGGGCTCCCCTGCTCCCTACAACGTGACACCATTTATGCCATTCTATCCGGCTGAGGGTACCGGACCAGCGCCAATGACATCGCCTCGAGGCCCTGTGGATTCCATGATGTTGCCTTCTAGATCTATGGCGCCGATTTCATCACCCCGTCAGCCGGTGCCAATGGTAGAGCCAGGAGCATCTTTGGCGCCATTAGGATCCGTGCCGTTGCCGGATCCGAGTGATGGTTTCGAACAGAGTCAACCTTCCTCTCCTGTTCCACGTCAGGTATTGAAGCCGGTGTCTTCGATGTCAGCAAATTCCATGTCAACGCCAAGGTTGGAGTCTCGATTGAGGTCACGCAGTAAGGCCTTATGACTCTTAGAGGAGGAAGAGTATCAAAGACAGTTGTTGGAGGAAGGAGAGATTGTCGAGCCCTTGGGAGAGTATCAAGGTCTGGAGTCGGCCAGTGGGCTGGATACTTCCCCAGAATGGGACTTGTCTTCACCAGGGGAATTTACAGAGGAGGCAGCTTCTTTTCACACAATGATCAGGAAGGCAGCGAACTTTTTAGAGCTTCCATTGCGTGCTGCGGAAGTTAAGATGAATATTTTAACGGAGGTCCTGCATCCTTCTTCGGCTTCTGCAGACCCTTTGCTTCCATTCAATGAGTCTCTTACGGAGTTAGAACTTTGGAGGAAGCCTGTATCATCGCCTGCTGTGAATAGAGCTGTGGCAAGGAGATACAGAGTGGCGCCTGGTGACCTGGGGTTTTTATCACGACATCCTACCCCAGAGAGTTTGGTGGTTCAGGCCTCTTGCTCTACACGGTCCGCTCCAAGCTCCTTCCCTGTGATTCCATAAGACAGGGAACCCAAGCGGATGGCGCAATCCGCAAAGAAGACTTTCTCGTCTTGCAGCATGGCTCTCAAGGCTGCAAACGCTACCTGTGTGCTGGGTAGATACCCCTCAGGGACTCCTCAAAGGCCATTGTTCCTGATCTGCCGCTGGATGTACAGAGACCATTTGGGGAACTCCTGTCTGATGCGCAGGCTGCGGCGAAACAAATAATACAGTCTGGCCTGGACTCTACAGACTCAGTGGCCAGGGCAATGGTTACATCTGTTGCTACCAGGAGGCACGCTTGGTTGAGGTCCTCTGGGTTTTCTTCAGATGTACAGACTACCTTGTTGGATTTGCCCTTTGATGAGGAAAAACTGTTTGGAGATAAAGCGGACTCTGCCCTAGAGCGCTTTAAAGATAGCCGGACTACGGCGAAGTCTTTAGGATTGCAAGCCTCATCTGCTACCCCTTTTAGGTCCTTTCAGAGGTTCAAGGGGTTTGGACGTGGGGCAGTTTATCAAGGGAGACCCCAGTCCTCGGTCCAGCAGCCTACCAGCCTCCCATATCGTTCCTTTAGAGGGCAGGGGAGGGCTAGGACAAGAGGGGCCACCCAGCAGCACCCTACGTCATCTCTTCCTCTGGAGGACAACAGCAAGGGAAGCAGCCCTAGTTTTCTCCCCTTTACCGACCATAATTCTCCTGTAGGGGGAAGAGTACGTCTTTTTCTCCACAAGTGGGAGTTAGTTACATTAGACTCATGGGTTCTGAATTTTGTGAGAAAAGGATATGCTCTCCCTTTACAGGAGTTTCCTCCTCCCATCCCTCCCCGTCCCTCGTTTTGTTCAGAAGACCATCTCCTGTTGTTACTGCAGGAGGTTCCGACCCTATTGTCAAAAGGTGCGGTGGAGTTGGTTCCAGAGCAGGAAAGGGGTCAGGGCTGTTATTCAAGATACTTCCTGATCCCCAAGAAGGTCGTCGATTGAGACCCATTCTAGACCTGAGGATTTTGAATTGGTTCCTCAAACAGGAAAAATTCAAGATGCTCACTCTGGCACAGGTACTTCTGATGGATACACCTACCTGTGGATTCCTCACCTAAAGAATTCTCCCCTCGCGCCAGCCTCAACGGAAATTTCTTCATCGACGATGACGTCACAATCGCCCGACTCCACGCGACGCCACATGACGTCATCCAGGCAATAAGAAGCCCTCGTCGACGTGCAGACGTCAGTTCCCTTTTTTCCGTGCCCAAGTAACGGTTAATTCTTCGAGGCTCACAGGGAGCTACTGCTTCCAACGGCAGTTACGATGTCGCAGACTAGAAAATCCGGCTTTAAACCTTGTAGCCAGTGCGGGGTCGGATGTCGGTTACCGACCCCCACGAAAACTGCCTCTGGTGCCTTAGTTCCGACCATGAGGTCGAGTCGTGCGGTTCATGTCAACGCATGAACCCTAAGGCACTTAAGGAGAGGGAGGCGAAATTGTACTTGGCTCGGTCCAAAAGGAGAAGGAGAGGCATCATAGGAGGGAGTCTTCGTCGAGATCCTCGAGGTCTCGTCACCATCATAGTAACTCTCGGTGCTGTCATGGATCTCAGCGCCGATCGAGCAAGGGACGGTCCAGATCAAGATCGGCTTCTCCGTCGGCTCGGCGTCGGCCGACGTGGGAGATAAGCCCGACCGTCACCCCTCCGCCTCCTATGACCCCGACGTCACCTGGGTCGGTCTTTGAGGTCGAGCCTCCCCAGAGGCCTGAAGGTTCTCCTGGCCAGGAGTTACCTGGACCCTCTTCGGCAGCTATGCCGGAGCCGGTGCAGCAGCAGCAGTACCCGGCTTTCCCGACTCCGGGATCGGATCCTGCAGCGTTTTTAAACTCAATGTATAACATCTTTGCTTCCATGACGCCGGGTGGAAGTCATGCAGGTCCGTCTGGCCCTCTGGCCTATGATTTGGGTGTTCCGGCATCTTACAGATCGGCGCCGTTCACCCCATTTTTATCTGCTGCACCTGAAGCGGCGCCGATGCCTATGACGTCGCCCAGGATGACTACACCTGCTACGGCGCCTTCGGATTCGCCTCGGATCCGATCGACGTCTAAGAACCCTTTGGAGCCGGAGCCTCCGGCTTCGGACGGATCCGAGGTTCGGCGCCGACGAAGATCTTCGGCGTCGGCTGACGCCTTGTCGACTCCAGGCTTGGAGTCAAGACTTAAGTCAAGACGTCTGGCTCTTCGACTCTTGGAGGAAGAAGAGTACGCGAGGCAACACCTGGAGGAAGGTGAAGTTATAGAGCCCTCTGGTGACTTCCAGGGACTGGATTCAGCTAGTGGCCTGGACACTACCCCGGAATGGGATCTAGCTTCCCCTGGAGAGGTCACGGAGGAAGCTGCTTCTTTCCACGCAGTCATTCGTAAGGCTGCAGACTTTTTGGATCTTCCCCTTCCTACCGCATAGGTCAAGAGAAATTTATTAACAGAGGTTCTGCACCCGGCGTCTGCTTCTGCAGAGCCTCTTTTGCCATTCAATGAGGCTCTGATGGACCCCATTAAGGATACCTGGCTGAAACCTGTGTCCACCGCTGCGGTCAACAGAGCAGTGGCTCGGTGGTACAGGACGGCGCCTGGGGATCCGGTGTTTCTCTCCAGACAACCAACTCCAGAGAGTCTAGTGGTGCAAGCCTCATGTTCATCTAGATCTTTTCCTGGCTCGTTTCCTGGGACCCCTGCGGACAGGGAGTCAAAAAAGATGGACCATACTGCAAAAAAGGCCTTTTCATCTTGCAGTATGGCCCTAAAATCTTCTAAGGCAACTGGGACGTTACATCCATGCCCTTATGGAAGAGGCGAAGGGCCACCCTAATTTGTCCCAGGAGATGTTGCAGCTGTTAGCGGATGCTCAGGCAGCTGCGACTCAGGTGATCCAGTCTGGATTGGATACTTCGGACTCGGTGGCTAGGGCTATGGGCACGACCATAGTTTCTAGACGGCAGTCTTGGCTACGATCATCTGGATTCTCGTTGGACGTGCAGGCCACACTTCTTGATCTTCTGTTTGATGGGGAGAAGCTCTTCGGCACAAAGGCTGACTCTGCCCTGGAACGTTTTAAAGAAAGCAGAGCGACTGCTAGGTCTTTGGGACTCCAGTCGTCGGCCTCATCCTCCTTTAGAGGCTTTCGGAGGTTTAAAGGATTTGGACGTGGTTCCTTTCGGGGAAGATTGCAAGGACCACAACAATCTGCTTCTACCCTGCTTTACAGATCCTTCAGGGGCAGAGTCCGTACGAGAGGAGCCACCTTGCAGCACTCTGCCTCTTCCTCTTCCTCGGGAGGGGTGCAGCAAGGAAAGCAGCCGTAGTCCTCCTCCACTCCCTGTCTATTCGTCTCCGGTAGGTGGGAGACTTGCCCGTTTTCTTCCAATGTGGGAGGTTGTAACATCGGACTCCTGGGTCATCGACATTGTGAAGAAGGGGTACGCTCTTCCCTTTTGGGAATTCCCTCCTACCTTCCCTCCCCACCCATCCTTCTGTTCAGAAGACCATCTTCTCCTATTACAGCAGGAGGTATTATCCCTATTAGAAAAAGGTGCGATAGAGTTGGTTCCCGAGCAAGAGAGGGGTCAGGGTTGTTACTCAAGATACTTCCTGATTCCCAAAAAGGGTGGTCGTCTGAGACCGATTTTGGACTCGAGCATTTTTAATTGGTTCCTCAAACAGGAAAAATTCAAAATGCTGACCCTCTCACAGTTTCTTTTGGCGTTGAATGAAGGAGACTGGATGGTGTCGGTCGATTTGCAGGACGCGTATTTTCATATTCAGATCCTCAAATCGCACAGGAAGTATTTCCGGTTTGTAGTGGGATCGCAGCATTATCAGTTTGCGGTCCTTCCTTTTGGTCTTACTTCAGCACCTCAAGTCTTCACAAAGGTGATGGCGGTGGTAGCAGCAGAGCTCAGAAGAAGGGGGATAGCTGTGTTTCCCTATCTGGACGATTGGTTGATCAAGGCCAAAACTCCGGAGCTCGTGCGGTGCCATCTCCAGTCGACCACTCAATTGTTGTACGACCTGGGTTTTTCAGTCAATGTACCCAAATCTCACCTGGAGCCCTCTCAACGCCTCCTGTTCATAGCGGCAGTATTGGACACGGCATTGAATCAGGCCTTTCCTCCGCCCCAGCGGGTTCAGGACATCCAGGCGTTGATTCCAATGTTTCGAAATGGAGCGGTAGTTCCAGTCCTCAAGGTCCTTCGTCTGCTCGGTCTGTTTGCTTCTTGCATACTGTTGGTCACTCATGCACACTGGCACATGAGGGCTCTCCAGTGGTGCGTCCGCAAGCAGTGGTTTTAGCACAAAGGGGATCTCGAAGATTCGATAAAGATCTCCAGAGACACTGCAGAGGATCTTCGATGGTGGGCAGCGGTCGTCAACCTGTCTCAAGGAAGGCCGTTCTCGCTGCCTCCTCCAGTGGCCACGGTGGTGACGGATGCTTCCACTCTAGGGTGGGGAGCTCATCTGGGGGACCTGGAGATCAAAGGCCTTTGGTCTCCAGGGGAATAGAAGTTACATATCAATCTGTTAGAGTTGCAGGCAGTACGTCTGGCACTCAAGGCCCTCCTCCCTTCCATTCGCGGTCAGTCAGTCCAAGTTCTAATGGACAACACGACCGCGATGTAGTATATAAACAAACAGGGAGGAGTGGGGTCGTATCTTCTCTGCAGAGAAGCTCTTCGTCTCTGGTCCTGGCTTCAAGACCACAAGATCTGCTTGATTGCACATCACTTGGCTGGAGTCCTGAATGTGCGTGCAGACATTCTCAGTCGACGCAGCTCGGTCGACCACGAGTGGCGTCTTCATCCAGATCTAGTTCTGGGTATCTTCAGGATGTGGGGATATCCGCAAATAGATCTGTTTGCCACTAAAGAGAATGCGCAGTGCCCGCTATTTTGCACCCTCCAGTATCCGGTGCAAGGAGCTTTGGGGGACGCGTTTCAGATGACCCGGAAGGGTCAGTTACTTTACGCATTTCCCCCCATACCCTTGATTCCTCGGGTTCTCAGGAAGATCCGCCAAGACCGAGCTCAAGTCATCCTAATAGCTCCTGATTGGCGGAGAAGGGTGTGGTATTCGGACCTTCTCCAACTCTCTCAGTGCCCTCCGCTCCGTCTCCCTTGCAGGGTGGACCTCCTCTCTCAATCGCAGGGGCAGATTCTACACCCCCACCTCCAGAGCCTGCATCTTCATGCCTGGAGATTAAACGGGGCAATCTGAGTTCCTTTTCTCTCCCTCCAGATGTGGTGGAAGTTATTTTATCGGCCAGGCAACACTCTACCAAGTCAATCTATGCAAATCGTTGGGCTAAGATTACAAGCTGGTGTGGAGAGAATAGTTTAGATCCTTTAAAAGCTGGTTTATCTGACATTTTGTCATTTGCGCTCTATCTGGCACAGAAAGGTTTTGCAATTGCCACTGTTAAGGGGTTATCTGTCTGCACTATCTGCTTTTCTGTGCCTTCCTGATCAACCATCCTTCTTTAAATCACCAATTGTTTAAAGTTTCTAAATGGACTCACTAATAGGTATCCACCCACGCCATTCGTTATGCCTCAGTGGGACCTTAACTTAGTCTTAACTTTTCTTATGGGGGCTCCGTTCGAACCAATGCACTCTTGTTCTTTACGGTACCTAGTATTCAAAACTGTTTTCCTGGTGGCCATAACATCTGCCAGAAGGGTCAGCGAGCTTCAGGCTCTTTCTGTGGGGACCCCATACCTTTCTTTCTTTGAAGACAAAGTGGTGTTGAGGACCAAGACGGCTTTCCTTCCGAAGGTTGTTACACCCTTTCACCTGGGGCAGTCGATTACTCTCTCTTTCTTTTACCCACCACCTCACCCATCCAAGGAGGAAGAGAGGGTCCACCGGCTGGATCCGCGAAGAGCTCTGAGCTTCTACGTCGCCAGGACGAAAGAGTTCAGACAGGATGAACAGCTCTTCGTTGGATACGTGGGGAAGAGGAAAGGTAGAGCGGTCCTCAAGAGAACGCTATCCAGGTGGGTCATTCTATGTATTAAGATCTGCTATTCTTTAGCGAAGAGGGATCCACCTGTGGGGCTTCGTGCCCATTCCACCAGAGCCAAAGCAGCTTCATCAGCTTTGGCTAGAGGTGTTCCTGTGGCTGACATTTGCAGGGCAGCGACTTGGGCGTCCCTCCATACTTTTGCCAAACATTACTGTTTGGACTCTGAGGTTAGGAGGGATGGCCATTTTGCTTGCTCGGTGCTGCAAGATTTCTTGGTTTGACCATTCGGGCACCTGCCACCGGAGGTTATACTGCTTGGGGACTCTATTCCTTAGGTGAGGAATCCACAGGTAGGTGTATCCATCAGAAGAATAAGTTACTTACCTTTGGTAACGCTTTTTCGTGTGGATACAGTAACTACCTGTGGATTCCTCACGGTCCCACCCACCTCTCCATTGCCTGACTGGTCAAACCAAGATCTCTTTGGGTGTGCATCCTTGATCTTGTATATATATGTATATAGCTGTTTCATGCATATAGTTGTATTCATTGTATATACTTTTCCTTTGCAAATTAAGATAGTGAAAAGGACATTTTGGATTGGAATTATACATATATATATATATATATATATATGTTCGATGGCATGTGTAGCTGCAGATACACATGCTGTGCACATCCTGCCATCTGGTGTTGGGCTCGGAGTGTTACAAGTTGTTTTTCTTCGAAGAAGTCTTTTCGAGTCACGAGATCCAGGGACTCCTCCCATTTGGACTCCATTGCGCATGGGCGTCGACTCCATCTTAGATTGTTTTTTTTCCGCCATCGGGTTCGGACGTGTTCCTTTTCGCTCCGTGTCTCGGGTCGGAAAGTTAGTTAGAATCTCAGAAAAATCGTCGGTATTGTTTGCGTTCGGTATCGGGTTAGTTACAACAGATCGACACCGACATTTGAAGAGCTCCGGTGGCCCTTTGGGGTTTTTTAGATCCCCTGTCGGGGCCTGGTCGGCCCTGCCACGTGTCTCTTCAAGGCTGCTGGAATGGACCCCATTCCGCTTCTGTCCAAAATGCCATAACAAGTATCCATATACAGATCAGCACCTGGTCTGTAACTTGTGTTTGTCGCCAGAACACAAGGAGGATACTTGTGAAGCCTGTCGAGCGTTTCGGTCCAGAAAGACACTAAGAGACCGAAGAGCAAGAAGACTGCAAATGGCGTCGGCGCCGACAGGACAAGGGCGTTTCGAGGAGGATGAAGAAGCATTCTCCATCCACGAATCGGACTCCGAGGAGGTCGATCCCGAGGAAATGCCGAAAACCGTGAGTAAGACGTCGAAACAAAAAACTCACAAAAAGACTACTAGAGCCCAGGGGACGCCACCGCCAACAGGCCATGGCTTAACCCGAAAAATAGGTGACTGATCATCGGCACCGAAAAAGGGCACGCTGGTGACGAAGTCATCCGACTCCGGTCGAGATACCGCCACGCAGCAATCTCGGGCCCGAGATAGTGGCTCCGAGCAGATTCGGCACCGAGAAAGCGGCACCGAGATGGGTACGCACCGAGAGACCACAACGCCGAAAGTAAAGAAGGTTTCGTCGGAACCGAAAAAAGCAGCCGAAAAGGTTTCGATACCGAAACATCCGGCCTCGGAACCGAAAAGAAGTTCCTACACTGAGGAACAAGGACTGTCCACACAAATGAAGACACATAGATTTGGACAGAAATTAGAGGCAATAGAGCCAGACTACACACAAAGAAGGCTCCATATCCAAAAAGAAACAGGGAAGATCAGTACTCTCCCTCCAATTAGAATGAAACGCAAACTTGCCTTCCAAGAAAAAGACAAGCAGCCACAAGCAAAGGTGGCTAAACAAGTAACCCCGCCACCATCTCCACAACGCTCTCCGCAACCATCACCAGTAGCCACTCCACCAATGATGCAATCACCAACGCATACAACAATGAGTCAAGATGACACTGACGCATGGGACCTTTATGACGCACCAGTGTCAGATAATAGTCCAGAATGTTATCCAGCCAGACCGTCGCCACCAGAGGATAGTACAGCATACGCACAGGTGGTGTCGAGAGCAGCGGCATTTCATAATGTCAGCCTGCATACAGAGCCCATTGAAGACGACTTCCTTTTTAACACACTGTCGTCCACACACAGCCAATATCAGAGTCTCCCCATGCTCCCCGGAATGTTAAAACACTCCAAACAAGTGTTTGAGGAGCCTGTAAAAGGAAGAGCCATTACTCCAAGAGTGGAGAAAAATATAAACCGCCACCAACAGACCCCGTTTACATCACACAACAGCTAACACCTGACTCAGTTGTAGTAGGGGCAGCGCGCAAGAGAGCGAACTCACATACTTCAGGAGATGCACCACCTCCAGATAAAGAAAGTCGCAAATTCGACGCAGCAGGCAAAAGGGTAGCAGCGCAGGCAGCAAACCAGTGGCGTATTGCACATTCACAGGCTTTGCTGGCCAGATACGATAGGGCCCATTGGGACGAAATGCAACACTTTATAGAACATTTGCCCAAGGAGTTCCAAAAGTGAGCGCAGCAAGTTGTAGAAGAAGGACAGAGTATCTCCAACAATCAGATACGGTCAGCAATAGATGCGGCAGATACAGCTGCTAGAACTGTCAACACAGCAGTAACAATAAGGAGACATGCATGACTGCGTACATCAGGATTTAAACCAGAAATACAGCAAGCTGTGCTGAATATGCCATTCAACGGACAGCAGTTGTTTGGGCCGGAGGTGGACACTGCGATTGAAAAACTGAAAAAAGATACGGACACGGCCAAAGCCATGGGCGCACTCTACTCCCCACAGAGCAGAGGCACATTTAGAAAGACACAGTTTCGAGGGGGGTTTCAAAGACAAAGCATAGAACCCACAACCTCACAAACAAGACCCACTTACCAGAGCCAGTATCAGCGGGGAAGTTTTCGGGGACAATTTAGAGGGGGACAATTTCAAAGGAATAGAAGAAAGTTCCAAAGTCCCAAAACTCATCAAACCAAACAGTGACTTCCAAGTCACAAATCCCCAACACACAACACCTGTGGGGGGGAGACTAACCAAGTTTTACAAACATTGGGAGGAAATAACAACAGACACTTGGGTCCTAGCAATTATCCAACATGGTTGTTGCATAGAATTTCTCAAATTCCCTCCAAACGTCCCACCGAAAACACACAATATGTCGAAACAACATATAGATCTTCTAGGACTAGAAGTTCAGGCTTTGCTACTGAAAGAATCAATAGAATTAGTACCAAACCAACAAAAAGGGACAGGAGTTTACTCTCTGTATTTTCTCATACCCAAAAAAGACAAGAGTCTAAGACCTATTCTAGATCTCAGAACATTAAATACTTACATCAAATCAGATCACTTTCACATGGTGACATTACAGGACGTAATCCCACTGCTCAAACAAGACTACATGACAACACTAGACTTAAAGGATGCATATTTCCATATATCGATACATCCTTCGCACAGAAAGTACTTAAGGTTTGTATTCCAAGGGGTACATTACCAATTCAAGGTGTTGCCATTCGGAATAACAACTGCGCCAAGAGTTTTTACAAAATGCCTGGCAGTAGTAGCTGCACATATCAGAAGGCAGCAAATACATGTATTCCCGTACCTAGACGATTGGTTAATCAAAACCAGCACGCTACAGCAGTGTTCACAACACACAAAGTACGTCATAGAAACCCTACACAAGTTAGGTTTCTCAATCAACTACACAAAGTCGCACCTTCTGCTGTGTCAAACACAGCAATACTTAGGGGCGACAATCAACACAGCAAAAGGGATTGCCACTCCAAGCCTACAAAGGGTTCAGGCTTTTCACAATGTAATACAGGCCATGTATCCAAAACAAAAGATACAAGTCAAAACGGTGATGAAACTACTAGGCATGATGTCCTCATGCATAGCCATTGTCCCAAATGCAAGGTTACACATGAGGCCCTTACAACAGTGCCTAGCGTCACAATGGTCACAAGCACAGGGTCAACTTCTAGATCTGGTGTTGATAGACCGCCAAACATACACCTCGCTTCAATGGTGGAACAGTATAAATTTAAACCAAGGGCGGCCTTTCCAAGACCCAGTGCCACAATACGTGATAACAACAGATGCCTCCATGATAGGGTGGGGAGCACACCTCAATCAACACAGCGTCCAGGGACAATGGGAGACAATCAGCAAAAACAGTTTCACATAAATCACTTAGAACTATTAGCAGTATTTCTAGCGCTGAAAGCATTTCAACCCATAGTAAGCCACAAACACATTCTTGTCCAAACAGACAACATGACAACAATGTATAACGTAAACAAACAGGGAGGAACACACTCAACACAGTTGTGCCTCCTGGCACAGAAAATATGGCATTGGGCGATTCACAACCACATTCGCCTAATAGCACAATTTATTCCAGGAATTCAGAACCAGTTAGCAGACAATCTCTCTCGGGATCACCAACAGATCCACGAATGGGAGATACACCCACAAATACTAAACACTTACTTCCAAAGGTGGGGAACTCCACAAATAGATCTTTTTGCAACAAAAGAAAATGCAAAATGCCAAAACTTCGCATCCAGGTTCCCACAAGATCAGTCTCAGGGCAATGCATTATGGATGATCTGGTCAGGGATATTTGCTTAAGCTTTTCCCCCTCTCCCACTCCTTCCATATCTGGTAAACAAACTGAGTCAAAACAAACTCAAACTCATACTGATAGCGCCAACATGGGCAAGACAACCGTGGTACACAGCACTACTAGACCTCTCAGTAGTGCCTCATGTCAAACTACCAAACAGACCAGATATGTTAACACAACACAAACAACAAATCAGACATCCAAATCCAGCATCGCTGAATCTAGCCATTTGGCTCCTGAAGTCCTAGAATTCGGACACCTAGACCTTACACAAGAATGTATGGAGGTCATAAAACAAGCTAGAAAACCTACCACTAGACATTGCTATGCAAATAAGTGGAAAAGATTTGTTTATTACTGCCATAATAATCAAATTCAACCCTTACACGCATCTTCCAAAGATATCATAGGATACTTACTACATTTGCAAAAGTCAAAGCTAGCTTTTTCATCCATAAAGATACATCTTACCGCAATTTCAGCTTACCTGCAAATTACGCACTCAACTTCACTATTTAGGATTCCAGTCATAAAAGCATTTATGGAAGGCCTAAAGAGAATTATACCACCAAGAACACTACCAGTTCCTTCATGGAACCTCAACATTGTCCTAACACGACTCATGGGTCCACCTTTTGAGCCCATGCACTCTTGTGAAATGCAATACTTAACATGGAAAGTTGCATTTTTAATTGCCATCACATCTCTAAGAAGAGTGAGTGAGATTCAAGCGTTTACCATACAAGAATCATTTATTCAAATACACAAGCATAAAGTAGTTCTAGGACAAATCCTACATTTTTACCAAAAGTTATATCACCGTTCCACTTGAATCAAACAGTGGAATTACCAGTGTTCTTCCCAAAACCAGATTCCGTAGCTGAGAGAGCACTACATACATTAGACATCAAAAGAGCGTTAATGTACTACATTGACAGAACAAAACTAATTCAGAAAACAAAACAATTATTTGTTGCTTTCCAAAAACCTCATACAGGAAATCCAATTTCTAAACAAGGCATTGCTAGATGGATAGTTAAGTGTATTCAAAGCTGCTATCTTAAAGCAAAAAGAGAACTGCCTATTACACCAAAAGCACACTCAACTAGAAAGAAAGGTGCTACCATGGCCTTTCTAGGTAATATTCCAATGTCCGAAATATGTAAGGCAGCTACATGGTCTACGCCTCATACATTTACCAAACACTACTGTGTAGATGTGTTAACGGCACAACAAGCCACAGTAGGTCAAGCAGTACTGCGAACATTGTTTCAAATAACTTCAACTCCTACAGGCTGAACCACCGCTTTTGGGGAGATAACTGCTTACTAGTCTATGCACAGCATGTGTATCTGCAGCTACACATGCCATCGAACTGAAAATGTCACTTACCCAGTGTACATCTGTTCGTGGCATTAGTCGCTGCAGATTCACATGCGCCCACCCGCCTCCCCGGGAGCCTGTAGCCGTTTAGAAGTTGATCTTAAACATTTGTAAATTTGTAAATATATTACTTTAAACTACATTATGTACATACGTATTCACTCCATTGCATGGGCACTATTACTAGTATACACAACTCCTACCTCACCCTCTGCGGGGAAAAACAATCCAAGATGGAGTCGACGCCCATGCGCAATGGAGTCGAAATGGGAGGAGGCCCTCGATCTTGTGACTCGAAAAGACTTCTTCGAAGAAAAACAACTTGTAACACTCCGAGCCCAACACCAGATGGCGGGATGTGCACAGCATGTGAATCTGCAGCGACTAATGCCACGAACAGATGTACACTGGGTAAGTGACATTTTCCATTTAATTCTATCTCGAATTGAGCATTCATACCTTTGATTTATATTGAGTTTTATATTAAATGTTTTATTTTAATCTATTCTGGATGAATGTGTACTCTTTAGGTTTAACCTGTTCGCCTCTATGGCACGTAAAAAATGGTGATAACTGACGTCTGCACGTCGACGAGGGCTTCTTATTGCCTGGATGACGTCATGTGGCGTCGCGTGGAGTCGGGCGATTGTGAAGTCATCGTCGACGTGCAGAGCTAGAAGAAATTTCCGTCGAGGCTGGCGCGAGGGGAGAATTCTTTAGGTGAGAAATCCACAGGTAGTTACTGTATCCACCAGAAAAAGCGTTACCGAAGGTAAGTAACTTATTTTTCTGGCATTGAACAGAGAGGATTGGATGGTGTCTGTTGACTTGCAGGATGCTTACTTTCATATACCTATACTCAAGTCGCACAGGAAGTATCTCTGGTTTTTGGTGGGGTCGCAACACTACCAGTTTGCGGTCCTTCTGTTTGGTCTTACTTCAGCACCTTGAGTCTTCACAAAGCAAGTCTCAGAAGGAAGGGGATATCAGTATTCCCCTACCTGGACGATTTGTTGATCAAAGCCAAGTCTCCAGAGCTTGTGTTGCATCACTTGCAGATGACAACTCAGTTGTTGTTCAGGCTGGGTTTTTTGATAAATCCCAAATCTCATCTGGAGCCCTCTCAATGCCTCCTGTTTACAGGGGCAGTACTGGATACAACATTGAATCGGGCCTATCCTCTGCCTCAGCGGATCCAGGTCATTCAGGCGTTGATTCCAATGTTTAAAAATGGAGCGGTTGTTCCAGTCCTCAAGGTCTTACGTCTGCTCGGTCTGTTCGCTTCTTGCATTCTGTTGGTCACTCATGCACGTTGGCACATGAGGGCTCTCCAGTGGTGTCTCCGCAGGCAGTGGTTTCAACACAAAGGGTATCTCGAGGAGTCGATAACGATCTCCAGAGATTCTGCAGCGGAGTTACGATGGTGGGCTGTGGACGGCAACTTTTCTGAAGGAAGGCCATTTTCACTACCACCTCCGGTGGCCACAGTCATGACGGATGCTCTAGGGTGGGGAGCTCATCTGGGGGACCTGGAGATCAATGGTCGTTGGTCTCTAGTGGAACAGACTTTTCATATAAATCTGTTAGAAATGCGGGCGTTACTTTGGCTCTCAAGGCCTTCCTCCCGTCCCTTCGCGGTCAGTCAGTTCAGGTCCTGATGGACAACACTACTGCGATGTGGTATGTAAACAAGCAGGGAGGAGTATGGTTGTATCTCCTTTGCAGAGAAGTCCTGCGTCTTTGGTCCTGGCTTCACGACCATTGGATTTGCTTGATAGCAAATCATCTGGCCGGAGTGCTCAACGTACATGCGGACACTCAGTCAGCATTTTTTGGCCGATCAAGAGTGGCGTCTCCATCCGGATCTGGTTCAACACATCTTTCAGGTGTGGGGTTCTCCAGTGATAGATCTGTTTACCACTCTGGAGAACGCGCACTGCCCATCATTCTGCAGCCTCCAGTATCCGGTGCAAGCAGCTTTGGAGGATGCATTTCAGATCTCTTGGTGCAACCAGTTGTTTTACGCATTTCCCCCCATATCCTTGATTCCTTGGGTTCTGAGGAAGATTTGCCTAGATCGGGCTCAGGCCATATTAATAGCTCCGGATTGGCCAAGAAGGGTGTGGTACACGGCCCTTCTCCAACTCTTGCTGTGCCCTCCACTCTGTCTCCCTCTCAGGGCAGACTTCCTCTCGCAGTCAGAGGGGCAGGTTCTACACCCCCACCTCCAGAGCCTGCACCTTCATGCCTGGAGATTGAATGGGGCAACCTGAGTTCCTGTTCTCAGATGTAGTGGATGGTATTTTATCGGCCAGGTGACACTCCACTAAGACCGTTTATGCCGGCAGGTGGGCAAAATTCGTGGCTTGGTGTGGAGAAAAGCAAATTGATTTTTTGAAGGCCCACCTTTCTGATATTTTATTATTTGCTTTGGACTTAGCAAAGAAGGGTTGTGCAGTGGCTACGGTTAAGGGTTATTTACCTGCTCTGTCAGCCTTTCTTTGTCTCCCGGATCAGCCCTCATTGTTTAACTCACCTATTGTGGTTAGGTTTCTTAAGGGTTTACTCAATAAGTTTCCTCCCACTCCTTTTCATGTGCCTCAGTGGGACCTAAATCTTGTTTTAACCTTTTTAATGGTGTTGGAAAATGGGTTATTGGTAAGGACAGGTTAGTACCTACACTTAGCAATAGGCCACTAACCTCCACTTAGGTCTCAGTAAATTAAACCCAGCTCAACCCTTGATAGCTTGGTAACGAGCGACAAGGCTTAACTTAGGAGTGTAAAGCATTCAAATATCACAAAACAGTAATTAAATAAAGCACAGGATACAGTTTAAAAATCCAAAAACAATTTATAAAAATAGATTATATTTTTAACTTTCAAATGACACAAAAACAAATAAAATCGAATAAGGAGAACCGGAAGACAGGGTGCTCCCCATTTTGACTATATGAATTTTTAAAGAATGATTGTTTTCTAGCACCTAGAAACAAAAATTGCCAATCTGGTCTTCTGGTCGCACCTCGACCGGGGCAAAGTCAAAGTTTAAGGCCGGTTGCGATGGAGCCCGGCTCGGCTACAGCCCACGGGAGGCCTCGGTCAAAAGTTTACCTTTGCACCTAGTCGTTTTTCTGAAGATTTTCTTCAGCGGGACGAACCTGCCAGTCCAATCCGACCTCCTGGAACTCTTCTCCGGATACGCATGGCGGGAGCCCTCGTGGAGATTTTTGCCTTCGGACGTAGTCGTTTTTTTGAGGTGAAAATCCTTCGACCGGGGTAAACCTGGATCTTGATCCGACATCTTTGGAGCCCTTCTCAGATACGCTGGCTGGGAGGTCCCGGTCAACTTTCTACGTTCAGACTTAGGGGGTCATTTTGACCTCGGCGGTCTTTTGTCAAGACCGCCGAGGGACCGCCGTGCTGAAGACCGCCAGTGGTGGCTGTTTTCGACTCGGCGTATTATGACTGTTGCCAGCTCTCCGTCCTTTTTCGGACGGAGAGCCGCCAACACCTATACTGGCGGTCGGCGGGGAAGTGGAGGTTGCTCCACCTCCACCGCCACTTCAACAGAACACCGCCCCCCGAATCACGTCCTGTTGACGGTGTGGTGTCGGCGGAGCAGCCCCCATGGCTCCCGTCCCCTCCCGGAGGATCGTCGGACCAGGTAAGTCGATCGTCCGTTAGGGGAGGGGGGTGGGGGGGTGTTGTGTGGGTGCATGGGGGTGTGCGTGCGTGTATGTAGAGGGGGTGTGTGAGTGCGTGTATGCTTGCGGGGGTATTGTGTGTATGGGAATGAGTGCGTGTATGTCTGTGGGTATGTCTGTATGGATGTGTGCGTGTATGTTTGAATGTGGGTGTGCGTGTCTGCCTGTGTGTGTGGATGTAGGCATGTATGTCGGCGTGTGTGCCTGTAAGTGTGTAGGTGGTGCCTGCGTGCGTGTCGGGTAGGTATGGGTGATGTGATGTTGGGGGTCGGGGTGGGGAGGGAGGCCCTGCCACCTTTGGGGGGGTGGCAGGGGTGGTGGGGGGAGTAGGGGAGGGAGTCGGGTGGGGGAGACCCCTATCAGTGCCAGGGAAGGAATTCCCTGGCACTGATAGTGCTTACCGCCATGGATTTAATGGCGGGTCAAACCGCTGGAAATTCACGGCGGTAAGCCGGGTCCAAATACCGCAGGCGGTCTAGTGACGGCCGACGGGCTGGAGACCCAGGTCTCCAGCCCAGCGGTTGTCTCCGCCCTGGCGGGCGGAACGGAAAACCGGCGGATGACCATGGCGGTAACCGCAAATTAGGCTAATTATAATTGGCTAAGTCAACCTACCTATAAGTCCCTAGTATATGGTAGGGCATGTAGGTTTAGGGACCACAGCATAGGTAGTGCGCACCCATAGGTGCACTGCTAAGGTGCCCAGTGTAATTTTAAAGGCAGGCCTGCCTTGCTGGCTGCTTTTAAATTAAAGTCACATGCAAATTCGAATTTGGAATTGAAAGCAGTTCTAAAGTCTTAAAATACCTTATTTTTATATATAAGTCACCTCTAAGGTGTTTCCTATGCGCCCCTAGGGCTGGGTGCCATGTAACTATAAGCAGGGACCTTATAAAAATAGTTTTATAAGCCCTGGTGAGGTAAAAACAGCCAAATTCGTTTTTCCCTCATTGTAGTGAATGGCCTTCATAGGCTAGAATGGGGAGAAGTTATTTTAATTTTAAAAGTCCCCTTAAGTGACAGATACCAAGAGTTTGGGATCAAATTAATTATTATAATAAATCCCACAACTTCCAGTTATTGGATTTAATATATGTTTAAAACTCTTTACCTGAAAAGTTGCCAACTTCAGCCCTTCATTGTTTTTGCTGCTGTGCTCTGATTGGCCAGAGTCTGGCAGCCTGGTCAGGCTGCCTTGATGAGGTGTGAAGTGGCCTGGCTTCACACAAAGAGATGTGCCTGTGGGAGGAGTTCTCCCCTCAGCAGATGGTGAGGCAGGAAGGGGGAGGGCTGCCAAACTGGTCTTCAAAGGCAGAGAAGGACATTTGGAGCAACCCAGCAACACCCCCGCATCCTGCAACCCCAGACAACTAGGTGCCCCCTTGATTAGATTAGGAGAGGGCAGGAGAGGGGTGTGTTTATGATTTTTAGCCACACCAGTGGGTGGGCTCAGCCAGATGTAACCTCCAAAAATCGCTTTCAGCCATGATGGATTTTTGAGGAATGTTGCCTCCTGGGATTGATTTTTGCCACACTTCCCAGGAAGTGGTCATCACAGGGGGAAGGACCCTGCACCTGATTGGAGAATCAGGACCCCCCTGATTTTCACCCAGGAGCAAGGATAAAACTGGCAGACCTGCACCCACACCGCAGATCCCCATCAGATTCCAACAAGGAAGAACTAAAGGAGAAGAAGGACTGCCCTGCTGGACCCCTGGCCTGCACCTGGAACCTGCACTCAGAAGAACTGCACCAGCTGCACACTTGGGCTTCACCACAAGAAGGGCTTTGCCTGGCTTCAACTGGTTCAAGGAGGGACTCCCTGTTTGCTACAGGTGAAAAATTGCTAACCAGAGTCCCCTGCATCAACTCCTGAAGAAATCAACCAGCTGACCACTGTCCAGGGGCCAAAAAGGAGTTTGCGCCAGGTTCGCTGGGCGGTGTTCTGTTGGGGTGGCAGTGGAGGTGGAGCAACCTCCACTTCCCCGCCTCCTGCCAGTATGGCTGTTGGCGGCTCTCCGTCGGTAAAAGGACGGAGAGCTGCCAATGGTCATGATAGGCCGAGCGGAAAACCGCCACCACTGGCGGTCTTCCACACTGCGGGCCCTCAGCGGTCTTCAAAAAAGACCGCCGAGGTTGTAATGACCCCCTTAGTGCTTAAAACATGTTTTTCTCTTTGCCATAACCTCGGCTAGGGGGGTTAGTGAGCTTCAAGCTCTTTCTGTTAAAACCCTTTTACCTTGTTTTACCCAGATAAAGTGGTGTTGAAAACCAGGGCGGCTTTCCTGCCAAAAGTTATCACTCCTTTTCATATAGGGCAGACTATTACCCTCCCAACTTTCTACCCTCCTCCTCACCCCTCGAAGGAGGAAGAAAGGCTTCACCGATTGGACCCTAAAAGGGCACTTAGTTTTCACATTGAAAGTATGAAGGACTTTCGCCTGGAAGATCAGCTGTTCGTGGGGTATATTGGACAGAGAAAGGGCAGAGCAATCCATAAAAGAACAATCTCCAGGTGGGTTATCCTTTGTATCAAGATCTGCTACTCGCCGGCGAAAAAGGTTCCCCCTGAGGGCATCAGAGACCATTCCACCAGGGCTAAGTCCGCTACTTCGGCCCTGGCAAGGGGGGTTCCGTGGTGGATATTTGCAAGGCAGCAACTTGGGCGTCCCTCCATACCTTCGCAAAGCATTATTGCTTGGACTCTGAGGTTCGGAGGGACGGCCATTCTGTGTTGCAAGATTTCTTGGTGTAAACTCCGAGTGCGGTACTGCTTTGGGACTCTATTCATAAGGTGAGGAATCCACAGGTAGTTGTATCCATCAGAAGAACAAGTTACTTACCTTCGGTAACGCTTTTTCTAGTTGTATCCATCAGAAGAACAAGTTACTTACCTTCGGTAACGCTTTTTCTGGTGGATATAATAGATACCTGTGGATTCCTCACGGTCCCACCCGCCTCCCCGTTGCCTGTCTGATTGCACTAGGATATGTGGTTGTATAGATGTAAGTATATATTTATATTTTTCCTGTATATATAAATGATGGTTTTGATTATGTGGCATCATGAAGGTTTTGTGTATATATGTATTTATTGGTGTTATTTTGGAGTCGGTTTTCACCTGTTCGCCTCAAAGGCACGTAGAAAATGGGTGAAACTGACGTCAGCACGCCGGTGAGGACCTCTTATTGGCACAGTGATGTCAGACGGAGTCGCATGGAGCCTTGCAATTGTGACGTCCTCGTCGACATGGAGATCTGGGAAGAAGATTTTCCGTCGGATGCTGGTGCAGGGGTGAATTTATCAGGTGAGGAATCCACAGGTAGCTATTGTATCCACCAGAAAAAGCGTTACCGAAGGTAAGTAACTTGTTCTTTGAGATTCGGCTTCAGCCAAGTAAAAAAAAAACGTAAAAAAGAAAGAAAAGGGAGCAGGGTATTTTTACCAGACCCCTCTAGCCTTGGTGCAGTGGTCCCCCAGGATCCACCTGGGTCTAAAAAGCTTTTTTTTTAAAGCTGAAGAAATTGTGACTATTCATCAATTTTGCTGTGTGTGTTTTTTTTTTTTTAAAGCAAGAGTGGTCACCTGTGTTTGCTTTTCATTTTGTCTCCGGGTTGGCCAGGTCTCAGGGGCATAATATTTGAAGGAGGGGGGTATGTGGGCCCTCCTTCTAGGTCTTACCGAAGCCCTCCTCCCTTAGGCTTTGCTTATAAATGATGCGAGGGCTGCATGCCCCCTCCACACCCCGGGAAGCACCACCTGCCCGGGCCAACATTAAAAAAATATATAAGTGGGGAGTCATATGGATCCCCTGCCATTTCCCTGGGGCTACATACATAAAGTGTGCCTGTTAGCCCTGCGGCCCCACTGCAGCCCTGGGAACCACCACCTCCCTGGGGCAAGGAATAGTTAATTAATGGGAGGCTTGTGGACCCCCCCAGGCCCCAGGGACTACCACCCCCCAGGGCAAGTGCTGTTTTAACAGTGGGGGGTTGCATGCCCCCCCCTCACAGCCCTGGGGACCGCCACCTCCCTGAGGCAATAAACATAATGTATGGATGGGCATGTAGCCCCCCTCCCAGCCCCGGGGACTGCCACTTTCCCTGGGCTGAAAACAATGAAGGGGGTCCGACCCTGACCCCATGACCCAGGGACCACCTGACCCCAAGCCCCAGGGACCACCAGCTCTGTGGGGCTAAATTAAATGATGGAGGGGGCCTGTGTGCCCCCCTCATGGAGCCATAGATGGCCCTGGGGACCGCCACCTCCAGGGCCGGCTCCTGCTACCTCCTGAGGTGCCCATCCTTGGGAGGTACCTATTTGCTTTTGCTTGGTGGGAGCTGACAGCCTCATAACCTTAACTGTGGCAGGACCTCCACTGTGCTCCCCCCTGCCCCCATCTCCCCACTCTGTCGGCTGGGAGAACGCACTAACCTCCTCCTGTGCTGCCTGGCAGAACAAGATAAATGACTTAAAATATTTTAGACTTTAGTGGCCTGTGAACGGAGAGCATACCTTTTAATTCTGCTTTGCAAGATAATCTGACCTTCATCCCAAAAACGAGGATATGTTTTTAAAATTACCAAAAGCAGAGGGACACTGGAACAGTCCTTTCAAAACAGTGACTGTCTGGAAAATCCTGGACATCTGGTCACCTGTTCTTTGAAGTTTAGTTAACAGGAGATCACAGTACTAATTAAATATATCCAGAGAGAAGCCAAATGGTCAAGGCCCCTCGTCATTGATTAGTATGTCAATCTCATATTAATCATCCTCTATTCCAAATCCAAAATCTTTATTCGGATCTTTTATAGATATCCATAAAAGAGCATATGTACAAAGTTAATTAATAAGTTAAAAGGATGAAAAGAAACATCAATAAATAGCAATAAGTTATATGTACATAAGATGGTCATTACAATAATTGGAACCTCTGAAAATTTGCATACCTGATCAAATAGTCATTTGGTCATCTAAAATATTATTTGCCGAACTGTGCATCAATAAATAGCAAATGGGATATATGTACATAGGATGAACAGTACAATCATTAGAACGTCTTCAAATTTGCATGCCTGATCAGATAATCATTTGATCATCTAAAATATTATCTACAGAGCTGTGCAAATTTAAGAGCAAAGTGCTTAACAGTTAGAATCAAGACATTTCCTTTCTTTTATTGCTGCAGCAATAAAGCGATAAATAACCATACAAATCAGACTGGAGTAACTGCAGATGAAAAATAGCTTCCTTACACCTGATATTTAGAGATTTAAGAAGTGGCATTAAAAAGATCTTCCTCTGCTCTTTGTACAGCTTACAGAATAAAAACATATGCATTTGTGATTGTTCTGTAAGCATATCACATGGACAGGGTATTAGGTCCCTATTGCGATACACCTTAGGGGGATAAGCCACTAAAAAAATGGGCCAGGCCCAGGAGAAACCTTGTCAGGAAACATCTATGGTGTTGCAGGACAGTTAAAAGATAGGGTTCAATTTTATATGTGGTACATAAGGGAAGATAAGCTATCACCATGCCTTTCCCCAAATCGTGCCTCTCTCTATCAGTAGGCAATTTCTCTTGAAATTCATTTTTTACTACTGGGATGTCCTGCTTGACAATGGCCCCAGGGTTAAAGAATAAGTCTGATCTGTTAAGGCTGCTCAGGGACTCTTTAACGTACATAACCCAGGGACATCTCTGTACTCCATCCAGCCTCATGCAGTCCATAAGCAGTGTCTGAGTGAGAGCTGCTTCTGGCCTAGTCCAAACAGACATCCAGAGGGCTAAAGGGCCTAACTTAATCAAGTCCTCCAGAAAAGGGAGACCTAATTCTGCATGTGGAATTGTAGCGGGAAAGTTCTGTGAGAGTGAGAGTGACCTTCTCAGAAATTTGTTTTCTCTTATTTGCAGAGATGATGCGCCCGTATAGCCCCATACCCCAGCACCATATCTGACAATTGAAGTAGACCTTGCCTTATACATGGTGGTGATAGGCTTTAGTAGTGCGCAGCCTAGTTTGATAATGAATTTGCGTAAAACTGCCACTGCTTGGTTGTATTGTGTGACCCTAATTTCTCTAAGGTGCTCCCAGTTAGACCCATTATCAAAGGGAATCCCCAAATACGTGAGGGTATTCACACTGCTCAGTTAGATGCTGTCAATATAAAACTGAGGGGCTCTACTTCTTGGGCAGCCACAGATCATAGTATATGATTTTGTTTTGTTTGTGGACAATCCCAAGGCCATCATGAAATCCACAAATCTGTTTAAAGGTTTTTAGAGGCCCTTCCAGTTCGTGCCATCAGGACACAATCATCGGCATACATTAATACCATTGTGGTCTATCGGCAATCTTATGGTATCTTCCTTTTCGTCAATCAGAGCTTCCTCTAGACCATTTATATAGAACATGAAGAGGAAGTGTGCAAGAGGGAGAGTGTCTTATCCCTTTCCTAACCTTAAAGGGGCTGGTGCATTGCCCCTCTTGCCCAAATCTGACCTTAGCTTCCACATCATTGTGAAGATTGGCCAACAGGGACACTATTTTTGGATTAGCACCTTTATAGGTTAGCATTGACCATAATTTGCTTCTGTCCACATTATCAGAAGCTGCCGTTAGATCCATAAATGCAAAATAAAGACATCCTTGCTTCACCCCCACATACTTTTCTCTGATCAGGTGGAGGTTCAAACATTGATCGACTGTCCCCACCGCCTTCCTGAAACCACACTGAGACTTGAAAATGATGTTATTGTCAAGAGCCCACACTTCCAAATGGTGCAGGAGGATTGTCCCAAAAATCTTTGTGGTGGCGTCAATTAGAGAAATTGGACGATAACGAGTAGGATCACTATGGTCTTGGTTCTTAAAAATCGGAACATTAATGGCACTGGACCATGAAGGAGGGAGGACAGAGGTTGACGCAGCTCTAAAAAAGTTTACCAAACTTGGAGCCCAAAGATCAATGTTATACTTAAAGAGATCAGCTGGGGCCCCATCTGGCCCTGGGGCCTTATCTGGCAATGAGCCCTTAATAGCTAGTATGACATCAATCAGATGAATACCCAGTTCCTCAATGGCAAGCATGGCAGGGGCATTTACAACAGTCATTTCGCCGTCATCCAATCGACCTTCGTGCAGCTTTGTAAAATGACTGACCCATCTCTGCTCTGGGATGTGTACCTCAACACCTTTGTTGGTATCAGAGCTAAAAAAAAAAGGGTATTGACAACTTTCCAGAATTGTGCCCCGTCATTAATAGCTGAGGCAATGGTCAATTTATTCTATGTTTCTTCTCTTATCACTTTCTTCCTAGCTGAAACTGCCCTCTTGTACTGAGCCCTGCATTTCGTGACCTCTGATTTGTTTCTTGGGGTGGATTTTAATGCCTTTTCTGAGATTTGAATGGGCGTGAGGGGTTGATTTATCAAACCATTTTACAAGTTTAATTTTGGTAGTTTGGATAGGTAGAGTTAAATGTGCCCTAACTACCATGCAGATGTCTGCGAAAGCTCCCAGGACCTGGGACGGGGGTAACTCAGTGTTTAGGCAGGTTTCAAAGGTGTCCAAGTTTTTGCCCACAACCCTACTTAAGAGAGTTTCTTTGTCCAGTTTTTGCCATTTACATAGCACACCTTTAGTCCTATGGTATTTCCCAGGCCTCCCATTTCCTGCAGACTTCTCCTTTTGAAACCATATTGGAACAATAGGACCAGAGAATAATGATCGCTGAGGCCACTTGGCACAACCTTAAAAACACCCAGTTTGCCCCGCCAGGACCTTGATATTATTACATGATCAATTACAAACCCGCCTTCCCTCCCAATGAAAGTAATATCAGGGAGAGTAAAGGTCGGTGAGATGCCACTTTCCAACGCTAAATCATGAGTCCTCATAAGATTATTTTACTTGTCCCCACAGGGGTTGTGGGTAAAGTGGAAATATTTGCAATCATCTTCATCATTTAATCCACAGATCCTATTGTCCCCTTTGGAACAAAGGGAGACATTGAAATCCCACCCCATATAATTATAAAATCCTTATCCAAACAGCAGACCATTTCCTCAATGGCCTTCTTTAGGGCATGTATAATATCATCGTTAGATCTCACAAAATTATTATGGTAAAAATTGACCAGGAACATTAAGGGGTTGCCCTTCATGGACTGCAACGCTAGTTGATAGTAAGGGGAGTCAGTTCTACATTTAGTTACCTTAGCGCCTGAGGCGATGTTGATCAGAGTCATCAGCCCCCCACTGATGCGCCCGACAGGTTTTCACGCAGCCAGGATTGTGACTGACTGAAACCCATTGATATAAATTGCTCTATTGGCCCATGTTTCTTAGAGGCAAACCATTACTGTGGTATTTCTCCCCAATACCTGCTGCGTTCCAAAAAAGTGTCTGCCAGTGCTGTGTGGAAGGCCTTTCAGCCCTCACATGCTGCAAAATTGAATTTTGCCCCTGTGTATCAAAACTCTCAACTTCCAAATTCCAGTCAAGAGGGTTTTCCTTTCTGAATTCGTGTTCACCCGCGCCCCCACTAGCAGAACTATTTTGAGGGTGATTGCAGTTATGATTGGCTATGTTTTATCTTTAATGGACAGGTCGTCTTCTCTACCAGAGGAGATATTTAGTTTGTCCTGCAAGATGCACCCCTTCTTTGCCTTACAAACCTCCAGGGGGGTCCCATCCTCCTCCCTTCCCATAGTTACAGTGTTACTTGTTTTGGACATGGGAGAGGGCGAGGAAACATGTTTTTTCCTTGATACCCCCAGTCTTTCTTCAACTGATTCAATTTCGATGTTTAATGCGGACATGGCCGTGGTAAGGTATGATACAATGGAAGCTGTGGGGTTAGTATCCTTAGAGGAAGTCATATCGCTCACCTTTCTTTTGCCCATTTTGACTTGACTGCAATAGAGCCCACAGGAAGAATACAGCAGTACAATGTAAAATAATGTGGAGTACCAACTTGATGATAGATGTTAAAGGGGTGGCCCAGCCTAGCCTCCTTCTGGCTCCGATGCGCGTGGACAGGCCTGCCCTTGACCCAGGCTTTGCCCGGCCGCATTCCCCGCTACAATGTCCCCCTGGCGCTTTATAGTGCATGCCGGCAGGTGAGTGGAGGCAGCTGGAGCAAGGTAATGGCCCCTCCTGGGGCCAAAAGCAGTGTGGCACTCGTAGTCCCCCTCTCAGTGTTCAGCACGTCCAGTGCTGCGATGTCCCCCTGTCGCTTTATAGCGCTTGCTGGCAGGTGAGGGGGGGCGGCTGGAGAAAGAAAATGGCTGCCTCCTGGGGCCAAAAGCCGTCTGGGACTCGTAGTCCCCCTCTCACTGTTCAGCTCGTTCAATATTCCTTAATCTTTGGTTGATTGTAACTCTTAAATGTGGTGCATCAAACTTCGCTTCTGCACCATTTCAAGGCCATTTCATTAAAAGTGGAGTCAGATGAATCAGCCCAGTTTGGTGGCATCCTCCTTTTTAGGTCTCACGTAGCTATGTCGCCAGCTTCATGTTTTCCAAAACGTAATCCTAAAAATTAATATATTGTATATACATAATGTGATTTTACTCAATCCTTGTCAACCATTTGCCTGTTCAAGTGTCACTCACATCTGGCTTCTGCCCATCACAGCCTACAGTGGTTAAGCCCACTTAGACCATTGGCTCTTTTCTTTGTGAGAAACACCATTTTCGTCTTGTACATATACACATTTGCCTCCAATGTAGTCCAATTTATTCCGGGACTGGTTAGCTAATTTCTGCTTTTATTTCCTTATTCATGGTTTTTAAATTCATTTTTGAAGTGGGTCATTTTTTGCATATTTTTATTTTTGCAACTTTGCCAGGCCACATATTGGCTTTGCCAATACTTGTGTATGTTTTGACTTTCATTACAATTAGTGGGTGATTTAGCTCCCATTAATTGCAGCAGAGTGTTTTGTGGCTCGAGTAATAGTGAATGGCACCGGTTTCACAGTTAGACACCATCATGTGGTGCATGTAGAGATGGTGACTTACTACTGCTATGTCTTCTTTTACTCTTTTCCTGTGCCTCCCTTCTCTCCCCTCTGTTTTTTTCTTCTCTGCTCCTTTCTTGGAACTTCTTTGCCCATGTATGCTTCCCTGTGGGAACTGATGTTGTTGGATGGGTGGGATGTTAACCCTGCTCAAGCAACAGCCACAGTACTTGTCAGGGTCAATTACAAAGGTCTCTAAATGTACTTGATCTTAACCTTCTGGTAGCTTGGCACAAAAGCAGTCAGGCTTAATGTTAGATGTGTCAGTCTTAGGATGGTCTTCCCCCGAATCTTTTGTCTCACCCCCTCCATTTTTGCTGCACTTATTTTGTCGGCCTTAGGACTCCATACACTTTACCACTGCTGACCAATGGTAAAGTGCTTGTGCTCACTCCTTTAAAACATGGTTACCTTAGCTTATAGCAAATTGGCATATTTAAAGTCTTTAGTCGAGTGGTTTTCAATATTCCCAAGGCCTCTATAATAAATTCAATCAGTTGGCCTGCAGCCCTTATTGAGCCACCCACTTAAGTAGCACTTCAAAATACGTTGCCTGAAGCAGTGTTAAACTTCCATGTTGACTTAGCATTAAACCAACTCCTGCAAAGCCTTAAATTCCACTTTTATTACATAGGCTACCACTAAAGCAGGATCCTGTGTAAATAAAAAGTTGGACATGTACTTTTAAGGTTTACATGTTCTGGTAGTGAAAAACTCCCAAATGTGTTTTTCACTACTGTGAGACCTACCCTTCCCATAGGATAACATTGGGGTTCCTTATTACATCTAATAAGCTATAATTTCCAATTGGGAGCTGTTAGCTAAATCATGTGTGGTGTCTTTGGAATTGTGGTGAAAAGCCCTATTTAATGATAAAGTCAGTTTTTTAGCACAATTTTAAAAATGCCACTTTTAGAAAGTTGGCATTTGTGTGTCCTTAGCGTTTTTTGTGCTTGTAACGTGGCCTGGGTCACATGACTCGGTCTACTAACAGTGATTAGGTGTACCTGAATGGGCCATCTGCTGGCAGGATGGGGGGTGGAGCTGAGCACAGCCCCACTTGCAATTGAATAGTCCGTGCTCTACATTCACTAAAAGGGCCTAATGATCTGGCTTGGAGAAAGAGGCAGACAATTCTATGCACTTCACAAGCACTATCTACAAACTTCTCCCAGCTTCCACAACTAGGGCACCAGGGTATAACCTAGGACCTTAACCACCCTGGTCACCTTAGGGATGGCTTATATGCAATAAAAGGGAAGGTTAAGGCTTGACAAGGTGGTTATACTGCCAAGTCGAATTGTCAGTCTAACACAGCTTAGAGGCTGCTATGGCAGGCCTGGGATATTTTTTTAAGGGGCTACTTAAGTGGGTGGCACATAAGTGGCTCAGGCCCACTAATAGCATTTATATGCTGGGTATATGGTATACCCCGTTACTAAAACTGAATTCAGCAAAATGAGAGGGTGAAGGCAAAAGGGTTGAGGGAAGGCCACCCTAAGGCTGACAGGCTTAATACTCTATGTCCTCCATCACTGTCTGCATCAGTAAGATGATGTGAGCAGTGGCAACGTCACATACGTTTGAAAAGCTGACTGCTATGGACCATTTAAAGCATGTGCCCATGACTATGTAGTGAATGCTTGGGGTTTCAAAATAAAAACATGACCACCAGATGGTCCTCCTGAGAAGATACTTGCCCTGCATTTTTACTCTTTTAGAGGTTTATAGAGCTTCACTGCAAGTGCCAGTTAAAGTTAGCTCCACTTCTTCCTTCTCTGGGATGTTTCCCATAGTGTATATGTTGTGCTAACCTGTTAGAAATACCAGCCAGGTGCACTCACCTCATTAACGTTACCACTTTAGGTATGCTGGTCTTACCATTATGGGGATTATGGAATGCCTACTATATGAAGGTTGTTGAACCCTATCTGGCTTTGAAGTCCTCATTTTTAGCTTTGATTACGGCTAGTACTTTTTTCATGAAAAGTAGTTTGACTCTATATGTTTTTGGTCATCCCATTCCCATTACAAGTTGTTCAGATGTGATCAGTCGTGTCTTATTTTCATCAATTTTGGTGGCAGTAACATCCATTCTTCTACTGGATGTGTCCGTCTTGCAGACTATTAAATATATTAGGTCACATTTTGCTGCATGCTCCCTGAGGAATTCTCTCAGGTCTGTATGTTCCAGAATTGCATGATGCTGCATACCATCCACAGATCTCTGCTCAGGTGGCATGCCAGAATCCTTCCTGGTGCTGTTCGTTTCAAGGACAGTTTTGCTTGTTTGGTCCCAGATATGTCCATTTGGTCTTCTAGACAAAGGCTCTAGATCTGACTGGCCATGTGTGTTGAGGTCTCGCCAGTCACCGAAAAACAAGGGGGGACACAAGCAGACTTTGTGGCACTACCTTATACACAACGTGTGGGCAGTGTTCCGTGGGCCTTTCCACAAGATGTGTACAGGTCTTATTTACTGCCTTTATGTTTTACGTGGCTGACGTCAGGGAGAGGGTCTGCTGGTCAGTGGTGTAACAAGGGCCCCTGCAGCCTCTGTGGTGCCGGGGGGGTCCGAGCTTCAGGGGTCGCCTCAGCACAGTACACTGTGCATGGGCAGAAGCCCCCACCAGGAACTTTGCAGGGGGAGCCTTCTCAAGTTTCGTTACTCCACTGCTGCTGGTGCAGCTCCACTTTCAGTCTACACTGGAGGCCTGCAGCAGAAATGGTCCTAAACCACTGCGAAGGCTGCTGCCAATATACCATGGGGGCCTGCAAAGCCTCGCTTGGGCACAATAAGGTTCTCCTATTTCAGCATGGCATCTGTTTTAGCACTGCAAAACACGCCAGCCTATAGCCGACCAGGTGGCACCTTGTATTAGTTTTTGATATATAACAATTCTATCTGTGATTCTAACAAAGGTTCCACTGCAGCTCCTGCTGTACCATCGACGCCAGCACCTGAGGGCCACACCCAGTTTTGGAGAGATGCTTCGACCTCTGTAGACAGGCTAGGCCTGCACCGCCATACCACTTCCTCTTAACGTCCCAAAGGCTCTGCCGAGCCGGAGGGAAAGCCTGGGCTCCCTGAACCTTATCCAAAACCCTACTGTGTCGCTCAACCCTGCACTGGAATTGCTACAATGCAGGCAGTATGGTGCATCTGTCCTGGGCACCCGGCATGTTTCCTTGAGGCCTCATCACAGATATGGCAAACAGCCACCATAACAGCCGACCAAAGAATCTCTTCAGATTACCGACAACATATGGCACTTGGGGGCATATTTATACTGCTTCGACCTCTGTAGACAGGCTAGGCCTGCACCGCCATACCACTTCCTCTTAACGTCCCAAAGGCTCTGCTGAGCCGGAGGGAAAGCCTGGGCTCCCTGAACCTTATCCAAAACCCTACTGTGTTGCTCAACCCTGCACTGGAATTGCTACAATGCAGGCAGTATGGTGCATCTGTCCTGGGCACCCGGCATGTTTCCTTGAGGCCTCATCACAGATATGGCAAACAGCCACCATAACAGCCGACCAAAGAATCTCTTCAGATTACCGACAACATATGGCACTTGGGGGCATATTTATACTTGTTTTGCGCCGAATGTGCATCATTTTTTAATGCAACTTTGGTGCAAAACTACCTCCATATTTATACTTTGGCGCTAGATCCGTCTAGCGCCAAAGTTATGGAGTTAAAGTCATTTTTTGGACGTGGAAACCTACCTTGTGTCAATGAGATGCAAGGTAGGCGTTCCTGTGCAAATGACTCTGTGGCCTTAGCACCATATTTATCCCCCCATGCTAAAATCACGCAAGGGGGAGGAGGGAATCAAATAATCGGGCAAAGCTTGCTTTGCACCATTATTTAAGGCCTGGGTCAGGGCAGGTGTTAGGGGACCTGTGGGCCTATTTCCATGGTGTCTTTTCTAACACAGGAGTCATGTGGTATGGATGTTTTTGCGTCAGAAAATGACGCTAGGCTGGTTAGAGTTATTTATTTTTACTCTAATCTGCCTAACATCATTTTTTGGTACAAATCCCCCTTCTCCCATACCGCCACCCCTATTGTGAAGCATCACATGCAACCTCTTAAGCAAATACACAAGACATGAAGTCTGAACCATTCTCTTTACTGCTATTCAGGGTAACAGTGACTTAGACACTTAGGCCCATATTTATACTTTTTAGCGCCGTATTTGCGTAATTTGTTGACGCCAAACCGGCGCAAACTTGCAAAATACAATTGTATTTTATACGTTTTCCCCGTTTTTACATCAAAAAGCGGCGCAAATGTGGCGCTAAAAAATATAAATATGGGCCTTAGAGGGTTGTGGGGTGGGCATTTACATAAATGTAAGACAAGGCATGATTGTATGGCAGAAAGATATTCAGCTCTCCAGAGAAGCAACTTAAGTGGAAGAGAAAAGGATTTATGAAAATAGAAAGGCAGGATGACAATGGACTGATGCATGCTGGCAGAGAAGCAAGTTAATGCAGGAAGGGGATGCCCCTAAAAAATAGGAGAAGTGTGGACACTGTGCTAATGGCTACAGGGGAATTACTGTCATTCTGTGAGCAACCCAATAAGACTATTTGGGCAAGAGAATGTGAGTGTGAGTGGGGAAGTGTGAGTGGGAAGAGGAAAGAAAACGCTGAGAAGGGGATCATGAGGACAAGATGTGGTTAAATGGGAAATACATTACCTGGTGGATATTAAGGCTGTAAATGGTTTATTTGTTGAAAACCTAACAAAATATTTACAAAAAACTGAAGGGCAAGATGAAACAAATTCTACAATTTAGCCCCAAAGGAAACCCACAGCAACAGTGATCATTCAAGACATTGTTCAAGTAAACCTAACAAAATGCCATTACAAAAATGAAATTCAAAGAGCTGAAGCAAGGTAAAAAGGATTGCACAGAAAGTTCCCAAAACATTGTCTAGCTACTGTTCAAAAGCAGACTAGGCCTATACAAACCAAGGCAAGCTTATACAAGAAGCTCCAGATTTGAATTTCCAAAGCTAAAAAAACACAAAGGAAGGTAACAGACAAAAAGAGAAACATAAAAGGAGTACCGTTCAGGTAATGGCAGAAGATACTACATACTAAGAAGCAATCTAGTAATATCTCTGCAAATGTATTAAGGTTACTTGATGCACTCAAATGTATTTTCCCTAAAGGAAGGTAGTGTTATGGGGAAAGACCAGATGAATTTGAGGAATGCCAGTTGCCTTTCTATTAGGGTTTGAAGGATATAAATGTTCATTGTGAAAACCATGCATTTATGAGGGACTCTGGAAAGGGGACTGGTGGCAGGGTAGACACAGTCCAGCCCCAGCTGCTAAGCCAGGTTGTTCCTGAACACAAGCAAACTAGGACTGTTTTTGCCCTAGTTATGGGCTCATAAGCCATGTACATCTTGGTTCCAGTGACACAGTGAACACCGAAACCATGTCTGGGCATACCCATGTCACTTAGAGCGGTACATGAAACACACAAAACTTGACTGGAGGGTGCTTGCAATAAGTCTAACTAGTGGCAATAGCCTTGGGGTAGCACTCCAACCCATCATTTGTTTGCTCACCGTGACGTATCAGTTTTGACCTAACCATATGCAAATCAGTCCTGACCCTGCTCCTCATGGGAACAGTCCAGCCTGAGCTGCCAATCCAGTTCCTCTCTGAACCGGAACACTAGCAAACGAGGACTGTTTTTGCCCTAGTTATGGGTTTATCAGCCAGGTACAGCTTGGTTCAGGAAGGTAAAAAAATAGAAAAAAACGAAGGTAAATGGGAAGAAGATAAATACAGGCAAGAAAATGTTCAAGTGTGTGCTAAATAGTGCTCTCTCATAAATCAAGGAAGCACTGCAGGCAGGGCTTGTTCAAAGAAAAATGAAACAGTACAGCTCAGGAAATCAAGAAAGCAAAACAGGCAAAGAACAAGGATTAACTAAAGTTCAGGAAGTCCGGAAACAAGGGGTCAACCAAACAGGAATATTGCTACAATGACATCACTGGACTGAAGCAACCTGGGACTTAAAAGAGCTGTCTGTGATCACATGCCTCAGGATGATCAGGCTTGCTCATGCCAGCCCCAGGTTTGTTAAATTTCTCCACCCATCCTTGGCCTGCAGAGGTGGTGATGAAACAGTGAACAGGGAATTCTAGTTATTGAAGGCTTTAGCAAGAGAAGATTGACTAGAAAAACCGGCATGGATCTGGGATAAATGGGAATTTCAGAATAAAGTCAGAAAAGGCTGGACGTCAGTATAGGGATACAGTGGATGGTCCAGAAGCTTATTTGAACAATGGAAAGTCCCGGAGCTAGGCCTATCGTTGATGGGCCTGGGAGCACAGTGATAAAATCAAGACACTATATCCCATCCCAAGGCTGGGTCCCTGGATCAGGAACTGGAACTAAAGCCTTTGCTCCAGTGAAATAAGTCCTTTTCTATCCATGTTGCAATTCAAAGTACCAGAGGTGTACTGGTCAAATAAGAAGATCTGGAATGTAAAATTGTAGGCTGTGGACAAGCAGGAGCATCGAAGAGGGAATAGAAAAACACTTTTGGGATGGAGACAGGATTGAATGCAGACCTGAATGGTCCAAAACAAGGAACAGAGGCTTAGGAACTTGAATCAAAGGTGCATAAACTTCAGATGATTGCGGATTGTAGGCTCAAAAGCTAGTAGCATATTGGCAGGAGCCTAGAAGCCAAAAGCAAGCTGATGGAAAACAAATGAGTGAAAAGGAAGATGACATGAAGGTCTGGATCCAGAGATAGGCATTCTAAGGACTCGCGTGAAGGAGACTCTGGAAGCAAGTATGCAGGAGGCCCAAGCCCTGGAGGCTTATATGCTGAGTTTTGTCTCTGAGGCCGGTGACTCAGGGCCTAATAGAGATCTTGGTGGAGGGAAATATTCCACCACAAATGTGAAAGATATCCTGTCCACCATATTACGATCCCATTATGGCCTAAGGAGATTGTAATTTGGCAGATGGGATATTTGTCACATTTGTAGCGGAGTATTCCATCCGCCTGGATCTAAATCAGGCCCTCAGAGTATACATGATGGAACCTTTGAAGACAACCAGATGAAAGCACAAGCTCATAAGGCAAGCTCGAGGCTCAGGGTCAGAAGGCAGGCTGGATGGAGGCTCGGAATCAGAAGACAAACTGTCTGGAGGCTCAGGGTCACAAGACAGGCAAGCTGGAGGCTCAGGATTTGAAAGCAGGCAAGCTGAATGCCCTGAAGGCAGACAAGCTGGAGGCTCTGGGTTTGAAGTCAGGCAGGTTGTAGACTCTGGTTCTAAAGGAAGACTTGCTGAGGGTTCAAGCTCTAAGGGCAGGCTGCCTGAGGACTCAAGTTCTGACTCTGAAGGCTGGCTGGCTGAGAGCTCAGGTTCTGGCTCTAAAAGCAGGCAGCGAGCCAGCTGAGGGCTCTGTAAACTCAGCAAGGAAACATACTGAAGGCAGAATAACACAAGGTTGACAGCATTTAACTCAGGAATTTATACTAGTGCTTTGATAGTAAATTTTCGGTTAGCAGTTGTGAAATCTTCACAGTATCTTGGCACATTAAAAACAGTGAAACTCCTTCAGAATGCCTAGGAATAGTGCATATCTTACAGTATCTCTTAGAGTCCCTAATAACCAGGGTTCCCTTATCATTTAGAAGTACACATCTCCCAGTGAGAGCAGTGAGAGGAAATAGGTTTGAGATTATTTGGCAACAGGAGAATCTTTTCATTTCGTTTTGCACTACAAGGTTGTACGGACATATCGGGCATAGAGGTTTTATATTTCCTGACTTCAATATGTGGCATGATCAGCTCATGGTATTAGAGGGCTTGGGGTGGCACACGGGAGTTGGGGGGAAGTTGGGGTGTTGAGGGGGTGCTATTAATATATATTTTTTTAAATAAATAAATTTACCTGGGCAGCCGCCACCTGAAGAACCGTGCTGCTCCTCACCTCTGCCTGCACGCTCAAAGCAGCATCAGGTACCCAGCCAGGGTGCTCCCAGGCAGACTGGGAGCCTGTGCAGGCTCTCTCCAACCCAGCAGCTGTGTTGCTGGGCTGGAGAGAGCCCTGTGCGCGTGTGTGTTTTTCCGGCCGTCTCGAGCTGGCAAAACACACATGCGCTCTGAGAGGAGTGCATAGAGCACTTCCCTCTGCTCGTCACAGCCTGTGGTCTGCCCCTTTCACAAGGAAGGGATAATAAACACAGTTTATTATCCCTTCCTTGTGAAAGGATTTGCAGCAGTTGCTGCTGGTGGGGGATTTGCAGCGGTTGCTACTGGCTCGGGCGGTGCTCCTTCGCTCTCATGGAGGAGCCGTCCCTGGGCATGATGAAGGAGTGAGGGCGAACATGGAGTGAGGATTTTGTTCCTGCCCCATCAGGAGGTTTGATTCTTTCGCAGAAGTTTGATCAAGAGTGTGGTCTGAGTCATGGTATATTGTCACATCAGTGATTATATGGGTCACTGGGGAAGGTTTTGTCTGCAGATCAATGGCAAGTGTCTGTGTTTCTTCTAGGGTAGAACTGACCTTGCTACCAGGAGGATGGAAGAGAAATTAAAGAGATATTTTGGGTTGCCTGGCATCTGAGGTTTCTGAAGGACAGAGACAGACCTGTCAGATGCAACACTTTAATTTCATTCAGCACTAGAAGATAACACATCAGAGGAGTTAGAAAATGCATAATTCACACAAATACTCTAATTAGCTGCGCTTTGAGACAATGTACCATGCTTTTTCTCAGTGAAATCTGGGTGTTGATTTTGGTATTATTCACATCAGCAGTGAACCAGTTCTGAGGTGACTCTAAAACACAGTGCGAGGTTTCATTCTCCAGTGGTAAGGAGACTAGAATAGTTGCACAAAGCTAGTCAGATTCCCCTTTAAAGTCCGGATGATAATATTTGAAGAGGGTCTGAAAAGTTTTATTCTCTTATTGTAATTCCAGAATTTTAGATTTCAGATTTATTAAATCCTGCGTGGACTGTACTTTTCTCTCTGCAGTGGAAGTGGTAGGCTTGGCAACTCCACAACAAGCAACCCCATTAAGCCTTGGATTTTGTTAAAACTGGCTACTTGCTGCTTGTTTTTTAGTAGTTAATTTCTCTCTTTTGCAATACTGATTGCTGTTTACGTTGACCATAGGCCCTCATTATGACTTTGGCGGTCTATTCCGTAGACCGCCACCATATGACCGCCAGTGTTGGCTGCCTTCAGACCGCCATATTATGGCTGCTGGCTGCTGTCCACCACTATTTGGCAGGGAAGCCTCCAGCAGCCATACTAGCTTGCTCCGTCGCCACCGACACGTCAACACAACACCTCCTGCCGTATTACAACATTGTAGATGGTGTGGCGGTGTTGTGTTCGCGGGGTGCTGGCGGCGGGACCCCGTTCCCTTCCGGATGACCACCGCGACCACCAGGTTAGGTGATTGACCTACAGGGGAGGGGGAATGTTAAGTGTGGTGTGCTGAATGGGGGTGTGTGAGTGTGTGTGAATGGAGGGGGGCGGTTGGTGTTGTGTGTGTTCGTGTGCATGTGTGTGTGTGTGTGTGCAAGTGTCTGTGGGCTTGTGTGAATGCATGTATGTGGGGGTAGGGAGAGTATGTGTGCATGTATGTGGTGGGTGGGGGGTGTCATGGCCGTGTGTGCATGTGTGTGTGAATGAGTAAGACTGGATGTGTGGCTGTATGTATGGAAGTGTGGTATGTGTGTACGTGGATGGGGTGGAGCGGGGAGTCAGGATGGGGATCAGGGTGGGGGTTCAGAACAGGGATCGTGGCGGGGGGTCAGAACAGGGATCGAGGGGGGCATGGGGTTCAGAACAGGGATCGGGGGTGTAGGAAGTTGACTCTGTATATACTATTTCAAAGTAAGAAATAGTGTGCACAGAGTCCAAGGGATCCTCTTAGAGGTAAGATAGTGGCAAAATTAGATAATTCTATTGCCCTATTTTGTGGTAGTGTGGTCGAGCAGTAGGCTTATCAGAGGGTAGTGTTAAACATTTGTTGTACACACACAGGCAATAAATGAGGAACATACACTCAAAGACTTACTCCAGGCCAATAGTTTTTTATATTGAAAAATATCTTTTCTTAGTTTATTTTAAGCACCACAGGTTCAAGATTTACAGTAAACACTTTAAATGTACGGTACTTCACTTAGATACTTTAGGAACTTTGAATAAAAGCAATATCATATACAGTCTTTGTAAAAATGGCAATAAACTATTTTCAAAGTGGACACAGTGCAAAAATCAACAGTTCCTGGGGGAGGTAAGTAAAGGTTAGATTAGGAAGTAAGTAAAACACTTACAAGTCTCAGTTCTGGGGCATATGCAGCCCACCGTTGGGGGTTCAAGGCAACCCCAAAGTTACCACACCAGCAGCTCAGGGCTGGTTAGGTGCAGAGGTCAAAGAGGTGCCCAAAACACAAAGGTGCCTATGGAGAACAGGGGTGCTCCGGTTCCAGTCTGCCAGCAGGTAAGTACCTGCGTCCTCAGGGGCAGACCAGGGGGGTTTTGTAGAGGACCTGGGGGGACACAAGAAGGCACACAAAACACACCCTAAGCAGCACAGGAGCGGCCGGGTGCAGTGTGCAAACAGGCGTCGGGATTCAGGTAGGAAACAATGAAGGGACCAGGGGGTCACTCTAGCGGTGCAGGTAGGCACAGGGGGGGCTTCTAGGGGCAGCCACCACCTGGGCAAGGCAGAGAGTCGCCTGGGGGTCACTCCTGCGCTGAGGTTCGGTTCCTTCAAGTCCTGGGGGCTGCTGATGCAGTGTTGGTTCCAGGCGTTGGGTCCCTTGTTACAGGCAGTCGCGGTCAGGGGGAGCCTCTGGATTCTCTCTGCAGGTGCTGCTGCGGGGGCTCAGGGGTGTCATCTCTGGTTACTCATGGGTTTGCAGTCACCTGGGAGTCCTCCCTGTTGTGTTTGTTCTCTGGATCTCAAGCTGGGGGCGTCGGGTGCAGAGTGAGAAGTTTCACACTTCCGGCGGGAAACGTGCAGTCTTTGGAAGTTGCTTCTTTATTGCAAAGAAGCAGCTGGTTTTGAACAGGGCCGCTGTCCACTGGAGTTTCTTGGCCCTTTAGTCCAGGCAGTCCTCAGAAACTTCAGAGGTCGCTGGACCCTGTCGGATGCGTCGCTGGTGCAGATTTTCAAAGTTGGAGACAGGCCGGAGGGGCTGGGGCCAAAGCAGTTGTTGTCTTCCTCCTTCTCTGCAGGCTTGTAGGTCAGCAGTCCTTTTTTCTTCAGGTGGCAGGAATCTAGTTTCCTAGGCTCTGGGGAACCCCTAAATACTGAATTTAGGGGTGTGTTTAGGTCTGGGAGGGCAGTAGCCAATGGCTACTGTCCTTGAGGGTGGCTACACCCTTTTTGGGCCTCCTCCCTGTGGGGAGGGGGGCACATCCCTAATCCTATTGGGGGAATCATCCAAACTCAAGATGGAGAATTTCTCAAGGCAGGGGCCACCTCAGCTCAGGACACCTTAGGGGCTGTCCTGACTGGTGGGTGACTCCTCCTTGTTTTTCTCATTATCTCCTCCAGCCTTGCCGCCAAAAGTGGGAGCAGTGGCTGGAGGGGCGGGCATCTCCACTAGCTGGGATGCCCTGCGGCGCTATAACAAAAGGGGTTAGCCTTTGTTACAGTTCCTGCAGGGGGAGGTGAGAAGCACCTCCACCCAGTACAGGCTTTGTTCCTAGCCACAGAGTGACAAAAACACTCTCCCATGTGGCAGCAACATGTCTGGTGTGTGGCAGGCTGGCAGAAACTGGTCAGCCTACACTAGAAGTCGGGTATGATTTCAGGGGGCATCTCTAAGATGCCCTCTGGGTGCATGTTACAATAAATTGCACTCTGGCATCAGTGTGCATTTATTGTGCTGAGAAGTTTGTTACCAAACTTCCCAGTTTTCAGTGTAGCCATTATGGAACTGTGGAGTTCGTGTTTGACAAACTCCCAGACCATATACTCTTATGGCTATCCTGCACTTACAATGGCTAAGGTTTTGCTTAGACACTGTAGGGGCATAGTGCTCATGCACATCTGCCCTCACCTGTGGTATAGTGCACCCTGCCTTAGGGCTGTAAGGCCTGCTAGAGTGGTCATTTTCTCCCCACCAGCACACACAAGCTGTAAGGCAGTGCGGATGTGCTAAGTGAGGGGTCCCCAGGGTGGCATAAGACATGCTGCAGCCCTTAGAGACCTTCCCTGGCATCAGGGCCCTTGGTACCAGGGGTACCAGTTACAATGGACTTACCTGAGTGCCAGGGTTGTGCCAATTGTAGAGACAAAGTTACAGCTTAGGGAAAGAACACTGGTGCTGGGGCCTGGTTAGCAGGGTCCCAGCACACTTTCAATCAAAACTTAGCATCAGCAAAGGCAAAATGTTAGGGGGTAACCATGCCAAGGAGGCATTTCCTTACAGGGGGGCTTTGCTTCTTGAGGGGAGACTCCTGATGAGTCGCCAGTATCCTTACCTTAAGGGATTTCATGGCGGGGCTGCCACCACGGAATCCCTGGTGGTAGGGATACTCAAAATACCATGGGAGTGTTAGGTGGACTACCAGGTCGAAGGTGGTCAACCTTTGGCCAGGAGGTCCCACCCCCCCTAGCGGTACAGGTGGTGAACTGGCTGTGATGCAGCCAGTTCACTAGCAATGTCATTATTTGGCGGTACTGCACTGCCACGCTGTCGGCAGTCTGAACACTAACGCAGGCATGGCAGTGCAGGACCGCCAAGCTCATAATGACCACCTAAATGCTTTCACTTCTTGGGCACTCAGGAACTACCCTGCTCAAACTTAAATAAACCACTGGTGATTTTGTTTCTTAAACCTTTCATTATGACACACACTCAAACATCTCACATACAACTTTTCAAACAGAAAAATTGATAGCTGACTAAATGCAAAGAAGCCTCAAAAGAGATACTAAAGTAGTGTGATCATTCTATCAGGAATTCTGACAAGAACTGGTCGCAGGGTAGAGAAAACAAACAGAATATTGGGCAGAGACCCACCCAGGATCACACAGGGTTTGCGAGAAGAGAGGAAATTCAAAGGGGAATGCTCTGCACAAGGGAAGAAGAAAGTCTAAGCTCAGAAAGAAAAGGCACTCAGAGGCACCTTGGCATTCAAACTAACACTCAGGACGGACGTGCAAGACAATATATACATATATGAATCAAAGTTTGGTAATTTGTTTCCATTACCAATAAGAAATTCACACTCCCATGTTCAATTTAAAATATTTTTTTCCGGCAATGCGTTTTAACCACAGGTCTTCGTCACAGCCGTAGGAGTGTGAATTCCTTCTTGGTAACAGAAACAAATTACCAAACTTTGATTAATTTATACAGTGGCCCGTCGCCGTGGTTTTGCACCTGCTCCTGTTTGGGTAAGTGACTGGGAGGTACAGGCCACTGTGTGGGGGGGGGAGCGGAGGGTGTGTGTGTGTGTGTGCTTTTGTGTGTGTGTGTGTGTGTAAAACAACAGTAACAATAAAAGAACTGTGGGGTAAATCACTCAGGAGCTCTACACTGTAAGACTGCAGCTCAGTAAGTTCCTCACCCACAATTGCTGCTATGGATACTGATGGCAAATACCTGTATATAGAACATACATGCAAAGGCAGGGTCCTTGGGACTGATACTTATGATGATGTTATAAAACTAACTCAAAGACAATACTCAGAGTGGACAAGAAAGTCCACCTAGGTTGTCAGCTGTGTGGAAGAACCTTGGTGATCAAACAGAAACATGCAAGTCGATAATAATAAGGGTGTAGAACTAAAATACACAGCAACAACAGACAAGGATCTAGCATGGAGGTGTGCTTAATAGGAATTAAGGGAAAACAAAGGACACGCTTGGCAGAAAGCAACTAACAAACCACACGTGGGAACTGGAAGATAAGACACCAGAAGGTAGTAAACTACAAACTGGAACTAAGGTAAATGAGAAGAAGACAGGCACTGGGAAACAGGTAAATACAGTAGGAGTGAAAGTTTGTTGATCAAGGATGCACTAAATAGTGCTGGCTTGAAAATCAAGGAAGCACTGCATGCAGTTCTAGATCAAAAAACAAGAAAACACTAAGGCCCTGATTTATACTTTTTGACGCAAAACTGCGCTAACACAGTTTGGCGTCAAAAAGTATAGCGCAGGCTTGCACCATTCCAGGGCGCCAACCGGGCGCAATCCCGCACAAAGGGTGGACTAGCGTCAAAAAAATTGACGTTAGCTGGGTGGGGGTGGTGGTATGGGAGAAGGTGGTTTTGCACCAGAAAATGACATTAGGCTGGTTAGAGTCAATAAAAATGACTCTAACCTGCCTAGCATCATGTCTTGATGCACAACCTACCATACCACATGACACATGTCTTATAAAAGGCAGGAGTCATGCCCACCACCCAATGGCCATGTACAGGGGACAAGGTTCCCCTGGGCATGGCCATTGCTCCCAGTGCTATGTAGGGGGTCCCTTTCAGGGCCCCCAGTGGCACTTTAAAAAATAAAACAAAATACTTACCTCCACTTACCTATACTCACCTGGGATGGGGTTCTCCATCCTCTGCTGTCCCTCTGGTGTGGTTGTCCCTGGGGCTAGAGAAAGGCACCTGTGGGCTCTTTCAATGGTCTCTGACCATGGACAAAGACCCACAGGTCCCCTAACTTCTGCCCTGACTCAGGCGTTCAAGCTTAGTGCCATTATTTAAGCCTGCCTTCCTCCCGTGCAGCATTTTTGTATGGGAGAAAAAATAAGGCTCCTGAACATTTGAGTCAATTTTTTTACAAGGTAGTTTTATAGCGTGAACAAAAATGACACTATTTTAGCACAAACAGAGTATATATTTGCCCCTAAGGGCCTGATTTAGAACTCGGCGGACGTGTTATTCCATCACAGTGGTGAAGGATATCCTGTCCACCGAAATCTAAATCCCAATAAATTCATTGTGATTTAGATTTTGTACGAAGGGATACCCATTACTATTCCGTCAGAGTAACTCATGCGCTGAGTTCTTTTTTTTTGTGTTGTATTTTTTTTTTATTGTTAATTGCATCATATTACATAGTATAGTGTACAATCTGTTAACCTAAGTCATTTCTGTTTCCAATCAGGTTTTCTCATAGGGAAGGCATCAAGTACAGTTTTACATTCTGTGAGTCATTATCAATACACGTCTGTTTTTTCTAGGCATTATACATGTACAATTGTTATTTTATATCTCTCTTGTCTATTGCTATGCCATTTGCCATAGTTGCAGCTTTTTTCTTATAATAATGCATATACAATCAGAGATATGTTAAACGATTCAATGAAACCAACTTATAAAAGAGGAGGGAGAAAACAAAAGAACAAGGATCCATTTGCTCCATGATGTCCTCGTTATACAATTCTACTGTAATAACAGTCGGGGTCAATACTAACCAGGTGTCCCATTTGCCATCTCCTTGAGTCTCCCAGGAATATGCTGCTAGTCATTTAAAGAGTGTGAGTCATAATGTTTTGTGGTAAGGGTGGGAAACGGTCAAGGGTAGTGGGGGACCATTAGAAGTGCACTGAGGGATATAAAGAAAAGTAGTGATTAGTGTGGGTCGTGGAAATGGGAGAAGGAAGGGGGGGGTGGCGGGTGGGGGGGTAAGGTGTCTGGGTATGAATCTAATTGTATAATAAATGTAGAGTAGGGAGGGAGGGTGTGGAAGGGGTAAGGGGAAAGAGGGCGTATATATGGATTATATTAGTGTCCATGGTGTCTAATAGGCAGAGGAAGAATAAGAAAGTGGCAACGATAGTAACAATAAAAATCACTGTAATAATAATGATGTTAATATTAGTAGTGATATTAGTAGTGATAGTGATAGCGATAGTGACCAAGGGGAGGGGGCCGTGTGAATTCAAAAGGCAAATCATTATAGTGGCTGCTTCCATGTGAAGAGAAAAATAGAGCCAGACTATAAAGTGTTATAAGATGTTTTGGGACAGGTGGGTGTGGGGGGGGAATGGATCAGGGAATGACATTATAATATGTATAAGGATTGGGATATGAATAACGGAATAGGTTATGACAAAAAGGTCAATGAATAGTGGATGGTGAGCAGCGGTTTTTATCATAGGTTATACGGTAGCTTTCTACCTTTCTACCGGGGGGGTGGGGAGGTCATCTGAGTCCAGGAGGGGAGGGATGGTGTGTTAGGTATGGGTGGATGTACCTGCATGGGTATGGTAGCAGGAATGGTATATTCCCACTATGTGGTATTTTGTGGAGTTCTCTAGGGGTAATCTGGTCCTAGTGTCCGGAGATGAAGGATGACCAGGTCTGGAGAAATACCTCTGTTCTGTCCTGTAAACTGTAGATAAGTCGTTCGTGTGTGGCTGCTTGGTACATTGCTGTCAACCATTCATCATAGGAGGGGACGGTCAGTGCACGCCAGTGTCTAAGGATGCATAATTTGTCCGTTGCTAGCGTGGTGTGTAGGAGTCTACTTTGAGTTTGTGTGATCTTATGGAGTTCTCCCATGTCGTGTAGCAATAGGAGAGATGGGGTGAGAAGTGGTGGGAGGGGTAGGGATTCTCGGAGGGTGTTTCCCACTGTTCTCCAAAAAGGTTGTACGGCTGCGCAATCGTGTAGGATATGGAGTAAGTCACAGTGTGTGTGAGGGCGCCTCCAGCAATTTGCATGGGGGAGAAGTCTTGCCATATGTAATTTTTGTGGGGTCCAATACCAATCATGTAGTGGCTTAAAGAGGCAGAATTTCAGACGAGCCTCGCGTGCTCCGCGGTCCCTGGCTTCGATCAGGTCAGTCCAGTCCTCCAGGTCATATTCAGTTTGTAGGTGAGTCTGCCATTTGTTTTTGAGGGAAGTCAGGAGTGGGAGTGAGAAGAGGTGGCGATTCAGCAATGCCTGGAGTCCCGACATCGCACCTTTCATCTTCCCCCATGTCTCTAGATAGTGTAGTATAGGAGAGCGCGGGAGCTCTCGGGGAAGGGCACCTAGTCTCTGTTTAAGACAATGTCTGAGTTGGAGGTAACGCCATCAGTGGCATTCCGGGAGGTTGAATTCCACCTGTAGGTCCCTAAAAGTTTTCCAGGTTTCCCCTGATATAAGTTGGTCCACTCGTCTGATGCCTCGTTGACCCCAATCCTTCCAGGTAATAGTTTTCCCTCCGATTTGGAACCCTTTGTTGCCCCATAACGGAGCCCTGTCATGTAAGTGGGGGTCTATCTTAAGGAGCCGATGTACCCGCTGCCAGGTTTTCTTCATGGCTCCTATCATAGGATTGGTGGGTCGGGGGCATTTTTGGCTCGTATCGTATAATAGCTGGAGGCCGTAGGGGGCCCCTGTAAGGGCTCGTTCTACGTCCACCCATAGCGGCGGGGTTATTACAGTCGGGAGTAGGAGGGCCATTTGTGAAAGATGTAACGCGTACGAATAGTGTTCGATCGAGGGAAGGCTTAGTCCACCGCATTCCCGACGGGCTATCAAGGTGGTTTTGGGTAGTCGTGGGCGCATGGATCCCCAAGCAAAGGAGCGGATACAGCGGTCTATCTCTCTTAATACAGGTAAGGGGATCTGTAAGGGGAGCATACCTAGGACATATAGGAACCTCGGCAAGGTTACCATCCGCACCGCCTGTACTCTGCCCCACATGGAGAGGTTCAGTTGGCTCCATTTCTCAAAGTCCCGTTTCATGGTATTGATCAGTTGGTCTGTATTGTCTGACACCACATTGACCAACCCTGTATTTACGTCAATTCCTAGATATCTTAGTCAGGAGTGTTTCCATTTAATCGGTAAGCCTTGTATGGAGGCACTCACTGTGACTGGGGAAAGTGGTAGAGCTTCGCACTTGTCCCAATTGATTCAATATCCTGATATGCATTCAAATTCCATTAGAATCTCACTCAGGGCAGTGATGGAAGTGGGCAGGTCAGTGAGGGTAAGTAAGATATCATCTGCGTATAAATATATGTCAGATTTTCCGCCTGGTAGCAGGATTCCTGATATGAGGTTGGAACTACGGATGGCTGCCGCCAGAGGCTCCACCGCAAGTAGAAATAGGAAGGGTGATAGTGGGCATCCTTGACGTGTCCCTCTACGGATCTCAAAAGTGTCTGACAGGAACCCCCCACAGTTTACCTGTGCTGTCGGGGAGCCATGTAGGAGGCGCACCTTGTTAATGAAGCCTTCTCCTAACCCGAATCGTTTCAAGATTTCGAAGAGGTACCACCATTCGATTCGGTCGAACGCTTTCTCGGCATCCAACGAGAGGGCTAGAGCTTCTTCTCGTGTATCGCGGGCAGCCCAAATGGCATGGAAAAGTGTGCGGAGGTGATTCCTGGAGGAGCGGCCCGGTACAAAGCCTACTTGGGAGTGATGGATTAACAAGGGAATAACTTTTTTAAGGCGAGTGGCCAGTATTCCCGCTAATATTTTAATATCTCCATTCAATAAGGAGATAGGGCGATAGCTTCCGCTAAGAAGTGGGTCTTTTCCGGGTTTCGGCAAGACTGTGATAGTGGCTTTATTAGACATAGGATGTATGGAGCCTTCCCTTTCGGCCCCTTGAAATGCCTCGTATAGGACATCTACAGTGTCGGTTCCCGTCCATTTATAGAATTCAGATGTAAACCCATCCTCCCCCGGTGCTTTGTGATATGATAGATTAGCTATTGCTTGTTGTATCTCTTCCTTACTAATATCCCCTTCTAGAAGAGCCCTGCCTTCATCTGTAAGATGGGGGATGTGTGTCCTCTGCAGGAATGCGTCTAAACGGGCAATGTCTTCCGATGTTTCTGAGGAATATAAAGTTTGGTAGTACCGGACGAATTCTTCTCCAATCGCCTGGGGGTGTGTGATGAGTAAGTTATCCTGGGTGCGTAGTGCCGGTATAGCCAGTGCTGTTTCCCGTTGGCGTAGATGGGCAGCCAGTAAGCGGCCCACCTTCTCTCCGTGCTCATAGTGTCGTCCCTTCAGCCGTTGTAGGGCATATTCTGCCTGTGAGGTGTAGAGGGTGTTAAGCTCCATTTTAGCCTGTTCTAGGGAGCGGCGATTGGGGGGGTGGGTTGCTGTGTGTATTTCATCATGGCCTGTGTTATTGTGTCTTCTAACGTGTGTTGTCGGGCCCGTCTATGGGCATTGGAGATAGCTGCATCTCTCATTAGTTGCCTCTAATAGTTGCTTTCGCCGCAGCCCAGAGAAGTTGTGGTGAGGTCACTGAGCCTTTATTGTCCTTCAAGTATGTGGCCATATGGGTCTTAAGTTGTTCCTTCCCAGTCGGGGATCGGTATCTAGTGTTAGGGAGGCGCCAGGGTTTACGGCCGGGTGTAATCATTCCGAGTTCCAGGGTTATTACTACCGGAGAGTGGTCTGATAGTGAGGCTACCAGTATTTCTATTGACTTAACCGCTTGTAGCATTCTATGATTAAGTAAGAAATAGTCTAGCCGTGATTGGGTCCCGTGGACCGAAGAGACAAAAGTATATTCCCTATTGGAAGGGTGGGAGAGACGGCAACAATCTATTAGGCCATTATCTGAGAGGATGTCTTTTAAAACGGCTCTATCTGCATTGTTACCCGCGTCAAGACCAATTGATCGGTCTAGAATGGCATCTTGGACTATGTTCCAGTCCCCCCCAAGAATATATTGTGAGGCACCTATCTGTGTCAGAAGACGGTTGAGGGAGAGGAAAAAGGTGCGCTTCGAGCCGGTGGGGGCATATATGGAGCCTATGCATATTGTGGAGGATCCCACCACTACCTTAGCCAGTACGTAACGTCCCTCTGGGTCATGCCATGTTTTAATTAGTCAGAATTGCAGGGAGCGATGCAGGAGTATTGCCACTCCACATTTTCTTCCCGTTCCCTGTGTACCTGCCAACATGGGTGGTGTTCCGCTGTATATTACTTTTCCCACCCAATCTCTACGTAGTTTCTCTGATTCCGTCGAGGAGAGGTGTGTTTCCTGTAGTAGAGCAATGTCGGTATGTTTGGAGTGGAGATAGGACAGTATCTTCTGTCGTTTAATATAATGGGTCATGCCGTGTACATTCCAGGACAGTGCAGTGAGTGGGGTTGTCGATCCCGAGGGCGCCGGGTGTGTCATGGTTTATGGTGTATTGAATATGTTATGGTCCATAAATGGGTGCTTGAGATGCCAGGGTGGGCTAGGCACGGGCCCGGAGTAGATGTTAGGGTCCAAGAACAAGGAGGGAGGGGGAGGGGGAGAGGGACGGGCCCGGGGCCATGTGCCACAGGACCTCCCGCTACACGTTCTGCGCTTATCATCTGTTAAGACATCTTAGAATATGAGAATTCTTAGTATCTTATGATGGCCTGCGGTGTTGCATTTTGAGTGGTCGTCCGGGAGCATGCCCCTTGTGGTAGTCTTGGAGCCGCCATGACCCCGAGTTGTGTTTGTCTCATTACTCTCTTCAGTGCGATTGTTATATGCCTGAGAGTTAGCTGTGCTGTTCTACAAGTATACCTATGTGTTACATTGTGGCAATCAGCATTTGATAAATGTGTTTTTAGTAGGTCTCCACTCCCCTATTGGGTGAGCAGCAGATTTGGTGAATGGGCATGTCACTTATCTGTCCCAAGGTGGAGAGTAGATGTTCTTGAAGCGGGTCCGGAACTCCGGGGCAGCTGTCCTACTGTGGGTTTAGTGTTCAACATGCTGATCTTCTGATGGTGGTTTCAGGGGGAGCGGGATTTGTCTCTGCCCGTATCTTGAGTGTGATCAATCACTGCTTGCAGGATGTGCTCCCGGGATTCCTGTGTCTTTGGGGACCGATCATATCCTCGGCCTCTTTTTTGCGAAGGGGGACGTTGAGTCTGGGGCCATGGAGTTGACAGACTAATAGCAGTTTCTGTATGCGCCGCTGGGGAGTCCGGACGGCCGGGGGCGGTGTCCTTAGATTGCGGGGTCACACTATGTAGATAAGCGCTGAGGTCCTCGGGGTCAGTGAAGTCTCTGGATGTGCCGTGGTGTGTGATCCACATACATGCTGGTTCAAAAAAAACATACTTGATGTCTAGAGATCTTAGTTGTGGACGTAGGGCAAGAAATGCTCTTCTTCTGTCATTCGTTAACCTCGAGAAGTCTGCTGCCACTCTGGTTTCGTGTCCATCCAGTGATATCGGTTGTCGTGCTTTAGCTGTTGAGATGACCTGGCCGGCTTGTTCATGGCGCAGGAAACATGCGATAGGGCGCGGTTTATTTGCAGGCGCTTTGTGTGAAGGACCAATTCTGTGCACCCTCTGAAATTCTGGAGGTGGTGAAAACTCTATGCCGAAGTGGTTGGTCAGCAGTGAGCTAAGAAAGGTTTTGATATCGGATCCTTCTTTTTGTTCCGGTATGCCAAAAAAGCGTACATTGTCTCTACGACTTCGGTCCTCCATTTCAGTAAGTTTAGCTCTGAGCGACTTTAGTTCTTCTTCCTGATCAGGGGTTGTCGCTATATGGTCTTCTACTGCCGACAGGTGCTGATCTAGGTTATTTGCTGTTTCTCTGAAGCCTGCTATATCAGCGCGGATTGAGGAGGATGCTAAAGTTAAGACTGTTATTTTTAAGTCCATTGCCTCCAGGCATCGTCCAACTGAGGCAATCTCTTGCAGTATACGATCTGTGGCGTCTAGTGCGGGTTGATCTACTGGGGGAGATGTATGCCCCTGTGATGCCGTTTGTGCTGTCATAGCTTTGGGTTGAGCAATGGCTTCCGAGAATAGCAGTTGACGAGAATGTTTACTTGCGGTCTTGTCGTTGGGCATTGTTTTCAAGGGGTGGAAATCAATTAGGAGATATTATTTTAAGAGCTAGCACTTGTAGGTCCATGGACAGTTTCCTCGACTTCCAAGGATGGGTCAGACCTTGGGGTATAGGATCTGTAGGTAAGGTATCTACTCGGTTTGGTGTCCTGCTATGGTCTGCTAAGCTTTAGAGCGTGATCTATAGAGGATTAGAATATGCTCAGTTTCTGATAGAGGACCATTGATATAAAGCTGAGGAGAGATCAATGAATTTGAGTGTGATGCAGCGTGCAACGGGGGGGTATCTTGTCTATGTTTTATTTTAGATCAGTCTCTTATTGTGGTACCCAGTATCATGGTTCTTGTTTTTGGGAGGGCAATTGGCTGTTTGGTTGGAAGGTCGGGTTGCGTAGTGCGACATGTGTTGTTCTACTCTTCTTTCTTCTTCCTATTCCGGCTTTCCTCCCCCTTCTTTGCTTCCTTATCGTTCCTTATGTGTGAAATCTTTGTCCCTCTGTTGCTCTTTGAGATCCTTTCTCTGCCTCCCTTTTGTTTTCCTTCCCCCTTTTCCTCTGCCTCCCCTCTGGGTGTCGTGGAGATTTCTATTCTTTGTGCGTTAGGTCATAAACAAGGGGGGGTGTGGGAAGTATGTCCTTTGTTTGCTGCTGGTAGTGTCGCTAGATAATGTTGTTTGAGGGGGTCTCACCGTCTCAGCGTGCGGTCTCCTTCAGGCACTATTTAGTCCTCGTGTGATATTGCTTCTTTTCCTTTCCGCCGTGGTCGTCGTGGTCGTCCTCAGGCCTAGGTTCCTCAGTGGTCCATCCTCCTCGGGGTCCCCTCTTCCTCCATCTGCATGAGGGGGCAGTGCAGCGCTCCAGCACCCGGGGAGCCAAGGCGGAAGAGGGACGATCTGGGCGCCTCCCTCGCGACGCGTCCCGGGCCCGTGTGCCACCGCACCTTAGTCCGCGGCTCCGCGGAAGCTCGGAGGCCGCATTTGCTCTCGCATCTCCGGACGCATCTGCCGTTGCTCGGGTCCCACAACTTCACCCCTCCGGAGGCCCCCTCCCTCCGCCAGCCGGGAGGCCACACTAGGGGTCAGGATCGCAGGGGGAAGACCCTCTGTTTGCCAGCTTGACCTGCCCGGCGCGCGGAGATCTTTTCTCAGGCGGCCATTTTCTTCGACGGCCAGACCACGCCCCCTCATGCGCTGAGTTCTAAATCAGGCCCTAAGTCTCAGGAAATTGAGGAAGCACTAGAGGTGGTGCTAGTTCAGGGAAAAAGCAGTAACTAAAGTTCAGGAAGTCATGAATGGGAATTTCAGAATAAAGTTGAAAAGGCTAGAAGTCAGTATATGCACACAGTGGAAGGCCCGGAAGCTTATTTGAACACTGGAAAGTCCCACAGGTAGGTCCTGTGTTGGGGGGCATGAGAGCTCAGGGAGCGAATTGTGACACAGTTACTTACACACCCACCTTTCCTATTTTATGAAAGGTAGTGCTGACCATTTATAAGCCGGGAGTGAGCTTGCTCACCTTGACAGAAGCATGATTTTCATCAGTGATGTTAAGGAATTATAGTGGGCCTACCCAGACCTTTGTGTGGACTATGCTTGGTCTAGATCCATATGAGGTAACTGGCATACTGCCTAGGTAGTTTATTGAGAATATCCTTAGTTTCTTTTGAAGGGTTAATCGAGACCTGCAATGTGAAGAAAAATACAGGAATACCGCATCTGAATTAGTTATCAGAAAGTTTCAGTCGCTTAAACGTTAAGCACAGTTCCTATCCTCATTCTTCACTAGAACAATATTGATTCACCTTGTAAAACCCATAGGATGAGACTTTCTAAGATGTTTATGGTGGTTGATTTTCTGTAGGTTTTTTCTATGATTGTAGGACATTTCTTATGTACGTCTTTATGCATTATAAGATTTGATCTTTTAATTTGAAATATATGTTTTATCTGTGTCACTCTTAGAATTTAGTCGATTTTGTGTTATTAGTTTGTTACAATGAAAGTTATTTAAAGCTTTAAATGTCCACATCATTGGCAGATACAAATTTGGAATGTCTTGTCTTATGTTCACAGGGAAAGCCACAGACCCTTTTACTGCCATCGTCCATTCTGTCAGTAACGTAATATCCACTGTCACTTTTGGCCATCGCTTCTCCAGAGACGACTCAGACTTTGCGCAGCTGATTGAAGCCACTGACTTCCTGATAAATATGATGGGATCAATATGGGGGAGGGTGAGACCCAATTATTTGCACTCATAAAAGAATATATAAAATCTGTTTGGTAATAGCTCTCCTGACAATTGATGACATATTTTAAACAAAGAGCACCTGCAATATTTAGTTAAATCTGTATCTAACAAATTTCTAAATTGAATTCTGATCAGTGCATTTTAGTTTCATGTTTTTAGGATGTGTGTTGAGTATTTTGCAGAGAATAATGTAATTATTCAAACAGACTAAAAGAGGAGGACATGAAAATATTGTGAGAAAACAGAAACCAAAGAGGAGAGATCCTTAGCTTCCTTTATATGCATGTCTTACAGACCTTCCTTCTGTGGAAAGTATATGACAAGACATGTGCCCCAAGCTTCCTGTGCCCAGTGGGATCAGTCTTCAATTCTCAGATGAGAACTCAATGCCAAAAATGTCAGGGGTTGCTTGAGTTCCTATTTGGCTTAGAAGAGGCGGCTGTGGTAAATGTCCAACAACACAGGTTTGACTATACCATTTGAGCAGAGACCTAGACTGGTAAGCATATTGTTTGTCAATGACTTTGATTGTAAATAAGAGTTAAAAGCAATGGAATGAAATATACTCCAATTGTCATACAGAGGAGGAGGAAATGGGACGGGGCACTATCCCACCACCAGGTAAGGCAGCAAAAAGCCCTATATTTTACTTCCCCGCATGGTAAGTAAAAATTCAATGAGTGGAAATAGCACCATATTTGGGAAAAATTGGTGAATCAGAGCTGATGCAACACTTTTTCTGCGCCCCCTACCGGCACCTACCAACACCATGGTTCTGCCATATTTAACCCCTTCGCTGCCAGGCCTTTTCCCCCTCCTGTGCCGAGCCTTTTTTTGGCTATTTGGAGCAGTTCGCGCTTAGGCCCTCATAACTTTTTGTTCACGTAAGCTACCCACGCCAAACATGCGTCCTTTTTTTCCAACATCCTAGGGATTCTAGAGGTACCCAGACTTTGTGGGTTCCCCAGAAGGAGGCCAAGAAATTAGCCAAAAAACAGTGAAAATTTCGTTTTTTTAAAAAAAAATTGGAAAAATGGGCTGCAGAAGAAGGCTTGTGGTTTTTTCCCTGAAAAGGGCATCAACAAAGGGTTTGCGGTGATAAAATCTCCAGCTTCCCAGCTTTCAGGAACAGGCAGACTTGAATCAGAAAACCCAATTTTTCAACACAATTTTGGCATTTTACTGGGACATACCCCATTTTTACGATTTTTTGTGCTTTCAGCCTCCTTCCAGTCAGTGACAGAAATGGGCATGAAACCAATGCTGGATCCCAGAAACCACAACATTTCTGAAAAGTAGACACAATTCTGAATTCAGCAAGGGGTAATTTGTGTAGATCCTACAAGGGTTTCCTACAGAAAATAACAACTGAAAAAGAAAAATATTGAAATTGAGGTGAAAAAAACATCCATTTTTCTATAAGTTTTACTCTGTAATTTTTTCCTGCAATGTCAGATTTTCGAAAGCAATATACCGTTACGTCTGCTGGACTCTTCTGGTTGCGGGGATATATAGGGCTTGTAGGTTCATCAAGAACTCTAGGTACCCAGAGCCAATAAATGACCTGCACCCTGCAGTGGGTTTTCATTCTATGCCGGGTATACAGCAATTCATTTGCTGAAATATAAAGAGTAAAAAATAGCTATCAAGAAAACCTTTGTATTTCCAAAATGGGCACAAGATAAGGTGTTGAGAAGCAGTGGTTATTTGCACATCTCTGAATTCCGGGGTGCCCATACTAGCATGTGAATTACAGGGCATTTCTCAAATAGACGTCTTTTTTACACACTGTCTTACATTTGGAAGGGAAAAATGTAGAGAAAGACAAGGGGCAATAACACTTGTTTTGCTATTCTATGTTCCCCCAAGTCTCCCGATAAAAATGATACCTCACTTGTGTGGGTAGGCCTAGCGCCCGCGACAGGATATGCCCCAAAACACAACGTGGACACATCACAGAAAACAGACCTGTTTTTAGCAAAGTGCCTACCTGTAGATTTTGGCCTCTAGCTCAGCCGCCACCTAGGGAAACCTACCAAACCTGTGCATTTCTGAAAACTAGAGACCTAGGGGAATCCAAGATGGGGTGACTTGTGTGGCTGGGACCAGGTTCTGTTACCCAGAATCCTTTGCAAACCTCAAAATTTGGCTAAAAAAACACATGTTCCTCACATTTCTGTGGCAGAAAGTTCTGGAATCTGAGAGGAGCCACACATTTCCTTCCACCCAGCGTTCCCCCACGTCTCCCGATAAAAATGATACCTCACTTGTGTGGGTAGGCCTAGCGCCCGCGACAGGAAACGCCCCAAAGCGCAACGTGGACACATCACAGAAAACAGACCTGTTTTTAGCAAAGTGCCTACCTGTAGATTTTGGCCTGTAGCTCAGCCGCCACCTAGGGAAACCTACCAAACCTGTGCATTTCTGAAAACTAGAGACCTAGGGGAATCCAAGATGGGGTGACTTGTGTGGCTGGGACCAGGTTCTGTTACCCAGAATCCTTTGCAAACCTCAAAATTTGTCTAAAAAAACACATGTTCCTCACATTTCTGTGGCAGAAAGTTCTGGAATCTGAGAGGAGCCACACATTTCCTTCCACCCAGCGTTCCCCCACGTCTCCCGATAAAAATGATACCTCACTTGTGTGGGTAGGCCTAGCGCCCGCGACAGGAAACGCCCCAAAGCGCAACGTGGACACATCACAGAAAACAGACCTGTTTTTAGCAAAGTGCCTACCTGTAGATTTTGGCCTGTAGCTCAGCCGCCACCTAGGGAAACCTACCAAACCTGTGCATTTCTGAAAACTAGAGACCTAGGGGAATCCAAGATGGGGTGACTTGTGTGGCTCGGACCAGGTTCTGTTACCCAGAATCCTTTGCAAACCTCAAAATTTGGCTAAAAAAACACATGTTCCTCACATTTCTGTGGCAGAAAGTTCTGGAATCTGAGAGGAGCCACAAATTTCCTTCCACCCAGCGTTCCCCCACGTCTCCTGATAAAAATGATACCTCACTTGTGTGCGTAGGCCTAGCGCCCGCGACAGGAAACGCCCCAAAGCGCAACGTGGACACAGCCAAATTTTTGAAGGAAAACAGAGGTGTTTTTTGCAAAGTGCCTACCTGTAGATTTTGGCCTGTAGCTCAGCCGCCACCTAGGGAAACCTACCAAACCTGTGCATTTCTGAAAACTAGAGACCTAGGGGAATCCAAGATGGGGTGACTTGTGTGGCTGGGACCAGGTTCTGTTACCCAGAATCCTTTGCAAACCTCAAAATGTGGCTAAAAAAACACATGTTCCTCACATTTCTGTGGCAGAAAGTTCTGGAATCTGAGAGGAGCCACAAATTTCCTTCCACCCAGCGTTCCCCCACGTCTCCCGATAAAAATGATACCTCACTTGTGTGGGTAGGCCTAGCGCCCGCGACAGGAAACGCCCCAAAGCGCAACGTGGACACATCACAGAAAACAGACCTGTTTTTAGCAAAGTGCCTACCTGTGGATTTTGGCCTGTAGCTCAGCCGCCACCTAGGGAAACCTACCAAACCTGTGCATTTCTGAAAACTAGAGACCTAGGGGAATCCAAGATGGGGTGACTTGTGTGGCTGGGACCAGGTTCTGTTACTCAGAATCCTTTGCAAACCTCAAATTTTGGCTAAAAAAACACATGTTCCTCACATTTCTGTGGCAAAAAGTTCTGGAATCTGAGAGGAGCCACAAATTTCCTTCCACCCAGCGTTCCCCCACGTCTCCCGATAAAAATGATACCTCACTTGTGTGGGTAGGCCTAGCGCCCACGACAGGAAACGCCCCAAAGCGCAACGTGGACACAACCAAATTTTTGAAGGAAAACAGAGGTGTTTTTTGCAAAGTGCCTACCTGTAGATTTTGGCCTGTAGCTCAGCCGCCACCTAGGGAAACCTACCAAACCTGTGCATTTCTGAAAACTAGAGACCTAGGGGAATCCAAGATGGGGTGCCTTGTGTGGCTCGGACCAGGTTCTGTTACCCAGAATCCTTTGCAAACCTCAAAATTTGGCTAAAAAACACATGTTCCTCACATTTCTGTGGCAGAAAGTTCTACAATCTGAGAGGAGCCACAAATTTCCTTCCACCCAGCGTTCCCCCATGTCTCCCAATAAAAATGATACCTCACTTGTGTGGGTAGGCCTAGCGCCCGCGACAGGAAACGCCCCAAAGCGCAACGTGGACACATCACAGAAAATAGACCTGTTTTTAGCAAAGTGCCTACCTGTAGATTTTGGCCTCTAGCTCAGCCGCCACCTAGGGAAACCTACCAAACCTGTGCATTTCTGAAAACTAGAGACCTAGGGGAATCCAAGATGGGGTGACTTGTGTGGCTGGGACCAGGTTCTGTTACCCAGAATCCTTTGCAAACCTCAAAATGTGGCTAAAAAAACACATGTTCCTCACATTTCTGTGGCAGAAAGTTCTGGAATCTGAGAGGAGCCACAAATTTCCTTCCTCCCAGCGTTCCCCCACGTCTCCCGATAAAAATGATACCTCACTTGTGTGGGTAGGCCTAGCGCCCGCGACAGGAAACGCCCCAAAGCGCAACGTGGACACATCACAGAAAACAGACCTGTTTTTAGCAAAGTGCCTACCTGTGGATTTTGGCCTGTAGCTCAGCCGCCACCTAGGGAAACCTACCAAACCTGTGCATTTCTGAAAACTAGAGACCTAGGGGAATCCAAGATGGGGTGACTTGTGTGGCTGGGACCAGGTTCTGTTACTCAGAATCCTTTGCAAACCTCAAATTTTGGCTAAAAAAACACATGTTCCTCACATTTCTGTGGCAAAAAGTTCTGGAATCTGAGAGGAGCCACAAATTTCCTTCCACCCAGCGTTCCCCCACGTCTCCCGATAAAAATGATACCTCACTTGTGTGGGTAGGCCTAGCGCCCACGACAGGAAACGCCCCAAAGCGCAACGTGGACACAACCAAATTTTTGAAGGAAAACAGAGGTGTTTTTTGCAAAGTGCCTACCTGTAGATTTTGGCCTGTAGCTCAGCCGCCACCTAGGGAAACCTACCAAACCTGTGCATTTCTGAAAACTAGAGACCTAGGGGAATCCAAGATGGGGTGCCTTGTGTGGCTCGGACCAGGTTCTGTTACCCAGAATCCTTTGCAAACCTCAAAATTTGGCTAAAAAACACATGTTCCTCACATTTCTGTGGCAGAAAGTTCTACAATCTGAGAGGAGCCACAAATTTCCTTCCACCCAGCGTTCCCCCATGTCTCCCAATAAAAATTATACCTCACTTGTGTGGGTAGGCCTAGCGCCCGCGACAGGAAACGCCCCAAAGCGCAACGTGGACACATCACAGAAAATAGACCTGTTTTTAGCAAAGTGCCTACCTGTAGATTTTGGCCTCTAGCTCAGCCGCCACCTAGGGAAACCTACCAAACCTGTGCATTTCTGAAAACTAGAGACCTAGGGGAATCCAAGATGGGGTGACTTGTGTGGCTGGGACCAGGTTCTGTTACCCAGAATCCTTTGCAAACCTCAAAATTTGGCTAAAAAAACACATGTTCCTCACATTTCTGTGGCAGAAAGTTCTAGAATCTGAGAGGAGCCACAAATTTCCTTCCACCCAGCGTTCCCCCACGTCTCCCGATAAAAATGATACCTCACTTGTGTGGGTAGGCCTAGCGCCCGCAACAGGAAACGCCCCAAAGCGCAACATGGACACATCACAGAAAACAGACCTGTTTTTGGCAAAGTGCCTACCTGTTGATTTTGGCCTCTAGCTCAGCCGCCACCTAGGGAAACCTACCAAACCTGTGCATTTCTGAAAACTAGAGACCTAGGGGAATCCAAGATGGGGTGACTTGTGTGGCTCGGACCAGGTTCTGTTACCCAGAATCCTTTGCAAACCTCAAAATTTGGCTAAAAAACACATGTTCCTCACATTTCTGTGGCAGAAAGTTCTAGAATCTGAGAGGAGCCACAAATTTCCTTCCACCCAGCGTTCCCCCACGTCTCCTGATAAAAATGATACCTCACTTGTGTGGGTAGGCCTAGCGCCCGCGACAGGAAACGCCCCAAAGCGCAACGTGGACACAGCCAAATTTTTGAAGGAAAACAGAGGTGTTTTTTGCAAAGTGCCTACCTGTAGATTTTGGCCTGTAGCTCAGCCGCCACCTAGGGAAACCTACCAAACCTGTGCATTTCTGAAAACTAGAGACCTAGGGGAATCCAAGATGGGGTGACTTGTGTGGCTGGGACCAGGTTCTGTTACCCAGAATCCTTTGTAAACCTCAAAATGTGGCTAAAAAAACACATGTTCCTCACATTTCTGTGGCAGAAAGTTCTGGAATCTGAGAGGAGCCACAAATTTCCTTCCACCCAGCGTTCCCCCACGTCTCCCGATAAAAATGATACCTCACTTGTGTGGGTAGGCCTAGCGCCCGCGACAGGAAACGCCCCAAAGCGCAACGTGGACACATCACAGAAAACAGACCTGTTTTTAGCAAAGTGCCTACCTGTGGATTTTGGCCTGTAGCTCAGCCGCCACCTAGGGAAACCTACCAAACCTGTGCATTTCTGAAAACTAGAGACCTAGGGGAATCCAAGATGGGGTGACTTGTGTGGCTGGGACCAGGTTCTGTTACTCAGAATCCTTTGCAAACCTCAAATTTTGGCTAAAAAAACACATGTTCCTCACATTTCTGTGGCAAAAAGTTCTGGAATCTGAGAGGAGCCACAAATTTCCTTCCACCCAGCGTTCCCCCACGTCTCCCGATAAAAATGATACCTCACTTGTGTGGGTAGGCCTAGCGCCCACGACAGGAAACGCCCCAAAGCGCAACGTGGACACAACCAAATTTTTGAAGGAAAACAGAGGTGTTTTTTGCAAAGTGCCTACCTGTAGATTTTGGCCTGTAGCTCAGCCGCCACCTAGGGAAACCTACCAAACCTGTGCATTTCTGAAAACTAGAGACCTAGGGGAATCCAAGATGGGGTGCCTTGTGTGGCTCGGACCAGGTTCTGTTACCCAGAATCCTTTGCAAACCTCAAAATTTGGCTAAAAAACACATGTTCCTCACATTTCTGTGGCAGAAAGTTCTACAATCTGAGAGGAGCCACAAATTTCCTTCCACCCAGCGTTCCCCCATGTCTCCCAATAAAAATTATACCTCACTTGTGTGGGTAGGCCTAGCGCCCGCGACAGGAAACGCCCCAAAGCGCAACGTGGACACATCACAGAAAATAGACCTGTTTTTAGCAAAGTGCCTACCTGTAGATTTTGGCCTCTAGCTCAGCCGCCACCTAGGGAAACCTACCAAACCTGTGCATTTCTGAAAACTAGAGACCTAGGGGAATCCAAGATGGGGTGACTTGTGTGGCTGGGACCAGGTTCTGTTACCCAGAATCCTTTGCAAACCTCAAAATTTGGCTAAAAAAACACATGTTCCTCACATTTCTGTGGCAGAAAGTTCTAGAATCTGAGAGGAGCCACAAATTTCCTTCCACCCAGCGTTCCCCCACGTCTCCCGATAAAAATGATACCTCACTTGTGTGGGTAGGCCTAGCGCCCGCAACAGGAAACGCCCCAAAGCGCAACATGGACACATCACAGAAAACAGACCTGTTTTTGGCAAAGTGCCTACCTGTTGATTTTGGCCTCTAGCTCAGCCGCCACCTAGGGAAACCTACCAAACCTGTGCATTTCTGAAAACTAGAGACCTAGGGGAATCCAAGATGGGGTGATTTGTGTGGCTCGGACCAGGTTCTGTTACCCAGAATCCTTTGCAAACCTCAAAATTTGGCTAAAAAAACACATGTTCCTCACATTTCTGTGGCAGAAAGTTCTGGAATCTGAGAGGAGCCACAAATTTCCTTCCACCCAGCGTTCCCCCACGTCTCCCGATAAAAATGATACCTCACTTGTGTGGGTAGGCCTAGCGCCCACGACAGGAAACGCCCCAAAGCGCAACGTGGACAAAACCAAATTTTTGAAGGAAAACAGAGGTGTTTTTTGCAAAGTGTCTACCTGTAGATTTTGGCCTGTAGCTCAGCCGCCACCTAGGGAAACCTACCAAACCTGTGCATTTCTGAAAACTAGAGACCTAGGGGAATCCAAGATGGGGTGCCTTGTGTGGCTCGGACCAGGTTCTGTTACCCAGAATCCTTTGCAAACCTCAAAATTTGGCTAAAAAACACATGTTCCTCACATTTCTGTGGCAGAAAGTTCTACAATCTGAGAGGAGCCACAAATTTCCTTCCACCCAGCGTTCCCCCATGTCTCCCAATAAAAATGATACCTCACTTGTGTGGGTAGGCCTAGCGCCCGCGACAGGAAACGCCCCAAAGCGCAACGTGGACACATCACAGAAAATAGACCTGTTTTTAGCAAAGTGCCTACCTGTAGATTTTGGCCTGTAGCTCAGCCGCCACCTAGGGAAACCTACCAAACCTGTGCATTTCTGAAAACTAGAGACCTAGGGGAATCCAAGATGGGGTGACTTGTGTGGCTCGGACCAGGTTCTGTTACCCAGAATCCTTTGCAAACCTCAAAATTTGGCTAAAAAAACACATGTTCCTCACATTTCTGTGGCAGAAAGTTCTAGAATCTGAGAGGAGCCACAAATTTCCTTCCACCCAGCGTTCCCCCACGTCTCCCGATAAAAATGATACCTCACTTGTGTGGGTAGGCCTAGCGCCCGCAACAGGAAACGCCCCAAAGCGCAACGTGGACACATCACAGAAAACAGACCTGTTTTTGGCAAAGTGCCTACCTGTTGATTTTGGCCTCTAGCTCAGCCGCCACCTAGGGAAACCTACCAAACCTGTGCATTTTTTAAAAAACTAGAGACCTAGGGGAATCCAAGATGGGGTGATTTGTGTGGCTCGGACCAGGTTCTGTTACCCAGAATCCTTTGCAAACCTCAAAATTTGGCTAAAAAAACACATGTTCCTCACATTTCTGTGGCAGAAAGTTCTGGAATCTGAGAGGAGCCACAAATTTCCTTCCACCCAGCGTTCCCCCACGTCTCCCGATAAAAATGATACCTCACTTGTGTGGGTAGGCCTAGCGCTCGCGACAGGAAATGGCCCAAAACACAACGTGGACACATCACATTTTTTCATAGAAAACAGTGCCTACGTGTGGATTTTGGCCTCTAGCTCAGCCGGCACCTGGGGAAACCTAGCAAACCAGCGCATTTTTGAAAACTAGAGACCTAGGGAAATCCAAGATGGGGTGATTTGCGGGGCTCTGACCAGGTTCTGTTACCCAGAATCCTTTGCAAACATCAAAATCTGGCCAAAATACACTTTTTCCTCTCATTTCGGTGACAGAAAGTTCTGGAATCTGAGAGGAGCCACAAATTTCCTTCCACCCAGCGTTCCCCTAAGTCTCTCCATAAAAATGGTACCTCACTTGTGTGGGTAGGCCTAGCGCCCACGAAACGAAATGGCCCAAAACACAATGTGGACACAACATATTTTTTCACAGAAAACAGAGGTGTTTTTTGCAAAGTGCCTACATGTGGATTTTGGCCTCTAGCTCAGCCGGTCCCAGGGGGGGGGGGAAAATGCCCTAAAATAAATTTGACCCCCCACCCCCCCAAACCCCCCCTGCCCAGGTGCGACCCTTGCCTACGGGGTCGCTACCCCTGCGTGACATTGGTGCCAATAAACAAATTCCCGGTGCCTAGTGGTTTCTGCCCCCTTGGGGGCAGATTGACCTAAAATCGACCAATCTGCCCCCAAAGGGGGCAGAAATGCTCTAAATACAGTTTGCCCCCCAGGAAAGCGACCCTTGTCTGATGGGTCGCTCCCCATCTCTAAAAAAACAAAAAAACAAAAAACAAAAAAAAACAAAAAAAACATCTGCCCTGTCGCCTAGAGGTTTCTGCCCCCCCTGGGGGCAGATCAGCCTAATAATAGGCCGATCTGCCCCCGGGGGGGGCAGAAATGGCCTAAAATAAATTTACCCCCCACCTCGGAGCGACCCTTGCCTACTGGGTCGCTTCCCCTGCGTGACATTGGCGCCAAAAAACGAATCCCCGGTGCCTAGTGGTTGCAGATTGACCTAAAATCGACCAATCTGCCCCCAAGGGGGGCAGAAATGGTCCAAACACAGTTTGCCCCCCAGGGGAGCGACCCTTGTCTGATGGGTCGCTCCCCATCTCTAAAAAAAAAAAAAAAAAAAAAAAAAAAAAATTGCCCTGGCGCCTACAGGTTTCTGCCCCCCCTGGGGGCAGATCGGCCTAATAATAGGCTGATCTGCCCCCAGGGGGGGCAGAAATGGCCTAAAATAAATTTCCCCCCCGAACACCCACCCCCCCCACCCCCCGGAGCGACCCTTGCCTACGGGGTCGCTCCCCTTGCGTGACATTGGCGCCAAAAAACAAATCCCCGGTGCCTAGTGGTTTCTGCCCCCTTGGGGCAGATTGACCTAAAATCGACCAATCTGCCCCCAAGGGGGGCAGAAATGGTCTAAATACAATTTGCCCCCCAGGGGAGCGACCTTTGCCTGATGGGTCGCTGCCCATCTCTAAAAAAAACCAAACCAAAAAAAAAACACAAAAAAAAAATTGCCCTGGCGCCTAGAGGTTTCTGCCCCCCCTGGGGGTAGATCGGCCTAATACCAATAGGCCGATCTGCCCCCAGGGGGGGCAGAGATGGCCTAAAATAATTTTGCCCCCCCACTCCCCCGGGGAGCGACCCTTGACTACAAGGTCGCTCCCCTTGTGTGACGGCGCAAAAAAAAGATCCCTGGTGCCTAGTGGTTTCTGCCCCCCTTGGGGGCAGATTGACCTAAAATCGGCCGATCTGCCCCCAAAGCGGGCAGAAATGGCCTAAATACATTTTGCCCCTCCAGGGGAGCGACCCTTGTCCAAGGGGGTCGCTCCCCATCTGTAAAACAGAAAAACAAAAAAATCCCTTGTGCCTAGTGGTTTCTGCCCCCCTTGGGGGCAGATCAGCCGAATCAAAATAGGCTGATCTACCCCCCCAGGGGGGCAGAAATGGCCTAAAATAATCCCCCCCCCAGGGAGCGACCCTTGCCTAAGGGGTCGCTCCCCTTGCGTGAAATTCACGCAAAAAAAAAACTCCCTGGTGTCTAATGGTTTCTGCCCCCCTTGGGGGCAGATTGGCCTCATCAAAATAGGCCAATCTGCCCCCAAGGGGGGCAGAAATGGCCTAAATATAATTTGCCCCCTAGGGGAGCGACCCTTGCCTAAGGGGTCGCTCCCCACCTAAAAAAAAAAGAAAACATAACAAAAAGAAAAAAAAAAAAAAGATCCCTGGTGCCTAGAGGTTTCTGCCCCCCCTGGGGGCAGATCGGCCTAATAATAGGCCGATCTGTCCCCAGGGGGGCAGAAAAGGCCTTCCCAAAAAAATGCCCCCCCTGGGAGCGACCCTTGCCAAAGGGGTCACTCCCGTTGCGTGAAATTCGCGCGCAAAAACAAACTCCCTGGTGTCTAATGGTTTCTGCCCCCCTTGGGGGCAGATTGGCCTCATCAAAATAGGCCAATCTGCCCCGAAGGGGGGCAAAAATGGCCTAAATATATATTGCCCCGTAGGGGAGCGACCCTTGCCTAAGGGATCACTCCCCACCTAAAAAAAAAAGAAATCATCACAAAAAAAAAGAAAAAAAAAAAAAAAGGTCCCTGGTGACTAGAGGTTTCTGCCCCCCCTGGGGGCAGATCGGCCTAATAATAGGCCAATCTGCCCCCAGGGGGGGCAGAAAAGGCCTTCCTAAAAAATGCCCCCCCTGGGAGCGACCCTTGCCCAAGGGGTCGCTCCCTTTTGCCAATTTCACTGAAAAAAAAAAAAAATCCCTGGTGTCTAGTGGGGTTTCAAAAGCCGGATTTCAAGCAATCCGGCTTTTGAAACCTGTGAGAGACTTCAAAGGGAAGGAAATACATTTCCTTCCCTTTGAAGCCTCTCGGGGCCTCCCCCATGGGATTGAAAAAGAAATGCAAAAGCATTTCATTTCAATCGCGCTGGAAGCTCTGCTTCCAGTGCGATGGGGGAGACCCTGTGACTAATCAGCGCGCGCTCGCGCGCTGACGTCACAGGGGGGGTTGGGGGGGTCGGGGGTGGAAGGGGAAGGGCTTCCCCTTCCATCCCTGACTTGGGGGGGTGGGGGGGAACCCCACAGAGGGAGCGCTAGCGCTCCCTCTGGGCTCTCTGCACAGGACGTAATGGTTACGTCCTGGGCACAGCAGCACTGTGCCTCAGGACGAAACCATTACGTCCTGGGCACAGAAGGGGTTAAAGTACGGTGCACCATGGTGGTCGTTAGCAAAATTGCACCAATGTTTTCAACGCTTTTGTGGCACTTTGCTACACTAGTATCAAAAATGTTGACGCTAGTGTAGCAAAGTGCAAGGAGCCCCATAGATTTCCATGGGAGCGTCATTTTAACTCCTGCTGTAAGCAAGCATTAAAATTTATGCCAAAAAGGGCACCATGAAATCTGTTAAATTTTACTGTGCCATTTTTGCGGGTCTCTACTGCTGGAATGCCCCATTTGCATACATTATGCCTGGCCCAGGAATAATGTGGCACAGGGGTTTACAAAGTGGCGCAATGCATGCAGTGCACCACTTTATAAATATGGTGCATGGAAAAAACCACTTTAGCGGCAGCTTAGCGTAAGAAAAATGACGCTATGGTGGTGCTATGGTATCTCTGGGGACTCTTAAATATGCCCCTTAGTGCTTTGCAAAGTCCTCACTGCAGTGTAGGAATTTTTTTTTTGAAAAGATTTGATCTGGACATTAAGAAGGCGGAATGCAATAATATTTCCAACTCCTTTTTGGTAGTACAGCCAGTCTATGTAGCCCCAGAAAGATCTCACCCAGTATTTACATATTCTTTGGTGATCTGCCCAAGGTGTAAAATCTGCCGTGGAGATACAATAGACCCTTAGGTCAATCTGCTATAACTCACAACCCTATTTATTTTCAGAGGGTTGTCAAAATATTGTAGGTGAAAAATTGTTTTTTTATGCTAAAAACATTTCAGCAAGAAAGGGACGGACAGAGGTAGATGGAGAAGCAGACAGGAAAGCAGATAAAGGAAGACAGAACAAGTGATGAAAAGGGTATAACAAGACAAAGAGAGGTTCAATTGAGTTAAAAGGAGAGGAGTTAAAAGGAGAGATATGGAGGCAGAGAGTAAAAGAGAGCGAGCGAGAGAGAGAGAGAGGGAAAGCTAGATAGATGGAGAGAGAGAGAGAGGAGGGAGAATGTTTAGCCTTAGAAGCTTATTGTGGCCCTCATTACAAACCTGGCGGTCGGTGATAAAGTGGCGGTAATACTGCCAACAGGCTGGCGGTAAATACCTTCAAATTATGACCATGGCGGAAAGAGCTCAGATAGACAGCCACTTTACCACACTGACCGCCAGGGCAGAAACAACAGGCACCATGGCGGTAGCCGCCTACAGCCAGACGGAAGTCAATGTTCCGCCCACCATATTAAGACATATCAATCCACCACCTTTTCTAGGGTGGTATCAACAACATCAAAAGCCTGGTGGAAACACTGCACAGAAGGGAAACAACTCACCTGTGGAGACTTAGGGAAGAACCACGCCACCATGGAGCCTGAACTGCATATATTCCCAATTCTGTTCTTCGTCCTGCTCCATCACGAACACCAACGATGGCGAAGACGACCATGGTAAGTACAGCCGCCTAGCAGACAGGGGAGAGAGGGAGGAAAAAGAGAGCGACACACACATGCACAACACACAACCCACACACACACACCATACACAAAAGCAGATGCAGTAATAAAACATATACACACCGTACCCCTCTGTAAAATTACAAGGACAACACGAATAGATAAAAGTGAGTGTAATAAGATAAATAAAGTAGTAATACGTGCATCCAATCTAAAAGTATATACATATTTACAAATCAAGAGACACTGCCCAGTCCTCAATGTTCGTGGGTCACAGGGCCACATCACAAAGTCCAAGGCCCCACTTGACTCCTGCAACAACACGGAGAGAACACTGCAGGGGCATCAGTTGGAAAATAGGCAGGCACCCAAGGGGGACGGGGAATGGGGGGCAACTCAACCAGCAGATGGAACAACACCACTGGTCCTGGATGGGGCAACATGCCCTGTGCTTGGTCCTGGGGAGTGCAAGGCCGCAGTCTCTCGAGTGGGTGACTTGCCCACTGGCTCTGAATGGGGCAACATGCCCTGTGCTTGGTCCTAGGGAGTGCAAGGTCACAGTATTTCCAGTGGATGACTTCTCCACTGGCTCTGGAGGGGGCAACATGCCCTGTGCTTGGTCCTGGGGAGTGCAAGGCCACAGTCTCTCGAGTGGGTGACTTGCCCACTGGCTCTGCAGGGGGCAATATGCCCTCTGCTTGGTCCTGGGGAATGCAAGGCCACAGTATCTCCGGTGGATGGCTTTGTGCCCTGTGATCTTTATCCTGGGGTGGATCGGGTGAGTGGGTAGCTTCTCCACTGGTTCTGGAGGGGGCATCGTGCCCTGTGATGCAGGTCTTGGGGAGTGCAAGGTCACAATCTCTCAGCTGGGTGTCAATCCCACTGGATTTGAAGGGGCAGCCCGCACAACAGCCCATGGACGCAGGACTACACACTGTCCTCCGGCAGTGGCAGATGCTCAGTGGTGGTTATGGTGATGTTGCCTCTGGCAGTCAGGGGGAGCTCCTGCCCATCCCCTGCAGCCTCGGACGGCTGCCCACTGCTGGTGGTGGTGCTGCTGCTGCTGGTGGTGGTTGTAGGGGGAAGCTCCTGCCCATCCCCGGCAGCCTTGGATGGCTGCCCACTGCTGGTGTGGTGCTGCTGCTGCTCGTGGTGGTTGTGGGGGGAAGCTCCTGCCCATCCCCTACAGTCTCGGACGACTGCACCACCATGGTTGTTAGTGGGGGCTCCGACTGAGTGCCAACACCATGCCTCTTGTCCTTTCTGCCTGCGGGTGCAGGCCCCTTGCCCTTCCTGGCAGCAGCTGTGGATGGCTCCTTGCTCCTCGTGGCAGCATCTGGGTATGGCTCCATGCTCCTCTTGGCAGCAGCTGTGGATGGCTCCTTGCTCCTCTTGGCAGCAGCTGGGGGTGGCACCTTTACCTTCACGGTGGCAGCTGGAGGTGGCACCTTGACCTTCCTGGCAGCCCTTGGGACAGGCACTCCTTCTGTGTGGCTGCCGGGTACCCAGGATCCCTTCCTCCATGAGTTGCTGGGGACACTACTGGGCCTGTGGACTGGGTGTCTGAGGTGCTTGCCTGGGATTTACACACAGTGGCCAGACGTGAAGGACAGGGGGGTGGAGAGGTAGGGAAGAGGCCAATGGTGGAGAGGAAAAGCTGCTTAGGGGCATTGGGGCGGGAAAAGGGAGAAGGTCTGGGAGTGGAGGAAGAGGGAGTGGTTGTAGGAGGTGTCTGTCTGCTGTGTTTGGGTGCAGGTGCATGGGCTGGATGCTGTTGTGAGGTGGATGGCTGTTGGGTGTCTGAGTGCTTATGTTTGTGTACTTTGGGAGTAGGGGACCCAGACCCAGTGGGAGAGGACAAAGGGGACGTGTGCATGGATGTTGGGGTGGTGACTGCCAGTGAGGTGTGTGTTCTGATAGGTGTGCTGGTGATGGAGGTAGTGGATGAGGATGTAGTGCATGCAGGTATTGACGCAACTGGGAGGGAGGTGGAGGAGGAGGGGGCACAGTGGAGGCAGTGGATGTTGGTATGTCTGCATCTGGATGGTGTTTGTGTGAGTGCCTGTAGGATGATGGGTGGTGCCTGTGATTGCCTGTGCCACTCTTGTGTGTTGTCTTGTGTACATGCTCGTCTGCCTGTGTGTTTGGGATAGGTTGGGGTTGAGGGGAATGGGACTGGGTAGAGGAGGTTGGAGGGTGGAAACGGGGACAATGACTGCAATCAGAGAGGAGGCCAGAGCCTGGATTGATCTCTGTTGGGCTGCCAAGCCAGTATGAATGCCCTCCAGAAATGCATTGGACTGTTGCATTTGGGCTGCCAGCCCCTGGATGGCATTCACAATACTTGACTGCCCTCGCAGGAGGTCAATAGCCTCCTTACTCAGTGCAGCAGGGTTCACTGGGGCAGGGCCTGAGGTGCCTGGGGCGAAGGAGATGCCCACCCTCCTGGGTGAGCGGGCACCGGCAACTCGATGATGGGTTGCTGGGAGGGCGGTGCTGGTACGCGGATGGCAGCTGTACCTGTAGCTGGGGTGGGCACAGAGGTGTCCACCACCACCAGGGAGCTTCCATCGGAGGAGGTATCCGTGTCCAAACTGCCCCCTCCAGTCTCCGCCGTGGTGCTCCCCTTGCCCTCCGTCCCACTGGTGCCCTCAGCGTAGGTGGACTCTGCCTCCTGGGTCCTGTGGGATGCAGCTCCCTCAGTCGCCGGTGCCTCCGCTCTTCTGCCAGATTATGCTAATGCACATAAGGACAGGATGACAAAACAAAAAGGGAGGAGGAGAGACAAAGGAAACACTTGGTCAATGGCTGCACCAACACCACCGTTGGCGTACACAGCAACCTCACACACAGTCAACAGCCCTACGCGTTATGCAGTGCACTACCAGTAACAATGCTAGTCACCAGGGCATGGGGAGGGAAACATACCGCCAACTGCAGCGTACCCGGGATCCACATAGCCCTGCCCAGTAGTGGATGCCTACTAGCTAGGTTGGAGGAATATCACATCAGAACCCTGCCCAACATGGGACCTACACTGCAATGTCAGCCCTGGCCTAGGGCACCCACAGGCACACTTCCCCCACCCAGGTACCACCCCACCAGGCGTAAGTAGTGATGATGGCCACTGTACTCATCCCCTTGTTGCTGCTGTGATGCACCGAAACGCCCATCCAGCTCCGGATAGGCCACCACCAGTATGCGGGCCATCAGGGGGTCAGCGTTCGACAGGAACCCCTTCCTCATTGGGAGGACATCCCCAGCTCGGCCTCCGCCGTCTTCCGTGTCCAGCGTCACTGGTCCTCCCACCATTTCTGACAGTGGGTGCTCCGCCTGACGTTGATCCCCAGGGTCCACACGTCCTTGTCGATGGCACGCCATATACCCTTCTTTTGATGGGCGCTGACCTGCAGAGTAAATGTACACAGGGAAAGGCATTATTTAGACCGTCCTACCTGTTACACTCATGGCCCACCATAGCCCTCCATCCCCTTACACACAGACATGGCCCAGCATACATGCTGCACGCTGCCCAGGGCCCATCCACCAACACCCCCCACGAGGCCTTCACACACAGCACTCCATGCATTCATGCCCCATGCATCGTGCTTACAGTGTACTCACCTGATGGTCTGGAGGCCTATACAGCAGTCCGTACTGGGGTAGGACCCATACACTAGTCTCTCCAACTCCGCCGAGGTGAAGGCAGGGGCCCTTTCCCCAGTCACACGGGCCATAGGAGGTTCCAGACACAGGTCACAGCAGCACATGCAGTGTAGGTTCTCTCCTGTTGAAGGTCAGGTAGCAAGTGAGTGAACAGATAGAAAATGCCAGTGACGTCTGCAGCAGTGCATACCATCACCATTGGCTAATTTACCCCATAGGGCCCAACAATAACCAATGAGGAGTTGCACAGTGGTTCCACACAACGTCAGCGGAATTACCTCACTTCCATCTGTCCCTCCATACAGGACAGGCGGACGCCATTTCAGGGGGGTAGACCATGGATCATAACTGCGTCACAGATCACAATTGTACATTCAAGACATATGCCACTAATACATTAAAAAATCACATCAAGCATTGAACTGTAGTGGCTACAATGTACAGAATATGACCGGCTCATCACTCTTTTGCCCCATAGATTGCAACCGCTGTGGATGAATGAGAGATGGATACATGCCCCCGTGTACAGACCCCTGATGGACTTGGCAACAATGGAGGACAGGCACATTATCCTTACCTACAGACTTGGCAGGGCCTCAATCACGGAGCTGTGTGCCCAATTGGAGCCTGACCTGATATCTGCTAACCCTCACCCCACTGGGATCCCCCCTCTTGTGCAAGTGCCATCAGTGCTCCATTTCTTGGCAACTGGTTCTTTCCAAGTGACAATGAGCTTGGCAGCAGGAATGTCACAGCCAGTGTTCTCAGTAGTGCTGACCAGAGTGTTGGCTGCCCTGATTAAACTCGTGCAGCTACATTGTTTTCCCTCAAGTGGAGGATTTGGCCACAGTGAAGGGTGACTTCTATGCAATGGGACATATCTCCAACATAACTGGGGCGATTGATGGAACACATATTGTATTTGTGCCCCCAACCAGAATGAACAGGTCTACATAAATCGAAAAAGTTTTCACTCAATGAATGTGCAGATGCTGTGTTTGGAGGACCAGTACATCTCCCATGTCAATGGTAAGTATCCAGGCTTGGTGCATAATGCTTTTATGCTGAGGAATAGCAGCATCCCAAATATGATGGCCCAACTGCAAAGGCACAGGGTGTGGCTAATGGGTTCCCACCCAGTGTATGTTGGTGTGGGCCATATGGCATAGTGTGTGGCTAACATTTTTTCCTCAATATTTGCCGGTGACTCTGGTTACCCCAACCTCTCATGGCTACTGACCCCTGTGAGGAATGCCAGGACAAGGGCAGAGGAACGTTACAATGAGGCACATGGGCGAACATGAAGGATAATAGAACCTACCTTTGGCCTCCTGAAGGCCAGGTTTCGGTGCCTCCATCTAACAGGTGGATCCCTGTGCTGCTCACCCAAGAAGGTCTGCCAGATAATCATGGCATGCTGCATGTTGCACAACCTTGCCTTGAGACGCCATGTACCTTTTCTGCAGGAAAAGGAGGCTGGAGATGGGCGTGAGGCAGCTATGGACCTTGTGGACAGTGAAGATGAGGTGGCAGATTATGAAGATGAGGACAACAGAACTGCAGTCATTAGACAATACTTCCAATGAGGATAAACAGTGTAACTTCACATCTCATTGACAGTTTCGTGTTTGACATTGTCACTGGCAGGCTGTGAATTCCCACTTCTATTCCCACTCACTATACCCTTTTGCAAATCCTTTTGCAGATATTGGTGCCCCATTAGTGATCCTGGTGTGTTCACTGCTGCCAACTACAGGTCATTCCTATGTATACATTACTGTACAGTTGAATTGCAATGTTTAAACCTTGTTAAACCAATACATACTTAAATCATTTGACATACTCCATACCTGGAGGAGGCTTTGGCAATAGTCTCTGACTTCTGCCTGGATCGCAGGGAAAGTTTGATGGGAGGGGTTCTCCTTCTGCAGGGTAGGGTTGCTGGTGGCCTGTTGGTCCTGTGGCGGAGCCTCCTGTCCACAAGCGGCAGCGGTGGTGGAGGGCTGTTCAGTAGTCTGGCTAGTGGCAGGGGCCCGCTGGTGTGACACTGCCTCCCTCATAATGTTGGCCATGTCTGCCAGCACCCCTGCAACGGAGACCAGGGTGGTGTTAATGGCCTTCAAGTCCTCCCTGATCCCCTGGTACTGTCCCTCCTGCAGTTGCCTGTTTTCCTGCACTTTGTCCAGGATCTGGCCCAGCGTACTCTGGGAATGTTGATATGCTCCCAGGATCGCGGTGAGTGCCTCCTGGAAAGTTGGTTGCCTGGGCCTGTCCTCCCCCTGGTGCACAGAAGTCCTCCCAGCTTCCCTGTTGTCCTGTGCCTCTGTCCCCTGAACCATGTGCCCACTGCCACTGACCCCAGGTCCCTGATTGTCTTGGGTTTGTGGTGTGCCCTGGGGTCCCTGTAGTGGTGGACACACTGCTGATTGATGTTTCCTGGGGACAGAGGTATGGGCACCCAGGGTGGGTGCTGTGGTGGTGTTTCCTGAGGGGGGAGGCTGTGTGGTGGGCTGGGACTGTGCCTGGGTAACTGACTGTCCAGAGGTCCCTGATGGTCCAGGTTGGTCATCCAGATTCAGGCGAGCAGAGTTGCTGTCATCAATGTGGGCCTCTTCTGTGGGGGGGACTGGATGTTGCTGGCTCCTCTTCTCCGGTGACATTATCTGGGATATCTGTGAGGATGTATAGGCAGTGTTATTATTTCTGTGTGTGACATTTTGTGCATGGGTGGGTTGCCTTCTATGGCAGCTTTTCCTTGTGTGAGTTGTTATGTGGTGGGCTAGGTGATTCTCTAGTGTGCATGCTTTAGTGATAGGTGTCCATGCAGGTCTGTGAGTGGTGTCCATGCAATGGTGGTGCATGCTGGGCTTGGCATTGGGATGAGTGGGTTGTGCTGGTGGGGTGTGTGGGAGGTGATGGAGTGATGGGAGTGAGGGTGGGGTCGGGTATGTGATGGCATGCAGGTAGGGGGGTGATAGTAATAGAGAGTTGACTTACCAGAGTCCAGTCCTCCTGCTACCTCTGCCAGGCCCTAAGGATGCATGATTGCCAAGACTTCCTCCTCCCATTTTGTTAGTTGTGGGGGAGGAGGTGGGGGTCCTCCACCAGTCCTCTGTACTGCGAGCTGGTGTAGTGCTGCAATGGAACGCACTTTACCCCGTTGGTCGTTTCACCTCTTCCTGATGTCATCCCTTGTTCTGGGGTGCTGTCCCATGGCGTTGACCCTGTCCACGATCCTCCGCTATAGCTCCATCTTCCTAGCAATGGATATCTGCTGCACCTGTGATCCAAATAGCTGTGGCTTTCCCCGGTTATTTCCTCCTCCATGACCATTAGCTCTTCCTCAGAGAATACGTGGTGTTGTTGTGGTGCCATGAGTATAGTGTGAGTAGTGTGGGTGAGGGTGTGTAGGGTGATGTGTTGGGGTGTGTAATGTAAGGTGCCTGGGTGGTGTATAGGTGATGGTGGTATGTGGCTCTGTTTGTGTGAGTGTTCTTGCTGTCTCTCTCTGTTGGCAATGGTTTGTATTCGTAAAGGATTGTGGGTAATGTGGGTGTGTGTTTTATAGTGGTGTAGGTGTGTGGGTGTGGTGTGTGTATGTTTTTGCCTGTCTCACTGGGATCCTGCTGGCCAGGACCCCAGTGCTCATAGTTTATGGCCTAATGTGTGTGTCTGTATAGTGCTTAACTGTGTCACTGAGACTCTGCTAACCATAACCTCAGTGCTTAGGCTCTCTTTGCTTTTAAATTTGCCACTGTAGGCTAATGACTTCATTTACCAATTTTGATTGGCACACTGGAACCCCTTATAAGTCCCTAGTATATGGTACCTAGGTACCCAGGGCATTGGGGTTCCAGGAGATCCATATGGGCTGCAGCATTTCTTTTGCCATCCATAAGGAGCTCAGACAAACCCTTACGCAGGACTGCCATTGGAGCCTGCGTGAAATAGTGTACACAGTATTTCACAGCCATTTTCACTGCACCTAAGTAACTTATAATTCACCTATATGTCTAACCTTCACTTGCTGAAGGTTAGGTGCAAAGTTTACTAAGTGTGAGGGCATCCTTGCACTAGGCAAGGTGCTCCCACATAGTTCAGGGCCATTTCCCCAGACTTTGTGAGTGCGGGGACCCTAATACATGTGTGCACTACATATCGATCAATACCTATATGTAGCTTCACAATGGTAACTCCGAATATGGCCATGTAACATGTCTAAGATCATGGAATTGTCCCCCCATTCCAAATCTGGTATTGGGGAGCCAGTTCCATGCATCCTGGGGGCTCCACCATGGACCCCCAGTATTGCCAAACCATCTCTCTGAGGCTTGCACTGCAGCTACAGCTTCTGCCACCTCACAGACAGGGTTCTGCCCTCCTAGGATCTGGGCATCCCAGTCCCAGGAAGGCAGGACAAAGCATTTCCTCTGAGAGCAGGGTGTTACACCCTCTCCCTCTGGAAATAGGTGTTACAGGCTGGGGAGGGGTAGCCTCCCCCAGCCTCTGGAAATGCTTTGAAGGGCACAGATGGTGCCCTCCTTGCATAAACGAATCTACACCGGTTCAGGGACCCCTTGTCCCCTGCTCTGGCGTGAAACCGGACAAAGGAAAGGGGAGTGACCACTTCCCTGTCCGTCCCCACCCCAGGGGACGTGCCCAGAGGTCTTCCAGTGTGTCCCAGACTTCAGCCATCTTGCTTTGCACGGTGTAGGGGCACTGTGGAGGGCTCTGAGTGGCCAGTGCCAGCAGGTGACGTCAGAGAACCCTCGTGATAGGTCCATACCTGATAAGGTAGCCAATCCCCCTCTCAGGGCTATTTAGGGTCTCTCCTGTGGGTTCTCTTCAGATTCTGCTTGCAAGTTTCCTTCAGGAATCCTCTGCAACTACTTTAGCATCCTCTGACCTCAGATCAACCGCAGCCTGCTCCAAGAAACACTGTAACTGCAACAAAGTATCCACAAGAGATACTTTTCTGCTGCACCCTCAGCTCCAAGTCAGCAACTGCAACAGTTTCCACTGTGTGAATGCTCTGGGGACTCCCTGTCTTCATCCTGCACCAGAAGGGCCGAAGAAATCTCCTGTGGAGTGACGGAGTCACTCCTCTGCTCCAACAGGCACATTCCAAGACGACGACTGGTACCCTTGGACTCCTCTCACAGTGACAAGCGTGCTCCTAAGGACACAAAGGGTGGACATCATCGACATAGACTGTCCTGAGGTCATGCTGATGCAATTTTGGGAAGGCAAGACCTTGCCTTCCCTGAGAGCGACGGTCCCCCTGTGTTTTGTGTCTTCTTCACCTCCTGAGGCCTCTGTGCACTATTTGCTAAATTCCTTTGTGCACAGCCTGGCCCAGGTCCCCAGCACTCCATCCTGCGATGCTCAACTCGCTGAGTTGTTCTCCGGCGGCGTGGGACCTTCTTTTGTTGTGCTGCATCAACCGCGTTTTGCACCTCCTTTGTCCCCGGATCCTGCGACTCCTGGGGGTGCTGGCTGGCATCCTGAGGGCTCTCTAAAGTGCTGAGAGCCCCCTCTTCCCCTTCACACAGAGTTGAGGCCCTCAGGTCCCTCCTGGGTCTATTCAGCACCATTTTGACCCAAAACGCACTTTTGTCGTAACCAAGGCTTGTTGGCGACTTCAAACACAAAATCACATCTACAACGATCTTCACGTTGTGGGTCATCCTTTGCATCATGCAGGAACCCGCTGGCATCTTCCTAGGGTGCATTCCTGCAGTCTTCGACTAACTGGGGACTCTTCTTTTGCACCCTCTTCTGGGTTGGCAGGGGCTCCTGTCCTTCCTGGAACTTCTTTCGACTTCTGGACTTGGTCCCCTTCCTTTGAAGGTTTTCAGGTTCAGGAATCCAGCAGTTGTTCTTTGCAGACTTGGTTGGTTGCTGCAAAATCCCAATCACAAGGTTTAGTGTGTCCTAAGGAAACTTGTAGTACTTTACTCCTGCTTTTTTGGGCTCTGTGGTGGGGTAATTTACTTACCTTTACTGTATTCTTACTCTTCCAGCGATTCTGCACACACTACACTTGTCTAGGGGGGAATTCGTGATTCACATTCCACTTTCTTAGTATATTGTTTGTGCTGCCTCGTAGACCTATTTTCTCCCATTGCATTCTATATAATTCCCTATTGTTTGCATTGTTCTGTGACTATTTACTTGTCTAATTTTGGTGTCTAGTGTATATATTGTTTACAATACTTACCTCCAGAAGTAGTATTGTCTCTAAGATATTTTTGATACTGTGTCACCCGAATAAATACCTTTATTTTTGGTAACACTGAGTATTGTCTTTACTTGTGGATAAGTACTGTGTAACTATACGTGGTATTGCATGAGCTTTGCATGTCTCCTCGTTCAGCCTAAGCTGCTCTGCTATACTACCTCTATCAGCCTAAGCTGCTAGAACACTACTACTTTACTAATAAGGGATAACTGGACCTGGTATAAGGTGTAAGTACCCAAGGTACCCACTACAAACCAGGCCAGCCTCCTACATGGCGGAGTTGTGTATGTGGCTGTATAGTGACAGATTGGTGTGTGTGTGTTGTAATGTGGTGAACGGATATCCGTCGCAGTGGCGGTATGTTGGCGGCAGTCAGCATGGTGGTAAGTGGGATTTACCGCCAATGTCATAATGAGGGCCTATGTCTTTTATGTTACAATTGTCTTGTATTAAAATTACTTCAAGTGGTCACTTTCGGTTTTCAATACATTCAAACATTTAAGTCCTATTTAGGCTTGCCACCTTATTCTGTCGTATGTTTACAGGGTAGAGTTCATCATTCCTATCTGTTAACCTTCCAGCTATTTGATGTTTTCCCTTGGTTAATGCGCCATCTGCCTGGAGGTCAACAGAAGATGTTCAAGTTTAATGCATTCATGTGCCAGTTCTTGGAGAAGGAGATCAGATGCCATAAAGAGAGTGGAACCCCAGAGGAACCGCAGGACATCATTGACTTTTATCTCTCCCAGATGTCCAAGGTAAGGCCGAATTGGTTAAAGGTGTTTGCTGGATTTTTGAATCCATACTAGACCTTGAATATTCTTAAGCAAACTATGTGTGTCAGAGGATGCAAAGTTACTTATGAGATGGACTCACATAGGTAGATTGTAGATATTCTCTGTGAAGTTAGGTTAACTCTGCCTGCCTGCACGCCTCTCAATGAAGAATTGATCTTCTTTTCCTTTCCCTACACATTGCGTGTGATTGTGAAACATTTCGATATCTTAATATCGTAAAATAGCATGAGGTGCTACAAACAAATTGCAATAAAAGAATTATGCACACTGAATCTGCTTTTCTCAGTTGCTCTCCCCTCATTGCTTTGAAAATTGGAAGTTGTAGATTGATGTTTTTTTTGGGAAGGTCTTTAAATATGCTGCAGTAGTGGCATTAAAAGATGGTATGCATAATGGTAGCCTCTGGTCTTGAACTGAAATCCTCAAGGACACATCAATGTTAACTTTCAAAAAGCTGAGCTGGGGCAAATTCTTTATTTTTTTCAGAGGTCAGTCTTGAAGAAGCTGCTCAACAATAACAACAATATTTGGCAGTAATTCTTGGGAACTATTCGATACCATCCTTGCACTGCACCATCTCCCTGTGGCTGGTGCTGCACCCTGCGTAAGAAGTGCTGCCTGTCTGTCAGTCAGTGCTAAACCATAGCAAACTAGACTTCTTCAGAAGTGTTTCCTCAATTTAACTCCATCTCATCAGGCCTACCTGGGACTGTTTGGCACCCATTTGGTAATGGACACCTTTATGCCCAGATACTTTGTGAAATCTTCTACTCCCACTGATGGACTTTTGCACTACGAACCACATTGCAATCATTTAAGGTCTGACAGAGGATGACACCAACCATTTCTTTAACGCAGGATTCAAGGAAGTCCTCTAAGTGGAATGGAAGAGGCATACTCCGTACAGAAAAAATGGTCAGCAACTCTCTCCTGTCTCTGCTACAAACTTCCCTCACTCACATTCCTCTCTCAACATTCTATCAAGTCAACCTGCTCAACATTCTATCAAGTGAACGTTTTATCAAGTCAGCCAGCATAGGCCAGATCTTGGATCAGTCATCTTATTTGGACTGTTAGGTAAAACTCAACTGCTGCTATGAAGCAGTTTTAGAATCTTACCTGAACTGCTAGGTCAAACTCAACTGCTGCTGTGAAACAGTTTTAGAATCCCAAACCGTTTTGTGAGAATTATTCTGCATGTAGTTATTTATAAAGTGATGTTTGTGATTGATCTGACCTCTGGGTGTTACTTCTGTACATTAATCACACAAGGATTGCATTATGAATTAGTTTATCTTTAATCTTTAATTCTGGTGTCACCCCTTTAGCAATGTCAGCATTATATTATACATTCAGGCACGCGACCTCGGGCAGGTGTACGGCAGACCCTAGGAAGATTTGAATGTACTCTCCTTTGGTCTGAGGTTTACACGTCCCTATGATGCCTTGTCTCCACACGGGATGGGCGACCTACCAATCGACTGACTGTGACAATTAGTCTACGTACTGTAAGTGACCTTTTAGCACTTACTGTTTGGTTTTCTAGGAGAAGTTACAATTTACGGTCCTGATGAAGCGCCACTGGATCAATTTCTGACCGCATAGGCGCGAAACATGTTGACCTTATAGCGTTAGGACAGAGTACATCTCCTCCTTTCCCTTTTTTTAGGAGTATAGGGGACTTCTGATGGATACAACTACCTGTGGATTCCTCACCTCATGAATACTCCCATGGCGCCAGCATTCTACGGAAATCTTCTTACTAGTCTCTGCACGTCGACGAGGACGTCACTGTCTCGCACGCGACGCCGTCTGACGTCATACAGGCAATAAGAGGTCCTCGACGACGTGCGGACGTCAGTTCCCTTTTTTCCGTGCATTCGAAACGGTTATCTTCGAGGGAGCAACTGTTACTCTTGCGGTTACAGTGTATATCTTGCTGCGTACTCTTTCTCTGTGGAAATAATGTCGCAGAGAAAGTCTGGATTTAAGCCTTGTCGTGAGTGTGGAGGCAAGATGTCGGTGACGGATCCTCATTCCGATTGCCTTTGGTGTTTGAGCTCCGACCACGACGTCTCGACTTGTGATTCGTGTCAGCACATGAATCCGAAGGCCATTAAAGAACGCGAGGCGAAGCTGTTTATGGCCAAGTCAAAGGAGAAGCATCACAAGAAAAAGTCTTCTCCAAGACATCGGCGTCATCGAGACTCCCGGCGCCGTAGAGAATCTTGGCGTCATTCAAGGGAGGCTCGTTCCAGGTCTCCGGATCGGCGCCGGAGGACATGGGAGGTCAGCCCCACGGTGACGCCGCATCCTTCGACGCCGTTGCTCTCTCCGACGTCTCCAACTTCGCCTGGACAGGCGTCGTGATTGAGGTATTGGAGCCTCAGGTGTTTTCTCCGGCGCAGACGCCGAGGCCGGCGTCGGGGTCGCCTCCGAGTCAGGCACCCCAGTATCCGGCTTTTCCCACCCCTGGAGCCGATAGTTCCGCATTCTTGAATGCGATGTATGCCATCTTCCAACAGATGGCTCCAGGGGGTGCTCCGGCTGGGCCTTTGGCCTTTTCTTTGGGTGATCCTGCGCCTCTTCGGCCGGCACCCTTTATGCCCTTTCTCCCGTTTGGGAACGTGGGCTCGGCGCCAGTGTCGGCGCCGGTGGCCGCTCCGATGGCTTCGGAGGGATTGGCCCCAGGGATTTCCATCCCGTCGACGTCGAGATTTCGGCCTGTGACTCCGGTGGGTCCATCCGTTTCATCTGCTCTTCAGTCGGCGCCGAAGTTACCTGTGGCGCCGGATGCGGCGTCGGTGGCTTCGGAAGATCGGCGCCGATCTCCGACTTCGGCGGAGGTGTTGTCGACTCCGCGGATTGAGCAACGACTGCATTCAAGGAGGCGTGCTCTCCGGGTACTAGAGGAGCAGGAATACCAACGAGCCCTAGAGGAAGGAGAGCTAGAGGACTCGGGTGATGGGCTGCGTGGACTGGAGTCGGCCAGTGGGCTGGACACTTCCCCTGAGTGGGACCTTTCGTCCCCGGGGGAATATACCGAGGAAGCTGCTTCCTTTCATACAGTGGTACGGAAGGCAGCTAGTTTTTTGGACCTGCCTTTGCCGGTGGTGGAGGCGAAACAAAACCTTTTGACAGAGGTGTTGCATCCGGCCTCAGCCGCGGCGGAGCCTCTATTACCTTTTAATGACGCTCTGCTGGATCCGGTTTTAGAGGTGTGGAAGAAGCCGGCATCTTCCCCAGCAGTTCACAGAGCCGTGGCCAGGAGGTATCGGACGGCTCCAACTGATCCTGGTTTCCTATCTAGGCACCCTACGCCGGAGAGCTTGGTTGTGCAGGCCTCCTGTTCGTCCAAATCAGCGCCTGGTTCTTTCCCGACGGTGCCTGGGGACAGAGACTCAAAAAAGCTAGAGGCGCAGTCGAAGAAGATTTTTTCGTCCTGCAGTCTGGCGTTAAAAGCCACTAATGCGACCTGTATCCTGGGGAGGTATATTTATGCTCTGATGGATGACATCTCCTCTTCGTTTACAGAGCTTCCCCAGGGTCTTTTGGATCTTGTCTCTGATGCCCAGGCTGCTGCGACCCAAATTATCCAGACGGGACTGGATACCACCGACTCGGTAGCCAGAGCAATGGGCACAACTGTGGTGGAAAGGAGACAGGCCTGGCTACGTAACTCGGGCTTTTCGGCAGATGTACAGTCCACATTGTTGGATCTCCCGTTTGATGGGGACAAACTGTTTGGGGCTAAGGCTGATTCGGCCTTGGAACGTTTTAAGGAGAGCAGGGCCACGGCTAAGTCGTTGGGACTCCAAGCTCCTTCTTCCACGGCCTCTTCCAGATTCTTCAGGAGGTTTCGTGGATTTGGGCGTGGCTCTTCCTCCTCTTCCTTTCGGGGAAGATATCAGCAACCTGCCTCTTCCCACCCCTATAGATCTTTTAGGGGGAGGGGTAGGGTCCGCACCAGGGGAGCCTCTCAGCAGCACTCTGCCTCTTCCTCATCCTCTGGCGGGGTGCAGCAGGGGAAGCAGCCTTAGGCTTCCACCATTTCCCACTCACTCCTCTCCTGTAGGGGGAAGATTACAGCATTTTCTCACCAAATGGGAGACTGTTACGTCGGACACTTGGGTTCTCAGTGTTGTGGGAAAAGGCTACACCCTTCCCTTTCGGGAGTTTCCGCCCCTCATCCCGCCCCGCCCTTCGTATTGTTCACAAGAACACCTCCTGTTGCTAGAACAGGAGGTGGAAGTCCTCCTTTTAAAGGGCGCGGTGGAGTTGGTCCCGGAGCAGGAAAGGGGTCAAGGAGTTTACTCAAGGTATTTCCTGATTCCCAAGAAGGATGGTCGTTTGAGACCAATTCTGGACCTGAGGATCTTGAATTGGTTCCTCAAGCAGGAAAAGTTCAAGATGCTGACCCTAGCACAGGTGCTTTTGGCGTTGAACATGGAAGACTGGATGGTGTCTGTCGACTTGCAGGATGCTTACTTTCATATCCCGATACTCAAGTCACACAGGAAGTATCTCCGGTTTGTGGTGGGATCGCAACACTACCAGTTTGCGGTCCTTCCGTTTGGTCTTACTTCAGCACCTCGAGTCTTCACGAAGGTGATGTCGGTGGTTGTGGCAGAGCTCAGAAGGAAGGGGATAGCAGTATTCCCTTACTTGGACGATTGGTTGATCAAAGCCAAGTCCCCGGAGCTTGTGTTGCGTCATCTGCAGTCAACAACCCAGTTGTTGTTCGACCTGGGCTTTTCGGTGAACGAGCCCAAATCTCACCTGGAGCCCTCTCAGCGCCTCCTGTTCATAGGGGCAGTACTGGATACGACATTGGGTCGGGCCTTTCCTCCGCCTCAGCGGATTCAAGATATTCAGGATTTGGTTCCAATGTTTCGAAACGGAGCGGTAGTTCCAGTCCTCAAGGTCCTTCGTCTGCTCGGTCTTTTTGCCTCCTGCATTCTGTTGGTCACGCATGCTCGCTGGCACATGAGGGCTCTTCAGTGGTGCCTCCGAAGGCAGTGGTCTCAACACAGAGGGGATCTAGAGGGTACTGTCAAGATCTCCAGAGATGCTGCTGTGGATTTGAAGTGGTGGATTGCAAGCAACAATCTTTCACAAGGAAAACCGTTCCAGCAGTCGCCACCAGTGGCCACAGTCATAACGGATGCTTCCACTCTAGGGTGGGGAGCTCATCTGAGGGATCTGGAGATCAAAGGTCTTTGGTCTCCAGAGGAACAGATTTTTCACATCAATCTGTTAGAGTTACGGGCTGTACGTCTGGCTCTCAAGGCCTTCCTCCCTTCCCTTCGTGGTCAGTCGGTACAGGTCCTAACGGACAATACTACCACGATGTGGTACATAAACAAGCAGGGAGGAGTGGGGTCGTACCTTCTCTGCAGAGAAGCTCTTCGACTATGGTCCTGGGCAAAGGACCATCGGATTTGCTTGATAGCAAACCATCTGGCCGGAGTCTTGAACGTGCGTGCGGACAGTCTCAGTCGCCACTTCTCGGCAGACCACGAGTGGCGTCTCCATCCAGATCAAGTCCGTTTAATCTTCCATAAGTGGGGGTTTCCTCGGGTAGATCTGTTCGCCACTCGAGAGAACGCGCATTGTCCATTGTTCTGCAGCCTTCAGTATCCGATGCAGGAAGCATTGGGGGACGCGATTCAAATGACCTGGTGCGGCCAGTTGCTTTACGCGTTTCCTCCCATACCCTTGATTCCTTGAGTATTGAGGAAGATTCGCCAAGACCGGGCTCTAGTAATCGTAATAGCTCCGGATTGGCCAAGGAGGGTGTGGTACTCCGACCTTCTCCAACTCTCAACGTGCCCGCCGCTCCGTCTCCCTTTCAGGGCAGACCTCCTCTCGCAGTCGCAGGGGCAGGTTCTACACCCCAACCTCCAGAGTCTGCACCTACATGCCTGGAGATTGAACGGGGCAACCTGAGTTCCTTCTCTCTCCCGCCTGAGGTAGTGGATGTTATATTAGCGGCCAGGCGACACTCCACTAAATCTATCTACGCTAATAGGTGGTCTAAATTTGTTGCGTGGTGTGGAGAGAGGCAGATTGATCCTTTACAAGCTCATCTATCGGACGTTTTGTCTTTTGCTCTATCTCTGGCGCAGAAAGGTTGTGCAGTGGCTACCATTAAAGGTTATTTATCGGCCTTGTCAGCCTTCATATGTCTTCCAGACCAACCATCTTTATTTAAATCCCCTATTGTTATCAGATTCTTGAAAGGTCTTCTAAATCAATATCCTCCAAAGCCATTCGTTATGCCGCAATGGGATTTGTCCTTAGTCCTGACTTCCCTTATGGGGTCCCCTTTTGAACCTATGCATTCTTGCCCCTTAAGGTATTTGTTTTTAAAAACAGTCTTCCTGATAGCTATAACATCAGCAAGGAGAGTGAGTGAGTTGCAGGCCTTATCAGTAAAACCCCCTTATACAACTTTTTATGGGGATAAGGTGGTGTTGAGGACCAAGGCTGCTTTCCTCCCGAAGGTTGTTTCACCCTTCCATTTGGCTCAGGCAATTACTTTGTCCACGTTCTATCCTCCGCCTCATCCTTCCAAAGAGGAAGAAAGACTGCACCGTCTGGATCCAAAGAGAGCGTTGAGCTTCTTTATCAATAGAACAAAGGATTTCAGGCTGGAGGATCAGCTGTTTATTGGATACGTGGGCAAGAGGAGAGGAAAGGCAGTCCACAAGAGAACACTATCCAGGTGGGTTGTTCTTTGCATTAAAATATGTTACTCTTTGGCAAAGAAGGATCCTCCTGAGGGCATTAGAGCTCATTCCACCAGAGCTAAGTCGGCCACTTCGGCCTTAGCCAGAGGTGTTCCTGTGGTCGACATCTGCAAGGCCGCAACTTGGTCGTCCCTTCACACTTTTGCAAAACATTACTGTTTAGATTCTGAGGTTAGAAGGGACGGCCATTTTGCACGGTCAGTGCTGCAGGATTTCTTGGTTTGACCATTTAGGCACCCACCGCCGGGCGTGGTACTGCTTTGGGACTCTATTCATGAGGTGAGGAATCCACAGGTAGTTGTATCCATCAGAAGAACGAGTTACTTACCTTCGGTAACGACTTTTCTGGTGGATACATTAGCTACCTGTGGATTCCTCACGGTCCCACCCGCCTCCCCGTTGCCTTTATGGTCTTGCCAAGTAATCCTTGAGTGCGCTCCTCTTGATCTTTGAGGGTGCAATAGATGTATATATATAATATATTTATATATATATATGGGTATATGTGTATATATCTTTATGTATATACTTGGTGTGTGTATATATTTTTAAAAGAAAGAGTTTTATATATATATATATATATATATATATATATATATGTACATAAAAAAGATTTACAGTTATTCATACAATGTGGTGTATTTTTACAATATAATGGATGTTGCTTTGTTCTTTCATTGCATTGCCTGGTTGTTCTCATGCACGTAAAAAATGATTGGTACTGACGTCCGCACGTCGTCGAGGACCTCTTATTGCCTGTATGACGTCAGACGGCGTCGCGTGCGAGACAGTGACGTCCTCGTCGACGTGCAGAGACTAGTAAGAAGATTTCCGTAGAATGCTGGCGCCATGGGAGTATTCATGAGGTGAGGAATCCACAGGTAGCTAATGTATCCACCAGAAAAGTCGTTACCGAAGGTAAATAACTCGTTCATTACTCCCTTCAAGTACTCCTTAACTAATTTTTAATCTTGGCCTGATCCCCATTTTTGAGCAATTAAATTGAGACACTGGGTGTTCATAGCCAATTTTAACACACCTTTCACTCTACTTTTCCTTGTCAGCACGTATTGCAGACTCCACTGGATCTGCGATACTACTTTCGGTCTAGTGCCACCACCACTTGTGTGGTGGCCCGTCAGATGTTGCAGTGCCGGTCTGACGAGGAGTTAGCCCAATGATGATGTTTAGCGTCTTATTTTGATGCTTGAGGGCACTCCTACCACATCACTGACACTTTCTCGTCCTCACTGACAGATTCTTTGGAACAGTGTACTCTTTTTCATTTATAGCATTATATTATGTACAAGATTTTTTACCTGTGTTTTTCTATAGCGTAGGTTATTTTATGAATTGAAAGATTTTGTAGTACTGTATGACTCATTTTGTTGTATGTGTGCCTAAGGAATGTGAGCATCCACATTACCTGAAAACTGAGATAAAACAAAAGTTTGTTTTCTAAAATACATTTGAGCAAGGAGAGAAGTCCAATCTAGAAAGGTTTTATAGGCTGTGTTCAATGGAGGTGTCAAGAATATAGTTGGAAAATGTATGTATGCTATTCAAGCATAGGAATAGAATCAAATTAGCTGAAAACAGTATTTAGAAATCTCCTTCAAATAATATTAAGAGGGTATTCTCTAAAAAAAGTTTTTAAAAAATATTGTTGGCAAATGACGTTGCTAAATTCCAAGGGTATATCATCTCATCTTTGTAGGGAGTTTGAAATCGTGGCTCCCCTAACAGTAGTTTATTGGTTATGAATGGTGCATTACTTTCATTTACAGCTTTATACTGTACAAACATACCCTCAAACCCATCAAAGCACCTTTCATGTATATGGTATTTATATAGCACAAACCTAGCCACAAGGCAGTAGAGTTCTGTACATAGTCAAAGTCTGGCATAAAGTCAACCCCTGATAGGATAGATACCTGGTTTGTGGACTGTTCATGCATTGTGATGCAGTGTTCTTTCAAGAGGTGCATCTTAAACACATTACAAAATTGGAGCAGTGCTAGGGCGGTCCTGATGGATATGGGTATGTTTTTTCAGATAGGTGGAAAAGGTGTGAAGCCTTGTTTTTTCTTTTTTACCCTTTTAGTATGCAGTCTCATTGTTTCCTTGCTGCAGGTGTGCTCTTAACCCCGAGAGATGGTGAGGTTGTCTGGAAGATAGGCGGGGAAGCTAGGCATGGCGGCTTTGTAAAAATGCAGCCGGTTTTGACCCTACAAAAATATCACACAGAGTAACTCAATTTTAAAAAGCCTGCCATGATATCATCGACACTAACAGTGTTGCATGTAGCCCAAGGCTACATGGCGACGTGTGCCTGCTTCTGCTCAAAATGACATGAACCTGTATGTTATGACCTGTAGTATTTTCAATTGAACATCTGCTCTCTTGACCTTACGGTGGAGTCCATCTGCACCGGACTTCAGAGATGCTTTATAGTGTTTATGTTGGGGGTCGTATCTTTTCTATAGTATCCTCCAGGAGATATTAGGAATCCTCATCTTGTCTCTTGTCATATCTTTAAAGCTGCTTGATTCTTCTGTTTTTTAAATGCCCCGGTTATAGTGACCTTCCTCATCCATTCTAGGCATCTGACAAAATGACCTCCGCACTTAATGAAGAAAACTTGATTCGCCTTGTTATAGACATTTTCATGGCTGGGACAGAGACCACCACAACGACGCTGCTCTGGTCAATCATCCACATGTTGAACCATCAAGATATCCAAGGTGAGACATGGGCAGCATTTCCCATTTGAAAATACACAGAAGTCAGTATGTTTAGATAGTTAGCTAAAAGTATTTCAAGGCCCCATGTCTTATCCAGGTGACTGGTTGACACCTGTTCGGTATAAGTCAATAACGACGCTCAATGAAGGACCACACGCCAATTATGAATACAATTTAGCTTTACTAGAATTTCAGGTGAATATATGTATTTAGCACATCAACAATAGTAGAATAAGAATAGCAATGAAAAGCATCTATTTATATATGAATACACTACAAAGAGCATCTATGCATATATATAAGCAAAGAGTTCATTGACAGATATAAGCTTTGATTAACTGTATACCAAAATGCATCACACTACGATGTTCAGGAAGCAAAATATAAACAAGCTGAATACTTCAGATTATAAACACAGTGCAAGCATAATAATCAATCAGAATAATAGAGCAGAGAAACAAAGGCCTTTCATCCCTGTGTGGAACTTAACTTAGTCCATGAAAAGCTGGGAAGCCCTCTACCGCCTGCTTGGACCTCTCTCCCTCTCAAGCGTCACGGTCTCTGAACAGCAAAACAGGGAGGCAACGCTGGGCCATGGCAGCTTTCACAACCCCATCTGCGAGCTTCAAATCCCTCACCCGCACTTCAGTGCTTAAATAACTTGAAGCTTGGATTCTATCTCTTTCTGGCATTTTCTAGCTATGTTATCAGCACTTGGCTGCTCTGCCCTTCCCCAGCCTTTGTTTTCATTCCATCTTCTCCCTGTACTCTTGTTCTCAAGGTTGAGACAGAGTCTTCTACACAAACAAGCTTGAAAATAATATCATGAACTTTTCCACGTTGTTCGGGGGTTTTAGCAGGCATCACGCTCATCTACACTGCTCAAGCTAATTAACCCTTCGCATCACAATGTCTTCCGCACCTTTCCCTATACTGATCACCCCATCACAAAGAGCTTCAAGTAAGTACAGGGAAGCATTTAAAGTGTAATGTAAATAAAGGAATTTGAAATCAGATGATGAAAATTAATATCCTCAAATTGATTCATAGGAGCAGTGCAAGTGCATCAAGCAGAATATATTAAGGACAATATGTGGCTTCAATTGAATTTAGAAAAGCTCCAACCTTCCTATTAAATGTTATTTATCTTATTCGTTTCAGATTAAATGTGTTATGATTTGTGTATGTGTTTGATGGAATGCGTGTTTCTGTATTTTTTTGTGTATTTTCTTGTGGCTCAAATAATCAACAATGTATAGGCCTGGCTTTCTGGATTCCAGTAATGACTCAGTGGTGGGTCCATGGATTCTAATAATGGTTCTGGGTTCCTGTAATGATAAAGTGGGGATCCACAGAAGTCATAAGGTTGGGAACCGCTGCTGTATAGAAATGAGACAATAATTTCACAACATTATTCATAATTCCGTATGGAAATGAGTCCATGAGTCTACAAAACTCCTCATAACACTGTATACAGAAATGACACAGTGATTCCACAACACTATTCATACTACTGTACAGAAATGAGACAAAGATTCCACAACACTATCCGTAACATCATACACAAATGAGACCACCGTTCTAAAACATTAATAATAATACACAGAAAAAAGTGAGCAAGTTTGCATAGATGAAGGATAAAAATAAAATTCCCAGTGCAAAATTAAACACATCAAAGACCTGTTATTTGTTGCAAAAAGATATCAGAAACAGTTCAAAAGAAGTAAGTTAAAAAAAAGCTACACTAGCACGGAATGTGTAGAAACATGCAGAAACATTCTAACTTTTCTCTATCAAAGCTGTGCAACAAAATATACATGCTCTCTCTGCTTGTCATTGATTTCAAGCTAAAAATACAGAAGAAAGAAAAGCAATGTTCTGTTTGTGTTGCTTTAAACAACTGCTTCAATTATGCTCTGTGACTGAACCTGCCTTTCACCTCGGCTGCTGGCAGCAGGACTTTTGAGGTTAGGACTCAACTGTAATAACCTATAATAATCAAGTTCTGATGTATTTTCTTTAATCGGTGACTGGGTGCATTACAAGTGGACGATAATAAGAAAATTAGATACTGGAGTTCATAGAGGGATACCAGAATCCCATGTGTTATAACTCCATATAGCCAAGACACCATGATTCATAAAACCAGGGCGGAAATGAGACCATGATTGTATTATTCATAACACCTTACAGAAATGAGACCATGATTCTGTAACACTAACTATGACTCCATACAGTCATGAGACCATGATTCATAATACTGTATGGAATTGAGACCATGACTCCAAAACACTATTCTTAACACCATACAGAAATGAGACCCTAATTCCATAACACTACTCATGGGACCATAAGAAAATGAAACCATGATCCCATAGCATTCTTCGAACACCATACGGAAATGAGACCATGATTCCGTAACACTAACTATGACTCCATACAGCCATGAGCCCATGATTCATAATACCAAATGGAAATGAGACCATGAGCCCAAAACTCTATTCATAACACCATACAGAAAAGAGATCCTAATTCCATAACACTCTTCATAACACCGTACTGAAATGAGACCATGATTCCATAACAATCTTCATAACACCGTACAGAAAACAGACCATGTCTCTGTAACACTAATTATAACTCCATTCAGCGATGAGACCATGATTCATAATACCGTATGGAAATGAGACTATAATTTTTTTACATTTTTCATAACACCATCTAGAAATTATACCATGAGTCCACACACTCTTCATGACACCATATAGAAATGGGACCCTTATCCCATACCACCGTACGGAAATGAGACCATGATTCCATAGCACTAATAGTATGGAAGTGATTTCTGGTCCTTTAGGGAACCCATGCCAGGGCTTAATGTGAGGGGAAGTTAGGCATGCAAGTCACATATGTCACCTTCTCCTCTGATAATGGAATATGTGTCCGCAGTGAAAGTTCAGCAGGAGTTGGATGCTGTTCTTGGACCCACACAAGTCATCAATTATGAGGATCGGAAGAGGCTGCCGTACACCAACGCTGTGGTTCATGAAATCAACCGCATCAGCGATGTTGTTTCTGTTGGCATCGTGAGGCAGGTGATAAAGGAAACAATGCTGCAGGGGGTACACCTGAAGAAGGTACATACAGTTACCTAATATTTCACACTCTGTTGATTGTCCTCCAAAAGTATAGGCCTCATGGCTCAATATCATTATTGAGTGGGTGTTTTTTATATTTATTGTCTAGTGCTTTGTAAAGTGCTCAAATGGGACGTTCCTGACAATTTAAAGTATGGTTGAAGTTGAAGTCATTACAACTATAATAAATTGTGTTAGGATATTAATGACAACTTAACCATGTTCCTTAAATATTTTCTGGATGTGGCCCCAAAAAGAACCAAATGTTTCTTCTCAGTAAAATGTTGATCAGGGAGCCAGTGTGTAGGCCTTTTTAGTCAAAATTGCCATTGGCTAATGCTACAAAATCATTATGCTGCTGTTAGAGTCAGTTTCCAGCACTCCAAATCCGACCAAGAGTTCTGGGAAGACTGGCATGATGGTGTAGTGTATTTCATAAACCGATAATAAGTCCACACTGGGTACACCTCCCCACAGAGAGAATAAAGGCATTTCTCCAACAAGCTATGATGAACGTGTTCCCTGTCCCCAAACAAATTCTTACGGGCATTCCTCACACTTATGTGCCGGCATTCTAGTCCTTAACAGCGTCCCTGTCTGTGACGTCACAAATTGTTTGAATTACCAGGGCTGCATATTAAAAGGAGAGGAGGCTCAATGTGAATTCATAATATCGACAAAGACATTTTTCGAAATTATGGAAATACAGCATATTTTAGTTTCTTAACACATAAAAGGGCATATTTGTAACTGAGCATACTCCTAGCATATTTAACAGTTAATTTTTAATATGCCAGTAGTTAATTTTTAATATGCCAGTTAGGAGGGTATGTGCACAATTCAGTGTCAACCCTATTCTCCCTTACAGAGAACTCACAAAATTCTAGTAATGAATTTAAAGTACTTTCATCAGGGCTTACCAAACAATCTCACTGATGTCAACCCACTAGTGCCTCACTATAGCAGGGATACATCTAAGGTATATGAACATACTACTTCCAAGAGCATGATGACACCACGCCTGTTTAGACTGGTTCATTCCCCCATAGACAACATCCAGGTGTTTAAAAATCAAAAAGAACATATGTATTTTTGCAAGGGTAGATGCTGTTTCTTACAGTGTTCGTGAACATCCAGGAGACTGTCTTGGATAGCATCAAGGTGTCTCCCCTCACCTGGCACTTCATGGAGCGTGATATAGATATGTTTGCACTGTCTCATGTGCACTCTCTTGTACTCTCTAACACATACTGCCTCTTGTGGGGCTTGGATGTATGGTCAGGAGCTGTTTCGTGTTAGGAAGGGAACATAAAATCAGTGCATTGTCATAATATGCAGCAAATGGCAGTGCCTATCTGTTTTCAGTCCAATCTGTGCTGGAAGTGGATGTTGACAGTGGGTTTAGTAGGTGCAGGTTAACATGGTAATGAACTCCAACTCTCCTAGAAACTAAACTCCAATAGAAAGGATGTTCCTGCCACCGATACCAGGGATATCATCTCAGTAGTTATCAATTCCTTGTCAGCAACTGTACAAGTCACATTAATGAGTACATGAATATGTTGTCTACTCTCCAAAAATGAAGCGCTTTCAATCCCACATTATACCCACAGAGAATTATACTACCCAGAGACTGTAAAACGTTATATCGATACATGTACCTTAAACATACCACAGCAAAGTTCATAAAATATCTGCTGGTCAAAAATAAAGCTCTTCAAGAGTAAGCAATCCCTTTACTGTCTTGAATATCATCAAATATGGAGTCCACAATAGATTATTTTCTTACTGTGACCCTCAATTCCAGCCAATTGTGAAAGAGTAGCAATCTCCATGATTCAACAAAGGTATCTGGATTTTAGGAGTTCGACCCTAAACATGGGATTGAAGTAGCTTTATTGGCAGGTTGGTGCTTAGTTCCAACTTTACATTATTCTATACTCTTCCTTTTTGAACTAACATTCCAGGGTCATGGTTTTCAATGATGCAGCAGGGGCAGCACCCTGTATATTTTACTGCCCAAATAGGAGCCATGGTGGGCCAATTTTATATTTGTATTTAAGTCCAGAACACCTTTGCTATGCCACCCCAGTCATCTTTGACATGACTTGGCCATCTTTAAAATAGCTTTAAACAATTGTGAAAGTATGGAGGTATCTTATATAGACTATTCTGGTGCAACTATTTCTTAGTATTGGAAAGGGGGGTTGAGGGGGGTGAAACCCTACTAAGCAGCAAACACAATTCTTGTCAGGGTGAAACACAATCAAACTCTAAATTAACCTGTGTTTAACCCTCTGGTGGCTTGGCGCATAAGCAGAAAGGCTTAAATTAGAGGCAATGTGTTAAGCATTTATGTAGCATTTCAAACAGTAATAAAGTGATAAAACAACACAAGAAAAATCCCACACTTATTAGAACAATATAGTAAAATAAAATGTAATAAATTATGTGTTAGACCAAAATGACAAAAATCCAATAAGAAGAACTAGGGATATGCAATTTTAAAGATGTAAGTGAAAACAGTGCCTAAAAGCACGAAGTACCAATTGTGGTTATCTGATCGTGCTGGACCGGAACAAAGTCACAAGTTCAGGTCCCACCGCGATGGAACGTGGGTTGGATACAGGGACCAGTTTATCCCCCCTGAACAAAATACTTCAATCCTGGTTTGCAGAGCATTGCAAGATCCTGTGTTGAGGATGGGTCATGCAGCAGCAGTTCTTAGGCAGCTGCAGTGCTGTGATGCAGAGTCCTACGTTGTCGACTAGGAGGCCACTGATGAAGGGCTCATGATGCGAAGTCCTGCGTCGAGGGTACGTCATGCAGCAGCAGTTCTGAGGAATTTGTGGGCTATGGTACAAAGTCATTCGAAACTGCAGGTTGCAATAAGAGGTCCTGTGCTCTGGTGCAGCAGTTCTGACACAGCTGGGACGAGATGCATTGCAGTGGTGTGGCACCACATGGGGGTAAGATGCACAGTAGGCATTATCCAGGTGCTGGGGTCAAGGTAGTTGGGGCAAGTCTGTCCTTGAGGCCCTGATCAGGATGCCAGCCTACTAGTGGTCCTTAGTCACCAAGGTTGGTTCAAGGCCACAACATTTAGAATCTGAGGTGCAAATGTATCCAATATTTTTACCTTACCATGCCAACGCTCTGTTTGGCGTGCATATCGACGATGCCTTGCAATCAGTCAAGGCTGACTCTGACACTGCAAGAGCTTTTGGCACATTACAGTTTCGAAAGAACACACTTGAGAGGGACCGGCAAAAGAGACCTTGTCTGTATCAAGGAGGATAACAGAGGTATCAGACTTATCAGCCCTCTGAGTAGCCCTTAGGCTAGCTTACCTACCATGACAACAATCTGGTGTTGTCTATGCCATCCTGTGGGAGAAATAATTCCAAAGTTTGGTCAAATATGGCATAAAATAGCATCAGACAAATAAGTCCTGGATCTCATCACATATAGTTAGATGTTAGAGCTCACCCAGATTCCGCGCACTACTCCACCAAAACGTGGGTGCCCACCTCATCTCTATTTGCTTTGGAAGGGAGAGCTAGTTGGGCTAACCAAAGGTTCCATAAAGAAAGGCCGACATTCTCAGCAAGGAACGGGCTACTATTCTCTGTTTTTCCTAATAGACACGATAGGAGTTGCGATCCATTATAGACCTATGGAAATTAAACAAGTATTTCCGGAAACAATCCATTTACATGGTCATCCTTTCCGGCACCATATGACAGCTCTGAATTTACAGAATTCATATTTCCACATTCCCACCCATGCATCAAAGTTCTCCCATTTGGCTTCCGATCAGCTTTTTTCATTAAGGACAGTCATCAGGTATTATCCTACTTTGACACCTTGTTGATAAAAGCACCAACAGCATTTCAAGCATCCAGGGCCACAGAGGCTTGCCTAAGGTTAGTTCACAAACTAGGTCTCCTTGTGGATTATCAAAGATCCTCAACTCCTCCATCCAGGAAGATACTGTTCCTTGCCGCAACATTAGATACTGTCCAAGAAAAAGACCCTCAATATGACCCTGGCAGTCTTCTGATGGCCCTGGCCACAGTGGTGGTTTCATCGCCGACGGGCTGGTGCTGAAGACCCCTACATTATGAGTGTGGCGGGTTGGGCTCCCAGCGGGAAAGCACCAGCAACGAGGAAGCTGGCTCTGAATGCAGCCTGCGGAGTTGCTGGTGTGCGACGGGTGCAGTTGCACCCGTCGTGATTTTCAGTGTCTGCCAAGCAGACACTGAAAATCTCAATGGGGCCCCCAGGGGCCCCACGACACCCGTTCCCGCCATCCTGTTTCTGGCGGTGAAAACCGCCAGAAACAGGATGGCGGGAAGGGGGTCGGAATCCCCATGGCGGCGCTGCTTGCAGCGCCGCCGTGGTGGATTCCCTGGGGCAGTGGGAAACCGGCGGGAAACCGCCGGTTTCCCTTTTCTGACCGCAGCCTTACCGCCGCGGTCAGAATTGCCCCAGAAGCACCGCCAGCCTGTTGGCGGTGCTTCCGCAGCACTCTGCCCTGGCGGTTTTCAACCGCCAGGGTCAGAATGACCGCCTATATTCCCTTAGGAGGTAAGCAAATTACACAATATATACACTAGTAACCAAAAACAGGTAAATACAGGGTAGGAAAACAATGCAAAAATGGAAAAATCACAAAAGGTTGCAATGGGCCGAGGGGGACACAAACCATATACTAAAATCGTGGAATGCCAAAGTCGGTTTCCCACCTAAGCAAGTGTAGTGTGTAGAGGGGCTCTGGGAGTGTAAGAAAACACCAAAGGTAAGTAATGTACCCCACCCCGAGCCCAGGAAAGCAAGAGTACAACACACCAAGTTTCCAAAAAACACTAACAGAGATGTTATAAAAGATAATGCAAGAACCAGAAGAGACTGCAAGACACCAATAATGGATTCCTGGACCTAAAGACCTGTGGAAGAAGAGGACCAAGTCCAAGAAGCACTGAAGAGTCCAGGGAGAACAGGAGCCTCTGTTAACCCGGATGAAGGTGCAAAAGAAGAACTACCAGTGAGAAGACAAAGTCAGTATTGGACCAAAGAAGACAGATGCGGGTTCCTGGTTGGTGCTGAAGATGTCCCACGCCAGATGGATGAATGCAGTATGGTTTACGTTGCTGGATTCCACCAACAAGCCTTGGCACACGCAAAACACGCGGTTTACGGAAAATGGTGCTGCCTGGGACCAGGAGGGACCTGGTGGCCTCCACCCAGGAGGGGGAGACAGAGGGGACTCTCAGCAATTCAGAAAGCCCCCAGAAGACCAGGCATCGTGCACAGAAGTCCCACAGCACGGGGACAAAGGAGGTGCAAATGGATGCCCATGCAGCACAACACAAATGATTCCCACGCTGCCGGAGAACCACTCAGGGAGCTGTGCATCGCAGGATGGAGTGCTGGGGGCCTAAGCTGTGCTGTGCATGAAGAAGTTCTTGGAAGGCTGCACACAAGACTTGGCAACTGCATGTCACGTGGTGCATGTGGGTACTGTCTTGTATGGGGAGGCAAGCTCTTACCTGTACCAAAGTTGGACAGCTAGACGTTGGGACTGCCGGAGTCACTTTAGTACACCATCCGTGTTGCTGGATCCACGCCTTTCATCTGGAGAGAGGACCCAAGCCACCTGTCGTCGCTGTAGAGAGGTGCCTGCTGAATCAGGGAAGAGACTCCGTCACTCCATGGGAGATTCCTTCAGTTCTTCTGGTGCAGGCTGAAAACAGGCAGTTCTCGAGGATGCATGACCTGGAAACCGTTGCAGTTGCTGGCAGGAGCTGAAGATACAATGTTGCAGAAGTAGTCTTAGCTTCTTTGTTGCAGTTTTGTAGAGTTCCTGGCACAGTCAGCGGTTGATCTGTCGGAAGAAGATGAAATAAAGGATGCAGAGGATTCCTGTGGGAGTCTTGCAATCCGAATCTGAAGAAAAACCCAGAGGAGAGACCATAAATAGCCCTGAGAGGGAGATTGGTCACCTAACCTGGAAAGGACGTATCAGGAGGGGTCTCTGATGTGGTCTACTGGCACTGCCCACTCAGATGCTCCCAGAGTGCCCCACCACCTTGGAATCCATGATGGCAAAACCCAGGGACACTCTGGAGGAGCTCTGGGCACCACCCCTGGGGTGGTGACGGACAGGGGATTGGTCATTCCCCTTTCATTTGTCTAGTTTTGCGCCAGACCAGGGAGTGGGGGTCCCTGAACCTGTGTAGATTGGATTATGTAAGGAGGGCACCATCTGTGCCCTTCCAAGAATTTCCAGAGGCTCTGGGAGGATACCCCTCCCATGGTTGTACTTACCTATTTCCAATGGGGGAGGGTGTAATATCACTCTCCTAAAGGAAATGCATTGTTCTGCCTTCCTGGGATTGAGCTGCTCAACCCACAGGAGGGCAGAAGCCTGACTGTGAGGTGGCAGCAGCTGGGGCTGCAGTGACAACCTCAAAAGGCTGGTATGGCAGTACTGGGGGCCCACCGTGGAGCCCCCAGAGCGCATGGAATTGTGCAATCAATACTGGAATCAGTATTGGGGTACAATTCCCAGTTGTTAGATACCTTACATGGTCATATTCTGAGTTACCATTGTGAAGCTGTACAAAGGGACTGACCTATGAGCAGTGCACACTTAAAATGGCATCCCCTACTCACGAAGTCCTGCAAAATGGGCCTGGACAATGTGGGGGCACCTCTGCTAGTGCAGGGGTGCCCTCACACACAGGTACTTTGCACCCAGCCTTCACGGTCTGAAGGCCTGACATATAGGTGACTTATAAGTGACCTTGTGCAGTGAAAATGGCTGTGAAAAAATGCATGCACTATTTCATACAGGTTGCAATGTCCTGTAGAAGCCTTTGTATGGGCTCCTTATGGGTGGCAAAAGAAATGCTGCAGCCCATAAGGATCCCCTGGAACTCCAATGCCCTGGGTACCTAGGTACCATAACTAGGGAATTAGAAAGGGGGTCCAGTATGCCAATTTGGAGTGAAATACTGGGTTACCAGTATGGAAGTACAAATTTGGAACCAGAGAGAGCAGGAGCACTGGAGTTCTGGTTAGCAGGACTCCAGTGACACAGTTAAGCATACTGACTGAAACAGTGAAACAAATTGACAAGTAGGCCACAAACCATGAGCACTGGGGTCCTGGCTAGCAGGATCCCAGTGGCACAGTTAAAACACACTGGCAAACACTGACAAAAAGGCCAAAAATGGTGGTAACCATGCTAGAAAGAGGCTACTTTCTCACATAACCCCACCTCTCCCAAACGTAGGACAATAAGGCTAACCTTGGCCAGTTGAGATTTTATTGTCTAAGTGGTGATAAGTTGAGAGTAGCTCTGCAATAGAGTGGTTACTCCCGTTATCATCCACTATATAGTTACTTCCCTATTTGTAAGGTCATTAAAACGTTTTAAAGTGGGGCAGTGTGACTTTCCCTATGATCCTATGTTAAGACAGGGCAGCTGTCCTAAGGATTGCAATGCTAGACAGGGATGCTGTCTCAGCAAGGCCAGAGCAGGGCAAAAAGTTTGACCCCATGGCTCTAAGAGAGTTTAAGGTTGCTGTTCCTCTTGGGTTGGAGCAAGACAGGGCTGCTGTCCTAAAGGCTCCACATAAGGACAGGGCTGCTGTCCTATGTTTTTAGAGGTAGTGCAGGGCTGCTGCTCTAAAGTTTCTCTGGGAGGGCTAGAGGGTTGCTCCAAATTTACTAAAACAGTGCAGTTCTGCTTATCTGTTTTAGTGGTTTCACAGAGAGGGACTTTTACCTCTGGGAGTTTAGCTGTGGTAGCTGTGGACTCCCTTGGTACAGGTTTCACCCCAGGAGAGGTATCTCCTACCACAGGAATGGTATGCTTAGTGGTAGGGTGGGGAAGGGATACTTTGACACCCTTTTTACCTGTGGGGTAGAAGAATCTTGAGGCTTTAGGGTTCCTGCTCTTGTTTGCTTTTTCATTTCACTTGAACTCAGAGGAAGCAATTCCTCAGGGATATCCAGCATGGATGCAAGGATCCTAAACTCTACCTCAGCCCAACCTGAGGCCTCTAGGTCATTACCTAAGAGGCAGTCTACAGGCAAGCTAGGTGATACCACCACCTGCTTTGGGCCAGTAACTCCACCCAACTAAGTTGCACTACAGCTAAGGGGAGAGACTGAGTGGAGTTATTGACATCAGTAACCTGGTACTTCTGTCCAAGGAGGTGTTGTGCAGGTGACACCGGTTTTCTGTCGCCAAAGTGATACTGGCACCTGTGTCCCTGTTGGCCTGGGCCTCAACACCGTTTATTTGAATTGACTGCTTGTACTTATCCATGTTAAGGGGACAAGCAGCCAAGGTGGCAAGGCCAATGCCACCAGGTGAGACCTACCCCAGTTTCTATTATGGCCCCAAATGTGAACCCACCTACACCTTTAGTTTGACTATTGCCAGTAGTCCTACCACTATTACTACTACTACTAGGGGCATTTGACGTTGAAGTTGATGTATTAGTGGTCGTAGGCTCAGGGGCTTTACCTGGGCAGGACGTATGCCCTGGCCTCAGGCCTTTACCTCTGCACACATAGCACCAAGGCTTTTTATTGTGTGTAGAGTGTGAAGAAGAAGAGGTTTTATCCCCACCCGCAGAAGAGTACTGTGGACCTGAAGAAGGATCTTTATGTTTATGTTTGTCCCCATGCTTGTCCTGAGATTTTTTACCATCTTTCTTTTCTCTATCACCCCCTGTATGAGCTTTTCTGCTCACCCTTGTTTTGAACCATTTGTCCGCCTTCTGACCCAATTCTTGGGGAGAGGTCAGATCTGAGTCCCCTAGGTACTGGTGTAACAAATCAGACACACAACTATTCAATATATGCTCTCTCAAAATAAGATTATATAAACCCTCATAGTCAGACACTTTGCTGCCATGTAACCAACCTTCTAAAGCTTTGACAGAACGGTCCACAAAGTCAACCCAATCTTGTGAAGATTCTTTCTTGGTTTCCCTGAACTTGATTTTGTATTGCTCTGTGGTGAGCCCAAAACCATCAAGGAGTGCATTTTTCAGAATGTCATAATTGTCTGAGTCCTCCTCCCTAACAGTGAGGAGTCTGTCCCTTCCTTTATCAGAGAAGGACAAGCAAAGAATAGCAGCCCACTGACTATGAGGGACTCTTTGAACTTTACAGGCCCTCTCAAGTGCAGCAAACCACTTTTGGATATCATCCCCCACCTTGTATGGGGGGGAACAATTTTGTGTAAGTTTCTTGAGTTAATGGTGTCCTCCCTACCTCATAACGTCTAAAACTACTGTTGTTGCTGCCACCATGGGGAACTATCCCCAACCCATGCCTTTCCCTTTCTATAGCTAAGGTTTCCCTACCTAGGGCCAATTGTTGCTGTTTTAGCCTCAGTCTAGCCTCTTCCAATCTCAGATTTTTGAGTTCCCTGTCTAGGGAGTTATCCTCAGGATTGGATGTGTGAGACCCTTCAGAGACTGAGGTGATATGGGAATGAGCAGAGGATGATCTTTCCCTGGCTTGTGTAACCCTAGTAACCTGGCCTATGGGTGTGACACTACATGGTTTACCAGGGGGAAGATCTTGGGAAGGACCCTCCCCTGCATACTCAGGACTCTCTCCTGATTCTACCTGGTTAGAATCCCCCTCTATCTCCTCTACCTGGTGACCAGACTGTTCTTGGCCATCCTGGAGAAGGAGATTTAAAAGGAAATCTTTATTAGGGTTCTTCCCAATCCCTAGGCTACTCTCTTAGCAAAGCCCTCTCAAACCTTTAAAGTTTAGGTTCTCATAAGTGGTTTTGACAACCCTAGGGGTGGCCTCAGAGAAAGACATAGTGATAGAAAAGTTAGAATAAAGTGAAAGGAAAGAAAATACCTACTATTCTAACTTTTAGAAATGTAGAATGCAAGTGCAACTACTAGGTATATGTTTTTATAGCCCCAAGTATAGATTACTGTTGGACCTGGCCCTTTTACAGGGTCATTCCCCAGACTTTTTGAAGACTTTTTGCTTTTTGCCTCCTTATTTTTCAGTCCTTTGTTGGCTGACGTAATGACTCTGAGCACTTTTTCACTGCTAACCAGTGCTAAAGTGCATGTGCTCTCCCATGTAAAATTGGTATGATTGGCTTATACCTAATTTACATATTTAATTTACCTATAAGTCCCTTGTAAAGCGGTATCCCTATACCCAGGGCCTGTAAATTAAATGTTACTAGTGGGCCTGCAGCGCTGCTTGCGCCACCCACTGAAGATGCCTTTCAAACCTATCTCAGGCCTACTAGCGCAGGGCCTGTGTGCGCAGTTTTCTGCCACAGGGACCTGGCATCTAAATTTACTTTCCAGGCCCAGAACTCCCCTTTTACTACATGTAAGTCACCCCTAAGGTACGCCCTAGCTAGCCCTATGAGCAGGGTGCCATGTATGTAGAAGGCAGGGCATGTGCCAGGTTGCGTGGCCTGTCCTGGTAGTGACAAACAGCCTAACTTGGTGTCTCACTGCTGTGAGTGCTGCCCTCTCATAGGATTGCATTAGAAATGCCCTGCCTTAGGTGTAAGGGGTATTGTCTGATTTATGAGGGGTAGCGTAGGCATGTTTTGTATGGTTGGAATAGTGATGAGAAATGCTGCTTACAGGTGTAGGTTTTTTTTTTTATTACTATTACAGAAATGCCACTTCTAGAAAGTGCGCATGTATCTGTGCTTATGACTCTGGTCTTTTTGCAGCTTGCCTCCAATCCACGTCTGGGCAGACTGACAGCTTGGGCTTTGTGCATTCTTTTCAGACAGCCTGTACACAGGGAGTCTGGAGGTGTCACAGAGGTGCATCTACATATTGTATAGACTTCCTTGGCTGAGAGAAGGGGGAGGCAGGGCACACCTGCATTTGTAAAGGCTGTGCCCTGGCCTCGCACAATAGGGTTGTTTACCCCCCACTGATGTTTGGAGCCTATGCTGGAGAAGAGAAAGGGCACTCCCAGAACCAGTTGTAACTGGTTGGAACCCCCTCTCCTCCCCATTGTAAAACACACTATAAACTTTGTATAAGTACAGGGGAATATTCCCCACAATTTAGACATTCTTTGGACATTTTTGGGACTTGAAACTGGACACAGGACGCTGCTAAATGGACTCACCAGGAAACCACCTTAGACTGCTGCTGCTGTGCTGACATGTGACCTGCCTGGTCACTAGGAGGAACTGCCACCATCTGCATTCCTTGTGCTGGTCTGTGTTTGGGCCTAGTACCCCTTCGCTAACCTCCCCTCTGTCTCCAGGAGCAGGGTGCTGTGGCCCTGACCCCGGCAACTTTTCCCTGCACGAGGAGTGCTGACTCGATGGATCCTTAGCGTTTTGAGAGCGCTCTTTTGTGCCCCATTGCGCTATGAGGTGCATTTCCATGCTGGATAATCACCACCGCAGCCCGGGCTACAAATATGGCCTTGGCGCTTTGAAAAGCGCTTCCTGGCTGCCCCAAAATCACTGCTGCAGCCCGGGCATCATCTTCTGAAGAAGCGCGAGTATCGCGCACCTTCCAGTGCCCCCGGGGCACGAGAAAAAGGTAACCCAAGCAAGCATGCTCCTATCGGTACTCCCGGGGCACTTGGAGTGCCCCCGGGGCACCAGCCGCCCTCTATTCTCTACCAGATCACCGCGGCGGCCCGGGAATCAAACCAGAAACACTTGCGCACCACATCGGGTGCGGGCGAGTGTGTATCTGTGGCATCAGGAGGGAGAGAGACCTCATCAGAGGTTTTCTCAGGATCCCAGGGCCGCCCCTGAGGAGCAGGACTTGGGGGGAGGCGAGGGGAAGGCCCCACTACCCCTGGTCTCTGCCATAGGAGCGGGACACTCCTTTTTTGAAACTGGGCATTATTCATTGAGAACGGGAAAGGGAGGCCTCGACGAAGGCCCCTTCCTCTCGCCCCCATTTCTGTTGTTGGTCCTTGCCTGGCCCGCACCCTTTGTGAAGGGTGTGCCAAGGCCGAGGGAGGCCCCCACAGAGATTGCGGGCCCCAGGAGGGGCCCATTTTTTGCAACAGAGAGGGTGCAGTCCGCCCCTCTCCCCCAGGAGCACCGCATGGCCCCTGTTTCGTAAATAGGAGCGCCGGGGGCCCCCATGCTCATCTTGGCACTAGAAGTGCCTTTTCTTCATAAAACCAGGTACTTTTAAGGATATTTGCTCCATGAACTTAATATGGACCATGGGGGGTTTATATGTGTCCTACTTGCTTTTATGGCGGTATATATGTGTGCTGATGTTCCTTTTATGGGCATGACATGCTGATATATATTTGATGACTTGTGATATGTTCTCTAATGTTCCTTTTATGGATATTTACAAGGTATTCATGAGTACATATATTTCTTTACTGTAATTCCTGACTACTGCTTATGTTGCAGAATCCTGAGTACTTACGTGCTCTAATGTGACTACTGCTTATTCTTGCAATCAATCAATCAATGTATTTGTAGAGCGCATTACCCACCCGTAAGGGTCTCAAGGCGCTGAGGGGAGGGGTGCTGCTACTGCTCGAATAGCCAGGTTTTGAGGTGCTTCCTGAATGTCAGCAGGTCTTTGGTCTGTTGTAGGAGCAAAGGAAGGGTGATCCAGGTCTTGGCAGCGAGGTGGGAGAAGGATCTGCCTCCAGTGGTCGCTCTTCGGATGCGTGGGACGGTGGCGAGAGTGAGGTCGGCTGAGCAGAGTTGGTGGGACAGGGTGTGGAAGGTGAGTCGTCTGTTGAGGTAGGCTGGACCGATGTTGTGGAGTGCCTTGTGCGCGTGGGTGAGGAGCTTGAAGGTTATCCTTTTGCTGACGGGGAGCCAGTGTAGGTCTCTCAGATGGGGAGTGATGTGGCTGTGGCGGGGGCATTGAGGATCAGGCGTGCGGAGGCGTTTTGTATGCGTTGCAGTCGTTTGAGGAGTTTGGCCAGGGCTCCTGCGTAGAGGGCGTTTCCGTAGTCAAGTTTGCTGCTGACGAGGGCTTGGGTGACTGTTCTTCTTGTCTCTGTGGGGATCCATCTGTAGATCTTGAGGAGCCTGCAGAGGGTGTTGAAGCAGGATGAGGAGACAGTGCTGACTTGCTTGGTCATGGAGAGTGTTGAGTCGAGGATGACGCCCAGGTTGCGTGCATGGTTGGTGGGTGTCAGGGCTGCTCCCAGAGTACCCAGAGTAATCGGCCACCAGGAGTCATCCTAGGCTGAGGGGTTGGCGCCGAGGATGAGGACCTCTGTCTTTTCTGAGTTCAACTTCAGTTTGCTGTTCCTCATCCATTCGGCGACAGCCTTCATTCCTTCGTGGAGGTTGGATTTGGCAGTGAGGGGGTCCTTGGTGAGGGAGAGGATCAGTGGGGTGTTGTTGGTGTAGGAGATGATGTCGAGGTTGTGTAGCCGGGTGACGTTGGCGAGTGGGGCCATGTACACGTTGAATAGTGTAGGGCTGAGGGACGGTCCTTGGGGGACGCCGCAGATGATTTTGGAGGCTTTGGATCAGAAAGGGGAGAGGCGGACACTCTGGGTTCTGCCAGAGAGAAAGGAGGTGGTCCAATCCAGAGCTTTGTCCTGGATCCCTGCGTTATGGAGGCGTGTGCGTAGGATGCAGTGGCAGACGGTGTCGAAGGCGGCCGAGAGGTCCAGGAGGATGAGGGCCGCGTTTCGTCATTGTCAAGCAGGGCCCTGATGTTGTCGTCGATGAGGGCAGTTTCGATACTGTGGTTGCTGCGGAACCCTGACTGGGAATGGTCCAGGATGTTGTTTTCTTCGAGGTAGTGGGTCAGTTGTCTGTTGACGATCTTCTCAATGACCTTGGCCGGGAGCAGGGAGATGGGACGGAAATTCTTGAGGTGTCTCGGGTCCGCCATGGGCTTCATGAGTATTAGTAACTTGGGTAACGTTCTGACAACTGCTAAGGTAGCAGGGTATTACTGACGTGTAATGTTGGTCTAATTATGTTTTGTGCAATACTGTTTATTTTTACACAGCTCAGTGTTGTGTTTACTTTGTGGTGTACATCTTGCGTCACGTGTGTTGTGTGTGTTGTGCGTGTTGTGCAAACGCTTTACACATTGCTTCCGGGTTAGGCCTGACTGCTCGTACCAAGCTACCAAGGGGGTGAGCAGAGGTTATCTTGGACGTGTAACTCCCTTGCCCTGACTAGAGTGGGTGGGTTCTGTCTGGCTTAGGTGCATACCCTAGCCAACCCGCAACCCCATTTCTAACAATTACCCTATCCTGTAGAAAGCACCGTTGACAGAGTGATAAGGCAATTGCAAGTACTTATCCCATCACTGCACCACCAATGTAGGAGGCTGGCCTGGTTTGTAATGGGTACCAAGGGATACCAGGTCCAGTTATCCCTTATTAGTGAAATGAAATCAGTGTCTAGAAACCAGGCTGTCAGAGGTAGCTGTAGGAAGAGCAGCCAAGGTTGAACTAGGAGAGATGCAAAGCTCTTGCAATACCACTGTAGTCACACAGTACTCACACACATAAGAGACAATTCTCAGGTTTACAAAAATAAAGGTACTTTATTTTGGTGACACAAATACCAAAGTTACCATAGAGACTATTCTACCTTAGGAGGTAAGTAATACACAAATTCTATGCACTAGTATGCAGAAATATGCATAAAAACAGTTACAAAACAGTAACATTTATGAAAATCACAATAGATAGAAATAGCTCTAGGGGGACCACAAACCATATACTAAAAAAATGGAATGCTAAATTCGGTCCCCCACTGAGGTAAATGTAGTGTGTAGAGGGGAGCTGGAAGTACTAGGAAAGCCCAAAGGTAAGTACCACAACCCACTCCAGCGACCAGGAAAGCAGGAGTAAGTCACTGTAAATTCCCCAGATCACACACAGAGAAGAACAGATGAATAATGTAAAACCCAGAGGAGATTGCAAGACACCAACAGTGGATTCCTGGACAAGAGTACCTGTGGAAGAAGGGGACCAAGTCCAAGAAGCACAGCAGAGTGGAGGAAGGGCAGGCGCCCCTGTCCACCAGACTGAAGGTGCAAGAGGTGAGTCAACGGTGAAGAAGGAGAGTCAGCACTGCACCCAAGAAGATGAAGTCGAGTTCCTGGAGGTTGCAGGTGATGTCCCACACTGGAAGGAGGATTGCAGTAATTTTTGCATCTGCTGATTCTGCCAACAAGCCTTGGCACACGCAAACCTCGTGTTTAGCAGAAAGTGGAGCTGCCGGGGACCAGGAGGAACCAGATGGACTCTACACAGGAGGGGGAGTCAGAGGGGCCCTCAGCAACATATAGAGCCCACAGAAGACCAGGCAGGACCCACAGGAGTCCCACAGAGTGGGGCAGGAAAGTCACAGAAGAGGCCCATGAAGCAGTACGAAAAAGAACCACTCAGGGAGCTGTGCGTCACAGGATGGTGTGCTGGGGGCTGGAGCTTCAGGATGCCTGAAGATTTCATGGAAAGGATGCCAATAAAACTATGCAGCTGCAAAGGACACGGTGCATGGGGGTACTGTCCTACGTGGGCAGGCAAAGGCTTACCGCCACCCAAGTTGGACAGCTGGAAGAGAGGACCGTCGGGACCACTTCAGTCTACGACCCTTGATGCAGGATCCATGCAGCTCAGCAAAAGTGGGAATCCACGCAGCTGGTCGTCATTGCAGTTGATGCCTCCAGAAGTAAGGGGTGACTCCTTCACCCCAAGGGAGATTCCTTCATCCTTCTGATGCAGGCTTAAGACGGGTTGTCCTCAGAGGATGTACGAATGGGAAAATGTTGCAGTTGCTTGAAGGAGGTGGAAATACAATGTTGCAGGAGGTGCCTTGCTTCTTTGTTGCAGATTGTAGGGTCCTGAAGAGTCCAGATGTAGTTTCTTCGGTCAGAAGTCAAAGTGGAGGTTGCAGAGGAATCCTGCTGGAGTCATGCAATCCGAATCTGAAAGGAGGATTGGTCACCTAGCTGGGTGACCACCTATCAGGAGGGGGCTCTTAGGTCACCTGCTGGCACTGGCCACTCAGATGCTCCCAGAGTTCCGTGCCAACTTGGAATTCAAGATGGCAAAACCCAGGGACCCTTTGGAGGAGCTATGAGCACCACCCCATGGGTGGTGATGGTCAGGGGAGTGGTCACTCCCCTTTCCGGTGTCCAGTTTCGCACCAGAGCAGGGACTGGGGGTCCCTGAACTGGTGTAGACTGGTTTATGCAAGGAGGGCACCACATGTGCCCTTCAAAGCATTTCCAGTGGCTTCGGGAGGCTACCCCTCCCAAGCCTGTAACACCTATTTCCAAAGGGAGAGGGTGTAACACCCCTCTCCCAAAGGAAATCCTTTGTTCTGCCTTCCTAGGCTTGAGCTGCTCAAGCAACAGGAGGGCATAAACCTGTCTGAGAAGTGGCAGCAGCTGGGGCTGCCCAGGAAACCTCAGAATGCTGGAATGGCAATACTGGGGCCCTCTAAGGAGCCCCCAGAATGCATGGAATCATACAACTCATGCTTGCAAAAGCCTTGGGGATGATCTCAACATGTTTGATACCAAACATGCCAATGTTCGGAGTTACCATTATGTAGTTGGACATAGGTATTGATCTACGTCCAGTACACGTGAAAAATGGCATCCCCACACTCATGAAGTCTGGGGAAATGGTCCTGGAGGTTGTGGGGCACCTCTGCTAGTGCACAGGTGCCCTCACACACAGGTACTCTGTACCCTGCCTTCAGGGCTGGAGGGCCTGCTATATGGGTGACTTCTAAGTGATCTGGTGGAGTGTAAATGGCAGTGAAAGGGTGCATGTACCTTTTCACGCAGGCTGCCATTACAGTCCTGCAGAAGCCTTTGCATGGGCTCCCTATGGGTGGCAAAAGATATGCTGCAGCCCATAGGGATGCCCTGGAACCCCAATGCCCTGGCTACCTAAGTATCATATACTAGGGCAGTGGCTCCCAAACTTTTTTGTCCTGCAGCTCCCTTGACTTATTAGCCATTGGCCATGTCTCCCAGTTGTCACTTTTTTTTTTTACGGTGAGGGGATGTAAGCCAGGCCTCTGGAGCACTTCCATTTTTCTCCCTGAAAATAATTGGGATGAAGCCGATAAAGAGCTTCTGCGACAGGTGTGTCTTCCATTCTCCCCCACATTGCATTCCCAATTGGATTACTCTGGCCACAAGTGCACATTACAAAAACTAACAAGTTTGATTTATTTGCACTGTGATTCTTTATTTTTCATACTACATTACAGCTTAGTTCTGAATGTAACGTCTTTAGAATGGAGCAGTATGCTGGTATGAAAGAGAAAAAATTGCAATGCAAATAAATCAAACTTGTTAGGTCTTTGCAGTGTTACAATGTAAATTGTAAAACCCATGATGTTTGGTTTGCTTCCACTGCAGGTCTTTCTTTTTCATACTACCGTGCGGCTTCCTTGGCTCTATGGTAGTATGAAATAGAAATACTCGCAGTGGAAGCAGGGCCTAATTTGAGACTGTGGTATCCGGTATAGGGCACCAGCACTTATTTTTGAGGGCCGGCACTTATTTTTCTGCATCAGGCATTTACTGCGATCAAAAGATACACATGGGAAAGACGGAAGAAGAGAAGGCGGGAAGATCTCCTCACTGGGAGAAATCAGAAAGCTGCAAGAGTGAGCTGAAGGGGCAGGTAGAGGCTGTAAATGTATTAAAGAGGCACAAGATGGCTTTAGAATTATGCTGCTTCAGTATTCAGTGCTTGCACATTTAATTGCAGCAGCCGCATATTTCAGAGGAGAGCTTTCATTACTGGCACGTTTTTATTTACAAATTAAGCACCAACTTGATGGGTTTTACAATTTACAACATAACATTCTACAAACCTAACAAGTTTGATTTATTTGCACTGTAATTATTTTTCATACTAACTACCATATGACTCCGTTCTAAACCTAACAAGGCTTTAGAATGGAGCTGTGCAGTAGTATGAAAGAGAAAGAATAGCAGTGCAAATAAAGCACACTTGTTAGGGTTTGCAATGTTACGATGTAAATTGTAAAACCCATCAAGTTTGATTTGTTTACACTGCAAGTCTTTCTCTTTCATACTACTGTGTGGCTTTGTTGTCTGTACAAAGTGATGCTTTCTTTTTCATGCTACTGCACGGCTCTGTTCTAAACGTAACATGGCTTTAGAATGGAGCCGTGCAGTAGTATGAAAGAGAAAGAATCCCAGTGCAAATAAACAAAACTTGTTTGGTTTTTGTAATGTTATGTTGTAAATTGTAAAACCCATCAAGTTTGATTTGTTTACACTGCAAGTCTTTCTCTTTTATACTACCGTGTGGTTTTGTTAGCTGTACGATGGTAAGAAAGAGAAAGACTCAAAGTGGAAACACATCAAACTTGATGGGTTTTGCAATTTACAACTTAACATTGCAGCAACCTAACAAGTTTGAATTATTTGTACAGTGATGCTTTATTATTCATGCTACTGCACGGCTCCGTTTTAAACGTAACATGGCTTTAGAATGGAGCCGTGCAGTAGTATGAAAGAGAAAGAATTGCAGTGAAAAAAACAACATGTTAGGGTTTTGCAATGTTATGATGTAAATTGTAAAACCCATCAAGTTTGATTTGTTTACACTGCGAGTCTTGCTTTCAGCCAGTGAAAGCATTTCCAATGTTCCTAAGGTGTGTGCTGTGCCCCTGGTGAGTTCTGACAGCGCACCGGGGTGCTGCAGCACACACTCTGGGAAACACTGTACTAGGGACTTATAAGGGGGCACCAGTATGCCAATTGTGGGTGAAATACTGGGTTACCAGTATGCAATAACCATACTTTAATGGAGAGAGTAGACACAGTCAAACACACTAACAAACAGGCCAAAAGTGGGGGTAACCAAGCTAGAAAGAGGCTACTTTCCTACACCTCCCAAGTCCAGTAACACCTATTTCCAAAGGGAGAGGGTGTAACACCTCTCTCCCAAAGGAAATCCTTTGTTCTGCCTTCCTGGGCTTGAGCTGCTTAAGCAATACAAGGGCAGAAACCTGTCTGTGAGGTGGCAGCAGCTTGGGCTGCCTGGAAAACCTCAGAAGGCGGTAGGAGCAATGCTGGGGGTCCTCTAAGGAGCCCCCAGAGTGCATGGAATCATACAACCAATACTTGCAATAGTATTGGGGTATGGTTCCAACGTGTTTGATACCAAAGATGCCTAAGTTTGGAGTTACCATTATGTAGCTGGACATAGCTAGTGACCTATGTCCAGTAAACGCGTAAAATGGAGTCCCCGCACACACAAAGTCCAGGAAAATGGATCTGGAGTTTGTGATGGCACCTCTGCAAATTCAGGGGTGCCTTCACACACAGGTACTTGCACCCTGCCCTCTGAACTTAGAGGACATACCATAGAGGTGACTTATAGTGACCTGCTGCCTTGGTCTTTAGTGAAAACAGGTGAATGTACCTGGTTTACGTGGACTGCAATGCCAGGCCTGCGCATGGGCTCCCTGTGAGTGGCAGAATAACTGATGCAGCCTATAGGGATCCCCTGGAACCCCAATGCCCTGGGTGCCTGGATACCATATGCTAGGGGAATACATGGGAGCACAAGTATGCCAATTGTGGGATGAAATACAGAGTTTTGAGAGAAAGAGTCCTGGAGTCCTGGTTAGCAGGATCACAGTGAACACAGTCAAACACACTGGCATCAGGCAGAAAAAGGGAGTAACCATGCCAAGAAAGAGGGTACTTTCCTACAGAAACCTTGTGGCACATCACACACAAGTGGTAGTGCTTGGAAGTAGAATGATCTATCCCACACCGGAAAACGTTGGTCCTTCAACAAAAGAGGTCAGCCACCTCCAGGCATGATGTGTTATAACTGAGTCAACCAATTTCTCTAGAAGATTGTGTGAGCTAGCATGTTAAATGCTGAGGTGAGATTCAACAGGATCAAATCCAAGAACCACCTTGATCAAGTTTCCATTTAAGCTCTTCTAATACCACCATAAGTGCTGTCTCTGTACCTGAACCTGAATCTGGTTTGCGAACATAGAAGATGCCATTATTTTCCAAGAACTGAGAGTGTTGCTTGTTTGCATGACGGTCCATGATTTTGCCCAGATATGGAGGCAAAGAGATTGGCCTATGGTGTGTAAAGGGTTCATGGTGGGTTTCTTCAATAATTGTTTCACCACTGCCTGGTTCCAGGATTTGGAACCTGATCTTACTCCAGCGAGTAGTTTAAGATCTTCCTTATCACAATAAGACCAGGACTTGCTGCCCTTAGAAATGTGAAAGGTGCGTAGGATCCAGTGGGGATCCAGAATTAACATTGGTTATTAAAGTAAGCAGATCCCCATCCTGTATCCCTTAGAAGGCAGAGAGCATATGTTAACTATAGAGGTCTTGAATGGCAGATAAATTCTCAGTTGACCAAGATTCCAGACCTTGAAAAGATGCATAGATAGTAGAAATTCTGTTTGAAAAAAAGCGAAATAGATCATTTACTTGTGCCTTGACGCTGCTTTTCTGGGATTCAGGTCTTCTGGGTGCATCATAGATTTTACTATAGAGAACACCTCTTTAGCTGAGTTTGCCACAGTATCAATTTTATGTGTAAAATAATCGGCCAGGGTACATATCGTCCACTAATGATAATTGTTAGTAGCTTTTCTGTAGACTTTTTAGATCTCGCAGCTTATGATTTCCTCCAAATTCTTTTTTAGTCTTTAATAGTTTTTTTATTTATTCTCTTAACTGGGATTTAAATCACATGGCTGTTCACTTTTTATATTGCCAGTTGTTTTCCTAAAGGAATCAGTTAGTCTAGACGTGAGGTAATTCAGTCCTCTAACTTATGATCCATATTTACCATACTGCTGTCCAGTTTAGGCTTAGTGTTTGACAGAACTTGCTCATACTCTGTGCTATTGAACTTGGACCAGAGTCTTTTGACCCTGACTACTTTCTTCCATTTAACAGAAGGGGGAGATGCTGCCAGTAAAATAGGGACCACCAGGTAATTAAACCTGATTAATGGAAAAGGTTGATTAACTATTAGATTTGGTGAATTTGAGATTACTGGATCTAGGAGGTGGATTATCTTGTGTATGGTGTATTTTACCAACTGTGCCAGCTGATAGGCCTCTAGGTATTTTAGTAAATTGGACACAATAATGTAGTGCACATTATTTAGATAAACGCTCAGATCTCCTAGAAGGGTAAAACGTGAGATTTGTATGGCTTGGGGTTCCAGCAGTAGTGCTTCTGCTGGCAGAAACCATGGCCGAAGGAGCCCATCCGCCACAAGCTTGCTTTGTCACAGTAGGGCTGCCCGTCCTGATTTGTCCTTCCTGAGGTTGATGCCCACGGCATGGAAACAAAAAAAATGTCACTTTATGTCAGGGACATAGATGTTTTCTTTCTCAGAAACAATTTAGGTACGCAACAAACAGCTGAAACCTGTGAGAAAGATTATAACGGGTGGCCCTCTCATAGATTATGACACAGGAAAGTGCAATCACCTTCACTGCAGAGGGGAAGCCTTTTCCTACCACTCCACAGCAGAGTCTCCTTTCTTCTTGAACCTGCAATAAACTGAAGACATGGCTTATCAGTTAACCACCTACCATAGGTAGGGCTAGGCACACACCACCTTGCGATTGTCATTTTTGTTGACCAAAAGACGGGTTGCGATGAACTTGGGGGAAGAGTGCAATACCCACTAAACATCAATGGTTGCCTGATACATCTTTCTGTAAGGAACAATTGGAACTCTATGCTGCAAGAACTGCCAGCACTCTCACGACCCAAGAACATATAGGGTCCCCTCACTGCATATTTCTCCAGTATTGGATCTTTCATAGATTCACATGCTTGAATCATCCCCGTCGTCGAGGTGGGAGCCTCACGGTAAACTTAAATATATAAAAAGCAGTAAGTCAGTAAAAGTAAAACCAGTAGGCCCTAGTAGGCCTCATAGGGTATTTTACAGTCTATCCACTTTGTTTTGTGAAAAGACCCAAACTTGAGTATCAACCAATCAGGATTCAGCCCCTCCCAAACACTCCCAACAGAGGCTGAATTCCCTCAGATTTTCTACCGCACGTCGTGTGAAGGGAGTCTCCCTGAGCTCTGCTCAGTTTTTTTCCTATTTTCTGACTGAAGATTGTTTTTTCTCTCAGGAAACTAGTTACAACTTTACTATGTCTGAAAAGGCAAAGAAGGGTCTGTTCAGAGACTGTGACAACTGTGGGAAGAAGAGACTACATATTGATGACCCCCACAAGAAGTGTATTTATTGCCTTCATCCAGACCATAAGGTGAGAGACTGCAAAATCTGTTGCACCTTTAGTCAAAAAACCCTCAAAGACCGAGAGGGTAGACTTCTCTTATGGCTGCAAAAACAGAAAGCCTTAGAGCATCCTTCATCAGACAGCGAAGAGTCACCACAAACTTCTCGCCCTCAGAAAAGAACAGGTGAGAGAGATAGAGGTGCGGATGAACCACCAAGAAAAATGCACAAAAAGACAAAACAAGTCTTAACTGAAGAGGCAGTTAAACATGGACCAAAAAAGGTTCATTCAGAACCTACTACGCCGTTACACCGGAAAAGCACCTCAAAGAAACCATCCCTGTCTCTGTCACCACAAAAAGAGCCAGAAAAACTATTTTCGGTGAAAAAACAACCGTCGACGACCGCCCCGTCGACGTCGACGACAGTGTCGACAGTAACAGCGACCACGGTATCGTCGACGTTCACAACACCATCCTCACCGATGATTATGACGTCGTCGCCGTTGTCATCGACGACGATTATTACTGCAAAAATCTTCAAAAGAGCTTCGTCGGCAACCACAGCGTCGACAGCGGAGGCCTCCTGGGTTCACAAATCATCCAGGGCACTCCCATCTACGCAAGATACGTCGGCGAAGCGACCGCCGTCGGTAAAATACCCGTCGACGAAGGGACCGTCGACTAAGGACCCATTGACAAAGACGCAGTCATGGACGGAAGCGTCGACGAGAGACCCGTCGACGACAGTACCGTCGACGACAGTACCGTCGACGAGGGAATCGTCGACGAGGGAACCGTCGACGAGGGAACCGTCGACGATGGAACCGACGATCACCACAGCATTAACAGTTTACAAACCTTTGGACATTTCACCAGATCATTCCTCATACCATCATGAGGACTCCACCAGATTCTTACCCCTTTCCCTTATTAATATAGGGGACAAGCCATCTGACATTTTGCTGATGCATACATCACCAAGTAAAGTGCTGCCATACCCACCGCAACATCTTTTAGACGATGATGATGATGAGGATCAAGGAATGTTTGGGGCAGCTAGTAGCCCGTCCCAACTAAATGTCAAATGTCAAGAGTTTGATGAAGAAGAGGATCAACATTACCAGCATAGTTATGCTTCAACATCTTATCCACAGGCAAACCAACCATTGCCACTAGCTATGCCTAGCACATTAGTGACAGATTTACAACATATGTTGAAGGATTACTATAAAAGGTTCCCACCGTCAACTCAGTCCACGCCACCTAGACCTCAAAGTTACCAGCAAGCTCAAACTACTAATGTTTCCGAAAAGCCACAGGCTAGTAGACCTGTAACTAGCCAAGCTCCGGAAGCTTACCTCTCGTCGGACGACGAAAGGGAAGAGGGCGAGCTAGCAGATTCAGCGGCTAGTGAATGGGACGATTATCTCGTTCCCACACCATCTCCACCTCCAGCAGCTCCAGTGGATTCTCCTCCAGAAGACATAGGAGGTTTCCATAATATCATAGAGAGAGCGGCGAAACGTTTTGGCCTGGCAATTGTTTCCCATGAAACTGAGTGTTTTTTGTATGACTTTAAAGAGCCATCAAAGAGATCTGTAAGAGCCATACCGATTGTGGATTTCTTATGGCAGGAGGGTTTGAAGGCAATGAAAAACCCGGCAACAGTGCCTTCACAAATGCCAAGGCTAGAGAAAAAATACAAGGCCCCAGATTTAGTCTCACAGCCGAAACCTGACTCGGTTATATCACAGGAGGCTCAACGACGATCCAAAAACCCCTCTACGCCTATTGCGTCTCCCCCAGACAAAGAGGGAAGGAGACTAGACAATATCGGTAAGAAATTCTCCTCGGTTGCTGCAGTAACGGTCAAGGCGGCCAATTCCCTCGCCATCCTGGGAAGGTACGATCGCCAGATGTGGGCAGACATGTCCGCTTTTGTAGATTCACTGCCAGAAGATCTCAAGGTGGAAGCTAAAAAGGTCTTGCAGGAGGGAGAAAGGGTCTCCGCAGAGATAATAGACAGTTCAATAGATATTTCCCTCACTGGCTTTCGACAATTAGCTGGAGCAGCAGTCCTGCGCAGACAAGGGTAGCTTAAAGCTACTTCATTCAGACCAGAAGTCCAGACTCGTGTTCTCGACATGCCCTTCGATGGAGAGAGTTTGTTTGGCAAACATGTCGACGACATGCTGCAGGCTATCAAGACTGATACCGATACAGCAAAATCCCTAGGTACCCTGCAGTATAAAAAACGACCTTTTCGTGGAGCAAGGGGTAGAGGTAATTACTCCTTTCGAGGTGGATACCAACAATACAGGTCACAATATCCATCTTCCTCCAGGACCAGGACATCAGCACCATCAACAACAGCAGCATTATCGATTACCACCAGCCGCAGCTTACAAACATCCGGCTAGAGGAAGAGGAGCTGCCCGAGGAAGAGATACAGGCAGAAAGCAATGACCAGCGGATAATCTCAACACCTCCCCAATCAATATTGAAGGTCGGAGGTCGCATCAATTCTTATTTCCGCAAGTGGAAGGCTATAGCATCGGACAGATGGGTACTAGATGTAGTGACCAGAGGTCATACTCTGGAATTCATGCAAACACCACCGAGTGTCCCTCCATTGGGTACACCGCCTCCGAGGTTGAACCAACTTCTCAGGGAAGTAAGAATAATGCTAACAAAAGGAGCAATAGAACCAGTCCCTTTATCTCAAAAGAACAAAGGATTCTACTCCCGGTTTTTCCTTCTAAAGAAACCCTCAGGAGACTGGCGCCCCATCCTGGACTTGAGAGCACTAAACAAGTTTCTAAAGAAACAATCGTTCAGGATGGTAACGTTGCAGGATGTCCTGCGTCTCTTAAACACGGGAGATTGGATGGCATCCCTAGACCTCCAGGATGCTTATTTTCATATCCCCATATATCGCAAACATCGCAAATTTTTAAGGTTCAGGGTAGGAAGTATGCACCTCCAATTCCGGGTTCTACCATTCGGTCTCAAATCAGCCCCCAGAATCTTCACAAAAATGTTAGCTCCAGTAGCAGCACATCTTCGCCAGTCAGGTATCCAGGTCTTCCCTTACCTGGACGACTGGCTTATAAAGGCACCCTCAAAATTCCAAGTAACAAATCATATTTCCTATTGCCTTCAATTGTTACACAGCCTGGGGTTTGTAGTCAACTACCAGAAATCTCAGATATACCCCAAACAAGAATTGAGTTTCTTGGGAGCAATTTTGGACACAGTACGCAGCAAAGCGTACCCATCACACGAGAGGAAACAAAAGTGAACCTCTTTGGCAGACAACCTATCCAGAAAAAAGTTCGTTTCAGTCCGCATCTACAAATCATTGCTCGGAATGATATCATCGTGCATTCCGCTAGTCCCAGATTGCAGGCTCCATATGCGACCCCTGCAAGAACAATTGGACATACAATGGACACAGGTCCACGGCTCCTTCGAAGACAAGATTCGCATAACGCCTCTAATGAAGAACACTATGAGGTGGTGGGCGACTCCAACCAATTTCTCAAAAGGGCTGTCTTTTCTTCTTCAAACACCAAGTTACATAGTAACAACGGATGCCTCTCTCGAAGGATGGGGTGCACACTGCCAGGACCTGCAAATCAGCGGAATCTGGAATCAGCAAGAGAGCCAGCTCCACATCAATTATCTAGAACTCAAAGCAATACACTTAGCTCTAAAAGCTTTCTTGCCAAAGATACAATGTTCAAGCGTCTTAATCCGGACGGACAACATGACCAGCATGTTTTATCTAAACAAGCAAGGAGGCACAAGATCCCTACAACTCTCGCAGCTACCCCAACAAATTTGGACATGGGCCATCAAACACAATATTTCACTAAAAGCGGAGCATGTGCCAGGACAGATCAATGTTCTAGCAGACACCCTGAGCAGGACAGTAATTCCTTATCACGAGTGGGAGCTAGACCAGAAAACTCTCAATGGCCTGTTTCTATTATGGGGCAAACCAAACTTAGACCTATTTGCCACTCTCGAGAACAAGAAATGCCAGTTCTACGCAAGTTGGCTTCCCCAAAAAGATTCGTGGGGGAATGCGTTTTCGATGAGATGGTCAGGAGTTTATGCCTACGCTTTTCCTCTGATCCCGCTTATTCCGAGAGTCATCAGAAAAATGAAGACGGAGGGGTGTCGACTTCTACTCATAGCTCTCAGATGGCCCAGACAAATATGGTATACGGAGCTCCTCATGCTCTCCGAACGACCACATCTACCACTCAGACAGAGTCCGACTCTTTTAACGATGCACCAGGGACAAGTCACACACCCACATCCGTCGTCTCTTCATTTGTCGGCTTGGCTCCTGAACACAATGAATACTTAAATCTCAAAATTTCCCCAGAGTGTAGAGACATCTTAGCAAAAGCTAGAGCTGACACTACCAACAAAACCTATAGACTTAAATGGAAACGATTTTGTGTTTGGTGTGCAGCGGAAAATATACATCCTTTATCTTCTACTCCGGAACAGATACTTCCATATCTCCTGCTCCTGGCAAAATCAGGACTTGCATATTCTTCCATACGGGTACATCTGGCAGCAATTTCCAGATACCGCAGATCACCAGACAGACTCTCTTTGTGTTCCACAAGAATTGTCAAACAATTTATGAAGGGCCTTTTTCGGGTCTTCCCGCCAATTAGGAAACCTCCGCCTCTATGGTCATTGAATGTTGTGTTGATGCAGCTCATGAAAGCTCCTTTTGAGCCGATCCACAAAGCTGACCTAAAATTCCTCGCATGGAAAACAGCGTTACTGTTAGCTCTTACTTCGGCAAAAAGAGTCAGTGACATTCAGGCGTTCACTATCAAACAGCGGTTCCTCCAGTTTACAAACTCAGGTGTCATCCTGCGGACAAATCCTAAATTCATTCCGAAAGTTCCCTCAACATTTCATTTAAATGAACCAGTCATCTTAAAAACCTTTTTTCCAAATCCGCAAACAGTGGCGGAAAAAACATTACATTCTCTCGATATTAAAAGATGTTTAAAGTTTTATCTACAGAAAACTCAGGCCATCCGCCAGTCGGATCAATTATTTGTATCATTCGGCGGAACAAAAAAGGGACACGCGGTGTCCAAACAGACTTAGCAAGATGGATTGGCCTGGCGATTCAGTTCTGCCATTCAAAAGCAGGAAAGCCGCTCCACACCAGGGTGAGAGCCCACTCTACAAGATCGGTAGCCACTTCAGCTGCACTCTTTGCAGGTGTACCACTACATAGCATCTGTAGAGCAGCGACATGGTCCAGCCAACACACATTTACAAGACATTACTGTCTAGAGGAGACTAACCAGGTCGATACAGCAGTGGGACAAGCAGTGCTGAGGCATCTATTTCGTTAAGGTGAGCCTCTTACACATCCCACCACCACACTCGAGGTATGGTCATTAATGGTTCATTTACTTATACTGTGTTAACGTGTCGTATTCTCCATAATAATAGCATAAATTGTGTCAGGATTTCTTGCCACACACCTTTTATTGCTCTTATATTCGGATGTTTATGAATATAAATATAATTATATGTAAGTGCATATTTAAAACTGAACTAATATGAATCACATCACGTATAGAATTACGATGGAATTACAGTCAATGTAATTCAGTAAGTAAGAAAACATTACTGCTCGTTACTCTGATTCAAGCATGTGAATCTATGAAAGATCCAATACTGGAGAAGAAAATTAGTTACTTACCTGTAACTGCAGTTCTCCAGTATTGGTATCTTTCATAGATTCACATGCGACCCACCCTCCTCCCCTCAGAGGCTCCCCTATTATACAGATATTAAACTTCACACTCCTACTAGAAAATCTGAGGGAATTCAGCCTCTGTTGGGAGTGTTTGGGAGGGGCTGAATCCAGATTGGTTGATACTCAAGTTTGGGTCTTTTCACAAAACAAAGTGGATAGACTGTAAAATACCCTATGAGGCCTACTAGGGCCTACTGGTTTTACTTTTACTGACTTACTGCTTTTTATATATTTAAGTTTACCGTGAGGCTCCCACCTCGACGACGGGGATGATTCAAGCATGTGAATCTATGAAAGATACCAATACTGGAGAACTGCAGTTACAGGTAAGTAACTAATTTTCTTTCTGACACTCCCGGATCTCGCAAATAAGACCAAAAAAAAAACAGAACACCCTTGCGAGAGATAGTGTGTTTTACAAATAGTCATAACAAAATACAACATTCTAGAAGTGGATAAGAATTTTGTTGGCAGCACGTCAAGGCAATTCCAGATCAGTCAGTGCAAAGTCAATATGAAATTAGTTGGCAGTGCATTTTAAACCATCTGAACCTTTGCTTGTGTACACTGCTCATAGCCCCTCACACTGGTGAAGGAAGGCTGCGGGAGGTCAACCTAAAGGCAGCTAAAAGTGCTGGGCAGTACGGCAAGTTGTGGCTGTGCTCTATTATAGTGGTAGGTTAAATACCAGGGACAAATTTTTACAGAGCATGTGAATGCAGCTTCACCTTCTTGAGTCTGTTAGAGAGGTCTTCTCCCATGGAGAGGTTGGAAGAATGGGGCCGAATTTCACAGAGCAAGTGAAGCAAAGTCCTTGAGTTTAAAGGATTGGTGTGTTTGTTTGCAGAAAGGGGAACTGTTTTCAAATTAATTAGTTAAAAACAACAGGTTCTTGGACAGTTTCTGAAGTGGAACTCATGAAATACTTTCATTTCGAACCAAACAAGCCTCATCCTTGCCAAACCCTGGAGTTCATCGTCCAAGGAAATTGGGTAATCCTGATAAAATGGTATTAGAATGATGAATCTTTTTAATTAATTCCCCCTTTTTTTATTTAAAAAGATACAGGATTCAAACAGTCTGCATATGTCATCAAAATTGGTATGTCCTATTATCTTTCAAGATGAGTATGGCATCTTACCTCCCTTCTACTTTTCAACTGCCTTTCATTTTCAATCTTGCCTCTTGCAGGTACATTTTAAGTCTTATATTATGAATGCGAATCTGCTAAATAAGGGCAGGGTGCCTCAAGGAAAAGTTACAAAGATCTCATAAGATGCCAGAACTAGCAATCGGATAAGACAGATTTCTTCGGTCAGTCACTAAAGCTATCAAACATTTATTGTTATTTTATGTATTTTAAAATGTTGTATAGTGTGGAATTGTCCATTATTGCATCATGATGCTAAGGTACAGGGCGCAGTTTGGATGAAGTATCTGAGTTTGCATAGCACTCCGTTTAAGAGAATTAGGGTGCCATTCTCAATACTTTGATACAGCAGACAGTTCATCTTTCCCCTGAAGCATAGTATAGAAAATGTGTGATAAACTGCTCTGCCACCACACATGCACTGTGTACTTTATCTTTGTGTTGCCAAATCAGTGTAAAGAAAATGGTGATTTTTAGTTGTAGTGCTTTGAGTGGCACCTAAGAGCTCTGGTGGGAAAGCGTTCCATGCTTAAATGGACAAATGGCCAGTAGCTAATGCTGTGGAATAAGATAATTCAGGTGATGACTAAGGTGAAGGCCACTCTCAGGCAAAAAGTGAGAGAGGGCCCCACTATACCACTGCCTCAAGGGGACAGGGCACCATTTCCAGTAATAAGAAAGATTCCCTTGAGGACAATACATACATCCGCTATTCACCTAACAATCCGCATACATACATCACAAATACTCAATTTTGATAAAGGAAATTGAATTTAAAAAGATCTGTTTCAATAATCCCATAAAAACCACAAATATAGAACACATAAATATATATTGTACAACCTATAAAAGCCACATGGAGAGAATCCTCTAAAATTCACAAAAAAGGAAATTAATCAAACAAATATGACAACGACATGGGAGACTCAACAGGGACAATTCCCTAGTCTCTTATTCTGTCCACAATTTGGTATATCCTCTCCCCCAAATTGTTTTTCCAAATATTTATGGGGTGGTTCCAGTGGGTTCAGTAATTTGACAGGCGTTGACGCGCCTTGTGTTGGGGTAAATACTTAGGGACATTTACAAGCTCTTGCCGCTCCTTACGCCACACTAGCATCATTTTTTTTACTCTAATTTGGCGTTACGGACCAGGCATAATGAATGGATGGGGGGTATTCCCCCATTAGGAGGCCCAGAAAAATGGCGCAATGAAATTTACTAGATTTCACTGCACCATTTTTAGCGTCATTTTTAATACCTTAGGCAGGCGTTAAAGGGATGCTCCCATTGTATTCAATAGGCCTCCCCTGACTTTGGTGGATTAGCACCATAATTTTTGGTGCTAATCCACCAAAGCGCCACAATAGCGTCAACATTTTTTACTCTATTGGCCTAATATGCCCCATGGTGTGCCGTATTGTAAATACGGTGCACACTTGGTGTTGTTAGGGGGGCACAATGAGGTGCAAGAATAGTGGCGCATCATCTATGATGCACCACATGTTTATGAATGTACCATCCAGTGCCAAAGACAGCTGATTTGCATAAAGGTCCAAGTAAGCTGTAATGATGCAGCTGGCGCTTAGGCATCACGGCTACCATAGGTATCCCATCCTAGAGACCTATGGGATTCGCTCTAAAGATAGTACAGAGCGAAGGCAGTGCAGACAGTGGTAGCCAAACTAAAGGAATAATGTGTGGGTTTTGTCGCCAACATAGATCCTCTGATACATTGGGCAACTTGGAAGAGACAGCGGCTGCCTGTGGGTCAGAGAAGTGCTCAGTGTTGGTGGAGGTTTGATGGAGAGATATCTATGTGAGCCGGAGAAAGACAGAAAAGGTCTGGGAATTGTTTAGCTCAGAAGATATGTGGAAGTAACTATGTTATGAATAATGGAGACCTCTGAATATGTTAATATGTAATTCATTCCACTGATCTGTTGTGTGACGTGGAATGTAATGCAATTAACGTACTCCAGATATACACGCGACGATCATCTGCACATGCGTTGTAGGTCAATGTTATTGCCATTTAAGTTTAAGTATTTGAAAGTTTTAAAATTAAAGTTATTAAAAGTTATTAAAATCTTATTTTCTCTCTGTTTTCTGAACGTACATATGGTGAAAATAATTGTGCATTATCTATGGTCATTTACCTTTTTCTCCAGTTTTTATTCTTAAAGACTAATTGTGCGGTAGACATTGAAAAAACCTAACACTTCCTCTTTCAGTTATTAACATGTCCACCCATTACAACAAATCACTGCCTGTCTCATCGTTTGGCTCCCTAGAGGTGAACACATGATATGACTGCAAATCAGTAATCTGCTCATACCCTTACAGGACACCATAATCTTACCAAATATCGCCTCTGTCCTCTATGACCCTGAGTGCTGGGAGACCCCCCGTCAGTTCAACCCAAGCCACTTCTTGGACAAAGAAGGGAACTTCATTGCCAATGAGGCCTTTTTACCCTTCTCTGCAGGTAAGGAGGGTTCATTTTCTTCAGTTTGATGGGTATTCTGTGGTGCAATCAGAGATAAAAGTGGAAAGCTGGTGGAACAAACTGTTAGTATGATGCACACTTACATTACATGGTGATATTAGGGGGATATGTTTGCAAACTATGGGCCTCATTTAGATCTTGGCGGTTGAAATAGTCCGTCACAAACGTGATGGATATCCCATCCGCTGTATTACAATCTCCACAGGATATAATGGTATTGAATATGGCCGACGGCTATCTGTCATGTTTGTGATAGAGTTTTTCCCTACTCCCAGATCAAAGTCAGGCCCTATATGAACTATGGATGGTCTGTGGGCTGGGGCCAGTGGCTCAGTAGTCTCGAATCCGCTGAAGGGATCTATGCGTTACTTCATGGTTAAAGGCTCACATCGAGGTGAGTGCACTCAGGATTTCATCCTTCTAAGGTTGCTAATATGATTACTATTGAGTGGGACAATAGCAGACATTTGCTCTGTTTCAATAGAACCAACCAATCAATCAAAATGCTTTTTTGGGTTTGAGATTTCAAAACCTTAAAAGACCTATGTGATTGAAATCTCAAGAAATGCACAGATAAAACATTATAAAACATAGCATCAGTGAGCACTAATCATAGAACTCCTAAGTCAAGCACAATTAAAAAAAACAGATACCAGACCAGCACATAGACGGTCCACTCATTAACTGTGAAAATAACAAAGAAGGCCTGGACTGATTGACATTTCTTCCTATTAAAAGTGGCCTTAAGAAATGCATTCTAAGGTGCTTATAAATAGGTAAAAATAAAATAAAGGGCATAGGGGCATATTTGCAAGTCCCTTGCGCCTCCTTGCACTGCCCTAGCATCTTTTTTTTACGCTAAGACGTCATTAAGGAGGTATTTCTCCCACGCCAGATTTACAAAGTGGTGCAATGCTTGCAGCAAAGGGGGCGTTCCGCTGCAGGGAGGCACGACAAAATGTCACAGTGAAATTTACAAATTTCACTGCGCCATTTTTTCCGTCATTTTTAACACCTGCTCAAAGCAGGCGGTAAAGTTACGCACCCATTTCGTTCAATGGGCCCCCCTGTGCTTTGCTGCACTAATGTCAACAATTTTGCTGCTAGTGCAGCAAAGCACCACAATAGCATAAAAAATGTTGACACTGTTGTGCCAACGGCCGCCATTGGGCACCATATCATACATACGGCATAACTATGGTGTCATTAGGTGCCAGTAGGGGGCACAAGAAAAGTGGCCAGCATAGCTGATGCTCCACTTTCTTGTAAATATGCCCCATAGTATCTTGTTAAGATACTGAATCACAAATGAAGGGAGGACAATCAACATCACTAGACCAGCCCTTTGGAAAACCTAGAAGAGAACTATATTTAGCCTAAAATGGCCATTTCTGCCACGGCCCGCTTTTTGGTTAAACTTTCCCTTTGGGCACTATTTACGCTGCCCTCACTCTTGCCCTCTTTAGTTGCTTACCTGTTCTTGCTGTTTTCCTCTTTTCTTCTTTTTTCTTCCTTTTTTCTTTTCCTTGCCTTAGCCATGTTTTTTCTTCCCAAAAGTCTGTGTTCCTTTCCCTGCATGCTTTGCTCACTACCTTTCTATACTATGGCTATCTTTTCATTCACCTGAATGTGGTCTTTCCCAATACAAGATGGTGTCTTCAATATCTCCTGTATGTCACTTCCTGTTTTTCAGTATATAAGCACAAGTTGGTTTTCTGTTCCTTCCGTTGCAAACACTTCCTTCGTGGTTGTGCTCCTCGCTTCTGTATCCGTTGATTTTGGATTTCTCCTGTTCTTTTTCTGCCTGCAGTTTGTTCCAGTTCTTTTTTGTGCTTTTGTTCTTCTTTTTCCAGGAGACCTTGATTCTGAGATTTTTCCCACGTTGGATTTTTTCCTCTGGGACTCCTTCTAGAAGTTACGGCTTGCTTGGTGTTCTATTATCATCAGAACCGTGGCTACTGGAAAGGGTCACCCCTACCTTGGTCAATCCAGAACAAGCAAAAAAACAAGTGGTGCCCAGAGACTGGCTGATTATAGCGGTAAGAAGCACACAAGTCGGGACAATTTGAAACCTTGGGGAAAGAGGGGGATTCTCTCTCCTCCCATAACTGAGTAAGAAAAGCATCCTTTACCCAAGTGATATATAGTTTCATAATGCTTCTTGGGTTACTAAAAAGGGAGGGTCGACTTAGTTTAAGAAAGGTCTTCCTAAAATGGGAAACCCAATATATGGATAAAGCATTGTCCAGTCCTAGGCAGTCCATCAAAAACGTCCTATTGATCCCCAACTCAGGTTTGAGCCAAACAAACATCCACAAGATAAGAGGTCTAAGCCCTGACCCCAGATCTTCATGGTTACAAAAAAGTAGATGAGCTGCAAGGGGTTGCAAGAAGCCTTTGCATGAAGATATTCTCAACACATTGTGGGGTAGATATATTGGCTTCAACACATTGTAGTGTGTATTGGCATATCCTCATGTGTCACAACTATAAGATGCTATAGTCACAAATTAAGCTTTATAAATCTCAAGCATAGCCCGCACAACTTTACCCTAATCTGGCAGCAAAGTCCAAAACTGGAGCAATACTGTAGACAAAAACATGCCTCCTTTTCCTAATCAATGGTGACCAGGTATTGGGAGAGTCAAACAAGGTATCAAGGTAAGAAAAAGTTTCGACTTCAGTAAGTATATGTCCATTACATAGGTGGGTTCAGCTTTTGGTGTTTCTTGGGCCTGTAGTCAAGGCACAAGATTTAATGGAACTGATGCTTAAATCAGGAAAATCTATATGATCACTAAAATGTTCCAATGAAACTTTGAGGCCTTGAGCCATCTGAGATATTAAAACAGTATTGTCAGCGTATAAAAGAACTCAAGTAGGCTGACCTTGTGAAATACGCAGATTACTTCCACCAGCTAGTAGAACCTGCTCTGACTTGTTGACATAAAGGGTCTCATTAACGAGTCCCTATTGCCACCGGCGCATCAATTTCTGCAATGCCCCGGTGGTGCTGTGCCATTTTCCATATTTACAAGGGGGCACTGAACCACTTTTTTGTTGCTTAATGCTACCTTGTAAATATGGGCCCCTCTGACTCAGTTTTCTGAAGGCAAAGGGGTGTGCAATGGGGGTTCCACCACAACATCCATTTCTTTTGACGCTGCCCCAAATTTTCAAGGATTCATAAACCAGAGGAAGCACCAGAAACTAACACCACCCAAGGGGTAGCACTAGCATGGCGCAATACGGATAAATACTTGTATTTCTCTTCACTTTTTGCTCTTTCTATGTGTGCTGTGTTCTGCTGCACACATAGAAGGAGTAAATCGCCATTACAGATTGCTTTTGTGATTTGAAGATGTCACAGCACGGGGCTGGCAAATGTGGCGCAGCGCCATGCTCCGGCATTTCCTAGTAAATGAGGCTAAAAGAGTCAGAAAAAGGAGGGTCAGTGTGCAAAACTTGCCAGAATGCCTATTAAGTGAAATGTGCTCAGAGCATTCTTACAATGGGCCATATCCAGCAGAGGCACTCAAATGGAGATTTGATCACCAAGAAAAGTGATTATACGTTTGTCAATTCCCAAATCCAGCATTATCAGCTGGTTAACCCTATCTCTGTTAACCCTATCAAAAGCAGAGCTTAAGTCCATAAAGGCCGAGTGAATGGCTGCAGGTCTGGCCATAGTGTACTTGTTAAATAAAAGATACAAGTTTAAACATTGATCCACTGCGCCCTTATCTGTCCTAAACCATATTGAACATCAGACAGCACTCTACGGTCATTGGCCCAGGATGTTAGAGTAGATAAAAGCATTTTCCCTATCACTTCAATTTCAGAGTTCAAAGCATTCAGGCAATTGCACCAAGAGTCATTTCTCAAGCCCTTTAAATATATTGGGACAATGAATGAATTGGACCAGGAGCAAGGTAAACTATATTTGAGGGCCACATTGAGATACATAGTTAATATTGGTTCCCACAGAGATACACAGGACTTGATTAGGTCCATTGGAACCACATTTGAGCCAGGGGCCTTAGTGCTGGGAAAAGTAAGGATAGCATCTGTAACCTCCTTCCAGTCAAAAGATAGAGGGAAGCCCCCTTCAGATGTTAAAACACAGTGGATTCTATAGAGCCAACAGCTGAACAGGGTCTGCAATAGATGTAATATGTTTGACGCATGAATCATATCTAATATGCTGCGAAAGTGGACTACCCGAATCAGGATTAAATAAGGACCTGCTCACAATCTCCCAAATATTAGTGCTGGAACTGGAGGCACAGGCAGTCATAAGACCCTGTCAAGCCTCTTGTTTCAGAATGCCTTCGCTTTGCTTTAGAGTAGCTTTGTACAGAGTCTAAGGGGAGCAACTTTACATCTATCTCTTGGCTTTTCCATGAGGTCCATCAAGAGATAACCATGAGGCCTCGTGCAAGAACGTTCAAACCCTTTGACTAAAGAGAGCAAAAGTAGTCAAGAGGAGGTAAGAAGATCCACCAATGTTGTGACATAAGGTCAAATAACCTGAGAAGTTCCTCATCGGGGCAATGGAGATTGAGACATGATGTTAAAGCATCAGTGTACAGGTAAACAAATTACGATAAAAAAAATCTGTGTTTATATCCTTCCAAGTCTGCGTCTCTAATCGTGGGTGGTCACCTGCCCTTACGTCAAATGTTTAACAGGGTCTATATTATGCCTCCAACATAAGGCAGCAGTTAAATGGTTATGATCACTTCTAATATCACAGAGTGAATAAAGTGGTAGTGAGACCAGGGCAGTAGGGACAAAATAAAATCTATGATGGTGAAAGAGCCTTGTCCCATGGGCAGTATATTAGTGGCCAAGACTTTGTCTCACCCTCGCACAAAGCTGACAAATAATAATCATTCATTATACCATTACAAAGCTCACCCTGAGTAGTTTGCACTATGCAAAGTGAGTGGCTGAGAGAGAGAGAGAGAGAGAGAGAGAGAGAGAGAGAGAGAGATGTCTCATCTGTAAATCTACTCTTATGGCAAGGATGCAAATTAACATCACCCATCAAAATCACTGGGGTAAAAACACTGAGAGAATAAAAACACAGATTTGAGGATAATAACAGGTTCAACAGTAGATCACAAGCTATTGACATTATAAAAGTTAATAACAAACAGTCTACTAGAACTAGGAAAAACAACCGCAAGGCTAAGAGGTTAAGTAAACCATTGTCCAGCTTTTCTAATTTTCAGTTGACAGTAAGGGCAACTAAAGTCAAAAGACCCCCTTGGCCTTCCCTGATTAAGAGCTGCTTGCAGGGGCAAAAAAAAAGTCTCCATAACCATCCAGTAAAAATCTATCATCCAGCTTCCAGGACTCCTGGAGACTAATGATGCTAAAACCCTCAGAAAGGACCACCAGAAGGAATTGTCCTTAATGCCCACAATGCCTGAAATGTTCCAATGAAGAATAACAAGCATTTGGTTGGGATTGACAATACCATTGCTGCGCTGCAAGGGAATTGATTGCTGGGGTTCCAAGGTTAAAATAATAAAAGAGAGTTAATCAGTGGCATCCAAAGCCCTCAGTTCAAAATAAGTTGTAGTGGGTACATTCAACATGTTCCTTTGGGGTTGGACTGGAAAAATAGAAGAGATGTCGATATCATGCGATGCAGCTTTCAATCAAGCATTCAAATGGACATGTTTGTAAAAATACTCCAGCGACATTAGGATAAAGCCTGTGTCAGGGCCACGTTGCGCTGTCAGGGCCATTAGAACATCCTTTGAACATGCTGCATTGTTGAAACTCATACCGATGCAATCTCCAACCAAGATTTTAGGGCCTTTGCCCAACCAGGAGACCTGTCTGATCATAGAGATGCGATTAATTAAACCCCAATGTGAATCCAGCTGACCATTTAACTGGTGAGTTGCCTTGCTTCTAAGTTGGCTGTAATCTTACTTGAAGCTAGACTTCAAAATAGGAATATTGGTCGAAACTACGGCAAAGAGTGCAACTGCGGGGTTAGATCTAAGCGCATACAATCAGGGTAAGCCAAATCCACCCTATTCCCTGCAATGGAATCTCTATCTGGTCTGTTGCTCCCCTTGGTTGATGTGCGTGGAAGCATCAGGCATTCCCACACAGGAGGAGCCATATGCAGGGTCACTGATCTTAATTGTCGGCCCTTATTCTGCTGAACAGGAGCAGCATCAGTGGGCCCATTGGAAGGAGGCTTATGGTGAATTGTAGGGCAAAGGTCAGAAGTAGTTGTGGCAAGAGAAAGTACTAAAATTACTGTCAAGGGAAATCGGTGAGGCAGTATGAAGACCACTTAGAGCCTTTTCAATATTAGCAAGTCTGTCATGACATTCCTTAAAAGATTTCATAATTAGGTGTTCTATAGTCATCAGAGTGTTGCACAATTGGGAATGACAGGCAAGACTGGTATCTCTCTCGGCCTTGAGATTACATGGCGAAGCCTTGCCACGGGCCATAGCTTTTGGTCTTTCTTTTAGGTAGGTCACCAGGACCTGTGGTGATGGAGTCACCAGTCTGAGAAACAAGAGCATTAACAGTAAGCATGGAGCAAGAAGGAGCGTTCAGTAAATCAAGGGTGGGATTTGTGTGTGGATTTAGAGGATTCTTAGGGTGAGAAGCCAAAGGGGGAGACAAGGATATCAACACTAGGAGCACTAATGGTCAAACCCAGCTCTTCTTCTACAGTAGTATTCTCCTCAGTGATTGCCCCTACCTCAGGAGTTGAAAAAGTCAAAAATGTCAACCTGTTGTGAGCTCTGTCATGATAAGTAAGAACAGCTCTTCTTCTACAGTAGTATTCTCCTCAGTTATTGCCCCTGCCTCAGGAGTTGAAAAAGTCAAAATATTCAACCTATTGTGAGCTCTGTCATGATAAGTAAGAACCACAGAGGATTTCCACGTACTCATAGCACTGGCAGAGGCAAAAGACGGCGACAAAGAGGTAAGGCTAGTCTGATATCACATGGGCGAAGACGACCTGCTCCTGCCCAGGACTTTCCCCAAGTTGATGCCCGGGTGCGCCTCGTGTGTGTTCTGCACAGCAGGGTCAACTACAGGTGCTTTATAGCATGATCTCTGTGGCCCCTGCACCCTCTTGTAGCAGGGGCATCTGAAAAAACAGAGTCCAGCCCTAAAATGAAGTGTCTGTAACTCAACCTAACCAAAATACCTAGGGAGGAGAATGTGTGCTTTATAAATATGCATTTTCTAGTTTTACATTTGTTAGACCTGGCATCTTTGGCATGGTTTCCCTTGTCTTTTTGCCTCTGCTTCCTGTATTTCTAACTGTGTGCTGGGCTTCGTTTTTGCTGGTTTTGGTACTCTGGGCACTTCACCACTGCTGACCAGTGCTAAAGTGAAAGTTGTCTCTGTGTAAACTGTATGTGTAATTGGCTTTTCCATGATTGGCATATTTGATTTACTAGTAAGTCCCTAGAAAAGTACACTAGAGGTACCCAGGGCCTGTAAATCAAATGCTACTAGTGGGCCTGCAGCACTGATTGTGCCACTCACAAGAGCAGCCCTGTAAACATGGCTCAGACATGCCACCACAGTGTCTGTTTGTGCAGTTTTAAACTGCCAATTTTCCCTGGCAAGTGTACCCACTTGCCAGGCCCAAACCTTCCCTTTCTGTACATGTAAGGCACCCCTAAGGTAGGCCCTAGGTAGCCCCATGGACAGGGTACAGTGTAAGTTAAAGGTAGGACATGTACTGATGTGTTTTACATGTCGTGCAATAATGCCAAATTTGGTTTTCACTATTGCAAGGCCTGTCTCTTCCATAGGTTAACATGGGGACTGCTTTTAAAGACCTTTAAGTGCAGTTTCCCATTGGGAGCAGCTAGAGATATGGGGCCAGATGTATCAAAGTACCATTTAGCATTTCCTAAATAGTGAATTTTCAGAAATCGCTATTTGAGAAATGCAAAATGGTATGTAAGAAAATAGCGATTCCCTAATAGCGATTTCCTAAAATTTGCAATAGCTATTAGGGACTGGGACGCCATTCATCCCTATAGGCCTGAAGGCCCATAGGTTCGAATGGTTTTGCATTTCCTAATTTGCAAATTCCTTTTTAGGAATTTGCAACTTCGGTAATGCAAATACAAAGGTGCTGGGGGCCAAAGGCCCCCTTTGATGCACTCCCCCCCAACAAATGTGCATATGTGTACGCAACATGGCACTTTAAAAAATGCATTTTTAATATATTTTGTAAAATTGTACAAGGTAACCACCAACTTGGAGTTGGTGGTAATAGAATTTCCTAAATGCCCTGTTCGCATTTAGGAAATGCATGATACATGTGCATAGGTAATCGCAAATAGGTATTCCCTATTTGCGATTTCCTATTTAGGGAATTGCAAATTGAGATTTCCTATTGGGAGTCACAATTTTAAGGGATCACTGAAAATTGGAATTCACTAAAATTGCACTGCTATGCCTTTCATACATCGTAAAAGGCGATTTTGCATTTGCAAATGGTGGAAACTTGCGATTCGCTCCGTTTGCGAATGCAAAATGTCTTGATACATCTGGCCCATGGAGTTTGCGGTCTCTGAACTCACTATTTAGAAATACACCTTTTGGTAAAGTTTGTTGTTAGATTGTCAGGTTGAAAATGCCACTTGCAGAAAGTGGGCATTTTCTTGCTTATCCATTCTGTGGCTCTGCCTGCAAATGGAATCCACATCTGGGTTACACTGACAGTTGGGCTGTTTGTGAATTCCCTCTAGACAGTGACAGAAAGGGAGCTGGGCTATAGCCTGCATATCCTGATGAGTCTCCTGGGTAGAGTGGGGAGGGAGGAGCTGACACTTACACCTGAAAGGGCTGTGCCTGTCCTCACACAATGCCGTCTCCAACCCCCTGTTGTGTGTGTGTGGCCAGGCCGGGGCAAGGCAGGATCTTGTGAACAACAGAGACTTCTTTGAAGTTTGTCCACTTCAAAGGCAGAAAGGGGTATAAGTAGTGGACCCAAAACCCCAGACCTTTGGATTACTTCTGGACCAAGAGGAACCTCTGCCAAGGAGAAGAGCTGAAGCGCTGGAAGAGGAGTACTGTTCCTTTGCCTGTGAGTGTGCTTTGCTGGGTTGGCCTGCAGTTGCTGCTTCTGCCTTTTGGGAGGACAAAGAGTGGACTTTGCTATGTTTTCTTGCTTGTGAAATGTCTCCAAGGGCTTGACCTGAGCTAGCCCCTGTTCTGAAGACTCATGGCGATCAAATACTTTCTCTGCCAGCACCTGGACACTCTTGCTGAGACTTCTACCCTACCAAATAGTGCCTAATCTAGTCCCTGGGCCCTTGAAAGGAGAAGCTGGTGTAACAAAGACTGAAATTCACGCACAGGAGCCGTGCAGGAGAAAAATCAATGCAGCACCTCCTTCGCAGCTGAAAAATCGATGCACCACCTGCATCGTGGCTGGAAAATTGACTCAACACCCGTGTGCAGCTGCTAAAATCGACTCATCACCCACCCAGGGCAATTCTCCGCCATCGTGCTCTGGAATTTCATATGCATCATCGCTGGGTGTCAAAATCATCGGGAACCTGTGCGGACCCAAGGTTTCCCACCTGGAAATCGACGCATCACTCTTCTGTGAGAGAGAAAAACGACTCATTGCTGCCCGACCAAAGAAGAAACGACGATCTGGCTCACTTGTGAGTAAGGAATCGATGAATCGCTGACTTTTCCAATGCACACTCACCCATGCAGCTTTATTTTTGACGCAAACCAGTTACTTTCTGTAAAAACAACACATCCATTGATTTCCATGGATTGAGACTCTTTTTACTTTAACAGTTCATAAGTTTGTTTGTATAGGTTGGATATTTGTCGTTTTGGTCCTGTTTGAATTAGATAAATATTGGATATTTTTCTAAACTGGTGTTGTGTCACTTTTGTGGTGTTTTCACTCTATTGCTGTGTGTGTTAGTACAAATACTTTACACATTGCCTTTGAGCTAAGCCTGACTGGTTGTGCCAAGCTACCAAGGGGGTGAGCAGGGGTTGTCTTAGGAGTGTAACTCCCTTACCCTGACTAGAGTGAAGATCCCTGCTTGGACATCTCTTTAAAAAAATGCATTATTCATGACTCAACATTCACCCTTTGCTTAGATTCTCAGTTCTGGCATAACAACATAGAACTGTTACCAGTTCCTTAAAACTACACAGAGTTGGCTCTGCTCACAAGCATATTAATCTCTCACCTCATCCTACTGAAGAGTGACCACATTTTGAAAACTAAAAATGGGGAGAGTAGGACAACAAGTTTGCATTGGCAAAGGGGTTCAAGAGGCTTAATTGACAGCGTTCAGAGATCATAGACATCGGACCACTATGTAGACTCAAATACAATTGCTACACACTTTCATCTGTGTTTGCTAAGTTGCTTTATGCTTGAGTCTACTAATTCTGCACTGGAACACAGTTTTCAGTTGATTATTTGAGAACTGTCTGTGTCAGCAAAATTACTACCTTCCAGGAGGTCTTCGTGAAAGCAGCAGTAAAACTAAATGCAGTGATGTTGGTACCTACTCCTTCTACATCAGTGATATTTGAGACACTTCACCAACACTCAGCATCCAGACCACCCCTTCCATTAGTGCCAGACCTTCTAGAGCCAGAGTGGACAGAGTGCAAACTAACTGCCAAACACAGACCACATTTCTAACAACATTTAACACATCTCTTTAAAAAAATGCATTATTCATGACTCAACATTCACCCTTTGCTTAGATTCTCAGTTCTGGCATAACAACATAGAACTGTTACCAGTTCCTTAAAACTACACAGAGTTGGCTCTGCTCACAAGCATATTAATCTCTCACCTCATCCTACTGAAGAGTGACCACATTTTGAAAACTAAAAATGGGGAGAGTAGGACAACAAGTTTGCATTGGCAAAGGGGTACAAGAGGCTTAATTGACAGCGTTCAGAGATCTTAGACATCGGACCACTATGTAGACTCAAATACAATTGCTACACACTTTCATCTGTGTTTGCTAAGTTGCTTTATGCTTGAGTCTACTAATACTGCACTGGAACACAGTTTTCAGTTGATTATTTGAGAACTGTCTGTGTCAGCAAATCTGCAATGCCTGGTCAATCTATCCTAGTGGCTGCTTGCTATTTCCTTCCACCATCCCAGAAGTGCTTCCACTGGAATGCATGCAGAACAATTTTGTGTCTGAAAAGTAGGCTCCATCATCACACTGCTTTGTCTTGCTTCAGTCGGTGTAAGAAATTGAGTCATTGGTAGAGGGGTGTGGAAACTTCAGGATTTCACCTTTTCTTCTTGGAGGAGCTCCAATTGATGCCTGCCAAGGGTCCAGGACCTGAGAAGGTGCATCAGGGATCAGACTAATTCCAACAGATGCCTGCAGTGCTCAAGCAAGTCCAGTTGCAGCTGGATGGTTGCAGTGAGGCCTCTGAAGCTTGCTGTGTCTCTGTAGCTCACATAGGTCAGTCAACTGACCCTTGGAGTCACTCTGGGTAGCCTAGGATGAAGGCAAGCAGATCTAATCTTCCTTCTCAGACAACGAAGCAGTCCTTCAAGCAGCAGGGCAGTCCTGAATCTTACATAGGTCCAGGAAAGTTGTGATGAGTGGCCCTAGCAATCCAATATTTATACCTGTTGCCAGCCTTTGTGTGGGAGACTCACTGTCCTACCTCCACATCTAGTTATGAAAAGTTCTCTCTTAGGGGATCTCCATTGATAGTCGTACGAACTGAATATGAACGCCCTCGTGCATGGACCCTGGAGCACTTTTTCACAATATATCTTCTTAAGTGCAGATGTTTGCCTTTCTTCGGGAAGGCCTCCAGAGTAACTTAAAAGAAAAAAAAAACACTATGCAGCCTATAGGAACGGGCTGCAGTGGCCCAATTCTTCATCTTGTACTTAAAAAAAGGGCGAGGAGAATCATATGGGTGTATAATTTAACTTAGATGTTTTTGTAAAACAGCTTATATTTCTTTCACAAACCCTTTTTTTGTTAAAGTACCAAGATGAAGGGAGGTAGGACAGTGTAGCCTCATAGGCTGTGTTTATGTGAGTTAAAAATGGAGACTGGCTTTAAGGACCTAGAGACCACCAGTATCCCATTACGTTCAGAAGGTGATAGTTGTTTCAGTTCTTTTTCCTGTCTCCTGCTGACATGATATTGGAGCACTGAACTCAGCCTTTTCTCTTCAAAATTCACTAGTGACATTTTGTTGACAGCAACTTCATTCAAACTATTTCTTCTCTCTCTTACATTTTATGTCATTTTCTGACAGGAATTTGTGGTATTTTGCCAGTAAAATTGGCATCCTTATTGGACAACTGCCCTGCCTGTGGTAGGAAGAAGGCCAAATCGGACCCTCCTGATGTTTGCCTCATTTGGCTTACAGCAAGCCATGGTCCTGAAGACTGTCATTACTGCAGGATGTTTTCAAGGCGTACCCTGAGAGAAAGAGAGAACATTCACCTGCATGGCATGGAAGAACGGCGTAGGCAGAAAACAGAATCTGAAGGTGGGACTTCAGTGCAAAGAGAGGGTCAGTCCCCTACACGGGCTCTGCAGTCTATCTCTGGAAGACGTGGAAGGTCCAACAACTGGGTACCAGCCTGTAAAAGACATCTTTCCCCCCTCGCCATTGACAGGATCGACACTAAGACAAGGTACGGTGCCAGCTTGCTCACCCTCAAGGGCTGGATCAGCATCAAAGAAGAGACGGAGGTTGGCGTCAAAGACTCATAAGCTTTTGACACATAGGAGGAGGTCGGCATCGAGGGGTAGGTTTACGTCGAGGCCTGGAGACCTATCTATGTCGAGTAGTGGTTTGCCGTCGAGGTGTCAACGGAGATCGTCATAGAGGAGCAGTTCGACATTGAGACACCACTGGTGGCCAATGTAGAGGAGCATATCAATTTCCAGGACATGACAGAAAAAAGGGGGAGATGCATTTCTATATCACCAGGCTGTAATTACTCCAGGATGTACTCTCCAACTTCACCGATAATCTTACCAGACTCACCTTCACCACCACCATCTCGCCTCCACCACCACCACCCTTCTCCCCATTCAGTGCCACTTGCACAAGCGCCAATACCTCCACATGTGGAACCACCTCTCCTGTGGCTGCGGTCACGTTCCTGAACACACCATTGTTCACACCACAGGTGCCACAGATCCAGGCGTTCGTTGTCCCATCCACCCACAAGAGAATCTCACCATTCACAGTTGCTCATATAGATCAAGAACACGATCAAGGTCTAGACATCATTCTAGGTATATGTCTTCAACTTCTACAGGATGCTATTTGCCTCCACTATCAGACTCTCCCCCACCTCATGTCTCTCTGATGGATGAGATTACTACCTTCCAGGAGGTCTTCGTGAAAGCAGCAGTAAAACTAAATGCAGTGATGTTGGTACCTACTCCTTCTACATCACTGATATTTGAGACACTTCACCAACACTCAGCATCCAGACCACCCCTTCCATTAGTGCCAGACCTTCTAGAGCCAGCAATGGAACTGTTTTTCACTGGCCTCAACTGAGTCTGCTCCGTCAAAGCTGCAAAAGAAATATAGATCTCCAAGGCAGGATCTACTTTTCCTCTGTTCAGACCCATCTCCAGACTCGGTAGTCAGACTGGAAGCCAAGAAACACCATACCACAACACCTACCTCTTCGGTCCTACCAGAAAAAGAGAGCAAGAAGTTGGATTCTGTAAGCAGCAAAGTATGTAGCACGGCTGCAACCACCATAAAAGCGGCCAGTGCTACTGCCCTTCTCAGCAGATACGACAGGACATTGTGGGAGTCAATCCAGAAATTTGCCCAAGACCTACCCAGGGACAAAGAGTAAGACTTTCTGGAGCAGTCAATGAAGGCTTGATGGTGTCAAACCAAATATTTAGTTCTGCAGCTGATTCCTCCTTGTTGGCAGCTCATAAATATTGTCATGGCATGGCCTGGCGCAGCCATTCTTGGCTTCATCTACATCTCGAAATAAGGATCCCCAATCTTCCCTTTTTCAGGATGGCTCAATTGAAATCCAAGCTGGACACCCTTAAGGTGGTTGGCCTTGAAAAGCCAAAAGAGCAAGAAAAGTCTTCTACGCCCTACCAGCGGTAGTAATACCGTCAGAGAGTTCAACCCCCTCACTGGTATCAAGGTCACCAGCAACTTCAAAAACAAGGATCTTATTCACAGCAGTGAAGTCAGCCTTGGGGAAGATTCACCCAACAACTGGCCCAAGAAGGAAAGTTTACAACAGGAACAAAACCCTGGATCTTTCCTTTTCCCTCTTACGCTACCCACTTTCTGGCAGAGTGACAAGAAATCACAAAAGAAGCCTGAGTACTGAAAATTATTTGGCATGTGTATTGTCTCAAGTTCATAAGTCCTCCTCTGACCATTAGAGCAAAACCATCCAATCACCACTTGCAACTGCTAAGATCACAAATCAACATCTTGCTTCAGAAACATGCAGAAGAGGCCATTTCTCAGCAACAACGGGTAACAGGCATTTATTCCAGATAATTTCTGGTAAAGAAAAAAGGCAAAAATGAATTCAGAAATTGGCCAACAAATGGATTTGGCAAGAAAAGTTCTGGATGCTGGCATTACATCAAATCTATTCACAAGTACACCAGTGAGATTGTATCTGGTCCATCGACCTTCAAGATGCACATATTCATATACCAATCACCAGAAAACATCAAAAGTTCTTGAGGTTTGTGGTGGGGCAGAATCATTATCAGTATCACACCTAGAGTCAGATCCCAGAACATTCTCGAAGTGCATGGCAGTAGGGGGCGTACACCTCAGAAAACCTGAGACTTTGTCTCCCCATACTTAGATGATATGCTCATAAAGGAGTCGACTTCTGAAGAAGCCCAACTTCATTCCAACTCAACCTGCAATCTTCTTCAAAGGTTGGGGTTTCATGCCAACCACAGCAAGTCCACACCTACCCCGGTTCAAACTTTGCATTACTCGGGAGAGTTCATCAACACCTTTCAGGCAAAAGTGTGTCTTTTTCTTATCTATCTTTCACAATTCTAACTGTCTCATGAAAGTCTTTCATCCAACAATGAAGTTGTCTCTTCTCAGCTCAATGCCCTCCTGCATCTTCTTTACTTCAGAACAAACAAAACAAAATGAAATGTAGATTTATATAGTGCAGCTTATCACGAGTGAGGGTCTTAAGGCCTTGTCCGTGGGCATGGGGAGATTATGTGATTTGCCCAGAATTGCAGGACTTTGGGCCAATGCCGAGGCTCGAACCTGGGTCTCCAGCTCCCGAGGTGGTCGCTCCGGCCTCTGCACTACATCCTGACCCATCTACCATCTCCATGCCCATCTCCACATGCAGCATCCCCAAAAATGTCTTGGGGGCCAGTGGGACCAACTAACAGGCAACTGGGAGGACACGATCAAGTTGTCCCTTCATGCAAAACTGTCCCTGAAATGGTGGTGCTCTCCAGGCTATCTCCTTTGTCCCCTGCAAGGAATGCCTTTTAACTAACATTTCCCCTCTCAAATCAGTCATAGATGCATCACTACTAGAATGGGGAGCCCTCGTGGATCACTTCCAAATTTAGGGCACATGGTATCAGAGAGAGATGACCTATCACATCAGTCTCTCTGGGGTCCTTGCAGTTCATCTAGTGCTCAAAGCCTTTTGCCTATCAGTCACAACCCAGACCCTGCTTCTTCAGACAGACAATACAACAACCATGTACTACCTCAACAAGCGGGGGAAACGAGTTCCAGGCCCTTGTCACACAAGGTCCAGAAAATTTGGAAATTGTTGATAGCCCGAAACGAACAGATCATGGCGACTCACCCCCCAGGTGTGCAGAATACTCAAGCAGATGCTCTCAGAAGAGTTCTGAAAGAAAACCAGGAATGGGTCCTGCACAACAACATTGTTCAAAACATTTTCAGACTGTGGGCATGCCAACCATACAGGGAGTGCAGAATTATTAGGCAAGTTGTATTTTTGAGGATTAATTTTATTATTGAACAACAACCATGTTCTCAATGAACCCAAAAAACTCATTAATATCAAAGCTGAATATTTTTGGAAGTAGTTTTTAGTTTGTTTTTAGTTTTAGCTATGTTAGGGGGATATCTGTGTGTGCAGGTGACTATTACTGTGCATAATTATTAGGCAACTTAACAAAAAAAAATATATACCCATTTCAATTATTTATTATTACCAGTGAAACCAATATAACATCTCAACATTCACAAATATACATTTCTGACATTCAAAAACAAAACAAAAACAAATCAGTGACCAATATAGCCACCTTTCTTTGCAAGGACACTCAAAAGCCTGCCATCCATGGATTCTGTCAGTGTTTTGATCTGTTCACCATCAACTTTGCGTGCAGCAGCAACCACAGCCTCCCAGACACTATTCAGAGAGGTGTACTGTTTTCCCTCCTTGTAAATCTCACATTTGATGATGGACCACAGGTTCTCAATGGGGTTCAGATCAGGTGAACAAGGAGGCCATGTCATTAGATTTCCTTCTTTTATACCCTTTCTTGCCAGCCACGCTGTGGAGTACTTGGACGCGTGTGATGGAGCATTGTCCTGCATGAAAACCATGTTTTTCTTGAAGGATGCAGACTTCTTCCTGTACCACTGCTTGAAGAAGGTGTCTTCCAGGAACTGGACTGGGAGTTGAGCTTGACTCCATCCTCAACCCGAAAAGGCCCCACAAGCTCATCTTTGATGATACCAGCCCAAACCAGTACTCCACCTCCACCTTGCTGGCGTCTGAGTCGGACTGGAGCTCTCTGCCCTTTACCAATCCAGCCACGGGCCCATCCATCTGGCCCATCAAGACTCACTCTCATTTCATCAGTCCATAAAACCTTAGAAAAATCAGTCTTGAGATATTTCTTGGCCCAGTCTTGACGTTTCAGCATGTGTGTCTTGTTCAGTGGTGGTCGTCTTTCAGCCTTTCTTACCTTGGCCATGTCTCTGAGTATTGCACACCTTGTGCTTTTGGGCACTCCAGTGATGCTGCAGCTCTGAAATATGGCCAAACTGGTGGCAAGTGGCATCGTGGCAGCTGCACGCTTGACTTTTCTCAGTTCATGGGCAGTTATTTTGCGCCTTGGTTTTTCCACACGCTTCTTGCGACCCTGTTGACTATTTTGAATGAAACGCTTGATTGTTCGATGATCACGCTTCAGAAGCTTTGCAATTTTAAGAGTGCTGCATCCCTCTGCAAGATATCTCACTATTTTTGACTTTTCTGAGCCTGTCAAGTCCTTCTTTTGACCCATTTTGCCAAAGGAAAGGAAGTTGCCTAATAATTATGCACACCTGATATAGGGTATTGATGTCATTAGACCACACCCCTTCTCATTACAGAGATGCACATCACCTAATATGCTTAATTGGTAGTAGGCTTTCGAGCCTATACAGCTTGGAGTAAGACAACATGCATAAAGAGGATGATGTGGTCAAAATACTCATTTGCCTAATAATTCTGCACTCCCTGTAGACTTGTTTGCCACCACAGAAAACAGTAGTCAGAATAAAATTGCCAGACCTGCCTATAGCATAATGTCTTAGGTTGTGTCTTCACACATACATCCAACATTGTATGGGTAGATGACACCCTTTGTCCAATATTAATAAAGTTCCCAGCTTTGCTGAGTTACTATAAGAGCAAATCGGGGCTATCGACTCAACTTTCAATTGATTCCGTGTCACATATTATTGCTGCACTAATGACAATCACACATAGAAATGATTCACTGAGATTCCCAAATAATTATTACCGCAACACTACCATGTAGAGACTGAACAATAGGGTTGCTGAAAATGTTAAATAATCAGAATTGGTTGGGATTTTAGGGGTGGTTTCTCAGATTTCTAGAGTCAGCCACCCTCACCTAAGCAGTGTGTTCATTTGGACTTGTTAGATTAATTTAGCATGAGGGATGTTTCATTGATGTGGGACATGTGAGGACAAAGTGTTTCTGGGGCCGTGTAGTACATTATGTAATTACTAGCTTAATTATTTCATTGACAGGTATGGCTTTTATAATGTTAATCCTCACAGGAAGTTTGGACTATGGTTGAAGGGCTGTGTTGTAAGAATGGCTAGAGTTGTTTTAATCATTTAAAACTTTATTTAAAAAGACTGTGATCAATGCTACGTCTAGTTCTTAGAAATGGGTGTTCTGGATAACATGCACAAACATTGCAGTTTCACAAATGTACTCAAATTGAATATATCAAAGAACATTCACTCTGTGTTACTATCTAATGGCAATTCCTTCTGATGCAATGGGTTATTGTTATCAATGATGGAGAATGGATGGTCAGTGTTGAAGGCATTTGAATATCCATGTACAAATGACATATCAGGGTAGGATACTGGTCAGAAGGTGAGGATAGCTGGTCTGATGAGACTTATCACAACCTGCTGGGATCAAATTCAGCTCATGGAAATTTACTAGCTTTAGACATTATTATGGGAGAATTTGACTTCAAAGTTAGTTGTTGGGTTGATGCAACATATAAAAACAAATCAGATGTAGGATGTTACATCAAAGTTAGTTGTTGGGTTTAAGTACCTTGTAAAAGAAAAGCAGATGCTTTCTTGAATACATACTTAACATTTCCTTAGACTGACTCCTCTAATCCATTCTAGTGTGGGCTTCCGTGCCTCAAATATTTGTATCACTATTTATCATTTCAGTCACATGCCACAGCACTAACACTCTCCTTTCCATCCCTGGTCAGGTCATCGTGTGTGTTTGGGAGAACAGCTCGCCAGGACTGTAAACTTCCTCTTCTTCACCAACCTGCTGCGAGCCTACACGTTACAACTCCCTGAAGGAGTGAAACAAGCTAGCTTGGATTACCAATTGAGGTCCACTGTGAAACCCCTCCCCTTTGAAATGTGCGCAGTGCCACGCTAGAGAGTGCTACCTTGTGCACAATTTGCATGTATAGAATATGAAATTATGATGCTGAACATTAGATAGAGTAGAACCTTTATAGTTAAGGACCAAAGTAGGAGACATATTCCATAATTAGAAATTATGATCTCACTATGGTGATATGAGTGATTTAATAATTAGGGTCCGCTGTGTATAAATTTAACTGATCTTTCAAATGACAATGGAACTGTCCAGTTGCAATCATATACTTATTCTGATAATTAGGAGTTTGTAAAAAGGTGAAGAAAAGAGCAATAGTACAGGTAGTTTGTTGTTAATGCACCCATGCACTGAGATAACTTCAGGAAAATGATTTGGCCTGTATTTTCAATTTCTAATTTAGCTACTGATTCCTTAGGGATAGTAATAATTAGAACTTTTTCTAACTATGAGAATGGGTGTGGCAGTTTGTATCTGTTTTTACAAATGATTAAATCATATGTCATTATTTCCATTGGCCTTCTATGATGTATTTATTTGTGAATTTATGCACTTGCATAATAATGTATTTATTTGTTTCACTGCATATCCATGCACATATGGGAGAGAGTATTTTGAAGAGTAATGATTTACATGAGAAGAAGTCATGGTACAAAAGATGTTTGGGGTGATTTACATATGTTATATTCAAAGGCTTGTATAGTGAAAACCTAGAAACTACACAATTACATAATGACCAAAGCGAGGGTGAACCGAAGGTTAGACATCAACTTGAAAAATCATTTTTTTCAGCAATTTGTAAAACCTATGATGATCCTCCCTTAGACTATCCTATGAATTCCAAGCATGTGTCCCCTTGTATGGGAAAACACAGCCACCCTCTATTTCACTCTTAAACGTGGGGACCAGCACAAGGGTTAGATTTGTGAACCACACAGCTATGCAAGATCTTTACTAATTTAACTTAATAGAATGACACCTAACACCTATGAAACCCCACCTCTTTCTGCACAGGCCATAATGAACTTTAAAACTACCAAGTTCTTGATTTGTAGCCAGTAGAGTACCTTGCTCCTAGTTACTCCTTGGGTGATCTACTTAACCACAGAATTTCTAAGATGATCTAATACTGAGGAGTGGCAATTATGTCTCCTGCCAAGTATTCCTTGTGATTAGTAATTAGTAATAAAGCAGTGGAATAGGTGATAAATCCTGAAGTCAATTCTGTACCTTCTACTGCTCTCACTTATTGTAGTCTGTTCTTATTGACAAACAATAATTTCAATTTCTTTACTAATTTCCAGTCTATACAATTTCCAGTGCCCCTGAATCAATGACTGCTGTAAGATGTAAAGAAAATTATCATTTTCCCTCAATGACATTTTTAAACAAACACAGACTTTACCTGACTGTAATGTGTTCAAAATATGGTGAGTAGAGCCTATTAAAACATTGTTCAATGGATTCCTCCTCACGTCAGTTAAGCATTCAAGCTTTCCTGATGCCTTTTCATGGGTTTCTCATTATATTATATTGTTTAACATAATGTTGAGCAGAAGCATTATATAAACACAACCCTTGCTCCCTTCTGTGTCCTTTTCTTCCTTGGATAAGGGTGGATGTACTGTGCCTAACTGCATAGGCTCAGGAGGGAGAATGATGGTTCTAACTGTCTTACAACTTTTCTCGAACAGTCTTGTTCTCAATTCAGATCTTTTCTTTTCAACTTGTCAATCTGTTAATCTTTTATCAATTATCTTAGTTAAGTCAGTTAGATTCCCTATACTTTTTCAGGCGGTTTGGATTCTGAGATAAGAGGTCTTTTAAAATGGCATTTCTTTTTTCAGCAGACCAATTAGTTTCAACAATCAATTTCTGGAGTTGTGTCACATACTGTAAAAAATATCTTTTACATTGCCTAAGGCCTAGTCATTCATGATCAGCTCCTTGGGTCAATGTCCTTCTATCAGAAATCCTTCTTTTTTTTTTAAATGCTTCAAGGTCATATAATAACGGACTGTTTCTTTCTATCAATGTCATTGACCAGGTTTCTGTGTCCCCTGATAAACAGGCTAATACAAACAACTTCTGACTTTGGAGTTGGAAATGAACTGGTTTTACGGAAATAATGTACCCCACATTCACTTAAGAAAATTCCTGGTTCATAGAGAGAAAACACTGATTGAAGGATAGTCACACTTCCTCCGGAATCTGCATATAGAAGTATGTAATGAAACAATGCAATTTTTAAAAAATAAACGTGTAATATTCAAGTTATATAGAATACGTTAACCTAATTATTTCAAGTAACAAGTCCTCTAACTCAGCCCTTTCTTCTCTAGCTTAATGCATTATTAAAGTTTATTATTATTTGTTCCCTTGAACATCCTAGCAGTGAAGTCCTTATGCAAGAGTCTTATGGATTTACTAGAGAGTTCAATGCATGTAAGTTTAAATGAATTCCAGTCTTGTTAATCCAGAAAAAATTGACAATATGTACAATGCCGATAGTGGAACAGGAGAGATGCAAAGTGCAAAATAAGAATGTGCAAAAAAGGCATAGAAAATAGTTTGTGCACAGAATAGGTGCAAATATACAAGGCCTTGAAAATGGTAATGTAGCCACAGGCTGTGGACTGGACCATGCTAATGACCCCATTTGGAGTGAGTCTTGGCTCCCAAGTGCTGTTCCTGAGGTTCTGAGACCCTTGCCTGTGTCTAACCGGACGCTTCTTAACAACTCTGAAAAGCTGGCAACATTTTGGGGTTTCCAGACCTTCAGAGGACTAGGACCATCCAGCCAAGCCAATCAGCCCAAGATGCTGGGCTGAAGAAACAGGTTTCTCTTACATTGTGCTTCTCCTTAGCAGCAAATCCATTTCAGCAGGCCGTCGGTGAGAAGGTATCTAGCCTCATGGAGCTCATCATCAGATACAGTTGGCAAATTAGACCCACCAGAGGATTCTGGGCTTCTAACAAAGAGATTAACTATGAATGTAAAATTCTAGGCCTGCCAAAAGCACCAAAACATGCCACCAACACAATAACTTCTCTGGATGTACATATTGAAATTTCCCACATGGAGCTGTTCCCACCAAAACAAATGGCTTCAATGAGAGCTCGTCCACAGCTACCCGACTTCAAAAGGACTTGCTAGGATGCAGCTTGCAAACATGCCCCACTGGAAGATTTTGACTTTCAGTTCAGAGTCCCAAGGTAACATCTCCGACTGAGATGAGTCTTATTTGGATACCTGACCTGTGTCCCATCGTGGTCTGCCTGAAATTGCACCTACCTCCCAGGGTACATCAATCATAGACTATCACTGGTGCTTTAGCTTTGTGGGACTATTTTTCCTTAAATCTTCTAAAATTCATATCTCCAATTCCTCCTATTGCATTTTTTTGTTTTGGTGCCATTTTGCTTATTAAATCTTATATTTTTGTTAACTGTAGTGGATATTTATTTGATTTTCTTTTTGACCTTTTAACTTTTTTGGTACTTCTCAATGGTATTTCTAAATGCTTTATATATTTTCTCCAAGTTAATCATGTCTGTTCTATGCCATTGCTACCAAGGGTTAAGTTCAGGTTTAAATTACTGAAACCTTAGTCTGGATCTAGCAGGGTAGTGACTTCATTCCTGGTGGTGGGCTACCATTCACCTCAATTATTAATTCACTTTCTTACAATGGTATGCAGTGGATCTAGAACTTGTAGCGATGGGATCCAAAACTTTTGTTTAGTAGTGCCACTCAGTTTTAAGGTTTGATATTAAATATCCATAAATCAAAGAATATTGTTTGATTTTTAATTAACATAAGGGCTTTGAGTGGATAATTTTAAGTTAAAAAAAATCAATTTCTGATTTAATTTTTTGCTCCTTAACTTTTTGGGATCATGGAGGTGGATCTGTAGACCTTTGGCACGGCAGAACTGAGGAGCATGTGCAAAATGGGAGGGTTGAAGTTAATCAGGGAATCCAGGAAGGAAGATTTCAGAACAATTCTCAGGGCCTGGCAAGTAGCCCGCCAACTACAGACCATCTCAATGGAGGATGAAGAGATTGAGAAAACCCAAGAAGAGGTGGAGGCAGATGATGTTTTGACTAGACGAAGTTTCTCATGTGCATGTTGCAGGGTAGTAAATGAGCAGTCTCCCAGGCTGAGCCCTTCACAGCTGGCAGACTGCTAGATGGGGTACCATGACACACAGTCATAGATGGCTCACCAGCCAAGCTGGCTATCCTACACCTGGAGGAGACGCTAGAGCAAAAGCAAAAGGCCTTAGAAGAGAGGAAGGCCAGACTGGGACTGAAGTCCATGAAGATGGTGCCAGTAATGGTGAGATGACTACAGGGAAGGCTACACACTCACTTGCTAAAGGGTATAATGCCAACCTTTGTAGTGGGGGATCACATTGACAAATGGTTTACCTCATAAGATAGAGCATTAACAATGCACAGGGTAGACAAGCGGCAATGGGGAGCATAGTTGTGGGAGTTTGTACCCACTTAGGAGAAGATACATGCCTGAATCTAGAGGAGGGGATAGATGACACACAGACACACATGAAGGATCCCCTAATGGGATAATGGTGGTTTCATATGCAACCTTACCTGAGGCACCAGAAAAACAACAATGCCATGCGTCCTTGGACTCTTAGCCCCAACCTCACTAAGGCTCTGTCCTTTGTTATCAACGGAGTCAAAATATGTCTCAGCCTTACAGCCCTGTCTTGAGGGAGATAGGCCAAGCCTTCCTGAGTATTAAAGAAAGCGCCCTAATCAAAATCCTCTCCCGGGATGGAATTAGCTGACATTTTACATAGTTGCGAATGAGACTCTGAGTCTTTAAACATTATAGGCCCTGTAAGTGAAGGAAAGCTACCAGAGTGTGTCATTTTTGGGAATACCATCTGGCAGATTTGATGCCAAAGGGCAGGGCCTAGAACCGATAATGGATGCCAAAAACACAGAATCTCAGAAATTTCAGTGTCCTGGCATAATCAGGATATGAAAGTGTGCATCCATGAGGTTTATGGTAATGAGAAAGTTCAAAGGGAAAAATAATAGGGGTTATCGTTTTTAAAGTCTCTATTTTTAAACATATTTTTCACCCACTTGTGGTCTATGACCAAGTGGAATCATCCTGTTACTTTGGGAACTAATAAAAAGTCTAATGTAAGTTCTTACCTGATGGTCCTGTGGAACTTGAATTGCAGTTTTCTTTAAAAGAAATGTTTATATTACTAATCTCAGAGCCTTCAGTTTCTATCTGCTTCACAGTTCCCAAGTAGGAATGTTCCCTGTGTCTGGTGGAAAAAAGAGAAACTCTGTTTTGTAGCTCTTCTCCATTATCTGTAGGACGCAAGTGTTAGAGGTAGTGTGTTTCCAGGCTTCTAAAAAGTGAGCACTCCTTTCTCTGGCCAGTCTCTGCCACTTTGGTATAGCCATGACCTCTGCTTGTTTTTTCCTGATGAGGATCTGGTTTTACCATTGTTCCGTGATTTGAAGGATTTCTTCTTTTGTCTCTTTGAACCTGGATTATATTGGCATTGAGATGGTTGGTGAAAGGACTTCTTAGATTTAAAATTTGATGAGACTGATTATGTAGATTGAGACCATTGAAAAGAAAAGTGTTTTTTCTCCTTTAAGATTCTGTGTAGTGTAACCTCCTTCAAATTTAATTTGCATTGCAGCATTCCTTTCAGCATAATGTGTATGCCAGGAACACATTCCTTCATTCAGCTACTCTATCCCCCTCCAATAATGCTGCTGCCCCTACAGTATCAAAAGAAATATTGGGCAAAAGTTTGCCTTGGTCTTCCTGATTCTCAATCAGACCTCTCCCACCTGCACTGCTTTAAACAGCTACTTGAAATCAACCAATATAAAATTGGTCATAAATGCTTCATAATTTCATGCATTCCTACAGTCATTGCTAGATTGGAACCTGTATATTTTTTTAAAGGCTGAATCATTTTTTTTTATCAACAGGACCTTGTATAATATTTTCTTCAGCATTGATATATGGCCCGCTAGGCTGTCAACCAAAGAGTCCACTGAAACAGATTTTGGAATATATAACTTCCAGAGGGTATACATGAATCGTGGCATCACAATTCTATCCAGGTCTTTCCATTCTCTGAAAGTCACATCAGCCACATGTTGATGAATAGGCAATGAAGGAGATTGGGCTTTGATAAAGTGCCCCAGGATCGGTTCTATAGAATACTCATTCCTACTCTAGACAGAATCTCAGGCAACATCTCTTTGTATATATATTTACCTTTAAAATCAGAAGATTGAATATGTTCTTTCTCTTCTTCATCAGACCTACAGTAAGATAAGTCTGTTCTTTTGTATCCACTCTTTTAGGCACCCTTTCAAATCCCCCAAGGTCGACAATGAAACTCTCATCAAATGATCATCCCCATGTGGATCCTGGGATCTTTTTTACCCCTACTAGGGGGGAGGCCTGGACAGAGATGAGGAATTAGTGCTCAAAGAAGATGAGCCCAGGTGCTTTTGCTTATTATGTTTTTCCATGATTGCTAGAGAATCAAGCACACAAAAGCAAACACAGAGAGGAAACAATGATTACCAGCCAGACCAAGCAATATCCCAGAGTAGTCATGAGACAGCTTACCTGCTTCCAGCTTTCTCTGAAATAGAATGAGAATGAGCACTGGAAGCAGCGAAAGCCCAAGCATAAACATCATTCCACTACTGCAATGTGCATTCTCCAAATAAACCAAGTGTTCCCCTCTCACATGTGCACCAGAGGAGGAGAAAAAAATATATATATCATACTAATAACTGCGTCTGGCAATGTGACAAGAACAGGCTCGCCTTCCTCCTCAGTCATCAGTGATCTGGGAAGTGAGTGCGCCCATAGAAATCATGCTTTCTCCTCCAGACCACTGCAGAGGAGAAATAACTGTGCCATTGAAGTCCAGGTGGAGCCACTACCCCCTCCTCTGTATCTCCGCATTACACCCCAGTAGGATAGAGATACTGCACCTGAAATAGGCAAGGCGCAGTTCTCCTAGATCCAACTGAAGAGGTCCCTGCCAGGCAGAGATCCAACTCAACTCCCTGCCTCAGTCCATAAAACAGGATTAAAATCAGGAAGTGCAAAAGGATTGGTCATATCTTATACCACCCTTTGATGTGGGATTGAGTCAAGTCCACTCATACTTCCTGGCTTTGGTCCTATCATTGAGGTGAGTTCACCTCATAAGTAATACACTAGGAGGAGGACGTAAGGAAATGGAATTACCTTTCAAATGTTCAGCAGCATCATATAATGTGTCACATACCTCTTGAACTTGGGGTAGTTGCTGATGTGTTGATGGTACTGACATCCGTTACAGCTTCTGGCTGAAGACTGGACTTGGTGAGTTTCCCCTTGGGTGCTTGGGGATGGTTCTGTATTTGAGTCACCTCCTGTATCTGCAGCTTCTTGCCTTCATGCTTCAACTCTTTCTTTAATAAGCGAACTGACATTTACATATTTCTACGATACTCCCATTACTCATGCCACTGCTTTAATCCTCTACTGTATTTGTGGCCATAATTGTCTTTTTGTAGCTTCAGGTGAAGTTAGTGAAGCCTCATCGCACAGTTCCATTTTCATCTACATGGTTTTCTCTCAATGTTTCCAGCTCCTAATCACATTTGCTCTTCCTACTTCCATCATCCAAGGGTTCCTGACGAGCCATGGTGCCGAGTCAGGTGGATGGCATGGATACTTCCTCCAAACTTTCACAGCGCTTCTCTCGTGTTGCCTTCTGCACTCCTCCAGTCTCTTGTCTTGATTTGTTATGAGACAGAGTGAAACTTGCAATTTTGTGAATAATACCAATTCCTCAATTGCAAATCAATATTCTTAAATAATGGATTCTAAAAAAGCTAAATTTAAGACAAAGGGCCTGATTATGACTTCGGCGGAGGGGATTACTCCGTCCTAAATGTGACAGATATCCCGCCCGCCGAATTACGAATTCATTATATCCTATGGAACTCGTAATACGGCAGGCGGGATACCCGTCACATTTGGGACAGAGTAATCCCCCCGCTGAAGTCGTAATCAGGCCCAAAGTGTTTTTCCACATTTTGTGAATCCTTTTTAGCAAATCACTATAGTTAACTAATAAGGAATCACAAATTCTATTTTGTACATCAGGCCCATTATTGGCATCCAGTTCTCTGTGTATTTCTTATATGCTCAGATTTCTTTCTCATCCAGACATGTAAAATAGTACAGTCTTACCACTGCAGGTTTGGGCACTTTGCTCTTCTACTCTTCATATCCCTATAGTTGTCTAAATCTGCAACTAGAGAATTTTATATTATACTCAGAAGAAGCGCAATTCTGAAAATTATTCAATTTGAAATCTGGCAGGACACTTGAGTTCTGGCTTAGGTTTACGTCTGCAGGCACTCACCTTGTTCTGCAAGTGAACAGAATGATGTAGGACAATTCATACCATGTTACTTTTGACATTAGATGACAACATTGAACAACCTACACTATGTGTTCCAGGATACCTTATTGCAGGTAATGGACTTCTACTCATTTTGGATTTCAAACTTGGCCTTCAGTTTCTGATTGAAGGTACTTTAGTCTATAAGGATAGTATGATTCCCACCTGAATGTGCGTTAGTATGAAGTGGAGTTAACTGAAATATTGCAAACTTGGCTAGATGGCTATTACACCATTTAGGATGAAGTGCGGTTGATTTTATTTTATTTACCAGCAAATGCACCTAACCTAGTTTTGTTAGGTCCAACATCCATGCACGTTTCAGAGATTGTACTGATTTTATAATTTCTTTAGTGTGATTTAGATTAAAAAGTAATGATAAAAAGAGGATGGTAATACAATCTATCCAGGCAGATCTCCGATACCTCTAACACTTTCGCCACACCTGTTAACTCCTCCAGATCCATGTTATTTTGTGTGAATTTGTAAAGCACACTGTCATCCACAAAGGTCATTTGGTATTGAGCAGATGTATATGCCTAGCACTGCCTAGGGTAGGTTGGTTAGTTCAAAACTAACCTCCGTACCCTCCCAACTAAGTTGGCATAGTGGGCAAAACAACAATAGGTTGGAGTGCTACACTGAATGATTTCCAGTGTTAGACAACATGCTAGCATTCTTCCCATCCACTTTTGTGTGTTTGATTAATTGAAAAGCCAGGTCTTCTATTTCTTGCAGAATTGAAGAAGAGAGGTGATGACTCTTTTGAGTGGGAGGTCGTTTTACGCTTCAGGACTTTAGGAGCCATGTAAGAGAACACATGTCCTTCTGATCTGATTTTGTGTATGCCTTTGATGTATGTGGGTAGGAGTCCTGTGGAGCGTAGGTACTTAGGAGAAGGTGATGCCACTGTTCAGGTAGTTGGGGCCTAAGTTGTGTAGTGGCTTGGATTTTTGTGTGAGGAGTTTAGAATGAGCATGCTTGAGTGTCAGGAGCTGATGAAGCTCCCTGAGGTGTGGATTAATGTGAGTTCCTGTGGGGAAGTTGAAGATGAGTCTGGCAGCCACGTTCTGGTAGATTTTTAGTGTTCTCAGGAGCTAATTGCTGATCCTAGCATATAAAGAGTCCCAGTAGTACAGTAGTCCAACCAGCTGTTGACTGGGGAGTGCGTGGCTGTTTTTATGGTATTGCTTGGGTGCTATCTGAAGGTCTCCGTTAGCATCTTCAGGTTGTGGAACCATGATGTAGTGATACAGTTGACTTGTGCAGTCACTAATTCTGTCTTGTCTGTGTTGAGCTTGAAAAAGTTGAATTTCATCCAGTTAGTGACTTTGGACATGCATGTGATTAATGTATTTCTTTTACTGGAGGTCTTGTCCAAGAGTCAGAGTATGGACTTCATGTCATCGGAGAGGATGTTGATGTTATGTTTGTGGATGACATTGATTAGAGGGATCTTGTATGTGTTGAAGAGGGTGGTACTGGGCGATGAACCTTGAGTCACTGCGCAGTTGTGTTTGCGGGCTTGTGAGGAGTAAGGTACCAGTCTAATAGCTTGTGTCATATCCATTAAGAAGGAGAAGATCCAGTGGACAGCGGGTCCTTGGATGCCAATCTTGTGCAAGCACCTGATGGAGATGGTGTGTAAGACCATGTCAAATGCTGCAGAGAGGTGAGGGGTGCATGTCTTCTCTGTGAAGGAGTGAGCAGATGTTATCTGTGGTGGATCTATGACAACTCACACCGCCTGCCCCAGCTAGTATTGGAAAGAGAACATAAATGAAACATTGCCAGCAAACAAGGGTCCTACGAAGCTTATGAGAGTTGCCAGCATGCCACAAAATATAAAAACATTAAATGAATGGGGTTGTGCCCTTATTAAGAGGGAGAAAAGGCTTGGCCACACAAACAATCTATACATAAAATGCCACCCACCTGGACCTGGATATGTTCTCACGGTACAATACATCTGAATGTACTTCATCTTCATTGAAATCAAATATTACCCTTCTCATTTACTGTTTTTCATTTTACAGAAATTGTTTCAATAATTTATCATTGTATAGGACAGAGCATATGAAAGCATTTCCTAAACTTTACTATGAGTAATGCACAAATGTGTCCCAAATAGTGCAAAGTGAATCAATCTGCTAATTGCATATAACCCACAGTGAGTAATGGAGTGCAAATAATTAATAAAAATATGAATTCATATAATCAGTTCTAGTCTTGAAAAAACAGACCATTATTTCACAAAAAGAGTTCATCTGATGATGTGATGTTATTTAGCACCACACTCTAAATGCTCCTTGGCCAAGGTGTGGACCAACTAAAGCCCAGGGTATCCTCCACTGGGTGCGATGGAACCCTTAGGAAATTTCCTTGTGAATCTCTTTGGGTTCTGTTCCATTGATCATCTGGGTGTCAATGCGTTTCGACCTCCTAACCTTATGAGGTTTCCATACCTTATGAGGGGCTGGTGACTATCCTATGTTGGGATTAGGGGATAACATAAAAACATCACTTCATCAGCGTGCACAAATGTGACAGGGGGGCGTTCAATGGTTTTGAAACAAGTTATTTGTCTTGCTTTTTGCTTTCTAATGACAAGGACCATCTATGTATGAAAATTGATGTTTTGTTAATTTGAAAACATTGTGTAAGAGTAGTCCAATCAGGAGAAGGGTAAGTGAAGATGGTCATTCCCAATTAATGATTGTATATGGTACTCTATAGGTCAGTTGAGATGCCTAATCAACTTAGTTGGCCTCAGTATAGCAGTGCAAGTGAAAAGAGACTGTCAGGTGTGCGATGACAAGGGAGAGTAGCGCAATCGTGCAAACAAGAGGGCCGCCTCCAGATAATCTCAGGCGATTGCCCTCACATTACCTTACCTTGAGGCATCTGTGCTGTTAGAAGACCAGCATTTCACAGAGAGGTGATTTTTGAGGTTTTGTCCAGGAGAGTGAGGGGGTTTCTTCAGTGGGGCCTTTCCTTCGAGATCCCTAGTGAAGTGAAGCTGGAAGTTCCTGTCAGAAGGGCGGAGATGACTGGAGGAAAGGGCGTGGCTGAGGCCTAAGCACTCCCACAGCTGGTTCTAGCTGCTTCACAGCTTGCTTTATAGGTGATATTTTCATCAGTTTTAATATCTCTATATTTGGGATTGAAGTTGATACATTTCATATTAATTACTAATACTATATCAAGATGGAAGGAAAACATGTGCATATGATGAATAACAGTTGTAAACAAACAACCTCCCCGCCCCCAATAAAGTAAAAAATAGTAGATCCCACTGAACCTTCTCTAACAACTATAATAGAAGAACTACAAGCAGTGCATGTGAACACAGATAATATTGTGTCAGAAATTAAAAATATACGCAAGAACATGGCAAGCCTTTCAATGAAAGTTTCTGACAACACAATTAAAATTCAAGATAATAAGACAAAAATTTACAGTATAGCGCCTCACTGAAAAAAAATCAAACCTATCAGTAGACTGTTACTTGGTTTAGAAAATCTTAATAGACAATAAAACCTGCACATTTTTAATTTGACAGCAGACGTTGAAGAGTAAGACTGTAAGAAATACATGGAAACCTTATTGCCCGGTTTGTTAAACTTAAAATTCCCAGAAAATGTTGAAATTGACAAAGCACATAGAATTCCTTCTCATCATAATCCAAGCAATATGAAACCACGTCAAGTGATCTGTAAAGATTTATGCTACCATCATCTTGAGATGATCAGGAAAGCAGCAAGAGAAATTCCAGCATTAATGGTCAACGGAAATAAAATCTTTATACATCAGGATTTTTCCAAGGAAACTGATGAAATACGTAAATAATTTGCCGATCTGCGACCATGACTACGACGCTGTGGTTTTAAATAAGGCCTTTTTGATCGATCTGTTATGAGAATTTGGAAAGATGGTATTTCAAATGCTTTTTAGTGCCCTGAAGATCTATATGCTATTTTAGATCATCACTCTCCGCTTTCTATGGAAACCCATGATTCCTCTTCTTAGTGCCAATGTCTGATTTTTATTTTCATTATTATAAGCCTTTTTGTCTATCTTTATATATGAGGGCATTTATTTCACAGGTCGAGCTAATGGTGTTGCAATCCTGTTTGTAAAAAGTTAAACACTCAAATACTTAACAAATGTATTGATACAGATGGTCGATATTATAGTAAAATTAAAAACTGAAACTTTCATTTAATTAATGTTCATGGTCCTACACAAGATGATCCTAGTTTTTGGTCGCTATTTACATCAGAAGTGATTCTTAGGTAATGATGCACTAATCATGGGTGGTTATGTTAATTTGACAACAGACCCCATATTAGATAGTTGTTCTCATAGTAAATATCGTCAGCCTAAAGCTTTTTTCACAGTTCAATTTTTTTTTTAAATCAAGCGAAATAGTTGATATTTGGCGTTTACATCATCCAAATGAGAAACAATTTTCTTTTTTCTCTAATCATCATAATTTGCATTCTCGATTGATTTTTATTAATTTCCCGTTTTCTAATCCAGTAATTTTTTGATCCTTAAATTCACAATATAGACATTTCTGTCCATGCACTTATTTCTGGAGTTTTACAGCTTAAAACTAGTCAACAATCTCATTCTCAATGGCGTGTAAATACAAGTGTTGCTCCTAATAATAAAAATAAATCAAAACTTTTGTCAGCAATACAAGACTATTTTTCTTTTAATCCAGAAGGTCCTATTTCACTTGTAAATCGTTGGGATTCATTTAAAGCATATATTAGAGGGGCTACAATTTCGATGATGGCACATGATAGTAACACATTTAAGGCTAAACTTAAAGAATAAGATAAAGAAATAGTAAACTTTGAACGTCTCTTTAATATATCTCATGATGACAACTTCAAAATACGATTACAAAAACTTCGGTATCAATTAAATTCCATGTTAAGCAAAAGAGAGGGTATACACATTTCAAATAATAAGGCTACATTTTATTTCAAAACTGGTAGTTCTGGCAGATTATTGGCAAATTATCTTAGTTAAAAAAAAAAATAAGATCAATGCAATTAAGGCTTCAAATGGTAAAATGGCATTTTCTCATGAAGAAATAATTATTTTTTTTTTTTAATATTATTCAAATGTATATAATAAACCTCCTTCTACTGATTCAATTATTATTGATAAGTTTTTGCAAACTTGCTGTTTACCTATAATTACTCAATCTGCTTGAGAAAAATTGGATGCACCAATTTCATTGGAAGAAATTAATTTAGCTATTAAAACTCTAAAATTGGGTAAATCACCATGGCCAGATGGTATACCTGCTGAGTTTTGTAACGTGTTTTCTCCTCATTTATTACCTCACTTACTCAAACTATTTACACACTTTGGTCAGGGATAATGTTTACCATAAAAGGAGCTGATTTGACTATGATGGATGTTGTTCTTAACACAGATGCTTATCAGTCATTTTGGGAACTGATTGATAATTATATAGCAGTGTATTTTTAGATAAGTATTATTAATATATGTTAGACTATATATTAGTAAAGTTCGATGATTATTGTAGTAGCACTAGTATGATATATTTGTACGGTAGTTTTTATCGATCCTCCTGTTTATTTTCAAATTTGGCTATTATTATTACTCAGCAAATGTTATTATGTAGGTACAATTATTATATTATTGTTATAATATAGGTACTCACTGTACCTCTTTCGATGCTCTTTTTTGTTTGGTCTGTTTGTCACACCATAAAAATAATAAAATATTTTAACATAAAGGATTGCGATGACGAGTTGGTGAAAATCGTGCTTGATTAAACCACAAGCTGGACTCACCTCAGTACGTGCTACTTGGTTAACTATGGTCCTACTATAGAAACTGGAGAGAGAGTGGAATCTCAATGATGCTATGATAAAAGCGAACCAGCTGTGTTGTGTTAACAATAACAAATGTGTGCTGCACTCACCTGCATGATTCAGAGGGGCCTCCTTGTGTAGAATGCGCACAAAAGCCAATTTGTTTTTGCTGAGTTGGTACCTGGATCTATGCGGTCACCTCGTAATAAAAAAATCTGCTTGTAGTGAGAGAACAGTCCTTATTTGTAACGTGCTCCATGCTTGTGCTAGCAGGGCTTCATGGGTATTGTAGTACTTCACCTATCCATACGTGTTGGTGAAAAATGAAACAACTGGCTGTTTTTTATGACATTTTGAAATGATGTCAAAATCAATCAGATATTGCTGAACGGTTGAGTGAACGCTCTAAACTACTGGAATCACAACTGGAAAGACATTTGTATTTTTTGCCTTTTATATTAGCATATCAGTTCTTGCAGGGAAGAAATGACAGGTCAGTTGAGAGCGAGGACATTGTGAAAGTGGTGCCATACAGGTAACTACAGTAATCAAATCTTACTTCCAGTATCCATGCTCCTTGAGGCAGACCTGCCAACTTCACCAAAAACCTCACAGTGTGAGAAGGCAGAGCCTTGGAGGGTGCCGAGAAGCACCTAGGAGGCACTTTTGCCCACACCCTGGCCCCAAACCCCTCCTAAAAAAACAAAAACAAAACCATGTGGAGGCTGTTGCCGATGTCCTGGGGTATTTTCACATTCATTTTTCACACCCATTAATGGACATCAGTATTTAAAAGCCTCTGAAAACAGCTTGAAACCGCTGTTAACCATGGTTTTCAGCTCGTTTTCCCTGCCAGTGTGTGATATTGGCTCCTCACGGGGAGACCATGAGAGGGGAGCCAATGTCTTGTGCTCTTGTGCCACGGTGGCACTGTGTGAGCTGGCAGGTCTGCTGAAGTGTTTAGCTAGTGCTACTGAATGGCATTGCATTGAATACCTGACTTATGCTGACCAATTCTTTTACAAATTTCTTGGCTCATTTGGCCAATGTATGGTATTGGTACGTGGAGAGGTGATCTCGTAGATGACATTTTTGGTGCGCAGTTAGAAAATATTTTGTGGGTTGGTTTGATCTCTTTGTGCTCAAATATTGTCCCTTTTAATGTTTCGTCAAAGGAGGGGCATTCTCCACATCTGTGGTGTCCTTCATTGGTTGCAAATACTACAAATCACTAATAGTTTTTTTTCTTTGGTTCGTTGGATGAGTGTTTGCTCGGTCAATGCGATCTCTAATGTTGGATCTTTTTTCATTGAAAAATTGGTCTGAGGATAATCTGGACCTTAGTCACAAAGGTACACTTACATGCGTGTGTGTGTGTGTAAGTTTACGCTTTTTCAGAAGTCACAAAGCTGCATTTTAATAATAGGCCTATATTTTTATGTGTGTTTTCCTCCCAGACTGCAGAGACTTCGCAATTGTAAGCTTACTATAAAAATGTAGTTTTCGTGAATACCGAAAAAGCGTACATTTACACGAACGTGAGTAAGGCCATCAGTGTGGAGAGGAGGTACCAATTTTGGTGAATAATCTTTTTGAGCTAGTTGGCTGCCGGACAGAAAATGGTGACATAAACCATGGTATCTAGATGATTCTTTTCCTTGTGTTTTAGGAATGTTTAATGAGGGGAGAACCATGTTCTTCTGTCTGCTGTCTTGGGAAACGTCTTTGGATAGCTTAATTGACTCCGTTTTTAAGTAGTTATTCGGCGTGTTTGAAGTATTCACCTTTATTTGTGTAGTTCTCAGTGGCAGCTGGTGAATTTTGAATGTGATGGGGTGTAAAAACAACTCTGCAAGCTGCGCTCCAAATTAGAGGGCTCGAATTTGTAATAAGTGAATTGTATTGCATACTTCAACGGGAGTGCTAAATATCACCTCCTCCAGACATCTTGATCGACACAACAGGTGACCTGCAGGTGGTTGTAGCACACTCAGCAACACCTTTTTATGTTCAGCCCTCGTGTTCAGGCTAAATTTGTTTGAAATCCGAGTGAGTGTTCTCAGGTTACTTCCTGGGCTGTTTTTTGTTATGACGTCTTTCTTGTATATACTGTTTTCAAAATAAGCATGACACTGTATTATTCACTGGGCTGAAATGTTTGTAGATTGTTAACGGTCTCATCAAAACATTTACCACAGAGCAGTGTATTAAAACCTTCCCTGGGACCTTAGGGGTGACCTTAGAGACGTGTTGTGATCCAGCTTCCAGTCTCTCACTACGTGACTTCATTCCGCTAGCTTATGATCCGATGTGGTGGAGTTCATTCATCAATGCTTGATTCGGATTTGTGGCCACAGAAGTGAGTGAAGGTCACATGGGAGACTGACCTTCAAAAGCAGTAGCTAATAATAGAATTTGGACCTGATTAAAGCCATCGACCGTATAATATGGGAACCAGGTTTCAAATCTTGGCCTTGGTTCAGCATCATGCGCGAGGTGGCTCCGCTGCAATGGCAGAAGAGCATCAGACCCCTGGCTAAGAGCCAGCAGATGAAAAATAAAACAATCTTTTATTTTTTACCTGCTGGCTCAGCAGTGCTGGGGGGCGGCTGACCCACAGGAGGGGGAAGAGGGGAGGGGGAGTGGAGTGCAACTAAGTGTACATGTATGTTTGGCTGGCCGTCTCAGGCCTGCCAACTACCCATGCACACTTAGGTTTCTCCAACCCGGAAGTGTACACAGCTGGGCTCGAGAAACTGCAGAGACCCCAGGGTTGTGTCTGAGCGGTAGTCCAAGCTCCTCAGACCAATCCTGGCATTGCTCTAATGCTAGGTTTAGCATAAGAGCAGCGATGGGATTGCGAGGGAGCCTGTGCTGGTGTCCAAGGAAATGCTGGGACACCATCAGGAGCAGAGGAGTGAGGTGGCAGAAGGTGGCAGTGGTGGGAATGGCACAACGGTATGTGGTTTTGTTTTTTTTGCTTCCCCTGTCCCGTCGTCACCCCCTCCCCCTCCTTTACATTTGCGGCAGCCACGTCTGGTCAGGTGACTCGTAGTAAATCTCTGTGTGCTGGAAAAACAAACATAACATAGGGGGTTATTCTAACTTTGGAGGAGGTGTTAATCCGTCCCAAAAGTGACGGAAAAGTGACGGATTTACCACCAGCCGTATTACGACTCCATTATATCCAATGGAACTCGTAATACGGCTGGTGGTATATCCGTCACTTTACCGTCACTTTTGGGACAGATTAACACTCCTCCAAAGTTAGAATAACCCCCATAGTCTGTCTCTGAACAGGAGCACATTTATGGCCCTAGGCAAGGTTTGGCAATTTAACACTGCCAAAAAAAAAAGATATAATGTTTGCCTGTAGCCCACGCTCTAATCACATCCTTTAAGAGCTAAGGACAAAGCATTGATCGTAAATGTCAGAAAAAGATGCACTCTGGTGGCTCAATTGCACACAATGAAACTGGAAAATCTGATCATAGTGATACCTCCTTGTTCTATGTGATCAAATCAGTGACACAAAATGGGATTCATCTACTTCAGTATTTTATTATAAATGAGTTCAAGTCACACGAAGAAATGTATATAAAACAAAAAGCACTACACCACGTTTAGCCAGTGCTACTTTATCAATCAAAACTCTACAAAGTGGTGATCTAAATATGAGGCGATGTCAATGTCCTTATTTGGACCACAGCATCTATTTTTCATTATTATACTTTCTTTCATCTCCAAAAAGGCCATCCTCTTCACCCCAAGCAATGTCATCATCTTACCCAGGATAAAACCTTAGCCTAGCTTAGTCTATGAATGTTCCTCAAATTGTGCTGAAGGCTTCTTGCAAACCTCACAGACTATATATGACTTTCTATTCATTAGTCATTTTGTTTCAGTCAATCTGCCCTTAAACTCAGTCCCTGAGGTCATGTGCTAACACCTAGGACTTGGCCAGTTACTGAAACAGACATGGATGGTTAGCTGTTTTCTGGCATGCTTGTACTTGTGATTCCTTGGAAATCCATCAGAAAGGGCTTTTTTTTACATTTTACAATGGGATTGCCCAGCATATGTTTTCTTCTGGTTTTATGCAAACCAACCACCCTTGGGGTTTGCACCTGCTGCTCTAACTAAAGCTACTCTGATAACTGTGCATTACTGATTGGCATTATGCTATAGTAAGAGTCTTCCTGATTATGTTTTACTTCTGGAGCAAACAGTATATCGAGACTGCTCTTACCCGGCCCCTTCCCAACATCAGCTTTCGAGTCAGAACTCCAAAGAAAGACAGTATAGCAGAAGAGCAGTCACAGTCTACACAAGCTTCAAGGGCTGCTGGTCAATAAAAGTTTGAGACACTCTCTGACACTTTGCGAGTACATTTTGCCTAGTTACAATATAAGGTAGATCAAGGCAAAATATGAAATGTAAATGAAAACATCTATTTTAGAACAGTGCTCCATACAGTTATAATTCCATAGGTTGACTATCACAAAATGCAATCTCCAATATTAATGCATTAGTTACTTTCATCTTTATACAATGAGATAATATAGGTAGTTATAAGATGATGTCAAGTGAATCTGAATCATGAGCTCTTTCTTCTGTCCAGGGGAACCCTCTACTTAGCGGGGTACAGCACAGATCTGATAATGGTGTGGCTGCACTGTGGCCCCAAAAATGGGGTCCATGTTGACATTCTTCACTCCCTCGGGGAGCCGGAAGGTGAAGGCCCGGAGGAGGCTTGTGAAGAAGATGAACAGTTCGATCCTAGCCAGCTGCTCCCCCAAACACACACGGTGTCCTGCAAGTGGAAAAACAGGAGAGCTTGGTCACTTCTCATATTACTGCTTAGGATGCATCTTTTGCCGGGTAATATGGCAGGAAGGCCCTTGGATGTGGGGCGTGTGGGTGAATAGAAGCTCAGAATGGGGAGACTACAGTGCAATGGATCTAGACCCCAGGTTTGAAAACAAAGAGGTTACAATGTTCTTATCCAGATTTAGGCCCTCATTACGACCCTGGCGGTCGACGTTAATATGGAGGAAAGTACTGCCAACAGGCTGGCGGTACTTTTCTCCATATTATGACATTGGCGGTTTGGCTAAAGCCAAACCACCAATGTACCACACCGACCACCACGGCGGTAACGACCGCCAGGCTGGAGACTTCACTCTCTGGTTTTCGTGGCATCTTTACTGCCAAGAAAACCACGGCGGTAGGCACTATCCGTGAGATAGGGGTCTTTTCCGCCCCCCTCTTCCTCCACATGTTTCCCTCCCACCCTCCCTTCCTCTCCAGACCCCCCAGACACGCCCCTCCCTTCACACACGCACACACGCATACAAACACCCATTCCAACATTCATCCACGCATGTATACATCCATTCACACAGATCCACACACACTTAGATACATACACGCAGACATGCATTCACACAACTCAACATACACGCACTCACACATCCATACATGCACACACACAAAACATGCAACACACACCCACATACACCCACGCAAAGACATACACCCCCATCCCCACAAACACACACACAACACCCCCACCCCCTCCCCTGTTGGAGCACCCGACTTACTTGTAGTCAGGAGGTTCTCCGGCAGGAGACGGGACGGGGCGCTGCTGCCAGCAGCAGCGTCTGCCAGCAGAACACCGCCAGGCCGTATTATTCTCATAATACGTTCGGCAGCGGTCTACAGGCGTGGCGCTGCTGCTTGCAGCAGTGCCACCTTACCGCCATCCACTGGCATGGCCTCAGCTGGATTTCCGCCATCCTTCTGGCAGAAATCCGGCTGTGGTCACAATACAGCGGACGGCTGGTAGCCGCGGTGACAGTCTTTTGGAGGCTGTCGCCATGATGGTAGGTGGTTTTTACCGCCGGGGTCATAATGACTCCCCTAGTGTTTTGGTTTCCTTTGCTTGATCCTCTCGGGTTATGATCCTGTTAACTGTAGGGTTTACTACGATTTTCCCTCGAAAGCCTACTCAAAACTATGTTTCTAACTCACTACTTGTTTTTCAAATTGCAAACATCATGTACTTAGATTTTCAGATCTTACAGTCTACTCAAACTGCATGATTCCTGCTGGAACAGTTGGGTAACAGGAAAGAAAATGCAAGTGTTTGAGCCTTTGTGAAAGTTTGACTGATAGAAGAGGAGTGCTTGAAGTATTGAAAACATAACTTGAAAGGGGAGCAGGGGCTGTTGGAGGAAGATAGGAGTAGGGCTGCCTGCTTGGACTTGTAAAATGTGTGAACAGAACAGCAAGAGGAGGAGAGCAAACTGCTACAAAAATCATTATTTATGTACTCTATTGAAAGCTGAATAAAAGGTGTTTAATAACTCAGGCCTCCATTCAGGTCAGGCTAGGTGTCTAGGCACAACAGGATTTTCACTGCAAGTCGAGATAATAAATTATTCCACAGACCTGAAGGTTTCTCAGCTTGGAACCAGAAAAACATTGGCTTTTTAACTATAGAACTCAGAATAGGAAAGTGATACGTTGTGCACAGGACATGAGTGAACCCTGAGTATCTGTATTTTTTGTGAGCACTATTACTGCACCAAAAATACTATTCAGGGTTCATCTAGATCACCTTTGAAAATGTAAATACCAGTATATGTCTTTCAGGATCCAAACTAGTGATGCAGAGGCCCTGGGTAGGGGATTAAATGTACTGAGCTACAATACTTGTAAATTACATACATTGCCTTTATCCACACAGAATATAGTAGCATATTTAAACTATTCTGGTTACACATCTGTTTGTCATGGTCTCTCTTAAAGCATTTGCTTGATAGAAAAAGAGAGAAACCTCCAAGGGAGACCACGTAATTAAACGACTTAATAAAAAGCATTATCCTTTGTGCCAGTCCTTGTAAACAGAGGAATCTGGTTGCCACATTGGAAAAAGGTCAAGGTACCCATTACACACCCATTACTGGTGTGTCTGCTCTGCTGAGCTTTAAATCGTCCTTAAAACAGTGCTTCAAAAATGTTGTCCAACACCTTCAGGGGTGAGGCTACACTTAGGATTTAAATCTTCCATATCCCTCCTTTTGCCGAGCCATTAATAGAATCGCAAAATTACACACTTTGATTGAAGACAAGTATAAATTTGCAACTCGGACTCATACTTGGATGGTAATAAATTATTCCAATAGCTTAAAGCCAGCAGCTTCTCTTCGCACGAGATATACAGTGCATTTCAAGTGTCATTTATTAGCTCTGTGGCTAGGGGGCTTGCCATGTCTGGCTGATCAACCTACATGGAGGTATCAAGGCCCAAACCCATGCAGGCTATGCAGTAGCTCGAGGAAAGACTTCATTTATCTAGCCTGGCGTTAAATGAATTATGCATTTTATTGCTGAAACCGCCCGTCAACGAACGGGGGATTCAAAGTTGTCACTCGGCTATAATGAGGAGCCTTGACCCCCTCCGACCCTCCGATCAATTGTAAACTGCTGAAATGTATTTTACAACATGCTACACAACTTACACGATGTGCGGGTACAGCCCAAAACCGAGACTCCTGAATACATTTAGCAGTATTATGGCACTTTGAGTTACTGATTAATATCTTAGAAGTTTTATTTTTAGGTATTACAATTGGTTTTAAAACCCATTTTTAAAATATATTTAACAGAATTGTACTGTAGATATTGAGTAAATAGCAAATCTTTGAGATTGCTGGTAATTGGGTTTTATTGGTAAAGTTATAATTAGAGAACTTTTTATATGTGCATGATATTGTGATGGTTTTCATTAACTTAAAACAATAAATCTATTTGACATTGACACTTGTGATGCTCCCCGAGTTCCTAGGTAATTTGAAGCAGTAGTAAGCACTTGCACTGTTCCAGTTTCTTTCATGAATGTAGGTGAGGGCAGGGGGTAGGGTAGCAGCAACAGCTACCCCTGCTTTGAACTTTGATACTCTTGTCACTGCCCTTACTGCCATTGGTTGCACATTTCATTCGCAAAAATAGAAAGCAAACATGTATCCAAGTGTACTTTTTCATTTACTTTGAGTAGTGTCCTCTCCTTGTATTTATTATTAGTAATAGGGGTCTCTAGTTGGCGGTGGTTTTCACCCTGTCCAAGTAGAGACCCACACTCTAGTCAGGGTAAGGGAGTCACACAGCTAAGATAACCCCTGCTCACACACTTGGTTTCTTGGCACAAGCAGTCAGACATATCTCAGAGGCATTGTGTAAAGTATTTGTATACACACACACAGTAACACAGTGAAAGCACCACAAAAGTATTCCACGCCAGTTTAGAAAAAAGCCAATATTTATCTGAGTAAAACAAAACCAAAACGACAAAAATCCAACATACACAAGTAAAGTAAAGATATCACCTTTTAAAAGTTTAAATGAATCTTAATCCATATAAATCAATGGTTGTATCTTTTAAGCACAATGAACCTGAGATGGATCAAAAAGAAGGGCCAAAGGGGAGGTGAGGCGCCAAAAAAGCAAAGCAATGCTTCGGTTTCTTACTGCGCAGAGGAGGTGATGGGTCGATTGTTACCTCACAGGAGAGGCGATGCTTCAGTTCCTTACTGGCAGGGGAGGTGATGTATCGATTCTTTCTGCAATGGAAAGACGATGAGTCATTTTCTGGACATGGAGCCTTTGTTCCTTACTGCAGTGTGGGGTCGGTAAAGAATTGATGCCCCAGGATAATGTGTGGAAAATCTGTATGCTCTGTGTTGATGGACCCACAGTGAAACAGGCGCTGTGTTGATTCTGCTGCTTCCATTCTCCAGCCATGGGACAGGCATTGTGTCAATTTTTTAGCTGCTGGGCATCGGTGCATGGATTTTCTCCTTTAGGTCACCAGCTTACACTTTCAAGGGCCTAGGGCCTGGAGTTGGTATCACTTGGTATGTCAGGACTCTCAGCATAAGAGCCCAGGCACTGGCAGATAAAGGGGGTTATTCTAACTTTGGAGGAGTGTTAATCCGTCCCAAAAGTGACGGTAAAGTGACGGATATACCACCAGCCGTATTACGAGTTCCATAGGATATAATGGACTCGTAATACGGCTGGTGGTAAATCCGTCACTTTTCCGTCACTTTTGGGACGGATTAACACCTCCTCCAAAGTTAGAATAACCCCCAAAGTCTTTAAAGTCCTTGAGACTTCTTATCAGGAGGCAAACTCAGTTCAAGCCCTTGTAGAAACTTGGAAAGCAGGATGTAGAAAGCAACGTCCAGTCCTTTCACTCCCAGGACAAAAGCAGCAGGTCAGCACAACAAAGCAACAGGCAGAGTGGCAGGCTCTCTTACAGCATCCAGCTCTTCTCCCTAGCAGAATGTCCTCAGTCTAGAAGTGTTCTAAATTTGTGGTGTCAAAGGACCAGTACTCATACCCATTTCTGTCTTTGAAGTAGGCAAACATCAAAGAGAAGTCTTTGTAGTCTACAATACAATGCCTTCCTCTGCCCTGCCCCTAGACATACTCCAAGGGGTTTGAGATTGCTTTTTTGAGGACAGACACAACCCTAGTCAGGTGCAAGTGTACGCTCATCCCACCACTATAGCTCAGGAAGAGTGATCAGCTTGGTGATGGACCACCTGGATATGGAGGGCACACTTCAGCTGCCTTTGTGTCACTGTATAGAGTGAATACACAAACAGCCCAAATGACAACCTGAGCCAGACATGCATTTTGACAGACAGACAAAGGCACAGAATGGTTAAGCAAGAAAATGCCCACTTTATAAAAGTGGCATTTTCAAGCCTACAATTAAAAAACCAACCTCGCCAAAAGATGTATTTCAGAGACCCCACACTCAACATCTCCATTTGCTCCCAATGGGAAATTACACGTAAAAGATATTTCAAGGCAATTCCCATGCTACTTTATGGGAGAGAGAAGCTTTGCAATAGTGAAAACCACATTTATCAGTGTTTCACTATCAGGAAATGTAAAATACACTAGTACATGTCCTACCTTTTAAATACACCGCACCCAGCCTATGGGGCTGCCTTGGGCCTAATGTAGGGGTGACCTACATGCAATAAACAGGAAGGTTTGGGCCTGGCAAGTGGGTGCACTTCCCAGGTTGAAATGCCAGTTTAAAACTGCACACACTGGCACTGTGGTGGCAGACCTGAGATGTTTGCAGGGCTTCTCATATGGGTTTCAAACTCAGTGTTGCAGGGCCACTAGTTGCACTTGATTTAGAGGCCCTGGGCACACCTGGTGCTCTATACTAGAGACTTACTAGTAATTTAAATATGCCAATCACGGATAGGGCGTGAGTTATAGTAACCTTAGGGCACAAGTTAAAGTTACTTGAGGTAACTCTGGCTGTAACTAGAGAATTTCTATGGTTTCATATGTTTAAAATGTGAGCCTAACTATAACGTCCCTGTAACCTTTGGTTTTTTAAGTGAATTTCTATTTTTAAAAAAAATCTATTTCTGATGGATACAACTACCTGTGGATTCCTCACCTTATGAATTTGTCCTTGCGCCAGCATCCAACGGAAAGTCTTCTTCCTAGCTGTCCACGTCGACGAGGACGTCATAATGGCACGGCTCCACGTGACTCCGTCTGACATCAACGTGCCAATAAGAGGTCCTCGTCGGCGTACTGACGTCAGTTTTCCTTTTTTACGTGCCTTCGACGCCAACGGTTTTTCTTCCTGGCTCGTTGATTACTGTTGCATTTTTTGGTGGTTACAATGTCGCCTCCAAAGAAGTCCGGTTTCAAGCCATGTAGAGAATGTGGGGGCCGGATGTCAGTGACCGACCCACATTCGGATTGTATTTGGTGCCTTAGTTCTGAGCATGACGTTGAAGGATGCTCATCATGCCAGAGTATGAACCCTAAGGCTTTAAAAGAGCGTGAGGCGAAGCTTTTGCTGGCGAAAGCGAAGAAGAAGGGCCATAAGAGGGATTCCTCCCATGCTTCACCAAAAAAGCATAAGAAGCGGCGTCATCATGATTGACGGCGCCGTCATGACTCTTGGCGCCGGTCGGAGCGGAGCCGATCGAGGTCGAGGTCTCGGTCTTCTCGACGCCAGAAGACATGGGAGATGAGCCCTACTGTGACGCCTCAGCCCAGGAGTCCGGAATTGTCGCCGGCGCCGTCTGTCTTTGAGGTTGCGCATCATAGCCCTACATTTTCGCCGGCGTCGAGGGAGACTGATGTACAGCAGTCCTCTGCTCAGCAATATCCTGCTTTCCCGGCTCCAGGGGCGGATCCAGCTGCATTTTTTAATGCAATGAATGCCGTTTTTCAGTCTATGGCCCCTGCTGGTGCACCGGCGGGTCCCACGGGGCCATTGGCATTGGATTTGGGCTCTCCAACGCCGTATAAGGCGGCTCCATTCATATCCTTTTGTCCAGCGGAGAGTGTCGGATCGGCGCCGAGGGTATCTCCTTGTGGGAGTTCACCACCTGTGACGGTGGCTCCACCATCGCGTCAGCCGACGCCATCGCCGCGCCATTCGACGTCGATGATGTCTCCTTCCAGACTGGTTCCATCGCCTTCCTGCCAACCAACTCCGCTGAGGTCATCGTTGGACTCCGTGTCGGCGCCGGCGCCGTGTGAGGCTAGGAGTCACCCATCTCTTCCTGGGCCTTTCCGAGGTTCGAAGTCTTCGGCATTGATGGATTAATTATCAACACCGGCTTTGGAGACACATCTTCGGTCTCGTAGGAAGGCTTTAAGACTTTTGGAGGAGGAAGAGTACAGACAGCTGGAGGAAAGTGAGATTGAGCCTTCGGATGAATTCCAAGGTCTGGCCACTGCAAATGGGCTGGATACTTCCCTGGAGTGGGACATTTTGTCTCCGGGGGAGTTTACAGAAGAGGCCGCATCCTTCCATATGGTGGTAAGGAAGGCAGCAGAGTTTCTGGACTTGCCTTTGTCTGTGGCGGAGGTGAAAACTAACCTGCTCACAGAGCTGTTGCATCCTTCTGCGTCCGGTGCGGATCTTTGCTGCCTTTCAATGAGGCTTTAACTGAGCCTATATTGGACTTGTGGAGGAAGCCAGTTACGACTCCTGCAGTGAACAGAGCAGTGGCGAGGAGACATAGGGGCGCACCAGGAGATCCGGTTTTCCTGTCACATCATCCGACTCCTGAAAGTTTAGTAGTCCAGGCGTCTCGCTCCGCGAAGTCTGCTCCTGGAACATTCCCTGGAGTCACAACTGATAGGGAGTCCAAGAGGATGGAGCAGTCTTCGAAGAAGATCTTTTCATCTTGTAGTATGGCGCTCAAGGCTACTAATTCTACCTGTGTGCTGGGCAGGTATGTCCACACCCTTATGGACTCCGCTAAAGAGATAGCCAAGGATCTGCCACAGGAGGTGCAAAGATCCTTTGGGTCTCTTTTTACGGATGCGCATGCGGCTGCACAACAAATTATACAGTCTGGCCTGGACACGTCTGATTCGGTAGCCAGGGCCATGGGAACATCTGTGGCTACTAGGAGGCATGCCTGGTTAAGGTCCTCTGGATTTTCATCGGACGTTCAATCCACCTTATTGGATCTACTATTCGATGGGGAAAAGCTGTTTGGAGACAAGGCGGATTCTGCCCTTGAACGGTTTAAGGACAGTCGGGCAACAGCTAAGTCTTTGGGCTTACAGACTTCTGCTGCAGCATCTTATAGACCTTTTTCGCAGGTTTAGGGGGTTTACACGTGGCTCTGCCTTTCGGAGGTCCCAATACTTGGCCCAGCAACCTGCCAATCCGCCCTATCGTGCCTTTAGAGGGCGGGGTAGGGGTAGAGCTAAAGGGCCAGCGCAGCAGCCTTCCTCTTCATCCTCCTCCTCTGGTGGACAACAGCAGAAGCAGCCCTAGTTTTCCCCACTTTATCGTCCATACTTCTCCTGTAGGGGGAAGATTGAGTCTTTTTCTCCAAAAGTGGGAGTCGATTACAACGGACTCGTGGGTGTTAAGAATTGTGGAAAAAGGTTATGCTCTCCCCTTTCAGGAGTCCCCTCCTCCCTTCCCCCCATCCCTCATTTTGTTCAGAAGACCATCTTCTGTTGTTGCAACAGGAGGTTATGACCATGTTGTCAAAGGGCGCAATAGAGTTGGTGCCGTTGCAGGAAAGGGGTCAGGGGTGTTATTCAAGATATTTCCTGATTCCCAAAGCGGACGGTCGTCTAAGACCGATTCTAGACTTGAGGATTTTGAATTCGTTCCTCAAACAGGAGAAATTCAAAATGCTAACCCTAGCGCAGGTACTATTGGCGTGGAACGAAGGAGACTGGATGGTGTCTGTCGACTTGTAGGATGCGTACTTTCATATTCCAATAATCAAGTCGCACAGGAAGTATCTCCGGTTTGTGGTCGGGATGCAACACTACCAGTTTGCGGTCCTTCCGTTTGAACTTACTTCAGCACCTCGGGTTTTTACGAAGGTGATGGCGGTTGTTGCAGCACATCTCAGAAGGAGGGAAGTAGCGGTTTTTCCCTACCTGGACAATTGGTTGATCAAAGCCAAGACTCCAGAGCTTGTGTTGTCTCATCTGCGAATGACAACCCAGTTGTTGTTCGATCTGGGTTTTTCAGTAAATGTACCCAAATCTCACCTGGAGCCCTCTCAACGCCTCCTGTTCATAGGGGCAGTACTGGACACAACATTGTTTCGGGCCTACCCCCCACCTCAGCGGGTTCGGGACATTCAGGCACTGATTCCAATGTTTCAAATTGGAGCGGCAGTTCCAGTCCTCAAGGTCTTACGCCTGCTAGGTCTGTTTGCTTCTTGCATTCTGTTGGTCACTCATGCTCGCTAGCATATGGGGGCTCTTCAGTGGTGCCTCCGCAGGCAGTGGTTCCAGCACAAAGGAGATCTCGGGGATTCAATAAAGATCTCCAGGGATGCTGTAGCGGATCTTCATTGGTGGACAGTGGACGGCAACCTTTCCCAAGGAAAACCGTTTTCACTACCACCTCCTGTGGCCATAGTAATATCGGATGCTTCTACTCTAGTGTGGGGAGCTCATCTGGGGGACCTGGAGATCAAGGGTCATTGGTCTCCAGTGGAACAGATGTTGCATATCAATCTGTTGGAGTTGCGGGCGGTACGTTTGGCGGTCAAGGCCTTCCTCCCTTCCCTTCGCGGTCAGTCAGTTCAGGTCCTGACAGACAACACTACCGCGATGTGGTATATAAACAAGAAGGGAGGAGTAGGGTCGTACCTTCTCTGCAGAGAGGCTCTGCGACTCTGGTCCTTGGTTCAGGACCATCAGATTTGCTTAATAGCAAATCATTTGGCCGGAGTACTGAATGTACGTGCGGACGGTCTCAGTCCTCTCTTCTCAGTAGATCACGAGTGGCGTCTCCATCCAGACCTGGTCCTCTACATCTTAGGATGTGGGGTACGCCTCAGGTGGATCTATTCGCCACTCGGGAGAACGCGCACTGTCCGTTGTTCTGCAGCCTCCAGTATCCGTTGCAAGGAGCGTTGGGGGATGCGTTTCAGATGTCCTGGAGCGGGCAGTTGCTTTACGCGTTTCCCCCCATACCCTTGATTCCTCGGGTTCTGAGGAAGGTTCGTCAAGACCGGGCCCAGGTCATCTTGGTGGCACCGGACTGGCCGAGAAGGGTATGGTATACAGACCTGCTTCAACTCTCTCAGTGCCCTCCGCTCTGTCTCCCGCTCAGGGCAAACCTCCTCTCACAGTCGCAGGGGCAGGTTCTACACCCCCACCTCCAGAGCCTGCACCTTCATGCATGGAGATTGAACGGGGCAACCTGAGTTCCTTTTCTCTCCCACCGGATGTAGTGGATGCTATTCTATCGTCCAGGCGACACTCCACTAAATCCATTTATGCCGGTAGGGGGGCAAAATTTGTGGTTTGGTGTGGAGAGAATCAAAAAGATCCCTTAAAGGCCCACCTTTCAGATGTTCTTTTGTTTGCTCTTGATTTAGCAAAGAAAGGCTGTAGGGTAGCTACGGTTATGGGTTATTTGGCGGCTTTGTCGGCTTTTCTTTGCCTTCCGGACCAGCCTTCTTTATTTAAATCTCTGATTGTAAATAGGTTCATTAAGGGTTTAGTTAATAAGTTTCCTCCCACGCCCTTTCACATGCCTCAGTGGGACCTGAATCTGGTACTGACATTTCTGATGGGTTCGCCTTTCGAGCCTATGCATTCATGCCCGTTGAGATACTTAGGGCCTCATTCTCACCCTGGCGGTAATTACCGCCAGGGCGGAGGTCGGCGGTAGCACCGCCAACAGGCTGGCGGTGCTCCGCCGGGCATTCTGACCGCGGCGGTACAGCCGCGGCCAGAAGCGGAAAGCCGGCGGGCTACCGCCGACTTTCCGCTGCCCGTCTGAATCCTCCATGGCGGCGGAGCGCGCTCCGCCGCCATGGGGATTCAGACACCCCCTACCGCCATCCTGTTCATGGCGGCTCTCCCGCCATGAACAGGATGGCGGTAGGGGGTGCCGCGGGGCCCCTGGGGGCCCCTGCCGTGCCCATGCCAATGGCATGGGCACGGCAGGGGCCCCCGTAAGAGGGCCCCAAAAAGTATTTCAGTGTCTGCCCAGCAGACACTGAAATACGCGACGGGTGCAACTGCACCCGTCGCACCTTCCCACTCCGCCGGCTCAATTCTGAGCCGGCATCCTAGTGGGAAGGTTGATTTGCCCTGGGCTGGCGGGCGGCCTTTTGGCGGCCGCCCGCCAGCCCAGGGCAAATGTCAGAATCACCGCCGCGGTCTTTCGACCGCGGTGCGGTGTTCTGACGGCGGTACCTTGGCGGACGGCGGTCCTAATGACTGTTTTCTTGATTGCGATTACTTCTGCTAGGAGGGTTGGGGAACTTCAAGCCCTTTCTGTTAAACCTCCATTTACCATGTTTTTCCCTGATAAAGTGGTGTTGAAAACCAGGGTGGCTTTTCTGCCAAAAGTTGTAACTCCTTTTTATATGGGTCAGGCTATTACCCTTCCCTAGTTCTAACCTCCTCCCCACCCCTCTAAGGATGAAGAGAGGCTCCATCGGTTAGACCCTAGGAGGGCTCTGAGTTTCTACCTGGAGAGAACAAAAGACTTTCGTCTGGATGATCAGCTGTTCGTAGGGTATGTTGGACAGTGGAAGGGCAGAGCGGTCCAGAAACTAACAATCTCCTGGTGGGTCATCCTGTGTATAAAAGTTTGTTACTCTCTGGCGAAGAAAGTTCCCCCTGAAGGTATCAGGGCCCATTCTACGAGGGCTAAGTCCGCTTCTTCGGCCCTAGCGAGAGGAGTTCCATTAGTGGACATTTGTAAAGCGGCAACTTGGGCGTCCCTCCATACCTTTGTAAAACATTATTGTTTGGATTCTGAAGTGAGGAGGGACGGTCATTTTGCTCGCTCGGTATTGCAAGATTTCTTGGTGTAATCAGGCGGGCACCCACCACCGAGTGCGGTACGGCTTTGGGACTCTATTTATAAGGTGAGGAATCCACAGGTAGTTGTATCCATCAGAAGAACAAGTTCTCTTCCAGGGGATCCTCATCAAAGTCATAAACATTGAATATTCCCGCCCTTGTGCGGGGACCCCGGAGCATATATATATAAAATACATACATATTATCATGTGTAAAACAGCAATGCAGGCTATAATCATAAATAGGCTAAAATGCTTTATTTCTATGCAAGTTTTTTTTTTTTTTTTTTTTTTATATTATATTATAAAATCACAATAGATCATAAATATCTACCTAAGCCCCAAAAACTGGACTTAGGGAAGTAAACAGCAGTAAATAGCAGAGAAAAATAGAAAAAACCACATTGAAAAACAATGAAGCATTCTTAGCCAATAGGCTGCATGCAGGTTAACACAGGAGAACCATAAAAACTTTGGCACCGTGCCTTTAAGACCCTGAGCACCTCCAGTATCCCATCATGCCTCAGGGGTGAAGGGAAGGTGACAGTTGGTTCACAGTTAGGTCAGTTCTTTTTTCCGGCTTCTTCTGAGAGGATCCTGGAGCATTGAGCTCTCAGTTTTTCTGAGTTTTCCTCAGAAAAATTCTTTAAAAAAAGCGTTTTTCACTTTTCACTCGACAAGTAATATCTTTGTCTGGGCTAGGAAGGTTTTTTCTGACAGAAAAATGCCTTCTCTTTTTGTAAAATGTCCCTCTTGTGGGAAGAAGAAAGCCCAGTCAGACCCACACTCTCTGTGTATTGTCTGCCTGCCACAGAGTCACTGTCCTGACACCTGCAAGTATTGTAAGAACATGTCAAGGAGGACTCTCAAAGACAGAGAGAAGATCAGGCTACATGGGCTTCAGGAGAGGAAAAAGTCAACATCCTCTTCACTTCCCAGACCTACAGCAGAAGGAATGGCCCGTTCGACGTCGACAGGTAGGATTGTACCTGTTTGTTCTCCATCGACGTCATCGGCACCACCGTCTCACCGGCATAGATCGCCGTCGACGGCGACCAGACCGACGTCGAGGGACAAAACGTCGAAGCATGGACACAGGGGTACATTTCCGTCGACGGCAGGCCGCCGTTCGGCGTCGAGTCATCTCCGGCGCTCCCGTTCGCCGTTGAGAACGTCTCACCCCTTGGCGTCGAAGGACACGACACCAAAAACACCTCGACGGCATGAACATCCGCCGTCGACCACTCGCCACTCAACGTCGAGACACACGACGGCGAGTAGGTCCAGGTCCCGTGATAGGCGATCGGCGTCAAGACACTCGACGGCAAGACCTCCGACGTCAGGACATTCGACGTCGAGAGCAGACCAGCCAGCGCAACCTTCGACGTCGAGGATACAATCGACGTCGACACAACCTTCAGCGGTGTCACAGGCAGTGGAGCCAGCGGACAAAGCTCCCTCACCGGTGGTCTCTATAAGGAGTGCATCATCCCATTCCAGAGCATCGGGGCATGTTTCTCCCATCACAGCATCCCCGGATTCACAATACTCGAGGATGTATTCTCCTACTGCCTCATTACCGAGAACGCCATCGCCTACAGCTAGAGCAGGACGGGCTCGTTCTGCTTCTCGTCAGCCGACCACAAGACCTGCACACTCTGCTACAGCCTCTCGGAGCAGGTCCCGTTCCCGAAGGAGAACCAGGTCACGAACACCACGCAGAAGATCACCTTCTTGGTCTTCTTCAGGATCGTCTGTGGGGCGCTACTCCCCCACACTCACAGATTCTCCACCTGCTAGGATTTCCCCGGTGGATGATATCACCACTTTTAATGAGGTTCTTCTAAGGGGAGCGCAGAAGCTAAATATTGAGGTACCAGAGCCGGCCACCTCATCCTCAGTTATCTTTGAGACCCTACAACACAGATCAGTCTCGAGAAAACTGCTGCCACTAGTACCGGGTTTGCTGCAACCGACTATGGACACTTTTCTGTCTCCAGCCACTCTCAAGTCTGCCCCGGCTAGGATTCAAAAGAAATACAAAGCTCCGGAACAAGATCCTTTATTCCTGCGGAAGGATCCGCCACCGGACTCTGTGATCTTAGCCGCAGCCAGAAAAACACACTCTGTGGCATCATCTTCCACAGTCCCCCCGGATAAGGAGAGCAGACACCTAGACTCTCTGGGGAGAAAGATGTGCGGTACGGCGGCATCTGCTATGAAGGTCTCCAGCGCCTCAGCACTTCTGGGCAGATATGACCGCTCTCTGTGGGACTCACTCCACAGATTTACAGAAAAGTTGCCCAGGGAAGATAGACAGGACTTCCAGGAAATCTTGCAGGAAGGGGGCCTAGTATCTAACCAGGTCATCAGCGCGGCGGCGGACGGGGCGGATTTGGCTGCGCATGGGTATGCGCACGGAATCTGCGCTAGGAGGTCTTCCTGGCTACGGCTCACGGGTCTGAAGCAGGAAGCACAGCAGCGCATTTTGAACCTCCCATTCAGCGGGAGTTCGTTGTTCGGTACCCACGCGGATGAAGAGATGGCCCGAATGAAAACGGAAGTCGACACGATGAGGGCAGTGGGCCTGGAACGTAAAAAAGACTTCAGGCGGAGGTACAGGCCGTATGACAGACGACCATTCCAGCAGAGGGTTCAAACCCCTCACTGGTCTCAAAGGCCACAACAACGACAGGGACGTCCCCTGTTTCAGGCACGTAGACCCACAAGAGACAGAGGGTCAAGTAGACCTCAACAGTCTACAGCAAAGACGCCATCAAAGCAATGAGGCATTGCTTCCCTCAGCACTGTGCACCACTCCGGTGGGGGGAAGTGTTACGCATCATCTTCGCGAGTGGCACTCAATCACAAAAGACAAATGGGTGCTCAATATTGTCGAACATGGCTATTCTCTCCTTTTCAAAAAACCTCCTCCACACTTGCCGCCAGCAAGGTGTTTTCCTTCTCATCTCAGCCTGCTACGCAAGGAAGTTCTCGCACTCCTACAAAAGAAAGCTGTAGAAAAGGTTCCTCCGGCACAAAAAGGAAAAGGGGTGTACTCCCGTTACTTTCTGGTGGCGAAAAAAGGTCAACAGGGCCTCTTCAGACCAATTCTGGACTTACGGCTCCTGAACAAGTACATAAGAAAACAAAAGTTCAGGATGCTAGCCCTTCACCAGATTGTCCCGCAACTGCATCAGGGAGACTGGATGTGCTCCATCGATCTACAGGATGCATATTTTCACATCCCAATAGCAACCAAACATCGGAAATTTTTACGTTTCCAGATAGCGTCACAGCACTACCAATTCAGAGTCCTTCCATTCGGCCTGAAGTCTGCACCCCGAGTCTTTTCAAAATGTGTAGCAGTGGTAGCGGCACACCTTCGAAGACAAAAAATATTCGTCTATCCCTACCTGGACGACTGGCTAGTGAAGGCCTCATCTCCGGATCAGGCGAGAAAACATCGAGATATCGTTCTAAGAACTTTCGAGTCTCTAGGTCTTCAAATCAACCACGACAAGTCAACCTTGATTCCAACACAAAACCTCCGCTACCTGGGAGCGATACTAAACACAGAGCTCCAAAGAGTGTATCCTTCGGAGGAACGACTTTTATCAATCCACAGGAAGTGTCAACATCTATTAACAGCCGATGCACCTACAGCTCGTCAGGTGACATCGCTTCTGGGCTCCATGGCTTCATGCATCTTCATTGTCCCGAATGCCAGGCTACGCATGAGGCCCCTTCAGGAGGCATTAGAGAACAATTGGAGCCAAAAGACTGGTCACTGGGAGGACAGAGTTCGACTACCAACAGTGGCTTTTCAATCACTACAATGGTGGATGCACAGACCTCACCTGTCGATAGGTTCTCCGTTTCACCAGACAATTCCAGTCGACACTCTGGTGACGGATGCGTCTCTTCAGGGTTGGGGTGCTCATCTGGGTTCCTTCCAAGCTCAGGGTCTGTGGTCCGACAAGGAAAAGAACTATCACATAAATCTACTGGAACTCAGAGCAGTCCATCTGGCTCTCAAATCTTTCTCTCCATTGGTTCAGGGGAAATCTATCCTAGTTCAGACAGACAATACAACCACAATGTATTACCTGAACAAACAGGGGGGAACAAGATCACTACCTCTGTCTCGAGAATCCCAAACGATATGGCATTGGCTCCTGGCCAGGGGAATGTCTATCACAGCGGTACACCTGCCAGGTCAGCAAAACGTAGAGGCAGATTTCCTGAGCAGACATCTGGAAGACGCGCACGACTGGGTGCTACACGACGAAGTCGTCGAGGACATCTTCGGTCAATGGGGTCGACCTCAGTTGGATCTCTTTGCAGACGAAACAAACAAAAAATGCCCAGACTTCGCGTCCAGGTTCTGCCGTCCGGGATCTCAAGGGAATGCCCTGTTGATCAACTGGTCAGGGACATTTCTCTACGCCTTTCCACCGATTCCCCTCATACCGGCAGTAATCAACAAATTTTACAAATCCAGAACCAGAATGATTCTGATAGCGCCACAATGGCCCCGCCAATTCTGGTACACGGACCTACTCAACTTATCGGAAAGACCTCACAGGAGGTTGCCGTGCAGACCGGATCTCCTGAGCAGGATGGAAGGCAGAATCCTACATCCCAACCTTCCCTCTCTGAGCTTGACAGCATGGCTCCTGAATTCCTACAGTATGGGCACCTAGGGCTCTCACAGGAGTGCATGAGCATCTTGAAAGAGTCAAAACGACCTTCCACGCGGCGTTCTTACGCTTTTAAGTGGAAGAGATTTTACATCTGGTGCTCTCAACAAGGTATAAATCCCATACGAGCTCAGGAGGACGTCATACTATCCTATTTACTTCATCTGGCGAAGTCTGGTCTGCAGGTATCTTCTATTAAGGTTCATTTATCTGCAATTACAGCGTATCGTAAGTCGCCTTCTCAGGAATCCTTCTTTACGATACCTGTAGTCAAGGATTTTTTAGAAGGCTTGAAAAAGGTTTTTCCTCCCATTCGGAGACCTTCTCCTCCATGGGAACTGAATGTAGTCCTGTCAAAACTTATGGGCCCTCCCTTTGAACCTATCCACAAGGCCTCTTTACAGCACCTTACGTGGAAGACGGCTTTTTTGGTGGCCATTACTTCAGCGAGGAGGGTCAGCGAAATTCAGGCTCTGTCTTGTAGAGAACCGTACACGGTTTTTCACGATAATAGAGTGGTTCTGAGAACTCACCCATCTTTCCTTCCGAAGGTGGTGTCAGAATTCCATATCAATCAGACTATATCTTTACCGACTTTCTTTCCCAATCCGGAGACTCCGGCTGAGAAAGCATTGCATTCTTTAGACTTAAAAAGAGTGCTGAAATTCTATTTGGACAAAACAAAACCGATTAGACATTCTAACCATTTGTTTCTGAATTATGGTCATTTAAGAACAGGAGAGGCAGCGTCTAAACGAACTATATCAAGATGGATTGTGTCTTGTATTGTTAACACTTACCAACTGGCTAATAAGCAATTACTGGCTAGGCCAAAAGCGCATTCCACAAGGGGAAAAGCGGCTACTGCTGCCCTCCTTAACAATGTACCAATTTCCGAGATTTGTAAGGCTGCTACATGGAAGTCTGTGCATACCTTTACTAAGCATTACTGTTTAGACTCGGATGCAAGAGCGGATGCCCAGGTGGGGCAGGCCTCTCTTAGAAATCTATTTGCATGAATATGTATTCTTTCCTGCACTTCTTTCGGACAGTCCGCAGAGTTTAGGGATGGGCTTGCTAATCTATTCAATGTTTATGACTATTGATGAGGATCCCCTGGAAGAGAAGGATTAGTTACTTACCTGTAAATCCTAGTTCTCTTCCAGGGGTATCCTCATCAAAGTCATAAACAACCCACCCTCCTCCCCGGACTTAAGTCTCCTAGAAGTGCAGGACAGATTATCTTTCTGATCAGTTACACAGATTGTCACCGTAAAAAAGTACTGACCTAACTGTGAACCAACTGTCACCTTCCCTTCACCCCTGAGGCATGGTGGGATACTGGAGGTGCTCAGGGTCTTAAAGGCACGGTGCCAAAGTTTTTATGGTTCTCCTGTGTTAACCTGCATGCAGCCTATTGGCTAAGAATGCTTCATTGTTTTTCAATGTGGTTTTTTCTATTTTTCTCTGCTATTTACTGCTGTTTACTTCCCTAAGTCCAGTTTTTGGGGCTTAGGTAGATATTTATGATCTATTGTGATTTTATAATATAATATAAAAAAAAAAAAAAAAAAAAAACTTGCATAGAAATAAAGCATTTTAGCCTATTTATGATTATAGCCTGCATTGCTGTTTTACACATGATAATATGTATGTATTTTATATATATATGCTCCGGGGTCCCCGCACAAGGGCGGGAATATTCAATGTTTATGACTTTGATGAGGATACCCCTGGAAGAGAACTAGGATTTACAGGTAAGTAACTAATCCTTACTTACCTTCGGTAACGCTTTTTCTGGTGGATACACTACCTGTGGATTCCTCACAGTCCCTCCCGCCTCCCCGTTGCCTGCCTGATTTCACAGTTATCTTGTAAATGGTTGGTTTTTGTTTATCTGGATATATATATATATATATGTATTTATATATTTATGTAAATATATGCGTTTAAGGGAAATGTTCTTGTATATATGTATTTTTCTTTACGGTTTTTGATGGGTCGGTTCTCACCTGTTCGCCTCAAGGGCATGTAAAAAAGTGAGGTGAAACTGACGTCAGTACGCCGACGAGGACCTCTTATTGGCACGTTGACGTCAGATGGAGTCACGTGGAGCCGTGCCATTATGACGTCCTCGTCGACGTGGACAGCTAGGAAGAAGACTTTCCGTCGGATGCTGGCGCAAGGACGAATTCATAAGGTGAGGAATCCACAGGTAGTTAGTGTATCCACCAGCAAAAGCGTTACTGAAGGTAAGTAACTTGTTCTTCTTAACTATAACGTCCATGTAACCTTTCATTTTTTCAGTGAATTTTGTATGTTTTTTTAACGTATAGTAGTTTTCATTACTATACGTTAATCCAACCATCACCACGTACGACCTGCATGCCCTGCAGACCGTGAGGCAACTCCCTGTAAGCAGCCAACCTTGCACCATGCACTGCCTTTGCCTGTGCACATCAGAGGTTGCCTGCAAGACCTGGCCTGCAACCAGACCCTGTGGCCAACTCCCCTGACCTCTCAAGCCCTTTGGATATGCGCAGTATGTGTGTGGGTCTGTGAGTGGGTACATCAGGGTGTCAGTGAGTCTGTGAGTTGGTGTGAGACATCTGAGTGGGTGTATGAGTGGGTTCAAAACCGTCTGAGTGTGGCTGAGTGGGTGTGTGACGGGACCTAGCCCACCAGGGGGCCTATGAAAAAACAAGCACAGGAGCCTGCACTTGTTTAAAAAAAATAAATGTTGCCACAAGTTTGTAATATTGCAAATTCAGGGCAAAAAAAGAATTTTAAAAAATGCTAAGTGCTAAGGGCTCAGGGTGCCTCTACCCTGGCCCTATGTCTTTTTTGTTTACTTTTTTTCTGGGACTTGGCTCACGCCGAGTCCCAAGATGGCAGCCAACACTTCCTGGTTTGAAGTGTTGTGGACAATCAGAGCTTTGCATTTCCCTGCACAAGCTCATCTTTGTTTGCGAATGCTTCACAGATCTAGATATATACAAATTTGAATTTCCCTAAATTTCTCAAAAACTACTGAACAAATTTACACCAATTAACAAAAAGCACAATCTGCGTAACCACAGCTAGCTTTCTGCCAAATTTGGTGTAATTCTGTCCAGCGGTTCAGGCTCTATACATTTTGACAGATCCTTTGGTGATTAACCTAGGAAACGCAACACTTGGGCCCCCTTTTTCTCGGCCCCTGCATGACGGATCACCCCTAAACTTTCCTTGCGCACCAAAAATCACCAGGCCACAGTTTTTAGGAAAATGTATTGAAGATTCGTCAAACGGTGCCAAAGATAAAGGGAAGTCAAAAAACACATTTTCTATGGCAACATGGTTGTAACTATAACTACCTAGTTGTGACTGCCACTAGGTTATATATATATATATATATACCACTCACCAAATGAAGATATGGACACAACACCAGCACTCTAAGATTCGTAGTTTTAAACACATTTATTTAAAGTCCCCTACAACGCATTTCAGCCTGTTACAGCCTTGTTCACTGTTGATTCATAATTATGTTCAAGCAATGAAGTACATAGACCCATAATAAAAAAGTAAAAGTTATGTATGTGTGTTTGCACCTTTAGGAAGGCTTGAGGTGCTATATGAAAGGTGTTGATAGGTAGGGAGATATATTTTTATTTTTCTATATACTTTTTAAAAAAGTAGCGGTGTACTCCGGTACTACCTAGGAAGTACTGCTTTACCTTTTGAAATTACAAAAAAAAAAAAAACACAGCTATAGTACGCAATTGTTTTATTGTTTGGCATAAATCATTTTGTTTAAATTTCATTAGGTATTGCGCTACTTCCAACATAATGCCACGGTACTCCGCTAGAGAAATAAAAATATGTTTCGCCACCTATTCACACTTTTGAAAAATGCCTCCTGTTTTCCTATGGATGGGAAAACATTGTAATAATGTATATCTAATGTACAAACACAGAACACAGCCATTTTGATGCTATGTATATCTAAAAAGCCGAAGGAAAATGCAAAAGGCACTCCACCTCATGCTACTCCACTCCACTCTATGACATGCCACTCCACTCTGTAGTATGCCACTCTACGCTACATCACTCTACGGAACTCCACTCTGTGCCTGTCCACTTTGTGCCACTCCACTCTGTCTTTTCTCTCTACGCCACAACACTCTTATTATCCCACTTCATGCCACTCCAATCTACGCCACTTCAGTCTATGCTATTACACTCAATAAAACTCCACTATGCCATTCCACTCTATGCTATTCCAATCTACGCCATCTATTCTATGCTACTTCATTCTACACCACTCCACTATCAGACACTGTACGACACTTTATGAGACACCACTCCACTCTATGCCACTCCACTCCATTCTACGCCACTCCACTTTAAGCCACTCAACTCTACAACTCTGTACTATTCCACTGTACGCCACTGTATGCCACTATATTGTATGCCAATCCACTGTACGTGACTCAACTCTATCATGAACCACTGTACTCTACGCCACTGTACTCTAGGAAGCTGCACCAGTTCACTCGGCTCAACTCTACTGTACTTTGTATCACTGCAGTCTATGCCACTGCATGTTACGCTACTGTCCTCTACTCTGCAAACCTGTACAGTGTGCCACTGCACTGTACTCCACTCCACTCAATGTCACTGTGTCCCACTGTACTCTGCACCAATCTACTCTATGTTACTGCGCTGTAAGCCACTAGACTTTACGCTATTGCACTGTATGCCACAACACTCTACTCCAGTGCACTGTACTCTACACTGCTCTATGCCACTGCACTCTATGCTACTACACTTTGTCAGTCTGCTCTTCTTTCCACCAATTTACTGTATGCCACTGCAAGCCACTATACTCAACTCTGCACCACTACACTCTACACCATTGCAGTGTATGCCACTCTACGATAGTCTTCTCAACGATAAGCTATGCCACTGCACTCTAAGCCATCACACTCTGTGCCACTGGACTGAACGCCACTGATCTGCATACCACTGGACTATACTCTGCACCACTCTATGCCACTACATTCTGCATCATTCTACTATACTCTGCTATATGCCACTGGACTCTACACCATTGTACTCTAGTCTGCATCACTCTACTGTATGCCACAGCACTCTATGCCATTGGGCTGTATGCTTAAGCACTCTACTTTGCACTACTGTACTCTGCACCACTCTATTCTGTCCCATTGCAGTCCATGTGACTGCACTCTGGGGCACTACTCTGCTTCACTCTACTCTAAGCCACTGCAGTCTGTGCCACTGCTCTCTATGCCATAGCACTGTATTCTATGTCATTGCACTCTATGCCACATTACCCTATTTTGCACCACTCTACTCTGTGCTTCTCTACTCTTCAACACTGCACTGTACACCACTCTACTGTTCTCTGCACCACAGCATTCTATGCCACTGTACTCAACCGCTCTACTGTACTTTGAGCCACTGTACTGTACACCACTGCACTATACACCACTGCATTCTACTTTGCACCACTGCACCCTATGTCACTGTACTCTACTCTGCATCATTGCACTCCATTCCACTGCACTCCACGTCATTGCACTCTACACGACTGCAATCTGTGACACTCTACTCAGCACCACACTACACCACTACCCTGTAAACACTGCACTCTATGTCATTCCACTTTGCTTACGCCACTGAAGTCCAGGACACTTTACTCTACTTTGCACCACTCTACTCAATGCCGCAGCACTCTATGCCATTACACTATACGCCGCTTCACTGCACACCAGTCTGTCAAATGACACTACACTGCACTTTGCACCACTTTACTCCAATGCACTGTGTCCCAGTGCACTCTAATGTACTCTGCAGGACACAATGCCACTCTCCTTTATACCACTGTGCTCTATGGCATTCTTTTGTACACCACTCTGCTCTATGCCACTTTACTGTACCCCACTTCGCTCTACCCCACTTTATTGTACCCCAGTTGACTGACACTCTACTATAATCTGCACCATAGTACTCTACAGCACTGGAGTCTACCCCACTGCACTTTACACCAGTGCACTGTATGACACTGCATTTTACATCTCTGCTCAGTACTCTGCACCAGTCTACTGTACACCACTACACCCTACGCCACTCTATGCAACTTCACTGTGTGCCACAATACTCTGCACCTTTCAGATCTGCACCACTCTACTCTATACCATTAGATTGTATACCACTGCACTATTAGTGCAATATACACCACTCCACTCTACTCTGTACCACTCCATGCCAGTAAACTCTACACCAATCTACTCTACTCTGCACCCCTCAAATGGACGCCACTACACTATACTTCATTGTACTCTACTCTGCACCACTCTACTCTATGCCATTACAGTCAGCACCAATAGAATGTACTATGCACCACCACACACTATGCTAGTATACTCTACTCCGCACCACTTCACTGTATGGCACTGCACTCTCTGCCACTCTACTCTGCACCACTCTACTGTATGCTTCTGCACTGTATGCTGCTCTACTCTGCTTTGCACCACTCTACTCTATGCCACTGCACTATATGCCACTACACTCTATGCCACTATACTCTGTGCCACTATATTCTGCACCTGTGCACTGCAAGCCACTGCACACTACTCTATTATATGTCACTACATTGTATGCGACTTTGCCCTACTGTGCACCACTGTTCTCCACTGCACTGCACCCCACTGAACTATACACCACTCTACTCTACTATACAGCATTTCACACCACTGCACCCTTTACCACTCTGTTGTACTCTGCATCACTCCACTGTATACCACAACACTCCTCATCACTGCAATCTACTCTGCACCACTCTACTGTATGCTGGTGCACTCTATGCCACTGCATCCTCTATCATTCCAGTCTACTATACTGTATACAACTTCACTCTACTGTATGCCACTCCATGCTCCTCTACTCTCCTCAATGCCAATCAACTCTATGCCACTTCACTGTACGCCTCTCTGCTCCATGCCACTGTGCCATTCTACCTCACCACACTCTACACAATGCCACCCTACTATATGCCACTCTGTGCTACTCTACTGTATCGCACTCTGCTCTGCACCTTTGTACTATACCCCACTTCACTCTACCCCACTTAATTCTAACTGACTTCACTGAATGACACTCTACTCTACACCCCTGCACTGTACCCCACTGCACGCCACTGCACTCTATACCAATCTACACTACTGTGTACCACTGTACTCCACCCCACTCCTTGCCATTCTATTCCTGTCTACTCTACTCAACTATACACCAATCCACACCATTTTATGCTATGCCACTCCACTGTGCGCCACTTCCTAAGAAATTAATGAGAAAGTACAAAGAAAACATTAATATGTGCCAAAAATGTAAATATGAAATAATTAATACCAAAATAAACAACAATATGTGATTAGAAAACAATTTAAAAACATATGAATTTAATGAAAAAACAATGTTTAAAGCTTAGTTATATTTATGAAAAGTTAATGTATTACTTCTATACAAACCCAACTTAAACTACAGAAACCTTAGAAATGTTAAAGTTATAGAAATAACTTACATTTATAATTTGTTCTCTGTTCAAAAAGTCCTATAACTCTCACTCCTCCATACACAGTGTTGGGAGCTCGTTATCCACACTACATGCCTTCTCTGTGCACTGCTTACACTCTTTCATATTACATCTCTTTTAGTATGTTAAAATATAGCCTTCCTAACTAGACTCATATCATGTATAATGATATAATTTATGAGAACACTATGGTGGTCATTACAACCTCAGCGGTCTTTTTGCAAGACCACCGAGGGACCGCCGTGCTGAAGACCGCCAGTGCAGGCGGTTTTCCGCTTGGCGAATTATGACTGCTGGCAGCCCTCCATCCTTTTCTGGACGGAAAGCTGCCAGCAGCCATACTGGTGGTCGGCGTGGAAGTGGAGGTTTCTCCACCTCCACTGCCCGTCAACAGAAAAACGCCCACCGAATCACGTTCCGTGATTCGGCGTGGCGGTGTTCTGTTGACAGGGTGCTGGCGGCGGAGCAACCCCCATGGATCCCGTCCCCTCCCGGAGGATCAACCGACCAGGTAAATTGATCATCCGTTAGGGGTGGGGGGTTGTTGTGTGGTGTGTGCGTGTGAATATGTAGAGGGGGTGTGTGAGTGCGTGTATGCATGCGGGGATGTTGTGTGTTTGCAAATGTGTGCGTGTCTGTCTGTATGTATGTCTGTATGGATGTGTGCGTGTCTGTCTGTATGTGGGTGTGCGTGTATGAATGTGTGTGTCTCTGTTGGCATGTTAGTTGCTATGTGTGCGGGTATGTGTGTTGGTGGTGTCTGCATGCGTGTAGGGTGTGTGTCTGTGTAGCGATGTTGGGGGTAGGGGTGGGGAGGGGGGGTCCTGCCACCTTTTGAGGGTGGCAGGGGGGTGTTGGGGGAGGACTCGGGTGGGGGTGGGGGAGACCCCTATCAGTGCCAGGGAAGGAATTCTCTGGCACTAATAGTGCTTACCGCCATGGATTTCTTGGCGGTTCCCACCCCCATGAAATCCATGGCGATCAGACGGATTATGATACCGCCGGCGGTCTTGTGACGGCCGCCGGGCTGGAGACCCAAGTCTCCAGCCCAGCGGTCATCTACGCCCTGGCGGTCGAATCGGAGAAGTGGCGGATGACCATGGCGGTGACCGCCATGGTCATGATTCCATTTTTTTTACCGCCAGCCTGTTGGCGGTTATAACGCCACTTCTCCGCCAACTGCCAGGGTCGTAATGAGGGCCTATGCCTGGTAGTGTGTCAAGTTATACTTAATGTGTGACTAGGGAGTTCCCAACATTGTGTGCTGAGGATGGTGCACACGTTATAACTATAACTCTAGAATTTCTAAGCGTAGTTTATGTTGGTTTTGTGTAGAAGTAATAAATTACCTTTTCCCTAGTATAGCTAGGCTTTAACCTTTGTTTTTTTCATTCAATGTGTGTGTGTATGTGAGACAGAGAGACTGTGGGGGTCATTCCAACCCTGGCGGTCAATGACCGCCGGGTTGGAGGACCGCGGGAGCACCGCCGACAGGCCGGCGGTGCTCCCAAGGGCATTCCGACCGCGGCGGTAAAGCCGCGGTCGGACCGGCAACACTGGCGGTCTCCCGCCAGTGTACCGCCGCCCTTTGGAATCCTCCAAGGCGGCGCAGCTAGCTGCGCCGCCGAGGGGATTCCGACCCCCCCTACCGCCATCCAGTTCCCGGCGGTCCGCCCGCCGGGAACCGGATGGCGGTAGGGGGGGTCGCGGGGCTCCTGGGGGCCCCTACAAGTATTTCACTGTCTGCTTGGCAGACAGTGAAATACGCGACGGGTGCAACAGCACCCGTCGCACCTTCCCACTCCGCCGGCTCGATTACGAGCCGGCATCCTCGTGGGAAGGGAGTTTTTCCCTGGGCTGGCGGGCGGTCTTTTGGCGACCGCCCGCCAGCCCAGGGAAAAACTTAGAATACCCTCCGCGGTCTTTCGACCGCGGAGCGGTATTTCGGAGGGGGGAAGTCTGGTGGGCGGCTTCCGCCGCCCGCCAGACTTGGAATGACCCCCTGTGTGTGTGTCTGCATATCTAGGAACAACAAAACAATACATTATAAAATTATTCTTTGTCAATACACTTGCCTGTCTAGATCTCGTTAAGTCAATTGGTCTATTGATCTAAACCTGTCTAAATCAGAATCACTGGCATGAGTTGATGACATCCCTGCTGCTTTGTGTTCTCACTTCTAATCTTACTTGTGACTATAGACCTCTTTCCTAGTGTGGATATTAGGAATGAGAGGGCAGGGCTATTGAGTACTTTGTCACCCTACTGCCCAAGTGCCATGTTGTCCAGTAATTTGGTCACTCTTGATTACCATCATTAGCTCTGGGCCAACCAAACCTACCCAGCTGTTTAAGTCCTGTATTGTATTGTACCATGGTATTTTGTATCCCTAACCAGCAGATGTACAATGGGAACTGTCTTTTGTCTTAATTTTAACTGTCAACTATTGTCTGTAATTGCTTTTGTGTTTTGAATGGAAAAACAACTTTGAGGTATCTTCTTTTTATTACAGATAGAAAAATGCATGTATGTTTTTGAAGTGCTTGTGTGGGCAGGTATTTGACCCTAATTTCTCTCTCTGTCTTCTTGTCAGGGTGCTATGAATTACATGTGGACGGAAAGAACAATTGGTTCACATGCTTCTGTTCCCTCTAATAGCATAATAAAATCAGGCATAAAGGGCCAAAGAAAACCTAAAAAACCAATCTAATGGTTGTAGTTGCAACCAGGGAGTAGATACAGACGTTAATTGACCCTCTCTGTGTGGGCCACTTATATTTGGGGGTCTGGAGGACCTGAGCAGCCTCCCTAGTTTCAACTTTGTAAATGTAAAGATAGTACAGTGCACATTTTAGCTGACCTTCTTATTTGTTTATGCAGTCCCCTTGTGCTTGGGCAAGGCAAGGGGGTAAAATCCCAACCCACCTTTGAGCAAGGCGGGGAAGAACAAAATACTCCCTGTGCTTTGGTAATACGTGGAGACTAAAAAGCACATGCACTTTCGGGCAAGGTGGGAAATATTGGGCCCAACTGAATCCTAACCTGCCTTTGGGCAGTCCTGGGGGCCATAGCTAATAGCTGACCTAGAGTTACATTTATATTACCACTGTCTTCTGACAAGGCAGAGATAGAGAAATTAGTTAGCCTCCACAGCCTCAGGCATGGCTTGGGATATCTATAAAAGAATCTCCCTGTTCTTGGGTAAGACCAATGGGCTTATTTTAAAAACAAAAGTGCCACATGGTCCTTTATGTCTGCTTTACATTGCTAGAGTGGGCCAGGCCAGAGGTAGGAAGGTGAAGGTCTGTTTTTTGGGTTATCTCACCCCTGTTGGACTGTCCAGGGAGAGATTTGAATTTGTGAATTCCAAATATATTGCTGTAGTTTGGACAAATTAAAGATAGGGTTATCTAGTTATTATAGGTGCAAAAAGGGGATTTCCTATGAGAGGTCAACCTTAACTATAGAGGTGCAACTGGGCATAATCAGCACGTTTTCATGCCCCATGTACATCTCACAATCTAAACCTGCACACGGATCTGCCCCTAGAAAGGTCAGCACAAACCCATTCAGTGCACCCCTATTGAAGGGTAACATACATATAATAAACCTCATCTTTTTGGCATATTGATATTAACCACTTTCACTTATATTTTACTTTTTGGCATGATAATTTATATAAGTATTTTGCATGAATAAGTATGCAAGTCTGTCCTATGATATTACTTGTGTCACACCATTTGCTACTAATTCTCGTTACGCTGTGGTTTAAGTGGCTGTTAGTTTAGAAAACACTAATCACAAACTAATCATGAACATGTTTAATAACAAAAGTCTGGTAAATTAACAAACCTACCATATCTTCGTAAATAAACATTAGAATGAACAAAGATGTGAGGAAGAGTGACATGACATTATTCCATTATAACCTACTAAATATTCTAACCCTGGCAAGGCAAACCTGCAGAGAAAGGCAAGAAGGCCTCCTTTTGAATGAAGTTGCCTTCCATATCCAGGAAATGGCCAGGATTGAATTGGTGAGGTGTCTCCCAGTGGTCAGGATCATACAGAGAAGAGTAAAGATTAGCTATGATGAGAGAACCCTGCAAGAAAAAAAAAACATCCCATTCAGTTAGACTGTCAGACTGAAGAAAGAAGCAACACAATTTTCCTGCCCAGAACACGTTCATTTTCATATTGGAAATTGGCCAACTTTCCAACAGAGCTTCCAATTTAGTTCAACGCCTGCTGTCAAAATAATAATTGATTGCGTGTTATGCATTAATAAATTGAGTTTAGTTCCTCACAAAAATGGTTTAAAAAATAGCCCCGTTGCCATCAAGAATATCAATGTACCTTACTCTGTCACAGCATATTGTACCTCATTGGTGCATTGCAACAATTCATGTGCGACAACATAGCACTTACTAGATACACACTTAAGTCTGCAGTACTGACCCAGTGTCTTTCAGATTTGAAAGTGAACACAGAGCCTCCACAATTTTGTGTTTAATATGCCCAGACACACTTTCCTGTTTCTCACCCAACACATATTCCATTCCCCTTATGAACAATTCTTCAATAAACTTAAATCCTGATCAACAAGAATGCACTAACACTTACGGTTTAGCTTCCACCCCAGTCCAGCATGTCAGTATCTTTTACTTTTAATTTATGTGTTACATTTAAAAAACTGAAATTGAAGACTTCTTTTTTCTAACTTTAACCACCTGTGATCTTGATAATGGAAGAAAATAAAGCTGCACTTGAATTTATGATACAGAATCAAAAGAATGAGCGAACACATTATAACTCCAAAAGAGTTGTTGGATGCAATCTAAAAGGTATTGTATAACCTTTGGGCACTTAATGCACTCAGTCTACAGACAATGATTTAAATTGGAATTATCATTCATTCCCAAACTGCCTAATACATACTTAGCCATCATATTTCATAAATACGTTTTATGGGATACAGAACACCTGCAATTTAATAGTCTGAGTAGTAGTGATAAATATTGGGAAAAATGTTACGTTTGAAAGACAACAAGTTTGCCATAGTAAGAAAATGAGATAGGCGGGAATATTGTGCTTTTTAACTTTTCAGGTTATGATAGAAATCCTTTTCTCAATTGGGCGATGAAAATATGTTACGGCAAGGTTGGACAGAAGCACTGAAAGATGTTAGAACTAAATTACGTTGACTATTAGAAAATGGTATAACGAAGGGTTATGCTCAGTGATGATGAATTTAAATATGAGAAGATCATTAATTTTTTATTGATTTATTTTATGGTACACGTTCATAACCACAACCCTACCTTTTGACCTAAAGACCCTATTTGACAGAGGTAAGCTCACACTTTTGTGTAAACTTACCCTTTTTTTGCTATTTACTAAATATGAGATTAATTTTACTAATAGTGATTTTACGACTGAATTAGTGGGGGAGACTTTGCACATAAAACAATACGTCTGTCTTATCTTTTTACGTGCACAGTTCTCTGTCCCAAATGCAGAGTCTCCAAGGTCACAAAATTACTATTAGTAAAAATAACCTTTTAGTTCATGACTACCAGAAAAATAGTGAACTTACTTAAAATTGTAAGATTACCTTTGTGAATCAGGGTCATAGTGTCCGACTCTCAATGGAAGGATCTCAAAATATATTAATACATTCTATCACCATTACCTGCTTCATCGTGCTTCTACTTAAAGGACACAAAAGATTTCTTGAATAGGATTTAAAGCATTCCATAGAACAACAATTTCCATCTAGTAACAAAGAAGCCCATACATGAGTTAAACACATATTTAAGTCCATGATTAGCAAATGTATACCAAAGTACTATTACTCTCACTTAATTTCTGTAGCATAGTTAACATTTTGTAGATTAAAAAACATGTCTTTAGGTAAGAGCAAAGCACAACATTAAGTTCAGGGTTTTCTCCCTGCTATGCCAATCAATTTATGGAATGGTATGGAAAGCAGTAGGCCTAAATGAGAAGGTGATGACATTTGGTCAGACAAATAAACTTAAGTGAATCCCTAAAGGACAAAAAAAGAGAAGTGGTGCAGTAGGGAATTTAAGATGCATTGAAGAGATACAATCTGGATATATAGATTTTGATCTATAGAAATAGATTTGAATAATGATGAAGGGTCTTTGTTTCCCAACAAGAAGATTATTATCAGAAAATAGGGAAATTTACTTCTGCTCAAACACACGTTTGAGAATAATGAACTGTCGATTGTAAGCCAATACTAGGTTTAACAAATTACAGGAATCCTGTGGTTATAAGACTGAATAGCAACATAGGAAATCAACATTCTCTGTACTCCAGTGCTAGGGTGAGAATCCAGAGGAAGCTCAGATTAAATTTCAAATATGTAACCGGTGGTGATACTTAAGTCCTGAAACAATGATTTACAGATAATGGAACAATATTGCATCTGCAAGGGAAACCTCCAGGGGAACTTATATTCAGTTTGATGTCCCAGGAGACCGATTGGAATGAAAGTATGTTTTCAAACAAAACTTTCAGTGGAATTTTCAATTCTTCTATTTCCCTGAGTAATTGTAACTCTAATAGTTGAGTATTTCTATCTCTATTATTCTTCACCAGGGTTAGGCAGGGCTCCATGTCCAAATTTGTAGTTGTCAGTACATACATACATACGTACTGAGGGTTTTACCAACTCGACCTCTTCCCTGAGCAAAATCACCCATACCCTAAAACTCTCTTTGACCCATTTTAAAGTTCCTTTACCAATGCGATTGGGGTTAAAAAATACCTTCTTTATACCTAACTTCATGAAACAGTTCCTTATGTATCTTAGCAAGGATATTGTTAAAGCGTAGTCAAGTGACAAACAGTCCCTCATTATTAGGCAATTCAGGGCCAACTCCTCCCTTAACCAGATCCTGATCCAGGTCTGCAGCAAGCACATAACTAACCGGTTGCTTAAGTACTTAACCCCTAACTTCTCATGCACAACATAGGTTAGCATGCTCTCTGAGACGCATAGTACGCACCTAAGAAATTTGTTTTCCTCTGTCTGTAGCTCACTTGTTGGAAGATACCCCAAGTCACACCCAAAGAAAACCTTTGATAAACACTTGGCCTCGTAGATTTTTATTAAGGCTTTGAGGGGTCTACTACCCAATCTAGAGGTGCAGCTAAAAACAGCTCCTATTGACTTCACAAGCTATGGCTTCTTGGCCTCAACCAATGGTTTCCAGCTTAGATTTGAAAAAAACAGCAACCCCAAATATAGGAAACTCCTAAATTTTGCTCAAGGGTGTTGGTTTAAAGTTAAAGTCTTAGGGCCTGATTACGAGGTTCATGGTCTTCAGACCGCCAGATTTGCAGTGGTGGTCAGATCGCTGCATTCCTGGTAATTCAATTGCAAGATTATGATGCTGGCAGTCGGACCGCCGGGAGACCACCGCCACATCCAGGATCACTGACCTCAACAGGGTGGTGGCGGTCGAAATTGTGGTCAGCCACGGCAGTGCTGTTCACGACTTCGCTTTCCACCAGTCTTTCCATGGTGGCTGCACCGCCATGGAAAGGCTCGCGGAAAGCCAGTGCTAGGGGGCTCAGGGGGGCCCCTGCACTGCCCATGGTGTGGGCAGTGAAAGTCCCTCCCCCTCCAGCACTGTCAGAATACACACTGTCTTCTAAGCATACCCATACAGCTATTAAAAAAATATAGATCTATATATAGACATATCTATATATATATATATATCTATATATGTATATATATATATATATATATATATATATATATATATATATATATATATATATATATATATATCAATCACTTTTGTCAATGTGTGTCTGGTTTCCCTGGGGGCTGTGATCGGCCCCCAGGAAAACCACACCCACATATAAAACTGATCTCTCTGTCTCTCTCTCTCTCTCTCTATATATATATATATATATATATATATATATATATATATATTTATATATATATATATATATATATATATATATATATATATATAAATATTCGCAACCAGTTCTCTTGTAGTAGCAGCTTGCGTCTTCAAAGCAATGCACATACCTCAACTGACAAAGCAATGCACATACCTTAACTGACGCGTTTCAACTGTAGCTTTTAAGCAGCAATAAAAAGTCAAGTAACTCTTGTGATTATGTTTCTGCTACAAAAGGATCTCACTTTTGTCTAGTGGCAGTTTTGATGCCATAAAGTACTGCAGAAGGTTTATATGCCCACTGCAAAGATCAAATCTGTATTTTATGTAAATATCTGAATGGATTAGTAAAGCCAGGCATTACCTCTGCTATAATACAAAGGAAATGTATGTGCGAGGGGGGCTATGGAGAGGTGAAGGGCACTTTTGCTGGGTGGTAGTTAGGGAATCCGAGGAGGAGGTCGTGGGAGCACCAATAATGATTGGTGGACTGGGTGCCAGAGGCGCTAAGTACTGTGATGATTTGTATGTGACAAGGTGAAGTAATAGTGTGTCTTTTTTGTTTTTTTGAGTGTCTTGAGAGAGCTTGCTGATTGAGGGAAGAAGCAAAGGTAAGGTGACTGACCTTTACTGTTGCACGCATCTCACACACACCCACCAGCAATTTTGTGACTGTCTACGTAGGCTAGTGTTTTAGAGCGGCAGTTTAGCCAGTAGCAGAGATGGTGTCTTGTTGATTGACTGCTGCACAAACCCTAAATCGGGTTGTAGAGGACAGCTCTGAAATAGGATGAGAGAATGAGACAGCAGATACTGAGACAGCATCTGAGGGATAGGACAGTGGCGCAGGCTCTGGGAGTTATGTTTCCGACAACTCCTCTTCCAGTCCTACTGTCCCTTCACAAGCACAGTCTGTGCAGTGGGACAATAGCGGGTTAGCCCAACCCAGAGAGCAGGTGCATGTGGCGCAAGCACAGAGAGAGTGCTCTCTTGGGAGCTTCCCAATTTAGTTCAGCCCCAAATTCCACCGCCCAAATCGTATTGTGGAGACATCAAAATTATCTATCACAAAACAACCTGGTATTGTGAGGCAGGCACCTGCGTTTTTGGTCCCGGGCTTGGCGGCAATATAGGGAATCCTACAAAACCAAGACATTTCTGGAAACTAGACACCCGTCCACAGAGGTGTGACTCGTGCGGATTCGCGAAAGTTTTTTTACGCAGAATACCCTGAAAAGGTGAAATGTTGAATAAAACTCTATTTTTTCTTGCATTTCTGTCACACAAACCACAGTAATATGCTTGGATCCACAAAATTCCTACCACCCAGTGTTTCCCCACCTCTCCTGATAAAAATGCTACCTTACTTGAGTGCCTGTACCTAGTGCCTGCGTCAGGAATGGATCACTGCAGGGTCAACAGTTGCCCTCAGGTAGGGACTAACATTGACCATTGTGTGATCCATTCCTGACACAGGCACTAGGCCTACCCACACAAATGAGGTACCATTTTTATCAGGAGGCTTGGAGGAATGCAGGGTGGAAGGAAATTCGTCACTCCTCCCAGATTCCAGAACTTTCTGTCACCAAAATGTGAGGAAAAAGTGTTGTTTTGCTAAAGTTTGAGGTTTTGCAAACGATTCTGGGGATGAGAACCTGGTGAGAGCCCCACAAGTCACCCCATTCTGAATTGTCCTAGGTGTCTAGTTTTCAGAAATGTCCAGGTTTGCTAGGTTTTCCTATGTGCCAGCTGAGCAAGAGGCCAAAACCCACAGCTAGGCACTTTGCAAAAAACAGGTCAGTTTTCTTTGGGAAAATGTAATATGTCCACGTTGTGTTTTGGGCCATTTCCTGTCGCAGGCATTAGGCCTACCCACACAAGTGAGGTATCAGTTTCATCAGGAGACTTGGGGGACTGCTGGGTGGAAGGAAGATTGTGGCTCCTCTAAGATTCCAGAACGTTGCAGCATCTAAATCTGAGGTAAAAGTGTTTTTTTTGCCAAATTTTGAGGTTTGTAAAGGATTCTGGGTAACAGGACCTGGTGAAAGCCCCACAAGTCACCCCATCCTGGTTTCCCCTAGGTGTCTAGTTTTAAAAAACGCACAGGTTTGGTAGGTTTTCCTTGGTACCGGCTGAGCTAGAGACCAAAATTCACAGCTAGGCACTTTCCAAAAAACATGTCTGTTTTCAATGTGAAAATTTGATGTGTCCATGTTACATTTTGGGGCATTTCCTGTTGTGGGCACTAGGCCTACCAACACAAGTGCGGTTCCATTTTTATTGGGAGTCTTGGAGGAATGCTGTGTGGAAGGAAATTTGTGGCTTCTCTCAGATTCTAGAACTTTCTGTCACTGAAATGTAAGGAAAAAGTGTCTTTTTGCCAAATTTTGTGGTTTGAAAAGGTTTCTGGGCAACAGAACCTGGTGAGAGCCACACAAGTCACCCCATTCTGAATTCCCCTAGGTATCTAGTTTTCAGAAATGTCCAGGTTTGCTAGGTTTTCTTAGGTGCCGGATGAGCTAGAGGCCAAAATCCACAGCTAGGCACTTTGCAAAAAACATGTCAGTTTTCTTTGAGAAAATGTGATGTGTCCATGTTGTGTTTTGGGGCATTACCTGTTGCAGATTCTAGGCCTACCCACTCAAGTGAGGTACCATTTTTATTGGGAGACTTGGGGAAATGCTGGGCAGATAAATGAATGGCAGGGGTAAAAAAAAAAATGATAGCCCTCTAAATAAAAAGTATTCTTGGACTCCTACGTCTCTTGCAAACAGATCAAATGGAAGGCTTTCATGACCCTAATCCAGTTTGAATCCATAAATTTAGAAGAGAGCCAGGTGATGTTTCAGCTGATCAATGAGATGTGGCCACTGGTAACTGGAGACAAGTCACTAAAAAATGGACCCCAGGGCTCACACAATTAGAAGGTGCTGTAACTGAGGTAGAAACTGCTGCTGGGGGCTCGCGTCAGTCACAATAATGCAACTGACTCAAAAGAGCAAACTTATTGTGACACATCACCTGGGGAAATAAAGACTGCATGCAAAGGTGGCCCGATGTCTGAGGGCCAACCAAGGACCAAGGCATTGGGCAGACAGCGTCAGGTCTATAGAAAACACTTAAAGGAAGAACCTGAATATTAGAAGACGAAGCCAGCCTACTGGAGCCTGCAGCAGCAAGTACTTGTTTTGCCACGTTTGCACGGTTAAAGTTAATAACAATACAGCCCCCCCACCATTGACTTGGCATCCTAACCCAGCCAATTAATGCTTTAAACCATGTTGATATAGTCAAAAATAGCTGGACCCAGTTTCAAGTTAGAACCCAACCAATGGGTCACTTTGTTTTCTACTTAATGTAGGATTCTGGATTGTTACTGGTCAGAGGTGGAACGCCACCAAGAATAACCACATAAGGGATTGCTTTGGGGGAGGTAAATTGTTGGGACACTCCAAAAACTAGGTGGCTAAAGATGCCCAGTCTTTACTGGATTAGATATAGGGCCCAAACGACCTTCTTCAGGAGGCTCTCTACCATGGCTCCTCTAAGGGGACAACCCTCTTTGTCCATCACAGTTTCAGCTGCAGATTCATCAGCATTTTTAGGTTTGGTGTTAGCATAAGATGTAGGTACATCTGGCCTGACCCATGTGGACATATCTAAGGATGGAGCCTCAGCTGGTGATATCAAGGATAAATGTGCAGCACCTTGGGAGGAAACACTCTTTAGACTCAAGACAACTCCTTAATTAAGAGTTTAAGTTTTGAATAAAGGGATTCTATATAAGTCTGTAATTTGCAGTTGATAAAATCCTCAAAAGTCTTATTCATGACCTTACCCTTAGGTCAGGAAGGAGGCCCTTGACCTCCTGTGGAATTCGTCCCTTCTCTTTTTGTCCATTTCCTTGCTAGGGGAAAACATCCTACTTGTGCTCTGGGCCAGAGAGAGACAACAATGATCCAACTGCATTTGGCGATACAGCTGCACAGTGAACATGAGCCTGTACTCAAACTGTGTTCATGGTGGGCCCGCCAATTCTTACAGTAGCCCTTCTAAGGCTACTGGCTGATTTCCAACCTCCCCCCGCACTCCCCCACAGTGGGCCAGCTCATCCTCCACATTGGTAATTTTCTTCTCCAGAGCACCCACAGAGGAGGATAACAAAAATAAAAAGCCCAACTTCTCCTGTCATGTTTTGGAGCAGCTGTCTTGGACTCCACCCCAAGAACATGACATTAGCCTTATTTTTCCCCATCAAAATGGTTAGGCTAGGGCCAAGAAAGTTCACAATACACCAGAAATGCACCTTTATAAATCCACAGTATGACTGAGATTTCAATAGTAATACTACCTCTCAAAAGCACAAGTCACAGCTGTAATAGCAGATGGAAAACATGATGTAGCTTGATAAAATGTGACTATTTGACCATCAACTGCTCCTCCCAAAACAGAATACAGCTGGCGTGGAACTGACACTCTGGATTACATGCATCCCAAATACATGTACAAACTGCTGGACACATACACCATCAAAAGAATTAGGGCTTCCAAGGATCTTACCACTGGTCCACTTCAGTTTATATCCTTCAGAGTTGCAGAGTATCAGATACCAACTGGCAATTCCACAGGCCCAGGGCAGCACAAAGGTGATCAGCCGGCCCCTCCTCTAAGAGTGTGAGGGCAAGGTTCAAGGCAAGGTGAGAGCTGGGAGACAATGTTCCACCCCAGTACTAGCCTACAGATCCTGCATGGGTGCCCTGAAACACGAAAGATGGTTGGCGCTTCAATAGTGCAGCATAAATGTGATCGTCCAACCCTTTCTCTAAGCGTGTGAGGGCAAAGCTCAGGCCAAGGTGACTGGGGAGGGACAAAGTCCCACCCAAGCACAACTCTGCAAATCCTGCACAGGCGTCCCACAGCACAGAAGATGGTTGCCGCTTTAATAGTGCAGTACAAAGGTGATCCTCTGGCCCCTCCTTTAAGCGTGTGAGGGCAAAGTTCAGGACAAGGTGAGGGCTGGGGGACAAAGTAGTTTAATCTACTCACTCTCAACCTTGGTTTTGTTCTGCACACTTTGGAGAAACACTCAAAGTTGCTAGATTACCCAAAATTATAATGCCATGATAGAAACAATTTTCAACTGGAAAAATAAAGGTTATTTCCTCAGCTAAAACACCCTTCCCCCCACCACTTCTCTCCTGTTCTCCTCTTGATAGTTTCCATTTGCTCTGCTCTACCTTTTGCTGATTCTGTACATTCCACTCCATTTGGTTCTTTTACCGGCACTGTCTTCTTCACTTATTGCCCAACAAAGTGTTTTGTTTACCTCGTTTGGTGTTAGAAAAGTCAGTGTCTGTTTCATACCCCGTGTCAGAATGTGAGGGTGGAGGCACGTTTTCTGAAGGCAGCTATTGCATTCTGTATAATCTTGTTTCACAACATAGAAATATCTGTAATTTATCAGATGACAAGTACTACTATGCTTCACGCTTTGCCGCCTCTCAGTACTTATGCATACATACCTTCTCAATGTTGAACCCTTGCAATGAGGTGTCCTTCACAGCCTGCCTAGCCAGGCCAACGGATGCGATGTTGCTTATGCGTAGTATCTCGTGGATTACAGCATTGGTGTATGGAACCCTATTTCGGTCCTGATACTGGATGACCTGAGATTCACTAAAGACAGCTGACAGCTCCTCCTGAACTTTCTCTGGAGAGAAATATTTACACAGGTCAGAGGAATGGCACCATTATGACTCACATGTATCTATCTGTCTTAATAAGGACATTTTTAGCAGCAAAATATCGATCCAATCCCATCAAATACCTCAGTTGTAATACCACTGCCCAAGTCAGCCCACGCCAATTCAAGTCAACCCAGACCAGCTTTATGAAATACAGTCAAATCCTCAATCTAAATACGGGTGTTTCAGATAATCAATTCAGAAATGTTATGGATTATTTTCAATTTATGTCGCTTTATTTTTTTTGTGAAATCTCACCAATTGAGGGTGCTTGAGTATATAATGCCCATGTTTTAAAAAGCCAGTAATAGAACTGGCAAGGACAGTTTAGGTTAGCTTCACCCTTATTCATTAACTTTAGTTTGGATGGTTCCTCCTCCAGATAGAAAGCATACAAGCCTAAACATCCTTACATGAAGGAAAACATGAGGCACGTCCAATGCAGAACTGAGTCTCATTTGTGAAGTATGCATGTCTCTTCCCTTTATGGGCAGTAACTCGGGTTGTTCAGTGCTTGCTCTACCTAGTTATACGCGCAGCTATGAGGTCTATTCTGTGACCGGATGCTAAAGAAGTCATTGTGCAGCCAGTCGCTTTTGTTCTTTTGAGATGATCTTGCTGGGTGGAACAAATCATTACCATCTTGGATTATAGTAGACTAGTGCTGGTGGTTGCACAGACAATACATATTTTTTTAGAAATCTTGCCTCTTCTGAAAATATGACAAGCACTTGTGAGTTAATACTAGAGACCCAAGGAAATCATTTTGGTTTCAACAGCTTTAACATAAATAAAACATCCATTCAAATATGATTCTTCTGGTACAAATAAAGAATCTGGTAACAAAACACTAACGCAATGATTGTTTCAACATTAGTGTACAGCTCTTCCCCACAGTTCGGCGATCCGGTACTGAATTACATAAACTTTCAATACAGACTAGGGGCCTGGTTTAGAGCTGGGTGGATGTGGTTACTGCGCCCCAAACATGACAGATATCTAAATGTAGTATGTTGGGGTGCTGCAATAACTTTTTTTGTAAATCTTACACTGTTTGTACTTTTTATGGGCGAACGCAAAGCGCTTCGTCCCGTGTTGTTATCTCTCTTTGGGCTTCAAACCACGCCCATTTCACGTCAGTGTCTTTCATTGGTTCGTGGGCTTGCCTTTTAAAATCTGCTTGCTTTCATTAGTGGAAGGCATGCATACAGCATGGCTTTTCTGGTGGTTAGCCCTCCTTGAGCGCAGCGACCAAGTAGTGAAAACATACTAGGCTCCACGTTTTCCGTCCGGTTTCTGGACTACTTTTACCATTTTTTCGCAAAGCGTTCTCACTCGGCAGAAGTCGAGCGCTTTGCATGACATCGACCCTGTTACATAGTTAATTGCACTTCTGCCAGTTACGTAGATAATTGCACTTTTGCCCGTTACATGGATAATTGCACTTTTGCAGATAGGTTTCACTAAGAGTGAACTTTTATTTCCCTTTGTGTGTCTGCTTTGCACTGATGGTGGCCGTCAGCTCACTTATGTGAAACTTTTACTTTTCAGTTTATATGACAAGAAAAGTCCAGTTAGTTATGTGAAACTGTTTTACTTTCATTTTCAATTTATGTGGCAAGAAAAGTCCGGTTAGGAGATTACAATGCTAATTGCTCGAGCTCAAGCAAACGCGAGACCGGTTACATTGCAAATGCTTGTTTTACTGAAGGTATTTCTTCTGACTTTGCCAGTGCCCAAGGCATCCTGCATTAATGTAATCAAAGGTAATGTTATATAACGTTCTGTGGTGTAAACAGAGAGTGTTTTAAGGGTAGGGAAAATCAGTTCTGCCTCACCTTGTGTTTTGATAAATTAACATAAGTGATTGTTTCAGTACACATGCCGATTATAGGGCCAGATGTAGGAAGCACTTTGCGAGTCGCAAACGGCAAAATTTGCCGTTTGCGAATCGCAAATGCGTGTTTCCTATGCAGAAATGCATTTTGCGAGTCATTACCGACTCGCAAAATGCATTTCCGAATCGCAAATAGGAAGGGGTGTTCCCTTCCCATTTGCGATTCACAATGGTATGCAATTCCATTTGTGACCGCTTATGCGGTCGCAAATGGAGTCGCAGTTACCATCCACTTGAAGTGGATGGTAACCCATTCGCAAACGGGAAGGGGTCCCTATGGGACCCCTTCCCCTTTGTGAATGGACCCCAAAATATTTTTTCAGGGCAGGGAGTGGTCCAAGGGACCACTCCCTGCCCTGAAAAAAACGAAACAAAAGGTTTCGGATTTTTGAAATGCAGCTCGTTTTCCCTTAGGGAAAACGGGCTACATTTAAAAAAAAAAAAAAACTGCTTTATTGAAAAGCAGGTCGCTAACATGGAGGCCTGCTGACTACAGCAGGCCTCCATGTTAGCGAGTGCCTATACTCGCTATGGGGCCGCAATTTGCGACCCACCTCATGAATATTCATGAGGTGGGTCATTGCGACCCCATAGCGAGTTGCAGTCGGTGTCTGAGACACCGTACTGCATAGCAATTTGCGAGTTGCAAATTGCGAGTCGGAAGGACTCGCAATTTGCAACTCGCAAATTGCTTCCTTCCTACATCTGGCCCATAGTCTATCAGCAGGAATATTTGTGGGTGGGTCTTGTTTTGAGAAGCTGTGAAACTTGTGGAATGTAGTCTGAACTCGGCCCTTAGGTCAGAACAGTGAATGAACAGTGAATGAAACATTAATTTTTTGGAACGTTATGCACCCCAAATAATCATAACTAATTAGGTTTGTTAATCTATTAAATATGGAATAGCTTGGACTTCTATATTCAAGTTGTATATTATTATAAAATATTTTCTGTTGTACCCATCTTAAGTCTCACCTTGGATTTCTGGTTGATTCACCAGGTAGAGGATTGCCCACCGTAAAGTGGTGGTGGTGGATTCCGTCCCACCTCCAAAAAGCTCAGCCACAATGCGGATCATGTTATGCTCATCAAAACTAGAGGTGATATCTTGAGAGTCCTGGATGAGATAAAAACCTTTACATTCAGCAGGCAGGAAATATGTAGAGAGCATGACATATTGTGAAGCTTGGCATCCTTGAGGATTCATGGATGATATAAAAGAGTTTAGTCTTGTTCATAAAAATGAAAATGAAGATGAAGATGAAAATAAATGCAGCAAATTATGGAATGCATTTCTGCACAAGAACCCAGTATCATCTAATGACAATGAGTAAAATTACAGATTTGTTTTGAAAGTAGGTATAAACAACATTAGATGTTGATGGTTGGTGGAGTGTTAGATTCTCTACTCCTGTATGGGAAGATTATGAATATGAATGACAGTTTATGTCTGCAGTACTTATTGGTGAAATTAACTGACCTCAGTCTTGAGAGGGAGGGAAGCCAGCACTGTCTTCATCAACGGAAGGAATGAGTAGAATCTATGATTTCATCCTAGGGAGGTATGGATAGAGCACTATCTTCTTCTACAAAGAGGGATTGAACTGGTCAAGGCAGTTATGAAAGAATGATGAAATCAATCAATGGAGTGATTGATAAGACTTATTTATGTTTGTTCTACAAAGTGCCAAATGTATTGCCCGTCAGCTACTTTAAAAGCAAAAGCATCTTTGCAAGGATTCTGAGGTATCAATCGGTTGCTGGGGCTTTGATTGCAGATTGATCTTTTAAGAACAGAGGCAGAGACCTAATATTAGTAAGCTCATGTTAGAGAGAAATTAGGTGTTCACACATCACACATTTGATCTGGAGTGAAGCCCTTTTTGAAAAGTCCTTTTCGGCTGTTTGTTAGGTAGGGATTGAGGTTATTTCAGAGTTGCAAACCCAGAGCACTATGGCTTTTTGCCTCAATATTCTTTTTAAATTGAAATTAAGGACCCACAAAATAATGATCACTGCACAAATCTCTGTTTGCTCGGTGATCGGAACAGGATGGGATTTGGACATATATCCACCCAGTAATTACTGGGAAATATATAAAGTTTGCACCCCCTGTGGACTTTCAGTAGGTAAAACCCTCCAGACTTTAAAAGAGGGAACAAAGCTTGGTACTGAACGTGCTAATTTTTGTTCAATAACCACCAATTTTAGGTTAATTTCACAATCATAGTGAGGAACCAGATACTATAGCTATTACTGGCCAATGCCTCTGCAGGCTTTGAAATGGTTGCAGAGCAACATGAATTTGATAATGAAATTTTTGTTAATTAGTTAATTAGTTAATTAAAATCATAAACATACACAATCAATAGCATTAAAAGCATACATTCAGTAAAAGGATAAAAGTGTCACATTATTAGGCATGAACATTCAGCACTCGAATCTACTTGGTCTTGTCTAATAACTAAAAAGAAGAAAACTATGACAGTTCTATTAGTGCCTGATATACACATGCTGGATTCAATGATAGGTAGGTTCATAGATCTCCTATGGTACTAGAAATTTCAACTCGTTAACTAAACCATCATTTCATCCTGTTCTCGCCTAATCACTGGTGCAAAAGGAGCATCATTTAGCGGTGCAATATTAGGGTGCCAAGCCTCTAACGGCCTGACTGAACACCCAATCCATGTAAAAAGGGCCTTATACAAACATTACCTGCAAAGCAAGACAGCTAATAGTGCAAAAAGTGCATTATGTAATTATGGACTACTTTACTGCAAAAACCAGCTTCCTACATGATCTTGTCAGGGCTTTGAACACGATCTAGGTGGCCTGGGTGGTCAGGATAGAGTCAATGTCCCTCGCATCCTGCCCCTAGCAGCCCAAACATAGGTATAGCTCACAATGACCAAAGTGACAATCTCAACCTACGCAGCCCAGCTAATAGGGAATTTGTTTGGTAGCAGTGTGGGGGGGGGGGGGCTCTAATTCATCCCATTGCCCCCTTGATGAGGTTTCCTGTATCCTTAGATTCCCTGGACCCAATACCCTCCTTAGGCCAACAGTAATTATTTTATCTGATTATTAAAAATTTCTAAAACCTGCACCATCTGGATATTCAGCAAACGGTTTTGTGGGTTTAGGGCCTCTATTGCAGCTGACCTACAGGTTACCACGGCTAAAAATTCTTTAAACAGCAGGGCCCTTCAATCTACTAATAGCTTTGGACATAGATATAGTACATACATAAATGTTTCAGTTGACTGATGGCACAGGTGGAACAGACTGTCCTGCAGTTGCTTCTTGATCTGCTATTGAGGTGTAAACCCTAGTGTTGGGAGGAGGCCAAATCGCATTTTCATGAGTTCCTTCCTGATGGTTAAAGAAAGAACTGAATCAAAGTAGGGTTGTTCCTTTTGAGTTTCATACAAATTTATCACCAACCATCCATGGGCTCAAGTTGCCAATGACATTTTATCCTCCAGGTGGCTTTTCTGCTGGATACACTTATTAAAACCTTTCCTAAAGATGAAATCACCTACATTCAATTGCCATAAGTCTGAAAGACCGATATTCTCTATACAATTCTGCAGGTATGTAGCAAGTGTCTTTTCCCCTTGTTCAAGATTAATTTAATTCCAGACAAGGTTTGCCAGTGTGTCTTCGGGGGCATTCCTTAGTCAATGGCAGCATCTTATGAAAGCCCCTTGTCTGGTCAGTGATTGCTTTGCGAGAGAGAACGCTTGTCTTACTTGGGCAGGGGAAGCAGATTTTGACAGCTGGAACATCCATTTGTGTGTTCGTAATATAAGCTTCTCCAGAATAGCGGCGCCCGCCTCTGGCATTATCTTCCCTCCGTACGATAAAGTGGGGATCGTTTTTGATGTTATCACCATAACTAGTGCCTTCAGGTTGTGTCCCTCACGTTTTTCCTTATGTTGTAAAAGGCAACTTTTAGCACATCTGCGTTGGCTATAATAGCCTTTTTTGTGTGCCAAAGGACCCCCTTCAATCCGTTTGAGCCCTAGATATGTATGTGTTGATGTTTCCCTGATAGTTGACCCATTGAGGAACCATTTCCTGTGTTTTCAAATATTGCGGTTTAAAGCTATAACTCTGCTCTTTTTCAGATTGATTTGTGACTGATTTTTAGTTGAATACTATGCTAGCCTGTTGAATAGTCTTGGCAGACCTACTCGGGTGCTACTTATCAACAAGAGGTCATCAGCATATAAAATGTAAATTTGAGTCACAAGGAGTGGAAGATTCAGATTCAAGATAAATGTTGTCAACACAGAGTCTGTTTTTAATTGGTATTTCTTTATTGAATACTATGAGGTATATTTTATTAAAATAATTGAAACAAAAATATCATAAAGTCAACTGTATGGTAAGATTACAGAATGCATAGTAGAAAAAGCCCAATAATATGAGAAAACTGTCATAAAAATCCCTTTTGTTTGATGTCTTATCTTATGTATTTCCCAGATACCAGCTTTATCAGAGCCAGAACTGAGCAGTCAATGTAGCAGCTGCTATACTCACTTGTGATATCTTAGTTTGGTAGAAATCAATCACGTCCTGGGGCTCTTCAGACATTCCATTCTCTTTGTGACTTTTCATTTCCTTCTTCACAAATTCCATCATAAAGGCATTGCCTTTGAAGATATTGTTATGAGGTCCTGGAAGTTGACGCATCAGCCAGGGGAAAATGTCATAGAGCTGGAGTGAAAGACATAGGGCATGATTAACAAGAATGTTCTTTTTTGATAACACCTTCAACATATCACAATCAGTGGCAAACTAATTAGCAAGTATATTGCCAAGTAAATAGAACATAAGTGGATTTTTTGTAATAAGAACTGTACTAGAGCACTGACAGAATGCAGGGACTAGGGGAAATGAAGTAGAGATTAAATCTTGCCTTATTTCTTCTTGATTCCAATATAGATCATTACCTTAATTGGCTTCATCACAAAGATACAACTAAATGGTAGTGGACATGTACTACACCCTATGGGATGAGGGTGCCCTTTCTTCCTTAGAGCAGTGTGAAACTGTAATCTAGGCTGATTAGAAATATGTACCAATGAAGAACCCCTTCATGGACCAGGAGTAGTGGTCTGCTCTCAGAACAAAGTGGGTAGACGGACCTTTACCACAGCCATCCTTGAAAACAACTATGAAGGGTAAGGGGACAAACTCACTTCGGCTGCTGCCTTGAAAGTTTGGGGTGATTTGTCAAGCAGGGGCTGAGAAAAAGGGGGTTCCCAAAAGCGTTTTCCCCTGCAATTTCCCTAAGCGATTTAGAACATGTCTAGAGGCCAAACCACTGAATCGAATGACACAAAATTTTGCAGAAAGCTTGCTTGTGGTCCAGAAAGAGTGGTTTTTGTAAGATTACAGAATGCATAGTGGAAAACCCATTCAGTTTTTGGGAATTATTAAATACAATAGATATATATATATATATATATATATATATATATATATATATATACCTTACTAAAAAAATAAAGAGCACAGTTTCCCACGCTTGCTGTTATTAGTCCCCGGGCGGGCCGGATCCAGGGGAGATTGTTTGTAATTTTAATTGGGAAGGGGGGGGGCACACAGCCTCCCTTCCCAGGCCGCTTTCAGCCCAGGGTCCGCCATCCCCTGGGGCAAACTGATGTTTTTCAAGGGAAGGGGTGCCAAGCGTATGGAAGAGGGGCGCCTAGCCTCCCTCCCAGGCCGATTTTGGCCTGGGAACTGCCACCGCCCCTCGTGGCTCGACTGAACTAATGAAGGGGAGGGAGGCACGCAGACCCTCTCCAGAGCAGATTTCCACCTCAAGGGCTGCCACCCCAGGACACAGCCATGAAGAAAGGGGGAGGGAGTCCCCCTACTTGGCTGTTTTTGGCCCAGGCACCCGAACCGCGGCACCCGGCTGTGCGAAAAAGTGGGAGGGAGCTGCACTCTCCTCTCCCTGAACCATTAATGGTACTGGGATCCCCCATGGCTGGCTCCAGCTGTGTCCCGAGGTGCCAACACCCACACATAATGGTTTCCATGCCTGCAATTTCAGAGCAGCAATCATGCGAAGGAAAACACTAAGGGTCTAATTTAGATCTTGGTAAACAAGTTACTTCCTAACAACGGTGATAGATATCCTGCCCGCCGAAATATAATCCCCATTATATCCTATGGGAGTTATGTTTTGATAGACAGAACATCCGTTACCATTGTGATGGAGTAACTTGTCCATCAAGATCTAAATCAGGCCCTCAGCACTGAAGCAGGCAGGTAAAAGGTTGCTTAAGCTCGCTGGGAGCAGCATTCTTAGCTGCTCCCTTTGAATGGGAGCAATGCTGGCTTTTGCTAGTGGTGCCGCCGTGGGCTGCAGGGGCATTGGGGCCCCCGTGGCCTCCAACAATGATGTAGTGGGTGCCCTGGATGAGCTCCAGGGCACCCACATTCTACTGGCTGGGCTCAGAGGCATTGGGTCCCTAGGGCCAATATTTGCCCAGGGAAGGGGGCTGTGTGCCCCCTCCCCCTTCTTAATATGGCCTGGGTCCCTGCAGATGGGGTCCCCAAGCCAGAAATCGGCCTGGGGAGTGGGGCTGCGTGCCCCCTCACCATTTACAATATAGCCGGGCCATGGAAGATGCAGTCCCCGGGAACAATATTGGCCCAGGGAGAAGGACTGCATGCCCCCTCCACCTTGTTAATATGGCTGGGTCCCAGTAGATGGGGAACCCGGAGCCAGAAATCAGCCCACAAAGGGGGGCTGTGTGGCCTCCTCACCATTAACAATATATCCAAGCACTGAGAGATGGGGTCCCCAGGACCAAAATTGGCCTGGGGAGAGAGGCTGTATGCACTGTCCCCCTTCTTAATATAATTGGGCCGTGGGAGGTCGGGCCCCCAAAGTCAGAAATCGGCCCCCTCCTCCACATTTACAATATGGCCAGGCCCCGGGAAATGAAGGGGTGCTACGTGCCCCCTTCCCTCGTAAATTAAGCATTGGGCTCCAGGGATGGGGTCTCCATGGCCAAATATATATAGTCAATGAAAAAAACATAGGTTAAAGTATTGGTATAGTTAGGTGAATTTGTAAATTTTTTAACTAAAAATACATTAATTCACCATTTATAGCATAAACTATAAGTTGTGCCCCTACCGTGCACTGCTTACGGCTTAACTAATGACATCACTCATGACATGTTCTATGACATCATTTATGACATCACTGATGACATCATCCAATGAATGGGTTAGTTTTATTTATAGTTTACACAGTGGCAGGTAAAGACCATGATACATTTGTGCCTAATTTTGTACACCCTATGTCCAGCTAATCGGCATACATGTTTACAAAATGCATGTGCTCCTAATGCATCATAGGTGTGTAGAGGTGTTGAACATGTTATACATTTTGTATTGAAGAGTAACTCTGTGGAGAAAAAGACTCCAGTAGTGCAAAGATTCTACATACTAGGCGGCCTATTTTTGAAAAAGTCACACAGTGCAGCGCAGCGTAACAGCCAAAGGGCAGGAATGTCCCTGATTTAAGGCAACACAAGGCATTCCTGCCTTTTTCTGTGTGCTGGCAATCTTTTGGCACCCTAGCTCCATTGCAAGCACCCTGCACTATGGTGCGAGGGTGCCTGAGTTCCATGCAGGACTGTTTTTGTGCAGGAAGGGATACCATACAGCACAAAAACAATCCTGGTAGGAATATTCCTCTAATTCTGTGAACTGTTGAATGCAGAACACATAGAACTCTGGTAAATCTGGGAATGCATCAGAAGCCATGAGAATTGTGTGGAAACACCCATGCAACGCCTATGGAACAGCTTGCTGTGTTCATAAATCTGACTTCATAAATGCGATTTAAGATTTGTGTTGCTGTTGCACAACATTGTGTGGTGCAAGACCGATGCAAATCAGCTCGTAAGTAGACCCCCTAAGTATTCTAAGCAGCCTTGGGTTATTAGACAGAATTGTCTCAGTATGACAATTTCTACTTAGCATAGAAGACTGTGTGCACCAGGTGCTAACCGATGTACATGTGCTTGTTTTGCTTCAGAAGGTTGGCAATCTGTAAAGTTTTCACCACAGGATGAGGGCTGCAGGAAGACTGATCTTGAGCACCTTGATTATTTTAAGTGAATAGGGGCTCTTTGGATAATATTTGCATAGAGTGTACACTGTTCTTAGTTAATACTTTATAATACTCTGTGGTGTATTTCTCATGAAAATGTCATTATGTACAAATAGTGTGGTACAGAGCAAACATTCTCCATAGAGTAAGCGGTGTGAACAGAGCCTATTTTCTACTTCTATCCACTTCATTTCTCAGTTTAGTTTCAGTGACTATCATGGGTTTGATACAGATAAACACTGTCCATAGCTGGGTATTAGTTATGTAACAGGGATTCAGTGTCAGGAGGATCTTGTTTTTTCCCTGAACAGTTGTGTACAGATTGAATACTATGTACAGGATAGATTAACCTTTCATCTGTACCTCATAGTAAACGTGACCTTGGCTACCTATGAAGTGTATGGTATAGTGTCAGTGTTGCACATAACACAAGCTTGCATTACCCATAGGGTTCTATGCATGCTAACAGTAATGATGTTTTATAATATTCTGACAAAGTTTGCACTTCTTTCCATAGCTCCAATGGTATACCCATTTATTGAGCAATGTCTACAAAAGAAACTTGATGTCATCAATGATGTCATTTGAGATGTCATCAATGATGTCACAGAACATCATTAGAGATATCATATGTGATGTTGTAAATCAATTCAAGGCCGAGGCACAAGTTATAGATAGCACTACAAACTATAACTAGTAAATTTAGTTTTTTTTAGTTCAAAACATTAATGTAGTCACTGACAAATTCATCTAACTATAAAGTTACTTTAACCTTTGTTTTTTTCATTGAATTTCTAAGATTTTTTAAAAATAAAAATGGATCTTTTTATCACGTCTAACTCTACTGTAAGCTTTTAATTTTTTTAAACATAATGTAACATTTTATTACCATACCATTGGACTTTATTTTTATTAGAGACACGTTGGAGAAGTTGGGCTGCTCGATCCCCTTGCCCAAGCCTAGTTAGGTCTGGTGACCCATGCCCCTAGGTCTTTTTTTAATTAAAGGGGAGATGGCCCATGCAGCCTCCTCCCCAAGCCTCATTAGGCCTTGGGGGCCCTATCCCAAGGACCATTTTTGTTATTTAATTGGGGGCATGTAGCCCCTTCCTCAAGCCTTATAATAGACCTCATCCCTCAGGGCCTAGTTAGGCCCTGGGAACCACAATCCCTAGGAAAACTCAAGTAAAAAATAAAGGGAAGGGGGCGCATGTGGCCACTCCCCAGGCTGCTTTTGGCTCCTGGGACCCCATTCCCTGGGGCCCTCTTCCTCGGCCTGACCCTATCCCCTTGGGGCCCAGCATGATTTTAAGTGGGAGGGGGGCACAAAGTGATTGTTATCCAGTATTGGATCTTTCATAGATTCACATGTTTGAATCATCCCCGTCGTCAAAGTGGGAGTCCCACGGTATCTTAGAAAAGCAGTAAGTACCAAATAACCATTGGTTATAATGCCAGCAAACAAACATATAGCCTATCCATGTTGTTTTGAAAAAAGAAACAAATTTGACCTATGACCAATCAGGCGCCAGTACCCTCTAGAACACTCCCAAGAGAGGCTCATTCCCTCAGTTTTTCTACTGCACGTCGTGTGAAGGGAGTCTAACTGAGCTCTGATCAGTTTTTTTCCTTTCAGATCAAATTTCTGTTTCAGAAAATGTCTGATACTTCTAAAAAAAGCATTTTTCACCCTTGTAAGACCTGTGGCAAGAAAAGGCTTCATGTGGATGATCCACATAAGGATTGTTTGTACTTCCTGCATCCCAAGCATCAGGTGAAGGACTGCAAAATACGCCACACCTTCTCTGCTAAAACTTTGAGGGACAGAGAAGGAAGACTTTTCATTAGGCTACAGGCTAAATCCTATGCTTCAGGTGAGGAGAGCGATATAGACCCGAAGCCTCAAAAAAGGTCTAGATCATTTGACCTGGGGAAGTCTGAGGAGAGCAGGAATTATCATAAGGCTCACCACAAAGACCCTTCAAAACCCTTTACAGGGTCAGCCTCCTCTCAGCCATCCTCTCCACGTCGAAAGAAGGAAACCCATCAACATCCAAAAAGGTTCCACTTACATTAAAGTCGATGACGGCATTGCCGTTGATGATCGTATCGACCACGACTCCCACAGCCACCGTTGCCACCATCTCCTCGTGGAGACCTTCGTAAACAATGACATTGTTGATGTCAGCTCTAAAAACTCCCATCTCATCGGAACGGGTAAGTGAGACCATAGATTTGACTACGCCTAAGAAGAAAAGACTTCCATCAAAGGAACCGTTGGAGAGATCTCCTGCACCGTCGACGATTGAAGACAACATTGAAGAAACCCTCATCAATGAGGACATCGTTGATGGATACAACAACGAAAACACCGTCGAGGACAGCACCGTCGACGAGACCACTTTCAGTAACACCTCTGATGACCACCCCGTCGTCGACAATACCACCGTCGATGATGGCAATAACAATGCCTTCAAGCAGTGTGGTTCCTACGTTACAGCCTAAAGATATATCCCCTAGACAAAATATGCCCAGCTGCAACGTGGAAGACTACTCATTCTTTTGCGCAGCAATTACTGCTTAGAATCGGCTCAACACAGTGATTCAGTTGTGGGACAGGCTGTCCTACGTCATATATTTCATTAAGGTGAGCCTCATTTCACTTTAACCTACTTTGATTTATGCTTGTATGGGTCTTCATGCATATGTATTTTCTGTGCTTTACAATGGTTTATAATCTCTGTGCACATACACACATATATATATATATATATATATGTATATATATATATATATATATACAATTCTTGTATTAGTAGGGTTGTTTGTATAAACCGATATGCCTGCTCCCACCATCCACTATGGGCCTTCCAGCTATCTTGAGTACTGCTGGCTATTCAGATTCAAGGATGTGAATCTATGAAAGATCCAATACTGGATAAGAAAACAAGTTACTTACCTGTAACTACAGTTATCCAGTATTGGTATCTTTCATAGATTCACATGTGAGCCACCCTCCTCCCCAGTGAGGCTCACCTTCCTTTCAGTGTATAATTTTCACTCTAGTGCTTGATTTTGGCTATGGGGACAACAACCATGGGGCTCAATGTTATAGCTAGGGGAGGGGGGCACCCGGTCCACATCCCTGGGATGATTTCGGCCCTGGAAACCCATCCCTCAGGACCCTCACACGGAGAGGTGGGTGCCCACCCAAGACACCCTCCATGCTCTTGTGGGGGGGCCGCAGGAGACGCCCCAAGGCACCCGCAGCCCTACCTGGCTCCCCACCCACCATAGGAACCAACATTGCTCCCACACACAAGGAGCAACTACTAATGCTTCTCCCTGCTGATGGGAGCAATATTTACATATGTTTCTCTGCCTGGATCTCTGCAGACAGGGAAAGAGATCCAAGTCTGCACCCTGCCGCCGCTTGGCAGAAAATTTAAAAATGGTCCTGCGAAGCGACAACAAACCCAGGTTTCCCTGTCCATTCTGGTGCAGGCGGGGAAATCACTATGTCCTGGGGATGTGCTCGCTGGGACATAGCTTCCGAACCAGCCCTAGGGGATGGGGTTCTGGGGCCTTTAATGACTCAAGGAGGGGGGCCGTGTGACCCCCCTCCTTTAAAGTAATTTTCCATGGCTTCCTGGGGCCTTTTGAGTCCCAAAGAGGTGGGGCTGTGCTCCACGCCTCCCCATTTTGTGAAATTTCAGTCTGGGGGTTCAGTACCCCAAGGCCTGTGGAGGCTTGGAGAGTGGGGGAGGGATGCATGGCCCCTTTCTTCATATAAGCTAATTTCAGCTATGGGTTGGGCTGCCTAGGTGTCTGGTGGCTCAGGGAGGGGGGCTGCACACCACCTCTTCCCATATAAACAAGGTCTCTCCTGGGGGTAGGCTTCACAGGTTATAATTATAACAAATACAGACCAGCCACCGTTTCTTTTCAATCCCACAAGGGTCTTGCCTAATTGCCTTATTTTTTGCCATTTTTGTTTTCTTTTTGGCCCCATGGGGGCCCTTCTGGGTCTTGCTCATGGAGCCTAGGGGATCAGGATGTATCTATTCTGCCCCCAGTTACCTTTATTTTTTACTAACTTCAGGACAGAGGTGCTCTCTCTCGTGGGAGCCTAACTCCTGTGGAAGCGAGATGGCCCAAGGGAAAGAAAGCTCCCTGGTTCAATCTGAATGTTCTGTTTTAAAAATGGCACTCTTGTGAGACTCTGTAAACTTTGCGTGAATTTCTTTGGCTTTTTTAACTTAAAATAATTTAAAATACTATAAGTTACCCCAACCATCACCATTCATAGCCTATAACCACCCAACCCGCGCACAGCCAGTGGGGGTTGGCCACAGGCCACTCAACCCTACGCTGCGCATGTCCCACCTCCTGCCCAGAAGTGGAGCTTCAAATGGCACACCTGCCACATTTGTATTTGTAAGTGCTTCCTGTTGAGGTTTAATATCAGTGAAATGATCTTCTAGGCCAGAATAGCCTAGGCGTTTAATCATTTTTCAGGGGACAGAGGGGGGCAGTGCCTCCCCGGCCAATGGGCATGAAACAGAGGAAACCTCCGCTTCCATCACGCAAGAGCTGTTTGTCAGCTCTTGTTTGCTGAAACCAGAGTGTTTGCTTTGATTTGGCAGGGACTGTCAAAGTTCCCTGCAAGTCACCGCACACAGCTGTGTCCCAGGGGTGGCACCCCAGGACATAGCAGGAGCCGGCCCTGAGGGGTGGCGGTCCCCAGGGCCATCTATGGCTCCTCAAGGGGGGCCCGGCACCCTCCCTTCAACATGTAAATAGCCCCGGGCAAGTGGTGGTCCCTGGGGCATGGGGTCCGTTACAGACCCCCTTCAATGTTTAAATTCAGCCCAGGGGAGGTTGTGAACTCAGGGGCTGAGGGGGGGGCGCGCACCCTCCCACAATCATCAGTACTGAACACTCGGGGATGTGGTAGTCCCTGAGGATGTGGTGGGGCCCTCAGCATGTTTTTCACTATTTGCATCAGGGAGGTGGTGGTCACCAAGGCTATGCCCCCTTGCAATGATCAATACTGAAGCCCTGGGGAGGTGGCAGTTGCCAGGTCTGCAGGGTTGGGAGGGGGCTGTTTGCCCCTGCATTTCTTTTACTATTTTCCCCCGGGAGGTGGTCTCCCCAGGCCCTGGTGCCCCGTGTGGCCCCACGTATATTATGAAAAAAAAAGCCCTAGGGAGGTGGCAGTCCCCAGGACAGGAATAGGCTTAGGAGGTGGGCCCGTACACCCCCTCCTTTATTTTGAACATGGCCCTGGGACCTGGCCCACTCCAGGACTTCATAAACGCAAGCACAAGAGGGCACACTTCAGTTGTTTTTTTTTCCTCTTTGAATTTCCACTGAATCTGTGGATCAGCCGTGAATCGCCCCCAGCACAGAGCTAATGATCAGGGTGTCCCTATCCTGTCACCTATCCGGGCCCTTTTTCTTTTTTTTTACTTTTTTTGGTGGACTCGGCTGAAGCTGACTCCCAAGATGTCTGTCAACACTTCCTGGCTGAAGTGTTGGTAGCCAATCAGAACTCTGCATTTCCCTGTGGGAGCTTGTTATTATTCGCGAACCCTTCGCTCCTCTAGATTTCTATATGTAGTTTTCTTTTAATATTTTAAAAAGTACTGAACTGGTTTATGCCAAATAACAACAATCACTCTTTCTGAACCAAGAGCTACCTTTCTGGCAAATTTTATGTCATTCCGTTCAGCAGTTCAGCTGCAGTCATGTCTAAAATCCCTATGGAAATTATAATAATAAACACATGTTTTTAGACCCCCACCCCTTTTTCTCGGCCTGCTTGACACTTCACCCCTAAACTTCCCACGTACAACAAGATTCACTGGAACACTTTTTTTTGGGAAATGTTGTTCAGATTCGTCAAATGGCACCACAAGTCAAAAAATGCTTTTTTTCAATGGCAACATGGTCCTAACTATTACTACCTACTGGTGACCACCAGTAAGTTATATATATATACTAGAAGATGAATTAAAAGCTAAGGCCCTCATTACGACATTGGTGGTAAGTGCCGCTTACCGCCATGCTGACTGCCGCCAACATACAGCGACCGTGGCGGTATACCGCTACCCGTATTATGACCCACACATAGAAATCCACCACTATACAGACACATACACAAGTCCACCAGACCAAAGGTCAGTGATAAACTGGCGGTACCAAAACCCACACCGTTACGCCAACAGAACTACGCCCACAGCATTATGACCCACGAATCACCGCAGCAGACATTCAACTGCGGTAAACCATTGACGGTACACACCGCCGCGCTCATAATATACACATACTAACAAAACAACACCACATTGGACAATTCAAACTACACACACCTGACACACATACACACACCACACCCACACACCCACAAACCACTATAAAACACACACCCACATTACCCACAACCCTTTACCACTACAAACAATTTACAACAGAGAGAGAAACACACCAGGAGCACCCACAGAACCAGTTCCACAGAACACCATCACCCACACACCATCCATGCACCTCACAGCACACACGCCAACACATCACCCCACACACACTCACACACACCACACACACTACACCTATAGCACCACAAAGACACCCCAGGTTCTCAGAGGAGGAGCTAAGGGTCATGGTGGAGGAAATCATCCGGGTAGAGCCACAGCTATTCGGATCACAGGTGCAGCAGACATCCATTGCAAGGAAGATGGAGCTATGGCGGAGGATCGTGGACAGGGTCAACGCCGTGGGACAGCACCCCAGAACAAGGAATGACATCAGGAAGAGGTGGAACGACCTACGGGGGAAGGTGCGTTCCGTGGTTGCAAGACACCAGATAGCTGTACAGAGGACTGCACCTCCTCCCCCACAACTGACAACATGGAAGGAGCAAGTCTTGGCAATACTGCATCCTGAGGGCTGGCAGGAGTAGCTGGAGGACTGGACTCTGGTAATTCAACTCTCTATTACTATCACTCCCCTACCTGCATGCCAACACATTCCTCCACCCCTACCCTCACCCCACCACCTCACATACACCCCACCATAACAACCCACCCATCCCAGTACCCAGCACTGCATGCACCACCAATGCATGGACACCACTCACAGCCCTGCATGGACACCCATCACCACAGCATGCACACTAGTGACAATCATTTAGCCAACCAAATAACTAACACAGTCCAAAGCTGCCTTGGTAATTACAACCATAGAGGGAAACATACCCATGCACAAGATGTCACACCCAGAAACAATAACACTGCATTTACATCCCCACAGGACCCCCACACAACTTCACTGGAGAGGAGGTGCCAGCAACATCCAGTCCCCCACCAGAAGAGGCCCACAGTGATGACAGCAGCTCTGCATGCCTGAATCAGGATGACCAACCTGGCCCATCAGGGACCTCTGGACAGTCGGTTACCCAGGCACAGTCCCATCCCACCACAGAGCATCCCCACTCAGGAAACACCACCACAGCACCCACCCAGCAGGCCCATACCACTGTCCCCAGAACACGTCAATCAGCAGTGTGTCCACCACTATAGGGACCCCAGGCAACCCCACAAACACAGGACGATCAGGGTCCTGGGGTCAGTGGGCACACAGTTCAGGGAATAGAGGCACAGGACTACAGGGAAACTGGGATAACTGCTGTGCGGCATGGGGAGGACAGGCCCAGGGAACCGACTCTCCACGAGGCACTCACCAACATCCTGGGAGCATACCACCATTCCCAGGAGACCACGGGCCAGATACTGGCCAAGTTGCAGGAGACCCAGCGGCTGCAGGAGGGACAGTACCTGGGGATCAGGGAGGACCTGAGGGACATCCACACCACCCTGGTCACCATTGCAGGGGAGCTGACAGACATGCCCCCTTGGACAATGCACCTGTGATACCAATAGACTTGACTCTATCCTGGACTTTCCTCCACCATCACCCAAGCCCATTGCGCATCCCCATTTACTTCTCAGCACTGAAATAAACACCCTTGGAAGAAACAAGTATTGAGTATGTCAAATGATTTAAGAATGCAGTTGTTTAACAATCTGTAGACATTGCAAATAGACTGTACAGTGATGTATACATAGTTATGACCTGTAATGTGCTGCAGTCAATACACCAGGAGCCACAGGAGGGCACAAATATCTGCAAATAGACATGTTAAAGGGTATAATAAGTGGCCGTTGTAGTGGGAACAGCAGCCAGCCAGAGAAAATTCACTTTACCAAATATCAATGGTAGGTGAGGTTACAGTGTCTTACCAGTGTGTCACTGGAAGTACTGTTGTATTATAGTTGTTCTGTTGTCCACATCCTCTTCCTCTGCCTCCTCTTCTTCACCTTCACTGTGGCCAAATCCTCCACCTGGGGGAAAACGATGTAGCTGAGCATGTGTTTCATCAGGGCAGACAATACTCTGGTCAGTACTATTAAGAGCATTGGCTTTGACATCCCTGCTGCCATGGCCACTGTCGCTTGGAAGGAGCCACTTGCCAAGAAATGTAGCACTAATAGGACTTTCACAAGAGGGGGGATACCAGTGGGGTGACGGATAGCTGAGATCAGGTCTGGCTCAGATTGGGCACACAGCTCTTGGATTATGGCCCTATCAAGTCTGTAAGTGAGGATTATGTGCCTGTCCTCCATTGTTGCCAGGTCCACCAGGGGTCTGTACACGGGGGTATGTCTCCATCTCCTATTCATCCTCAGCGGTTGAACTCTAGGGTGAAAAACGGTGAGCAGATGGTCATATTCAAACATATTTGCAGAGTAAAATGCCTTGCATGTTGTGACAGAAACAGTATGTTAACATGTAGTCCCGCAAATGTCCCTATGCCGGCTGTGACGCAGTTAGGTGCTATGGCCTGTTCCCCGCCTGACCTGTGTGGAAGGACAATTTGAAATGAGGTATTCCACTGACGTTGTGCGCCATTGCAGGAGGCAGCTGAGGATCGTTGTGTAACACCTCATTGGTTATCATTGGGCCCTATGGGTTCCAGTAGCCAATGGTGATGTAGCCGGCGGTGACGGTACTCACCGCCGCGGACGTGACCGCCATTTTCTATCTGTTCACTCACTTGCTACCTGACCTTCAACAGGAAAGAACCTACACTGCAAGTGCTGCTGTGACCTGTGTCTGGAAGTGACAATGTTTCGAGTGTCTGGGTAAAGGGCACCTGCCTTCACTTCGGAGGAGTTGGAGAGACTAGTGGATGGGGTCCTACCCCAGTACCGTTTACTTTATGGTCCTCCAGACCAACAGGTGAGTACACTGTGAGCACGATGCATGGGGCATGAATGCATGGAGTGCTGTGTGTGTAAGCCTGGTGTAAGGGGGCTAGCTGAGGGGTCCTGGACAGAGTGTTGCATGTATGGTGGTCAATGCCTGTGCGTAAGGGGATGGGAGGGATATGGTGGGACATGAGTGTAACAGGCCGGCCGGTATGGCTGATCCCATTTCCTATGTATCATTGTCTGCAGGTCAGCGCCCATCAGAAAAAGGGTATTTGGAATGTCATCACCAAGGACGTGCAGACCCTGGGAGTCTTTGACAGGCAGAACACCCACTGTCGCAAACAGTGGGAGGACCTGTGCTGCTGGGCAAGAAAGATGGCAGAGGCCCAGCTGGTGATGGTCTCCCAACGAGTAAGGGGTGCCTGTCGAACCCTGACCCCCCTGATGTTCCGCATCCTGGCGGTGGCCTATTCGGAGTTGGATAGGTGCTTGAAGGCATTAAAGCAGCCACAAGGGGGTGAGTTTCAGAATCTGAAAAATTGCGTGTGGTGAGGTGTTATCTGGGTGGGGGATGTGGGCCTGTGCGTGCCCCTAGGCCAGGACAAACATGGCAGGGTAGGACCGATGTTGGGCAGGCTCTGATGCACTCCAGCCCCAAATATGCTAATGGGCATCTACTACTGGGCAGGGTCCTGTGGGTTTCAGGTGTGCTGCTATTGGCGTTAGGCATTGTACTTTATGGCCTGGTGACTAGCATTGTAACTGGTGGTTCATGGCCTAGTGCATAGGGCTGTTCCCTGTGTGTTGTGTACGCCAACAGTGGTTTTGTTGCTGGCATTGACCCAGTGTATCCTCTGTTCCCCCCCCCCCCCACTTTTTGCTTCATCACCCTGTCCTTGTGTGTATTAGCATCATCTGGCGGAGGAGCCGAGGCACCAGCGACAGAGGGAGCTGCATCCTACATGGCCCATGAGGCCGAATCCACAGACGGTGAGGACACCAGTGGGAAGGAGGGCAAGGGGAGCACCACGGTGGAGACTGGAGGGGACAGTTCAGACAGTGACACCTCCTCCGATGGAAGCTCCATGGTGGTGGCGGACACCTCTGTGGCCACCCCAACTACAGGTACAGTTGCCACCCCGGAACCAGCACCGCCCTCCCAGCAGCCCCTCAGCGGTTTTCCCGTGCCCGCTCACCCAGGAGGGTGGGCATCTGCTTCGCGCCAGGCACCTCAGTCCCTGCCCAGTCAGCCCTGCTGCCCTCAGTGAGGAGTCTATTGACCTCCTGCGATCCATCTCTGTTGGGCAGTCCACCATAGTGAATGCCATCCAGGGTCTGGCAGGGCATTTGCAATAAACAAATGCGTTCCTGGAGGTCATTCACTCTGGCGTGGCAGCCCAACAGAGATTATTCCAGGCTCTGGCCAACTCTCTGATGGCAGCCATTGTCCCTTTCTCTAGCCTCCCCCCTCAACTTCCTCTACCCAGTCCCATTCCCCTCATCCCCTGCCTATCCCAAGCACACCATCAGACCAGCATGCACCCAAATAAACACATAGAAGTGGCTCAGGCAAACACAAGTACCACACTTTATCCCACAGGCACTCACACAAGCACCATCCAGATGCAGACACACCAACATCAACTGCCTCCACTGTGTCCCCCTGCCTCCTCGTCGTCCACCTCCCTCCCAGTAGCGTCTCCACTCACACCTGCATGCACTACATCCTCATCCACTACCCCCATCACCATCATTCCTATCAGTACATGCCCCTCACCGGCAGTCACCACCCCCACAACCATGCACACGTCCCCTGTGTCCTCAGACACCGAAGAGCCATCCACTTCATGACAGCATCCAGCCCATGTGCCTGCACCCAAACACAGAAGACTGACACCTCCTACCACCACTCCCTCTTCTTCCACTCCCAAACCTTCACCCTCTTCCAGGCCTAGTGTCCCTAAAAAGCTTTTCCTCTCCACCCTTGACCTAGTCCCTGCCCCCCCCCGTCCTTCACTTCGGACCAGGGTGGTCAGGACCCAGGCTAGCACCTCAGCCACAAAGTCCATGGCCACTGTCGTTTCTGCAGACACTGCAGTTTTGAGAGGCTTCGAGAAGACACCAGTCCAAACAGCCAGTGTGCCTGCACCAGCTGCCAAGGGCAAAAAGGGAGCACCAGCTGGCAAAGCCAAAAAGGGAGCACCAGCTGGCAAGGGCAAGGAGGCACCACCAGCTGGAAAAGGCAAGGAGGCACCACCAGCTGCCAAAAGCAAGGAGGCACCACCAGCTGGCAAAGGCAAGGAGGCACCACCAGCTGGCAAAAGCAAGGAGGCACCACCAGCTGGCAAAGGCAAGAAGGGACCACCAGCTGCCAAGGGCAGAAAGGGACCACCAGCTTCCAAGGGCAATGACAAAGGCACACACACCGCAGGCAGGATGGATATGGAGCCTGGTGCTGGGGCAGCATCTGAGCAAATAACACCAGCCATGGCACTTCAGCCGTCCCAGGCTGCAGGGGATGGGCTGGAGCCTCCCCCCACCACTGGCAGCACTACCACCAGCACGGCCGCCAGCACAGCACCAGCACAGCCACCAGCACCACTGCCAGCACCAGCAGCCCCAGTGGGCAGCCGTCCGAGGCTGCAGGGGAAGGGCTGGAGCCTCCCCCCACCACATGCAGCACCGCCGCCAGCACCGCCACCTGCACCTCCGCCAGCACCGCCACTAGCACCACTGCCCGCAGCAGCATTCCCAGTGGGCAGCCGTCTGAGGCTGCAGGGGAAGTGCTGGAGCCTCCCCCCACCACAGGCAGCACCACCGCCAGCCCCGCCACTGCCACCACTGAGCAGCCGTCACCGCCGACGGGCAGTGTGTAGTTGTGCCTCCATGGGCTGTAGTGGGTCCTTGCCCCTGCAAAAACTGTAGGTGTGACACCCAAGTGAGAGACCGTGACCTTGCACTCCCAAAGATCTGCATCACAGGGCACAATGCCCCCTCTAGAACCAGTGGAAGAAGACATACACTCACCCCCTCCTTGCCAGGATGAAGCACACTGGGCACAAAGCCCCCTCCAGAACCAGTGGAAGAAGGCATCCACTCACCCCCTCCTTGCCAGGATGAAGCACACTGGGCACAAAGCCCCCTCCAGAACCAGTGGAGAAGACATCCACCTGAGAGACTGTAGCCTTACACTCCCCAGGACCAAGCAGTGGGTAGACCAACCACTAGAGAGACTCTGGCTTTACACTCCCCAGGACCAAGCAGGGGGCAGACCACCCACTTGAGAGACTGTGGCTTTGCACTCCCCAGGACAGAGTGCTGGACATGTGGCCCCCTCCAGGAGCTGTGGCGTTGTACCATCTACTGGCTGAGGTGCCCCCTCTTCCCCTTCCCCCTGAGGTGCTAGTGTATTTTCGACCTGATGCCCCAGCAGTGTTCTCTCCGTATTGAGGCAGGAGTCAAGTGGGGCCTTGGGCTAAGTGATGTGGCCCTGTGGCCCACGGACATTATGGACTGGGCAGTGTCCCTCCATTTGTATATATTGTAGATACTGTTTTGTGCTTTGAGGACGAATTTCTAGAACTTTATATTATTACACTGACTTTACTCACTTCCTTTTGTCCTTGCATTATTCCTGAGGGGTACAGGGTGGATATGTAATGTTGTTGCATATGTTTGTGCGTATGGTGCGAATGGTGTTGGGGGTGGGGGTGTTGCGTGTGTGTCACTCTCTTTTTCCTCCACTCCTCCTTTGTGTGCTAGGTGCAGTACTCACCATGGTCGTCTTCGCCGCCGTTGGTATTTCTGGTGTAGGAGGAAGTAAACCAGCATGGGTAACACCTGTAGTTTGGGCTTCATGGCGTCATGGTTCTTCCTTGGGTGTCCAGAGGTGAGTCGTTTCCCTTCTGTGTACTGTTTCTGCCGTGCTTTTGATGGCGTTGGTACTGCCCCGGAAAAGCTGGCAGGTTGGCTTGTTGTAATACTGTGGGCAGTACATTGTCTTCCGCCTGGCTGTTAGCGGTTACTGCTGCGGTCTTTGTTGCTACCGCCGTGGCGGTCAGTGTGTTAAAGTGGCTGTCTGTGTTGGCGGTTTCCGATGTGGTCAATTCAATTTTTTTTCTGCCAGCCTGTTGGCAGTATTACCGCCGCTTTATCACCGACCGCCAGGGTTGTAATGAGGGCCTAAGTCTTTACGGTCTATGCATTGGGTCGGAAATTACTATGTCATCACTTATTTTTAAAGTATGTGGTATAGATAAAAATGGAGTGATGGTTCGGTGCCACATACTGTGATCAAGGCTACGGCCAAAACACATTGGAGTTAACCGTCTGCAGTATTAAATTGAATTTGCAAATATATCCATGAGTGCCCGGACCTTTTTTTTTTTTTTGAGAAGACTTTTCTGTGTGAAATATTAGGGCTACCGGAGCCCATCGCAGACCGCTGCAACTGAGAGCCTCCATAACTCCGGATGATCATTTAGGACATATATATATAATATATATATATATATATATATATATATATATATATATATATATATATATGTATATATATATATATATATATATATATACACTAGAAGATGAATTAGAAGATGAAGGATCACAAGAAAACAACAGCCAGCCAGGGCAAAAATCCTGATCCCAAAGGATACAATGGGTCACAAGAAAATGAAATATCCAAGAAAGAAGTGACTCAAACAGATGGTCTCACCAAAGAACAAAAATATATTTCTACTACAACGTTTGTTGCCTTCCTCAGATAGTACAAGATGGTTTGCTCAGTAGCTGCACAGCTGACACTGATGGATTTTCAAAAAGCATCATGAGTGAAGATTCCAATTGAAATGTGGAATCAATGCAGGCATGAGAACTCTTCACATATGCAGAAATCAAGTGGTATTGTCAGTGATGTTCACTCCATTGGATGGAGTAATGTTAACCGGTATATCCAGAAGTTTTCGCTGATGTCCAGTAATTCTTCCTTTAAGATATGTTCCACATTTATTACCTAGTGGCGGGGCTCCAATAGGTAGTCATAGTTATCTCTGATCCATAGGAAAAGCTTTTTTTGTGTTGCTAATAACTTTGGCACCATTTTACGAATCTCCACAAAACTTTTTTAAAAGGTACTACATTTTGATGTGTTTTTGCATGTTAAGTTTCAGGATAATCCATCTGGCAGAGGCAGAAGAAAGTCTCAAAACACAAAATCCTCTTGCATTTTACATAGACTTATTTCGACAAAGCTACAGCAAAAACTGCTGAACGGAATTACACTAAATTGGACAGAAAGCTAGATCTTATGCCACATATTGTGCTTTTTGTGATTTGAAGTCAATAGAGTAATGTTGTAACTAGGTTCTGTATTTATTTGTACAAAACCATAGAAATTCACCAGTTACAGTTATAGTTATTTCAAGTAACTATAACTTGTGCCATAAAGTAATTATAAATTGCGCCCTCACCATGCGCTGCCAATTACTTCAGATATTAACTCATTACATCTTTTTTAACATCTTTGATAATATCACTGTAACATTTGTTGTAAAATTATTAATAAAGAAACTGTGCATGGTGAGGGTGTGACTTATAGTTACCATCCAGATCTTAGTGTTCTGTCTGTGCCTGAAATATGAGTCTTTCTTGCTACTACTACTATTGTGACAGAATTTCAGAACAAAGGTTGATCATGGGTATGTGTTTGAAGGAAATTCAACTTTTATAATTTGATTTTAGGTAAATGTAGTGCAGAGTGCCCGATATCAATCCATTTTACATGACACATCCCAAATGTATTGCATCCACTCACTGTGCCTAGTTGAATTACTCAAGATTCATATGTGACCCCAGTGTCCGCATATTTTGGCAGGGCCCTTCCCTTTACTTCCTCTTTACACGTAGCTCTGTGCCATGTAGCTCTGTATCCCCTATCCCACCCCCTTACATACATCAATCCCACCTGGTGCTCATCCCTGCCACTTTGATCTCAGATCTTTATTTCCTATGTCATAATTCCACTTCATGGCTCAACACTTGACTCCTGCTTACACACTACATGTCCCCAATATTGCTTGTGTCTCCAAGTCCAGCCACACTCCCTGGCACATATTTCTCCCAGCCAAGCACTGCCACTGTCACCCTTTCTCTTTGTCTCCCACCCTAGTCCCACTTTCTGGTTGATTGTTCTCTCATTGTTGGTTTCCCAAGTCACCCTCATCTTTTTCAAGCCACAGCTTTTTGTCACTTACATTTTGCTCCCCAACTGTTGTCCTGCCTTAGAACTGCATTCCCAACTTCATAATATGCTGGAAACCCTAGTGCAGGTAATCTGTCTTTCAGGAGCAGCCCAATCTTTAGGGTGGAGGGGCCATGCCTCCCGACCTTTTTGCCTCTCATGAAGAGTGTCTGTCAGGCTGAACAAAGGTCAGCCTGACAGACACTCTTCATTTTCAGGTCAGGCAGCCAAGGGCAGACATGCGCAATTTGACTCCTGGCTGCCTGAGCTGAACTTTGCTGGGCTGAAGAGGTCACTGCTCCTATTAGCGTGACCTCCTTGGCTCAGTAAAGGTGCCTCGAGGCCCTCCCCTGGGTAACGAGGAAAGCGTCACCCATTGACTTACGCCCTGAAGCACCATGGGCGAGTGTCAATCAGTGACACTTCATCACAGAGTGGGGTGGGGTCAGCAGTCTCAATGGCCCCCATCCCACTCTGTGACGAGGCTGAGACTGCTGCCTATTTTTCTCATTGGCTGGAGGGAAGGCAGCAGTCCCAACCCTCCTGGGACCTCTGAGGCTGAAGGTAAGTGTGTGTGTTTGTGATCTTTTAAAATGAATGGTTGGGGCATGCGTGCATGTTTGAGTGTTATGAGTGTTGTTAATGGATGTGCGTGCATGTGTGTGTGTGTGAAAGAATGAGAGTGTGTTTGTGTGATCTTTTAAAATTAATGTTTGGTGCGTGCGTGCATGTTTGAATGTTATGAGTGTTGTTAATGGATGTGCGTGCGTGCGTGTGTGTGTGTGAAAGAACGAGTCTGTGTGTGTGTGATCTTTTAGAATGAAGTTTGGTGCGTGCGTGCATTTTTTAATGTTATGAGTGTTGTTAATGGATGTGCGTGCACGTGTGCATGAGTGTGTGAAAGAATGAGTGTGCGTGTGCTTCCCACCCGCACCTGCTATCTGTGTGCACCATTGCTCTGAATTTTTTTATTTTTGGGGTCCAGACTTTCTGGCATTTTGTCTCTCTGGGCAATGGAGGGCTGCTAAAGAGATTTCACTACATATGTTTTTCATCTAAACAGGACTACTGTTCTCGAACATACCAACTAGTACATTTTATGACTGTGTAGGTCCACTAAAAACTGCACTCAAATTGTGCAAGTCCATCAAATGCACAATGTAAGACAAAGCTAGGCCTTTGCCACATACATACCTGACTAAAACCTAGCAAATGGGCTGAGAAACATTCATGGGACACTGTGGCCAGGCGTCAGTGCTAGAAAATCAAATTAACTGATTTTTGATAGTCAAATAATAAATCTGACATTAAGTAAGTCCACCGTGTGAGTGCTTGGAAGCAGCAAGGTCCAGATGCGAAATGTTCAGACATGTAGGCTATGCCCATATACATGATAAAAAGGAAACTATGAGCTGAAAGAGATTACACTGCAAGTCTGCAAGCTTTCAAGAGTTTTCCTTATGAACATTATACCTGGGAGCTACTAGAAACACCATTCTTGTGACATTGTGATAGATAAGGAAAATTAAGACTATTGGCAACCTAATTTTTATTACAAATGTCACAGTAGTGTTTTTAGAAAGGTCGTTTTGGTGTCATTTCAATCATTTACTGTTTTATTTTGTACTAATATACATTTTTCCTCTATATTTTATCAAATGTTGATCTCCACCATGACTGTGATGTCTTTCTATTAAAAAGTATAGGAAAAATCTTAAATTTTCTTTTCATGCAAACATATTTTTGCCATAATTATATACATGTAAAATTAGATTATAAATCTGAAAATGTTAATTTCTTTTTGAATAAATAGATTTTAGTTTTCATTTTTTTGTAACAGTCAATGATATTAACTTATATTGTTAACTATTTTAAATAACGTAATTTAAAATGCCATTATTTCCCATGGAGTTTTATTTTATGTCCATGGCAACATTGTTTTCAATGGGAGGGTGTTGCAGTACCAGGGGTTGGCCATGTGTGGTGCTGGAACTACTCCAGCTCTTAGCTAGAGTAATGTCCTTCTCATTTGGGTCCCCTTTTGGTTGTAGTAACTTTAGAATTGCAGGTTGTGAATAGCAATAGGCTTACTCTTTTGTGGGTGGGTGAATGTCCCCACTAAACCCCTCCCTAGCCTCCTGTAAACTCATCCTTACTCATCACCACCTCCCCATATTTATTAGTAGGTATGTTCCTTTTTCCAGCCCTCCCATATCGACAAATTTACTACTATGTAGTAAACTTCCATGTGTGAGGGTCATGCCATAGAAAGGATAGAAGAGGTGGAGGGAGGGATTTGCCCTGGTAGGTTTGTGATTAGCATTTGTAGTACTTTACTAGTACTAATATAGTACTAATAAACATACTCCAATTTACAGTTGGGGAATAACCCCTTACGTGTCTTATGTACCTGCCTTATTTTCAAATGCTGAATTTGATTTTTACCACTCTTTGGACCTACAAATATCATGGTTCAAAGTGTTTCCTATGATTGGCAAATAGCATAGAATATGGGGAGGTTGTGAGACTCACCATAGCCCACTTGCTGTTTAGATTGTTGACAATATTATCATTTGCTTCGATGAGCTGATGGAACTCTTTATCATCTCTGGAGAAGCGGTGCCCAAAAACAACAGAAGAGATCACATTGGCTACAGATTGGATGATTGCAGGAGCGGGATCCAGGCTTTTCCCTGTGAGCCAAAGAGAGAATGAGTCACTGCACCATGCTACAGACAGAGTTGGGATACCCATCTGAAAATACCTTGCAAAATAAAAGTAAAACCATAGACAGGATGTTGTGCAGATTATTTCAAGCATTCTGTCCACTACTTCATTGCTCTTCTTCATTAATAGCTGTTAGGGTTATTCCCTGATTGTTTCAATTGCAGCCATATCAAAAGTGAGATTGCAGGTGCCCCTCAACTAAGACAATAAGTACTTGAGTACTGGGGTCAGGGATGGAAATGTGGTTTTGGAATCCTCTTTGACTCTTCAGGCAACCTGGGTGAGTTGCCAAAGCCTAGTTTAAAGGAGGTTGTGTTAAGGTTGAATTTAGATATAATACAAAACAATCATTGTATTTGAAATACTAATATTGTACCAGAATGATTTTGCATAAACCAACAAATCTTTAATAGTATTTCAGATGCATAATATCATTGTAGATTAACAATAGTAACAAGACAATTAAATCAATTCAAGGCACAAAATAACATCAAACATGATCTGGCAACAAAGATCACTCAGGTTGCCAAGTATACTGTTGTCAGTTACCCATTGGCTGTCAGCATTGCATCACAGGCCATAGGGGATCGTGTTGACAGTGTCAAAAGATGGTAAACCCCGTTCATAGTTACCAACCTGTCATGGACAGCATACATAGCATAGAAGTACCTGTATGGATCGGTTTGCTATCACTCTAGCTATTGCCTTGCTATACTATATCAATTACTCATAATTCGGAGCCTCAGTTTTCCTGCTACATGGACTTCAGCTTATATGTTTGGGCCTCCATAAATAGACTACACTTATGAAGCTACAGTTACATCCTCCTTGGCCTTAAGGTTATTCCATGACTCCCTTTGGTCAGTGCATCTTCAGGAGGCTATACATTCCACACTGAGCCATTCACTGTGGCTGAGTAAATATTTCTACAACACAAGGTCTGAACGTACCAACCAAGGAAGGCTCACAGAATAAAGTTTGCTTTATCGTTCCTAGATTCTGAAAAATCTCCCAGCGTTGTGGCTTCCTTCCTGTGACGTTATGGAGTTTGTGAAGTTCAGAAATCTTCATCAGTAAGCAACGTTTTCAGTAAATGGGAAAGTTTCTGGCAATTTACCTAAACAACATTTTTTATGTGAGAATTGTCCAGCTATATGTAGGATTTTTACCTAGGGAAGAAATCAGTGTGTAACCCTTTTTTAACCTGGTTCTCTCTAACTTTTTGTAATCTTTATGATGATCTAGAAAATATCAAAGATTTTTTTAAACTCCTCAAATTTGGAGAAGTCACACAATTTTCAGACCACTAACTACAATCTGCATTGGAAATAAGTGAATTTAAATTGTGTCAGATATATACCAGCAAAATATTGAAAAATGAAACAAATATTATTCGAGTCTATGTTTATTAAAATGTAAGAAACCTCCTAGAAAACAGTATTACTGACTGAGACCCAGCAATGATGGGGATGTTGTTAATAGTTATACAGCGCAAAAGTACTAACTAAAAGCATGACTTCAAAACTATTTGAGATTATCCACTAAGGGGTTTATTCAGTATTTCTTTTTTAACACATTTTTTATTGTTCTCAAGGCAGTACTTAAATTGCAATTTTTAAACATCTTTCTATATCATTTGTTATGCAATATAGAGCCGTGTTTTAACATCTTCTTTCAACATTTTCATACAGTACATTGCATCACTTTATTGCCTGTTTCAAATTTTAACCGTTTAACATCACTACTTACCTTTTATCTATTACTTGGTCATCTATTCCAATTATACATGGGGTTTTTAGTTACCAGGACACACATTTTTACTATTGTTCTAGTTTTTTCAACTTTGAAATTTCTAGTCTGTTGGGGGGTTCTGACATATCTCTTCCTTTGTGTACTTTTTCTACTCATCTTCTTCCTCACTCAGTGTCTCAAAATTTTCCATTAGTGTTTCCCATCTGGGGCTACCGGACATTCTCTCCTTCCGGAGTTATCTTCTCGCCTAAGTGCCGCACCCTCTGCTTTTCCCCATTCCATCACCTCTGCTTTCCATTGTGTTGTGGTGTGGGCTGTGGTTGCTTTCCAGCGTCTTGTTAAAAGGTGCTTCGCTAACAGTAGTGCCAGATTTATGAGTCTGAGTAGTGTTTTCTTTTTCTTTAGGTGCCCAAGCATACCAAGCATACATGTCTCTGTTGTATATTGTATGGTACTACCAGTCATTTTGCCTAGTATGGTAGTTACTCCTTTCCAATATTCCGCTATATCAGGGCAGCTCCAGAGCATATGCAGTAAATCAGCATCTTCCATTCTACATCTGGGGCACGCCGAGGATGTCCCCGGATTTATGATATGTAGTCTGTGTGGTGTGAGGTATGCCCTATGCAGTATGGCAAATTGAATACATTTAAATCTCGTATTATGGGATGTTTGGCTTGGGTATTTTAGTATGGTGGACCAGTCTTCTACGGATAATTCCTTAACTATATCTGTTTCCCATTTGAGCTTAAGCGCTAACAGGGGCTATGTCAAGTGCGTTCTAACTCCCCTATATAACCATTTTATTAAGTGCTTACCCTGCCCTACAGTGTATATAGCACGGACAAGATCATGCGTAGGAGGCTCCTTATTGTCTGTGATCCAGTGTTTCTTGACGTAGTGTGTAATACTTACATGTAGCAGAAAGCTTGAGGGGGACAAACCGTGTTCATAGGTATAGTCTGTGTGGTTAAGCAGTCGCTGGTCTTTAAATAGGGCACCAACTGTGTTTATTCCCTCCTGTGTCCAGAGGAGTAGTGTGTTGTGGGTTAAGGTACCTGCTGTAACTGGTACCCCAGCAGTGGTATATTGGGAGAGTAGGGGAGTACATCAGAGGTGTATTTTAGCGATAATCTCCAATACTGTAAGGCCACCCTCAGAAGCGGTATGTTCCGGGGATCTGGCCTCCGGGGCACAGCATGGCATGTATGCTGCCCTTGTCAAACATTAGTTGGGTATATTCTATTTCTTGGAGGTTGCGACCGGCCAGCCAATGTGCTAGCCATTGAAGTTGGCTTGCTATGCAGTATGCTTTAAAATCCGGAGCACCCATACTCCCTTGATCCACGGACATCTACAGTTTAAGCAAACGTATCCAACGTCTACCTCTTCTCCATATAAGATCGAATAGCATTGAGTTGAGTGTTTTGAAGTAGGATTCTGGTACCCTTACTGGTAAATTTGCGAAATAGTATAAGAGGCGGGGTAGCATTACCATTTTTGCCAGGGCTAGTCTGCCCGCTATCGATATTGGCAGCGTGAATCAAAATTGGATCTGTGGTCTAAGTGCGGACATGGTTCTCTTTAGGCTCCCCTCTAGTAGGTCTGTTGAGGTGCGATATATCTGGATAACTAGATAGCGGAATGTGTTTGTGGCCTTTTGCAGTTGTTGTTCTCCAAATGATATTGTACTATCACCATCCGAATCATGGAAGGTGAATGCTATAGGTTTGTTAAAATTAATAGCCAGCCCTGACAATGGTGTGAATTTCTGGAAAATAAATGCTATTGTGTTGGGGGTTTGTCGAAGGTCCTTATTATATAATATAATATCATCTGCATATAATGAGACTGCATGTTTTGTATTTTCTATGTCTATTCCCCATGCTCCGCTGTCCTGTCTCAGAAGTTGAGCCCGGGGTTCTATTGCCAGGGCAAACAATAAGGGGGATAAAGGACATCCCTGCCTAGGGCCTCTATTTACTTGGTATGAGTCGGATATATTCTGTCCTGTGCATGCTCTTGCCGTTCGTTCAGCATACAAGAGACGGACCCATTTTGTATATTCCGGAGGAATCCCAAATTTTTCCAGCACTGCCAGCATATAATCCCAGTGTAGGGAGTCAAAAGCTTGTCGCAGATCTAGTGAGAAGCACCCGCGTGTGGAAGTCCCTTCCTGGCCACATCCATTACGTGATATAAGCGGCGAATATTGAGGGAGATGCATCTGGATGGGATGAAACCACATTGATCCGTATGGATCAGGCCACTGATATAGCCAAGAAGTCTCTGCTCTAATATTTTTGCTAAAATCTTACACTCTGAATTCAATAAGGATAGTGGTCTGTAGGATGAAATGTCAGTTGCCTCCTTACCCGGTTTTAGGAGGGACGTCACTATTGCTTGTTTGGTAGTATCTGGGAGATGTCCCAATGTCAGTGAGGCTTGATAAAGTCGTTCTAGGTGTGGGGCCAGCTGCGTGCTGTATGTAGAGTAAAACTCGGATGGAAGCGCATCCGCGCCCGGTGCCTTGTTTCGTGCCATGTTCTTAATAGTCTCTTGTATCTCTCCTTGTGTTATTTCGGCGCTTAGATTCTCTCTGGCCTCTTCGTGGAGTATTGGGAGTTCAATATTAGCTAGAAAGGCATTAATTTCTGCTCTCTCCATTAATGGTGGGGCGGAGTATAGGGCTGTGTAATAGTCTCGGAATGCATTGTTGATTTCTAGTTGTGTTGTTATATTTCCTTGGTGTGGGATGTTGATGTGTATTATAGGAGTGGGGGGTGGATCATCCATTATCAGTCGTGCCAGGAGTGCACCCGCCTTGTCTCCCTCGCTGTGTGCTCGTTCCCTATATGTAGCATGGTCGATTTTTCTCAATCTCTCGAGAAGGTGTGTGTGTTCAGTTCTTGCTTCCTGTAAGTGTTGGGCTTTGTGGGGCTGTGATATTGATTCTTTTTCCAATATTCCCAGCCGGTTCTCTACCTGTTGCAGTTCTCGCATCAGTGTTTTCCGCACTCCTGATACATTACTCATAAATGTACCTCTTATCACTACTTTGAATGCTTCCCATTCTATCAGAGGGGGAAGACGCCGACCCTGAATTGTTTTTTAAAAAGTTGGTGATCGTCTGACTCACTTCTTCCCTCAGAGGAGTGTCCTCTAGTACTACTGGCTGTAATCGCCACGTAGGGATAGGTGTGGACGACCGACCCCATAATATGGTCAATTCTAAGGGGTTATGGTCAGAGAGCGTCTTTCCCAGCTATGTGGTCTTAGTCACTTGTGTCTGTAACGATGTTGTGCATACCATACGATCTAGTCGTATGTGGACTCTATGCGGATGGGAGTAAAAGGGGTATTCCCTCATACCAGCATTTTTGGCCCGCCATATATCTATAAGTGACCAGCCCTGCAGCCAAGTTTTTAGAGCTTCCGCTTGCTTTTGGACGTTCGTCCCGGACAGTGGTGGGGTACTATGATTTAGGCTGGTATCAAGTATTGCGTTAAAGTCTCCCCCCAATACCCACGGGATATTTGCCCATTGTAGCAGTGTCTTCGATAGTCTCTCCAGAAATGCATCTTGTCCGACATTAGGGGCATAAATGCTACCTATTACTATGGGTTTCCTGTCTAGGTTGCTTTTAATTAGAGTGTATCTGCCTTCCACGTCTATTTTAGTATCTAGTACTTCAAAGGGTACACTGGCCCTTATCCACACAGCCGCCCCTCGTGCGAACGACGAGTATGATGTGTGTAAAATTTGTCCCCTCCATTTCTTATGGAGTTTTGAAACTTCGTGGGTGGTAAGATGGGTCTCTTGTAAATAAGCAATGTGTATTTTTCGGCGGTTTAATTTGGCCAATATTCTATGTCTTTTTTGTATGGCTCCCATTCCCCTTACATTCCAAGTAACAATGTTGTATTCATACTGTGCAGCCATTCTAGGGTGTTAGCCTCTTTATCCCTCCCATGACTCTCCATGTCTGGTGTCCCCTTTGTATTAGTATATGCAGGTTATTTGTAGATGACAACTGTGTGTAACAGTGAACAATTCCTAATCTTAACTGAAATACCAGGCAGAGCGCAAACCAGCTCTGCCAAACTTTTCTGTAATACATAACTATCATATTATAACAAAAGCATACAAATAGTGAGAAGCCTAAGTAATGGGGCAATACAAGATGTGAAGTCTATGGTTCTTGCCCGTAGATAGCGGGTCCTTGTGTGGATTAGGAAGACCACGGAGCTCTACCGCCCGAGCCCGCCATTTGGAGGAAGGCTTAGGCCACGTGGAATATGGGTATAACACAGTTTCTGGCATTGAGGGGAGTGTTCAACACAGATCTCGTGCTGTCTGTGGGGTAACTGCAGGAAATAGCGTCAGGCTCCCTTCTGAGTCCGACGCCACAGTGCTGTCCATCGACGAGGCCACACCACATGGGGGGGAGTTTGCCTTTTGTAGGGAGTAAGCTGATTGTATCGCGCCATTTTGGCCTTCCAGCGTTTGTTGGAGTGTCGGGCCAGCTTTTTTCCACTGCGTTTGCGATCTGCTTTGTTATCTTTGAGGGGTTGGTCATATTGTCTCGTGGGGGGGCAACACTTGGTTCTCTAGTTTTTGACTGTGGGAAGGTCTCATCCAGCCAGGCACACACCAGGTCTGGAGTCTCAAACAAGTGAGTCTTTTGGTTATATGAGACTCGAATTCTGGGCGGGAATAGGAGGGCGTATGTTATAACTTCGGTTCTGAGTCTTTGCTTTACTCCCTGGAAAGATGTTCTGCGTTTCTGAACTATCATAGAGAGTCAAATGTGGAAGGGGTTCTTGGCGCAGTTGCTCAGGATCCATAGTAGGTCAGGCCCTGGGACATCAGGAATGAAAGGCCTTAACGACCACAGTTGGCCCCAGTATCCCCTGCGTGCCCCATGGCCCTCTCAAAGGTGTTCTGAGATGCAAACTTTTAAATTTTAGCATGTTTATATTTTTGTTTTAAATATCAGATTTGCAGCAGCAATGTCCTGGTATTTCACACTACTCTTACTAAAATCTGCATTAATGGAATGCTAGCCATTGAAAGAAAGGTGTATAACCTGTATATCAGGCAATTAATCAAACTATTAAACATTGTTCAAGCCACAGTTCTTCCTTAAAAAAGAAAAAACAACTGAAAAAATAATGCTATGAATCAGATTTTGAGAGTGCATTGGCTCATCAGTGTACAATACCTCATCAATGTACTGTGTAATGCCCGAAAGCTCAATAAGAAAGGAACAATGCAGAATATTACCAGAGAAACACATTTTAAGACAATGAACAAAAATTCAGATTATTTATAATAAGATGCAACATATAATATCATTACATCAATGTGATACATGATCAGTGTGATGTGGACCCATGAAATTACTCAGCCAAAAATCCCACAAATTAAATATGAAGGGTCTTATCCGCAGTACCTGAGAAACAACGATAACTGAAATATAAATTAGATATAATAAGAAATGTATTAATACACCACAAGTGATTTGTGAATATTGGTGAAAAGGTGAGCCCAAATAACCTCACGTACAGCTCCAGATAAGACTGAATCAATCATTTAATAATAATAAAAGAAGATTGCCATTGGTTCCAATTAACCAATTATAATGGATATAAAAATGCAAAATGAAAAAAATAGTTCTTCCTCCACATTCCTTGCAAAAATTATAATTTTTATGTACCTATCGGGTCAAACCTTTTAAATCTGCATGCTCCCAAAATGGGAAATGAGACAACCCAGATCGTCTGTCCTCTGTGATTTAGGTGATATGTGTGGGCAACTTGGTGAAGTGCCAATGCTTTGTTTTCAGACCTATGGTACTGTACAAGCTCTTATTTAGATGTTGTCTTGGGTATTCTGGTCCTCTGTCCCTAGAAGATCTGTCCATGCACTTAGGATACACAGACATTAAAAAGAGTAGAATGTGCATGAGTGCTATGCTACCAGAGAGAGCCCATGCTTTTCAGTTCTAAGTACGTTTTTCTCCATGACTACAGCTAGGACATAAGACCGAAAGTCATTCTCATAGGATTTCAGTAATTAAGGAAAAAAGTAGGTAGTCACCCAGGTCAGTATTACATAGGTTTTCACAAGCTATAACATTTTCAAAGCTAGTGTTTGGGTTGGCCTTAATCCATTATCTACATTTGAGACCCCTGAGGGTCACAAGATAATTTTTCTTACCTTATTCCCTCATGGTAGAGGTGCACACCCACCCCTGAACAAAGTTAATTCTAAACAAATACTTTCTTCTTGTCACTGCCCTCCTGAGTTGACAGCATTCCTTTCAACGAAGCTCCTGCCATTGGGCTTCCATGAAAGCAGAGTTCTAGTGAATTAAAAGAGCCATCCCTCATCTCCAACCCAGGTTAGAGCTCACAGATAAGTCTAGGAAGATAGTGATTCGGATTTTAACTAAAAGGCTATGCTCAGTCCTGCTATTTTGAAAAACTAGGGAGCAAAGAATAGTCAACTTATTTTTGCGTACTATGCCTCGCTAGATTGTTCATGGCCACAATTCCCTCCATTCATGAACACTACTGTCATTAAGAGACTGCTTTTTTTCTGGCCCCTTTAAACCTCTTGTGTTGACATACTTACCATTGTGTTCTGGTTTAACCAATGTGTTGTTCATAAGTGAAATACAACCAGAGTTCCTTTAATCCTGTACTTCAGTGTCATGGTGTTTAGGTAGGGAAGATGAATATCACTTAGGTGGTTTTAGTAGCAATGACGACACTAGGAAATACATTTATAGAAAAAAATAAAAAAATGCAGGTGTTGGACTTCAGATACCAGTTGCCAAAATGATTATCATTCACCTGAGTCCTGTTCTTCTAAGTGGATGACAGAGTTGTGTAAGTTTGAATCGCATGTCAGATATGTGACTAACTTTTCTGCATTCCCCGTGCTAGCCACCAAGCCCCCCCACTTTATTAACACCCAGTTCAATGGTAATTATATTAAGAAACACAAAAGGATGAAAGGATGAGTCACACTCCCCAATGATAGTACTATGATGCTGATTTAGAGTTTTCCCTGGTGGAATTCCTGTTCACCATTGGTCAAATCATTTGCAAGACCCTTTACTTCCAATTCCAATGAGCAGAAAAAATAAATCAGTAACACTCTGATCTCTTTGCAGTAAAGAATGTTTAACGCTGTTTTCAAACAGATAGGTTGTTTACTCTTTTAACTATGAATTTGTGGTAAATTTATTTGTAACGGAGGTGTAAGTCATAACAACAGTTCCAAAGTATTATGGACTACATAGAACCATTTTATAAATAGGATGAGTGTTGATAGAAATGTGGCTTGGCATTAGGTAGAGATGCCAATTTAAATTCTAAGGAGGGATTTTGATACAATTTGTCAATACAGCCTGAGGGTCACTGCTTTTTTCAACTGTCGATTGAGTTAATGTGGGAGATGGTGTGCATGGGAAGAGCAAAATATGCGGACATCAATCAGAGTCCCTGGGGCACTTCTGGAAATCACTTGTTGGCCTAGGTGAATACAAGATGGGCTGGAACCCGTGTATCACGAAGGAAAGGCTCTGTGATGTCACTTGAGTAGATGCTCAAATATTGAAGACATGTTGTTCTCTGTCAATAGGGGATGAGGACCCCATCATAGGCTTGGTGTACCAATTCCTGCAAGAAGGGAGTGGGGGACTTTATGTTTGTGTAGAAGAATATATTTAGTAAGTTGACTCTAGTTAAAGGAGGACATTTTAGGTAGAGAAGAACGTTGGTAGAAGGTTAATCTTTCAATTTAAAACAGGAAATGTGTCACAAACAGTCATACTGTCTCAAGTAAAATAGAAATAATAAGTGAGTATCCAACCTTTTAGATTTAGTTAAAATATTTTCTACAGAAGTCAAACATTAAAATATTCCATCATTTAAAGGGTCATTGCTCTGGAAAAGGAGAAGAAGGCTGCTAAGGCCAAAGAGTGGTAGGCAAACAAAAATAAGAGAGAGGTATACCTGTTGCTGTATATGTAAATGGATGAGGAAGAAAATGTTTGCTGAAATAAAATGACAGAAGAGGTTTGGTGTGTGATCCAGAGGATGAAACAATGTTCACTCAAGACCTAAAGACGGGTGGCCAGTGGGTTAAGTGTATGAGTATTTACTTACCAAATTGAGAAAGTCTTTGGTGTCAGAAGTGAGTAATGTTCTACTGTTATTGACACAAATTGTCTTACACAGGAATTAAACCCAAAGATGGCTAAATGTATGAATAAAGCAGCCAAAGATCCAAAGAAGGGTTTTTAAAATGCCAATTGGGATGTACCAAGATAAGCTCCTGGATGTGATTAGTCTGTTATTTCATAAGATTCAGAAATTAGCTTTGAAATGAGATCCTGTTGAAACACGATGCTTATTTGGGGTTTGTATACATTGATGAGGATTAGTCATAAATTGGTGAATGTGACAAATTGGGATGTTGGTTGAGCTTTCTACAGCTTTCTACTGTTTTCTTTCTCAAATCTCTGGCACCTCTCCCTCCATCATGCCATCCCCTGCTTCCATCAAGCGCCTGTCATCATATTTGTATTAAGAATATCCAATGGTGTTGACCAGCCTGTGAAGACCATGGTATGCAATGGTTCATGGTTGGTTTAAATGGCTATGGGCTAGTCACATTACAGTAGCTGAAACAAAGTGTGCCTCTAACTTTAAAATATGATAATAACAAATGTTATTATCTCAGAAGTGGCACCGAAGCCTCAAATAATTTACCTCTCTGCATTGCAAAAAACTCCACCAAGCTCTGTGCCTCCTCCTGGATCCGCACTTCTACACTTTTCTTCCCAAGTCCGAGATTCCTCAGGGTCATCAGAACAAAGCGTCTTTGCTGCTTCCAGTTGTTTCCAGAGGAAAATACAACTCCTAAAGGATTAATTGTACGTTAGTGTTTTTTTTGTAAATTACCTCTAAAATAAATAGTAATGTTTCATTTTTAGTTCTTGCTGAAGAATGCTTTTATCATTTCTTTCAACATTTTACTCATGCAAGTAAATTTGCTAGAGGCAAAATGCTACTAACGAGACTTCTTTATCATCAACATTCCTTTGAAGGTACACACATTATGACCTATCACTCTGCTCTCAGTCTTCTGTAGCAGACCCCACCTGTAGTTGAAAATAAAATTATGCATAGCTGGATGAAGTGGTCTGCTGGAGGATCCACAGCCACTTACCTTTCTTTCAATTCCAGAAGTCCTTTTAACCCTAGTTGATTCACTCTGAGTTATAGCATGTAAATAGTGCTAAGACTTAGATTCCTAATGTGTCACTTGCTCGATTCTCATCACTTCTTAGCTCTGGTCGGTTTCTATGGCTAGCTCAGTTTTCAGATGCTCTTAGTGTAGCACCACTGTCAGTACCATCGGTTATTAGCTCACAAGGCCTGGACAGATAAAGAAGAGATGGGTGTCCTGCTGGAAATGGAGATCACACATAAGGTATTCTTAGAGGTAGACAGGTACACTGAGTACACAAGTGTGAAAGCGGCACTGCATTGTGTAACTAGCGCACAGTGTACACAGGTGGTCCTAGTGTTACAGTCATAAAGTTCTGCAAAACACACACACATAAGACATGCAACAAGTGATTTACAAGTCTACGTGTGTATCAGGTACCGAGTCACCATTTCTGAAAGCAGAATGGTATCACAGAAGAGAAATACATGTATAAAATGTGGAGGTGATCCATAAACCCATCCAGCATCTTTCCCTCTCCCTTCTTTGCCTTCTGATAGCCTCAAAGCTGGATGAGTGTCTTACTGAGTAAAATACTGCAGATCATATATTCCGTCCTTTGCAAGGAACCTAGCCTCCCATTCTTCTAAGGTTGGCAATTTGAATACTATTAAATTGCATAATGCAAAAAAATGACAACTGCTATTTACAAGACTTATAAATAGCAAAACTGCAGTATGAAGCTCAATAAAAGAATCAGTTTTACCATTTGCTGTGTACCTGTTCCATTGTGCCACAAGAGCTACCTACCTTTTCCCTTTGTAAGTTCCTCAGAAGTAGGAGTTGTAGGGCGTCCAACAAGTTCCTCCGAGTGGGAGATTAGTGCATCTCTTACAGCCTGGCATCCATTCAGCACCACCACTGGTTTATGCCCAAGCCACACAGTGAAAATGTTCCCATAGGTCTTTGCAAGCTAGAGAAGGGAAGTAAACCCTCAACAAGTGAAGACAACAGCAAACAAGAGAGGATACGCTATTAACACTGCCAACTGAAAAGCAGTCACTTTTCAAAGAGGTCACTATTATCCTTTACAGATTTGGGTTGCCCACACAAAGCTGGATAGCTTCTTACTACCTCTGTCAACTTACAGAGGGTTGGACAACCCAGAAAGAACCCCACACATTACCTGCCCCTATACAGAACATAATGTACTATCAGTCAGCCATTCCATTAGAAATGGTCTGACTACAGTACATAACCGAGCAACTTGAAAGGTGCAGAGCTCCCAATCCATGTATATCAAAGGCCAGCATTTGATCTAAATAGATGTCCCATAATCCTTCTTTAAACACTGCATGTTGCAAATTTCCCCATTATCACCCTGCATTTCAAAACCACGATGGTCAGCTTCCTAAAATGTAATTAATTGTATCACAGTAATAGTGTGCATCTATCAAGCCCTAATTTAGATGAGGTATCCCCATTCACAAATAATCTTGTGTGAGTAGTTGTGATTTACTCTATGCCTGTGTGGCCTATGGCAATTTTTCTCATGAAAAAACGTTTGTGTAGAGAAAGCTCTTCTATTTACATTTTTCCTGCTAAACAAAGAACAATAACACTGATGCACAGAGAGTTTTTCCCTGTGCGTCAGAGAGAGTATTTCCTGACAGGTCTGCCATGTTTTAAATGGCGGACCCAGCCTGGGATAATCTGCATCAATTAATATGCCCTAGACAGGCCAGAAATTATGACACAATAAAGGCAATGGATATGAGGTTCATGGGCCACCACTAATGACTGATCTGCAGCACAGTCAGTAAATGGTACATCAGTGGCCAATCCAGAGTTTCCAAGCCTCTACATAGGGAAAGGACACACACTCCCGCCTCACCAAACCAGCAGTTGCTCCACTGTATATACAAGTAGAGGAACCACCAGGTTTTTGATGGTGGCGCTAACTTCTGTAGGACATCATTGACTGTCGAAGGACCATTGGTGAGTGACATTAGAAGGTACAACCTATTGTGGGTGAACCTTTGCTTTCGTTTTGTGGAAACCATCTGTCACCCTAGCAGAAATGTTGAGCAGCTCCTCCTGACATGGAAATCCTCCCAGCATTACATTTCTGACGAATGTGCATTCAGCATATCAGCATCAGCACTTTTGTCAGAAATGTCCCAACACCCCAATAGAAAACAAGTATGGTAGGGTAATCCAGTGTTAGGCTGGAGGAAGCAGTATATTCAGCACCCTAGCAAGCCATTGCAATGAAGCCTATTTATCTGCCTCAGCCAGACCTAATGTGCTTATGTGAAAGGGGCACACCCTTTACTCTTGGATACTTGTAGGGTTTAAAAGAGAGAGCACACAGTAAAGACCTCCTCTAATATATATTAGGACTCCGTTGTTCACAAAACAACTTATGACAAAGATGACAGGCGCATGTGAACTAGCAGGTTCTGTCTTGAATTTAATGTGGACATTGTGTTTCTGCCATTGTTCCTGTCCCTGGGAGCATGTAAACATACAGATACCCTCAGGCAGGTGTGGGCTTGAGAACCTTAATTATTAACTAACATATAAAATAACACGTAGCAATCTCAGTACATACAACCCATGATCATGCCTCCTCCCTCAGTTTCAGGGTATTTTAAACCTGGGGCCAGCCAATCCGGAAGCACAGGAACCTTCACCAATGTTTTCTACCAAAAGCGGACTCTCCCAGTGTCAGAAAAGGGTATGGATGAATTATGGTTTGGACTAAATCATTTATTCCCTGTGGTGGCAATGAGTAAATGAAACCATAAAACTTAAATTTCGGAACTCTGTTCTGTGTGTTGGTCCACATTTGAACTTTGCAGATAGTGAGGAGAGATTGCTGTTGGTTTATAAACTCCAGCCCCACAAACACACATGGTCCCACCATGTGTCACAAGATATTGACTCTGCTCACCCCAGTGAAGAGCCGATTTCACACATTTTGCAGCTAACATGAGCTGAAAACCTCTGTGCAGTGTGGGTTTCCAGCTCATGTTTGGAGAACGGGCACTGGTATTGTTTACAAGTGTTTTTTGCAAACTCCCCAGGACATTAGCAGCAGCCCTGGAAGATTTTGTTTTGGGAGATAGGGGAATAGGGTCAGTCCTAGCACCTCTCCATGGGCCCCATGCTTCATAAAAGGAATGGCTTATAGTCTCACCCCCTCAACAGACCCCGCACCGCCTTTCAAACGGTGAAGTTGATCTTAAAGTTGGCTGGCCTGAAACTCATATGTACGGTTTTTGAAAACTGAATGGAATATATAACTTTTGAAAGTTGTTCCAGAGAGTTACTTTAATCTAGTATGCTGAATAAATGAGTGCTGACAGCAACAGGAATATCTACCCTAATGAATCTCTCAAGCAAAACAATGGCTGAAAGTTTGCACCGAAGAACAACAATCAGCTTACGAATTAGTTTTAATGCTCTTATTACTCTAAAAAGGGAGTGAAAGGCCAAGTAGTACCAGCAAATGAGGAACTATTCTGGCTCTTGTACTGAAGTGGCTCTCTTCTGAACTACAGGAGGTGGGGTAATATAAAGTGACACAGAGAACTGACAAGCAATCACCATCCCTGGTCATCTTGGATGCAACCTATTAGAAACCAACTGTATGCATTTGATTGAGGCCATTTTGCAGTTAAAGTGGGTACTGATCAGTGTAGGAGACGTTTATGCTTGGGTCACTGAAGGTATAAAATCGCTCCCATTGGAAAACAAACAGCAGTAAAAGTATCATTGTTATTGATGAACATTACTCTGTCGAGGTAGGAGTAGTTTAAGAAACTTTGCAATAGAAAGTGTGTGTGTGTGTGTTTATGTGTTTTTGTTGCTTCCCACGGTGGATGGTAGATTTAAGAAAAGGTGAATGGCTCAACGTGATAATGGCAAGTGAAGAAGAAAACGGAAGTAAAAAGAAGACTAAAGTGGTGAAACTTGGCTCAGGAGATGCTTGGTCACTGACAAATTCAGGTGTGCGCCTCTGTGATAGACAGTGAAACAAAGAATCTGTGACCAGTGATCTGCCTTTAACTTTTTCTTGGGTTTAGGTATCAATGTATGTGTGTGTTTGTGTGTATGTGTGTGTGTGTGCGCGCAGACACATGAGTGATGGCTAAGTATTCAACAGAAGTAACAACAACTTTCTAACCAGGTCTACGGTACCTGCATGAGGATCTCATGGTGAAGCACAAATCCCAGGGTCCACAGGTTGCCAATGATGGGCAGCGGAGTTGGTCCAGGTGGATATTTTCTCCTCAACCACTGAAGCTTGAAGTAATGTGCCATGAGGAGTGCAAAAAATAGAGTAATTAACAGCTGAGTGAGTAGCAGCATGATGCCCACCTGTCTCTGTTCCTAGCACTACTTCCAAAGAATGGACTTTTACTTCTATATTCAAACCATGCACTGTTCTTCTTTGTAGCCTTAATGTCCTTTATTTCTCGATTACTAACCCTGTATTGATATCCCTTGTTTTTTCACACTTCCCCTTTTTCTCTCTCTCTTACTATTTTTATCATGTTCTATTTAAATGCAAGCCTTTCCCTGCCCTGAACATGTTTGTTCTCCTTACTCACGTTTTTATTAACCCTTTCCTTTCCCAATTCCACCTTCTTTCATGTGCTTTGAATTCGTTCAGTTCCTTATTTCTATGCCGCCTTTCCTCCTTTATGTCCAGCCTCAATGTCTATCTTTGTCAGTATGTATGCTTATCCCATGCACCTCTCGTCCACTCTGTCTGTTTCAGTAAATGCTACCCTCGCTCCTCTTCTTCTGACCCACCTTTTTCCCTTTTATATTCATTGCAACAACTTGTGCCGAGGAGTGGACCTTTGATGTTTGCCATTGGACAGGCTTTCGATCAAGTACTTGTTTCATATTAAACACACTTTATCTCTCCACGCTGGAACATTGCTGTTTCATCACTGCCCTGCTCTCCTCTGACCTCTTCTAAGGACATATACCAGTTTTGTCAATAAACAGAGTATCATTTCTGGGCATGTGCCCAGTGCTTGAGGCACCTCAAGGGATACTTTTACACTGATAAGAACTAGTTACATATAAATGTACTCCTCAGAAACAAAGAATTATCACTGTGGGACTTATTAGGAAGAGTCCACCACAGACATGTTAATTATTGTTGGTTTATTTTCCAGTTGGTCTTTTTACATCATATATTGACTTATTACCTGTGGAACATTTGCTACACCATCATATGCCCTACTATCAGTTGACCTCTCCTACGTGCACACAAATGGATTGGGAAAACAACAGTCTCTCTGGGACGTACTCCGTTTACATTGTTAAACATCATTTATATTTAAATACACATTTAAATCCACTTTTCATCTACAATCATGGAAGGTTCACGTTGGTTGCCTTATGGAAAATGAATTAAAAGGTGGAAGGACCATTGTACTGGAAAGATGAAATCCCACCACCTCCTGTTCAAATGAATATATCAGAGTCAGAAACTAACAAGCATTTGCAATGTAATAGAACTGGCTCATGACTGAAAGCGACTTTTGTGTTACTTAAAAGTACAGGCACTCATACGTCCTTCCAACAGTTAACTGACTCATTCTTATGGTAACCTTCTGACATAGAGGCAATAAAAAACACACATACTCAACAGCATGTGCAGTATAAATTTTAAAAAACACAAGTAAAGAAAGAAATCGTGCTGTCATCTAAACACAGCGGGCATGTGCTTATAATAAATTAAACATGGCAGCAGGTTACTGTCTTGTAAAGGTATTGTAAATAGTCTATTGTTGTTTTGAAGTTTAACCATGGTTGCCACTTTCAGAACCAACAGGTTTGCCAATCATTAAATGTTACAAAAATTGATACATTGTGAACAACCACTTGACTAATTTAGAGCAACGGGCCACGCACAATACGATGCATTGTACATGAAATGAGCAGCAAGAGAACAACCCATTAGCACTGTAGTGTCCTCTTAGGGAACATCACAATAAAAAGAGGAGAAGCAAAGAACAGAAAGGGGAACTTTAATAGGAGAAAAATTAAAAACTAAAGAACTCAACAAGCAGCCGTGACACCGAAGCCCACTCATTTTCAGGTGGATGTACACATGTGATTTGAAAATGTTGTCATTCACAGGGCAAGAGAGCCAATGAATGATGCGGATTGAACCATTACCCAAATGCAGTTTGCTGTCATGGATGGAAGCAATGTGCAAATGACACTAATAGCACAATAAAGCTTATCTCCACAGGCCCTCTCTAGATTTACATGGATATAAATATTCAGATATATGGATGCATGTATAATTTAATGATTTTGTATTTCAAACAACTGGCAAAGAGCTAAAAACAGATTCTAGCAAGTAGTATTCCTGGGTGTAGGAGGCTGGCTTTCAAGCAAGTACGCAGTTTGCATCAATAAGGAGCTGCCTGGACCCTAAAGGGACCTGGGAGTCTCAGCTCAGACTGAGGAGATAGAGGGGGCTCTCAGCACTTCAAAGAGCCCTCAGAAGAGCAGGCAGCATCCACAGGAGTCCCAGAACACGGGGACAAAGAAGATGCAAAGTGCGGTCGTCGCAGCACTACACAGAAAGGTCCCACGCCGCCAGAGAACAACTCAGGGAGCTGTGCGTTGCAGGATGGAGTGCTGGGGACCTGGGCTATGCTGTGCACAAAGGATTCTTGGAAGAAGTGCACAGAAGTCCAAGGAGCTGCAGAAGACGCTGTGCACAGGGGTACTGCTGCAGCACGGGGAGGCAAGCTCTTACCTCCACCAAATTGGGTCAGCTGGACCTTTGGACAGTCTGGGTCACTTCGGTCCACCACATGTGTTCCAGGGAGCACGCTCGTCATCAGGAGAGGAGCCCCAGAGTACCGGTCTTCGTCACAGAAGGGTACCTGTAGAAGCAGGGAAGTGACTCCATCACTCCACGGGAGATTCCTTTGGTTCTTCTGGTGCAGGGTGAAGACAGGCAGTCCTTAGAGCATGCACACCTTGGAAACTGTTGCAGAAGCTGGCTGGAACTGAAGTTCCAGGTTACAAGAGTTGTCCTGGATACTTTGTTGCAGTTACAGCGGTTCCTGGAGCAGTCTGTGGTTGATCTGACAGTCAGAAGCTGAAGCAAAGGATTCAGAGGAGTCCTGGAGGTATCTTGCTAACTGAATCTGAGGAAACACCCAGAGGTGAGACCCTAAATAGCCATGAGAGAGGTATTGGCTACCTACCCAGGTATGCACCTATCAGGCAGGGTCTCTGACGTCAACTGCTGGCACTGGCCACTCGGAGGTCTCCAGAGGGTCCCCACACTATGGAATCCAAGATGGCTAATGCCAGGGACACTCTGGAGGAGCTCTGGGCACCACCCCTGGGGTGGTGATGGACAGGGGAGTGGTCACTCCCCTCTCCTTTGTCCAGTTTCGCGCCAGAGCAGGGACTGGGGGTCCCTGAAACAGTGTAGACTGCCTTCTGCAAGAAGGGCACCATCTGTGCCCTTCAAAGCATTTCCAGGGGCTCTGGGAGGCTACCCCTCCAAGCCTGTAACACCTATTTCCAAAGGGAGAGGGTGTAACACACTCCTCCCAAAGGAAATGCATTGTTCTGCTTGAAAGAGGCCACTTTCTCACACTGTGCAACTCTTTTCCCCTAGAATATGTGAGAGGCAGTAACCAACTCTAAAATCTATCCCTACAAAAGTAATCTGTGACATTTCGTGTAACAAAATACCTATGTTAAACCTGACAGCCTCAGGTTGGTCACCCCCAAATTGTTGCCTGCCTCCCTCCACTTTTTGACATTGTTTTTGTTGTTTTTAGGACTCTGCACACTTTACCACTGCTAACCGGTGCTAAAGTGCATATTCTCTCTCCCTTAAATATGGCAACATTGGTTCTTCCCCAATTGGCATATTCGATCTACCTGTAAGTCCCCAGTAAAGTGCCCTACAGGTGTCCAGGGCCTTTAGATTGAATGCTACTAGTATGCCTGTAGCACTGGTTGTGCCACTCACATAAGAAGCCCCTTAACCGTGTTCAGGCCTGCCATTGCAGGGCCTGTGTGTGATGTTACACTGTCACTTCGACTTGGCATTTAAAAGTACTTGCCAAGCCTTAAACTCCTCCTTTTCTACATATAAGTCACCCCCTAAGGTAGGCCCTAGGTAACCCAGATGGCAGGGTGCTATGTGGGTAAAAGGCAGGACATATATCTGTGTGTTTTATATGTCCTGGTAGTGGAAAACTCCTAAATTCGTTTTCCACTGCTGTGAGGCCTGCTTCTTTCATAGGCTAACATCAAGGCTACCCTCATAAAAAGTTTGAGTGGTAGATTCTGATCAGAAAGGGGTAAATAGGTCATATTTAGTATGGCCAGAATCGCAATTCAAAATCCTGCTGACTGGTGAGGTTGGATTTTATATTACTATTTCAGAAATGCTACTTTTAGAAAGTGAGCATTTCTCTGCACTGAAATCCTCCTGTGCCTTACAGCCTGTCCCCAATCCACATATGGGCAGGCTGGTTGACAGCTCCCTTGTACATTTCACCCAGACAGCCATAAACCCAGGATGCTCAGTCACACCTGCACATATCTGCATTCCTGGGCTGGAAGGGTGGAGGGCCTGACACTTGCATTTCAAAGGACAGTGCCGTGCCCTCAAACAAAGGACTGCCAAACCCCCTGCTGGGACCCTGACAGACAGGGTTGTACTGGAAGGGGAGCTTGTGTACTTGAAAACAACTCTTTGAAGTCTCACCCACTTCAAGGGCACTTTTGGGTATATAAATTGGGGCCCTGCCCTACCAACTTAGACACTTCTTGGGACAGACACTTTCCACCAGAACCTGCAACCTACCAAGAGAAGCTGCCTGGTTGCTCAAAGGACTCACCTCGACTGCTTTGCTGTAAAGGACTGCTGCCTTGCTGTTACCCTGCTGCCTTGCTGGCCTTTGGCTCTGCTGAGAAGTGCTGTCCTAGGGATTGGATTGGGCTTGCCTCCTGTTTCCTGAAGTCTCAGGGCCAAAAAGACTTAGGCCCTCATTTGGACCTTGGCGGGCGGCGGAGGCCGCCCGCCAAAGTCCCGCCGTCAGGTTACCGTTCCGCGGTCGAAAGACCGCGGCGGTAATTCTGACTTTCCCGCTGGGCTGGCGGGCGGCCGCCTTCAGGCCGCCCGCCAGCCCAGCGGGAAAGAGGCATCCACGATGAAGCCGGCTCGGAATCGAGCAGGCGGAGTGGAAGCTGTGCGACGGGTGCAGTTGCACCCGTCGCGTATTTCACTGTCTGCGCAGCAGACAGTGAAATACATTTAGGGGCCCTCTTACGGGGGCCCCTGCAGTGCCCATGCCAGTGGCATGGGCACTGCAGGGGCCCCCAGGGGCCCCGCGACCCCCCCTACCGCCATCCGGTTCCCGGCGGGCGGACCGCCGGGAACTGGATGGCGGTAGGGGGGGTCGGAATCCCCTCGGCGGCGCAGCTAGCTGCGCCGCCTTGGAGGATTCAATAGGGCGGCGGGACACTGGCGGGAGACCGCCAGTGTTGCCGGTCTGACCGCGGCTTTACCGCCGCGGTCAGAATGCCCTGCGGGGCACCGCCGGCCTGTCGGCGGTGCTCCCGCCGACCCTGGCCCCGGCGGTCTAAGACCGCCGGGGTCAGAATGACCCCCTTAATCTCTGCAAAGAAACTCCTGGTGCAGCGAAATTCGATGCACAACCTGCTGAAATCGACACACAGCCTGCCTACGGTGAATTAATCACCTCATCGCTGAACCGGAACGACACACTCCGGCTCCCGAGTGGAGATCGACTCCGCCAGTGTTGCAACCAGAACTTCGACGCACAGCCCACTGGATCAATGCGTCACTAAGCTAGAATGATGCCGCCCGACTTCCTGCGAGAAGAACACAGCACCTACTGTGCGACAGAAATTTCGATGCAACGCCCTCCAGATCGATGCAGCACCTGTGACTGCACCCTGCACGCCCAGGATTTACATGCATTGTCCCAGGGCGTTAAAAGACCCCACATCGCAAAGAGGATTCAAGCCTGCATGCCGGAATTCGACGCAAAGCCCTTGCTGCGTGGAACAGAATCGATGCATCGTCTGTGTGCGCCCAGAAATCTGACGCACACCCACCCTTTTTCCAAATATATCCTCCTCTGCGGTCCTCGTGCATATAATTTTGACACAAACCAGGTACTTTGTGCTTGCAAGAGACAATTGTTGCTTTTAAGGACGAAAGACTCTACATATCATTACAAAAGTGATATTTCAATTTGTAATTATCAGATCTTGATTGTTTTAACCTTAATTTAATCAGAGAAATATCCTATATTTTTCTAAACCTGTGTGGTATCTTTCACTAGTGTTCTCACTGTGTTTTTGCATGATTTATTGCACAAATATTTTACACATTGCTTTCTAAGTTAAGCCTGACCGCTTAGTTCCAAGCTACCAGAGGGTGGGCACAGGATAATTTTGGATTGTGTGCGACTTACCCACAATAAGATTGTGATCCCTATTTGGACAAAGGTGTATATCTCTGCCAACTAGAGACCCCATTTCTAACAACCTATTTATAGCCTTTAATAATATAGAGAAATGTCAATGCACCCTCAAATGCCTACAGACATCAACATATGCTTTTCACAATCAATATGGCAGGCCAACTGCCTTTATTGTTCACTATAAACAATCAGGCCTATACCTTACATCATTGGCTTGTCACCTTATTGAATTTATTTGCCTTTCTACAAAACAACCATGCAGTTATCAGAGCAATATAAAATACCTACTAATAGAGCCTTGCAAAGATTACCACACTGTAATTCATCTATACCCATGGTTTGCTCAGGAGGAGCACCATCATCAAAATCCTGGCCTACTATAGTAATCTGCTACATTGCTTTGGATTCTCTACAGGTCCCATCATACTCAAATGCCCATAGGTGTTTGATGTCAGAGTGGGTGGTCAACACCAAAACCCTTGCCTACTATGGTAATCTGTGAGATTAAATGTAACCAAATATCTGTTCAGAACCTGTAACGTAATGTGAGACCTATTGGCTTTACCATGTGATTCTCGCAATAAATAAGCCAAGCTTACTGCCTTTGAAATAATAATAATAAAAAACAGGCCGGACCTAAGGCATTGGGCATTGCATTTCCCTGCACACCAATCAAACCTACTACTTTTAATATTGGCTTGTCAACATAACCAACTTAGGCCTAGTGTACTGAGCATAAGCTTTCCTACAAGGCAATTGTTAGTCATACATTCATAAAACTGCAAATATATGCAAACATACAGTTGACAAAGCTAATACCATCTCACCTCATAAGGTTTAACAACGATTCTCCCTGTACAAATCTTCTATACTTGTGGTTTGTCAGAGGGGGTAACCAGCTTCGACATCCTGGCCTACTAAAGTGGTCTATGAGGTTCCATATAGCAAAAAACTATCTATGGGCTTTAATTCAGAGTAATAACATTCTACCCTTTTGTGTCTATGGACTTGAACATATGCTTTTCATAATCAGTATTTCAGGCATACTGCCTTTATCGTAACGTTTCATCATAAACAATCAGGTATATAGCCTATATAGTTGGTTTGTCACCATAACCAACTTAAGCCCACTGTACTCCGTGCACGTTTTCCACATGAGAACCATTTGTCATACAGTCATAAACGTACAAATGCATACAGAATTACAATTGAGAGTCCAACACAGACAATTGTATTGCATATCTTCTATCCTCACATTTAGTTTGAGTGGTTCACCAACACCAAGACTCTTGCCTACTGTGGTAGTCTGTGCAATACCTAGATACAGGCTTTAGCACTGTGTAATAACAATCCATCCTTAAAAGCCTATTATCTTTAATTCTTGCTTAATGTTAATGACTGCCCTCCACCCAGCTATGTTGCTGCCAAAAAAAGACAAACACTATCAATGATCTACTTATCTAAAAGAGTTAAATAGCATTACAATTCCACGTGTGTGTCCCTGAAAGTTCAAATCAGGCAGCTGGATGAATAAACAAAATGATCACACAGCTTTGAGAGAAAGCACTTCTTTTGCAGAAGCAAACAACTTTTGCAAAATCTAAACATGTCCACTTGGCTCCCTTCATGTGGGTGGAACCAAGCCCTTCTCCTGGTTATGAGTATCACATCATGTCTGGCGACAGCGGCACTGTAAAGCCAGTCCATAAAAATAGTGGTAAATTTCAGTCCTGAATGGTGTGTGAGAAAAAACAATCATTGCCCCCCCCTTCATTGAATTTTCATTAGGAAGATATAGCTCTGCTTCACAAAACTGTTTAATGCATTCAAATGTATAGCCAACATAAAGTCACATAAAATTAGTATGCAGAAAGTGCATACTACTCACATTATGAAATAAACATTGGCAAAGGCCAATAAGTCGCCCCATTTTCAAAGAAGCAATGATATTCCCATATTCTTGTACTTTAAAAGAAGTCAAAAGAAGTCACCATCAGCACTTTCACATTGCAGGTTTCAGTACCTTAGGCCTTTTAGTTCTTATTGGGACAAGCTCTTACCTCCACCAAATTTGGACAGCTGGATCTTTGGATAGTCTGGGTCACTTCGGTCCACCATCTGTGTTCCAGGGAGCATGCACATCGTCAGGAGAGGAGTCCCAGAGTACCGGTTGTTGTCACAGAAGGGTGCCTGCAGAAGCAGGGATGTGACTCCATCACTCCACGGGAGATTCCTTCGGTTCTTTTGGTGCAGGTTGAAGACAGGCAGTCCTCAGAGCGTGCACACCTTGGAAACTGTTGCAAATGCTGGCTGGAGCTGATGTTGCAGGTCACAGGAGTCATCCTGGATACTTTTTTGCAGTTATAGCAGTTCCTGGAGCAGTCTGCGGTTGATCTGACAGGCAGAGGCTGAAGCAGAGGATTCAGAGGAGTCCTGGAGGAATTTTGCAAACTGAATCTGAGGAAACACCCAGAGGAGAGACCCTAAATAGCCCTGAGAGGGGATTGGCTACCTACCCAGGTATTCACCTATCAGGAGGGGGTTCTCTGACATCACCTGCTGGCACTGGCCACTCAGAGATCTCCAAAGTGTCCTCACACCTTGGAAAACAATATGGCTAATGCCAGGGACTCACTGGAGGGGCTCTGGGCACCACCTCTGGGGTGGTGATGGACAGGGGAGTGGTCACTCCCCTTTCCTGTGTCCAGTTTTGTACCAGAGCAGGGACTAGGGGTCCCTGAACTGGTGTAGACTGGCTTATGCAAAGGGGGCACCATCCGTGCCCTTCAAAGCATTTCCAGAGACTCTGGGAGGCTACCCCTCCCAAGCCTGTAACACTTATTTCCAAAGGGAGAGGGTGTAACGCCCTCCTCCCGAAGTAAATGCATTGTTCTGCCTTCCTGGGACTGAGCTGCTCAGACCCCAGGAGGGCAGAACCCTGTCTGTGGGGTGGCAGCAGCTGTAGTTGCAGTTCAAGCCTCAGAGAGCTGGTCTGGCAGTACTGGGGATCCATGGTGGAGCCCCTAGGATGCATGGGATTGGCCCCCCAATACCAGATTTGGAAGGGGGGGGGAAATTCCATGTTCTTAGACACCTTATACGGCCATATTCGGAGTAACAATTGTGAAGCTACATATAGGTATTGACCTATATGTAGTGCATGCGTGTAATGGTATCCCTGCACTTACGAAGTCCGGAGAATTGGCTCTGGACAGCGTGGGGGCACCTTTGCTAGTGCAAGGGTGCCCTCACACTTAGTAACTTTGCACCTAGCCTTCAGTAAATGAAGGTTGGACATATAGGTGACTTATAAGTTACTTAAGTGCAGTGAAAATGGCAGTGAAATAGTGTGTGAACTATTTCACTCAGGCTGCAGTGGCAGTCCTGAAGAATAGTTTGTTTAAGCTCCTTATGGGTGGCAAAAGAAATGCTGCAGCCCATTAGGATATCCTGGAATCCCAATGCCCTGAGTACCTGGGTACCATGTACCAGGGACTTATAAGGGGGGTCCAGTGTGCCAATTGGAATTGGAATATGAAGTCACTAAACTATAGTGACTAATTTGGAAGCAGAAAGAGTATAAGCACTGGAGTTCTGGTTAGCAGATCTTTAGTGACACAGTTAAGCACTACTGACATCACACACATTAGGCCACAAACTATGAGCATTGGGGTCCTGGCCAGCAGGATCCCAGTGAGACAGGCAAAACATACTGACAAACAGGCAGAAATTGGGGGTAACCTGCCAAGAAAGATGGTACTTTCTGACATGCATCAAGCATGGACCAGAGAAACCTGGCAACTATTGAGCAGGTTTTGTTACTTGGGGGCTGATTTTCATGCAACCTCTCACATTCCAGGCCTCCCCTGGGTATTTGGCTTTAGTGCTGGCTTTAGTTTGGGGCCATTTGCACTCTGAATCTGACCAAAATAAGCGATGTTCTCCATCTTTCATTTCCGCAATGTCAGTCGTAGTGGAAAAAAAGGGACTACGGTGCGTAGCAGTGGCGTAACGAAACTGGAGCGGGGTCCTCTGCAAAGAACATGGAGGGGCCTCCTCTACCAGGCTCACTCAGGCCAGGTTTTGTGTAGAGGGGATCTCCTGGAGGTAAGGGGCCCACTTCACTGTGGCAGGCTATACCACTGGTGTGTGGGTCTTGTAATATTGTCCATATATGTGTCAACAAAGGAGTGACTAAGTGACACCCCTTCAGATATCCTCACAATGGTTTAGCCTTGCACTCTATGCACTGTTATAATAAATATGTTGGGTGTGACGGTTCCGACAGTTGTACGCCAGATACCCACTATGGCAGCACTGTGTCTCCCAGTGATCATTTATGTGCTGCACACTCTACATGTGGCCTAGCCTGCCTGTATCAGCCTCATTGAGTGCTCACGACTCCAGAACCACATTGGTGATGAGGCCGGTGCTCGACTCCCTCCATCACACACCCGTCCTAGTCCATGCGTTCTATAGTGCGGCGGCCGCCTGACTCGCCCACCTCCACAGGGCTCATGCTGCACGGCGAAGAACCCACGCAGCCCGGGAAAGTCTGCAAACGTACACCTCCAGACTACTCCATCTAATGCAAGGCCCCAAAGCCATAGGCCCTGCCATCAGCTACTTTGAGTAACACCCCTTCAGGACCATGAGTTGCAACACACTGAAGCACCCATAAAGCCTGCAAGAAGAGCTGTTCATCCTCCAACTTATTGAACTGGGTGTCCATGATGTCTGTCGTTACAAGCACCTGAGTGGAGGGACTAGTTGGAACATGTCCAGTTCTACTTTCAAGGTGCAGACATAGCAGTAGAACTATGCCACACCTTGCTGTTCCACCTGGGAGGAAAGAATATCCATAAAATATACAAAACTCTCATGGAGGCAATGGCCAAGACATACACCACATTCGTTGGAGCCCTAAATGCACACTTTGAACCAATGGAGAACAGAGACATTTCATGGCCGACTCAAAGAACTAGCGAGCATGTGCAGAATCCATGATGCACAAAAGGAGAGGAAGAGATCAGAAGCCAGATAATCCAAGACTGTTCATCATCCAAACTTAGAAAGGCCATACTCCAGGAGTCAGAAAAATTGCTCCAAGACATCTTTATGTTTGGAAGATCTAACAAACTCTCAAAAGCTCGAATCTTACTGTGATGCAGCAATGAGCCCCTGAAGAGAACAACTGAGAAAAAGAGGATATGTGGGTAGTGCAGGGGCAACCCCACAAACCAAATGACTGTTCTGCCACAACCGAAAAATGCACAGCCTCTGGAAAATACAACCAGCTTCCCAAGGTCTATTGATCAACCAAAGGCAAATCCTTAATGGAAACTGTAGGTGCTCACATTAGAAATTACCGTCCCAAGCATGCTTTGTTATCTATTTTTTGGGAAAAACCTACGTCAGGGGTCCAAGTAGATCTGTATAAATACATCACCCTTTAGACAGATAATCAGAGGGATTCCGACCAGATTCCATCGCTGCTATCGATGCTGCACATCGCCTTGACACTGACCCGGACTTCGTGTTCCTTCGGAGTCTGAGCTTGTGACCTCATTCCAAGGTAACAAGGGTTGGGGGCTCCTTCCAGGGTCTTGCAATTGGCAGATTAGGTTTAACATACCCAGCTCTCCTCCAGGTAGAAGGTTAGGCCTATTATGGTAGGGTATTAGGACATATCACACACTCAATGTTTTTCTATGTTATTGCAAGATGGTAGGGGTCTTTATAATCATGACCCTTGTCTTTACAATTCTATGTCTTGAACTGTTCATTATCCTAATCATTGCAGCCCATGCGATTTACAGGCAATAGCAGATTGTATTAAATAAAAACTATTGAAACATTTCTGCATCTCCCTTATTGCCTGTGTTTGGTTGAGGCATGATATATCTGTGATAAAGGGGTAATCTCCGCTTAACCATGACACTCCCTGAGATGTCAAATTCTGAGTCCATGCGTAACGGCTGCCACAAATCACCTTTAACCGTTTGGGTTTTTGGTGAGGTACTGTTAGTGAGCCGGAAGGGGTGGGACTACAGTTGCGATTTGCTATAGGATAGACATAGTCGCCTACGAACATAAGTATTGTCATCCTTGAAACAGCAGTTTGCCCAGAGCAAAAGTCCAAACTATGACATGGCGCCACCAATGATGGTGTTCAGGCACTAATTTACGGATACCCCGACTATCACTGTCTCACAGATAACAGGTACCATAAGTACTATTATACGGAGACATCTGTGGTCTTTGGGAAAATCCTCCTCAGCTGAACAGGGAACACCTAAATAGGCTATAGGTTGTCCGAGCTCGAACTCAGAAAAAATACTTTGCTCCCCACTTGGTGTTCCATCTCTTCACCCATTTTACAAATGTGGCTAACCCCATAGATATTCCTGAGAATGCTAGACAAGCATTAACACTACATCTAGTAGTGCATGGCTTAAAGGATGCAGGTGGGGATGTTACATTCATAGTAGAAGCTAATGACAGAAGCTAATGTTACCAAACAGAAAAGTTCTATTCCTGGGTCACCTTTCCTGAGGAAGATGCCAGGTCAGTCACATTTCACACATATAGAATTGCTAATGTACCTCAACAGTACCAAGCATACCAGTACCATGAAATACCGCTCACCTATCAAGAGCATCAGAACTGGTTTGAAGGCACCCTACCACATGTAATACAACGAGTGAGATGAGGTCCTTTAAGTAATGACGGACCTACATGGCCTATGTTTGCCACATACACCTCACCCGGGTATACAAAATTTGCAAGCACCAGATCTGCGAAACTTATATACTGAAATAGTAACACTATATAGACCGCTTGTTCAGTTGGTAATGAGGATTTTGAACACAACACCAGCGCGTCCAGCACCACTAGCACCTGCTGGATACCAATTGGCTACTGGGATTAATCCACAAACAGTACATACTATACCACAGAGCGGGAGAAAATACCTAACTGGATAGCCCAGAAAACAAATCAGCTGGAAGCTGTGTTTCCCCATACTAGACCACAGGAGAAACATAGAATTCTCACAATGTGCTTGCCCTTTGGGATGGTTCCCTCTGTGGATGACTGTGCCACGTGGGGTACAGTCTTCGCTGCAATATATACTACCACGCATGGTTGTAGGAAGGTAGCCTCTTTCTAGTCTTGTTACCCCCACTTTTTGGCCTGTTTGTGAGTATATGTCAGGGTGTTTTTATTGTCTCACTGGGATCCTGCTAGCCAGGGCCCAGTGCTCATAGTGAAAACCCTATGTTGTTAGTGTGTTTGATATGTGTCACTGAGATCCTGCTAGCCAGGACCCCGTCCTCATAAGTTTGTGGCCTGTATGTGTTCCCTGTGTGGTGCCTAACTGTATCACTGGGGCTCTGCTAACCAGAACCTCAGTGTTTATACTCTCTCTGCTTTTAAAATTGTCACTGCAGGCTAGTGACTCATTTTACCAATTCTCATTGGCACACTGGAACCCCCTTACAATTCAGAAGTATATGGTACCTAGGTACCCAGGGTATTGGGGTTTCAGGAGATCCCTATGGGCTGCAGCATTTATTTTGCCACCCATAGGGAGCTCAGACAATTCTTACACAGGCCTGCCACTGCGGCCTGCGTGAAATAACGTCCACGTTATTTCACAGCCATTTTCACTGCACTTAAGTAACTTATAAGTCACCTATATGTCTAACCCTCACCTGGTGAAGGTTAGGTGCAAAGTTACTAAGTGTGAGGGCACCCTGGCACTAGCCAAGGTGCCCCCACATTGTTCAGGGCAATTTCCCCGAACTTTGTGAGTGCGGGTACACCATTACACGCATGCACTACATATAGGTCAATACCTATATGTAGCGTTACAATGGTAACTCCGAACATGGCCATGTAACATGTCTAGGATCATGGAATTGTCACCCCAATACCATTCTGGTATTGGGGGGACAATTCCATGCATCCCCGGGGCTCTAGCATAGAACCTGGGTACTGCTAAACTAGCTCTCTGGGGTTTTCTGGGCAGCTGCAGCTGCTGCCAACCCTCAAACAGGTTTCTACCCTCCTGGGGTCTGGGCAACCCAGTCCCAGGAAGGCAGAACAAAGAATTTCCTCTGAGAAAGGGTGTTACACCCTCTCCCTTTGGAAATAGGTGTGAAGGGCTGGGGAGGAGTAGCCTCCCCCAGCCTCTGGAAATGTTTTGAAGGGCACAGATGGTGCCCTCCTTGCATAAGCCAGTCTACACCTGTTCAGGGATCCCCCCAGCCCTGTTCTGGCGCGAAACTGGACAAAGGAAAGGGGAGTGACTACTCCCCTGACCTGCACCTCCCCAGGGGAGGTGCCCAGAGCTCCTCCAGTGTGTCCCAGACCTCTGCTATCTTGAATGCAGAGGTGTGAGGGCACAATGGACAGCTCTGAGTGGCCAGTGCCAGCAGGTGACGTCGGAGACCCCTCCTGATAGGTGCTTACCTCTCTCTGTAGCCAGTCCTCCTCTGAGGGCTATTTAGGGTCTCTCCTGTGGGTTTCTCTTCAGATTCCGAATGCAGGAGCTCACCAGAGTTCCTCTGCACTTCTCTCTTTGACTTCTGCCAAGGATCAACCGCTGACTGCTCCAGGACGCCTGGATAACCGCAACAAAGTAGCAAGAAGACTACCAGCAATATTGTAGTGCCTAATCCTGCCGGCCTTCTCGACTGCTTCTTGGTGGTGCATGCTCTGAGGGCTGTCTGCCTTCACCCTGCACTGGAAATCCCGAAGAAATCTCCCGTGGGTTGACAGAGCCTTCCCCTGCTACTGGAGGCACCAAACTTCTGCATCACCGGTCCTCTGGGTCCCCTCTCATCTCGACGAGCGTAGTCCCTGGAACAGAGGAGCTGGATCCAAGTGACCCCATAGTCCAGTGGTCCTTCTGTCCAAGTTTGGTGGAGGTAAGTCCCTGCCTTCCCGCGCCAGACAGCAATCCTGTGTACTGCGTGAACTGCAGCTGCTAGGGCTTCTGTGCACTCTTGCAAGGATTCCTTCATGCACAGCCTAGCCCAGGTCCCCAGCACTCCGTCCTGCATTGCCCAACTCGCTGAGTTGACCTCCGGCTTCGTGGGACCTTCTTTTGTGTTGCTGAGTCGACCGTTGTGTTCAGCTTTCTTGAACGCCTGTTCAAGTGGTTCTGCTGGTGCTACCTGCTTCTGCGTGGGCTCTCCATGTTGCTGGACCCCCTCTCTGTCTCCTCTTCCAAGTGGCGACCTCCTGGTCGATCCTGGGCCGGGGCAGCACCATTTATCCTCAACCGCGACTCTTGCAGCTAGCAAGGCTTATTTTCGGTCCTTCTGCGTAGAAACAACTCTGCATCCTCCAGCACTTCGTGGGACATCTTGTGACTAAAGGAGAAGTTTCTGGCACCTTCCGTTGGTGCAGAATCTCTGGCTTCTTCCACCCGGAGGCAGCCCTTTTGCACCTTCATCCGGGGTTTAGTGGGCTCCTGCCCCTACTGGATACTTTTGTGACTTTTGGACTTGGTCCCCTTCCTTTACAGGTCCTCAGGTCCAGGAATCCATCTTCAGTGCTTTGCAGTCAGTTGTTGTTCTTGCAGACTCGGCCTTCCTCTATCTCAAATTTACTGTCTTTCTGGGTTAGTAGGGTAGCTTTACTCCTACTTTTCAGGGTCTTGGGGTGGGGTATCTTGGACACCCTTAGTGTTTTCTTACACTCCCAGCGACCCTCTACACACTACACTAGGCCTGGGGTCCATTCGTGGTTCGCATTCCACTTTTGGAGTATATGGTTTATGTTGCCCCTAGACCTATTGTCCCCTATTGCATTCTATTGTGTCCTACAGTGTTTGCTCTAACTTTCTAAGTGTATTACTTACCTGATTTTGGTCTGTGTATATATTTTGTGTATTTTTCTTACCTCCTAAGGGAGTATTTCCTCTGTGATACTTTTGGCATATTGTCACTAAAATGAAGTACCTTTAGTGAGTATTGTGTTTCTTATGATATAGTACCTATATGATATAAGTGGTATAGTAGGAGCTTTGCATGTCTCCTAGTTCAGCCTAAGCTGCTCTGCTATAGCTACCTCTAACAGCCTAATCTGCTAGAACACCTCTAATCTACTAATAAGGGATACCTGGACCTGGCACATGGTGTAAGTACCACTTGGTACCCACTGTAAGCCAGGCCAGCCTCCTACAATGGTACCACAACACTTGCCAATTTACCAAAGGTGTTAAAACAAATACAGAATGAGCATGGGGCAGCACCTTCCCTAGATTTTGGGATGAAATTAATGTTTGATTTTGACACAGTATCCTCGATAATACTCATTAATATTAAAGGCGAAGTGGTAGCACTGGCTTTACGCCAGCGTCTCCGAGAAACTCCGGATCAAGAGAGACAGCTACTGAACATTATTTCCGATACCTATACTAGTATAGGACGGGATAGTATGGGAGCCAAATGAAAGAAATTGGAAGAACAGAGTACCATCCTTAAGGAAGGTACGAAACAGACACAAGAGGGTTCGTAAAAGCGATGGGAGAAGCCAAAACAATTTAAGGACAGGCAGAAGCAGAGAGCAGACTCTCCGCATCCGGAGAACTCTGAAAGGAGATATACTCTCAGAAATAGGGAGAATATTAGAACTACTGATAGATATAGTGATTCACGTCCCTCTCGTTCCTTTCAGGACGCTCCGGATAGGCATAGGGAGAGAGGGGGCTGTTCTGACCAACGTCCTGTATACGTGAACCAAAAGAAAGACTCGCCGCAGTCTACAGTCCTAAAAGAAGAGAAGACTTCACAACAAAAGCCACAGTTTAAAAAGAAAAAGGTGGCAGCACTATCGGTCAAAAATGCCAATACACTTGAGAACATTTCTGAAGAACAAGACGTGGGCAGTGACACTGCTAGACAGCGCAGCACAGTTCACGATATGTCGCCAGAGTCTGAAAGGTCACCTGGATGCGACAGCAACTAGCGATTTTGTTGCAGTTGAAACGGACGGCGGGCGCGTACTCCCACCGGATAGACTTTATGATCTAAAGATCCAAATTGAGGGAGACGTGGACGCACCATCGGTGTGATATTTTGGGACGAACTTAATTGTGACTTCCTATTGGCCGAAAGAGATTTGCCACCCGAGCACGTCCGTAAGCTCCCACATGGGGAAAATGTCATTTTGCCTTTGTTCTCTAATCTTGTTCCAGAGGCAGGAAAGGAAGCCTACACTGTCAGATGGACTCTAGCGCAGGCACCTGCATTATATCGCAATCATGTAGGTTGGGACAGGGATTCTCCGTGTCATGTAATACCTCTCAGGTCTACAACCCAGCCTCAGACACAATATTCAGTCAAACACGAGGCTGAAGCTCCAGTGAGGGAGATCCTCACTCAGCTAGAATATCAGGGGGTAATTGAGCCCTGCGCCTCTGCAATGAATAATCCATTATTCCCGGTTGCGAAGCCAGACCATTCCTATAGAATAGTCTTATATTACAGACACTTAAACAGTCATACACGTACATATGCTATACAAAATTCACATAGCATGGCACTGATAAACAACATAGTGCGCAAAAAATATAAAACAACGTTAGAATTTAGCAGAAGAAAGTCGGGACCTGAGTGCATTCTCATTTGGCTCACAAAAACGCTTTTGCCGTTTACACCAGGCCTATAAGAATAGTCCAGGGCTGTTCTCAGCCCAAGTAACATCACTATTACATGATATTCATCCTGAGGCGTTATCCTATGTGGATGACATTTATCTCACAGACGACGACCTGAACATTCATCTTGTCAGGGTCGAGCGAATAATTTTGGGGTTTGCAGAAGTCGGTTATAAATTCAACTTTAAAAAAAGCAAGATCGCCTTTCTCAGTGTATTGTTCCTGGGATACAAGCTATCAAACGAAGGAAAGAGCCTGGCCCGCTCTTCCTAGAGAAGTGTGCCCAACTGCACCCACCAAATACGCTAAGGATACTACAGTCTTTACTTGGTTTCTTTAATTTTGGCAGAACATACATTCCTGACTATGCACAATGTATCAAGCCACTATACGACTTAATACATCCAGATTTTTTTAGCAGACACTGGACAAATGAACACACACGCATCCTTAGGGATTTGCAACAGGACATGCTGGAAGCTAAATACTTGCACACCCGTGACAATAAAAAGAATTTGGTCATCAGAATAATTGCTGGTGCCCTTGGATTTACGTATGTCACCTTCAATGAGGATTAAACGGTGCCCATAGCATATAAATCACATTTATACTCAAATGCAGAGCAACGCTTTGCACCCATAGCAAAAATTTGAACTGCAGTTCAGATGGCTGTCATAAAAGAGAGGCCACTTGCCTAGGGGAAGCGCATCATTGTCGTTGCCCCGGTGCCAGCTTTAGAGGCCGTCACCAAAGCGAGCGTTCCTAATGCTAAAGCATTACATCCACGCTGGATTCTGTGGGCGACTTCTCTGTCAGCTACTGATGTATATTATATTTTTGATCCAAAACTTCAGATGCAATAATTTCTCCAATATGAACAGGAGTGCCCCGCTCCTCTACATCTTTTGCCTTTAGATGACTATCATACTGTCATTTATACTGATGGTTCATCCCAACCAGCTGTCGGTACCAGACATCAATACTTAGCCGCCTGCACAGCCGTGAGAGGAGTGAAGAAGGATGGAGCCTTCCACCCTCATAACACCTACACGCAGACCCTAGGGGACTGCTCAGCTCAGTTAGCCGACCTCAAAGCCCTTATTTTAGTGCTAGAAAAAACGGAGACAGGAGGACCGACTGATAGTCTGTGATTCATAGTACTGTGTTCAGTCTTACAATGATTATCTTAATCATTGGAAACTGAACGGGTTTAGAGATTCTAAAGGGAACACCATAAAACACAGGACATTGTGGGGGAGAGTGGCTGATCTTAAGGATAAGCTACCGTGAGTCCAAGTAGCACATACATTGGGCCACCAACATGTAAGAGTACAAGTTATTGGTAATACTTTGGCTGAAGAAGCAGCCAAATATGCAGTAGCTACTGCCTCTGTGGCTGCAGTGACTCGTTCCCATACGAGATTGGATAATGAAATAGTGACTGCTGTGAAAGCTTCGGCTGAAGGCAGGAGTCTCCCGAAAGGGTACCCTACAAAATATTCTTATCACATCAGTGCACAGAATGTTGCTTATGCAACACTTTCTGGGGTTGGAGATCGAGCAATCCCCAACGAAGACCAGAGATTAGATGTAGTAAAAGCAGCGAATGAGGGTGTCGCTTCTGCTCATGCTGGTTTTTCGGCCACAGTAACACTCTTACAGAAAAGGTTCTGGTGGCCAGGTCTATACAAGCAGACAAAGCAATACGTCCTTTGTTGTGACATCTGCCAGCAGATGAAGGGCTCTAATATCAAACTCCCACTACAGACATCCCTCGTAGTGTCCAGTAGACCATTATGATGTGTGTACCTGGACCATTGCGGCCCACTCCAACCGGGTGGTGCACACAAATACATCCTAGTCGCTGTAGATTATTGTTCTAGATTCCTGTGGGTATGGCCGCAGCGGTCGTCTGACGCTCGAACTGTTATAAAAGATCTGCTGATCTATATCGGTACATATACAGTTGCAGCATTCCACTCGGACCAGGGTCCTGCATTTCCCTCTAAGGCATTCAGGGACACCATGGGGACTACAGGTGTTGAACTCCATTACTCCTCACCATACCATCCTGAGGGAAATTTGGTTGTGGAGAGGCGGAACCGTGATCTAAAACAGTCCTAAACAGCTAGAGTAATAGGTTCTGGCCGCAGCTGGCTTTGTCACCTATATGGGGTCCAGGGAGCACTGAATAATCTGCAAAGACAGCCCTTGGGGGGACAAACTCCCTATGAGGTTCTCTTTGGGATACCTATGTATGTCCCAGATCTTGATGGTTCTGGTATGGTGGCAGCAGAAACACCTTTTGACATAAATGAATGTCTCACTGTCTTACAGGAGCTTCAACAATTTCAAGATGATAAATCATTCACCAGTGCTGCCACCTTAGGAATAAGGGATATTCCAACAACTTCCACTGGCTGGATTCCTAAAGTTGGGGATCTGGTTCATGAAAAGATTGCTGTAAAGAAGGAATTCGGTCCATCGTACAGAGCACCAGTCTCAGTCTTGGGAATACAAAGTATCAGAACTGTTATCTTGCCACCATCTTCTTGCGGAAACAGATTTGTTTTGATTGACAATGTCAAACTACACCATGTGGCCGATCCTGCACAGTAGACCCAGAGGTCCCTTGGGTAGTTCCCGATCCCCTCTCACTACCCAACAGGACATTCCTCTTCAGAATAGAGTGACCAATACTACTGTGGACTATGCTACAATGTCCAACAATGCTATAAATTCCTCCTCGACCATGGGGAGGGCAGAGAATGAGCTCTTGCTGGTTCCAGTCACCACTTCCACAACAACACCTGGTCAAGAATTGGCCGCCTTATACACCAATACAACACAGACTGATGTTACTGTTTACTGTGTGCCTCCACGTGAAGTGAACACATCTACAAGTACTGAACTTGCTCCTGTTTTTGCAGAGACTGGCTCTGGTTACTTCATCGAGATTGATGACTTTTCTTCAGACTCATCCACTCCAGTGACTGAAAATGTTTCAAGGACACGCAAGGTATATCTATGGCTCAAAAAGAATTACTTAATATACCCCTGGAACTATTTATGGTTCTGCCTAACATTTTCTACCTTATTTTAATGGATTGGTTTCGTGACTGTTTTTTTCTTACTTATAAATGGTCATTACATTCCTGAACCCGCCACTGTAGCGCCAGTAGATAAAGTCTTAACTCCATATCATTCCTCACATAAGGTCCGGCAAAACTTGTCCCCGGTGAACATTTCAGCTGTACTCATTTCTGATGAAATTGTGTGGGACAAAGCTCCTTTCGAAATATACGGGCCGACTGAGGTTATTCAAGTTCCATATGTATTCAAAATATCCATGACAGATGTTATTGCACCCAGTGTTGTATCTGTTGATTTGGATGTCCAGACAGTTGATTCTATGTTAACTAAAATGAAGGACTATTTAGTATTTGAAAGTGATGATGTATATTTCAATACAGTGAATTATGGGGAAATGTTCTGCTACAATAATTGGGGACATTACTACCTGCACCGTTCAACTAGACATAGTACAGTACTTAATTACAGACAGTGGGAACATTGTTCAAGGCCACTAGTGGGGAGCCCAAAAAGTTATTTTGAAAAATTCACTTATTTTTCTGGGCATGACACAAATAATTCTGAGGCATATTTTTTCAAATTGCCTCCTTCAAAAATTTGGAAAATGTTGCTAACAGATACAAAACTGATATATTCAGATGCCTTTGTTTCCCGTCTTACCACTGAAGGTTACGATCACTGGAAGAACAATATTGATTTAAAGAGTGTCTGGGGGACACAAGATTGGCAAATACAGGGTATGGAAGCCTTGTTCAGAGCATGCCTGATTCCTGTACAAATGATTTTTTTAAATGACACTGTTCAACAGACGTCCTGCCTCGGGTTAGCAAAAATAAAAGAAAGGAACACGCCCAGTATCCCCACACCAGCTAAGTTTAATGATTAGCAATTCTTCCTAAATAACACAGAAGAAGAGCTAGATGCAAAAGTTCAGGCTGGTACCTATAATTCTTCATTTTCCTGTCCCGGTGGGTGGTTAGTTTGGCCGATAGACACCAATGGATGTCAGGCACGTTTTTTAAATTCCTCAGGGGGTTTTAAGATTAGCCGGCCAGGTCCTCGCTTCATCTCAGGTCAACACACGGGGATAGTTATTGCATACAGTGTTGGTAAACTGTGTCAACAATGGGTACAGTCTAACACGTTAGCTGCAGTTAGAGAACACTTTAACACACTTTCTGAAGATACAGACTTGCAGGACTTCTTGTTGGGTCCTAGGAAAAAGCGCTCAATAAGATTTATATATGCTATGTATAATGAGATATGGAAACTTTCTCAGATAGAGGCTGCTGCACATTTAATGCAGATAGATAAGGAAAACTTAGAAAAGGGTTTGGCGGTTGTCGATAACGGCATGAACACCCTGTCCAACAGAATTTATTCACTAACAAACATAGGGCCTGATTCTAACTTTGGAGGACGGTGTTAAACCGTCCCAAAAGTGGCGGATATACCACCTACCGTATTACGAGTTCCATAGGATATAATGGACTCGTAATACGGTAGGTGGTATATCCGCCACTTTTGGGACGGTTTAACACCGTCCTCCAAAGTTAGAATCAGGCCCATAGTGTTGTCTACGATTGATATCATTATGCAGCTTGGTTGGACTTTACAAATGTTGAAAAATGGCCGTATTCCATGGAGATACATTGACGTTAGTGAATTGTTTGCTGCTTTTAGTTTATCAGACAATGGCTAAAAGGGAAGCGATTTTCACCATGCTTCATATGGAGAAGTTGGAAAAATTGCCTTTTAAATAGCAGAGAGTCCATTGACTGTCTGGCTCCTACATGGCATTATTAATCTGCCCATAACCACCTTTTGTTTTTTTAAACACCTGAAACATCTTGCCGTGGGCAGGTATGAGCATCTGGGCGATAGCTATATTAAGGAAGAGTGGGAGTTACCCTTTGATTACAAATGTCTAAATGGCGAAACAGAGGTCTTTCTTAGCGGAAGCGAATGTGAGACTACTGTTAGTCATTCAATGATCTGCAAGCTGGTGTCCCTTCACGGCCATTGCAATGCAGGGGTCGTGAACTTGGCCTGTTTCCTGAAGGGTACTCCCATCTCTTTGATTCAACCAGCATTTCTTGTACTTTCCAATGGCAGTTATGTGATGCTGAGCGATCAAAGCTATTGCGGTATGCGACTGTGCATTTCCTACACAATTTTGGTCTCTAAGGTCGTTACGTGTTGTGGACATGTTTTATTCCCCCCATACACAAGAGATAAAGGTATCAGAAATGTGGCCTCACATTGATACTATTAATGTAAATTATGACAAGCTGAGTAGACTAAAGGCGCTACTGTTTCAAAAACAGGTCTCGTTGACATCTGCTAGAGAGACGTATGTTTTCCAGATTGCAAGATCATCAGCCGAGATACAATCCCTATTAAATACCAACTTCCCCAAGCACTTTGGTGAGCTGGTATCCAGAATTTCCAATGCCTCGAGCACTACTGGGATTGTCCATTTCTTTAAGGCTGTTGAGTCTGGATTTGTGGCCGTCTTCCAGACTATCTTCGGAGTCATCCCATCTGCCATCCATTCACTATTTTCAAGTGTGTTTGGTGGCTTTCCTGTAATTTTGGCATTCTTTGGTGGAATACTCCTGCAATTTTTTCTGATTCACAGTGGTTGTTTCTTTACAGCCACACGGAGCAATGGAGCCGCTGCTACCAGCACAACTGTGTCATGAACACATGGATCAGATCTTCGATGCATCCTTGCTGGAGGAACTAGAGTGGAATTGGTCATTGTCATTTCGACCACTCCTCTGGTGCGTGCAGCCTGTCTTTCTCTGTGTATGGTGCTCCTTCGAACATTTACCAACAGTGTGTCTTGCCAGTACCTCCTGTGGACCAAGAACTGCTGATGTCCCTGATGAGGGTTCATACACGGTCGTGCCCCATGAGAGTAAGGCTGATTTCAGAGGCCACTTATGAACACTCCATGTTGACTGAGTTGGCTCTTCCTTCTATGAACAATGGCACTGATGCAGGTGGACCTGCACATGAGACTACTGCACACTTTTGCTCCATGAATCCATCCGCCCAAGTGATCGATCTTACCTCAGACAATTTGGCCTCATTTTTTGATGACTTTTTAGCAGGTGACTTCAGAGCTAGTCTTCAAGATCATGTCTACAGTTCCACACCACAATGATTGGATTTTTTTTTTTTTAACAAACTAACTTCCAATGTATGATTCTTACTTTGGCCTGCTGTGCTTGTCATGGTTAACTTTAAGTCTCTTCTGTATGTTTTTAAACATTTAATTTTAAACTATGTTTTTTAACTTTTGGTTTTATGCTTCACTTTTAGTCCAGAGCTGTTTTTTAGCTTTTTGGATTCCCTCACATTCGGTGGCGTTAAGTAATGGCGTCAAACTTGTTACAGCAATGAGAAGGGTGTAGTGAATCCTAGCTTGTTTCAATGGGATAGCAGGCGTTAGTTTAGCCTTTGGCTTGCAGACTCGTGCCCCTGTCACCTAGTGACTTTTAACCTACTTAGCTTGCTCTGTCTTAGACCATTTATTTAATTAAATCTTCTAAAATGGCTGTCTTGTTTATAGTTAGGCCATTTTGTTTAGATTTATGTTATCAGTGTCACCGCGCTAAGGCGTCAACTCACGCAACAAAGACAAACAAACTGTAGGTGCTCACATTAGAAATTACCGTCCCAAGCTTGCTGTGTTATCTAATGTTTTGGAACAACCTACATCAGGGGTCCAAGTAGATCTGTATAAGTACATCACACTTTAAACAGATAATCAGAGGGTTTCCGACCAGATACCATCGCTGCTATCGATGCTGCTTGTCACCTTGACACTGACCGGGACTTTGTGTTCCTTTGGAGTCTGAGCGCGAGACCTCATTCCAAGGTAACAAGGGTTGCGGGCTCCTTCCAGGGACTTGGTATTGGCAGATTAGGTTTAACATACCCAGCTCTCCTCTAGGTAGAAGGTTAGGCCTATTATGGTAGGGTATTAGAACATATCACACACTCAATGTCTTTCCATGTTCTTGCAAGATGGTGGGGGTCTTTATAATCATGACCCTTGTCTTTACAATTCTATGTCTTGCACTGTTCATTATCCTAATCATTGCAGCCCATGCGATTTACCGCCACTTGCAGATTGTATTAAATAAAAACGATTAAAACATTACTTCATTTCCGTTATTGCCTGTGTTTGGTTGAGACATGATATATCTGTGAGAAAGGGGTAAAATCTGTTTAACCACAACACTCCCTGAGATGTCATACTTCTGAGTCCGTGTGTAACGGCTGCCACAAATCACCTTTAACTGTTTGGGTTTTTGGTGAGGTGCTGATAGTGAGCCGGAAGGGTTGGGACTACAGTTGCGATTTGTTGTAGGATAGACATAGTCGCCTACGAACAAAGTATCATCATCCTTGAACCAGCAGTCTTGCCCAGAACAAGAGTCCAAACTATGACAAACTCACCATCATGGCAACAATCAACACTGGAGCCTCCATCCACCTCATGGCAGTGGACACCTATCACTGCTGATCGCCTTAACACTTATGAAGTCCAGATGCCAAATCTAGCCACTGCTCATGGTGGGATCCCATGGAGATGCCAGCGTGGTCACTACCATCTGCGTAGTAAATGGAGGTCATGGCATGCTAGTGAGCGGTCACACCACTGAAACACCGCTGAACTTAATCTTATGTGTATGCAGTGTGCAAGTCGAGGAGTTTTGCTGAACATAGTGGCTGAGTTTGATAGTGTATTCCAAGGGATTAGCTGGCTGAAGGACAAGGTTGTGCAGTTGCAATTAACCAGTCCACTCAGCTAGAACTGCTATGACACCAATGCATTGTGCTCCGTCTTAGGCCCAAGGTTGAGGAAGAATTGGACAAACTGCAAAGAGCCAGGATAATTGAGAATGTCACCTGCCCCACACTGTGGGTATCCCCAATAGTGGTAGCAAAGAAAGAAAAGCAACCCACAGAAGGATGCAGCTGCATGGATACGCAGCCCCCAAATGTTGCAATCAAGTGAGTACGACTTCTCACTTCCACTATTGATGACACCATAAGAGAGCTCAGCGCGGCAAAATGGTTCCCCATAGTTGATATAAGTTCGGGGTACCATCAGCTGTCCCTATACCCTGACTAGAGGTACATAACCACATTTTCCACCCACATGGGCCTGCAGATCTACCGCCGACTCAAGTTCTGAATATTGAGTGCCACTGAGGTATTCCAAAATACTATCCAAGAGATGCTCATGGGGTTTCCTGGCATGATCAGCATCAGTGATGACATTCTGATATTCGGCAACTACATGAGAGAACTATACAAGTTTCAAGGAACACTCTTACCTGACGAACAGTTGTTCGTTATGCTGCGGGGACGATAGTGACTCACCTCCAAACTCCCTACCTACCACCTGGAAAGCTGGTATGTCCGGGGTAATAGGTAAGATACTGGGAGGGGGACCCTCCAGGAAGATGTTCTTTCCGTCTTTGTTCAATCATCGATCCTGGGAGATAACAAGAGTGTAAATTAGTAGGGCCCTACCTTAAGGAAATAGATTTCTCTCCCCTGTCCCTACCCTGATTCTATACTCCGTTTTATTCCTATGGTGTCTTGAATTGTACCTGTGTATGGCGGAAGGTTTTCTTATGAGAAGTTATGAAGAAAGGTCACTGGAAAATGGTGTGCCATGGAAAATTACACTGGGGGCTGTGTAGGTGGAGCTATTCCCACAAGAGCAATTCCCTGGGTTAAGCATTCAGTACGCTAGGAAGTTACTTCACTTATTCGCTATAAAATGTCTTTCAATCTTTACATGAAGAAACAACCAAAATTCAAGTATGAGTCTCTGTCTTTGAATATCCTTGTGGTTTGTGTTTATACCTACACAGAAACAGTCCAAACAAAAAAATAAAAAATACGCTTGGAGTAATTCCATCCTTTTCTGTATTTGATGCACAGTGCTACGGCTCCATTTTACCTGTTAATCTTGTCTCTTTCTTTCTTTACAGGCACTGTTCTGTTTGAGGATTGAAGCGGAGTATCCTATTCTTTATGGATGGTGAGTAAATGTTCTGAAATCCTATAGCCTGGGGTCTGAAGAGGTGACAAGAAGCAATGACTCATGGCTGGGTGGGTTTATATAGACTTTGCCTACTGCATTGTGATGAGCCATCCTGAATACACATAACAAGGAGACTGTGTTTACTGCATTGCGATGAATCATCCTGAAAACATGTGACAGATTAGGTTGATGAGTCAATCTGAATACACATGGCAGAGAGGCTTTGTTTACTGCATTGCGATGAGTCATCCTGAACACAGTAGCAGATTAAACATCAGCCTGATTAACTCTGCACCTTTTTTAATGTTGCTTTTTCACAGCATGAGTGATCCTTTTACCTTGAAACTACAATTTAACCATTTAGTGACTTAACTGTGAAACCAGTTCAACTGATGGGGTTGTTTTAGCAAATGTGTGGCATAGAAGCTAAAACAAATAGGATCAGGCGCAGTAGTGTGTTATGTGAAATAGAGTTCAAATGTAAAAACAAGTTCAGGTTCTGATTATTATTATATAATCCCACTATTAGCCCTTTAGTAATGTGTGTAAACATGATTAATTCCTGACACGAGTACCTGAGAGGAGTCCTCCAAAGAATCTTTGATTCAGGACTAACCCTCCACTGTGAGAAATGCGAATTCCTAAAACAACAGATAAGCTTCTTTGGCTATACCTTTTCTGTCTATGGGTAGCCCTGGTTCCGGAGAAGGTATGTGATGCCCAGCAGGCTCCTGCCTCAACCAGTGTATCTGAAGTAAGAAGCTTTCTGTGGTTGGTGAAGTACTGCGGGTAACAGACTTCTGACCTCACAGAGCCCCTCCGTGTACTCACAAAGGCCACATCCTCATGGACATAGTGCCCGCCACAGGATGAATCCTTCCTACAAACAAAGAGAGCCTCCCAGCAGACACCACTTTTTCATACCTTGACTTGGTGAAGCAAACCACCATCGCAGTCAACGTCAGCCCAAGGGGACTCAGGTGTATCCTCACCCAACAGCAACATCAATGTGTCTGGACTCCTGTGGTGTATGCCAGTTGGTTTCTCACTGCCATGGAACAGAAGCAAATTGAAAGGGAGGCTGTCACCATAAACTGGGCCTGTAGGCATTTTCATTTATATATCTACAGTCACCCATTCATAGTCATCCCCGACCACAAGCCCCTCATACCCCTATTCCAAGACTCAGGCCCTCATTCTGACCCTGGCGGTTTGAAACCGCCAGGGCAGAGGGCAGCAGAAGCACCGCCAGCAGGCTGGCGGTGCTTCCTGGGCTATTCTGACCTCTGCGGTAAAGCCGCGGTCAGAAAAGGGAAACCGGCGGTTTCCCGCCAGTTTACCCCTGGCCCAGCGAATCCTCCATGGCGGCGCTGCTTGCAGCGCCGCCATGGGGATTCCGACCCCCTTCCCGCCAGCCTGTTTCTGGTGGTTTACACCGCCAGGAACAGGATGGCGGGAACGGTGTCGTGGGGCCCCTGGGGGCCCCTGCACTGCCCATGCCACTGGCATGGGCAGTGCAGGGGCCCCCTAACAGGGCCCCACAAAGATTTTCACTGTCTGCTTAGTAGACAGTGAAAATCGCGACAGGTGCTACTGCACCCGTCGCACCCCTGCAACTCCGCCGGCTCCATTTGGAGCCGGCTTCCTCGTTGCAGGGTCTTTCCCGCTGGGCCGGCGGGCGCTCCTTTGGCGGGCACTCGCCGGCCCAGCGGGAAAGCCAGAATGGCCGCCGCGGTCTTTTGACCGCGGTGCGGTCATTCGCGGTGACCCCATGGCGGGCGGCAACCGCCGCCCGCCACGGTCAGAATGACCGCCTCAGTGTCCAAACCTCTAGCCCGCAAAGAAAAGTGGATGCTCCAATTGCAGGAGCACAACTGGGTGGAGTATCAACCAGGTACAAACAATCCAGCGGACTACCTGTCCCGACACCCTGTGCTGCCACCCAAAATGAAACGAAGAACACTGAAGGCCATTGCCTCTCCCCTCCATGCCATTTGAAATGCGACAGAAAAGAATAAGTACCTACAACTGGTCAGCACGGCAAACAGTAAGGGAAGTGGAACTCACTCAAGGAACACCTGTTCCACAGATTCCCAGAGGCGAAGCAGGTCCTAAGCATCCAGTTCAAAGTGCACTTTGAGCTCATGGCTGACACACATGGGTGTTACTACCTGGACCCCGCCTGGTATTCCCTACCAGCCTGGCAGAGCAAGCTGTACAGCTGCCCACCATGGGCACCAAGGCATAGTGAAAAAAAAGAATAGGCTCAGAACAAATTCTGGTTCTTGCAGATTGATAAAATGGTGGAAGCTATGGTGAAGTCCTGTCAATGGTGCCAAGTTTCAGGCCCCCGGGAGGCTTCAGTCTCCATACTCATGGAACCAGCCCCATATGACCCTAAGAGTGCACCAGCCCTTGACTTCGGGTGTCTCCCTGACAAGCACTGCACCCACGTCTTAATAGACAACTATAGCAAATACCCAGAGATAGAGTTGGTAGTGTCCCAGACTGCCACTGAGATCATTCCGAAGATCGAAAAGATGATAGCCACCTATAGTCTTATGATAGAACTCAGAACCGACAGTGGACTGCAATTTCAGAGCCTACAGTCTGCAGACTACTTACAGTCTTGGAGCATCCACCACCGCAAAGTAACTCCCCGCTGGCACCAAGGCAATGGAGAGGTGGAGTGATTTGTGTGCACCCTGATCAAGGTAATACAAATTGCCCACTCCAATCACTAACAAATAGAACAAGCCATATATGAACAAGCCATATATGCGTTCCTCACGGAGTATCAACAGACTCTACACTCCACCACAGGCCAAGCACCAGGGCATGCCAGCATGGGGCAAGTTGTCACCAACACCATTTTACATCACACGGAATGTACACCAGGCCCCATCTATGGTGCCAAAACCTTTCAGAGGTGGAAAAGCACCAATTATTGTGTTATTTCTCAAATAACTTGTCAGTTCAGTGTTTACCCTGGCATCTCAAAAACATATTTAGACTGCCATTTGAGCGCCATTCCAGGGCTGTCACATGACGGAGGGGCACCTCACTGTCCAGAGACATGGCAAGGAAATCATCTGCATCATCTCATTCTTCGAGTGGGCTAAAGGAAACTTTTATGATGGACACACACACCATGCCTCCCTCCCCTATGCCAGAGAGCGATGCCCCTATACTCTCCTTACCCTCTACACCAGTCCAGACAGAGAACCCAGATGGTCCCAGCTCAACTGGAACACACCCCAGTCGACTCTTGTGAAACCCCTAACAAAGATCATACCCCTGTCTCATCTGCCCAAGACTCTGAAGGCCGGGATGACCACAAGAAGGACTGTCTGTGAAACAATCCAGAATAAAAGGCATTGGGTGCAAGGATTATAACATTTGGCCTCCAGATACCCATTACACAGCACTGTGTCTCCGGTTGATCATTGACTCATGGAGCACAATAAATGAGGCCTACCCTGCCCTCTTTAGGCTCATCGAGTGCTCCTAACTCCAGCACCAGGGCGCTCACACAGTCGTAGATAGTGATCAGTGCTGCAAGGTTGCTTGGCCTTTCCTCCACTCTTTCCTAGATGGCCTACCTATGGATTTGACCAACTGCTGCTGAAGCTACAAATGCCTGGCTAGTTAGTTCTTCTTTTATGTTGCCATTTCAAATCATAAACTTTGCCCTTCCCAAATTAATCCTCCTCTTTAATCCCGGGGCCCACTTCCCTCCCTCTCATCTTCACTTGCAATTCAAATAACATTTCTGCGGTGTAGGTGCTATGTAATCATAAACTGTCCATGACAAGACATGAGTGCGCTCTGGGCCAGGAACCAGTAAGCTTGCAAAAGCACCCTTTCATTCCACATGCAATTTACTACAGAAGTCGAGAAGGATGTGTTGTACTTATCATTAGTGCTGGAAGTAGGGGTGCTGGTGATGCCGCATCACCCCCAAAATAACCATGTTGGAGTTCAGATGTTGAGAGAGCAATAAAGATGCCTTTATATTGGTTTACCTTGTCACATGTGCTGCAGTTCAAAGACAGAGGCTAAATGTCAGGGTATATCTTCTGACAAATTGCTGCTTATTCTTTTACGGTGGAGGCTGGTGTTTGCATTTCTATCTCTAACTGCAAAGTGAGAGGAATTTGTCAAGTGAGCTGTGCCACAATCTTGCTGGGGTACGGGGAAATTGTGAAAGAACTGTAGGGTATCAACTTATTTCTAAGGCACAAAATTTAAATACCTGTAAATGAACTATACAAATATTGCAAAACATGGCAGTTAGGAAAGCATTTTTGCAAGTCTGAAGTGCGATGGGAACAAAAATTCTAATAGGGTTAAAACAAATCTAGATACTTTTCAATCTCTGAAACCTGATTTCCTCATACATATGTTTTTCAGTAAAACCACGTATATTTGCAAATTTGGGTGCAAATCTGCTGACTGAAAGACAGACTGCTACATGTTTCACTAATGTATTTGCAAAAGTATGATACAAAATTCACCATCAGCTACATACCACATTCTTAACAGGCTTGGACGTGGCTCATTTGTTGCACTTTAAGTGACTCTTGGATGAGTACAATCACTATATCTTCAGTGATGGAACATTGATGACAGCACCCCTACTCTGAAAATAGTTTTTGGTCCACTGGTAGTTATACATCCTGGGTTTTGGCATGGCTGCATAAAACTAAATATTTTTAATTAAGGGTATATATACATTTGACAATACTAGATGCCTTACAGTGCTCATTTGCACTGCTTGGTTTCAAAGCAGCCTGTATGGGATAAGGAAGTGGAGCATACTAATGCTAGAAGCTCAACACATCTTTGTTGCAACTCTGACTCCCAGTTTCAGTGGAACACTTATTTATGTCTTATCAACTTAAAAATAGCCCCTTCTTATCTTGTGTTCAGAAAAGTATCACATAGCTTTCTCTTTTGTGAATAATGCAAGTGTAAACCTCCTTAAATACTTCTGTTATCTGGAGTCCACTGCGTAAGGGTGCCTGCATTGTTGCTAGACAAACACCAGTGTGCCAGCTCTAGGAGAGAGAACTATGGCATATCTTTAAAAAAAGATGCTGTTCTGCTCTCTCTTTCACGAAATGCAGTGCAGGAACTTCTCTTACTGCACTGCTTTGCATGAGCCCCAATACTTATCCTCACCTGAACTTTAACTACAACTCGGGTTAAGGGACTATAACAGCCAGTATAGCCCTTGTCAGTAAACTATTAGGCTATTAGAACACTCCATCCATTAAGGGCAGTATGTTATAAATTAAAAAAGGGAGAAACATGAAGATAAACATTGAAATGTTTGAGCTCTGGGCTTATTCCAGTCATTACAAACCCATAGCTGTTCCACTGTCTTCAATGGAGCTCTTAACATTCCTATGTTCTAATACTAATTAAGGACAATCTACATAAACACCAGCTTCCAGCTTCTTTGTATGTCTTTACACTGGCAGATGAATAGGCTTGATTACAGTGGTCTGCTAGGGGACTGTATGTTCTGATTCCACGTGCCCAACTCCAGATCGCCTGACATATTTTTGGTTCAGTGTTGCTACAGTGAGGCATTTCTGTCAAAAGTGCTTATGCTGTCCTGGTGGGTGTCTCTTCCTCAAAAATGCAATGCCAGGTGTGTTTACATATCATGCTCGGCTTCTTGGGGCTGGATAACAGCAAATGTGGGTAGGGATCCAATTAAATATCACTATAAACAGCATACTCACCCCCCATGGAGTCACTTCATAGTTTAGTGCACCATGTAAACTTCATTAAACACATTCCTGCATTTTATGTTTAGGAAAAACATTGAATTGGAATTATTTTAGGCATACTTACCAAATGCCAGCAAGATTTTGAGTATTATATGACATTCAACACGCAAAATAGCACATCACAGATACTGCACAACACAAAGGATGTACAATACTCTATGCATTGACTTGTATGACAAATCAGACTTTTATTCACGAAAACCTTGCTTGGCCAAGGCATATAAGCACTCAACCAGCAAACCTACACGTTTTGATTTCAATTGGCAACCTGGACCTTACATAACTTCCATGCGTCTGTAAAAATGTAGTGGGTTGCATCTTGGAAATCCCATTCTTTACTACAAGTATTTTTTCTGCTACTTGATTTATTATTACTACGCAGGTTAGTTTTTTCAGCGCATCTTCAAACAATGCTATTATATGATGTCAAGCCTTGGTTAGTACATCACATGCAACACAAGTATTTTATGAATAGAAGTTTGATTTCTCATTTGTGGTGAAAATTTGTGACTGTGTCATTTGTTGGACAGAAAATAAGATACCAAAAGCAAGTTGGGGTCTCGTAACTGTGCCTAGAAAAACATTTAGTTCAGTGTTTTTCTTCAAAATACGAGTCCTCATGATGTACAAAGCTCTAAAATATTTAGAAATCTATGACGAGTGAGGGTGCTGTTTATTGAGATATGCATGGTTCCTTGCATTTCATTTAATGTTACTTAGACACAAGCTGTCAAAGTGATGGATTGAAACAAAAAAACAAAAGTTACTGACACTGGAGGAGGAGTTTTCTTCTTGCACATCAGTTGGATATACCTTACAGGAAAAACAAATTTTAGAAGTCCCACCCACAATAGGCCATCCCTTTCAACATCATTGATCAGCGGTCTATTGACAGAAGGTCTTCCATTCAAAGATTTCTGTTAGAAGAGTTATCTCCACCTTCGGATACCTGGGGTTCCTCCTGCTGTAAATAAAGTGAGGGAGCACTGCCATATACATCAGGATGCCAGCCAAGATGAAACCTAAATCAAGCATCAAGAGGCTTTTTATTTATTTGGCATTTATTTAATATTTTTCTCTAGTGCTAGCTTAAACACTGGAAATGTCAGAGAGCTACACATACAAACAAGAAGTCTGAGGCATGCATGCACCAAGAAAACTGACAAGCAAACTGGAACTATGAATCTGTGCTGCATAATTACTAAAATCCACAGAGCGGAAGGCTTGAGTAAAGGAAGGAGACATTTAGTTTGACAGTACAGGAGCTCCAATATAAATGTATGATGTCCTGCTCTGTCAATCGCGTGGGTCCCTCACCACATTCAGAGCTGGAGAAAATCTACTAGTGCAGAATTTGTTAACTCCTCAGGTGATTGGTCATCAGAAGTGGCCAATAAATCCCAGATCCCTTGCTCATAATTTGTAAAAAAATTCTGACCTATTTAGGACATACTCCTGATATAGATAATCTCCACCTGGGCCTATCATTCAAAATATGGCAGACCTGATCAGGGTAAATAATTTCGACACACATGGAAAAACCTCTCTGTGCATCAGTCTTTAGGCCAAACTTACAAGCCCCTTGTACCACTTCGGTGTCCTTTTTCTTTTTACGCTAAGGCGGCCCTAAGATGGTTTTTCTGCTGCGCCATATTTACACTTTTCAACCCTTGAGCCACAGGCAGGCATAATGTATGTATGCATAATGTATGCAAGGAGGCGTTCCTGCGCTGGGAGGCTCCAAAACACGGAATTTTATAAAAAAACAAATCGTCATTTTTAATGCCTGCTCAGAGCAAGCGTTAAAATGACACACCCATTATATTCAATTGACCTCCCTGTCTTTGCTGCCCTAGCACTAGCAAAGTGACACAATAGCGTCAAAACATTTGATGCTATTTTGTTAACGACTGCCATGATGCGCAATGGTGTGCCGTGTTGTAAATACGACACAACCATGGTGTCGTTAGGTGCCGGTAGGGGGGGCCGCAAGAAAAGTTGCCCAGCATTTATGACGCGTCACTTTCTTGTAAATATTTACCATTGTTCTTTTTTGTAGATATATAACCTTTATTTTGGTAAACCATGAAAGAGTTTGACAGTACAATGAAGATATAAAAGAAACAGCACTAAAGAAAGCATCATAAAATACAGGTGTGCCAACAATAACTGCAAGAGAAAGACAAAGGCATTACAAGGCGTAAAAACTTCAAATAGTTCATATCCATAGAAAAAGATCCAAGGACATCAAAAAGGTTAAAAACTTCAAATAGTACATGTCCATAAATTAGAATATCCTCAGAATGTAAGTACAAAGATAAGACCAGAATAAAACTTTTGATTTCATTGTGTAAACAATCTGTATAAGTAACATTTTTCATGTCTAATAGTTTCTAATGCAAAATTAAACTATCATTTAATTTGAAACTATCTCAGCCTATAAAAAAGCAGTTCATGGAGGAATGACCATCTTCATGAGCCTAACTTCCTTGTTAGCATCCAGAAGATAAATAACGCCATTCATGTACAAGCAATATGAAATTTGCACAGCTTTGCTACTCAAAGCCTATCTCACAGCCTCCTATGAGTGATGGCAACCACTTCTCAGAAAAGGTGGTCTTATTCATTTTCTTCTTTCCCTTATTAAATAGGGACAGGTGCATATTATGTGGGTTAAAGATTCAGGGCCTGATTTAGAACTTGCCCGACAGGTTACTTTATCACAATGGTGACGAATATCCCCTCCGCTGAAACCGAAATCTGAATCCCATTGGATATAATGGGATTTAGAATTTGGTGTACAGGATATCCATTGCCGTCGTGACGGAGGCACCCGTCCGCCGAGTTCTAAATCAGGCACTCAGTTTTTGTAACTTCATAAGCTTGTTGTAGAATGTTTATGTTCTGGCCAAGAAAAATGAAAGTCCAAAAGTGGAATTAATAAGAAGCATAACCAAATGCTGAACTGTCTTTGCATTGAGGTTGAGACCGAAACTTGATCTCATGTTTTCTGAAAATGTAGTCCTATAGTCTGTGTCTTTCAGAGTTAAACGATTCCATTTACATTGTGTAAGATAATACTTTCAGGTGCTTTTTGGCCAAAGTTTTAAACTGCTTAGGTGGTAAAATCCAAAGAATTCACATTCAGAGGCTGTTTTCTGCAGTATAAAATAATCCTTCCAGGGTTCAAAGCTGGGTCCAATTGATGACATAGCAGTCCAGATGACCGCATTAAGAGAGGCATCTGTAGGTATTTATAAACCCTTTTGCTTTAATGAGGAAATTAATTTTGCTAATTGAAAAAGAACATGAGATACAACTGTGAAATAATTGCCCAGCTGTAATCAATCCGAGTTTGACCTATAGTTTTAATACCCGATCATGAAATATTTCATGAAGTCATTGGTTTTCAGAAAAAATAGAATAGTCATTAATTGATGAATTACCATACAATTCAACCAGTTTCTTCTATATATTTCTTATGGTTATCAGCATCATAATCACACTCTCCTAAAGTAATTTGGATCTTTAAAGGCTATCCAAAAATGTTGAATATTCTCAACAAAGCCCTTCTGAAATATTGTGGTATATTTATTATCCATATCAGTGCACCAGGCTGAAATCCTTTAAGCCATGATAGATCAATAATACACTTAAACGTCTGTGAGTCCCAGCCTCCTCTCTGAACAGAAGGATACATACTATGTAAAGCTCTTCTTACCTTACATGAAACTATTCATTGATATTTCTAGACACCTAAAGAATGGGCTCGGAATATATAAAGGAATAGATATAAACAGATATAGAAATTTTGGCAAGATGATTATTTTGATGATGTTACAAAACCCAACAGTGTAATAGGAAGCCGGTTCCAGTTGCAGGACTGTCTTACGTATTTTTCCAGTTAATCATCAGTTTTTTTCATATTAAACTGACATCACTGCACATCTAAATACCTAAGTACGTTGCCGCCACAACAACCGTTGAATCTGTGTTAACTGGGGAATAAATTATTATGATTTGTGTTTTATCTGTGTTTAAATTATAACCAGATACTTCTCCAAACTTCCTAGCTTCATATTCTATCGATTGTAGAGATGCCTGTGTAATATCTGAATAAAAAATATTCAGAGTTTTTGTAACATATGCATGTTGTCCTTGAGAGATTGTGACTGTGGCACTAGGTGTGCAGCAGACATAAAAAGAGAAAAAACCGGGAGAATAAAGATATTTCTCCCCGTTGCATCACTCTCAAGCTACCCCTAAGGTGGCCTAGGAATCTGATGCATTCCAAGACTTGTAAATCTGGGAATGCGTCAGATTCCTTTGGGCTCCATGGGTGTTGCATGGGAACAACCCAAGAAACACCCATGGAACGCCCCTTTCAAGCAGTGTTATACGTGAAAAGGGCCCATATCAACAAGGCCAACGATAGCCACACAAGGCGGCTTTGCATGGCCTTGTAAATATTGGCTGGCACACTGGGTCACTGGAGCATCAATAAACATGGCGCTTTGGTGGCGCAGTGTTCTGCTGGGGCCTCGTAAATGGGGCCTGTGATGGGCTCCTTGGGGAGGGGGAAGTTTAATTAAATGGAAGACACAAAACTGGTTGTATTCTGGATTAATCTCTCAGATTTCTTTATTTTGAATTGTTGAGAGAAAACGTTCTTATTTCATTGTCCTTTATATTTTATAATCCCTCTTTTTCCTTTCTTTTTTCTTTTCCGTTATTCTTGTCCAGTCATGTTTCTGGTCACTGTGTTTCCTTTATCCGTACTGTCTCTTAGGGCCAGATGTATGAAAAGTTTTTGCACTCGCAAACGGTGCGAATCGCAAAAATCGGCCGTTTGCGATTGCAAAAACGTGGTCTGCGATGCATGAAAGGCATTCGCAGACCAAAAATAAGAAATCACAAATTTTGCGATTTCTTGCATTGCGACCTGGTTTTGCGAGTCGCATTTTGCAATTCGGCATTTCCAGTAGGAAATTGCGAGGAGCAAAATGCGAATCGCAAAATCCGAACGCAAAGAGATGCATCAAAAAATCGCGATTAGCGATTTTTCGCAGAATGGCATTTTGCACATGCAAAATACCACTAAGTGAAAGCAGGTGGTAGCCAGGTGCAACCTATATGAAGTGGCCCAGAATGCCTCAGACTGTTTTCCACAATGGCTGCACTCTACGTCATGGCGAGGAGGATGAGGATCCTGGCAGGTTTAAGGAGAGGGAGGAGGAGACAGGAGCGCATTTTTAGGGTGCGCATTACACTATTTGACCTGACGGAGGAGGACATATTTGAGAGGTATAGGGTGAACTCAGCCATGATTCTTGATCTCATTGCTGAGCTACAACCCATACTGCAGCGCAGAACACGAACGACACATAGCATACCCACCCATGTGCAGGTATCATGCACCCTCCACCTACTTACCTCAGGGAGCTATCAAGGGGTTATAGCAGCGGCTGGGGGGGTCACACAGAGCACCCTCTCCTGATTTGTCAATGCATTTATCAACGCCATGCTAAGCAAACTCCAACAGTACATCAGATTCCCCCACACCCCACAGGAAATACAGCAGACAAAAAATTACTTTTATCAAATAGCACACTTCCCCCACGTCCTAGGTGCCATTGATGGCACACATGTGGCAATATGTCCACCTACTGTCACAGAGTATGTGTACCGAAACCGTAAACACCAACATTCCATGAATAAACAGGAGATATGCAATGCCACCTACATCATAACTGATCTCGTGGCCAGCTACCCAGGGAGTACACATGATTCATACATCTTTTGTCACAGCGGCATTCACACAAGACTGCTAGCTGGGGAGTTTGGTGAAGGATATCTACTAGGTGTTGTCACTTCTTACACTGGCGCATAGATAAACAACCCATGTCAGATGGCTGAGGTACCCAACAGACCTTCTGTTCTTTTCAGGAGCCAGTGCCTATGCAGCGCACACCTACATGATGACATCCTACCTCAACCCGAACACACCGGCAGAACGGAGATCCAATGCAGCACACATGGTAACCAGCAACGTGGTGGAGCGCACAAATTGGCCTCCTGAAGAGTCGCGTCCGTTGCCACCACAAGAGTGGAGGGGCACTACAGTACAGTCCAGAAACCACATGTAGGATAGTGGATACTTGTGCAATCTTGCACAATATAGCTACAACCAGGGGCATACCTATAGAAATCAGTGACACTGAATCAGTTGAGGATGACGGTCCCATACCACCTCTACAGTCAGCAGACAGGACCAGTGCAACAGATAGACGGCAAAGGCCTGCTGACATCACACACAACCATTTCAGACGTGAGTATGTACAATCAAACTCTACTGACTACTGTAGCTATAGAGAGAAATAAAATGTATTCCTTTACGACAGGTTAAGAATTGTGATGTGTAATATTAAAGGGGGATTGTCAAAACGAAAATGAACAAATGAACAGAGTCCCACACTATTACTCCATAGTGGGGACACCAGAGTCAATGAGGCAGAAGTCACTTCCTCCTCCCCCGCACACCACTGGGGTGCCCAGTTGCATCACTGGCACCCTGAATGTCAGGCTCTGTGGCAGTGCTGCGCCTGGCACTGCGCTGTCTGTGGTCTGGAGCTGGTAAGTGCACACTGCTGAGGCTTGAGGTGTCCTCCGTGTCCCCCAAGGCAACCTCACTCGGAGTGGCCGACCTCTGTCCCATTACCTGTTCGATCACAGTGGTGATCTGGACAAGGGCCTGGACCACATCCCTACTGGTGTGTGAAGCCTCGACCTGGGCCGCCACAGCACGACGGGCGATGAGGGCGGTGGAGTTGGCCATGCGATTGGAGGACCGGCAGTATGTCGCAAACATTGTGCGGAAACGGTGCTCATGTCTGCATCTACTCAGGCGTTCTTGTCGCAGCAGTTCATAGCACAGGTCACGCAAAAGCAGTGGTCAACTCACGAGTGTCCTGGGAGGCCTGTACCTGTCCCTCACGCAGCTGGTTGATGTTATCATTGAGGGTGTCCAGTCTACGATGCAGTCCGACCGTGTTCCTATTGTGGACTCTGAGGCTCCTGTCCAAACTTTGGATCCTTCTATTTTGCTGCCGCTGTTGCTGCAACATTGCAGCCTCCAGTCCACCGAACAGGGATGTACCCTCAGCTGCCTCCTGCAATTGCTGTATTGACACTGGGGCACGTGGACGACGCGCTGCAGGACCCCTGTCCTCCGGTACCTGGCTGCGCCTCCCGGATGCAGATGGTGTGCCGGAACTCTCCTGCTGGACATCAGAGTCACCACTGAGGTCTGGTAGTGGTAACGGCCTCGGCCTGCAGCGCACAGTAGGAAGATTGCTGGACCCACTGGTATTGTTGTCTGAGGGCGGCTGCGTGTCCGTGTCCGCTACACCCGTCACTGCTGTGGCTGCTGTGCCAGGCCCACCTGCAACAACAATATGCAGCATGTCAGTTCTGTATGTTACATTATCTGTCCAGAAATGGCAATAATACTATACATACTGCTGTACATGGTGTAGTGTGTGTTGTGTTACCTTGGGTGTCCCTATGCTTGCTAACATTATCATGCCACTGTCTGTTCTAGTTTGTGTACCACGACTCCCATAATGCATGGTTTTGCTGCTAATGAGATGTGGAGTGGACTACTTCACACACTACTTCACATTACATGCTAATTCCTAAGGGGCTTTTATGCATGCACATACAGTGTTCACACAACAGATTTTGCACTTACCTTGGCTGGTACTTGGTTGGGCCGAGGTGTCTATGTCAGTGACCCCTGTCACTGCTTCTGGTAGGAGGGTTGATTCCACCAGGTCCTCCAGTGGTTTGGCAGGTGGCTCAGTTGGTGGTCCACCTCCTGTGCTCCTGGCCTCTGCAAGTCGCCTTGCCACCCTCTCCTTTGTCCGGGACCGCAGGTCATACCAGCGCTTCTTGATTTCATCTATGGAGCGCTGGGCCACTCCAATGGTGCAAATCTTGGTTTGGATATCCAGCCAGAGTCTCCTCGCTCTCTGGCACCTGGAGGGATGATTTGCCAAACAGACGGTCATGGCTCCTCACCACCTCTTCTGTTAGGATCTCCAGCTCCTGCTCACTGAACCTGAGCTTGCGCTTCCTCTCCTGCATCTCTGCTCCAGGACCTTGGGGCTCCATGGTGGCTCAGATGCTGCTGCTCCTTCACAGTGCTCCTCACAGTGGCTGGGCTGCTCTCACTCTGGATGCTGGCTTGGGTGTGGCTTTTGTACCTGCCTGGGATGACTGATTTCCTGCTGATGAGTCATCAATCACCTTCAGGTGTGCATTCTCGAACTTTCTCGCAATTTGTGATTTTTTACCGAATCGCAAAAAAATCGCAAATTGCGAGAATGCAGATTGCGATTCGGAAAATGGGCCTTGCAAACCACAAATAGTGATTTTTAAGAAATCGCTAATTCCGAATCGCAATTTTGTTACATGGCCAATTGCGACTCGGAAATTGCGATTTCTTAAAATTCGCATTTTGCGATTCGCAGACCCCAGTTTTCATACATATGGCGCTTAATTCTTAACTTCTCTTAATTTTCTTCTTTTCTTTTTTAGTTATTTCCTCTTCGGAGTTCCACTCCCAGATGTGCAGGGTCATGTATAGAGAGAGAACCGTGGAAAAAAGGTAAGTGGATCTTGTTTATGTTTGGTGTCTTTAGTAATTAGAGTGCAGGGGGAGGGCGGTCAGAGGAGTGCGAGGGGAGAGAACAGAAAGTAAAAAAGGAAAAATAAATAAATATTATAACAAAAAAGGGAAAATATCCCGTGAGAGTAGGGAGCGGTCCGTATGCAACACCCAATAGTGCTCTTGTGCGAGTTGGTTTCTGAGGCACAACAGTGTTTCCTGTTAACTCCCGATGTACCTGAGCCTTTTCCCTTCTGATACCCTTCTGTTACCCTTCGTCCCTCCTCCTGCCTCCTCACTTCCACCAAAACCCCGGGGTGCTGGGGATACGCGCATACACCTGCATAAGCCACGTCCCTCCAGGGGCTGGGTTCTCCGGTCTGTCCCACTTCATTGTTTTCTGTACGCGTCTCAGGCCCCTTCCTCTGTACGGGGTTTCCGCACATCTTCAGTCGGACGCCTTCCTTTCCGTTTTCCGCTGTGGCGGCCTCTATCTCCTCCGGCCTTATCCTCCGTCCTTCGGTCTCCTTCCATTTCGCTCCTCCCGTCACTGGCGTTTTTTCCTCCTCCTCATCCACTGCGTCTTCCTTTTTTGTTATAGTTACTGTATTCCGGATATCCGGGATTCTGGTCCGATCTCCTATTCACTCTCTGGGACCTCCAGGGTATGACCACATCGGACCCGTTGTTTTATTCAGAGCCAGGGTACCGCGAAGCCTGTCACAGGGCGCTAAGACTTACAGCCCATCATAATGTCTCCAGCCCTGAGTTGTGCCTATAGGGCAAAAACCTTTCAAGTTAATCTACTACAGATGCCCATCTTCTCCATGACCAGCAACAGATTTGCCTGAACATACAGGCAAATGAATTTTCAGCATCAAGCATAATAATTCAGACATTCTAATTGATATCAATGGCAATAAAGCAGAGGGGAAGGTTAGTGTTCAGTGACTGCTCCTCTGTCCTTGGCGCTCTGTAGACTGCCAGCCCTGGGTCCCATCCCATCACCTCAAAGTGGAGTGCAATTAATATTGCCATGCACAGCCACGAAGGATCCTCCTTGCAGAACTGCATAAACGGTAAGTGTGGAGCTCCTTGCGGCACTGGGCTCAAATATATTTTTTGTAATTTGTGTGGTTTCTGCTGAGAGGAACAAAGAAAGCAAAGGCAAAAAAGGAAGGAAGATATATATCAGATGCCCACCCCTTTTATCAACCTTTGGTGCACTCATCAGGGTGAGTTATCATGACAACTGTACCTGCTCTGAGGCGACCTAGATGTAACTTGCAGCTAGCCACCATATTTCCCCCCTGACATAATTCTTTGGGGTCCATTTTAGGCTTTTTACATAAACGTGAAATCTGACCGGCTTTGAGGTAGTCATAAACTAAGCATTAATTGAGCAAGGAGTTGGCTAATAATGAGGTATATGCTTTGGCTCAGGGATTTAACAGGTTGGCTGGAATGGGACCATCCATATATTAGGAAGGTTCTCTTCACACTATCATTAAACCTGGTAATAGTTTCAGTGATTGGCCTGTCTCCCAAAGTGTGTAAACAGATTTTGTATGCTGTTTTTTCCACACATCATGTAGATAATATTTTTTCAGCTGAATCAAGATATTTTTTGCACCATAGAGAAAGCCTTCACAGTGATGAGAAAATGTTTCATTTACTTTATGGTAAACTTCAATACAATAAATCTAGACCTCTTCACCCCTGTCCTTACAGGTGAGAAAGTGAGTATGGGTCCTCCCTCAAATAGAAGCTCACAAAGTCGCCCCATAACGTTTTCCTCTATTTTTACCATTTTAGTCCCACTTCATTGGCCTTCAACCAAGAAATTAATTAAAAGTAAAAAGGGTGGTACATGCTGAGGGAGGGCAGGTACTAAGGACTAGGATGAAGAAGTCTAGATTCAATATATTGAAGATTACGACTAAGTAATCAAAACATTTTCATCTCATCCGTCTTCTTCATCCCAGTTCTTATAAACAACAATTTACCAACCTAGTCATCATCCTAAGTTCTGGACAAAGCAATGAGCAAACAGTAAAATGTACAGCATTGGCAATTCACACACTCAAACAAGCTAATGAAGAACTGTCTTTAGTACTCCAAGACCAAAATCAGCAGTATGGGCATCACACTCACGTCTACCTTATAATGCTTCACAAATATATGTGGAACAGCCCAGTTGGTTGCTCAACAACTTTTATGTAAAGACATTCAATTAATCTGATGCAGAAGCTATGATAGCAGACATATCTACTATCGCTTCTGGAGTGCAATCCTATGCAAATGAATATGTTTTTACAATGGCAAACCAAATCTATCTAACTAAAGTACCAGTGCATGGCTTTTCCACTTTTCTTGAAGAACAAAATTTAACAAAAAAGCATGTCTTGCAAAATTACAGAACTCTCTAAATGAGCATTTAATGCTCTGCACACATGCAAACAATGTAAAACTGAACACTAGTGATTTTAGATCATGGACATTTTGACAGTACCTTAGAAGGAAAATAAGGATTAGTATGCACTTCAACTTTATAATCAAAATCCGTATAGAACAGCTTATGATCTAGAAGATTCCCCAAGCTCTCCTACCTTACACCCAGTAGGTACAGCCATCACAAATAGAAACTTTTATGATGATAAATCCAAAGTTATTGACATAATGGCCTCTCAAGGCTCCTTCTGTAGAACCCTCAGCACTAAATGAAGATCCCAAGGAGAGACCCTACCCTGAAGAATGCATTAATGGTTAGAAAACCATCCCTCACAAATTATGAAATGTTAAAAGGATCACTGTTTTTGCATTCCGTCCTCTAGAAGAACACCAGAAAGAAAGGTATTTCCCTTGACTTCATAAGATTTTAATGCAGAGGTCTTTCATCTTGAAGCAATTCCAAGGCAGACTCTCTTGAACACCCTAGCTGCGGCTAACTTCTCCACTCAACCTCTGTGCCCGTAACCAAATGCCCCTACCCAAATTGGATGAAGAGTTTGAGTGGTAGCCTGTTAATGAAGAGAAGATCAAAATATTGGAAGCTCCCAACAAGGTTCTACTGATAAAGACAGCATAAGTATGAGTAGGAACTGGGCCAATTCGTAGCACCAATATCAGTTCTGCTCTCTTTCTCTTTACTTTGTTAAGACTTGTGCTCCAACTGGAATTTGTGGAAAAGTAGAAGAGAGCTCAAGGATAAAGTATCTAAAGAAAATACATTTCCCACGCCTGATGAGAAAGAACTGTAGAACAAAAGACAGGGAAAATATGAATAGGATCTGTTTTGTGATTTCTCCGCTGCTTACAAATCCCCTGAAAAACACTGAGGTGGAGATGGAAAGGGACTGATGATGGAAACTACATTTTGACTGAGTTGTTTGTCAGGACCATGCACCCTTCCAGGAAGATAAACTGCAACTAGAGAAAAGAGATTAGCATCCATGCAAGTGAAGACCTCATTCTACCCTAATGATTTACATGCTTTGGCTATCTGATTGTCTGTTCTCACAAAGTGGAAATGTCTCTCCAATTGTTGAAAAAATACCCCTTAAAGTCCTGAGAAAGGTTGGCAACTCCTTCCAGTTGGAGGACTAAGTCATTTCTCTGTTCGACTGTGGGCCTTGAGCTGAGTTCTGAGCTGGCAACTGCCCGACAACTTTCAACTTGCATCTCTTGTCTGTACCATTGGCCCTTATTTGTTCAAGGTTACACCCCGTTTTAAATGGCTCTTCCTCTAAGCTGCAAGGACAGGGATTCCCTGAGAGATATGTTTGGCTTCAACCTGAGATTGTAATTCATTGATACAGGAGACCAATCATCCAGAAGGAAAGTCACAAGGAACTTTAAATGAAACCTGGCACAACGTATCAAGAATACTCAGGATGCCATTGGACCCTGCAATCACAGCCAGTCACATTCTGGAGCAGACATTTTGTTGAATAATTATGTTAACAGGCTTTGTATTCTCATCCTGAAAAAGCAAAACCATCACTAACAAAGTCTGAAAACAAGGTCATATAAGTCATATCTGTGGAGGTAGTGTCTCTGACTTCTCTGGGTTTATTAGAAAACCATAAGCCAGATTTACAAGGCCCTAGCGCCTCCTTGCGCCACATTGGTGTCATTTTCTTTTTATACTAATGTGGTTCAACGAGGCAAAAATTGCTGCACCATATTTACAAAGTGGCGCAATGCATGCATTGCGACTCCTTGCACCACATTATGCCTGCGTCAGGCACAATGTATGCAAGGGGGTATTCCGGCGTTAGGAGGCCCGCAAACATTTCGTAATGAAATCTAGAAGATTTCTTTGCACCATTTTTTGGTGTTTTTTAATGCCTGCTCAAAGCAGGTGTTAGAAAATGATGCACCCACTGAAATCAATGGGCCTCCTTGCACTTTGCTGAACTAGAGGATGTTTGTTGATCTGTGTCCATCTTCGAATTTCTCTACTGTCACAAAATACCTCTTTTGCATGGTCACCCACATTTGCGCTGAACTTACCTGTTAGTTTTTCGATTCTGCTCACAAGGGCATTGCTGTTCAGTGCCCATTATATGTGGGGTGACCCCTAAATCATGTAGAAATTGGTTAATCCCTGATTGGCCTCTTTCAAGGCCACAGCATATGATGTAGAAACTATCCTTAAGGGGTGGAAAATTAAATGTCACTGCAGCATGAATTGTGTCATACTATAATGTGACACAGGAAAACATAGCTTAAGGTCTACTATTGTATCTTGTTTGCTGCAGTTTAAAACTGCAGCTCAACCTCTCCAAATAATTCCTTCTGTCAGGGATAAAGCTCTCTTTTAGATATTAATAAATCACCCATAGTTAAGCCTCGTAGACCTCAAGGTAAGGTTTCTGGTATTAAAAAGTGGGACATGTGGACATTTATTATTACCATGTCCCTATAGTGGCAAGGCCCAAGAATTTAATTTTACTTTAGAAGGATCTGTCTGTCCTATATGGAAAAGTAAAGTACTGTTTAAAATATTAATTCGCTAGCTCACGCCTGGGACCAGATAGGAAAATAGTCCAACTACTATTTGTAACCTTTATTAAAAGCTCAGCTTAGTGGTCTGCACAAGAAGTGGATTTCCCATCATTCATTTGCACAGGAAGTGACATCACTCATCTCCCCTCCAAGGACCTAATTAATAGCTGCCACAGCATAAACGTGCAGTGGACATGCCTCTGGTGCACCAACTGTAGCCCGTCTATGCCTGGACCACACACTGCACCAGTAAACCTGAACCTCTCGGCTCTCATTTCTACCATGCTGCAAAACCTCTGCACCCTCAATTCTGGTTGCTGCTCCACGGCCTCCACCTTGCCGTACCACATATCATCAAGGGAGCATTCTCCTGCACTTTATGCAAGTTTTCATGCACTTACCCGCATTCAACAATCACTGCACCAACACCTTACTCTCTGACACTCACACAGTCCTGCAACCACCCACTCGACACTTCACGCTCACATGTATGCTCCTGAACACTCACCCAAACACACCACAGTGATCTAGGACTTGTTGCATGACAATGACCCTGACCTTCGTTTTCTCACAGAAACCTGGCTGAACCCTGCATCAGTACCTGACATTGTTGAAGCCAAGACTGCCATGCAAGATAGACTTTACAAGCCTGGAGGCAGAATTGCCATTGTCTACACCATTAGCTGCACCATATCTAAAGACACATCATCCTTCACCATGGTTCAAGCTCCACCTCACAGCCAACTAAACCCTAACCGGCAGTCTTATCTACAGATGACTGGGCCTGGGCATCAACTTCACCAACACCATGACAGTCTGTTGCACCATTAGCCCTTGATGCTAGCAATTACATTTTACTCTGAGACCCGAACTTTCACCTGGGAGACCACACCTACCCAAACTCAAGGCCACTTATTAAAGACCTTGGAAGCCTGGGCCTCACCAAATTAGTAAAAGGACCTACCCACGTCGCCTGACACCTTCTGGTTGATATTTTCAGCAAAATTTGAGTCAACAAGCCTACACCAGTTCTCTGGACAGGCCACACCGTAGTCAAGTTCAGCAACCCTGCCCACTCCAACACACACGCACTACTGCCAGACAACACCACCAAACTGTAACAACATCACTGACATGGACTGAAACACCTCTCTCAAAACCCTCCGATTCAAGCACAGCAACAGCCTCACAAAAGACATCAGGAATTTCCACAATTGGATCACCTCCTGTGACAACTCCCCAGCCCCCTTAAAACACAATATTACAACAAGATCCAGACCCCAGACCAGTTGGTACACAGAGGAACTCAGACTGACAAAATGCCACTGCAAATAACTGAAGCACAAATGAAAAATGAGAAGGACAATGTAGACAGGAACACATCTGCTCTGAGATGCTATAACCAAATAATCCGGACCACCAAACATGGCAGTGTGGCAGGCTTCATTGATGAAAGCATAAACATAAGTAAAGAAATATTCACCATTGTGAAAGATTTCACCTCACCATCGGCTGCCTCCAACTCGATCACTCCCTAACAGGATCTCTGCACCAATCTCTCAACTCTTCACCAACAAAATCACCCCCATTTACAGCAACTTCAGCCACCAACTGGACCAACAGACCTCGCCAAACGCCTCCTTATCCTATCAAAAGAACCAATGCTCAACACATGGCCCGTCATCATCCAAGAAAGAAATACTGCTGCCATTAAGTCCATCCATTCAGGGATCCCATTGAACCCCTGCCCCAGCACGCCTACTCCAGAGGCCTGCAACCCATCAACGTCATGCTCACACCCGTTTTGAATGCCTCCATCTCTCTTGCAACATTCCCTAATGTTTGGAAACACACAACTATTCTCCCTTTGCTGAAGAAACCCTCTGTGGCCCCTTCAATGCTTGCCAACTACAGACTGGTCTCCCTGCTATGATTCCTGGTCAATGTCTTAGAGAAAATCATCAACGGACACCTCGCTGAATACCTCAATGACCACCAAATCCTCAACATCATGGAAACTGCCCTCATCGCAGCCAAATAAGATATAACCATGACTCTAGACAGTGGAGCCACGGCAGTCCTCATCCTCATTGACCTCTTCGCAGCATTTCGCACAGTCTCCCTTCCAATTCTCATCCAATGCCTAAATGACAGGGGAATCCAAGGGCATGCACTCTGATGGATCTGCTCCTTCCTTACTGTAAAGATCTAGCCAGTCAGCCCGGCATTGTACACCTCGATGCATGCAATCTTATTACTGGAGTTCTGAAAGGATCCTCCTTGAGCCGGACACTATTTAACACATCCATGATCCCTCTAGCCAGCATCAATTCATCTCACAATAGCAACGTTTTCTCCTACCCAATGGTGCACAACTCATTCTCTCCCTCACAGGCAAGATGCCCAGATCTAGTTCAGTGATGCATGGCTGAAATCGCCAGCTGGATGAAGGCCAAATGTCTAAAGTTGATCACCAACAAGACTGCAAAGGGGCCTGCCCTTTCACAACTAAGTGTAAGGTGGGACCTATTGAAGGCAATTTTGGTTCTCCCAGCTAGGCTGCACCAAACACAGTGGGAGGGGAGCTACCTACAGAATAGGTTTTAAATAACCACAGAGGAGGGAACTGATAATTTCCTTGGCCAGATCCGTGGGTGGGCATACAAGCTCTGCACAAGAGAGGGTCCCCACATTGTGTATTTCGGGAATAGGGTGCACAGTGGGATTGATTATAGTAGGGCAAACAGGAACTGCTGCAAACATGAGTAGAGTTGCTTCTGGGAACTATTGCTCCACTAGCCAAGGAGGAGACAGTAGTGACCCCACCCACTAGCTAGTGTCAACCATAAATATGGCACCTCAAGGAACCCTTCTCGGAACACTCTCTAAACCTGTGGAAGAACAGGAGGACTGCAACTTCATTGTAAGTCCTGTAAGGAGACCAGAGGGTCTTGACAAAGAAGTGGATCCAAAGGTCAGTTGGTGGACCTTCTGTGTGGCTACAGGAACATAAGCTGCAAGAGACCTTTTTATCAAATTGTCTAGCCGACCCAGAGCAACTGGACCTAGAGGGGATTGATTGAGTCTTGGCCCTTAGGTGCTGTTCCTGAGGCCCTGGGACTGTTGACTGTGTCTAACTGGACTTCTCTTAATAACTCTGAAAAGTCAAATATCCTTACTGGATGCCTCATAAAAGCAATAATTACAAGAGGACTGTGATGCACTTTATCCAGGCATATCTCTCTGACTTCTTACTATTTCTCCACACCTGTTACCTCCTCCAGGTCAATTAAAACCTGGACCGCCTGCCATCCACAAAATGAATTGAGAGCATAAAAGAGAAATTACCAATGCAACAATGGTCCTGCAGAGCTGCCAGCATGCCACAAACTCTAAAAATGTCCCAATATAAAAGCCCCTTATTACCAATAAAATATTTGCTTGATTTTATGTTTAGACAACGTGCAGACTTAGGGTCTGATTTAGATCTTGGCGGTATTTCCATCCTGCCGCTGCAGCTTCAGGTACTCTGTCAAGTCGATGGAGTTCTGACCACCGTATCTGGATGCATTGCGCCTAAATCGCTGATCGCCTCAATGGAGTACTATTCTTTGTTTAAGAGTTGCCCCAATGCTGAGGTGGTGGACTCCTAATCTGGCGAACAGCACTCCATCACAATCAGGCTGGCAGGTTCCCACTGACCATATTGAGATATCACAGATGTAAAGGTATTGTTCTGGCAACAGATTCCTGATGGAGGGAGTCCATCGCGGGAGGCAATGTACATTGTACAATGGCTGTGGCTATGGAAAGGATGCTAGAAGCACACACCACATGTACTTTAGCCATGTGTCCTGCATACCACACTACACAACACACATCACTTATAGGTCCCATTGCAATCTGCACACATTGACATTGCTGACAATTGTGATTTCTTTTAGATTTTGGTGCAAGCACTCATTTTGGTAATGAAGACATACGCCAACTTAAAAATTGTGTATGTCATCAATTTATGATTGATACAGGTTTGTCTCCATTAATGTCTGACACAGATGCTTTACACACATATCATCACACAAGTTTTTTTAACATAATTGATGTGACATGTATGTCAAAACAGAGGTTCCGAGTTAAGTGACCAAACTACATCCACTAATAAATAGGTATGCTGACCTCCAAGTCCTGTGATACTGGTGTTGTGGTTCCTTCATGGTCAAGTGGCAGCAGCAAAGACAGAACTTGTCTGATAGGGTTGAGTTGGAAACAGAATTGGAAAAGGGGTGAAATGTAGGTTTTTACCCCATTTACCTTCCAATCTGCCAACTCGGTTTATCCTCCACAATTGCCTTGTTGGGAAGGCACTCTGTAATTGGCTTGGCAGGTAAAGTGGCTGGATTCCCACCACCAGCCACTAATTCCAATGGTGCTGTCAAAGCGGATGTGAAGTTGTGACGGAGTTGGTGGGATTTTGTCGGTCTTTTGTCTAAACAGAGTGGGCAGACTGCAAGTCAGTGGGCAGCATATCCGATGGAAAGCCAACAGTGGGACCGATTTTGCGCACATCTAAATCAGACCCTTATTCATTAGGTTGATGTCATTATATTTTTAATTCACAGAGCCATAATTTCATTAATTGTATAAAGCCAATTATTCACATGACAGAAAGCAAAGGAAAAATATTCATTTGGATTCATCAAAAAGGCAAAAAATACATAACATCTATAGTATACTTTTGAAACCAATTTTGTGAAAAAAAATAACTGGTGCCTTACTAATATGCTCGAGTTATTATACCTTCATTATTCAATGTTTATATATTAACATGAATTAGATAAATAGTCCAAATAATGTGGTGCTCTGTCCTTGTTTTTGCAGTCGCCTATTAATCACTTTGTACAGAATAACTTCAAAAAGTCCAAGGTAATGACACCTATATACTCCTCAGTTAAGCCCACATCAATGAGATCTTTCTCTGGGCAAATGTCAGTTTTGAATGTGCTAGGGATGTCCAGTAGCCTGGCAATGAGATTCTTCAGTAATCAGATGATAATTTGGAAGATGTTGTGGAATGTAGCCTCCCATCAAAAAGTCTGCTTTTCTGGTAGTTTCCCCTTTGCTTCCATTAAGATCAGGCTTGTAAATCTGATTGGGTGTAAGCATCTGCACAGTTCTTTTAATCCCATAACTGTGAGCAAGTGTCAGTCTTTTGTGTAGCAAGATTGTTAGCCTCATTTTTATTGGGCTAGGTGGCATGGCTTCCGCTGTGCTGTCCAGCGGTGGTGTGGCAGCATCTCTGGTCAATAGATTGAATCATTAAATGTGAGATTTCAGTGTAAAAAAAGGAAGGGAGGGACACATCTATCTCCACGTTTGTCCTTTCTCTGAAGCAGCACTCTGCCCTGACCTACAATTAAATTATTAGCTAACTTACTCAACTACCTCCTACGTTATCACTTACCTTCACTACCTTTTCATACATTTATTGTGTTGTCCTTACCTACATCTCCACTCTATACCTTTATCCCCTTTCTGTCAATATTTCCCTCTCTATCTCTCCTTATTATTTGAAGTTTATTTACATCTTGTGTTAAAATTACATGTTCCTTTACATATAGTTACCTATGTATCCCTCAGGGTACTCATCCACTCTTTTTTTTGTGAATCCTATCTGTGCTATATGAGCACTCTTAAATTAATATATAATGGTTGGAACATGGATCACAGAAGCTCGTCCATCCCTGCCCTGTCAACAACTCATACAAAAATCATTTGCTCTGTCCAATTTTGCCTTATACTGCTCTCCTTTACCAGCACTGCTCTTAGTGATGCCACCTTTCTCTTTGTAATCAAATCAGTGTCAGAGAATGCAAATGATTTATTTCAGTATTTTATGAAAAATGTTCTAGTCACAGGAAGAAGTATTTGCTTGTGAAACAAAAATCACAGCACCAACTTCGGCTAGCTCTACAAAGCAGAGGTTTAACTATCAGGCAATATCTCATTGTCTTTATTCTGACCATATAGTCCATCTTTCATTCCTTCTTTACTCTCAGTCCAACCTATGTCTTTCATCCTCTTTCCCTCTATAAACACTTAGGGTCTCATCACTTGTGGAGACGGTCAGACCGCGGCACTCCAGGAGGTGAGACTGCCCATTACAAACTTGGTAGGGGACCACTGTCCCTGCAAGGAACATCGCTCCAGATGGCCTGACAGCAGGCTAAGTTGTGCTCAGGCACTGCAGCACTGAGCTCACTGCTGATTACAACACCAGCCTTTCCATGGTGGTCACCCCGCCATGGAAAGGCTGCCGGAAAGCCAGTGCTGGGTGCTATGGGGGGTGGGGGGGGTGGGCTGCACAGCACCATCAGAATGCGCACTTTCTGCTTTGCTTTGTAGACAGTGCACATTTTGATGGTGCTGTTGTGTTATTGTATTGGCTTTGGCTCCCTTAGGGGATCCAAGACCGCTACTGTAGCACTGTTCCTGTTGGACAGCCCTGCAGGAATGGTGTAATACAACATTCCCACTGGTCAGCCAAGCAGGAACATTGTAAAATATTTGGGGGGGGTGCCACAACCATGAGGGTAGCATCCTCCTCACGAGTCTGGCAGTCGGCTCATTCGACCGACAAACTCTTAATGAGGCCCTTAGATTGTCTATGAATGCTTCTCAAATTGTTTTGAAGACTTCTTGTAGATCTTACAGACTCTAGATGACTATCTCCTAATAAGTAATGTTATTTTGGTCAATCTGTCCTCATACTCCGCCCATGGGGTATATGCCAATACCTTAGACTTGAGAGGTTACTGAAACAGACATAGATGGTTAGCAATTTTCTTGCATGCTTGCTTAGACCTCTGATCCCTTTGAAATCTATCATAAAGGGCATTTTTCTGGAATGTTGGAATGAGATGGCCCAATTAATGCTTTCTTCTGCGCTTACCTAAATCATGTTCCGATTGGGCATGCACCTGCTGCATAAATGCTAGCTTCCCCTGATAATTGGGCATCCTTGTAAGATGTGAGATATGCCACAGTATGTTTCCTGGTATTGCTTTGCTCACAGAACAAGCAATATAATGAAGACTATCTTCTCATACCAATGCCAAACACCAGTCCCAGGACTGAAACTCCAACAAAGGCCCAATCGCAGGGGAAGAGCATTAGCTCTGTACGCATGTTTTAAGGGCTTGTTGCTCAACACCTTTATAGGACATTCTCTGACACCTTGCCCACAGACATGGCCTACTTGTAATATAAGTCAGGTCACAGAAAATTGTAAAATGTACTCGAAATATCTGTTTCACAAAAGTGCTCCGGAAAGTAATGATTTCATTAGATGACTATCAATGCAATCTGCAATGTTAATACATAATGAACTTCAGTTAGTATGCAAGCATCTAATGTGTATGTTATTGGCTAGGAGGACATTGATACTGCATATATTCACTACATTTATCAAATCCTTAGTCCTTTCTTCTGCCTGGGGCCCCCTTTGCATAGCGTGGCACAGCACAGATCTGATAAGGGTGTGGCTTCATAGTGCCCCCGAAAACAGGGTCCATATTGACATTCTTTACTCCCTCTGGAAGCTTTAAGGTGAAGGCCCGTAGGAGACTTGTGAGGAAGATGAACAGTTCCGTCCTGGCCAACTGCTCCCCCAAACACACACGATGTCCTGCAAATGAAAGAAATGACAGCCAGGTCACTTCTCTTACAGCTGCACAGCACAACACCTGATATGTAGAATTTGCAAGGTAATAGGGGAGGATGGATGCCTCACGTGTTGGGGGTGGAGGGCAATGGGCGAAAAGAGAGAGGAGGCTACTGTGCATTAAATCCTGACTCAGGGTTGAATATTGAGAGGCTACAATTTTCTCTACATCCGGTTTGTGTATATTTGTTTTTTACTTGGATCCATAAGGGTATTTCAAATAAGCTTTTTACTAGTAAAAAATGATCATGTTAAGAACAGCCTTTGATATGTTTTACTTAAAAGAAAACAAAAACTATGGCAACATTTCTAATTTGCTGTTTTTAAAAAATTGCAAATGTCACAAAGTTAGATTTTCAGTGGGATGATGGTTCCCACTCTCTTCTCAAATTTGTTTATGATATTTATTGAAACCACTTGTTATTTGTTTAAGAGATGATTTAATAATGAAGGCACCAATCAACGAGATGTTCAACATCAAGCTATACGAAAATGATGTTGCATTGTTTTTTTAAAACCTGGCTTGGCAATTCAACAAAGGATTTTTTTTATTTTTTATCAATTTCAGCAGGTGGGGAATATAAGATAAACAAGCTGAAGATGGAAATTTTGTTCTGTAATTGTACTACAGATGCTTTACACTCAGACCTTGTGAAGTAGATATCAAAGAGATATTTAGGAATTTACGCAACCACAAATGTAGACAAATTTATGAATTAAACTATTTACCATTAGTAGATAATGGTAAATACTTATTTATAAAATTAAACCACCTCCCTCTATCTGTTGTGTAAAGAAGGGCGATGATTTCCGTGTCCATTTAATTGTTATTTCATTTATTATATGCTGCACTGCTGTGTTTTCTGCACATGACATTTTTTAGAAAAACTGAAAGATTATTTGCTGCTTTTATTTGGGAAAATAGAACACCCAGATTGGCATTAGGTATATTGTAGAGTGCTTGGCCTTCCAAATCTGAAAGAATATTATTTTCCAAGTTTTGCACAGAACTCTTATTTTGTAACACAAAATTGATGCACAGTGCAGCAGATAATGTTTACTTGGATCAAATGCTCATAGTGTATATAATAAATGATTTTCAGCGCCGGAGCAAGTCACCGAAAAAAGTTCTATATAACGTACTGCTGTAGATGTTAAAAAAGAAACAGCAAATGTGTAGATTTTTCTGCTATTCCTGTTTTTGAAAGTGTCCATTAGATAGGAAGATATTTTGGTAGATCAGCAGCCATTTCTGGATAGGATTGTAGTACAAGGATGAAGAATGAATGGCTATAGATATTTAGGGAATTTTTAAATCATGATCTATGGAAAAATGGGTAGGCATTAAACCACATATTAAATGAGCCAAAAGCTACAGTATATGCAGTAGTCTTCTATTCAAATTGAATATTTTAAAAAGTATTTAGTCCCAGAAGCTATAATAGTGGAGGGCAACTGGGCACATATAAGGCATTGCTCTACGCTAATGGAGTATTGGAAAGTAATGCAGCAATATTGTCAGACTACACTAGACATTGGCTTTCCAGATGATCTACAATTAGTTTTACTGGGCTACACACAGGGCATAGCATTAAGCTCGAGCCATAGGAAAAAGTTATATACAGGTGTGTTGGTAGGAAGGTTAATAATTTGGCTAAAGTGAAAAACAAAATTAATACGTACAGTTGACCAATGGATGAAAATACCCTAAAAGTAAAGGAATGTGAAAGACTCTATGCGCTGAGGACGGGTTCATTTGGGAAACTTTGTATATAGGCACAATGCTTTGAATTGGTTTATTTTAAGAAGCATTTTCAGACTAACCTAAGATGGAGGGATGTAATTTGAAAACAGTAGAGGAACTTGAATGGATAGATGATTAATTAGGCCATGATGATTGAGCTATGTAAATTGAACTTGAGTTAAATTTTTTTAAATAGAATTGACAAACTACTGTAATGAATTGAAGTGAATTAATTTCTTCCAAGGAACAAAAACAGGTAAGATTCTTAGATCTTTACAAGAATATTGTGATGTAGAAAATATCATCAACAAGAATGTCGGAGGTAAAAATATAATATTTTAGCTATGTTTACTAATGTTGTTAAAATATTGTTTTTAAAAATATTCTTGTAATATTTTTTTTTTATGGTTTTGTATTTTTTAATAATTTTATTTTTATTCATGGTAATGTTTATCTAATTTGTCTTTTTTAGTAGCAGGATGTAGGTGTTATACGGGAAAAGGGTTAGGAGCTTTTTAAACATATATATTTAAGTTTGAATTTATAATTCTTTAAGAGTTTTTATATTTAATTGTACAATTTATTTACTTAATAGAAGTTTAATTGTGTTTGTGTTTATTACTTTATTTTTTGAAACATATTTTTATTAACAGCTTTGTTATTAGTCACAGCAATTGAGAAATAATAAAACTGTACAGCAGTGTTATATTGGTGTGCCATGGCACTACTCAGGATTCTGCAGTCCTCTGTGTCCTACATAGTGGGGAGAGTAAGGGGGAGAGTGGAAGAGAGAGAAGTTCAAAAACATTGTGACCTTGCACGCTTAGCCACAACTGACTGTCTAGCCCCTCACACAGCAATCAAGTCTTGGACTCACCCATTGTCTGCATTTCCACCTCACAGCCGGACTCATTCCCAACACCAGCTGGGTCCTTCCCATCCTGTTTCGGGTGATCTAGTCTCTCTTCAGACTCCTAGTCATTCACATCTAGGCAATCAATCTTGGCATCTCAAATCTCCAAATAACGCTCAGCATATCCATTCTGTCTCAGTCTTCTTAACCTGCATTCCTCTGCCACTGTCCATTCCTTAAGGTTTACCAGCCAGCAAATCAATGTTGGTGGCACAGGGCTGGCCAAGTGAACAGCAACACACCTTCTTGTTGGCACCAGACCAAGGAATGCAAAGTGATACCTCTTCTTATTCCCTTTAGCCGGGCATGGCAGTAAGCTCAAGAGGCAGTGTTTCAATTCCTTCCCCACTCGGGGGCCCGTCACCCTGCGTAATGTGTCAACCTCCCCAGTCCAATATATCCCCAGTCTAAGGCATTCCCATGCCATGTGAATGAAATGCGTACGTGCGCCTCCATACCTGGGACAGCCATTTATTAATTTATTAAGATTAAATATTTAATTGTAATTTAGTGTATACAATGTTATTGGTTTTGACTGTGTGTATATATATATATATATATATATATATATATATATATATATATATATATATATATATATTTGTATTGTATTGATTTATTTCTTGACTTAATTTGTTTGAAAATGTGATTATAATTTTTTTAAATAGTGTAACATTGGTTATCAATTGTACATTTTAATATATTAGGAAGATAACTTTACAGTTTTTTCGATACATATTTTAGGTGTTTCTACATACAATGGTTATTAAATTACATATTTTTACAAATGTTTCTTTTTATCTTATTTTTTATAAGAACTTTTAAATAATTTATGGATTAGCAGAACATTATAATTAAATTGATTAGTATTTTTTAATGTGCATTGTTTTTTAGTATAATATTTTTAGAAATGTGTATTTTTCAGTCTCAATTATTTTTTTACAAATATAATTTTATTGTTTTTGGGTTAAAGTAGTCAATATTGTTTATTATAGGTTTAAGTTCCGATCCAATGGTTTATGATTGCTAATTTTTTTTTAATTTACAGTACTTTCTTCTAAATGGTTTAGATTGGAATGAGTATAATGAATTTGACCCCTTTATCCAACACTGACCCTCAAATGGCTTTTGAGCCGATTAGGGGTAGATTTACTAAGATTTTGTGCTGTGTTTGCACCACAAAGGTGATGCAAAGCGACACAAAATAATTTTTTAACTATTTACTTTCCAGTATAGAACTTCTTTTGCACTGGAAAATCACTGAACGTAACGCAAAGCAGCACCCTATTTACAAAAAAAAAGTCAAAAGGATTGTTCATCAAAATATAGTGCAGTGTTCAAGTAGGCGCCATCATGGAGAAATGCTTTTATTATTCCTTTCCTTTCCCACATGTGTGCTGCACTGTACAACACACATACAAAGTGGGGAAAGTTTCAAAGTTACTGCAAGCATAGTATTTTATTTTGAAGTTTATCCTTCCAGTACAAAACCTATGCTAGACTCACGCGAATGCTCTTGCACTATGGTGCAAAGTTGTGTGCGTGGTGAATGGCAGCAAATTACTGCACCGGCACTAGGAAGAGGGGAGGAAAGTGCCATATCTCTGTAAATATGAGGTTCTCCAGCTCTATCCTTCTCATGCAGCGTAGTGCAGCATTTTTGGCTGCTGTACTCTGTGAAAATTTAGGAAATATGGGCCCTAATGTCTAATATATTCTCCATAGTCATTTAGGTTGAAGTGGGCACAGTAAAAGAGACCCTATCTTTGTCAGCACTTTCCCCAAAGTGGTTTCAGATTGAAGTAGGAATCGTAATTTTAAACTCCTTCACTGTCCAACACTTTCCTCAAAATTTTGATTGGAGTAGAACTAGTAATTTTGACCATTCCAGAGTACAGCACATTAACCAAAGTGGCTTACATTGTGGTGGAACTATTAAATCTAACCCGTTGAGTGTCAACACCTTTCCCAAAATGGTTTATATTGAAGTGGGAATAGTAAATCTAGTCCCATTCAGTGTCCAACACGTTTCCAAAAAATGATTAGATTGGAGTGGGAATAAGAAGTTTGACCCCTTCAGTGTACCACACATTCCCTATAGTGGTTTAGATTGGAGTGGGAATAGTATTTTGACCCCTTCAGTGTCAAACATATTACCCAAAGGGTTTAGATTGGAGGAGAGGATAGTGAATGTAACCTTTTTATTGTTCAATAGTGCATTTGATCTGTTCAGTGTGGAACATTCTCCCCAATATGCTTTACATTGGAGTGGGAATAGCTTTTATTATGTTTGTAATGTATAAGAGTTTCAAAGAAGATTTTAGTGTTAGTGAGAGTGCTGTATTTTAAAATTAAGAATGTAAAATAATGGATAGCTGTTGAGAGGAATAGGATAACTAGGAAGGTGTTACTGAAGTATTGTATATTTTGTAGGATTTGCGGAAATTTGATAGCCGGTGCAAACACTGATAGACTCTTGTCGATTGTGTTTGATCTGTGGTGACTGCCGTTTTTTTTTACCAGTTAGAATTAGGTGCTGCAGTGCAGGTGATGAAATGCCTATTGCCAAAATAAATGCTATATAAAGGCTGCATACTGTGTTGTAGAGTTGTTGGTTTAAAGTGTTTGTGTGTTTTGAGATGTTAATAGTACACTTGTATAGTTTAACATATTTTTAATTGTACTTTTAAAAATTACTAAACACATATACTTATATTGTTTATATTTTTTATATATCACTTTCTTTACAAACAATCATGGGTGGCTCCTCATTAGGTCTTTAGGGGCATCAGGGCTTTTCCCCATGTATTTTAAATTAAATGCTACATTTAATGGGGTAGTGTTGGAGAGCACGAAGGGCAAGATGGCGGCCATGTGAAGACGGTCAGTCACTATCCCTTACAACCATATGTATGAGTTTTTGTGACCTAGGAAATCATGGCTGATATGGTTAAATATTTTTGGTCTTGACCCTGTGGTGCATTGAGCTGATAGGAGCAATTGCTTTGTAGCGACTATGTAGACTGTTGGTTCACATGGGTGCCTTTTAGGCTAAGGCATCATTACGTCCTGGCCCCAAAGACCTTAAGACCCGCTAAGCCCAGCGGGCTAACCTCCTTGCTGAAGACCCATTCAGCGACAACTGCCACATGACGAAAAGAGGGGTCCTGGGTCAACAAGCCTACCAATCGAAGAAAAACCGTGAAGCAAAACCCACAGATATCGCTTATATGCAGCAATTCCCACCCCATTTCAGGTTTTTTCAAACCAGACAAGAAGTTCAGCCGCAGGAGCAGGATGCCCGACGTGGGGGTCAAGAGTGATCATGCCGACCCTGGAACTTAGCTGAGGTGCTTCACAGGGGTCCTGGCGGAACTCAGTGGCAATATATATCTGGCATCTCTGACGACGAGGAGAGTAATGCTCCGCTGTCGCCTCCAGCTACATGCTCATGCAGGAAGCAACCGCATTGGATTAGCCCACCCATGTGTTGCAGCCGGGTGGCTTTAGGGAGCTCAAGACAGAAGCAGATGCAGTGGACGCAGCAGCATCAACAGAATCACCTTTGGGCAAAGCTGTGATCAACGGAGGAGCTTACTGTGATTCTGTAAGTGAGGAGGGGCAGAACATCGTTGGAGAGAGGAAGAATACTACAGTGGATTCACAAGGGGTTGCTGCTGGCACTGGAACAGGTAAGGCTCTTGTTGTTGGCTATTTCTGTAGTGGAGGCAGTCAGGGGTGAACCTGTGAATGCGGTGATGGCAATAGTCTCCAGTGACTTGACACATTCAAGGACACAAACTGAAATGGATGATATAGGTGACCACTTCCCTTTATCTAATCGGACTGACTGGTCAGACGATGACTCTGAAATTAGGCACGGCAGGAAAACTTAGCTTGGAGTATAACGATGGGCAAGAGCAGTTTGGGAAGCAGGAACAGGAATTGTTATTCAGAATCCCCGATGCCCGGCTGGATCTACCTGTCACTGTAATAAAGTAGGATCCTTACAGCAAGAGGAGAGCACTGGGACGAAACAGGTTGTTAAAGGCCGTGAATTGTTGCAGGACTATTTAGTGCCAGCCTGTTTTGAGAGGAATGATTCTAGAAGGGGCAATATACCCCAGGACTCCTCTGACTCTGAACACTGGAAACAATCTACCAGAGCATTATGGCGCACTGGGAAGAGACTCCGGCAGACAGCTAAAAGTCCCAAACTGCCTATAGGAAATTGCAAGGCGCTATTCGGCGGGTGGCTAAGACCTGGGTAGATGGGGTGCTAGGAGGTAGGGGAGAAGGGTTGTTGCAGTGTCGGGGAGCAGTGTGAGTCACATGTATGGCATGGGTACTGAGTTCTCTTTCGGAAAGCATGATGAGCATGGCATGAGTAGAAGTAAAGAGCTTAAACAGTTGGTTAATGAGCTCAATTTGAATTTGAAGGGTTGTGTATTCCAGACTAAAATGTGGGAACCGCTGATGTAGAATAGAATTCACTTTTGCATGATTAATATCTGTGGTTTAAATGACAGAGGCAAGAGAGGCAGGATATCCTTGGGGCTTAAGTCCATGAGGCCCGATATCATTTGTCTCCAGGGAACTCATGTTACATGGATGCAAAGGAGGATATTTGAAGAGTTGGGGTATTCACTGCTCAGCTGCACGATGCAAGGGAGCACAACAAGGGGAGAAGCTATAATGGCCAACCGTTTTGTTGGATAAAGGGGAAATCTGATAAAATGGGTAGATGGGTCGTTATGGATCTCCATATCAGTACAGCGAGGGCCACACCATGCTCGATTTAGGGACCTAATCTAGATTACCCTACTGTCTTTCATGCGCTCAATCTGGAGTTAGCAGTGTGGCAAGCTCCTTTGATCTTGCGTGGGTATTTTAACCTTCACATTGAAATTGGTGGGACCAAGGTGGGGACTCTAGGTATTTAGGTAGGAAGCCATTGGTGTTGTGGGCCATTCAGCATTTAAAGATTACAATTTGATTGACGTATGGGGGTCTTTTAAAAAGGCCCGACCCCGGGTTTATGTTTTTCTCTGATCCCCATACTAAGCTAGTGCGTCTTGGCTAGTTTTTTGTCTCTGTGTCTCTAGTGGGGCAGATGGTCGTTTAACTGTTTTCCAAGGTACTGTTGGATCATAATCCTTTAGTGCTGGATAGCACAATTGCTGGTTTTAAAAGGCACCCCAGAGTCTGGACATTTGATAGGAAACCTCTGAATGAGGAGGAATATGTGATAAACGTGCTTAAATGGTTAAGGGAGTTTCTTCAGTTTCATCAGTGAACTACTCCTTCTAAAATGGTTTTAGGCTAGTTAAAAGCAGGAATAAGAGGGGAGACATTAAGCTTCAGTTTAACCAAACAATGTCAAATATATTGGCCCTCATTACAACATTGGCGACAAAAGCCGATTACCGCCGTGCACAAGACCGCCAACACACCGCTGCGGCAGCTGAATTCCGCCACGGTCATTATGACCCACTGCACGGAATACGCCAAAATTCAGACACCCACACAAGTGTGCCACACCAAAGGTCAGTGATAAACTGGCAAAAACAAAACATCCACCGTCACGCCAACAGAAATACACCCACACTATCACGACCCAGGAATCCACGTGGCGGTCTTTCAACCGCGGTATTCCATTGGTGGTACACACCGCCGCACTCAAAATATACACACATTTACAAAACACTACCACATTGGACAATTCCAAATACACACACCTGATACACATACACACACCACTCCCACACATCCAATACAATATAAAACATACACCCACATCACCCACAAACCCCTATGACAAAATTACTGAGAGAAGGCCAAAGAGAGACACTACAAACAACTACCAAGCATCCACAGGCACACAATACCATCACCCACCTAACTTCTACTCACCTCACACAACACACCACTAAATATCACCCCACTTATCACTACACACACCAACCCACACATCACCCACACCACCGCATGGCATGGCAAAGACACCCCAGGTTCTCTGAGGAGGAGCTCAGGGTCATGGTGGAGGAAATTGTCCGGGTAGAGCCACAGCTATTCGGATCACAAGTGCAGCACACCGCCATAGCTAGGAAGATGGAGCTATGGCGCAGAATAGTGGACAGGGTCAACGCAGTGGGACAGCACCCAAGAAATAGGGATGACATCAGGAAGAGGTGGAATGACCTACGGGGGAAGGTGCGTTCCGTGGTCTCCAGACACCACCTTGCGGTGCAGAGGACTGGCAGCGGACCCCCACCTTCTCCCCCACAACTAACAACATGGGAGGAGCAAGTCTTGGCGATTCTGCATCCTGAGGGCCTCACAGGAGTAGATGGAGGAATGGACTCTGGTAAGTCAAATCTTAACTATTACATCCCCCACCCTACTTGCATGCTATCACATACCCTCACCCTCACCCAATCACTCCAACTCCTCACAAATGTCCCAACATCACAAACCACACATCCTAACACCAAGCCCTGCATGCAACAACAAAGCATGGACACCCATCACCAAACCATGGCCACTGCACATACCCATACACCCCCCTAAACCACCATCACACAAGGACCCACACAGGAATGCAAGCACTGGGCTACACGGTCACCCACCCATTGCACACCATGGCACACACAGCTGTAATAAACATCCTTTTATACCCCTGCAGGACCCCTACCCAATGTCACCGGACAGGAGGGTCCACACATGTCCAAACCACCAACAGAAGAGGCCCACAGTGATGACAGAAGCTCTGTCCAACTGGATCTAGATGACTAGTCGATCAGGGACCTCGGGACAGTCGGTTCTCCTGACACAGTCACAGGCCACCACAGAGCTTCCCCCCTCTGGAAACACCAGCACAGCACCCACCCAGTGGGCCCATACCTCTGTCCCCAGGACACGTCAATCAGCAGTGTGTCCACCACTGCAGGGAACCCAGGCTAACCCACCACCCCAACAACAACAGGGACCTGGGGGCAGTGGCAGTGGGCACACGGTCCAGGGGACGGAGGCCCAGGAACACAGGGAAACTGGGAGGCCCTCTCCAACATCATGGGAGCCTACCACCATTCCCAGGAGACTATGGCAACGGTACTGGCCAAGTTTCAGGAGACCCAGCGGCTGCAGGAAGAGCAGTATTTGGGCTTCAGGGAGGAACTCAGATCCATCAATTCCACCCTGGGCACTATCGTAGGGGTTCTGAAGGAAGTCCTCAACACCAGGAGGGACACTGTGGCACAACAAGGGGCCACTGACACTAGCCTGGACGATGAACAGCCCACCACCTCCGCCAGCACTTGAGCACTGAAATAAACACCCTTAAAGCACAAAACAATCTGGAGTCTGTCTGTGATTTCGAAATAGTGTATTAGCAATTACAGTGACAAAATGCTCTTTCAATTGTAATGTCAACATACCTATGTTACACAGCTCTAGTTCATGAGGAAACAAAGCAGATGACACACAGTGGGACCCACATCTGTGAAATCGTAAGGGAAAGTGACAACTCAGTGACCAGTGGAGAGGTAGTAGTGTTAAAGTACATGTAGTAGGCAGGTTTGTATTCTTACCTGTGTCTCACTAGAAGTATTGCAGGATCACAGAGTTCCTGTTGTCGATGTCCTCTTCTTCTGCTTCCTCGTCTTCACTGTCCACAGCTGCCACAACACGCCATCTGGACCATCCTCCTGCAGAAAAGGCACCTGTCGTCACAAAGCTAAGTTGTGAAGCATACAGCAGGCCACGATGATCTGGCACACCTTCTTTGGTGAGTAGAATAGGGATCCACCTGTCATATGGAGGCACCTGAACCTGGCCTTCAGGAGGCCGAAGGTCCGCTCTATAATCCTCTGAGTCGGCCCATGGGCCTCATTGTAGCGTTCCTCTGGCCTTGTCCTGGGATTCCTCACTGGGGTCAGTAGCCATGACAGGATGGGGTAACCAGAGCCACCTGCAAATGGCGAGGGCAACTGTTACACACACACTAACCTGTAGGGACCACTGACTTGCCTCCAGGTGCTCACTTAATAGCCACACACGGTGCCTCTGGAGTTGACCCATCACATAAGGGATGCTGCTAGTCCGCAGGATGTAAGCGTCATGCACTGAGCCAGGGAATTTGGCATTCACATGGGAGATGTACTGGTCTGCCAAACACACCATCTGCACATTCATGGAATTATAACTCTTCCGGTTTCTGTACACCTGTTCACTCCTCCCGGGGGGGGGGTACCAAGGCCACATGTGTCCCATCAATGGCACCTAAGGGCATAGAAGTCACCTTTCACTGTGGGCAAATTCTCCACCTGAGGGAAAACGATGTAGCTCCGCATGTGTTTCAGCAGGGCAGACAACACTCTGGACAACATGTTGGAAAGCATAGGCTGGGACATCCCTGATGCTATGGCCACTGTTGTTTGAAAAGACCCAATTGCAAGGAAATGGAGTACTGACAGCACCTGCACTAGAGGGGGAATTCCTGTGGGATAGTGGATAGCTGACATAAGGTCTGGCTCCAGCTGGGCACACAGTTCCAGGATTGTGGCACAATCAAGCCTGTAGGTGATGATCACATGGCTTTCCTCCATTGTCGACAGGTCCACCAGCGGTCTGTACACCAGAGGATGCCGCCATCTCCTCAAATGTCCCAGCAGACGGTGCCTATGAAGGACAACAGCGAGCACAGAGTCAACAGAACACAAATCATATTCCGAAATTTGGCCTGTATGAGTGTTGAGGCAAGGCCTAGGTATGTGTGACGCAGTTAAAAATTAAGCCATGTGGGCCCCTGAAATGGCAGCTGCCTGACCTCTAAAGTGGGACAATGGGATGTGAGGTAACTGCGCTGGCGTTGTACACCATCGCAGTAGGCGGTCGAAGACCGCGGCACAATTCTGCATTGGTTAACATTGGACCCTAAGGGTCCCAGGAGCCAATGACTATGTACGCCGGCGGTGACGGTACGCACTGCTGCTGACGTGACCGCCATTTTCTATCTGTTCAATCACTCGCTACCTGATCTTCGAGAGGAGAGGACCTACACTGCAAGTGCTGCTGTGACCTCAGTCTGGAAGAGACAATGGCTCGTGCGTCTGGGGAAAGGGCCCTTGCCTTCACGTCGGAGGAGTTGGAGAAACTCGTGGATGGGGTCCTCCCCCAGTACACACTACTCTATGGTCCTCCAGACAAACAGGTAAGTACACTGGGAGCATGCTGTATGGGCTATGCCTGTGTGGAGTGGGGTGGATGAAAGATGGGGGGGGGAGATTGAGGCGTGCATGAAAAGACGGTGAGTGCATGTGCCACATGGCAAGGGTAGGGTTGGGGGCCAATGACTGTGACGGTGCAGTTGGTAATAACTTTCCTTTTTCCCCTGTACAATTCATGTAGGTCAGCGCCCACCAGAAGAAGGATATTTGGCGTGCCATCGCCAAGGACGTCCGGACCCTGGGGGTCTATCACAGACGGAGCACCCACTGCCGTAAGAGATGGGAGGACATTCGCCGCTGGAGCAAGAAGACGGCAGGGCCCAGCTGTGGATGGCCTCCCAATGTGGGAGGGGTGCCCGTCACACCATGACCCCCCTGATGTTCAGGATCCTGGTGGTGGCGCACCTGGAGTTGGATGGGAGCTTGAGGGCATCACAGCAGCCACAAGGGGGTGAGAACACTCTCATTCTGCTGATTTTGCACGCAGTGGAGGTGTGTGGGTGGGGGAGGTGGGCTGTGGGGTTCCCTAGGCCAGGGTGAGTGTGCTAGTTAGGTCCCCTTGTTCTGGAAGACCCTGTGGCACCCCACCCCACCTGTGTACAGTGCCAAGTACACCTAGTCAGGCTCCTGTGACATCCATGTGTGCAGATGTCAGCCATAGCCTTGTAGGTCATGTCCCAGGGATTGAACAGTGGAGCCCAAGTGCGCGGTGTAGTGCAGGGGGCTTCTGTGTCTGTCGTGTCCACCAACGGTAGCGGCAATGCATGCACTCAACACGTCTTTCTTCTGTCATTCCCCACCTTTTTGTGGTCTCCCTGTTCTTGTGTGCATTAGCATCATCAGGCGGAGGAGCAGTGGCAACGAAGCAAGAGGGAGCTGCATCCCACATGGCCCTGGAGGGCGAGACTACGGACTCGGAATTCACCTGTGGGACGGAGGGCGAGGGGAGCTCCACGGCGGGGACAGGAGCTGACACCAGTGATACGGACTCGTCCTCTGATGGTAGCTCCCTTGTGGTGGCGGCCACATCTGTGCCCCTGCATCTACAGGTACAGCCGCCACCACCCCACCAGCACCGCCCTCCCAGCAGCCCCTCAGCCTTTGACCTGTGCCTGCTCACCCAGGAGGGTGGGCATCACCTTCGCCCCAGGCACCTCAGCCCCTGCCCCAGTCACCCCTGCTGCCCTCAGTGAGGAGGCCATTGACCTCCTCATGTTCCTCACTGTTGGGCAGTCTACCATTTTGAATGCCATCCAGAGTGTAGAAAGGCAGTTGCAACAAACAAATGCATTCCTGGAGGGCATTCATTCTGGTCAGGCGGCCCTTCAGCGAGCTTTTCAGACTCTGGCCTCAGCACTGATGGCAGCTATTGTCTCTAGCCTCCCTCCTCCAACTTCCTCCACCCAGACCCAATCCCCTCTACCTCAGCCTATCACAAGCACACCTTCGGACTAGCATGCACACACGTCAACACACAAGGGAAGCTCAGGCAAACATAAGTACCACACATCCCACAGGCACTCACACAAGCATCACACACATGCAGACACACCAACATCCACTGCCTCCACTGTGTCCCCCTCCTCCTCGTCTCCCTCCTCCCTCCCAGTCTTGTCTACACTCACACCTGCATGCGCTACATCGACAGCCACTACTTCCATCACCCGCACACACACCACCACACCCAGCTCACATGCACTCACCACCCCCACTACCATTCACACGTCCCCTGTATCCTCTCCCAGTGTGTCTGTGACGCCACCTCCCAAGATACACAAACGCAGCCACACACCCACCCAACAGCCATACACCTCACGACAGCCTACAGCGCATGCACCTTCACCCAAAGTCACCAAACGAACACCTCCTACAACCACAACCTCTTCCTCCACTCCCAAACCCCCTCCAGCTACCTGTCCCAGTGTTCCCAAGAAACTTTTCCTGTCCACCCTTGACCTCTTTCTCTCACCTCCCCACCCCGTCAGTCTCCTAGGGCCCAACTCTCCAGGTCCCAACCTAGCACCTCAGCCCCAACATCTCCGGGACCAGTGGTGCCTGTAGTCACCGGAATCTGGAGTGCACCGGGCAGCAGGGCAGCCAGTGTGGCACGGAGCCACAGCACGGACAGTCCCCCACCTGTCAAACATCAGAAGTTGGCCAATGCCCGGCGGGAGAGGGGGAAGACTCCAGCCACCAAAGCCGCTCCCAGGGTTACAGGTGGGAGTGTGGAGTCAGCTGCGACACCTTCCAAGGTGGGGAAGGGGCACAAGAAACTCAGCAAGTCTGGGAAGAGCAGCACGGCGGAGAAGACTGCCATCATCCCCGCTGCCCAGGAGGCCACCGCCATCATCCCCGCTGCCCAGGAGGCCACCGCCAGCACCAGCCCTGCTGCCCAGCAGGCCACCACCATCATCCCTGCTGCCCAGGAGGCCACCGCCATCCTCCCCACTGCCCCAGGAGGCCACCGCCATCATCCCCGCTGCCCAGGAGGCCACCGCCAGCACCAGCACCAGCCCTGCTGCCCTGGACAGGACCGCCAGCACCATCCCTGCTGCCCAGGAGGCTAGCACCAGCCCAGCTGCCCAGGACAGAACCGCCAGCACCAGCCCAGCAGCCCAGGACAGGACCGCCAGCACCAGCCCAGCTGCCCAGGACAGGACCGCCAGCACCAGCCAAGCTGCCCAGGAGGCCATCGCCAGCACCAGCCCAGCTGCCCAGGACAGGACCGCCAGCACCAGCCCAGCTGGGCCATAAAGGACCGCCAGCACCAACCCGACTGGGTCATAAAGGACCACCAGCACCGCTGGGCCAGACAGGACCGCCAGCAGCTGAGTCACTGCCAAGGACCTCGCTGCCACAAGCACCGCTGAACAGGACACTGCCGCCACAGGCACCGCTGAACAGGACAATGCCGCCACAAGCACCGCTGAACAGGACACCGCCGCCACAAGCACCGCTGGCCCATGAGCGCCAAGGGCACTGACGCTACTGAGTCCGCCACGAGCAGGATGAAGCACTCTGGGCACAAAGCCCCCTCCAGAACCAGTGGAGATTTACATCCACTACCTCTGTCCTTGGCAGGATGAAGCACCCTTGGCACAAAGCCCCCTCCAGAACCAGTGGAGATTTACATCCACTACCTCAGTCCTTGGGCAGGATAAAGCACTCTGGGCACAAAGCCCCCTCCAGAACCAGTGGAGAAAGGCATCGACTACCTCTGTCCTTGGCAGGATGAGGCACTCTGGGCACAAAGCCCCCTCCAGAACCAGTGGAGAAAGGCATCCACTACCTCAGTCCTTGACAGGATGAAGCACTCTGGGCACAAATCCCCCCTTCAGAACCAGTGGAGATTTACATCCACTACCTCAGTCCTTGGCAGGATGAAGCACTCTGGGCACAAAGCACCCTCCAGAACCAGTGGAGACTATTATCCACTTGAGAGACTGTGGCTTTGCACTCCCCAGGATTGAACAGTGGGCAAACAACCCACTGTAAAGACTTGAGAGACTGTGGCTTTGCACTCCCCAGGATTGAACATTGGGCTAACCACCCACTGTAGAGACTTGAGAGACTGTGACTTTGCACTCCCCAGGATTGAACAGTGGGCATGTGGCCCCCTTGTGGATTTGGCGTTGTGCACTCAACCGGCTGAGGAGCCCCCCCTTTCCCTTCCCACTGAGGTGCCTGTTTTATTGCTATCTGATGCCCCTGCAGTGTTCTCTCCGTCATGTTCGGGGATTGAGTGTGGGCCTCGCCCATGCCGTGTGGGCCCAGTGTTCCACGGACTTCAATGGAGCACTACCTGGACTACTATTCTTGGTGTATATATTTGTTAATAGTGTATATATATTTTTGCGTACTGGGTTTTAATATATTACAATGGTTACACTCATTTCCTTTTGTCTTTGCATTCTTCCGGGGGGTTTGGGGGGTGTAACTGTAATGTATCATGCTGTATTAGTGTGTGTGTTGTAGTGGGTGAGGGTGGGGGTGGGGTGTTGCGTATGTGTGTGGCTGTTTTTTCGCTCCCCCCTCCCCTGTGTCGTAGGTGCAGTACTCACTGTGGTCTTCGCCGCCGGCGTTCGTGATCCTGGTAGAGGAGCAAGAAGATAATGGCTGGCAGGATCTGGAGCTCAGGTTCCATGGCGTCCGGATTCCTCGTGGGGTGTGTAGAGGTGAGCGTTTTCCCTTCAAAGTCCTGTTTCCGCCGTGTTTTTGTTCACGGTGAATCTGCCCCGGAAAAGGTGGCGGATTGGTAGGTTTTGATACTGTGGGCGCTACATTGTCCTATGCCTGTCTGTCGGCGGTGACCGCCATGCTGTTTGTTGGTACCGCCGTGGTGGTCGGAGTGTTGACGTGGCTGTCTATGTTGGCAGTTTCTGCCATGGTCGTGATTCCATTTTTTTTTCCGCCAGCCTGTTGCCAGTCTTACTGCCGCTTTAACACCGACCGCCAGGGTTGTAATGACCACCATTGACTTTTGAATTAGCTAAATTTATTCAGCAGGATTGTTGGAGGAATCATGAAGGACATCTCAGTATTTAAGTCTAAAATCAATGTTCAGTACAGTAAGGAGATGGCAGGCAAACATCAAAGTCACAGGGCTGATTGAGAGTGTTGGGAGGCTGTTGGTACATCGTCTTAGGCAGAAGGGGGCAGAAGGTGGCGTTGAAGCTATTGAAGATAAAGAAGGGGGGAGGACCGAAATTGCTGCAGAGATTCTTGAAATCTATGGCAGCTATTATAAACAGATATATGTGGAGGATAGCTTCCCACAGGCAGATAGTTACTCTAAGTTCTTAAAATCAGTTGAGATGGTCTAATTGAATAACGAGGAAAGAGCACTGCTTGAACTACCAATCTCTTGTGAAGGGATAACGGCTGCGGTAGGCTCGTTGGCCAGAGGGAAGGCAGCAGGGATAGATAAGATTCCCTTTGCGTTTTATAGGTTATTCCTCCCTGAGCTCCTAAAGGCCCTGTCTTTAACTTTTCTCGCTGCTGAGGGAGATGGGGCAGTATCTCCCACCTGGGAGGATACTAGCATTGTGGTTTTCAAAGAGAAGGGCAAATCCCCTTTGAACCCGGGGTCATATTGACCCATTTTGCTGATCAATGCAGATTCCAAGGTCTATGCTAAAGTTACGGCTTGCAGGTTAGGGAAAGTAATTGCTAAGGTTGTCTCTCCTCGTCAGCATGGGTTTATACCAGAACAGGCCACTACTGATCGCAGAGAAAGTCTCTGACCGAGTCTCTTGGAGTTATCTTTGCAAGGTGCTGAGGTGGAAGGGACTTGGTCTGGGCTTTATTAACTCTATAGGGCTCTTTATCAAGCCCCCAGGGCTAGAGTGCTGATCAAGGGTAGTGGATCGGGCCTGATCCCTATCACTAGGGAAAACGAGGCAGGGATGTCCCTGCTCACCCAGAATATTTGCTCTACATTTCGACCCATTTATTACCAGGTTAGAGAGCAATATTAGGATTCTAGCAGCCTCTGTGAGTCAAATGCAGTATTAAGTGCTGGCATATGTTGACGATATACTAGTTGCAACACCTGATCCCTGTAGCGCCAAAAGGGCTATAGAAGCAGAAGCTAGTACATCAGCTTAATTGCAGGATACCACCTCAATAAAGACAAGACTTGAGTGCTCAGCACTGAAGGCCTTAACCCTGCTGGTCAACATCGCTTTGAGGAAGTCACTTACCTGGGGTGACACTTACATCTAGGTGAGAGACAATACCTGAAATAAATCTGGGTCCACTGCTGAGTAAGATCAAGCAAGACTTGCAAACAATTAATAATTTGCATCTAACTTTAATGGAGAGATGTAATGTGTTAAAGATGATGGTAGCTACTTAGAACCATACAATTGGAAATCCATTGGGGTTGGTTTACTCGACTGGAGAGTTTGTGTTTTAGTTTCATATGGTAATTCAGGAAGTCTAGGATGGTGGAGAAATATATGGTCCTTCCTAGAGGTCGAGGAGGTTGGGAAGTGCTTAGTTTTTGCTTTATTATTGGTTCTGTGTGCTACAGCACTTTTGCGGTCTTGATCACTGGAAACACTCATAATACTATTCCTGCTGCATTATCTTCTATTTATCCACTTATAATTGGCTCAGAGGTCAAGGGCTGTTCTTTAAGGTACTTAAAGAGGAGTAATAACCCTAGGTTCAAAACTGTGGATGGGGCATTTAAGGTGTGACGCCCAATCAGCAGGATATTGAACATCTTAATAATTAACCTATATACCCCTCTTTGGAACGCCCGCTTTGCCAAGTATATCTCAAGATGGCATGTTTAAACGTTATGAGGCCTGTGGGATTGAGAAGTCGGGTGATCTTTATGAAAAAGGGCAATTTTTTTTTTCAGGAGCTACAGGATAAGTTTGGGCTGATGATGGAGAAATCTTATATGTAGTTCAAATTCGGAAACATCTTAGTAACCTAGACAAGAATCAGCTCTCTGTTGCCGAATGCCCGGTAATGGATCAGGTTGATCAAGGATGTCAATTCTGGCAGATTTACAGTCTTTGAATAGAACACCTCACTGATGATAGGGAGTCTCAGAATTTGAGGTTGGAATACAGGAGGGGGTAGAAGGTCTAATAATCTGGGATTTCTTAATGACCTGCAAGGAGATATTTCTGAATGCTGGCCTCGAAAGTCAAAATTTTAAGACAACCTTATATTTATATTACACACCAGCAAAATTGTTCAAATGGGGCAGGTGGCCGAATTCAAAGTGTCATAGGTGTGGGGCCAAGGTTTGCCGATATAATACACAATTGTGTCTTGCTCTCGGCTATTCAATTTTTTCAGGGCGATTGCGGACTCTGTTGGCATGAGTCTGAATTTTCAAGTGTAGATTACACCTCAGGTAGAACTTTTAGGGATACGTGGGGAGCAGGGGCATTCAAAAGCAGGAAGTGATCTGCTATTTGTGGCAATGGCCACAGCCCGTATGTGTTTAGCTGCTGGCTGGTTTAGCCCAGATGCCCCCTCATTTACAGAGGAGCGGTTACGCTTTCTTGCTGTATGTAATATGGAAAAAAGTCTTTATGAGCTAAGGGGAAGCCACGCTCGAAAGAGTGTCAACTTAACTTGGGCACCTGTGGATGCATAGACGTAGCGTGTCAACAGCAAAGTTATAACCGGCCTCGGTACCAGTGGGGCAGGGCCCCTTGCGCCTTAAATAGGCAGTCTAGGTTTGGGCTGTTGTGAGTGTTATAGTTGAGGAACATCTTGATTTTATTTTTTATTTTTTGGTATCACAGTTTATCGTTTTCCGGCTCTGAGAGTTGATATTGTTTTTGTTTTGATGCTCAGCTATAGTGTGTATTCATTGAAAGCCGCAATGTATGCATTTCCAAATGGTTGACATATTGAAACTCATGTTTGCAAAGAATTAATTAATAATTTGTTTAAAAAAATAATAATAATGGGGTAGTGTTACACTGGCTGGGTGCCTTTCTGTATTTGTGTGACAGTGGGGCTTAATTGACAGGAGGGACTCCCCCAAAGTGGCCTTGATTAGAAGTGTGCGTGTCGAGTTGGACTAGTGACTTTTTGTGACCAGCATCGGCACTTGAGGCCTCTCCTACTTCTGCAATGTTGATGAGCCTCTAGATCACAACCACAGCATCCTGGTCTCTTAAGAATTGTTGGGTTGTACGCTACAATTTCCTGACATTCATATGGTGGCATTTGAATCGGCAAGACGCGCAATTCCTTTCCTGTGCTTAAATTCATGTTATTCCTTATACGCTACCATTTCTTGACATTCATATGGTAGCCTTTGAATCGGCAAGACGCACAATTCATTTCCTGTGTTTAATTCATGTTATTCATTGTACGTTACCATTTCTTGGCATTCATATGGTGGTATACGAATCGGCAAGACGCGCAATTCATTTCTTGTGTTTAATTCATGTAATTCATTGTGTGTTACCATTTCATGACATTTATGGGCTGACATTCGAATCGGCAGAACGCGCAATTCCTTTCATGTGTTGAACCCATGCTACTCTTCATGCGCTACCATTTCATGACATTGACTTGGTGGTACTCAAATCGGCAATACACGCAATTCATTTCCTGTGTTTAAAATCACGATGTTCATTGTGCGCTAGCAGTTACTGTCATTTACTTGGTGGCCTTCGAATCGGCAAGACGAGCAATTCATTTCTCGAGTTTAACTTATGTTATTCATTGTGCACAATCATTCCATGGCATTTACAACCTTTGTAAAAATCTGCAATGTGGGCAATTCATGTTCCTGCAATTTAAGAAAACTAAAGTGCTAGAATTCTAGATGTGATATTGTATGTGCATAATAAGTCCCTCAAGCATGATTCATATGGTGGTATAGAAATCATTCAGATTATTTCCTGATCCTCATGCAAAAGTCTATACTTGAATTTGAAAGTTGTATTTAACCTTTCTTGGTTCCTCACAGGTATCCAGCCATCTTGAAGCCTAGTTATTTAATTCCATGCTTAGTTTGTCCATGTTTTCAGTATGACAATGCTTAGAGTCTTAGGGGGTCATTCTGACCTCGGCGGTAAAAGGCGCTTACCGCCGGTCAGAAGACCGCCATAACACCAGCGCGGGAAACCGCCACGGTCATTCTGACCCGCAACAGGCAAACTGCCAAAAACCCGACATCCACAAAAGTCCGCCACACCAACGGCCAGCGAAAAACTGCCGATGACCAAACCTCCACCGTCACGGCAACAGAAATATGCCCATCCCATTCCGACCCACGAATCCACGCGGTATTCCATTGACGGTACACACCGCCGCGGTCAAAATACACACACAGCTCCAAAACACTGCCACATTGGACATTTTGAAATACACACACCTGATACACATACAAACACCACTCCCACACACCCAACACAATATAAAACACACACCCACATCATCCACAAACCCCTACGACCACCATTATTTGACTAAGGCCAGAGAGAGACACCACCAGCTAGTACAGAGCATTCACAGGCACATAACACCATCACTCACACAACATCCACGCACAAAACACCACACACCACCACACTCACCACACTCATCACCACAAACACCACCCCACACCTCATCCACACCACCCCATGGCACCCCAAAGACACCCCAGGTTTTCAGACGCTGAACTCAGGGTCATGGTGGAGGAAATAGTTTGGGTAGAGCCCCAGCTCTTCGGGACACAGGTGCAGAACACCACCATTGCCAGGAAGATGGAGCTATGGCAAAGAATAGTGGACAGGGTCAACGCTGTAGGTCAGCATCCACGTAATCGGGACGACATCAGGAAGCGGTGGAACGACCTACGGGGGAAGGTGCGTTCCATGGTATCCAGACACAACATCGCGGTGCAGAAGACTGGCGGCGGACCCCCCACCTCAACCCCCAGAATTTACAACATGGGAGGAACAGGTCTTGGCGATCCTGCATCCTGAGGGCCTCGCAGGAGTATCTGGAGGAATGGACTCTGGTAAGTCTAATCTCAACTACTTCATCCCCCCCCACCACCGGCATGCCAAATCATACCCCCACCCTCCCCCCCACCCCCATCACACATCCTCCTTGCTAATGTCTCACCATCACAATCCACCCATCCCCACACCAAGCCCTGCATGCGACGACAAACCATGGACACCCATCACCTAAGCATGCCCACTGCACATACCCATCCCCCCCCAAACCACCGTCACAACAGCCCCCACAAGGGAATGCCAGCACTGGGGTACACGGGCACCCACCCATTGCACGCTATGGCACACACAGAAGCAATAACCATACTCTTATACCCCTGCAGGACCCGAACGCCACGACACCGCCCAGGAGGGTCCAGAAATGTCCATTCCCCCACCAGAAGAGTCCCACAGTGATGACAGCAGCTCTGTCTCCCTGGATCCAGATGACCAGCCCAGCCCATCGGGGACCTCGGGACAGTCGGTTCCCCTCAGCCACAGGCCACAGCAGACCTACCCCCCTGGGAACACCAGCACAGCACCCACCCAGCGGGCCCATGCCTCTGTCTCCAGGACACGTCAAGCAGCGGTGTGTCCACCACTACAGGGCACCCAGGTTAACCCACCACCCCAACAACAACAGGGACCTGGGGGCAGTGGTAGTGGGCACATGGTCCAGGGGACAGAGGCACAGGGAAACAGGGGAACTGGGAGGGCTACTGTGCGACGGGGGGGACAGGCCCAGGGAACCCACTCTCCACGAGGCCCTATGCTCCATCATGGGAGCATACCACCACTCCCAGGAGACGATGGCGACGGTCCTGGCCAGGTTCCAGGAGATCCAGGTACTGCAGGAGGAACAGTTTATGGGGTTCAGGGATGAACTCAGAAACATCAGTTCCGCAATGGGTACCATCGTTGTGGCTCTCAATCAGATTGTCAGCACATTGCGGGACCATGTGGCACCACAAAGGGCCCCTGTCACTGGCATGGACCAAGAACAGGCTACCACCTCCGCCGGCGCTAGTGGTCAGGAGGCCCCGACACAAGAACAACAGGCCACCAGAACCCCACCCCCTGCAGAAGGAGAACCACCCCGCAAGCGGGGCCTGAGATCTAGGAAGAAGACAGAGTAAGATGCCAAGACCCCCGCCAGGAAAGGATACCCCCTGATTGTCATCCCACTGTCCCACATTGTCACCCTGTCCAACCTTAAACTGCCCCTGCTCCACCTTCCACAGGCATATGGACAATGCACCTGTGAGACTGAAAATCTGGACTCTGCCATGGACATTCCTCCACCATCACCCATCACCGAATTGCAACCATTACCCAAAATTGAGCACTTTAATAAACACACTTATTGCACAAAAATAATCTGGAGTCTGCCTGTATTTTTGAACAAATGTATTACACAGAACCGTGCCAAAATGTCCAGTTACATTGTGATGACAACATACCACTGTCACACAGCTGTAGTCCATGGGGAAACAAAGCAGAGGTCACGGAGTGGGGCCCACATCTCTGAAATTGGAAGGGAAAGTCACAACTCAGTTAACATACACTGGGGGGAAACTCAGACAGTAGAGAGGCAGGAGACTTTAAGTAAATGTAAAATGCCGGTGTTGAGTCTTACCTGTATGTCATTGAAAATACTGCTGTATTACTGTGTCCCTGTTGTCTGTGTCGTCCTCTTCGTCTTCCTCCTCTTCACTCTCCGCAGGCTCCACAGCTGCCACAACACCACCATCTGGACCATCCTCCTGCAGGAAAGGCACCTGGCGTCGCAAAGCCAGGTTGTGAAGCATACAGCAGGCCACAATGATATGGCACACCTTCTTTGGTGAGTACATTAGGGATCCACCTGTCATATGGAGGCACCTAAACCTGGCCTTCAGGAGGCCAAAGGTCCGCTCGATCACCCTCCTAGTACACCCATGGGCCTCATTGTACCGTTCCTCTGCCCTGGTCCTGGGATTCCTCACAGGGGTCAATAGCCATGACAGGTTCGGGTAACCAGAGTCACCAATTAGCCACACACAGTGTCTCTGAAGTAGTTCCATCACGTAAGGGATGCTGCTATTTCGCATGATGTACGCGTCATGCACTGACCTAGGGAACTTGGCATTTACATGGGAGATGTACTGGTCAGCCAAACAGACCACCTGGACATTCATGGAATGATAACTTTTTCTGTTCCTGTACGCCTGTTCACTCCTGCTGGGGGGGACCAAAGCAACATGTGTCCCATCAATTGCACCTATGATGTTGGGAATATGTCCAAGTGCATAGAAATCACCCTTCACTGTAGCCAAATCGCCCACCTCAGGGAAAACAATGTAGCTCCGCATGTATTTCAGCAGGGCAGACAACACTCTGGACAACACCTTGGAAAACATAGGCCGAGACATCCCTGATGAAATGGCCACTGTTGTTTGAAATGACCCACTTGCCAAAAAATGGAGTACTGACAGAAGCTGCACTAGAGGGGGGATCCCTGTGGGTTGGCGGATGGGTGACATCAGGTCTGGCTCCAGCTGGGCACACAGTTCCTGTATAGTGGCTCTGTCAAGCCTGTATGTCAGTATGACATGTCTTTCTTCCATTGTCGACAGGTCCACCAGCGGTCTGTACACGGGAAGATTCCTCCATCTCCTCGCAAGTCCCAGCGGACGGTGCCTAGGAAGGACAACATGGAGCACAGAGTCAATCAATCCACAGGTACGTTCCCACAGCTTGCACAGTACACGATTCTCAATGCATTGAATGGCTTGTATGAGTATTGATGCAAGGCCTAGGTATGTGTGACGCAGTAGAAATTAAGCCATGTGGGTCCTTGAAATGGCGGCTGCCTGACCTGTGAAGTGCGACAGTGGGATGTGAGGTCAATGCGCTGGCGTGGCACACCGTGGCCGTAGGCGGTCGAAGACCGCGGCGCAAAGCCGCATTGGTTAACATTGAACCCTATGGGTTTCAGGAGCCAATGACGATGTGCCCCGGCGGTCGCGGTACGCACCGCTGCGGTACGCACCGCTGCTGTACGCACCGCCGCGGGCGTGACCGCCATTTTCTATCTGCTTAATCACTCGATACCTGATCATCCACAGGAGAGGACCTATACTGCAAGTGCTGCTGTGACCTCGGTCTGGAAGAGACAATGGCTGCTGCGACTGGGGAAAGGGCCCCTGCCTTCACTTCTGAAGAATTGGAGAAACTCGTGGATGGGGTCCTCCCCCAGTATGCGCTACTCTACGGTCCTCCAGACCAACAGGTAAGTACACTTGGGACCATGCTTTGTGGCCAATGCCTGGGTTGAGTGGGGTGAATGAAAGATGGTGGGGAGGGGAGCGAATGAGGCATGCATCAAACGACAGATGAGAGCATGTGCCACATGGCAAGGGTGGGGATGGGGGACCACTCACATCAAGCATGCAGAAGGTGATGATTTTTTATTTTCTCCCCCTGTACATGTCACATAGGTCAGCGCCCATCAGAAAATCGACATTTGGCGTGCCATCGGCAAGGACGTCCGGACCCTGGGGGTCCACAACAGACAGGGCACCCACTGCCGGAAGAGGTGGGAGGACATCCGCCGCGGGAGCAGGAAGACCGCGGAGGCTCTGCTGGGGATGGCCTCCCAACGTAGGAGGGGTGCCAGTCGTCAATTGACCCCCCCTGATGTCCCGGATCCTGGCGGTGGCCTACCCCGATTTGGATGGGCGCGTGAGGACATCACAGCAGACACAAGGGGGTGAGTACAAGCACATTCTGCTGATTTTGCGCACAGTGGAGGTATCTGGGTGGGGGAGGAGGGCTGTGGGTATCCCTAGGCCAGGGTGATTTTTGTAGGCATGGCCCTGTGCCCCCACCCCCCACCTCTGTAGGTTGCCTAGTACAGCTATTCATGGCCCTGTGTCACCTATCTGTGGAGTTGTCGTCCATAGGCTTGTAGGCCATGTCCCACGGATTGAGTAGTGTACCCCAAGTGCGCGGCGTAGAGCAGGGGGCTTCTGTGTCTGTCCGCTCCGCCAACGGTGTCGCCAATGCATGCACTCAACATGTCTTTGTTTCTCCACCCCCCCCCCCTTTTTTTGGTGGTCTTCCTGTTCATGTGTGCATTAGCATCATCAGGCGGAGGAGAAGTGGCATCGGAGCACGAGGGAGCTGCATCTCACATGGCCATGGAGGGCCATGCAACTGATTCGGACTTCACCAGTGAGACAGAGGGCGAGGGGAGCTCCACAGCGGGGACATGTGGTGACACCAGCGACACAGACACGTCCTCGGAAGGGAGCTCCCTTGTGGTGGCGGCAACATCCGTGCCCACCGCAACAACAGGTACAGCCGCCACCCAGCGCACCAGCTCTGCCCTCCCAGCAGCCCCTCAGCATTCGCCCCGTGCCCGCTCACCCAGGAAGGTGGGCATCTCTTTCGCCCCAGGCACCTCAGGCCCTGCCCCAGTTACCCCTGCTGCCCTCAGTGAGGAGGTCATTGACCTCCTGAGGACGCTCATTGTTGGGCAGTCTACCCTTTTGAATGCCATCCAGGGTGTAGAAAGGGAGGTGCACCGGAGTAATGCATACCTGGAGGGCATTCATTCGGGTCAGGCTGCCCATCAACGATCGTTCAACACTCTGGCCTCAGCACTGACGGCAGCCATTGTCCCTGTCTCCTGCCTCCCTCCTCCAACTTCCTCCACCCAGTCCCACTCCCCTGTACCTCTGCCTATCCCAGACACACCTACAGACCAGCCTGCACACACCTCAACTCCCAAGGGAAGCTCATCCAGACATAAGCACCACACATCACACAAGCATTCACCCAAGCAACATCCACATGCAGACATGCCAACAGCCACTGCCTCCTCTGTGTCCCCCTCCTCCTCGTCTCCCTCCTCCCTCCCTGTGACGTCTCCACTCACACTTGCATGCACAACATCTTCAGCCACTACGACCATCACCAGCACACCCACCAGAACACTCCGCACACGTGCAGTCACCACCCCCACTACCATTTACACGTCCCCTGTGTCCTCTCCCAGTGTGTCTGTCACCCCCTCTTCCAAACCACACAAACGCAGGCAGTTACCCACCCAACAGCCATCCACCTCACGACAGCCTCCAGCACAAGCACCTGCACCCAAAGACACCAGACTTGACTCTCCTACAACCACATCCTCTTCCTCCACTCCAAAACCCACTACAACTACCCGTCCCTGTCTTTCTAAATTGATTTTCCTTTCCAACCTTGACCTCTTTCCAACCACTGACCCACCCCCTCCATCTCATAAGACTCCAATCAGCACCTCAGCCACCACAAAACCTGGACCTACATGGACAATAGTCCAAGGATTTTGGAGTCCACCACCTTCAAGGCCAGCGACTTCTGCTAGCAGTAAAGAGACGGCCAGCCCACCCCCTAAAAAAAAAATCCAAGAAAGCCAGTGCCCGGCGCGAGAGGCCAAAGACAGCAGGCTCCAAAAGCACTACCCTGGCACCGTCAGGAAGTGGGGTGCCACCTGGCACACCGCCAAAGGGAGGAAAGGGCCACAGACGAGCAGGGAAGGGTGGCAAGGGCAGCACGCCCGACAAGTCCGGCAGCAGGCGAGCTGCTCAGGAGGGCCCCACCAGCCCAATTCCAGGTGTGCAGGAGGACACCCACGGGCCCGGGACGGCAGCACAGGAGGGCCCCGCAAGCGAGAAGACAGATGTGCACGAAGGGCCCGGCAGCCACATGTCAGGTGGCGAGTAAAATCCATGTAATGGCCGGATCTGGTGACCTGGACACACATGTCAAGAACCGCTGAACAGGGCCCTTGCAGTCAAGCACCGCTGAACAGGGCCCTTCAAGTCAAGAACCGCTGAACAGGGCACCGCCGCCTCAAGAACCGCTGAACAGGGCCCTTCCAGTCAAGCACCGCTGAACAGGGCCCTTCCAGTCAAGCACCGCTGAACAGGGCCCTTCAAGTCAAGAACCGCTGAACAGGGAACCGCTGTCTCAAGAACTGCTGAACAGGGCCCTTCAAGTCAAGCACCGCTGAACAGGGCCCTTCAAGTCAAGAACCGCTGAACAGGGCACCGCCGTCTCAAGAACTGCTGAACAGGGCCCTTCAAGTCAAGCACCGCTGAACAGGGCCCTTCCAGTCAAGCACCGCTGAACAGGGCCCTTCCAGTCAAGCACCGCTGAACAGGGCACCGACGTCTCAAGCACCGCTGAACAGGGCCCTTCCAGTCAAGCACCGCTGAACAGGGCCCTTCAAGTCAAGAACCGCTGAACAGGGCACCGCCGTCTCAAGAACCGCTGAACAGGGCCCTTCAAGTCAAGCACCGCTGAACAGGGCCCTTCAAGTCAAGCACCGCTGAACAGGGCACCGCCATCTCAAGAACCGCTGAACAGGGCACCGCCGTCTCAAGCACCGCTCCGCTGGGCCCTTCATCTCAAGCACCGCTCCGCTGGGCCCTTCATCTCAAGCACCACTCCGCTGGGCACCGCCGTCTCTGCACCGCTCCGCTGGGCACCGCCGTCTCAAGCACCGCTCCGCTGGGCCCTTCATCTCAAACACCGCTCCGCTGGGCCCTTCATCTCAAGCACCGCTCCGCTGGGCCCTTCATCTCAAGCACCGCTCCGCTGGGCCCTTCATCTCAAGCACCGCTCCGCTGGGCCCTTCGTCTCAAGAACCGCTCCGCTGGGCCCTTCATCTCAAGCACCGCTCCGCTGGGCACCGCCGTCTCTGCACCGCTCCGCTGGGCACCGCCGTCTCAAGCACCGCTCTGCTGGGCCCTTCATCTCAAGCACCGCTCCGCTGGGCCCTTCATCTCAAGCACCGCTCCGCTGGGCCCTTCATCTCAAGCACCGCTCCGCTGGGCCCTTCATCTCAAGCACCGCTCCGCTGGGCCTTTCATCTCAAACACCGCTCCGCTGGGCCCTTCATCTCAAGCACTGCTCCGCTGGGCACCGCCGTCTCAAGCACCGCTCCGCTGGGCCCTTCATCTCAAGCCCCGCTCCGCTGGGCACCGCCGTCTCTGCACCGCTCCGCTGGGCCCTTCATCTCAAGCACCGCTCCGCTGGGCCCTTCATCTCAAGCACCGCTCCGCTGGGCACCGCCGTCTCAAGCACCGCTCCGCTGGGCCCTTCATCTCAAGCACCGCTCCGCTGGGCACCACTGTCTCTGCACCGCTCCGCTGGGCCCTTCATCTCAAGCACCGCTCCGCTGGCACCGCCGTCTCTGCACCGCTCCGCTGGGCACAGCCGTCTCAAGCACCGCTGGCCCATTGGCAGAGGGGGCAGGCCCGCATCTGTGTCGAGCAGGGCTGCACGAAGCACTCTGGGCACCATGCCTCCTCCTGAACCAGTGGAATCTATTATCCACTTGTGAGACTGTGGCTTTGCACTCCCCAGGATGGCACAGTGGGCAATCCACCCACTGTAGAGACTTGTGAGACTGTGGCTTTGCACTCCCCAGGATGGCACAGTGGGCAATCCACCCACTGTCTGGACTTGTGAGACTGTGGCTTTGCACTCCCCAGGATTGAACAGTGGCCATGGAGGCCCCTCGTGGATCTGGCGTCGTGGACTCATCTGGCGGAGGTGCCCCCACTTCCCTTCCCCCTGAGGTGCCTGTAGTTTTGCTATCTGATGCCCCTGCAGTGTTCTCTCCATTGGAGGCGGGTATCCTGTGTGGGCTTTGCCCATGTGTTTAGGCCCATTGGCTCACGAACAATGGCTGATACCCAATTTGGACAGGACAATTTACATATGTATATATAGTTATAGATGTTTGATATATTTTTTTACTTAGCCGTACAATATACTTCATATTTCATGATCATTTTATTTTGTCTTTGCATTCTTCCGGGGGGTTTGGGGGTGTCACTCTGAGTTGTTGCTCTGCATTGATGTGTATGTAGTTGTAGGTGAGGGTGGGTGTGTCGCGTATGTGTGTCCCCGTAATTTTTTGCCTCCCCCCTCCCCTGTGTCGTAGGTGCAGTACTCACCGTTGTCTTCTGCGCCGGCGTTCGTGCTCCTGGTAGAGGAGCAGGAAGACAATAGCTGGTAGGATGTGTAGTTCGGGTTCCATGCTGTCCAGATTCCTCGTGGAGTGTGTAGAGGTGAGCGTTTTCCGTTCGTAATGGCTGTTTCCGCCGTATTTTTATCGGCGGGGCTACCGTCCCGGAAAAGGTGGCGGATTGGTGGGTTGTGATAGGGTGGGCGGTACATTGGCTCCCGCCTGTCTGTTGGCGGTGACCGCCGCGCTGTTTGTTTGTCCCGCCGTGGCGGTCGGAGTGTTAAAGTGGCGGTCTCTGTTGGCGGTTCCCGCCAGGGTCAGAATTCCATTTTTTTTACTGCCTGCCTGTTGGCGGGTTGGCCGGCGCTTTAACACCGACCGCCAGGGTTGGAATGACCCCCTTAGCCTAGTACTGATTAATATGATATAATCTTGATATTGTGTGTTTTGACCTTTTGCTTCCCACAGGTCTCCTTCCCAGCCGTTCCCTACCTAATCCCCTTTCCCCACTTGGACTCTTAGACTCTGTGACATTCTAATCAGAGTATTGGAGCTGTCTTGTGGTGGAAGTGTTGGGAATGTGCACAGACCCCGAGGATCTGGTGACTCTGACAGTAGTGTATTGTTGCTTCTCATTCTGCATCAGGCAGAGGATGTGGTGGGCTTGGAGTAGAGGCTTTGCATGAGAGTCAGTCCAGTCCTGCTTTGTCTATTCGGGGCCCATCAGCAGCCATAAATTTTGAAGCTACCAGGTTTAGAATTATGAAGTGTAATGCATGAAAGAATAAAGGCTGTCTGCTAAGAAAGCTGCACTCCCGCTGTTGTCACATTTAGAGGGTGATTGTGTGATGTCTACAATTGTCCTTCTTCAACCACAGGAACTTAAGAAAACACTGAATTATATGAAAGAACTTCTGACTGTGGCTTAATTCATGTTTATTGGAAATTACTCAAATGAAATTGTAGGCCACCAGTTAATAGGATTGTTGCAGTAGCAATGACGTAGAGCACATGCATTGTTTCATTTTTTTAGCTGAATAACAGATGCATGGTTTAATATCATAGATACATGCCCAACTGGTCCCCATATTTAATTGACACATTGGTCTATGATATTCAATTGACTACTAAACTGTGACATTCAAAATTATGCAATTTCTCTCCCCCAACTCTTAGGGCCTTAATTGTCGCACTTCAACTGACCCACTTGTCTGCATGTCTAATTGATGCACCGGTCTATGATATTCAATTGACTGCTAAACTGTGATACTCAGAACTATGTAATTTCTCTCCCCAAACTCTTAGGGCCTCATTTTAAGGCTGGTGGGCCGCCTGTCAGCCCGTCAGCCCTGTGGAAAGAAGACTGCCACAAGGCTTGTGTCCCCATTGCGAGGTTTCCTCTGGGGTGACTGGAAGAAACCAATGTTGCACACAGGGTGCCCTCAGCACTCCTGGCATATGCACTGTCTGCCGTAGCAGACAGTGCGCATTTCAAAGGGTGCTGGGCAGAGGGACTCAGCACTGGCTTACGACCAGCCTATATAAGGAGGTGAAACCGCCATGGAAAGGCTGGTTGAAAGTGGAGTTGTGATCAGCATGGCGGTACTGAACTAAGCGCCGCCGTGGCTGACCACTTATCCGACCGCCATCCCCCCTGGGGGGGACAGTAGTCTTGAGGCATTCCCACTTGCCAGGTTTGTACTGTGACGGTGGGACTGAAAGGAGTGCTGCGGGCCCACCGCCACCACAAGTGTGGCAGTCTGAAGACTGCCACACTTATAAAGAGGACCTGAGAGCCTCATTATGAGTTTGGCAGCCCTGACTCCGCCATGCCGACGATGGCGGTCTGACGGCCGCAGTCTTAGTGGTCTTACCGCCGCATTACGAGATTAGCGGGACGAGGTACTGCAACCAGTGGGGAGACCACCGGCACTGCCAGCCCAGTGGCGATCGCCATGTTGGCGGTCGGTGGAAAGGTGCTGCCGTACAGCAGCACAGCCAATCCGACCACCGTGCACCTCATAATGGCAGAGGTGGCGTGGAGACCGCCAGCTTTGAGCTTGGGGAATCAAAGGAAATGGGGGACTAGCTCACTCATTTCCTTCTCTTTCTCGTTCTGTATGGTTTGATGTCTCTGGAGGAGGGGTGCGGCGATTCCTACATAGAGGTCATTGCTGTCGTCCAGTCGGCTGGTGATGAGGGCTTGTGTCATGGTGCATCTCATGTGTAGGAGTAGCCACTTGAAGATCTTACGTAGCATACACAAAGTAAGGAAGCACACGGAGGAGACAGTATTGATCTGTGATTTTATGGTGATCTTGTTATCAATAATGATTCTGAGGTTTCTGGCATGGTCGGAGGAAGTGGTGCGAGTCGTAGGTCTGATAACCACCAAGAGTCATGCCATGTGTTGATACTGTTGCCAAAGATCAGTACTTCCGGGGGGCGTGCTCTGGCCGCCGTGTGTAATGGCTGCTGGTGAATGCGCTCTGCGCGCTGAAGCTGAGCCCGGGGGCCTGAAGGAGCTATTGGAGGTTGGGAGCACCTCCGCAAGCTGGGAATTGTCTGCTCACCCTGGCGGCGAGCGTCGGAGGGGGCTTTTCTCCCCGCCTGTGCAGAAGTGGGCCCTATGCCGCAGAAGGAGGGAGGTAGACCCTCCACTGCCACTGGAGTACAACTTCGCCAGAGGGACCAGTGAGGATTGTGACATGCGAGAGGAGGCGCGCCGCAGTGACCTACCACTCACGGTGTAGGGATCGTTTATCAACCTGGATCACGTTTGGGTTCGTAAGCAGGTGTGTGCCTATGTAGCCTGACCCTTGGAGTGCCGGGACTTGTGAGATGGGGGTTCATCATCATAGTGAAGTGACAGACTGTGTGAACCGGGTGCTACTGAAGGGACTGACCCTTTGCGTTGACTCTTTGGGTGCGCACCCCACCTCATTTTGACGTCCCCCTTGAGAGTGTGGCCGGCTTGCATCGAGGGAAATCACCCTCTCTGACCCCACACACAACCTAGCCTGGCACTTTTCATCAAGATCGGGCCTACTGCAGAGGGTCACGGTTGGGAAGTGGGCACGCCAGGAGTGCAGCGTGTTCGGTTTACCACCTGCAGGAGCAGCTGCGTCCACATAGGAGAGGTTCTTATGCTGATTTTCCATTCCTCTGAGACGACTAAGCTTCCTGCACAGGCACAACATAGCCCCATAACCATGAGGGTCTCTTGCAGTACCGCTCCAGGACCCCATCTTCTCCGAGGTGGCGATGCCAGGTTGGAAATCATCGGGCAGACACTCCCGACAACTACTGTTCTCAGAAGCCATCGCACTACCGAAATCCATGGCGGCATACGTGACCCCTCCTATCCCTGTGTCCCAGACGGCCAACCCCCAACCCGCCAATGCCACTGCCTGCATCCTACAGGAAATCACAGCAGTGGGACGGCATCCAAGGCAATGGACTTGAAGATTTCAGACCTCTCTGTGGCCTCAACCTCCATATGGGCAGATATAGCCCGTTTCCAGGTAACAGTAACAGACCTCGATCATCGCCTCACAACCGTTGAGCATCACATGGCGAATCTGCCAGCCCCGGACGAGGAGATACGGTACCTGCAGATGAAGATCACAGACCTGGAGGACAGAAGCAGGAGAGACAACGTCTGCTTTTTTGGCATACTGGACCACAAAAAAGGATCCAACGTCAAGGCCTTCCTTAAAAATTTCCTCCGTGAACTCACGGGCCTTGATTTTTCCCTGCCGTTGGAGTTTTAAAGAGCCCACAGAATTGGTACTCTGCATAAAGCACCCCCTGGGTGGCCACCCCCCATCTCCGCATGTTCCCTCTGCCACGAACAAGCCCGTCAAGTCATTTCAGTGGCCAGATCTCAGGGCCCGTACCTTTCTGAAAGGTCAGGAAATACGGGTGGCCGCGGACTTCTCCAGAGTAATGAACGAGAAACGGAAAGCATTCTTGGCACTACGACCTCAACTTAGGCAGCTGGACATCAACTTTTGCATTTTCGAGCCTGCCCGTATGTGGATTACCCTCGATGGGAAATCAAGAGACTTAGTTGATCCCGCAGACCTTCGTTCCTTCCTGAATGACCTCACTCTGCATCCCATGGACCACACTCCTGCCCATCTGAGAACAGATTCTCCGACCCTGGAGGATCCTTCTTCTGTTGCTCCTTCCCACCACCACGCCGCCTTGCAGAAGAGAGGACGGACCTATGACTGCACACTAAAATCGAAAGAAGGCAGAGAACATGCTCTTCAGGCTGTGATTGCCCTCACCCAGGATCAAGACAGAGACAAATCCCGATCCCTTCTGAAACCTTTAACGACCGTGGAACGCCCGTAGTGCTGATCTTTCATCACAGCCAAGAACCCTTGCTCTCCTGCCAGAAACATGTACTCTCCTGCTGGACAGATAAGTGACCAGTTTGCTAGTTCCTGCTTCTCTCTATCCTCGTTCTGATAGGAGCTGGCCATATTATAACTATTATAACTATTGTGACTATTGTCTTTGCCGCTTCTGTTGATACTGTCTGCCCTATGCACGGAGGTACTAGCGCATCTGGTTCGCAGGGAGCATCCTGTCCTTTCTGGGGCTTTGTCGATGACAGGGCTTTGGGGATGTATCACAGGCCAGTTGCCTCCTGTTTCCTCCCTCAATTAATATTTCTGGTTACGATTTACTCCAGCTAGTATGTTGTATATACTCAGTCTTATGAGTACTGTATGAGCTCTTTTGTCTCGAATTCGTTGCTAGTATTATGTGGGGGGACAGGGACCCTCCTTCTGCTGCCTGCCCTCCTCCTGGGATGTCCCCCACTGGTCGTGTTGGTCCGAGCCTACCCTCCCCACAATCCACTGGAGACCAGACCGTGTCATGAAGGCTGATACTAGAATCTGAGTGACTTGCTCTCTTGCCTTCTTCCTCCCCCCAACGTTAATAGCCATTACACTGGGGAGTACCTCAGATGACACAACACAGTTCTTCCCGCCCCCCACATCCCGGAGCCCCCCAACTTCGCATCACTTAGCCAGTCTACCTCGACTTATCTTACCACTCCCTCTGCGTTCTCCGTCTGCCGTCCCTGGTTCATTGATGCAGGCCCTCTTCATCTTCCTTCCCTCAGGGACCCTTGCCCGATGGGCTGAATTGGAATACCGCCAACGTGGAGGTCCCCTAACTTCTCTCAGATGCCATCATCCCCCATAGGGCAGTTGTCCTCACAGCCCCAGCCCAGGGCATACCGGGCTACACACGTCCAGGTTCTATCATGGACCCTTCCTCGATGCTCTCTCTGTTTTTTTTCCCTGATACATTATACATCATGTTCTTCCCCTCCCCTCTGCACTGTCCGAGTTTTTTTACTTAACGACACTCGCTCCTGGTGGTTTGCGGGTGTCCCAAAATTGAGCTTAATGCTCTCTTTACAACACAAGCGGAATATGTGCTGCAGTGACTGAAAGGTCGCCACTGTGAGCATGGGGAAAAGGCAGGGAGATTATTGTCCACTCAGCTCCACCAAAGGGAGGCGGCGTTTGCCATCCTGGCCCTGCAAGGCACTGATGGTAAAGATATTACCCACCCCCAAACGATCGCGGATGAATTTGGTCACTTTTGCCAAACCCTCTACACCCCCGAAATGGTGGAAGATTAGGGTAAGTTGACCACCTTCTTTGAGAAGGCAAACCTGCCTAGTCTTTCGGAGGCTGGCAGGGCCTTATTGGATGGAGATATCAGGAAAAAATTGATCCAACAAGCGATAGCCAAGCTTCCTTACCACAAAGCTCCTGGAGAAGATGGATTCTCAACAGAATTCTATAAATGGACTGTGGCGGATACAATCGACGCCCTATATGAGGCCTTCCGTGGAGCAGACCAGTCTGGCTCTCTACACCCCCTCTCTAACAAAGCCTCTATAATAGTGTTACCCAAACCTGGGAAGGACCCCCTCCTGTGCACTAGCTACCACCCTATAACCCTCCTCAACGGAGACTTCAAAATATTGGTGGGAATTCTTGCGGCCCGCCTTAAGATAAGAAGGTCATCCCCTCCCTCATACACCACACTCAGGTGGGCTTTGTACCCAGACGGTCTCCTAGGATTAACTTACGTACCTTACTACTCGCTCTCTGGGCGACACAAGACTCTCGGGAGGAGGCTTGCTCTCTCCTTGGACGCAGAAAAGGCGTTTGATCGTATAGAGTAGTGGTACCTCTTTGAAACTCTAAAACGATTTGGACTTGGGACTAGCTTTATCAACAAGGTGTGTTTGTTTTGTGACTCACCAACAGTACAGGTCAACTGTTGAGGGTTTCTATCCAACACCTTTTCCATCAGAAGGGGGACCTGTCAGGGTTCCCCCTTGTCACCACTACTATTTTTGTTAGCCGTAGAACCCCTGGCGGCAGTGATCTGTAGATTGAGTCTCATAACTGGAGGGCCCATACCAGGCGGTAGTTCCACCATTTAACTTTATGCTGACGATATCTTACTAACCCTCACCGACCTGGCTGGGTCTGTACCAGCACTCCGAACCATTTTAACTGATTTTAAACTCCTCTCTGGTTACCAGATTAACTGGCACAAGAGCGTGGCGTTGCCCTTGACCCCTGTGACGGTAAGCACGTCTGTGCAGGGCTTCCCGGTCAAGTGGAAGCGGTCACGTCTACAATATCTGGGCATCCACATCAACAGAGGATTGGCGAATATGTTGGCTGATAACCTGGACCCGCTGTTAGCTAGCATGAAAAGAGATTTTGATAAATGGGTACATCTGGGTCTCTCTATCTGGGGCAAGGCACAGGCGGCGCGCATGGTGATACTGCAGAGATTCCTCTATGTCCTGGGCATGCTACCTCTACAGATCCCCTTGTCACAGTTAGAGAGGCAGACCGTCGCATCCGAACCTTTGTCTGGGGATGCTTACCCAGGACTACACTTGTCACCCGACAGGGATGCAGGGGGCTTGGTTTTCCCTCCATTGAGCACTATGCCCTCGCATTACACCTCTCACAACTGTCCTTCCTTTTTCCGGGAGTGCTGTATCTGCCGCTGTGGGTGGAGATGGGGCGGACACTCTTGCACACCCTACCGGGCCTCAATGTGCTATACAACTCAGGAAGTTCGTCCTATCAATCATTTAACCCTATAATTAGAGCCATGCGGAACTCCTGGCAGCAGGCGCACCGCCTATTGGGGGTGGATTCATGCTCATGGCCCGATCTGGGGCAACGCAGGTCTCTGGATAGGGGGAAATACTCCTAGGAGGAGTGGTGATAGAAGGGCCTCTTGCGAATTGATCAACTTCTAACTGGTGGCCAACTAAAGTCTTTCGCAGTTCTCTGAGAGGAATTTGACCTCCCCGCCCATCACTTGTGGTGTTTTCTGCAGCTCAGACACTGTCTTATGAGACACTTGGGGACTCCTCCCTGGCGACTTCCCCAATCCCCAGTACTTCACTACTTGGAAACCTGGGGCCTCTTCCGAGGAGCATTTCAGGAATGCATGCCATACTGAACTGTCATATATTCCCTCTCCCCCTTTTGTTCCCTCACAAGGACAAGTGGCAGACGCGTCTTCAGATAGAATATGAGTTAGAAGACTGGGCGGATCTGATTGAGGCAAGAGATCGTGGGGCTCGAGAGGCTAGCTTAAAATTTAGCCTTTTCAAGACCCTACACAACTGGTACTGGACCCCTCAGAAACTGCGGTCTGCAGGGTTACTGCCCCACGCCTCCTATTGGCGGTGCCCTCACGCTTGCTGCAACCTCCCTCACATCCTGCATGATTGTCTCACTATCCAACCCTTCTGGCGATCGGTGGGGTGCACCCTTAAGGAGATGTTACCCCTGCCAGCCCTCCTCGCCCCTTCCCTCTTATTGTTGCACGATGTCAGTGACTTGTGCGACCTGTCCTGACCACAGCAACGTTTACTTCACACACCATTATTATGTATCCTCAGACATTGGCGCTCGGAAACTGCCCTTACCCACGGGGAATGGATCGCCGCAATGTATTAAGCTTCCTCTCATGAACAGATTATCTATAGCCTGCCGGACAAGGTAGAGGTCTTCCTTCAGACGTGGGCCGCCTTCCTTACAACACCGCTAGATTGAGCGCTCCATTGCATTATAGTTGGCTCGCTCTGAGGTGCATGGCGGCGATCCCTCCATCTCGGGAGCTACACACACGTACATGCGCAAATCCCACCACACCCGCTATCAAATAATATAATGTACTGTACCATCATTTGTGAATATATATACCTGTGATATTCAGACATGTGGCCGTGCAGGAGCTTCGCCTTACCTCAGCATGGGCAGCATCCACATCGACTCCCCCTTCCCTCCCCTGCCACCCCTTGGTTATTACTCCTTCTCACGTTCCTTTCTCCACTTTCACTTTATTATCCTTTTCCCACGCTTGTCTCCACTCTACTACTCCCCTCCCTCTTTTTAACTCGGGACCACGTATAGACGAGGACTCTTGCTTTCTGATACCCCCTTGTTCTTAGCTCCTCCCCGCCCCTTCTCTCTCCTGTTTTCTCTAACCACCACTACATCATGTCCTACTCTTCAACACTCACCCGCGACACCCTATAAGACCACAGCGGTCTTTCTCCTTTGCTTAGCGCTCCCCATCTCTTCCTCCCCTCTTCCCCCTTTGCACTTCTCCCTGTCTTTCCATCATTCTGGTTCTTTCCCTTGCACCCCTCTCCCTCCCCCCACCCCATCCCCGATCCCCTACTCTTCCCCTGTCGACTCCTCCTCCCCCCCCTTCTTTCTCCTGTTGGTATATTATATCATTCCTTCTACCATCCTGACACTTTTACCCACCGCCGGATCTCAACCCCAACTCCTGCGACTCCATGGTTTGGTGCCACTATACCCACGAAACGCAAACCCAAAATCCCCCTATGGGGGGGGCTAGACCACCCCACCACTATATAACTACTTCTCAGTGAGTTCCTGCCCTGTTGAATCCATTTAGGTCAAGACAACATTCACAGGAGCCTCGTGTGGTTCTGAGGCAAGTCAATTGACATTATCGTTCCTCTCTTTCTAGAGACTCTGCACCACCTCTATCTAGAATCTGAGGGAGAGCTAGGAAAATACTGCACAAAGCGTTAGGGCTCACTGCACCTGCTACCTCTAAGAGACTCTGATATGTTACAGGCCATGTTGGACTTTTGTTCTTCTTTACCTGATGGAATGCTCATGTGTTTCTGTACATTGCGATTCCACATCTTTGAACTGTTATGAATGCCCCACCAGTGTTGTATAATTTGCATGGTGGAAGGACTATGTAATGTCTTAATGGTTCTCTGAATAAAAAATAACAAAAGTTACAACACAAAGATCAGTACTTCTGTCTTGTCTGTATTCAGCTGCAGGCAGTTGTTCTTCACCCAGTCAGTGATCCTTGTCATGCTTCTGTGGAAGTTGGTTCTGGTGGTGGAGGGGTTGTCTGTGAGTGAGAGGATAAATTGTCTCATCTGCGTAGGAAATTCTGTTGAGACCGTGGTATCGGACGATGTTGGCCAGCGGGGCCCTTATATGTATTGAAGAGTGTGGGGCTCAGGGATGATGCTTTTCAGCGTAACTGGTTATCCAGGGCTGAAGTTCTTTCATTTCCTGTTTGTGGTAAGTGGCGGTAGCAGGGTTGGAGGTGTTGAGGGTATCCGCCCAGCTAGTCTCTGAGATTTTGTTCCACCTCCAGTCGGGGGCGCTAGTCATCTTGGGCTGGAATTGAAGGGGCTGGAGATGCTGAAGTGGACGATGGAGTGACTGGTCCACATGAGTTCTGTGACATGGCTGTATTTGATGCTGTTGCTGGAGGTGGAAATGGGGTCCAGCATGTGTCCTGCGGTGTGCGTAGGGTCGTCGACAATCTTGGTCAATCCAAGGTTGCTCATACAGTTCAGGAGCTGTGCAGCGCTGTTGAGGTTATCAATGTGGAAATTGAGATCGTCGAGGAAGATGTAGTCCTTGGGGTCCAAGGGTAGGGGCGCAATGAAGTCTGCAATGGTGTTGCAGAAGCTGGAGTGCATGCCTGGTGATCGGTATGTAAGGGTGCCACTAATGTTATTTTGCTGTTCGTGTGGAGCTTCAAATTAAGATTTTTCATGGGGGTGGTGGTGTTGTCGGTGGTGGTGGTGCCTGTATGGTCTCTTTGTGGATGATTTCTGTTCCTCCTCTCGGCTTGTTGGTGCAGTCCTGGTGAGTGATTTTATATCCATTAGGGATCACTGTGGCAATGTCTGGGGTGGATGTGGGGTTGAGATAGGTCTCGGTGAGGAAGACGGTGTAGGGTGTGAGGGTGGCGATGAGGTCCCATAAATCGGTGTAATTTTTCCATATTGAGCGTGTGTTGAGAAGTGTGCATGTGAGCTGGTGTTTTTGTTCAGATGGTGTCTGTGGAGTGTTTGGGGTGAGGCTGGTAGGTGGGCTAGTGTGTGTGGCAGGTCATGTGGCAGTGAGTGCAGGTTAAAGTACCAAGGTGGAGCGTGGGCTGGTGCAGTGGCAGTGGTTGTTGTGGTGTCCGGGGTGGAGGGTGTAGAGCTCTGCTATGATGTATCTTCAGTGGGTGGGAGGGCCAGGGGTTGTGGTGCTTGGCGCGGTCCAGGTGCAGGTAGGCACAGAAGGGCTTGCCTTTGGCAAGCCAGTTGCACGCCCATTTTGCGCATCTGCTGCATGGTTGCACTGCGGGCTGCCTTAAGTGGGCCCTCGGGTGGGCGGGGCTTCTGTTGGTGGGAAGAACGGTCAGTGGGAAAATCCAGTCAGGAGAACCCCAGTGGGAAAACCTAGGCAGCTGCAGTGTCACTGGATCAGTCTGGAACAAGCAGGAACTGGAAGTCACAAGCAAGTAGCAGTCTAGGTGCCCAGGTGCCTATTGAGATGGTCGCCCTGCAACCTGCATTAAGTAGGTCCTGGGGTAGGCAGGACCTTTGTTAGGGGGAAGAGCGGTGAGTGGAAAAACCCTGTCGGGAAAACTCTGGCTGGAAAACCCAGGCAGCTGCGGTGTCACTGGATCAGTCTGGAAGAAGAAGAAGGAACTGTAAGCCACAGGGAAGTGGCAGGCTAGGTGTACAAATAATCTTCATTGCCAAGGCAGACTACCTCTCCTCCATATTTAAAGATCTCTGCCTGCCTGTCAGAGACCTCTGTCTTTAGAGGAGGCAAGCAACAGCGGCTCATTTGAAGTTTGAAAAGTGCCAACCACGTTTCACACAGCCACTTAGCAAACTTTATTTTTTTTAAATAAACTCCCAAAGCAGACATTTTGTCTATAAAACAAAAAGGCAATCAGACGTGACATGCTTGGACTTTTCTACAATTTTTGGGGGTTATTTATGTTTTTTTCTCTAAGGACTTCTGGGCTTTTCCTGGCAGTCCTGATGGGGAAAATGCACATTAAACCCTCCACCTAGTCTGATGTACTTACACTTACGGCCCTAAGTCTGTCAGGCTGTTGATGTAAGTTTTCCATTGGCAGAGCCAGCGGGGTACACCACTGATCGAACCTTTATGGCCTGTTCGATTTTAAATTGAGGGGTTGGACAATCAGTTTGGCGGATACAGTGCTCCACCATGTTTGTATTAGAGTTCTATGTCCATTAAATCCTAAACCAGATCCAAAGTGCCTTAGCAACTTCCTTCATTGAGCTTTGCCACTTTCCATCTACCTTTAATACATTACATATGGTCTAGGTTGGCATTTAACATACACATTTCAAATCCTGTCAATACCTAGCTCCAGAACCTCTACCATGAATATCCTTGGTGAGGGATCATAGCCCCTAGTGACACAAGCTGGGCTTCAGAGCGGTGTGACAGCTGCACTGCTTGACCAGTGCTAGCTTATCCAACCACTTCAAGTGAGATAGAATCCACCTCTCTGGGGATTTTCCATTCTCTACTTCCTGTTCCCAATATACTTTGCAGTTCAAATCACCCATGTTACAGGCACCTTTAATACCAATATAGAGAGCATGTTCGGGTGGCAGAATTGATTTTCCACCTAAGTGGACTATTTTAATTCAATTTATGATACTTAATGCTATGCTGAGATTAATTAGACAGGACTTCTTTCCCCAAGCTTTTCAAATCAGCAACTAGCACTTCTGTGTTTTAAGCTTTTTGTATTTCTCCACTTTGTGAAACACAAAAAGCAATAAATTAATGTTTCTTCCTACATCTGCCAACTTCTGTCTACCTAAGTCAATGGTCTATTGATCTAAAACGTTTCAAGCCAAATGCAATCCATGGGTCAGAGTCCTCCCTACTACTTTATTTCTCTTTTCTGCTCTTGCTTGTAAATATGGGCATGTTTCCTGGAGTGGCTAGTTAGGAACTGGAGAACATGGTTACAGCAGTATTTTCTCCCTCCTTGATTAATGTGCTGAGTTTTCACCTAATTGTCCTACTATAAACCCTCATCAATAGCTCCTCTTCGGCCAACCAGACCTTGTTTGGCTGTTTCAGTCTTGCACTGCATTGTAAGGACATAGGCCTTGATTTAGATATTGACGAACATGTTACTCCATCATAACAGTAAAGGATATCCCGTCCGCGAAAATCTTATTCCCATTAGGTCCTATGGGATTTAGATTCAGGCGGACAGCATACCCGTCACCGTTGTGATGGAGTAACCCATCCGCCAATATCTAAACCTGGTCCATATTTTGGTGGGCATATACAGTAGCAGCACCATTCACAGAGAACATAGGGCTATGCGCCTTCAATTGCTGGTTAGTAGTAAATAGCAGCCGACCGACTAAAACCAGTGACCGACTAAAACCTCCTACTTTGATTACCCGAAGAGTAAAAGTAGTCATACATTTATTGTAGCTGTGGGGGATTACATTGCAGGTGCACAGTGAGTGTCTGAGATTCCAGTGTCGCATTTAAATAAATGTTTCCCTAATTGCCTTTGGGAGTAGCTTAGGGTATTGTCAAGGTGTACTGAACTGTTGTGGTTATAATCTCATATTTTCTATTGAATTGTTCCCTTTTTACATGCTGAGGTGTACACTATCTCATTCCATTGCCCAATTCTTTTTAACTATCTTTTTACCATCTTTATGGCACATAAATCTGTATTCTATCTTAATTGCATCTAATTACTTTTGTGCATAGTTGTTTTTATCTTTTGAAAAGTACCTACATTTTTGAGGTTCTGTATTTTTACTTAGCATAGATAAAATGCATGCTTGTATTTGTTGTTCTTTGTCACTGGTTTTCTCTTCCTATATCCTTACCAGGGGATTCAGAATTATCTTCTGCATGGATATACAAAATTTGTGGAACCTTCCTCCCCTGTCTGAAACTATCAGAAGCTTCAATTTTATTTAAAGCACAAAGAAATCAGTTTGTTGTCTTCTGGATATACACAAAGCACTGCAGAATCACATGAAGATGTTTCAAGAAATCGCACCACAAAATCATGCAAAAAACATTATATATTTGTTTGAACTCTTTGTAGGTCTTGAATGCAAGCAATTGACCACAAGTAACTTAAAGGACCAAAGAAAACCAAACCAAGCCAGTTGAATGGTTGCACTTGCAAACAGGGAGCTTAGATAGGTGCTTGCTGCCCTACCTATTGTGGACCACTCAGTTTTGGGGGTTACAGAGGAGAGGACCAGCTGTCACAGCATGTCAACTTTGTAAATACAAAGAGAATCAGTGCAAATTTTATTTGTTTTGCAATTCTCATTTCCGTAGGCAAGGCAAGGGGGTAAAATCTCCAAAAGACATGTCCGCCTTTGACCAAGGTGAGGAATAATTGAAATACTTCTTGCCCTTTGGGAATATGTGGGGTGGCTAAAAAATAAATCCCACTATTCTGCAAAGTGGGGGATGTTGGTCAAATTCAGTTCCCACCAGCCCTTGGGAAATAGAAGGGGCATAGCTGATAGCAGGCTTGGTGTAAAACCTGTATGATCCCTGGCAAGGTGGAGTTAGGGGCATTATCTTACACAGTCCTTAGACACTGCCTGGAATGTCTATAACCAAACCACTCTGGCCCTGATTTAAGGGGGCCTAGCGCCCCTTTAGCACCCACTTAGCGTAATTGTTTTACGCTAAGGAGGCGCTAAGGTACCTTTTCCTCGCCCCAGATTTACAAAGTGATACAAAGCATACATGGCGTCACTTTGTAACCCTTTTGGGCTACATTATGCCTGCACCAGGCATAATGTATGCAAAGGGCAGGCATTAAAAGGAGGCACATCATTGTTTTCAATGGGCCTCAATGAGCTTTGCAGGATTAGCATCAAAAACATTTACGCTAATCCTGCAAAGCTCAGAATTAGCGTCAAAAGGTTTGATGCTAGTTCCCTTAATTACCACCATGATGCGCCGTATCTTAGATCTCAGATACGCCATACACATGGTGGCATTAGATGGGCACTAAGGGGCGCAAGAAAAGTGTGCACATATACATAGATATAAAGACATACAGTTAGATGTTGAAGGCTTGCATTCTGAATTTCATGCCCATATTTCAAAGCAAATAAAACATAGGTGATGAAGTTATTAATGGTGTAAAAATTGGATGATCCCTGAGTTGTCAACCATACCTACAGTGGTGCAATAGGAATTAGAAGTTTTAGATGCCGCACATACACCTCAAATCCTATAGCAGAACTTGAACCCATTCAAATCACTGCCTAAAGGTTGGTAAAGCACATATCAGAAAGCTTTCTTCTAGGCATATCAATACCATTCGTGTAAGAAACCTTTTGTATATGGTTTGGACACTCCGAGCTTAGCTCCCTAGGTTTTTGACTTTTACATTCATACATGTTTCATTCACATGTTATTCATATTTTTTCAGCAAGCCTGTTCATAGCTATTGTTTTACAAATTTTATCAGCTGACTCTTCTAGTAAGGCAGAGTTCACGCTACACATTTCATCAGCCATTGTACATCATGTTATCTGTATCTTTGTCCAAGGCTGCCATGTACGTTACATGATATGCTAACTTGAATTGCCAGCCAGGAGCCAGTTTCTATACTCGAGACACATCATTACATCAGGAGTGTCCTCTGAAACTGTATGGGTTATTATATAAACAACACATAGGCCTAAAGAGGGTAGAGGGCATTCAGGTCATGACTGTTCCAGTGCATGCACCACACTACAGACAGTTTGGCTGATCCTGGCGCTGCTTTTTTGGCTTCCTGAGAGGATTGCCATCCAGACAACAGACAGACCACTGCTATTCTATTCAGGTATCAGGTTGGGGCTGATCCCGTAGGTTGGAACAGGCAGAAGTGTTTAAACCACTATGCTTCCAGACCTATGGGGTAGGGTTTTGGTAGGAATCTCTAGACTCCCTAGGCTTTCTAGAATCACATAAAATAGTCGGGTTGTTCATCTCCTTCACTTTGGTTGTAATGACGATTACCGTGTTATGTTTCATCTGCCTTATTATCATAGTCCATGCTTTTCACAGTAGGATGAAATCGCTTCACTAAATGTATTGAAATGCAGTTTGTATCTCGTGTCTTGTCTCGGCATGAATGAGCAACTGAGTAACTGATTGAAAGGGTATGATCTGTTTCCACTACTTCCCTAAGGAGTCAGAGAGTTAGGTTCAGGTTGCCACAAATCACCTCTCCCCTGACAGAGTTGGGTAAGGCACTGCTAGCTAGCCAGGAGTCAGGCCGATAGCTGCCCCAGCAGTGTGGAGTTGGCTCAGCCTCCAGCAGTTGGTGGTACTGCCGCCCTAAATGTTCAGACTTATTACCAAAATAGGAGCTGCATGACATGGTGCTACCAATGTTAGGTTAAGAACTCATTTAATGGATCTCCTGATTAATTCTCTCTTGCATGCCGAAGGCACCCTAATCACCTTTTGTACGGAGACGTCCATGGTGTTAGGGAAAAATCATCTTCAGCTATGTAGGTAATACCTATATAAGTCTATTGGTTGTTCAAGCTTGAACCCTAAAAGGATACTCAATTTGGCATTTTCATCTCTAAATCATGTTTTAAAATATGACACAACCACAAACAGTAGTCATTCAAGTAGACTGTAGACAAGCTGTTACATAACATTTACTTGCCAATGGGAGTGGTGATGGTACTTTTGTGGTAGAAGCCCAATGCGAACAGAGCAGATTCTATTCCTGGATCACTTTTCCTGCAGTCGATGCAAATACAAACAATTTTCACACTGTACCTAATGTACCAGTACAATACAGAGCTTATAACTATTTATACATTCCACTATCATAGCAAGAACATCAATATTTGTTTCAAGCCACCCTCCCACATGTAGTTCAGCATGTTAGATTATGTCCCCTCAGCAATGAAGGACCCACATGGACAGTATTGGCCACATATAACCCATATCCAAATGTACATAATCTGCGGGCAGCATATTTGCGACCCTTATATAACAACTTAGCAAGCTTATATTGATGCATAATACAGTTTGCAATGCAAACTTTGAATACTGGCCAATGAGGGCTGGTACAGCCGCCCAATGATTAGCGACACCGGGGATAAACCTGGTAAGTATCAATGCAATAATGGGTAAAGATTCACCAAACGTGAAGAAATTCCATTTTAGATTGTACAAAAAACAAACCAGATGAAAGCAGTATTACCCTATACCGGACCCAAGATAAACAGAATTCTCACATTACGCTTGCCATTTGGGATGGTTCCCTCTACAGATGACTGTGCCTCTTGGGGAACACTATTTGCTGCAGTCTATTCCACAACAGATGGAACACCAATACTCTAGAACCTTCCAGAAGTGTTAAAACAAATAAATAATGGACACCGGGCTCTCCTGCCCTTGAATTGAGGATGAAATTAATGGTTAATTTTGCCACAGTCTCCATAATTATTTTAGGAAATGTTGAAGGAGAAGCAGCAGTGTTGGCAGTTCACTGGTGGCTCAAAGACTTTCCACAAGTTGATCAGGAGCCTGAGCTACTAAAATGTATCTCCAAGACTTATACTAGTATAGGTCAGGATAGTTTGGGGACCAGACCAAGTAGGCCACAACTTAAAGGTAATTGCGAAAAGGATAATGCCAAGAAAACTCAAGAAGGTTCTAAAAAATGATGGGACAAACAAAAATCGAAAAAAGGTAAAGTCAAACACGGGGAATCTCCGCAGTCCTCCGACAAACACTATCATGCTAAATCATGATAATTTGAAACCCCACAACAGATATCGGTATTCTGAGACATGCCTTTATGCCCTTCTTGTACCTTTCAGGACTCACCTGAAAAACAGACCCAGAGACACAGGCGATCAGAATGTCGGAAGAGTTATATAATACCACGGAAGGACTCACAACGCTCATCAGACATCACGATAAAAAAGAAAGAGAAACTTCCACAACACAAAGCATGATTTAAAAAGAAGAAGGTTGCCTGGATTTTGGCTAAGCATGCAACACATATTTAGAACATTACTGAAGAGCAGAACGTGGGCAGTGACTCTGCTAGACAGTGCAGCAGACTCTTAAAAAATCTTCAATAAGCAGAATCTTCAAGAATATATGGATGTGACAGGATCTAACGAATACCTTAAAGTTGAAAGCCCAGACAGGAGCGTTGATCTACCGGATAGGGTCTATAAATTAAAAATTCAAATTGAGGGGAACACTATGAGCACTATTAAAGTAATTTTCTGGTAAACATTACTGCTAAGCTATGACATTCTTCTGGCAGAAAAAGACTGGCTGCCAGAGTTTGTCAGAATGCTCCTACAAGGGGAAGATGTCATTTTGCCATTTTTTCTGTCCTAGTTCCAGAAGCATATGCTGCAGATTGGGCTCTATTTTAGTATCTTAAAGGCGTATCTCGGATCAGGAGCCTGCCATCTTCTGTTGCATTGTCCAGAGTCCAGCCTCCATTTGGAGACCAGAGGCCGCCATCCATTTCATACTCGCGGATATCTTGTGTGTATAATTCAACTATCACCATCTGTTTAGCACATTGGTGGACCCACTATTTTTGTTCATTCATTATCCTTGGGTCACCTTTCTTTTTTTTAAACACATTTTTATTAGGTTTTTAAAGTACGTCAACATCATGAGCCAGGACACGGTGCCATGCCACATTAAGTAATAAGCAGTCAGTGTCAAAGTTCTTGGAAAATACTCAGACTTAGCCATGAAGTGCTAAGTCATAATAGATCATCTCCCTCTAAACAGCTACACATTGAGGCCCACTGCAATCACACCTACAATATTCAACTACATAAAAACATCCCCCCCTCAATTCTAAAACCCCCACCCTCACGCCTGCTCTGGTCAGTTGCAGTCTCCACAGTTGGTTTATGTTGCATCCCTATATTGGAAGTGGTTCCACCTGGTATTGTGTGTTATCTCATTCATCTAGTGCATTCCAATCCCTCTAGAGGTCCCGTGTGTGATCCCTGTGGGGAAACTCAGATCACCATGTTGCTACTATTGTTCCTGCATATTCAATATTTCCGTAAGTAGAGAGGGGTCATGGCATCGCAACGCATCCACTACACCTGGGGCCCCCCTCAGAGCTTTCCAGTTTCTAGTGATTTCCCTATTAGCAATAATAAAGGCCAAGTCCTGAAACTTGTTTGTGGTCTTAGTTTTGGCAGTGTGCGGGAACCAGCCTAAGAGACAATGTAAAGGGGTTCACGAGATCTTCCTTTTGGAAATTTCAGCTAGTACTCCAGTATTGTCCTCCCAATAATCTGCTAACTCTGGACAACCCCAAAAAATATGCAGGAAATCTGCACCCCCCTTTCCTGCATCACGGACACTGGACACTGGACACTCTCCACTGCAAAGTATCTACTCATTTTATCAGGGATTAGGTATGCCCTGAACCGAACATAAAAATTGGTAAGCTTAAAGCGGGCATTTTTTAGACACCGTGGGTATTTGATCCAAGATTGCCCCCCAGTCTCCTTCTGCAATGGGAAGTGACCCCTAGGTAGGTCATGCCTCAGTCGCATCTCCTCAAAAGGGAGGACGATCTTAGCCTCAAAAAGGCTCATATCATCTTCACCCCTAGAGTCACCAACTCGGTCAACTCCTGACAATTCCCTCTGCAAGGAAGCACAGTCAACCATCCCATCAGAATGTCGGGGGGAGTACGGCAGTCACGTTTGCCTCTTCTGCAGACTTCTAGTCCATCAATGATGCAGCACTTGGAATTCTGTTGTGTCTCCAGCACTGGGGCAGTGAAGTCAAAGAAGTACCCTGGCCAGTTTGTGAAGGGATGAGACAAAGGGCTCATGTCTCTCCTTGGTTTAAGTCTGCCCCCTATCCACTGAGTAAGCCACTGGAGCTGTCCCACCTGATAATAGGTCTTGAAGTTGGAAAACGCCAGCCTCATTTCTGCTAACGGCTACTAAAGTGTGACCAAAGCCACTCTCCTGCAGCCTGAGCCCCACAAGACACACGTAGTAAGCATGTCCAACTCTCAGAGCAACGGCCTGGGGTTCTAAACCGGCAACACCACAAAGAAGCACAATATGTGGGGAAGAGCTATCATCTTCAACAAAGCCACCATCAGCGGGAGCACAGACCAAAACTCAGTACTGGACTAGAGCGCCCAGATGGCCTTCCCCACATTCCCCTCTAATAAATCTATTGGATTATGGTAGATCTGTACTTTCAGGTAGGGTGGACATCTGGGCTCCCACTGCAATGTGCCTATATCCTCTGGTGGGTGTATGGACACCAGTGTAGAAAATAAGCAGGATTTCTGCCAAATGACTTGTAAACCAGAGAGGGAGCTGAATCACCTCAGGGTATCAGAAGTTCCTGCTAGTGTCTTCCTGTGCCGTATGGAAAAAGCAGAAGGGCATCAGCATACAATGGGATATGGTGGGACTGGACCTCCCTACTATACCCTGGTAAGCATTCCCTGCCCTGCATAGCAAGCCAATCGATCCATCGGCAGGGGCAAAGAGCAGAGATGAGAATGGACAACCTTGTCTGATACCTTTCTACACCTTATAGCCTTCTGATGCAATGCGGCCACAAACCCTGTCTCAGTCCAAAATGCATCATCACATTATAGAGAGGCCCATCCAGACTATCAAATGCCTTCTCGATGTCCACTGTGAAGATCACTGCCTTTGCTCTGTCATAGGTGTCAACTTCCAGGAGTATGAGAAGTCTGCGAATGTTAGTTGCTGTTTTACAGCCCGGGATGAATCCCGCCTGGTCTCAGTGTATAAGAGTAGGCATGTGCTGAAGGAGTCAGGTGGCTAGGATAAGGATCTGAGGCCTTCTATACATGGGCTGGATTCCCTGGTTTTAACAGGGGCACAATCAGTGTCATGTGGAGGGAGGTAGTAAACCTGTGTCTCTCTAGCAGCCTTATAAAGGTCCACTAATTTAGGGGCTAGTTCATCGACATAGGTGGAGTAAAGCTCGACGGGGAGCCCATCTGTGCCAGGTGTCTTATTTCAGGCAGTAGTGCTTGCTCTTATCTCCAGGAGCATGATGTCCCTCCAGCACCACAGCCTCTTTAGGCGTAACAGTAGGGAATCCCTTTGGGGCCAAAATGGTCTCGATATCAGCTGTTGAACATTTGGTAGTACTACAATAAAGGGCAGAGTAATATTTATAGGATTCAGAAATTGATGTCCTCTTGTCAATATAGACTGGAATCTCAGTCAGCGTCTAACTCAACAATAACCGAGCCCACCGTTGTTGGGTTCGGAAGCCATCTCAGCAGCGACCCAGTACAGTCTCTCTCTCGTTATGCGCCCAGACCATGTAATTCTTGTAGTCAAAATATCTCAAGCGCTCTATGTGCTCTGCAACCCTCTCTTTGGCCTCCAATGGGTCAGGCTGTGTTTCAGGATGCCCAGGTCTGTTCTGTTCTGTTCAAGGGTCCTTAATATCCCCTCTGTTACAGCCTTAAAGGTGTCCCACTCCACCTGCGAAGACTACCTGGTGCCAGGTTTTGTGTGAAAATACTGTTTAATAGCAGAGCCAATTGTGTCTTGAAAGGCCAGATCCTCCAGTGCCTCTGGTTGTAACCTCCATGATGGGATGCAGGTAAGAGTTCTCTCCCAATACAACCCCAACAAACAAGGTGTTATGATCAGAAACGGTCCTGGAGAGGTATTCAGTTGTTTGAATTAAGCCACGTACACCAGGTGAACAAAAATGAGCAATCCGACGCACACGGAAATCATGTAAATTGGAAAAGAAAGAGTAGTCCCACTATCATGGGTGGTGCGAGCACCAGGAATCTATCAAACTCCCTTCCACCTGCCAAGCGTAGAACACCCAGATTATAGGGGAATCCTGCAGGAGGTGGGGGACTGATCTAGCACAGTATCTGTAATGCAGACATAGTCACCCCCTAAGATTACCATATGGGTAGCTAACACAATTGAAAGCTCAGCCAAAAATGACACCTGGTCCACATTATGCTGCTCATAGTGATAGCCTGGCCATCAAGCCATCCAGTGACCACAGCATAGCATGCTGTGGGATCTATCAGGTGCCCAGTCTGCTGGAAAGGCACCCAGGCTCTATCCATACCAATACCCTCCGCATTGGCTGAATATGTGGTGTAGTAAGCCTCTCCTCTCGCCTTTGTGTATTCCAAAGCCATTTTGAAAATTCACCACCAGACTCCGCTATCCCAAAAATGGGAAGCTACCCCACTCCAGCGTCAGAAGGAACACCTAGACAGGACATGCATCAAATCCCACCCCACCCATGGCAGCCACTGATTTCACTACTCACTGGTGTTCCTGTTGCGCCTTGGACTAGGATAGGGCAACCCCCTGGTGACGCCTGGTCCATTTTCGAGGTGGTCCTCGGTCCTGCCATCCAGGGTCTTGAGCAGGGTCCCCGCTGTACTGGGGGAAATGATCTACCCACGCCTATATGGACTTTGATGACTTAAGAAAAGTGTGCCTCATTGCCACATTTGACCCTTAGTTTTGCTGGAAATAGCATATCATATGCAAGACCCAGTTGTCGAAGGCATTTTTTGCAGCGGTTAAGGATGGTCTTTGCTTTGGACCTATCATGTAAAATCTAGAAAGAACATGACCCTATGATTTTCAATTATGATGTCACCTCGAGCCTTGCCTGGGTCAGGATATGGTCACAGTCTCTGTAGTGCAAAAGTCTAGCCACTATAAGTCAGGCAGCTGCTCCAGGCCCTGGAAGCTGTGTAGGGACTCTATGCGTGCATTCCAGAGCATAGAAAGGAGAGACACCCTTGAGGGGCACCTCCTCCCTAATCCATTTCTTGAGTAAGTCGATCCTGTTTGCAGCAGACGCTTCAATGCACTCTGGAAGCTGACTGATTCTGGTGTTGTTGCGCCTGGCTCTATTTTCCGCAACGTCAGCTCTACTTTCTAGTTTTTTTTTTCTGCTTTCCATGGAAGACATCTTGGTGTGCACTGTTGCCATTTCAGGTGTAAGGCCATCTATGGCGTGCTCTGTGGTGGTGACTCGCTTGGTCAACCACCGCTGGTCATCCCGCAGTAGACATATATCTGCCACCATGGTGTCCATCTTTAACTCAAACTCCTACCTGGAAGCCGCGATGGCCTGCAGCAATATATCTAGGGTAGGTCACAGCCATTCCCCTTCCGGGTTTGCACCTCTGGCGGTGAACTGTCCAGCACCTGTGAACCCGGTAGGTGGTGCGTACCAGATTCCACAGCCTCCTTATTTTGGTAGCCTTGCCCATGCTGCTGGTCATCTGCTAACAGGAAGGATCTCGCCACTAGGCCAAGGATCGGAAAAATGCAGATCTCCTAGCACTCTAAGTTGAGGCAGTTAAAGTAGTGCTCTAGTCAGCCAAAAGGATCTTGGCAGGTATTGGTGTTGAGTCCCGCCAACTCAAGGGGTAGTCCTTGATTCTCAGCAGGGGCAGGAATTCTCTGAATAACTGTAGTGGAGCAAAAGTGCAATTAAGTGCTCAACCTTATGTAGGAAACAATCCAGGGCACTAAAGATAGCAGCAGAGAGACCTGGGGAAAAAAATCAGACAATATACTCCCAGTAAAATCAGGATCTGCCCAGATGCAGGCACTCCTGATCTCTCAAGGGGGAAGGCAATAGAATATGCAGTTCACAACTTCCCGGTGCTGAGCAGTTCTCGTCGTAGGACCCAGTGGCCGCAACCAGATACCCCTCCCCAAGCAGCAGTCGCAGCAGAAAGAAGGTACGTCCCACAGAAGCACCATCCATGGTCATGTCCTGGTAACAGAGTGCACTTTTCCCCCAGTTCCCATCCCCTGCACAGGAGTGTTTCTCCACCAGCTCAGTCCGGGTCTCTGCCTTCTTCAGGATCAGCACTGTGCAACTGTGATGAGAGAGAACTGCTGCAGGAAGGTGGCCCCATCTAGAGCAATCCGATGGCCGCTGAGGGGGGGGGGGCAAACCCAATAGTAACTGTGTGTTCTGCCAGCCAGGGGGCTTGCCTCAGTGGTCACGAGTCTTACAGGCCTGCAATAGAGACCACGGGAGCCGCTCTCCGTTCATGCAGTTAGTAGGGCTTGCCATATCATGTGCCATATCCAGTCATAATGCGTCCCCAGGTCCCATCTTCCTCCTAGAGGGACAGCTGCATGTAGGGCCCAGGCACCAATCTCCGTCATCCCTCACTTGCCACCTTGGGGTTACGGGCCCATCGCAGGGGTCAATGCAGCGCATTGGCGAAACCTGGGCCGTGCCACATCAAGCGCTGCACCCCCGAGACCCGTCTGACAGCCATGAGCAGTGCAGCCGTTGGGTATCAATGATGGGGGCTCATCTCCTAATCTGCGGTACACAGAAGTGAAGTAGCAGGGTCGGTCTCCGGTAGATGCCTGCTGCCTGATACACCATTTAAGCCATGCCAGGGGACCGCCATCTTGCAGATCAGCGTGCAGCTTACTGCTGGCTGGAAAACAGGTCTCTGGTGGCTACAAGGAGAAATCTTGCCGCAGCTGAGGAGTTCCAGGAATTCAGGGGCACTCAGCAATCAACAGGTAGTGCCCAATGAGGAGAATGGACATCAGGATTCCTCTAGTTGGCAGAGTTCGGGCTGGAGCTCCTCAGCCCGCTCCCATCTCCGTCAACACCAAGCCACGCTCCTCCTTTGGGTCACCGTTCAGGACCAATTGAAGTGGCCAACTACAGTGGTCAGGTGCCACTTTGCACATTGACTAGTTCCATTTTTGCAACCATCCCTCAAGTTACTCTATGTCCTGATGAAAACCTGGTATCCTAAGCAGTGTTGAAATGCCGTCAACACTAAATAAGACAGACCTTTGTAAAGGTCTTTGTACACTGGGAATTACCCTGTGTGGTCATTTGCATTGAATACCGGTGGCTGTCTTTGAAATTGACACCAATATACCAAATAATTTCACATTATTGGTCACTCTTCCCTCCCTTTTCTTGGTTTTGGTTTGCTTCACTTGAGGTCCTGAGTTCCTGATTCTTGCTGCATTTTTATCCTGCATTTTTATGCATAAATGAAAGAAAATTTTGAATCAGTTGGAACTGAATAATACAATTATGTATTGGTTACTGTCAACTTACTGCTATTATTATAGAATAATTCTTGACAGGATGTGAAATGTCTTACGGGAAATGTTTTGTTTTTTGGTTGATTGTAAGCAGGATTTCCTGCTTTATCATATTTACATTGTAAAATGAGTTACATGTTAACACTTGTTCTACACTTTAGTTTGATACCCATGTTCACGTGGACATTTCGGTTGATCTTGTTTTTTTTAGATTGCAGATTGGGCTCTGGCGTAAGCTCCAGCGCTGTGCCACGACCATGTGGGTTGGGATGAGGATTCTTGTTATCACATTATAGCAATACTGTCCAGGCCACTAGTACAAACTCAATAATCAATAAAATGTGAAGCAAAAGCTCCATTGAGGGAACTTCTGTCATAACTCTAGTACTAGGGAGTAATTGAACCCTGTGTATTTACAATGAATAAACCCTTTGTTTCCTGTAGCTAAGCTGGATCATTCTTACAGTCTTAGATGACAGGCATTTAAATAGCTACACCCACATATTTGCCATTCAGACTTCACACAGCACACCTCTTATGAACAACATTGTCTGTAAAAAAATACAAAATGACCCTGGATATTTCCAAAAGGTTTTTCTGCCAAAATCTAGTGCCTGAAAGCAGAGATTTAATCACCTTTTCCACGGTTTTCAGCATCACTTTTGCTGACTCCCCCAAGGGTTTAAGAACAGTCCAGGATTGGTCTCAGCCCTTGTGACATCAATATTACATGATGCCGATCCTGAGGCATTGTCTTATGTGGATGACATCGATCTGGCCAGGTTAGATCACATTGTATTGGAATTTGCCGATTATGGCTATAAATTCAATTTAAAAAAAACTAAAATTACTTTACTCATTGTCCTGTTTCTAGGATAGAAGCCTTTAAATGAGGGAAGAGTCTGGCACCACACTTCTTACAGAAATGGGCACAACTACAACCACCAAACAAATAGGAACCACATGACACCATCACTGTCAAGTTCAATAATCAATCATACTTCTATCTGGAAATGTATGTATGTATTTTTCATGAATAAGATGTGCAAGTCTATCCTATGATGTATGTCGTATCACACTCCTCTGCCATTAATTCTGGTGAAGCTATCTTTTAAGCTTTTGCTAGTTTAGAATAAAATATTCACAAACTAGCCATGGACAAGTCTTAGATTGTTTAACATCAATAGTCTAGTAAATCAATTTACCACCCATATTGCCTTAAAGAAAAGATAGCAAGACCACAGGAGGGTGCAACAAGGAGAAGAGGCATGCCATTATTTCAACATAACTTACTATTCGTCCTAAACCCTGGAAGTGCATACCTGCAGAGAAGGGTAAGAAGGCCTCTTTTTTAATAAAGTTCCCTTCCTTATCCAGGAAATGGCCAGGATTAAACTGCCGGGGTGTCTCCCAATAGGCGGGATCATAAAGAGAAGAGGAAAGATTAGCAATGATGAGAGTTCCCTGCAAGAAAAAAAATTGTCAGATTAAAGAAACAAGTAATATATTTTTCCTTCCTAACATATGTTAGTAACTTCTAGTACCCCAATGGTTTATGATCCATTTTTAAACTGAATTCAGCACTACACAAAAGTGTAAGATAAAAGCTCCACTGTCATCCAAAATGTCAGTGTGCCTTACTCTATTATAGGATATTGTTCATACTCCATGCACAGTGCTCTTAAGACACATGTAGCAATACACCTTTTCAACTATCAGAGACAATTTAGCACTTCTTACTTCTTACTGAAATCTCCAGCACCTACACACTGCCTTCCAGATTAGGAGGTAAACACAGAGCCTCACAATTTTGTGTTTAAGTCGTTTAGTCACCCTTTCTTGTTTCTCATCCAACACATATGCTGTTGTTGTTCTGAACAAATCATCAATAAACATTATATTAAGCTCTGTACAGATATGTCCACGGTGGTCAGTTGCCTGTGCTTTGAATGATGAGGTCGGTTCCTGACTCCTTTCAGCTCAATAAGTGAGCCTGACTAACTTTTAGGAACCATTACCCATATTTATACTTTTTTGATGCAAAAGCGGCACAAACAATTATATTTTGTAAGTTTGTGCCGCTTTTGCATCAAAAAATGACACAAATAATCTGCTAAAAAAGTATAAATATGGGCCCATATTTTTGGGGAACTTTTCGTGGCTTTTTACGGCAATCCATTAAAGTTTTCCCACCTATCAATTGCTTTATTTGCTTCCTTATTGAACAATGTGTTGTTACTTAACATACAATTACATTGTCCAGATGATGACCCTTAAATCATTATGAGTTGAAACACCAACAAAGACTATGACAATTGGAACTAAACACCAATGAACTGTTTGGTTATTTTAGTTTTAAGGACCAATATATGTACAAAATCTGAAAGTTACATTTGTGCCAGTGCCAATTGTATCATACACATTATTGCACTGCCTTTCTATCTCTCACTTTGTGATCACCTGAGCACTGAACACTTTTCTATGAAACTGCAAATGTAATCTCACTTATATCTACAATGGTTTTCCTTTTTCTGGCTCATTAATGATTTCCTTTATTGATGAAAGAAAGCTAATCGATTCATGTCTATTTGATTGTTACGCTTAGAACTTTTAATATATATGTGTTTGCATTCTCTGCCAATATGTACTGCATAGATTATTGTATCAAAAGCCAAAATAATTTCACAATTATCTTGCCAAAATTATTGTATCAAATCCAAAAATCTTTAAAAGTTTTTGTTGGTGTCAGAATGAATTGCACAACAATGGAATATGATTTAAGTGTTCTGAATATAACTACTTGTAAAATGACTTACAAGGGCAATTGTAAAGGAATTTTGGAATTGATACAGTAATTTTGGCAACTTCAGTGCACTCTGAATATTATAAGAACATTAAGGCCCTCATTATGACATTGGCGGTAAATCCCGCTTTCCGCCACGCTGATGGATGCCAACTTACTGCTGTGCTGGCGAATACCCGTTCACCATATTATGACACACACACACACACACACTCACACACACACACACACACACCAATCCGACAGAATACAACCACATACACAAATCCACCAGACCAAAGGTCTGTGATAAAGTGGCAGTCCCAAAACCCTCACCGTTACGCCAACAGAACAAAGCCCATCACATTATGACCCACGAATCACAACGGTGGACATTCAATGGCGGTAAACCACTTGATGTACAGACCACTGCACTCAAAATACACACACACATACAAAACAACACCACGTTGGTCAATTAAAACTACACACACCTGACACCCATACACACACCACACACCCACACCACTATAAAACACACACCCACATTACCAACCACCCTTTTCAAACAACAATTACTGCCAGGAGATTGACACTACGACCACTGACAAGACCAGAGACACACACCACCATCACCTAAACACTACCCACACACCTCACAACACACACTCCAGAACATCACCCTACACAACCTCACCCCCATTACTCACACAACACCCATGGCACCACAACAACACCCCAGATTCTCTGAGGAGGAGCTTAGGGTCATGGTGGAGGAAAACATCCAGGTAGAGCCACAGCTATTTCAATCAGAGGTGCAGCAGTGATCCATTGCTAGGAAGATGGAGCTATGGCAGAGAATCGTGGACAGAGTCAACGCCATGGGACAGCATCCAATAACAAGGGATGACATCAGGAAGAGGTGGAACGGCCTACGGGGGAAGGTACGTTCCATAGCAGCAAGACACCAGCTCGCCATGCAGCTCACTGCATAGGAGTAGCAGGTACTGGCAATACTGCATCCTCCTCCGCTGGAGTTGGCGGAGGACTGGACACTGGTAAGTCAACTTTTAACAATTATCACCCCCTATACCTGCATGCCATCACACCCCCTCACCCTCACTCCCATCACTCCACCACATCCCACACACTCCACCTACACATCTTACTAATCCCAATGCCAGGCCCTGCATGCTGTACCAATGCATGGACACCCCTCCCAGCCCTGCATAGACACTCATCACTAAAGCATGCACAGCAATAGGGAAACTAACATTCCCACAATACATCACCACACACAAGCAAAAGCTGGTAGGGTAAAAACAACCATAGAGGGGAAGCTATAGAAGTACAAATGTCATATACATCATGTACATCCACACAGGTACCCCAGCCAATGTCACTGGAGAGGAGGCGCCACCATAATCCAGTCCCCCAACAGAAGAGGTCCCCAGTGATAACAGTAACTCTGCACTTCTGGATGACCTACCTGGCCCATCAGGAACCACTGGACAGCCGGTGACCCAAGCCCACTCACAGACCACCACAGAGCTTCCCCCATCAGGAAGCAGCACCCACCCAACGTACCCACGCTTCTGTCCCCAGGGCACGTCAATCAGCAGTGTGTCCACCTGTACAGGGACCCCAGGTCACACCTCGCCCAAAAGATAATCAGGGACCTGGGATAAGTGGCAGTGGGCACACCGTTCAGGGGACAGAGGCACAGGCCAACAGGGACACTGGGAGGACTGCTGTACGCCAGGGGGAGGACAGGACCAGGGAACCGTCGCTCCAGGAAGCACTCACGGAGATCCTGGGAGCCTACCAACATTCCCAGGACACGATGAGCCAGATCCTAGACAAAGTGCAGGAGAACAGGCAGCTGTAGGAGGGACAGGATCAGGGAAGTCTTGCAGGCCATCAACACCACCCTGATCTCCATAGCAGGAGGGGCTGGCAGACATTGCCAAAATCATGAGGGAGGCAACAGCACACCAGCTGACCCCTACCACTAGCCAGTCAACTGAACAGCCCTCCACTTCCACTACTGCTAGTGGCCAGGAGGGCCTGCCACAGGACCCACAGGCCACCAGCATCCCTCCTCCTGCAGAAGGTGAACCACCCCGCAAACGTTTCCTGCGAACCATACATAAGCCAGAGACACTTGCCAAGACCACCGCCAGGAAATGAGACTCTCCTGATTGTTCCCCTTGTGTCCCACTAAGTCACCTTGTCCACCTTGAACTGGCATTGCTCCCCTTCCTATGTACCCATGGACACTGCACCTGTTCTACAAACAGACTGGAACAATACCCTGGACTTTCCTCCATCATCACCCCATTCCATTGCACTTTCCCCTCTATATTTTAGCACGACAATAAACACCGTTGGATAAAACTAGACTACTAGTATTTCATGTACTACAAATTTGTATTGATTGAAACAGCTACAACCATTGCTAATGAACTGTACATAGTATGAGCATAGAATGAATGACCTGTTGCTGGCTGTTGTGATCACATTAGTACAATGTTGTCATATCCCCAACATCTGTAAAATGAACATCCATAGGTAACAGTAAGTAGGGGAAAGAAGTGGGTAGTGCCAGCACGACAATGCCACACAGAATACACCAATAGTCATGGAAATGTGAAGTTGCACTGTCTCACCTGTGTGTCATTGGAAGTACTGACGAATCGCCAATGTTCTGTTGTCCACATCCTCATCCTCTGCCTCCTCATCATCACTGTCCTCAGGGTCCACTGCTGCCACAGTGGCATCTCCAGTCTCCTCCTCCTGCAGAAAAGGTATATGCCATCTGAGGGCAAGGTTGTGCAACATGCAGCATGCCACTACTATCTGGCAGACCTTCTTGGGTAAGTAGCTCAGGGATCCAACTGTCAGATGGAGGCCCTTGAATCTGGCCTTCAGGAGGCCAAAGCACCTCTCAATTATCCTTCTGGTTCGCCCATGTGTCTCATTATAATGTTCTTCTGTCCTTGTCCTGGTATTTCTCACAGGGGTCAGCAGCCATGTTAGGTTTGGGTAACCAGAGTCACCTGCAACTATTGAGGGACAACATTTAGCCACACACTATCCTATTTCGCCAACAGCATAGGCATATGCCAACACATACTGGATGGGGACCAAGGCTCACCTATTAGCCTCACCCTGTGCCTCTGTAGGTGGGACATCACATTTGGGATGCTGCTATTCCTTAGGATAAAGGCATCATGCACAACCCGGAATACTGAGCATTGACGTAGGAGATGTACTGGTCCGCCAGGCACACCATCTTCACATTCATGGAGTGGAAACTCTTACGATTCTTGAACACCTGTTCATTTTGCAGGGGGGGGACAATTGCAATATGTGTCCCATCAATCGCCCCAATTATATTGTGGATATGTCCCATTGCATAAAACCCAGCCTTCACAGTGACCAAATCCTCCACCTCTGGGAAAGCAATGTGTTTTATCAGGACAGGCAAGACTCTTGCCAGCACTATTGAGAAAGTTGGCTGTGACATTTCTGCTGCCAAGCCCACTGTCACTTGGAAAGAACCAGTTGCCAGAAAATGGAGCACTGCTAGAACTTGGACAAGAGGGGGAATCCCAGTCGGATGACGGATAGCTGAGATCAGGTCTGGTTCCAACTGGGCACACAGCTGTGTGATTGTGTCCCTGTCCAGTCTATAGGTAAGTATAATGTGCCTGTCCTCCATTGTAGCCAAGTCCACCATGGGGGTATGTCTCCATCTCCTATTCATCTGCAGAGGTAGGTATTTAAGGGACACAAGAGTGAGTAGGCTGTCACATTTTGAACAACTATACCACAACAGCAGTCCACATCGTGCACTCTTGTTTTCGGACAGTGTAATTTAAAAGTATGTGCCTATATATCCTGTGATGCAGGAATAATCGATAGGCCTGTTCACCTCCCCTATCCCAGTACGGACTGCTGTATGGGCCTCCGGACCAACAGGTGAGTACACTGTGGGCACGATGCATGTGGCATGAATGCATGGATCTGTGTGTGAAGGCATTGTATAAGTGGGGTAGGCGGATGTCCTCTTGGCGGTGTACATGTTGTGCGCTGGGCTATGTGTGTGCCAATGGTGATGGAAATGGGTATGGTGGGCCATTTGTGTGACAGGCTGGACTGTTTGTCTAATGGTGTTCTCCTGTCTGTACTGCCTCTGCAGGTCAGTGCCCATCAAAAGAAGGGACTATGGCGTGCCATTTCCAAGGTGTTGAGGACCCTGGCGGTCTATGGCAGGCGGAGCACCCACTGTGAGAAACAGTGGGAGGACCTGAGACGCTGGGCACGGAAGACTGCGGAGACCCAGCTGGGGATGGCCTCCCAATGAGGAAGGGGTGCCCATCAGACCCTGACCCCCCTGATGGCCCGCATACTGGCGGTGGCCTACCCTGAGCTGGATGGGCGCATGAGGGAATCACAGCAGCCACAAGGGGGTGAGTACAGTGGCTTTCATTACAACTTATGGCTGGTGGGGTGGTATCTGGGTGGTGGTTGTGTGTCAGTGGGTGCCCCTAGGCCAGGTCAGACATAGCAGAGTAGGTCCTCTGGAGGCTAAGGGTTTGAATGGAAAATACTGCTTGCCTAGCCTATTAGTATTCACTTCTAGGCAGGGCTGCATGGGTCCCAGGTGTGCTGCAGTTGGCGGTGTGCGCCCCTCCTCATGCATTGGTGACTAGCCATGTAACTGGCAGTGCAATGCATAGTGCGTAGGCCTGTTCCCTGTGTGTGAGGGTGCTGTGTACGGCAACGGTGGTGTTGGTGCAGTCATTGACCCAGTGTATCCTTTTTCTCTCTCTCCCCCTTTCTTGTTTTGTCATCCTGTCCTTATGTGCAAAAGCATCATCTGGCGGAGAAACAGAGGCACCGGTGACCGAGGAAGCTGCATCCCACAGGATCCTGGGGGCAGACAGAGTCCACCGACGCAGAGAGAACCAGTGGTATGAAGGGTGAGGGAAGCACCACGGCGGAGACTGGAGGGGACAGCACAGACTCTGATACCTCCTGCGATGGGAGCTCCCTGGTGATGGCGGACACCTCTGTGACCACCCCAGCTGCAGGTACAGCCGCCACACCCCATACTAGGCACCGCCCTCCCAATAGCCCCTGAGCGAGTTGCCCGTGCCTGCTCATCCGGGCGGGTGGGCATCTCCTTTGCCCCAGGCACCTCAGGCCCTGCCCCAGTGAGCCCTGCAGCCCTGAGTGAGGAGGCTATTGACCTCCTGAGATCCATCTCTGTGGTGCAATCAACCATTGTGAATGCCATCTAGGGGCTGTCATCCCAGATGCAGCAATGCAATGCATTCCTGGAGGGCATTCACAGTGGATTGGCGGCCCAACAGAGATCGATTCAGGCTCTGGCCTCCTCTCTGATGGAAGCCATTGTCCCTGTTTCTACCGTCCCCCATCCAAATTCCACTTCCCAGTCCAATTCTCCTCAACCCCAACCCATCCCAAGCACACTGACAGACGAGCATGCACACAAGACAACACACTAGAGTGGCACAGGCGAACACAACCACCACACTTCATCCCACAGGCCCTCACAACATTCAGTTGCAGACACGACAACATCCACTACCTCCACTGTCTCCCCCTCCTCCTCCACCTCCCACACAGTTATGTCCACACTCATACCTGCATGCACTACATCAATATCCACTACTATCATTATCACCACACCAAGCAGAACACACACCTCACTGGCAGATACCTCCAGAACATCCATGCACGCGTCCCATGTGTCCTCTCCCACCATGTCTGTCACCCCTCCAAAGGACACAAACGCAAGCACTCAGACACCCAACAGCCATCCACCTCACAACAGCATACAGCCCATGAACCTGCACCCAAATCCAGCAGACATACACCTCCGACGACCACTCCCTCATCCTCCACTCCCATAACTCCTTGCTCCTCCCACCCCAAAGTCCCTAAAAAGCTTTTCCTTTCCCAGATTGACCTCTTCCCTATCCCTCTCCCCGTCCTACATGTATGGGCAGGGTACCAAGGATACAGCCCAGCAACTCAGCGAAACAGGCCACGGGGTCAGTGGTAGCACCACCTATTCATGGTGGTAAGGATACCAGAACAACAACACTGAAGGGGAAGGAGGCAGCACAACCTGGGATGAAAGGGAAGAATCCGGCACCAGCTGTGAGCAACAAGAAGAAGCCTGCACCAGCTGTGAAGAAGGGGAAGGAGCCTGCACCAGATTTGGACAAGGGGAAGGAGCCTGCACCAGCTGTGGACAAGGAGCCTGCACCAGCTATTAAGAAGGGGAAGGAGCCTGCGCAGGCTGTGAGGAAGGGGGAGGAGCCTGCACCACCAGGTAGAGAGGGGAAGAGCCCATCCACCCTGCCAGGAAGGGTACTGTTAAGTAAGCCTCAGCAAGGCCTACTAGTGCAAGGGGTTCACCTTTCTCTGCACAAAGTCCTCAGACCATGTAGGAAGAAGTTGGCACAGAAACACAAATAAAAGACAAAGTTTATTAACCTCATGAGGTGGTACTACAGTTCAAACAGCACCTTTCGGTAATGTTTGAAGAAGCACACTGAACTGAGAGAGCATGGTCCTTTTATACCCAAGCAGGGGCTAAAAGGAGGTGGTACAAATATAGAAGCAAGACTTGCATACATGTAAGGTCATGTGGAAATGCACAGTCGACAGGTAGGAGGAGCTGACAGTTTTCAAGGACTAACAGCTGCAGACCTTACTGAGCATGTGCGAAAGTGGGAGATGCTAAATATAACTTGTCACTAGGCAGATTTTCAAGAGGAGTTAACAGAAAGGTAGGACAGAGCACATGGTGAGCACATGGCAGCATGTGGCAAAGAAAATGGCTGCCATGAATACAAAATGGATTCCACGAAATGTTCACAATAGTTACTAAATACAAGATGTCTTCTGCTAATGCTTAATCTAATCGCTGCTAAACTACAACAGAACGGGATCCTCAACCCATGACCAGGAGGACAAGAGGCACTCTACGCCAGCGGAAGCTGTCAGACAAACACTGCCTCCACCAGCAGCTGTCACGGGGCCCCCACCACCAGCCATGGATGTGCTGTCATCACTGAGTGCAGGGGCTGCCCCGGGAGCCTCCCCCAACCACCACTAGAATGCAGCAATCAGTGAGTGCAGGGGCTGCCCAGGAGTCTCCCCAACCACCACCAGCATGCAGCCATCACTGTGTAAACACACAGCGAAAAGGGTAGTGGCGGTCAGAGTGCCGCACCTCCGTAACGTTACAGTTTGTATTAGGCAACAAAGTCAAAGAAGCGAGAAACTGGTGCCAAGTTGGTCGAGTGCCCCACTACCCGATGGGCACTGAAAGTTGTGTATGCAGATACACAATGAAAATTAGTCCAGAATGACCAGGCACTCAGAGAAGTATAGTCCGGTTATATCAATGGGAAAAAGTTTCCCTAGGTAATGTGGATCCAAAAGCGGAGAAAAAAACACTGATTCCAGGTTGGTGTTGGTCAAAATCTTTAATCCTTTAGACCGTGTTGGTCATAGATGAGTTTTTCATTTATGCAGAGAAACAGCCAACACGTGTTTCGTCACACAAATGACTTTTTCAAGGCTGGGCCAGTCCGGCCAGGGAGAGTACGAACGTGGTTGGTGTGTCGGTAGATTTGGAAGAAAAAGCTGGATCAGCTAAGTCGAGTGTGGTTTCTCCAGTTGTCGAAGAAGGGAGGCGAGGAAGCCCTGATAAGCCTCCAAAGATTCCCTTATAGATGATGCTCGGTTCGTCTGTTGTGTGAAATGAAGGGACGCTTCACTCGACTTAGCTGATCCCCCCTCCAGAACCAGTGGGGTATTCACCCACTTGAGAGACTGTGGCCTTGCACTCCCCAGGACAAAGATCAATGGGCATGTTGCCCCCTCCAGAACCAGTGGGGTATTCACACACTTGAGAGACTGTGGGCTTGCACTCCCCAGGACAAATTAAATGGGCATGTTGCCCCCTCCAGAAAAAGTGGGCAAGACACCCACTTGAGAGACTGTGGCCTTGCACTCCCCAGGATTAGGAGGAATGGGCATGTTGCTCCCTCCAGAACCAGTGGGCAAGACATCCACTTGAGAGACTGTGGCCTTGCACTCCCCAGGACAAAGACAACGGGCATGTTGCCCCCTCCAGAACCAGTGGGCAAGACACCCACTTGAGAGACTGTGACCTTGCACTCACCAGGACAAAGAGCAATGGGCATGTTGCCCCCACCAGAACCAGTAGGCAAGACATCCACTTGAGAGACTGTGGCCTTGCACTCCCCAGGACAAAGAGCAATGGGCATGTTGCCCCCTCCAGAACCTGTGGGCAAGCCACCCACTTGAGAGACTGTGGCCTTGCACTCCCCAGGACAAAGCAATGGGCATGTTGCCCCCACCAGAAACAGTGGGCAAGACACCCACTTGAGAGACTGTGGCCTTGCACTCCCCAGGACAAAGCAATGGGCATGTTGCCCCCTCCAGAACCAATGGATAGTTCCTGCATCTGGCTGAGGTGCCCCCCCCCGAGGTGCCTGCCTATTTGTAAACTGATGGCCCTGTAGTGTTCTATCCAGATGTGCTCAGGATTCGAGTTGAGACTTCGACTTTGCCCCATGGCCATGTGGGCCCTTTGAACTTAGGACTGGGCAGTGTCTCTTTTCTATAAAAGGGTACATATCTGTTTCATGGCCAAATCGGATTATTCATTTTGATGTTGAACTGATTACTATCACTTTCGTCAATTCATGTTTTCCTGGCATTATTCTGCCGATTTTTGGGGTCAAATTGTTTTTCTGGTGCAGCTGGTTGTGTGTATGGTGAGTGTGTGTCGGGTGTGTGTTGTGCATGTGTGTGTCACTCTCTTTCTCCTCCCATCCTCCCTTGTGTGGTAGGTAGCTGTTCTCACCGTCCTCGTCTTCGTTGGGGCTTGTGTTCCAGGTGGAGCATAATGTAGATCAACGAGAAAAATTGCAGTTCGGATTCCATGGCGGCGTGGTTCTTCTCTGTATCTCCAAAGGTGAGTCCTTTCACTTCTGTGCTCTGTTTCTGCCAGGCTTATGTTGGCGTTGGTACCGCCCCTGAAAAGGTGGCAGTTTGCAGGGTCTTCATATGGTAGGCAGAACTTTGACTTCCACCTGGCTGTTTGTGGCTACCGCCGTGATGGCTGTTCCTTCTGTCCTAGCGGTTGGTGTGGTACATTGGCGGTCTATCGGAGATATCACCGCTATGGTCATAATTTGGGAGTACTTACCACCAGCCTGTTGACGGTATTACTGTAGGAGGCTGGCCTGGTTTGTAGTGGGTACCTTGGGTACTTACACCTTATACCAGGTCCAGTTATCCCTTATTAGTGAAATGTAGTAGTGTTGTAGCAGCTTAGGCTGATAGAAGTAGCTATAGCAGAACAGCTTAGGCTGAACTAGGAGACATGCAAAGCTCCTACACAAGTGAAGACAATACTCAGTGTTACCGAGAATAGAGGTAGTTTATTTGGGTCACAAGGCCAAAAATATCTTAGAGGCAATACTCCTTCTGGAGGTAAGAATTATACACAATATATACACTAGACACCAAAATAAGGTAAGTAATTAGACATAGGATAGTGCAAACAATAGGAAATGCTATAGAATGCAATGGAAGAAAATAGGTCTAGGGGCAACACAAAGCATATACTAAGAAAGTGGAATGCGATCCATGAATTTCCCCCCCAAACAAGTGTAGTGTAAAGAGAATCGCTGGGAGAGTAAGAATACAGTAAAGGTAAATTAATTACCCCACGGCCCAGGAAAGTAGGAGTAAAGTACTGCAAGTTTCCTTAGGACACACTACAAGTCGTGATTAGAGTTATTGCAAGAACCAAGCAAGACTGCAAACAACAAAGGGTGGATTCCTGGACCTGAAGGACTGCAAAGGAAGGAGACCAAGTCGATAAGTCGTAAGAAGTTCCAGGAAGGACAGGAGCCCCTGCCAACCCAGAAGAGGGTGCAAATGAAGAGTCCCCGGTTGGACGAAGACTGCAGAAATGCACCCAAGGAAGATGTCAGTGGGTTCCTGCATGATGCAATGGAGGTCCCAGGAAGAGATGTTGGATGCAGGTGAGTTTTGGCACTGGATTTGTCCAATAAGCCTTGGTTCCGGCAAAGTCGTGTTTTGCGTCAAAATGGCACTGTCTGGACCCAGGAGGGACCTGGGGGCCTCAACTCTGTGTGAGGAAGAAGAGGGGGCTCATAGTACTTCAGAGAGCCTCAGTCGACCAGATAGCACCCACGGACATTGGGACAAAGGAGGTGCAAAATGCGGTTGGTGCAGCACTACACAGGAAGGTCCCACGCCGCCGGAGGTCAACTCAGCGAGTTGAGCATCGCAGTATAGAGTGCTGGGACCTGGGTCAGGCTGTGCATGAGGAATTTTGCAAATAGTGCACAGAGGCCTCAGGGGGTGAAGAAGACGCAGTGCACAGGGCTACTGTCATACTCGGGGAAGGCAAGCTCTTACCTCCTTCAAATTGGGATAGCAGGACCACAGAACAGTCTGTGTCGAAGGGGTTCACCACCTGTGTTCCAAGGAGCATACTCGTTGTCAGGAAAGGAGTCCAAGCGAACCGGTCGCTGACTTAGGAGGTGCCTGCATGAGCAGGGAAGTGATTCCGTCACTCCATAGGAGATTTCTTTGGTCCTTCCGGTGCAGGGTGAAGACAGGGAGTCCCCAGAGAGTGCCCACCATGGAAACTGTTGCAGTTGCTGCCTGGAGATGAAGTTGCAGAGGAAAAGTAGCCCTTCTGGATACTTTGTTGCTGTTACAGCGGTTCCAGGAGCAGTCTGCTGTCGATTTGAGGTCAGAGGATAAAGTAGTAGTTGCAGAGGGTTCCTGCTGGAAACTTGCAAGTAGAATCTGATGAGAAACTCACAGGAGAGACCCTAAATAGCCCTGAGAGGGGGATTGGCTACCTTATCAGGTATGGACCTATCAGGAGGGGTCTCTGACATCATCTGCTGGCACTGGCCACTCAGAGGCCTTCAGAGTGTCCCCACACCTTGGAAAACAAGATGGCTGAAGACTGGGACACACTGGAGGAGCTCTGGGCACCACCCCTGGGGTGGAGATGGACAGGGGAGTGGTCACTCCCCTTTCCTTTGTCCAGTTTGGTGCCCTAGCAAAGACTGTGGGTCCCTGAACTGGTGTAGACTGATTCATGCAGGAAGGGCACCATCTGTGTCCTTCAAAGCATTTCTAGAGGCTTGGGGAGGCTACCCCTCCCCAGCCTGTTACACCTCTTTCCAAAGGGAAAGGGTGTAACACCCTCCTTCCAAAGGAAATGCTTTGTTCTGCCTTCCTGGGACTGAGCTGCTCAGACTCCAGCAGGGCAGAACCCTGTCTGTGAGGTGGCAGCAGCTGTAGCTGCATTGCAAGCGTCAGAGAGCTGGTTTGGCAGTACTGGGGGTCAATGGTCGAGCCCCCATAATGCATGAAATAGGCTCCTCAATACCATAATTGGAAAGAGGGGACAATTCCATGATCTTAGACACCTTACATGGCCGTATTCAGAGTTACCATTGTGAAGCTACATATAGGTATTGACCTATATGTAGTGCACGCATGTAATGGCGTCCCAGCACTCACAAAGTCCCGGGAAATGGCCCTGAACTATGTGGGGGCACCTTTGCTAGTGCACAGGAGCCCTCACACTTAGTAACTTTGCACCTAACCTTCAGTAAATGAAGGTAAGACAGATAGGTGACTTATAAGTTACTCAAGTGCAGTGAAAATGGCTGTGAAATAGTGTGTGCACAAACAGTGTTTCCGCCAGCTGGCCCAGCAGAATACTGGGCCTGGACATTGCCGATGGCTCCATATGCAGCCGTTGTCAATGTAGCAGTGCAGCGGGTGCAGCAGCGCGACGGGGCTGTGCACAGGGGCCCCTGCACTGCCCATGCCAAGTGCATGGGCGGTGCAGGAGCCCACAGGGGGGCCCTGGGCCCCCCATTCCTCCTGCTTTTTCCTGGCAGGTGAAACCTCCAGGGAAAGGCTGGTGGACACAGGTTCTTTATCCGGCAGCCCTGTCGGATAAGAAACTCCGCCATCGTCAGGCTGCCTGGCGGCAGTAGCGGAGTTCCACCTGTGGCGGTCATTCCATGAACATATTATTGCGGTCTGGGCTGTCATGCTGGTGGCGGTAATTTGCACCACCGCCGGCATGGCGGTCCGGACCGCCTATGTTCATAATGACCGCCTTAGTCTGCATGAAAAAAAGAGACATTTTGGGTTAATAAATTACCATCTGTAGAAAGAGGTTAGAATAATGATGTTGGCTCTTTTCATAATTGTCAAGCTTATTACAAGAAGATGGCAACATTAAATTCTGCTCAAAACTAATTTTGATAACAATGAGCTGTTGATTGAGATCCTTGTCTAGGTTTGGCAAAAAAGTGGGCATTTTGCATTATAAGACTGAATAGCATCATGGCAACTCAACATTCCGTTGCCCTCCAGAGTTAAAGAGAGAATCAAATCCATAGGAAGCTCATAATATATTTAAAATGTGTAACCAATATTAATATTTTAGGGCCTGAACCAATGATTTACAGAGAATGGAACAATAGCACAGCCTCAAGGAAAATAACTGTTGACCCTTATATTGAGTGTTTTGGAGACCCATTGAGAGGAAGGTATATTTTCAAACAAAACTTGGAATGGGGTCTTTGAGTACTTCTTATTTCGTGAGTAACTGTAATTCTAACAGTTGAGTACCATGAGTACCGTGAGCAATTCTACCCGCTAGCTAATTATAGAGAACAGTTTAGAAAAAAGAAATGTAGTTATTTTAAATGTATACGGACATTTTCATGGCCTTCTATTTGCACTGCTGTTCTGTATTTTTTTTTCTTGTACCGCTGTGCCCACTGTTTAAAAATTCCTCTGTTCACCATCATCCTCCTTCAAATCGCATTTTTCTCTGCTCAGCTTCATCCTTGCTTCATTCTGTACACTTTGGAGAAGTACTATGTTTTTTTGCCATCACCAACAACTCTAATACCATCTCAGATACAATTTTGAACTGGAAAATTAACTTCTCTGCTTCAAACTTTATCCCTCAATGCTGGTCCATACATACCTTCTCAATGTTGAAGCCTTGCAATGACGTGTCGTTCACAGTCTGCCTAATTATTCCAATGGGTGCAATGCTGCTTATGCGTAGTACCTCATGGATTACAGCATTAGTGTATGGAACCCTTTTTCGGTCCTCATACTGGATGACCTGAGATTCGCCAAAGGTCGCAGACAACTCCTTCTTAACTTTCTCTGAGAGAGATATTAACAGAGGTTAGATAAATGTTCCTACTCTAATCCACAAATTCCTGTAATTAGGACGGGCGTGCCAACTAAATCTCAATTCAAGTTCTCCCAATCCCTCATTCATTATAGCTCTGTTAAATTTAACCCAGTCAACCTCACTTACACCTTCTAAAGCCTTAAGAAATAAATAATGTCCTTAATCCAAAATAAGAGTGTTGGCTCTTTTTGGTCATCAGTTTAATAGTGTCATTGTTTATTTTTGTCACTTTCATTTATTGAAGAAAACTGACCAATTGATAGTGGTTAAAAATGAAAATGTCTATGATTTCTAAAGCCAGTATTATCACACCTATTGGGTCGTGTTCATTAACTTTGGTTTGAATGGTCCCTCTCCCAGTGTTAAAGGACATGGATCAAAATGTTCCTATATGGAAAAAAGCATGCAGTACTTCCAAAGCAGAATGACTATCAAATGGCAAGTGTTGTTTAGTGTTTCCTCTACTGAATCCTATATGCACTATTATGATGGGTGCTGAAGTATTCATTATGCAATCAGTTGCTTTTGTTCTTAGGGTTTCTTGGAGGTTATCTGGAGCCTTTGGGCTGGGAAAATCAATGCTAACTGGGACTAACACAGAAATCAATTGTGCTGGTAGCTGCATAGATGTTGCATCTTTTTACAAAACATGTGGTTATATGTGTCTTAAAGAGATGTCCAGGAGTGGTGATGTACTACTAGAGACCTAAGGGACCATTTTGATTTCAACAGCTTTATTACATGAAGTATTGTAGTTAGACATCCATTCATAATATTTTTTCCAGTGCACAAATGATCTAGTAATGAAAGGCCACCACAGGGATTTTATTTCTCTTAAATGCATAGCTCTTTCCAAAACTGATATCATCTACAGATTTATGTGCATGAAACAGAGTTTTATATATATTATTAGAGTAATAGTTCAATGATGTAGTTGCTTTAACCAGTAGATTTAAACCACATTTAACGCCAACTAACACAAGGATGGATGAGTGAGACGTGTTATGGAACACATCTGTTGCTACCACATCCTTTGATTCAACATATTGGTATTGTTTACTTCTCAAAAGACGTTTTGCCTAGTGTAAATGTAGTATCCTTTGTATGGTAGGTTCAGTTCCAATGACTGTTGGAGGCTGACCTAGTTTGTAGTGGATGCCAAAGGTACTTACACCTTACACCAGGTCCAGTTATCCCTTATTAGAGAAATGTAGTCATTGTCTAGAAGCCAGGATCTCCAGGGGTAGTGTGGATGAGCAGCCAAGGCCTAACTAGGAGACATAGAAAGCTCACACACATAAAAGAAAATACTCAGTGTTACAAAAATAAAGGTACTTTGCCAAATGCCAAAAATACCACAGAGACTTTACTCCCGTAGGAGGCAAGTAATACCTAAATTATATACACTAGTATGCAGAAATAGCTGTAAAAACAGTTAGAAAACAGTGCAATTAGTTAACATCACAATATTTGGAATTGGGCCTAGGGGGAACACAAACCATATCCTACGAAATTGGAATGCGAAAGTCGGTTTCCCACCTAGGCAAGTGTAGTGTGTAGAGGGGCACTGGGAGTGTTAGAAAACACCAAAGGTAAGTAATTCAACCCATCCCAGATCCCAGTAAAGCAGGAGTAAATCACAGTAACTTTCCTAGAACACACAAGAACATGAGAAAGAAGGTTATGTATGAACCAGAAGAGACTGAAAGACACCAGCAATGGATTCCTGGACCTGGAGACCTGTGGAAGGAGGGAACCAAGTCCAAGAAGCACTGAAGAGTCCGGGGAGAACAAGAGCCCCTGCTAACCCGGATGAAGCTGCAAAAGAAGAACCACCGGTGAAGAACAACAGTCAGTACTGAACCCAAGAAGATGGATGCAGGTTCCTGGTTGGTGCAGATGCTGTCCCACGCCGGAGGGATGATTGCAGTCTGGTTTGCGTCACTGGATTCCGCAAACATGGATTCTTAGCACACGCAAAGCACGTGGTTAACGGAAAATGGTGCTGCCCGGGACCAGGTGGACTCTACCCGGAAGGGGGAGGGGGGGGGGAGTCAGAGGATGCTCTCAGCAACTCAGATAGCCCTCATAAAACCAGGCAGCGCACACAGGAGTCTACAGCATGGGGACAAAGAAGGTGCAAAAGGAGGCCCTCACAGCACTACAGAAAGGGATCCCACGCCAACGGAGAATCACTGAGAAAGCTGTGCGTCGCAGGAAGGAGTGCTGGGGGCTGGGGCTGCATGGTGCATGAAGAACTTTATGGAAGGAGCCAACAAGCTTTGGCAACTGGACAACATGAAGTGCACGGGGCTACTGTCTTGTGTGGGGAGGCAAGCTCTTACCTCCACCAAAGTTGGACAGTTGGTCGTCAGGACCATCAGGACCTCTTACAGTCCACCACCCGTGTTGCTGGATCCATGCACTTCATCAGGAGAGGGGACCCCCACCATCGGTCGTCGCTGCAGAGGGGCACCTACTGAAGCAGGGAAGTGACTCCTTCACTTGAAGGGGGATTCCTTTGTTCTTCTGGTGCAGACTGAAAACAGGCAATCCTCAGAGGATGCACAACCTGGAAACAGTTGCAGTTGCTGGAAGGAGCTGAAGATACAATGTTTTAGTAAGTGTCTTTGCTTCTTTATTGCAGTTTGTAGAGTTCCTGGAGGGTCCCTGGACCCTCCAGGAACAGATTATTCGGTAAGAAGGTGAAGTAAAGGATGCAGAGGATTCCTGCTGGAGTCTTGCAATCCGAATCTTAAGAACCATCCAATAGAGAGACCCTAAATAGCCCTAAAAGGGACTGGTCAGCGTCACAGGTAAGCACCTATCAGGGGAGCGCTCCGACATCACCTGCTGGCACTGGCCACTAAGATGCTCCAAGATGGCAAAACCCAGGGACCCTCTGGAGGAGCCCTGAGCACCACCCCTGGGGTGGTGATGGACAGGGGAGTGGTCACTCCCCTTTCTTTTGTACAGTTTCGGGCCAGAGCAGGGAATGGGAGTCTCTGAACTGTGTAGACTGGATTATGCAAGGAGGGCACCAAATGTGCCCTGAAAAGCATTTCCAGTGGGCTGCGGAGGCTACCCCTCCGAAGCCTGTGACACCTATTTCCAAAGGGAGAAGGTGTAGCACCCCTCTCCCAAAGGAAATCCTTTGTTCTGCCTTCCTGGGCTCGAGCTGCTTGAGCAACAGGAGGGCAGAAACCTGTCAGAGGTTGAAGCAACTGGGCCTGCCTGGAAAACCTCAGAAGGCTGTAATGGGAGCTCTGGTGCTCCTCTAAGGAGCCCCCAGAGTGCATGGAATCATTCAACCAATGCTTGCAAAAGCCTTGGGGTATGATTCCAACATGTTTGATACCAAACATGGCCATATTCAGAGTTACAATTGTGAAGCTGGACATAAGTAGTGACCTATGTCCACTGCATGCGTAAAATGGAATCCCCACACTCACGAGGTCTGGGAAAATGGTCCTGGATGTCATGGGGGCACCTCTGCTGGGGCAGGGGTGCCCTCACAAACAGGTACTCTGCACTTTGTCTTCAGGGCTAAAAGGCCTGCAATAGGGGTGGCTTATAATTGACCTGGTGCAGTGTAAATGGCAGTTAAAGGGTGCATGCACCTTTTCACACAGGCTGCAATGGCAGTCCTGTAGAAGCCTTTGCATAGGGTCCCTATGGGTGGCAAAAGAAATGCTGCAGTCCATAGGGATCCCCTGGAACCCCAATGCCCTGGGTACCTAGGTACCATATACTAGGGACTTATAAGGGGAAACCAGTATGCCACTTATGAGTGGAATACTGTGTTAACAGTATCCAACAACCAAATTTAGAGGATTTAGAGAGCATAACTACTGGGGTCTTGGTTAGCGGGATCCCAGTCAAACACACTAACAACTGGCCAAACGTAGGGGTAACCATGGTAGAAAGAGGCTACCTTCCTACAATTATCGCATGCAATAAATGCTTCGATGTGTTGAACAGTCAGTGCACTGCTTTATATGTTTGAGAATTTTGTGATATTTCACTTGTTTTCTTACTTTCAGACTTTTCACTGCTTAAATAGTGAATATTGCTCCTCAAAATCAATAATCACAAGAATATATTTAAGTAGTGGCAATTAGTAGGTGGATTGAGGATATGAAATGAAACTAAATCGGGTATGTATAAAATGGCGAGGGGCTGGTGGAAAGTCATTGTAAAAAAGATTATGGGGTTTACCAGATACTTACTTTCAGTTCCTGAAATAGCGGTGAAAGTGTGTAGCAGCAATTGTAGGCTTTAAGAGTAGCTAGAGCTGACTTATTGACTTTGGCAGCAGCTGACAACAAAAATCCTTTGGACCCATCACATAATCTGACAAAAACTGAAAGGTTTTTGAGGAACTTCAAAATATACAAAACTCCACAAATTCATGGTTTCAGGATACTCGCTAAGGTAATGGTTTTATGAAACTTACACTATTTGTATTTTTTTACTAATGTTAATTTTTATGGCTTCTACAGTGTCAAAGGATGCTTCACATCCCATCCTTCCGTGCCAGCATCATCAAAGGTAATGTTATATCACATGCAGTAAACAGAGACTGTACCAAGGTTGGATGATATTGCTTCTGCAACCCCTGGCATTTGGGGAATCTACATCACTGATTGTTTCAGTAAACATGCCCATAATAATCTATCAAAGGGCTATCTGTGAACGGCGCTTGTTTTGAACAGCTGTGACACTTGAGACATGCAATCTGAACTCAACCCTTGCGTCAGAATAGTCAATGAAACATTCATCTCTTTTTTGATCTTCATGCACTCTAAATAAACATATTTATTTAGATTTGCTAATCTACTTGTTATGCATATGCCTTGGTCTTCTAAATTAACAGTACACAAAGTATAACAAAATACTTCTCTAGTACTCATTGCATTCATCCTACACTCACCTTGGATTTCTGGCTGAGTTACCAGGTAGAGCAGTGCCCAGCGTAAAGCGGTGCTGGTGGTCTCCATCCCAGCTGCAAAAAAATCAGATGCAAGGCTAATCATGTTAGCCTCATCAAATGTAGAAGTGCTATCTGGAGGGTCCTGAATTGGAAGAAAACATTCACATTCAGCAGATTGGAAATTTTAAATGAAGAAAGTTTATGGTGAAGATACTCAGCCCAGGGGACTGATGAATGACATAGAAGACTTTTGCCTTCTTCAAGAAATTACATTGATGAAAATGAAATTGTAGAACCAAACTCTAAAGAACACCTTCTAATAACTATAAATGAATTTCAAGCTTTAATTGCAAAGCACGGGTAGATAACATTAGATGTTGAAGATTGGGGTAAGGTTATATTCTGAACTCTTAGATGAGCCAGTAATGAATGTGAACTACCCCTCTCTTAAGGGATGTGGTAGGGAAGAAGGTATTCAGCAACAACATGTGTAGAATTGTGTTTGTTCTACAATGTGCTAAATGTGTCGCCCTTGAACCGCATTAAAAATCTACACCAATGTCTGTGCCATAACTATGTAGGTGTTGATGGTTTGTTGAGGCTGTGTTTGTAGATCGATTCTCAAAGAACTGCAGCAAGGACCTGACTTGGCTAAGCTTACTGAGGTTTGTGGCCAGGTTTCTTCTTACAGAGAAATTGGAGTTTTCATTAAGCTGATGAGATGCCGATTGAAGGCTTCATTGAAAAGGCAAGGTATTTGAAGGTTGGGTTAACTTGCTAATTAGAGACTGAGGTACTTCCAGAGTTGTGAACCCAGAGCTCTAAAGCTTTTGCCGCAGCATTTTGTACATTGAAATGAGGTCCTTCATTATGAGATCCGGCTGATAGAGATCACTGCACAAAACCCTAATTCTGCAGAGATGGAGTAAAAAGTGATATGGACTTTACTCCACCTGATAATAACTGGGTGAAATAAAGTTTGCATCCGCTGGTGAAATTCAGCAGGTAAAACCTATCAGGATTTCAAAGGGGCAAACAATACAAAGTACTGGACATGCAGACTGTTGTGGAGTAACCACCAAAATTATATTAGCTTCCAGATCAGAGGTTGTGATCAGTGCAATGAGTTGACAGATTCTATGGATAATAATGGTCAATGATTCACTCGACACAGAGTCTAGCTATTGTTTTTGTAATATGAGGAGCTTCTGTATTTCGTTATTAATTGCTCTGGCATTTATTATATTTAAATCATTGAAATACGAAGATGAAAAAGTCAAGTGTGTGATAAGATCCCAGAATGTATCCTAGAGATTCCCCAGTCACATGACAACAGTCCTAAACATCCTCGCTGTGTCTTGGTTTATCTTATGGCCACTTGTGTTTCTTACATGCTAGATCAATTTATTGGAAGCAGAACAGAGCAACCAATGTGGCAGCAGCAAATACTCACTTGTGATAATTTATTTAGGTAGAAACCAATCATGTCTTGGGGCTCTTGAGAAAATCCATTCTCTTTGTGACTTTTGATTTCCTTCTTCACAAATTTCACCACATAGGCATTGCTTTCAAACAAATCATTATGAGGTCCTGGAAGATGTCGCATGAGCCAAGGGAAAACATCAAAAAGCTGGAGGGAAAGGCATTGGAATTTATTAGAGTGTCCTTTTTTGTAAATACCTTCAACAAATCATAGTCAATGGGGACAGATTAACTTCTTTCTGAGTATGTTTCTCTCTCTAAAATTGCTGTATTCCAGATAGTTGATAGACATTCATTCAGAGTTGTTCTCTTATTTATGTGAGTATGTATGTGTGTCTATGATACTCTAAAATTAGCAAATGTATTATCAAAAAATAGAGCATAAGAGATCTGTGTAGTGTTGTGAACTGTACAATATAAGTGACACAATGCAGGGATTAGGAAAGTGACTTGGGTCAATATCTATGAAACTTCCAATTTCCATTTTCTAAATAGTGAATCCTTAGAAATTGCTATTTAGGAAATTCAAATTGGGATGCACTAAATTTGTGATTTCCTAACATCAATTCCTATGGATTCACAATCACTATTAGGAAATCTCAATTTTGAAAATCATTCCTAAGTATGGACCTCAGGCCCGCCTTTAATCTAAGGGTTAAAAAAGTGGTGCTCTTGTAAAGCGCTGCTATGCCCCCTGGTGAGTGTGAGCTTCAAGGCACTGAGAAAAGTGCATTTCGGATGCCTTTTTGGAATTTGCACATGGTTGCCAATGAACTTTATTCAATGGTAATAGTATTTCCTAAATATCCATTTGCATTTAGGAAAAAAAAAAAACACATGCTCAGCAGACACACTGGCTACAGGCAAGCCTGATTGCCAGTCTGCTGAGCTGTGGCCATTGGCGCATCTTCTCACACAAATACACCAATGGGCTTTGATCCACGTAGAACTCTTTTGGGTCATCTATATACTCCTGGAACATCCTCTGAATGGTCATTGATGCTACCACTTGCTCAACCTCTTTTGCCCTTTGCATTTGTACTGGACTTGAGACCTGCCACTTGAAACCAAGCTAATGCAGAGGTTGGGTCCGATTATTCTGTTGCTGTTACCGGTCTTCTTGTTGCTGGTGTTGGCTGCTCTGAGGCAAGGCTAACCTTTCTCGAAGTTGAAGGCGGCACCCCAGGACTGCAGATTTGGACTCTAATTTCCAGGCGTTCTTCTTTCAGATCTGACTTGCTAAACAATCCACCTCTTGCATTTTGAAACATCCCCTTCAGAAAAAGGAATGAAAGTGCGCAGAATTTATTAGTACCATGGATCAAGTGGCACAGATGTACTCCTTGTATTCATATTTAGGATTTATAACGAGCATTAAGCCTATAGGCGTCAAAGTGCTGCCAATGGAAAGAAGGTGCCAAAAGAGGGAGCAATTAAGGAAAGGAAAAAAGCCAGGTCTTCAGTTGCTCATGAAATGCCATATGGGAATCTAAGTTGGCTATGTAGAGTGGCAACGAGGTCCATAGTTTAGCAGCTGTTACCAAGAAGGTGCATCCACCCCATTTAGTCTTCCGGAACCTAGGGATGATCACCTTCCTCTGAGAAGAGGATCTCAGTTTTCTTTTAGGAGACTACCACTGAAATGCTGACTTGCAGGGTAGGAACCCTAATGTTGCTGAGCCTTATGCACCATACAAAGGAGTTGAAGGTCACGGCTTCGTAACCGGTAACCAATGAAGGGAGCACAGGCATTCTCTCACTGACTGACGTTTAGGTATATTCAGTACCAAACAGGCAGTCGTGTTCTGAATCATCAAGAGTTTCCTGAGAAAGCATTTATTGATAGTTAGATATGATGCATTGCCGTAGTCGAGATGTGATCAAAGCAACAACTACTGCCAGTTCCAATAGGATGAGGGGAAATAATGTTTTCAGGATCTTAATAATGTAAAAATAATAACTGGAAGACTTATTAGCCTGTGTATCAAAAGTGAATGTGTTGCGAAGATAACTCCTACACTTTTTGCAGCTACAATTGACCCCCACACCTATGACCACACTCCGTGCTATGCCCAAAGACCACCACATTTAATTTCAGACTGTTCTCCTTCATCCAGATACCAATGTCCAACATGCAGTGTTTAAACTTCTGATGGATACAACTACCTGTGGATTCCTCACCTATTGGATACCCCCATTGCGCCAGCACTCGACAGAAATCTTCTTCCTAGCTTCTGCACGTCGGCGAGGACGTCACAGTTGCCCCCGCGACGCCGTCTGACGTCATACAGGCAATAAGAGGTCCTCGCCGACGTGCCAACGTCAGTTCCCTTTTTTCCGTGCCATTCGAAGCGGTTATCTTCGAGGGAGCTACTGTTACTGTTCGACAGTTACAGTGTGTTTTTTGGATGTATTTTTTCTTTGAGATTACAATGTCGCAAAGAAAGTCAGGATTCAAGCCCTGCCGTGAGTGTGGGGGCAAAATGTCGGCAACGGACCCACATTCTGACTGCTTGTGGTGTCTTAGTTCCGATCATGATTTTGTCAAGTGCGATTCTTGTCAGCATATGAATCCTAAGGCCCTGAAAGAGCACGAGGCCAAGCTTTTTCTGGCGAAGTCGAAAAAGAAGGAAAAAAGGCGTCATCGAAAATCCTCGTCACAGAAGTCTCATCGGCGTCATCAGGTCTCCCAGCGTCGTCGAGAATCACGGCGCCGGTCGAGTAGGGAGAGGTCTCGGTCGAGGTCACCATCAACTCGACGTCGGAAGACTTGGGAAGTCAGTCCCACTGTCACTCCCCAGCCGTCGACGCCGTTGCCTTTTCCAGCTTCACCGACTTCGCCCGTGTCGTCGGGCCAACCACCTTCAGTGTTTGAGGTTCCGCAGCCTCAGATGTTTTCTCCGTCTTTGCAGACGTCGAGACCGGCGTCGGTGTCGCCTTCGAACCAGGCACCCCAGTACCCGTCTTTCCCAGCCCCTGGAGCTGATAGTACCGCATTTTTAAATGCAATGTTTTCCATCTTCCAACAGATGGCTCCAGGTGGTGGACCGGCTGGTCCTTCGGGACCTTTGGCCTTCAACATGGGTGCTCCGGCTCCGCTTCGACCAGAACCCTTTATGCCTTTTCTCCCCCTGGGGAACGTGGGCTCGGTGCCGGTATCGGCTCCGGTGACTCCTGAGACTTCGGCTCCGACAGCTTCGGCTCCGGCGGCTTCGATGTTTCAGCCAGTGACGCCGTCTAGACCTACGACTCCGAGGCAGTCTTCACTTCATCCGGTTCCTCGTTCGGCGCCGAAGAGGCCTATGGCGCCTGTAGACCCGGCGTCGGACGGATCCGAGGATCGGCGTCGTTCTTCGATGTCCGCTGACGCCATGTCGACGCCGAGAATAGAGGAGAGGCTGCACTCGAGGAGGCTTGCTCTCCGCCTCCTTGAAGAGCAGGAGTACCAGAGACAAAACCTGGAGGAAGGAGAGATTGAGGACTCATGAGGGTCTCCATGGACTGGACACTGCTAGTGGCCTAGATACCTCTCCCGAGTGGGACTTGTCATCTCCTGGGGAGTACACAGAAGAGGCGGCCACTTTTCATTCTGTTATCAGGAAGGCAGCTGGTTTCCTGGATCTCCCCTTGCCGGTGACTGAAGCCAAACAGAATTTGTTGACAGAGGTGTTGCACCCTGCCTCTACATCGGCAGAACCACTTTTGCCATTCAATGAAGTGCTACTGGACCCTATAATGGAAGTCTGGAAGAAGCCGGTGTCTTCTTCAGCTGTCAATAGATCTGTGGGTAGGAGGTATCGGGTTGCACCGGCTGACCCATGTTTTCTTATCAGGAATCCAACACCTGAAAGCTTGGTGGTCCAGGCTTCCTGCTCGGCAAGGTCTGCTCCTTGGTCTTTTCCAGCTGTGCCCTCGGATAGAGACTCCAAGAAGATGGACATGGCATCCAAAAAAGGTGTTCTCTTCATGTAGCATGGCATTGAAGTCCACCAATGCTACATGTATTTTAGGAAGGTACATTTATGCCCTGATGGACGAGATTGCATCAACGCATACGGAGGTTCCTCAGGGGCTATTAAGCCTGGTATCGGACGCTCAGGCAGCTGCAACTCAGGTTATCCAATCTGGGTTGGATACAACTGACTCGGTTGCTAGGGCAATGGGCACTGCTGTAGTTACGAGGAGGCAGGCTTGGCTTCATAACTCAGGATTTTCCTCGGATGTGCAGTCGACCCTACTGGACCTTCCTTTTGATGGGGACAAGCTCTTTGGTGCCAAGGCAGATTCGGCCTTAGAAAGGTTCAAAGAGAGCAGGGCCACGGCCAAGTCGCTGGGCTTGCAAGCCACTTCTTCTGCTTCCTCCAAATTTTTTAGGAGGTTTCGAGGATTTGGTAGTGGTTCCTCCTCCTCCTCCTTTCGAGGGAAATTGCAGCAGCCTACCTCTGCTCCCTCCGATAGATCTTTCAGAGGGAGGGGTAGGGTCCGTACCAGGGGAGCCACTCAGCAGCACTCTGCCTCTTCCTCTTCCTCTTCCTCTGGAGGGGTGCAGCAGGGGAAGCAGCCTTAGGCTTCCACCAATTCCCACTCACTCCACTCCTGTAGGGGGGAGGTTACTGAGTTTTCTCCACAAGTGGGAGGTCATAACTTCAGACTCCTGGGTTACCAGCATTGTGAGAAACGGCTATACCCTTCCCTTTCGGGAGTTTCCGCCCCCCATCCCGCCCCGCCCATCTTATTGTTCAAAAGAGCACCTCCTGTTGTTAGAACAGGAGGTTCAAGTCCTCCTTTCAAAGGGCGCGGTGGAGTTGGTCCCAGAGCAGGAAAGGGGTCAAGGTCGTTATTCAAGGTACTTCCTGATTCCCAAGAAGGATGGTCGGTTGAGACCAATCCTGGACCTAAGGATCTTGAATTGGTTCCTCAATCAGGAAAAGTTCAAGATGCTGACCCTAGCTCAGGTGCTTTTGGCGCTGAACAATGGAGATTGGATGGTGTCTGTCGACTTGCAGGATGCTTACTTTCATATCCCGATACTCAAGTCGCACAGGAAGTATCTCCGTTTTGTGGTAGGGTCGCAGCACTATCAGTTTGCGGTCCTCCTGTTTGGTCTTACTTCAGCACCTTGAGTCTTCACGAAGGTGATGTCGGTGGTTGGGCAGAGCTCAGAAGGAAGGGGATAACAGTATTTCCTTATCTAGACATCTGGTTAATCAAAGCCAGGTCTCCGGAGCTCGTGTTGCATCACCTGCAGTCGACAACCCAGTTGTTGTTCGACCTGGGCTTTTCGGTGAACGTGCCCAAATCTCACCTAGAGCCCTCTCAGCACCTACTGTAGTACTGGATACAACATTGAATCGAGCCTTTCCTCCGCCTCAGCGGGTTCAGGACATTCAGGCGTTGGTTCCAATGTTTCAAAGTGGAGCGGTCATTCCAGTCCTCAAGGTCCTACGTCTGCTCGGTCTGTTTGCTTCTTGCATACTGTTGGTCACACATGCTCGCTGGCACATGAGGGCTCATCAGTGGTGCCTCCTAAGGCAGTGGTCTCAACACAAAGGGGATCTCGAAGGCTCGGTGAGAATCTCCAGAGATGCTGCCATGGATTTGAAATGGTGGATTGCGGACGGCAATCTTTCCTGAGGAAGGCCGTTTTCGCAAGCTCCGCCTGTGGCCACAGTAATAACGGATGCTTCCACTCTAGGGTGGGGAGCTCATCTAGGGGACCTGGAGATCAAGGGGCTTTGGTCTCCAGTGGAACAGGTGTTTCATATCAATCTGTTGGAGTTACGGGCTGTACGTCTGGCTCTCATGGCCTTCCTCCCATCCCTTCGCGGTCAGTCGGTTCAGGTCCTGACGGACAACACTACCTCGATGTGGTATATAAACAAACAGGGAGGGGTAGGGTCGTACCTTCTCTGCAGAGAAGCTCTTCTGCTATGGTCCTGGGCAAAGGACCATCAGATTTGCTTGGTAGCAAATCATCTGGCCGGAGTCTTGAACGTACGTGTGGACAGTCTCAGTCGCCATTTCTCGGCCGATCACGAGTGGCGTCTCCATCCAGATCAAGTCTGGCTAATCTTCCAGATGTGGGGGTTTCCTCAGATAGGTCTGTTTGCCACACGGGAGAACTTGCATTGCCCGTTATTCTGCAGCCTCCAGTATCCGGTACAAGGAGCTTTGGGGGACGCGTTTCAGATAACCTGGTGCGACCAGTTGCTTTACGCGTTTCCTCCCATACCGTTGATTCCTTGAGTGTTGAGGAAAATTCGCCAAGACCGGGCCCAAGTCATCTTAATAGCTCCGGATTGGCCAAGGAGGGTGTGGTACTCGGACCTTCTCCAACTCTCACTGTGCCCTCCGCTCCATCTCCCTCTCAGGGCAGATCTCCTCTCGCAGTCGCAGGGGCAGGTTTTACACCCCCACATCCAGAGCCTGCACCTTCATGCCTGGAGATTGAACGGGGCAACCTGAGTTCCTTTTCTCTCCCACCTGATGTAGTGGATGTTATCTTAGCAGCCAGGCGACACTCCACTAAATCTATCTACGCTAATAGGTGGTCTAAATTGGTGGTTTGGTGTGGAGAGAGGCAGATTGATCCCTTACGTGCTCATTTGTCAGATGTCTTATCTTTTGCTTTGTCTTTAGCACAGAAGGGTTGTGCAGCAGCTACTGTTAAGGGTTACTCGTCTGCCTTGTCAGCCTTTATTTGTCTTCCAGACCAGCCTTCTTTGTTTAAATCTCCAATAGTGCTTAGATTCTTGAAGGGCCTTATCAATAAATTCCCTCCATCTCCTTTTGTTATGCCTCAATGGGATTTGACCTTGGTTTTAACTTTCCTAATGGGGTCCCCTTTTGAGCCTATGCATTCTTGCCCCATAAGATTATTGGTTCTTAAACGGTTTTCCTGGTTCCAATTACCTCTGCAAGGAGAGTGAGTGAGTTGCAGGGTCTATCTGTAAAACCCCCTTATACATCTTTTTATGGGGATAAGGTGGTGTTGAGGACCAAGGCTGCTTTCTTTCCGAAGGTTGTTTCACCCTTTCATTTGGCCCAGACAATTACTCTATCCACGTTTTATCCTCCGCCTCATCCTTCAAAGGAAGAAGAGAGACTCCACCGCTTGGACCCAAAGAGGGCGCTAAGCTTTTATATAGACAGAACAAAGGATTTCAGGCTGGAGGATCAGCTTTTCATCGGATACGTGGGAAAGAGGAGAGGAAAGGCAGTCCACAAGAGAATACTCTCCAGGTGGGTTGTTCTTTGCATTAAAATGTGTTACTCTTTAGCAAAGAAGGAAGCCCCTGATGGTATAAGAGCTCATTCCACCAGAGCTAAGTCGGCCTCTTCGGCCTTGGCTAGGGGTGTTCCTGTGGTCGACATCTGCAAGGCCGCAACTTGGTCATCCCTTCATACTTTTGCAAAGCATTACTGCTCGGACTCTGAGATCAGAAGGGATGGCCATTTTGCACGGTCGGTGCTGCAGGATTTCTTGGTTTGACCATTCAGGCACCCTCCACTGAGTGTGGTACTGCTTTGGGACTCTATTCAATAGGTGAGGAATCCACAGGTAGTTGTATCCATCAGAAGAACGAGTTACTTACCTTCGGTAACGACTTTTCTGGTGGATACATTAGCTACCTGTGGATTCCTCACGGTCCCACCCGCCTCCCCGTTGCTTGTCTGGTCTAACCAAGTAGTTCTTGAGTGTGCTCCTCTTGGTTTTGAGGACTTGTATATATTCTGTACATATGTTCATATTTATATATACATTGTTCATATAATTATATATTTGTTTTAAAAAAAAAAAAAAAAAAAAAAGGACTGAATTCTCAGAATGATGTGTTTGTTTGGAATATCATTAAATATTTCTATTGTTCTTTCATCTCAATGGCCTATTATTCTCAGGCACGTAAAAAATGTTGGTACTGACGTCGGCACGTTGGCGAGGACCTCTTGTTGCCTGTATGACGTCAGACGGCGTCGGGTGGGCAACTGTGACGTCCTCATCGACGTGCAGAAGCTAGGAAGAAGATTTCCGTCGAGTGCTGGGGCAATGGGGGTATTCAATAGGTGAGGAATCCACGGGTAGCTAATGTATCCACCAGAAAAGTCGTTACCGAAGGTAAGTAACTCGTTCTTCTCTGCCACAGAAAGCAAGTCATCAGATATTGAGACAATGATTTGAGTGTCATCTGTGTAAGACAGGGTGTGACAGCCAAATGATCGCACCAGAGTTGCAAGCGGAGCCACGTATAGATTGAACGAGGTGGGGCTAAGCGTGGATCCTTGTTGAACCCCCACAGGGAAGCATAAAAGTGGCTGCCCTACAGAACCCAGCTGACAGTCTGGGTTCTGTTGGTAAGAAATGAGCTCAATAAAGCCAATGCAGTGTCCCTTACTGGCACCTGGTGCAATCTTTTCACCAACCGGGATAATGACACCTTATCAAATGCTGCAGATAAAACCAGCATCATAAAGATGGCCATGCCACCCTGGTCCATTGACACCGGAAGCAGTCTGCCACCACAACCAAGGCCAATTTGGTACTGTGACCACTGCAGAAACCATTCTGTGAGGGTCCCGAAGATCCTGAGTGGCAATGAATCTGGCCAAGGTCTGGTTAATGTATTTTTAAAAAATGTTGGCTGGTGCAGGTAGGAGTGAAATAGGGCACAATTTAAGCCATCTAGTTCCCCATTAGGCTTTTTTTTTTTAGGGTGATGACGATAGCCTCCTTCCATAGCTGGGGAAAGAATCCGGTCATATTTGTCTGATTGAAAACCTTTTCCAAAAAAGAGGCTATCAAATCCAGGTCCATTTGAAGGACTCTGGGGGGGGGCAGGAGTCCTCTGGAGAGCCTGACGTCAACTGCATCAGTGAATTCCTGATTTGCGTGTAGGATATGGGGGGAAAGGTGGGCTTAATTGCAGAGTTTTCCCATACAGTGGGATCCTCTGTCTCACATAAAGGGGGAATCCTATCCTCACTGGTATTACATTCTGATTTTTTTTAAAGGAATTTCACCCTGAAATAGACTGTGACACTATTGCAGAAACTTTGTGAATTTTCTAGGGATTGTTGTACAGAAGGGTTAGACAGCTCTATCACCACCATTAAGGTTTGTTGTAAGTATTACTAGCTGGGCGTACTTTGATGGTATATTAAGTTGGTTTGGCTCCCCAATAGCCGTTTATATGTAGCAATAAGCTCTTTATGTTTGATCTTCTCCTCAAGAGTAGGGGTAGCCCTCTGCTTACGTTCTTGCCTTTGACAATATCGTCTGGGTTCTTTCAACTCATCAGAGAACCAGGGTGCAAATGCCTTTGGCCTTGTGCCCATCCTTTTTTTAATGGGTTAACATCTTCAACAGCCTTCATTACCCAGGCATTAAAGTCTTTGGGTTCTGTGGGATATTCCTTTTCTCTAATGTTTCACCCAGTGCAGCTTCTAGAGCTAAATGAGACTTTTTGTTCCGACTTCTATAAGAAGTAGGCTTGAACTGTGTTTGCCCCACTTTTCTCTGGGGTTTGACCTTGAAAGTGATTGCTAGGTGGTCTGACCAGCTAAGCAGGAGCATCTCACCAATCTCCAGGCCCAGATGATTATCAAAAATCCCCTCAAGAGTGTGTCTGGCAGAATGTGTGGGAGCATTAACCAATTGGGAGAACTCAAAGTTATTCATAGGCTCAAGTTAAATGGCGAAATCTGTACACTCTTTGGGCCAGATGTATCAAAGGATTTTGCATTCGCAAACGCTGCGAATCGCTAAATTTGGCCGTTTGCAAATGCAAAAACGTGGTCTGCGATGCATGAAAGGCATTCGCAGACCAAAAATAAGGAATCGCAAAAATTGTGTTTTTTTGTGCTGCGACCTGGTTTTGCGTGTCGCATTTTGCGTCTCGCAATTTGCGACATGATATACCGAATCACGATTACCGATTCGGTATTTCAAGGAGGAAATTGCGAGACGCAAAATGCGACTCGCAAAATCAAGTCGCAATTCGATGCATCAAAAAGATCGCAAATTGCGATTTTTCGCAGAATGGCCTTTTGCACATGCAAAATACCACTAGGTGAAACCAGGTGGTAACCAGGTGCAACCTATATAAAGAGGCCCAGAATGCCTCAGACTCTTTTCCACAATGGCTGCACTCTACGTCATGGCGAGGAGAATGAGGATCTTGGCAGGTCTGAGGAGAGGGAGGAGGAGACAGGAGCGCATTTTCAGAGTGTGCATGAACCTTTTTGACCAGACTGAGGAGGACATTTTTGAAAAGTACAGGTTAAGCTCAGCCATGATACTTGACCTGATAGCTGAGCTACAACCCATTCTGCAGCGCACAACACACAGGACGAATAGCATACCCACCCATGTGCAGGTATTATGCTCCCTGCACATACTTGCCGCAGGGAGCTATCAAGGGGTCATAGCAGCAGCTGGAGGGGTATCACAGAGTGCCCTCTCTAGATTTTTCAATGCATTTCTAAACGCCATGCTGAGCAGGATACACCAGTACATCAGATTCCCCAACACCCCACAGGAATTACAGCAGACAAAAATAGATTTCTACCAGATAGCACAGTTCCCCCACGTCCTAGGTGCCATAGATGGGACGCGTAGCAATCTGTCCACCATCGGCCACAGAGTATGTGTACCGCAACCTTAAACACCAATATTCAATGAACATACAGGTGATATGCAATGCCTCCTATATCATACCTGATCTCGTGGCCAGGTACCCAGGGAGCACACATGATTCGTACATCTTTTGCCACAGCGGGATTCACACAAGACTGCTAGCTGGGGAATTTGGTGAAGGATATCTACTAGGTATTGACCCTCTGTACACTGGTGCATTGATTCCGTTGTGACGTCAGATGGCTCACTTACTCATCATACCCTCTGTTCCTTTTTGGAGACAGTGCCTATGCAGTGTGCACCTACATGATGACGCCCTACCTCAAGCCTACAACACCAGCAGAACGGAGATACAATGCAGCACACAGGGAATCCCACAATGTGGTGGAGCGCACCTTTGGGCTGCTGAAGAGTTGCTTCTGGTGCATCCACAAAAGTGGAGGGGCACTAGCCGGGAGACGACATGTAGAATAGTGGCAACTTGTGCGATCTTGCACAATATAGCTACCACCAGGGGCATACCTGTGGAAATATCTAATTCAGACTCTGATGAGGATGATGATCCCATACCCCCCTACAGCCAGCAGACAGGACCAGTGCCGCAGAGGGCAGGCAAAGGCGTGCTGACGTCATGCACAACCATTTCAGAAGTAAGTAATGAAAACACAACTTCACTGACATGTGTACTGGTAGTTAGAATATTTATTACCTTAACATCAGGTAACATAAGTTTCACTAGCAGAAAAAATAAAATAATATGTATCTTAAACAAAAGCAGATTACAGTATCTCACTATCAATCATTGTTTACTGTATCACACAATAAGAAAACAGTCCCCTGTGGCCATTACAGTCACTTTCTAAGGCCACGCAAGCCACTCAAGTGCGCAGTGGTCTCACTGGCACCTCTGGTACCGGCCTCAGTGGCAGTGCTGTGCCTGTGCAGAGGTGTCCATGGTGATGTGCAGTACTGCCTTGTTCACAGACTTGCTCACTGTGGCTGGGCTGTGTCTCTCTCAGTGCTCCTTTGGGTGTGGCACCTGCAAACTGTCTGGGATGACTCACTTCCTGCTTGTGATGTCATCAGGCTCTGCCAGGTGTGCGTTCTCGCAATTTTCAATTTTCAATTACCGAATCGCAAATTGCGTTCTCGCTAATTGCGATTCGGTATTTGGGCCTCGCAAACCACAAATAGCAAATTTTAAGAAATCGCTAATTCCGATTTGCAAATATGTTACATAGCATTTTGCGATTCGGAAATAGCGATTTCTTAAAAATCGCTATTTGCGATTCGCAGAGGGCTTTCTTGATACATCTGGCCCTTTGTCTTCCATGTGGAATTTGAAGTCATCCAATATGGTACAGGTAGGGATAACAATGAAGTGTTTGGGGATTTGGTCCCATACCTCGATATACTGAGTGCGAGAACCAGGAGGCCGGTACATAAGTAGTCCAGAGAGAAGAGATTTATATTTGTCTTTGAGTCTGAACTGCGCTATCTCACAAATATCAGCTGACACAAAACTGATAGGCTGCAGCATCCAGTTACGGGGATTTAAAAAAAAAAAGCTAATCCCCCCTCCTCTGCGATAGGGCTGGTCCATTCTGATAGTCGAGTACTCCAGAGGGGTGGCCGCTACTAGATCTGGGCCTGAGTCTTCCTTGGTTCAAGATTTGGCAGAAAATAAACGGTCAATGTTCTGAAGTTCAATCAACTCATATATCTCAATACTATGTTTAACCATGGACATGGAATTCAACAGGGCACACATGATCTTCCCTTGGACAAGCTCCCCCCAGGACTGTGGGGGTCATTCTGACTCCCGCCGGCCGCGGTAACCGCAGGGCCGGCGGGAGCCGCCAGAATACCGCTGCGCGGTCAAAAGACCGCCGCAGATATTCTGGGTTTCCCGCTGGGCTGGCGGGCGACCGCCAGAAGGCCGCCCGCCAGCCCAGCGGGAAACACCCTTCCATGAGGATGCTGGCTCCGAATGGAGCCGGCTGAGTGGAAGGGGTGCGACGGGTGCAGTTGCACCCGTCACGATTTTCAGTGTCTGCATGGCAGACACTGAAAATCATGGTGGGGCCCTGTTATGGGGGCCCCTGCAGTGCCCATGCCATTGGCATGGGCACTGCAGGGGCCCCCAGGGGCCCCACAACACCCCATACCGCCATCCTGTTCCTGGCGGCCAAAACCGCCAGGAACAGGATGGCGGTATGGGGGTCGGAATCTCCATGGCGGCGCAGCAAGCTGCGCCGCCATGGAGGATTCCCCAGGGCAGCGGAAAACTGGCGGTACACCGCCGGTTTTCCGTTTCTGACCGCGGCTATACCGCTGCGGTCAGAATGCCCTTGGGAGCACCGCCAGCCTGTTGGCGGTGCTCCCGCGGTCGTTGGCCCTGGCGGTCAATGACCGCCAGGGTCAGAATGACCCCCTGTGTGTCTGCCAGGGTTTACAACAAACTTAGGGTCTCAAATGCAATACCCATGCTACTGTTCTCTTTGCTAACTTCCTGTGTGAAAACCTCAAAAGGGAATAGCATCTATGTTAGGCATTTGGCTAGGATCCATTGTCCACATCCATGGTCATAGCTTTTCCAATGGCATCCCCTCCTCTTTAAATGACATAGGGGGTCATAATGAGTTCAGCAGATGGTTTTTACCATCCACTGACGTCCGCCGGGAAGGTTGCCACCACACAGGCTACATCCCCACTGGCCTCATTATGAGTTTTACGCTAGGTCAGCGGGCGGAAACCTGAGTTTCCACCCACTGGCCTAGCAGGAAACAGGCTACAACATTGTCTGCAGCTCATAATCGGTGCTGCGTCAATGCTGTAGCTTGCATGGTGTATCAGCAGCCTTGCAATGTTCACTGTCTTCAAGGCAGACAGTGAACATTGCGATGGTGCTGTCCAGGAGGGGCCCGCCACTTCCCATGCCAAGTGCATGGGCAGTGCACTGGCCCCCCTGGTGCCCCCTGCACCTGTTCTCCACCAGCAATTCATGGCAGTGCTACCACTGTGAAACCACTGGCAGAGAAGGAGGACGTAATCCCCAGGGCAGCACTGCTTGTAGCGCTGCCCTGGTGGATTAGGATCCCCACCACCTCCAGACCACCGGTATCTCTGATCCTGGCAGAGCTGGCGATCCAACCACTAGGGTTGTAATGTGGTGCTCTGCCATCCACGAGTCTGGCGGTCTAGTGACCGCCAGACTCGTAATGACCCCCATAGTCATCAATCTGTCTGTACTGCCAACATGGACATTGCAACATGTAATAGATTGAGTTCCAATGGGGACACCTCGGGTATGAGGGCTTTAACTGGTACTCTATTAGCAGGCTGAATAATCCACAACTGCTTGTGGGCTTGAAAAGAATGGCTGAAATGAGTGCAGATTCTTCTGAGGGTGGTCAGTATGTTGCTGTCTAGATTTTCTTTTTTGAGAAACTCTTGCACAACCAAGTTGATGCAATGCGCCAAACACAGGACCCTGAAATAGCCTCCATCTGCCATGGCCTCGACTATATCACTGTCTGTGGCACAGATCCAATTTTGAGACCTATAAGCCACAGACATTCAGACACTTTGCTGTAAATTCCTCCAAGATGCTTGCAGCTGTAAGTGATTTCTAAATGGCGACCATGGCTAATGTTGCATGATGCTGAACACTCTTAAAACATTCTTCAGGGCTAAGAGCTGCAGATAGCTGTTGCCTTACCCTCGCAAAAGAGATCCAGTGAGCAGTGATGCACATGTAATCAGTTGTCTGACAACTGGTCCCCATGTCTGTTATCAGGTGGATAGTGCGAACAGCACTTTGCTGCAGAGTTCTTCCATCCAATTGCAGCACATCATGATGCAATGCTAGAACAGCAACTGTGGCAAAATAGGTCTGACTTGGGACCTTCCATTTTGGGCAGATGGCTGTTACAAAAGAAAAAGGGAGGAGGTCCAGTGCTAACATTTTTGCCAGCTTTCCATTGTACAAACATGCCGTTGGGCCTGAACATCGCCGTAATAGTAGCCTGGGCTTTCTTCTTTTCTGGGACCTCTGCCACAGGCAACATTTGAGAAGTAGAGGATGGTAGACTCAAGGCACGTCTAGCCGTGGTGTCTCCACCTGACTCTAATTCTTGTGCCATTTTGAGGTCACTGAGGCGGGTGATTCTGGTACACTGCTGGGGACAGGGATGCTTTGTGTAAAGATGTCACCCTTTCCTTCCTCCTGGCCTCCCCACATGATTGGATTGGTCACTGATGTTTCCCAGCTCTCCTCGTCTTTACCATGATCACGTTCAGCAATTTGCTAAAGGCGCTCCTCTCATCGGATTAAGTGGTGTTTTTTCATATGGTTCATTTGGCCTCCATATCATAATGTAAACCAGGCTTACCTCGCAAAACACTTGTGTGGCAAATTGAGCACGATTGCAGTGTGGAGCACATTGCAGTGTTCTCCTGTTTGCTAAGCACCAAAGAAAGTCCCACACTGGGAGGAGTACTTTCTTAGTGGTCAGTGCCAATGCCTGAAGACGAACTGGAGGTAGGTGGGTGTATTGTCGATTGTCTCTCTGTAGTGCATGCTTCTACTGAGGTAGGGGTTGGTGAAGGTCTCAGCTAGGGCTTTACAAATATGGGAACTGGCAATGCTACCTGTGCCACATCCCTCAGAGCAGGTTGAATAGGAGAAGGAATGTTAGACTCTTCTGTGCCAGCTTCCGCAAAGACTGGCATGTCATCGTCATCCTCATTATCCCCTTCCAAATTTCTAAGGCTTTCAGGAACTTTTATTTTCCCTTGCCTCTTGTGGCATCCCCCGGACTCTGCCAGGGCCACTCCATGTCCACATCATCATTATCAGAAGTGGTGCTCGCAGAAAACGGTGGAGTACCTCTACAGATCTGGGAGCCAATGACTCTAAAAGAAGAGATTCTTGCTCAGCAGGAAACTCAATCTCCTTCTCCAACTTCAGGAAGATCCGATATTGCTGGCTGTGGCTGCTGTTCACTTTTCTCCGTTTCCTGAAACGATTGGGTACTACTTTGAGAAAGGGACAAATCGAAATCTGGGTCATTGTTCGTTGGTGTCGCCATAATTTTAATGGCTGCCTCACTGACAGACATTGGTTGGGCTTAGGTTTTGGTGGTGCTGTTGATGCAGGAGTGCTGCTCCAAGGTTCCTCCCCGGAGGGTGGTTCGGCAGGCACACGTCTCCCAAAAAACATTGTCATCAGCACGTCAGTGACGGAAAGCTGCTTCTTCTCACTGGCCACTTTCTTGGAAGCTCCTTTTCTTGGGGCCATGTTGAAGCTCTCAGTTGGCAATGGCAATAAGCTGCACAAGCCAAAGAGATTGGAGGACTAATGTCACATGTTTTTTCTGTTTGGCAGTACTGTGGGTGATGAATCTTCTTCTCTTCTGCACTTAAAAGCAAACAAGCAAGAAAAACATTTAGCGAAACACGGTATCCTTGCAGTTTGAATTAGTATAGACGTAGGCAATATGATTTAGTGAGGTTGGTTGCTTAGGTAATATTTAACAACAAGTTATCCAACTATTTTAAAGTCAAACCACACCATCATACCAAATAAATTAATTTCATTCCCAATCAGGATACCACTACATACAGATATAGCTCTTTGCTTTATGTGCATCTATTCTAAAGTAGACACCTGTGGCAGTCAGGGGAGTGCTGGAGTTAATGGAATAATCTTCAAAAAATGAAGGTTAGTGTGTGCGTAAGGCAAGGTGGTCCGGGTAAAATGGAATAATCATTAAGAAAATGAATGATGCTGATGTATCTGCAGTGCACCTACAGTATGGCAAGCAGGGTTCCCAGGAGGAAATGGAATTATATCTAAAAAAAATAATTATGTTGGACTGCTGTCCACCTATTGTGGATGGCTCGAGTCAAAATGCAAAAAAAAAAAAAGTAGAAAAACATATGAGAAACCTATTATAAGGCAAGCAGGTGTAGATGAAAAATGCAAAAAATGCATGTAATATAAAGCACTGTTCATCATCATTTTCATAATACACATATTCTAAAATGATGCTCAAGCAAATTATTAAACTAATGATATTACATCTGTGCAAGCCGATGGCAAAAGCACACTGGCTGGAAGCACAAAATGGCCACCAGCCACATGATCAAACAACAACAGAGAGGACAGAGGCATGGAGAACAAAGAACACATGCAACCAAATGGCAAAAGCACACTGGCTGGATGCACAAAATAGCCGGTAGCCACACGGTCAAACAACAACAGCAAGCAATTAGGCATGGAGAACAAAGAGCACAGGCACGTCTATGGCAAAGGCACACTGGCTGAGTATACAAAATGTCCTCCGACCACGTGGTCAAACAAGAACAGCCTGCAAGAAGGCATGGGGAACAAAAGACTCATGCAAGCCCACGCCAAAAGCACACTGGCTGGGTACACAAAATGGGTTCCAACCACATGGTCACACAACAACAGCTAGCAGGGAGGCATAGGAAGCAAAGAACCATGCAAGCATATGGCAAAAACACACAGGCTGGCTGCACAAAATCCCCACTAGCCACATGGTCAAACAACAGCAACGAGGAAGGAGGCATGAGATCAAAGAACACATTCAAGTATTTGGACACAGACTATACAAAATGGCCCCTGGCTACATGGCATGGAGAGCAAAGACAAATGGTGGCCGAGCAAACACACTCACATATACACTGGCCAGACAAAGGAGGAATGGTAAAATTGAAGAAAAGACTACCATTAAATCAGCAATGCACAACACGAAAATTAACCGAGCTATAAAACATCCTCATATGGCATCAAATATTACCCCACATATACACTTGCTGCAGAAAAAAAACATGAAACACAAACAATAGCCAACATTTATAATGTAATCTAATGCCGTCCCTGCCCCAAATGTTTTAAAAACCATGTACCACAGAATCATTTCTTTCATGTACTGATGACTAGTACTCAGCCTACTGCTGGATGGCCCTTTGGAAGACTAGGCCACATAGTAAAACAAATGACTATTGCAAATTTAACAAACAAGGAGAAAAGGTACTGAACTGTGCAACATTTGCCCTCTACAAAAGGTGAAAAATGAAATGTAAAAATTAACTAGGCCCCTACCGAAGCACCAGGCCACCCACCACCATGAAATTTAAAAGTCAAATAAAAGTACAAAGAAATATTGGTGCATGCCCAATCAAACAAACAACACCCTTACACAATAGTTTTTAAACTTACTTGTGTGACATCACAAAAACAAAGTCCTTAAATCCAAAGGTATATATCAACAGACAAAGAGAGTGACCCTTCCACCTCAAAATCCAAGTGAAAAGTGACCAGGAGATGGACAAAGCACTAGTAGGAGCCTACTAAACAGGACTAGGAAGTTGGAGTCTCTGGGGCACTTCCTTCCTTTTGGAAAAAAAAGGAAAAACAAAATTCTTCTTGCACTAAAAAAACAACTTGAGCAGTTCAGTGGAGAAGAAAATCAACTCAAAATGTCTTTTCAAGTAGATTTAGCTGCTTCTCGAGTAGAGATTTATCTCGAGGTGTGCTTGCGAGCGGCACTATAACGGAGGCGCCTTGGCCAGAAGCTGTGCGAGCAGGCACAGAATCTTGCGCTTGCTTGCTAGCGGCCTGAGAATATCATAGCACTTGCAAGCTGGCACCAAAAACAAATCTTGCGCGCACAAATGGGAAAAAAATCTGCTGGCAGACTCTGGGAACTCCAGGCTACTCCACATAGGGCAAAGTGCCCAAATTCCTAAAACTCTGCCAGCAGAGCAGGGTTTACGGCCCGGTCCTAATTTTTATTACAAAGGTCACAACAATATTTTCTAGAAAGGTCTTTTTGGTGTGAATTGAATCATTTGTTTTTTTAATTTGTACTAAATTACTTTGGAAAATATATCTTATTTATTTCTTAGCTTTTATTTTATTTAGGTTTGCTTTTTTCCTTCATATATTCTGTTCTGGTCCTGCACGTGTTCTCTGTCGACTACATCTGCAATTATGCTCTACCTGTGTTAGCCTTTGTATTTTGTGAGTTTAGCCTCTCTCCCTCTCAATCTTCCCTTCCATTTTATTTAACTCTTCATTTCAGCTTCTCCTCATTCCCCGTTTATTGTTTTCCTTTTTCAGCTCCTTACTCATTCCTCTGCTTACGTTTTTCACTTGATTTGCCTGTACAGGGCCACCCTCTTCCTGTCCGGTTTTCTTCCCACACCTATTACAAAAAACCTACAAGTCTTATTTACTTACTTTTCATTTAAATGCTTAATTTGTATTTGTCTCTGTTCAAACCTACAAATATCTGAGTTCACAATATTTCTTATGAATGGCAGTTAACATAGAACATTACACTATTGTAAGACTCACCAGGGCGCACATGCTGACAAATGTATCAATAACAACATTCAAGGATTCAATGAGTCGGTGGAGTTCTTTATCATCTCTGGAGAAGCGGTGTCCAAAAATCACAGCGGAGATCACGCTGGTGACAGAATAGACGATCGCTGGAGCGGGATCCAGGATTTTCCCTGTTAGCAAAAAAAAGAAGGAGTCACAGGAGCGTGCTACAAGAAGCCAGAGAGCTTCAGCACTCACATCTGAAGCCCTGTCAAATTAAGAGAAACGGTTGTTGAGGATGCTCTGCAGACTAGTTCATGAGATTGTTTTAAACATACACCACCATATCATTTTTCTTAATTTATAGCTGCCAAGGTTATTTCCTGGTTTTTGAAGATGCAGGGATACCCTAGCAATATTAATGGTGTAATTTCAAGTGTTCCATACGTACTCACTAAACAAAATAATGGGCACTCAGTCTGCGATGGAAAATTGGTCTATGAAGCCTCTTTCGCTCTCCAGGAAACATAGATGAGTTGTTAAGGTCTATCTTAAAGCCTTAAAGTAGGTTTGTAAAAATTACATTTAGGCTAATACAAAACAATTATTACAGCTGCAATAGTGAATGCTGCACAAGAGTTGTTATTCTAGATAAACGAGGAGCACCTTAATATTACATGTACCATACAAGTACTTATAGTGTGAAACAAATAACCAAAAATCAATTCAAACCACAACATGACACAAACTATACTGTTGCAAAAGGATCACCCACAATATAGAGTATACTGTGTAGTTGTAGGTGTTTGGTATAGTTCACCCCAGGGAAAGTCTACTTGCAATGAGTTTCAAACATGCCTCTTTCTAAAATGTACAATCTTTTTGATGTTCTAGAAAATTTAAAAAGTTGGGGAAGTCATAATTTTCATAACCCTTGCTACAGTCATTACAGTCTACATTACTAAATCGGAATAAGTGAAAGTAGGTTGTTTAAGATGTACATAACCTAGTTATTGAACAATTAAATACATGTGGTTCAAGCCACTCTTTTTTTAATTTAAGAAGCATCTTTGAACATTGTGTTATTAACCAAGTATTCTCAATGAAGGGACTGGTTTTAGCACTAGAACAGAGCACAAGTAGCAACTAAAAGTTGAGTTAGACATCATCTTTTAAACTACATGAGAATATCCTCCAAGAGGTCTAATGAATGCCAGATTTGGTTGCCAACAATTGTTGTCAGTGGGGCTTAAAATAAATTCCAAATGGCTATTTAGTAATATTCTTGTGCCCATTAGCATTATTGTCACACCAGTGTACATGCTGTAAACTTATCTCAATCTGTTCTCCGCAAAATCAACTTGTAACAGATTTTTCATCCACTTAATTTTTAGACTCTTCATTCTTTGTGTTTAGGAAGTTTTTAAGTTTTCCAAGTATATTACATTTGTAGAAGCAATGTCCTGCTACTTCACACTCGTTTTTCTAAAATTTGCATTAATAGTATGCTAGCGAGAGAAAGCTGTGTAAACCATTTGTAACCCAATTTAGGAGACCATTGAACAAATCCGGTTCAAATTACAGGTTATTTTTAAATTAGCAACCATCCAAAAGCAATGCTATGCATGTGATTTTGACAGTGAATTGGCTCTTTAGTGACAGGTAGTAATATAGTACTATATAAGCATAAGTATCAATATCACTTTGGAAACTACTACAGATTTGCATCCGATGGGGTATGTGCAGAGAGCTAATGAATGTCAGATTGAGTGGTAACAAATAATGCCAGTTCAATATGAGGGTCAGCAACTTTGTACCGTGAAAGTCAAATGCATGTGTGACTTATTCTATCAAGTTATCTTGTTTTGCTTGATGTCAGAGAGCATTCTGCCGAAAATGGACAAGTAAAAACTCAGATCTTCTGGCCTCTGATTCAAGTGGTTAGGTATGGGCAACTGATGCGATAGGTGAAGAGCCAACACTTTTTATACCTATGTAACTGTGCAGTGTGAAATGGCTCAATTGTAATCAGGTCCTCCACCGTTAGGGTAAATGTCTATGCACTTAGGATGCTTTCACATATATAAGAGTCACATGAGCATGGGTGCTAAGTTACCAGAGAGAGTGCATGCTTATCAGTTTCAAAAACCTACTTCTCCACAACTCACATTAGGAGATAAGAAGGAAAGTCATTCTTGTGGCACATCACCAATTAAGGAAAAGAAAAATAGTTAGTCAACTGGGATTCTATTACGTATGCTGGAAAGATTGCTTTCTTAATTTTCCACATTTCAGCCTTTTAAGAAATCACCCTGTGCTCGTGACCTTAATCTTTTTCTACATTTGAGACCTCCGATTGTGGCAAGGTATTTCTATTCACAAATGTGACGGATCCAGTCTGCCATATTACAATCTCTATAGGCTGCAATGGGACAGTCATAAGGTGGATGAGATAGCCGTCATGTTTGTGACTAAGTAACCTCCTCCGTTAAACTTTAAATCAGGCCCTAAATATTGTCAGCAGTGGAAAGTATGTTTATTGTTGACAGGTTAATTCTTCACAACAAAAAGAAGAATTCATGTATTTTGCAGGTGCAACATGAAGTAAGGACATAAAATAAAGACATTAATTTTGTTCATGGTTACTTAATCTTTGTTTGCCAATATTAAAGAGTCTGGGCCTGATTTAGATCTTTGCAGAGGGAAATACTCCATCACAAACGTGACAGATATTCTGTCTGTCGTATTATGATCCGATGGTGACCGTAACACAGCGGACGGGATTTCACTGAAAGTTACAAAGATTGCTATTAGCTGACATACCGACTCTGGGAATTCTGCTGTGTTTTCTATAGCTCACTGCCTGACAAGCTAGATTTCATCATCAGCGAGGCTGTGTTTGACTTAGGAGCAGATACTTTAAGAAGGGAATCATTGGATGATATTCAGCCACTGCTGGTGTGCATAGGTAGGAGTGCTTCCTTAAGCAGACACTGGAAATATATTCCTAATTTAGAGTTATTCTATGGGTGCCATCATATGTTGTTCATTTAATATGCTGGGGGTGTTTCCAAACATTTTAAGGACACACTATCCAATTGTTGCCATTCCTTCAATGGCTTTCTTGCACTAGACTCACTCCACCAAACATGGTGGTGCATATGCCACTGAAGGTGGGGTTATCAATGTACATTGGCAGATCAGTCGCCAAGATGACCATGTCCCTGCTGCAGGACAGGCACCATGTACAGACCTACTTTGAGGAGCTGGACAGACTCTTGAGACTCTTTGCATAGTCTATGTTCGATGTCTGACTAATACTTCCCCAGCCCAATGAGCATCTGAGTTGAAATGGCCGTCTGTATATGTAAGTGGCAAATTCCCCATTTGCTAGTCAGAATTTGTCAACCTCCGAAGCAAGGTGATATTGCTGACTTTTCTCCTGCCATTTCCCTCTCCCTTCTGCTGCGTTCTTTCTCCACTTACCTCAACCTGCCATCCAGGCGCGTCCCGTCCCTTAGGGTGGAGGGGACACGCCCCCCACCTTTTGCCCCTCATGAAGAGTGCCTGTCAGGCTGAGCAAAGGTCAGCCTGACAGACACTCTTCATGTTCAGCTCAGGCAGCCAGGAGCGAGGAATGCACGATTTGCGAAGACTCCTGGCTGCCTGAGCTAAACTTTGCTGGGCTGAAGAGGTCACATCTCCTATGGGCGTGACCTCCTCGGCTCAGCAAAGTTGCATCAAGGCCCTCCCCTCGGTGACAAGGGGAAGCGTCACCCATTGACTCCGACCTGGGCGCTTTAGGTTTAAGCCCTGAAGCGCCCAGGTCGAGTGTCAATCAGTGACAACTCCTCACAGAATGGGGTGGGGTCAGAAGTCTCACTGACCCCATCCCACTCTGTGACGAGGCTGGGACTGCTGCCTTCCCTCATTGGCTGACCCAAGGTCAACCAGTGAGGGAAGGCAGCAGTCCCAACCCTCCTGGGACCTCCGAGCTGAAGGTAAGTGTGTGTGTGTGTTTTTTTTAAATGAATGTTTGGTGGGTGCGTGTATGTTTGAATGTTTATGAGTGTTGTGAATGGATGTGCGTACGTGCGTGTGTGAATGAATGAGTGCGAGTGTGCTTCCTGCCGGCCCCCTCCCTCCTAAAATTGCCGCTGCTGTCACCCACCCCTTACTTCCATCAAGTATCCTTGCTCATATTTAAGGCTCACGGTGCTCTGTTTTTACTGATTTTTAGAGATAAAAGCAGACAGAAACAATATGCATTTATTTTTAAAAGCAGAAACATACTGAAAATTCAGCTTCTTATAAGTGACTCGCCATGCCGTCTTTCTATGACAACAGCTGAGCAGACAGTCAGCATGGGGAGTTAAAAAACAGGTTGCGATTTCCCTAAACACAGGCACATGTTAACATATATTTGTAGTATAATGCTATATTTACCCTTTGGTGTAGTGGTTTGCTATACTTGGCTGCTTAATGTGCTAAAATGTGACAGGCACCAAAGTATGAGTGCATAATTATTAGTTAAATAAATATAATTTCATGACTACATTTATTCGCAGAACACAAAATAAATGTGGATAAATACCAATAAGATGGCCACAAAATAAATATGGGTAAATACGGGCAGCAATGTTAAAAAAAAAAATATATATACTATAAAAGCGTGAGCCCTAATTATATTTGGTTTGAGAACATTCATTGGTATTAACCCTCCCAAAATGACCATGTAATGCAATGGTGAAAAGATCGATGGGCCAATTACATTATAGTAGCTGTAAAAGAGTATGGTGGTCATTATGAACACGGCCGTCCATACTGCGCCGCTGGCGGTAAAAACCACCAGCAGAGGAGCAGTCCGGACAGCCAAATAATGAACCAATCGAAACACAGGCATACAGAAAACCACCCACCGCCAGTAGAGGAGTGCCGACGACGACGGCAGAGTCCGCCCACAGGCCGACGGGAAGGCCCAACCCGCCCATCAAATTACGAGCCACTAGTCCGCCGTCAGTTCCGGGGCGGGAACCACCGCAACGCAAAGCCAGGCGGAAATGAACCAAATCCAATGAAACACACCGGGGGCCCACACAACGTGCCGAAGCAGACATGGATAGAGAGCTGCTGATCATGCCAGCCCTGCTCCTTGCCATATACCTCCACGACTGAGACCGCCGACGAAGACGACGACAGTAAGTACCGCAACCTACGAAACAAGGGAGGAAAGGGCACAGTTACATACCCACCCACTCCACCCACCCTGCAACGCCCCTCCAACCCTTCCCAGCAGCACAACCCATACACCCCACAGCAAGAGTGACTTACCCGACACAAGGCAAATCAAACTTGACCATAGTACATACAAATGCCCGACACCCACAAGCAATAAAACGATAGACCAGGGTGCAACAGTGTGCCGCCAAAACACAGGCCACACAGAAATATTTATTAAAGCTCACAGAGCCAACAACTCCAACAGAGGCCAATGGCCAGTCCGTAGCGCTACAAGTGGCATGGGCCACAACAGACCCAACCTGACTCCCAAAAGTGCACAGTACTCCACCTAATGGGGCAACAAAGAGGCATCCAGGCACCTCACGGAATGGGGCAGAGGGTGGGGACTTGCGACGGGGGTGGCGCTTGGACTTGTGCTTGGAAGGTGGAGGGGGTGTGGGTTTGTCCTTTGAAGGATGGGGGGCTTCTTCGAGCGGGTGGAGCCAGATGGACTTGGCTATGCACGGTGCTTCTTCTTCTCTGGGGAAGGGGCACGGGAATGTGAGGGGCAGACAGGGATGGGCTGTGAAGTGGAAGGAGTGAAAAGGGCAAGGTGGTGTGCACGCTTAGGGACAAGACGGGGTAGGCCAGTGGGTTGGAAGAGGTCAGCACAGGAGAGGGAAACTTTCTTCGGAGCAACTGGGGTGGTCCTGAATAAGGGCGTGGGAGTGGAGGCAGAGGCTGTGGACGTATGTGGTGTAGGGGTACATGTAGTGGGTGCAGGTGACTTGACAGTATGCTGTGGTATGGTGGATGTGTGATGGGTGGGTGTCTTGGTGCATTTGTATGTTTTTTGAGGAGGGGGGGTGGACACAGTGGGACAAGACAGGCTGCCAGTGTGGATGTATGTTGTGTGGGTGTCTGCAAGTCTGGTGAGCGTGCTGCATGTGTCAACTACAGTAGTTGTTGTGAGTGCAGGTGTGGTGTATGGGGTGCATGTATGGATGTCTGCTATTGTGGTGAGTGCAGTAAGAGGAGCAGCAACAGTGAGTGAAGGTGCAGTGCATGAGGGTGTGGATGTAGAGGGGACAGACAGGGAGGCTGAAGACGTGGGCACACTGGGGGAAGTGGATGTTGTTGTGTGTGCATGTGTATGTTGGCTGTGTGAATGCTTGTGGTGGGAGGTATGGTGCTTGTGTTTTGAAGTGTGCTTCTTGTGTGTTGATGTGCTTGACTGCGTGTCAGATTGTGTGCTTTGGACAGGTGAAGGGAGTGGGGTGCTAGAAGGGTTAGAAGAGGTTGGAGGGGGGGATGGAATGGCCAGGAAAACTGGCTGCCGTCCAAGAGGAGGCCAGAGCCTGAAAAGATCTCTGTAGGGCAGACACGGCACCGTGAATGCCATCCAGATAGGCATTTGTCTGCTGCACCTCTGATGCTAGCCCCTGGCTGGCATTGACAATGGTTGTCTGCCCTACAGAGATGGTTCTCAGGAGCTCAATAGCCTCCTCTGTGAGGGCAGCAGGGCTGACTGGGGCAGGGGAGGAGGTGCTTGGGGCTAAGAAGACCCCACCTTTCTAGGTGAGTAGGCACGGGCAACTCAGTAGGGAGCAGAAGGGAGGGCGGTGATGGAATGGGGGGTGGCAGAAGATGTCACTGTAGTACTCCCCTCGCCCTCCCACCGATGGTCACCTTGGCGTCAGAAGTCTCTGCCTCTGAGGATACGCGGGCCGCTGCTTCCCCACTTGCCGGTGCCTCAGCTCCCTCGCCAGATGTTGCTGCTGTACAAAACCAAAACAAGAGAACAGGGATGGGGAGACAAAACAGGAGAAACATTTGTAAATAGCTGAATGGAGGTACATAGTGGCCAGACATACACCCACCTAGAAGACACCCCCAACAGGCAGCACTGTTCACTATGCCCATGGCCATGCCCCTGACTACTGACCAGAACCCTGCTCTACACCCATCCCCTGAACTACCTAAGGACCCGACGTGTGGGAGACCTGACAAAGACACCCCTACACCCTTTGTAGATGGACATCAGTCAGAGTCCCTGCCTCTAAGCAGCATGAACGCAATGCACACACAGACATCCTTCCAGACTTGAGTTTGTGACATGAGTACTCACCCCCTTGTGACTGCTGTGCAGCCTTCAAGCGCCCATCCAGGTCTGGGTACGCCACTGCCAGGATACGTTGCATGAGGGGGGTCAGTGCCCGACGGGCACCCCTTCCATGTTGGGAGGACTTCCCCAGCTGGGCCTCACAGATCTTACGCGCCCAGTGCCGCAGGTCCTCCCACCTCTTCTTGAAGTGGGTGCTCCACCAGTTGTAGACCCCCAGGGTCCGCACCTCCTTGGCAATGGCATGCTAAAGTGCCCTCTTCTGGTGGGCGTGACACAGAAATGGAACACAGAGATCAGGCACTTGCAAGATAGGTACAGCTGGCTATTCGTCCACTATGGGGCAGACAGTACTGTCAGAATTACAGGACATACGCACGCAGCATGCCATGCACCATGGCCCATGCAGGCTCAGAGGTGCACACAAATGTCCTTACAACACCATCCATTACACCCAAACAGTGCACCCCAAACCCAGACTCACCTGTACCTCTGGCCGTCCATAGAGTTTTGCGTGCAGGGGCAAGACCCAGTCCACTAGCCTCTCAAGTTCCTCCTGGGTGAAGGCCGGGGCCCTTTCCCTTGCAACATGAGCCACATCCATGACCAGAGTGTTCTGCTTTCCTACTTATCTCATATCAGAGCTTACAGAACATATCAAGAATGCACTTCTGAGTTCAAAGAAGACCTTTATTGTTGTTAATTCTTCCCCACCCACAAGTTCTTGAGGGACGAATTATTAGATTTCAAGCACAAAAGTAGTCACAGCATTAAAACAAAATATATCACAGTACTTCTCAGTTGCAATGTACACAGCAGGTTATATTTATAAGATATTGATAAGATATTGAATGCAAAGCAAAACAAATACTTCACCGTGTGAGAAACTATTTACAGCTTCATCTTTCTGGGGTCTGCAAGTTGATGACTCCGGTCAACTGCAAGAAAGAGATTATCTACCCACACGGGAGACTGGCAACTGGCACCAAGTTCCAGTCCGAAGTCAGGCAGAAAATAATCTAATTCTCTGTAGCCCGAGTCATCCGTTACAAAAGCGTGCCCCCTCCTCTCAGACCCGGGAAAACTACGCAAGCCTTTGGAGACTGGCCAGATCTCCTAGACTCCTCCTCTTCCCAAGCCTGAGCAGAAAGGAAAACACCAAATGTACCCTCTCTTATCAGGTCTAGTCTACTGTGCGAAGAAAACAGCTTAGTTCATCTTGTGCAAAAACACAGTTTGGAAAAATACAGCTTGGATTCTCAACTGCAGTGTCTAACTCCATGTCAAAGCCAATAGGCAGCTAAGCTGAATACAAAATGTAATGTCTAATAGCATGTCAAAGCCAATAGGCAGCTGAACTGAATACAAAATGCAATGTCTAATATCATGTCAAAGCCAATAGGCAGCTAAGCTGAATGCAAAATGTAATGTCTAATAGCATGTCAAAGCCAATAGGCAGCTGAACTGAATACAAAATGCAATGTCTAATATCATGTCAAAGCCAATAGGCAGAATACAGAATGTAATGGCTAATGCAATGTCAAAGCCAATAGGCAGCTAAACTGAATACAGAAAGTAATGGCTAATGCCATGTCAAAGCCAATAGGCGGCTAAACTGAACAAAACATATAATGTGCTACTGGTGAACATTGAGCAACTAATATGCGCAGTGGTGAAACACAAAGTCATTGGTCAAACACAATATTAATAGCATCACACAGAGGCAGGACACAACAGTACACACAGTGGAGTACCTGTACGCACGAGATCAGGGAGTGAAATGAAGTATAGATGACGATTTTGCGTACGTACCGCGGCGGTGTGCACCGTCACCGCCAGCGGCGATCATGATACGCCAGGATTCCCCATTGGCATTCATGTTAACCAATGACAGTGCGAACGGCGGTAAACACCGCCTTACGCTGTTACGTCAACCGCTAGTGGTATGAGGTCACTTCCACAACGACAGGCCTGGATTACAGTGGGCAGACATTTTGGCAGTAACTACACATCTATAAATAAAATTGTGCACAATGCAGTCCCTACTTGCCACATGAAGCACCTAATATAACACACATGAAACACACTGTTCCCTCATTGAGGTGTAGATGTAGTTTTGTCAAGAACTTGTTACTGTTGAGTCACTACATTGAAGTATGTAGTGCACAACTGATGACAATGTGTGCCTATGTATGTGTGTTCATCACACCTTTTTGATATCACTCGTAGGTACCGACCCTTGTAGCGAGGAAGGGCACCATCGGTGTACAGACCACTTGTGGATATGAGGACCATGGTGGAGCGTCACATCATAATCAATTACAGACTCACCTGTGCAACAATTCAGGAACTTTGTGCATTACTGGATCCTGCACTAACTCCGGGAAATCGTAATCAGCATGCCATCCCTACTGAAGTGCAGGTGCTCTTTGCACTCCATTTCCTGGCCACGGGATCATTTAAAGTGACTGTGGGCATTGGTGCTGGATTTTCACAGCCAATGTTCAGCATGGTACTGACCAGATTTCTAAATGTATTTGTACTACACCTGCAGTCATATGTGAGATTTCCCCAAAGTACTGCCCTCCCTGCTATCAAGTCTGATTTATATGCCTTTGCCAACATACCCCATGTGATAGGTGCCATCGATGGCACCCACATACCGATCATACCCCCAAGAGTCAGTGAACAGGTGTACAGAAACAGAAAGAACTTTCATCCAATTGGTATGTACTGCAGACCAGTACATCTCACATGTGAATGCCATGTTCCCAGGTTCAGTCCATGATTCCTTTGTGCTGAGGAACAGTAGTGTGCCACAGAAGATGGAACAGCTACAGGAGGACAGAGGGTGGATCATAGGTAAGTGTTTCTGTCACTAACTGACACATAGCAGACAGACAGGCTGTCTGACTAAGGGGCTTGACAATGACTATTCTGTATTGCACCATTTTCTAGGTGATTCCGACTATCCAAACTTGCGTTGGCTCCTGACACCAGTGAGGAATCCTAGGACAGATGCAGAGAGGAATTACAATGAGGCCCATGGACATACAAGGAGGGTGATAGAGCTCACAATAGGTCTCCTGACGGCTAGATTTCGTTGTCTACATATCTCTGGGGGTTCCCTAGCCTATGGGCCTGAAAAGGTGTGTAGAATAGTGGTGGCCTGCTGCATTCTGCACAACGTGGCTGTGAGAAATACTATCCCCCTCTTGGATGTGGATGGTGCTGTAAATCCTGACCAGCTTCCTCAGAGAGGGGATGAGAGTGATGGTGAGGATGAGGAAGGGGAAGATGCCAATTCAGGACCCAACTGATACAATTCAACTTCCAGTAACTATGTGGGACTAAGGGCTGACACATACTGTCAGTGTGCTTTGTCATCTAGGGGGGGTTTGTATCTGATATGTGAAACAGGGTCCAGTTCTTCATGGTACAGATTTAAATTTAGTGCATTTACTTTGGGCCCACATTTAGGCACACAGGGGTCCTTTCATGCAACGATTTGACAAAGAAGTGATTATCAGCTAGATGCATCCATACTTCACTTTGTTCACATTTTAACACAGGGGACAGTGTTACAGGTGTGATATGTGTTTTTGTGGTGGCAGGGAGTGAATAGGGCTATTTACAGTGATGGCAGGTCATAAGGGGTGGATGTCCTTAATGCCAACATGGTGGCAGCCTTGTTGGTAGTATTGATGGATCCATCATTTCTTACAGTAGTACATATTGCCTATTTGCAATGTGTGGTGGTTGATTGAGTGGGAGGGTTGCTGGGCAGATTGTTGCTGAGTTACTTCTTGAAGGGGGCCTTGTTCTTTGCTGGGGTTCCAGTGCCATATCTTGGCCTGAGGGTCCGTTTGGGTGCCTGCTGTTGATCTTGAGGGGATGACATGGTTGGCCCTTGGGTTTCCTGTGAGGGGAGTTCATGGGATGTTTCTAATGATGGAGTAATTGCCAGGTCGGTGTCTGGTGCTGTAGTGGGGGCCTCCTGTCCTGTGTGGGTCTCAGACTGGGTTTGTACCAGCTGCATCAGTGCTCCTGCTATCTGGCCATTGTGGCATTGTGCTGTTTCCACTGCTCCATGGCCTGTTGGTGGTGTTCCTGCTGCATCCTCTGACTGTGCTCCAGGGTGGATACTATCTGTGCCAACCTGTCATGGGTATGCTGGTAGGCCCCAATACCTCAGATATCATGTCCTGGGCTGCTGCATCCATCCTGTGGCCTCCCCCCTGGTTCACTGAGGCCCTAGCACTTGCCCCAGCCCCCTGTGCCTGTGTCCCCTGTACCTGTGTCCCCTGTACAGGTCTGGCAATACCACTTGTACTGGGGCCCTTACCTTCTTGCAAGTTGGGAGTGGGAGATTGTGGCCTCTGTACCTGTGTTCCACCAGTCTGTGGCCTGGGTACACTGGTGTGAGACGCTTGCCCTGGGCTGCTGTTCTTGACTGGGTGGTAGGGGTGTCAGTGGTATCCTGGGTGGGGCTGCTGCATGGTGACAGTCCAGGACTGTGTGAGGGACCTGCCTGCTCATCAGTGTCCAGGGATCCTTCACCAGGGTCCTGTGAGGTGCCTCTGTCTCCATGGGGGGCACTGGCACTCCTTGTCCCGTCCGTGAGGGTGCCATGGGTGGAGGTGCCTGTTGGGGGACATAGACATGTCTGTTACAAATGCATGAACGTTTGGGGTGCACAGGACTGGGCCATTTTGTGCTGGTGTTACTTTCTGTGGCCATGCAGGTTACCTTTCTCAGGTTGACACTGCATTTTGCTTCGGTGTGGGGTTGCATGGGGGGGTGTAGTTCCATTGTGGATCCTTGCAGGGGTGGGTGGCTGTGCACAGGGGGAGGGATGCAGGTCTGTTAGTGGGTTTGTGGTCAAGCGTGGGGTGGATTCAGTGGCTGTTGTCTGGGTGGGGTATTAGTCCTGGTGGGTGTGGGTGGGGTGGGGTGGTGCATGCACTAAATGTATGGTGTATATGGGGTAAATGTGGACAACTTACCCAAGTCCATTCCTCCAGTGAGTCTCTCAGGGTGCAGGATGACCAGTACCTTTTCCTCCCAGTCGGTGTATTCGGGTGGTGTTGGTGGCGTTCCTCCCCCAGTCTTCTGGACTGCAAACGTGGTGCCTTGATGCCATGCCCCTGACCTTCCCCTGCAGGTCGTTCCATCTCTTCCGGATGTTGTCCCTGGTGCGTGGATGGTGTTCCACTCCATTGACCCTGTTCACAATGGTCTGCCATAGCTCCATCTTCCTTGCGATGGGTGTGTGCTGCACCTCGGCCCGAATATTTGTGGCTCCACCTTCAAGATCTCATCCACCATGGTCCTTAACTCCCTTTCTGTGAAGCGTGGATGTTTGGGGGGTAACATGGTGAGTGTGGTGAATGGTGTCGGGCTGGAAACGCGGTGAGGGTGCTCTTCTGTGGGTCGGTGTGCGTCTTGTGTATGGTGGCGTTCGCTGTCTGCTTCTGGTGCTCTCCGTCTTCCTTGGCCTGGTTTCGTTGCAAAGGTTTGTGGGGTGTGTCTAGGAGTGTTTTATGGGGTTATGACTGTGCGTCAGGTGTGTGGGTTCCACACTTATCCAATGTGTGCACTTCTTGCTGATATGTCCACTTGCCGCCCTGGTCATCTGGCCTCCACTGTCAGCCAAGGCGATTTGTGCATCATTATTTGGAGGGCGGGATGTGGGTGTGCTCGGTGGTGGCGGGGTGGGGAGGTCCAGCATTCCCGCTGACAAGGTCGTGGCGGGGACTGGTGGTCTAGTGATTTTTGGCGGGGCGGGAATTTTCGTTCATTATATGGCGGGTTTCCATTCACCGCCAACGACGGCCTTCTGTTCACCGCCTCCACGGTGGTCGGCGGTGTTTACCGCTGTGTTCATAATGACCGCCTATGTCTCTAAACTGAAATGTGGTCCCAAATGTTTTATTACAACAAAAGTGACACTGGACCCTCAAGTCATTTACCTTTCTTCATTGCAAAGTACTCCACCAAGCTCTCTGCTTCCTCCTGGATCCGCGCTTCTAATTTTTTCTTCCCAAGTCCAAGATTCTTCAGGGTCATCAGTCCAAAGCGTCTCTGCTGCTTCCAGTTGTGTCCAGAAGAAAGTAGAACTCCTAAGGAATTAAATATAACAATGTTATACACCTGAATTTAGCCATAAAATCCCCTGAATTCTGTGGACACAGAAAAATCCACAAATAGGTTGTTACAGTGGGGAAAAGACAAGCAAGAGTTGTGAGGGTCAGGCCCCCATAGTACCCCAAATACCATATCCAAAGATTCCACTGGTCTGTGCCCATAATTTTGGAAAATGTGCCCACACTAGGAAATTCATGTCCTGAGCCTCACACATCCTTGTTTAATATAGTCACACATTGGGTTGGGAAGTTTTTGGGGGCAGAGGCCTGATATTTTTAAGGATATTATAACTGTGAGACGTGTCCCTTGGGTTGGCACATCGCCTAAAACTTTGCAGGGGGATTGTATAATTATAAATTTAGAACACCCCGGATAGCCAATATCTTGCACCATCATCTCTCAACCACAACGCAATCTATAGGATTTATAAAAGTCAAACGTTTAACTGAGTTTATTTTATCTCCAGCCCCTCTTAAATTTCCTGATTCAAATCGTCCCGAAGTACAGAATCCCAGTCATTCAGGTGTACCCAAGCTAAATGATACTGCCCTGACACTGTCTAATAGGTATGAGCCCTTGGTTTCTCTAGAGCAATTAGATTGACCATTAGTAACAAGGTCCCACTCAGAGGAGAACTCCGAGATAAATATATCACACCAGCCTTACCTGCAATCTGAGGGAGTTCCCAGTACACCCGGCACAACAGTTTCAGGGATTATTTCCTGGAATGTGGCAGGATTGAAGTCAAAAATGGGAAACCCTGATTGGCTGGGACTAGTGACAACTAGTCTTTTTATCTGTTGTCAAGAGACATGGCTCATAGAGCCGCCGCATGTTAATGGCTACACTACATATAGTGTTCCTGCAACTAAATCCCCCGCGGGTGGGCCCAAGGGAGGATTAGCCACCTTTGTATCTGTAATGGCAAGGGGTGTGGAGGTGCGTGTAATGGGCACATCCCCCTATTTTTTGGTCCTAACTTTGAAACTTTTTGAGCCATTTGATGTGTTGCTGATTAATTATTACAATAACAACTTTGACCATTCGGACACTAGTGTGACTGATAGCCTTGAAATGATAATACATCAGGCCTTGAACACAAGGAAGAAGGATTTAAGAATAATTTGGGCTGGAGATTTTAACATCCATCGTTGTGAACTAGAGCTTTCAGATTGCTGTGGGCTCAATGACGAAAATGATTGTCCCATTCAACATTTCAAACATTACCCCTATGGGAACGCTTTAATTCGTTTGATAGTAGCCAATTTTTTGCTCTTCCTGACCGCACTAGTTGAGGGGGTACCGACGTTTATAAGAGGTGACACCCAATCTACAATAGATTTTATCATTTACTCTAAAGAGCTTATCCCCTTTTTTGGGAAATTCAGAGTGATACTAACTTGTGTTAGTGATCATAATCCGTTAATTATAGAAACAAGCTTGGGATTGAACAATGTCTCAAGAAAAGAGAAGCAATACCCAGATATGAAGTTCTCAGTTCGTAAAGGCCTAACTATTAAATGGGGGAAAATAGATAGTATCAGTTTTTTTAAAGATTTGATTGTGAACAATTGGACTGACGTTATGATAACTTTGGGCGAAAATAATCCCCCTCATGAAATTGTTTATGCTTTTTCCTCTTTGACAAAGTACGTGGCCGAAAAACGTCAGCGTTCTAGTTTAGATAAAGAGAGTGGCCCTCGATGGTTTAATCATGCATGCACCTCTTCTTTAAAAAATTTGAAGAAAACAATAAATTTGTTCCCTCAAGATCGACAGGCTATCAAAATCTCAAGAAAGGGATATAAGGATGCACTTGCAAGCAGGAAGGCTGAACTAAGGGACTCTGCTTGGGAGGATCTGATAGACGCAAGCAAAAATAGAGATACAGCTGCTTTTTGGCAAGTGGTTAATTCTTTACTGATGAATGATAAGGTCAAAATGGCCACAGACACTGTCATCCCAGCACAAGCTTGGGTGACTATTTTTCAAAAACTTTTGCAATAGAGGATAATGCACTGAAGGATGATACGACTCGCTCTATGGTTATAAATAACGCTCTGATTAGTGTAGCCTTCAGTAACACTATAAATGTAGTTGATGTAAAACAGGCTATTTTAGATTTCCCATCGGAGAAAGCTCCCGGCCCAGACAGGATCCCAGTCGACTTATATAAAGCGCTACCAGATTTCTGGGCACCATTGCTTACTAATGTTTTGAGATCTGCTATGACAGGCCTATTAATAGATACCTGGAGAGAGGCGATCATTGTCCCGATTTTTAAAAAGGGGGACATCGCAGACCCCTTATGTTATCGACCAATCTCTCTTTTGGATAGCTCGGTAAAGATTTTAGGCTGAGTGATCCTAAATAAGCTGGAAAATTTGGCAATGGAGACTAATTGCCTCTCAGAAGTGCAATTTGGGTTCTGACCAGGGCTGGGTACAGTTGAACAAATACTCAATTTGACCTTGATAGTACAGAAATACACGAAAGTCAAAAAAGGGTGTGTGCATTTAGCATTTATGGACTTATCATGTGCTTTCGACACAGTTAATCGAGAGAAATTGTGGATGGTCATGTCAAAATGGGGGTGGACAAGGATATAATTGTTTTACTCAGCAGACTCCATGCATGTACCTCAGCACGAGTCCGCTACTCAGCGGTGCATTAACAGAGAAGTTTCCCTCATTAAAAGGGGTAAGGCAGGGCTGCGTGCTGCCCTCTTTCTTTTTCTTCTTTACAGAAATGGCCTAGGGAAATTTCTCTGTGAGATGGGGAAGGATCTTCCAAGCATTATTAATACCCCAATTCCAGTACTGCTTTATGCGGATGATGCTGTACTCATCTCAAAGATACCAAATGGTCTTCAAATTCTATTGAATGCTTTTATTGCTTTTATGGGAAATCTTGGTCTTAAAATTAATAGATCAAAGTCATTTGTGATGAAGAGTGGGCCAAAGCTAGCAAAAACTAAAAAAAAAATTCTGGAGGGGGAAGAAATATTGAAGGTTACACATTTTACGTATTTGGGGGTTCCTATTGATGTTGATTTTAATTGGAAGTTTTTAATAAATGTACGCCTAACACAATTTCAAAGAGCTATAGATGCCGTTTTTAGATTTTCAAAACAATTGGGGCATAAACCTATAAAAGAGTTGATGATTGTATTTTCTAGCAAATGTCTTTCTATGGCGACATGTGGAGCAGGGGTTTGGGGATATGCTGATTCATCAAGTATCCAGGTTGTAGAAAATAAGGTTTTAAGGAGGTTATTAGCAGTTCCGCAATCGACTTCGGTAAACTTCTGTCATGATGAAGTGGGCTTGAGGGCTATATCCGATTATATAAAGCTCCAACCAGTATTACTCTGGTTAAAAATCTGGGCGAAACCGGAAGCTCATTTATGTAGGACGGTGATACAGGACTGCCTCTTGTTAACAAGATCATTGGATATACCTTGGCTTAGATATGTGCGTTCTCTGTTGTTCTCCCTTGGAGTAGGGGAGTTCTTTTCTAAACCGAATCTTATAACAAAGCGGGACATAAAAAGGGTAAAGGAAATATATTGGCAGCAAACACAGGACCCGAAGTTAAATTTATGTCTAGAGAGAAACCAGGAGACGACTCAGCATTTACAACCAATGTTATACCTGGTTATTACCAGTTCTGAGCGTCAAAAGTTTCTACTTACCAGGTTATGCTTGAATACATTGCATTACCTGGTAGCATTTCCTTCCTGCGGAACATGGTTTAAGAATCTTCCATTATGTTGCTCTGATGGAAAATCATCTCAAAGCACATTGCACTTTATACTTTTTTGTAATTTTTATATTATACCAAGAAAATGTTTTTTACGTCCTGTTCTTTTAGCTAAAAGTATTAGAACTAGCCAGCTTGCTTATTCATATTTGCACAAGTTGGGAGATGTAGAGACAATAGAGGCTATGTTAAATTATAGATACGCTGCTTTTGGAATTTGGAACATGTATTAATAATGTTTATTTGCTTTTGAAGTCTGTATGGCTGTATTTATTAAATGTCTTTTATGGTCTATTTGTACCGAATAAAATATTAAAGAAGAATATAACAATGTCTTTGTTGTCAATTATATCATTTTACTTTTAGGTGTGGCTGAAAAATGTTTTTGCTTTTTTTTCAAATGTTATACTTGTACAAGTTAAGGTGCTTTTCACAAAAGAGTACAAAAGAGACTGGTTCGTCCTCAATTTTCATTTTATATATTTTTTTCTGAGTTTTACACAGCGCCAACTTGGCCCAAAGACATTAGGGCGTTTTGTAGGAGCTCTAGGTTACCATTACACAAGAACAGGCTTTTATAGGCATGAGGAGATTACATGATTTGTCTAGAATCAAAGCATAGTGAACTGACGCCAGGACTCGAATCTAGCTCCCCCATTCCAAAGTCATAACTCTGCCCATTGAGCCACACCTCCTCCCCTAAGATCATGGCCTCTTGCTGCCCTCACACCTTTCATGCAGTTGCCTTGGCGGGGTCCACATCCACATCCACTTCCCTTCCTTTCATATTCAGGAGCCTTTTCATCTGCAGCATAGGAGCCCCGGATGATGCACTTGTTTTGCAATATGTACAGAATGCTAGACTCCTATTATTTACCTGTAATATTCTGACCACTTCTCAGCTCTGTTGGCTTTCTACTTCTAGCTCAGTTTTCAGAAACTCTTAGGTCATATTTAAGAAAAGTGGCGCTAAACCAAGTGCAGCACCGCTTTTCTTGTGCCCCTTAAACCTCCCTAACACCACCATGTGTGCGTCATATTTAACGGAGTAGTTAGGGGACTATCGTTGGAATTATTGAAACTAGTCCATAGCTTTGCAGAGTTAGCATCAAAAATGTTGACGCTAATCCTGCAAAAGTCGTTGAGGCCCAATGTGCCTCCTTTTAACGCCTGCTCTGAGCAGGCGTTAAAAGTTCCAAAAAAAATGACTCCAAGAAATCTGTAGATTTCTTTGCACCATTTTTCACCCCCCTCCCCTCAGGGGAACACCCTCTTTGCATACATTATGCCTGGCGCAAGCATAATGCAGCACAAAGGGTTACAAAGTGGCGCTATGCATGTATTTCTCAGTGAAAGGAACATCCTTCCCACTCACCTCTTTGCCTTTTGATTGTCTCTGAGCTAGAAGATTGGTTCAGTGAGTAAAAGCTTCACTCTGAAGTATGCTGACATGTGCACACCACATACTCATTTCTTGTGAGGAACTCATCCTCCCATTCTTTCAAGGTTGGTTAATTGAATGTCATTACATTGCATAATGCATACGAGTAAAAACTGTTATTTACAGCACTTATAAATAGTAGAATTGCAGTACAAAGAGCTACACAAAAACATGTTTTTGTTTGCTGTGTATCAGTGCCATTGTGGAGCAAGAACTACCTACCTTTGCCCTTTGAAATTTTCTGAAACAATGGAGTTGTAGGGCGTCCGGAAAGCTCCGCGGAGTGGCCGATTAGACCTTCTCTTATAGTCTGGCAACCATTCAGCACAACCACTGGCGTATGCCCCAGCCACACTGTGAAAATGTTCCCATAGGTCTTCGCAAGCTGGGGGGTGGAAGTAAACATTCAATAAATGAATAGGTCAGCAAACAAGAAACTACTAACACGGACAACCAAAAATCTGTCTCTTTTGGGGAAAGTGTAAGGAAATGCCTCCTTGGCATGGATACCCCCTGACTTTTTGCCTTTGCTGATGCTAAGTTATGATTTTAAAGTGTACTGGGACCCTGCTAACCAGGCCCCAGCACCAGTGTTCTTTCCCTAAACTGTACATTTGTCTCCATAATTGGCACAACCCTGGCACTCAGGTAAGTCCCTTGTAACTGGTACCCCTGGTACCAAGGGCCCTGATGCCAGGGAAGGTCTCTAAGGGCTGCAGCATGTCTTATGCCACCCTAGGGACCCCTCACTCAGCACATACACACTACTTGCCAGCTTGTGTGTGCTGGTGGGGAGAAAATGACTAAGTCGACATGGCACTCCCCTCAGAGTGCCATGCCAACCTCACACTGCCTGTGGCATAGGTAAGTCCCTCTAGCAGGCCTTACAGCCCTAAGGCAGGGTGCACTATACCACCGGTGAAGGCATATGTGCATGAACACTATGCCCCTACAGTGACTAAGCAAAACCTTAGACATTGTAAGTGCAGGGTAGCCATAAGAGTATATGGTCTGGGAGTCTGTCAAACACGAACTCCACAGCACCATAATGGCTACACTGAAAACTGGGACGTTTGGTATCAAACTTCTCAGCACAATAAATGCACACTGATGCCAGTGTGCACTTTATTGTAAAATACACCCAGAGGGCATCTTAGAGATGCCCCCTGAAAACATACCCGACTTCCAGTGTGGGCTGACTAGTTTTTGCCAGCCTGCCACACACCAGACATGTTGCTGGCCACATGGGGAGAGTGCCTTTGTCACTCTGTGGCCAAGAACAAAGCCTGTACTGGGTTGAGGTGCTTCTCACCTCCCCCTGCAGGAACTGTAACACCTGGCGGTGAGCCTCAAAGGCTCACCCCCTTTGTTACAGCGCCACAGGGCACACCAGCTAGTGGAGATGCCTGCCCCTCCGGCCACTGCCCCCACGTTTGGCAGCATGGCTGGAGGAGATAATGAGGAAAACAAGGAGGAGTCACCCCCAGTCAGGACAGCCCCTAAGGTGTCCTGAGGTGACTCTTACTTTTAGAAATCCTCCATCTTGTAGAAGGAGGATTCCCCCAATAGGATTAGGGATGTGCCCCCCTCCCCACAGGGAGGAGGCACAAAGAGGGTGTGGCCACCCTCCAGGACAGTAGCCATTGGCTACTGCCCTCCCAGGCCTAAACACACCCCTAAATTCAGTATTTAGGGGCCCCCAGAACCAAGGAAGATAGATTCCTACAACCTAAAGAAGAAGAAGGACTGCTGACCTGAAGCCCTGCAGTGAAGACGGAGACAACAACTGATTTGGCCCCAGCCCCACCGGCCTGTCTCCCTACTTTGATGAAAACTGCAACAGCAACGCATCCAACAGGAACCAGCGACCTCTGAAGCCTCAGAGGACTGCCCTGCATCTAAAGGACCAAGAAGCTCCCGAGAACAGCGGCCCTGTTCAAGAAACTGCAACTTTCTGCAACAAAGAAGCAACTTTAAAGACCCCACGTTTCCCAGACTTTCCACTCTGCACCCGAAGCCCCCGGCTCGACCTGCGGAAAACTAACACTACAGGGAGGACTCCAAAGCGACTGCGAGGCCGTGAATAGCCAGAGTTGACCCCCTGAGCCCCTACAGCGACGCCTGCAGAGGAAATCCAGAGGCTCCCCCTGACCGCGACTGCCTGTAACAAGGAACCTGATGCCTGGAACCAACATTGCACCCGCAGCCCCCAGGACCTGAAGGAACCGAACTCCAGTGCAGGAGCGACCCCCAGGCGACCCTCTGCCCAGCCCAGGAGGTGGCTACCCCGAGGAGCCCCCCGTGCCTGCCTGCATCGTTGAAGAGACCCATGGGTTTTCCCAATTGATTCCTATCTGAAACCCGATGCCTGTTTGCACTCTGCACCTGGCGGCCCCTGTGCCGCTGAGGGTGTACTTTCTGTGCCTGATTGTGTCCCCCCAGGTGCCCTACAAAAACCCCCTGGTCTGCCCTCCGAGGACGCGGGTACTTACTAACTGGAACCGGAACTGGAACTGGAACCGGGGCACCCCTGTTTCCATTGAAGCCTATGTGTTTTGGGCACCACTTTGACCTCTGCACCTGACCGGCCCTGAGCTGCTGGCGTGGTAACTTTGGGGTTGCCTTGAAACCCCCATGGTGGGCTACTTTGGACCCAACTTTGAACCCTGTAAGTTTTTTACTTACCTGTGAACTTAACAAATACTTACCTCCCCCAGGAACTGTTGATTTTTGCAGTGTCCACTTCTAAAATAGCTTATTGCCATTTTTGTCAAAACTGTACATGCTATTGTGATTATTCAAAGTTCCTAGAATACCTGAGTGAAATACCTTCCATTTGAAGTATTACTTGTAAATCTTGAACCTGTGGTTCTTAAAATAAACTAAGAAAATATATTTTTCTATATAAAAACCTATTGGCCTGGAGTAAGTCCTTGAGTGTGTGTTCCTCATGTATTGCCTGTGTGTGTACACCAAATGCTTAACACTACCCTCTGATAAGCCTACTGCTCGACCACACTACCACAAAATAGAGCATTAGAATTATCTCTTTTTGCCACTATCTTACCTCTAAGGGGAACCCTTGGACTCTGTGCACACTATTTCTTACTTTGAAATAGTATATACAGAGCCAACTTCCTACATTGGTGGATCAGCGGTGGGGTACAAGACTTTGCATTTGCTGGACTGCTCAGCCAATACCTGATCACACAACTAAATTCCAAAAATTGTCATTAGAAACTGATTTTTGAAATTTGAGCTATTTTTAAAAAATGTTAAAAGTCCTGCTAGGGCCTTGTGTTAGTCCCTGTTAGCATTTCTTTTAGAGTTTAAATGTTTTGTAAAAGTTTGGATTAAGTTCTAGAGATAGTTTTAGATTCTTAAAAAGTATCCCAACTTTTAGAGAAATAATGTCTACTGCAGAAGAGATGGTGGTGGAGCTCAACCTCACCCCTTACCTGCATCTTACGATGTCAGAGTTAAGGACTCTTTGCAAAATCAAAAAGATAAAAACTGGATCAAAGTACCAAAGTACAGCTCCAGGAGCTCTTGGCAGAGTTTGCAAGAGACAACCCCTCTGAAGATAACCTTACAGAGGATGAAACTAGTGAAGTGGAGGATAATTTCCCCCCTCCACTCCTAGTTAGGGAGACCAGGGTTCCTCCAACCCTGACTCCACAGGTGATAGTCAGAGGTGCTACTTCTCCCACAGGGGAGTCCAACAGCTCTGGAAGCATTGAGGGCAGCCTCAATGAAGATGACCTCCTGTTAGCAAGGATGGCCAAAAGATTGGCTTTGGAGAAACAGCTCCTATCCATAGAAAGGGAAAGACAAGAGATGGGCTTAGCTCCCATCAATGGTGGCAGCAACTTAAATAGGGTCAGAGATACTACTGACATGCTAAAAATCCCCAAAGGGATTGTAACAAAATATGAAGATGGTGATGATATCACCAAATGGTTCACAGCTTTTGAGAGGACTTGTACAGCCAGAAAAGTAAACAGATCTCACTGGGGAGCTCTCCTTTGGGAAATGTCCACTGGAAAGTGTAGGGATAGACTCCTCAGACTCTCTGGAAAAGATGCAGAATCCTATGACCTCATGAACGCTACCCTGATTGAGGGCTTTGGATTCTCAACTGAGGAGTACAGGATTAGGTTCACGGGGGCTCAAAAATCCTCGAGCCAGATCTGGGTTGATTTTGATGACTTCTCAGTCAAAACACTGGATGGTTGGATTAATGGCAGTGGTGTAAATGATTATGATGAGCTGTACAATCTGTTTATGAGAGAACACCTTTTAAGTAATTGTTTCAATGATAAACTGCATCAGCATCTGGTAGACCTAGGTCCAATTTCTCCTCAAGAATTGGGAAAGAAGGCAGACCATTGGGTCAAGACTAGGGTGACCAAGACTTCCACAGGGGGTGACCAAAAGAAAGGGGTCACAAAGACTCCCCAGGGGAAGAATGTTGAGACATCCAAGGGAAAAAGTAAAAGTAAAGAGTCTTCTACAGGGCCCCAAAAACCTGCTCAGGAGGGAGGGTCCAAAGCCTCTTCACAATCCTCATTTGGGTACAAGGGTAAAAATGTTGATCCCAAAAAGGCCTGATGTCATAGCTGTAATCAGCAGGGACACCAAACTGGAGACAAGGCCTGTCCCAAGAAAGGTTCCACTTCTACTACTACTCCAGTTAGCACTGGAATAGCCAGTCTCCAGGTGGGATCAACAGTGTGCCCAGAGCAAATCAGGGTCCACACTGAAGCTACATTAGTCTCTGAGGTTGGGGTTGACTTAGCCACACTAGCTGCCTTGCCTCTAATATGCAAAAATACAGGCAGCAACTCTTTATTAATGGGACTAGTGTAGAAGCCCTGAGGGATACAGGTGCCAGTGTCACAATGGTGACAGACAAACTGGTTTCCCCAGGACAATACCTGACTGGACAAACTTATCCAGTCACCAACGCTGACAATCAGACTAAAGTACATCCCATGGCTATGGTAACTTTAGAATGGGGAGGGGTCACTGGCCTGAAACAGGTGGTAGTCTCCTCTGCTATCCCGGTAGACTGTTTGCTTGAAAATGACCTGGAGTCCTCAGCATGGGCTGAGGTAGAACTCAAAACCCATGCAGCCATGATGGGTATCCCTGAACTGGTGTGTGTCAAGTCAAGGGCACAGTGCAAGGCTCAGGGTGAAAAAGAGGTGTTGGAGTCTGGAATAATGGCCCAACCCTCCAAGAGAAAAGGAAAGAAGACTGGGGAACCAGCTTCAACACAGCAAAAGAAAAAGAACCTCTCTTCCCAGGAAGAAGTTCTACCCTCTGAGGGAACTGAGCCTATGGAGTTGGAACCTTATCAGGTTGAACTCTTAGGCCCAGGGGGACCCACAAGGGAACAGCTGTGTAAGGGGCAAGAATCCTGTCCCTCTCTTGAAGGCCTTAGGCAGCAAGCTGCTGAGGAAACAAAAGGAAAGGTCAGTGGAACACACAGGGTCTATTGGGAAGATGGACTCCTTTACACTGAGACAAGAGATCCCAAACCTGGTGCCACTAGGAGAGTGGTAGTGCCTCAGGAGTTTAGGGAGTTCATTCTGACCTTAGCCAATGACATTCCACTTGCTGGGCATTTGGGACAAACCAAGACATGGGAGAGGTTAGTCAACCATTTCTATTGGCCCAACATGTCCCAGAAAGTCAAGGAGTTGTGTGCCTCCTGTGCCACCTGTCAAGCCAGTGGTAAGACAGGTGGCCATCCAAAGGCCCCCCTCATTCCACTTCCAGTGGTGGGGGTCCCCTTTGAAAGAGTGGGAGTGGACATAGTGGATCCACTTGACCCTCCCACAGCCTTGGGGAATCAGTATATCCTAGTAGTAGTGGATCATGCTACTAGGTGCCCTGAAGCAATTCCCCTTAGGTCCACTACTGCCCCTGCAGTAGCCAAAGCACTCATTGGTATCTTTACCAGAGTGGGATTTCCTAAGCAGGTGGTTTCTGACAGAGGTACCAAATTCATGTCAGCATACCTTAAACACATGTGGAATGAGTGTGGGGTGACTTACAAGTTCACCACACCATACCATCCACAAACCAGTGGTCTTGTTGAAAGGTTTAACAAGACATTGAAGGGCATGATCATGGGGCTCCCTGAAAAGCTCAAACGGAGATGGGATGTCCTCTTTCCATGTCTGCTTTTCGCCTACAGAGAGGTGCCTCAGAAGGGAGTAGGGTTTTCCCCCTCTGAACTTCTGTTTGGTGGTCCTGTAAAGGGACCACTAGCTCTTGTGAAAGAAGGCTGGGAGAGACCTCTTCATTAGCCTAAGCAAGATATAGTGGACTATGTACTAGGCCTATGTTCCAGGATGGCAGAGTACATGGAAAAGGCAAGTAAAAACCTTGAGGCCAGCCAACAACTCCAGAGGATGTGGTATGACCATAAGGCTGCTATGGTTGAGTTTCAGCCAGGACAGAAAGTCTGGGTTCTGGAGCCTGTGGCTCCCAGGGCACTTCAGGACAGATGAAGTGGCCCTTACCCAGTGCTAGAGAGAAAGAGTCAGGTCACCTACCTGGTAGACCTAGGCACTAGCAGGACCCCCAAAAGGGTGATCCATGTGAACCGCCTCAAACTCTTTCATGACAGGGCAGATGTAAACATGTTAATGGTTACAGATGAGGACCAGGAAGCTGAGAGTGAACTTCTCCCTGATCTCCTCTCCACTGACCCTAAAGATGTCTCAGTAGATGGAGTGGTCTACTCAGACACCCTCTCTGGCTAACAGCAAGCTGACTGCAGGCAAGTCCTACAACAGTTCGCTGAGCTCTTTTCCCTAACCCCTGGTCAGACACACCTGTGTACCCATGATGTGGACACAGGAGACAGCATGCCTGTCAAAAACAAAATCTTTAGACAGTCTGACCAAGTTAAGGAAAGCATCAAAGTGGAAGTCCACAAGATGCTGGAATTGGGAGTCATTGAGCACTCTGACAGCCCCTGGGCTAGCCCAGTGGTCTTAGTCCCCAAGCCTCACACAAAAGATGGCAAGAGAGAGATGAGGTTCTGTGTGGACTACAGAGGACTTAATTCTGACACCAAGACAGATGCCCATCCCATTCCAGGGGCAGATGAGTTAATTGACAAATTGTGTGCTGCCAAATACTTGAGTACCTTTGACTTGACAGCAGGGTACTGGCAAATCAGAATGGCACCAGGAGCAAAAGAAAAGACAGCATTCTCTACACCTGATGGGCACTACCAGTTTACTGTGATGCCCTTTGGCTTAAAGAATGCCCCTGCCACCTTCCAAAGGTTGGTGAATCAAGTCCTTGCTGGCTTGGAGTCCTTTAGTGCAGCTTATCCTAATGATATTGCTGTCTTTAGCTCCAGCTGGCAGGATCACCTGGTCCACATGAAGAAGGTTTTGCAGGCCCTGCAAGCAGCAGGCATCTCTATCAAGGCATCTAAATGTCAGATAGGGCAGGGTACTGTGGTTTACTTGGGACACCTTGTACGTGGAGGCCAAGTTCAGCCACTCCAACCCAAGATCCAGACTATTCTGGACTGGGTAGCTCCAAAAACCCAGACTCAAGTCAGGGTATTCCTTGGCTTGACTGCTTACTATAGGAGGTTTGTGGAGAGATATGGATCCATAGTGACACCCCTCACAGAACTTACCTCTAAGAAAATGCCCAAGAAGGTAAACTGGACTGTAAAATGCCAACAGGCCTTTGACACCCTGAAGCAAGCTATGTGCACAGCACCAGTTCTAAAAGTTCCAGATTACTCCAAGCAGTTCATTGAACAGACTGTTGCCTCTGAACATGGGATAGGGGCAGTTCTGTCCCAAACAAATGATGATGGCCTTGACCAGCCTGTTGCTTTCATTAACAGGAGGTTACTCCCCAGAGAGCAGCGTTGGATTTCCATTGAGAGGGAGGCCTTTGCTGTGGTCTGGTCCCTGAAGAAGCTGAGACCATACCTCTTTGGTACTCACTTTGTAGTTCAGACTGACCGCAGACCTCTCAAATGGCTAATGCAAATGAAAGGTGAAAATCCTAAACTGTTGAGGTGGTCCATATCCCTATAGGGAATGGACTTTATAGTGGAACACAGATCTGGGACTGCCCCGGCCAATGCAGACAGCCTTTCCAGGTTCTTCCACTTAGAAAATGAAGACTCTGTTGGGAAAGGTTAGTCCCATCCTCTTTCGTTTGGGGGGGGGGGGGTTGTGTAAGGAAATGCATCCTTGGCATGGTTACCCCCTGACTTTTTGCCTTTGCTGATGCTGAGTTATGATTTTAAAGTGTGCTGGGACCCAGCTAACCAGGCCCCAGCACCAGTGTTCTTTCCCTAAACTGTACATTTGTCTCCACAATTGGCACAACCCTGGCACTCAGGTAAGTCCCTTGTAACTGGTACCCCTGGTACCAAGGGCCCTGATGCCAGGGAAGGTCTCTAAGGGCTGCAGCATGTCTTATGCCACCCTAGGGACCCCTCACTCAGCACATACACACTACTTGCCAGCTTGTGTGTGCTGGTGGGGAGAAAATGACTAAGTCGACATGGCACTCCCCTCAGAGTGCCATGCCAACCTCACACTGCCTGTGGCATAGGTAAGTCCCTCTAGCAGGCCTTACAGCCCTAAGGCAGGGTGCACTATACCACCGGTGAGGGCATATGTGCATGAACACTATGCCCCTACAGTGACTAAGCAAAACCTTAGACATTGTAAGTGCAGGGTAGCCATAAGAGTATATGGTCTGGGAGTCTGTCAAACACGAACTCCACAGCACCATAATGGCTACACTGAAAACTGGGACGTTTGGTATCAAACTTCTCAGCACAATAAATGCACACTGATGCCAGTGTGCACTTTATTGTAAAATACACCCAGAGGGCATCTTAGAGATGCCCCCTGAAAACATACCCGACTTCCAGTGTGGGCTGACTAGTTTTTGCCAGCCTGCCACACACCAGACATGTTGCTGGCCACATGGGGAGAGTGCCTTTGTCACTCTGTGGCCAAGAACAAAGCCTGTACTGGGTTGAGGTGCTTCTCACCTCCCCCTGCAGGAACTGTAACACCTGGCGGTGAGCCTCAAAGGCTCACCCCCTTTGTTACAGCGCCACAGGGCACACCAGCTAGTGGAGATGCCCGCCCCTCCGGCCACTGCCCCCACGTTTGGCAGCATGGCTGGAGGAGATAATGAGGAAAACAAGGAGGAGTCACCCCCAGTCAGGACAGCCCCTAAGGTGTCCTGAGCTGAGGTGACTCTTACTTTTAGAAATCCTCCATCTTGTAGAAGGAGGATTCCCCCAATAGGATTAGGGATGTGTCCCCCTCCCCACAGGGAGGAGGCACAAAGAGGGTGTGGCCACCCTCCAGGACAGTAGCCATTGGCTACTGCCTTCCCAGGCCTAAACACACCCCTAAATTCAGTATTTAGGGGCCCCCAGAACCAAGGAAGATAGATTCCTACAACCTAAAGAAGAAGAAGGACTGCTGATCTGAAGCCCTGCAGTGAAGACGGAGACGACAACTGATTTGGCCCCAGCCCCACCTGCCTGTCTCCCTACTTTGATGAAAACTGCAACAGCAACGCATCCAACAGGGACCAGCGACCTCTGAAGCCTCAGAGGACTGCCCTGCATCTAAAGGACCAAGAAGATCCCGAGAACAGCGGCCCTGTTCAAGAAACTGCAACTTTCTGCAACAAAGAAGCGACTTTAAAGACCCCACGTTTCCCAGACTTTCCACTGTGCACCCGAAGCCCCCGGCTCGACCTGCGGAAAACTAACACTACAGGGAGGACTCCCCGGCGACTGCGAGGCCGTGAATAGCCAGAGTTGACCCCCTGAGCCCCTACAGCGACGCCTGCAGAGGAAATCCAGAGGCTCCCCCTGACCGCGACTGCCTGTAACAAGGAACCTGATGCCTGGAACCAACACTGCACCCGCAGCCCCCAGGACCTGAAGGAACCGAACTCCAGTGCAGGAGCGACCCCCAGGCGACCCTCTGCCCAGCCCAGGAGGTGGCTACCCCGAGGAGCCCCCGTGCCTGCCTGCATCGTTGAAGAGACCCATGGGTTTTCCCAATTGATTCATATCTGAAACCCAATGCCTGTTTCCACTCTGCACCTGGCGGCCCCTGTGCCGCTGAGGGTGTACTTTCTGTGCCTGATTGTGTCCCCCCAGGTGCCCTACAAAAACCCCCTGGTCTGCCCTCCGAGGACGCGGGTACTTACTAACTGGAACTGGAACTGGAACTGGAACCGGGGCACCCCTGTTTCCATTGAAGCCTATGTGTTTTGGGCACCACTTTGACCTCCGCACCTGACCGGCCCTGAGCTGCTGGCGTGGTAACTTTGGGGTTGCCTTGAAACCCCCATGGTGGGCTACTTTGGGCCCAACTTTGAACCCTGTAAGTTTTTTACTTACCTGTGAACTTAACAAATACTTACCTCCCCCAGGAACTGTTGATTTTTGCAGTGTCCAATAGCTTATTGCCATTTTTGTCAAAACTGTACATGCTATTGTAATTATTCAAAGTTCCTAGAATACCTGAGTGAAATACCTTTCATTTGAATTATTACTTATAAATCTTGAACCTGTGGTTCTTAAAATAAACTAAGAAAACGTATTTTTCTTTATAAAAAACTATTGGCCTGGAGTAGGTCTTTGAGTGTGTGTTCCTCGTTCCTCATTTATTGCCTGTGTGTGTACACCAAATGCTTAACACTACCCTCTGATAAGTCTACTGCTTGACCACACTACCACAAAATAGAGCACTAGAATTATCTCTTTTTGCCACTAACTTACCTCTAAGAGGAACGCTTGGACTCTATGCACACTATTTCTTACTTTGAAATAGTATATACAGAGCCAACTTCCTACAGAAAGTCACTAATATCACTTTCGCTCAAGGATTGATAGCTACGTACAACCTCTTTCAGCTTACACAGGGTAGTAACACTCACCACCAAAGGAGAACTTAAGGAACTATCAGTCGGACATTGCATTAGAAACCATCAGTTGAGCAGGTTGTGAGATTCACAGTACTGGAAATCACCATATTTTGTGCGGTGCCTCACAGATTTTTGCCTTTACTGTTTTTCCTGGTTGTAGAACTCTGTGCACTTTACTCCTGCTAACTAGCGGTAAAGTGCCTGTGCTGTTCATCTCCACATGACGAATTGACCTACCCCTTAATGACATATTTCCCTTTACACATAAGCCTCTAGTATGTGGTGCCCAAAGGGTACCCGCGGCCTGTAAGTTAAATTTCACTAGTTTGCTGCAACATCCATCGTGCTACTCACTGCTGTCCCAATGCAAACATCAGCATGACTACAGGACTGTGCAGATTTTGCATACAAATTGGACCTGTCAAATTAACCTCATTAGGTAGACTTCAACCCTCCTTTTAAATATTAGCAAGTCACCCTTATGTAAGCCTTGCTTCCCATAAATCAGGGTGCATGGTTTTTAAAAGTAGGATATGTAGAAGGCTAATGACAAACATGTTCTACAGTGGATTGGATGTTCCATAAGAAAACATTAGGATACAATATTAAGTTTAGTATTGCTATCTGTGCAGGAAGCTGGCTCTGTATATACTATAACAAAGTAAAGTATAGTGTGCACAGAGTCAGTGGATCCCCAGAGGCTTTACAGAGGCTAAAGTAAATAATACTATTGTGATAGGGTGGTCAAGCAGTAAGGCCTATCAGAGGGTAGTGCTAAGCATTTGTTGTACACATCCAGTCAAGAAATGAGGCACACACTCAATGACTAACTTCAGGCCAATGTTTTATGTATCAAAAAAATATATGTTGTTCCTTTATTTCTAGAACCAAAAGAATCTTTGTTGCAGGTAAGTACAGTTTTAAGCATGTATCACTTTCAAGTATCAAATGCACTTTGTTTAGAATTCATAGGTAAAACAGTTTACAGGTAAGCAATACTTTTCAATTTCCAAAGTAGACACTTGGTGAATTTCTCAAAGAAAGCAATGCAGTCCTAGAGGAGGAAAAGTAACAACACAGTTTTCAGGTAAGTACTCGACTTACGATCCTAATCTTTGGGGGTTAAGGTGTCCAGCAACACGGGGCCAGCTGGGTGCAGAGGTCAAAGTTGGTGTCGGGTGCCCAGTGGAATCTTATGGAGACAGGGGGTACTTTATAAAGAAACAGCTTGTAGGTAAGTAACAGCGACTTCAGGGCACAGACCTGTGGGGTTTGGAGCAGCACCGGGGAGGTCACAGGTTAGCACCAAACACACACCCAAAGCACAGCGGCAAAGGAGCGGCACATGAGCGGCCAGGTGCGGGGCGCAAACACAGCATCGGGCTCCCAATACTTTTCAATGAGGGAACCCCGAGGGGGTTACAAAGATGCTGCAGTCAAGGTCCAGGGAGTCGACTGAAGAAAACCAAGTGCTAAGCAGGTAAGTAGGGAGCCCACTGTACATTGCTGGACCATCGGTTGACCTCCCCAAGGCCTGCGGATGTATGGGTACCTTTAGGCGTCAGGAAACCCTTCTCTGGAGCCAGTCATGGTCAGGGGGGGTCCTCAGGATTTAGGCTGCAGGTGTCATCGTGTTGGTCAGGAGGGGCAACCCAGGGTGGACTCAAGGTCAGCCTTACACTACAGGGGTGGAGTGAAATACAGTGGACATCTCTAAGATACCATCTGTGTTCATTTTTCAATAAATCCAACCCTGGAATCAGTGTGGACTTATTGAGCTGAGACGTTTGATACCAAACTTCCCAGTCTTCAGTGAAGCCATAATGGAGCTGTTGAGTTCGTAATGACAAACTCCCAGCTCATGTACTCAATATGGCCACACTGCACTTACAATGTCTAAGAATGGACTTGAACACTATAGGAGCATATAGCTCATGCTGCTATGCCCTCACCTGTGGTATAGTGCACCCTGCCTTAGGGCTTTAAAGCTTGCTAGAGGGGTGACTTACCTATGCCACAGGTAGTGGTTTGTGGGCATGGTCGACTTTACCTTTTTCTCTCCACAGCACACACTAGCTGCAGTGGCAGTATGCATGTGTTTGGTGAGGGGTCCCTTAGGGTGCAAAATACATGCTTCAGCCCTTAGAGACCCTCCCTGTCCAAAGGGCCCTTGGTACAACCAGTACCTTTTATAAGGGACTTAGCTGTGTGCCAGCGGTGTGCCAATTGTGGAAGCAATGGTACAGTTTAGGGAAAAACACAGGTGCTGGAGCCTGGTTAGCAGGATCCCAGCATACACTCAGTCAAGTTAGCATCAGAGATCAGGCAAAAAGTGGGGGGTAAACATGCCAAAAGGGGTACTCCTACAATCTGCAGCTAAAAAACAACAACAAAATTTATGTTCGGGCTTTTTGAAATGTTTATTACAAACCCAATTCACTTGTGAAGTCTGGTTTGTATTAAGTATTTTGGTAAGTACACATTTAGAAAAGTCACCCTTTTCCTGCCTAAAGCCTCTAGATGAGTGGTTCCCAACCTTTTGACTTCTGTGGACCCCCACTTTATGATTACTGGAACCCAGGGACCCCCACTGAACCATTAATGGAGTCCGGGGACCCCCCACTAAGTCATTCCTGAAAGCCAGGGACCTAATCTGTTAATATTGATTAATTTTCTAAGCAGTGGAGGACCCCCTGAGGAGGCTTCGCGGACCCCCAGGGGTCCCCGGACCACAGGTTGGGAACCACTACTCTAGATGCCCATTTGCATTACCTTCAACTGTCACCCAGGAGCCCTTTGAAAAGGTGTGAACTTGATCTCAGACCTGAGACAAAGACCTTTGGTACGAGGAAGTGTTCTTTTCCTCTGGCAGACTGGCCATTTGGACTATGGCCAGAACCTAATAAACTTCCAAGGGGCCTATTATGTCACAGGCCGATGCAACTAACACCTGGGCCTGCCTCTTCCTTTGCCCTCCTGTTAAGTAGGCACCAATCCCAGAGGGAGAGAAGCTGCCCCCAGATCTGGCTTTAACTGACGAAAGAGAAGGTTGCTAATTTCCCTGGCCACACCTCAAGGGTGTCACAGGAGCTCTGCACAGGGGAAAAAGATCCTGCAATATTGGTTTTAGGTAGACAGGAGTGTTTGGGATTGTTATAAGTAGGGCACACAGGAAATGCTGCAAAAGTGGGTGAGCTTTTACCTCTTTGGTTAGGGGGTGGCCAGGACGTGTCCCCACTCACAGGCTAGTAGCAGGCATAAATGTGGCCTCTGCATCTGTGGAAGAATAGAAGAGGACTGGACCTGCTGTCTGTGACCTGAGATGAGCCTTGAAACTGGACCTGTTCCCACTACTGTACCAGGACTAAGAAGTGGACTTCAATAGTCATATGGCTGGCCTCCTATTCAAGCTACAGGGACACAACAAGCTACAAACGGACTTTTCTACCAATGACCATTTCCAAGTGGATCAATCCTGGACCCTGCTGCTGACCTCTGCTGTAGTGAGTCTTGACCATCAAGTGCTGTCACCAGGGTCTTGGACCCTTGGCTGGTGTCAAAGTGTACTCCTAACCTTCCCTGAAAACTGTGTCTTTTTGGTTTCCAAGACCCCTGGAGGACTGGGTTGAACCTGCCAAGGTGACAAAGGTGTGTTACCACTGGCCCAATCATCCTGGTTGCTCCTGCTCTGAGCTTCTCCACTGATTCAATTGGCACTTGCAGGCAATCTTATCTGGTCTCCAGGAGCCCTCTTCGGCCACAGCCTGCAGCCTTGCCCCTCTGAGGATTTTTAACTTCCATTTCAGAGACCGAAGTTCGAAATCTTCACCAGACGTTTGCACAAAAAGTATCCGGCTAGCGAGAGACTTTCTCTGTCACAAAATTCAAATATATCCCACTCGGAGGTTTCCCGTTAAAAGTCAACAGCTTCACTGAGACCCGCCAAAGGCTATCTGATGATGTGGCTACCTCTTCAGCCATTGCCTGCTGCTTTGCCTGATTGAGGATTTTTGACTTCCATTTCAGACACTAGAAGTGTGAATTAGGGTTTGACAGACCAGATCTTTTTCACCAAGGAGATGGGGTAAACTACTCTGTCGTCCTGAAGAAGTACATGCCTGACAAATTTAGTGATGTGCACTGGCCCTGCGGACATTTCTTACATTGACAGGAACTGCCACTATGGCACTTCCTGTTAATGCACTGAAAGTTTGATGGACAGCTCTATCAACTTATAGACCCAGATACAAACTTTCAATGTATTTTATTTTAAAAACAATATCCATTGTGCGGGATTTGTTTTTGAAAACAAGAAAAGCAGTGACCTCCCTTGCCATGGGATTTTTCTCCTATTGTGTGGGGATGATTTAGCAGTTTTGACTGCCCCTTGCTACTAAGTTTGGTCTGGTGGTGACGGACAGTGAATACATGTCATTTTTTACCCATGTTAAATAAGATGGGCGAACAAATGGCAAAACTTATTACTGCCCTTACGCTGTTGGGCCTTTGGAACTGTAAGATGGCAGTGGAGACAAAGTAGTCTCTGCCATGGACATACTGAAGGTTCGCATGAATGTGTCAAATCTTGTTTCTTTATCCGAACCACCCTCCATTGCATTCAGCCTTAATTTGTGCCTAGATACCAGCCACGTAAAACCAGATGTCCACAGTAGGCGCTTAATACTTTTGCCACAAACTTTAACAATTCATAACTCTGGTTTCCCGTATTCAATTTTTATCGTTTTGGTGTCATTTTATTTATTAAGCTTTAATCTAGTTTTCTAAATTGACTTGGGATTTTTTTTTTGTGCTGTGTTTTTACTTTGTTACCGTTTGAGCACTGCATAAATACTCTACACATTACCTTTAAGTTAAGCCAGTCTGATCTTTGTCATAGATTACAGGGGGTTGAGCTACATTTAATTTAGGGACCGGCGCTGCAAAGATCTCCGGCAAAGAGCCCCCTTGATGGGGTGCCCATCAGACATTGCAGCGCCAGTCTGACGAGGAGCATCCCTGATGATGAAGCATGACATCCAATAGGATGTGTGAGGGCTTTTGCTTCTAGCAATAGGATTGCCCTGTGTCCTTCTATTTTTTCTTTCGTTTTGGAACAGTGTATTTATATTTGTGAGGATCATATACGGGAGGCTGTACACTGGACCATTAATCTCCCTGTCCCTCATTTAGAATATACTAAATAATATAGGGACAGATGTTCAAATCCATTTTGAGGTCAAAAATCCTCCTAGTCACAAAATAACAGGGTTTACAAATGCAAAATGGATTTTTTTAATGTATTAAGCCTAGTTTCCGATTTGGTAACATGCTAATCAAAAGTGGGTTTAGAAACCTATAGCAAATCGCTATTTGAAAGGGGCGTGTTTGGGGCATCCCTTCCAAATAGTGATTTGTTAAGGTCTATATTTTGATATTTTGATATTTTGAGTCCGAAATCTGGTTACAAAAACACTGACATTTTACCAACACCTCAAAGGAGGCTTTAGCTCATTCCCTTTATTAATGTTAAGAAACATTTGTTGAATAGTAAACAGTGGACCTCTGTCAACTCTGTCAAACAAGAAAAATACATATTTTTTAAAACATGCTGCATTAAAAAACAACTTGATTCTACTTATGGTATACAGACATGATGGTCTGCTGACCACAGCAAGCCAGCAGCCTTATGATAGCTTCCAATTGTAGTGAGTCACAATTTACTACCTACCTCATAATATATTGATGAGGTATGTCGTATTGCAACCCATTCCAAGTCAGAGTTTTGTATATAGGTGGGCTTGAAACGTTAGTACACAATTTTCAAAAACTTTTTGTAAATGGATATTTCGTACATCAGGCCCTTTTTTCCTTCATAGGCAAAAGAGTAAATAAAACGATGGAACCTCATAGTTGGAGCTTTGTCCTGTGTGATGTTCCATGCCTGAACTTTCCAGAAGGTTGGGATTGTTTGCTGTTAAATTATAGACTCCTGCGCTGACAACACATGCAGTCCTACCATGTGTCACATGATATCGGCTCTGCCTACACAGTCTCACAGCAACGAGCCGATATTACACTGTGGCAGATAACATGAGTTGGAAATGCTTGCGCTGTGTGAGTTTCCAGCTCTTGTTTGGTGGCTGGGCACTACTAATGGTGATGGGTATTTTTGCAAACTCCCCAGGACACTGGCAGCAGCCTTGAAAGTTATTGTTTTGTGGTGTAGGGGAATTGGGGGGTGGTTCTCTGCATAAAGACCGCACTCCATAACCACGTCCCTTTGAGCCTCATAAAATGAATGTCCTTAAGGCCACTCAACAGCACCCACCCCTTTAAGACCTGCCGGTGAAATGTATCTGAAAGCTGACTGATCTGAAACTCATATACCCCTATCAATATGGTTTTTGAAAATTGAATGGTTCACAAACTTTTGAAAGTGCTTACAGAGAGTAAATTTAATCCAGTCAGACGAATAAACTACTGTTTGTTGTGAACTAACAGTGCAGACTTACCTACCTGTAAGACATTGGGTTATTAGCTAACAGTAGTACAAGTCTGACTCAAGTAATAAGCACAGTCCCTTTCAGGTGGTCCAAAAAAGTCACTGAATAAGCCTGCGCTTAACCTCTGGTACTTTGGCACAAAAGAAGTCAGGCTTATATTAGAGGTAAAATGTAAAGCACTTATGCAGCACTCAAACAGTAATAAAGTAAAACCACAGCAAAAGGAAAGAAAAATCTGTAGTCAATTTAGAAACAAATGGTGAACATTTTAATACATAAAATAACACCAACACAACAAAAAATCCAATAAGTAGAGCTGGAGTCATGAATTTTTAAAGTTTCAAGTAGAAATCGTGCCAAGAAGCATAAAGCAACATTCGCAGCAGACAGGACGGGTTGTACCAAGTCATAGTCAAAAGTTCAGGTGAACCGCGATTGAGTACTGATCAGGTACAGGGACTAGGTTCATCTCAGTGGAAAGTTTACTTTCTAACTTAGTCAAGTTCTATGCAAGAAGCCTTAATCAGAGGTTTGTGTTCAAGGAGGACCATGAAGAGTTCATTGTTGGCACAAAGATATTGTTGCTGCTCTCGTTGAGATACTACTTTGTTGCAAAGTTGTGCGGCATCAGCATGTAAGTGGAATTTAACACCCACTTGGTTGAGAAAACCACTGTGAGTGGTCCCATGAAGAGACTGATAAAGGCTAGAGAGAGGGTAGAGCCTTGTGGAACTCCTTGTGGAACTGGTGTAGGTAGAAAGAGACAGCTGCTGATTTTTATTTGTTGACAGTGATGTTGAGAAGATTTTTGATTCCTGACACACACTGTACTTTGAAATTGTAGTCAAAAAGTCTCAATGACATTATTGCTAATTGAGAAGTGGCCCTCCCCATATCCACCGTGTTGAAAATCTTGGTAAGCAGTTTATGACCTGTTCATACTCAAATTTCTGATCCCCGCACATATTGTCTGAATTTATTCGCACCCCATACACAAGCCAACATTTCTTTCCCTATAGTAGAACATTTCTCCTCCGAAGGCAAGAGTGAATGTGAAGCACAGGGAATAGTGACTTCATATGATACATTATCAGTTTTTGAACATGCCATGCCCAATTCCTCACTACTTGTGTCATTGCTCAATATGTTTTTGGCTTTAGGGTCAAAGCCATGTAATGACAGTAAAAAGGTTATCTTTAATATGTTCAAGCCTACTTTGATGAAACCCACTACACAGACATTGTTGGAATTTTTCAGCAGTTGTCTTAAATCATAGGTCTTCATATCCTAATCTTTCATAGACTTTGCCTGAGCCAGACCAAGAAGTGATAAGACATCTTCGTTTTAAGTAGACATTGGGGCATTATTAATAGCCTGAACTAACTTTTTTTCTATAGAACTCCCGTATGAGCCTAAATAAGTGATTGAATTATGTGCAAATGTACATTTCTTAAGCTCAGCAGCAAGCCCTGTATCACTTAACAATGACAACATACTCCATACCCTTTGGCCATGTTCCTCTGTATCCCTACACATGATAAGAATGTCATCTTGAAAAATACATCATCCACAGGGTCTTTAAATTAATGATACATGAGATCCTGCAATACAGCAGCATCTGATGCTAGTCCGATCAGCATCCAGTTGAACTAGAAACAGCTGAAAGGCAGTAAGATATTTACTTCTGGGATAAAGAACAACTTTATGGTGAGCTGAAGCTAAACCAAGGGAGGCAAATTATTTGAGTCAATTTGTCATAGCCAGCATTTTGTTGATTTTGGGCAGTGGAACCTGAATTTGAAGTCCACTGCAGAATCTAACATGCAACTACAAGTGGGGCCAACCATTTGCTTGCCTAAATACACCCAATTATGTTGTCTTGCACACGTTCATGCACTTCATCCATAACTTCTCCCCTAATACAAAATAGAATATTCCTCACTTTGTGAATGAGTGGTGTGTTATTATCTTTCAAAAAATATTATGTTGAAACCCATGCAATCCTCTAGCCTTCCTAGTACATACCTTACTGAACTCCTTACACATTTGTTGTGAAAACAAATATTCATTGTTCAAAAGCAACACTTGATTACCACTAGTAGGGTTCATAATGACCCCTACATTCTTGTGATCTAACCACTCAAGAACAGCTTTTTTCTGCAATGTATAGTTTGCCTTCTGGTTCTCTGCACTTAAATTCAACACTACACTGCATCTACAAGGCCAGGTAAACCCACGCAAAGTGGATTTTCGCGGCCTTGTAAAGATGTTCCTGGCCCATGCACCTTCGGTGCATAACAAAAAGTGTAGGGCGTGTGAATAAGCCCCCCCCAAGTCTGCATATTGGAGGGGTGGAGCCCCTAGGCTCTAATACAGAAGCTGCCACTGCGGGGGGAGGAGTTGAAATTTGGAAGTCTCTGTGTGTCTGCATGTGTGTGTTCATATAGAAAAGTGTGTTGGTTATGTGTGTGCATGTTTTTGGTTGCTTTCCAGAGTGAGCGGCAGATTTAAGAAAAGGTGAACGACCCAGGTTAGGAATGACAAGTGATGAAGAAGGAGAAAGTAAAAAGAAGTTTTAAGTGGTGATTCTCTCTGCTGTGTTTGGGGGATGCATGGGCAGGGACAAACTCGGGTGTGTGCCAGTGTGATAGACGGGGCAATTAGTGCTTAATTTGTGCTTGTTGTTTCCGGTTCTGAGCACCTGCACTTTTTTTGAGGGCCGGCGCTTGGTCTTCTGCCTCAAGCATTTGCTGCGAGCAAAAGACACGCTTGGGAAAGACGGATGAAGACAAAAACGAAAAAGCGTCATGATGAGAGAAAGAAGAAAGCTGCAAAAGTGAGCAGAAGGTGCAGGGAGTGGCTTTAAATAGATTGAAGAGGTCAGAGATGGCATCAGGATTACGCTGCCTCAGTATTCCGTGTTCGCACATTTAATTGCAGCAGCCGCGTGTTTAAGAGGAGGGCTTTGAGCACGGGCTCCTTTTTATTTACAAATAAAGCACTACCAGGAATAGTGCACTGAACTCTTGCGCTCCTATACAATCTTTGAAATGTATTAGCAGAAAAATGTTTAAGTTCATTAGATCAAGGCCTGAAGAAGTCATTGTAACCAAGCCTCCCTTATTGCCTCATAATGTAAATGTTCTTGATGTCTCGTGGCCTTTGTCGACTACTGTGTGCTTTCTGAATGATGTAGGTCTGTAGGCCATGTGGATAATTGTTACTGTAGCGCCACCTTCTGTCGTGTAACGAGAACTACCGCTCTCAGAAGAATCTGTGAAGAACCGAGTTCTGCACTTTGCACTAGACATATGCAGACCTACAAAACAAAAATAACACTGAAAGAACAGAGATAAAAGTATCCATATGCCTAGTACAAAATCTTTAAATTATTTAATAAGTAAACTACCTAACACTGCATATTAGCATTTCCCGAGTTCCTGAATATCGTGATGCATGCACATCCATCCTACTACCGGGCAATCGACAGCAATTATTTAAAATGCTTCCATTTTCTTACGATAATGGCATTACTCCTAGTCCTACTCCCTCGCCTTCCTTTTAACCAATGAGGCCTCCCGCCTCCCCCCTAGACCCTCCCTTCCCCTTTCAAAACCACCCCCCACCCTTATCCCCTCCTGTACAAAAACCAAGCCCAAGCTCCAACTCGGACAGTCTGTACCGGGAGGGTGAGAGGGAACGGAAAAGGAAGGCGAGGGAGTAGGACTAGGAGTAATGCCATTATCGTAAGAAAATGGAAGCATTACCTCCCGTCCCTCCCTCGCCTTCCTTTTAACCAATGAGACATAGCAAGAAAACACACAGGAGACGGACATCGAGTTGCAAGACCTTTATTTAACATCCTGCACCAAGATCATCCCAAAAATTACCTCATAGAGGTTAAGACCCGGTGACCTAACACCGACTCCAAACTACCCAAGTCCGACAGCCTGTAATGACGCACAAACGTCGAAGGAGAAGCCCAAGTGGCGGCCCTGCAAATTTCCACCACAGACGTCCCCTGAAGCTCCGCCACCATAGCCGCCATGCCTCTGGTAGATCACCCCTGAATCCCTTGAGGAGGAACCACCTCTTTCAAGGAATAGGCCAATAGAATTAAAGATCTCACCCACCGACTCAAGGAAGCCGTGGAAGGTTTTTCACCTTTGCGAGCCGGACCAAAATTAACAAACAGTGAATCCCCCTTACGAAAAGGAGCCACCACCCGCAGATACTCTAACAAAACCCTGCGTACATCCAACGAATGCAAACAGACCTCCTCCCTTGAGGAGGGATTCGGACAAAATGAAGGAAGGATGACCTCCTGCCGGGAATGGAATGAAGAATTGACTTTAGGAATAAAAGAAGGCACCGGAACCAGAACCACCCTATCGTGAAAAATCTTACAAAAAGGAAAGGAACAAGCCAATGCACCCAATTCCCCCAACCGACGAGCCGAAGTAATGGCTACCAAAAAGAAAGTCTTCAAAGATAGATGGCGCAAATCACAGTCCCCCAATGGTTCAAAAGGGGGCTCCGTCAACACATCCAAAACCAAGGACAGATCCCATGAAGGAGAAGAACGAACCGGGCGAGGAAATAAATTAATAAGCCCTTGAAAAAATCTAGGCATCAAGCGCCCTTCATCCTGAAGATTACGCCATGGTCCTCTGAAAGCCTGAATAGCCGCCCACTGTACCCGAAGAGAAGCCACTGACAACCCTAAATGAGCACCATCCTGCAAGAACTGCATCACCTCAAAGATAGAAGCGCAGGTAGGATCCAACTCCCGACTTAAGCACTATGACGAAAACACCTTCCACTGTCGACCATAAGAAAGCAAAGTGGAATGTCTCCTTGAAGCCAGTAAGGTAGAACTCAAAGCCACAGGCACCCCCAGACCTGTCAATCCCCGTCGTTCAACTTCCAGGCCGTCAAGTGCAACCTCCTCAATGACCCCAATGGGAGGCAGGAAAACTCCAGGGGAGACGGACAAAGGGGCAGAGGCCACATCCTCCCGTCCGCCATCAGCCTCAACAACGGGAACCAATTCGCCCTCGGCCAAAGTGGCGCAATGAGGATAACCCTGGACCCCAGATCCCTCACTCGTAACAGAAATGCCCTGAGTAGTTGAAAAGGAGGGAACGCATACAAAAGGCCCTGCGGCCAAGGACACGACATCCCGTCCACCTCCCATGCTTGGGGACACCAAAACCGGGAGCAGAAGCGATCCACTTTCGCATTCCCTGCGGACGCAAACACATCCAGCACTGGAAGACCCCAAAGCCGAACCAGATGCTGAAACAGGGACTTCCGGAGAGAGAAAAGTTGAGAGGAAGGAATCACTCTGCTCAGCAGATCCGCCCGAACATTCACCACCCCCCGAATGTACGTAGCCCTGAGAGAAGGAACCCACTCCTGAGCCCACACAAAAATCTCTCTGACTAAATTGAACAGAGCCCTTGACCTGGTCCCCCCTTGCTGATTGACATAAGCCTTGGCCACTAAGTTGTCTGTGCGAACCAGAACCGCTGATCCCCTCAGGGAATCCTGGAAATGGACCAGAGCCAGGAATACCGCCCTCAATTCGTGCCAATTCGACGACCGACTCGCCACCCGAGGGGACCAAAACCCCTGAATCTGAGCCGACCCCATCCATGCCCCCCAACCGGAGAGGCTGGCATCCGTCGTCACCACCACGGGTCTCAGAGGTGATAAAGACACCCCTACCCTCAGGTGGTCTGCATCCAACCACCATTGCAACTCTCTGTGAATCAATCCGGACCCTGGAACCCTGTCCTCCAGAGAACCGGACCCTGGTGCCCACCTTCTCAAGAACCATGTCATCAAGCACAGGAGATGGAAACGTGCCCAAGGAACCAGAAATATCACCGATGCCAAATGACCCTGCAGCCGCAACCATAGAAGAGCTCGGGGAGCAGACAGCAACAATACCTTCGTTACCAAAGCCTGGAGTACACCCAACCTTTTTTCTGACACAGTCACCAACCCTGGAAGTGTCTGAAACCGAGCCCCCAGAAAAACTAGATCCTGGGACGGCACTAAGTCTGACTTCTCCCAATTGATTAAAAACCCGTGGTTTTGCAGGACCCCCAGAACTTGGTCCACCTGCCTCAGCAACAGGTCTCGTGATTGAGCATGAATCAAAATGTTGTCTAGATAAGGATGCAGAAACACCCCTTCTGAATGAAGCAAAGCCACCAGAGGAGCCAGCACCTTTGTGAAAATTTGAGGAGAAGATTTTAGACCGAAAGGTAGATCGCAAAACTGATAATGGTCCTGACCCACAGCAAACCTCAGGAACTTTTGAGAGGATCTTGCCACGGGTATGTGTAGGTAAGCATCCTGTAGATCCAGTGACACCAGAAAGTCCCATTGCCTGACCAATGGAAAAATAGTCTGAATGGACAGCATGCGGAAATGTACTGTCCTGATCCAGGTATTCACCTCCTTTAGATTGAGCACCGGTCGAAATCCCCCTGAAACTTTCTGCACAAGAAACAAGACCGAATAAGTGCCCTGGCCCCTTTCGTCTAGCGGAACGGGGGAAATGGCTCCCTTGACCAGTAAGTCCCGCACTCCGTCCAATAACGCTCTTCTCCGTGACCCCTCTGAAGGAAAAGGAGTGGGACGTACCCCTGAATCTGGAGGAACCCTCACAAAATCTATGACATAACCATTGGTCACAATGTCTAGAACCCAATGATCGTTTACACTGTCCTCCCAAGCTGAAAGAAAGTGACTCAGTCTTCCCCCAACCGGCCCTCTGCCAGGCCCACAGTGATTGTCAGGACCCCTTCTTGAAACCACCCCGGGTCGCAGGAGCAGACTTCTTAGGTGAAAAACGCGGCTGAAAACGCTGTTTCCTAAATGAAAAGGATTTAGCATCCCTAGTAGGAGAAGATCTGGAATGCTTCTTCCACCCTTTACCCGAAGAAGAACCCCCTTTATAAGGTAAGGCATGCTTCCGCTCCTTAAATGCCTTGGAAAGCATGGATGGCAATTGTTCTCCAAACAAGTTACGACCTTCAAACAGCAGTCTCAACAAGGGTGCCTTTTCCCCTGGATCAGCCTTCCAGGAACGCAACCAGAGGGACCTACGAGCCCCAATCAAAGAACCAGACGCCAGAGCCGAAGTACGGACCACATCAGAAGATCCATCAGCCAACAATCTGGCCTGCTGCTCCATACCAGCCAGGAGCTCTGAACATTCCGCCCCTTCCTGTACAGCCACCGCCAGTTTATCAAAGTCTTGTACCAATGACCGACGCATAAGCAGAATAAATCCCTGCCCTCAGTGCCAGATTCTCCGCAGCAAAAGCCCTCTTAAGACCTGAATCCACTTTACGGTCTGTGGCATCCGTAGGCACACAATCCTCCGGATTGACTGCCGTTTTGCCAATCAGAGTAGCCAAAATAGAATCCAGGCGTACTGAAGGAGGTAAAACCTCCTCACCCTCAAGCAAGTAAAGTTTCTGAAGGAATCGTGGAACCTGAGCCTTATCCACATCCTTCCACTCACGAAACACCATATCCTTCACAGGTCCCTGAAAAGGCATGGCAAACTTCGAAGGTGTCTGATATTGAGGAAATAAATGAGAATCCGAGTTTGTAGGTTGAAACACTGGGAAACCCAAATTGTCCCGAACATGTGCCATCACTTCCCACATTTCTTCTCTGGAAACATATTTCCCCCCAGATGACGTCGATGGGGCCTCATCCTCACTCTCCGATGAGGACTTCCTTGCCGCTACCGATGAGTGCGCAGGCTTAGGCTGACCAGTCCTGGCCACGCCTGCTTGCAGTGCCCTGGTAACAGCCACCTCAATCATATCCTGCACCTCCTCTCTGGACATGAGGGGAGTACCCCCGCCTGGTAACTGTGAGGTCTCAGGAGTAGCAATGCTAGCCTCACCTCCCTCCTCCGAGGAGGAGGAAGAGACAATCCTACGTCTTTTCGCTGGAACTTTAGGCATGGTAAACCACCAAATAACACTGACTCTCACCCCAAAAAACTACCCTGTATATAGGCACCTGGTCCTCCCCCAACAGGGCTCCACCAATCCCTAAAAAGGTCAACTACTTTGGCCAAATTCATAAAAACCATGGACAGAATGCCCGTCCTACCTGAAGAGCAGCTCAAAATCGAAGTCCCTCAGTTCCCCGCGGCTCCGCGGCACGGAAACCCGGAAACCGACGCCCCAGCCACAGAGGGCCGGCAGACTCCGTCAGCCGGCCCCCAGTACACGCCTCCCGAGCAGCCATGCTGCTCGTCAAAGACGCGACCCAGCCGGCGCACTCCTCGCGGAGCTCCGCGTCCCGAGGAGTGCTTCCACCGACGACCTCCAGGCCCCGCCGTGCAGGTAAGAAAGGGAAAGAAAACCGTCTAGCGTGGGCTAGACAAAAGAACAGGAGGGGATAAGGGTGGGGGGGGGTTTTGAAAGGGGAAGGGAGGGTCTAGGGGGGAGGCGGGAGGCCTCATTGGTTAAAAGGAAGGCGAGGGAGGGACGGGAGGTAATGTAAATTACATCCACTGCACACACACATTTCTTGAGTTCTGATCATAGTGATGCAGTTAGGCTCTTCCATACCTTATTTTATGGGTATCTTCACGGTATTCCGATAATCAGTATTTTAGCGGAGATGTTTTAGAATGCCAGTATTTAATCATCAATGTTAAATCGCAGTCCAAATATTCTCTCCCTGGAAGTGTTGGTTTGTGTGGGAGTAGGTGAGCTGCGCAGAAAAAACGTTCACCGGAATTCTTATGTCATTAAAATCTTTTGAAAAATTGTAGCTACTGAACTTCAGGCAACTGAATATTTTTGTTCGTAAAAAGTACAAAAGAACATTTCATCTTATCAGCCTCTGAATGTATTATAATTTAAGGGTTTAAGCAACATGAGTTTAAGGAAGCTTTGTGGCGTGTTTGGGTCAGTTATCCCCAATTCAGTTTGACATATCTATGGGGCAGTCATTTCTACAGCGCGTAGTCTGCCAATACTATGTTATCGTATCGCTGTTGGTTGTACGGTGCCGTTTATGGCCTGCCCTGTGAGTAATGTCTTTAAAGAACTATTACAATTTTAGGACAGTGTGATAAATCTCATTGCCAAGTCATATGTGGCTGCAGGATCGGCTCTAGGGCGGTAAGACCAGTGCAGCTGCACCAAGCACTATCTTCGGAGGGTGCGTCGTGTTTAAAAATATCACCAGTTTAAAATGCACCTGCTGTAGGGTTCCTTATGTGTCCTGCAGTTTTCGAGGCAAAAATAAAAATGTCTAGATAATTGGTGACTAATGTTCCAGATGGAGAGAATTCAGACTTTTGTCTAGTGACAGCTTCCATTCATGATAAAGTAGCGCAGAGGGTTAATATGCCTGCTGCAAAGAAAGTGTATCAGACAAATCACTGTGCAGTACTTTATGTGGCTAGCTCAGTAGGTTACTGCGTTTGTCACAGAGATTATTTTCCAGTTCATAAGTTACAAACCTAATACAGCACATTGAGCTATGAACTGCCATCAAAGAGCTGCATGCAAGCTGCATGGTATAAGTCAGAACACTGGGCCTCATTTGCAAGAAGGTGACGCATCGGCATCGATGTTTCAGATTTTTTGCGCTTCCCTAAGTTGCCCTAAAGATGCCATAGATGAGCTGTATTTATAATACAGAGCTCTATGGCGCACGTTTTCACAGATGTGTCAGAAATTCTGATGAATCTGTTGGCGCTAAACTCACTCATTGCTGGAGTAGCATCTTAAAAATGATGATACTCCAGCAATGTGAGAAGAACCAATTGGAAAAAGTCATGCGTCAATTTTATGCCTGCTCTAAGCAAAATTCTGATGCAGTGAAGTCGCAGAATGACAGTGAAATGTTGTAAATTTCACTGTGTCAGTTCTGTGTGTCTTTTTGCCTGGGAACACCTACCCTCCATACTTTATACCTGGTGCAGGTATAATCTGACGCAGGGCTTTACAAACTGACACATTAGGCCCAATGCATCAGTTTGTTAATCTGGAGTAGTGCAGTGCACTGCATCAAAACACAATGGCGCACGGTGGCACAAAGGGCTTGTAAATGAGGCCTGTGGTTTTTTCCCCTAGTTTTTCATTAGCCTAATGTTGCTAAAAAGGATTCATTTAGGTACATTCTTATTAGTAAAGCCAGTCACTGTGGTACCTTTTAAATCCTGAGTTTGTGCTTTTTCCAGACCAAACACACTTAAAATATACTGCCTACTATTACCGGTGATGTGAGCAGTGCTTAATTTGTGCTTGTTGTTTCCGGTGCTGAGCACCAGCACGTATTTTTTAGGGTCGGGGCTTATTCTTCTGCCTCAAGCATTTGCTGCGAGCAAAAGTCACATATGGGAAAGACGGAGGAAGGGAAAAACGAAAAAGCGTCATAAAAGGGAGAAAGTAGAAAGCTGCAAGAGTGAGCTAAAAGGGCAGGGAGTGGCTTTAGGTGGATTGAAGGGGCCCGAGATGGCTTCAGGATTGTGTTTAAGAGGAAGGCTTTGGGCACCGGCACCTTTTTATTTTCAAATTAAGCGCTGGGGGCAATACAGAATCTGTGACCAGAGGCACACCTTTAAATTTCTCGTGGGTTCAAGTATCCGCCTCTGTGTGTGCCTCCAGAATGACCTTCTATTTTTTATCAAGCAGGAATAAAACACAACAAAATGAGCCGGGAAGGTATCAACGACTGAAAAGAAGTAACAACAATGTTGCAACAAGGTCTGCGGTACCTGCATGAGGATCTCATGGTGAAGCACAAACTTCAGGGTCCACAGGTTGCCGATGATGGGCAGCGGGGTGGGCCCGGGGGGGAATCTTCTCCTCAACCACTGAAGCTTGAAGAAATGAGCAACGAGGATCGCAAACAACAGACCAAGTGCCAGTTGGGTGAGCAATGGCATGGTGGGCGCTTGTCTCCGATCCCGGGTGTCCGTCTATCCTACCTCTGTGTTTAAACCACACACTACCCTTCTCTGCTGCCTGGTGCCCTTTCTTTCTCGTTCACTAATCCTGTGTTTCAATTCCGAGGTATTTCACTCTCCCCCTCTCTCTAGCTTTCTCCTTTTATTTTGCTCTGCTCGATTGCACGTCTATCTCTGACCCGAGCATTCTCATTCTCCTCTCTTTTTCTTAGCGCGTCTCTTCCCCAACTCCAGCTTCTTTTTGTGCTTTTTCTTGCTTTGTCGTCCTTCAGTTCCTTGTTTCTCTGTTGCCTTAATTTCTCTGTATTCGGCCTCAGTGTCAGTCTTCTTCAGTCTTATCCCGCGCACCTCCCTCACAGTAAACAGCACCGTCTCTTCTCTCCCGTCCCAACTTTCTCACCTTTATACTCTCAGCAACAGTGGGGTGTCTATATTTGAAGTTTACCGGCTGGTGGCTTTTAATCCATTTTTTGGGTTGAGCGCTAAACGTCCCTAGTTTAATGTCTCTTTGGGCTTTTAACCACGCCCATGTCAAGCCCATCTGTTTGGTTGGTTCGTGGGCTTGCCTTTTAAATCAGCTTGATTTCATAGGTGAAAGGCATGCACACGTCATGCCTCCATGGGCGTAGGAAGTGTGGGGGACGCGGGGGATATGTCCCCCCCAGATTTTGGAGTGGGGGGGACACGGGGGACACGGGGGACAAGGGTGGGGTGGACGAGGGGACAGAAAAATGTTCCCTTCTCCTGTAATTCGCAGGGCCATTAGCGCATGAAAGCGCTACCTATAATGGCCCTGCACTTGACCTGTGACCTGGCTCCAGGACACCTGCCCTCTGCCCTTTTGTTGTGCTGCAGCACAAGGGATTCTTTCTCACCTTGCCCCACAGCCGCCTGCAGTCTGCACTTCTGAGAACAAAGGGAGAGGGAGGCCCTTTGTTGATTGCTGTCTGCATCCCGTCTCTCCTGAGCCCTACCCTTCCTGTCCCTTAATGATCGAACCCTGAAGACAGCAGCAAGATTTGAAGAAGGTAAGGAGTTTTGGGTAGTTAAACTATTGCTAAGTAACTCCCTTTCTTTTTAAATACAGTGCTGTGTTGCAGAGTATCTCCCTTTCTAAAAACAGTATTGTTGAGTTACTGTGAGATATGAGCAGGGCAGGCTTTAGCGCGCTAGTGGCACCCTGTGCGACAATGTTTGGTAGGGCCCCCCTTTCTGTCACCTCTCTCTCACTCTCTTCTCTCCTCTGTCTCCAGCTTGCCTGCCCCAGTGCTAATTATTGTCCCCTAAGTTGACATCCTGCCCCCCCCAACATTTCGGTCCCCTGTCTCTCCCTCAGCCTTCCTGATATTTCTGAAAGCCCGCTCTGAAGGGCATGGGCTGTCTGTAAATCTCATTTCCTGCCAATGGCATGTGGATGCGAAGCCAGCACTGTGGCAGCTCACAGGCTTTACAGGACTTCACAGGCTGTGGTGGAACAGAGCCTGACACTGCTGGATAGACAGCGGAGAGACCAGCACACAGCATGGGTCCCAGGAAGAACCAGATGGACAGGACTAGGTAAGGCAGCTAGGGCGATGCAACCGGTTCTGCCGCACTGGGTGCTGACTTAGAATGGGGCTGCTATGTTTGCAAGTATATTGTGACTTTAAAAGCACCTGCTGGAATGTTCCTTGCCACCAACAGTTTTCAGGCAACAATAAAAATCTTAAAATGATTCCGGTGATTTATGGTCATTCTGGAGAGAGATTAAAGTTTTGTCTAGCGGAAGTTTTGACTCATCATAACGTACAGGGTTACTATGCCTGATACAAAGGGCGTCTAAATGCAGATCACAAAGTGTACATAATGTGAATAGGTCAGTGAGTTACGGCTTTTGTCAGATGCAGAAAAGTACCCTCTTTTTGGCATGGTTACCCCACTTTTTGCCTGTTGTCAGTATGTTTTGACTGTGTTCACTAGGATCCTGCTAACCAGGAACCCAGTGCTCTCTCCCATTAAATTTGCTTGCTTGGAGCACACTCACCCCACACTTGGCATACTGGTTGCCCTTATAAGTCCCCAGTATATGGTACCCAGGTACCCAGGGCATTGGGGGATCAGGGGTTCCCCATGGGCTGCAGCATTTATTATGTATTATGCCACCCATAGGAGCCCATGTAAATTGTGTCTGCAGGCCTGCCATTGCAGCCTACGTGAAAAGGTACATGCACCCTTTCACTTCAGGTCACTGCAAGTCGCCCTTATGGTAGGCCCTCCTAGCCCAGAGGGCAGGGTGCAAGTACCTGTGTGTGAGGGCACCTCTGCAGGAGCAGAGGTGCCACCACGAACTCCAGCTCCATTTTCCTGGACCTCGTGAGTGCGGGGACGCCATTTTAGGCTTGTACTGGACATAGGTCACTACCTATGTCCAGCTAATAATGGTAACTCCGAACCTGGGCATGTTTGGTAACAAACATGTCAGAATCATACCCCAATACTATTGTCAGTATTGATTGTATGATTCAATGCACTTTGGGGGCTCCTTAGAGGATCCCCAGCATTGCACCTACCATCTTTATGTGGTTTTCCGGACAGCCCACGCTGCTGCCACCCCTCAGACAGATTTCTGCCCTCCTTCTGCTGCTTGAGCAGCTCATGCCCAGGAAGACAGAACAAAGGATTTCCTTTGGAAGAGGGAGGCAACACCCTCTCCGTTACAAGGCTTGGGAGGGGTAGCCTCGCCAAGCTACTAGTATGCTCTGAAGGGCACATTTGGTGCCCTCCTTGCATAAACCAGTCTATACCAATTCAGGGACCTCAGCCCCTACTCTGGCGTGAAACTGGACAATGGAAATGGCATAACCACTCCCCTGTCCATCACCACCCCAGGGGTGGTGCCCAGAGCTACTCCAGGTGGCCACTTGATTCTTCCATCTTGAATCCAAGGTTGGCAGAGGCCTCTGTGAGAATCTGAGTGGCCAGGTCAGGGAGGTGAAGTGTCAGCCCCCTCCTAGGTGGTCACTCTGCTAGGTGACCAATCCCCCTTTCTGGGCTATTTAGGGTTTCCCTCTTGGGTGGGTCCTCAGATTTGAGCGGGACTCCTCTGCAATGTTTACTTTGACTTCTGGCCACTGGAACCGCAACTGGACTTCACAGGAACCTACAATCTGCAGCTCCAGCGACGAATTCGCCACGCAACATTGTTTCTCCGACTCCTTCCAGCAACTGCAACATTTGCCCAGCTGTGCTTCCTCTGAGGTCAGCAAGTCTTCAGTCTGCATGAGAAGAAAGAAGGAAAATTCCTTGGAGTGAAGGAGTCACTTACCTGCATCTGCAGGCACCTACTGCAACAACAACCGGCTGCGTGGATCTCCTCTCCTCCTGAGCTGCGTGGATCCTGCATCAGGGGTGGTAGTCTGGAGTGGTCTCCTTGGTCCTCTCTACCAGCTGCCCAACTTTGGAGTAGGTAGGTCCTTGCCGTCCCATGCAGGACAGTACCCCCATGCACCGCGTCTCTTGCAGCTACCAAGGCTTGTTGTTACCTCCTCCAAGGGATCTTCAGGCTCCATGTAGCCTCAGCCCCCGGCACTCTTCTCTGTGAAGCACAGCCCTCAACGTGCTTCACCTGAAGTGGGACCTCTCTTCAGGTGTGCTGTGGGACTCTCTGCAGCTCCTGGGCTCCTTGCCTGTAGGTCTTCTGTGGGGGCTGCCTCTCCTCCTCCAGACTCTCTGCCTTGCTGATGGTCACCTCTGACTCCCCTCCATGGGTTGAGTCCCCCTGGACCTTGCTGGTCCCCGGCAGTTCCACTTTTCTCCTACTGCGACATTTGCTTTTGCCAAGGCTTGTTGGTGGGTTTTCCACACCACAGACTGACTGCAATTCTTCATCTGGCGTGGGACGTCAACTGCATCACCTAGGAACTCTTCATCTGCTCCAGTGCTGCATTGCTGACCATCTTCGTCTCCCCGTCGACCAACTCCTGCATCCACAGATGGGTGGGTAGTGGCTCCTGCCACGACCGGACCGTCCTACGTAAACTGGACTTGGTGCCCTTCTTTTCCAGGTCTTACTCTTCCAGGATCCACCTCTAGTTTCTTGCAGTCTTGTCTGCGTTTTGCAATATCCTTCTCTGAAGTTCTTTTGGTGGGTCAGGGAAAAAAACAGTAACTTACCTATTTTCTCCTGGTCGCTGGGGGGCACTCTGGTACTTACCTTTGGGGTTTCCTAGTTCCTCCAGCTCCCCTTTACCAATTCCCCTTCCTTGGGTGGGGACCCGGCTTTCGCATTTCACTTTCTTAGAATATGGTCTGGTCCCCTCTAGGCCTTCAGTATTGCCTATTGCTTTTCACTGTTTTCTATTGCTTTTTATGCCAATTTGTGATTGCTGCTGTACATATAATAGTGTGTTACTTACGTCCTATTGGAGTATTGCCTATCTAGTGTTTTAGTGTTTGTGTTACTGTAATAAGGAACCTTTATTTTCGTAACACATGTTTCTTTCATGTGTTTAAGTTCTGTGTGACTACAGTGGTATTACATGATCTTTGTATGTCTCCTAGATAAGTCTTGGCTGCTCATCCACAGCTACCTCTAGAGAGCCTGACTTCTAGACACTGCCTACACTTCACTAATAAGGGGATACCTGAACTTGGTATAAGGTGATAATACCATAGGTACTCACCACACACCAGGCCAGATTCCTACATCAGAGAGCTCCTTTTTTGTCCCTTGCAATTTATAAATGAAAACTGAATATAGAACAGTGAGCAATGAACTCATCAAAGAGCTGCATGCAAACATCAAGGTATAGATTAGAGCGTTATGATTTCCCCCCACTTTTTGATTAACTTAATGTTGCATAACCAAATCAGTTCTTATTATTAAAGAGCGCCCCCAACCATGGTGTTATGTTTTAAATTCTGAGTTTGCGCTTCTCCAGATAAAGCACTCTGAAACTATACCTGCTACCAGTATGGATGACCTGTGACACCTACACCTTGTAGTCCTGTCTTATGTAACATTTCATATACAATGATTTATACATATATGATGATTGTCTCAGTGTAATGTCTGTGTGATGTAAAGTGCTTTGACACCCTAGACTGGTATGAGGGATGAATGATGGAACAACACATGGGTATATTGTGCATGCCTTAACATCGCGGTCTCAACAATGACCATGTCTTTACTATGCATGCCTTTACAACAAATTTCGTTGTAAAAGCATGTTTGGTAAAGGAACATGCGTGGTAAATTCTCCCTACCCTGCCCCCTTACACCTGATACCATACTCCACCCCTCCAAGCACTTAAAACTGCCCCTGCCCTGAGCCCTAAACCCCCCCTGCCCTGAGCCCTAAAAGTAGCCCTGCCCTGTCCTAAAAACTACCCCGAACCCCACCCTGAACCCTTAAACCTACCCTGAACTGCTCTAAAAACTACCTTGATGCCCCTGCCCCCACCATGAACCCTAAAACCTACCCTGCTGTGTCCTAAATACTACATGACCCCCACCCTGTACCCTAAAACCTACCCCACACTGTCCTAAAACTACTTGAACTCCATGCACTCCTCCTGACCCCTAAAACCTACCCCACCCTGTCCTAAAAACTACCCCGACCCTACCCTGCCCTGAAAATGACCCCAACCTCCCACTCTAAGCCCAGCCACAGCCCTACTTACCTCTCTCTCCTCTGCTTCTTCCTGTTCCACCCGGACAGCTAGACAGCTCTCTATGCTGTAACCACGCATATGTGTGGTAAAGATATGTGTGGTAAAGGCATGCGGCTAGACCCATATTTGTGGTAATGGCAGCGTGGTCAATGCATTGCATTGCATTGATTGCGTTGTAAGGGATATTTCCCGGTATGAGTGGTGCTATAAAACTAATGAAATGCATCTGAGAGAGAGTGGTGATGGATAGTAGTGAGGGAATCCGTGGCAGAGGTGGTCACTGGGGGGCACCAACAAACAATGTCGTACAGGGCGCCACCAGCACTAAGGCCGGCCCTATCAGACAGCACAGCACTTCACAGGAATAAGGCAGCACAGAGACTGCCACTTGACAGTCAGACAAGGACCTAGCAGCAATCATAGGCCTTACTCGCCTTCATAGGCAGGCGAAGGCCCAGAGACTGACACAGCCTGACTAGTAAGAAAGCTCCCAATAGGCAGCACAGTGCATGGCAGGCAGCACAGGAATCAACAGGAAGCACTGCACCCAGCAGGCAGTACAGGCCTCTCAGGACTTCACACAGGTGAACAGCATCACAGAGCCTGTCGCTGCCTTACAGGCAGCAAAGGGCCCAGCAGACAGGGAATTGCAGGCCTCACAGACAGAACTCGACTGGAAGTGACCGCCTTCCCCATCTCCCCCCACCGCAGCAACCCTTCTGGGTGCAAACTTTGTGCAGGGGGCCCACCTCAAGGTTGTCCCTGTCCCCCCCAGAAATTTAGTGTCTCCTACGCCCCTGCATGCCTCTTCAGGTCTTTAGCCCTCCTGGCCTGCACCTGCCATCTACTGAAAACATGCAGGTTTTCCTATGGTTTCTGCACAATGTGTTTCTTTATTTCGTTGGCAGCGCGATCTCACTAGGCAGAAGTTAAGCGCTTTCCATGACATCGACCCTGTTACATGGATAATTGCACTTTTGCCAGTAAATTTCACTGGGGGAAAATATGTTTCCTTTTGTGTGTTTGCTTCACGCTCATGGTGGCCTCTGCTCGTTGATGTGAAACTGTTTTAGCTTTCAGTTCATGTGGCAAGAAAAGTCCTGATAGGAGTTCACAATGCTAACAGCTTTAACTTGAGTTACCACCTAAAATACAAGGAGTCCATGCACCGCTACATAGGATCTATTCCATTGAAATGAGCCCCTCTGAGATTACCACTGAAGGGATTACCACTGCTGAGATTACCACTGATGGGATTATTACCACTGAGATTACCACTATTGGGATTATTACATTTGAGATTACCACTGCAGGTATTACCACTGCTGAATTGCCACTATCATGATTATTACCTCTGAGATTACCATTGCAGGGATTACCATTGCAGAGATTACCTCTACTGTGATTATTATCACTGAGATTACCACTACAGGGATTACCTCTGATGAGATTACAACCTTTGAAATTATTGCTGCAGCGATTACCACTGCTGAGATTACCACTAATGTGACAACTATTTCTAAGATTACCACTGCAGGGATTACCACTTCAGAATTATTGTCATTGTGAATACTACCTCTGAGAGTACTGCTGCAGGGATTACCACTGCTGAGATTACCACTGTTGTGATTACTACCTCTGAAATTACCCCAGCAGGGATTACCACTGCTGAGATTATCACTACTGTGATTACTACCTCTGAGAGTACCAGTGCAGAGATTACTGCTGCTGAGATTACCACTACTGTGATTACTAACTCTGAGATTACCACTGCTGACATTACCACTGCTGTGATTACTACCTCCGAGATTACCCCTGCAGGGGTTACCACTGCTGATGTCACCTCTACTGTGATTACTACCTCAGAGATTACCAGTGCAGGGATAACCTCTGCTGAGATTACCACAGTTGAAATTATCACTGCAGGGATTACCACTGCTGAGAATATCCCTACTGGGATTACTACCTCTGAGATTACCAGTGCAGGGATTACCACTGCTGAGATTACCACCAAAGTGATTACTAGCACCAAGATTACCACTATTGATATTCCCACTACTGTGATTGGTACATCTGAGATTACCACTGCAGGGATTACCACTGCTGAGTTTACCACTACTGTGATTACTATCTCTGAGATTACCACTGCAGGGATTACCACTGCTGAATTACCACTATTGTGATTACTACCTCTGAGAGTACCACTGCAGGGATTACCACGTCTGACATTACCACTACTTTGATTACTAACTCTGAGATTACCACTTCTGATATTACCGCTACTGTGATTACTACCTCTGGGATTACCCCTGCAGGGGTTACCACTGCTGAGGTTACCACTACTGTGATTACCACATCTGAGATTACCAGTGCAGGCGTTACCACTGCTGAGATTACCACTACTGTGATTACTTCATATGAGATTACCACTGCATGGATTACTAATGCAGGGATTACCACTGCTGAGATTACCAATACTGTGATTACTATCTCTGAGATTACCACTGTAGAATTACCACTATTGTGATTACTACCTCTCAGATTACCCCTGCAAGGGTTACCACTGCTGAGGTTACCAATACTGTGATTACTACCTCTGAAATTACCCCTACAGGGAATACCAGTGCTGAGATTACCTCTACTGTGATTACTACCTCTGAGATTGCCACTGCAGGGATTACCACTACTTAATTACCACTACAGTGATTATTACCTCTGAGAGTACCATTGCAGGGAATACCATTGTTGAGATTACCACTTCTGAGATTACCACTACATTGAGTAAAATAGATTCAAGAGTAAGTGTACTGACCCTATGCTAACCTATACCTTAAAATGAAACCTTACTTTATAACTACCCGCCACACTATCTTTATGGCCATACCGTGCCCTCTCCTTAACACAGTGGTTACTTTGAGCCGGGGGTGCCAGTGGGCGCACCAGTACATATTTTGGAGGACCAGGACTCTTCCACTCTGTCCCATGGTAGTCCTTTTGGTCTTTACAATGCATGGGCCTGCCCTGTCCATTAGTCCACCCAGGCCCAGGCATAGACATGACTGCAGCATTCTCAAGTGGCAGCGACACCAAGCACTTCATTTTACGGCATCCGGTCTTCTGTTAAACCATTCTGCACCCAGGCAAAGACACGCTTTCATTTTCATAAAATAATATTTTGTACCCTATAACAAGTCCAGCTTTTCAGGATTTTTATTGAGTATTTCCCTGTTCTTTGTCCATGTACACAGTCATGCTACCAGTTTTAGGTGGACCAGCCCCTTTGATATTTTAGTAGATGCTACCTCGTTTCACTCTTTGCCTTTTTTTTCGGTAGAACACAAAAAATGTGTCCAGCATGTCCTAGACCTGCTTCTGCTTCATGAAGGGTGTTTGGGAAAAGGCAGCTGCATTCACTTCTTCACTTCCTGTCTCTCTACAGTTATGATGGATTAAACCCAGATCTTTGACTCGGGATGAGTGTTTGAAAAGTTTCAACACTCCGTCCATCATTTTATTTTGTTTTGTGATGTTGTTTTGTGTGCCCTAAGTGGCAGGTGTATGCCCAGACGTGGGTCCCTTGCTCGCTGCGCCACTGGATTCAAGCTAGCCTGGCTGATGAAGGGTGATACCCTGAAACCGGTCCCAGGATGCTTGTTTCCTGTCCAGGGAGGGCCTGGCCTAGCAGTTCGGGCTAGACTGTTCCCATGGGGAACAGGGTCAAGAATGATTTGCATATGGCTGGGTCCAAGCTGGGGTGACGTGGCAAGCAAAATAACGATGGATTAAACCCAGATTTGTGACTGGGGGTGAGTGTTTTTAAAGTTTCAACACTCCGTCCATCATTTTATTTTGTTTTGTGATGTTGCTAAATTGCCGGGTTCCTCACTCACTCTAACTCACATTCTCTCACTTACTCATCCGCACTGCCACTTAGGAACGTAGCTTTAGGGTGGGTATTTGGGGTGTTACACCCCCAATAATAAATGTATATTCTGATCAATTGTTGGATACAGGTGCATTCAGTTGGGTATGGTGAGCTGTCTGGCGAGTTTCACCTGAGATTTATGCAGGCACACACTGACAAAGCACACACACTCTCTCTCATCCATATTTTGAAAGCCCCAAAAATGTTATTTTACAAAATATTTTATGTCCCTCTCATTTACTAATCATACCAATATGCACTGCTCTCTGTTTCCACTGCCGCTTAAGCCACTGTCATGCAATCTGCTTGTCATATGATGTATTTTAACAATATATGCCAGCCAGTGGCAGTAGGGGAAAAGCTGCGGGAGGGGGCACACCAACATTAAGGAATTAAAAAAAGGTAACTCTCCTCTGCTGCCGCCGCAGCCTTGCTGCTCTTCTGGCTCCCGCTCCACTCGCTGCAGGCACAAGCTCCCAGCCTGCCCAGCGACCAATCCTGATGCTACACTCGCATGAGAGCAGCGTTAGGATTTGCCGGAGTGCCCTGGGCTCTTCTCTAGTGTTTGTTGGCGGTGCCAGAGAACCGGACAGATCTAGGATGTGCATTTACATCATTAAACACTATTTAAATTAAAGTACACATTTATATTTAAATACACTCTTCAGTTGCATCATGGGAGGTTCACATTGTTTGTTTTATGGAGAATTAATTAAAAAGTGCAATAAACATTACAATGGAAAGCAAAATCTTCTATTTTAAAACTAATGTCAGAGCAAGAAACAGAAAATGGTGGTATACTTAATTCAGAATGAGGGGTGAGGAGGAACAAACATTGATCTCCCCTTGATTGACATCTCCCCTTGTGGGTAAGAATCACAAATCTATTCTAACATAGGCATATATCTAGCCATGGTAAAAACAAAATAATTTGAAATACAGAAAGTGCATGCTACTCACAAAAGGAAACAAACATTGTGAAAGCCAATGCGTCACACTGTTTTTAAAGAAGCAGTGGCATTCAAACATTCATGCTCTTCAAAAGCTGCAATCAGCACTCCACTGGTGCAGACTGCAGTAACTTAAGCTGTCACTAAAGGTCACTCAAGTTAGAAGCTATCTGAGAATTACTTATGGTAAACTTGCAGTAAATTCTCCATAAATGGGTGAGAGTGCTAACTGCTAGGGTCTGGCTTTTAGGATAAGGCTTCTGTTGCAAATCTAGGATAGGACTCTGGGCTTCGTTACACGAGAACAAGCGAGCACATACATATGCACACATGTGCAAGCTATACATGTGAGTTTATTGTATTGTGCATTCGGGTATCCGCACACAAGTATTGTGTCACAGAAAATACTTTTTCAAGATTGATACTGGCATGTAGTAGGCCTTACTGAAGATCTGTGGTGCTTTCACCATATTACTTTATAGGTGAAATCTGCAATAAAGTAAAGTTTCACTCAGCTTAGGCCTACAGGGTCCAGAGAGGTACCAGTTTAGAGGTAAACATGCACACGAAATGTAGATTACCAGATCCTAACACCTTACATATAATCCTTATGACGCTAAGTAGTGTCACATTTCCCTTGCTCTGTTCATAATGAGATTCCAGGCCTTTTTGTCCTACTGAACAAGTTAACTACTTTGTTCTCCAGTTGGAGGATCAAACACGTCCCACACAAAACCGCTATGAACAGTGCTTGTTCCATTTGCTGGGACAGGAAGGGTTGGGGAGGAATTCTTCATCTGTTAATTCACCTGTCACACTGCATCTGGGTTGGAACATCCCAGACCCACAGAAACAAAGGAGGGGGGCGAAACCTCTGGAGACAATACAGAAAGATCTTCCCCATTGAGTTTTGGTGGAAGGGCTCAGGTAGCTGTGTTAGCTATGTCAACAGCTAGGACTCGCAAGGAAGATGTTTTCACAGACAACTTGAAGTCACCATTTTGGATTGTCCTTGAATACTGTGCAGGAGGGTTGGGAAAGGAGAAGAGTGATGAGATGGCATCCGAGGAATGGCCAAGCGTGTCGGGCCTACCAAGTCACCTCACAATGCCCCAAGAACCTCGCCAGTAGGCCCCCAAATAGTAAGAAACTGGTGTGGGACAAAAACAAGTAGGGTATGTCATGAAGTAGCCCTGGAAGGCTATGAAGTAACGCTTCTAGAAAACCCAGGGTAGGGTAGACTAAAAGAAATGGCACTCATGCTCTCGGAAGATCTATGAAAATAGTGAGAGCAATCAGCCATTTTAGGAGCAGCCACTATGTAAAGCCACACCAATTTCTGGAAGGTGCTTGTTGTTTTGGATACTTCTGAGGCTGTATCACGTTCTAGTTGCTGGTCCACCTGCACCCGGAATCTTCTCTTGCAGCAGTGAATCACAGCCACATTTTAGACACCAGGAGAATGACAGTTAAGAAAGAAAGCAACAAAAGTTAACCTAAGGAATACTTTTAAACTCAGCAACAAGGCATAACATGCCTGCATAAAAGTGCACGATTTATGTAGAACTTTCTGTGTACTGAGGAATACTGGGAGTGCACGTGGTATAGGTTGACCTAAAATACAAAAGAAGAAACTTTAGGCTCTAGTTGCAAATTTGAAAATGAACCTAACATAATTGACTGTGATGTATGACGTGAATTTATCGCACCAACCTGACAGTTATGGATCTGCTGAGTAATGTTTTGGAATGCAATGTATAGAATTGTGTTAGACCTGATAGCCTTAGGGTGGTCACCCCTAACTTTTTGCCCGCTTCCCTCCACTTTTTAGATACTGTTTCTGCTGGTTTTAAGACTCTGGCACTTTACCACTGCTAACCAGTGCTAAAGTGCATATGCTCTCTCCCTTTAAACATGGTAACATTGGATCATACCCAATTGGACTATTTAATTTACTTATAAGTGCCTAGTAGATTGCACTATATGTGCCCAAGGCCTGTAGATTAAATGCTACTAGTGGGCCTGCAGCACTGATTGCGCCACCCACCTAAGTAGCCCCTTAACCTTGTCTCAGGCCTGCCATTGCAAGACCTGTATGTGTAGTTTCACTGCCAATTTGACTTGGCATTTAAAAGTACTTGCCAAGCCTAAAACTCCCCTTTTTCTACATATAAGACACACCTAAGGTATGCCCTAGGTAACCCATAGGGCAGGGTGCTGTGCAGGCAAAAGTACCTGTGTAGTTTACATGTCCTGATAGTGTAAAACTCCTAAATTCCTTTTTACACTGCTGTGAGGCCTGCTTCCTTCATAGGCTAACATTGGGGCTGTCCTCATACATTGATTGAGTGGTAGCTGCTGATCTGAAAGGAGTAGAAAGGTCATATTTAGTATGGCCAGAATGGTGATACAAAATTCTGCTGAATGGTGAAGATGGATTTAATATTACTATTTTAGAAATGCCACTTTTAGAAAGTGAGCATTTCTATGCACTTAAATCTTTCTGTGCCTTACAATCCATGTCTGGCTGGGTTTAGTTAAAAGCTCCTTGTGCATTCACTCAGACACACCCCAAACACAGGATACTCAGACTCACTTGCATACATCTGCATTTTGAATGGGTCTTCCTGGGCTGGGAGGGTGGAGGGCCTGACACTTGCATGTCAAAGGACTGTAGCCTGCCCTCACACAAATGACTGCCACATCCCCTACTGGGACCCTGGCAGACAGGATTGAACTGAAAGGGGACCTTGTGCATTTCTAAGCCACTCTTTGAAGTCTCCCCCACTTCAAAGGCACATTTGGGTATTTAGACAGGGCCTCTGCCCCTACCAACTCAGACACTTCCTGGAGAAGAAACTTGAACCAGAACCTGCATCCTGCCAGTAAGAACTGCCTGGCTGCCCAAAGGACTCAACTGTCTGCTTTCTGTGAAGGACTGCTGCCTTGCTGTTGCCCTGCTGCCTTGCTGCTCTCTGGTTGAGGTGAAGAAGTGCTCTCCAAGGGTTTGGATAGAGCTTCCCTCCTCTTCCCTGAAGTCTCAGTACCAAAAAGACTTCATCTCTACAAGAAGGACTCGACGCACAGCCTGCCAGAAACGATGCACAGCCTGCACTGGGGTGAAAATTCCACTGTACACCGAACCAGAATGACGCAGCCCGACTTCGCAACAAGAAGATTGATGCTGCGCCAACGTAGCAACCAGAAAGGACTCCTTGTGCGTCGAAATTCGACACACAGCCTGTCAGAAATGATGCCCAGCCTGCACCTCCTCTGCTGTTCTTTGCGGAGGTTTTTCACAAGAACCAGGTACTTTGTGCTTGAAAGAGACTTTGTTTGCTTTGAAAAGACTTAAGACACTTTATATCACTTTCAGTGATATCTCAACATTTACTTATTGCATCTTTTATAGTTTTGACCTGCATTTATCCAGATAAATATTATATATTTTTCTAAACACTGTGTGGTGTATTGTTGTGGTGCTATGTGGTGTTACTGTATGATTTATTTCACAAATACTTTACACATTGCTTTCTAAGTTAAGCCTGACTGCTCAGTACCAAGCTACGAGAGCGTGGGCACAGGATAATTTGGATTGTATGTGACTTACCCTGACTAGAGTGAGGGTCCTTGCTTGGACAGGGGGTAACCTGACTGCCAATCAAAGACCCCATGTAGGAAGTTGGCTCTGTATATACTATCTCAAAGTAAGAGATAGTGTGAGCAGAGTCCAATGGTTACCCTTAGAGGTAAGATAGTGGCAAAATTAGATAATTCTAATGCTCTATTTTGTGGTAGTGTGGTCAAGCAGTAGGCTTATCAGAGGGTAGTGTTAAGCATTTGTTGTACACACACAGGCAATAAATGAGGAACACACACTCAAAGACTTACTCCAGGCCATAATGTTTTTACATAGAAAAATATATTTTCTTAGTTAATTTTAAGAACCACAGGTTCAAGATTTGAAGTAAACACATAAAATGCAAGGTACGTCAATTAGGTAACTTAGGAACTTTGAATAAAAGCAATATCATATACAGTCTTTGTTAAAATGACAATAAGCTATTTTCAAAGTGGACACACTGCAAAAAAGCAACAATTCCTGGGGGAGGTAAGTAAAGGTTAGTTTGTGAGGTAAGTAAAACACTTACAAGTCTCAGTTCTGGGGCATAGGCAGCCCACCGTTAGGGGTTCAAGGCAACCCCAAAGTTACCACACCAGCAGCTCAGGGCAGGTCAGGTGCAGAGGTCAAAGAGGTGCCCAAAACACACAGGCGCCTATGGAGAACAGGGATGCTCCGGTTCCAGTCTGCCAGCAGGTAAGTACCCGCGTCCTCGGGGGCAGACCAGGGGGGTTTTGTAGACCACCGGGGGGTACACAAGTAGGCACACAAAACACACCCTCAGCGGCACAGGGGTGGCCGGGTGCAGTGTACAAAGCAGGCGTCGGGTTTCAGATAGGAATCAATGGAGGTACCCGGGGGTCACTCTAACGGTGGAGGCAGGCACGGGGGGCTTCTCGGGTCAGCCACCACCTGGGCTAGGCAGAGGGTCACCTGGGGGTCACTTCTGCGCTGAGGTTCGGTTCCTTCAGGTCCTGGGGGCTGCAGGTGCAGTGTTGGTGGCAGGCGTCTGGTCCCTTGTTACAGGCAGTTGCGGTCAGGGGAGCCTCTGGATTCTCTCTGCAGGCGTCGCTGTGGGGGTCCAGGGGGGTCGTCTCTGGCCACTCACAGGCTTGCAGTCGCCGGGGAGTCCTCCCTGTGGTGTGTGTTCTCTGGATCTCGAGCCGGGGGCGTCGGGTGCAGAGTATGAAGTCTTACGCTTCGGGCGGGAAACGTGAAGTCTCTGGAAGTTGCTTCTTTGTTGCAAAGAAGTTGCTGGTTTTGAGCAGAGCTGCTGCTCACTGGAGTTTCTTGGTCCTTTAGTCCAGGGAAGTCCTCTGAGTCTTCAGAGGTCGCTGGCCCCTGTCGGATGCGTTGCTGGTTGCAGGTTTTCGAAGTTGGAGACAGACCGGTAGGTCTGGGGCCAAAGCAGTTGTGGTCGTCCGTCTTCTCTGGAGGCTTGTAGGTCAGCAGTCCTTCTTGTTTCTTCAGGTTGCAGGAATCTGATTTCCTGGGATATGGGGTGCCCCTAAATACTAAAATTAGGGGTGTGTTTAGGTCTGGGAGGGCAGTAGCCAATGGCTACTGCCCTGGAGGGTGGCTACACCCCCTTTGTGCCTCTTCCCTTTGGGAAGGGGGGGCACATCCCTAATTCTATTGGGGGAATCCTCCAAACTCAAGATGGAGGATTTCTAAAGGCAGGGGTCACCTCAGCTCAAGACACCTTAGGGGCTGTCCTGACTGGTGGGTGACTCCTCCTTGTTTTTCTCATTATCTCCTCCAGCCTTGCTGCCAAAAGTGGGTGCAGTGGCTGGAGGGGCGGGCATCTCCACTAGCTGGGATGCCCTGGGTGTTGTAACAAAAGGGGTGAGCCTTTGAGGCTCACTGCCAGGTGTTACAGTTCCTGCAGGGGGAGGTGAGAAGCACCTCCACCCAGTACAGGCTTTGTTCCTGGCCACAGAGTGACAAAGGCGCTGTCCCCATGTGGCCAGCAACATGTCTGGTGTGCGGCAGGCTGGCAGAAACTGGTCAGCCTACACTAGAAGTCGGATTGGTATTTAGGGGGCATCTCTAAGATGCCCTCCGGGTGTATGTTACAATAAATTGCACACTGGCATCAGTGTGCATTTATTGTGCTGAGAAGTTTGATACCAAACTTCCTAGATTTCAGTGTAGCCATTATGGAACTGTGGAGTTCGTGTTTGACAAACTCCCAGACCATCTACTTTTATGGCTACCCTGCACTTACAATGTCTAAGGTTTTGCTTAGACACTATAGGGGCATAGTGCACATGCACATATGCCCTCACCTGTGGTATATTGCACCCTGCCTTAGGGCTGTAAGGCCTGCTAGAGGGGTGACTTACTTATGCCACAGGCAGTGTGGGGTTGGCATGGCACTCTGAGGGGAGTGCCATTTCGACTTAGTCATTTTCTCCCCACCAGCACACACAGGCTGTGAGGCATTGTGCATGTGCTGAGTGAGGGCTCCCCAGGGTGGCATAAGACATGCTGCAGCCCTTAGAGACCTTCCCTGGAATCAGGGCCCTTGGTCCCAGGGGTACCAGTTACAAGGGACTTATCTGAGTGCCAGGGCTGTGCCAATTGTGGAAGCAAAGGTACCGTTTAGGGAAAGAACATTGGTGCTGGGGCCTGGTTAGCAGGGCCCCAGCACACTTTCAATCAAAACTTAGCATCAGCAAAGGCAAAAAGCTAGGGGGTAACCATGCCAAGGAGGCATTTCCTTACACCCCATTTCTAACAAATTGCATAATTTTTTACTGTGTAACCTAAGTTGCTCTTACCAAGTGCTAACAGTTCTCTGAATCAAAGGAGCATTTGCAAATGCGTGTATTGTCACAGTAGAACACTTCTACCACTCTGAGTAAGGAAACTCTGGCATGCACTGTATGATAGGTGGGAAACAACAACTTTATTAATAAGTATGTGGTGAGGTATTGTGGGTAGACTAACCTGTCACTCTTCTTCAAAGACAGCTGAGAAATCACTCAGTAGAAGAACAGGAGAGGAAGAGCATCAAAAGCAGGAAAGAGGGATTTTGAAGGCACATAGTAGAGACTTTGCAGAGGATTTTAAAGATTTTCCCTGTGGAGGGCCAAGCACCTGGGATTGGTGCACCCTCAAGAATGTTATTTTGTTGCGGGGAGGGCTTGCATAGGGTAGTATGTCACAGCATGCAGAATCACATTTGAGTCTTCCACCCCCAGCAGCAAGTGACTCTGGGCTGACATCCTCGACCGGGAGCAGGACCTACGTGAAGTGGAAGTGACGGGCAAGGTAAGTGATGTAATTTAATATTTGTTTAAATATTATTTGTGTACTTTCCAGTCAGCATTATATCATAGGTAAGTTTATATGATATATTTGTATCCATCACATGAAACCTCTCACAGAAAAAATGCAATAGAGATATGGCTGCTATGTTTTGTCACAAATTAGATCCGAACGTGACCATATATTCATTTAACTGTATTAATGTCTAACAAGTGAACTGTAAGGTGATGCACTGAAAGCCCACATTAATGTGCAGTCACTGTAGGTTGGTGTAAAGTCATGTGATATAGCACTAAAGCTTTAAGTTTAGAAATTTGTTTTGATATGTCCTGTTTCTTTATCAGGTTAATTACTAGCTTACACTAAAATGATAACAAATTTCTTTAGGTAACCCCTGAATGCCACTGATCTATTTTAGAACAATGCAATTCAATGTTATATTTACTGCCATGATTTCACAAGTCATTTTCCTTCTAAATTTACTGTAACCTGAATCCTGATTAAGAATAATTAATGGCAAGTTAATAAATCTGATGTTTTGCGATTTAATTTAGTTTAATAAAATGTGCCATTTGATCCTATATGCTTAGTTTAGGAATAGTGACGTGCTCGGCCTCTGATGTTACCGAAACCGTGAGAAGCTGCCCTTTCTCTGGTTAACTTGACGCTTATTTCAGGGTAGTTCACAGGGAGTGTTAGTTTTTTTTTTCTCCAAAATTCAGTTCACACAGAAGTGTTAGCTTGGAAATCAGATGTCCTATTTTTCTGCGCTCTATAAGCTTAGAACATTTGACCTTTAACGTATAGTTACCGGAAGGACTCGGAGGCTTTTCCCATCTTGACTCTGTTGGCACATTTTTGCTTGCTTTGCTCATGCATTGCCCCTTCCCCATCGACACTTTGTCATTTTTTCCCCTTATGACTTTTCGATCTGCGGCTCCCTACCTGTTGGCTATTGGCCACTCTCCCCATTATGCCACTTTTTTCTGGGGGGGTGTAGGCCAGACATCAGGCGCACTTCAGTTTTTCTACCTGAAAATAATTGGGATAAAGCTGTTAAAGGGCTTCTGTGACAGGGACTTGCCTTGAGTGACATGGAGTACACACTGCCGGTAACCTGCTGCAGCAGGTCAGCGCACAACATTTTTGTCATGCTCTTTCTGCCTGCCATAGCACTTTCTCCTTGCTCCTGGCAGGTTAAAAAAAGCATATTAGCATTTTTGATATTGGATCCAGCAGCACCACCCACACTTGCAAGTCCCACACATGACAATAAACCTGATTCAGGCCTCAATGGGAGAAATACATTCTCTAGATTATTTTTTTAAAACCTCCCACTATCCTCTTAAAAGCAGGCATTTATGTGATTTCATGGTCACCCGCTTTTCCTGAGTAGCTGCAGAACACAGACAGCAATACCAGTCCATCACTGTCAGGATTGTGCCAGGCCCTGTCTAAGCGGACATGCTCATTATTTATTAGTCAAGACATCACACGCTGGTCCAAACCATTCCAAACGCTGACAGGTGTGGCTTCCATAGCTCCCCTACATGGCATTCCCTCATGTGTAACTCTGGGGCGCAGATACACACTACAAAAACCTAACAAGTTTGATTTATTTGCTGTGATTCTTTCTTTTTCATACCACCATACAGCTCCGTTCTAAATGAAACATGTTTTGAATGGAGCCATACAGTAGCATGAAAGAGAAAGAATGAACGTGCAAATAAATCATACTTGTTACGATGTAAATTGTAAAACCCAACATGTTTGATTTGTTTCCACTGCAAGTCTTTCTCTTTCATACTACCATACAGCTTTGTAAACTGTACGATAGTGTAGGAGGCTGGCCTGGTTTGTAGTGGGTACCTAAGGTACTTACACCTTATACCAGGTCCAGTTATCCCCTAATAGTGAAATGCAGGGAGTGTTCTAGCAGCTTAGGCTGTCTAGAGGTAGCTGTAGCAGAGCAGTGTAGGCTGAACTAGGCGACATGCAAAGCTCCTGCAATAGCACTATAGTTACACAGTGCTTACACACAATAAAAGACAATACTCAGTGTTATAAAAAATAAAGGTACTTTATTTTAATGACACAAGGCCAAAAATATCTTGGAGACAATACACCTTCTGGAGGTAAGTATTATACACAATATATACACTAGAGTCATAGAATAGTGCAAACAGTAGAAAAATACAACAGAATGTAATAGGCCTAGGGGTAACACAAACCATATAATAAGAAAGTGGAATGCAAAACACAAATTCCCCCGTAGGCAAGTGTAGTGTGTAGAAGGGAACTGGGATTGTAAGAAAACACCAAAGGTAAGTAAAATACCCCACCCCAGAGCCCAGGAAAGTAGGATTAAAATACTGCAAGGTTCCTCAGGACACACTACAATTCGTGATAAGTGATATTGCAAGAACCAAGAATTACTGCAATCAACAACTGGTGGATTCCTGGACCTGAAAACCTTTGAAGAGAGGAGATCAAGTCCAGAAGTGGCGCTCCTGCCAACCTAGAAGATGGTGCAAAAGTGGATTCTCTGGTTAGAAGAAGTGAGCAGAAGAGCACTAAAGAAGATGGCTGCAGGTTCCTGCATGGTGCAGGAGATGTCCCATGTTGAGTTGTTGGAGGCAGACTGTTTGGGTCGCTGGATTCGTCCAACAAGCCTTGGTTCAAGCAAGATCGCGGTTTGCGTAAAAATGGCATTGCCTGGACCCAGGAGGGACCTGGGGGTCTCAAATCAGATTGAGGAGACAGAGGGGGCTCTCAGCACTGGATAGAGCCCACAGAAGACCAGGCAGCACCCACAGGAGTCCTAGGACACGGGGACAAAGAAGATGCAAAGTGTGGTTGGTGCAGCACAACAAAAGAAGGTCCAACGCTACCAGAGAACAACTCAGCGAGTTGTGCGTCACAGGATGGAGTGCTGAGGCCCTGGGCTACACTGTGCATGAAGGATTCCTGGAAGAAGTGCAGAGAATCCCAGGATCTGGAGATGATGCAGTGCACAGGGGTACTGTTGCAAACTGGGAAGGCAAGCTCTTACCTCCTCCAAATTTAGACAGCTGGCTCGTTGGTCCACCACCTGTGTTCCAGGGAGCATGCTCGTTGTCAGGAGAGGAGTCCCAGAGAACCAGTCGTCATTGCAGAATGGTGCCCGCAGGAGCAGGAAAGTGACTCCATCACTCCGTGGGAGATTCCTTCGGTTCTTCTGGAGCAGGGTGAAGACAGGAAGTCCTCAGAGCCTGCACACCTAGGAAACTGTTGCAAATGCTGGCTGGAGCTGAAGTTGCAAGTCACAGGAGTTGTCCTGGATACTTTGTTGCAGTCACAGCAGTTCCCGGAGCAGTCTGCAGTTGATCAGAGGGTCAGAAGCTGAATCAGAGGATGCAGAGGATTCCTGGAGGAGTCTTGCAGACAGAATCTGAGGAACCACCCAGAGGAGAGACCCTATATAGCCCTGAGAAGGGGATTGGCTACCTATCCAGGCATGCACCTGTCAGGAGGGGTCTCTGATGTCACCTGTTGAAACTGGCCACTCAGAGGTCTTCAGAGTGTCCCCACACCTTGGAATTCAGGATGGCTAATGCCAGGGATACACTAGAGGAGGTCTGGGCACCACCCCTGGGGTGGTGATGAACAGGGGAGTGATCACTCCCCTTTCCTTTGTCCAGTTTCACAACCAGAGCAGGGACTAGGGGTCCCTGAACCGGTGTAGACTGGTTTATGCAAGGAGGGCACCATCTGTGCCCTTAAAAGCATTTCCAGAGGCTCTGGGAGACTACCGCTCCCAAGCCTGTAACACCTATTTCCAAAGGGAGAGGGTGTAACACTCTCCTCCCAAAGGAAATGCATTGTTCTGCCTTCCTGGGACTGACCTGCTCAGAACCCAGGAGGGCAGAAACACATCAGTGAGGTGGAAGCAGCTGGGGCTGCAGTAGAAACCTCAGAGAGCTGGTTTGGCAGAGCTCCCAGGATGCATGGCATTGGCCCCCCAATACCAGATTTGGAATGGGGGGACAATTCCATGATCTTAGACACCTTACATGGCCATATTCAGAGTTACCATTGTGAAGCTACAGATATGTTTTGACATATGTAGTGCATGCGTGTAATGGTATCCCCGCACTCACGAAGTCTGGGGAATTGGCCCTGGACAGCGTGGGGGCACCTATGCTAGTGCAATGGTGCCCTCATACTTAGTAACCTTGCACCTAGCCTTCAGTAAATGAAGGTTAGACATATAGGTGACTTATAAGTTACTTAAGTGCAGTGAAAATGGCTGTAAAATAGTGTGTGCACTCTTTCACTCAAGCTGCAGTGGCAGTCCTGAAGAAAGGTTTGCCTGAGTTCCTTATGGGTGGCAAAAGAAATGCTGCAGCCCATGAGGATCTCCTGGAAGCCCAATGCCCTGGGTACCTAGGTACCATATACTAGGGGCTTAAAAGGGGGGTGGGGTCCAGTGTGCCAATTGGAATTTGAATATGAAGTCACTAAACTATAGTGACTCATTTGGAAGTTGAGAGAGCATAAGCACTGGAGTTAAGGTTAGCAGAACTTTAGTGACACAGTTAAGCATACTGAAAACACACACATTACGCCACAAACTATGAGCACTGGGGTCCTGCAAGCAGGATCCCAGTGAGACAGCCAAAACATACTGACAAACAGGCAGAAATTTAGGGTAACATGCCAAGAAAGATGGTACTTTCCTACAGATAGTATGAAAGAGGCAGACTTGCAGTGGAAACAGTGCTTAATTTGAGTTAGTGGTTCCAGTGGGGGCACCAGCACTTATTTTTTAGGGCCAGCACTTAGTGTTCTGCATCAGGCATTTACTGCGAGCAAAAGACACATATGGGAAAGACAAAGAAGAGAAGGACGGAAAAGCTTCACATTGGGGGAAAGCAGAAAGCTCAAGAGTGACCTGAAGAGGCAGGGATAGGCTGTAAATGGATTGAAGAGGCCAGAGATGGCTTTAGGATTACCGCTGCCTCAGTATTCTGTGCTAGACCTTTTAATTGCAACAGCCGCATGTTTCAGAGGAGAGCTTTCAGTGCCGACACGTTTCATTTACAAATTAAGCACTGAGAGGAAACAAATCAAACTTGATGGGTTTTACAATTGACAATGTAACAATGAAAATACCTAACAAGTTTGAGTTATTTGCACTGTGATTCTTTCTTTTTTATGCTAACTACAGTATGGCTCCATTCTAAACATAACGTGTCTTCAAAACATGTTAGGTTTTTGTACTACTATGAAAGCATTTCCTTTGTTTCCAAGAAGTGCACAGCACCCCTGGTGAGCTCTTGCGGCTCACCAGGGTGCAGCGACACCCCATTTGGAAACACTGCTCTAGAGTTTTCTCCCCACTTCAAAGGCACATTAGGGTATGCAAGGAGGATCACAGATACTGCGACTTTAGCACACTTCTGAACCAGAGGATACTCTGCCAGGAAAAGGGATTACTGTGCTGCAGAAAGGACTGCCATTCTGTTGGACTGCTACTCTGGAGGAGCTGCTGCCTTTGTGCTGGCCTGCTGCCCTCTTGCCTGGGGAGGAAGAATTGGACCTGCAACCCATTTTGAACCCAGTATCCCAGTGTGACTCAAAGGGCTGGTCTCCTGATCTGAGCCTCAGGGACAAAACAGGCTCCACAACAGCTCCTGGACCCATCTTCAGTGAGTGCCTGATCCCCAAGAGGTGTCTCTCAGGTCCTGGACTCTTAGTGTGGCTCTTGAGCTGTTAAATTCAAGCTTTTTGGCACTTTGCAACCGCGAACGGCCCGTTCACACCAAATCTGCACCACTAGCACCAAAACTTAGCAGGAGCTGCTGCCAGCCTGTCTCTTTGCACATCAGCATTGACTGCTCAAGGAAGACCTCCAGCACAATGTACCAACCCGCCCACCTGTGACGCCTAGCCTTCTTCTCGACAGTCACCGCCTGTGATGCTCTCCTTGCTACTCAGACCCCCTCAAACCCTCTTGGCACAAAACTTGAGAAGATAAAACTTCAGCTGGACTAATCTGGGACCGTATCCCACCCATGCCTCATCGTGGTCCGCCTGAACTTTTGACTTTGACCCGGTTCAGCACGACCAGATAACCCCATTTGGTGCTCTTTGCTTTTATGCGCTATTTTATAGTTTATTCTTCAAACATTCGTAACTTCTGTTCTGCTGATTAGATGTTTGTTGTTTTGGTCGTTTTTTATTTATTACATTTCCCTCTATTTTTCTAACTTGGTGTGGGATCATTTTGCGTGGTGTTTTCAATGGTTTACTATTTGAACTGTTGCACAAACACTTTACACATTGCCTCTAAGTTAGGACTAACTGCTGTGTGCCAAGCTACCAGAGGGCTGATCATAGGTTAATTTTGGTTTGCTTTTCCCTGACTAGGTTTGTGGTTGCTGCTTGACCAGGGCTTGCACCCCAGTCAAACAGTAACCCAATTTCTAATAGTAATCAAGTGAGCTATAATATTTTTACAAACTCCTTTCTCTGCAAACTCTGCTGAACTCCAAAGCCTTATCTAAACTCATGTGAACTTGTGGCTCTCCACAGCCATTTGAACATGCCCCCTAAGCTGTCAAGAAACATCCCTTTCTAAATAGTGCTAAATTCAAGTTTGCATTGTAATCTCATTTGCACTCTGTCCATGCTGTGTTACTGGAGAGATAGCTCTGCTGTGCAAAGATTAAGAGAGTGATTTAAAGAAGGGTGGTGTCATGATCGTCCTATTAGTGAGAGTGGCAACCTCATTAGTCACTCTCATCTTTATGACAATCCTGAAAGCAACAGTCCTATGAAGGAGGCTCCCATGGTGGCAGGGGCAGTCCTATTTGTGACAGTCTCCGCAACATAGATCACTTTGCCAACAGTTGCATCAGTGACAGTCCTTTGTGTGACAGGTAACAGTAGAGAGAGTGGCAGGATTCACAGTGGCATCTTATTACTGAGGACTGACAATGACTGTCCTGTTCCTGACACGCCCATCATTGAGGATCATATTAGTGGCTGTCCTGTTAATGAAGGCCCAGCCAAGTATGCAGCATTACTGACAGTGGCAGTCTTGTTCCTGTGTCCTGACATGTACTGCCCATGCATGATAGTCTTATCAGTGACAGTCCTCTCTACAAGGTGAGTACAATTCACAGCCTACCTCTGCCTGGTGGTCCCCTTCCCTTCTTATTCAGATCTACATGGCCTTCCTTGCATGATGTGTATCCTGGGTTGTTACTGCATATCTTTGGTTGTGGTTGCCAGACTTCTTGGTCCACTGTTGCTTTTGAGGTTGAACTTGAAGTCATGGTTCTCCTCAACCACTTGTGTCCTCAATTTATATCCATCAGAGGGGCATCTCCTGCATAGCGGTGTAAGTAATATTGGGATGAATTCAAACCTAATAGGGAGCAATTTATCATACTTGGGCAGTGGACAAAGTCCTGCATTACAGTAGCATGATACAATGATCAGAATTTTGGGTGTACCTAATTGCTCAACAATGCAAATGAAGAAGCACATGCAGTCCAGTTGTGGGGTTGAAATGCATGCTGCCTCTTTATTGCCTTTAGCTGTCTCAATAACATCTACTTTGACCTCCATCACTACTAACTGGAAACACAAGGGCCCTGTATTCATTCCTGTTTCAGAAACAGACCTATTTCAGAAAGAGATTGCACACATGTGCCTTTTGCACATGCCTGTTTGCATATTTTGGCATGTTAAAGTCAGACCTATTGACTTTGCCAAAGCTTTTATATCCCTTGAGGTGTCAATCTATAAAAGTTTGTGTTTATAATCCTAACCACTATGCCAGCGAATTTCACAAAATACACACAAATACATGATGCTTCTAATTTGTCCATGTGCCACCTTTGCACTTTTTTTGCCATTAGGAAGTTTCAGGCCTATTCACAAAAGCATGTAGGAGTATGTCAACATTTAGGTGCATATTTATCCTTTTTGCCGCAAAACTGTGCTAACGTAGTTTTGTTACAAATTCCTTAGCGCCTGCTAGCACCATTCCATAGTGGCAGCCGTGAGTCATATCTATAGAATGACTCACGCTGGTGCTAAGGAATGGCTAACGTCTACAAAAAAGATGTAAAGATGCTAGCCGGGGGGGGGGGGGGTGGCAGTAGGGGAAAAAGGCACTAGTGGGTCAGAAATGATGCTAGGCTGGTTTGCGGCAATAAATATGCCAAAAACCAGCCTAGCTACAGTTTTCAGACACAGTAGCACCCCAAAATGACTCCTGTCTTAGTAAAGAAAGGAGTCAGGCCCACCACTCCAATGGCCAGCACAGGGGACCAGTGTCCCCTGGGCAAGGCCAAAATACCCAGTACCAGGCAGGGTGCCCATGTGAGGGGTCCCCAATGGCACAGAAAATAAATACTTACCACTACTTACCTGGGATTGGGTCCCCCATCCTGGGGTGTCCCGCTGGTGTGGGTGGGGTGTTGCTGGGACTTTGGGTGGGCATCTGTGGGCCTTTCCATGGTGTTCAGCCATGGAAATGGGTCCACAGGTCCCTTAATGTCTGGTCAGACCCAGGCTTTAAATAATGGTGTTAAGAAGGCTCAGCACCATTATTTGGTCCACCTCCTCTGTGCGCGTCGTTTCTGCGCTGGAGTATAGATATGGCACTAGGGGGCTAGCGTCATTTTGAGGATGGGAACGCTTACCTTGCTTCTAATTAGCGCTATGTAGTTTGCCGCATCCTCAAGATGACTCTAACTCCAATAATTTGCTGTTATACGGGTCTAGCATCAACATATAAATATGAAGTTAGCTCAGCATCGTTTTAGCGTCAATACTATTGACCATAAAACTGCACAAGCAGAGTATAGATATGCACCTTATTCTTGAAGTAATACTAGTACTCATAAATGGTTTTCTGAATCAGCCCCATAATATATTTTCACAATTGAAACTCTTCGCTTGAGAAGAGGGCAGGGGGAAAACCTGTGCTCCCAAAAGGCAATGTCACATGTCAAAAATGCCATTGAGTAGGTGGTAGTGCTGAGGGCCAGTGCTACATTAAGGGCAATTGGTTTATGGTAGCAGCAAAAGATCACAAGAGGGCGCCAAACTGTAACAAATTAGTTCAAAATGACCCTTTTAACTTAGAGAGGTTGAGCCTCTAAAAGGGAAACTTTTTGAACTGGGATCCAAAAGACATTTCATATAGCTGGTGGAACTGCTAATTTTTTATTTTAGGGTTACATACATTTGGCAAGAAAACCCATGGACATGTAGTGTTTGTTATCAATATACAGGAAATATTTTCAGGTGTTTGGTGTACACTAGGCTTGCTCGGTTGTACTATGCCAGGAGATGTGCGATTTACAGCCGGCAGCAAGTATGTCTTAATTTAGAGCCAAGTACTGAGTTGAGTTGAGGTGATGTGTGTTAAACAGCATTATAGTTTGGAATAGTTCACACATTAAGATACAAGTCATGGGGATATGTGTGCATACGAATGAGGACTGTGGCCACGGATGGAGAATGTTCCGTAGTAGGGGGAGTATTACATGCTCTCCCCGGCCGTCCAATTAGAAACTCTACCCGGCGATATTGTGGTGTATTCTCTATCAGTGCAGAAGGGGGACATCCTTTAAGCCATGATAGACTAATAATACACTTAAAAGTCTGGGAGTCCCAGCCCCCCTCTCTGAATAGAAGGATACATACTAAAGCTCTTCTTACCTTACATGAAACTATTCATTGATGTGTCTAGACGCCTAAAGGAAATGCTCAATAACTTTCAAGGAATAAATGTAAACAAATCTAAAAAGTTTGTCGAGAAGGTCATTTTGAAGATGGTACAAAAACCCAACAGTGTACTAGAAGCCGGTTCCAGTTGCAGGACTGGCTTACTCACTTTTCTAGTTAATTATCAGTTTTTTTCATATTAGACTGGCACCACCGCACATCTAAATACCTAAGTAGGTTGCCGCCCTAACAACCATTGATTCTGTGTAAACTGTGATAATTTATGACGATTTGTGTTTTATATGTGTTTAATTTAGAACCAGAGACTTATCCAAACTTCCTAGCTTCATATTCTATCGATTCTAGAGATGTCTGTGTAATATTTGAATAAAAAGTATCATTGCCTGAATATGCAGATTTTTTTCATGGTAATATTATTCAGAGTTTTTGTAACTGTCTGCCTGTTGTCATTGAGAGAGTGTGACTTTGGTATTAGGTGTGCAGCACACATTGAAAGAGGAAAACACAGGGAGAAATAAAGATTTTCTCCTCTTTCTGTCACTCTTATGCCACCCCTAAGGTGGCCTAGGAATCTGACATGTTCCGGCTCCTTGGGTTCCATGGGTGTTGCGTGGGAACCCCCCAAGCAACACCTAATGGAACACCCCTTTCAAGTAGTGTTCTACATGAAAGGGGTCCATATTTACAAGGCCATGAAAAGCCATGCAAGGTGGCTTTGCGTGGCCTTGTAAATATGAGCTGGCACACTGTAACACTGGAGCATCGAAAAAGACGGCACTCTGGTGGTGCAGTGTGCCGCTAGGGCCTCGTAAATTATGCCCTTAGATTTCCTGCCTATTATAACCTCTCCAGCCCAGGGTTGTGCCTTTAGGGCTAAAACCTTTCAAGTTAATCTACTACAGATGTACATCTTCTCCATGACCAGCAACCAACATTGACTGAACATACCGGCAAAGGCATTTTCAGCATTATCATTCAGACATTCTTATTGATAATAGAGCCACGACAAACAGAGCCATAGCATCATGTAAGTGAACTGTTGTGTCCTGCCCCGTAATGACCCCATGTTGTTCTGAGGGGACCAGTTGTTATAAACCTTAAGAATTGAAATGGCTAGAAGGTTAGCATCGATTGTGGGGACTGCATTAATTAATGACACTGGATGATAGGATCAACACTCAAATGCTGGTTAACCCTTTTTTTAATGAAAGCTGTTGTGTTGATGTTATCTCATGAATTATAATTCTATTGCCTTCATCAATTGTGAATTTAATTAGTATAATTATTGGGGCTAGCGCGTTGATGAACTCTTTCGCATGATGCAGGCAGACTTGCATAAGGTCCTATTGCCTTTCCAGTAGGTAATAAGGAGATTGCCTGCCTAATATTGCCTAATATTGTGATTGCTGCTTCAAAAAAAATACCATCTCTCTGTGGTAGCTGTCGCAACCTTGTACTTTCCGAATAGATAAATATACTTGCAACATGTGGCTGTAAATACTCAGAGGTCTTTTCTTTCCCAACATTTGGTGATCCTAGGTGTAGGAAAGTACCATCTTTCTTGGCATGTTACCCCCAGTTTCTGCCTGTTTGTCAGTATGTTTTGCATGTCTCACTGGGATCCTGCTGGTCAGGACCCCAGTGCTCATAGTTTGTGGCCAAATGTGTGTGTTGTCAGTAGTGCTTAACTGTGTTACTGAATTTCTGCTAACAAGAACATCAGTGCTTATGCTCTCTCTGCTTCCAAATTAGTCACTATAGTTTAGTGACTTCATATTCCAATTCCAATTGACACTCTAGACCCCCTTTATAAGTCCCTAGTATATGGTACCTAGGTACCTAGGGCATTGGGGTTCCAGGAGATCCTGAGGGGCTGCAGCATTTCTTTTGCCACCCATAAGGAGCTCAGACAAACCCTTCTTCAGGACTGCCACTGCAGCCTGCGTGAAATAGTGCACACACCATTTCACAGCCATTTTCACTGCACATAAGTAAATTATAAGTCACCTATATGTCTAACCTTCATTTACTTAATGTAGGAGGCTGGCCTGGCTTATAGTGGGTACCTAGTGGTACTTACACCTTGTGCCAGGTCCAGTTATCCCTTATTAGTAGATTAGAAGTGTTCTAGCAGCTCAGGCTGATAGAGGTGGCTATAGCAGAGCAGCTTAGGCTGAACTAGGAGAGAGGCAAAGCTCCTACTATATCAATTATATAACTTAGCACTATATCATAAGAAAACACAATTCTCAGAGTTACTAAAAATAAAGGTACTTTATTTTAGTGACAATATGAAAAACGTATCTCAGAGGATATACTCCCTTAGGAGGTAGGTAATATACACAAAATATACACACAAACCAAAATCAGGTAAGTAAACAGTTAGAAAAGTAGTGCAAACACTGTAGGACACAATAGAATGCAATAGGAGACAATAGGCCCAGGGCCAACATAAACCATATACTCCAAAAGTGGAACGCGAACCACGAATGGACCCCAGGCCTAGTGTTTAGAGGTTCGCTGGGAGTGTAAGAAAACACTAAGGGTGTCCAAGATACCCAACCCCAAGACCCAAAAAGTAGGAGTAAAGTTACCCTACTACCCCAGAAAGACAGTAAAGTCGAGATTGGGGATTCTGCAAGGACAACAACTGACTGCAAAGCACTGAAGACGGGTTCCTGGACCTGAGGACCTGTAAAGGAAGGGGACCAAGTACAAGAGTCACGCAAGTGTCCGGGGGGCAGGAGCCCACTAAACCCCGGATGAAGGTGCAAAAGGGCTGCCTCCGGGTGGAAGAAGCTGAAGATTCTGCAACAGCAGAAGGAACTTCTCCTTTGGTCAGAAGATGTCCCACTGTGTGCTGGAGGATGCAGATTTGTTTCTACGCAGAAAGACAGCAAATAAGCCTTGCTAGCTGCAAGAGTCGCAGTTGAAGGTTTTGGGTGCTGCCAAGGGCCCAGGAAGGACCAGGAGGTCGCCCCTTGGAGGAGGAGACAGAGGGGGCACTCAGCAACACAGGGAGCCCACACAGAAGCAGACAGCACCCGCAGAAGCACCTGAACAGGCATTCAAAAGATCTGAGCAGGACGGTCGACTCAGCACAACAAAAGGGAGTCCCACAAAGTCGGATTCCCACTCAGCGAGTTGGGCAATGAAGGATGGAGGGCTGGGGACCCGGGCTAGGCTGTGCATGAAGGAAGTCTTGCAAAAGTGCACAGAAGCCCTAGCAGCCACAGTTCACGCAGTACACAGGATTACTGTCTGGCATGGGGAGGCAAGGACTTATCTCCACCAAATTTGGACCGAAGGGCCACTGGACTGTCAGGGACACTTGGACCCACCTCCTGTGTTCCAGGGACCATGCTGGTTAGGACAAGAGGGGACCCAGAGGACCGGTGATGCAGAAGTTTGGTGCCTGCATTGGCAGGGGGAAGATTCCGTCGACCCACAGGAGATTTCTTCTTGGCTTCCAGTGCAGGGTGAAGACAGACAGCCCTCAGAGCATGCACCACTAGGAAACAGTCGAGAATGCCAGCAGGATGAGGCGCTACAATATTGCTGGTAGTCCTCTTGCTACTTTGTTGTGGTTTTGCAGGCGTCCTGAAGCAGTCAGAGGTCGATCCTTGGCAGAAGTTGAAGAGGAAAGTGCAGAGGAACTCTGGTGAGCTCTTGCATTCGTTATCTGGTGAGATACCCACAGGAGAAACCCTAAATAGCCCTCAGAGGAGGATTGGCTACAGCCCTGCAAAGCATTTCCAGAGGCCAGGAGAGGCTACTCCTCCCAGGCCCTTTACACCTATTTCCAAAGGGAGAGGGTGTAACACCCTCTCTCAGAGGAAATCCTTTGTTCTGCCTTCCTGGGAATGGGCTGCCCAGGCCCCAGGGGGGCATAGACCTGCCTGAGGGTTGGCAGTAGCGGTAGCTGCAGAGAAAACCGCAGAAAGTTAGTTTGGCAGTACCCGGGCTCTATGCTGGAGACCCGGGGATGCATGGAAATGTCCCCTCAATACCAGAATGGCATTGGGGTGACAATTCCATGATCCTAGACATGTTACATGGCCATGGTCGGAGTTACCATGGTGACGCTACATATAGGTATTGACCTATATGTAGTGCACACGTGTAATGGTGTCCCCGCACTCACAAAGTCTGGGGAAATTGCCCTGAACGATGTAGGGGCACCTTGGCTAGTGCCAGGGTGCCCTCACACTAAGTAACTTTGCACCTAACCTTAACTAAGGGAGGGTTAGACATAGAGGTGACTTATAAGTTACTTAAGTGCAGTGTAAAATGGCTGTGAAATAATGTGGACATTATTTCACTCAGGCTGCAGTGGCAGTCCTGTGTCTGAGCTCCCTATCGGTGGCAAAATAAATGCTGCAGCCCCTAGGGATCTCCTGGAACCCCAATACTCTGGGTACCTAGGTACCATATACTAGGGAATTATAAGGGTGTTCCAGTGTGCCAATTGGAATTGGTAAAATTAGTCACTAGCCTGCAGTGACAATTTTAAAAGCAGAGAGAGCATAAACACTGAGGTTCTGCTTAGCAGAGCCTCAGTGATACAGTTAGGCACCACACAGGGAACACATACAGGGCACACTTTATGAGCAATGGGATCCTGGCTAGCAGGATCCCAGTGACACAGTCAAAAACAAACATATATACAGTAAAAATGAGGGTGACATGCCAGGCAAGATGGTACTTTCCTACACTGAAGGCTAGGTGTAAAGTTACTAAGGCCCACATTTATACTCCCTTTGCGCCAGATTAGTATAATTTTTTTTGTTGTTAATTTGGCGCAAACTTAACTCCATATTTATACGTATAATATCCCAGTGTGCGCCATTTTCTGGATGCGTGAAACCGTCTTGCGTCAATGAGATGCAAGGTAGGCATTCCCATCTAAAAAGTGACTTAAACACCTGTGCACCATGTTTATTCAACCGCGCAAAAAAAGGTGCACGTCTAGTAGGCGGAGTTGGAAAATGGCGCAAACCCCGATTCGCGCCACAATTTAACGCCTGGGTCAGGGCATGCGTTAAAATGGGGAAAACACACCACTACTTAATGAAAACTCACAGAAGCAACATCAGAGCTCAAAAAGTAAGACATGGAGGTGCTATTCATTCAGCCTGCACGAAGACGCAGAGCACACGAGCAACAGCAGCAGCTACCACCACACCAACAGGGCCCCTAAAGGCAACACAGAAGGCAGGAGAGGATATTCAGGGCCAGGACAACCCTTCAGGGCCTCAGGGAACATGACATCATCCAGAGGTACAGACTAAACTGGCAAGCCATACAACAGCTGCTGTGCCACATTGAGCCACAGTTGGCACCCAGCTTGCAGACACCCCACATCAGTCCACCAGAGACCAAGCTGCTAGCTGTCCTGCACATGTTGGCAAGTGGCTCTTTTCAAACCACTGGTGCCCTGTTTGCTGGGATCTCACAGCCCTCATTTTCTGCCTTCCTTCCCAGGTACTTGATGTCATCATCTCCCTCACACCCCGCCACATCAGCTTCCACAACACACAGCAGAAGCAGCAGGAGACCAAACAGGGGTTTTATCAAATTAATGGCTTCCCGCACGTGCTTTGTGCCATTGACTGCACACATGTACAGATTGTGCCACCTGCTGCAATGGAGCATCTATACCGCAACAGGAAGCACACACACTCTATCAATGTGGAGGCCATTGTGGATCACCGTAGATTGTTCACCAACATCATTGCAAAGTATTCTGGGAGTGTACATGATTCATTCATCTTCCGCCACAGCACCATCAATCAGCTCTTCCAGGACGGATGATATAGCAATGGCCTATTTGTTGGTAAGTACAGAAACCTAGTTATTTACACACAGCGCAGCAACCATGTAGGACACACAACACATACACCACTACATCAACACGTGGCCAGGAAGACACTGAGATGTGACACTGGTAGTCATGTTTGATATCCTGACCCGATGGGATACACACCTATAGACAAATGACAGATGCAAATAACAAGAGATGCCACTCTAGAGCCACACAGGACCTATTTTAAACCACACTTTGACAATGACATGTCCTCAACTGGCAGTACAACTTGGAAGATGAATCTTTCAATATCACATCAATAACACTCAATCCCACACCCTTCCAACCAATACGTGCTGTGTAAGGGGTGTGTAATATGTTTTGCTGCAGGTCAAGCACCATGAGACACATAGCATGATGATGCTGACTCTAATGAAGGTGACTTGGAATCATTGAGGAAGTACCAACATCTCACATCACTCCAGGGGTGACATTGCCAGCTAGCAATAAGGAAGTGGACTGTGCTATGAAAACATGTGGATGTGACACTAATGCAAAGTGCACACTGCTACACATACGGATTGAGACAGTTCCCCATATACATAACATGTACAGGCAGATGGACCTTCTGACACTAAAAGCTTCACCCCCACAACCAAGTTAGCCAGCTTACCTGGAGCAGGTTCAGTAGTGTAGGTACACGTTTGCACATGAGCCAACTCGGTAAGGGCACAAAAATAGGTTTGCATAGAACTTGTCACACATGGGATAATTGTGCATTGTCAATTGTGAACACTTCAGTGCTGCCAACCTATGGAGATGTTTTGTGCATTGTCACCTAGCCAAATCAAAGGGCCTCACTGTTGCATTTCACCTGCAATCATATATGTCAAATTGGATGGGATGTTCAGGCCATATAGTGCACCCGTGTTACCACCACAGTGGAATTGATTGTGTGTGTGGAAGTATCATGTCACCTCCAGTGAAGGCACACGGACACTTCTTTCACATTACATAACGCATGGGAGATACACACTGAACTGCAAGTCTCTAAATATACCACTGATATCATGTCAATCAGCCAAACACCAGTTTTGATAGTTAAACAACCCAATCCAGAAAGAACATCACAGAAGCCTAGGATCCCACACAATACCACAGACACTGATGAGTCACAGATGACACAAGATAACAACTGCCATGCAAAGTGATAATCACAGTGCAACCACCAACCAAATACTTACCCTCATTTTCTCCTTCAGCTGATCCGGGTTACGGGATCCAGCCATGGATCATGACCCCAATTGCCAACCCAAGAACAGCAGTAGAGCGTGCCTATAATGAGGCACATTGTAGGACACACACCATAATTGAGAGGACTTTTGGCATTCTGAAGTCCAGATTCAGGTGCCTGGACATCACCGGAGGCAGCCTCCAATATTCCCCTGAAATGGTCTGCAAGATCATTTTGACCTGTGCCATCCTGCACAACATTTGTGTGAGGAGGAACATTCTCCTCTATGAACCAGATCCACAAATGCCTGAAGAGGAGAAAGAGGAGGATGCTGTCCGTGAAAATGAGGGGAAACATCCAAACACAGCTGCTAGATTGCGTAGGAGACAACACATAGTACAAAACTTCTTCTAACTATAGTCATCATCACCACTTTGTTATCATATGTAATTAAACACCTAACTTCACCACTCAATTATGCTCTGGGTAATTGTTTATGCATCACATGATCCCTAGGAATCATAATCAGAGTTTAGCCTCATGGAGCATTGCAGGAATACAGATTAAGATACTGAAAAAGCCACATCGTATTTGATGGGTATGAATGTACAGCAAACATCACACACAGTGCAAATTACATATATCATATATATTTCACATTTGAAGGGCAACAAAAGAAGACCACAGCTATGAGACACATCCATGTTGCCAACATGGTCCATTGCAGCAAATGACACACAACTAAGACACCATCAATCATAAGGTAAAAAAGTGTTTCATACATGAGGCAGAGGATGTGCTATTGCATTGGTAACAGAAATGTATGACCAGACCCTTGACAGCAGTAAGTGTGACATCAGCTATCTCTGCAAGGAGCATGTGTGACAAGAAGTCCATCTAAGCTGAAAATAGATAGCACGAGTGCCCCAGGTATTACAAGCATTGCTCACAAGACATGCCCTACGCAATCCATCCCAGGTAATAAGTCCTGCCACTACCATGTTTTCAGTCTTTGCCTACCCTTCTCTAGGGGGCTGTGTAAATGGACTATCTGTATCCTGAGAATCTTCATCTACACACACCCAGACTCCCATTCTGACTCCTGTGTGCTTCCCTCTTCAGTATGGCATGCCATAGTCATAGTTCATCAGTCTGCATGGACTTCAGGTCCAATAATGCACTGCCTGGTAGTCGGTAGGACCTGTATTCAGCTATCCATTGCTTCCCATGTGAAAGGTCCAGTTGGCCCTTTGAACTTGATTCTCAACTCCAGGACTTGTGAGAGAGAGAAGGTGCACACACCTGTGAGCACTTCCATGCAGACCAGCCATTTGAACCTGCCCTGCCCTTGCTGCTGGCTGGAACTGCTTAGAAGCTGCCATTTTCTGAATCTCCTTGTTATGCATTGGCGTACAAATCACTTGTGTACCAGAGCCCTTGGGGAATTGTGTAACGTTGCAGGCCACAGCACACATTTTTGTTAGTTCCCACAGTGTTGTTCCAGCTTTTCCCAGTCAGAGTCTGCTCACTGTGTATTCGCCTGATTCATGTTTGTTCCTGACAGAACCTGCATCCTGTTACCCTGACTGGTTCCTGTCTTTGCGTTAACCATAGAGGTTCCCTGTGGCTACATTTGTCTCATTGTTGCTTTTCATGCCCTCTCTTTCCTCCTGGGGTATTGTGTCTGGTAAGTCTATGATGAATCCTCAAATATATAGTATAGTTTAATCAGTTTACCTATCGTATTCTGTTCTGGGACACGTATTCGAGTGGCCTAATCCAGCCCCCATCCCTTGTCTGGTTTTGCATATATTCATTAGTGCCAAACAGTGACAGTGTGCTATGGCTGTATCCATGGATTCGGTACGGTGCCTCCAGAACAACAAACAAGGGTTGCTAATGTGTATGTAAGGACAGAACATGTTTTTGCCCTGAAGGTCCACACACAGATTCACTTCTGCCGCCACCTTTTGATGGTGCTTGCATGGAGGCTAAGTGTGAGATTAATCAGCACAGAGGCACTGATGTTCCCTGTTGCAGTGGGAATTTTCGAGCCACCCTGTGTACAAATGTTGTGATGAAAGCTGGCTGTTTCCTATTACTGATCCATTAAGTTTTTAAGCACACCAAGGTTGCCCTGTCGTCAGCCTTATTAAAGTTCTGCAGTGCCAAAGCTGGACTATCCCCATGTGTGTCGTTAGTTGATCTTTGGCTTTAGGACAAATCTGCTTTGAAGGATATGTTAATTCAGGGATTGGCTCCACAGACTCATGACTAGACCTGCACGTAACTGTGACAAGATGGAGACCAATACTGACACACGGTATACATGGCCACACACTTGTACTGGACATCTTTGTACAATGGACCGTTGGAAATATGTGAACACATGCAGCATGGTCTGCTGGTCCTCCACAGCCACAGGCGAAACATAGGTCATTTACATGACTCAAACTGTGGTGTACACACACAATCAGAGGATTGGATTTGAGACTCTGTATCACAAACACTGTACCTACCATGCATGTTCAAATGCCTGACTCATGGGTAGTATACACACAAGTGACCATGAGGTTGTATTCAACATTTCCTTAAATGTGATGGATTACATATCTGACATAGCCATTTTCAACCATCCTCTATCTATCCTGTGTATAGTTCGTCATGGGAAATGTTATGTCCCCAAAGTCAAGGAAGTACACACAGCATAAGACGCAACAGATATAACAAACACATATCATGACTGATTTACCTCAATGAATGTCATCTGATGGTTTTACACAATTATAACACATTCATATATGCACATTATGCAAATATTTTCTTGTGACGTTCACACAGAGGAACAACAACAATTTAAATAGCCAATTCATAGACATAAACACACAGGCCATGAGTCTGTTTGTTTAGTTGCGTAGCCTTGCTATCCTCTATTGATGCAAAACCTGCTCAAACTAGGAAATACTAATTTTATTCCAAAAGTTTGTGTTGCTGTTGCATCAGTTAAGAGAGCTAATCCTGCACAACAACATGAGTATTATGGTCCTTAGTAGTGTGGTCTGCCACATGTACCCAAACACTAGTACACACACTGCAGGTCATACCATCCTATCTTTGTATGGTTATAGGCTGCATGCATGTTAAAAAATGAAAAATGAAACAAATGCAGTTAAAGACAGATTTATTAACGCACAAACGTAAAAAAAAAGCATATGCATCAAAATATAACCCATATGCGTTAAAAAATGACGCTCATACCCATAATATATCGATTGGTCCCTAGCGTTAATTCCAACACCTCACCCCATGAAATCGGTTATCCATTAAAAATGTATTGATCCTTGAATGCGGGGGAATTTTCATGCATAAGTGTCAAAAAATATTGACGCAAACCCCGCAAGCGTCATAAAATTTCACGCAATATAAAAAAAACACCCCGCAATTGAGACAGGAAGGGATGTAATAGGATATCCTGTTTACAGAAATGGTACAGTGGGTGTACTTTCACTTTCACTTTGCAGTCTGTGATTATTCTAGACTGTGTGGCTGTGTATTGAGTTGTGTCTGTGATTATTGTGCTTTTGTCTCCTGTGTGCTATTGTGTTCTGTTTTTTGTGTGTGTGTTGATCAGTGTAAGTGCGTTTTTGTCATTTATTTTGATTAGATTTGTCTTTGTACTGTTGGGAGTGTGTTTGTGGGTATTGTTAGTTAGGGTATTGTTGGGCTATTTGTGGGTTATTGAAGTTTCCTTTCCATGCCTCCTTTCCCTGTTTTTCCCTCTTTACCCTTTCCTATCCTGGTTTTGAGATGTTAGGAAGGCCATGTCTGGGAAGAATGGGTGAGGAGGAGCTGGGAGCTTTTGGGTGGCTGGTGTGCCACTTCCTCCCCCTGACGTTGAAGGCTGGGGGCCGGGTGATACAGGGGTATCACATGGAGGCAAGGAGGCTCAGGTGGGCAAACATGCTGTTCCACCTAAGAAGACTCTTCAACAGCCAGCGCAACGACCACCAATTAAAACATCGCTGGGCTGACCTGGTGGCCCGAGAGCAGGACCTGCTGGATAACCTGGGTGTGGTGATTGGTGGCCCTGTTGGTGAGTACAAACTAGACTAATGTGTACAGTACAATGCTCTGGAGTGACAGGAACAGGTTTTGTGACATGCTGCATGCAATGTTTGTGGACATGTGGAATGCAAGGTGAACAAACAGTGGCCCTGATTTTATAAATTTTTTGCAACACATCACCGTCATTTGTTGATGCGAAAGCTGCACAAACATACAGAAGACAACTTTATCTTGGAAATTAGTGCCGCTTTGGCATCAATAGATGATGGTAATGCAGCACAAACCACTTTATGATTCAGGGCCTGTGAGTGTACCAGGAATGGGATGTATTTCACATGCTAACACAAGGAATCAATGTAGTCCCCATTTTTTTAAACCATGTCTGAACAGTATTCATGGCCATACGCACCAAGATCTTCCGAAACTCTGCTAAAATCTTGGGCTGATATTTCTACTGCATTTGTGCAGTATTTGCATTATTTCTGGATGCCAAAGTATAGCACACTTGCTAATATCAAAATGTGTTGTGCCACTTTCCATAGCTGTAGCCTAAACAAATGAAGCTTATGCTACACATAAAAAAACAAAAACATCTGGCCCTAAGTTAATTGTTTCTGTGTGTTTACGTCTGGACAGAAAATCTTTCACATGGCCAAACCTAATTGTGCCCGGATGCTACCAGATTGCAGTAGCACAAAACAGGTTCATCTCATGGCTTTTCGGAGTAGGCGTTGAAATCCTATCATTTAGAAGCATGGCCCAACAACATTTTTGCCTTGGGCTCAATTGCTGGTACAGAGCTGGTGCAGTTACCATCTGTGTCACCTTTTAGCCAAACAATTTTCTAAAGTGAATGGGTCATCATGGGATCCCTGCTCTTTGTGAATGCATGGTCACAAACTATTTATTTGCATGATGTTGTTCAAGGGACCACTGACTGCTTCCATTACACATTTTAAGTGAAAAAATAGTTTGAAATTTGACGTTTGGTACACCCCTGCTGATATAGTTCAGCATATGTATAATTATTAACTTCTTAATATGAAGGCTATCACACCCATGGTTGTATGATAAGATCAGCAGGCCAGCATTCCTGTAAGTGCCACCATTCCCATGGTGCTTTCAAATAGAGACCTACTTCATCAAGATTGCAGAAGTAGGACATTTGCTACCCATGTATTAAATAGTGCACAGTGTCAGTTCATTTGTATTACCAGAGATCACCCAACTTGGCAATTCTAAGTTAATGAATGTGGCAAAGTGTGATTTACAATACATGATATAGGTGCACAGGGCCCAGAGTAAAACATTTCACTTGCAATTACTACACCGGTGCCCATGCATTCTGTCACGGATGATCAAATTAGACACTGTCAGTATACATCCTTTTGTTGTTTGGAATCAGATAAATGGCCAATCCATGTTTAGTGTAACATTGCCATCAAGTAACACACAGGATCCCTGCCATAATGTCACAGCTCTGGGTACACTGCAAATGTGGCATATGTAACCTACATACCACATTGGCACACATATGATGGACCATTGAAAACACAATAATTCCTGAACTAAACTCAACCCACATGAGCATCACACGGTAACTCATTGTCCCTTGATGCAAAAGGCACAATACCTGAGTCACTGGTATTGCAGTGCACCAGGAATGTGGCATTACATGTCTCTCATAATAACAAATGATGAAATGGAGTACCCTCTAGAATTAATGAAGCACAAAATTGAGTAATCATGTTTGGCACCACATGTTTGTAGGGTCAGTGCATGTGTGCATATGTGTGTCTATCACTCACTGGAGTGACAGTGTCAATGCATGTTTGCATGACTATGGCCCTCATTACAACCCTGGTGGTAACTCCCACTTACCGCCGTGCTGACGGGGGTCAAGATAACGTGGCGGAAATCCGCTACAGGTTTTACGACCCACATCTCGTAATCCGCCACACTACAGACACCCACACAAGTCCGTCACACCAAAGGTCAGTGATAAACTGACGATAGAAAAACCTACACCATCACGCCAACAGGAATACGCCCACACTATCACGACCCACGAATCAACCCAGCTGTCTTTCAACCGCGGTAATCCACTGGCGGTACACACCGCCGCGCTCAAAATACACACACATTTATAAAACACAACCACATTGGACAATTCAAAATACACACACCTGACACACATACACACACCACACCCACACACTCACACAAATATAAAACATACACCCACATTACCCACAACCCCTTACAACAACATTTTTGGAAGAAGCAGAGAGAGAGAGAATAGCAAACACAACACCAGCATCCACAGGCACACAACACTATCACTCATACAACATCTATGCACCTCAAAGAACACACACCAACACAACACTTCACACAGCACAACAAACATCGCCTCACACATCACCCACAGCACATTATGGCACCTCAAAGACACCCCAGGTTTTCTGAGGAGGAGCTCAGGTTCATGGTGGAGGAAATCATCTGGGTAGAGCCACAGCTATTCGGATCACAGGTGCAGCATATCTCCATTGCAAGGAAGATGGAGCTATGGCGGAGAATTGTCGACAGGGTCAACGCAGTGGGACAGCACCCAAGAACACAGGATGACATCAGGAAGAAGTGGAATGACCTACGGGGGAAGGTGCGTTCCGTGGTATCAAGACACCAGGTAGCCATACAGAGGACTGGCGGTTGACCCCCACCTCCTCCCCCGCAACTAACAACATGGGAGGAGCAAGTCTTGGCGATCATGCATCCTGAGGGCCTCGCAGGAGTAGCAGGAGGACTGGACTCTGCTAAGGCAAATATTTACTATTATATCCCCCGACCCTACCTGCATGCCATCACAAATTCCTACCCCTACCCTCACACCCATCACCCCAACACCTCACAGATACCCCATTATCACAACCACACATTGCAAAACCAAGCCCTGCCTATAACACCAATGCATGGACACCCATCACCAAACCATGTCCAGTAGAGAGACTCACCCAAGCCACAAAATCACCAATCACACAAGGGCCAAGGCAATAATGCAAGCGCAGGAGTAGAGGCTACCTCACCATTGCACAAGATTGCACACACAGATACAATAACTGTGCATTTACACCCCAACAGGACCCCTACCCAATGTCACCGGACAGGAGATGCCAGCCATATCCAGTCCCCCCACAGAAGAGGCCCACAGTCACGACAGCAGCTCTGCACGCCTAGATCAAGATGACCAGCCCGACCCATCAGGGACCTCTGGACAGTCGGTTTCCCTGCCACAGTCACAAACCACCACTGATCCTCCCCCCTCAGGAAATACCACCACAGCACCCACCCAGCTGGCCCATTCCACTGTCCCCAGGACACGTCAATCAGCAGTGTGTCCACCACTACAGGGACTCCAGGCAAACCCACTAACCCAAGACAACCAGGGACCTGGTTCAGTGGCAGTGGGCACACGATTCAGGGGACAGAGGCACAGGACAACAGGGAAGCTGGGAGGACTGCTGTGCGATGGGGGAGGACAGGCCTTGGGAAACCACTCTCCACGAGGCCCTCTCAAACATCATGGGAGCATACCACCATTCCCAGGAGACCATGGGCACAGTACTGGCCAAGTTTCAGGAGATACAGCAGCTGCAGGAGGAACAGTACATGGGGATCAGGGAGGACTTGAAGTCCATTAACACCACTGTGGTCACCATTTCAGAGGTGCTGACAGACATGGCCAACACCATGAGGGACACAATTGCAATCCAACAGGCCCCTGACCCTAACCTGAAGGATGAACAGCCCTCCACATCCATTGGCGCTAGTGGTCAGGAGTTCCTGCCAAAGGACCAACAGGCCACCAGCACCTCACCCCCTGCAGAAGGAGAACTACCCCGTAAACTGTCCCTGCGATCCAGGAACATGACAGAAAACATTGCCAAGACCCCCGCCAGGTAATAAGGGCCATATGTACAAACACTTTTTCCCATAGACACAGAATGGGTAAAAACCTTTGCTACATCTGGCCCTAAGACTCTCCTGATTGTCACCCTTCTTTCCCACTATGTCACCCTGTCCACCTTGGACTACCATTGCTCCACTTCCTATGCCCCCTTGGACAATGCACCTGTGATACCAAGAGACTGAACTCTACCCATTTCACATACCCCTCCACTGAATAGCACTTAAATGAACACCCTTAAAACACAAAACAATCTGGAGTCAGTCTGTATTTTCACAAGTGTGTTATTGCAACCTCTCTGACAAATATCAATGTCAATGTTCATTTACACATACCAATGTTTGACAGTTGTTGGGCAGCAGTAAACATAGCAGAAAGCAGAATGTGGTACCCAGATCTGTGAAAAGTAAAGGCAAAGTGAACTGTCAGGGTCCATACACAGAGGTAAAAAGGCAGAATCATGCAATGTCCTACAGTAGTCTGATATGGGAGGAACAGTGCCAGTCTCTTACCTGTGTCTCACTGGAAATATTGCATGATGATGTTGTTTCGGTTGTCTATATCTTCTTCTTCTGCCCCCTTTTCTTCACTGTCCACAGGCTCCACAGCTGCCACAAGACCATCATCAGGCTCATCCTCCTGCAGAAAAGGCACCTACGTCGCAAAGCCAGGTTGTGCTACATACAGCATGCCACGATGATCTGGCACACCTTCTTCGGTGAGTAGTATAGGGAGCCACCTGTCAGATGGAGGCACCGGAACCTGGCCTTCAGGAGGCAGAAAGTCCGACCATTTATTCTCCTAGTTTGCCGATGTGCCTCATTGTAGCATTCCTCTGTCCTTGTCCTGGGATTCCTCACTGGGGTCAGTAGCCATAACAGGCTAGGGTAACCAGAGTCACCTGCAAATATTGAGGGGTATCTGTTAAACACACACCAACCCTTAGGGACTCTCCCATACCCAGACACCTAGTCAAACTGTGTGGGGACCTTGGGCTCACCTATTAGCCACACACGGTGCCTCTGGAGTTGCCCCATCACATAAGGGATGATGCTATTCCTCAGGATACTTGGCATTCACATGGGAGATGTACTGGTCTGCCAAACACACCATTTGCACATTCACGGAATGGTAGCTTTTGCGGTTTCTGTACACCTGTTGATTCCTGCGGGTTGGGACAAATGCCACATGTGTACCATCAATGGCACCAATGATGTTGGGGATATGTCCCAGGGCATAGAAGTCACCTTTCACTGTGGGCAAATCCTCCACCTGGGAAAAAACCATGTAGCTACGCATGTGTTTCAGCAGGGAAGATAACACTCTGGACAACTCGTTAGAGAACACTGGCTGTGACATCCCTGATGCCATGGCCACTGTTGTTTGAAAGGAACCACTGGCCAGGAAATAGAGTACTGACAGGCCCTGCACTAGAGGGGGGATTCCTGTGGGATGGCGGATAGCTGACATCAGGTCTGGCTCCAACTGGGCACACAGTTCATGGATTGTGGCACAATCAAGTCTGTAGGTGATAATGATGTGTCTGTCTTCCATTGTCAACAGGTCCACCAGGGGTCTGTATACCGGAGGATAAAGCCATCTCATTATCTGCCCCAGAGGATGTGCCCTATGGAGGAGAAGGGTGAGCAGAGGGTCATAAACCACATAGCTTGCACAAGGGTGTTTTGCACTATTGTGATGTAATCGGTGTGTGGCGCTGTCTGTCCGTATTCCTGCCCCAAAGAGCTGTGACGCAGTTAGTTGCCCTGCTATGTGCCTCCTGAAATGGCGGCTGCCTGACCTGTAAGGAGGAACAAGGGGAAATGAGGTAACTGCGTTGGTGCTGTGCAGCGTTTTGGTAGGCGGACGAAGACCGCAGCACTATTCAGCATTGGTTATCATTGGGCCCTATGGGTTCCAGGAGCCAATGACGATGTACGCCGGCGGTGACAGTACACACCGCTATGGATGTACCACCATTTTCTATCTGTTCACTCACTTGATACCTGACCTTCCACAGGAGAGGACCTACACTGCAAGTGCTGCTGTGACCTGAGTCTGGAAGCGACAATGGCTACAGTGTCTGGGGAAAGAGCCCCTGCCTTCACCGCTGAGTAGTTGTACAACCTAATGGCTGGGGTCCTCCCCAGTACACGCTACTCTACGGTCCTCCAGATAAACAGGTGGGTACACTGTGAGCATGATGGATGGGACATGAATGTATGGAGTGGCGTGGATGGAATATATGTGTGGGGGGGGGCTGTGGCCAGCATGTGAGGATAGTGAGTGTATGTGTTTGAGGGCATGGTTGGGAAGTTGTGGCCAATGAGTAAGAATAACCAGAAGGGGAGTAAAATCCATTCTGACTTTACTTTTCCTCTAGGACAGCGCACCCAGAGGAAGGGTATTTGGTGTGTCATCGCCAAGGAAGTGCGGACACCTACCTCAGAGTCTCGTCTCCACTCACACCTGCATGCACTACATCCTCAGCCACTACCTCTATCAACAGCACGCCCATCACCACACACCGCTCACGTGCAATCACCACCCACTACCATGCACACATCCTCTGTGTCCTCTCCCAGTGTGTCTGTGAGCCCCCCTCCCAAACTACACAAACGCAGGCACACACCCACTCAACAGCTATCCACCTCACAACAGCCTCCAGCCCATGCACCTTCACGCAAACTCAGCAGACGTACACCTCCTACAACCACTCCCTCTTCCTTCACTCCCGAACCCCTTCCAGCTTCCCGTACCAGTGTGTCTAAAAAACGTTTCCTAGCTAACATTGACCTCTTCCCTACACCTCCCCCCCCCTGTCCTTCCCCTAGGGCCAGAATGTCCAGATCCCAGCCCAGCACCTCAGCCACAAAATCCTCGGGCACTGTGGTCCCTGCAAGACCGGGAACATCGAAGGCGGCACCCATCAGGGCTGCCAGTGTGCCACCTAGTGAGGCCAAGGATCACCCTATTCCGCCACCTGCCAAGGTGAAGAAGGGGCCCACATGCCGAATGGAAAAGTCGCACCAACCACCCAGCAATGCCTCTTCCAGAACCAAAGAGGACAGTGCCAAGGTCCCAGCAGCGAATTCCAAGGTGGGGAACGGACACGAGGCCAAAGGGAAGTCAGTTCAGGGCACACAGACAGAACAGCAACCTGTACGGCGGTGGCCACCGCCGCAACCACCACTGCACCGCCACCTGACCCGCCACCTGCACCGCCACCTGCAAGTCTGCTGCCTCTGCTACAGTCCCCAGCATCATCCCCAGTGGGCACCCTTCTGAGACTGCAGGAGACGGCCTGGTGTCTCCCTCCACAGGTGCTCACACCTGCACCACCGGCAGTACTCCGCCGCAGACACCGCCGTAGCCACTGCCACCTGCCCCACCACCCGCACCGCCACCAGCACATCTGCTGCGTCTGCTACAGTCCCCAGCATCATCCCCAGTGGGCACCCTTCCGAGACTGCAGGATACGGCCTGGTGTCTCCCTCCACAGGTGCTGACACCTGCACCACCAGCAGCATCACCGCCACAGCCACTGCCACCTGCCCTATGACGTGCCCAGCCAGTGCCACCACAGCGGACATCAGCAGCATCCCCAGTGGGCAGCCGTTCGAGGCTGCAGGCGACATCCTGGACGCTACACACACTACATGAGGCACCACAAACAGCACTGGCAGTACCAGCAGTTGGCAGGCTAAGTCGCTGCAGGGTGGAATGTGTCTCTGCCTCCATGGAGTATCATGCTACCTGTTCCCTGAAAATCTCGTGGCTCACACACCCAGGTGAGGGAATGGGAACTGCCACACCCCAGGTGCACACTCTGGGCACCATGTCCCCTCCAGAACCAGTGGCGAACAGCATCCACTACCCCAGTCCTTAGCAGGATGAAGCACTCTGGGCACCATGCCCCCTCCAGAACCAATGGAGAAAACCAACCACTACCCCAGTCCTTGGCAGGATGAAACACTCTGGGCACCATGCAACCTCCTGAACCAGTGGAGAAAAGCATCCACTACCCCAGTCCTTGGCAGGATGAAGCACTCTGGGCACAAAGCCCCCTGCAGAACCAGTGGAGAAAAACATCCACTTCCCCATTCCTTCGCAGGATGAAGCATTCTGGGAACCATGTCCCCTCCAGAACCAGTGGAGAAAAGCATCCACTACCCCAGTCCTTGGCAGGATGAAGCACTCTGGGCACAAAGCCCCCTCCAGAACCAATGGAGAACAGTATCCACTAGAGAGACTGTCGCATTGTACTCCCCAGGAGCAAGCAGTGGGCAAACCACCTACTTGAGAGACTGTGGCTTTACGCTCCCCAAGACCAAGCAGTGAGCAAACCACCCACTAGTGAGACTGGTTTTGCACTCCCCAGGACTAAGCAATGGGCAAACCACCCACTTGAGAGACTGTGGCTTTGCACTCTCCAGGACCAAGCAGTGGGCAAAGCACCCACTTGAGAGACTGTGGCTTTGCACTCCCCAGGACCAAGCAGTAGGCAAACCACCCACTAGTGAGACTGTGGCTTTTCACTCCCTAGGACCAAGCAGTGGGCAAACCACCTGTAAGGAAATGCCTCCTTGGCATGGTTACCCCCTGACTTTTTGCCTTTGCTGATGCTAAGTTTTGATTTGAAAGTGTGCTGAGGCCTGCTAACCAGGCCCCAGCACCAGTATTCTTTCCCTAACCTGTACTTTTGTTTCCACAATTGGCACACCCTGGCATCCAGGTAAGTCCCTTGTAACTGGTACCCCTGGTACCAAGGGCCCTGATGCCAGGGAAGGTCTCTAAGGGCTGCAGCATATCTTATGCCACCCTGGGGACCCCTCACTCAGCACAGACACAATGCTTGCCAGGTTGTGTGTGCTAGTGAGGATAAAACGACTAAGTCGACATGGCACTCCCCTCAGGGTGCCATGCCAACCTCACACTGCCTATGAAGTATAGATAAGTCACCCCTCTAGCAGGCCTTACAGCCCTAAGGCAGGGTGCACTATACCATAGGTGAGGGCATAAGTGCATGAGCACTATGCCTCTACAGTGTCTAAGCAAAACCTTAGACATTGTAAGTGCAGGGTAGCCATAAGAGTATATGGTCTGGGAGTCTGTCATGCACGAACTCCACAGCACCATAATGGCTACACTGAAAACTGTGAAGTTTGGTATCAAACTTCTCAGCACAATAAATGCACACTGATGCCAGTGTATATTTTATTGTAACATACACCCCAGAGGGCACTTTGGAGGTGCCCCCTGAATCCTTAACCGACTACCCGTGTAGGCTGACTGGTTTTAGCAGCCTGCCACACTCCAGAAATGTTGCTGGCCACTCTGTGGCTAGTAACAAAGCCTGTACTGGGTGGAGGTGCTTCACACCTCTCCCTGCAGGAACTGTAACACCTGGCGGTGACCCTCAAAGGCTCACCCCCTTTGTTACAGCACCCCAGGGCACTCCAGCTAGTGGAGTTGCCCGCCCCCTCTGGCCACAACCCCACTTTTTGCGGCAAGGCCGGAGGAGATAATGAGAAAAACAAGAAGGAGTCACTGGCCAGTCAGGACAGCCCCTAAGGTGTCCTGAGCTGAGGTGACTCTGACTTTTAGAAATCCTCCATCTTGCAGATGGAGGATTCCCCCAATAGGATTAGGGATGTGCCCCCCTCCCCTCAGGGTGTACCCACCCTCAGGGCTAGTAGCCATTGGCTACTAACCCCCCAGACCTAAACACACCATTAAATTTAGTATTTAAGGGCTCCCCAGAACCTAGGAACTCAGATTCCTGCAACCTAAGAAGAAGAGGACTGATAAGCTGAAAAACCCTGCAGAGAAGACGGAGACACCAAGCCCGTATTTATACTTTTTTTAGCGCCGCATTTGCGCCGCTTTTTGACGCAAAACGGCGCAAACCTACAAAATACAATGGTATTTTGCAAGTTTGCACCGTTTTGGCGTCAAAAAATGACGCAAATGCGGCGCTAAAAAAGTATAAATACGGGCCCAACTGCTTTGGCCCCAGCCATACCTGCCTGTCTCCCCACTTCTAAAGACACTGCTCCAGGGATGCTCTCCCCAGGGACCAGTGACCTCTGAAGCCTCAGAGGACTGCCCTGCATCTAGAAGGACCAAGAACTCCCGAGGACAGCGGCTCTGTTCACCCAATACTGCGACTTTGCTACAAAGAAGCAACTTTGAAACAACTTGCGTTTCCCGCCAGAAGCGTGAGACTTGACACTCTGCACCCGACGCCCCCGGCTCGACTTGTGGAGAACAATCACTTCAGGGAGGACTCCCTGGCGACTGCGAGACCGTGAGTAGCCAGAGTTGGCCCTCCCTGAGCCCCCACAGCGACGCCTACAGAGGGAATCCAGAGGCTCCCTCTGACCGCGACTGCCTGCTTCTAAAAACCCGACCCCTGGTAGGGACACTGCACCCGCAGCCCCCAGGACCTGAAGGATCCGAACTCCAGTGCAGGAGTGACCCCCAGGAGGCCCTCTCCCTTGCCCAGGTGGTGGCTACCCCGAGGAGCCCCGCCCTTGCCTGCCTGCATCGCTGAAAAGACCCCTTGGTCTCCCATTGCTTTCTATTGAAAACCCGACGCTTGTTTGCACACTGCACCCGGCCGCCCTGTGCCGCTGAGGGTGTACTTTCTGTGTGGACTTGTGTCTCCCCCGGTGCCCTACAAAACCCCCCTGGTCTGCCCTCCGAAGACGCGGGTACATACCTGCTGGCAGACTGGAACCGGGGTACCCCCTTCTCCATTGAAGCCTACGCGTTTTGGGCACCACTTTGACCTCTGTACCTGACTGGCCCTGAGCTGCTGGTGTGGTAACCTTGGGGTTGCTCTGAACCCCCAACGGTGGGCTACCTTGGACCCAAACTTGTACCCCGTAGGTGGTTTACTTATCTGCAAAAACTAACAAACTCTTACTCCCCCTAGAAACTGTTGAAAATTGCACTAAGTGCCTTGTTTTAAAATAGCTATATGTGATTTATGTGAAAACTGTATATGCTATTTTGCTAATTCAAAGTTCCTAAAGTACCTACCTGCAATACCCTTCATTTGAAGTATTACATGTAAATCTTGAACCTGTGGTTCTTAAAATAAACTAAGAAAATATATTTTTCTATACAAAAACCTATTGGCCTGGAATTGTCTCTGAGTGTGGGTTCATCATTTATTGCCTGTGTGTGTACAACAAATGCTTAACACTACTCCTTTGATAAGCCTACTGCTCGACCACACTACCACAAAATAGAACATTAGTATTATCTCTTTTTTTGCCACTATCTTACCTCTAAGGGGAACCATTGGACTCTGTGCATACTATTCCTTACTTTGAAATAGTGCATACAGAGCCAACTTCCTACACCAATCACTTGAGAGACTGTGGCTTTGTACTCCCCAGGACCAAGCAGTGGGCAAACCACCCACTTGAGAGACTGTGGCTTTGCACTCCCCAGGAGCAAGCAGTGGGCATGGAGCCCCCTCGTGGAGCAGCGGTGCTGTCCCGTCATCCAGCTGAGGTGGCCCCCTCCCCTTCCCCCTGAGGTGCCTGTGTTTTTTTCAACCTGATGCCCCTGCTGTGTTCTCTCCATTTTGTGGCAGGTGTCATGTGTGGGCTTTGCCCATGCTTTTTGGGACCACTGGTCCACGGACATGTAATGGAACAGTATATAGACTAGTGTACTTGCTGTAATTATTTGTATATACTGATCTTGTAAGGTTATGTTGGCTTAACTGGATTTTCGATGATTACACTTGTTACAATCATTTCATTTGGTCCTTGCGTTCTTCCAGGGGGTGACGGGGTGTATCTGTGATTTTATTGGATGTGTGTGTGAGTGTGTGTATGTTGTTGTGGGTGGGAGTGTTGCGTGTGGCGTGTGTGTGTCACTATCTTTTTCCTCCCCCGTGTGCTAGGTGCAGTACTCACTGTGGTTGTCGTCACCGTCTTTGATGTTCCTGGCAGAAGAGGAGGTAAACCAACATTGGTAACACCTGTAACTCGGGCTCCATGGAGTCCTGGTTCCTCGTTGGGGGTCGAGAGGTGAGTGGTTTCCGTTCCACAGACTGTTTCCGCTGTGCTTTTGATGGCATTGGTACCGCCCCGGAAAAGCTGGGGGATTGATGCCTTGTAATAGTGTGGGCGGTACATTGTCTTCCGCCTGTCTGTTCGCGGTGATCGCCACGGTGTTTTTGCTACTGCCGTGGCGGTCAAAGTATTAAAGTGTCTGTCTGTGTTGGCGGTTTCCGCCACGGTCGAAAATCTTTTTTTTTTACCACCTGCCTGTTGGCGGTATTACGACCGCTTTATCACTGACCGCCAGGGTTGTAATGAGGTCCTATGTCTGTTGGTGTGTCTACATGCCTGATGTGCTGCTCTATCATATAAAATGTCACACAGAGTAATTTGTTGATCCATGTTTTGTACAGTGTGCAGACATTGAACACATATCACCCTTCCATGTTTTACAGGTGGACCCGCCCCAGGTACAATTGGTGAAGTGGCTCGATTTGCAGACCCAGACGTATTCAGTAAATGTTATTATGTTTGTCCTGTGTTGTGTTTGCAGCTGTTGTGTGATTGACTCCTGTGTGTTGGACCCATTGCAAGGTATGATGTGCTGGCACGTGATCTGATATGTGACTTGACTGGAGGTTGACATTTTGTTCCAGGTTCGAGTTGGACATTCTGTGGCAGAGAGTCATATATTGGGAGTAGAGTGCTGTGCTATAGGCATGGGAAGATGAACAGGGTGATGTGTTGCTACATGTATGCCAATGAATAATTTGGATCTGGCCAGTGTCATGATTTAGTCAGCAAGTCATACCCTGATTCACATAGACCACATAGTGATGCTGAAGTTTTACACACAGATTTGAGCATCCCTGTTAACTAATGAACATGTAGGACCGTATGGTTGACTTTCTGGCAGCATCTAGCTCCACATGTTGTGCTCCGTTTATGTGGCACTTGAGTGTAATGTCATAGGCGTGCATGCAGGTCAAGGCCAGATGGGTGCTTGCATCAATGTGCTTGATTTTGGAAAGGTGTCAGTGAGATGTCATGATGTAGACAAATGTCCACATTTAGAAAATTAGTGTGGATGTGATTGTCCAAAGTTTGAGCCAGTCCTAGTTGGCAGCCCTCCTTACCTGTGGTGGACTGACTAAACCCATGGACAGATGTCCAAGCTTCCTGGCTGTCCTTGATGTTTGAAAGTATGTGTTGCATGTCCATCCCCCCCGAGGCACTGTGTTAGGGCTAGGAAATATGTGTACCTAGGTGTGATGATCCCAGTATAGAAGACAGACATGTAATTCAAACATTCATGTGTTCCAAACTACAATGCCACTTCATGATTACCAACTGCATATTGTCCAGCCAGTTCCATTTACAAATCACAGGTCTTGTGGGCCTTGATTGTCATCCAGAATATAGTTATTAGTTGGCCTGGCACATGTGGAGTACTTGCAGCATTTGTTATACGACTAATAGCAGTACAAAGATGCACCGATCATTTAATTAAGTACACACCTTGTTTTGTATTGCTGTTCTGTTAGATAGTTGATGTGTAGGCTGCGTTGGCATGTCATTCCTCAGGGATATTCTATCATCTGTACTTTGATTTGGACTGTATGTGCTATTTTTGAGGAAGTGTTAGAATATTATCTGTAGTTGTATCACACAATGATGTCACTAATGTTTGGCTTTCTCTATTTTTACAGCTGCCAACATGAATGCCCAGGAGATACGGGCATTCCAGAGGTGGTGCATTACCGCCTCATACTAGATGTGGAGGTTGGATTCCGCAATATGGCACGTCGATATCGCCATGAGAGAGCCACAGGGGTATGGAGAGCATTTGCCCAAGGGGGGGCAGCATTGCCCACAACAGCCACCACAGCTCAGACCACAGTGGCCCCAAGGATGACAGCCACTGTGGCAGGTCCCTCAACTTCATCTTCTCCGGTCCCACAAGCAGCACCTCCTGCACCTCCCTCTCCAACCACGGCACCGGCACCAGCAATGGCATCTACAAGTGGTACACAGACAACCCTAGCTGCTGTGATAGACAGGACTTACAGACACTAAAACATGACATGCAACAAATGCTGCGCAGGATGGAGAGACTGCTGCAGGAGGTGTCCCGCAATAGCAGGAGACTTTGGGTTATCAAAAAAATCCTGCGGAGGGCTAATGTGTAAACTATGGATCCTCACCCATGATTCCCCCCTCCTCTTTCCTCGTTCTTTTCTTTAATGAGTTTGGGGGGCTTAGTGTTAGCTTAGTTAGTATAAGTGGGTTGGGGGTGGAGGGTGTTATATTATTACATGTTTTTTTGTGGGTGGGTGGGGAATGATGATGGGGTTTATGTGTATAAAAAAATATATATAAAAAGAATACAAAAAACATATATTTGTTTAGGATAAGTTAGTATGTGTTTAGGTTAATATAAGTTGTCCTACATGTGACCCGTCATATAAGGGGGGCAGGGGGTTGATGTTTAGAGTGTTTAGTTAAATGTGGTAAGTAAGCTTAGCTTAGGGTAGTTAGGGCCAGTTGTGGGTAATGTATAGTTCGGATAGGTTAGGTTAGTTAAGGTGTTTCCCCTAGTTTAAGTTTCCATTATTACTGTAAAATACAGTTTTAGGTATTCCTTTACAATATGTGTCATATGCTTGGGGATCAGGGCCTTGGCATGGGTGTACAGTTTCAATTTAGTATTTGCATTTGTGTTCCATCCTGCATCAGAATCCCATTATTGAAATGGTCACTCCCTATTCCAAATGAGCTGTTACTTTGGCATCTACAACAAAGCTACTTCTCTATGCATCTGCCATCCATTGCACCCACCACTCAACGTAACTATGGTTCTCAATGTGTTGTAAAAGGTTTGGTGTGTTTTTTTAAATCTATCATCGTTTGAGTCCTGAATTGGAATCTTGGCCACTGTGGGACGTCTGCCTGCAGCCGGATGTTCATGTGAACCCTGATAAGATGAGTGATGTTATAATCTTATGTAGTTTTGTATACATAACTCACACCTATCATTTCTTAAATTGTACTCCAAAGTTACATAATTGTCCATACGCTCGTACCCATCCATTCCTGCTGTATTGTGTGTGTGTGTGTGATTAAAGTTTATAGTCAGATGTCACATACATAAAGATTGTCTTGAAGGGAATGTTGGCCACATTGAGTTTCAGCTTATACATACTTTGGAGCTGACTTTTTATGTTCTACACAGCATTATACTGTTTGTTCCCATTTCCCTTCAGAAATAAACCTAAGGAAGCATAGATGATGATAAAATTTAGACCCCAGTGCATAGTTATCAGCCCACATTCTTTCTACACTGTTGTATTGACATTCTATGGCCATTGACATGTTACATACATCACATATCACCTACACAGTTGATGTGTCACATTACACAGAGACAAAGTGGTTGTGTAAGTGTTATTTATTTTAAAGTGCTGTAGTGCAATATTTATATAGTTCAGGATTATAAGTCCATAAGTGTGACACCTTATATTGTGATGCAACACAAGTGCAATGGTGAGGGACATGTCATTGGACATGCTGGGGGGGAAGTGTCATTCAGTGTAGCGGTACATGAATTGCCAATGCGGTATTGAAAGACAATTGCAGTGCATAGTGGTAATCAGTGCCCATGTGGCATGAATTGTGCTACGGGGTACTCCTACGGGTGAAGGTGATCTGTTCCATTTCTTTTTCTTCTGATGTGTGTGTCATCTCCTCTGCCCATGGTGGTGTTGGGTTTGAAGGGGCAACACACACTTCAGTGTTGGAAGATGTGGAGTCAGAATTCCCAGTAGCTGCCAACTGTGGGGCTATTAAGGGCATTACTGCAGCAATGAGGAGCTGCTGGTTCTTGAGTATAGCAGCTACATCACTGTGGTAAGCAGCCAGGTCGGCCCAGAGGGGGTCATGATTGCATTCGTGCACACAGTGAAAGGTTTGGGATGCCAGGTGTTGTGGCACCTCCCTAACTGCTGTGGTGAAATCCCTCACACATTGTTGGGGTCTTTGCAGGAGGGATGGCAGCGCTTGCATGGCTGCTGCCTGTTCTGCAGATGACATCATGCACATGCGCATCCCCTCAAGGCTGGCTGCCATATTTTGCATTCCCACCCGCACCTCCTTGGCCAGCTCCTGCTGTACTCCCACTACTGTCCTCTCAAAGGTGGTGCCAGTGTCCTCAGAGTCCTCAGCTGGGTTGGAGCTAGCAGGCCGTACTATTGGGGTGATGGGTGGGTCCTCTGTGATGGGTGCTGCATCTGTATTCCTCCTTGCGACTGAGGGTGGGCTCTGGAGGGTTCCAAGGACATCCTGGAGGGTCTGCTGGCTAATGTTTGTCAGCTCGTCATTCATGTCATCAGGGAAGTCCAGAACAGGCATGTCCCCAGGAGAGCCATCGTCCTCTGCAATGAGATATTTTACAATTAGTGTGTCTGTGTTGTGGCAGTTGTAATGTGACGTTACTGACTTCCTATTAGTGAGAAATTGTAATCTTGGTTCCTGATCATTGTTCCTATCATTAATATTAGCATTCTCACAGGCCTATGCCCCACCTGAATGTCACTATTAGTGTGGGCAGTTTGGGGAATTGTCTGCGTCACATCCTCTAGGTGTAGGTTCTGTCCAAATTGTATGTTGCCACCTTCTTGTCCTACTCAACCCTCCGTCTACTTCCATTAGCATGGTGAGGCCTTGCAATGCCTGTGGGTGTTCTGATGCCACTTGCACCACACTTAACAATATGGGACCGACCCAGTCTCTGATATTTCACATACACCTATACGTTGCTGAGACCAAGCACATACTATGTATAGCATTGGCATGGCACGATACAGGTGTCAGCATTGGTAGTGTGTCATGTTGATGTTGGGGAATGTGTACTACAGTGGATTGCACTGATGGGCCTGGCAGTGTTCCTCTTATAACTGTGCGGGTGTGGTTAACTAGGTAGACACATATGTCCTTCCCCTCAATGCTATTGTCTTAGCAGTATGACATTTGGGATGTTACAAGGTGGCATTGCAGCTATTGTAACACAGGCACGGGGTGGACCTTATAATGGGCAGCATGAGGATTACATTACTGCTGTGTACTTCATTATGTAAGTAACAATACCTGATGTTTATTGCACCTATAGACATGAGCATTTGACAGGATTTACACTTTGTTAGGTAATTACAGGGGATTGATAACGTTGTCATCCTGAACCCCCTACTTTGGGTGTGTTTGATCCATGGGCACCCAACTGCCATTAGCTACTTGACCTGCACACAAAGCACAGGTGGTAGTGGCAAATGTTGTCAATGGTAAATACCACTTGGGGATATGGCCTGAGACTGGAAATTGAGCCCTAGTTCATGTTGTGACAATATCAGCTGTTGTGTGACAGCAGGCCAGTTTTACATTGTAGCCTACCCTCCTGAACTGGCTTAGCCTTTCCAACAGCCTTGGCATGGCAGAGTACCCCCATGCAAAGGTTGTTGGTTTTGTGTTGTGCTGTGCCCCTGGTTTCCCCTGCACAGCCCATGCACCTGTGCCGTGCCCCTTTGCCCTTTCCACTGCCTGATTTCCATGGCTGACATGCATTGTGTAGTAGGCATGTCCCTCCACCCGCTTGCAGGTAACATTTAGGCATTTATGTCCCCCATGCAACTTACCGTGCATCTGTGTTGTTTCCTGGTAGTCTGCACTGTCCTGTCCTTGAATCCCTGTGACCATCAGCTCTGGAATGATGGCTGCCACCATCTCCTTCATCTTGTCCAGGGCCTCCCGCGGTGCTGGACTCCCACCTTCAGTCTGCAGTGCTGCCTTCCTGTTCCTTCCCATTTTTTCCTTGGTCCTGCGCTTGCAGTCACGCCAGCGTTTCTTGCACTCAGTGACTGTTCTCCGTACTTCTGCCACACTGTTAATCTTGTCCACAATTTGTTACCAAATTGCCTCTCTCCTCCCAATTGGAAATTGGCAATTTAGATGTGACAAAAAGTTGATGCTGGTGTTCTGTCACCTCTTTCACCAGTATTTCCTGCTCCTCTGCACTGAAACAACACTTCCTTTTCTTCTTCTACCTCTCCTGGGTCGTTTGGGTCCTCCTGGCAGGTTCCTGGTCCATTGGGGTCTTCCTGGGGTCTCTCCTGGCTTCTGGGATCCATTGTGGGGCTCCTTTGCACATTTTGCGGTGTTTGCACTGCTTTTTGACTCTATTGCGGGAAAAAATGGCGTGTATCCGGTTTGCGGCATCATAAACTGGAGTAAAGTCATTTTCCCTGTGTTAATGTCATTTTGCTTTACGACGTGGCGCAATGGTTAGAGTAAAAATAAATGACTCTAACCCGTGGTTTGTGCCACGGAGCATAAAAGTATAAATCTGAAGCCCGGGTGGCGCAAAGAAATGGCGTAAGCCGGTGTTAGACATTTTGACACAAAACAGCATTGGCGCAGTTTTGCGTCAAAAAGTATAAATATGGCCCTAAGTGTGAGGGCCCCCTTGCACCAGCAAAGGTGCCCCCATGCTGTCCAGGGCCAGTTCCCCAGACTTTGTGAGTGCGGGGATTCCATTACACACGTGCACTACATATAGCTCAATAACTATATGTACCTTCACAATGGCAACTCTGAATATGGTGATGTTAGGTGTCTAAGATCATGGAATTGTCCCCCCATTCCAAATCTGGAATCGGGGGCCAATCCTATGCATCCTGGGGGCTCCACCATGGACCCCCAGTACTGCCAAATCAGCTCTCTGAGGCTCGCACTGCAGCTACAGCTGCTGCCACCTCACAGACAGGGCTCCGCCCTCCTGTGGTCCGAGCAGCTCAGCCCCAGGAAGGCAGAACAAAGAGCAAAGAAGTTACACCCTCTCCCTTTGGAAATAGGTGCCTCTGGAAATGCTTTGAAGGGCACAGACGTGCCCTCCTTGCATAAACCAGTCTACACTGGTTCAGGGATTCCCAGTCCCTGCTCTGGCGTGAAATTGGACAAAGGAAAGGGGAGTGACCATTCCCCTGTCCATCATCACCCCAGGGGTGGGGTCTAGAGCTCCTCCAGTGTGTCCCTGGCATTAGCCATCTTGTTTTCCAAGGTGTGAGGACACTCTGGAGATCTCTGAGTGGCCAGTGCCAGCAGGTGACGTCAGAGAGACCCCTCCTGATATGTGCATACCTGGGTGGGTGGCCAATCCCCCTCTTAGGGCTATTTAGGGTCTCTCCTGTGGGTTCCTCTTCAGATTCAGCTTGCAGGACTCCTCCAGGAATACTCTGCATCCTCTGCTTCAGCTTCTGACCGTCGGATCATATGCAGACTGCTCCAGGAACTGCTGTAACTGAAATAAAGTATCCAGGACGACTCCTGTGACCTGCAACTTCAGCTCCAGCCAGCATTTGCAACAGTTTCCAATGTGTGCACGCTCTGAGGACTCTCTGTCTTCACCCTGCACCAGAAGAACCGAAGGAATCTCCAATGGAGTGACAGAGTCACTTCCCTTCTCCTGCAGGCACCTTCCAATACAATGACCGGTTCTCTGGGACTCCTCTCCTGACAACGAGCATGCTCCCTGGAACACAGGTGGTGGAGCCATCCAACCCAGACTGTCCTAAGGTCCAGCAGTCCAAAATTGGAGGAGATTAGAGCTTGCCTTCCCAGTTTGTGACAGTACCCCTGTGCACTGCGTCGTCTGTAGCTCCTTGGGCTTCTGTGCACTTCTTCCAAGAATCCTTCATGCACAGTGTCGCCCAGGTACCCAACACTCCATTCTTCACTGAGTTGTTCTCCGGCGGAGTGGGAACTTCTTTTGTTGTGGTGCACCAACCGCAATTTGCACCTTCTTTGACTCTGTGTCCTGGGACTCCCATGGGTGCTGCCTGGTGATCTGTGGGCTCTCTCCATCGTTGGGAGCTCCCTCTGCCCCCCTCAGTCTGAGTCGAGGCCCCTAGGTCTCTCCTGGGTCCAGGTAGTGCCATTTCGATGGAAACCATGATCTTGCTTGAACCAAGGCTTCTGATGGATACAACTACCTGTGGATTCCTCACCTCATGAATACTCCCATGGCGCCAGCATTCGACGGAAATCTTCTTACTAGTCTCTGCACGTCGACGAGGACGTCACTGTCTCGCACGCGACGCCGTCTGACATCATACAGGCAATAAGAGGTCCTCGACGACGTGCGGACGTCAGTTCCCTTTTTTCCGTGCATTCGAAACGGTTATCTTCGAGGGAGCAACTGTTACTCTTGCGGTTACAGTGTATATCTTGCTGCGTACTCTTTCTCTGTGGAAATAATGTCGCAGAGAAAGTCTGGATTTAAGCCTTGTCGTGAGTGCGGAGGCAAGATGTCGGTGACGGATCCTCATTCCGATTGCCTTTGGTGTTTGAGCTCCGACCATGACGTCTCGACTTGTGATTCATGTCAGCACATGAATCCGAAGGCCCTTAAAGAACGTGAGGCGAAGCTGTTTATGGCCAAGTCAAAGGAGAAGCATCACAAGAAGTCTTCTCCAAGACATCGGCGTCATCGAGACTCCCGGCGCCGTAGAGAATCTCGGCGTCATTCAAGGGAGGCTCGTTCCAGGTCTCCGGATCGGCGCCGAAAGACATGGGAGGTCAGCCCCACGGTGACGCCGCATCCTTCGACGCCGTTGCCCTCTCCGGCGTCACCAACTTCGCCTGGACAGGCGTCGGTGATTGAGGTATTGGAGCCTCAAGTGTTTTCTCCGGCGCAGACGCCGAGGCCGGCGTCGGGGTCGCCTCCGAGACAGGCACCCCAGTATCCGGCTTTTCCCACCCCTGGAGCCGATAGTTCCGCATTCTTGAATGCGATGTATGCCATCTTCCAACAGATGGCTCCAGGGGGTGCTCCGGCTGGGCCTTTGGCCTTTTCTTTGGGTGATCCTGCGCCTCTTCGGCCGGCACCCTTTATGCCCTTTCTCCCGTTTGGGAACGTGGGCTCGGCGCCAGTGTCGGCGCCGGTGGCCGCTCCGGTGTCTTCGGAGGGATTGGCCCCAGGGATTTCCATCCCGTCGACGTCGAGATTTCGGCCTGTGACTCCGGTGGGTCCATCTGTTTCAGCTGCTCTTCAGTCGGCGCCGAAGTTACCCGTGGCGCCGGATGTGGCGTCGGTGGCTTCGGAAGATCGGCGCCGATCTCCGACTTCGGCGGAGGCATTGTCGACTCCGCGGATTGAGCAACGACTGCATTCAAGGAGGCGTGCTCTCCGGGTACTAGAAGAGCAGGAGTACCAACGAGCCCTAGAGGAAGGAGAGCTAGAGGACTCGGGTGATGGGCTGCGTGGACTGGAGTCGGCCAGTGGGCTGGACACTTCCCCTGAGTGGGACCTTTCGTCCCCGGGGGAATATACTGAGGAAGCTGCTTCCTTTCATACAGTGGTACGGAAGGCAGCTAGTTTTTTGGACCTGCCTTTGCCGGTGGTGGAGGCGAAACAAAACCTTTTGACGGAGGTGTTGCATCCGGCCTCAGCCGCGGCGGAGCCTCTGTTACCTTTTAATGACGCTCTGCTGGATCCGGTTTTAGAGGTGTGGAAGAGGCCGGCATCTTCCCCAGCAGTTCACAGAGCCGTGGCCAGGAGGTATCGGACGGCTCCAACTGATCCTGGTTTCCTATCTAGGCACCCTACGCCGGAGAGCTTGGTAGTGCAGGCCTCCTGTTCGTCCAAGTCAGCGCCTGGTTCTTTCCCGACGGTGCCTGGGGACAGAGACTCAAAAAAGCTAGAGGCGCAGTCGAAGAAGATTTTTTCGTCCTGCAGTCTGGCGTTAAAAGCCACTAATGCGACCTGTATCCTGGGGAGGTATATTCATGCTCTGATGGATGACATCTCCTCTTCGTTTACAGAGCTTCCCCAGGGTCTTTTGGATCTTGTCTCTGATGCCCAGGCTGCTGCGACCCAAATTATCCAGACGGGACTGGATACCACCGACTCGGTAGCCAGAGCAATGGGCACAACTGTGGTGGAAAGGAGACAGGCCTGGCTCCGTAACTCGGGCTTTTCGGCAGATGTACAGTCCACATTGTTGGATCTCCCGTTTGATGGGGACAAACTGTTTGGGGCTAAGGCTGATTCGGCCTTGGAACGTTTTAAGGAGAGCAGGGCCACGGCTAAGTCGTTGGGACTCCAAGCTCCTTCTTCCACGGCCTCTTCCAGATTCTTCAGGAGGTTTCGTGGATTTGGGCGTGGCTCTTCCTCCTCTTCCTTTCGGGGAAGATATCAGCAACCTGCCTCTTCCCATCCCTATAGATCTTTTAGGGGGAGGGGTAGGGTCCGCACCAGGGGAGCCTCTCAGCAGCACTCTGCCTCTTCCTCATCCTCTGGCGGGGTGCAGCAGGGGAAGCAGCCTTAGGCTTCCACCATTTCCCACTCACTCCTCTCCTGTAGGGGGAAGATTACAGCATTTTCTCACCAAATGGGAGACTGTTACGTCGGACACTTGGGTTCTCAGTGTTGTGGGAAAAGGCTACACCCTTCCCTTTCGGGAGTTTCCGCCCCTCATCCCGCCCCGCCCTTCGTATTGTTCACAAGAACACCTCCTGTTGCTAGAACAGGAGGTAGAAGTCCTCCTTTTAAAGGGCGCGGTGGAGTTGGTCCCGGAGCAGGAAAGGGGTCAAGGAGTTTACTCAAGGTATTTCCTGATTCCCAAGAAGGATGGTCGTTTGAGACCAATTCTGGACCTGAGGATCTTGAATTGGTTCCTCAAGCAGGAAAAGTTCAAGATGCTGACCCTAGCACAGGTGCTTTTGGCGTTGAACATGGAAGACTGGATGGTGTCTGTCGACTTGCAGGATGCTTACTTTCATATCCCGATACTCAAGTCACACAGGAAGTATCTCCGGTTTGTGGTGGGATCGCAACACTACCAGTTTGCGGTCCTTCCGTTTGGTCTTACTTCAGCACCTCGAGTCTTCACGAAGGTGATGTCGGTGGTTGCGGCAGAGCTCAGAAGGAAGGGGATAGCAGTATTCCCTTACTTGGACGATTGGTTGATCAAAGCCAAGTCCCCGGAGCTTGTGTTGCGTCATCTGCAGTCAACAACCCAGTTGTTGTTCGACCTGGGCTTTTCGGTGAACGAGCCCAAATCTCACCTAGAGCCCTCTCAGCGCCTCCTGTTCATAGGGGCAGTACTGGATACAACATTGGGTCGGGCCTTTCCTCCGCCTCAGCGGATTCAAGATATTCAGGATTTGGTTCCAATGTTTCGAAATGGAGCGGTAGTTCCAGTCCTCAAGGTCCTTCGTCTGCTCGGTCTTTTTGCCTCCTGCATTCTGTTGGTCACGCATGCTCGCTGGCACATGAGGGCTCTTCAGTGGTGCCTCCGAAGGCAGTGGTCTCAACACAGAGGGGATCTAGAGGGTACTGTCAAGATCTCCAGAGATGCTGCTGTGGATTTGAAGTGGTGGATTGCAAGCAACCATCTTTCACAAGGAAAGCCGTTCCAGCAGTCGCCACCAGTGGCCACAGTCATAACGGATGCTTCCACTCTAGGGTGGGGAGCTCATCTGGGGGATCTGGAGATCAAAGGTCTTTGGTCTCCAGAGGAACAGATTTTTCACATCAATCTGTTGGAGTTACGGGCTGTACGTCTGGCTCTCAAGGCCTTCCTCCCTTCCCTTCGTGGTCAGTCGGTACAGGTCCTAACGGACAATACTACCACGATGTGGTACATAAACAAGCAGGGAGGAGTGGGGTCGTACCTTCTCTGCAGAGAAGCTCTTCGACTATGGTCCTGGGCAAAGGACCATCGGATTTGCTTGATAGCAAACCATCTGGCCGGAGTCTTGAACGTGCGTGCGGACAGTCTCAGTCGCCACTTCTCGGCAGACCACGAGTGGCGTCTCCATCCAGATCAAGTCCGTTTAATCTTCCAGAAGTGGGGGTTTCCTCGGGTAGATCTGTTCGCCACTCGAGAGAACGCGCATTGTCCGTTGTTCTGCAGCCTTCAGTATCCGATGCAGGAAGCGTTGGGGGACGCGTTTCAAATGACCTGGTGCGGCCAGTTGCTTTACGCGTTTCCTCCCATACCCTTGATTCCTCGAGTATTGAGGAAGATTCGCCAAGACCGGGCTCTAGTAATCTTAATAGCTCCGGATTGGCCAAGGAGGGTGTGGTACTCCGACCTTCTCCAACTCTCAACGTGCCCGCCGCTCCGTCTCCCTTTCAGGGCAGACCTCCTCTCACAGTCGCAGGGGCAGGTTCTACACCCCAACCTCCAGAGTCTGCACCTACATGCCTGGAGATTGAACGGGGCAACCTGAGTTCCTTCTCTCTCCCGCCTGAGGTAGTGGATGTTATATTAGCGGCCAGGCGACACTCCACTAAATCTATCTACGCTAATAGGTGGTCTAAATTTGTTGCGTGGTGTGGAGAGAGGCAGATTGATCCTTTACATGCTCATCTATCGGACGTTTTGTCTTTTGCTCTATCTCTGGCGCAAAAAGGTTGTGCAGTGGCTACCATTAAAGGTTATTTATCGGCCTTGTCAGCCTTCATATGTCTTCCAGACCAACCATCTTTATTTAAATCCCCTATTGTTATCAGATTCTTGAAAGGTCTTCTAAATCAATATCCTCCAAAGCCATTCGTTATGCCGCAATGGGATTTGTCCTTAGTCCTGACTTTCCTTATGGGGTCCCCTTTTGAACCTATGCATTCTTGCCCCTTGAGGTATTTGGTTTTAAAAACAGTCTTCCTGATAGCTATAACATCAGCAAGGAGAGTGAGTGAGTTGCAGGCCTTATCAGTAAAACCCCCTTATACAACTTTTTATGGGGATAAGGTGGTGTTGAGGACCAAGGCTGCTTTCCTCCCGAAGGTTGTTTCACCCTTCCATTTGGCTCAGGCAATTACTTTGTCCACGTTCTATCCTCCGCCTCATCCTTCCAAAGAGGAAGAAAGACTGCACCGTCTGGACCCAAAGAGAGCGTTGAGCTTCTTTATCGATAGAACAAAGGATTTCAGGCTGGAGGATCAGCTGTTTATTGGATACGTGGGCAAGAGGAGAGGAAAGGCAGTCCACAAGAGAACACTATCCAGGTGGGTTGTTCTTTGCATTAAAATATGTTACTCTTTGGCAAAGAAGGATCCTCCTGATGGCATTAGAGCTCATTCCACCAGAGCTAAGTCGGCCACTTCGGCCTTAGCCAGAGGTGTTCCTGTGGTCGACATCTGCAAGGCCGCAACTTGGTCGTCCCTTCACACTTTTGCAAAACATTACTGTTTAGATTCTGAGGTTAGAAGGGACGGCCATTTTGCACGGTCAGTGCTGCAGGATTTCTTGGTTTGACCATTTAGGCACCCACCGCCGGGCGTGGTACTGCTTTGGGACTCTATTCATGAGGTTGAGGAATCCACAGGTAGTTGTATCCATCAGAAGAACGAGTTACTTACCTTCGGTAACGACTTTTCTGGTGGATACATTAGCTACCTGTGGATTCCTCACGGTCCCACCCGCCTCCCCGTTGCCTTTATGGTCTTGCCAAGTAATCCTTGAGTGCGCTCCTCTTGGTCTTTGAGGGTGCAATAGATGTATATATATAATATATTTATATATATATAGGTATATGTGTATATATCTTTATGTATATACTTGGTGTGTGTATATATTTTAAAAGAGAGAGTTTTATATATATATATATATATATGTACATAAAAAGATTTACAGTTATTCATACAATGTGGTGTATTTTTACAATATAATGGATGTTGCTTTGTTCTTTCATTGCATTGCCTGGTTGTTCTCATGCACGTAAAAAATGATTGGTACTGACGTCCGCACGTCGTCGAGGACCTCTTATTGCCTGTATGACGTCAGACGGCGTCGCGTGCGAGACAGTGACGTCCTCGTCGACGTGCAGAGACTAGTAAGAAGATTTCCGTCGAATGCTGGCGCCATGGGAGTATTCATGAGGTGAGGAATCCACAGGTAGCTAATGTATCCACCAGAAAAGTCGTTACCCAAGGTAAGTAACTCGTTCTTCTTGGACGAATCCAGCGATGGAAACAGTCTGCATCCAACTTCTCGACGTGGGACATCTCCTACACCATGCAGGAACCCTCAGCCATCTTCTTTGGTGCTCTTCTGCAGAAATCTTCTAATGGGAGAATCCTCTTTTGCACCATCTTCTAGGTTGGCAGGGGCTCCTGCACTTCCTGGAATCTTCTGTGACTTCTGGACTTGGTCTCCTCTCTTCACAGGTATTCAGGTCCAGGAATCCACCATTTGCTGCTTGCAGTCTTGCTTGGTTCTTACTATAACTCTTATCACGACTTGTAGTGTGTCCTGAGGAAACTTGCAGTACTTTACTCCTACTTTTCTGGGCTCTGGGGTGGGGTATTTTACTTTCCTTTGTTGTTTTCTTACGCTCCCAGCACCATTCTACACACTACACTTGTCTAGGGGGAAATTCCTCATTCACATTCCACTTTCTTATTATATGGTTTGTGTTGCCCTAGCCCTATTGCATTCTATTGTATTTTCTACTGTTTTAACTATTCTATGACTATTTACTTACCTGATTTTGGTCTCTAGTGTATATATTGTGTATAATACTTACCTCCAGAAGGAGTATTGCCTCTAAGATATGTTTGGCCTCGTGCCACTAAGAAATGTACCTTTATTTTTGATAACACTGAGTATTGTCTTTTATTGTGTATAAGTACTGTGTAACTATAGTGGTATTGCAGGAGCTTTGCATGTTTCCCAGTTCAGCCTAAGTTGCTCTCATACAGCTACCTCTAGACAGCTTAAGCTGCTAAAACACTGCCTACATTTCACTAATAAGGGATAACTGGACCTGGTATAAGGTGTAAGTACCTAGTGTACCCACTACAAACCAGGCCAGCCTCCTACACCATGAACCCACAGGTTACCCCTTTGCTGTTGATTTTTTAGCTCCTCAATTTATTCTCTTTTTTTCAGTTCCATTGCATGTGTGCTCATCAACCGTCTCTTAAATATGAACAACCACTTTCTCATTTTCAATGGTTGTGTTCTTGAGCTTCTTTATACGTTGATCAATTATTCTGACATCCTGTGTTATTGACTGAATAGCTTTTTGTGTGTTAACATCATCAAGCTTTGGCTCTACATCAGTATCTTTGTGTGTCTTCCGTATACTTCTGAAGGGGCTGCTATATTGAAGCAAGTGAAGGCTCACGGAATTTCAGAATAGCACAGTCATTTTATCCTTCCTTCCCCTTTGCACACTCATCGAGGTGCTGAACTTTCATTTGGTTGGTGGCAGTGTTACTGTCCGAGGCAGGAGTTGAATTATTTGAAATGGTCATAGTGGGATGAGGTGTAGGTTAAAGGCCTTGAAGAGAGGTAGTTACATCTGGGGCCTTTGTGGCTTCATTTTCCTACACTCTTGGAGTCTGAGAGGCCTGACCATTAGGCGGACACAGCACTGTGGAATCACCCAAATTCAGCTGCTCTGGGCACCAATCTTCTTGCCCCCTCTTCTTCCCTTTACTCTCTGCTTTTTCTGCTTTTACTGTCTAAGGACAAGTAGAATGGTGGAAATAGACTATGGACTGGCTTTTAATGCATATTAGGCCCATCTGCCACACTCTTTTCATTAGTTTATGGATTGGAAACACTAATTTCAACTCCTCTTCTCCCTGGCATTCCATCATGAGATGACCGAATACCAGCATCATTATTATCATTCATAAGCAAGAAATTCCCTTGACCAGCCTGGTCTATAGTTTGAGAATTGCTTACCATTTCTGAGGGAGAACTCACTTTCTGTAGTAATACTGAATTGGATGGGAAGTAGTGGTCTTATTACAATATACCTGAGCGTTGAAGTATTGTGTTGTTACCCCTTTCTTTATTGCCTACTGAATTTTCTCTGGTGTAACTGCACTGTATGCTTGGTTTGTACACTTGTTTTTGTGCTTTTTGTTATAAAATCAAGAAAATGTAGTTATGAAAAAATCTAACCCTCTTGCAGTTTCTCTCAATGCCCTTTTTTCGATCATCTACGCTCTCTGCTTCTGTATCAGGGAAAGTAACAGTTCCAAACTGATCACATTGTTTAGAATTGAAGCATTCAGCTGATGCTGCCACACTCAGTGTACTGACAGCACTATCCTGCTCTTCAGGCAGCCATGTGGAAACTCATTACCGGAGGTTTCGATATCCCTTCAGTTCTGGCACTGCTTCCCATAACTGATGAGCTGGTTTCAGGGTTTTCAGGTTTGTCTGGCTATGGAGAGACCTTGCTGTCTGTCTCTGTTCACTCTCAGTGGTGGGATTCGCTTTTCTTCTCCCACCAACCAAGCTTTGTGCCCAGGAGGAGCACAGTTGTCCCACAGCAGTGGAGCACAGCAGAGGGGAAGGTTAGTGTTCACATACTGCTCCTCTGTCCTTGGAGCTCTGTAGACTGCCAGCCCTGGCTCCCATCCCAACGTCTCAAAGTGGAGTGCAATTAGTTCTGCCATGCACCAGGAAGGATCCTCCTTGTGGAACTGCATAGGCGGTAAGTGTGAAGCTCCTTGCTGCACTGTGGCTCAAATATATTTTTTGTAATTTGTGTGGTTTGTGCTGAGAGGAACAAAGAAAGCAAATGCAAAAACCAGGAAGGAGCATATACATCAGATGCCCATCACTTTTATCAGCCTTTGGTGTGCTCATTAGGGTGAGTTATCATAACATCAGTAGCTGCTCCGAGGGGACTTAGCAGTAGCTTGCAGCTACCCACCTTATTTCCCCCCTGACATAATTTATTGGGGTCCATTTTAGGCTTTTTGCAGTAAAGGTGCAATCTCAGTCAGGAACTAAGCATGAATTTTGCAAAGAGTTGGCTAATAATGAGGTAGATGCTCTGGGATTTAACAGGTTGGCTGGATTGGGACCATCCACATATTAGGAAGGTTCTCTTCACACTATCATCGGACCTGGTAAAAGATTCACTGATTGACCTGTCTCGCAAAGCATGTAAGCAGATATTGTATGCTGTTTTTGCCACACATCATGTGGAAAATATTTTTTCAGCTGAATCAGGGTATTTTTTGCACCATGGAGAAATCCTTCACAGTGATGAGAAAATGTTTCAATTACTTTCTGGTAACTTCAATACATTAAATCTAGACCTGTTCACCCATGTCCTGACAGGTGAGAAAGTGAGTGTGGGTCCTCCTTCGAATAGAAGCTCACAAAGTTGCTTCATAACATTTTCCTCTATTTTTACCTTTTTAGACCCACCTCCTGGACTTCAACCAAGCAATTAATTAAAAGTAAAAAAGGTGGTACATGCTGAGGGAGGGCAGGTACTAAGGACTGCGATGAAGAAGTCTTGATTCAACATATTGAAGATTACCAGTAACTAATCAAAACATTACCATCTCATCCGTCTTCTTCATCCCAGTCCTTATAACCAAGAATTTACCAACCTACAAGTCATTGTCTGGACAAAGCAATGAGCAACCAGTTAAATTGGCAATGCTGGCAATTCACACACTCAGACAAGCTAATTAAGAACTGCCTTTAGTACCCCAAGACCAAAATCAGCAGTATGGGCACCACACCCACGTCTACCTTATAATGCTTCACAAATGTATGTGGAACAGCCCAATTGGCTGCACAACCCATGTTATCAAAAGAAATGCAATAATTTGATGCAGAAACTATGATAGCAGACATAGCTACTATCGCTTCTGTAGCGGAAACCTATGCAAATTGAATATGCTTTTACAATAACCAACCAATTCCATCTAATTAACGTATCAGTGGATGACTTCTCCACTTTTCTTGAAGAACAAAATTTATCAAAAAATGCAAATGCATGTCTTTTGTAATATTACAAAACTCTCTAAACGTTCAATGCTCCGTACACATGCAAACAATGTAAAACTGAACAGTCTAATGATTTTTGATCATGAGAAAGACCTGAAAGAAGCAATTCATGTAAAGAATGACATTTTGACAGTACCTTATTAAGACAATAAGGGTTTGTATGCACTTCACCTTTATAATCAAAATGTACTGGTATGGCTTTATTCCCCAAGATCTCCTACCTTACATCCAGTAGGCATAGCAATCACAAATAGAAACTTTTATGATGATAAATCCAAAGTTATTGATATAATGGCCTCTTAAGGCTCCTCCTGTAAAACCCTCAGTACTAAATGAAGATCCCAAGGAGAGAACCTCTCCTAAACAATGCGTTTATGGTTGGAAAATTAATGTAACAACCTGGAAGCTACTGGAATAATGTTGGTAAGATACGGAAGATACAAAGGCCCTCATTACGAGTATGGCGGTCAGCATACCGCTGCGGTGGAGTTGGTAGCCGCACCGCCGCAGGCCCAGAGGTGAAGACCGCCATATCAAAAGTCCTGGGAAGGTCCCTGCAAAGCACAGCCAAGTTTTTTGGCCCGCCACAGCAGAAGGGCTGGCGCGCCAAGCAGCAGCCACCTCCAGCCTGGCGGTCAGGCAGTATGCTAGAACAATCTTATGAGGTTGCACACCGCCAGGATTTCCGGGGCAGAACCACCTCCACCAAAAGCCTGGCGGAAACAAACAATATAAAAGGGAACACCTACCTTCAGGAACACAGGCACGTCTTTGGTGCAATGGCAGGCAAATTGCAACTCCTCCTAATCCTCTACCTGGCCCTGCAACTCCTAGACCAGTGACGGCGACCACAACACCATCTGTAAGTGCACCAGCCTAGCACACACTGGAGGGAAGGGCGTTAGTATATACACACACACACACGTCAATACCCACAATCACTACACATACATGTTGAAGGAAAGCCAGGACTAGGTAGGTAAGATCAACACAAAAGGTATAATAATTTGCAAAAGTGTGCAATTAACAATTAACATACAGGCACAAGGGCCAGGCCAAAATCCACAGTGCCCCAAGCACATTGGGAACAAGCTGATGCCCCAACTTGACTCCTGACTGCAAAGTGCAGGCCTCCACAGGGCAGGGGCATCAATGGGGAATGCAGGCTATGTTGGTATGTTATTCTAGAAACTATGGCCTTACGCGAGGTGTGCACTTGTCCTCTTGCTTTTTTCATGGTGGTGGTCCTTTGTCTATTTCTACTAAATGCACAGCTTTAATTCAACTTCCGCTTGTTAGCGACCGAGGTAAGCGTACTCGCAGTCGTACTTGGGACGCACACCGGGACGCCGGTTACTTTGCTTACGATACTTGGTAAGTCAGGACCTGGTTACGTGCATTTGACATTGCGCTTTTTCGCTTTACGGTGATTAACATCAGTTAAGGGTATTTTTCCTAATGTGCATTTGGGATTTTTCTCTCTTTGCAGTTTTGTGGGGATTAAATCTATGCAGTCTAGTTGAATATATGGGATTTCCAATACGGACACTTTGGTTTATTCACGAGGGATCTTATTCAGGTATACAAGTTATTCTTTTGGTTTTCTTTAACGGGTCTGGTGATGGTCTTAGTACTCTACAGGGTGTTGGTCGCTTTTCTCAACATGTGTGTTTATACTTTATACAGTTGGACCCGTACCGCTGACATCGTGACTCTATTGTTTTTGAGGAAATCTTGTCATACCATGATGTTTCTACTTTTGAGGTAAATGTGAGCGTTATAGTCAGTTATTCTGACAAATCTCACGTTACTTATATTTCATTGGACACTATACATGACCCTTTGGGGTGTTCATTATTTATTTTTTTCTGCATGTTCTACCAGTAGGTTTCATGGGGATCTTGCTTGAGATGTTCTGTGTGCTCTATTTCAGGCTTAACTTTTAGGTCCACAATTTGCAGTGCACATTTTCTATTAGTTTTAAGATTTGGGGGGTGATTCTGATTCTGGCGGGCGGCGGAGGCCGCCCGCCAGAATTCCGCCCCCATTATACCGCTCCGCGGTCAGAAGACCGCGGAGGGTATTATGAGTTTTTCCCTGGGCTGGCGGGCGGTCTCCAAAAGACCGCCCGCCAGCCCAGGGAAAAACTCCCTTCCCACGAGGATGCCGGCTCGTAATCGAGCCGGCGGAGTGGGAAGGTGCGACGGGTGCAGTGGCACCCGTCGCGTATTTCAGTGTCTGCAAGGCAGACACTGAAATACTTTGCGGGGCCCTCTTACGGGGGCCCCTGCCGTGCCCATGCCATTGGCATGGGCACGGCAGGGGCCCCCAGGGGCCCCGCGACCCCCCCTACCGCCATCCTGTTCATGGCGGCTTTCCCGCCATGAACAGGATGGCGGTAGGGGGGGTCAGAATCCTCATGGTGGCGGAGCGCGCTCCGCCGCCATGAAGGATTCCCCCGAGCAGCGGTAAGTCGGCGGGAGCCCGCCGACTTGCCGCTTCTGACCGCGGCTGAACCGCCGCGGTCAGAATGCTCGTGGGAGCACCGCCAGCCTGTTGGCGGTGCTCCCGTGGTCGGTGGCCCTGGCGGCCACCGGCCGCCAGGGTCAGAATGACCCCCTTGGTCTTTTGCACTAGGGGTCTTTGGTGATCCATTTGATTTGTGTTGTAGCGAACTTTGAAACTTTTGGTGCTTTATTCTGGTGATGTTCGGGTGTTCCTGTTGCTTTCAGTTATTTCTCTTCTTGAGATTTCTCCTTCTTCTCTGCTTCTGTGCATTATTGGGTGTTTTCACCCGTTTCAAACACTTGGTATTTTTGTTCTCAACTCAAATGTTGTGTCTATGCAATTTACAGCCCTGAAGAAGTTGTGTGGGATTTTGGTCCCTTGACGAAACACGTGTTGGCTTGATTGCATCTCAAGATCTGTTTTGCGTCTCAAATCATTTTGTGAAGCTTCAATGATCGGATACTTTGGTGTTTTCATCTTCAGGCGAACTGTTCTCTATAATAAACTTCGAGAAACTCGATCTGTTATACATGGACTGACTGTATTACCTAATTGGAACTGTGTAATTATTTTACTACATTATTTTTTGAATATAATTATGTTTGTGCTATAACTGTTTTTGAGTGCCTCACGTTGGTAATTTCAGTGTTTTGTTTACTTTTGTAAACGGTTGAGGGATGGGTGTGGTCTCTTGTGAAGGCACCATTTAGTGACTCCGTGGCCGATCCTTTACACTTGATCGCCCCTCTTTCCCACTAATTGCGCCCCTTCTGTTCGAACTCTGGCACAGTGGTTGGTCACGACCAATCACAATGCCCTGACACCCCAGGTCTAAAGATCCTGTTGCCATGTACTGGTCAACACATCGGCAAGTAGGTGGAGTAGGAGGCTGGCCTGGTTTGTAGTGGGTACCTTGAGTACTTACATCTTATACTAGGTCCAGTTATCTCTTATTAGTGAATTAGTAGTGTTCTAGCAGCTTGGGCTGATAGAGGAAGCTATAGCAGAGCAGCTTAGGCTGAACTAGGAGACATGCAAAGCTCATGTAATACCACTTATAGTTACACAGTACTTATACATAAGTAAAGACAATACTCAGTGTTACCAAAATTAAAGGGAGTTTATTTGGGTGACACAGTACCAGACATATCTTAGAGGCTGAACTCCTCCTGGAGGTAAGTATTATACATAATATATACACTAGACATCAAAATAAGGTAATTAATTAGACGTAGGATAGTGCAAACAATAGGGAATGCTATAGAATTCAATTTGAGTAAATAGGCCTAGAGGCAACACAATCCATATACTAAGAAAGTAGAATGTGAATCACAAATTCCCCCTAGACAATTGTCGTGTGAGCAGAATCGCTGGGAGAGTGGGAATACAGTAAAGGTAAGTAAATTACCCCACCCAGAGCCCAGAAAAGCAGGAGTAAAGTATTGCAAGTTTCCTTAGGACACACTACACCTCGTGATTGGGATTTTGCAGTAACCAACCAAGTCTACAAACAACAATTGCTGGATTCCTGGACCTGAAGTCCTGCAAAAGAAGGGGACCAAGTCCAGAAGTCGAAAGAAGTTCCAGGAAGGGCAGGAGCCCCTGCCAACCCAGAAGAGGGTGCAAAAGAAGAGTCCCCGGTTGGACGAAGACTGTAGGAATTCACCCTAGGAAGATGCCAGCGGGTTCCTGCATAATGCAAAGGATGTCCCATGACGTGAAGATGGATGCAGACGTGATTTTGTGTTGGAAGTCGCCAACAAGTCTTGGTTATGACAAATATGCGTTTTGCATCAAAATGGCACTGGCTGGACCCAGGAGGGGCCTGGGGGCGTCAACTCTGTGTGAGGAAAAGAGGGGGCTCTCAGCACTTTAAAGAGCCCTCAGGTTGCCAGATAACACCCACAGGAGTCCCAGAACACGGGTACAAATGAGGTGCAAAACGCGGTTGGTGCAGCACAACAAAGGAAGGTCCCACGCCTCCGGAGAACAACTCAGTGAGTTGAGTGTTACAGGATGGAGTGCTGGTGACCTGAGCCAGGCTGTGCACGAAGGAATTTTGAAAATATTGCACAGAGGCCTCAGGAGGTGAAGAAGACGCAGTACAAAGGGGTACTGTCGCTCTCAGGGATGGCAAGGTATTACCTCCTCCAAATTGTGCCAGCAGGACTTCAGGACAGTCTATGTCGATTAGGCCCAACCTTTCTGTCCTTAGGAGCACGCTCGTCGCTGTGAGAGGAGGCCAAGGGTACCGGTCTTCATCTTAGAAGGTGCCTACGTGAGCAGGGGAGTGACTCCGTCACCACACAGGAGAGTCTTTGGTCCTTCTGGTGCAGGATGAAGACAGGGAGTCGTCAGAGCATGCACACTGTGGAAACTGTTGCAGTTGCAGGCTGGAGCTGAAGTTGCAGAGGAAAAGTATCCCTTGTGGATACTTTGTTGCTGGTACAGTAATTCCTGGAGCAGGCTGCGGTTGATTCGAGGTCAGAGGATGAAGTAGTAGTTGCAGAGGATTCCTGAAGGTCAACTTGCAAGCAGAATCTGAAGAGAATCCCACAGGAGAGACCCTAAATAGCCCTGAGAGGGGGATTGGCTACCTTATCAGGTAAGGACCTATCAAGAGGGGCCTCTGACGTCACCTGCTGGCACTGGCCACTCAGAGCCCTCCAGAGTGTCCCCACACCTTGCAAATCAAGATGGCAGATGTCTGGGAAACACTGGAGGAGCTCTGGGCATCACCCCTACGGTGGTGATGGGCAGGGGGGTGGTCACTCCCCTTTCCTTTGTCCAGTTTCGCACCAGAGCAGGGGACAAGCTGTCCCTGAACTGGTGTAGACTGGCTTTTGCAAAGAGGGCACCATCTGTGCCCTTCAAAGCATTTCCAGAGGCTGGGGGAGGCTACCCCTTCCCAGCCTGTAACACCTTTTTCCAAAGGGAGAGTGCGTAACACCCTGCTCTCAGAGGAACTGCTTTGTTCTGCCTTCTTGGTACTGAGCTGCTCAGATCCCAGGAGGGCAGAACCCTGTCCGTGAGGTGGCAGCAGCTATAACTGCAGTGCAAGCCTCAGACAGCTGGTTTAGCAGCACTGGGGTTCCACGGTGGAGCCCCCAGGATGCATGGAATTGGCTCCCCAATACCATATTTGGAATGTGGGGGCAATTCCATGATCTTAGACATGTTACATGACCATATTCAGAGTTACCATTGTGAAGCTACATATAGGTATTGACCTATATGTAGTGCATGCATGTAATGGTGTCCCCACACTCACAAAGTCCCGGGAAATGGCCCTGAACTATGTGGGGGCACCTTTGCTAGTGCAAAGGTGCCCTCACACTTAGTAACTTGGCACCTAACCTTCAGCAAGTGAAGTTTAGACATATAGGTGACTTATAAGTTACTTCAGTGCAGTGAAAAATGGCTGTGAAATAATGTGTGCGTTATTTCAGGCAGGCTGCAATGTCAGGCCGGTGGAAGGGTTTGTCTGAGCTCCCTATGGGTGGCAAAAGAAATGCTGCAGCCCATATGGATCTCCTGGAACCCAAATGGGCTGGGTACCTAAGTACCATATAGTAGGGACTTATAAGGGGGGGTCCAGTGTACCAATTGAAATTGGTAAATGAAGTCACTAGCCTACAGTGACAAATTTAAAAGCAGAGAGAGCATAAGCACTGAGGTTCTGATTAGCAGAGCCTCAGTGACACAGTCAAACACACACATTGGGCCACAAACTATGAGCACTGGGGTCCTGGCTAGTAGGATTCCAGTTAGACAGGCAAAACACACTGACATATAGGTTTTTATCTATGAACACTGGGGTTCTGGCTAGCAGGATCCCAGTGCCACAGTAAAAACACACTGATTCACACTCACAAACAGGCCAAAAGTGGGGGTAACCATGCTAGAAAGAGGCTACTTTCTCACCGGTGGCCACACAGTTCCTACATTGAAGGAGTCTGCCCAGCTACCACTAACTGCATGGCATTTCTTACATCTGTGATGTCAATGCTGTCCTGATGGACACAACCCATAGTAAACATCATTGTACCTACCATCCATGCCACAGCTACCCAATAGTGCCCACCCAGATCCACCATGCCAACATATGTTGCAAGTGAGTACTTACCCTGATGTGTCTGCTGTGCTGCCCTCAAGCATCCATCCACTTCAGGGTAGGCCACCACCAATATGCGGGCCATAAGGGGTCAGGGGCCGACGGGCATGGGTGACACAGACAAAACAACACAGTCATGTACAGTGGCATCCCTGGTACAGTAGTAGACAGCACACATCACACTTCCACACCCAGTGGCATCTCTGGTACAGTAGTAGACAGCACACATCACACTTCCACACCCACACATCATCAGACAAATTAGCCTTAGGCCCCTCACCCATGTCCATGCTCCATTCACACTGCCACTTACCAAGGCCCCCATCCTCATGCGCACAACTCACATACTGGGCAATGACAATGGGCTCACCTGCTGCTCTGGTGTCCCATACAACTGTCCATTCAGGGGCAGGACCCGTCCACAAGCTGCTCCAACTCCTCCTGGGTGAAGGCTGGGGCCCTACCTCCTGCAGGACATGACATCTTGGCTACCATAGTCAGTACACAGCAACACACGCAGTGTAGGTCTTCAGGGCACAAGGTTCAGGAGTCAAGTGGGCATGAGCAAATGAAATGGCGGTCAAGGACTCCGCGTACATCACCATCAACGCTGGCGGTGATCACTATTGGCTCCTGCGTCCCATTGGCAACAGTGTGAACCGCCATGACATGTTACGCCAGCGGGATGATCTCATTTCCACCTGTCCAATGCATGCAGACAGGCGGTTACCAATTTACATTTACAATGTGTATTGTGTGTGAATTTTAGTGTGTCATGCTTCTGTGGTGCACAACATTTTACCAACTCTGTCCTGTTCGCTCTTCACGTGCTCCTATGCACGGTTGAGGATGAAGACTGCACCACTGTACAGGCCCCTAGTCGACCTTGCCACCCTGCAAGAGTGTCACATCATCCAGATCTAATGCCTGAACCGTGTGACCATAATGCAACTGGTGGCCCAGTTGGAGATGGATCTGTTGCCTGCCATTGACCATCCCAATGCCATCACTCCCACAATGCAGGTGTTGTCAGTCCTCCACTACCTTGCCTCAGGCTCCTTCCAGGTCACAGTGGGCCTTGCAGCTGGGATATCACAGCCTATGTTCAGCAAAGTCCTGAAGGATGTACTGTGTGCCCTGATTAAACATATGTCCAGCTACATCTGGTTCCCCCGACGTGCAGAATTTGCCACTGTCAAAACTGCATTCTACCACGTGGCACACGTCCCGCTTGTGGTTTGGGCCATTGATGGTACTCCCATTGCCATGGTGCCACCCAGGAGGAATGAACAGGTGTACAGAAACTGCAAACAACTTTCATTCAGTCAATGTGCAGATGGTGTGTCTCGCGGACCAGTACATCTCCCAGGTGACGGCCAGGTACCCAGGCTCTGTGCATGATTCATACATCCTGCGGAACAGCAGTATCCCACACATGATGGCACCACTCCAGAGGGACCAGGACTGGCTCGTCGGTATGTACCCCAGCATAAGTTCGACCCTCAGCTCTCTGAACCCTTGTTTCCCTGTCCTATTTTCCTCCTGGTCTTCACATGTCTCCTCCCGCTATACACACAGGTGACTCTGGCTGTCGCAACCTGCCCTGACTCATGACACCCGTAAGGCAACCAACCTCAGTTGCAGAGAACCTCTCTAACGAAGCCCGTGGTCATACCAGACCGGTCATTGAGAGATGCTTTGGTCTGCTGAATGCCAGGTTCCACTGTTTGCATGTCTCCGGGGGTGCCCTGCTCTACAACCCACAGAAGGTGTGCCAGATCATTGTGGCTTGCTGCATGCTGAACAATCTGTCACTGAGGCCTCAGATCCCATTGCTGGATGCAGAGGAGGGGGTAGCTGTGCCAGTGGCTGATGAAGGTGACATAGGGAGTGATGAAGAGGATGATGATAAGGATGCAGCTGATTCCAGGGTGGAGCTGATGAGACATTACTTTGGCTGAGATGCAGGTATGTGTTAACTGTGTGGTATGTGTCCTCTACAACTGTCTGCCTTGTCCCTGATGCCACCTGTTGTCTGTGACCACTGATGCTAATGGTTGTAGCTCTGACTCTGGGTGGGTTCAGGGGATGTCACATGTACCCATGACTTAGGTAATCACAGTGTACAGGTCAGGCCCATAGTCAGGCAGCTGTTGTGCTGGTGCAGTGTTGCCAACAATGTGTATGTAGGATGTATCCTGAGCCGCCAGTGCAGGTGTCATGTGTGTGCCACTGTAGGAAAGTACCATCTTGCCTGGCATGTTACCCCCATTTTTCACTGTATATATGTTGTTTTAGTTGTATGTGTCACTGGGACCCTGGTAACCCAGGGCCCCAGTGCTCATAAGTGTGCCTGAATGTGTTACCTGTGTAGTGACTAACTGTCTCACTGAGGCTCTGCTAATCAGAACCTCAGTGGTTATGCTCTCTCATTTCTTTCCAAATTGTCACTGACAGGCTAGTGACCATTTTTACCAATTTACATTGGCTTACTGGAACACCCTTATAATTCCCTAGTATATGGTACTGAGGTACCCAGGGTATTGGGGTTCCAGGAGATCCCTATGGGCTGCAGCATTTCTTTTGCCACCCATAGGGAGCTCAGACAATTCTTACACAGGCCTGCCACTGCAGCCTGAGTGAAATAACGTCCACGTTATTCCACAGCCATTTTACACTGCACTTAAGTAACTTATAAGTCACCTATATGTCTAACCTTTACCTGGTAAAGGTTAGGTGCAAAGTTACTTAGTGTGAGGGCACCCTGGCACTAGCCAAGGTGCCCCCACATTGTTCAGAGCCAATTCCCTGAACTTTGTGAGTGCGGGGACACCATTACACGCGTGCACTACATATAGGTCACTACCTATATGTAGCTTCACAATGGTAACTCCGAATATGGCCATGTAACATGTCTATGATCATGGAATTGCCCCCTCTATGCCATCCTGGCATAGTTGGCACAATCCCATGATCCCAGTGGTCTGTAGCACAGACCCTGGTACTGCCAAACTGCCCTTCCTGGGGTTTCACTGCAGCTGCTGCTGCTGCCAACCCCTCAGACAGGCAGCTGCCCTCCTGGGGTCCAGCCAGGCCTGGCCCAGGATGGCAGAACAAAGAACTTCCTCTGAGAGAGGGTGTGACACCCTCTCCCTTTGGAAAATGGTGTGAAGGCAGGGGAGGAGTAGCCTCCCCCAGCCTCTGGAAATGCTTTGTTGGGCACAGAGGTGCCCAATTCTGCATAAGCCAGTCTACACCGGTTCAGGGACCCCTTAGCCCCTGCTCTGGCGCGAAACTGGACAAAGGAAAGGGGAGTGACCACTCCCCTGACCTGCACCTCCCCTGGGAGGTGTCCAGAGCTCCTCCAGTGTGCTCCAGACCTCTGCCATCTTGGAAACAGAGGTGCTGCTGACACACTGGACTGCTCTGAGTGGCCAGTGCCACCAGGTGACGCCAGAGACTCCTGCTGATAGGCTCCTTCAGGTGTTAGTAGCCTATCCTCTCTCCTAGGTAGCCAAACCCTCTTTTCTGGCTATTTAGGGTCTCTGTCTCTGGGGAAACTGCAGATAACGAATGCACGAGCTCATCCGAGTTCCTCTGCATCTCCCTCTTCACCTTCTGATAAGGAAACGACCGCTGACCGCGCTGGAAGCCTGCAAACCTGCAACATAGTAGCAAAGACGACTACTGCAACTCTGTAACGCTGATCCTGCCGCCTTCTCGACTGTTTTCCTGCTTGTGCATGCTGTGGGGGTAGCTTGCCTCCTCTCTGCACCAGAAGCTCCGAAGAAATCTCCTGTGGGTCGACGGAATCTTCCCCCTGCAACCGCAGGCACCAAAAAGCTGCATTACCGGTCCCTTGGGTCTCCTCTCAGCACGACGAGCGAGGTCCCTCGAATCCAGCAACTCTGTGAAAGTGACCCCCACAGTCCAGTGACTCTTCAGTCCAAGTTTGGTGGAGGTAAGTCCTTGCCTCACCTTGCTGGGCTGCATTGCTGGGAATCGCGACTTTGCAAGCTACTCCGGCCCCTGTGCACTTCCGGCGGAAATCCTTTGTGCACAGCCAAGCCTGGGTCCACGGCACTCTAACCTGCATTGCACGACTTTCTAAGTTGGTCTCCGGCGACGTGGGACTCCTTTGTGCAACTTCGGCGAGCACCGTTTCACGCATCCTCGTAGTGCCTGTTTCTGGCACTTCTCCGGGTACTACCTGCTTCAGTGAGGGCTCTTTGTCTTGCTCGACATCCCCTCTCTCTTCAGGTCCAATTTGCGACCTCCTGGTCCCTCCTGGGCCCCAGCAGCGTCCAAAAACGCCAAACGCACGATTTGCGCCTAGCAAGGCTTGTTGGCATCCTTCCGGCGGGAAAACACTTCTGCACGACTCTCCAAGGCGAGAGGGATCCGTCCACCAAAGGGGAAGTCTCTAGCCCTTTTCGTTCCTGCAGAAACCTCAGCTTCTTCTGTCCAGTCAAAGCTTCTTTGCACCCGCAGCTGGCATTTCCTGGGCATCTGCCCATCTCCGACTTGCTTGTGACTTTTGGACTTGGTCCCCTTGTTCCACAGGTACCCTAGATTGGAAATCCACAGTTGTTGCATTGCTGGTTTGTGTCTTTCCTGCATTATTCCTCTAACACGACTATTTTGTCCTTAGGGGAACTTTAGTGCACTTTGCACTCACTTTTCAGGGTCTTGGGGAGGGTTATTTTTCTAACTCTCACTATTTTCTAATAGTCCCAGCGACCCTCTACAAGGTCACATAGGTTTGGGGTCCATTCGTGGTTCGCATTCCACTTTTGGAGTATATGGTTTGTGTTGCCCCTATCCCTATGTTTCCCCATTGCATCCTATTGTAACTATACATTGTTTGCACTGTTTTCTAAGACTATACTGCATATTTTTACTATTGTGTATATATATCTTGTGTATATTTCCTATCGTCTCACTGAGGGTACACTCTAAGATACTTGGGCATATTGTCATAAAAATAAAGTACCTTTATTTTTAGTATAACTGTGTATTGTGTTTTCTTATGATATTGTGCATATGACACTAAGTGGTACTGTAGTAGCTTCACACGTCTCCTAGTTCAGCCTAAGCTGCTCTGCTAAGCTACCATTATCTATCAGCCTAAGCTGCTAGACACCCTATACACTAATAAGGGATAACTGGGCCTGGTGCAAGGTGCAAATACCCCTTGGTACTCACTACAAGCCAGTCCAGCCTCCTACATTGGTTGTGCAGTGGTGGGATAAGTGCTTGAGACTACTTACCACTCTTGTCATTGTACTTTTCATAAGAGAAAAATATACAAAACAAGGTCAGTGTATATACACATAGCCAAAAAGTTTTGCATTTCCTCTTTTCACTCTTTTCTAAGTGCTGAAAAGTACTTCTAGACTTTCAAAAAGTTCTTAAAAGTTTAAAAAGTTTTTTTTTCTGTCTTTTCAAAAAGTTCTGAAAACTTTTTTCTCTTTTTCTATCACTTTAACTCTCTCTAAAAAAATGTCTGGCACAGGCCAAAGTGTTGATCTGTCCAAACTTGCATATGACAACCTTAGCTGGAAAAGAGCAAGGAGTCTCTGTATAGAGAGAGGTTTGAGTGTAGGGAAGAATCCTTCCTTGGAACTGTTACTTAACATGCTTAGAGAACAGGATAAGGCCATAGGTGCCCCATCTGTTGAAAAAGTACCTAATAGTTCTCAATCTGATTCAGGGACTCCCCCAGGAAAAGATTCAGGAAAGAAACTTCCTAGCCTGCCCATTACTAGACAGTCTAGCATAGATGGTAATGATGATGAGCCACACAAGAGAAATAGTGTTGTCTCACATCATAGCAAAAGCATATATTCTCACCATACTGGTAGTAATGTTTCTGTAAACCAAGCTGTTAGGGTGGCCCCTGTAAGGGACAGGTCTCCTTCTGTTCCTTCCCATCATAGCTCTGTTTCTAGAAATGTCCCTCCCACCAACCCTGATGACAGAATGTTAGAGAGGGAACTCAATAAGTTGAGGGTGGAACAAACCAGACTGAAGCTTAAAAAGCAACAGCTGGATTTGGATAGACAGTCTTTTGAATTAGAGAAGGAAAGACAGAAGTTGGGTTTAGATACCCATGGTGGCAGCAGCAGTATTCCCCATAGTCATCCTGCAAAAGAGCATGATTCCAGGAATCTGCACAAGATAGTTCCCCCTTATAAGGAGGGGGATGACATTAACAAGTGGTTTGCTGCACTTGAGAGGGCCTGTGTTGTACAGGATGTCCCTCAAAGGCAGTGGGCTGCTATCCTATGGCTATCATTTAGTGGAAAAGGTAGGGATAGGCTCCTTACTGTGAAAGAAAATGATGCTAATAATTTCCAAGTTATTAAGAATGCACTCCTGGATGGTTATGGCTTAACCACTGAACAGTACAGGATAAAGTTCAGAGAGACCAAAAAGGAGTCTTCACAAGACTGGGTTGATTTTATTGACCATTCAGTGAAGGCCTTGGAGGGGTGGTTACATGGCAGTAAAGTTACTGATTATGACAGCCTGTATAACTTGATCCTGAGAGAGCATATTCTTAACAATTGTGTGTCTGATTTGTTGCACCAGTACTTGGTGGACTCTGATCTGACCTCTCCCCAAGAATTGGGAAAGAAGGCAGACAAATGGGTCAGAACAAGAGTGAACAGAAAAGTTCATACAGGGGGTGACAAAGATGGCAACAAAAAGAAGGATGGTAAGTCTTCTGACAAGGGTGGGGACAAATCTAAAAATGAGTCTTCATCAGGCCCACAAAAACACTCTGGTGGGGGTGGTGGGTCCAAATCCTCCTTTAATCAGAACAAGGAAAAGAAACCATGGTGCTATTTATGTAAAATAAAAGGCCATTGGACAACAGATCCCAGTTGTCCAAAGAAAGGCACCACAGCTCCTACCACTACAACCCCTACTGCTACACCTAGTGTCCCTACTAATAGCAGTGGTGGTGGGAGCAAACCTACTAATAGCCAATCCAAGGGAGTAGCTGGGCTCACTTTTGGTAATTTAGTTGGGGTTGGTCTGATTAGGGAGACCACAGAGGCTACTTTAGTCTCTGAAGGGGCTATTGATTTAGCCACTTTGGTTGCTTGCCCCCATAACTTGGAGAAGTACAAGCAACTAACCCTAATAAATGGTGTTGAGGTCCAGGCCTACAGGGACACAGGTGCCAGTGTCACAATGGTGATTGAGAAACTGGTGCACCCTGAACAACACATACTTGGACACCAGTACCAAGTAACCGATGCTCACAACATAACACAAAGCCACCCCATGGCTGTTGTAAATCTCAACTGGGGGGGGGGGTAACTGGTCCAAAGAAAGTTGTGGTAGCTTCAGATTTACCTGTAGACTGTCTATTAGGGAATGATTTGGAGACATCAGCTTGGTCAGATGTGGAGTTGGAGGCCCATGCAGCAATGCTGGGCATCCCAGGGCATATTTTTGCTTTGACAAGGGCTCAGGCCAAAAAGCAAAAAGGACAGGGAAGCTTGGATCCTGGAACAATGGACCAAGTGCTCCCTAAAGCTAGGGCTAGTAGAAGCAAACCACTTCCTACTATCCCTCCCTCTACAGTGGATTCTACTTCTGAGGAAGAAGAATTCCCTCCCTGTGCAGAACCTACACCAGAGGAGCTGGAAGCAGACACTGCTGAGCTTTTGGGTGAAGGGGGGCCTGCCAGAGAGGAGCTGAGTGTGGCACAGCAAACCTGTCCCACATTAGAGGGTCTCAGACAGCAAGCTGTCAAACAGGCTAATGGGGATGTCAGTGACTCTCACAGAGTTTACTGGGAGGACAACCTCTTGTACACTGAGCATAGGGATCCTAAACCTGGAGCTGCCAGGAGATTAGTGATTCCTCAGGAGTACAGAAAGTTCCTCCTAACACTGGCACATGACATTCCCTTAGCTGGGCATCTAGGACAAATGAAAACTTGGGACAGGCTTGTTCCCCTGTTTCATTGGCCTAGGATGTCTGAGGACACAAAGGAATTTTGTAAGTCCTGTGAAACCTGTCAAGCCAGTGGCAAGACAGGTGGCACACCAAAGGCACCCCTTATTCCACTGCCTGTGGTTGGGGTTCCCTTTGAAAGGGTAGGGGTTGACATAGTTGGCCCCCTTGACCCTCCTACTGCTTCAGGCAATAGGTTTATCTTGGTGGTAGTGGACCTTGCCACAAGATATCCTGAAGCTATTCCTTTAAGGACCACTACAGCTCCTGCAGTGGCAAAGGCCCTCCTGGGAATATTTTCCAGGGTGGGCTTCCCAAAGGAAGTAGTATCAGACAGGGGAAGCAATTTCATGTCTGCATACTTAAAGGCCATGTGGAAGGAGTGTGGTGTAACGTACAAGTTCACAACACCCTATCATCCACAAACAAATGGACTGGTGGAGAGATTTAATAAAACTCTCAAAGGCATGATTATGGGTCTCCCTGAAAAACTCCGCAGGAGATGGGATATCCTTCTACCATGCCTCCTTTTTGCCTACAGGGAGGTACCCCAGAAAGGAGTGGGCTTCAGCCCCTTTGAACTTCTTTTTGGACACCCTGTTAGGGGTCCACTCACACTTGTAAAGGAGGGTTGGGAACAACCTTTAAAAGCTCCTAAGCAGGATATTGTGGACTATGTACTTGGCCTCAGATCAAGGATGGCTGAGTACATGAAAAAGGCCAGTAAAAACCTTCAGGCCAGCCAAGAGCTCCAGAAGCAATGGCATGATCAGAAGGCTGTTTTGGTTCAGTACCAACCAGGGCAGAAAGTGTGGGTCTTGGAGCCTGTGGCCCCAAGAGCACTCCAAGATAAATGGAGTGGACCCCACACAATTGTTGAAAAGAAGGGTGAAGTCACCTACTTGGTTGACTTAGGCACTGCCAGGAGCCCCCTTAGGGTGCTCCATGTCAACCGCCTGAAACCCTACTATGACAGGGCTGATCTCACCCTGCTCATGGCAACTGATGAGGGACAGGAAGAAGACAGTGATCCTCTACCTGATCTCTTCTCTTCCACAGAACAAGATGCTCTTGTGGAAGGTGTAGTTTTGGCAGATTGTCTTACTGCTGAGCAGAAAGACCATTGCATAAATCTCCTAGGACAATTTTCAGAACTCTTCTCTACTGTGCCAGGCACCACTTCTTGGTGTGAGCACACTATAGATACTGGAGACAGTTTACCTGTCAAAAGTAAGATCTATAGGCAGCCTGACCATGTCAGGGACTGCATAAAGCAAGAAGTTCAGAAAATGTTGGAACTAGGAGTGGTTGAGCACTCTGACAGTCCATGGGCTTCTCCTGTGGTACTGGTACCAAAACCCAATTCTAAAGATGGAAAGAAGGAAATGCGGTTTTGTGTAGACTATAGAGGTCTCAACTTGGTAACCAAAACTGATGCTCACCCTTTACCCAGGGCAGATGAGCTTATAGATACACTGGCATCTGCCAAGTATCTAAGCACTTTTGATTTGACTGCAGGGTATTGGCAGATCAAATTATCAGAAGAGGCTAAATCTAAGACTGCATTTTCTACCATTGGAGGACATTACCAGTTTACTGTAATGCCTTTTGGTTTGAAAAATGCACCTGCCACTTTTCAAAGGTTGGTGAACACAGTCCTGCAAGGGCTGGAAGCTTTCAGTGCAGCATATTTGGACGATATAGCTGTCTTTAGCTCCAGCTGGGATGATCACCTGGTCCACCTATGGAAAGTTTTGGAGGCCCTGCAAAAGGCAGGCCTCACTATCAAGGCTTCAAAGTGCCAGATAGGGCAGGGTAAGGTGGTTTATCTGGGACACCTTGTTGGTGGGGAACAGATTGCACCACTTCAGGGGAAAATCCAAACAATTATTGATTGGGTTCCCCCTACCACACAGACTCAGGTGAGAGCCTTCCTAGGCCTCACTGGGTACTACAGGAGGTTCATTAAGAACTATGGCTCCATTGCAGCCCCTCTTAATGACCTCACATCCAAGAAAATGCCTAAAAAGGTATTATGGGCAGCAAACTGTCAGAAAGCTTTTGAGGAGCTGAAGCAGGCCATGTGCTCTGCACCTGTCCTGAAAAGCCCTTCTTACTCTAAAAAATTCTATGTCCAAACTGATGCATCTGAATTAGGAGTAGGGGCAGTCCTATCACAACTTAATTCTGAGGGCCAGGATCAACCTGTTGCTTTTATTAGTAGAAGGTTGACCCCTAGAGAAAAGCGTTGGTCTGCCATTGAGAGGGAGGCCTTTGCTGTGGTCTGGGCTCTGAAGAAGTTGAGGCCATACCTGTTTGGCACTCACTTCATTGTTCAGACAGACCACAAACCTCTACTTTGGCTAAAACAAATGAAAGGTGAAAATCCTAAATTGTTGAGGTGGTCCATATCCCTACAGGGAATGGACTATACAGTGGAACATAGACCTGGGAGTAGCCACTCCAATGCAGATGGACTCTCCAGATATTTCCACTTAGACAATGAAGACTCATCAGGTCATGGCTAGTCTTATTGTCCTTCGTTTGGGGGGGGGTTGTGTAGGAAAGTACCATCTTGCCTGGCATGTTACCCCCATTTTTCACTGTATATATGTTGTTTTAGTTGTATGTGTCACTGGGACCCTGGTAACCCAGGGCCCCAGTGCTCATAAGTGTGCCTGAATGTGTTACCTGTGTAGTGACTAACTGTCTCACTGAGGCTCTGCTAATCAGAACCTCAGTGGTTATGCTCTCTCATTTCTTTCCAAATTGTCACTGACAGGCTAGTGACCATTTTTACCAATTTACATTGGCTTACTGGAACACCCTTATAATTCCCTAGTATATGGTACTGAGGTACCCAGGGTATTGGGGTTCCAGGAGATCCCTATGGGCTGCAGCATTTCTTTTGCCACCCATAGGGAGCTCAGACAATTCTTACACAGGCCTGCCACTGCAGCCTGAGTGAAATAACGTCCACGTTATTCCACAGCCATTTTACACTGCACTTAAGTAACTTATAAGTCACCTATATGTCTAACCTTTACCTGGTAAAGGTTAGGTGCAAAGTTACTTAGTGTGAGGGCACCCTGGCACTAGCCAAGGTGCCCCCACATTGTTCAGAGCCAATTCCCTGAACTTTGTGAGTGCGGGGACACCATTACACGCGTGCACTACATATAGGTCACTACCTATATGTAGCTTCACAATGGTAACTCCGAATATGGCCATGTAACATGTCTATGATCATGGAATTGCCCCCTCTATGCCATCCTGGCATAGTTGGCACAATCCCATGATCCCAGTGGTCTGTAGCACAGACCCTGGTACTGCCAAACTGCCCTTCCTGGGGTTTCACTGCAGCTGCTGCTGCTGCCAACCCCTCAGACAGGCAGCTGCCCTCCTGGGGTCCAGCCAGGCCTGGCCCAGGATGGCAGAACAAAGAACTTCCTCTGAGAGAGGGTGTGACACCCTCTCCCTTTGGAAAATGGTGTGAAGGCAGGGGAGGAGTAGCCTCCCCCAGCCTCTGGAAATGCTTTGTTGGGCACAGAGGTGCCCAATTCTGCATAAGCCAGTCTACACCGGTTCAGGGACCCCTTAGCCCCTGCTCTGGCGCGAAACTGGACAAAGGAAAGGGGAGTGACCACTCCCCTGACCTGCACCTCCCCTGGGAGGTGTCCAGAGCTCCTCCAGTGTGCTCCAGACCTCTGCCATCTTGGAAACAGAGGTGCTGCTGACACACTGGACTGCTCTGAGTGGCCAGTGCCACCAGGTGATGTCAGAGACTCCTGCTGATAGGCTCCTTCAGGTGTTAGTAGCCTATCCTCTCTCCTAGGTAGCCAAACCCTCTTTTCTGGCTATTTAGGGTCTCTGTCTCTGGGGAAACTGCAGATAACGAATGCACGAGCTCATCCGAGTTCCTCTGCATCTCCCTCTTCACCTTCTGATAAGGAAACGACCGCTGACCGCGCTGGAAGCCTGCAAACCTGCAACATAGTAGCAAAGACGACTACTGCAACTCTGTAACGCTGATCCTGCCACCTTCTCGACTGTTTTCCTGCTTGTGCATGCTGTGGGGGTAGCCTGCCTCCTCTCTGCACCAGAAGCTCCGAAGAAATCTCCCGTGGGTCGACGGAATCTTCCCCCTGCAACCGCAGGCACCAAAAAGCTGCATTACCGGTCCCTTGGGTCTCCTCTCAGCACGACGAGCGAGGTCCCTCGAATCCAGCGACTCTGTCCAAGTGACCCCCACAGTCCAGTGACTCTTCAGTCCAAGTTTGGTGGAGGTAAGTCCTTGCCTCACCTCGCTGGGCTGCATTGCTGGGAACCGCGACTTTGCAAGCTACTCCGGCCCCTGTGCACTTCTGGCGGAAATCCTTTGTGCACAGCCAAGCCTGGGTCCACGGCACTATAACCTGCATTGCACGACTTTCTAAGTTGGTCTCCGGCGACGTGGGACTCCTTTGTGCAACTTCGGCGAGCACCGTTTCACGCATCCTCATAGTGCCTGTTTCTGGCACTTCTCCGGGTACTACCTGCTTCAGTGAGGGCTCTTTGTCTTGCTCGACGTCCCCTCTCTCTTCAGGTCCAATTTGCGACCTCCTGGTCCCTCCTGGGCCCCAGCAGCGTCCAAAAACGCCAAACGCACGATTTGCGCCTAGCAAGGCTTGTTGGCGTCCTTCCGGCGGGAAATCACTTCTGCACGACTCTCCAAGGCGAGAGGGATCCGTCCACCAAAGGGGAAGTCTCTAGCCCTTTATGTTCCTGCAGAAACCTCAGCTTCTTCTGTCCAGTCGAAGCTTCTTTGCACCCGCAGCTGGCATTTCCTGGGCATCTGCCCATCTCCGACTTGCTTGTGACTTTTGGACTTGGTCCCCTTGTTCCACAGGTACCCTAGATTGGAAATCCACAGTTGTTGCATTGCTGGTTTGTGTCTTTCCTGCATTATTCCTCTAACACGACTATTTTGTCCTTAGGGGAACTTTAGTGCACTTTGCACTCACTTTTCAGGGTCTTGGGGAGGGTTATTTTTCTAACTCTCACTATTTTCTAATAGTCCCAGCGACCCTCTACAAGGTCACATAGGTTTGGGGTCCATTCGTGGTTCGCATTCCACTTTTGGAGTATATGGTTTGTGTTGCCCCTATCCCTATGTTTCCCCATTGCATCCTATTGTAACTATACATTGTTTGCACTGTTTTCAAAGACTATACTGCATATTTTTACTATTGTGTATATATATCTTGTGTATATTTCCTATCCTCTCACTGAGGGTACACTCTAAGATACTTGGGCATATTGTCATAAAAATAAAGTACCTTTATTTTTAGTATAACTGTGTATTGTGTTTTCTTATGATATTGTGCATATGACACTAAGTGGTACTGTAGTAGCTTCACACGTCTCCTAGTTCAGCCTAAGCTGCTCTGCTAAGCTACCATTATCTATCAGCCTAAGCTGCTAGACACCCTATACACTAATAAGGGATAACTGGGCCTGGTGCAAGGTGCAAATACCCCTTGGTACTCACTACAAGCCAGTCCAGCCTCCTACAGCCACAGAGGGTTGTTGTTTGTGTGCAGTATCTATCCTGGAATTTGACATTGCGGGGCAGTGCTACATTGTTGTTGGTGGCAGTGGGTATGGGTTCAGGTCTGGCACTGGGTGCTGTGCAAGTTGGACCATTGGGTTGGTATGTGTTGTTAATGTGTGTAGGTATTGGCCATTTGGTTGTGGACCTGGATGGCATATCTGCCTTGGATTCCGGTTCCTACAGTGCATTTGTGTGGAGATGGCATCTGTGACTCCTACAGTGATTATTGTCCCTGTCTTGCTCTACTTTCAGGACAATGTTGTGGTGTTCTGTGGTTCCTGCTTGGACTGTTGCCTCCAGTGATACATATGTTCTGCCACTGCCTGCTACACGTCTGTCCTCCTGGGATATTGCTTCCCCCTCTGTTATGCTCCCATGAATGTGCTGGACGATGGGTTGGCAGTTGTACACGTATTGCCAGTTGCATGCATACTCATGACAAATAAATAAGTAGACATGAACTGTGCTAAAGTGTTGTTTATTTGGTATGTACAAGTGTGAGGGTCGATGAGTGGTGTCATGGCGGCGGAGATCATCAGAGTGGTGAGTCCAGCTGTAGGTAGTCCAGGTCCAGTGTGCTGGCTATGGGTAGATGGAGATATGGAAGTGGATGGTCGATAGAGTGTCACAGTCACACACAAAGGAGAATGTTCAGGAGAGGGTCACTTCTTGGTAGTGGTCATGGTATGGCCATCATGTCCAGCTGGATGTCTACTTGGACGTCCTCACTTGCGTGTGGGTTACTCAGCTACAGTGGTTGGGATGCTGGTGTCCTGCGAGTCCTGTGGCGGAGCCTCCATGCCACAGTCTGCCACTGACGTGGACACTGTGATGGGATGTGACCAGTGGTAGGGACCTGCTGGTGGGTGGTGGACTCATGAATAACAGTGGTCAGGTCCCTGAGCACCCCTACTATGGAGGCCATGGTGGTATTACAGGCCTGCCACTACTGCATGGCCACCTGATGGAATTGCCCTTGCAGCCGCTGGGTCTCCTGCACAGTAGCGAGGATTTGGTCCACTGTGTCCAGAGTGTGCTGGTATACACCCAAGACCTGATTGAGGCCCTCCTGGGCAGTCAGTTGGTGTGGCTGTCCAGCCCCTTGTCCCACAGTTTCCCTCCCTCTACCCCTGGCCTATGGTGCCTGTGCCCCTGCCACAGTGTGCCTACTCCCAGTAGCAGCAGGGCCTTCATTTTCTAGGGTGGCTCTCCCTGACTCTGGCATCTGTACTACAAGGCACACGTCTGGTTGATGGATCCCCATGGGTAGTGGTGTCCAATATGTCCAGGGTGGGTGTGTCATTGGTGGACTGTCCAGTGGCCCCAGATGGCCCAGGCAAGAAGTCCTCATCCAGATAACCAGTGGGGCCTTCATCCTGGGGAGGACTGTCTGAGCCTGTCATTCCCTGCAGGGTGTCAGTGGAATGGGTATCTGTGGAAGGATATGGTAGGTGTAAGTTGTGTGACTGTAGTTGTTATGTCCCTTTTGTGATGCATGCAGTGGCTCGATTAGCTTCCCAGTGCTGGCATTGACAGCTGCTGCACTGCAGACATTGATTTGGTTAGGATTGTGGGTGCTGTGGTTCTTCACATTGTGGTTGACGTCCATGATGTTGGGGTGTGTGTGTGGGGATGGTGGGAGTGGGGTAGGGTGACATGCAGAGGAGGGGTGTGGGGTGTTTTAGACAGGAGCAGTGGGTTGGGTAGCAGTGGTTTAGAGAGTGGTGGGGAGCCATGCTGAGCATAGGTGGTTGGTATGTGGAAGGTATTGCTGACTTACCAGAGTCGAGCCCTCCGCTGATGCCAGTCAGGCCCTCGGGATGCAAGATGTCCAGGACCTTCTCCTCCCAGGATGTCAACTGATGGGGAGGAGCTGGGGGGCCACCGGCTGTCTTGTTTCTGGATATCCTCTGCCTGGATGCCATGGATCGTACCTTCCCCCTGAGTTAATTCCACCTCTTTCTGATGTCCTCCCTTGTGTGTATGTTGGAACCAGTGGCACATAGAATGTGTGCACGCTTATGGATACCTCTCAAACAAACAGACCTGAGAGACGGACAACACTTGTCGCAAGAGAACTTGACAGGTACAACATCCAGATTCCAGCCCTCGGCAAGACCAGGTTCCCAGACGAAGGCTAGCTGACAGAAGTCAAAGCCGGATACACCTTTTCCTGGAGTGGCCAAAGCAGCGATGAATGTCGTGAAGCAGGAGTGGGTTTTTCCATTAGATCTAATCTGATCAGCAAATTAGCCAGCCTCCCAAAATGATTCAACAATCGACTCATGTTTCTGTAGCCCCCACTCAAAGGAAAGCGCCATGCCACCTTCATCAGTGCATATGCCCCCAACATGACAAACCCAGAGGAGATCAAAGGCAATGAAGACTTGGTGTCCATCATAGCATCTGTGTCCAAGGAAGACAAGCTTGTCATCTTAGGCAACTTCAATGACAGATTTGGTGCAGACTACCAGACATGGGAGGGAGTCATTGGGGGAAATGGAGTCAGCAAAAGCAACAGCAATGGTCATCTACTTTTGAAGACCTGTGCAGCTCATGACCTGTTGTTCACAAACACAGTCTTCCATCTATGCAACTGTAATAAGACGTCCTGGAAGCACCCACGTAGCAAGCACTGGCATCTCATCTTCCGTCATAGTAAGGAGAAGGGACAGGTATGATGTTAGAGCGACTAAGACCATGAGCGGCACAGTCTGCTGGACAGACCATAGACTCATACTCTCAAAAGTCAATATGCACATCCAGCAGAGGTGGAGCCCACAGGGGAAAAAGATCAATAGGCGACTGAATGTCAGCAAGTTAGAACGGCACTTTGCCTGTGAATGTGATTTGCTGGGTTTGCGTCCAGTTGCTGCTTCTGCTTCAAAGAGGACACAGACTGGACTTTGTGGTATATTCCTCCTTGTGAAGTGTCTCCAAGGGCTTTGACTAAGCTTGCCTCCTGTTCTGAAGTCGCAGGGCCATCAAAGACTTCCCCTGCCAGTACCTGGACTCTCTGTTGAGACTCCTACCCAGCCAAGTTGTGCCCTATCCAGTCCTTGGGCCCTTGAAAGGTGAATCTGGTGGAACCAAGGCGGAAATCCACACACAGGAGTCGTGTGGAGAAAGATTTGACACATCACCTGCAAAGAAACTGTAAAAACGACGCACAACCTGCATTGCGGCTGAGAAATTGACTCACCACCTGCATCGCGGCTGGGAAATCAACACATTTACTGCATCATGGCTGGAGAAATGACAAAACGCCTGCTTGCAGCAGCTGAAATCGGCACGAGCCTCACCCAGCACAGTTCCTTATCACTGCAGCTGGATTTTGCACGCTTCATGGCTGGGCATCGAAATCAACGTGAACCTACCCGGACCTGAGGTGCCCGTCTGGAAATCGACGCATTGCTCTCTTGCAGGAGAGAAAAAACAAAGCATTGCCTACCTGACCAGAGAAGAAACGACGTGCGGCCTCACTTGCGAGTAAGGAATCAACCAATCTCTGACTTTTCCGATGCAAGCTCTCCCGTCTGGCTTTATTTTTGATGCAAACTAGGTACTTTGTGTAACATCAATGCATCCATTGTTTCCTATGCCGTAAGACTCTTTTTAATTTAAAAATTAATAACTTTACTTGTGTGTGTTGGATTTTTGTTGTATTGGTCTTGTTTGAATTAGATAAATATTGGCTATTTTTCTAAACAAGTGTGGTGTCTATTTCGTAGTGTTTTTACTGTATTACTGTGTGTTTCGGTACAAATTCTTTACACATTGACTTTGAGATAAGCCTGACTGCTAGTGCCAAGCTACCAAGAGGGTGAGCAGGAGTTATCTTAAGTGTATATCTCTCTTGCCCTGACTAGAGTGTGAGTCCTTGCTTGGACAGAGTGCAAACTGACTGCCAATCAGAGACCCCATTTCTAACACGTCCTATCATTTGCATTTGTCAACTTAATGTTTTATTTCTTCTTTTTATACTGTAGTAGTTCAAAGCTTTTGGTTTCCTTGGTGGCGACTCCCACTTGCAGTTTCATCAGTGATAGATCAGCCGTTTGTGTAGGTGTATGTGTTTGTCAAGAAACCCTTTTTTGAAAATGTGAGTATAAAGATCATTCTGTGATTTATATTGAAAGTTTTTTTCTAGATCATTATTTGTCAATAGTTATTTTGACTGCTTGATACAGCCACAGTTGGTTGAGTAGGAATTTGACACAGTGTTAATTATTCGTGTTTTGCTGTTGTATTTTATTAGTAAGCATTATGGCTGCCCATAGGCTGACTGCCTAGAAGGTGGTTGTTTTGTTTTTTGAATGTGCCCCTGAACATAGCTCTGCGACTGACTCTGCATCTGAGGCACAGGATTGACTTGATGATTCTGGCAGGGAATTTTCTGCCTCAGAGGAAGCATCTGATAATGAATCCACTATTAGTGCTGATGAAGTGCCTCTTGTAGAGAAGGACACTGATATGCAGTAGAGCAGCAAGATCAAGCTGGGGTTGCAGGCAGGGACTGGAAGAATTCCCATTGGAAGTGCTGAACCCTGGATTACCCTTAATATGGTGCAGCCTGTTTTGTCTGCCTTTAGTGGTGTTGCAGGGTGTAAAGTCATAACAGAGAACTTTTTGCATGCCAGTTTTTCCATTTGTTTATTGATGATGTATTTTGGGATAATAATGTTGTGCAGACTATTGTATGCAGTACAGTTTTTGAGGGACACCAGTGCCACACTTTAGCCCCACTCTAGAGCTACCCAGAGGACTGCCACCAGTCTCCATGAGATTAGGTAGTTCTGCGGTATAACTTTGTTGATGGGATTGCTAACAAAGCCATCACTGTTTTTATACTGGTCTACTAGTCCCCTGATGGCAACTGCTATATTTACAGCAACAATGTATCAAGACCAGTATTTGCTTCTGCTCTGCAGCAGATGCTGCATTTTGTGGATATGCTATAGCATTGCCCCAACATCACCCTGGTTGTGACTGTCTCTTCAAGATTCGGCCTGGTCCTGACCATTTAGTAGATTGTTTCTCAGAGATCTGTGTTCCAGGGAAAGATACACCTGTGGATGAGTCTCCAGTCCTGTTCAAAGGCTATTTGTTTTTAATTTCAAGGTGTACACTGGTAGAACCTGCCAGAAGACTTTTTAATAAAGATCACCATTGATATGTGGACAGTTTCTACACAGGTGCACAATTATTCAAGGAAGTATTAAAGGTGTGCAATGTGGAATGGGTCACAATCTAACTGAAAAGGTTACCTGAAAGAGCTTGGGTGTAAAAGAGGGCTTTGCACAGTAATGAACATCTTACTTTGAAATTTCAGACAGCTGAGATGTCCACATGCTCACAACTATACATGATGAAAGCATTGCACCTGTGACTGTTTGGGGTCAGGTAGCATAAGTGCGTAAACCTGTGTGCATTTTAGACCACAACAGGAACATGGCAAACGTGGCTGCAGTAGATTAAAAGTTGAACCCTTGCAATGCTGCTTCGAAGTCATACACCTGGTACAATAATTTGGATGTTTATTTATTTCTTTAACATCCTTCAATGCTTATGTTGCTTTCAAGGATAGTTCTCCAGATTTCAAGATGAGTTTTTTTCAGCGTCAGCAACGTGTAATAGACACCCTTGTTGAAGTTGAGCAGGCAAGTGTTACTTGAGTCAGAGTGGTGGACGATGTGGCTAGATTGAAAGATCGTACTTTCCTGAATACATTCCTCCAACATCCAAAAAATACTTTTTTTTATCAGATATGTTGAGTTTGTGTCTGAAAAAAAGTACGAAAGGAGAGTTGTATGTACTGCCCCACGCACCCTTCTAATCCTGGCCTATGCATGCCCACTTTTTTTAGATTGTACAATACACAACTCAAGTATTGAGAGCAAACATGACAGTAAAGAAAACTGACTGTGGTCTGCACTGCTATATATTTTCTGTTTATATATGTGATTGGGAGTAGTTTGATGTGCTTAGTTACACCATGTGTATGTAGTCATTTGGTATTTCATCTTTTAGCAATATTTGAAAAAAATGCTGTTTTTAGTTGGATGTTTTATTTTTTCCTGGCGGTGCTTTGTGTGTGTATCATCTGTACATTGTGGGAGTGTCCTGGAAATTATAGTGGTGTGGAGCTACATGGTGATGTCTGAGTGGGGTTTGGCTGTTATTATGTGTGGCTGGTGCCTGGCTTTGGGGACTGGTGTGTGGCTGCCTGCAAATGTGTAGTGACCAGCAGCAAGCAACCACACAAATACAAAGCCACCAAATTGTTAGTCCACACATTCCACCAGCCTCTAGGTGGTACGATTGTTGTGTCTAATCTGGTATCTGGCTGGTGGTATATGTGAATGGTGGTGTGTGTTTGTGGCCTCAGGCTGGTGGTGTGTGTCAGTTAGCATTTGGCTGGCAGTGTGTGCAGTGACCTGTTGCTGATCACAGTGATGAGCTCTTCAATGGCGCCATTTGTTGATGTGGCTGGTGGTATGAATGGTTTTGTGAGTGTGAGACATGAACGGTGTCCAGTAAAGTTGTTGGTGCCTTGTCCTGGCTTTACAGCTCAAAAGCTATGAGTCACTGATTAAGTATTCTGGAATATTAATTATCTTATTAACTGTGTTTTTTACATTTTCATTTTGATGAAATATTTTGTTAATGACATTTACATTTTGAACCTTTCACTCACCCTCGATTCTAGTCCAACCAGTATGTGGGTGTACTTGAGTTGTAGATGGTTATCAATTAATATTTGCCCTTTCTGTCTTCCTCTGCCAGGGTGTACATTGTCTCAAAGGAATATCTACCAATACACAGATATCTTTGTAAACTGGACATCAGGGGCTGCAGGGAATTGTGTCTTGTGTGGTTCACACAAGGTTTTCTTACCCAAAAGGCCTTGAAAATTTCAAACATAGGATAGAAAACATATTTTCTTCATTTTTCTGTGACTCAAAGTACTGGAATCTGTGGAGTGCATCAGATTTCCTGCCACCCAGAGTGCCCACATGTCTTCTGATAGAAATTGTGGCTCTCTGCAGATTTCACTACTTTCCATCACAAAATTGTGAAGAAAATTTGTTTTTAGTCAAAGTTTGATGTTTGCAAGAACTTAGGACTTAGATTCCGGTATGGGTACCCACAAATTCAGAGATGTACAAACACACACTGCTCTTAACCTCAGTACCACATGTCTATTTCAGAAATATATAAATTTCATGGATAACTATTTTTCAGTCTTTATATTTTACTGTCTTAATTGCTTTATACCCAGTACACAATGGAAAACCATTGTAAGGTGCAGTTCAGTTGTTGGCTTTGGGTACCTTCGGTTGTTGGAAAATAAAAGTCTATATATCCCCGCAACCTTTAGGGTCTAGTGGACATAATAGTGTATTGCTTTTGTAAATCTGCCATTGTGACAAGTTCTTCCAAAGGAAAACATTGTCACACATGGACTATTTTTCTTCTCATTTAAAATATTCTTCTAATTTCAACAGTTGGTTTTGTTGGGTAAACCTTGAAGGATCTGCACAAATGACCCCCTGCTTATCTCAGAATTCCATCTACTTTTCAGAAAATGTATAGCTTTCTGGAATCATCCATGGGTCTTGCCCAGGTTTCTACCACAACTGGAAGTAGGTTGAAAGCACAAAAAGTAGGACAACCGACCTAACTCTTTGAAAAAAATGACAAAACTGTGGTAAATAATAGGTTCTTTGGTTCTGCATTGCTCCTAAAAGCTGGTAAAATTATGACTTTAGCACACCAATCCATTTGTTAATGCCATTTTTAGAAAAAAAGACACTTTTATATGAAGCAATGTTTTCCTATTTTTCCCCAAGACTCCGACTTTAGCTATATTTTACCTATTTTCTCAGTCTCCTCCAGGAGACTCCACAAACTCTGGGCACCTTTGGAATCTCCTGGACGTTAGATAATAGGACACAATTATGGCATTGATACCTTCTGTGGATAAAAAGGTATGGAGGCCTGCATGCAAACTACACCAAATGTCAAAAAAGGGCTTAGGATTTCAGAATGAAAAGGCTTAGCAGCCAAGGAGTTATCAGTACATACAGTTTTTATAAAAAGATACTTCTGATGGATACACCTACCTGTGGATTCCTCACCTAAAGAATTCTCCCCTCGCGCCAGCCCTCAACGGAAATTTCTTCTAGCTCTGCACGTCGACGATGACGTCACAATCACCCGACTCCACGCGGCGCCACATGACATCATCCAGGCAATAAGAAGCCCTCTTCAACGTGCAGACGTCAGTTCCCTTTTTTCCGTGCCCGAGTAACGGTTAATTCTTCGAGGCTCACAGGGAGCTATTGTTTCCAACGATGGTTACAATGTCGCAGCCAAGAAAATCCGGCATCAAACCTTGTAGCCAGTGCGGTGGTCGAATGTCGGTTACCGACCCCCACGAAAATTGCCTCTGGTGCCTTAGTTCCGACCATCAGGTCGAGTCATGTGGCTCATGTCAGCGCATGAATCCCAAGGCACTTAAAGAGAGGGAGGCGAAATTGTGCTTGGCTTGGTCCAAGAAGAAGAAGGAGAGGCGTCATCGGAGGGAGTCTTCTTCGAGATCCTCGAGGTCTCGTCACCATCGTAGTGACACTCGGCGCCGTCACGAATCTCGGCGCCGATTGAGCAAGGGACGGTCCAGGTCAATATCGGCCTCTCCGTCAGCTCGGCGTCGTCCGACGTGGGAGATAAGCCCGACCGTCACCCCTCCGCCTCCTACGACCCCAACGTCACCCGGGTCGGTCTTTGAGGTCGAGCCTCCCCAGAGGCCAGAAGGTTCTCCTGGCCAGGAGTTACCTGGACCTTCCTCAGCGTCTATGCCGGCGCCGGTGCAGCAGCAGCAATACCCGGCTTTCCCGGCTCCAGGAACGGATCCTGCAGCGTTTTTTAACGTAATGTTTAACATTTTTGCTTCCATGACGCCGGGTGGGAGTCATGCAGGTCCGTCTGGCCCTCTGGCCTATGATTTGGGTGTTCCGGCGTCTTATCGATCAACGCCTTTCACCCCATTTTTATCTGCTGCACCTGAAGCGGCGCCGATGCCTAGGACGTCGCCCAGGCCGACTACACCTGCTACGGCACCGTTGGATTTGCCTCGGATCCGATCGACGTCTAAGAATCCTATGCAGTCAGAGCTTCCGGCTTTGGACGGATCTGAGGTTCGGCGCCGACAAAGATGTTCGGCGTCGACCAACGCCTTATCGACTCCAGGCTTGGAGTCAAGGCTTAAATCAAGACATCTGGCTCTTCGACTTTTGGAGGAAGAAGATTACGCAAGACAACACCTGGAGGAAGGTGAAGTTTTGGAGCCCTCTGGTGACTTCCAGGGACTGGATACAGACAGTGGCTTGGACACTACCCCAGAATGGGATCTAGCTTCCCCTGGAGAGATCACAGAGGAAGCTGCTTCATTCCACGCAGTCATTCGGAAGGCTGCAGACTTTTTGGACCTTCCCCTTCCTACTGCGGAGGTCAAAAGAAATTTATTGACAGAGGTTTTACACCCGGCTTCTGCTTCTGCTGAGCCTCTTTTGCCCTTCAATGAGGCTCTGCTGGACCCCATTAAGGACATCTGGTTGAAACCTGTGTCCACCGCTGCGGTCAACAGAGCGGTGGCTCGTCGCTATAGGACGGCGCCTGGTGATCCGGTGTTTCTCTCCAGACAGCCAACTCCGGAGAGTCTAGTGGTGCAAGCCTCTTGTTCGTCCAGATCCTCGCCTTGCTCGTTTCCTGGGACACCTGCGGACAGGGAGTCAAAAAAGTCATTAAAATCTTCAAATGCAACTTGCATACTGGGGCGTTACATCCATGCCCTTATGGAAGAGGCGAAGGGCCACCCTAGTTTGTCTCAGGAGATGTTGCAGCTGTTGGCGGATGCTCATGCGGCTGCGACTCAGGTGATCCAGTCGGGATTGGATACATCGGACTCGGTGGCTAGGGCTATGGGCACAACCATAGTTTCTAGACGGCAGCTTTGGCTACGGTCATCTGGCTTCTCGCCGGACGTGCAGGCCACACTTCTTGATCTTCCTTTTGATGGGGAGAGGCTCTTCGGCACAAAGGCTGACTCTGCCCTGGAACGTTTTAAGGAAAGCAGAGTGACTGCAAGATCTTTGGGACTCCAGTCGTCAGCCTCATCCTCCTTTAGAGGTTTTCGGAGGTTTAAAGGATTTGGACGTGGTTCCTTTCGTGGAAGATTGCAAGGACCACAACAATCTGCTTCTACCCTGCCATACAGATCCTTCAGGGGCAGGGGCAGAGTCCGTACGAGAGGAGCCACCTTGCAGCACTCTTTCTCTTCCTCGGGAGGGGTGCAGCAAGGTAAGCAGCCGTAGTCCTCCTCTACTCCCTGTCCACTTGTCTCCGGTAGGGGGGAGACTTGCCCATTTTCTTCCAATGTGGGAGGTTATAACATCGGACTCCTGGGTCATCGACATTGTGAAGAAGGGGTAAGCTCTTCCCTTTCGGGAATTCCCTCCTACCTTCCCTCCCCGCCCATCCTTCTGTTCGGAAGACCATCTTCTCCTATTACAGCAGGAGGTATTATCCCTATTGACAAAAGGTGCGATAGAGTTGGTTCCCGAGCAAGAGAGGGATCAGGGTTGTTATTCAAGATACTTCCTGATTCCCAAAAAGGATGGTCGGCTGAGACCGATTTTGGACTTGAGGATTTTGAATTGGTTCCTCAAACAGAAAAAAATCAAAATGCTGACCCTCTCACAGGTTCTTTTGATGTTGAACGAAGGGGACTGGATGGTGTCGGTTGATTTGCAGGACGCGTATTTTCATATTCCGATCCTCAAATCGCACAGGAAGTATCACCGGTTTGTGGTGGGATCGCAGCATTATCAGTTTGCGGTCCTCCCTTTTGGTCTTACTTCAGCACCTCGAGTCTTCACAAAGGTGATGGCGGTGGTAGCAGCAGAGCTCAGAAGAAGGGGGATAGCTGTGTTTCCCTATCTGGACGATTGGTTGATCAAAGCCAAAACTCCGGAGCTCGTGCGGTGCCATCTCGAGTCGACGACTCAATTGTTGTACAACCTGGGTTTTTCAGTCAATGTACCCAAATCTCACCTGGAGGCCTCTCCACGCCTCCTGTTCATAGGGGCATAATTGGACATGACATTGAATAGGGCCTTTCCTCCGCCCCAGCGGGTTCAAGACATACAGGCGTTGATTCCAATGTTTCGAAATGGAGCGGTAGTTCCAGTCCTCAAGGTCCTTCGTCTGCTCGGTCTGTTCGCTTCTTGCATACTGTTGGTCACTCATGCACGCTGGCACATGAGAGCTCGTCAGTGGTGCGTCCGCAGGCAGTGGTTTCAGCACAAAGGGGATCTCAAGGATTCAATAAAGATCTCCAGAGACACTGCAGTGGATCTTCCATGGTGGGCAGTGGTCGACAACCTGTCTCAAGGAAGGCCGTTCTCGCTGCCACTTCCAGTGGCCACAGTAGTAATGGATGCTTCCACTCTAGGGTGGGGAGCTCATCTGGGGGACCTGGAGATCAAAGGCCTTTGGTCTCCAGGGGAACAGAGGTTACACATCAATCTGTTAGAGTTGCGGGCAGTACGTCTGGCTCTCAAGGCCCTCCTTCCTTCCATTCGCGGTCAGTCAATCCAGGTTCTGACGGACAACATGACCGCGATGTGGTATATAAACAAACAGGGAGGAGTGGGGTCGTATCTTCTCTGCAGAGAAGCTCTTTGTCTCTTGTCCTGGCTTCAGGAACACAAGATCTTCTTGATTGCACATCATTTGGCCGGAGTCCTGAACGTGCGTGCAGACATTCTCAGTCGACGCAGCTCGGTCGATCACGAGTGGCGCCTTCATCCAGATCTAGTTCTGGGTATCTTCCGGATGTGGGGATATCCACAAATAGATCTGTTTGCAACTCAAGAGAATGCGCAGTGTCTGCGATTTTGCAGCCTCCAGTATCCGGTGCAAGGAGCTTTGGGGGACGCGTTTCAGATGTCCTGGAAGGGTCAGTTGCTTTATGCATTTCCCCGCATACCCTTGATTCCTCGAGTTCTCAGGAAGATCCGCAAAGACCGAGCTCAAGTCATCTTAATAGCTCCGGATTGGCCGAGATGAACAGCTCTTCTTTGGATACGTGGGGAAGAGGAAAGGTAGAGCGGTCCACAAGAGAACGCTATCCAGGTGGGTCATTCTATGTATTAAGTTCTGCTATTCTTTGGCGAAGAGAGATCCACCTGTGGGGCTTCGTGCCCATTCCACCAGAGCCAAAGCAACTTCATCGGCTTTGGCTAGAGGTGTTCCTGTGGCTGACATCTGCAGGGCAGCGACCTGGGCATCCCTCCATACTTTTGCCAAACATTACTGTTTGGAATCTGAGGTTAGGAGGGATGGTCATTTTGCTCGCTCGGTGCAGCAAGATTTCTTGGTTTGACCATTCGGGCACCCACCACCGGAGGTTTTACTGCTTGGGGACTCTATTATTTAGATGAGGAATCCACAGGTAGGTGTATCCATCAGAAGAATAAGTTACTTACCTTCGGTAACGCTTTTTCTGGTGGATACAGTAACTACCTGTGGATTTCTCATGGTCCCGCCCGCCTCCCCGTTGCCTGACTGGTTAAGCCAAGATCTCTTTGGGTGCGCATCCTTGATCTTATATATATATATATATAGATATATATATATATACTGTATCTATATATCTATATATATATATATATATATATATGTATATAGATGTTTCATGTATATAATTGTGATGACTGTATATACTTTTCCTTTGCGAATTAAGATAGTTGAAGAGGACATTTTGGACTTGGATTTTACATTCATATATATATTTCTCTCTCGAATTGAGCATTCATAACTGTTATTTATAATGAGTTTTATGATAAATGTTCTGTTTTAATTCATTCTGGAAGAATGTGTACTCTTTAGGTTAAACCTCTTCGCCTCTATGGCACGTAAAAAAATGGTGATAACTGACGTCTGCACGTTGACGAGGACTTCTTATTGCCTGGATGACGTCATGTGGCGTCGCGTGGAGTTGGGCGATTGTGACATCATCGTCGACGTGCAGAGCTAGAAGAAATTTCCGTCGAGGGCTGGCGCGAGGGGAGAATTCTTTAGGTGAGGAATCCACAGGTAGTTACTGTATCCACCAGAAAAAGCGTTACTGAAGGTAAGTAACTTATTCGTCTGTACAACAATGAATTATATTAATACATTTTCAGCTATGCAAGTTCTTCTTTTTAATGTCCTTTAGAAATGGTGCTAAATTAATTTTTGCATTTAATTCTTATTTGCATCTAGTGCCCATGCTGTGTAACTACAAAGATAGCTCTGCTGTGCAAAGATTTCGGGAGAGATTTAGAGGAAGATAGTGACAAGACAGTCCTGTTATCGGGAGTGCTGCTGGACTGCCACCTAGGGCGAGGAGTACCCTGAAAGTGACATTCGTATTACTTTGAATCTTCTTACTAATACCCATGGAAGCCTCAGTCCGAGATGGAAGAGTACCTGTAGTGACAATCCTCTCTACAGGTGAGTATAATTCACATCCCATCTTGGTCAATTGACACACTTCAATACTTGTTCTAACCTAGGTGACCTTCGTTATGGAACTCCCTGAATGTAGTCGCCCATGAATGATATTTCTAGTCCTTTGCGCCTCTGTGTTCTCCTCTGGCCCATTTTTGGCATCTGTTACTTTCAGCTGCATCTCCTTGACTTGGAACCTCCTCACTCATATAACAGCAACTACCACAAACTGATCAAATCCGGACTTCACGGGCTCCCAACCTGCAACTTTCCAGACAATTCCTCTGAACATCCAGGCACATTGTCATGGTTACCTTCCATCACAAACAGTTAGATCTGAGGAACTTCACCTGCTATAAAGGTGAAAGGGATCCTCCTGATTCCTCTTCGGTCTTCCCTCCACTCGCTGAACCACACTTCCCTGGACTCTGCATATCACGTTGATCTAGCTAACCTTTTGAAAAAATGTAAAAACCTATCTTTTTAAACTGTAAACTATTTCTTTGGTTTATGGGCCCTTGACTCTGTTATGATGTCAGCACTAGGACACTTCAAGGTAAGTGTGCACTCTGCAAGCTTCAGAATACTTTATGCTTCTCTGCCAGGACTCCTGGTGGTCAAACCTTGATATTAAAAAGTCTTGTTCACTGAGACTTTTCAAGAGATATGTATGAGGAACATGTATAGTGATCAATTTATGGTGGGACCGCCATATTTCCACAAGTCCTTTATGCCTTTCTCTATTTTTATGTTTCAAGGGGCATTCTTGATGAAGATTCTTTTGTTTATGAACTAAATGATGTTACAAATCCTTTGTGGTTTGCTAATCGCATGACTTAATGAGAATGAATTTAGATAATTTGTATTCAAAATACAATATTATGAAAAACAGTGTGGATTAATGTAGGAAAATAGTGTATTAAATGTTTTTGTTTTACATTTAAAAACATATTTTTAAATATTTGATGCTTTGTCCATTAGCGAGGAAAAGAGACAGGAACCGAAATCTCTAGGAATTCATCGTCTTTGGGACACAAAATATTTATCTTGCTCTGATCATACAATTTCCCTTGCCCTTCTAATATGTTACACGGACAAAAGAGGTACTCATTGAAGATCAAAACTAAGATGGGGATAGTACTCTTTTCTTCAGTCCCATATAAGAGAATCTTAATTCACTGGAACACAAATAACACTGGTATGAATTTGTGTTATATGTAGAAGAATTTAGCAGACTCAATTACAGAAAGGAGATAACATTGTGATAGTTCCTGATATAGTTTAGGAGAAGATCCATAAGTTGGACAAAGCAATTGAAAAAAGTACATAGACAAGATTCTAGAGTGCATCCCATAAGGCACTGGTCAAAACCTTTTTCAGTTTAGCATCTCATGATAATGATGTTAAGAAAGAAAACTCACTTGTGAGGTGGTTGGTTGACACCATCAACATAGGTGTTTGTAAATTGGCATTGTGTAATTTATTTACCATACCTAAGGTCCATGTGTCCTCGTGGTTGAAAAAATGTGGTTGTAAAAATATATGGGGTATATTTAAGAGCCCCTAGCGCCTCCTTGCACCAAATTTGCATCATTCTTTTTGATGTAAACTTGGCCCAACAAGCCCAAAAACGCTGTGCCATATTTACAAAGTGGTGCAATGCTTGCTTTCCATCACTTTGTAACCCCTTGAGCCACATTATGCCTGCGCCAGGCATAATGTTTGCAAGGGGACATTCAGGCGCCAGGGGAGCCGTAAAAATGGTGCAAAGGAATCTATGAGATTCCTTTGTGCCATTTTTACCGGCATTTTTTAACACCTGCTAAGTGCAGGTATTAAACAGAGGCTCCCATTGACTACAATGGGCCTCTGTGTGCTTTGCAGGATTAGAATCATCAGTTTTGACGCTAATCCTGCAAAGCGCCAAACTACAGTAAAGAATTATGATGTTAGTCACCCTAACTACCGCCGTGGTGTGCCATATTTTAAATACAGCGCTACCGTGGTGGTGTTGGGGGGACTAAGGGGCGCAAGAAATCTGCCCCTATGTTTCTTCTGCAAATGTGTACTTGTTCAGAGAAAATAATGGACTGGATCCAGAATATAAGGTTTTCTTTGCCTGTAGGAAAGTATCATCTTTCTTGGCATGTTACCCCCATTTTTACCTGTATGTCAGTATGTTTTTGCCTGTCTCACTGGGATCCTGCTGGTCAGGACCCCAGTGCTCATAGTTTGTGGCCTAATGTGTGTGTTGTCAGTAGTGCTTAACTGTGTCACTGAGGCTCTGCTAATCAGAACCTCAGTGCTTCTAAATTTGTCACTATAGACTAGTGACTTCATTTAATAATCTCAATTTGCACAATGGACCCCCCCTTATAAGTCCCTGGTATATGGTACCTAGGTACCCAGGGCGTTGGGGGTTCCAGGAGATCCTTATGGGCTGCAGCATTTCTTTTGCCACCCATGAGGAGCTCAGACAAACCCTTTCACAGAACTGCCATTGAAGCCTGCGTGAAATAGTACACACACTATTTCACAGCCATTTTTCACTGCACTTAAGTAACTTATAAGTCACCTATATGTCTAACCTTCATTTACTGAAAGCTAGGTGCAAAGTTACTAAGTGTGAGGGCACCCTTGCACTAGCAAAGGTGCCCCCACTCTGTCCAAGGCCAATTCCCCAGACTTTGTTAGTGCGGGGATGCCATTACACTTGTGCACTACATTTAGTTCAATACCTATATGTAGCTTCACAATGGTAAACCCTAATATGTCCATGTAAGGTGTCTAAGATCATGGAGTTGTCCCCTCATTGCAAATCTGGCACTGGGGAGCCAATTCCATGCATCCTGGGGGCTTCACCATGGACCCCCAGTACCGCCAAACCAGCTCTCTGAGGCTTGCACTGCAGCTACAGCTGCTGCCACCAATAGGCAGGGATCTGCCCTCCAGGGTTCTGAGCAGCTCAGTCCCAGGAAGGCAGAACAAAGCATTTCCTTTGGGAGGAGGGTGTTCCACCCTCTCCCTTTGGAAATAGGTGTTATTGGTGTGTGAGGGGTAGCCTCCCAGAGCCTCTGGAAATGCTTTGAAGGGCACAGATGGTGCCCTCCTTGCGTGCGAGTCTACACCAGTTCAGAGACCCCCAGTCCCTGCTCTGGCACAAAACTGGACAAAGGAAAGGGGAGTGACCACTCCCCTGTCCATCACCACCCCAGGGGTGGTGCCCAGAGCTCCTCCAGTGTGTCCCAGACTTCAGCCATCTTGTTTTCCAAGGTGTGGGGACACTCTGGAGGCCTCTGAGTGGCCAGTGCCAGCAGGTGATGTCAGAAACCCCCGATGATAGGTAACCAATCCCCCTCTCAGGGCTATTCAGGGTCTCTCCTGTGGGGTTCTCTTCAGATTCTGCTTGCAAGTTTCCATCAGGAATCCTCTGAAACTACTACTTCATCCTCTGACCTCTGATCAGCTGCAGACTGCTCCAGGAACCACTGTAACTGCAACAAAGTATCCAGAAGAGCTACTTTGACTCTGCAACTTCAGCTCCAGTCAGCCACTGCAACAGTTTCCATGGTGTGCATGCTCTGGGGATTCCCTGTCTTCACCCTGCGCCAGAAGGACCATAGGATTCTCCCGTGGAGTGACGGAGTCACTTCCCTGCTCCAGCAGGCACATTCTAAGACGATAACCAGTTCTCTTGGACTCCTCTCCTGGCAACAAGAATGGTCCTTGGAACACAGGTGGTAGACCCCATCGACACAGACTGTCCTAAGGTCCTGCTGTCCAAATTTGGAGGAGGTAAGAGCTTGCGTTCCCCGTTTGCGACAGTAAACCTGTGGACCGCTTCATCTTCACCTCCTGAGGCCTCTTTGCACTATTTGCAAGAATCCTTCGTGCACAGCTTGGCCAGTTCCTCAGTACTCGATCCTGTGATGTGCAACTTGTTCTCCGGTGGCGTGGGACCTTCTTTTGTAGTGCTGAAACAACCGCAATTTGCACCTTCTTTGTACCAGTGTTCTGGGACCTTCGTGGATGCTGCCTGGTCATCTGTGGGTTCCCTTCAGTGTTGGGAGCCCCTCTGCCTCCTCAGACCGAGTTGAGGCCCCCAGGTCCCTCCCGGGTCTAGGCAGAGTCATTTTGATGCAATCCACGACATTGCTTCAACCAAGGTTTGTTGTACAAAATCAGCGCTGGCAACTCACCTGCATCCAACATCTCCACGTAGGACATCCTTTGCATCATGCAGGAACCCACAGCCATCTTCTTTGGTGCTCTTCTGCAGACTTCTTCTAATCGGAGAATTCTCTTTTGCACCATCTTCTAGGTCAGCAGGGGCTCCTGTACTTCCTGGAATCATTCAGCGACTTCTGGACTTGGTCTCCTCTCTTTACGGGTCTTCAGGTCCAGAAATCCACCATTTGTTGCTTGCAGTCTTGCTTGGTTCGTGCAATAACTCTAATCACGACTTGTAGTATGTCCTAAGGAAACTTGCAGTACTCTTACTTTCATGGGCTTTGGGTTGGGGTATTTACTTACCTTTGGTGTTTTCGTACACTCCCAAAGCCCCTCTACACACTACACTTGCCTAGGGGGGAACTTGTAATTCATATTCCACTTTCTTAGTATATGGTTTGTGTTGCTCCTAGGCCTATTGCATTCTATTGTATTTTCCACTGTTTGCACTATTCTATGACTATATACTTACCTGATTTTGGTCTCTAGTGTATATATTGTGTATAATACTTTCCTCCAGAAGGAGTATTGCCGCTAAGATATTTTTGGCCTTGTGTCACTAAAATAAAGTACCTTTATTTTTGGTAACACTGAATTTTGTCTTTTATTGTGTATAAGTACTGTGTAACTATAGTGGTATTGCAGGAGCTTTGCATGTCTCCTAGTTCAGTCTAAGCTGCTCTGCTACAGCTACCCCTAGAAAGCCTAAGCTGCTGGAACACTGACTACATTTCACTAATAAATGATAACTGGACCTGGTATAAGGTGTAAGTACCTAGGTTGCCCACTACAAACCAGGCCAGCCTCCTTCCCTCAGCTCCTGCATTTAGCTGTACAATATAATTACACAGACTCTAGGTCTGGCTGTAATATGGTAATGCATGGAACACAGGCTTTTTGCATTTATTTTTCAGAAAGTGGTACATTGCAGAGAGACATGGCACAAATAATCCGTGCCATGTGCACAAGCCTGTTTGCATGATTTAGCACATTTATCCTAGACCTATTGATTTTGCCAAGCCTGTATACCTTACGAGGTATCTATGTCTGAAGGTTAGTGTTTTCCAGTCCTAAGCACTATGCCAGCAAATTACACAAAAAGCTAAAAATTGTTGCTTTCAATTTGCGCTCACTCAGAGCTCAGTGAGTTAATTATTTGCTTCAGTTATTCGTATAAGACTGCTGGGTACACATTTAATTTTACGAAACCAAATCCTGGAAGGTCACCACTTTAACATGAAAAAGTATCGACTGTCACTTAAGAGTTGTCAAAAATGAATTATTAAGTGCTAGAAAACAAATAATAGCAAATGCAAGTGACATTAGATCTGCTTCTTCCTGTTCTAAACTTTTTCTCTGTGCCTTGCTCTCCTTCACTCCTTCCCTTTTTTCTCCATCTTTTTTCTATCCCTCACGTCTCTTCATCATCTCTCCTCTTAGCCCTGCCCTTCTCTTCCATGCAACCTTGTATAATCTTGCATTCCTCGCTATCACAGTTTGTCTTTCTTTTTCACATCTATATACTATCTTTGCTTCTCTCTCTGCTCAGCCCTCTCTTTCTCCTATTTCCTTCTCCCTTTTCTCTCAACATCCTTCTTTTTTCCTCCTTTCTTTCTCCTCCTTATCCCTTTTTGCTTCTTTTCTCTCTCTGATCCTTGATTGATCTCTTAGCCTCTGATCTTGCTTTTCTCCTCTCTTTTTCACACCTTGTATCCTTCATTTCCAGCCTTCAACTCTTTTCTCTTGTCTTCAGCTTGTTTGTTATTCTCATTTCCATACCTCTTATGTTCTAGTTCCATCTCTGCTCTCCCCAGGTATGCCCTCACTCTCTCTACACTCAACTCTCCCCTCTCCCTCTCTCTTTCTTCTCCATAACTCATTCCCCTCTGATTGCTTTCGTTAAATTGTGTATTCTGTCTGCCTTTTCCCCTTTTATCCTTCAACTCTTTCTATTCCTTCTCTACTACCTTTTTTGCCCCCTTTCCATCCATGTCTTTCCTCTAAGCGTCTTGTTGGAAAGAGGGTATTATTTGTGTGGCCTGCACAAGTAATGGGTCCACACACGACCACCACTGGGAACCAAATACCCCATTGTAGCACTTGACTCTCATAGTGTAGCATTGCAGAGCAGTCCAAGATTAACTCAAGGGAGGTGGTGTGGGCTAGTAATCACCATTCACAAGCACACAAGCATGACACTCAATAAATGATTGTCCAGTCTGTGTTTTTCTTTTGATAAAGTGAAAGTACATTTAATACACACACACACACACTACTCAATACTATGCAACAATTCACAAAGACACAGAAATTGATGGAATTACCCTTGGATGATATTGTGTAATCTCTCATGTCTCCCCCTAGGGGGAATATAATCCAGCAACCTACATGGCAAAACAATGGCTGGTATCTCAATGCAACATTTGTCTCTAATGTAAAGTGAGACCACCAGAATCTGGCAAATAAGAATACCTACTGTACAAGAGAGTGGTTATCAATCTCATTACGCAAATCAACATTGCAAGAAACATTTAGAGATAGGTTTAAATACTTGGAAAAAGTGAAGATTACTTGTGGATTACTTTCAGATTACTTCTTGATTACCCTAGATTAACTTGGTGTAACATTATACCCTTGATTAATCTGGTGCAATACCATCCTACACCCCCTAGAGAGTGCAGTCCCACAAACAAAGATTGTGCTTGGCAATATGATGGAACCTTTGAGGCGTTATGATTCCTTTGTCCTACCCAACACAAACGTTGCGTTGGGGTTACACTGCGCTGTTTCTGCAGCTCCCCCTGGTAATAGGAGTTTATTTGCTGGTGACCAAATCCTCCTGGGGCCACTAGGAGCTGAGCACTCAGCTCAAAATGACGTTGGGCCTCGCAGGGCCTGTGGAACATATGCATATCTAATCAGTGGCTCTCCCGCTGTGCCGGGAAGAGCCGCTCTACTTCCTTTCATGTGGCCTCGCACCGCCGCATTCCTCTCGGTTTGGGGGTGTCTGGTCCCACCCGGACAAACCCCCGGACGCTGGTTTTGTTTGGGGGCAGCGCGGGGAGCCCACCCCCAGCTGCCCTCATGGTTGGGGGGTGTTGGGCCCTACCCGGACACCCCCGTCAGGTGAGTGCTGTTGGGGAGTGGCTCGGGAAGCCCACCCCCAGCCGCTCCCACCGTCTCCTTGCACAGCCAGCAGCTCCAGGTGCTGTCGCAGAAGCCGACCCTACACTGGGTGTCTGCCCGCTCGTGTGGGAAAGATGTGATGCGGGGCAGCCCAACGGGCCCCCTGGGGGAGTGTGACTGCTGCATCGTGGCCCCGGGATGGGGTCCAGGGCCCCCCTCACCAATCTGGGGAGCGAGACAGATCTCCCACACTTGACCTCTTCGTGGGATCCCAGGATGGGGTGTGGGGCCCCTCTTGCCACATTCTTTGGGGGCACAATGGCACTCCTGACTTTGTCTTCTGGTGGGGCCCCGGGATGGAGTCCGGGGCCCCAGCACCACCTTCACGGGAGCGCAACTTCACTCCCCTACTTAATCTTCGGCCTCTGGCTCTCCCTCAGCTGGTAGCCACCTTCGCGGAGGACGCCATTGCGTGCCCCGACTGATCTACTTGGAGGGGTCCTAGGATGTCATCCGGAGTCCCCTTCCATCATTTTCACAGGGAGCGTGACGGGGCTCCTGTCTTCCTCCTCAGTGGGGCCCCAGGATGGGGTCCGGGCATTCTAAGTTTGTCTTCATCGGGGTCACCATACCGGCCCCCAGCTTTTCTTCTTTTTAGCAGGCAGCGTCAGGGCCGCTCGCTCAGAAGAAGGGCAAAGGTCACAGACCTTCTCCTTTGGATAAATCGGGCCCCCGGGTTTGTTGGAGGCTGGCCCTTTAAGCAGTGTACATAACTAAATACACTATGCAGAGGGTCCAGGGAACTACATGTTAGTTGTCAGGGGTGAAAATCAGACCAGCTAATGCTCTAATTGTTTAGGTAGCTGGTCGAGCAGTTAGGCTAATCCAGGAGATGTGCTAAGCATTTGCTGTACTCACAAATCCAATCATGCACCACACACACTCAATGAATAACTCAAGACCAGAATTTATGAAAATACTTCAGACTTTTATATAAATTTTAGGACCTAAATCTTTAGAATAGGTAAAGTACTTCTCTTGTTATGACTTTTTAAAGATTTAGCAAAGTTAGTTTTTCTGTGTAATTATGCACAAGTAGAATCAATAGGCAATCACTTTAAAAAATGCATTAAAAATTGAACGGTTGAGTTACCAGTCTCTTCTTTTGCAGGGTAGTCACAGTGGTCGGTGGGCACCTTCTGCCAGCTGGAGAACCTCGGGCAGCTCCCGGTTCTGGCGGTAGCAGAGTTGGAAAGGTTCTTGGCACAGGCACAGGGCCACCTGGATGGGCCACTTGGAAAAGGAGCTGGCTTGCCATTGCAAAGTGGTGCCTGGGGGTCCCCTTGGGCTGTCGAGGTCACAAGGGGTTAGGAACCCAGGGCACATAGCAGATTTCACGATGCAAGGCCCATGGAGGCCTAGTGCAGGGCGTTTTGGAGGTCTTGAATGCTGTGCGCAACAAAGTCCACTGGAGCTGGAGGTAAGTCTCTTTCAGGGCTGCTTACAGGACAATGGGGGCACTCTGGTCAGAGGTCCAGGGTGTTCCAGAAGTCCCTCGACTGGGCTTTCCTCCTGATCATTTGTCAGCTTAGAGGGTGCTGGTTTTCTCTTGGTCCGATGTCAGCTGACCAGGACCAAGTGTATTTTTATCTATCTCAGCCACTGGGGGTCGCAGTGCAACCAATCTTGGTACCGTTGGGGGGAACTTCTGGACTGTTGTCTGTGTGTCATTGGATCCGGCTGTGACTTCCAGTCGCGGAGATGTAGGTGATTAAGTGAAGTGTCCCTCACTGGTTTCTTGGTCCTTTGCAGGTTTCTTGCTTTTCTTGAGTGGTGCCTCCACTCAGGAGGGGGATCTGGAGTGATCTTTGAAGCCTGGATGTCCCCTGGGTTTCTTGGGGTCAGTCCAGTGTTCAGCTCCTCCACTGTCGCTATTGTCGGGACTCTGGTGCAGCAAGCAGGGGTCTTGGCGCCTCTTCTGGTGCAGCAGGTCCTCAGGCATCTGCATCTGTGTCGCCAGGGCCAGCCACGGACACTTCTCCAATCTCTTCACAGTCTCACTGGGGGATTGATTCGAGCTCCACAATGACTTATTGAAGACGGGACCCTTTTGGCTCCATAGAACTGTGATGTAAGTGCTTGGGTGTGGATAATAGATTTATTGATTTAGAATGTTGAGATAGCAGTTACACTCTGAACAATGAAGGTGTGTAATAACAAGCTGCGTGTGTGGCATAATCATTTACATGTACTCAGGCTGGTGAGGACGCTACACCCTTCTCTTGATTCAATGGATTTCATTACTTTTGTTTTTGCATTGCCTTGAGAGATTGGCTTCTTTATCATTGTTTTGGTAGGTTGAGTAGTAGAACTACTTTCCCCCGTTTTTCCGTTAGCACATTACTGGAGCACGTAGCCTTCCTTTCTCTTTGTCCCTCATCTATTCACCCTGCTGCTTCATTGTTGTGTTCATATTTTTTTTTTTATAATAATGAACAATGCGAAGGCCAGGCAGCTGCACACTCCCATTAGAACACTCATTTCCCCTCTCCTCTGGTGCATTCTGTTACATACATTTTTTAAATTACTTCTGTGAGTGTTCAGCAGCTGCTAGCATTTATGCTTCAAATACAAATGCTTCACTCAGCAACTCACGCATTATAATTGACTCTTCTAAAGTGGCTGTCAGACATCTTAGAACTGTAAATTAAACTTTTAAGGAAATTTGCGAAATAGCTGTTGTTATGTCACAATGTGCACACATATTGATGGCAATCTTGAAATGATTTTACTGTAGTAGAAATCTCATTCCAATATGGCATTTCATGTTTGTGCAGACTAACCGCCATCTTAAATGTTTTGCAAGAAAAACATTCCAAGCTAGTCTTCAATGTGTGCACATGCATGTGCTTTCACAGTTATTCATTCGAAAACATTTTAGTTATTTTGGGGGCTATTTTTGGTTTCGCCTGCACATAGCTTATGCTGTGCTTGTGAAATACACTGTATTTAATATAAATCTTAAGAGGGGCTTACAACCTGCCCTTCCCTTTCATTGGTTTGCGCGCTTGCCACTTACTTTTCCTCTGTTTCTATTGGCTGTAGCATAGTATTTCCTGTTATTCCTCTTGTGTATTTCTCCTACAGTGTCACGGGGCCCAAGTACTGTTTTAATCTGCTTTGGTTTTGGAACTTCTTTTCTTGATTGATTTGCTACTTTACACATAGTCTGAACACCAAAGAAGGTATCAGAGCGTTACACAGACATGGAGAGATATGGGGCTACATGTACGAAAGTTTGGTTTTGTGACTCGCAATTTGCGAGTCGCAAAACCTTATGTTGGACAGTGTCAATGACACTATTTGCAATTCGCAAGGGGGTCGCAAATGCCCACCTCATGAATATTCATGAGGTAGGTCTCAATTTGCGACCCCGTTAGGAATGGCCGCCCTTACAGGGATGGTGGCCTGCTGGAGACAGCAGACCATCATGTCTGTGACTGCTTTTAAATAAAGCATTTTTTTTTTTTTTTTAAATGCAGCCCGTTTTCCTTAAAGGAAAACGAGATGCATTTCAAAAACAAAAAAATTCAACATTTTTGTTCCATTTTTTCAGAGCAGGCAGTGGTCCATGAAAAAATTCTTTTACTGCCATTCACAAAGGGGAAGGGGTCCCATGGGTGAGCACCAGTGTGACATTGGTGCTAATTGCGATTGTTTTGCGACCACGTTCGTGGTCACAAAACAATCATACATGGGACTGCGACTTGCAATTAGGAAGGGAACACCCCTTCCTAATTGCGACTCGCAATCCCTTTTTGCGACTCGGTAAATAGTTTACTGAATCGCAAAAATGGGTTTGTACATGCCAAAGTGCATTTTGCACGTCGCAAACGGCCCCTTTTGCTGTTTGCGATGTGCAAAATGCTTCGTACATGTGGCCCTAAGCGTTTTGCACAGAAACAGTGGATGTTGTGCTTCCAGTTGAATCTCTAACCCTGATTGCAATGGCACTCACAGTCCCCCAGGGCACTGCACACTCACCAGTCCCCCACCGGAGTCAAAGCAGGGACCCACTCTAGTGCTCCCTTTTTTTTGCAGAGGCTGGCTCTTGCAGAGACCCCGAAGCAGCCATATTAAAGATGTATGTTCAACCGAGAAAGGAGCAAGAGTAAGCTGCGCCCTTTGCAACTGTGTGCCTGGCTTCCCTTGTTTTTATTTTGCATTATTTTAAAGGCTCTCTTGCATCCCGTCTGTATGTGTTGCTGTTTGCCCTGTTCTCCCTTCAATCTCCCTCCAGTTGCTGCTTACTGTAGCTCCAGATCCCACCTCCCCGACCCCCATCACTGCTATTGTGCTTTTCCCTTTTTGCAAATGTTTGTGTTCAGATACATGGTTTATGCAGGGTGTGTGTGCTGGTTTAGGGTGCACCAGTGCCCGCAACCTCAACACAAAAGCTGCAGCGCATGAGCATTAATGTCCGATTTGCCTTTCACCGATGTGCGTTAGGTCCTGGTGGTTTAAGGACAAAGATGGTGAGAGTTCTTCTGATGTTTGGGCAAGTGGTTTAATGTCTATTCACATCCAGACTGCTTCCACAGGCTCTGCCTTGGATGGGAAGTCACAGGCCAGATCCTGTACCCTAGGGCAATTTGGTACCCTCAGCATTGGAGCACACTGCACAGCGCTACTTCCACAGTCTCTGCCCAAGGGGAGCTCACCATCGGGTGCTGACTGCTCTCTGTGGGTCTTTCTCCTCCAGCCACGAGGCTGCTCTGTCTTCCAGGGCTGTGCTACTGCCCCTAGCACTGGTCAATTGACTGATACCAACTCTATTGGCTGCATTGAGTGATTCATGCTGTGGCTTCTGTCCATACTCAGCCCTTTCCAAAACGTTTTTCACAGGTGCAGAGAACACCATTATGACGCCCCATGACTCATTCCATACATAAGCACGCTCCACTTGATATACCATCTTTTCTGACTACAGAGTTTAAGAGTGCAACGTTGGGCTTGGAAACAAGGTGCAATGTGCCTGCTGCTCATGTAGACTGCTCCAAACCCTTTGATGCTAGGAAACTCTTGTGTGGCCTAAGATACCGTACAAAGGAGAAGGTGACCAGTAGGATGGTTGAGGCTCATGGCAAGGGGGGTGTTCCCTCCAAACATCCTCCTCCCACTCCAATGAAATCACTTATTGAAGGCACACTTGAACTGGAAAGTATGGTGTGAGTGTCAGACATTGACACCTCCAATCCTGTGGGCTCGAGCCAAGGTAAATTATTTTCAGGTATTACATTTTTCCAAACATATTGTTTGCTAATCTTCAAGTACAACATATCAGCTACCAAAATTCAATTTAGATGTTTGCTGTTATTTGGCAATGCATTATGAGAGTTGCGTACAACCAAGTTATGTGGTATTGGGTAGATTGATGTATACACTACATATAGCTATATATAATCTTCATGTCAAAATCACATGAATTGCATTGTAAATTATATTGCAAGAACTTAGTAACCTTTTATTTACTATGACTATATATATATATATGTATATATACATATATACATATATATATATGCGCAGATTGCCTCGGTTCTCACCCAGGACGTGTCAATTGATGACAGTACAATTGGTACTCCTTTTATTTTTTTTTATAATCTGCTCTATTAATTTCAACACACGTTGCCGATAACATTTACAAAACTGGGTCGCTATACACCACATTCCAAAAAAAAAGAACCTGTTCATTGATTCTAACATTGAGTCTATCACATGACACCAATCAGTATGTACGTGCAATACTATTACATCCCCCTGATTACAGCACATGTGCTACACATTTTACATACCACCTTCAGCATTCCTGTTTACTGTGGTATATTTCTAGTGATAATTTTATTAGCTTTCTCAGTGTACATACCTGTCACCCAGTCCAATGCTTGAACAGTCGACTGAATTATCTTTCTTACATTATTCCCTTTGGATCTGTTTTTGAATGATCAGTCTCGTCGGTACCGCAGTCCGCTTCAGGTCTACCCAGAGCGATCCGCCATTTATTGAACGTTATCAAAGTTCTCCGAAAACTAAATACAGATTCACCTTCAGGCCACCCACCACCAGTCTGTCTTAGGGAGGTGTAAAAGGCTTAAACATGTTTTAGTATTCTGCCTGCGGTTTAATTAATCACAGCGGGTGCTCATCATTTTTAGCTTCTAGTTTTGCCACCAAAGTTTCCCATGTATCATAGCCTGTGTGTGCTTGACCTCTATCACGTAAGGACCGTAATGCTTGTGTTTCCAAGCGTTCCCATTTTAGTGTCATGATACGCCAGTGGGACAACTCTGGTGGTTGAGATGCCTTCCATCCCATAGCAATTAATCATTTGTACATGATGTACGCTAAATCGGCAAACTTATGAATGTGTATATGCTACTTGGACCTAGGACGTATTCCCAAGAGACAGGATTCTGGGTTAGGTGTAAATATATGGTCTGTTATGTCTGCCACTATGTTTTGCAATACTCTTTGCAACGGAGTACAGTCCCACACCATGTGATAAAAACAGGCTGTGGGGAACCCACAGCCAGAACATACCGGGCATGACGCAGGGTACATGCTTTGAATACGATGTGGGTACAGATACGTCTGGTGGACAAAGTTAAATTGTGTGATGCGAAACCTAGGATTCCGAGACACTTTCTGCACCTAATGGAGAGCCTCAGTCCACAGTTTGGAAGTCAGAGGTTCGGGGAGGTCCGAGTTCCATCTTTGGAGTGCTACCTCAAGTTGTGTGTCATCAATGCTAATCAATGCACTATATAAGTTAAGCAAAAACAGATCACAGCACATTAGGTTAAGTAGAGTAGATGAAGAAAACAGGCACATCGGTATTCGAATCTTGTCTTCAAATGTGAGTTCCTTTATTGTGGGCGAAGTTTCATTCAGTAAACAGAGAGCATCACTCCCAACACAGCCAACACGTGTTTCGTCACACTGGTGACTTTTTCAAGGCTGTAGAAAAACATATATGCACATACTTGATGTATCGATTACAATTACAAAGTCAACTCAAACTTGAGAACCAGCTATTTTTCTACGCAGCAGTGTTTTCGTGGGCCAAATGGACGCCCGTATTGGAGCACAAGATCGTTTATTATTGGCTGTTTTCTTTTCTAATTCACCAGTGTGACGAAACACGTGTTGGCTGTGTTCGGAGTGATGCTCTCTGTTTACTGAATGCAACTTTGCCCACAATAAAGGAACTCACATTTCAAGACAAGATTCGAATACCGATGTGCCTGTTTTCTTCATCTACTCTACTTAACCTAATACTACGGAGTGTCATGACTCTTTTGTCTTACTGTTGCTCATTGTGTGCTGTGATCTGTTTTTGCTTATTATTACTTGTGTAAAGTTTTACCTGTGTCCATGGGTAGTAGGGCACTCTGATCACCTGCACCATATTCTGTTACACAAATACTCTACATTACTGTACACTCCCCTAGGAGGGCGGCTAATTTCACCCTTACTACCCGTTATGCTCTATATAAGTTAGTGATTACTTTTTTTGAACCACTGTCTGATAACAGTATATGTAAGGCAGGAGAGTTTCTAGGTTCCTGATCCCCTTGAGCCCATGCAGTTTTAATCAGGTGACATATGACATGGTAAGTGGCAAGGACAAACATACTATCGCCAATTCAATATGGGTTTAGGCCTGGATTATGTACAGCGGATCTGGCCCTAAATTTGCACCTTATTCTTAGCAAATATGTCACTGCTAAAAAGGAATCTATCCACTTAGCCTTTATATACCTATCCAGTGCATTTGACATGGTGAATAGAGTGAAATTGTGGGCACTAATGGACACAATGGGGGTTGAGCAAGATTTGTTGTATCTGATCAAACGTTTATACTCTGATCTTACTATCTCAATTCAGTTTGGTCAACATGGCGAAAGGTCCCATCCCCTTGCATCCAATCAGGGTGTTAGACAGGGCTGCACTTTGGCACCTTTTTTATTTCTGTTATACACTAACGGCTTGTATAGCTATTTAGCTCAAAATGGTAAGGATTTTCCAAGGATGAGTTTTAGACAGTTGCCGATTTTATTGTAAGCTGACGACGCTGTTTTAATTGCCCGCACGGCCAATGGCCCACAGACCCTTTTGGATCTTTTTTTAACGTATACATAAGAGCTTGACCTGAAAGTCAATTTTTAAAAGTCACACGTTGTGATCTGCGGTCCTAGAAATACACGTACTATATGGAATATGACACTAAACCACTACTATCTAAACAACTACTACTTAAACAACGACTTCCCAACACCGAAAAAACCTATAAAACAAATTATTTTACAACGAAGTCTAAACAACGCAAAAAAACATTAACTAAATTATTCCTGTACAACGAACACCTATTTAACGACTACGAAAACCACAAAATCACGAATATTCCACTAAACCACTACTATGTAAACCACGACTACATAAACAACGACTCCCCAAATAACTATTACCTAAACAACGACTACCCAAACAAAAAATTACCTAAATAACGACTCCCCAAATAACTAATACCTAAACAAACTACTAGCCAAACAAAGAATACTTAAACAACGAATCCTAAACTAACTACTACCCAAACAAATGACTAGCCAAACAACGAATACCCAAACTAATACTACCCAACACCGAAAACGCCTAAACACCTAATATATTTAAAACGAACTCCAAACAACGAAAAATATTAATAATTAATATCACAACTAAACAATAACTATTACTAAATAAAAAATTTAAACCAGTACATTACTACGTAAAAAATAAACGTTATCGAAAATAACAATATATTTCCTACATACAAAAAACAAAACATCACAAAAAGCCAAAACATATAAACACCGTTTTAAATAAAAATAAATAATACTTAAATAATTATAAAACAAACACAACACTAAAAAAAAACCTACATAAAACGATAGTCCTACAACACTTTCTACATGACCCAGGAAATACTTCCTCTACTGAACAAACAAGAACGATCATAAAAAAAAATACAAACTACAAAACAAATAAACTCCACAATTATATATATCTAACATCATAAACGAATTCACAATAAAAAAACACATCCAAAAAACATTCAATTTACAAATAAAACAATACTTACAAAAACACATATAAATACCAACGACCTCCATTTTCTAATCATTACTACACCGAACAACTTACAGAGAAGACGAGCATATCACTACGGAAATGAATTAAAATATAATTTATCCAACACCGCCATCTACAGAGATAACAAGGTAAAATATCCAAAAATAAAAATAAAGACATTTACTAACCTTTACCACAGCTAAAATAATATATAATTAATGTACCTTTCATACTATTTTGTTACAGGCATAACTCTCAAGAATCTGACCAAAAAGATAAACACCACACCTTCGCCATCCAAGGTAAACCATTACCATTATTCAAAAACAATTCCATTAAACCATAAACAATAGCATTAAAAAAATTATTGAATAACAAATACCATAATATAATTAAAATATATATATAAAAAATTAAAACTACACATTATTTAAAAAAAAAAATAATTCACCTAATAAATTTAACCAAAAACCAACTAATATTCACCAAATTTCAAACCTACTAAAAAAATTACTACTGAACAAAAACAAAATAATAATTAAACAAAAGAATAACCTAAATAATACAGTCTTTCTCATTTCTTACAGGCTCCAAGAACCCAAAAACACACCAGAAGACATGAAGAAGAGAAATAAATCAATTTAAAAAAAAATCTGAAATAAAAAAAACCTCAAAGTAAGTATAATATTTTCATTATAACATACAACCAGATTTTCTAGCTAAATAAAACTAAACAAACATTCTAATTCAAATACCCCTTAACTTAACACCAAACATACATAAATTCAATAAAATTAAAAACACTCAGCTAACAGAGTACATATATTATATATTAAAAAATAACTATTACAACTCCACCAAATACTTACCTCTAAACAGCTGCTGGACAATAAACATAAATACATTTTACAACAAAAAAACAACTTCCAAAACAACTAGTACCTTAACAACAAGAACAGAACACCAACCTTTTTCTTACTACTAATAATTTAATCACAAATGCCTTAACGACAATATTTCATTTTAAAAGCATTCTTAACAAAAGCATTCCTAATAGGCACCATTCAACCTACATCCCTCACCCCACCCCCCCAACCACACCCCAAAACCTAAAACCCCCTGACCCCCCACTCCCTCCCCAAAACCAAAAACGCCCCACCCCCCAAACCCAACCTAAAACCCCCTAACCCCCACCTCCTCCCCAAAACCAAAAACGCCCCACCCCCCCAAACCCACCCAAAAACCCCCTGACCCCCCCCACCCCCTCCACAAAACCAAAAACACCCCACCCACCCAACCCCACCCCAAAATCTAAAACCCCCTAACCCCCACCCCCTACCCAAAACCAAAAACGCCCCACCCCCCAACCCCACTCCAAAACCAAAAAAACCCTACCCCCCACCCCCTCCCCAAAACCAAAAACGCCCCACCCCCCAACCGCAACCCCACCCCAAAACCTAAAACCCCCTGACCCCACTCCCAAAAACACCCCACCCCCCCAACCCCACCCCAAAACCTAAAACCCCCTCACCCTTCACTACTTCCCCAAAACCAAAAAAGCCCCACACCCCCAGCCCCACCACAAAACCTAAAACCACCTCACCCTCCACCACTTCCCCAAAACCAAAAATGCCCCACCCCCCAAACCCACCCAAAAACCTAAAACCCCCTGACCCCCCATCCCTCCCCAAAACCAAAAACACCCCACCCACCCAACCCTACCCCAAAATCTAAAACCCCCTAACCCCCCACCCCCTCCCCAAAACCAAAAACGCCCCACCCCCAACCCCACCCCAAAACCAAAAAAACCCTACCCCCCATCCCCTCCCCAAAACCAAAAACGCCCACTCCCCAACCCCACCCCAAAACCTAAAACCCCCTGACCCCACACCCACTCCCCAAAACCAAAAACACCCCACCCCCCCAACCCCACCCCAAAACCTAAAACCACCTCACTCTCCACCACTTCCCCAAAATCAAAAAAGCCCCACACCCCCAGCCCCACCCCAAAACCTAAAACCACCTCACCCTCCACCACTTCCCCAAAATCAAAAACGCCCCACCCCCCCAAACCCACCCCAAAACCTAAAACCCCTGACCCTCCATCCCCTCCCCAATACCAAAAACACCCCACCCCCCAAACCCACCCCAAAACCTAAAACCCCCTCACCCCAACCCCATCCACAAAACCAAAAAAGCCCCACCCTCCACCACTTCCCCAAAACCAAAAACGCCCCACCCCCCAAACCCACCCCAAAACCTAAAACCCCCTGACCCTTCACCCCTCCCCAAAACCAAAAACACCCCACCCACCCAACCCCACCCCAAAATCTAAAACCCCCTAACCCCCACCCCCTACCCAAAACCAAAAACGCCACACCCCCCAACCCCACTCCAAAACCAAAAAAACCCTACCCCCCACCCCCTCCCCAAACCCAAAAACGCCCCACCCCCCAACCCCACCCCAAAACCTAAAACCCCCTGACCCCACTCCCCAAAACCAAAAACACCCCACCCCCCCAACCCCACCCCAAAACCTAAAACCCCCTCACCCTTCACTACTTCCCCAAAACCAAAAAAGCCCCACACCCCCAGCCCCACCACAAAACCTAAAACCACCTCACCCTCCACCACTTCCTCAAAACCAAAAATGCCCCACCCCCCAAACCCACCCAAAAACCTAAAACCCCCTGACCCCCCACCCCTCCCCAAAACCAAAAACACCCCACCCACCCAACCCTACCCCAAAATCTAAAACCCCCTAACCCCCACCCCCTCCCCAAAACCAAAAACGCCCCACCCCCAACCCCACCCCAAAACCAAAAAAACCCTACCCCCCACCCCCTCCCCAAAACCAAAATCGCCCACCCCCCAACCCCACCCCAAAACCTAAAACCCCCTGACCCCACACCCACTCCCCAAAACCAAAAACACCCCACCCCCCCAACCCCACCCCAAAACCTAAAACCACCTCACTCTCCACCACTTCCCCAAAATCAAAAAAGCCCCACACCCCCAGCCCCACCCCAAAACCTAAAACCACCTCACCCTCCACCACTTCCCCAAAATCAAAAACGCCCCACCCCCCCAAACCCACCCCAAAACCTAAAACACCTGACCCTCCATCCCCTCCCCAAAACCAAAAACACCCCACCCCCCAAACCCACCCCAAAACCTAAAACCCCCTCACCCCAACCCCCTCCACAAAACCAAAAAAGCCCCACCCTCCACCACTTCCCCAAAACCAAAAACGCCCCACCCCCCCAAACCCACCCCAAAACCTAAAACCCCCTGACCCTTCACCCCTCCCCAAAACCAAAAACACCCCACCCACCCAACCCCACCCCAAAATCTAAAACCCCCTAACCCCCACCCCCTACCCAAAACCAAAAACGCCACACCCCCCCAACCCCACTCCAAAACCAAAAAAACCCTACCCCCCACCCCCTCCCCAAACCCAAAAACGCCCCACCCCAAAACCTAAAACCCCCTGACCCCACTCCCCAAAACCAAAAACACCCCAACCCCCCAACCCCACCCCAAAACCTAAAACCCCCTCACCCTTCACTACTTCCCCAAAACCAAAAAAGCCCCACACCCCCAGCCCCACCACAAAACCTAAAACCACCTCACCCTCCACCACTTCCTCAAAACCAAAAATGCCCCACCCCCCAGACCCACCCAAAAACCTAAAACCCCCTGACCCCCCACCCCTCCCCAAAACCAAAAACACCCCACCCACCCAACCCTACCCCAAAATCTAAAACCCCCTAACCCCCACCCCCTCCCCTCCCCAAAACCAAAAACGCCCCACCCCCAACCCCACCCCAAAACCAAAAACGCCCCACCCCCAACCCCACCCCAAAACAAAAAAAACCCTACCCCCCACCCCCTCCCCAAAACCAAAAACGCCCACCCCCCAACCCCACCCCAAAACCTAAAACCCCCTGACCCCACACCCACTCCCCAAAACCAAAAACACCCCACCCCCCCAACCCCACCCCAAAACCTAAAACCACCTCACTCTCCACCACTTCCCCAAAATCAAAAAAGCCCCACACCCCCAGCCCCACCCCAAAACCTAAAACCACCTCACCCTCCACCACTTCCCCAAAATCAAAAACGCCCCACCCCCCCAAACCCACCCCAAAACCTAAAACCCCTGACCCTCCATCCCCTCCCCAAAACCAAAAACACCCCACCCCCCAAACCCACCCCAAAACCTAAAACCCCCTCACCCCAACCCCCTCCCCAAAACCAAAAAAGCCCCACCCTCCACCACTTCCCCAAAACCAAAAACGCCCCACCCCCCCAAACCCACCCCAAAACCTAAAACCCCCTGACCCTTCACCCCTCCCCAAAACCAAAAACACCCCACCCCCCCAAACCCACCCCAAAACCTGAAACCCCCTCACCCCAACCCCCTCCCCAAAACCAAAAAAGCCCCACCCCCCAACCCCACCCCAAAACCTAAAACCCCCTGACCCTCCACCCCCTCCCCAAAACCAAAAACACCCCACGCCCCCAAACCCACCCCAAAACCTAAAACACCCTCACCCCAACCCCCTCCCCAAAAACAAAAAAGCCCCACCCCCCCAACCCCACCCCAAAACCTAAAACCCCCTAACCCCCCACCCCTCCCCAAAACCTAAAACCCCCCACTAACCTAATTACCTCAATAAATAACACACAATCACCAAATATAAAAGATAACAAACCACCTACACCAAACACTTACAAATAGAACACAACATATATTAATTAACTTACTAATTAGTAAACTAAATCCACCACAAATTTAATAATAAAAACTTCAAACTTCTTTTAACCTATTTCTTTTATATGATTTACAGATATTTCACAAATGGCATTGCAAGGAGAAGCAAGCTACATAACCTCAAGAACCGGAAACCAGCTACTAAAATATGAAGGTTATCTTTATTGCAGAGACAAGGTTGTCAACCTCAGGAGCCATTGGAGGTGTGTACAATTCTACTCTTCACATTGTAGAGGCAGAGCTGTAACTCTAGAAAACACCGTTGTTAAAACAACAGATCACAATCACTCTGCCTCTGCAAAAGAAATTGAGATAAGAGAAAACATACAAAAAATAAAAAACATTGCACACACCTCCAATGAGTCCTGCGGACAGGTTATAAGGGAGGTAGTACAAAATATTCCAATACAGATTTCCGGTAGCATGCCTTCTGTACCAAACCTTAGAAGAATATTTCAACGAGAAAGGCTGGCAAGTAATCCCCAACATATAACACCACAAATCTATGAAGACATTAACATCCCCCCAGAACTAACAATTACCTTCTCCAAAGAAACTTTCCTCATTCACGACAGCGAAAACCCTCAAAAAAGAAATTTTATACTCAGCACAACATCCAACTTACTAATCCTACAAAATAGTGAAATTTGGATGATGGATGGAACCTTTAAATCTACACCCCATCCATTCACTCAAATTTATACCATACCTGCCACAAAAAATAACACTACAATCCCCCTAGTGTATGCATTACTGCCTGATAAACATTCCTCTACTTACAGTGAATTTTTATCAACAATCAAAAACAAAACATTAAATAAAACACCAGATTTCGTATTATCAATGATAAATACAATACTAAAGATATATCCACAAATCCAAATTCAAGGATGCTTTTTCCACTTTTCACAAGCATATTGGCGTAGAATACAAAAATCATCCCTAAATAGAGAATATTTCTCAGATTGCATACTACATTTTGAATTAAAAAAAACTCACAGCATTATGCTTTGTACCACCTACAAAAGTAGATGAGTATTACACCGCAATAACAGAGTCTAACTATTATACACAAAATGAAGACAAATTAGAATCCTTACTAAATTACTTCGAAGAAACCTGGATTGGACACCTAAACAGATCTGGTCGCAGACGAAAGCCAAGATTTCCAATAGAATGGTGGAACAGCCACCAAACCTGTTTAGAAGGTGGTGCAAAAACTAATAATGCCATAGAAGGATGGCACAACGCCTTCAATAAAGTAATAGGTAAACCCCATCCAAACCTGTATAATTTCATGGAAATTTTGAAAAAGGAACAAAGTTTCCAAGAAATGAGACTTGGTCAATCACTGTCAGGTAGCCTGAACCCACGCACAAGTAAAAAAAGAAATGACCGAAAGAATTTTGGCAAAAATACAACAATTTGATACAATAACACCATCAGACTACCTCAACAGTCTAGCATATATTCTACATTACTACATTACTAACAACCACTAACCTGCAGAAAAATGACTTGCCATTCTAAAACAACCAAACACCATCAATTAAATTTGCATTTTCCAATTTTTTTTTACAATAAATTAACACAACAAAAATTGTTCCTACCTTTCAAGTTTTCATGTCTTTAGCCAAACACGTGATGCTGAATAAATCGTCTTCATTAATATAGAAAGAAACATGTCATAATAAAAAAATAAAAAAACATTAATCATCCAAAACCAATTAAAAAATATTCATATTAAATGGATGATAAAAAACCCAACTCTCTATACTATAAAAACAATCAAAGAAATAAATTATAATACTTTACCAAACCAGAAATTCGAAAAATATCTAAAAAACGTAAAATACCAAATTTACTTTTTTTACGAAAAAAAATTAAAAAATTAATCACATACTAACCAAATCCACATCATTAATTAAAACATTAACTATCAAAAAAAACACATGAAAACGATATAAAGGATACTACTGACACAAAAGAAAAAATTAATCACAAAACCTACTACAATGAACTTAATTTTTTTTCATAAACCGAACAACTCTCTCCCTCAAAAATCCCAAAACTAAATTTATCAAAAAAATATACAATTCTTTCCAACTACTACAAAAGCAGTATGATCATTTGTAAGATAAAACACTACTAAACAATTTTATTTACTTTTACGAAACCACTATCGTATACAAAAATATACGAAAATAAATAATTCAACAAAAGAAACATAACAAACACCGAAAATCTACTACCTACCTTATAACTACCTCTGACAACTATTTCTGTAATAAAAATACCCTACTACATACTGTAAAAAAAATGATAATCCCACTTACCTGAACGAGGTCTCCGCTATAGTCCTATCTTGACCGCGACGCTCCTCCGACTGAATACAGAAGACATCAAAGAACGTAAACATGGAAGAGCACTAAAAATAGAAAACGGACTATTTCACTCATAGACTATAATAGGGAAAATAAGAAAATACCACAGAAAATAGATAAAGAAATAGAAATAAATAATTAAAAAAATTATAAAAATTTGTAAATATCAAATAACAATTTAAAACTGTTTTTGCATTTTTTAAACTTGATTATGTTCAAAATAAAAAAAATGAAAATAAAATTAATAGTATTTTTATTTTTTTTAAATGAAATTTGTATGAAAAAAACATTATTGTAAATGCAAACATTTCTAACAACTAAAAAAAAAAGAACTTCTAAATATAATCTACAAATAATTATTTAATTAATTGATTTTTAGAAATAATATTAACACAAATTAAGGTATATATTAAATTATACATCCAAAAATAAAATTAAAAATATTAATAATAATAATTACATTACATCACAAATAAATAATCAAAATAACAAATTAAAAACATTTTAACACATTTTAAAACTCACAAAAAAAAATTAAAACCTAATAAAAAAAAAATTCACCTATAATAAAAAATTATAAACTATCAAAACATGTCCAAATCATAATCCACCAATGAACCAAATTGCATCCCAAAACAAAAAAATAACATAAATAAAAAAAAAGTCAAACATAAAAAAAAAAACTAATTATAAAAACAGTACCCCAACCATAAACCCTACATTCCCTATATCCCACCCCTACTTCTAAATATACTTTCAATAAAAAAAAATAAACAATTAACCAAATACAATAAATAATACCATACAACTAATATACTTCCCACCCATAACTCCATATCCCATATATCCTACCCCTAAACCCACAACATAAATTACAACATATAAAAAAACACAACTGCTTAAATTAATACCTGAGTATTAATACACTTCCCCACCGATAACCCCTACATCCCATATATCCCACCCCTAAACCCACAACATAAATTACAACATAGAAAAAACCACAAGTACTTAAATTCATACCTGAGTATTAATACACTTCCCCACCCATAACCCCTACATCCCATATATCCCGCCTCTAAACCCACAACATAAATTACAACATAGAAAAAAACCACAAGTACTTAAATTCATACCTGAGTATTAATACACTTCCCCACTCATAACCCCTACATCCCATATATCCCGCCCCTAAACCTACAACATAAATTACAACATAGAAAAAAACACAACTGCTTAAATTCATACCTGAGTATTAATACACTTCCCCACCAATAACCCCTACATCCCACATATCCCACCCCTAAACCCACAACATAAATCAAAACATATAAAAAAACGCAATTACTTAAATTAATACCTGAGTATTAATACACTGCCCCACCCATAACCCCTACATCCCATATATCCCGCCTCTAAACCCACAACATAAATTACAACATAGAAAAAAACACAAGTACTTAAATTCATACCTGAGTATTAATACACTTCCCCACCCATAACCCCTACATCCCATATATCCCGCCTCTAAACCCACAACATAAATTACAACATAGAAAAAAACACAGGTACTTAAATTCATACCTGAGTATTAATACACTTCCCCACCCATAACCCCTACATGCAATATATGCCGCCCCTAAACCCACAACATAAATTACAACATAGAAAAAAACAAAAGTACTTAAATTAATACCTGAGTATTAATACACTGCCCCACCCATAACCCCTACATCCCATATATCCCGCCCCTAAACCCACAACATAAATTACAACATATAAAATAACACAAGTACTTAAATTAAAACCTGAGTATTAATAAACTTCCCCACCCATAACCCCTACATCCCATATATCCCACCCCTAAACCCATAACATAAATTACAACACATAAAAAAAGTACTTAAAATAATACCTGAGTATTAATACAATACCCCACCCATAACACCCACAAGCCATAGAATCCATTACTTAATCCACACAATATACTTAAAAAAATTAAACATACAATAATTAAACCCTAAACAAATAAAAAACAAAACACAAAACTCACCTTAAAATTCATCAAAAAATAATTCACTTACCTTAAAATTCGTTGTTCTGGCATTAGTTGTTAAGGTAAAATCGTTGTTCAACCAGTAGTTGTTCAAAACTTCGTTGTTAAGACCCAGTAGTTCTTGAAGATTCGTTGTTAAAGCAAGTAGTAATTCAAACGTAGTTGTTCAGGTTGTTTCCCACTATATGCTTTAAAATGGGGGGGAACACCTTAACAAAGGTAAAAGATTTTTGTTATCTCGGTTTGTACCTTAGTTCCTCTCTGTCATGGAAACCCCATTTGAATTTTAAGCTCCAACAAATGGAAAGAACTGTTGAAGCAATTTTTCGCTTTGCCCGTAGACTAGGGCACAGACCAGTTCATCAGAGCACTACGCTCTATAAATCCAAATGCGTTTCGGCGGTGATTTATGGGGGAGGGCTTTGGGGATATACCAGCTCAATTACATTACAAGGGGCGGAGAAGAAATTTCTCCATCGGCTACTTATGGTACCCAAGAATGTAGCGAATATTATATGCCATGAGGAGTTAGGAATCCGCTACATTACAGATTTGATAGACATTGCCCCCCTTTTGTTATGGATAAAAGTATGGTCAAACCTGGCGGCTACTTTAACACAGGATTGTGTAAAAGACTGTATTTCGTTAGCAAACCACAACAAAATTCCATGGTTAAATTTTATTCAAAATTGTTTTCGAAATTTAGACTTGGAGTTTATGTATTGTAAACTGGAGCCAATGTGAAGGAAATTGTTAAATTCTGTTATAAAGAGTATGTTACGAATCTTAGATACCAAGTGACAGAGAAATTGAGATCTTTTGATTTATATGTACAAATTTCATCTTCAAACTCGATAGAACCTTATTTTGTCTGGTTTCCGTTCCCTTCCCTATATTCTCTACTTGTACTTTTTAGATTTAATATGATTCATTTTAGAGTGGCGTTTCCAACAAAATGCGTGTGGGAAAAAATATTACCGCCATGCCCTTGCGACAAATTCTCGAAACAAAGCACTTGTCACTTTATTTTATTTTGTTCACTTTATTCAGTTCCTAGGAAAACTTTTATATTACCAATTTTGGGCAATTTACACACTCTTTCTCATAAGAAAGAACTGATTGGCATTCAAAGCCTTTCATCCAAAAAAATGTGCAGCTCTATTTTAAGTTTTATTAAATCAGCTATTACCATCAGAAATCGATATGAATTAGTTGATGTGACTATTTGTTAATGTAATTTTCAATACTGTTTTATTGTTGTATATGATTGTATAATTAATAACAATTATATACTGACTTAGAAGGGTTAAGGGACACGCTCAGATTTTTTGTAGTTTTGTAAATTAGCAGACTGAAGAAACTCGCTTTCTGAATAAGTATTGTATTTTTATGGTGATATATATGTATGCATGTGCACTTTTATGGCAATATGCCGAATAAAGTTTTTTGACTGACTGACTGACATGGTAAGTGATAAAATGTCCTGGTCCAAATGAGGTAAGATCCATAATAGCTTCGAAGGGGGTTGGACACTTCAAACCCTGGAGGCGGGTTGCGTTCCCTGGCAGCATGTTAGCGCAAGGAAAATATTTTCTTCCTTTAATTTAACACAACAACAACAACTAATGGCTAAGAAGGAAGCAACTTATGTCATGTTAAACATCCAAAAATTAGAACACTGTGGCTGAAATACAATCTGCTGAGTGACTCATACATGGGGTCATTAATCTGCCTATTTCTACACTTCAATTCACCTCCTATTTAAAACACATTCCAGTAGGCAGATATGAAAGGCTGGGAGATAGTTACATCCATGAGGTGTGAGAGCTACCCTTCTTTCTTAGTGGTAATGAATGCGAGACTTCAGTCAGCCATTCAATGGTTTGTAAACAGCTGTCCTTGCATGGGGGTTGTAAAGCGTCTGCAGCAAACTTAGCTTGTTATCTGAAGGGAGTTCCTCTCCCCTTGATTAGACCTACGATCCAGGTGCTTTCAAATGGCAGCTATGGCCTCCTCAATGGTGAAGACTGTTATGGGATGCGAGCCGGAATAATTTATGTTGTTTCGGTCTCTAAGATCGTTACATGCTGCAGGAACGTACTTTTTCCCTCCACTAAGACAAAAGAGGTAGCTGACATTTGGCGTCACACTGCTACTTTGAATGTGAATTTTGACAAGTTGAGCAGACTAAAGGCTTTATTGTTTCAAAAACATGTGGCTCTTACTTCTGCATGCGAAACCTACGCACTTCAGGTGGCAAGGTCGTCAGCAGAGATATAGGGCCAGATGTATTAAGTTCCAGTTAGAGATTCCCAAATAGCGATTTTTAAGAAATCGCTATTTAAGAAATGCAAAAAGCGATGCATCAAAATTGTAAATCGCTAATAGCGATTTGTTAAAATTCGCAAACACAATTTGTGAGATGCAAATACCGACTCGCTAAAAAAATTGTGATTCAGTAATTGAAAATCGCAAATAGCGAAAACTGCAAACTGGAACAGCCTGATGACATCACAACCAGGAAGTGAGTCAGCCCATGCTGTTTCCAGGAGCCAAACGCACAGGAGCAGGGAGAGAGGCATAGACCAGCACCAGGGAGCAAGCATTGTGAGCAAGCCAGGACCAAACAGCAACATGGCCAATGCTGGAAATGAGATGGAGAAGTGGGACAGGAAGAGGAAGCTCAAATTCAGTGAGCAAGAATTGGAGGTGCTCACTGAGGAGGTTGTTATGAACCATGACAGACTATTTGGCAAGAACTTACTCCAAGTACCGGAGAGTGAGAAGCGGAAACTCTGCCATCCAGACAAAAATATGCACAGTGGGTATTGCGCAGCGATCTGTGGAGGAGATACGCAAGCGATGGTATGACTTGCGTTCCCGTGCCAAAGAGAGGGTGGCCAGCATGCTAAAGGAGGCAAGGAGCACCGGAGGCGGACCATCCACCCAGACACCGTCCACCCCAATGGAAGACCTGGTAGAGTCCACATTGCTTCCAGAAGCTGTCAGTGGCGTTACTGACATTGACACCTCAGGGACACCCAGCAGCAGTAAAGGTAAGGCCAGTAATTATGTATATCCCCATATGTGCATGTACAAATGCCCCTTAGGAAATAGCTATTAGCTTAATGCACAGTGAAAAGTAGTCCATTCACATCTTACATACAACACAACTATGCCTTATGGGAGTGGTAGTACACAACCCTAAGGTGAATACACAACATAAATAGCAAGATGGTGGTCAGCCGCATAGAGAAACACCACAAACGACTTATAGTGACATGATTTAATTGTACATTTAAAGCAACAATGCGTAAGTCTGTGAAAAATGCAAAAACTGACATGCTGCACATTGTCCTTGCAGATGGCCCGGTCCCTGCTGCTGCAGGATCTGAAAAAGTGGGGGAACCAGAACCACAGCCACAGTCTGACTCAAATACCAGCGAGTCCCACAGTATTGTGCCTACTAGACGCTGGGCTAGGGAGTTACCACTGCCAGAGTATAACCTGGACTTAGATGAGATGCCAGAAGACAAACCCACACCACCACCAGAAGCTAGTCGCACAGGAAGACAGCAGTCCCTGCGCCAGCACAAGCACCAGTCAACTCCCCTCACGGGGGCTCCACGATGCAGGCAGACAGTGAACAGATGAAGGAGAGGGCCCATCAGTCTTTGGCGGCCTTGAAACTTCCATGCTGAAGGTGCAGCGCCTGAAATGCAAACACATGAGGTCACTGCACAGACAGTTTACGTCTCAATTACAATATGGGATTACTACATAAGCAGTTGGTGACTCTGATAGAGGGACAGCAAACAGCAGATGAAAACACCAAGGAGTTGACACATGCCATTGGGGAACTCTGCACTGAGATACGGCAGGAGCGTGTCAGCCAGTCCAGGCGCCATCACCAATTCTTGGGAAGGTTTGATAGTTTCTGTAGATCCATAAATCAGCTTGCAAGTTCAACCGCCTTGATATCATGGCGTGCCATGGCCACACAGGTGGAGATAGCACATTGCAGTTGGGATGTTGCACAAGGATTGGTGCAAATAACCAACATACTGGATGCAATGCAAACAGCACGCAGTGCCACAACCAGTGAACTGGGTGTTGGGGATAGTGAGGAGTCCTCTAACCTCAGCAGTCTGACAGTCCCTGTGATTGATCCGAGGCGTCACAGTGCCAGACACAGTACTGCATGTGAACCCGCTACAAGAGGTGCCAGCGAGGGCACTGAGCACTCAAGTGGAGTGCGTGAACGTAAGAAGTGATATTGAGGGCTACAGGGGACTACCTAAACATGTAGCATTACAGTTATACTACGATGCTAATAGTGTGACACTGTTAATCATTCATGTCTGCCTATTGTGCATAGCTATATCCTATTGACACATTTGTTACCTGAAGTAGTAATAGAGATGCTAACTATAGAAATACATATTAGTGAAGTGGAGTTGTCATTACTTACATCAAATATGGTTGCACCTGATGTCAGCACGTCCTCTGCTGCACTGCTCCTGTCTGCTGGTTGAGATTGTATGGGATCATCATCTTCATCTGAGTCCGGCTCCGTGAGTTCCATTGGTATGCCCCTTGTGGTTGCTATGTTGTGCAAGATAGCCATGTGGCCACAATTTTGCATGTCGTCTCTGGGCTGTACTGTAGTGCACCTCCACTCTTATGGATGCACCTGAAGCGGCTCTTCAGCAGCCCAAAAGTGCGCTCCACCACATTGCGGTTTGCTCCATGTGCAGCATTGTACCTCCTCTCTGCTGGAGTTGCAGGGCTCAGGTAGGACGTCAGCATCTAGGTGCGCACAGTGTAGGCACTGTCTCCTGAATGCAAAGAGAGTAAAATGACTACTTGTGATATCTGACGTCACACTTACATCAATGCAACATTGTAAACTATGAAATTACCTAGTAGATATCCTTCACCAAACTCCCCAGCTACCAGTCTTGTGTGAATCCTGCTGTGGCGAAAGATGTACGAGTCATGTGTGCTACCTGGGTATCTGGCCCCGAGATCGGTAATGTTGTGGGAGGCATTGCATATCCCCTGTATGTTCATAGAATGATTATTTTTACGGTTGTGATACACATACTCGCTGGCCGATGGGGACAGATTGCTACATGTGTCCCATCAATGGCACCTAGGACATGTGGGAACTGTGCTATTAGAAATTAATTTTAGTTTGTTGTAATGCCTGTGGGGTGTTGGGGAATCTTATGTACAGTTATATTCTGCTCAGCATGGCATTGAGGAATGCATTGAAAAATCTAGAGAGGGCACTCTGTGATACCCCTCCAGCTGCTGCTATGACCCTTAGATAGCTCCCTGAGGCTAGAATGTGCAGGGAACATGTTACCTGCACATGGGTGGGTATGCTATTGGTCCTGTGTGTTGTGAGCCGCAGCATGGGTTGTAGCTCAGCTATCAGGTCAAGTATCATGGCTGAGCCTAACCTGTACTTCTCATAAATTTCCTCCTCAGTCTGGTCAAAAAGGGTAATGCGCACTCTCAAAATGCACTCCTGTCTCCGCCTCCCTCTCCTCAAACCTGCCAAGATCCTCATTCTCTTCGCCAAGACATAGAGTGCAGCCATTGTGGAAGAGCAGCTGAGCCATTCTGGGCCTCTTTATATAGGTTGCATCTGGTTACCACCTGGTTTCAATTCGTGGTAAATTGCATGTGCAAAAGGCCATTCTGTGAATAATCGCAATTTGCAATTTTTTGATGTATCGCATTTGTGATTCGGTTTTTGCATGTTGCAATCACCGTATCGCAAATAACGTCCCGATTTAGCAGATCGCTATCTGCGAATCGCTAATCGGTGTCATCATTTGCGTTTCGCAATTAGTGATTCGGTAATTCATATCGCTATTTGCGATACGTTGTTTGCGACACACAAATTCATGTCTCATTCACAAAAAATATCTATTTTAGCAATTCTTTATTTTCGCCCTGCGAATGCCTTTCATACATCGCAAACAGCATTTTTGCATTCGCAAATGGCCGATTTTTGCGATTTGCACCATTTGCGAATGCTAAAAGCTTTGATACATCTGGCCCATAGTCCCTTTTAAGCACCAACTTTCCAAGACACTTTGGTGAACTCGTGGAACGAATACTGTATTTAATGCATCCAGCACTACTGGAATCGCAAACCTTTTTAAGGCTGTTGGTTCTGGTTTCATTCACACCTTCTCCTCCATATTCGGTCTGATTCCATCAGCCATCCATTCAATTTTCTCTAGTATTTTCAGGGGATTTCCAATAACTTTGGCTTTATTAGCTGGCGTTTTGCTGTTGCTATTTTCCATGTTCAATGCTGTCCCACCACAACAAGAAGGAATGAAACCGCTCCCATCAGCGCAGCTGTGTCTTGAACACATGATGCAGTATTTTGGAGCAACACACCTGGAGCAATTGGAGTGTGACTGGTCTTGGTAATTCGGACCAGTTTTGTATTGTGTGCAGCCCGTGTTTCGGTGCCTCTGGTGCTCTTTTGAATACGCACTGGAAGTCTGTCTTTCTACGCAGCGCTTGCTTCCATTGGACGCTGATCGGTTGATGTTCTCGCTGAGGGCTCATTATCAGACATGCGCATTGAGGTTGCGTTTGCTACGGGAAGCTACTTATGAGTTGCCCTTCCTGGAGGATGTGGCTCTTAACTCATCTTTGGGTACACCACAAAATGCTGCCTTGGCTGATGCTGAGGCTATGGAACACGACTGCTTCTTGATCCTTCTTGGCGATGCCTTACCAACTTTAACTTCTGCTGAAGTGGAAGATTTCCTGTCCTCCATGGCCCCAGAATCCATTGGAACTTTTAAAAAAAAAAAAATAGACTTTTGAGATTCGGTCTTTTTATGCCACATGTTCACGTTTTAAATTGTCTTTTTTTATGCTCACGTGTCCCTTCAACCTGTCATAATTGACATTAAATTTTACATGCATATCTTAGGTTGAGCTTTTTCAGTAGCAATTTTTTATATCATTAGGCTTTGAACCACCTTCAACCGACAAGGGGAGGTAGTTGTGTAGTCATTTTAGTTATAACTCCATTCACGTTATTTTAACACACTAGGCAAAGCTGTAGTGCACTCTAACCTAGATATATTTTTTTCAGCTTTATTTTATTATTGTTACAATAGCCACTTTTACGGTCTTGTTTTATTTTCTGTTTATCTAGCTGTTTTGTCTAGGCCAGCACTCTGTTTTCAAGCAAGACATTCTTGATCATTCTGTGCTTTTTCCAAGGCTACAGCAAGGCACATTGCCGGTGAACGTGGTATAAGTTTAGTCTCCGACATTCGTAGAAAACATCCTTACGTAGGGACATTTTCTCAGAATATTAGTTGTTTTATTATAAAAACACTTCCCTGTCCCTTACACGTCTGTATGCTGATTGCCGAATGCTTCGCTGCAGCTGTTTTGCAGACCGCAGGCCTTTGCTCAGGTATGGGAGATGATGTCTTCCCAGGGGAACCTGAAGGGCAGAATTAGAGCTTTACACGCTGTGCTCTATCATAGCCTAGGTAGGAGTTACTCTACTGACTGAAGAGACAATATGATAGCGTTATTCTTATGCTTCACTCTCCTTGTCACAATTTTAATACTGTCATGCTGTGTTGTCCTGGTTATTGCAGCTCACGCTTTGCTATCTAAGATGCAGTTGCTTCATTACAATCATTATTGAAATATATACTGCCTCTGTTTGTCATTGTAAATATCAGACGAATGTAACTGAGAGAAACGGATGAGACCTGAGTGACCACGGCTTCCCTGAGAAACCAATCATGTCATGCTCTCGGCTGCCCAGTCATCCCTGCCCTTCAGTAGAAATGAGGAACTACTAGTTAGCAGGAACAAAACCTGGATTGGAGCGACAGGTGTCACCTGCAGTGGGTCAGACTCAGTCTCACCACACTGCGGGTGCCTCCACCACTCAAAATCCAGTAGTCTCATTAGAATAATGAGAGCAAACTCGACAAAGGTACCATCCTCGAAGCAGTCCCCCACTGTCTCTATACCTGCCTCTACCCAGGGAGTAGTGGAATGAGATCTGAGTAACTGTGTACCTCCTGGTATTTGGCCTAAGGGGATGAGGGGCGAATATGGGGGCTTAGATTTCCCGCCCTGTATATATCTCCGCCAGTTGGTGTGGGCTGTCGTTAGTAAAGGGTTGTCCCCAATTAGTTTTGGTGTATGTTCAGACAAACCATGTGTATAGGGGGATATCTCCCAGGTGTATACATACCCATGATGCCTCAAGTGTCTCAGGCCTTCTCAACCAATATAACAGCCACTGTAGTTGTGCTACAGCATAGTAGTATTCGAAGTTCGGGGCACCCAGTCCACCCCTCTGTAGGGTGCGTTGCAGGGTAGTGAGTGCAACTCGGTGCCTGTCTCATCCCCAGATGAGCCCCAATAGTAAACTATTGAGTTCATGAAAGAAACTCCTGGGGACAAGTATGGGCAATGCTGAAAAATAATACAAGAGCCTTGGTAGAATCAGCATATTCGCTACTGCCACTCTACTCAAGGAAGAGAGAGGCAGTGAGCTCCAAAATTGGAGTGAACCTTTCATAGAACGAAGCGTGCGTCCCAGGTTACCGTCCCTCAAATCATCAACTTTATGGTATATGTGTATGCCCAGGTATTTGAAGGTGACTAAGAACCATTTCAACTTACACGGAGGGAGTGCCTTCCCTGCAGCTGGTGGAAGTTTAACTAGAGGAAATAAGCAGGATTTGGACCAATTGACCCATAGGCATGATATTGCTCCATAGGTGTCCAGTAATGACATCCCCTCAGGTGGTGTTATCCCTCTCGTTTTCCAGGTAAATCAGTGCGTCATCCGCATAAAGTGATATAATGTGATATGTCCCCATCCTGCGAATCCCCCACTGCACGGCCCTCATGCATAACCGAGCAGCAAGAGGTTCCACTGTGATGGCGAACATGGGTGACAATGGGCACCCCTGTCTAGTCCCTCTGCCAATTGGGAAGCTATCAGATATTAATCCTCCCGTCTTTACCCTAGCAGTTGGACCAGTGTTTAGAGTCTGCACCCATCGCACAAATCCTTGACCAAATCCCTTATCCCTTATGCCTTAATGTGGCAAATAAAAAGTCTCAACTTAAGGTGTCAAATGCCTTCTCTATATCTAGAGAGACGGCCTCATTGCCATATGCCCCAACTGGGGTGTCGCTGAGAATGCTTAATAATCTACATATATTCAGGAACATATTTTGATTTGGCACAAACCCATTTTGGTCTTCATGTATCAAGGTATGAATGCTGGGGGAAAACCTGTTCGCTAACACTTTGCCCAAGATATTACAGTCTAGGTTGAAGAGGGATAGTGGTCTATACGATTTTACTACTGTGGGATCGCGACCATTTTTGGGGAGTACCACTATCAATGCCTCTTTTTGGGATGCTGGAAGCAGCCTGCAGGGCAATGCTTCCTCGAACACAGATAATAAGGGACTGGAGAGTTGTGAGTAGTTAGCATAATATTCTATCGGCAAACCATCTGTGCCAGGAGTTTTATTGCTGGCTATTTGTGCTATGGCTACGTTAATTTCCTCTAGTCTCAAGGGCTCCTCAAGTGCTACTTTATTGAGTGTGGAAAGCTTTGTAAGCGGTGTCTCGTGTAGGAATAATTCCAACCATTGAGTATCGCATGTCGATTGCGTTTGGTATAACCCTGTGTAATAGTCTCGGAAGGCATTATTAATGGCATCTTGGGAGAAAGCCATTGTCCCATTTGCCAAACGTATGGCCCCTATTGGAACGTGTTGCCGCTCCTCATGAAGTAACCATGCAAGAAGCCACCCAGAGAGGTCGCCCTCTGCGTGTAATCGTGTTAGGTGATAATTGTAATCATGTCGACCGAGGCGCTGATCTGCCTCTTCATATAACTTAAGTTTATCATGAAGGGACTCAGACGGTGCTTTGTGATGTGCGGCCACTATTTCCAGGGTATGCATGTCTTTCTTCAATGTGACAACGTCCTTGTGTAAAGAATGTCGCGCCCCTCACGAGGCTGATAGACAGAGACCTCTCACCACCACCTTATGCGCATCACACTCTTTAGCCGTCATTGTGGTGGACCCAGTGTTTAGTCTCCAGTATTGTTGAATACAAGTGGCTAATTCCTCTCTAAATGGGGTGACCAGCAGCACCTTGCTCTGCAAACGCTAAGTGGGTATAGTGGAGTGCAGTCTTTCCCATTTTACAGTCATTTGCAGCGGGGAGTTGTCAGAAATCATCCTAATGAGAAAATTTGAGTTTGTTATTGTAGAGCTCATAGAAGGGGGTCCCCAGATCAAGTCTATTCTGGTGTGGATATCATGTATCGGGGAATAGAAGGAGTACTCCCTATGCGTTGGGTGATCCATGTGCCACATATCGTGCAATCCATTATCCTTGGCCCAGGCAGTTAGTAAACTGGAATTTCGCCTGCTTATTGCTCCCTCCGCAGGTGAGTATGAGCGGTCAGGAACACAATTAAAGTCCCCTCTCCAGGTAGGAGCCATGGGGTCAGTCAACAGAGCAGGGGTTAGTGTTTTGAAGAATTCACCTTTGCACAATTGGGAGCATAAACCCCCACAATAGTTAATGGTTTGCCATCCAATTGACCTTCGAACACAATATGCCGTCCCCCACGTCGGCCCTTTGTGTGTGTTGCACATAAGGTCCCCAGGTGCTATCCATAGCAAAACCTCACTTGTGTACGCAGAGGAAGAAGTACTGTATATCTGTCCCCGCAAACGCTTCCTTAATGTCTGCAAGTCATTGTCTAGCAGATGTTTTTCTTGCAGTATGGCAAAGTGAACCCTATGATGTTTAAGGAAAATATAAATGCAATGTCTCTTAGTATGCATAGTCATCCCTCGTACATTCCATGTTAGGATGGTGTATTCCTGTATAGTCTTCGATTTACGTGTACCCATGGTATAGAAGATGTTGTAGTGATGCATGCCGTGGCGTGTTCCCGACACAGAGAGGGGGTGTGTGCCTGCAATTTTGGATAGTGTGCCTGTGTAATAATTGCGTTGGAATGTAGTGTGACCCGTTGAAACATACTGTATACAACCCCCCACCACTAACCTTAAACCCCAAGTCTGGTGTCGCTTGGGCACACCTCTAATCACCCCTAGTAATGACAAAAGGAAAAGCATACAACAATTGCATATAAGGGTTGTCCATGTGGAAACCATCTAGGGAGATGTGGTAGCTTTCATGGAGATTTTGCGGCAGGGCCCCAAGTTAAGGATGGATAATAGCCATGACAAAACCATCCACAGCCACATCCATAGTGTAGAGCATATGTCGATTTAGGATGAGTGACCCACTGTTAGTGAACAAACTGAGAATTTTGTTTGCCTCTTTAGATCCTGACCGGAGGACCCGTTGAGACTTATCACTCCGCAATTACCCACAACCACACTGTCAATAATCTCCATCTTGATGCAGTACGAGTAATATGAACACTATCCCAAGTGACTGTGGGTTTAAGAGACACAGGTCTGAATGCTAAAGGTCATCCACTGTCTGGGGAGTGATATCCGGTCCTCTGATCACACCCGTGATTGTTGATTCAGAGCTACCCAAATCTCAATCTGAGTGTACCTGTGAGTTGTTTTATCGCAGCATGAAAGAGTTTTGAGTGTGGATCGTCATGTCCCTCAGTACTTTCGCACCTTCTGTTGCTGCTTGTGTTTTCGTGGGTTGTGCCTTTGATCTCCCACGGGGACTCCGACGGGTAGACGCCGTGAGCCATTCACCGTGTTCCTTGTCCTCATCTGAGGGTTGGGCGATATCTCTAGCATGCATCCACATCCAGGCATCTGCCGGTGTAGGAAAAAGGTGAGTGCGGTCATCCAGAATCACCCGGAGTTTGGCAGGAAGCATCAGGGCGTACTTGATGTTGTGTTCTCGGAGGCGTTGTTTAATTTTCACATATGAGTAGCGTTGTCGTTGCACCTCCGCCGTGAAATCTGGATAAGCCATTATGGAGGCACCCTTGCAGCGTTCTGGACCATTGTTCAGAAAATGTTGCAGTATCATGTCCCGATCTCTGTAATTAAGAATGCGTGCTATGAGCGGTCGAGGAGGCAATCCGGGAGCCCAGTATCCTGTGTGCCCGTTCTACAGAGAAACATTTTGGTGTTATCTCTTTCAACACCGTGTTCATGAGCCATTTTTCCAAGAATAATCTGTGCTGTGCCCTTCCACTTTTTCCGGGAATCCTAGAAACCTAACATTATTGCGGCGGGATCTCCCCTCAGCGTCCTCCGCTTGGTGTTGTAGAATTTTCACTTTCATATCCAGCCTCTTCACTTGTTTCTGCATTTTCGAGACAGCGGGATCCATAGCTTGCAAGCTGGTTTCCGTCACCGTCACCCTATCCGCCAGGGTACGATAATCGACTCTGAGCAAGTTGACATCCTGAGAGACGGCATCTATTCTGTTCTCTGGAGACAGCTTGGTATCCATAATGGCCTGCAATATCCTCTCAAACTGTCCCAAGTGCATCTGCAGGGTGGCCTCCAAAGTGTGCAAAGTCAGACTCGTGGCCTCAAGTTGGAATATGAACAGGGAGCAATGTCCCTCAAAGCCCCAAGCGTACTCCTCTTTCATGCATTCATTCAATTTCTCTTGCACAGCTCCAGTTTGCGGCAACCAGCCTCACCGACAGATTCAGCCACCTATGCCAGCCGCTGCAATTTCATTGAGTGTGATTCCCCGGAATCGCCTCAGGGGGCAGCTCACATTATCTCCGATCACCGCAGATTGAAAGGCGACGCCACGGTATAAAGAGTAAGTCCAGTAACAAATGGCACTCTTATGATTGGTTCATGGTTCTGTGTGGTCCTGATCTATGGTCCCCATGCGGTGTGCCTTATTCTTCTCTTCGCCGCTCCCACGACGTAGCCACGGGCAGCGAGGCTGAACCCACCTCTTTGGGCAGCTCCCACCAGGCAACAGAGCATTCGGGTGCACAGCTCGCGAGGCCCCCTGGTGTGGTAGCGGCGTCTCGGTTTTTGCCTCTGGCCCAGACCGTGATCTTCCTCCACTACCAGCGGGGCACCGCTTGATCGCAGGTCTCTGCAGCGCCCTACCGAGCTGCCCTCGTGACCGTCCTCCGTTCAGTCTTGGGTCAGAGAGTTCTTGCCATCACACAGGCCGCACACCCCATGTGCCCAATTCAGCGGCCCCAAATCGCAATTTCTGATCCTGAGTGGTCCAGAATACCTCCGCTTCGCTTCCGCCACAATCAATTATATGTGGCTGGTGGATTGGCGATATCTGGCAGGATTTTTTTTCAGACCCGAGGCAGAGCTGTTTTCTAAGCGTGCGTCTCAGCCAACATCTTGGCCACGCTCGTAAAAAGGTACTCCTACACCCATAATTCAAACTCCAACTACTAAGCGAGCAAACATGACACCACTACTAAACTTTGCGGAATGTGTTGATGAGCAAGCACAAGGCAGACGCACAATTTCAGCTGTGATCAGGACACATAGAAAAGATAGAGTTCAACAACCAATAGTTCATAATGATGATGTCTCTGATGACATGGCAGACAGTTCTCAGTTGTTGGGTGGGCTTGAGAAATCAATCATCACAGTTCAGCACCTGCAAGCCAAACAGATGAAAACAGTGAATAGGCATCTATAAAGCATTGCAGGAAAGTACCATCTTGCCTAGCATGTTACCCCCATTTTTACTTGTGTGTATGTTTGTTTTTGCCTGTGTCACTGGGATCCTGCTAGCCAGGACCCGAGTGTTCATAACTTGTGCCATATATGTGTTCCCTGTGTGGTGCCTAAATGTATTACTGAGGCTCTGCTAACCAGAACTTCAGTGTTTATGCGCTCTCTGCTTTTAAAATTGTCACTGCAGGCTAGTGACTATTTTCACCAATTCTGATTGGCACACTGGGTCACCCTTATAATTCCCTAGTATATGGCACCTAGGTACCCAGGGTACTGGGGTTCCAGGAGATCCCTATGGGCTGCAGCATTTCTTTTGCCACCCATAGGGAGCTCAGACAATTCTTACACAGGACTGCCACTGCAGCCTGAGGGAAATAACGTCCATGTTATTTCACAGCCATTTTACACAGCACTTAAGTAACTTATAAGTCACCTATATGTCTAACCCTCACTTAGTGAAGGTAAGGTGTAAAGGTACTAAGTGTGAGGGCAGCCTGGCACTAGCCAAGGTGCCCCCACATAGTTCAGGGCAATTTACCCGGACTTTGTGAGTGCGGGGACACCATTACACACGTGAACTACGTATAGGTCAATACCTATGTGTAGCTTCACAATGGTAACTCTGAACATGGCCATGTAACATGTCCAAGATCATGGAATTGACCCCCCAAGCCAAATCTGGTATTGGACCCTGGGTACTGCCAAACTAGCTCTCTGGGGTTTTCTCTGCAGCTACCGCTGCTGCCAACCCTCAGACAGGTTTCTACCCCCCTGGGGCCTGGGCAGCCCAGTCCCAAGAAGGCAGAACAAAGGTGGTACCCCGTCTCCCTTTGGAAATAGGTGTTAAGGACCTGAGAGGAGTAGCCTCTCCTGGCCTCTGGGAATGCTTTGAAGGGCACAGATGGTGCCCTCCTTGCATAAACCAGTCTACACCGGTTCAGGGAGCCCCCAGCCACTGCTCTGGTGCGAAACTGGACAAAGGAAAGGGGAGTGACCACTCCCCTGTCCATCACCACACCAGGGGTGGTGCCCAGAGCTCCTCCAAGGTGTCCCAGACCTCTGCCATCTTGAATGCAGAGGTGTGAGGGCACAATGGAGACCTCTGAGTGGCCAGTGCCGGCAGGTGACGTCAGAGACCCCTCCTGATAGGCTCTTACCTGGTTAGGTAGCCAACCTGAGGGCTATTTAGGGTCTCTCCTGTGGGTTCCTCTGCAGATAACGAATGCAGGAGCTCACCAGAGTTCCTCTGCACTTCTCTCCTCAACTTCTGCCAAGGATTGACCACTTACTGCTCTAGGACGCCTGCAAAACTGCAACGAAGTAGCAAGAAGACTACCAGCAACATTGTAGCGCCTAATCCTGCCGGATTTCTTGACTGTTTCCTGGTGGTGCATGCTCTGAGGGCTGTCTGCCTTGACTCTTCACTGGAAGCCAAGAAAAAATCTCCGTGGGTCAACGGAATCTTCCCCCTGCTACCGCAGGCACCAAACTTCTGCATCACCGGTCCTCTGGGTCCCCTCTCATCTTGATGAGTGTGGTCCCTGAAACACAGGAGCTGAATCCAAATGACCCGACAGTCCAGGGGTCCTTCTGTCCAAATTTGGTGGAGGTAAGTACTTGCCTCCTCACGCCAGACAGTAATCCTGTGTACTGCGTGATCTGCAGCTGCTAGGGCCTCTGTGCACTTTTGCAAGACTTCCTTCGTGCACAACACAGCCCAGGTCCCCAGCACTCCGTCCTGCATTGCCCAACTTGCTGAGTTGACCTCCGACTTCGTGGGACCCTCTTTTGTTGTGCTGAGACAACCGACGTGCTCAAATTTCTTGAACGCCTGTTCAGGTGCTTCTGCGGGTGCTGCCTGCCTGCTTCTGCATGGGCTCTCTCTGTTGCTAAGTCCCCCATCTGTCTCCTCCTCCAAGGGATGACCTCCGGGTCCTTCCTGGGCCCTGACAGCACCCAAAACCTTCAACCGCGACTCTTGCAGCTAGCAGGGCTTGTTTGCGGTCTTTCTGCGTGGAAACAACTCCATCCTGCATCCTCCAGCATGCCGTGGGACATCTTCTGACCAAAGGAGAAGTTCCTGGCACCTTCCATTGTTGCAGAATCTTCGGCTTCTTCCACCCGGAGGCAGCTCTTTTGCACCTTCATCCGGGGTTTAGTGGGCTCCTGCTTCCCCTGGACACTTGCGTGACTTCTGGACTTGGTCCCCTTCCCTTGCAGGTCCTCAGGTCCAGGAATCTGACTTCAGTGCTTTGCAGTAAGTTGTTGTCTTTGCAGAATCCCCTATCTCGACTTTACTGTCTTTCTTGGGTATTAGGGTAACTTTACTCTTACTTTTCAGGGTCTTTGGGTGGAGTATCTTGGACACCCTTAGTGTTTTCTTACACTCCCAGCGACCCTCTACATGCTACACTAGGTCTGGGGTCCATTCGTGGTTTGCATTCCACATTTGGAGTATATGGTTTGTGTTGCCCCTAGGCCTATTTTCTCCTATTGCATTCTATTGTATTCTACAGTGTTTGCACTACTTTTCTGAGTGTTTTGCTTACCTGATTTTGGTTTGTGTGTATATTTTGTGTATTTTACTTACCTCCTAAGGGAGTATATCCTCTGAAATACTTTTGCCATATTGTCACTGTTGGACTTTTTGCCTTACGCAGGGTCATCCCCAGTCTTTTTTCCTCCTTCCTCCTGGTTTTTCTGACCTCTCGCTGTTGGCTCTAGGACTCTGAGCACTTTATCACTGCTGACCAGTGCTAAAGTGCAGGTGCTCTCCCATCTAAAGTTGGTATGATTGGCTTATACCTAATTGGCATATTTAATTTACCTATAAGTCCCTTGTACAGTGGTATCTCTATACCCAGGGCCTGTAAATTAAATGCTACTAGTGGGTCTGCAGCGCTGCTTGCGCCACCCACTGAAGTAGACTTTCAAACCTGTCTCAGGCCTGCTAGCGCAGGGCCTGTGTGCGCAGTTTTCTGCCACAGGGACCTGGCATCTAAACTTACTTGCCAGGCCCAGAACTCCCCTTTTACTACATATAAGTCACCCCTAAGATACTCCCTAGCTAGCCCTATGGGCAGGGTGCCATGTATGTAGAAAGGCAGGACATGTGCCATATTGCATGGCCTGTCCTGGTAGTGACAAACAGCCTAACTTGGTGTCTCACTGCTGTGAGTGCTGCCTTCTCATAGGATTGCATTAGAAATGCCCTGCCTTATGTTTAAAGGGTATTGTCTGATTTATGATGGGTAGCGCAGGCGTGTGTGGTATGGTTGTGATGGTGATAATAAATACTGCTTATTGGTGTGGGTGTATTTTTTATTACTATCACAGAAATGCCACTTCTAGAAAGTGTGCATTTATCTGTGCTTATGACTCTGGTGTTTTGCAGCTTGACTCCAATCCACGTCTGGGCAGAGTGACAGTTGGGGCTTTGTGCATACTTTTCAGACAGCCTGTACACAGGGAGGGTGGAGGTGTCACAGAGGTGCATCTGCATACTGAATAGTCTTCCTGGGCTGAGAGAAGGGAGAGGCGGGGCACACCTACATTTGTAAATGCTGTGCCCTGGCCTCACACAATAGGGTCGTTAACCCCCCCCACTGATGTTTGGAGCCTGTGCTGAAAGGAGAGAGGGGGCACTCCCAGAACCAGTTGTAACTGGCTGGAACCTCCTCTCCCTACCATTGTAAAACACTGTAAGAACTGACTATAAGTACAAGGGAATTTTCCCCACAATTTGAACATTCTTGGAACTTGAAACTGTACACAGAACGCTGATGAATGGACTCATCAGGAAACCACCATGGACTGCTGCTGCTGTGCTGACCTGTGACCTGCCTGGTCACTAGGATGAACTGCCACCATCTGCACCCCTTGTGCTGGCCTGTAGCTGGGCCCACCAGCATGTGCTTCTTCTTGTTTTACTGTTCCCAGGGGCAGGGTGCTGTGGCCCCTTACCCCTGCTCCGATCTCTACATCTTTTCCTTAGCTCTTGGGGAAAAGCTCTCTCTCTGGAATTGATGCTGGAATCACCGCCGCAACCCGGGCTATGATTATGGCCTTAGCGCTTTGAAAAGCGCTTCCTGGATGCCCCAGATCACCGCCGCAGCCCGGGCGCCATTTATTTACAAAACGCGAGACTCGCGCACTGTGTAGTGCCCCTGGGGCACGAAGGAAACCTCCTTTCTGCTCGCATGAGCAAGCATGCTCCTGTTGGTGCCCCCGGGGCGAGGACCGCTCGTTGGAGCTCCCCCGGGGCACCGGAAGGCCCTGCCCTGGGCCGGAGAATTGCCAGAGAGACGAGGGGAGAGGAGGACGCCTCTCCCCCGCCTGGCAACGCAGCGGAAGGCTTCAGTTGTTCCTCGGTGCGGCAGCAGCCTCATCGGAGGCTTGCAGCGCCCCAGAGCCTTCAGGGCCCCCGCGAGAGCCGGCCCCTACAGTTGAGGTCTTCCCCCCCATAGCAAAGGGTCAGCACAGGCCCGGGGGAGACCCGCAGGGATCACGGGCCCCTGGAGGGGCCTGCAACAAAGTTGGAGGGGGGTGCGTGACGCCCGCCTTCTCCCCCTCATTGAGAGGACGTTGCCCCCCCTCGTGAGGGCCGGCTGAGGCCTTGGGGGGGGACCCTAATAATCACAAGTCCCCAGGAGGGACCCAGTAAGGATCGGGGAGGATGCGTGCTGCCCCTCTCCCACTACAGTACCACGAGGCCCCCGTTTTGGGCAGGGAGTGCCAGGGGCTCCCTTGGTTCTGTTTCTTAGGCACTGGAGGTGCCTTTATCATCTACCAGGTATTTCAAAGGGACAATATATATCAGAAGTTCTTATTAGAGACTTGATTGCATTATATATTGCTTACCGGTTTTATGATGTTTTTGTGTGCATAAGCAAATGTTCTTTTTGTGGACATACTTGCTAATATGTTTTCCTAACTTGCCATATGTTGTCTAATGTTCCTACTATGGGCGTTTTATGATATTCTTATGACAAGTGTTCTAATGTGATAATGTGTTTCCTGACTACTGCTTACGTTGCAGAATACTGAGTAACCTGTGTGTTATGTGTGACTACTGCTAATTTGCAGAGTAACTAATGTGTAACATTCTGACAACTGCTAAGGTAGCAGGATAGTACTGTTATGTGTTTGGTGTGATAATTGCGTTGTGTACAATACAGTATATTTTTATATAATCTGGTGTTGTGTTTCCTTTGTGGTGGGGATATTGCGTCACATGTGTTGTGTGTGTTGTGCAAATGCTTTACACATTGCCTCCGGGTTAAGCCTGACTGCTCGTGCCAAGCTACCAAGGGGGTGAGCAGGGGTTATCTTGGACGTGTAACTCCCTTGCCCTGACTAGAGTGGGTAAGTTCTGCCTGGCTGAGGTGCATACCCTAGCCAACCAGAAACCCCATTTCTAACATTGGTGGCAGCGGTGGGATAGGACTTGCGCTTGCACAATACCATTGTGACTCATTATTTCACTCCAAGGATTGCGTTTAGACCATCACATGTGTGGCTTCTCTTAACTTTCTCTCTTTGGTCATTTTTCCTGTTTTCAGTTCTCACGCTTGGGTATTGTGGTTGTCACATTTGAATTATTTGTGTTGTGCAAATGCTTTACACATTGCCTCCGGGTTAAGCCTGACTGCTCGTGCCAAGCTACCAAGGGGGTGAGCAGGGGTTATCTTGGACGTGTAACTCCCTTGCCCTGACTAGAGTGGGTAAGTTCTGCCTGGCTGAGGTGCATACCCTAGCCAACCAGAAACCCCATTTCTAACATTGGTGGCAGCGGTGGGATAGGACTTGCGCTTGCACAATACCATTGTGACTCATTATTTCACTCCAAGGATTGCGTTTAGACCATCACATGTGTGGCTTCTCTTAACTTTCTCTCTTTGGTCATTTTTCCTGTTTTCAGTTCTCACGCTTGGGTATTGTGGTTGTCACATTTGAATTATTTGTGTTGTGCAAATGCTTTACACATTGCCTCCGGGTTAAGCCTGACGGCACGTGCCAAGCTACCAAGGGGGTGAGCAGGGGTTATCTTGGACGTGTAACTCCCTTGCCCTGACTAGAGTGAGTAAGTTCTGCCTGGCTGAGGTGCATACCCTAGCCAACCAGAAACCCCATTTCTAACAGTCACTAAAATAAAGTACCTTTATTTTTAGCAACTCTGAGTATTGTGTCTTCTTATGAGATAGTGCTATATAATATAAGTGGTATAGTAGGAGCTTTGCATGCCTCCTAGTTCAGCCTAAGCTGCTCTGCTATAGCTACCCCTATCAGCCTGAGCTGCTAGAACACTACTAATCTACTAATAAGGGATAACTGGACCTGGCACAAGGTGTAAGTACCATCAGGTACCCACTATAAGCCAGGCCAGCCTCCTACAAGCATGTCACATTCAATGCTGAAATTGCAGAAAGGTTAAGAGCATTGGATTGCTGCCCTGGAAAATAAGCAACGTATGCAAAGCCGCAGGCAGAAGCAGCACATGGCATGCTATGGTGCCTTCACGAAATCAATAAATTGATTGGCAGTAGACACCACCACTATTGCCAGGAGAACCATCAACATCCACAAGGACATGGGGCATTGCTGTCAACATGTAGCATGTGGGCTGGTTCAAGTGACCACAGCTCTGGAGAACATTTAGACACATACCATGTCGATCCCCAACATATTTCCACCACCTGAAAGCAAAGCCGGCTCAAGCCTCGGGTGACATATCTGTGGCACATAGATGCTGTACCAGGCGAACACGAAGTCACCCATCCGGCACATATATATCCCCAACTCCACGGCCAAGTTCTGCTGAGAAATCAAGCAACAGCTTTCTGGTCTGTAGAGTAGTGCTCCACCAGTCTTACGCAGGCATCTAAACGTGATTTCAGTATTGCAAAGTCCGTTCAATTATTGATAACACTGTTTTATGTGTCCTGTTGTACTGCCTTTCCTGTCTGTTTCTTGGATTCCAGTATTGTGTCAGTATCTACTTCCTGTAGCAGAGTTGAGGCAACATATAAAGTTATCACACTCACCGAAAGAGCTTTCAACAAGCAGACACTCCTTCCTTTTAATAGTGGTCCAGACAAGACTTTGGGGAGAAATGGGGGGGGGTCTGCAGGGTATGTGTTATTCTAACCGAAGATGCTCTATCATGAGGCAGCAAGAGCAAATAAATATACACGCATGCACTGGGCACTCAAATATTTTTTTACATGTGGCTATGTTTTGTCTTGGCATTTGTGTGCTAATGGTAAAAAAAATAAAAAATTGACACAATGTGGTAGATGTAGTCGCAGTTGTTAATGATGGGCCTTTCAGTTCCAGATTTTCTGGATATCGAGTGATTATTTTATTGATTTCTATTTAAATGTAATATATGTAAATGTAGCTCACCTGTATAACCTGTAAATCTGTCATGAATCGGCCCCTCGTAGACCAGCACTGGACATCCCTTACTTGCTTCCAAAATCTGAGCTGTGAAACATCCAATGGTGGGACTTGTAAAACACCTTAATGTTATATTAGTTGTTTAGTGGTTCAGTGAGGAGACCCTGCATGTGCACCACTGATGGGAACGCTGTAGCCTGGATCTTTCCTTCTAGTCCCATACAACTGGGGTCTTTACCTCTCTCTTTGTGGAGTGTGTGTGTGGTTGGTGAACAAGTTACTGGTATTCCCTGCAGGTCGTCCTCAGCACATGCTGGATGCATGGCATAAAGCTGTGCATGCCTACAGAATATTTCCCATATATAGCCAACAAATAGCCCACCGTTCTCACACAATCTATAATAAAACACAATTGGAGGAATTGTAATCACAATGATGGACATTTGTGAGTGACCTTTGATTTAAAATAGTTTTGTAACCTGTGGTTACGTGGCCAGATGAAGTTTGAGTTAGGTCATGCCTCCAAGTTATGATAGTGGCTCGAGGGAGGAATCTGACCATTTCCATGGTGGATGCTAGGTTCCACTTTCCACTTGCTCATTGGAACTTAACCGTTCCACCTTACCATGGTGAACTTATTTATGACTGAAGGATATTTCCACTTTGGTGTAGAGCACAGCTTTGGTTGCCCCAGGTTTGCCTCCTGGCCCCCTCTCTCCCCCGATCCAGTAACTAACAGTTTGTCTGACTTTGAGGGAACTCATCATGCTAGTTCTGAGTGTTGTTTGCCAGTTTCAAATCTTGTTGTTTGTTGCTTTTCTTCAGTACTGAGGATAAGTTCTGTGTGTGACCTTAGTAAGAAAGGTCACGATTCAGTACGTGGAATGACTGTACAACGCTAAACTGATTGAATATTTACATAAGAGATATCACATTTGTTCGAGTTGCAGAGACTGTTGCAAGTCAGCTAGACAGACGTTAGGGTAAACATATAGAAATTCACCTGAGTTCAAAGAGTTACACTTACTCTTTTCAAGATGATGACAACGGTGAGTCTGAAATGTCCACAGCCTTCTCAGCACTTCACTGAGTCTGCAGCTAGAGGAGTCCAACCACAAAAGAATAGGGTTTATTCCTGTTCAGTCCCTTATTGCACTTGAATCACCAGTAGTAGTAAATATGAAGTATTTGCTACTCATGGTGTTTAAAGTGCAATAAGGGAGTAATTTGGCTAGCCATTTGCAGCGCAGTGTTGCTGACCCTGACACTTGAGTAGTAGGCGGACTTCCAAAGCAGGTCAACAATAATTTTATCCAACTGAATAAAATATTTTTTGAACATGTCAAATAAGACTTTCTGAAAAGCATAAATATATCAGGGCAAAACAACCATTTTCACAAGCGCCACTTTTCCCATTGACAATAGATGGAAAGTATCTGAAAATTTCACCGGTGGCGTGAGACCCTCTAGAACCCTACCAATGTTTACAGGTTCTAAGCTTCCCACCTCCCTCGCTATTCATATCCCAAGATATCAGACATGATTAGCCTTCCACGGGGGCTGCAGCAGTTGTTGTTTTGGAATCCCCAGAGAGTGCCCAATGTGAATAGTTTGGACTTGGTGTGGTTTACAGGAAGACCTGAGACCTCTTGCCAAATTCTGCCAGGATTGTTCACATTATTGGTACAGAGTACTCTTAAATACCTCTTAAGGTTGCCTTAAATATACCAGTGAGTCATCCGCATACATGTGTGTGGTCTCCCCAATTGTCACTCACCGCCCACGCATTACTGATCGCAGTTTACAAGCCAGTGGCTCCATCCCAAGTGCGAATAGCAATGGCAATAAGAGGAAACTCTGCCTGGTCCCCCGATGGAGGGAAAAAGATGCAACACCGTCCTGCCGATATGGACCCTTGGCACTCAGTCCTGGCAGGGCAGCTGCACCCATTTGATAGATGCCTCCTTTTTTCCCACCTTCCATGGTACACCCCATAAGAAGGTGCACAGCAGGGAATAAAATGCTTGCTCTAGGTCGGGTAGTGAAAGAGTTTAGGGATAATCTCCCAGCCCAGGCGCCTGTATCACCAGGAAAAGCCACCTCAGATTACATAGAGTATTTCTATGAGGAATGAAACCACACTGGGTCTCATGAACAATAGCTGACATGTAACCCAGCAACCTGTTCTCTAGCATCTTGCTGAGTATTTTAACATCAACATTTAGCACGGAGAAGGGCAGTAAGAAGAGAGCTCCTTGACATCTTTATCTGGTTTAGGTATCATAACTTTGAGTGCCTCTTTCATTCTCTCATAGTCAGTCAGTTGTCTCCTCTCAAATGCCTCCCGGTACACCAACAGGAGACGATCTACAAAGGAGTCAGCCCTCCCGTGGTACAGCTCAGCCGGCAGGCATGGAATCCATCTAATCGTTCTTTATTAAATGTCATGAGCATTCCACATCATTATGGAAATTCGCATAGCAGAGTCATACTTCAAGAAACAAAGTCTTACTTTCTCTATTTTTTTGAAAATATTTATAATGCATTTCCTTGCAACTGGAAGCATACACCAATTGTACCAAAATGACAATGGTGTTATTTATGTGTTGAATGATAATTATTTAGTTCATATTATTTGGTGGTACTACTTTATATGCTAACCTGGGTCCTGCAATTGCAACAATATCCAGTGTCAGGCATTTATCAAATTTTTGATGCTAGTGGAGCAAAGCACCACAATAGCATCCAAAAATCTAATGCAATTGGCATAACGTGCACCATGGTGCGCCATATTGTAAATACGGCGCACCCATGATGTCATAAGTGGCAGTGGTGGGTGGTGCAAGAAATTTGGCCCATCAAGACTGACGCACCAGATTCTTGCAATTCTGGGTAAATGTTCCTATACAGTTCTGTACACCAGATTTGCTTTGCTCGGAGCCTATGAAATTAAGAAGCAGCATATCCTCTAAATAGAGATGCTCTCTAATGCCCTAGGTATGCACCAAAGCTGTCACAAAGCCAACACTTATGTAAAGCTAAGTTCTGATATTAACCCAAAAGAGGTACCTGAAATTGATAAAGCTGATCCGCTACCATAACTCTCAGGAACTTGCGATCTTAATGAATGGTACATGAAAGTATGCACCTTTTTGGTCCAGAGATATTACAATTATTCTTTGGCTGATCAATGTGATCATTAACTGAAAAGATGGCATTCTGATTTTTTGATTGGGCATTGAGCCATGAACTTGTGTAAAATCTACAGATTCAGGACCAGTCTGAAATCTTGAGCTGTCCTACCAAATAGAGAGCAAGGTACAGACTCTTCCCCTTTTCTGTTTGTAGAACCTTGCCCGTTAATGATCTTATTTAATTTTTCCTTAGCACCTTCATTATTTCTGCCTGGGCAAAGGAGTTTTTATCATCAAGTGCCCTACTGAAGTTCTAAAAACTAGCTCAACTCCAGCATTAAAGGACCCATCTGCCAGATATGATGTTCTTCCTATCATCCAGAAATTGAGAAATGATGTTTTCTTCTGGGAAGGTGTGTGCATTGTGTGTGCCTTTGGAGTGTTTTGCTGATTGCTACAATGTTTAATAAAGATGGTAAGTTCTTCGAAAAGACCTTCTAAATTGTTAGACATTCTGGTGACATCTTCAAAAAACATTAATGAAAAAAACAACAGCTTCTGATATTTATTTGTCAAAAGGGTACAAATGTCTTTTTATCCAGCACCTAGTCTTTAATCATATTTTCAAATTTTGGACCAAATACCAGAGATACTAAAAGTGGCAGGTGAAGAAAGGGTGTTTGTTGATCTGTCTCCATCTTCCAATTTCTTGACGGTCATAAAATGCCTCTTTTGCATGGTCATTCCCATTTTTGTTAACTTTTACTGCTAGTTTTTTTTATTCTGCTCACTAGAGCATTGCTGTCAGTGCCCAGGGTATGTGATCTGACCCCTAAATCATATCGAAATTGTTTAATCCCTGATTGGCCTCTTTCAAGGCCACAGCAGATGGTGTAGAAACTACCCGTGTGGCATGGAAAATTGAATGTCACTGCATCATGTATTGTGTCATACTCTAATGTGACACAGGAAAACGTGCCTTAAGGTCTACCATTGTATCTTGTCTGCTGCAGTTTACAGCTGCAGTATGACCTCTCAAAATAATTCCTTTTGAGAGGGATAAATCTCTCTTTTAAATATTAAAACATCACCCATAGATAGGCCTCATAGACCTCAAGGTAAGGATCATGGTATTAAAAAGTGCGACAGGTAGACATTTATTATTATCATGTCCCTACATTGACAAGGCTCAAGAATTTAATTTCACTATAGAAGAATCTGTCTGTTCTAGAAGGAAAAGTAGAGGACTGTTTAAAATATTAATTCTGCTATCACAGGCCTGGGACCAGGTAAGAAAATAGTCCAACCACTATTTGTAACATTTATTAAAAGCCCAGTTCAGTGGTCTGCACAAGAAGTGACATTACTGGATTTTCCATCAATCATTTGCACAGGAAGTGCCACCACTCATCTCCCCTCAAAGGGCCTACGTAATGGCTGCCACAGCATAAATGTGTAGTGGACATGCCTCTGGTTCACCAACTGTAGCCTGTCTATGCCTGGACCACACCCTACACCAGTAAACCTGGGCCTCTTGCCTCTCGGCTCTCACTGCTACCATGCTGCAAACCCTCTGCACCTTCAATCCTGGGTGCTGCTCCACACGCCTCCACCTCGCCGTACCTCATAACATCGAGGGAGCATTCTTGTGCACTTTCTGCAAGTTTTCATGCACTTTACCACACTCAACACTCACTGCACCAACACTTCACACTCTGACAATCACACAGTCCTGCAACCACCAACACTAGACTTCACATGAGCATGCATGCTCCTAAACACTCACCATACACACCACAGTGATCAAGGACTTGTTGCACGACAATGACCCTGACCTCCTTTTTCTCACAGAAACCTGTCTGAACCCTGCATCAGCACCTGACATTGCTGCAGCCATTCCCCTGACTACAAGACTGCCAAGCAAGATAGACTTTGCAAGCCTGGAGGCAGAATTGCCATTGCCTACACCATCAGCTGCACCCTATCTACAGACACATCATCCTGCACCATGGAACACCTTTAGTTCAAGCTCCACGTAACAGCCAACTTCACCCCAATCGGCAGTCTTATCTACAGACGACCGGGACTGCGCATCAACTTCACCAACACATGACAGACTTTGTCGCACCATTAGTCCTTAGCAATTACATTCTACTCCGAGACGCGAACTTTCACCTGGGAGACCACACCTCCAAAACTCAAGACCACTTCTTAAAGAACTTGGGAGCATGGGCCTTACCATACGAGTAAAAGAACAAGCCCACACCAGGTCTCTGGACAGGCCATATCGTAGTCAAGTTCAGCATCCCCGCCCAGCCCAACACAGACGCACCACCGCCAGACAACACTGCCAAACTGTAACAAAATCACTGACAAGGACTGAAACTCCTCTCTCAATACCCACTGATACAAGCACGACAACAGCCTCAACAAAGACATCAGGAATCAACTCTCCAGCCCCCCTCAAACACAATATTGCAACAAGATACAGACCCCAGACCAGTTGGTACACAGAGGAACTCAGACTGACAAAATGCCACTGCAAATAACTGATGCACAAATGTAGAATGAGCAGGACAATGCAGACAGGAGCACATCTGCCCTGAGATGCTATAACCAAATAATCCGGACCACCAAACATGTCACTGTGGCAGACTGCATTGATGCAAGAGTAAACATAAACAAAGAAATGTTTGCCATTGTGAAAGATTTCACCTCACCATCGGCTGCCTCCAACTCGATCACTCCCTAACAGGCCATTTGTAACAATCCCTCTCAATTCTTCTCCAACAAAATCACCACTATGTACAGAAACTTCAGCCCTCAACTGGACTGACAGACCTCACAAAACGCCTCCTGATCTTATCAGAAGAACCAGTGCTAAACACATGGCTCGTTATCATCCCAGAAGAAACCACTGCTGGCATTAACTCCATCTACTCAGGGATCCTATTGACCCCTTGCCCCAACAAGCCTACTCCAGAGGTATGCAACCCATCAGCGCCATGCTCACACCCGTTTTGAATGCCTCCATCTCTTCTGCAACATTCCCAAATGTTTAGAAACACACACTTATCCCCCTTTACTGAAGAAACCCTCTATGGGACCTTCAATGCTCGCTAACTACACACTGGTCTCCCTGCTACGATTCCTGGTCAATGTCTTAGAGATAATCATCAACAGACACCTCGCTGAATACCTCAATGACCACCTGATCCTCAACATCATGGAAACTGCCCTCATCGCAGCCACAGAAGATATAACCATGATGCTGGACAGTGGAGACATAGCAGTCCTCATCCTCATTGACCTCTCCTTAGCATTTTGCACAGTCTCCCACCCCATTCTCATCCAATGCCTACACGACATTGGAATCCAAGGACATGCACTCTGATAGATCTGCTTCTTCCATACTGTAAAGAGCTAGCCAGTCAGCCTGGCATATTACACCTTGGATGCAGGCAACTTTATTACTGGAGTTCTGTAAAGATCTTACTTGAGCCCGACCCTCTTTAACACATCCATGATCCCTCTAGCCAGCATCAATTTATCTCACAATAGCAATGTCCTCTCCTACGCCAATGGTGCACAACTCATTCTCTCCCTCACAGACAAGATACCCAGTGCCCAGATCAAGTTCAGTGATTGCATGGCTGAATTTGCCATCTGGAAGAAGGCCAAATGTCTAAAGTTGAACACCAACAAGACTGCAAATGGGCCTGCCCTTTCACAAGTAAGTGTAAGGTGGGACCTATTGAAGCACTAAACATAGTGTGAGGGGATCTACCTAAAGAATAGGTTTTGAATAACCACAGAGGAGGGAACTGATCATTTCCATTTGCCAGATCTGTGGGTGGGCATACAAGGTCTGCACAAGAGATGGTCCCCACATTGTGTATTTTGGGAATAGGGTGAACTGTGGGATTTATTGTAATAGGGCAAACAGGAAGTGCTGCAAAAATGAGCATGGTTGCTTTTGGGAACTATTGCTCCACTAGCCAAGGAGGAGAAAACAGGCATCCCACCCACTAGCTAGTGTCAACCATAAATATGGAACCTCAAGGCACCCTTCTCAGAACACTCTCTAGACCTGTGGAAGAACAGGAGGACAGAAACTTCATTGTGAAACCTGTAAGGAGACCAGAGGGTCTGGACAAAGAAGTGGATTGCAAGGGTCAGTTGGCGGACCTTCTGTGTGGCTACAGGAGCATAAGCTACAAGAGACCATTAAACTAAATTTTCTAGCTGTCCTGGAGCAACTGGACCTAAAGGGGATCCTGCTGCTGCCCTCTGCTTGCGTCTAGACCCTTAAGTGCTGTTCCTGAGGTCCTGGGACTACTGACTGTGTCTAGCTGGACTTCTCTTAACTCTGAAAAGTCAAATATCCTTACTGGATGCCCTATAAAAGCAATAATTAAAAAAGGACTGTAATGCACTTTATTCAGGCATATCTCTCTGACTTCTTGCTATTTCTCCACACCTATTACCCCCTACAGATCAATAAAAACCTAGACCTCCTGCCATTGCAGAAAAGAATTGAGAGCATAAATGATAAATTACCAATACAACAATGGTCCTGCAGCGCTGCCAGCATGCCACAAACTCTAAAGATGTCCCAAAATGAAAAACCCTCATTAACAATAAAATATTTGCTTGATTTTATGTTTAGACAGCGTACAGACTTAGGGCCTGATTAAGATCTTGGCAGGATTTACATCCTGCCGCTGCAGTTTCAAGTACTCTGTCAAGTTGATGGAATTCTGACTGCCATATTTAGATGTATTGCACCTAAATCGCTGATTGCCTCAATAGAGTACTATACCTTTACGTAAGAGTTTCCCCACCGCTGTGGTGGTGGACTCCTAATCTGGAAAACAGTACTCCATCACCGTCAGGCTGGCGGGTTCCCACTGACCATATTTAGATATCACAGTTGGGCAGGTGTTGTTCTGGCGGCAGATTCCTGACAGAGAGAGTCCATCGCGGGAGGCAATGTACATTGTACAATGTCTGTGGCTATGGAAAGGATGCTAGAAGCACACACCTCATGTACTTTAGCCGTATGTGTCCTGCATACCACACTACACAACACACCCCATTCACACTATGATCCTTTGCCATTTCACCACAACACAACATTACATGTAGAAAACACAATTTCACACTTCCTAAACACAACATACATACACTATTGATACTACACCCACATACAACAGAATCACAACTACCAACACAAAGACGCAATCATATACACTGACACACTCAGACAAATGCACACTTACACACGTCACAACAACAACAACAAATAAACAATCACACTCACCTGAATGTTGCACACAGCAAAACATCAAACGGCCAAACATACGCAACAAACACCACACCCACATGCAAGTGTCACACATACAGACACAACCACATCACCCACTCCAGCTTGATCTTCCAGCCACTCCTATCCCTACTCCCTTCCAATTCTCCATTTACCTTGCCTGGACACCTATCACACCTGATCCCACACCGCCCCAGTAAAAGCTTTGAGGAGCCAGATTTGTGCCCAATACCTGATACTTAATGAAGAGGTCATCTCTGGGCTATGGGCAGTACACACATTAAGGGCAACAGAGCCAGGGGAAATTGTATTATCCAAATGTTGCTCACTATCACAAATGGGTTACATTGCCAAGCAATGTACACAAGAGAAGTATTACATGAATAATAACTTGAGTCCAACTTTCACAAACTTTGTACCACATTGTGAATTACTGTACAATTCATTGTGTCAATTGCAATGGAATTGATGTTACAGTGAGATGCATGGTCTGATTCACATTCACAACTGGAAGGACAGCATTTCACTTCCAAGTCCCATTGCAAACTGCACACATTGACATTGTTGACAATTGTGATTTGTTTTAGATTTTGGTGCAAGCATTCATTTTGGTAATGAAGACATACACCAAATTAAAAATTGTGTATGTCATCAATTTATGATTGCTACAGGTTTGTCTCCATTAATGTCTGACACAGATGGTTTACACACATATCATTACACAAGTTTTTTAAAATAATTGATGTGACATGTATGTCAGTACATAGGTTGCGAACTAATGTTAAGTGACCAAACTACATTCACTAATAATACGGTATGCTGACCTCCATGTCCTGCGATGACGGTGCTGTGGTTCCTTCATGGTCAAGTGGCAGCAGCAAAGGCAGGGCTTGTCTGATCAGCTCCAGTTGGAAACAGAAGTGGAAAAGGGGGGAAATGTAGGGTTTTCTCACATTTACCTTCCAATCTGCTAACACAGGTGTGGTGGCTTATCCGCCAAAATTGCCTTGTCGGGAAGGCACTTTGTAATTGGCTCGGCAGATAAAGTGGCTGGAGTCCCACCACTAGCCGCTAATACCAATGGCGCTGTCAAAGCGGATGTGCAGTTCTGATGGTGTTGGCAGGATTTGGGCGGTCTTTTGTCTATGGTCCTGCTAACATCTAAATAGAGCAGGCGGACTGCCAAGTCTGTGGGCAGGATATCCGATGGAAACCCAACAGTGGGACCGATTTTGCGAACATCCAAATCAGCCCTATAGTCAATAGGTTGATTTCATTATATTTTTAATTCACAGAGCCATAATTCCATTAATTGTAGAAAGAAAATTATTCACATTTGACAGAAAACAAAGGAAAACTATTTGTGTGGATTCACCAAAAGGCAAAAAATGCATAACATATATACCATTCTTTTGAAACCAATTTTGTAAAATAAAATAACTGTTTTTTGACTCATATGCTCGAGTTATTATACCTTCATAATTCAGTGCTTACATATTAACATGAATTAGATAAATAGTCCAAATAATGTGGTGCTCTGTCCCTGTTTTTGCAGACGCCTATTAACCACTTTGTAAAGAACAACTTCAAAAAGTCCAAGATAATGACAACTACATACACCTCAATTAAGCCCACATCAATGAGATCATTCTCTGGGCAAATGTGCGTTTTGAATGTGCTAGGGATGTCCAGTAGCCTGTCAATGAGATTCTTCAGTAATCAGATGATAATTTGGAAGAAGTTCTGGAATGTAGCCTCCCATCAAAAGTCTGTTTTTCTGGTGGTTTTCCCTTTGCTTTCATTAGGATCAGGCTTGTAAATCTGCTTGGGTGTTTTGATAAGCATCTGCAAAGTTATTTTAATCCTACTGTGAGCAAGTGTCAGTCTTTTGTGTAGCAAGATTGTTAGTCTTATTTTTGTTAGGCTAAGTGGCATGGCTTCCACTGTTCCTGTCCAGCGGTGATGTTGCAGCATCTCTGGTCAATAGATTGAATCATTAAATGGGAGATTTCAGTGGAAAAAACGAAGGGAGGGACACATCTATCTCCACGTTTGCCCCTTTCTCTGAAGCAGCACTCTGCCCTGACCTGTAATTAAATCATTAGCTAACTTACTCAACTGCCTCCTACGTTATCACTTACTTCTTCTACCTTTCCATATATTTATTGTGTCCTTACCTAAATCTCCACTCTATACCTTTATCCCCTTTCTATCAATATTTCCCTCTGTTTCAACTTATTATTTGAAGTTCAATTACATTTTGTGTTAAAATTACATATTGCTCGCATATCGTTAGCTCTATAGAATATATACCTATTTATCCCTTAGGGCACCCGGCGACTCTTTTTTTGTGAATCCTATTTGTGCTAAATAAGCACGCCTAAATTAATATATAACAGTTGGAACATGGATCACAGAGACTCGTCCATCTCTGTTCTGTCAACAGCTTATACACAAATCATTTGCTATGTCCAATTTTGCCTTATACTGCACTCCTTTATCAGCACTGGTCTTTGTGATGCCACCTTTCTCTTTGTGATCAAATCAGTGTCAGGGTATGTGATTCATATATTTCAGTATTTTATGAAAAATGTTTAAGTCACAGGAAGAAGTATTTGCATGTAAAACAAAAATCACAGCACAAACTTCGGCTAGCTCTACAAAACAGAGGTTTAAATATTAGGCAATATCTCATTGTCCTTATTCTGACCATACAGTCCATCTTTCATTCCTTCTTTACTCTCAGTCCAACCTATGTCATTCATCGTCTTTCCCTGTCTAAACACTTAGGGTCTCATTACTTGCAGTGACGGCCTGGGGACCACTGTCATCGCGGGGAACATCGTTCCCAATGGGCGGACGGCAGGCTAAGTTGTGCTCAGGCACTGCAGCACTGAGCTCAGTGCTGCCGTGCTGATTACAGCACCAGCCTTTCCATGGTAGTCACACTGCCATGTAAAGGCTACCGGAAAGCCAGTGCCGGGTGCCACGGGGTGGCGGCTGCACAGCACCATCAGAATGCGCACTGTTTACTTTGCTTTGTAGATAGTGCACATTTTGATGGTGCTGTTGTGCTATGGTATCGGTCTTGGCTGCCCTAAGGGATCCGAGACGAATACCGTAGCACTGTTCCTGTCGGACAGCCCTGCAGGAATGGTGTAATACAATGTTCCCACCATTCAGCCAGGCGGGAACATTGTAAAACATTTGGGGGGGACTGCCACAACCATGGGGGCAGCGTCCTCCTCACGAGTTTGGCGGTCAGCTCATTTGACCACCAAACTCTTAATGAGGCCCTTAGATTGTCTATGAATGCTTCTCAAATTGTTTTGAAGACTTCTTGCAGATCTTACAGTCTCTAGATGACTTTCTCTTAATAAGTAATGTTATTTCAGTCAATCTGTCCTCATACTCTGTTCATTGGGTATATGCCAATGCCTAAGACTCAGGTGGTTATAGAAACAGACAGAGATGGTTAGCTATTTTCTTGCATGCTTGCTTCGACCTCTGATCTCTAAGAAATCTATCATAAAGGGTATTTTTCTGGAATGCTGGAATGAGATGGCCCAATTAATCTTCTGCTCTTACCTAAATCAAGTTCCTGTTGGGCCTGAACCTGCTGCACAAATGCTAGCTACCCCTGATAATTGGGTATCCCTGTAAGACCTGAGATATGCCACAGTATGTTTCTTCGTGCTATTGCTTTGCCCACAGAACAAGCACTATAATGAAGACTTTCTGATGGATACAACTACCTGTGGATTCCTCACCTAATGAATACACCCATTGCGCCAGCATTCAACGGAAATCTTCTTCCTAGCTTCTGCACGTCGACGAGGACGTCACAATTGCCCACGCGACGCCGTCTGACATCATACAGGCAATAAGATGTCCTCGCCGACGTGCCGACGTCAGTTCCCTTTTCTCCATGCCATTCGAAACGGTTATCTTCGAGGGAGCTACTGTTGCTTTATCGACAGTTACAGTGTGTTTTTGGCTATTTTTACTTTGGGACATTACAATGTCGCAAAGAAAGTCAGGATTCAAGCCCTGCCGTGAGTGTGGGGGCAAAATGTCGGTAACGGACCCACATTCTGACTGCTTGTGGTGTCTTAGTTCCGACCATGATGTTGATAAGTGCGATTCTTGTCAACATATGAATCCTAAGGCCCTGAAAGAGCATGAGGCCAAGCTTTTTCTAGCGAAATCGAAAAAGAAGGAGAAGCGACATCACCGAAAGTCGTCGTCACCGAAGTCTCATCGGCGTCATCGGGGCTCCCAGCGTCGTCGAGAATCACGGCGCCGGTCGAGTAGGGAGAGGTCTCGATCGAGGTCTCCATCAACTCGATGTCGGAAGACTTGGGAAGTCAGTCCCACTGTCACTCCCCAGCCGACGACGCCGTTGCCATCTCCGGCTTCACTGACTTCGCCCATTTCATCGGGCCATCCTCCTTCAGTGTTCGAGGTTCCACAGCCTCAGATGTTTTCTCCGTCTTCGCAGACTTCGAGACCGGTGTCGGTGTCGCCTTCGAACCAGGCACCCCAGTACCCGGCTTTCCCGGCCCCTGGAGCTGATAGTACTGCATTCCTGAATGCAATGTTTTCCATCTTCCAACAGATGGCTCCAGGTGGTGGACCGGCTGGTCCTTCGGGCCCTTTGGCCTTCAACATGGGTGCTCCGGCTCCACTTCGACCGGCACCCTTTATGCCCTTTCTCCCCCTGGGGAACGTGGGCTCGGCGCCGGTATCGGCTCCGGTGGCCTCGGCTCCTGAGACTTCGGCTCCTACGGCTTCGGCTCCTGCGGCTTCGATGTCTCAGCCAGTGACGCCGTCTAGACCTCCTGCAACTCCGAGGCAGTCTTCACACCGTCCGGCTCCTCGTTCGCCGCCGAAGAGACCTATTGTGCCTGTAGACCCGGCGTCTGACGGATCCGAGGATCGGCGTCATTCTTCGATGTCCGCTGATGCCATGTCGACGCCGAGGATAGAGGAGAGGCTGCACTCGAGGAGGCTTGCTCTCCGCCTCCTTGAAGAGCAGGAATACCAGAGACAAGCCTTGGAGGAGGGGAGATCGAGGGCTCTCGTGAGGTCTCCTTGGACTTAACACTGCTAGTGGTCTAGATACCTTCCCTGAATGGGACTTGTCATCACCTGGGGAGTACACAGAGGAGGCGGCCACTTTTCATTCTGTCATCAGAAAGGCAGATGACTTTCTGGACCTCCCTTTGCCAGTGACTGAGGCCAAGCAGAACATCTTGATGGAAGTGTTGCACCCTGCCTCTACATCTGCAGAGCCACTTTTGCCTTTCAATGATGCGCTGCTGGACCCCATTATGGAAGTCTGGAAGAAGCCAGTGTCTTCTTCAGCCGTCAATAGATCCATGGCTCAGAGGTATCGGGTTGCACCGGCTGACCCAGGTTTTCTTTCCAGGTATCCAACACCTGAAAGCCTGGTGGTCCAGGCTTCGTGCTCAGCAAGATCTGCTCCTGGGTCCTTTCCGGCTGTACCCTCGGATAGAGACTCCAAGAAGATGGACATGTCATCCAAAAAGGTGTTCTCGTCATGTAGCATGGCGTTGAAGTCCACCAATGCCACATGCATTTTAGGAAGATACATTTATGCCCTGATGGACGAGATTAAATCAACGCACACGGAGGTTCCTCAAAAATTATTGAGCCTGGTCTCCGACGCTCAGGCAGCTGCAACCCAGGTTATTCAATCTGGGTTGGATACATCTGACTCGGTTGCTAGAGCAATGGGCACTGCTGTAGTTACGAGGAGGCAGGCCTGGCTTCGTAACTCCGGATTTTCCTCTGATGTGCAGTCGACCCTATTGGACCTTCCTTTTGATGGTGACAAGCTGTTTGGTGCCAAGGCGGATTCGGCCTTAGAAAGGTTCAAAGAGAGTAGGGCCACGGCCAAGTCGCTGGGCTTGCAAGCCACTTCTTCTACTTCCTCCAGATTTTTTAGGAGGTTTCGAGGATTTGGTTGTGGTTCCTCCTCCTCCTCCTTTCGAGGGAAATTCCAGCAGCCCACCTCTGCTCTCTCCTATAGATCTTTCAGAGGGAGGGGTAGGGTCCGTACCAGGGGAGCCACTCAGCAGCAGTCTGCCTCTTCCTCATCCTCTGGAGGGGTGCAGCAGGGGAAGCAGCCTTAGGCTTCCACCAATTCCCACTCACTCCACTCCTGTAGGGGGGAGGTTACTGAATTTTCTCCACAAGTGGGAGGTCGTAACATCAGACTCCTGGATTACCAGCATTGTGAGAAAAGGGTATACTCTACCTTTTCGGGAGTTTCTGCCCCCCATCCCGCCCCACCCATCTTATTGTTCAGAAGAACATCTCCTGTTGTTAGAACAGGAGGTTCAAGTCCTCCTTTCAAAGGGCGCAGTGGAGTTGGTCCCAGAGCTGGAAAGGGGTCAAGGTTGTTACTCGAGGTACTTCCTGATTCCCAAGAAGGATGGTCGGTTGAGACCAATCCTGGACCTAAGGATCTTGAATTGGTTCCTCAAACAGGAAAAGTTCAAGATGCTGACCCTAGCTCAGGTGCTTTTGGCACTGAACAATGGAGATTGGATGGTGTCTGTCGACTTGCAGGATGCCGATACTCAAGTCGCACAGGAAGTATCTCCGGTTTGTGGTGGGGTCGCAGCACTATCAGTTTGCGGTCCTCCCGTTTGGTCTTACTTCAGCACCTCGAGTCTTCACGAAGGTGATGTCGGTGGTTGCAGCGGAGCTCAGAAGGAAGGGGATAGCAATGTTTCCTTATCTGGACGACTGTTTGATCAAAGCCAAGTCTCTGGAGCTCGTGTTGCATCACCTGCAGTCGACAACCCAGTTGTTGTTCGACCTGGGTTTTTCGGTGAACGTGCCCTAATCTCACCTAGAGCCCTCTCAGCGCCTCCTGTTCATAGGGGCAGTACTGGATACAACATTGAATCGAGCCTTTCTTCCGTCTCAGCGGATTCAGGAAATTCAGGTGTTGGTTCCAATGTTTCAAAGTGGAGCGGTCATTCCAGTCCTCAAGGTCCTACGTCTGCTCGGTCTGTTTGCTTCCTGCATACTGTTGGTCACGCATGCTCGCTAGCACATGAGGGCTCTTCAGTGGTGTCTCCGAAGGCAGTGGTCTCAATACAAAAGAGATCTCGAAGGCTTGGTGAGGATCTCCAGAGATGCTGCCACGGATTTGAAGTGGTGGATTGCGGACGGCAATCTTCCCCGAGGAAGGCCGTTCTCGCAAGCTCCACCAGTGGCCACAGTAATAACGGATGCTTCCACTCTAGGGTGGGGAGCTCATCTGGGGGACCTGGAAATCAAAGGTCTTTGGTCTCCAGTAGAACAGATGTTTCATATCAATCTGTTGGAGTTACGGGCTGTACGTCTGGCTCTCAAGGCCTTCCTCCCATCCCTTTGCGGACAGTCGGTTCAGGTCCTGATGGACAATACTACCGCTAAGTGGTATATAAACAAACAGGGAGGAGTAGGGTCGTACCTTCTCTGCAGAGAAGCTCTTCGGCTATGGTCCTGGGAAAAGGACCATCAGATTTGCTTGGTAGCAAATCATCTGGCCGGAGTCTTGAACGTACGTGCGGACAGTCTCAGTCGCCATTTCTTGGCCGATCACGAGTGGCGTCTCCATCCAGATCAAGTCCGGATAGATCTGTTTGCCACCCGGGAGAACTCGCACTGCCCGTTATTCTGAAGCCTCCAGTACCCGGTACAAGGAGCATTGGGGGATGCGTTTCAGAGGACCTGGTGCGACCAGTTGCTTTACGCGTTTCCCCCCATACCCTTGATTCCTCGAGTATTGAGGAAAATACGCCAAGACCAGGCCCAAGTCATCTTAATAGCTCTGGATTGGCCAAGGAGGGTATGGTACACGGACCTTCTCCAACTCTCACTGTGCCCTCCGCTCCGTCTCCCTCTCAGGGCAGACCTCCTCTCGCAGTCGCGGGCGCAGGTTTTACACCCCCACCTCCAGAGCCTGCACCTTCATGCCTGGAGATTGAACAGGGCAACCTGAGTTCTAAGTGGATGTTATCTTAGCGGCCAGGCGACACTCCACTAAATCTATCTACGCTAATAGGTGGTCTAAATTTGTGGTTTGGTGTGGAGAGAGGCAGATTGATCCCTTACGTGCTCACTTGTCGGATGTTTTATCTTTTGCATTGTCTCTAGCACAGAGGGGTTGTGCAGTGGCTACGGTTAAGGGATACTTGTCTGCTCTTTCAGCCTTTATTTGTCTTCCAGACCAGCCTTCTTTGTTTAAATCCCTTATATTACTTTGGTTCTTGAAGGGTCTTATGAATAAATTCCCTCCCACTCCTTTCGTTATGCCTCAGTGGGATTTGATCTTGGTTCTAACTTTCCTTATGGGGTCCCCTTTTGAGCCTATGCACTCTTGCCCCATGAGATTATTGGTCCTAAAGAAGGTCTTTCTGGTTGCAATTACTTCTGCGAGGAGAGTGAGTGAGTTGCAAGCTCTATCTGTAAAACCCCCTTATACATCTTTTTATGGGGATAAGGTGTTGTTGAGGACCAAGGCTGCTTTCCTTCCGAAGGTTGTTTCACCCTTTCATATGTCCCAGACGATTACTCTTTCCACGTTTTATCCTCCGCCTCATCCTTCAAAGGAAGAAGAGAGACTTCATCGCTTAGATCCAAGGAGAGCGCTAAGCTTTTATATAGACAGAACAAAGGATTTCAGACTGGAGGATCAGCTCTTCATCGGGTACGTGGGACAGAGGAGAGGAAAGGCAGTCGACAAGAGAACACTCTCCAGGTGGGTTGTTCTTTGCATTAAAATGTGTTATTCTTTAGCAAAGAAAGAACCCCCTGATAGTATAAGAGCTCATTCCACCAGTGCTAAATCGGCCTCTTCGGCCTTGGCTAGGGGTGTTCCTGTGGTTGACATCTGCAAGGCCGCAACTTGGCCGTCCCTTCACACTTTTGCGAAGCATTACTGTTTGGACTCTGAGGTCAGAAGGGACAGCCATTTTGCACGGTCGGTGCTGCAGGATTTCTTGGTTTGACCATTCAGGCACCCTTCACCGAGTGCGGTACTGCTTTGGGACTCTATTCATTAGGTGAGGAATCCACAGGTAGTTGTATCCATCAGAAGAACGAGTTACTTACCTTCGGTAACGACTTTTCTGGTGGATACATTAGCTACCTGTGGATTCCTCAAGGTCCCAGCCACCTCCCTGTTGCCTGTCTGGTCTAGTCAAGTAATTCTTGAGTGTGCTCCTCTTGGTTTTGAGGACTTGTATATATTCTGTATATATATATTCATATTGATATATATTGTTCATATACTTGCTAATTTTTTTTTTTTTAAAAACAACAAAAAAAGAAGGATTGAGTTATTGGAATGATGTAATTATTTGGAATATCATTAAATTTTGCAATTTGTTCTTTCATCTCAATGGCCTATTATTCTCAGGCACGTAAAAAATGTTGGGACTGACGTCGGCACGTCGGCGAGGACCTCTGATTGCCTATGTAATTGTAATTGTAATTGTAATCGTATTTATATAGCGCTTACTACCCCTGACGAGGCGTCGAAGCGCTTTTCGATGAGTAGCACGCTACTCCGGTACCCAACAAGAATTAGTGATGGATTAGTATAATTTAATAAGGAGTACAGTTTTAGTATTATTATGAGTTAATTTGAGTTGCGGATATGAGAGTTTGTTAGTTAGATTGACTGGAGTAATGGAGGGGTGGAGGAGGAAAGAAATCCAGAAGTGTTAATTGGGAGTTTATCCTTCATTTGCTCAATCCAAAGGCTTGAGATGAATAAAAGGGGGGCGGAGGGGAAAGAGGATGTGGAAGGGTTAGGGAGAACATAGTAGCAGGGTGAGATGAATGCAGGAGAATTTAGTAGGGTTGTGTGGGAGGTCACAGAGGTAGAGTGAGGTTTGGTGAGTTAGATGTGGGGGTGGAGGGATGAGCTTAGGCAGAGATATTTAGGAGATGGAAGTGGTCGAAGGGATTTGGGATGAGTCCGAGTGAGAATGGAGGATAGTTTGATAGAGACATGACATAAGAGCGATGAGTAGATAAGTGTGATAAAAAGAGAGCAGAAATTCATAGAAACATGCCAGGCACAGAGACAACATATACACATATATATATATATTTATACACACACACACACATGACTATACACACACATCTGCATATACAATACATAATTAGAAACATGGGTAAAAAATACTTAGTCGTCCATCCATCATCCTGGTAAAAAGGCGGGAACTCCCCCACCTACCTCGAGGGTGGACGGGGCGTGGCCCAGCGGGCGGAGCCCACAGGTGCTCCACAAAGGGAGAAACCCTCCACTCTGTGTCTCCAGCAGAGGAAGACAGAAACCGCGCGTCCCAGTCAGACACAGACCACGCTCCAGCACATCATCAGCTCACCTCCAGGAAGGATTCCAGATCCCCTCCGCCATGGGATCTCTGAGCGCACAGCCCCGCCCCGCCCCATCCCTGCTAAGCCCAAGAGCCAGGGTGGGCCGTCCTTTCCAGAAGGTGAGCTTCAATCCACATTGTACACTAGGGTACGTGATGGGCCACGGGGGCAAAACGTCTTCAGCAACCTTGTGTGCCCCCGGCAATGTCATTGCCACTAGTGCGTCACCCTGTGTGACGTCAGACGGCGTCGCGTGGGCAATTGTGACAACGTCATCGACGTGCAGAAGCTAGGAAGAAGATTTCCGTCGAATGCTGGCGCAATGGGAGTATTTATTAGGTGAGGAATCCACAGGTAGCTGATGTATCCACCAGAAAAGTCATTACCGAAGGTAAGTAACTCGTTTATCTATCTCATACCAATGCCAACACCAGTCCCAGGATTGAAACTCCAACAAAGGCCCAATGGCAGGGGAAGAGATTTCGCACTGTAAGCATGTTTTAAGGGCTTCTTGCTCAACACATTTATAAGACATTCTCTGATACCTGGCCCACAGACTTGGCTTACTTGAAATATAACCAAACAAAATGTACTAGCGGAGCACAACAATTTTTTTTCTTTCTTTCTTTCTTTTTTCTAAAGTATTGATAATCAAAAAGTCAAAAAGTCAAATATGACTATATAATTAGTAAATTGTGATAGACTGTCCACAATCCATATACATTCATATATTATTAACCTCAAGCAATGTAGGTTCTCATAATTTTAGATTCCTACAAAGGGGATATTCCAAACAAACTATTGATGTAGCAAGAAACAAAATCAATAGGACATGTAGGACAATCTTGCTGGATAGGCATAGCACATCTCCGAAAAGGTCCCGGGGCACAATGGTGAGTTTCTGTACGGAGTATAGTCAGAATAGCCGTAATATACATTGTATTCTACAAAAACATTGGAACATATTACAAATGGACAATACACTAGCAAAAATATTACCTAAAAGACCGAGAATGATCCACAAAAGGGGCAAAAGAATTAGAAATGTAATATGTAAAAGTTCTTTGCCACCTTTAAGGGAAGAAACACCGACATGGTTACCAGGCAAAATCAATGGTTTTTACAAATGTGGTCATTGTAATATGTGTGGTTTCACAAAGCATAAAACCCTGGAATTTGAGTACAATGGAAGCTGATCACATAAAATTACCACCTTTATAAATTGTAACACCAAATTCACTGTATATATTTTGGAATGCGAATGTGGCCAGATATACGTGGGAAGTACTATCAGGCCCTTGAAAGAACGCATTCAGGAACACATCCGCGCCCTGCGAAACAATGACACAATCTCACCAGTAGTCCGACACATGAGCATCAAACATCCAGGGAGGGAAATTCCTTTGATTAAATACATTGGAATTTATCATACCCCTGTTAACCCTAGAGGAGGTAATAGAACATTGGGGCTAAGAAAAAAATGAGGCGAAATGGATTATCAGGTTAAGAACTATAGAAATGGGGATGAATATTGATGATGAACTATATCGTTTTTTACAATAATGTATACATGATTGTGGATTATAAGATATGTCTTTTTTTTATTACCAATACATCTCTTTATAGGCTGACAATACATTGGGATCAGTGAATTGTTGTGCCTATATGTTTAACTGATGTATACTCACATACCATGGTGATGGATGCCTCTCTTTGAGCGATATTGGATATCTCCTGTCTGTCCAATCACTTTTTATCATATATAATTTTCTATGATAATATGCACATATTGGACTAATATGTATAGGATCTTTCTTCCAGTTCCTCCTTTCTCCTTCCTATCATTCGGAGTCTCGTTGGTTACCTTATTCTGTCCATACATTGAGGATGGTTTATTACCTACACAGAAGATTTTTCAATTTAGATTTATTAGAATCTAAAGATCAGAGTATTTGATAAGAGCTTTACTCGTTGGCCCAATATACTGATATATATTCTGCCTGATGATTAGTATGTATCAATTAGGTTCTCTGACAATAGGACAACAAGTCTGAGTAATATGAAAACAAACTATTCTAAGATGGCCGCGATATTCGCGATGTTTGTAGTGGGCCCTTTTCTATTTCTACTATAAGAATATTCTAATTATGGGTTTGAAACTCAGGGTCGGCATTGGCTAAATCACCAACACCAACCAGATTTAAGAAGACATCCGTTCTCTCTAAAATGCACACACCTTCGTTGGTATTGCAACGAAGCAACACGAGACGCGGATTGCTATTATGCGGATGTTACGAGGATACAGGTTAGTTTTGAAGGCGTTACGGCTAGCTTGTCTTGGGGGTGCCCCATTGACTTTCATTACTCATTGGCCACATAGCTATGTGGGACATTCCTGTTTTATACCATCATGGACAAGACATATTCTTTTGGATATGGTTTTCTGACTTTATTATACCTTTGATATTGATTCAGGTTTGAATATTCTCTCTCATATCATGACTTTATTTAATATCGGCAATACATTTTCTTATGTGACTTTCTATTTGTGGCCAGACATTGTTATGGCCAAGCACTCTGAACAGCATATAGAGGTTAGTTTCATTTGTGAAGTGATGTATCTACATGGAGTTAAATTGCACTTTGTAGGGAACCAGGTTTCATGTTATCGTGACGGTTTAGATATTTTGCTTAGATTGGATTACGGTTCCTTTGATAAGAAGGATATGATAACTAAAGGCCAAAAGATGGCCTGTATCAGCTACTAATATGTGCATACATGTTCTTTTCATGTATTTGTAGGACCAACTATAAGCTGATGAACTAAAATTATATTATAAAAAAAAAAAAATGAAAATCAGTTGTGTTTTTTTTGTACAATGAACAAGCTTAGTACGGACAATACCAAGGTTAGTGGGGTACCAGATTTTGAATATAGGTAACACATATGGGGGGTCATTCTGACCCCCGCGGGTGGCGGAAGCCGCCTGCCTGGCGGGAACCGCCAGAAGACCGTACCGCGGTCTTTTGTCATTCTGACTTTCCCGCTGGGCTGGCGGGCGACCGCCAAAAGGCCACCCGCCCGCCCAGCGGGAAAGCCCCAGCAACGAGGAAGCCGGCTCCGAATGCAGCCGGCGGAGTTGCTGGTGTGCGACGGGTGCAGTTGCACCCGTCGCGATTTTCATTGTCTGCCAAGCAGACACTGAAAATCTTAATGGGGCCCTGTTAGGGGGCCCCTGCAGTGCCCATGCCAGCGGCATGGGCACTGCAGGGGCCCCCAGGGGCCCCACGACACCCGTTCCCGGAAACAGGATGGCGGGAAGGGGGTCGGAATCCCCATGGCGGCGCTGCTTGCAGCGCCGCCGTGGAGGATTCCCTGGGGCAGCGGGAAACCAGCGGGAAACCAGCGGGAAACCAGCGGGAAACCAGCGGGAAACCAGCGGGAAACCGGCGGGAAACCGCCGGTTTCCCTTTTCTGACCGCGGCTTCACCGCCGCGGTCAGAATAGCCCCAGAAGCACCGCCAGCCTGTTGGCGGTGCTTCCGCGGTCGTTGGCCCTGTCAGAATGACCCCCATGGTCTACATTTTGACAGTTGATGATTGGATCTCTTCCCCTGTTTCTCTGTCATTTAGAGATTTTAATATCATTTGGAGATACAAGTGGTAAATGGAGAGATTAAGGTACTTTCCCTTCAAAACTCTTTTTGGGGGTTACATAGGTCTCTCTTTTATACTTAAAAATTGTGACTCACCTTCACATTCATATCAAATGTCATCCCTATCACTCATACTTACTATATCATTTTATTAATCTCAAAGACTAATTTGGGATGTAGGTTCTCCATGGCACTTTTTCTATTTCCAACACACTTTTGGTGCAGGTTGACTAACTGTGATCCTTTCTTTAGTCTTTGGAGTTGTTTTTCAGATTTTGTATTTTTAAATTATTAATGTAATATTTTTGAATTATGATTTATCAGCCTTGAAGAAGTCCAATGTGTGGATGAAACACGTGTTGGCTGATGTTACATGTGGATTCGACAAAATATCATCCGGTCCTTTGACTCATAGTTTATTTCTGTGTTAGATTATGGACTTTTATTGTATTTATTTACATTATGTCTTTTATGTTGATTGGTTGTCTACTGTAGGGGTTTAGTGTTGTATGTTATTTATTATTGTCACCAATTTTTGAAATAAATATTTTCATTATATAAAATTATGAGAACCTACATTGCTTGAGGTTAATAATATATGAATGTATATGGATTGTGGACAGTCTATCACAATTTACTAATTATATAGTCATATTTGACTTTTTGACTTTGATTATCAATACTTTAGAAAAAAGAAAGAAAGAAAGAAAAATAATTGTGCTCCGCTAGTACATTTTGTTTGGTTCTATTGTTACGGTCTTTTCTTTGAAAAACCGGAAAGCACATCAGGGCAACGATGTGCATTAGTGTATGAGCACTACCTAACAGCATTTATACTTGGGTAAATTAGGAAATGTGCATTGATACTATTGCTTAGTGTTGCCAGATTTGTTTTTCTACTTGAAATATAAGTCAAGTCACAGAAGATTGAAAAATGAACTGGAAATATCTGTTTTACAAAAGTGCTCCAGAAAGTAATTATTTGATTAGATGACTATCAATGTAATCTGCAATGTTAATACATAATAGACTTTAGTTAGTATACAAGGATCTAATGTATATGTTATGGGCTAGGAGGACATTAATACTGTATATACACTACATTTATGAATCCTTAGTCCTTTCTTCTGCCTGGGGTCCCCTTTGCTTAGCGTGGCACAGCACAGATCTGATAAGGGTGTGGCTTCATAGTGCCCCCGAAAACAGGGTCCATGTTGACATTCTTTACTCCCTCGGGGAGCTTGAAGGTGAAGGCCCGAAGGAGACTTGTGAAGAAGATGAACAGTTCTGTCCTGGCCAACTGCTCCCCCAAACACGCACGATGTCCTGCAAATGAAAGAACATGAGAGCTAGGTCAGTTATCTCACAGCTGTCCAGCATAACAACTGATATGTAGAATTTGAAAGGTAATAGGGGAGGATGGATGCCTCACGTGTTGGGGGTGGAGGGCAATGGAGGGCATTGAATCCTGACCCAGGGTCGAATATCACGAGGGTACAATTTTCTCTACTTCCAGTTTGTGTATATTTATGTTTTTTACTTGGACCTATGAGGGTATTTCAAATAAGCTTTTTACTAGTAAAAAATGATCATGTTAAGAACAGCCTTTGATATGTTTTACTTAAAAAAACTACTTAGATTTTCAGTGGGATGATGGTTCCTATTCTTTTATCAAATTTGTTTGTGATATTTATTGAACCACTTGTTATTGCTTTAAGAGAAGATTTGATAATTAAGGCACCAATCAAGGAGATGTTCAACATCAAGCTCGAAGATGATGTTGCATTGTTTTTTTTAAAACCTGGCTTGGCAATTCAACAAAGGATTTTTTTGTTATCAATTGCAGCAGGTGGGGGATATAAGATAAACAAGCTGAAGATGGAAATGTTGTTCTGTAATTGTAATACAGATGCTTTACACTCAGACCTTGTGAAGCAGATATCAAAGAGATATTTAGGAATTTACACAACCACAAATGTAGACAAATTTTAGAAATTAAACGTTTTACCATTAGTAGATAAAGGTAAAAACTGATTTATAAAATTAAAACACCTCCCTCTATCTGTTGTGAGTAGAATGGCAGTGATTTCAGTGTCCATTTAATTGTTATTTAATTTATGTTATACCCGCACTGCTGTGTTTTCAGCACATGACATTTTTAAGAATAATTGAAAGATTATTTGCTGCTTTTATTTGGGAAAATAGAACACCCAGATTGGCATTAGGTATATTGTAGAACTCAGCCAATTGTGCTTGGCCTTCCAAATCTGAAAGAATGTTTTTTTCCAAGTTTTACACAGAGCTCTTATCATTTTTCTAACACAAAATTGATGCACAGTGCAGCAGATAGTATTTACTTGGATCAAATGCTCATAGAGTACAAAATAAATGATTTTCAGCACCTGACCAAGTCACCGAGAAAAGTTCTATATGAAGTACTGCTGTAGATGTTAAACAAGAAACAGCAAATGTTTAGATTTTATGCCATTCCTGTTTTAAAAAGTGCCAATTAGATAGGAAGATATTTTGGTAGATCAGCAGTCGTTTCTCAATAGGATTGTAGTACAAAGATGAAGAATGAATGTCTGTAGATATCTTGGGGAATTTTTAAATCATGATCTATGGAAAAATGGGTAGGCATTAAACCACATATTAAGTGAGCCAAAAGCTATATGCCGTAGTTTTCTATTCAAATTGAATATTTTTTTAAGTATTTAGATCCAGAAGCTATAATAGTGGAGGGCAACTGGACACATATAAGGGATTGCTCTATGCTAATGGAGTATTGGAAAACAATGCAGCAATATTTTTCAGGCTACACTAGACACTGAATTTCCATATGATCTACAGGCGTAGCATTAAGCTCGAGCCATAGGAAAAAGTTATATACAGGTGTGTTGGTAGGAATGTTAATAATTGAGCTAAAGTGGAAAACAAAGTTAATACCTACAGTTGACCAATGGAGGAAAAAATGACTAAAGTAAAGGAATGTGAAAGTCTCTATGTGCTGAGGACTGGTTCATTTAGGAAGTTTTTGATACTTTGGCAAACTTTGTATAGTAGCACAATGCTTTGAATTGGTTTATTTTAAGATGCATTTTCAGTCTAATTTAGGATGGAGGGAAGTAATTTGAAAACACTAGAGGAACTTCAATGGACAGATGATATATTAGGCCATGAATATTGAGCTATGAGATTGAGATCCATTTTTTAAATATAATTGATGAACTACTGTAATGAATTGAAGTGAATTCATTTCTTCCAAGAAAACAAATTAAAAAGGGTAAGATTCTTAGATCTTTATAAAACTGCAAGAATATTTCAATTTCAATTTCAGCTTTATTCCGGTAAGACAATACCATAAAAGCATACCGACACAAATCATACATTTCTAAAAGAAAACAAAAGCAATTTAATAAAAGCAGTAAAACCAAACCCATCATAAGATTAAAAAAAATAAAAATCCAGGACTCCCCCAAGGTCATACAATACAATTAGATAAATGAAAAGAATAAGCAATTGATCGATTAAAACATTGTAGAAATACGCAGTACACATCACTTTACAAAACACCAAGAATATTATAGAATCACCATAAATACAATCTGTGTGCACAAAACAAATGGGATTGATATCTGACTGTTAATAGGAGTGGCTGTGTACTGGCAAGAAAGTTCACTTGGTCTCTTGAACTATAAGTACGCACAAATAATGATCATTGTAAAAATAGAATTTCGTGCTTCTTTTGTAAGACATTTGTCCCTAGCATACCAAAGTGCCTCTAAGAATCTTGGCAATGTGCCTACCACCATCACATGTGGTCTTGTTTTGCTAGTTTTTAAGAGCTGAGTGAAAATCTCTAATGCCCAACGATTTCTTTTTCCCATACATGCCTATATTCGGCTGAAGGCCAAAAAGAGGCAAACAATCAAGTATTACAAAAGACACATTATTCCAACAACAATAAATATTCATTTAGCGACTAAAACCAACTGTCTGGATAAAAGCAAATATTAATCTTAAAAGCTATAAATAAGAATCAATTACAGTATTACATTTTTATAAAGCCCTTAGTATTTGCCTCCAGTGCCATCAGGGACTTATTTTGCTTTGGTAGGTGAGGACTATTTAAAATAAAATGAATAAATAACTGAATCCTAGAGCCTTAGGCCCGCCTTGTCTCTGATAAATGAAATTGCTAGTAAAAACCGGCTTAAACCAAAAACAACATATGGTATCGTACTAGATCTCAAGAATCTTGCTGCTTCATTATAGTTCCTGATTCCAACGTTCCTGCAAATCGGTCGAAGCCATTTCCTCCTTGGTTTATCATAGGCATTGCAGTTTAAGAGGACATGGTCCGTCGTTTCAGGAGTCTCCATATTACACAGCCCACAAATCACCTCTTGTCTTCTCCCATTGAAGGGGACCCATTAAGAAGTAAAAGCCTTAACCTGGAGAGTCCCATATCGAAGCTTCATGTATAAAACTTTTGCTCGTCTAGGTTGGATAGTATCTATCCATTCCTCAGCATACGGTAATGGTTTAATGTCCAGGAAACTTAAAGTAAGTCTGCCTAGATCCTTGCTGTAGAGAGGGCTGTTTAAGGTAAAGTCCCAAAATACTTGTTTTAGTTGAATCTTAGATTGTTTTGTTAGTGTATGTGGTTCTTCCCAGTAAAATTTAAGGCCAAGAGTGTAAAAGCATTGTCTTATATAATGGAGCCACTGGAGGGAAATTGCCTTGTCCAAGTCTATAATCTCAATTAGCGCTTGCCTATAATGGATTAATTCAGGGGTAGACCAGAGTCTACACCAGTAGAGCAAGGGCCTCAAGGCTGCCAATTTACCTATTTGTTTCATGTTAATATCATAGGTTAAAGGAATCAGTGGAGTAGATGGAGGGAGACCCAGTACCCCCCTCATAAAATTATTTTCCTGGGTAACCAATGGGGTTAGGTTTGTGAATCCCCAGAGTTCAGCACCATATAGGGCAGCAGCCTGTGCTTTGCACCTATAGATCTCAAATACTGGTGAAACAATACTAGACCTTGAACATTTTAATTTTTGCTAATTGCCATGGAGCTATGCGCTAAGGAAATAGCAGCTTTGTTAACATGCGGTGCCCATGACAATTTAGCATCAAGGAGTATCCCTAGATAATTGAAATTTGTTACTCGTTCCAATGCCTGCCCTCTAATCCGAATGTTTCTCTTAAGTGCTTTATGAGGGTTAACAGTCAGGTATTTGGTCTTGTTTGTATTGATTTCTAGTCCCTTCAGGCTGCAGTACTCGCTAAATTTATCTAATAGAGTTTGCAAGCCCATGGGAGTTTGAGATAATAGGATGGTATCATCTGCAAAGAGGAGGGCGGGGACAGGATCACCGTTCAATCTTGGTGAGTCATGGTTGCTTTGCTTCAGATATTGAACCAGATCATTAATGTATAGTGAGAAGAGGGTTGGGGCAAGCACACAACCCTGTCTCACCCCCCTCTTAATAGGTATTGAGTCTGTCAACTCACCCTTTGGCCCCCACCGAACCTTTGCAAATGTATTTTCATGTAGTCTCTCTAGCTGGCTCAAGAGGTTCCCTGGCATACCCTGTTTCCCTAGAGCAGCCCATAAGGAGTCTCTTGGCACTAGATCAAAGGCTGCGCGCAGGTCCACAAATGCGATGTAGAGATGGCCTTTCGTTAGTCTAGTATATTTCCACATTAACGTCAATAGCCTAAAAGCCTGATCGACTGTGCTCGTCTGCTGTCTAAAGCCAGCTTGGTATATAGTCAGTATGCTGTTTCCATCTATCCAGCTGTTAATCCTATTCAGCAGCTGTCTTGCATATACTTTTTGTGTGACATCTATGAGTCTGATAGGTCTATAGTTCCCTGGTTCATCCCTGGAACCTTTTTTGAAGACTGGGATTATTTCTGCCCCTTTCCATGTCTCGGGCACAGGACCTCCCCTTAATATAGCGTTACTTAAAAGATTTAGATAAGGTGCCCAAATTTCTAAACTATGTTTAAACAGGTCCCCCGGGATCTTGTCCAAACCGGGGGCTTTCCCCAGCTTGATTGCTTCAATGGCGTTCACCGTCTCCTCCAGGCTAAATTGTAACTCGGGTAAGATGCCCTGGGTGGCTAATGTTTTATGTCTTGAGGGATAGAAATCAAGGCTGGGGGGATCAGAATAAAGGTGTGTAAAATAGTTAACCCATGTATTGGGATCTATATGATGATCAGTAGAAATTATCCCCTCTTTGCTACCATGGGTAACTATTTTCCAGAAGATCCTAGCATCACTGGTTTTTGCTGCTTCCAGGAGATCTTGCCATTTTTGATCCTCCCAGTTACTTTGGGCAGTTGCCAGGGTTTTCTTATAACTGGCCCTTGCCTGCTGTATGGCCAATTGGTTCTTTTGCTTTAGAGCCTCTATCAGCTCTCTTTTCCTCTCCCTACATTTGGTAGTGTACCATGGGCTGCTTGGGGTAATCTGCACCTTCTCCTTTTTGGGCTTGTACCGTGGCTGTTTGGTCAGGAAGGGTCTTAGTGCAATACTCATTGATTGGTGGATGGCCGTGATGGGGATATCAGTAAGTTCATTTTCAACATAAGGGTCTAGGAGATTAGAATATGTATGGTAAATATTTGTCATAGTCTCCAGATTGCCTATCATTGCAGGCCATTTTATATCCCGTCTGTTGTTACTGAGGAAGGGTTGTATCTCCACCTTATTATGTTCTACATATTCCAAATCCAAATCTAGGAGGTGGGCGCTAAGTTCAATTATTAACGGGAAGTGGTCGCTTTCCCTTCTTTTATCTATCTTAAAAGTCATTAATCTTCCCCATGTACTTATACTATGTAAAATATAATCTATTTTCGAGGTAGAGTTGCCTCTCTGGAAGGTATCCAAATTAAGGCCTCCTTCACCCACTCTACCATTACATGCCCTCAGTCCATGTTTTAATGTAAGGCCCATAAGTTGCAATGCAGCCACTGTGCCTGGGACTGTTTTTTCTATTGTTAAATAAGGGATTGCTCTGGCTCGATCTTCTTCTTCTGCTAAATGTTCGAAACCAGTTATGGGTTCATAATTACAATTAAGGTCACCCCCTATCATAATTGTCTCTCCTCCTGGGATCTTTTTAAGCAGGTCGTCTAATAGAGTTATTTCAGGCGACTCCAAGTTTGTCCTTCTAGGTCTTATATATACATTGAACAAGTGGGATATTATCTTATTTTTTCCCCCCATTATCAACCATAAAATGTCATCTGACTCTGTGGTTTGCATACGTATCTCAACATTTAGTGAGATTTTCACCCAAACAACCAGTCCCCCAGACGGTCTCCCTCTAGCAGCTGAAATTGCACTAATAAAGTAGGTTTTATATCCTAGCTTATACGGCGGGTCTTTAAGCCAAGTCTCTTGGAAGAGACAGACATGGTATTGATCAATATAGTCCTGCCATTCCGGGTCTGTAAGCTTATTTTTTAAGCCTGCTACATTCCAGGAGATCATGGTGATAGGACCCCTCCCGTTTGGGGTTGTAACATTAGAAGTAGGGCTCAAATATGCTGCCGAGTCTTTCCTACGGGGCAAAGACTCCACTATAATACCTGCCCCTGTAGCATGAGGATCAGGCCCTAAGGGGGGCTCTCCTACTATTGGGTCCCCAATTAGTCCCACTTGTGCCTGATCGATCTGGAGTAGTCAATCTACTCTTTCAAGATTGGAATCGTAGTTTCTCCTTTGCGATCCCTCCATGACATTATACTTAGGCCTCGAGACTAGGGGTTTGGTAATGTAAGGATCCGAACTGAACCTCATGGCATTGATCGTGGGGGCGGCGGTTCTCTGTTCCATGTCAATCAGGCCTCTGGATAAGCTTCCATCCTTAAATGTTAATGCAATAACATCATGTTGCCCCATCCCTCCTGAGATTCTTTCTGCCCTCTTTATATCTGAATGAATTATGGATAGACAGTGTCTTTTAGTCCTAATCCAATGTGTAAGCTTATTCTTTAGGGAATCTTCGTCTTCACTACTATCTATGGCCAATTTTGGGACATTTAACAGATAAACAACATTGGTCCTACTGAGAAACCTATCCCCCACAGAATGTCGATTCCATGTAGTATAATGTTTACGGTCATGAGATGCTTGGGGATGGGTGATCTGGGTAAGCTCCACATTCCCCTTTTGGGGCCCTTTTACCAAGCGGGATTCTCTTCGTGGATTCCCTGTTTTTTGCCATAGATCACTTGCATTACTACTAGGGTAATTGCGTGGACCAGTATTTTCCCTGTATACCCCTCTCGTATATCCCTGCGGTTGCTGTGAGATCTTGGCTATAGCTGGGGTAGGGATGGGGTTAGTATTTAAATTTTGAGAACGTGTGGATCTGCCTTGTGGCTGAAATGATATAAGGGGGGTCTCCTTACCGCACTGAGCTTTGTGGGTACCCCAACCCCCCTCCTTTTCCACAATATCTGATAGGGTTCTTACTTCAAGTTTCAGGTCCTTAACTTCCTGTATTAAACCAGAGAGTAGGTCATAGAGGTCTGCTATAGTTCTTGTTTTATGTTTTGGAGGATTCATTGGTTCTAAGTTGCATGGAGAGATCCTCTCTCTAGGTAATTGTACAATTGGAATAGTTGGATATATCTCATTCAGTAATTCCCCCTCTTGTGTATTCTGTACTTTATTACTATCAAGTTCTGCCAAGACTGCATATTTATTGGAACATACAACTTCACACTCCTGCTTGTGGCCCTTCTTCCTAGTACTATCTATGGTGCATGGATGTCTGGATCGAGTTGTAGCATCCTTAGGGCTACCAATCCTAATATCGGGTGAAACCTCCCCCTCTTGCTGACTAATAGTCTCTGTCACTATATCTTCCTCTAGTTCAACTTTTTTTGTGTAGTAAGAGGTAATCTTTTTATCAGGTCCCTCCCGGACAGTGGCCCTACTACATAATAATGACTCTACCTCCTCAATAAGATCATCAATTTCGTCTATAGTACAATTCTCGCCCGCATTCCTGAGTTTTTTTGTAATTTTCTCTTTCCCCCTTGGGGGTTCTGATGCCTTACGTTTTCCCATGCTTTGGGCCACCTATATGATACTTCAGCTCTAATGAACCAGAGCACAAATATGTATTTATGGACAAGGATAGAAGTAGGTCTAGTGGGGGTAAGCCTAAATGATAGATACTGACAATGAATATGACAAGTATTTAAATAAAGGTTTTTACACTCAAAAATTACAAGTAAACTTCATGCAATAAAGTAGAGAGGCAACGACCCGGCCCGGCCCCACTTCAAATCTAGCAGGTAATAATGAGAGAAGCACTATGCTGGGGAAGGGTGAGTTCCGTCCTAAGGCCCTCTATAAAAGGACCTTTTTTTTTTTCTTTTTTTTTGGGGTAGGTATTGACACAGTACCTTCAGGCGGCCAGCTACTTGTGAGCTGCCTAAACCGAGCGTCTTGTTGTGAAAGTTAGGGGGGTGGCCCTGCCCTGCCTCTTCCTGGCAATGACGGGCAAGGACGGGCCCGCCCTTGGCCCGGGCTTTGCCCGGGCACCGCCCGCGCGCGTCCCGCGATGGCGGGAGCGCTTGAAGAAATTTAAAGGGCTCCTGCCCCGGACACAACCTCTGAACACGCTTCCCGCGACGGCGGGAGCGCTTGAAGAAATTTAAAGGGCTCCTGCCCCGGACACACCTCTGAACGCGCTTCCCCAAGAATATTGTGATGTAGAAAATATCATCAACAAGAATGTTGCAGGTAAAAATATTGTTTTTTAGCTATGTTTAATAATGTTAAAATATTGTTTAAAAAAATATTTATGTAATATTGTTTTTTAAATAGTTTTGTATTTTTGAATAATTTTATTTTTATTCATGGAAATGTTTATTTTATTTGTCATTTTTAGTAGCAGGATGTAGGTGTTATACGGGAAAAAGGGTTAGGAGATTTTTAAATATATATATTGAAGTTTGAATTTTTAATTCTTTAAGAATTTTAGGGTCAGATGTAGCATTTTCCGATTTTGTGAATCGGAAATTGCGAGTCGGTGCGACTTGCAATTTCCGATACGCAAAATCGGATGCAGAACGGTGTCTCAGACACCGTCTGCGAGTCGCTATGGGGTCGCAAAGACCCACCTCATTAATATTAATGAGGTGGGTCGCATTTTGCGACCCCATAGCGAGTCCCTGCACTCACAAGGATGGTGGCCTGCTGAAGACAGCAGACCTCCATGTCTGTGACTGCTTTTTAAATGAAGCAGTTTTTTAAATTTATTTTGCAGCCCGTTTTCCTTAAAGGAAAACGAGTTACAAAATAAAAAAAATAACGAAACCATTTGGTTTCGGTTTTTCAGAGTAGGCAGTGGTCCATTGGGCCACTGCCTGCTCTGAAAAACCCTTTTTGGCAACATTCACAAAGAGGAAGGGGTCCCATGGGACCCCTTCCCTTTTGCAAATGGGTTACCACCAGTGTGACACTGGTGAAAACTACGAATTGCTTTGCGACGCATTCGCGGTCACAAAGCAATTTAGCATAGCGATGCGAGTCGCAAATAGAAAGGGAACACCCCTTCCTATTTGCGAGTCGCATTCACAATTTGCGAGTCGGTAACGACTCGCAAATTGTGAATGAGCATCGCAAACAGCATTTTGCATGGCGCAAACTGCGATTTCCGCAGTTTGCACCATGCAAAATGCTTGCTACATCTGGCCCTTAATACTTAATTGTACATTGCAATAGAAGTTTAATTGCATTTGTGTAATTACTTTTTTTTTTAAAAGCATGTTTTTATTAACAGCTTTGTTAACAGTCACAGTAAATTAGCAATAATAAAACTGTGCAGCACTGTTATATTGGGGTGCCATGGCACTACTCAGGATTCTGCAGTCCTCTGTGTCCTACATAGTGGAGAGGGGAAGGGAAAGACTGGAAGAGAGAGAAGTTCAAAAACATTCTTAGCCACAACTGGCTGTCCAGCCCCTCACACAGCCATCAAGTCTTGGACCCACCCATTGTCTATATTTCCACCTCACAGCCAGACTCATTCCCAACACCAGATAGGTCCTCCTCATCCTGTTTTTGGTGATCTAGGCCCTCTTCAGACTCTTGGTCATTTGCAGTTAGCCAATCAATCTTGGCACCTCAAATCTCCAAATAAGGCTCGGCATGTCCATTCTGTCTCACTCTTTTTAACCTACATTCCTCTGCCACTGTCCATTCCTTAAAGTCCACCAGCCAGCAAATCAGTGTTGGTTGCACTAGCCAAGTGAACAGCAACGCACTTTCTCGTGGCACCAGACCAAGCAAGGCAAAGTGATACCTCATCTTATTCCCTTTAGCCGGGCGTGGCAGCAAGCTCAATAGGCAGTGTTTCATTTCCTTCCCCACTTGGGGGCCCGCCACCCTGCGTAATGTGTCAACCCCCCCCCCCCAAGTCCAATATATCCCCAGTCTAAGGCATTCCCATGCCATGTGAATGAAATGCGCCTCCATACCTGGGGCAGCCATTTATTAATTTATTAAGATTACATTTTTAATTGTAATTTTTAGCATACAATTTTATTGCTTTTGACTGGTAGAGTGGGTTAGGTGGTTTCCTGGTTCTGGGCCAAATAACCAAGATCAGAGTGGCATGCCCTCCCTGGAGGTGGCTAGCAATCAGTATGTATTAAGAGGGAAGGTTTTCACGAATAAAGGAGCCCAAGTAGCTCAAATGTCTGATTTGGTTTCTAGGCATACAGTTACCCTTGTATCCAACCCCTATTCCGCTGATCAAATCATGGCCAAACACGTTGAGCCATTTGCTTCCCTGAAGGCCCTTTTTATTAGGGAAAATAGAGGAAGTGGGAGGTGTAGAATGCTCTAATTAAATCCATGGTTTAACAATGCCTGCAGGAGGGCCAAGCATGGCCTTTTGGAAGCAGTTAGACAACAGCATAGACCTGCCATAATGATGGCAAGGCGTGACTACGCTGCTGTAATTAAGTCTAGTAAGGCCCAGTGGGTGGAGGATATATGGCAAGATTTGCTAGTAGCAACCAAGGATTCAGATGCAAAGCGATTTTGGTCCCTGGTTTCCCTAGATGGATGAAATCTGAGCTCTAGGCCAGATTGCCACATCTGTGCAAAGACTTGGATCTCTTATTTTACTAAATTCTACAGCCATGATTTTTCTTCTTCAGCGGACATAGAGGTTGCATATATGGATACGTTTGATGGGGGCAGGTGCTATTGCACCATTAACTAGGAAAGAAACAGAGGCAGCTATTATGGCCCAAAAATCAGGGACGGATCCTGGGCTAGACGGGATCCCATCTGACCTGTATAAGTCTGATTTGATACTATGGGGCCCTTATATTAATAGAGTCTCAAAAGCTATTCTGGAGAGCAACTCCTTTCCCCATTTGTGGAAGGGCACAATAATTATTCCTATCTACAAAAAAGGGGACAAATCGGCTCCTGGAAATTATAGACCGATCAGCCTTTTAGATAATCTCCAGAAACTCTTTTCCTTCCAGGTTTTGGGTAGGTTTAGAGCCTGGATGGAAGAGAATGGGGCCTAAAGCCACTTGCAGGCAGGCTTTAGGTGAGGGCTGGCCACGGTGGACCAGGTCTTCTGCTTTCTTAGAATCAAATGGAAGGTGGTGGATCTGGATGGTGGTAGGCTGTTCGTCGCCTTTGTTGATCTCAGATCTGCTTTTGATCTGGTACCCCGTCCCAAGCAATGGGAGACTCTGGCAAAAACTGGAGTCCCGGGCCCCTTGTTTACTTTGATTAGGGAGCTGTACTCAGGGAGTTTTACTAGAGTAGGGTGGGGGAAGGACGGAGACCTATCTGACGAGTTTCCCATACAGAAAGGTGTTAGGTTTGGCTCCAACTCTTTTCTTACTTTTTATGAATGCCTGTATCCCGTACTTATTTGATAGCTTAAATGATACCCCGAAATGGGGTGGTATCAAGACACCGTGTTTGCTGTTCGCTGATGATACCATGTTTTTATCCCAAACCGCCTCTGGATTATCTAGGCTTCTGGAGAAATTCTCTGGGTTTTGTAAGGATTATAGCTTACAAATAAACTGCACCAAAACAAAATGCATGGTATTTGGTGACCCAAAATTTAGAGTAAAGAAGAATATAGTGCTGAATAATGAGGTTCTTGAATGTGTTAGTGATTTTGATTATGATTATGTGGGAATTAGATTAGAAAATTCCCACAAATGGACATCACATCTGACAAATGGTATTATGTCCCTTAAACAAAAGACAGAGGGCCTTTTGAGATTTGCTGCTAAACCGCCCACCTTTCCTATCACACCTACAGTGGATATTTATAAAGTGCAGGCTAGAACGGGTGCTTTGTGTGGTGCTGAGCTGTGGGGCCATAGTACACTCGACAATATGGAAAGAGTAGAGAACCTCTTTATCAAGGCCCTGCTAAAAGTTCCTTCGAGTTCTCCTACTTTGCCTAGCCAAATGGATTTAAGTTTGTATTCTATCGATGATATTGCTGCCTTGAGACCACTGCAATATTGGATTCGGATTTGGTCCACTGCAGTGCTAGATCCTTAAAGGATATGACTAGGAGCGCTTTTAAGAGACTCTGAGGTTGGAAAAAACCCATGGTGCCAGTATGTAAAAAGAGGTTTTCTCAAGCTTGGGCTGGGCTCGTATTGGACGGATCCTTTGCATCTTCCAAAAATCACCTCACGGATTTTGAAAGATGCATACGGGGTGAGTGTACAAACATCAGCCCTAGCAGCTATTCCGTCGGGTAGTATGACAGACAGCTTTTTATCTTTTAAGTGTCATTATCAGTTTGAGCACTTTTTTGATACTATTTTACATCCTGCGGTATGTGCACTTTACCTAAAATTCAGATAAGGATGTCTACCAGTGCGTAATCTCACTTCCAGGTGGAAGCAAACTGTTGCTCTGTTGGATTTTTGCCCGATGAGGTGCAATACTAGGGAAACAATTAGCCATCTTTTATTTTACTGCCGCATATAAAAAGCAAAGGGCTCACTGGATAAGACCTCTTTCTAACTCCATGGGAATTAGGGATCGCCATTCGGCTCTCAGGATTTGTATAACCAGCACCTTCGGGCCGGTGGTGTGTGCTGTGTCAAAGTTTTTAGCAACCATATGGCGTATTAGAGCAAGCTTTTTGACACAACATTTACTTAAGGATAGAGACTGTTTTTTTAATTGATTTAATATTGTTATTTTTAGATTTTGAATATATATTTGTATTATACAAAATTTCTTTTTAATAGGGGGAACATTTTTAAGGTTTTTGGAACGTAATTTATTCAACTAATTTTTATTGTGGTATTTATTTGATCTAGAATATAAGCTTGGTTAAATATTTTACCCCACAGGCTAACGGATATCAGGAAAAACAAAGCCACATGTATCCCTTTATAGAGCAATTTGGTGTCTGATTTTGCATGCCCTAGGCTTTGGCAATGCATTTATTTTTTGTTTTTGTTTTTATCTTAAGGATTTTAGTATTGTATTTTTATATGTTATATTGAGAATTATGGTCTTATATGTGTATTTGTATTGCTTTTATGGTAGCTGCCGCCGAAAAAAACCTCAAATGATGATGACTGTTTATATATTTTATATATATTTATATATACATTGTATTGATTTATTTCTTGACTTTTAATTTGTTTGAAAATTAGTTTCTAATTTTTAAAATAGTTTAACATAGGTTATCAATTGTACATTTTAATATATTAAGAAAATAACTATGTTTTTTTCAATAAATATTTTTATGTATTTTAAGTGTTTCTACATACATATGATTATTAAATTACATGTTTTAACAATGTTATTTTTTATCTTGTTTTTATAGGAACTTTTAAATAATTTATGTATAAGCAGAACATTATAATTAAATTGATTAGTATTTTTTAATGTGCATTGTTTTTTAGAATAATATTTTTCGAAATGTGTATTTTTCCGTCTCAGTTATTTTTATACATTTTTATTGTTTTGAGTTGAAGTAGTAAATATTGTTTATTATAGGTCTAAGTTCATATCCAATGGTTTATAATTGCTAATTTAATTATTTTAATTTAGAATACTTTCTTCAAGATGGATTAGTTTGGAATGAGTATAGTGAATTTGACCCCTTTGTCCAACACTGTCCCTCTAATGGGTACATTGGACATCAATTTTGAGCCAGTTAGGTGTATATTTACTAAGAGTTTGTGCCGTGTTTGCACCACAAAGGTGACGCAAGGTGACACAAAATATTTTTTTCATTATTTACTTTCCAGTACAGAACTTGTTTTGCACTTGAAAATCACTGAATGTAATGCAAAGCAGTGCATAGTGCTGCTGTATACTACTTAGCTCTAAGGGACTGTTCCATGAGTTGCGCATGGGCATTCCCATGTAACCACTCAAGGTTTTTGAAGCAAAACACTATTTACTTAATAAAGTAGAATCGATTGTTCATCAAAAAAGAGTGCATCGTTCAAGTAGGCACTATCATTGAGAAATGCATTTATTATACCTTTCCTTTCCTACTTTGCATGTGTGCTGCACTGTACAACACACATACAAAGTGGGAAAAGTTTTAAAGTTAGTGCAATCATAGTATTTTTTTTGGGAAGTTTATCCTTCCAGTACAAAACATATGCTAGATTCATGCAAATCCCCTTGCTATGAAGCAAAGTTGTGTGCGTGGTGCATGGCAGAATATTTCTGCGCCGGCACGAGGAAGAGGGGCGGAAAGTGCCATATCTCTGTAAATATGGGGTTCTCTGGCTCTATCCTTCTCATGCTGCATAGTGCAGCAGTTTTGGCTGCTGCGCTCGGTGAAAATTTAGGAAATCTGGGCCCTAATGTCTAATATATTCTCCAAAGGCATTTAGGTTGAAGTGGGCACAGTAAAAGACACCCTGTCATTGTCAGCACTTTTCCCAATGTGGTCTCAGATTGAAGTAGGAATCGTAATTTTAAACTCCTTCACTGTGCAACACTTTCCCCAAAATTACCTAGATCAGAGTGGGAAAAGTAAGTCTGACCCCTTCATTTGTCTAACACATTCCCCAAACTGTCTTAAATTGGAACATGAATATCACTGTTTTCCTTTTCAGAGTGCAACACATTACCCAAAGTGGTTCAGATTGGAGTGGTAATAGTAAATCCAATTCCTTCAGTGTCCAACCCCTTTCCAAAAAAGGTTTAGATTGGAGTAGAAATAGTAATTTTGACCATTCCAGAGTTCAGCACATTAACCAAAGTGGCTTACATTGTAGTGGAAGCATTAAATCTGACCAGATAAGGGTTCACCACCTTTCTCAAAATGGTTTAAATTGAAGTGGGAATAGTAAATCTAGTCCCGTTCTGTGTCCAACACATTTCCAAAAAATGATTGATTTGCAGTGGGAATAAGAAGTTTGATCCCTTCAGTGTTCGGCATATTCGCCAAAGTGGTTTAGATTGGAGTGGGAAAAGTAAATCTGACACCTTCAGTGTCCAACACATTTCCCAAAAGAGTTTAGATTGGAGTGGGAATGGTATTTTGACCCCTTCATTGTCCAACAGATTACCCAAAGTGGTTTAGATTGGAGGGGAGCATAGTCAATGTAACCTCTTTATTGTTTAATACCTTCCTCAAAATGGTTTCATTTGGATTGTGAATAGTACATTTGATCTTTTCAGTGTGGAACATTTTCCCCAAAATGCTTTACATTGGAGTGGAAATATCTTGTATTATGGTTCTAATATACAAGCGTTGCAAAGAAGATTGTGGTGTTAGTAAGTGAGCTATATTTTAAAATTAAGTATGTTAAATAATGGATAACTGTTGAGAGGAATAGGATAACTATGTAGGTTTTACTGAGCTATTGTATATTTTGTAGGATTTGTGGAAATTTGAAAGCTGAGGCAAACACCGACACACTCTTGTCAATGGAGTTTGGTCTGTGGTGACTGCCGTTTTTTTACCAGTTAGAAATAGGTGCTACAGTGAAGGTGATGAAATGTCTATTGTCCAAATAAATGCTGTATAAAAGCTGCCTACTGCTTTGTAGTGTTGTTGGTTTAAAGTGTTTGTGTGATTTGAGATTTTAATAGTACACTTGTATTGTTTAACATATTTTTATTTGTATTTTTTTAAATTACTAAACACACATACATATATTGTTTATATTTTTTATATCACTTTCTTTACTAACAATCAAGGGTGGCTCCTCATTAGATCTTTAGGGGCATTAGGGTTTTTCCCCGTGTATTTTAAATTAAATGCTACATTTAATGGGGTAGTGTTGGGGAGCACGAAGGTCAAGATAACGGGCATGTGAAGACAGTCACCCTCCCTTACAACCCTATCTATGAGTTTTTGTGACCTTGGAAATCATTTCTGATCTGGTTAAATATTTTTGGTCTCGACCCTGTGGTGCATTGAGCAGATAGGAGCAACTGCTTTGAAGCGGCTATATAGACTGTTGGTTCACATGAGTGTCTTTTGGGCTAAGGCATCAGTTTGCCATGGCCCCAAAGACCTTGAGAGCTGCTAAGCCCAGCAGGCTATCCTCCTTGCCGAAGACCCATACAGGGACAACTGGCAGATGATGAAAAGTGGGGTCCTGGGTCAACAAGCCTACCAATCGAAGACAAAAACATGAAGCGAAACCCACAGATATTGCTAATGTGTAGCAATCCCCACCCCTATTTCAGGTTTTTTCAAACCAGACAAGAAGTTCAGCTGCAGGAGCAGGACGGCTGACATGAGGGTCAAAGGCGATCATGCCAACCCTTAAACTCACCTGAGGTACTTCACGGGGGTCCTGGCGGAACTCAGCGGCAATATATCTCCGGCATCTCTGACGGCGAGGAGAGTAATGCTTCGCTGGCGCATCCAGCCACACGCTCATGAAGGAAGCAACTGTACCGGATTAGCCCACCCCTCTGTTGCAGCCAGGTGGCTTTCAGGAGCTCAAGACAGAAGCAGATGCAGCAGACGCAGCAACAGCAACAGAATCACCTTTGGGCAAAGCTGTGATCAATGGAGGAGCTCACTGTGATTCCGTAAGTGAGAAGGGACAAAACATTGTTGGAGAGAGGGAGAATACTACAGTGGCAGCACAAGGGGTTGCTGCTGGCACTGGAACAGGTAAGCCTCTTGTTGTTGACTGTATTTCTGTAGTGGAGGCAGTCGGGGGTGAACCTGTGAACGCGGTTAATACCTAGGGGGCCTCAGAGATAATGGCAATAGTCTCCAGTGACTTGACACATTCAAGGACACAAACTGAAATGGATGATATAGCTGACCATTTCTTCTCTTTATCTAATTGGACTGATTGGTCCGACGATGACTCTGAAATTAGGCACGGTAGGAAGAACTTAGTTTGGAGTATAATGAGGCGCATGAGCAGCTTGGGAAGCAGGAACAGGAGTCATTGTTCATTACCCCCGATGCCCGGCTGGATCTACCTGCCACTGTAATTAAGTAAGGATCCTTACAGCAAGAGGAGAGCACTGGAGAGAAACAAGTTGTTAATGGCCGTGAATTGTTGCAGGACTATTTAGTGCCACCCTGTTTGAGGGGAATGATTCTGGTAGTGGCAATATGCCCCAGGACTCCCCTGACTCTGCATCACTGGAAACAAACTTCCAGAGCACTATGGCGCACCGGTAAGAGACTCGGGCAGACAGCCAAAAGTCCCAAACTGCCTATAGGAAATTGCAAGGTGCTATTCGGCGGGTGGCTAAGACCTGTACTCAGTTCTTGGAGAGGATGGACAAGCTGGAAACAAGGATAGTAACTCTTGAATCTGAGGCATCAGCACATAAAGCAACCTGAGACCTATTGCAGACTAGGGTGACGGAGGTCCAGTGGAAACAAGAGGATTTCGAAAATAGGCTAAGGCAGAATAGCTTAAGAGTTGCGGGCATCCCTGAGGGGTGAGAGGAAGAGGACACTGGCAAATACATCATTAAACTTTTGAAGGGGCCTTTCCTGAGCTCTCGGAGTGGAATTTTTGGAAATTTCCTGCTGTGTCAAGCAGTATTTGATCGGGCCCATCCAGATCGGAAGCGGTCTTTAAAGGATGTACTTTTTTCGTTAGACCGGATTTTTACCATTTAACTGTCGAACGAAGATGGCACCTCAGTCAGATGATCCAGCCTTTTCAACTAAAGGGTGCTCAGTCTTATTTGATAAACCCACCAAATCTCAAGATCGTAGTACAGGGCAGGGCCCACTTTTTCACCTAACGAATCAGGGCTAAGGAATTCTTGGATGACATGGGCCCTGGTCAGGTGTCATAGACATGTGATGAGCCCAAGTACACCAATTAGTAGATGTCTGAGCAGGGTAGATCTAGTTTACTTTAGATTGAGGGGACCCCATGTTGGAGCACGAGGCCCTGTTTTTTGTTTCTGAGATGGGATCTACATTGACGGTCACTTCAAAGCTGGTGTCGGCCTAAGTATAGATTGCAAGGGGGAACATCACCATCAACGGACCTGGACGGTCCTCTTACCTGCAATATTTAGTGGGTGTGGGGGAGGGAATGCCTATTGAGGGGGGTCAGGGGTGGGGTGAGGAGAAAGGAGAGGGAGTGTGGTGGCTTTGGAGTTGGTTAGATGGGGTGTTAGGAGGAGGGGGAGAAGGGTTTTTGCAGTGTCATGGAGCAGTGTGAGTCACATGTATGGCATGGGTGCTGAGTTCTCTAGCGGAAAGCAAGATGAGCATGGCATGAGTAGGAGTAAAGAGCTTAAGCAGTTGGTTAATGTGCCCAATTTGAATTTGAAGTGCTGTGAATTCCAAACTAAAATGTGGGAACCGCTGATGCAGGATAGAATTCGCTTTTGTATGATTAATATCTGTGGTTTCAATGACAGAGGAAAAAGGGGCAGGATAGCCTTGGGGCTTAAATCCTTGAGGCCCAATATCATTTGTATACAGGAAGCTCATGTTACATGGATGTAAAGGAGGATATTTGAAGAGTTGGGGTACTCACTGCTTAGCTGCACAATTGAAGGGAGCACAACAAGGGGAGAAGCTATAATGGGCAAACGTTTTGTTGGATAAAGGTGAAATCTGATAAAATGGGTAGATGGGTCATTATGGATCTCCGTATCAGTACAGGGAGGGCCACACTCTGCTCGATTTACGGCCCCAATCTAGATGACCCTACTGTCTTTCACGCACTCAATCTGGAGTTAGCAGTATGGCAAGCTCCTTTGATCTTGTGTGGGGATTTTAACCTTTACATTGAAATCGGTGGGAGCAAGGTGGGGACTCTAGGTACTTAGATAGGAAGCCATTGGTGTCTTTGGCCATTCAGCAATTAAAGATCACAATTCCGTGACGTATGGGGGCTTTTAAAAAGGCCCGACCCCGGGTTTATGTTTTCTCTCACCCCCATGATAGGCTAGTGTGTCATGACTATTTTTTTGTCTCTGCGTCTCTAGTAGGGCAGATAGTCATTCAACTGTTTCCCAGGGTACTGTTAGATTATAATCCCTTAGTGATGGATTGCGCAATTGCTGGTTTTGAAAGGCAGCTTAGAGTCTGGACATTTGATAGGAAACTTCTGTATGAGGAGGAATATGTGAAACACATGCCTAAACGGTTAAGGGAGTTTCTTCAGTTTCATCAGGGAACTACTCCTCCTAAAATGGTTTTGGACTTGTTAAAAGCAGGAATAAGAGGGGAGACATTAAGCTTCATTAACCAAACAATTTCAAACATGTTGTGTTTTGAATCAGTTAAATTAATTCAGCTGGGGCAGGCTTGTTGGAGGAATCATGAAGGACATCTCTGTATTTAAGGCTAAAATCAATGCTCAGTACAGTAAGGTGATGGCAGGCAAATATCAAAGTCACAGGGCTGATTGTTATTAGTATGGTGAGAGTATTGGGAGGCTGTTGGCACATCGTCTTGGAAGGAAAGGGGTAGAAGGTGGCGTTGAAGCTATTGAAGATAAAGAAGGGGGGGGCAAAATTTCTTCAGAGATTCTATTATATACAGATATATGTGGAGGATAGCTTCCCACAGGCAGTTAGTTACTCTAAGTTCTTAAAATCAGTTGAAGTGGTCTCATTGAATGATGAGGCAAGAGCACTGCTTAAACTACCAATCTCTCATGAAGAGATAACGGTTGCAGTAGGCTCCTTGGCTAGCATGAAGGCAGCAGGGATATATAAGATTCCCTTTGAGTTTCATAGGTTATTTCTCCCTTAGCTCCTAGAGGTCCTGTCTTTATCTTTTCTGGCTGCCGAGGCAGAGAGGGCAATACCACCCACCGGGGAGGATACTAGCATTGTGGTTTTCAAAGACAAGGGCAAATCCCCTTTGAAACCGGGGTCGTATTGACTTATTTTGCTGATCAATGTAGATGCCAAGGTCTATGCTAAAGTTATGGCTTGCAGATTAGGAAAGTAATTGCTAAGCTTGTCTCTCCTTGTCAGCATGGGTTTATACCAGAACAGGCCACTACTGATCATGTCCGTAGGGTAATTACTCTGTTAGACATAGCTGAGTTAACCTAAGTCACCTTTGGGACTGGTGTTGTTGGACGCAGAGAAAGCCTTTCATTGAGTCTCTTCTTTGAGTTATCTTTGGGAAGTACTGAGGTGGAAGGGGCTTGGTCTGGGCTTTATTAACTCTATCAGGGGTCTTTATCAAGCCCCCAGGGCTAGAGTGTTGATCAAGTGTAGTGGATCGGGCCTGATGCCTATCGCTAGGGAAACAAGACAGGGATGTCCCTGCTTTCCCATACTATTTGATTTATATTTTGACCCATTTATTGCCAGGTAAGAGAGCAACATTAGGATTGTAGCAGCCTCTGTGAGTCAAATGCAGTATTAAGTGCTGGCATATGTTGACAATATACTAGTTGCAACACCTGATCCCTGTAGCGCCGTAGGGGCTATAGAACCAGAAGCTAGTACATTCAGTTTAATAGCAGGCTACCACCTCAATGAAGGCAAGACTTGAGTGCTCAGCACTAAAGGCCTTAACCCTGCTGGTCAACATTGGGTTGAGGAAGTCACTTACCTGGGTGTGACACTTACATCTAGTTTGAAATATATCTGGGCCCGCTCGCTGAGTAAGATCAAGCAAGACTTGGAAAGAATTAATAATTTGCATGTAACTTTAATGGGGAGATGTAATTTGTTAAAGATGATGGCTCACCAGAGAGTATTAGAGCTACTTAGAACCATACCATAAGAAATCCATCGGGTTTGATTTACTCGACTGGAGAGCTTGTGTTTTGGTTTCTTATGGGAATTCAGGAAGTCTAGGAGGGCAGCAAAATATATGGTCCTTCCTAGAGGTCGAGGAGGTTGGGAAGTGCTTAGTTTTGGCTTTGTTATTGGTTCAGTGTGCTACAGCACTTTGCGGTCTTGATCACTGGAAACACTCATGATACTAATCCTGCTGCATTCCCTTCTATTTATCCACTTACATTTGGCTCCGAGGTCAAGGGCTGCTTCTAAGGTACTTAGAGAGGAGTAATTATTTAAAAAAACTAGGATGGAGCATTTAAGGTCTGATGCTCAATCAGCAGGAGATTTAACATCTTTATAATTAACCTATATATCCCTCTTTGGATCGTCCCACTTTGCCTGGTAAATTTTAAGATGGCATGTTTAAACGTTATGAGGCCTGTGTGATTGAGAAGTTGGGTGATCTTTATGAAAAAGGGCAATTTTGTTTTTTTCAGGAGCTACAGGATAAGTTTGGGCTGAAGAAGGAGAAATGTTATTAGTAGATGCAGATTTGGAAATATCTAAACTAGACAAGAATCAGCTCTCTATTGCCAAATGCCCAGTAATAGATATGGTTGATTAAGTATGTAAATTCGGGCAGATTTACAGTCTTTAGGTAGGACACCTCACTGATGTTAAGGAGTCTCAGAATTTGAGGTTGGAATACCGGCGGGGGATAGAAGGTCTAATAATCTGGGATTTCTTAATGACCTGCAAGGAGATACTTCTGAATGCTGGCCTCAAAAGTCAACAGTTGAAGACAGCCTTATATTTATATTACACACCAGCTAAATTGTTCAAATGGGGCAGGTGGTCGGATTCAAAGTGTCATAGGTGTGGGGCTGAGGTTTGCCGATATAATAAACAATTGTGTCCTGCTTTCGGCTATTCAATTATTTCAGGGTGATTGCCTACTTTGATGGCATGATTCTTAATTTTCAAGTGTAGATTACACCTCAGGTAGAACCTTTAGGCATAAGTGGGGAGCAGGGGCATTCAAAAGCAGGAAGTTATCTGCTCTTTGTGCCAATGGCCACAGCCAGTATGTGTATAGCTGCGGGCTGGATCAGCCCTGATGCCCCCTCATTTACAGAGTAGCAGTTACGCTTTCTCGCTGTAGATAATATGGAAAAAATATTTATGAACAAAGGGAAAGCCACGCTCAAAAAAGTGGCAACTTAATTTGGGCACCTGTGAATGTATGGACATAGAGTGTCAACAGCAAAGTTATAACCGGCCTCGGTACCAGTAGGGTAGGGACACTCGTGCCTTAAATAGGCAGTCTAGGTTTGGGCTGTGGGGATTGATATGATTGAGGAACATCTCGATTTTATTTTTTATTTTTTGGTATCACAGTTTATCGTTTTCCGACTCTAAGAGTTGATATTGTCTTTGTACGATGCTCAGCTACGGTGTGTATTTATTGAAAGCCACAATGTATGTATTTCCAAATGGCTGACATATTGAAACTCATGTTTGCAAAGAATCAATAAATAATCTGGTGGTGTTTCACGGGCTGGGTGCCTTTCTGTATTTGTGTGAGAGCGTGGCTTAATTGACAGCAGGGACTCCACCAAAGTGGTCTTGACTAGAAGTGTGCATGTCAAGTTGGACTTGAGGTCTCTCCTACTTCTGCAATGTTAGTGATCCAGGAGATCACAGCCACAGCATCCTGGTCTCTTAAGAATTGCTAGGTTCACCTGCCTCAACTAATCATAGTGCTCCTGTGATGCTGTTTGCTAACATAAGCAACAAGGGAGCAGTGCCTGGATTGACTCAGAAGACGCAGGGCGGTTCACACAGAACATGACCAATTACTGCATACCTTTATTTTGAAGTCATGCAGTCATTGGCCATTTTTCTGTCCCTTGCTTTCTTCCCTTCGTTGAGACCCACACCAGTAATGGCATTTCATACTTGGTAGTGTACTGTTGCTTCTCATTCTGCATTAGGCAGAGGATGTGGTGGGCTTGGATTAGAGGCCTTGCATGAGATTCAGTCCAGTCCTGCTTTGTCTATTCAGGGCCCGTCAGCAGCCACAAGTTTTGGAGCTACCAGGTTTGGAATTATGAAGTATAATACGTCAAAGAATAAGGGATGCCTGCTAAGATAGCTGCACTCCGGCTGTTGTCACATTTTGAGGGTGATAGTGTGATGTCTACAATTGTCCTTTCTTCAACCAGCTTCAGGCAGCTGTTCTTCACCCAGTCAGTGACCATTGTCATGCATCTGTGGAAGTTGGTTCTGGTGGTGGAGGGGCTGTCGGTGAGTGAGAGGATGAGTTGTGTGTCATCTGCATAGGAAATTATGTTAAGACTGTGGGATCTGACGATATTGGCCAGCGGGCCATATATGAATTGAAGAGCGTGGGACTGAGGGATGAGCCCTGGGGGACACCACAGGTGATCTGCTTGGGTTCGGAGGTGAAAGGTGGGAGGTGGATCCTCTAGGTTCTTCCAGTGAGGAAGGAGGTGATACATCTCAGCTTGTCCGGCTGGATGCCAATGTTGTAGAGTCTTTCGATCAGCATGTAGTAGGATACGGTGTGGAAGATTGCCAACCAGCTGGGGAGAATCAAAGCTGCTCTTTCTCCACTGTCAAGAAGGGTTCAGATGTCATTGGTGGCTACATACCAAGACAGATGTGTGCTGTGATTGCTTTAGAAATATTCAGTCGCTGGCTCTGCTCCAGGTATGTCAAGAGTTGCTAGTTGATGATCCTTTCCAGTACTTTCACTGGGAGTGGAAGCAGAGAGATTATTCAGTAGTTTTTGGGTTTGCTGGGGTTGGCAGATGGTTTTTTGAGTAGTGGTCTGACTTTGGCGTGTTTCCAGGCATCGGGAAATGTTGCAGTGGTGTTAGCGGTATTCAGCAGGGTGGTGAGTTCCAGGCTGATTCTTTGGTTTCCAAGGTTGAAGATGTGGAGCAGGCATGGGTCTGTGGGAGCTCCAGAGTGGATGGATTTCTTGGTGGAGGTAATGTTCTGGGTGGAGAGGCTGTTCTATGAGGTCAATGTGCATTTCATGTCAGTTATGGTGGTGGGGTTTCTGTAGAGGAAGTCTGCAGGTGTGGGTTGGGGTTTGAAGTTTCTGTATATGATTGCGATCTTGTCATGGAAGAAGTGGATAAGTTTGTCGCACATTCCTGTGAGGGTGTGATGTTGTTTTTGCTGGCTGCCGTGTTGGAGAATTCCTTAATGAAGTTGAAAAGTTCCTTAGTGTTGTTGGTGCCGGTTTCAATGTGTGCGGAAAGGGCTGTCTTCTTTTTTGCCCTCAGTAGGTAGTGGGATGTCTTGAAGGCTGTTCTGTCAGAGGTGTCCTTGCTAGCGAACCATCTCCTCTCAGATGTTTGCTGTCTCATTTTACTCTTCTGAGTTCTTGGGTGTACCAGCTGGCCTTTTTGAAGGATTTTCTCCGGATGTTGCTTTTGATGAGGGTGATGCTTTTCAGTGTAATTGGTTATCCAGGTGCTGAAGTTTTTGACTCCCTGTTTGAGGTAGGTGGAGGTAGCAGGGTTGGAGGTGTTGAGGGCATCCGCCAGCTAGTCTCTGTGATTTTGTTCCACCTCTGGTGGGGGACGCTGGTCATCTTGGGGCTGGAATTGTGGTGGCTGGAGATGCTGAAGTGGCTGATGGAGTGACTGGTTCACATGATTCTGTGACATGACTGTATTTGACACGGTTGCTGGAGGTGGAAATGGGGTCCAGCATGTGTCCTGCGGTGTGTGTAGGGTCATAGAAGATCTTGGTCAATCCGAGGTTTTTTCATACAGTATAGGAGCTGTGCAGTGCTGTGGACTTTGGGGTCATTGATGTGGAAATTGAGATCACCGAGGAAGATGTAGTCCTTGGAGTCTAAGGTTAGAGGCGCAATGAAGTCTGCAAAGGTGTTGCAGAAGCTGGAGTGCATGCCTGGTGGTCGTTATGAGAGGGTGACTCCAATGTTATTCTGTTGTTCATGTGGAGCTTCAAATTAGGATGTTTCATGGGGATGGTGGTGTTGTCGGTGGTGATGGTGCCTGTGTGGTCTCTTTGTGGATGATTACTGTTTCTCGTCCCGGCTTGTTGGTGTGGTCCTGGTGAGTGATTCTATATCCATTAGGGATCGCTGTCGCAATGTCTGTGGTGGATGTGAGGTTGATATAGGTCTCGGAGAGGAAGACAATGTTGGGTGTGAGGGTGGCGATGAGGTCCCATAATTCAGTGTTATTCTTCTGTAGTGAGTGTGTGTGGAGAAGGGTGCATGCAAGCTGGTGTTTTTGTTCAGATGGTGTCTGTGGAGTGTTTGTGGTGAGGCTGGTAGGTGGGCTAGTGTGTGTGGCAGGTGATGTGGCAGTGGGGGCAGGTTAAAGTCCCAAGGTGGAGCATGGGTTGGCGCTGTGGCAGTGGTTGTTGCAGTGTCCGGGGTGGAGGGTGTAGAGCTCTGCTATGATGTATCTTCAGTGTGTGGGAGGGCCAGGGGTTGTGGTGCTGGGCGTGGTCCAGGTGCAGGTAGGCACAGAAGGAATTGCCTTTGGCACACCAGTGGCACGCCCATTGTGCACATCTGTTGCGTGGGTGCACTGCGGCATGTATTAAGTGGGCCCCCTGGTGGGCGGGGCTTTTGTTGCTGCGAAGAACAGTCAGTGGGAAAACCCATTGGGGAGAACCCTGGTGGGAAAACCCAGGCAGCTGCGGTGTCACTTGATCAGTCTGGAACAAGCAGGAACTGGAAGCCACAGGCAAGTAGCAGTCTATGTGCCCAGGTGCCTATTGACGTGGTTGCCCTGCAGCCTGTATTAAGTAGGTCCTGAGATACACAGGACTTCTGTTGGGCTGTTGGGGGGAAGAGTGGTGAGTGGGAAAACCCAGTTGGAAAAACTCTGACGGGAAAAACCAGGAAGCTGCGGTGTCACTATATCAGTCTGGAAGAAGCAGGAACTGGAAGCCACAGGAAAGTAAGAAGCTAGGTGTCCAAATAATCTTCATTGCCAAGGAAGACTACCTCTCCTTCGTATGCCTACCTGTCAGAGACCTCTGTCTTTAGAGGAGGCCTGCAACAATGGCTCATTTGAAGTTTGAAAAGTGCCAACCATGTTTCACACAGCCATTTAGCAAACCTTATTTTTTTTAAATAAACTCCCAAAGCAGACATGTTTTCTATAAAACAAAAAGACAACCATCCCTGATATGCTTGGACTTTTCTCCAATTTTTGGGGGTTATTATTGTTTTTTTTCTCTAAGGGCTTCTGTGCTTTTTCTGGCAGTCCTGATGGGGAAAATTCACATTAGAATCTCCACCTGGTCTGATGTACTTACACCTACGGCTCCGAAGTCTGTTAGGCTGTTGATGTAAGTTTTCCACTGGCAGAGCCAGCAGGGTACAACACTGATCGAATCATTATGGCCTGTTTGATTTTAAATTGAGGGGTTGGACAATCAGTTTGGCGGATACAGTGCTCCACCATGTTTGTATTAGAGTTCTATGTCCATTAAATCCTAAACCAGATCCAAAGTGCCTTAGCAACTTCCTTCATTGAGCTTTGCCACTTTCCATCTACCTTTAATACATTACATATGGTTCTAGGTTGGCATTCAACATACACATTGCAAATCCTGTCAATACGTAGCTCCAGAACCTCTACCATGAATATCCTTGGTGAGGGATCATAGCCCCTAGTGATACGAGCTGGGCTTCAGAGCGGTGTGACAGCTGCACTGCTTGACCAGTGCTAGTTTATCCAACCACTTCAAGTGAGATAGAATCCACCTCTCTGGGGATTTTCCATTCTCTACTTCCTGTTCCCAATATACTTTGCAGTTCAAGGCACCTTTAATACCAATATGGAGAGCATGTTCGGGTGGCAGAATCGATTTTCCACCTAAGTGGACTATTTTAATTCAATTTATGATACTTAATGCTATGCTGAGATTAATTAGACAGGACTTCTTTCCCCAAGCTTTTCAAATCAGCAACTAGCACTTCTGTGTTTTAAGCTTTTTGTATTTCTCCACTTTGTGAAACACAAAAAGCAATAAATTAATGTTTCTTACTACAGCTGCCAACTTCTGTCTACTTAAGTCAATGGTCTATTGATCTAAAACGTTTCAAGCCAAATGCAATCCATGGGTCAGAGTCCTCCCTACTACTTTATTTCTCTTTGCTGCTCTTGCTTGTAAATATGGGCATGTTTCCTGGAGTGGCCAGTTAGGAACTGGAGAACATGGTTACAGCAGTATTTTCTCCCTTCATGATGAATGTGCTGAGTTGTCACCTAATTGTCCTACTTTAAACCCTCATCAATAGCTCCTCTTCGGCCAACCAGACCTTGTTTGGCTGTTTCAGTCTTGCACTGCATTGTAAGGACATAGGCTCTGATTTAGATATTGACGGACATGTTACTCCATCATAACGGTGAAGGATATCCCGTCCGCGAAAATCTTATTCCCATTATGTGCTATGGGATTTAGATTCAGGCGGACAGCATATCCGTCACCGTTGTGATGGAGTAACCCATCCGCCAATATCTAAACCTGGTCCATATTTTAGTGGGCATATACAGTAGCAGCACCATTCACAGAGAACATAGGGCTATGCGCCTTCAATTGCTGGTTAGTAGTAAATAGCAGCCATCTATACCAGTGACCGACTAAAACCTCCTACTTTGATTACCCGAAGAGTAAAAGTAGTCATACATTTATTTTAGCAGTAGGGGATTACATTGCAGGTGCACAGTGAGTGTCTGAGATTCCAGTGTCGCATTTAAATAAATGTTTCCCTAATTGCCTTTGGGAGTAGCTTAGGGTATTGTCAAGGTGTACTGAACTGTTGTGGTTATGATCTCATATTTTCTATTGAATTGTTCCCTTTTTACATGCTGAGGTGTACACTATCTCCTTCCATTGCCCAATTCTTTTTAACTATCTTTTTACCATCTTTATGGCACATAAATCTGTATTCTATCTTAATTGCATCTAATTCCTTTTGTGCGTAGTTGTTTTTATCTTTTGAAAAAGTACTACATTTTTGAGGTTCTGTATTTTTACTTAGCATAGATAAAATGCATGCTTGTATTTGAAGTGGTTGGGGCTGTTCTTTGTCACTGGTTTTCTCTTCCTATATCCTTACCAGGGGGTTCAGAATTATCTTCTGCATGGATTTCCAAAATTTGTGGAACCTTCCTCCCCTGTCTGAAACTATCAGAAGCTTCAATTTTATTTAAAGCACAAAGAAATCAGTTTGTTGTCTTCTGGATATCCACAAAGCACTGCAGAATCACATGAAGATGTTTCAAGAAATCGCACCACAAAATCATGCAAAAAACATTCTATATTTGTTTGAACTCTTTGTAGGTCTTGAATGCAAGCAATTGACCACAAGTAACTTAAAGGACCAAAGAAAGCCAATTGAATGGTTGCACTTGCAAACAGGGAGCTTAGATAGGTGTTAGGTGACCCACCTATTGTGGACCACTCAGTTTTTGGGGTTACAGAGGAGAGGACCAGCTGTCACAGCATGTCAACTTTGTAAATACAAAGAGAATCAGTGCAAATTTTATTTGTTTTGCAATTCTCATTTCCGTAGGCAAGGCAAGGGGGTAAAATCTCCAAAAGACATGTCCGCCTTTGACCAAGGTGAGGAATAATTAAAATACTTCTTGTCCTTTGGGAATATGTGGGGTGGCTAAAAAAAAATCCCACTATTCTGCAAAGTGGGGGATGTTGGTCAAATCCAGTTCCCACCAGCCCTTGGGAAATAGAAGGGGCATAGCTGATAACAGGCTTGGTGTAAAACCTGTATGATCCCCGGCAAGGTGGAGTTAGGGGCTGTTAGAAATAGGGTCTTTGGTTGACAGTCAGGTTACCCCCTTTTCAAGCAAGGACCCTCACTCTAGTCAGGGTAGAAGAGAATCACCCTCAGCTAACCCCTGCTTACCCCCTTGGTAGCTTGGCAGAGCAGTAGGCTTAACTTCAGAGCACTAGGTGTAAAGTATTTGTACCAACACACACAGTAACTTCATGAAAACACTACAAAATGACACAACACCAGTTTAGAAACATAGGAAATATGTATCTAAACAAAAAAAGACCAAAACGACAAACATCCGACATACACAAGTCAAGTTATGAATTTTTAAAGATTAAACTAAAAAATAGCGCTTAGAAACAAAAATGCTTCGATGAGATGTTAACACGGCGTCGTGACGGATTCCTTCCTAACAAGCCGTCACCAGTGGCGCCGGACACGGAGTCGTGTAGACCCCCAAGTACAGTACCTTTGGTGAAGAGTGGAAACAAGCCGATGCGCGAAGTCGGGAATCGCGGCGTCTGTGCGAAACGTGGAATCCGTGCACTTCGAGCGGTGTCGGTCACGACGTGGTGCGGCGACTTCCACGGAGTCGCGGACTTCAGCGGGGCTGCTGCGGCGTCGGGCCTGCGAAGAGCGTCGCGTTCCAGCGAAGGTCACGGCGTCAGGTTCAGGCGGCGTTACCGGATTCAGCAGCGGCGTCGGTCCAAAGTCGATTTCCTTGGATTCCACCAGCTTTCCTTTCAAGGGCCCAGGGACTGGATAGGGCACCACTTGTCGGGGCAGGAGTCTCTCCAGAGACTCCAGGTGCTGGCAGAGAGAAGTCTTTGCTGTCCCTGAGACTTCAAACAACAGGAGGCAAGCTCTAACTCAAGCCCTTGGAGATTTCTTCACAAGATGGAAGGCACACAAAGTCCAGTCTTTGCCCTCTTACTCTGGCAGAAGCAGCACTGCAGGAAAGCTCCACAAAGCACAGTCACAGGCAGGGCAGCACTTCTTCCTCAGCTATCAGCTCTTCTCCAGGCAGAGGTTCCTCTTGGTTCCAGAAGTGTTTCTAAAGTCTGTAGATTTGGGTGCCCTTCTTATACCCATTTTAGTCTTTGAAGTCACCTTTCTTCAAAGGGGACTCACACCTACTTGTGAAATCCTGCCTTGCCCAGGCAAGGCATCAGACACACACCAGGGGGTTGGAGCCGGCATTGTCAGAGGCAGGCACAGTCCTTTCAGATGAGAGTGACCACTCCACCCCTCCCTCCTAGCATAGATGGCTAATCAGGAAATGCAGGTTACACCCCAGCCCCTTTTGTGTCACTGTCTAGTGCGAGGTGAAAAACAACCCAACTGTCAAACTGACCCAGACAGGGAATCCACAAACAAGGCAGAGTCACAGAATGGTTTAAGCAAGAAAATGCTCACTTTCTAAAAGTGGCATTTTCAAATGCACAATCTTAAAATCAACTTTAATAAAAGATGTATTTTTTTATTGTGAGTTCAGGGACCCCAAACTCCATATGTCCATCTACCCTCTAGGGGAATCTACACTTTAATCATATTTAAAGGTAGCCCCCATATTATCCTATGAGAGAGACAGGCCTCACAACAGTGAAAAACGAAATTGGCAGTATTTCACTGTCAGGACATATAAACCACATTACTATATGTCCTACCTTATCCATACACTGCACCCTGCCCTTGGGGCTACCTAGGGCCTACCATAGGGGTGCCTTACATGTAAGAAAAGGGAAGGTTTAGGCCTGGCAAGTGGATACACTTGCCAAGTTGAATTTACAGTGTACAAATACACACACAGACACTGCAGTGGCAGGTCTGAGACATGATTACAGAGCTACTTATGTGGGTGGCACAACCAGTGCTGCAGGCCCACTAGTAGCATTTGATTTACAGGCCCTGGCACCTCTAGTGCACCTTACTAGGGACTTACTAGTAAATAAAAAATGCCAATCATGGATAAACCAATTATATACAATTTACACAGAGAGCATATGCACTTTAGCACTGGTTAGCAGTGGTAAAGTGCTCAGAGTTGAAAAGCCAACAGCAACAGGTCAGAAAAAAATAGGAGGCAGGAGGCAAAAAGACTGGGGATGACCCTGCATAAGCAAAAGTCCAACAGGGGCATTATCTTACACAGTCCTTAGACACTGCCTGGAATGTCTATAAACAAACCTCTCTGGTCCTGATTTAAGGGGGCCTAGCGCCCCTTTAGCACCCACTTAGCGTAATTGTTTTACGCTAAGGAGGCGCTAAGGTGCCTTTTCCTCGCCCCAGATTTACAAAGTGATACAAAGCATACATGGCGTCACTTTGTAACCCTTTTGGGCTACATTATGCCTGCACCAGGTCTAATGTATGCAAAGGGCAGGCATTGAAAGGAGGCACATCATTGTTTTCAATGGGCCTCAATGGGCTTTGCAGGATTAGCATCAAAAACATTTATGCTAATCCTGCAAAGCTCAGAATTAGCGTCAAAAAGTTTGATGCTAGTTCCCCTAATTACCACCATGATGCGCCGTATCTTAGATCTCAGATACGCCATACACATGGTGGCATTAGCTGGGCGCTAAGGGGCGCAAGAAAAGTGTGCACATATATACATAGATATAAAGACATACAGTTAGATGTTGAAGGCTTGCATTCTGAATTTCATGCCCATATTTCAGAGCAAATAAAACATAGGTGATGAAGTTATTAATGGTGCAAAAATTGGATTTTCCCTGAGTTGTCAACCTTACCTACAGTGGTGCAATAGGAATTAGAAGTTTTAGATGCCGCACATACACCTCAAATCCTATAGCAGAACTTAAACCGATTCAAATCACTGCCTAAAGGTTGGTAAAGCACATATCAGAAAGCTTTCTTTTAGGCATATCAATACCATTCGTGTAAGAAACCTTTTGCATATGGGTTGGACACTCCGAGCTTAGCTCCCTAGGTTTTTGACATTTACATTCATACATGTTTCATTCACATGTTATTCATATTTTTTCAGCAAGCCTGTTCATAGCTATTGTTTTACAAATTTTATCAGCTGACTCTTCTAGTAAGGCAGAGTTCACGCTACACATTTCATAAGCCATTGTACATCATGTTATCTGTATCTTTGTCCAAGGCTGCCATGTACGTTACATGATATGCTAACTTGAATTGCCAGCCAGGAGCCAGTTTCTATACTCGAGACACATCATTACATCAGGAGTGTCCTCTGAAACTGTATGGGTTATTATATAAACAACACATAGGCCTAAAGAGGGTAGAGGGCATTCAGGTCATGACTGTTCCGGGGCACGCACCACACTACAGACAGTTTGGCTGATCCTGGCGCTGCTTTTTTGGCTTCCTGAGAGGATTGCCATTCAGACAACAGACAGACAACTGCTATTCTATTCAGGTATCAGGTTGGGGCTGATCCCGTAGGTTGGAAAAGGCAGAAGTGTTTAAACCACTATGCTTCCAGACCTATGGGGTAGGGTTTTGGTAGGAATCTCTAGACTCCCTAGGCTTTCTAGAATCACATAAAATAGTCGGGTTGTTCATCTCCTTCACTTTGGTTGTAATGATGATTACTGTGTTATGTTTCATCTGCCTTATTATCACAGTCCATGCTTTTCACAGTAGGATGAAATCGCTTCACTACATGTATTGAAATGCAGTTTGTATCTCGTGTCTTGTCTCGGCATGAATGAGCAACTGAGTAACTGATTGAAAGGGTATGATCTGTTTCCACTACTTCCCTAAGGAGTCAGAGAGTTAGGTTCAGGTTGCCACAAATCACCTCTCCCCTGACAGAGTTGGGTAAGGCACTGCTAGCTAGCCAGGAGTCAGGCCGATAGCTGCCCCAGCAGTGTTAAGTTGTCTCAGCCTCCCGCAGTTGGTGGTACTGCCGCCCTAAATGTTCAGACTTATTACCAAAATAGGAGCCGCATGACATGGTGCTACCAATGTTAGGTCAAGAACTCATTTAATGGATCTCCTGATTAATTCTCTCTTGCATGCCGAAGGCACCCTAACCACCTTTTTTACGGAGACGTCCATGGTGTTAGGGAAACATCATCTTCAGCTATGTAGGTAATACCTATATTAGTCTATCGGTTGTTCAAGCTTGAACCCTAAAAGGATACCCAATTTGGCATTTTCATCTCTAAATCATGTTTTAAAATATGACACAACCACAAACAGTAGTCATTCCAGTAGACTGTAGACAAGCTGTCACCTAACATTTACTTGCTAATGGGAGTGGTGATGGTACTTTTGTGGTAGAAGCCCAATGCGAACAGAGCAGATTCTATTCCTGGATCACTTTTCCTGCAGTCGATGCAAATACAAACAATTTTCACACTGTACATAATGTGCCAGTACAATTCAGAGCTTATAACTATTTATACATTCCACTATCATACCAAGAACATCAATATTTGTTTCAAGCCACCCTCCCACATGTAGTTCAGCATGTTAGATTATGTCCCCTCAGCGATGAAGGACCCCCATGGACAGTATTGGCCACATATAACCCATATCCAAATGTACACAATCTGCGGGCAGCATATTTGCGACCCTTATATAACAACTTAGCAAGCTTATATTGATGCTTAATACAGTTTGCAATTCAAACTTTGAATACTGGCCAATGAGGGCTGGTCCAGCCGCCCAATGATTAGCGACACCCGGGATAAACCTGGTAAGTATCAATGCAATAATGGGTAAAGATTCACCAAACGTGAAGAAATTCCATTTTAGATTGTACAAAAAACAAACCAGATGAAAGCAGTATTACCCTATACCGGACCCAAGATAAACAGAATTCTCACATTACGCTTGCCATTTGGGATGGTTCCCTCCACAGATGACTGTGCCTCTTGGGGAACACTATTTGCTGCAGTCTATTCCACAACAGATGGTACACCAATACTCTAGAACCTTCCAGAAGTGTTAAAACAAATAAATAATGGACACCGGGCTCTCCTGCCCTGGATTTGAGGATGAAATTAATGGTTAATTTTGCCACAGTCTCCATAATTATTTTAGGAAATGTTGAAGGGGAAGCAGCAGTGTTGGCAGTACGCTGGTGGCTCAAAGACTTTCCACAAGTTGATCAGGAGCCTGAGCTACTAAAAGGTATCTCCAAGACTTATACTAGTATAGGTCAGGATAGTTTGGGGACCAGACCAAGTAGGCCCTAACTTAAAGGTAATTGCGAAAAGGATAATGCCAAGAAAACTCAAGAAGGTTCTAAAAAATGATGGGACAAACAAAAATCGAAAAAAGGTAAAGTAAAACATGGGGAATCTCCGCAGTCCTCTGACAAACACTATCATGCTAAATCATGATAATTTGGAACCCCACAACAGATATCGGTATTCTGAGACATGCCCTTATGCCCTTCTTGTACCTTTCAGGACTCACCTGAAAAACAGACCAAGAGACGTAGGAGGTCAGAATGTCAGAAGAGTTATATAATACCACGGAAGGACTCACAACGCTCATCAGACATCACGATAAAAAAGAAAGAGAAACTTCCACAACACAAAGCACGATTTATAAAGAAGAAGGTTGCATGGATTTTGGCTAAGTATGCAACACATAGTTAGAACATTACTGAAGAGCAGAACATGGGCAGTGACTCTGCTAGACAGTGCAGCAGACTCTTCAAAAATCTTCAATAAGCAGAATCTTCAAGAATATCTGGATGTGACAGGAACTAAAAAATACCTTAAAGTTGAAAGCCCAGACAGGAGCGTTGATCTACCGGATAGGGTCTATAAATTAAAAATTCAAATTGAGGGGAACATTATGAGCACTATTAAAGTAATTTTCTGGTAAACATTACTGCTAAGCTATGACATTCTTCTGGCAGAAAAAGACTGGCTGCCAGAGTTTGTCAGAATGCTCCTACAAGGGGAAGATGTCATTTTGCAATTTTTTCAGTCCTAGTTCCAAATTCTAGTTCCAGAAGCATATGCTGCAGATTGGGCTCTATTTTAGTATCTTAAAGGCGTATCTCGGAACAGGAGCCTTCCATCTTCTGTTGCATTGTCCAGAGTCCAGCCTCCATTTGGCGACCAGAGGCCGCCATCCATTTCATACTCGCGAATCTCTTGTGTGTATAATTCAACTATCATCATCTGTTTAGCACAGTGGTGGACCCACTATTTTTGTTCATTCATTATCCTTGGGTCACCTTTCTTTTTTTTAAACACATTTTTATTAGGTTTTTAAAGTACGTCAACATCATGAGCCAGGACACGGTGCCGTGCCACATTACGTAATAAGCAGTCAGTGTCAAAGTTCTTGGAAAATACTCAGAGTTACCCATGAAGTGCTAAGTCATAATAGATCATCTCCCTCTAAACAGCGACACATTGAAGCCCACCGCAATCACACCTACAATATTCAACTACATAAAAACATCCCACCCCCTCAATTCTAAAACCCCCACCCTCACGCCTTCTCTGGTCAGTTGCAGTCTCCACAGTTGGTTTATGTTGCATCCCTATATTGGAAGTGGTTCCACCTGGTATTGTGTGTTATCTCATTCATCTAGTGCATTCCAATCCCTCTAGAGGTCCCGTGTGTGATCCCTGTGGGGAAACTCAGATCACCATGTTGCTACTATTGTTCCTGCATATTCAATATTTCCGTAAGTAAAGAGGGGTCAGGGCCCCGCAACGCATCCACTACACCTGGGGCCCCCCTCAGAGCTCTCCAGTTTCTAGTGATTTCCCTATTAGCAATAATAAAGGCCAAGTCCTGAAACTTGCTTGTGGTCTTGGTTTTGGCAGTGTGTGGGAACCAGCCTAACAGACAATGTCAAGGGGTGCACGAGATCTTCCTTTTGGAAATTTCAGCTAGTACTCCAGTATTGTCCTCCCAATAATCTGCTAACTCTGGACAACCCCCAAAAATATGCAGGAAGTCTGCACCCCCCTTTCCTGCATCACGGACACTGGGCACTCTCCACCGCAAAGTATCTACTCATTTTATCAGGGATTAGGTATGCCCTGAACCAAACATAAAAATTGATAAGCTTAAAGCGGGCATTTTTTAGACACCGTGGGTATTTGATCCAAGATTGCCCCCCAGTCTCCTTCTGCAATGGGAAGTGACCCCTAGTTAGGTCATGCCTCAGTCGCATCTCCTCAAAAGGGAGGACGATCTTAGCCTCAAAAAGGGCTCATATAATTTTCACCCCTAGAGTCACCAACTCGGTCAACTCCTGCCAATTCCCTCTGCAAGGAAGCACAGTCAACAATCCCATCAGAATGTCGGGGGAGTACGGCAGTCATGTTTGCATCTTCTGCGGACTTCTAGTCCATCAATGACGCAGCACTTGGAATTCTGTTGTGTCTCCAGCACTGGGGCAGTGAAGTCAAAGAAGTACTCTGGCCAGTTTGTGAAGGGATGAGACAAAGGGCTCATGTCTCTCCTGGGTTTAAGTCTGCCCCCTATCCACTGAGTAAGCCACTGGAGCTGTACCGCCTGATAATAGGTCTTGAAGTCAGAAAACGCCATCCTCCTTTCCGCTAACGGCTACTAAAGTGTGACCAAAGCCACTCTCCTGCAGCCTGAGCCCCACAAGAAACACGTAGTAAGCATGTCCAACTCTCAGAGCAACGGCCTAGGGTTCTAAACCGCCAACACCACAAAGAAGCACAATATGTGGGGAAGAGCTATCATCTTCAACAAAGCCACCATCAGCGGGAGCACAGACCAAAACTCAGTACTGGACTAGAGCGCCCAGATTGCCTTCCCCACATTCCCCTCTAATAAATCTGTTGGATTATGGTAGATCTGTACTTTCTGGTAGGGTGGACATCTGGGCTCCCACTCCAATGTGCCTATATCCTCTGGTGGGTGTATGGACACCAGTGTAGAAAATAAGCAGGATTTCTACCAAATGACTTGTAAACCAGAGAGGGAGCTGAATCACCTCAGGGAAACAGAAGCTCCTGCTAGTGTCTTTCCTGTGCCGTATGGAAAAAGCAGAAGGGCATCAGCATACAATGGGATATGGTGGGACTGGACCTCCCTATTATACCCTGGTAAGCATTCCCTGCCCTGCATAGCAAGCCAATCGATCCATCGGCAGGGGCAAAGAGCAGAGATGAGAATGGACAACCTTGTCTGATACCTGTCTCCACCTTATAGCCTTCTGATGCAATGCGGCCACAACCCTGTCTCAGTCCAAAATGCATCATCACATTATAGAGAGGCCCATCCAGACTATCAAATGCCTTCTCAATGTCCACTGTGAAGATCACTGCCTTCGCTATGTCATAGGTGTCAACTTCCAGGAGTATGAGAAGTCTGCGAATGTTAGTTGCTGTTTTACAGCCCGGGATGAATCCCGCCTGGTCTCAGTGTATAAGAGTAGGCATGTGCTGAAGGAGTCAGGTGGCTAGGATAAGGATCTGAGGCCTTCTATACATGGGCTGGCTTCCCTGGTTTCAACAGGGGCACGATCAATGTCATGTGGAGGGAGGTAGTAAACCTGTGTCTCTCTAGCAGCCTTATAAGGGTCCACTAATTTAGGGGCTAGTTCATCGACATGGGTGGAGTAAAGCTCGACGGGCAGCCCATCTGTGCCAAGTGTCTTATTTCAGGCCATAGTGCTTGCTCTTATCTCCAGGAGCATGATGTCCCTCCAGCACCTCAGCCTCTTTAGGCGTAACAGTAGGGAATCCCTTTGGGACCAAAATGGTCTCGATATCAGCTGTTGAACATTTGGTAGTACTACAATAAAGGGCAGAGTAATATTTATAGGATTCACAATTGATGTCCTCTTGTCAATATAGTCTGGAATCTCAGTCAGTGTCTAACTCAACAATAACCGAGCCCAACGTTGTTGGGTTCGGAAGCCATCTCTGCAGCGACCCAGTACAGTCTCTCTCCGCATGCGCCCAGACCATATAATTCTTGTAGTCAAAATATCTCAAGCACTCTATGTGCTCTGCAACCCTCTCTTTGGCCTCCAATGGGTCAGGCTGTGTTTCAGGATGCCCAGGTCTGTTCTGTTCAAGGGTCCTTAATATCCCATCTGTTACAGCCTCAAAGGTGTCCCACTCCACATGCGAAGACTACCTGGTGCCAGGTTTTGTGTGAAAATACTGTTTAATAGCAGAGCCAATCGTGTCTCGAAAGGCCCGATCCTCCAGTGCCTCTGGTTGTAACCTCCATGATGGGATGCAGGTCAGAGTTATCTCCCAATGCAACCTCAACAAACAAGGTATTATGATCAGAAACGGTCCTGGAGAGGTATTCAGTTGTTTGAATTAAGCCACGTACACCAGGTGAACAAAAATGAGCAATCAGACGCACATGGAAATCATGTAAATTGGAAAAGAAAGAGTAGCCCACTATCGTGGGTGGTGCGAGCACCAGGAATCTATCAAACTCCCTTCCACCTGCCAAGCATAGAACACCCAGATTATAGGGGAATCCTGCAGGAGGTGGGGGACTGATCTAGCACAGTATCTGTAATGCAGACATAGTCACCCCCTAGGATTACCATATGGGTATCTAATACAATTGAAAGCTCAGCCAAAAATGACACCTGGTCCACATTATGCTGCTTATAGTGATAGCCTGGCCATCAAGCCATCCAGTGACCACAGCATAGGATCCTGTGGGATCTATCAGGTGCCCAGTCTGCTGGAAAGGCACCCAGGCTGTATCCATACCAATACCCTCCGCATTGGCTGAATATGTGGTGTAGTAAGCCTCTCCTCTCGCCTTTGTGTATTCCAAAGCCATTTTGAAATTCACCACCAGACTCCGCTATCCCAAAAATGGGAAACCACCCCACTCCAGCGTAAGAAGGAACATCTAGACAGGACATGCATCAAATCCCACCCCACCCATGGCAGCCACTGATTTCACTACTCACTGGTGTTCCTGTTGCGCCTTGGACTAGGATAGGGCGACCCCCTGGTGATGCCTGGTCCATTTTCGAGGTGGTCTTCGGTCCTGCCATCCAGGGTCTTGAGCAGGGTCCCTGCTGTACCGGGGGAAATGGTCTACCCACGCCTATATGGACTTTGATGACATAAGAAAAGTGTGCCTCATTGCCACATTTGACCGTTAGTTTTGCTGGAAATAGCATATCATATGCAAGACCCAGTTGTCAAAGGCATTTTTTGCAGCGGTTGAGGATGGTCTTTGCTTTGGACCTATCATGTAAAATCTAGAAAGAACATGACCCTATGATTTTCAATTATGATGTCACCTCGAGCCTTGCCTGGGTCAGGATATGGTCACAGTCTCCGTAGTGCAAAAGTCTAGCCACTATAAGTCAGGGAGCTGCTCCAGCCCCTGGAAGCTGTGTAGGGACTCTATGCGTGCATTCCAGAGCATAATAAGGAGAGAGACCCTTGAGGGGCACCTCCTCCCTAATCCATTTCTTGAAGAAGTCGATCCTGTTTGCAGCAGATGCTTCAATGCACTCTGGAAGCTGACTGATTCTGATGTTGTTGCGCCTGGCTCTATTTTCCGCAACGTCAGCTCTACTTTCTAGTTTTTTTTTCTGCTTTCCATGGAAGACATCTTGGTGTGCACTGTTGCCATTTCAGGTGTAAGGCCATCTATGGCATGCTCTGTGGTGGTGACTCGCTTGGTCAACCACCGCTGGTCATCCCGCAGTAGACCTATATCTGCCACCATGGTGTCTATCTTTAACTCAAACTCCTACCTGGAAGCCGCGATGTCCTGCAGCAATATATCTAGGGTAGGTCACAGCCATTCCCCGACCGGGTCCGCACCTCTGGCGGTGAACTGTCCAGCGCCTGTGAACCTCTGTAGGTGGTACGTACCAGATTCCACAGCCTTCTTTTTTTGGTAGCCTTGCCCATGCTGCTGGTCATCTGCTAACAGGAAGGATCTGGCCACTAGGCCAAGGATCGGAAAAAGGCAGATCTCCTAGCACTCTAAGTTGAGGCAGTTAAAGTAGTGCTCCAGTCAGCCAAAAGGATCTTGGCAGGTATTGGTGTTGAGTCCTGCCAACTCAAGGGGTAGTCCTTGATTCTCAGCAGGGGCAGGAATTCTCTGAATAACTGTAGTGGAGCACAAGTGCAATTAAGTGCTCAACATTATGTAGGGAACAATCCAGGGCACTAAAGATAGCAGCAGAGAGACCTGGGGAAAAAATCAGACAATATACTCCCAGTAAAATCAAAATCTGCCCAGATGCAGGCACTCCTGATCTCTCAAGGGGGAAGGCGATAGAATATGTAGATCACAACTTCCCGGTGCTGAGCAGTTCTCGTCGTAGGACCCAGTGGCCGCAACGAGATACCCCTCCCCAAGCAGCATTCGCAGCAGAAAGAAGGTACGTCCCACAGAAGCACCATCCATGGTCATGTCCTGGTAACAGAGTGCACTTTTTCCCCAGTTCCCATCCCCTGCACAGGAGTGTTTCTCCACCAGCTCAGTCGGGGCCTCTGTCTTCTTCAGAATCAGCACTGTGCAACTGTGATGAGAGAGAACTGCTGCAGGAAGGTGGCCCCATCTAGAGCAATCCGATGGCCGCTGAGGGGGGGCGGCAAACCCAATAGTAACTGTGTGTTCTACCAGCCAGGGGCTTGCCTCAGTGGTCACAAGTCTTACAGGCCTGCAATAGAGACCACGGGAGCCGCTCTACGTTCATGCAGTTAGTAGGGCTTGCCATATCATGTGCCATATCCAGTCATAATGCGTCCCCCAGGTCCCATCTTCCTCCTAGAGGGACAGCTGCATGTAGGGCCCAGGCACCAATCTCCGTCATCCCTCACTTGCCACCTTGGGGTTACGGGCCCATCGCAGGGGTCCATGCAGCGCATTGGCGAAACCTGGGCAGTGCCACATCAAGCGCTGCACCCCCGAGACCCGTCTGACAGCCATGAGCAGTGCAGCCGTTGGGTATCAATGATGGGGGCTCATCTCCTAATCTGCGGTACACAGAAGTGTAGTAGCAGAGTCGGTCTCCGGTAGCCGCCTGCCGCCTGATACACCATTTAAGCCATGCCAGGGGGCCGCCATCTTGCAGATCAGCGTGCGACTCACTGCTGGCTGGAAAACAGGTCTCTGGTGGCTGCAAGGAGAAATCTTGCCGCAGCTGAGGAATTCCAGGCATGCAGGGGCACTCAGCAATCAGCAGGTAGTGCCCAATGAGGAGAATGGACATCAGGATTCCTCTAGTTGGCGGAGTTCGGGCTAGAGCTCCTCAGCCCGCTCTCATCTCCATCAACACCAAGCCACGTCCCTCCTTTGGGTCACCGTTCAGGACCAATCGAAGTGGCCAACTACAGTGGTCAGGTGCCACTTTGCACATTGACTAGTTCCATTTTTGCAACCATCCCTCAGGTTACTCTATGTCCTGATGAAAACCTGGTATCGTAAGCAGTGTTGAAATGCCGTCAACACTAAATAAGCCAGACCTTTGTAAAGGTCTTTGTACACTGGGAAATTACCCTGTGTGGTCATTTGCATTGAATACCGGTGCCTGTCTTTGAAATTGACACCAATATACCAAATAATTTCACATTATTGGTCACTCTTCCCTCCCTTTTCTTGGTTTTGGTTTGCTTCACTTGATGTCCTGAGTTCCTGGTTCTTGCTGCATTTTTATGCTGCATTTTTATGCATAAATGAAAGAAAATTTTTAATCAGTTGGAACTGAATAATACAATTATGTATTGGTTGCTGTCAACTTACTGCTATTATTATAGAATAATTCTTGACAGGATGTGAAATGTCTTACGGGAAATGTTTTGTTTTTTGGTTGATTGTAAGCAGGATTTCCTGCTTTATCATATTTACATTGTAAAATGAGTTACATGTTAACACTTGTTCTACACTTTAGTTTGATACTCATGTTCACGTGGACATTTCGGTTGATCTTGTTTTTTTTAGATTGCAGATTGGGCTCTGGCGTAAGCTCCAGCGCTGTGCCACGACCATGTGGGTTGGGATGAGGATTCCTGTTATCACATTATAGCAATACTGTCAAGGCCACTAGTACCAACTCAATAATCAATAAAATGTGAAGCAAAAGCTACACTGAGGGAACTTCTGTCACAACTCTAGCACTAGGGAGTAATTGAACCCTGTGTATTTACAATGAATAAACCCTTTGTTTCCTGTAGCTAAGCTGGATCATTCTTACAGTCTTAGATGACAGGCATTTAAATAGCTACACCCACATATTTGCCAACTTCACACAGCACAGCTCTTATGAACAACATTGTCTGTAAAAAAATACAAAATGACCCTGGATATTTCCAAAAGGGTTTTCTGCCAAAATCTAGTGCCGGAAAGCAGAGATTTAATCACCTTTTCCACGGTTTTCAGCGTCACTTTTGATGACTCCCCCAAGGGTTTAAGAACAGTCCAGGATTGGTCTCAGCCCTTGTGACATCAATATTACATGATGCCGATCCTGAGGCATTGTCTTATGTGGATGACATCGATCTGGCCAGGTTAGATCACAATGTATTGGGATTTGCCGATTATGGCTAGAAATTCAATTTAAAAAAACTAAAATTACTTTACTCATTGTCCTGTTTCTAGGATAGAAGCCTTTAAATGACGGGAAGAGTCTGGCACCACACTTCTTACAGAAATGGGCACAACTACAACCACCAAACAAATAGGAACCACATGACACCATCACTGTCAAGTTCAATAATCAATCATACTTCTATTTTACTTTTATCTGGAAATGTATGTATGTATTTTTCATGAATAAGATGTGCAAGTCTATCCTATGATGCATGTCGTATCACACACCTCTGCCATTAATTCTGGTGAAGCTATTGTTTAAGCTTTTGCTAGTTTAGAATAAAATATTCAAAAACTAGTCATGGACAAGTCTTAGATTGTTTAACATCAATAGTCTAGTAAATCAATTTACCACCCATATTGCCTTAAAGAAAAGATAGCAAGACCAGAGGAGGGTGCAACAAGGAGAAGAGGCATGCCATTATTTCAATATAACTTACTATTCGTCCTAAACCCTGGAAGTGCATACCTGCAGAGAAGGGTAAGAAGGCCTCTTTTTGAATAAAGTTCCCTTCCTCATCCAGGAAATGGCCAGGATTAAACTGTCGGGGTGTCTCCCAATAGGCGGGATCATAAAGAGAAGAGGAAAGATTAGCAATGATGAGAGTTCCCTGCAAGAAAAGAAATTGTCAGATTAAAGAAACAAGCAATATATTTTTCCTTCCTAACATATGTTAGTAACTTCTAGTACCCCATACAGCATCTTAATCAATGGTTTATGATCCATTTTTAAACTGAATTCAGCACTACACAAAAGTCTAAGAAAAAAGCTCCACTGTCATCCAAAATGTCAGTGTGCCTTGCTCTATTATAGGATATTGTTCATACTCCATGCACAGTGCTCTTAAGACACATGTAGCAATACACCTTTACAACTATCAGAAACAACCTAGCACTTTTTACTTCTTACTGAAATCTCCAGCACCCACACACTGCCTTCCAGATTTGGAGGTAAACACAGAGCCTCACAATTTTGTGTTTAAGTTGTTTAGTCACCCTTTCTTGTTTCTCATCCAACACATATGCTGTTGTTGTTCTGAACAAATCATCAATAAACATTATATTAAGCTCTGTACAGATATGTCCACGGTGGTCAGTTGCCTGTGCTTTGAATGATGAGGTCGGTTCCTGACTCCTTTCAGCTCAATAAGTGTGCCTGACTAACTTTTAGGAACCATTGCCCATATTTATACTTTTTTGATGCAAAAGTGGCACAAACAATTATATTTTGTACGTTTGTGCCATTTTTGCATAAAAAAATGACACAAATGCTCTGCTAAAAAAGTATAAATATGGGCCCATATTTTTGGGGAGCTTTTCGTGGCTTTTTAAGGCAATCCATTAAAGTTTTCCCACCTATCAATTGCTTTATTTGCTTCCTTATTGAACAATGTGTTGTTACTTAACATACAATTACATTGTCCAGATGATGACCCTTAAATCATTATGAGTTGAAACACCATCAAAGACTATGACAATTGGAACTAAACACCAATTAACTGTTTGGTTATTTTAGTTTTAAGGACCAATATATGTACAAAATATGAAAGTTACATTTGTGCCATTGCCAATTGTATCATACACATTATTGCACTGCTTTTCTATCTCTCACTTTGTGATCACCTGAGCACTGAACACTTGTCTATGAAACTGCAAATGTAATCTCACTTATGTCTAAAATGGATTTCCTTTTTCTTGCTCATTAATGATTTCCTTTTTTGATGAAAGAAAGCGAATCGATTCATGTCTAATTGATTGTTACGCTTAGAACCTTTATTATATATGTGTTTGCATTCTCTGCCAATATGTACTGCATAGATTATTGTATCAAAAGCCAAAATAATTTCACAATTATCTTGCCAAAATTATTGTATCAAATCCAAAAATCTTTAAAAGTTTTTGTTGGTGTCAGAATGAATTGCACAACAATGGAATATGATTTAAGTGTTCTGAATATAACTACTTGTAAAATGACTTACAAGGGCAATTGTAAAGGAATTTTGGAATTGATACAGTAATTTTGGCAACTTCAGTGCACTCTGAATACTAAAAGAACATTAAGGCCCTCATTATGACATTGGCAGTAAATCCCGCTTACCGCCACGCTGATGGATGCCAACTTACTGCTGTGCTGGCAAATACCCGTTCACCATATTATGACACACACACACACACACACACCAATCCGACAGAATACAGCCACATACACAAATCCACCAGACCAAAGGTTTGTGATAAAGTGGCTGTCCCAAAACCCTCACCGTTACGCCAACAGAACAAAGCCCATCACATTATGACCCACGAATCACAACGGAGGACATTCAATGGCGGTAAACCATTGGTTGTACTGACCGCTGCACTCAAAATACACACACACATACAAAACAACACCACGTTGGTCAATTAAAACTACACACACCTGACACCCATACACACACCACACACCCACACCACTATAAAACACACACCCACATTACCCACAACCCTTTACAAACAACAATTACTGCCAGGAGATTGACACTATGACCACCGACAAGACCAGAGACACACACCACCATCACCTATACATACCCACGCACCTCACAACACACACCCCAAAACATCACCCTACACAACCTCACCCAGATTACTCACACAACACCCATGGCACCACAACAACACCCCAGATTCTCTGAGGAGGAGCTAAGGGTCATGGTGGAGGAAATCATCTGGGTAGAGCCACAGATATTTCGATCAGAGGTGCAGCAGAGATCCATTGCTAGGAAGATGGAGCTATGGCAGAGAATCGTGGACAGAGTCAACGCCATGGGACAGCATCCAATAACAAGGGATGACTTCAGGAAGAGGTGAAACGGCCTACGGGGGAAGGTACGTTCCATAGCAGCAAGACACCAGCTCACCATGCAGCTCACTGCATAGGAGTAGCAGGTACTGGCAATACTGCATCCTCCTCCGCTGGAGTTGGCGGAGGACTGGACACTGGTAAGTCAACTTTTAACAATTATCACCCCCTATACCTGCATGCCATCACACCCTCACTCCCATCACTCCACCACATCCCACACACTCCACCTACACATCTTATTAATCCCAATGCCAGGCCCTGCATGCTGTACCAATGCATGGACACCCCTCCCAGCCCTGCATGGACACTCATCACTAAAGCATGCACAGCATAGGGAAACTAACATTCCCACAATACATCACCACACACAAGCAAAAGCTGGTAGGGTAACAACAACCATAGAGGGGAAGCTATAGAAGTACAAATGTCATATACATCATGTACATCCACACAGGTACCCCAGCCAATGTCACTGGAGAGGAGGCACCACCATAATCCAGTCCCCCAACAGAAGAGGTCCCCAGTGATGACAGTAACTCTGCACTTCTGGATCTGGATGACCTACCTGGCCCATCAGGAACCACTGGACAGCCGGTGACCCAAGCCCGCTCACAGATCACCACAGAGCCTCCCCCATCAGGAACCAACACCACAGCACCCACCCAACGTACGCACGCTTCTGTCCCCAGGGCACGTCAATCAGCAGTGTGCCCACCTGTACAGGGACCCCAGGCCACACCTCGCCCATAAGATAATCAGGGACCTTGGATAAGTGGCAGTGGGCACACCTTTCAGGGGACAGAGGCACAGGCCAACAGTAACACTGGGAGTACAGGACCAGGGAACCGTTTCTCCAGGAAGCACTCATGGAGATCCTGGGAGCCTACCAACATTCCCAGGACACGATGAGCCAGATCCTAAACAAAGTGCAGGAGAACAGGCAGCTGCAGGAGGGACAGGATCAGGGAAGACTTGCAGGCCATCAACACCACCCTGATCTCCATAGCAGGAGGGGCTGGCAGACATCGCCAACATCATGAGGGAGGCAACAGCACACCAGCTGACCCCTACCACTAGCCAGTCAACTGAACAGCCCTCCACTTCCACTACTGCTAGTGGCTAGGAGGCCCCGCCACAGGACCCACAGGCCACCAGCATCCCTCCTCCTGCAGAAGGAGAACCACCCCGCAAACGTTTCCTGCGAACCATATAGAAGCCAGAGACACTTGCCAAAACCACCGCCCGGAAATGAGACTCTCTTGATTGTCCAGCTTGTGTGTCCCACTCAATCACCTTGTCCACCTTGAACTGGCATTGCTCCCCTTCCTATGTACCCATGGACACTGCACCTGTTCTACAAACAGACTGGAACAATACCCTGGACTTTCCTCCATCATCACCCCATTCCATTGCACTTTCCCCTCTATATTTTAGCACAACAATAAACACCGTTGGATAAAACTGGACTAGTATTTCATGTACTGCAAATTTGTATTGATTGAAACAGCTACAACCATTGCAAATGAACTGTACATAGCATGAGCATAGAATTAATGACCTGTTGCTGGCTGTTGTGATCACATCAGTACAATGTTGTCATATCCCCAACATCTGTAAAATGAACATCCATAGGTAACAGTAAGTAGGGGAAAGAAGTGGGTAGTGCCAGCACGCCAATGCCACACAGAATACACCAATAGTCATGGAAATGTGAAGTTGCACTGTCTCACCTGTGTGTCATTGGAAGTTCTGACGTATCGCCAATGTTCTGTTGTCCACATCCTCATCCTCTGACTCCTCATCATCACTGTCCTCAGTGTCCACTGCTGCCACAGTGGCATCTCCAGTCTCCTCCTCCTGCAGAAAAGGTTTATGCCATCTGAGGGCAAGGTTGTGCAACATGCAGCATGCCACTACTATCTGGCAGACCTTCTTGGATGAGTAGCACAGGGATCCAACTGTCAGATGAAGGTCCCTGAATCTGGCCTTCAGGAGGCCAAAGCTCCTCTCAATTATCCTTCTGGTTCACCCATGTGCCTTATTATAATGTTCTTCTGTCCTTGTTCTGGTATTTCTCACAGGGGTCAGCAGCCATGTTAGGTCTGGGTAACCAGAGTCACCTGCAAATATTGAGGGACAACATTTAGCCACACACTATCCTATTTCGCCAACAACATAGGCATATGCCAACACATACTGGATGGGGACCAAGGCTCACCTATTAGCCTCACCCTGTGCCTCTGTAGGTGGGACTTCACATTTGGGATGCTGCTATTCCTGAGGATAAAGGCACCATGCACAACCCGGGATACTGAGCATTGACGTAAGAGATGTACTTGTCCGCCAGGCACACCATCTGCACATTCATGGAGTGGAAACTCTTACGATTCTTGAACACCTGTTCATTTTGCGGGGGGGATAATTGCAATGTGTCCCATCAATCGCCCCAATTATATTGTGGATATGTCCCATTGCATAAAACCCGGCCTTCACAGTGACAAAATCCTCCACCTCTGGGAAAGCAATGTGTTTTATCAGGGCAGGCAAGACTCTTGCCAGCACTATTGAGAACGTTGGCTGTGACATTCCTGCTGCCAAGCCCACTGTCACTTGGAAAGTTGCCAGGAAATGGAGCACTGATAGAACTTGCACAAGAGGGGGAATCCCAGTCGGATGACGGATAGCTGAGATCAGGTCTGGTTCCAACTGGGCACACAGCTCTGTGATTGTGTCCCTGTCCAGTCTATAGGTGAGTATAATGTGCCTGTCCTCCATTGTAGCCAAGTCCACCATGGGGGTATGTCTCCATCTCCTATACATCTGCAGCGGTAGGTATTTAAGGGACACAAGAGTGAGTAGGCTGTCACATTTTGAACAACTATACCACAACAGCAGTCCACATCGTGCACTCTTGTTTTGGGACAGTGTAATTTAAAAGTATGTGCCTATATATCCTGTGATGCAGGAATAATCGATAGGCCTGTTCACCTCCCCTATCCCAGTACGGACTGCTGTATGGGCCTCCATACCAACAGGTGAGTACACTGTGGGCACGATGCATGTGGCATGACTGCATGGATCTGTGTGTGAAGGCATCGTGTAAGTGGGGTAGCGGATGTCCTCTTGGCGGTGTACATGTTGTGCGCTGGGCAATGTGTGTGCTAATGGTGATGGAAACGGGTATGGTGGGCCATTTGTGTGACAGGCTGGACTGTTTGTCTAATGGTGTTCTCCTGTCTGTACTGCCTCTGCAGATCAGCGCCCATCAGAAGAAGGGACTATGGCGTGCCATCTCCAATGTGTTGCGGACCCTGGCGGTCTATGGCAGGCAAAGCACCCACTGTGAGAAACAGTGGGAGGACCTGAGACGCTGGCCACGGAAGACTGCGGAGGCCCAGCTGGGGATGGCCTCCCAATGAGGAAGGGGTGCCCATCGGACCCTGACCCCCCTGATGGCCCGCATACTGGCGGTGGCCTACCCTGAGCTGGATGGGCGCGTGAGGGAATCACAGCAGCCACAAGGGGGTGAGTACAGTGGCTTTAATTACAACTTATGGCTGGTGGGGTGGTATCTGGGTGGTGGTTGTGTGTCAGTGGGTGCCCCTAGGCCAGGTCAGAAATAGCAGAGTAGGTCCTCTGGAGGCTAAGGGTTTGAATGGAAAATACTGCTTGCCTAGCCTATTAGTTTTCACTTCTAGGCAGGGCTGCATGGGTCCCAGGTGTGCTGCAGTTGGCGGTGTGAGCCCCTCCTCATGCATTGGTGACTAGCCATGTAACTGGTAGTGCAATGCATAGTGCGTAGGCCTGTTCCCTGTGTGTGAGGGTGCTGTGTACGGCAACGGTGGTGTTGGTGCAGTCATTGACCCAGTGTATCCTTTTTCTCTCTCTCCCCCTTTCTTGTTTTGTCATCCTGTCCTTATGTGCAAAAGCATCATCTGGCGGAGAAACAGAGGCACCGGTGACCGAGGAAGCTTCATCCCACAGGACCCTGGGGGCAGACAGAGTCCACTGACGCTGAGGGAACCAGTGGGATGGAGGGTGAGGGAAGCACCACTGCAGAGACTAGAGGGGACAGCACAGACTAGGATACCTCCTGCGATGGGAGCTCCCTGGTGGTGGCGGACACCTCTGTGACCACCCCAGCTGCAGGTACAGCCGCCACACCCCATACTGGGCACCGCCCTCCCAATAGCCCCTGAGCGAGTTGCCCGTGCCTGCTCACCCGGGCGGGTGGGCATCTTTTTTGCCCCAGGCACCTCAGGCCCTGCCCCAGTGAGCCCTGCTGCCCTGAGTGAGGAGGGTATTGACCTCCTGAGATCCATCTCTGTGGGGCAATCAACCATTGTGAATGCGATTCTAGGGGCTGTCATCCCAGATGCAGCAATGCAATGCATTCCTGGAGGGCATTCACAGTGGTTTGGTGGCCCAACAGAGATCAAATCAGGATCTAGCCTCCTCTCTGATGGTAGCCATTGTCCCTGTTTCTACCGTCCCCCCTCCAACTTCCACTTCCCAGTCCAATTCTCCTCAACCCCAACCCATCCCAAGCACACTGACAGACGAGCATGCACACAAGACTACACACTAGAGTGGCACAGGCAAACACAACCACCACACTTCATCCCACAGGCACTCACAACATTCAGTTGTAGACACGACAACATCCACTGCCTCCACTGTCTCCCTTCCTCCTCCACCTCCCACCCAGTTACGTCCACACTCACACCTGCATGCACTCCATCAATATCCACTACTATCATTATCACCACACCAAGCAGCACTGCACCAGCGGTGGACAAGGGGAAGGAGCCTACACCAGCTATTAATAAGGGGAAGGAGCCTGCACAGGCTGTGAGGAAGGGGAAGGAGCCTGCACCACCAGGTAGAGAGGGGAAGAGCCCATCAACCCTGCCAGGAAGGGTACGGGATCCTCAACCCATGACCAGGAGGACAGGAGGCACTCTACGCCAGCGGAAGCTGTCAGATAAACACTGCCACCACCACCAGCTGTCACGGGGCCCCCACCACCAGCCATGGATGTGCTGTCATCACTGAGTGCAGGGGCTGTCCCGGGAGCCTCCCCCAACCACCACCAGAATGCAGCAATCAGTGAGTGCAGGGGCTTCCCAGGAGCCTCCCCCAACCACCACCAGCATGCAGCCATCACTGTGTGCAGGGGAGTCCAGGAGCCTCCCCAACCACCACCAGCATGCAGCCATCACCTCCGACGGACGCCATGTAGCCCACCCTCCAGGGGCTACTGTGCGGGGTGCCCCCTCCAGAACCAGTGGGGTATTCACCCACTTGAGAGACTGTGGCCTTGCACTCCCCAGGACAAAGATCAATGGACATGTTGCCCCCGCAGAACCAGTGGGGTATTCACCCACTTGAGAGACTGTGGGCTTGCACTCCCCAGGACAAAGCAATGGGCATGTTGCCCCCTCCAGAAAAAGTGGGCAAGACACCCACTTGAGAGACTGTGACCTTGCACTCCCCAGGACAAAGAGCAATGGGCATGTTGCCCCCTCCAGAACCAGTGGGCAAGACATCCACTTGAGAGACTGTGGCCTTGCACTCCCCAGGACAAAGAGCAATGGGCATGTTGCCCCCTCCAGAACCAGTGGGCAAGACACCCACTTGAGAGACTGTGGCCTTGCACTCCCCAGGACAAAGCAATGGGCATGTTGCCCCCTCCAGAAACAGTGGGCAAGACACCCACTTGAGAGACTGTGGCCTTGCACTCCCCAGGACAAAGCAATGGGCATGTTGCCCCCTCCAGAACCAATGGATTGTTCCCGCATCTGGCTGAGGTGCCCCCATCCCCCTGAGGTGCCTGCATATTTGCAAACTGATGGCCCTGCAGTGTTCTATCCAGATGTGCTCAGGATTCGAGTTGAGACTTCGACTTTGCCCTGTGGCAATGTGGGCCCTTTGAACTTTGGACTGGGCAGTGTCCCTTTTCTATACAAGGGTACATATCTGTTTCATGGCCAAATCGAATTATTAATTTTGATGTTGAACTGATTACTATCACTTTCGTCAATTCATGTTTTCCTGGCACTATTCTGCCGATTTTCGGGGTCAAATTGTTTTTCTGGTGCAGCTGGTTGTGTGTATGGTGAGTGTGTGTGTCAGGTGTGTGTTGTGCATGTGTGTGTCACTCTCTTTTTCCTCCCATCCTCCCTTGTGTGGTAGGCAGCTGTTCTCACCGTCCTCGTCTTCGTTGGGGCTTGTGTTCCAGGTGGAGCATAATGTAGAAGATCATCGGGAAAAATTGCAGTTCGGATTCCATGGCGGCGTGGTTCTTCTCCGTGTCTCCAAAGGTGAGTCCTTTCACTTCTGTGCTCTGTTTCTGCCAGGCTTTTGTTGGCGTTGGTACCGCCCCTGAAAAGGTGGCAGTTTGCAGGGTCTTAATATGGTGGGCAGAACTTTGACTTCCACCTGGCTGTTGGCGGCTACCGCCGTGATGGCTGTTCCTTCTGTCCTGGAGGTTGGTGTGGTACATTGGTGGTCTATCGGAGATATCACCGCCATGGTCATAATTTGGGAGTACTTACCACCAGCCTGTTGACGGTATTACTGTTGGGGGCTGGCCTGGTTTGTAGTGGGTACCTTGGGTACTTACACCTTATACCAGGTCCAGTTATCCCTTATTAGTGAAATGTAGTAGTGTTGTAGCAGCTTAGGCTGATAGAGGTAGCTATAGCAGAACAGCTTAGGCTGAACTAGGAGACATGCAAAGCTCCTTCAATACCACTTATAGTTACACAGTACTTACACACAAGTGAAGACAATACTCAGTGTTACCGAGAATAGAGGTAGTTTATTTGGGTGACAAGGCCAAAAATATCTTAGAGGCAATACTCCTTCTGGAGGTAAGAATTATACACAATATATACACGAGACACCAAAATAAGGTAAGTAATTAGACATAGGATAGTGCAAACAATAGGAAATGCTATAGAATGCAATGGAAGAAAATAGGTCTGGGGCAACACAAAGCATATACCAAGAAAGTGGAATGCGATCCATGAATTTCCCCCCCAAACAAGTGTAGTGTATAGAGAATCGCTGGGAGAGTAAGAATACAGTAAAGGTAAGTAAATTACCCCACGTCCCAGGAAAGTAGGAGTAAAGTACTGCAAGTTTCCTTAGGACACACTACAAGTCGTGATTAGAGTTATTGCAAGAACCAAGCAAGACTGCAAACAACAAATGGTGGATTCCTGGACCTGAAGGACTGCAAAGGAAGGAGACCAAGTCGAGAAGTCGTAAGAAGTTCCAGGAAGGATAGGAGCCCCTGCCAACCCAGAAGAGGGTGCAAAAGAAGAGTCCCCGGTTGGACGAAGACTGCGGAAATGCACCCAAGGAAGATGTCAGTGGGTTCCTGCATGATGCAATGGAGGTCCCATGAAGAGATGTTGGATTCAGGTGAGTTTTGGCACTGGATTTGTCCAATAAGCCTTGGTTCCGGCAAAGTCGTGTTTTGCGTCAAAATGGCACTGTCTGGACCCAGGAGGGACCTGGGGGCCTCAACTCTGTGTGAGGAGGAAGAGGGGGCTCTCAGTACTTCAAAGAGCCTCAGTCGACCAGATAGCACCCACAGACATTGGGACAAAGGAGGTGCAAAATGCGGTTGGTGCAGCACTACACAGGAAGGTCCCACGCCGCCGGAGGTCAACTCAGCGAGTTGAGCATCGCAGGATAGAGTGCTGGGACCTGGGTCAGGCTGTGCATGAGGAATTTTGCAAATAGTGCACAGAGGCCTCAGGGGGTGAAGAAGACGCAGTGCACAGGGCTGCTGTCATACTCGGGGAAGGCTAGCTCTTAACTCCTTCAAATTGGGATGGCAGGGTCACAGGACAGTTTGTGTCGAAGGGGTCCACCACCTGTGTTCCAAAGAGCATACTCGTTGTCAGGAAAGGAGTCCAAGAGAACCGGTCGCCGACTTAGAAGGTGCCTGCATGAGCAGGGAAGTGACTCCGTCACTCCAAAGGAGATTTCTTTGGTCCTTCCGGTGCAGGGTGAAGACAGGGAGTCCCCAGAGAGTGCACACCATGGAAACTGTTGCAGTTGCTGGCTGGAGATGAAGTTGCAGAGGAAACTGCCGTCTGGATACTTTGTTGCTGTTACAGCGGTTCCAGGAGCAGTCTGCTGTCGATTTGAGGTCAGAGGATAAAGTAGTAGTTGCAGAGGGTTCCTGCTGGAAACTTGCAAGTAGAATCTAATGAGAAACTCACAGGAGAGACCCTAAATAGCCCTGAAAGGGGGATTGGCTACCTTATCAGGTATGGACCTATCAGGAGGGGTCTCTGACGTCATCTGCTGGCACTGGCCACTCAGAGGCCTTCAGAGTGTCCCCACACCTTGGAAAACAAGATGGCTGAAGACTGGGACACACTGGAGGAGCTCTGGGCACCACCCCTGGGGAGGAGATGGACAGGGGAGTGGTCACTCCCCTTTCCTTTGTCCAGTTTCGTGCCCTAGAAAAGACTGGGGGTCCCTGAACTGGTGTAGACTGATTTATGCAGGAAGGGCACCATCTGTGTCCTTCAAAGCATTTCCAGAGGCTTGGGGAGGCTACCCCTCCCCAGCCTGTTACACCTATTTCCAAAGGGAAAGGGTGTAACACCCTCCTTCCAAAGGAAATGCTTTGTTCTGCCTTAGACCCCTGTCTGTGAGGTGGCAGCAGCTGTAGCTGCATTGCAAGCCTCAGAGAGCTGGTTTGGCAGTACTGGGGGTCAATGGTCGAGCCCCCATAATGCATGAAATAGGCTCCTCAATACCAAAATCGGAAAGAGGGGACAATTCCATGATCTTAGACACCTTACATGGCCGTATTCGGAGTTACCATTGTGAAGCTACATATAGGTATTGACCTATATGTAGTGCACGCGTGTAAGGGCATCCCCGCACTCACAAAGTCCCGGGAAATGGCCCTGAACTATGTGGGGGCACCTTTGCTAGTGCACGGGAGCCCTCACACTTAGTAACTTTGCACCTAACCTTCAGTAAATGAAGGTTAGACAGATAGGTGACTTATAAGTTACTCAAGTGCAGTGAAAATGGCTGTGAAATAGTGTGTGCACAAACAGTGTTTCCGCCAGCTGGCCCAGCAGAATACTGGGCCTGGACATTGCCGACGGCTCCATATGGAGCCGTCTTCAATGTAGCAGTGCGACAGGTGCAGCAGCGCGACGGGCTGTGCACGGGGGCCCCTGCACTGCCCATGCCAAGTGCATGGGCAGTGCAGGAGCCCACAGGGGGGCCCTGGGCCCCCCATTCCTCCAGCTTTTTCCTGGCGTGTGAAACCTCCAGGGAAAGGCTGGTGGACACAGGTTCTTTATCCGGCAGCCCTGTCGGATAAGGAACTCCGCCATCGTCAGGCTGCCTGGCGGCAGTAGCGGAGTTCCACCTGTGGCGGTCATGCCATGAACATATTATGGCGGTCTGGGCCGCCATGCTGGTGGTGGTAATTTCCACCACCGCAGTCATGGAGGTCCGGACCGCCTATGTTCATAATGACCGCCTTAGTCTGCATGAAAAAGAGACATTTTGGGTTAATAAATTAACATCTGTAGAAAGAGGTTAGAATAATGATGTTGGCTCTTTTCATAATTGTCAAGCTTATTACAAGAAGATGGAAACATTAAATTCTGCTCAAAACTAATTTTGATAACAATGAGCTGTTGATTGAGAGCCATGACTAGGTTTGGCAAAAAAGTGGGCATTTTGCATTATAAGACTGAATAGCATCATGGCAACTCAAACTTCCGTTGCCCTCCAGAGTTAAGGAGAGAATCCAATCCATAGGAAGCTCATAATATATTTAAAATGTGTAACCAATATTAATATTTTAGGGCCTGAACCAATGATTTACAGAGAATGGAACAATAGCACAGCCTCAAGGAAAATAACTGTTGTACCTTATATTGAGTGTTTTGGAGACCCATTGAGAGGAAAGTATATTTTCCAACAAAACTTGAAATGGGGTCTTTGAGTACTTCTTATTTCGTGAGTAACTGTAATTCTAACAGTTGAGTACCATGAGTACCGTGAGCAATTCTACCCGCTAGCTAATTATAGAGAATGGTTTAGAAAAAAGAAATGTAGTTATTTTAAATGTATACGGGCATTTTCATGGCCTTCTATTTGCACTGCTGTTCTGTATTTTTTTTCTTGTACCACTGTGCACACTGTTTAAAAATTCCTTTGTTCACCATCATCCTCCTTCAAATCGCATTTTCCTCTGCTCAGCTTCATCCTTGCTTCATTCTGTACACTTTGGAGAAGTACTACGTTTTTTTGCCATCACCAACAACTCTAATACCATGCCAGATACAATTTTGAACTGGAAAATTAACTTCTCTGCTTCAAACTTTATCCCTCAATGCTGGTCCATACATACCTTCTCAATGTTGAAGCCTTGCAATGACGTGTCGTTCACAGTCTGCCTAGTTATTCCAATGGGTGCAATGCTGCTTATGCGTAGTACCTCATGGATTACAGCATTAGTGTATGGAACCCTTTTTCGGTCCTCATACTGGATGACCTGAGATTCGCCAAAGGTCGCAGACAACTCCTTCTGAACTTTCTCTGAGAGAGATATTAACAGAGGTTAGATAAATGTTCCTACTCTAACCCACAAATTCCTGTAATTAGGACGGGCGTGCCAACTAAATCTCAATTCAAGTTCTCCCAATCCCTCATTCATTATAGCTCTGTTAAATTCAACTCAGTCAACCTCACTTACACCATCCAAAGCCTTAAGAAATAAATAATGTCCTTAATCCAAAATAAGAGTGTTTGGCTCTTTTTGGTCATCAGTTTAATAGTGTCATTGTTTATTTTTGTCACTTTCATTTATTGAAGAACACTGACCAATTGATAGTGGTTAAAAATGAAAATGTCTATGATTTCTAAAGCCAGTATTATCACACCTATTGGGTCGTGTTCATTAACTTTGGTTTGAATGGTCCCTCTCCCAGTGTTAAAGGACATGGGTCAAAATGTTCCTATATGAAAAAAGCATGCAGTACTTCCAAAGCAGAATGACTATCAAATGGCAAGTGTTGTTTAGTGTTTCCTCTACTAAATCCTATATGCACTATTATGATGGGTGCTGAAGTATTCATTATGCAATCAGTTGCTTTTGTTCTTAGGGTTTCTTGGAAGTTATCTGGAGCCTTTGGGCTGGAAAAATCAATGCTAACTGGGAGTAACACAGAAATCAATTGTGCTGTTAGCTGCATAGATGTTGCATCTTTTTACAAAACATGTGGTGTTATGTGTCTTGAAGAGATGTCCAGGAGTGGTGATGTACTACTAGAGACCTAAGGGACCATTTTGATTTCAACAGCTTTATTACATGAAGTATTGTTGTTAGACATCCATTCATAATATTTTTTCCAGTGCACAAATGATCTAGTAATGAAAGGCCACCACAGGGATTTTATTTCTCTTAAATGCATAGCTCTTTCCAAAACTGATATCATCTACAGATTTATGTGCATGAAACAGAGTTTTATATATATTATTAGAGTAATAGTTCAATGATGTAGTTGCTTTAACCAGTAGATTTAAACCACATTTAATGCCAACTAACACAAGGATGGATGAGTGAGACGTGTTATGTGTTATGGAACACATCTGTTGCTACCACATCCTTTGATTCAACATATTGGTATTGTTTACTTCTCAAAAGACGTTTTGCCTAGTGTAAATGTAGTATCCTTTGTATGGTAGGTTCAGTTCCAATGACTGTTGGAGACTGCTGGAGGCTGGCCTAGTTTGTAGTGGATTCCACCTTACACCAGGTCCAGTTATCCCTTATTAGAGAAATGTAGTCAGTGTCTAGAAGCCAGGATCTCCAGGGGTAGTGTGGATGAGTAGCCAAGGCCTAACTAGGAGACATAGAAAGCTCACACACATAAAAGAAAATACTCAGTGTTACAAAAATAAAGGTACTTTGCCAAATGCCAAAAATACCACAGAGACTTTACTCCCTTAGGAGGCAAGTAATACCTAAATTATATACACTAGTATGCAGAAGTAGCTGTAAAAACAGTTAGAAAGCAGTGCAATTAGTTAAAATCACAATATTTGGAATTGGGCCTAGGGGGAACACAAACCATATCCTACGTAATTGGAATGCGAAAGTCGGTTTCCCACCTAGGCAAGTGTAGTGTGTAGAGGGGCACTGGGAGTGTTAGAAAACACCAAAGGTAAGTAATTCAACCCATCCCAGATCCCAGGAAAGCAGGAGTAAATCACAGTAACTTTCCTAGAACACACAAGAACATGAGAAAGAAGGTTATGTATGAACCAGAAGAGACTGCAAGACACCAGCAATGGATTCCTGGACCTGGAGACCTGTGGAAGGAGGGGATCAAGTCCAAGAAGCACTGAAGAGTCCGGGGAGAACAAGAGCCCCTGCTAACCCGGATGAAGCTGCAAAAGAATAACCACCAGTGAAGAACAACAGTCAGTACTGCACCCAAGAAGATGGATGCAGGTTCCTGGTTGGTGCAGATGCTGTCCCACGCCGGAGAGATGATTGCAGTCTGGTTTGCGTCACTGGATTCCGCAAACATGGATTCTTAGCACATGCAAAGCACATGGTTAACGAAAAATGGTGCTGCCCGGGACCAGGTGGACTCTACCCGGGGGGGGGGGGGAGTCAGAGGATGCTCTCAGCAACTCAGATAGCCCTCATAAAACCAGGCAGCAAACACACGAGTCTACAGCATGGGGACAAACAAGCTGCAAAAGGAGGCCCACACAGCACTACAGAAAGGGATCCCACGCCACCGGAGAATTACTGAGAAAGCTGTGCGTCGCAGGAAGGAGTGCTGGGGGCTGGGGCTGCATGGTGCATGAAGATCTTTATGGAAGGAGCCAACAAGCTTTGGCAACTGCAAAACATGAAGTGCACGGGGCTACTGTCTTGTGTAGGGAGGCAAGCTCTTACCTCACCAAAGTTGGACAGTTGGTCGTCAGGACCATCAGGACCTCTTCAGTCCACCACCCGTGTTGCTGGATCCTTGCACTTCATCAGGAGAGGGGACCCACACCATCGGTCGTCGCCGCAGAGGGGCGCCTGCTGAAGCAGGGAAGTGACTCCTTCACTTGAAGGGGGATTCCTTTGTTCTTCTGGTGCAGACTGAAAACAGGCAATCCTCAGAGGATGCACGACCTGGAAACAGTTGCAGTTGCTGGCAGGAGCTGAAGATACAATGTTTTAGTAAGTGTCGTTGCTTCTTTGTTGCAGTTTGTCGAGTTCCTGGAGGATCCCTGGACCCTCCAGGAACAGATTATTCGGTAAGAAGGTGAAGTAAAGGATGCAGAGGATTCCTGCTGGAGTCTTGCAATCCGAATCTCAAGAACCATCCAATAGAGAGACCCTAAATAGCCCTAAAAGGGATTGGTCAGCTTCACAGGTAAGCACCTATCAGGGGAGCGCTCCGACATCACCTGCTGGCACTGGCCACTCAGATGCTCCAAGATGGCAAAACCCAAGGACCCTCTGGAGGAGCCCTGAGCACCACCCCTGGGGTGGTGATGGACAGGGGAGTGGTCACTCCCCTTCCTTTTGTACAGTTTCGGGCCAGACCAGGGAATGGGAGTCTCTTAACTGTGTAGACTGGATTATGCAAGGAGGGCACCAAATGTGCCCTGCAAAGCATTTCCAGTGGGCTGGGGAGACTACCCCTCCCAAGCCTGTGACACCTATTTCCAAAGGGAGAAGGTGTAGCACCCCTCTCCCAAAGGAAATCCTGTGTTCTGCCTTCCTGGGCTCGAGCTGCTTGAGCAACAGGAGGGCAGAAACCTGTCAGAGGTTGAAGCAACTGGGCCTGCCTGGAAATCCTCAGAAGGCTGTAATGGGAGCTCTGGTGCTCCTCTAAGGAGCCCCCAGAGTGCATGGAATCATTCAACCAATGCTTGCAAAAGCCTTGGGGTATGATTCCAACATGTGTGATACCAAACATGGCCATATTCGGAGTTACAATTGTGAAGCTGGACATAAGTAGTGACCTATGTCCACTGCATGCGTAAAATGGCATCCCCACACTCACGAGGTCGGGAAAATGGTCCTGGATGTCATGGGGGCACCTCTGCTGGGGCAGGGGTGCCCTCACACACAGGTACTCTGCACTTTGTCTTCAGGACTAAAAGGCCTGCAATAGGGGTGGCTTATAATTGACCTGGTGCAGTGTAAATGGCAGTTAAAGGGTGCATGCACCTTTTCACACAGGCTACAATGGCAGTCCTGTAGAAGCCTTTGCATAGGGTCCCTATGGGTGGCAAAAGAAATGCTGCAGTCCATAGGGATCCCCTGGAACCCCAATGCCCTGGGTACCTAGGTACCATATACTAGGGACTTATAAGGGGAAACCAGTATGCCACTTATGAGTGGAATACTGTGTTAACAGTATCCAACAACCAAATTTAGAGGATTTAGAGAGCATAACTACTGGGGTCTTGGTTAGCAGGATCCCAGTCAAACACACTAACAACTGGGCAAACGCAGGGGTAACCATGGTAGAAAGAGGCTACCTTCCTACAATTATCGCATACAATAAATGCTTCGATGTGTTGAACAGTCAGTGCACTGCTTTATATGTTTGAGAATTTTGTGATATTTCACTTGTTTTCTTACTTTCAGACTTTTCACTGCTTAAAGAGTGAACATTGCTCCTCAAAATCAATAATCACAAGAATATATTTAAGTAGTGGCAATTAGTAGGTGGATTGAGGATATGAAATTAAACTAAATCGGGTATGTATAAAATGGCGAGGGCTGGTGGAAAGTCATTGTAAAAAAGATTATGGGGTTTACCAGATACTTACTTTCAGTTCCTGAAATAGCGGTGAAAGTGTGTAGCAGCAATTGTAGGCTTTAAGAGTAGCTAGAGCTGACTTATTGACTTTGGCAGCAGCTGACAACAAAAATCCTTTGGACCCATCACATAATCTGACAAAAACTGAAAGGTTTTTGAGGAACTTCAAAATGTACAAAACTCAACAAATTCATGGTTTCAGGATACTCGCTAAGGTAATGGTTTTATGAAACTTACACTATTTGTATTTTTTTACTAATGTTAATTTTTATGGCTTCTACGGTGTCAAAGGATGCTTCACATCCCATCCTTCCGTGCCAGCATCATCAAAGGTAATGTAATATCACATGCAGTAAACAGAGACTGTACCAAGGTTGGATGATATTGCTTCTGCAACCCCTGGCATTTGGGGAATCTACATCACTGATTGTTTCAGTAAACATGCCCATAATAATCTATCAAAGGGCTATCTGTGAACGGCGCTTGTTTTGAACAGCTGTGACACTTGAGACATGCAATCTGAACTCAACCCTTGCATCAGAATAGTCAATGAAACATTCATCTCTTTTTTGATCTTCATGCACTCTAAATAAACATATTTATTTAGATTTGCTAATCTACTTGATATGCATATGCCTTGGTCTTCTAAATTAACAGTACACAAAGTATAACAAAATACTTCTCTAGTACTCATTGCATTCATCCTACACTCACCTTGGATTTCTGGCTGATTCACCAGGTAGAGCAGTGCCCAGCATAAGGTGGTGGTGGTGGTCTCCATCCCAGCTCCCAAAAAATCAGATGCAAGGCTAATCATGTTAGCCTCATCAAATGTAGAAGGAGGGTCCTGAATTGGAAGAAAACATTCACATTCAGCAGATTGGAAATTTTAAATGAAGAATGTTTATGGTGAAGATACTCAGCCCAGGGGACTGATGAGTGACGTAGAAGACTTTTGTCTTCTTCAAGAAATTACATTGATGAAAATGAAATTGTAGAACCAAACTCTAAAGAACACCTTCTAATAACTATAAATTAATTTTAAGCTTTAATTGCAAAGCACGGGTAGATAACATTAGATGTTGAAGATTGGGGTAAGGTTATATTCTGAACTCTTAGATGAGCCAGTAATGAATGTGAACTACCCCTGTCTTAAGGCATGTGGTAGGGAAGAAGGTATTCAGCAACAGCATGTGTAGAATTGTGTTTGTTCTATAATGTGCTAAATGTGTTGCCCTTGAACCGCATTAAAAATCTACACCAATGTCTTTGCCATAACTAAGTAGGTGTTGATGGTTTGTTGAGGCTGTGTTTGTAGATCGATCCTCAAAGAACTGCAGCAAGGACCTGACTTGGCTAAGCTTACTGAGGTTTGTGGCCAGGTTTCTTCTTACAGAGAAATTGGAGTTTTCATTAAGCTGATCAGATGCCGATTGAAGGCTTCATTGAAAAGGCAAGGTATTTGAAGGTTGGGTTAACTTGCTAATTAGAGACTGAGGTACTTCCAGAGTTGTGAAACCAGAGCTCTAAAGCTTTTGCCGCAGCATTTTGTACATTGAAATGAGGTCCTTCATTATGAGATCCGGCTGATAGAGATCACTGCACAAAACCCTAATTCTGCAGAGATGGAGTAAAAAGTGATATGGACTTTACTCCACCTGATAATAACTGGGTGAAATAAAGTTTGCATCCGCTGGTGAAATTCAGCAGGTAAAACCTATCAGGATTTCAAAGGGGCAAACAATACAAAGTACTGGACATGCAGACTGTTGTGGAGTAACCACCAAAATTATATTAGCTTCCAGATCAGAGGTTGTGATCAGTGCAATGAGTTGACAGATTCTATGGATAATAATGGTCAATGATTCACTTGACACAGAGTCTAGCTATTGTTTTTGTAATCTGAGGAGATTCTGTATTTCGTTATTAATTGCTCTGGCATTTATTATATTTAAATCATTGAAATATGAAGATGAAAAAGTCAAGTGTGTGATAAGATCCCAGAATGTATCCTAGAGATTCCCCAGTTATATGACAATGTTCCTAAAAATCCTCCCTGTGTCTTGTTTTATCTTATGGCCACTTGTGTTTCTTACATGCTAGATCAATTTATTGGAATCAGAACAGAGCAACCAATGTGGCAGCAGCGAATACTCACTTGTGATAATTTATTTAGGTAGAAACCAATCATGTCCTGGGGCTCTTGGGAAAATCCATTCTCTTTGTGACTTTTGATTTCCTTCTTCACAAATTTCAGCACATAGGCATTGCTTTCAAACAAATCATTATGAGGTCCTGGAAGATGTCGCATGAGCCAAGGGAAAACATCAAAAAGCTGGAGGGAAAGGCATTGGGATTGATTAGAGTGTCCTTTTTTGTAAATACCTTCAACAAATCATAGTCAAGGGAGACAGATTAACTTCTTTCTGAGTATGTTTCTCTCTCTAAAATTGCTGTATTCCAGATTGATGATAGACATTCATTCAGAGTTTTTCTCTTATTTATGTGAGTATGTATGTGTGTCTATGATACTCTAAAATTAGCAAATGTAAGATCTGTGTAGTGTTGTGAACTGTACAATATAAGTGACACAATGCAGGGATTAGGAAAGTGACTTGGGCCAATATCTATGAAACTTCCAATTTCCATTTTCTAAATAGCGAATCCTTAGAAATGGCTATTTAGGAAATTCAAATTGGGATGCACTAAATTTGCTAACATCAATTCCTATGGATTCACAATCACTATTAAGAAATCGCAATTTTGAAAACCATTCCTAAGTATGGACCTCAGGCCCCCCTTAAATCTAAGGGTTAAGAAAGTAGTGCTCTTGTAAAGCGCTGCTATGCCCCCTGGTGAGTGTGCGCTTCAAGGCACTGAGAAAAGTGCATTTCGGATGCCTTTTTGGAATTTGCACATGGTTGCCAATTAATTTTATTCAATGGTAATAGTATTTCCTAAATATCCATTTGCATTTAGGAAAAAAAAAACACATGCTCAGCAGACACACTGGCTACAGGCAAGCCTGATTGCCAGCCTCCTGAGCTATGGCCATTGGTGCATCTTCCCACACAAATACACCAATGGGCTTTGATCCACGTAGAACTCTTTTGGGTCATCTAGATACTCCTGGAACATCCTCTGAATGGTCATTGATGCTACCACTTGCTCAACCTCTTTTGCCCTTTGCCTTTGTACTGGACTTGAGACTGGCCACTTGAAACCAAGCTAATGCAGAGGTTGGGTCCGATTCTTCTGTTGCTGTTACCAGTCTTCTTGTTGCTGGTGTTGGCTGCTCTGAGGCACGGCTAACCTTTCTCGAAGTTGAAGGCGGCACCCCAGGACTGCAGATTTGGACTCTAATTTCCAGCCGTTCTTCTTCCAGATCTCTGACTTGCTAAACAATTCACCTCTTGCATTTTGAAACATCCCCTTCAGAAAAGGGAATGAAAGTGGGCAGAATTTTTTACTACCATAGATCAAGTGGCACAGATGCACTCCTTGTATTCATATTTAGGATTTATAACGAGCATTTAGCCTATAGGCGTCAAAGTGCTGCCAATGGAAAGAAGGTGCCAAAAGAGGGAGCAATTAAGGAAAGGAAAAAAGCCAGGTGTTCAGTTGCTCATGTAATGCCATGTGGGAATCTAAGCTGGCTATGTAGAGTGGCAACGAGGTCCATATTTAGCAGCTGTTACCAAGAAGGTGCACCCACTCCATTTAGTCTTCCAAAACCTAGGGATGATCACCTTCCTCTGAGAAGAGGATCTCAGTTTTCTTTTAGGAGACTACCACTGAAATTCTGACTTGCAGGGTAGAAACCCTAATGTTGCTGAGCCTTATGCACCATACAAAGGAGTTTGAAGGTCACCGCTTCGTAACCGGTAACCAATGAAGGGAGCGCAGGCATTCTCTCACCGACTGACGTTTAGGTACATTCAGTACCAAACAGGCAGTCGTGTTCTGAATCATCAAGAGTTTCCATATGAAAGCATTTATTGATGGTTAGATATGATGCATTGCCGTAGTCGAGACGTGATCAAAGCAATAACTACTGCCAGTTCCAATAGGATGAGGGGAAATAATGTTTTCAGGATCTTAATAATGTAAAAGTAATAACTGGAAGACTTATTAGCCTGTGTATCAAATGTGGGTGTGTTGCGAAGATAACTCCTACATTTTTTGCAGCTACAATTGACACCCACACCTATGACCACACTCCGTGCTATGCCTAAAGACCACCACATTTAATTTCAGACTGTTCTCCTTCATCCAGATACCAATGTCCAACATGCAGTGTTTAAACTTCTATGCCACAGAAAGCAAGTCATCAGATATTGAGACAATGATTTGAGTGTCATCTGTGTAAGACAGTATGTGAAAGCCAAATTATCACACCAGAGTGGCAAGCGGAGCCACGTATAGATTGAACGAGGTTGGGCTAAGCGTGGATCCTTGCTGCACCCCAACAGGGAAGCAGAAAAGTGGCTGCCCTACAGAACCCAGCTGACAGTCTGGGTTCTGTTGGTATGAAATGAGCTCAATAAAGCCAATACAGTGTCCCTTACTGGCACCTGGTGCAATCTTTTTACCAACCGGGATAAGGACACCTTATCAAATGCTGCAGATAAAACCAGCATCATCAAGATGGCCATGCCACCCTGGTCCATTGACACCGGAAGCAGTCTGCCATCACAACCAAGGCCAATTTGGTACTGTGACCACTGCAGAAACCATTCTGTGAGGGTCCCGAAGATCCTGAGTGGCAATGAATCTGGCCAAGGTCTGGTTATTGTATTTTTAAAAAATGTTGGCTGGTGCAGGTAGGAGCGAAATAGGGCACAATTTAAGCCATCTAGTTCCCCAATAGGCTTTTTTTTTTAGGGTGATGACGATAGCCTTGGTCCATAGCTGGGGAAAGACTCCTGTCATATTTGTCTGATTGAAAACCTTTTCCAAAAAAGAGGCTATCAAATCCAGGTCCATTTGAAGGACTCTGGGGGGGGGCAGGAGTCCTCTAGAGAGCCTGACGTCAACTGCATCAGTGAATTCCTGATTTGCGTCCAGGATATGGGGGGAAAGGTGGGCATAATTCCAGAGTTTTCCCATACAGTGGGATCCTCTGTCTCACATGAAGGGGGAATCCCATCCTCACTGGTATTACATTCTGATTTTTTTTAAAGGAATTTCACCCTGAAATAGACTGTGACACTATTGCAGAAACTTTGTGAATTTTCTAGGGATTGTTGTACAGAAGGGTTAGACAGCTCTCTCACCACCATTAAAGTTTGTTGTAAGTATTACTAGCTGGGCGTACTTTGCTGGTATATTAAGTTGATTCGGCTCCCCAATAGCCGTTTATATGTAGCAATAAGCTCTTTATGTTTGATCTTCTCCTCAAGAGTAGGGGTAGCCCCCTGCTCACATTCTTGCCTTTGACAATATCGTCTGGGTTCTTTCAAATCATCAGAGAACCAGGGTGCAGATGCCTTTGGCCTTGTGCCCATCCTTTTTTAAATGGGGTAACATCTTCAACAGCCTTCATTACCCAGGCATTAAAGTCTTCTGACTTTGGGTTCTGTGGGATATTCCTTTTCTCTAATGTTTCACCCAGTGCAGCTTCTAGAGCTAAATTAGACTTTTTGGTCCGACTTCTATAAGAAGTAGGCTTGAACTGTGTTTGCCTCACTTTTCTCTGGGGTTTGACCTTGAAAGTGATTGCTAGGTGGTCTGACCAGCTAAGCAGGAGCATCTCACCAATCTCCAGGCCCAGATGATTATCAAAAATCCCCTCAAGAGTGTGTCTGGAATGTGTGGGAGCATTAACCAATTGGGAGAACTCAAAGTTATTCATGGGCTCAAGTTAAATGGCGAAATGGCTCTTTGGGCCAGATGTATCAAAGGATTTTGCATTCGCAAACGGTGCGAATCGTTAAATTTAGCCGTTTGCAAATGCAAAAACGTGGTCTGCGTTGCATGAAAGGCATTCGCAGACCAAAAATAAGGAATTGCAAAAATTGCGTTTTTTTGCGTTGTGACCTGGTTTTGCGTGTCGCATTTTGCGTCTCGCAATTTGCTACATGATATACCGAATCGCAATTACTGATAAGGTATTTCAAGGAGGAAATTACAAGACGCAAATAGCAACTCGCAAAACCAAGTCGCAATTCGATGCATCAAAAAATCTCAAATTGCGATGTTTTGCAGAATGGCCTTTTGCACATGCAAAATACCACTAGGTGAAACCAGGTGGTAACCAGGTGCAACCTATATAAGGAGGCCCAGAATGCCTCAGACTTTTTTCCACAATGGCTGCACTCTACGTCATGGTGAGGAGAATGAGGATCTTGGCAGGTCTGAGGAGAGGGAGGAGGAGACAGGAGCTCATTTTCAGAGTGCGCATGACCCTTTTTGACCAGACTGAGGAGGAAATTTTTGAAAAGTACAGGTTAAGCTCAGCCATGATACTTGACCTGATAGCTGAGCTACAACCCATACTGCAGCGCACAACACACAGGACAAATAGCATACCCACCCATGTGCAGGTATTATGCTCCCTGCACCTACTTGCTGCAGGGAGCTATCAAGGGGTCATAGCAGCAGCTGGAGGGGTATCACAGAGTGCCCTCTCTAGATTTTTCAATGCATTTCTAAATGCCATGCTGAGCAGGATACACCAGTACATCAGATTCCCCAACACCCCACAGGAATTACAGCAGACAAAAATAGATTTCTACCAGATAGCACAGTTCCCCCACATCCTAGGTGCCATAGATGGAGCGCGTAGCAATCTGTCCACCATCGGCCACGGAGTATGTGTACCGCAACCGTAAATACCAACATTCAATGAACATGCAGGTGATATGCAATATCATACCTGATCTCGTGGCCAGGTACCCAGGGAGCACACATGATTCATACATCTTTTGCCACAGCGGGATTCACACAAGACTGCTAGCTGGGGAATTTGGTGAAGGATATCTACTAGGTTGTGACCCTCTGTACACTGGTGCATTGATGTCGTTGTGACGTCAGATGGCTCACTAATTCATCATACCCTCTGTTCTTTTTTGGAGACAGTGCCTATGCAGTGGGCACCTACATGATGACGCCCTACCTCAAGCCTACAACACCAGCAGAACGGAGATACAATGCAGCACACAGGGCAACCCACAATGTGGTGGAGCGCACCTTTGGGCTGCTGAAGAGTTGCTTCTGGTGCATCCACAAAAGTGGGGGGGCACTAGCCCGGAGACGACATGTAGAATAGTGGCAACTTGTGCGATCTTTCACAATATAGCTACCACCAGGGGCATACCTGTGGAAATGTCTAATTCTGACCCTGATGAGGATGATGATCCCATACCCCCCCTACAGCCTGCAGACAGGACCAGTGCAGCAGAGGGCAGGCAAAGGCGTGCTGACGTCACGCACAACCATTTCAGAAGTAAGTAATGAAAACAACTTCACTGACATGTGTACTGGTAGTTAGAATATTTATTACCTAAACATCAGGTAACATAATTTTCACTAGCAGAAAAAATAAAATAATATGGGGGTCATTACAACATTGGCGGTAAAAGGCGCTTACCGCCGTGCAGAAGACCGCCAATACACTGCCGCGGCGGCGGTATTCCGCCACGGCTATTATGACCCACATCTTGGAATCCGCCAAAATTCAAATCCGCCACCTCCACGCCAACAGAAACACGCCCATGCTAATACGACCCACGAATCCACACAGCGGTCTTTCAACCATTGTATTCCATTGGCGGTACACACCGCCGCGCTCAAAATACACACACATCTCCAAAACACCGCCACATTGGACATTTCCAAATACACACACCTGATACACATACAAACACCACTCCCACACACCCAACACAATATAAAACACACACCCACATCACCCACAAACCCCTACAACAAAAAAATCACGAACGAAGGCCAGAGAGAGAGCACAGAATAGACAACTCCATCACACAGAGGCACACAACACCATCACCCACACAACATCCACGCACAAAACCCCACACACCACTACACTCACCACACTCATCACCACATACACCACCCCACACATCACCTACACCACCCCATGTCACGCCAAAGACACCCCCGCTTCTCCGAGGAGGTGCTGGGGGTCATGGTGATGGAAATCGTCCGGGTAGAGCCACAGCTATTTGGCTCACAGGTACAGCACACATCAATAGCCAGGAAGATGGAGCTATGGCGCAGAATAGTGGACAGGGTCAACGCAGTGGGACAGCACCCAAGAAATAGGGAGGACATCAGGAAGAGGTGGAACGACCTACGGGGGAAGGTGCGTTCAACGGTCTCCAGGCACAACATCGCAGTACAGCGGACTGGCAGCGGACCCCCACCTCCTACCCCACAACTAACAACATGGGAGGAGCAAGTCTTGACCATCATGCATCCTGAGGGCCTCCGAGGAGTCGGTGGAGGATGGGACACTGGTAAGTCAAATCATAACTATCATATCCCCCACCCTACCTGCATGCTATCACACACCCCCACCCTCACACCCTCCCCTATCACTCCAAATCCTCACTAATCTACCCATAACACAAACCACCCATCCCAACACCAAGCCCTGCATGACACAACAAAGCATGGACACCCCTCACTAAAGCATGCCCACTGCACATACCCAGAACACCCCACCAACCATCATCACACAAACCCACACACAGGAATGCTTGCACTGGGGTACACAAACACCCACCCATTGCACATCATTACACACACACCTGCAATAATCATGCTCTTATGCCCCTGCACACATCAGGCATCCTTATCCCATGTGTAGCTGGGACAGTGACAGGACAGGAACTTTCACGGGGAGACTCATCCAGTCTGGGCACCAGTCCCCCCCAGTACCAGTAGAGACCTGCATCTACTTGAGAGACTGTGGCTTTGCACTCCCCAAGATTTAACAGTGGGCAACCCACCCACTGTAGAGACTTGAGAGACTGTGGCTTTGCACTCCCCAGGATACATCAATGGGCATGGAGCCCCGTCGTGGATTTGGCTTTGCACTCATCCGGCTGAGGTGCCCCCCCTTCCCTTCCCCCTGAGGTGCCTGTAGTATTTCAATCTGATGCTCCGGCAGTGTTCTCTCCGATTTTAGTCAGGTATGCTTTGTGGGCCTCGCCCATGCATTTTTGGACTGTTGGTGCACGGACATTGTAATTTACATATCAGCACCACTTCTCGTATTGTATATATTTATGACTGATTTTCAAAGATATATCTGAATATTTTTTTATGACATGTATATTGCCACATTACAATGTTTGACCGAATTTCGCATTGTCTTTTCATTCTTCTGGGGGGATTGTGGGTTGTTACTGTGATTTTTGTGAATGCATTGGTGTGTATGTTGTAATATGCGAGGGTGGGGGTGTTTGGTGGGTGTCCCCCTAACTTTTGCCTCCCCGTGTCGTAGGTGCAGTACTCACCATTGTCTTCGGCGCCTACATAGCTGTTGGTCGTAGAGGAGCAGAAAGACAAGGGCAGGGAGTATTTAGAGTTCGGGCTCCATGGAGTCCTCGTTCCTCGTGGGATGTGTTCAGGTGAGCGTTTTCCCATAGCAAAAGCTGTTTCCTCCGTGTTTTTATCCACAGTGAATCCGCCCCGGAAAAGGTGGCGGATTGGCGGGTTGTAATAGTGTGGGAGGTACATTGTCTTCCGCCTGTCTGTTGGCGGTGACCGCCGCTCTGCTTGTTTGCACCGCCGTGGCGGGCAGTGTGTTAAAGTGGCTGTCTTTGTTGGCGGTTTCCGCCAGGGTCATAATTCCCTTTTTTTGTCCGCCGGACTGTTTGCGGTATATCCGTAGCTTTAACACCGTCCGCCAGGGTTGTAATGACCACCTATGTATCTTAAACAAAAGCAGATTACAGTATCTCACTATTCTATCATTGTTTACTGTATCACACAATAAGAAAACAGTCCCCTGTGGCCATTACAGTCACTTTCTAAGGCCACGCAAGCCACTCAAGTGCGCAGTGGCCTCACTGGCACTTCTGGTACCGGCCTCAGTGGCAGTGCTGTGCCTGTGCAGAGGTGTCCATGGTGATGTGCAGTCCTGCCTTGTTCACAGACTTGCTCACTGTGGCTGGGCTGTGTCTCTCTCAGTGCTCCTTTGGGTGTGGCACCTGCAAACTGTCTGTGATGACTCACTTCCTGCTTGTGATGTCATCAGGCTCTGCCAGGTGTGCGTTCTCGCAATTTGCGATTTTCAATTTCCGAATCGCAAATTACGTTCTCGCTAATTGCGATTCGGTATTTGGGCCTCGCAAACCACAAATAGCAAATTTTAAGAAATCGCTAATTCCGATTTGAAAATATGTTACATAGCATTTTGCGACTCGGAAATAGCGATTTCTTAAAAATCGCTATTTGTGATTCGCAGAGGGCTTTCTTGATACATCTGGCCCTTTGTCTTCCATGTGGAATTTTAAGTCATCCAATATGGTACAGGTAGGGCTAACAATGAAGTGTTTGGGGATTTGGTCCCATACCTCGATATACTGAGTGCGAGAACCAGGAGGCCGGTACATAAGTAGTCCAGAGAGAAGAGATTTATATTTGTCTTTGAGTCTGAACTGCGCTCTCTCACAAATATCAGCTGACACAAAACTGATAGGCTGCAGCATCCAGTTACGGGGATTTTAAAAAAAAAAAGCGAATCCCCCCTCCTCTGCGATAGGGCTGGTCCATTCTGATAGTCGAGTACTCCAGAGGGGTGGCCGCTACTAGATCTGGGCCTGAGTCTTCCTTGGTTCAAGATTTGGCAGAAAATAAACGGTCAATGTTCTGAAGTTCAATCAACTCATATATCTCAATACTATGTTTAACCATGGACATGGAATTCAACAGGGCACACATGATCTTTCCTTGGACAAGCTCCCCCCAGGACTTCCGAATTTCTCTTACTGTTATGAGTGTGTCTGCCAGGGTTTACAATAAACTTAGGGTCTCAAATGCAGTACCCATGCTACTGTTCTCTTTGCTAACTTCCTGTGTGAAAACCTCAAAAGGGAATCGCATCTATGTTAGGCATGTGACTAGGATCCATTTGTCCACATCCATGGTCATAGCTTTCCCAATGGCATCCCCTCCTCTTTAAATGACATAGGGGGTCATAATGAGTTCAGCAGACGGATTTTACAATCCGCTGACGTCCGCCTGGAAGGTTGCCACCACGCAGTCTACATCCCCACTGGCCTCATTATGAGTTTTACGCTAGGTCAGCGGGCGGAAACCTGAGTTTCCACCCACTGGCCTAGCAGGAAACAGGCTACAACATTGTCTCCAGCTCATATTCAGGGCTGCGTCAATGCTGTAGCTTGCATGGTGCACCAGCAGCCTCGCAATGTTCACTGTCTTCAAGGCAGACAGTGAACATTGCGATGGTGCTGTTCAGGAGGAGCCCGGCACTTCCCATGCCAAGTGCATGGGCAGTGCACTGGACCCCTGGTGCCCCCTGCACCTGTTCTCCACCAGCATTTCATGGCAGTACTACCACTGTGAAACCACTGGCAGAGAAGGAGGACGTAATCCCCAGGGCAGCCCTGCTTGTAGCGCTGCCCTGGTGGATTAGGATCCCCACCACCTCCAGACCACCGGTATCTCTGATCCTGGCAGAGATGGCGATTCAACTGCCAGGGTTGTAATGTGGTGGTCCGCCATCCGCGAGTCTGGCGGTCTACTGACCGCCAGACTCGTAATGACCCCCATAGTCATCAATCTGTCTGTACTGCCAACATAGACATTGCAACATGTAATAGATTGAGTTCCAATGGGGACACCTTGGGTATGAGGGCTTTAACTAGTACTCTATAAGCAGGCTGAATAAGCCCCAACTGCTTGTGAGCTTGAAAAGAATGGCTGAAATGAGTGCAGATTCTTCTGAGGGTGGTCAGTATGTTGGTGTCTAGATTTTCTTTTTTGAGAAACTCTTGCACAACCAAGTTGATGCAATGTGCCAAACACAAGACCCTGAAATAGCCTCCATCTGCCATGGCCTCGACTATATCACTGTCCGTGGCACAGATCCAATTTGGAGACCTATAAGCCACAGACATTCAGACACTTTGCTGTTAAATTCGTCCAAGAAGCATGCAGCTGTAAGTGATTTATAAATGGCGACCATGGCTACTGTTGCATGCTGCTGGACACTCTTAAAACATTCTTCAGGGCTAAGAGCTGCAGATAGCTGTTGCCTTACCCTCGCAAAAGAGATCCAGTGAGCAGTGATGCATATGTAATCAATTGTCTGATAACTGGTCCCCATGTCTGTTATCAGGTGGATAGTGCGAACAGCACTTTGCTGCAGAGTTCTTCCAACCAATTGCAGCACATCATGATGCAATGCTGGAACAGCAACTCTGGCAAAATAGGTCTGACTTGGGACCTTCCATTTTGGGCAGATGGCTGTTACAAAAGAAAAAGGGAGGAGGTCCAGTGCTAAAATTTTTGCCTGCTTCCCATTGTACAAACATGCCGTTGGGCCTGAACATCGTCGAAATAGTAGCCTGGGCTTTCTTCTTTTCTGGGACCTCTGCCGCAGGCAACATTTGAGAAGTAGGGGATGGTAGACTCAAGGCACGTCTAGCTGTGGTGTCTCCACCTGACTCTAAGTCTTGTGCCATTTTGAGGTCACTGAGGCGGGTGATTCTGGTACACTGCTGGGGACAGGGATGCTTTGTGTAAAGATGTCACCCTTTTCTTCCTCCTGGCCTCCCCACATGATTGGACTTGTCACTGATGTTTCCCAGCTCTCCTCGTCTTTACCATGATCACGTTCAGCAATTTGTTAAAGGTGCTCCTCTCATCAGATTAAGTGCTGTTTTTTCATATGGTTCATTTGGCCTCCATATCATAATGTGAACCAGGCTTACCTCGCAGAACACTTGTGTGGCAAATTGAGCACGATTGCAGTGTGGAGCACATTGCAGTGTTCTCCTGTTTGCTAAGCAACAAAGAAAGTCCCACACTGGGAGGAGTACTTTCTTAGTGGTCAGTGCCAATGCCTAAAGAAGAAGAACTGGAGGTAGGTGGGTGTATTGTCGATTGTCTCTATGCAGTGCATGCTTCTACTGAGGTAGGAGTTGGTGAAGGTCTCAGCTAAGGCTTTACAAATATGGGAACTGGCAATGCTACCTGTGCCACATCCCTCAGAGCAGGTTGAATAGGAGAAGGAATGTCAGACTCTTCTGTGCCAGCTTCCGCAAAGACTGGCATGTCATCCTCATTATCCCCTTCCAAATTTCTAAGGCTTTCAGGAACTTTTATTTTCCCTTGCCTCTTGTGGCATCCCCCTGACTCTGCCAGGGCCACTCCATGTCCACATCATCATTATCAGAAGTGGTGCTTGCAGAAAACGGTGGGTTACCTCTACAGATCTGGGAGCCAATGACTCTAAAAGAAGAGATTCTTGCTCAGCAGGAAACTCAATCTCCTGCTCCAACTTCAGGAAGATCCGATATTGCTGGCTGTGGCTGCTGTTCACTTTTCTCCGTTTCCTGAAGCGATTGGGTACTACTTTGAGAAAGGGACAAATCGAAATCTGGGTCACTGTTCGTTGGTGTCGCCATAATTGTAATGGCTGCCTCACTGACAGACATTGGTTGGGCTTAGGTTTTGGTGGTGAAGTTGATGCAGGAGTGCTGCTCCAAGGTTCCTCCCCAGAGGGCGGTTTCGGCAGGCACACGTCTCCCAAAAAACATTGTCATCAGCACGTCAGTGACGGAAAGCTGCTTCTTCTCACTGGCCACTTTCTTGGAAGCTCCTTTTCTTGGGGCCATGTTGAAGCTCTCAGTTGGCAATGGCAATAAGCTGCACAAGCTAAAGAGATTGGAGGACTGATGTCACATGTTTTTTCTGTTTGGCAGTACTGTGGGTGATGACCCTTCTTCTCTTCTGCACCTAAAAGCAAACAAGCAAAAAAAACATTTAGCGAAACACAGTATCCTTGCAGTTTGAATTAGTATAGACGTAGGCAATATGATTTAGTGAGGTTGGTTGCTTAGGTAATATTTAACAACAATTTATCCAACTATTTTAAAGTCAAACCACACCATCATACCAAATAAATGAATTTCATTCCCAATCAGGATAACACTACATACAGATATAGCTCTTTGCTTTATGTGCATCTATTCTAAAGTAGACACCTGTGGCAGTCAGGGGAGTGCTGGAGTTAATGGAATAATCCTTAAAAAAATGAAGGTTAGTGTGTGCGTATGGCAGGCAAGGTAGTCCGGGTAAAATGGAATAATCATTAAGAAAATGAATGATGCTGATGTATCTGCAGTGCACCTACAGTATGGCAAGCAGGGTTCCCAGGAGGAAATGGAATTATATCTAAAAAAAATAATTATGTTGGACTGCTGTCCACCTATTGTGGATGGCTTGAGTCAAAATGCAAAAAAAAAAAAGTAGAAAACAATATGAGAAACCTATTATAAGGCAAGCAGGTGCAGATGAAAAATGCAAAAAATGCATGTAATATAAAGCACTGTTCATCATCATTTTCATAATACACATATTCTAAAATGATGCTCAAGCAAATTATTAAACTAATGATATTAAATGTGTGCAAGCCCATGGCAAAAGCACACTGGCTGGAAGCACAAAATGGCCACCAGCCACATGATCAAACAACAACAGAGAGGACAGAGGCATGGAGAACAAAGAACACATGCAACCAAATGGCAAAAGCACACAGGCTGGATGCACAAAATAGCCGGTAGCCACACGGTCAAACAACAACAGCGAGCAATTAGGCATGGAGAACAAAGAGCACAGGCACGTCTATGGCAAAGGCACACTGGCTGAGTATATAAAATGCCCTCCGACCACATGGTCAAACAAGAACAGCCTGCAAGAAGGCATGGGGAACAAAAGACTCATGCAAGCCCACGCCAACCACATGGTCAAACAACAACAGCTAGCAGGGAGGCATAGGAAGCAAAGAACCATGCAAGCATATGGGAAAAACACACAGGCTGGCTGCACAAAATCCCCACTAGCCACATGGTCAAACAACAGCAACGAGGAAGGAGGCATGAGATCAAAGAACACATTCAAATATTTGGACACAGACTATACAAAATGGCCCCTGGCTACATGGCATGGAGAGCAAACATTTATAATGTAATCTAATGCCATCCCTGCCCCAAATGTTTTAAAAAACATGTACCACAGAATCATTTCTTTTCTTGTACTGATGACTAGTACTCGGCCTACTGCTGGATGGCCCTTTGGAAGACTAGGCCACATAGTAAAACAAATGACTATTGCAAATTTAACAAACAAGGAGAAAAGGTACTGAACAGTGCAACATTTGCCCTTTACAAAAGGTGAAAAATGAAATGTAAAAATTAACTAGGCCCCTACCGAAGCACCAGGCCACCCACCACCATGAAATTTAAAAGTCAAATAAAAGACTATACAAAATGGCCCCTGGCTACATGGCATGGAGAGCAAAGACAAATGGTGGCCGAGCAAACACACTCACACATACACTGGCCAGACAAAGGAGGAATGGTAAAATTGAAGAAAAGACTACCATTAAATCAGCAATGCACAACACGAAAATTAACCGAGCTATAAAACATCCTCATATGGCATCAAATATTACCCCACATATACACTTGCTGCAGAAAAAAAACATGAAACACAAACAATAGCCAACATTTATAATGTAATCTAATGCCATCCCTGCCCCAAATGTTTTAAAAACCATGTACCACAGAATCATTTCTTTCATGTACTGATGACTAGTACTCAGCCTACTGCTGGATGGCCCTTTGGAAGACTAGGCCACATAGTAAAACAAATGACTATTGCAAATTTAACAAACAAGGAGAAAAGGTACTGAACTGTGCAACATTTGCCCTTTACAAAACGTGAAAAATGAAATGTAAAAATTAACTAGGCCCCTACTGAAGCACCAGGCCACCCACCACCATGAAATTTAAAAGTCAAATAAAAGTACAAAGAAATATTGGTGCATGCCCTATCAAACAAACAACACCCTTATACAATAGTTTTTAAACTTACATGTGTGACATCACAAAAACAAAGTCCTTAAATCCAAAGGTATATATCAACAGACAAAGAGAGTGATCCTTCCACCTCCAAATCCAAGTGAAAAGTGACCAGGAGATGGACAAAGCACTAGTAGGAGCCTACTAGACAGGAATAGGAAGTTGGAGTCTCTGGGGCACTTCCTTCCTTTTGGAAAAAAAAGGAAAAACAAAATGCTTCTTGCACTAAAAAAACAACTTGAGCAGTTCCTTGGAGAAGAAAATCAACTCAGAAATGTCTTTTCAAGTAGATTTAGCTGCTTCTCGAGTAGAGATTTTTCTCGAGGTGTGCTTGGGAGCAGCACTATAACAGAGGCGCCTTGGCCAGAAGCTGTGGGAGCAGGCACAGAATCTTGCGCTTGCTTGCTAGCGGCCTGAGAATATCATGGCACTTGCAAGCTGGCGCCAAAAACAAATCTTGCGCGCACAAATGGGAAAAAAAATCTGCTTCGTGCCTGATGGCAGACTCTGGGAACTCCAGGCCACTCCACATAGGGCAAAGTGCCCAAATTCCTAAATCTCTGCCGGCAGAGCAGGGTTTACGGCCCGGTCCTAATTTTTATTACAAAGGTCACAACAATATTTTCTAGAAAGGTCTTTTTGGTGTGAATTGAATCATTTGTTTTTTTAATTTGTACTAAATTACTTTGGAAAAGATATCTTATTTATTTCTTAGCTTTTATTTTATTTAGGTTTGCTTTTTTCCTTCATTTATTCTGTTCAGGTCCTGCACATGTTCTCTGTCGACTACATCTGCAATTGTGCTCTACCTGTGTTTGCCTTTGTATTTTGTGAGTTTAGCCTCTCTCCCTCTCAATCTTCCCTTACATTTTATTTAACTCTTCATTTCAGCTTCTCCTCATTCCCCGTTTATTGTTTTCCTTTTTCAGCTTCTTACTCATTCCTCTGCTTACATTTCTCACTTGATTTTTCTGTACAGGGCCACCCTCTTCCTGTCCGGTTTTCTTCCCACACCTATTACAAAAAACCTACAAGTCTTATTTACTTACTTTTCATTTAAATGCTTAATTTTTATTTGTCTCTGTTCAAACCTACAAATATCTGAGTTCACAATATTTCTTATGAATGGCAGTTAACATAGAACATTACACTATTGTAAGACTCACCCGGGCGCACATGCTGGCAAGTTTATCAATAACAACACTCATGGATTCAATGAGTCGGTGGAGTTCTTTATCATCTCTGGAGAAGCGGTGTCCAAAAATCACAGCGGAGATCACGTTGGTGACAGAATAGACGATCGCTGGAGCAGGATCCAGGATTTCCCCTGTAAGCAAAAAAAAGAGTGAGTCACAGGAGCGTGCTACAAGAACCAGAGAGCTTCAGCACCCACATCTGAAGCCCTGTCAAATTAAGAGAAACAATTGTTGAGGATGCTGTGCAGACTAGTTCATGAGATTGTTTTAAACATACAACACTATATTATTTTTCTTAATTTATAGCTGCCAAGGTTATTTCCTGGTTTTTGAAGATGCAGGGATGCCCTAGCAATATTAATGGTGTAATTTCAAGTGTTCCATCCGTACTCACTAACCAAAATAATGGGCACTCAGTCTGCGATGGAAAATTGAAGCCTCTTTCTCTCTCCAGGAAACATAGATGAGTTGTTAAGGTCTATCTTAAAGTAGGTTTGTAAAAATTACATTTAGGCTTATACAAAACAATTATTACAGCTGCAATAGTGAATGCTGCACAAGAGTTGTTATTCTGGATAAACGAGGAGCACCTTAATATTACATGTGCCATATAAGTACTTATAGTGTGAAACAAATAACCAAAAATCAATTCAAACCATAACATGACACAAACAATACTGTTGCAAAAGGATCGCCCACAATATAGAGTATACTGTGTAGTTGTAGGTGTTTGGTATAGTTCACCCCAGGGAAAGTCTACTTGCAATGAGTTTCAAACATGCCTATTTCTAAAATGTACAATCTTTTTGATGTTCTAGAAAATTTAAAAGTTGGGGAAGTCATGATTTTCATACCCCTTGCTACACTACAGTCATTACAGTCTTTATTACCAAATCAGAATAAGTGAAAGTAGGTTGTTTAAGATGTACATCACCTAGTTATTGAACAATTAACTACATGTGGTTCAAGCCACTCTTTTTTAAATTTAAGAAGCATCTTTGAACATTGTGTTATTAACCAAGTATTCTCAATGAAGGGACTGGTTTTAGCACTAGAAAAGAGCACAAGTAGCAATTAAAAGTTGAGTTAGACATCATCTTTTAAACTACATGAGAATATCCTCCAAGCGGTCTAATGAATGCCAGATTTGGTTGCCAACAATTGTTGTCAGTGGGGCTTAAAATAAATTCCAAATGGCTATTTAGTAATATTCTTGTGCCCATTAGCACCAGTGTACATGCTGTAAACTTATCTCAATATGTTCTCTGCAAAATCAACTTGTAACAGATTTTTCATCCACTTAATTTTTAGACTCTTCAATCTTTGTGTTTATGAAGTTTTTACGTTTTCCAAGTATATTACATTTGTAGAAGCAATGTCCTGCTATTTCACACTCATTTTTCTAAAATTTGCATTAATAGTATGCTAGCGAGAGAAAGCTGTGTAAACCATTTGTAACCCAATTTAGGAGACCATTGAACAAATATGGTTCAAATTACAAGTTATTTTTAAATTAACAACCATCCAAAAGCAATGCTATGCATGTGATTTTGACAGTGAATTGGCTCTTCAGTGACAGGTAGTAATATACTACTATATAAGTATCAATATCACTTTGGAAACTACTTCAGATTTGCATTCGATGGGGTATGTGCAGAGAGCTAATGAATGTCACATTGAGTGGTAACAAATAATGCCAGTTCAATATGAGGGCCAGCAACTTTGTACCGCGAAAGTCAAATGCATGTTTGACTTATTCTATTAAGTTATCTTGTTTTGCTTGATGTCAGAGAGCATTCTGCTGAAAATGGACAAGTAAAAACTCAGATCTTCTGGACTCTGATTCAAGTGGTTAGGTATGGGCAACTGATGTGATAGGTGAAAAGCCAACACTTTTTATACCTATGTAACTGTGCAGTGTGAAATGGCTCAAGTGTAATCAGGTCCCCCACCGTTAGGGTAAATGTCTATGCACTGAGGATGCTTTCACATTTATAAGAGTCACATGAGCATGGGTGCTAAGTTACCAGAGAGAGTGCACGCTTTTCAGTTTCAAAAACCTACTTCTCCACAACTCACATTAGGAGATAAGTAGGAAAGTCATTCTTGTGGCACATCACCAATTAAGGTAAAGAAAAATAGTTAGTCAACTGGAATTCTATTACGTATGCTGGAAAGATTGCTTTCTAAATTTTCCACATTTCAGCCTTTTAACAAATCACCCTGTGCTTGTGACCTTAATCTTTTTCTACATTTGAGACCTCTGATTGTGGCAAGGTATTTCTATTCACCTTATTTTGTTATGGACCCCACTAACCAAAGTGTAACCTAAACAAAAGCCTTTATGCTGTAATTATCCTTCTACATTGGCAGACTTATTTTCAATAACACTCCTGTCACTAGACTTCTGTGTAAAGCTGAAACCTGAAAGAGTCCCCTCTCTACCTAAGCTAGAGATCACAAATAAGCCTAGAGAGTTTGAGATTCTGCTTTGATCCTAAAGTTGAAGCTCAGCCATGCTATTCTGAAAAACTTGAGAACAATGCATATGGGGACTAACTGTGCCTAACTATGCCTAATTGTGACTAGGTGATTGTCGTATAGAAGATAAATATTCTTAGGAATGTATGCTAATTCCAGTTGGATTACCTCATAAAAGTGCTACAAAGACAGTGAAAGGGCTTCTTAAGGGCTAACAACAGGTAGCCACATGCAGCATTGATAACAGCCATTAGACATTCATGGCCACTGTTCTTTTCCATGCCAAAACCACGTCTGTCTTTAGAGGCCTTTTCCTGGCCTCCTATAAAATTCTCACATAGGGATACTTACAACTTTGCTATGGGTTAAGCAATGTGTTGCTGATAAATGAAATACAACCTGGGACCATTTAATGCTGCTCTTTTATGTCATGGTCCTTAGGTGGGCATGCTGCAAAGTCATTTAACGAATATCAATGAATTTGTTGGAGAATTGAGAGTTTTACTAGACATTCTAATCGGTTTGTAGATTAGGGTGTGATTCACATGTCAGAGATTTGACCAACTATTCCCCAGCCCCACTGTTATCCAAGAAATCCCCAAACTTTATAATTAACCTGCTCAAAGGTACTAATATTAAGAAACACCGAAGGATAGACAGAGTTGGACAGACCTACCATATAGCACTTTGATTTAAATGTATTTTTTTGCAGGTGGGTTTCCTGTCCACCACCATCAGATCTAGATTTTATAGCAAGATTGGAGGGTCAAATTATGTGTGATTCACAGTAAACATTTTCACCTTGTGAGTAGAACACAAACAGCCAAAATCTAAGCAGCTGTTCATTGGGTCATTGTTCTGGAAAGTATCCGGAGCTAGGTGACGAGGATTGTGAAGGCCAATGAGTAGCTTCTTAAGAAAATAAATAAGAAGGTAACTGTTCATATGCTGTCATATGAGAAAATTGAGGACGGGGACAATTATTTTGATTGTAACCCAGGAATGTTTGATAAAGACTGAGAACAAGTTTACAATACGGTAAAGATAGAACTGGAGTTATCCAAGGATTCTCATTATGAAGCTAATTGTGCACAAAACCTAAAGACTTGTGGCCACTAGATTATGTTTCTAAGTATTTACTTGCTAGATTAAGAAAGGCATTGGAGAAGTGGGCAATATTCACACTGAAATTGGATATGAAGATGGCTAAATATATTTGCCAAAGATCCAAACAAGGGTTTTCGGATGACATTTAAGATATACCAGGATAATCTCTTGGATGTGGTTGCTCTGGTTTTAGGTAGGACTGAGGAAGCATTCTTGAGAGGAGTTCCTGCTGACACTGAATAGTTATTTGGCAGTCTCTTTGATTGAAAATGATAAAGGAATTGTGTTGGCTACAAGGACAATATCTACATTGATGAGGCTGAATCATATGTTAGTGGATATGACATTTATGGAAGATGCACTAACTTCATAAGGAATCTCAGTTGTAAATAACTTTTGAAGGAATTGGGAAAATAAAATGCAGCTAGTTTTCCCAGTTTTGAGAAAGTACAAACTTTGACAATGAGAGTGTTCTGCAGATTTTGAGGTTAATTTCCCGTTCATGGTCAGTTCTCACTGCCTTACCAATTTCAATACTTATGATAATTGCTGAGTATTAAAGGTGGAACATAATATTGTAGTGCTGCAATTTAGTTTTCCCACAGAAACGCAAAGGACAAGGTTGAAACAGTTAGGCTAAACGACAAGTGTTTTGGTACAACACCAGCTGAGTGTCAATTCCCATTTATGGTTTACCCTACAAAAAGTAGGATGGAGCTTGGCTTGCTTCTTAAAAAATGAAGGAAGACTTCTACAAATATATGGGTGTTGCATGTCATGTAACATTATGGAGTAGAGTTTATTGCAGAAAAAAAAAATAGTTTCCAAGGGGGATTTCCCTAGTTGAGAAGAAGAAAGAGTTTGGGGCCAGATGTAGGTAGCGTTTTGCATGGCGCAAACTGCAAAAATCGCAGTTTGCACCATGCAAAACGTGCATCGCATGCTTATTCCCATTTTGCGAGTCGGTACCGACTCGCAAAATGGGAATGCGACTTGCAAATAGGAAGGGGTTTCCCCTTCCTATTTGCGACTCACACCGCAATGCTAAATTGCTTTGTGATACGCGAACGTGGTCGCAAAGCAATTCACAGTTACCACCAGTGTCACAGTGGTGGTAACCCATTCGCAAAAGGGAAGGGGTCCCCATGGGACCCCTTCCCCTTTGTGAATGTTGCCATACATGTTTTTTCAGAGCAGGCAGTGGTCCAATTGACCACTGCCTACTCTGAAAAAATGAAACCAAATGGTTTCTTAATTTTTTTTGTATTGCAACTCGTTTTCCTTTAAGGAAAACGGGCTGCAATACAAAAAAAAAAAAACTGCTTTATTTAAAAAGCAGCCACAGACATGGAGGTCTGCTGTCTCCACAGGCCACCATCCCTGTGAGTGCAGGGAATCGCAATGGGGTCGCAAAATGCGACCCACATCATTAATATTAATGAGGTGGGTCTTTGCGACCCCATCGCGATTCGCAGACGGTGTCTGAGACACCGTTCTGCATCCGATTATACGATTTGGAAATTGCAAGTCCCACCGACTTGCAATTTCTGAATCGCAAAATTGGAAATTGCTACATTGCCTTTAAGCAATCTCTTTCTGGTAAAGGTGAAAATTGTCTAGTGGTGCAAAATATAAGTGTTCAATATAAGATCAATGTACCATCAAGATCCTGTCAGGTGTCACAGACGGTTGCACCTGGAGATTCACATTGGTGGTCGCTGAGGGCTGACAACGCTATGGTGTGAAGTGCAAATCTTGCAGTGCTGGTCAACACTGGTGGTCAATGTAGCGCAAAGAGTCCTGTTCACAGGAGCTTCATGTTGGCAGTCAATGCAGGCAGCAAGATCTTGGTGTGAATTGGCCCAGTCACAGTCTCAAAGAGCCCATAACTTCAGGATTTCTCTCTTTCTTCAAAGAGGGGCTCAAATGAAGCCACACTAAAGGTTCAAGACTAGGGAGGCACCTTTACAGGATCAGGAATTCACTCCAGCAGAGGCCAGCAGGGCTCAGGCCCAGTTGAGGGTCCAGGGAGGCGCAGTTGCAGTTAGAGAGCCCTCTGGGGCTTGTTGTGTCCCTGTAGCTCAGAACACAAGGGCAATCAGCTGTCCCTTGGAGTCACTTCAGCCTGGGATAAAGGGTGAAGGCCCAGTTTTCCCTCTCAGACAGCAGGGCAGGTATCACATAGTATGATAGTCCACTGACATCAGGACAGTCTTTCTTTAGTACTATTCACAGCTCCTGGAGTGTACTGAAGAATGGGTTTGAGAGTCTTATTTTATATCTGGTGCCCACTTTGAAGTGGAAGAAACTTAAGGAGGCTTTACCACACATTTCATTCTTCCCTGCCCTGGTCCCAGATTGTCTGCAGGCACAATAGACTAGTGTGCGGTTCTTTGGGTGAGAGCAGATGCACAGTCTTTTGAAGTGCAAGTGGGCTATGCACAGCTTCTCCCCATCCTGCCTGGGATTGCCCATCCAGGCACACCTTGTACCTCTATTGTGTGACTGCCTAGCAGGTATAACCAAAGGCCAAATTGCCAACTACACCTAGTTTTGTGACTCAGGAATGGACTGCAAGTACCAAACGGTAAGGAACTTTCTAAAAGGGCCATTTTCAGGATTGTGACTTCAAATTTGACTTTACCATTACATTGCAATTCATTAGACATTATACAGGACATTCCTACCTGCTCCCAATCAAAAGTCACCACTTATTAAATGTAATAAGGGAACACAATGTTATCCTATGGGAGAGGTAGGTCTCATAGTAGTACTAGGACATATAAAACTTATAAGTATATGTCTAACCTTTTAATTGCAATATACCTTGCCCTATGGGCTGTCTAGGGCCTACTTTAGGGGTGACATATGTAATAAAAATGTAGTTTAAGGCTTGACAAGGTGGTAAATTCCCAAGTCAAGCTGGCAGTTTAAAACTCCCAACAGGCTGCAGTAACAGACCTGGGACATGTTTTTAAGGGCTACAAAAGTGGGTGCGACAAGAAATGCTACAAGTCCACTAATAGCATTTAATTTACCAGCCCTTGGTTTATGGTATACCACTTTACTAGGTAAATTAAATATGCCAATCAGGTGTAGGCCAATCTTACCATGTTTTAGGGGGTGAGCACAAGCACTTTAGCACTGGTTAGCAGTTGTTTGGGATTGCCAGAAAGTACTTTTGAAATATAGAATTTAGTGTACAATTGATAGGTTTTGTGGAGGAAAAGGCTATTCATAAAGGTAAGCTAACATGTAAGTACATTTACATGTTTAAGTGTACACTTATACTTTTGAGTGCCTTTACTACTTTTAGCTCTTCAATAGTTACAAAAGTAAAGTTCCTCAAAAGAAAAGTCTTATATGTCTCCACCCCATGAAACCAAGGGGTGGAGTGTAAATTGAGTATAATGTTACTACTTGCAACCTTTCACGTGTAAATGGACATTTATGCCATTAGGATGGAGAGCTCCGTATGGGAATGTAAAGCGGAATACATTTCAAACTTTATTAAAATTGAAAAAGAAACTGTAAAAATAATTTCATGTTAAATATTAATGCAAATTAATATAAAATATTGGTTTAAAATATAGAATAAAATGTAAAATACCAGCATTACCTTAAGTTTTAATTATCTTAAAAAATTAAATGAAACTAAAATAGTTGTATTGATTTAAATTTCATTAAAAAAATTCCACCTAAATTATAAAATACATATTTATTTACAGCACAACACAACCTCTTTCATGTTGTGTATAGAAAACAATTACATCAATTTAACTATAAAAAAATAAAACTATACTAATGTTTAAGTATGTTAATATTAACATATTTAAAATACAATAATAATTGTGTTTTATTTATGTACAAATGTTTGTCATTAAATTAAATGTATTCATATGTTTAAAAAGTCAGAATAAGCTACTTTAACTGAACAATAGTTCCTATGGAGTAATGGAGTCCCTGCCTCCACTATTGTCTATGGAATGGTATTGAGGTGTAAGAGGTTGGCCATGTGTGGTGGTGGACTTACTCCAGCCATGAACTGGAGCATATTTACTACTGTTTTGGCTCTTTTTTTTACTGAAATAACTATACAAATGGTTTGGTGATACCAATGGGTTTATTCTTTTATGGTTAGGTGCATGTCACTTTCTAGACCAGGGTAGTCCTCCCTTAACCCTCCCATATGCCTCTCACTGTCCTTCCTCTTTAATTGCAAATTTTCCAGCCACTCCCCCGCCCCTCTTACATTTACTACTAAAACATAAACTTACATGTGCAGAGTTCTTATCACATAAAAGATAGGAGAGGTGGAGTGTTGTTGACCCCCACTTGTAAGCTAGTGAATGGCATTTTGTAATGCGTTAATAGCACTTTTGTAATACTACTAAATGTAATTTGTGTTTATGTAGTTCGTGATTATGCCCCATAGTTTGTTGATGGCTCAGTATGCCAATCGGCTAAAAGGGAAATGATATTGAAGAAAATGGCAGATTTAACAAGTGTGCCTTCAATATCTGGTTCATTGGAACATGTTCTAGGAAGATTGAATGTGGAGACAAATTAGAAAATAAGACATCTGAGGGATTTGAGTGAATGAATGTTGACTGGAAAGCAATTGTAGAGTTGGAGAACCGATGGGGTCAATTTGTTGTATATTTGGTTACTTCCTGGTTATCCAGGTAGCTTCAGAAATCATACCATCAGAGGCCCTATTGGAGGCAGAAGCAGGCCAAACCGTGACTCTGCAAAAGTGGGAGCACATCCTTTTCCACCTTTTGCAGTCATTTCCAGGACTTTTTTGAAGGAGAGAAGAGGTTGAGCATGTCTGGTTTTGATTATTCCTTGGTGGCCAACTCAAGCATGGTGTCCAATTATGACGAAGATGAGAGTAATAGTTTCAGTAATGCTCACTTTCTGGCCGTTTGAGAGAGACCCTTAAGGAAAATGAACATGTTGATCCTTTCAAAGCAGTTGTGGTTTATGATTTGAATGATTTCAGGAGTATGTGTGGACTCTGAGAGGTCATATTTGGTCAAGAAAACAAGGGCTACTGAAAAAAGTGCAGGTTTGTATGGAACATATGGGTTTTTGGAGTTTAGAATTGAGATCCAAACCTGTGGGTTTCTTTGCCATAGAGATTATTAATTTTTTGACTGAGGTTTATAAAAATAATTTCAGTTATTTTATTGTGAACTCAGATACATCAGTGATTGAAGAAAGGCATGGTTACTAGATGGGATAATGATGGTGACAGGCTTTGGTATGTAAACTCAAGATCGTTTTTGGTTTAAGAAGGCAGTGAAGCCCAGATATTTTACATTTTGAAATGTGTCAAATGTTACATTTTCTGAAGGGTTGGCCATTAGGAGAGATTAATATTTGAAGCAGTTAATATGCTTTTTAGTTTGACTTCCTTCAGGAGGGTGTCAGTTAAAAAACAATGAGACATCAACAACTAATGTTTTTTGCCAGTGATGTTTTAGATCACAAGTGTTTCATGAAGGAGCTGAGCTGTGCGTGATGAGGTGTGTAAAGCAATATAATGTAAAAACAAGGGATGTTAGACTTCATGAGGCAAACAAGCTGATAACCCCGTATGTTCAAACACAGGTACCAGTGTGTTTTCCACACATGCAATTTGGATTTGATGTTATGAGAGAAGCAGGTGTTGATGTGGAGGTGTTAAGAATGCATTCAGTAAAAGAGGCTATGGCTCCAAAAGTTTTTTTAGATGAGAGGAAAAAAAGTTGGTAGAAATTCTGCAGTTTGTTGACTGGTTAAATGGGTCAACCTCGGCAAAAAATATCTACTTTAATCCCTTTGATCAATTGTCAAGAAACGTAGCACAAGAGTTTTGAATGTTGACATAATCTGAGCTTCAGGTCTTACAATTAAAGTGCAATTTTCACAGGTTTTAGTGGTTAGAAAATCAGGAATTTATTAAACACTTAGAGGCACGGATTACTTTTCAAGTAGATGCTCTTCCTTTTAATGGTGTAGTTTGTTTTATTTTCACACCATTTCCTTTGAAAGTAAATTATAATGTTGGGAAATGAAAATAACAAAACAATAATTATAAGTATTTGTTAATAGTCTAAGGGCCTGATTTAGAGTTTGGCGGACAGGTTACTCTGTCACAAATGTGACGGATCCTGTCTGCCATATTACAATCTCTATAGGCTGCAATGGGACAGTAATAAGGTGGATGAGATATCCGTCATGTTTGTGACGAAGTAACCTCTTCCGTTAAACTGTAAATCAGGCCCTAAATATTGTCAGCAGTAGAAAGTATGTTTATTGTTGACAGGTTAATTCTTCACAACAAAAAGAAGAATTCATGTATTTTGCAGGTGCAACATGAAGTAAGGACATAAAATAAAGACATTAATTTTGTTCATGGTTACTTAATCTTTGTTTGCCAATATTAAAGAGTCTGGGCCTGATTTAGATCTTGGCAGAGGGAAATACTCCATCACAAATGTGACAGATATTCAGTCTGTCGTATTTTGATCCCAGGATGACCGTAACACAGCGGACGAGATATCACTGAAAGTTACATAGATTGCTATTAGCTGACATACCGACTCTGGGAATTCTGCTGTGTTTTCTGTAGATCACTGCCTGACAAGCTAGATTTCATCATCAGCGAGGCTGTGTTTGACTTAGGAGCAGATACTTTAAGAAGGGAAACATTGGATGATATTCAGCCACTGCTGGTGTGCATAGGTAGGAGTGCTTCCTTAAGCAGACACTGGAAATATATTCCTAATTTAGAGTTATTCTATGGGTGCCATCATATTTTGTTCATTTAATATGCTGGGGGTATTTCCAAACATTTTAAGGACACACTATCCAATTGTTGCCGTTCCTTCAATGGCTTTCTTGCACTAGACTCACTCCACCAAACATGGTAGTGCATATGCCACTGAAGGTGGGGTTATCAATGTACCTTGGCAGATCAGTCGGCAAGATGACCATGTCCCTGCTGCAGGACAGACACCATGCACAGAGCCTACTTTGAGGAGCTGGACAGACTCTTGAGACTCTTTGCATAGTCTATGTTCGATGTCTGGCTAATACTTCCCCAGCTCAATGAGCATCTGAGTTGAAATGGCTGACTGTATATGTAAGTGGCAAATTCCCCATTTGCTAGTCAGAATATGTCAACCTCCGAAGCAAGGTGATATTGCTGACTATTCTCCTGCCATTTCCCTCTCCCTTCTGCTGCGTTCTTTCTCCACTTATCTCAACCTGCCATCCAGGCGCGGCCCATCCCTTAGGGTGGAGGGGCAACGCCCCCCACCTTTTGCCCCTCATGAAGAGTGCCTTTCAGGCTGAGCAAAGGTCAGCCTGACAGACACTCTTCATGTTCAGCTCAGGCAGCAAAGAGCAAGGCATGCACGATTTGCGCAGACTCCTGGCTGCCTGAGCTGAACTTTGCTGGGCTGAGAAGGTCACATCTCCTATGGGCGTGACCTCCTCAGCTCAGCAAAGTTGCCTCAAGGCCCTCCCCCTCGGTGACAAGGGGAAGCATCACCCATTGACTCCGACCTGGGCGCTTTAGGTTTAAGCCCTGAAGCGCCCAGGGCGAGTGTCAATCAGTGACAACTCGTCACAGAATGGGGTGGGGTCAGAAGTCTCACTGACCCCATCCCACTCTGTGACGAGGTTGGGACTGCTGCCTTCCCTCATTGGCTGACCTAAGGTCAACCAGTGAGGGAAGGCAGCAGCCCCAACCATCCTGGGACCTCCGAGCTGAAGGTAAGTGTGTGTGTGTTTTTTTTAAATGAATGTTTGGTGGGTGCCTGTATGTTTGAATGTTGATGAGTGTTGTGAATGGATGTGCGTGCGTGCGTGCGTGTGTGAATGAATGAGTGCGAGTGTGCTTCCTGCTTACCCCCTCCCTCCTAAAATTGCCGCTGCTGTCACCCACCCCTTACTTCCATCAAGTATCCTTGCTTATATTTAAGGCTCATAGTGCTCTGTTTTTACTGATTTTTAGAGATAAAAGCAGACAGAAACAACATGCATTTATTTTTAAAAGCAGAAACATACTGAAAATTCAGCTTCTTATAAGTGACTCGCCATGCCGTCTTTCTATGACAACAGCTGAGCAGACAGTCAGCATGGGGGAGTTAAAAAACAGGTTGCGATTTCCCTAAACACAGGCACATGCTAACATATATTTGTAGTATAATGCTATATTTACCCTTTGGTGTAGTGGTTTGCTATACTTGGCTGCTTAATGTGCTAAAATGTGACAAGCACCAAAGTATGAGTGCATAATTATTAGTTACATAAATATAATTTCATGACTACATTTATCCACAGAACACAAAATAAATGTGGATAAATACCAATAAGATGGCCACAAAATAAATATGGGTAAATACGGGCTGAAATGTTAAAAAAAAATACTGTAAAAGCAGGAGCCCTAATTATATTTGGTTTGAGAACATCAATTGGTATTAACCCGCCCAAAATGACCATGTAATGCAATGGTGAAAAGATCGATGGGCAAATTACATTATAGTAGCTGTAAAAGAGTATGGTGGTCATTATGAACACGGCGGTCCGTACTGCGGTGCCGGCGGTGGCGGTAAAAACCACCAACAGAGGAGCAGTCCACACCACCAAATAATGAACCAATCGAAACATAGGCATACAGAAAACAACCCACTGCCAGTAGAGGGGTGCCGACGACGATGGCAGAGTCCGCCCACAGGCCGACGGGAAGGCCCAACACTCCCATCAAATTACGACCCACTAGTCCGCTGTCAGTTCCAGGGCGGGATCCACCGCCACGCAAAGCCAGCTGGAAATGAACCAAACCCAATGAAACACTCACCAGGGGCCAACACAACGCCCCGAAGCAGACATGGATAGAGAGCTGCAGATCATGCCAGCCCTGCTCCTTGCCATATACCTCCACGACCAAGACCGCTGACGGAGACGACGATGGTAAGTACCGCAACCTACGAAACAAGGGAGGAAAGGGCACAGTTACATATCCACCCACTCCACCCACCCTGCAACGCCCCCCAACCCTTCCCAGCAGCCCAACCCATACACCCCACAGCAAGAGTGACTTACCCAACACAAGGCAAATCAAACTTGACCATAGTACATACAAATGCTCGACACCCACAAACAATGAAACAATAGACCAGGGTGCAATAGTGTGCCGCCAAAATACAGGCCACACAGAAATATTTATGAAAGCTCACAGAGTCTGCAACTCCAACAAGGCCAATGGCCAGTCCGTAGTGCTACAAGTGGCATGGGCCACAACAGACCCAACCTGACTCCCAAAAGTGCACAGTACTCCACCTAATGGGGCAACAAAGGGGCATCCAGGCACCTCACGGAATGGGGCAGGGGGTGATGGGGACTTGTGACAGGGGTGGGGCTTGGACTTGTGCTTGGAAGGTGGAGGGGTGTGGGCTTGTCCTTTGAAGGATGGGGGGACTTATTCGAGCGGGTGGAGCCAGATGGACTTGGCTATGCACGGTGCTTCTTCTCTGGGGAAGGGGCATGGGAATGTGAGGGGCGGACAGGGATGGGCTGTGAAGTGGAAGGAGTGGCGAGGGCAAGGTGGTGTGCACGCTTATGGACAAGACGGGATAGGCAAGTGGGTTGGAAGAGGTCAGCACAGAAGAGGAAAACTTTCTTCGGAGCAACTGGGGTGGTCCTGAATGAGGGCGTGGGAGTTGAGGCAGAGGCTGTGGACATATGTGGTGTAGGGGTGCGTGTAGTGGGTGCAGGTGACTGGACAGTATGCTGTGGTATAGTGGATGTGTGATGGGTGGGTGTCTTGGTGCATTTGTGTGTTTTTGGAGGAGGGGGGGGGGGACACAGTGGGATAAGACAGGCTGCCAGTGTGGATGTATGTTGTGTGGGTGTCTGCAAGTCTGGTGAGCGTGCTGCATGTGTCAACTACAGTAGTTGTTGTGAGTGCAGGTGTGGTGTCTGGGGTGCATGTATTGATGTCTGCTATTGTGGTGAGTGCAGTAAGAGGAGCAGCAACAGTGAGTGAAGGTGCAGTGCATGAGGGTGTGGATGTAGAGGGGACAGACAGGGAGGCGGAAGAGGTGGGCACACTGGGGGAAGTTGATGTTGTTGTGTGTGCATGTGTATGTTGGCTGTGTGAATGCTTGTGGTGGGAGGTATGGTGCTTGTGTTCTAAAGTGTGCTTCTTGTGTGTTGATTTGCTTGACTGCATGTCAGATTGTGTGCTTTGGACGGGTGAAGGGAGTGGAGTGCTAGTAGGGGTAGAGGAGGTCGGAGGGGGGATGGAATGGCTGGGAAAAGTGGCTGCCATCCAAGAGGAGGCCAGAGCCTGAAAAGATCTCTGTGGGGCTGACACAGCACCGTGAATGCCATCCAGATAGGCATTTGTCTGCTGCACCTCTGATGCTAGCCCCTGGCTGGCATTGACAATGGTTGTCTGCACTACAGAGATGGTTCTCAGGAGGTCAATAGCCTCCTCTGTGAGGGCAGCAGGGCTGACTGGGGCAGGGGAGGAGGTGCTTGGGACTAAGAAGTCCCCCACCTTTCTGGGTGAGTGGGCACGGGCAACTCGGTAGGGAGCAGAAGGGACGGCGGTGATGGAATGGGGGTGGCAGAAGATGTCACTGTAGTACTCCCCTCGCCCTCCCACAGACTGTCCCCTTGGCGTCAGATGTCTCTGGCTCTAAGGATGTGTGGGCCGCTGCTTCCCCACTTGCCGGTGCCTCTGCTCCCTCGCCAGATGTTGCTGCTGTACAAAACCAAAACAAGAGAACAGGGATGGGGAGACAAAACAGGAGAAACACTTGTAAATAGCTGAATGGAGGTACATAGTGGACAGACATACACCCACCTACAAGACATCCCCAACAAGCAGCACCGTTCACTATGCCCATGGCCATGCCCCTGACTACTAACCAGAACCATGCTCTACACCCATCCCCTGAGCTACCTAAGGACCCAACGTGTGGGAGACCTGACAAAGACACCCCTACACCCTTTGGGGACCATCATGTAGATGGACATCAGTCAAAGTCCCTGCCTCTAAGCAGCATGAACCCTAATGCACACACAGACATCCTTCCAGACTTGAGTTTGTGACATGAGTACTCACCCCCTTGTGAGTGCTGTGCAGCCTTCAAGCGCCCATCCAGGTCTGGGTACGCCACCGCCAGGATACGTTGCATGAGGGGGGTCAGTGCCCGACGGGCACCCCTTCCACGTTGAGAGGTCTTTCCCAGCTGGGTCTCACAGATCTTACGCGCCCAGTGCCGCAAGTCCTCCCACCTCTTCTTGAAGTGGGTGCTCCATCAGTTGTAGACTGTGAGAAAACAGGGCTGATTGCAGAGGCCCCATAACTTTTTGCCCCCATTTTCCACTTTATGCTGGTGTTTTCCTGACTCTGATGGTGCCCTGGGTACTGCTAACCAGTCCCAGGGCCTGTGCTCTGTGTAAAATGGATATGCAAATTAGGCTAATTATAATTGGCTGAGTTAACCTACCTATAAGTCCCTAGTATATGGTAGGGCATGTAGGTTTAGGGACCACAGCATAGGTGGTGCACACCTAGGTGCATTGCTGAGGTGCCCAGTGTCATTTTAAAAGCAAGCCTGCCTTGCTGGCTGCTTTTAAATTAAAGTTATATGCAAATTCGACTTTGGAATTAAAGGTACTTCCAAAGTCTTAAACTACCTTATTTTTACATATAAGTCACCCCTAAGGTGTGCCCTATGTTCCCCTAGGGCTGGGTGCCATGTAACTATAAGCAGGGACTTTATAAAAATAGATTTATAAGCCCTGGTGAGGTAAAAACAGCCAAATTCGTTTTTCCCTCATTGAAGTAAATGGCCTTCATAGGCTAGAATGGGCAGACTTTATTTTAAATTTTAAAGTCTCCTTAAATGTTACATACCAAGAATTTGGTATCAAATTGATTGTTGTAATAAATCCCACAACTTCCAGTTGTTGGATTTAATATAACTTGTCCAGGTAAAAAGTTTAGACTTTACCTAAAAAGTTGCCAATTTTAGCTCTGCATTGTTTTTGCTGCTGTGCTCTGATTGGCCAGCCTGCAGCAGCTTCTGCCAGGCTGCCTTGATGAGGTGTGAAGTGGCCAGACTTCACACAAAGGAATGTGCTTGGGGGAGAGAATCTCCCCTCAGCAGATGGTGAGGCAGGAAGGGGGAGGGCTGCCAAACTGGTCTTCAAAGGCAGAGAAGGACATTTGCAGCACCCAGCAATACCCCCACATCCTGCAACCCCAGACAATTAGGTGCCCCCTTGATTAGATTAGGAGAGGGCAGGAGAGGGGTGTGTTTATGATTTTTAGCCACACCAGTGGGTGGGCTCAGCCAGATGTAACCTCCAAAAATCAGATTCATCCATGTTGGATTTTTAGAGACTGTTGCCTTCTGGGATGGATTTTTGCCACACTTCCCAGGAAGTGGTCATCACAGGGGGACGACCCTGTCCCTGATTGGAGAACCAGGGCCCCCCTGCTTTTCACCCAGGAGCAAGGATAAAACTGGCAGACCTGCACCCATGCCTCAGATCCCCACCAAATTTCAAGAAGAAAGAACTTAAGGAGAAGAAGGACTGCCCTGCTGGACCCCTGGCCTGCACCTGGAACCTGCACTCAGAAGGACTGCACCAGCTGCACACTTGGGCTTCACCACAAGAAGGACTTTGCCTGGCTTCAATTGGTTCAAGGAGGGACTCCCTGTTTGCTACAGGTGAAAAATTGCTAAACCAGAGTCCCCTGCACCAACTCCTGAAGAAAGCGACCAGCTGACCACTGTCCAGTGGCCAAAAAGGAGTTTGCGCCAGGTGCATTCTGGGAGTTGAAGTCCGCACCCCCCAAGGACCATCACAGAACTTCTGGACCCTTGGGGTGAGCTGTGGACCCCAAAAGAACCTTAAAAGAACATCTGGGTGAAGCCCCAGAAGTTTGGAAAAGATTTGAGAATTTTTGGAAAAAAGCTCCAGAGAGGGACCGACCCGCCGCGGAAATTCTAGCCGGCTTGCCTCAACCGCGACCCGGCCTGACTTCGTGGTTCGTCCCGGTAAAGAAAAACATCCAAAAAAGAGACTAAGTCCGAACGTAAAAAGTTGACCGGGACCTCCCAGCCATCGTATCCGAGAAGGGCTCCATGGACGTCGGATCAAGATCCAGGTTTACCCCGGTCGAAGGATTTTCATCTCGAAAAAACGACTAAGTCCGAAGGTAAAAGTCTCCACCGAGGAAACCCACATCGCGTATCCGGACAAGGGCTCCAGGAGGTCGGATTCAACTGGCAGGTTCGTCCCGGTGAAGAAAAACTTCAAAATAAAGACTAAGTCAGAAGGTAACTTTTTAACCGAGGCCTCCCGCGACCTGTAGCCGAGCAGGGCTCCATCGCGGTCGGCCTGAAAGTTTGACTTTGCCCCGGTCGAGGTGCAACCAGATGACCCGATTGGCGCTTTTTGTTTCTAAGCGCTAGAAAAGTAATAATTCTTTAAAAATTCATATCTCCGGTTCCCCTGAACCGATTTTAATTGTTTTTGTGTCATTTTAAAGATAAAAATATAAACTATTTTTATAAATTGGTTTTGGATTTTTAAACTGTTTCCTGTGTTTTATTTAATTACTGTTTTGTGATATTTGAATGCTTTACACTTTGTCTCCTAAGTTAAGCCTTGACGCTCGTTGCCAAGCTACCAAGGTTTGAGCTGGGATTAATTTACTGAGACCTAACTGTACCTATGTGGAGGTTAGTGGCTTGTTGCTAGGTGTAGGTACCTACCTGCCCTACCAATAACCCATTTTCCAACATAATTGGAAGCAGCGACGGGATCCTGTACTTGTGTTCAATATCACGTTACAGTTTTAGGTAAAACAAATTAAAAATCCTTTAAATTGTCCTAGTGCAAAAATTGTTTTTAATTTTTAATTTGGATTAATTTCAATTATTGAATTTTTGTAATTTTTCTAAATTCTTATTTCCAATTTTTGAAAAAAGTTTTTGTTGACACAAAACTAGGGAACCATGGAGCTTGATCTGGCTAGCCTACCCACACTGACAGTAGTCCAGCTTAGGGGGTTGTGTGTTGAAAGAGGGTTGCCTGCAACCACTGATCTCAGGAAGCAAATCCTGATCACATCCCTGACAGCATGGGCTGAGGCCCAAGAGGTAGAGTCAGAAGAAGCTCCAGAGGAGGAAGAAAAAGGGGAAGATGCTAACTCTAACCACTCAGGGGAGGGAAGGCATCTGAGCCTAAGTGAGGAAGAGGAAGAACGGTCCTCAGTAGACACAGTCACTAGGGGCAGACCCAAAGCTAGTGGTAGGAAGGGGGTCCCTTCAGGAGGAGAGAACCCATCCATCAGAGAAAGAGAGCTGGAGGCCCAGCTAGCATACATAGCTTTGGAAGCAGAGAAGCTGGCCCTAGAAAAGAAAAAGTGGGCATACAAAGAGAAAAGAGATGGAAGCAGCGATAAAGAAGCTGAGGTGTCCATGGGTGGGGAAGTTTGCCCCAGATTACCCAAGGGGGTGGTTCCTGCTTATGTAGAGGGGGATGACATAGATAAGTGGCTGGGGGCCTTTGAGAGGGCACTCCAAATGAGAAGGGTTAGGCCTCAATACTGGGGTTCCCTTTTGTGGGAGTTGGTCCCCAACTCAGGGAGGGATAGGCTTCTGACCTTAAGGGGGGAGGAGGCAGATTCATACCCTAGTATGAAGAGGTGCTTAGCCAAGAAGTTTGGTCTGACCCCAGAGCAATATAGAATGAAGTTCAGGGACACCCAGAAGGTCAGTACCCAGTCTTGGGTTGACTTTGTGGACATTTCACTAAAGGCACTAGAGGGCTGGATTATTGGTAACAAAGTAGATACTTATGAGGGGTTATACAATCTGATCATGAGAGAGCACATCTTGACCAATTGTATCCAAGAAAGGTTACGCCAGCATCTAGTGGACTCTAAGCAGACCAACCCTAGAGAGCTAGGGGAGGCAGCTGATGAGTGGTTGAGAACCAGGGTGGTTGTCAAGTCCCAGGGGGGAGACTCCAAGAAGGGGGGGGGGACAGGTCCCCAAAAACCTAACGAGGGAGGTGGTAAGCCCACCACAGAGACTCCCTCTGTACCCCAGAACCCTAAGAAGGAGGAGAATAAATCCCACTCCCACTCTGACAAGCAGAGACAGGGAGACCCAGGGTTAAAAAAACTCTTGGACAGTAGGGCTTGCTTTGACTGTCAGCAGACAGGTCACTTCAGAGGAGATGCAGCCTGTCCAAGGAAGGTGGTTAGCACTGGGCTGTCCAGTGTAGCCATAGAGAAGGATTCCTCAGATGATGAAGTCCTCCTAGCATTGTGCTGGGAGACAGGACCAGATGGTAAGCTGGTGATCCCTGAGGGTGGGAGTAGGCACTTCCACCACATTCAAGTGAATGGGATCCCTACCACTGGCCTGAGGGACACCTGTGCCAGTCACACTATAGTGAGTGACCGGTTAGTGACGCCAGACATGTATGTCCCAGGAAAGACAAAGAAAGTCAGGATAGCCACAGGGGAGGTCACCTCCAAACCTGTAGCCATAGTGCCCCTAGAGAGGGAGGGTATCCTTGACTGGATTAGGGTGGTAGTCAGTGCTGACCTTCCCCTAGATTGTATCCTGGGCAATGACCTCCCAGAGGTGAGTCTGGTCACAGATGGGGTGGTCGCCCAAGGCGCCCCCCCAACCCAAAGTCCTGGGGAGTCAGTCCCTACAGTTAGGAGACAGGGGTCCCCAAGAAAAGGAAAGAAGAAAAGGAAGGGTAGGCCACTCTTAAAGAGAGTTCCAGGGAGCCAAAGGCCTTCTGCCCCAGTAAGGGGGGAGCCCAGAGTTGGCACTGGTGAGGCCTCACCTGACCCCAAGGAAGTCCTGAGTAGTCAGGCAGCTGTCCAGATGCAAGGTGTTGCCCCTGCACTGACAGAAGGGAGAGTGGAAGGAGGGTGTCTGCCACAGGAGGTGGTAGCCCCCCACTCTAGACAGCAAGAGGGGTGCCAGGACCCCAAAGATGCCCGTAAAGCAGCTCAGCCACCTGTCAGTGGAGAGCTTAGGGTGTGGTTCTGGGTACTGACAGCTGTCAGTAGCCTCTGCTGGGTGCTAGCCTTCCTGGCAGCACTGTACTTGGCCTGGGAGGCAGACCCCAGGGCCAATAGCAAAGTAGGCCCCCTGACCCTATTGGTCATGGTGGGGTTGCTCAAGTGTTGGGTGACCTCTTTGGGTAAGCTAGGTGTTGCCCTAGCAAAGTTAGGAGTAGGGGAGGTGGGCACCTCACTACCCAAGTTGGCAGAGAGAGAGGAGGAAGACCCCCCTAGAGGGAAGTTTCAGTTTGAGTTGGGTCCTTTTACTGTTGGGATGGCTTCACTACCCAGAGGGAGTGACCCTGACAGGAGGATATAAGGCAGAGTAGGCCCTGCAAAGGGACAGCCAGTTTTCTTCACTGTCTTCCTCGCCTAACAAGCCAGGAAGACTCTCCCAGGGTTGGGCTGAGTCTCCTGGGCGTGTGGGCTGAGGGGGGGTTGTGTGAGAAAACAGGGCTGATTGCAGAGGCCCCATAACTTTTTGCCCCCATTTTCCACTTTATGCTGGTGTTTTCCTGACTCTGATGGTGCCCTGGGTACTGCTAACAAGTCCCAGGGCCTGTGCTCTGTGTAAAATGGATATGCAAATTAGGTTAATTATAATTGGCTAAGTTAACCTACCTATAAGTCCCTAGTATATGGTAGGACATGTAGGTTTAGGGACCACAGCAAAGGTGGTGCACACCTAGGTGCATTGCTGAGGTGCCCAGTGTCATTTTAAAAGCAAGCCTGCCTTGCTGGCTGCTTTTAAATTAAAGTTATATGCAAATTCGACTTTGGAATTAAAGGTACTTCCAAAGTCTTAAACTACCTTATTTTTACATATAAGTCACCCCTAAGGTGTGCCCTATGTGCCCCTAGGGCTGGGTGCCATGTAACTATAAGCAGGGACTTTATAAAAATAGATTTATAAGCCCTGGTGAGGTAAAAACAGCCAAATTCGTTTTTCCCTCATTGAAGTAAATGGCCTTCATAGGCTAGAATGGGCAGACTTTATTTAAAATTTTAAAGTCTCCTTAAATGTTACATACCAAGAATTTGGTATCAAATTGATTGTTGTAATAAATCCCACAACTTCCAGTTGTTGGATTTAATATAACTTGTCCAGGTAAAAAGTTTAGACTTTACCTAAAAAGTTGCCAATTTCAGCTCTGCATTGTTTTTGCTGCTGTGCTCTGATTGGCCAGCCTGCAGCAGCTTCTGCCAGGCTGCCTTGATGAGGTGTGAAGTGGCCAGACTTCACACAAAGGAATGTGCTTGGGGGAGAGAATCTCCCCTCAGCAGATGGTGAGGCAGGAAGGGGGAGGGCTGCCAAACTGGTCTTCAAAGGCAGAGAAGGACATTTGCAGCACCCAGCAACACCCCCACATCCTGCAACCCCAGACAATTAGGTGCCCCCTTGATTAGATTAGGAGAGGGCAGGAGAGGGGTGTGTTTATGATTTTTAGCCACACCAGTGGGTGGGCTCAGCCAGATGTAACCTCCAAAAATCAGATTCATCCATGTTGGATTTTTAGAGACTGTTGCCTTCTGGGATGGATTTTTGCCACACTTCCCAGGAGGGGGACGACCCTGTCCCTGATTGGAGAACCAGGGCCCCCCTGCTTTTCACCCAGGAGCAAGGATAAAACTGGCAGACCTGCACCCATGCCTCAGATCCCCACCAAATTTCAAGAAGAAAGAACTTAAGGAGAAGAAGGACTGCCCTGCTGGACCCCTGGCCTGCACCTGGAACCTGCACTCAGAAGGACTGCACCAGCTGCACACTTGGGCTTCACCACAAGAAGGACTTTGCCTGGCTTCAACTGGTTCAAGGAGGGACTCCCTGTTTGCTACAGGTGAAAAATTGCTAAACCAGAGTCCCCTGCACCAACTCCTGAAGAAAGCGACCAGCTGACCACTGTCCAGTGGCCAAAAAGGAGTTTGCGCCAGGTGCATTCTGGGAGTTGAAGTCCGCACCCCCCAAGGACCATCACAGAACTTCTGGACCCTTGGGGTGAGCTGTGGACCCCAAAAGAACCTTAAAAGAACATCTGGGTGAAGCCCCAGAAGTTTGGAAAAGATTTGAGAATTTTTGGAAAAAAGCTCCAGAGAGGGACCGACCCGCCGCGGAAATTCTAGCCGGCTTGCCTCAACTGCGACCCGGCCTGACTTCGTGGTTCGTCCCGGTAAAGAAAAACATCCAAAAAAGAGACTAAGTCCGAACGTAAAAAGTTGACCGGGACCTCCCAGCCATCGTATCCGAGAAGGGCTCCATGGACGTCGGATCAAGATCCAGGTTTTCCCCGGTCGAAGGATTTTCATCTCGAAAAAACGACTAAGTCCGAAGGTAAAAGTCTCCACCGAGGAAACCCACATCGCGTATCCGGACAAGGGCTCCAGGAGGTCGGATTCAACTGGCAGGTTCGTCCCGGTGAAGAAAAACTTCAAAATAAAGACTAAGTCAGAAGGTAACTTTTTAACCGAGGCCTCCCGCGACCTGTAGCCGAGCAGGGCTCCATCGCGGTCGGCCTGAAAGTTTGACTTTGCCCCGGTCGAGGTGCAACCAGATGACCCGATTGGCGCTTTTTGTTTCTAGGCGCTAGAAAAGTAATAATTCTTTAAAAATTCATATCTCCGGTTCCCCTGAACCGATTTTAATTGTTTTTGTGTCATTTTAAAGATAAAAATATAAACTATTTTTATAAATTGGTTTTGGATTTTTAAACTGTTTCCTGTGTTTTATTTAATTACTGTTTTGTGATATTTGAATGCTTTACACTTTGTCTCCTAAGTTAAGCCTTGACGCTCGTTGCCAAGCTACCAAGGTTTGAGCTGGGATTAATTTACTGAGACCTAACTGTACCTAGGTGGAGGTTAGTGGCTTGTTGCTAGGTGTAGGTACCTACCTGCCCTACCAATAACCCATTTTCCAACATAATTGGAAGCAGCGACGGGATCCTGTACTTGTGTTCAATATCACGTTACAGTTTTAGGTAAAACAAATTAAAAATCCTTTAAATTGTCCTAGTGCAAAAATTGTTTTTAATTTTTAATTTGGATTAATTTCAATTATTGAATTTTTGTAATTTTTCTAAATTCTTATTTCCAATTTTTGAAAAAAGTTTTTGTTGACACAAAACTAGGGAACCGTGGAGCTTGATCTGGCTAGCCTACCCACACTGACAGTAGTCCAGCTTAGGGGGTTGTGTGTTGAAAGAGGGTTGCCTGCAACCACTGATCTCAGGAAGCAAATCCTGATCACATCCCTGACAGCATGGGCTGAGGCCCAAGAGGTAGAGTCAGAAGAAGCTCCAGAGGAGGAAGAAAAAGGGGAAGATGCTAACTCTAACCACTCAGGGGAGGGAAGGCATCTGAGCCTAAGTGAGGAAGAGGAAGAACGGTCCTCAGTAGACACAGTCACTAGGGGCAGACCCAAAGCTAGTGGTAGGAAGGGGGTCCCTTCAGGAGGAGAGAACCCATCCATCAGAGAAAGAGAGCTGGAGGCCCAGCTAGCATACATAGCTTTGGAAGCAGAGAAGCTGGCCCTAGAAAAGAAAAAGTGGGCATACAAAGAGAAAAGAGATGGAAGCAGCGATAAAGAAGCTGAGGTGTCCATGGGTGGGGAAGTTTGCCCCAGATTACCCAAGGGGGTGGTTCCTGCTTATGTAGAGGGGGATGACATAGATAAGTGGCTGGGGGCCTTTGAGAGGGCACTCCAAATGAGAAGGGTTAGGCCTCAATACTGGGGTTCCCTTTTGTGGGAGTTGGTCCCCAACTCAGGGAGGGATAGGCTTCTGACCTTAAGGGGGGAGGAGGCAGATTCATACCCTAGTATGAAGAGGTGCTTAGCCAAGAAGTTTGGTCTGACCCCAGAGCAATATAGAATGAAGTTCAGGGACACCCAGAAGGTCAGTACCCAGTCTTGGGTTGACTTTGTGGACATTTCACTAAAGGCACTAGAGGGCTGGATTATTGGTAACAAAGTAGATACTTATGAGGGGTTATACAATCTGATCATGAAAGAGCACATCTTGACCAATTGTATCCAAGAAAGGTTACGCCAGCATCTAGTGGACTCTAAGCAGACCAACCCTAGAGAGCTAGGGGAGGCAGCTGATGAGTGGTTGAGAACCAGGGTGGTTGTCAAGTCCCAGGGGGGAGACTCCAAGAAGGGGGGGGGACAGGTCCCAAAAAACCTAACGAGGGAGGTGGTAAGCCCACCACAGAGACTCCCTCTGTACCCCAGAACCCTAAGAAGGAGGAGAGTAAATCCCACTCCCACTCTGACAAGCAGAGACAGGGAGACCCAGGGTTAAAAAAACTCTTGGACAGTAGGGCTTGCTTTGACTGTCAGCAGACAGGTCACTTCAGAGGAGATGCAGCCTGTCCAAGGAAGGTGGTTAGCACTGGGCTGTCCAGTGTAGCCATAGAGGAGGATTCCTCAGATGATGAAGTCCTCCTAGCATTGTGCTGGGAGACAGGACCAGATGGTAAGCTGGTGATCCCTGAGGGTGGGAGTAGGCACTTCCACCACATTCAAGTGAATGGGATCCCTACCACTGGCCTGAGGGACACCTGTGCCAGTCACACTATAGTGAGTGACCGGTTAGTGACGCCAGACATGTATGTCCCAGGAAAGACAAAGAAAGTCAGGATAGCCACAGGGGAGGTCACCTCCAAACCTGTAGCCATAGTGCCCCTAGAGAGGGAGGGTATCCTTGACTGGATTAGGGTGGTAGTCAGTGCTGACCTTCCCCTAGATTGTATCCTGGGCAATGACCTCCCAGAGGTGAGTCTGGTCACAGATGGGGTGGTCGCCCAAGGCGCCCCCCCAACCCAAAGTCCTGGGGAGTCAGTCCCTACAGTTAGGAGACAGGGGTCCCCAAGAAAAGGAAAGAAGAAAAGGAAGGGTAGGTGTAGGAAGTTGGCTCTGTATGTGCTATTTCAAAGTAAGGAATAGCATGCACAGAGTCCAAGGGTTCCCCTTAGAGGTAAAACAGTGGTAAAAATAGATAATACTAATGCTCTATTTTGTGGTAGTGTGGTCGAGCAGTAGGCTTATCCAAGGAGTAGTGTTAAGCATTTGTTGTACATACACATAGACAATAAATGAGGTACACACACTCAGAGACAAATCCAGCCAATAGGTTTTGTATAGAAAAATATCTTTTCTTAGTTTATTTTTAAGAACCACAGGTTCAAATTCTACATGTAATATCTCATTCGAAAGGTATTGCAGGTAAGTACTTTAGGAACTTCAAATCATCAAAATTGCATGTATACTTTTCAAGTTATTCACAAATAGCTGTTTTAAAAGTGGACACAGTGCAATTTTCACAGTTCCTGGGGGAGGTAAGTTTTTGTTAGTTTTACCAGGTAAGTAAGACACTTACAGGGCTTAGTTCTTGGTCCAAGGTAGCCGACCGTTGGGGGTTCAGAGCAACCCCAAAGTCACCACACCAGCAGCTCAGGGCCGGTCAGGTGCAGAGTTCAAAGTGGTGCCCAAAACACATAGGCTAGAATGGAGAGAAGGGGGTGCCCCGGTTCCGGTCTGCTTGCAGGTAAGTACCCGCGTCTTCGGAGGGCAGACCAGGGGGGTTTTGTAGGGCACCGGGGGGGACACAAGTCCACACAGAAATTTCACCCTCAGCAGCGCGGGGGCGGCCGGGTGCAGTGTAGAAACAAGCGTCGGGTTTTCAATGTTAGTCTAGGAGAGATCTCGGGATCTCTTCAGCGCTGCAGGCAGGCAAGGGGGGGATTCCTCGGGGAAACCTCCACTTGGGCAAGGGGGAGGGACTCCTGGGGGTCACTTCTCCAGTGAAAGTCCGGTCCTTCAGGTCCTGGGGGCTGCGGGTGCAGGGTCTCTCCCAGGCGTCGGGACTTTAGGTTCAAAGAGTCGCGGTCAGGGGAAGCCTCGGGATTCCCTCTGCAGGCGGCGCTGTGGGGGCTCAGGGGGGACAGGTTTTGGTACTCACAGTATCAGAGTAGTCCTGGGGTCCCTCCTGAGGTGTTGGATCGCCACCAGCCGAGTCGGGGTCGCCGGGTGCAGTGTTGCAAGTCTCACGCTTCTTGCGGGGAGCTTGCAGGGTTCTTTAAAGCTGCTGGAAACAAAGTTGCAGCTTTTCTTGGAGCAGGTCCGCTGTCCTCGGGAGTTTCTTGTCTTTTCGAAGCAGGGGCAGTCCTCAGAGGATGTCGAGGTCGCTGGTCCCTTTGGAAGGCGTCGCTGGAGCAGGATCTTTGGAAGGCAGGAGACAGGCCGGTGAGTTTCTGGAGCCAAGGCAGTTGTCGTCTTCTGGTCTTCCTCTGCGGGGGTTTTCAGCTAGGCAGTCCTTCTTCTTGTAGTTGCAGGAATCTAGTTTTTTAGGGTTCAGGGTAGCCCTTAAATACTAAATTTAAGGGCGTGTTTAGGTCTGGGGGGTTAGTAGCCAATGGCTACTAGCCCTGAGGGTGGGTACACCCTCTTTGTGCCTCCTCCCAAGGGGAGGGGGTCACAATCCTAACCCTATTGGGGGAATCCTCCATCTGCAAGATGGAGGATTTCTAAAAGTTAGAGTCACTTCAGCTCAGGACACCTTAGGGGCTGTCCTGACTGGCCAGTGACTCCTCCTTGTTTTTCTCATTATTTTCTCCGGCCTTGCCGCCAAAAGTGGGGCCTGGCCGGAGGGGGCGGGCAACTCCACTAGCTGGAGTGTCCTGCTGGGTTGGCACAAAGGAGGTGAGCCTTTGAGGCTCACCGCCAGGTGTGACAATTCCTGCCTGGGGGAGGTGTTAGCATCTCCACCCAGTGCAGGCTTTGTTACTGGCCTCAGAGTGACAAAGGCACTCTCCCCATGGGGCCAGCAACATGTCTCGGTTTGTGGCAGGCTGCTAAAACTAGTCAGCCTACACAGATAGTCGGTTAAGTTTCAGGGGGCACCTCTAAGGTGCCCTCTGTGGTGTATTTTACAATAAAATGTACACTGGCATCAGTGTGCATTTATTGTGCTGAGAAGTTTGATACCAAACTTCCCAGTTTTCAGTGTAGCCATTATGGTGCTGTGGAGTTCGTGTTTGACAAACTCCCAGACCATATACTCTTATGGCTACCCTGCACTTACAATGTCTAAGGTTTTGTTTAGACACTGTAGGGGTACCATGCTCATGCACTGGTACCCTCACCTATGGTATAGTGCACCCTGCCTTAGGGCTGTAAGGCCTGCTAGAGGGGTGTCTTACCTATACTGCATAGGCAGTGAGAGGCTGGCATGGCACCCTGAGGGGAGTGCCATGTCGACTTACTCGTTTTGTCCTCACTAGCACACACAAGCTGGCAAGCAGGGTGTCTGTGCTGAGTGAGAGGTCTCCAGGGTGGCATAAGACATGCTGCAGCCCTTAGAGACCTTCCTTGGCATCAGGGCCCTTGGTACTAGAAGTACCAGTTACAAGGGACTTATCTGGATGCCAGGGTGTGCCAATTGTGGATACAATGGTACATTTTAGGTGAAGGAACACTGGTGCTGGGGCCTGGTTAGCAGGGTCCCAGCACACTTCTCAGTCAAGTCAGCATCAGTATCAGGCAAAAAGTGGGGGGTAACTGCAACAGGGAGCCATTTCTTTACACAAGCCCCCCCCAGCCCACAGGCCAGGAGACTCAGCCCAAGCTGGGAGAGTCTTCCTAGTCTGTCAGGCGAGGAAGAGTAGGAGAAATCGGCTGGTTAGTTGCAGGGCCTACTCTGCCTTACATCCTTCTGTTCAGGTCATTCCCTTTGGGGAACTGACCTACTTCCACAGTGATAGGACCTAGTCTGAATTGCCTCTTGTCTGCCTCTTCAATGTCTCCACCCATTCTTTCTATTTTGGTCTTAGAGGTATCCACCTCTGCTGACCTTATCTTGGCCAGGGCTACCCCTAGCTTACCCAGAGAGGTTACCCAGAGCTGGAGTAACCCCACCATGACCAATAGGGTCAGGGGGCCTAACTTGCTATTTGGCATGGGGTCAGACCACCATGCTAAGGATAGTGCAGCCATAAAGGCTAACACCCAGCAGAGGCCACTGACAGCTGTCAGTGCCCAGAACCACACCTTTAGCTCTTCACCTAAAAGGGAAGGGGCTAAGTTACAGGCCTCTTTGGGTTCAGGTTGCCTGTCTGCTGTATTAGAGTGGGGGGTTACCACATCTTGTAGTAAACACCCTTCTTCCACTCTTTCTTCTGTTAGCTGAGGAGCCACCCACTCAGGTTTAACAGTTGCCTGTCTAGCCAGGACTTCTTGTGGGTCAGGTTGGACTTTATCAGGGCCATTTTTGGAGTTCTCCCCTACTGGAGCAGAATCTCCTTGGCTTGCTGTAACCTTGGCTAAAGGTTGTCCACCCTTCCTACTCTGTTTTCTTTTCTTCTTCTTCTGGGGCCTGCTTGCATTTACTGCAGAGGCAGGACTTCCAGAATCCTTGGGAGAGGACTGGCACTGGACCAGTTCCTCTCTTGGGCTCTGACTAACCTCTGGGTAGTCATTTCCAAGGAGACAATCAAGGGGGAGGTCTGTACTGACTACTACCCTTCTCCAGCTAAGAGTGCCACCCACTTCTATGGGCACTAAAGCCACAGGCCTCTTAGTGACCCTGTCTAGGCTAACTCTTACCCTGGCAGTCTCACCTGGGATGTACTGGTTTGAGAGCACCAGCCTGTCATGCACAATAGTGTGACTGGCACAAGTGTCTCTCAGGGCAGTGGTTGGGATTCCATTCACCAGTAGGTGGTGGAAGTGTCTACTTCCCTCTGGAATCTCCAACTCACCTGTTGGGCCCTGTTTCCAGTTGAAGGCTAGGAAGACCTCCTCATCTGAGGAGTCATCTCCCATGGCTACACTGGTTACCCCTGGAATTTTGTTCTGGGGTTTGTTTTTGGGACAAGAAGTGTCCTTGGTGTGGTGCCCAGACTGTTTACAGTTGTGGCACCATGCCTTAGTGGCATCCCAGTTCTTACCCTGGTACCCACCTTTGTTTTGGGTTGTGTCTTGGGGCCCACCCACCTGTTCTGGTTTTTGGGGGCCTACAGAGGACTCTTTTTCTTTGTTTCTAGTGTCACCCACTTTCTCCTGGGGAGTTTTTGTAACCCCTTTCTTTTGGTCACCCCCAGTGGAAGTTTTGGTTACCCTAGTCTTGACCCAGTGGTCTGCCTTCTTTCCCAATTCTTGGGGAGAAATTGGACCTAGGTCTACCAGATACTGATGCAACTTTTCATTGAAGCAGTTACTTAAAATGTGTTCTTTCATAAACAAATTATAAAGCCCAACATAGTCACACACTTCATTTCCAGTTAACCAACCATCTAGTGTTTTTACTGAGTAGTCTACAAAATCAACCCAGGTCTGGCTCGAGGATTTTTGAGCCCCCCTGAATCTAATTCTATACTCCTCAGTGGAGAATCCAAAGCCCTCAATCAGGGTACCCTTCATGAGGTCATAAGATTCTGCATCTTTTCCAGAGAGTGTGAGGAGTCTATCCCTACACTTTCCAGTGAACATTTCCCAAAGGAGAGCACCCCAGTGAGATCTGTTTACTTTTCTGGTTACACAAGCCCTCTCAAAAGCTGTGAACCATTTGGTGATGTCATCACCATCTTCATATTTTGTTACAATCCCTTTGGGGATTTTTAGGATGTCAGGAGAATCTCTGACCCTATTTAAGTTGCTGCCACCATCGATGGGACCTAGGCCCATCTCTTTTCTTTCCCTTTCTATGGCTAGGAGCTGCTTTTCCAAAGCCAATCTTTTGACCACCCTGGCTAACAGGGGGTCATCTTCACTGAGAGCATCCTCAGTGATTTCAGAAATGTGGGACCCTCTTGTGAGGGACTCACCATTTCTGACTAACACAGTTGGAGACAGGACTTGAGGGGTCCTGTTCTCCCTATTTAGGACTGGAGGAGGGACATTGGCCTCCAAGTCACTAATTTCTTCCTCTGTGATGTCATCATCAGAGGGGTTGGCTTTTTCAAACTCTGCCAACAGCTCCTGGAGCTGAATTTTGGTAGGTCTGGAGCCAATGGTTATTTTTTTGATATTACAGAGAGACCTTAGCTCCCTCATCTTAAGATGGAGGTAAGGTGTGGTGTCGAGTTCCACCACATTCATCTCTGTATCAGACATTATTTTGCTAAAAGTTGGAAGACTTTTTAAAGAATCTAACACTGTTTCTAGAATCTAATTTCAAACTTTTAACAAACTTTTAAACTCTAAAAGAAAATGCTAAACAGGGACTTAACACACAAGGCCCTAGCAGGACTTTTAAGAATTTAGAAAAATTTCAAATTGCAAAAATGAATTTCTAATGACAATTTTGGAATTTGTCGTGTGATCAGGTATTGGCTGAGTAGTCCAGCAAATGCAAAGTCTTGTACCCCACCGCTGATCCACCAATGTAGGAAGTTGGCTCTGTATGTGCTATTTCAAAGTAAGGAATAGCATGCACAGAGTCCAAGGGTTCCCCTTAGAGGTAAAACAGTGGTAAAAATAGATAATACTAATGCTCTATTTTGTGGTAGTGTGGTCGAGCAGTAGGCTTATCCAAGGAGTAGTGTTAAGCATTTGTTGTACATACACATAGACAATAAATGAGGTACACACACTCAGAGACAAATCCAGCCAATAGGTTTTGTATAGAAAAATATCTTTTCTTAGTTTATTTTTAAGAACCACAGGTTCAAATTCTACATGTAATATCTCATTCGAAAGGTATTGCAGGTAAGTACTTTAGGAACTTCAAATCATCAAAATTGCATGTATACTTTTCAAGTTATTCACAAATAGCTGTTTTAAAAGTGGACACAGTGCAATTTTCACAGTTCCTGGGGGAGGTAAGTTTTTGTTAGTTTTACCAGGTAAGTAAGACACTTACAGGGCTTAGTTCTTGGTCCAAGGTAGCCCACCGTTGGGGGTTCAGAGCAACCCCAAAGTCACCACACCAGCAGCTCAGGGCCGGTCAGGTGCAGAGTTCAAAGTGGTGCCCAAAACACATAGGCTAGAATGGAGAGAAGGGGGTGCCCCGGTTCCGGTCTGCTTGCAGGTAAGTACCCGCGTCTTCGGAGGGCAGACCAGGGGGGTTTTGTAGGGCACCGGGGGGGACACAAGTCCACACAGAAATTTCACCCTCAGCAGCGCGGGGGCGGCCGGGTGCAGTGTAGAAACAAGCGTCGGGTTTTCAATGTTAGTCTAGGAGAGATCTCGGGATCTCTTCAGCGCTGCAGGCAGGCAAGGGGGGGATTCCTCGGGGAAACCTCCACTTGGGCAAGGGGGAGGGACTCCTGGGGGTCACTTCTCCAGTGAAAGTCCGGTCCTTCAGGTCCTGGGGGCTGCGGGTGCAGGGTCTCTCCCAGGCGTCGGGACTTTAGGTTCAAAGAGTCGCGGTCAGGGGAAGCCTCGGGATTCCCTCTGCAGGCGGCGCTGTGGGGGCTCAGGGGGACAGGTTTTGGTACTCACAGTATCAGAGTAGTCCTGGGGTCCCTCCTGAGGTGTTGGATCGCCACCAGCCGAGTCGGGGTCGCCGGGTGCAGTGTTGCAAGTCTCACGCTTCTTGCGGGGAGCTTGCAGGGTTCTTTAAAGCTGCTGGAAACAAAGTTGCAGCTTTTCTTGGAGCAGGTCCGCTGTCCTCGGGAGTTTCTTGTCTTTTCGAAGCAGGGGCAGTCCTCAGAGGATGTCGAGGTCGCTGGTCCCTTTGGAAGGCGTCGCTGGAGCAGGATCTTTGGAAGGCAGGAGACAGGCCGGTGAGTTTCTGGAGCCAAGGCAGTTGTCGTCTTCTGGTCTTCCTCTGCGGGGGTTTTCAGCTAGGCAGTCCTTCTTCTTGTAGTTGCAGGAATCTAGTTTTTTAGGGTTCAGGGTAGCCCTTAAATACTAAATTTAAGGGCGTGTTTAGGTCTGGGGGGTTAGTAGCCAATGGCTACTAGCCCTGAGGGTGGGTACACCCTCTTTGTGCCTCCTCCCAAGGGGAGGGGGTCACAATCCTAACCCTATTGGGGGAATCCTCCATCTGCAAGATGGAGGATTTCTAAAAGTTAGAGTCACTTCAGCTCAGGACACCTTAGGGGCTGTCCTGACTGGCCAGTGACTCCTCCTTGTTTTTCTCATTATTTTCTCCGGCCTTGCCGCCAAAAGTGGGGCCTGGCCGGAGGGGGCGGGCAACTCCACTAGCTGGAGTGTCCTGCTGGGTTGGCACAAAGGAGGTGAGCCTTTGAGGCTCACCGCCAGGTGTGACAATTCCTGCCTGGGGGAGGTGTTAGCATCTCCACCCAGTGCAGGCTTTGTTACTGGCCTCAGAGTGACAAAGGCACTCTCCCCATGGGGCCAGCAACATGTCTCGGTTTGTGGCAGGCTGCTAAAACTAGTCAGCCTACACAGATAGTCGGTTAAGTTTCAGGGGGCACCTCTAAGGTGCCCTCTGTGGTGTATTTTACAATAAAATGTACACTGGCATCAGTGTGCATTTATTGTGCTGAGAAGTTTGATACCAAACTTCCCAGTTTTCAGTGTAGCCATTATGGTGCTGTGGAGTTCGTGTTTGACAAACTCCCAGACCATATACTCTTATGGCTACCCTGCACTTACAATGTCTAAGGTTTTGTTTAGACACTGTAGGGGTACCATGCTCATGCACTGGTACCCTCACCTATGGTATAGTGCACCCTGCCTTAGGGCTGTAAGGCCTGCTAGAGGGGTGTCTTACCTATACTGCATAGGCAGTGAGAGGCTGGCATGGCACCCTGAGGGGAGTGCCATGTCGACTTACTCGTTTTGTCCTCACTAGCACACACAAGCTGGCAAGCAGGGTGTCTGTGCTGAGTGAGAGGTCTCCAGGGTGGCATAAGACATGCTGCAGCCCTTAGAGACCTTCCTTGGCATCAGGGCCCTTGGTACTAGAAGTACCAGTTACAAGGGACTTATCTGGATGCCAGGGTGTGCCAATTGTGGATACAATGGTACATTTTAGGTGAAGGAACACTGGTGCTGGGGCCTGGTTAGCAGGGTCCCAGCACACTTCTCAGTCAAGTCAGCATCAGTATCAGGCAAAAAGTGGGGGGTAACTGCAACAGGGAGCCATTTCTTTACAGTAGGCCACTCTTAAAGAGAGTTCCAGGGAGCCAAAGGCCTTCTGCCCCAGTAAGGGGGGAGCCCAGAGTTGGCACTGGTGAGGCCTCACCTGACCCCAAGGAAGTCCTGAGTAGTCAGGCAGCTGTCCAGATGCAAGGTGTTGCCCCTGCACTGACAGAAGGGAGAGTGGAAGGAGGGTGTCTGCCACAGGAGGTGGTAGCCCCCCACTCTAGACAGCAAGAGGGGTGCCAGGACCCCAAAGATGCCCGTAAAGCAGCTCAGCCACCTGTCAGTGGAGAGCTTAGGGTGTGGTTCTGGGTACTGACAGCTGTCAGTAGCCTCTGCTGGGTGCTAGCCTTCCTGGCAGCACTGTACTTGGCCTGGGAGGCAGACCCCTGGGCCAATAGCAAAGTAGGCCCCCTGACCCTATTGGTCATGGTGGGGTTGCTCAAGTGTTGGGTGACCTCTTTGGGTAAGCTAGGTGTTGCCCTAGCAAAGTTAGGAGTAGGGGAGGTGGGCACCTCACTACCCAAGTTGGCAGAGAGAGAGGAGGAAGACCCCCCTAGAGGGAAGTTTCAGTTTGAGTTGGGTCCTTTTACTGTTGGGATGGCTTCACTACCCAGAGGGAGTGACCCTGACAGGAGGATATAAGGCAGAGTAGGCCCTGCAGAAGGGACAGCCAGTTTTCTTCACTGTCTTCCTCGCCTAACAAGCCAGGAAGACTCTCCCAGGGTTGGGCTGAGTCTCCTGGGCGTGTGGGCTGGGGGGGGGTTGTGTGAGAAAACAGGGCTGATTGCAGAGGCCCCATAACTTTTTGCCCCCATTTTCCACTTTATGCTGGTGTTTTCCTGACTCTGATGGTGCCCTGGGTACTGCTAACAAGTCCCAGGGCCTGTGCTCTGTGTAAAATGGATATGCAAATTAGGTTAATTATAATTGGCTAAGTTAACCTACCTATAAGTCCCTAGTATATGGTAGGGCATGTAGGCTTAGGGACCACAGCATAGGTGGTGCACACCTAGGTGCATTGCTGAGGTGCCCAGTGTCATTTTAAAAGCAAGCCTGCCTTGCTGGCTGCTTTTAAATTAAAGTTATATGCAAATTCGACTTTGGAATTAAAGGTACTTCCAAAGTCTTAAACTACCTTATTTTTACATATAAGTCACCCCTAAGGTGTGCCCTATGTGCCCCTAGGGCTGGGTGCCATGTAACTATAAGCAGGGACTTTATAAAAATAGATTTATAAGCCCTGGTGAGGTAAAAACAGCCAAATTCGTTTTTCCCTCATTGAAGTAAATGGCCTTCATAGGCTAGAATGGGCAGACTTTATTTAAAATTTTAAAGTCTCCTTAAATGTTACATACCAAGAATTTGGTATCAAATTGATTGTTGTAATAAATCCCACAACTTCCAGTTGTTGGATTTAATATAACTTGTCCAGGTAAAAAGTTTAGACTTTACCTAAAAAGTTGCCAATTTCAGCTCTGCATTGTTTTTGCTGCTGTGCTCTGATTGGCCAGCCTGCAGCAGCTTCTGCCAGGCTGCCTTGATGAGGTGTGAAGTGGCCAGACTTCACACAAAGGAATGTGCTTGGGGGAGAGAATCTCCCCTCAGCAGATGGTGAGGCAGGAAGGGGGAGGGCTGCCAAACTGGTCTTCAAAGGCAGAGAAGGACATTTGCAGCACCCAGCAACACCCCCACATCCTGCAACCCCAGACAATTAGGTGCCCCCTTGATTAGATTAGGAGAGGGCAGGAGAGGGGTGTGTTTATGATTTTTAGCCACACCAGTGGGTGGGCTCAGCCAGATGTAACCTCCAAAAATCAGATTCATCCATGTTGGATTTTTAGAGACTGTTGCCTTCTGGGATGGATTTTTGCCACACTTCCCAGGAAGTGGTCATCACAGGGGGACGACCCTGTCCCTGATTGGAGAACCAGGGCGCCCCTGCTTTTCACCCAGGAGCAAGGATAAAACTGGCAGACCTGCACCCACGCCTCAGATCCCCACCAAATTTCAAGAAGAAAGAACTTAAGGAGAAGAAGGACTGCCCTGCTGGACCCCTGGCCTGCACCTGGAACCTGCACTCAGAAGGACTGCACCAGCTGCACACTTGGGCTTCACCACAAGAAGGACTTTGCCTGGCTTCAACTGGTTCAAGGAGGGACTCCCTGTTTGCTACAGGTGAAAAATTGCTAAACCAGAGTCCCCTGCACCAACTCCTGAAGAAAGCGACCAGCTGACCACTGTCCAGTGGCCAAAAAGGAGTTTGCGCCAGGTGCATTCTGGGAGTTGAAGTCCGCACCCCCCAAGGACCATCACAGAACTTCTGGACCCTTGGGGTGAGCTGTGGACCCCAAAAGAACCTTAAAAGAACATCTGGGTGAAGCCCCAGAAGTTTGGAAAAGATTTGAGAATTTTTGGAAAAAAGCTCCAGAGAGGGACCGACCCACCGCGGAAATTCTAGCCGGCTTGCCTCAACTGCGACCCGGCCTGACTTCGTGGTTCGTCCCGGTAAAGAAAAACATCCAAAAAAGAGACTAAGTCCGAACGTAAAAAGTTGACCGGGACCTCCCAGCCATCGTATCCGAGAAGGGCTCCATGGACGTCGGATCAAGATCCAGGTTTACCCCGGTCGAAGGATTTTCATCTCGAAAAAACGACTAAGTCCGAAGGTAAAAGTCTCCACCGAAGAAACCTACATCGCGTATCCGGACAAGGGCTCCAGGAGGTCGGATTCAACTGGCAGGTTCGTCCCGGTGAAGAAAAACTTCAAAATAAAGACTAAGTCAGAAGGTAACTTTTTAACCGAGGCCTCCCGCGACCTGTAGCCGAGCAGGGCTCCATCGCGGTCGGCCTGAAAGTTTGACTTTGCCCCGGTCGAGGTGCAACCAGATGACCCAATTGGCGCTTTTTGTTTCTAAGCGCTAGAAAAGTAATAATTCTTTAAAAATTCATATCTCCGGTTCCCCTGAACCGATTTTAATTGTTTTTGTGTCATTTTAAAGATAAAAATATAAACTATTTTTATAAATTGGTTTTGGATTTTTAAACTGTTTCCTGTGTTTTATTTAATTACTGTTTTGTGATATTTGAATGCTTTACACTTTGTCTCCTAAGTTAAGCCTTGATGCTCGTTGCCAAGCTACCAAGGGTTGAGCTGGGATTAATTTACTGAGACCTAACTGTACCTATGTGGAGGTTAGTGGCTTGTTGCTAGGTGTAGGTACCTACCTGCCCTACCAATAACCCATTTTCCAACATAGACCCCCAGGATCCGCACCTCCTTGGCAATGGCATGCTAAAGTGCCCTCTTCTGGTGGGCGTGACACAGAAATGGAACACAGAGATCAGGCACTTGCAAGATAGGTACAGCTGGCTATTCGTCCACTATGGGGCAGACAGTACTGTCAGAATTACAGGACATACGCACGCAGCATGCCATGCACTGTGGCCCATGCAGGCTCAGAGGTGCACACAAATGTTCTTACAACACCATCCATTACACCCAAACAGTGCACCCCAAACCTAGACTCACCTGTACCTCTGGCCGTCCATAGAGTTTTGCGTGCAGGGGCAAGAGCCAGTCCACTAGCCTCTCAAGTTCCTCCTGGTTGAAGGCCAGGGCCCTTTCCCTTGCAACACGAGTCACATCCATGACCAGAGGCAGGACACAGCAATACACATAGTGGAGTACCTGTCCGCACAAGACCAGGGAGTGAAATGAAGTATAGATGATGATTTTGCGTATGTACCGCGGCGGTGTGCACCGTCACCGCCGGCGGCGATCATGATACGCCAGGATTCCCCATTGGCATTCATAATAACCAATGATGGTGCGAACGGCGGTAAACACCGCCTTGCGCTGTTACGTCAACCGCTAGTGGTATGAGGTCACTTCCACAACGACAGGCCTGGATTACAGTGGGCAGACATTTTGGCAGTAACTACACATCTATAAATAAAATTGTGCACAATGCAGGCCCTACTTGCCACATGAAGCACCTATGCATGTGACCATTTCGTAATATAACACACATGAAACACACTGTTCCCTCATTGAGGTGTAGATGTAGTTTTGTCAAGAACTTGTTATTGTTGAGTCACTACAATGAAGTATGTAGTGCACAACTGATGACAAGGTGTGCCTATGTATGTGTGTTCATCACACCTTTTTGATATCACTCGTAGGTACCGACCCTTGTGGCGAGGAAGGGCACCATCGGTGTACAGACTACTTGTGGATATGAGGACCATGGTGGAGTGTCACATCATAATCAATTACAGACTCACCTGTGCAACAATTCAGGAACTTTGTGCATTACTGGATCCTGCACTAACTCCGGGAAATGGTAATCAGCATGCCATTCCCTGCTGAAGTGCAGGTGCTCTCCGCACTCCATTTCCTGGCCACGGGATCATTTAAAGTGACTGTGGGCATGGGTGCTGGATTTTCACAGCCAATATTCAGCATGGTACTGACCAGATTTCTAAATGCATTTGTACTACACCTGCAGTCCTATGTGAGATTTCCCCAAAGAACTGACCTCCCTGCCATCAAGTCTGATTTATATGCCTTTGCCAACATACCCCATTTGATAGGTGCCATCGATGGCACCCACATACCGATCATACCCCCAAGAGTCAGTGAACAGGTGTACAGAAACAGAAAGAACCTTCATCCAATTGGTATGTACTGCAGACCAGTACATCTCACATGGGAATGCCATGTCCCCAGGTTCAGTCCATGATTCCTTTGTGCTGAGGAACAGTAGTGCGCCACAGAAGATGGAACAGCTACAGGAGGACAGAGGGTGGATCATAGGTAAGTGTTTCTGTCACTAACTGACACATAGCAGACAGCCAGGCTGTCTGTCTAAGCGGCTTGACAATGACTATTCTGTATTGCACCATTTTCTAGGTGATTCCGGCTATCCAACCTTGCGTTGGCTCCTGACACCAGTGAGGAATCCTAGGACAGATGCAGAGAGGAATTACAATGAGGCCCATGGGCGTACTAGGAGGGTGATAGAGCTCACAATAGGTCTCCTGATGGCTAGATTTCGTTGTCTACATATCTCTGGGGGTTCCCTGGCCTATGCGCTGAAAAGGTGTGTAGAATAGTGGTGGACTGCTGCATTCTGCACAACGTGGCTGTGAGAAATTCTATCCCCCTCTTGGATGTGGATGGTGCTGTAAATCCTGACCAGCTTCCTCAGAGAGGGGATGAGAGTGATGGTGAGGATGAGGAAGGGGAAGATGTCAATTCAGGACCCAACTGATACAATTCTACTTCCAGTAACTATGTGGGACGAAGGGCTGACACATACTGTCAGTGTGCTTTGTCATCTGGGTGGGGGGTGAATCTGATATGTGAAACAGGGTCCAGTTCTTCATGGTACATATTGAAATCTAGTGCATTTACTTTGGGCCCACATTTAGGCACACAGGGGTCCTTTCATGCAACGATTTGACAATAACGTGGTTATCAGCTAGATGCATCCACACTTCATTTTGTTCACGTTTTAACACAGGGGACAGTGTTACAGGTGTGATATGTGTTTTTGTGGTGGCAGGGAGTGGATAGGGCTATTTACAGTGATGGCAAGTCATAAGGGGTGGATGTCCTCAATGCCAACATGGTGGCAGCCTTGTTGGTAGTATTGATGGGTCCATCATTTCTTACATTAGCACATATTGCCTATTTGCAATGTGTGGTGGTTGATTGAGTGGGATGGTTGCTGTGCAGATTGTTGCTGAGTTACTTCTTTGCTGGGGTTCCAGTTCCATATCTTGGCCTGAGGGTCCGTTTGGGCGCCTGCTGTTGATCTTGAGGGGATGACATGGTTGGCCCTTGGGTTTCCTGTGAGGGTAGTTCATGTGATGTTTCTGATGATGGAGTAATTGCAAGGTTGGTGTCTGGTGCTGTAGTGGGGGCCTCCTGTCCTGTGTGGGTCTCAGACTGGGTTTGTACCAGCTGCAGCAGTGCTCCTGCTATCTGGTCATTGTGGCATTGTGCTGTTTCCATGGGTATGCTGGTAGGCCCCAATACCTCAGATATCACGTCCTGGGCTGCTGCATCCATAATGTGGCCTCCCCTCTGGCTCACTGAGGCCCTAGCACTTGCCCTAGCCCCCGTGCTGTGTCCCCTGCACAGGTATGGCAATACCACTTGTACTGGGGCCCTCACCTTCTTGCACGTTGGGAGTGGGAGACTGTGGCCTCTGTACCTGTGTTCCACCAGTCTGTGGCCTAGATACACTGGTGTGAGACGCTTGCCCTGGGCTGCTGTTCTTGACTGGGTGATAGGGGTGTCAGTGGTATCCTGGGGGGGCTGCTGCATGGTGACAGTCCAGGACTGTCTGAGGGGCCTGCCTGCTCATCAGTGTCCAGGGATCCTTTACCAGGGTCCTGTGAGGTGCCTCTGTCTCCATGGGGGTCACTGGCACTCCTTGTCCCGTCCTTGAGGGTGGCATGGGGGTGGTGCCTGTTTGGGGACATAGACATGTCTGTTACAAATGCATGAACGTCTGGGGTGCACAGGACTGGGCTATTTTGTGCTGGTGTTACTTTCTGTGGCCATCCAGGTTGCCTTTCTCAGGTTTACACTGCATTTTGCTTCAGGTGTGGGGTTGCATGGGGGGTGTAGTTCCATTGTGGATCCTTGCAGGGGTAGGTGGCTGTGCACAGGGTGAGGGATGCAGATCTGTTAGTGGGTTTGTGGTCAAGCGGGGGGTGGATTCAGTCACTGTTGTCTGGGTGGGGTATTGGTCCTGGTGGGTGTGGGTGGGGTGGTGCATGCATTAAATGTATGGTGTATATGGGGTAAATGTGGACAACTTACCCAAGTCCATTCCTCCAGTGAGTCCCTCAGGGTGCAGGATGACCAGTACCTTTTCCTCCCAGTCGGTGTATTCGGGTGGTGTTGGTGGCGTTCCTCCCCCAGTCTTCTGGACTGCAATGTGGTGCCTTGATGCCATGCCCCTGACCTTCCCACGCAGGTCGTTCCATCTCTTCCTGTGTCCCACTCCATTGACCCTGTTCACAATGGTCTGCCATAGCTCCATCTTCCTTGCGATGGGTGTGTGCTGCACCTCGGCCCGAATATTTGTGGCTCCACCTTCAGGATCTAATCCACCATGGTCCTTAACTCTCTTTCTGTGAAGCATGGATGTTTGGGGGGTAACATGGTGAGTGTGGTGAATGGTTTCGGGGCTGGAAACACGGTGAGGGTGCTCTTCTGTGGGTCGGTGTGCATCTCGTGTATGGTAGCGTTCGCTGTCTGCTTCTGGTGCTCTCCATCTTCTTTGGCCTGGTTTTGTTGCAAAGGTTTGTGGGGTGTGTCTTGGAGTGTTTTACGGGGTTATGACTGTGTGTCAGGTGTGTGGGTTCCACACTTATCCAATGTGTGCACTTCTTGCTGTTATGTCCACTTGCCGCCCTGGTCATCTGGCCTCCACTGTCTGCCAAGGCGATTTGTGCATCATTATTTGGAGGGCGGGATGTGGGTGTGCTTGGCGGTGGCGGGGTGGGGAGGTCCAGCATTCCTGCTGACAAGGTTGTAGCGGGGACTGGTGGTCTGGTGATTTTTGGCGGGGTGGGAACTTTCGTTAATTATATGGCAGGTTTCCATTCACCGCCAACAACGGCCTTCTGTTCACTGCCGCCACGGTGGTCGGCGGTGTTTACCTCTGTGTTCATAATGACTGCCTATGTCTCTAACCTGAAATGTGGTCCCAAATGTTTTATTACAACATAAGTGACACTGGACCCTCAAGTCATTTACCTTTCTTTGTTGCAAAGTACTCCACCAAGCTCTCTGCTTCCTCCTGGATCCGCGCTTCTAAATTTTTCTTCCCAAGTCCAAGATTCTTCAGGGTCATCAGTCCAAAGCGTCTCTGCTGCTTCCAGTTGTGTCCAGAAGAAAATAGAACTCCTAAGGAATTAAATATAACAATGTTATACCCCTGAATTTAGCTATAACATCCCTGAATTCTTTGGATACAGAAAAATCCACAAATAGGTTGTTACAGTGGGGAAAAGACAAGCAAGAGAGTTGTGAGGGTCAGGCCCCAATAGTACCCCAAAAACCATATCCAAAGATTCCACTGGTCTGTGCCCATAATTTTGGAAAATGTGCCCACACTAGGAAATTCATGTCCTGAGTCTCACGCATCCTTGTTTAATAAAGTCACACATTGGGTTGGGAAGTTTTTGGGGCAGAGGCCTGATATTTTTAAGGATATTATAACTGTGATACGGGTCCCTTGGGTTGGCACATCGCCTAAAACTTTGCAGGGGGATTGTATAATTATAAATTTAGAACACCCCGGATAGCCAATATCTTGCACCATCATCTCTCAACCACAATGCAATCTATAGGATTTATAAAAGTCAAACGTTTAACTGAGTTTATTTTACCTCCAGCCCCTCTTAAATTTCCCGATTCAAATCATCCTGAAGTACAGAATCCCAGTCATTCAGGTGTACCCGAGCTACATGATACTGTCCTGACGCTGTCTAATAGGTATGAGCCCTTGGTTTCTCTAGAGCAATTAGAGTGACCATTAGTAACAAGGGGCCAGATATAAAAAGGGTTTTGTGACTCGCAAACGGCGAAAAACGCCGTTTGCGAGGCGCAAAAGCCTCTCCGGTATGCAGAAATGCATTTTGCGAGTCGGATCCGACTCGCAAAATGCATTTCCGACTCGCAAATAGGAAGGGGTGTTCCGTTCGTATTTGCGACTCTCATGGCTATGCAATTTAATTTTCGCGGTCGCAAATGAAATCGCAGTTACCATCCACTTGAAGTGGATGGTAACCCAGTCGCAAATGGGAAGGGGTCCCCATGGGACCCCTTCCCCTTTGTGAATCGAAACAATAATAATTTTTCAGAGCAGGTAGTGGTCCTATGGACCACTGCCTGCTCTGAAAAATACCGAAACAAAAGTTTTTTTTTTTTTTTTTCTAAGTGCAGCACGTTTTCCTTTAAGGAAAACGGGCTGCAGATAGAAAAAAAAAAACTGCTTTATTAAAAAGCAGTCACGGACATGGTGGTCTGCTGTCTCCAGCAGGCCACCATCCCAGTGTGTGCCCATACTCGCAATGGGGTCGCAAACTGCGACCCACCTCATTAATATTAATGAGGTGGGTCTTTGCGACCCCATTGCGAGTTGCAGAAGGTGTCTGAGACACCTTTCTGCATAGCAAATTGCGACTTGCAATTTGCGAGTCACATGGACTCGCAAATTGCAAGTCGCAATTTTCATTTTTGCTACATCTGGCCCAAGGTCCCACTCAGAGGAGAACTCCGAGATAAATATATCACACAAGCCTTACCTGCAATCTGAGGGAGTTCCCAGTATACCAGGCACAACGGTTTCAGGGATTATTTCCTGGAATGTGGCAGGATTGAAGTCAAAAATAGGAAACCCTGATTGGCTGGGACTAGTGACAACTAGTCTTGTTATCTGTTGTCAAGAGACATGGCTCATAGAACCGCCGCATGTTAATGGCTACACTACATAAAGTGTTCCTGCAACTAAATCCCCCGCGAGTAGGCCCAAGGGAGGATTAGCCACCTTTGTATCTGTAATGGCAAGGGGTGTGGAGGTGCGTGTAATGGGCACATCCCCCTATTTTTTGGTTCTAACTTTGAAAGTTTTTGAGCCATTTGATGTGTTGCTGATTAATTATTACAATAATAACTTTGACCATTCGGACACTAGTGTGACTGATAGCCTTGAAATGATAATACATCAGGCCTTGAACACAAGTAAGAAGGATTTAAGAATAATTTGGGCTGGAGATTTTGACATCCATTGTTGTGAATTAGAGCTTTCAGATTGCTGTGGGCTCTATGACGAAAATGATTGTCCCATTCAACATTTCAAACATTCCCCCTATGGGAACGCTTTAAATTGTTTGATAGTAGCCAATTTTTTGGTCTTCCCGGCCCCACTAGTTGAGGGGGTACCGACGTTTACAAGAGGTGACACCCAATCTACAATAGATTTTATCATTTATTCTAAAGAGGTTATCCCCTTTTTTGGGAAATTCAGGGTGATACTAACTTGTGTTAGTGATCATAATCTGTTAATTATAGAAACAAGCTTGGGATTGAATATTGTCTCAAGAAAAGAGAAGCGATACCCAGATATGAAGTTCTCCGTTCGTAAAGGCCTAACTATTAAATGGGGGGAAATAGATAGTACCAGTTTTTTTAAAGATTTGATTGTGAACAAGTGGACTGACGTTATGATAACTTTGGGTGAAAATAATCCCCCTCATGAAATTGTTTATGCTTTTTCTTCTTTGACAAAGTACATGGCCGAAAAACTTCAGCGTCCTAGTTTAGATAAGGAGAGTGGCCCTCGATGGTTTAATCATGCATGCACCTCTTCTTTAAAAAAAATTAAGAAAACAATTAATTTTTTCCCTCAAGATCGACAGGCTATCAAAATCACAAGAAAGGGATATAAGGATGCACTTGCAAGCAGAAAGGCTGAACTAAGGGACTCTGCTTGGGAGGATCTGATAGAGGCAAGCAAAAATAGAGATAGAGCTGCTTTTTGGCGAGTGGTTAATTCTTTACTGATGAATGATAAGGTCAAAATGGCCACGGACACTGTCTTCCCAGCACAAGATTGGGTGACTATTTTTCAAAGACTTTTGCCATAGAGGATAATGCATGCAAGGATGATACAACTCGCTCTATGGTTATAAATAACGCTCTGATTAGTGTGGCCTTCAGTAACACTATAAATGTAGTTGATGTAAAACAGGCTATTTTAGATTTCCCATCGAAGAAAGCTCTCGGCCCAGACAGGATCCCAGTCGACCTCTATAAAGCGCTACCAGATTTCTGGGCACCATTGCTTACTAATGTTTTGAGATCTGCTATGAGAGGCCCATTAATAGATACCTGGAGAGAGGCGATCATTGTCCCGATTCTTAAAAAGGGGGACATCGCAGACCCCTTATGTTATCGACCATTCTCTCTTTTGGATAGCTTGGTAAAGATTTTAGGCTGAGTGATCCTAAATAAGCTGGAAAATTTGGCAATGGAGACTAATTGCCTCTAAGAAGTGCAATTTGGGTTCCGACCAGGGCTGGGTACAGTTGAACAAACACTCAATTTGACCTTGATAGAAATACACGAAAGTCAAAAAAGGGTGTGTGCATTTAGCATTTATGAACTTATCATGTGCTTTTGACACAGTTAATCGAGATTAATTGTGGGTGGTCATGTCAAAAATGGGGGTGGACAAGGATATAATTGTTTTACTCAGCAGACTCCATGCATGTACCTCAGCATGAGTCCGCTACTCCCAGGAGGGTGGATTAACAGAGAAGTTTCCCTCATTAAAAGGGGTAAGGCAGGGCTGCGTGCTGGCCCCCTTTCTTTTTCTTCTTTACAGAAATGGCCTAGAGAAATTTCTCTGTGAAATGGGGAAGGATCTTCCAAGCATTAATAATACCCCACTTCCAGTACTGCTTTATGCAGATGATGCTGTACTCATCTCAAGGACAGCAAATGGTCTTCAAATTCTATTGAATGCTTTTAATGATTTTATGGAAAATCTTGGTCTTTCAATTAATAGATCAAAGTCATTTATGATGAAGAGTGGGCCAAAGCTAGCAAAAACAAAAAAATGTATTCTGGAGGAGGAAGAAATATCGAAGGTTACACATTTTAAGTATTTGGGGGTTCCCATTGATGTTGATTTTCATTGGAAGTTTTTAGTAAATGTACGCCTAACACAATTTCAAAGAGCTATAGATGCCGTTTTTAGATTTTCAAAAAAATTGGGGCATAAACCTATAAAAGAGTTGATGATTGTATTTTCTAGCAAATGTCTTTCTGTTGCGACATTTGGAGCAGAGGTTTGGGGATATGCTGATTCATCAAGTATCCAGGTTGTAGAAAATACGTTTTTAAGGAGGCTATTAGAAGTTCCGCAATTGACTTCGGTAAAGTTCTGTTATGATGAAGTGGGCTTGAGGGATATATCCGATTATATAAAGCTCCAACCAGTATTACTCTGGTTAAAAATCTAGGCGAAACCGGAAGCTCATTTATGTAGGACGGTGATACAGGACTGCCTCTTGTTAACAAGATCATTGGATATACCTTGGCTTAGATATGTGCCTTCTCTGTTCTCCTTTGGAGTGGGGGAGTTCTTTTCTAAGCCGAATCTTATAACAAAGCGGGACATAAAAAGGGTAAAGGAAATATATTGGCAGCAAACACAGGACCCGAAGTTAAATTTATGTCTAGAGAGAAACCAGGAGACGACTCAGCATTTACAACCAATGTTATACCTGATTATTACCAGTTCTGAGCGTCAAAAGTTTCTACTTACCAGGTTATGCTTGAATACATTGCATTACCTGGTAGCATTTCCTTCCTGCGGAACATGGTTTAAGAATCTTCCATTATGTTGCTGTGATGGAAAATCATCTCAAAGCACATTGCACTTTATACTTTTTTGTAATTTTTATATTATACCAAGAAAATGGTTTTTACGTCCTGTTCTTTTAGCTAAAAGTATTAGAACTAGCCAGCTTGCTTATTCATATTTGCACAAGTTGGGAGATGTAGAGACAATAGAGGCTATGTTAAATTATATATACGCTGCTTTTGGAATTCGGTACATGTATTAATAATGTTTATGTGCTTTTGAAGTCTGTATGGCTGTATTTATTAAATGTCTTTTATGGTCTATTTGTACCGAATAAAGTATTAAAGAAGAATATAACAATGTCTTTGCTGTCAATTATATCATTTTACTTTTAGGTGTGGCTGAAAAATGTTTTTGCTTTTTTTTCAAATGTTATACTTGTACAAGTTAAGGTGCTCTGCACAAAAGAGTACAAAAGAGACTGGTTCGTCCTCAATTTTCATTTTATATATTTTTTTCTGAGTTTTACACAGTGCCAACTTGGCCCAAAGGCATTAGGGCGGTTTGTATGAGCTCTAGGTTACCATTACACAAGAACAGGCTTTTTTAGGCATGGGGAGATTACATGATTTGTCTAGAATCAAAGCATAGTGAGCTGACGCCAGGACTCGAATCTAGCTCCCCCATTCCAAAGTCATAACTCTGGCCATTAAGCAACACCTCCTCCCCTAACATAATGGCCTCTTGCTGCCCTCACACCTTTCATGCAGTTACCTTGGGTGGTCCACATCCTCTTCCCTTCCTTTCATATTCAGGAGCCTTTTCATCTGCAGCATAGGAGCCCCGGATGATGCACTTGTTTTGCAATATGTATAGAATGCTAGACTCCTATTATTTACCTGTAATATTCTAAGCACTTCTCAGCTGTGTTGGCTTTCTACTTCTAGCTCAGTTTTCAGAAACTCTTAGGTCATATTTAAGAAAAGTGGCGCTAACCCCAGTGCAGCGCCACTTTTCTAGTGCCCCTTAACACCTCCCTAAAACCGCCATGTGTGCGCCATATTTAACGGAGTAGTTAGGGGACTAGCATTGGAATTATTGACACTAGTCCATAGCTTTGCAGAGTTAGCATCAAAAATGTTGACGCTAATCCTGCAAAAGTCGTTGAGGCCCAATGTGCCTCCTTTTAACGCCTGCTCTGAGCAGGCGTTAAAAGTTCCGAAAAAAATGACTCAAAGAAATCTGTTAGATTTCTTTGCACCATTCTTTCACCCCCCTCCCCCCAGGGGAACGCCCTCTTTGCATACATTATGCCTTGTGCAAGCATAATGTAGCACAAAGGGTTGCAAAGTGGCGCTATGCATGCATTTCTCAGTGAAAGGAACATCCTTCCCACTCACCTCTTTGCCTTTTGATTGTCTCTGAGCTAAAAGATTGGTTCAGTGAGTAAAAGCTTCACTCTGAAATATGCTGACATGTGCACACCACATACTCATTTCTTGTGAGGAACTCATCTTCCCATTCTTTCAAGGTAGGTTAATTGAATATCATTACATTGCATAATGCATACGAGTAAAAACTGTTATTTACAGCACTTATAAATGGTAGAATTGCAGTACAAAGAGCTACACAAAAACAAGTTTTTGTTTGCTGTATATCAGTGCCATTGTGGAGGAAGAACTACCTACCTTTGCCCTTTGAAATTTTCTCAAACAATGGAGTTGTAGGGCGTCCGGAAAGCTCAGCGGAGTGGCCGATTAGACCTTCTCTTATAGTCTGGCAACCATTCAGCACAACCACTGGCGTATGCCCCAGCCACACTGTGAAAATGTTCCCATAGGTCTTCGCAAGCTGGGGGTTGGAAGTAAACATTCAATAAATGAATAGGTCAGCAAACAAGAAACTACTAACACTGACAACCAAAAATCTGTCCCTTTTGGGAAAGTGTAAGGAAATGCCTCCTTGGCATGGATACCCCCAGACTTTTTGCCTTTGCTGATGCTAAGTTATGATTTTAAAGTGTGCTGGGACCCTGCTAACCAGGCCCCAGCACCAGTGTTCTTTCACTAAACTGTACCTTTGTCTCCACAATTGGCACAACCCTGGCACTCAGGTAAGTCCCTTGTAACTGGTACCGCTGGTACCAAGGGCCCTAATGCCAGGGAAGGTCTCTAAGGGCTGCAGCATGTCTTACGCCACCCTAGGGACCCCTCACTCAGCACATACACACTGCTTGCCATCTTGTGTGTGCTGGTGGGGAGAAAATGACTAAGTCGACAAGGCACTCCCCTCAGAGTGCCATGCCAACCTCACACTGCCTCTGGCATAGGTAAGTCACCCCTCTAGCAGGCCTTACAGCCCTAAGGAAGGGTGCACTATACCACAGGTGAGGTCATATGTGCATGAGCACTATTCCCCTACAGTGTCTAAGCAAAACCTTAGACATTGTAAGTGCAGGGTAGCCATAAAAGTATATGGTCTGGGAGTCTGTCAAACATGAAATCCACAGCACCATAATGCTACACTGAAAACTGGGAAGTTTGGTATCACACTTCTCAGCACAATAAATGCACACTGATGCCAGTGGGCACTTTATTGTAAAACACACCCAGAGGGCATCTTAGAGATGCCCCCTGAAAACATACCCGACTTCCAGTGTGGGCTGACTAGTTTTTGCCAGCCTGCCACACACCAGACATGTTGCTGGCCACATGGGGAGAGTGCCTTTGTCACTCTGTGGCCAGGAACAAAGCCTGTACTGGGTGGAGGTGCTTCTCACCTCCCCCTGCAGGAACTGTAACACCTGGCGGTGAGCCTCAAAAGCTCACCCCCTTTGTTACAGTGCCACAGAGCATCCCAGCTAGTGGAGATGCCCGTCCCTCCGGCCACTGCCCCCACTTTTGGTGGCAAGGCTGGAGGAGATAATGAAGAAAACAAGGAGGAGTCCCCCCCCAGTCAGGATAGCCCCTAAGGTGTCCTGAGCTGAGGTGACTCTTACTTTTAGAAATCCTCCATCTTGTAGAAGGAGGATTCCCCCAATAGGATTAGGGATGTGCCCCCCTCCCCACAGGGAGGAGGCACAAAGAGGGTGTAGCCACCCTCCAGGACAGTAGCCATTGGCTACTGCCCTCCCAGGCCTAAACACACCCCTAAATGCAGTATTTAGGGGCCCCCAGAACCAAGGAAGATAGATTCCTACAACCTAAAGAAGAAGAAGGACTGCTGACCTGAAGCCCTGCAGGAAAGACAGAGACAACAACTGATTTGGCCCCAGCCCCACCGGCCTGTCTCCCTACTTCGATGAAAACTGCAACAGCAACGCATCCAACAGGGACCAGCGACCTCTGAAGCCTAGGAAGACTGCCCTGCATCTAAAGGACCAAGAAGCTCCCGAGAACAGCGGCCCTGTTCAAGAAACTGCAACTTTCTGCAACAAAGAAGCAACTTTAAAGACCCTGCGTTTCCCGCCGGAAGCGTGAGACTTTCCACTCTGCACCTGACGCCCCCAGCTCGACCTGCGGAAAACTAACACTACAGGGAGGACTCCCCGGGGACTGGGAGCCCATGAGTAGCCAGAGTTGACCCCCCTGAGCCCCTACAGCGAAGCCTGCAGAGGAAATCCAGAGGTTCCCCTTGACCGCGACTGCCTGTAACAAGAAACCTGACGCCTGGAACCAACACTGCACCCGAAGTCCCCAGGACCTGAAGGAACCGAACTCCATTGCAGGAGCGACCCCCAGGCGACCCTCTGCTTAGCCCAGGAGGTGGCTACCCCGAGGAGCCCCCCGTGCCTGCCTGCATCGTTGAAGAGACCCCCGGGTTTTCCCAATTGATTCCTATCTGAAACCTGACGCCTGTTTGCACTCTGCACCTGGCCGCCCCTGTGCCGCTGAGGGTGTACTTTCTGTGGCTGCTTGTGTCCCCCCCGGTGCCCTACAAAACCCCCCTGGTCTGCCCTCCAAGGACGCGGGTACTTACCTCCTGGCAGACTGGAACCGGGGCACCCCTGTTTCCATTGAAGCCTATGTGTTTTGGGCACCACTTTGACCTCTGCACCTGACCGGCCCTGAGCTGCTGGTGTGGTAACTTTGGGGTTGCCTTGAACCCCCAACGGTGGGCTACTTTGGACCCAACTTTGAACCATGTAAGTGTTTTACTTACCTGTGAACTTAACAAATACTTACCTCCCCCAGGAACTGTTGATTTTTGCCGTGTCCACTTTTAAAATAGCTTATTGCCATTTTTGTCAAAACTGTACATGCTATTGTGATTATTCAAAGTTCCTAGAATACCTGAGTGAAATACCTTTCATTTGAAGTATTACTTGTAAAGCTTGAACCTGTGGTTCTTAAAATAAACTAAGAAAATATATTTTTCAATATAAAAACCTATTGGCCTGGACTAAGTCCTTGAGTGTGTGTTCCTCATTTATTGCCTGTGTGTCTACACCAAATGCTTAACACTACCCTCTGATAAGCCTACTGCTCGACCACACTACCACAAAATAGAGCATTAGAATTATCTCTTTTTGCCACTATCTTACCTCTAAGGGGAACCCTTGGACTCTGCACACTATTTCTTACTTTGAAATAGTATATACAGAGCCAACTTCCTACAGAAAGTCACTAATATCCCTTTCGCTCAAGGATGGATAGCTACGTAGAACCTCTTTCAGCTTCCACAGGATAGTAACACTCACCACCAAAGGAGAACTTAAGGAACTATCAGTCGGACATTGCATTAGAAACCATCAGTTGAGCAGGTTGTGAGATTCACAGTGCTGGAAATCACCATATTTTGTGCGGTGCCTCACAGATTTTTGCCTTGACTGTTTTTGCTGGTTGTAGAACTCTGTGCACTTTACTCCTGCTAACTAGCGGTAAAGTGTCTGTGCTCTTCCTCTCAACATGATGAATTGACCTACCCCTAAAGGACATATTTCCCTTCACACATAAGCCTCTAGTATGTGGTGCCCAAAGGGTACCCGCGGCCTGTAAGTTAAATTTCACTAGTTTGCTGCAACATCCATCGTGCTCCTCACTGCTGTCCCAATGCAAACATCAGCATGACTACAGGACTGTGCAGGTTTTGCATACAAATTGGACCTGCCAAATTAACCTCATTAGGTAGACTTAAACCCTCCTTTTAAATATTAGCAAGTCACCTTTATGTAAGCCTTGCTTCCCATAAATCATGGTGCATGGTTTTTAAAAGTAGGATATGAAGGAGGCTAATGACAAACATGTTCTACAGTGGATTGGATGTTCCATGAGAAAACATTAGGATACAATATTAAGTTTAGTATTGCTATCTGTGTAGGAAGCTGGCTCTGTATATACTATAACAAAGTAAAGTATAGTGTGCACAGAGTCAGGGGATCCCCAGAGGCTTTACAGAGGCTAAAGTAAATAATACTATTGTGATAGGGTGGTCAAGCAGTTAGGCCTATCAGAGGGTAGTGCTAAGAATTTGTTGTACACATCCAGTCAAGGAATGAGACACACACTCAATGACTAACTTCAGGCCAATGTTTTATGTATCAAGAAAATATATGTTGTTCCTGTATTTCTAGAACCAAAAGAATCTTTGTTGCAGGTAAGTACAGTTTTAAGTATATATCACTTTCAAGTATCAAATGCACTTTGTTTAGAATTCACAGGTAAAACAGTTTACAGGTAAGCAATACTTTTCAATTTCCAAAGTAGACACTTGGTGAAATTTCTCATAGAAAGCAATGCAGTCCTAGGGGAGGAAAAGTAACAACACAGTTTTCAGGTAAGTACTCGATTTACGATCCTAATCTTTGGGGGTTAAGGTGTCCAGCAACACGGGGCCAGCTGGGTGCAGAGGTCAAAGTTGGTGTCGGGTTCCAAGTGGAATCTTATGGAGACAGGGGGTACTTTATAAAGAAACATACTTTTCAATGAGGGAACCCGAGGGGGTTACAAAGATGCTGCAGTCATGGTCCAGGTAGTCGACTGAAGAAAACCAAGTGCTAAGCAGGTAAGTAGGGAGCCTACTTTACATTGCTGGACCATCGGTTGACCTCCCCAAGGCCGGGGGCTGCGGGTGTATGGGTACCTTTAGGTGTCGGGAAACCCTTCTCTGGAGCCAGTCATGGTCAGGGGGGGTCCTCAGGATTTAGGCTGCAGGCGTCATCGTGTTGGTCAGGAGGGGTCAACCCAGGGTGGACTCAAGGTCGGCCTTACACTACAGGGGTGGAGTGAAATACAGTGAACATCTCTAAGATGCCATCTGTGTTCATTTTTCAATAAATCCAACCCTGGCATCAGTGTGGACTTATTGAGCTGAGACGTTTGATACCAAACTTCCCAGTCTTCAGTGAAGCCATAATGGAGCTGTTGAGATCGTATTGACAAACTCCCAGCTCATTTACTCAATATGGCCACACTGCACTTACAATGTCTAAGAATGTACTTGAACTCTATAAGAGCATATAGCTCATGCTGCTATGCCCTCACCTGTGGTATAGTGCATCCTGCCTTAGGGCTTTAAAACTTGCTAGAAGGGTGACTTACCTATGACACAGGTAGTGGTGTGTGGGCATGGTCAACTTTACCTTTTTCTCCCCACAGCACACACGAGCTGCAGTGGTAGTATGCATGTGTTTGGTGAAGGGTCCCTTAGGGTGCAAAATACATGCTTCAGCCCTTAGAGACCCTCCCTGTCCAAAGGGCCCATGGTACAACCGGTACCTTTTATAAGGGACTTAGCTGTGTGCCAGGGGTGTGCCAATTGTGGAAGCAATAGTACGGTTCAGGGAAAAACACAGGTGCTGGAGCCTGGTTAGCAGGATCCCAGCATACACTCAGTCAAGTTAGCATCAGAGATCAGGCAAAAAGTGGGGGGTAAACATGCCAAAAGGGGTACTCTCCTACAATCTGCAGCTAAAAAAACAACAATAACATTTATGTTCGGGCTTTTTTAAATGTTTATTACAAACCCAATTCACTTGTGAAGTCTGGTTTGTAATAAGTATTTTGGTAAGTACACATTTAGAAAAGTCACCCTTTCCCTGCCTAAAGCCTCTAGATGCCCATTTGCATTACCTGCAACTGTCACCCAGGAGCCCTCTGAAAAGGTGTGAACTTGCTCTCAGACATGAGACAAAGACCTTTGGTACGAGGAAGTGTTCTTTTCCTCAGACAGACTGGCAGACTGACCATTTGGACTATGGCCAGAACCTAATAAACTTCCAAGGGGCCTATTATGTCACAGGCCAATGCAACTAACACCTGGGCCTGCCCCTTCCTTTGCCCCTCCTGTTAAGTAGGCACCAATCCCAGGGAGAGAAGCTGCCCCCAGATCTGGCTTTAACTGACGAAAGAGAAAGGTTGCTAATTTCCCTGGCCACACCTCAAGGGTGTCACAAGAGCTCTGCACAGGGGAAAAAGATCCTGAAATATTGGTTTTAGGTAGAGGCTTGGGGTTGTTCTAAGTAGGGCACACAGGAAATGCTGCAAAGGTGGGTGAGCTTTTACCTCTTTGGTTAGGGGGTGGCCAGGACTTGTCCTCACTCACAGGCTAGTAGCAGGCATAAATGTGGCACATATAGTACCCTTCTTTCTGCATCTGTGGAAGAATAGAAGAGGACTGGACCTACTGTCTGTGACCTGAGATGAGCCTTGAAACTGGACCTGTTCCCACTACTGTACCAGGACAAAAAAGTGGACTTCAATAGTCATATGGCTGGCCTCCTATTCAAGTTACAGGGACACAACAAGCTACAAACGGACTTTTCTACCAATGACAATTTCCAAGTGGATTAGTCCTGGACCCTGCTGCTGACCTCTGCTGTAGTGAGTCATGACCACCAAGTGCTGTCACCAGGGTCTAGGGCCCTTGGCTGGTGTCAAAGTGTACTCCGAACCTTCCCTGAAACCTGGGCCTTTTTGGTTTCCAAGACCCCTGGAGGACTGGGTCGAACCTGCCAAGCTGACAAAGGGGTGTTACCACTGGCCCAAGCACCCTGGTTGCTCCTGCTCGGAGCTTCTCCACTGATTCAACTGGCACTTGCATGCAATCTTATCTGGTCTCCAGGTGCCCTCTTCGGCCACAGCCTGCAGCCTTGCCCCTCTGAGGATTTTTAACTTCCATTTCAGAGACAGAATTTCGAAATCTTCACCAGACGTATGCACAAAAAGTATCCGGCTAGCGAGAGACTTTCTCTGTCACAAAATTCAAATTTATCCCACTCGGAGGTTTCCCGGTAAAAGTCAACAGCTTCACTGAGACCCGCCAAAGGCTATCTGATGATGTGGCTACCTCTTCAGCCATTCCCTGCTGCTTTGCCTGATTGAGGATTTTTGACTTCCATTTCAGACACTAGAAGTGTGATTTAGGGTTTGACAGACCAGATCTTTTTCACCAAGGAGATGGGGTAAACTACTCTGTCGTCCTGAAGAAGTACATGCCTGACAAATTTTGTGATGTGCACTGGCCCTGCAGACATTTCTTACATTGAAAGGAACTGCCACAATGGCACTTCCTGTTAATGCACTGAAAGTTTGATGGCCAGCTCTGTCAACTTAGAGACCCAAATACAAACTTTCAATGTTTTTTATTTTGAAAAACAAAATCCATTGTGCGGGATTTGTTTTTGAAAACAAGAAAAGCAGTGACCTCCCTTGCCATGGGAGTTTTTTCCTATTCTGTGGGGATGATTTAGCAGTTTTGACTGCCCCTTACTACTAAGTTTTATCTGGTGGTGACGGACAGTGAAAACTTGTCATTTTTTGCCCATGTTTAATAAGATGGGCGAACAAATGGCAAAGCTTATGACTGCCCTTAAGCTGTTGGGCCTTTGGAAGTGTAAGATGGCAGTGGAGACAAAGTAGTCTCTGCCCTGGACATACTGAAGGTTCGCATGAATGTGTAAAATCTTGTTTCTTTATCCGAACCACCCTCCATTGCATTCTGCCTTAATTTGTGCCTAGATACCAGCCACGTAAAACCAGATGTCCACAGTAGGCGCTTAATACTTTTGCCACAAACGTTAACAATTCATAACTCTGGTTTCCCTTATTCAATTCTTATCTTTTTGGTGTAATTTTATTTATTAACCCCTTCGCTGCCAGGCCTTTTCGCCCTCCTGTGCCAGGCCTTTTTTTGCCTATTTGGGGCAGTTTGCGCTTAGGCCCTCATAACTTTTTGTTCACATAAGCTAACCAAGCCAAATTTGCGTCCTTTTTTTCCAACATCCTAGGGATTCTAGAGGTACCCAGACTTTGTGGGTTCCCTTGAAGGAGGCCAAGAAATTGGCCAAAATACAGTGAAAATTTCGTTTTTTTTAAAAAAAATGGAAAAAGTGGCTGCAGAAGAAGGCTTGTGGATTTCCCCCCGAAAATGGCATCAACAAAGGGTTTGTAGTGCTAAACTCAGCAGCTTCCTAGCTTTCAGGAACAGGCAGACTTGAATCAGAAAACCCAATTTTTCAACACAATTTTGGCATTTTACTGGGGCATACCCCATTTTTGCAATTTTTTGTGCTTTCAGCCTCCTTCCAGTCAGTGACAGGAATGGGCATGAAACCAATGCTGGATCCCAGAAACCTAACCATTTCTGAAAAGTAGACAAAATTCTGAATTCAGCAAGGGGTCATTTGTGTAGATCCTACAAGGGTTTCCTACAGAAAATAACAGCTGAAAAAGAAAAATATTGAAATTGAGGTGAAAAACACATAAATTTTTCTCTATGTTTTACTCTGTAACTTTTCCCTGCAATGTCAGATTATGGAAAGCAATATATCGTTACGTCTGCTGGACTCCTCTGGTTGCGGGGATATATAGGGCTTGTAGGTTCATCAAGAACCCGAGGAACCCAGAGCCAATAAATGAGCTGCACCCTGCAGTGCGTTTTCATTCTATACCGGGTATACAGCAATTCATTTGCTGAAATATAAAGAGTAAAAAATTGCTATCAAGAAAACCTTTGCATTTCCAAAAAGGGCACAAGATAAGGTGCTGAGGAGCAGTGGTTATTTGCACATCTCTGAATTCCGGGGTGACCATACAAGCATGTGAATTATAGGGAATTTCTCAAATAGATGTCTTTTTTACACACTCTCCTATATTTGGAAGGAAAAAATGTAGAGAAAGACAAGGGGCAATAGCACTTGTTTTGCTAATCTATGTTCCCCCAAGTCTCCCGATAAAAATGATACCTCACTTGCGTGGGTAGGCCTAGCGCCCACGACAGGAAACGCCCCAAAGCGCAACGTGGACACATCGACAATTTTGGGAGAAAACAGAGGTGGCAGTTTTGTCCTCTAGCTCAGCCGGCACCTAGGGAAACCTACCAAACCTGTGCATTTCTGAAAACTAGAGACCTAGGGGAATCCAAGGAGGGGTGACTTGCGGGGCTCGGACCAGGTTCTGTTACCCAGAATCCTTTGCAAACCTCAACATTTGGCTAAAAAAACACATGTCCCTCACATTTCTGTGGCAGAAAGTTCTGGAATCTGAGAGGAGCTACAAATTTCCTTCCACCCAGCGTTCCCCCAAGTCTCCCGATAAAAATGATACCTCACTTGCGTGGGTAGGCCTAGCGCCGGCGACAGGAAACACCCCAAAGCGCAACGTGGACACATCCTAAATTTTGGAAAAAAACAGAGGTGTTTTTTGCGAAGTGCCTACCTGTAGATTTTGGCCTCTAGCTCAGCCGGCACCTAGGGAGACCTACCAAACCTGTGCATTTCTGAAAACTAGAGACCTAGGGGAATCCAAGGAGGGGTGACTTGCGGGGCTCGGACCAGGTTCTGTTACCCAGAATCCTTTGCAAACCTCAACATTTGGCTAAAAAAACACATGTCCCTCACATTTCTGTGGCAGAAAGTTCTGGAATCTGAGAGGAGCTACAAATTTCCTTCCACCCAGCGTTCCCCCAAGTCTCCCGATAAAAATGATACCTCACTTGCGTGGGTAGGCCTAGCGCCGGCGACAGGAAACACCCCAAAGCGCAACGTGGACACATCCTAAATTTTGGAAAAAAACAGAGGTGTTTTTTGCGAAGTGCCTACCTGTAGATTTTGGCCTCTAGCTCAGCCGGCACCTAGGGAAACCTACCAAACCTGTGCATTTCTGAAAACTAGAGACCTAGGGGAATCCAAGGAGGGGTGACTTGCGGGGCTCGGACCAGGTTCTGTTACCCAGAATCCTTTGCAAACCTCAAAATTTGGCTAAAAATACACATGTTACTCACATTTCTGTGGCAGAAAGTTCTGGAATCTGAGAGGAGCCACAAATTTCCTTCTACCCAGCGTTTCCCCAAGTCTCCCGATAAAAATGATACCTCACTTGTGTGGGTAGGACTAGCGCCCACGAAAGGAAAGGGCCCAAAACACAACGTGGACACATCACATTTTTTTATAAAAAGCAGTGCCTACCTGTGGATTTTGGCCTGTAGCTCAGCCGACACCTGAGGAAACCTAGCAAACCAGTGCATTTTTGAAAACTAGAAACCCAGGGGAATCCAAGATGGGGTGACTTGCGGGGCTCTGACCAGGTTATGTTACCCAGAATCCTTTGCAAACATCAAAATTTGGCCCAAAAAACACTTTTTCCTCTCATTTCGGTGACAGAAAGTTCTGGAATCTGAGAGGAGCCACAAATTTCCTTCCACCCAGCGTTCCCCTAAGTCTCTCGATAAAAATGGTACATCACTTCTGTGGGTAGGCCTAGCGCCCACAAAAGGAAATGGCCCAAAACACAACGTGGACACAACATATTTTTTCACAGAAAACAGAGGTGTTTTTTGCAAGGTGCCTACCTGTGGTGTTTGGCCTGTAGCTCAGCCGGCCCCAGGGGGGGGGGCAGAAATGCCCTAAAATAAATTTGCCCCCCCAACCCCCACCCTCCCCCGCCGGGAGCGACCCTTGCCTACGGGGTCGCTCCCCCTGCGTGACATTGGCGCCAAAAAACAAATCCCCGGTGCCTAGTGGTTTCTGCCCCCTTGGGGGCAGATTGACCTAAAATTGGCCAATCTGCCCCCAGGGGGGCAGAAATGGTCTAAATACAATTTGCCCCCCCAGGGGAGCGACCCTTGCCTGATGGGTCGCTCCCCATCTCTAAAAAAAGAAACAACAAAAAAAAAAAAACACAAAAAAAAGATTGCCCTGGCGCCTAGAGTGTTCTGCCCCCCCCCCCCCCCGGGGGCAGTTCGGCCTAATAATAGGCCGATCTGTCCCCCGGGGGGGCTGAAATGGCCTAAAATAAATTTGCCCCCCCAACCCCCCCCCCCCCCCAGGAGCGACCCTTGCCTACGGGGTCGCTCCCCCTGCGTGACATTGGCGCCAAAAAACAAATCCCCGGTGCCTAGTGGTTTCTGCCCCCTTGGGGGCAGATTGACCTAAAATTGGCCAATCTGCCCCCAGGGGGGCAGAAATGGTCTAAATACAATTTGCCCCCCCAGGGGAGCGACCCTTGCCTGATGGGTCGCTCCCCATCTCTAAAAAAAGAAACAACAAAAAAAAAAAACACAAAAAAAAAATTGCCCTGGCGCCTAGAGTGTTCTGCCCCCCCCCCCCCGGGGGCAGTTCGGCCTAATAATAGGCCGATCTGTCCCCCGGGGGGGCAGAAATGGCCTAAAATAAATTTGCCCCCCCAACCCCCACCCCCCCCCCCCCCCGGGAGCGACCCTTGCCTACGGGATCGCTCCCCCTGCGTGACATTGGCGCCAAAAAACAAATCCCCGGTGCCTAGTGGTTTCTGCCCCCTTGGGGGCAGATTGACCTAAAATCGGCCAATCGGCCAATCTGCCCCCAGGGGGGCAGAAATGGTCTAAATACAATTTGCCCCCCAGGGGAGCGACCCTTGCCTGATGGGTCGCTCCCCATCTCTAAAAAAAAGAAAGAACAAAAAAAAAATTGCCCTGGCGCCTAGAGGTTTCTTCCCCCCCTGGGGGCAGATCGGCCTAATAATAGGCCATTTCTGACCCCAGGGGGGGCAGAAATGGCCTAAAATAAATTGCCCTCCCCCCCAGGGAGCGACCCTTGCCTAAGGGGTCGCTCCCTTTGCGTGAAATTCACGCAAAGAAAAAACTCCCTGGTGTCTAGTGGTTTCTACCCCCCTTGGGGGCAGATTGGCCTCATCAAAATAGGCCAATCTGCCCCCAAGGGGGGCAGAAATGGGCAAAATATAATGTTCCCCCAAGGGGAGCGACCCTTGGCTAAGGGGTCGCTCCCCACCAAAAAAAAAAAAATGAAACAAAAAAAAAAAAAATGGTCCCTGGTGCCTAGAGGTTTCTGCCCCCCCTGGGGGCAGATCGGCCTTATAGTAGGCCGATCTGCCCCCAGGGGGGGCAGAAAAGGCCTTCCCGAAAATATGCCCCCCCTGGGAGCGACCCTTGCCCAAGGGGTCGCTCCCTTTTGTCAATAAAAATAAAAAAATAAAATAATCCCTGGTGTCTAGTGGTTTCTACCCCCCTTGGGGGCAGATTGGCCTCATCAAAATAGGCCAATCTGCCCCCAAGGGGGGCAGAAATGGCCAAAATATAATTTTCCCCCAAGGGGAGCGACCCTTGCCTAAGGGGTCGCTCCCCACCTCAATAACAAAAAATGAAAAAATAAAATAAAAAATGGTCCCTGGTGCCTAGAGGTTTCTGCCCCCAGGGGGGGCAGAAAAGGCCTTTTAAAAAAAAATGCCCCCCCTGGGAGCGACCCTTGCCCAAGGGGTCGCTCCCTTTTGTCAATTTCAAAGAAAAAAAAAAAATCCCTGGTGTCTAGTGGGGTTTCAAAAGCCGGATTGCAAGCAATCCGGCTTTTGAAACCCTCGGAGGGACTTCAAAGGGAAGGAAATACTTTTCCTTCCCTTTGAAGCCCCTCCGGGCCTCCCAAGTGATTGAAAGAGAAATGCTTTTGCATTTCTTTTTCAATCGCGCTGGAAGCAGAGCTTCCAGCGCGACGAGGGAGGCCCCTGTGACACATCAGCGCGCGCGCGCGCTGACGTCACAGGGGGGGGTGGGTGGGGTCGGGGTGGAAGGGGAAGGTCTTCCCCTTCCATCCCCGACTTGGAGGGGGAAGGGGGGTGCACGGGGGGCGCGCTAGCGCGCCCCCAAGTTCCCCTGTGCCATGGACGAGATGATCTCGTCCAAGGCACAGGGGAACTGTAGCCTTGGACGAGATCATCTCGTCCAAGGCACCCAAGAGGTTAAGCTTTAATCTAGTTTTCTAAATTGACTTGGGATTTTTTTGTGCTTTGTTTTTACTTTGTTACCGTTTGAGCACTGCATAAATACTCTACACATTACCTTTAAATTAAGCCTGTCTGATCTTTGTCATAGATTACAGGGAGTTGAGCTACATTTAATTTAGGGACCGGCGCTGCAAAGATCTCCGGCAAAGAGCACCCTTGAAGGGGTGCCCGTCAGACATTGAAGCGCCGGTCTGACGAGGAGCATGCCCGATGATGAAGCATGACATCCAATAGGATGTGTGAGGGCTTTTGCTTCTAGCAATAGGATTGCCCTGTGTCCTTCTATTTTTTCTTTCTTTTTGGAACAGTGTATTTATATTTGTGAGGATCATATACGGGAGGCTGTACACTGGACCATTAATCTCCCTGTCCCTCATTTAGAATATACTAAATAATGTAGGGACAGATGTTCAAATCCATTTTGACGTCAAAAAGACTCCTAGTCACAAAATAACAGGGTTTGCAAATGCGAAATGGTATTTTTTAATGTATTAAGCCTAGTTTCCGATTTGGTAACATGATAATTAAAAGTGGGTTTAGAAACCTAAAGCAAATCGCTATTTGAAAGGGGTGTGTTTAGGGCATCCCTTCCAAATAGTGATTTGTTAAGGTCTATATATTGATATTTTGAGTCCGAAATCTGATCACAGAACACTGACATTTTACCAACACCTCAAAGGAGGTTTTAGCTCATTCCCTTTATTAATGTTAAGAAACATTTGTTGAATAGTAGACAGTGGATCTCTGTCAACTCTCAGACAAGAAGAACACATCTTTTTAAATGCAGCACTGTTTCCTTTTTTAAAAAAAAAACATGCTGCATTAAAAAAAAAAAAAAAACTTGATTTTACTTATGGTATACAGACATGATGGTCTGCTGACCCCAGCAAGCCAGCAGCCTTATGATGGCTTCCAATTTTAGTGAGTCACAATTTACTACCTACCTCATGATATATTGATGAGGTATGTCGTATTGCAACCCATTCCAATTCAGAGTTTTGTATATAGGTGGGCTTGAAAAGTTTATTTCAATTTGCAAAAAGTCAGTACGCAATTTTCAACAACTTTTTGTAAATGGATATTTCGTACATCAAGCCCTTCTTTCCTTCATAGGCAAAAGAGTAAATAAAACGATGGAACCTCATAGTTGGAGCTTTGTCCTGTGTGATGTTCCATGCCAGAACTTTCCAGAAGGTTGGGATTGTTTGCTGTTAAATTATAGACTCCTGCGCTGACAACACATGCAGTCTCACCATGTGTCACATGATATCGGCTCTGCCTACACAGTCTCACAGCAACGAGCCGATATTACACTGTGGCAGATAACATGAGTTGGAAATGCTTGCGCTGTGTGAGTTTCCAGCTCATGTTTGGTGGCTGGGCACTACTAATGGTGATGGGTATTTTTGCAAACTCCCCAGGACACTGGCAGCAGCCTTGAAAGTTATTGTTTTGTGGTGTAGGGGAGTTGGGGGGTGGTTCTCCGCATAAAGACCGCACTCCATAACCACGTCCCTTTGAGCCTCATAAAATGAATGTCCTTAAGGCCACTCAACAGCACCCACCCCTTTAAGACCTGCCGGTGAAATGTATCTGAAAGCTGACTGATCTGAAACTCATATACCCTGTCAATATGGTTTTTGAAAATTGAATGGTTCACAAACTTTTGATTACAGAGAGTAACTTTAATCCAGTCAGACGAATAAACTGCTGTTTGTTGTGAACTAACAGTACAGAAGTACCTACCTGTAAGACATTGGGTTATTAGCTAACAGTAGTAAGAGTCTGACTCAATAAGCACAGTCCCTTTCAGGGTGGTCCTAAAAAGTCACTAAATAAGTCTGCGCTTAACCCTCTGGTACTTTGGCACAAAAGAAGTCAGGCTTATATTAGAGGTAAAATGTAAAGCATTTATGCAGCACTCAAACAGTAATAAAGTGAAACCACAGCAAAAGGAAAGAAAAATCCGTAGTCAATTTAGAAACAAATGGTGAACATTTTAATACATAAAATATCACCAACACAACAAAAAATCCAATAAGTAGATCCGGAGTCATGAATTTTTTAAGTTTCAAGTAGAAATCGTGCCAAGAAGCACAAAGCAACATTCGCAGCAGACAGGACGGGTTGTACAAAGTCATAGTCAAAAGTTCAGGTGAACCGCAATTGAGTGATGATCGGGTACAGGGACTAGGTTCATCTCAGTGGAAAGTTTACCTTCTAACTTAGTCAAGTTCTATGCAAGAAGCCTTAATCAGAGGTTTGTGTTCCGGGGGGACCATGAAAAGGTCATTGTTGACACAAAGATATTGTTGCTGCTCTCGGTGAGATACTATTTTGTTGCAAAGTTGTGCGGCATCAGCATGTAAGTGGAATTTAACACCCACTTGGTTCAGAAAACCACTGGGGGTGGTCCCATGCAGAGACTGATAAAGGCTAGAGAGAGGGTAGAGCCTTGTGGAACTCCTTGTGAAACTGGTGTAGGTAGAAAGAGACAGCTGCTGATTTTTATTTGTTGACAGTGATGTTGAGAAGAATTTTGATTCCTGACACACACTGTACTTTGAAATTGTAGTCAAAAAGTCTCAATGACATTCTTGCTAATTGAGAAGTGGCCCTCCCCATATCCACCGTGTTTAAAATCTTGGTAAGCAGTTTATGACCTGTTCATACTCAAATTTTTTATCTCCACACATATTGTCTGAATTTATTCGCACCCCATACACAAGCCAACATTTCTTTCCCTATAGTAGAACATTTCTCCTCCGAAGGCAAGAGTGAATGTGAAGCACAGGGAATAGTGACTTCATGTGATACATTATCAGTTTTTTAACATGCCATGCCCAATTCCTCACTACTTGCGTCATTGGCCAATATGTTTTTGGCTTTAGGGTCAAAGCCCAGTAAAAAGGTTATCTTTAATATGTTCAAGCCTACTTTGATGAAACCCACTATACAGACATTGTTGGAATTTTTCAGCAGTTGTCTTTGTCTTCATATCCTAATCTTTCTTAGACTTTGCCTGAGCCAGACCAAGAAGTGATAAGACATCTTCGTTTGAAGTAGACAGTGGGGCATTATTAATAGCCTGAACTCACTCTTTTTCTGTAGAACTCCAATATGAGCCTAAATAAGTGATTCAATTATGTGCAAATGTACATTTCTTAAGCTCAGCAAGCCCTTTATCACTTACCAATGACAACACACTCCATACCCTTTGGCCATGTTCCTCTGTATCCCTACACATGATAAGAATGTCATCTTGAAAAAGACATCATCTACACTGTCTTTAAATCAATGATACATGAGATCCTGCAATACAGCAGCACCTGATGCTAGTCCGATCAGCATCCAGTTGAACTAGAAACAGCTGAAAGGCAGTAAGATATTTACTTCTGGGATAAGGAACAACTTTATGGTGAGCTGAATCTAAACCAAGGGAGGCAAATTATTTGAGTCAATTTGTCATAGCCAGCATTTTGTTGATTCTGGGCAGTGGAACCTGAATGTGAAGTCCAATGCAGAATCTAACATGTAACTACAAGTGGGGCCAACCATTCGCTTGCCTCAATACACCCAATTATTTTGTCTTGCACACGTTCATGCACTTCATCCATAACTTCTCCCCTAATACAAAATAGAATATTCCTCACTTTGTGAATGAGTGGTGTTTTATTATCTTTCAAAAAATGTTATGTTGAAACCCATGCAATCCTCCAGTCTTCCTAGTACATACCTTACTGAACTCCTTACACATTTGTTGTGGAAACAAATATTAATTGTTCAACAGCAACACTTGATCACCACTAGTAGGGTTCATAATGATCCCTACATTCCTTTGATCTAACCACTCAAGAACAGCTTTTTCCTGCAATGTATAGTTTGCTTTCTGTTTTTTTGCACTTAAATTCAACACTACACTGCATCTACAAGGCCCCGTAAACGCACGCAAAGTGGATTTTCGCGGCCTTGTAAAGATGTTCCTGGCCCATGCACAGTTGGTGCATTACAAAAAGTGTAGGGCGTGTGAATAAGCCCCTCCACCCCAAGTCTGCATATTGGAAGGGTGGAGCCCCCAGGCTCTAATACAGGAGCTGCCACTGCGGGTGGGGGCAGCAGTTGAAGAAATGTGGAATTCTCTGTGTGTCTGCATGTGTGTGTTCATATAGAAAAGTGTGTTGGTTATGTGTGTGCATGTGCTTGGTTGCTTTCCAGAGTGAGCGGCAGATTTAAGAAAAGGTGAATGACCCAGGGCAGGAATGACAAGTGATGAAGAAGGAAAAAGTAAAAAGAAGTTTTAAGTGGTGATTCTCTCCTGCTGTGTTTGGGGGCTGCATGGGCAGGGACAAACTCAGGTGTGTGCCAATGTGATAGACGGGGCAATCAGTGCTTAATTTGTGCTTGTTTCCGGTGCTGAGCACCGGTACTTATTTTTGAGGGCCGGCGCTTGGTCTTCTGCCTCAAGCATTTTCTGCGAGCAAAAGACACGTTTGGGAAAGACGGAGGAAGAGAAAAACGAAAAAGCGTCATGATGAGAGAAAGCTGCAGATGTGAGCTGAAGGGGCAGGGAGTGCCTTTAAATAGATTGAAAAGGTCAGAGAAGGCATCGGGATTACGCTGCCTCAGTATTCCGTGTTTGCAGATTTAATTGCAGCAGCCGCGTGTTTAAGAGGAGGGATTTGAGTACGGGCTCCTTTGTTATTTACAAATTAAGAACTGCCAGGAATAGTGCACTGAACTCTTGCAGTCCTATACAATCTTTGAAATGTATTAGCAGAAAAAATGTTTAAGTTCATTAGATCAAGGCCAGAGGAAGTCATTGTGACCAAGCCTCGCTTGTTGCCTCATTATGTAAATGTTCTTGATCTCTCGTGGCCTGGTCGACTACTGTGTGCTTTCTGAATGATGTCGGTCTGTCGGCCATGTGGGTAATTGTTACTGTAGCGCCACCTTCTGTCGTGTTACGAGAACTACCGCTCTCAGAAGAATCTGTGAAGAACCGAGTTCTGCGCTTTGCACTAGACATATGCAGACCTACAAAACATAAATAACATTGAAAGAACAGAGAAAAAAGTATCCATATGCCTAGTACAAAATCTTTAAAATATTGAATAAGTAGACTACCTAACACTGCATATTAGCATTTCCCGAGTTCCTGAATATCGTGATGCATGCACACCCATCCTTCGGGCAATCGACAACAATTATTTAAAATGTAAATTACATACCACAGCACACACAGTTTTCTTGAGTTCTGATCATCGTGATGCAGTTAGGATCTTCCATACGTATATAAGCTTTTTTTATGGGTATCTTCACAGTATTCCGATAATCAGTATTTTAGCGGAGATGTTTTAGAATGCCAGTATTTAATCATCAATGTTAAATCGCAGTCCACATATTCTCTCCCTGGAAGTGTTGGTTTGTGTGGGAGTAGGTGAGCTCCGCAGAAAATATGTTCACCGGAATTCTTATGTCATTAAAATCTTTTGAAAAATTGTAGCTACTGAACTTCAGGCAACTGAATATTTTTATTCGTAAAAAGTACAAAAGAACATTGCATCTTATCGGCCTCTAAATGTATTATAATTTAAGGGTTTAAGCAACATGAGTTTAAGGAAGCTTTGTGTCGAGTTTGGGTCAGTTATATCCCCAATTCAGTTTGACATATCTATGGGGCAGTCATTCGTACAGCGCGTAGCCTGCCAATACTAGGTTATCGTAGCGCTGTTGGTTGTACGGTGCCGTTTATGGCCTGCCCTGTAAGTAATGTCTTTAAAGAACTATTACAATTGTAGGACAGAGTGATAAATCTCATTGCCAACTCATATGTGGCAGCAGGATCGGCTCTAGGGCGGTGAGACCGGTGCAGCTACACCAAGCACTATCTTCGGAGGGTGCGTCGTGTTTAAAAATAACACCAGTTTAAAATGCACCTGCTGCAGGGTTCCTTATGTGTCCTGCAGTTTTTGAGGCAAAAATAAAAATGTCTAGATAATTGGTGACTCATGTTCCTGATGGAGAGAATTCAGACGTTTGTCTAGTGACAGCTTCCATTGATGATAAAGTAGCGCAGAGGGTTAATATGCCTGCTGCAAAGAAAGTGTATCAGACAAATCACTGTGCAGTACTTTATGTGGCTAGCTCAGTAGGTTACTGCTTTTGTCACAGAGATTCTTTTCCAGTTCATAAGTTACAAACCTAATACAGCACATTGAGCTATGAACTGCCATCAAAGAGCTGCATGCAAGCTGCATGGTATAAGTCAGAACACTGGGCCTCATTTGCAAGAAGGTGACGCATCGGCATCGATTCTTCAGAATTTTTGCGCTTCCCTAAGTTGCCCTAAAGATGCCATAGATGAGCTGTATTTATAATACAGAGCTCGATGGCGCACGTTTTCACAGATGTGTCAGAAATTCTGATGAATCTGTTGCCGCTAAACTCACTCATTGCTGGAGTAGCATCTTAAAAATGATGATACTCCAGCAATGTGAGAAGAATCAATTGGAAAAAGTAATGCGTCAATTTTATGTCTGCTCTAAGCAGGTGGTAAAATTCTGATGCAGTGAAGTCGCAGAATGACAGTGAAATGTTGTAAATTTCACTATGTCAGTTCTGCGTGACTTTTTGCGTGGGAACACCTACCCTCCATACTTTATACCTGGTGCAGGTATAATCTGACGCAGGGCTTTACAAACTGACACATTGGGCCCAATGCATCAGTTTGTTAATCTGGAGTAGTGCAGTGCACTGCTAGCACCAGCGCTGCATCAAAAAACAATGCCGCACAATGGTACAAAGGGCTTGTAAATGAGTCGTGTTTTTTTCCCCTAGTTTTTCATTAGCCTAATGTTGCTAAAAAGGGTTCATTTGGGTACATTCTTATTAGTAAAGCCAGTCACTGTGGTACCTTTTAAATCCTGAGTTTGTGCTTTTTCCAGACCAAACACACTTAAATTATACTGCCTACTATTACCGGTGATGTGAGCAGTGCTTAATTTGTGCTTGTTGTTTCCGGTACTGAGCACCGGCACTTATTTTTTAGGGTTGGGGCTTATTCTTCTGCCTCAAGGATTTGCTGCGAGCAAAAGACACATATGGGTAAGACGGAGGAAGGGAAAAACGAAAAAGCGTCATAAAGGGAGAAAGTAGAAAGCTGCAAGAGTGAGCTAAAAGGGCAGGGAGTGGCTTTATGTGGATTGAAGGGGCCCGAGATGGCTTCAGGATTGTGTTTAAGAGGAGGGCTTTGGGCACAGCACCTTTTTATTTACAAATTAAGCACTGGACATGAGATTCCTATATCCTCATTGTCTTATGTAATATTTCCGTTGGAGTGATTTACACACACATGATCTATTAGTTCTGTATAATGTGTGTGATATAAAGTGCTCTGACACCCTACATTGGTATGAGTAGAGCTATAAAACAAATGAAATGCACGTGAGAGAGGGGCCATAGAGAGGTGAGGGGCACTGGTGGACGGTGGTAGAGAGAGAATTGGTGGAGAAGGTGGTTTTTTTTTGGCAGGGAGCAGTGCTTAATTTGTGCTTGTTGTTTCCGGTGCTGAGCACCAGCACTTATTTTTGAGGGCTGGGGCTTTAGTCTTCTGCCTCAAGCATTTGCTGCTAGCAAAAGACACATATGGGAAAGATGGAGCAAGGGAAAAACGAAAAAGCGTCATAAAGGGAGAAAGTAGAAAGCTGCAAGAGTGAGCTAAAAGGGCAGGGAGTGGCTTTATGTGGATTGAAGAGGCCCAAGATGGCTTCAGGATTGTGTTTAAGAGGAGGGCTTTGGGCACCGGCACCTTTTTATTTACAAATTAAGCACTGGGAGCAATACAGAATCTGTGACCAAAGGCACACCTTTAAATTTCTCGTGGGTTCAAGTATCCGCCTCTGTGTGTGCCTCCAGAATGACTTCTTCTATTTTTTATCAAGCAGGAATAAAACACAACAAAATGAGCCGGGAAGGTATCAAAGACTGAAAAGAAGTAACAACAATGTTGCAACTAGGTCTGCGGTACCTGCATGAGGATCTCATGGTGAAGCACAAACTTCAGGGTCCACAGGTTGCCGATGATGGGCAGCGGGGTGGGTCCGGGGGGGTATCTTCTCCTCAACCACTGAAGCTTGAAGAAATGAGCAACGAGGAGCGCAAACAACAGACCAAGTGCCAGTTGGGTGAGCAGTGGCATGGTGGGCGCTTGTCTCCGCTCCCAGGTGTCCGTCTATCCTACCTCTGTGTTTAAACCACACACTACCCTTCTCTGCTGCCCTGGTGCCCTTTATTTCTCGTTCACTAATCCTGTGTTTATATTCCGAGGTATTTCACTCTACCCCTCTCTCTAGCTTTCTCCTTTTATTTTGCTCTGCTCGATTGCACGTCTTTCCCTGACTCGAGCATTCTCATTCTCCTCTCTTTTCTTAGCGCATCTCTTCCCCAACTCCAGCTTCTTTTTGTGCTTTTTCTTGCTTTGTCGTCCTTCAGTTCCTTGTTTCTCTGTTGCCTTAATTTCTCTGTATTCGGCCTCAGTGTCTGTCTTCTTCAGTCTTATCCAGCGCACCTCCCTCACAGTAAACAGCACCGTCTCTTCTCTCCCGTCACAACTTTCTCGCCTTTATACTCTCAGCAACAGTGGGGTGTCTATATTTGAAGTTTACCGGCTGGTGGCTTTTAATCCAGTTTTTACGGTCGAGCGCTAAACGTCCCTGGTTTAATGTCTCTGTGGGCTTTTAACCACGCCCATGTCAAGCCCATCCGTTTGGTTGGTTCGTGGGCCTGCATTTTAAATCAGCTTGATTTCATTAGTGAAAGGCATGCACACGTCATGCCTCTTCAGGTGTTTAGCCCTCCTGGCGCGCACCTGCCATCTACTGAAAACATGCGGGTTTTCCTATGGTTTCTGCACAATGTGTTTCTCTATTTCGTTGGCAGCCGATCTCGCTGGGCAGAAGTTATGCGTTTTGCATGACATCGACCCTGTTACATGGATAATTGCACTTTTGCCAGTAAATTTCACTGGGAGCACATATGTTTCCTTTTGTGTGTTTGCTTCACGCTCGTGATGGCCTCTGCTCGTTTATGTGAAACTGTTTTACTTTTCAGTTTATGTGGCAAAAAAAGTCCTGCTAGGAGTTCACAATGCTAATAGCTTTAACTCGAGTTACCACCTAAAATACAAGGAGTCCATACACGCTACATAGAATCTATTCCATTGAAATGAGCCCCTCTGAGATTAACACTGCAGGGATTACCACGGTTGAGACCATTTATGGGATTATTACCACTGAGATTACCACTACTGTGAGTATTACATCTGAGATTACCATTGCAGAGATTATCACTGCTGAATTACCACTACTGTGATTACTACCTCTGAGAGTACCAGTGCAGGGATTACCACGTCTGACATTACCACTACTTTGATTACTAACTCTGAGATTACCACTGCTGATATTACCACTACTGTGATTACTACCTCTGGGATTACCCCTGCAGGGGTTACCACTGCTGAGGTTACCACTACTTTGATTACCACATCTGAGATTACCAGTGCAGGCGTTACCACTGCTGAGATTACCACTACTGTGATTACTACATATGAAGGAGCTGCAAGCAGACTCCCAGGAGTGCCGTCTCTGCCATCTAGCAGATGAAAACCTGATGCATGTGGTCTGCATTTGTCCAGCCCTGGCGGCCGAAAGGAGACTCTTGCTGAAAAAATAATTTAACGTTTTAAGAATTAGATCCTGCAGACAAGCACTAATTGCAGCCTTTAACCCTCAAAATACTATATTGAACATTAGGCTGGTTCAATTTCCGGAAATTTTCACTCATAAAACCACGTCCTCTCGAAATGTCCAGATAGAGGGAGGGCGGAAACGATAGCGAAATTCATATAATCTGCTTCGTATATCCTAAAGAAGGGAAGGCTCCTATGTAGTTCACAGAGTTGCTTAGCTCGTGTCATAATAAAGTCCGGCTTCAACAATCAGACGTAAGTAGGGGTAGATAAAATTGATGGAAGGCCTCCCACCACTTTGTCTTATTTTTACCAATGTCTCAGTTGTCTGCCATTGTTTTCGTTAAATATCTCGGGGGAACGATATCTCATATAGCTTTTCATTTTAAACATAGGATTTTATCCGGCGTTGTATTCATTTTACATAAAAAAAAAAAAAAGATTGTTCTGTTGTCTCATTATTAATACTCATAGCACCAGTATGTTCCTTTCTTAAAATCTGTATATAGAAGAAAAACTCACTAACCACTTCACCTAAAGCTAAAGAACTGTAATTGCCTTTTTGCACTAAAATTGTTCTGTTAAATGTTTATGAGGAAGGAAAGTTTTATGGTTTTAATTAACTAATAAACTTGTGTTTTACTTACATATGAGATTACCACTGCATGGATTACTACTGCAGGGATTACCACTGCTGAGATTACCAATACTGTGATTACTATCTCTGAGATTACCACTGCAGACTTACCACTATTGTGATTACTACCTCTCAGATTACCCCTGCAGGGGTTACCACTGCTGAGGTTACCAATACTGTGATCACTATCTCTGAAATTACCCCTACAGGGAATACCAGTGCTGAGATTACCTCTACTGTGATTACTACCTCTGAGATTGCCACTGCAGGGATTACCACTACTTAATTACCACTACAGTGATTATTACCTCTGAGAGTACCATTGCAGGGAATACCATTGTTGAGATTACCACTTCTGAGATTACCACTACATTGACTAAGATAGATTCAAGAGTAAGTGTACTGACCCTATGCTAACCTATACCTTAAAGTGAAACCTTACTTTATAACTACCCACCACACTATCTTTATGGCCATACCGTGCCCTCTCCTTAACCCAGTGGTTACATTGCGCCGGGGGGTGCCAGTGGGCGCACCATTACATATTTTGGAGGACCAGTCAACAAAAGGATCACCTTTCAACTTCTCACCCACGCACACAAAGCCCTCCACGACAAGGGACCGGAATACCTCAACGGACGCCTCAGCTTCTACGTCCCCACCCGCCTCCTCCGTTCCTCTGGCCTCGCACTCGCTTCCGTCCCTCGCATCCGCCGCTCCACGGCGGGTGGGAGATCTTTCTCCTTCCTGGCAGCCAAGACCTGGAACTCCCTCCCCACCAGCCTCAGGACCACCCAGGACCACTCCGCTTTCCGGAGACTCCTAAAAACCTGGCTTTTCGAGCAGCGGTAACCCCCCTCTTTCCCCTAGCGCCTTGAGACCCGCACGGGTGAGTAGCGTGCTTTATAAATGTTAATGATTTGATTTGATTTGACCAGGACTCTTCCACTCTGTCCCATGGTGGTCCTTTTGGTCTTTACAATGCATGGGCCTGCCCTGTCCATTAGTCCACCCAGGCCCAGGCATAGACATGACTGTAGCATTCTCAAGTGGCAGGGACACCAAGCGCTTCATTTTCCGGCATCCGGTCTTATGTTAAACCATTCTGCACCCAGGCAAAGACACGTTTTCATTTTCATAAAATAATATTTTGTACCCTATAACAAGTCCAGCTTTTCAGATTTTTTATTGAGTATTTCCCTGTTCTTTGTCCATGTACACAGGCATGCTACCAGTTTTAGGTGGACCAGCCCATTTGATATTTTAGTAGATGCTACTTTGTTTCACTCTTTGCCTTTTTTTTCGGTAGAACACAAAAAATGTGTCCAGCATGTCCTAGACCTGCTTCTGCTTCATGAAGGGTGTTTGGGAAAAGGCAGCTGCGTTCACTTATTCACTTTCTGTCTCTCTACAGTTATGATGGACTAAACCCAGATTTTTGACTCGGGGTGAGTGTTTGAAAAGTTTCAACACTCCGTCCATCATTTTATTTTATTTTGTGATGTTGTTTTGTGCGCCCTAAGTGGCAGGGGTATGCCCAGACGTGGGTCCCTTGCTCGCTGCGCCACTGGATTCAAGCTAGCCTGGCTGATGAAGGGTGATACCCTGAAACCGGTCCCAGGATGCTTGTTTCCTGTCCAGGGAGGGCCTGGCCTAGCAGTTTGGGCTGGACTGTTGCCATGTGGAACAGGGTCAAGACTGATTTGCATATGGCTGGGTCCAAGCTGGGGTGACGTGGCAAGCAAAAACCATCATTTTATTTTGTTTTGTGATGTTGCTAAATTGCCGGGTACCTCACTCATTCTAACTCACATTTTCTCACTTACTCATCCGCACTGCCACTTAGGGGCGTAGCTGTAGGAGGGTTATTTGGGGTGTTACACCCCCACTAATAAATGTATATTCTGATCAATTGTTGGATACGGGTGCATTCAGTTGGGTATGGTGAGTTGTCTGGCGAGTTTCACCTGAGATTTATGCACGTGCACACTGACAAAGCACACACACTCTCTCTCATCCCTATTTTGAAAGCCCCAAAAATGTTAATTATTTTAAAAACATTTATGTCCCCCTCATTTATTAATCATACCAATATGCACTGCTCTCTGTTTCCACTGCCGCTTAAGCCACTGTCATGCAATCTGCTTGTCATATGATGTATTTTAACAATATATGCCAGCCAGTGGCAGTAGGGGCAAAGCTGCGGGAGGGGGCACACCAACATTAAGGAATTAAAAAAAGGTAACTCTCCTCTGCCGCCGCCGCAGCCTTGCTGCTCTTCTGGCTCCCTCTCCACTCGCTGCAGGCACAAGCTCCCAGCCTGCCCAGCGACCAATCCTGATGCTACACTCGCATGAGAGCAGCGTTAGGATTGGCCGGAGTGCCCTGGGCTCTTCTCTAGTGTTTGATGGCAGTGCCAGAGAACCGGACAGATCTAGGATGTGCATTTAAATCATCAAAAACTATTTAAATTAAAGTACACATTTATATTTAAATACACTCTTCAGCTGCATCATGGAAGGTTCACATTGTTTGTTTTATGGAGAATAAATTAAAAAGTGCAACAAACATTACAAGGGAAAGCAAAATCTTCTATTTTAAAACTAATGTCAGAGCCAGAAACAGAAAATGGTGGTATACTTAATTCAGAATGAGGGGTGAGGAGGAACAAACATTGATCTCCCCTTGATTGACATCTCCCCTTGTGGGTAAGAATCACAAATCTATTCTAACATAGGCATATATCTAGCCATGGTAAAAACAAAATAATTTGAAATACAGAAAGTGCATGCTACTCACAAAAGGAAACAAACATTGTGAAAGCCAATAGTTCGCACTGTTTTTAAAGAAGCAGTGGCATTCAAACATTCATGCTCTTCAAAAACTGCAATCAGCACTCCACTGGTGCAGACTGCAGTAACTTAAGCTGTCACTAAAGGTCACTCAAGTTTGAAGCTACCTGAGAATTGCTTGTGGTAAACTTGCAGTAAATTCTCCATAAATGGGTGAGAGTGCTAACTGCTAGGGTCTGGCTTTTAGGATAAGGCTTCTGTTGCAAATCTAGGATAGGACTCTGGGCCTCGTTACACGAGAACAAGCGAGCACATACATATGCACACATGTGCAAGCTATGCATGTGAGATTATTGTATTGTGCATTCGGGTATCCGCACACAAGTATTGTGTCACAGAAAATACTTTTTCAAGATTGATACTGGCATGGAGTAGGCCTTACTGAAGATCTGTGGTGCTTTCACCATGTTACTTTATAGGTGAAATCTGCAATAAAGTAAAGTTTCACTCAGCTTAGGCCTACAGGGTCCAGAGAGGTACTAGTTTAGAGGTAAACATGCACACGAAATGTAGATTACCAGATCCTAACAATTTACATATAATCCTTATGATGCTAAGTAGTGTCACATTTCCCTTGCTCAGTTCATAATGAGATTCCAGGCCTTTTGCTCCTACTGAACAAGTTAATTACTTTGTTCTCCAGTTGGAGGATCAAACACGTCCCACACAAAACCGCTATGAACAGTGCTTGTTCCATTTGCTGGAACAGAAAGGGTTGGGGAGGAATTCTTCATCTGTTAATTAGCCTGTCACACTGCATCTGGGTTGGAACATCCCAGACCCACAGAAACAAAGGAGGGGGGCGAAACCTCTGGAGACAATACAGAAAGGTCTCCCCATTACGTTTTGGTGCAAGGGCTCAGGTAGCTATGTTAGCTATGTCAACAGCTAGGACTCGCAAGGAAGATGTTTTCACAGACAACTTGAAGTCACCATTTTGGATTGTCCTTGAATACTGTGCAGGAGGGTTGGGAAAGGAGAAAAGTGATGAGATGGCATCCGAGGAATGGCCAAGCGTGTCGGGCCTACCAAGTCACCTCACAATGCCCCAAGAACCTTACCATTAGGCCCCCAAATAGTAAGAAACTGGTGTGGGATAAAAACAAGTAGGGTATGTAATAATTAGCCCTGGAAGGCTATGAAGTAACGCTTCTGGAAAGCCCAGGGTTGGGTAGACTAAAAGAACAGGCACTCGTGCTCTCGGAAGATCTATGAAAACAGTGAGAGCAATCAGTCATTTTAGGAGCAGCCACTATGTAAAGCCACACCAATTTCTGGAAGGTGCTTGTTGTTTTGGATACTTCTGAGGCTGTATCACGTTCTAGTTGCTGGTCCACCTGCAGCCAGAATCTTCTCTTGCAGCAGTGAATCACAGCCACATTTGAGACACCAGGAGAATGACAATTAAGAAAGAAAGCAACAAAAGTTAACCTAAGGAATACTTTTAAACTCAGCAACAAGGCATAAAATGCCTGCATAAAAGTGCACGATTTATGTAGAACTTACTGTGTACTGAGAAGTACTGGGAGTGCACGTGGTATAGGTTGACCTAAAAGACAAAAGAAGAAACTTTAGGCTCTATTTGCAAATTTGAAAATGAACCTAACATAATTGACTGTGATGTATGGCGTGAATTTATCGCACCAACCTGACAGTTATGGATCTGCTGACTAATGTTTTGCAATGCAATGTATAGAATTGTGTTAGACCTGACAGCCTTAGGGTGGTCACCCCTAACTTTTTGCCTGCCTCCCTCCACTTTTTAGATACTGTTTTTGCTGGTTTTAAGACTCTGGTACTTTACCACAGCTAACCAGTGCTAAAGTGCATATGCTCTCTCCCTTTAAACATGGTAACATTGGATCATACCCAATTGGACTATTCAATTTACTTATAAGTCCCAAGTAGAGTGCACTATATGTGCCCAGGGCCTGTAGATTAAATGCTACTAGTGGGCCTGCAGCACTGATTGTGCCACCCACTTAAGTAGCCCCTTAACCTTGTCTCAGGCCTGCCATTGCAAGGCCTGTGTGTGTAGTTTCACTGCCAATTCAACTTGCATTTAAAAGTACTCGCCAAGCCTAAAACTCCCCTTTTTCTACATATAAGACACACCTAAGGTATGCCCTAGGTAACCCATAGGGCAGGGTGATGTGCAGGCAAAAGTACCTGTGTAGTTTACATGTCCTGAAAGTGTAAAACTCCAAAATTCCTTTTTACACTGCTGTGAGGCCTGCTTCCTTCATAGGCTAACATTGGGGTTGCCCTCATACATTGATTGAGTGGTAGCTGCTGATCTGAAAGGAGTAGGAAGGCCATATTTAGTATGGCCAGAATGGTGATATAAAATCCTGCTGACTGGTGAAGTTGGATTTAATATTACTATTTTAGATATGCCACTTTTAGAAAGTGAGCATTTCTCTGCACTTAAATATTTCTGTGCCTTACAATCCACGTCTGGCTGGATTTAGTTGACAGCTCCTTGTGCATTCACTCAGATACACCCCAAACACAGGATACTTAGACGCACTTGCATACATATGCATTTTGAATGGGTCTTCCTGGGCTGGGAGGGTGGAGGGCCTGACACTTGCATGTCAAAGGACAGTAGCCTGCCCTCACACAAAGGACTGCCACATCCCCTACTGGGACCCTGGCAGACAGGATTGAACTGAAAGGGGACCTTGTGCATTTCTAAGCCACTCTTTGAAGTCTCCCCCACCTCAAAGGCACATTTGGGTATTTAAACAGGGCCTCTGCCCCTACCAACTCAGACACTTCCTGGAGAAGAAACTTGAACCAGAACCTGCATCCTGCCAATAAGAACTGCCTGGCTGCCCAAAGGACTCAACTGTCTGCTTTCTGTGAAGGACTGCTGCCTTGCTGTTGCCCTGCTGCCTTGCTGCTCTCTGGTTGAGGTGAAGAAGTGCTGTCCAAGGGTTTGGATAGAGCTTGCCTTCTCTTCCCTGAAGTCTCAGTACCAAAAAGACTTCATCTCTACAAGAAGGACACCTTGTGCGTCTAAATTCGACGCACAGCCTGCTAGAAACGATGCACAGCCTGCACCGGGGTGAAAATTTCACCGTACGCTGAACCAGAATGACGCAGCCTGACTTCGCAACAAGAAGATCGATGCTGTGCCAGCGTAGCGACAAGAAAAGACTCCTTGTGCGTCGAAATTCGACGCACAGCCTGCCAGAAACGATGCACAGCCTGCACCTCCTCTGCTGTTCTTTGCGGAGATTGTTCACAAGAACCAGGTACTTTGTGCTTGAAAGAGACTTTGGGGGTTATTCTAACTTTGGAGGAGTGTTAATCCGTCCCAAAAGTGACGGTAAAGTGACGGATATACCACCAGCCGTATTACGAGTTCCATAGGATATAATGGACTCGTAATACGGCTGGTGGTAAATCCGTCACTTTTTTGTCACTTTTGGGACGGATTAACACCTCCTCCAAAGTTAGAATAACCCCCTTTGTTTGCTTTTAAAAGACTTAAGACACTTTATATCACTTTTCAGTGATATCTCAACATTTACTTATTGCATCTTTTATCGTTTTGACCTGCATTTATCCAGATAAATATTATATATTTTTCTAAACACTGTGTGGTGTATTTTTGTGGTGCTATATTGTGTTACTGTATTATTTATTGCACAAATACTTTACATATTGCTTTCTAAGTTAAGCCTGACTGCTCAGTGCCAAGCTACGAGAGCGTGGGCACAGGATAATTTGGATTGTATGTGACTTACCCTGACTAGAGTGAGGGTCTTTGCTTGGACAGGGGGTAACCTGACTGCCAATCAAAGACCCCATGTAGGAAGTTGGCTCTGTATATACTATCTCAAAGTAAGAGATTGTGTGCACAGAGTCCAATGGTTCCCCTTAGAGGTAAGATAGTGGCAAAATTAGATAATTCTAATGCTCTATTTTGTGGTAGTGTGGTCAAGCAGTAGGCTTATCAGAGGGTAGTGTTAAGCATTTGTTGTACACACACAGGCAATCAATGAGGAACGCACACTCAAAGACTTACTCCAGGCCATAAGGTTTTTACATAGAAAAATATATTTTCTTAGTTAATTTTAAGAACCACAGGTTCAAGATTTGAAGTAAACACATAAAATGCAAGGTACTTCACTTAGGTAACCTAGGAACTTTGAATAAAAGCAATATCATATACAGTCTTTGTTAAAATGACAATAAGCTATTTTCAAAGTGGACACAGTGCAAAAAAGCAACAATTCCTGGGGGAGGTAAGTAAAGGTTAGTTTGTGAGGTAAGTAAAACACTTACAAGTGTCAGTTCTGGGGCATAGGCAGCCCACCGTTAGGGGTTCAAGGCAACCCCAAAGTTACCACACCAGCAGCTCAGGGCAGGTCAGGTGCAGAGGTCAAAGAGGTGCCCGAAACACATAGGTGCCTATGGAGAACAGGGATGCTCCGGTTCCAGTCTGCCAGCAGGTAAGTACCCGCGTCCTCGGGGCCAGACCAGGGGGGTTTTGTAGAGCACTGGGGGGGTACACAAGTAGGCACACAAAACACACCCTCAGCAGCACAGGGGTGGCCGGGTGCAATGTACAAAGCAGGTGTCGGGTTTCAGATAGGAATCACTGGAGGTACCCGGGGGTCACTCTAACGGTGAAGGCAGGCACGGGGGGCTTCTCGGGTCAGCCTCCACCTGGGCTAGGCCGAGGGTCGCTTGGGGGTCACTTCTGCGCTGAGGTTCGGTTCCTTCAGGTCCTGGGGGCTGCAGGTGCAGTGCTGGTGGCAGGCGTCTGGTCCCTTGTTACAGACAGTTGCGGTCAGGGGGAGCCTCTGTATTCTCTCTGCAGGTGTCACTGTGGGGGTCCAGGGGGGTCGTCTCTGACTACTCACAGGCTCGCAGTCGCCGGGGAGTCCTCCCTGTGGTGTTTGATCTCTGGATCTCGAGCCGGGGGCGTCGGGTGCAGAGTGTGAAGTCTCACGCTTCCGGCGGGAAACGTGAAGTCTCTGGAAGTTGCTTCTTTGTTGCAAAGAAGTTGCTGGTTTTGATCAGAGCTGCTGCTCACTGGAGTTCTTGGACCTTTAGTCCAGGGCAGTCCTCTGAGTCTTCAGAGGTCGCTGGTCCCTGTCGGATGCGTTGCTGGTTGCAGGTTGCAGGTTTTCGAAGTTGGAGACAGGCCGGTAGGTCTGGGGCCAAAGCAGTTGTCGTCGTCCATCTTCTCTGGAGGCTTGTAGGTCAGCAGTCCTTCTTGTTTCTTCAGGTTGCAGGAATCTGATTTCCTGGGATCTGGGGTGCCCCTAAATACTAAAATTAGGGGGGTGTTTGGGTCTGGGAGGGCAGTAGCCAATGGCTACTGTCCTGGAGGGTGGCTACACCCCCTTTGTGCCTCTTCCCTTTGGGAAGGGGGGCACATCCCTAATCCTATTGGGGGAATCCTCCAAACTCAAGATGGAGGATTTCTAAAGGCAGGGGTCACCTCAGCTCAAGACACCTTAGGGGCTGTCCTGACTGGTGGGTGACTCCTCCTTGTTTTTCTCATTATCTCCTCCAGCCTTGCCACCAAAAGTGGCGGCATTGGCCAGAGGGGTGGGCATCTCCACTAGCTGGGATGCCCTGGGTGTTGTAACAAAAGGGGTGAGCCTTTGAGGCTCACTGCCAGGTGTTACAGTTCCTGCAGGGGAAGGTGAGAAGCACCTCCACCCAGTACAGGCTTTGTTCCTGGCCACAGAGTGACAAAGGCACTGTCCACATGTGGCCAGCAACATGTCTGGTGTGCGGCAGGCTGGCAGAAACTGGTCAGCCTACACTAGAAGTCGGATTGGTATTCAGGGGGCATCTCTAAGATGCCCTCCGGGTGTATGTTACAATAAATTGCACACTAGTATCAGTGTGCATTTATTGTGCTGAGAAGATTGATACCAAACTTCCCAGATTTCAGTGTAGCCATTATGGAACTGTGGAGTTCGTGTTTGACAAACTCCCAGACCATATACTTTTATGGCTACCCTGCACTTACAATTTTTTGCACTTAAGGTTTCGCTTAGACACTGTAGGGTCATAGTGCTCATGCACATATGCCCTCACCTGTGGTATATTGCACCCTGCCTTAGGGCTGTAAGGCCTGCTAGAGGGGTGACTTACATATGCCACAGGCTGTGTGGGGTTGGCATGGCACTCTGAGGGGAGTGCCATGTCGACTTAGTCATTTTCTCCCCACCAGCACACAGGCTGTGAGGCAGTGTGCATGTGCTGAGTGAGGGCTCCCCAGGGTGGCATAAGACATGCTGCAGCCCTTAGAGACCTTCCCTGGCATCAGGGCCCTTGGTACCAGGGGTACCAGTTACAATGGACTTATCTGGGTGCCAGGGCTGTGCCAATTGTGGAAGCAAAGGTACAGTTTAGGGAAAGAACACTGGTGCTGGGGCCTGGTTAGCAGGGTCCCAGCACACTTTCAATCAAAACTTAGCATCATCAAAGGCAAAAAGCTAGGGGGTAACCAAGCCAAGGAGGCATTTCCTTACACCCCATTTCTAAAAAATTGCATAATTTTTTACTGTGTAACCTGAGTTGCTCTTACCAAGTGCTAACAGTTCTCTGAATCTAAGGAGCATTTGCTATATGCGTGTATTGCCACAGTAGAACACTTCTACCACTCGGAGTAAGGAAACTCTGGCATGCACTGTATGATAGGTGGGAAACAACAACTTAATTAATAAGTATGTGGTGAGGTATTGTGGGTAGGCTAACCTGTCAGTCTTCTTCAAAGACAGCTGAGAAATCACTCAGTAGAAGAACAGGAGAGTAAGAGCATCAAAAGCAGGGAAGGGGGATTTTGAAGGCACATAGTAGAGACTTTGCAGAGGATTTGAAAGATTTTCCCTGTGCAGGGCCATGCACCTGGGATTGGTGCACCCTCAAGAATGTTATTTTGTTTGCGGGGAGGGCTTGCATAGGGTAGTATGGCACAGCATGCAGAATCACAGTTGAGTCTTCCACCCCCACCAGCAAGTGACTCTGGGCTGACATCCTCGACCGGGAGCATGAAGTGACGGGGCAGGGTAAGTGATGTAATTTAATATTTGTTTAAATATTATTTGTGTACTTTCCAGTCAGCATTATATCATAGGTAAGTTTATATGATATATTTGTATCCATCACATGAATCCTCTCACAGAAAAAATGCAGTAGAGATATGGCTGCTATGTTTTGTCACAGTTAAGCTCCGAACGTGACCATATATTAATTTAACTGTATTAATGTCTAACAAGTGAACTGTAAGGTGATGCACTGAAAGCCCACATTAATGTGCAGTCACTGTAGGTTGGTGTAAAGTCATGTGGTATAGCACTAAAGCTTTAAGTTTAGAAATTTGTTTTGATATGTTCTGTGTCTTTATCAGGTTAATTACTAGCTTACACTAAAATTATTACAAATTTCTTTAGGTAACCCCAGAATGCAACCGATCTATTTTAGAACAATGCAATTCAATGTTATATTTACAGCCATGATTTCACAAGTCATTTTCCTTCTAAATGTACTGTAACCTGAATCCTGATTAAGAATAATTAATGGTAAGTTAATAAATCTGATGTGCGATTTAATTTAGTTTAATAAAATGTGCCATTTGATCCTATATGCTTAGTTTAGGCATTGTGACCTGCTCGTCCTCTGATGTTACAGAAACCGTGAGAAGCTGCCCTTTCTCTGGTTAACTTGACGTTTATTTCAGGGTAGTCTACAGGGAGTGTTAGTTTTTTTTTTCTCCAAAATTCAGTTCACACAGAAGTGTTAGCTTGGAAATCAGATGTCCTATTTTTCTGCGCTCTATAAGCTTAGAAGATTTTACCTTTAACGTATCGTTATCGGAAGGACTGGGAGGCTTTTCCCATCTTGACTCTGTTTGCGCATTTTTGCTTGCTTTGCTCATGCATTGCCCCTTCCCCATTGACACTTTGTCATTTTTCCCCTTATGACTTTTCGATCTGCGGCTCCCTACCTGTTGGCTATAGGCCACTCTCCCCGTTATGTCACTTATTTGGGGGGGTGTAGGCCAGGCATCAGACGCACTTAAGTTTTTCTACAAGAAAATAATTGGGATAAAGCTGTTAAAGGGCTTCTGTGACAGGGACTTGCCTTGAGTGACTTTGAGTACACACTGCCGGTAACCTGCTGCAGCAGGTCAGCGCACAACATTTTTGTCATGCTCTTTCTGCCTGCCATAGCACTTTCTCCTTGCTCCTGGCAGGTTAAAAAAAAACATATTAGCATTTTTGATATTGGATCCAGCAGCACCACCCACACTTGCAAGTCCCACACATGACAATAAACCTGATTCAGGCCTCAATGGGAGAAATACATTCTCCAGATTCTTTTTTTAAAACCTCCCACTATCCTCTTAAAAGCAATCATTTATGTGATTTCATGGTTACCCGCTTTTCCTGAGTAGCTGCAGAACACAGCAATACCAGTCCATCACTGCCAGGATTGTGCCAGGCCCTGTCTAAGCGGACATGCTCATTATTTATTAGGCAAGAGGTCACACGCTGGTCCAAACCATTCCAAACGCTGACAGGTGTGGCTTCCATTACTCCCCTACATGGCATTCCTACATGTGTTACTTGGGGCCGCAAATACACACTACAAGAACCTAACAAGTTTGATTTATTTGCTCTGTGATTCTTTCTTTTTCATACTACCATAGAGCTCCGTTCTAAATGTAACATGTTTTGAATGGAGCCGTACAGTAGCATGAAAGAGAAAGAATTGACGTGCAAATAAATCAAACTTGTTACGATGTAAATTGTAAAAGCCAACATGTTTGATTTGTTACCACTGCAAGTCTTTCTCTTTCATACTACCATGCAGCTTTGTAAACTGTACGATAGTGTAGGAGGCTGGCCTGGTTTGTAGTGGGTACATAAGGTACTTACACCTTATGCCAGGTCCAGTTATCCCCTATTAGTGAAATGTAGGGAGTGTTCTAGCAGCTTAGGCTGTCTAGAGGTAGCTGTAGCAGAGCAGCGTAGGCTAACCTAGGCGACATGCAAAGCTCCTGCAATACCACTATAGTTACACAGTGCTTACACACAATAAAAGACAATACTCAGTGTTACCAAAAATAAAGGTACTTTATTTTAGTGACGCAAGGCCAAAAATATCTTGGAGACAATACTCCTTCTGGAGGTAAGTATTATACACAATATATACACTAGAGTCATAGAATAGTGCAAACAGTAGAAAAATACAGTAGAATGTAATAGGCCTAGGGGCAACACAAACCATATAATAAGAAAGTGGAATGCAAATCATAAATTCCCCCGTAGGCAAGTGTAATGTGTAGAAGGGCACTGAGATTGTAAGAAAACACCAAAGGTAAGTAAAATACCCCACCCCAGAGCCCAGGAAAATAGAAGTAAAATACTGCAAGGTTCCTCAGGACACACTACAATTCGTGATAAGTGATATTGCAAGAACCAAGAATTACTGCAATCAACAACTGGTGGATTCCTGGACCTGAAAACCTGTGAAGAGAGGAGATCAAGTCCAGAAGTTGCAGAAGATTCCAGGAAAGACAGGCGCTCCTGCCAACCTAGAAGATGGTGCAAAAGTGGATTCTCTGGTTAGAAGAAGTGAGCAGAAGAGCACTAAAGAAGATGGCTGTAGGTTCCTGCATGGTGCAGGAGATGTCCCATGTGGAGTTGTTGGATGCAGACTGTTTGGGTCGCTGGATTCGTCCAACAAGCCTTGGTGCAAGCAAGATCGCGGTTTGCGTAAAAATGGCATTGCCTGGACCCAGGAGGGACCTGGGGGTCTCAAATCAGACTGAGGAGACAGAGGGGGCTCTCAGCACTGGAGAGAGCCCACAGAAGGCCAGGCAGAACCCACGGGAGTCTAGGACACGGGGACAAAGAAGATGCAAAGTGTGGTTGGTGCAGCACAACAAAAGAAGGCCCAACGCTACCAGAGAACAACTCAGCGAGTTGTGCGTCACAGGATGGAGTGCTGAGGCCCTGGGCTACACTGTACATTTAGGATTCTTAGAAGAAGTGCACAGAAGCCCAAGGAGCTGGAGATGATGCAGTGCACAGGGGTACTGTTGCAAACTGGGAAGGCAAGCTCTTACCGTCTCCAAATTTAGACAGCTGGCTCGTTGGTCCACCACCTGTGTTCCAGGGAGCATGCTCGTTGTCAGGAGAGGAGTCCCAGAGAACCAGTCGTCATTGCAGAATGGTGCCTGCAGGAGCAGGAAAGTGACTCCATCACTCCGTGGGAGATTCGTTCGGTTCTTCTGGAGCAGGGTGAAGACAGGAAGTCCTCAGAGCCTGCACACCTAGGAAACTGTTGCAAATGCTGGCTGGAGCTGAAGTTGCAAGTCACAGGAGTTGTCCTGGATACTTTGTTGCAGTTACAGCAGTTCCTGGAGCAGTTGATCAGAGTGTCAGAAGCTGAAGCAGAGGATGCAGAGGATTCCTGGAGGAGTCTTGCAAGCTGAATCTGAGGAACCACCCAGAGGAGAGACCCTATATAGCCCTGAGAGGGGGATTGGCTACCTATCCAGGTATGCACCTGTCAGGAGGGGTCTCTGATGTCACCTGCTGAAACTGGCCACTCAGAGGTCTTCAGAGTGTCCCAACACCTTGGAATTCAGGATGGCTAATGCCAGGCACACACTAGAGGAGGTCTGGGCACCACCCCTGGGGTGGTGATGAACAGGGGAGTGATCACTCCCCTTTCCTTTGTCCAGTTGCGCAACCAGAGCAGGGACTGGGGGTCCATGAAACGGTGTAGACTGATTTATGCAAGGAGGGCACCATCTGTGCCCTTCAAAGCATTTCCAGAGGCTGTGGGAGGCTACCGCTCCCAAGCCTGTAAAACCTATTTCCAAAGGGAGAGGCTGTAACACTCTCCCAAAGGAAATGCATTGTTCTGCCTTCCTGGGACTGACCTGCTCAGAACCCAGGAGGGCAGAAACCCATCAGTGAGGTGGCAGCAGCTGGGGCTGCATAGAAACCTCGGAGAGCTGGTTTGGCAGAGCCCCCAGGATGCATGGGATTGGCCCTCCAATACCAGATTTGGAATGGGGGGACAATTCCATGATCTTAGACACCTCACATGGCCATATTCAGAGTTACCATTGTGAAGCTACAGATATGTTTTGACAAATGTAGTGCATGTGTGTAATGGTATCCCCGCACTCTTGAAGTCTGGGGATTTGGCCCTGGACAGCGTGGGGGCACCTTTGCTAGTGCAATGGTGCCCTCACTCTTAGTAACTTTGCACCTAGCCTTCAGTAAATGAAGGTTAGACTTATAGGTGACTTATAAGTTACTTAAGTGCAGTGAAAATGGCTGTGAAATAGTGTGTGCACTCTTTCACTCAAGCTGCAGTGGCAGTCCTGAAGAAAGGTTTGTCTGAATTCCTTATGGGTGGCAAAAGAAATGCTGCAGCCAATAAGGATCTCCTGGAAGCCCAATGCCCTGGGTACCTAGGTACCATATATTAGGGACTTATAAGGGGGGGTCCAGGTTGCCAATTGGAATTTGAATATGAAGTCACTAAACTATAGTGACTAATTTGGAAGTAGAGAGAGCATGAGCACTGGAGTTATGGTTAGCAGAACTTTAGTGACACAGTTAAGCATACTGAAAACACACACATTAAGCCACAAACTATGAGCACTGGGGTCCTGCAAGCATGATCCCAGTGAGACAGGCAAAACATACTGACAAACAGGCAGAAATTGGGGGTAATATGCCAAGAAAGATGGTACTTTCCTACAGATAGTATGAAAGAGGCAGACTTGCAGTGGAAACAGTGCTTAATTTGAGTAAGTGGTTCCAGTGGGGGCACCAGCACTTATTGTTTAGGGCCAGCACTTAGTGTTCTGCATCAGGCATTTACTGCGAGCAAAAGACACATATGGGAAAGACAAAGAAGAGAAGGACGGAAAAGCTACACATTGGGGGAAAGCAGAAAGCTCAAGAGTGACCTGAAGAGGCAGGGATAGGCTGTAAATGAATTGAAGAGGCCAGAGATGGCTTTAGGTTTACCGCTGCCTCGGTATTCTGTGCTAGACCTTTTAATTGCAACAGCCGGATGTTTCAGAGGAGAGCTTTCAGCGCCGACACGTTTCATTTACAAATTAAGCACTGAGAGGAAACAAATCAAACTTGATGGGTTTTACAATTGACAATGTAACGATGCAAATACCTAACAAGTTTGAGTTATTTGCAACGTGATTCTTTCTTTTTTATGCTAACTACAGTGTGGCTCCATTCTAAACATAACGTGTCTTCAAAACATGTTAGGTTTTTGTACTACTATGAAAGCATTTCCTTTGTTTCCAAGAAGTGCACAGCACTCCTGGTGAGCTCTGGCGGCGCAGCAGGATGCAGCGACACCCCATTTGGAAACACTGCTCTAGAGTTTTCTCCCCACTTCAAAGACACACTAGGGTATGCAAGAAGGATCTCAGATACTGCGACTGTAGCACACTTCTGAACCGGTGGATACTCTGCCAGGAAAAGGAATTACTGTGCTGCAGAAAGGTCTGCCATTCTGTTGGACTGCTACTCTGGAGGAGCTGCTGCCTTTGTGCTGGCCTGCTGCCCTCTTGCCTGGGGAGGACGAATTGGACCTGCAACCCATTTTGAACCCAGTATCCCAGTGTGACTCAAAGGGCTGGTCTCCTGATCTGAGCCTCAGGGACAAAACAGGCTCCACAACATCTCCTGGACCCATCTTCAGTGAGTTCCTGATCCCCAAGAGGTGTCTCTCAGGTCCTGTACTCTTAGTGTGGCTCTTGAGCTGTTAAATTCAAGCTTTTTGGCTCTTTGCAACCGCGAATGGGCCCGTTCACACCAATCTGCACCACTTGCACCAAAACTTAGCAGGAGCTGCAGCCAGCACATCAGCATTGACTGCTCAATGAAGACCTCCAGCACAATGTACCAACCTGCCCACCTCTGACGCCTAGCCTTCTTCTCGACAGTCACCGCCTGTGATGCTCTCCTTGCTACTCGGACCCCCTCCAACCCTCTTGCCACAAAACTTGAGAAGATAAAACTTCAGCTGGACTAATCTGGGACTGTATCCCACCCATGCCTCATCGTGGTCCGCCTGAACTTTCGACTTTGACCCGGTTCAGCACGACCAGATAACCCCATTTGGTGCTCTTTGCTTTTGGGCGCTATTTTATAGTTTATTCTTCAAACATTCGTACCTTCTGTTCTGCTGATTAGATGCTTGTTGTTTTGGTCGTTTCTTATTTATTACATTTCACTCTATTTTTCTAACTTGGTGTGGGATCATTTTGCGTGGTGTTTTCAATGGTTTACTATTTGAAGTGTTGCACAAACCCTTTACACATTGCCTCTACGTTAAGACTAACTGCTGTGTGGCAAGCTACCAGAGGGCTGATCATAGGTTAATTTTGGTTTGCTTGTGCTTTACCCTGACTAGGTTTGTGGTTACTGCTTGACCAGGGCTTGCACCCCAGTCAAACAGTAACCCAATTTCTCATAGTATTCAAGTGAGCTATAATATTTTTACAAACTACTTTCTCTGCAAACTCTGCTGAACTCCAAAGCCTTATCTAAACTCATGTGAACTTGTGGCTGTCCACAGCCATTTGAACATGCCCCCTAAGCTGTCATGAAACACCCCTTTCTAAATAGTGCTAAATTCAAGTTTGCATTGTAATCTCATTTGCACTCTGTCCATGCTGTGTTACTGGAGAGATAGCTCTGTTGTGCAAAGATTAAGAGAGTGATTTAAAGAAGGGTGGTGTAATGATCGCCCTAGAGAGTGGCAATCTCATTAGTCACTCTCATCTTTATGACAATCCTGAAAGCAACAGTCCTATGAAGGAGGCTCCCATGGTGGCAGGGACAGTCCTATTTGTGACAGTCTCCGCAACATAGATCACTTTGACAACAGTTGCATCAGTGACAGTCCTTCGTGTGACAGGTAACAATAGAGAGAGTGGCAGGATTCACAGTGGCATCTTATTACTGAGGACTGACAATGATTGTCCTGTTCCTGACACGCCCATCAGTGAGGATCATATTAGTGGCTGTCCTGTTAATGAAGGCCCAGCCAAGTATGCAGCATTACTGACAGTGGCAGTCTTGTTCCTGTGTCCTGACATGTACTGCCCATGCATGATAGTCTTATCAGTGACAGTCCTCTCTACAAGATGAGTACAATTCACAGCCTACCTCTGTCTGGTGGCCCCCTTCCCTTCTTATTCAGATCTACATGGCCTTCCTTGCAAGGTGTATATCCTGGGTTGCTACTGCATATCTTTGGTTGTGGTTGCCAGACTTCTTGGTGCACTGTTGCTTTTGAGGTTGAACTTGAAGTCATGGCTCTCCTCAACCACTTGTGTCCTCAATTTATATCTATCAGAGGGGCCTCTCCTGTATAGCGGTGTAAGTAATATTGGGATGAATTCAAACCTAATAGGGAGCAATTTATCATATTTGGTCAGTGGAGTAGGTCCTGCATTACAGTCGCATGATACAATGATCAGCATTTTGGGTGTACCTAATTGCTCAGCAATGCAAATGAAGAAGCACATAAAGATGTATGCTGCCTCTTGATTGCCTTTAGCTGTCTCAATAACATCTACTTTGACCTCCATCACTACCAACTGGAAACACAAGGGCCCTGTATTCATTCCTATTTCAGAAACAGACCAATTGCAGAGGGAGATTGCACACATGGTATGTGCCTTTTGCACATGCCTGTTTGCATATTTTGGCACGTTATTGACTTTGCCAAACCTTGTATATCCCTTGTATATTCCTTGAGGTGTCAATCTATAAAAGTTTGTGTTTACAATCCTAACCACTATGCCAGCAAATTTCACAAAATACACACAAGTACATGTTGCTTCTAATTTGTCCATGTGCCACCTTTGTACTTTTTTTTGCCAATAGGAAGTTTTCAGGCCTATTCACAAAAGCATGTAGGAGTATGTCAACATTTAGGTGCATATTTATCCTTTTTGCTGCAAAACTGTGCTAACGTAGTTTTGTGACAAATTCCTTAGCGCCTGCTAGCACCATTCCATAGTGGCAGCCGTGCGCCATATCTATAGAATGACTCACGCTGGTGCTAAGGAATGGCTAATGTCTACAAAAAAGATGCGAAGATGGTAGCCGGGGGGGATGGCAGTAGGGGAAAAAGGCACTAGTGGGTCAGAAATGATGCTAAGCTGGTTTGCGGCAATAAATATGCCAAAAACCAGCCTAGCTTCAGTTTTCTGACACAGTAGCATCCCAAAATGACTCCTGTCTTAGTAAAGAAAGGAGTCAGGTCCACCACTCCAATGGCCAGCACAGGGGACCAGTGTCCCCTGGGCAAGGCCAAAATACCCAGTACCAGGCAGGATGCCCATGCGAGGGGTCCCCATTGGCACAGAAAAAGAAATACTTACCACTACTTACCCGGGATTGGGTCCCCCATCCTGGGGAGTCCCGCTGGTGTGGGTGGGGTGTTGCTGGGACTTTGGGTGGGCATCTGTGGGCCTTTCCATGGTGTTCAGCCATGGAAATGGGTCCACAGGTCCCTTAATGTCTGGTCAGACCCAGGCTTTAAATAATGGCATTAAGCAGGCTAAGCACCATTATTTGGTCCACCTCCTCTGTGCGCGTCGTTTCTGCGCTGGAGTATAGATATGGCACTAGGGGGCTAGCATCATTTTGAGGATGGGAACGCTTACCTTGCATCTAATTAGTGCAAGGTAGTTTGCTGCATCCTCAAGATGACTCTAACTCCAATAATTTGCTGCTATACGGGTCTAGCATCAAACTATAAACATGAAGTTAGCTCAGCATCGTTTTAGCGTCAAAATTATTGACTCTAAAACGGCGCAAGCAGAGTATAGATATGCACCTTATTCCTGAAGTAATACTAGTACTCATAAATGGTTTTGTGAATCAGCCCCATAATATATTTTCACAATTGAAACTCTTCGCTTGAGAAGAGGGCAGGGGGAAAGCCTGTGCTCCCAAAAGGCAAAGTCACATGTCAAAAATGCCATTGAGTAGGTGGTAGTGCTGAGGGCCAGTGTGACATTAAGGGCAATTGGTTTATGGTAGCAGCAAAAGATCACAAGAGGGCGCCAAACTGTAACAAGTGAGTTCAAAATTACCCTTGTACCTTAGAGAGTTTGAGCCTCTAAAAGGGAAACTTTTTGAACTGGGATCCAAAAGACATTTCATAGAGCTGGTGGAACTGCTAATTGTTGATTTTAGGGTTACATACATTTGGCCAGAAAATCCATGGACATGTAGTGTTTGTTATCAATATATAGGAATGATTTTCAGGTGTTAGGTGTACATTAGGCTTGCTAGGTTGTACTATGCCAGGAGATGTGCGATTTACATCCAGCAGCAAGTATGTCTTTATTTAGAGCCAAGTACGGAGTTGAGTTGAGGTGATGTGTGTTAAACAGCATTATAGTTTGCACTAGTTCACACATTAAGATACAAGTCATGGGGATATGTGTGCATACGAATGAGGACTGTGGCCACGGATAGAGAATGTTCCATAGTAGGGGGAGTATTACATGCTCTACCCGACCATCCAATTAGAAACTCTCTACCCGGCGATATTGTGGTGTATTCTATATCCGTGCAGCAGGGGACATCCTTTAAGCCATGATAGACTAATAATACACTTAAAAGTGTGAGAATCCCAGCCCCCCTCTCTGAACAGAAGAATACATACTATGTAAAGCTCTACTTACCTTACATGGAACTATTCATTGATGTGTCTAGACGCCTAAAGGAAGTGCTCAATATATATCAAGGAATAAATGTAAACAAATCTAAAAAATTTGGCGAGAAGGTAATTTTGAAGATGCTACAAAAACCCAACAGTGTACTAGAAGCCGGCTCCAGTTGCAGGACTGTCTTACACACCTTTCTAGTTAATTATCAGTTTTTTTCTTATTAGACTGGCACCACCGCACATCTAAATCCCTAAGTATGTTGCCGCCCTAACAACCATTGATTCTGTTTAAACTGTGATAATTCATGATGACTTGTGTTTTATCTGTGTTAAATTTATAACCAGAGACGTATCCAAACTTCCTGGCTTCATATTCTATCGATTGTAGAGATATCTGTGTAATATTTGAATCAAAAGTATCATTGCCTGAATATGCAGATTTATTTCATGGTAATATTATTCAGAGTTTTTGTAACTGTCTGCCTGTTGTCATTGAGAGAGTGTGACTGTGGCACTAGGTGTGCAGCACACATTGAAAGAGTAAAACACAGGGAGAAATAAAGATTTTTCTCCTCTTTCTGTCACTCTTAAGCCACCCGTAAGGTGGCCTAGGAATCTGACATGTTCCCGGACTTGTAAATCTGGGAATGCATCAGGCTCCTTGGGTTCCATGGGTGTTAGATGGGAACCCCTCAAGCAACACCTCTGGAACGCCCCTTTCAAGCAGTGTTCTACATGAAAGGGGTCCATATTTACAAGGCCATGAAAAGCCATGCAAGGTGGCTTTGCGTGGCCTTGTAAATATGAGCTGCCGCACTGTATCACTGGAGCATCGAAAAAGACGGCACTCTGGTGGTGCAGTGTGCCGCTAGGGCCTCGTAAGTGATGCCCTTAGACTTCCTGCCCATTTTAAGCTCTCCAGCCCAGGGTTGCGCCTATAGGACTAAAACCTTTCAAGTTAATCTACTACAGATGTCCATCTTCTCCATGACCAGCAACCGACATTGACTGAACATACGGGCAAAGGCCTTTTCAGCATCAAGCATTATCATTCAGACATTCTTACTGATAATACAGCCACAACAAACAGAGCTATAGCATCATGAAAGTGAATTGTTGTGTCCTGCCCTGGAATGATCCCATGTTGTTCTGAGGGGACCAGTTGTTATAAACCTTAAGAATTGAAATGGCTAGAAGTTTAGCATAGATTGTGGGGACTGCATTAATTATTGGCACTGGATGATAGGATCAACACTCAAATGCTGGTTAACGCTTTTTTTAAGAAAGCTGTTGTGTTGATCTTATCTCATGAATTCTAATTCTAATGGCTTCATCAATTGTGAATTTAATTAGTATCATTATTGGGGCTAGCGTGTTGATGAACTCTTTCACATGATGCAGGCAGAATTGCATAAGTTCCTATTGCCTTTCCAGTAGGTAATAAGGAGATTGCCTGCCTAATATTGCCTAATATTGTGATTGCTACTTCTAAAAAATAACCTTCTCTCTGTGGTAGCTGTCGCAAACTTGTACTTTCCGAATAGATAAATATACTTGCAACATGTGGCTGTAAATACTCAGAGGTATTTTCTTTCCCAACATTTGGTGATCCCAGGTGTAGGAAAGTACCATCTTTCTTGGCATGTTACACCCAGTTTCTGCCTGTTTGTCAGTATGTTTTGCCTGTCTCACTGGGATCCTGCTGGTCAGGACCCCAGTGCTCATAGTTTGTGGCCAAATGTGTGAGTTGTCAGTAGTGCTTAACTGTGTCACTGAAGTTCTGCTAACAAGAACTTCAGTGCTTATGCTCTCTCTGCTTCCAAATTAGTCACTATAGTTTAGTGACTTCATATTCCAATTGGCACTCTGGACCCCCTTTATAAGTCCCTAGTATATGGTACCTAGGTACCCAGGGCATTGGGGTTCCAGGTGATCCTGAGGGGCTGCAGCATTTCTTTTGCCACCCATAAGTAGCTCAGACAAACCCTTCTTCAGGACTGCCACTGCAGCCTGCGTGAAATAGTGCACACACTATTTCACAACCATTTTCACTGCACTTAAGTAACTTATAAGTCACCTATATGTCTAACCTTCATTTACTGAATGTAGGAGGCTGGCATGGCTTATAGTGGGTACCTAGTGGTACTTACACCTCGTGCCAGGTCCAGTTCCCCCTCATTAGTAGATTAGAAGTGTTCTAGCAGCTTAGGCTGATAGAGGTAGTTATAGCAGAGCAGCTTAGGCTGAACTAGGAGACATGCAAAGCTCCTACTATACTACTTATATCACTTAGCACTATATCATAAGAAAACACAATACTCAGAGTTACTAAAAATAAAGGTATTTTATTTAAGTGACAATATGCCAAAAGTATCTCCGATGATATACTCCCTTAGGAGGTAAGTAATATACACAAAATATACACACAAACCAAAATCAGGCAATTAAACAGTTAGAAAAGTAGTGCAAACACTGTAGGACGCAATAGAATGCAATAGGAGACAATAGGCCTAGGGGCAACACAAACCATATACTCCAAAAGTGGAATGCGAACCACGAATGGACCCCAGGCCTAGTGTAGTGTGTATAGGGTCACTGGGAGTGTAAGAAAACACTAAGGATGTCCAAGATACCCCACCCCAAGACCCTGAAAAGTAGGAGTAAAGTTACCCTAATACCCCAGAAAGACAATAAAGTCAAGATAGGGGATTCTGCAAGGACAACAACTGACTGCAAAGCACTGGAGACAGATTCCTGGACCTGAGGACCTGTAAAGGAAGGGGACCAAGTCCAAGAGTCACACAAGTGTCCGGGGGGGGGGGGGCAGGAGCCCACTAAACCCCGGATGAAGGTGAAAAAGGGCTGCCTTCAGGTGGAAGAAGCTGAAGATTCTGCAACAACTGAAGGTGCCAGGAACTTCTACATTGGCCAGGAGATGTCCCACGGCATGCTGGAGGATGCAGAGTTGTTTCCATGCAGAAAGACCGCAAACAAGCCTTGCTAGCTGCAAGAGTGGCAGTTGAAGGTTTTGGGTACTGCCAGGGCCCAGGAAGGACCAGGAGGTTGCCCCTTGGAGGAGGAGACAGAGGGGGTGGTCAGCAACACAGAGAGCCAACGCAGAAGCAGGCAGCACCTGCAGAAGCACCTGAACAGGTGTTCAGAGATCAGATCACGACAGTTGACTCAGCACAACAAAAGGGAGTCCCACGAAGTCAGAGTCGAACTCAGCGAGTTGGGCAATGGAGGATGGAGTGCTGGGGACCTGGGCTAGGCTGTGCACGAAGGAAGTCTTGAAAAAGTGCACAGAAGCCCTAGCAGCTGTAGTTCACGCAGTACACAGGATTAATGTCTGGTATGGGGAGGCAAGGAGTTACCTCCACCAAATGTGGACAGAAGGGCCACTGGTCTGTCAGGAACACTTGGACCCAGCTCCTGTGTTCCAGGGACCACGCTCGTCAGGATGAGAGGAGACCCAGACGACCGGTGATGCAGAAGTTTGGTGCCTGCGTTGGCAGGGGGAAGATTCCGTCGACCCACGGGAGATTTCTTCTTGGCTTCCAGTGCAGGGTGAAGGCAGACAGCCCTTAGAGCATGCACCACCAGGAAACAGTTAAGAAAGCCGGCAGGATGAGGCGCTACAATGTTGCTGGTAGTCTTCTTGCTACTTTGTTGCGGTTTTGCAGGCGTCATGGAGCAGTCAGCGGTCGATCCTTGGCAGAAGTCGAAGAGGGAAGTGGAGAGGAACTCTGGTGGGCTCTTGCATTCGTTATCTGGTGAGATACCCAAAGGAGAGACCCTAAATAGCCCTCAGAGGAGGATTGGCTACAGAGAAAGGTAAAGCACATATCAGGTGGGGTCTCTGACATCACCTACTGGCATTGGCCATTCAGAGGTGTCCATTGTGCCCTCACAACTCTGCATCCAAGATGGCAGAGATCTGGGACACACTGGAGGAGCTCTGGGCACCTCCCTTCCATTAGCCATGTTCAGAGTTACCATGGTGACGCTACATATAGGTATTGACCTATATGTAGTGCACATGTGTAATGTTGTCCCCACACTCACAAAGTGTGGGGAAATTGCCCTGAACAATGTGGGGGCACCTTGGCTAGTGCCAGGGTTCCCTCAGACTAAGTAACTTTGCACCTAACCTTCACTAAGTGAGGGTTAGACATACAGGTGACTTATAAGTTACTTAAGTGCAGTGTAAAATGGCTGTGAAATAACGTGGACGTTATTTCACTCAGGCTGCAGTGGCAGTCCTGTGTAAGAATTGTCTGAGCTACCTTTGGGTGGCAAAAGAAATGCTGCAGCCCATAGGGATCTCCTGGAACCCCAATACCCTGGGTACCTAGGTGCCATATACTAGGGAATTATAAGGGTGTTCCAGTGTGCCAATCAGAATTGGTCATATTAGTCACTAGCCTGCAGTGACAACTTTAAAAGCAGAGAGAGCATAAACACTGAGGTTCTGGTTAGCAGAGCCTCAGTGATACAGTTAGGCACCACACAGGGAACACATACAGGGCACACTTTATGAGCACTGGGGTCCTGGAGAGCAGGATCCCAGCGACACAGGCAAAAACAAACATATATGCAGTAAAAATGGGGGTAACATGCCAGGCAAGATGGTACTTTCCTACACTGAAGGCTAGGTGTAAAGTTACTAAGGCCCATATTTATACTCCCTTTGCGCTGGATTAGCATAATTTCTTTACGCTAATTTGGTGCAAATTTAAATCCATATTTATACTTTGATGCTAGACCAGACTAACGTCAAAATATCCCAGTGTGAGCCATTTTCTGGATGCGTGAAACTGCCTTGCGTCAATGAGATGCAAGGTAGGCATTCCCCATCTAAAAAAATGACTTAGACACCTGTGCACCATATTTATTTAACCGCGCAAAAAAGGTGCACGTCTGGTAGGCGGAGTCAGAAAATGGCACAAATCCTGTTTTGCACCACAATTTAACGCCTGGGTCATGGCAGGCGTTAAAATGGGGAAACACACCACTACTTAAGGAAAACTCACAGAAGCAACATCAGAGCTCAAAAAGTAAGACATGGAGGTGCTATTCATTCAGCCTGCAGGAAGACGTAGACCACAGGAGCAACAGCTACCACCACACCAACAGGGCCCCCAAAGGCAACGCAGAAGGAAGGAGAGGATATTCAGGGCCAGGACAACCTTTCAGGGCCTCAGGGAACATGACATCATCCCGAGGTACAGACTAAACTAGCAAGCCATACAGCAGCTGCTGTGCCACATTGAGCCACAGTTGGCACCCAGCTTGGAGACACCCCACATCAGTCCACCAGAGACCAAGCTGCTAGCTGTCCTGCACATATTGGCAAGTAGCTCTTTTCAAACCACTGGTGCCCTGGTTGCTGGGATCTCACAGCCCTCATTTTCTGCCTTCCTTCCCAGGTACTTGATGCCATCATCTCCCTCACATCCCGCCACATCAGCTTCCATAACACACAGCAGAAGCAGCAGGAGACCAAACAGGGGTTTTATCAAATTAATGGCTTCCCGCACGTGCTTAGTGCCATTGACAGCACACATGTATGGATTATGCCACCTGCTGCAATGGAGCATCTATACTGCAACAGGAAGCACACACACTCTATCAATGTGCAGGCCATTGTGGATTGTTCACCAACATCATGGCAAAGTATCCTGGGAGTGTACATGATTCATTCATCTTCCGCCACATCACCATCAATCAGCACTTCCAGGATGGACGATATCGCAATGGCCTACTTGTTGGTAAGTACAGAAACCTAGTTATTTACACACAGCACAGCAACCCTGTAGGAAACACAACACACACACCACTACATTGACATGTGGCCAGGAAGACACTGAGATGTGACACTGGTAGTCATTTTTGATATCCTGACCCAATGGGATACACAACTATGGACAAATGACAGATGCAAATAACAAGAGATGCCACTCTAGAGCCACACAGGACCTATTTTAAACCACACAGTGACAATGACATGGCCTCAACTGGCAACTTGGAAGATGAATCTTTCAATATCACATCAATAACACTCAATCCCACACCCTTCCAACCAATACGTCCTGTGTAAGGGGTGTGTAATGTTTTTTGCTGCTGGTCAAGCACCATGAGACACATAGCATGATGATGCTGACTCTAATGAAGGTGACTTGGAATCATTGAGGCAGTACCAACATCTCACATCACTCCTAGGGTGACATTGCCAGCTAGCAATAAGGAAGTGGACTGTGCTATGAAAACATGTGGATGTGATACTAATGCACAGTGCACGCTGCTACACATATGGATTGAGACAATTCCCCATATACATAACAGATGTACAGGCAGATGGACCTTCTGACACTAAAAGCTTCACCCCCACAACCAAGTTAGCCAGCTTACCTGGAGCAAGTTCAGTAGTGTAGGTACACGTTTGCACATGAGCCAACTCGGTGAGGGCACAAAAATAGGTTTCCATAGAACTTGTCACACATGGGGTAATTGTGCATTGTCAATTGTGAACACTTCAGTGCTGCCAACCTATGGAGATGTGTTGTGCATTGTCACCTAGCCAAATCAAAGAGCCTCACAGTTGCATTTCACCTGCAATCGTATATGGCAAATTGGATGGGATTTTCAGGCCATATAGTGCAACTGTGTTACCACCACAGTGGAATTGATTGTGTGTGTGGAAGTATCATGTCATCTCCAGTGAAGGCACACAGACACTTCTTTCACATTTCTTTACGCATGGGACATACACACTGAACTGCAAGTCTCTAAATATACCACTGATATCATGTCAATCAGCCAAATACCAGTTTCGATAGTTAAACAACCCAATGCAGAAAGAACATCACAGAAGCATAGGATCCCACACAATACCGCAAACACTGATGAGTCACAGACGACACAAGATAACAACTGCCATGCAAAGTGATAAGCACGGTGCAACCAACAACCAAATACTTACCCTCATTTTCACTTTCAGCTGATCAGGGTTACGGGATCCAGCCGTGGATCATGACTCCATATGCATCATAATATAACGCATATGCGTTAAAAAATGACACTCACACCCATAATACATCGATTGGTCCCTAGTGTTAATTCCAACACTGCACCCCATGAAATCGGTTATCCATAAAAAATGTATTGATCCTTGAATGCGGTGGAATTTTCATGCAGATGCTTCAAAAAATATTGATGCAAACCCGCAAGCGTCATAAAATTTCACCCAAAATAAAAAAAAGCCCCGCAATTGAGACAGGAAGTGATGCAATAGGATATCCCGTTTACAGAAATGGTACAGTGGGTGTACTTTCACTTTCACTTTGCAGTCTGTGATTATTCTAGACTGTGTGGCTGTGTATTGAGTTGTGTCTGTGAATATTGTGCTTTTGTCTCCTGTGTGCTATTGCTATTGTGTTCTCTTTTTTGTAAGTGTCTGTGTTATTCAGTGTAAGTGCGTTTTTGTCATTTATTTCGATTAGATTTGTCTTTGTACTGTTGGGAGTGTGTATGTGGGTATTAATAGTTGGGGTATTGTTGAGCTATTTGTGGGTTATTTAAGTTTCATTTCCATACCTCCGTTCCCTGTTTTTTCCTCTTTACCCTTTCCTATCCTAATTGTTTTTGAGATGTTGGGAAGGCCATGTCTGGGGAGAATGGGTGAGGAGGAGCTGGGGGCTTTTGTGTGGCTGGTGTGCCACTCGCTCCCCCTGACGTTGGATGCTGGGGGCCAGGTGACACAGGGGTATCACACGGAGGCAAGGAGGCTCAGGTGGGCAAAGGTGCTGTTCCACCTAAGGAGACTCTTCAACAGCCAGCGCAACGACCACCAACTAAAACATCGCTGGGCTGACCTGGTGGGCTGAGAGCAGGACCTGCTGGACCACCTGGGTGTGGTGATTGGTGGCCCTGTTGGTGAGTACAAATTAGACTAATGTGTACAGTACAATGCTCTGGAGTGATAGTAGCAGATTTTGTGACATGCTGCATGCAATGTTTGTGAACATGTGGAATGCAAGGTGAACAAACAGTGGCCCTGATTTATACAATTTTTGCAATGCATTACCGTCATTTGTTGACGCGAAAGCTGCACAAACTTACAGAAGACAACTTTATCTTGTAAATTAGTGCCGCTTTGGCGTCAATAGATGATGGTAATGCAGCACAAACCACTTTATGATTCAGAGCCTGTGAGTGTACCAGGAATGGGATGTATTTCACATGTTAACACAAGGAATCAATGTAGTTCCCATTTTTTTAAACCATGTCTGAACAGTATTAATGGCCATACATACAAAGATCTTCCGAAACTCTACTAATATCTTGGGCCTATAATTCTACTTTGTTTGTGCAGCATTTGCAATATTTCTGGATGCCAAAGTATAGCACACTTGCTATTATCAAAATGTTTTGTGCTACTTTCCATAGCTGTAGCTTAAACAAATGAAGTTAATGCTACACATAAAAAAACAAAAACATCTGGCCCTAAGTTAATTGTTTCTGTGTGTTTACGTCTGGACAGAAAATCTTTCACATGGCCAAACCTAATTGTGCCCGGATGCTACCAGATTGCAGTAGCACAAAACAGGTTCATCTCATGGCTTTTCGGAGTAGGAGTTGAAATCCCATCATTTAGTAGCATGGCCCAACAACATTTTTGCCTTGGGCACAATTGCTGGTACTGAGTTGGTGCAGTTACCATCTGTGTCACTTTATAGCCAAACAATTTTCTAAAGTGAATGGGTCATCATGGGATCCCTGCTCGTTGTGAATGCATGGTCACAAACTATTTATTTGCATGATGTTGTTCAAGGGACCACTGACTGCTTCCATTATACATTTTAAGTGACAAAATAGTTTGTTATTTGACGTTTGGTACTTCCCTGCTGATATAGTTCAGCATATGTACAATTATTAACTTCTCAATATGAAGGCTATCACAGCCATGGTTGTATGATAAGATCAGCAGGCCAGCATTCCTGTGAGTGCCACCATTCCCATGGTGCTTTCAAATAGAGACCTACCTCATCAAGATTGCAGAAGTAGGACATTTGCTACCCATGTATTAATTAGCGCACAGTGTCAGTTAGTTTTTATTACCAGAGATCACCCAACTTGGCAATTCTAAGTTAATGAATGTGGCAAAGTGTGATTTACAATACCTGATATAGGTGCACAGGGCCCAGAGTAAAACATTTCAGGTGCAATGACTACACCTGTGCCCATGCATTCTGTCGCGGATGATCAAATTAGACACTGTCAGTATACAAGCTTTTGTTGTTTGGAATCAGATAAATGGCCAATCCATGTTTAGTGTAACATTGTCATCAAGTAACACACAGGATCCCTGCCATCATGTCACGGCTCTGGGTACACTGCAAATGTGGAATATGTAACCTACATACCACATTGGCACACATATGATGGACCATTGAAAACACAATAATTCCTGAACTAAACTCAACCCACATGAGCATCACACAGTAACTCATTGTCCCTTGATTCACAAGCCACAATACCTGAGTCACTGGTATTCCAGTGCACCAGGAATGTGGCATTGCATGTGTGATGCCCTCAAGCGCCCATCCAACTCCGGGTACGCCACCGCCAGGATCCTGAACATCAGGGGGGTCATGGTGCGACGGGCACCCCTCCCACGTTGGGAGGCCATCCCCAGCTGAGCCTCCGCCGTCTTCTTGCTCCAGCGGCGAATGTCCTCCCATCTTTTCCAGCAGTGGGTGCTCCGTCTGTGGTAAACCCCCAGGGTCCGGACGTCCTTGGCGGTGGCACACCAAATATATTTGTTCTGGTGGGCGCTGACCTACATGATTTGTACAGGGGGAAGAGAAACTTATTACCAACTGCACCATCACAGTCATTGGCCCCCATCCCTACCCTTGCCATGTGGCACATGCACTCACCATCGGTTCATGCATGCCGCACTCTCCCTCCTTCCTTCTTCCATCCACACCTCTCCACACAGGCATAGCCCATACAGCATGCTCCCAGTGTACTTACCTGTTTGTCTGGAGAACCGTAGAGTAGCCTGTACTGGGGGAGGACCCCATACACGAGTTTCTCCAACTCCTCTGATGTGGAGGCAGGGGCCCTTTCCCCAGACACTCGAGCCATTGTCTCTTCCAGACTGAGGTCACAGCAGCACTTGCAGTGTAGGTCCTGTCCTGTCGAAGATCAGGTATTGAGTGATTGAACAGATCGAAAATGGCGGTCACGTCCATGGCGGTGCGTACCGTCACCACCGGCGTACATCGTCATTGGCTCCTGGGACCCATAGGGTCCAATGTTAGCCAATGGAGCATTGCACCGGGGTCTTTGACCGCCTACCGCGACGGTGTACAACACCAGCGCAGTTACCTCACATCCCATTGTCCCATTTTAGAGGTCAGGCAACCGCCATTTCAGGGGCCCACATGGCTTCATTTTCAACTGCGTCACACATACCTAGGCCTAGACTCAACACACATACAGGCCACTTTTTAGATTATGATTGGTGTTCTGTGTAAGCTGTGGGTACGTACCTCTGAGTTGTTTGACTCTGTGCTCGCTGTTGTCCTTCATAGGCACTGTCCGTTGGGACATGTGAGGAGATGGCCGCATCCTCCGGTGTACCGACCGTTGGTGGACCTTTCGACAATGGAGGAAAGACATGTGATCATCACATACAGGCTTGACCGTGCCACAATCCAGGAACTGTGTACCCAGTTGGAGCCAGACCTGATGTCAGCTATCCGCCATCCCATAGGAATCCCCCCTCAAGTGCAGGTGCTGTCAGTGCTCCATTTCCTAGCAAGTAGGTCATTTCAAACAACAGTGGCCATTGCATCAGGGATGTTCCAGCCTATGTTTTCCAACGTGTTGTCCCAGAGTGTTGTCTGCCCTGCTGAAACACTTGCGGAGCTACATCGTTTTCGCTCAGGTGGAGGATTTGCCTACAGTGAAAGGTGATTTCTATGCCCTGGGACATATCCCCAACATCATAGGTGCCATTGATCGGACACATGTGGCTTTGGTCCCTCCCCCACAGGAGTGAACAGGTGTACAGAAACCAGAAGAATTATCTTTCTATGAATGTACAGATGGTATGTTTGGTAGACCAGTACATCTCCCATGTGAATGCCAAGTTCCCTGGCTCAGTGCATGACGCCTACATCCTGCGGAATAGCCGCATCCCTTATGTGATGGGTCAACTCCAGAGGCACAGTGTGTGGCTATTAGGTGAGCACCTGGAAGCAAGTCAGTGGGAATGGTTGTGTGTGCCTGGGGATATCCCTACAGGTTAGTGTGTGTCTAACAGTTGTCCCTCGCCATTTGCAGGTGACTCTGGTTAGCCCAACCTGTCCTAGCTACTGACCCCAGTGAGGAATTCCGGACAAGGGCAGAGGAACGCTACAATGAGGCCCATGGGCGAACTAGGAGGGTGATCGAGCGAGCCTTCGGCCTCCTGAAGGCCAGGTTCAGGTGCCTCCATATGACAGGTGGATCACTATTCTACACACCAAAGAAGGTGTGCCAGATCATCGTGGCCTGCTGTATGCTTCACAACTTGGCTTTGCGACGACAGGTGCCATTTCTGCAGGAGGATGGTCCAGATGGCGGTGTTGTTGCAGCTGTGGAGCCTATGGACAGTGAAGACAAGGAAGCAGTAGAAGAAGACATGGACAACCCGGACTCAGTGATCCAGCAATATTTCCAGTGAAACACAGGTAAGAATACAAACCTGCCTACTACATGTACTTAAACACTACTACCTCTCTACTGTCTGTCGTTTTCACCCAGTGTATGGTCACTGAGTTGCCACTTTCCCTTACGATTTCACAGATGTGGGTCCCACAGTGTGACGTCTGCTTTGATTCCTAATGGACTAGAGCTGTGTGACATAGGTATGTTAACATTACAAATGAAAGAGCTTTTTGCCACAGTGACTGCTAATACAGTATTCCGAAATCACAGACTGACTCCAGATTGTTATGTGCTTTAAGGATGTTTATTTAAGTGCTCAATATTGGAGGGGGTAGCAAAATGGTGAGGGTTGATGGTGGAGGAATGTCCATGGCTGAGTCCAGTCTATTAGTCACACAGGTGCATTGCCCTAATAGGCATAGGAAGTGGAGCTGGGGCAGTTTAAGGATGGACAGGGTGACAAAGTGGGACAGTAGGCTGACAAATCAGGGTGGTCTCATTTCTTGGCGGGGGTCTTGGCATCGTTCTCTGTCTTTGTCCTGGATCTCAGGGACCGTTTGCGAGGTGGTTCTCCCTCTGCAGGGGGTGGGGTGCTGGTGTGGTGGTCCTGTGGCGGTGCCTCCTGTCCACTAGCGCCGCCGGAGGTGGTGGGCAGTTCATCGTCCATGCTAGTGTCAGGGGCCCCTTGTAGTGCCACAGTGTCCCTCCTGGTGTTGAGTACTTCCTTCAGCATCCCTACGATGGTGCCCAGGGTGGAATTGATGGCTCTGAGTTCCTCCCTGAAGCCCGAATACTGTTCCTTCTGCAGGCGCTGGGTCTCCTGAAACTTGGCCAGTACCGTTGCCATCGTGTCCTGGGAGTGGTGGTAGGCTCCCATGATGTTGGAGAGTGCCTCGTGGAGAGTGGGTTCCCTAGGCCTGTCTGTCCCCTGTCGCGCAGCAGCCCTCCCAGTTCCCCTGTGTCCCTGGGCCTCCGTCCCCTGGACTGTGTGCCCACTACCACTGCCCCCAGGTCCCTGTTGTTGTTGGGGTGGTGGGTTCTCCTGGGTTCCCTGTAGTGGTGGACACACTGCTGATTGACGTGTCCTGGGGACGGAGGTATGGGCCCGCTGGGTGGGTGCTGTGCTGGTGTTTACAGAGGGGGGAAGGTCTGTGGTGGCCTGTGACTGGGTGAGGGGAACCGACTGTCCAGAGGTCCCCGATGGGCCGGGCTGGTCATCTAGATCCAGTTGGACAGAGGTGCTGTCATCACTGTGGGCCTCTTCTATTGGTGGTGTGGACATGTGTGGACCCTCCTGTCCGGTGACGTTGGGTAGGGGTCCTCCAGGGTGTAAAAGGATGTTTATTACATCTGTGTGTGCCATGGTGTGCAATAGGTGGGTGACCGTGTACCCCAGTGCTTGCATTCCTGTGTGGGACCTTGTGTGATGGTGGTTTAGGGGGGTGTATGGGTATGTGCAGTGGGCATGCTTTAGTGATGGGTGTCCATGCTTTGTTGTTGCATGCAGGGCTTGGTGTTAGGATGTGTGATTTATGATGTTGGGACATTTGTGAGGAGTTAGAGTGATGGGGTGAGGGTGAGAGTGGGGGTATGTGCTGGCATGGATGTAGGGTGGGGGATGTAATCGTTAAGATTTGACTTACCAGAGTCCATTCCTCCACCTACTCCTGCGAGGCCCTCAGGATGCAGAATCGCCAAGACCTGCTCCTCCCATGTTGTTAGTTGTGGGGGGGGAGGTGGGGGTCCGCTGCCAGTCTGCTGAACCACCAGGTGGTGTCTTGAGACCACGGAACGCACCTTCCCTCGTAGGTCGTTTCACCTCTTTCTGATGTCCTCCCGATTTCTTGGGTGCTGTCCCACCGCATTGACCCTCTCCACTATTCTTCGCCATAGCTCCATCTTCCTAGCTTTGGAGTTGAGCTGCACCTGTGCTCCGAATAGCTGTGCCTCTACCCGGACGATTTCCTCCACCATGACCCTGAGCTCCTCCTCCGATAACCTGGGGTGTCTTTGCCGTGCCATGGGGTGGTGTAGGTGATGTGTGGGGTGGTGTGTGGGGTGATAAGTGTGCTGATATGTAGTGGTGTGTAGTGTGAGGTGCATAGAAGTTATGTGGGTGATGGTGTTATGTGCCTGTGGATGCTAGTATTGTTGATGGTGGTGTCTCTCTCTGGTCTTCTCTCAGTAATTGTTGTTGTAGGGGTTTGTGGGTGATGTGGGTGTATGTTTTATATTGTATTGGGTGTGTGGGAGTGGTGTGTATGTGCATCAGGTGTGTGTATTTCGAATTGTCCAATGTGGTAATGTTTTGTGTATGTGTGTGTATTTTGAGCGCGGTGGTGTGTACCGCCAATGGAATACCGCGGTTGAAAGACCGCCGCGTGGATTCGTGGGTCGTGATAGTGTGGGTATATTTCTGTTGCCGTGACGGTGGAGGATTTGTTTTCCCCAGTTTATCACTGACCTTTGGTGTGGCAGACTTGGGTGGGTGTCTGAATTTTGGCGGATTCCGTGCTGTGGGTCTTAATATCTGTGGCGGATTTCCGCTGCCGCGGTGGTGTGTTGGCGGTCTTTTGCACGGCGGTAAGCGGCTTTTACCGCCAATGTTGTAATGACCGCCTAAGTTTACAATTTGGTAACCATCAAGAACACCTCTCATTTGATCTCATATCATCCCCCAATCATACTATCATTTTAGGAATTCCGTGGTTCATAAGACATAACCCTTATGTAAATTGGGAAACCCGGACTATTTCCTTGTCCTCACAGTTTTGTCATGAGGACTGCTTTGCTTCAGACACATATTGGTCGCCCAAGAGATTGATGCCTACTGAAATTTCTACCGGATGTTCCATCAATACAGTCCAAGGAGTCCCTGATCACTATCTAGAATTTCAAGATGTGTTCCAAAAACCATCCAGACCTGTGTTACCCCACATCGAGATTACGATTGTGCTATTCCTTTGGAACCTGGAACTATCGTTACCTTTGGGAGGATGTATTCACTCACGGAACCTGAAAGGAAAGTTTTAAAGGAGTATCTGGAAGAAAACTTACATAGTGGTCTTATTGTACCATCGTCTTCTCCGGCAGGGGCTCCCCCCTTTTTTATACCCAAGAAGACGAAGGATCTTCGTCCCTGCCTGGATTTTCGAGGTCTAATTAAAATAACTATAAAAGACCGTTATCCTTTGCCCCTCATCAAGGATATATTAGAGGCAGTCAGAGGGGCTCAACGATTTACCAAACTGGATCTTCAGGGAGCCTACCACCTTTTGCGTATTAAAGAAGGAGACGAGTGGAAGACTGCTTTCCGGACCCCATTTGGTCTTTATGAGTACAGAGTTATGCCCTTTGGTCTCACAAATGCCCCCTCCATTTTCCAAAGATTTATGGACTCTGTGTTCTCTGATCTCTTGAATTATACGGTCGTCATCTACTTAGAATATATCCTTATTTATTCTAGACGTCCTGCATTGCATTCCTCTCACGTGAAACAAGTCCTCCAAAGACTCCGGGAACATCAACTGTCCTGTAAACCAGAAAAGTGTGAGTTTGACAAGACCAAAGTCAAATATTTGGGATATCACCTTAGTCCCACTGGAATAGCTATGGACTAGGAAAAGGTATAAGCCATCATAGATTGGCCTTCTCCTTCCTCTCTTAAGGAAACGCAATGTTTTCTAGGATTGTCTAATTTTTATCTGCAGTTTATCTTAGACTTTGCAGAACAAACCAGCCACATAACTCAAACAATAAAAAAAGGAGAATTTAAAGAAAGGCTTTGTCTGGACAAGGGCGGCTAAAATCGCTTTTTAAAGTCTTAAAAAGGCTTTCACTCAAGCTCCAATATTGAGACACCCAGATACCAATAAAAATTTATTGTTGTTACTGGTGCTTCCGATAGAGCCATCGGAGCTGCCTTACTCCGACAACAAGAAGATGACGGTCTTGAACATCCTGTTTTCTATTTGTCCCATGTACTCTCTGCATCGGAACAACATTACTCAGTGCTAGAAAGGGAGTTATTGGCTCTGAAAACAGCCTGCCTAGAGTGGAGACAATTTCTTATGGGTTCCAAGGAGCCCTTCGAGGTGAGAACAGACCATCGTAATCTCCAATGCGTACATAATTTTTTATGCCAGAACAGTCGTCAGGCTCGTTGGGCCTTGTTCTTCAGTCAGTATGACTTTTATGTCACCTATATTCCTGGATCCCAAAACATTCTGGCTGATGCTCTGTCTAGCGGTTATCCAGATTGTACTCCTACCCCATCGCAGTATCTACTTGAGCCTAGTAAAATCATCGGAGTAGCTCAGTCTTTCCTGGATGAGGTGCAACTGGAATATTCCAACCTGTCTGATCAAGAATTAAAGAAACTAAACCCCCTTATATGTAAACGGCAAGGGCATTATTATTATAAGAACCTGTTGTTTCTCCCTACTAATGTAGTAAGAGAAAAGGCACTACAAATGTGCCATGATTCGCTGGTTGCTGGTCATAGAGGCATCAAGGCCACACAAGTACTACTCTCGCGATCTTTCTGGTGGCCTACCTGGAAATCGGATGTCAAAAGATACGTTCAGGCTTCTCCCATATGTGCTCAAGTAAAGATTCCCCGTACCAGACCTGCAGGATTACTACAACCATTACCTGTTCCACCAGCTCCCTGGCACACCATTTCTACTGATTTCATGTGTTCACTCCCTCCATCAGCAGGAAACCGGGTTATCATGGTCACCATAGATTCCTTTACTAAGTTGGCTCACTTCACTGCCCTGAAAAAATTACCTATGTCCCAAGAACTAAGTCAGATATTTATCCATCATATTTTCCGTCTCCATGGGCTTCCACATAGCATTGTATCTAACAGGGGACCTCAGTACATCTCCCGGTTTTGGAAACTTTTTTGTAGGACACTGAATATCAATATAGCACTATCATCGGGTTTCCATCCTCAAACCAATGGACAGACTGAGCGTCTCAACCAAGGATTGGAGCAGTACCTTCGCTGCTTTTGTAATTCTACCCAGAGCAACTGGAACACTTACCTTCCTATCGCTGAATTCTCTTACAATAACACTGTCCATAGTGCCTCTAAGGTCACTCCTTTTTTCTGTTCTTATGGCTATCATCCTACCTCTTTTCCTACTACTCCTCAGTCTACCTCTTCTCTGCCTGCTGTTACTTCCTTTTCCAGAAGACTGTTACAGATCCAGAGATTGATTCGATCTAACTTGTTGAACACCAAGAGATACCTGAAGAGAATAGCAGACAAGAAACTTAGGGATGCTCCAGAATATCACCTTCAAGATACAGGGGGTCACTCACACACCCCCTCTACATACACACACGCACACCCCCATGCACGCACACAACACACAACACCCCCCCTGCCCCCCTCCCCTAACGGACGATCGACTTACCTGTTCTGTCGATCCTCCAGGAGGGGACGGGAGCCATGGGGGTAGCTCCGCCGACATCACACTGTCAACACAGAACACCGCCACGCCGAATCACAGGACGTGATTCCGTGGGCGGTGTTCTGTTGGCGTGGTGGTGGAGGTGGAGCTACTTCCACTTCCCCGCCGCCCGCCAGTATGGCTGTTGGCGGCTCTCCGTCCGAAAAAGGACGGAGAGCTGCCAAGAGTCATAATACGCCGATCGGCAAACCGCCAACAATGGCGGGCTTCCGCACGGCGGTCCCTCAGTGGTCTTGGGAAAAGACCACCGAGGTCAAAATGACCCCCAAAGTTTGGCTTTCATCAAAATTTTTGCCTTTACGCCTTTCTCAGAATAAGTTCACACCTCGTTACTACGGCGCTTTCCGTATCCTTCAGCTGCTTAATCCTGTCACTGTCCATCTTCACTTGCCTCGTAACTGGAGGATTCATCCGGTCTTTCATGTCTCCCAGCTCAAACCCTATGTACCTGATCCTTACTCTCGTCAGTTTCCTTGTCCTCCTCCTGTGTTAGCGGATGATGTACCTGAACATGAGGTACAAGAGATTTGTGACTCTTGTATCTTTCACAAACGTCTTCAGTATCTGATTCATTGGAAGGGTTACCCTCTCAGTGAATGCTCTTGGGAAGATGCATCTTCTGTTCACGCACCTCTTCTGATTCGCCATTTTCACCTGCGCGCGGCACGAGCTGAACATTCGGCTCGGTCCGCAGCACGCGGTCTCAAGACGCCCTGCGTCCCTAGCCTGCTCTGCAGTTTCCGAGGCCCCAAATTGGGCATGAGGCCTCGTTCAACTTTTACGCACTGCGCTCACAGGCAGGTCTGACCCCCCCACTCACCTGTTCTTTTCTTCTTTTTCTGGCTATCTGGTTGTGCCTTCCTTTATGTTTTTTCTCCCTTTCCCATATTACCCTTCTCTTCCCAGCATTCCTTGTTCCCTACTCTCTATGGCTCCTAGTCCATTCTGTTCTATGTGTTTTTTCCCTATCTAAGGTGGTGTCCTTGTACTTCCTGTTGGTCACTTCCTGTTTGTTGGTATTTAAGGGCTGTGATTCTTTCTCTCCTTGCGCTGCAGCACTTTCTGTTTGGATGGTGTCTTCGCTCCTATTTCCTTGTCTTCCTGTGCTGGTTCTCGTCAGTTCCAGTATATTTTTCTGTATTTTGCTTCTGTTGAAGAACAGGAGGACAGCAACTTCAATGTGAGACCTGTAAGGAGACCAGAGGGTCTGGACAAAGAAGTGGTTTCCAAGGGTCGGTTGGCAGACCTTCTGTGTGGCTACAGGAACATAAGCTACAAGAGACCATTTAACTAAATTGTCTAGCTGACCCGGAGCAACTGGACCTAAAGGGGATCCTGCTGCTGCCCTCTGCTTGAGTCTTGACCCTTAAGTACTATTCCTGAGGTCCTGGGACTACTGACTGTGTCTAGCTGGACTTCTCTTAACAACTCTGAAAAGTCAAATATCCTTACTGGATGCCCTATAAAAGCAATATTTAAAAGAGGACTGTAATGCACTTTATCCAGGCATATCTCTCTGACTTCTCACTATTTCTCCACACCTGTTACCTCCTCCTGATCAATGAAAACCTAGACCTCCTGCCACCGCCAGAAAAGAATTGAGAGCATAAATGAAAAAATTACCAATACAACAATGGTTCTGCAGCGCTGCCAGCATGCCACAAACTCAAAAAATTTCCCAATATGAAAGACCCTCATTAACAAAAAAAGATTTGCTTGATTTTATATTTAAACAGTGTACAGACTTAGGGCTGTAGTGAATCCTAGTTCGTTTTAATGGAGTAACAGGAGTTAGCTTAACCTCTGGCTTGCAGACTCGTGCCCCCGTCACCTAGTGACTTTTAACCTACTTAGCTTGCTCTGTCTTAGCCCATTTCATTATTTAATTCTTCTAAGATGGTTGCCTTGTTTATAGTTAGGCCACTTGTTATGATTTACATTATCAGTGTCACCGCGCTAAGGCGTCAAGTTCAAGCAACAAAGACAAACAAACAGTGGGTGTTCACACCTAGGGATTTTCCATCTCTATACTTTCGAGGGATTGTTTATATTAATTGCCGTCCCAAGCATGCCTGTTATCTTTTGTTCGGGTGCACACCTACGTCAGGGGTCCTTGTAAAGCTGTATAAATACATCGTACTTTAGACAGATAATCAGAGGGATTCCGACCAGAGGGCATCGCCACCATCGCTGATATCGATGCTGCACGTCGTCTTGACGCTGACCCTGTCTTCGTGTCCCTGCGGAGTCTGAGATAGAGACCTCATTCCAAGGTAACGAGGGTTGGGGGCTCCTCTCATGGACATGGCATTGGCAGATTAAGTTTAGCAAACCCAGCTCTCCTTTAGGTAGGAGGTTAGGCCTATCTCATTAGAGTATTAGGGCATATTACGTCTCGTATGTCTTTCTTATGCATTGCAAGATGGTGGGGGTATTTTTCAATTCTGTTCCTTGCATTATTCATTATCCTAATCATTGCAGCCCATGCAACTTATCGCAAATTGTAGTTATGTCAAATAAAAACTATTGAAACTTTACTGCATCTTTGTCATTGCCTGTGTTTGTATGAGATATGATATATCTGTGAGAAAGGGGTAATCTCTGCTTAACCCCAACACTCCCTGAGATGTCTTATTCTCGAATCCATGCGTAAAGCCTGCCACAAATCACCTTTTACTATTGTGTTTCTGGTGAGGTGCTGCTAGTGAGCCGGTAAGGTTGGGACAACAGTTGTGATTTGTTGTAGGATAGACTTTGTCGCCTACAAACAAAAGTAATGTCATCCTTTAACCAGCAGGCTTGCCCAGAGAAAGAGTCCAAACTACGACTGGGCCTGATTAAGATCTTAGCGGGATTTTCATCCTGCCACTGTGGTTTCAAGTACTCTGTCATGTTGATGGAATTCTGACTGCCGTATTTAGATGTGTTGCGCCTAAATCGCTGATCGCCTCAATAGAGTACCATGCCTTTGCGTAAGAGTTTCCACACCGCTGAGGTGGTGGACTCCTAATCTGGAAAACACTACTCCATCACCGTCAGGCTGGCGGGTTCCCACTGACTATATTTAGATATCACAGTTGTGCAGGTGTTGTTCTGGCGGCAGATTCCTGACAGAGGGAGTCCATCTCAGGAGGCAATGTACATTGTACAATGGCTGTGGCTATGGAAAGGATGCTAGAAGCACACACCTCAATACTTTAGCCATATGTGTCCTGCATACCACACTAGACAACACACCTCATTCACAATATGATCCTTTGGCATTTCACCACAACACAACATTTACATGTAGAAAACACACAATTTCATACTTCCTAAACACAACATACATACACTATTGATACTACACCCACATACAACAGAATCACAACTACCATCACAAAGACACAATCATATACACTGGCACACTCAGACAAAAGCACACCTACACACGTCACAACAACAACAACAAATAAACAATCACACTCACCTGAATGTTGCACACAGCAAAACATCATACAGCCAAACATACGCAACAAACACCACACCCACATGCAAGTGTCACACATACAGACACAACCACATCACCCACTCCATCTCCATCTTCCAGCCCCTCCTATCCCTACTCCCTTCCAATTCTCCATTTACCTTGCCTGGACACCTATCACACCTGATATCACACCTCCCAAGTAAAAGCTTTGAGGAGCCAGATTTGTGTCCAATACATGATACTTAATGAAGAGGTCATCTCTGGGCTATGGGCAGGACACACATTAAGGGCAACAGAGCCAGGGGAAATTGTATCATCCAAATATTGCTCACTATCACAAATGGGCTACATTACAAAGAAATGTGCACAAGAGAAGTATTACATGAATAATGACTTGAGTCCAACTTTCACAAACTTTGTCCCACAATGAGAATTGCTGTACAATTCATTGTGTCAATTGGAATGGAATTGATGTTACAGTGAGATGCATGCTCTGATTCACATTCACAACTGGAAGCATATAATTTCACTTACAAGTTCTATTGCAAACTGCACACATTGACGTTGTTGACAATTGTGATTTTTTTTTTATTTTGGTGCAAGCATTCATTTTGGTAATGAAGACATACGCAAACGTAAAAATTGTGTATGTCATCAATTTATGATTGATACAGGTCTGTCTCCATTAATGTCTGACACAGATGGTTTACACACATATCATTACACAAGTTTTTTTAAATAATTGATGTGACATGTATGTCAGTACATAGGTTCTGAGCTAATGTTAAGTGACAAAACTACATTCACTAATAATACGGTATGCTGACCTCCTACTCCTGCAATGACGGTGCTGTGGTTCCTTCATGGTCAAGTGGCAGAAGCAAAGGCAGGGCTTGTCTGATCAGGTCCAGTTGGAAACAGAAGTGGAAAAGGGGGAAATGTAGGTTTTTCCCTCATTTACCTTCCAATCTGCCAACTCAGGTGTGGTGGCTTATCCGCCAAAATTGCCTTGTCGGGAAGTCACTTTGTAATTGGCTCGGCAGATAAAGTGTCTGGAGTCCCACCATTTGCCGCTAATACCAATGGCGCTGTCAAAGCGGATGTGAAGTTCTGAAGGCGTTGGCAGGATTTGGGCGGTCTTTTGTCTATGGTCCTGCTAACATCTAAATAGAGCAGGCGCACTGCCAAGTCTGTGGGCAGGACATCGGATGGAAAACCAACAGTGGGACCGATTTTGCGAACATCCATATCAGCCCTATAGTCAATAATCAATCAATCAATCACAATATTTGTAAAGCGCACTACGTACCCGTTAGGGTTTCAAGGTGCTGAGGGTGGGGGGGGTGCTGCTACTGGTCGAAGAGCCAGGTCTTAAGGAGTCTCCTGAAGGCGAGTAGGTCCTGGGTCTGTCGCAGGTTGGTCGGGAGTGTGTTCCAGGTCTTGACGGCGAGGAAGGAGAAGGATTTGCCATTGGAGGTCTTACGCTGGATGCGGGGAACGATGGCGAGGGCGAGGTTGGCGGAGCAGAGTTGGCGGGTGGGGGCGTAGAAGCTGAGCCTGTTGTTCAGGTAGGCTGTTTTGGCGTTGTGGAGTGCCTTGTGAGCGTGGGTGAGGAGTTTGAAGGTGATCCTCTTGTCCACGGGGAGCCAGTGGAGGTCTCTCAGGTAATGGGAGATGTGGCAGTGTCGGGGTACGTCAAGGATCAGCCGGGCGGAGGCATTTTCAATGCGTTGGAGGCGTCGTATGTCTTTTGCTGGGATGCCTGTGTAGAGTGTGTTGCCGTAGTCTAGCCTGCTACTGACGAGGGCCTGGGTCACTGTTCTTCTTGTTTCTGTCGGGATCCATTTGTAGATTCTACGGAGCATGCGGAGGGTGTTGTAGCAGGAAGAAGAAACTGCGTTGACCTGTTTGGACATGGAGAGGGAGGAGTCGAGGATGAAGCCCAGGTTGCGTGTGTGGTTGGTAGGTGTTGGCGGGGCTCCCAGTGAGGTGGGCCACCAGGAGTCGTCCCAGGCGGAGGGGGTGTGTCCAAGGATGAGGACCTCCATCTTGTCAGAGTTCAACTTCAGGCGGCTGCTTCTCATCCACTCGGCGATGGACTTCATTCCCTCGTGGAGGTTGGTTTTGGCGGTGCGCGGGCCTTTGGTGAGGGAGAGGATGAGCTGGGTGTCGTCGGCGTAAGAGAGAATGTTGAGGTTGTGTTGACGGGCCACTTGTGCGAGGGGGACCATGTAGATGTTGAACAGCGTCGGGCTGAGCAAGGAGCCTTGGGGGATGCCGCAGATGATGCTGGTGGCTTCGGAACGGAAGGTTGGGAGGCGGACTTTCTGGGTTCTGCCGGAGAGGAATGAGGAGATCCAGTTGAGGGCTTTTCTTTGTATTCCGGCTTCGTGGAGGCGTGTTTTCAGGGTGCGGTGGCAGACCGTGTCGAAGGCGGCAGATAGGTCCAGGAGGACGAGGGCTGATGTTTCGCTGCTGTCCGTCTGCTGTCTGATGTCGTCTGCGGCGGCGAGAAGGGCAGTCTCGGTGCTGTGGTTACGTCTGAAACCGGACTGGGAGGGGTCCAGGATGGAGTTGTCCTCGAGGTGGTGGGTGTGGGTTAGCTGAGTGTTTCCGATCTTCTCGATGACCTTCGCCGGGAAGGGGAGCAGGGAGATCGGTCGGAAGTTTTTGAGGTTGTTGAGTCTGCTTTGGGCTTCTTAAGGAGGGCGTGGATTTCGGTGTGCTTCCAGCTTTCCGGGAATGTCACAGTTTCGAAGGATATGTTTATGACCTTTCGAAGTTCTGGGGCGATGGTAGAGTCGGCTTTGTTGTAAATGTGGTGGGGGCATGGGTTTGATGGTGATCCTGTGTGGATGGAATTAATGATCTTGCGTGTTTCTGTGTCGTCTACGTTGGTCCAGGCGGTCAAGCGGTTGGTGCAGGTGGAGTTTTCAGGTGTGGGGTCCGTCGTGTGCGTGTTGTTGAGGCTGTTGTGGATGTTGCCGATCTTCTGATAGAAAAAGGTGGACAAGGCGTTGTAGAGTTCTTGGGATGGTGGGATGTCGTTGACGTTGGCACTGGGGTTGGAGAGCTCTTTCACGATGCAGAAGAGCTCTTTGCTGTCGTGTGCGTTGTTGTTCAGGTGTTCTGTGAAGTGGGATCACTTGGCTAGTCTGATTAGCTGGTGGTGCTTGCGGGTGGCATCCTTGTGGGCTGTAAGGCTGTCGGGTGACACTTGCTCACAGTAATATCTTTTAATCCTACTGTGAGCAAGTGTCAGTCTTTTGTGTAGCAAGATTGTTAGCCTAATTTTTGTTAGGCTAAGTGGCATGGCTTCCACTGTGCCTGTCCAGCGGTGGTGTTGCAGCATCTCTGGTCAATAGATTGAATCAGATTTCAGTGGGAATAAAAGGAAGGGAGGGACACATCTATCTCCAAGTTTGCCCCTTTTTTCTGAAGCAGCACTCTGCCCTGACCTCTAATTAAATTATTAGCTAACTTACTCAACTGTCTCCTACGTTATCACTTACTTACACTACCTTTCCATATATTTATTGTGTCCTTACCTAAATCTCCACTCTATACCTTTATCCCTTTTCTATAACATTACCCTCTATTTCTACTTATTATTTGAAGTTCAATTACATTTTGTGTTAAAATTACATATTGCTCACATATAGTTAACGCTATAGAATACATACCTATGTATCCCTCAGGGCACCCGGCGACTCTTTTTTTGTGAATCCTATTTGTGCTAAATAAGCACGCCTAAATTAATATATAACAGTTGGAACATGGATCACAGAGACTCGTCCATCTCTGCTCTGTCAACAGCTTATACACAAATCATTTGCTATGTCCAATTTTGCCTTATACTGCACTCCTTTACCAGCACTGGTCTTTGTGATGTCACCTTTCTCTTTGTGATCATATCAGTGTCAGGGTATGTGATTCATATATTTCAGTATTTTATTAAAAATGTTCAAGTCACAGGAAGAAGTATTTGCATGTAAAACAAAAATCACAGCACAAACTTTGGCTAGCTCTACAAAGCAGAGGTTTAAATATTAGGCAATATCTCATTGTCCTCATTCTGACCATACAGTCCATCTTTCATTCCTTCTTTACTCTCAGTCCAACCTATGTCTTTCATCCTCTTTCCCTGTATAAACACTTAGGGTCTTGTTACTTGCAGTGACGGCCAGGGGACCACTGTCATCGCGAGGAACATCGCTCCTGATGGGTGGACGGCAGGCTAAGTTGTGCTCAGGCACTGCAGCACTGAGCTCAGTGATGCCGTGCTGATTACAACGCTAGCCTTTCCATGGTGGTCACACTGCCATGGAAATGCTGCCAGCAAGCCAGTGCTGAGTGCCACGGAGGTGCGGGCTGCACAGCACCATCAGAATGCGCACTGTCTACTTTGCTTTGTAGACAGTGCACATTTCGATAGTGCTGTTGTGCTATGGTATTGGCTCCCCTAAAGGATCCGAGACAATGCAATAGCACTGTTCCCGTCAGACAGCCCTGCAGAAATGGTTTAATACAATGTTCCCACCAGTCAGCCAGGCGGGAACTTTGTAAAACATTTGTGGGGGGGTGCCACAACCATGGGGGTAGTGTTCTCCTCACAAGTTTGGGGGTCAGCTCATTTGACCACCAAACTCTTAATGAGGCCCTTAGAGTGTCTATGAATGCTTCTCAAATAGTTTTGAAGACTTCTTGCAGATCTACTGTCTCTAGATGACTTTCTCCTAATAAGTATTGTTATTTCAGTCAATCTGTCCTCATACTCCATCCATGGGGTATATGCCAATGCCTAAGACTCAGGCGGTTATAGAAACAGACGTAGATGGTTAGCTATTTTCTTGCATGTTTGCTTCGACCTCTGATCCCTTTGAAATCTATCATAAAGGGCATTTTCTGGAATGTTGGAATGAGATGGCCCGATTAATGCTTTCTTCTGCGTTTACCCAAATCAAGTTCCTGTTGGGCCTGGACCTGCTGCACAAATGCTAGCTACCCCTGATAATTGGGTATCCCTGTAAGACCTGAGATATGCCACAGTATGTTTGTTTGTTGTATTGCTTTGCCCACAGAACAAGCACTATAATGAAGACTATCTATCTCATACCAATGCCAACACCAGTCCCAGGATTGAAACTCCAACAAAGGCCCAGTGGCAGGGGAAGAGAATTCTTGCTGTAAGCATGTTTTAAGGGCTTCTTGCTCAACACATTTATAAGACATTCTCTGACACCTTGCCCACAGACTTGGCCTACTTGAAATATAAGTCAAGTCACAGACAATTGTAAAATGAACTGGAAATATCTGTTTCACAAAAGTGCTGCAGAAAGTAATGATTTGATTGGATGACTATCAATGCAATCTTCAATGTTAATATATAATGGGCTTCAGTTAGTATACAAGGATCTAATCTATATGTTATGGGCTAGCAGGACATTAATACTGTATATACACTACATTTATGAATTATTAGTCCTTTCTTCTGCATGGGGTCCCCTTTGCTTAGCGTGGCACAGCACAGATCTGATAAGGGTGTGGCTTCATCGTGCCCCCGAAAACAGGGTCCATGTTGACATTCTTTACTCCCTCGGGGAGCTTGAAGGTGAAGGCCCGAAGGAGACTTGTGAAGAAGATGAACAGTTCTGTCCTGGCCAACTGCTCCCCCAAACACACACGGTGCCCTGCAAATAAAAGAACATGAGAGCTAGGTCACTTCTCTTACAGCTGCCCAGCACAACACCTGATATGTAGAATCTGAAAGGTAATAGGGGAGGATGGATGCCTCATGTGTTGGGGGTGGAGGGCAATGGGCGGAAAGAGAGGGGAGGCTACTGTGCATTGAATCCCAACCCAGGGTCGAATATAGAGAGGCTACAATTTTCTCCACTTCCAGTTTGTGTATATTTATGTTTTTTACTTGGACCTATGAGGGTATTTCAAATAATCTTTTTACTAGTAAAAAATGATCATGTTAAGAACAGCCTTTAATATGTTTTACTTTAAAAAAACTACTTAGATTTTCAGTGGGATGATGGTTCCTATTATTTTCTCAAATTTGTTTATGATATTTATTGAATCACTTGTTATTGCTTTAAGAGATGATTTGATAATTAAGGCACCAATCAAGGAGATGTTCAACATCAAGCTTAACGATGATGAAGCTGCATTGTGTTTTTTAAAACCTGGCTTGGCAATTCAACAAAGGACTTTTTTTTTTTTAATCATTTGCAGCAGGTGGGGGATATAAGATAAAGAAGCTGAAGATGGAAATTTTGTTCTGTAATTGTAATACAGATGCTTTACAATCAGACCTTGTGAAGCAGATATCAAAGAGATATTAAGGAATTTACACAACCACAAATGTAGACTCATTTTATAAATTAAACTATTTACCATTAGTAGATAAAGGTAAAAACTGATTTATAAAATTAAACCTCCTCCCTCTATCTGTTGTGTGAAGAATGGCGATGATTTCAGTGTCCATTTATTTGTTATTTCATTTATTATATGTCGCACTGCTGTGTTTTCAGCACATGACATTTTTAAGGACAATTGAAAGATTATTTGCTGCTTTGATTTGGGAAAATATGACACCCAGATTGGCATTAGGTATATTGTAGAACTCAGCCAATAATAGAGTGCTTGGCCTTCCAACCTTGAAAGAATATTATTTTCCATGTTTTGCACAGAACTCTTATCATTTTTTTAACACAAAATAGATGCACAGTGCAGCAGATAATATTTACTTGGATCAAATGCTCATAGAGTACAAAATAAATGATTTTCAGCACCTGACCAAGTCCCTGAGAAACGTTCTATATGAAGTACTGCTGTAGATGTTTAAAAAGAAACAGCAATTGTTTAGATTTTATGCCATTCCTGTTTTAAAAAGTGTCCATTAGATAGGAAGATATTTTGGTAGATCAGCAGCCGTTGCTGGATAGGATTGTAGTACAAACGTGACGAATGAATGTCTATAGATATCTTAGGGAATTTTTAAATCATGATCTATGGAAAAATGGGTAGGCATTAAACCACATATTAAGTGAGCCAAAAGCTATAGCCGTAGTCTTCTATTCAAATTGAATATTGTTTAAAGTATTGAGTCCCCGAAGCTATAATAGTGGAGGGCAACTGGATACATATAAGGGATTGCTCTATGCTAATGGAGTATTGGAAAGCAATGCAGCAATATTGTCAGGCTACATTAGACTTTGCATTTCCAGATGATCTACAATTAGTTTCACTGGGCTACATGTCAGGCGTAGCATTAAGCTCGAGCCATAGGAAAAAGTTATATACAGGTGTGTTGGTAGGAAGGTTAATAATTTAGCTAAAGTAGAAAACAAAGTTAATACCTACAGATGACCAATGGAGGAAAAAACATCAAAAGTAAAGGAATGTGAAAGACTCTATGTGCTGAGGACTGGTTCATTTAGGAAGTTTTTGATACTTTGGAAAACTTTGTATAGTAGCACAATGCTTTGAATGGGTTTATTTTAAGATGCATTTTCTGGCTAACTTAAAATGGAGGGATGTAATTTGAAAACAGTAGAGGAACTTCAATGGACAGATGACATATTAGGCCATGACTATTGAGCTATGAGATTGAGATCCATTTTTTAAATGTAATTGACAAAATACTGTAATGAATTGAAGTGGATTAATTTCTTCCAAGAAAACAAATTAAAAGGGTAAGATTCTTAGATCTTTATAAAAGTGCAAGAATATTGTGATGTGGAAAATATCAACAAGAATGTTGCAGGTAAAAATATGGTTTTCTAGCTATGTTTAATAATGTTAAAATATTGTTTTTAAAAATATGTATGTAATATTGTTTTTTTAATAGTTTTGTATTTTTGAATAATTGTATTTTTATTCATGGAAATGTTTATTTTATTTGTCTTTTTTAGTAGCAGGATGTAGGTGTTATACTGAAAAAGGGTTAGGAGATTTTTAAATATATATATTGAAGTTTGAATTTAGAATTCTTCAAGAGTTTTAATACTTAATTGTACATTGTAATAGAAGTTTAATTACATTTGTGTAATTACTTTATTTTTTTAAAACATGTTTTTATTAACAGCTTTGTTAACAGTCACAGTAATTTAGCAATAATAAAACTGTGCAGCAGTGTTATATTGGGGTGCCATGGCACTACTCAGGATTCTGATGACTCTGTGTCCTACATAGTGGAGAGGGGAAGGGAAAGACTGGAAGAGAGAGAAGTTCAAAAACATTGTCACGTTGCACACTTAGCCACAACTGGCTGCCGAGCCCCTCACACAGCCATCAAGTATTGGACCCACCCATTGTCTACATTTCCACCTCACAGCCGGACTCATTCCCAACACCAGATAGGTCCTCCTCATACTGTTTTGGGTGATCTAGGCCCTCTTCAGACTCTTGGTCATTTGCATCTAGACAATTAATCTTGGCACCTCAAACCTCCAAATAAAACTTAGCATGTCCATTCTGTCTCACTCTTTTTAACCTACATTCCTCTGCCATTGTCCATTCCTTAAGGTCCACCAGCCAGCAAATCAGTGTTGGTTGCACAGGGCTGGCCAAGTGCCAAGTGAACAGCAACGCACTTTCTCGTCGGCACCAGACCAAGCAAGGCAAAGTGATACCTCATCTTATTCCCTTTAGCCGGGCGTGGCAGCAAGCTCAAGAGGCAGTGTTTCATTTCCTTCCCCAGTCGGGGGCCCGTCACCCTTCGTAATGTGTCAACCCCCCCCCCCCCAAGTCCAATATATCCCCAGTCTAAGGCATTCCCATGCCATGTGAATGAAATGCGCCTCCATACCTGGGGCAGCCATTTATTAATTTATTAAGATTACATTTTTAATTGTAATTTTGAGTATACAATTTTATTGCTTTTGACTGTTAGAGTGGGTTAGGTGGTTTCCTGGTTCTGGGCCAAATAACCAAGATCAGAGTGTCATGCCCTCCCTGGAGGTGGCTAGCAATCAGCGTATATTAAGAGGGAAGGTTTTCACGAATAAAGGAGCCCTAGTAGCTCAAATGTCTGATTTGGTTTCTAGGCATACAGTTGCCCTTGTATCCAACCCCTATTCCGCTGATCAAATCATGGCTAAACATGGTGAGCTCTTTGCTTCCCTGAAGACCCTTTTAGTTAGGGAAAATAGAGGAAGCGGGAGGTGTAGAGTGCTCAAATTAAATCCATGGTTTAACAATGCCTGCAGGAGGGCCAAGCATGGCCTTTTGGAAGCAGTTAGACAACAGGATAGACCTGCCATAATGATGGCAAGGCGTGACTATGATGCTGTAATTAAGTCTAGTAAGGCCCTGCGGGTGGAGGATATATGGCAAGATTTGCTGGTAGCAACCAAGGATTCAGATGCAAAGCGATTGTGGTTTCCCAAGAAGGATGAAATCTGAGCTCTAGGCCTGATTGCCACATCCCTGCAAAGACTTGGATCTCTTATTTTACTAAACTCTACAGCCAGGATTCCGCTTCTTCAGCGGACATAGAGGTTGCATATACTGATAAGTTTGATGGGGGCAGGTGCTATTGCCGCGTTCACTAGGAAAGAAACAGAGGCAGCTATTATGGCCCAAAAATCAGGGACGGATCCTGGACTAGACGGGATCCCATCTGACCTGTATAAGTCGGATTTGATACTATGCGGCCCTTATATTAATAGAGTTTCAAAAGCTATTCTGGAGAGCAACATCTTTCCCCATCTGTGGAAGGGTGCAATAATTGTCCCTATCTACACAAAAGGGGACAAATCGGCTCCTGGAAATTATAGACCGATCAGCCTTATAGATAAACTCCAGAAAATCTTTTCCTTCCAGGTTTTGGGTAGGCTTAGAGCCTGGATGGAAGAGAATGGGGCCTAAAGCCACTTGCAGGCAGGCTTTAGGTGAGGGCCGGCCACGGTGGACCAGGTCTTCTGCCTTCTTAGAATCAAATGGAAGGTGGTGGACCTGGATGGTGGTCGGCTGTTCGTCGCCTTTGTTGATCTCAGATCTGCTTTTGATCTGGTAACCCATCCCAACCAATGGGAGACTCTGACAAAAATTGGAGTCCCGGGCCCCTTGTTAAATTTGATTAGGGAGCTTTGCTCAGGGAGTTTTACTAGAGTAAGGTGGGGGAAGGACGGAGAGCTATCTGACGAGTTTCCCATACAGAAAGGTGTTAGGCAGGGATGTGTTTTGGCTCCAACTCTTTTCTTACCTTTTATGAATGCCTGTATCCTGTACTTATTTGATAGCTTAAATGACGCCCCGAAATTGGGTGGTATTAAGACACCATGTTTACTGTTCGCTAATGATACCTTGCTTTTATCCCAAACCGCCTCTGGATTATCTAGGCTTCTGGAGAAATTCTCTGGGTTTTGTAAGGAATATGGCTTACAAATAAACTGCACCAAAACAAAATGCATGATATTTGGGGACCCAAAATTTAGAGTAAAGAAGAATATAGTGCTGAATAGTGAGGTTCTTAAATGTGTTAGTGATTTTGATTATCTGGGAATTAGACTAGAAAATTCCCACAAATGAACATCACATCTGACAAAGGGTACTATGTCCCTTAAACAAAAGACAGAGGGCATTTTGAGATTTGCTGCTAAAACACCCGCCTTTCCTATCACACCTACAGTGGATATTTATAAAGTGCAGGCTAGAGTGGGTGCTTTGTATGGTGCTGAGCTGTGGGGCCATAGTAAACTCGACAATATGGAAAGAGCAGAGAACCTCTTTATCAAGGCCCTGCTAAAAGTTCCTTTGAGTTCTCCTACTTTGCCTAGCCGAATGGATTTAAGTTTGTATTCTATCGCTGATATTGCTGCCTTGAGACCGCTGCAATATTGGATTCGGATTTGGTCCACTGCAGTGCTAGATCCTTAAAGGATATGGCTAGGAGTGCTTTTAAGAGACTCTCAGGTTGGAAAAATCCCATGGTGCCAGTATGTAAAAAGAGGTTTTCTCAAGCTTGGGCTTTTGAAAGATGCATACTGGGTGAGTGTACAAACATCAGCCCTAGCAGCTGTTCTGTCGGGTAGTATGACGGACAGCTTTTTATCTTTTAAGTGTCATTATGAGTTTGAGCACTTTTTTTATACTATTTTACATCCTGCGGCACGTGCACTTTACCTAGGATTCAGATTAGGAAGTCTACCAGTGCGCGATCTCACTTCCAGATGGAAGCAAATTGTTGCTCTGTTAGATCTTTGCCCGATGGGGTGCAATACTAGGGAAACAATTAGAGCCATCTTTTATTTTACTGCCCGCATATAAAAAGCAAAGGAGCCACTGGATAAATCCTCTTTGTAACTCCATGGGAATTAGGGATCACCAGGATTTGTATTACCAGCACCTACGGGCCGGTGGTGCATGCTGTGACAAAGTTTTTAGCAACCATATGGCGTATTAGAGCAAGCTTTTTGACACAGCATTTACTGAAGGATAGAGGCTGTGTTTTTAACTGATTTAATATTGTTATTTTTAGATTTTGAATATAAATTTGTATTATACTAAATTTCTTTTTAATGGGGGAAACATTTTAAGGTTTTTGGAACGTAATTTATTCATCTAATTTTTATTATGTTATTTGTTTGATCTAGAATATAAGCTTGGTTAAATATTTTACCCCACAGGCTCATGGATATCAAGAAAAACTAAGCCACATGTCTCCCTTTATAGAGCAATTTGGTGTCTGAATTTTGCATGTCCTGGGCTTTGTCAATGCATTAAGGACCAGATGTATCATCAAGGTCATTTGCGATTCGGAAATAGCGATTTTTAAGAAATCACTATTTCCGACTTGCAAAGTGCCTTGTATCACATTTGGGAATCGGTAATAGCGATTTCTTAAAAATCGCAAATACTATTACCGAATCACAAATTGCGATACCGGCCCCATTCTCAGCTATGGGCCTGTTGGCCCATATCTGCGAATTTTTAGCATTTCCAAAATTGCGATTTCTAAACCAGAAATTGCAATTTTGGAAATGCAAAACCTTAGGGTGCTGGGGGCCTAAGGCCCCCTCTGCTGCACCCCAACATTTTTTGGGGGGACATGTAAGGTGCACACATGCCAAAAGGGCATGTGTGCTTTACATGTAAAATTTAAAAATGCATTTTAAATGCATTTTTAAATTTTGCACATGGTTACCACCAAGTTCAACTTGGTGGTAATTAGCGATTCCTAAATGCCAAAATCGGATTTAGGAATTGCTTCATACATGTGCTAAGGAATCGCAAATAAGGAATCCTTATTTGCGATTTCTAATTTAGAGAGTCGCAATTTGCGACTCTCTAAACAGGGTCGCAATTTTAAGGAATCGCTATTTTAGCGATTCCTTAAGATTGCGTTCAGAATGTATTTCATACATTCTGAAATGGCATTTTCCATTCGCAAACGGGCATGTCACCGTTTGCGAATGCAAAATGCTTTCATACATCTGGCCCTTATTTTTTTTAATTTTTTTTTTATCTTAAGGATTTTAGTATTGTATTTTTATATGTTGTATTTAGAATTATGGTCTTATGTGCGTATTTGTATTGCTTTTATGGTAGCTGCTGCCGAAATAAAGCTCAAATGATGATGACTGTTTATATATTTATATATATATATATTTACATTGTATTGATTTATTTCTTGACTTTTAATTTGTTTGAAAATTAGTTTATAATTTTTAAAATAGTTTAACATAGGTTATCAATTGTACATTTTAATATATTAAGAAAATAACTTTACGTTTTTTTCTATAAATAGTTTTATTTATTTTAAGTGTTTCTACATACATATGATTATTCAATTACATGTTTTTACAATGTTATTTTTTATCTTGTTTTTATAAGAACTTTTAAATAATGTATGTATTAGGAGATCATTATAGTAAATTGATTAGTATTTTTTAATGTGCATTGTTTTTGAGTATAATATTTTTCAAAATGTGTATTTTTCAGTCTCAGTTATTTTTATACATTTTTATTATTTTGGGTTGAAGTAGTAAATATTGTTTATTATAGGTCTAAGTTCATATCCAATGGTTTATAATTGCTAATTCAATTGTTTTAATTTAGAATACTTTCTTAAAAATGGTTTAGATTGGAATGCTTATAGTGAATTTGACCCCTTTGTCCAACACTGTCCCTCAAATGGTTACATTGGACATTAATTTTTAACCCGTTAGGGGTATATTTACTAAGATTTTGTGCATAACGCAAAGCAGTGCATGGTGCTGCTGTATATTACTTAGCTCTAAGGGGCAGTTCAATGAGTTGCTCGTGGGCATTCCCATGTAACCACCCAAGGTTTTTGAAGCAAAATACTATTTACTAAATAAAGTAGAATGGATTGTTCATCAAAAAATAGTGCATTGTTCAAGTAGGTGCTATCATGGAGAAATGATTTTATTATTCCTTTCCTTTCCTACTTTGCATGTGTGCTGCACTGTATAACATACATGCAAAGTAGGAAAAGTCTTAAAGTTAGTGCAATCATAGTATTTTATTTTGGAAGTTTATCCTTCCAGTACAAAACCTAGGCTAGATTCATGCAAATGTCCTTGCACTATGACACAAAGTTGTGTGCGTGGTGCATGGCAGAAAATTTCTGTGACCGGCACTAGGAAGAGGGGAGGAAAGTGCCATATCTCTGTAAATATGGGGTTCTCTGGCTCTATCCTTCTCATGCAGCGTAGTGCAGCATTTTGCCTGCTGCGCTCGGTGAAAATTTAGGAAATCTGGGCCCTAATGTCTAATATATTCTCCAAAGGCATTTTGGTTGAAGTGGGCACAGTAAAAGAGACCCTGTCATTGTCAGCACTTTACCCAAAGTGGTTTCAGATTGAAGTAGGAATCGTAATGTTAAACTCCTTCATTGTGCAACACCTTCCCCAAAATTACCTAGATCAGAGTGTGAAACACATTACCCAAAGTGGTTTAGATTGGAGTGGTAATAGTAAATCCGATCCCTTCAGTGTCCAACCCCTTTCCAAAAAAAGGTTTAGATTGGAGTAGAAATAGAAATTTTGACCATTCCAGAGTTCAGCACATTAACCAAAGTGGCTTACATTGTAGTGGAAGCATTAAATCTGACCAGATAAGGGTTCACCACCTTTCCCAAAATGGTTTAAATTGAAGTGGGAATAGTAAATCTAGTCCCATTCTGTGTCCAACGCATTTCCAAAAAATGATTGGATTGCAGTGAGAATCAGAAGTTTGATCCCTTCAGTGTTCGGCACATTCGCCAGAGTGGTTTAGATTGGAGTGGATCTGACACCTTCAGTGTCCAACACATTTCCCAAAAGGGTTTAGATTGGAGTGTGAATAGTATTTTGACCCCTTCATTGTCCAACATATTACCCAAAGTGGTTTAGATTGGAGGGGAGCATAGTTAATGTAACCTCTTTATTGTTCAATACTTTCCCCAAAATGGTTTCATTTGGATTGTGAATAGTACATTTGATCTTTTCAGTGTGGAACATTTTCCCCACAATGCCTTACATTGGAGTGGGAATATCTTGTATTATGGTTCTAATATACAAGAGTTCCAAAGAAGATTTTGGTGTTAGTAAGTGTGCTATATTTTAAAATTAAGTATGTTAAATAATGGATAACTGTCGAGAGGAATAGGATAACTATGTAGGTTTTACTGAGCTATTGTATATTTTGCAGGATTTGTGGAAATTTGAAAGCTGGAGCAAACACCGACACACTCTTGTCAATGGAGTTTGATCTGTGGTGACTGCCGTTTTTTTTTACCAGTTAGAATTAGGTGCTGCAGTGCAGGTGATGAAATGTCTATTGCCAAAATAAATGCTGTATAAAGGCTACTCACTTTTTTGTAGTGTTGTTGGTTTAAAGTGTTTGTGTGATTTGAGATTTTAATAGTACACTTGCATAGTTTAACACATTTTTATTTGTACTTTTTTAAATTAATAAACACACATACATATATTGTTTATATTTTTTCTATCACTTTCTTTACTAACAATCATGGGTGGCTCCTCATTAGGTCTTTAGGGGCATTAGGGTTTTCCCCCTTGTATTTTAAATTAAATGCTACATTTAATGGGGTGGTGTTGGAGAGCACGAAGGACAAGATAACGGGCATGTGAAGACGGTCAGTCACTCTCCCTTACAACCCTATCTATGAGTTTTTGTGACCTCGGAAATCATTTCTGATATGGTTAAATATTTGTGGTCTCGACCCTGTGGTGCATTGAGCAGATAGGAGCAACTGCTTTGAAGCGGCTATATAGGCTGTTGGTTCACATGAGTGTCTTTTAGGCTAAGGCATCATTATGCCATGGCCCCAAAGACCTTGAGAGCTGCTAAGCCCAGCAGGCTATCCTCCTTGCCGAAGACCCATACAGGGACAACTGGCAGATGATGAAAAGTGGGGTCCTGGGTCAACAAGCCTACCAATCAAAGAAAAAAACATGAAGTGAAACCCACAGATATTGCTAAAATGCAGCAATCCCCACCCCTATTTCAGGTTTTTTCAAACCAGACAAGAAGTTCAGCCGCAGGAGCAGGACGGCCGACGTGGGGGTCAAAGGCAATCATGCCAACCCTGAAACTCACCTGAGGTACTTCACAGGGGTTCTGGCGGAACTCAGCAGCAATATATCTCCGGCATCTCTGACGGCAAGGAGAGTAATGCTCCACTGGCGCATCCAGCTACATATTCATGCAGGAAGCAACTGTACCGGATTAGCCCGCCCCTGTGTTGCAACCGGGTGGCTTTCAGGAACTCAAGACAGAAGCAGATGCAGCAGACGCAGCAACAGAGTCGCCTTTGGGCAAAGCTGTGATCAATGGAGGAGCTCACTGTGATTCTGTAAGTGAGAAGGGGCACATTGTTGGAGAGAGGGAGAATACTACAGTGGCATCACAAGGGGTTGCTGCTGGCACTGGAACAGGTAAGGCTCTTGTTGTTGACTCTATTTCTGTAGTGGTGGCAGTCGGGGGTGAACCTGTGAACGCGGTGAATACCTAGGGGGCCTCACAGATAATGGCAATAGTCTCCAGTGACTTGACACATTCAAGGACACAAACTGAAATGGATGATATAGCTGACCACTTCTTCTCTTTATCTAATTGGACTGATTGGTCCGACGATGACTCTGAAATTAGGCACAGTAGGAAGAACTTAGTTTGGAGTATAACGAGGTGCATGAGCAGCTTGGGAAGCAGGAACAGGAGTCATTGTTCAGTACCCCGATGCCCAGGTGGATCTACCTGCCACTGTAATTAAGTAGGGATCCTTACAGCAAGAGGAGAGCACTGGAGCGAAACAAGTTGTTAAAGGCTGTGAATTGTTGCAGGACTATTTAGTGCCACCCTATTTTGAGGGGAATGATTCTGGAAGAGGCAATATGCCCCAGGACTCCCCTGACTCTGCATCACTGGAAACAAACTTCCAGAGCATTATGGCGCACCGGGAAGAGACTCCGGCAGACAGCAAAAAGTCCCAAACTGCCTATAGGAAATTGCAAGGTGCTATTCGGTGGGTGGCTAAGACCTGTACTGAGTTCTTGGAGAGGATGGGCAAGCTGGAAACAAGGATAGTGACTCTTGAACCTGAGGCATCAGCACATAAAGCAACCTGAGACCTATTGCAGGCTAGGGTGACGGAGGTCCAGTGGAAACGAGAGGATTTCGAAAATAGGTTAAGGCAGAATAGCTTAAGAGTTCCGGGCATCCCTGAGGGGTGAGAGGGAGAGGACACTGGCAAATACATCATTAAACTTTTTAAGGGGCCTTTCCTGAGCTCTCGGAGTGGAATTTTTGGAAATTTCCTGCTGTGTCAAGCAGCATTTGATCGGGCCCATCCAGATCAGAAGCGGTCTTTAAAGGATGTACTTTTTTCATTAGACCGGATTTTTACCATGTAACTGTCGAACGAAGATGGTGCCTCAGGCACATGATCCAGCCTTTTCAACTAAAGGGTGCTCAGTCTTATTTGCTAAACCCAGCAAATCTCAAGATCATAGTACAGGGCAGGGCCCCCTTTTTCACCTCACAAATCAGGGCTAAGGAATTCTTGGAAGGCATGGGCCCTGGTCAGGTGTTATAGACATGTGATGAGCGCAAGTACACCAATTAGTAGATGTCTGGGCAGGGTCGATCTAGTTGACTTTAGATTGGATGGACCCCATGTGGAGCACGAGGCCCTGTTTTTCGTTTCTGAGATGGGATCTACATTGACTGTCACTTCAAAGCTGGTGTCAGCCTAAGTATAGATTGCAAGGGGGGACATCACCATCAACGGACCTGGACGGTCCTCTTACCTGCAATATTTGGTGGGGTGTGGGGGAGGGGATGCCTATTGAGGGGGGTCAGGAGTGGGGTGAGGATGAAGGAGAGGGAGTGTGGTGGCTTTGGAGTTGGTTAGATGGGATGTTAGGAGGAGGGGGAGAAGGGTTTTTCCAGTGTCGTGGAGCAGTGTGAGTCACATGTATGGCATGGGTGCTAAGTTCTCTAGCGGAAAGCATGATGAGCATGACATGAGTAGGAGTAAAGTGCTTAAGCAGTTGGTTAATGTGCCCAATTTGAATTTGAAGTGTTGTGAATACCAAACTAAAATGTGGGAACCGCTGATGCAGGATAGAATTTGCTTTTGTATGTTTAATATCTGTGGTTTCAATGACAGAGTAAAGAGGGACAGGATAGCCTTGGGGCTTAAGTCCATGAGGCCCGATATCATTTGTTTACAGGAAACTCATGTTACATGGATGTAAAGGAGGATATTTGAAGAGTTGGGGTATTCACTGCTCAGCTGCACAATGGAAGGGAGCACAACAAGGGGAGAAGCTATAATGGCCAACCGTTTTGTTGGATAAAGGTGAAATCTGATAAAATGGGTAGATGGGTCATAATGGAGCTCCACATCAGTACAGGGAGTGCCACACTCTGCTTGATTTACGGGCCTAATCTAGATGACCCTACTGTCTTTCACACACTCAGGGGGTCATTCTGACCCTGGCGGTAGAATACCGCCAGAGCCAACGACCGCGGGAGCACCGCCAACAGGCTGGCGGTGCTCCCATGGGCATTCTGACCGCGGCGGTACAGCCGCGGTCTGATACGGGAAACCGGCGGTGTCCCGCCAGTTTCCCACTGCCCAGGGGAATCCTCCATGGCGGCGCTGCTTGGGATTCCGACCCCCTTACCGCCAGCCTGGTTCTGGCGGTTTTGACCGCCAGAACCTGGCTGGCGGTAATGGGTGTCATGGGGCCCCTGGGGGCCCCTGCAGTGCCCTAACAGGGCCTCACATTGATTTTCAGTGTCTGCCAAGCAGACACTGAAAATCGCGACGGGTGCAACTGCACCCGTCGCACCCCTTCCACTCCGCCGGCTCCATTCGGAGCCGGCATCCTCATGGAAGGGGGTTTCCCGCTGGGCTGGCGGGCGGCCTTATGGCGTTCGCCCGCCAGCCCAGCGGGAAACTCAGAATTACCGCGGCGGTCTTCTGACCGCGTAGCGGTATTCTGCCGGTGGGACTTTGGCGGGCGGCCTCCGCCGCCCGTCAAAGTCAGAATGACCGCCTCAATCTGGAGTTAGCAGTATGGCAAGCTCTTTTGATCTTGTGTGGGGATTTTAACCTTCACATTGAAATTGGTAGGAGCAAGGTTGGGACTCTAGGTATTTAGGTAGGAAGCCATTGGTGTCTTGGGCCATTCAGCAATTAAAGATCACAATTTGGTTGATGTATGGGGGGCTTTTAAAAAGGCCCGACCCCGGTTTATGTTTTTCTCTCACCCCCATAATAAGCTAGTCTGTGATGACTATTTCTTTTTGTCTCTGTGTCTCTAGTGGGGCAGATAGTCATTTAACAGTTTCTCAGGTTACTGTTGGATCATAATCCCTTAGTGATGGATTGCACAATTGCTGGTTTTGAAAGGCAGCTTAGTCTGGACATTTGATAGGAAACTTCTGTATGAGGAGGAATATGTGAAACACATGCCTAAACGGTTAAGGGAGTTTCTTCAGTTTCATCAGGGAACTACTCCTCCTAAAATGGTTTTGGACTTGTTAAAAGCAGGAATAAGAGGGGAGACATTAAGCTTCATTAACCAAACAATTTCAAACATGTTGTGTTTTGCATTAGCTGAATTAATTCAGCAGGGGCAGGATTGTTGGAGGAATCATGAAGGACATCTCGGTATTTAAGGCTAAAATCAATACTCAGCACAGTAAGGCGATGGCAGGCAAATATCAAAGTCACAGGGCTGATTGTTATTAGTATGGTGAGAGTATTGGGAGGCTGTTAGCACATCGTCTTGGAAGGAAGGGCGTAGAAGGTGGTGTTGAAGCTATTGAAGATAAAGAAGGGGGAGGACCGAAATTGCTGCAGAGATTCTATTGTATACAGATATATGTGGAGGATAGCTTCCCACAGGCAGATAGTTACTCTAAGTTCTTAAAATCAGTTGAAGTGGTCTCATTGAATGATGAGGCAAGAGCACTGCTTAAACTACCAATCTCTTGTGAAGAGAGAACGGTTGCAGTAGGATCCTTGGCTAGCATAAAGGCAGCAGGGATATATAAGATTCCCTTTGAGTTTCATAGGTTATTTCTCCCTGAGTTCCTAGAGGCCCTGTCTTTATCTTTTGTGGCTGCCGAGGCAGAGGGGGCAATACCGTCCACCGGGGAGGATACTAGCATTGAGGTTTTCAAAGAGAAGGGCAAATCCCCTTTGAAACCAGGGTCGTATTGACTTATCTTTCTGATCAATGTAGATGCCAAGGTCTATGCTAAAGTTATGGCTTGCAGGTTAGGAAAGTAATTGCTAAGCTTGTCTCTCCTTGTCAGCATGGGTTTATACCAGAACAGGCCACTACTGATCATGTCTGTAGGGTAATTACTCTGTTAGACATAGCTGAGGCAACCTAAGTCACCTTTGGAACTGGTGTTGTTGGACGCAGAGAAAGCCTTTCATCGAGTCTCTTGGAGTTATCTTTGGGAAGTAATGAGGAGGAAAGGGCTTGGTCTGGGCTTTATTAACTCTATCAGGGGTCTTTATCAAGCCCCCAGGGCTAGAGTGTTGATCAAGGGTAGTGGATCGGGCCTGATGCCTATCGCTAAGGAAACAAGGCAGGGATGTCCCTGCTTACCCATACTATTTGCTTTATATTTTGACCCATTTATTGCCAGGTTAGAGAGCAATATTAGGATTCTAGCAGCCTCTGTGAGTCAAATGCAGGATTAAGTGCTGACATATGTTGACGATATACTAGTTGCAACACCTGATCCCTGTAGCGCCATAGGGGCTGTAGAAGCAGAAGCTAGTACATTCACCTTAATCGCAGTCTACCACCTCAATGAAGGCAAGACTTGAGTGCTCAGCATTGAAGGCCTTAACCCTACTGGTCTACATTGGGTTGAGGAAGTCACTTACCTGGGGGTGACACTTACATCTAGTTTGGAGACAATACCTGAAATAAATCTGGGCCCACTGCTGCGTAAAATCAAGCATGACTTTGAAAGAATTAATAATTTGCATCTAACTTTAATGGGGAGATGTAATGTGTAAAGATGATGGTTCACCAGAGAGTAGTAGAGCTATTTAGAACCATACCATAAGAAATCCATCGGGTTTGATTTACTCGACTGGAGAGTTTGTGTTTAGTTTCATATGGGAATTCAGGAAGTCTAGGAGGGCGGCAAAATATATGGTCCTTCCTAGAGGTCGAGGAGGTTGGGAAGTGCTTAGTTTTGGCTTTGTTATTGGTTCTGTGTGCTACAGCACTTTGCGGTCTTGATCACTGGAAACACTCATGATACTAATCCTGCTGCATTCCCTTCTATTTATCCACTTACAATTGGCTCCGAGGTCAAGGGCTGCTTCTAAGGTACTTAGAGAGGAGTAATTATAAAAAAAAACTAGGATGGAGCATTTAAGGTCTGATGCTCAATCAGCAGGAGATTTAACATCTTAATAATTAACCTATATATCCCTCTTTGGATCATCCCACTTTGCCAAGTAAATTTTAAGATGGCATGTTTAAACGTTATGAGGCCTGTGGGATTGAGAAGTTGGGTGATCTTTATGAAAAAGGGCAATTTTGTTTTTTTCAGGAGCTACAGGATAAGTTTGGGCTGAAGAAGGAGAAATTTTATTAGTAGCGGCAGATTCGGAAATATCTAAACTAGACAAGAATCAGCTCTCTATTGCCAAATGCCCAGTAATAGATATGGTTGATTAAGTATGTAAATTCGGGCAGATTTACAGTCTTTAGGTAGGACACCTCACTGATGTTAAGGAGTCTCAGAATTTGAGGTTGGAATACCGGCGGGGGATAGAAGGTCTAATAATCTGGGATTTCTTAATGACCTGCAAGGAGATACTTCTGAATGCTGGCCTCAAAAGTCAACAGTTGAAGACAGCCTTATATTTATATTACACACCAGCTAAATTGTTCAAATGGGGCAGGTGGTCGGATTCAAAGTGTCATAGGTGTGGGGCTGAGGTTTGCCGATATAATAAACAATTGTGTCCTGCTTTCGGCTATTCAATTATTTCAGGGTGATTGCCTACTTTGATGGCATGATTCTTAATTTTCAAGTGTAGATTACACCTCAGGTATAACTTTTAGGCATAAGTGGGGAGCAGGGGCATTCAAAAGCAGGAAGTGATCTGCTCTTTGTGCCAATGGCCACGGCCAGTATGTGTATAGCTGCGGGCTTGATCAGCCCTGATGCCCCCTCATTTACAGAATAGCAGTTACGCTTTCTCGCTGTAGATACTATGGAAAAAAGTCTTTATGAACAAAGGGGAAGCCACGCTCAAAAAAGTGGCAACTTAATTTGGGCACCTGTGAATGTATGGACATAGAGTGTCAACAGCAAAGTTATAACCGGCCTCGGTACCAGTAGGGCACTTAAATAGGCAGTCTAGGTTTGGGCTCTTGGGATTGTTATGATTGAGGAACATCTCGATTTTCTTTTTTCTTTTTTGGTATCACAGTTTATCGTTTTCCGACCCTAAGAGTTGATGTTGTCTTTGTACGATGCTCAGCTACAGTGTGTATTTATTGAAAGCCACAATGTATGTATTTCCAAATGGTTGACACATTGAAACGCATATTTGCAAAGAATGAATTAATAATCTGGTGGTGTTTCACGGGCTGGGTGCCTTTCTGTATTTGTATGAAAGCGTGGCTTAATTGACAGCACGGACTCCACAGAAGTGGTCTTGACTAGAAGTGTGCATGTCGAGTTGGACTTGAGGTCTCTCCTACTTCTGCAATGTTAGTGATCCCGGAGATCACAGCCACAGCATCCTGGTCTCTTAAGAATTGCTCGGTTCACCTGCCTCAACTAATCATAGTGCTCCTGTGATGCTGTTTGCTAACATAAGCAACAAGGGAGCAGTGCCTGGATTGGCTCAGAAGACGCATGGCGGTTCACACAGAACATGACCAATTACTGCATGCCTTTATTTTGAAGTCATGCAGTCATTGGCCATTTTTCTGTCCCTTGCTTTCTTCCCTTCGTTGATACCCACACCAGTAATGGCATTTCATACTTGGTAGTGTACTGTTGCTTCTCATTCTGCATTAGGCAGAGGATGTGGTGGGCTTGGATTAGAGGCCTTGCATGAGAGTCAGTCCAGTCCTGCTTTGTCTATTCGGGGCCCGTCAGCAGCCACATATTTTTAAGCTACCAGGTTTGGAATAATGAAGTATAATACGTGAACGAATAAGGGATGCCTGCTAAGATAGCTGCACTCCGGCTGTTGTCACATTTTGAGGGTGATAGTGTGATGTCTACAATTGTCCTTTCTTCAACCACTGGAACTTAAGAAAACATGACTTATATGAAAGAACTTCTGACTGTGGCTTATTCATGTTTATTGGAAATTACTCAAATGAAATTGTAGACCACCAGTTAATGGGATTGTTGCAGTAGCAATGATGTGCAGCACATGCATTCTTCTGTTTTTTTAGCTGAACAACAGATGCATGGTTTAATATCAATAGATACATGCCCAACCTGTCCACATATTTAATTGACACACTGGTCTATGATATTCAATTGACTGCTAAACTGTGAGACTCTGAATTATGCAATTTCTCTCCCCCAACTCTTAGGGCCTTAATTGTCGCACTTTCATTGACCCACTTGTCTGCATATTTAACTGACCCACAGGTCTATGATACTCAATTGACTGCTAAGCTGTGAATCTAAGAACTATGTAATTTCTCTCCCCCGACTTTTAGGGCCTCATTATGAGGCTGGCGGGCAGCCCTGTGGAAAGAAGACTGTCACGAGGCTGGTGTCCTCATTGCGAGGTTTCCACTGGAGTGACCAGCAGAAACCAATGTCGCTCACAGGGTGTCCCCAGCACTCTTGGCATACGCACTCTCTGTCATAGCAGACAGTGCACATTTCAAAGGGTGCTGGGCAGGGAGGCCCCAGCACTGGCTTACCACCAGCCTATCAATGGAGATGAAACTGGCATGGAAAGGCTGTTGGAAAGTGGAGTTGTGATCAGCATGTCAGCGCTGAACTCAGTGCCGCCGTGGCTGGCCACTAATCCGACCGCCATCACCCCTGGGGGTGACAGTGGTCTTGAGGCATTCCCATTGACCAAGGTTGTAGTGTGACAGTGGGACTGACAGGAGTGTGGTGGTCCCACAGCAAGTGTGGCAGTCTTCAGACTGCCACACTCATAATGCGACCCTGAGGGCCTTATTATGAGTTTGGTGGCCCTGACTCCGCCATGTCGGCGATGGTGGTCCGACGACTGGAGTCTTGGTGGTCCTACCCGCTGTATTATGAGATTGGTGGGATACGGGACTGCAACCAGTGGGGAGACCACCGGCACTGCCAGCCCAGTGGCGATCGCTGTGTTGCCGTTCAGTGGAAAAGGGGCTGCCATAGAGCAGCACAACCAGTCCGACCACTGTGTACCTCATAATGGCGGAGGTGGCATGGAGACCACCAGCTTTGAGCTGAAGGAATCAAAGGAAATGGGGGACTAGCTCACTCATTTCCTTCTCTTTCTCGTTCTGTATTGTCTGAAGTCTCTGTAGGAGGGGGGCAGCGATTCCTACATAGAGGGCATTGCCGCAGTCCAGTCGGCTGTGATGAGGGCTTGTGTCATGGTGCGTCTCATGTGTAGGAGTAGCCACTTGAAGATCTTAAGTAGCATACACAAAGTGAGGAAGCAGGCAGAGGAAACAGCATTGATCTGTGATTTCATGGTAATCTTGTTATCAGTAATGAATCTGAGATTTCTGGTATGGTCAAAGGAAGTGGGTGCGAGTCGGAGGTCTGATAACCACCAGATGTCGTGCCATGTGTTGATACTGTTGCCAAACATCAGTACATCTGTCTTGTCTGTGTTCAGCTTCAGGCAGCTGTTCTTCACCCAGTCAGTGACCCTTGTCATGCATCTGTGGAAGTTGGTTCTGGTGGTGGAGAGGCTGTCGGTGAGTGAGAGGATGAGTTGTGTGTCATCTGCGTAGGAAATTATGTTAAGACCATGGGATCTGACAATATTGGCAAGCAGGGCCATATATGTATTGAAGAGCATGGGGCTGAGGGATGAGCCCTGGGGGACACCGCAGGTGATCTCCTTGGGTTCGGAGGTGAAAGGTGGGAGGTGGATCCTCTAGGTTCTTCCAGTGAGGAAGGAGGTGATTCATCTCAGCTCGTCCGGCTGGATGCCAATGTTGTAGAGTCTTTCGATCAGCATGTGGTAGGATATGGTGTCAAAGATTGCCAACCAGCTGGGGAGAATCAAAGCTGCTCTTTCTCCTCGGTCAAGAAGGGTTCAGTTGTCATTGGTGGCTATGTACCAGGACAGATGTGTGCTGTGATTGCTTTAGAAATATTGAGTCGCTGGGTCTGCTCCAGGTATGTCAAGAGTTGCTAGTTGATGATCTTTTCCAGTACTTTCTCTGGGAGTGGAAGCAGAGAGATTATTCAGTAGTTTTTGGGTTTGCTGGGGTTAGCAGGTGGTTTTTTGAGTAGTGGTCTGACCTTGGCATGTTTCCAGGCATGGGGAAATGTTGCGGTGGTGATAGAGGTATTCAGCAGGGTGTTGAGTTCCAGGCTGATTCTTTGGTTTCCAACGTTGAAGATGTGGTGCGGGCATGGGTCTGTGGGAGCTCCTAAGTGGATGGATTTCATGGTGGAGGTAATGTTCTGGGTGGAGAGGCTGTTCTATGAGGTCAATGTGCATTTTGTGTCAGTTATGGTGGTGGGGTTTCTGTAGAGGAAGTCTGCAGGTGAGGGTTGGGGTTTGAAGTTTCTGTATATGGTTGCGATCTTGTCATGGAAGAAGTGGATAAGTTTGTCACACATTCCTGTGAGGGTGTGATGTTGTTTTTGCTGGCAGCCGCGTTGGAGAATTCCTTAATGAAGTTGAAAAGTTCCTTAGTGTTGTTGGTGCCGGTTTCAATGCGTGCAGAAAGGACTGTCTTCTTTTTTGCCCTCAGCAGGTAGTGGGATGTCTTGAAGGCTGCTCTGTCAGAGGTGTCCTTGCTGGCAAACCATTTCCTCTCAGATGTTTGCTGTCTCAATTCTCTGTTCTGAGTTCTTGGGTGTACCAGCTGGCCTTTTTGAAGGATTTTCTCCGGATGTTGCTTTTGATGAGGGTGATGCTTTTCAGCGTAATTGGTTATCCAGGTGCTGAAGTTTTTGACTCCCTGTTTGAGGTAGGTGGCAGTAGCAGGGTTGGAGGTGTTTAGGGCATCCGCCAGCTAGTCTCTGAGATTTTGTTCCACCTCTGGTGGGGGACGCTGGTCATCTTGGGGCTGGAATTGTGGGGGCTGGAGATGCTGAAGTGGCTGATGGAGTGACTGGTTCACATGAGTTCTGTGAGATGGCTGTATTTGACACGGTTGCTGGAGGTGGAAATGGGGTCCAGCATGTGTCCTGCGGTGTGTGTAGGGGCATGAACGATCTTGGTCAATCCGAGGTTTCTCATAAAGTATAGGAGCTGTGCAGTGCTGTTGACTTTGGGGTCATCAATGTGGAAATTGAGATCGCCGAGGAAGATGTAGTCCTTGGAGTCTAAGGCTAGGGGCGCAATGAAGTCTGCAATGGTATTGCAGAAGCTGGAGTGCATGCCTGGTGGTCGGTATGAGAGGGTGACTCCAATGTTATTCTGTTGTTCATGTGGAGTTTCAAATTAGGATGTTTCATGGGGATGGTCGTGTTGTCGCTGGTGGTGGTGGCTTTGTGGTCTCTTTGTGGATGATTACTGTTTCTCGTCCCGGCTTGTTGGTGTGGTCCTGGTGAGTATTTCTATATCCATTAGGGATCGCTGTGGCAATGTCTGTGGTGGATGTGGGGTTGATATAGGTCTCGGAGAGGAAGACGATGTTGGATGTGAGGGTGGCGATGAGGTCCCATAATTCGGTGTTATTCTTCCGTAGTGAGTGTGTAGAGAAGGGTGCATGCAAGCTGGTGTTTTTGTTCAGATGGTGTCTGTGGAGTGTTTGGGGTGAGGCTGGTAGGTGGGCTAGTGTGTGTGGCCGGTGATGTGGTAGTGGGGGCAGGTTAAAGTCCCAAGGTGGAGCGTGGGTTGGTGCAGTGGCAGTGGTTGTTGCAGTGTCCGGGGTGGAGGGTGTAGAGCTCTGCTATGATGTGTCTTCAGTGGGTGGGACGTCCAGGGGTTGTGGTGCTGGCCGTGGTCCAGGTGCAGGTAGGCACAGAAGGGATTGCCTTTGGCACACCAGTGGCACGCACATTGTGCACATCTGCTGCGTGGGTGCACTGCGGCACGTATCAAGTGGGCTCCCGGGTGGGCGGGGCTTCTGTTGGTGCGAAGAACGGTCAGTCGGAAAACCCGTTGGGGAGAACCCTGGTGGGAAAACCCAGGCAGCTGCGGTGTCACTGGATCAGTCTGGAACAAGCAGGAACTGGAAGCCACAGGCAAGTAGCAGTCTATGTGCCCAGGTGCCTATTGATGTGGTCGCCCTGAAGCCTGCATTAAGTAGGTCCTGAGGTACGCAGGACTTCTGTTGGGGGGAAGAGCAGAGAGTGGGAAAACCCAGTCGGTAAAACTCTGGCGAGAAAACCCAGGCAGCTGCGGTGTCACTAGATCAGTCTGGAAGAAGCAGGAACTGGAAGCCACGGGGAAGTAAGAAGCTAGGTGCCCAAATAATCTTCATTGCCAAGGCAGACTACCTCTCCTTCATATGCCTACCTGTCAGAGACCTCTGTCTTTAGAGGATGCCTGCAACAGTGGCTCATTTGAAGTTTGAAAAGTGCCAACCATGTTTCACACAGCCACTTAGCAAACCTTATTTTTTTTAAATAAACTCCCAAAGCAGACATTTTTTCTAGAAAACAAAAAGGCAATCAGCCCTGACATGCTTGGACTTTTCTCCGATTTGTGGGGGTTATTATTGTTTTTTCTCTCTAAGGGCTTCTGTGCTTTTTCTGGCAGTCCTGATGGGGAGAATGCACATTAGAATCTCCACCTGGTCTGATGTACTTACACCTACGGCCCGAAGTCTGTTAGGCTGTCGATGTAAGTTATCCACTGGCAGAGCCAGCAGGGTACAACACTGATCGAACCATTATGGCCTGTTTGATTTTAAATTGAGGGTTTGGACAATCAGTTTGATGGATACAGTACTCCACCTTGTTTGTGGTAGAGTTCTATGTTCATTAAATCCTAAACCAGATCCAAAGTGCCTTAGCACTTCCTTCATTGAGCTTTGCCACTTTCCATCTACCTTTAATACATTACATATGGTCTAGGTTGGCATTCAACATACACATTTCAAATCCTGTCAATACGTAGCTCCAGAACCTCTACCATGAATATCCTTGGTGAGGGATCATAGCCCCTAGTGACACGAGCTGGGCTTCAGAGCAGTGTGACAGCTGCACTGCTTGACCAGTGCTAGCTTATCCAACCACTTCAAGTGTGATCGAATCCACCCCTCTGGGGATTTTCCATTCTCTACTTCCTGTTCCCTATATATTTTGCAGTTCAAATCACCCATGTTACAGGCACCTTTAATACCAATATGGAGAGCATGTTCGGGTGGCAGAATCAATTTTCCACCCAAGTGAAGTATTCTAATTCCATTTAGGGTACTTAATGCGATGCTGAGATTAATTAGACAGGACTGCTTTCCTCAAGCCTCTCAAATTAGCACTTAGTACTTCTGAGTTTTCTGCTTTTTGTATTTCTCTACTTTGTGAAACACAAAAAACAATGAATTAGTGTTTCTCACTAAATCTGCCAACTTCTGTCTCCTTAAGTCAATTGAACTATTGATCTAAAAATGTTTCAAGCCAAATGCAATCCATGGGTCAAAGTCCTCCCTACTACTTTATGTTCTGTTTTCTGCTCTTGCTTATAAATATGGGCATGAATCCTGGAGTGGCCAGTTAGGAAGTAGAGAACATGGTTACAGCAATATTTCTCCCCTCACGATGAATGTGTTGAGTTGTCACCAAATTGTCCCACTTTAGACCCGCATCAATAGCTACTCTTCAGCCAAACAGGCCTTGTTTGGCTTTTTCCGTCTTGTACTGCATTGTAAGGACATAGGGCCTGATTTAGATATAGACGGACAGGTTACTCCATCACAACGGTGAAGGATATCCCATCCGCGGAAATCTTATTCCCATTATGTCCTATGGGATTTAGATTTCAGCGGACAGCATACCGTCACCGTTGTGATGGAGTAACCCTTCCGGCAAGATCTAAACCTGGTCCATATTTTGGTGGGCATATACAGTAGCAGCACCATTCACACAGAACATAGGGCTACGTGTCTTCAATTGCTGGTTAGTAGTAAATAGCAGCCATCTATATCAATGACCAACTAAACCCTCCTACTTTGATTACCAGAAGAGTAAGAGTAGTCATACATTTATTGCAGCAGTGGGGGATTACATTGTAGGAGCAAGGTGAGTGTCTGAGATTCCAGTGTACCACTTAAATAAATGTTTCCATAATTGTTTTTGGGAGTATCTTAGGGTATTATCAAAGTCTACTAAATTCTTGTGGTTAGAATCTTATATTTTCTATTGAATTGTTCCCTCCTTATATGCCAAGGTGTATACTCTCTCCTTCCATTGCCCAATTCTTTTTAACTATCTTTTTACCATCTTGAGGTCATATAAATATGTATTCTATCTTAATTGCATCTAATGACTTTTGTGCATAGTTGTTTTTATCTTTTGAAAAGTACTACATTTTTGAGGTTCTGTATTTTTACTTAGTATAGAAGAAAATGCAATCTTGTATTTGAAGTGGTTGTTTGGGCAGTTCTTTGTCACTGGTTTACTCTTCCTATCTCCTTACCAGAGTGTTCAGAATTATCTTCTTCATGGATTTACGAAATTTGTGGAACCTTCTTCCCCTGTCTGAAACTATCAGAAGCTTCAATTTTATGTAAAGCACAAATAAATCAGTTTGCTGTCTTCTTGACATCCACAAAGCACTGCTGAATCACATGAAGATGTTTCAAGCAATACAAAACAAAATCATGCTAAAAAATATATGTATATTTGTTTGAACTCCTTGTAGGTCTTGAATGCAAACAATTGACCACAGGTAAAATAAAGGACCACAGAAAACCAAACCAAGCCAATTGAATGGTTGCACTTGGAAACAGGGCGCTTAGACAGGTGTTAGCTGACCCACCCATTGGGGACCACTCGGTGTTTGGTCGTCCAGAGGAGAGGACCAGCTGCCACTGCATGTCAATTTTGTAAATACAAAGAGAATCAGTGTAAATTTTATTTGCAGTGGGTGCAGCACCACGTTTCTTAAACCAGAGCCTCTGATCTTTGGTAATGTGCGTAGGTTTACTTTTCAGAAATTGATGCTATCTTCTCCTCCAATTTTGCTCCACAGTACAGGAGTGGGCTTATGTAATATTTCTAATTTAGCCCCAGGTCCTTGAGGGGTGGTGAGTGAGGCTTAAGGTCTGTTTTTTAGGTGGTCATACCTCTGAATGACAGGCCATCGAGAGATCTGCATGTAGTTATGCTTGTTTGTGTCTAGATGTTCATATATTACAGATCTCTATCAGAGGAGAAAAGAGAGTGTGAATATATACGTAGATATATAGACATACAGTTAGATGCTGAAGGCTTGCATTCTGAATTTCATGCCCATATTTCAGAACAAATAAAACATAGGTGATAAAGTTATTAATGGTGCAAAAATTGGATTTACCCTGAGCTGTCAACCTTACCTATAGTGGTGCAATAGGAATTAGCATTCTTAGATGCCCCACATATACCTCAAATCCTATAGCAGAACATAAACCTGACCTTTCACAGGTCAGCTATAAATCAAGGAGCTGCTCCATGCACTGAAAGCTATGTAGGGACTCTATGCGCGCATTCCAGAGCATAGAAAGGAGACCCTTGGGGGGCATTTTCTCCCTAATCCATTTCTCGAGGAAGTCAATCCTGTTTGCAGCAGACCCTTCAACGCGCTCTGGAAGCTGAATGATTCTGATGTTGTTGCGCCGGGCTCTATTTTCCGCAATTTCAGCTCTACTTTCTAGGGTTTTTATTCTGCTTTCCATGGAAGACATCTTGGTGTGCACTGTTGCCATTTCCGGTGTAGGGCCATCTATGGCATGTTCTGTGGTGGTGACTCGCTTGGTCAACCACCTCTGGTCATCCCGCAGTAGACCTAGATCTGCCACCATGGTGTCCATCTTTAACTCAAACTCCTACCTGGAAGCCGTGATGGGCTGCAGGAATATATCTAGGGTAGGTCCCAGCCATTCCCCGACTATGGTCTGCACCTCTGGCGGTGAAATGTCCAGCGCCTGTGAACCCGGTAGGTGGGAGGTACCAGATTCCACCACCTCCTTTTTTTGGTAGCCTTTCCCATGCTGCTGGTTGTCTGCTAACAGGAAGGATCTTGCCACTAGGCCAATAAGTGGAAAAATTAAGATCTCCTAGTACTCTAAGTTGAGGCAGTTAAAGTAGTGCTCCAGTCAGCCAAAAGGATCTTGGCAGGTATCAGTATTGAGTCCCGCCCACTCAAGGGGTAGTCCTTGATTGTCAACAGGGGCAAGAATTCTCTGGGTAACTGTAGTGGAGGACCAGGGCAATTAAGTGCTCAACATCATGTAGGGAACAATCCAAGGCACTAAAGATAGCAGCAGTGAGGCCTGGGGAAAAAGCAGACAATATACTCCCAGGACCATCAGGATCTACCCAGATGCAGGTGCTCTATGTTTCTCCAGGGGGAAGGCGACAGAATATGCAGTTCACAACTTCCCGGCGCTCAGCAGGTCTTGTCATAGGACCCAGTGGCAGCAACCAAATACCCCACCCCAAGCAGCAGTTGCAGCAAAAAGAAGGTAGGTCCCGCAGAGGCACCGTCCTTGGTCATGTTCTGGTAACAGAGTGCACTTTTCCCCCAGTTCCCATCCCCTGCACAAGAGTGTTTCTCCACCAACTACTCCAGGCCTCAGCCTTCTTCAGGATGAGCACTGTGCAACTGTGATGAGAGAGAACTGCTGCAGGAAGGAGGCTCCATCTAGAGCAATCCGATGGCCACTGCAGGGGGGGTACACCCAATAGTACCTGTGTGTTCTGCTGGCCAGGGGACGTGCCTCAATTGTACCGAGTCTTACAGGCCTGCAATAGGGACCCCGGAGGCCACTCTCCGTTTCTGCAATTAGTAGGGCTTTCCGTATCATGTGCCGTATCCAGTCATAATGCATCCCCCAGGTCCCCCCTTCCTCCTAGAGGCACAGCTGCATCTAGGGCCCAAGCACCAATCTCTGTCATCCCTCACCTGCAGCCTAGGGGTCACAGGCCGATCGCAGGGGTCCATGCAGCGCATTGGCCACACCTGGCCCGTGTCATATCAAGCATTGCATCCCCGAGGCCCGCCATGAGCAGTGCAGCCATTGAGTATCAACGATGGGGGCTCATCTCCTAATCTGCGGTCCCCAGATCATGGGGCCCAGACCACAGCAGTGTAGTAGCAGGATCGGTCTCCGGTAGTCGCCTGTCGCTTGATGCACCATTTCAGCCATGCCGGGGGGGGGGGGGCGCCATCTGGCAGATCAGCGTGCAACACGCTGCTGGCTGGAAAACAGGTCTCTGGCAGCTACAAGGAGAAATCTTGCCGCAGCTGAGGAATTCCAGGCATGCACGGGCACTCAGCAATCAACAGGTAGTGCCCAATGAGGAAAATAGTTGGTGGAGTTTGGACAGGAGCTCCTCAGCCCACTTCCATCGCCGTCAGCACCAAGTCACGCCCCTCCTTTCGGTAACTGTTCAGGACCAATCGAAGCGGCCAACTACAGTGGTCTGGTGCCACTTTGCACATTGACCAGTTCCATTTTTGGAACCATCCCTCAGGTTATTCTATGTCCTGATGAAAACCTGGTATCCTAGGCAGTGTTGAAATGCCGTCAACACTAAATAAGACAGATCTTTGTAAAGGTCTTTGTACACTGGGAAATTACACTGTGTGGCCATTTCAATTAAATACTTGTGGCTGTCTTTGAAATTGACCCCAATATACTAAATAATTTCATATTATTGGTCACTCTTTCTTCCCTTTTCTTGGTTTTGGTTTGCTCCACTTGAGGTGTGCTTGCCACATTGTCACTGTTCAGCAGTCATGATTTCCTGGTTCTTGCTGCATTTTTATGCATAAATGAATGAAAATTTTGAATCAGTTGGAATTGAATAATACAATTATGTATTTGTTGCTGTCAACTTACTGCTATTATTATAGAATCATTCTTGACAGGATTTGTAATGTCTTATGGGAAATGTTTTGTTTTTTGGTTGATTGTATGCAGGATTTCCTGCTTTATCATATTTACATTGTAAAATGAGTTACATGTTAACGCTTGTTCTACACTTTAGTTTGATACCCATGTTCACATGGACATTTGGGTTGCTCTTATTTTTTTAGATTGCAGATTGGGCTCTGGCATAGGCTCCAGCGCTGAGCCTCAACCATGTAGGTTGGGATAAGGATTCTTTTTATCACATTATAGGAATACTGTCCAGCCCACTAGTACAAACTCAATAATCAATAAAACATGAAGCAAAAGCTCCATTAAGGAAACTTCTGACACAACTCTAGTACTAGGGAGTAATTGAACCCTGTGTATTTACTATGAATTAACCCTTTGTTTCCGGTAGTTAAGCCGGATCATTCTTACAGTCTTAGATGACAGGCATTTAAATAGCTACACCCACACATTTGCCATTCAAACGTCACGCAGCACAGCTCTTATGAACAACATTGTCCGTAAAAAATACAAAATGATCTTCGATATTTCCAGCAAGTTTTTCTGCCAAAATCTAGTGCCTGAAAGCAGAGATTTAAGCACCTTTTCCACACTTTTCAGCATTTCTTTTGCTGACTCTCCAGAGGGTATAAGGACAGTCCAGGATTGGTCTCAGCCCTTGTGACATCAGTAGTACATGATACCGATCCTGAGGCATTGTCTTATGGAGATGACATCTATCTGACCGGTGACAACCTTAACACGCATCTGGCCAGGTTAGATCACATTGTATTGGGATTTGCTGATAACGGCTAAATTCAATGAAAACAAAAAAAAATTACTTTACCCATTGTACTGTTTCTAGGATACAAGCCTTTAAATGAGGGGAAGAGTCTGGGGCTCCACACTTCTTACAGAAATGTGCACAACTACAACCACCAAACAAGATAAAAAATAGGAACCACATAACACCATCACTGTCAAGTTCAATAATCAATCATACTTCTATTTTACATTTACCTGGAAATTTATGCATGTATTTTGCATGAATAAGATGTGGAAGTCTATCCTATGATGTATGTTGTATCACATGTCTTTGCCATTAATTCTGGTGAAGCTGTGGTTTAAGCTTTTGCTAGTTTAGAATACAATATTCACAAACTAGTCATGGACAAGGCTTTAATTGTTTAACATCAATAGTCTGGTAAATCAGTTTACCACCCATACTGACTTAAAGAAAAGATAGCAAGACCACAGGAGGGTGCAACAAGGAGAAGAGCCAGGTCATTATTTCTTCATAACCTACTATTCGTCCTAATCCCTAGAAGTGCATACCTGCAGAGAAGGGTAAGAAGGCCTCTTTTTGAATAAAGTTCCCTTCCTTATCCAGGAAATGGCCAGGATTAAACTGTCGGGGTGTCTCCCAGTAGGCGGGATCATAAAGAGAAGAGGAAAGATTAGCAATGATGAGAGTTCCCTGCAAGAAAAGAAATTGTCAGATTAAAGAAACAAGCAATATATTTTTCTTGCCTACCTTATGTTAGTAACTTGCTAATACCCCATACAGTATCTTAATCAATGGTGTATGATCCATTTTTAAACCGAATTCAGTACTACACAAAAGTGTAAGAAAAAAGCTCCACTGCCATCCAAAATGTCAGTGTCCCTTGCTCTAATATAGGATAGTGTCCATACTCCATGCACAGTGCTCTTGAGACACATGTAGCAATACATCTTTTCAACAACCAGAGACAAATTAGCACTTCTTACTTCTTACTGAAATCTCTAGCACCCACACATTGCCCTCCAGATTTGGAGGTAAACACAGAGCCTCACAGTTTTGTGTTTAAGTTGTTTAGTCACCCTTTCTTGTTTCTCATCCAACACATATGCCTTTGTTGTTCTGAACAAATCATCAATAAACATTATATTAAGCTCTGTCCAAATGTGTCCACGGTGGTCAGTTGCCTGTGCTTTGAATGATGAGGTTGGTTCCTGACTCCTTTCAGCTCAATAAGTGTGCCTGACTAATTTTTAGGAACCATGGCCCATATTTATACTTTTTTAGCACTGCATTTGCGTCATTTTTGGATTCAAAAGCCACGCAAACAATTATATTTTGTAAGTTTGTGCCACTTTCGTGTCAAAAAATGACACAAATGCGGTGCTAAAAAGTATAAATATGGGCCCATATTTTTTAAACATGGCTTTTTAAGGCAATCCATTAAAGTTTTCCCACCTATCAATTGCATTATTTGCTTCTATATTGAACAATGTGTTGTTACTTAACATACAATTACATTGTCCAGATTATGACCCTTAAATCATTATAAGTTGAAACACCATCAAATACTATGGCTATTGGAACTATACACTAATGAACTGTTTGGTTATCTTAGTTTTAAGGACCAAATATATGTACAAAATATGAAAGTTTTGCCATCGCCAATAGTATCATACAAATTATTGCACTGCTTTTCTGTCTCTCACTTTATGATCACCTGAGCACTGAACACTTTTCTATGAAACTGCAGATATAAATCTTACTTATGTCTACAATGTTTTTCTTTTTTCTTGCTCATTAACGATTTCCTTTATTGATGAAAGAAAGCTAATTGATTCATGTCTAATTGATTGTTACGCTTGGAACCTTCATTATATATGTGTTTGCATTCTCTGCCACTATGTACTGCATAGATTATTGTATCAAAAGACAAAATCGTTTAACAATTATTGTGCCAAAATTATTGTATCAGATGCAAAAATCTTTTTGTTGGTGTAGTAAGGAATTGCATGACAATGGAACATGATTTAATTGTTTTGAATATAACTTCATGTGAAATGAGTTACGAGAGCAAGTGTTAAGGAATTTTGCAATTGATACAGTCATTTTGACAACTTCAGTGCACTCTGAATACCAAAAGAATATTATTCATATAGCCTTTTTGAGCTCTTGTAATCAATTGCAGCGCATTCCTTGTAAATGTCATTGTCTTCAGTCGAGCTGTATGTCCCGAATGGTATCTTCAATATGAGACAATGCATTCAGTTTCTGGGATACATATTTACAGTTCTGCTCTGTTGCAGTTAAATACGCCTAAATGCAATTGCAGGCATCACCTGTTTTCATGAACATATCAATGACACAATGAGCGTGTTCTCTATACATACATGTTTATGTTTGCTTCATCATCCTGTTGACAACATCACTAATAATATTTTAATCTTTCATCTCCACCATTGTGAAACACAGTCATATGTACCAGTATCAATGTGTTGCTTCACTATGTGAACTGTTCATTCATCCATGACTGTGCTATACAAAAACCACTTATAAATAAATAATTGATTTTGGTATCCTTTTTTAATTTCTGGAACAATGTATGTGTTATGTTGAATATTCTTAAATGAAGCACATGTGACTCTTACCAACCTCATGTAAGATTAGAAGGTATGGGTGCAGGTTAATGTTTTAACCTCTCCTCTAAATCCACATGCTTATGGATTTTCATGACACAAATTCTACGATTTTGTAAATTTCAGGGTTTGCAACAAGAAAATGTGGTTGTCAAATGTACTAAACCCATTTAGCAATTCAAAACATATTACAGAATTGCTAAATGGGTTTAGGAAATCATACAATTTGCTCTTTGTAAGGGATAAGTTTAGGGCGTCCCTTCCAAACAGTGTTTTCTTATGGTAGGTATTAATGTTTTGAGACTGATATCTGGGTACAAAGCATTAATATTTTACTAACAACTCAAAGGAGGTGATTAACTGTTCACAAATCAAAAGGGATCCCCTAGAGAACCTTGTGATTTGTTCCCCAAAAACTTTTTTGGAATAGGCAGTGGTCTATGGGACCCTGCTGACTCTTAAAAGATAGATTTACTAACACATTCTGTTTTGCGTTAGGAAATCGGACTGAATAAAAAAAATGCTTTATTTGAAAGCAATCACAGACATGGTAGTTTGCTGACCACAGTGGGCTACCATTCTTGTGATGCCAGCAAACTGTAGTGCATCACATTTTGTGACCTCCCTCATTATTATGCATGAAGTAGGTTGAATTGCAACCAACAGCAATTCAGTATTTTGTTAACTGACCAAATAGTACATAGATCAGTCTGCAAAATACTATATACTTGAGGAAAAAGTGGTTGCACAAAATGCAACCAATTTTTTGTAACCCTGATTAAGTATGTCTCGCCCATTATGAGGTATCTATTTTGAAGACTCACATTTTTCTATTAGGTCTCAATACTAAATGATTTTTCATGATGACACATGCAATGATAATAAGATTGATACTTAAACTTAGTAATGAATTTATCTTAGGAGGTCCTACACAACGAAGAGGTACCAACAATTAATAAAGGTTTATCTTTCACACCACTGCAGCATGTCAGATTAGTTAATTCAGAATCTTTCTGTTACTTTTAAAAAAGAAACTGAAAACGTTTTGGGAATAACACCACCTGCAATCTCGGTAATGGAAAGAAATAATGCTGCAAATGAATTTCTCACACTGAAGCAAAAGAATGTACAAAGAGTAAAAACTCAAGAAGACTTGTTGGATGCACATCTAAAAGATATTGCCTAATCTTTGAGCAATGAATATACTCACTATACAGACAGTGGTTTAAGGCAAAATTATCATTCTTCACCAAACTGCTGAATACATATTCAGTTGAAATATTTCCTAAATATGTTTTACAGGATTTAAAACACCTGAAGTTTGATAATTCTAGACTGATAATGAGTAATAATTATTTGAAAAAGAGTGAGGTGGTCATTCTGACCCTGGTGGTCTTCGACTGCCAGGGTCATGGTGGCGGTCGCCACATTACCGCCGGCGTAATACAAATCCCCTTTCGGCCAGGGATTTTGTGGTGGTAGCACCACTACGAAATCCCTGGTGGAGAGGCTACCGGCCACAGGAATTTGCATTCCTGTTGCCAGTAGATGTCTTCCCCACCCTCACCATCTACCCAAGAGCCCCCCATCCTCCTTCCCTTATAACATTCCCACCCCCCACCTCCCCAAACCCCCTAGTAACTCCTGCAGCCCCTGCTCCCAGTAGTGACCCCCTCACCCCACCTGATCCCTGTACTTACCCCCACCCTCCCACATACACATACTCACCCACATGCACCCACAGACATGCACACCCTGACACTCACACTCACAACACCCTTACACTCATGCACAAACACACACACACAACACCCGCACAACACCCCACTCAAACATGCACTCACTACATTCACCTCCATTGACACGCATACACACTCCACCTCCTCCTTTCCTCAACATACATACACACATAACCCTCACCCCTGTCTACATGCATCCACATTCACTCACACACGCATCACCATCACCACATTTACATACAGACACACACGCACGCAGGCAGCCATGCACAGACACTCCCCTTCCCACCCCCATTCAAGACATGCATTCACACACTCACATACATACATTCACACCCCCTACTCCCTCCAAATGTGGAGGACACTTACCTCATCCGATGAGGTGCTCCTCCCTTAGGGGACGGGACCCAGCGCTCCCACCGCCGGCAGCGCCCCGCCATCAGGACACCACCACTCCGCATTACTGCTCATAATGCGGCTGGCAGAGTGCTTTTGGCAGGTGGTGCTGGTGGTGGAACTGCCTCTGCGCCTCTGACTGCCAGCATGACTACAGGAGGATTTCCGCCCAAATTGTGGCAGAAATCCTTCAGTACTCGTATTATGGAGGTCAGAAGACTGCCGTCAATGGTGGTCTTCTGACACCCGCGGCTTCGGTGGTCTTAGGAAAAGACTGCCAAAGTCAGAATGACCACCATAATGTTTGGAAGTAAAAAAAACTACAATAGTAGGGATAGGAGATATGACGATTTTGTGCTTCTGAACTTTCAGATTGTAATAGAAATCATTGGTTTCAATTGGGAGATGAAAATGCTATGTCTTGGTGGGAATGACACTTTGAAAGATGTTTAAACCAAAATTACATTCACAGTTTAATGAAGTAGTACAATGAGGCTTACTCAGTGATGATTAATATATATAGGTATTTGAAGATCAATGTTCCTGCTATACTAGTGATTTAATTTTTAGGGAAAGCTCCCAAGGGAATGTGGTGCCCTACCTTTAAACTTGAGTTATGAGGCATAGGAGTTCTCAATGGAAGGATCTCAGAATATATAAATAATGTACACTATCAACTTTATTATGCTCCTTCTAAAAAGACACAAAAGATTTCTTCAGTCGGACTTAGAGAATTCCAAGGGCAATGTTTTCTGCCTAGTAACAAATGAGGCCTGAAGCTCCTACACAGGCATGGCATAACAAACAGATTTGGAAGAGAATATAATTTATTTAATCCCATGATCAGCAAATTTAGTTTGACATATCAAAATGTTTTTAGACGTAGGCCTAAATGAGGGTGTGATACATCTGGTTACAAAAGTAACTTCAAGTGAACCAGTCAGCAATAAGGAAAGAGGAGATGTAGCAGTAGGGAATTTGGGCTGCATGAAAAAGAGACATTTGGGGTTAATAAATTAACATCTGTAGAAAGAGGTTAGAATAATGATGTTGGCACTTCTCATATTTGTCAAGCTTATTACAAGAAGATGGAAACATTCAATTCTGCTCAAAACTAGTTTTGAAAATAACGAGCCGTTGATTGTGAGCCATGACTAGGTTTGACAAAAAAGTGGACATTTTGCATTATAAGACTGAATAGCATCATGGCAACTCAACAGTCTGTTGCCCTCCAGAGTTAAGGTGAGAATCCAATCCATAAGAAGCTCATAGTATATTTAAAATGTGTAACCAACATTAATATTTTAGGTCCTGAACCAATGATTTACGGAGAATTGAACAATAGCACAGCCTCAAGGAAAATAATTGCTGTACCTTTTATTGAGTGTTTTGGAGACCCATTGAGAGGAAAGTATATTTTCAAACAGAACTTGGAATTGGGTTTTTGAGTACTTCTTATTTCATGAGTAACTGTAATTCTAATAGTTGAGCACCATGAGTACCGCGAGTAATTCTACCTGTTAGCTAATTCTAAAGTATGGTTCAAAAAAGAGAAAGTTAGTGATTTTAAATGTATAAAGGCATTTTCCTGTCCTTTGCTTTGCACTGGTCTGCTGTATGTTCTTTTTGTCTTGTGCCACTCTGCATACTGTTCTCAAGTTCCACTGTTCATCATCATCCTCCTTCAAATCACATTTACCCTGCTCAGTTTCATTCTTGGTTCATTCTGTACACTTTTGAGAAATGCCACATTTTTTTCTAGCGCCAACAACTCTAATACCATGCCAGATATAATTTTGAACTGAAAAATTAACTTCATTGTCATAGCTAAAACATTCTTTTTGCCCTATCTCCAGCTCTGGCTACTTCACCTGCTGACTCACAATGCTAGTGTTTTTACTTTGCTTGGTGATAGAGACTCCAGTGTCTGTTTCGTGCCCTGTGCCACAATGTTGGTTAGCCTCCATCTTGCCAAATGGAAAACTTTACATTCTGTATTAATTTACCTCACAATGTTGTAGTAACTCTAAATGGCAAATTATAAACACTTCTCTGCTTCAAACCTTCTTCCTCAATGCTCGTCCAAACATACCTTCTCAATGCTGAACCCTTGCAATGATGTGTCCTTTACAGTCTGCTTCAACATGCCAGTGGCTGCAATGTTGCTCATGCGTAGTACCTCATGAATTACAGCATTAGTGTATGGAACCCTTTTTCGGTCCTCATACTGGATGACCTCAGAATCATCAATGGCAGCAGACAACTCCTTCTGAACTTTCTCTGGAGAGAGATATTTACAGAGATCAGATAAATGGCCCTACACTAACCGACAAATGCCTATAATTAGGACAGTTGTTGCCAACTAAATCTCAATTCAAGCCCTCCCAATCCCTCATTCATAATAGCTCTGTTAAATTCAACTCAAGTCAACCCCACTTAAATCATCCAATGCCTTAATACATTAAATAATATCCTCAATCCAAATACCAGTGTGTTTCTCTTTCTGGCAATCAGTATAGTAATGTCATTGTTTATTTTTGTCACTTTCATTTTTTGTGAAATCTGACTAGTTGATAGTTCTTGAACATCAAAATATCCATGAGTTATAAAGCCAGTAATACCACACTTATTTAATCATGTTTACTTACTTTGGTTTGAATGTTCCCTTTGCCAGTGTTAAAGGGCTTGGGTCTATATGTTCCTCTATTACACAAAAGCATGAGGTACTTCCAATGCAGAATGACCGCCAAATGCCAAGTGTACTATGTGTGCTTCTTCTAGTTATGACCAGTATCTCGGTTGTTTAGTGTTTCATCTACTGAATTCCATATGCATTATTAGGACTATAATATAAATGGGTGCTGAAGAAGGCATTATGCAATCAGTTGCTTTTGTTCTTGGGGGTTCTTGAGGGTTGTTTGGAGCCTTTGGGCTGGAGAAATCAATGCTACCTTGAGCTAAAGCAGGATTCAATTGTGCTGGTAGCTGCATAGATGTTGCATCTTCGTAGAAATTATATGGCTTTATCTGTCTTGAAGTGACGTCTAGAAGTGGTGATGTACTATTAGAGACCTAAGGGACCATTTTGATTTCAACAACTTTATTACATGAAGTATAGTTGTTAGTCATCCATTCATAATACTTTTTCCAGTGCCTAAAGGATCTAGTAAGAAAACATATACACAAGGATTTTTTAAACTTAAATGCATAGCTCTTTCCCAAACTGATGAGATCATCCACAGAATTATGTGAATTTGAAATAGAGTTCTTAGATATATTAGAGTAATAGTTCAATGATGTAGTCGCTTTAAAAAGTAGATTTAATCCACATTTAACGCCAACTAACACAAGATTGGAAGAGTGAGACGTGTTATGTGTTATGGAACACATCTGTTCTACCACATCCTTTGATTCAAGATATTGGTATGGTTTAGTTCTCAAAACGCATTTTGCCTAGCGTAAATGTATAATGCTTTGTAAGGTAGGTCTAGTTCCAATGACCGTGTACAATGGATGCTTTGATGAGTTGCAAAGTCAGTGCACTGCTTTATATGTTTGAGAGTTTTGTGAAATTTCACTTGTTTTCCTACTTTCAGATCTTACAATGCTTAGAGAATGACCATTGCCCAAAATCTTTAACCACAAGAATATATTTAAGTAGTGGCAATTAATTGGTGGATCGAGGATCTGAAATTAAACTAACTTGGGTAAGTATAAAATGGTCTGGGCTGGTGGAAGGTCACTGTAAAAATGGTTGAAGGGTTTATCAGATGCTAACTTTCAGTTTCCGAAATATCAGTCAAAGTCTCTAGCAGCAATTGTATACTTTAAGAGTAGCTAGAGCTGACTTATTGACTTTGGCAGCAGCTGAGAACACAAATCCTTTGGGCCCATCACATAATCTGGCAAACACTGAGAGGTTTTTGAGGAACTTCAAAATGTAAAAATCTAAAAAAATGTATGGTTTCAGGATACTAGCGGAGGTGATTGGGTTGTACAGATAGTGCAAATGTAAATATTTGAAGAAAAGCCTATACAAAATGTGTATACTTCCTGAAGTTGAGGTGGGAGGAGTTTTCATTTCTTGGAAGTCAAGATACCTGTATGTTTTTGTGTTTGCTAAGTGAATCTGCTTAAATACTTTTACAAAGTCATACTCTATTTCTGCAGTTAGATGGGAATAATATATGTATCAGCTCTATAATGTGACTGGTACACACCAAGGGCTTAAGCAGGGGGTATACTGATGGTTCTGCTATTCATTCTTTGCATAGCATTTATACATGCTACACTGAATTAAGCACATACTGCCTACAAACCCGGGGCATACCCCATGAACCTATGATGGTCCAGGCATCAGGCACTTCACTGTAAAAGGGCATTAATTCTTTAAAGATAATAAGGGTGGCTTGGCTAAAAACTATAGCTGCAAAGTATGATAGTGTACGTGAGAATATGAGCCCAACAAAAAAAAGTTGGACTACACACAAGTTCATGGGATGACTCTTGAACACTTGAGGCAGCAGTGAGTTTATGGAGCTACATTTAAAGACGAGAGTTTGTACTGTGATTATATAGGGGTACTAACACACATACAGTACATTGCTGAGCATAATCGGATGTACATGAGAATAGTGGGACATACCTGAGGGTATGAAGCTTCACAGTGCAATGTTATACTCTGGTATACCCAGAAATAAAAAGTAACACATGTATATATAAGTCTGAGCTGATTATATGTACCTGGAGAACAAACTTGTGTCTCTTCAAATACAAGTTGTGCTTGCCACTTGAAATCATTGTTTGGGCACTTGTATTTATGTCTATGTTTATTTATGGATGTGACTGTACATTGGATGGTTGGGGTTGCACCTCTGATAGTCTCATTGAAGTGACTGTATTTGGACAATTGCAGCTTTGCATGCGCTTACAAGGGTTACTCCATCTCATTCAGTGGTTTAGTCAGAACATTTGATGGTTGCTGCGCCAAGGCAATTTGAAACTGTGCTTGAGCATTTGAGTTCATGCCTGACTGTATGGTGATATAGGTTCTCACAGGTGGCTGAGTACAGGATGCTGCCCCTGAACATCTAACCACTGTTGTTGGGAATATGAAAGTTGTGTGTAATATAAAATTGTAACTAGACATTTGTGAATGGAAATGTCGGACTGGACATGGTCAATTGAGGCTGTGCATAGCTATAGAATAGGTATGCCATATTATGGATGTGTCTGGCCAGCTGAGGCTGTCCACAAGCATATTATGCTCTGCCCTGGTGGAAGATTATTGTAGCTGGCATTAGATGGTTATGCTAGAGGATATACTGGTTTGATCTGATCACATCATCATATATGAGGTGCGCCTGGATATTTTACGACTGTGTCCAGACATACAATCGAGGTGCCCTGAGGTTGTAGGTCAAAATGTAAAGCTGCACTAGGGAACTTGCAGGAGTTTGTGATTCTTCTTTTCTCAGAATATGGTGGCTGTATCTGGATACGTTGCAGTGCAACTGCACTATGGAAACATTCTGCACCTGGCATATAATGATTAGTTGAGCCCAGGTTCAAATATTTCTATTAATTGAAAAAAAATTTGTTTTATGAAACTTACACTATTTGTAATTATTTTACTGATGTTCATTTTTATGGCTTCCAGTTTCCAAGGACACTTCACATCCCGTCCTGCTGTGCCAGCATCATCAAAGGGAATATGATATCACATGCTGTAAACAGAGACTGTACCAAGGTTGGATGCAACCCCTGGCATTTGTGGAATCAACATCATTGATTGTTTCACTAAACATGCCCATAATAATCTATCAACAGGGCTACCTGTGAACTGTGCTTGTTTTGAGCAGCCGTGACACTTGAGGCACGCAGTGTGAACTCAGCCCTTTTGCCAGTATAGTCAATGAAACATTCATCTCTTTTTTGGACCTTCATGCCCACCCCCCCCCCAAATAAACATCTTTATTTAGGTTTGCTAATCTACCTAACATGTCCATGCCTTGGTCTTCTAAATTAACAGTACACAAAGTATAACAAAATACTTCTATAGTACTGTTTGCATTCATCCTAGACCCACCTTGGATTTCTGGTTGATTCACTAGATAGAGCAGTGCCCAGCGTAAAGCGGTGGTGGTGGTCTCCAGCCCAGCTCCAAAAAAATCATTCACAAGGCCGATCATGTTATCCTCATCAAACGTAGAAGTGATATCTTGAGAGTCCTGAATTGGAAAAAAACATTCACATTCATCAGATAGGAAATATTAAATAAGGATGGTGCATGGTGAAGATACCCAGCCCGGAGGACTGATGAATGACATAGAAGACTTTTGTCTTCTTCAAGAAATGACATTAATGAAAATTAAAGCATCATATTATAGAACCAAATTCTACAGAAAAAGACCAGAACCTTGTAATAACTATAATTGAAATTAAAGCTTTAATTTGAAAGCAAGGATAGATAACATTTGATATTGAAGACTGGGGTAAGGTTATATTCTGAACTCTTAGATGAGTCGGTAATGAATGTGAGCTACCCATATCTTGAGGGGAGTGGTAGGAAGAAGGTCTTCAGCAATGGCATGTGTAGAATCAATGACTCCAACATGAGGAGGATGGTTAGAGTGATATCTGCGTCATTAAATGAGAAATTTAGCAGGTTACGGCAGATAGGAAAGAAGGAAAGAATATTGGAATCCATCAAGTGGGCAATGGGTTAGATTTATTGATTTGTCTTTGTTCTATAATGTGCTTTGTGTATTGCCCTTCAACCACTTTGAAAATCTACATCAATGTCTTTGCTATAATTCAGTAGGTATCATTGGTTTGTTGGGGCTGTGTTTATATATTGATCCTCAAAGAACTGCGGCAAAGACCTGACTTGGCTACGCTTATTGAGGCCTGTGGCCAAGTTTCTTTTTACAGAGAAATTGGGATGTTCATGAAACTGCCAGATGCTCATTGAAGGCTTCATTGAAAAGACAAGGTATTTGAAGCTTGGGTTAACCAGAGCTCTAAAGCCACAGTATTTTGTACATTGATATGAGGTCTTCTATTCTGAGATCCAGACGATAAAGATCACTCCACAAAACCCTTAATCTGCAGAGATGGAATAAAAATTGATATGGACTTTACTCCATCTGATAATCACTGAGTGAAATAAAGTTTGCATCCACTGTTGAAATTCAGCAGGTAAAACCTGTCAGGATTTAAAAGGGGAAAACAATACACAGTACTGGACCTGCAGACTTTTGTGGAGTAACCACCAAAACTATATTAGCTTTCAGATCAGAGGTTGTGATTGGTGGCAACGAGAGGACAGATTCTATGGATATTACTGGCCAATGATTCACTCTACACAAAGGGCCTCATTTTGAGTTGGCAGGCGGTGGAGGCCGCCCACCAAACTCTTTTGGACGGAAAACCACCACTCTGGTTTTCCGCCCGCCGGCCCAATTATGAGTTTTCCGCTCAGCCAGCCGATGGAAACAGCATTTTGGCCCACTGGCCCAGCGGAATACTCACCACAACATTGACGCCGGCTCGTAATCAAGCCAGCTGCAATGTTGCTGTGTGTCGGGTGCAGCAGCACCCACTTTGCTTTTTCACTGCCTGTAATTTGGGCAGTGAAAAGCGTGATGGGGCTGTCAGTGGGGGCCCCCGGCACCCTGTCTCCACCAACCTTTGCATGGTGGTGGGACCGCCATGCAAAAGCCAGCAGAGAGGGGACTCGTAATCCTCAGGGCAGCGCTGCTTGCAGCACTGCCCTGGCGGGTTACGACCATTGGTATTGCCAGGCTGTTGACTGGCGGTGCTGGTCGTCGGACCACGGCGGCTCCGCCACAGTCGTAATGTGGATGCCGGACTGCTGCTCTGGCGGCAGTTTGACCTCCGCCAGATTCGTAATGAGGCCCAGAGTCTGGCTATTGTTTTTGTAATCTGAGGAGCTTCTGTATTTTGTTATTAATTGCTCTGGCATTTATTATATTTAAAGCATTGAAATAGGAAGATGAAAAAAGTCATGTGTGTGATAAGATCCCAGAATGCATCTTGGTGATACCCCAGTTACATGACAATGTTCCTAAAAATCCTCATTGTGTCTTGGTTTATCTTATGGCCACTTGTGTTTCTTACATGCTAGATCAGCTTATTGGAGGCAGAACAGAGCAGCCAATGTGGCAGCAGTGAATACTCACTTGTGATATTTTATTTAGGTAAAAATCAATCACGTCCTGGGGCTCTTCAGACAATCCATTCTCTTTGTGACTTTTGATTTCCTTCTTCACAAAATCCTCCACATAGGCCTTGCTTTCGAAGATATTGTTATGAGGTCCTGGAAGACGCCGCATCAGCCAAGGGAAAACATCAAAGAGCTGGAGGGAAAGGCATTGGAATTGATTAAGTAGAGTATCCTTTTTGTAAATACCTTCAACAAAACGTAGTCAATTGAGACAAAGTTCTTTCCGAATATTTTTCTCGCTCTACAATAGCTGTATTTTAGATTGTTGCTAGACATTCGTAAAGATTTTTTCTCTTATCTATGTGTGTATGTATGTGTGTCTATGCCAAACTGAAATTAGCAAGTGTATTATCAAAAGATAGGCCATAAGAGAATAAACTGTACTGTATAAGTGGTACAATGAAGGGATTAGGGAAGTGACTTGGGCCCTTATGTACGAAATTTCCAATTTGCATTTCCTAAAAAGTAAATCATAAGAAATTCAAATTGGAATGCACTAAATTTGTGATTTCCTAATAGCAATTCCTAAGGTGTTCCAATCGCTATTATGAAATCGTAATTTTGGAAATACAAAACCATTCCTACCTACGGACCTAAGGCCCCCCCTTAAATCTAAGGTTGGAAAAAGTGGTGCTCTTGTAAAGCGCTCCTATGCCTCCTGGTGAGTGTTCACTTCAAGGCACTGAGAAAAGTGCATTTTGGATACCTTTTTGGAATTTTCACATGGTTGCCAATGAATTGGATTCAATGGTAATGGAATTTTCTAAATATCCTTTTGCATTTAGGAAACACATTGTCGATGGAGTTTGGAAATCGCAACTAGGAAATTCTTATTTGAGATTTCCTATTTTGGTAATCACAAAATGCAATTTCCTAACGGGTCGAAATTGAAATTCAGTACGCTACAAAATGCAAAAAGCTTTTGTGTATGTGGTCCATTGAGATTAAATCTCTCCTTCTTACATCTTGGGCCCACTGTGGACCATTACCTTGAGTGCCCTCCTCACAAATATATAAATAAATGGTCATGCGCATGCAATACAAACTCTGATGATGGTGCCCTCTCTTTCTTCAAGACGCACCCACCAGGCGAATAATAAGGAACACAAATTAGGAGGGATGGTTCTGTAGCCATGAGGCTTTCTGTTATTTACTCCTCTAGGCGATGTAAGGAAGGATAGTAATACCGTGACTGAGAAAGGATTGGAAATATGAAACACTGGATAACGTCTAGCGGACCAATGGCAGTAGTCAATTTCAGAGCAAGGTGGCTAGGTAGGGACTTACCACTGCAATCTCTGAAAACATTTATGAGGTATGGGTGCATGATTATGTCTGTAGAAAGATGCATTATTTCCTCCAGTAGTGAAATAGTGTTCCAGAGTCCTGCACCATCTTTCAAATATTGAAATATTCCATGATTTCTTTTAAAAGCTGTTCAGTTGTTTGTATATCATGCAGGCCACCTGTCACAGAGAGTTGCAAAAAGGGCCTACTGTAAGAGATGGATTTGCATGGTAAAATTAGATACTTTCTCAGTCTGGAACAAAAAAAAATTCCAAGCCTTCTTTTTCCTCTTGTTCAGATCTGACTGTTCTGTGTATGTGCCTGAATTCTGGTATTGTTATTTTAACAGAATTTCAACACACAGGTTGAGCATGGGTATGCGCATGAAGGAAATGTATTGTGAGCAATATATTGATTATAGGTAAATGTAGTGCAGAGTACCTTTATTAACCTATTCTACACAATACATTTAAAATGTATTTAGTACATCCACAGTTCTTATCTGCATTCCTCAATATATTTTCCTTGTATTTTGGAAGGGGTATTCCTTTTTCTTCCTTTCTCCAGGAAGCTCTCAGACATTTCTCTGCATATCGCCTGCCCCAACTTATTACATAGCCTGTACCCCCCAGTGACCATCCCTTCCCTTTAGAATCAGATCTTTATTTTCTATGTTGTTGTCTCATTTCCCAGTTCAACACTCAACTTCTGCTGCCACCCTGTCCCACACATTCCCAGTATCTCTTCATGTGACCCCCAATATCCACACCTTCCTACCTGTTGTCTCTCACAGCCTTAAACGTCACATTTACTACTCCTATTGTCCCCTAACCCAGCCCCACTTGTTAGCCCATCCAGCTCCCAGCTATAGATTAACAAAGTCTCCCTCATCTTTTTGAAACTCCAGTATTTTGCCATTGCCATTCCACTCCCCTACTGTTGATCTGCTTTGCAACTGTGTTGTCAACTTCACAACATGATGAGCTCCTTAGTGAAAGAAATGTATTGTTGTGCATGAGTGCCCCTGAATTATTTAATATTTATAGACCAAGATTGCTGTAATTTTGACTGTCTGGACACTAAGGGCCTTATTTATACTTTTTGGTGCAAAACTGCACTAACGCAGTTTTGCACCAAAAAGGTTTGCACCAGCTTGCACCATTTTTTAGCACCAGCTGGGCACCATATTTATGGAATGGTGCAAGCTGGTGCAAAGGGTAGGCTAGAGTAAAAAAAAAAGGACTTTAGTTGGGTGGGGCTGGAGGTATGGAAGAAGGGGGTTTAGCACCAAAAAATGCAGGTTAGAGTAAAAAAAATTACTCTAACCAGATTAGCGTCATTTGTTGTAGCCAAACTTACCATACCACATGAATAAAAATGAAATGCAATACTTTCCTGTACTTACCTGGGATGGGGTCCCCCATCCTCCGCAGTTCTTCTGGTGTGGGTGGGGGTGCCCCTGGGGCCTGGGAAGGGGACCTGTGGGCTTATTCCATGGTGTCCCACCACGGAAATAGGCTCACCGGTCCCCTAACGCCTGCCCTGACCCAGGCGTTAAAATAATGTGGCAAAGCAAGCTTTGCACAATTTTTTGACCCCTCCCATGCACCATTTTTGCACTGGAGTTTAAATATGGCGTTAAGGCCATAGAGTCTTTTTTTGCACGGGAATGCCTCTCATTAAGGCAAGGTAGGTTTCCACTTCCAAAAAATTACTTTAACTCCATAAATTTGGGGCTAGACGGGTTTAACACCAAAGTATAAATATGGAGTTAGCTTTGCACCAAGTTAGAGTCAAATAAAATGACACTAATTTGGTGCAGACAGAGTATAAATATGCCCCTAAATGGTTGGTAATGAGCTTCCATTGCATGTGTTTTGTTCCGTAAACAGAGCAAATGCTCTTGGATACGCCAACTTTTGGATTTTAAGGCTGTGCATGTCCACTGAAAAGTGCACACAAGTTCTGCAAGTAGCATTAAAGACAATTACATGTAAGACACAGCTTGACTTTTGCCACCCATGTACCTAGCTAAACCCAAAAAACATGACTTGAGAAACAACCATGACATACTGCGGACAAGAATGCGATGTCAGAATATCAAAAAACCCAGTTTTTTACATTCAAATAACAAATCTGATATTGAGTTAATCCATTGTGTGTGTGCTCGGATGCATAATGCGCAGATTCAAAACATGTAAGTTGTACTTTTATGCATGTGGAAAATGAAATCATGAGGTGAAAGAGCTATGTTTTCAGGAAACCATAACACCAGATTATTGTAAAAGTCTGGCGAATGGGGAACCGAACACAACTCTGCCCATTCACAAAGTGAGGTGGAGTTATTGAAGCTTTTTGGGCACTCTGCAAAATTCAGTGTAGGGGAACTATATGAACTCTGCCCTGGCCTAATAAAAGTCTGTTTTTGCTAATAGTTTTAATTTTCCAGACAAGCTATTCTAAGTTTTTTTGTTGGGAAGGCTTTCTATTTCTTGCTCATGTTCAAATGACAATAGAGTGAACATCGATGGTGAACCCCCCCATGTTGTGTTGCAGGTATTATTCAGTATCTCAGCAGTTTCGATGACAGTGCAGCATCACAGGAAAGTAGTATGAAGACAGTCCCATTGCATTTCCCAACCAAATCCATATGTCCTTCATTGACCAATTTATTCTACCTCTTCATTACACTTGAAATTACTCACAGTTATCATCATATCTCAGCCCCTCCATTATGGTTGGCTTCACTATTGGCTCTTCTCACATTGTCAACCAACAAAATGCCCAAAGTGATATTTTAGTTTAGAGAAAAAATACAGCAAACTGAACTGTAGTCATGTATTGCGGTTGTATTTTGTTAAAAAAAAACAATGGGGGAGGTGTGTCTGGCAATAAAATGTGTAATGTTTTTCCTAGCTGCACAGACAATTATGGCCTATGGGATTTAGATTTCAGTGGATGGGATATCTGCCACCATTTGGCAGAGTAACCTGTCTGCAGAGTTCTAAATCAGGCCCTAAGTCAAGTTTCGTTCTCTACTGACAAACAAATCTGTTTGATTGAAATAATTTGTGTGTGAGGGTGAGGTCAGGAAGTAAAGTGGGATTAAGTGTCTGTGATTTTTGTATTTTAGAGATAAGATACTCTGTTACAATTTGTTCCAATAAAATCTATTTATCCCTTTACTTTCCCTGGACTGCAGTGCATCGTTTTCCCCACTGTCTACTTACACCAGACAGGATATCTATAATCTGCATGTTATGCATGACCTGTGTGACGTCTCATTCAGCTGCCTCTTTGGAGTCAGGGTAGAATTGAAAGCCGATTGGAGAAGAGTAGGGACAAGTAATAGAAGATCCCTAAGTGAGTTGGTGTCATATTTAATCACATCCCCTCCACCAAGTGTATGAAGTATTTGATGTAAATTGAGTCATACCTCAATAAATCGCACAGCCCGGGGAAAAAGCGATAGGGGTTTGATGAATTGATGGGAAAGGGAATTTGGGGAAAGGTGTGACACAGGAAAACACAACACAAGAAAAAATGTCATCAGGGCAATGAGAAGCACATCATCATCAATCTGTTGTGAAAGGATACAAAGGAAAGAGTATGACACAATTCAGTTAAATACATTGCAAACATTCCTTCTGCCCCAGAGACCCAGGGAGTTAGATATCTAAATGTTTTATCATCTAGGTTTGAAAAAAATCAGATTATGGAAAAGTGAATTGAACCCAAAAAGCATGATTGCTAAAAACAAAATGAAACTCTTTTGCCAATTTGGGCTGTGCAACTGTACCCTCCTCTTGAATGTCTGTCACTCTTGGGTGCCTTTCCGAACTGTTCCAGAGGTAATCAGCAGTGTTGAGCTCAGCCTTCACCTTTTGTTCATGCAGGAGAGGAGAAGGCCTGCAGATTGTAAAACAGAAACAGTATTGTAGAATCAAGGAGATGGACAGAAGGAAGGTAAGCTTCATGAGAACTGTACCAAGAAGACTCAGAGGCAGAGCAAAAACAAGCGGCATTTCACGTTTTTCAGCATTGCAGCACACAAACTCAGCAGCATTATCCAAATCAACGCACCTCTCCATTCCACACAGAAGAGTACTAAGCCTCACAGTCCTCATCATCATGATTTCCTTTGTAGTCGATAACATCCTTTTTCTAGCTGTTAAGGTAGTCCCGCCCTGAGTCCTGCTATCGTCTTCCTGACTCTTGACTCCGTCACAGTCCACTCCTGACCCAAGCAAGATGGACCTGTAGTGCACTGATGTTGAAGAACAAGTAGAGATACAGAATTGAAGTATTTTGTGTAGATTTGTGTTTGTTAACTAAAGTGACTGGTCTGGTCTCTGTAGAATCAGTCAGTAAAATTTTCGATAAGTTTGAAAGGGCCATTCACCTTCAGGAAAAATGATCACTCATCAGGCACCAAACATTGCAATTAATTGAAATAAAGTTATTAGTTGAACACCCTTCCTCGCTGCCTGTTGCCACTTAAATCCGCAATAATCACTCACACTCACTCAATATATCATGATTCATTAGTGCAATAGTTGTAGTTGCCACTTCCAATCTAAGTATGGTGATAGGTACACTATTGTATCTTTGATGCAAGCAACACATTGTAATTTGGCATTGGCAGTCTTGTATATCAATGATCTTCTGGGGCAGCACTGCTAAGTGATGCCAACAAATGATAGGCATGAGAGGTAGGGGGCATTGTCTCCAATGTCCTCAGGGAAGTGTGGAGGATTCTTCACTGCACATTGGTCCAACTCCAATCCAGCCATACATGTGACTAAAAATGATGGGGCAACATAAATCAGACATAACATTAATGTTCAACATTCAATATTTACAAAGTTCTATGGTGGCACTGGCATGCTCAGTAAGGGAAGTAGAGTTTGTCCTCCAACTCTGGTGATTCGCCCAGAAGTTGGTCAGCTAACACACTTGACTCTGATCAATCATCCTTCTCCTTTGCTGTTTCAGGAACGGTCTAAGCATGTGATAGGAAATGTTGCTTCATTTTGATCATGGTCAATCTCTCCACATTTTAAGGAGAGAGACTGGTCTTTATCTCTGTGACAAGTACGCCAGCTGCAATAAACACATGCATGGTACTACTGGCTCGACCTCTTTTGCCTTTGTGTCTGTACTGGACTTAAGTCCTGCCACTTGAAACCAAGCCAAAGCAAAGGTTAGGTCTGATTCTTCTGTTGCTGTTATTGCCAGTCTTTTTGTTGCTGGTGTTGGCTGCTCTGAGGCAAGACTGCCCTTTCTGGAAGTTGAAGGCAGCACCTGAGAACTCTGGAGTGGGACTCTAATTTCCAGCCGTTCTTCTTCCAGGTCTCTGGCTTGCTAAACAATCCACCTCTTGTATTTGGAAACATTTCCTTCAGAAAAAGGAATGAAAGTGGGCACACATTTTTTGAACTATGGATCAAGTGGCATATATGTACTCTTTGTATTTGTAATTGTCTTTAGGATTTATAAATAACATTATGCCCATAAGAGTCAAAGCACTGCTAATGGATAGAAGGTGCCAAAAGTGAGAGCAATTAAGGAATGGAAAAGAGTGAGTCCTTCAGTTGCTTTTGAAAGGCCATATGGGAATTTATGCTGGCTATGTAGAGTGGCAACATGTTCCATTCAGAGAATGTGGGGCCACCTCATTTAGTCTTCCGGAACCTAGGGATGATCACCTTCCTCTGAGAAGAGGATCTCAGTTTCATTTTAAGAGAGTACCACTGAAAGGCTGCCTTCAGGGGTAGATAAGCTGTTGTTGCTGAGCCTAATGCAGCATACGAAGGGCTTTGAAGGTCACCGGCTTCGTAACCGGTAGCCAATGAAGGAAGCGCAGGCCTTCTCTCACCGAAAGACGTTTAGTTATATTCAGTACCAAACAGGCAGCGCCGTTCTGAATCAGCCTAGTGTTTCCTGAGACAGGATTTATTGATGTTTAGATCTAATGCATTGCAGTAGTCGATGCGAGACATGATCAAAGCAATAACTACTGCCATTCTGGGTTCCAATAGGAGGAGGGAAAATATTTTTTTCAGGATCTTAATAATGTAAAAACAAGAACTAGAAGTCTTTTAAGCCTGCGTATTAAAAGTGAGTCTGTTGCGAAGATAACTCCTACGTTTTTTGCAGATACAACTGGCCCCAAAACCTCTGACCACACTGAGAGCTATGACTAAAGACAAGGAACTCTGTTTTTTCTGCATTTAATTTCAGACTGTTCTCCTTTATCCAGATACCAATGTCCAACATTCAGTGTTTAAACTTCTCTGCCACAGAAAGCAAGTTATCAGATATTGAGACAATGATTTGAGTGTCACCTGCGTTAGACAAAACGTGAAAGCCAAATGATTGAACCAGACTTGCAAGCAGCACCACATGTAGATTGAACAAGGTGGGGCTGAGCGAGGACTCTTGATGCACCGCTGAGGGGAGCTGAAAAGTGGCTTCCCTGAAATTGCTGCAGATGACAGTCTGGGTTCTGTGGGCAAGAAAAGAGCTCAATTATGCCAATGAGGTGTTCCTTAGCCCCACCTGGTGCAATATTTGCACCAACCAGGATAGGGACACTGTATCAAATGCTGCAGATAGATCCAGCATCACTGGGATGGCCATGCCACCCTGGTCCACTTGACACCAGAAGCAGTCAACCGCTACAACCAAGGATAAATCCTTACTTTGACCACTGCGGAAACCATTCTGTGGGGGTCCAGAAGGTCGTGAGTGGCAATGAATCTGACCAAAGTCTGGTTCGTGTATTTTTTAAAACAATTGGCTGGTGCAGGTAGGAGCAAAAGTGGGCACAATTTTATTAAGTCATCTGGTTCCCCATTTGGCTTTTTTTGAGGGGCTGGGGAAAGACTCTCGTCATAATTATCTGATTGAAAATGTTTTCCAAAAAAGAGGCTATCAAATCCAGGACCACTTCAAGGACACTGGGGGGGCAAGGGTCCTCTGAAGAGCTTGACATTAACTCCATCAGTGAATTCCTGATCTGCGTGCACGATATTAGGGGAAAGGTGTGAATAATTCCAGAGGGTTCTCATACAGTGGGATCCTCTACCTCACACAAAGAGGGAATCCTATCCTCATTGGTATTAAATTCTGAAATATTTTTAAGGAATTTCTCATTGAAATAGACTGTGACACTACTGCAGAAACTTTGTGAATTTCTAGGGATTGTTTCAGAAGGGTTACAGAGCTCTTTCACCACCAAAACAATTAATTGGAATTATTGCTAGCCAAGCGTATTTTGCTGGTGTAGTAAGTTGATTTGGCCTTCACAATAGCCCATTTATATGTAGCAATAAGCTCTTTATGTTTCATCTTCTCCTCAAGAGTAGGGGTAGCCCTCCACTTACGTTCTTGCCTTTGACAATGTCATCTGAATTCGTCAGAGAAACAGGGTGCAGATGTGTTTGGTCCTTGTGCCCATCTTAATTTTTAATGGGGCAATATCTTCAACAGCCTCGATTACTCAGGCATTAAAGTCTTCTGGCGTCGGGGTCAGTAGGATATTCCTTTTCTCTGTTTCACCCAGTGCAGCTTCTAGATCTGTATGAGAAATGCTGTTTCAACTTCTAAAAGAAGTAGGCGTGCACTGTTTTTGCCCCACTTCCCTCTGTTGTTTGACATTGAAAGTGACTAACATGTGGTCCGACCAGCTAAGCAGAAGAAGCTCACCAATCTTCAGGCCTGGATGATTAACAAAAATCCCATCAAGAGAGTGTCTGGCAGACTGTGTGGGAGCTTTAACCGATTCAGAGTATTCAAACGCTCAAGTTAATTGGTGACATCTTTACACTCCTTGTCTTCCATATGGAAGTTGAAGGCATCCAATATGGTACAGTTAGGGCTAGCAAAGAAGTGTTTGAGAATTTGGTCCCATACCGCAATATACTGAGTGCAGGAACAAGAAGGGTGGTACATACGGAGTCCAGAGAAAAGAGATTGTCTTTGAATCTAAACTGTGCTATCTCACAAACATTAGCTGACTCAAAACTGATAGGCTGCAGCATGCAGTTAAGGGAATTGTTCAAAATAATAGCTAATCCCCCCTCCTCTGCGAGAGGGCCGGTCCATTCTGATAGTTGAGTAACCCAGAGGGGTGGCTCCACCTAGATCGGAGCCTGAGTCTTCCTTGGTTCAAGATTTGTCAACATATAAACAGTCAATGTTGTGAAGTTCAATCAACTCATGTATCTCAATACTACGTTTGACCAAGCACCTGGCATTCAACAGGGCACACATTATCTTCCCTTGAGCAGGCTCCCCCCAGTCCTTCTGATTTTCCTTACTGTTATGAGTGTGTCTGCCAGGGTTTACAACAAACTTAGGGTCTCAAATGCAGTAAGAACATATATGGTTCAAGGTGTTAGCTGGGTGGAGAGTGTTGGGGGCCTTTTTCTCCTCTGTTGGCCACCAGCTCATTAACGCAGCCCAGGAATAATCAAGTGACTTACCCTCCAGGGTGGTTCCATGCAGCATCCCTGCGGACTGGTGCAGACGGCCTTGCCTTCGGCGTGCCAGTGGCACATTCACTTCACACTTTCACGCACTGGCCTGTTTTTATGTGCGATCAGGCACATAGAGTCAGTGCTAGTCTGCTGAAATCCTCCTCTCCTTGGCCCAATCAAAATGCCAGTTGGGAAAGGAGAAAAATCTCTGTGCCTCCAATAAGGCAAGCAGGAAAGGCAAAAAGGAGTGCTCTAACTGACTCCACCAAGAAGTACCCAAATAAAGTCCAGAAAATGCTGTACAAAATGATTTCATTTTGCGAGCTAGCATTACAACCTTTCAGACACCTTCTTTAACTGGTCCTGAAGGAGATGCAACAATGGGATAGCTTGACCCATTGTATTGTCCTCTTTGCTAACTTCATGTGTGAAAACCTCATAAGGGAGTAGCATCTGTGTCAGGCATTTGACTAGGACCCATTTGTCCGCATTCATGGGCATAGCTTTCCCAACTGCATCCCATCCTATTCGATTGACAGAGTCATTGATCTATCTGTGTTGCTCAAACAGGTGTTGCAGCATATAATAGATTGCGTTCCAACGTGTTGGCACCTCCTGTATCAGGGCTTTAACAGGTACTCTATTAGCATGCTGTATAATTCACAACTGCTTGAGGGCTTTAAAAGAATGGTTAAAATGAGTGCAGATTCTTCTGCAGATGGTCTGTACGTTGCTGACTATGTCTTCTTTTTTTAGAAACTCTTGCACAACCAAATTGATGCAATGAGCCAACACAGGACCCTCAAATAGCCACCATCTGCCATGGCCTTGACTATATTACTGCCATTGTCTGTGGCAACAAATCCAATTTGGAGACCAATGGGATGATTTCATCCTCTTCGTCCTCATGATGTCCCCCATGATTGGACTTGTTGCTGATGTTTCCTGGCTCTCCTCACCTTCACCACAATCACAGTCAGTAATTTGTTTAAGGTGCTTCTCTCATCAGATTGCCTGGTGTTTTTTCATATGGGTTGTTTGGCCTCCATACCATAATGTGAACCAGGTTTATCTCGGCAAACACTTGTGTGGCAAATGGAGCACAATTGCAATTTGGAGCAAGCTGCAATGTTATCCTGTTTGCTAAGTGCCAAAAAAGCCCTAAACTGGGAAGGAGTACTTTCTTAGTGGTCAGTGCCAATGCCTGAAGAAGAACTGGAGGTAGGTGGATATATTGTTGATAGCCTCTCTACAGTGCATACTTCTACTGAGGTAGGGGTTGATGCAGGTCTCAGCTGTGGCTTTTCAAATATGGGAGCTGGCAGTGCTACCTGTGCCACATCCCTCAGAGCAGGTTGAATACGAGGAGTAATGTCAGACTCTCCTGTGCCAACTTCCACAAACAAACTGGCTTGTCATCGTTATCGTCCTCCTCAACCACTTCCAAAATAATAAGGCTTTCATTAACTTTTTTTTATCTTGCCTGTGCTGGCAGCATTATCATCAGAAGTGGTGCTTGAAGGAGATGGCAGAGTACCCTTCCTTTTTCTTGCTGAAGATCTAGGAGCCAATGACTCTAAAAGAGGAGGTTCTAGCTCGGCAGGAAACTCAGCCTCCTGTTCTGCTCCAACTTCAGAAAGATGTGCTGTTGCTGGCTGCGGCTGCTGTCTACTTTTTTCTGTTTTCTAAAACAATTGTGTACTACTTTGAGAAAGGGACAAATCCAAATAAGGGTCACTGCTCATTGGTGTTGCGATGATTATAATGGCTGCCTCGTTGACAGACAAGGGTTGGGCTTAGGTTGGAGTGGTATTGTTGACGCAGGAATGTTGCTCCAAGGTTCCTTCCTGGAGGGCGGTTCAGTAGGCACACGTCTCCCAAAAAACACTGTGATCAGCATGCCAGTGACGGAAGGCTGCTTCTTCTCAGTGGCCACTTTCTTGGAAGCACCTTTCTTTGGGGCTATCTTAAAGCTCTCAGTGGCAGTAAGCTGCACAAGCGGAAGAGATTGAAAGACTGATGTCACATGATTTTGAAAAAGGCCTTCTGTTTGGCAGAACTGTGGGTGGTGTCTCTTCTTCTCTTGTTCACCTAAAAGCAAACAAACAAGAAATACATTTAGTGAAACATAGCTCCCTTGCAGTTTGAATTAGTGCAGACAAAGCCAATATAATTTAGTGTGGCTCATTACTTAGGTAATATTAAACAACAATATATCCAACCATTTTAAAGTCAAACCACACCATCATACCATATATATTAATTTCATTCCCAATCAGGATAACACTACATAAAGATATAGCTTGTAAATTGAATAATGCTTAAAATAATGAAGGTTAGTGTGTGCCTATGGCAGGCAAGATGGTTTGTTTGAAATGGAATAATCATTAAAAAAAAATAATGAAGCTGATGTGTCTGCAGTGCACCTACCCTATGGCATGCAGGGTGCCCAGGAGGAAATTGAATTATACCTAAAAAACAAAAATCTGTTGGATGGCTGTGCACCTATGGTGGATGGTTTGAAGCAGAATGCAATAAAAATAAGAATAGAAAAAATGTAAATAACATACAAAATTATAAAATAAAAATAAAAAAAGCAACATAAAATAAAATAATTAAAATGAAAACATTTACATAAAAAAAAAAAATTAGAAACAGAAAAATTAAAAAAATAAAAAAATACAAAATAATCATAAATTTATAATGAATTGCTGATGATTGCATGGGTAAACTATTGTGAGGCAAGCAGGTACAGATGAAACATGTAAAAATGCATGTGCTATAAAGCACTGTTCATCATCATATTCATAGTATACATATACTAAATTGATGCTCAAGCATATTATTAAACTAATGATATCAAATGCATGCAAGCCTATGGTAAACGTACACTGGCAGGATGCACAAAATGGCCACCAGAACATAGTTAAAGGCATAAACTCACAGCTGCAACTGTTTCTTGAGGATAACAACTCTCTGGATACCTCTCAGTCTGGATTCAGCAGCAACCACAGCATGGAGACAGCTCTTCTTGCAGCCACCAATGACATCCGCACCCTCTTTGATAGCAGACACACTTTAGCACTCGTACTCCTTGACCTCTCTAGCGGCCTTCAAAATGGGCTCCCACAGCACCTAATGCACCAGACTCCAAAACGCAAGAATCCGTGGAAAAGCCTTGCAATGGATCCACTCCTTTCCTCACCGGAAGAACACAGAGAGTCACCCTCCTACGCTTAATATCCAAACCAACAGAATTCAGCTTTGGAGCCCTGAAGGACCCTTCATTGAGCCCAATTCTCTTCAACATACACATAGCCCCACTAGCAGCCATCGTCAGAGACCACGGAATGAACACTGTGTCATACGCCGATGACACACAACTCATTATATCCCTCACTTAAGATCCGGACAAAGCTAAGAGGAACTTTCACACCAGGATGAGGAAGAGCTGCCTCAAGCTCAACTCAGACAAGACCGAGCTCTTCATCTTCGGAAACCCTACCTTAGCCTGGGACGACTCCTGATGGCCCACATCGCTAAGCACACCACGTACTCCAAGTGACCGCACCTGCAACCTAGGAATCTTCCTCGACTCCTTCCTATCAATCAACCGACAGGTAAACGCAGTCATCTCTTCCTGCTGGCACACCCTCTGCAACTCTGCAAAATCTTCAAATGGATCCCGCAAAACAATCACCCACACCCAAGTGACTAGCAAGCTCACCCAAAACGCCACTGCAAGACTCGTCCTGAACCTCCCTCACCAAGAACACATCTCCCAAAATCTGAGGACCCTCCATTGGCTCCCAGTAGAGAAGTGAATCAACTTCAAACTACTCACCTACACCTACAAGGCCATGCACATCGGACCATCCTACCAGAACCATCACATCTACTTCCATAACTCCTCCAGACCCCTCTGCTCCGTCCAGCAGGTGCTACCTACTATTCCACCCATCCAGAAAACCACCCCTCGCAGCTAAGAGCGGAAACAACCTGCCCACACACCTCAGACAAAGCCCATCTCTTACCATCTTCAGGAAGAACCTCAAAACATGGCTCTTAGAATGAGCGTCAGATCCACCACCAGCGCCTTGAGACCTTCACGGGTGAGTAGTTGTGCTTTACAAAAACTGATCGATTGATTGCCTGATAGTCAAACAACAGCAGCGAACAAGGAGGTATGGAGAACACAGGCAATGCTACGGCAAAGGAACACAGGCTGGTTGCACAAAATGGCAGCCCGCCACATGGTCAAACAACAACAGTGAGGAATTAGGCATGGAGATCAAATAAAACATACAGGCATATAGCAGAAACACACTGGCTGGACACACAAAATGGTTGCCAGCCATGTGTTCAATCAACAACAGCGAGCAGTTAGGCATGGAGAAGAAAGAACATGTGCAAGCCTATGGCAAAAGCACACTGTCTTGACACACAAAATGGCCACCAACCACATGGTCAAACAAAAACTGCAAACAAGGAGACATGGAGAACAAAGAATACATTAAATCCTATGGCAAAGGCATAATGGCTAAGTATACAAAATGACCTCTGACCACACGGTCAAACAACATTAGCGAGCAAGAATGCATGGGGAACAAAGGACTCATGCAAGCCTATGCCAAAAGCACACTGTCTGTGTACACAAAATGGGCTCCAACCACGTGGTCTAATAACAAAAGTGAGCAAGGAGGTATAGAAAGTAAAGAGCACACACATGCTGGCTGCACAAAATACCCAGCAGCCACATGGTCAACAACAATGTGAAAGTAGGCATGGAGATCACAGAATACATTCAAGTCTTTGGACACAGGCTACACAAAATGGCCTCTGGCGACATGGCATGGACAACAAAGACAAATGGTGGCTGATAGCAAGCACCCTCACACATACATTGGCCAGACAAAGAAGGCATTGTAACACGGAAGAAAACACTACTATTAAATCAGCAATGCAAAACACAAAAATTAACTGAGCTATAAATATTTTACATCACACATCCTCCTATGGCATCGAATATACACTTGTTGCAGAAAAAACATGAAATACAACCAGCCAACATTTCTAATGTAATCCAATGCTGTCCCTGCCCCAAATGATGTTTTAAAACCATGTGCCACAGAAACATTTCTTTCATGTACTGATGACTAGTATTGGGCCTACTGGCTGGATGGCCCGTCGGAAGACAAGGCCAGTGAATATTGCAAATGTAACAAACAAGGAGAAAAAGTTCTGAACTGTGCAACATTTTCCTTTACAAAATGTGAAAAATGAAATGCAAAAAATAACTAAGCCTCTAGTGAAGCTCCAGGCCATCCACCACAAAAAAATGTAAAGTCAAATAAAAGAACAAAGAAATACTGGTGCATACCCTATCAAACAAACAACACCCTTATAAAATAGTTTTTGAACTTACTTGTGTGACATCTCAAAAACAAAGTCCTCAAATCCAAAGGTATATATCAGCAGACAAAGAGACTGATCCTTCCACCTCTAAATCCAAGTGAGACGTGACCAGGAGATGGACATAGCACTAGGAGGAGCCTGCTGGACAGGAACAGGAAATTAGAGTCTCTGGAGCACTCCATTCATGTTGGGAAAAAAGTTTTAAAAAGTGCTTATTGCACTAAAAACATCTTGAACGGTCCATTGGAGAAGAAAGTCCACTTGAAAATGTCTTTTCAAGTGAATTTAGCTGCTTCTCGAGTACAGAATTTTCTCGAGGTGTGCTCACGCTTGCGAACAGCATTATAATGGAGTTGTCACAACCAGAAGCCACACAAGCAGGCACAAAATCTTGCGCATGCTGCCGGACAATATACTGACACTCGCGAGCAGGTGCCAGAATCAAATCTTGCACGTGCAAATGGAAAACAAAAACCGCTTTGTGCCAGATGGCAGAATTCTGGAACTTCGTGCTACTCCACATAGCGATAAGTGCCCTAATTCCAAAAATTCTGCCAAGTGAGCAATTCAATCATTTATTTTTTTTAAATGTACCAAATTCCTCTGGAAAATATATCTTATTTATTTATTAGCTTTCATTTTATTTAGCTTTGCTTTTTTTTTCTTTCATTCTGTTCAGGCCCTGCACATGTTCTTCGTCTACTACTTCTATAATTAAGCTCTACCTGCGTTTGTCTTTGTGTTTTGTGAGTTGTATCCTCTCTTTCTCTTGCTCTCCCATTCCTTTTCATTTCACTCTTTAGTTCAGCTTTCTCTCATTCCTCTTTTCTTTTTTTTCTTTTTTTTAGCTTCTTACTCGTTGCTCTGCTTATGTTTCTCATTTGATTTTTCAATATATAGCCATCAATCTTGTCCGTTTTTCTCCCCACACCTATTACAAAAAACCTATGTGTTATTTCCCTGTTTTTCATTGAAATGCTTACATTGTGTCTGTCTCTGTTCAAACCTACAACTATCTGAGTTCATGATGTTTCTTATGAATGGCATTTAACATAGAGTATGATGCTATTATGACACTTACTCGGGCCCATAGGCTGGCTAGCATATTAGTAGCAACGTCAATGGATTCAATAAGTCGAAGGAATTCTTTATCATCTCTGGAGAAGCGATGTCCAAAAGTCACAGCGGAGATCACGTTGGTGACAGAATGGACGATTGCTGGAGAGGGATCTAGGATTTTCTCTGTGAGCAAAAAAAGAGAATGAGTTACTGGAGCATGCTACAACAAGCCAGAGCGCTTCAGCACCCACATCTGAAGTCCTGTCAAAATAGGAAAAACAAATGTTTGAGAATGCTGTGAGGACGAGTTCAAGAGATTGCTTCAAACATAAACTATCATATTATCTTTCTTAATTTATAGCTGTCAACGTTATTCCCTAGTTGTTGTAGATGCAGGGATATCCTAGCAATATCAATAGTGCAATTTCTAGTGTTCCCTCCTTACTCACTAGCCAAGGTAATGGGCACTCAGTCTGTGGTGGAAAATTGGTCTCTGAAGCCTCTTTCACTCTCCAGGAAAGATAGGTGAGTTGTCAAGGTCTTCCTTAAAGGCTTGAAGTAGGTTTGTGAAAATTAAATTTAGGCTAATACTAAACACTTATTACAGTTGAAATAATGAATGTTGCACAAGAGTTCTTATTCTGGATAAATAAGCAGCACTAATACAAGTGCCATATAAGTACTTATACTTTAAAAATAATAACAAAAAAATCAATTCAAACCATAAAATGACAAAAAATGCTGTTACAACATGATCACCCACAATACAGAATACACTGTGCAGGTTTTTGTAGGGTTTATCCCAGGAAAAATCTACTTGTAATGAGTTTCAAACATGCCTCTTCCTATATTTTACAATCTTTAGGATGTTCTAGAAAATTTTAAAGTTGGGGAAGTCATCATTTTTATATCCCTTGCTACAGTCTACATTAATAAATGGGAATAATTGAAAGTAGGTTGTTTAAGATGTATATCACTTAGCTATTGAACAATTGAATAAATGTGGTTCAAGCCACTCTTTTTCAAATTTAAGAAGCATCTTTGAACATTGTGTTATTAGCTGTGTATTCTCAATGAAGGGAATGTTGTTAACACTAGCACAGTGCACAAGTAGTAACTAAAAGTTGAGATTGGCATCACCTTCTAAACTATATGAGAATATCCTCCAAGAGGGTCTATTCTGTTACCAATGAATGTCAAATTTGGTTGCCCACAATTGTTGTCAGTTGGGCTTAAAATAAATTCCAAATGGTTATTTAGTAATATTCTTGTACCCATTAACATTACCATAACACCAGTGTACATGCTGCAACATTATATCGATCTGGTCTCTGCAAAATCAACTTGTAACAGGTTTTCGCCCACTTCCTTTTTAGACTCTTCAATATTTGTGTTTAAGAAATGTTTAAGTTTTCCAAACATTACATTTGTAGAAGCAATGTCATGGTATTTCACACTTGTCTTTCTAAAATCTGTATTATTAGAATGCTAGCCAAGAGAAAGTTGTGTAAACAAAATGCAAACCAATTTAGGAGCCCATTGCATAAATATGGTTCAAGTTACCTTTTTTTTAAATGAACAAACATCCAAAGCCAATGCATTTGTGTGTAATTTTGACAGTGAACTGGTTCATCTGTGACAGATTGTAATATAGTACTATATAAGCATAACTATCAATATAACTTTGGAAACTACTTCAGATTTGTCTCTGATGGGGTGTGTGCAGAGAACTAATGAATGTCAGATTGAGTGGTAACAAATAATGCTGGTGCAATATAATGGTCAAATGCATGTTTGCATTTACTGTATTAAGTTATCCTGTTTTACTTGCTGTCGGAAAACCTTCTCCAGAAAATGGACAAACAAAAACTCAGATCATCTAGCCTCTCTGATTCAAGTGGTTAGGTATGGACAACTCATCTGATAGGTGAAGCGCCAACACTTTATATCTATGTAAGTGTGCAATGTGAGATATCTCAAGTGTAATCAGTATGCACTTAGGATACTTTCAAATTTATCACTCACATCAGCATGGGTGCTAAGTTACCAGGGAGAGTGCATGCTTCTCAGTTTCAAAAACCTATTCCTCCACAACTCAAGTTAGGAGATAAGAAGTAAAGTCATTTTTTGTGGCACATCAACAACTAAGGAAAAGAAAAATAATTAGTCAACTGGGATTATATTACATGTGCTGGAACGATTGCTTTCTTAATTTGTTACATTTCAGCCTTTTAAGAAGCCACCCTGTCCCATGGTCTTAATCTTTTTCTACATTTGTGACCTCTGATTGAGGCTTGGTATTTATACTGTATTCACCTTATTCTGTCACGGAAGAGGAGCACCACCCCGCTAATTAAAGTGTATCCTAAACAAAGGCCTTTATGCTGTCATTATCCTTTTGCATTGACAGCCTTCTTTTCAATGACACTCCAGCCACTAGGTTTCTGTGAAAACCTGGCTTCTTGCAAACCTGAAAGTGTCCCCTCTCAGCTAGAGATCACAGATAAGCCTAGAAAGATTGAGCTTCTATCTTGCTCCTAAATTTGATGCTCAGTCCTGCTATTTTAAAAAACTAGAGAACAAGGCATATGCAGACTAACTGTCCCTAAATATGTCTAATTCCAACTAGGTTATTATCCTGAAAAATATAAGTATTTTTAGGAATATATGCTAGATCCCGTTGGATTACCTCATAAAAGTGCTACAAAGGATCTGATAGGGGTACTTGAGGGCTAACCAGGAGCAGCCATATGCAGTGTTGATGACAGCCACTCGACATTGATGGCCCTTGTTCCTTTCCACTCCAAAACCAGTTCTGTTTTTTGAGGCCTTTTACTGGCCTCCTACATAACTCTCACATAGGCATACTTACAACTATGTTATGGTATAACCAATGTATTCCTGATAAATGAAATACAACCTGTGGCCATTTAATGCAGCCTTATTGTGTCATGGTCTTTAGGTGGACATGCTACAAAACATTTAATAAATATTACTGAATTTGTTGTAAAATTGCTGGTTTTGTTAGAAATTCTAATTGGTTTGTAGATTTGTGTGTGATTCAGAGATTTGACCGACTATTCCTCAGCCCCACAGCTATCCAAGAAATCCCCAACTTTATTATTAACAGGCTCAAAGGTACTAATAATGAGAAACACAGACGGATGCAAGGCTCACTTAGACAGACCTCCCATATAGTACTTTGATTTACATTTTGTGTCTTTACTGTTGGATTTCCTGTCGACCACCATCGGATCTAGATTTTATAACAAGATTCGACGGTCAAATTATGTGTGATTCACAGTAAACCTTTACCTTCCAGGTTTAACACAAATGGCCAGAATCCATACAGCTGTTTAAGGGTCATTGTTCTGGAAAATATGCAGAGCTAGTTGGAGAGGCTTGCAGAGGCCAATGACCATCTTCTTAAGAAAAGAAATAAGAAGAGAACTGTTCATATGCTGTCAGATGAGAAAATTGAGGATGTGGACAATTATTTTGACTATAATCCAGGAATGTTTGATAAAGACTGAGAACCAGTTTAAGATGCAGAAAATGAGTTAGCCAGGGATTATCAGGATGAAACTAAGTTTGCACAAAACCTAAAGACTGGTGGCCAATATGAGTTTCATTAGGAGTTAGGTGGTCCGACTGTCAGACTGCCATGGTTGCTGTCCTTCGAAGTGTCCCTGGCCGACGGTCCTAGGACCGCCTTATTACGAGTTCTACACAAGGCTGAAGTGACTGGTGGTCATAGGCATGTGGCAGTACAATGGAGCCACTGCTGGCCATGCTCTCTTACCTGTCAGCACAATGGGCAACCTATTCTACCATGCCATGCACTTGGAAAGTGCAACGAAGAACTCCAAATTTTTTGTGGGCCCCCACCTCCCCCTCCATGCAGCCATACCCCCTGGTGCCCCGTTTTAGGCCCCTAACCTAAACCGCATGAAGCTTTTCATGGCGGTGGAATTTTCAATGAAAACTTGGCAGTCTGGCAGGTCATGATAGCCATGGCGGTCTTGTTGCTGGGATCTCTAACATTTACTGCTGCGGTGAAGGTCTGCCGCGGTCGCCACCATAGTGACTGATAGTCAGCATGGTGAGGCCGGTGGACTGCTGTTGGTCCTTTTGCAGTCATATAGACAAACTCATAATATGGCGGGCTGTCCACCAGAGTCGCAGCAGTCGGACTACCAACATGGTGGTCCACTGACCACCAAACTCGTAATGAGGCCCTCTGTTTCTAGGAATTTACTTGCTAGATGAAGAAAGTAAGATGGTAGATGGGTAAGTCAGCAATGTTCTCCTGTTAGTGAAAAACACTGTCTCACACTGGAATTGGATATGAAGATGGCTAAATATGTTTGCCAAAGATCCAAATAAGGGTTTTCGGATGGCATTTAAGATGTACCAGGATAATCTTGTGGATGTAGTTGGTCTCTTTTTTTGGTACGACTGAGGAAGCATTCTTGAGAGGACTTCCTGCTGACACTGAACAGTTGTTTGCCAGTCTCTTTGACTGGAAATGATAAAGCAATTGTGTCAGCTTCAAGGAGGATGTCTACAATGATGAGGCTGAATCTTAGGTTGGTGGATAAGTCATTTATGGAAGATGCACTAAATGCATATGGAATCTCAGTTGTAGACAGCTTTAGAAGGAATTGGGAAAATAAAATGCAGCTAGTTTTCCCAGTTCTGAGAAAGTACAAACTTTGACAATGAGAGTGTTCAACAGGTATCGAGTTTAATTTCCTGTTCATGGGCAGTTCTCACTGCCTTACCAATTTTAATACTCATGATAATTGCTGAGTGTTAAAGGTTGAACATGATATTGTGATGCTGCAATTGATTTTTCCCTCAGAAAGGCAAAGACAAGGTAGCAACAGCTAGAATAAAGAAGAAGTGTTTGGTACAATACCAGCTGAGTGTCAATTCCCATTTATGTTTTACCCTGTGAAAAGTAGGATGGAGTTTGGCTTGCTTCGTAAAAAATGAAAGAAGACTTCTCCAACTTTATGGGAGTTGCACATCATGCAGTATTATGTAGTAGAGCTTATTGCACAACTAAACAAATATGGGGATTTCCCTATTTGAGGAGAGGAAAGAGGTTTGGCTTCATGGGAAATTTAAAAAGTGCTACAGGAGAAGACAGAAGAAGAAAGAGAGTCTTTAAGTAATCTATTTCTGGTAAAGTTGAACATTGTCTAGTGGTATAAAATATGAAAGTGTGCAATGTCAGATCAATTTGCGAGACAAGGTGAAATAGATGCTAACCAGACAGGTTGGATGTTGAAGAGTGTAGCTGTGAGGAATTGGGTATCTGGTTGAGGGGATGTGAGCCCTTCTCAAGCAACAGCCTCAATCGTCGCCCTGGTGAACCAGAAACTGTCGCTATATTAACCTGTGCTCAAACGTCTGGTGGCTTGGTAGGAAATCAGTCAGGCTTATCTTAGAGGCAATGTGTGAAGTATTTATGGAGCTCACAAACAGCAATATAGTAAAAACACAACACAAGAAAAGACTCACAGTAATTTAGAAAACATTGGACACATTTTAGTAAATAATTTGACATCCAAACAACAAACATCCAATCAGCAGAATGGAGATATGCAATTTAGAAGGTTTTGGGTAAGTATATCGCCTGAAAGCATAAATCGCCACTTGTGGTTATCTGGTCGTGCAAGACTGGGTAAAAGTCACAAGTTCAGGCCGACCACAATGGAGCACGGGCCAGATACAGGGACCAGGTTGGTCCACCTAAAAAAGCTATCTTTTAAAGTTCAGTGTGAACAATTCCGTTCTCAATGGAGGAGGCCGCGAGGAGCAGGGACACAATCGCAGATGGTAATATTTGTAGTGTGTAGAGCAGACAAGGTGTCACGGGCAGCAATTGCTGTACAATGAAGATCCTGTCAGGTGTCACAGACTGTTGGTCCTTGAGATTCGCATTGGTGGTTAATGCAGGCTGGCAATGCTATAGTGTGTCAGGTTGACAGGAGCTTCACATTACCAGGCATCGCAGGCAGCAAGAACTTGGTGCTCATTGGCCCATTCAGCGGTCTCAAAGAGCCCAAAACTTGGGGATTTCTCTCAACTGAAGCTACACTAAGGTGTAGGAACTCAACTTAAGCTACACCAAAGGTACAAGACCCGGGAAGCACCTCTACAGGATCAGGAATTCACTCCAGCAGAGGCCAGCAGGGCTTACACAGGTCCAGCTGCAGGTCCACACTGGTCCAGCTGCAGCAAGGTAGCTAAGCACATACATAGAGGGACCTCTAGGGCTTGTTGGGTCCCTGTAGCTCAGAACAGAAGGTCAGTCAGCTGACCCTTGGAGTCACTTTAGGTTAGGATGAAGGTTGACGGCCCAGTTTTGACTCTCAGACAGCAGGGCAGGCATCAGGTAGCATGGTAGTCCAGGGGGTAAGAGGGCAGTCTTTCTTCAGTAGTATCCATAGGTACTGAAGAATGGGTTTGAGAGTCCTTTTTTTATTTCTGGTGCCCCCTTTGAAGTAGAAGAAACTTAAGGAGGCTTCACCTCACATTTCTTGCCTTCCTGCCCTGGTCCCAGTTTGTCAGCAGGTACAATAGGCTAGTGTGAGGTTCTTTCTGTAAGAGCAGAGGTACAATCTTTTGATGAGCAAGTGGGGCTATGCACATCTCCACCCCATCTTGCCTGGGACTGCCCATCCTGGCCTACCTTGTGCCTCTATTCTGTGGCTGTCTGGGAGAAATACCCAAAGGCCAATTGCCAACTACACCTTGTCATGTGACCCATGTACGGTCTGCAAATAACAAACAGTTAGGACCTTTCTGAAGTGGCATTTTCAGGATTGTGACTTAAAAACTGACTCTACAATTCAATTACAAATCCTCAGACACAAAACATGACATTCCTATCTGCCCTGCTCCCAATCAAAAATAACCACTTATAAAATGTAATAAGGCAACTCAATGTTATCCTATGGGAGAGGTAAGTCTTATAGTAGTGAAAAACAAATTTGCTAGTTTTTCACTACTAGGACTTGTAAAACTTAGAAGTGCATGTTTAACCTTTCATTACAATGCACCTTGCCCTTTGGGCTGTGTAACATTTAATTTAGGGGTGACACATGTAATGAGAAGGTAGTTTAAGGGTTGTCGTGGGTAATATTCCCAAGTCGAACTGGCAGATTAAAACTTCCAACAGGCAGAATTAACAGGCCTGGGACATGTTTGCAAGGGCTACAGAGGTTGGTGGGACAAGAAGTTCTACAGGTCCACTAGTAGCATTTACTTTACCAGCCCTGGATATATGGTATACCACTTTACTAGGGACTGAAATGTGCCAATCAGATGTAAGTCAATTTCACCATGTTTTAGAGAGTGAGAAGACGCTCTTTAGCACTGGTTAGCACTGGTCAGCAGTTTTTTGGGATTGTCGGCAAGTACTTTTGAAATATAGAGTTTAGTATACAATTGGTAGGTTTTGTGGAGGATGGATTAGGGGCTATTCATAAAGGTAAGCTAACATGTGAGTACATTTACATGTTTAGGTGTGCCCATACTTCTGAGTAACTTTGCTACTTCTGGCTCTTCACTATTCACAAGATTAAAGTTCCTCGAAATTGTAGACTTATGTGTCCACACCCCTTGGAACCAGGGGATGGAGCGTAAATTGAGTATAATGTTACCACTTGTAACTTTTCACATGTAAATGTCCATTTATTCCACTGAGATGAAGAGCTCCCTACTGGAATTTAAAGTGGAAAAAGTTTGAAAGTTTTTTAAAATAAAATAAAAAACACTTAAAATATGTAAGTGTTAAATATGAATGCATATTAATATAAAATATTGGTTTTAAATACAGAATACAATGTAAAATAGCAGTATTATTAACTTAATTTTTAATTATTGTTAATATATTAAATGAAACTAAAATTATTTTTATAATTTACATTTAATTTAAAAAAATCCCACCTCTTATAAAATGTATATTTATTTATTTATTGCACACCACAACATTTAACATGATGACATATTTTTGAAAGTGGAAGAATACTGAAAACTGTGCTTCTTTTAAGTGACTCTCAATCCTGTCTTTACAGGAGAACAGCTGAGCAGACAGACAGCATGGGGAGTCAAAAAACATGCTGCGATTTCCCTAAACACAGGCATATTTTAACATAAATTTGTAGTGCAATGCTAATATTTACCCTTAGGTGTAGGGGTTTGCTATATTTGGTTACTTAATTTGCTAAAATGCGACAGGCACCAAAGTATGAGAGCATAATTATTACTTAAATAAATGTGGAAATATATCAACTCACAACTACATTTATTCTCAAAACACAAAATAAATATGAATAAATACCAATAAGATGGCCAAAACAAATATGGGTAAATACAGACGGAAATGTTAAAAAATAATTACTGTAAAAGAGGGAGCCTTAATGAAGTTTGGTTTGAGAACATCCATTGGTATTTACCGGCCAAAAATATCACATAATGCAATGGTGCAAAAGATATATGGACCAATTGCATTAGAGTAGCTGTAAAAGAGTGTGCCTCTAACTTGAAATTTGGTCCCAAATGTATCAGTACCACAAAAGTGACACCATACCCTCAAGTCATTTACCTTTTGTCGTTGCAAAGTACTCCACCAAGCTCTCTGCTTCCTCCTGGATCCGTGCTTCAAGACTTTTCTTCCCAAGTCCAAGATTCCTCAGGGTCATCAGTCCAAAGCGTCTCTGCTGCTTCCAGGTGTGTCCAGAAGAAAGTACAACTCCTAAGGAATTACAAATAATAATGTCTTTGCTGTCAATTACATCATTTTATTTTTAGGCCTGGCTGTAAAATGTTTTTAGCTTTTTTTTATCAATGATAACCTTGCACAAATTAAGGTGCTATATGCAAAAGGGTACAAGAGAGAATGGTTCGTCCTCAATTTTCATTTTGAGTTACAAGTTTTTTTTTTAACTGAGTTGTACACAGCACCAACTTGGCCCAAAGGCATTAGTATACTTGATATGAGCACTTGAATACAAGACACAAGAACAGGCTATTTTAGGCATGGGGAGATTACATGATTTGTTTAGAATCAAAGGATAGTGAGCTGATGGCAGGACTCGAATTTAGCTCTCTCATTCCAAAGTCATAACTCGGGCCATTAAGCCACACCTCCTCCCCTAACATCATGGCTTATTGCTGCCCTCACACCTTTCATGTAGTTACCTTGAGGGGTCCACATCCACTTCACTTCCTTTCATGTTCAGTAGCCTTTTTATCTGCAGCATAGGAATCCTGGATGAGTCACTCGTTTTGTAATATGTACACAATGCTAGCACTTAGACTCCTACCTTTTCACCTGTATGACTCTGATCACTTCTCAGCTCTGTTGTCATTCTACTTCTAGCTCAGTTTTCAGAAACTCTTAGTGTTTCACCACTGCCATTACCATCAATCAATTATTCACACTTCAGAAGCCTTGACAGATATAGCAGAAGTCAGTATCCTGCTGGTGAAGGAAGACCAAATACAAAGTATCATAAGAGGCAGAGTGCTACACAGAATGCAGAGGTGTGGTAGCACCATTGCAGGGTGCAACTAGTGCACAGTGTACACAGGTTGCCCAAGTTCTCCACTGTGCTAACATTGCTCTGGGGCCTGTCCTTAGAGCTGATCCATCCACTCCCTTTCTATGTGCCCATCTTACAAAGATCTTGTTCGTAAAATGGAATAATCCAGGAGTAAGTCAAACCTTCTCACAGAAAGGTCTGTGTGAGTTGGTTCTGTGAACCAGTCTTACAATCGTAAATATTTACAAAGAGCAAACTTATAACATGCAAAAGGTGAATTATGAACGTACGCTTGTACCAAGCCCTCAGTCACCATTCCTGAAAGCAGAATGGTATGGTGGCAGTTAGATGATTGTATAAAATGTTCAGGAGGTGCACCTATTCTTTTCACAGTGAATGGCATATCCTGCCCAGTCACCTCTTTGCCTTTTGATTGTCTCTGAGCTAGAAGATTGGTTCAGTGAGTAAAAGCTTCACAATGAAATATGCTGACTTCTGCACACCACATATTCAATTCCTGTGAGGAACTCATCCTCCCATTCTTTTAAGGTTGGTTAATAGACTATCATTACATTGCAAAAACTGTTATTTACAACACTTATAAATGGAGGAATTGTAGTACAAAGAGCTACACAAAAAACAAGTTTTTGTTTGCTGTGTATCAGTGCCATTGTAGAGCAAGAGCTACCTACCCTTGCCCTTTGCCATTTCCTCAAACAATGGAGTTGTAGGCCGTCCGGAAAGCTCCTCGGAGTGGCCGATTAGACCTTCTCTTACAGTCTGGTATCCATTCAGCACAACCACTGGCGTATGCCCCAGCCACACTGTGAAAATATTCCCATAGGTCTTCGCAAGCTGGGGATTAGAAGTAAACATGCAATAAATGAATAGGTCAGCAAACAAGAAACTACTAACACTGACAGACAAAAAGCTGTCCCTTTTAGGGAAAGTCACTATTATCCCTTTTACACAATGCTGGATACATACATACAACCTCTGTAAAAGTAACACTCCCCACTTACGAAGAACTTAATCATTGCAATAGACACCATCAATTGAGCAGGTTGTAAGGTTCACAGTGTTGGAAATCACCATCTTTTGTGTGGTGTCATTACAGACTTTTGTCTTGACTGTTTTTACTGGTTGTAGACCTCTGTGCATTTACCCCTGCTAACCAGAGGTAAGGTGCCTGTGCTCTTCCTCTCAAGAGGATAAATCGACCTACCCCAAATTGACATATTTAACTTACACATAAATGTCTAGTATATGGTGCCCAAGGCTACCCAGGGCCTGTAAGTTAAATGTCCCTAGTTTGCTCCTACATCCATTGTCCTACCCACTGCGGTTACAATGCAAACATTAGCATGGAAATAGGTGTTACATGCTTGAGATGGGTAGTGTCCCCAAGCCTCTGGAAATGCTTTGAAGAGCACAGATGGTGCCCTCCTTGCATAATCCAGTATACACTGGTTCAGGGACCCCCAGTACCTGCTCTGGCATGAAACTGGACAAAGAAAAGGGGAGTGACCACTCCCCTGTTCATCACCACCCTAGGGGTGGTGCTCAGAGCTCCCCCATAGAGTCCCTGGGTTTTGCCATCTTGGATTCCGAGTTGGCAGGGCACTCTGGGAGCATCTGAGTGGCCAGTGCCAGCAGGTGACGTCAGAGCCCTCCCCTGATAGGTGCTTACCTCCGTAGCTGACTAATCCCCCTTTCAGGGCTATTTAGGGTCTCTCTCTTAGGTGGTTCTTCAGATTCCGATTACAAGACTCCAGCAGGAATCTTCTACGTCCTTTACTTCACCTTCCTCATGAAAGAACTGCATCTAGACCCGCCAGGAACTCTACAATCTGTAAACAAAGAAACAAAGTCGACTTCTGCAACATTGTTTCTTCAGCTCCTGTCACCAACTGCAACTGTTTTCAGGTTGTGCATCTTCAGAGGGCAGCCTGTCTTCAGCCTGTGCCAGAAGAACAAAGGAATCTCCTTTGGAGTGAATGAGTCACTGCCCTGCTTCAGCAGGTACCCCTCTGCAGCGATGACCAGTGGCGCGGGTCCCCTCGCCTGACGAGTTGTTGGATCCAGCATCACGAGTGGTGGACTGAAGTGTCCCGGCGGTCCTGACGTCCAAATGTCCAAATTTGGTGGAGGTAAGAGCTTGCCTTCTCTCGCAAGACAGTAACCCCATGCACTGCATTTCTTCTCAGTTGCCAAGACTTGCTGGCATCCTTCCATGAAGTTCTTCGTGAACCATGCAGCTCCAGCCCCCAGCACTCCTTCCTGTGACACACAGCTTCCTGCGTGAGTCACCCGCGGCGTAGGACACTTTGTTGTCGTGCTGCATGGGCCTCCTTTTGCACCTTCTTTGTCCCCATGCTGTGGGACTCCTGCGTGTGCTGCCTGGTCTTCTGTGGGCTTTCTGAGTTGCTGAGAGCCCCCTCTGACTCTCCTTTCTGGGTAGAGTCCACCAGTTCCCACCTGGTCCCGCCAGCGCCATTTTTCACTAACCATGAGCTTTGCATGTGCCAAGACTTGTTGGCGGAATCCAGCAACGCAAATCAGACTGAAATCATTCATCTGGCGTGGGACATCATCTGCACCAACCAGGAACCTGCATCCATCTTCTTGGGTGCAGTACTGACTGTTGTTCTTCACCGGTGGTTCTTCTTTTACACCTTCATCTGGGTTGGCAGGAGCTCCTGTTCTCCCTGGGCTCTTTACTGCTTCTTGGACCTGGTCCTCTTCTTCCACAGGTCTTCAGGTCCAGGAATCCATCATTGGTGTCTTGCAGTCTCTTCTGGTTCTTGCATAATCTTCTTTCTCGTATTCTTGTGTGTTCTAGGAAAGTTACTGTGATTTACTCCTGCTTTCCTAGACTCTGGGGTGGGTTGTATCACTTACCTTTGGTGTTTTCTAATACACCCAGCGCCCCTCTGCACACTACACATGCCTAGGTGGGAAACCAACTTTCGCATTCCACTTTCTTAGTATATGGTTTGAGTTCACTAGTTGCACTGTTTTCTAACTGTTTTCACAGCTATTTCTGCTTACTAGTGTATATAATTTGTGTATTTCTTACCTTTCTAAGGGAGTATAGTCTCTATGGTATTTTTGGCATTTGTGCCACCAAAATAAAGTACCATTATTTTTGTAACACTGAATACCTTCTTTCATGAGTGTGAGTACTGTGTGACTACAGTGGTATTGCTTGAGCTTTGCATGTCTCCTAGTTAGGACTTGGTTGCTCATCCATACCACCCCTACAGAGCCTGGCTTCTAGACACTGTCTACATTTCACTAATAGGGGATAACTGGACCTGGTATAAGGTGTAAGTACCTTAGGTACCCACTACAAACCAGGCCAGCCTCCTACATTGGTGATGGAGCAGTGGGACACGTACTTGCCTTATCACTCTGTCACCTGTGCTTTCCACAGGAAAGAATACTCTATACCTAGAGTTATACAAATATTCCTATTTACAGGGTTCTAGTCTCTTACCTTTCTTTCCAAGAGACTAGAGGTTATGTAGGTTAGGTTTACGTTACACTACACCAATACACGCTACATCATGTCTAATGCGGGGCCTAGCTCTGAGGTCACGGGTACTCCCAATGAGGGCATGATCTTCAAGGAATTGATGGGGTTTTGGTCAGACAGAAGCCTAGATGTAGGGAAGAACCCCAACAAGAATTTTCTGTTGAACCTTCTTCTTTAGGATGATCAGGAACACTGGTAACCAGGAGGAGAAGGGGAGGGAGATTCTAACCCCTTAGAGTCAGGAAATCATCCTTCAGTTTCAGGGGGAGGCTCTTCAAAATATCTTACACCGAGCAGTCCTACTAGTGTAGCTGGTAGTTGGAGGGGTAGTCATTCAGGTAGGGCTTTCTTCACACTTAGAGGTCAAGTCACTAGGGTCTCCAAGGTTAGGGAAAGGTCTATCTCTGCCCATTCTCATATCACCTCAGTTTCTGAGGGATCCCATGGTTCAACCCCATGTGATGACTCCATAGATAGGGACCTCAAGAAACTGGGACTGGAGGAGGCCAGGCTGAGGCTGCAGCAGCAACAGCTAGCCGTAGATAGGGAGGCTTTGGCTGTGGAAAGGGAAAGGCAGTGGTTGGGGTTAGTTCTCCATAGTGGCAGCAGCAGGTTCAGGAGTTATGGAGTTAGAGAGGACACAATTGACTCTAGAAATCTGCACAAAATTGGTCCCCCATACAAGGTTGGGGATGATACTCACAAGTAGTTTGCTGCTCTTGAGAGGGCCTGCAAAGCTCAGAGGGTCCCTCAAAGGCAGTGGGCTGCTATTCTGTGGTTGTCCTTTTCTGACAAGGGGAGGGACAGATTTCTCACTGTCAGAGAAAGAAGATTCAGACAACTATAGTAAAACTGCACTCTTGGATAGATTTGGCGTAACCACTGAACAATACAGAATTAAGTTCAGAGAAACCAGAAAAGAGTCCTCACAGGAATGGATATACTTTGTGGACTGTTTTGTTAAGGCTTTAGATGGCTGGTTACATGAAAACAAAGTTTCATACTATGAGTGCTTATACAATCTGATTCTGAGAGGGCATATTTTGAATAACTGCGTGTCTGATTTGTTTCACCAATACTTGGTAGACTCATATCTGACCTCTCCCCAAGAGTTGGGAAAGAAGGCAGACACATGGGTCAGAACAAGGGTGAGCAGGAAAGCTTATACGAGGGGTGACAAAGGCAAGAAGAAGGATGGTAAGTCTAATGAAAAGGATAGGACAAAGATAAAAACAAAGAGTCTTAATCAGTTTCACAAACATCCTCTGGGGGTGGGTCTAAATCGTCTTCTAACCATCCGAATAAAAAGCATTGGTGTTATATTTGTAAAAACTAAGGCTACTGGGCAAGTGACAGTACTTGTCCAAAGAAAAATACCAAAGCTTCCATGACCACAACCCCTACTGCTTCAACTAGTGCCCCTAGCAATAGCAGTGGTGGTGGAAATAATAACACTACCAATAGCCAATCCAAGGGTGTAGCAGGGCTCACTCTGGGAAGTATGGTGGGGGTTGGTTTAGTAAGGGAAACCACTGAGGCTGTTTTAGTCTTTGATGGTGGCATTGACCTTGTCACCCTTGTTGCTTGTCCCCTTAATATGGATAAGTACAAGCAACAACCCCTAATAAATGGTGTTCAGGTTGAGGCCTACCGGGACACGGGTGTCAGTGTTACAATGGTGACTGAAACACTGGTGGCCCTGAGCAACAGCTACCTGGTCATCACTACCAAGTGACAGACGCCCATAACAACACTGCTAGCCACCCCTTGGCTGTCATTGATCTCAATTGGGGGGGGGGGAAGAATTACTGGTCGAAAAAAAGGTGTGGTATCCACAGACCTACCTGTAGAATGTCTACTAGGAAATGACTTGGAGACTTCAGCTTGGGCTGAGGAGGAGTTGGAGGCCCATGCAGCAATGCTGGGCATTCCTGGGCATATCTTTGCTTTGACAAGGGCTCAGGCCAAGAAGCAGAGAGGACAGGGAAACCTGGATCCTGGAACAATGGATCAAAAGCTTCCCATCAGCAGGGGTAGAAAGGGTAAAAGATTACCCACTATCCCTCCCTCCACTGAAGATTCCCGCTTTGAGGAGGAGTCTACTCCCTGGACAGAACCTACACCAGAGGAGCTTCAGGTTGATACAGCTGAACTCCTGGGTGCAGGTTGGCCTGCCAGGGAAGAGTTAAGTGTGGCTCAGGAAACCTGTCCCACACTTGAGGGTTTAAGACAGCAAGCTGACATACAAGAGTCAGGGGATATCAGTGACACCCATAAGGGGTACTAGGAAAACAATCTCCTATGCAGAGAGGCAAGGGACCCAAAATCTGGTGCCACCAGGAGACTGGTCATTCCCTTGCTGTATAGAGAATTTCTGTTGACCCTTGCTCCTGACATTCTCCTTGCTGGACATCTGGGGCAAAGTAAGACCTGGGACAGACTGGTCCCTCACTTTCACTGGCCTCGCATGTCAAAGGACACAAATGAGTTTTGTCGCTCCTGTGTCACTTGCCAAGCCAATGGTAAGACTGGTGGCACCCAAAAGCCCCCTTGATCCCACTGCCAGTGGTTGGGGTGCCCTTTGAAAGGTTAGGGATTGAAATTGTTGGCCCCCTTGACCCTCCTACTGATTCTGGCAATAAGTTAATTTTAGTGGTAGTGGACCATGCCACTAGATATCCAGAAGCAACACCTCTGAAGACCACTACAGCTCCTGCAATGACCAAAGCCCTCCTGGGAATCTTTTGCAGGGTGGGTTTTCCAAAAGAGGTGGTGTCAGACAGAGGTAGTAACTTCATGTCTGCATACCTAAAAGCAATGTGGAAAGAGTGTGGTGTAACCTACAAGTTCACCACACCTTATCATCCCCAAACAAATGGGTTGGTTGAGAGGTTTAATAAAACCTTCAAAGGTATGATTATGGGACTGTCTGAAAAGCTCAGAAGGAGATGGGATGTCCTGTTACCAAACCTCCTTTTTGGGAGGTACCCCAGAAGGGAGTAGGCTATAGCCCCTTTAAACTCCTATCTGGTCACCCTGTTAGGGGTCCATTAGGTCTTGTAAAACAGTGGTGGGAGCAACTCTTGGAGCCCCCTAAACAAGATATAGTGGATTAAGGGCCTCATTACAACAGGGTGCCTGCCAATGCGACCGCACTCACGCGCTGCCCATTTTGACATCCCCGCTGGGCCGGAGGGCGGAAACCAAGTTTCCGCCCACCGGCCCAGCAGGGATGTGGGCCGCAACACAGGAGCCGGCTCCAAATGGAGCTGGCGGTGTTGCGGCTGTGCGACGGGTGCAGTTGCACCCGTCACGCTTAAAGCCGCATGGGGCCCTGTCAGGGGGCCTCTGCACTGCCCATGCCAGTGGCATGGGCAGTGCAGGGGCCCACAGGGGCCCCACGACTCCCCGTACTGCCAGCCTTTTCCTGACGGTTCAAACCGGCAGAAAAAGGCTGGCGGTCGGGGACTCGTAATCCCCTGGGAAGCGCTGCCCAGGCGGATTACGAGTCCCCAATCGCCAGCCTTTTTTTGCCGGGCATATAGCCCTTTTAAACTCCTATCTGGTCACCCTGTTAGGGGTCCATTAGGTCTTGTGAAAAAGTGGTGGGAGCAACTCTTGGAGCCCCCTAAACAAGATATAGTGGATTAAGGGCCTCATTACAACAGGGCGCCCGCCAATGCGGCCGCACTCACGCGGTGCCCATTTTGACATCCCCGCTGGGCCGCAATACAGGAGCCGGCTCCAAATGGAGCTGGCGGTGTTGCGGCCGTGCGACGGGTGCAATTGCACCCGTTGTGCTTAAAGCCGCATGGGGCCCTGCCAGTGTCATGGGCAGCGCAGGGGCCCCCAGGGGCCCCACGACTCCCCGTACCGCCAGCCTTTTCCTGGCGGTTCAAACCGGCAGAAAAAGGCTGGCGGTCGGGGACTCGTAATCCCCTGGGCAGCGCTGCTAGCAGCGCTGCCCAGGCGGATTATCACCGCTGGGGCAAATGGGCGCTTCCGCCACGGTCGTAATGTGCCAGGAAGCACCGCCAGCCTGTTGGCAGTGCTTCCGTCATTTTAGCCCTGGCAGTCATGTACCGCCAGGGTCAAAATGACCCCCTATGTGTTTGGCTTAAGATCAAGAAAGGCTGAGTACATGAAAAAGGCCACTAAAAACCTTCAGGGAAGCTAAGAGTTACAGAAACAATGACATGACCAGAAGGCTGTCCTCACAGTGTACCAACCAGGACAGAAAGTGTGGGTACTGGAGCATGTGACACCCAGGGCACTCCAGGACAAATGGCATGGACCACACATAATAGTGGAGAAAAAGGATGAGGCCACTTATTTAGTTGACCTAGGCACTCGTGGAAGTCCTCTAAGAGTACTTCATGTGAATCGCCTGAAGCCCTCCTATGACAGGGCTGACTTACCCCTGCTGATGGCCACTGATGAGGGACAGGAAGATGAGTGTGATCCTCTCCCTGACCTCTTCTCTAACACTGCAGGTGATGGCTCAGTGGAAGGAGTTAATCTTGCAGACTGCCTTTCTGAAGAGCAGTAAGAGGACTGCAAGAACCTCCTGGGTCAGTTTTCAGAACTCTTTTCTCTGACACCTGGTCAGACTACTTGGTGTGAACACATCATTTATATTGGAGACAGTTTACCTGTCAAAGGTAAGATTTATAGACAGCCTGACCAAGTCAGAAACTGCATTAAATTAGAGGTTGGCAAAATGCTTAACCTAGGGGTGATTGAGCACTCTGATAGTCCCTGGGCCAGCCCAGTGGTGCTGGTACCCAAACCTCATTCTCAGAATGGAAAAAGGGAGATGAGGTTCTGTGTAGATTACAGAGGGTGCAACACAGTCACAAAGACACACCCTATACCCATGGCAGATGAGCTTATTGACACACTGGCATCTGCCAAGTATCTCAGCACTTTTGATTTGACTGCAGGGTATTGGTAAATCAGTAGATCGAAAACCCAAAACAGCTTTAGATGATAGTGCTGTCTTTAGCTCTCACCTGGGATGACCACCTGGTCCGTCTATGGAAAGTTTTGGAGGCCTGGCAAAAGGCAGGCCTCACTATCAAGGCGTCAAAGTGCCAGATAGGGAAGGGGAAGGTGGTTTATCTGAGACACCTGGTAGGTGGAGAACAGATTGAACCACTACAGGGGAATATCGAGACTATTTTAGACTGGGCTCCCCATACAACACAGACCCAGGTCAGAGCCTTTAAGTTGTCTCACTGGATATTACAGGAGGTTAATTAAGAACTATGACTCCATTGTTGCCCCTCTTAATGACCGCACCTCAAAGAAGATGCATAAAAAGGTATGTGGACAGCTAGCTGTCAGAAACCTTTTGAGCAGCTAAAGCAGGCTACGTGCACTGCACCTGTCCTAAAGAGCCCAAACTACTCCAATACGTTTCAGGAACAGACTGATGCTTCAGATGTAGGGGTTGGAGCAGTACTATCACAACTAAATTCAGAGGGCCAGAATCAAACTGTGTCTTTTATCAGCAGAAGAGAGAAAAGTGTTGGTCAGCCATAGAGAGGGAGACGTTTGCTGTGGTCTGGACCTAGAAGAAGTTGAGACCATACCTCGTTGGGACTCATTTCATTGTTCAAACAGACCACAAACCTCTCTTATGGTTAAAACAAATTAGAGGTGAAAACCCTAAATTGTTGAGGTGATCCATTTCCCTACAGGGGATGGACTTTACAGTGGAACATAGACCTGAGAGCAACCATTCCAATGCAGATGGACTCTGCAGATATTTCCACTTAGGCAATGAAGAGTCATCTGGGCAAGGTTAGCCTTATTGTCTCTCATTTAGGGAGGGGTTGTGTAAGAAAATTCCCTCTTTTTGGCATGGTTACCCCCATTTTCCGTCTGCTGTCAGTGAGTTTGACTGTGTTCACTCGGATCCTGCTAACCTGGACCCCAGTGATTATGCTCTCTCTTGCCCTAAATGTTGTCACTGCTTACTGGTATTTCTCCCAAAATTGCCATATTAGTGCCCCCTTATTAGTGTCTAGTGTATGGTACCTAGGTACCCAGGGCATTTGGGTTCCAGGGGATCCCTATGGGCTGCAGCATTTCTTGTGCCACCCATTGGGAGCCTATGCAAAGGATTCTGCAGGACTGACATTGCGGTCTGCGTGAAAAGGTGCATGCGCCCATTCACTGCCATTTACACTGCACCAGGTCACTTATAAGTCACCCCTATCTCAGCCCTTCCAGACCTAAGGGCAGGGTGCAGAGTACATGTGTGTGAGTGCACCCCTGTACTATCAGAGGTGCCCCACGATCTCCAGGATCATTTTCCCAGACTGCGTGAGTGCGGGGATGCCATTTTACACGTGTACTGTACATAGGTCACTACCTATGTCCAGCTACATAATGGTAACTCTGAACATAGGAATATTTGGTATCTAACATGTTGGAAGCATACCCCCAAGGCTTTTGCAAGCAGTGGGTGTATGATTCCATGCACTCTTAGGGCTCCTTGGAGGACCCCCAGGATTGGCATTGCAGCCTTCTGAGGTTTCCCAGGTAGCCCAAGCTGCTTCCACCTCTCAGACAGGTTTCTACCCTCCTGTTGCTTGAGCAGCTCAAGCCCAGGAAGGCAGAACAAAGGATGTCCTTTGGTAGAGGGTTAGCCTCCCCAAGCCTCTGGAAATGCTTTGAAGGACACAGAGAGTGCCTTCCTTGCAAAATGCAGTCTACATAAGTTCAGGAACCCCCAGGCCCCGCTCTGGCATGAAACTGGACAAAGGAAAGGGGAGTGACCACTCCCCGGAACATCATCACCCCAGGGGTGGTGCTCAGAGCTCATCCGGTGGGTCCCTGGGTTTTGCCATCTTGGATTGCAAGTTGGCAGGGTACTCTGGGAACATCTTAGGTACCTACTACAGACAGGCCAGCCTCCTACATTTACAAATTGGACCTGTCAAAATAACACCTTTAGGTAGGCTTAAACTCTCCTTTTAAATATTAACAAGTCACCCTCATGTAAGCCTTACTTCAAGTAAATCAGGGTGCATGGATTTTAAAAGTAGGGCATGTATAAAGCTAATGTGAAACATGTTCTTACAGTGAAAAGACCCTGAAAGCAATTTTCACAGTAGCAGGTTTGGCTGTTCAATAAGGAAAGAATAGGATACAATATTAAGTTTAGTATTGTTATCTGCAGCTAAAAATGTATCTTTGGGCTTTTTGAAATGGGTATTATAACCCCAATTCATGTGTGAAGTCATATTTGTAATAGATATTTTAGAAAATACACTTTTACAAAAGTTACCCTTTTCCTGCCTAAAACCTCCAGATGACCATTTGCTTAAGCTGCAACTGTCACTCAGGAGCTGAAAACTCCCTTTGATGAGGAGTGAACTTGCTCCCAGACCTGAGACAAAGACCTTTGGTGTGAGGAATTGTTCTTTTCCTCTGGTCGACTGACTAATTGGACTTTGCACGGGAACCTAATTAACTTCCAAGGGGCCTTTTATGTCACAGGAAGATGTAACTAACACCTGGGCCTGCCCCTTCCTTTGCCCCTCCTGCTAGCCAGAAACCAGTCCCAGAGGGAGAAAAGCTGCACCCAGAACCTGTTTTAAGTAACCCAAGAGAAGATATTGCTAATTTCCCCGGCCACACCTCAAGGGTGTCACATGAGTTCTGCACAGGGGGAATGCAATCTTGGTTTTAGATAGACAGGAGCACTGTGGGATTGTTACAAGTAGGGCACACATAAAATGCTGAAAAAATAGGTGGGGTTACTTCTGAAACTTTTACCACATTGGTTAGCGAGTGAGTGGCCAGGACTTGTCCCCACTCACAGGCTAGTTAGTACCAGGTATAAATGCGGCACGCATAGTACCCTCCTTTCTGCTCCTGTGGAATAACAGAAGAGGACTGGGTCTGCTGTCTGTGTCCTGAGATGAGTCTTGAGACAGGACCCGTTCCCCCTACTGTACCAGGAAAAAAGAAGAGGATTTCAAGAGTCCTCTGCCTGGCTTCCAGTTTAAGGTACAGGGACACAACAAGCTACAGGAGGACTTTTCCACCAATGACCAATTCTAAGTGGACCAATCCCAGATCCTGTTGCTGATCTCTGCTGCAGTGAGTCTTGACCCCCAAGTACTGTCACCAGTGTCTTGGACCCATGGCTGGTGTCAAAGTGTACTCCTAACCTTTCCTGAAACCTGGGTCTTATAAACTGTTTTGGTTCTAAGACCACTGGAGGACTGGGTCGAACCTGCCAAGCCGACAAAGGTGTATTACCTATGGCCCAAAAATCCTGGTTGCTCCTGCTCAGAGCTTCTCCTCTGACTCAACTGGAGCTTGCAGGCAACATTATCTGACCTCCAGTAGCCCTCTTCAGCCACAGTTTGTGGCCTGAATGTGTTCCCTGTGTGGTGCCTAACTGTGTCACTGAGGCTCTGCTAACCAGAACCTCAGTGCTTATGCTCTCTCTGTCTTTAAAATTGTCACTGCAGGCTAGTGACCATTTTTCCCAATTCTGATTGGCACACTGGAACACCCTTATAATTCCCTAGTATTTGGTACCAAGGTACCCAGGGTATTGGGGTTCCAGGAGATTCTTATGGGCTGCAGCATTTCTTTTGCCACCCATAGGGAGCTCAGACCATTCTAACACAGGATTGCCACTGCAGCCTCAGTGAAATAACGTCCACGTTATTTCACAGCCATTTTACACTGCACTTAAGTAACTTATAAGTCACCTATATGTCTAACCCTCACTTAGTGAAGGTTAGGTGCAAAGTGACTAAGTGTGAGGGCACCCTGGCACTAGCCAAGGTGCCCCCACAGTGTTCAGGGCAATTTCCCCCAACTTTGTGAGTGCGGGGAGACCATTACACACGTGCACTACTTATAAGTCAATACCTATATGTAGCTTCACAATGGTAACTCCGAATATGGCCATGTAACATGTCTAATATCATGGATATGTCCCTCCATGCCAAATCTGGTATTGGGGTGCCAATCCCATGCATACTCGGGGCTCCAGCATGGACCCCGGGGACTGCCAAACTAGCTCTCTGGGGTTTTCACTGCAGCTACCGCTGCTGCCAACCCACAGAGAGGCTTCTGCCCTGCTGGGGTCTGGGCAGCCCAGTCCCAGGAAGGCAGAACAAAGGATTTCCTCTGAGAGAGGGTGTTACACCCTCTCCCTTTGGAAATAGGTGTTACGGGCCTGAGAGGAGTAACCTCCCCTGGCCTCTGGGAATGCTTTGGAGGGCACAGGTGGTGCCCTCCTTGCATAAACCAGTCTACACTGGTTCAGGGATTCCCCAGCCCCTCCTCTGGCGTGAAACTCGACAAAGGAAAGGGGAGTGACCACTGCCCTGTCCATCACCACCCCAGGGGTGGTGCCCAGAGCTCCTCCAGTGTGTCCCAGACCTCTGCCATCTTGAATGCAGAGGTGTGAGGGCATAATGGAGGCCTCTGAGTGTCCAGTGCCAGCAGGTGACATCAGAAACCCCTCCTGATAGGTGCTTACCTGGCTAGGTGGCCAATCCTCCTCTGAGGGCTATTTAGGGTTTCTCCTGTGGGTTTCTCATCAGATAACGAATGCAAGAACTCACCAGAGTTCCTCTGCATCTTCCTCTTCTACTTCGGCCAAGGATCGACTGCTGACTGCTCCAGGATGCCTGCAAAACCGCACCAAAGTAGCAAGATGACTACCAGCAACATTGTGGTGCCTAATCCTGCCAGCTTTCTTGACTGTTTCCAGGTGGTGCATGTTCTGAGGGCTGTCTGCCTTCACCCTGCACTGGAAGCCAAGGAGAAATCTCCAGTGGGTCAAAGGAATCTTCCCCCTGTTAACGCAGGCACCAAACTTCTGCTTCACTGGTCCTCTGGCTCCCCTCTCATCTTGACGAGCGTGCTCCCTGGAAAACAGGAGCTGGATCCAAGTGACCCCGACAGTCCAGTGGTCCAGCTGTCCATATTTGGTGGAGGTAAGTCCTTGCCTCCCCACGCCAGACAGTAATCCTGTGTAATGCGTGAACTGCAGCTGCTAGGTCTTCTGTGCACTTTTGCAAGGAATCCTTCATGCACAGCATAGCCCAGGTCCCCAGCACTCCGTCTTGCATTGCTCAACTCGCTGAGTTGACCACCGGCTTCGTGGGACCCTCCTTTGTAGTGTTGAGACGACTGCCATGCTCAGTTTTCTTCAACCCCTTTTCAAGTGCTTCTGCAGGTGCTGCCTGCTTCTGCATGGGCTTTCTGTACTGCTGAGCATCCCTCTGTCTCCTCCTCCAAGGGGCGACCTCCTGGTCCTTCCTGGGCCCGGGCAGCACCCATTTTCTTCAACCATGACCTTTGCAGCTAGCAAGTCTTGTTTGCGGTATTTCTGTGTGGAAACAACTCTGCATCCTCCAGCACGCTGTGGGACATCTTCTGTGCAAAGGAGAAGTTCCTGGCATCTTCCGCTGTTGCAGAATCTTCAGCTTCTTCCACCCAGAGGCAGCCATTTTGCACCTTCATCCGGGGTTTAGTGGGCTCCTGCCCTCCTGGACACTTTCGTGACTCTTGGGCTTGGTCCCCTTCCTTTGCAGGTCCTCAGGTCCAGGAATCCGTCTTCAGTGCTTTGCAGTCTGTTGTGGTCTTAACAGAATCTCCTATCACAACTTTAGTGTGTTTCTGGGGAAGTAGGGTCACTTTACTCCTACTTTTCAGGGTCTTGGGGTGGGGTATCTTGGACACCCTTAGTGTTTTTTAACACTCCCAGTGACCCTCTACACACTACACTAGGCCAGGGGTCCCTAAGTGGTTTGCATTCCACTTTCTTAGTATATGTTTTTTGTTGTCTCTAGGCCTATTGCATCCTATTGTATTCTACAGTGTTTGCCCTACTTGTCTAACTGTTTACTAACCTGATTTTGGTTTGTGTGTATATTTTGTGTTTTTTACTTACCTCCTAAGGGAGTATATCCTCAGAGATATTTTTGGCACATTGTCACTAAAATAAAGTACCTTTATTTTTAGTAACTCTGAGTAATGTGAGTCTTATGATATAGTGCTATATGATATAAGTGGTATAGTAGGAGCTTTGCATGTCTCCTGGTTCAGCCTAAGCTGCTCTGCTATCGCTACCTCTATCAGCCTAAGCTGCTAGAACACTACTAATCTACTAATAAGGGATAACTGGACCTGGCACAAGGTGTAAGTACCATACAAACATATACCAAATACTTGCAAATATACACAGTTAACCTAAACAGTTTAACATTCTTTCTATAAACTTTCTAAAAAGTTTCTGAAAAGTTTTGAAAAGTTTTGAAAAGTTTTCAAAAGTTTTGAAAAGTTTGAAAAAGTTTTTCTCTTTGCTCTAAAAGTTTCTAAACGTTTTCTCTCTGTCCTAAACCCTTTCTAACTATCATGTCTGCAATAGAACTCACTCCCACAGTTGTCCAGGCAACCTATGGTAGCTTAAACTTTAAAAGTTTGAGGTGTCTCTGCATAGAAAGAGGTTTAAGCATTGGAAAGAACCCTACCAAAGATCTTCTCCTTAGCCTTCTCCTAGAAAGTGACCAGAACCAGCCTGGCCCATCCCAGCATCAGGAGGTGGAGGAGGGGTGTACCCAGCAAGAATCAGAGGAGTCCCCTGAGGATGCTGGGGAGGGTTCAACCAAAGACCTGCCAGCTAACAGGCCATCTAGTGACACTGGTGGTGGGAGGGGGTCACACACTAGTAGGGCACCTTTCACTCCAAAAGGCCAGGTTACTAGAGTACAGCCAGTTAGAGACAGGTCCACTTCTGCCAATTCCCACATTTCTTCTGTGTCTCAGAATTCCCAATCCTCCCACTCTGAGGGTAACACTATGGAAAGGGAACTCAGAAAGCTGAGGTTGGAAGAGGCCAGACTGAAGCAAAGACAGCAACAGTTGGCCTTAGACGGGGAATCTCTAGATGTAGAGAGGGAAAGGCAGAGGTTGGGGTTAATTTCCCACGGTGGCAGAAGCAGTGTTTTTGATAGTAAGAGAACAAGATTCCAGAAACCTGCATAAGATAGGCCCCCCTTACAAGGAGGGGGCTGACATTAACAAGTGGTTTGTTGTGCTTGAGAGGGCCTGTGTGGTACAGTTGGTCCCTCAAAGGCAGTGGGCTGCTATCTTGTGGCTATCTTTCACTGGTAAGGGTAGGGATAGGCTCCTTACTGTCAGAGAAAGTGATGCTAATAATTACAAAGTTTTGAAGGATGCACTCTTAGATGGATTTGGCTTAACCACTGAACAATACAGGATAAAGTTCAGAGATACCAGAAAAGAGTCCCCTTTAAGACTGGACAGACTTTGTAGGCTGTTCAGTGAATGCCTTGGAGGGTTGGTTACATGGCAGTAAGGTGACTGACTATGAAAGCCTGTATAATCTAATCCTGAGACCACTGACCCTCAGGTAGGTCGCTCCCCTGCTCACGCAGCGCCTCCAGTCCCTGACTGCCTTCCTCTCCTGTGAGTGTGCTCCCCCCTTCTTGCCCGTGTACCCCGAGTGCTTGAGCTTGTGCTGGTGCTGACTGAAATCCCTTTTTTCTCCTTGTATCCCATGCGTGTGCCCCCGAGTGACTGAAATTCCCCTTTCCTCTCCTTGTATCCCGTGCGTGTGCCCCCGAGTGCCGTGCGCCGTCCTCCCCTCTCAGCCCCTCCTTTTTAGTAGATTTTAGTAGGCTCTTGTTCCCTTTTCGCCGTCTTGCCGCTTTTCCCGCCACTCCTACCGCGCTTTTCCCGCCGTTTTTGCCGCTCTTTTTTGCCGCTCTTTTTTGCCGCTCTTTTTTGCCGCTTCCAGCTCCCCTGCCCACCCACCTCCCGTCTCCCAGCTGACCCCGCCTCCCCACCTACCCCTTAAATGGCGGCCGCTGCGAGGCAGAGTTAGCGACCACTGACCCTCGGGTAGGTCGCTCCCCTGCTCACGCAGCGCCTCCAGTCCCTGACTGCCTTCCTCTCCTGTGAGTGTGCTCCCCCCTTCTTGCCCGTGTACCCCGAGTGCTTGAGCTTGTGCTGGTGCTGACTGAAATCCCTTTTTTCTCCTTGTATCCCATGCGTGTGCCCCCGAGTGACTGAAATTCCCCTTTCCTCTCCTTGTATCCCGTGCGTGTGCCCCCGAGTGCCGTGCGCCGTCCTCCCCTCTCAGCCCCTCCTTTTTAGTAGATTTTAGTAGGCTCTTGTTCCCTTTTCGCCGTCTTGCCGCTTTTCCCGCCGCTCCTACCGCGCTTTTCCCGCCGTTTTTTGCCGCTCTTTTTTGCCGCTCTTTTTTGCTGCTCTTTTTTGCCGCTTCCAGCTCCCCTGCCCGCCCACCTCCCGCCTCCCAGCTGACCCCGCCTCCCCACCTACCCCTTAAATGGCGGCCGCTGCGAGGCAGAGGTAGCGACCACTGACCCTCGGGTAGGTCGCTCCCCTGCTCACGCAGCGCCTCCAGTCCCTGACTGCCTTCCTCTCCTGTGAGTGTGCTCCCCCCTTCTTGCCCGTGTACCCCGAGTGCTTGAGCTTGTGCTGGTGCTGACTGAAATCCCTTTTTTCTCCTTGTATCCCATGCGTGTGCCCCCGAGTGACTGAAATTCCCCTTTCCTCTCCTTGTATCCCGTGCGTGTGCCCCCGAGTGCCGTGCGCCGTCCTCCCCTCTCAGCCCCTCCTTTTTAGTAGATTTTAGTAGGCTCTTGTTCCCTTTTCGCCGTCTTGCCGCTTTTCCCGCCGCTCCTACCGCGCTTTTCCCGCCGTTTTTTGCCGCTCTTTTTTGCCGCTCTTTTTTGCCGCTTCCAGCTCCCCTGCCCGCCCACCTCCCGCCTCCCAGCTGACCCCGCCTCCCCACCTACCCCTTAAATGGCGGCCGCTGCGAGGCCGCGCAGCGGACGCGCGCAGCGGGCGCGCCTAAGGCAAGCCCGTCTGCGCCCGTCCGCGTCTGGACCGCGCCTAGTGCCCGAACCCCTGGCCCCCGCGCCCCCCGCTTGACCTATGACTCCGCCACCCTCGCCAACCTCAACCCCGGCCGCGCGCCGGGCTGCTACCGCGCCACCCCCAAACGTACCCACGGACCCTTCACCTGCAGCAACTGCCGCTTCACCTGCCTACGGACCCACACCGCCACCACCAAGAACGACGCCCCCGGAAGCAACCTCGAATGTATCCTGGTCAACACCCGCTCCGTCCACAGGCACGCCATCGAACTGTGGAACCTCATCAACTCAACGAACCCAGACATCGCCTTCCTCACCGAGACCTGGATGAACCCCTCCTCGGCACCCGACATCGCCATAGCCATCCCCGACGGCTACAAAATCATCCGGAGAGACCGCTTCAACCGCACCGGAGGAGGCATCGCCATCGCACACAAAAGCTCCATCAGCATCTCGACCCACACCGAAAACTCACTTCCCGACGCCGAACACCTCCACTTCGCGATCCACATCGACCCCAAGACAACCCTAAGAGGCACCCTCATGTACAGACCACCAGGACCCCGCACCAAGTTCAGCGAAGACATCGCAGACTTCGTCAACCCCCACGCACTCTCATCCACCGACTACATCCTCCTAGGAGACCTCAACTTTCACCTGGAGAACCACACCGACAACAACACCACCGCCGTTCTAGACAACCTCGCCAACCTGGGACTGAAACAACTGGTCAACACCCCCACCCACTACGCCGGAAACACGCGCTCGACCCCATCTTCTCCTCAAGCAAACACATCACCTTCAGCCACACCACCGAACTCACATGGTCGGACCACAGCTGCGTCCACTTCAGCTTCAAGAAAACCACCGTGCATCACCACACCCGGCAACCACCAAAAAGATACTGGAACCGAATCACCACAGAACAACTCGCAGCAACGCTCTCCCTGAACCAACCCACCAGCACCAGCAACCCCAACGAGGCCGCCAACAACCTCACCAACTGGATCTCCGACTGCGCCAACCTCCTGGCCCCTCTGAAGACCCAAACCAACACCAACAACCACAAGAAAAACTCCTGGTTCACCACCGAACTCAAAAACTCCAAGAAAGAATGCCGCCTCCGCGAGAAGACATGGCGCCTCAACCCGACAGAGGAAAACCTGACAGCTCTCAAGGACACCACCCGCCAACACCACCAACGCCTCCGCACCGCACGAAAAACAGCCTACCAGAACAGACTTGACAACAACGCCCACAACAGCAAGGAACTATTTGGCATCGTCAAAGAGCTCTCCAACCCGGACGCAGAAACCAACCCCATCCCTCCCTCACAGGACCTCTGCGACTCCCTCGCGACCTTCTTCCACCGTAAGATTGCCGACATCTACAACAGCTTCACGACCACCAACATGAACCCGCCCCCGGAAGCCGCAAATGACATCTCCACCATCCTCGCCTGGAACCCTACCACCACCGAGGAAACCACCCGCGTCATGAACTCGATCCACTCGGGATCACCCTCCGACCCCTGTCCTCACCACATTTACAACAAGGCCGACAACATCATCGCACCCCACCTCCGAGACGTCATCAACGCCTCCCTCACCACTGCTACCTTCCCTGAAAGCTGGAAACACGCAGAACTCAACGCCCTCTTAAAGAAACCTACAGCAGACCCCACCGAACTCAAAAACTTCCGGCCTATCTCCCTCCTACCGTTCCCCGCCAAAGTGATTGAGAAAATCGTCAACGCTCAACTCACCGCCGCCCTGGAAACCTCCGACTCCCTCGACTCCACTCAGTTCGGATTCAGGGCCAACCACAGCACCGAAACTGCCCTCATCGCAGCCACGGACGACATCCGAGCCCTGACCGACAAGGGTGAAACCGTGGCCCTCATTCTCCTGGATCTCTCTGCAGCCTTCGACACGGTTTGCCACCGCACCCTGATAGACCGCCTCTGCAGCGCCGGCATCAGAGGCAAGGCCCTGGAATGGGTCATCTCCTTCCTCTCCGGAAGGACCCAGAGAGTCCGCCTCCCCCCCTTCAGATCCGCAGCCACGGAGATCATATGCGGCGTACCCCAAGGATCCTCCCTCAGCCCCACCCTATTCAATGTCTACATGACCCCCCTGGCAAACATCGCACGCAAACACGGACTCGACATCATATCCTACGCCGACGACACCCAGCTCATCTTATCCCTCACCAACAACCCCACATCAGCAAGGACCAGACTGCACGACGGCATGAAGGAAGTAGCGACCTGGATGACAGACAGCCGACTGAAACTGAACACAGATAAAACGGAGGTCCTCATCCTCGGCCCTACCCCCTCCGCATGGGACGACTCCTGGTGGCCCCCCGCCCTAGGCAGCACTCCCCAACCGACCAACCACGCACGCAACCTCGGCTTCATCCTGGACTCCTCCCTCTCGATGACCAGACAGGTCAACTCGGTGACCTCAGCGTGCTTCAACACCCTCCGCATGCTCCGCAAGATCTTCCGCTGGATCCCCATCGACACCAGGAAGACCGTCACCCACGCCCTCGTCACCAGCCGCCTGGACTACGGGAACACTCTGTACGCCGGCATCACCACCAAGCTGCAGAGGAAACTTCAACGGATCCAGAACGCCGCAGCACGACTCATCCTGGACATACCTCGCCACCACCACATCTCCGGACACCTGAGAAAACTCCACTGGCTCCCGGTCAACAAGAGGATCACCTTCAGACTCCTCACCCACGCACACAAAGCCCTCTACAACCTCGGACCCAAACTCATCAACTCCCGCGTCTCCTTCTACACCCCTCCGCGCACTCTGCGCTCCACCGGTCAGGCCTTGGCAGCCGTTCCCCGCATCCGCAAAACCACCGCCGGAGGAAAATCCTTCTCTTTTCTGGCAGCGAAGACCTGGAACTCCCTGCCCAGTCACCTTCGCGCCATACCCGAACACCTCCCCTTCAGAAGGCAGCTCAAGACCTGGCTCTTCGAGCACTGACCCCCTCCCCCCCAGCGCCTTGAGACCCTTATGGGTGAGTAGCGCGCTTTATAAATGTGATTGATTGATTGATTGATTGATTGAGAGAGCATATTTTGAACAATGGTGTGTCTGATTTGTTGCACCAGAACTGGGAAGACTCAGATCTGACCCCTACCCAAGAATTAGGAAAGAAGGCAGACAAATGGGTCAGAACAAGAGTGAACAGAAACGTTCATACAGGGGGTAACAAAGATGGCAAGAAGAAGGATGGTAAGTCTTCTGACAAGGGTGGGAACAAAGATAAAAAACATTCAGAGTCTTCATCAGGCCCACAAAAGTCCTCTGGGGGTGGTAGTTCCAAATCCTCTTCCCACAATCAAAAGGAGCCGTGGTGTTATTTATGTAAAAGTAAAGGCCATTGGGCAAGTGATTCCACCTGCCCAAAGAAAAACACCAAGGCTTCCACTACCATAACCCCAGTTGCACCCTTTAGTGCCCCTAGTAATAGCAGTGGTGGTGGGAAGTCTACTACAAATAGCCAATCTAAGGGTGTTGCTGGGCTCACCATTGGTAGTGTAGTTGGGGTGGTCTTCTTAGGGAGACCACAGAGGCTGATTTAGTCTCTGATGGAGGTATTGACTTTGCCACCTTGGCTGCTTGTCCCCTTAATATGGGTAAGTACAAGCAACTTCCCCTAATAAATGCTGTTGAGGTACCAGTGTCTCTATGGTTATAGAGAACTTGGTTCATCCTGATCAACATCTACTTGGTCAGCAGTATCAAGCGACTGATGCTCATAACAACACTCTTAGCAACCCCATGGCTGTTGTGAATCTCAACCGGGGGCGGGGTTACTGGTCCAAAGAAAGTTGTGGTAGCCACTGATTTACCTGTAGATTGCTTACTAGGCAATGATTTGGAGACATCAGCTTGGGCTAAAGTGGAGTTGGAGGCTCATGCAGCAATGCTGGGCATTCCTAGGCATATCTTTGCTTTGACAAGGGCTCAGGCCAAAAAGCAAAGAGGACAGGGAAATGTGGATCCTGGAACAATGGACCAAGTGCTCCCAAAAGCTAGGGGTAGAAAGGCTAAATCCTTGCCCACTATCCCTCCCTCTCCAGAAGATTCCCCTTTTGAGGAAGAGGAATCCTCTCCCTGTGCAGAACCTACACCAGATGAGTTGGCAGCAGACACTGCTGATCTTTTGGGTGCAGGGGGGCCTGCTATGGAAGAGCTATGTGTGGCACAGCAGACCTGTCCCACACTAAAGGGCTTGAGACAGCAAGCTGTCAAACAGCAGAATGGGGATGTCACTGATAGCCATAAGGTCTATTGGGAAGACAACCTCCTGTATACTGAGTCAAGGGACCCTAAACCTGGAGCTGCCAGGAGATTGGTTATCCTTTTGCAGTATAGGGAGTTTCTTCTGACCTTGGCACATGCCATTCCTTTGGCTGGGCATTTGGGCCAGAGCAAAACTTGGGACAGACTTGTTCCATTGTTTCACTGGCCTCACATGTCAGAGGACACTAAAGAGGTCTGTCGCTCTTGTGTGACCTGCCAAGCCAGTGGCAAGACTGGTGGCACACCTAAGGCCCCCTTAATTTCACTTCCTGTGGATGGGGTGCCCTTTGAAAGGGTATGGGTTGACATAGTTGGCCCCCTTGACCCTCCAACAGCTTCAGGCAATAGGTTTATCCTTGTGGTAGTGGACCATGCCACTAGGTATCCTGAAGCAATTCCCTTAAGGACCACTACAGCTCCTGCAGTGGCAAAGGGCCTCTTAGGAATCTTTTCCAGAGTGGGCTTCCCTAAGGAAGTGGTGTCAGAAAGAGGTAGTAACTTCATTTCTGCATACCTCAAAGCTATGTGGAAGGACTGTGGTGTGACTTATAAGTTCACTACTACTTATCATCCACAGACAAATGGTCTGGTTTAGAGGTTTAATAAAACTCTCAAAGGTATGATTATGGGACTCCCTGAAAAACCCAGAAGGAGATGGAATGTCCTGTTGCCATGCCTCCTTTTTGCTTACAGGGAGGTACCCCAAAAAGGAGTGGGCTTTAGCCCCTTTGAACTCCTCTTTGGGCACCCTGTGAGAGATCCTCTTGCACTTGTGAAGGAAGGTTGGGAACAACCTTTAAAAGCTCCAAAGCAAGACATTGTGGACTATGTACTTGGCCTAAGATCCAGAATGGCTGAGTACATGAAAATGGCCAGTAAAAACCTTCAGGCCAGCCAAGAGCTCCAAAAGCAATGGCATGACCAGAAGGCTGTCCTGACCCAATGCCACCCAGGACAGAAGGTGTGGGTATTAGATCCTGTGGCCCCAGGAGCACTCCAGGACAAATGGAGTGGAACCCACCTCATTGTTAAAAAGAAGGGTGAGGTTACTTATTTGGTAGACCTGGGCACTGCCAGGAGTCCCCTTAGGGTGTTTCATGTCAATCGCCTAAAACCCTAATATGACAGGGCTGACTTAACCCTGCTCATGGCAACTGATGAGGGACAGGAAGAAGAGAGTGACCCTCTGCCTGATCTCTTCTCCACCACTGAAGCTGATGGCTTGGTTGAGGGAGTGGTGCTTGCAGATTGCCTTACTGCTGAGCAGAAGGACAACTGCATACATTTCCTAGGCCAATTTTCTGACCTCTTCTCACTGATACCAGGTACCACTATCTGGTGTGAGCACACAATCAACACTGGAGACAGTTTACCTGTCAAAAGTCAGATTTATAGGCAGCCTGACCATGTCAGAGATTGCATAAAACAAGAGGTACAGAAAATGCTGGACTTGGGAGTGATTGAGCCTTCAGAAAGCCCATGGGCTAGCCCAGTGGTGCTTGTCCCACAACCTCACAGTAAAGATGGTAAAAGAGAAATGAGGTTTTGTGTTGACTACAGAGGTCTCAATCAAGTAACCAAAACTGATGCTCACCCTATACCCAGGGCAGATGAGCTAATTGATACACTGGCTTCTGCCAAGTATCTCAGCACTTTTGATTTAACTGCAGGGTATTGGCAGATTAAATTATCAGAAGATGCTAAACGTAAAACTGCATTTTCCACATTGGAGGGCACTATCAGTTCACTGTGATGCCCTTTGGTTTGAAAAATGCACCTGACACTTTTCAGAGGTTTGTGAACACAGTCCTGCAAGGTTTAGAAGCTTTTAGTGCAGCCTATCTAGATGATATAGCTGTCTTTAGCTCCACCTGGGATGAGCACCGGGTCCACCTATGGAAAGTTTTGGAGGCCCTGCAAAAGGCAGGCCTCACTATCAAGGCTTCAAAGTGCCAGATAGGGCAGGGGAAATTGGTTTATCTGGGCCACCTGGTAGGTGGGGAACAGATTGCACCACTGAAGGGGAAGATCCAGGCCATTATGGAATGGGCTCCCCCTACAACTCAAACCCAGGTGAGAGCCTTCTTAGGCCTCACAGGGTACTATAGGAGGTTCATTATGAACTATGGCACCATTGCAGCTCCACTTAATGACCTCACTAGTAAGAAGATGCCTAAAAAGGTATTGTGGACAGCTAGCTGTCAAAAGGGTGTTGATGCGCTCATGCAGGCCATGTGCTCTGCACCTGTCCTAAAAAGCCCTTGTTACTCCAAGACGTTCACAGTCCAGACTGATGCTTCTGAATTAGGGGTGGGGGCAGTGCTCTCACAGCTTATCACTGAGGGCTAGGATCAACCTGTTGCTTTTATCAGCAGGAGGTTGACCCCTAGAGAAAAGTGTTGGTCTGCCATAGACAGGGAGGCCTTTGCTGTGGTCTGGGCACTGAATAAGTTGAGACCATACCTGTTTGGTACTCACTTTATTGTTCAGAAAGACCACAAACCTCTATATGGCTAAAACAAATAAAAGGTAAAAACCCTAAATTGTTGAGGTGGTAGATCATCCTACAGGGAATGGACTATACAGTGGAACATAGACCTGGGAGTCCCCACTCCAAGGCAGATGGACTCCCCAGATATTTCCACTTAGACAATGAAGACTCATCTGGCAAGGTTAGCCTTATTGTCCCTCGTTTGGGGGGGTTGTGTAGGAAAGTACCATCTTGCCTGGCATGTTACCCCATTTTCACTTGTGTGTCAGTTTGTTTTTGCCTGTTCCATTGGGATCCTGCTAGCCAGGAACCCAGTGCTCATAGTTTGTGGCCTGAATGTGTTCCCTGTGTGGTGCCTAACTGTGTCACTGAGGCTCTGCTAACCAGAACCTCAGTGCCTATGCTCTCTCTGTCTTTAAAATTGTCACTGCAGGCTAGTGACCATTTTTCCCACTTCATATTGGCACGCTGGAACACCCTTATAATTCTCTAGTATATGGTACCTAGGTACCCAGGGTATTGGGGTTCCAGGAGATCCCTATGGGCTGCAGCATTTCTTTTCCCACCCATAGGGAGCTCAGACCATTCTTACACAGGACTGCCACTGCAGCCTCAGTGAAATAACGTCGACCTTATTTAACACCCATTTTACACTGCACTTAAGTAACTTATAAGTCACCTATATGTCTAACCCTCACTTAGTAAAGGTTAGGTGCAAAGTTACTAAGTGTGAGGGTACTCCAAGGTGCCCCCACATTATTCAGGGCAATTTCCCCGGGCTTTGTGAGTGTGGGGACACCATTACACAGGTGCACTACATATAGGTCAATACCTACATGTAGCTTCACAACGGTAACTCCGAATATGGCCATGTAACATGTCTAAGATCATGGAATTGACTCTGCGTCCTCCAGCACTCCGTGGGACATCTTCTGTGCAAAGGAGAAGTTCCTGGCATCTTCCGTTATTGTAGAATCTTCAGCTTCTTCCACCCAGAGGCAGCCATTTTGCACCTTCATCCAGGGTTTAAATGGCTCCTGCCCCCTCTGGACACTTTTGTGACTCTTAGACTTGATCCCCTTCCTTTGCAGGTCCTCAGGTCCAGGAATCCATCTTCAGTGCTTTGCAGTCTGTTGTGGTCTTTGCAGAATCTCCTATCACAACTTTAGTGTGTTTCGGGGGAAGTAGGGTGAATTTATTCCTACTTTTCAGGGCCTTGGGGTGGGGTATCTTGGACACCCTTAGTGTTTTCTAACACTCCCAGCGACCCTCTACACACTACACCTGGGATCTAGGCCTGGGGTCCCTAAGTGGTTCGTGTAGGAAAGTACCATCTTGCCTTGCATGTTACCCCCATATTTCACTGTATATATGTTGTTTTAGTCTATGTGTCACTGGGACCCTGCCAGGCAGGGCCCCAGTGCTCATAAGTGTGCCCTGTATGTGTTCCCTGTGTGATGACTAACTGTCTCACTGAGGCTCTGCTAACCAGAGCCTCAGTGGTTATGCTCTCTCTGCTTTCCAAATTGTCACTAACAGGCTAGTGACCAATTTCACTAATTCACATTGGCATACTGGAACACCATTATAATTCCCTAGTATATGGTACTGAGGTACCCAGGGTATTGGGGTTCCAGGAGATCCCTATGGGCTGCAGCATTTCTTTTGCCACCCATAGGGAGATCTGACAATTCTTACACAGGCCTGCCAGTGCAGCCTGAGTGAAATAACGTCCACGTTATTTCACAGCCATTTACCACTGCACTTAAGTAACTTATAAGTCACCTATATGTTTAACCTTCACCTGGTGAAGGTTGGGTGCAAAGTTACTTAGTGTGTGGGCACCCTGGCACTAGCCAAGGTGCCCCAACATTGTTCAAGGCAATTTCCCTGGACTTTGTGAGTGCGGGGACATCATTACACATGTGCACTACATATAGGTCAATACCTACATGTAGCTTCACAAAGGTAACTCTGAATATGGCCATGTAACATGTCTAAGATCATGGAATTGTCCCCCTATGTCAAATCTGATATGGGGGGCCAATCCCATGCATCCCCGGGACTCCAGCATGGACCCCGGTGACTGCCAAAATAGCTCTCTGGGGCTATCGCTGCTGCTAATCCACAGACAGGCTTCTGCCCTCCTGGGGTCTGGGCAGCCCAGTCCCAGGAAGGCAGAACAAAGGATTTCCTCTGAGAGAGGGTGTTACACCCTCTCCCTTTGGAAATAGGTGTTAGGGCCTGAGAGGAGTAGCCTCTCCTGGTCTCTGGGAATGCTTTGAAGGGCACAGATCATGCCCGCCTTGCATAAACCAGTCTACACCAGTTCAGGGATCCCCCAGCCCCTGCTCTGGCGCAAAACTGGACAAAGGAAAGGGGAGTGACCACTCCCCTGTCCATCACCACCCCAAGGGTGGTGCCCAGAGCTCCTCCAGTGTGTTCCAGACCTCTGCCATCTTGAATGCAGAGGTGTGAGGGCGCAATGGAGGCCTCTGAGTGGCCAGTGCCAGCAGGTGATGTCAGAGACCCCTCCTGATAGGTGCTTACCTGGCTAGGTGGTCAATCCTCTTCTGAGGGCTATTTAGGGTATCTCCTGTGGGACTACCAGCAACATTGTAGTGCCTAATCCTGCCGGCTTTCTCAACTGTTTCCTGGTGGTGCATGCTCTGAGGGCTGTCTGCCTTCACCCTGCACTGGAAGCCAAGAAGAAATCTCCCGTGGATCAACGGAATCTTCCCCCTGCTAACGCAGGCACCAAACTTCTGCTTCACTGGTCCTCTGGGTCCCCTCTCATCTTGACGTGCGTGGTCCCTGGAACTCAGGAGCTGGATCCAAGTGACCCCGACAGTTCAGTGGTCCAGCTGTCCAAATTTGGTAGAGGTAAGTCCTTTACTCCCCTCGCCAGACAGTAATCCTGTGTACTGTGTGAACTGCAGCTGCTAGGGCTTCTCTGCACTTTTGCAAGCAATCCTTCATGCATAGCATAGCCCAGGTCCCTAGCACTCCATCCTGCATTGCTCAACTCGCTGAATTGACCACCTGCTTCGTGGGACCCTCCTTTGTAGTGTTGAGACAACCGCCATGCTCAGTTTTCTTGAACCCCTGTTCAAGTGCTTCTGCGGGTGCTGCCTGCTTCTGCATGGGCTCTTTGTGCTGCTGACTGCCCCCTCTGTCTCCTCCTCCAAGGAGTGACCTTGTGGTCCTTCCTGGGCCCAGACAGCACCCATTTTCTTTAACCACGACCTTTGCAGCTAGCAAGGCTTGTTTGCGGTCTTTCTGCGTGGAAACAACTCTGCGTCCTCCAGCACTCCGTGGGACATCTTCTGTGCAAAGGAGACGTTCCTGGCATCTTCCGTTATTGTAGAAACTTCAGCTTCTTCCACCCAGAGGCAGTCATTTTGCACCTTCATCCAGGGTTTAAATGGCTCCTGCCCCCTCTGGACACTTTTGTGACTCTTAGACTTGATCCCCTTCCTTTGCAGGTCCTCAGGTCCAGGAATCCATCTTCAGTGCTTTGTAGTCTGTTGTGGTCTTTGCAGAATCTCCTATCACAACTTTAGTGTGTTTCGGGGGAAGTAGGGTGAATTTATTCCTACTTTTCAGGGCCTTGGGGTGGGGTATCTTGGACACCCTTAGTGTTTTCTAACACTCCCAGCGACCCTCTACACACTACACCTGGGGTCTAGGCCTGGGGACCCTAAGTGGTTCGTGTAGGAAAGTACCATCTTGCCTGGCATGTTACCCCCATATTTCACTGTATATATGTTGTTTTAGTCTATGTGTCACTGGGACCCTGCCAGGCAGGGCCCCAGTGCTCATAAGTGTGCCCTGTATGTGTTCCCTGTGTGATGACTAACTGTCTCACTGAGGCTCTGCTAACCAGAACCTCAGTGGTTATGCTCTCTCTGCTTTCCAAATTGTCACTAACAGGCTAGTGACCAATTTCACCAATTCACATTGGCATACTGGAACACCTTTATAATTCCCTAGTATATGGTACTGAGGTACCCAGGCTATTGGGGTTCCAGGAGATCCCTAAGGGCTGCTGCATTTCTTTTGCCACCCATAGGGAGATCTGACAATTCTTACACAGGCCTGCCAGTGCAGCCTGAGTGAAATAACATCCACGTTATTTCACAGCCATTTACCACTGCACTTAAGTAACTTATAAGTCACCTATATGTCTAACCTTCACCTGGTGAAGGTTGGGTGCAAAGTTACTTAGCGTGTGGGCACCCTGGCACTAGCCAAGGTGCCCCCACATTGTTCAGGGCAAATTCCCAGGACTTTGTGAATTCGGGGACACCATTTCACGCGTGCACTATACATAGGTCACTACCTATGTATAGCGTCACAATGGTAACTCCGAACATGGCCATGTAACATGTCTAAGATCATGGAATTGTCTCCCCCATGCCAGAATGGGGGAGACAATTCCATGATCCCCCGGGTCTCTAGCACAGAACCCGGGTACTGCCAAACTGCCTTGCGGGGTCTCCACTGAAGCCTCTGCTGCTGCCAACCTCTCAGACAGGTTTCTGCCCTCCTGGGGTCCAGGCAGCCCTGGCCCAGGAAGGCAGAACAAAGGATTTCCTCTGAGAGGGTGTGACACCTTCTCCCTTTGGAAATAGGTGTGATGGCTGGGGAGGAGTAGCCTCCCCCAGCCTCTGGAAATGCTTTGATGGGCACAGATACTGCCCATCTCTGCATAAGCTAGTCTACACTGGTTTAGGGATCCCCCAGCCCTGCTCTGGCGTGAAACTGGACAAAGGAAAGGGGAGTGACCACTCCCCTGACCTGCACCTCCCAGGGGAGGTGCCCAGAGCTCCTCCAGTGTGCCCCAGACCTCTGCCATCTTGGAAACAGGTGTTGCTGGCACACTGGACTATTCTGAGTGGTCAGTGCCATCAGGTGATGTCAGAGACTCCTTCTGATAGGCTCTTACCTTTCTTACTAGCCTATCCTCCTTCCTAGGTAGCCAAACCTCCTTTTCTGGCTATTTAGGGTCTCTGCTTTGGGGAATTCTTCAGAAACCGAAAGCAAGAGCTCACCAGAGTTCCTCTGCATCTCCCTCTTCACCTTCTGCCAAAGTATTGACCGCTGACTGCTCAGGACGCCTGCAAAACCGCAACAAAGTAGCAAAGACGACTACTGCAACCTTGTATCGCTTCATCCTGCCAGCTTTCTCAACTGTTTCCTGGTGGTGCATGCTCTGGGGGTAGCCTGCCTCCTTTCGGCACCAGGAGCTCTGAAGAAATCTCCAGTGGGTCAACGGAATCTTCCCCCTGCAACCGCAGGCAACAAAAGACTGCATCACGGTCCTCTGGGTTCCCTCTCAGCACGACGAGCGTGGTCCCTGGAACTCAGCAACTCTGTCCAAGTGACTCCCACAGTCCAGTGACTCTTCAGTCCAAGTTTGGTGGAGGTAAGTCCTTGCCTCCCCAAGCTAGACTGCATTGCTGGGTACCGCGTGATTTGCAGCTGCTCATGCTCCTGTGCACTCTTCCAGGATTTCCTTCGTGCACAGCCAAGCCTGGGTCCCCGACACTCTAACCTGCAGTGCACAACCTTCTGAGTTGTCCTCCAGCGTCGTGGGACTCCCTTTTCTGACTTCGGGTGGACTCCGGTTCACTCCTCTTCTAAGTGCCTGTTCTGGTACTTCTGCGGGTGCTGCTGCTTCTGTGAGGGCTCCCTGACTTGCTGGGCGCCCCCTCTGTCTCCTCATCCAAGTGCAGACATCCTGGTCCCTCCTGGGCCACAGCAGCATCCAAAAACCCTAACCGCGACCCTTGCAGCTAGCAAGGCTTGTTTGCGGTCTTTCTGCGTGGAAACACCTCTGCAAGCTTCTTCACGACATGGGACATCCATCCTCCAAAGGGGAAGTTCCTAGTCCTCTTCGTTCTTGCAAAACACCAAGCTTCTTCCATCCGGTGGCAGCTTCCTTGCACCCTCAGCTGGCATTTCCTGGCCATCTGCCCACTCTCGACACTGTCACGACTCTTGAACTTGGTCCCCTTGTTTTACAGGGACTCAGGTCCAGAAATCCACTGTTGTTGCATTGCTGGTGTTGGTTTTCCTTGCAGAATCCCCCTATCATGACTTCTGTGCTCTCTGGGGGTTGTAGGTGCACTTTACACCTACCTTACAGGGTCTTGGGGTGGGCTATTTTTCTAACCCTCACTGTTTTCTTACAGTCCCAGCGACCCTCTACAAGCTCACATAGGTTTGGGGTCCATTCATGGTTTGCATTCCACTTTTGGAGTATATGGTTTGTGTTGCCCCTATACCTATGTGCTCCTATTGCAATCTATTGTAACTTTACACTGCTTGCATTACTTCCTTTTGCTATTACTGCATATTTTTGGTATTGTGTACATATATCTTGTGTATATTTGGCATCCTCATACTGAGGGTACTCACTGAGATACTTTTGGCATATTGTCATAAAAATAAAGTACCTTTATTTTTAGTATATCTGTGTATTGTGTTTTCTTATGATATTGTGCATATGACACCAGTGGTATAGTAGGAGCTTTGCATGTCTCCTAGTTCAGCCTAAGCTGCTCTGCTATAGCTACCTTCTATCAGCCTAAGCTGCTAGAAACACCTCTTCTACACTAATAAGGGATAACTGGACCTGGCACAAGGTGTAAGTACCTCTGGTACCCACCACAAGCCAGGCCAGCCTCCTACAGTTCGCATTTCACTTTCTTAGTATATGGTTTGTGTTGTCCCTAGGCCTATTGCATCCTATTGTATTCTACAGTGTTTGCACTACTTTTATAACTGTTTACTTACCTGATTTTGGTTTGTGTGTATATTTTGTGTATTTTAATTACCTCTTAAGGGAGTATACCCTCTGAGATATTTTTGGCACAATGTCACTAAAATAAAGTACCTTTATTTTTAGTAACTCTGACTATCGTGATTCTTATGATATAGTGCTATATAATAAAAGTGGTATAGAAGGAGCTTTGCATGTCTCCTAGTTCAGCCTAAGCTGCTCTGCTATAGCTACCTCTATCAGCCTAAGCTGCTAGAACTAATAAGGGATAACTGGACCTGGCACAAGGTGTAAGTACCATCAGGTACCAACTATAAGCCGGGTCAGCCTCCTACAATGCTGACCAGAACCTCAGTGCCTATGCTCTCTCTGTCTTTAAAATTGTCACTGCAGGCTAGTGACCATTTTTCCCACTTCATATTGGCACACTGGAACACCCTTATAATTCCCTAGTATATGGTACCTAGGTACCCAGGGTACTGGGGTTCCAGGAGATCCCTATGGGCTGCAGCATTTCTTTTCCCACCCATAGGGAGCTCAGACCATTCTTACACAGGACTGCCACTGCAGCTTCAGTGAAATAACGTCAACCTTATTTAACACCCATTTTACACTGCACTTAAGTAACTTATAAGTCACCTATATGTCTAACCCTCACTTAGTGAAGGTTAGGTGCAAAGTTACTAAGTGTGAGGGCACCCTGGCACTAGCCAAGGTGCCCCAACATTGTTCAAGGCAATTTCCCTGGACTTTGTGAGTGCGGGGACATCATTACACATGTGCACTACATATAGGTCAATACCTACATGTAGCTTCACAAAAGGTAACTCTGAATATGGCCATGTAACATGTCTAAGATCATGGAATTGTCCCCCATGCCAAATCTGATATTGGGGTGCCAATCCCATGCATCCCCGGGACTCCAGCATGGACCCCAGCAACTGCCAAAATAGCTCTCTGGGGCTATCACTGCTGCTAACCCACAGACAGGCTTCTGCCCTCCTGGGGTCTGGGCAGCCCAGTCCCAGGAAGGCAGAACAAAGGATTTCCTCTGAGAGACGGTGTTACACCCTCTCCCTTTGGAAATAGGTGTTAAGGGCCTGAGAGGAATAGCCTCTCCTGGCCTCTGGGAATGCTTTGAAGGGCACAGATGGTGCCCTCCTTGCATAAACCAGTCTACACCGGTTCAGGGATCCCCCAACCCCTGCTCTGGTGCGAAACTGGACAAAGGAAAGGGGAGTAACCACTCCCCTGTCCATCACCACCCCAGGGGTGGTGCCCAGAGCTCCTTCAGTGTGTCCCAGACCTCTGCCATCTTGAATGCAGAGGTGTGAGGGCACAATGGAGGCCTCTGAGTGGCCAGCGCCAGCAGGTGATGTCAGAGACCCCTCCTGATAGGTGCTTACCTGGCTAGGTGGTCAATCCTCCTCTGAGGGCTATTAAGGGTCTCTCCTGTGGGACTACCAGCAACATTGTAGCGCCTAATCCTGCCGGCTTTCTCGACTGTTTCCTGGTGGTGCATGCTCTGAGGGCTGTCTGCCTTCACCCTGCACTGGAAGCCAAGAAGAAATCTCCCGTGGGTCAACGGAATCTTCCCCCTGCTAACGCAGGCACCAAACTTCTGCTTCACCGGTCTTATGGGTCCCCTCTCATCTTGACGTGCGTGGTCCCTGGGACACAGGAGCTGGATCCAAGTGACCCCGACAATCCAGTGGTCCAGCTGTCCAAATTTGGTGGAGGTAAGTCCTTGCCTCCCCACGCCAGACAGTAATCCTGTGCACTGTGTGAACTGAAGCTGCTAAGGCTTGTCTGCACTTTTGCAAGGAATCCATCATGCACAGCATAGCCCAGGTCCCTAGCACTCCGTCCTGCATTGCGCCACTCGCTGAATTGACCACCGGCTTTGTGGGACCCTCCTTTGTAGTGTTGAGACAACTACCATGCTCAGGTTTCTTGAACCCCTGTTCAAGTGCTTCTGTGGGTGCTGCCTGCTTCTGCATTGGCTCTCTGTGCTGCTGAGTGCCCCCTCTGTCTCCTTCTCCAAGGAACGACCTCCTGGTCCTTCTTGGGCCCAGGCAGCACCCCTTTTCTTTAACCACAACCTTTGCAGCTAGCAAGGCTTGTTTGTGGTCTTTCTGCATGGAAACAACTCTGCGTCCTTCAGCACGCCGTGGAACATCTTCTGTGCAAAGGAGAAGTTCCTGCCATCTTCCGTTGTTGTAGAATCTTCAGCCTCTTCCACCCAGAGGCAGCCATTTTGCACCTTCATCCGGGGTTTAATCGGCTCCTGACCCTCTGGACACTTTTGTGACTCTTGGACTTGGTCGCCTTGCTTTGCAGGTCCTCAGGTCCTGGAATCCATCTTCAGTGCTTTGCAGTCTGTTGTGGTCTTTGCAGAATCTCCTATCACGACTTTAGTGCGTTTCTGGGGAAGAAGGGTGAATTTAATCCTACTTTTCAGGGTCTTGTGGTGGGGTATCTTTGACACCCTTAGTGTTTTCTAACACTCCCAGCGACCCTCTACACACTACACTAGGCCTGGGGTACCTAAGTGGTTCGCATTCCACTTTTTAGTATATGGTTTGTGTTGCCCCTAGGCCTATTGCATCCTATTGTATTCTACAGTGTTTGCACTACTTTTCTAACTGTTTACTTACCTGATTTTGGTTTGTGTGTATATTTTGTGTATTTTACTTACCTCCTAAGGGAGTATATCCTCTGAAATATTTTTGGAACATTGTCACTAAAATAAAGTACCTTTATTTTTAGTAACACTGAGTATCGTGATTCTTATGATATGGTGCTATATGATATAAGTGGTATAGTAGGAGCTTTGCATGTCTCCTAGTTCAGCCTAAGCTGCTCTGCTATAGCTACCTCTATCAGCCTAAGCTGCTAGAACTAATTAGGGATAACTGGACCTGGCACAAGGTGTAAGTACCATCAGGTACCCACTATAAGCCAAGTCAGCCTCCTACAGTGCTAACCAGAACCTCAATGCCTATGCTCTCTCTGTCTTTAAAATTGTCACTGCAGGCTAGTGACCATTGTTCCCAATTCTGATTGGCACACTGGAACACCCTTATAATTCCCTAGTATATGGCACCTAGGTACCCAGGGTATTGGGGTTCCAGGAGATCCCTATGGGCTGCAGCATTTCTTTTCCCACCCATAGGAAGCTCAGACCATTCTTACACAGGACTTGCACTGCAGCCTCAGTGAAATAACACCCACTTTACACTGCACTTAGGTAACTTAGAAGTCACCTATATGTCTAACCCTCACTTACTGAAGGCTAGGTGCAATGTTACTTGGTGTGAGGGCACCCTTACACTAGCAAAGGTGCCCCCACGCTGTCTAGGGCAAATTCCCTGGACTTCGTGAGTGTGGGGACACAATTACACACGTGCACTACATATAGGTCAATACCTATAAGTAGCTTCACAATGGTAAATCCGAATATGGTCATGCAAGGTGTCTAAGATCATGGAATTGTCCCCCCCATTCTAAATCTGATATTGGAGAGCCAATTCCATGCATCCTTGAGGCTCTACCATGGACCCCCAGTACTGCCAAACTATCTCTCTGAGGCTTGTACTGCAGCTAAAGCTGCTGCCACCTCACAGACAGGGTTCTGCCCTCCTGGGGTCTGAGCAGCTCAGTCCCAGGAAGGAAGAACAATGTATTTCCTTTGGGAGGAGGGTGTTACACCCTCTCCATTTGGAAATAGGTGTTACAGGCTTGGGAGGGGTAGCCTCCCAGAGTCTCCGGAAATGCTTTGAAGGGCACAGGTGGTGCCCTCCTTGCATAAGCCAGTCTACATTAGTGCAGGGACCCCGAGTCCCTGCTCTGGCACGAAACTGGACAAAGTAAAGGGGAGTGTCCACTCCCCTGTCCATCAACACCCCAGGGGTGGTGCCCAGAGCTTCTCCAGTATGTCCCTGGCGTTAGCCATCATGTTTTCCTGAGGGGTGGGGACACTCTGGAGATCTCTGAGTGGCCAGTGCCAGCGGGTGACATCAGAGACCCCTTCTGATAGGTGCATACCTAGGTAGATAGCCAAACCCCCTCTCAGGGCTATTTAGGGTCTCTCCTGTGGGTTCCTCTTCAGATTCAGCTTGCAAGACTCCTCCAGGAATCCTTTGCATCCTCTGCTTCACCTTCTGACCGTCGGTCAACCGCAGACTGCTCCAGGAACCACTGTAACTGCAATAAAGTATCCAGGACGACCCCTGTGACCTGCAACTTCAGCTCAAGCCATCACTTGCAACAGTTTCCAAGGTGTGGATGCTGTGAGGACTCCCTGTCTTCACCCTGCACCAGAAGAACCGAAGGAATCTCCCGTGGAGTGACTGAGTCACTTCCCTGCTCCTGCACCCACCTTCCAAGACAACGACCAGCTCTCTGGGACACCTCCCCTGATGACGAGCATGCTCCCTGGAACACAGGTAGTGGACCAACACGACCCAGACTGTCCTAAATTCCAGCTGTCCAAATTTGGAGGATGTAAGAGCGTCCTTCCCGGTTTGCGACAGTACCCCTATGCACTGCATCATCTCTAGTGCCTTGGGCTCCTGTGCACTTCTTCCAAGAATCCTTCATGCACAGTGTAGTCCAGGTCCCCAGCACTCCATCCTGCGACGCACAAGTCGCTGAGTTGTTCTCCTGTGGCATTGGACCTTCTTTTGTTCTGCTGCACCAATCAAAATCTGCACCTTCTTTGTCCCCGTGTCCTGGGACTCCTGTGGGTGCTGCCTGGTCATGTGTGGGCTCTCTCCAGTGTTGGGAGCCCCACTCTGCCTCCTCTATCCGAGTTGAGGTCCCCAGGTCCCTCCTGGGTCCAAGCAGCGCCATTTTGAAGCAAACTGCGACTTTGCTTGAACCCAGGCTTGTTGGACGAATCCAGAGATGCAAAGAGCCTGCATCAAACTTCTCCATGTGGGACATATGTACCACGCAGGAACCCTCAGCCATCCTCTTTGGTGCTCTTCTGCAGACCACTTCTAACCGGAGAATCCTCTTTTGCACCAACTTCTAGGTTGGCAGGGGCTCCTGTCCTTCCTGGAATCTTCTGCGACTTCTGGACTTGGTCTCCTCTCTTCACAGATTTTCAGGTCCAGGAATCCACCATTTGTTGCTTGCAGTCTTGCTTGGTTCTTGCAATAACTCTTGTCACAAATTGTAGTGTGTCCTGAGGAAACTTGCAGTACTTTACTCCTAATTTCCTGGGTTCTGGGGTGGGATATTTTACTTACCTTTGGTGTTTTCTTACACTCCCAACACCCCTTTACACACTACACTTGCCTAGGGGGGAATTCGTGATTTGCATTCCACTTTCTTAGTATATGGTTTGTGTTGCCCTTATGCCTATTGCATTCTATTGTATTTTCACTGTTTGCACTATTCTTTGACTATTTACTTACCTGATTTTGGTCTTGTAGGAGGCTGGCCTGGTTTGTAATGAGTACCTTGGGTACTTACATCTTATACCAGGTCCAGTTATCCCTTATTAGTGAAATGTAGTAGTGTTCTAGCAGCTTAGGCTGATAGAGGTAGCTATAGCAGAGCAGCTTAGGCTGAACTGGGAGACATGCAAAGCTCATGCAATACCACTCATAGTTACACAATACTTATGCACAAGTAAAGACAATACTCAGTGTTACCAAAAATAAAGGTATTTATTTGGGTGGCATAGTACCAAAAATATCTTAGAGACAATACTCCTTCTGGAAGTAAGTATTATACACAATATATACAATAGACACCAAAATTAGACAAGTAAATAGTCATAGAACAATGCAAACTGTAGGAAATCCTATCGAATGCAATGGGACAAAATAGGTCTAGGGGCACCACAAACCATATACTAAAAAAGTGGAATGTGAATCACAAATTCCCCCCTAGGCCAGTGTAGTGTGTGCAGAATCGCTGGGAGAGTAAGAATACAGTAAAGGTAAGTAAATTACCCCAGCCCAGAAAAGCAGGAGTAAAGTACTGCAAGTTTCCTTAGGACATACTAAACCTCGTTTTTGGGATTTTGCAGCAGCCAACCAAGTCTGCAATGAAAAACTGCTGGATTATTGGACCTGAAGACCTGCAAAGCAAGGGGACCAAGTCCAGAAGTTGAAAGAAGGTCCAGGAAGGACAGGAGCCCCTGCCAACCCAGAAGAGGTTGCAAAAGAAGAGTCCCTGGTTAGTCGAAAACTGCAGAAATGCACCCTAGGAAGATGCCAGCGGGTTCCTGCATGGTGTAAAAGATGTCACACGGCGTGAAGATTGTTGCAGATGAGATTTCATGTTGGAAGGTGCCAACAAGCCTTGGCTATGACAAAAGTGCGTTTTTCATCAAAATGGCGCTGGATGGACCTAGGAGGGACCTGGGGACCTCAACTATGTGTCAGGAGGAAGAAGGGGCTCTCAGCACTTTAGAGAGCCCTCAGGATGCCAGCCAGCACCCCCTAAAGCCACAGGATATGGGTTCAAAGGAGGTGCAAAATGCAGTTGATGCAGCACAACAAAAGAAGGTCCCACGTCACCGGAGAACAACTCAGTGAGTTGAGCATCAAAGGGTGGAGTGCTGGGGACCTGGGCCAGGATGTGTATGAAGGAATTTTGCAAATAGTGTACAGAGGCCGCAGGAGGTGAAGAAGACACAATACAAAGGGGTACTGTCATTCTCGGGGAAGGCAAGGTTGTACCTCCTCCAAATTGCAACAGTAGGACCTCAGGACAGACTTTGTTGATGATGTCCACCCTCTGTGTCCTTAGGTGCATGCTCGTTGCCGTGAGAGGAGTCACAGGGAACCGGTCGTCGCCTTGGAAGGTGCCTGCTTGGAGCAGGGGAGTGACTCCGTCACTCCACGGGTGATTTCTTTGGTCGTTCTGGTGCAAGATGAAGACAGGGAGTCCCCAGAGCATGCACACCATGGAAACTGTTGAAGTTGCTGACTTGGAGCTGAGGTTGCTGAAGAAAAGTGTCTCTTGTAGACTCTTTGTTGCAGTTACAGCATTTCTTGGAGCAGGCTGCGGTTGATCCGAGGTCAGAAGAGTCTGAAGTTGTTGCAGAGGATTCCTGAAGGAACTTGCAAGCAGAATCTGAAAATAACCCACAGGAGAGACCCTAAATAACCCTGAGAGGGGGGATTGGCTACCTTATCAGGTATGGACCTATTAGGAGAGGTCCTTGACGTCACCTGCCTGCGCTGGCCACTCGGAGTCCTCCAGAGTGCCTCCACACCTTGCAAAGCAAGACGGCTGAAGGCTGGGACAAACTGGAGGAGCTCTGGGCACCACCCATGGGGTGGTGGTGGACAGGGGAGTGGTCACTCCCCTTTCCTTTGTCCAGTTCCCCCCAGAGCAGGGGACAAGGGGTCCCTGAACTGGTGTAGACTGGTTTATGCAAGGAGGGCACCACCTGTGCCCTGCAAAGCATTCCCAGAGACTGGGGGAGGCTACCCCTTCCCAGCCTGTAACACCTATTTCTAAAGGGACAGGGTGTAACACCCTGCTCTCAGAGAAAATGCTTTGTTCTGTCTTCCTGGGACTGGGCTGTTTGTGAGATGGCAGCAGCTGTAGCTGCAGTGCAAGTCTCAGAGAGCTGGTTTGGCAGTGCTGGGTGTCCATGGTGGAGCCCCCAGGATGCATGGAATTGGCTCCCCAATACCAGATTTGGAATGGGGGGACAATTCCATGAACTTAGACATGTTACATGGCCATATTCGGAGTTACCATTGTGAAGCCACATATAGGTAATGACCTATAAGCAGTGTACGCGTGTAATGGCGTCTCCGCACTCACAAAGTCCGGGGAAATGGCCCTGAACTATGTGGGGGCACCTTTGCTAGTGGAAGGGTGCCCTCAGACTTAGTAACTTTGCACCTAACCTTCAGCAAGTGAAGGTTAGACATATAGGTGACTTATAAGTTACTTAAGTGCAGTGAAAATGGCTGTGAAATAACGTGTGCATTATTTCACGCCATCTTCAATGGCAGTCCTGTGTAAGGGTTTGTGTGAGCTCCCTATGGGTGGCAAAAGAAATGCTGCTGCCCCTATGGATCTCCTAGAGCCCCAATGTGCTGGGTACCTAGGTACCATACACTAGGAACTTATAAGGGGGGTCCAGTATGCCAATTGGAATTGGTAAATGTAGTCACTGGCCTACAGTGACAAATTTAAAAGCAGAGAGAGCATAAACACTGAGGTTCTGATTAGCAGAGCCTCAGAGCCTCAGTGACACAGTTAGGCACTACACAGGCATACACATTAGGCCGCAAACTATGAGCACTGGGGTCCTGGCTAGCAGGATCCCAGTGAGACAGGCAAAACACAATGACATATAGGTTTTTATCTATGAGCACTGGGGTCCTGGCTAGCACAATCCCAGTGACACAGTAAAAACACACTGACACACACAAACAGGCCAAAAGTGGGGGTAACCATGCTAGAAGAGACTACTTTCCTACGCAACCCCCCCCCCCCCAACGAATGACAATAAGGCTAACCCTGGCCAGTTGAGACCTTATTGTCTAAGTGGTGATAAGTGGAGAGTAGATCTGCAATAGAGTGGTTACTCCCTTTATCATCCACTATATGTTTACTTCCCTGTGGGGATGGAAACCACCCTGTTTGGAGATTTTTACCCAACTGTGTGAGTGTAAAATCTCAGAGTTCCTATTAGTATGTTTTAAATTTGGGCAGTGGGATTGGTCCACTGGGCCTATGTCAAATGCAGGAAATGCTAGACAGGGATGCTGTCTCAATAAAGCCATAGCTGGGCAGAAACGTTGTCCATATGGCTGTAAGAGAGAACAGGGTTGCTGTTTCTCTTGAGTTGGAGTAGGGCAGGGATGCTGTCCTATAAGCTCCACACCAGGACAGGGCTGCTGTCCTAAGTGTTTAGAGGTAGTGAGGGCTGCTGCACTAAAGTTTCTCCTGGAGGGTTGAAGGGATGTTCCATGTTTACTAAAATGGTGCAGTTTTGCCCATCTGGATTAGTAGTTCCACAAAAAGATACTTTTATCTCTGGGAGTCCAGCTGTGGTAGCTGATGGCTCCTTTGATACAGGTTCCACTCCAGGAGAGATTTCTCCCACCACAGGAATGGTATCCTTTGTGGCAGGGTGGGGAAAGGATACTTTGATACCCTTCTTATCTGTTGGTGCTGTTGGTGGAGAGGGATCCTGAGATTTCAGGCCTTTTCTCTCCTTTGCTTTTTCATTTCATCAGAAATGAGAGGAAGCAATTCCTCAGGGATACCCAGCATGGATGCATGGGTACTAAATTCTACCTCAGCAGAACCTGAGGCCTCTAGGTCATTCCCTAAGAGACAATCTACAGGTAAGCTAGGTGATACCACCACCTGCTTAGGGCAAGTAACTCCACCCCAACTAAGTTGAAATACAGCTAAGGGGAGAGACTGAGTGGAGTTATTGACATCAGTAACTTGGTACTTCTGTCCAAGGAGGTATTGCGCAGGTGACACCAGGTTTTCAGTCACCAAAGTGAAACTGGCACCTGTGTCCCTGTAGGCCTGGGCATCAACACCATTTGTTAAGATTTACTACCAGTACTTATCCATGTTAAGGGGACACGTAACCAAGGTGGCAAGGACAATGCCACCAGGTGTGACAGAAACTGTCTTGGAGCTGTCTACCCCAGTTTCTAGTATGGTCCCAAAAGTGAACCCAACTACACCTTTAGTTTGACTATTGCCAGTAGTTCCACCACTATTACCACTACTGCTAGGGGCACTAGAGTCTGATATCTTAGTGGTGGTAGACTCAGGGGCTTTACCTGTGCAGGACTTATCCCCTGGCCAATGGCCTTTATTTCTACACACATAGCACCAAGGCTTTTTCTGATTGTGTGAAGAGTTTGAAGAAGATGAAGACGTGTTATCCCCACCCCCAGAGGAGTGTTTTGGACCTGAAGAACGATCTTATCTTTGTGTTTACTTTTAGCCCCATGCTTGACATGAGTGTTTTCAGCATCTTTCTTCTTGCCATCCTTGTCACCTCTGTATGAGCTTTTCTGCTCACACTTGTTCTGACCCATTTGTCTGCCTTCTTTCCCAATCCTTGGGGAGAGGTAAGATCTGAGTCCACAAGAAACTGATGGAACAGGTCAGACACACAATTATTCATGATATGCTCTCTCAGAATAAAGTTATATAGGCTTTCACAATCAGTCACCTTACTGCCATGTAACCAACCTTCTAGGGCCTTCACAGAGCAGTCCACAAAGTCTGTCCAGTCCTGTGATGACTCCTTTCTGGTCTCTCTAAACTTAAGTCTGCACTGTTCAGTGGTAAAGCCCAGACCATCTAAGAGTGCATTTTTAAGAACCTGGTAATTATCTGCATCATCCACTCTGACAATAAGAAGTCTGTCTCTACCTTTGTCAGAGAAGGATAACCAAAGGACAGCAGCACACTGTACATGAAGGACCCTCTGAACTTTACAGGCAATCTCAAGTGCTGCAAACCCCTTGTTGATGTCATCACCATCCTTGTAAGGAGGAACAACTTTGTGCAGATTCCTAGAATCAAATGAAGGTTCCCTAACATTTGAATTTCTAAAACTGCTGCTGCCACCATGGGGAACTAACCCCAAACCCTGCCTCTCTATCTCCACATCCAGGGATTCCCTGTCTAATGCCAACTGCTGAAGCATGAGCTTCAGTCTGGCCTCCTCTAACCTCAGCTTTCTGAGTTCCCTATCTATGGACTGGTCCTCAGAGTTAGAATTATGTGAAGCCTTTGAAACAGAGGTAACATGAGAGTTTGCAGAAGCAGACCTATCTCTAACAGGGGCCACTTTAGTGACCTGGCCTCTACGGGTAAAGGGGGATCTACTTGTGTGTGAACCCTTACCACTACCAGTTATACTAGGGGGCTTGTTGACAGAAAGATCTGTGGAAGGACCCTTTCCAGGATTGTCATCTTGCTCCTCTGAGCTTTCCTGGTTGGAGTTATCCTCTACCTCTTCCTAAGTGCTGATTCCCTGGTCATCCTGAAGGAGGAGATTTAAGAGGTACTCCTTATTGGGGTTCGCCCCAATCCCTAAATTTCTTTCAATGCATATCCTCTTCAATATTTTATAGTTCAATTTAAACTATTCATAGGTAGTCTTGACAGCTCTAGGGGTGGCTTCTACAGAAGACATATTGAAAGAAAAAAAAGTTTAGGAAAGTGAGTAAACAGTAGATTAACAGAGCTAACTTTTTAGAGAAAAGAATAAAACTTTTCAGAACTTTGTAAAAACCTTTGCAAAGTTTAAAGAACCTTTAAGAAAGTTTGAAAATTGTTTCTAGGTGTAAATTACACATGCTCTAAGTATTGGAGCAAGCTTTTCTTGTGAAAAGCACAGGTAACAAAGTGATAAAGCAAGTGCAAGTACTTATCTCACCGCTGCACCTCCAATGTAAGAGGCTGGCCTGGTTTGTAGTGGGTACCTTGGGTACTTACACCTTATACCAGGTCCAGTTATCCCTTATTAGTGAAATGTAGTAGTGTTCTAGCAGCTTACGCTGATAGAGGTAGCTATATCAGAGCAGCTTAGGCTGAACTAGGAGACATGCAAAGCTCATGCAATACCACTTATAGTTACACAGTACTTATGCACAAGTAAAGACAATACTCAGTGCTACCAAAAATATAGGTATTTATTTGGGTGACACAGTACCAAAAATATCTTAGAGACAATACTCCTTCTGGAAGTAAATATTATACACAATATATACACTAGACACCAAAATTAGACAAGTAAATAGAACAATGCAAACAGTAGGAAATCCTATAGAACGCAATGGGAAAAAATAGGTCTAGGCGCAACACCAACCATATACTAAAAAAGTGGAATGTGAATCACAAATTCCCCCCTAGACAAGTGTAGTGTGTGCAGAATTGCTGGGAGAGTAAGAATACAGTAAAGGTAAGTAAATCACCCTACTCAAGAGCCCAGAAAAGCAGGAGTAAAGTACTGCATGTTTCCTTAGGACACATCACACCTCGTTTTTGGGATTTTGCAGCAGCCAACCAAGTCTGCAAAGAACAACTGCTAGATTATTGGACCTGAAGACCTGCAAAGGAAGGGGACCAAGTCCAGAATTTGAAAGAAGTTCCAGGAAGGACAGGAGCCCCTTCCAACCCAGAAGAGGGTGCAAAAGACGAGTCCCTGGTTAGTTGAAGACTGCAGAAATGCACCCTAGGAAGATGCCAGCGGGTTCCTGCATGATGCAAAAGATGTCCCATGGAGTGAAGATTGTTGCAGATGAGATTTTGTGTTGGAAGGCACCAACAATCCTTGGCTACGACAAAAGTGCATTTTTCATCAAAATGGCGCTGGATGGCCCAGGAGGGACCTTGGGGCCTCAACTATGTGTAAGGAGGAAGAGGGGGCTCTCGCACTTTAGAGAGCCCTCAGGATGCCAGCCAGCACTCCCAGAAGCCGCAGAATCTGGGTTCAAAGGAGGTGTAAAATGTGGTTGATGCAGCACAACAAAAGAAGATCCCACGCCGCGGGAGAACAACTCAGTGAGTTGAGTGTCACAGGGTGGACTGCTGGTGCCTGGGCCAGGCTGTGCATGAAGGAATTTTGCAAATAGTGTACAGAGGCCTCAGGAGGCGAAGAAGACACAATACAAAGTGGTAATGTCGTTCTCTGGGAAGTCAAGGTCTTACCTCCTCCAAATTGCGCCAGTAGGACCTCAGGACTGTCTTTGTCAATGATATCCACCCTCTGTGTCCTCAGGAGTATGCTCGTTGGTCCCAGGGTACTGGTCATCGCCTTGGAAGGTGCCTGCTTGGAGCAGGGGAGTGACTCTGTCACTCCGCTGGAGATTTCTTCGGTACTTCTGATGCAGGATAAAGACAGGGAGTCCCCAGAGCATACACACCATGGAAACTGTTGCAGTTGCTGACTTGGAGCTGAGGTTGTTGAAGAAAAGTGTCTCTTGTAGACACGTTGTTGCAGTTACAGTGTTTCTTGGAGCAGGCTGCGGTTGATCTGAGGTTAGAATAGTCTGAAGTTGTTGCAGAGGATTCCTGAAGGAAACTTGCAAGCAGAATCTGAAGAGAACCCACAGGGGAGACCCTAAATAGCCCTGAGAGCGGGATTGGCTACCTTATCAGGTATCAACCTATCAGGAGGGGTCCCTGATGTCACCTGCCTGCACTGGCCACTCAGAGCCCTCCAGAGTGCCCCCACACCTTGCAAAGCAAGATGGCTGAAGTCTGGGACACAATGGAGGCGCTCTGGGCACCACCCCTGGGGTGGTGATGGACAGGGGAGTGGTCACTCCCCTTTCCTTTGTCCAGTTTCCCGCCAGAGCAGGGGAGAATGGGTCCCTGAACCAGTGTAGACTGGTTTATGCAAGGAGGGCACCATCCGTGCCCTTCAAAGCATTCCCAGAGGCTGGGGGAGGCTACCCCTCCCCAGCCTGTAACACCTATTTCCAAAGGGACAGGGTGTAACACCCTGCTCTCAGAGGAAATGTTTTTTTCTGTTTTCCTGAGACTGGGCTGCCCAGACCCCAGGGGGACAGAACCCAGTCTGTGAGGTGGCAGCAGCTGTAGCTGCATTGCAAGCCTCAGAGAGCTGGTTTGGCAGTACTGGGGGTCCATGGTGGAGCCCCTAGGATGCATGGAATTGGCTCCCCAATGCCAGATTTGGAATGGGGGACAATTCCATGATCATAGACATGTTGCATGGCCATATTTGAAGTTACCATTGTGAAGCTACATGTAGGTATTGACCTACATGTAGTGCACACGTGTAATGGCATCCCCACACTCACAAAGTCTGGGAAAATGGCCCTGAACTATGTGGGAGCACCTTTGCTAGTGCGCGGGTGCCCTCGCACTTAGTAACTTTGCACCTAACCTTCAGCAAGTGAAGGTTAGACATATAGGTGACTTACAAGTTACTTAAGTGCAGTGAAAATGTCTGTGAAATAACGTGTGCGTTATTTCATGCCGGCTGCAATGGAATCCTGTGTAAGGGTTGTCTGAGCTCCCTATAGGTGGCAAAAGAAATGCTGCAGCCCATATGGATCTCCTCGAACCCCAATGCCCTGGGTACAAAGGTACCATATACTAGGGACTTGTAAGGGGGGTCCAGTATGCCAATTGAAATTGGTAAATGTAGTCACTGGCCTACAGTGACACATTTAAAAGCAGAGAGAGCAGAAGCACTGAGGTTCTGATTAGCAGAGCCTCAGTGACACAGTTAGGCACTACACAGGCATACACATTAGTCCACAAACTTTGAGCACTGGGGTCCTGGCTACCAGGATCCCAGTGAGACAGGCAACATACACTGACATATAGGTTTTTATCTATGAGCACTGGGATCCTGGCTTGCAGGATCCCAGTGACACAGTAACAACACACTGACACACACTCACAAACAGGCCAAAAGTGGGGGTAACCATGCTAGAAAGAGGCTACTTTCCTACAGGTCTCTTGTGCATATATTGTGTATATTACTTACATCCAGAAAGAGTATTGCCTCTAAAATATTTTTGGCTTTGTGTCACTAAAATAAAGTACCTTTATTTGTGGTAACACTGAGGGCCTGATTACAACTTTGGAGGAGGTGTTAATCCGTCCCAAATGTGACGGATATACCACCAGCCGTATTACGAGTTCCATAGGATATAATGGACTCGTAATACGGCTGGTGGTATATCCGTCACATTTGGGACAGATTAACACCTTCCTCCAAAGTTGTAATCAGGCCCTGAGTATTGTCTTTTATTGTGTATAAGTACTGTGTAACTATAATGGTATTGCAGGAGCTTTGCATGTCTCCTAGTTCAGCCTAAGCTGCTCTGCTACAGCTACCTCTAGACAGCCTAAGCTGCTGTATATATTTTTAATAGTTTAGGCTTTTTAGGACAAGTAAAGTACACATAGCCTGCTTAGGCTCCTCAAAAGCTCTTTGACAGCTGGCTGTCCATAATACCTTTTTGGGCATTGTCGTAAAGGTGAGGTCATTAAGAGGGGCAACAATGGAGCCATAGTTTTTACTGAACCTCCTCTAATACCCAGTGAGGCCAAGAAAGGCTCCGACCTGGGTTAGAGTAGTAGGGGGAGCCCAGTCTAAAACAGTCAGTATCTTCCCCTGTAGTGGTTCAATCTGTACTCCACCAACCAGGTGGCTTAGATAAACCTCTTTCCCCTGCCCTATCTGGCATTTGAAGCCTTGATAGTGAGGCCTGCCTTTTGCAGGGCCTCCAATACCTTCCACAGGTGGACCAGGTGGTTATCCCAGGTAGAGCTAAAAATAGCAATATCATCCAGAAATGCTTCACTGAATGCTTCCAGACCTTGGAGGACTGTGTTCACCAGGCTCTGAAAAGTTGCAGGTGCATTTTTCAGAACGAAGGGTATAACTGTGAATTGATAATGGTCTCCAATGGTTGAAAATGCAGTTTTTGGGTTAGCATTCTCTGATAATTTGATCTGCTAATACCCTGCAGTCAAATCAAAGGTGCTTAGATATTTGATAGATGCCAGTGTATCTATGAGCTCATCTGCCCTGGGTATAGGGTGAGTATTTGTTTTTGTAACTGTATTGAGCCCTCTGTAGTCTATATAAATCCTCATCTCTCTCTTTCCATCTTATAACACCTAGGTCCAATATTTTCTGAACCTCAGATTTAATTCAGTCTCTGACATGGTCAGGATGCTTATAAATCTTACTTTTGACAAGCAAACTGTCTCCAGTATCAATGGTATGTTCCTACCAAGTAGTCTGACCAGGTGTGAGTAAAAAGAGTTCAGAAAATTGGCCTAGGAGGTTCTTGCAGTCCTCCTTTTGCTCTACAGTAAGGTAGTCTGCAAGGACAACTCCTCCACCGAGCCATCAGCTGCAGTGTTGGAGAAGAGGTAAGGGAGAGGGTCACTCTCTTCTTCCTCCCCCTCATTTGTGGCTATGAGTAGGGTCAAATCTGCCCTATTATAGTAGGGTTTAAGGCGGTTGACATGAAGTACCCTGAGGGGACTTCTTGCAGTGCCAAGATCTACCAAATAGGTGACCTCACCCTTCTTTTCCACAATAAGATGTAGTCTACTCCATTTGTCTTGAAGTGCCAATGGTGCCACAGGTTCCAAAAACCACACCTTCTGTCCTGGGAGGTACTCAGTCAGGACAGCCTTTTGGTCATGCCATTGCTTTTAAAGCTCTTGGGTGGCCTAAATATTTTTAGTAAACTTTTTCATGTACTCAGACGTCCTTAATCTTAGGCCAAGCTTGTTTAGGGTGCTTCAAGGGTTACTCCCATTCCTCTTTGACAAGAGTAGGGGGACCCATAACAGGGTGACCAAATAGGAGTTCAATGGGGCTATAGCCCACTCCCATCTGGGGTACCTCCCTGTAGGCAAAAAGGAGGCATGGTAACAGGACATTCATCTCCTTCTAAGCTTTTCAGAGAGTCCCATAATCATACCTTTGAGAGCTTTATTAAACCGCTCAACTAACCCATTTGTTTGGGGATGATAAGGTGTGGTGAACTAGTAGGTTACACCACACTCTTTCCACATTGCTTTCAGGTATGCAGACATGAAGTTGCTACCTCTGTCTGACACCACCTCTTTTGGGAAGCCCAGCCTGCAAAATATTCCCAGAAGGGCCTTTGCCACTGCAGGAGCTGTAGTGGTCCTCTAAGATATTGCTTCCGGGTATCTAGTGGCATGGTCCACTACCAATAAAATGAACCTATTGCCAGAAGCAGTAGGAGGGTCATAGGGGCCAACAATGTCAACCCCTACCCTTTCAAAGGAAACCCCTACCACTGGCATTTGGATCATGTGGGCCTTTGGGGTGCCATCAGTCTTACCACTGGCTTGGAAAGTGACCCAGGAGTGACAAAACTCCTTTGTGTCTTCTGACTTGTGAAGCCAGTGAAAGTGAAGGACCAGTCTGTCCCAGGTCTTGCTTTGCCCCAGATGTCCAGCAAGGGGAATGCCATGTGCTAAAGTCAAAAGAAACTCCCTATACTGCAAGGGAATGACCAATCTCCTGGTGGCACCAGCTTTTGGGTCCCTTGCCTCTGAGTAAAGGAGATTGTTTTTCCAGTACACCCTATGGGTGTCACTGACATCCCCTCCCTCTTGTTTGACAGCTTGCTGTCCTAAACAGTCAAGTGTGTGACAGGTTTGCTGAGCCACAGTTAACTCCTCCCTGGCAGGCCCCTTTGCACCCAAGAGTTCAGCTGTGTCAGCCTGAAGCTCCTCTGGTGTAAGTTCTGCACAGGGAGTAGACTCCTCCTCCTTTAAAGGGGAATCTTCAGTGGAGGGAGGGATAGTGGATACCTTTTTACCCTTTCTACTCCTGGTTTTGGGAAGCTCTTGGTCCATTGTTCCAGGATCCAAGTTTCCCTGTCCTCTTCAACAACAGCCATGGGGTGGCTAAAAGTGTTATTATGGGCATCAGTCACTTGGTACTGATGACCAAGTAGGTGTTGCTCAGGGGCTACCAGTTTTTCAGTCACCATTGTGACACTGGCACCTGTATCCCTGTAGGCCTTAACCTGAACACCATTTATTAGGAGTTGTAGCTTGTACTTATCCATATTAAGGGGACAAGTAACAAGGGTGGCAAGGCCAATGCCACCATCAGAGACTAAAACAGCCTCAGTGGTTTCCCTAACTAAGCCAACCCCTACTACATTACACAGAGTGAGCCCTGCTACACCCTTGGACTGGGTATTTGGTGTTTTTCTTTGGACAAGTACTGTCACTTGCCCAATGGCCTTTGTTTTTACACATATAACACCAAGTATTTTTATTCTGTTGGTTAGAAGAGGATTTAGACCCACCCCCAGAGTATTTTTGGGGCCTGATAAAGACTCCTTTTTTCTACCTTTGTCCCCACCTTTGTCATGTGACTTACCATCTTTCTTCTTGTCTTTGTCACCCCCTGTATGAGCTTTTCTGCTCAGTCTTGTTATAGCGCCATAAAACCGCTTGCAGAGAAGGGTCTCGTAATCCCCAGGTCATGCAGACAAAAAGTGGTGGTGCTGGCGGTCCCACCACAGCACTACTGCTGTGGTTGCAATATGGCAGTCGGACCTCCACCACATCCCTGGTGGTCATTTGACCTACAGGGTCATAATGAGGTCCTAAGTGTGTGAAATATTATGAACTGAATTTAAGAAAACTGGTGCTGCATCCAATGCAGTGCTACTTTTCTGGCCCCCCTTAGTGCCTCCCCAATGCCACCATGTGTGCGCCATAATTAACATACAGTGCACCATGGCGGTAGTTAGGGAACTAGTGTCAAAATTGTCAATACTAGTTTGGCACTTTGCAGAATTAGAGCCAAAACATTTGACACTAATCCTGAAAAACACATTGAGGCTCATTGAAAACAATAGTGTGCCTTCTTTTAATGCCTGCTCTGTGCAGGTGTTAAAAATGCTGCTAAAAATGGTGCAAAGAAATCTTTTAGATTTCATTGTGCCATTTTTTCGGGGGAGTGCCACCCTTGCAAACATTATGCCTTGTGCAGGCATAACGTGGCACACAGGGTTACAAAGTGGCTGAATGCATGCATTGTGCCACTTTGTAAATATGGTGCAGCGTTTTTGCAGAATATTGCCACATTAAAGTTAAAAAAAATATATATATAAGCTGATGTGGCGATATATGGCGCTAGGCCCTATGAAATCTAGGCCTCTGCCGCAATTCATTGCATGTCTCTGGAATACACACAACATGTTTCTGATCAGTCATGATTAGTTCAGGGTTAGCCCGAAGTCCACACTTCTCATTACATTGTGAGATTTTTGGCAAAGTTACCTTTTTTAGCTTGAGCCTATTTGCTGTACCAGTAGATTGCAGGAAATGCGATTTTCTTTATCGTTAAATTTATTTCATGACCTACAAAAAATATTTGTCTCTCTTCCTTCGATGTCCATCTGAGGAATGTTGTATTTTATAATAAAAAATTAATAATGGCATCAGATAGTTTTATTTCGTTTGATAACACTAATAGCACACCCTAAGGGCTGTCTGCCTGCGCTTGAAATATAACTTCTACTGCTATGTGGGTGAGAAAACGTGCATTTAATAAGGAAACACATGTACACAAGCCTTTCCTTAAAGTTGTGTACATGCAGGAATCTATAATTCACAGTAAATGACTATGCACACCTAAATACACTCTTTCAGCGATAAAGCCAAGGAAAAAAGTGCACATGGAAAGCGAAAAGAAATTCTCTTAATTAAACATCAGTTCAAATCTTCCTGAAGGTGGTGCTGTTACTTTTAAAAATATCAGTAGAACATAATTATCTGCTACACATTGTAATACAACCCTGAATATCAAACAAAACAGAAATAATGTTGCTACTTCGGACTGCTCAAAAAAGTAGTCCCATCCACTTGCATTTTTCATTGTAAGAAAAGTTCAGCCCTATATGATCCTAAGAAACTGGTTAAGGTGTCAGTGATACAAAATACATGAATAAGGGAATTAATTAATTTGCATAGTAAGGAAGGTTTCAAAATGAGCAGGGGTAGCTCCTCCATAATAGCTACACCATATCTACAAGGCCATGAAAACCCACAAAAATTGCCGGGCTTGTAAATAAGTCCCCAAATCTGCATATCGGAGGGGTGGAGCACCTAATCCCTAATACAGGAGCTGCCACTGCGGGTGGGGGAGCAGTTGAAGAAAGATTGAAGTCTCTGTGTGTCTGCATGTGTGCGTTGATGTAAAAAAGCGTGTTGGTTCTGTGTGTGCGCGTGCTCGGTTGCTTTCCAGAGTGAGTGACAGATTTAGGACAAGGTGAGTGACCCAGGTTCGGAATGACAAGTGATGAAGACGGAGGGAGTAAAAGGAATATTCAAGTGGTGATTCTCTCCTGCTGTGTTTGGGGGATGCATGGGCAGGGACAAACTCAGGCGTGTGCCAGTGTGACAGACGGGGCAATACAGAATCTGTGACCGGTGGCACGCATCCAAATTTCTCGTGGGTTCAAGTATTCGCCTCTGTGTGTGCCTCCGGAACGACTACTTTTATTTTTTCTCAAGCACGACTAAAACACAACAAAATGAGGCGGGGCGGTATCAAAGACTGAAAAGAAGAAACAACAATGTTGCAACTAGGTCTGCGGTACCTGCATGAGGATCTCATAGTGAAGCACAAACTTCAGGGTCCACAGGTTGCCGATGATGGGCAGCGGAGTGGGTCCGGGGGGGTATCTTCTCCTTAACCACTGAAGCTTGAAGAAATGAGCAACAAGGAGCGCAAAGAACAGACCAAGTGCCAGTTGGGTGAGCAGTGGCATGGTGGGCGCTTGTCTCCGCTCCCAGGTGTCCGTCTATCCTACCTCTGTGTTTAAACCACACACTACCCTTCTCTGCTGCCCTGGTGCCCTTTATTTCTCGTTCACTAATCCTGTGTTTATTCCGAGGTATTTCACTCTCCCCCTCTCTCTAGCTTTCTCCTTTTATTTTGCTCTGCTCGATTGCACGTCTTTCCCTGAACCGAGCTTTCTCATTCTCCTCTCTTTTTATTAGCGCGGCTCTTCCCCAACTCCAGCTTCTTTTTGTGCTTTCTCTTGCTTTGTCGTCCTTCAGTTCCGTGTTTCTCTGTTGCTTTAATTCCTCTGTGTTCGTCCCCAGTGTCAGTCTCCTTCAGTCTTATCCCGCGCAGCTCTCTGGCGCCCTCACAGTAAATAGCTCCGTCTCTTCTCTCCCGTCCCAACTTTCGCGCCTTTATACTCTCAGCAAGTGAGGTATCTATAGTAGAAGTTTTCTAGCTGGTGCCTTTTAATCCACTTTTTTTTATCATCCCGGAAGCTTATCAGCTCTATAAAGAACACTGCTGTTTCATACCGTTGACTTCTTCTGAGGGCGTGCACCTTTGCTGACGATAAACAACATGGTTTCTGGGCACGTGTCCCAGCAGGCAGCTCAAGTGCGTCCACTTACATTTAAATGCACTCCTCATGCACAAAGCATGCTCATTGTGGGTCTTGTCAGAAGAGGTGGCCACAGACATGTTAGTTTAGTGTGGATTTTTCTTAAAGTTGTCCTTTTCTCATCCCACATCAGCTTATCACCTGTGGAACATTTACTGTTGCATCACGGCCCTTCTATCATTTGACCTCCCTAAAGTGCATGAAATTGGACTGGCAATAAAACCTCTCTGGGATCAACTCCAGCGTTTGCTGGCTGTGCCAGATAACCTGACAAATCAAGGGACATTTCATCGAGAAGGTGTGGGTAAGATTCACAAAACTGTTCTAACATGTACATATGTATAGCCGGGGTAAAAACAACATCATTTTGAAATACAGAAAGTGCATGCTACTCACAAAAGGAAAGAAACATTGGGAAAGCCAACAGGTCGCATTGTTTTTAACCCCTCAGCTGGTGGGCCTTTTCCACCCCCCACCGTGCTGAACCCTTGCAGTAGTTTGCGCTTAGGCCTTTATAACTTTTTGTCCACATAAGCTATCCACGCCAAATTTGCGTCCTTTTTTCCCCAACATCCTAGGGATTCTAAAGGTACCCAGAGTTTGTTGGTTCCCCTGGAGGAGACCAAGACATTAGCCAAAATACAGCTAAAATTTATTTATTTTCAGAAAAATTGGAAAAAAGGGCTGCAGAAGAAAGCGTGTGTTTTTTTCCCTGAATATGACATCAACAAAGGGTTTGTGGTGCTAAAATTATCATATTCCCAGATTTCAGGAACAGGCAGACTTGAATCAGAAAAACACATTTTTAAATACAATTTTAGGATTTTACTGGGACATACCCCATGTTTACTATTTCTTGTGCTATCAGCCTCCTTCCAGTTAGTGAAAGAAATGGGTGTGAAACTGTCGGAAAGTACCCTGTTTTTGGCATGTTACCCCCAATTTCTGCCTGATGTCAGTCTGATTTTGACTGTGTCACTGGGATCCTGCTAGTCAGGACCCCAGTGCTTATGGTTTATGGCCTGCTTGTCAGTGTGTTTCACTGTTTTCTAAAATGTCGCTGGAGTCCAGTTAATCAGAACTCCAGTGCTCATGCTCTCTCTGTTTCTAAATTTGTCACTACATACTGGTGACTCAGTATTTCACTCCAAATTGGCATAGTGGTCACCCCTTATAAGTCCTTAGTGTATGGTACATAGGTACCCAGGGCATTGGGTTTCCAGGGGATCCATATGGGCTGTAGCATTTCTTTTGCCATCCATAGGGAGCCCATACAAAGGCTTCCACAGGACTGCCATTACAGCCTGTGTGAAATAGTGCATGCACTAGTTCACAGCCATTTTCACTGCAGCAGGCCACTTATAAGTCACCTATATGTCAGGCCTTCAGACCCTTAAGGCTGGGTGCAAAGTACCTGTGTGTGAGGGCACCCCTGCACTAGCAGAGGTGCCCCCACATTGTCCAGGCCCATTTTCCCAGACTTCGTGAGTGCGGGGACGCCATTTTAAGTGTGCACTGGACATAGGTCAATACCTATGTACAGCACCACAATGGTAATTCCGAATATGGCCATGTAAGGTGTCTTAACAACTGGGAATTGTACCCCAAAACTGATTCCAGTATTGGTTGCAGAACCCCATGCACTCTGGGGGCTCCACAGTCGATCCCCAGTACTGCCATACCAGCCTTCTGAAGTTTCCACTGCAGCCCCAGCTGCTGCCATCTCACAGACAGGCTTCCACCCTCCTGAAGCTTGAGCAGCTCAATCCCAGGAAGGCAGAACAATGCATTTCCTTTAGGAGAGGGGTGTTACACCCTCTCCCTTCGGAAATAGGTCTTACAGGCACAGGAGGGGTATCCTCCCAAAGCCTCTGGAAATGCTTTGAAGGGCACAGATGGTGCCCTCCTTGCATGATCTAGTCTACACCAGTTCAGGGACCCTCAGTCCCTGCTCTGGCACAAAACTTGACAAAGGAAAGGGGAGTGACCACTCCCCTGTCCATCACCACCCAAGGGGTGGTGCCCAGAGCTCCTCCAGAGTGTCCCAGGGTTTTGCCATCTTGGATTCCAAGTTGGTGGGGCACTCTGGGAGCATCTGAGTGACCAGCACCAGCAGGTGACGCCAGAGACCCCTCCTGATAGGTGCTTACCTGGTTAGGTGACCAATCCCCCTCTCAGGGCTATTTGTGGTCTCTCCTCTGGGTTTTCTTCAGATTCAGATTGCCAGACTCCAGCAGGATTTCTCTCCATCCTTTACTTAATCTTCTACTGTTGGACTTTTGCTTATGCGGGGTCATCCCCAGTCTTTTTGCCTCCTGCCTCCTATTTTTTTCTGACCTGTTGCTGTTGGCTTTTGAACTCTGAGCACTTTACCACTGCTAACCAGTGCTAAAGTGCATATGCTCTCCGTGTAAATTGTATGTAATTGGTTTATCCATGATTGGCATATTTGATTTACTAGTAAGTCCCTAGTAAGGTGCACTAGAGGTGCCAGGGCCTCTAAATCAAATGCTACTAGTGGGCCTGCAGCACTGGTTGTGCCACCCACATAAGTAGCTCTGTAATCATGTCCCAGACCTGCCACTGCAGTGTCTGTGTGTGTATTTTTACACTGTAAATTCGACTTGGCAAGTGTACCCACTTGCCAGGCCTAAACCTTCCCTTTTCTTACATGTAAGGCACCCCTAAGGTAGGCCCTAGGTAGCCCCAAGGGCAGGGTGCAGTGTATGGATAAGGTAGGACATATAGTAATGTGGTTTATATGTCCTGACAGTGAAATACTGCCAATTTCGTTTTTCACTGTTGCAAAGCCTGTCTCTCTCATAGGATAATATGGGGGCTACCTTTAAATATGGTTAAAGTGTAGATTCCCCTAGAGAGTAGATGGACATGTGGAGTTTGGGGTCCCTGAACTCACAATTTAAAAATACATCTTTTAGTAAAGTTGATTTTAAGATTGTGCGTTTGAAAATGCCACTTTTAGAAAGTGAGCATTTTCTTGCTTAAACCATTCTGTCACTCTGCCTTGTTTGTGGATTCCCTGTCTGGGTCAGTTTGACAGTTGGTTGTTTTTCACCTCACACCAGACAGTGACACAAAGGGAGCTGGGGTGTAACCTGCATTTCCTGATTAGCCATCTCTGCTAGGAGGGAGGGGTGGAGTGGTCACTCTCATCTGAAAGGACTGTGCCTGACTCTAACAATGCCGGCTCCAACCCCCTGGTGTGTGTCTGAGGCCTTGCCTGGGCAAGGCAGGATTTCACAAGTAGGTGTGAGTCCCCTTTGAAGACAGGTGACTTCAAAGACTAAAATGGGTATAAGAAGGGCACCCAAATCTACAGACTGGAGAAACACTTCTGGAACCAAGAGGAACCTCTGCCTGGAGAAGAGCTGAATAGCTGAGGAAGAAGAGCTGCCCTGCCTGTGACTGTGTTTTGTGGAGCTATCCTGCAGTTGCTGCTTCTGCCAGAGTAAGAGGGCAAAGACTGGACTTTGTGTGCCTTCCATCTTGAGAAGAAATCTCCAAGGGCTTGATCTAGAGCTTGCCTCCTGTTGTTTGAAGTGTCAGGGACAGCAAAGACTTCTCTCTGCCAGCACCTGGAGTCTCTGGAGAGACTCCTACTCTGCCCTGTGGTGCCCATCCAGTTCCTGGGACCCTGAAAGGAGAAGCTGGCAGCCTAAAGACAAGAAAATCCACGCACAGAGCGCCGTGCGGGGAAAAGATTGACGCAAATCTGATCTGCGGCTGAAAAACGACGCTCGCAGGAAACGCGACCGAAAAATCGACGCACGGAGCAGGCGAAACGACGCGCAGCATCGCTGACGGAGGCTGGGAGATCGCAACCTGCGCGGCGGGATTTTCAAATCATCGTGCGGCTGGATTTTTGACTCAAGTACCGCCGTGCGGAGTTATTTTTGACGCACACCCGCCCGTGCGGGGTTATTTTTGACGCACACCAGGTACATTTTCACTCTAGCAGCGCTAGTGTGTTTTTAAAACTACTTAAAGACTCTTTTTGATTTTTAATTAATAACTTGACTTGTGTATGGTGGATTTTTGTCGTTTTGGTCTTGTTTTGTTTAGATAAATATTTCCTATTTTTCTAAACCTGTGTTGTGTCATTTTGTAGTGTTTTCATTAAGTTACTGTGTGTGTTGGTACAAATACTTTACACCTAGCACTCTGAAGTTAAGCCTACTGCTCTGCCAAGCTACCAAGGGGGTAAGCAGAGGATGATTCTCTTTTACCCTGACTAGAGTGAGGGTCCTTGCTTGAACAGGGGGTAACCTGACTGTCAACCAAAGACTCCATTTCTAACATCTACCAACTGATCAACTGCTGACTGCTCCAGGAACTCTACAAAACTGCAACAAAGAAACAAAGGCGACTTCTGCAACATTGTATCTTCAGCTCCTGCCAGCAACTGCAACAGTTTCCAGGTCGTACATCCTCCGAGGTCTGCCTGTCTTCAGCCTGCACCAGAAAACCCGAAGAAATCTCCAGTGGAGTGACGGAGTCACTTCCCTCCTTCATCAGGCACCTCTCGGTAGCGACAATCGGTGGCTTGGGTCCCCTCTCCAGATGACAGGTGTGGATCCAGTGACACAGGTGGTGGACTAAAGTGACTCCAAGAATCCCAACACTCAGCTGTCCAAATTTGGTGGAGGTAAGAGCTTCCCTCCCCATGCAAGACAGTAACCTTATGCACCACATGACTTGCAGTTAACAAGGCTTGTGTGTGACCTTCAAAGACGTTCTTCAGGCAGAGCACAGCTTAGGCCCCCAGCACTCCTTCCTGCGATGCACAGCTTCCTGAGTGGTTCTCCGGCGGCGTGGGAATCCTTTGTGTCCTGCTGCATGGGCCTCCATTTGCCCCTCCTTTGTCCTTGTGCTGTGGGACTCCTATGCATGCTGCCTGGTCTGCTGAGGGCTCTCTGAGTTGCTGCAAGCCCCTCTGCCTCCTGCTCCTGGGTAGAGCCACCAGGCCCCTCCTGGTCCCATGCAGCGCCATTTTCTGCCAACTGCACGTTTTGCATGAGCCAAGGCTTGTTGGTGGAATCCAGCAATGCAAACCAGACTGCTTTCATCCATCTAGCGTGGGGCATCTTCTGCACCAACCAGGAACCCGCACGTCTCTTCTTTGGTGCAATACTGACTTTGTCTTCTCACCAGTGGTTGTCCTTTTTCACCTTCATCCAGGTTAGCAGGGGCTCCTGTTTTCCCTGGTGTTGGAAAATGGGTTATTGGTAAGGGCAGGTAGGTACCTACACCTAGCAACAAGCCACTAACCTCCACCTAGGTACAGTTAGGTCTCAGTAAATTAATCCCAGCTCAACCCTTGGTAGCTTGGCAACGAGTGTCAAGGCTTAACTTAGGAGACAGTGTGTAAAGCATTCAAATATCACAAAACAGTAATCAAATAAAACACAGGAAACAGTTTAAAAATCCAAAACCAATTTATAAAAATAGTTTATATTTTTATCTTTAAAATGACACAAAAACGATTAAAATCGGTTCAGGGGAACCGGAGATATGAATTTTTAAAGAATTATTATTTTTCTAGTGCTTAGAAACAAAAAGCGCCAATCGGGTCATCTGGTTGCACCAGGACCGGGGCAAAGTCAAAGTTTCAGGCCGACCGCGATGGAGCCCTGCTCGGCTACAAGTCGCGGGAGGCCTCGGTTAAAAAGTTACCTTCTGACTTAGTCTTTATTTTGAAGTTTTTCTTCACCGGGACGAACCTGCCAGTTGAATCCGACCTCCTGTAGCCCTTGTCCGGATACGCGATGTGGGTTTCCTCGGTGGTGATTTTTACCTTCGGACTTAGTCGTTTTTTCGAGATGAAAATCCTTCGACCGGGGTAAACCTGGATCTTGATCCGACGTCCGTGGAGCCCTTCTCGGATACGATGGCTGGGAGGTCCCGGTCAACGTTTTACCTTCGGACTTAGTCTCTTTTTCGGATGTTTTTCTTTACCGGGACGAACCACGAAGTCAGGCCGGGTCGCGGCTGAGGCAAGCCGGCTAGAATTTCCGCGGCGGGTCGGTCCCTCTCTGGTGCTTTTTTACAAAATTTGTCAAATCTTCTCCAAACTTCTGGGGCTTCACCCAGATGTTCTTTTAAGGTTCTTTTGGGGTCCACAGCTCACCCCAAGGGTCCAGAAGTTCTGTGATCGTCCTTGGGGGGTGCGGACTTCAACTCCCAGAATGCACCTGGCGCAAACTCCTTTTTGGCCACTGGACAGTGGTCAGCTGGTCACTTTTCAGGAGTTGGTGCAGGGGACTCTGGTTAGCAATTTTTCACCTGTAGCAAACAGGGAGTCCCTCCTTGAACCAGTTGAAGCCAGGCAAAGTCCTTCTTGTGGTGAAGCCCAAGTGTGCAGCTGGTGCAGTCCTTCTGAGTGCAGGTTCCAGGTGCAGGCCAGGGGTCCAGCAGGGCAGTCCTTCTTCTCCTTTAGTTCCTTCTTCTTGAAATTTGGTGGGGATCTGAGGTGTGGGGGCAGGTCTGCCAGTTTTATCCTTGCTCCTGGGTGAAAAGCAGGGGGGTCCTGGTCCTCCAATCAGGTACAGGGTCGTCCCCCTGTGATGACCACTTCCTGGGAAGTGTGGCAAAAATCCATCCCAAAAGGCAACAGTCTCTAAAAATCCAACATGGCTGAATCTGATTTTTGGAGGTTACATCTGGCTGAGCCCACCCACTGGTGTGGCTAAAAATCATAAACACACCCCTCTCCTGCCCTCTCCTAATCTAATCAAGGGGGCACCTAGCTGTCTGGGGTTGCAGGATGTGGGGGTGTTGCTGGGTGCTCCAGATGTCCTTCTCTGCCTTTGAAGACCAGTTTGGCAGCCCTCCCCCTTCCTGCCTCACCATCTGCTGAGGGGAGATTCTCTCCCCCAAGCACATTCCTTTGTGTGAAGCCAGGCCACTTCACACCTCATCAAGGCAGCCTGGCAGAAGCTGCTGCAGGCTGGCCAATCAGAGCACAGCAGCAAAAACAATGCAGAGCTGAAATTGGCAACTTTTTAGGTAAAGTCTAAACTTTTTACCTGAACAAGTTATATTATATCCAACAACTGGAAGTTGTGGGATTTATTACAACAATTAATTTGATACCAAATTCTTGGTAGGTAACATTTAAGGAGACTTTAAAATTTAAAATAAAGTCTGCCCATTCTAGCCTATGAAGGCCATTTACTTCAATGAGGGAAAAACGAATTTGGCTGTTTTTACCTCACCAGGGCTTATAAATCTATTTTTTATAAAGTCCCTGCTTATAGTTACATGGCACCCAGCCCTAGGGGCACATAGGGCACACCTTAGGGGTGACTTATATGTAAAAATAAGGTAGTTTAAGACTTTGGAAGTACCTTTAATTCCAAAGTCGAATTTGCATATAACTTTAATTTAAAAGCAGCCAGCAAGGCAGGCTTGCTTTTAAAATGACACTGGGCACCTCAGCAGTGCACCTAGGTGTGCACCACCTATGCTGTGGTCCCTAAACCTACATGCCCTACCATATACTAAGGACTTATAGGTAGGTTAACTTAGCCAATTATAATTAGCCTAATTTGCATAACCATTTTACACAGAGCACAGGCCCTGGGACTGGTTAGCAGTACCCTTGGCAGCATCAAAGTCAGGAAAACACCAGCAAAAAGAGGAAAATGGGGGCAAAAAGTTATGGGGCCTCTGCAATCAGCCCTGTTTTCTCACACAACCCCCCCCCCAGCCCACACGCCCAGGAGACTCAGCCCAACCCTGGGAGAGTCTTCCTGGCTTGTTAGGCGAGGAAGACAGTGAAGAAAACTGGCTGTCCCTTTGCAGGGCCTACTCTGCCTTATATCCTCCTGTCAGGGTCACTCCCTATGGGTAGTGAAGCCATCCCAACAGTAAAAGGACCCAACTCAAACTGAAACTTTCCTCTAGGGGGGTCTTCCTCCTTTCTCTCTGCCAACTTGGGTAGTGAGGTGCCCACCTCCCCTACTCCAAACTTTGCTAGGGCAACACCTAGCTTACCCAAAGAGGTCACCCAACACTTGAGCAAGCCCACCATGACCAATAGGGTCAGGGGGCCTACTTTGCTATTGGCCCTGGGGTCTGCCTCCCAGGCCAAGTACAGTGCTGCCTGGAAGGCTAGCACCCAGCAGAGGCTACTGACAGCTGTCAGTACCCAGAACCACACCTTAAGCTCTCCACTGACAGGTGGCTGAGCTTCTTTAAGGGCAACTTTGGGGTCCTGGCACCCCTCTTGCTGTCTAGAGTGGGGGGCTACCACCTCCTGTAGCAGACAACCTCCTTCCACTCTCCCTTCTGTCAGTGCAGGGGCAACACCCTGCATCTGGACAGCTGCCTGACTACTCAGGACTTCCTTGGGGTCAGGTGAGGCCTCACCAGTGCCAACTCTGGGCTCCCCCCTTACTGGGGCAGAAGGCCCGTGGCTCCCTGGAACTCTCTTTAAGAGTGGCCTACCCTTCCTTTTCTTCTTTCCTTTTCTTGGGGACCCCTGTCTCCTAACTGTAGGGACTGACTCCCCAGGACTTTGGGTTGGGGGGGCGCCCTGGGCGACCACCCCATCTGTGACTAGACTCACTTCTGGGAGGTCATTGCCCAGGATACAATCTAGGGGAAGGTCAGCACTGACTACCACCCTAATCCAGTCAAGGATACCCTCCCTCTCTAGGGGCACTATGGCTACAGGTTTGGAGGTGACCTCCCCTGTGGCTATCCTGACTTTCTTTGTCTTTCCTGGGACATACATGTCTGGGGTCACTAACCGGTCACTCACTATAGTGTGACTGGCACAGGTGTCTCTCAGGCCAGTGGTAGGGATCCCATTCACTTGAATGTGGTGGAAGTGCCTACTCCCACCCTCAAGGATCACCAGCTTACCATCTGGTCCTGTCTTCCAGCTCAATGCTAGGAGGACTTCATCATCTGAGGAATCCTCCTCTATGGCTACATTGGACAGCCCAGTGCTAACCACCTTCTTTGGACAGGCTGCATCTCCTCTGAAGTGACCTGTCTGCTGACAGTCAAAGCAAGCCCTACTGTCCAAGAGCTTTTTTAACCCTGGGTCTAACTGTCTCTGCTGGTCAGAGTGGGAGTGGGATTTACTCTCCTCCTTCTTAGGGTTCTGGGGTACAGAGGGAGTCTCTGTGGTGGGCTTACCACCTCCCTCCTTAGGTTTTTGGGGACCTGTCCCCCCCTTCTTGGAGTCTCCCCCCTGGGACTTGACAACCACCCTCGTTCTCAACCACTCATCAGCTGCCTCCCCTAGCTCTCTAGGGTTGGTCTGCTTAGAGTCCACTAAATGCTGGCGTAACCTTTCTTGGGTACAATTGGTCAAGATGTGCTCTCTCATGATCAGATTGTATAACCCCTCATAAGTATCTACTTTGTTACCAATAATCCAGCCCTCTAGTGCCTTTAGTGAAATGTCCACAAAGTCAACCCAAGACTGGGTACTGACCTTCTGGGTGTCCCTGAACTTCATTCTATATTGCTCTGGGGTCAGACCAAACTTCTTGGCTAAGCACCTCTTCATACTAGGGTATGAATCTGCCTCCTCCCCCCTTAAGGTCAGAAGCCTATCCCTCCCTGAGTTGGGGACCAACTCCCACAAAAGGGAACCCCAGTATTGAGGCCTAACCCTTCTCATTTGGAGTGCCCTCTCAAAGGCCCCCAGCCACTTATCTATGTCATCCCCCTCTACATAGGCAGGAACCACCCCTTTAGGTAATCTGGGGCAAACTCCCCCACCCATGGACACCTCAGCTTCCTTATCGCTGCCTCCATCTCTTTTCTCTTTGTATGCCCACTTTTTCTTTTCTAGGGCCAGCTTCTCTGCTTCCAAAGCTATGTATGCTAGCTGGGCCTCCAGCTCTCTTTCTCTGATGGATGGGTTCTCTCCTCCTGAAGGGACCCCCTTCCTACCACTAGCTTTGGGTCTGCCCCTAGTAACTGTATTTACTGAGGACCGTTCTTCCTCTTCCTCACTTAGGCTCAGATGCCTTCCCTCCCCTGAGTGGTTAGAGTTAGCATCTTCCCCTTTTTCTTCCTCCTCTGGAGCTTCCTCTGTCACTACCTCTTGGGCCTCAGCCCATGCTGTCAGGGATTTAATCAGGATTTGCTTCCTGAGTTCTGTGGTTGCAGGCAACCCTCTTTCAATACATAACCCCCTAAGCTGGACTACCGTCAGTGTGGGTAGGCTAGCCAGATCAAGCTCCATGGTTCCCTAGTTTTGTGTCAACAAAAACTTTTTGCAAAAATTGGAAACAAGAATTTAGAAAAATTACAAAAATTCAATAATTGAAATTAATCCAAATTAAAAAAAAAAACATTTTTGCACTAGGACAATTTAAAGGATTTTTAATGTGTTTTACTCAAAACTGTAACGTGATATTGAACACAAGTACAGGATCCCGTCGCTGCTTCCAAAAATGTTGGAAAATGGGTTATTGGTAAGGGCAGGTAGGTACCTACACCTAGCAACAAGCCACTAACCTCCACCTAGGTACAGTTAGGTCTCAGTAAATTAATCCCAGCTCAACCCTTGGTAGCTTGGCAACGAGCGTCAAGGCTTAACTTAGGAGACAGTGTGTAAAGCATTCAAATATCACAAAACAGTAATCAAATAAAACACAGGAAACAGTTTAAAAATCCAAAACCAATTTATAAAAATAGTTTATATTTTTATCTTTAAAATGACACAAAAACGATTAAAATCGGTTCAGGGGAACCGGAGATATGAATTTTTAAAGAATTATTATTTTTCTAGCGCTTAGAAACAAAAAGCGCCAATCGGGTCATCTGGTTGCACCAGGACCGGGGCAAAGTCAAAGTTTCAGGCCGACCGCGATGGAGCCCTGCTCGGCTACAAGTCGCGGGAGGCCTCGGTTAAAAAGTTACCTTCTGACTTAGTCTTTATTTTGAAGTTTTTCTTCACCGGGACGAACCTGCCAGTTGAATCCGACCTCCTGGAGCCCTTGTCCGGATACGCGATGTGGGTTTCCTCGGTGGTGAGTTTTACCTTCGGACTTAGTCGTTTTTTCGAGATGAAAATCCTTCGACCGGGGTAAACCTGGATCTTGATCCGACGTCCGTGGAGCCCTTCTCGGATACGATGGCTGGGAGGTCCCGGTCAACTTTTTACCTTCGGACTTAGTCTCTTTTTTGGATGTTTTTCTTTACCGGGACGAACCACGAAGTCAGGCCGGGTCGCGGTTGAGGCAAGCCGGCTAGAATTTCCGCTGCGGGTCGGTCCCTCTCTGGTGCTTTTTTACAAAATTTGTCAAATCTTCTCCAAACTTCTGCGGCTTCACCCAGATGTTCTTTTAAGGTTCTTTTGGGGTCCACAGCTCACCCCAAGGGTCCAGAAGTTCTGTGATCGTCCTTGGGGGGTGCGGACTTCAACTCCCAGAATGCACCTGGCGCAAACTCGTTTTTGGCCACTGGACAGTGGTCAGCTGGTCACTTTTCAGGAGTTGGTGCAGGGGACTCTGGTTAGCAATTTTTCACCTGTAGCAAACAGGGAGTCCCTCCTTGAACCAGTTGAAGCCAGGCAAAGTCCTTCTTGTGGTGAAGCCCAAGTGTGCAGCTGGTGCAGTCCTTCCGAGTGCAGGTTCCAGGTGCAGGCCAGGGGTCCAGCAGGGCAGTCCTTCTTCTCCTTTAGTTCCTTCTTCTTGAAATTTGGTGGGGATCTGAGGTGTGGGGGCAGGTCTGCCAGTTTTATCCTTGCTCCTGGGTGAAAAGCAGGGGGGTCCTGGTCCTCCAATCAGGTACAGGGTCGTCCCCCTGTGATGACCACTTCCTGGGAAGTGTGGCAAAAATCCATCCCAAAAGGCAACAGTCTCTAAAAATCCAACATGGCTGAATCTGATTTTTGGAGGTTACATCTGGCTGAGCCCACCCACTGGTGTGGCTAAAAATCATAAACACACCCCTCTCCTGCCCTCTCCTAATCTAATCAAGGGGGCACCTAGCTGTCTGGGGTTGCAGGATGTGGGGGTGTTGCTGGGTGCTCCAGATGTCCTACTCTGCCTTTGAAGACCAGTTTGGCAGCCCTCCCCCTTCCTGCCTCACCATCTGCTGAGGGGAGATTCTCTCCCCCAAGCACATTCCTTTGTGTGAAGCCAGGCCACTTCACACCTCATCAAGGCAGCCTGGCAGAAGCTGCTGCAGGCTGGCCAATCAGAGCACAGCAGCAAAAACAATGCAGAGCTGAAATTGGCAACTTTTTAGGTAAAGTCTAAACTTTTTACCTGAACAAGTTATATTAAATCCAACAACTGGAAGTTGTGGGATTTATTACAACAATTAATTTGATACCAAATTCTTGGTAGGTAACATTTAAGGAGACTTTAAAATTTAAAATAAAGTCTGCCCATTCTAGCCTATGAAGGCCATTTATTTCAATGAGGGAAAAACGAATTTGGCTGTTTTTACCTCACCAGGGCTTATAAATCTATTTTTATAAAGTCCCTGCTTATAGTTACATGGCACCCAGCCCTAGGGGCACATAGGGCACACCTTAGGGGTGACTTATATGTAAAAATAAGGTAGTTTAAGACTTTGGAAGTACCTTTAATTCCAAAGTCGAATTTGCATATAACTTTAATTTAAAAGCAGCCAGCAAGGCAGGCTTGCTTTTAAAATGACACTGGGCACCTCAGCAGTGCACCTAGGTGTGCACCACCTATGCTGTGGTCCCTAAACCTACATGCCCTACCATATTCTAGGGACTTATAGGTAGGTTAACTTAGCCAATTATAATTAGCCTAATTTGCATAACCATTTTACACAGAGCACAGGCCCTGGGACTGGTTAGCAGTACCCAGGGCACCATCAAAGTCAGGAAAACACCAGCAAAAAGAGGAAAATGGGGGCAAAAAGTTATGGGGCCTCTGCAATCAGCCCTGTGTTCTCACACCTGGACTCTTCAGTGCTTCTTGGACTTGGTCCCCTTCTTCCACAGGTCTTCAGGTCCAGGAACCCATTGTTGGTGTCTTGCAGTCTCTTCGGGTTCTTGCATTATCTTCTATCACGACTTTTAGTGTGTTTTAGAAAACCTACTGTGTTTTACTCCTTCTTTCCTGGGCTCTGGGGTGGGGTATTTTACTTACCTTTGGTGTTTTCGGACACTCCCAGCATCCCTCTACACACTACACTGGCCTAGGTGGGAAACCGACTTTCGCATTCTACTATTTTAGTATGTGGTTTGTGTTTTCCCTAGGTCCATTCCAACCTATTGTGATTTTCACTGTTTGCACTATTTTCTGACTATTTACTTACCTGTTTTTGGTTACTAGTCTATATATTGTGTGATTTACTTTCCTTCTAAGGGAGTGCAGTCTCCAAAGTATTTTTGGCATTGTGTGACTAAAATAAAGTACCTTTATTTTTTTAACACTGAGTATTGTCTTTCATGTGTGTGAGTACGGTGTAACTACAGTGGTATTGCAAGAACTTTGCATGTCTCCTAGTTCAGCCTTGGCCTCTCTGCCTACAGCTACCTCTATACAGCTTGGCTTCTCTACACTGACTACATTTCACTAATAAGGAATAACTAGACCTGGTAGGAGGTGTAAGTACCTTAGGTACCCGACACAAACCAGGCCAGCCTCCTACAGAAACCAATGCGGGATCCCGGACAGCCATACATTTCGGAACAGTAGACAAAATTCTGAATTCCACAGGGGGTCATTTGTGTGGATCCATTAGGTTTTCCTACAGAAAGTAACAGCTAAAATAAAAAAATATTGAAATTGAGGTGAAAAAAGCGCCATTTCCGGCCACGTTTTCTTCTATAACTTTTCCCAGCTATGACCGATTTTTTAAAACAATATACCGTTACGTCTACTGGACTCTTCTAGTTGCGCAGATATATAGGGCTTGTAGGTTCATCAAAAACCCTAGGTACCCAAAGTCAATAAATGAGCTGCGCCTTGCAATGGGTTTTCATTGTATACCGGCAATTCATTTGGTGAAATATAAAGAGTCAAAAATAGGTATCAAGGAAACCTTTGTATTTACGAAATGGGCACAAGATAAGGTGTTGAGAAGCAGTGGGTATTTGCACATCTCTGAATTTCAGGGTCCCCATACTACTAATACAGGGCATTTCTCAAATAGATTTTTTTTTTGCACACTCTCTTACATTTGGAAGTAAAAAGTGTAGAGAAAGACAAGGGACAATAACATTTGTTCACATATTCTGTGTTCCCCCAAGTCTCCTGATAAAAATGGTACCTCACTTGTGTGGGTAGGCCTACTGGCGGCGACAGGAAAACGCAACATGGACACATCACATTTTTATATTGAAATCTAACGAGTTTTTGGGAAAGTGCCTAGTTGGGGATTTTGGCCTCTAGCTCAGCTGGCACCTAGAGAAACCTACCAAACCTGTGCATTTTTTAAAACTAGACACCTAGGGGAATCCAGCATGGGGTGAGTTGTGAGGCTCTCACCAGCTTCTGTTACCCAGAATCCTTTGCAAACCTCAAAATTTGACAAAAAAACACTTTTCCCTCAGATTTCGGTGCTGCAAAGTTCTTGTTTCTGAGAGGAGCCACAAACTTCCTTCCACCCAGCATTCCCCCATGTCTCCCGATACAAATGGTACCTCGCTTGTGTGGGTAGGCCTAGTGCCCGCAACAGGAAATGCCCCAAAACACAACGTGGACACATCACATTTTCACAAAGAAAACTGACATGTTTATTGCAAAGTGCCTAGCTGTGGATTGGTTCCTCTAGCTCAGCCGGCACCTAGGGAAACCTAGCAAACCTATATATGTCCGAAAACTAGGCACCTAGGGGAATTCAGGTTGGGGTGACTTGTGGGGCTCTCACCAGGTTCTGTTACCCAGAATCCTTTGCAAACCTCAAAATGTGGCAAACCCCCCACTTTTTCCTTACATTTCTGTGATGGAAAGTTCTGGAATCTGAGAGAAGCCACAAACTTCCTTCCACCCAGCATTCCCCCCAAGTCTTCCAATAAAAATGGTACCTCACTTGTGTTGGTAGGCCTAGTGCCCGCACCAGGAAACATGCCAAAACGCAACATGGACACATCACATTTTTCCATTGAAAACTGAAATGTTTTTTGGAAAGTTCCTAGCTGTGACGTTTGGTTTCTAGCTCAGTCGGTACCTAGAAAAACCTACCAAACCTGTGCATTTTTAAAAGCTAGACACCTAGGGGAACCCAGGATGTGGTAACTTGTGGTGCTCTTACCAGATGATGTTACCCAGAATCCTTTGCAAACTTCAAAATTTGGCAAAAAAAACACGTTTCCCTCACATTTCGGTGATAGAAAGTTCTGGAATCTGAGAGGAGCCACACATTTCCTTACACCCGGCATTGCACCAAGTCTCCTGATAAAAATGGTACCTCACTTGTGTTGGTAGGCCTAGTGCCTGCCACAGGAAACACACCAAAACGCAACATGGACACCACATTTTTCCATTGAAAACTGATGTGTTTTTTGGAAAGTGTCTAGCTGTGGCTTTTGGTCTCTAGCTCAGCCGATACCTAGAGAAACCTACCAAACCTGTGCATTTTTTAAAACTAGACACCTAGGGGAATTCAGGATGGGGTGACTTGTGGGGCTCTCATCAGGTTCTGTTACCCAGAATCCTTTGCAAACTTCAAAGTTTTGCAAAAAAACACTTTTCCCTCAGATTTCGGTGCTGCAAAGTTCTGGAATCTGAGTGGAGCCACAAACTTCCTTCCACCCAGCATTCCCACAAGTCTCCTGATAAAAATCGTACCTCACTTGTGTGAGTAGACCTAGTGCTTGTGACAGGAAGTGGCCCAAAACACAACGTGGACACATCACATTTTCCCAAAGAAAACAGACCTGTTTTTTGCAAAGTGCCTTGCTGTGGATTTTGTCATCTAGCTCTGCCGGCACCTAGGGAAACCTAGCAAAGCTATATATTTTTTAAAGCTAGACACCTAGCGGAATTCAGAATGGGGTGACTTGTGGGGCATTTTTCCAGGTTCTGTTACCCAGAAACCTTTGCAAACCTCAAAATTTGGCAAAAAAACACTTTTTCCTCATATTTCGGTGATGGAAAGTTCTGAAATCTGAGAGGAGCCACGAATTTCCTTCCACCCAGCATTCCCCAAGTCTCCCGATAAAAATGGCACTTTACTTTTGTTGGTAGGCCTAGTGCCCATGTCAGGAATGGATCACACAACGGTCAATGTTAGACCTTACATGAGGACAACTGTTGCCCCTCGGGTGATCCATTCCTGACGCAGGCACTAGGTACAGGCACTCAAGTGGGGTAGCGTTTTTATCAGGACAGGTGGGGAAACACTGGGTGGTAGGAATTCTGTGGATTCCAGCATATTCCTGTAGTTTGTGTGATGGAAATGCAAGACAAAATTTAGTTTTTATTCAACATTTCACCTTTGCAGGGTATTCTGGGTAAGAAACCTTTGGGGAATCCACTCAAGCCACAACTCTGTGGACTCCCCTGGGTGTCTAGTTTCCAGAAATGTCTGGGTTTGGTAGGCTTCCTTATATTGCCGCCGAGCCCGGGTCCAAAAAAGCAGGTGCCTGCCTTACAAAACCAGGTTGTTTTGTGATAATTAATTTTGATGTCTCCACAATACGATTTGGGAGGTGGAATTTGGAGCTGAACTAATTTGGGGAGCTCCCAAGAGAGCACTCTCTATGTGCTTGCTGCCACATGTACCTACTTTCTGGGTTGGGCTAACCTGTTATTGTCCCGCTTCACAGATTGTGCTTGTGAAGGGACAGCAGGAATGTCCTCATCACCTCCCTCAGAATCACTGGAAGTGGAGTTGTCGGAAAAATCACTCCCAGAGTCTGCGCCTTTGTCCTATCCCTCAGAGACTGTCTCAGTGTCTGCTGTCTCAGTCTGTGATCCTACGTCAGAGCTGTCCTCTATAATCTGAGTTAGGGCTTGAGCAGCAATCATCCAACGAGACGCCATCTCTGCTACTGGCTAAACTCTTGCACTAAAACACTAGCCTATGTAGACATTCACAAAATTGCTGGTGGGTGTGTGTGATGCGTGCAACAGTAAAGGTCACTCACCTTACCTTCACTTCTTCCTTCAATCAGCAAGTATTCTCAAGAAACTAAAAACAATACAAAAAAGACACACTAGTACTTCACCTTGTCACATACCAATCGCCACAGTCTTTAGCGCCTCTGGCGCCCAGTCCAACAATTATTATTGGTGCTCCCACTCCCATGACCTCCTCTTCGGATTCTCTCTCTACCACCCAGCAAAAGTGCCCTTCATCCCTCCATAGCCCCGCTTGCACACACATTTCATTTATATCATAGCGCAGGTAATGGCTGGCTTTACTAATCCACTCAGCTATTTACGTAAAATACAGATTTGCTCTTTGCAGTAGGCATATAAACCTTCTGCTCTACTTTATGGCATCAAAACTGCCACTAGACAAAAGTCAGATCCTTTTGTAGCAGAAACATAATAACAAGAGTTATTTGACTTTTTATTGCTACCTAAAAGCTACAGTTGAAACGCGTCTGTTGAAGTATGTGCATTGCTTTGAAGCCGTAAGCTGCAACTGCAAAAAAACTGGTGGCGAATATATATATATATATATATATATATATATATATATATATATATATATATATATATATACACATATACATATCTATATCAAGATATATATATGCAAAAAAAGAAGAATAGAGCACTCTGGGTAGTTCCCAAATTTCGGTGGAGAGCAGCTCTAGTAAGGAGCACCCTGCAACACCAGCGACACTCTAGATTTGCTCACCTCAAATGTCTTTTTATCTAACAAAGTTTTTAAGCATAGGATCAGCACAGTGCTATCCACGCCGAGCTAGATAGGGACAAAGACTTTTGCCATTTGTACAGCAAAGTCTTTAAGCATAGGTTTGACACAGTGTCAACCTTGCTGAGCTGTAAAATGACAAAAGCCATTTACTACTCCAGGCACAGTATTACAGCTTTGGAGATTATATATATATATATATATATATATATATATATATATATATATATATATTATTTTTTTTTTTTAATAGCTGTAGGGTTTCCCTGGAGGCCATAGTGGCTCCCATGGAAACCATACAACTATTAAAACTGCTCAAGGGCAACCCCCTGTCAATTTAATTAAAAAATATATATATTTTACTATTTTTTTAACCGTTGCAGGGGTGCACTGGCATTTATTTTTTAAAATGTGCCCCTGTGGGGTGGGGGGCATTTTTACAGGTGGCCAACCCCCCCCCCCCCCAAGTGAATTCCCTGGTGTCTAGTGGGTTTTCCTGGCCCTGGATTGCAGTGCAGCTGCGATCTAGAGCCAGGAAACCATTTCAGGAAGGCCTTGTTTAAAAGAGGAGAATATCCCCTTTCAAACGAGGCCTTCCCGAATGGTGGGGAGGCCCGTTTGGGCCCGTTTTCCCCACCGGAGCAGGAAGCGGCCTTACCTCCGCTTCCTGCTCCGGTGTGGAAAACAGATTGTGACGACAGTGTGCATAGCGGCGCACTGATGTCAGAAAGGGGCGGCTGGGAGGTGCGGGAGGAGACACGGAAGCTCTTCCGTGTCTCCAAAGGGGTATTTAAATAACTTAAAAAACCTCCAGTGTGAAGAACCAGAGGATTTTTCAAACCCCTCCCTGGTGTCGGCCACTGGTCCTGACCCGCACCAGGGAGGTAGTGCGGGCATCAGCAAGTGGCCGACGCCCGCACTAAAGAGGTTAAAGAAGCAGTGACATTCAAACATTCGTGCTCTTCAAAAGCTGCAATCAACACTTCACTTGTGCAGATTGCAGTAACTTAAGCTGTCACTAAAAGTCCCACAAGTTAGATGTTACATGAGAATTGCTTGTGGTAAACTTGCGGTAAGTTCTCCATAAATGGACTGAGAGTGCTAACTGCTAGGGTCTACCTTTTAAGATAAGGCTTCTGCTGCAAGTCTAGGATAAGAGGATCTGGTTAGTTATGCATAAGCAATAAAGCACATACATATGCGCACATGTGCGGGCTATGCATGTGAGACTCGTATTGTGGATCCTGGTATCTGCACACAGGTATTCTGTCACAGAAGAGCCTTTTCAAAGATTGATATTAACATTGAGTAGTCCTTACTTAAGGACTCTGGTGCTTTAACATGTTACATGTTATAGGTGAAATCTGCAGAAAAGAATAGTTTCACTCCACTTAGACCTACTGGGTCCAGAGAGGTACCAATTTAGACGTACACATGCACACCAAATGGAGATTACCAGTCCCTAACATCATACATATAATCCTTAATGCGCTTTATAACATGCCAAATTTCCCTGGATGAGTTCATAATCAGATACCAGGCCTTTTGCCTCTATTGCACCAAGTTAATTACTTTGTTCACCAGCTGGAGGATCAAACACTGCCCAACACAAAAGCACCATTAACAGTTCTTGTTCCAAATCCTAGGAAAAGAAGGGGTGGGGAGGAATTCTACATCTGTTAATTAGCTTGTCGCACTGCACCCGGGTTGGAACAGCCGAGACCCACAGAAACAAAGAAAGAGGGTCAACCCTCTGGAGCCAGCACAGAACGGGCTTCCCTATTTAGTTTTGGTGGAAGGGCTCAGGCAGATGTGTTAGCTATGTCCACAGCTAAGACTCTCAGGGAAGTTCTTTTCACAGATAAATTGAAGTCACCATATTGGATTGCCCCTGAAAAGTGTGCAGCAGGGTGGGGAAAGAGGAGAAATTTGGCATCCTAGGAATGGTCTGGGGTGTCAGGCCTGCCAAGTGTGGCCCCAAGAACATTGCCAGTATACCCCCAAAGAGCAAGAAACTGAGGTGGAATAAAAACAAGATGGGAACTTCATGAAGTAGCCCTGGAAGGCTATAAAGTCACGCTTCTAGAAAACTCAGACTTGCCTATACTAAAAGAACAGACGCTCAAGCTCTCGGAACATCTGTAAATTTCATGACAGCAATCTGCCATTTTGAGCACAGCCGCTATGTAAATCCATGCCAGTTTTTTGAGAAGCTGCTTGTTCGGACACTTAGTAGGCAGCATCAGGTTCCAGTCGCTTCTTCGCCTGCGCCCGAAATCTTCTCTTGCCGCACTGAATCATGACCACATTTGACAAACCAGGAGACCGAGAGTGAAGAAAGAAAACAACGAAAGTTAACTTCAGGAATACTTCTAAACTCAGCGACAATGCATAACACACCTGCATAAAAGTGCATTATTTATATAGAACTTACTTTGTACTGTGGAGCACTGGGAGCGCAATTGGCATAAGTTGACCTAAAAGATAAAAGAAGAAACTTTAGTTGCAAATTTGAAAACTAACCTAACATAATTGTCTGTGATGTATGACATGAATATGTTGCACCAACCAGACAGTTATGGATCTTCTGTGTACTGTTTTGTAATGCAATGTGTAGAATTGCATCATTGTTTACTGTGTAACTGAGTAGCTCTTACCAAGTGCTAACACTTCACTAAATCAAAGGAACTTTGCTACATACATGTATTGTAGCAGTAGAACACTTCTGCCACTCGGAGTAAGGAAACTCTGGTATTTACTGTATGATAGGTGGGAAACAACATAATTGATAAGTATATGGTAGGTATTGTGGGTAGACTCTTATTCAAAGACAGCTGGGAAAACACTCAGTAGAACAACAGGAGAGGGAGAGCATCCAAAGCAGGAAAGAGAGAATTTGAAGGCTAGAGATCATGCACAATCCAGAGAACTAGGCATGTGGCACTTTGGAGAGGATTTTAAAGATTTTCCCTGGGCAGGGCCAAGCACCTGGGATTGTTGCACCCTCAAGAATGATATTTTGTTGCGGGGAGGATTTTCATGAGGGGATATGTCGCAGCATGCCGAATCACACTTGAGACTCCCACACCCAGCAGCAAGTGACTCTGGGCCGACATGCTCGACCGGAAGCAGTACCTACTTGAAGTGGAAGTGGCGGGGCTAGGTAAGTGATGTTATTTAATATTTGTTTAAATATTATTTGTATACTTTCCAGTCAGCATTACATCATAGGTAAGTTTACGTGATGTATGAATATCAATCACATGGAAACTCCCACACAAACGATGCAGCAGAGACATGACTGCTATATTTTGTCACAAATAAGATCTGAATGTGACCATATATTCTTTTTAAAGTATTAATGTCTATCAAGTGAAATGTAAAGTGATGCACCCGAGACCCGTATTAATGTGCAGTCACTGTAGGCTAGTGACCTAAAGTCATTTGGGATAGCACCAAAGCTTTAAGTTAAGAAATTCATTTTGATATTTTCTGTTTCTTGATCATGTTAGCTAATAGCTCACACTTAAAGGATAATTCATTTCTTTAGGCAACCCCCGAATTCCACCGATGTATGCTAGAACAATGCAATTCAATGCTATAGTTACTGCCATGATTTTACAAGTTATTTTCCTTCTAAATGCACTAAAACATGAATCCTGATTAAGAATAATTAATGGCAATGTAATTAATTTGATGTTAAGTGATTTAATGTGGTTTAATAAAATGAGCCAATTAATCATATTTTCTTAGCATAGCCAAAGTGACTTACTAGGCCTCTGACTTTGCAGAAACCAGCAGCTGCCTTTCTCTAGCTAAATGACATTTCTTTCAGGATTTTTCACATGGAGTATTAGTTTATTTTCTTTCCAAAATCCCCTTAACACAGAAGTGCTAGCTTGGAAATCAGGTGTCCTATTCTTCTATGCTTTGAAAGCTTGGGAAAATGTCCTTGCATGTAGTACATGGAGAACTATGGACACATTAATACATTTGTTTCAAGCTACGTACAGGAGAAGATGTACCCCCTTTCCCATGTTGGGAATGGGAATCTTAGCTAATGTTGCAGATGTTTAACACGTAACGTCCCCTGATTGGGTGATGGAATCTTTCGACCCTAAATTATGAACTTTTCAGCAAACCTTAATAGTTTTTGGCCTTTAACTTATCGTTACTGGAAGGCTTTCCCCATCTTGGCTCTGCTTTGAGCATATTTCGCTTTCTTCGGTCATGCATTGCCCCTTCCCTATGGACACTTTGTCATTTTTTCTCCTTATGATGATGACCAGAGATTTTGCTGGATCCTTTGCCATTTGTCACTATTTCTGGTAACCACTGCATGGACTCTTGTAGGTATAGAAATCAATGTCTTTATTCCTCAAACCATCCTAAGTAGATTTTTCTTGAGTGGTACTTAAACCTGTGAATACTTTCAAGGCGGCATTTCAAGCAACCCCGCCAGCTACACGTTGCTCTTCGCTGACGACGGCCAAATAGCCAGAAACACGTGTCCGAAGATACGGCACTCGCCGCACCAACTTATGGTGAAAAACTTTTAAAACTCTGTTCAAATTCGTGCTAATGACTGCATTTACCATGATGCCTTGGGGTCACAAATGCTGGAATGGAAGACAGGGTGCTCCCCATTTTGACTGTTGTAATTAAGGCTCCCGTGAGCCTCTGAGCTGACGAGCTCGGGTGAAGCACCTGTGCGCCTTCTTGAGTGGTACTTAAACCTGTGAATACTTTCAAGGCGGCATTTCAAGCAACCCCGCCAGCTACACGTTGCTCTTCGCTGACGACGGCCAAATAGCCAGAAACACGTGTCCGAAGATACGGCACTCGCCGCACCAACTTATGGTGAAAAACTTTTAAAACTCTGTTCAAATTCGTGCTAATGACTGCATTTACCATGATGCCTTGGGGTCACAAATGCTGGAATGGAAGACAGGGTGCTCCCCATTTTGACTGTTGTAATTAAGGCTCCCGTGAGCCTCTGAGCTGACGAGCTCGGGTGAAGCACCTGTGCGCCTTCTTGAGTGGTACTTAAACCTGTGAATACTTTCAAGGCGGCATTTCAAGCAACCCCGCCAGCTACACGTTGCTCTTCGCTGACGACGGCCAAATAGCCAGAAACACGTGTCCGAAGATACGGCACTCGCCGCACCAACTTATGGTGAAAAACTTTTAAAACTCTGTTCAAATTCGTGCTAATGACTGCATTTACCATGATGCCTTGGGGTCACAAATGCTGGAATGGAAGACAGGGTGCTCCCCATTTTGACTGTTGTAATTAAGGCTCCCGTGAGCCTCTGAGCTGACGAGCTCGGGTGAAGCACCTGTGCGCCTTCTTGAGTGGTACTTAAACCTGTGAATACTTTCAAGGCGGCATTTCAAGCAACCCCGCCAGCTACACGTTGCTCTTCGCTGACGACGGCCAAATAGCCAGAAACACGTGTCCGAAGATACGGCACTCGCCGCACCAACTTATGGTGAAAAACTTTTAAAACTCTGTTCAAATTTGTGCTAATGACTGCATTTACCATGATGCCTTGGGGTCACAAATGCTGGAATGGAAGACAGGGTGCTCCCCATTTTGACTGTTGAGAAGACTCTTTACAGATCTTCCAAATGGTGGCATGGTCTATTTTACTTCCTCTTTACTAGCCTTAGTTCGTCTTCAGTTGGGCCAGATATCATTTTCCGAAATTATTTTTGTTCTATTTTGCTTTTTACTTTTTGTCCTCAAATGTGATTGTCCAGCACATGTTAGTTAGTGATAGTGTCCCCTATAGGGTTTTCCCTTTGTTTTGCTAACTAACTTGATGCATTTGAAATAGTTTCCATGTTGAGAAGAGTTGGTCAACGTGTATTCAGTGACCATCAAATCTTGTTGCTATTATTTCTTGTTGCTTGCATTGAATGTTTAGTATGTTTAATGCTGAATAAGCTTTGTTTCTTCCAAAGACTTGAACAACCTATGGTGGTCTTGTATTTCTATAGTCGGGTTTTGAGAATCGTTTACAATAACTTGTGCATTAGTTTGGATTAAACATGCTTGAACTTTATTTTGGTCTTGGTTTTCCTTGTGTAACCACATTGGTCGTATTGTAAACAGACAAGCTCACTAAAACCAGAGAGATCTGCCATACACTGCTGATTGCCAGAGGACTCTAACATACTCCACTCTGCACATCCTAATAATGTCACTGATAAAAAGCAGGAGTATATTGCAATTCATCCTGGCAAACAACCTTACTTTGATAAATAGTAATGGCAATCATAGAAAACAGGACTGTAACACTGCCTATCCAGGCATTTCCTTCACTCTTTCTCCACACTGTTACCTCCTCCAGATCCTTCAGAATGCAGACCGCCTGCCACAACCAACAATGAATTGAGAACATAAAAGGAAAAATTACTGATGCAATAACGGGTCCTGCAGAGCTATTCAGCGATGACAGCTTGCCACAGACTATAAAAATGTCACAATATGAAGGACCCTCACCAACCCTAAAATATTTACTTGATTGTCTGTGTGGTCAACATGCAGATTTTATTTATCAGGTTGTTTTCATGACATTTTTTAATCACAGTCATAATTTAATTATCGGTGCCAGATTCAGATAAAGGCAACTCTTCCCCTTTGACAGACAACAATGAAAGAACAATTATGTAGATTTATTTTAAGACCAAAAATACACAACATACACCACTGATTTGAAACCATTTTTGTAAAATTAAACAGTTGGGGACTGACTTATATGCTCGAGTTATTAGACAGCATTAAGAATCATGGGTCCTTGCTTCTGCCCATGGGTACCCTCCGCCTAGTAGGGTACACCACATTACAGGCTGCAGTGTGCTCTTCAAAACAGGGTCCATATTGACATTCTTCACCCCCGCAAAAAGCTTGAAGGTGAAGCCGCAGAGAAAGCTTGTGAAGGAGAAGAACAGTTCTCTCCTGGCCAACTGCTCCCCCAAAAACATGCGGTGTCCTACAACTAAAAGAGCAAGATTGCTGGGTCGCTTCTCCTACAATTGACCAGGTTAATGCTTAATATGAATAATTTGCAAGGAAATATGGGAGGATGGATGCCCTAGATGTTGGGGTTGTGGGTGAATTGGAGCACAGAGAGGGGAGGCTACTGAGCAATGAATCCTGACCAAAGTTTTGAATGATAAGAGGCTACAGTTTTCTCCACATTCATGTTTTGTGTTTTTGCTTGGACCTCAGGGTATTTCTAAAAATCTTTTTTAGAAGGGAAACTGTCCTGTTAAGGGGAGGCTTTGGTATGCCGTTTACTGCAAAATCCTACTCACAGACTACTTAAGGCAATATTTCAAACTCACCTCTTTTCTTTCGCGTTAATTCCGAACAGCATGCAAGGAACGCAATGTGTTGGTATTGCTAATGTCCATGAGACACACCCTTCTCTCTCAGCCAATGTCTTCATTTTTTCTTTCCCTTATGTTATTTGGGAACATACCACTAATGGCAAAATTACAGGGGCCGCTTGTACTCTTTTTACTGGCCAAAAGCCGAAATGCCATACCACCAGAAGGAGGGAAGTGTTGGGCACCCTGGATGGGGCTTGTGAGATATGTGAACAAAATTCTACAGTTGTCACTATGTATGTACTCTATAGAAAGCTGAACGTGTTTAACAACTTAGGCCTTCCTTATTGTTGGCCCATTTATCCTGATTCAGGTACAAACTGAATTTGTTTTAGAAGTATTTTCATTGAAGTTTGTCACAGAGCACACCAGATAAAACAAAACACAATCAAACTCCCAGGTTGATGCTGCTCTATTATATTAGAGAGTTGTGTGGTAATGTCTGGCAAGTCCAGACCGCAGATGACAAATTGAGAACATTCAGTCCATAATGTCCAAGGGGCCTACAGCATGCCCACTTATCTCCAAATCTTTCCCGGGATTCACTGCTCCCCACGAATCCACCCCAGTCATTCCACCTCCTCAGCAATCCACCCGTCCCAACTTTACAAATTTCCAGGGGCAACCCTGTGCCTGGTAAACTGGTTTCTCTGCCCGCCTGCACCACTCCATATTAGCTTCCCAAGCCTGCAACGTTGGATGAATTGCACAGCCCAAGTATCCTTGCACATCCCTCCTGGCTACCGCCAGTGCCACATTGCAGAGCAGAAGAGCATACATATCCAGCGTCACCTCGTCCCAGATGCCCAGGCAGACCAACTGGGAAGTGATCACCAAGACTTCCCCTACTGCCCCGCAAGTCTACTCTGGACCCCTTCCAGAAAGGACAAACCTGTGGGCACCCCCAGAGTGTGTGCATCATTTTACCCTTCTGCTCACAGCTCCTCAAGCAAAATTCCAATCACACTTCTGCATCACCCGCAACCGCATTTGGCTATAATAGGCCATGTGCAACAGCTTGTATGATTAAAAGATAAGTAATTATTGTTTTTATAATTATTTTTATCAATGGATATGTTTACAGAATTCTTATACATGTGTAATGAATTTTTATTAATGAACACTAGGGTTTGTTTAGATAACATTTTTAAATGGTTTATGGGTTTTTTAGATGAATTATGTATTAAGATTGTGTATGTAGAATGGATGATGCAACGGGTTTGATTAACCAAGCACTTAAATAAATTAAATAAATACAATTTTAAAAAATAAAACAGCTTTAACTGAATAAATCGGAATCCAGCCCAGATAGCCACCTCCCAGGATACCTACATGCTGCTCCCCATTCATCATCCTCCAGGCCCCAAATTGCCCTCCCAGCCATTACGCAGCATCTGCAGCGGGGCACACATACTGCTAAGCAGTGTAGAATAGATATGCAAGACAGCATGCTTGCAAAGTGGAGCAGCCAACGGCCGATATTCCACAAACTGAATTTTCAGTGCAATTTGAGATTACAATTTATTCAAAATTCCAGCACAGACAGGCAATGTTCTGTGCACAACTGTGTGTGGAGAAAACAGCAATATTCCAGGTCTCTACGCTTGGAATTAGAGAAAGGTTACCCCATTACCACATAAGCCCACATTCCAAACTCCAGAGCTCAAAGTAGAAAAGTAATACGTACGTCACACAAGACTAGTGAACCCACAGTATCTGTACTTCACTGGACAGTGTTACTGCACCAAAACACTGGCCAGGGTTCATTTAACTGACCTCTGATAATGCAAAGACCAAGATGGCTCTTCCAGGATCTGACCACTGATGTGGTGGAGTTGGAAGAGGAGTTTAATGTAATCAGCCACAATACTTGCAATTTAAGTATGATGTCTTTATCTCCACAGTACATAATACCATTTTTCAAGTGTGCTGATTGGGCTGACACCAATAGTATTGCGAGCTCTAAGTGACACGTGAGAGTGCCATGTGGGGAGTTATGGAAACTCCACCTGTTAGCATCTAAGTCATAGTTTGGCACAGTTTATGACATGTTAACATAAATAAATAGCCTGTCCGCTTAGGTGGGGCCAGGCACAAATAGTTACCAGTTCTGTTATTGCTGCCCATGTCAACTTTAGCAAAGAAGCTACGTTGGAGACAATAGTTGGCCTATCGAGGGCCGCTCTATTGCCCTTGTCTCCATGGTTTGCCTACTGCTCCCACAATGTCGCCATGTCTGCATTCAGATCAGAGCCCGCAACCTACGGAGGCTGCCTCACCTCACGCAGAGCCACTCCTCAACTACTGCTGTTTGCCTGAGCAGGGCGCGGCCTTCCAATGTCAGCACAGTCTATGCCTCAGCTTGCCAGTGAAGCTCCTATGTTGGCCCCACCCTCTTTCCCAGACCCCAGTAGTTGCCCGTTGGATATCAACTACGGGACATCTAGCTATGTTGGCAGATGAGCCCAGGCTAAAATTGGAACTCACACTGTGCAAGGACACACTGATGTGCCCCAGAGTGACTGGCCTTTTTCACATGGTCCTGCAGCCATCCAGTACAAGCCCTCCTCATTAATGATCAGCTTCCCTCCACTGCACGACCATCAGAGCCACCTGCCATCAGGGGCCAGCTCATCCCATGCACTGCAGACTTGCCAGCACCACACCATGAGCAAGCACAGCACTCGAACCCACACATAAGGTACTATATAGCACTTGCCCCGGCCTAGTGCCATCTTCTTCCTCTTTCAGTCTCACCTAGACTCTAACCACATGTGGCCATCCCACCACTCGGGCCTTTCTCGCTCACGGCTTGCCCCGCCCACTTAAGCAGTGCAATGGAGCATCCCAAGACTCACTTTGCTATAGGGAAGGACAGAGAACAAACAAAGCTCCTACATCCAATGGGATAGGTAGTGCCCAAATTCTCAAAACTGCTACAGAACTGGGGCTACCACATATCTATGCAATACTAAAGAATGCTCTGATGGCACATTGTGAATCCCTCACCAAACCCGATGATGAGCGTTTTCTGCTCCGTCAAGCACACCATACACAGAATGAGTCTTAAGACAGCTTTTATGAAAGCCTTAAGGAACTGGCTACCGCTTGCACCCTACCTGATGACCAAGATTAAATTAGGGTGCAATTCGTCCAAGGCTGCCTGTCAGCCAACCTACGAGAGCAAATCCTTCAAGTCCCTAACTGTCAATGGTTGCAATCCTCACACTGGGATGTTCAAAGGAACTGTGGTAAGGCAAGGTTGTCTCACATGGAGACCACTCTCCAGAGACCCATCAAGAAAGTACCTGTCAATATGGTCAGCTGCTGCTCAACCAAGACAACAAGCAAAAAGCACCCAAACGCCTCTGTCGTGGTGCAGAGAATAGTTCCCCACCCTGGAGACTGCCCTGCAGCAGAAAAGAAGTGCTCAACATGTGGGAAACGGAATCATTTCTCAAAAGTAATTTGCTTCATCCCAAGACAAACAAGGCCTCTGAAAAGGGGCATACATATGGTTGAGTCCAGACTCTACACCGGAAGCGATATTGATGATAACAAACTAAGTTAGTCCATTCATGTCATCCGTGCCGAAGAACAGCAAGGGACACTTTTAGAAATGGGGTCTTTGGTTGGCAGTCAGGTTACCCCCTGTACAAGCAAGGACCCTCACACTAGTCAGGGTAAGTCACACACAATCCAAACTATCCTGTGCCCTCCCTCTGGTAGCTTGGCACTGAGCAGTCAGACTTAACTTAGAAGGCAATGTGTAAAGTAGTTGTGAAATAAATCATACAATTACACCACATAGCACCACACAAATACACCACACAGTGTTTAGAAGAATATGTAATATTTATCTGGTTAAATGCAGGTCCAAACGATCAGAGATGAAATAAGTAAATGTAGAGATATCACTGAAAAGTGATATAAAGTGTCTTAAGTCTTTTTACAGCAAACAAAGTCTCTTTCAAGCACAAAGTACCTGGAAAAATCTCCACAAAGGACCGCAGAGGAGGAGATGCGTGGAAACAAAGGGCTGTGTGTCGATTTCTCGGGCCACACATGGCGATGCGTCATTTTTTTTCTCATGCAGGGACAGCTGTGTGTCGATTTCTGGTGCTCGGTCGTGGATCCTCTTAAGGTTGCGGGGTTTCCAGATGTCCCGGGGATGGTGCGGGGATTTCCTGCACTGGCAGGACAAAGTCACAGGAGCTGCGTTGAGCCAGTGGGCATTGTGTCAATTTTTCTCCCGCATGGCAGGTGCCGCGTCGATTCCTCTCTAGAAGTCGGGCTGCATCGTTCCGGGTCAGCTGTGCATCGATCCAGTGGGCCGTGCGTCAATTTTGCAGTCCCTACGCTGGTGCTGCATCGATCGTCTTGACACAAAGTCAGGCTGCGTCGTTCTGGTTCGGTGTGCGGTAAAACTTTCACTGCGGGACAGGCTGTGCGTCATTTCTGGCAGGGTGTGCGTCAAATTCCACTGCACAAGGAGTCCTTCTTGAAGAGATAAAGGGGGTCATTCTAACCCTGGCGGTCGGCGACCGCCAGGGCTAAAATGACGGAAGCACTGCCAACAGGCTGGCGGTGCTTCCGTGGCCATTCTGACCGCGGCGGTAAAGCCGCGGTCAGAAAAGGGCAACCGGCAGTTTCCCGCCGGTTTACCCCTGGCCCAGGGAATCCTCCATGGCGGCGCTGCTTGCAGCGCCACCATGGGGATTCCAACCCCCTTACCGCCATCCTGTTCCTGGCGGTTTTCACCGCCAGGAACAGGATGGCGGTAACGGGTGTCGTGGGGCCCCCTAACAGGGCCCCACTAAGATTTTCAGTGTCTGCAAAGCAGACACTGAAAATCGCAACGGGTGCCACTGCACCCGTCGCACCCCTTCCACTCCGCCGGCTCCATTCGGAGCCGGCATCCTCGAAGAAGGGGGTTTCCCGCTGGGCCGGCGGGCGGCCTTCTGGCGGTCGCCCGCCGGCCCAGCAGGAAAGCCAGAATGGCCGCCGCGGTCTTTTGACCGCGGTGCGGTCATTCGGCGGTTCCCGCTTGGCGGGCGGCGACCGCCGCCCGCCAATGTAGGAATGACCCCCAAAGTCTTTTTGGTCCTGTGACTTCAGGGAACAGGAGCCAAGCTCTATCCAAGCCCTTGGAGAGCACTTCTTCACCACAGCCTGAGAGCAGCAAAGCAGCAGGGCAACAGCAAGGCAGCAGTCCTTCACAGAAAGCAGCCAGGTGAGTCCTTTGGAAAATAGCTGCGGCTAGGAAATTTGCTGAGGACAATGAGCATCTTCTTAGGAAAAACAAAAAAAGAAGAGACTTATTTATTTGATGTCAGATGAGGAAATGGATGGTGGAGACAATAAGCATCGTCTTAGGAAAACAAAAAAAGAAGAGAACTATTTATTTGATGTCAGATGAGGAAATGGATGATGAGGACAATTATTTTCACCATAACCCAGGAATATTAATGAAGATTGAGAAGAAGTTGAAGATACAGCAAATGAAAAATAGAAGAGGAGTTGTTGTGGGATTATCAGGATGAAACTGTTATCACATAATCTACAGACTGATGGGCATGGCATTATATTTCTAAGTATTGATTTGCTAAATCGAGAAAGACATTGGGGCAGAAATCAATAATGTTCTACTGTTGGTGACAAACTTTGTCCTACACCATGACTGGATATAAAGATGGCTAAATATATGATTGAGAAAGGTCCAATGTAGAGTTTGAAGGAGGCAATTACAATTCTGGGCATGTTTAGTTTGTTATTTGGAATGACTGAGGAAACAGTCTTGAAAGTTTGGATGGCAATGATAAAGCAATTGTGCCATCTAAAAAGGGGAGGTCCAGATTGATGGGGTCCGGATAGGTTGATTGCCATTGCATTAGTAGATTAACCAAAAGCTCAAGGGCTCTTATTTAGAGATCATGTTTGAAGAAATTGAGAAAACAAAATGCAGCTAATTTACCCAGTATTGACAAAGTACAAAATCTGAAGTGGAAAGTGTTTAGCTGCTGTGTTTTTACAATTCCAGCAGATAATAAGGTTGATTTCCTGTTCATGGTCAGTTCTGACCTTAATACCAGTTTAAATACTCATGACGATCTCTGCCTAAGAGGTTGGACGGGATGTGGTGGTTCCCAGGCTGCAACAGGGCCATGCTCATAGAAAGGTAAAGGGAGACAAGGTAGAAACAGTCAAGATGGAGGACAAGTCTCTGGAACAACACCGGTTCGGTATCAGTTCTCATTAATGTTTCACCCTGAAAAAGATAAGAGGGTAGTAGGCGTGTTTCTTCAAGAATGAAACAACAATTATACAGACTGGATATTAAAAATGGTGCAAAGCTGTGTAGTAGAGTTTATTGCACACCTGAATAATAGTTCCCAGACGGGATTTCCTTTCCAAGAGAGGAAAGATGGTTGGTTTCATGGGACGTTTAAGGAGTGATTGAGGAGATGACAGAAAAGGAGCTAGGGTCTTAAAGCAAACAGTTTCTGGTACAAGAAGAAAGGTGTGTATTTCTTAAGTATGAAACAGGTGAGATATTTTCAAAAATTAAAAAATTAAAAGAGGGGCTTGGAAATAGGTTAATTATTGTTAAAAATTCAGATATATTCTATGGTCCTCACACTACAGGGTGGTACAGAGACTGAAAGGGCATTATCTCAGGAGAGATTTAGGTATCGTCACCAAGTGTGATTGAATAGGGAAGCAAAATAGCATATTGTCTAGTGATTGCAAAATACAGAAGTGTGAAATGGCAGATCAATTTTAGGAGAGAAGGTAAATGTAGATGGTGACCAGACAAGAGCTTAGATGTGATTTGGTGGGCCATACACATCCGGATGGGCCATCTTAGGCAGGATGGGAGGGAGGAGATGGCATAGCCTAACACTTACACAGGAAATGGCTGTTTCTTAGCCCCATAAGAAGGGCTGCGTAAACCCTTGTAGTGAGGCTGGAGCCAGGGCAGGAAATGCAGGACCCCTGTGCACTTCAAAGACTTGCCTTTGAGGTCTCCCCTACTTCAAAGGCCAAACTGGGAGTGGGCACTGGATCTCTGACACCACTACGACAGTACAATTTTGGATCTGTGGCTACTCTGCCAGGAAGAATGACTGATGTGCAGCTGCAAGCACTGACACTCTGCTGAACTGCTACTCTGCTAGACTTCTTCCTTGCGGTGCTGACCTGCTGTCCTCCTGCCTGGGAGTTAGAAGGACTGGACCTTCATCTGTCCAACCCACAACCAAGAGTGACTCCAAGGGCCAACTAACTGCCTCCACATTGAAGTCTCAGAGACATAACAGACTTCCAACCTACCTACATCTACACCTGGACTCTGCCATCTGTGTGTCTACCCTATCAAGTGGTGCTACCCCAGTCCTGGACCCTTGGAAGTGGGCTCAAGGTATTTGCGGCAGCTTAAATGATACATTGCTATCGTTTAGTGGATCAGAACTGGCACAGCGCCACTGTTGCGTGGATCAGAACCGGCACATCAACCTTCTTGCATGGATCAGAGTCGACATATAACTTCTTGCGTGGATCGACTTTGGAGCATTGTCTTCTGTAAGTAGCCCATTTTTAGACTTTTTTCACTCAGTGAAATCTCTAAAACCTGCATTTTGCTGGTTGCCGACGTATGGTTGTGTTTACAGTTATACTATTCCACACACAATAACATGGATCTCCCCTTGAAGACTGCAAGGACTGAAGTCCTCTCACGCATGGCTTGATGATGTCGGCATATGTTCCCGCGCATCAAGTGATCCTGTAAAAACAACCCTACACCGGCAAACAGTAAAATGCAGGTTTTAGAGGAAACCCATAGGAACTCAGATGGCACATACTCTTAAAGAAGTAAGTCGGGCAAGGGTGGGGGTCCCAGGGCCATTTCTCTATGGTCTTGTTCTATCAGTTTGTTGAGTAAACAAATGTGAACCATTTAAATGCAGAGAGGTGAGAAAACCACGAAACATGTGAGCTTCTTGCCTTGTTTTACAGAGTGTGACTATAGGGTCCGCTTTTATCTAAAACTCTTTGAGGCTCTAGAATTTGACATAGAAGGTACATTTGTTTTAAAAAAAAACTCCATGTGATTGAACACAATGAGTCCATCATGGTCTTGTTGTTCACATTTGTCACTACAGCATGAGGGCATTGTGTGTCGCCCTGTTGTATCACCCTCTTGCATCAAATCAGTTAGCGTCTCTGCTTGTTTATGTGTACATAGATCTTACCTTCATTCTAGAAGTGCAATGAATTTTACATACAGGGCACTGGTAGAAGAAAGAAAACCTTTTCTAGTTATAATCAAGCCTCTCTTTCTATTTGTTTTTCCTGATTTTTGAGTGAGTCAATGACCCATTTATAGTTTGTGAGGCATGCAAAAATATTGTGGCATGAACAGTTTTCATCGACAATTACTGCACAAGGAGTGTTTGATTAGCAAAACACAGAAATTAGGGATCTATAGTTAGGGATCTCTAATTGTGTTCCAGAAGAAATCCAGATGACCGCCTTTTTTGGCAATTTATAGAGCCTGAACCATGTAGACCTGTTGACTTGGGAGTACACTATAAACTCCAAGCACATATGTTCATATTTTAACCTTGCCAAAATGCCCATTAAAATTAACAATTGCAGAGAACGTAGGACACCTGCAGGTAATTGTACCATAAATTCCTCATTAACATTAAAATTAACAAAGAGATCTACCAATAAGTTGTGGTGAGCCCATCCTGGCGCATTATGTATCATTTGCAGTGTTTTGGGGTTTTGCTGGTGTGTGTAATATCCACATGTCCTCTTGTTGGTCTTCTTAGGCCCTTGTCAGTGCTGGCTCACAAGGTCTCCTCCTTGAATCTGTGACATACTTCTTTACTTGCACGGACCTGACACCCTTCCTTTCAAGATGTGGATTCTTGGCTGCTGCTATTTTTTTTTTTTTTTATTGCTGGCACCTAAAGCACACTGCTGCTTGGTGGCTTGGTGTACTGGCTCTTTTCAACCTTTTGTTGCCTTGACTGGTGATTTTGTTTCTATCACTAGCATTGAAGACACAGCTCCCTGTAGGCTGATGGCTCAATTGTGCTTCGTTTGCCTTGTTCTAAATTAAAATTTTCATTGGATTCTCATTTTCACTCGATGTCCATGCTATTTAACTGGAAGAATAGCTCTGCTGTGCAAAGTTTAAGAGAGTAATTTAGAGAAGAGTGGTGACATGATATTCTTACTACTCTCAAGGGTAGGGCGGGAGATAAAAAAAATAATATTAAAAAAACTTACCTTCACCTTCACGCTCCTCTTCTCTTCTGGTGTTCCAGCATTCACTGGAACACCAGCACAGGGTCCCCGCCAATCCTGCCACTGCTTTCATGCTAAACTGCTTGGACTGCCCCTCTGAAACAACCCTGGCGTCTGTTCAGTTTCTCTAGCCCAGCTGTTCAACACAAATGGGTTGGAGAAACCTAAATGTGCATGTGTGTTTGGCCAGCCTGAGACGGCCGGCCAGACACATATATGCACTCAGGCGCACTTTTTACTCTTCCTCCTCTCCTCTCCCCTCTCCCGTGGCCCATCCCTGCCCCTCCATGGTAAGCTAGTAGCTGTAAAAAAAAAAAAACAATAATTCCATATAATTTTTATTTTGCAGCTCCTGGCTTTTAGAAGGGGGGTGCTCCTTCGCCATTGTGAAGGAGCCTCCCTTGGTGTTCTTACACTCCGCCTAGGGAAAGCACCCTGAAAATGATAATCTCATTAATCACACTCATATTTATGAGAATCCTCAAAGCAACAGTCTTATGAAGGAGAGTCGCATAGTGACCGTCCAGTTAATGACAACCCTGTTTGTTTTAAAAAATACTTATTAGTGATAGTTAATAGACACAGCCCTATTTGTGACCCCCTCAATGCAGAATACTTTACCAACAGTTCCATTTGCGAAAATCCATTTCGTGATAGATAACAATCCAGTCAGTGGCAGGATTCACAGTGGCAGTCTCATTACAGAGTACTGACAGTGACAGTTCTGTTCCTAACACTCTCATCAGTGAGAGCAATATCGGTGACTGTCCCAACAGTGACTGTCCTGTTAATGACAGGCCTACCCAAGTATATGCAACAGTGGCAGTCTTCTTACTGTGTCCTGACAAGGACTGACCATTCATAACAGTCCTCTCCACAAGGTGATTGTAGTGCAAAGCCTAGCTGTGCCTGGTGGTCCTCTTCACTCCTTCTTCTGATTTAAATGGCTTTCATTATAGGATTTTTATCCTGGGCTGTTACTGTATGTCTTTGGTTGTGGTTGCTCTGTTGCTTTTGGGCTTGAGCTTGGCATCATGGCTCTCCTCAACCTCGTGTCCTTAATTTATATTGCTCAGAGTTGCACCTCCTGGTTAACAATGTAAGTAATATTGTGATGAATTCAAGCCTAGTAAGAGAAGTGTTCTCTGAGAACAAGAGTAACCCAAATGTTCACCCGCACTTGGGTTTAAAGCTATCACAAGAACACTGTTGATGTGAAACTCATTTTTAAAATAAAAAATACTGAAGAAAGCGCTGCATCAAGTTAATCGTGTACAAGATAGTTGTTTCAGGACAGTATTCTGTCTGTCAGACATGAATCCATGGTGAACACAAGCAACCAGTACTTAAAGTAACACATTGAATACATGTATTCATGACTACATGAGAAGCAAAATACTTTGCAGTAAAAAGAAAGGGAATTAGGGCCAGATGTACAAAGCCTGTTTGCATTTCTTAGCAGTCCGAATCGGTATTTCGGACCGTTAAGAAATGCAAACTGGGTTTTTCTTATGTAAAAAACCCCTATAAGGAATCACAAATTGCGATTTCTACCTAGTAGAAATCACAATTTGTGATTCCCAGAATAGGAAATACAAATAGGGATTTTCTCTTTGCATTTCCTATTCTGATGTACCCTGCTTTTCCAAAATGCGATTGGGGCATTTTGGAGCTGCAATTACCACTGACTTGAAGCCGGTGGTTAACAGGTGCAATTTTAAAAAAGCACCCCAAGGTGCTTTTTTTAATTGCAATAGAGCACACACATGCCCCTTAGACATATGTGTGCTCTACAGTTGCACCCCTATTTTTGAGGTGCACCAAGGGGGACCTTTTTCCCATCGCCATCCCTGGTTTTGCATTTCCTAAATAGCGATTTCATAATAAAAAAATCGCTATTTAGGAAATGCAATGGGATTTCTTAATACCGATTTCCTAAAAGCGATTCCTAATTTGTACGAATCGCTATTAGGAAATAAGTATCTTTGTACGTAGCATTTAGCATTTTTCAAATAGCGATGTCTATGAAGTCGCAATTTAAGAATTTAAAAATTGCATTTTCATACATATGGCCCTTAGTGACTAGTGCACCCTAAGTGGAATTGACCAACGTCACAGACCAGAGGTAACATCCAAATCATGAATCATTGGTGTATGGTTCATTGTTTCTAGACAGCCATAATACTTTAAGACAGAGGGCCAGATTTACTAGGGCCTAGAGCCTTCTTGCGCCACCCTAGCATAATTTTATTTTTATGTGGCTCAAGTAAGCAATTTTCGCAACCCAAATTCACAAAGTGGCACAATGCATGCATTGCATCACTCTGCGCCCTCTTGCACCACATTATTCCTGAGTCAGGCATAATGTATGCAAGGGGGCATTCCGGCATTAGGAGGCCCACTTAATGGTGCAGTGAAATCTACAAGATTTCACTGCATCGTTTTGGGCATAATTTTTAGTGTCTGCTCAGAGCAGGCATTAAAATTAATCACCCATATTAACCTATGAGCCTCCTTGCTCTTTGCTCCACTAGTGTCAACATTTTTGACACTAGCGGAGCAAATTGCCACAATAGAGCCAACAATTCTGATACTATTGGCCCACCGACCGCCATGGTGTGTCGTATTATAAATGTAGCGCACACATGGTGTTGTTAGGTGGGGCACGGGTGACGTAAGCAAACTGGTGCATTAGTACTGATGCGCCCGTTTCTTATAAATCTGGCCCATACTGTCAACACAAGAAAGTGACTACGTGAGATGAACAATGCAAAGGTATGTCTCTACAAAATGTTGACGATGTTTTGACCAATTATACGATACCAGGGCCTCATCCAGTCAAAAAGAATAACCTGGGGAACTGTTTAAAAAAAAATATATAATAATGTAAAAATGATGCGTTAGGGGACTATATAAAATGTGCCTTATTTAAGTAGGAAAAGGCAGGGGGATACATACTGGTTGCCAACGGAGTAGATGTCTGTCATAAGATGCCTACCACAGAGGAGTAATGATAGGTGCCTGTGGGCCATAGCTCCTACTTTCCTCTACCCTCTCATTACATCATTTGCATTATCTTTTATCCTGTTTCCTACCTATTCTTGCTAGTCTTTCTTTCCTATCTTTGTATTCCTGTTTCCTCCCTGTCTCCCTGTCTCCTTCCTTCCTTTCTGATCTTTCATTCACCTCCCCTGTGTCCATTTTGTCACTCTCCTCTACACTTCCCTCCTTTTGTTCTCCCTCCTTTCTATCTCACCTTCCTTTGGGATGGAGCCCAAACGTACTCTCTCTCACTCTTTTTGTTAGGCATCTATAAATGCCGGGTTCCCAAGTTTGGGGCAGCACCTGCAGAAGTGTTTAAGAAGATGAAACTGTGCTACAGGTCAGTAGTATTCCACTTTAGTAGTAGCATAAGCTGAACTGCTTTTTTATTGGATGACTGCTAGTTTCAGTCATCCAAATACGAAGCATCTCAGTTCAAGATGAACCCTCTGTATTTTGCCTCTGAGGCTGCCTGGCAGCTTCTCTGCTGTAGCCTTGCACTGGTCTCACTGTGTGTGTGTGTGCCTTCAATAGGGGCTCTATTGCACTTCACAAGAGCAACTGCTGTCACCTCAAACCTCGCCCCAAGGACAAACTTGCAATAAATAGTCCCAGAGGGCAGCCTGTTAATGCACTGCAGTTGATGCAGGGCAAGCAGGGTCCCACCCCCTTATGGGCCCTGGTGCAATTGTACAAGCTGCACTGATCCAGTGAAAGTGTTCACTAGACCCTCTGGCATGAAAGACCTAGTCAATGTACCAATATGAAACAGAAAACACTAGTGGACTGCAATCGACCACAACCCCATGAGAATTGTACAAGGTATGTGCATATTAGGTAATGACCAGTCCTGAGACACTTACAGGACTATTAGATAGAACCCAAAGGTAAAGGTAAACGCTCAAGAATACTAGGGAGCTACGAATATATTTTGAAGATGTATTAAAATCAAAACCCTACACAATATGAATGGCAGTTATTATAAAAATAAAATAGGATAGTGGAAATGAGAATTATTAGTAGGCAGAGCAACAGAAACTATTGTGTCATTATGATGGTAGTTTAGATATTGGTGTAATCAATGCCTTGAATCCCTCAGCTAACTAAGCTGAGATTAGCACCAAAAGGGTCCTACCTGAGTTTCGTAGATTGTCTACACCTGCGTACCTTTTCTGAACAACAGAAGCGGTGTTCCATAAGGAGATAGCAGCTACTGTTCTTGTATCACTACCTTGGCAGCTATGTTGTCCTGAGTGGGCAGACAAGCATGTTGGAGGCCTCAATATGCTTTTTTTGTTGCGTTCAGCAAAGAGAGGAGGTTACAGCTACTGCACTACTCTCAGGTAGAGTCCCTGTGTCAAAAACCCTCAGCACCTTAAAATGCTTTGTTTCAGTTTACATAATCTGTCTGAACATTGTTGAATATTTTTAAAATATACAATCAATAGAAAAGCTCTTCAAGCCTTTCGCTTACTTGTTTTCTGTGAACCATTATTTGGTGTTTAAAAGCAATCACTGAAACATCAAGATATCAATTTCTATAAAGTCTTATTAGTTATTCAAAAACAAAAACTAGAAAAACAAAAATGTTAGCCTTGCTTGTAAGAAGTGCACTGTGCACACCCCTCACTGCGTCTGTATGTTTGGCCGGCCGTCTCTGGCCGGCCAAACATACATGCACAGTAGGCTGTCTGCATCCCAGCAAAGCTGTTGCCGGGCTGGAGAGCAAAAGGTACCCAGTCTGCCTGGGAGCGCCCAGCTAGGGTGCTCCCGGCCAGTCCTGACACTGCTTTGGGCACCATTAGTATTGGCCGCAGGGCAGGCTGGGGACCTGTGCCTGCAGCCTTCAGAGGAGCGAGGCGCAGCGCGGAAGCTAAGGTAAGTTTTTAAAAATGTAATTAAATTTTTAAATATTATGTGACCCCGTCCCCCCCATACCTCCATCCACCCAGCCCACGCGTCGCCCTGCCCCCAGGAATCCCCGCGAGCAGCGACTGCTAGAGGCAATGTTTAAAGTGCAACACTTCACAAAGTAGCACAGTGAAAACACAACACAAAAAGGTTCCCACACCAGATTAGGGAAGTAGAGAACATTTTAATAAATAAAACAAGAGCAGAACGACAAAAATATAATCAGTAGTACAGGGAGATAGACAGGTTCAAAGCTTTAAGTGAAAATAGTGCCAAAAAGCACAAAGTGCCAACTGTGGTAATCTGGTTACAGTGGACTGGGATAAAGTCACAAATGCAGGCAGTCCGCAATGGAGTGTGGGCGGCTATAGTGACCCACTTGAGGCAGCAGAACAAGAGTACCTTAAACCTGGTTGCGGAGCATTGCATTGTCCCGTATTGAGTTTGTGTTGCACAGCCGAGGTGATGCAAGATTCAGGGCGAAGATGCATTGCACAGCATTGGTTGCAGGGGGCCAAGAGGCTGCGATGAGCTGTATAAGCCTGTCAAACGGGGGGGATTTCGTGATGTGAAGACCTGTGTTAAGGATACACTAAGCAGTAGTGGTTCAAATGAGCTTGCAGACTACGATGCATCCTGGCACCAGGAAAGTCCATGCAGCAGAAGTGATCTGTCAGTTCTGCTCAAGGTTGTGCTGCACAAAAAGAGATGCTTCAGTTCTTGTGGATCAACAGTTGGGCTGGCAGACCATCTTCAGGCCAATGTCCACGTGTCCACCAATTTGCAAGCGTAGGACAGACAGTTGCAAAGTCTAGGTTTTAGTTACAAATCACTTCCCCTTGGAGTCACTCTGGTGGTCCTGAGTACAGGTCCATTTCTTCTTACCCAGGCAAGAGAACAGCAGAGCAGTAGGTCAGCACGGCAGACACTGGTCTGAAGAGTTGGTGTCTGATGTCAAAGATTTATAACTGGTGCCTTCTTTGAAGTGGGGGACACTTTTAGAGGATTCTTTTTGAAGTGCTCAGGTTTCCTGCCTTCCCTCCTCTGACTCCAGACTAACTACAGGGGGTGTGCAGTCCTTTGTGTTAAGGCATGGCACAGCCTACTCAGGGGTAGGTAGGCCTGTGCCCAGCTCCATCCTCCCATTGTGTCAGTGATGGCCCATTCAGGCGTACCTAAGCTCTGTATTGTGTGGCTTTCTAGGAGGAATAGACAGAGATAAACTGTCAACTGCACCTAGTCGTGGGATACGGAGTCAGGCTGCAGGCAGTAATCAAATTCATGAGACATTTCTTGCAAGGACACTCAGAAAATGACCTAGAATGGTGTATCGATGGTGTATCGATGAAATGTTAACAAAAACTCAGGCAATCTAGATTCGAAGAGGCTCTATTAGAATAGCACTGGATTTATCAGTTAAAGACATCAGCCGTAGGATTAAACAATGACATAGCATGGAGCCAACTACTGGCAAAATGACATCTCTTATGGGAATATGCAGCCAGACCTCAGTTCAAAAAGCCAACACCATTTGTTATGCGGTTACTTAACATGCAATAGAGCTTTCAACACAGGGATTTGGCAGCTCTTTAAATTATTACCAACCCAAAACACTACAACTGTCAAAGGAAAATGGTGTCACACTCTGTCGTTTTTTACACAAGTGGTAGACGTGAAAACCATGATGGCAAACTTCATTACTTTGAGGCCCCGACGCAACTGGAAAACCTGTGTCTTGCTGGGATGATGGCATGACAATCAGCTACAGCGGCTGTTCCAAAGCTCAATATCAGACGTCAGCATTGCCTACTCATTCGGCAACCGGTAAAACCAGCAAAACAGGGAAAAGATAGGCAGCCCTGCCAAGTAACACGCATCAGGTGTTAGACTAACGCATTTCCGTGCTGGTGTCCGCATATTTGCACTAAAATGATTAGTCACCCATACAGAGCTTTCTGATGCCATTGTTGATCACAATGCGCTCTAGGAAGCAAAGTTGTGCACAGCACTTAACCTGCACTTTGCCTCACTGCCCGTAAAGCAATCTGGCCTGTGTGCAGAGCTGTGAACTCGTAGATATGGTTAACCAGGAAAGACAACATTGTTTCAGCCAAAGTCAAATTGTGCTTCCTGCAGTGGTCCCGGCAGCCTCTCTGACGATCCGCTACGTTCTGAGTCTATGAAGGGCAGTTCTTACTTTGCCGGTTGCACACACCCCAAGTCAAAAAGAAAGATCATCCTAGAGTAATTCTGAAGTCATCTGATGACTTAAGCTGAGCTATTCCTGTAATTATCTGGGAAAGTCATCCGAAACCATCCTGAAGTATGTGTATAGGGCGAAATATTTAAATGAGATGACTGTAGAGTCATCACAAGAACTACTCTAGGATGAGTTCCTGATGACTTAATTTGAAAGTGTGTGATGATTGTTTACAATTCCAGGAGTACCAGCTGACAACTTGAGGATTAGTGCAGATTACTACAAAATGATTCCAGGACAATTTGAGAATGACTGTGGATTACTACAAGATGATTCCAGGACAATTTGAGGATTAGTGCAGATTACTACAAAATGATTCCAGGACAATTTGAGGATTAGTGCAGATTGCTACAAAATGATGCCAGGACAATTTGAGGATGAGTGCAGATCAATACAAAATGACTCCAGGACAATTTGAGAATGAGTGTGGATTACTCTTAGATTACTTTATGCCAACTTCAGGATGAGTGAAGTCTGCTCCTTGATGATTATATGAAAATTTTGAGATAAGCGCAGAATATTTCAGGATGACTATCACACATTCAGGATAAGTGCTGATTACTTCAAGGTGATTCTAGGACAACCTGAAGAAGCCTGCAAATTGCTTTAGGATGATTGTGCTGATGGGGGGAAAAAAAAGCCCAGAGCAGCTGAAGGTGTCACACATGTGCCCACTTGTGCCAGCATGGACCTGCATTCCTTTCACACTGGCCAAAGCCAACCGCTTCCTCCCCTATGCTGCGTGGCACCTCTGCCCTGAAGAGCTCTCCGCTAGTCTCCCTCTGTCCCTCCGGGGGGCTGGCATCTGTGTGCCTCCTCGTGTCTCTCAGTCTGCTGTGGGCCTCCATGTTTCACGGAGCTCAGAATCTCTGTGTTAACCGGCACTGCAATGCTTCCCGTTGGCATGTTGAATATGTTCATTCTCGATCTCAACTGAAGAGTAAAGTGCATTCATGGAAAGGAAGCCTGGGCTATACCAGCAGCCTCCTGAAGGGGGGGGGTGTTCCATTAATTGTAAACTTAGAATGGGGCACCAGCACACTCATAATGCTTAATTATTTGTGCTTGGCTTTCATTTTTGTAAGTATCATGGAAGTACAAACTGCTTTATGTACTAAGAAACTTTTGTAATAATGTTCCTTTTTTCCCTGTCTTTGGTTTAGCCCACAGTCCTGGCGCCAAAATCCTTATAGAAACAAATGCTTTGTTGTTGCCGGAAGGGAGGGGGAGGCGCGGAGAGTGTGTGGTGCTGGCCCCATGCTGGCAGAAAGCATTCACACTGCGCAGAGGTGTGAAAATTGAAACGGGAACGCCCCAGAAAAGAATTACTTGTTGTTTGCTGAGAATGAACTTAATCCGGGGCACAATTTGTAGGTGGATGACATGGTAACAAATAACAGCGGTCTATAAGTCACCCTGCTAAATCGTGTAGATGCTGCACATTTATCAGGAAGCGCTGTGTTGCTTTCTATTTTTGAGCCTATTCACACTCTATTTCTCAGATAATTTCCTAATTTTAAATATCTTTTGCGATATGCTGGGATCGCACTATAAAATGGCATGCTTATTCACCACAAATACGCTCATTTTGTTAGTTTCAAATTCAAAGTGACCTGCAGACACACACATCACCGCAGCAGGCACTGTCTTCGTAATCTGCTAGTCATTTATGTCAACAAGCTACATTTAGGTAGGAGACTAGTGATTTTTACAGCAAGTTATAGCACTATTTTAACTTTCTACTGCTTAAAACTATTTGACTTAAATTCTAGTTTAGGAGAAAAATCATGACATAATTATTTGTTGGTAGATAACATTTAGAATGTGCACTACTTAATATTCATAATTTTAACTGCAAAATCTTTATATTTTCTGTAGTGCTGGATCCCTTATGTTTCAATGTGTGTTATCATGTCTAAACAATGGCAGGCGCAGAACATGCTGCACAGTTTTGCATCATTTGCCATTACATTATATATTTATCCTTGCTACATAGTGTAGTACTCCATAGACCATTTGAGTGGCACCTATAAAAGGCATCATTGTCCAAAGGTTCTCATTTAGCCACTTTGGGCAGTGGAAAATAAGAGTCATCGCCATGCTGAGATTCAAACCAGAAGCCTGCAGTTATTCAGTTCACTGCAGCAGGCAATCAGCCTACTGAGCTAGCCTAGAACAACTTGGTAAACACTTAGAGAATGATTGGCACAATTTTCATTGACGTACGAAAAAATGGTCTTCTAAAAGAGCTACGTCCTCACTTAAAATCGGGTGCTAACACAATTTGAAACCAAATTTGAAATCACAGGTTTCATTCAAAATGTGCATACAAGCAAATAAATCTATGAACCTTACACATCGATTTCTCAAGCATATTTCATGCTTATTTGCATGTAGTGTAAAACGTATATACCATCTAAATGGTTTTCAATTAGAAATAATCCACAAATAATTCTGAAACCATGCCACAGGTTAAAACTTTCTAACAAAAGTGAAAACAAAATGATAGTCATGGTCCTGAGGTAATTAGTAACGCATCCTTAAATCATCAGGAAGCATTTCCATTTGTTAGTACTTGGGAAGTAATCTGATAGTCTGTTTTTAAAATAGCCTCAAATCCTCAAGAACCATCCCGTCTCGTGGTGTAATCAGATACTCATTTCAAATCATCAGCAATAATCCCATCTTGTGAAATCATCAGATACTCATTTTCGAGTCATCCTGAAACCATCAAGAACAACCCTAGCTTGCCAAGTAATCGGACAGTCATTTTCAAGTCATCCTCAAATCATCCAGCACACATTTCTAAACTCTGCTGATTACTTCAAGAGCTTGATGATGTCGGATGATGAGAAAATGACTTCTAAGATAGTTTGATGATCATCCAATTACTCTGGGATGGCTTCTAAAGTAATCCTGTTTGACATGGGACAGTAGTGAAAGCAGATTTCTGCCTCTTGCATACTTCCAGGAAGGCAGGCCTGTAAGCATTGATGGCATCAACTGCCGCCGGCCAGTCAGATTAAGTCACTTCACAGCCAGAAGAATTAAAAGCACTTGGGATAATTCCCTTGCTTGCACTAGGGCCAGTGTCTGACACTTTTACCACCGCACTAGTTACAGCAGGCTGTGGTAGGTGCTGGGCCTGATCCTGCACCAGTTCTGAAGATCTCCGCGCTTCTGTCTGTGAAGGGGTGGGGTGCGTTACTTGTCAGTTGATGCTGAAAGATCAGTGAATGTGCCCGCAAAAGGGACTGTGTTTAATGTGAAACTCTAGCAGTCAATCAGTGAGCCGCCCCTGAACTGGCACACTACCCATAATGGTGCTTATATTGTCAGGAGAGTGATGCTAGCTGCAGAACGTTGCTTTTGCAACCCTGGCAGCCAGGCCGTTGCCTGTGTGCAAATCCTGCAGGTGGGCCAGGTCCTCTGCCTGTTCTGCCCCCAAGGGGCCTTGCCAAATACTTTGCTGCTGGGGGCCCGCTAGGGTGACCACCCGTCTGTAATTTTCACGGACTGCCCATAATTTCGCTCTACCGTCCGTTGTCCGTGATTAAAGGCACAACGGACAGCACTTGTCCGTAATTTTAGCCTTTCACCTGAAGGAGAAAGTGCAATTAGGACAGATCAGTTTCCTCAGCTGGATCGAAAGGCAGGGAGTCTCCTGTGCTCTGAGGGAGGGAGGGGCAGACAGGTAAGAAACATGCCTTGTTGCCAGGGTGTCTTCTTCCCTAAAGCAATGCAAAAGCAATGCAAATGTGCTCAACTGGTAAATCTGCAAGTGTAATCTTGAAGCTTTCTGATGATAAAGATATTTCTTCTAGAGAGGTACTCTAATGGCATTCCAAGGTGAGCTGTGGAGTGTGTGTATTATACTGTTATAAAAATTTTTTAGTAGTAGCTATAAAGTATATATTATTCAAATCTGTATTTTAGGAGTACTTTAAAATAAGGGTTTACACGTTCACAGTTATTTCAGGGACCTCAGTACCTCATAGTATTAACAAACAATGGCAAAGCCAACAGGTATTGTTTACGCAAGAGTTATTGGCTTTGCCAATGTGTTTTAGCCATGTTATACACCAGAGTGGCTGCTGTTCAGCATGGCTAACAGTTAGTGGCACAGTGGTGTAGAGTGGCATAGGAGCAGTGGTGCAGAGCACAGTGGTGCAAAGTAGAGAGCAGTTGGGTACAGTGCAGTGGTTTAGAGTGCAGTGGCATGGGGCAGAGTAGAGTGGCCTCAAGTGCAATAGAGTAGAGTGGCATACAATAGAGTGGCAGTAGAGTGGCAGAGAGTGCAGTAGTATAGAGTGGTGCAGTGGCATAGAGTACAGAGTAGACTTGCGTGGCATAGAGTGCAGTGGCGTAGAGAGGTGCAGAGTGGAATAGTGTAGAGTGGTGCAGTGCAGAGATGAGTACAGTGCTGTAGAGTGCAGTGGCATAGAGTGGAGTGATGCAGAGTAGAGTGGCATTGAGTACAGTGGCGGAGAGTGCAATGTTGCAGAGTAGAGTGTCAGTGCAGTGGTGTAGAGTGGCACAGAGAGCAGTGGTGTGGAGTACAGTGGTGCAGAGTAGAGGGCCTTGGTGTAGTATGCAGTTTAGAGTGCATTGGCGTCGAATGCAGTGGCAGAGAGAGGCATGGGGCAGATGAGAGTGGCATAGAGTGCAGTGGCATAGAGTGGCATGGGGTAGAGTAGTGGTGTAGAGTACAGTGGTGCAGAGTAAACAACAGTGTCATACAGTGCAATTGTTTAGAGTGCATTGGTGTAGAGTGCAGTGGCATAGAGTGACATGGGGCAAAGTAGAGTGGAATACAGTGCAGTGGAGTAGAGTGGCATACATAGAGTGGCAGAGAGTGCAGTAGTGTAGAGTGGTGCAGTGGCATAGAGTGCAGAGCAGACCTGTGTGGCATAGAGTGCAGTCACATAGAGTGGTGCAAAGTGGAGTAGTGGAGCGTGGAGCAGTGAAGAGCAAAATATAGTGCTGTAAAGTCAGTGACATAGAGTTGAGTTATGCAGAGTAGAGTGGTATGGAGTGCAGTGGAACAGAGTGTATTGGTGCAGAATGCAGTAGTACAGAGTAGAGTGGTGTAGAGTATAGTGGCAGCCAGTGTGGTGCTGCAGAGTAGAGTGTCAGTGCAGTGCCGTATAGTGCATTTGTTTAGAGTGCATTGGCGTAGAGTGCTTTGAAGTAGAGTGCAATGGTTTAGAGTGCAGTGAGACAGAGTGGCATAGAGTGCAGTGGCGTGGAATAGATTGTTTCAGAATAGAGTGCAGTGGCATAGAGTGGAGAGGTGTAGGGGAGAGTGCAGTGGCATAGAATGCAGTGGCACAGAGTGCAGTGGCGTAAAGTTGATTGTTTCACAGTAGAGTGAAGTGGCTTAGTGTGGAGAGGTGCAGGGTAGAGTGGAGTTGTATAGAGTGGCATAGAGTGTGATGGCATAGAGTAAAGTGGTGTAGAGTGCCATGGCATAGAGTAGATTAGAGTGACGTACAGTGTATTGATGTAGAGTACAAGGTCATAGAGTTGAGTGTTATAGAGTAAAGTGCGCTAGCACAGAGTGTATTAACATAGAGTGCAGTAGCGTACAGTGCAGTGTTGCAGAGTGGCATAGAGTGGAGTTGTGTGGACTAGATTGGTGCTGCCTAGACTGGAGGGGTATAGTGTGCAGAGGCACAGAGCGCAGTGGTGTAGAGAGGCGTAAAGTACATTGACATAGAGTAGAGTGGTACAGAGTAGAGTAGAGAGACGTAGAGTGAAGTATCATAGAGTGCAGTGGCATAGAGTGGAGTGGAGAAGAGTGCAGTGTCCCACAGTGTACTGACATGGAGTGTTGTAAAGTGGAGTGATACAGAATAGGGTGCAGTGGTGTGGAGTGGTGCAGAGCAGAGTGGAGTATGCATGAGGTGGTAACACACTGCCATTACTGACAACACATTTTTGATTGAAATTACCATTACATTGCACCGACATACAGTTTTTCAAATAAAACTATACAGTGCACAGACAATGGTGTGTGGAAATTGAATCACCTAATGCAATGATTTATTTTAATCATATGAAGGTATTTGTTTCCAGCACAGTTCAGAATTAACAAAAATGTGCTTCATTTGTACTCCTAGTTCTGATATATTCTGAAGTTTATTTAAATGATGTCATGTGAAAGAAAAAAGTATTTCCTAACCTCAGTATCCAGCAAAACTGTTGCATACATCCTCTCACTTTGAAGTCAGAGAAAGAAAAGTAAACACTAAGGGGGTTATTCTAACTTTGGAGGAGTGTTAATCCGTCCCAAAAGTGACGGTAAAGTGACGGATATACCACCAGCCGTATTACGAGTTCCATAGGATATAATGGACTCGTAATACGGCTGGTGGTAAATCCGTCACTTTTCCGTCACTTTTGGGACGGATTAACACCTCCTCCAAAGTTAGAATAACCCCCTAAGTTCCCCCCGAAGACAGAGTCTGACATTTGACCTTGTTCTTTGAATCCACAGCAAATGTGATGAGCTAAGAACAAGATTAACAGGCCTGTTTACAGAAAGGGAGCACTCGGAAGGATACTGTAAATAAGGTTTGGCCAAGGGAAGGGACGAACTCAAGCTGCATAGCCAAAACAAAATAATCCAGCAAATTGAAGGCAACAAAATGTGAGTTACAAACCACAAAGCCAATGGCAAGCAACAGGCAGAATGCATTCCCAAGGAAGCTCTATGAATTTAGTTGAAGTGACAGCCGTGGGATACTTTGTGGGGAAAGTCCAGTAGTTTAGTCCATTCCGTATCTTGCAGAGGTTGGACCACATATATCAATCAGGTAGTATGACGAGAAGTCCTGGAGTGGTCTCAATGATGCAGAAAAGGTCTGTACACCCATTCTATCAGTTTGCCACCAGTCCCTACGGTGTAGAGCTTCTGACAAACCTCATGTAGGGTTAGTACTAGGTGGCAGACATGAAATAGGACATTTCATGATTGTTTAAGGTGGATGTAATTAAGGAGTTGCACGGGGTGAAGATGGTAGTCTACCACAAGGGTTTGGAAATTAAGTAGCTGGCGATCCAGAAACAAATCCCCCAATTTTAAGATACCTGCTGCATGCCACTGATGAAGTTGCTCAAAGCACAGCTGTCCTGTGCGAGTGGGAAGGTTTAACAAAGGTAGTGCAGGAGCTTAGGTTTGTTTTCTTCGTGTCAGTGAGTTTACAGGTTCTAGCAAGGCAAGAGAAATCTGTGCGTGATAACACTGTATGGTGATCCGTAGAATGGTCGGTAGAAAACAATGAGCAGTACAGTAAGCCATCCTTAAAATTCTTTACGGATAAACCCCATCTCATGCAGGGGGATGGGCAGAAAGCCAGCGAGCCACCCATTGGACCCGTGCAGCTGAATAATAGCGTTCTAAGTCCAGAAGGCCTAATCCACCCGCAGTCACAGGTAGCTTTAGAGTGGAAATAGCTACCCGACGGCACCCCAGCAACCAAATCAGATGTGTGGCATGTCTGAAGAAGGGATGAAGGACGAGCAGGGGAAGGTTTACAAAATAATACTATCATCGGGGTAGCACACCATCTACACTAGTGCCACGTGGCCCACTACAGAAAGCAGAAGAGAAGACCGAAAAGCAAACTGGGCTCAGAGGCACTGTGACGCTCTGCCAAGATTTCCATCTTGCAAATCAGTGGGAGAATGGTAGACATTAATCACTAGGTATCTAAAGGTAACTAGTTCTCAGTTAAATCTGAGGCCTAGTTCTATATAAAGGGGAAAACAGTGCCATATGTTAAAGAAACACTAATTACATTTGACATTTTTTACATTTTGTTTGTGCAATTTACATCCCAAATATTTTGAAGATTCTATGTGTACTTGACCCTTAGGGATAACCCAGATCACTAGTTTGGATTTTGCTCAATTTCAAAACCATTTAAGACATGGACAAAGCGGGCAATTGCCTTCCACAACCTTGCAAGGGTCTAGCCCCTGCTCACCCTTCACAAGCACGAACAGCGGGCCATTGCAACACAAGAGTTTTCCAAGGTGGGTGCTGCTTGTTCAACCACTTGACAGTGCCTCTTCTGTTTCTCTCCTGTCTGTAGAGACAACACCCCAGGTACCCAATACCTTCCGATAGTCTTGGTAGACCCATCTTGTTTGATTTTAGGAATTGTTCCACCTTCTTCTTCTTTTCCTTATTTATCCGGTTCTTAGCAACAACCTCCCTTTTGATCTCTATTTCATCCTCCTCTTTTATTATCTTTGATTGGTAGTCCAGGCTCCCAGTTTTGAGATAAATGTAGAGTTCCACACATACACTCTAGTGCTGTGAGACTACAGACAAGCTGTGGGTACCTCACATCCTGACATTAGGTGTGAGACTGCCACCCACACCATCTGTCCTTTCTCATTAATTATTTTTTAGGTTGAAAGTCCATGGGCGGATGGGGTGAGCCAGATGTTTTTGTTCAATTTGTTTAAACTAGCACAAGATTAATAACCTTAATGTTTCCCAAACTGTTTGCCAGAGGTTGTAAAATGTTCAGAAACATAATCAAAATGTTGTTGTTACTTTCTCTTTAAGATTTGGGTAGGGGTGATGGTCTTGATACAGTGCTGAAGGGCATTCATTTACTACTGAACAAGGACGTAATATGTCCCCTGAATGCAACATACCAGGAGGCAATCACAAAAAGACCACAGTGAATAAATAGTACTATGTTAAAAAGAGTAAATAAATGCACCAATTACATAATGGGGTATGGCCTCTCTTGGGTGTGTCTGTAAAACTGACATTTGTTCTTGAATATTTGTCCTGAATTTTGACCCTTCGACCTGAATTGTCCTGAATTTTGACCTTTTGTCCTGAATTTTTTACAGTCCTGTCCAGAATTTGCCTCAATGCCAGGTGGTCACCCTAGGGGCCGCCTTCCATCTTTCTGTGGAGAAGAAGTACATTTTTCACCTAACACTCCTGGTGTTCCAGCAGCAATGACGAATGGTAATCTAAATTCCGAGGATCGATTTGAGGTTTCACAACAATAAGGTAGCGTCAGTCCGTTTGTTTTCCAATGAACAGAACCAAGTGTAATGGGTCGGTTTATGCCTCTCTCTCGGAAAGTACCAAGAGCTGTGTATTTCTGAACCATGCTAAAACAAAATGCGATCTGTGTGCACCTAAAGACATATTCAATCAGCGAGCACCGAATCCTAGGCACACATTGCAGAAATTTGTGTGAGGCGTTCTTCGCACTCTAAAAAGTATTCAGTGTTTCAAAAAATCTGACAGGATGAACAATTATGATAGTATAACTCTGCATTTAGCCATTGCTTGTAGTGAAAAAATAAATGAATGAGGCTTAATTTTGTGTGAGCTTCAGTTAAATGTTTCTGTAGCAGCTTATATTGCAGAGATTCCAAAATGCAATTAGTCTGTTTGGTGTATAGGAACTGACCCTGATTTCAGTGAGCCTGTGCGTGTGGGTGCATGATCAGAAACATGGCTCAAACCTGCATTTACAGTAAATGTTTTGTCATACTGCACTGCAACATTTATATATATAGTGCTTACTACACATATATGGGACCTTGAAGCGCTTACCTCCATGGGTAGAATACTACACCATTTAGGATGAGTGGTTGAAATGCTGTTGTCTTTCTTTTCATCCTGTGTGGGGAAGTCTTTCCCAGTTGTGCGTGAGAGTCCCCAACATTCAGTCATAGTGTGGTGGTGGAACAAATGTGAGAGAGGCTTGCACAGTTAATACTTTTCAGCAAGCTAGAGCACTAGCTGCCACCTGAACTACTGTTAGAGCACTGCCTAAAGCCAGACCTGGCTGGTCAGGCCTAGTCTACCCACCTCAGCCTATAATCAGCACCACATTATGGCTCTCATTATGAATCTGGCGGTCCATGGATCGCCAGACTCACGGTGACTGGCGGACCGCCAGCCCTATCATGACCGTGGTGAAAACGCCATGGTGGAAACCCTGCCACCGCCAGGCTCCAGGCAGCCTGGCTGTGGCTGTGCATCAGATCCGACAGTTTGTTCATTTGAATGCCACTGTTTGTTTCTTCAACTATTACAACAGTGTTATAATTGATGACTAGAAATGTTATGATCAATTATTGATAGATCAATGATGAAAGGCAGGTACACAAACCTTTTTCAAACCCGTCATGACCAGTTAGCATTGAACCACCTTAAAATAGGATGTGTCAGAGTGTTGAGTGAGTGACTTTATGCATGCACGATCATGTCTGCAGTTCATCTCACTTTTACTGGCACCCAATTGAGTGTTTTTTGTGTTGCAGTGTCCAGGCTGTTTGAGTGAGCATGCAATGTCAAAAAGGTTAAAATATCATCAGTAACAATCTTATTTCTTTTCACATTACTTTTATGCTGGTACAAGGAAACATTACAGTGACAGATATCAGATCATTATTGTAATAATGTAGACAAAGGCATATAAATTCCTCCAGCCAGGATTTATTATCAAAATATAATTGGTGAAAATCACCCCAGAGCCAGAATTGAAGTGCTGCATACCATACTGTCTTGCAACTGCCAATACCCCCCCGTTATTCGTGTGGGGAAAACATATCTACACCGCATGCAATCCCGAGGCGTAACCATGCCGACACAAGACTCCACGCGATGCAGACAGCATGAGACCACTACATATATCTCTTATTTTTATAAAAAGAAATCAAAGTGGAAATACACATTTCTAAAATACTTATATAAGTTTCATTGAACATGGCTAACAGTTCAGAATAAATCTAGATATCAAGATGCTAAAAGTAATAATAAAAGAAATAACATTCTAACAAAAAATCACAATTAAAAATGATATTGCCTTTTAAACAAGCCTTGAACTTGAGAAATCATAATAATAAAAAGGAAAGCAAATATATCAAGAAAAACGAAAATACCATATTAATCTATCTGTACTTTAGTGGCAACATTAATCTGTCTAGTGCTTCTTCAAACTCTTTGACGAGAATGATGAACAACATTATCTCTGTCCATACTTCCATCTTTAAAACCATCTTTTGTAACCATTTCATCTTGAACATTTCTAGAACTTTCAATACCATTCCACCAATTTCACCATTGACACTTACAGCACTACCACAAATTTTGTCAATTCTTACAGGTTGAGAATATTTAGATTCTCCTTTCTTCCCCCAAAATATTTTTTATCTAGACAATATCCCATACCTCAAATTGTTTTGTATGCACGCTCTTTTTTTAACCATAAAATTTGTTTGCTTATTTTGCACGTCCTCAACATTGTTTCTTACAATATGATCTAAGTCAGATAATGAAAAACTCTGCTTCAGCTGCTTAGATGTCCAAGATGATCTCAATTTAGTAGAAGGTTTTGTACCTCTTAACAATTAAAAAGGTGATGCATTGGTAGAGGAATGAATCGTGGTTCTGTAGAACCATAACATGGTCCACACAGTCATACCTACCATACACTTGTGGCAGAATACCCAATGTATACATTCCCCCAACACCCTGTTGAGATGCTCAGCCAAACCAATGACTTGTAGGTGATAGATTGAACTCCTGAGGTGATTAACTCCACTTTCTTGTAGAAACGTATCTTCCTCAGATAACACAAATTGGACTGCATTATCAGAAACTATCTCCTGAGGAAACCCCTCTCTCATGAAAACTTCTCTGAGAAAATCCAGTACTGCCTTGGAATCAGGTTCTACAGTGACTTTCACTTCTGGCCACTTAGAATAGTAATCTACCAAAACAAGAGCAAACCGAGAATGATGGGGCAATGAATTCAATGATCCCATGGCATCAATGCCCATTTTTTCCCACAGTCCTGAAGATAAAGCAATGGGAGCCAACGGAAGATTGGACGACTTTAGAACTTTATCACTCCTACAAAAAATAACACACTCATGAACCATGGAATCAATATCTCGATCCATCTGTGGCCACCAAAAATCAGCATGTATCCTACACTTGTTAAGAGTAGCTCCCAAATGCCCCTCATGTGCTTTTTAAGTAGCGTGTCTCTTACACTCTCAAGAGGAATACATTTGTCCACTCTCATTGCCAAACCATCTTCTAAAGATATCTCATCAGCTACCTCTACATAAGGTTGAACTGAAACGGCAAGAGGCTTCCTTTAACAATCTACTGAACTATGAGTTTGAGGACCTTGTCCTGTTCACTAGCAGTTTTCCACTGCTCTTCAGGAAAAAAACACTAAGGCCTGATTTAGAGTTTGGCGGCGGGTTACTCCATCACAAATGTGACTGCCATCACTTCTGCCATATTACGATTTCCATTGTAAATAATGAAATCATAATACAGCGGATGGGATGTCAGTAACCCTCTCCATCAAACTCTAAATCAGGCCCTAAGACTCTTAACTTTAATTGCTGCTACTATACCATTTTCCAGGTCCTCCTCACCATAATCACAATGACATCCTGCCTCATTTTCATCTACAGGAAAGCATGATAAATAACCTGCCCTAGTATTTCTCCCACCAGGAATATGTCCCAGATTGAATTGAAATTGTAGCAACTTAGTAGCCAATCTAGCAATACGTGGAATATTTCCTCAGCTACATGTCCCTCCCAGTATATACACAAAGTGATTGTGGTTTGTTTAAAAAGTGAACCTTCCACCCCACAAATAACAAATAACACCTGAATTTCTCGATTGCCCACCAGCAAGCTAAACGTTCTTTTTCAATAAACGATTAATGCAACTCAGCATTGTAAAGCACTATTGATGCAAACCCAATGGTTCTTTCTTGCTTCTCAACTTCCTGGGTAAGAACTGCAGCTAACCCATGTTTGCTAGCGGTAACAGTGAGAAAACATGGAAATTCAGGATCAGAAGGTTTTAACGCCTTCACCTCCACCAAATGTCTTTTGTTGCATTCAAAATCTATCTTTGTTACACTCTTCATCCCATAAAAAACTATGTGAATTTTTTAATAGATTCAAAACTAGTCTGACTCTGGTAGCATAATTCAGTATAAAATGTGGATAGAATTTACTCAATCCCAGAGAAGATTTGACACCAACTTTATCATTGGGGGCAGGTGCTTCTAGTATAGCATTTACTAGAACTGGTCTAGGCTCCACACCAGTGCTGGAAATAGTATGACCAAGATATTTCACAGATTGTTTAAGGAATTCACACTTTTCACTCTACATTACTGCCCCTTGGTTCTGAAATATAGACAATATTTTATTTTTACGACAGTATTAAAACGTTCGCAAAAGAGACACAAATGCAGTGAGATGTCTAGATTCAGGATCCAATTCAACTTGCTGATAAGCAGCAGCCAAATCAAGGTTTGTGAAAATGTTTGCACCAGCAACAGTTCCCAACATCTCTGTGATGTTTGGGAGAGGATATGAATCTATCCAGATTTCTTTGTTCAGGCTGTAAAGATCGACACATACTCTAAGTTCTCATTTTTCTTCAGAGCTACAACTAATGGAGAAAGCCAAATGGAAGGCTCTATTGGTTCAATAATCCCCCTGTCATATAGGAAATTAAGTTCTCTCTCCAGATCTTCTCTCACGCTAAAAGGGACACTATTCAACTTTACAGGGATAGCATTATCTTTAATTTTGATCTTATGTTTAAATCTTCCTCAGTTTTCCTGAAAACACATTTGAATATGTATTTAATGTTTCTTCAACAAAACTGGAATCCCCTGACTAAAGGCCTCATTATGAGTCTGGTGGTCTTCAGACGGCGAGACCCACAGTCGGACCGCTGCGGTCATGGCAGTCCAACCGCCACATTATGACCGTGGCGGAGCCACCACGGTCCGATTGCCGACATCTCCAGGCTGCTGCCAGCCTGCAGCCTGGCAGTCCCGGCGGTTGTAATCCACCAGGACAATGCTGGTCTTCCCAGAACTGATGATTTAAAACACTAGGCAATTAATTTCAAATTCTTCTAACAATGTATCATGGGTCTTACATGAAAAACACATGTGAATCTATGTAAAGAACCACATCATAGGAAATCCACACAGGTGCAACAAACAGTCTAGATATATGTCGTACTAATAAAAAGAAGTGGATACAATACATTTCAAATGTCAAACAAGGGTGTGCAGTCTGTCACCTAATTAGAAAAAATAATGTAAAATCATTTTGCAACATTATTTGGGGTTACAGGAGTATACATAGATTAAGGTTATATTCTTACAATGTCTGTACCTAACATGAAGTCATGCACAAGCAATGAGTGTTATCACAATCTGTTTTCATTTTTTTTGACAAGTGCAAAAATCTTTCTGTGACTTGGACTGAAGCAAATTGTATCTGCTTTTGTTATGATGTATAAGCATGAAGTGATGCAACTGGATTGTCCTGCTTTTTTTGCCCCAATTCAAAGTTGTATTGATGTGGCTCCTAGTCCATCAGCAACCGCTCTAATAGTTGGTTTGGCATATAATTTATGCTTCATTTTTAGAGCTGAAGCTCTACATTTTTTAAAAGACTGGATGCCTTATTTAGCCTTCATAGCAGTTGACCAACATTGGGCAATTTAGAAAGGTAAGTTCCCAGAAAATATCCAAAAGATACTAGTTTAATGGCCTGTGCTTTTATGAATGAGCGGTATAAAAGTTAAGTGCCCTTGTTTATCCTCTAAATTCAGTTGATCAAACTTGTGCATTGGACACATTAAAATGCTATGGGGCATATTTACAAGGAGTGGCACAGCACGAATGCTGCACCAGAATTGGCAGTGCCTCGTCACTTCTAAAATGCATGGATGCGCTGTATTTACTAGAATATGGTACATCCCTGTGTTTCCCCCTGCGCCGGCGTAAATTAGCTGCAGAGTGCCAACGGAGCCACCCCTGTGCCATGGTGGCAAAGAGGGCTGGGTTGCAAGGGAGATTGGTTTTGGGCAGGAAGGGACACCTTACTGCACAAAAACAGTCTTCAATGGCGATTTGCTCTTTCTATGTGTGCTGCACAATGCAGCACACATAGAAACAGCAAAAAACGAGGAGAATAGAAAGCATTTCTCCTCGTAGCACCATCTTAATGCCACCCCTGGGGTGGTGTTAGATTTTGGCGCAGCATCAGGTTTATGAATGGGTACGCCCACAGCAACACCCATTGCACACCCCTTCCACGCAAAGTGCTGCGTGTAAAGAGGCCGTATTTACAAGGTGAAGTTAAGCCACAAAAGGTGGCTTAACGCCGCCTTGTAAATACGGTGCAGTGCACAGCACCACCAGAGCGTCACAAAAGTGACGCTCCGGTGGTGCAAGGGACTTGTAAATGTGCCCCTTATTTTCCAGAGAATGTGCAAAAGATCCTGGTCAGTGGTCTGTGTTTGTGAGGTGCCTGAGAGTTGTATGCCAAGGATGATGCTGGGTATTTGTAAGCAGGTTAGTTGGTTGTGCTTTGCATCAGGTATTGTTTGGTGTAGAGTGATAGGAACTACAGTGTTGTGAAGTAGTAGTTGTGTTTGCAAAGTATCAGACCTGGCATCCTTAGGGCAGTCTTCCCCCAGACATTTTGCCTTTCATCTCCAGTTTTTGCTGTATCTTTATGTTGGTCTTGGACCCTGAGTACTTTACCACTGCTAATCAGTGCTAAAGTGCATGTGCTTCTTCTCAAAAACAAGGTAAAACTGGTGAATCCATAATTGGCATATTTAATTTACTCACACGCCCCTTGTAAAGTAGTATACCATATACCCATGTCCTGTAAATTAAATGCTACTAGTTGGCCTGCAGTACTGATTGTGACACCCACTAAAGTAGCACTGTAAGCATGTCTCAGGCCTGCCACTGGAGGTTCTGTGCATGCAGTATCACCGGTACTTCGATATGGCATTTAAAATCTCTTGCTAAGCCTTAAACTCCCCTTTTATTACACATAAGTCACCCCTAAGGTAAGTCCTAGGTAGCCCAGTGGGCCGGATGCTATGTAAGTAATAGGCAGGACATGTTCTTTAAAGTTTTACATGTCCTAGTATTGAAAAAGTCCCAAAATTGTTTTTCACTTCTGTGCGGCCTACTCCTCTCATAGGAAAGCATTGGTTATTTCTAAATATACTTTTAGACTGTAATTCCTGACCAGAAAGGAGTAGCAGCATCATGTTTCATATCATTGGAATGGTAGCGATAAATCCTCTTTCCTGGTGAAGTAGGATTTGAAATTACTATTTTAGGAATGATACTTATAGAAAGTGAGCATTTCTCTGCTCTCAGTGCTCTTTGTGCCTGACAGCCTGTCTCCAATACATGTCTGGTCTGTGCTTGGTGACAGCTACCTTTATGCAATCCCTCTGGACGGCCACAACACAGGACAATCAACTTCATCTGCATTCATCTGCATACTGATGAGTCTTCCTGGGCAGGAAGGATGGGAGTGGTTCACACGTAGTGGCCTGACCCCGCACAAAGGGCTTATTACCCCCAAATGATAGTCTGGAGCTAAGGCTTGGATGAAAGGGGAACCTGTGCTCTTCAAGGAGCTGCTTTGAAGTCACCCCTACTTCTGAGGCATTTTTGGGTATACGTATTGGGGCTCTCACCCTAACAATACAGTACACTTCTGGACTTGGGAAGTACTCTGCTGGAGTTAAGACTGCTGTGCTGTAAGGATTGCCATTTTGCCTGGACTGACTGTTCCAAGCAATTGCTTCTCTGCTTTGCTGAGCTCCCCTGTTGCCTGCTGATCTCTGCCCTGCCGAGGACAAGGATTGGACCTATCTTGCTGAACCAGAGTGACTCCAAGGGCTTGCTGGCTTGCCCCCTGTTCTTCTGCAGTCCCATGGACATCTAAGACTGAGTGCAACTCTCCTGGTGCTGCTGGACTCAGCAATCTTTAAGTCCTACTCTTGCCTGAGATGCCCCCTCCAGTCCTGGGCCTCAGTCGTTGATTTATGCAGCCTTTTTTCACCTCGACAAAGACGCATCAGGGACTTTGCGCCAACCAAAGCCAATGCATCGCCCTGTGATGGTGAAGCAGCAGCTGCTTGAAGATATTGCCTTGATAGACTGAGCTTCTGGACGCCAATGGATATCTCAGCTCAACATTGACACAGCATCTACATTGTAAACGGGATTAGACACCAAAGCCTCCATTGACTGCATGGATCAGACCAACGCTTTGACTCCATCTACTGGATCGACAACAATGCAGTGACTCCTCGCATTGAGTCTTTGATGTAGAGTCTTACTCCATTTAAGGTTCTTTTTCAGTGAGAACTGTTTGGGTCCTGGAGCCCACCTACCCTTCATCGCAGTCAGCCTGAAATTTGGATTTGCACTGGCCCTGTCGTAGTTTGACTCTTGTTCGAGGCAAGACTGCTGGTTTAAGGATGACAGTACTTATGTTTGTAGGCGACTATGCCAATCCTATAACAAACTGCAACTGTCATCTCAACTCTCCCGGCTCACAAGCATCACCTCACCAAAAACCCAAACAGTAAAAGGTGATTTGTGACAGCCTTTACGCATGGACGCAAGAGTGCGACATCTCAGGGAGTGTTGTGGTTAAACATAAATTACCCTTTTCTCACATGAACAACATGTCTCAATCACACACACAAGCAATGAAGGCGATGCAGTAAAGTAAATAGGTTTTATTAATAATACTGCAATCTGCGATACGTTGCATGGGCTGCAATGATTAGGATAATGAATAATGCAAGACACAAAACTGTGAACACAAGAGTCATTAGTACAAAGACCCCCACCATCTTGCAATAAAACAAATAGTGACATGAGATACGAAATATGTCCTAATACCCTAGCATGATGAACCTAACCCCTAAACTAAAGAGAACTAGGTGTGATAAACCTAATCTGCCAATGCCATGTCCATGAGAAGACCCCCAACCGTCGTTACCTTGGAATGAGGTCTCTAGCTCAGACTCCATGAAAGTTATGTAAACAATTCCCTCGACAGCGCAAAGAGGGAAAGTACCTAAAGCGAATGCCTATAGTGTGTTTATCTTTGTCGCTTGATATTGACGCCTTAGCGCAGTGGCACTGATAACATGAAACTAAAACATTGGCCTAACTAGAAACAAGGCAGCCATCTTAAAAGATATAATTAAATAAATGCGCTAAAACAGAGCAAACCAAGTAGGGTAAAAGTCACTGGGTGATGAGGGCACGAGTCTCCAAGCCAGAGGCTAAGCTAACTCCTGCATTAAAATAAGATAAGATTCACTACAGACCCTCACAATCTCAAGTAACCTTATGAACACTAGTAACTTCTAAGCACTAGTTTACATTTAGGGGCATATTTGCGCCACATTAGCAACATTTTTTTTTGCTAATGTGGCCCAACAAGGCCATAATCGCCGCACCAAATTTGGAAAGTCACTCAATGCATGCACTGTGCCACTTTGTAACGCCTTGTGCCACATTATGCCTGCGCCAGGCATAATGTATGCAGGGGGGCATTCCCCGTTAGGGTGGCCGAAAAAATGACACAAAGAAATCTAAAAGATTTCTTTGCGTAATTTTTTTCTGCATTTTTAACGCATGCTCAGAGCAGGCAATAAAAGGGGGCATGTCATTGTTTTCAATGGGCCCCTATGTACTGTTCAGGGTTGGCACCAAACTTTTGGAGCTAACCCTGGCCAGTACAACAGTAACCTCAGAAATGTTGACTCTATTGACCCTACAATGTGCCATGGTGCGCAGTATATTAAATAGGTCGCAGACATGGTGGTGGTAGGGGGGAGCAAGAGGCAGCAGGAAAAGTGACGCTACATGTAATGTAGGCCAACTTTTCTTGAATCTGGCCCTTAATCTTTAGCAATTAATATCTAGACTTCTACTGCTTGGATTTTTGTTGTTTTGGTCTTGTTTTACTCAGAAAACTATTTTCTACTTTTCTATACCAGTGTGGAGTCTTTTTGTGGTGTTTTCTTTGTATTAATGCATGGGTGTGTTGCACAAATACTTTACACATTGCCTCTTAAGTTAAGCCAGCCTGCTCTGTGCCAAGCTACCACTGGGAGAGCACAGGTAATTTAGGGTGAGTATCTGACTTACACCTGACTAGGACTAGGGTCCCTACTTAGACAGGGTGAATACCTCTTCCAACTAGAGACCCAGGGCCTCATTTATGAGGTCCTTGCGGCACAATGCAGCACTGGAGCATCCTTTTTTTGACTCTCCGGTGGCGCAGTGTGCCATCCCATGTTTACAAGGATGTGCAAAGCCATCCCGCGTGGCTTTTCATGGCCTTCTAAACATGGACCCCTTGCACACATATCACTGTGTGAAAGGGGTGTTCCATGGGTGTTGCTTGGGGTGTTCCCATGTAACACCCATAGATTTACAAGTCTGAGAATGTGTCAGATTCCTACTCCGCCTCAGAGGTGACATAAGAGTGACGCAACAGAGAGAGTGTGCATTCTGTAGCACACATAGAAAGAGGAAAACACCTCCTGTGATTGTTTTAGAAGGTGACCTTTCCTGCACAAAAACAATCATCCCCAAAATGCAGGCACCCTTGCACCATGGGGGAAGGGTGCCTGCATTGGCACATGGCAGCAATTTGTGTGCCAGCGCGGGGGGAGAGGACAGAAATGCGCTGTGTGTTGTAGATACACCCTATTTCTGCCCTTTCCCGGTGGCGCAGGGTGATGCTGCAAGACACTTTCTGCTAAGCCCTACGCCACAAGCCTTGTAAATGAGGCCCCCAAATTCTAAAAGGCTTGAAACTTATATTGTTGTGGGTACCTATTTTCGAAGTTGCTCACGAGACCCAAATGTTTGACATCAGGTGCACGGCTGTGTTTTGTACTTTCACCTCTATAGCAGGCCTGGAACCAGCACGGTTTTTATTTACAATAGATTGTGTTGTGGATTCAAAAAGGCATGCAAGAACAAGTAGGGAATACTCTTGTCATGCTATACTACTTACTGGTACATGCTTTTGTGAATAGGTTCCAAAACATCTAAAATGGGGATAATCATATTATGCTTATATACAAATAGTACAAAAGTAAAGGGCTGTGGTACCTTTGCACTTTTACCAATGGGAAGTTTCAGGTAGGTTTTTAAAAGCATGAAAGAGTATGTAAACAAGTACTCCTGAAGTACTACTACTCATAAACAATGTTGTGAATCAGTCCCATAGTATATTTTTACAATTGAAACTCTTCACTTGAGAAGAGAGCAGGGAGCAAGCCCATCATCCCAAGCAGGCAATATTGCATGTCTTATATATGCCATGGAGTAGGTGGTGGTACTATATGCCAGTGCTACATTATGGGCAGTGGGTTTATGAAAGCAACAAAAGATCTGTTACAAATGTGTTCAAAATGAACCTTTTGGCTTGCAGAGGGTGAGCCTCCAAAAGGGAAACTTTGTGAAAGGGGATCCAAAAGTCCTTTCAAGGCGCTAGAGAAACTGCTATTTGTTGCTTTTAGGTTTACGTATGTTTGGCTAATAAAACCATGCACACGTGGTGTTTGCTACCAAAATACATGAATGATTTTCAGGTGTTTGGTGTGCAATAGGCTTGCTAGCTTGTACTGTGACAGGAGAAGTGCGATTTACAGGCAGCAATATGTAATTAAGGGTGCTGATTGAAGGTAAGGGAGAGATTGTTCAGACATTCTGGGTGGCAGACTTTGTGTTACTGCTCTTCACTTAAACACACACACACACATATATATATATATACATATATATATATATGTAATATATATATATAATAAATATATATCTATACCTAATACAACTTAAACTCCGCAGAATGAAGAACAACTGTGTTCACCTGGATTTACATGGTGGAATTCTGCACGCAATTCCCAATGCTGAGTTTAATACAGACTTTTACATTTATGCCAACATTTTAGAAGAGGAAGGTGGGAAATTTTGAAAAGAAAATCTGTGGAATGTATTTTTCCTATTGACTTCTACTGAGGCAGAGGGAAGTTGGAGTGGGAGACTGCCAAAACAAAGCCTGAGCCTCCCATCTGAGTCAGGTCTGTTGGCAAAGATGCATTTGTGACATGTTTTATCATATGTTCTGAGTAAGTGCTAAATGTCTGCGAGGCCTCTGGTGGAGAGTGAATGAGGGCTGTGGCAGAGGGTAGAAAATGTTGCCTGGTAGATGAGCATTACTTGCTTTCCCCATGACTTAGGAGAGGGTCAGCCAGGAAACTTGGACCGGGCTGTATTACAAGCAGCCAATTCCCAATGCAACTTTATCGTCCGGATTTTCCAACCATTACAATTGGGCCCAGGGATACTTCACCTACAAAATCTGGAAAATCTTGGTAAAGAAATATGTTTACTTATAATTGAGAAGAGTCAAATTACACATGGGGATTCTCAACTCAAAATCGGAACTTAAGTCTCTCAACCCCTGTGTTATATGACATTTCCTTGTCCAAGTGGAACTGAAAACAACTGATACAGAATCTCTGATGCATTCTGTAATATATTTATTTGTGTGTTTGTATGTATGTGTCTATATATGTATGTACACAATAACCCCTACACACACATATTAATATTGGAAAACAAAATTCTAATTTAGCTAAAAAATAGTGCCTAGTCACTTGTTGCTTTTTCGTTAACCCTCAGGGCGCCTGGGCCAGATGGTCTCGTCCTCGGCCACGGTTCCTGTGTGCCTGGGACAAGACCAGCTAGTCCAACACCAAGCATGCGGGGGCAACGCTAGCGCTCCCCCTGTGGGCCTCCCACCCACACCCCCTGTCAGGGATGGAAGGGGAATTGCTTCCCCTTCTGCCCCCACCCTCCCGTGATGTCTCATGGCCCCCACTGACCCCATCAGAGGTCAACTCCCATCGTGCTGGAAGCTCAAACATTTCTCTTCCGACCGGGAGATGGGGGCAGGCAGAGGCATGAAAGGAAACAAAAGGCTTTCATGCTTCTGTAAGAATTTCTGCAGCCCGATGGTGAAGCGACCGGGCTGCAGAAATGCCCACTAGACACCAGGGATTTTTTTGTTGTTGGTCAGTTTCACGCAAGGGGAGTGACCCCTTAGGCAAGGATCGCTCCTCTGGGGGTGGGGGGGGGGGCAGATTTATTTAAGGCCATTTCTGCCCCCCCCTTGGGGGCAGATCAGCCTATTTTAATTAGGTCAATCTGCCTCCAAGGGAGGCAGAAACTACTAGGCACCAGGGATTTTTAAATTTTTTTTACAGATGGGGAGCGACCCCTTAGGCAAGGGCCGTTCCCCAGGGGGCAATTTTATTTTAGGCCATTTCTGCCCCCCGGGGGGGCAGAAACCCCTTAGGCAGGAGAGATTGGTATGTGCATGTGTGTTTTGTTTGGGGGGGCAGCCCATTGGGCAAGGGTCGCTCCCCATGGGGCACATTATTGTTGGCCATTTCTGCTGCGCTTGAGGCCAGATCGGCCTATTTTTGTAAGGCTCATCTGCCCATAAGGAGGGCAGAAAGCCCACCAGAGACCGGGAAAGATTTTTTTCAAAAAAGGAGGGTCGGAGTATGGCCATACCCCCACCCCAAATAAATGGGGACAAAGTTGTTCTGCCCACCGGTGGGCAGATGGGGCAATTACATAATAAAAAACGTCCGGTGGCTACCAACCAGTATGGGCATGGTTATGCCCCCACTCCAACTGAAGGGGGTAACAGGTCTCCCCCTGCACACTAAAACATATTTTCCCATAGCAAGCAAGAGGACATTTGATTATTTTGGGTTTTGGTTTTACATTTGAGATATGAGAGCTTGTCTAACTCTCAAAATCATCCCACTTGGAATGGTGAAAGATGCACTTTTTGGACTTTGGGACGCTGCTATCTAGAAAAATCTACGAGACCTAGACACATTTGAAAAGTAAACATCTGGGTGAGTCCAGGGTGGTGTGCTTCACATACAACTGTCATGATTTTCTTACCTACAATGCCCTGCAAACCTCCAACTTTGCTTGAAATCACACATTTTCCCTACATTTTTGTGATGGAACCTTCCGGAATCTGCAGGAATCCACAAAATGCCTACCACCCAGCACTGTCGCATCTAAACCGATAAAAATTCTGCCCCACTTGTCAGCCTAAAGACATTTTTTTCAAACTGCCCTTTTGGACCCGTTTTGGTTCCCCCTCATTTTCAACATGTTTGTGGCTCTTCCCTGTCTGGCCCACCTACACAAGTGAGGTATCATTTTTACTGGGAGACTGAGGGGAACGTTGGGTGGTACAGAATTTGTCCCTGTGTAGTCAGCCCACACAGAAATGTGGGAAAAATATGATTTTCTAGCTAAATTTGAGGTTTGCTAAGGATTCTGGGTAAGAAAACACTGGGGGATCCATGCAAGTCACATTTCCCTGGACTTCCTCGGGTGTCTAGTTTTCATAAATGTTTGGGTTTGGTAGGTTTCCCTAGATGGCTGCTGAGCCCAGGACCATAAACGCAGGTACCCACCCCACAAAAACAGGTAGTTTTGTATTTGATAATCTTGATGTGTCCACATAGTGTTTTGGGGCATTTCCTGTTGCGGGCACTAGGCCTGCTCACACAAGGTGCAATTTTTATCAGGAGACCTGGGGGAATGCTGGGTAGAATGAAGTTTGTGGCTCCCCTCAGACTCCAGAACTTTGCAGCACCTAAATGTGAGGAGAAAGTGTTGTTTTTGCCAAATTATGAGGTTTGCAAAGGATTTTGGGTAATAGAACCCGGTGAGAGCACCACAAGTCATCCCATCCTGGGTTTGTCTAGTTTCCAAAATGCACAGGTTTGGTACGTTTTCCTAGGTGCTGACTGAGCTAGAGACCAAAATCCACAGCTAGGCACTTTCCAAAAAACACATCAGTTGTCAATGTGAGAATGTAATGTGCCCATGTTGCGTTTTGGGGCGTTGCCTGTCGCGGGCACTATGCCTAACCACACAAGTGAGGTACCATTTTTATTGGGAGACTTGGAGGAATGCTGGGTGGAAGGACATTTATGGCTCCTCTCAAATTCCAGAACTTTCTGTCACTGAAATGTGTGGAAAAGGTGTTTTTTTTGCCAGATTTTGCGGTTTGCAAAGGTTTCTGGGTAACAGAACCTGGTGAGAGCCCCACAAGTCACCCCATCCTGGATTCCCTAGTTGTTTAGTTTTCAAAAATGCACAGGTTTGGTAGGAGGGTGCAGAAGTCCAGACAGAGGGTTGAAAGGGGGTTGCGGACCCCAGTGGAGAACCTGGAGGGTCAGGGGTCAGCTCTGAGAGCAGAGCCCCCCAGGGATGACGTTGGTGAGGCCATTTCTAGGTCGGAGTGAATCCAGACTCTGTCAGATGGGCAGAGGTCAGGAGACCTGCGCCAGCCAGACTCTTGTGTGTCCCTTGAGGGGGGTAAGTGTGCCCCCCTGGAAGTCCTGGTGTGCCAGGCAATGGTTCAACTGCAGGGTGGTGACTCTGGGTTGAATGATCAGGTTTAGGGGGTAAACTCTGACCTGATGGGGGGTAGGTGTCCTCCCAAGGAAGTCCTGATGCGCCAGGCCGTGGTTCAACCGCAGGGTGGTGACTCTGGGTTGGATGACCAGGTTCAGAGGGTAAACTCTGACTTGGTGGGGGGTATGTATGCCCCCCCAGGAAGTCCTGGGTTACCAGGCAGTGGTCCAGTCTGTGGGTACAGACCCTGGATTGGAAGGCCAGGTTCAGGGGGTCTCCCCTGACCTGGAGGGAGGGGCTACTGCTAACAGTGCCCCTACCATGTTGTCTTCTGGGGGGGTTACTCCTAGTTGGGGGGTGCAGGACCCCAGAAGGGAGGGCAGGGGGAGGGAAGCCTCACCCCTGGCCCTAATCCAACCTGAAGGTACAGACCCCAGGTTGGAGCACTGGTGGGAGAATTGTGCAGGACTGCTTCTACAAGCACACTGACAATTTTGGAATCTGGGGTGACACTCCTGCAGGGAGGGTACAGAGCCCCAGAGGGGAGGTCAAGGGTCAGGTTGTCATCCCTGACCTGGTGGAAGAGAGAGTGGTCAAAGGGTGAGAGGCACCTGGGGATACCACCCCCCACTCTCTATAGTCACATTGGTTGGAGAGTCCTGAGGTTGAGCTCTCATCCCTGACAGTTGTCAGGGGTCACTGTGGCTTGCTGTCCTGGTGGACAGAGTTGCCCCTGGGGGGGAACGAGAGTCACACCCCGGGGATGGAGTGGGCAACACCACTGTGTTGGCCCTGGTGGTACTATCTGCCCATTGGGATACATCAGTGAGCAAAGAAAGTTAGGTGCTGCACAAATGGTATCTGCAGATGAGGAGAAGGGTTCCCCAGTGGGCCCTGAGAGTATGGACAGAGGGATCTCACTGGAGTCAGGAAGGCGTAAAACTGGAACATGCCCCTGCTGTTGTGAGCCTGGGTCCTTGTTCTATCGCCTCAATCAGGGAAGTATATCGAGGTATTGGATGTTCTCCCCTGGCTTTAGGCTGGTAGTGGGTCGTGTTGGACTTTTTTGCTTATGCAGGGTCATCCCCAATCTGTTTGCCTCCTGCCTCCTATTATTTTCTGACCTGTTGCTGTTGGCTTTTGAACTCTGAGCACTTTACCACTGCTGACCAGTGCTAAAGCCATATGCTCTCTGTGTAAACTGTATGGTTGATTGATTTATCCATGATAGGCATATTTGATTTACTAGTAAGTACCTAGTAAAGTGCACTAGAGGTGACAGGGCCTGTAAATCAAATGCTACTAGTGGGCCTGCAGCACTGGTTGTGCCACCCACATGAGTAGCTCTGTAATCATGTCTCAGACCTGCCACTGCAATGTCTGTGTGTGCAGTTTGAACTGTAAATTCGACTTGGCAAGTGTACCCACTTGCCAGGCCTAAACCTTCCCTTTTCTTACATGTCAGACACCTCTAAGGTAGGCCCTAGGTAGCCCCAAGGGCACGGCGCAGTGTATGGTTAAGGCAGGACATATAGTAATGTGTTTTATATATCCTGACAGTGAAATATTGCTAAATTCGTTTTTCACTGTTGCAAGGCCTGTCCCTCTCATAGGTTAACATGGGGGCTACCTTTAAATCTGATTAAAGTGAAGATTCCCTTTTGGAGCGTGTGGACATGTGGAGTTTGAGGTCTCTGTGCTCACAATTTAAAAATACATCTTTTAGTAAAGTTGATTTTAAGATTGTGTGTTTGAAAATGCCACTTTTAGAAAGTAGGCATTTTCTTGCTTATACCATTTCTGTGACTCTGCCTGTTTGTGGATTCCCCGTCTGGGTCAGTTTGACAATTGGGCTGGTTGCACCTCACACTAGACAGTGACACAAAGGGAGCTGGGGTGTAGTCTGCATTTCCTGATGAGCCATCTGTGCTGGGAGAGAGAGGAGGAGTGGTCACTCACACCTGAAAGGGTATTGCCTGCCCTCACACAATGCAGTCTCCAACCCCCTGATGAGTGTCTGGGGCCTGGCCTGGGCAAGGCAGGATTTCACATTCAAAAGAGACTTTACTTTGAAATAGGCCTACTTCAAAGGAGAAATTGGGTATCAGAAGGGCACCCAAAACCACAGGCTGAAGAAACACTTCTGGAAATGAGAGGAACCTCTGACTGGAGAAGAGCTGAAGAGCTGAGGAAGAAGAGCTGCCCTGCCCGTGACTATGCTTTGTGGAGCTATCCTGCAGTTGCTGCTTCTGCCAGAGTAAGAGGGCAAAGACTGGACTTTGTGTGCCTTCCATCTTGAGAAGAACTCTCCAAGGGCTTGATTTAGAGCTTGCCTCCTGTTGTTTGAAGTCTCAGGGACATCAAAGACTTCTCTCTGCCAGCACCTGGACTCTCTTGAGAGACTCCTACTCTGCCCTGTGGTGCCCATCCAGTTCCTGGGACTCTGAAAGGAGAAGCTGGAAGCCTAAAAAGAGAAAATCCACGCGCAGAGCGCTGTGCGGGGAAAAGATTGACGCAACTCCGATCTGCGGCTGAAGAAACGACACACCGCCAGCTCCGCGGCTTAAAATCGACGCTCGGCGGAAACGCGATTGAAGAATCAACGCATGGAGCAGGAGAAATGACGTGCAGCATTGCTGATGGAGGCTGGGAGATCGCAACCCATTCTGCGTGGTTTTCGGATCATCGTGCGGCTGGATTACCGACACAAGTACCATTGGGCGTGTGAAAACAATGCTAGGCCTGCCCGGATCCGAGAGTGCTGACCAGATCGATGCATCGCTCTCCTGCGAAGAGAAGGAACGAAGGGCCCGACCCGACGAAAGGAGAAATGATGCAAGGTCCCGCCCATGAGTGGAATCGACGCATCGCAAGCCCTTTTTGACGCACACTCGCCTCTGCGGGGTTATTTTTGACGCACCCAAGGTACTTTTTCACGCTAACAGTGTTAGTGTGTGTTTGAAACTACTTAAAGACTCTTTTTGATTTTTAATTGATAACTTGACTTGTGTAGTGTAGATTTTTGTTGTTTTGGTCTTGCTTTGTTTAGATAAACAACTCACCATTATATCAATGATGCACAACTCTATTTGAATGTCTTCACTACTTCAGACATTCAGCGCCTCAAGCTATGCCTTCACATTATCCATACTAGTTTGTCCACGACCTAACTGCTCCCAATCAATGAGAGCATCCCTGTTACGTGCTAAGAAAACAAACATGAAATAATGCAAACTTGACTCAATGACATGAACCATGATGGCTTTGAGCCCCAACTTTCACTGAATTCCAAGTCACTTGGAATTACCCTGGACACCAACCAAATCTTCAAGAAACACATTACTGAAAAAAAACATGGTCTGGTACCAGCTCTCTCTTCTAAAGAAAGTGAAACTGTTTTTTTATAAGAAAGAAACTTCGAAACTGCTGTTCAATCTCTCACACTCTTGGATCTGAATGGTGATAATACCCTGCTCCATGTCCTCCCAGACTCCACACAGACACTGTTAGGGGCATTCTACATGCCGCAGCACATCTCATCCAGGACCTGAAGAAATATGGGGCCTGAATTAGTTATTAGTGGAGGGGATACTCTGTCACAACAGTGACGGATATCCCATTCGCCAAAATCTAAATTCCATAGACTTTAATGGGATTTAGATGTTGGTGGACAGGATATCTGTCACCATTGTGATGGAGTAAATCCCAGTATCTAAATCAGGCCCCTGATCACATCACCCCACTCATGATGGAATTCCATTGACTCACCTTACTGGCCTGTAGTATCTTCAAAGTAGCTGTATAATTTAAAAACCATCAGGGCCAGAAACCTCCCTCCCTTTATCTTGCAGACAAGCCCACCATTTCTGAAGGTGCACAGAACACCCACAGCTAGGGCACCAGTGGACTGCAGAAAATGAATTGCAAAAAAGAAAACATCTATACACAAGGGATCTCTAACAGCATCCCTGTATACATCTGGACCACCCCAACACAGCTCGAGTTTAAGAAAGAGTTGGAGACTCACCTTTTTAAACACCACTACATCATAATGCAATAACCATTCACAACTCAGCGATCTCTCATAAAAATTCACTGACTTAGTTTTTTTACCTTGTTTAGCGCTCCCCTGCCTTTTGGCTAGGTTCACGCTTTAGAAATGTCATATTCATACACGCATTCATACATACATAGTAGCTCTATCAGGTTTTGCTAACAGCTAACAAGAAGCATTGCCTTAGTGTGCACAACTTATGTGAGTCATTGAACCAATAGCAAACTTTGAAATAAACTAGTTCTAACATTAACAATTCTCATAAAACGATAACGTTCCCTGGTATTTTCAAACATGTTGGACAATATCACGAAACTGCACTGAGCCAACACATTTTTTAGAACATCTAATTAGCTAGGCCTTTTTCAGCTTCATGTGCCTCATCAAGGCATATTTTACTGAAATGAAACATTGTGTGAGCTGTCTTTAAAGAAAACAAAATTAACTGAAGTACGAGTGTCTATAATATCTAACCAAAAAAGAGGAACAGCAATAATCTATAAATTCTAAAACATTTCTGCAGAGATGCTGTATAGTAATCACACAGCACTCCCCAACATACATTATCAAATTGCAACGTGGCACTTGAATAAGTAATTCTATGAGCCTGCCACCCAGTGATGACTTCTCCGTTTAGGCGGAGGAGTGTCGCCCTCCCGCCAGCAGTGGCAGCTGCAAAATCTTTTAAAGAAAACGATATTAAACTATGTTTATTATCATTTTCTTTGAAAGGGGCGGGCCACGGGGGTGATATGCACTCAGGGGGAGTGCTCAGCCCTCCCCCTTCACAGCGCATGTCTGTTTGGCCGGCCGTCTTGGGCCGGCCAAACACACATGCGCTGTAGGCTCTCTCCGAACCCAGCAACACAGTTGCTGGGCTGGAGAGAGCCTTCACAGTCTCCCAGTCTGCCTGGGAGCACCCTGGCTGGGCGCTCAGGCGCAAGGCAGGCTAGGAGCCTGTGCCTGCTGCGAGGTGCGTCGAGGGCTCAGAGGAGTGGCGAAGGAGGTAAGTGATTTAAAAAAAAAAAAAAATTGTTTATTCTACCCCTCCCCCCTCCCGCGCCTTCCCATCCCACCCCTTCCACGGCCCGTGAGCCGCTACTGCTGTTACCATTAAATAACGTGAAGATTTGTGATGTGGTAGTTTCTGGTACTAACATGTTAAGCATTATGTACAGAATTTCTTGTTTATATTTACATTATAAACACTCGAAAAACACCAATGAAAGGGCAATTAATGTAAACTGGCAAACACTGGAAATTGGAGAGGATGTCTAACTCGTATTTATTGCAGAAGGTGCCAATGCATCGTCGCTTTCATACAGAAGGCAGCAAGAGTGGAAATAATGTAAGAGTAGGCTAATTGTGTTTTGATGTTTAGGAATTTCATCGAATTATTTTTTTCTGTTTGTTGCTGTGTTCTCTCATTGTGGAACACTTGTGTTGTGATGCAAAATTTGCAAATGTGTTTTGACATTCAAACTTTTTTTGTTTACATTGGAAAGAATATGGTGGAATTAAACTCACGTTTTAACTTTTCTTTTATTACTGAATAGCAAAATGTTTGTAAGTTGTTCACAACTCAGTATTGATAGAATCCAAACTTAATTTATGTAATGCATGGAGGCGTGGCAGTTACCTGCAGAACGTACGTTGGCAGCCGGTGTGTGGAAGAGGGGCGAAAACAGGACACAACAGTCCAGTTGACAATGACATCATCGACAGTAACAGGCTGATTTCTGAGTCCTGACAGTGAGGGCACCATTCATGACATTCATGACACCATTCATGACATTCTCGCACGTGAGAGGCATGTTAGTGGCACTCCCAGTAGTCACTCTCCATTCCTGACAGCTCATCAGTGGCTGCCAATGTACATATTTGTGAGCTTATGGTGAGAGTCATATGACTGAGAGCCTGATTTATATCTCAGTTGCAGCAGTGACGTTGTATGCTCACCATTAAGATAATAGACTGCAAACTGATTTAGATGTGAGCGGAGCATATGATTGGTTATGCTGGTGACTACTTGTTCTCTCCAACGGCCCAATGGAGTAAGGGCTGGCAGAGATTTGGCTGTATATGTCCATCCACCAAATTCCAATGGGAAGACGTAGCCATTTTTTACTGTCCGACACCGCCAGTAAAACCCTGGTGGTGAGAGACAGTAACAAGCATTTTCAATGCAACGGGTCTCGCATTTGTTCAAGTTAGAGCTATTAGCGTTGTAAAGAAAAAAAAAAGCAGCCCGATCGAGCCTCGTATGTTTTTGGTACTTTACCGGTGCTGTGTAGGTGGGCTAAACACCGGAAAAGGCATGACGTATGCATGCCTTTCACAAATGAAAGCAAGCGGATTTTAAAAGGCAAGCCCACGAACCAATGTAATTGACTGACGTGGCATGGGCGTGGTTTCAAGCCCAAAGAGAGATTACAGAATGGACGGAGCACTTTGTACTCGCCCATAAAAAAGGAAAAATGACTCCCTTGCCATGGGAGGTGACTCCCATTGCAAGAGAGGCATTTATTTTATTTTCAAAAAGAATTTTCATTTTAAGAATACAAAATGAAACAGTTTGGTGCATGGCTCCATTATTTTGATGGAGCTGTGCACCAAATCGCGTAGAGCACTGACAAAAAACTGCTGTCCCCCGCATCCAACGCACCACCACAGGAGGCAGGTCCTTCTCCTACCTCGCCCCCAAAACCTGGAACTCCCTCCCCACCAACCTCCGCAAAACCAAAGACCTCCTGCTCTTCAGAAAAAACCTCAAAACATGGTTGTTCGAACAGTGACCCTCCCTGCGCCCCCTTTTGACCCCCGCTAGCGCCTTGAGACCCTCATGGGTGAGTAGCGCGATCTATACATTTTTTTGATTGATTGATTGATTGATTGATTGTGACGGCGGTTTCTGTCAATGCATTATAACTGACTGACAGCTGGGTCGTCATTTCTAAATCTGTCAGGTGGTCCCTCCACCAGGGTGAGGGAGTAACATAAAAATTGGGCCTTGAGTCACAACAGCAGCCGTCCACATTCACTCTGACATAAATTCCATCTTGCTCTGCTTAGCATCCCCATGCATAGCCCTGCATTCAAGCCTTATCCCTTCATCTTGATGGCCCACAAGGGAAGGGCCAGGGTGTACCAATGGGTGTTCCCTTGTGTGGGTGAAGGGGAGAGTGGACACATTGGACTATGGGTGCTTTCTGGAGCCCGAAGTACACTCCCCCTGGGCTCCACTAAGTACGATTCTGGTTGAGGAGCCATCAGTTTGATTTTTTCCTCTTTTTCCAGAGCTGACAGATGGATTCTTTATTTTGTTTTGAGGTGCCAGGGGAATGTTTTTCCCCTTTTGTGTGCATAGTATTATTAATTTTCTGTTACTTTGACCTGGATCAGCAGCATTAGTTGTTTCAGGGAAACCTACTCCATCATATTCACTGTTAACAATGCTGATCACCTTTAGGATCAAAACTAAAGATAACTTGCTCAGCAGGAGTGCAACTGTCTCAAATATCAATGCGAGCACATTATGTTTGAGGGAAAGAACGAGGAAATAAGCAAAGGTTCATGAAAGGGGTGACTGTTGTTGATTACTTTCGGGTAGGGTTGCCACCTTTCCCAGAGAAACTAAAGGCCATCTGTTCACGTTTAAAGATTCTGCAAAAGCCCAGACATGGTACTTAAATTCAGTGCTTAATTTGAGCAGGTGGTTTCGGTACGGGGCATCAGCACTTATTTTTCTGCCTCAGGCATTTACTGCAAGCAAAAGACATTTGGGAAAGGCAGACGAAGAGAAAAATGAAAAAGCGTAAAAAAGGAGAAGACAGGAAGTTGTAAGAATGAGCTGAATGGGCACACAGTGGCTGTAAATCGATTAAAGAGGCCTGAGATGGCTACAGGATTACGCTGCTCAGTAGTCCGTGCTTGCACATTTAATTGTTGCCACGTATTTCAGAGGAGAGATTTGGGCACGTTTTTATTTACAAATTAAGCACTGCTTAAATTGAACTTTATCTAAATTGTTTGTATTCATGTTTAGCTTGCCCTACCTGCATTTGTTTACTTTAAGCATATGTCACGGACCATTAAGGCATCAGTAGAGCACATTTCTAAGGGTCATCATTGCAAGCATGAAGCATTGCCCTTTAAAGGACTGTGATGTGTAGGACTAGGACTCAGAGTAAAGTAGTTCACCAGCAAGCTGGGCCACTACAATTAAGTAGCAAGGGAGCACGAACTTATGAGGCAATTTAATTAAATTATGGAGCAAGAAAAGATAAAGGTATTTTACGCTACAAAAATTGCACTTTTTTTATAGTATTACTTGATTATTTTGAATTTTTTACACTCACCTAGGCGAATATTTCACCTTATTAGTAGCAGTTTAACCACCAAATGCAGACATAAGCAACTCAAAGATAACCAGTTAACCTTTGTAATGGGAGATCCACTGCGTGCAAAGGGGTGACCAAGTTTTTAATAACTTTTGATCCGTTTGAGTTAGAAACAACATTTTTTGTTCAAATCTGTAGATTATGGAGCATGTGGTGGATTATGTGGCAAATATGGCAAATACATAAATATGAGAAAAAAAAGCAGCGACCCCAGAATTATATAATTCGAGTGGCTCTGCCAGTCAGCAATCGAGTAAGCTGCAAACTCTCCTGAACTTTGCATTATCAATAGTTTCTAGTTCTCCTAACTCCACCTTCCTCTGCAAACTCTGCTGAACTCCATTGTCCCCTGAGCAATTTCTTATCTAAACTCGTGAACCTCTGTCTCTCCACACCCTTTTGCACATGCTCTCCAACCCCTTCTTCTGATGCACTTCTCTACACCAAACTCTGACCTCAGTGAAGAGTTCGCAAGCACTAACCAAGAGGAGCAGCCACTAGGGGTTCCATGACAACACTCACAACTGCACTAATCGAGAGGGTTATCCACCAGGCATAGTTCACAATCACATGCAATATACTTTCTAGCGACCTTCACATTTAAAATGATCTTTCCCTAGCAGAGAACAGGTATACCTTAGTCAACATTGACCTTATGTGAGCAGGTGGGTAGCCATACACCCGCTATGCCAGTACTTTCAAAATCATTGTCAGGATAATACCTAGGCATTATTATAGCAAACTCCTGCAACACCCAGTTTCTGGTGCTGCCTCCTTATAATTAGGGCCCCTGGATTTCTGCGGCAGGGGAGAATCAAATTATGCGGAAAATTGGCTAAATTATGCGGCAAGAATATCAACCAAACAAAAAAAATAAGCAGCCGAAAGAGGACCAGTTAACCTTTGCGAAGCACCTTTCCCCTGTGCTCGATCACAAGTCACAACGTTTTAAGTAACTTTTAGCCCATCTGAGCTAGAAGCTATTTTTTTAAATTTAAATCTGCAGATTATGGAGCAGATGATGGATCATGTGGCAAGTGTGGCAAATCCATAATTATGCTAAAAAAAAGCCTTGGCTGCAGAATCGCATATTTCCTGTGGATCTATTTGTAAATTATAACTTGAGTCCTGTTTCACTTGTCACGACTACACATAGAAGTGTCAATGTTAATAGTCCGGGCTGCAAAACATTTTTAGTTGTTTGTCGTCCAACACACGGTATTATATGGCACGGGGTGTGGGTTTATACATTATTAGCTCTTCTCTACTGGTGTAATTTGGCTATCTCTGTAGTTCGAGGGAGCAGGTCTTTTCATCATATTAAAAGCATGCAACAACTTTCTGAATCAATTATTTGGCTCTTAACTAGTTATCCTCTTTTGAATCCATAATGTGGCTTGACCCTGGCTGTCTACCGTAGAATAATTGCTTAGATGTATTGCCTTATCTACAAAAGTAAAACATGCCACACTTCATCCAAAATTGTGCTTTCAGATTCCTGGCTCACCTGACGACCATGGAATACCTGCCTTATAGAGATTATAATTGCCATTGACATAACATTGATGCGTGGGAATTCCTGCTTTATCTGACAATCATTTGGATAAAGGACTTTCAGAGGAATATTTTGTGCTGTGTATAAAATCTGTTATTTATTAGTGATTGCTTCAGATCTTTAACGGAGGGAACATTCTCCAATAAAATATTTGAGGATGCTTTGAAAGCTGGTGACTACATCTCGGAAGGGGTGACTTTGTGAGTGTTTGTTCTGTGGGAGTCATTGCAGGATTGATTTTTTGGCAGTGCCAGAGACTCTAGAAGTGTGAGATACACCTTCGCCTTCTTTGAGTACTTAGGCCGTGAGCTTAAGGCATAAAGGTATATCTTTTTGTACTCTAGAACATTCATCTGCATGTTTCAGAAGGATTGTGAAGTTGGGTCCGGGGAGCACCCTACCAATGCCTCATGCAAAATCATCTTTTGTGGGCACTGCAAGAAACAACTGGAAGATGTGGACAGGTATTGCAGAATAATGCACACGTAACAAATGCCCGATAGAAGATCATGCTTTGGAAGGTCTACTAGAAACACCTGGGTGATGTGGCCATGTACATGCCACCAATACCTAATACAAGGTGATGGTTTGCGGGATCTACTGTAGCCACCTGCCAGGTGTGGCGATGTATTTCTGGATACTGCTTAGGCAAAGGTGTAAAAGCAAAATATAATTGCAAAGCAAAGAATAAAGTAACAATTCATCACCGTAGGGCCTGCCAAGCTCTTCATCTTTCTCATGCCAGCAAGAAGATGACCCCGTTCAACTGCAAGAAAGAGATATCCACCCTCATGGGACAGATGTCAGGCATTTGACGTCCAATCCTGACAGAAGTCGTGGAAATTCCACTGCTACTGAGCAGGGCCACCTTTTCATATCTTAAAGAACCAAAAGGGCTTTCTGGAGAAAACCCCTCCCATGAAAGAGAATTATTCAAACATGCTGGCTACTGTAGGACAGAGTTGAAGGAAAGCGTTGAGAACTGGCCACCATCTCAAGGTATTTCTCCCATGCCCAAACCATTCCCTGCACTGAAAAAAACATGTCTGGTACATTCTTATCATGAAGACTGACTAATTGTTCAGTGATAATATGTCCTAGCTCTTCGGTGAGAAAGAATACGAAAAACAAGCACAGTTTACCATGTGGAAAAATAGAGCTCAGCTGCAATATCTAACGCTACGATAAAGTCAATAGGCAGCTAAACTGAATACAAAATGTAATCTGCAACTGGTGAACACTGAAAAACTAATCCGGATGCAACGTGGCGCAACACAAAGTCAGTGGTCAAAAATACATATTTCCCTACACCCCTAGACCTCCACAATTTGAAGAGCTTAATACTTGGGAAAATATAGCACATCAGAGACAGAATGAGAGATATGAGGGAAAAGTTATGAAAGTGATGCAAACTTGTGCAGATGCTAGATGGATAATCAACAACAAGCTTAGAGAACAGACATTATTTAAGGAACTGAACTATATCATGCCTTAGCTAGTGAGTAGGAAGGAAAGACTAAATCAAAAGAAAGGAAAAAGAAGGAAGATATGAAGGACATTAAGAATAAGAGTGAAAGCTGTAGGGGTTTCAGCCACACCTCATCCATTTGTCTGTGGTTGTACTATTCAAATTTTTCTCCAACCCACCCTTGCGTGCATCATGGGGCAATGCTTCACCAGACTTCAGAAACTTGGCTGACATTAGTATGAGTTAAGGCCTGCTGTCCTTTCAGAAGCAACACATCCACACACAATGTGGTGACCATCTGGTGCATACTCTATCTAACCACAGATTCATCATATTGTGAACACCCCCAGGTGCAAGACTGGATTGGGAATGTTTTCTTAGCAATTCTCTCGTGTTTCAGAAGGTGGCAGCTTGTGTTTCAATGTCAGGTCTATCCCATCTCAGATATGACATCAGGGCCCATACACACCAGCCGTCTCAGCACAACCTCTCTTTTTGATCTCTATTCATGCAGTTCAACATGGAGCCATTAAAATCAGATTGTGCCAGTGTGGACATCTCTATATTGGGATCCTATTAGTGTGAAGTAGATGAGACCATTCCAAAGAATGAGGAGGAGGGTGTGTCAGTGGGGAATATAGTATGCACCAGAAAAAGCATTACCAAAGATAAGTACCTTTTTTCTGATGGATGCTTATAACTACAGATTCATCATCTTGTTAATAGATACCAAAGCAGTACCTCCTCAAGTGGTGGGAGAGTGGAATGATTCAGACCAGAAAACCCTGCAAAACTAATGAGGCAAATGCCTCTCTAGTAGGACCTGATTATCAATACATTAGTGATTCGTGAACATGTTGACTGATGCCCACGTCGCAGTTTGGCAAATATCCAGAACTGGCACACTGCACTCCAGTGCAATGGTAGAAGCCTTTATCCTGGTGGAATGTGCACTTAAGCTTTCCAGAGGCTTCTTCTTGACAGGCCTGTAACAGATCTTGATACAGAAGACAATCAATGCAAAGATGGTTCTTGTCTAGGTATGGGTGAAATTTCAATTGCACCAGAGTAATTAGTATAGCTTTGTATTACTCTTGTGACATGAAATTGCTAAACAATTAAGCAATTACATCATCTAGCAAAATTTAGAGTAATCTTGGGTGGAAAAATGCATACCACAAGAGAACAGGAACAAAGAGCCAGCACCTGCTGGCTGCAGGTTTTTATGTTATGTTTTTGATGCAAGGGTGCATTTTGCACTAAGAAGATAGTGTGAAATGTGGGATTACGTTCCTCTTGTAATTCTGCTTAAACTTGAGTAACTTTGCAGTCATTTTTCATAATTACGCTATAGCAAAGGAAGTGTGTTATGCCCAACTCTAATTTTATTTCTGTATCAGTTTCCATTTGTTTGCTCTGGAGAAACCTACAAAAAGTTGAATGTCCACCCGATGTTCACTGGTGCAGTCAATGTAGAAGTTCAGTGCTCTCTTGGGATCAAGGTGATAGAGAACCACTTTCCGCTTTGGATGAATGAAGAGGGGCATAGAGAACTGGTACAGTGATAGACTTCCCTATATGCAAGGGCGTGACAAGAAGGAAGGAAGATTTTGTTCGAAAAACTAGCTTGTCTGGAAAAAAGTGTATTTATGGCTAATGGAGAGACAGAGATTATAATTCCCTCATGTGACATGCTGACATAGTTTTCAGTGTCAGGAGATGTGGGGAACTGCTGTGCATTGGTTTAAACAAGGCACACTTAAGGAAAGTTAGAATGGTTTTGGTGAAATGATGAATGGCAGCCAAGACCACCTCAAGTACTTCAGGAAGAAGATTGAAAACCATCAACTGATGGAGGTCGAGGTTGTGAATGCTCAGGTGCAGGAGAGCCTACTGAAGGGGCAGCCAGATCAGAAGACAAATGCTCATGGAGAGATGTTCAGGGTACTACACTCTCCTTTAACCAATACGATAACTTGGGCCCAGTCATTCATGATCTTCCTCAGAACTCTGAGCAGGAAGGGTAGAGGCACGAAGGCATACAGACGTTCTGAGCTCCAATCCAAGCAAAAGGCATCTCTGAGCAACAGCTGCCTTGGGAACTCCAATATTCAAATACCAGGACATTGCATGTTCTCTACAGTGGCAAAAAGGTCGATCCAGGGTTCTCCCATTTGCTGGAAGACACCCTGTGCCAGGTGCTGTGCAATCAGGAAGTGGCTCTGATGATTCAGCAACTTCCAAAGGTGCAGAGCCATAGGGTGCAGGACCCATAACCCAACTGCGCCCAGTTAGTTGCAATACCATACAGCGGTGATCTTGGCTTTAATCATCTGCCCCCTTTCCCCTTTGATGGATACTAGGAATGCTTTTAGTGCCAAACAAATGGCCCTCAACTCCAACAAGTTGAAGTTGAGACAGGCTTTGCCCCGTGACCAGGGTCATCTGATCTCCACCTGTCCCAGATGACCTCTCCAACCTAGCAACAATGCATCTGTCACTACCGTTAACTCTGGGTGGGATAAGGAGATGGGTCTGCCACAGCTCCAATTGCGGTCTAGAAGCCACAACCACAGATCTTTTGCAGTCTCCTCCAACATATGGATGAAATCCAAAAGGTTCACTTAGTGCTGAGCCCACTCAGACTTCAGATCCCACTGCAGAGCCTGCATATGCCACCTTATGTGGTCCACAAGCAGGATAGAGGAGGCAAAAATGTCTCAGAATGCTCTCACTGAGACCCAGTCCGAAGAATGAAACATCTGGATCATAGTCTGAATATCTTGGACTTATGGAGGTGAAGGAAAGGCTCTGAAGGGCCCCAGGTCGAGGTTGCCTTCAGTGAAGGTAAGCTGTTGTGAAGGAGTCCCGTATGACTTTGGCACATAGATGGTGAAACCCAACACTGTTGACAGGTTGGCAGTTGTCTGAAGGTGTTTTTTACTGTTTGAGGTGAGCTTGCCTTCAGCAGCTAGTGTTCCAGGTATGAGAAGACTGGTATTCCCAACTAACGTAGGTGGGCAACGACCACCATCATCACAAGGTGCACTTGTAAAGACAAATGGGAGCACTGAGAACTGAAACAGCTTTAGACTTAACTGAAACAGCAGGTAGCGTCTGTGGGACTGCAGGACGGGAATGTGGCAATATGCGTCCTGCAGATCCCCCACCACCATCCAGTCTCCTGGATCTAAGGTGAGCATTTTGAAATTGTCCTTCTGTAGGAAAAGGATCATATAATAGGAAAGGAACGTCCATCCTTCTTTGGCTCCAAAAAGTAATGGGGAATAGCAACAAGTACCTATTTCTAATGCCAGCACCCTCTCTATGGCTCCCTTGGTGAAAAGAACCTGAACTTCCCAAAGTGTGGATAAGTGGTCCTGCAGGAGGTATTGAGTTGTTGGAGCCATGTCGGAAGAGTTGGAAAGAAAAGGGAAGGAGTAAACACCCTGAACATATGAAGCATCCAGTCATAGGAGGCAATGTTTCTCCACCCAGGAGGTAAAAGGTAGTATGACCTCTTACAGGGCAATCATGCGCCACAGAGGTAGAATTAAAGGAGTTTTGAGACTGAGTGTGGGGGATGGGATCCAAATAGTCCTTTGGCCTTGGGCTCTTGGAACCGATAAAACTATAACTCGTTGCCCAAAGTTACTTTCCGGCACAAGTTATTGTTTCTTCAGATAAGAATAACTATAAGTATAACTATAATTGCTGATTTTTTATGGTTTTGTATGGGTAAACTGTCAACCTGACTGTAATGTCCCTGTAACCTTTGCCTTTTTTCCAGTGAATTTCTAGGGTTTTTGAAGTGCACATGTTAATATTTCTGTCAGGCTGCAGCCAGCCAGTCAAGGCCTTACTTTTCCCCTGGATTCGAGGAGGATCCATGGAGAATTTGAGGAGGATTTGAAGGATCCGTGGATCAGCTGAAAAAAGGAACAATTTTTTGACCATGAGGGGTCCCTTAGAGACCCCTCCATGTGTCCTATGGGTTCAAAATACCTGTATCCTGACCCCATAAATGTTGTTACACTTTTTTTTCAACCCACCCAGGCAATGCAAGAAACAGAATAACAGCTGCAACTTTTCTGTCAGGTTGCAGCCAGCCACTCAGTGCCTTGATTTTCCTCCGAATCCGCGAAGGATCTGCGTCCCCACATCTACAAATTTAGTTTTTGTTTAATAACTAGAAAACTATTGGACAGATTTACACCAAATCAAAAAAGGGCACTTTCTGGACCAAGAGCTAGCTTTCTGCAAATTTGGTGTAAATCCGTCCAGTGAATCGGGCTGTAGTTGTGTTCGAAATCCCTATGGAAATTAACATGGGGAAAATGTGTTTTGGGACCCCCTCTTTTTCTCAGCCCCCGCTGGGTGGGTCATCGAGGAACTTTCCAGACAGCAGCTAAAGTGAGCGTCAAAATTTCTTCATTGTGAAGATTCATCAACCGGCGCCAAAGGTATAGGCAAGTCAAAAAGCACTTTTCAATGGAAACTAGGTCCTAACTATAACTACCTACTGGTGACTGCCAGTAGGTTATGGCAGAGATGACAAGATGGAAAAAGTTCTTGGTGACTGCAAAGAACACTGTTGCATAAAAAAAAAGTGAGAGTTGGACAAACACACTTTTTCAGTAATCATACCTAGGAAAGAGAGCAATGATATACGGCAGTAATAATGTCCACACAGTACGTTGTTGAATAACAGCCTTATACCACGGTTGAAACTAGGCCCAAAAGTGTGATGCTGCTGACTCTTCCATGACTTCACTCCATCTGCTAAGACTTGCATGGCAAGCAGTACGCCAGCAGCCAATACCCTAACTTTCAAGATGGTACCGCTCAAGGTCATGCTACATGACCCTAAGCGATGATGCAGTTGACTTCTTATGTCACAACAATTAAACATGCACCATTGGGGGAGAAGTCATCAGGTTGACGATTGGAGGTAATGGCTTCTATGACCCTACACCTGCTAAAAGAAAGGCATTATCGTAAACAATAAACAATACCCTAAATACTCCACTTCAAGTGTCTCTTTGTGATCAATGCTATCAGGATTCCCCGACCACTTCCTACCAGAAAATCACCATCCCCGCCATCCTTTGCACTCCCATTTCCAAAACCATGCTCTTGCCAGTCACATACAAAATAACAAATAGCACTCACCATGATTTATTGGCCGGCTTCAAAAAGTTGAGATTGAGTTCATCTTGTTCATAAGGAAGGGCATGTCTCAACTCATCCTGGAAATGCCTTTGTTGAGAGACTGCTTAGACAAAAGATAGGCTTACTTCTTAGACTGACCAAGGGTTTTAAACCTATGATGAGGACAAATGTACTGCCTTCTCTGTATAACGCGGTGCTTCATGTTAAATTGTGAATACCATACCATTCAATTTTTTTTCACCTCCATGCTATCCCACAACTGGTCCACACATGGATGAGTCCTCCTTTCCTGCCCTATAAACTGTTAGAAAGAGGTTATCCCCAGTGAATGCATACATTAAACAGCAAGGTAGAGTGGGATTTTTGCACTGGGCCACAAAGGTCCACTAAGGCCAGGGTTCAATCACACATAGCAAGATCTGCAACTCAAGCCCACAGACCTTCAACTGACTGGCAAGATTGAGGTCACTCCGCAAAGCACTAACACCACGCCCAAGACCCAGAACTGCCAGCCAACAAAACTAAAAAGCAATGGGTGGTAGGAAGTGCAGAGCAGATTTAGAAGAGTGGCACACAGCATTGCCCCAATGGCACTGGTGACCAATTGCAGACAGTACAATCACCTAGCCAGGGTGAACAAAATATACCACATCTATTCCAAGTACCAAGTCAATGTGTTCAAAGAAAAACCACTGAGCCACAAGGCAAGCAGCAAATTTAAGGTAGAGATAACCACACACTGGTTATAAGAACAACACCATCTTTTCTTCACTGGTCCCATTAATGGCAGTGTTAGTATGGCATAAGTGTGGCGCTTTATTCGTAAACGTCACAAAGATGAACTCATACACACGTAGAGTACAGAAATGGTGCAGTCGATTAATGGCAGGGGATTGGCACGAGAAGTGAACTGATGACACAATTCCACATCTTTGATCAGGATTCCATTGTAAGCACCAGTGGGGACAAAGCAGCCAGCACTTACTCAGCAATTAGGCAATTAAGCATATGGACAGTTTAGTTGCAGTTATACTGGCTCTTAAGAACCTGTACTTTTAGTTAATGACTCGGAATTCAGCAATGGACCTCAGAAGAAAGAAAGAGAGCTTTCATATCTGGGTAAGCAACTGTCAGGTAATGAGTATAGGGTGGTATTTGGATGCAACTAACATTGTTTTCTACTGCACTTCTTGTGCTAAGTCTCAAGATCTGCTCTTCTAGAAGGACATCCCCTCTTATTTGAGGGTAGCCTGCTCGCCGCAGCCTATTGTTCAAAATATGGATGTGGCTGGTGTTTCTTTGGCGACCCAGAAATTACATCCATGTGAATCCCCCCTTAGCTGATCATCTTCTTTACAGGCGTTTGTTTGGGGGAGCAGTAGAAGGGGACTTTCCTTGGAATAACATATGACAAACAGAACAGGAAAGAGTTTAACTTTGGAAAACCTCTGACAAATGGAGTAGGAACGGGTTTTATATTGTGAGTATTCTGACAAGTGCAAAACGAAGAGTTTTTACATTTTGAACTCTGACAGATACAATAGGAAGGGATTTTACTTTGTTTAACACTGAGATGCTTTTTTACACAGATTTCTGCTTCAGCAGGGGCTAGAGAGATCCTGTTGTCACTGTGTACAGTTGTAATTTTAGTTGTGGTTGTATTAAACTACTAATGTACTTTTTACTCTTAAAAGGTAGAGCTCATTGATTAATTAAGTGTTACTGTGTGCTTTGCAGAGTCTGAGATTCTAATTACCCACCTCTCAATGTCTGCTTCTAGCTGCTCTGCCTCACTGCCCAGAGGGTCAGTGATCATGGGGTGATCTTGGTGCTCTGTTAGGATCCAACAGCAAGGTGGCACCTGAAATAGATTATAAAACTCCAATTATCACAATTCGAACCTTTAATCTCTGATTGCCCTACTCCTGAATCCGTTCCTACATTCAACATCAATTGCACTCTAAATCAGAAGAAACCAACCATGCCGATGCCCACCCACCGACAGTCCCCCTCATCTGGCACCTCAGGACCTCAGGCTTCAAAACGATTTTTTTCCACTGCTGATTTTTTTTGCAGAGATGATTATCAATGAAAAATCAGAAATGGTGGATCATGTTGCTTGGGCCCGAAACAGAAGGTCCAATTCAATGATGCATCCAAACTTTATGACGGGGGGCCTACGGAGTGGGCTGATAGACAGTGCGTGTTACAGTAAACAAACAGCCAAGCCACTGTGGTCTGCTCCTTGCCTCTCCTCCAATAGTGATCACATTATATATTACTTTGACTGTTGCCTGACTTCTCCCAGAGGTGGTGCCCATCCATCCCAATTTGGGATGACAGCTGAGGAAATCCTTAAATCCACACAAGTCTGAGCTAGGCATGTATGGAGACCTTAATCTATCCATACACAAGCTGACCAGAGGGATAGCTATCAATACTGCAGCAGGTGCAGTAGCACCAGATACTTGGGGCTCCACTGCACATAAAATGTAGCTGTCTTTCACTATTCAGCCGGTGGGTGGTGGCCATCTATGCGTTGGATCTGAGGGATGCATGGTGGAGAGCTTAAAATAACTGATGGGAGAACTGTGACTCAAGCAGGTGACTCTGTATGCAATCTAAAAGAGTAGTCTATGAAGGTCGGAGATGTCCAAGGAAATTTCACGATATGGAAACAATTGCAGAATACTATGGGCTGGACTGGGTGCAGCACATGGTCCGTAGTACACAAAAGACTTCCAAGTTTGATTTGTTGTTCTGTTACTCATGGTAACTGCTTCGAATATCTTGCCAGATACAGGTGAGAATGCGATGCCTTTATGAATCACTGTGCCCACTGTGCTCTTTGTCACAATGCACTCCAAAACCACTAAACGTGTGCAGATTTTAGAATACCTGTAAGGGAGAAAGTGTTTTGCCAGTTCAGATTACTCTTTGCTCAGTTCTTTGCAAGATTATGAACACTATCTGCTATTCTGTGTTACAAACTGAACAGTTTCCAAATTAGTCATGTTGTATCTCCTATGTGTTTTCATGTTTAGTCTATGGTGCCTAGCCTGCAAAGACCTCAAAAGTTCATTATAGCCTCAATAAGCCAAATAATGGGAGAGAATGTCAAAGAGGAATGCAGTGGTGGCTCACCCATAAAGGTGTCCCAGCATTGAAACCTTGCCTTTAATCCCGTCGGTCACAGTCTGATGCTATTCATTGTGTACGTCTTGGGCTGCAAGGATGCCTAGCCAAGGCTGTCAATCACAGCTTATGTAGAGCCCACCAGGACTATGACAAATTGCAAGGCCTCGCGTCACAGTGTGACTGACACCGTGGGTTCAAAGGAGGCCCATAAACTTCTACTCTGAGGACCTGAAGGCAGCAGCGGGTAAGTCCAAAAAAACCTGTTACATGCTGGGTGCGTGCGGATAAGAGTGTGTGTGGTGGTGGTGGTGTATGAGCGAGTGAGAGGGACTCCGTGCATGAACAAATGCATGTGTTTCTGTATGCGTTTGTTCAGATATCAGTGCCTTAACTGCCAAAAGATGTACTTGGAACGTACTTTCACTCAGCAGACCCAACACTTTCAACCATCACCAGCCACAACTGAAAAAATGGCAACAGCAGCAAATAAAACTAAGGGCCTCATTGCCTTGCGCTACTGGAGTGTCACTTTTAAAGACGCTCCAGAGGTGATGTGCCCTGCTTTTGGTGGCTTAACACCGCCTTGTAAATAAGGGCCGCCCCACACAGTTTTCTGTAGCAAAGGGGCATGCAATGGGTGTTGCTGTGGTTGTACCCAGGCAACACCCATAGCTTTTTGACACTGACCCAGATTTATGAGAAATCATAAACCTGAGGCAGCCCCAAACCCTAATGCCTCCCCAGGGGTGGTGCTAGAGTGGCGCAACAAGGAGAAATACTTTTATTTTGCCGCGTTTTTATGCTCTTTCTATGTGTGCTGCATATTTTAAATTAATATGATTTAAAAAAAAAAAAAAAAATTACTATCCTGCAGGTGAAAGGTCCGTGGGTGTCTTTGGGGGAGATGGTGCAGCAGTTGAGACGTCCGTTGTTGAGGCAGAGGAGGGTCTCGGAGCCAAGGCAGAGGCAGTGCAGGGGGTGGTTTCACAGAGATCCAGGGTTCCTGGTGCTGGGCACGGTCCAGGTGCGGATGGGCGCAGACAGGCTTGCCTTTGACGCGCCTTCAGTGCACCAGCAGCGTGGCCGCCATTAAGAAAGGGCAGGGCAGGGGGAGCAGTCAGCTGGGAGGTGGGAGGGTGGGAAAGGTGCTTCACGGGGGAAAGCGCAGAGGAAGAGGGAAGAAAGGAAAAGGCCCTAGGGAAAAACAAGAGGTGATAGACGAAAAAGGCACTAAATGCAATAGTGAAATAGAGAAGAAAAGAAAAGGCAAATGATAGAAGAAAAAGGCAGAAAATGCAAGAATGAAAGAGCAACAGAGAGAAGAAAAGAAAAGGGAAATATTTACTTGTGATGGCCACTAGACCACCAGGAATGCGGCGCAGGGACGAGCCTGCGGGTGGAGGAGAGCCTCGAACTGAGGGGCAGGAGACTCTCAGTTCGTCCCAGGTAAGAGGCAGATGCTGCAGCAGCAGTAGCCAGAGGAGCTGGGGAGGGCATGAGACGATGACCAGGGAGGGCAGCAGACGATGACCAGGAGGTCAGTGCAGTTGCCCTCTCACAGTTCTGCTGCCACCATTAACAAGGGGAGGGGAGCAGGGAGAGCAGTCAGCTGGGAGGCGGGAGGGTGGAAAAGATGCTTCGCGGGGAGAGGGGGACAGAGGAAGAGGGGAGAAAGGAAAAAGCACTAGGGAAAAACGAGGGGTGATAGAAGAAAAAGGCAGAAAATGCAAGAGTGAAAGAGCGACAGAGAGAAGAAAAGAAAAGGCAAATGATAGAAGAAAAAGACAAAAAATGCAAGAGTAAAAGAGCGACCTATAGAAGAAAAGAAAAGGAAAATACTTACTTGTGATGGCCACTAGACCACCAGGGATGAGGAGCAGGGACGAGCCTGTGGGTGGAGAAGGGCCTCTAACTGAGAGTCAGGAGACTTTCAGTTCGTCCCAGGCAAGAGGCAAAGGCAGCAGCAGCAGCAGCCAGAGGAGCTGAGGAGGGCAGCAGACGCTGACCAGGAGGTCAGTGCAGTTTCACACAACTAACCGGACTTTTCTTGCCATATAAACTGAAAAGTAAAAGTTTCACATAAGTGAGCCGACGGCCACCAGCAGCGCAAAGCAGACACACAAAAGGAAATAAAATTTTGCTCACTGTGAAACCTATCAGCAAAAGTGCAATTATCCAAGTAACCGGCAAAAGTGCAATTATCTATGTAACCGGCAAAAGTGCAAATACCTATGTAACAGAATCGATGTCATGAAAAGTGTAGGAAAGTACCATCTTGCCTGGCATGTTACCCCCATTTTTCACTGTATATATGTTGTTTTAGTTGTATGTGTCACTGGGACCCTGGTAACCCAGGGCCCCAGTGCTCATAAGTGTGCCTGAATGTGTTACCTGTGTAGTGACTAACTGTCTCACTGAGGCTCTGCTAATCAGAACCTCAGTGGTTATGCTCTCTCATTTCTTTCCAAATTGTCACTAACAGGCTAGTGACCATTTTTACCAATTTACATTCGCTTACTGGAACACCCTTATAATTCCCTAGTATATGGTACTGAGGTACCCAGGGTATTGGGGTTCCAGGAGATCCCTATGGGCTGCAGCATTTCTTTTGCCACCCATAGGGAGCTCTGACAATCCTTACACAGGCCTGCCACTGCAGCCTGAGGGAAATAACGTCCACGTTATTTCACAGCCATTTTACACTGCACTTAAGTAACTTATAAGTCACCTATATGTCTAACCTTTACCTGGTAAAGGTTAGGTGCAAAGTTACTTAGTGTGAGGGCACCCTGGCACTAGCCAAGGTGCCCCCACATTGTTCAGAGCCAATTCCCTGAACTTTGTCAGTGCGGGGACACCATTACACGCGTGCACTACATATAGGTCACTACCTATATGTAGCTTCACCATGGTAACTCCGAATATGGCCATGTAACATGTCTATGATCATGGAATTGCCCCCTCTATGCCATCCTGGCATAGTTGGCACAATCCCATGATCCCAGTGGTCTGTAGCACAGACCCTGGTACTGCCAAACTGCCCTTCCTGGGGTTTCACTGCAGCTGCTGCTGCTGCCAACCCCTCAGACAGGCATCTGCCCTCCTGGGGTCCAGCCAGGCCTGGCCCAGGATGGCAGAACAAAGAACTTCCTCTGAGAGAGGGTGTGACACCCTCTCCCTTTGGAAAATGGTGTGAAGGCAGGGGAGGAGTAGCCTCCCCCAGCCTCTGGAAATGCTTTCTTGGGCACAGATGTGCCCAATTCTGCATAAGCCAGTCTACACCGGTTCAGGGACCCCTTAGCCCCTGCTCTGGCGCGAAACTGGACAAAGGAAAGGGGAGTGACCACTCCCCTGACCTGCACCTCCTCTGGGAGGTGTCCAGAGCTCCTCCAGTGTGCTCCAGACCTCTGCCATCTTGGAAACAGAGGTGCTGCTGGCACACTGGGCTGCTCTGAGTGGCCAGTGCCACCAGGTGACGTCAGAGACTCCTGCTGATAGGCTCCTTCAGGTGTTAGTAGCCTATCCTCTCTCCTAGGTAGCCAAACCCTCTTTTCTGGCTATTTAGGGTCTCTGTCTCTGGGGAAACTGTAGATAACGAATGCAAGAGCTCATCCGAGTTCCTCTGCATCTCTCTCTTCACCTTCTGATAAGGAATCGACTGCTGACCGCGCTGGAAGCCTGCAAACCTGCAACATAGTAGCAAAGACGACTACTGCAACTCTGTAACGCTGATCCTGCCGCCTTCTCGACTGTTTTCCTGCTTGTGCATGCTGTGGGGGTAGCCTGCCTCCTCTCTGCACCAGAAGCTCCGAAGAAATCTCCCGTGGGTCGACGGAATCTTCCCCCTGCAACCGCAGGCACCAAAAAGCTGCATTACCGGTCCCTTGGGTCTCCTCGCAGCACGACGAGCGAGGTCCCTCGAATCCAGCGACTCTGTCCAAGTGACCCCCACAGTCCAGTGACTCTTCAGTCCAAGTTTGGTGGAGGTAAGTCCTTGCCTCACCTCGCTGGGCTGCATTGCTGGGAACCGCGACTTTGCAGCTACTCCGGCCCCTGTGCACTTCCGGCGGAAATCCTTTGTGCAGAGGCAAGCCTGGGTCCACGGCACTCTAACCTGCATTGCACGACTTTCTAAGTTGGTCTCCGGCGACGTGGGACTCCTTTGTGCAACTTCGGCGAGCACCGTTTCACGCATCCTCGTAGTGCCTGTTTCTGGCACTTCTCCGGGTGCTACCTGCTTCAGTGAGGGCTCTTTGTCTTACTCGACGTCCCCTCTCTCTTCAGGTCCAATTTGCGACCTCCTGGTCCCTCCTGGGCCCCAGCAGCGTCCAAAAACGCCAAACGCACGATTTGCGACTAGCAGGGCTTGTTGGCGTCCTTTCGGCGGGAAAACACTTCTGCACGACTCTCCAAGGCGAGAGGGATGCGTCCACCAAAGGGGAAGTCTCTAGCCCTTTTCGTTCCTGCAGAAACCTCAGCTTCTTCTGTCCAGTAGAAGCTTCTTTGCACCCGCAGCTGGCATTTCCTGGGCATCTGCCCATCTCCGACTTGCTTGTGACTTTTGGACTTGGTCCCCTTGTTCCACAGGTACCCTAGATTGGAAATCCACAGTTGTTGCATTGCTGGTTTGTGTCTTTCCTGCATTATTCCTCTAACACGACTACTTTGTCCGTAGGGGAACTTTAGTGCACTTTGCACTCACTTTTCAGGGTCTTGGGGAGGGTTATTTTTCTAACTCTCACTATTTTCTAATAGTCCCAGCGACCCTCTACAAGGTCACATAGGTTTGGGGTCCATTCGTGGTTCGCATTCCACTTTTGGAGTATATGGTTTGTGTTGCCCCTATCTCTATGTTTCCCCATTGCATCCTATTGTAACTATACATTGTTTGCACTGTTTTCTAAGACTATACTGCATATTTTTGCTATTGTGTATTTATATCTTGTGTATATTTCCTATCCTCTCACTGAGGGTACACTCTAAGATACTTTGGCATATTGTCATAAAAATAAAGTACCTTTATTTTTAGTATAACTGTGTATTGTGTTTTCTTATGATATTGTGCATATGACACTAAGTGGTACTGTAGTAGCTTCCCACGTCTCCTAGTTCAGCCTAAGCTGCTCTGCTAAGCTACCATTATCTATCAGCCTAAGCTGCTAGACACCCTATACACTAATAAGGGATAACTGGGCCTGGTGCAAGGTGCAAGTACCCCTTGGTACTCACTACAAGCCAGTCCAGCCTCCTACATTGGTTGTGCAGTGGTGGGATAAGTGCTTGAGACTACTTACCACTCTTGTCATTGTACTTTTCATAAGAGAAAAATATACAAAACAAGGTCAGTGTATATACACATAGCCAAAAAGTTTTGCATTTCCTCTTTTCACTCTTTTCTAAGTGCTGAAAAGTACCTCTAAACTTTCAAAAAGTTTTAAAAGTTTTTTTCTGTCTTTCCAAAAAGTTCTGAAAACTTTTTCTCTTTTTCTATCACTTTAACTCTCTCTAAAAATGTCTGGCACAGGCCAAAATGTTGATCTGTCCAAACTTGCATATGACAACCTTAGCTGGAAAAGAGCAAGGAGTCTCTGTAAGAGAGAGGTTTGAGTGTAGGGAAGAATCCTTCCTTGGAACTGTTACTTAACATGCTTAGAGAACAGGATAAGGCCATAGGTGCCTCATCTGTTGAAAAAGTACCTAATAGTTCTCAATCTGATTCAGGGACTCCCCCAGGAAAAGATTCAGGAAAGAAACTTCCTAGCCTGCCCATTACTAGACAATCTAGCATAGATGGTAATGATGATGAGCCACACCATATAAATAGTGTTGTCTCACATCATAGCAAAAGCATTTATTCTCACCATACTGGTAGTAATGTTTCTGTTAACCAAGCTGTTAGGGTGGCTTCTGTAAGGGACAGGTCTCCTTCTGTTCATTCCCATCATAGCTCTGTTTCTAGGAATGTCCCTCCCACCAACCCTGATGACAGAATGTTAGAGAGGGAACTCAATAAGTTGAGGGTGGAACAAACCAGACTGAAGCTTAAAAAGCAACAGCTGGATTTGGATAGACAGTCTTTTGAATTAGAGAAGGAAAGACAGAAGTTGGGTTTAGATACCCATGGTGGCAGCAGCAGTATTCCCCATAGTCATCCTGCAAAAGAGCATGATTCCAGGAATCTGCACAAGATAGTTCCCCCTTATAAGGAGGGGGATGACATTAACAAGTGGTTTGCTGCACTTGAGAGGGCCTGTGTTGTACAGGATGTCCCTCAAAGGCAGTGGGCTGCTATCCTATGGCTATCATTTAGTGGAAAAGGTAGGGATAGGCTCCTTACTGTGAAAGAAAATGATGCTAATAATTTCCAAGTTCTTAAGAATGCACTCCTGGATGGTTATGGCTTAACCACTGAACAGTACAGGATAAAGTTCAGAGAGACCAAAAAGGAGTCTTCACAAGACTGGGTTGATTTTATTGACCATTCAGTGAAGGCCTTGGAGGGGTGGTTACATGGCAGTAAAGTTACTGATTATGACAGCCTGTATAACTTAATCCTGAGAGAGCATATTCTTAATAATTGTGTGTCTGATTTGTTGCACCAGTACTTGGTGGACTCTGATCTGACCTCTCCCCAAGAATTGGGAAAGAAGGCAGACAAATGGGTCAGAACAAGAGTGAACAGAAAAGTTCATACAGGGGGTGACAAAGATGGCAACAAAAAGAAGGATGGTAAGTCTTCAGACAAAGGTGGGGACAAATCTAAAAATGAGTCTTCATCAGGCCCACAAAAACACTCTGGTGGGGGTGGTGGGTCCAAATCCTCCTTTAATCAGAACAAGGAAAATAAACCATGGTGCTATTTATGTAAAATAAAAGGCCATTGTACAACAGATCCCAGTTGTCCAAAGAAAGGCACCACTGCTCCTACCACTACAACCCCTACTGCTACACCTAGTGTCCCTACTAATAGCAGTGGTGGTGGGAGCAAACCTACTAATAGCCAATCCAAGGGAGTAGCTGGGCTCACTATTGGTAACTTAGTTGGGGTTGGTCTGATTAGGGAGACCACAGAGGCTACTTTAGTCTCTGAAGGGGCTATTGATTTAGCCACTTTGGTTGCTTGCCCCCATAACTTGGAGAAGTACAAGCAACTACCCCTAATAAATGGTGTTGAGGTCCAGGCCTACAGGGACACAGGTGCCAGTGTCACAATGGTGATTGAGAAACTGGTGCACCCTGAACAACACATACTTGGACACCAGTACCAAGTAACCGATGCTCACAACATAAAACAAAGCCACCCCATGGCTGTTGTAAATCTCAACTGGGGGGGGGTAACTGGTCCAAAGAAAGTTGTGGTAGCTTCAGAATTACCTGTAGACTGTCTACTAGAGAATTATTTGGAGACATCAGCTTGGTCAGATGTGGAGTTGGAGGCCCATGCAGCAATGCTGGTCATTCCAGGGCATATTTTTGCTTTGACAAGGGCTCAGGCCAAAAAGCAAAAAGGACAGGGAAGCTTGGATCCTGGAACAATGGACCAAGTGCTCCCTAAAGCTAGGGCTAGTAGAAGCAAACCACTTCCTACTATCCCTCCCTCTACAGTGGATTCTACTTCTGAGGAAGAAGAATTCCCTCCCTGTGCAGAACCTACACCAGAGGAGCTGGAAGCAGACACTGCTGAGCTTTTGGGTGAAGGGGGGGCCTGCCAGAGAGGAGCTGAGTGTGGCACAGCAAACCTGTCCCACATTAGAGGGTCTCAGACAGCAAGCTGTCAAACAGGCTAATGGGGATGTCAGTGACTCTCACAGAGTTTACTGGGAGGACAACCTCTTGTACACTGAGCATAGGGATCCTAAACCTGGAGCTGCCAGGAGATTAGTGATTCCTCAGGAGTACAGAAAGTTCCTCCTAACACTGGCACATGACATTCCCTTAGCTGGGCATCTAGGACAAATGAAAACTTGGGACAGGCTTGTTCCCCTGTTTCATTGGCCTAGGATGTCTGAGGACACAAAGGAATTTTGTAAGTCCTGTGAAACCTGTCAAGCAAGTGGCAAGACAGGTGGCACCCCAAAGGCACCCCTTATCCCACTGCCTGTGGTTGGGGTTCCCTTTGAAAGGGTAGGGTTTGACATAGTTGGCCCCCTTGACCCTCCTACTGCTTCAGTCAATAGGTTTATCTTAGTGGTAGTGGACCATGTCACAATATATCCTGAAGCTATTCCTTTAAGGGCCACTACAGCACCTGCAGTGGCAAAGGCCCTCCTGGGAATATTTTCCAGGGTGGGCTTCCCAAAGGAAGTAGTATCAGACAGAGGAAGCAATTTCATGTCTGCATACTTAAAGGCCATGTGGAAGGAGTGTGGTGTAACGTACAAGTTCACAACACCCTATCATCCACAAACAAATGGACTGGTGGAGAGATTTAATAAAACTCTCAAAGGCATGATTATGGGTCTCCCTGAAAAACTCCGCAGGAGATGGGATATCCTTCTACCATGCCTCCTTTTTGCCTACAGGGAGGTACCCCAGAAAGGAGTTGGCTTCAGCCCCTTTGAACTTCTTTTTGGACACCCTGTTAGGGGTCCACTCACACTTGTAAAGGAGGGTTGGGAACAACCTTTAAAAGCTCCTAAGCAGGATATTGTGGACTATGTACTTGGCCTCAGATCAAGGATGGCTGAGTACATGAAAAAGGCCAGTAAAAACCTTCAGGCCAGCCAAGAGCTCCAGAAGCAATGGCATGATCAGAAGGCTGTTTTGGTTCAGTACCAACCAGGGCAGAAAGTGTGGGTCTTGGAGCCTGTGGCCCCAAGAGCACTCCAAGATAAATGGAGTGGTCCCCACACAATTGTTGAAAAGAAGGGAGAAGTTACCTATTTAGTTGACTTAGGCACTGCCAGGAGTCCCCTTAGGGTGCTCCATGTCAACCGCCTGAAACCCTACAATGACAGGGCTGATCTCACCCTGCTCATGGCAACTGATGAGGGACAGGAAGAAGACAGTGATCCTCTACCTGATCTCTTCTCTTCCACAGAACAAGATGCTCTTGTGGAAGGTGTAGTTTTGGCAGATTGTCTTACTGCTGAGCAGAAAGACCATTGCATAAATCTCCTAGGACAATTTTCAGAACTCTTCTCTACTGTGCCAGGCACCACTTCTTGGTGTGAGCACACTATAGATACTGGAGACAGTTTACCTGTCAAAAGTAAGATCTATAGGCAGCCTGACCATGTCAGGGACTGCATAAAGCAAGAAGTTCAGAAAATGTTGGAACTAGGAGTGGTTGAGCACTCTGACAGTCCATGGGCTTCTCCTGTGGTACTGGTACCAAAACCCAATTCTAAAGATGGAAAGAAGGAAATGCGGTTTTGTGTAGACTATAGAGGTCTCAACTTGGTAACCAAAACTGATGCTCACCCTTTACCCAGGGCAGATGAGCTTATAGATACACTGGCATCTGCCAAGTATCTAAGCACTTTTGATTTGACTGCAGGGTATTGGCAGATCAAATTATCAGAAGATGCTAAACCTAAGACTGCATTTTCTACCATTGGAGGACATTACCAGTTTACTGTAATGCCTTTTGGTTTGAAAAATGCACCTGCCACTTTTCAGAGGTTGGTGAACACAGTCCTGCAAGGGCTGGAAGCTTTCAGTGCAGCATATTTGGACGATATAGCTGACTTTAGCTCCAGCTGGGATGATCACCTGGTCCACCTATGGAAAGTTTTGGAGGCCCTGCAAAAGGCAGGCCTCACTATCAAGGCTTCAAAGTGCCAGATAGGGCAGGGTAAGGTGGTTTATCTGGGACACCTTGTTGGTGGGGAACAGATTGCACCACTTCAGGGGAAAATCCAAACAATTATTGATTGGGTTCCCCCTACCACTCAGACTCAGGTGAGAGCCTTCCTAGGCCTCACTGGGTATTACAGGAGGTTCATTAAGAACTATGGCTCCATTGCAGCCCCTCTTAATGACCTCACATCCAAGAAAATGCCTAAAAATGTATTATGGACAGCAAACTGTCAGAAAGCTTTTGAGGAGCTGAAGCAGGCCATGTGCTCTGCACCTGTCCTGAAAAGCCCTTGTTACTCTAAATAATTCTATGTCCAAACTGATGCATCTGAATTAGGAGTAGGGGCAGTCCTATCACAACTTAATTCTGAGGGCCAGGATCAACCTGTTGCTTTTATTAGTAGGAGGTTGACCCCTAGAGAAAAGCGTTGGTCTGCCATTGAGAGGGAGGCCTTTGCTGTGGTCTGGGCTCTGAAGAAGTTGAGGCCATACCTGTTTGGCACTCACTTCATTGTTCAGACAGACCACAAACCTCTACTTTGGCTAAAACAAATGAAAGGTGAAAATCCTAAATTGTTGAGGTGGTCCATATCCCTACAGGGAATGGACTATACAGTGGAACATAGACCTGGGAGTAGCCACTCCAATGCAGATGGACTCTCCAGATATTTCCACTTAGACAATGAAGACTCATCAGGTCATGGCTAGTCTTATTGTCCTTCGTTTGGGGGGGGGGGGTTGTGTAGGAAAGTACCATCTTGCCTGGCATGTTACCCCCATTTTTCACTGTATATATGTTGTTTTAGTTGTATGTGTCACTGGGACCCTGGTAACCCAGCGCCCCAGTGCTCATAAGTGTGCCTGAATGTGTTACCTGTGTAGTGACTAACTGTCTCACTGAGGCTCTGCTAATCAGAACCTCAGTGGTTATGCTCTCTCATTTCTTTCCAAATTGTCACTAACAGGCTAGTGACCATTTTTACCAATTTACATTGGCTTACTGGAACACCCTTATAATCCCCTAGTATATGGTACTGAGGTACCCAGGGTATTGGGGTTCCAGGAGATCCCTATGGGCTGCAGCATTTATTTTGCCACCCATAGGGAGCTCTGACAATCCTTACACAGGCCTGCCACTGCAGCCTGAGGGAAATAACGTCCACGTTATTTCACAGCCATATTACACTGCACTTAAGTAACTTATAAGTCACCTATATGTCTAACCTTTACCTGGTAAAGGTTAGGTGCAAAGTTACTTAGTGTGAGGGCACCCTGGCACTAGCCAAGGTGCCCCCACATTGTTCAGAGCCAATTCCCTGAACTTTGTGAGTGCGGGGACACCATTACATGCGTGCACTACATATAGGTCACTACCTATATGTAGCTTCACCATGGTAACTCCGAATATGGCCATGTAACATGTCTATGATCATGGAATTGCCCCCTCTATGCCATCCTGGCATAGTTGGCACAATCCCATGATCCCAGTGGTCTGTAGCACAGACCCTGGTACTGCCAAACTGCCCTTTCTGGGGTTTCACTGCAGCTGCTGCTGCTGCCAACCCCTCAGACAGGCATCTGCCCTCCTGGGGTCCAGCCAGGCCTGGCCCAGGATGGCAGAACAAAGAACTTCCTCTGAGAGAGGGTTTGACACCCTCTCCCTTTGGAAAATGGTGTGAAGGCAGGGGAGGAGTAGCCTCCCCCAGCCTCTGGAAATGCTTTCTTGGGCACAGATGTGCCCAATTCTGCATAAGCCAGTCTACACCGGTTCAGGGACCCCTTAGCCCCTGCTCTGGCGCGAAACTGGACAAAGGAAAGGGGAGTGACCACTCCCCTGACCTGCACCTCCCCTGGGAGGTGTCCAGAGCTCCTCCAGTGTGCTCCAGACCTCTGCCATCTTGGAAACAGAGGTGCTGCTGGCACACTGGGCTGCTCTGAGTGGCCAGTGCCACCAGGTGACGTCAGAGACTCCTGCTGATAGGCTCCTTCAGGTGTTAGTAGCCTATCCTCTCTCCTAGGTAGCCAAACCCTCTTTTCTGGCTATTTAGGGTCTCTGTCTCTGGGGAAACTGTAGATAACGAATGCAAGAGCTCATCCGAGTTCCTCTGCATCTCTCTCTTCACCTTCTGATAAGGAATCGACTGCTGACCGCGCTGGCAGCCTGCAAACCTGCAACATAGTAGCAAAGACGACTACTGCAACTCTGTAACGCTGATCCTGCTGCCTTCTCGACTGTTTTCCTGCTTGTGCATGCTGTGGGGGTAGCCTGCCTCCTCTCTGCACCAGAAGCTCCGAAGAAATCTCCCGTGGGCCGACGGAATCTTCCCCCTGCAACCGCAGGCACCAAAAAGCTGCATTACCGGTCCCTTGGGTCTCCTCTCAGCACGACGAGCGAGGTCCCTCGAATCCAGCGACTCTGTCCAAGTGACCCCCACAGTCCAGTGACTCTTCAGTCCAAGTTTGGTGGAGGTAAGTCCTTGCCTCACCTCGCTGGGCTGCATTGCTGGGAACCGCGACTTTGCAGCTACTCCGGCCCCTGTGCACTTCTGGCGGAAATCCTTTGTGCACAGCCAAGCCTGGGTCCATGGCACTCTAACCTGCATTGCACGACTTTCTAAGTTGGTCTCCGGCGACGTGGGACTCCTTTGTGCAACTTCGGCGAGCACCGTTTCACGCATCCTCGTAGTGCCTGTTTCTGGCACTTCTCCGGGTGCTACCTGCTTTAGTGAGGGCTCTTTGTCTTACTCGACGTCCCCTCTCTCTTCAGGTCCAATTTGCGACCTCCTGGTCCCTCCTGGGCCCCAGCAGCGTCCAAAAACGCCAAACGCACGATTTGCAACTAGCAAGGCTTGTTGGCGTCCTTTCGGCGGGAAAACACTTCTGCACGACTCTCCAAGGCGAGAGGGATCCGTCCACCAAAGGGGAAGTCTCTAGCCCTTTTCGTTCCTGCAGAAACCTCAGCTTCTTCTGTCCAGTAGAAGCTTCTTTGCACCCGCAGCTGGCATTTCTTGGGCATCTGCCCATCTCCGACTTGCTTGTGACTTTTGGACTTGGTCCCCTTATTCCACAGGTACCCTAGATTGGAAATCCACAGTTGTTGCATTGCTGGTTTGTGTCTTTCCTGCATTATTCCTCTAACACGACTACTTTGTCCTTAGGGGAACTTTAGTGCACTTTGCATTCACTTTTCAGGGTCTTGGGGAGGGTTATTTTTCTAACTCTCACTATTTTATAATAGTCCCAGCGACCCTCTACAAGGTCACATAGGTTTGGGGTCCATTCGTGGTTCGCATTCCACTTTTGGAGTATATGGTTTGTGTTGCCCCTATCTCTATGTTTCCCCATTGCATCCTATTGTAACTATACATTGTTTGCACTGTTTTCTAAGACTATACTGCATATTTTTGCTATTGTGTATATATATCTTGTGTATATTTCCTATCCTCTCACTGAGGGTACACTCTAAGATACTTTGGCATATTGTCATAAAAATAAAGTACCTTTATTTTTAGTATAACTGTGTATTGTGTTTTCTTATGATATTGTGCATATGACACTAAGTGGTACTGTAGTAGCTTCACACGTCTCCTAGTTCAGCCTAAGCTGCTCTGCTAAGCTACCATTATCTATCAGCCTAAGCTGCTAGACACCCTATACACTAATAAGGGATAACTGGGCCTGGTGCAAGGTGCAAGTACCCCTTGGTACTCACAACAAGCCAGTCCAGCCTCCTACAAAAAGCGATCGACTACTGTCCAGCAAGATTGCGCTGTGAAATAAAGAGAAAAAGTAGTCCAGAAACGAGACGGAAAACATCGAGCCTTGTATGTTTTCAGTAGTTGGTTGTGCGCTCGAGGAGGGCTAAACACCAAAAAAGGCATGACGTATGCATGCCTTTCACTAATGAAAACAAGCGGATTTTAAAAGGCAAGCCTACAAATCAATTAAAGTGATTGACGTGACATGGGCGTGGTTAGAAGCCCAAAGAGAGATTACAACAGCTTTGCACTCCCCCCTAAAACGGAGGTATGGAAAACAGTGTGGACGTACAGAGTAACACCTTGTGTGCCGACTGGGTATAGCTCCTTTGAACTCATAAGAGGGAGAGTTCTTTTGAGAAAGACAATGTTGAATGGATGAGTAAGGCCAGGATGAGTGGATGGACACCGGAAATGGTTAAAAGTAACTTTGGTAAATCAAAAAAACAAATGACAAAAAATACTATGATCACATGGATGTAAAACGATTAAAGTTAAAGTGGGTGATTTAGTAATTAAAAAAAAAAAAAAACAGGTGTATATAAAAGAGATGAAGGCAATTTTATGATCCAGTTAAAGTGATAAAAGATTTTTGCAACTCTGTTTTATTAGCGGATGATAAAATGTACTACATGAGTTGTGTATTCCTATATAGAGGTAAGGGATGACAACAAAACTGTTGGTAAGCAACAGAGATGTTTCTATGCCGAGTCCAAGGGAATTGATGATGGAGGAGGAGAATGCTCATGTACTGAATATAAGGATATAAATATGAATGAGAGTGGATGTAGTGGGCCTGAGCAAAGTTCACTCAGGATCCCATCCACGGAGAGGATAATAATGAATCCTCTAATTTAGAACTTAACAGTTGTGGTCTGATTGACAGATGTGGAGTCAAGTGCTGGTGGTTTGGTAGAAGAACTATCAAATGAACAAAATTCAAGCATTTCATATGTGCATAAAGTTTTTACAGTTATTGCCTGCTTTAAATTTTTGTCGGTTCATTGTGATTGGTAATAGTAATTCTTCAAGATACTTCTAATTAATCAATGTATATGCAATCTATTCTTATTTTTTATAGTGTTATATTTCTCTTTTGATTTAAGTTTATGGGAGAAGATATTTCATGATGTATGCAGCATGGAATGTATAGATGTCACATATTGACATCAATATAGATTGTGAATTTGTGGACGCAGTGAGCAGAGGATCTGGGAGCCGCTGGCCGTGTTGTTTTCCTCTGGCTTGCCTGGGTTCTATATCTGCAATAAAGCTCATTTCAAGGCATCTAGTGTTGAGGGTCATCATTACAGCACCTAAAACATTTCTATCAGGCAGTTTTCACTCAAAAAAGGAGGACATTTTATGAGGCAAACTGGAGAGAAATGTACAATGCCCAGGAAGACTCAAAATTCTTCTAGCACTTGTTAAATAAAGTGTATACAGTATCACCTTTCACCTTAGAGGCCCAGATTCTTGAATCCAACTGGATCATGTTTTTATCTGAACTTTATAAAAGATCAAATGGTGAAGATGAAAGGGATCATCAAGTTGACTCTATCAATATGTGGCAACTAAGGAGACAGATATTTTATCAGAGGTAATTCCCAACTGGAAACCATCACAGACAGTGGCCCAGATGGACTCCCAGCTGTTCTATATAATGCCCTAAGTCCCATTTTTAAATGGGTTTCCAAAACAGGGTTGATTATGAATTTGTGACAAGGTGCAGTAATAAAACCAATCAATAAGATTGGTTCCAGTGACAACCCTGAAATGTAACGTTTGATCTCTTTGCTGGATGAGTCATCTAAGATCTACACCCAGACTCTTTTTATATCCCTAATGCAAGGGGCTTTTGGCTGTTGGAGAATTCCTAAAGAGCAATGTGGGCTTCAGCCAAAGTATTCCACAACTGACCATTGATTTTCTCTCTGGGGTGCTGTAAGAAAGGCAACAAGCACATTGGGCAAATTATGCTGCTGTTTTGTTGACTTCAAGGTGGCATTCAAACTATTGGGCCATGGGATCCTGTGGGAAGAATGAGCTAAATTGAGTATTCCCCAATACCTGCTGGATTTGATGATGAAATTACAAGTAAACAGCTGGTTTCAGATTGACCTAAATGGGCTATCAATTTTAATGGATAAAATCCAAGTGAACAACGGTTTCAGAAAGGGATGAGTTTTAGCCCCCTTGCTCTTTAGTCTTTTTATTTCCAATCTCCCAGAAGTGCTAAGGACTGTGGATTCTTTCTCATCTAAGATAGGTGAGGCACGTACCCTCTACCCTATATATGCAGATGACTTAGGGACTCATTTATATTTTGGCAGAGAGGGTACTCTGTTGCAACAGAGTTCCCTCCCCTCCAATAAAGTGGTCCAGCTGCCAAATTGAATTGCAAGCCATCCATAAGTTTGGCCATAGTGGAGACTACTCTGTCTCTGCTTTGGCCAAACTTCTCTGATGGCCCTGGGGAGTAAGGGCCGTCAGAGAAATGGCTTCATGTCTGCCCACTCAATTTAGATGGGCAGACATGTAGTCATTTCTTACTGTTCTTTGCCGCCAGGTAAAACCAGGAGGTAAGGCACAGTAAAACAATTACAGTCCTCCCTCCACCATGGGTGAAGCCTCCCATGGTAAGCAAGCACTCATTTGTTTTCTTTTAAAAAAAAAATCCCATTTCAGAAAAAAAACAATACTTCATCCTTCCGACACAGCCCTGTAGCAAAGGGTCAAATTAATTGACAGGACTCGCCCTAAAGACAGTTCCTGCCAGTGCCTTTATAAATGCTGCCTATCAGTCACTTATAAATTGCATATAAATCAGTCTTGATAGATCTCACACCTATGGGCTTGTTGAAATAGGAGTTGCAAGTCTTATATGCTGGCTGTGAGAAGAATATCTTGACTAGTAATGTGGATAAAACCAAGACCATGAGACTATCCATTGATCACTCATAAAGGCAGTAGCGGGGAAATTGATTCCTCGGCCCCCATAAGTTGCATTGTGTTTTATATATATATATATATATATATATATATATATATATATATTTGTTAAGGCATAATATTAGTAATGCAACTAGTGCAACTTTAAATGTATGATACACTTGATTGATTTTAGGGGCAGATTTTATACAGAATGTGCAAGCTCCCTTTTTTATACATATTATAACAGTATTAGACATCATGTAATTCCACTCCCATACTATGGGAAATGTGGTTAATAAGGTGCCTACATTACATGACTTTTGGGCAATATTGCTGTTAATTATTGATGTAAATTTCTCACAGCAGGTGGTTAGGTTTGTTGTACATCAGTGGTAAGAATTGACCTCAAAGGAAGGCTTGATCATGCCTCCCTTAAATGCCTCGCTTATCTGATAACTTAGCACCTCCACCCCCACTTTACACCTTTTATCTGAAGTAGCTCTTTACCCCAGACCTCTTAATAAGGTCAATCTCAATCTACTCGACTCCTTCCTGCTTCCTCACCCTACCTTCCCTACCTCTCCACTTCCTCCCTCTAGTTACTGTGCCCTCTAGCGTCATGCCTAAAGCCTCCACTCTTTATATTGTGTCTTCACATAACTCCGCACACTTCTTCTCTATATGCTATGGACTGCTCTTTCTCCACTTTACCCACTAAGGCATTCCTAAAGGAAAGTACTCTTCTTAACTTTCTGGAAGTAGCCTCTAAATACTTGTAAATAAATAAAATAAACAAATGTTGGGAATATGGGCCACACTGGTACACCCTCCTCCACCCAGTGACAGAGGACACATAAGCCTCACTCCCTGCTCCAAGTTTCCATGTGCTGGGTGCATTTCTATAGTTTGCAGCCACAGGCTTAGTGATGCCACACAGCACCAGTCATCAATAAATGAAAGAAAAGTGAAATTATATATTACGTTTTTTTTTTTTTTAAATCAATTCATAGGAGGAATTACATAAACAAGCAAGAAAAAAACACAGAACTGACTTTTGCCAGCCCTAATTTATAAATAAAGACATAGCTGTGCAGAGTCTGTGGTGTGCGTAATGTCTTAATTTCCTCATTCTGACCATGGTCCATCACTCATTCCTTCCTTAACCTGCAGAAGAGAGCCACCATATTAATCCCATGCCTCTCTTTCATCTTCTTCCCAAAAATAAAATCTCAGAAGGGGCCTTGAATGTGCCTCATATTGTGTTTAAGACTTCTTACTGATCTTGTTGTTGCTTCAGGAATATCTCGGAATTGGTGATTTCAAATTCAGGTCCTGTGGTCATGTACCAGCATCTAAATAAGTAATGTATTTCTGTTACAACAGCAGCAGATAGGTACCCATCCTCTGGATTGGTTGCCCACACCAGTGGTCCCTTTGAAGTCCATCAGGTACCATATTTTTGGTGGGTGGGTGATTGTCTAAAATATGTTCTCTTCTCATCGTAATCCCACAAACATGAATACCTGGTAGAGACCTAGTAAGCATATAAGCCCCTTTATCTAAGCTGAGTTTAAAAAAAGACATCATTGATTAGGGTAGTGGACCTTCTAAGCCCTTCACACAAGCATTATAACTGAGGACTCTATTCCATATCACTTCCAGGTACCAATTTTACATTAATACTCCAATGTAATCACAAAGACAGGGGAAGAGCAGTAACAGTGGCATAAGACTGAAGAATAAGAAAGTCTCTAACAGTTTGTCAAAAGACCTGACATAGTTATACATTTTAACACGTGAAAGGTTATCTGAGAACACGAAAAGTGGCTCAAAGCACATACCTTACTGCAGTAGTGAATATGTTAGCATATTAAAATGGCAGGTGTTAGAGTGAAAGTGCTTCAATTAATGTACAGCTAGGTAGGGCCTGATTGAGATCTTGGTGGACGAGTTACTCCATCTCAATATTCCCCATGGGATTTATATTTTGGCGGATGGGATAGCCGTCACCGTTGTGATGGAGTAACTCATCTGCCAAGAACTCAATCAGGCCCATTGCTATAAAATGGTGCCAGAAGGACATTGATATTGTACATAAAACAATCCTGAATCATGGATCTTTTCTTCTGTCCAGGATCTCTGTCTAGCAGGGTACAGCACAGATCTGATATGGGTGAGGCTTCAGTACACTACTGAAAATAGGGTCCATGTTAACATTCTTCACCCCTTCGGGAAGCTTGACTGTGAATGCCCTGAGCAGGCTTGTGAAGAAGATGAAGAGCTCGATCCTGGCCAACTGCTCCCCCAAACACACACGGTGTCCTGCAAGAAGAAGACAGCTGTAGTCACCTATTTTACAACAATCATATGCAATGTTTAAAATACAAAATCTGCAATAACACAGGAGAAAGAATGCTCCTGATGTGGGGGTGGGATGCAAGAGGTATACCTTCCTGCACAATAACAATCTTGCTCATAATACAGGCACCTTTGCACCGTGGTGGAAAAGTGTACGTGTCGCTCTTGGCAGCCTGAAATGTGCCAGTGCAGAGAGAGAGCTAAAGAGCTCTATATCTTAGTAGATGATATTTGTACAAAATATTGGATTTTCAATATCGAGCTACAAAAATATCGAGTTTTTAATCTTTTGACACATAAATATTGTGATGAAGAAATTTTGTTGTCAAAAATATCGATTTGTTTAGGTAAGTAATATAATTTAAAAAATATCTGTGTTATTAATATCTTTTTCAATGTATAGATGTAAAAAATATAATTTTTGAATTCATATTATGTTTTCAATTCATAGTTTAATTGTGTATGTTATATATTATTCGTACAATTGTTGTTAATATTTTTAAATATAGTTTGTAATTTTAAGCTATATATATTTGAATTTATTTATTGGTTTTTGCTCATTTAATTAAAACCATTGCAAGTAGCATCATCGTTCTAAAAAACCAACAAAGTTAAAATTTTGACTCATTATACAAAAACAAAAACACATCATTGTATCAATGACTGCACTGTAGCGCACAGATCTAAATTCATAATGCGATAAAATACACAATATGGGGCTGTGTGAGGCCGTGACAAACCTCCAAATGTCTGAGTGCTCGCCTAGTGCAACGATGGTTGTAAGTTTTTATTGCATCCCTTGTCTCACCCAGGACCGGGCCATCTAAATCCTAGGGCAAGGGTTTGTAAAGGCAATAGTGCTGACTTAGTACAGTTTCTTCTGTTACCCAGAGTTGCATATTATGCTTACCAATATACCTAATTATTTCATTTTAGTTAGAAAACACTTAAAAATTAGGATAGTGCCAAATAGTTAAAAACACCCTATGGATCTAAATAAAACTGCGAGAATGTATTCACAATCTTAAACTATTAATCAGTGCCCCTGAGGTCTTTTTGTTTTCTTTCCGCTATTTTCAGAAACTTTACCAGGCAACAGTTTAGTTCCAAGAACTCTCCAGAGAAGCATACCATGTATGCCTGTCTGCAGCTGTGAATGCCTCTCAAATCAAATAGGGGGTGATGAACAATCTTCCGTTCAGGCAAGAGGGCTTTGCATATGCAGATCAGATGTTGCAGGTCTTCTCTTGCTTCGCCACACAACCTACACGTTGTTACAATTGAGCTTCATTTCTATGGTGGAAGGTGGAAAAGAGAGGGAAGTATACCTAAGCGATAACGCAGGTAGTTCTCTTTCCTTGTCTTGGTGAGTCCCGTCTGCAAATAGGCTTGTGGTGCGGCCCTACTGTAGCTGTGATTGAAAAACCAGCCATGTGATCTGCTCGCTAATGTTGCTTTATCAGCTATCAATGAGGCTTGTTCCTTCATTTTGTTTATTATCCCTTTGTAGCATCGATGGGAAGCAGGGGCCCCAAAGGTTCTCAGTGCCTAAGATCTTAGTGAGTCTTGAAGATAATTCCTTGTTGGGCAGGATTCTCTGGTGGAGAGTTTGCCCCATAAGTGGGAGTTCAGAGTGCCCAGCACTTGGTATATGTGGCTCTTCTTCCAAGGTCTTGCTTCAACAGGTCCAACTCCTGTCTGATTTGTGCAGGCAACATGAACCTTGGGAGTCTAAAAAACATTCTATAGGCTCCCACAACTATTTTGTCTAAGTTGGAGGCATCCCTGCCTCTCATCACTTTGCTTCCATATGTAACTGTTGGCACCAGTTTTGCCTGGATGACAGAGAAGTGAGATCAGATTAGAGCTGGCTATTGTATTCTTTTAGTTTTTGAGAGTAATTGCCAGTGCAGTCCCTTTCCTCCTCAGTGCCTCCTTTTGTTGTGCAAAAGAGCTCTTGTCAACCAATATCACTCCCTGATATTTATATTCGTTGACTCTCTCCAGGCTCTGTTTGGCTAGGAACCAACTGTATGCCTTTCTGCGCTGACTGGAGTGTACAACCATGATCTTCGGTTTGTCCAGATTGATGGTTAGACCCTATTCTTCTGAGTACTGCTGAGTGGCGACTAATAGATGTTGTAGCCCAACAAGAGTTCGACTTATGAGGATCAGATCATCTGCATATAATACATTTGAAAATACTATACAACCCAGTTTTGGTGCATGGGCATTACAGAAATTAAGCCTACATGTTATATCTGCCATAAACAAATAGAACAGAGTAAGGGCTAAAAAACAACCTTGTTTTAAACCTTTCAAGGTCGAAATCCATCTAGAAAGATGAGAGCCAGACCCTATCTTAACTTGCACTCAGGTGTTTGTGTGTAGCTGAATCAGTACATTCAAAAGGGCCGATGGGATCTTCCAACTGCGTAGTTTAGTCCACAATTTCGTCCAGTCTATGTGATCAAACACTGCTTGGTAGTCAATAAAACAAAGGAACAAAGGTGTATTTTTCCCCCATTGGGTGTCGATCAATAGAGAGAAAGCAGGATGTTGGTAGAGAATCCTGTCAGCTTAGAGAAGCAGTCTGATTTGGAGGAATCACAGCATTATCATTTGCCCATCTGGCTAGCTCTCCCAAGACTACCCCAGCAAAGTACTTGGTTTCACTGTCAATGATGCCCACAAGTCTACAGTTTTTTAGGTTATACTTTTCCCCATGCTTGTAAATGGGCGATATGACCAAGCCTCTCCAAGATGCCGGAATTGCCTCATGGTTAACTGGAGCCAGGCTATCAACCTAGTGGGAAAGGTCTGCCTTAAAGAGTGCAGGAGGTATTTCGTTGGCACCCAGGGCCCACTCCCACCTTCCCTTAGTTATCTGTCTCTTTATTTGATCCTTTATCACTGTGAGCTGGTTTCTTTAGGAGCCCAGATGCGGTTTGTGGTTGGGCACACTTATCTCACCTCACACACCAGATGATGCCTCTGCATGGCTGTTGAAGTGATCCTTTAAGTACTTTTGCCACACTTCTTCCTTTACTCTGCAGGGGCTGTAGGTGGAAGTTTACCCATTGCCAAAAGCAAGCAAGGTTACTATAAGTGGAGTTGTAAAGAAGCTTGGCCCATCATGAGTCTTCTTCATCCCTTAGTACTAGCCAAATTAATTGCTTCAGGGCAGCCTCTGATGTCTCAACTCCCTTTGCAAGACGATGTTTATTGCATAGAGACGAAGTTTTCTTATGATTTTATTTTATGATTATTTTAAGAGACTTGATTTGCCTTTGCTGGGCCAGTGTGCCACTTACCTGGTGACCCACTGCCTGGGGCATCCTTCCTTGATTGACTGTGGTGGCATGTGCTTCAGCCAACGTGCCTGTGAAGCCCTCCCATGTCGCCACTGGGTCCCTGCTCACTTCTCTTATTTCCATTGCAAGGTTCTTTCCGATCTCATGAGGTTGTCAAGTGACCTTCTATCACATTTAATTCTTTTGTTGTTCAAGGTGTAAGTAGAACAAATGTTTTTTTACTTGTGCCATTACTATTGCGTTTGTGGTGAGAGTAGTTTCTAAGGGAAGGTGGCCACTATCGCCTCTGCTGCCTACTTGAAATGCAATTATTATTTGGAAAATTGAAAGACTTGCATGTGTAGTCTATTGTTGTACTGGCCGTGGTTCAGTGAAAAGTTGCTGCTGGTGGGTGATAATGGCAGAAGCAGCCATTAGGGGCTCTGAGACCAAGTTATTCCAAATCCAGCAATAGCATAATTGCAACTTTATCCTTTCTCCCCCATTGACCTATTTCTTGTGGCGGGATGTCCCAGTGTACGGATTGATTAGCTATTAGCTCATCATCATTGTTTGATCCAAATAAGTGTATGTTAAGGTCTCCCGTCATAATGATGGCTGATGCTGTCTCCTCCTCCAGCAGCCTAGTGACTTCACATGTGACCCAAGTTGAACCTTCCACCTTGTGCTTTGGGAGCAAATATACATTTATTATGACTATCGATGTTTCTTTGCGATCATGCTTGACTGTTATTCTAATGGTCTATAAGGAATTAACCAAAGAGTCTGGGAATTGTAACTCTTTGATCTTATCAATGCTTACAATGTAAATGTATATGGTTAGTCTGCTTTGAAAGTGATCAAATCTTGAGGCTTTGCGAGCGGGACAATGGAAGACAGTGAACCCTTGTAAATGCTCAGGGTGATCCAACCACATCACCTATAGTGCAATAAGGTCAAAACAATGAAAGTATGATAAAAGTTCTTGATCTCAGGTTTTGCTTCTCAATAAGTTGATGTTCCAGGAGCATAAACTTTTCTGGGCTGAGTCTTGACTTTTCGTTGTCACTGAATCGCATTCGGAGTGTTTATAGAACTGGGGGGTGAGGACCAGTCTGTTGCTTTCACCCTTTCTGGCTCAGCTTGTTAAGCGGTTGACTTGGATGTGGGAGTAGGTGTGGGAGATGTCCCTCGTGCTCCCCTAAGTACTGAGTAAGAATTTCTCAGCAGAAACTCCAGATGGGAATCTTTGTAATGCTTGAGTAATTTATAGTGTTGAAGCGGGTGTCAGGTTTGGAGGGGAGCAGGGTGGGAAGTTAGAATAATTAAGTAATATTACATTTTTAATTTATTATTAATTCTTTTATTGATAATTAATTATGCAAATTATGTAAGTATATTTTCTAAGTTATATTGTAGGTGGGGGTTGTTGGAGTTGTAGGGTAGAGGGTGGGGAGTTAATTAAGTAATAATTGATTATTAATTAATAATTCATTCATTATTAATTCTTTAATTGCTAATTAATTATGTAAGTTGTGTAATTATTAATTTTTTTAAGTTATATTTTAGTTGCGGGTTGTTTGGTTTGTAGGGGGATAAAGTGAAAGTTACTCAAGTAATGATTAATTACCAATTCATTATTAATTTTTATTTAAATATTTAATTGATTTATAATTATGTAATTTGTTTATTAATTCTTTCATTTATTATATATTATGATGGGTTATTGTGTTTGTAGTGGAATAGGGTTGGAAGTTATTTAAGTAATAATGAATTAATAAGTTATTCATTTATTAATAATTGTTTTATTGAATACTTAATATGTTAATTGTGCTATTTTGTTTATTTAATTATATTTTAATTGTGGGCTGCTAGGTTTGTGGGAGTATAGTGTGGGGATTAAATTGAATAAGCAATTATTTTATTTGTTTATTTAATATTACTTATTAAAAAATTTAATAAATATGTAAATTGTATAATTGTTTTTTAAATTTACATATATTAGGAGTTTTTTTTTATAGTTTTGGTAAATTAATAGAGTTATTAAAATATGTGTTTGAAGTGTATTACATTCTCTACTGATACACAGAGTGGAATGGTAATAGTAAGTATTATCCCTCTGGAGTCCAACACTTTCCCTACTGTTGCACAGACTGGAGAAGGAATAGTGGTAAATTTTACCCCTCCAGAGTCGAACGCTTTTCCTACTGTTGCACAGACTGGAGTAGGAATAGTCAATTTAACCCCTCTGCAGTCAAACGCTTTCACTACTGTTGCACAGATTGGAGTGGGAATAGTACATTTTACCTTATGGAGTCCATTACTTTCCCTACTGTTGCCCAGTTTGTAGTGGGAATAGTAAATGTAACCCCTCTGAAGTCCACCATTTTCTCTGCCGTTTTATGGACTGGAGTGAAAATGGTAAATTTTACCCCTACAGAGTCCAACGCTTTCCTTACTGTTGTACACACTGACGGGGAAATAGTATGTTTATTTTTCACATACTGTACTACTTTTTAATATTTTTTAAATACATGTAATAATATTATTTGTTACTTTTAGGGTTGAGCACGCAAGCGCTCTGTCCCTGTTGTAATCTCTCTGTGGGCTTAACCATGCCCACGTCACTTTCGTTGGTTTGTGGGCTTGCCTTTCAAAATCCGCATGATTTCACTTGTGAAAGGCAGGCATATGTTATGCTTATTCTGGTGTTTAGCCCTCCTCAAGCGCACCGGCCAACTACTGAAAATATACGAGGCTCTATGTTTTCTGCATCGTTTCTGGACTACTTTTTCCCTTTATTTCGTAGGCAGCACAATCTCGCTAGGCAGTAATCGAGTGCTTTTCATGACTACCAGTTTAATTCTATTGTTTATCCTAGCGCTCCTTTGCAAAATTCAAGGTTTTACACAGCGCAATCGCTCTCATGTTTTTTTTATTACTAAGCAATGGCATCACCTTCACGCTCATGGCATGGCTCTTTAAATCAGCTCCCTTATGTGAAATTGTGTTACTTTTCATTTTCAGTTCGTGTGGCAAGAAACGTCTGTAAAGGAGTTTACAACGCTAATAGCTGTAACTCGAGCAAAAGTGAGACCCAATGCATTGCAAATGCTTGTTAATATTATCTGTATATATGTGTATATATATATACATAAGAGCATTGTGAATCCCCCGGGGAGACCTATTGTTTCTGCTATAGGGTCTCTCCTGGAGAACACGTCTGGGTACATTGATTACTTTTTGAGACCTTTTGTTGAAAGCCTTCCATCTTATATAAAAGATACAACACAGTTTTTAAGGATTATTGATGGAATTGAATGGGAAGATGACTATCTACTTCTAACTATGGATGTTACTAGCCTGTATACTTGCATCCAAGATGATTTAGGGTTAGTAGCAATTCGACATTTTCTAAGGGCAAGATCACTTTCATTTCTGATGCATACTGAGATGATCTGTGATATGATCAGTTTTTGCCTCAATAACAATTTCTTTCTCTTTGATGACAAGCTGTACAAACAAACACAGGGTACGGCTATGGGGACTTGTTTCGCACCGAGTTATGCGAATCTGGTGATGGGCTGGTGGGAGGAGCAAATATCTTTTAGCTCACCCGACTGGTGTCGTTATATAGACGACATTTTTGTGATTTGGAAAGGAGATGAGATTTCGGCTAGAGGTTTCGTAGCCTTTCTTAACAATAATGACTATAACTTACATCTAAGTGACCAGAGCAGTAAACAACAGATTGCATTTTTGGATGTGGAAGTTATGGTCCAAGAACAATCATTAAGGACCAAACTCCATTGAAAATTGACGGCTGGTAACAGCATATTGAATGCGAATAGTGCCCATCCACCAAATCTTATCGCTAGTATCCCATTTGGGGTATTTCTAAGAGCCCGCAGGATTTGTAGTACGAGGGAAGACTATCAGAAAGAAAGTGATAATATGCTCTTATGCTTTCTAGAGAGAGGTTATAGGAGCAAAATGATTCTTCAAGCTAAAAACAAGGCGGATAACATTAAGAGAGAGAATCTGATATACTCGAGGATGGATTCAGATGTAGGTGATCAAAAGGTGAGATTCATCACAACCTATTCTAACCAGTCACAGGTCCTGAGAAAGATTTTGAATAGGAGTTGGCATATACTACAGAACGACTCCACCTTAGGTAGTGTTATCTCGGAGGCGCCTGGGATCACCTTTCGCAAGGGTAGATCGTTAAGAGATGATCTCAGCCGTAATAGAATAACTAGGGACAGTGTTAGAGCTATGTCCCTAGATCATTCTGTGGGTTTTTTCTGTTGCAGACAATGCAAGGCATGCAAATATAGTAGCAACTGTCTTAAAGTATTTGGGGAAAATGGGCATTGGACTTATCAAATTCGAGGACATTTCAATTGCAATACAGAGTTTTGTGTTTACTGCCTGATGTGCCCCTGTGGGAAACTGTATGTGGGTAGCACAATACACAAGGCTAAAAAAAGGGTTCTTGAAAACATTCGAGCGATTCGTAATTTTGATCGAATATACCCAGTGGCAAGACATTTCCATGATATACATAATGGGGATGAAAGGTTGTTGAGCTTTGCAGTTATTGATCAGATTAAGCCTAGTATTAGGGGAGGCAATAGAGAGAAAAAGATGAGGATTTTGGAATCAAAGTTGATTATCAGACTCAACACCCTGAGCCCTGGGGGTTGGAATTCAAGTGAGGAGATGAATGTACATTTAGGCTAATTGAAGTTGCTGGATATGCATTTTTGTCAGACAATTTTAATCATATTTTATTTATATTTTGTGGGTTTTTTATGGCAAATTTTGTGATAGATGTGACACTGTTAGGGGTGTTTTTATATGTGGTAGGTAGTAAGACACACATATCTGCACACATACATATAAATTGTTTTGAACATCAATATAGGGCTGTCAAAGTACATTTGTATACCAATGCGTAAACAATTTTTTGTTCAGGAATACAATGTCATCCGATGTATACTATGCTTTTATAGCTTTTGGACCACTTTTTGATATCAACAATATTTAAATATCTCATATTTAATATGGAGGTTATTTAAATGATATTAATTAATCAATGTTCAAAGAGAGTAAGTAATGTGGATATTTTCAGGAATACAATGTTATCTAGTATATACTATGCTTTTATATTTTTTGGACCATTTTGGATATTAATAATATTTAATATTTAATATGGAAGCTATTTAAATGATTATAATGGTTATAATTAATTCATGTTTAAAGAGAGTAAGGAATGTGGATAATTTTGTAACCATAAGATTACTTTTAGTATTGTGGATGGGTCTTTTTGGACATTCCAAGATGGTGCTGACGTTCGCACATTGCGGGATAGTTATGTAATCTGATAGTTCTCTTTTTATCTTTTTGTGTATGTTGGTTGTGGTATATAGTTGGTGTGTGAGACACTCTCAATTGTTACGTGATCAAGGCTACGGCTGAAACACGTTGTACTGGGAGGAAGCATTGGTGAATAAAGCATTTTGGACTTTCATTTGGTGTCCGGGAACTCTCTGCATGTAACAGGAGTAATGTTGGTATTAATTTGTGGATGGCTCGGTCCACGCCTGGACCCCTGGACCGCTACTGAATTAGCAGCCCCGGATGTCTGGCAACGTTATATATATATATATATTTATTTAATATTTTTAGTAGAAGTGTTTTTGTTAATTTATTTAATATTTTGCATTTGATTTGTTCCTTTTTGTATAGTAGTAAATCAAAATAAGTAATATCATTTTAAATAGATTTTTTAATATTAGTGTCATATATATATATATATATATTTATTTATGTATATATATATATATATATATATATAAACTTACACATATATCTATCTGTGCATGTTTAATGTAAGGATATATTTATTTATAGTATTAATTGTTACTTAAATATATTCAGGCCTCAAAAATAAAACATTTTTTACTAGACCTGCTGGCTGAGTAGTCTGAATAATCTACTGGACCTAACTGTAATGTACTTGACCCATTAACTGGTCTCAAATTGTGTGATCCTAGGCAAATATTGTATTTTCCAGAGTAACCTTTTTCTTCGTTCTCATATATGAGTGCACTTTCAAATATATGAGTCCAGCATTTCCTGCTGTAAAAAAAACTTCTTTTGTTTGGTTAAATACACTAACCTAATACCAAATAAATTTAGCCCACATATAGGGTACACATGATCCATGACAAATTGCCTCTTAGTTTACTTAGAGGTTTACCATCAGGGCAGGAGTGCTTCTCAGTGTATGTTTAAACACTCACTTTTAATAAGTATAATCCAAAATCATGATGTGGCAGAGCACTGTCATTTACAGATAGTTAATTTCCAAGAAATATCCAAAAACCTCCTCACTAACTTTCAGCTTTACTGATAAAACTATATAGTGTATTAACAATAATCTGTGAAAATTAGGTTTCAGAAAACATATTTATAATTTGCACATCACCAAGTAAAGTGTTCAAATTTTTTTCACCCTATTAAAATATTTTTTTCATCACACAGAAGTACAAAAAAAGACCTTTCACAGCTACTGAAATATATTTTGAAATGTTTATAAAGTTGATTTAGTTATGTTAATGTTGTGTTTTAGGCAGCAAAAACAGGCAGCAAAAAAACGATGGATTAAACCCAGATCTGTGACTGGGGGTGAATGTTTGACAATGTTCAGCATTCCGTCCATCACTTGTTGTTTTTGCATTTATCGCCCTAAGTGGGAAGGGTATGCCCAGACGTGGGTCCCGTGCTTCCCATGCCACTGGATTCAAGCTAGCCTGGCTGATGAGGGGTGAAACCCCGAAACCGGTCCCAGGATGCTTGTTTCCAGTCCAGGGAAGACCTGGCCTAGCAGTTCGGGCTGGACTGTTCCCATGGGGAACAGGGTCAAGACTGATTTGCATATGGCTGGGTCCAAACTGGAATGGCATGGGCAGCAAAAAAACGATGGATTAAACCCAGATCTGTGACTGGGGGTGAATGTTTGACAATGTTCAGCATTCCGTCCATCACTTGTTGTTTTTGCATTTGTCGCCCTAAGTGGGAAGGGTATGCCCAGACGTGGGTCCCGTGCTTCCCATGCCACTGGATTCAAGCTAGCCTGGCTGATGAGGGGTGAAACCCCGAAACCGGTCCCAGGATGCTTGTTTCCAGTCCAGGGAAGACCTGGCCTAGCAGTTCGGGCTGGACTGTTCCCATGGGGAACAGGGTCAAGACTGATTTGCATATGGCTGGGTCCAAACTGGAATGGCATGGGCAGCAAAAAAACGATGGATTAAACCCAGATCTGTGACTGGGGGTGAATGATTGACAATGTTCAGCATTCCGTCCATCACTTGTTGTTTTTGCATTTGTCGCCCTAAGTGGGAGGGGTATGCCCAGACGTGGGTCCCGTGCTTCCCATGCCACTGGATTCAAGCTAGCCTGGCTGATGAGGGGTGAAACCCCGAAACCGGTCCCAGGATGCTTGTTTCCAGTCCAGGGAAGACCTGGCCTAGCAGTTCGGGCTGGACTGTTCCCATGGGGAACAGGGTCAAGACTGATTTGCATATGGCTGGGTCCAAACTGGAAAGGCATGGGCAGCAAAAAAACGATGGATTAAACCCAGATCTGTGACTGGGGGTGAATGTTTGACAATGTTCAGCATTCCGTCCATCACTTGTTGTTTTTGCATTTGTCGCCCTAAGTGGGAAGGGTATGCCCAGACGTGGGTCCCGTGCTTCCTATGCCACTGGATTCAAGCTAGCCTGGCTGATGAGGGGTGAAACCCCGAAACCGGTCCCAGGATGCTTGTTTCCAGTCCAGGGAAGACCTGGCCTAGCAGTTCGGGCTGGACTGTTCCCATGGGGAACAGGGTCAAGACTGATTTGCATATGGCTGGGTCCAAACTGGAATGGCATGGGCAGCAAAAAAACGATGGATTAAACCCAGATCTGTGACTGGGGGTGAATGTTTGACAATGTTCAGCATTCCGTCCATCACTTGTTGTTTTTGCATTTGTCGCCCTAAGTGGGAAGGGTATGCCCAGACGTGGGTCCCGTGCTTCCCATGCCACTGGATTCAAGCTAGCCTGGCTGATGAGGGGTGAAACCCCGAAACCGGTCCCAGGATGCTTGTTTCCAGTCCAGGGAAGACCTGGCCTAGCAGTTCGGGCTGGACTGTTCCCATGGGGAACAGGGTCAAGACTGATTTGCATATGGCTGGGTCCAAACTGGAATGGCATGGGCAGCAAAAAAACGATGGATTAAACCCAGATCTGTGACTGGGGGTGAATGTTTGACAATGTTCAGCATTCCGTCCATCACTTGTTGTTTTTGCATTTGTCGCCCTAAGTGGGAAGGGTATGCCCAGACGTGGGTCCCGTGCTTCCCATGCCACTGGATTCAAGCTAGCCTGGCTGATGAGGGGTGAAACCCCGAAACCGGTCCCAGGATGCTTGTTTCCAGTCCAGGGAAGACCTGGCCTAGCAGTTCGGGCTGGACTGTTCCCATGGGGAACAGGGTCAAGACTGATTTGCATATGGCTGGGTCCAAACTGGAATGGCATGGGCAGCAAAAAAACGATGGATTAAACCCAGATCTGTGACTGGGGGTGAATGTTTGACAATGTTCAGCATTCCGTCCATCACTTGTTGTTTTTGCATTTGTCGCTCTAAGTGGGAAGGGTATGCCCAGACGTGGGTCCCGTGCTTCCCATGCCACTGGATTCAAGCTAGCCTGGCTGATGAGGGGTGAAACCCCGAAACCAGTCCCAGGATGCTTGTTTCCAGTCCAGGGAAGACCTGGCCTAGCAGTTCGGGCTGGACTGTTCCCATGGGGAACAGGGTCAAGACTGATTTGCATATGGCTGGGTCCAAACTGGAATGGCATGGGCAGCAAAAAAACGATGGATTAAACCCAGATCTGTGACTGGGGGTGAATGATTGACAATGTTCAGCATTCCGTCCATCACTTGTTGTTTTTGCATTTGTCGCCCTAAGTGGGAGGGGTATGCCCAGACGTGGGTCCCGTGCTTCCCATGCCACTGGATTCAAGCTAGCCTGGCTGATGAGGGGTGAAACCCCGAAACCGGTCCCAGGATGCTTGTTTCCAGTCCAGGGAAGACCTGGCCTAGCAGTTCGGGCTGGACTGTTCCCATGGGGAACAGGGTCAAGACTGATTTGCATATGGCTGGGTCCAAACTGGAAAGGCATGGGCAGCAAAAAAACGATGGATTAAACCCAGATCTGTGACTGGGGGTGAATGTTTGACAATGTTCAGCATTCCGTCCATCACTTGTTGTTTTTGCATTTGTCGCCCTAAGTGGGAAGGGTATGCCCAGACGTGGGTCCCGTGCTTCCCATGCCACTGGATTCAAGCTAGCCTGGCTGATGAGGGGTGAAACCCCGAAACCGGTCCCAGGATGCTTGTTTCCAATCCAGGGAAGACCTGGCCTAGCAGTTCGGGCTGGACTGTTCCCATGGGGAACAGGGTCAAGACTGATTTGCATATGGCTGGGTCCAAACTGGAATGGCATGGGCAGCAAAAAAACGATGGATTAAACCCAGATCTGTGACTGGGGGTGAATGTTTGACAATGTTCAGCATTCCGTCCATCACTTGTTGTTTTTGCATTTGTCGCCCTAAGTGGGAAGGGTATGCCCAGACGTGGGTCCCGTGCTTCCCATGCCACTGGATTCAAGCTAGCCTGGCTGATGAGGGGTGAAACCCCGAAACCGGTCCCAGGATGCTTGTTTCCAGTCCAGGGAAGACCTGGCCTAGCAGTTCGGGCTGGACTGTTCCCATGGGGAACAGGGTCAAGACTGATTTGCATATGGCTGGGTCCAAACTGGAATGGCATGGGCAGCAAAAAAACGATGGATTAAACCCAGATCTGTGACTGGGGGTGAATGTTTGACAATGTTCAGCATTCCGTCCATCACTTGTTGTTTTTGCATTTGTCGCCCTAAGTGGGAAGGGTATGCCCAGACGTGGGTCCCGTGCTTCCCATGCCACTGGATTCAAGCTAGCCTGGCTGATGAGGGGTGAAACCCCGAAACCGGTCCCAGGATGCTTGTTTCCAGTCCAGGGAAGACCTGGCCTAGCAGTTCGGGCTGGACTGTTCCCATGGGGAACAGGGTCAAGACTGATTTGCATATGGCTGGGTCCTAACTGGAATGGCATGGGCAGCAAAAAAACGATGGATTAAACCCAGATCTGTGACTGGGGGTGAATGTTTGACAATGTTCAGCATTCCGTCCATCACTTGTTGTTTTTGCATTTGTCGCTCTAAGTGGGAAGGGTATGCCCAGACGTGGGTCCCGTGCTTCCCATGCCACTGGATTCAAGCTAGCCTGGCTGATGAGGGGTGAAACCCCGAAACCGGTCCCAGGATGCTTGTTTCCAGTCCAGGGAAGACCTGGCCTAGCAGTTCGGGCTGGACTGTTCCCATGGGGAACAGGGTCAAGACTGATTTGCATATGGCTGGGTCCAAACTGGAATGGCATGGGCAGCAAAAAAACGATGGATTAAACCCAGATCTGTGACTGGGGGTGAATGTTTGACAATGTTCAGCATTCCGTCCATCACTTGTTGTTTTTGCATTTGTCGCCCTAAGTGGGAAGGGTATGCCCAGACGTGGGTCCCGTGCTTCCCATGCCACTGGATTCAAGCTAGCCTGGCTGATGAGGGGTGAAACCCCGAAACCGGTCCCAGGATGCTTGTTTCCAATCCAGGGAAGACCTGGCCTAGCAGTTCGGGCTGGACTGTTCCCATGGGGAACAGGGTCAAGACTGATTTGCATATGGCTGGGTCCAAACTGGAATGGCATGGGCAGCAAAAAAACGATGGATTAAACCCAGATCTGTGACTGGGGGTGAATGTTTGACAATGTTCAGCATTCCGTCCATCACTTGTTGTTTTTGCATGTGTTTTAGGAAAAACCTGATACCAACAGCCTTTCATTTCACACATTCCAGATAGTTCACCTTACAAAATCCTGGAAGTCTGCAGTCACAAGGAAAAGTAATTGCATTGCAAGAAGAAAAACTGACTTTTGACCTCTGTCTTTGAACACAGAGTAAATGTGACAAGAATAAGATTTAAAGGCATCTTAATTGCTAATTCAGTTTCTGACTGAACAGAACACCTGTTCTTTGTAAACTTGCCAGAAGGGGCAAGTAGGTTCTTAAAATAACTCGACCTGATAAAATATGACTCGCCACAGCAAGTGGTTGAGTATATTTTTGGAGCCATGGTATTTGGTTTACATTATATCAATGTTATATATAAAAATATGTAAGAATTACTATTTTTTTATATATATATATATATATATATATATATATATATATATTACAAATCGATATTTTTGTATATATATTAGTGTTAGACGGTAATTTTTTTCAATATTTTTGTACTTGCATTTTGCAGTACACATAGAAGTGCCAAATCGCCATTGTAGATCATGTATGTACAGGAAGGGACACCTTCTTGTACATAAACAGTCTAACCCCTCAATGCAGACACCCTTGCACCATGGTGCAGGGATGCCTGCGTTGGAGCAGGCAGCTTGGGGCCAGATGTAGCAAAAAAAATCATACCGACTCGTAATTTGCAACTCGCAAAATTGTATGCAGAAAGGTGTTTCAGACACCTTCTGCGACTCGCTATGGGGTCGCAAAGACCCACCTCATGAATATTAATGAGGTGGGTCGCATTTTGCGACCCCATAGCGAGTCCATGCATTCACAGGGATGGTGGCCTGCTGAAGACAGCAGACCTCCATGTCTGTGACTGGTTTTTTAATAAAGCAGTTTTTTCTTTTTAAATTGCAGTCCGTTTTCCTTAAAGGAAAACGAGTTGCAATTCAAAAAAATAATGAAACCATTTGGTTTCATTTTTTCAGAGTCCATTGGACCACTGCCTGCTCTGAAAAATATTTTCAGCGACATTCACAAAGGGGAAGTGGTCCCATGGGGACCCCTTCCCTTTTGCGAATGTGTTACCACCAGACTGCGAGTTGGTTTGCGACCCCATTTGTGGTCACAAAGCAACTCAGCATGGCGATGCGGTCGCAAATAGGAAGGGAACACCCCTTCCTATTTGCGAGTCGCATCCTCAAATTGCGAGTCGGCACCGACTCGCAATTTGAGGATGAGCATCGCGTTCGGCCTTTTGCATGCCGCAAACTACGTTTTTCGAAGTTTGCGACATGCAAAAGGCTTCCTACATCTGGCCCTTAGTTCCTTAATTCAGTGCTGATGCACGGGTAAACACAGGGGTGCACCGTATTCCTGTAAATACGACACATCCCTGCATTTCAAAAGTAGCACAGCATGGTGCTGCTATTTTTGATGCAGCACCGTGCTGCACCTCTTTGTCATAAATCTGTGCCTACAATTTCCAACTCTTTTATTTTATGAAACAGTAATTATTTTCTCATTTTATGGCAGTTTATCATATGCTGTGCTTAATACAATTTTAAAGAAATCACTTTCATATGCACTGTGCCTTCAGACACAGGCTGGGACCTCGTGGTACCATAAATAAAGAAGTCAATAACTTTGTCCCCATCCTAACGTCAACCAGGATTCAGTTCCTTTACTTTCTCGTTTTACATGCACATATAGATCTGTATCAGTTGCATTAACTAATCTTGTTTCTGTACAAGACTGCATTTCCTCCCAAACACTTCACTTGAATTCGTCGTTAATTTTAAGTGTGCGGTGCTCTCTTTTTTTTATAAACATTTATCTGAAGGTGAAGGCCACCAGGCAAGTCTATCCTTTTGACTTCCTGGGCCTGAAGGTGATTACAACTCTCTCTGTCTTAAGGTCCTCAAGGTTCTGACAAGGAGGCCAGCTGCTGGCCTGCCCCTGTCGTTGCTGCTGCTGAAGCATTGACACGCTAGCAGGCTTTGGTCTATTCCTTTCCCGCTGTGGCCTCCTAGTGGCAAATTTATGGGTGGATTGCATCATTCTTGCAGCACGCAACACAGTAGATGCTGATGAAAACCTTAAGTCATATTTTTGAAGCCACGCAAAACCACGTTGCATGGCTTTGAGTAGCTCTAAAACAATGGAGTAATTCAACGCAGCGTAAATCCCTGGTTCGCCTTACTCTTCCCTAGGAAGGTATTCCATGGGCTTTGCATGAGTGTTCCCATACAACTCCCATGGATTTTGACACATTCCCAAATTTACAAGAACTTGTAAACCTGGGAATGCACCAAAAACTCACTCCTCCTTAGTGGAGGGGTAACAAGGAGAAATACTTTTATTTCTCTCCCCTTCTACCTCTTTCTGTGTGTGCTGAATTGTGCAGCTCACATAGAAAGGGAAATATGCCTCCCATCCTGCACAAAAACATTCCTGCATGTACCAAAGGCACCCTTGCACCATAGTGCAAGGGTGCCTGCATTGTTGCTAGGCAGCCATTGTGCACCAGTGCATGGGAAAGGACAAGAATGTGTTGTATGCCTTAAATATTGTGCATTCCTGCCCTTTCCCAGTGAGAGAGTGCAGCACAGAAAGATGACTTGCTGTGCTGCTCTGCAGCACTTTCCCATAAATATGGGCTGAAGTTTCTCGAAGTAGTCCCGAGTGATTCCTGGCTGCATGCGAGTCACTTGTGGTGCTGGCCAGGAGTGGCGTAGCCAGGGTGTCATGGGCCCTAATGCAAAAAAGGAAATGGGCCCCACGGCTGCTGTTTAAAATATAAAATACAGCAATATTCAGGCTTCAGTAGCCCCTCAGGCCTCTGGGCCCTGGTGCACTGCACCTGCTGCACCAATGGAAGCTACGACGCAGCTGGCCATGGCAGACAGTGGTGCTTTCAATGTCTGGCTTGGAAGGCAGCTGAGGAGGAATATGCCTGACAAGAGGGCTAGAGAAGGAGGCTTATCTACCAGGTTAAACAAGCATTGGCAAAGCCAATAGATTTCACCTAAGGAACATCTATTGGATCCATCAATGTTTTTTTTACTATATTGTGCAGCAGTACGAGCTCAGGTTTTGATATACGTCGTTGTGCACATGTACATGTTTCAGAGTGTAACTAAAAACAAAATGCTCCATGTTTTCATGGCTGTACCAACATGCCAAGTACCATATTGCACCACTTGAGTCTTGACTTTTCTGTGGATTTTTTTTGAGGGTATGTTACTGCCACACAATATGGCAAAAGCAAATTGGATGAGCTCAAGCAACCCGCTGAAATGTTTTACGAAAAATACCCCAATTGTTCCAGCTTGGCATTGTAATTCGTTAGATCGTGGAGTGGCAAATTGCATTTCTGTCTGCTTTTACAGAAGCAGCAGCATCCTTTATAGACAAAAGAAAGCAACAATTATTTTTCAGAGCATGAAAAATAAATGTAGCTGTGCCACTGGCCCATATCAATTATCAAAACAGTGCTGCACTTTTTACTAATCAATAAAATAATAATAAAAAGGGGCTGAAATCTCAGCTGTCATGCGTGCAATTAGGGACAGAACTAGTTAACATGTCAGACACGACTATAAAAGAGAAATCAGACTTTTCGAGGTTGACCACATACAGGTGATATTTGCCTGATGTGCATCCCTACTGCGTGGCATGGGACCTCGATCTGCAAGCTGCTCTGCCTTTGGCCCCCATGGAGGAGGGGCAGCCCTCATTACAGCCCTGTACCTGTATTGTCCAATAGGGACTGAGCTGCCTGAAACCTGATTGAGGTGTTTCTGCTCACTCTACATTTCAAAGTTATAGCAATCCCTTGCATACTCGCCAGTGTGCACCAGGCTCTCTGCTGTGGCCGTTTGAAGTTTTGCTTTTAAAATCTCTTTTTATAGGTCATTTTTTTAGAACAAGCCTGTTGTCAAGGCCACACATAGTATTAAACTTGTATGATACAATTGTGATTGTAGCACACTCAATCAAAAGAAGAACAAGAAAAAGACAACCAATGGTACATCTGTTCAGCATACACACCTTCCACAAGTGCAGATATCGAATTAACCAAATCCAAGCCCTCACCCTCAGTCTCGACCTCAGTACCCCCACCGCAAGTGCTTCAAATAGTATATCAGTAGTTCCCAAACATTGATACATCCAAGCCCCAGTATAGACATGAAGGAATACACACACTGTCAACCACCCACAACTCATCCCGACCCGAAGCAATGTCAATACCCTAGCACGTTTCAACCACTGGTCCTGTGTAACAGTATGGGCCGCACCTTTTGAATGTGTGCCTCATGTGCACTTCCTCCAACAGGGTGGCCCAAATTGCCAATTCATCCTTTAGTTTATCATCCCTGTAGTGTTGGGGGCCCCAGGTCCTCATGCTACTAAATGTGGTGACACAGAGACATGGTGGTAGATTCTAGTAACTGGCCCCTGGGCATGTAAGCCTGGCCCTTTTTATTAGCAGAGGCCACCTGACTGGTGACGCCTGTGATGAATGGGTGTGGGGTGTGTGTGGAAGCCAGCCCTCAGCAGAGTGGCTGGTGGAAACATTAGAACATGTGCAGCATGACACTACATCCCTCCCAAACTTTATTGAAAAAATCAAATCACCAAGTCCAAACTGTGGGAGAGAAAACATCAACTATAAGCAATCACTGAGTCTCTTCAGGCGGTCCATCTAACATGCAGCATGGAACAGGTAGAGCTGGGCAATATGCATCACGGCACGCCTCCATTGTTTAACCAGACTGCTCTGGACATGAATGGCAGTGTGGATGAAGTCAGGATGCTTCAGTCACTTGTCCATGATGTCTCAATTCGCTTGGGGAGTGTCAGTCCTGTCCCACCTGGGCTCACTGTGATAAAATCTATTTACAAAGTTCGATGCAGGTGCATCTGGAGCACTGGGGAGTCCACTTTACGCATCTCTGGAAGGCATTCCGACTCTGGGGATGGCACACCTTTAATGACTGCGGATGACCTTGATGAGAGAAGCATCATCCGTGAAGGCCTTGTGCATCCGGATGTCCATTGACAGAGCAGCGGCAGGCTTCCCTCTCGTGCCAGAACTCCATTGGACAGGAGTCTCCTAGAGGCACCTTAGCTGGCTGCCACGGGACCGTGTGGACTATGCAGGGCCTATCGCAGGCCAAGCTAAGGCATCGCTGAGCAACTGCCCACAGGACCATATCCCAGTGAAGCATAGAGCCACAAGGGTGGTTGTTGCATGGTCAGTGTGCTCGGCCATCAGGACTCCGGTGCTCTGGCCTTAGTGCATTAGTCTTTGGGTGAGCAGTCTCTGTCTGTGACCATAGTGCTTCCTGGTACCTGTGGGGAGCTGCCTCAGACACATCTCTTGTCACAGTTTTCCTCTCTCACCAGAATTCCCTTGAGCCCCTTGCCCCTGGATTGCCACAGGACTACGTCTGAGCCTCATGCAACCCCAAGGGTGGATGATCCGAATGGTCTGGTCTGCTCTCGTCGGCAGGTGTCTGATTCAGGGGGGCTCATGGCAGGTGTACGGATGGTCAGCTTCCCATGGTGCCGGGGATGCCTTGTCAAGGTCAGATGTTGTTGCTGACTTTGACTCCACTCGGTGGTGCTTTCTGGTCCTTCAGTGGTTGGGTGATACACCTCGTAAAATGATGATCTCTTTTCATCTTTCGGAAGATCAACAGGTGGCGGTGCCTTCTATGGTGAAAGGATGACTTGAGGGACTTCGTGGCCACTGGCGGTGCTTGCCTGGGATGTGCAGTTGGGACCAGGGATGCCATCGAGGTAAAGCAGCCGGTGACAGGTGGCAGGATGGTCTCATTGGAAAGTGTGAGGCCTGGACACGGTTCGCGCATGCTGGCAGCTTACAATTGGTCCACTCGAAGAGCTGTCTCCAGTGACGTCTGCTTACCCCGGTGGCTATCTTGTGCTGATGGATTCCCTCTTGCCTGCTGGCACGAGTCCTCAGTCATGTCTCTCTTCTTCCTTTCATTGGCGCACCTGTGGTAGAGTTGATCTGCGGTGTGACTGGTCTGTGACACCCTTCTCCTCTTCCTCCATTCACGTTGTGGCATCGTGCCATGTTCTTCTCTCCTGTTTCCTTCTCGGTGTGGTGTCACTCCACGGGTCGCATGCTGCGCCACATGGACCTTTAGCTGCACCTCTGCCGGTGCATCTTGCTCTGTCGCAGTCTCTTGCAGGCTGAGTCCTGTCAGTAGGACTTGATCCTCTCTTCTGGCAGACCTCTCGCAGGTCTGGTCCGTTCCCGGATATCTTTGGTGGACCGCCCCCCGACTGGAGGGTCACCATCCTCTTCTCTGCGTCTTCACTCAAGGGCACCTCTCTTGCACCTTGACACTGTGCTGTTGCAGCACTCGCTCCTGCCTCCGTCTGCTTGGCAGGATTGGTCAGTTCTGCTGACCTGCTGAACGATAGGCCAATGGTGGCCATCTTGTGCTGTGGTGTGGCTAGCTGGTGCGGCCTCTTCTCCCTGGTGTTGCATCACGCTCTCAGGCTCCTAGCTGTGCTGTCAGGTTTGTGCGTGCCCCTCTGCGCGCCCCTGACATTGTCTCTTTTCCTTCTGGGTGTCCTTTGCTGACACCTGGCATGCCTCTCTCCTGTCATGCGGTGATGTCCATCACTGCTGGGGGCATGTGGCGCTCTCTCGGGGGTAGCGGCGGACGGCCGCTAGAGGCCTCACAGGCCATGCGGGTTCTCTGGTATCTCGCATGGCACTTGGGACCTACTCAAACTTTTACAAGTTGGTTGGGACATCTGCAGTCTCCTCCTCCGCTGTGCAGTGACTGCACACATCACTTCCTCTCTTCTGTGCCGGTTCAGTCTGTGGGAGTGCTGCTACTCTTGCACAGTTACTGTCTGGGTGTGCTGCTTGCTGCCAGTTTGCTTTAGCTAATGCTTGGTTCCTTTTAAAATAGAAAAAGGATGCAGTACCTTTGTTTGGTCACCAGATGTCACTGTTGTGTTGTTTTCAGCTCAGAAACAGTCTTTCCTCCTACCGGGCCTCATTGGGCCTCATTGGTCAAAGGAGATATCGGTGAGGAGCCAAACCACGTTGCCAGATCAGCTCGTCTCTTCCCAGGTATCCTCAGCCCCAGGTGTCCAGGGCTGCAGCTCACCTCCCACGGAAGTGCAATCTTATTTCTTTCTTCTTCTCTTCTTGTTTCTTTTTTTTTCTTGTCTTTCAAACAGCCTTGTAGTGCCGAGGCAGGCAAGTTGCTGGTTGGGGTCGGCAGTGTCGCAGGCCAATCTTTTGTGGGGTGGGGCGGCACTGGGCACTTCACCTTTACTTTGGTGTGTGTCTGCACCATCATGCTTCTCATTGCGCGGCCACAGCAGTCTTCCCATCGCTGCAGGCCATGTTGCAGCCTTCCTAGGCCGTTCTCAGAGTATTGCAGGGAAGGGGGGGCGGACCTAGTATTTCTCTTCTCATTCGGGGCATGGCAGCATCATTGCAACAGTGTATTCGCAGCTGCAGCAGACTTCCCTCACACTGCAGGCAGCTATATCAACTGCTGGTTGCTTTTGAGGGGAAAGGGTGGGGGCTGTCCCGGGTGCTCTACCTCGTTGGTGCGTGTTAGCACCATCGCACTTTTCTTTTCGCGGTCGCAGCCATCTTGACAGTGCTGCAGGCAGCCATGCTGCATGCTGTGATGGGGGTTGCCAGTCTGGGACAGATGGACAGCCCTTGATGTTCTTCACATGTGCTGGTGGGGCTGGGGCTGTGTTGCGCCTTCCTCTCCCTTCATCTAAGGGATCCCAGGCCTCAAGCTGCAGAGCTGCTCGGCATTGCGACTGCGGGAGCCCCAGCACTTGGGTGGCTGCTGGGGTCTTACACACTGCGCCAGTGCCCTCACTGGCTGATCTTCTTGTCCTGGCAGTAAATGGGGGGTGCTTTATGCAGAGGCTCCTCTTCCCCCACAACCAACATCAAAGTTGGTGCCGGCGCCCATGTGGGGTCAGACCCATTTGTCGCAATTGTAGTGTTGCAAGGCCCTAGGCCCTCATGCTACTAAATGAGGTGACACAGAGACATGGTTGTGGGTTCTAATAACTGGCCCCTGGGCATGTGCACCCAGCCCTTTTTATTAGCTCGGTCACCTGACTGGTAACGCCTGTGATGGATGGGTGTGGGGTGAGTGTGGAAGCCAGCCCTCAGCAGAGTGGCTAGTAGAAACACTAGAACGTGTCCAGTAGGACACTAAGACCCCGTCAATTAAGTTTCATGTGCACCTCCTCCACCAGCGCCCACTCACCTACTTGTTTATACCAAAAAGTAATGGAAGGCTCCCTAGTGTTCGGCCACTCTTCTCTTAGCCAGTACCAAAGTCAGCTGAAGGGACTGCCAGTGCATCCTACACCCCTCTAGATCGTTTAACAATCCCAAGCAGACACACCTGGGGTGATTCCTCAATCATCAGTGTAGTCACCTCCTGCAACTGTAAAACTCTGCCATCCAATGGGCTCACACTCTCGGGTATGGCGAGGCCGAATGCAGAAAGGAAGCTTGCCCTCCACTACGTCTGGACAATCCGCACTCCTGTCACCATACATCCAACTAAGTTTAACAGGTGTCAGATATGTATGGTGCACATGACATAGTTGACATACACTAGAGGAAATCTAGTGTTGCAGGACATCTGTTTCACCAATTTGCAGGTCATGCTCTTTTCCAAATCAGTCAAGGGTGTTGCCACAACTCCCCCTGAGCCTAATGGGTCACGGGCTCTGTCCTGTCCATCTTGAGTGCTTTATAAAAACGCATCATCGTATGTCTCGCTGCCCGAGCTGTCAACTTCAAATGTAGGGGTTCTGTCTGGTGGGAAATATTCAGGAAGTCTATCCAGATTTCCCACGCAGTACTTGCCCATTTGGCAGATTGCGCCTCCTTCCACTGCAAGTGCCTCCTGTGCTTCATCGAAAGTAAGGAATTTCTCTTCTGGGTAAAGATCACCTAGTGACTCACACCCCCTCACACCACCTTCCCTCCATCACACCACCGACCTCTTCACTGATGCGGCTCAAGGGCAACAGTGTCCAGATAACAAGATCCCAAGCAAAAGGCAGCAGCTTCAAAACCCTGATCACCATGCGTTCCCACACCTCCACCACCTGTCTAATCAGATTGGGAACATCATGCGGCAAAAACGAGGGCGCTGCCCCTCTTGTTGGACCTGCTGCCAACCGTAGACCAGGCACTTTGCCAATTGATCATCCGAACTGCTGATATTTCCGTATTTTGCACTCCTGTTGTTGCTGCTATTTTTGCTCTTACGTCAGCGCTTAAAAACCGAAAACAAATTACTGGGGGAATTGTTATATAAGTTCGGGGGCATTTGTATTTTAGTATTTTTAACCATTTTTACTCTTTGAGGTTTGGGTAGACTCTAAACCACACTGAACATGAAGAGCTGATCACCTGACCACCACCTTTGTAGGTCAGTGTTCTAGACGTCGGGAGAAGGGATGATAAAACGAGAGCGCTACGCCACTTGTTGGAACTGCTGACACTTTGGCCCACATTTATACTTTTTTAGTGCCGCATTTGCGTCATTTTTTTATGCAAAAGCGGCACAAACGTACATATTCAATTGTATTTTGCATGTTTGCGCCGCTTTTGCATCAAAAAATTACGCAAATGCGGCGCTAAAAAGTATAAATATGGGCCTTTTTTCTTTGAATTGAGAGAACAACCGTAACAGTAGGCACTTTGTCAATTGATCATCTGAACTGCTGATATTTGAGTATTTTGCACTCTTGTTATCGCTGCTACTCTTGATCACCCATTTGTGGGTGAAGCATAATTCTCTATTTTTCCATTGGCGCTTTTAAAAAACTCAAAATGAATTACTTACTAGGGGCCATTGTTATATAAAGGTCGGTGACATTTGTATTTTAGAATTTGTAGTATTTTTAATCATTTTTACTGTTCGAGGCAGTGGTAAGCTCAAAATCACACAGAACAGGAAGGGCTGATCCCCGGACTGCCATCTTTGTAGGTCACAGTCTAGACTTCATGAGAAGGAAGATACAAATGAGGGCGCAGAAGGTCCGCTAAAGGCAAGCTGGACTGCACCAGCATGCAACCGAACGGGACCAGGAGACAGGGACCGTGCCAGATGTAGTATAGAAAAACAGGTAAAAATTAGATATTCTTGCAATGCACTCCTGCCACAATCATAGCAAAACACTGTGCTGGAAAGGCAATCCTGGCCTTCTAGAAGGACCATTTTCTTGTCTTAATTGTAAATCAGTCTGCTGGCCAGTTAAGGAGACTCATGTTTGTACATTAAACACTGATAAAAGATCTAACACAAAAAATCTTGTATTTTAATGCCAGATCCTTGCCTAAAAACATTGTTTAGAGATCTGGGATGCGATCTAAGACTCTAGGCTGGACCAAGTGTTAATTACAGAAATCTGATTAAAAGAATCTACCCTACCCGAAGTCTCAGCTCATATACCATCCGTGTACTAGTTACTGAATTGTCATAGAACTGACAGCCCAGGAGACGGCACAGCCATTATATGTAAAGATATTTTTACTTGTCCCACTGAACTCAAGGCCCCATAAACAGATTTTAGTTATTTTGCAAAGATCGGAAAAGCTTTGAAGGTGAAGTCCTTAATGGACCACCTGGTCACCATCCCCATATGACCACTAATCTTCCATCAAAAATAACCCCATTAAGCATCAAACATGCCCATTACTTATCAGACACTTCAACCTACAATTTGAAAATACTGAAGATCCCCTCTGCAGACAATGAATCACTGGCCCAACTCACAGAGCAGGCAATACACTAGATCTCCCTTGTTCAAACATTGGAACCACTGAAATTCTTGACATTGCCCCATCAACTTGGACAGATCATTCTTTATTCACTTCTCTGTCATGCTACCTGGCGACAAAATAAAAGCAGGCCCGTCCTTAGCCCCTAAGAGACCCTAGAGCCTCATGAATGTTGAAACGTTTTATAATCACTTCATCCCTCCATCTAATGACCATGATAAAACCCTCATTATTCACATTGAAAACCTTAATATTGCCATTCTAACATCTTTAAACAGCTGTGCACCCCCTGAAAGTAAATAAATCAGTCAGAGGTCTCTCTCAGAATTTTTTTTATTTTATTGAATTAAGACTAAAAAGAAAATGCAAACATCTCAAGCATGACTGGAGCCATTTTAGAAATAAAATGGATCATCAAAACTATAAAGAATTGAAAAAATACCACAAGACACTGAGAAGAGTAGAGAAGGGCTATTTTATTAGGAGAATAGAAGAGAATAGCAGTTCCTCTAAAGAATTGTTCAAGATTGTGATAGAACTTGCTCAGCCAACATTTCTTTCCCAATGGATTTGTCCACTGTGAGGAAATTGGACATTATTTTAATGATAAAACTGAGAAAATCTATTCGTCCTTTGAAATCCTGCCCTACCTGGATGGGCTCCCGGGGGATTAAATGGGCCCCCACCCAGGTGTTGCCACCCACATGGGCTCTTTCGATAGAATCACGGAAGAACAGTAGCGAAGTTGAAGGTGGAGGTCTAGGCTTGACCCCTACCCCAACGTCAGTTGTGCTTGATTAGATACCATACTAAGTCCTCATTTTACTTAATCTTTTGACCAAACCCCAGCAGGAACAACATACCCAGACACATGGAAGCAGGCCATAATATTACACCTAGCAAAAAAAGCGGGAATTGATGTTTCCATTCTTTCCAACTACCGACCCACATCGGCTTACATATATGCCAAAAAGTTTGGAAAGATTAGTGAATGCACAGCTAAATAATTTCCTAGAAAATTACAAGTTGTTTGATCCTTCTCAAATGGGTTTTCAAGCAAAAAATATGATTGAGTCCACGCTTCTAGCTATACTGGACGATATCAGGTCTGTAGCTGATCAGGGCAAGGCCGCAGCCCTGATCCTACTTGACCTGTCTGTAGCTTTGATACTGTCTCCCATAGCCTGCTGAGGAACAAACTCCATGCAATTGGCCTACATTCTAAATCCCTAAAGTGGTTTGTCTCTTTTCTAATGAAAGTAAAGCAAACAGTCCAGTTGAGTACTTTTAGATCGCGCTCCCAGACATCTAAATATGGAGTCCCTCAAGGTTCCCCCTTGATTCTAACTCTCTTTAATATTTTCGTCTCCTCAGTAGCAAAAATCTGTTTGTGACTTTGGCCCTGATTATGAGTATAGCAGATGGGAAACCAGTCCATCAAACTCCTGACAGGGTGGCGGCCACTGTAGTGGCAACCTCCCCGCTGGCCCCATTATGACAACTTTCCCACTGGGCTGACGGGGGGAACCAAGCTGTTTACGGGTCAGCCCAGTAGGAAAGTGGTGGCAGCATTGTCGCAGGCTTGTAATCGAGCTGGCGACAATGCTGCCACCCACAGGGGGCACCAGCACCCTCGCAATGTGCACTGTCTGCACAGCAGACAGTGTGCATTTGCAAGGGTGCTATGTCTGCACAGCAGAAAATGTGCATTTGCGAGAGGGCTGGGCAGGGGGACCCCCCTGCACTGTCTATGCCATGGGCAGTGCAAGGAGCCCCCCTGTGGCCCCCTACATCTTTACTCCGCCAGCCTATTCATGGTGGTAAAACAGCCATAAAAAGGCTGGCAGAGAACTGGGTTGTAATTAGCAGGGTGGCGCTGTGTGCAAAGTCGCCCTGGCTGATTGCAACCTGCCCCTGCCGTCAGCCTGTCGGGATCTCTGATCCTGGCAGAGACGGCGGTATGGTGGTGGTCAGACCAACAGGGTCGTAATGTGGCGGTCGGACCACCACGACACCAGCGGTACAGACCGCCACCGCAAGTCTACTGACCACCAGGCTCTTTATTAGGGCCTATATCTACTGTGGAAAAACATGACAAAAACCCAAAGCAAGTTAACTGAGACCTTACTATTCGGTAGGGCCCATCAGATCTGGGACTCCTCCCAGTGACCCTCTTCACTAGGGGTTATGTCCAAACCTAAGAAATAAGCAAACAAAAAATCTCAGGGTCATCTTTGACGACTCACTCATCAAGCAGGATAAAGTCAGTGCCACCTGCAGCAAATACTTTGCCATCCTTAAACTCCTGAGAAGGTTGTTCAGGCGGATACTGATTCCCTTGTGAGCGAAGAACGATTGCTCAGGCCCTTATAACTAGCAGACTGGCCATGCTCTGTATGGGGGCCTGGAGGACTACCTTTTCACAAGATTATAGGTGACTCAAAATACTGCTGCCTGGCTGATATGAAATATGGAAGATTTAGGTCGGCATCAGCTTGCTTGGCAACACTACATTGCTTGCCAATGCGAAAAAGATCCAGTTTTAAGCTTCTTTGCAATGCACAAAAAGCACTTTACAACACTGGGCCTGTAACTCTACAACCTAGAGTAGATTTTATAATCCAGTACGCAATCTGAGGTCACCAAAGTCAAGCAAATAAAACAATTCAGAGCTCATTTCCTTACCAGGCAGCGGCCCATTTTAATACTCTATCCTTGAATCTGCGTCTCACTGACAACCATCTCTGGTTTAGGGAAAAATAAAAAACATGTCTGTTTACAAATCTAATGCTTCTTTTGTAAATAACCATTAATATCAGTTTTGTTCTCATAGTCGAAAGGATAGGGATCCATTGAGTGCCGTGATATCCCCTAGGGGATGAGTGTTGCATTATATAAGTACTGCAAATAAATACGTGAGCCGTGCATAAGCAGCACCAGTAATGAATGCATGCCATAGGTGCCTTGCAACAGTCTCTTCTCCCAATTGTGCACCTCAGCTGCAGAGTATGACACATGTAGTAATTTAGAGGCGTAATAATAATGTTCTAGATCTAGGATGCCAATGCCGCCCTCCTGCGGGCCCCCGATTAAGTAGTAAAAATGCCACATGACTTCTCTACCCAGCCAACATCAATAAAGTTATGAAGCTGCCTTGGGACTTAAAAAGGCTACTCAGCAGGGTATAGAGTGTGACACCTCAGGAGGAACACCATCTTCACCACTGTGATTCTCCCAACCATAGATAGCAGCAGTGTGTTCCAAAAGAGAATTGGATTTGTTAAACCGTTCCAGAGCGGCTCAAGACGATATTGACAATGACTTTCCAGTGATTGTCCCACCATAATGGCGAGATATTAGAAAGTTGTGGTTTCCCACCGCAGAGCCATCTGAACCATGTCCCTTTCCAGGGTTTCTCTCAGGGCTCAGAGAATCAATAGCAACACAGCTGCTGCCATAGCAAGCTAATTACCAAGTTAGCATTCTTTGTTATGCAGCTTCTTTAGGCAAGCTTTGTTGTACTGCGGTGGTTCCAGAGGTACTATTATGCGTGACTAATGCATTTTAGTGTGATGATGTGGACACCATTGCTAAAATGTGATAGTCTAACCCCTGATGTGTGGTAGTTAGCAGGCCTTCTCTGTGCTCTGGTTTACTTACTTTGCCCTACCAGGGCTTTTCTGAAAAACATTTTTAGTGACAAAATTATCCTCTTAAGAATAAGCCTTGCTATGCTTTTCACCAGCAAAAACCTTCTCACAGCTATATATTTTAACCATCTCTCTTTTTGAAACTTTGCAAACCTCTTTGTTATATGTTCAAATCTTCACAACCAACTCAGACCACCTGAATGTTGAGTGAATATTGAGGTAAAATAGGTTTGAAAGCAAAGTAGTGACCATGACAAATAAGTGATTTTTTTAGTTTTGGGATAGAATTGTTCCTGAGAAGTGTTGCAAACAAAACTTCAGAGTTGAGAAGGAAGGCAGGAGGGCAGGAAGAGAAATGCACTGGGGACATGGCCGGTGAAATGTGCGAAGAGAAAAGGAAACGAAGCAAACTGCTGCCTTTGTCACTATGTATGTACTCTGTTATCAACTTCAATAAGAGGTGTTTTGCAACTTATGCCCTCACGGATTTTGTGTTGTGAAAAATAACAATATTCCAAGTTCTCAGTATGAAACATTGAGACAATTAGTTATCCCTCATTCCAGCCCTTAGAACTCAAAATGCAAGAGTATTTATGCACATTGGATAACTGGACCTGTGGTGTCTGTAGTCCCTCAGTAGTATTGCCACAAATAGAGAAAGGCGGGGGATTTAGACAGAATAGGGGACATTGCTATTAGCTTCCCCTCTGTATATCTTTGGACCTCCCCTAGCCCCACCTCAATGCAAATCGGGAAAAGGTTAGGACATTATCCACACTCCTCCATTCTCGCTCCTTGAGACCCTATGGGTGATTAGCCACGCTTTACACATCCTTGATTGATTGGTTTTGATTGATTGATTCTTGGGTCACATTCCTCTAATATCGCTACTCACAAGATAAATGTAACTGACTCAGGGCAGTGTAAGGGTAAAGGTATTTTTTAGTGTGAACTCTCCCCCACAGGGGAAACATCCTGAGAAGACATCTGTATGCTTGTATCTATGTAGAAGTTAGAAGTTGCAGGAGTCTAGCTGGGAGGAAAGGACTTTTCAGAAATACATATAAAGCAAAAGGACAAAGTTACAAGAATGTAATTTCTTAAGAAGTGTGATGTCAGCCTTAACTAGAGAGGAGCAATATCATTGAACAGAGCCTCTGAAAAGCAATGCATACTCTTTGCACATTGGACCAGGACTCAAATCTGCTCCTGCACAAGTCAGCGCCAATCGATAAATAGCTACTCAGATCATCTCCAAATGACAAGTGGAGTAGTCAGTCTCAGTTATGTTTTGTTTATCCTGTACATTTTTATGTATTTTCTTAGAACAAGACATGGAGGTCTTTCCTATGATATCACACGTATTACTTACCTCTGACCTTATTTTGTTTAGAAGAAAAACTAAAACCTCAAACTAGCCATGGACAAGTATTTGTTTAAATTCAAAATTGCCAATACCATATCAACTTGAACAAAAGACTAAGAGACCTCAGGTGGAAGCAAGGAGAAGGAGAACGACAATACTTGATCATAACATATTAGAGGCCTGATTTAGATTTTGGAAACAGTGTACTCCATCGCACATGTGATAGCATACCCTGCCTGCCAAACCCTCAGTTTGTCCACCTCATTTAGAGGTCGTTGGACCTTAAGTATTCAATCTATGAGGCCCCGTTGACTCCATTAATTGAAAACTTCCTCTCCCAAACCAACAGAGTAGGGTTCGACAGAGGAAGACCATTGCACCCTTCGCCCCAGTTAGGGAGGATGATATAATGCCTTTTTTTCCTGTCCTTCAAGAGGACAGGAAAACAGAATAATGCCTCACACACCCTGGGTGAAACTTCCCAAGTGTGGTGGAGATTATATTTTTGCTTTTCAGAAACAAACTCCTACCTTGTATTTTGTTTCTGAAAAATTACTAAAAATTTGAATGTTTGGTAGACAGCTGACAAAATTGACAGTAGCCATCTACCAAAGTTTTAATACATTGAAAGGAACCGCCATGATGGTGGTTTCCTTCAAGGTACAAAGATGACTGCTTGGCCAGCAGTCATCTCTAAATTTGGCAGATGAAGTACTATCAAGATGAAGAAGGTAATCTCCTCCGATATGCTGAGGGGCTCTCCTCTGTCTGCGAAACTCTAAATCAGACCACAAATCTCCCACACCCTGAAGAGACGTACCTGCAGAAAAGGGCAAGAAAGCCTCCTTGTTCATGAACTTCCCTCCTTTGTCTAGGAAATGTCCTGGATTGAACTGTTGAGGTGTCTCCCAGTGGTCCGGATCAAACAGAGAAGAGGAAAGATTAGGTAAGATGAGCGAACCCTACAAGACAAAAAACAGTTTATTTGGTTAAAATGATAGGCAAATGATGCTCGTAATATTTTAAATTATTTAAATACTTATTATTTCACCTTTTCATGCAGAGCAACTCTGCCAAAGGTAGGCGTCAGTGCTCTAAGTTCTGTTCTAAGAAGGTGGGACGGGTGTCTTAATCTTTCCAGACCACAAAATCCATAAAGGCTTCTTACCGAGTTTAACAATGATCATTGAGAATTTGAGAGTTTGGTGGGAAGATGACCATGGAGTCATAAAATCTCTGGAGAACGACACTGGAAAATTCTCAGAGGTAATACTTGATCAACTTAAACATTAGGAAGGCATATCAAAATTGATAGTGGTCCAAGGGGAATTCTAAATCTTTGAGAAGCCAGGTAGAGCCCCTCAGGAAACAGACCAATATGTCCACTATGATCTACATTTTAAAAGTCACCTGTTTTCTGTTTACCGGGTTTAGCCCTTTGACATCTCCAGCTTGCTTGTTGGGCAGTATTTGCTAAAGAAGACCCTTATCAAGATCCCTCTCATAGAGCAAGTGAGAGTGTGGAGAGGGGTTAGAGTTGTTTTAGAAAAGTTATGGCCAGATACTCTCTGGCAGGATTCTTTGCGTTATATGGTGTTCAGTTCATAAAAATGTGAGAAAGTTGAACTTCACGGTAGATAATGCATTTGTTTTATGGTCATTAGTAACATAAGGGGACTTCAAGGTCCCACTAGAAATGCTAACTGAAAAAGTGGTGGCAGAACGGTGATGACGTGCTATGACAACCATTAAAAGGCATGCACATAGAAACTTGAAACTTGAAACTTTATTCGGTATGAAAAAATTGATCCATTACAACAAAATAATCAACCAATAAATTATTAAAATACAGATAAAAACCATATGTAATAAAAACACCCATCATAAAAACCTCATTCATAAAAACAGAAAAAGAATAAGAAGAAATCACTCTAAAAATTCTACATTTTTTCACCAAGTAGTAGCTCCCTTCAGGAATGATCCCAGGCCCTTCCATACCAATACATCTGAGGCCATCTGCAGCCACATAAAGGCAGGACGGTATTGCACGAAACCCTTGTTCCTTAGGAGCAGCAATAAAAATCGAATTCTAAATGGTGCATAAAAGACACAAAAAAGGGTAAAATGGATCAAGGTCTGATGGGACACCCCATCACAGGGGCAGGGTCTAATGCATTTTTCCCCATACTGACCTAAAGGGAAGCACAAATTACTTCTAAGGATCCCCAAGCGAAATCGAGTTATGAGAGACCTTTCCTTCACATCCTTGATTTCTAAGAGATATCGCTCAGGACTCACCCACATCTTTAGCACAGTAAAATCCCTGATCAATTTTTTCCCCAGAACCTCCCCCCCTCTCTCTTGGTCTCCTGGATTCTCAAAAAGTTATCCTTAGCCCATTTCTTATCATAGCTAGTCAGGTCCTCGGGATAGTCAAACAAATCAGGCCGCCCCAGGTCATGTGCCATCTTCCTTATGTGCGACAGCCAGGGAATATGCTTTACATTATCGCAGGCCAGACAATCCCTTAGGATATCCCTATTAAGAGTGGCGTGTTCGTTGCTCCAAACTGAGATCCATAGCAGAAGGGGGCCCAGCTGGGTAATGTCCTGTACATACTCAAGCTCGAGTTCTAGGTGTAGGCAAAAACCAGGAATATTTTGTCCAACACCCAGAAGCCTTCTACAAAAACGATTTTCTTCCAACATAAGGGCTCGGGGATCCCTAAACCCCCAAAGTGCCGAACCATACAGGAGGACAGGTAGGCATTTCCGCCTATAGATTTCAAGCATGGATTTGATAGGTTTGCTGCCTACCCTAGCCGCAAAGTCAAAGGTTGCACCAACTGTTGCATGAAAAAGCACAATCCTTCTAGCAATACAGGGTTTCCAAGATCCTTTCTCATCAAAAATGACCCCTAAGTATGGAAACTCGTGGACTCTGCTAATAGCTTGATCCCCCACCCTTAGCTCCCCCACCCTTCTCATAGGTTTACCGCACACCATAAAATGTGATTTCTTAAAGTTTACCTCCAGTCCCAAAGCTGACATAAAGATAACATAAGCTCTAACTAATTCTCGGAGACCGTTCATCGTGCGGGCCATAAGGACCGCGTCATCCGCATACGTCAGCACAGGGATATCAATACCCTTCACCTTCGGGACATCCCTGCAGTATTCCATCAGAAAGTCGGACAATCCATTTGTATATAGTAGGAACAAGGTAGGGTCCAAAACACACCCCTGGCACACACCCCTTGAAAGCTTAAAAGCCTCCGAGCATTCCCCATTAGGGCCCACCCTCACATTTGCGATTGTCCCTGAATGGAGATATCGGAGAAGCTCTACAATATCCGGATCCAGCCCTGACTGAATTAGCCTTTTCCATAATAAAGACCAGTTCACTTTATCGAAAGCACAACTAAGGTCCATAAATGCAAGATAAAGGGTACCTTTCCTAGCCTGGGTGTATTTACCGATCATCATTAGTAAATTTAGACATTGTTCTTGCGTGCCGAGGCCTTCCCTGAAGCCATACTGTTCCCGACTTAGAATATCATTTCCTATCATCCAGGCCTCCAAACGGCCTAGGATAATTCATCCCAGAATCTTCGCAGAGGAATCCAAGAGTGATATGGGGCGATAAGACTTAGGATCATTACGATCCCCCTTTTTAAACACTGGAACTATACATGCCAGTCTCCAAGAGGCAGGGATACCCACAGTAACAGCTTCATTGAGGACATTTAGGAGAATGGGTGCCCACAACTGAGGGTTAGCTTTATACATGTCCATCGGGATCGAGTCCGGGCCCGGAGCTTTATTATTCGCGCTACTCTGTATTGCATCAATAACCTCCTGTAGTGAAAACCTGATTGCTAGGTTAGGAGCCGCATCATACACGCTCTCCCGAATATTTCTTAGGGGGGTACCATCAAATATTCCACAGAAATGAGTTAGCCAGGCCTCCGGGGGGATATTACAGCCAAGGCCCTCAGAGGTTTCTGTTACAAAGGAGCTTTTATTTACCACCTTCCAGAACAGGCCAGGGTCCTTCAAAGCTGTAGCACGCTCTAACTCTTCCCAAGCTTTATCTTTATATTTGAGCTTACTATCCCTCAGGGCCCTTTTATACCTCATTCTAGCTTCTTTTACGAGAGCCCAGTCTCTAGGGTGAGTCTTGGTAGCCATCTTTAAATTTACCCTTGCATCATAGCAGGCTTTGTCGTAACAGCCACATTTACGTTTGCTAGGGTGGCTGCCAACTGAAAAGAGGCAGTCACTGACTGCTGCATTTACTACTGTTATCGCATCTATAACAGTCGTGGGATTTGGCGCTTCTGTCAGGAGTATTTCCATAAATAGGTGTAAGTTTTTCCCCACAACCCTTTCTACTACTTTTTGAGAGTCTACTTGCTTCCACCCATGCCTCCTACCCTGATCCCTTGTCTCCACAATTACAGGCCTACCTCGTCCCCGTAAGCGTTGGACCCCAGGGAGTTTAAAGGACAGTATAAGGGGATTATGATCGCTAAAGCACTCGCCTAACACTTTACCCCCAATCACCAAGCCTCTCATAGGAGGAGAGACAAAAATATAATCAATGGTGGATCCAGACCCTCTTCCCACATAGGTTGGAAGTTGATGGGTGCCTACTGCTTCAATATCATAGAAATTTAAGAGGCCCAACTTCCTGAGTTCCTTTAATAGATCTCTGCCTCTAGGGTCCTGCAGACCATGCGCTGAGTAGTCCTCGCGGTCAAGAATAAAGGGATAAACCACAGTGCTTACTCTGCCCAATTTGGCATTAAAGTCCCCCGAGATGATGGCACGAAATTCCAATCCCACCTTCTCCATTCTATATTTCATAACCTTGAGAACGGAGAACAAGGCCCCAATTTGGCACGCAACATCCCACACAGTATTATAAAAATTGACCGGTAATATATTAAAATGATTAGAGAAGAGTACCCAAACCAGCAATATACCTTGATGGTTGCAGTTGATTTGAAAGGCACCCACTATCTTTGAGAGGCGAATTAGGGTAACCAGGCCACCTTTTGAGCGACCGCCAAGTGACTGCACAGCTGGAATTGCATATCTGTCATACCCATCCCACACAGACAGACCCTCCGACCAGGTTTCCTGAAGCATGATGACATCATAATTAGCCACACACCCAACCCAAGCTTGGTCCGATAGCTTAGCATCATAGCCCGCAATGTTCCATGAGATAAGATTACACTGTGTGAGCACCTCTTCTTGTACAGGCAGCGCCTCGGCGCATTGTCAATCCACCCCCTCCAGGGATAGATTGCTGTTGGTTCTTCTGCTATTTTCCTGCCGGCTAATCTGTCCCAGGGGGAGATTCCTCCCAGAACCAAGAGACACCCCAGTACTCAGACGCATGTGATCGTAGAAATAGCCCAAAGGGACCATACCCATTTTACTTGTTCTACACACAGGAGGGCGGAAGCTAAAAAGAAGCCTTTTAGTCAGGGCAGGATATCTGACGTTTATGATAATACAGTCATCATTTCCCACCTTATTTTTAGGACCAACCCAGCCAATTCTTCTGGCAAACAGAATATCCTTAAAGTCTTTACATGAAAAATCACAATTGTTACTCAGCCAGTGGCCAACCTTATTTATGAGTTGGTTGGTAGACTCAGTTGTCCCAGAAACAAGAGCAGGCACATTCGTCAGGACTACGACATAGGGGGCACATGCTGGGGGGAGATCCAAGCAAGCTGAGGAGGGCCTGGCCGTTGGCGGGATCAAAACATCGATTTCAGACAGCAGTTGACCACCCCCCTTGGCTGTCACAGAAACCGTCTCAGGCTGCCTCCTGCAGCTAAACATATTGACGGGCCCCTCTGGCCTTACTGAAGATGGAGCAGTCTCAATACAGGCACCCTGACCCCCTGAATTTACTGGATTCACCAATAGGTAAGGTGATTTACCCATGGGCCCCAAAGGTCCTGCAGCTACCTCTGGAAGGAACATCTCCTCCCCGGCGCAGGGATGCTTAGTTGGAGCCATACCATGTCCTCCTTGGCTACCATGCGCACAGATCAGGGATACTGTTTTTTCTAAGGCTGATAGTTTTGCCACCACAGGAGCCAAAATCTCCTGTATAATTTCTCGAAATGTGGTCAGTATACCAGTTGCATCACGCCCCAGATGCTGGCCAGGTGCAAGGTCGCTGCTCGCATCCTTGGGGTGCTCCAGGAGAGGTGTTTTCGTCTTGGGTATCAGTTTTTTTAGGGCTTTCTTTTTCCTTGGGGGGGACTACATTTTTCCATGGGACAGGCCGGGGGAGAAGATATCAAAAGTCTTTTACTTCTTCTAGAGGGGCCAAGCCCCACAGAATCCACTGTTGACTCCATTCTCCCAGCCTGGACAGGCTCAGCATCAGCCATACCAGCACCTTGCCCCCCCCCCAGGTATTCCACCTCCACAGCCACAGCCTCACAAGAACCTTTTTCTAATGAGGCGTGGTGCCAATCCTCTAATTCCATGGATAGCCTCCTCTCAGCCAAATCAATCTCCTTTGTAACAACCCCGACTGCTCTTGCAAGAAAGGAGTCTAAAGTAGTGGTACCACAACCCTGTCTGCTACTGCCTCCACCACCCCCCAGAGGACCAGATGAAAGTCCTTTTTTCCTGCCCATTTTCACAATAGTCAAACAAGCAACAGGCAAGACAGACTGATTTAGACTAATTACGCTTTTTAGAGGACCACTAAAAACAGAGAGGAGGACTTCAGGTTACACGTCGTGGGTTAAATAGAATTAGACAGTCACTCCTTGGTGAGAACGGAAGAGGGGTGGCCCAGCCCAGCCTCTTACGGGCGATGACAGGCGCAGGACGGGCCCGCCCTTGGCCCGGGCGCCGCCCGCATGCATCCCGCGACGGCGGGAGCGCGAAGTTCTTTTTAAAGGGCTCCTGCCCCCTGGAAACAAGTGACGCCTTCCTTTTGAAGCCATTGCGCTACCCGCGACGGCGGGAGCGCGAAGTTCTTTTTAAAGGGCTCCTGCCCCCTGGAAACAAGTGACGCCTTCCTTTTGCAGCCAATGCGCTACCCGCGACGGCGGGAGCGCGAAGTTCTTTTTAAAGGGCTCCTGCCCCCTGGAAACAAGTGACGCCTTCCTTTTGCAGCCAATGCGCTACCATGCACATAGAATACCAGAAGGAATTTAAGATTGTAAAGCAACTATTTTGGGGAACAAGTAAGAGCTGCTTTAGATGTTAACATAGCAGTCTCTGGAATATAAGGTGAGCCCCACATGTTGAAAAGTAAGATAAGAATGTCAATTTGTTTCACTGCTTTAGTTTAATTCTTGCTGTTTAAGAATTTGCTGATTTCCCCAACCCAAAGTACATAGTTGCCAGCCTCTCTTGCCTTACTTCAGATGAGCAACTTCTAACAAAAAAAATATAGATATCCACTTCAATCTCTACTTTGTGTGTGATTTGTGTCTTGCATGTAACCGATGATAACATTTTAGTCTCTGCCAATGTATCACCTCATGATGCTGATGAATATGTTGCTTTCCACGGGACAACCCCTTCACTTTCTACTTCATATCCTGCCTCACAATGCTAGTGGATTTACCTTGCTCATTGATAGACCCCCAAAGTGTGTTGGCTTCACACTATGTGCCATAATGTTAGTGCATTTGCACCTTGTCTGATGTTGAACTTTATATTCAATGTTATGTATCTTACCTCTCAGTAATCCATTGCCTATACATTGCCAGATGATAAACCCTGCTTTGTCTGCTTCACACTTTGGAGCAGATTTAAGAGCCCCTGCTGTCTCCCTTTTTTTAATGCTAATGTGGCCCAACAAGGCCAAAATTGCTACAACAAAATTACAAAGTGGCACAAAGCATGCATTACGCCACTTTGTAGCCTTTTGCACTACATCATTCCTGCGCCCAGCATAATGTATGTAAAGGGGGTGTTCTCCCATTAGGGAGGCCGAATAAATGGCGCAAAGAAGAAATTTAATTGCGTCATTTTTTTCAGCACTTTTAATGCCTGCTCAGAGCAGGCATTAAAAAGAGGCACACTATTGTTTACAATGGGCCTCAATGGGGTTTGCAGGATTAGCGTCAAAAATTTTGACGCTAATCCTGCAAAGCTCCGAACTAGCATAAAAAAGTTTGACGCTAGTTCCCCTAACTACCGCCATAGTGTGCCGTATCATATGTGGCGTTAGGGGGGCGCTAAGGGGCGCAAGAAAAGTGGAGCTGGGTGCAGCACTACTTTTATTATATCAGGCCCTTTTTCTCTCAATGATGGTCAAAAGGTCTCTCAATGGTTGTGCATAAGTACCTTCTTAATGTTGAACCCCTGCAATGAGGTCTCCTTCACAGTCTCCCTAATAAGACCGACGGGTGCAATGTTGCTCATGCGCTGTATCTCATGGATCACGGCATTGGTGTAGGGAAGCCTCTTCCGGTCCTCATAGTTAATGATCTGGGACTTTCCAAGGACAGCATCTAGCTCCTTCTGAACGTTCTCTGGAGAGAGATGTTTACAGGGAACTGGTTACATTCTAACTGACTAATGTCTACAAGTACAAGTAGTTTTGCAAAGTAATTGACAATGTAAGTCCTTCAAGGCCCACAAGCCATCCCATTTCAGCTCAGCTCAGTGCAACTCAACCCTGCTCAGTCATTTCAAACCACCCAAACCTAGTGACATACAAGAAAAATATATATGTAAATATAACTCCTGAGAAACATGTACTCATGAGGAATTTATGAATGTGTTTGTAAGAAGTCCTATAAAAGGAATTGTAGATTTCTATGTACAGGAGACCCTATCCCCATCATAGGAAGGTAAATCTATGCTGTATTTTATTTGGAACTGTAAAGAGTTCTTTGCACTTATGTACGCTTTGCTATTAATTATATTTATGGCAGGTTCTATATGATTTGCCTTTAATCATTTATATAAAACTTTGAAACAACAACCCTTGTCTGTTTTTCTTATAAGAATATTCATTTTCTGATACTGAACTAAATTCCATAGATTGTGAAGGCTCCAGTAGGTAAACACAAAAGTCTGTACCGGGACAACACCACACCAGGTCCGAGTTGTTGGTGTGCCCCATGAGTTATATCTTAGGACAAGAGTATGTGAGCTCACAATCACATCTGCTGTTTGAAAGATTGGTCTCAACTGTATCCAGACTTGGGTGAAAGCAATACATAATTACATTTATTTAAGCACATTTAGTTTATTCAATACTAAATCACACTGTGATTAATGTTTTTTCAATACATAAGAGTAAACACAAATAGCTTCAAAACAACGATACTCCGTTTAAATTGGTTAGTCTATCAGTCCATAGTGACGTTTGATAATGTATCAACCAGTCAGCAAAAAAATAAAGGTGTCTGTAGTTATTTATGAAGCATCAACTGTTGATTTATTAGGCTGAGGTGAGTTGATCTGATATGTAAGCGTTGCACCCTGGACTATATGTTGTTACCAATTTAAATATATGTTTTCAAATTTTTTTAAATTTTTATTATTATTAACTTGTTTGTGTTTTATCAATCTTACATATTTTTAGTTTGTTTACTGGTAGTTTTATTTTTATGACTTCATCAGTATTAAAGGGTGTGTCACATCTCTTCCTGTTGGGTTAAAGTAGTCATAGTTAACGTGATGCACCAAATTAGGATAAAAAATAGAGGATGTTTTAGGGTTGGGTGATATCAGTACTTCTACCCATGGCATTTTGGTGAATTGACATCAATGACTGTTTCTGCAAGGAGTGCTTGTCTTGAGTGGGTTTGACAGGCCTCATACATTGTATTAAAACTGTACATAAACATCCATCTCTTAGTAGAATATTGTGCACCCCAAAAATAATTATTTAATTCTATTTGCTAATCTACTGAACACACCCATTCCTTACACTTCTGAATTCCTACCTCATAAGGTACAAAATACTTTATGTAGTACTCATTCTAGCCCTCACCTTGGATTTCTGGGTGTTTCAACATGTAGAGGAATGCCCATTTTAGGGTGGTGGTGGTGGTCTCTGTCCCGGCTCCAAAAAAATCAACTCCAAGGCGGATCATGTTATGCTCATCAAAAGTAGAGGCGACATCATGAGATTCCTAAATGGAATATTAATATGCAAAGTCAGCAAATGTGAAATATTGAAGTGGCTGATTGTGAAGACATCACATCAACACCACGTGAACTGATTGTTGATGTAAAGTGGTCATGAAATGGAATTGATGGAAATTAGTAATTTGAATTGCAGAATGAATTTCTACAGATTGTAGATTTAATTTTATCATCAGTAAGAATAAGATTGGGTAAGTTTAGGGTAAGAGTATTATCTCCCTCTGAAAATAGGAATGGAACTACTTTGTTGCTGATAAGAAAGAGGAAAAGGAAAAAAGGATAATAGTATCGGTGAAGCGGTGATGTACTTATTTATTTTTTTGTTCTGTAAAGTGGCACAATTATTGCCTTTCACTTCCTTTGGAAAGCTGTGACAGGATCTCTGCCAATAAGTTTTTTTTTTAGTTGCTTGGTTTGTATTTATAGTTTGATCCTAAAGAAATTTAGGTGAGGTTCTATGCTTGCTGAGGGTTGGGTCCACTCCTTGTTGCAGAATAAGAAGGGTTTTGTTAAAATTGACCAGGTGCTGATTTAAGACTTTAAAATGCATGACTTTTGAAACTCAGCTGGTTTGATAGTTAAGAGCTGAGGTTATTCAAAGTTTGTTAACACAGAGCTTTTTATTATTCACTTACATGGTTTTCTTCTGTTAATTTTAGTAAAAAAATCCATTTGCGTGAGAAACCAATCAGTCATAAAGATCCCTGTTCTGTGACATGTGTTCTTATCTTTGCTGTGTTTTCTATGTACAGAGCACCCCCTGGAGCTTGAATAGACCAGACAACAGGGTAGAAGCAAACACTTACTCTTGATATTTTAGCTTGGTAGTAATCAATCAAGTCCTGCGGCTCCTCAGGTGCTCCATTTGCTTTGTGGCTCTGGATTTCCTTCTTTATAAATTCTTCCAGGAAGGCATTGCTCCTGAAGATATCCTGATGAGGTCCTGGAAGATGCCGCATCAGCCATGGGAAAGCGTCATAAAGCTGCAGTGAAAGGTATTTACTGATTAAGTAGAGTGTTCTTTTTATGACAATACATTTAACAAACATATTGTAGGAACCCATCAGAATACTCCTAAATGTTTTAGATGGTGCAATCTCTCTATGAGACAGGTGCATTCTGGATTTTGAGTAGACAGGCATTATGGGGGTGATTCTAATTCTGGCGGGCGGCGGAGGCCGCCCGCCAGAATTCCGCCCCCATAATACCGCTCCGCGGTCAGAAGACCGCGGAGGGTATTATGAGTTTTTCCCTGGGCTGGCGGGCGGTCTCCAAAAGACCGCCCGCCAGCCCAGGGAAAAACTCCCTTCCCACGAGGATGCCGGCTCGTAATCGAGCCGGCGGAGTGGGAAGGTGCGACGGGTGCAGTAGCACCCGTCGCGTATTTCAGTGTCTGCAAGGCAGACACTGAAATACCTTGCGGGGCCCTCTTACGGGGGCCCCTGCCGTGCCCATGCCATTGGCATGGGCACGGCAGGGGCCCCCAGGGGCCCCGCAACCCCCCCTACCGCCATCCTGTTCATGGCGGCTTTCCCGCCATGAACAGGATGGCGGTAGGGGGGGTCAGAATCCCCCATGGCGGCGCAGCAAGCTGCGCCGCCATGGGGGATTCTGAGGGCAGCGGTAAACCGGCAGGAGACCGCCGGTTTACCCTTTCTGACCGCGGCCAAAGCGCCGCGGTCAGAATGCCCTGCGGGGCACCGCCGGCCTGTCGCGGTGCTCCCGCCGACCCTCGCCCCGGCGGTCGAAGACCGCCGGGGTTAGAATCAGCCCCTATGTATCATGCTCCTATTTAAGTGAGTAGGTGTGTGAGATGAGTGTTTGATTGTTTGAGGTGTCTAAGTGTAAGGCAAAATTAAATTACAAACTGTATTGTAAAAAAACGTAAAGCATAAGTAGGAATGTGTTCTTCTAAACCCCTAAATTCTTTGGTGAGCATGATCCACAGCCTGGATCCACAAATAAACACATATCTTTGTTACTTGTGTCTGGAAGCACCTCCTACATCTTGCTGCTGTGAAAGTACATTTGTCTCTGAGGAAATTTCCAGAACTTCAGTGAGAATGTTAGGGCACAGAAAGCAAGTTGCAGAACACCCACGTAGTTGGTAATTTAGAACGTGTCCGGAGAGCAACACGCTAAAAGACAAAATAAAGAATGTGCAAAGGCACAAGGCAGCAAAAATAAAACCCTAATAAAATAAAACAAAAAGGTGACTATAGCCAGAGTTGGGGACAGATGGAGAAAAACTGAAGCACAGGCCAGAAGTAGAATTAATCAGAGTCAGTAGGAATTTGATTTTAATGGTGATCTGTCCTTTACGTAAACCTATTCAGGAACACATCATACTATACTATTTGCTAACGGTGCCCTGTTATTTCTTTATGTATGACAAGAGCTCTGTTGCCGTAGCTACAGTATTTTAAAGTGGATTATTGTTGGAATAATACAAAACATACAAACACCAATGCAAATGCCCTACGTAACACTAGAAGAGGGTATGGTGCTACAGCAATCACTGATCATGGAAACATTGACATGATGGGAGCTGGGAATTAAACAAAAGAATTGGCAACACTAGAAGAAAGAAACAATGCACATTCCTATAATTCTCTACATGTAACAATAGTTGAAGGTGCACATACACTAATGCACATTGTTGCAATAATGTGCATCCTGGAATTCCAAAACTGAAGACCAGTAATAAAGACAAAACAAAAGAAAATAGTGGAGCACACACAGTATTCAGTCATATAAAAGTAGTCAGGGCCAATAAAGGCATGGGAAAATTGCTGTAGACATTCAAATTATTCCTAAGATAATGTTCTTACATAGTTAGCAACGGTGTGGGTTCTCTTATTGACATCTATATATCAATTTTCTTATTGAAAACAACATATACCATAAAAGACAAATCATAATAAGACAAACTCATACAACGAAAAATATACTACATTATGACTATCACAAAAAAGACATTGTGTATTCAAATTGAAATGACTCCATTCCAAAGTATTGTAGGCCCAAAGATCATGTGTTAAGCCCACATGTAGAATCAGCCAGACGAATCATAACAAGATGTGGAATCAGCCGACACGTATTTTGTCCAAAACTGGACTTCTTCAAGGCTGATAAATTATAATATACAAATGTTATGTTACTGCTTAAAAATATTCAATATACAAATTACAATAATAATTAAACACTATGAATAGATGAAAAAACACACACCCAATCTCCAAAAAGTGTGTGATAATAATAAAAAGTGCGGAAAAGAGAACCAACACCATATGTGAAGTATCCTGAATGATCCAAAATCTATTGATTAGCCAGGTGTACTCAAGTGCTCAAATAAAGAAAATACATTTTTTTTTTAGTATAAAACAACCATGCAAGAATTATACATTTAGAGGAATTTTAGTAGTTCCTGAGATGATATAAACTTTATGTAACAGGCCATTACCAGAGTGATCATATTTACTGAGCCCAAAAGGAAAAGTACCTTAATGATGGGAGCTGTGATAGGCTTTTTCTATCTCTAAGAACATCATCCTCCCTGACAAGTGCCATCTGCCCTCCTCTGTGAGTTTAATCCAAACTAGTCACGGGACACTCATGACAAACTCTTTCAATTCATATATCTAGAAAAATGTTTTAGAAAGGGGCTGGTGCAAATATGGGTAAGATTAAGAATTACTTCATCTGATCCTTTGACTTGTATTCATCTCTCTTCACTCATTCTATATCTCTTTCTATTAAAACATATATTTTATTCCACTTTCTCTTCTGACTTCTATGTTTCTTTTTGTATTTATAATTTCTCTCTTTGTGTGCTCCCACTCTTTTATTTAACCTATCATTGCCTTTTCCTTTGTTTTGGCCTTGCACATGTTCTCTCAACTAGTGCTGCAGTTTTTATTGTACATGTCTTTGCTGTTGTGTTTTAGCATACTTTCTCGCCTTTTTCTTTTACTTGCCCCCTCCATTTTCCATTTCTTCTTCACTTTCCTCTCCCTTTTCCTTACTGTTTCAAGTTATCTCTCTCCTTTAAGTTCCTCCTCATTCTGCTGACTCCTTGTCAATTTCTCTCTACTTGAGCAGAAACCGTCTGCCTAATTCTTTTTTAGTATAGCAGTAAGCATACATGGCTTATTTATCAGCCTTTCTTTCACAGGGTTATTTGTGATCTGTCTCAAGTCACACATATAGGTTTCCGTGTTCAGGTCGCTTCCATTGATTAACCACTCATTTAGAATATGAAGTTGTGTTAATACTTACGTTAGCCCACGCGCTGACTAATTTGCTTTCAATGTCGTCATTCGCTTTAATGAGCTGATGAAATTCTTTATCGCCTCTGGAGAAGCGGTGGCCAAAAACCACAGCAGAGATCACATTAGAGACAGAATGGACAATTGCTGGAGAGGGATCCAGGCTTTTCCCTGCAACCACAAAAGAAAAAAAACATAATTCACTTGAGCAATTTATAGTAAACCAGAGAGCAGTGGGGCCAAAGGCTGACGATACATAGCAAACAGGATGAAACAACAGTGGACTGGAATGCTTTGTAGGTTAATTTAAGAGGTTATCATAAGACTTTGATCCACTCCTCTTTTTTATTAATATTTAACTGTCACAATAATTCCCATATTCTCTGAGGGGCAAGGACAACCTACGAATGAGATGTGAGATGCCAAGGTCCAGATTTTTCAAGCATCCACGCAACGCAACACAACCCAGATAGACATCTTGCTGGGCTACATGAAAAGGAGAGAGCAGGAATGTGCCATATTTAACATTATATGGCAAAATCCTGAATCCTGCTCTTTCCCTGCACTGGCATGCACTTTTGGCTGAATAGCACAATGGAGTCACCCTTGCACACAGAAGAAAAAATTAGGAGAAATTAACATAGTTCTCCTCATTACACCTCTCATAGGAATGCATAGTATTTTGACGCAGCCCCAGGTTTAGCTCTCTACTCAAAAAAATACTCAGAATAACTATCCTCCACCACAAGCAAACTTAAAAACTATCAGCCAATCTCACTGTCCCCTTTTTCAGCCAAGGTACTGGAAAAGATCATCAACAATCAGCTAATGACACACCTGGAGAAGAACCAGCTACTCTACACCTCCCAATCCAGCTTCCGCAGCAATCATAGCACCAAGACTTCCCTGATCACAGCCACCAGCGACATCTGAACCCTCCTCGACTGAGGAGAAACAGCAGCTCTGATGCTCCTTGAGCTCTTGGCAGTATTCAACACTGTATCCCACCTGTCGCTGATCGCAAGACTCCACCACATCGGCATCCAAGGAAACACGCCCAGATGGATCACCTCTTTCCTCATCGGAGGGACACAGAGGATCCTCTTCCCACCTTCCACCTCCGAACCGAAGAACATTGACTGGGGTGTCCCCAGGGCTCATTGCTCAGCCCCACACTCTTCAATGCATACACTACTCTGCTGGCCAACATCGTCATATTGCATTGCCTTGACATAATCTCCTGCACAGACGACACCCAACTCATCCTCTCATTTACCGATGACTCCACCACCACCAGGACCATGTTCCACATATGCATGATGAGCATCGCTGACTGGATGAAGAACAACTGTCTGCAGCTGAACTAGGGCAAGATGCAGGTACTGATGTTCGGCAAGAACATCAATCCTTGGAACGACTCCTGGTGGCCATCAGACCTAGGACCTGCACCCAAATTCTCCAACCAATCCAGGAACCTCAGAATCATCATTGACAACAAGCTCTCCAAGAAACCACGAATAAAATCCATCTCTTCTGCCTGTTTCCTCACTCTGCGCATGCTACGTAAAATCTTTAAGTGGCTACTACTGCACACAAGATTCACAGTGACACAGGCCCTCATCATCAGCCGACTGGATTATGGCAATGCTCTCTACATAGGAATCGCTGCACATCTCCTACAAGGACTTCAAACCATACAGAACGCCACAGCCAGACACATCCTAGCCCTCATCACAATCCACCTCAGGCAACATGACTGGTTCCCCATATAGAAAAGAGGCAATTTTTCAAGCTGCTGATCCACACACACCAAGCTCTACACAACCATTAAACAGTGAGAAGACTATGGTCTACGTCCCTATCACTGGTCCATATTTCCCGCATCTATGAAGCAGAAGTGGAGACGGCTCCTTCTCCCACTTTGGAGCAAAGACCTGGAACAGCCTCCCCATGCAACTCCAGACCATCACCTCCCTGCCGGAGTTCCAAAAGGCCCTCAAAACCTGGCTGTTCGAATCAACCACCGAAATCTGAAAGTGCCTAGATAACTTAGTGGGTGATTAGCAGGGCTTCACAAATGTTGATTAATTGATTGGCTGATTGACCTGTCTTGGTAAATCTGGGAATACGCAAAAAAACATGGGTGGAAGTGTGGGAACAGCCACACTGGACCCATGAAACATTTTCCTAGGGCGGAGTAACTCAAGGCAGAAACTTGCACTGACTTGCGTTAGTACAGATTTATAAAGTACCACAGGGTCATGTAAGGTGGCCTTGCATTGCTTGGTAAATCAAACTTAGGGAATGCTTTGCCCTTGAAACTCCCTGCGGGACAACGTAATCCCTTGATAAATGTGGCCCAAATGTGCAGCACTAACCACGACATTCATTACTTTCTTTGCAATGGATAGTTGGTTTCTCAAGCCTCCTTGACTTTAGAGGTAGCTTGCTTTGACAAGTAAAGGTCAAGCTCAAAGGATATAATGTGAAGCTTGCATTTAGACACAGTACAAAATAGATGTGGTTGAAATAAAGATGAATATCCAGAGATCGTTTTTTGAATCAAAGAACAAAACTCTTATATCATGTTGTATATATGTTTCTGTGCAATAAGAATCGTTAAAAAAAAATGAAAATCAATTCAAGCAATAAAATAAAACACAGATATGCAGCTTCACCACTGAGCAGAGGAGTTACAAACACCATATATTGCTCTCAGTTCCTAAATGGGTGTGAACACTAAATCATTTGTAAACAAAAGAGAACCCTGCCCTACTTTCCAAAAGCAATAACTCTGTTCACAGTCCGTAACCAATGGTGAATAGCCAACAGCTCAATATAACTTCCACAGGGTTCAGGCCACAATTGCTCTACTTCTTTCCTACCTATATTATGTCAATGGACTCTACTTTGACATTTGAAAGACACGAGGGTGCACAACAAACATTTTTGTGCCACAGGACTAGGCCTGGGCAGAGTTCACGGAGTCGGACTCTGCGGAATTCCATGGAGTTGAAAAGAAACTCAGTGGAATTCCGCAGAGGCGGAGTTCCGTGACCCACGAAGTCCTGAATGTGTCGGATCTCAGAAGCGTTAAGCATGTTCGGGCCTGGTCATGACCCTGTTTAGCGCTTCCAAGATCTATTGCATTCAGGAGGGCCATAGGCAGTGACGGCTGACTTTTCAGGCCTCTCGTGCACCAGCCTGTCCCGTGTGCACTACAAGAGGCCTGAAACAGCAGCTTTCACTGCCTATGGCTCTGGCCAGAATTCAGGCCAGAGTCGTAGGCAGCGAAAACTGCCATTTCAGTCCTTGTTTGTGCCCCAGTGTGCAAAAACAATGACAACAAAAGAAAGAAGAGATGAGGACTTACCTGGATCTTCTAGGGGGTTCTCCTCTCCGTGTCATCGATGGCGACGAGTCTCAGCGACTGCCTCACTCTGGTCTGCTTCGGTGCATGCTGCAGCCCAGTTATGGGCTGCACAGCACAAGTGCAGATGGTGTGCGCTTGCGCTGTGCAGCCCATAACTGGGCTGCAGCGCACCCGGTGAGCTCTGCTCCGCCGGAGGGGCTAACAGAGTTTTTGGATTCCAAAAACTCTGTTAGCTCTGCCAGCGGAGTGGAGCTCCCCGCACACCTCTATATTGGACATATACTGGCCATCTGTGAGGCATCCTTTTTGGGCACTTGGGTTAGTAAAGTCACTGGCTCAAGGGTCCTTAGAGAAAGTATAGGTATTTCAGATGAGACCCCAAGCAGCCCCAAAATAACATCCTGGTGAGAGAAATGTTCTACATGAGACCGGCAGGCATTAGCACTGATGATACTGTTTAAGTAGTTGACTGATTATAAGGTGATCAAGGCGTAAGGACACAGTTCCACTGAAAATATAGGCCATGCAGGGCACTTGGGACCTGATTCACAAATGGAATTTTACATGTAGAGCTCTCCGCCCATGTTGCTTTCAGCTTATGCACCTAATTTATTTATGTGATGTTGATTTACAATGTTGCTGGTGGAATTTCTGTGCCACCCTGTTGGTAAGAAAGTTGGCTTATTTAGAGTTAATAATCATGGCAGTTATTAGGAATTGGATCTCTAGTTGGCAGAGGTATGCACCCTGTCTAAGTAGGGACCACAACCTTAGTCAGGGTAAGTCAGTTACACTCCCTAAATTAACCTGTGCTCACCCTCTAGAAACTTGACACAGAGCAGTCAGGCTTAACTTAAAAGACAATGTTTAAATGATTTGTGCAGTAATAAAATTACACAAAAAAAAGTAACACAGTGAAAGACTCCACAAAAAGACTCCACACCCGCTTAGAAAAATAGAGAAAATTTGAGTAAAACAAGACCAAAATGACAAAAATCCATAAAGTATAACTCACAATATCAATTTTTAAGGAATACACTGCAATGTAGTGCTTTAAAGTCAATAGCACTGAAAGGTTACTTGAGGTCACGCTAAACCGGGATAATTCCAAAGTTCAGGCTGACCACGATGAAGGTCAGGCCAGCTACGAGACATGCAGAGCTTGCTGGAAAAGTACCTTGAATGGAGCAAGTTTTGACGTCGAGGAGTGATGCAAAGGTGCTGTTTCGGTTTCAATCAAATGCAGTCAGGTAGATGCATCAGTGTTGAGCCTCGCATTCAGGTCCTGTGTTGGCGTCGAACTCTATTGAGATGTAAGCATTGAATCCTCATCGAACCACGCAGCTATGTCCCCAGATTGTCGCTGTGTTGTCGTCACAGATCGCAGTCGGGTGCCGCATCGTTGTCAAATCAGCAATGTGTCAGAGGCCACTGCATCGGTTTCAAGCGGCACAACAGCTCACATTAGTTGATACTTGCAGAAAAACATCTGCAAACCCCATTTTTAAGGCCCAGGACTGGATTGGCATCTCAAGAAAGCGTAGGACTCAGAGATGGCAGAGTCGAGTAGCAGGAACATAGTTGCAGGCTGTCTTTGATGTCCCTGAGACCGCAAGAATAAAGGGAAAGTCAACAAGCCCTTGGAGAATCTTGGGTTTCAAGATGTAGAGAGCTGGTCCAGTCCTTCTCACTCCCAGGCATGGCGGAGCAGGCAGCAGGCCAACACAGCAAAGCAGGTAGTCCACCCTAAAGCACAGCAGCTCTTCTTCCAGGCAGAATTTCCTTGGTTCTAGCAAAGGTCTGATTTGGTGGGGTTTTGGATCCAGTACTAATACCCAGTTGAGCATTTGAAGGCGGGGAGGCTAGGAAGAGAGGCCGTTAAAGAGCACAAGATCCTTGCCCTTAATTACCTGACTCCAGACACTCTAGCGGGGGTTATGCAGCCCCCTGTGTGGGGAGAGGCACAGCCCTATTCAGGTGTCATTGTCATCTCATTCCTCCCATCTAGCCCAGGAAGACCCATCAGCCTGGTGATGGGCCATCAGGATGCAAATGCCACAACCCAGCTCCCTTTGTGTGACTGTCTAGAGGGAATGCAGTAAGCCCAGCTGTCACTCAACCCACACATGAATGCAGAGACAGGGAGAGGCACAGAATGGTTAAAGTAAGAAAATGACAACATTCTAAAAGTGGCATTTTCAGACTTACAATTTAAATTCTGACTTCATCATAAGTTGTGATTTTAAATTGTGAGTCCAGAGACACCAAACTCCAAGATTTCTATCATTTTCCAATTGGAAGTTACACTTCAAGATTGCTTCAAGGCAACCCCAGTGTTAACCTATGGGAGAGTTTAATAGTTTTTCACTACCAGGACATGTTAAACTTAAAAGTGTATGTCCAACTTTTTAAATACACTGCACCCTGTCTCTGGGGTTAACTAGGGCCTACCTGAGGGGTGACATGTAATAAAAAGGATGGTTTGGGCCTGGCAAGAGAGTGCACTTGCCAGGTTGAAATATGAGTTTAAAACTGCGCACACAGGCTCTGCAGTAGCAGGCCTGAGCCATGTTTAAAGGGCTACTTAAATGGGTGGCACAATCAGTGCAGCAGGCCTGCTAGCAGCATTTAATTTACAGGCCCTGGACACATATGCTACACTTTACTAGGGACTTACAAGTGCATTAAGTATGCCAATTGTGGTTAAGCCATTCACACCATGTTTTAGAGTACCAAGCACCTCCACTTCAGCACTGGTCAGCAGGGGTAAAGTGCACAGTATCATAAAGCCAGCAAAATCGAAGTCAGAAAAACATGAAGTCAGAAGGCAGAAAGTTAGGGGAAACCATACCAAGGATGCTAGGTCTCACAGCAGTGCAGGTTTAACAACCAAAGTTTCAGTCTCTGTCATAGGAAGAAGGGGAATCTTTTTTGACCGACATTCAACTAGTGCCAGTATAAGAATCTTGAACTTCCTCCATCTGATGTGGAAACTGGCAATGTATCTGTTAAGTAACTTTAAGTTGTGAGTGTCCACATAGCTTTTCTACTTACTAAGCTTGGGACGTTTTGAAACTTGATAGGGAGAAAATACCCTTGTCCTTGGCATCTGTTGTAAGGGAGTCCTCCACGAGTCTAACTTTAGCAAACATGGTGACTAGGCCACTTTTCGGGGAGGTAGAAAAGTGCCTGTCCCTGCAACTAGTACGCTCACCCTGTAAAGAGGTTTAAATTGAGCAGCTAGACCAATGAAACAATTAAACTCCAGCGTTCCATGGGAGTGCCCACGTTCAAGCTGACCCTTCCTTACCCAATAAGCATTTCAGAGGCAATGTCCTATATGCAAAAAAAAATAAATCTCTCCATATGCCAGGCTTTGGTGTCCTCTGAAGAAATGTAGACTTTTCTCACCATTTTTCTTTCACATCTGCTGTTTTTCTCCCTTCAGATTATTCAATTTGTCAACTTTCCTTATATTGCTCCTTCCCTGCTTATATCAAGTACCTGTCATGTTTGGATTAAAAGCATTTGTGTTTCATGTTGACCATGGAAAACCAGTGTTTACAATGGTTTTTGATTGATGCTATAGCCTACAAGCTATCATAGTTGCCTGAGAGATGGTTCGAGCGAGGACCCATACAAGAGTTTGGCGTGGCAGCAGAGAAGAGTGAAAGTCATTGGTCGGCGATTAAAGGAGCTGGGGCCACTGTTCAGTGAGACCCAAAGCCAGGACATGGAAGAGGAGATAATGCCTTGCTACCAGTGGCATGAATGCCTCCTTTATGGTGATGGAGATTGAGGTTGGAGATGGCCACCATGATGCTTTGTGACTGCCATGTTGGGGCTTGCTCCATCATGAATTTCAACTGGACTGATAACAGTTCTGCCATCCTTGTCCACTCCATCTTGGTCTGGTTATGAAATTCATGCTGAAAGATAAAAGGTGTCCACTTGATATTGCTTTTCTTTAGTTTTTGCCTTCAGGATGTTAATCTCCACTTATCCTCACAACTAAAGTGCTTAACATTCTGTTGGAATTTGTTATTGTGGATGATTTGTAAATGTATGTAACTACACTAGATGTTCACGTGTATCTTAACCCATTCAGCTGTTTTTTTGCAAGCTGCTTGTATGCAGTAGTAATTTTGCTCTGTAAAGCACTTAGAAATCTCTTTGGGTCTGCCTTGCACTATATAAAACCAAGTAACTAAATAAATAAGTAAATAACTTCACATTACTGCAGATGAAACTGAATGAGCCTAATATGGGACTCAATTGTTTTATTATCATAGAAGTGGCATCTGGGCCTGAACTCATTTACCTTTCGTCATCGCAAAGAACTCCACAAAGCTCTGGGCCTCCTCCTGGATTCGCGCTTCTAGACTTTTCTTCCCAAGTCCAAGATTCCTTAGAGTCATCAGGCCAAAGCGTCTCTGCTGCTTCCAGTTGTGTCCAGAGGAAAAGATAACTCCTAAATAATCAAAGGTGTTACGTTTTTAGTTAATTATCTCATCAGCGTAATGTACACATTCTATTTGTATGTCTGGCTAAAGAATGGTTTGACTCTCTCTCTAATGCATGTACAAGTAGAGGTATTCTCTGCAAAAAGCTGCAAGAGAGACTGGTTTGTCAAATACTTTCAGTTTTACGCTACAGATAGCATGCTCTCTCTTTGCAACTCATTTACTCTTGTAGCTGCATTTACTAGCTGCTGAAAATAAAATTTGAAGTTTTTCAGAGTCACTGACACACTATAGGATCCAGTGGCCGCTCCTCCGCAATGGCGGAGGAGCGTCACCCCACTGGCTAAGAGCCATCAGCATATTTAGTTTTATTTTTCAGCTGCTGGCTCAGCTGAGCCAGCCTGTGAAGGGAGGGTGGGGCTGGGCCATGGGAGAGGGGACAAGGATTGGAATCTGTGCACTTAAGTGCGCATGTTAGTTTGGCCTGCCGTCTTAGGCAGGCCAAACTGACATGCACACTTAGGTTTGTCCAACCCGGCTGTGTTACACAGCCGGGTTGGAGAAACTGCACAGGCTGCAGTGCACTGTCTGGGTGGCAGACCAAGCCTCTCAGACCAGTCCTGGAGCAGTTCTCATGCTACGTATCGAATGAGAGCAGCACCAAGATTGCATGTGGAGCCTGTGCTGGTGTCCCAGGGACTGCTGGGACCCCATCAGAAGAGGAGCGCAGGGCGTCCGGCAGTGTCCGAAAAGGTGTTTATTTATTATTTTTTATTTATCCCCCCTGTTTACCCCCACCCCTTCCTACCCCTTGAGATTTGTAGCAGTCTTGTAGTCACTCCTGATAGGATCCACAATTTTCTTACTCCTTTGCATATCCTGCAGCCCTATAACTGCAGCACAGGACACATGGTTGATTCACCCTGCTTTTGTCTCATGTATAGAATGCTTGCACATAGATACTGATTGCTTGCCAAGTATGCCCTCACCACTGCAAAGGGCCACTCTATTTCGAAGGCTAGCCCAGTGCCAGGATCCATTCGGGGTGATAGTGCACACTACAAATCTGCATAACATCACCTTGTTCAGAGGAAGGGTCTTAGAGTAACACCACTACAATCAGTGTCAGTAGCACACACTTTATGGGCCTAGACAGAGAGAGCACAGATCTGTGTTCCACTGGAGGGAAATGACTGCTGAGAAGTCTTCCTGGCAGCCAGGTCACTATACACAGTGTCCCACTGTGGCAGCAACACTGTATTGGGAAACTAATGCACTGCGTTTCTGGCTGCCCACTCTCAAAACCCTATTCCTTCATTGTCTGTGCTTATATTGCACCCCAGTCCATCCATCCAGCCACCTACTCAGTGTGTACCCACTTTACAAAGCTTTACTCCTTGAGTAGGAATTGGTCAGGAGTAAGGGCCGTATTTTGGTCTTGGCGGTGGAGAATACTCTGTCACAAACGTGACAGATATCCAGTCCGCCAACCCCATGATATCCTATGGAGATCTCAATATTGCGGTCGGGATATCCGTCATGTTTGTGACGGATATTCCCTGCGCCAGATGTATATCAGGCCCTAAGTCACACAATCCCACCCAGGGATCGGTTTATATGCCCTTAGTGAATCATTACAGCAGTCATAAATATCTAACACAATAGTATTTCATCCGTTCATAACCCAACGAAGAGCACCTCCTGCTCTCTGGCCCTTGCTTTTTAATACTCTCAAAAGATGGAAGAATGACTTATTTGAGTTACAGCTATGATGCTGGAAAAGGCTGAGAAGATCAGACATTCAAATACTTCCAAGACAGACTTGTCCTTTTGTTCTTCAAGGTTGGTACACTGAGTGTCATTACATTGAATAATAATAACTCCTACTATTTACAGAATTTAGAAATGAGTGAACTGTGGTATGAAGCGCTATATAAAAACAAGTTACTTGATGCTTAAGCATGGCTTTGTGCGGCAAGATCTACCTACCCTTCCCCTTTGAAAATTCCTGAAAAATTGGTGTTGTAGGGCGTCCAGCAAGCTCTTCGGAGTGGGATATTAAGGCATCTCTTATAGTCTGGCATCCGTTCAGCACAATCACTGGTGTCTGCCCAATCCACACGGTGAAAATGTTCCCATAGGTCTCTGCAAGCTGGGGTGGGAAATAAACCTCAATAATTTGATAGAACAGCAAACAAGAGGAAAACAAGTACTAACAAATAAATATATGAACTCTTAAGGGAAGGTAACTATTTTACATTTCAGACTTAGTGCAGCTACGTACTACTTATGTTACTGTATGTAGGGTAGTAAAGCTGGCTTACCACGCAGGAGCATAGTTGCTCACACAAACCTTGTCTCTTCCTAGGTATTATTTACCTTCTGAAAATTTAAGGTACTGTTAGCCAATCATCACATCTGAAATTGTCTTAACTGAGTAGTATAAATCAGTGGTTCCCAACCTGTGGTCCGGGGACCCCCGGGGGTCCGCAAAGCCTCCTCATGGGGTCCGCAACTGCTTAGCAAATTAAATAATGTTAACAGATTAGGTACCCAGATTTCAGTAACGACATAGTGAGGGGTCCCTGGATTCCAACATTGATTCAGTGGGGGTCCCCTGGTTCCAGTAATGATAAAATGGGGGTCCACAGAAGTCAAAAGGTTGGGAACCACTGGTAAAAAGGTGCACAGCTTACACATCATACATACAAGAGGGCATCATAGGATTCAAATGATTTCCTAAACTAAACCCCTTTTCTTTTTTTATATCGCACATTGCAAATCTCCATTTACACCCTGCAGTTCAAAATATATGTCCTCCATGCATCAAGGATGGAATCATCTGCTTTACATATAGTGGGTTGCACACAGAGGCCTAATTAAACTGGAGGGGCCTTCCTTGCAAAGAACATGGAGGGAGCCCCCTGGAGCTCCGCACCCCCCCCCCCACACTGCAGGGGCTGCAAGGGACGTTGTTACGCCACTTGGTGTACATCTAGCAATCAATAATCTTATTGGAGGCATCTCTCTTGGTGTCCAAGTAATAAAGATTTTTCTATGAGTAGTTGTGCCTCGCTCAAGGCCTAGGCATTGTTTATCTAGGTATTTTCCAGAGTAAAACATGCATACCCATGGAAGGAGCTGTGGGAATCAAAAAAGTCTCTACTCTGGATTAAATTTAAGTCTTAATTGCAGCTAGACACACACATGAATTTCCCTCTCATGGTCAAGACTCTTACGTACACACTCTCATACACCTGCTAAAAGAATTTGCTCTGGAAATAGCATCAAGGACTTTATCGAAGCGATGGACCTCTCACATCATGTTCACTAGACTGCCTAAAATAATGAAAATGCCACACCCATACATTGTCATATACTATCCTGGGTGAACTCTTGTTTCTCTTAAGGTTCAAGTGCTATATAAATACACAGGAGACAAATGCCAGTGAATGGGTACGAACAGAATGTCTTGTGTGAACAATGAATCTAGGCCTGTGCAGCAGCTACATAATCTGCACTAGGAACACTCACACCCTGTCTTTTGACAAGAGAGAACATACCATGTGATTTTAATAGTGATGGGCACTCTTTCATTATCTCGAAAATGATGCATATTACCTTCAGGAAAAACACTATTTCCCCTTTTCACTACAAAGGCGTTATTTATATGATCTTTTCATCTAGGAGAACCAAATTCTCAATAGAAGGTATTTTCAATATGACATGTTGTACATGTACCCTTGTCTTCTCATCAGACATATACCTTTTTTGGTTATGTAGCTGCTCTAATTTAGAGGATCCCATTTCAATGCCTCCCGAGATAATGAGGGAACTTGAATGTTGGCCAACTTCAGGCACCCTTTGCAGGGGGTGTCCTCCTCCTTCTTAGATGCTATTGATAATATGAATTGAGACAAGCAGCTGACGAAGGATTAAAATTTGGCTGTATCCTAATGTCCAGGGCATCCCAGTGACACAAGGGAATGTAAAACTCTCTAACTAGAAATAGATGTCAGGAGTCTAGAAAGTACCTTGGAGTTTCAGACATGGCCCTGAGATCATACCACTACCAGTGACTACGAAAATGCCATCAAACTAGTCAAAGATCACATGACAATCTGATAGTAAACCACACAAAAAGTGCAATTTGTTAAATCACTGACAATCATTTGGGATAGCATCCCAACCCATTGTTCTTTTGCTCACCACGTGACCTCAGGTTAGACCCAGTCATATGAAAATCAGTCTTGATCCTGCCCCCCCCCGGATGCCTGCTGGTTGCCTTTATGATTATCGTATTATGTGCCCTCATACCCCTCTGATCCTAGCAATGGTATATAAATGTTGATCGGTGAAGAAATAAGCCCAGGAAGAAAATGGACTACTTATTTACTGGTACGCTTTATTACTCCTGGGACTATCACCCTATTAAATTACTCAATCCTCTTTCCTCAGGCCTTTTTTTGGTACTCTCTGAGTTGGTCGGCTTGGTATTTAAAAGTAGCTTAACAGATAGGAATCCCTATTACAGTAACTCTCGGGGGTGTGGGAGCATGGGGAAGGTGTGATAAGGGGAAGCTGTGATTGAGAAAAGTTAACATAGAATTATGAGGCATTGTGGTTTCTCTGGAAGAAGTTCACCTCAAAGAGTGAAGAATGAACTAAGAAAGATGGCCTAGGTGTAATGGTAAGCCTCGTCTCCATCACGTTTTTCAGCACCACTATTGGGGATTGTGCAGTCCTCACAGGCAGTGTGGGTAGTTTACTGTTTATGAAATAGAGTTTAGCATGTTTCATCACTGCAGGTGGAGAATAAGTGCTGAGTTTGCAATAATGCCTTTCGGCTGTGACCATCTTGCAGGAATTGTGTTCATGGCTGCAGTTCAGTAAAATCCCAGAGCCTCCAACTTCGATGTAATCACTGCTGCGGGTGTGGGGGGATTCCCAGATTGCCCATTTACTTGTAGGTAATCTTCATTAACCACGTGCCCACCCTCGACTCAATGGTCAGATAATGCTAGTGCGTGTCTGTTTTTTATATTGTTCACACATAAGCAGAGCATCTGTGAGATGCTCATATTATACATGTACAGAGGCAGTAGAGGTGTGTACATTGCTGCTTCCCATGCTATACATGGTGGGAGGTATTTTGTCTGAGTGTATGCTATAGCCTGTGCAGTGCCTGTAATGAGGAAATATTACCAACTCTGGCCCCAAAAGCAGCTCTTGGCAGAAGTAGCTCCTCTCCTGTCTGAGTAGCATCACTGCACTTTGAGCATCTGTGGCCAATTTTAGCCCCATCATTTACAGGTTGACTGACACTGAACATCACCCCTCAGAGCCCAGCAATATGGAAGAAGCACAGTGTATTACCTGAGCAACAGCTACATAACAAAATGATCCTGACATATGATGGCAGCTCAAGGCAAGGGATCTGGTATTGCTGCATAACCAACAGATTAGGGTGGGATGATAAGTGCCAAATCAACAAGAATATCTCACGCATCAGACACCACCTTTCCTGTGGCACAGATGTTTGTTTTAAATTATTTGATATTTGCTATGCATATGATATATAATTTTCTGGTTGAAACAAACTTAATCTGCTGCAGAAAATAACGAGCAAGGGACTGAGGAAGACCTGGATGTAAAGCTGTGGAGATTGCATCCTCAATCTGGTGCCACTGAGACATATATTTTTGCCTCAACCCTCTTTTGATTATGATAAAATTACAAGCACTTTACACGTGGACAGTGACACGGGTAAAGGGCGTCAGGCCTAATGGAGTATACATCCCAAGAGTGTTGCAAAATAGAGCTAAATAAAGTGACATAAGCCATTGGTAAGCAATCAAAAACCTTGGTCATCTTGAAAACATGCCTATGAGAAGCCACCTTTAAGAGTTTGATTAAAGCAACTGTGTAGTAAAACTGAGCATAGATTAGTTTAGGAAAAAGATTATGCTTGGCACACTGAAGACCAAAAAATGCACCCATAGGAAAACACAGCACGAAAAGTATCATTGTCATTGAGCAACGATATTATGGTGGATGGAACAGCAATAAAAGAAACATTCTGATTAAAAGGTAATTGAGTGTGTGTCTTTGTGTGTGTATGGTGTCTATTTATATATATATATATAGGAACGATGCAACAGCATAACATATATTTACAGATCGAAAGTGGATTTAATGTTAAGAGGATAATTACACTGCGGTAAAATTGTTAATTGAACCACTACGTAGGAATGCGACGTCACGGAGAGTAAAATGACTCTTTGACTTTAAGGCCATAAAATAAAAGAAGAAGAATATATATATATACATGGTCAAAAACAAACTCTAGCCTGGCATGAGCCATTGTGATAGAGTAACAAAGAATATGTGATCAGCCTTCAACTTTTTCTTAGGCTCAATTATCAGCTTGTGTGTCTGTGTAAAGAGCACTATAATATATAGCGATATGTAATAGCTATATAGTCTATAAACAACACACTGAGTTTATGATCCCTTAAACATTATCCAGAAGTAACAACAACCTTGAAACCAGGTCTACTGTACCTGAATGAGGATCTTGTGGTGAAGTACAAATCCCAGGGTCCACAGGTTGCCGAGGATGGGCAGCGGGGTCGGTCCGGGAGGATACTGTCTCCTCGACCAATGCAGCTTGAGGTAATGTGCAATAAGGATAGTGAGAAACAGCACAATTAACAGTGTCATGATTGGAAACATGACGGGCGCCTATCTCTGTTTCAAGCTGTTCTCCTAAAGAATGGACTTTTACTTTAAAGTTATTCTGTGAGCTACTCTACGTTATTGCCTTCGTATACTTTATGCTTCGTTATATATTACTCCTACATCTACTTCTCTAGCTTTTGCCTCTCCTCTTTAGCCTGTGCATCTCTGCCCCTTTCCATTTCAGTAAAGATCACCTTGTCTATCTCATTCTTTCTCATGTTCTCTCGTCTTTTATACTCTTCTAATAACCCCGGAGACGCTGTGTATCCTGGGTGTGTACAAGGTGAAAGTTCAGTGTGCATGCTTATCACCTGTAAATCTAAACGTTTGGTCTTTCATCACTGCCCTGCTGTTGTTTGACCTCTTGTAACCGCATGGAGATATTCTGGCACTACGCACAGCTCTATTCCTGGGCACCTTTCCAGTGCTTGGAGTCTAAGCCACAGAACCTGCGGGCTCCAGGGTGGCCATTTTTTATTGTAAAAGGCCAATTACATTTCAACGGACTCCTCAGCTACAAATAAGGAATATTTACCTTTGTTTTTTAGGAAAGGTTGACAACAGACATGCTAGTAAGATATTGTGACTACTCTCCAGTTACTCTTCTACGTAACACTCCGGGTGGATCATGTGCTGTTTATCACTATCCTGTTATCATTTGACCTCTCCAAAGTGCATGAAAATACTCTGGTAACAGAATCGTCTCTCTTGGCTGTGGGCCAGTGCTTAGTGGCTATGCCAGAGAACCTGGCTGCTCAGGGTTGTCCATTTGCCAGGTTAAATGCATTTTAAGTTTAAGTGGCTCTTTATACACAAATATAGACTGTTCATTGTGGATGTTGTATGGTAAATGACTTAAATTGTGCAAGTACATTGTATTTGGAAGCAGAATGTGAATGAGCTTGAACAACTCAGCATATGGATGAATATGTCAGAGCTGTATTCTAAACAGCCCTCATACACAGTGTTCCTCATCAACTGGCTCCCCCTAAAAAACAGCCTTCACACAGCGGCGGCTGCTGCATAACGCAAGGGGAGGAGTGGGGAGGGGAACGGAGACAAAAAAATAAAAATAACTTACCTTGCCTCCGTCCCTGCCACCTCCTGCGCCTTGCTCTCCTCTTCTTCCGGTGTGCCTCCTTTTGCTTCAGTCATCCAAGTACATCCTCACCCTGTCGAAAACATTATTTTCTCCAATAGATAATCTGTATTAACAATCTAGCCATAGCTTTTGGTTTTACATTAAAAATGTCCAGAATATTACATTCTCTGTGTAAACATTGGTAGTTTTTCGGAGATATTATTGTCAATCTTGCGCATGAATTGAAGAACTTTAACACCTTCACACAATTCACACTTACGGCTTCACACAGTTTGACAAATGTGCTGCATTACAACATTGTAAAATAACTTCACTGCAACTTTTATTGACTTCATAAGCCTTTTTGACCTGTGTAAATGACCTACAACACTTTATAAGATATAATTTTTTTCTGCATGTATTACAAATAGCCATTAGGGCTCGGACAATCTCTGGAACTGGCCATATTCCCTTGTAGTACACACCTATTGTAGGAAACTGCCCCTTTTTGTACGGTCACCCCTCCCCTTTTTGGTACCAATGCTGATATGTATGACTCTGTTAGTGGACTGGAAGACAGCTAACCAAGCCCCAGTGCCTCTGCTCTCTCCCTAAATTATGTCAACATGGTGATACACTGATTGGCAATACTTTACCCCCTTATAAGCCCCTATAAATGGTACCCAGGGACCCCACGGCATAGGTGCTAAAGGGGTGCCCAGGGCTGCAGTGACATTTTCTGCCACCCCGGGACACCAATACAAAATGCTGGTGGCAGGTCTGCCATTGCAGACTGCCAGAGCAGTGCAAACTGCTCGAGTGGGACTGTACACTCACCATAAGAAGCACAACCCATTCACTGCCTTACATGTATGTCAGACACCCCTAAGGTATGCCTCTGCAACCCAGGCGGAAGGGTGCATTATATTTAATGTCCAAACATATAAGCACAAGACTATGGTGGTCATTACAACCCTGGCGGACGGTGTTAAAGCGGCGGTAAGACCGCCAACAGGCCGGCGGTAAATAAATTGCTATTACGACCGTGGCGGAAACCGCCAACAAAGACAGCCACTTTAACACTCCAAACGCCACAGCGGTACAAACAAACAGTGCGGCGGACACCGCCAACAGACAGGCGGGAGACGAAGTACGACCACACTATTATGACAGGCCAATGCTCCACCTTTTCCGGGGCGGATTCACCGCAGATAAAAACACAGCGGAAACAGGAATTTCATAGGGAAAACGCTCACCTCTACACACTCCATGAAGAACGAGGACACCATGGAACCAGAACTCCAAATCTTACCTGTAATAGTCTTCCTGCTCCTCTACCAGGAGCACGAACGCCAGCAGCGAAGTCCACTGTGAGTACTGCACCTACGACACAGGGGAGGGGGGAGGCAAAAAACAGGGACACACACACACAACACCCCCACCCTCACCCCCAACCTCACCCACTACAACACACACACTAATGCATATCAATACATCACGATTACACCCCCCAAACCCCCCCGGAAGAATGCAAAGACCAAAGAAAATTAGTGTAACCATCGGAATATATTACAAACAAGTAGGCAGAAATATATATATATATATATATATATATATATACACCATGTACAAAATATATACCAGGCATAGTAGTCCAGGTACTGCACAAAGAAAGTCTGTGGAACACTGGGACCACACGGTATGGGCGAGGCCCACACAAGATCCCCGACCATGACGGAGAGAACACTGCAGGGGCATCAGACAGCAACTAAACAGGCACCTCAGGGGGAGGGAAAAGGGGGGCACCTCAGCCGCTTGAGTGCACGATGCCAAATCCACGAGGGGGCCACATGCCCACTGTTCCATCCTGGGGAGTGCAAAGGCACAGTCTCTCAAGTCTCTACAGTGGGTGGGTTGCCCACTGTTCAATCCTGGGGAGTGCAAAGCCACAGTCTCTCAAGTCTCTACAGTGGGTGGGTTGCCCACTGTTCAATCCTGGGGAGTGCAAAGCCACAGTCTCTCAAGTCTATCCAATGGGTGGGTTGCCCACTGTTCAATCCTGGGGAGTGCAAAGCCACAGTCTCTCAAGTGGATAACAGTCTCCACTGGTTCTGGAGGGGGCATGGTGCCCAGAGTGCTTCATCCTGTTTAGGACAGAGGTAGTGGATGGATGTCTCCACTGGTTCTGGAGGGGGACTGGTGCCCAGAGTGCTTCATCTTGTGAAGGACAGAGGTAGTGGATGGATCTCTCCACTGGTTCTGGAGGGGGACTGGTGCCCAGAGTGCTTCATCCCGTTTAGGACAGAGGTAGTGGATGGATGTCTCCACTGGTTCTGGAGGGGGACTGGTGCCCAGAGTGCTTCATCCTGTTTAGGACAGAGATAGTGGATGGATTTCTCCACTGGTTCTGGGGGGGGGACTGGTGCCCAGAGTGCTTCGTCCTGTGAAGGACAGAGGTAGTGGATGGATCTCTCCACTGGATCTGGAGTGGGACTGGTGCCCAGAGTGCTTTATCCTGTTTAGGACAGAGGTAGTGGGTGGATGTCTCCACTGGTTCTGGAGGGGGACTGGTGCCCAGACCGCTTCATCCTGTGAAGGACAGAGGTAGTGGGTGGATGTCTCCACTGGTTCTGGAGGGGGACTGGTGCCCAGAGTGCATCACTCACCCCGTGACGGACCCAGTTGCGTTAGTGCCCCTGCCGCTCCCTGGCTAGCGGTGCTTGAGTTGGCGGCGCCCTGTTCAGCGGGGCTTGAGTTGGCGGTGCCCTGTTCAGCGGTGCTTGAGTTGGTGGTGCCCTGCTCAGCGGTGCTTGAGTTGGCGGTGCCCTGTTCAGCGGTGCTTGAGTTGGCGGTGCCCTGTTCAGCGGGGCTTGAGTTGGCGGTGCCCTGTTCAGCCGTGCTTGAGTTGGCGGTGCCCTGTTCAGCGGTGCTTGAGTTGGCCGTGCCCTGTTCAGCGGTGCTTGAGTTGCCGGTGCCCTGTTCAGCGGGGCTTGAGATGGCGGTCCTTCATGGCCCAGCGGGGCTGGTGCTGGCGGTCCTTCATGGCCCAGCGGGGCTGGTGCTGGCGGTCCTTCATGGCCCAGTGGGGCTGGTTCTGGCGGTCCTTCATGGCCCAGGGGGGCTGGTGCTGGCGGTGGCCTCCTGGGCAGCTGGGCTGGGTCTGGCGGTGGCCTCCTGGGCAGCTGGGCTGGGGCTGGAGGTGGCCTCCTGAGCAGCTGGGCTGGGGCTGGCAGTGGCCTCCTGGGCAGCTGTGCTGGGGCTGGCGGTGGCCTCCTGGGCAGCTGGGCTGGGGCTGACGGTGGCCTCTTGGGCAGCTGGGATGATGGCGGTCTTCTCCGCCGTGCAGCTCTTTTCCAGACTTGCCAGGTTTATTGTGGCCCTTCCCCATCTTGGAAGGTGTCACAGCTGACTCCACATTCCCACCGGGACCCCTGGGAGCGGGTTTGGTGGCTGGAGTCTTCCCCCTCTCCCCCGGGCACTGGCCAACTTCTGATGCTTCACAGGTGGGGGACTGTCTGTGCTGTGGCTCCGTGCCACACTGGCTGTCCTGGTGGCCGGTGCACTCCACATACCGGACCACTGGTCCCGGAGATGTTTTGGCTAAGGTGCTTCTTCAGGACCTATGAGATGGACGGGGTGGGGCAGGTGTGGGAAAAAGGTCAAGGGTGGACAGGAAAAGTTTTTTGGACACACTGGGACGGGTAGCTGGAGGGGGTTTGGGAGTGGAGGAAGAGGTGGTGGTTGTAGGAGGTGTTCGTTTGCTGACTTTGGGTGAAGGTGCATGCGCTGGAGGCTGTCGTGAGGTGGATGGCTGTTGGGTGGGTGTGTGTCTGCGTTTGTGTATCGTGGCAGGGGGCGTCACATACACACTGGGAGAGGACACAGGGAACGTGTGAATGGTAGTGGGGGTGGTGACTGCACATGAGCGGGATGTGGTGGTGGGTGTGCTGGAGAGGGACGTAGTGGCTGTAGAGGTAGTGCATGCAGGTGTGAGTGTAGACGAGACTGGGAGGGAGGAGGGAGATGACGAGGAGGGGGGCACAGTGGAGGCAGTGGATGTTGGTGTGTCTGCATGTGTGTGTTGCTTGCGTGAGTGCCTGTGGGATGTGTGGTGCTTATGTTTGCCTGAGCTTCCCTTGTGTGTTGAGGTGTGTGCAGGCTGGTCTGATGGTGTGCTTGGGATAGGCAGAGGTACAGGGGATTGGGTCTGGGTGGAGGAAGTTGGAGGGGGGAGGCTAGAGACGGGGACAACGGCTGCCATCAGTGCTGAGGCCAGAGTTTGAAAAGCTCGGTGAAGGGCCGCCTGACCAGAATGAATGCCCTCCAGGAATGCATTAGTTTGTTGCAACTGCCTTTCTACACCCTGGATGGCATTCAAACTGGTAGACTGCCCAACAGTGAGGGACCTGAGGAGGTCAATGGCCTCCTCAATGAGGGCAACAGGGGTGATTGGGGCAGGGCCTGAGGTGCCTGGGGTGAAGGTGATGCCCACCGTCCTGGGTGAGCGGGCACGGGCGAAGGCTGAGGGGCTGCTGGGAGGGCGGTGCTGGTAGGGGGGGTGGCGGCTGTACCTGTAGATGCAGGGGGCACAGATGTTGCCGCCACCACAAGGGAGCTCCCATCAGAGGACGAGTCCGTATCGCTGGTGTCAGCTCCTGTCCCCGCCGTGGAGCTCCCCTCGCCCTCCGTCCCACTGGTGAATTCCGAGTACGTAGTCTCGCCTTCCGGGGCCATGTGGAATGCAGCTCCCTCCTGCTCCGGTGCAACTGCTCCTCCGCCTGATGACGCTAATGCACACAAGAACAGGGAGACTACAAAAAGGGGGGGCACGACAGAAGAAAGACATGTTGAGTGCATGGATTACCGCTACCGTTGGCGAACACGACAGACACAGAAGCCCCCTGCACTACGCCGCGCTGTTGGGCTCTACTGTTCAATTCCTGGGAAGTGGCCTACAAGGCTATGGACGACATCTGAACAGATAGATGACACAGGGGCATGAATAGCAGTACTTGGCACTCTACAGAGGTGGGGTGGGGTGCCACGAGGCCTGCCTTACGGAGGGGCCTTGCCTACGGAACTCGCCCTGGCCTAGGGAAACCCACAGCCCACCTCCCCCACCCAGACACCTCCACTGCGCGCAAAGTCAGCAGAATGAGAGTGTACTCACCCCCTTGTGTCTGCTGTGATGCCCTCAAGTGCCCATCCAACTCCGGGTAGGCCACCGCCAGGATCCTGAACATCAGGGGGTTCATGGTGCGACGCGCACCCCTCCCACGTTGGGAGGCCATCCCCAGCTGAGCCTCCGCCGTCTTCTTGCTCCAGCGGCGAATGCCCTCCCATCGTTTCCGGCAGTGGGTGCTCCGTCTGTGGTAGACCCCCAGGGTCCGGACATCCTTGGCGATGGTACGCCAAATATCTTTCTTCTGGTGGGCGCTGACCTACATGAAATGTACAGGGAAAGAAGAGAAGTCATTACCAACTGCACCGTCAAAGTGATTGGCCCCCATCCCTTCCCTTGCCATGTGGCACTTGCATTCACCGTCTTTCATGCACGCAGCACTCTGCCCCCTTCATTCTTACATCCAGCCCTATCCACACAGGCATAGCCCATACAACATGCTCCCTGTGTACTTACCTGTTTGTCTGCAGGACCGTAGCGTAGCGTGTGCTTAGGGAGGACCCCATCCACGAGCTTCTCCAACTCCTCCGATGTGAAGGCAGGGGCCCTTTCCCCAGACGCACGAGCCATTGTCTCTTCCAGACCGAGGTCACAGCAGCACTTGCAGTGTAGGTCCTCTCCTGTCGAAGATCAGGTATCGAGTGATTGAACAGATAGGAAATGGCGGTCACGTCCGCGGCGGTGCGTACCGTCACCGCCGGCGTACCTCGTCATTGGCTCCTGGGACCCATAGGTGTAGGAGGCTGGACTGGCTTGTAGTGAGTACCAAGGGGTACTTGCACCTTGCACCAGGCCCAGTTATCCCTTATTAGTGTATAGGGTGTCTAGCAGCTTAGGCTGATAGATAATGGTAGCTTAGCAGAGCAGCTTAGGCTGAACTAGGAGACGTGTGAAGCTACTACAGTACCACTTAGTGTCATATGCACAATATCATAAGAAAACACAATACACAGTTATACTAAAACTAAAGCTACTTTATTTTTATGACAATATGCCTAAGTATCTTAGAGTGTACCCTCAGTGAGAGGATAGGAAATATACACAAGATATATATACACAATAGCAAAAATATGCAGTATAGTCTTAGAAAACAGTGCAAACAATGTATAGCTACAATAGGATGCAATGGGGAAACATAGGGATAGGGGCAACACAAACCATATACTCCAAAAGTGGAATGCGAACCACAAATGGACCCCAAACCTATGTGACCTTGTAGAGGGTCGCTGGGACTATTAGAAAATAGTGAGAGTTAGAAAAATAACCCTCCCGAAGACCCTGAAAAGTGAGTGCAAAGTGCACTAAAATTCCCCTAAGGACAAAGAAGTCGTGTTAGAGAAATAATGCAGGAAAGACACAAACCAGCAATGCAACAACTGTGGATTTCCAGTCTAGGGTACCTGTGGAACAAGAGGACCAAGTCCAAAAGTCACAAGCAAGTCGGAGATGGGCAGATGCCCAGGAAATGCCAGCTGCGGGTGCAAAGGAGCTTTGACTGGACAGAAGAAGCTAAGGTTTCTGCAGGAACGAAAAGGGCTAGAGACTTCCCCTTTGGTGGACGGATCCCTCTCGCCTTGGAAAGTCGTGCAGAAGTGTTTTCCCGCTGAAAGGATGCCAACAAGCCTTGCTAGTCGCAAATCGTGCGTTTGGCATTTTTGGACGCTGCCGGGGCCCAGGAGGGACCAGGAGGTCGCAAATTGGACCTGAAGAGAGAGGGGACGTCGAGCAAGACAAAGAGCCCTCACTGAAGCAGGTAGCACCCGGAGAAGTGCCAGAAACAGGCACTACGAGGATGCGTGAAACGGTGCTCGCCGAAGTTGCACAAAGGAGTCCCACGTCGCCGGAGACCAACTTAGAAAGTCGTGCAATGCAGGTTAGAGTGCCGTGGACCCAGGCTTGGCTGTGCACAAAGGATTTCCGCCGGAAGTGCACAGGGGCCGGAGTAGCTGCAAAGTCGCGGTTCCCAGCAATGCAGCCCAGCGAGGTGAGGCAAGGACTTACCTCCACCAAACTTGGGCTGAAGAGTCACTGGACTGTGGGGGTCACTTGGACAGAGTCGCTGGATTCGAGGGACCTCGCTCGTCGTGCTGAGAGGAGACCCAAGGGACCGGTAATGCAGCTTTTTGGTGCCTGCGGTTGCAGGGGGAAGATTCCGTCGACCCACGGGAGATTTCTTCGGAGCTTCTGGTGCAGAGAGGAGGCAGGCTACCCCCACAGCATGCACAAGCAGGAAAACAGTCGAGAAGGCGGCAGGATCAGCGTTACAGAGTTGCAGTAGTCGTCTTTGCTACTATGTTGCAGGTTTGCAGGCTTCCAGCGCGGTCAGCAGTCGTTTCCTTATCAGAAGGTGAAGAGAGAGATGCAGAGGAACTCGGATGAGCTCTTGCATTCGTTATCTAAAGTTTCCCCAGAGACAGAGACCCTAAATAGCCAGAAAAGAGGGTTTGGCTACCTAGGAGAGAGGATAGGCTACTAACACCTGAAGGAGCCTATCAGCAGGAGTCTCTGACATCACCTGGTGGCACTGGCCACTCAGAGCAGTCCAGTGTGCCAGCAGCACCTCTGTTTCCAAGATGGCAGAGGTCTGGAGCACACTGGAGGAGCTCTGGACACCTCCCAGGGGAGGTGCAGGTCAGGGGAGTGGTCACTCCCCTTTCCTTTGTCCAGTTTCGCGCCAGAGCAGGGCTAAGGGGTCCCCTGAACCGGTGTAGACTGGCTTATGCAGAATTGGGCACCTCTGTGCCCAACAAAGCATTTCCAGAGGCTGGGGGAGGCTACTCCTCCCCTGCCTTCACACCATTTTCCAAAGGGAGAGGGTGTCACACCCTCTCTCAGAGGAAGTTCTTTGTTCTGCCATCCTGGGCCAGGCCTGGCTGGACCCCAGGAGGGCAGCTGCCTGTCTGAGGGGTGGGCAGCAGCAGCAGCTGCAGTGAAACCCCAGGAAGGGCAGTTTGGCAGTACCAGGGTCTGTGCTACAGACCACTGGGATCATGGGATTGTGCCAACTATGCCAGGATGGTATAGAGGGGGCAATTCCATGATCATAGACATGTTACATGGCCATATTCGGAGTTACCATGGTGAAGCTACATATAGGTAGTGACCTATATGTAGTGCACGCGTGTAATGGTGTCCCCGCACTCACAAAGTTCAGGGAATTGGCTCTGAACAATGTGGGGGTACCTTGGCTAGTGCCAGGGTGCCCTCACACTAAGTAACTTTGCACCTAACCTTTACCAGGTAAAGGTTAGACATATAGGTGACTTATAAGTTACTTAAGTGCAGTGTAAAATGGCTGTGAAATAACGTGGACGTTATTTCACTCAGGCTGCAGTGGCAGGCCTGTGTAAGAATTGTCAGAGCTCCCTATGGGTGGCAAAAGAAATGCTGCAGCCCATAGGGATCTCCTGGAACCCCAATACCCTGGGTACCTCAGTACCATATACTAGGGAATTATAAGGGTGTTCCAGTAAGCCAATGTAAATTGGTAAAATTGGTCACTAGCCTGTTAGTGACAATTTGAAAGTAATGAGAGAGCATAACCACTGAGGTTCTGGTTAGCAGAGCCTCAGTGGGACAGTTAGGCACCACACAGGGAACATATACATGCACACCTATGAGCACTGGGGCCCTGTGTGACAGGGTCCCAGTGACACCTACATATAGGCCACAACCTTATGAGCACTTGGGTCCTGACTAGCAGGGCCCCAGTGACACATAACAAACATACTGAAAACATAGTGTTTTCACTATGAGCACTGGGGCCTAGCCATCAGGATCCCAGTGAGACAGTGAAAACAGTGACAAACATCCTGACATACACTCACAAACAGGCCAAAAGTGGGGGTAACAAGGCTAGAAAGAGGCTACTTTCTCACACAACCCCCCCCCAAACGAAGGACAATAAGGCTAACCTTGGCCAGTTGAGACTTTATTGTCTAAGTGGTGATAAGTAGAGAGTAGCTCTGCAATAGACTGGTTACTCCCTTTATCATCCACTATATGGTTACTTCCCTGTGGGGATGTAAACCACCCTGTTTGAAGTTTTTTAGCTAAGCAACAATGTGAAGATGTATTTTCAGAGTTTCTATCAGTAAGTTTTAGTTTAGAGCAGTGGGAATTGTCCACTGAACCTATTTGTAGTGATGGAAATGCCAGACAGGGATGCTGTCTCAGAAAAGCCATGGCTGGGCAAAAACTTTGTCCATATGGCTGGAAGAGAGAACAGGGATGCTGTTTCTCTTGAGTTGGAGCAGGGCAGGGATGCTGTCCTATGAGCTCCACACTAGGGCAGGGATGCTGTCCTAAGTGTTGTGAGGCAGTGCAGAGTTTCTGCACTAAAGTTTCTCTGGGAGGGTTGGAGGGATGCTCCATGTTAACTAAAATGGTGCTCTTTTTCTCACCAATGTTAGTTATCCCACAGAGAGGTACTTCCACCTCAGGGAGTACAGTTTTGTCAACTGATGATTCCCTTGGAACAGGTGCCACCCCAGGAGAGCTTTCTCCCACCACAGGAATGGTATCCTGAATGGTAGGGTGGTTAGGGGATACTGTGATACCCTTTTTACCTGTTGATGGAGAGGGATCCTGAGTTTTCAGGCCTTCTCTCCTTTGCTTTTTCATTTCAGTAGAAATGAGAGGGAACAATTCCTCAGGAATGCCCAGCATGGCTGCATGGGCATAAAACTCTACATCAGCCCAACCTGAGGCCTCTAGGTCATTACCTAAGAGACAGTCTACAGGTAAGCTAGGTGATACCACCAACTGCTTAGGGCCAGTAACTCCACCCCAACTAAACTGAATTATAGCTAAGGGAAGAAACTTAGTGGAGTTATGGACATCAATAATCTTATACTGTTGTCCAATGATGTGTTGATCAGGGTGCACTAGGTTTTCAGTCACCAAAGTGAAACTGGCACCTGTGTCCCTGTAGGCCAAGGCCTCAACACCATTTATTGAAACTGTCTGCCTGTACTTATCCATTGTAAGGGGACAAGCAGCCAGTGTGGCAAGGCCAATGCCACTAGGTGTGACAGAAACTGTCTTGGGAGTGACTACTTCAGTTTCTACTATGGACCCAAAAGTGAACCCAACTACACCCTTTGCTTGACTGTTGCCAGCAGTCCCACCACTAGTACCACTACTGCTAGGGGCACTAGAGCTTGATGTATTAGTGGTGGTAGGCTCAGGGGGTTTACCTGGACAGGACTTATCCCCTGGCCTATGGCCTCTGTTTTTACACACAAAGCACCAAGGCTTTTTAATGTGTGCAGGTTGGGAAGAAGAGGAAGAATTTGTTTTATCCCCACCCTCTGAAGAGTGTTTAAGATTTGAAGTGGGATCTTTGGTTTTACCCTTATCCCCATGCTTATCTTGAGATTTTTCACCATCTTTCTTCTTATTGCCATCTTTGTCACCCCCTGTATGAACTTTTCTGTTCACCCTTGTTCTGACCCATTTGTCTGCCTTCTTTCCCAATTCTTGGGGAGAGGTCAGATCAGAGTCTACCAGGTACTGGTGCAACAAATCAGACACACAATTATTAAGTATATGCTCTCTCAGGATTGTGTTATACAGGCTTTCATAATCAGTAACTTTACTGCCATGTAACCACCCCTCCAAGGCCTTCACTGAATGGTCAATGAAATCAACCCAGTCTTGTGAAGACTCCTTTTTGGTCTCTCTGAACTTTATCCTGTACTGTTCAGTGGTTAAGCCATAACCATCCAGGAGTGCATTCTTAAGAACTTGGAAATTATTAGCATCATTTTCTTTCACAGTAAGGAGTCTATCCCTACCTTTTCCACTAAATGATAGCCATAGGATAGCAGCCCACTGCCTTTGAGGGACATCCTGTACAACACAGGCCCTCTCAAGTGCAGCAAACCACTTGTTAATGTCATCCCCCTCCTTATAAGGGGGAACTATCTTGTGCAGATTCCTGGAATCATGCTCTTTTGCAGGATGACTATGGGGAATACTGCTGCTGCCACCATGGGTATCTAAACCCAACTTCTGTCTTTCCTTCTCTAATTCAAAAGACTGTCTATCCAAATCCAGCTGTTGCTTTTTAAGCTTCAGTCTGGTTTGTTCCACCCTCAACTTATTGAGTTCCCTCTCTAACATTCTGTCATCAGGGTTGGTGGGAGGGACATTTCTAGAAACAGAGCTATGATGGGAATGAACAGAAGGAGACCTGTCCCTTACAGAAGCCACCCTAACAGCTTGGTTTACAGAAACATTACTACCAGTATGATGAGAATAAATGCTTTTGCTATGATGTGAGACAACACTATTTATTTGGTATGGCTCATCATCATTACCATCTATGCTAGATTGTCTAGTAATGGGCAGGCTAGGAAGTTTCTTTCCTGAATCTTTTCCTGGGGGAGTCCCTGAATCAGATTGAGAACTATTAGGTACTTTTTCAACAGATGAGGCACCTATGGCCTTATCCTGTTCTCTAAGCATGTTAAGTAACAGTTCCAAGGAAGGATTCTTCCCTACACTCAAACCTCTCTCTATACAGAGACTCCTTGCTCTTTTCCAGCTAAGGTTGTCATATGCAAGTTTGGACAGATCAACACTTTGGCCTGTGCCAGACATTTTTAGAGAGAGTTAAAGTGATAGAAAAAGAGAAAAAAGTTTTCAGAACTTTTTGGAAAAGACAGAAAAAAACTTTTTAAACTTTTAAGAACTTTTTGAAAGTTTAGAGGTACTTTTCAGCACTTAGAAAAGAGTGAAAAGAGGAAATGCAAAACTTTTTGGCTATGTGTATATACACTGACCTTGTTTTGTATATTTTTCTCTTATGAAAAGTACAATGACAAGAGTGGTAAGTAGTCTCAAGCACTTATCCCACCACTGCACAACCAATGTAGGAGGCTGGACTGGCTTGTAGTGAGTACCAAGGGGTACTTGCACCTTGCACCAGGCCCAGTTATCCCTTATTAGTGTATAGGGTGTCTAGCAGCTTAGGCTGATAGATAATGGTAGCTTAGCAGAGCAGCTTAGGCTGAACTAGGAGACGTGTGAAGCTACTACAGTACCACTTAGTGTCATATGCACAATATCATAAGAAAACACAATACACAGTTATACTAAAAATAAAGGTACTTTATTTTTATGACAATATGCCAAAGTATCTTAGAGTGTACCCTCAGTGAGAGGATAGGAAATATACACAAGATATATATACACAATAGCAAAAATATGCAGTATAGTCTTAGAAAACAGTGCAAACAATGTATAGTTACAATAGGATGCAATGGGGAAACATAGGGATAGGGGCAACACAAACCATACACTCCAAAAGTGGAATGCGAACCACGAATGGACCCCAAACCTATGTGACCTTGTAGAGGGTCGCTGGGACTATTAGAAAATAGTGAGAGTTAGAAAAATAACCCTCCCCAAGACCCTGAAAAGTGAGTGCAAAGTGCACTAAAATTCCCCTAAGGACAAAGAAGTCGTGTTAGAGAAATAATGCAGGAAAGACACAAACCAGCAATGCAACAACTGTGGATTTCCAATCTAGGGTACCTGTGGAACAAGGGGACCAAGTCCAAAAGTCACAAGCAAGTCGGAGATGGGCAGATGCCCAGGAAATGCCAGCTGCGGGTGCAAAGGAGCTTCGACTGGACAGAAGAAGCTGAGGTTTCTGCAGGAACGAAAAGGGCTAGAGACTTCCCCTTTGGTGGACGGATCCCTCTCGCCTTGGAGAGTTGTGCAGAAGTGTTTTCCCGCTGAAAGGACGCCAACAAGCCTTGCTAGTCGCAAATCGTGCGTTTGGCGTTTTTGGACGCTGCCGGGGCCCAGGAGGGACCAGGAGGTCGCAAATTGGACCTGAAGAGAGAGGGGACGTCGAGCAAGACAAAGAGCCCTCACTGAAGCAGGTAGCACCCGGAGAAGTGCCAGAAACAGGCACTACGAGGATGCGTGAAACGGTGCTTGCCGAAGTTGCACAAAGGAGTCCCACGTCGCCGGAGACCAACTTAGAAAGTCGTGCAATGCAGGTTAGAGTGCCGTGGACCCAGGCTTGGCTGTGCACAAAGGATTTCCGCCGGAAGTGCACAGGGGCCGGAGTAGCTGCAAAGTCGCGGTTCCCAGCAATGCAGCCCAGCGAGGTGAGGCAAGGACTTACCTCCACCAAACTTGGGCTGAAGAGTCACTGGACTGTGGGGGTCACTTGGACAGAGTCGCTGGATTCGAGGGACCTCGCTCGTCGTGCTGAGAGGAGACCCAAGGGACCGGTAATGCAGCTTTTTGGTGCCTGCGGTTGCAGGGGGAAGATTCCGTCGACCCACGGGAGATTTCTTCGGAGCTTCTGGTGCAGAGAGGAGGCAGGCTACCCCCACAGCATGCACAAGCAGGAAAACAGTCGAGAAGGCGGCAGGATCAGCGTTACAGAATTGCAGTAGTCGTCTTTGCTACTATGTTGCAGGTTTGCAGGCTTCCAGCGCGGTCAGCAGTCGTTTCCTTATCAGAAGGTGAAGAGAGAGATGCAGAGGAACTCGGATGAGCTCTTGCATTCGTTATCTAAAGTTTCCCCAGAGACAGAGACCCTAAATAGCCAGAAAAGAGGGTTTGGCTACCTAGGAGAGAGGATAGGCTACTAACACCTGAAGGAGCCTATCAGCAGGAGTCTCTGACGTCACCTGGTGGCACTGGCCACTCAGAGCAGTCCAGTGTGCCAGCAGCACCTCTGTTTCCAAGATGGCAGAGGTCTGGAGCACACTGGAGGAGCTCTGGACACCTCCCAGGGGAGGTGCAGGTCAGGGGAGTGGTCACTCCCCTTTCCTTTGTCCAGTTTCGCGCCAGAGCAGGGCTAAGGGGTCCCCTGAACCGGTGTAGACTGGCTTATGCAGAATTGGGCACCTCTGTGCCCAACAAAGCATTTCCAGAGGCTGGGGGAGGCTACTCCTCCCCTGCCTTCACACCATTTTCCAAAGGGAGAGGGTGTCACACCCTCTCTCAGAGGAAGTTCTTTGTTCTGCCATCCTGGGCCAGGCCTGGCTGGACCCCAGGAGGGCAGCTGCCTGTCTGAGGGGTGGGCAGCAGCAGCAGCTGCAGTGAAACCCCAGGAAGGGCAGTTTGGCAGTACCAGGGTCTGTGCTACAGACCACTGGGATCATGGGATTGTGCCAACTATGCCAGGATGGTATAGAGGGGGCAATTCCATGATCATAGACATGTTACATGGCCATATTCGGAGTTACCATGGTGTCCCCGCACTCACAAAGTTCAGGGAATTGGCTCTGAACAATGTGGGGGTACCTTGGCTAGTGCCAGGGTGCCCTCACACTAAGTAACTTTGCACCTAACCTTTACCAGGTAAAGGTTAGACATATAGGTGACTTATAAGTTACTTAAGTGCAGTGTAAAATGGCTGTGAAATAACGTGGACGTTATTTCACTCAGGCTGCAGTGGCAGGCCTGTGTAAGAATTGTCAGAGCTCCCTATGGGTGGCAAAAGAAATGCTGCAGCCCATAGGGATCTCCTGGAACCCCAATACCCTGCGTACCTCAGTACCATATACTAGGGAATTATAAGGGTGTTCCAGTAAGCCAATGTAAATTGGTAAAATTGGTCACTAGCCTGTTAGTGACAATTTGAAAGTAATGAGAGAGCATAACCACTGAGGTTCTGGTTAGCAGAGCCTCAGTGGGACAGTTAGGCACCACACAGGGAACATATACATGCACACCTATGAGCACTGGGGCCCTGTGTGACAGGGTCCCAGTGACACCTACATATAGGCCACAACCTTATGAGCACTGGGGTCCTGACTAGCAGGGCCCCAGTGACACATAACAAACATACTGAAAACATAGTGTTTTCACTATGAGCACTGGGGCCTAGCCATCAGGATCCCAGTGAGACAGTGAAAACAGTGACAAACATCCTGACATACACTCACAAACAGGCCAAAAGTGGGGGTAACAAGGCTAGAAAGAGGCTACTTTCTCACAATAGGGTCCAATGTTAACCAATGCAGCATTGCGCAGCGGTCTTTGACCACCTACTGCGACGGTGTACAACGCCAGCGCAGTTACCTCACATCCCATTGTCCCACTTTAGAGGTCAGGCAGCTGCCATTTCAGGGGCCCACATGGCTTCATTTTCAACTGCGTCACACATAACTAGGCCTAGACTCAACACACATACAGGCCACATTTTGGGTATGATTGGTGTTCTGGGTAAACTGTGGGTACGTACCTCGGAGTTGTTTGACTCTGTGCTTACTGTTGTCCTTCATAGGCACCGTCCGCTGGGACATGTGAGGAGATGGCGGCATCCTCCGGTGTACCGACCGTTGGTGGACCTGTCGACAATGGAGGAGCGACATTTGATAATCACCTACAGGCTTGACCGGTCCACAGTCCAGGAACTGTGTACCCAGTTCGAGCCAGACCTGATGTCAGCAATCCGCCATCCCACAGGAATCCCCCCTCAAGTGCAGATGCTGTCAGTGCTCCATTTCCTTGCAAGTGGGTCATTTCAAACAACTGTGGCCATGGCATCAGGGATGTCCCAGCCTATGTTTTCCAATGTATTGTCCAGAGTGTTGTCTGCCCTTCTGAAACTCATGCGGAGCTACATCGTTTTCCCTCAGGTGGAAGATTTGCCTACAGTGAAAGGTGATTTCTATGCCCAGGGACATATCCCCAACATCATAGGTGCCATTGATGGGACCCATGTGGCTTTGGCCCCCTCCACAGAAGTGAACAGGTGTACAGAAACCGGAAGAGTTATCATTCTATGAATGGACAGATGGTATGTTTGACAGACCAGTACATCTCCCATGTGAATGCCATGTTCCCTGGCTCAGTGCATGACACCTGCATCCTTTATGTGCTGGGCCAACTCCAAAGGCACCGTGTGTGGCTATTAGGTGAGCACCTGGAAGCAAGTCAGTGAGAATGGTTGTCTGGGTCTGGGGTTATCCCTCCAGGTTAGTGTGTGTCTAACAGTTGCCCCTTGCCATTGGCAGGTGACTCTGGTTACCCCAACCTGTCATGGCTATTGACCCCAGTGAGGAATCCCAGGACAAGGGCAGAGGAACGCTACAATGAGGCCCATGGGCGAACTAGGAGGGTGATCGAGCAGACCTTCGGCCTCCTGAAATCCAGGTTCAGGTACATCCATATGACAGGTGAATCCCTATTCTACTCACCAAAGAAGGTGTGCCAGATCATTGTGGCCTGCTGTATGCTTCATAACTTGGCTTTGCGACGCCAGGTGCCTTTTCTGCAGGAGGATGGTCCAGATGGCGGTGTTGTTGCAGCTGTGGAGCCTGTGGACAGTGATGAGGAGGAAGCAGAGGAAGAAGACATGCACAACAGGGACTCAGTGATCCTGCAATATTTACAGTGAGACACAGGTAGGAATACAAACCTGCCTACTACATGTACTTAGACACTACTACCTCTCTCCTGTCTGTCGTTTTCACCCAGTGTATGGTCACTGAGTTTTCACTTTCCCTTACGATTTCACAGATGTGGGTCCCACTGTGTGACATCTGCTTAGATTCCTCATGGACTAGAGCTGTGTGACATAGGTATGTTGACATTACTATTTAAAAAACATTTTGTCACTGTAATTGCTAATACACAATTTCAAAATCACAGACAGACTCCAGATCATTTTGTGCTTTAGGTGTGTTTATTTAAATGCTCAATATTGGAGGGGGGATTAAAATGGTGAGGGGTGATGGCGGAGTAGTTTCCATGGCAGAATCCAGTCTATTAGTCTCACAGGTGCATTGCCCATATGGGCATAGGAAGTGGAGCTGGGGCAGTTTAATTATGGACAGGGTGACAAAGTGGGGCAGTAGGATAACAATCAGGGTGGTCTCATTTCTTGGCGGGGGTCTTGGCATCGTTCTCTGTCTTGTTCCTGGATCTCAGGGACCGTTTGCGAGGTGGTTCTCCCTCTGCAGGGGGTGGGGTGCTGGTGTGGTGGTCCTGTGGCGGGGCGTCCTGTCCACTAGCGCCGGCGGAGGTGGTGGGCAGTTCATCGTCCATGCTAGTATCAGGGGCCCCTTGTAGTGCCACAGTGTCCTTCCTGGTGCTGAGTACTTCCTTCAGCACCCCTACGATGGTGCCCAGGGTGGAGCTGATGGTTCTGAGTTCCTCCCTGAAGCCCAAATACTGTTCCTCCTGCATGCGCTGGATCTCCTGAAACTTGGCCAGTACCGTTGCCATTGTCTCCTGGGAGTGGTGGTAGGCTCCCATGATGGAGGAGAGGGCCTCGTAGAGAGTGGGTTCCCTTGGCCTGTCCGCCCCCTGTCGCACAGCAGCCCTCCTAGTTTCCCTGTGTTCCTGGGCCTCCGTCCCCTGGACCGTGTGCCCACTACCACTGACTCCAGGTCCCTGTTGTTGTTGGGGTGGTGGGTTATCCTGGGTTCCCTGTAGTGGTGGACACACAGCTGATTGACGTGTCATGGGAACAGAGGTATGGGCCCGCTGGGTGGGTGCTGTGCTGGTGTTTCCAGGGGGGGAAGGTCTGTGGTGGCCTGTGCCTGTGTGAGGGGAACCGAATGTCCAGAGGTCCCCGATGGTCCAGGCTGGTCATCTAGATCCAGTTGGACAGAGGTGCTGTCATCACTGTGGGCCTCTTCTGTTGGTGGTGTGGACATGTGTAGACCCTCCTGTCCGGTGACATTGGGTAGGGGTCCTGCAGGGGTAAAAAAGGATGTTTATTAAATCTGTGTGTGTAATGGTGTGCAATGGGTGGGTGACCGTGTACCACAGTGCTAGCATTCCTGTGTGGGACCTTGTGTGATGATGGTTTGGGGGCTGTATGGGTATGTGCAGTGGGCATGCTTTGGTGATGGGTGTCCATGCTTTGTTGTTGCATGCAGGGCTTGGTGTTGGGATGTGGGGTTGTGATGTTGGGACATATGAGAGGAGTTAGGGTGCTGGGGGTAAGGGTGAGGGTGGGGATATGCGATAGCATGCAGGTAGGGTGGGGGATGTAATAGTAAAGCTTTGTCTTACCAGAGTCCATTCCTCCACCTACACCTGCGAGGCCCTCAGGATGCAGAATCGCCAAGAACTGCTTCACCCATGTTGTTAGTTGTGGGTGAGGAGGTGGGGGTCCGCCGCCAGTCCGCTGAACCGCCAGGTGGTGTCTTGAGACCACAGAACGCACCTTCCCCCGTAGGTCGTTCCACCTCTTCCTGATGTCCTACCAATTTCTTGGGTGCTGTCCCACTGCGTTGACCCTGTCCACTATTCTGCACCATAGCTCCATCTTTCTAGCTATGGAGGTGTGCTGCACCTGTGCTCCGAATAGCTGTGGCTCTACCCGGACGATTTCCTCCACCATGACCCTGAGCTCCTCCTCCGAGAACCTGGGGTGTCTTTGCCGTGCCATGGGGTGGTGTAGGTGATGTGTGGGGTGGAGTGTGTGGTGATAAGTGTGGTGATATGTAGTTGTGTGTTGTGTGAGGTGCGTGGAAGTTGTGTGGGTGATGGTGTTGTGTGCCTGTGGATGCTGTTTTTCCTGCTGGTGATGTGTCTCTCTGGCCTTCTTTCAAGATTTTTTGTCATAGGGGTTTGTGGGTGATGTGGGTGTGTGTTTTATATTGTAATGGGTGTGTGGGAGTGGTGTGTGTATGTGTATCAGGTGTGTGTATTTGGAATTGTCCAATGTGGCTGTGTTTTGTAAGAGTGTGTGTATTTTGAGCACTGCGGTGTGTACCGCCAATGAAATACCGTGGTTGAAAGACCGCCGCGTGGATTCGTGTGTCGTGATAGTGTGGGCGTATTTCTGTTGGCGTGACGGTGGAGGATTTGTTTTCGCCAGTTTATTACTGACCTTTGGTGTGGCAGACTTGTGTGGGTGTCTGACTTTTGGCGGATTCCGAGCTGTGGGTCATAATAGCTGTGGCAGAATTCCGCAGGCGCGGTGGTGTGTTGGCGGTCTTCTGCACGGTGGTAAGCGCCTTTTACCGCCAATGTTGTAATGACCGCCTATGTCTCTATGGAGTCCTTTCCATTAAGGTACACTATAAGTGCAGACCGATCCATAGGATAACTTTGGGCTTAAGCCCAGACAAATTTTGGCTGCTTGCTCCATTATGGTGCTGCCTAGATATGTTACGTTTGGTATCAAACAACTTGCTTTCTCTCTCCCCTCATGAATCTTGTGTTGAGGGACAGCTGGCATGCACCCAGGTGGCACACTAGAGGTCGCCCACCTGTTGGCCACCTTTCTTTGTGCCCTGGTCGACCAGTCCATGCTTTTTTGTGTGCTTGTTGCCCCCAAGACAGGTTTCTGAACTCCTGCCAGGGAGCCTGGGTGCTCCTGGGAGTCAGGAACAAAAACAGGAAGGAGGTCACACCTCCCAGCCAAGCTAGTGAATAGAGCCATCAGCGCGGTGAACTTCAAAGGCTTCACATTCACCTAACGATAATAGCCATCTATGCTGTATCCCAGTGGAGGAAAGAAACCTCCCTCTGCCCCCACTGCACATTTGGTCATGGCAGGAAATTAGGTATACTGGACTGTGCACACCTCCAGCAAGCTGACCACACCTCTAGGGTGAGCAGCCCGGTCTGTGCACCAAGTTTTGACTTCTGTCATCTTAAGAGTGGCAAGAAAGAGGGTTCTGGGTAGCTAGAAATGACCTGTCCCACCGGATGTGGTCACCTCAGGGGCAGATTAGCTATAGAAGTTAGCAGTTCATTGACCACTAGTCTCCACACCCCTAACCCCCCTAAATATAGGATTTAAGGGACACCCCTTACACCAGAGCCTCAGATGTGATCACCCAACTTCAAAGAAGAACCAAGAGGAGCTCTTCATCGCTGACAACCTGAATCTGCCCACTGCAACAGAGCAAAAGACAGAAACTCTGTCCCTGAGGCAACATACTGTGAACTGCATGATCAACCCTTGTCCTTGGCTGAAACTCATCACTCTGTACCAGAGGGACTACTGTGTAAGCCAGAATCACCTTCAGTCTCCCTTGAACTAGTGGCACTAGTCACCTTCAACCTGCAGGTAAAAACATTTGGGGATTTGGAATCTTGACTTAGGGATCATTGAAAACCAGGTGGTCCAGTGTCTTCTGGGAGTTGTATTACAGCCTGCCTCCAAGTTTCAGGCTGCTACACCACTCCCTCCGACCCCAGGAAGTTCATAAAGGATTTCCGAACCCTTACCGCTGCCAAGGCTTGTTGGTTGCCACTCCGGTAACTAACCCCCACAATCGACACTACAAGTGCAGGGCACAGTGTGGAACCTGCATCCGAGATCTACAACCCACGTCGTGTAAGCGGTAAGATCAGCACCAGCATAAGTCCTGTTCAGCTCCACGGACAACCAGAACAAGTCTGCACCCAGGCCCCACAGACACCTTCGAAGTGAACTGACTGCTGTGGCCTAGTCCTAGGATCCGTATAACCTTAACCCTGCCAGGGTTCCCCACAGCTCGACCTCCAAGTGTCTGTTTGCCAACAGTGATTTCCCACCATTGGCTTCAATGTGAGTTCCGATCAGCGCCATAGACAGCTAGGTCCACTCTGCACCCAGATGCACGGACCAGATAAAAATTAACTGACTGTTGTATCTTGGTCCTAGGGACTGCACATCCTTAACCCTGTAAGGGTCTACGCAACTCGCTTTCTAACCACATTTTTAGAAATAGTGATATATTTCCAGTAGACTTCAATACAATGTTTAAATGCCAGTTCTGCTGTGATGTAATATTGCTTCTAAAATCTATAACTCTGGTTATGCTTCTTTAATTCTGTTGGTTTTGGTGTCTAATATTATATAAAAATAAACTTGATGTTTATAAATTGGTGGTGGGTTTCTTTTGAGTCATTTCAATTACTTATTGTCCATGTTGGTGCTCTGGAATTCGTAACACATGTTCCTCCAAGGAAAGCCTGACTGCTCTGTGCCACACTACAAGAACTGAGCTAAGGATTTACTAGTGTGAATTCAAGGACCATCTTTGGGGTATTGTAAGCGTATTACATGATGAGGACTAACCCCTCCCCAACATATAATACTCTACTTTCCTTCACCCATAAAATGTTCGCCTAACCCTCCCATCTCTCTTTCTAATTCCCTTTTCGTTTACACCGTTTAAAACACTAACATGTGCCGGCTTTTTCTTACTTTGATCCTTCTTTACCTCTTACATGTGAAGGGATTCAGTCTTTTAGATGTCAATAATATTTTATATGAAAGGGGCTCATCCCTTTGCCAAAGTTCCTTCCTAAGCCTATTGTCCTTACAGTTGAGAAGAAACTGATAACTAATACATTCTTCACACAGTATAAAAAATTTACAAGTTGCTGCTGGTTTTCAAAGCTATCTAACATACTGCCCCAGACACTCATTTTCGCCCTGCACCCTTTTGCCAAAATGGTATCGCTCCAAGAATGTGCTTATTTTTATGAAATAATGTAAGTGAAGCTTTCTTGTAGCAATTCTGAGTTAATTTAACCCACAGGCTTCCTCTGGATCCAACTCTTGTAAACCTTCCAATACTTCATGGCCTTCCATCCCTAGACAATGTACCAATAGAACCAATCAATCAATCAGTCAATCAATCAGTATACTTATAAAGCACACTACTCACCCGTTAGGGTCTCAAGGAGCTGGGGGGATGCCACTGGTGGAAGAGCCATGTTTTGAGGCATTTCCTGAATGTCAGGAGGTCCTGCGTCTGGCGTAACTGGAGTGGTAACGAGTTCCAGGTCTTGGCAGTGTGGTGTGAAAAGGATCTTCCTCCGGTGGTGGTGCAGTGGATGTGGGGGATGGTGGCGAGAGCGAGGCCGGCGGAGCGAAGATGGTGTGTGGGAGCGTGAAAGGTGAGTCTGTCATTGAGGTAGGGTGGACCTGTGTTGTAGAGAGCTTTGTGTGCGTGGGTCAGGAGCTTGAACGTGATCCTCTTCGGTATGGGTAGCCAGTGCAGGTCTTTGAGGTGGGGGGAGATGTGGTTGTGGCGTGGTATGTCGAGGATGAGGCGGGCGGATGCATTCTGGATTCGTTGTAGCTCTGATTGCAGCTTGCCTGTCATTCCTGCATATAGGGCTTTGCCATAATCCAATCTGCTGCTGACCAGGGCGTGGGTGACGGTTTTTCTGGTTTTGACGGGGGTCCACTTGAAGATCTTTCGGAGCATGCAGAGAATGTTGTAACAGGAGGAGGAGATTGCGTTGGCCTGCTGAGTCATGTTGAGAGTGGAGTCCAAGATGAAGCCCAGGTTGCGTGCGTGGGTAGTGGGCGAGGGTGCGGTACCTAGAGAGTTGGGCCACCAGGAGTCGTTCCATGCTGAGGGGTTGGGGCCGAAGATGTGGACCTCCATTTTATCGGTGTTAAGCTTGAGGCGGCTTGATTCCATCCAGCTGGAGATGGCTTGAAGTCCGTTGTGGAGGTTGTTTTTCACAGTTGTAGGGTCTTTCGTAAGGGAGAGGATCAGCTGGGTGTCATCTACGTATGATACTTTATTGATTTGGTGTGTCCGTGCAATGTTGGCGAGTGGGGCCATGTAGACATTAAACAGTGTTGTGCTGAGGGAGGATCCCTGGGGGACGCCACAGATGATCCTGGAGGCCTCTGACAAGAATGGCAGTTGGCGGACTCTCTGGGTTCGGCCGGTGAGAAGTGAAGAGATCCAGTTGAGAGCCTTGTCGTGGATTCCGGCGTTGTAGAGCCGTGTACGTAGGGTGTGATGACATACCGTGTCGAAGGCTGCAGAGAGGTCCAGCAGGATGAGTACTGCGGTTTCGCCTTTGTCGAGCATGGTCCTTATGTCGTCAGTGGCAGCGATGAGTGCGGTGATCAGTTCTTCTGTTGAGATTTTGCTCCAGTTGCATCAGAGGGGTTGTGTGCGGTGGCTGTGGGTGGCTGGTTTCTGGTAGAAGAAGTGGATGCAGTGGTGGTCTGTCCAACTGAGTTTGGTGGTGTGGCTGAAGGAGACGTGGCTGTTGGCGGCGAAGATGGGGTTGAGTGTGTGTCCTGCGGTGTGAGTGGGTGAAGTGACGAGTTGTTTGAAGCCGAGGTTGGCGAGGTTGTCCAGTAGGTGGTTGGTGTTGATGTCGTTGTTGTTTTCTAGATGGAAGTTCAGATCGCTGAGGAGGATGTAATCTGCTGAGACGAGGGCCTGGGCACTGACGATATCGGCGATGGTGTCGCAGAATTGTGCTCGGGGGCCCAGAAGTCTGTAGATCAGTGTTCCTTTGAGGGTGGTGTTGGCGTTGACGTGGATGTTGAAGTGAAGGTGTTCGGCAGAGTTTAAGGTGTTGTGGGTGCTGGTCGAGACTTTGATGGTGCTTTTGTGGACTATGGCGATTCCTCCTCCTGGTTTATTGGTGCGGTCCCTCCTGGTGATCTTGTAGCCTTCAGGGATGGCAATGGCAATGTCCGGTTCAGAGGCCGAACTTGTCCAGGTTTCGGTGAGGAAGGCGATGTCTGGTAATATGGAGGTCAGCAGGTCCCAAAGTTCGATGGGGTGTTTGTGGATGGAGCAGGTGTTCAGTAGAATGCAGTTAAGGTGGTTGTTGGCAGGTCTGTCGTGGCGCATTAGGGTGCAGGTGAAGTGGCAGGCTTGGCATGCGAAGGGTCCTTTGGTGGCCCAAGGGGTGGACTGGAAACAGCTGGAAGAGCGTCCTGGACTGAGGGTGTGGAGTTTGCTAGCGGTGTAATGGTGTCTGGAGGTGTGGGAGGGCCGTGGGCCAGGGGGACTGGCGCTGGGCGCGGTCCAGGCACGGACGGGCGCAGACGGGCTTGCCTCTGGCAGCCTGCCATTAAGAAGGGAGGTGGGAGGGAGGAGCAGCTGGGAGGCAGGATGGGGAAGCCAATGGGGGCTTTTTGTTATCCACTGTCATATTTTGTAGAGACATATGAATAAAGTACAAGAAAACCTTTTAGTATTTCAACCAGTGTACTTGTTGTTATCGAGGGCTAAGTAAGAAAAATGATGGTGCCAGAACATTTTACATTGTTAATGACAGTAACTTACTCCCAACCTATGACCAAATTTATCTATAACATTTTTTGTAACTATATACTCCTTTTTGACACAAACGATCACAATGTGTGCTAAAGTATTTTGTGCCTCATCCCAACGTGGTATCCCAATCACTCAAGGTAGCATAGTGGCACTATGGGGCCAATTCACAAAAGTAAATTTAGATTAAAAGTCTAAGTTTATGACTTTCAATATTCACAAAGGTAAATTCTTTATGTCCACACTCGGGCGGTATTTGCAAACTCTGGGTGTAAACTGATTTCTGCTATATACAAAACACCAAGATACTGTACATAAAGATATTTGAAAAGTGGAAAATTACCTTGATTTTCAGTTTGTAATGAATTGGGTGAAACACTAGTTTACCATAAAACTGTGAAAAATAATGCAAGGTTATATTTTACCCAGGTTATAAATGCGCATAAAGATTTTCATAATAGCTAGTTAAAATATACATGCCAGTTCAAAATACCACTTTTGATGTCACCCCATGGAGGCTGAACCTTCAGATACTGTAGTATGAGGAAATATAGTTTAATATACGGTGTGATTGTGCAACCTCACTGTGTAATATACTCGCAAACCTGTTTTGGGTCCAGTGAGGCTCCTTTGTAAATCCTGAGCTCAACCCTGGGTAGCAGTGGCTTTGAGTGGTAAGGCTTCAAGGGAGAAAAAGGAAAGTATGGAGAAGTACCAAATCAATCAAATAAGAAGAAAACAGCACAAAGGAAATTCAACATCAATTTTTAATGAATTATCCTAATTTTATGAATTTTAAGACACCAAAATGAACAAGATCCTTTGGAGGGTTCTGGAGACATACATTTTTAAGCAAGTTGTGACACACTGCTTTTTCACGCCAATAACAAACTAGCATTGACAATTAATGCAGATGGCTGTTACTTGGAAAACATTTGTAAAGTTGTGTCTTATTACTCTGGCTCCCATTTGGCAACCAATACAGGCAGGAAGCAAGTTACAGGGGCTAGTAAGGCTTAGCAGGATAGTTACCTCAAGCCATCATCAGCAATGAAGTGGTTGTGATACAAGGTATTTGGGATGCTGAAGAAGCTGTGGATGCTGATCCAGTCTACAGGGATCTTCCTGGGGTCACCCCTCGATCAACGAACATGGTGGTGTGACTTTGGCCACAGAAGACCAAGTGAATTACAGCCAAAAAACATTTGCCACTAGTCTACTGTTCTCCTGTCACAGCAATACCAGCTATTCATAAGGGTAGTGTATGTCCTGGGTAACCAAACTGCACACTGACGACTCTCCCGGGTCCCGCAGGCTCGGGTACAACTTTTGAGTGCCAGGTCTTGGTCTCCCCAGCTGCCCTTCAGCGGTCAGTGGCATGCAAGCAATTGGAGTTTTGAACTCGCCAAGGAGGCTTCTTCAGCTTTTGGGGCGCAGGCGCTGGAACTGGAAGCCATCCAACTGACCTCTTCAGTTTGGGGCTCACAGACAACTTTCTTCAGGCATGACACCACAGGCACAGTTCTCTCTTTGCTAGCCCAAAGATCAACTGGTGCAGTTCAGCCTTTCATATAGCCTCTCTTTGCCAGTTTTAATGAAAAGAAAAGCATTCCTTCTTTGGTCCTCTTGCCAGTGCAGACGTGTTCTGAAGTCATCCAACTGATCTCTTCTGTCTGGGGTACATGGACAACTTTCCTCGAGCAGAGCACCACAGGCACAGTTCTCCCTTTGCTAGCCCAAGGATCAGCAGGTGCAGTCCAATGTTTTATGCAGCCTCTCATTTCATGGTTTAAAAAAAGTGAAGCAGTCCTTCTTTGGTCCTCTCTCCAGTGCAGATGCTTTCTGAGGTCTGGCTGATACGGGTGCCAATTTTATGCATACAACTTGCCTCTGGGGATGTGGTGACTAATAGCCTATGGTATACCAGGCCCCTTTCTGCCTGATGGTAGACCAAGTAGATGGCTGGAACAGGGCAAACCCAAATTTCAATGTAGAACTAAGAGGGAATGGGGCATTGTACATGTTGGTCTACCAAGATGCATTGTTTTCTCAATGAATCTGTATCGCAGGAAGGACAGAAGGATGGCTGGCACATGTTTATTTACTGTAATCTCCTGCAGTTTAATTGAAAAAAACAACAATAAAAAGTATTATGAAAAAAGTTACAAAACATTTGACGTTGGCATCAAGTCAGGCTTAATGTAATGATTCTAATAACACTTTGAAGTACCAACTTAAATAGTTCCTTTCAGAATTTAGCACATCTGAGATGTTAACATTTAACCCTATACTTGCCAATGGGGCTACTAGCCTTTCCACAGTAAAAACAACAATTTGGGGATTTTACTGTTAGGCCATATAAAAAAATCACATGCCCAGCTTTTTAATAGACATCACCTTGCCTGAGGGCTTGGCAGGCCTAACGTAGGGGTGACATATATATTAAAAAGAGAGGTCTAGACTTCGTCATTAGGTTAAATGGTAAATATGAGTAGCAGTTTAAAACTGCTTCTCCAGTCTGCAGAAGCAGGGTGGGAGACATGTTTTACTTTGTCACACAAATAGTGGCACAATAAGTGCTGCGGCCCATGATGGGCACTTTAATTTACAGGCTCTGGGTACCCCTAGTACCATATAGTAGGGACTTATAAGTAAGTTAACATATGCAAAATGGGTAACAGCCAATCAAACATTTACTTTGAAGAGTCAGAGCACTGGCACAGATGACTAGTTAGCAGACTCCAGGCACTCAGAGTAGAAACATCTGGCCACGGTGGTCCAAACTTTGTGGGTGATCATGTAAAAAGAGGCATTTCTTTACATGTGGACATGCCTAGTGGCGGAGAACAATTAGAAAAGGGAGGCAACTATCCTGAGAAATGAAGCAAGAAATATTGTCACATACTCCCCTATGCACTGTATGCTGAGTTGTCACTGTAGGTTAAAGAAGGGAAATATTTTTTTTAGATTCATGACCTTTCCCCTGCTGCTTCCCAAAAGCTGCATAATGATCCCCTGTGGACAGCAAGGTGGTGCATCCCTATTCGCATGGGGGCAAGATGCAATCAGGTGGTTGGTCGATTCATAAATCTGTGTCTAAAAACTCATTAACAAATTCACCACAGCACACTCACTGATTGCTATTCATCTCCGTTGCTCCAAAAGTTCACAATCTTCTGAACTGGACCTAAAAGTAATTCCAAACTCACCAGTTTCACAAAGCTGTTCTTTTGTTTCTTGGTTACTCTACTGAAGCCTTACATTTTTTAATTTTGCTGTCCAGCTCCACTTCCAAACTCTGCTGAACATCTATATTTTTGCACTCTCCTGAACTTTTCCTTCTCCAAACTCTCCTAAACTTGTTTTTCTCAAACGTATAAACACTGCTGTACTCCTTCCTCTCCAACACTGAGTCAAGGGAACAAACTCTGCTGAACTTCTCCCTTTTGAACTCTCCTAAATCTTTCCTTCTTCAAACTCGGGTGAACTCTTCAACCTTTCACCATTGATGCAAAGTCTGTTGAATTTCAGATTAAGGTCCTGGCTGCTGGCCTGGATATCTGGAGCTGCTGTTGGCAGGTTCAGTACACACAATGACTTTCAACATTGCAGAGCTAGCTCAGGTAGCGCCTCTTCCCTGCAATATGCATGATATTCAAAGGAAATGTATGCATAAAGCTAAAGTAGTGACATCCACAGTTGATGCGAGACAAGCAGGCCACCACAAACACAAGCCTCTCTAAATATCCTTTATTGCAGAAACAGTGGCAAAATGTGAGCTAATAAATTGGTGCTCAGACGAAAACTGTTACCAAAAGAAACTTTTTGTGTGTAAAACACTACTCTCTATTGCACCATGTTTGCTTTTAAATACATGTGTATGCCTAAGGCCATGATATTAATAAATAGTAACCAAATAATGTAATGGCTTACTAAGATCATGGCTGCTTCTCTCTACCAAAGGGTCTTTATGCTAATGCTGTTTTTTTTTTTTTTTGATGATGCAGCAGCATGGACAATGGAGGGAAAGAGTGTGGATGAGTGGGAGGGGTAACATGGACAACAGGGGGAGGGATGGCAGTTGGGAGGAACAACACAGACCACCAAGGGTGGGTGGGGGCGAGGAACACGGACAGCAAAAGAAGGGAGGGCGGGTCAAGGTGGATGGGGGCAAGCAGCACGGACAACTTAATGAGGGAAGGGTGTTGGAGCAAGTAACACAAACAGCTGAAAGAGGTAGGTGGGGGCAAGCAACACAGACAACAGCAGGAGGGGTGGGGGCAAACACCACAACATCATTAAATTGGCTGGCAGAAGGAACATAGAGGTAGGAGAAGTACATCAGGAAGCTAGCTGCAACACACACTCTTGTAGAATTCTTAACACGAAGAAAACATAATGCATAAAAAATGAGCAGCAGTGGAAGGACGCAAATAATGAATCCATGCTCTAAGGGAGAGACAAAGAGGAGGAAAGCCTATGGCAGCTGACTAATACGAAGGAAGCAAATGTGAGTGACAGTGAAACCAACTAATAAGAAACAATGGGTGGCCTCTAAGCCCACTGTTAGAAAACAATTTGCATCACTAATCGCATGCTGTTTCTTATTAAAACTAAGTTGAGCTAAAACATGTAACTGATTAGTACTCAGCAAACATGGCAACTCTAATAGTCTACGAGTGGACCTCCCCAATATTATTTTACTTCACTCAATAAGGTCCTACATTTACCCACCAGAACTTTGTACAGTCTCCACTGGCGTGCTACCACCATGATTTTGCTACCAGGATGGCTTGCTGTCCATCAAATTCTTGACCAAAATACCTAAATACCTCTATGACATTCTCTGTGATCTTGCGGTTTTGCCTTTGGAAAATGAAAAAATAACAGCTTGTCTGTAATGCCACCTTGATATGACAGGCTGACTGGCATTGTTATTCTTTAACGATACTGCTTACACATTTTTGACAGAGAAAGATAAGGTGATGACAAGAATGGAAAAAGCAGCAAAGTCCAATTCAGAGAGGCCATCCACTACTGAGTTAGTAGAGGTGTTGCCTCTACAGCCCAAACTGCTTGTGGGGCAGATGATCATACTCTAAATAGAGGCTGTAATATCTTGACTAGCTCAATGGTTGAACAAGTTAAGCATTGATTTCTGGCAGATAGCGTCACTTGTAATTCACAAGTATAACCCCTTCACTGCCAGGCCTTTTCCCCCTCAGGTGCCAGGCCTTTTTTTGGCTATTTGGAGCAGTTCTCACTTAGGCCATCATAACTTTTTGTTCACATAAGCTACCCACACCAAATTTGTGTCCTTTTTTTTCAAACATCCTAGGGATTCTAGGGTACCCAGAGTTTGTGGGTTCCCCTGAAAGAGACCAATAAATTAGCCAAAATACAGCGAAAATATTGTTTTTTTTTAAAAACAAATGGGAAAAGGGCTGCAGAAGAAGGCTTGTGTTTTTTTCCCTGAAGATGGCATCTACAAAGGGTTTGTGGTGCTAAATTCACCATCTTCCCAGCTTTCAGGACCAGGCAGACTTGAATCAGAAAACCAAATTTTTCAACACAATTTCGGCATTTTACTAGGACATACCCCATTTAAAAAAAAAATCTGCTTTTAGCCTCCTTCCATTTAGTGACAGAAATGGGTGTGAAACCGATGCTGGATCCCGGGATGCTAAACATTTCTGAAAAGTAGACAAAATTCTGAATTCATCAAGGGGTCATTTGTGTACATTCTATAAGGTTTTCCTATAGAAAATAACAGCTGAAATAAAAAAATATTGAAATTGAGGTGAAAAAAGCAGCCATTTTTCTCCACGTTTTACTCTGCAACTTTTTCCTGCGATGTCAGATTTTTGAAAGCAATATACCATTACGTCTGCTGGACTCTTCTTGCGGGGATATATAGGGCTTGTAGGTTCATCAAGAACCCTAGGTACCCAGAGCCAGTAAAAGAGCTGCACCTTGCAATGGGTTTTCATTGTATACCGGGTATACAGCAATTCATTTGGTGAAATATAAAGACTGAAAAATAGCTATCAAGGAAACCTTTGTATTTCTAAAATGGGCCCAAGATAAGGTGTTGAGAAGCAGTGGTTATCTGCACATCTCTGAATTCCGGTGTCCCCATACTAGCATGTGAATTACAGGGCATTTCTCAAATAGACGTCTTTTTTACACACTGTCTTACATTTGGAAGGAAGGAGAAAATGCAGAGAAAGACAAGGGGCAATAACACTTGTTCTGCTATTCTATGTTCCCCCAAGTCTCCCGAAAAAAATGGTACCTCACTTGCATGGCTAGGCCTAATGCCTGCAACAGGAAATGCAACATGGACACATCACATTTTTACATTGAAAACTGATGTGTTTTTCGAAAAGTGCCTAGCTGTGGATTTTGATCTCTAGCTCAGCCGGCACCTAGAAAAACCTACCAAACCTGTGCATTTTTTAAAACTAGACACCGAGGGGAATCCAAGATGGGGTGGCTTGTGGGGCTCTCACCAGGTTCTGTAACCCAGAATCCTTTGCAAACCTCAAAATTTGGCTAAAAAAACACTTTTTCCTCACATTTCGGTGACAGAAAGTTCTGGTACCCGAGAGGAGCCACAAATGTTGTTCCACCCAGCGTTCCCCCAAGTCTCCTGATAAAAATTATATCTCACTTGTGTGTGTGGCCCAGGTGCCTGCAACAGAAAAAGGCCAAAAACCTGTAGAGATTGAGGAGATAGTACAGCAAGTTGATAAGTCCAAATTTTTCTTTTATACATCTTTAGGCTGACTCTGCTTTGGGGACCCACACAAGTGAGGTATCATTTACTTGGGAGACTGAGGGGAATGCTGGTTGGTAGGAAATTTGTGCCAGAGCAGTGATCCTACAAAAAAAGGTGATGAAAATATGCTTTTTTAAGCAAATTTTGAGGTTTGCAGAGGAGTCTGGGTAGGAAAATATTGGGGATTCACGCAAGCCACACCTCCCTGGACTCCTTGGGGTGTCTAGTTTTAAACAATGTCTGGGTTTGGTAGGTTTCCCTAGATGAAGGCCGCACCCCGGACCAAAAACATAGGTGCACCCCCCCTCAAACACAGGTAGTTTTGTAATAGATGATTTTGATTTGTCCACGTACTTCTGTGATGTTCCAAACACTAAAATTGTGAAAAGAAACACACTTAGGTTATGTTAAAAAGACTCCTCACCCACCAACCAAGTTGGTGGCATTCTTCACCATCGGGGTCCCACCAGAGACATCTAGCGTGTCATGGGTGTGCTGCGAGGCCTGATTACAGCGGAGCAGGTTTTGACATTTTTACCACACATACTGGTTGAATTTGGCACGAGGGTGAGTGATGGTTCAGTACATCAAATTTTATTAACAAGAGATTTCACAAAAATGAAATGCACTGTTAATTACTGAAAGGCCAAAAAACTGAACCAATGACTCACAACTCATGAGCTGTAAAGCCACGACAAGGCACCGACCGCTTTACAGTCCATTCACACACCTTTCATACATAACATGCACAAGACCATTCACGCTGGCAGCCACGGGCCCAGCACATTACAACACTTGCTCGACAGACAGCGCCACTCAAGGGCCCATCTCTTACATACGCCCAAATGCCTGATACAGTAGTCACACCAGCTGATGGGAGTGTGTGGACTGGCGTTTGGCCGTCATTGCCAGCCAAGCTTCACTCCACGCACACTGCCAGCCAAGAACCACCCCATGCACACCGCCAGCCAAGCACCACTCCATGCACACTGCCAGCCAAGCGCCACTCCACGCACACCGTCAGCCAAGTACCACTCCACACACACTTCCAACCAAGCACCACTCCACGCACACCGCCAGCCAAGTGCCACTCCATGCACAACATCACTTTTTTTTTGTTTTTAAACAACAAAGAAACCACTAACTAATTATAAATAAGTACAGAACTACAAACACAAAAGCTCTAACTGATTACATGACATGAAAATATAAAACAGGCAGGTTACGCTCACGGTATTTCCCAGAAATACTTCTGAGTGTGGTAACTCGTGAAACAGCCGGCCACACACAGCCCAGGCTTTGAAGGGCAATCAGGGCAATACATCCTGCTCTCTCCCGGATACCTCTTTAAGCACAGACTCTACATTTCTTAGTGGGCAATTCTTTTTTGGGAGTGGGAGGAATGTGATCAGGAAAGTGGCAATCTTTCACTCTAGCCACATCCTCCACCACTTCTACTCCAGGAACTCTTGCCTGTTCCAACACAATAAGGCTCTTTAACACTGACTCCTGAAATTTAACAAAATTCATCCTTGACTCAGGGGAACAATCCTTGAACACAATAAAAGCATTAAATGTTGCCAAATGAAACAAATGGATGGGCAACTTCTTATACCACACGGAAGACTTACGAAGAGCAGTGTAAGGTTCCAACCAGTGATCTACTCTATCAACACCACCCATGTGCTTATTGTAGTCCAAAATGCATGCAGGTTTCCGCACTGCCGCAACCTGACCCCAAACTGTCACAGGGGAAGTACTCTCATCATGGATGGTATTTAGCATGTACACATCCCTCCTGTCTGAAAATATCAGAGCTAGCAGCTCATTACTACGCAAGGCACTGCACTGTCCCCTCTCAAGTTTTTTACAGACAAGCTCCCTTGAATAGCCTTTCCGGTTAGAACAAATTGTGCCACAAGCAACAGTGTCCACTCTGAACAATTCCTTGAACAACTGCACTCCAGTATGGAAGTTATCTACGCACAAATGGTGACCTTTGTTAAACAGTCGTCTACCAAGTTCCCACACAATTTTTTCACTAACTCCAAAAGTGGAATCCCTGCCAGTACAGACCCGGAAATTATACACATATCCTGTACTACTTTCAGACACCAGATACATTTTAATTCCATACCGTGCCCTCTTGCTGGGAATGTACTGCTTAAAAACCAAACGCCCCTTGAACAGGACCAAAGACTCGCCCACACTTATTTCTTTGCCTGGAACATACACCTCTGAAAAATTATCTACAAAATGATCTAGGGCAGGCCTAATTTTAAAAAGATGGTCACAATCAGGGTGATCTCGTGGCAAGGCTAAAGCATTGTCAACAAAATGCAGCATTCGAAGAAGAAGCAAATACTGATTACGAGTCATGGTTGCAGGAAATATAGCCATTGCCATCAAGGGACTAATAGACCAATAAGAAGCCAGTGACGGCTTCCTTATCAACCCTATCAAAAAAGTCAAACCCAAGAACTTTTCATGTCTTCCAGATTTGTGGGAATCCACTGGGTATGTCTAGACTGAGGCCTAAGTCTGGCAGCGTTGTCCCTCAAATACTGCTCCGCATACAAATTAGTCTGCTTATTAGACTCTTCCAAAAATACCTTGTCCATAAACAACTCAAAGAAATTGACAGGCAAAAAGTTTTCTGTATTTACTCTACACCCTGGGAGACCAGTAAAGTCAGGCAACTGTGGCTGCTCTATGTTTGGGGCAACCCAGGTGTCAGGTCTTCCAACGGGAAACCTTTCAGCCCTAGGCTGCTGCACTATTGGCACATTAGTGTCCTCCTCTAAAACAGGCCCTTCATCTGCACTCAGAGTGGCCTCCTCATCAGAAGATTCCTCTCGGACAGAAAACTCACTAACAGAATCTCTTACTTCCTCCTCTGCCTCAGATGCAGAGTCAGTCTCATAATCATGGTCAGAAGACGACTCCAAAAGCAAGCCAACAACCTGCTGAGCGGTCACTCTGGGGCTAGCCATGATCCTTTCTAACAACAAATGGATTGCCAACAACAACCAGCACTGTCTAAAATAAGTAATAAACAAAGTTTGGCTTTATCACAAAGAGTTATATATTCAAAAACGATACCACTCACTTGCTTGAAAAAGTTAGGCTCACCAGCAACTTCTCTGCACAGACACAGCAATCACCAATGATATCCCACTAAAAATTAAAAAAGAAAAGCAAATTAGACATAAGACAACACAAATATTGTTGTGCACAAATCTATGGACAATTTCACACCAATCCTGCATTTAGTACCCCATCTACAAACATGCCATTCATGTATGTCAACAATACTCCTTTGGAGTAACTTGCTATAGGCAGATGGGCCTAAAAAATAGGCCGATCTGCCCCGGGGGGTGGGGGGGGCAGAAATAGCCAACAGTTCTGTGCCCCCCAGCACAAAAAAACAAAAGAAAATTCCCTGGCGTCTTGGTGGCTTCTGGGGGGCAGATGGGCATAAACAAAAATAGGCCGATCTGCCCTCAAGGGGGGCAGAAATAGCCAACACTAATGTCCCCCCTTTGGGGTGGCGACCCTGGGGAAGGGGCTGCCCCCCACACAAAACACACATACTAGATCCCTAGTGCCTAAGTGGATTCTGGGGGCAGATGAGCCTAAAAAAATAGGCCTATCTGCCCCCAAAGGGGGTGGAAATGGCCAACATTTCGTGCCCCCATTGAGGGGAGACCCTTGCCAAAGGGTGCGCACCCCAGCACAAAAAAACAAAGGGGAAGAACAAAAAAAGATTCCCTGGTGTCTTGGTGGCAGATGGGCCTAAAAAAAATAGGCCGATCTGCCCTCAAGGGGGGCAGAAATGGACAACACTAATGTCCCCCCTTTGGGGATGTGACCCTTGCCCAAGGAAATTAGACATAAGACAACACAAATATCATTGTGCACAAATCTATGGACAATTTCACACACAATCCTGCATTTAGTACCCCACGTACAAACATGTCATTCATACATGTCAACAATACTCCTTTGGAGTAAATTGCTTTTACTTACCTAAAACATGCAACTACGCAAATCGCAGGTCAACTACTGCCAAAACCGCAATGATCCACAGCAAAGGAAGCAAAAGCTTTGAAATAGACCAAAAAGGAGAAATAAACTGTTATAATCATAAATACAAATACTTTGTCAGTTGACAAACGCCCCTCCACCAAGCATTTACAAATTTTCCCTGGTGCCTAAGTAGATTCTGCCCCCCTCGGGGGCAGATGGGTCTAAATAAATAGGCTGATCTGCCCCCAAAGGGGGCAGAAATGGCCAACAGTTCTGTGCAAACAGAAATTCCCTGGTGTTTTGGTGGCTTCTGCCCCCCTTGGGAGGCAGATGGGCATAAACAAAAATAGGCCGATCTGCTCTCAAGGGTGGCAGAAATGACCATCAATAATGTGCCCCCTTTGGCGGGCAACCCTTGCCAAAGGGGCCACCCCCACACAAAACACACACACACAAGAGCACTGGTGCCTAAGTGGATTCTGTCCCCCCTTGGGCGCAGATTGGCCTAACAAAATAGGCCCACCTGCCCCCAAGGGGTGCAGAAATGGCCAACAGCTCGGTGCCCCCTTTGGGAGGCGACCCTTGACAAAGGGGGCGACCGCAGCACAAAAAAAAAACAAAGGGGAACAAAAAAAATAATCCCTGGTGTCTTGGTGTCTTCTGCCCACATTGGGGGCAGATGAGCCTAAAAAAATAGGCTGATCTGCCCCCAATAAATGGCCAGTACTAAAGTCCCCCCTTTTGGGAGGAGGACCCTCGCCCAATGGGTACCCCCAAGACACAAACCCCCCCCACACACAACATAATCCCTGGGTCCTAGTGGGTTTCGACACCTCCGGGTGCGCGATCAGCCGAAAACATGGCTGGTCTAGCCCCGGGGGGCAAAACATATAAGAAATATTGCCTCCAGGGAGGCGACCCTTGTCTAAGAGGTTGCTGCCCCAAAACATTATTTCAAATATAGTCCCTAGTGTCTAGTGGGTTTTGACCCCACCGGGGGCAGATCGGCTGAAAAAATGGCCGATCTTCTTCCGGGGGGGGGGGGGGGGCGAAACATGGATATACTTATGCCCCCAGGGGAGCAACCCTTGCCCAACGGGTCGCTCCCCAAAATAAACAAACAACAATCCCTGCAGACTAGTGGGTAGATTCCGCTCCACGATCGCGGGCCTCGCCCGCAATCGTGGAGCAGGAATCAACTCAAAACAGGCACACGGGGAAAGGAAAAACTTTTTCCTTTCCCCCTGTGTCTGTATTCCACCTCCAACCACTCCCCAGGAGAAGGACTCACCTTGAGGACGTCCTCTCTCCTAGCGTGTCCCCGACAGCATTTGATGACGTCGGCATGCTGTGAGCGCGCTGACGTCATCAGATTGCGAGGGGGGTTCGGGTGAAGGGGAAGCGATTCCCTTTCCATTCCCGAATGGGGGGGTGTGGGAGTGGGCCAGGAGCAGGACCAGGTGGTCTCGTCCCCGGCACATGGGAACCGTGTGCGAGGACAAGACCACCTAGTCCCAGGCACCGTAGGGGTTAAAACCAACTCAGCCATTTGTCATAGATTGATAAAATGAGTTACACTGGGTGATATTTACAGCTAAAATGGAAAACAAATATAGTGTAATGAGCTCTGGAGCAAATTTTTTGTTTGGTAGACAAGGCACTCTGCAAAAAAGTGGCGCAGTACTCTTTCAGCAAATGTAATTGCCTGCATTCTCTATTTAGAGTTGGGTGGACCTTACTTTTTATATCAGTAGTCCAGCAGTGCTCCCTTCGGTTCTAGAGTTGGAAACCATAGACCGGCAGCCTGTCAGAGTTCAGCTGTCATTCTATGAATCTCAAATCCACTCTATTTAGAGCAGATAACACAATTGACTAATTCTCATGTTCAGGATAACCAGGAAAAGCCTGTCTCTCCCAAACAGAATGTTTTTTTTTTTAAACTCCCAGGGTGTCAAGCCCATTAATGTTTTTTTTTTGTTTTTTATTAAACTCATGCTTTTGAAATTTGTTTTGAAAAGTCAAGCATTGTATAACTGTTCCTAGTTTCAGGTTTGACTCAAACTCAAGATACAATTCTTAGAAGGGGACTTTCTGCAAATGTGAATGATATTGTTTTAGGTCTTCATTAGTGTTGGTTTGGTCTCTCCAGGAGGAGACCCGAAAATCATGCACTAGATTATCTTAAAACTAGCATTTTTTGTTTACCAATTATATGTATGATAATACCAAATGCAATATGCATTTTTTGAAACACAAGACAAAACATGTTGGCCTATCATGTTGCTTGTTCAAAGTCAACTTATGATCCAATAGGCCTTTTAGGCGGTGTTGTTGGTTTTCTTTATTTGTGTGCAGTCATGAAAATTGTTAAAATGTACCTCACTGATAATGGAAACATACCAGGTTTAAGGGGTTTAGTTTGCACCTGTGATAATTTTCTAGCATAAGTGAATTGCATCCTGTTCATTCTGTAAGGCCTCTTTAGAAGTTTTTTCAAAAGGTTTCTTCCAATTAAATCTTATATATGTTTGCGGTGTTCTATGCTTATAGTCCTCAACACTTCTCTAAGTCAGCCATGGGCTTCTCTGCCTTGCTATCCTGTGTGTCAAGTACTAAATGTTATAATTGGTTTACAGTTTGCTGGTACAGAGGACTGGGGAACCAGTGACAAAAGACCCCCACTTATAACAATAAAGGCCCTTGGACTCCCCAGATTGGTTTTCATAAGAATGTTCAATGTATCAATGACTATAGAATCCCACACTGCACTGTATTCATATATTTAGCAGTAGGAGCCTGCAAGGACATCAGTGAATCCCATTTATACAAAATATTTCTTATGGTAACTGCCTCATCACTCCCTTCCTATGACTCACAAGCCCTAACACTTCCACTTGAAGGTTTTGCTCAGTTGATGGACCTGCTCATTCAATAAGGGTATTATTTTTCCAATCCCTCTATCAGTTTGAAGACCTGAAAACACTGACCAGAACCCCTCCCTGAAAAGTGTTTCAGCGTGACTGACTTTGAGTCCTAAGCTACATTATCACAGACCAGGACACCAGCCCTTCACCCCAGAGTGTCTTTTGTTGTTAATTTCTCCCATTCTCATGGCAATGTTGTGAGAGTTCTTTCTGTGCTTGGTAAGTGAGATCTTCGGGCCATGGGTATTCTGGGTGATGGGAACAGTACAGATGGAATTTAAAAATAGGTAAATAAAATAAATATGCCAAAAGTGTTTTCCCAGTTTTGAAACAGAAAATGTTTGTCTTGGGTTGGTGTTCACCTCACAGGTGCAATGGCACCAGAGACCAGGAATCTCAAGGGCCTGTTCCACAATTATGACTGACATTTGCCAACAAACCAGCATGAAGTGAATACTACTATATGGCTTACATTGTGGTCCATAACATTCTTCCAACACAACAACAACTCATGTTGACTGTAATGAGCATGACTAGGACTCAAAGTGATGATGATAATTGGTATGTGACTAAGCCATAAACAAAATGTGCTGAATTTCACACTATGTATGGATCCTGGTTTTCTGAACTCCCTCAATCTCTACAAACTCTTCTTAACTCCACAGTGTCCTGAATAATCTGTTTTCTAAACTGCACTGAATTGCTGCCTTTCAACAATCGCTGCCTCTTGAGAGTGCCTTTTATGCTCCGTGAACACCTCCCTCTCTACAAATGCACTGACAACCATTGCAGAGATTGTTGCTCTGCTAACAGCCTATTTCTGCATGTTCGTGCCTCTGTGCCTGCTTATAAATGTTTCTAACACATTGCAAAATCAGCTCAGTTGCACGCACTTCTCTACAAAGTGCATACCAAGCAAAGGTGCACGCATCTGAGTTCGCAGCCCCACAAAGCTGCACCATCCTTCCGAGCTTGGGATGTCATGGTTGGGCTGCCACTTTGGTAGAAAGCAACATCATGATCTGTAGAACAAACAACAGCAATTAAAAGAAGATTAAAGGGAAAAAGCGCTCACAAAATTCACAAGCTTGTATAAAAAATTCTAACTATTTTAAGCACGGTGCTCCTGGCAAGAGGATCTCCCCCCTCCTCCAACATAATCTCAAGAGAGAAAACAGCAAGCTCAACAGAAGTCAAGGTGCTTGTGAATTAATAATATGGAGTCAGTAGTCCATGTATACTGGATTTCAAATCAACTTCCAAATCAAAGTAGACCGTAAAGGTTAGCATAACTCCAATTTATTCTTGGAATGGAATATTCATCTTCTGTTACAACAGAAAACAGCCAACACGTGTTTTGCCGTAGGAGAAACTGATCCCCGTGACTTCCTCAGGGCGCAATACGATATTTATGGAAAGATTCAAGAAACCGAGTAGCAAGATAATCCCTCTGAGACCTCCTATAATTAGTGAACAAATAAGTAGCTCTGAGTAGGGAAATCCAAAAAGAAACTCGTAAGAGGTGTGTGTGTAAACACCACCTTACCTGGCGTTATTGAGGGGACACGTAATAGCGTGTCGTGGAGCCAAGTTCCAACGCTCCGGTCGGCATGTAGCGCCCATCATGATCTGTCCAGCAGAAAAACAGCCAGTTCCTTCTCCAACAGCCTTATTGGCCTATGTCTCAGCAGTGGCGGTCTGCGCTGCCTGACAGTGCCTGCAGGACCCATGCGGTCTTTAGTCTATGAACCCCATGCATCATAATACAGTGGTCCGACCACCAATCCGACGGCAGTTGGACTGTTGCCATGGCACCAAAGGCGTAATCAGGCCCTAAGACTTTATTGAGTTTTCCTGTGTTTTCTACTGAATGTAATGTTGAGAGATTTAAACTTGATGGTCCAGTTTATGCATTTCTGTACTTTAATTAATTAAATAAACCTTAAAGTGAAGATCCTTGTCTGTTGTCGTTCTTTACCAGAAATGCTTTATTCTTGACTTCTGTTCTTTCATTACCCAACATACTAAAAGAAACGGGTCCAGCAGGGAGCACCACGGTCCGGTAGGGACTACACTGCTCCTGGTCCAGTGCCAGTGCAAAAAGAAAGAAATTAATGTAGAGATTTGCACGCTATCAGATCTGGTGGCAGAGCTGATGTTTCCCAATGGATTCTTCCAGTGCTGATGAGACCATAGAGGTAAATTAGCTTTAGAATGAACACTGTTCCCTCAGGATATATGTGGTTGCACCCAAGATTAAAACTGACCCAGTGCAAAGCCTGATGCTGACCAGTGACAACTGTGAGGACACGAGGTGGTCGACACTGTAATGTGAAGACAACAACATGACTAATATTAGAGAATTGTGTGTAAATGAGTGCGGAATAAAAAGTGGAGCTTCTTGGGACTTGTCATGGGAAATAGAGTGTTGAGATGCATGGGATTGACTTTGAACTAAATTACTACAGGGCTTTGATTCTTGGACATTATTACAGACAGTGGGCATTGTTTCTTTTATTTTTCATGGGTTTTTGAAGTCTATGCTGTATAAATTGCCCGTTGTGGATTTAAATAAGTAAAAGTTCCAATAGGTGTAATTCAAAGAGGTTGTCATAATATCTACTAAGGTGAGGTGAACATTGAAGCACTATCAGTCACATCATGAGAGGGATGTAACTTTGGTGTTGTGAGATAGTACTAAGGCTGATTGTTGTTCATTGCTAAGCACACAGATGTGAGCACACTGGTCAGGGCAAAATTCTGCATGTCAAAAGTCTGCCACTGTATGAGTGTTGTGCAGGTTTGTGTGTTGACACCACCAAGGATAGGAAATAGCACAAGCCAAAAATGTATGGTAATTGATACTCAAAAGAGTGGAGAAGAACCCAATACGTGTTGTTGGATTTGAAGTGTTTAATAATTTGAAGAGTAGCACTTGCAGCAAAATGTACAGGAGTAGGTGTAGACAGGGTTGTGCAGTATGGAATGCTTACACCACTCCCAGTGCAGGTAGTCAAACATTCTAAAAGAGTATATGTTAATGCACAATACTGATCAGTGGTGGCCCTCAACATTTGGAACAGGTACAGCACTGAGGCTGTAGTTGCACAAAACCCATTGAGTGGACATTCAAATCCTTTTGTAAGAGATGGGCCCTGCATGCCTGTCCACAGCATAGTTACTTAGGCCCTCATTAATAGTTTGACGGACGAGAAAGCCCGTCCGTCAAACTCCAGACAAGGTGACTGCCGCTGTAGTTGCTGGACCTAATTTGTGTTTCCCACTAGGCCGGCCAGCGGAAACCTTGGTTTCAACCCATCAGCCAAGCAGGAAACAGGTAGCAGAATTGTCTCTGGCTCATAATCAAACTGGCGGCAAAGCTGTTGGATGCAGGGTGCACAGCACCCTCGCAATTTTCATTGTCTGCAAAGCAGACAGTGAACATTGCGATGGTGATGGGCAGGGGGACCCATGCCAAGTGCATGGGCAGTGCAGGGGTCCCCTTGTGGCCCCCTGCACCTGTTCTCTGCCAGCCTTTTCATGCTGATGAAACCACATGAAAAGGCTGGCGAAGAATGAGGTCGTAATCCGCAGGACTGCACTGCATGCAGCGCTGCCCTGGCGGATTACAATCTTCACTACCGCCAGGTCATCGGCATCATGGGTCCTGGTGGGGCTGGCAGAATCCTGGTGGTCTGACCACCAGGGTCTTTATGTGGCAGATGGACCACCACAGCAGCGGTGGTCCTGACCACCACCGCAGGGCTGGCCGTCAGAAGACCGTCAGCCTCATAATGAGGCCCTTAGACTGTGGTTTGGCTGCTCCAATAACAATGTTCCACTAGGCAACAGCTACTTCCTTATGTAGGGAAAAACAAAGAATCACCACAAGCAGGTTTCCAAGTAACTACAAAAGAATTTTCATGATACTAATTGGTTTTATGCCTTAGTGACAATGGTTTCAGATCTTGAATAGTCACTATCTCCTCCAACTGTACATCCACCTGCACACTGTTTTCAGTGAGTTAAGCACCCACTCCACAAATCTATCTTTTACCTACATCTGACACAGTTTGTAAATAAACATGTCTGTGAGTGATGAAGGATTGTCTGGCCTGCTATTCTGTTCTGGAGTGGGGGCCCCTCCACTGCCCATGCCCTGGGCAATGCAGGACCCCCATCTCAGCCCCCCCGGAATGCACACTGTCTGCTACTGCAGACAGTGTGCACATTCTGAGGGCCTCTGTGCAACGGCATTGGCCTCTACTCCATTAGGATCCAAGGCCAATGCTGCTGTACGGTGTCCACTGGAATGAGCAGCGGAAACTACAGTTTCCGCTGGTCAGCCCAGTGGAAAACATGTAATGGGGCTGGGGAGGAGACCACCAGCTCTGCCGCAGTCTCCTTTCCACAAGGCAAGCTGGCCAATGGGCAGCCCCCCAGCTTCGTAATGAGGCCCTTTGTAACTTTAAGACTGTACTATGAATACATAGTAGTGCTTACAGTTGCTTCTTAAGGTGTTCTATCATAATATAATTGTAAAAATGTCATGATACGCTATTATTAGTAAAAGAACAGTGTGATGACAATAATAATGTGAGATATAATATTGCGAGACATAATATTGCACAGAAGAATATCTTTTGTTTTACTTTGGTAAAAATATCAAAGTATTTAATATTGTACTATGTATTATCATTAAACATAATGGCCCTCATTATGACGTTGGTTGTAAATCCCACTTCAGCCATGCTGACTGCCGCCAACATACTGCTGTGGATATCCATTCACCATATTATGACATACACACACCAATCCATCACAATTCAGCCACAGACACAACTCCACCACACCAAAGGTCAGTGATAAAGTGGCAGTATCAAAACCCACAACGTTACGCCAACAGAACAACGCCCATCACATTATGACCCATGAATCACCACGGCGGACATTCAATGGCTGTAAACCATTGGCAGTACATACAGCTGTGCTCAAAATACACACACACATTGGACAATTCAAACAACACATACCTGACACCCATACACACACCACACCCACACCACAATAAAACACACACCCACATTACCCACAACCCTTTACAAATGCAAACCATTGGCACGAGATACACACCCGACCACAGACAAGACCAGAGACACACACCACCATCACCTGCACACCACCCACGCACCCCAAATCACACACCTCAACACATCACCCTACCCACTCTCACCGACAATACTCACACAACACCCATGGCACCACAACGATGCCCCAGATTCTCTGAGGAGGAGCTAAGGGTCATGGTGGAGGAAATCATCCAGGTAGCGCCACAACTATTTGGAGTACAGGTGCAGCTGATATCCTTTGCTAGGAAGATGGAGCTATGGCAGAGGATCATGGACAGGGTCAATGCTGTGGGGCAGCACCCCAGAACAAGGGATGACATCAGGAAAAGGTTGGACGACTGACGGGGGAAAGTACGTTCCATTGCAGCAAGACACCAGCTTGCAGCACAGAGGACTGGTGGTGGACGCCCACAACTAACAACATGGGAGGAGCAAGTCTTGGCAATCATGCATCCAGAGGGCCTGGCAGGAGTAGCAGGAGGACTGGACTCTGGTAAGTCAACTCTTTACTACTTTCACCCTCCTACCTGCATGCCATCACATACCCCCAACTACACTCCCATCACTCCACCACCTCCCACACAACCCACCATCACTCATCCCAATGCCAAGCCCTGCATGCATCACCAATGCATGGACACCCCTCACTGACCTGCATGGACACCTATCACTAAAGCATGCACACAAGAGAGACTCAGCTAGCCCACCACATAACTCACACAAGGTGAAGCTGCCATGGCAATAACCACAGAGGGCAACTCACCCATGCACAAAATGTCACACACAGAAACAATAACAGTGCATTTACATTCCCACAGGTATCACAGCCAATGTTCCCCCTAATTTTTTTCCACTGTGTGCGGCAGTGTGCGGTCTCTGTGCGCTGCAGCCAAGGATACGTGCGCCAAGAAATTGACCATTCCTGCGCGCGCAGCGCATAACTAGCCAAGATCTTTGGCATTAGCCTCTCCATACCACTAAAGCAATAAAGGGATATCATTGCTCCATGCAATAGGGCATCAAGGTAGTTTTGTGACCTGGTTGCACACCCCAAGGACATGACCTGTTAGGGGAGCACGTATATTGCTCTAAAAGGCTTATTTAGGCTTAGAAAGTGATAACACATATAAACTACCACAAAGTATAGGAATGGTGGAACATTTGATAACAGCACATTTTCTACTGTTCTGAAGCATTTCCTAGCTCATGAACCATTGATTTTTAAGACAAATATCACTTGCTCCCTTGTATGCTAAAGTACGCCAAATGATGTTTAAAACACTCCCCGCAGCATTTAAACGCTGTTTTCATTTACTTTAATCCAGATTCAAATATAAGCATTATCTGCCTTAGGGGAGCACGTATATCGCTCAAAAAGGCTTATTTAAGCTTAGAAAGTGATAAAGCAAATAAACTACCACAAAGTATAGGAATGGTGGAACATTTGATAACAGCACATTTTCTACTGTTCTGAAGCATTTCCTAGCTCATTAACCATTAATTTCCAAGACAAATATCACTTGCTCCCTTGTATGCTAAAGTACGCCAAATGATGTTTAAAACACTCCCCGCGACATTTAAACACTGTTTTCATTGACTTCAATCCAGATTCAAATATGAGCATTATCTGCCTTAGGGGAGCACGTATATTGCTCTAAAAGACTTATTTAGGCTTAGAAAGTGATAACGCATATAAACTACCACAAAGTATAGGAATGGTGGAATATTTGATAACAGCACATTTTCTACTGTTCTGAAGCATTTCCTAGCTCATGAACCATTGATTTTCAAGATAAATATCACTTGCCCGCTTGTATGCTAAAGCACGCCAAATGATGTTTAAAACACTCCCCGCGGCATTTGAACGCTGTTTTCATTGACTTCAATCCAGATTCAAATATGAGCATTATCTGCCTTAGGGGACCACGTATGTTGCTCTAAAAAGCTTATTTAGGCTTAGAAAGTGATAACGCATATAAACTACCACAAAGTATAGGAATGGTGGAACATTTGATAACAGCACATTTTCGACTGTTCTGAAGCATTTCCTAGCTCATTAACCATTACTTTCCAAGACAAATATCACTTGCTCGCTTGTATGCTAAAGTACGCCAAATGATGTTTAAAACACTCCTGCAGCATTTAAACGCTGTTTTCATTGACTTCAATCCAGATTCAAATATGAGCATTATCTGCCTTAGGGGAGCACGTATATCGCTCTAAAAGGCTTATTTAGGCTTAGAAAGTGATAACGCATATAAACTACCACAAAGTATAGGAATGGTGGAACATTTAATAACAGCACAACGTGCGCGCTTGCCAAAGGGGCCTGCGCGATGGGGGAAGGACGCCTTACACGGAACATTGATCACAGCCAATGTCACCGGAGAAGAGGTGCCAGCAACATCCAGTCCCCCCACAGAAGAGGCCCAAAGTGATGACAGCGACTCTGCTCGCCTGGATCTGGATGCCCAACCTGGCACATCAGGGATCTTCGGAGAATTGGTTACCAAGCCACAGTCACACACCACTACAGAGCCTCCCCCCTCAGGAAACACCACTACAGCACCCACCCAGCGGACCCATACCTCTGTCCCCAGGACACGTCAATCAGCAGTGTGTCCACCACTACAGGGACCCCAGGGCACACCACAAACCCAAGACAATAAGGGACCTGGGATCAGTGGCAGTGGGCACACGGTTCAGGGGACAGAGGCATAGGACAACAGGGAAGCTGGGAGGACTGCTGTGTGCCAGGGGGAGGACAGGCCCAGGGAACTGACTCTCCAGGAGGCACTCACTGAGATCCTAGGAGCATACCAACATTCCCGGGATACGCTGGGCCAGATCCTGGACAATGTGCAGGAGAACAGGTGGCTGCAGGAGCCAAGGGGTTCTGGGAGGACTTGAAGGCAAGTAACACCACCCTGGTCTCCATTGCAGGGATGCTGGCAGACATGGCCAACACTAGCCAGACTACTGAAAAGCCCTCCACCTCCACTGCCGCTAGTGGACGGGAAGCCCCGCCATGGGACCAAGAGGCCACCAGCACACCTCCCCCACAAACGTTGCCTGCGATCCATGCAGAAGCCAGAGACTTTGCCAAGACCCCCGCTGGGAAATGAAACTCTCCTGATTGTCACCCTGTCCACCTTGAAGTATCATTGCTCCCCTTCCTATGGCCCTCTGGACACTGCACCTGTGCAACAAATACACTGGAACTATACCCCGGACTTTCCTCCATCATCACCCCAGCCATTGCTCTTCTCCCTTCTCTTCATAGCACAGCAATAAACACACATTGAAAAATCAACAAGTATGGAGTATGTCAAATGATTTCAGTATGTATTCGTTTAACAAGGTTTAAACATTGCCATTCAACTGTCCCGTAATGTTTACATAGGAAAGACATGTATTTTGCTGCAGTGAACACACCAGGAGTGATAGTGGGGCACCAACATCTGCAAAAAGAGTTGCCAAAGGGTACAGTGAGTGGCCAATGAATTGGGAAATCACAGCCTGCAAGTTACAATGTGAAACAAAAAACTGACAACGAAATGTGAAGTTACACTGTCTTACCTGTGTGTCATTGGAAGTAATGATGTATCACTGCAGTTCTGTTGTCCTCATCCTCATCCTCTGCCTCCTCATCTTCACAGTCCACAGGGTCCACTGCTGCCACACGGCCATCTCCAGCCTCCTCCTCCTGCACAAAAGGCACATGGTGTCTCAAGGCAAGGTTATGCAACATGCAGCATGCCACGATTATCTGGTAGACCTTCTTGGGTGAGTAGCACAGGGAGGCACCGAAACCTGGCCTTCAGGAGGCCAAATGTACATTCAATGATCCTTCTTGTTCGCCCATGGGCCTCATTATAATGTTCATCAGCCCTTGTCCTGGGATTCCTCACAGGGGTCAGTAGCCATGATAGGTTGGGGTGACCTGAGTTACCTGCAAATATAGTTGGACATCTGTTAGCCACACACTATCCCTTATGGTCCACACCATACCCATACACCAACATCCACTGGGTGGGAGCCAGGGCTCTCCTATTAGCCACACCCTGTGGCTCTGGATTTGGGCCATCACATTTGGGATGCTGCTATTCCTCAGGATAAAGGCATCATGCAGGATACTTAGCATTGACGTTGGAGATGTACTGGTCCGCCAAACACACCATCTGCACATTCATTGAGTGAAAACTTTTTAGATTTCTGAAAACCTGTTCATTTTGCCCGAGGGGGGGTGCAAATGCAATATGTGTTCCATCAATCGCCCCAGTGATGTTGGGGATATGTCCCATTGCATAGAAGTCAGCCTTCATTGTGGCCAAATTCTCCACCTGGGGGGAAACAATGTAGCTGCACGTGTGTTTACTCAGGGCAGACAACACTCTGGTCAGCACTATTGAGAAAATTGGCTGTGATATTCCTGCTGCCAAGCTCACTGTCACTTGGAAAGAACAAGTTGCCAAGAAATGGAGCACAGATAGGACTTGCACAAGAAGGGGGATCCCAGTGGGGTGATGGATAGCAGATATCAGGTCAGGCACACAGCTCCGTGACTTTGGCCCTATCAAGTATGTAGGTGAGGATAATGTGCCTGTCCTCCATTGTTGCAAAGTCCACCAGGGGTCTGTACACAGGGAATGTTCCATCTCCTATTCATCTGCAGCGGTTGCAGTCTAAGGGACAAAAGATTGAGGAGCCTGTCATGAGCTGTACTTTGTAGACACTACAGTTCAATGCATGATATGAATTTTAAGTGTATTAGTGGTATATGTCCTGTATGTACAATTGTGATCTGTGACGCAGTTATGATCCATGCACTGCCCACCCCGAAATGGCGTCCGCCTGTCCTGTATGGAGGGACATGTGACGTTTTGTGCCATAGCGGGAGGCGGACAGGATCCACCGCGCTACGCCTCATTGGATAACATTGGGCCCTAATGGGTACAGTGGCCAATGGGAATGTAATCGCGGGCGGGACGGTATGCACCTCCGTGGACGTCACTGTCATTTTCTGTTCACTCACTTGCTACCTGACCTTCAACAGGAGAGGACCTACACCGCATGTGCTGCTGTGACCTGTGTCTGGAACCGACAATGGCCCGTGTGACTGGGGAAAGGGCCCAGGCCTCCACTTCAGAGGGTTGGAGAGAGTAGTGGATGGGAACCTACCCCAGTACGGACTGCTGTATGGGCGTCCAGACCAACAGGTGAGTACACTGTGAGCACGATGCATGGGGCATGAATGCATGGAGTGCTGTGTGTGAAGGCCTCGTGTAGGGGGGGTTGGTGGATGGGCCCTGGGCCGCGTGCAGCATGTCTGCTGGGCAATGTCTGTGCGTAAGGTGATGGGAGGGGCTATGGTGGGCCATGAGTGTAACAACCAGGACAGTCTAACTAATATCTTTCCCTGTGTATATTTTGTCTGCAGGTCAGCCCCCATCAAAAGAGGGGTATATGGTGTGCCATCGCCAAGGACATGTGGACCCTGTGGGTCTACGGCAGGCGGAGCACCCACTGTCGGGAACGCTGGGCACAGAAGACAGCGGAGGTCCAGCTGGGGATGGCCTCCCAATGAGGAAGGGGTGCCCATTGAACCCTGACCCCCCTGATGGCCCGCATACTGGCGGTGGTCTATCCGGAGCTGGATGGGCACTTGAGGGCATCACAGCAACCAGAAGGGGGTGAGTAGAGTGCCCATCATTACTAATTATGCATGGTGGGGTGGTATCCGGTTGGGGTATGTATGTCTGTGGGTGCTCCTAGGCCAGGCCTGACATTACAGAGTAGTTTCCATGGGGGGCATGGATCTTATGTGACATTCTTCCAAACCTAGCTAGTAGGCATCCACTACTGCGGAGGGCTGTGTGGGTCCCAGGAATGCTGCAGTTGGCAGTATGTGTCCCTCCCCATGCCCTGGTGACTAGCATTGTTACTAGTAGCGCATTGTATAGTTGCAGGGAAATGCCTCCATTGGCATGGTTACCCCCTAACATTTTGCCTTTTGTTGATGCCAGTTATGATTGAAAGTGTACTGGGATCCTGCTAACCAGGCCCCAGCACCAACGTTCTTTCCCTGAACTGTACCTTTGTTCCCACAATTGGCACGACCCTAGCACACAGATAAGTCCCTTGTAACTGGTACCCCTGGTACCAAGGGCCATGTGGCCAGGGAAGGTCTCCAAGGCCTGCAGCATGTATTATCCCACCCTGGGGAACCCTCACTCAGCACAGGCAAACTGCCTCACAGCTTATGAGTGCTGGTGGAGAGAAAATGATTAAGTTGACATGGCACTCCCCTCAGAGTGTCATGCCCACATCTGACTGCCTGTGGCATAGGTAAGTCACCCCTCTAGCAGGCCTTACAGCCCTAAGGCAGGGTGTACTATATCACAGGTGAGGGCATAGTTGCATGAGCACTATGACCCTACAGTGTCTAAGCAATTTCTTAGATATTGTAAGTGCAGGGTAGCCATAAATGGTATGTGGTCTGGGAGTTTGTCAAACACGTACTCCACAGTACCATAATGGCTACACTGAAATCTGGGAAGTTCGGTATCAAACTTCTCACACAATAAATCCACACTGATGCCAGTGTTGGATTTTTTGTAAAATGCACACAGAAGGCATCTTAGAGATGCCCCCTGTATACCAGTCCAAACACCAGTGTTAGGCTGACCAGTTCCTGCTAGCCTGCCACAACAAGATGGGTTTCTGGCCACATGAGGTGAGTGCCTTTGTCACTCTGTGGCCAGGAACAAAAGCCTGCACTGGGTGGAGGTGCTTCACACCTCCCCTTGCAGGAACTGTAACACCTGGCGGTGAGCCTCAAAGCGTCTACCCTGGTGTTACAGTGCTGCAGGGCACTCCAGCTAGTTGAGATGCCCGACCCTCTGGACACAGCCCCCACTTTTGGCAGCAAGTCCAGAGGGGATAATGAGTAATACAAGGAGGAGTTACCCACCAGTCAGGACAGCCTCTAAGGTGCCCTGAGCTGATGTAACCCCTGCCTTTAGAAATCCTCCATTTTGGTTTTGGATGATTCCCCCAATAGGAAAAGGAATGTGCCCCCCTCCCCTCGGGGAGGAGGCACAAGGAGGGTGTAACCACCCTCAAGGGCAATAGCCATTGGCTACTGCCCCCCAGACCTAAGCACACCCCTAAATCTATTATTTAGGGGCGACCCTGAGCCCAGGAAATCAGATTCCTGCAACCTGAAGAAAGAAGAAGGACTGCTGACCTGAAGCCCAGCAGAGATGACTGAGACGACAACTGACTTGGCTCCAGCCCTACCGGCCTGTCTCCAGAATCAGAGAACCTGCACAGTGACGCATCCAGCTGGACCACTGACCTCTGAAGACTCAGAGGACTGACCTGCACCTGAAGGACCAAGAACCTCCTGAGGACAGCAGCACTGTAAAGAAATTGCAACAAAGAAGCAACTTTAAAGAGACTCCATCTTCCCGCCCGAAGCGTGAGTCTTCACACTCTGCACACAACGCCCCCGCCTCATGTCTGGAGAAACCAAGACCGCAGAGAGTACTCCCAGGCTACTCCGTCGACGTGGACATCCTGAGTCGACCTCCCTGCACACCCACAGCGACGCCTGCAGAGAGGATCCAGAGGATCCCCCTGACCGGGATTGCCTGGTAACAAGGGAACCCGAAGCCTGGACCAAGCACTGCACCCGCAGCCCCAGGGACCGAGAGTAACCAACCACCGGTGCAGAAGTGACCGGCAGGCGGCCCTCATCCTAGCCCAGTCGGTGGCTGGCCCGAGAAGCCCCCCTGTGCCCTACCTGCATTGCCTAAATGACCCCTGTGTCCCTCCATTGCTTTCTATAGCAAATCCAACGTCTACTTTGCATACTGCACCCGGCCGCCCCAGTGCCGTTGAGGGTGTATTTTGTGTTCTTGTGTGTGTGTCCCCAGTGCTCTACAAACACCCCTGGTCTGCTCCTGAGGACACAGGTACTTACCAGCTAGCAGACTGGAACCGGAGCACACCTGTTCTCCATAGGCGCCTATGTGTTTTGGGCCCTCCTCTGATGTCTGCACCTGACCGGCCCTGTGTTGCTGGTGCTGTAACTTTGGGGTTGCCTTGAACCCCCAACGGTGGGCTGCCTATGCCCAGTAGACTGACTGTGTAAGTGCTTTACTTACCTAAGAAACTAACCAATACTTACCTTCCCCAGGGACTGTTGATCTTTGCACTGTGTCCACTTTTAAAATAGCTTATTGTCATTTTAACCAAAACTGTGTATGCTGTTTTAAATCAAAGTTCTATACTTACCTGTGTGAAGTACCTTGCATTTTATGTACTAACCCCAAATTTGAATCTTGGGGTTCTAGAACAAATTAAGAAAATATATTTTTCTGTATAAGAACCTATTGGCCTGGAGTTAAGTCTTTGAGTGTGTGTTCCTCATTTATTGCCTGTGTGTGCACAGCAAATGCTTAACACTACCCTCTGATAAGCCTACTTCTCGCCCACACTACCACAAAATAGAGCATTAATATTATCTAATTTTGCCATTATCAACCTCTAAAGGGAACACTTGGACTCTGTGCACACTATCTCTACTTTGAAATAGTACATACAGAGCCAACTTCTTACAATAGTGCGTAGGGCTGTTACCTGTGTGTGAGGGTGCTGTGCATGCCAACGGTGGTGTAGGTGCAGCCATTGACCCAGTGTATCCTTTGTCCTCCCCCACTTTTTGTTTGTCATCTTGTCCTTATGTGCATTAGCATAATCTGGTGGAGGAGCAGAGGCACCGGCGACGGAGGGAGCTGCATCCCACAGGACCAAGGAGGCAGTGTCTACTGACGGTGAGGGCACCAGTGGCAAGGATGGCGAGGGGAGCACCACAACAGAGACAGGAGGGGACAGTTCGGACACGGATACCTCCTCCGATGGAAGCTCCCTGGTGGTGACGGACACCTCTGTGCTCACCCCAACTACAGGTACAGCCACCACCCCGTACCTGCACCGCCCTCCCAGCAGCCCCTCATCGAGTTGCCCGTGCTCGCTCACCCAGGAGGGTGGGCATCTCCTTCTCCCCAGGCACCACAGGCCCTTCCCCAGTTAGCCCTGATGCCCTGAGTGAGAAGGCTATTGACCTCCTGCGATCCATCTCTGTTGGGCAGTCAATCATTGTGAATGCCATCCAGGGGCTGGCTTCCCAAATGCAACAGACCAATGCATTACTGGAGGGCATTCACACTGGCTTGGCGGCCCAACAGAGATCAATCCAGGCTCTGGCCTCCTCTCTGATGGCAGCCATTGTCCCTGTTTCCACCCTCCCCTCCAACTTCCTCTACCCAATCCCATTACCCACCACCCCACCCTATCCCAAGCACACAGGCAGACCAGCATGCACACAGGACAACACACAAGAGTGGCACAGGCAAACACAGGTACCACACTTCATCCCACAGGCACTCACACAAACACCATCCAGATGCAGACATACCAACATCCACTGCCTCGACTGTGGACCCCTCCTCCTCCTCTTCCACCTCCCTCCCAGTTCCGTCAACACCCACACCAGCACACCTATCAGAACACACACCTCAATGCCAGTCACCACCACAACATCCATGCACACGTCCCCTGTGTCCTCTCCCACTGTGTCTGTCCCCCCTCCGAAGATACACAAATGCAAGCACTCAAACATCCAATAGCCATCCACCTCGCAGCAGCATCCAGCCTATGCGCCTGCACCGAAACACAGCAGACAGAAACCTCCTTCAACCACACCCTCTTCCTCCACTCCCAAACCTTCTCCCTCTTCCCGCCTAATGTCCCTAAGAAGCTTTTCCTCTCCACCCTTGACCTCTTCCCTACCCCCTGTCCTTCACGTCTCAGGCAAGCACCTCAGCCACCCAGTCCACGGGCCCAATAGTGTCCACAGCAACTTGTGGTGGGAAAGGATCCTGGGCACCAGGCAGCCACATGGAAAGGGTACCTGCCCCAAGTGCTGCCAGGAAGGGCTAGGAGCCACCTCCAGCTGCTGCAAGGAAGGGCAAGGTGCCACCCCCAGCTGCTGAAAGGAAGGAAAGGAACCACCCCCCAGCTGCTGAAAGGAAGGGTAAGGAACCACCCCCAGCTGCTGCAAGGAAGGGCAAGGAGCAATCCCCAGCTGCTGCTAGGAAGGGCAAGGGGCCTGCACCAGCAGGCAGAAAGGACAAGGGGCCTGGTGCTGGGACTCAGTTGGATCCCCCACCACCAACCATGGTTGTGCAGCCGTCCGAGGCTGCAGGGGATGGGCTGGAGCCTCCCCACCACCAGTGGCAGCCGCACCGCCACCAGCACCACCAGCAGCAGAGGGCAGCTGTCCGAGGCTGCAGGGGATGCGCTGGAGCATCCCACCAGCACCGTCACCAGCACCACAACCACCAACAGCACCAGTAGTGGGCAGCTGTCCGAGGCTGCAGTGGATGAGCTGGAGCCTCCCCCCACCACCAGCGGCAGCATTAGCAGAACCACCACTGAGCATGCGTCACCGCCGGCGGACAGTCTGTAGTCCTGCATCAATGGGCTGTTGTGCGGCCTTCCCCCTGCAAATCCTATGGGTATGACACCCAGCTGAAAGAATGTGACCTTGCACTCCCCAAGATCTGCATCACAGGGCACGATGCCCCCTCCAGAACCAGTGGATATGGCACCTACACACCCCATCCTCTCCAGGGTGAAGATCACAGGGTATGATGCACCCTCCAGAACCAGTGGTAAAGACACCCACTCACCCCATCCTCTCCAGGATGAAGATCACAGGGCATGTTGCCCCCTCCAGAGCATGTGGGCAAGTCACCCACTTGAGAGGCTGTGGCCTTGCACTCCCCAGGACCATGCACAGGGCATGTTGCCCCCTCCAAAGCCAGTTGACAAGTCACCCACTTGAGATACTGTGGCCTTGCACTCCCCAGGACCAAGCACAGGGCATGTTTCCCCCTCCAGGACCAGTGGTGTTATTCCATCTGCCGGCTGAGGTGCCCCCACTTCCCCATCCCCCTGAGGTGCCTGCCTATTTTCGAACTGATGCCCCTGCAGTGTTCTCTCCGTGTTGTTGCAGGAGTCAAGTGGGACCTTGGACTTTGTAATGTGGCCCTGTGGCCCACACACATTGAGGATTGGGCAGTGTCCCTTGTTTGTACATATGTGTATACTTTTCGATTGCATTTTCGTATTTCTACTTTATTTATAGTATTACACTCACTTACATCTATTTGTGTTGTCCCTGCATTATTCCTGAGGGGTACGGGGTATGTATGTTATGTTACTGCATCTGCTTGTGTGTCTGGTGTTGGGGGTGGGGGTGTTGCGTGTGTGTGTCACTCTCTGTTTCCTCCAGCCCTCCCCTGTGTGCTAGGCGACTATATTCACTGTGGTCGTCTTCAACATCGTTGGTGTTCATGGTGGAGCAGGACGTAGAAAACCCCAAAGGTGAGTCGTTTCCCTTCTGAGGTCTGTTTCCACCAGGCTTTTGATGTCGTTGGTACTGCCCAGGAGTGCTGGGTGGTATGGTCAACATCATGAGGGAGTACACATCACACCAGCGGGCCCCTTCCACTAGCCCTTCAACTTAACATCCATCCACATATGCTGTAGCTAGTGGACAGGTGGCCCTGCCACAGGACCCACAGGCCATCAGCACCCCTCCCTCTGCAGAAGGTCAACCACCCTGCAAACGTTCCCTGCAACCCAGACAGATGCCAGAGACACTTATAAGACCAAGACCACCGCCAGGAAATGAATGTGCATCTTGTGTTCCACTGTGTCACCTTGTCCACTTAGAAGTGCATTGCTCCCCTTCCTTGGCCCCTTGGACACTGGACCTGTGTTACAAACGCACTGGACCAATGTCACACCCCATTCCAATGCACTATTCCTTCTATATTTTTCACTTCAATAAACACCCTTAAACACAACTTGAGTGATAGTGCTTTATGTGACAAAAATGTGCTATAATTTTAACTGTTTCATCTTGTGCAGTTTCCTGAACTTTGTGATTCCATACAAAAATGGCCTGTAGCTGTCCGTAGTCATCACATCAGTACACAGTTGTAACCACACCAACATCTGAAAAATGAGAAGGCATAGGTAACAGTCAGTTGAGATGGTGAGGCAGTGACTGCCATCATGCTACAGCCACACTGAAAAGATAAATAATCAGAGGAATGGACAGTTCCACTGTCTTACCTGTGTGTTATCGGAAGTACTGCTGTATGACTGATGCTCTGTTGTCCACATCCTCATCCTCACTGTCCTGATGGTCCACTGCTGCCACAGGAGCATTTTCACCCTCCTCCTCCTGCACACAGGGCACATGTCGTCTGATGGCTAGGTTATGCAACATGCAACTATCTGGCAGACCTTCTCAGGGAAGTAGCAGAAGGATCCACCTGTCAGAAGGAAGCATCTAAGCCTGGCCTTCAGGAGGCCGAAGGTCCACTCAATTATTCTCCTGGTTCGCCCATGAGCATCATAATACCTATTCTCAGCCCCTGTCGTGGCATTCCTTACAGGGGTCAAGAGCCACGACAGGTTTCGGAAGCCAGAGTCACCTGCAAGAATTGAGGAACAAACATTAGCCTTGCACAATAGTATGGGGGATGGCTCTTGAAGGCATACACTGACATGCATTGGCTGGGGACTCAGGCTCACCTATTAGCCACACCCTGTGCCTCTGTAGTTGTGCTATCACATTTGGGCTATATTCATCGAAACGAAGGCATCATGCATTGACCCAGGATACTTGGCAGTGACCTGGGAGATGTACTGGTCCGCCAGGCACACCATTTGCACATTGAGTGAGTGGAAACTCTTCCAATTCCTGAACACCTGTTCATTGTGCTTGGGGGGTGACAAATGCTATATGTGTTCCGTCAATGGCCGCAATAATATTTGGAATATGTCCTATTGCACAGAATCCAGCCTTCAAAGTGGCCAAATCTTACACTTGGGGGAAAGCGATGTAGCTCCACATGTGTTTGAGCAAGGCAAACAAAACCCTTGCCAGCACTATTGAGAACATTGGCTCTGACATTCCTGCTGCCAAGCCGACTGTCACTTGGAAAGAGCCAGTTGCCAGGAAATGGAGAACAGATAGAACTTGCACAAGAGGGGGGATCCCAGTTTGATGATGGGTAGCTGATATCAGAACAGGCTCAAATTGAGCACACAGCTCTGTGATTTTGGCCCTGTCCACTCTATAGGTGAGTATTATGTGCCTGTCCTCCAGTGTAGCCAAGTCCACAAGGGGTCTATACATGGGGGTTTGCTTCCTCCTCCTTCCTCCTCCTATTCCTCTTCAGTGGTAGGTACCTAAGGGACGCAAGAGTGAGAAAGGAGGGACAAACTGAACAATGGAACCTACACCTCAGTGTAATTGAGCTTGTTTGTAATTTGACAATATAAATGGCAATGTATGTACTATTGACAGCAATGACGCAGTTTACAATTTAAGAATGTTGACCACCACCATAAAATGGTGACCGCCTGTCCTGTATGTAGGGACAGGTGGAAGTGATGTAACTCTGTCGGCGTACTCTTGAACTGCCATGCTATTCCTCATTGGCTTACATGAGGCTCTATGAAGTACAGTGTCTAATGAGGATCACCGGCGGCGGTGACAGTGTACACCGCCGTGGACGTAACCATCATTTTCTGTATATAACCTCACTTCATTCCTGACTTTTCACAGGACAACACCTCCACCGGATGTGCTGCTGTGGCCTAAGTCTGGAACCTACTATGGACCATGTGACAGGGCCCCTGCCTTCACTTCACAGGAGTTGGAGCGCCTGGTTGTGAGAAAGTAGCCTCTTTCTAGCATGGAAACCCCCACTTTTGGCCCGTTTGTGAGTGTGTGTCAGTGTGTTTTTACTGTCTCACTGAGATCCTGCTAGCCAGGACCCCAATGCTCATAGTGAAAACCCTATGTGTCAGTGTGTTTTGCCTGTCTCACTGGGATCCTGCTAGTCAGAACCCCATAGTTTGTGGCCTATGTGTCTGTTGCCAGTAGTGCTTAACTGTGTCATTGAAGTTCTGCTAACCAGAACTTCAGTGCTTATGCTCTCTCTGCTTCCATATCAGTCACTATAGTTTGGTGACTCCATATTCCAATTCCAATTGGCACACTGGACCCCCTTTATAAGTCCCTAGTATATGGTACCTAGGTTCCCAGGGCATTGGGGTCCCAGGAGATCCTTATGGGCTGCAGCATTTCTTTTGCCACCCATAAGGAGCTCAGACAAACTCGTCTTCAGGACTGCCATTGCAGCCTGCGTGAAATAGTGCACACATTATTTCACAGCCATTTTCACTGCACTTAAGTAACTTATAAGTCACGTATATGTCTAACCTTCATTTACTGAAGGCTAGGTGCAAAGTTACTAAGTGTGAGGGCAACCTTGCACTAGCAAAGGTGCTCCCACGCTGTCCAGGGCCAATTCCCTGGACTTCGTGAGTGCGAGGATACCATTACACCCATACATATAGGTCAATACCTATATGTAGCTTCACAATGGTAACTCCAAATATGGCCATGTAAGGGGCCTAAGATCATGGAATTGTCCCCCCGTTCTGAATCTGGTATTGGAGGGTCAACCCCATGCATCCTGGGGGCTCCACCATGGACCCCCAGTACTGCCAAACCAGCTCTCTGAGGCTTGCACTTCAGCTACAGCTGCCACCACCTAACAGACAGGGTTCTGCCCTCCTGGGGTCTGAGCAGTTCAGTCCCAGGAAGGCAGACCAAAACATTTCCTTTGGGAGGAGGGTGTTACACCCTCTCCCTTTGGAAATAGGTGTTACAGGCTTGGGAGGGGTTGCCTCCCAGAGCCTCTGGAAATGCTTTGAAGGGCACAGATGGTACCCTCCTTGCATAAACCAGTCTACACCGGTTCAGGGACCCCCAGACCCTGCTCTGGCGTGACACTGGACAAAAGAAATGGGAGTGACCACTCCCCTGTTCCATCACCACCCCGGGGGTGGTGCCCAGAGTACCTCCAGTGTGTTCCTGGCATTAGCCATCTTGTTTTCCAAGGTGTGGGGACACTCCGGAGATCTCTGAGTGGCTAGTGCCAGCAGGTGACATCAGAGACCCCTCCTGATAGGGGCATACCTGGTTAGGTATCCAATCCCCTCTCAGGGCTATTTAGGGTCTCGGCTATGGGTTCATCTTCAGCTTGCAAGTTTCCTCCAGGAATCTTCTGCAACCTCTGCTTCAGCTTCTGACCGTCGGATCAACCGCAGACTTCTCCAGGAACTGATGTAACTGCAATAAAGTATCCAGAAAGGCTACTGTGACCCTGCAACTTCAGCTCCAGCCTGTAACTGCAGCAATTTCCAAGGTGTGCACGCTTTGAGGACTCCCTGTCTTTGCCTTGCACCAGAAGAACTGAAGGGATCTCCTGTGGAGTGACGGAGTCACTTCCCTGCTCCAGCAGGCATCTTCCAAGACGACGACCGGTTCTCTGGGACTCCTCTCCTGGCAACGAGCATGCTCCCTGGAACACGGGTGGTGGATCCCTTCGACCCAGACTGTCCTAACGTCCAGCTGTCCAAATTTGGCAGAGGTAAGAGCTTGCCTTCCCGGTTTGTGACAGTACCCCTGTACACCGCGTCATCTCTAGCTCCTGGGGCTTCTGTGCGCTTTTTGTAAGAATCCATTGTGCACAGTGTGGCCCAGGTCCTCAGCACTCCATCCTGCGACGCACAACTTGCTAAGTTGTTCTCCGGCGGCGTGAAACCTTCTTTTGTTCTGCTGCACCAACTGCAATTTGCAGCTTCTTAGTCCCCATGTCCTGGGACTCCCTTGGGGGCTGCCTGGTCATCTGTGGGCTCTCTCTAGTGTTGGGAGCCCTCTCTGCCCCCTCAGTCTGAGTTGAATAGGTCCTAATAGGGCCATTTTGACGCCAAACGCGACCTTGCTTGAACCAAGGCTTGATGGATGAATCCAGCGCCGCAAACTGCCTGCATCCAACATCTCGACGTGGGACATCTCCTGCACCATGCAGGAACCCACAGCCATCTTCTTTGGTGCTCTTCTACAGACGTCTTCTATCCGGAGAATCCTCTTTTGCACCATCTTCTAGATTGGCAGGGGCTCCTGTCCTCCCTGGAATCTTCTGCGACTTCTGGATGTGGTCACCTCTCTTCACAGGTCTTCAGGTCCAGGAATCCACCTTTGTTGCTTGCAATCTTGCTTGGTTCTTGCAATAATACGACTTGAAGTGTGTCCTGAGGAAACTTGCAATACTTAACTCCTACTTTCCTTGGCTCTGGGGTGGGGTATTTTATTTACCTTTGGTGTTTTCTTACACTCCTAGTGCCCCTCTACACACCACACTTGCCTAGGGGAAAATTTGTGATTTGCATTCCATTTTCTTAGTATATGGTTTGTGTTGCTCCTAGGCCTATTGCATTTTATTGCATTCTAATGCATTTTCTACTGTTTTCACTATTCTGTGACTATTTACTTACCTGATTTTGGTCTTGGTAGCAATGGGGTCCTTGGTTGGCAGTCAGGTTACCCCCTGTCCAAGCAAGGACCCTCACTCTAGTCAGGGTAAAGGAGAATCACCCTCAGCTAACCCCCGCTCACACCCTTGGTAGCTTGGCACGAACAGGCAGGCTTAACTTCAGAGTGCTAGGTGTAAAGTATTTGTACCAACACACACAGTAACTTAATGAAAACACTACAAAATGACACAACACAGATTTAGACAAATAAAAAATATTTATCCAAACAAAACAAGACCAAAACGACAAAAATCCAACATATACAAGTCAAGTTATCAATTTCAAAAGCAAAAGAGTCTTAAATCATTTTGTAAACATGTAAAACACTTTTAGCATTTACAAGTTCCTGGGTAGCATCAAAATAACACACACAGGCAAGTGTGCATTCAAAAAGGTAAGCGGTGCGTCAGTTTCTCACCCGCGAGTGAGATCGTGCGTCATTTCTCCTTCTCCGGTAGGGTCGACTTGTGTCGTTTTTCCTTCCTGCAGTGGAGCGATGCATCGATCCGGGCAGCACTCAGTTCCGGGCAGGCGTTGCATAATTTTTCCGTGCACAGCAAGGTTTGAGCCGAAAATCCTGCTGCACGGTATTAGCAAAACCGCACAATGTCGGTTGCAACGTTAACAGCCTCTGTCAGCAGGTGTTACGCGTCATTCTTCCAGCTACGTGCGTTGATTTTCCAGCTGTGATGCCGGTGGAGCACCAATTTCTGCCGCGAAGCCAGTGGCGCGTCATTTTTTGGCTGTGTCTCGGAAGGTGCGTCAATACTTTCCCCGCACGGCAGTCTGTGCGTGGATTTTCAGTCTTGGTCTGCCAGCTTCACCTTCCAAGGCCCCAGGAACTGTGTAGGGCACCACTTGGCAGGGCAGGAGTCTCAGCAGAGAGTCCAAGTGCTGGCAGGAGAAGTCTTTGATGGCCACGAGACTTCAACGACAGGAGACAAGCTCAGGATAAGCCCTTGGAGATTTCTTCACAAGCAGGGAGGCATACAAAGTCCAGTCTTTGTCCCCTGACTTTTGATGGCATTGGTACCACCCTGGAAATTCTGGTGGTTTGCTATGTCATAATATGGTGGGAGGTACTGTGACTTCTGCCTGGCTGTTGATACCTACCACCGTGGTCAGTGGTGTTTACGCCCTGGCGGTTGGTGTGGTACATTTGCTGTCTATGGGAGGTATCACCGCCATGGTCATAATTTGGCGGTAAATACCACCAGCCTGTGGGCGGTATTACCGCCACTTTAACAGTCACCGCCAATGTCATAATGACCACCTATATTGTATATAACATTTATTTTACTGCAGGTTGTTTATGGGGGAATATGGTGTGAAGTGTTTTTAAATTTACTTTTATAATCTTCATAATGTTTTATTAATCAATTAAATTTACATTAATTAATTAGAATAGTATTTAATTAATTATTGGTGTATGTCAGTTGTGTACATTTGTTGTGAATGAAATTTAATATGTTTTATCACTCAGTATAATTAGCCTAATTGTGAGTGTATTTTACTTAAAAATTGTTTACATATTTTTTAAAAAGGTTATATCTATTTTTTTTGGTTGCATTTTGGGATTTGAAGGGAGGGCAGGTGAAATTTTAAAATGTATATTTTCCATGTTTTACATTTAATATTTATGTCTCAATTTCAATTTTGTTTAGTAGATATGCAAATTATTTTTTTTAAATCGGTAAATTCTTTGAACATTTGTTTGCTTTGTGATTCTATTAAATATACATTTTAATATGTTCTTCTTAATATTATTATTAGTATTGATATTTTGTTTGTGTTTTCGATAAATTCCAATAATTGTTTTATACATTTTTGTTTTTGGTGGGATGTTTGGTTTGTGGAAAGGAAGGGTGGAACTGTTTTGAAATATATTTCTGTTAATATTTATTTTTATTTATTATTTGTAGGTAAACATGTTTAATAAATAAGAAAATTAGGTGTTTAAATATTTAATTTTGTCTTTGCCTATTTTTTTAATAGTGTTTTTTATTTACATTCATACATTTTTATTTCATTTTATGCATTTTTTACTTATTATGCACATTTTGATACTTTTCTATTTATTTGTAAATGTACATAATGTATTTAATTGCTTTTTACTATCAATTTATTTTAATGTAAAATGTTATTGGCATTGATATGTATGTATTTTGAATATTTAATGTATTGTGTTTGTGTGTTAAGAGGCAATATTTTTTTGAATATTATTGATTCATCTTATTATATATCTTTTTGCTTTGATTCTACGTAATTTGTTTATTATTCAGGTTTGGTAATAGTAAACGTGCTTTTTTGTGAGGTCTAAACTTTTTATACTGCTGTTCAGGCCCAATATTTTCCCTACTATTGCCAAACTCGTAATCAGACCCTGTCCCATTTCAAACCACATTAACAGTGGCCCAGTCTCTCCTGAAATGTCAACTTAGGATGAGTTTAAGATCACTTTCCACTCATAATTTATCAAGCGTTCTTTTATGAAGTAGGAAATGGATGGCAGTCCAATTTCAAAACTCTTTTCTGATACAATTTGCAGAACCTAAGCAATATTTTTATAGCTAATGATTAGGCAAATCTTTGCTTGAATACAAACCTTTTACAAACCTACAAAGATACATCATTGAATGATCCTCCAGCTGAACATCTCTTGAGCCATCAGCATAGTCAAACATTCTTTAAGATTGCCTTGATAGATTTCTACCTTCAGCGGTATCTTCATGACTATTAGAAAAAGCTGGTGTCATCTACACCAAATAGGGAATTGAACTTAGATCTTTGCTGCTGCCTTTGAGAGATTAAGAAGGGAATATTTAGTCATGTACTATGTCTATGGCTAGTATTATTAAACGATCATCAGCTCCTGTGAGGCATTGATAAGCAAGGACACAGGAAAGATAATAAAGTTGTACTTGCTTGTATGAGATGGAAAGACTCACCTGCAATATTGTATCCCATAATATTCTTGACATCACAATATTTCTAGCATGCAATACCCATGCCTACCCTGTCTCTGGCCTGGTCAAACCTTGCCAAGGCCCAGGGGTGGAAGGGCTGTTGGAGAAATGACTACATGTCTACCCACATAATTTAGATGGGCAGACATGCAGTCATTTTTTACTGTTCCTTGCCGCAAGGTAAAACCTGACAGTAATGAACAGTAAAATAATTATAATGCACCTCATGCCATGAGTGAAGCCTTCTATGGTGAGGGAGCATTACGTTTTTCTTTCCTGTTAGACCTGGCATCCTTGGTGTGGTTTCCCCCTGTCTTTTTGCCTCTGATGCCTGTATTTTTTACTGTGTGCAGGATTTCGATTTTTGCTGGCTTTGGTATTCTGGGCACTTTACCACTGCTGACCAGTGCTAAAGTGCAAGTGCTTTTGATCTAAATTATGATTATGATTGGTTATCCCTGATTGACATATTTGATTTACTAGTAAGTCCCTAGTAAAGTGGCCTGTAAATCAAATGCTACTAGTGGGCCTTGAGCACTGATTGTCCCTCCAACATGAGTAGCCCTGCAAACATGTCTCAGACCTGCCACCATAGTGTCTGTATGGGCAGTTTGGAACTGCCAGCTCGACCTGGCAAGCGCACCCACTTGCCAGGCCTAAACCTTACCTTTTACTACATATAAGTCACCCCTAAGATAGGCCCAAGGCAGCCCCATGGGCAGGGTGCAGTGTTTGTGAAGGGTGGGCATGTACTGGTGTGTTTTACATGTCCTGGTATTGAAATACTGCCAAATTCTGTTTTCACTATTGCACGGTCTATTTCTCCCATAGGTTAACTTGGGGATTGCCTTTAAATACCTTTTAAGTATAATTTCCCATTGGGAACAGATAGAGATATGGAGTTTAGGGTCTCTGAACTCACACAATTTCAAAATACATCTTTTGATGAAGTTGATTTTTGAATTCTCAGTTTGAAAATGCCACTTTTAGAAAGTGGACATTTCCTTGCTTAGCCATTCTGTGCCTCCGCTTGGCTGCTGAATCCACGTCTGGGCAGACTGATAGTTGGACTGTTTGTGAATTCACTCTAGACAGTGACACAAAAGGAGCTGTTGGGTGTTCTGCATAGACTGATAGCTCTTCCAGTGCTAGAGTGGGAGGGAGGAGATAACACTGCACTTGAAGGGCTATGCCTCACCTAACACAATTCAATCTCCAAACCCCCTAGAGTGTGGCTGGGACGGGGCAAGGAAGAGGCACGGTATTGTGCACTACAAAGACTTTCTTTTGAGGTTTGCCTACTTAAAAAGCAGAAATTAGTATAAGCATTGGGCTGCTCACCCCAGAACTTTTGAACACTTCTGGGTGAAGAGGAACATCTGCCAAGAAGAAGAGCTGAAGAGCTGTGAGGAGGAGTACTGACGCTTTGCTGTGTGTGCTTCGCTGAACTGGCCTGCAGTTGCTGCTTCTGCCTTAGAGCGGACAAAGGCTGAACTTTGCTGTCTATCCTCCTTGTGAAGTTTCTCCAAGGATGTGGACTGAGCTTGCCTCCTGTTAAATAGTCTCTGGGACATCAATGACTTCATCTGCTAGCACCTGGGCTCTCTTGCTGAGATCCCTGACTTTCCATGTGGTGCCATATCCGGTCCCTGGGCCGTTGGAAGGAGAAGCTGGTAAAACCTGATAGAAAATCCACACACCGGAGCCGAGTGGCAGAAAAATCGACACTGCACCAGTGAAATCAACACATCTCAGCTCAGCACTGATTCATTGTAGCCATCAGTCCGTAATTTCTAATACATCCTCCCTGAGAGTCAAATCTTCATCACTGCACGGACCCAAGGCTGCCTGTCCAGGAATGGACCATTGCCTTCCCTGCGAGGAAAGAATCAACGCATCGATTACCCGGCGGAGAAAGAATCAACGCATGGCCTCACTTGCGAATAAGGAATTAACACCTCGCTTGTTTTCCTGAGGCACCCTCGCCCCTGCAGCTTTATTTTTGATGCATATCAGGTACTTTGTGCTAAATCAATGCATCCATTGATTGTTATGGATTAAGACTCCTTTTACTTAAAAATGTAATATCTTTACTTGTGTATGTTGGATTTTTGTCGTTTTGGTCTTGATTGATTTCCATAACTATTAACTATCTTTCTAAACTGGTGTGGAGTACTTTTGTGGTGTTTTCACTGTGTTACTCTATGTGTTTCTGCAAATACTTTACACATTGCCTCTGGGATCAGCCTGGCTGCTTGTGCCAAACTACTAAGGGGGTGAGCAGGGGTTATCTCATCTGTGTATCTCTCTTCCCCTGTCTAGAGTGAGGCTCCCCACTTGGACAGGGTGTAAATGGACTGCCAACTAGACACCCCATTTTTAACATTTCCAAAAATAAAATTCCATTTCAGGATTTTCTTTTTGAAATGATAAAAACAATACTGTTTACTACAGGGCTGCGTCCTTCCGACACAGTCCTGCAGCAAACAGTAAAATGCATTGATTGGAACCGCCATGATGGCCTGTCTCTGCCAATGCCTTTATAAGTGGAGTGTGCCAGTCATTTATAAATTACATATAAATCAGGACATTAGTCTTGATGGATCTTACACCTAAGGGGTTGTTAAAACAGGAGTTGTAAACCTGATATGCCGGCTGTGAGAAAGATTTCCTGACTATTAATGTGGATAAAACCAAGACAATTAGCTTTTCGAAGCTACAAACCCAAAGAAAATGTCCTGGTATTTGAATGCTTTTCCTCCAGAGGAGGTGATCTAGGTATTACCTTCTTCTGGAATCTGAAATGAGATAGGCACATGACAAAGGTAGGAACTGTGCTTTTAAGCACAGTTAATTAATTACTTAATGTATGTAAAACATCATTAAAACGCAAAGCGCATGGCCACCTAACAGGAATCCTGGCGCTAAAGCTTGATTAAGACCAAAATCATAATTACTGCATTCATGTTATACCACAAGGGCAGGGGAGCAGGGTAAAAACCTAGGGGGAGACTGGAAAAAGTTAAGTTTTCAGGCACTTCCTAAATTGAAGTAAGTCAGAGGAGGTCCCTAGCCTTGCTGGAAGCTTGTTTCAGAGTTGGGCTGCTCTGATCATAGAAGCCCAACCTCGCTGTCTTTTCTTGCAAAATTTGGGGACACAAATTAGATGAGTGGATGCCGACCAAAGGCATCTTCCAGGAACACATTTTGTGCATTTTCTGTAGAGGTATAGGACCCATGCCCTGGAAAGTTTTAAGAACAATGCAAAGAGATTTTAAAATTAACCTTTGCCTAAAAGGGAGCCAGTGCAGCTCTCTGAGGGCACTGGAGGCAGATGATCTTCTTGGGCAATTCAAGGCTAGATTTGCTGCAGAGATTTGAACTTGCTGCAAACCTTTTAGTAAAACTTCAGGCGTCCTGAGTAACAATGTGCTGTAGTAGCCCAGCCTGCTAAGAATCATACTTCTTACAATCACCGGCTTAAATTGTGATGGCAACAACTGTAAAAATGTCCTTAAACCCTGGAGCAGACCAAAGCAGATACTCACCACTCTCTTGACATGCTGATCTATAGCAAGCTTGTTGTGAAAAGAAACACCTAAATTGTGGACTCCCTCTGGTAGTTCGACATCTGGTTTCTTGGAAAGAGGCCAAGGGGATTTCCGTAGGGATTTTTGAAGTGGCATAGGATAGGAACTCCGTTTTATCCCCCTTAATTCTTAAAGAATTGCAGTCTCAACATTTTGCTACGTAACTAATGCAATTGTGGAATACCCTCAAGGCATCTGATCTATTGCTGTCAGTAGACAGAATCAGCTGGGTATCATCTGCATAGTTGACCAGCGAAATGTTGTGAGATATGATGAGTGTTACCAAAGGTTTCATATAGCTGTTGAAAAGGATCGGACGAAGAGCCGATCCTTGTGGAACACCATGCTCAACAGATTTAAAATCTGAGCAGAAGGGAGACATAGAGACTGGTTGGGTCTGTCTGTCAGGTAGGATCTCAGCCAATCAAGTGCTGTCCCACAGATTCCACTCTTGACCAACCTAGTCAGCATGATATTATGATTCATTGTGTCAAAACCAGCTGATAAATCAAGCGGAATCAGCACAACTGACTAGCCACTGCCCATCTTCATCCATAGCCAGAATCAAGGCCGACTCCGTCCCATGACCTAGTCGGAATCCAAACTGTTCTTCCTCCAGGAGGTTATGTTTTACCTGATGGCAGAAAAGCTTCTTACTGTGAAAACGCTCCAAGATTTTTACTGGGAAGGGCAACAAAGATTCCAGCCTATAGTTACTGAGTATTCAGGGGTCAGCAGAGGGTTCCTTTAGCAGAGGGGTCACTGTAGCCTGTTACCAATCAGGAGGAACCACACCGGATTCTAAAGCTTGGTTGTAGATTTGCCATAGCGAAACAATTCTTATGCTAGATCTTTCCAGATCCTAAAGGGCAATGGATCTAAGAGTGACCCAGACTTAGTAGACAGCGCAATAGAGGTAATGTTTTCGGTGGTCGTTGGTTCAAAGGTAACAAGCATGCTTATGATTTTGGTGGGAGTCTTAACAGGTTCATGATCTACTAAAGTGGACATAAGACCTATTTCATCAATAATCTTTTTTATCTTGCTGTCAAAAAAACTCAGCAAGGTTATCACATAATGCTTGTGAGGATTCAACCGCCTGCTTGATGCATTCTGAATTATTCAACTGCCTCATCATTTATAAGACCTTTCCAGCACTGATGAAGGCTTCAAGAATAGCATTTGCAGAATGATTGGCCTTTGCCAAGACAAGTTTTTTCTTGTGGATGTTTTGGGCAGTGTTTAGGTGCATTTACTCTCCTCTGAATAAGATTTACGTCACTGACGTTCAAACTTCTTACTGTTTAGTTTCATCTCTTTCAGCATAATATTACATCATGGGGCAGAAGGTCTTTTCCAGGTGTTTAAATTTGTAAAAGTACTTTTTCTATCTAGCGACATCATTGCAGTTTTCCTCTACTGTTTTCTTGTGATCAAAGTTGTTCTCTAGGTCAAACAATTTTTCTGCCTTATATCTAATTAGTTAATGCTCTGCGGAGATTGGGTGGGTCTATCCAGAATATGCAGAAATGCTCTTTTCTGTTATATCCTATAGTCCTGTAGCATGCAAAAAGGAAACATAACTGTAGTGTGATAGGGCAGATTTTATACAGGATGTGCAAGCTCCCTTTTTTATACATAATATAACAGTGTTACTCATCATCTGATTCCACTCCCATACTAAGGACATTGAGGGAAAGGAGGTGCCCACATCAGATGCCTTTGGGTAATATTGCTGTTTGTTATTGTTGTACATTTCTTACAGCAGGTGGTTAGATTTGTTGTGCATCAGTGGTAAGAATGGACCTCAAAAGAAGGCTGGATCACTCCTCCCTTAAATGCCTAGTTTATCTGAAAACGTAGCACCTCCACCCTCGTTTTTCCACCTTTACCTGAAGCGGCACTTTACCACAAACCTCTTATTAAGATCATTCTCAATCTACTCCACTCCTTCCTGCTTCCTCACTCTACCTTCCCTACCTCTCCACTCACTCCTTCTATTTACTGTGCCTTCTTGTAACATGCCCTAACTCTTTGCTCTTTATATTGTGTCTTGGCATAACTCCCCACTCTTTCTCTCTATGTGCTATGGTCTGTACTTTTTTCACTCTACCCACCAATGCATTCCCTTGGTAAAGTATTCTTCATAACTCTCTGAGAGTAACCTCTAAACACTTCTAAATACATAAAATAAATTTGAGGGTACGTGTGATGACGCTGAAATGAAGGTTTTACATTTATTAGCGCATAAACGTAGTGCCGCAATAATCAAGTGTGACTTTAACCGAACTAATAAAGATTGTACGGGGACAAATGTGCCCTCAGAGTAGTTCGCCAACATTTATAAGCGTGCTTTATATAACGTGATGTATTAGAATTGTACTAATCTGACATAACCGTAAACGTGTGCCATGATTTGCTTGTTTGAAATGTTTTAACTTAGCATAACTTTAGTGGAGGCTTCGGCCTAGTTGCCTTGTCTCACGGTTTAGATGCTCGTGTTTTTCTAATGTGCTAATAAAACGTGTATTATTGCTTGAAGCTGTACTTTTCCAGTGAGATCGGTTCACATGCTTATCTTTAAGGTTTCGTGCCAGCCTGGCATCTTCTTCTTTGCTCCAAGGTCAATCTGCAGGTGCAGACAATGGAAGCTCTGAATGTGAGTTAATTGGTAAAATATGTTGCAACTTACGTTCCCGACTCCAAGGATAATGTATGCCTAGGTAGAAGCTTGTGAATTGTTGTTTTTGATTGGACAATTTGAAGCCAACCTATGAACCCTCCAATGGAAGACCCTACTGGATTTGAACTGTTGTTTATTTAAACCTGGTGCACAAGAAGAAAGCAGCCATTACCCATCGGACATTATAGCCATTACAGGACATTGCAGCCATTACGAACTTTACCCGCCATTGGCCATTACAGGACATTGCAGCCATTATAGACATTACCCGCCATTATTGCCCATTGCAGCCATTATGGCCCATCTTGCAGACCTCGTCATTTTGCCATCTTCTACGATGCCAATTGATGTTCGACGCCATTTTGAATGAGACTTTGATGCTTTCTCTAATCGAGAGAAAGAGACTTTAAGTAATTCTCGCCCTAGAGACTTTAACTTCGATTTGCCCCTTTGCATAAAGTAGTAGTTTTGTCCTTTTATCTTGCCGCTGTGAGGCAATTGCCCCGTCCACCCTGCCCCTTTGCCCCCGTCCCATGCTGATCGAAACCGGTACCTGTGAGACGAAGACTTCCTTGAATGCTGATTGAATTTGGTAAATATGAAAGGAAAATGTACAATTGCATTGTGTTTCTTTTAGGTAACCAACTGATGATTTTTGATAAGAGCCCTAGTTAGGAGTTTTCCAAATCAATGTTGCTAAATTGTTTTTGCATGGAATCCCACATGCAGATGCTAATTTGAGGTTAGATGAGGATTCATTTGTCGCACGATGCAATTTGAGACCTTGTTATGCTGACTAATGTATGCAATTAGCTCATTGCAGATTATAGTTTTAGTGGTTTGCGTTGCTATCATCGAATGCATTGTTATTCAAATGCTGCATAGATTGCATCTTTTCCGTCGTTATGGACAGCTATTAATGTTCATTTACATATATCATTTGGTGTTGAGACACATTTATATCGTGCTAGCTTTGTTAATATAGGGAAATAAATTCACTAACTTTGAATAAACTGGTGTGGTTATTCATGGCCGGAAGGTCATGGTTCGCCGAAATGTTTTCTGGATTAATTGTGAAGTGTTATGTTGATCAGGGCATTGCTTATGTTCGTTATTGATTATTGATTTGATTAAATTGATTACTCTCGGGTGAAGAGAGCCCCACTTGGTCAAAAGATTCATCGACCTAAGAGCGTCCAAATACAGGTAATTTATTAGGTCGGAACGCTCTATCAGTAGATGGTAGCAGAGGACGGTTTCGCCCTTTGGGACCCCGCTCGAGAGGTAACGGTTTCGCCCTTTGGGACCCCGCTCGAGAGGTAATGGTTTCGCCCTTTGGGACCCCGCTCGAGAGGTAACGGTTGCGCTCTTTGAGACCCCACTCGAGAAGTATATGGTGTTGAATTAGATTTTCTTGGGTAAAACAGATTGAGAGAATGATGATGCCCTAAGTCCCCCGCGACTTTCCCGGGTTCTCGGAGCTTGCGAATGGAGAGAATGGAGGTGTGGAATCGGCGTTGGCGGTACTAGTGACGGTATGAGTGAAGTTAGGATTTTGCGCTTGCACAGCTTATTGCCGCAGATTGTTTGAAAAGGTTGCGAGGATTTTAGAGAATATCGGAGGTGCGACTCCGAGTGTGAGAGTAGGGAAGTCGTCGAACTTCATGTGCATGTGGCGCTTTGTGCAGAAAAAGGTCCACGTGGTTGTTGTTGTTGAGACGGGCCCTGCGAGGTCAAGAGACTCCGGAGTATGTTGAAAAGTGTATGAGACACTTGTTTTATGTTGTGGTCTGGTCGGATTAATAGGTTGACCGGGCGTGGTCAACGAGTCGGTACGTGTGTTAAGGGAGTGAAAGAAAACTTCGACTTCGGGCTTTGACAAATTCTAAGTGCACTAGAATAGATCATTGACAAGTTGAGAGCAGAGTCTGCGGGTCAGATTTGCTTGCGAAAGTGGGGACCGAGAAAGATGGAATAACTGCCGAGGCTAGTGAAAAATCCCTAAGGTCCTGAGGCGATTGTGTTACCCTTCCTGTAGTAAACCGACAGATCTGTTTTATTATTATTTGGTTGCTCGCGATACATGCTAGAAGTTGTTACGAGAGGAGCTGAGTGAAGGAGGACTAGCCGCGAGGCTTTGTCAGCCGCAGTGTGTGTGAGTGTGACGTCACTAGGAGCCGCGCTGGGATAGGTTGGTTGCAGAGAAGGGTCGCGCACGGATTGGACGCAGTCCGTGGGGCTCGATTGGAAGGGGAAAGGCAAGCGAAGAGTATTCCGGGAATTAAAGTCACTTATTGATTACAAATTTTGTGAAATAAAAGACGAGAAAATGAAATTTTTTAAAGCATTAAAGAGTGCGATGAAGGGGGAGTCTTACATTAAAGCGAGCGTAGGAGAGGAGACGCCACCCGAAGGTACACCAGCTTACATTGTAATGGAGGAAAGGGGGGTAGCTCCGTGCCTTTGGCTAAAGCAATGGCACAAGCTGACAGAGAGACATGGGAGCGCAGCGTTCCCGATCCATGGGACATTCAATATAAGGATCCTAGAGAATTTGAGATTCGCGATGTACGACATGAAGGTACCTCCAAGGCCAGCACAGTTTGAGGCTCTGGCGGTTTGGGAACTAATGGCTAGACAGCAACAGCAAAAGAAGTTCGAGACCAGGATAAGAAAGGTAGAAAAGACACTAGCAGACGCTAGGTGGGATAATGCACAGAAGGTGTGGAGGTCAGATATATTGCAGGGGATAAAATTGTTTCCCGCAATTGCTAAGGAAGAAGAGGCGACAGGCAAGAAAGCTACCTGTAAGACAAACAGGAGGTGTTCCAAAGATAGAGAGGAAGACGAGTCAGAGGATGAGGAGTTCATCATGCAATTGCTGAACGACCGTCCACCACCTTATGCAGAGAGTGAACAAGGTCCAAGTACCAGTTCTGCCCCTCCGGCACCGGTACAGAATAATGAAACTCCGAATTCAGAAACGCCATCGGGATCTAAGGACCCGAGTTTACTGTTCACCCCGCAGATACCGCAGGTTAGGAGAATATATCCAGATGTGCCTATATTGAAAACAGCAGAAAATTATCAGCCGCAGGTCCCAAGGTACTACAGCAGTGACAACAGTACGGGAATGATTCTAGATCCAACCGTAATGGGAGTACAGAATGGTTGCAACCCAACATTGGCACAAGCTGAATCGACCCAGTTTTTGATGCCTCAAAAGCAGATGCAGGGGGGAACCGCACATGCTCAGATGACGGGGGGTCAGACCGGCATGCCGGCAATGATGACCCATAGTGTGGGAATGAACATGCCTCAGAACCTGGGGAATGGACAGAACCCAGATGCGATATCCCTACCCATTACTGTAGGTCCACCGGTACCTTTGTACATTCAGCCTAACTCAGGTATGAGCGGTCAAGGATCAGTGGTGCAGAATGGGACGGAAAGGAGGTACATAGAAAACACTCCAGAGACAACTCCGATAGCGGCTCAGCCAACTGGATCTGGGTCCTTGATGGAGTTTAGTCCCATATGTGCTCAGTCAACAATGGTGAGGTCGAGTCCCCCACTGATGATACCGCTGTCATCGAACACTGAAAAGCTGCCGCAACCGTCAATGGCAGTCGATGTGAATGCTACTCTGATGGGGTTAAATGCGCAACAGCTAACACAGTGGTTCAACAGTCTGAATTCCACACAAAGCTCAGCCAGTGGGAAGGGAGAAGACTATCTGAATAGGGTAAGGTTGAACATGGAACCAGAAGAATTGGTGGAAGGGACTATGGGTGTGAATAGGTTAGAGTCCTACTCGGAAGAAGAGCTGAGGTATCTATGTCCCAGGATTACGAGAGAAGTGAACAAGGTACCTAGAAGGTTGCAAGAAATATCTGACAAAAACGGGGTTGAGATAGACAAGACAAAACACTTGAGCAGGAGCTATAGATTGGATTTCGGGACCACAGACTTTGAACACATGAGGTCAGCAGGCATGAAAACGCACCTTAGAGAATTGCTGCAGAGTGCACAAGTGTGGAGGTGATTAGACAAATGGGAAAGCAGATGGGCAAAGAAAAAGGAAAAGAGGAAAGACAGTGTCCCAGAGCACAAGGAGAAAAGACCACAGAGTAGTGATGCAATAACCATGTTACCAATGAGGGAGACAGCAGGGGGAAAATTAATACATGTACCGTGGCACAGAAGCGACATTCAGGCCCTCATTCTGACCCGTCAGATTACCGTTCCGCGGTCGAAAGACCGCGGCGGTAATTCTGACTTTCCCGCTGGGCTGGCGGGCGGTCGCCTTCAGACCGCCCGCCAGCCCAGCGGGAAAGAGGCTTCCACGATGAAGCCGGCTCGGAATCGAGCCGGCGGAGTGGAAGCTGTGCGACGGGTGCAGTTGCACCCGTCGCGTATTTCACTGTCTGCGCAGCAGACAGTGAAATACATGTAGGGGCCCTCTTACGGGGGCCCCTGCAATGCCCATGCCAGTGGCATGGGCACTGCAGGGGCCCCCAGGGGCCCCGCGACCCCCCCTACCGCCATCCGGATCCCGGCGGTCCGACCGCCGGGATCTGGATGGCGGTAGGGGGGGTCGGAATCCCCGCGGCGGTGCAGCAAGCTGCGCCGCCGCGGAGGATTCAATGGGGCGGCGGTACACTGGCGGGACCCCGCCAGTGGTGCCGGTCCGACCGCGGCTTTACCGCCGCGGTCGGAATCCCCATTGGAGCACCGCCGGCCTGTCGGCGGTGCTCCCGCGGTCCTCCGCCCTGGCGGTCAAAGACCGCCAGGGTCAGAATGACCACCTCAGTCTTTTACGGATGATTTTCCCAAACTGAGAGAGAAACCGATTGAATGGTATCAACAGACTGATAGGTTTGTGAAGCTTGCAAAATGTCTTTGGGAAGACCTGAACACCCTCTTTGAGATTGTGGTTCCGGCAGATTTGTGGGAAGACTGCAAAAGGGCTGTAGGTTGGCCGACAAGTGAACCAGAGAGAGACAGGGATACGGGTGCACCATCACCTATGGTAATGAGCTTGTACTATAAGGTGATTGAGCATTTGAAGACGAAGGTTCCCGCGAAAAATGTGGATTGGCAGAAGATTGATCGGACTGCCCAAGAGGCTAAAGAGTCGATTCATGGTTACTATGAGAGGTTGTTGAAGGCGTTCAAGAACTACAGTGGCACGGAAACAATAGAGGCGAAGGACATGCTTCATTTTGTGTTTAGATTTGTGGAAGGGCTGAGACCAGAGATAAGTCAGATGATAAAGACGCATTTGATTTGTTGGCAGTCGAAACCGATTGATGAGGTGTTGAATTATGCGAAATACTGTAGTGACGAAATTGAAGTGAAACAGAAAAGGTTGAAAGAGAAAGTGATGGTGATGCAGCTTTAAGCAGCTCAGACAGGTTTGCAAGGGTTGCAGGGGTTCCAACAGCAGATACCGCAGCCGCAGCCGCAGGGAAACATGGTGTTTCAGCCACAAGCGAGAGGCAGAGGCAGAGGAGGCTTTGGGAGTAATGGTCCGGATTTGAACACTGTTGTGATTCCGAATGGTGTGCAGGCAATGAAAAGGGTGATGCCGTGTCACGTGTGCGGAATCGTCGGACATTGGAAACGCGAATGCCCGATGGTGGTGCAGGAAGGTGCAGGTGTTGGTCAGCAAAACAATGATGTCAATGCATTCCAGACAATGAGGGGACCGAAAATGAGAGGTCCAAACCCAAATTTTCAGACCATAAATCAGCTGCAGGGATTACAGCCCATGCAGCCGCAGCAGATGCAGATGCCCCGTATGCAGATGACGCAAATGCAGCCAATGCAACAGCAGTTACCCATGGTACCTAATCAGCAAATGCAAATACCTTTGGCACCAGTGAGTCAGCAGCAAGTGATGGTTCCTCCACAGGTCTCGGGTCAGGTGATGAGTACAAATGGCACAGTACAACAGTTCCCACTACACAGTGAGAATGGAATAAACAATGTATGGGAGAGTGAAAGTTCAGATGAGGAGGGAAATTGTGTGCTTGCAGCATCCTTGGAAGTTGATCAAAAGGGTCCATATGTGGAGGGAAGAGTTATGGGTCATCGTGTTTCATTCTTGGTTGACACAGGAGCCACACGTTCAACTGTTAGGAGCATTGAAGTACCAAATTTGCCACTTTCAGGGAGAACAGTTCAAGTAGTGGGAGTAGCAAACAGGCACCTGACGAACCCAATCACAGATCCAGTACAAGTCAGAATTGGTAACTATCAAGGGTCACATAGTTTTGTGGTATGTGATTCAAGCCCGATAGCACTGTTAGGGAGAGACCTATTGTGCAAATTGGGATGTTCGATTATGTGTTCGAACGATGGAATTAGAATTCAGACGAGCAGTGATGGGGAAGAAGAGGACAGTGTAGAAGGGGATGAGATGGAAACTGTCGATGAAGAATATCCTCTGATTAACCTTCTTCCGATGATAACTGAAGCAGATATTCCAGCTGAATTACGGGAAACAGTCGGAAAGGAAGTGTGGGACATGACAGGAAAAGAGGTGGGATTGGTGAAAGGAGTGGAACCAGTGAAAGTGACCGTAAAACCCAATGTAACCTTTCCCCAGACCCCACAATATCATATGGCACAAGACACCCTCATGAAAGTCGCCCAACTCATTGACGAGTTTGTAAAACAGGGAGTACTGAAAGAAGTGTTAAGCAGTCCATGTAATTCACCAATCATGGGACTAATAAAGCCGAGTGGAAAGGTCCGAATAGTGCAGGACTTGAGGAAAATAAATGACATCATAGTTAAATGCTGCCCTGTAGTACCGAATCCAGCTGTGATAATGTTTCAAATTCCTTGCGATGCCGAGTGGTTCTCAGTCATCGACTTGTCACAAGCATTCTTTTCGGTGCCTCTTCATGAGGACAGCCAATTTCTCTTTTGTTTCAAATTCTTAGACAGAGTTTACAGTTGGTGTCGAATTCCTCAAGGGTTTTCTGAGTCACCGTCAATTTTCAATCAGATTCTAAAGAAAGACTTGGAAGCGTTAGAATTGCCATTCGAGTCAACCCTAGTACAGTACATTGATGACTTACTGATTGCATCTAAGACAGAAAGTGGCTGCACAGCCGACACCATTGCTCTACTGAACCATTTGGGAAGGAATGGACACAAGGTGTCTCCTTCAAAGTTGCAGTTCTTTCAGAAGAAAGTGAAATACTTGGGTCATCAAATAGAGAAAGGGTCACGGAGAATAATGAAGGAAAGAATAACAAGTGTACTTCAAATGAGTCCACCAAAGACGAGGAGGGAGGTGAGGAAGTTTTTGGGGATGGTGAGCTACTGTCGCCAGTGGATTCCCAACTTCTCAACTCTAGCAAAGCCTTTACTGAAACTGACCCAGAAGGATGCCTTGGATGAAATTGAGCTGAAAGGAGATGAGATGGATGCTTTTATTGAATTGAAAGAATGCATGTGCAGGGCTCCAGCTTTAGGTATGCCTGATTACACAAAGCCTTTCACATTGTTTTGTCATGAACGTGATGCATGTTCTTTGTCTGTCTTGACCCAAGCCCATGGTGGCATAAACAGACCAGTAGCGTATTTTTCAGCTACTTTGGATCCGGTCACAGCAGCACTGCCAGGGTGTTTGCAGCAGTTGGTATCAGCCTCACTCAGAGTGAAGGAATAGTGATGGGACACCCGTTAACAGTCATGGTCCCTCACTCAGTTGAGATACTTTTGACCCGCTCCCGAACGCAACACATGACTGGAGCAAGACTCACAAGGTATGAAACAATAATTCTGGGCTCACCGAATGTGCAGCTGAAAAGGTGCACTATGTTGAATCCAGCAACCTTGCTTCCCGGTGAAAATGCTGAAATTGAGAACGCTGAAGACGTCGAGCACGACTGCCTTCAGGTGACTGAATTTTGCACAAAACCCCGACCTGACATTAAGGATACTAAGCTTGATGAAAATTATCAAATTGTTTTTGTTGATGGGTCATGTTTAAGAGATGCATTGGGAATATTGAAAGCAGGATATGCTGTATGTACTGTAACAGGTGTCTTGGAAGCGTCCTGGCTTCAAGGAGTCTATTCCGCACAAGTAGCAGAGCTTGTAGCCCTTACAAGAGCATGCCAACTGTCTACATTGATGAAGGTTACCATTTACACTGATAGTCAGTACGGGTTTGGAATTGTGCACGACTTTGGGCAACTATGGTCACAGAGAGGTTTCCTGACCTCTTCAGGGTCCCCAGTGAAAAACGGGGAGAGAATAAGGGAATTGTTACACGCCATTCAGATGCCAGCCGAAATTGCAGTGGTAAAGTGTAGTGCTCATACAAAAAGACAGGACTATGTTTCCCTGGGAAATGCATATGCGGATCAGGTCGCAAGATTTTGTGCCTTGAACTGTATATTGCTCAGGGATGAATGGAATTTGATAAGTGAGCCAGAGCTCGAACCAGCTGAAGCATTTGCCTTGAAGGTCGTGGATACAATGGATGAACTAAAAGCATTACAGAATAGCGTCAGGGAGGATGAAAGAGTTTCCTGGATTAAGTCACAATGTACAAGGAGACCAGATGAGTTATGGGTTTCAAATGAAGGAAAATTTGTTTTACCAAATAGTCTCTTATCGCAGCTAGCGCGGTTCTATCATGGGCAGGCTCACCTAGGGAGAGACGCCATGATAAGATTGTTCAAAACTGATTGGTTTAACCCCAGATTCCGTCAAGTTGCGGAAGCAGTTTGCCATCGTTGTGTCATTTGTCAGCAGATGAACCCAGGAAAGGGAACGGTTGTGAACGTGAGCCACATTGGCAGGGCGGGTGGCCCGTTCAGCAGAATGCAGATGGACTTTATTGAGATGCCTGTGCATGGAGGTCTGAAGTATGTGTTGGTGATTGTGTGCATTTTTAGTCACTGGATTGAAGCATACCCCACACGTAGAAATGACAGCCTTACAGTTGCAAAACTATTGTTGAGGGAGTTGATACCACGGTTCGGATTCCCGATCTCTTTAGAATCAGATAGAGGAAGTCACTTCAATAACGAGGTGATAAAGTTACTTTGCGCAGCGCTGAACATTGAGCAAAAACTGCATTGTAGCTATCGCCCTGAGGCCTCAGGACTGGTGGAACAAATGAATGGTACACTGAAATCAAGAATGGCGAAAATATGTGCATCGACAAATTTGAAATGGCCTGACGCATTGCCTTTGGTGTTAATGTCAATGAGAAACACCCCTGACAGAAAGACTGGATTGTCCCCGCACGAAATTCTCATGGGCAGGGCCATGAGACTTCCTGCAGTTCCCGCAAACGCGCTTTTGAATATTACAGATGATATGGTGTTAGACTACTGCAAAGGTCTGGCTGACGTGGTTCGCTCTTTCTCTCACCAGGTGGAAGCAACCACCTTGCCACCGATCCAAGGTCCAGGACACACACTGAAAGCAGGTGACTGGGTCGTGATAAAGAAGCAAGTGAGGAAGTCGTGTCTGGAACCCCGTTGGAAAGGCCCTTTCCAAGTGATCCTGACGACCACTACCGCTGTGAAGTGTGCGGGAGTTCCCAACTGGATCCACGCCAGTCATACAAAGAAAGTGTTGTGTCCCACAGATGAGGAAGTTGAAGCGCTGAAACTGCCAGTATCTGATAACAAAGTGCCGAGCGCTGAGACAGAGCAAAACAGAACTAGAAGCGAACAGGCAGAAATAGAGGAGAGAGAAATATTCTCTGAGGATGAAACAACCGATTCACTTGGGGAAGACCAAGGAGAAACCTCAGACAGCGACGAAGCAGCTGAGGGTAACAAAGAGCCTGAAGCAGCTGAAAGTGACAAAGAGCCTGAAGAAAGTAACAGTGACAAAGGGTTCGAAAGAGGTGAAGAAGCAGGAGAGCCTGATCAGAGGAGGGCTTTCCCAGAAGCAGACGGTACAGAAAGAGAAAAGGAAAACCTGATTGACTCCCCAGAAGGAGGGGACAAGGCAGAACAGAACGAAACTGTCCAAACTTCTTCAGAAGAGATCGCAGGTCCATCAAGTGGACACAGTGCAAAGAGAAGACCAAGTATATCACCAGTAAAACTAAGAACTAGAGAAACGTTGAACGACAGTGAAGGGCCAAGAGTGAAAGAGAAAAGAAAGGAAGTGTCTGTCGTGGTACCAACATCAAGTGAAGAAAAAGACTTGGCCAAAGAGGAAAGTACCAGTGAGGCAGAATCAAAGAGAGATGCAAAATTGAAAAGGAAAAGGATACCAAACAGGAGATATTCCGGTCCAGAATGGGCATATGTAGTCAATGACGATTGGACCGACGAATTTGTATCTCTTAGCCTCGAAAACGAAGAAGAAGAGATACCAATAGAAAAGAAAAGCTTTATGGACACTATTGACTGAAAAACTGATAAATGACATTGCTTGCTATAATCTAACGTGATACAACCAGCTGAGACATTGCTAAACCGGATGAGACATTTGCTAACTTGATAAGACTTTGATAACCTGATTGACTCTTAAACCCGATTTGAGACAACGTTGCTAACTGAAAAAAAAAAAAAAAAAAAAAAAAAAAGACTGAGTTATTGCCTAATTGAGACAAATGCTGCTAACCGATAAGTGACTGGGCTCCTGAAGAAAACTGTGTGAACATTGCGTTCGTTCAGCTTTGTAACTAATTGCTAAATCGTTTCTTTATAGGTGCTTCTTGCTCTCTGATTCTATACAGATCATGACTAAGTACGCTACACAAAACAGTAGAGTGAAATATTGTAAATATGCGTGTATAGGCTTGATAACTGCATGTGTACTAATAATAATGGCAATAGTGCTTGCAACGCGTGGGAAGGGTGAGAATGAGAAAATTGATGCTTCTACTTCTGCTCCTGTTACTGTCACTGAACTAACCGCATTGAAAAGACTAGAATTAGATGAGAGACACTTGCATGATAAGAAGGAACTTTCATATAATGTTTTCTATCGCCTACTAACAGAATATGTTGAGACTATGGATGCGAAAGATTGTTATGTGTGTACACAGATACCGACATCGGTAACGGAAGGGGTGACTTATCACCACATGCCTCTTACATATGGGATTACATGTAGTTTAGTAACTTCTAGATTTTATGGTCAAACTAACATATAGTATTTTTACTCAAATTATGATGTTACATTTGCATATGTTCCTATAATAACGCAGCTAAGCCAGATTGCTAAAGATTGGGATGCTAAAATAATGAGGGAATTTTTCGAGCCAATGCAACCTTTTGAAACAGCTCACGCTCATAGGGAAAACCTTACCTGCTCCCTCTCTGCAGTAGAAATAAGCTTTTTAGATCGCACAGATGATAGAAGGGCACAAATGAATGCGAAATTAGAAAAAGAGCTAAGTAAGAGGACTTCAGTAGATAATTATGCTTTTGCAGCAATAAAAACACAAGGAAAAATAGCTTTAGACGCTTGGCATGTAGGGAAATTTTGTATATATCGAGGTGAATCTTATTATGATAACATTTTCGTAGGAGCGAGTGAATGTAAACATACGTTTATCTTTAAGGCCAAATGGACATTCATGCTGAACGGACTTGACCCTGTCATACCTGGTGTATATTACATTTGCGGGCATAATGCCTATTATCGTCTTCCAAAGGGATGGTGGGGGAGATGTTATTTGGGTATAGTGTTCCCAAAGGTTTATCAACTGGATGACCTATCGGTGATTCCAAAGACGCCTGGATCTCATCGTATCCAGAAAAGAGAGACCGCAGCTGCTGTGGTAGGAGATATATTTGGAGCCATGATTCCTTCATTGGGAGTTGTGTTGAATTCCATCAAAATAAGAAAGTTGTCTACTATAGTGGATAACATGTTGACAAAGTTTTCAGGTGCTATAATCCTGATGGATGCTGAACTTGCAGCAGAAAGAGCTATGACTCTTCAAAACAGGCTTGCCCTAGACATTCTTTTAGCAAAGGATGGCGGCGTTTGCAAAATGCTTGGTGCGCGTCACTGTTGCACGTATATACCAGACAACAGTGTGAAAATTAAAACAATGCTTGAAATCTAACAAAAGAGAGTGCAGACTTGAAGGAATTGAAAGAACCAGGAGTTTGGGAGAAGGTTGGAAAGGGAATTGCTTCAGTGGGAAATTGGCTTGGTGGCATTTGGAATGGAATATTACTAAAAATAATACAGGGAATAGTAATAGTACTAATTTGTATCCTTGGGATTTGGGGAATAAAGAGGGGAATATTAATGATGATGGAAAGAATTAAAAGAAGTAAGGAAGAGAAAAGATGAAAAGAATGGCAGAAGAATACAAGGCAAGAACAAGGGGAACTAAAAGGCAAAGAGAACTGACAGAATTTTAATGGAATACAATTTGTGGGAATGGTTTTGTGTGATGACAAGTAGTCATCAGAGGAGGGATTGATGACGCTGAAATGAAGGTTTTACATTTATTAGCGCATAAACGTAGTGCCGCAATAATCAAGTGTGACTTTAACCGAACTAATATAGATTGTACAGGGACAAATGTGCCCTCAGAGTAGTTCGCCAACATTTATAAGCGTGCTTTATATAACGTGATGTATTAGAATTGTACTAATCTGACATAACCGTAAACGTGTGCCATGATTTGCTTGTTTGAAATGTTTTAACTTAGCATAACTTTAGTGGAGGCTTCGGCCTAGTTGCCTTGTCTCACGGTTTAGATACTCGTGTTTTTCTAATGTGCTAATAAAACGTGTATTCTTGCTTGAAGCTGTACTTTTCCAGTGAGATCGGTTCACATGCTTATCTTTAAGGTTTCGTGCCAGCCTGGCATCTTCTTCTTTGCTCCAAGGTCAATCTGCAGGTGCAGACAATGGAAGCTCTGAATGTGAGTTAATTGGTAAAATATGTTGCAACTTACGTTCCCGACTCCAAGGATAATGTATGCCTAGGTAGAAGCTTGTGAATTGTTGTTTTTGATTGGACAATTTGAAGCCAACCTATGAACCCTCCAATGGAAGACCCTACTGGATTTGAACTGTTGTTTATTTAAACCTGGTGCACAAGAAGAAAGCAGCCATTACCCATCGGACATTATAGCCATTACAGGACATTGCAGCCATTACGAACTTTACCCGCCATTGGCCATTACAGGACATTGCAGCCATTATAGACATTACCCGCCATTATTGCCCATTGCAGCCATTATGGCCCATCTTGCAGACCTCGTCATTTTGCCATCTTCTACGATGCCAATTGATGTTCGACGCCATTTTGAATGAGACTTTGATGCTTTCTCTAATCGAGAGAAAGAGACTTTAAGTAATTCTCGCCCTAGAGACTTTAACTTCGATTTGCCCCTTTGCATAAAGTAGTAGTTTTGTCCTTTTATCTTGCCGCTGTGAGGCAATTGCCCCTTCCACCCTGCCCCTTTGCCCCCGTCCCATGCTGATCGAAACCGGTACCTGTGAGACGAAGACTTCCTTGAATGCTGATTGAATTTGGTAAATATGAAAGGAAAATGTACAATTGCATTGTGTTTCTTTTAGGTAACCAACTGCTGATTTTTGATAAGAGCCCTAGTTAGGAGTTTTCCAAATCAATGTTGCTAAATTGTTTTTGCATGGAATCCCACATGCAGATGCTAATTTGAGGTTAGATGAGGATTCATTTGTCGCACGATGCAATTTGAGACCTTGTTATGCTGACTAATGTATGCAATTAGCTCATTACAGATTATAGTTTTAGTGGTTTGCGTTGCTATCATCGAATGCATTGTTATTCAAATGCTGCATAGATTGCATCTTTTCCGTCGTTATGGACAGCTATTAATGTTCATTTACATATATCATTTGGTGTTGAGACACATTTATATCGTGCTAGCTTTGTTAATATAGGGAAATAAATTCACTAACTTTGAATAAACTGGTGTGGTTATTCATGGCCGGAAGGTCATGGTTCGCCGAAATGTTTTCTGGATTAATTGTGAAGTGTTATGTTGATCAGGGCATTGCTTATGTTCGTTATTGATTATTGATTTGATTAAATTGATTACTCTCGGGTGAAGAGAGCCCCACTTGGTCAAAAGATTCATCGACCTAAGAGCGTCCAAATACAGGTAATTTATTAGGTCGGAACGCTCTATCACGTGCCACACTGCTATGCCCTCCTCTGTCCAGTGATAGAAGACACATAAGCAGCATCCCCTCCACCATGCTCAAGTTTGCATATGCTGAGTGCATTTCTTTAGTTTCCAATCACAATCTTAGAGATGCCACACAGTAGCAGTCATCAAATCAATGACAGATAAGTGGAATGAGAGAGGGCTGAATTTTACTAAAAAAACTCAATTCACAAGAAGTATTACGTGAACATACAAGAAAGAAACACCGGACTGACTTTAACCAGCCCTAATTTATAAATCAAGACACAACAGAGAAGTGAGTTAGGTGTGGGTAATGTCTTAATGTCCTCATTTTGACTATGGAGTCCATCTCTCATTCCTTCTTTAATCTGCACAAGCGAGCCACTGTGTAAATCCCACACCTCTCTTTCATCTTCTTCTCCAAGATAAATTCTCAGAGGGTCAAGAATGCGCCTCACATTGTGTTTTAAGACTTCTTACTGATCATGTCTCTTTATGAAACTCTCGTAATTTATGAGGGATTTCGGTCATCTTCCTTCCAAAGTCAGGTTCTATGGTTATGTACCAGCATCTACAAGAGCGCTGTGTTTCTATTTCAACAGCAATGGATGGGTACCTATCCGCTTGGGGGGTTGCCTATACCAATGATCCCTTGGAAGTCACTCAGGTACCATATTTTTGGTGGGTGCGTGAGTGATTGTCCAAGGTATGTTGTCTTCTCATCATATTCCCACAAACTTGACTACCTGGTAGAGACCTAGCAAGCATATGAGCTCCCTTGCCCCAGCTGAGTTTTAAAAAAGACAATGTTATTAATTAGGGTAGTGGGCCTGCTATGCCCCTAGCACCAACATTATAACTGGGGACTCTATTCCATATGATTTCCAGGTACCACTTTTAGATTACAGCTCCAATACAGTCACAAAGACAGGGGTAGAGCAGTCACAGGTGTGACATCTTGAAGAATGAGGGATTCTCTAACAGTTGGTCAGAAGACCTGACATAGTTACAGGTGGTTCTATCACATGAAATGTCTAGTAAAAACGTGAAAAGTGGTTGAAAGCATATATTTTACAACATTATTGAACATTTTAGCAAAAAGAAAATGGCTGGTGTTAAAATGAAAGTGCTTCAATTAATATACAGCTATTGTAGGTAGTTATAAGATCGCACCAGGGTGACATTTATACTGTACATAAAACAATTCCAATTCATTGGCCCTTTCATCTGTCCATGGGCCCTCTCTGCCTAGCGGGGTACAGCACAGATCTGAAATGGGTGAGGCTGCAGTATGGATCTTAAAATAGGGTCCATGTTCACATTCTTCACCACTTCAGGAAGCTTGAATGTGAAGACCTGGAGGAGGCTTGTGAAGAAGATGAAGATCTCGATCCTGGCCAGCAGCTCCCCCAAACACACACGGGATCCTGCAAGAGGTAGACAGCTGCAGTCACATCTCTTACAACAGTCACATGCAAGGTTTACAAAATCTGTGATATTATGGGAAAAAGAACGCTCATGGTGTGGGGGTGGTATTGGTGCATGGGAGCTCAGAGGGGGGAGTTTATAGTGCTATAACTCCAAACAGCTTTGAAAGCAGTGAGGAATCCCTCTACACAGTGCAATTACTTCTCATAACGTCTTTGAATGCAGGGAGACATCTCCCTATATGTACATTTTGGCCCAGATTACCTTTGAAGTTGTGTCAGGATGCATCACTTTTGTGGCACAGCCCCAACACAAGATCCTTTTTGCTACTTACGAAGCCATGCAAAGCTGATTTGTGTGGTTTAGTAAATACAAAGTAAATCAAGAAGCGCATAGTGCTGACTTTTCCTACATTGTGTAAGGTTGGCGTTCCATGGGTGGATAATGGGTGTTCCCTTGCATCCACCCATGTATTTTGACACAAACCCAGACTTACAAAGACTGTAAACCTGAGTTTACATCTAAATGGTGCACCTTCCTGACAGAGGCATAACCAGGAGAAGTGTCTTTAATTCTCTACGTTACTTCCCTTTTAGAAATGTGCTGCATTCTGCAGCACACATGGAAAGAGGAATGTGCCTCAAAGGATTTTTTTGGGTGCAGGAAAGTATGCCGTCCTGCACAAAAACAATCCTACTTATACTACAGGCACTTTTGCACCATTGTGGAAGGGTGTCAGTGTTAGGTCTAGGCAGCCTCAAGTGTGCCAGTGCAGTCAGAGAGCTATATATCTTAGTAGATATAGCGCTGTTAAGGGCTTTCCCCTTCATGCAACACAACACAGCAACTTGTTTGCCATCCTCTGTCATGTGAACTTTCAATAAACATTGCCTATGTATGTAATTTCCATTGTTTCACTGTACTTAAGAGTGACATGCTACAGCAAATGCATGACACTTCGAGTGGCACTTTTTTTTTATTCTATGTGTAATACACTTTCAAAATAATGACTTGCATTGCCACAGTGCTTTCTCACTCGCAGCCTGGGACCGAGTGGCACTATGCATACAAAAGTCCCTATTCCCCACTTCACCACACAAGATGTAATTCTGTTTTTTTTCTGTTAATACACACAGACATTTGCACAGATGGCATTAACCCAGTGAGGTTTCACAAAGTAAAGTACACAGTGATTTTTTGCTCATTTTATGGCAGTTTATCATATGCTGTGTTTAATATAATTTCAAAGAATTCTCTTGCATATTCACTGGGACTAGTAGCTCTATAAATGCAGAAGTCAGTAACACCCCCACCATCCCATGGTCAACAAGATTCAGTTACTTTACTTTCTGGTTATAAAGGCACATGGAGATCTCCAGTGGTTACATTAACTAATGATGTTACTCTAAAAGACTAATATCTGTCAAGTTTTGACATTGCTTATATGTGACATTTCCATTGTTTCAGTGTACTTATGACAGTCTACAGCAAATGAGTAACACTTTCAGTGACACTCTTTATTTTGAAAATGGTGACTTGAAAAGCCAAAGTGCTTTCTCAGTCGTAGGCTTGGATCTCTTACCACTGTAAATAGACACATCACTATTCCCCAATGCACCGAGTAGGATGAAATTCTGTTTTTTTCTGTTAACACACACAGACATCTGCAGAGATGGTATTAACCACGTGAAGTTTCACAAAGTAAAGGACTGCATTTTCCAACTAGGCCAGGTTATGAATCAGTACTTTTTTGCTCATTTTATGGCAAGTTATTAAATGCAGTGTTTTATGCATTTTTATTTTTTTTAAAGTTCCCTTTGCATATTCACTGGGCCTTCACTCAAATGCTGGGACCTCGTAGCTCTATAAATACAGAAGTCAGTAACTTCGTCCCTCCTCCCTCGCGTCAACCAGGATTCAGGGCCAGATGTATCAAACATTTTTGCGATCACAAACGTCCCAATGGGCCGCTTGCGATCGCAAAAATGCATTTTGTTATGTAACAAGTCCACTTTGCGATTCGGTAACTTGTTAGCGAATCGCAAATTGGATTTGCGACTACATACCGATTTGGTATTAGGCAGGGGAGCGTCAAAGGCGTCCCTTCCTAATACTGAATTGCAGGGGTATGTATGATTGATTTGTGACCGTGAATGCGGTCGCAAAATAATCGCAGGTACCAACAATTTAATTCGCAAAGGGGGAGGGGTCCCCAAGAGACTGCATGCGAAAACGTTTTTTAAGAGCAGGCAGTGGTCCCACGGGCCATTGCCTACTCTTAAAAAATGAAAAGAAAACTTTTAATTTTTCTTTTTTAAACGCATCCTGCTTTCCTTTAAGGACATTTTTTAAAAAAGATTGTTTTATTGAAAAGCAATCACAGACATGGTCGTCTGCTGAGCCCAGCAGGCTACCATCCCTGTGATTGTAGTCATTCGCAATGGCTTGCAAATTGCGGCATACCTCATGAATATTAATGAGGTAGGCCCATTAGCGAGCCCTTGTGACTCGCAGTATGAAAGTCCTGGAGTTTCACATTCCAATAGCGATTACTTAATTGCGATTTGCAAAACATCGCAATTAGATAATCGCTATTGTAAAGAATGAGACATATGGCCCTAAGTTCTTTGACTTTCTGGTTAGAAGTGTGCATGGAGATCTGCCGGGGTTGCATTAAAAATCTCGTTTCTGTAAAGACTGCATTTCCTGCCAACTACTTTAACTTGGGTTTATCAATAATGGGCAGCTTTTTTTCTTTTTTTATAAACAGTTTCTTGAAGGTGAAGGCCACAAGGCAAGTCTATTCTCTTGTCTCCTTGGTCCTGATGGTGATTACGGATTCTCGCTGTCTGAACGTGTTCTGACGAAGAGGCCAGATGCCTGCCTCTGTGGTGGCTGCTGCTGAAGGCTCTGGTCTTTCGTCTCCCGTCCGGCCTCTAAGTTTCTCCAGTAGTCACAAGTGAATCATGACTGTGGGCAGTCTCACTGTTGGTTATGGCTAGCAGTAGCGTGGCGAGTGTGCCATTGGCCCTAGTGCAGATAATGAAATGGGCCCCCTGGCTGCTATTTGAAACATAAAGTACAGCAATAATCAGTCTTCAGTGAGCCCCTCATGCCTCTAGGCCCCAGTGCACTGCACCTGTTACACCAATGGAAGCTACGCCTCTGCTGGCCAGGGTAGACAGTAGTGGTTTTAATATCTGTCCTGGGAGGCTGTTGAGGAGACAGAAAGAGTCGAGATGGAAGCTCAGCTACCAGATTAAACAAGCATTGACAAAGCAAATAGGTTTTGCCTAAGGAAAAAATTATTGTCTTTGTCAACATTTTTTTAAATATATTGGGCAGCAGTACGAGCTCAAGTTTAACAACACCTTTTGATATACATCCATGTGCACATGTGTATGTTACAGAGTGTAACTAAAAACCGAATGCTGCATGTTTCATGGCTGTACAGGTATGTCCAGTGCCACAGTGCATCACGAGTCTTGACCTTTCTGTGGATTTTGTTATTCGGGGTATGTTACTGCCACACAGATTATTGGCAAGAGCAACCTGGATGAGCGCTCGTGACCCTCTGAAATTGCTCACGAAAAATAACTGAATTGTTCCAGTTTGGCAATGTAATTCGTTAGATCATGCAGTGACGATTTGCATTTCTGGCTGCTGTTTACAGAAGCAGCAGCATCCTTTATAGACAAAAGAATGCGCCAATTGTTTTTTCAGAGCACGTAAAATAAATGTAGCTGTGCCACGGGCACATATCAAGTATCAAAAGGGTGTTGCATTTTTTTGCTAGTCAAAAAATTAATAAAAAGGAACGGAATTCTCAGCTGTCATACGTGCATTAAGAGACAGAAATATTTAACATATGGCAGACCGGTGCTAAATTTGAGTCGGTGGTTGCCAATGGGGGGCACCGGCGCTTATTCTTGTGAGTTGGCACTTATTTCTCCACATCAGAAGTTCCTGAGACCAAGTAGGGAAAACAAAAAAAAAACGAAAAACGGAGGAAGAGAAAAACAGAAAATGTGTCGCCAAGGAAGAAATCAGATGCTTGTAAAAGTGAGATAAAGTAGCTGTAAACCGAAGAGGCCTGAAGTGAATTCGGGACTGCGCAACCTTGCTATTTGCGCTCTGCGGCCAGGACCTGCATTGTCCAATAGGGTCAGAGCTGCCTGAAACCGGATTGAGGCGCTTCTGGTCACCCTACATTACAAAGTTATAGCAATCCTTCGCATACTGGCCAGTGTGCACCGTGCTGAAGGATTGTAATGCCCCACAAGCCGTGCTTCGTGGTCTGCTGGCCTGAAAGCCTCCTTACTGTCATGTAGTCAGGCCTGCACGGTCAGCAGGTAGCAATAAATGTGAATAGATTCACCACGTTCATAAATCACTCATTTCCTCCATCGCTATAAACTATGGGATGGGAAAAAGAGCCTGACTAGTGATGGGGGGGGGGGAGGTCGAGGGGGGATGGAGGAAACAGTGCGAAGAGACAGGTGAAAAGGCTAGCCGACAGAGGACAGGCGGATTTAGAGAGAAGGGGAGAGTGAAGTGGGGCGCAGAGTGTCGCAGGAAGGTCAAACTGCAATAGAAAGCAGGAGGAGGAGGATGGAAGGGTGGATCAAAACACAATGCAGAGTCAGAGAGGAGTGCAGGGCTGAAGGAGAGAGACTGCAGGCACAGGCACTCTCAGTGCATGTGCAAAAGTAAATAAGAAAATAGTACCTGCTGGCTAGAGGATGGACACTGACTGCAGGAAGCAGTACTTGGTCCAAGCTTTACAGTATGGATGAAAAATCCAAAGTGTAGGAGGAGGCCAGAGGCCAGGAAGAGCTGCGAGTCTGGAAAAATACAATGTCTTTCTGGACAAATCATTGGCTCACTCTGAGTTGTCACAGTAGGATCACACCTTGCAGAAAACAACAGTCAAGGCGCATCCCAGATTCATGTGCTGCAGAGACACAGTGGGGGTCATTATGACCAAAATGGTCTGAGTTAATGTGGCAGTAGTACCGCCACATTATGACATTGGCGGGTTGGCTGAAACCAATCCACCAATGTACCACTCCGACCGCCATGGCGGTAGCAGCCGCTGGGCTGGAGATAACAATTGTGCCACTAGCGGTATCATGACCCTGCCTATCGCCATGGTTTTCGTGGCGTTCGTAATGCCATGAAAACCATGGCGGTAGGCCCTATCAGTGACAGGGAATGCCTTCCCCGTCACTGATATACTGAATAAACTGGTTTTGAGTTGGACATGGGAATAACTGAAATGCTGTACAGGGGAATCCTACTATGGCTTCGATTATGATACGACTGGCAACTATGTCAGAAATGGCATTGCGATCACAATTACTGCCAGTGATTTCCTCTGCATTTATAGTATGAGCTGCAGAATTGAGAGATAATCATTTAAAACATGGTTGCTGCTTGTTATTGTTACACCTACACGAGACACTGACAAAAGAACAGTAAGGTGTGTGAGATTGTTCTCGACTTGGTTGTGATGCCTTTCCTGTTCTGCATGGAACTGTTGGCTCAAACTATGAGAGTTTTTCACCAAACTTCAAATACATTTCTAGTTTAGTCTATACACAATCACTGGGCAGCATTCGTTTAGAATTTGTATTAATTTCAGATAATTCTAAAATTTTAAAATTCTAAAATTCATCAATAAATTATACTATGAACTTCACATCTAGAACCTTCTGTATCTCACATTAGCAGAGCTTTAACACATGTGAAAACCAGACATCAATAATTTGTGACGACTTGCATTCCTATAAAGCTCCTACATATTACGTGCTGCAGTCATCATTATTCAAGGTTGTTCCAACTATCTACAGTTACAAAAACCTAGATTGCAAAATTCAAAAAAACTTCACCTGTCAACACTGATTCGACTCGTACTTCATTGATGACCTTCATCAGGACAAGGAAAGAGTTTGTATATCCCAGACTATCAAAACTCAAAACTTTATCATCTTGATCTAGGGTGATTATTTTCTTTGAACGTGTATAAAATTGCGGAAGAAACATATATTTTTACAGCTATGTTAATTCTTTTCTACAAAGACGCATGGACCTTACGTGTGGTAAATCATTTCACAAAACAAATTTACAAACATCCCTATCGATGGTGTCAACCAACCAGCACACAAGGGACTTTTCTATCACCAAGGAATTAGGGGATGTAGTCTAGAATATTGTCAAAAATCGTATGATTAGAGCAAGATAAATAATCTGTGTCCCAATTATTATCCATTACTACAGATATTCTAGTGCCTAATTATTTCCCTCACTAATGGACAAATATTAACCATTTTAAATTGATTTTTTTTAAATTGTAAAAAAAAACTTTTGAAAGCACTATTTCCCTACATTGCGCCACACTGATTTTCGTGTTTTCGTAATAATGTATTTTGAATACATTTGATTTAAGCTCATTCTCCTCCAGTTAAAGAATTGCGGAAACAAAGAGACATCATATAATTCACAAAAGGAAAGACATTTGATCAAGAACGCCTCTAGAAAGATTAGAATGTCTTAATGGTAAAGGATCTCGAACCACACATATTCTAGGCTGGCTTTCGAGAAGAAATTTGGCACTGCTACAGAAATGAGAGATCTGATACAGGAACAGAGAAAGGTAGATGGGATGTGTGGATTTGTGAGAGGGGGGCCCCACCACAAATAGATCACTGTATATGTTCCTAATAAATATCTTATGAAAAAGCTCAGTGACCAAGACTTTGGAGTATCAACGTCTGAACCCCAGAACCATGAGTCCTGGAAGAGACCACAAATAGAAGAGGCCCTGGAACGTGGCAGTCCAAAGGCACTCTCAGTAACAGGACTGTCATGTTACAACCTTTCTCCAAATCTCTCCCTAAATCTTTGCACAGCAGAGCTATCTCCCCACTTACACAGCCTGGGCACTTTATGCAATGAGAATCAAATGCTAAAGTTAATTTAGCACCATTTCTACAAGGTAATCCCAACATTTAAAAGAAGGACTTGCACAACGGAACTATTGTTAATATCATTTCATGTGGTCAGACCTATCTTTATGTAAAAACCTGTATGTACTGATTAACGACTTGGCTGCTAAGCCTTTTCACTCTAGAATCTTTTTTTGGTTATTTGGTGTGGTTTGTGCATAGGCCTCCCTAACTTTTCATCCACATAAGGTATCGAAGCCAAATTTGCATCCGTGTATTTCTAGCCTCATGGAGAATCTAAAGGTACCCATGGTTTACGTGGTCCCCTGGGTACTGAGAAACAGGCAAAATATGGCTAAATTGGGGATGTTGGGAAAAAATAGAAAACACTTCTCCACAAAAAAGTGTCTATTTTGTTTCTAAAAATGGCATCAACGATTGGTTTGCTATGCTAAAGTCACAATTTTTAAAGCTCTCAGGACCATGCACAGCAGAACCCAAAACAATGTCACTACATTTTTGTAATTTTTTCAAAGCGGTAGACCATTGTTCGTAATTTGTGTGCTTTCAGCCTACTTCCAGTTGGTGGTAAAAACAGGGGTGAAACCCATAGATGATGTCTGAAAATTAGACGAAATTCTAAGCAAGGGGTCATCTGTGTAGATCCCTCAAGGTTTACCCAAAAAAACTAACTATTGAAATGAAAAAAATATTTTAAATGAATAGAAAAAAGTCCATGTTTGTCAATGTTTTCATTTGTAACTTCTTGTCATAATGGCAAATGTACAAAACAATACACCATTATGTCCACTAGACCCTTCAGTTTTTGGGGAGATGTATATTTTGTAGATTTTCCAACAGCCTAAAGTACCCAAAGTCAAAAACTGAACTGCACCTTACAATGGATTTTTGATGTGTAACAAGTATAGGGCAATTAAAATGAACACTGAAAATGGTTATCAAGTAACCTTATGTAGTTCTGAAATAGACACCAGATACTGAGTTTAGGAGAAGTGCTTGTTTGTAGATCTCTGAATTTTTGGGTACCCATACTGGTACTTGAGTCAGAAAGCATTTTCCAAAATGCCTTCACTTTCTTACATTTGGAAGGCACAAATGCAGGGAAATACAATTGGTAATAACAAATGTTCTAATATTCTGTACTCCCATCTGTCTGCTGATACAAATGGTGGCTCACTTGTGTGGGTAGGCCTAGTGCCTGTGACAGCAATGGGCCAAGATCACAGCATGGATAAATCACATTTTCCACTGAAACCTGACCCTTTTTTTGCAAAGTGGCTAGCTATGGATTTTGGGCCCTAGCTCACCCAGCACCTAGGAAAACATAGCAAATCTGTACATTTTTTGAAAACCAGACACCTAGGGGAGGGCTGACTTGTGTTACTTTCACCAGGTGTGCCTACACAAAACCCCTTGCAAACCTCACATTGTGATGAAAAGCACACATTTTCCGCACATTTCTGTTAGAAAACCTCTGGAATCTGTGGGGAGTCACAAAGTATCCCACTAAAGTCAGTACCTCACTTATGTGGGTAGGGCTCCTGCCTACAATAGGAAAGGCCCCAAAATGTAACATGGACTCATCACATTTTTCCACTGAAAACTGACCCTTTTTTGCAATGTGGCTAGCTGTGAATTTTGGGCCCTAGCTCATTTGGCACCAAAGGAAACCTAGCAAACCTACACACTTTTGGAAGCTAGATACCTTGGAAAACCAGGGTGGACTGGCTTGCTTAGCTCAAACCAGCTTTTCTTACCTAGAAGCCCTTGCAAACTTCAAAGTTTGATTAAGAACACCCATTTTCTCCACATTTCTATGACAGAAACGTCTGGAATCTGTGGTGAGTCATACATTTCCTAGCACCTACCATTCCTCCTGGTCTCCCGATACCAAGGGTACCTTAGTTGTGTGGATAGGGGTAGTACCTGCAGCAGAAAAGCCCCCAAAACACAATAAGTACACATCACATTTTTCCATTGAAAGCCAACCCTTTTTTTTACAATGTGGCTAGCTGTGGATGTTGTGCCCTAGCTCAGTCAGCACCTAGGAAAACCTAGCAAACCTGGACATTTTTGAAAACTAGACACCTTGGGAAATCCAGGTTGGGTGACTTGTGTGGCTGTCAGCATGTCTTTCTAACCAGAAGCCCTTGCAAACATCAAAGTTTGATTCAAAATGCATTTTCTTCACACTTCTGTGATGGAAAGTTGTGGAATCTGCAGAGAGCCACTATTTCTACCAGAAGACATGTGGGAACTTTGGAAGGCAGGAAATGTGAGGCATCCCACAGATTCCAGTATTTTGAGTCACAGAAATAGGAAGGAAATATATGTTTTAGCCTATGTTTGAGTTTTAAGGACTTCTGGGTAAGAACACCCTGTGGGATCCATGAAAAACACACAACCCTGCAGGCCACTGGTATCTAGTTTACAAACATATCTGGGGTTGGTAGATTTCCCCTTGAGACAATGTACACCCTCGTAGAGGAAGAGAGAAAAGACCAATATTAATTCACAACCATGTACCACTCAAATACACCCACATACTGGTTGGATTTGACACAAAGGTAAGTGAAAGGTTCAAAATGTAAATTGTATCAACAAAAGACATAATGAAAATGAAAACATAGAAGTCAGTATTAATAAGATACTTTACATTCCAGAATATTGAACCAGTGACTCACAGCTCTTGAGCTGTAAAGCCATGACAAGGCACCAACTGATTTACAGGCCATTTACACACTTTTCATGAGTCACACATACAAAACCATTCACACCACCAGCCTGGCATATTACAAAACTCACATCAACACATAGAGCCAATTAAGGGCCCATCACTGTGATCAGCAACAAGTCATTACACATACTGTTGGACAAATGCCAGCTAGCCACACACACCACCAGCCAGATATCAGATTAGAGACAACAATCACAACACCTAGGGGCTGCCGGAATGTGTACACAGTCATTTTGGAGGGGATGTGTGTGTGGTGACTTGCTGGTGGTCACTGCACACACACTAGTAGCTAAACACTAGTCCACACACACCACCAGTTAGACACCAGCCACATACACACTGACAGTCAAACACCACTCAGACATCACCATGTAGCTCCAAACCACTTTTATTTCTAACACACGGTCACAATGAAGAGATTATACACACAAAGCACAAGCAGGAAAAAATAAAACATCCAACTAAAAACAGCAATTTTTTCCGAATAGAAAGAACCATCCTATTGGTAAAAGATGAAACAGCAACTGACTACATACACAACAGGTTGAACTAAGTGCATCAAACTACTGCCAACCAAACAGAAAATATATAGCATTACAGACCACAGTCAGTTCTCTTTTGCTGTCATGATTGCTCCCAATACTTGAGTCCTGTGTGGTACAATTTAAAACGTGGGTAGATGTAGGCCAGGATTGGAAGGACACTTGGGGTAGTACATACAACTCTGTTTTTGTTCTTTTCGGACACAAACTCTACATGTTCGACAAGGAAAGTCTTTTTTTATTGTTGGAGAAATGGATTCAGGAAAGTGGCGATTTTTTCAATCTAGCCACATCCTCTACCAGTCTGACTCTAGGAACACTTGCCTGCTCAACCGCAACAAGGCTACCTATTACAGACTGCTGAGATTGAAAAAACTCATCTTGAAATTGGAGAATAAGCTTTGAAAACAACATAAGCATTGAAGGATGCCAAATGAAATAAATGAATAGCCATCTTCTTGCATGAGATGTCTGACTTGGGAGCAGCATTGTAAGGGTGCAACCTTTAATCTATTTCATCCACATCTCCCATTTACTTGTTATAGTCTAAAATGCACACATGTTTACACACTCCTGCTACCTGACCCCCAAACAGTGAGAGGTGTCAAACAGTGAGAGGTGTAGTGCTTTTATCATGAACAGTTGTGAGCATGTGGACATCTCATCACAAGCTCTTTTGGGTAACCTTTACAGTTAGAGCAGATTGTGCCACATGCCACAGTGCCCACCTTGAACAATTGCTTAAATAATTTTACATCAGTGTATAAACTGTCCACATATAAATGTGTACCTTATTAAAAAGTCTCCTGGCAAGTTCCTGCACAGTCTTTTCACTAACTCCAAAAGAGTCAGGGCAACCGGGCTGGTCAACTGATAAATCCCAACCAGTGTAGATCCTGAAATTATACACATATCCAATTGCTCTTGCACACAGCCTATAATTCTTAATACCATCACAGGCTCCCTTTCTGGGATTGAGTTGTCTGAAAAACAAATGGTGTTTGAACAGGACTGGAGACTCAGCTACAAGTGTATCTTTCCCTGAAACACAGATCTCTGAGAAACAATCTACTAAATGGTTAAGAACAAGCGGAATCTTGAACAACGGTCACAACCAGGGTGATTTTCTTGCAATGCTATATCATATCCACAAAATGCAGCATCTGTTGCAGAAGCAAATACTGGTGCTGACTCACTGTTGCTGAAAATATAGCAGTTGCCATAAAGGGACTAGCTGATCAATATAAAGACAGTGATGGCTATAGTAAAAATCCCATCAATAAAGTTATACCACCGAACTGCCTAATCTCATAGAGGTTTGTGGGAGACCACCGTATAGCTCCAGAGTGGGGCTTAAGAGTGGTGCTGGTGTCCCTCAAAAACATTCTGCATACAAATTAGTATGCTCAAAATATCATCCAAAAACACAGAAAAAAAACAGTTCACACACACACCACCTGCCAAAGAGTCAGGCATATGCCAGTCCACACCTAACACCAGCCAAATGTCAGTTCACAGTAACTGCTAGGCAAATGGCAGCCAGTTCATCATGTAAGAATGTGTTCCCTGGTGTTTAGTGTTTTCCACCACTTCCCATGGAGAGATAGGCATATAAAAAAAATCTGATAAGCTGACGTCAGGGAGCTGAAAACAAAGGACATGTGTGGACGATACTGAGAAGTGCCCCTTGACAAAGGGGCCGCTTCCATAACATATGGAAAAACAATTTCCCTGGTGTCTAGCGGTTTTCAGCTCTCCTTGGGGACGGACTGATCTGAAAAATGGTTGATATGCCACAGTGGGCAGAAATGTCCAAAAGATGTCCCAATATTTTTGGGAAACAATGTTTGCCCAAGGAACAGCTCCCAAACATGCATAAATACAAAACTCCTGGTGCCTAGTGGTTTTCCACCCTGCCCCGCCTTAGAGGCACATCGGCATGAGAAATGGCCACTCTGCCCCCTGGGAGTGGAAACGGGCAAAACATTTGAGAAATGAACATCGCCCTAGGGGCTGCTCCTGAACATGTACAAATAAAGAAATCCCTTGTGTATGGTGGATTCCTACCTCTCCATGAGGCCACTCCCCAATTGTGTAAATACAAATTCCTGGTGTCTAGTGCTTTTCTGCTCCATCTTGGGAGCAGATTGGCCTAAACAATTGCTGATTTTCACCAGGAGGTTGCAGATAATTGCCAAAACATATTTCCCCAAATTGGGGAGTGACCCTTGCCCAGGGGATCGCCCCTCCATAAAAATAACTACCTGCCAGAGTGCAGATCGGCCTAAAAAATGGCTGATCTGTGTGTCAGAAGTAAAAGGAAAGGGTGCCCTTGTAGGGGAGTGACCCTTGCCCATAGGGGAAAACTGTTTTCTTTGTCCTCGCTCACAGGAGGGGCTGTCTCCCTGCACTCCCGATCCCTCCAACGAGTGAGAACTCACCTGCTAACAAGTCCTATTCCCTGAAGGAGCTGTAAGCAAATGGCCTCCAGTCTGTCCCCAGGATCTGTTAATGATGTCAGAGAGGCATTGTGTACCACAATATCATGATACTGAAGATATTGTTCTAAAATGTGTATGTACTAAGCACTACCTTACTTACCATTGTAAACGTGGATTGCTTAAATGTTTAGAGGGCAAGAATTCAGATTTCTTAAACTTAGATCAACTTAGGCCCCATCGTCCATTTTTTTCATGACGTTGCAGTTTAAAACGTGATCTGAACTGGTGTTAAAATAAAGACTTGTAAACTTCACTGGCTGTGAAATTATTCCCCATGACCTCTTGAGCAGAGTGTACTTTCCCAAGAACAGAGCGAGTGTCCGAGACTGAATAACATACTATTTAACATTTCATGTACCGAGATCAGATGCTGTGAACACTAGAACTTCATGTATTAGAATAGTGTGAACATTTTTAATGTATTTAATTACAAACTGTTGCTCTTTGCTTAATTTTCATTGATTTTGAGCATGTGAACCATGTACTAATAGTGAATATGCAAAGATTTTTGTTAACAGCCCTACAAAAGGGAAAGATTTCTCTAAATAGAAAGATGTTCCTTCCACACTCTTTGAAGGCAAAACTATGCAGGATTTGACTAAGGGCTCAATTACGAGTCAGGCGGTCCTAGGACCTCCAGACTCCTGGTGGCAGTCGGACCACTGCAATCCTGGTGGTCCGACTGCCAGATTATGACCCTGGCGGTCTGCATGCCAGGCGACAGCCGTCCCAGCCAGGAACATTGTTCCCGACGGGGTGATGTCAGTCGAAGTTGTGACCAACCAGGGCGGTGCTAAACTCAGCGCTGCCTGGCTGATTACAACCCCACTTTCCACCAGCCTCTTCATTGGGGACCCCACCATGAAAAGGATGGCAGAAATCCACTGCTGGGGGCCACAAGAGGGCCCCTGCACTGCCTATACCCATGGCATGAATTCATATTTCTTTAACCCCCCTACCAGGCACAGTTGGAATGTGCACTGTCTGCTTTGTTGACTGTGTGCATTCCAATAGTGCTGGTCGGCCCCCTCTGTGCTACGGTATAGGACTCGGCTCCATTCAGGGTCCTGTTCAACGCCAGACTGACCTGCGGCAATGCTCTATTACAATGTTCCCGCCATTAAGCCCGGCTTGGACATTGTAATGGGGGGGTGGGGACACCCCCGGTATCATGGTGGCTTCCTCCCCACAGCTTTGGTGGGATCGTCAAAGTCGTAATCAGGCCCTAAGATTTTACTGAGTTTTCCTGTGTTCTCTATTGAATACCACGTTTATAGATTGACACTTGATTGCCCAGTTTACGCATATCTGTACTTTAAATGATTAAATAAACCTTGAAATGAAGATCCTTGTCTGTTGTCATTCTTTACCAGAAATGCTTTTATCTTGACTTCTGTAGTTTCGTCACCCAACATATCAAGAGGGACGGGTCCAGTAGGGAGCACCATGGTCCAGTAGGGACTGTACTAATCCCAGTCGGTGCAAAAAGATGTAAATTATTGTATAGATTTTCACTCTGACAGATCTGGTGGCACAGCTGATTGTTCCCACTGCATCTGTCCAGTGCCGATGAGCCAGGTATAGGTAAATTGGCATTAGAGCGAAGAACTGTATCCTAATGGTATATGTAGTTGTGCTCTGAGATTAAAATTGATACAGTCCAGAGCCCGATGCTGACCAGTGACAACTGTGAGGAGATGAAGTGGTCGACACTGTAACATGAAGACGACGATATGAGTGATAGTAGACAGAATTGTGTGTAAATGAGTGTGGAGTGAAAAGCAGAGCTTTGTGGGACTTGTAGTGGGAAATGGAGTGTTGAGATGCAATGGATGGACTTTGATCTGAATTACCACAGGGCTTTGATTCTTGGGTTAAAACAGGCAGTGGTCATTGCTTCTTTTGTTTTTCACAGTTTTTTAAAGTCTATGCTGTATAAATTGCTTGTTGTGACTTTACATCAGTAAATGTTCCCAGAGGTGTAATTCAGAGAACTAACAGGTTGTCGTATTATCTGCTAAGGTGAGGTGAATTTTCAAGTGCTATCAGTCACCTCATGATAGGGACGTAACTTTGGTGTAGTGAGATTGTATTAACTAAGGCTGATTTATTGTTCATTGCTAAGTGCATGTGAGGAAGCACATTGGCCAGGGCAAACCTCTGCAGATCAAAAGTCTGCTAATGTATGAGTGTTGTTCCTAGTCCAGTGCCAGAACATAAAAAAGGAAATTAGGGTATAGGTTTGTGTGCTGACACCACGAAGAAAAGCACAAGTCACAAATATTTGGTAATTGATGCTGCTCAAAAGTGTGGAAAACACCACAACACATGCTGTTGGATTTGAAGGGTTTAATAAATTGAAGAGTAGCATTTGCTACAAAATGTACATTAGTAGGCATAGACAGGGTTGTGCAGTATGGATTATTTTACACTAATCCCAGTGCACAAAGGCAAACATTCTGAAAGAGTTCTCTATGTGTTCATGCACAGTACTGAAAAGTGGTGGCCCTGAGCATTTTGAACAGTTACAGCACTGAGGCCCGAGATGCATAACACCCATTGAGTGGACATTCAAATCCTTTTGTAAGAGGTTGTCACCTGTGTACCTGTCCACAGCATAGTTACTTAGGCTGTGGTTGGGCTGCTCCAATAACAATGTCCTACTAGGCAACAACTACTTTTCAATATGGGGAAAAACTAAGAATCACCATGAACAGCAGGTCTCCAAGTAACTGTAGCAGAATGTTCATGATAATAATGGTTTCAGATCTTTTATAGTCACTATCTCCTTCACTTGTACATCCACCTGCACATTGTTGTCAGTGAGTTAAGCACCCACTCCACATATTTAACTTTGACTATATTTCATACAGGTTATAATTGAACATCTTCCTTGAGCAATGAAAGATTGTCCGGGCTGCTTTTCTCGTTGAAGAAGGATTGTACTTGCTGCATTCTGCTTTTACTGCTGCCATGCTGTACCTGTTTTGTGAGGAAGCAAATCATGCATTGCTCCTGCCCAAATTGTATGTGCCCTGTGATGAGGAAAATGTGTGATGCATTTACCCTAGCTATACATGTCTTTTGTAGAAGGGAAGCTTGCACTGTTCTAAAGCGAAGGGTTTTTCCCACTGTTGCGTCCCCATTTTAGAAAACAAATATATATATATATATATATGTTGAATGTACTTGCATAACATACCCAATTAACAGTTTTACAGTATTTAATGGCAATACTGCGAGATATAGGACATCATTCTGACCTTGGTGGTCTACAGACGGTCAGGGCCATGGTCGCGGACTGACCGCCACCAAAGCGGTGGTGCGACCGCTTTCGCATCGGTCCATCTGCCACATTATGACCGTGGCAGTTCGGCCATGGTTGGATCGCCAGTACCGGCAGTTTCCTTCGACTGGAGGGACTGGTGGTGCTGGCAGTCCTAATCCGCCAGGGCAGAAGCGTATGCACCACCACCCTGGGGATTATGAGCCCCCTCTCCACCAGCTTTTACATGACGTTGAACCGCCATGTCCTAGGGAAAGTGTCTGCCTCAGTGAGGGCAATATTTGAATGCTGAAACATGTTGAGAGGAAAGAGAAGCAGTGTCCATTGCTCATTCTTCCTGTTTTTAATCTTGTGGGAAACACCAGTAAAACCATTCTGAACTCACCCACACAGAATTGTTATCTAGGTCTGACAAATTAGCAAAGCGAAAAAATAAATGTCGACATATGGCACATAATCTAATTCAGACAATGGCCCCATTATGAGTTTGGCCCCCGGTGGAGGTCGGACTGTCCCACTGCTGACAGTCTGACTGCCAGATTACAACCCTGGCAGTTGAACAATCAGGGTACGGCCGCTACCATCATGATCGTGGATCCCACCAGGGTGACAGCGGTTGGAGTTGTGGTCAGCCACAATGACGCTTATATCAGTGCCGCCATGTTGATCATGAGTCCTCTTTCCGCCAACCTTTTCATGGAGCGCTCCCCGCCATGGCGGAAAGCTAGTGCTGGGTGCCAGTGCTGGGGGCCACAGGAGGGCCCATGACAGAACCCTACAGTGCATATTCCAAGGGCGCTGTTGTGCCACGGCATTATCATGGCTCCCTTAAGGGAGCCAAAGCCAATGCCATGGCACTGTTTTTGCCGGCCTGACTCGCAGAAATGCTGTAATCCATAATTCTGTTGCCGCCGGTCATCCTGGTGGAAACATTGTAATATGACTGGGGTAGTGCCTGTATGACAGCAGCCTCCAGCCCACAGCCGTGGCGATTGGATCATTCTGACCACCAAAGTCATGATGAGGCCCTATGGAACTTTGACACTGTACTATGAATGAACAGTATTATTTACAAATGCCTGTCAGGGTGTTCTACCATAATATAATTGTAAAAATATCATGATACACCAACATTAGTAAAATAATATCTTTTGTTTTACTTTGGTAAAAATGTCAAAGTATTTAATATTGTCCTATGTTTTATAGTTACATATAATATCATCATTTCAATACTATTTATTTGCTGTTAATTATTTTTTGGTAAAGTTAACTTTTTAGGATTGTTAATAATATTAAAGAATTGTATTGTATATAGCATTTTGTTTACCACAGAATGTTTGTAGGTGAATATGGCATGAAGTGTTATTATATTTCATCATGTTTTATTAATTAACGCTACATTAATTAATTCGAATATTATTTAATTAATTATTGACATATATCAGTTTTGAACATTTATTTTGAATGAAATTTAATACATTTTATTAATCAATATTTTAAGCCTAATTTTGTGTGTATTTTATTTATAAAAATTGTAATTTTAAAACAATTTTTGGCTGGGTGTTGGGTTTGAAAGCGAGGAACGAGAAATTTAAAAACATATATTTTCCATGTTTTACATTTCTTATTTATTTCTTAATTCACAATTAGTTTAGTAGAAATGCAAATTATGTAAAATGTGTTTTAGGTAAATTTGATGGATAGCCCTTTACCTTGCGAATCTATTAAATATACATTTTAATATGTTTGTCTTATTATTATTATTATTGGTATTATTATTTATTTATTTTTTGTGTTTTTGATGTATTCTAGTAATTGTTTTTACATTTTTATTTTTGGCAGGCTGGTTTGTGGAGAGGTAGGGTGGAAGTGTTTTCAAATATATTTCCTTTAATATTTATTTTTATTTATCACTTATAGGAAACGTTTAATAAATACATAATTTTGGTGTTTAAATATTTTATATTGTCTTTGTCTGTGCCTTTTTACTTATTATGCACAGGTTGATACTTATCTATTTGTTTATAAATGTACATAGTGTATTTTACTATTAATTTATTTTAATTTAGAATACTATTGGCATTGATATAAATGTATTTTGAATATTTAATTGATGGTGTGTTTGTGTTTAAGAGGCAATAATTGTTTGCTAATTTCTGATATGTCTTGTTATATATCTTTGTACTTTGATTCTATGTAATTTATTTATTATTTAGGTTTGGCACTGATAAAGGTGTTTTTGGTGAGGTCTAAACTTTTGCTGCTGCTATTAAGGCCCAACATTTTCCCTACTATTGTTTAGGTGCACTAATATTGTTACAAAAATATCTTGGGACACAAACAGTATGTCATAAATAGTGTGATGTCAAGAATATTGTGGATATTATATTGAGAGAGAGGCTTTCCATCTCATACAAGCAAGTAAAACTTTATTAGCATTCTTACGTCTCATAGGAGCTGGTGCTTATTTAACAATATCAGCCATAGACATAGTACATTAATGAATATTCCATTCTTAGTCTCACAAAGGCAACAGCAACAATCTAAGTTCAATTCCCTGTTTGGTGTAAATGGCACTAGCTTTTTCTAATATTCAAGAAGATACTGCTGAAGGTAGGAATCCATCCAGGCAGTCTTAAAGAATATTTGACTATGCTGATGGCGCAGGACACGTTCAGTAGAAGGCTCATGCAATGATGCATCTTTCTGGGTTTGTAAAAGGTTTGTGTTCAAGCAACAATTCTCCTAATCACTGCCTATAATAATACTGCTTAGGTTCTGCAAAATGTATCCCACAAGAGCTTTGAGATTGGACTGCCTTTGTGTCCACTTTTATTTCCTACTTCATAAAAGATTGCTTGATAAATTCTGAGAGGAAAGTGATGTTTCGATCTTAAATTCTTCCTAAGTCGAAATTTCAAGAGAGACAAGGCCACTGTTCATTTGGTATGAAATGGAACTAGACATTAGAATTAAAGGCGGCTTCCCACACTTTAATTTAAGGAGGCTTTAATCCACACTTTCCCTTCTTATGTAGATCCTCCCTGGTATAATGGTGGCTTCTCAGTTGATCTGCAAACCGTAGTGCAAGGTTCATAAATTGATATTGTTACTTAACATTTTGCAAAATCAAGCAGCTTTACTTTTTGCTTGTAAGATATTGTTCCATATTTTAGTGGCAGTCCATGAGCTTCTGATCTTTAAAAGCCCTTTCAAGTAATTTCAAATTCAAAATATCCCAGGTGGTGGTTCTTACCTGGATGACACAAGTATCTATAGATACAGCCAAATCATAGAAACAGGGCAAATGCATTTGCAGCATCTTTGCTGTTTGTAGAAACAAAACTAAGCATATGGCAAAGTCTATTTTATTTTATTTTTCTGTAGTAAAAAATTGATAAAATACATTTCATCTATTGTTCAAAATGAGAGTCCCACTCAGAGTATTGCATTTGTATGAACCAAAAAATTGGGTGATGGGGAAACATAATGGTCCAGTGTAGAGTCTCCCTAACTAGATACTGTGTAACAAAAATCACGATACACTGTTCCAAAAAGAAAGAGACAGGAGAAAGAGAACAAAGGAGCCCTCATATTTAGGAGCAAAGAACCTCACACACCCAAATGGGAGTCATGCTTCATCATCGGCGTTGCTCCTTGTCAGACCGGTGCTGCAATGTCTGACGGGCACCCCTGAGGGGGGGGCTCTTTGCCAGAGATCTTTTCTCGATGATACCACGACCCCAAGAGTGGGTTCGGGAAGGTAGAAGAGAAAGGAATACAATAGGAGAAAATTGGCTGACAACCCTAATCTCAGAGTAACCGATTTATTAGTCCATACAGGGTATGGGCCAAGATTAAAAACGATAGGGGGAGTACACCTGAAGCAATGATCAGGTACTCTCAATCACACTTGTTGCAATTAGGAAAGTAAGGCACTACCAAACCTTCCCTGAAAGAAGGGTCAACATGTTTCGAGTCTCTATGGTCCAGCCGGATCCCATGGTGCTTCTTCAGGACCAAAAACAACATAAACTTCTCCTACCACAAGTTACTGTAATGATAAGGCTCCTATAACCTACAACCGTTAGTTATAATGTCTCCAGTCACTTACACATAATCTGAGGTAACATTGAACATACTAATCCTACACATCGCCCTAGAAACAAATGAACACAGGTCACTTGTGAGGCTAAATAAAAGTTTGTTAATATCAATTCATTAGTGATATTGTGCAACACAAACATGTAGATCTGTGAGGAATCAGGTGATGGTGCAGAAAGTGGCATACTAGTGTATGTATGTCAAAAGAAAAAATGCTTACCCTCCTAATTTGAGGAACGCACTTCATGGTATTGCATGGGCCACTGGCCGGGCGTCAAAATTACTAATAGTCAAGTAGACAGAAAACAAGATAGGGTCTTTAGTATAGCACATATCAGAAATGGATGGCTATGATGGAATAGAAACAAAGCCACTAGCCAGGAGGGTACCAGTACAAAGGAGACTCAATGATATTTTTGAACAGCCACTAAGTTGAGGTTGTATACATCTAAAAGTACACTGAGTAGTTCTAATAGTTTAGAGTACTAACATGTCCAGAAAATCAAGAAGGAGACAAGTCAGATATCTATATTCTCTCCTCCCTAAAATATAAAAAAGATCTCGAGATAAGTAGTAGTGCTCCGACTAATGTAACTGTAATAGTAATTTAAATAACATTACGACAAAACTATGACTCTATAAGGAATATCTCTCAAAAGATGGCTGCGATAAGAATCTCCAAAAAAGTTACCCAAAAGGTGCTACTTTTTGACTTGTTTATGCAAAGAATGTTTTGGAGCGATCTGACAAGCGAGGGCTGAGAAAAAAGGAGACAGGCCCATAACACAAAATCCCTATTCATTTTCTTTAGACTTCTTTGGGCAAGGCTACAGCAAAATCTGCTGAATGGAGTTACATCAAATTCGTCAAGAACCTAGATCTTAGTCTGCTGATTGTACTTTTTGTGATTTGGTGTAAATCCTCCCAATAGTTTTTCAGAAATTAAGATAACAAATAATTGTGTATCTGGATGGTTGGGTTACCAAGAGGCGAGAGAGAGAGAGACCCTCATGGGAGTGCCAATTAAAAAATGAAGCAGTCTGATTGTCTCTTGTCCTGAACAAGTAAACAAGTAGTATACATAAGGGGACAGGGTAGGGATACCCTGACATCCTAGGCCCAGTGTTGGGGACACAGAGGGGGGCAGTGGCTCAACTCCTTGAGCCATTTTTAGCCAGAGGAAGCTTATACCCTGTGGCCGGCTCATTAGTTATGTCCCAGGGAGCCCACCCCGGGACACAGCGGTTTCGCTGACTGCATCTGCAACATATGGCCCCTGCTTTCTATGTGTCAAATATTGTGTTGCATAGGGGCTCTCTTAGGGGCCCACACTGCCTCTGTTCAAATTCCAGTTCAGTGAGTCATGACTTTATCAATGCATCATTAAATTATAAGGAGACTGCAAGTCACCATGTAGTTGAATGGGCATAGAGAGGAAAGAGGTATGTGGGTGAGATCCTTCCCACAAACTGCTTAAATCCTTGGAATAATGCCCTTTCATAGGAAAGAAATGGAATGTTTGTTGACATGGTGGATTTAGAAATGTTTTGCAGAAAGGTTTTAGAACCATTTTTATACAAGATGGATAAAACAATGATGAGCAGCAGGGAGCAATGCGATAAAGTGGTACACATGGCTAAATAATGAAGTGCAAATGCTCCTGAAAAATGACACCTAATAATGATCTAAAGGGAGACAAGACAATGGTTTGTTTGATAGGGAATGTCAGTCTCTCCGAATAGAACCAAATAGACTGAGCAGCAAAGCTCTTTTTGATAAAGAAAGGTATTCTAAGCATGACCATAGGCACCTAAAAAAGTTCTATTGGTCAGTTTGCTCTCAAAAAAGGAGCACATTTTATGAGGCAAACTGGAGAGACATGCACAATGCGCAGGGTGGCTTGATGCTCTTCTAGCACTTTGGTCCTCATTATGACATTGCCGCAGGGAAGACGCTGTGCAATGCAGGTGGCATCCCCTAAGTCATGTCACAATGTTTCTGCCGGCCTGACAGGCAGGAGCATTGTGTTATGACATTCCTGCCAGGCTCACTTACGGGAGCCGAGGCCAATACTATAGCACATCAGCACCCTTGGAATGTGCACTGTCTGCAAAGCAGACATTGCACAATCTGAGGTAGCTGGGCGGGGGGGCCTCCACTGCCTTTCTGCCAGTCTTTTCATGGCAGCCCCCCCCCATGAAAAGGTTGGTGGAAAGTTGAGTTGTAATCAGCACAGCAGTTCTGAGTGCAGCACCACCGTGGCTGACCACAACTCAGACCACTGTCAATGTTCCTGGTGGGGATGGCGGTCTTTAGGCAGTCCCACACACCTGTGTTGTAATGTGGCGGCCGGACCCACTGGAGTGAGCAGTGCATTCCAATCTAGAGGCCTAGACTCTTGAATCCAAGTGGATCATGTTTTTATCTGAACTTTATAAAAGACCAAATGATGAGTGAAAGGGATCAGTAAGTAGATTGTATCATTTTTTGACAACTAAAGGAGATGGGTATTTATTCAGAGGTAATTTCCAATTTGAAACGATCACAGACTGGTGACCCACATGGGCTCCCAACTATTCTTTATAAGTCCAATCAATTTTAGTGGCCAAATGCCCTGAGTCCCATTTTAGAATGGGTTTCCCAAACAGGGGTAATTTTGAATTTGTGACAAGTTACAGTCATAAAGCCCATCCAGAACATTAGTTCCTGTGACAAACCTGCAAATTAACATTTGATCTCTTTTCTGGATATGTCATCTAAGGTCTATGCCCAGACTCTTTTTATATCCCTCATGCTTGGGCTTTTGACTGCTGGAAAAGTTCTAAAAAGCAAATGGGTTTCTGCCAAAGTATTCCACAATTGACCATTGATTTTCTATCTGGGGCACTGGAAGAAGGGCAACAAGCACAGTGAGCAAATTATGATGCTGTTTTGTTGACTTCAAGGTGACATTCAAATTATTCGACCGAGGCATCCTGCAGGAAAAAATAGCTAGATGGAATTTTCCCCAATACCCTCTGGCTTTAATAACGAAATTACATGTACACAACTGGGTTCAGATTGATATAAATGGGCTAGGAATTTTAATGACTCAAATCTAGGTGGCCAATGGTTTAAGAGAGGGATGCGTTTTAGCCCCCTTGCTCTTCAGCAATGTTCTTTGTGATCTCCCAGAAGTGCTAGGGACTGTAGATTCCTTCTCCCCTAATGTAGGGGGTACATACTCATTGCCTTATATATGCAGAAGACTTAAGGCCTGATTTATATAATGGCAGATGGGGTACTTTGTCACAACAGACTTCCCTCCACCTCAATACAGTAGTTCTTCCACCAAATTTAATTGCAAGCAGAATTTACGTTTGACCCTGTCGGAGACTACTCTGTCTCTGCAGTGTCCCGATATTTCAAATGGGCTCTAGGAGTAAGGGCTGTTGGAGAAATGGCTATATCTCTGCCCACCCAATTTAGATGTGCAGATAGGCAGCCATTTTTTACTGTTCCTTGCCGCCAGGAAATATTTGGCAGTACGGAACAATAAAACAATTATAATGCTCTCCATGTCATGGGAGAAGCCTTCCATGGTGAGGGAGCATTTTTTTTTTTTTTCCAAAAGCCCCCTGCTTGATGCACCATAGTTTCAAAGACCTTTCCAGCAGTGTTGGGGGCTTCAAGAATAGCATTTGCAAAATGATTGGCCTTTGTCCGACCAATCTCTTTCTTGTAAATGCTGGGGGCAGATTTTAGGCTCATTTTAGCCTCCCCTGAATCAGATTTATGCCTTTGATGTTAAAGCTTTTAAAAGTTTAGTTTAATTTCTTTTAGAGTAATATTATATCACAGGGCAGAAAGTCTGCTCTGGGTTTTCAAATTTGTAAGAGGAATTTTTCTATCTAGCGATAGCATCGTAGTTTTCCTCTATTGTTTTCTTTGTGGTCAAATATGTCCTCTAGGTCAAACTATTTTTCTGCCTTAGATCTAATTAGTTAATGCTCTGAGGATATTTGATCAGCAAAATGGGTAGGTCTATACATTGATCCACTCATAAAGGAAGTAGTAGGGGAACTGATTTCTGAGTCCTTATAAGTTGCATTGTACTATATATGTATGTATGTTGAGGAATAATGAACTAGGGAAGCTTCAACTGTGTGATAAACCTGATTGATTTTAGTGAAGAAGATACTGTATGATGAATGTGAATGGTTTTATTATGAATTTCTATATATTCTTTTGTAGGCATTATTTGAAGACGGTGTGAGTGTGTATATTTCTGTATGATCTATGTCTTAGAAATAAAGTATTTTATACCTCAATGCTGTAGCATAGAATGTGCAGAAATGCTCTTTCCTGTAATGTCCAATAGCAAGCAAAAAGGAAACATCTTTTATTTTTAAGGGACAAGTGTGAAATCTCTCTCTCTCTCTCTATTCATATATATGTGTGTATATATATATATGTATAAATATATATATATATATATATATCTATATGTATATATAGATATATATATATATATACATATATATATATATATCTATATATATATATGTATATATATATATATATATATATATATATTTATCTATCTTGTTAGAAATGGGGTTTCTGGTTGGCTAGGGTATGCACCTAAGCCAGGCAGAACCCATCCATTCTACTCAGGGCGAGGGATTTACACACCCAAGATAACCCCTGCTCACCCCCTTGGTAGCTTGGCACCAGCAGTAAGGCCTATCCTGGAGGCAATGCCTAAAGTGATTGCACAACACACACAACACACGTGACACAATAAATACACCACAAAGCAAACACAACACCAATTTATATAAAAATAAACTGTATCGAACATCATTAGACCAAACACGATATGTCAGTACTACTCTGCTACACAAGCAGTTGTCAGAACATCACACAGTTACTAGCATCCTGCAACACAAGAAGTAGTCAGATTGACATTATTAACAAGAACCACATGTCATAATAAACATACCACCAGAGATGCTAAAACCCCATCATAAATGCACATAGCATGAACGCATTCCTACTAGTTACATGTCAGAATGGGCATACTAGACATCATCATGATAAAACATAAGGGAAAGAATTACGATCTGGCAAGAGCAAGACGCTCTAAAATGATCCTGCGCTTATTCTACACAATGGGCGGTAAAAAATCAGACTCACACCTGAAGCGTAGGAGCTCCTGTGCTCCTACTAGAGGGAATCTGGTAGTAGACTGGACCTGATCCCAGAATGTAAGGAAGCTCTCCTGGGGCTCCCCTAGGGTAACCTTCTGAGGACGTGGGAGGAGGCTGTGGTGCCTGGGTAAAGGTAGCTCCTGCTGACTTCTTCCCTTCACATGAAGAGAACTCTACATGGCAGCCACCCGCATTCTCGCACTGTGCGGCTGCATTCTCTTAGCAGGGATGGGGCCTCCAACGAAGTTTCAGCCCGTCCCACTACTGCCTGGTGGAGGGACGCCCCTAAAATGGTGTGCTCCAGCACATGCAGTCTTCCTTACTGTGGGGCGACCTCTCTCTAGGTCCCCCATGCCGAGTCGCGCACTCCATTAGCAGCTGTCCATGTCCTTGGGCGACTGTGAACCGCTGGGGGCTTCCTGGCAAGCTATGTTCCTCCCAGATCACCGCAGTGACTGGTCCCAGGAAGAGGTGTCCAAGCTGCGTTCTTCCCAGGCTACGGCGATGAGTGCACCAAAGCAGGTGCCTGCCTGTGCCCCGGGGGCACTCCCCACAGCGCTCCTCGTCCCAGGGGCACCACACGGAGCACAATCCCTCCAGAATCCATTCTTCCTGTGCTTTGGGGAATCAGCCACAGGTAGCGTTCCCCCTCCTCTGGGAACACCAAGAAAAAGGAAATGTAGCTCTCTTCAGGCACCTCCACATAAAATCAAGCGCTCCTCATGAGCTGAGAAAATTGCAAGTCAAGCACTCTTTCAGTGCTTTAAGAAATAAAACTGCAGAGGAACAGGGGCCACATGACTCAGCCACTGGAGACAGCAAAAATGGGGCAAAGGGGTTCAGGGCTCAAGCAAACAGGCCAACACAAGGGTTTGCAGGCAGTCACAACTCCTCTTAGTGACCCAGCAGGATACAGGTCAGCACAACAGCAGCAGTCCAAAGGCAGTCCATTAGTGTCTCTTGAACATGAGGAAAACCCCCTGTACTTACACTCAGCTTTACACAACTCTTACAAAAGGGGAGAAGAGGTACCAACTAGTCTCTCCTCCAGCACAGGCTCCAGACATCAGTGGGGGGTAAACGAGCGCTTTGGATGAGGCCAGGGACCAGTCTTTACAAATGCAGGTGTGCTCCGCCTCTTCCTCTCTCAGCCCAGGAAGACCATTCAAAATGCAGATGCACCTCTGTGACACCTCCACCGTCCCTGTTTACAGGCTGTTTAAAAAGTATGCACACAGCCCAGCTGTCACCCTGCCCCAGATGTGCATTGGAGTCAAGTTGCAAAACACCAGAATCATAAGCACAGTGAATTGTCCCCTTCCTAGAAATGGCATTTCGATAATGGTAATAAAAAATCCACTTACACCAGTAAGCAGCATTTCTCACTACCATTACAACCATACTAAACATGCCTATGCTACCCCTCATAGATCAGACAATAAGGTAAGGCATTTCCAATGCAATCCTATGAGCATGGTAGCACTCACAGCGATGAGAAACCAAACAGGCTGTTTGTCATTACCAGGACAGGCCACACAACAAGGCACATGTCCTGCCTTTTAAATACATAGCACCCTACCCATAGGGCTACCTAGGGCCTACCCTAGGGGTGACTCACTTGTAGAAAATGGGGAGTTCCAGGCCTGTCAAGTAAATTTGGATGCCAGGTCCCTGTGGCAGTAAACTGCACGGAGGATCTGTGCTAGCAGGCCTGAGACAGGTTGGAAAGGATACTTCTGTGGGGGATGAAGCTGCGCTGCAGGCCCAAAAATAGCATTTAATTTACAGGCCCTGCGTATAGGGATACTGCTGTACAAGGGACTTACAGGTAAAATAAATGTGCCAATTAGGTGTAAGCCAATCATACGAGCTTTAGAAGGGACAGCACCCGCACTTTAGCACTGATCAGCAGTGATGAAGTGCTCAGAGTCCTAGAGCCAAAAAAAGAGGCCTGAAAAAATAGGAGGAGGGGAAAATGTTTGGGGATGATCCCGTAAAAAAAAATATATATATATATTTTGGACCTGGCCCTTTTTACAGGATCATCCCCAAACTTTTTCCCCTCCTCCTCCTATGAAAGAAAACAAAAATGTTCGTTTTATTTTTTTCTTGTACAATTCTGCAGCTATAAATATGCATCTGCTTTCCACCACCTCTGCTGGCTGTGGCAACAGGCATTAGAATATCACAACTCTATTGTAATACCTTATTACACTTCATCATTCGTTTACAGATGACTAGAGATGTGATAACTGCAGTGTGATAGGGAAATAATGGACACATTTTATACAAGATGTGCAAGCTCCTTTTGTATACATATTACAGTATTCGTCATCATCTGATTCCACTCTCATACTAAGGATAATGAGGGAAAGGAGGTGCCCACATCAGATGCCTTTTTGGTAATATTGCTGTTTGTTATTGATTTACATTTCTTACAGCAGGTGGATAGGTTTGTTGTGCTTCAGTGGTAAGAATGGACCTCAAAAGAAGGCTTGATCACTCCTCCCTTGAATACCTCGTTTATCTGAAAACTTAGCACCTCCTCCCCCCTTTTTCCCCCTTTACCTGTCTCTTGGCATAACTTCCCACTCTTTCTCTCTATGTGCTATGGCCTGTCCTTTTTCCACTCTACACACCAATGCATTCCTTTGGGAAAGTATTCTTCATAACTTTCTGTGAGTAGCTCTAAACACTTATAAATAAATAGAAAATGTTGACAATACGTGCCACACTGCTACGCTCTCCTCTGCCCAGTGATAGAAGCATCCCCTCCTCTATGCTCCAAGTTTCCATATGCTGGGTGCAATGCTATAGTTTCCAATAACAATCTTAGTGATGCCACAAAGTACTAGTCATCAAATCAATGACAGAAACGTGGAATGATATACTACTACATTGCATTTAAAAACAATCAATTCATAAGAAGAATTACATGAACATACACGAATAAAACACAGGACTGACTTTAGCCAGACCTAATTTATAAATCAACACCTAACTGAGAAGTGACCTAGGTGTGTGCGATGTCTTAATGTCCTCATTCTGACTACGGAGACCATCTCTCATTCCTTCTTTAATCTGCAGGACAAAGCCGCTGTGTTAATCCCACACCTCTCTTTCCTCTTCTTTATGATATATCCTCAGAGGGTCGTGAATGTGCCTCATATTGTGCTGTAGACTTCTTGCTGATCGTGTTGTCTCTTCATGGATCTCTTGTAATTGGCAATTTATTGGGGATTTCAGTCATCTTTCTTTCAACGTCAGGTCCTGTGGTCATGTAGCATCATCTAAATAAGTACTGTATTTCTGTTGCAACAGCAGTGGATGGATACATATCCTCTTGGGTGGTTGCCTATACCAGGGGTCCCTTTGAAGTCCATCAGGTACCATATTTTTTGGTGGGTGGCTGTTTGTCTAAGGTATGTTCTTTTCTTGTCATAATCCCACAAACCAGAATACCTGGTAGAGACCTAGCAAGCATATGAGCCCATTTGCCCTAGCTGAGTTTTAAAAGACAATATTTTTTGGAGTAGTGGACCTGCTATGCTCTAGCTCATTATAACTGAGTACTGTATTTCATATCACTTTCAGGTACCGACCGATTTAAGATTGTAGTTCCAATGCAGACTGGGGAAGACCAGTCACCGTTGCACAAGCTAGAAGAGGTTTCTCAGAAGACCTGGCTTAGTTAGAGGTTCTAACACATGAAAGGTCTAGTAAAAACATTAAAAGTGGCTAAAAGCATTTATTTTACAGCAGCATTGACTACTTAGGCAAAATAAAATGGCTGGCGTTAGAGTGAAAGTGCTTCAATTAAAATACAGCTATTTTAGGTATAAGATGGCACCAGGAGGACATTAATACTGTATATATAAAACAATTTTGAATCATAGTCCTTTTCTTCTGTGAAGGAGCTCTCAACCTAGCGGGGTACAGCACAGATCTGAAATGGGTGAGGCTGCAGTACAGTCCTGAAAATAGGGTCCATGTTCACATTCTTCACCCCTTCGGGAAGTTTGAATGTGAAGGCCTTAAAGAGGCTTGTGAAGAAGATGAAGAGCTCGATCCTGGCCAACAGCTCCCCCAAACACACCCGGGATCCTGCAAAAGGACGACAGACACAGTCACATCTCTTACAACAGCCACGTGCAAGGTTTACTAAATCTGCAACAATGTGGGTGAAAGAATGCTCCCAAAGTGGGGTTGGGATTGATGCATGGGAGCGCAGAGGAGAGAGGCTACAGTGCAATAACTCAAAACAGCTTTAAAAGCAGAGCAGAATCTCTCTATGCAGTGCAATAACTTCTCATAATGTCTTTGAAGGCAAGGGGGCATCGCTCTACATGTTGATTGTTTCCGTAGATTTCCTTTGAATTTGCATTAGGATGCATCACTTTTGTTGTCTATTTGCATGTTTTCATGAATACAAAGTAAATCAAGCAGCGCATAGCGCTGCCTTTTGCTACTTTACATCAGGTAGATGTTACATGGGTGGAGCCTGGGCGTTTACATCAACATAGTGCACCTACCTGACAAAGGCATAACCAGGAGCGATATCTTTAATTCTTCTTGTTGCTTCCTTTTTCCGTGTGTGCTGCATTCTGCAGCACACATGGTAAGGGTGATATGCCTCAAAGGATTGTTTTTGTGCAGGAAGGTCTGCCTTCCTACACAAAAACAATCCTGCTCTTAATGCAGGCACCTTTACACCATGTTGGAAGGGTGTCCGTGTTAGCTCTAGACAGCCTCAAGTACACCAGTGCAGAGAAAGACATAAAGAGCTCCATATCTTAGTAGATATGGTATTCTTGTGCTTTCCCCTTCATGTAACACAGCGCAGCAACTTTGCTTGCCATCCTGTGTTGCTTCAAATTTTGATAAATAGGCCCCTTTGTCATGGCTGTCAAGCTTTCACCTTGCTTATGTGTGACATTTCCATGGTCTGAGTGTACTTATGAGTGACATTTCACAGCAAATGCGTGAGACTTCCAGGGGCAATTTTTTTACTCTATGGGTAGTACAATTTCACAATAATGATTTGCATAGACACAGTGCGTAGCGCTATGAATACAGAAGTCATTATTCCCCACTTCGCAAACAAGATGCACTTCTGTGATTTTCTGTCAACACACACAGACACCAGCAGAGGTGGCATTAACCCAGTGAGGTTTCCAGAGTAAAAGAATGCATTTTCCACGTATTTTATTTTAGGAAACAGACATTTTTTGCTCATGTTATTGCAGTTTATCATATGCTGTCTTCAATCTAATTTTAAAGAACTCATTTGCATATTCACTGTGCCTTCAGTCACATGAGGGAACCTCGTAGCAGTATAAATACAGAAGTCAGTACCACCCACCATCCCAGCGTCAACCACATTCAGTTCCTTTACCTTCTGGTAATAAATGCACATAGAGATCTGCGGGGAAGGCATTAACTGAAGTTGTCACTGTAAAATAATCATAGCCGCCAAGTTTTCACACTGCTTATGTGTGACATTTGCAATGTATCAGGGTACTTATGAGTGACAGTCTACAGCAATTGTGTGACAATTGCAGTGACACATTTTATTCTGTGTGCAATACATTTTCAAAATAATGACTTGCATAGTCACAGTACTTTCTCAGTCGCAAGCTGGGACCTCATAGCACTATAAATTCACAAGCTACTATTCTCCACTGCACCAAAAAGGGCGCAATTCTGCATTTTATTGACACACACGGACATTTGAAAAAATAATACCAACCAAGTGAAATTTCACAAAGTAAAAGACTGCATATTCCACCCATGCTTTTTTATGAATCAGTACTTTTTTGCTCATTTTATTGCAATATATTACATGCAGCATTTAACATAAAAAAAAAAAAAACACATTTGCATATTCATTGTGCCATCAGTCACAGACTGGGACCTCGTAGTACTATAAATACGGAACAGGGCCATATGTCCGAACACTTTTTCCCATAGACACAGAATGGGGAAAAACCTTCGCTACATCTGGCCCTCAGTAACTTCGCCTCCCCCCACTCTCACGTCAACCACGATTTATTTACTTTACTTTCAGGTTATAAATGTGCAGGGAGATCTGCATTGGTCCCATTAACTAATCTAGTTCTTGTAAAAGATTGCATTTACTGCCAAATACTCTAATTTGAGTTTATTCTTAATTTTAAGTGTGCAGTGCACCTTTTTTAATGTGCACTTATTCGAGTTAGTATGTCGGAGGCGTTGTGGTATAGTATTAAAATTAAATACATAGAAATTTGTTTTGAGATTTTCTGACGCCTTCAAGTGTTAGCTAACAGTTTCTATTAAAATGATAATGAGACTAAGGGGCATACTTAAGAAAAGTGGAGCTGCACACAGTGCAGCACAACTTTTCTTGCACCCCTTAGCGCCCCCTAACGCCACCATGTGTGCGCCATAATTTAAAATACGGTGCACCATGCCGGTAGTTAGGGGACTAGCATCAGAATGTTTGATGCTAGTCTGCAGCTTTGCAGGATTAGTGTCAAAAATTTGGACGCTAATCCTGCAAAGTTCTTTGAGGCCCTTTGTAATCAGTGGTGGGCCTCCTTCTAACACCTGTTCTGAGCTGGTGTTAAAAGTGCCGAAAAAAATGACGCAAGGAAATTTCTTGGATTTCTTTGCGCCATTTGTTCGGACCCCCGTACTGGGGAACACCCCTTTTGCATACATTATACCTGGCGCAGGCATAGTTTAGCGCTAATGGTTACAAAGTGGCACAATGCACACATTGCACCACTTTGTAAATATGGCGCGGGGATTTTGTCCTCGTTGGGCCACATTAGCGTAAAAAAATTACGCTAATGGGGTGCAAGGAGGCGCTAGGGGCTCTAAATATGCCCCTAAAAGTTTAACCCTTAAGTGCCATCTATGTATTGTGGGTCAATGTAGTTCATGGGCATAGTTACAAGTGTGATTTTAAAAGTTATTTCTTTCTCTACAAACGTATTTGAACTTGAATGTGAACATTTTCTTAATGACAATTATCTGAATCTGATCTTAACTGGTTTGATTTTGGTTATTATAATGTTCAATTTAAGTCTATTGCTGAGCTTAGCCACAGGAGAATGCTTGGCCTATGATAATTTAGAATTTGTGAGAAGACACCCTTTTCCCTTGTTGACGTTACATTTCTTTCAGGTTCCATTTGCATGAAATGTTAGTTTTATGTTTCATAATTTCGTTCTCACTGAACATATTGCTTGGAAATCAAATGCCCTGTTGCTTTGCGCTCTGTGTCCTTGGACAGACTACAAGGAAGAACTATGGACAAACTAATTTGTTATTAAATTGGTTCAGGAGGAGAAGATGGACCCCTTTCCCATGACAGTGATGAGAACTCAGTGGTGATGTTCAAATATTCAACATGTGTGAGAACTTTTCAGTGAATCTGAACACTTTGAGGCATATTTATACTCTATTTGCGCCGAATGTGCATAAAAATTTTTGGCGCACATTTGGCGCAAACCTTGCACCATATTTATGCTATGACACCCGACCCCGTGAACGTCAAAATTCCTCAGTGTGCGTCATTTTCTGGATGCGGGAAACTGCCTTGCGTTAATGACATGCAAGGTAGGCGTTCCCGTCCAAAAAATGACTTTAAGGCCTGTGTGCCTTATTTATACTCCCACGTCATTTTGACTCACACGAGGGGGCGGGCCTTAAAAAACGGCGCCCAGCCTGCTGTGTGCCTGTTTTTAACGCCTGGGTGAGGGCAGGCGTTAAGGAACCTGTGGGCTCATGTCCATGGTCTCAGACCATGGAAGCAGTTCACAGGTGCCCTTCCCTGCCCCCAGGGACACCCCCACCCACCCCTGGAGGACACCCATGGATTGGGGGACCCATCCCGGGTAAGTACAGGTAAGTTTAGGTAAGTATTTAAAAAAACAAAATTGTGGCATAGGGGTGCCTAACTTGGGGCCCCCTACATGCCACTGTGCCCAATAGCCATGCCCAGGGGACAGAGGTCCCCTGGGCATGGTCATTGGGCAGGGGGGCATGACTCCTGTCTTTGCTAAGACAGGAGTCATTTCCATGGGGGTTTTGTGTCAAAAAATGGCGCAAGTCCGTTTAGAGTCATGATTTTTTACTCTAACCTGACTTGCACCATTTTTTGATGCACAACCCCCATTTTCCCCTACGCCGGCGCTGCCTGGTTAGAGTAATTTTTTTTTACCCTGACCAGCCTGCAGCGCCGGCTAACGTCATTCCATAAATAAGGCGCCCGCCTGGCGCATTGGAATGGCATTAGCGGCGGTACATTTTTTGGCGCAAACCAGCGCCGGTGCTGGTTTGCGTCAAAAAGTATAAATATAGACCTTTGTACCTTTTAACTTATCATGCCTCGGCGGACTGAGGGCCATTCCATACAATGCATCTTGGCTTTGCTACTTGCAAGTCTTTCTTGGATCCTGATTTGCCGTTCTTTTCCCTATGCCTGGCTTGATCCCCAAGCCCTTGCACTGACCCCATGGACACTTGATCATTTTTCCTTCATGTTGATGACCAAAGACTGTGGTGAATCTTTTGCACTTAGTCACTATTTATGGTGACTTTCTCCATGTTCATTTAATTTCCATTGTCTCCTTAGGTATTGACTGAAATGCTTACTTGTTATTTTCCAACCATACTCTATGCTGAATGTTGGACCTGGCATCTTTTGGCATGTTTTCCCTGTTTTCTTGCCTTCTGACCTCCTGTTTTTATAGTATGCTGGACTCTGTTTTTGCTGGTTTATTGTCTCTGCTCACTCTACCACTGCTGATCAGTGCTAAAGTGCAAATGCTCCCTATGCAAGTGGTATTGGTGATTCGTTTTCCATGACTGGCATACTTTGATTTACTAGTAAATCCCTAGTAAAGTGCACCATGTGTGCCTAGGGCCTGTAAATAAAATGCTACTAGATGGCCTGCAGCACTGGTTGTGCCACCCAAACGAGTAGCCCTGTAACCATGTCTCAGACCTGCCACTGCAGTGTCTGTGTGTGTAGTCTTGCACTACTAATTTGACTTGGCAAGTGTACACACTTGCCAGGTCCACATCTTCCCTTTTTGTACATGTAAAACTCCCCTAAGGTGGGCCCTAGGTTGTCCAATGGGCAGGGTGCAGTGTATTTATAATGTAGCACATGTACTGATGAGTTATACATGTCCTGATAGTGAACTACTGCCAAGTTTGTTTTTCACTATTGTAAGGCCTATCTCTCCCATAGGTTAACATAGGGAATGCCCCTATTGATATTTTAAGTGTAGTTTCCCTTTGGGAACAGATAGATATCTGGAGTTTGGTTGAGTTGGTTTTTAGATTGGCTGTTTGAAAATGCCACTTTGATAAAGTGCCCATTTTCTTGCTCAACCATTCTGTGCCTCTGCCTACCTGTGGAATCCACCTCTGGGTCACACTGACAGTTGGGCTCTTTGTGGATTCCCTCTAGACAGTGACACAAAGGGAGCTGGGGTGTAGCCTGCATATCTTGATGAGTCATCTGGGCTAGAGTGGGGAGGGAAGAGCTGACACCTGCACCTGAAAGGGCTGTGCCTGTCCTCACACAATGAGGTATCCGGCCCCCTGAAGTATGCCCGGGTCCAAGCTTGGGCAAGGCAGGATCTTGTCAACAACAGAGACTTTCCTTTGAAGTTTGCCTACTTCAAAGGCAGAAAGGGTTATAAGTAGTGGACTCAAAACTACAGATTTGAAAAACACTTCTGGATCAAGAGGAACCACTGCCAAGGAGAGCTGAAGAACTGGAGGAGGACTACTGTCCCTTTGCTGTGTGTGTTGTTCTGGGGTAGCCTGCAGTTTCTGTTTGTGCCTTAAAGAGGACAAAGACTGGACTTTACTGTGTATCCTATTTGATAAGTTTCTCCAAGGACTTGGACTGGAGCTTGCTTCCTGTTGGAAGTCTCAGGAATACCAAAGACTTCAGCTTCATCTGCCTAGAGCACTGGGAACTGTGTGTTTTGTGCTGAAACAGAAGAAAACCCACCTCAACACTGTCAATGACGCTGCTGCCTGCACTGTGACCTGACAATGCAGAGCTGTGCCCCACGTCACACAGAAATCCTGGTCTCCCTGACCCCGCCACCTAATGCCGTCACTTGAGCTGCTGCTCGCACCGTGACCTGTGGGCGCAGCACTCCGTATTGCCTTACTCACACCACAGTCTTGGCATCCCCAACAACAGTGCTCCACGCTGACACTGACGCTGTTGCCTGTACCCTGGCCTGAGGAGTTTGCTCATGAGGTACACAACGCACCGTCCCTTCCCGCACGGCAGCCCCGGTCCACTAACGCCAGTGCCATCAACTCCAGCATCATCAAAAGATGCTCCTGGCTGCACCGCAGCCCGTGGCACAACACAGAGCCCGCCACATGCTGCCTCCGTAGGGCCTACGGACAACAGCACTTCAACAACGCTGCTGGTGCCTGCACAGTGAACTGGAGACACGGCATGCCGCACTGCCCCACTTCACACCACAGACCTGGTCTCACCGACGCCACAGTACACCATCTCCGAGCCACTGTCTGCATTGTGACCTGTGGGCACCACGCGTCGCATGGAACCGCTTCTCACTGCAGCTCTAATGCCATCAATGCCAGTGCTCCTGACTTCGTCATGAGCCTGGAGTTTGATCTGCAATGTCTGTGACTTAAACAGCCCGATGTCCCCCACACCGACCTCCGGACCCAATGCCTGCAACGCCAGCGACACCACACTCTGGATCTCATTGTGAGGATCACTACGCCCGGCAATTCCAAGGTACTGTTTGAGGGTCTTCCCAACACTGTAGTTGGCCTGCGACTCTGCGGCCAGCCTGAACTGTTGGATTTGTTGTTCACGACACCATGATAGCCCCAGACGGATCTATCAACTTCAGGGAACTGTATTTCAAGTAATTCCTGCAAAACTCATATCTTTATTACTGTATGATGGATTTTTCTCGTTTTGATCTTGTTTTCTACAGGTAAGTATTGGCTAATATTCTAAAACTGGTGAGGTGTCCTTTTGTAGTGTTTTTACTGTGCATTATGTGCAAATGCTGTACACCTTGCTTCTCGGATAAGCCTGACTGCTTGTGCCAAGCTAGCAGGGAGATGTGCAGGGGTTATCTGATCTGGGTATCTCCATCATCCTGACTAGAGAGAGGGTCCCTACTTGGACAGGGTGCAAACAGACTGCCAACCAGAGACCCCATTTTTAACACTGAGGTATTAGACTTGGGGCCTCATAATGACTTTGGTGGTCCCACCGTGGGACCAACAACCCTGCGGAGAGGATGCTGCCATCATACCGGTGGCACTCCCCCACCAGTTGTATTACGATCTTCCCACCGGGCTGACCAGTGGGAACATCATATTACGACATTCCCAACGGTCAGCCTGGCGTGAACAGTGTTACGGTATTGGTCTTGGTCTCAGAATGTGCACTGTCTGTAAAGCAGTGTGGTAATGTGGTCACCAGTACTAAAATGCGATGGTCTAACCCCTGACGCGTGGTACTTGGGAGAGCTGCTTTGTGCTTTGGTTTCCTTGCCTGGCCATCTCAGGGATTTTCTCAAAAACATTTTTAGTGGGAAATAGTCCTCTTGCTGTGCTTTTCTCCACCAAAAACCTTCTTACAGATATATATTTTAACCATCTACCTTTTTTAAACTTTGCAAACATCTTTAAGTTACATGTTCAAATCTTCACAATCAATTCAGACCGCCTGAGTCTTGAGTGAATATTTGAGTAAAAAAGTGTTGCAAACAGAACTTCAGAGTTGAGAAGTGAGGCTGTAACAGGAACAGTACTGCACTAGAAACGTGGCACATGAAATGTGAGAAGAGAAAAGGGAAAATGTGAACTGCTTTTGCTGTCACTAGGTACGTACTCTCTATAGCAACTTCAATAACATGTATTACACAGCTTATGCCCCCATGGATTTTGTGTCATGAAAAATTGCAATATTCCAACTTTTCAGTTGAAACATTTGGGATTACCAGTTATCCCTCATTCCAGCCTCTAGAGTGCAGGAGAAATGTTGCACAGTGGAAAACTGACCAGTGGTATCAGTATTCCCTCAGTAGTATTAAAAAAACCTCGAGAAAGGCGGGGAATGTTGACCAATCCCCACCCAACCCGCATTTAGACAAACTAGGGGACATGGCTATTAGCTGCTCCTCTGTGTAAAATTGGAACTCCCCCAGCCCCACCCTAAAGCAAATCAGAAAGAGTGTGAGGCATTAGTCACACTTCTTGAAATTTGGGTCACAATTCCTCCATTTCTGCTCCTCAAGGAATGAATGGCTCAAATCAAATCTTGCCCCCACTTTTAAGCGAGGACCCTCTTCAAGCATCATCGACTATTTCCTAGTGGATATTAGGCTTTGGTCAAGTACTCTAGATATGAAGGTAGAACCCCGCCATAGTGATCACAACCCTCTAAGTCTTACTTTAACCAGTCATGTGTTTAGGAGAGTTCAGAACTCTGAGACAGCTGACGTTCCGAGTCCCCTTTTGAATCATAGACAAACCCGCGTCAGCTGGCCAAAAGTAATGTCAAACCCATACTTGGTTAAGGAACTCTACTCATCCTTTGTAAAGCTCTTCTCTAGTTTTGATGAGCAAGAGGCTGGTAACATTCCAATTTTAAGTATCCATGCAGAAATGGCAAGCATCCTACAGGGCATTTTTTACAAGGAAATCACGTCTAGGCACTCCCCCGATTATACTCAATCAAGGAAATGGTTTAATAAGGACTGTATTCATGCGAAGCTTAATCTAAAATCTTCCCTCGAAATGCACTCCCGGGGGGGGGGGGGGTGGGTTAGGAATGCTAGACTTAAGTATAACAAGGCCTTGGAACTAGCCAAGAAAGATTGGGAACATGATATTTGGCAGAGGATGCTGGATGCAATCAAGAACCAAGATAATAGGTCTTTTTGGAGGCTGTCGGCTGCTAGACATAGAGGGGGCAACAATACTTTTAGTATGCACATCCAGCCCGAAAGATGGGTGGCCCACTTTTCCGAGCTCTATGCCTTACCTGTACAACAGGACCTCATGCCTTCATCCCAGGATCAATTGTGCAATGGGGTCAATGACTATAGAATATCCGCTGATGGTTCTGCAGAGGACATTGTCTTTTCAATGGCTGAAACCACAGCCGCTATCAATTCCTTAAGATCGGCAAAGGCACCCGGCCCGACAAGATAACGGGGGACTTGTTTAAATCTGAACCCGTCATTTGGGCGTGGTATATAAATACATTGTCAAACGCTATAGCAGCAGGAGGTCCTATCCTGGAAACGTGGTTTGGGTGGAAATTATCCCCATACAGTATATAAAAAGGGTGATGTGGGTTTACCCGCTAACTAGAGACCAATTAGTCTCATCGACAATTTGCAAACATTTTTTGCTAAGCAAGTCTTAGATAGGCTTATGGAATGGGTTCAGGACAATCAGGTATTATCCCCACTTCAGGCTGGTTTTCGTTCCAGGATTAGTACAATGGATCAGGTCTTTAGGCTCTCCCTTTTATTTTGGAAATATGTCATTCTAGCAAAACAAACCTTGTATGTTGCCTTTGTGGATTTGAGATCTGCCTTCGATCTGGTCGCCAGAGGGAGATTATGGGAAGTCTTGTATAAAATTGGTATCCCAGAGAACTTAGTATACCTAATTTGAAGAATGCATGAAAACACCTATGCACGAATGAGATGGGGCAACCAGGGCGAACTTACCGATCGAATAGATATCGGGGGGGGGCCCAGGTGCTGCGTCTTATGGTGCTGAGGTCTGGGGCTTTTCCAATGCTAGCAAATTATCTGTAGGGGAAAATAATTTTACAAGAGCTCTTCTTGCATGCCCTCGTAACACTCCATTGATCCCAGTTTTTTTTAGATCTTGGGTTCCCCTGCATTTCTGATGTAATAGCCTTAAGACCTTTACTCTTCTGGGTGTGCATCTGGACTACCCCTGAGTTAGCTGTATATAAGGAATCTCTACAAGACATTTTAGGTAGATCAAAGGCACTCTCTAGCCCCTGGCTCAAGCATGCTTCGAGGTGGTTCCATATTTTGGGTCTTAGGGACTTTTGGAGCCACCCTAATAATCTAGGGACCGCCCAGAAGAAACATCTGAAATCAGTCTACTGGTCCTATGTTAGGGAAAATTACTTGGTATGCACGTCGCACGGTTGACTGACATCACAATTTCTTGACTTCAAGTGGTATCCTCACTTTGAGCCTTTCTTGGATCTGATTTCTGACTTATTATCCAAAAGTTTGTTTGCCTGTTTTAGGTATGGGTGTTTACCTCTGATGTCTTTTACTAGTACCTGGCGACCTGCTTTGACAACAGATGTATGCCCCAGCTGCAATTGTATTTCGAAAACTATAGTACATTTTATGTTTATTTGCCCAGCCTATGGGATTGCATGGCGGAAATGGATTCGTCCAGTTTGCAGGAACATGGGCCTGAGACACTGTAAAGTTGCTTTAAGGATGCTGATGAGGGATGGCTCTACTTTTTTAATATGTGCGGTCAGCAAGTTCCTTGCGGCCGCATTGTACATACGTACCTGTTTGTTTTAAAACCAAAACAATTTGCTCCCAATTGATTATTGCTTTTAATTTATTTATTCATTTATTATATATATAAATCTTATGCTATCGTGATTTCCCCCCGGCTGATGGTAAAAAGCAATACGAGATATTGTAAGCTGTACCCAGGATGCTGATGAGAGACAGTCCCCCTCTTTTATTAAGGCGGTTAGACAGTACTTAGTGGCAGCATGTCAAGGAATACATGTATCTTTGTCCTTTTAACTAATTTTTTTATCCCTTTATGATTGTTGTCTTCCTTTTCTTTTTATATCTTTTACCTGTGTATTTATTATGTACACTACTATTTTACCTGTTGCGATGTTAGTTTGCTTTGATGGTTAAATGTGACAGAATAAAGCTTGTGTTGATGATGAATGGCTCAGGACAGTGTAAGGGTGAAGGTGTTTTTTTGTGTGATCGCTCCCCTACAGGAGAACCTGCCCAAGGAGAACTCTGCATGCTAGTATGTATGTAGAACTTATATTGCAGGAGTCTAGCTGGAAGGAAAGGACTCTTCAGACAAATGTATAAGCAAAAGGGACAACATCACAAGAATGGAATTTCCTAAGAGGTGTGATATCAACCTTAACTACCAAGGAGCAATAACATTTAATGGAGCATTTTAAAACAAATGCATACTCTTTCCACCTTGGACCAGGACTTAAATCTGCTCCTGCACAAGACAGCCCCAATCCATACATATCTTCTCAGATCAACTCCAAAATACAAGTAGAGGGTCACTATCAGTTATGTTTTACTTTCCCTGAAAATTGTTATGTATTTTACTAGAACAAGATATGGAGAACTTTCCGTTGATATCACATGTATCACTCACCTCTGACTGTATTTAGTTTAGAAGAAAAACTAAAACCTCAAACTAGTCATGGAGAAGTATTTGTTTCAAATCTAAATTGCCAATGCCAACACAAGGCAGAGAGACCTCAAGTTGGTACAAGGAGGAGGAGAATGGCATTACTTGAGCATAACATATTAGGTGACTAATTTAGATTTAGGCAAAAGGATACTCCATCGCAAATGAGATGGCGTACCCTGCCTGCCAAACCTACAATTTGCCCAGATCAGTTAGAGAACCTTGGACCTTAAGTATTCCATCTATGGAGTCCTGTTGGCTCAACTGATGGAAAACGACCCAATGAAGTACAATTTGATGGAGGAAGAACATTATGTCATTCACCCTATTCAGGGAGGATGGTGTAATGACTTTTTTTCCTGGCTGCCACAAGGACAGGAAAAAAACAATGATGACTTGCACACCCTGGAGAAAACTCCCATGGTGTGGTTGAGATTATATTTTTGCTTTTGGGAAACAAATTCCTGCTTGGTAGTTTGTTTCTGAAAAAAAACTAAAATACTTTGAATGTTTGGTAGACAGCTGTCAAAACTGGAGGCAGCCATCCACCAAAGTTTCATACATTGAAAGGAACCGCCGTAATGTAATTTGCCTTCAAAGTACAGAGATGACTGCTTGGCTAGCAGTCTTCTCTAAATACGCCAGATGAAGTACCATCAAGATGAAGGAGATAATGTCCTCCAATATGCTGACAGACATTACTCTGTCTGCCAAACTCTAAACCGGGCCCTAAATCCCATACACCCTGAATAAGCGTACCTGCAGAAAAGGGCAAGAAGGCCTCCTTGTTCATGAACTTCCCTTCTTTGTCAAGGAAATGTCCTGGATTGAACTGTTGAGGTGTCTCCCAGTGGTCAGGATCAAACAGAGAAGAGGAAAGATTAGGTATGATGAGGGAACCCTACAAGAGAAAAACTGGTTATTGGATTACAATTAAAGGTAAAAGATGGTCCTAATATTTAAATTATTTAAATATTTATTACTTCACATTTTCATACAGCACAACTCTGCCCAAGGTGGGTGTCAGTGCTCTAAACTCTGTTCTAAGAAGGTGGGAGTGGGACAGGTGTCTTAATCTTTCCAGTCTCCAACACCCATGCAGTCATTTTATTGAGTTTAACAATGTTCTTTGAGAGTTTGGTTTTCAAGTGACCGTGGAGTCATAAAATCTCTGGGGAATGACAAAGGAAAATTCTCAGAGGTAACACTTGATCAATTTAAACATTGGGAAGGCACATCAAAATTGATAGTTGTCCAAGGGGAATTCATAATCTTTGAGAAGCCAGGTAGAGCCCCTCAGGAAATAGACCAATATGTCTACTATGATCTACTTTTTAAAGGCCATCTGTTTGATGGATTTAGCCCTTTGACAGCTCCAGCTGACTTGCTGGACAATATTTCCTACAGGATACTCTTATCAACATTCCAGACATAGAGCAAGTAAGAGTGTGGAGATGGCTTAGAGTTGATTCAGAAAAGTTATGGCCAGATACTCTCGGGAACGATTGTTTGGGTTGTATAGGGTTCAGTTAACACAAATGTGAGAGATTTGAATGCCACAGTAGAAAATGCATTTGATTTGATGGCACTTCTTAGTAACATAAGGGGCCTTCAAGGTCCCACAGGAAATATTAATTGAAAAAGAGGTGGCAGAACAGAGATGACATGGTATGACATCATGAAAAAGTATGCAGATAGTATACTAGAAGGAAATTAAGATTGTAAAGAAACTCATTTGGAGAATAGATAAGAGCTGTTTCAGATGTTCATGTACAAGTCTCTGTAATCTAAGGTGAGTCCCAGATGCCAGATAAGAATATTAATTTGTTTCATCACTTAAATAAAATTTTTGGGCACAAAATTGCTGATTTCTCCAACCCACGGGTTCATAGTCACCTGCCTCTCTTCCCTTAATTTAGATGAGCAAATTCTAACAAAAAATGTAAATGGCCATTTCATATTCTACCTCATGTTTGAGGGTGTCTTGCAGGTAACTAATGGTAAAACTTGCAGTGTCTGCTATTGCACCACCTCATAATACTGATGAATATGTTGCTTTTCATTAGAAGGACCCTTCACTCTTTGCTCAATATCCTGGCTCACAATGATAGCAGGACTACCTTGTTTATCGATAGACACTCAAAGTATTAGCTTTACACCATGTGCCATAATATTAGTGCATTTGCACCTTGCCTCATGGTGAACTTTATAGTCAATGCTATGTACCTTATGTCACAATAATGCATTGTCAGATGATAACCCTGCTCTGTCTGATTTACACTTTGAGCCTGATTATGACCTTGGCGGATGGGATACTCCGTCACAAACATGACAGATATCTTGTCTGCTGTATTACAAGTTCCATTATGTCTTATGGGACTTGTAAAACTGCATGCGGGACATCCATCACATTTGTGACGGAGTATCCCATTGTCCAAGGTCGTAATCAGGGGCTTTCTCTCTCAATAATGCTAAATAATCTCTCAATACTGGTGCATAAGTACCTTCTCAATGTTGAATCCCTGCAATGATGTCACCTTCACAGTCTCCCTAAAAAGACCGATGGATATAACGTTGCTCATGCGCTGTATCTCATGGATCACGGCATTGGTGTAGGGAAGCCTCTTCCGGTCCTCATAGTGAAACACCAGGGACTCTCCAATAACAGCGTCTAGCTCCATTTGAACTTTTTCTGGAGAGAGATGTGTACAGGGAATTGGTTACATTTAGTTCATTAATGCCTACAAGTAAAAAAGTTTTTGCAAGATAGTTGACAATGTAAGCCCATCCGGTCCCTCAACCCATCCCATTTCAGCTCAACTCAGTGCAACTCAACACTTCTCAGTTCAATTCAAACCACCGAACTTAATTACACACAAGAAAACATATAAATGTAAATATAAATCTGAGACTCATGTATTGATGTAGAATGTATGAACCTAATTGTTAGAAGTCCTGTAAAAGAATGTGTAGATTTCTTTGAACAGGAGACTAAGGCAAGTCTGTACCGTATTTTGTTTAGAACTGTGAAGAGTTCCTTGCTTGTATGATCTGTACGCATTGCTATTTGTTATATGTATAGCAGGTTCTATATGATTTGCCTTTAATCATTTATAAAAAGCTTTGAAACAACAACCCTTGTCTGTCTTTCTTACAATAGTAAACTAAATACGGTTAATGCCCATGTAACCTCTTTTTCCTGGGCTAACAGAAATAAACACAAAATATAGAGGGGAGGCAGATCAACAATTACTTCTCAACAATGACACCATCAATTTTCACTGGACATGCATTTATTCAGCACAATAATTATATATTTAAGTTATGCTACAACACCATCACCAAACCTCATGACACAAAAGGGACACAAGCAGAAAATACAAAAACAATCCGTAATGTGTATGGATCCTTGTAGCTGCCACAATTTATACTGAGGTGGTTGTGACCAATCCTATGGTTGTCAATTTCACCTAAAGTTAGTTCATCCTAAGCCAATGATCTTGGGACAAAAGGCCTCCTCTCTACCTGGCTAAACCTATTCTCAATCGGTTCACTTCTTTTGGAGTCTTTCTGAAGATGTTGACACCTTTCGGCCTGTGTAAGTGGCTGCCTCATCAGGAAACAGGAAGACAAGGAAACTCCTGGGCCCTAAGCCATCTCACTGGAGATTGCCTCCTCACAAGAAATGGGGCAGAACTGTGAAGTGATTGTTGTTGACCATGGCATTTTGATGAATTAACATCATTGACTGTTCGCGTATACATTCTCTGAATTACTTTCTGCAAACAGCTCTTGTTTTGAGTGGGTTTGACAGGCCTCATACATTGTGTTAAAACTGTAAATAAACGTTCATCTCTAAGAGGAATATTGTACAACCCAAAAAGATTATTTCATTCCTTTTGCTAATCTACTAAACACACCAATTCCTTAGACTTTTGAATTCCTACCACATATGGTGCAAAATATTTTCTAAAGTACCCATCTTAGCCCTCACCTTGGATTTCTGGTTGTTTCACCATGTAGAGGAATGCCCATAGTAGGGTGTTGGTGGTGGTCTCTATCCCAGCTGAAAAGAAATCAACTGCAAGGCGGACCATGTTATTCTCATCAAATGTGGAGGCAACATCATGAGATTCCTAAATGGAACATTAATCTGCAAAGTCAGCAAATGTGAAATATTGAAACTGGAACAGCCTATGTTGAAGACATCACATTAACACGTCGTGGACTGATTGATGATGTAAAGCACTCTAGTATACGTCATAAAATGGAATTGATGGAAATTAATACTTTGAATTGCAGAATTGATTTACATAGATTGCAGATTTCATTTTATTGTAGGTATGGATAACAGTGGGTAAGTTCAGGGTAAGAGCAGTATCTCCCTCTAAAAACAGGAATGGAACTACTTAGTTGCAGATAAGAAAGAGGAAAAGGAAGAAAGGATAATAGTATCAATGAAGGGACGATGTACTTAGCCATCCCTTTGTTCCATGAAGTGCCACATTTATTGCCTTTCACTTCCTTTGGAAAGCTGTGAAAGGATTTCTGCATTAGGGTTTTGTTGACTTACTGGGGCTGTATTGGAAGGTGGTTTATTAGTAGGGTTTGGTAGGTACCCACCACTAGTAATATGGCCACAATCACAAGATAAGGTACAGTCAAGGTCTCTGTAATTTAATCCCTTCATCAACCCCTGGTAGCCGGCAGCAAGCAGGTAGGCTTAAATTAGGAGACAGGTGTGTGAAGCATCAATATATTATACAATATAAATCCAACACCAATTTATAAAAAGCGGAAATATTTTTGTCTTTAAAATGACACCAAAACGACAAAAATCTAATGTAGGTAGCCAGAGATTGTAATCTAATGTAGGTAGCCAGAGACTGCAAAACTAGGATTTAGGAGCAAATAGTACTCAAAGGGTTAAAAAAACAAACAAGCTGGACCAAAACAAAGTCAATAGTTCCGGCCGTCCACGATGTAACACTTTTATACTTACTTCCAGTAGTGTTTCTTGATGAAAGAAAGTGGTCCCAACACTAATCCAAAATTCCAGAATCTCTGAGTTGCTCCTTTGGACATTGGGACTACAATTCCCACAATGCACCTGCCAAGTCCGTAAAAGTTCACTGAATGCTGTCCAATTGGGTTCTTCTAGCAGGAGTTGATGCAGGTGACTATTTGCAGCTCCTTTATATCTGTTGAGTACAGGAAGTCCACTTCTGAATCCTTTAGAAGCCAGGCAAAGTCTGCTTTTGTGAAGCCCAGAGTATGCAGTAGGTGCAATTCTTGTGAGTGCAGTTCGTCTTGGTGCAGCAGTGGTTCAGCACGGCAGTCATTCTTCTTCTTCTTGTTTCCAGGCAGTGATCTTTGGAGATCCACAAGACCAATCCAAGGGACTAGATGTTACTTGAGATTTTGGGACTACGATTCCCTCAATGCACCTATGCAATCCCTTCAAAGGGCACTGGAGGGTGTCCAGCTGGGGTCTTCTTGATGGAGATGCTGCAGGTGAAGGTATGTTAACCTGTTGGTGTCAGGGAGTCCACTCCTTGACTTCTTGAAGCCAGGAAAAGTCCTTAGCATTGTAGTTCTTCAGTGTGCAGCAGGTGCAGGCTTCCGGAGCGCAGTCCTTTGGCCAGGGTTGCAGCAGGGCGGTCCTCCTTCTCTCTGTAGTTTCAGGCAAGGATCTGAGTTGCTGGGCAACTCTCCAATATGTATTCAGTGTTCCTGGGCTGGCAAGTAGGGGGGCACCATTGACCACATGGGTGCAGGTTGCCACCCTCTGGCATGACCACTTCCTGCGAAGTGTGGCAAAAATCAATCCCAGGAAGCTCTATTCTCTCAAAATCCAAATTGGAGAAAGTCTCTTCTTGGGGTTAAGATCTGGTTAAGCCATCCCACTGGTGTGGCTTATTTCTCTTAACACTCCCTCTCGAGCCCCGCTGCTAATCTAATTACTGGGGCTTCCAACTGACTGTTGTGGGAGGAAGTGGGGGTCAGCCTTTGTCCTGTCCTATCGGTCATTCCCCTTTGGAAGACCAGTTTCGCTACCCAGCACGCCTCATGCCTTTTGCTCTGCAGCTTGCAGATCTCCACTGACCAGATGTCCCTTTGTCTCAACGCAGGCCAGTTCACACCTCATTAAGGTAGCTTAGCTCAGCCTGGCAGAGGGTGGCCAATCAGAGAAGGGCTGCTGGAAGGCTGGAGTTTGGCTCACAGAAAAGAAAGTTCTATAACTTTATTTCTGCAATAGTTATAACAAATCTAACAATGGAAAGTTTTTGTATTTATTCTACCTAACATTTTAAGTCCAAGAAGGACATTTTTAGCGCTTTCCTAGCAATAGTTATCTTTAATAAAACATTCCAATGTTAGACTATGGGGCTAATGTACTACAATGGGGGAAAACGTAATTGGCAGTTTTTCCCTCACCAGGGCATTTACAACATCTTTTCTAATGTCCCTGCTTATTGTTACGAGGCACCCTACCCCTGGGACACCTTAAGGGTGACTTATACATAGAAATTAGGTATTTGGAGACTTTGGAAGTACTTTTAATTCCAAATTCGAATTTGCATATAAATGTAATTTAGAAGCAGAATGCAAGGCAGGGCTGGCTTATAAATTAACAGCAGGTAACACTGCAGTGCAAGTAAGTGTGTTAAGTCTTCTGGGCCTCTAAACCTATATGCCTTACCATATATATGGACTTACAGGTAGCTTGTCAATATCAATTGTAATTACACCTCATTACCATATACATTTAATCAGAGCACAGGCACCCTCAGAGTCAGAGAAGTGGGGGGACACTGCAAAAAGTCCTAGTTTTTCACAGTCTGTGTTTGCTGCTTGACCCCATAAGAACTGAGATGAGGTCCTAAGCTTGCTGAGGGTAGGGGCCCACTCCTTGTTCCAGAGGAAGAAGGGTTATTCACAAAAGTGACCAGGTGCTCATTTAAGACCTTAAAATGCAGGACCTTTAAAATGTTCGTTGATTTGTTAGTTAAGAGCTGAGGTATTTCAAAGGTTGTGAACACAGAGTTTTTTATTATTTACTCACATGTTTTTCATCTGTTAATTATAGTATAAATACCCATTCACATAAGAAACTAATCAGTCATAAAGATCCCTGTTTAATGGCATTTTTCCTTATCTTTGTTCTGTTTTCTGTGTACAAATCACCCCCTGGAGCTCAAATAGACCAGCCAACATTGCAGAAGAAATAAACTCACTCTTGATATTTTATCTTGGTAGAAATCAATCAAGTCCTGGGGCTCCTCAGGTGCTCCATTTGCTTTGTGGTTCTGGATTTCCTTCTTCACAAATTCTTCCAGGAAAGCATTACTCCTGAAGATATCCTGATGAGGTCCTGGAAGATGCCGCATCAGCCATGGGAAAGCGTCAAAGAGCTGTAGTGAAAGGTATTGTACTTAATAAGCAGCGTGTCCTTTTCTGATCATACATTTAATAAACATTATAGGCAATAGGAACTTATCAGAATACTACTGAATGTTTTGGGTGACACAATCTCTCTCTGAGACAGCTGCATTCTGGATTATTGGTATACAGGCATTAGGTGTCATGTTCTTATTTATGTGAGTAGTTGTGTGACACGAGTGTTTGATTGTGTGCATGTATAAAACAGAATTAAATTAGAAGCTGCATTGCAAGAAAACTTAGAACATAAGTAGGAATGTATTACGGCAGGAACTGTACAACTTCATTGATCATATGTAGGAACTAGGTAAGAGAACGTAGATCAGGTTTAGCTCTGAGTCCCTGCAGTGATTAGCGTTTAATTCTAGGTGCCATACTGTTGTAACTGTGTTAGAACTCAGCCACAGTTCCTATCACCCCAGAGGCGTCACTCCTGCAACTTCAAAATCCAGTTTCCTAGGGCCATGAACCCTCCTTGCACTATTTCTTGTTCCACCGGTCCCTGCTTTCCCAATCCCCTAAATGTTTTGGGACCCACCATCCCCAGCTGGATCAACAACTACCACAGATCTTTGCTACTTGTGTAAAAGAGTGTCTCCTGCATCTGCTGCAAAGTAGATTTGTCTCTGATGCAATTGTCAGAACTCCAGTGAGAAAGTTAGGGCAACAAAACCAAGTGACACATCGCCCATGTAGTTGATGATTTAGAACATGCCCTGAGATCGACATGCTAAATGAGAAAATACAGAATGTGCAAAAATAGAGGGCAGCAAAAAATAAAATCTTATTAAAATCTTAATAAAAAGGTGAGGACAGTAAGACTTGGGGACAAATAGAGAAAACTGAAGCACACGACAGAAGGGGAACTAAACAGAGTGAGTGTGAATTTGATTTCATTGGTGATATGTCCTTTACCTAAACCTGCATATGTAATTGAGTAACACATCATACTATACTGTTTGCTAACGGTACCCTGTTATTTCTTTGAGTATGATACAAGCTCATTTGCAGCATCTACAGTATTTTAAGGTGGATCAATTGGGGTATAATGCAAAACATATAAACACCAATGTGAATTCCTCTCATAACAATAGAAGAGATTGTGGTGCTACAGTAATCACTGATCATGAGAACATTGCCATGATGGGAGCTGTGGTAGATTTTTTTTTTATCTCTGAGAATATCATCCTCCCTGAGAAGTGCAAATTCCCCCAGCTGTGATGTTAATCCAAACTAATCATGAAGTACTCATGAAAATCTCTTTCAGCTCATATGTCCACAGAAATGTTTTACAAAGGGGTTGGTGTAAAATTGGGTAAGATTGAGAATTACTTCCTCTCATCCTGTGACTTGTATTAATCTCTCTTCACACCTTTTATATCTCTTTCTATTAAAACATTTGTTACTCCACTTTCACACCTGACTTCTATTTTTCTTTTTTGTCTTTCCATTATCTCTGTTTGCTCCCTCTCTTTCATTTTATCTTTCATTGCGTTTGGCCTTGCACACGTTCTCTTTTCTATTACTGCAGTTTGTATTGTGGGGCATATTTATACTCCGTTTGCGCCGAATTTGCGTCGTTTTTTTCGACGCAAATTCGACGCAAAACTAACTCCATATTTATACTTTGGCGTTAGACGCGTCTAGCGCCAAAGTTCATGGAGTTAGCGTCATTTTTTGGCGTGAACACATTCCTTGCGTTAATGATATGCAAGGTAGGCGTTCCCGTCTTAAAAAATGACTCCGATGCATATGCGTCGTATTTATACTCCCGGGCAAAAATGACGCCCGGGAGTGGGCGGGTCTAAAAAACCCGCATTAGCGCCGGATTTTAACGCCTGGGTCAGGGCAGGCGTTAAGGGACCTGTGGGCTCAGAATGAGCCCAGAGGTGCCCTCCCCTGCCCCCAGGGACACCCCCTGCCACCCTTGCCCACCCCAGGAGGACACCCAAGGATGGAGGGACCCACCCCAGGGACATTAAGGTAAGTTCAGGTAAGTATTTTTTTAAAAAAAAATTTGTGGCATAGGGGGGCCTGATTTGTGCCCCCCTACATGCCACTATGCCCAATGGCCATGCCCAGGGAACATAAGTCCCCTGGGCATGGCCATTGGGCAAGGGGGCATGACTCCTGTCTTTGCTAAGACAGGAGTCATTTCAATGGGGGTTGGGCGTCGTAAAAAAATGGCGCAAAACGGGTTGAGGCGATTTTTTTGCCTCAGCCTGACTTGCACCATTTTTGGACGCCCATACTCCATTTTCCCCTACGCCGGCGCTGCCTGGTGTACGTCGTTTTTTTCCACGCAAACCAGGCAGCGCCGGCTGCTAACGCCGGCTAACGTCATTGAATAAATACGGCGCCCGCATGGCGCTTCAGAATGGCGTTAGCCGGCGCTAATTTTTTTGACGCAAAACTGCGTTAGCGCAGTTTTGCGTCAAAAAGTATAAATATGGCCCTGTATGTCTTTGCTTTTATGTTTTAATATACTTTCCTCCATTTTCTCTTACTCACCCCCATTTTCCATCCCTTCTTCGTTTTCCTCTCACTTTTCTCTTCCTTTTCAAGCTCCCTTTCTCCTTTAAGTTCCTTCTCATTCTCCTTTCCTCAATCAAGTTATCTCTATTTGAGCAGTAATCTTCCTCCTAATATTCTCTGACAATAACAGAAAGCATACATGTCTTATTTATCAGCTTTTCTCAAATCAGGCGTACATGTTTCTGTGTTCAAATCGCTTTCTTTGATTAACCACTCAATTAGAATATGAAGTAATGTTAAGTACTCACGCTGGTCCACACACTGACAATTTTGCTTTCGACAACATCATTCGCTTTAATGAGCTGATGGAACTCTTTATCATCTCTGGAGAAGCGGTGCCCAAAAATCACAGCAGCAATCACATTAGTGACAGAATGAATGACCGCTGGAGAGGGATCCAGGCTTTTCCCTGCAACCACAAAAGAAAAAAATAGCACACTTGAGCAAGTTATTTTAAACCAGACAGCATTGGGGCCCACGGCCTGACCATACCTAGCACACACAGTGAAAGAATAGTGGACTGGAATCTTTACAGAATCATTTAAGAGGTTATTTTGAGACTGCCATTCACTTCTCTTTCTGTTCTTAATACTTAGCTGTCAGGATTATACCCATATTCTCTCAGGTGCAAGGACAACCTACTAAGGAGATGTGAGATTCCAGGGCTCAGATTTATCATACATTATTCATACATTCACACAAAGCACTGCAGAAAGACATTTTGCTGCGCTGCATGAAAGGGAGAGAACAGTGTAAGTCCTGGCATCCTTGGCATGGTTTCCCTTGTCTTTTTGCCTCTGCTCCCTAATTTTGACTGTGTGCTGGACATTGTGTTTGCTGGGTGTTGGTACACTGGGCACTTTATCACTGCTAACCAGTGCTAAAGTGCAAGAGCTCCCTGCATACATTTTGACTGTGATTGGTTATCCGTGATTGGCATAATTGATTTAGTAGTAGGTAAAGTGCAATAGAGGTACCCAGGGCCTGTAAATCAAATGCTACCAGTGGGCCTGAAGCACTGATTGTGCCACCCACATGAGTAGCCCTGTAAACATGTCTCGGACCTGCCACTGTAGTGTCCGTGTGCACTGCCAATTCGACCTGGCAAGTGTATCCACTTACCAGGCCCAAACCTTCTCTTTTACAGGAAGTCACTCCTAAGGCAGGCCCTAGGTAGCCCCATGGGGAGGATGTAGTGTATGTAAAAGGTAGGACGTGTATTGGTGTGTTTTACATTTCCTGATTGTAAAATACTGGCAAATTGGTTTTTCACTATTGCAAGGCCTATCTCCCCCATCAGTTAACACGGTGACTGCCTTTAAATATCCTTTAAGTGAAGTTTGGGGTCTCTGAATGCACAGTTTACAAATACAACTTTTGATAGAACTGTTTTTCAGATTGTCTGTTTAAAAATGCCACTTTTAGAAAGTGGGTATTTTTTTGCTTCACCATTCTGTGCCTCTGACTGCCTGTGGAATCCACGTCTGGGTCAGACTGACAGTTGGGCTGTTTGTGAATTCCCTCTACCTAGACGGTAACACAAAGGGAGCTGAGGTGTGTCCTGCATATCCTTATGAGTCTTCCTAGGCTAGAGTGGGGAGCGAGGAGCTGACACCTGCACCTGAAAGAGCTCTATGTATCCTCAGACAATGCTTTCTCCAACCTCCTGGAGTGTATCTGGGGCCAGGCCTGGGCAAGGCAGGATCTTGTGAACAACAGAAACTTTCCTTTGAAGCTTGCCTACTTCAAAGGCAGAAATGAGTATAAGTATTGGACCCAAACCCCCAGATTTTTAGAACACTTCTGGATCAAGGGGAACCTCTGCCGGGGAGAAAAGCTGAAGAGCTGGAGGAGGAGTATTGCCACTTTGCTGTGTGTGCTTTCCTGATAGGCCTGCAGTTGCTGCTTTTGCCTTACAGTGGACAGGGACTGGACTTTGCTGTGTAGCCTGATTGTGAAGATTCTCTAAAGGCTTGGATTGAGCTTGCCTCCTGGTAAAAACTCTCAGTGACATCAAAGACTTCACCTGCCAGTGCTGGGTTCTTCTGCTAAGAGTTCTGACTTGCCAAGTGGTACCCAATCCAGTCCCTGAGCCCTTAGAAGTGGAAACTGGGAACCTGCACAGGAAAATCCAAGCACTGCTGTGTGCGCGTCAGAAATAATCGACGCAGCACCTGTCCCGTGGTTGGCAATTCGACGCAGCACCTGTCCTACAGCTGAGAATCGACACAGCACCTGTTCTCAACACAGACATTTTGCACAGCATCGACCCTGGGCGTCAGAATCTTCAACATCACCGCACAGACCTGAAGCTGCTTGTCTTTAAATCAATTCATTCATTCCGGCACGGAAAAGAAACGATGCATCGCTTACCCAGCGGAGAAGGAATTGATACATCGCTTGTTTTTCCAATGCATGCTTGCCCGTGCGGCTTTTTTTTGTACGCATACTAGATTTTTTGTGCTAAAACAACACATCCATTGATTTCCATGTATTAAGACTCTTTTTACTTTTTTTAAATACATATTTTTGCTTGTTTATTTTGGATTTTTGTCATTGTGGTCTTCTTCGATTTAGATAAATATTGGCTATTTTTCTAAACTGGTGTGGAGTCCTTTTGTGGTGTTTTCATTCTATTACTGTGTGTTTTGGTACAAATCCTTTACACATTGCCTCTGAGATAAGCCTAACTGCATGTGCCAAGCTACCAAGAGGGTGAGAGGGGATATCTGAGCTGTGCATTTCCCTTGCCCTGATTAGAGTGCAGGTCACTTCTGGGACAGGGTACAATCTGACTGCCAACTAGATGCCCCATTTCTTACAGGCAGGAATGTACCATATTTAACATTATATGTCACATTGCTGCTTTCTTCCTGCAGTGGTGCACATTTGTCTGCCTGGTGCAAAGGTGCCTGCATTGTAGGCAGGATTGTTTCTGTGCAGGAAGGGGTACCTTCCTGCACAAAAACAATCCTCAGAGGCATTTTCCTTTTTTCTAAGTGTGCTGCAAAATGCAGTACACAACAAAGGAGAAACAATGAGGGGAAATAAACATATTTCTCCTCGTAAGACCTCTCCTAAGAATGCGTAGAATTTTGATGCAGTCCAAGGGTTACTCAAACACACTGCTCAAAAAACTACTCAAAAAACTCTCTGCTGACCACAGTGAACCTCAACACTACCAGCCAATCCCCCTGCTCCCTTTCCCAGCCAAGGTACGGAAAAGATCATCAACAAGCAACTCATGACACACCTGGAGTGGAACCAACTACTCAACACCTCCCAATCTGGCTTCAGCAGCAATCACAGCACTGAGACCTGCCCTGATTGCAGCCACCGACAACATCAAACCCTCCTCGACTGAGGAGAAAAAGAAGCTCTGATCCTTCTTGACCTCTTGGCAGCATTTAGCACCGTATCCCGATACACGCTAATTGCAAGAATCCACCACATCAGCATCCAAGAAGATGTACCCAGATGAATCCTTCTTCCCTGAAAGAACATCGACTGAGGTGTCCCCCTTGGCTCATCTCTCAGCCCCACGCTCTTCAACACATAAATGACCCTGCTGGACAGCATCTCCAGATTGCATGGTCTCAACATAATCTCCTATGTGAACGACACCAAACTCATCCTCTCACTCACCGATGACCCCACCACCACAGGTGCATGACAAGCATCTCTGACTGGATGAAGAACAACAGCCTATAGCTGAACACAAACAAGATGGAGGTGCTGATCTTTGGCAAAACCAGCAACCCATGGAATGGCTCATGGTGGCCATCAGACCTAGGATCAACACCCAAACCCTCCAACCATGCCAGGAATCTCAGAATTATCATTGACAATGAGCTCACCATAAAATCAAAGATCAATGCCATAACCTATGCCTGATTACTCACTTTGTGCAGGCTGCGTAAATCTTCAAGTGGGTACCACTGCACACAAGATGCACCATTATGCAACCCCTCATCGGCAGCCGACTGGACTACTGCAACACCCTCTTCAGAGGAATCACTGCACCCCTCCTACAAATACTTCAAACTGTACAGAACACCGCAGCCACATTCATCCTCAACTTTCCCTGATGAACACACATCACAACCCATCTCAGGATACTCCACTGGCTTACTATACAGAAAAGATGAGAATTCAATGCCAATGCCAAGTCAAGCGGCTCACTCACGTGCTCAAAACTCTACACAACCAAGAACCTGCTTACATCAACCACCTACCAGTGAGAAGACTACATTCCTCCTCCCTATCACTGGTTGAGACTCCCCGCATCTATGAAAGAGAAGTGTAGGAGGTTTCTTCCCCCACATCGCAGCAAAAACCTAGAACAGCCTCCCCACACAACTAGAGACCATCACCTCACTGCCGGAGTTCTGAAAGGCCCTCAAGACCTGGCTGTTTGAATGAGCCTCCAGACCCTGCAAGCTCCTTGATACCCTAGGGGATGATTAGCTGCACTATACAAATCCTGATTGATTGACCTGTCTTGGTAAATCTGGGAATGCACCAAAAACCATGGGTGGATGTGTGGGAACACCCATGCTCCACCCATGGAACACATTCCAAGAGCAGAGTAAACAAGGCATCAAGTTGCGCTGCCTTGCGCTACTCCAGATTTACCAAGTACCATAGGGCAATACAAGGTAAACCTGATTTAGGGAATGGTTTGCCTTGAGGCACCCTGTGTGACACAATGACACCGCAATCCCTTGATGAATCGGGGCCCAAGTGTGCAGGACTAACCAAGACATCTGTTACTTGCTTTGCAATGAAAAGTTGGTTTCTCAAGCCCCCGTGACTTTGGAGGTAACTTGCCTTGACCACTGACCTTTGAAGGTCTAGCTCAAAGGAGATAGTGTGAGGCTTGAGTTTAGATACAGTACAAAACAGATGCAGTTGAAATGAAGATGAATGTCCAGAGTTCATTTTTTGTATCAAAGAACAAAACTTCTACATCATCCTAAATATATGTGTTTGTGCAATGCGAATAGTAACCAACAAATAAAAATCAATTCAAGCAATAAAAGAACACACATAAATTCAGCTAACAACACGGAGCATAGAAGTTACAAACACCATATTTTGTTTTCATTTCCTAAGTGGGTGTGAACACTAAACCATTTGTAAACAAAAGAGAACCATGCCCTACTTGCCAAAAATAATAGCTTTCTTCACAGTGTGTAACCAATGATGAACATCCAACATCTTAGTAAAATAGAGTTCAGGATACAATTACTCTAGTTGTCTCCTATCTATATTATGTCAATGGACTCTACTATGATATCTGTAAGACATGAGGATGCACAACAAAAATGTTTGTGACACAAGACACTTATTGGCCATCAATGAGGCATCCGTTTCGTCAGTTTTTTGTAGGGTGGCAGAGGTGGCTAAGTTAAGTCACTGGCTGAAGGGTTCTTTGGGAAAGTATATTTATCTCAGTTGAGACCCGTGACAGCCCCAAAATAACATCCTGGTGAGAGAAATGTTCCAAGACAGGCAGGCATTAGCGTTGACAAGACAGTTTAAGTAGCTGACTAATCATGGGCTGATCAAGGTGTCCATTATTCGCTTTGAGAGAGGTGGAAAAAACACAATTGTGATTTTTTTTTTTATAAAAAGTCCTTTTATCCATGAATGTCCATAAATCTTGATCATGATTTCCGTAACTTCATAAAAAACGGTTGTGACAAAGAAGCAGCCAGCAAGTTTCACAACAGCACTTGCTTCTTCAGCAATAATGACTAAATCATTCTGGTCTTGCAGCAAATGTTACCAAGAAAATGTCAGTCAAAGTTACAGTCATCTAAAGTAATAAAATATGTTTGTAGTTACAAGTAGGAATAACTAGACATCCTCTCAAATTAAACTATAGGGAAAATTCACACCTCAAGATAAGAGTATCCAAAAAAATAATATTACTGACTTAATTGTGTGAATAATCTAAAACACAGAATGATAACAGCTTAATTTACTAATGTAATGTTGATTTAGAGTGTTGTTGGTGGAATTTCTGTGCTACTCTGATGATGAAAAAGCTGTGTTTTTGTGAGTTAATAGTCAAGGCAGTGTAGGTTTAACCCCCAAAGATTCAGAGGCATATTTATGAGAGCCTTGCCTCATGTTTGCATCACGGAAAGTGGTATATGTGAGACACAGGGTTCAGAGTCAGATTAATGAAGCCATGCAATGCCACACTGCGTGCAATTGAGTGGCTTTATGTAAGGCAACAAAGGGCAAACCACTATGTCGCCTTACTCTGCGCAAGGGAGACATTCTATTCTATTCTTTCACAAGTGTGACTTTAGCAAACAAGGTGAATAGGCTGCTTTTGAAGGTGGTTAGAAGGTGGCTGTCCCTGCTGCTAGGACTCACACCATGTTGATAGGTTTAAACTGAGCAGCAGGATGGATGAAACAATTAAACTCCAGCAGTTTAAGGGAGGGCCCACGTTAAAGCTGGCACTTCCTTAACCAATAAGCTTTTCAAAGACAACGCCCCATATGCAAACAAATGTTAAGTCCCTCCATATGCCAGGCTTTAGTGTCTTTTGAACAAATGTAGAATTTGCTTACCATTTTTCTTTCACATCTGTTTTTTCACCATGTTCTTCAGGTTGTCAAATTTCCTTGTGTCTTTGCTTCCATGCTTATATCAAATACCTGTTGTCATGTTTGGGTTATTATCTATATTCCATGTTGACCATGGAAGATGATTGTTTACAATGGTTTGTGATTGATGCAATAGCCTGTAAGCTATTATAGCTGCCTGTGGGTTGGTGCCAGTGAGGACTCGTACAAGAGATTGGTGTGGCAGCGGAGAAGAGTGAAAGTCACTGGTCGGTGGGTTAAGGAGATGGAGCCACTGTCCAGTGTGACCCAAAGCCAGAACCTAGAAAAGGAGATCATGTCTTGGTGACCTGCCACCTTTCTGGCGCTGGGGATTGAGGTTGGAGATGGGCACCATGATGCTTTGTGACTGCCACGTGGGACTTGTTCCATCGTGAATTTCAACTGGACTGATAATAGTTCTGCTATCCTTGTCCACTCTATATTGGTCTGAATATGGTGTCCATGTTGAAAGATAAATGGTGCCAACCTGCTATTGCATTTCATTAGTTCTTGCATTCGGTTTGCTAATCTCTACTCATAACTAAAGTGCTTAACTTTCTATTGGAATCTATTAATGTAGATGATTGATGCTTTAAATGTATGTAACTACACAAAACGTTCACATGCATCCTCACACCAACAACTGTTCTTTTGAGAGCTGCTTGTGTGCAGTTGTAATATTTCTATGTGAAACGTTTGGACATCCCATTGGGTCTGTCTTTCGCTATAGAAAACCACGCAAATTAATAGATAAATAAAGTCACATTACTGCAGATGAAACTGAATGAGCCTAATATAGGACTCAAATGTTTTATTATCATAGAAGTGGCATCTGGACCTAAAATCATTTACCTTTCATCATTGCAAAGTACTCCACCAAGCTCTGGGCCTCCTCCTGGATCTGCGCCTCTAGACTTTTTTTGCCAAGACCGAGATTCCTCAGAGACATCAGGCTAAAGCGTCTCTGCTGCTTCCAGTTGAGTCCAGAGGAAAAGATAACTCCTAAATGATCAAATGTGTTATGTTTTTAGTTAATTATCTCTTCAAAGTAATGTACACATTTTACTTTTAGGTCTGGCTAAAGAATGCTTTGAGTCTCTTTGTCCCTCTGTAAACTAGTGTCAAGTATGAGTACTCTATGCAAAAGGCTGCAAGAGAGACTGCTTTGTCAATGACTTTCATTTTTGTGCTACAGATATAATGCTCTCTCTCTGAAACTCATCCAGCTCTTGTCGCTGCCTTTAATAGCTGCTGAAAATAAAATTTGAAGTGTGTCAGAGTCGCTGACACACTATAGGATCCACCATTGTCTTCCTTCCTTGAACATCCCTGAGCCCTATACCTTCAGCATGGGGCACACAGTTGATTCACTCTGCATTTTGGCTCATGTACAGAAGGCTAGCACACAGAACCTGATTGTTTGCCAACTATGCCCGAACCAGTGCGAAGGTTCACTCTCTTTCGAAGACTAGCCCAGTGCCCGGATACCATCCGGGGTGTTAGTGCACTCTACAAATCTGAATAAGATAACAGTGTTCAGAGGACAGTGCTTAGAGTAACACCACTACAGCCACTGTCAGTAGCACACACTGCATGGGCCTAGACAGAGAGAGCACAGACCTGCATCCCCCTGGAAGGGGAAGGCTATCGAGAAGGCTTCCTGACAACCAGGTCACTATACACACTGTGCCACTGTGGCAGCAATACTGTATTGTGTAACTCATGCACAGTGTTCACCTGCTGCCCACCCTGAAAGACATAGGGGCATATTTAAGGAAAGTGGCACTGCACCTAGTGTAGGACCACTTTCCTTGCACCCCATAGCGCCCCCTTACCGCCACCATGTGTGCGCCGTATCTAAGGTACTGCACACCATGGCGTCATTACATACCGTTATTTTTATTGACACTATTGATGTACTCTGCAGGAGTAGCGCCAAAATATTATAAATAATGGAAGCACCCTTTTAACGCCTGCTCTGAGCAGGCGTTGAAAGTGCCGTAAAAAATGATGCAAGGAAATCTGTTAGATTCCCCCCCCCCCCAAAGGGGAAACCCCCCCCCATGCATCCATTATAGCAAATGACTTTGTAATTATGGCATAAGGATTTTGGCCTTGTTTGGCCAAAAAATAAATGTAAAATAAAATTACACTAATGTGACACAAGGTGGCGCTCATAAATATGCCCCCTAGTTCTTCATTGACTGTGCTGATATTGCTCCGCAGTCCATCCATCCATCCACTTAACTCATTGTGTACCCAGTTTACAAAGCTTCTCTCCATAAGTAGGATTAGGTCAGGAATAAGTCACACAATCCCACAAAGGGGTCCGTATATATCCCTTTAGTGACTCATTACAGCTGTCATAAATACCTACAGGACACATATTCCATCTATTCATAACCCAACGAAGAGCACCTCCTGCTCTCTGAGCCCTACTCTTTAATACTCTCAAAAGATGGAGGAATGGATTAGTGAGTTACACCTATGATGCTGCAAAAGACTGTGAAGATCACACATTCAAATACTTCTAAGACAGACTCGTCCTTCTGTTCTTTGAGTGTCATTAAATTGGATAATACCTCCTACTATTTACAGAGCTTAGAAATGACTGAACTACTGTATAAAGTGCTTTATAAAAACACGTTACTTGCTGCTTAACTATGCCGCTGTGAAGCAAGATCTACCCACCCTTCCCCTTTGACAGTTCATGAAAAGCTGGGGTTGTCGGGCGTCCAGCAAGCTCTTCGGAGTGGGAGATAAGAGCATCTCTTATAGCCTGGCATCCGTTCAGCACAATCACTGGTTTCTGCCCAATCCATAGAGTGAAAATTTTCCCATAGGTCTCTCCAAGCTGAGGAATGGAAATAAACCTCAACAATTTAATAGAACAGCAAACAAGAGTAAAACACATACTAACACAACCAACTAAATATTAGATCGCTTAAGGGAAGGTAACTATTTTCCATTTCAGACGTTGTGCAGCCTGGACAAGGCTTGTTAGCTATGTACTAGTTATGTAACTTTATGTAGGGTAGTAAAGCTGACATAGCATCCAGAAAGATAGTGTCTCACACAAACCTTGTCCCTTCCTAGGCATTACTTACATTCTGAGGATTTAAGGTATTGTTAGCCAATCATCACATTTGAAATTGTCTTAACTGAGTAGTATAAATGATTGAGTGAAAAACGACCAATTTAAAAGGTGTACAGCTTAAGGTTCATATATTCAAGAGGGCGTTATAGGATCCAAATGCTTTTCCTGAACTATACTTCCTTTTTTTGCATCGTACATTGCAATCTCTATTTATACCCTGCAGATCAAAGTCTATGTCCTCCATCTTTCAAGGATGGAATCATCTATATCACTAATAATGTGGTGCACATCTATCAATCAATACTTATATTGGAGACATCTCTCTTGGTGTCCAATTAACAAAGGTTTTTCTATGAGTAGTTGTGCCTCATTCATGGCCTAGGCATTGTTTATCCACATATTTTCACAAGTAAAACATGCATACCCATGGAAGAAGCTGTGTGCATCACAAATTATGTAGTCTGGATTAAAATTAGGTCTTGATAGCAGTTAGACACACACAGGAATTTCCCTCACTTGGTCCAGACTCTTGCTTAAAGACTTTGTTCTGGAAATAGCATCAAGGAGTTTATCCAAGGGATGGTCCTCTCACATCAAGTTCACTAGACTGTCTAAAAGAATGTAAATGCCACCTCCCTACAGTGTAATGTACTGTCCTGGGTGAACCCTTGTGTGTTTTATGGTTCAAATGCTACATAAATACACAGTAGTCAATTACCAGGAACTTGGTATAAACAGAATGTGTTGTGGGAACCATGAAATTAAGCCTGTGCCGCAGTTACATGCTCTGCACTAGAAACGCTCACACCCTGTCTTTTGACAAGAGAGAACACACCATGTATGCTTTTAATAGTGATGACCGCTCTTGTGTAATACCCAAAATCATGCATATTACCTGCAGGAAAAACACTATTTTCCCCACCACAACGCACTCAACATCTCACTTCAAAGGAGATATTTATATGGCCTTATCACCTAGGAGACCCAAATTCTCAATAGAAGGTATTTCCTTAAGGGCACGTTGTACATTTACATTTCTCTGCTCATCAGACATATACCTTTTTAGGTGCGAGCGCAAAACGCTCTGTCCCCTTCAGTAATCTCTTTTTGGGCTTCTAACCATGCCCATGTCACGTCAGTCACTTTCATTGGTTCGTGGGCTTGCCTTTTAAAATCCGCTTGCTTTCATTTGTGAAAGGCATGCATACGTCGTGCCTTTTCCAGTGTTTAGCCCACCTACACAGCACCGGTAAACTACTGAAAACATACGAGGCTCCATGTTTTCAGCATGGTTTCTGGACTACTTTATCCTTTTATTTTCCACGCAGAACGATCGCGCTGGGGTTTACATAGCGCAATCGAGCTTTGTTTTTCTGTTTTCAATTTCAGTGCGATCGCGCTGCATTTTACATAGCGCGATTGCGCTTCACTTTTTTCTTTTAATTTGTGTGGCAAGAAATGTCTGGTTAGGAGTTTGCAACGCTAATAGCTCTAACTCGAGCAAATGCGAGACCCGTTGCATTGCAAATGCTTGTTTGGTTATGTCACTCCTTTAATCTAGAGGATTCCATGCCAATGCTTCCCAAAATCATGAGGAAACTTGAATGTTGGCCAACTTCAGACACCCTTTCCAGGAGGTGTTCTTTCTTAGATGCTGTTGATAGTATGAAATGAGACAAGCTGCTGACTAAGGGTTAAAATATGGCTGTATCCTACTTTCCAGGGCATCCAGATGACACAAGCTAAAACTCTCCAACTAGAAGTAGTTGTCATGAGTCTAGAAAGTGCTTTGGAGTTTCAGACATGGCCCAGAGATCATACCACCCTCTACACCAAAAATGACACCAAAATTGCCAAAGATCACATGACTTAATCTAACAGTAAAACACACCAAAGGTGACGGGAGACTGCTTATAGTTTGTCAAACCACTGGCAATCACTCAGTGAAGCATCCCAACCCATTGTTCTTTTGCTCACCACGTCACCTCAGTTTGGACCCAGTCATATGCAAATCAGTCTTGACCCGGCCCCTCTCTGTATGCCTGCTGGTTGGCTTTATGATTATCGTATTACGTGCCCTCATACCTCTCGGATCCTAGCGGTGGTATTTAAATGTTTAACGGTGAAGAAATAGACCCAAGAAGAAAATGGACTAATTATTTACTGGTAATCGTTATTACTCCTGGGACTATCACCCTATTCCATTACTTAATACTGTTTCTTCAGGGCTTTTTTGGGGTACTCCCTGAGTTGGCTTGGTATTTAGAGGTAGCTTACCGGATAGGAATACAAGTTACTGTCACTTTCAGGGGTATGTGGGGGGGATATGGAGGAGCTATGAATGGGAATCATTAGCGTAGAATTATGAGGCATTGTGGTTTCTCTGGAAGAAGTTCACCTGAATGAGTGAAGAACGAACCAAGAAAGATGGCCCCAGGTGTAATGGGCAGCCTTGTTTCCATCAAGGGTTTCAGAGCCACTATAGGCAATTGTGCAATCCCCACAGGCAGTGTGGGTTGTGTACTGTTTATGAAAAAAAGTTTAGCAGGTATCATCACTGCAGGTGTTGAATAAGTGCTGAAGTTGCACTAATGCATTTTGGTTGTGCCCATCTTGCAGGAATTGAGTTCTTGGCTGCAGTTCAGTGAAATCCCTAAGCCTCCAACCTCGATGTAATCACTACTGTGGATGTGGGGAGACTCCCAGATTGAGTATTTACTTAGATAATCTTCATTAACCAGGTGCCCACCGTCGACTTAATGATCAGATAAAGCTTGGGTCTGTGTCTGTTTTTATTGTTAATATTGTGCCTGCATAAGCAGAGCATCTCTGAGATGCTCATATTATACATGTACAGAGGGCAGTAGAAAAGTGTGCGCTGCTGCTGCCCATGCTATGCATAGTGTGAGTTACTGTGTGTGTGTGTGCTGAAGCCTTGCTGTGCCTGTGTATGTGGAAAGATTCCCCTGCTGATGTCTGTGCTGTTCCTGCTTTGTGTGTAAGGGCCATTTGCATTCCTCCAGCCTGCGCTTTACCTCTCATGAGTGTGAGGTAAGCTTGCACTGCACCTCTCTCGGTGTGCACATCTCACTAGTATTATGTTTGTTCGTGTGGCTTGGCAATGACTGCTGTGCTTTAGTGGACCAATGTGAACACTGCTGTGGTCATTTAATAGGTAACATAGAGACAGGCATAGCAGTGTGTGCTTATCTGTGGCAGTGTGGAAGCCGGTTGGATAATGTGTGCTGTCTGGGAAGAATTTGTAAACTAGCTTATTGCACTTTCTGCAGTTTGAGGGTAAAACTCCTGCCTGAGCATGCAAAACCTGTAATCTGTACCACCAACTCTGGCACCGAAAACACCTCATAGCAGGACTAGCACCTGTCCTGTTTGAGTAGCATCACTGTACTTTGAGCATCTGTGACTCATTTTATCCTCATTATTTACAAGCTGACTGACCCACCCGAGGCCAGCAATGGAGAAGAAGCAAATTGTACTACCTGAGTAGCATGTACATAATGGATCTTTCCTGACATATGATTGCAGCACTAGGCATAGAGGCCCGTATTTATACTTTTTTTGCGCCGCATTTGCGTCGTTTTTTGACGCAAAAACGGCGCAAACTTGCAAAATACCATTGTATTTTGTAGGTTTGCGCCGTTTTGCGTCAAAAAGTGGTGCAAATGCGGCGCAAAAAAAAGTATAAATACGGGCCAGAATGTGGCATTTCAGGCTTAACCAACAGATTAGGGTGGGATACTAACTGCCAGATGAATATTAATGTTGTGATAACACGTCCCAATCTAGATAAGTTACTCACTCTGGGACTCGTTTTAGGCCAATTAATCTTTCGACCCTGATTGGAGACTCTTTAGGACGAGATATCTATTTAGCATTTCAATAAATGGATCAATAACCTCATCAATATTCACAATGACAAATCGATCCAACTAATCAATAAAATTTCGATAAACTTTAACACACCATGACCTCTCAGCCATGAATAATCACACAAATCTAGTAAGATTTAAGATATTTATTCCCTATTTGTTACACTCTACTAGCAAGTTTATTAGTCCCAATACCAGCAAACACATCAACAATGTCATAACGTGAAAACTTGAATTAGACTTTATCAAAGCAAAGATCATGAACATTAGAACAAAACACGACGTTAGCATGAATCAACATTAGCAGAGTATCATTAGCACGTTATTCAACAAAGCAAAACTTCAGTCATTTGTCTATTTGCATCCAGATTTTAGTGAACTCCTTAATTAACCTCAAATTAGCATTAGCATGTTGGGCTTCATGCAAAACAATTTAATAACATCAATTTAGAAAACATCTGACCATGGCCTCTGTCAAAAGAGCAGTTGGTACCTAGAAAGAAAAGGCAAACAGACAATTACAATACATTATCATATAGTTACCCTCCATAATGGGTCAGCATTCAGAGTCAGTCTTCGTCCTCAGAACATCAGTCGATTCGCCATCAGCCAGGATAAACAGCAAAGTTTCAGCAAGATGGGTAAGAATAAGACACTTCCGTCATAAGGAAGAAAAGTAAGTATCGGGTAAGGCAAGGAAGGTGAGGATGGTTTGAAGAGTCAGAACAACAAAGTCTCAAAAACTAGTGAGAATAATGGCAAGTGATGGCATCAGAGTGGCAGAGTAAAGGTGAGTAAGGGCTCAGGTAATGGCGTAGAATGGCTAATTTCTCCTTGTGACACGTCATTATATTAATCTTGTCTAACAAGTCTCTGATTTCCAATTGGCCAATAATTGGTGCATCGTTATCCCTGACCAAGGATCCATCATACACCTTACTAGAATTTTCACCTAAGACAGTTCTCACGTAGTTTATTGGTTCCTGTAATTGACGTCTTCGATGGGTAGAATGTCAGGTAGGAAAAGTTACTCTTGTAGCTTCAGTCAGTAGCTCCATTGTCTTTACCAGTTTAGGCGACCTTGTATCTGTTGCGAATTACACTGTTGCATTTAGCAAGAATGTCTCCTTGAGCAAATTGGTTCTCATGAGAAAGAATTTACTACGGTTACACACATCTCTAGCTCTTGGAAAAGTACAGTTACATGTCCTTCAGAAAGACAGCACATTGCACGTTAGGAAAAACTCATTTAATATGAGACCAGGCAGCTAGGCCCAGACCCTTGCTAACTAAGGCCTAATGATTAATTTAGCAAAACCTTAACATATAACTCTTGATGCTTGTACAAAATCATACATTAGTACATTATTAATTCATTATTAGTCAATTTCATTAATCATCGTATACATTGGTGGCCACTCCCCGTGGGCACAATTCAAACGTGTATATTAGTAGCATATTAATACATCGTCTATGCAACTTCATTATACATTATTCTGCAAGCATTTCAAGTTAATATCGATTATAAAAACTACACTCCCTCCTCTGATGACTCTTGTCATCACTCAAAACCCTTTTCACAATTTATTCATCTTCTTAACTCTTTCATTTCTATTTCTTCCCTTGATTTTGCCTTTTCATATTTTGCTCTGAATAATTTTTCCCTTTTCTTTTCTTCTCTTCTTGCATTACCTTTCAGCAAATTTGCTCTAATTCTTTTACTAATTTTACATGATAACCATAACCCAAATAAACAAGCCAAAACAATTAATATTCCCTGTATTATTTATCCCAATATTCCATGCCAAATGTTACTAAACAAGCTTCCCACTTTTGCAAGTCCCTTTCCAACTTTCTCCCAAATTCCTGGTTCTTTCAGTTCCTTCAAATCTGCACTATCTCTTGTTAGGTTAGTAAGCATACTTCTAATCTCATTACTATTATCAAGTATATAGGCACAGTAGTGACACTCATTAAGCATCTTACAGACTCCGCCATTTTTTGCTAAAAGAATGTCTAAAGCAAGCCTGTTTTGAAGAGTCATAGCCCTCTCCGCAGCAAGTTCAGTATCCATCAGGAGTATAGCTTCTGTGAAGTTTGTCAGCATGTTATCCACAATAGTAGACAACTTTTGAATCTTTATGGAGTTCAAAATAACTCCCACTGAAGGAATTATTGCTCCAAATATGTCTCCTACCACACCAGCAGCAGTTTCTCGCTTCTGTCTAGTACGATGTAATTCAGACACTTTTGGGAATTTCTTTAGGTCCTCTAGCTGATATACCTTTGGGAAAACTATCCCCAAATAACATGTTCCATACCATCCCTTTGGAAGACGGTAATAAGCATTAAGTCCACATATATAACAGACCCCTGGGATCGCTGGATCCTGTCCATTTAACATGAACATCCACTTACTCTGAAACAAAAACACATGCTTACACTCACTCGTTCCCACAAACACATTGTCATAATATGACTTTGGTCACGTAATGCAAAGCTTACCTACGTGCAATGCATCTAAAGCTAGTTTCCCCGGATCCCTAACTGCACTATAACTACCACTATTAATTTAATAAGGATCGTTGCTGCAAGCCTTTTTCTAATTTTCCCTTCAGAACCATCCTTCTATCTTCAGTGTGATCTAGAAAGCTTTTCTCTACAGATGTAAGCAAGTAAGTTAAATTATTGTGGTGTGCTTAAGATGTACTAATGGTTACTCTCGCTTCAAAGAATCCCTTAACTAATTTTATGCTGTAGTATTTAGCTACACTATTCAAATCCTCTATGATAGGCACATAAGAGAACACAAGGTCATGGTTAGAGTAAAAATATTGCACCTCTTCTTGGTTATAGAAACGTGTTAGTAGCAGACTACAACTTATCCCATAGGTTAGGGGTAAACTATGATAAGTAACTCCCTCTTGTACTGAAACAGGAATTTGTGTACACACATAACAAGCCTTCGCATCCATAGTATCAACATACTCACTCAGCAAGCGATAGAAAACATTAGTAGACAGTTCTCCTTTTGTGTTAGTTCCCTCATGCAAATACTTTGCATCTTGCTCAAACCTCACCCAAGGTGTTAGTGTAGCAGTCTCAGAAATTGTAGCATTGTTAGCTTCATTTTTATCCACCAGTCGCATTTCCACAAGCAAAGCTATAATGAATATTACACATACAACACCCAAAGCAACACCCAAATATTTACAACGCTTGCTTCCGCTATTATCATCCCTAGAGTTAGCCATGATCTGTAAAGAATCAGAAAGTAAAGTGCTATAAGTGTAAACAACCAATTGAGGATGGTTAAAGCCTCCTTTTTTTTTTTTCAACATGGCTAAGTAAAGTCTTTCTTCAGCAAGTATTTACAGCTTTCTCATTCACTCCCAGGGTCCTTGTCAATTCAGGTTAGCAGCTTGTCACAATCGGTTTTCAAAAGTCAATTCAGGTTAGCAGTGTCACATCCGTTAATTTATCAGTCTCTTTTTCAGCTTTCTTTAACTCAATTTCAGCTTAACACAGTCTCTCTTCCTCGTTGCCTAACTCAGGTACCATAGTATTGACCTGGGACTTCTCGATCAAAACAGAATGCCAAGAACTCTTATTGCCACTCAGCTGACGTTGCATAAGCCCATTCAGGACCTGCGTACCTTCTTTTTGCTATTCTCTTTCTTTACAACTTGCAGTCACCTTGCAATTCTCCTTCGCTCAGGTCTTCTTTCCTTGTGGTATCGACCTCTTCCTCTATTGTTTCATCAACAACCACTTTTCCCTTTGTCACTTGCGATTCTGGCCACCTATCTCCTTTCAGTGTCTCTATGGTCTTTGATTTCCCATGTGGTAGCTCGTTGCCCTCCTCTTGTTCTATGGTGTTTTCTCTTGCTGGACCTGCAACTGGCTCAGGAGGAGTCCGGGCACTCAGGCTTTCTCCTGTCTCAACTCCTTTGCCTTTTGGGTCTGTTAGGGGTTCAACTTCAAACCTGTATCCGTCTTCTTCTGGGAGGACCTCTCTCTGGGTCGGACCTCCTGGCGCCTCAGTTGAGATAGGCTCACTGTCACCGTCACTGTCACCACTGTCTCGTTTGTTGTTTGAGTGATCAAGCCATCCTCAACGGGCTCTCCTCCAGTCTCAGTTCCCCTTTTATTACTCTCCGGCCATGAGACTTCCTTTTCTGTAGCTGTTATTTTCGATAACTCAATTTCCTCATCAGTTGGGCACGTCACCTTTTTTGTGTGACTGGCATGGATCCAGTTTGGAATTCCCGCACACTTCACAGCAGTAGTAGTAGTCAGTATTACTTGATATGGCCCCTTCCAACATAGCTCCAAAAACAACTTCCTCATGTGTTTCTTGACAACAACCCAGTCACCAGCTTTCAGGTTGTGACCTGGATCATTTATCGGTTGCAGTGTGGTTGCTTCCACCTGGTGAGAGAAAGAGAGGACCACATCAGCCAGACCCTTGCAGTAGTCCAACACCATGTCATCCATGATATTCACAAGAGCATTTGCAGGCACTGCGGGCAATCTCATAGCTCGGCCCATGACAATTTCATGAGGAGACAGTCCTGTTTTCTTGTTCGGCGTATTTCTCATTGACATTAGCACTAAGGGCAATGCATCAGGCCATTTAAATTTTTTAGCAGTACACATTTTTGCCATTCTCGACTTCAGAGTACCATTCATCTGCTCCACTAATCCTGTTGCTTCAGGGCGGTAGCTACAATGCAACTTCTGCTCAATGTTCAAAGCAGCGCATAAGCGCTTAACCACCTCATTGTTAATGTGACTTCCTCTATCTGATTCTAAAGAGATCAGAAACCCAAAACGTGGTATCAATTCCCTAAGCAGCAACTTCGCTTCTGTGAGGCTGTTAATCCTATGTGTGAGGTATCCTTCAATAAAATGACTAAAGATGCACTCAATCACCAACACGTATCTAAATCCTCCACACACAGGCATTTCAATAAAATCCAATTGCATTCTGCTAAATGGACCTCCTGCTCTCCCAATGTGGCTCAAATTCACCACGGTCCCTTTCCCCGCATTCATCTGTTGACAGATGATGCACCTGTGACAGATTACTTCTGCCGCTTGTCTGAACTTCGGGTTAAACCAATCAATTTTTAACAACCTAATCTTGGCATCTCTTCCAATATGTGCTTGACCATTGTAAAACCTTGCAAACTGTGACAAGAGACTGTTTGGCAAAACCATTTTCCCCTCATCTGAAACCCACAGATCATCCGATCTTTGTACACATTGCATCTTAAGCCAAGAGCGTTTCTCATCTTTTCTGGCACGATTCTGCAACAACTTCAATTCCTCCAATGTGTCAACTACCCTCAATGCATAGGCTGTACATGTCTCATTTTCTGTTTCAGGTAACAATTCCCACTGATCCTTGAACGATATACAGTTCAATGCACAAAACCTTGCGACTTGATCCGCATATCCATTTCCCATTGACACAAAGTCTTGAGATTTCACATGAGCGCTGCATTTCACCATGGCAATTTCAAGAGGTAACTGAATCGCGTGCAACAATTCCTTAATCCTTTCAACATTTTTCACTGGAGAACCAGAAGACGTCATGAAACCTCTCTGTGACCATAGCTGGCCAAAATCATGGACAATTCCAAATCCATACCTGCTGTCAGTATAGATAGTTACTTTCAGCTTGTCAGCAGCATGGCATGCCCTAGTAAAAGCAACCAGTTCAGCCACTTGAGCAGAATATACTCTTTCAAGCCAAGATGCTTCTAGGGTACCAGTGACTGTACACACAGTGTATCCAGCTCTCAGTACTCCTACTGAGTCTCTCAGGCATGAGCCGTCAACAAAGATAATGTAATCATTTTCTTCCAATTGGGTATCTTTAATGTCAGGTCTCGGTTTGGTGCACAGTTCTGTTACCTCAAGACAATCATGTTGTACCTCCTCAGCATCATCAACTTCTGTATTCTCATTTGGAATAAAATTGCCGGGTTCAACACAGTACATCGTCTCAATGACACATTTGGTTACCCCAATATAATTGTTTCATACTTTGTCAATCTGGCATTTGTCATATGCTGAGTTTTGGTTCGGGTGAGCAAGATTTCAACTGAATGTGGAACCAGGACTGTTAAAGGATGTCCCATCACTATGCCTTCACACTGTGTGAGGCTTTGACCAACTGCCACAACTGCACACAGACAACCCGGTAAGGCTGCTGCAACTGGGTCCAAAGTAGGTGAAAAATATGCTACTGGGCGGTTTGCATCTCCATGGACCGGTGTCAAGACAGACAAAGAACATGCATCACGCTCATGACAAAACATGACAAAAGGCTTTGTGTAATCAGGCATACCTAAAGCCGGAGCCCTGCACATACATTCCCTCAGCTCAATGAACGCCCTCATCTCCTTCTCAGACATAGTTAGGGAGTATTTTCCATCCTTAACCTCCTTAACGGTCAGTCTCACCAATGACTTAGAGATAACTGAGAAGTTCGGGATCCACTGGCGACAGTAGCCCACCATTCCCAGGAGCATCCTAACATCTCTCTTAGATGTCGGGGGGTTCATTTGCAATATGGCTGTCACTCTTTCTTTAGATATTTTCCTCGACCCTTTCTCAATTAGATGACCTAGATATTTCACTTCTTTCTGACAATATTGCTGCTTCTTTGGGGACACCTTATGTCCATTCTTCCCAAGTGATTTAGTAAGGCAATGGTATCATACTTGCAGTCATCTCTCGTTTTGGATGCAATCACAAATCATCAATGTACTGCACTAGATTCAAATTAAAAGGCAATTCCAATGACTCCAAATCTTTCTTCAATATCTGATTGAAGATGGAAGGTGATTCCGAAAACCCCTGAGGAATTCGACACCAACTGTAAACCTTGTCCAAGAATTTGAAACTGAAGCGAAATTGACTGTCCTCATGAAGAGGCACATAAAAGAACGCTTGGGACAAATCTACAACTGTGAACCATTCTGCATCACATGGGACCTGGAACATAATCACAGCTGGATTTGGCACTACTGTGCAACATTTCACCACAATGTAATTAATTTTTCTCAAGTCTTGGACAATTCGAACTTTCCTACAAGGCTTTCTCAGTCCCATTATTGGAGAATTACACGGGCTGCTCATCACTTCCTTCAGGACCCCTTGTTTCACAAAGTCTGCAATTATCTGCGTCACCTGTATAAGGACATCCTGTGCCATGTGGTACTGCGGTACCTGGGGAAACACCGCATTTGGCTTCACATCTACTTTGACTGGTTCTACTCCTTTTATTAGTCCCACTTCCTTTCTTGTCAAATCCCACGCCTTCTCTTTGACTGTTCCCTGCAAATCTGCTGGTAGATCAGTCACTGTGAACGTTGGGAAGAAGCTTATCAAGGGGTACACCTCATCTGTGGTCTCCGTCTCTGGCTCTGAGATCTGACCATCATCCCCTTCATCATCACTGTTTGTCTGCACTTCAATTCCATCATTTGAACAGGTAAATGAACACCTAGCCTTACACAGCAAGTCTCTTCCCAGTAAGGACACAGGACTTGAATCACAGACCACAAATCTGTGCAATCCCTGGAAGGTACCAATCTCAACCTGAACCGGATCTGTGATCGGGTTAGTCAGGAGTTGATTTGCCACTCCCACTACCTTTATTGTACGCCCTGGAAGAAGCAGCTTCGGAACCTCTGCACTTCTGACTGTAGAGCGTGTAGCTCCTGTGTCAACCAGGAATGAAACCTTGTGACCCATCACTTTCCCTTGCACGTAGGGCCCCCTCTGATCAACTTCTAGGGACGCTGCGAGCCTGCACTCCTCACTATCTGAGCTGTCATCCGACCATTTATCATTTATTCCAGTCTCACAACGCAATGGGAATTGTTGTACTGCGTTACTTTGACTCATTCCTTGACCTGTGACCTGTTGAGGAAGCATCACCTGTTGCTGTCCCATTGGAGCTAAGGGCAACTGCATTTGCTGTCTAGGTACCACGGGAATCTGCTGTTGCACTTGCTGCATCTGTACCGGTTGTACACGTGGCATCTGCACTTGTTGCATGGGTTGAAGACCCTGCATCTGAACCATGTTGTTCTAAAAATTCGGATTTGGACCCCTCATTCTCAGTCCTTTGACATTTTGAAATGTACCGACATCATTGCTTTGTTGAACAACACCCTCCTGCACCATCATCGGGCATTCCCGCTTCCAATGTCCCACACTCCTGCACGCATGGCATGGTAACACCTTCTTCATCCCTTGTACATCATTTTGAAATACAACAGTATTCAAATCTGGACCACGGTTCATAAAACCTCCTCGACCTCTGCCTCTCACTTGCGTTTGAAACATTCTGTTTCCTTGCGGCTGTTGCACCATCTGCTGTACTCCATTTCTCTGCATTCCTGCTTGCGCTGCCTTAATTTGCATCACCATCACTTTCTCCTTCAACTTTTTCTGCTTCAATTCAATCTCATCACTACAGTATTTGGCATACTGAAACACCTCATCAATCGGCTTCGCTTGCCAACAGATCAAATGATTCTTAATCATCTGACTAATCTCAGGTCTCAACCCTTCAACAAACCTGAACACTAGGTGATTCATGTCCTTAGCTCTAAAACCGTTGTACCACTGTAATGCTTGAATGCCTTCAACAACCTCTCATAGTAGGCATGTTTCGACTATTTGGCCTTCTGTGCCGTTCGATCTATCTTCTGCCAATCAATATTCTGCAGTGACACATTCTGCTTCAAGAACTCAATCACCTTAAAGTAGTACCTCATCACCTCAGGAGACGGTGCTCCGGTAACCCTGTCTCTTTCCGGTTCTTCTGTCGGCTAAACCACACTTCTCTTAAACTCAAGCCACAAATCAGCTGGGACAATGATCTCAAACAGGGTATTCAGGTTTACAAAAATACATTTTGCAAGCTTCACAAACCTATCTGTCTGCTGATACCACTCTATCGGCTTCTCCTGCAATCTGGGAAAGTCATTTGTGAAAGACAAAATGTCACCTCTCGACCACGGTACATGAACAAGAACCCCTCCAGCTGTTTCTCTCATGGGTAACATATTTATTGTACCGGTATCTGGCACGGTTTTCACCTGCTGTTGCTGCTGCTCTAAGCAATCACTCTTCCTTTTGTCTCTTTTCTTTGCCCATCTGCCTTCCCACTTTTCTAATGCTCCCCAAACTTGAGCGCTCTGCAGTATTTCTTTAAGGTGTGCCTTCATCCCAGTAGACCTTATGTGATCAAAATCTTTAGGTTCAAAGTTTAACCTGTAACTCCTCTTCAGATGTGTGGTATTGTCCAAATCTATGTCGTATTTATCTGCCAAGTTTGCTAACCTCTGGTGCACCTTGCTCATCTCTTTAGTTATCTTGGGGCACAAATATCTCAACACTGCTTCAGTGTACGATTCTAGTTTAATAACTCCCATGCTCCCTTCGACTAACTCAGCTGCTTCCACGCCCAACCTCACAAAATTCATGTATTCCTCTCTCTCTGACTGCTCTGCTGTCGCAGGAGTAGTCTGTGGTGAATTCAGCTTGTCTAGCCATTCATTCATTTGTTGCGCAGTCAAACCTTGCAACAAGATATTTCCAGCCTGCATCATAGATGTTTGTGGCATATTCGCACTTGGAATCTGCGGAGTCAGCAGTCCAAAACCTGATTGTCTCACAGTATCAATAGGAATCCCTATCGGACTGAAGTCCAACAGGGACCTAGACCTCTCTACCATCTGTTCCACTGGAGTTGTTCCTTGAGAGCTCCCTATGAACCCTCCTCTTGTCATCTCTTGGGTCATTACTCCCTGATCACACACACTAGGCTTGTCCTGCACATACAATGGTACTGGCAGACCAACGGTAATAGGCAAAGATATGGCAGCTGGCGCCTCTCTGTGTCCCAGAGCCTGTGAAGCATTTATTCCCATATTCTGATTCATTACAGGTGCTGTGGCTGACTGCGGTCCTGTGACCGAAGTGCAATTCGGCAACAGCTGTTGCTGTGCCTGCGGTAGTAAAAGTGGAGTTGGCTCAATCTGCACTAACTTTGATCTCACATGGGAAATCCTTGATATACCTCTAATACCGGGACGTCAGGGTGGAGCCTCTGAACCGGTGGTGGCTGCAACTGTCTCTGCATATCTGGGGCAGTGGACATACTGACACCATTCTGTATCGGGGCTGGTGTTGCAACAGTATTTACCTTTACCTGGTTTGTTACTCCCTGTGTTTGCGTTGAATTTACAGGACCTGCACTAGTTTTTGGTCTATTGTCATCTATTGCATATGGTGGTGGTCAATCATGTAACAACTGATTGAGAAACTCATCATCACCCGAGTCGTCTGCATCTACCCAATACTTCTTAGTCTCCTTCTCCTTGCTAGAGCCCTTGTCCGTTTTGCAAGTGGCCTTTCTCGCTTGCGTGCCGGCTTCTTGAGTTATTGCCGGAAACATTCTAACTCCGTCTATTATTTCCCTTCTCCACATTCTGTGCTCACTTTCCCATCTAGCCTCCGGTAGTGTCTTTTCTGCTTTCCTCATTCTCCTCTCAAATTTTTGTTGCCTCTGTCGTATGGCCATTAGTTTCCAAGGGCCAGATGTAGCAAAACGCCAATTTGCGAGGTGCAAAGTGCGAGTCCATGCGACTCGCAATTTGCACCTCGCAAATTGGTATGCAGTACGGTGTCTCAGACACCGACTGCAACTCGCTATGGGGTCGCAATGACCCACCTCATGAATATTCATGAGGTGGGTCGCAAATTGCGGCCCCATAGCGAGTATAGGCACTCGCAAACATGGAGGCCTGCTGTAGTCAGCAGACCTCCATGTTCGTGACTGCTTTTAAATAAAGCAGTTTTTTTTTTCTCTTTGCAGCCCGTTTTCCTTAAAGGAAAACGAGCTGCAAATAGAAAAAAATACCGAAACCTTTTGTTTCGGTTTTTTTCAGAGTAGGCAGTGGTCCATAGGACCACTGCCTGCTCTGAAAAAATAATTTTGTGAGCATTCACAAAGGGGAAGGGGTCCTGTGGGGACCCCTTCCCCTTTGCGAATGAGTTACCATCCACTCCAAGTGGATGGTAACTGCGACTTGATTTGCGACCGCTTTCGCGGTCACAAATCAACTTAAATCGTGGTGCGAGTCGCAAATAGGAAGGGAACACCCCTTCCTATTTGCGAGTCGGAAACACATTTTGTGAGTCGGTTCCGACTCGCAAAATGTGTTTCTGCATCGCTTGAGGGCTTTTGCACCTCGCAAACGGCGTTTTTCGCCGTTTGCGAGGTGCAAAAGCCTACCTACATCTGGCCCCAAATCGCTAGCACCTCAAACTGGGCTGGTCTTGGAGGCGGTTTTTGCTCATTCAACGCCTTCCGCAAATTCTGTAAGATCCCTATGTTGAATGACCCATTCTCTGGAAACGCTAAACACCCGTCTTTCTCTGTCAATTTGCACCATTGCTTTAGCCAAAGGCATGGCGGTACTCCCCTCTCCTCCATGACGGCATAAGCCGGAGTATCCTCTGGCTGTGTAGGCTACCCCACACTCTCTGTAATGTACACATCTCCCCTCAAAGCACTTCTTAAAGCCTCGAAAAACGTCATTTTTGCATCTTTTATGTTGTTTGAATCAAATCAGGAAGTGACTTTAATTCGCAGAACTCTCTTCACCTGACTTCTCAACCAATTGCCTCTCGCGGACGGCTGCTAATCGGTGCGCGACCCTTCTCGACAACTGACCTATCCCAGCGTAGCTCCAATGACGTCACACTCACCCACACTGCGGCTGACAAAGTCTTGCGGCTTGTCTTCCTCACACTCAATGCACACAAAACTAATGCAATATATTGAGAGCACTAACAAAAACTCAAATCTGCCGGTTTACTACAGGAAGGGTTACACAATCACTTCAGAACTTTACAGAGATTTCACTTGAAGCCTCGGCCGCTACTCTCTCCTTCTCAGATCCCGCACTCGTAAGAAAAATTTGACCCGCAAATTCTACTCTTGACTTGTCAATGGCTTGTCGTAGTGCACTTTGGAACTCACTAAATCTCCATCGAAGGTTTCACTCACTCACATTGACTCAAACTCGACTCGTCAACCACGCAAATTACAACATAAACCAAGTGGCTCATACACTTATCAATATACTCCGGAGTCTTAGACCACGCAGGGTCCGTACATCACCAACAACCACGTGGACAATTTTTGAGCGCAAAGCGCCACACTCACATGAAGTTCGCCGACTTCCCTACTCTCATACTGCGGAGGAATCACTCAACTCCTACTAAAACATCATCTGGCCTAAATCCTCACAATCCTCACAATTCACCTGCGATATGCATAAGCTGTGCAAGCGCAAACTCTATGTCAATCATACTATCACTAGAACGCAGAGAACATACCCAACTCACTTCGGCAAGCTCAGAGATTCCGGTAAAGTCATTTGGACTTAGGGGCTCATCATCTTTCCAATTCGCATCATCTCAAAACATTTTCAACAATGGTCCCTCGTCCTAGGGCCCCAAAGAGCCCAAACCGTCCTCTGCTACCAGGACTGATAACGCGTCTCAGTCTAGATAATTTACTCACTCTGGGACTCGTTTTAGGCCAATTAATCTTTCGACCCTGATTGGAGACTCCTTGGGACGAGATATCTATTCATCATTTCAATAAATGGATCAATAACCTCATCAATATTCACAATGACAAATTGATCCAACTAATCAATAACATTTTGATAAACTTTAACACACTACGAACTCTCAGCCATGAATAATCACACAAATCTAGTAAGATTTAAGATATTTATTCCCTATTTGTTACACTCTACTAGCAAGTTTATTAGTCTCAATACCAGCAAACACATCAACAACATTACAACATGAAAACTTGAATAAGACTTTATCAAAGCAAAGATCATGAACATTAGAACAAAACACGAAGTTAGCATGAATCAACTTTAGCAGAGTATCATTAGCACGTTATTCAACAAAGCAAAACTTCAGTCATTTGTCTATTTGCATCCAGATTTTAGTGAACTCCTTAACAAGCCTCAAATTAGCATTAGCATGTTTGGCTTCATGCAAAACAATTTAATAACATCAATTTAGAAAACATCTGACTATGGCCTCTGTCAAAAGAGCAGTTGGTACCTAGAAAGAAAAGGCAAACAGACAATTACAATACATTATCATATAGTTACCCTCCGTAATGGGTCAGCATAGAGAGTCAGTCTTCGTCCTCAGGACATCAGTCGATTCGCCATCAGCCAGGATAAACTGCAAAGTTTCAGCAAGATGGGTAAGAATAAGACACTTCCGTCATAAGGAAGAAAAGTAAGTATCGGGTAAGGCAAAGAAGGTGAGGATGGTTTGAAGAGTCAGAACAACAAAGTCTCAAAAACTAGCGAGAATAATGGCAAGTAATGGCATCAGAGTGGCAGAGTAAAGGCGAGTAAGGGCTCAGGTAAAGGTGTAGAATGGCTAATTTCTCCTTGTGACACGTTGTTATATTAATCTTGTCTAACAAGTCTCTGATTTACAATTGGGCAATAATTGGTGCATCGTTATCTCTGTCCAATGATCCATCACACACCTTACTAGAATTTTCACCTAAGACAGTTCTCACATAGTTTATTGGTTCCTGTAATTGACGTCTTCAACAGGTAGAACGTCAGGTAGGAAAAGTTACTCTTGTAGCTTCAGTCAGTAGCTCCATTGTCTTTACCAGTTTAGGCGACCTTGTATCGGTTGCGAATTACACTGTTGCATTTAGCAAGAATGTCTCCTTGAGCAAATTGGTTCTCATGAGAAAGAATTTACTTCGGTTACACACATCTCTAGCTCTTGGAAAAGTACAGTTACATGTCCTTCAGAAAGACAGCACATTGCACGTTAGGAAAAACACATTTAATATGAGATCAGGCAGCTAGGCCCGGACCCTTGTTAACTAAGGCCTAATGATTAATTTAGCAAAACCATAACGTTTAACTCTTGATGCTAATACAAAATCACACATTAGTACATTATTAATTAATTATTAGTCAATTTCATTAATCATCGTATACATTGGTGGCCACTACCCGTGGGCACAATTCAAACGCGTATATTAGTAGCACATTAATACATCGTCTATGCAAATTCATTATATATTATTCTGCAAGCATTTCATGTTAATATCGATTATAAAAACCAACAGTCACATGCATCAGACATTGCATTTCCTGTGGCATAAGTGTTTGGTTTTCAGTATGTGGTGTTTTTATGTGTATGTAATTTTCTGATAGGTACACAAATGATCTGCTTCAGAAAAATTAATGAGCATGGGACTGAGGGAGAGCTGGATGTACAGATGTACAGATTGCATCCTCAGTCTCTTGACCACTGATTCCTAAGGCATATATATTTTACTTAACACTTTTTTGCTTATGTTAAAACAATATGCACTTTAGCCCTAAACAGTAACACTGGGAACAAAGGGCCAGATGTACCAAACGTTTTGCGACTCGCAAACGGCAAAATCTGCCGTTTGCGAGTCGCAAAACGCGTATCCCAATGCAGAAATGCATTTTGCGAGTCGTTACCGACTCGCAAAATGCATTTCAGACTCGCAAATAGGAAGGGGTGTTCCCTTCCTATTTGCGAGTCGCATTGGGATGCAATACCATTTGCGACCGCAAATGCGGTCGCAAATGGCATCGCAGTTACCATCCACTTCAAGTGGATGGTAACCCAATCGCAAATTGGAAGGGGTCCCCATGGGACCCCTTCCAGTTTGTGATTGCACCCCAAAATATTTTTTCAGGGCAGGGAGTGGTCCAAGGGACCACTCCCTGCCCTGAAAAATCCGAAACTAAAGGTTTCGTTTTTTTTTTGTAGTGCAGCTCGTTTTCCCTTAGGGAAAACGGGCTACACTTAAAAAAAAAAAAAACTGCTTTATTGACAAGCAGGTCGCTAACATGGAGGCCTGCTGACGTCAGCAGGCCTCCATGTTAGCGAGTGCCCATACTCGCAATGGGGCCGCAATTTGCGACCCTCCTCATGAATATTCATGAGGTGGGTCATTGCGACCCCATTGCGAGATGCAGAAGGTGTCTGAGACACCTTTCTGCATAGCAAATTGCGACTTGCAATTTGCGAGTCGCACGGACTCGCAAATTGCAAGTCGCAATTTGCAAGCTACCTACATCTGGCCCAAAGAGACAGGCTTACTTCACATGCACCCCAGCAGTGTTGATATTAAAGACCACATGGCAAAAGTAACAGGTACATGCGAGCTGGCACATATAAAGTGGTTGTATAGAGTTTCTCGAATAGGTAGTTACTTGTGTGAAACTAACACCAATAGAAATCCATATATCAATGAATCTCTGAAAGTAACCTCTGAAAGTACCATGGCTGATCCATCGCACCTCAGGACAATATTGGAAGAGTCATGCTCATTCTCTGGTAATCAGAGGGCTCACCTGTGATGTGCGAGGGGGAGCAGCATTCGGTGCCAGAAAGCACCGGCTTGTAACCAAGACCCTCGGTTATCTAGAACAGAGCCGGTGGGAACCCATCCTTGAGAGCCTGACTGAGATCACTTTGCAATAAAAGTGAGCGTCGTTTAGTTTAGGAAAAGTTTATACTTGGTGCACCAAAAACTGCACCACAGCAACCGTTTCTAAATGTTTGCACCTAAGCACGTACCGGGAGAACCTGAGTGATCACTCACTACTCCCCGTGGGCACAGAGAAGCCCAGCGGAACCAGCAAAGGGGATCTCCTCTTGTAATACGTTTTTTTTTTAAGCACAACATGGAGCAAAATAAAGTGACACTGGCATTGGCAAACTATCAAAACCCTTGTTCATCTTGAAAACATACCTCTGAGAAGCCAGCTTCAGGCAGTTAGGCTTGGTACACTGAAGTCCTATAATATGCACCCACAGGAAAACATGCACATATGCACCCATCAGTAACCCATGCCCACAGGCACCCATTGTAAATCTTCTCCCATAGTGAAACATGCGTCCATAGTAAAACATGCACACATGCACCCATAGTAAACCATACACACTTGATCCCATAGTAAAACACGCAGCATTTACAGTACCATCATCATTGGGCGACAGTATTATGGTGGATGGAACAGCAGTAAAAGAAACATTCCAATTAAAAGCTAGGAGTGAAGGGGTGTGGGTGTGTGTGTGGGTGGGTGTTAGTGTGTGTGGGGGCGGGGGTGAGTGTGTGTGGGGGTGGGTGGGGGTGAGTGTGTATTTGTGTCCATGAGCCACTGTGATAAACATAGCAACAAAATCTATGACCAGTGACACACCTTCAACTTTTTCTGAGGCCCATGTATCAGAGTGTGTGTCTGTGTAAAGACCACCATATACTACACACTGAGTTGATAAACCCTTAAATACTATCCAGAAATAACCAGGTCTACTGTACCTGCATGAGGCTCTCTTGGCGAAGCACAAATCCCAGGGTCCACAGGTTGCCGATGATGGGCAGCGGGGTTGGTCCAGGAGGATACTGTCTCCTCGACCACTGCAGCTTGAGGTAATGTGCAATAAGGATAGTGAGAAACAGCACAAGTAACAGCTCAGTGATAGGCAGCATGGTGGGCGCCTGTCTCTGCTTCCAGCTGCTCTCCTTAACAATGGACTTTTACTTTACATTTATTTTACTTGCTATTCTTTCCTGTTCTCTTAGTATGATTTATGCCTCGTTATTTATTAGTCTTATATCTATTCCTCTAGCCAGTCCCTCTTCTCTTTCCTTTCTATCCCTTTCACTCTCTCCTATCTCTCTCTTTGTTTCCCTTTGTGCTCTGATTCTATTGCATGTCTTTCTCTGCCATGAACGTCTGCCCCCCTTCTTTGCCTTTTTCTGGTAGCCCTTTATTTTACCCAGTTTCACCCTCTTTCTCTTCCTTTGTCTGCTTTCAATTCCTCATCTCTTTTCTGTCTTTCCTCCTTTCTGTCCACCCTCAATGTCTATCTCCTTGTATTGTAAGCTTAGCCTGTGCACCTCTGCCCCTCTCTATTTCAGTAAATGCTCCGTGCCCATCTCATTCTTTCTCATGTTCTTTCCCCATTTATATTCTTCCCGAAAACCCCAGAGAAGGCGTGTATCCTCGCTGTGTACAAGCTGAAAGTTTGTTACGCATGCTTCTCATCTGTAATTTGGAACATCTGTTCTTTCCTCACCGCCCTGCCATTGGTTGACTTCTTGTAAGAGCTTGCAAATGTTCTGGCACTAAACACAGCTCTATTCCTGGGCTCCTGTCCAGTGCTTGGAGTTTATGCACAGACCCTGATGACTCCAGGCTGTTCATTTATATAATAAAAGGCCAAGTGCATTTAAATGCATTCCTCAGCTACAAATAAGGAATGTTTGCCATGTTTTTGTTAGGAAAAGGCGACCACAAACATGTTAATGTATTGTGAATACTCTCCAATTACTCTTGCACATAACACACCGGGTGGATTATTTGTTGTTTGTCACTATCCTGTTATCATGTGACCGTTCTAAAGTGCATGCAAGGGCACCGACAGCAGAAGAGTCTCTCTGGGCTGTGACAGAGAACCTGACTGCTCAATGGTGACCACTTGCCTTGTTAAATGCATTTTAATTTTAAATTACTCTTTAAGCACAAACATAGATTGTTATTTGGGCGTGTTATAAGGTAAATAACATAATTTGCGCCAGGAACATTGTCGTTGGATGTGAATGAGCTACAATAACACAGCAAGTGGATGAATATGCCAGAGGATTATTCAAAACGGACCTCATCCACGTTTTTCCTCATCAACTGACTCCTCACAGGAAATTGCCTCCACATTCCATCACAACTCAATCTGGAGCATAAGCATTCCAGGGAATTACACTTCTTCCCCATCTGTTTTTTAACCCCCAAAACAGAGATATCACAAGAGTATTAAAATATATAATACAGCATAATACATGCAACAAAAACTCCTTTTCTCATTCTTTTATATTTGTTTAACACATTCTTTCAGATAGTTGGGTTTCTGAGTTTTACTCCCACTCCTGCTTCATTCATTCCATTCGTGATGATTCTCATTATTTAAATTTCCGAACCTCGACAAAGGTATGCCTCCTTTTTTATCCAAGTAAATCATCACCCTTTCAAAAACATATTTTTTCCTATAGCTAATCTGTCTCTAAACTCTAGTTTACCATAACAGTCACCTCTCTTAGGGAGTTTCTCTCCACCATAACCTCCTAGTTTTACATCTAATATTTCCAGAATATTACATTCTCTATACGAACATTGGTCGTTTTTCTCAGATATTATTGTCACTATTGAGGATGGGTTGAAGAACTTTTTCACCTTCAAACCATCCACACTCACGGCTTCATACAGTTTGGCTGCGACACAAATGTAAAATGACTTCACTGTAACATTTATTGACTTCATAGGCCTTTTTGACCTGCATGAATATCCTACAACACTTTCTAAAATTACCCTTTTTCTGCACTTTTTACAAATAGCCTTTAGGGAAGGGCAATCTCTGAAACTGGCCACGTGCCCTTGTTGTTCCCTTAATCCTCCCATCAGTCTTTCCACTTCCATTTTTTCCTTTCACACCCTTTAAAACACTAAGGGCCTGATTTAATAAAAGTGGTGCTGCACCCAGTGCATTAACACTTTTCTTGTGCTCCTTAGTACCTCCCTAACGCCACAATGTATGTGCCGTATCTAAGATACGACGCACCATGGCGGTAGTTAGGGGAACTAGCTTCAAAACATTACATGCTAGTTTGGAGCTTTACTGGATTAGCATCATACATTTTTACACTAATCCAGGAAAGCCCATTGAGGTCCATTGGAAACAATGGCATGCCTCCTTTTAATGCCTGCTCTGAGCAGGCGTTAAAAGTGACGAAATAAATGATGCAAAGAAATCTTTTGGATTTCTTTGTGCCATTGTTTTGGTCCCCCTAATGGGGGAACACCCCCTTTGCATACCTTTTTCCCCGGCGCAGGCATAATGTAGTGCAAAGTGTTACAAAGTGGCGCAATGCATGCATTTCACCACTTTGTAACACTTTGCACTACATTATGCCTGGTGCAGGCATAATGTAGTGCAAAGTGTTACAAAGTGGTGAAATGCATGCATTGCGCCACTTTGTAAATTTGGCGCTGCAAATTTGGCCTCGTCGGGCCACATTCGTGTAAACAAAAAATGACACTAGTTCGGCGCAAGGAGGCGCTAGGGGTTCTTATATCAGCCCCTAACTTGTGCCTGCACTTTCTCTCTTTAATCTTTCTTTACCTTACACGTGAAGTTCTCCAATCTTTTAGATGTCCTTAATACTTCATAGGAAAGGGGCTCTTCCTTCGGCGAAAGTTCCTCCATTAACCTCTCATCCTTACAGTTGAGAAGAATTTGATCACATATACATTCTTCACATAGTGTACCAAATTAACACGTGGCTGCTGGTTTTCAAAATATGTAAGATAGTCCTTCAGACTCTCATTGTCTCCCTGCACCCATTAACCAAAATAGGAACACTCCACGAATGTGCTTATTCTTATGAAATAATGCAAGTGAAGCTTTCTTGTAGAACTTCTGAGTTGATTTAACTCACAAGCTTCCTCTAGATCCAACTCTGTTAAATCTTCCAGTACTTCATGGCCTTCCACCCCTAGTCAGTGTACCAATAGAACCATTTTGTTATCCCTGTCATATTGTTTAGACACAGGAATATGATTCAAGAAAACCTTTTTGCATTTTGACCAGTGTACTTGTTCTCCAGGTCTGAGTACGAAAAATGATGGTGCAGGAACATTTCACATTGTTAATAACAGTAACTTTCTCACAGCCTATGACCGAATTTAGCAATAACATTTTTTGTAACCACGTTCTCCTATTTGACACAAATGATCATAATATTTACTAAAATATGTTCTGCCTCATCTCAACATGGTAATCCAGTCATTGAAGGTGGCACGAAAACATCTATGGGCCTGATTCACAAAGGAACACTTAGACCAAAAGTCTAAGTTTACGACTTCCGGTATTCACAAAGGGAAGCTACGAGTAGGATCTTTACATCTGCCTTTGGGATGGAATCTCCACACTCAGGGTGGAACATCTACACTCCGGGGAGATTCCACCCAAGTATGAAGATTTCACTCCAAGCACGATGTAAAGATAGTACACCTAACATACCTTTGTGAATATTCAAAGTGGTAAACTTAGACTTTTGGACTAAATTCACCTTTGTGAATCATGCCTTAAGTTTTGATTTTTATTGTAATTAAATATGTTGTTGTCACTTTATCATCCCTTTACAAACTCTGTGTATTTGGCCAGAAAATGTTTCACCTATCACTCGGTGTAGGAAATTGAGTTACTGGTTGAAGGAGGTGAAACCCTATTCAAGTTGGAACCACAATCCTTGTCAGGGTGAGGCACAAGCAAACCCCAAATTAACTTGTGCCCAACCCTGAGGTAGTCAGACTTAACTTAGAGGCGGTGTATAAAGTATTTATGCAGCACTTAAAACAGTAATGAAGTGAAAACACAACCAAGAAAGATCCCACACCAATTTCAAAGAATAAAGTCAATTGTAATAAGGAAATCAAGAACAGAATGATAAAAATCCAATCATTAGCTTAAAGAGAAGCAATTTTCAGTGAATGTTGGGCCAAAAAGCCCAAAATGCCGATTGTGGGTATCTGGTCATGCCAGACAGGGGCAAAGTCACAAGTTCATGCTGACAACAATGAAGCAGGGACCGCCTACAGGGACCTAGTTAGGCTCAATAGACAAAAGTACCTTAAATCCTGGTTGCAGACTTTTGCGAGGTCCTGAGTCAAGGATGCTTTGCAAAACCAAGGTGATGCCTTTGTTCTGAAGAGTTACAAAGCTGCAATGTGAGGCTCTGCATTGATGTCAAGGATCCAATCGAAGAGGGCTTGCAATGCAAAGTTTGGCATCCAGGATGCGTTGCACAGTCGAGGCTGTGAGATCAATGCGAAGTCCTTGCGTTGAGAGAATCCTCGCAGCAGAGGTGATGCATCGGTTCTGCTCAGGTTTGTGCCGCACAGTACAGGAGATGTGTCGGTTCTGCTGGATCCATAGATGCTCTGGCAGAGCACCTTCAATCCCACACTTCTAAGGGTCCTGGACTGGGGTGGCACCGCTTGGCAGGGTAAGGCTCACAAATAGAAGGGTCTAGGTGCTGGATTTAAGGTTGTTGGAGCCTTCTGCCCCTGTTGCTGTAGTCAGGAGACCAGCCATCTATCCCTTGAGTAACCATGGTGCCCTGGGTTCAACAGATAGAGGTCCAGTCCTTCTCACCCAGCAAAGAGGGCAGCAGGCAGGCGATCAGCATGGCAGTAATGCAGTCCTTTGGAGCAGAAGTCCACCAGAGTGGCAGTCCTTTCAGCTCAGCAGCTCTTCTTCCTGGCAGAGTATCCACAGGACCAGGTGTGTCCTGACAAATTGATGTCTCTAGTCCAATGTTTATACCTGTGCCTTCCTTTGAAGTAAGAGAAGCCTTTAGAGGTTTCTCTTTGAAGTCCACAGGCATCCTGCCTTCTCTCATGGCTCCAGACTAACTACATGGGGTATGCAACAGTTTATATGGAGGCAGGACACTGCCTATTTCAGTGTAAGCAGGGCTGTGCCCAGCTCTGACATCCCATCCTTCCAGTGATTGCCCATCCATGCTTACTTAAGCTCTCTATTGTTTGTGTCCGGCTTGGAGGAGTACACAAAGCCCAACTGTCAGGTACACCCAGTCATGTGACCCAGAGATGGGCTACAGGCACCCAATGGCTAAGGCGGGAAAATGCCAACTTTCTAAAACTGGCATTTTTAAAATTGCAATTTAAAATGCGACTTCACCATGAGAGAGGATTTTTCATTGCAATTGAAATGGTAACCTGCTTCCATTTGGACATTATAACTTATTGGATGTAATAAGGTAACTCAAATGCTAGCCTGTAGGAGAATAAGCCCTTGCAGTAGAGAAAAAGTAATTTAAGGTTTTTTTTTCACAACCAGGACAAGTAAAACTAAAAAACACATGTACCACTTTTTGAATACACTGCACCTTGCCCTTTGGGCTGTACAGAGATCCCATAGGTGTGACTTAATGTATTAAAAAGGAAGGTTTGGGCCTGGAAAAGGTTTGGTTTTGCCAGGATGACATGGCAGATTAAAACTGAACACACAGTCTGCAATGGCAGGGCTGAGACATGGTTAAAGGGCTACTTATGTGGGTGGCTCAATCAGTGCTGCAGGCCCACTAGTAGCATTTAATGTACAGGCCCTGGGTACAGTTAGTTCCATGTTATGAGGGGCTTACAGGTAAAATAAATATGGCAGTTGGGCATAAGCCAATTCATCCATGTGTTAAGCAGAGAGCACAAGCACTTTATCACTGGTTAAAGGTAATAAAGTGCGTACAGTCCTAAAGTCAGCAAAAACAAAGTCAGCAAAACAGGAAGATTGAAGGCATAATGTTAGGGAAGCAATTACACCATGGATGCCAGGACTAACACTGGGCATGTCTCAAGTCAGAGCACAAACATTAATCTTTCAGAAGTGAAATGGTGTAACAGTCATCGAATATGATCCAAGTAAGCAGACAACATTGATAGATCATAAGTGTCATGATTTCCGAGTCAGCAAACAATATTTGATTCAGCACACAACATTAATAAATCACAAACGTATTCACTATTGTCTCTCTATTGGTGTATGTACCAACAAAAGTAATTAAAGTCAACTTGACTTTTGACAAAGTCTATCTTGTGTGACCATTACCTCTGTGACATGCAAACTACGACATCACAAATACCCAACCTGGTGAAGGTGGAACTGCACAGAATAACTTGTGAGCAACTGCAACACTCCCTTCAAATACACCAATATCATTGTTGCAAGTACAGTGTAAGCCTTAACATTCATTATTTAATAAAGTGGTTATAATATCAATGTGCTTTCTACAGCAAATTCACCTGAAGTATTTCCAAGTTATCTGAAATTCTCAAGATGGCTGCTAAATATTTCTTAACAATCCCTGTAACATTCACTCATAATATCAAACCATTTCAGGACTAACTCAGGTAAATTGAAGTGACCCCTTTCTTGTGACAGCCAAGATTTGGGTCATTCCCATCCTCACAGACTGTGGTGTGGGACTAAAGGGGCAAGGTGGGTGTTGTCTATTAGGTGACAAATAGGATGGGGATAGATTTGTGGCATTTTAAGAAACTGGAATTTTGCAAAAGTGTTCTATGTTAGCAAGACACAGGCTGCACTTGCTACATGGGGTGAATTCCTGCCAAGACCATCCAAATTGACTATACTGGCAGTAATTTGGAACCCACAAATGGGGAGTAAACTAGTTTATGCTATGTAAATAAATACCAAGATACTGCTCCTAAAGATATTTGAGTTGATAATGAATTGGGTGAAACACTAGTTTACCATAAAACTAGGACAAGTAATGCAGGATTATATTTGACCAAGGTTAAGATTATGCACAAAGATTTCCATAATTGCTGGACAAAATATACATGACCGTCAAAAGACCACTTTTGATCTCACCCCATGGAGACTGAACGTTTTCAGATACCGTGGCGTGAGGAAATGCAATTTACTATATGGTGTGGTTGAGCAGCCTCACAATGTAATAAACTCACAAACCTGTCTTGGATCCAGTGAGGCTCCTTCGTATATAATTAGCTCGTCTTTGGGTAGCTGTGGCTTCGAGCACTCAAGCTTTATCAAAGGAACACAAGAAAAGCATGTGGAAGTACCAAATCAATCAAATAAGAAGGTATCACAACACAAAGGACGTTCAGCATCAATTTATAATAATTGATCCTAATTTTATGAATTTTTATGAATTTTTTGACACCAAAATAAACGAAATCCACTGGAGGGTTCATGAGGTATAAATTATTAAGCAAATTGTTAAATACTGCTTTTCCACTCCACTCACAAACAAGCATTGGCAATTAATGCGGTTAGCTGTTACTAAAATCTTTGGAAAACATTTGTAAAGTTGGGTTTGGTTACTCCGGGTCCCTTTTAGCGACCATCTCCAGCAGGAAGCAAGCCACAGGTGCAAGTTTTGCTTAGCAGGATAGTTACCTCCAGCCATAAGAATCTGTGAAGTGGTTCTGATGCAAGGCATATGGGATGCTGAATATGCTGAAATTGTAATGGATTCTGATCCGTTCAATATGGGTCTTCCTGGGGCCACCCCTTAGTCTTCAACCACGGTGGGGTGACTTTGGCCAGGGAGGTGGATGTTCCTCGAAGTCCAGGTGAATTTAAGCCACAAATACCAGTTGCCGCAAGTCTACTGGTCTCTTGGCACAGCAAATCCAGCTGTTCCTTTAACTAAGGTTAGGGTACATCTTGGGTGACCAAACTGCATACCATTTGCTCGCCCGGGTCCAGCAGACTTTTGAGTGTCGGGTCTCAGTCTCCCCCACTGGGCTTCAGCAATCAGTGGCAATCAAGCAGTTGTGGGTATGAACTCACCAAGGAGGCTTCTTCAGTTTTTGAGGCAACTTTGTCCAAGCCGGGCACAACAGACCTAGTCCTCTCTTTGCTAGCCCAAGGATCAGTAGGCGCAGTAAAGTCTTGTCCTGTCCCTGATACTTTCCGAAAGGTGTATAATTCTTCCCTGGTTACAGCTAGGTTGGTGCATCCCTGTTTGTGCTGGGACAAGGTGCAAGCGGGGAGGTTAGTCAATTCACAAGTTACAAACTCACCAACAAATTCACCACAACACACTCACTGATAGGTATACATCTTCACTACTGGCCTGATTTAGAGTTTGGCAGAAGGGGTTACTCAATCACAAACATGACAGTGTCCCGTCCGCTATATTACGATCTCATTATAGCCTATGGAGATCATAAAATGGCAGACGGGATGTCCGTCAGGTTTGTGACTGAGTAACCCGTCCGCCAAACTCTGAAACAGGCCCTATGACCCTAAAGGTTCACAATCTTCTGAATTGCACCTAAAAGTAAGTCCAAACTCACCTGTTTCACAAAGCTGTTATTTTGGTCCTGGGTCATTCTACTGAAATCTTACATTTGTGAATTTTGCTGCCCATCTCCCATTTCAAACTCTGCTGAACTTCAATATTTTTGTATTCTTCCAAACTTGTCCTTCTCCAAACTCTGCTAAAGTTGTCTCATATGTCTAAACTCTGCTGCATTCCTTAATCTCCAACATTTTCTCAAGGGAACAATCTCTGCTGAACTTGATTCTTGTTGAGCTGCACTGAACCTCTACTTCATCAAACTCTGCAGATCATCTCCCTCTTTGAACACCCCTGAATTTTCCCTTCTTCAAACTCTGGTGAACTCTTCAACCTTTCATTATTGATGCAAAGTTTGTTGAATTTCAGATTAGGCAGCTGGCTTCTGGCATAGATATCCGGAGCTGTTGTTGACAAGTTCAGTATATACAATGACTTACAACATTGAGGAGCTAGCTCAGGTAGTGCCTATTCCCTGTAAAATGCATGTTATTCAAAGAAAAGGTATGCCTAAAGCAAAAGTAGGTAAAATTCAGAAACTTCCACAAGTGAGGTGAGACAAGTGGGACACCACAAATACAAGCTTTTCTGAACATCTTGTACTGCAGAAAAAGTGGAAAATGTGCTAATAAAGTGGTGCTCAGCTGAAAACTGTTACAAAGAGAAACTTTTTAGTGCATAAAACAATACTCACTATTGCACCGTGTTTTCTGTAAAACACATTTGAAAGCCTGAGACTATGGTTTTAAATTAACAGTAACAGAATAATATGATGACATAGCTGATAAAGATCATGGCTGCTTCTCTCTACCACAGTAAAGCAAAGACAACCAACTGTTCTTCACCACCTCTTAAAGCCCTGCTATTGTGTCCCAGCCCTTGCAATGCATGAGGGAAGCCCCCACCTCAGAGACACAGATCTCTCCTTATCTCTTTCTGTTTGTGAACGTTGCCTCATTCCTTGTGCCAATAGCCTCCATTTTGCATTGTATATCCAAACGTTTGCTGCATCTTATCTGAGGAAAAACCCAATGGGGATCAAACACTGCAGCACTGCAGGGTGTGATGGGAGGAGGATTATGAAGTGATCTATGTTCTTGTGTACTGTGTTACTTTTGGGGCGCTCAAACCATTACTCTTGCTTCCCTCATGTACTGTGTTCTTCTTTGCCTTACCTTTATATGTATCTACTGCTTCACATCCGGCACCTACCCAATGGAAGGAGTGGGAACAAAGTACTATGACATGGCCAGCGGTGTCTGCATCATAACACTGTTTTTGTTATACTGTTACAACCCAAAGGAGAAACCCATAGACCCAACTGAGACCTGAGTAATGTAGTATCAAACAACAATGTCTCAAAGGGTGATATCTAGGAGAGCACAAAGTGAAATAACTATACAGGAGTTATCAAAAAAACACATAATCCCAACTTATTTGGGGTTGGTGCAGATATGATAACTACAGAGGCATAACAATATGCTTTAAAATTAATAGTGACAACAACTATGCCTTTAAAGTGTGTCTTAAGTGCAAGGTGAACACATTGTGCTCGTGAAAAATAAATAAACGACACAAGTGAAGCACATGAAAGAAGTGACACAACATATTGGAATATCTTATAGAAATGTTATGCATGAGTTTTAAAAATTACAGAAGCAACAATGCAACATCATGCCATAAACGAAGAACCCACATTTAGCTGGTACATGTCAATGGTGTTTCGACCTTCATGACTAGAAGCCAACATCAGGACAAGGTATGACACACATGGTAAGGTTGCAGTCTATGGTGAAAGATTGAAATGAGGAATTTAGCCAAAATAATAAAAACCAGCCAACCAATATCTAATCAAGTAAAGGGACGTGTATTTGGTACCCGTAGCAAATCCAAGGCACCTAAGGAGAGAGAAAGACACACGAAGAGGCGTGAAGACTGTAGCGGCTGACTAATACGAAGCAAGCAAATGTGAGCGACAGTGAAGCCAACCAATAATAAGCAATGGACGGCCTCTAGTCCCAGTGTTAGAAAACAATTTGCAATTTGTCTTGCAAGAGACAGCACATGCTGTGTCGTAGAGGTGACTTAAAAAATGAGGGGGCTAAAACATGTAACCGATAGGTACTCATCAATCAAGGATACTCTAATTGTCTACGACTTGACCTCACCAATATTATTTTACTCCACTCAATAAGGTCCTACATTTGGCCACCATAACTTCCAAAGGTCCCCATTGGCATGCTAAACACATGATTTTGCTACCAATGTGGTTTCTGTCCGCCACAATCATGGTCATGGTCCCTAAACACCTCTCTGGCTTTCTCTGACATATGGGAGGTTGTCTTTGGTAAATGAAAGAAAATAACAGCTGGTCTGTAATGCTACCATGATTTGAAAGGCTAACTATCATTGTTATTCTTCGACGATAACGCTTGCACATTTTTGGCTGAAGAAGTTAAGGTGATGACAAGAATAGGAAAGGCAGCCAAGTCCAATTTCAGGAGGCTAGCCACCACTGAGTTAGCAATGGTGGTGCCTATACTGCCCAAGCTGCTTGAGGGACAGATGATCAAACTCTACATAGTGCCCCTAATATCTTGGCTAGCTAAATGGCTGAACAAGATAAGCATTTGTCTCTGGCATGCATCGTTACTTGTAGTTGGCAAGTTTAAACCCAACTCAACCATTTGTCACAGGTTGATAAAATTGGTTACAGCGGTTGATATTTACAGCACTTAGAAATAAAGAAACATAGTATAATGAGCTCTGTGTCACATTTTGAGTTTGACAGACAGGGCACTCTACAAAAAATGTGGCAGAGCACCCTGTCAACAAATGTGCTAGTCTGCATGCTCTATGTAGAGTTGGGGGGACCATCATATTTATACTAGTAGTCCAGCAGTGCTCCTGTTGGTTCTACAGTGGGAAACCATAGACCGACAGCCTGTCAGAGTTCAGCTTTTATTCGATTAATCTCAAATCATCCACTCTACTTAGAGTAGATGTCATGATTTACTTAATGCTCTTGTTTGGGATAACCAGGGAAAGCCTGTTTCTCCCAAACAGAAAATTTTAAAAAACACCCAGGGGGTCATGGCCATTATATTTTTGTTTTTCAAAAATATCATGCTTTTGGATTTTGTTTTTGAAAAGCCAACAGCCCTCATGTTCTAACTCTCCTCATTTCAGGTCTGGCTCAAACTCAAGATGCAATTCTTGGAAGGGAACTTTCTGGAAACGTTAATTATATTGTTTAGGTCTGCATGAATGTTGGTTGGGTCTCTCTAGAATGCACCAGAAGATCATTCACTAGAGTATATTCAAACCAGCATTTTTGGTTTACCAATATGCATTTAATACTAAATTCAATATGCTTTTTTTGTGAAACACAGGACAAAACCTGTGGGCCTACCATGTCCCTTCTTAAAAGTCAACTTGTGATCCAATACACCTTTTAGAGGGTGTTGTTGTTTTTTTGCATTAGGGTGGGCAGGCCTGACCATTTTTAAAAGGCACCTCACTAATAATGTGAATATAGCAGGTTTATGTGGTTACTTACTGCTTGTGAAAACTTTTTTAGTGTAAGTGACTTTCACCCTGCTTATTCTGAGAGGGCACCTTAGAGGGTTTTCCATCGTTTATTCCGACTCAATCTTACATATACTTGCTGAGGTTTAGGTTTATAGTCCTCAGAACTTCCACAAGTCAGCTTTGAACTTCTCTGTTCTACTGTCCTGTGCGTGAAGTGCTGAAAGTTATACTTGTTACTTAATTCCTAGTTTGAGGGCCCTTGGCACAGAGGTCCAGGGCACCTTTGACAATAGGCCTTCCACTCACAAAAGTGGGACTCAGTATTTTGCTACTACCCTTGGACTCCCAAAATTGGATTTCTCGTAAGAATATTGTCAGTATAAATGACTGTAGAAACCCGCACTGTACTTGCCTCCCATTTTGGCTGGATTTTAGCTCCTTTTGACCTTAAGACTCTGTGCACTTTACCACTGCTAACCAGTGCTAAAGTGCTTGTGCTCACTCCCCTAAACACGACTGATTGTTATATACTTAATTGGTATATTTAATTTGCTTGTAAGTCCCTTGTAGAGTGGTATACCATACACCTAGGGTATGTAAATTAAATGCTATCAGTAGGCCTGCAGCCCTTATTGTGCCACCCACCTAAATAGCACTCTAAAACATATCCAGGCCTGCCATTTCAGCCTGAATGCAGTGTCTCACTGGCATGTCAAGTTGGCATTTAAACTCTCTTGCCTGCAAAGGGGATGCAAAGGAGCATACATAGAGGAAGAAAAGAGATGTGGAGGGAAAAGGGCACAAACTAGATAAAAATGAGGAATAGAAGGAAAATAAAGTGTAGACGGATATACATGGAAAAGACAGGAAAGACAGGGAAATCAAAGAAAGCAATGAGAGGGAAGAGGGGCGAAGGAGCTATGGAGAGGAAAGAGTGGGCAGATTTGAGCGCAGAGAAAGTGAGGATAGAAACAGTGTGAGCAGAGAAAGAATTAGAGCATAAGAGTTATGCAGATGACAAAAACAAACAATCTCAAACCAAGAAGAAAGAGGTGACGGTTAAAAAGAAAGGAAGAGGGTGAGAAAAGAGAGGGGAAAAGTAAGAGCACAGAGATCAATCAAGGATAAGTGAGATAACATAGTTAACAAGCCAGAGGAGATAAGCAAGAGAAAGAAAGGGGGTGAAATAAGGATGATGGAGAGAAAAGGGAGAAAAAATGGGAGAAAGAGGAAGGAGAAGAGAGAGAAGAAAACATAATATACAGTGGTGAAAATGAAAGGAAGACTGTGATAGTGTGAATGCAAGATTAAAGTAAGGTTGTGTGAAATAGAAGGGCAGGGTTTAAAGGAGAGAGGAAGAAGAGAAGTGAGGGAGCAAGGGAAGATGGAGAAAAAGGGGAACGGGTGAAAGAGAACAAGGTCTCGAAAAAAAGTTTAAAACAGGATAAGTAGATCTAATGGCTCTTGTATTTGCTAATATTTGCTGATGTAATAGCACTTAGTGCAGTTTTGACAACTCAAGTGATAGTTGATACTCTTCCTTTTTCATGTTAGTTAAAGTGATGACCGTCCAGGATTTGGAGTAGTGAAATTAAATGTGTACCCAGCAGTCATATGCAGATATCAGAAGCAAGTAATTAAGGGCCAGATGTAGCAAAGAAACATTTTGCGACTTGCAAATAGCGAGTCATAGCGACTCGCTATTTGCAACTCGCAAAATGTTATGCAGAACGGTGTCTCAGACACCGTCTGCGAGTCGGTATGGGGTCGCAAAGACCCACCTCATTAATATTAATGAGGTGGGTCGCAAATTGCGGCCCCATAGCGACTATGGGCACTCACAAACATGGAGGCCTGCTGTAGTCAGCAGACCTCCATGTTCGTGACTGCTTATAAATAAAGCAGTTTTTTTTTTTTTAAGTGTAACCTTTAGTTTCGGTATTTTTTCAGGGCAGGTAGTGGTCCTTTGGACCACTACCTGCCCTGAAAAAATAATTTGTGGTCCATTCACAAAGGGGAAGGGGTCGCATGGGGACCCCTTCCAATTTGCGAGTGGGTTACCATCCACTTCAAGTGGATGGTAACTGCGACACCATTTGCAACCGCATATGTGGTCGCAAATGGTATTGCATACCACTGCGAATCGCAAATAGGAAGGGAACACCCCTTCCTATTTGCGATTCGGAAATGCATTTTGCGAGTCGGTCCCGACTCGCAAAATGCATTTCTGCATAGGAAATTGCGATTTGCGACTCGCAAACGGCAAATTTTGCCGTTTGCGAGTCGCAAACAATTTCCTACATCTGGCCCCTAATCACTGAGCTCTGAGTAAGAACGAATTGAATGCAACACATTTTTGTTTTTGTGTAATTTGCTGGCATAGTGTTTAGGATTGTAAAACACTAACCTTCGGACATAGATACCTCATGCGGTATACACACCTGGCAAAGTCAATAGGTTTGTATTAAATGTGCTAAATCATTCAACCAGGTATGTGCACGTGGCACAGATTATTTGTGCCATACCTATCTGCAATGTACTTCTTTAAGAAAAAACAAATGTTAAAAACCTTCTATCTTTGCAATGCTATTGTACAGCCTATTGCAGGAGCTGATACCACCCACCTAATGTCATGATCACATGCAACCTCTGTTTCAATTACAGAGCTCTCAGGCAAAAATGGTAGTGCACTTGATAAATAAGGGTTGTATAATTGTTTCACTCCGAAAATGTATTTCAATTTACCCTTGACCCAATTAGGTAAAAAATTAAATCTGTTTAGTATTAAAATGTCTTGAGTATCTGGAACCACTCTGCTCGCCCTAAGCAGCCTTACATCCAACAACACACTTAGCAGGCGATGCACACAGTTTGGACAGCTGACAAACTGCATCAGCAGATCCTTTCCCTTATCACCTGGAGCAGAGTGAAGAGAAGTTTGAGTTAATTAATTGCCACAAGCTATGGGATCCAACACTCCAGGCACCCTGCCCCCTTCTAAAGTGGCATAAAACTGTTTATTTATTGACAAAGTTCTCCACCACATACTCAGATATTCAATTCAGGTCTTTCCAGTTATATCTTAGCAAGGCTTTAGAAATGGGTCTCAGCAGTTGTTTCTGGATTGGTTTTAGAGCCTGCACCAGCACTTGATACAAGATCCACTTCCCAGGGTCTGCTCAGATTATTTGTAGGATGTGGGGATGTACTGCTTGAAAATGCTCAGGTGAAGGTATAGGCCCATCTTCAAAGGGTACACATGTAAGGTCCAATCCTCTACACACACCTTAACATTCCTGTGAATACAATGATCTTGAGCTGGATATGGATAAAACTGAAACACAGAATTTCTGAACAGGGGGATCCTACTGTGTCTTTGTTTATGTTGTGAGTAGCGGCTATGCCAGAACTGGCACTGGGGTCACCATTACTGACATCAATTTCCTTGGTATTTAGCTTATGAGCTACAGAATTTAGAGATAATCAGTTGAAACATGGTTGCTGCTGGTTATTTCCACATCTATACAAAACAATGTGAATAGTTATAGAAAGGTGTATGAGATTTCCTAAATTTGGTTTGAATGCCCTTACTGCATGGTACTGTTGGTTCAAACTATGAGAGTGTTTCACCAAATTGAGAATACATTTCTAATTTAATCAACACACAATCTCCGGGCACCATACCTTTAGATTTTGTTTTACCTTCACAATATTCTGAAAATTGTACTTTGATATTGACATACAGGACCATTTGTACTGCACATTACCAGGACTTATTAATATTAATTATCTGTGCCCACTCACATTCTTATAAAACTCCTACATATAACTCCCTGTTGTCATCTTCAGTCAGCTTTGCTCCAACTATCTGCACTTACAAAAAGCTGGACTGTAAGACTAAAAAACGTAATCTGTCAACACTGTTCATGCTCTTTTGTGATTCATTTATGACCTTCACCAAAACTAAAAATAGTTTTTGTAGCCCAGACAATCAAAATGTTATCCTTTTAATCTAGGGTGATTATTTTCTTTGAACACATCCTATAAAACTGCAGAAAAAACAGATTCTTACAGAAATATTTATCCTTTCTATGTGTTTTGTTATTTTCACTTTTTGATAAATACATATGGAACTTGGCGTTGATAAATAATTACACAAAACATATTTAGGGACACCTATGCTGATGGTATCAACCAACCAGTACACAATTAATATTCCTTTCGTATCAGGGTAATCATTGAATGCTCACCTGGCTCTTATAGGATGTAGCCTAGAATCTTGATTGATCCAACTTATGGATCTTCTTCTAACCAGGATCAGAAACCATCAAAATCCTTTCTCCTTTGTGGAATGTAGCGTGCTAAAGTCTATTAAATATGATACAAATTCATGTCAGAGCTAACTGTGTTTCTGTGAGTTAGGATTCTCTTACAAGGGACTACAAAATTATTCCCATTGTTGTCTGTCATCAGAGCAAGATAAAAATCTCCAAAGATTCTGGTGCCTAACTCTTTTCACCACTAATGGATAAAGTGTGACCCTTTCAAATAGATTTTTTAAAACTGTAAAAACACTTTTTGAAAGCCACATTTTTTCTACATTACACGATATTGCTTTTCATAGTGTTGTATTAAATAAAGTTGATTTAAATTCACTCTCCCCCAAAAATGGGCTTATCGAAAGCAAAAAGTATTTGTAACATCACATAATTTAGATAGAAAAGAAACATCATCAAGCATCCCCCTTGAAACATTAGATTGTGTTAATGGAGGAGGCTCTCAAACCCCGCAAATCCAATACCAGTTTTCCAGAACAGACTGAGGGCCTCATTACGAGGCTGGTGTTCTTGAGGCCGCCAGCCTCACGGTGGCAGTCAGGACCGCCACTCCTGTGGTGGTCTGACCGCCACTTCACCCCCAGGGTTTCTCCGTCTCTGCTGAGTTCGGTGATCCCAATGGGTTGACAACGGGTGGCAGCCCCTCCCTGCTGATTACAAACTTGTTCTCCACCAGCCTTTTCATGATGGTTTTCCCTTAGCATGGGCAGTGCAGGGGTTCCCCTGCCTAGCACCATCCCCATGTTCACTGTCTGCATAGCAGAAGGGGCTGGCATACCCAGCAGTGGCAGCATTGCCGCCAGCTCGATTACAACCAGAGACATTGCTGCTGCCAGTTTCCCACCAGCGGGAAACTTGTAATAGGTCTGGCGGGGAGGTAGCCAGTGTGGCAGCAACTTCCCCGTTGCATGTTCAGTGGACAGTTCAAACCATCCACTGAACTTCTAATCAGGCTCTGAATCTGCAACAGAAAAGAATGCACACATACCGGAATAGAGAAAGGCATATGGGAAGTGTGAAAATGTGTGTGTGTTTGGGGGGGCACCAAAAAGAGATCACTGTAAATGTTCCTCGTACTTCTTATGAAAAACTTTCAATGAACAAGACTTTGGAATATCAAGGTTTGAAACCCAGAACCATGAGTCTAGACAGAGACCTCAAAATATAAGAGGCCCTGGAAATGCTGGGATGTGGAAGCATAAAGTATTCTGAAGCTTGCAGAGAGCACAGTTACCTTAAAGTGCATGAGTGCAGAAGTCATAACAGAGTCAAGGGCCTATAAACCAAAGAAATGCTTTACAGTCTAACAAGAGACGTTTTTACATTTTTTCAAAAGGCTAGCTAGTTCAGTGTGATATGCAGGGTCCTGGAAAGTATGGTACAGTGAGTGGTGCAAAGATCAAAGAGTAAGCCACAGGGTCACTTGGTGCTTTTTATGTGGGCAAAGCACCATAGATTTAACAGTTTGTGTTGGAATATAAGCATGGAAATGTGCCTGGATGTTCACCGGAATCATCTTGAATGTTGCAGGGTGGCAGCCTGTGAAGTCTGGACTTGGACATTTCATAGTAGTAGTTGTTACATGAATGAGGATGTTCCAAGTTCAGGAGATGCAGCTGAAAGCAACAGATGCCAAAGAGCAGGCCCAGAGAGAAAAACACAGAGGCACAAAGTCCCACAAAGGACCTTTAGGATCACGGGGGTCTATGGGCGACACAGCTAGGGAGTTCTGTAATGAAGGTCATCTAGTTCACAACAAGTATTAAAGTGAGCCAACAGACAAGAATGGGCTGTGAATTATACCCCACCTGTAGAGAGAATTGTCATTAACAAGGATATCATGAACAGGGCAGTCCTTAACCCAGAAAGAAGACTGTCACTGTCAGTAAACCACTATACACTGAAGGGAGTCCCTATTCGCTATCCCTACCAGGACTTACATAAAACTAACACAACTGTCATTAGGTAGACAGTTACTATGGGGACTCTTCCTTATCGGACGGGTGCTCCTAAGGCTGTCATTAAGAAGATTCAGAATAATGAGAATGTCATTTTCAGGGTGGCCATTGACCCAGGTGGCAGTCCAGTAACACACTGTTATGTTACCACCTTGCTGTAGGAAAGTAGCCTCTTTCTAGCTTGGTTACCCCCACTTTTGGCCTGTTTGTTGGTGTGTTTGTGTCTGCTGGGAGCCTGCTAACCAGGACCCCAGAAGTTATGTTCTCTCCCTTACATTTGATTGTTGGTTACTATTAACACAGTATTTCACCCACAATTGGAATACTGGTGACCCCTTATAAGTCCCTAGTATATGATCCAGGGCATTACGGTTCCAGGGGATCCCTATGGGATGCAGCATATATTTTTCCACCCAGAGGTAGCCCATGCAAAGGCTTCTGCAGGACTGCCATTGCAGTCTGCAGGAAAAGGTGCAAGCAGCCTTTCACTGCCATTTTCACTACACCAGGTTACTTATAAGTTATCCCTATGGCAGGCCTCCTAGCCCAGCGGGCAGGGTTCAAAGTACCTGTGTGTGAGGGCACCCCTGCACTAGCAGAGAGGCCCCCACGAAATCCAGGCCCATTTTCCCAGACTTCGTGTGTGGGGACGCCATTTTACGCGTGTACTGGACATAGGTCAATACCTATGTCCCACTACATAATGGTAAATCCAAACATGGACATGTTGGAATCAAACATGTTGGAATCATTTGCAAGCATTGGTTATATGATTCCATACACTCTGGGGGCTTCTTAGAAGACCCCTAGCATTGCCATTTCAGCCTTCTGAGGTTTTCCAGGCAGCCCCAGCTGCTGCCACCTCACACACAGGTTTCTGCCCTCCTGTTGCTTGAAAGGCTTGAGCCTAGGAAGGCTTCTACAAGAATGCCATTGCAGCATGTGGAAAATAGTGCATGCACTATTTCACAGCCATTTTCTCCGCACCATGTCACTTATAAGTCACCTATATATCAGGTCTTCCAACCCTGAAGGCTGGGTGCAAAGTACCTGTGTGTGAGGGCACCTGTGCACTAGCAGAGGTGCCCCCACGTCGTACAGGCCCATTTTCCCAGACTTTGTGAGTGCGGGCGCCATTTTAAGTGTGCACTGGACATAGGTCAATACCTATGTACAGCTTCACAATTGTAACTCTGAATATGGCCAAGTAAGGTGTGTAACAACTGGGAATTGTACCCCAATACTGATTCCAGTATTGGTTGCACAATCCCATGCACTCTGGGGGCTCCACAGTGTACCCTCAGTACTGCCATACCAGCCTCTTGAAGTTTTCCAGGCAGCCCCAGCTCCTACCACCTCACAGACAGGCTTCTGCTCTCCTGTTGCTTGAGCAGCTCAATCCCAGGAAGGCAGAACAATGAATTTCCTTTAGGAGAGGGGTACTAAACCCTCTCCCTTTGGAAACTGGTGCTACAGGTATGGGTGGGGTATCGTCCCAGAGCCTCTGGAAATGCTTTGAAAGGCACAGATGGTGCCCTCCTTGCATAATCCAGTCTGAAGCAGTTCAGGAACCCCCAGTTCCTTCTCTGGCACTAAACTGGACAAAGGGAAGGAGAGTGACCACTCCCCTGTCCATCACCACCCCAGGGGAGGTGCCCAGAGCTCCTCCAGAGTGTCCCTGGGTTTTGCCATCTTGGATTCCAAGGTGGTGGGGCACTCTGGGAACATCTGAGTGGCCAGTGTCAGCAGGTGATGTCAGAGACCCCACCTGATAGGTGCTTACCCGGTTAAGTGACCAATCACCCTCTCAGGGCTATTTATGGTCTCTCCTCTGGGTGTTTCCGCAGATTCGGATTGCAGAACTCCAGCATGAATCCTCTGCATCCTTTACTTCATCTTCCACCTTACAGATCAACCGCTGACTGCTCCTGGAACTCTACAAAACTGCAACAAAGAAGCTAAGACGACTTCTGCAACATTGTCTCTTCAGCTCCTGCTGGCAACAGTTTCCAGGTTGTGCATCCTCCAAGGGCTGCCTGTCTTCAGCCTGCACCAGAAGAACCAAACGAATCTCCTGTGGAGTGACGGAGTCACTTCAATGCTTCAGCAGGCACCTCTCTGCAGTGATGACCAGTGGTGTGGGTTCCATCTGCAGATGACAGGCTTGGATCTAGCAACACGGGTGGTGGACCAAAGTGACTCCGACAGTCCCATTATCCAACTGTCCTTCTTTTGTGGAGGTTAGTCCATGCAAGACAGTCCCCCCGTGCTCCGTGTGACTTGAAGTTGCCAAGGCTTTGGTGCGGCCTTCCAAGAGGTTCTTTGTGCACAGCACAGCTTAGGCCCACAGCACTCCATCCTGCGACTCACAGCTTCCTGAGTGGTTCTCTGGTGGCGTGGGAATCTTTTGTGTCGTGCTGCAGGGGCCTCCATTTGCACCTTTATTGTCTCCATGCTGCGGGACTCCTGTGCATGCTGCCTGGTCTTCTGAGGGCTCTCTAAGTTGCTGAGAGCCCCCTCTGTGTCTCCCTCTTGGTAGAGGCCACCAGGTCCCTCCTGGTCCCAGGCAGCACCATTTCCCAATAACCACAAGCTTTGTGTGTGCCAAGGCTTGTTGGCAGAATCGAGCAATGCAGACCAGACAGCATTCATCCATCCGGTGTGGGACATCTTCTGCACCAACCAGGAACCTGCATCTGACTTCTTATTGCAATACTGACTTCGTCTTCTTACCGGTGGTTCTTCTTTTGCACCTTCATCCGGGTTAGCAGTGGCTCCTCTTCTCCCTGGACTCTCCAGTGCTTCTTGGACTTGGTACCCTTCTTCCGCAGGACTTCAGGTCCAGGAATCCATTGTTGGTGTCTTGCAGTCTCTTCTGGTTCTTGCTGTGTTTTACTACTGCTTTCCTGGGCTCTGGGGTGGGGTGTATTACTTACCTTTGGTGTTTTCTTACACTCCTAGCACCCCTCTACACACTACACTAGGTGGGAAACTGTCTTTCGCATTACACTATTTTAGTATATGGTTTGTGTTCCCCCTAGGCCCATTGCAACCTATTGTGATTTTCACTATTTGCACTGTTTTCTTACCGTATCATTACCTGTTTTTGGTTACTAGTGTATATATTGTGTAATTTACTTACCTCTAAGGGAGTATAGTCTCCAAGTATTTTTGGCCTTCTGTCACTAAAATAAAGCACCTTTATTTTTGTAACACTGAGTATTGTCTTTCACATGTGAGGGTACTGTGTGACTGCAGTGGTATTGCAAGAGATTTGCATGGCTCCTAGTTCAGCCTTGGCTGCTCTGCCTACAGATACCACTAGACACCCTGGCGTTAGCCATCTTGGATTCCAAAGTGTGGGGACCCTCTGCAGACCTCTGAGTGGCCAGTGCCGCAGGGGATGTCAGAGACCTCTCCTGATAGGTACATACCTGGGTAGGTAGCCAATCCCCCTCTCAGGACTATTTAGGGTCTCTCCTCTGGGTGTTTCCTCAGATTAGGTTTGCAAGATTCCTCCAGGACTCCTCTGCATCCTCTGCTTCAGCTTTTGACATTTGGAACAACTGCAGACTGCTTCAGGAACCACTGCAACTGCAGCAAAGTGTCCAGGACGACTCCTGTGACCTGCTACTTCAGCCCCAGCCAGCATTTTCAACAGTTTCCAAGGTGTGCACGCTTGAGCACTGCCTATCTTCACCCTGCACCAGAAGAACTGAAGGATACTCCTGTACTTTACGTCACAGAAATGCAGGGAAAAATTGTGGTTTTATTCACTGATTTGCCTCTGCAGGGCATTCTGGGGAAGAAAACTTTGGGAAATCCTCATAAGCGATACCTCTCTGGACTCCCCTTGATGTCTACTTTACAGAAATATCTGGATTTGTCAGGTTTCCCTAAATGGTTCCCAATTACAAGACTAATTAGTACACTCACCTTAGTTATCGTTATCGCCACAATACATTTAGGGACCTTCCCTGTCGCGGGTACGTGGCCTACCCACTCAAATGAGGTAACATTTTTATCAGAGGGAACTGGGTACTGCTGATGTGGAAGGAAGTTTGTGGCTCTCCTCAGAATCCAGAACTTTGCAGCACCGAAATGTGAGAAAAAGGTGTTTCTTTAGCTACATTTGAGGTTTGATAAGGATTCTCGGTAAGAAAACACAGGGGACCCATGCAAGTCACAACTCCCTGGACTCCTTCGGGTGTCTAGTTTTTAGGAATGTCTGGGTTTGGTAGGTTTCCCTAGGTGGCTGCTGAGCCCAGGACCAAAAATGCAGGTGCCCCCTTTGCAAAGACAGGTGACTTTGTAAAAGGTAATTTTGATGTGTCCATGTTGTGTTTTGGCTCCTTCCCTACTAGGCCTACCCACACAAGTGAGGTACCATGTTTATCAGGAGATGTGGGGGAATGCTGGGTGGAAGGAAATTTGTGGTTCCTCTCAGATTCCAGAACTTTCCATTAACGAAATGTGAGGAAAATGTGTTTTTTTGCCACATTTTGAGGTTTGCAAAGGATTTTGGGTAACAGAACCTGGTGAAAGCACCACAAGTTACCCCATCCTAGGTTCCCCTAGGTGTCTAGTTTTTAAAAATGGACCCGTTTGGTAGGTTTTCCTAGATGCCGGCTGAGCTAGAGGCCAAAATCCACAGCGAGGCACTTCCCAACTACTGCTTCTCAACACCTTATCTTATGTCCATTTTGGAAATACGAAGGTTTCCTTTCGATGAAGTCCAGCAGACGTAACGGTATATTGCTTTCAAATATTTGCCATAGCTGGAAAAAGTTACAGAAGAAAACATGGACAGAAATAGCTGTTTTTTTCAACTCAATTTCAATATTTTTTTATTTCAGCTATAACTTTCTGTAGGAAAACTTAGAAGGATCTACACAAATGACCCCTTGCTAAATTTGGAATTTTGTCTACTTTTAGCTGCCCAGAATCCACCATTGGTTTCACACCCATTTCTGTCACTGACTGGAAGGAGGCTGAAAGCACACAAATAGTAAAAATAGTGTATGTCCCAGAGAAATGCCCAAACTGTGTGGTTTTCTGATTCAAGGCTGCCTGTTCCTGAAGGCTAGGAAGATTCTTATTTTAGCACTGCAGACCCTTTCTTGATGCCATTTGCAGGGGAAAAATAGATGCTTTCTTCTGCAGCACTTTTTCCCATTAACAAAAATAAAAAAATAGCTGTATTTTGGCTAATTATTTGGTCTCCTTCAGGGGAACCCACAAACTCTGGAGAGAAATTTGGTGTGGATAGCTTATGTGGACAAAAGGTTATGGTGGCCTAAGCCCAAACTACTCCAAATAGCCAAAAAAAGGCTCAGCACAGGGCAAGGGGGGAGGCCCACCAGCTAAGGAGTTAAAGGGCCTTAGCCCATTGGTTTAAGAAATGGCCTTACTAGTGCTATGAAATATATGATTGTTATCGTTCAGACTACTGGACGGTACTTGATCTTACACATGTAATGGTATCCCTCTACCACCTTCAGTTCTTTATCAAGGTACCAATAGTAGCTGAGATGTTTCAGAATTTTTTCCCCTTGAAAACCAAAACTGTACTTTTAGAGACATTCACTTTCAGGAATTGGAAATCAACAAAGTGCTGTAATGGTGACAGCTGCTTATTCAGGTTCCTTGGGGTTAAATTGAGTATGACAATGTTGTCAGCAAAAACCTAACGTGGCAGGGGCCAACCCCTAATTCTCCATAAATCACTAGTGTTACTATCCAGATGAAAAGGTAGTTCTGAAATATATAGAAAGAATAATGAAGCCAGGCAGACAAACTTGTTTTATTTCAGTTTTAGTATGAATTACGGATGATAATCCCTTGTCTCTCCAAAGAACCTGGAACCAGGTTGAAGAATATAATGCTATGATTAAGCGCAGCAGCAAAGTGACTGGTATAGCTAATCTCTGGAGTAATTTCCACAAGGTTGACAGTCGAGTCTATTGAACGATGTAGAAAAAGCTGCACAGACTGAAAGGCCTAGATTACTGCTGTACAATAAACAAGCATTTGCAAGGCCACTATAGTTGGCTTTAATATGCAAAGCAAGCAAACAAGGGGTGCCCTTTTTAGGTCCAGCATAAGCGTTTCACCTCTTGTATACTTTTTAAGCCGTCGACCTCTTGTATACTTATACTGTGGGTTCAAAGTGATTTCATCTGTTGGTTCCAGTGTCCTTTAAAATCCTTGTTTGCTAGTGGTCAGTTCTGCCTCTTTGTCCTGCCTTTGTCTCTTTGGGAGCAGGGACCCACTAATGTATAATTACTCCATGTCCTGTTTATCTCTTCTGTAGGGGACCGACTTTTTTGTTTTGCTTTTGCCTGTTCGTCTTATACTGTGGGGGTGAGTTTCAGAACAGCCGCGCTTCCTTGAGCAAGTCCTCCAGCAGGTCTCCCTCCCCCTCTCCCTATCTCTGCAAACATAAAACAAACAGCAGAAGGGGGGATTTTCCCAGGCCATCTTACCCTCGCTTTCTTTTGTTTTGGCTCTGCTTTAAGTAACCTGCCGCCCACCAGCTCCTTGTCTTTTTGTGTCTATCCTTTGCGCAGCGGCAGTGGCGCTTTGAATCTGCTCATTCTGTTTTATGTTTACATTTTGTCATGCACTAAGAGAGTGCATGCCTCTGTTCTCTCACCATATCTCACCCCCACCACCCTCTCTCCTTTGGATCACCCCCCTCCTCGCTCTCCGTTGTGTGAATTCCCCCAACCCTCCAATCTTTTTAACCCACCTGCTGACCATTCTTGTTTTCTTTGGTCTTGCTCATGTTCAGGGAAGCTTCTCTTTTCATTTGTGGAACATTCTTGCTCTCAGCTTAGCCCCAGAATGCACAGTGCTGTTTACGAAAAAAGCCATATAAAAACCACATATCATGGAGGGGGCACCTGGAACCTGATTGGATGCTCAAGCATTAGTTTGTTTTGAGCACTGCGGTTTGTTTCCCTTTGATGACAAAGCTTTCTCAGTAATACTGGCCTCCCGGACAGAGTGTCCACGGAACGTTTAACAACTGGGCTAAAAGTTCGCTCTTTACACAGGTGTTTGATTTATTTTCTGAGTAAGATAACAATATTTGTTCAAAGGTGCACTTTGAACGTGCCTTAAAAAGTAAAAGTGTGCTTGCAGAGATTTCTGTTGGTGGTTACTGATTGCTCAACTCATGTTGGCAAAAAAAGTTTCATTCCTCTTGCCTCAATACTCCCACCCAACATTTATCATTTGCACAAGCTAGGGTGTCCACCATTGGTTTGGAGGGAGATTATCGGGACACACACAAAGTGTACACAGCAGTGTCAAGTGCTGCATGGCCATACACAAACAGCATTCTGGGATTTGTAGGCCTGTTTTTTTTTTTTTAGAACATCAGATCTACAGGATCCGAAATGAAATGCCCCCAGTGATGTTTCAAGAAACAGGACTGTAAATCAGCCTGTTATCTTGGTCACATTTGCTAGGCCCAGTGCCTAATTTGTGCTTGTTGTTTCAGGTGCGGAGCACCGGCACTTATTTTTGAGGGCTGGTACTTATTCTTCTGCCTCAAGCACTTGCTGCGAGCAAAAGACACATTTGGGAAACATGGAAGGGAAAAACGAAAAAGTGTCACAAAGGTAGAAAGCAGAAAGCTGCAAGATTGAGCTGAAGGGGCAGGGAGCGGCTTTAAATGGTTTGAGGAGGCCCGAGACAGCTTCAGGATTACGCTGCCTTAGTACTCTGTGTCTGTACATGTAATCGCAGCATCCATGTATTTCAGAAGAGTTCTTTGGGCACCAGCACATTTTTATTTACAAATTAAGCACTGGCTAAGCCACCTCTGGCCATCTGTTGCCTCCTCATTCGCTCCCCCTCCCTCCCTCATTGCTGCCGTCCTTCCTACGCTGTTTTCTTCTGAACCTGGGAGTATGAGTTGCCCATTTGCTGCAAGAAGGAGAAGGGAAAACTGCAGGGTCTAGCAGAGGACTGGTGTGTGCAGGAGATTCACGTACAAAGCAGAGGCACTGCAGCTGCAGACCTCCATGGTTGGAGCAGTTGGGAGACCACGGGGACGGATGCTGTCCTTCATGTGGCAAGACTGTACCTAGGGTCAGCGCATGGAGCAAGAAGTACAGTTTCTGGGGGAATAAACAAACTTGTCTTCTTTAAATTTGTAAAATATTAGATTCTTTAGGGTTGTATCCATTCCCTGTTCCTTAACCGAGGCACCTTGGAGCTCATTGCTTTGTTTAATCTGTAGTCATTCCATGTGAGGCTGTTTGATTGCTTCACACTCTCTGCAGCTCCCAACCTCAGCACAAACTCTTTAATGTTCCATGCCACACCCCAGGCACTTGTTCCCCATGACCTTGCAACACATGGGCTCCCCTATTATCAAAGCGCCTCATAAGCCACCGTGTGGCTTCAAAGTGTCTACATCCTGCAGCTATTACCTTCCCTCTGTGTCCCAATGAGATCCAACTTTAATTTCCGAGTAAAGCCAGTTAGACATTTAGGGCCAGATGTAGCAAAGGGTTTTACCCATTCTGTATCTATGGGAAAATGTGTTCGTACATATGGCCCTTAGCTTATTGCACTTAGGCTGCTGCCTTTCCAGTGCTAGTGTGTTAGTTACTTGTAATGGTGGGCATCCTAACTTGAGGTTTCACACACAAGCTTAAACTTTCCTATGGAGATAACATCAACGAGGCTACAGAAAAAAGACTGTTGCTGGGAGACGCAAAATGTTTTTTTCTGTTAAATTGATCATTTAGTTGGCTTTTTTGTGTTGGCTTGATTTGCCTAACACAGAGTTAATGTGCTTCAAGAGTTCCTGCGAGGATTGAAATCCCAGATTGGGCCCATCCGCTGTAGTTTTTGAAAGAATCTAATTTCGACAAAGCTCCCTTATCCTCAGGAAGCCTTTTTTTTTTAGAGCAATCAGTTTGAAACCGATCTCCAACAAACGTTTCTAGTGTTGCACATCTAGATTTTTCGGTCCCTGCATTTTTTTTTAAATCTGTGAAAAGTGGTCTTCCAAAATGTTAATGTTTCTAAAATTTTAAGCTAGAATGATTAAGACATGCCAATTGGCCATAAATTAACAGGAGACACAGTGGGGATACCAAAGGATCTTTTTTCTGACCTTCCTTGGTAGCTCTTTTCCTTCGGTTTTGGGCCGTTCAATCCAGTAAACACCCATTATCACGGATTCCCTTAGAGCAGGTGGGGCCTCAAGTGATCCCAGGGGGGCACCAGGCTCTGGCCAAAAGAAGCATTACACAGATAAAAGTGGTTTGTTTTAAACAGAAACATGTTATAGCATTTTTAAAAAGGCAACAGTACTTAACTGCAAAACATCTAGACATATTTAAATATTGCCATCTTTATAAAATAATTGTGAAAAACTCTGAGGGGGGGGCAATGATTATTATTTTTCAACTGGGGGCATGACATTAAAAGTTTAGAGACCACTGCCTTAGAGTCTGCTAGTTTGCTCTGTAGCCGGAAAAGAAGGTATTTGATTAGAGCAATATAGCTTTTGCAGAACAGCTCTCAGGTGGAATGAAGGATGACAATAATCATCTATTAATTTTATTGAACTTAATTGTGTTTAGAAGGCATTAACCTTCAGTGCTTAAATTGTTAAGGAGCCAAATGTCTGGCAAGCAACACTTATTTAGTTACACCCAGCATCTTTTATTAGGGTCAAGCGCGCAAGCGCTCTAGCCTGCTGTAATCTCTCTTTGGGCTTTTAACCCCGCCCACCGCACGCCCATCACTTTCGCTAGTTTGTGGTCTCATCTTTTAAAAATCACTTGATTTTCTTCCTGAAAGGCATACATAGGTCATGCCTTTTCTGGTGTTCATACCTCCTTGAGCGCACCAGCCAACGTCTGAAAACATAGGAGGCTCCATGTTTTCAGCATGGTTCCTGGACCACTTTTTCGTTATATTTCCTAAGCAGCACGATCTTTCTACACATTTACTGATACGTTTGACTGCGAGTGAACTTCTGTTTCATTTTGTGTGCTCCTACATGCACATGGCATGGTGCTTTAAATTGGCTTGCTTATGTAAAAATGTATTACTTTTCATTTTCATTTTATGTGGCAATAAAAGTCTGGATAGGACTTTACAACGCTAATAGCTCTAAGTTGAGAAAATTCGAGACCCATCGCACTGCAAATACTTGTTTTATCTGGAGTCTCTCTCTTTCTCCAGGAGCCCCTCATTGGCAGCCCTCACAACATCCACATATGGGGCATAGCTTAGCTCCTTCACTGGGGCAATAAATCTTCTCCAGCTGCTCTGCTATTGTTGAAATGCCAGACAAGAAGGCTTGCAAAACTTTTCATTCTGTTGGCCTTCTCTTTCAGCATCTGGCTTTGTATGCCTAACAATCATGGGCACAGCTTGCATATTTGAACAGCATTGAATATCAGACACAAAAACAATCTGCTTTTCACATGTCCCTCATCAGGAAGGCATGTTTACTGTGCGAAAGCTATTCTTCTGCTTTTATATTAAGCTCACACATATACTGCTGCTGCCCTTGCTGTATCTACCCAGTGTGTGAGGGAAGTTTGCATTGCTGTTTTGCTGTATCTGCTGTGTGTGAGGGAAGATTGCACTTCTTCTGCCTGCGCGGTATCTGCTGTGTGTGAGTGAAGCTTGCATTGCTTCCCTGTACTGTATCTGCTGTGTGTGAGGGAAGCTTGCATTGTACCCCCTCTGTGAGGGAGCATGCACTGCTACCTGTACTGTATCTACTGTGTGTGAGAGAAGCATGCACTGCTGCTGCCTGTACTGTATCTGCTGTGTGTGAGGGAAGCTTGCATTGTACCTTTTTCTGTGAGAGAAGCTTGCATTGTACCTTCTCTGTGAGGCAAGCTTGCATTGTACCTTCTGTGGGAGGAAAGCTTGCATTGTACCTTCTCTGTGAGGGAAGCGTGCACTGCTCTGTGCAGTATCTGGTGTGTGAGGGCAGCATGGACTGCTGCCTGCACTGTATCTGTTCCTTGTGTAAGGGAAGCTTGCATTGTACATTCTCTGAGGGGGAGGCGTGCACTGCTGCTGTGCTGTATTTGCTGTGTGTGAGAGAAGCTTGCATTATACCTTTTGTGTGAGGGAAGCTTGCACTGCTGCTGTGCTATATCTGGTGTGCGTGGGAAGCTTGCATTGCTGCCTGCACTGTATCTGTCCCTTGTGTAAGGGAATCTTGCACTGTACATTCTCTGAGAGGGAAGATTGCACTGCTGCTGTATCTGCTGTGTGTGAAGGAAGCTTGCATTGTACCTTCTGTGTGAGGGAAGCTTCCACCAATTCCTCAATAAACTACCTATCCCTCTCTATCTTCCTTTCTATCTATTCTATGCAGCTATCACCCATATATATTCACCATGCCACATAGTTCGACTACACAAATACACTCAGTACCACACAGTTCCACATTGCACAATTCCACAAGAAGCAATTAAAATACAAACCCTAAGTTTCTACTCACTACAGCATATTTCTACTGCACTCCAAACCAAATCACATATGCCAATAGCTCTAACTCTCACAAATGCAAGACCTATTGCATTGCCAATGTTTGTTTCATTTCTCATTTTTCAGAAAGAAGTACATTGCAGAGAGATATGACACAAATAGCCTGTGTCTACCAGAAAGCGTGATATTAAAAAGGAGGAACATGGCGTGCCGCGCGGTAGCCACTCGCTAGAGCGTGTACCTGGGCCCCACTCCCCGACCGGGGAGTGTGCTGTTTTTCCCTCCCGCCATTTCTTTTGTTCTTTGCACCGCGGTACCGGATGTCGCAAACTGATGTGCAGAGAGCTAGCCACGGTGAGCATCAGGAGTCTCTGGAGAGGCTCTGAGTCTTCCTGTGGGGTGTCGCCGTGGCTGCATGCTGCCCTGGAGCTCAGGAAGAGCCGCAGGGCAGCCTCATGTGTTCCCCTTTGGGAGATCGCAGGCAGAGTCAGCACAAACGGGAGCAGAGCAGCAGTGAACCTTGGCAAAGGGAGGTTGCTTGTGGTGGAAGCTCCTGAACCCACGCGTGTTCAAGAGGAGGTGGGAGGCATCGTGGAGAGTGTGGTAAGAAAACAGCTTAGAGGCTGCCTCCAGGGCCTTTGGATAAGGAAAAGGAGCCAAGGGGGCATCAGAATAAAGTAAGTGGACAGATAACCTGGATTCATAATAATAAAGTGTGGGGAGGGACAACTCAGGTGAATCTGGACAGATTATCAGGGGCTCTGAGCAGTGGGGAAGCGTGGAGCACTACAAAATCTAACAAATTAAAGTATAAGCCTAATACAGCTCACCCTAAGGTCACTCCCTCTCTCAGGGCATATTTTAAGGCTTTACCACTGGTCTTGAGCAAATGCTGCACAAGTTCAATGGAGCTAGATCCAGAGGGGAGCCCGCCTGTTGCACAAAATATGGAAGATGAGAGCATGGAAGATGGGAAGAAGGGAGCCAGTGCCTGCGAAGGTAGTTAAACTAATCAAATCTTGGCAGATATTTCCATGCTTTACTCCATGAGACCTTAGAGGTACCGAAAACCTCTGCAGGCCCAATTGATCAATCAGTCCAATTGATCAATCAGTCCTCCTCCACCCCTGTCGCAAATATCTCTCTGGAATCTATGATTTGGGAACTTTCCAAAAATATCAAGAAGGGCTTTGCAGTTTCTGAAGCAAATCAAAGTGAGATGAGAGGGGCTTGCAACTCTCTGGAAAAGGAATTTGACCTAGAGCACAAGCATTGGAGGAGTCATGGGTGTTATGAGGGAGGAGTTGACGAAAAACAAGGAAGAAATTTGTCAGTTAAGAGAGTGTGAGGGAGAGTTACAGGGGAGATTTGAACAATTGGAAAATTATTCAAGAAGGGATAATTTGAGAATTTTGAATGTGCCAGAAGGGGTGGAAGGAGATGATCTTAGGAAGTTTATAGCTTCCCTGCTTAAAAAGACACTTTCTTTGGAAGAAAGCAAGGAGGAGCTGGCAAGTTTGTTCAGAGGATCCACAGAGACCCTTTTAGGAGGAATACCAACAACAAGAAACTGCAGAAAATTTTACTGAATTTTCAAACCCATCTTTTGAAAGAAAAGATTCTGACAAGTGCATTAAAATTGAAATCCCTGAGAGGGGAAGATTTTTATTTTGAAATCAGATCTGATCTGTCTAGGACAATGTTGAATAAGCAGTGGGAGCTGGGGAAACGTTGAGAGGAATTTAAAGCCTAAGGTGCAGTGGCTCAGCTCAATTTCCCTGCATTTCTCTGGGTGATGCATAATAACAGAATGCATGCTATTAAAGATCCTATGGCAGCAGAAGAGATGTTGGCAGCCATTAAGAAGGGGAACGTGGGAGATCGAATGTTCTTTTCTTTTTTTTTTTTTACTTCTGGTAGTTATAGTAACCCGGATGGGTGGTGGGGGTCTACAGGCACTCTAAAATCTGGGCCGATGGGCCCACTAAAAGAATAGAGGTTCTCCAGGGAGGGGAGAATCATGCTAGAACACACGGTGGAGGGTAGTAAGTGCTCACTGGGTGGAAAGCATATGAGAAAAAGAAAAAAAAATACTTCATGCACCTCGGGGCATCACTTTTGTTGGAAAATGGGTTATTGGTAAGGGTAGGTAAGTACCTACACTTAGCAATAGGCCACTAACCTCCACTTAGATCCAGTTAGGTCTCAATCAATTAAACCCAGCTCAACCCTTCGTAGCTTGGCAATGAGCGACAAGACTTAACTTAAGACATATGTGTAAAGCATTTAAAAATCACAAATCAGTAAATAAGTAAAACACAAAACACAATTAAAATCCAACACAAATTTATACAATTAGATTATATTTTTATCTTTAAAATGACACCAAAATGATTAAAATTGGATAAGGGGAACCGGAGATATGAATTTTTAAAGAATTAATAAGTTTTAGTGCTTAGAAACGAATAGTGGCAATCTGGTCATCTGGTCGCACCTCGACCGGGGCATATCAAAGTTTGATGCTGACCGCGATGGAGTCCTGCTAGGCTCCAGCTCGCGGGAGGCCTCGGTCAAAAGTTTACCTTCAGACTTAGTCGTTTTCTTGAAGATTTTCTTCAGTGGGACCAAGTCGTCCGTCCAATCCGACCTCCTGAAACTCTTCATCGGATACGCATAGCGGTAACCCTTGGTAAAGACTTTTACCTTCGGACTTAGTTGTTTTTTTTAGATGAAAATCCTTCGACCGGGGCAAACCTGAATCTTGATCCGACGTCCATGGAGCCTTCTTCGGATACATTGCCTGGCAGGTCCCAGTCAACTTCCGACGTTCGTACTTAGTCACTTTTTTCAGAGATTTTCTGCACCAGGACGAACCTGCAAGTCAGGCTGGGTCGCGGTTGAGGCAAGCTGGCTAGAGTTGCTGCGGCGGGTTGGTCCCTTTATGAAGCTATTTTTCCAAAAGTTCTCCAAACTTCTCCAAACTTCTGGATCTTCTTCCAGATGTTCCTTGAAGGTTCTTTGGATGTCCACAGCTCACCCCAAGGCTCCTTGAGGGTGCAGACTACAACTCCAAGAATGCACCTGCCGCAAACTCCAAAATGACCATTGGACAGTGGTCAGCTGTTCAGTTTCTTCAGGAGTTGGTGCAGGGGACTCTGGTTAGTAGTACCAAACAGGGAGTCCCTCCTTGAACCAGTTGAAGTTAGGCAAAGTCCTTCTTGTGGTGAAGCCCATGTGAGCAGTTGGTGCAGTCCTTCAGAGTGCAGTGGCCAGGTGCAGATCAGGGGTCCAGTAGGGGAGTCCTTCTTCTCCTGTAGTTCTTCTTGGTAGGGATCTGAGGTGTGGGTGCAGGTCTGCCAGTTTTATCCTTACTCCTGGGTGAAAAACAGGGGGATCTTGGTTCTCCAATCAGGTGCAGGGTCTTTCCCCCTGTGATGACCACTTCCTGGGAAATGTGGCAAAAATCAATCCCAGGGAGCAACAGTCTTCAAAAATCCAGCATGGCTGAAAGTGATTGTTGGAGGTTACATCTGGCTGAGCCTACCCACTGGGGTGGCTAAAAATCTTAAACACACCCTTTTCCTGCCCTCTTCTAATCTAATCAGGGGGCACCTAATTGTCTGGGTTTGCAGGATGTAAGGGAGGTGCTGGGTTGCTCCAAATGTCGTTCTCTGCCTTTGAAGACCAGTTTGGCAGCCCTCCCCCTTCATGCCTCTCCATCTGCCAAGGAGAGATCTCCTCCCCCAGGCACATCTCTTTGTGTTGAGCCAGGCCACTTCACACCTCTTCAAGGCAGCCTGGCCAGGCTGTCAGAGGCTGGCCAATCAGACCAAAGCAGCAAAGATACTGCAGGGCTGAAGTTGGCAACTTTTCAGGTAAAGTTTAAAACTCTTTACCTGAACAGATTATATTAACTCCAACAACTGGAAGTTGTGAAATTTATTATAACAATTAATTTGATACCAAACTTGAGGTATCATTTACTTAAGGGAACTTTTAAAATTAAAATAAGGACTCCCCATTCTAGCCTATTGAGGCCATTCACTACAATGAGGGAAAAACAAATGTGGCTGTTTTAACTCACCAGGGCTTATAAAACTGTTTTTATAAGGTCCCTGCTTATACTTCCATGGTACCCAGCCCTAGGGGCACACAGGGCACATCTTAAGGGTGACTTACATGTAAAAATAAGTTAGTTTAAGAGAACTACTTTTAATTCCAAAGTCGAATTTGCATGTAACTTTAATTTAAAAGCAGCCAGCAAGGCAGGCATGTCTTTAAAATGACACTGGGCACCACAGCAGTGCACCTATGGGGGCACCACCAATGCTGGGGTCCCTAAACCTACATGCCCTACCATCTACTGGTAACTTATAGGTAGGTTGACTTAGCCAATTGTGATTAGCCTGATTTGCATACTCATTTTATACAGAGCACATGCCCTGGCACCCTCAGAATCAGGAAAACACCAGAAAAAAGTGAAAAATGGCAAAAAGTCAGAGGGCCTCCGCAATCAGCCCTGTTTTCCCACAATTTTGTAGCTGGATAAGTTTGGAGGAAGTCAGGGCGTCAGAAAGCAAGACAATAGTAGACCAGCTTTAATTTTGTCTTGGAATGTTAATGGCCTGCGAACTAAAGGGAGGGCTAGTAGGATTCTGCAGTATTTAAAAGATTCAACAGCGCATATAATCATTTTGCAAGAGACACATTTAACTAAGGAAGAAAGTATAACCATGTTTAGGTCATAGAAAGGGATACACTGCTAAGCGAGTTCTGATCATAATTTTAATACTAAAGGGGTTGCGATCTTAGTGAAACACCAGCTCACTGCTACCCTATTGGAGGTGGTCTCCGATAAACAGGGTAGATGGGTTATATCCAAATTAGAAATTGAAAATAGGTGATTCACATTAGTAAGGTTTTGTGGGCCTAATTGTGACGATATAGAACCACTCAGGCAAGTCTTTACTCATCTATTAGAGTTCCCTAACCTGGTTAAAATGGCCTGAAACTTTAATGTCTTTTTAGATAACTTGGATAAATTGGACAAATCGGCTAACTATTGATCAGTAGGTACCCCTAAATCCCAGCAATATCTTAAAGGGTTGATGAATGAGTTTGGACTGTGCGATCTGTGCAGGCAGAGAGCTGGGGGTAAACAGTATTTCTTGTTTTATAATCAGAAGTATGGCCATGACTCTCGGATTGACTATTATTTACTAGATCAAGCAGTTTGTGGTTTAGTGGGTGACATTAAGTACTCAGCGGCACACTTATCAGACCATGCAGGCATTATGTTAAAGGTTAATCTGCCTCTTGTTGTAGATGGAGGGAGGTGGACTTTCGATCGTACGCTTTTACTAGACGAGGAGGTTATAAAACAACTCTGGAAGGAAACAGAGGACTTCTTTAGGATTAATGCGGGGTCCGCTTCTGCTATTATAGTTTGGGAAAATTTTAAAGCAGTAATTAGAGGGAGGATTGTGAGCCTCACTTGTCTCAGAAGCAAGCTATATAGGGATGAGCTAAATCATATAGGACAGGAGATGTCGCTATGCAACAGTTTGAGAAGTATGGATGGGAAGAAGCAGGCATTAGATAAGAAAATACATCAGTTAAAGCAGCAGCTGGAGATTTTACTGCAAGCTAGGATTGTTGAAAAATGGCAAGCAAGTAGCAAGCGGAAATTGTTAGCCTGGAAATCCAAGGGTGAACAAGTGCACAATTATCTCAAAGAGATCGAGGTTGATCATTTAGTGGAGCAGTTGGTGGTAAGGTTGACCTCCTTAGAAGATATTGAAACTACTTTTCAGAAGTTCTTTTCTATGCTTTATACCGAAGATTTGGTGTTGGGTAAGGAGGCAATTGAGGAATGGCTGGGGGCTGTTCCCCTGTCGAGCCTGGGACAGGAGAAGCGGACTGTTTTGAATAAATCTATTTCTCAGTCAGAGTTAAGGAGGATGTTGAAAGAGAGTACAGGGAGAAAAGCAGCCGGGCTGGATGGTATTCCTGTGGATTTGTATAAAGCTTTGGGGGAATCTATCGTTCCAGCTGTTGCAACTTTTTTCAGAAATCTTTGATGATGGTATTATTTTACCGGCCTCATGGAATGAAGCAACGGTCTCTCTCATTTTGAAACTAGGGAAGGGCCCACGTTGATGTGAGTCCTATAGACATATTTCAATGCTATATAGTGATTATAAGTTATTTGCAAAAATTCTAGCAGATAGGTAGAGTGGAGTAATAGAGGATTTGATACATCCAGATGAGAGGAGTTTTATTAGAAACAGATATATGCATGAATTAACATTTAGCATGATAGGAGTTATAGATATGACTACAATGTTTCAGGAACCCCTAGCTGTTATTGCTCTCGATGCTAAAAAGACTTTCGATAGGGTTAACTGGAACAACCTTAATATGATTCTTAAGGGATATAAACTAGGTGTGAAATTACGCCGGGCTATTTGTTCTAGATACCATTCTCCTTCTGCAAGGGTGTTGGTGAATGGAAGATTAACAGTCCCCTTTGAGATCACTAGAAGTACAAAACAGGGCTGCCCTCTCTTCCCCCTGCTGTTTGATTTATGTGTGGAACCTCTCACTGCAAAAGTTACACCAAGCTCTACAATCTCTTCCTTCTGCTGTAAGGGGTGGGAGAAGCGAGTTGCTTTGTATGCCGATGACTTCCTGGTGTACACAACTGATTTATCTTCGGCCTTCCTTGTTGTGTTGAGCATTGCAGAGGGTTTCGGGAAGGTTTGGGGTTTTCATGTTAATACTGATAGAACTGAGATCATGGCATGGATGTGTGGCAGATAAAAAAGTCAATGAGGTATTGAGGTATAACGATCGTGCAGGAAACTGAACAAATTGCTATGGTTGATTAAAAAACCCTATTGGCAGAGTGCGGTAGTTTAATGAGTCGCTGCCTGCATCTCCCCCTTACAATTATTGGTAGAGTCAATCTGGTCAAGATGGTAATTTTATTCAAGTTGAATTTCATATGCAACTCTATCCCTTTACAAATGGACAAAAACTTACTTGACAAATTCCAACAGGATATAAACTCTTATATTTGGGCTCATAAGGGCCCAAGAATCACTTGGAAGAAGTTGTGTAGCAGGTGGGAAAAGGAGGGTCTTTCCCTCCCAAATGTACAATCTTATACTTGGGCATTTCATTTTAAGAATACTAGGATGTTATTCTCCTCTCCGGATGTGTCAGCTATTGGAGTCATGTTTAAAGCCATCATAGGTTCAGTGAAAGGTGTGGCAAAGCATTTTTTGTACAAATTCAGCAATCCTAAATTCTTTAAAAAAGTGAAACTTAAAGTATTACGGATGTGGTAAAGACTTGGTATAAAGTTCGGTAAGTAGTAAAGATAGAATATTATAGTCAAGGGGCCCCGATCTGGGACTCTCTGGGAACCCCTGAATGTTTCAGCGATGTATTGACATTGCCTCTTGGGAGGGTGGGGATTGAATTCTGGGGGAACCTGGTCAGAGACGGTTCCCTGCTCCTGTGGGTTGAACTTACAGTAATGACTGGGGGGACCTTTCTAGGTTAAAATATATTCAGTTGAGTAGTTGATTACAAATGTGTGGGATAAGCAAGTTGGGGCAAGAAAACCTGCTGTACGATAAGCCGATCATTGACATGGCAGATGCCAACAAGATCTCCAGTTGGTATTGGGCAAATTTAGAGATAGGGTTTAATCTACCTAGAAAGCTTTGGGAAGGTGTTGCCAGCCGAGCAATTACAAAACTTGTGACAGTCATCTATGAGTATGCTGCTTAGCACAGTAAGGCCTGCTGCGCTGAGAAGGAATCATCTCTTCACACTACATAGAGCTCACTACTCCCCCTTTAAACTCTCAAACGTGAGGATGGAGGGTGTGGTATGTTGTCCTAAGTGTGGTTTGCCAAGTGCATCTGATGTCCATATGTTTTTAGACTTTCTAGTTCTTCATTTCTGGGAGGAAATTTGCAAGACGATGTCAAGTTTATTAAAGCAGGAAGTTTCGGCATCCCTCCCGTTGATAAGTTTTGGTTTATCAGAAGATGGGGATATAAAGAGCAAGGCAGCGAAGATGGTGTTGTTTCATGCAATACTCCTGGCCAGGATGGAAATCTGTTGACAGTGGGTTACCGTCGTCCCCCCTTCATATGAGCACTGGTCTACTGAGCTTGTTTGAGTGTCAAAACTAGATATGCTTCTGAGCACTTCAAGGGAAAAGAAGAGGGAAACATGGTCTCAACTGCTGGAATGGAGGGGTTTTTAGGGGCAAACTACGAATAGTGATGTTTTATTGGGTTTGTGTACCTGTCTTATGATGAATCATTACTCTGCTCTCCCATTTCTGGAGGCAGGTCTTGCTTCCAGGATACTAGTGAGAGACATTCTAGCACCCTGGCATTGGTCACCTCCACGTTTGCGTTGTTGTACCGGAATACTAGTTTGGAGTGGGTTAAGAATCTGAGGTGTATGAGGACAAAAAGAATAGCCTGTGTCATCTCCACATGTTTCCTTGCATGCTTTACACCTGGTGTCTCCAATTGGTTGATTGAGAGCTACCTGAGGCTCCCAGACACCTTCAGAGTAGCTCACAGCCTGGCATTAATTTTTAAACAGGCACAGGGTCACATTTTTCCTGTTAAAGATAAAGGAAGCCTGAGTTTATTTTACATTAGTATGTTCAGGCGAAGGATAACAGGGCCTGGTTATGAGCAGTGCTGAAGTCAGATTTATGACCCAGGGCACAGAGGTGAAGAACTGAAGGTATTTAAAAAAAAAAGAATTGGGGGTCATTCTCAACTTGTTAAAGACCAGCAATTTCAATGCAACATTGCCATCAATACTGATAAACAGTGGAGAAGTTATATCAAAGTTTGCATTTTGTAACAAAGACTACGGGTAGTATGCTCACGAAACATATTACCCAGTATTCCCCATTTGGATGTCCACGGGAAGTGTCAGTAAGTAGGTCTTATGGCCATAAACGTCTCAGAAGCTCTTTAGCATGAGTCTCTTGTTGGTCACTGTAATATACAATATCATTCAACGATTGCTGGAGCTGAGCATGTGATTTCTTACGTTAATGAATGGCCAATCTCCTCTTGGCCAATAATAAAGTGACTGCTACCACTTTGCGGTTCATTGGCTGTAGAAGTTTAACATAACCCAAATGACATCTGTGGGGGGTACAGGGAATAAGCTCAGTCACTACCTCAATCAAAACTCTTGTGACTTGTGTGCAAAAATGATAAATCTTGATGCAGTCCATGCAAAGTGCATGAAATCAGCTCTTGGAGCCTGACATCTGCTACAGTTATCAGTCGTGCAGAGCCCATATCTAAGCAGTCTGGCAGGTGTGTGATACATCTGTTGCAGGAACTTGAAATGTATGATCTGCAAATTGCAGTGTGAAGTAAGCATCCCTGTCAGAACACAACAAAATGTCAATTCAGACATATTAGGAGGTGGGTCAATAGTAGTGTTCCATTTGTCTAACAGTACATGCGAGGTCTGTGTCTCATCTGATTGAGCTGCAGTATACAATTTTGTGAAAAGCTATTGGTGATTTGGACTAGAGAGTAATATCTGTAGTGCTCCCAAGCTAGGAGGCTCCAATGGAAACTGTGGGTACACTCACGTAAAGCTGCTCGCAGGGGAAATGTGATATGTGAAATTAATGAGGGGTGATCAGCAATGTTGTTGTGGTAATGCTGATAGTTCCACAAAGATGCTGTCTGGGAAGGCACCTCCCATGGTCGTCAAACCCGCCTTAGTTAACAGCATGAGTGCTTTGAGCTCATTTGTGACAAAAAAGGCTGTATGAAATGCCAATGGGAGCTCTGGTGTGTGGAGCGGGTATTTACACACCCATTTACCTAATAATCGTCATGCTCACATGGTGCAGTTGATCATGTCAATGTCTCCTTGGACCTCTATACCCCATATATTTGGTATCATATATTTCAGTGGCACAGGATGTGCATCCTCCTGTTAAATCTTTAAGTGTGGAGTGTACTTATTGGGGGGGTGTCCAATAATGTGCATGCTGTGCTTGTGTGCACAAATAGTATAAAAAGAGATTTGGGGCAGTGGAACCTCCCTGTTAAAATGGGAGTGTAAGCACTCTACAGGCTATTCTAGGTTGTTTACCTGCCCAGCCGAGAGTGGTCATGTGGGACTTAAGTGTTTTAAAGAACACGTGTGAGCAGTATCGGTATATTTGTAAATAGAAAAGCCTAGGCAAGACTGTTATCTTTATCACGGTCAAACGATCTGCCAGGTATAATGGGAGCCGCGACCAACGCCTTACCTGATCTTCCAATTTGGAAAGCGCCCTGCCATCATTGTATCTAATTACCAGCTCAGGGTCCCAATGTACCAATACACCTAGGTATTTAATTGTTTCCGAGCACCACTGCAGTGCATGAGGAACAGTGTTTATGGTAAGGGGCATTACGTGTGACTTGGTCCAATTAATGCTTAGGCTGGAGAATCACTCTACCCATATATAGTCACAGATGAGTAGCACAAGGTGTATCTCAAGGTTCCTGACATATAAGACCATGTCATTTGCATACAGCTCTATGGCCAGTGGCTGGAGGCTGAAGCATAGAGTTACTGCACCATGCTGTTGACTAATTATACATGCCAGGGTTTCCAAGACCAACACAAAGAGAGCTGGATATAGTGGACACACCTGTCTGGTGCCTCCGTATATCTTAATTGTTTCAGATGTGGGGCCATTAATTATCACCTATGCTAATGGGACAGTATATAGGAGGGGGATCCAGATAATAAAGGCCGGGTGGGACCCACATCATCTGTACGGTGGTAAATAAATAAGTCTATGCAATGGAATCAAAAGCTTTGGCGGCATTTAAGAAGATCGCCACCATGGGCAGAGAAGGATCCAGGTAGTATCATATGGCAAAAAGTGTATGTAAAAGCACTAGGGTATTTAACACTTAAACAAAATGTCCTTGTCAAATCAATATTGTAACATGAGGAAAAATGATATTTCTCAAGGCTTCTAAATTAGACAAAATTAAAATGAAAAGTTACCTTATGATGAAGTTGATTTTTCATTTTCATTTTCATTTTTTCATTTTTTTCCAAGTGTTGCATTTATAAACAGCAGGCCTCTCACTCTCAGTGGACAGTAGAACACTGTGCCATATTTATAAATCACAAATACAGTCTTTTTTAAATGGGAGAAATTTAAAGTGCAGAAAAATGTCCCACATTATAAACATTTTAGCACTTTAAATCCCTCCCATTTGAAAAAAATAGTTGTATGTTTGTGTTATACATGTAACGGTGCCACTTGTTCATGCCGAAAGTGCATATGACACAGGCTCCAAGTTACCCATAGACATATAGGCCATTCATATGGGCCCATGTTCATACATCCCCAAGGGTCACGGTCTCAATGAGCACATGGCAACCCTGTCGTATTGCCCCTAGTAAAAGTAGTTTGGTCAAACCATAGGTTTAAAGTTAAGCAAGCTGGGTGTGGGTAGTCTTGTAATAATGTACAAATTGTTTAGCCTTCAATAGCTCACAATGATTTTCACTGATCATCAGTAGCTCTCACTACAGAAAAGGTTGGAGAACCCTGCTTTACACCATTAAAGGCGGCCCTGTTGACCTTGTCAAGCTTGTATATCGCGTGAGGTTTCAATGTACAAAGGTTTATTTACAATTCTAAACAGTGTGCCATGCAAATTGCTAAAAAACAAATACGTGTTGAATTCAAGTTGTACTTTCTCAGAGCTCAGTGAGTTAAATGCCTGCCTCTGACATTTAGATATGACAGCAAAGTACACATTGGCCCTCATTACGAGCCTGGCGGTCTATGACCGCCAGGCCCGCGGTCGGCGGGAGCACCGCCGACAGCCTGGCGGTGCCCCGCAGGGCATTCTGACCGCGGCGCTTTGGCCGCGGTCAGAAGAGGGAAACTGGCGGTCTCCCGCCAGTTTCCCGCTGCCCCATTGAATCCTCCAAGGCGGCGCAGCTTGCTGCGCCGCCGAGGGGATTCTGACACCCCCTACCGCCATCCTGTTCCCGGCGGTTCGCCCGCCAGGAACAGGATGGCGGTAGGGGGTGTTGCGGGGCCCCTGGGGGCCCCTGCAGTGCCCATGCCAATGGCATGGGCACTGCAGGGGCCCCCGTAAGAGGGCCCCGCTCAGTATTTCACTGTCTGCATTGCAGACAGTGAAATACGCGACGGGTGCTACTGCACCCGTCGCACCTTCCCACTCCGCCGGCTCGATTACGAGCCGGCTTCATCGTGGGAAGGTCGTTTTCCCCTGGGCTGGCGGGCGGCCTTTTGGCGGCCGCCCGCCAGCCCAGGGGAAAACTCAAAATACCCGCCGCGGTCTTGCGACCGTGGTACGGTATTTTGGCGGCTCCCGCCGGGCGCGCGATCACCGCGTCCGGCGGGAGTCGTAATGACCCCCATTATACTTCTGTGGAGCCAATTCAGACTTTCATTCTTTAAAGGTCATCTTTTGTTGTGCCATTAGGGTGGGTAGGAGTATTATCTGTCATTTAGAGAACTGTCAAAGCCGCCCTTTTAAGGCCTACATAAAACAAGTATTAGGAAATGGAAGCACCATTAAATCTACTTTCCCCCTTTCTATCTCTATCCCTCTCTAACTTTTCTCCTCTCCTTGCTCTACTTTACCCTCTCCTCATTACTCCCCTTACCTATTTCTCTCATGTCTCCTAAACCTCTCTCCATTTATTCCCTCCTCCCCAAGCTCCCTTCATTCTTACAGTACTCTCTATTGCATTCACCCTTTCTTTTACACATCTTTAAGTTATGTTTGTTTCTCTTTCTATACCTCTCTTTTTCTTTTTCTCATCTTCCTGTTCCTCATGCTCGTTCCAGCATTGTTACTTCAACCTTCTTTCCTTAATCTACTTTATCACATTTTACTTGTCATCTATTTTCTTTCTCTTATCCCTTTATTTTTTAAATGTTTTATTACATTTTGCAAGATAGTACAGGACATCATGCACAATACTGTGTTGACAGTTCATGACAGGAGTGTCCAAAAGTCCAGCATGACATAGGCTATAATGTAACAACAGGAGCAGGCAAAATAATGTTCTCAGCTATATAAAGATCCAAAGTGTAAACAGAATGGGGGTTGTGAAAAATCCACTGTCCCATGGTGGTCTCCAAATAAGTACGCCTGGGTGAAAAACTCCGACCTGCTGGTGGAGGTTGCAGAATTCGGCAACTCAGCGTTCCGTGGAGAACGTGGAGTTACTGATAGACTCTGCAACATAGAGGAGAATTTTCTGTTTTCACCCCACTGGCGTGCTCTTTCTGTCATTTCATGCACCCGAGATGTGAGACGAAAGAATTCTGCTCTATTGCGATCACAAATGAGATTTTTTCCCTACTCCCAAGAGTTAGCGCCACGCCAGCGACTTCCAGCACATCTTTTTTAATGTAGGCAAGTGAGACCGATCCACTGGTGCTGCAACCTGGCGAAGCTGAAGCAGCTAAAATGTACAACTTCAAGTGAAAAATCTTCTCTAATTGACCGTTCGCATTGGAATTGATGTGCGAGGAGTAAATGTTTTTCCCCAACAACAGGAAGTGCCCCAGAGACTCCAACTTCCTGTTCCTGTACAGCAGGCTCCTCCCTCTGGTTTGTCCATCTCCTGGTCACTTTTCACTTGGATTTCGAGCAGGAGGGATCACTTTTTTTGCCTCCTAAATATACATTAGGTTTCAGGACTTTTGTATTTGAGTTTTCACAAGTATGTTAAAAAACACTTGTATAAGGGTGTTGTACAACAGTTTGTTTGATAGGGGGCATGCCCTACGATTTATCTGTACTTTTATTTGTTTTTTTACATTTATTTTGGTGGGTGGCCTGCATTTGTGGCCTAGTTATATTTTTACTTGTAATTTTTTTTTGCAAAGGAAAAATGTTTAACTGTTCACTACATTTGCTCCTTGTTTTGTTTCGTAAATTTGTAATAGTCATTAAATTGAATGTTAATGTTAAGTGGCATAGCTGATAATGTAATAGGCCTTCCAGCTTTAGGCACAGTACTAGTCATGGGTGAATGATGGAAAACAACTGTTTGTGGTGCCTGTGAAACTGAAACACCATGGATGGCATTGGATTAAAGATAACAAAATGTTTTTTGGTGGTATTTCAATTTCTTTTCTGCAAACAGTGTACGGGGGTATATAGTACTTGATGCCCTTGTATGATGTGTGTTGTTGTAAAATAGTTTCGTTTCTCTAATTTTAGTTGTTGGAGTTTCTAATACTGACATTAATGCTGTTTTTCTCCTATACCAATGCCTTTTTTGTCTGGCCAGAGCATGAGAGTGTTTGTCATAGGCCACCATTTGTCTTTGTTCCCCATGCCAAGTGGCCAGGCACCCTTTTTGTAGACTCAAAATTATAGTCCTATACCTATATATGTTTTTGTTTTCTATTCATCCTGCTTGTTGTTTGATGTGGCTGGTGGCCATTTCGTTTAGACAGCCAGTAGTCCTGCATGTGTTCTTCTTTGTTGTGGTGGCCATGCCTCCTTGCTGGTTGTTGTTTGACAATGGCGCTGGCAGCCATTATCTGTAGGCAGCCAGTGTGCTTTCGGGCTGAATATGTTCTTCTTTGTTGTGGTGGCCATGCCTCCTTGCCTCCTTGCTGGTTGTTGTTTGACCATGTGGCAGGTAGCCATTTTGTATAGGCAGCAAGTGTGCTTTCGGCCTGCATGTGTTCTTCTTTGTTAGGTGGCCTTGCCTCCTTGCTGGTTGTTGTTTGACCTTTTGACCGGGGCCATTTTGTGTTGACAGCCAGTGTGCTTTAGGCCTGCATGTGTTCTTCTTTGTTGTGGTGGCCATGCCTTCTTGCTGGTTGTTGTTTGACCATGTGGCTGGTTGCCATTTTGTGTAGGCAGCAGTGTCCTTTAGGCCTGCATGTGTTCTTCTTTGTTGTGGTGGCCATGCTTCCTTGCGACTGGCGGCCATTTTATGTAGGCAGCATTGTTCTTCAGGCCTGCACAAGTTCTTCTTTGTTGTGATGGGAATGCATCCTTGCTGGTTGTTGTTTGACCATGTGGCTTGTGGGCATTTTGTGTAGGCAGCACATGTGCTTTAGGGATGCATGTGTTTTTCTTTGTTGTAGGGGCCATGCCTCCTTGCTGGTTGTTGTTTGACCATGTGGCAGGTTTCCATTTTGTCTAGGGAGCCAGTGTGCTTTAGGCCTGCATGTCTTCTTCTTTGTTGTGGTGGCCATGCCTGCTTGCTGGTTGTTGTTTGACCTTGTGACTAGGGCCATTTTGTGTAGACAGCCAGTGTGCTTTAGGCATGCATGTGTTCTTCTTTGTTGTGGTGGCTATGCCTCCTTGCTGGCTGTTGTTTGACCATGTGGCTGGTGGCTATTTTGTGTAGGCAGCCAGTGTTCTTTAGGCCTGCATGTGCTATTCTTTGTTGTGGTGGACATACCTCCTTGCTGGTTGTTGTTCGACCATATGGCTGGCAGTCATGTTGTGTAGGCAGCCAGTGTGCTTTAGGCTTGCTTGTGTGCTTCTTTGTTGTGGTAGCCATGCCACTTTGCTGGTTGTTGTTTGATCATGTGGCTGGTGGCCATTTTGTGTAGACAGCAGTGTGCTTTATGCCTGCACATGTTCTTCCTTGTTGTGATGGCAATGTCTCCTTGCTGGTTGTTGTTTGACTATATGGCTGGCGGCCATTTTGTGGAGGCAGCCAGTGTGCTTTAGGCTTGCACGTGTGCTTCTTTGCTGTGGTAGCCATGCCACTTTGCTGGTTGTTGTTTGTTCATGTGGCTGGTGACCATTTTGTGTAGAAAGCAGTGTGCTTTATGCCTGCACATATTCTTCTTTGTTGTGGTGGCCATGCCTCCTTGCTGGTTGTTGTTTGACCATGTGGCTGGTGGCCATTTTATGTGTTTATTCAGGCCTAGTAGATCAATGATGCATATTGCTATATGTACTATATGAACAGTTTTTTAAATGTTATATATATACCTTTTTTGCATTTTTCACCTCCACCACTCACTCCATGCCTCCCAAATCCCTGTGGTTTTTCATGCTAGTCCCCTTCCCCTGGTACATCAGTAATTGCAATCTATTTTACACTTTTTTAATCCTTTTCTTCTAATTTTCTCACAACCTTTATTTTATTTAATTTTATAATAGCAGTCTAATAATAATAATAATATTTAGGCCCTCATTTTAACATTGGTGTTAATTCCCGCTTACCTCCACGTTGACGCCCTCCAACTTACCAACGCAGTAGCGAATATCGGTTCACCATATTATTTGTATTTGTATTTGTAAAGCACATTCCGGCTGAGGCATCGAAGTGCTAGCAAAAAGGTAAGAGACGCATTCGCTGGTAGGGAGAGAAAGCAGAAGATGACAGTTAACGCAGAAATAGCCAAGTTTTGACTAACTTCCTAAAAGTTAAAAGATTATTTTCCTTCCTGATTGTCAAGGGAAGCGAATTCCAACATTTTGCTGCTGCCACCGTAAAGGTCTTATCTCCCCATTTTGCTTTGTTAGTGTGGGGGGCCTGAATTCTGCAGGCTCCTGATAAACGAAGTGGCCGCTTGGGTCCATACCAGCAAAGTTTAGAAACCAGATAATTGGAGCCGATTCCGTGAACTGCTTTGTGAGTCAGACATAACGTTTTGAAAATAATATGCTGGACAACTGGAAGCCAGTGCAGTTGTTTTAAACTGTCACTAGCTGAAGCTAATCGAGGGAGATTCAGGATAGCTCTAGCAGCCGTATTCTGGATCAGCTGTAGCTTTTTCAGAGAGGATTTGTCCATATTAAGCAACAGGGCATTGCAGTAGTCCATTTTGGACAACACCAGTGCCAAGGTTACTGTAATTTTCCATTCCCGTTGAAGGTAGGGGAAGACTTTCTTTCGCATATTTAGGGTCCAAAAGCACGTTTTCACAATGTGGTTGATATGTAGTCTAAAAGAGAGGCAATTGTCAAAGATGACCCCTAAATTCCTTGTGGCGGTAGTAGGGACTGGGGGGGTGCTGCAGTCAGTCGGCCACCAACTAAAATTCCACAGTTCACTACCTAATCCAAAGCCAAGTATTTCGGTTTCGTCACCATTTAATTTGAGCCAGTTTGATTTCATCCAACTGTTGACTGCCTGCATGCATTTATTGAAACGATCAGCCACTTCCTCCCAGTTTTTATTGACTGGGATGATCAATTGGGTGTCGTCTGCATAGGAAGTAGGTCTGAAACCAAACAATCAAATCAAATTGGCTAATGGGGCAACATACAAGTTGAACAGAGTGGGACTAAGTGATGAGCCCTGAGGGACACCGCAGGGTACTAGGTAGGCTGGGGATCTGTAGTCTCCACAGCTAACCGTGGTCCACCTGTTTGTCAGAAAAGATTCCAGTAACTTAAGAGCCTGCTCTCTAATGCCTTCTTGAGATAGGTGGGCTAGCATAATTTGCGGAGAGATAGTGTCAAAAGCCACGGACAGGTCTAATAAAATCAAAATAGCCCCTTGCCCTTCGTCCACCGTTCTCCGGATGGAGTCCGAGGAAGTAATGAGGGCTGACTCTGTGCTATGTGCCTTTCTGAAACCATGTTGGGAGGCATCTAGTCCTCCAGATTCTAATAGGAAGTTTACTAATTCCCTGTTAATGTGCTTTTCGAAAATCTTTGCCAGAAAGGGAAGAAGGGCAATTGGACGAAAGTTATTAAGGTCCAGGCTGTTTCCATTTTGCTTCTTTTTTAGAGGGATTACTGTGGCCTCCTTCCAAGATACTGGATAGACCCCAGAAGTAAGGACCTACTAAAAGATTGGAGCTAGGGCTGAGGAGACAAGGTCTGGGGCCAAATGAATAATAGCAGGGGGGCAGGGGTCCAAGGGAGAGCCTGACTTAATTTAAAATATCAGCTTATTGATTCTGTCCGGGGGAAGAGGTTGAAAATTGGATAGAGTGAGGTGGCTAGTACTGGAGTCCGTGTAAGCCATAATGGGATGGCCCGCTTTCTCCTCACAGGGAATGAACTTAGCATAAATTTGTAGGATTTTGTTTTCAATGTGCATAGCTACTTTATTGCAGATTTCCTATGAATTCTCCAGTTCAGGCAATATTGGAGGGGAAGTCAGCACATTGATCACCTTAAAAAGTTCTCTAGGGGCGTTTGAGGCCTCTTTAATTTTTGACTTAAAGAATTCAGATTTGGCTTTAGTACTTGCTTCTTTATAGTTTTTGAGAGCAATGTTTAATTTGTCTTTCTCCCTTAAGGTTGGATTCAATTTCCAGCGTTGCTCTTGTTGGCTATACTTTCTTTGGAGGATCTTAAGGTCTTTAGTAAACCAAGGTTGACTAGGCTTTTTAATATTACGTGAAACATGGACCTTAGGGGGGGGCAATTGATTCATAGCAATGGCAATTCCATGATTAAAGCTATCCAGAGGTGCCAGGGACAGCTTGTTGGCCCTCTACCATCCTTCTTCCAGAGCGGGCACTAACTGCTCTTTTTTAACACACTTCCAGTGCCTGATTAATTTGCTATTGTGTTTAGGTACCTGGGGCAGCTGGCCAGCCATAAATTTAAAACTTAGTAAAAAATGATCAGTCCAACTTAAAGGGGCATTCAGCAATGCCAGCTGGTCCTTAGTGCGGGCAAAAATCCCATCTATTAAATGTCCAGCTACATGTGTGGCTTTAGATACCTTTTGTTCCCAATCTAGGGCTGAGATGAGATTTATGAATTCTATGACAAACAGATTGTGAATCTCATCAAAGTGAATGTTGAAGTCACCCAATATGATAGCTTTAGTGGACATAACTATGGGTTCTAACAGATCTGTGCAATTCTGAAAACAATTAGAAGGTAGTCCGGGTGGACGATATATTAATATGGCACACACACACAAATCTGACAGAATACAGCCAGACACACAAATCCGCCAGACCAAAGGTCAGTGATAAACTGGCGGTCCTAAAACCCATACCGTTATGCCAACAAAACAATGCCCACAACATTATGACCCAAGAATCATCACGACAGACATTTAAAGGTGGTAAGCAATTGGTGTTACACACCGCCGCGCTCAGAATGGACACCCATATACAAAAAAATACTACATTGGCTAATTCCAAATACACACACCTGACACACATACACATACCACACCCACATACCCATACCACTATAAAACACACACCTACATTACCCACAACCCCTTACGAGCAACAATTGCCACCAGGAGACTGAGAAGAAGAGCACCGAGACAACTAGACACACACACACCACTCACACCCATACACCCCTCACGCACTCCACATCACACACCCCACCACATTACCCAACACACCCTCACTAACACACATCACACAACACCCATGGCACCATAAAGGCACCCCCGTTTAACTGAGGAGGAGTTAAGGGTCTTGGTGGAGGAAATTGGCATGGTAGAGCCACAGCTCTTTAGAGCACAGGTTCAGCAGATTTCCATTGCAAGGAAGATGGAGATATGGCGGAGAATAGTGGACAGGGTCAACGCCTTAGGACAGCACCCAAGAACAAGTGAAAACATCAGGAAGAGATGGAACGCCCTACGGGGAAGATACGTTCCATAGCAGCAAGTCACCAGCTCGCCATACAGAGGACTGGCGGTGGATCCCCACCTCCTCCCCCACAACTCACAGCATGGAGGAATAGGTAGAGGGCATCCCGAGGGACTCACTGGAGTAGCCAGAGGACTGGACACTAGTAAGTCAACATTTAACCCTTATTACCCCTAATACCTGCATGCCATCACCCTCCCTCACCCTCACTCTCCTCACTCCACTCCATCCCACACACTGCACCCACACATCTCACTAATCCCAATGCCAATCCCTGCATGCCATACCAATGCATGGACACCCCTCCCAGCCCTGCATGGACACCCATCACTGAAGCATGCACAGCATAGGGAAACTAACATAACCACAATATGTCACCATACACAAGCAAAAGCTGTCAGGGCAACACCAACCATAGAGGGGAAGCTAGGGAAGTACAAATGTCATACATTTAAAGCATAATACATCATTTACATCCCCACAGGTACCCCAGCCAATGTCTGTGGAGAGGAGGTGCCACCACTATCCAGTCCCCCAACAGAAGAGGCCCCCAGTGATGACAGTAACTCTGGACTTCTGGATCTGGAGGACCTACCTGGCCCATCAGGAACCACTGGACAGTCGCTCACCCAAGGCCACTCACAGACCACCACAGAGCCTCCCCCATCTGGAAACAACACCACAGCACCAACTCAGGGTAACCACACCTCTGTCCCCAGGACGTGTCAATCAGCAGTGTGCCCACCTGTACAGGGACCCCAGGCCACATCTCACCCACAAGACAATCAGAGACCTGGGGTCAGTGGCAGTTGGCACACCGTTCAGGGGACACATGCCAACAGGGACACTGGGAGGACTGCTGTGTTCCAGGGGAAGGACAGGACCAGGGAACTGACTCTCCAAAGTCACTCTCCGAGATCTACCAACATTCCCAGGACACGATGGGCCAGATCCTTGACAACGTGCAGGAGAACAGGCGGCTGCAGGAGGGACAGTATCAGGGGATCAGGGAGGACTTGCAGGCCTTCAACACCACTCTAACCTCCATAGCAGGGGTGCTGGCAGACATGGCCAACATCATGAGGGAGACAACAGCACACAAGCGGGCCCCTACCACTAGCCAGTCCATCGACCAGCCATCCACTTCTGCTGCCGCTAGTGGGCAGGATGCCCGCCACAGGACCCACAGGCCACAGGCCACCAGCATCCCTCCCCTTGCAGAAGGTAAATCACCCCGCAAATGTTCCCTGCAAACCAGACAGAAGCCAGAGACAATTGCCAAAGACCACCACCAGGAAATGAGACTCTCCTGATTGCCTCCCTTATGTTCCACTCTGTCTCCTTGTCCACCTTGTACTGCCATTGCTCCTCTTCCTATGGCCCCTTGGACAATACACCTGTGCTACTAACAGACTAGAACAATACCCTGGACGTCCCTCCATCATCACCCAATTCTATTGCACTTCCCAAGCTATTTTTAGCACTACAATAAACACTCTTGGATAAAACTCAGCTACTAGTATTTCATGTATTGCAAATTTGGATTGATTGAAACAGCTACATCCATTGAAAATAAACTGTACATAGCGAGAGAATAGAATGAATGACCTGTTGCTGGCTATTGTGATCACATCAGGACCTTGTTGTCATATCACCAACATCTGTAAAATGACAATCCATAGGTAACAGTAAGTTGGGGAAACATGTGGTTAATGTCAGCATGCCAATGCCACACAGAATACAACAGTAGTCATAGAAATGTGAAGTTGCACTGTCTCTAATGTGTGTCATTGGAAGTACTGACGGATCACTAATGTTCTTTTGTCCACATCTTCATACTCTGCCTCCTCACTGTCCTTAGGGTCCACTTCTGCCAAAGGGGCTTCTCCAGTCTCCTCCTCCTGCAGTAAAGGTACATGGCATCTGTGAGCCAGGTTGTGCAACATGCAGCATGCCACTACTATCTGGCAGACCTTCTCTGGAGAGTAGCACAGGGATCCACCTGTCAGATGGAAGCACCTGAACCTGGCCTTCAGGAGGCCGAAGGTCCTCTCAATTATCCTTCTGGTTCACCCATGTGTCTCATTATTATGTTCTTCTGCCCTAGTCCTGGCATTCCTTAAAGGGGTCAGCAGCCACAATAGGTTTGGGTAACCAGAGTCACCTGCACATATTGAGGGACAACATTTAGCCACACACTATCCTATTTGGCCAACAGCATAGGCATACACCAACATACACTGGGTGGGGAACAAGGCTCACCTATAAGCCACACTCTGCACCTCTGTATTTGGGCCATCACATTTGGGATGCTGCTATTCCTCCGGACAAAGGCATCATGCACCAACCCAGGATACTTAGCATTGACGTGGGAGATGTACTGGTCTGCCTGGCATACCATCTACACATTCATGGAGTGGAAACTCTTACGATTCCTGTACACCTGTTCATTTTGCGAGGGAGGAGGACAAACGCAATATGTGTTCCGTCAATCGCCCCCATTATATTGGGGATATGTCCCATTGCATTAAACCCGGCCTTTACAGTGGCCAAATCTTCCACCTGGGGGAAATCAATGTAGCGGCACATGTGGTTTATCAGGGCGGACAACACTAGAACTTGCACAAGATGGGGGATCTCAGTCGGATGATGGATAGCTGATATCAGGTGAGGTTCCAACTGGACACACAGCTCTGTGATTGTGGCCCTGTCCAGTCTATAGGTGAGTATTATGTGCCAGTCCTCCAGTGTAGCTAAGTCCACAAGGGGTCTGTACACCGGGGTATGTCTCCATCTCCTATTCATCTGCATCGGTAAGTATCTAATGGACACAAGAGTGAGTAGGCTGCCACAACTGGAACAACTATACCACAACAGCAGTCCACATCATGCAATCATGTATTTGGACAGTGTAATTTTCAAAGTATGTGCTTTTTATCCTGTGATGCAGCAATTATCGATATGCCTGTTCACCCCCCCTTGTGTCGGTAGGTGGTCGCGAACCTCTCTGCAATTCCTCATTGAATAATATTGGGTCCTATGGGGTACAGGGACCAATGGGGATATACGCCGGCGGTGACGGTATACACCGCTGCAGATGTGACCGACATTTTAATTCTCATTCCTCTCTAGTTTTCTGACCTTCCACAGGAGAGGGCCTACACTGCATGTGCTGCTGTGACCTGTGTCTGGAACCTACCATGGCCGTTGTGACTTGGGAAAGGGCATCAGCCTTCACTTCGGAGGAGTTGGAGCGACTGGTGGATGGGGTCCTACCCCAGTACTGATTGCTGTTTGGGCCTCCAGACCAACAGGGCACAATGCATGTGGCATGAGTGCATGGAGCCTTGTGGGAAGGCATTGTGTAAGGGTGGGTGGGGGTGGGCGGATTTCCTCTTAGCGGTGTACATGTTGTGAGCTGGCCTATAGGTTTTGCAATGTTGATGGGATCGGATATTGGGGCCATGTATGTGACAGGCCGGACTGTTAATTTAATGGAGTTCTCCTGTATGTATTACCTCTGCAGGTCAGCGCCCATCAAAAGAAAGAATTATGGCAGGCCATCACCAACGAGGTGTGCACCCTGTGGGTCTCTGGCAGGTGGAGCACCCACTGTCACAAACGGTGAGAGGACTGAGACACTGGGCACGGAAGACAGTGAAGGCCCAGCTGGGGATGGCCTCCCAATGAGGAAGGGGTGCCCATCGGACCCTGACCCCGCTGATGGCCCGCATACTGTCGGTGGCCCACCCTGAGCTGGACGGGCACTTGAGGGCATCACAGCAGCCACAAGGGGGTGAGTACAGTGGGTATCATTACAATTTATGGTTGGTGGGGTGGTATCCGGGTGGTGGTTGTGTGTTAGTGGGTGCCCCTAAGGCCAGGTCAGACATAGCAGTATAGGTCCTCTGAAGGGTAAGGGTTGCATGGCAAATACAGTTATCCTAGCTTGTTAGTATTCACTTCTAGGCAGGGCTGCTTGGGTCCCAGGTGTGCTGCAGTTGACGGTGTGTGCTCCTCCTCCTTATGCCTTGGTGAATAGCCATATCACTGGTAGTGCACTGCATAGTGCGTAGGCCTGTTCCCTGTGTGTGAAGGTGCTGTGTACACCAACGGTGGTGTTGGTGCAGTCATTGACCTAGTGTATCCTTTGTCTCTCTACACCCTTTCTTGTTTTGTCATCCTCTCCTTATGTGCATTAGCATCATCTGGCGGAGGAGCAGATGCACCGGCGACAGAGGGAGCTGCATCCCACAGGACCCTGCAGGCAGAATCCACCGACGCCGAGGGAACCAGTGGGACGGAGAGCTAGGGGAGCACCACGGCGGAGACTGGAGGGGACAACACAGACTGTGATACCTCCTATGAAGCGAGCTCCCTGGTGGTGGCGGTGACCAACCCAGCTGCAGGTACAGCCCCCCGGTACCAGCACCGCCCTCCCAGTAGCCCCTCGGCGAGTTCCCCGTGCCCGCTCACCCAGGAGGGTGGGCGTCTCATTAGCCACAGGCACCTCAGGCCCTGCCTCAGTGAGCCCTGCTTCCCAGAGTGAGGATGCTATTGATCTCCTGAGATCCACCTCTGAGGGGCACTCAAACATTGTGAATGCCATCCAGGGGCTGACATCCCAGATGCTGCAATGCAATGCATTCCTCGAGGGCATTCATGGTGGATTGCCGGCCAAAAAGAGATCGATTCAGGCTCTGACCTTCTCTCTGATGGCAGCCAGTGTCCCTGATTCTACCGCCCCCCCCTCCAACTTCTACTTCCCAGTCCTATTCTCCTCAACCCCAACCAATCCCAAGCACACAAACAGACAAGCATGCACACAAGACAACACCCAAGAGTGTGACAGGCAAACACAAGCACCACACTTCATCCCATAGGCACTCACACAAACACCATACCATTGCAGACACAATAACATCCACTACCTCCACTGTCTCCCCCTCCTCCTCCTCTACCTCCCTCCCAGTTACATCCACACTCACACCTGCATGCACTACATCAATATCCACTACCAGCATCATTACACCAAGCAGAAGACACACCTCACTGGCAGACACCTCCACAACATCCATGTACACATCCCCTGTGTCCACTCCCACGGTGTCTGTCTCCCCCTCCTAAAGGACACAAACACAAGCACTCAGACACCCAACAGCCATCCACCTCACACCAGCATACAGCCCATGCGCCTGAACCCAAATCGAGCAGACATACACCTTCAACAACCACTCCCTCATGCTCCACTCCCATTATTCCTCCCTCCTCCCACCCCAATGTCCCTAAAAAGCTTTTCCTTTCCCAAATTGACCCTTCCCTGCCACGTCTGGCCCACTGGTGCTGCTACTGCACTGCTGGTCAGAGTGGCTGGAAAACAATTTACACATTTTAGCTGCCACATATGCCTCATCTTGTTATTTTTTAAGAATTAATTCAACAAAATAGAACTGTAATAGATGACTATAGTTTTATCTTCTTCTATCATCCGCTTTAGGAATTTTGCGGGTAACTATGTTAGAAAAGCCAGGTAGTCAAAACAACTACAATTGTTTTGTTATGGAGGGGCAGAGCTAAGTCACTGACGAGCAATTAACCGGTGGAATATCGGGTAAATCCAGGAGAACCTATGGTGAGGCCTTGGTTGGAAAATGTAATGGGCATGTCAAGGAAAAGAAAACCTTTATAAACATACATAGAAAAGCTGACTTGGGCATGCAATCTTGTCAGTAGAGTACATGTCCTAAAAATCTGTCCTCTTAGTATTACAGTATCAGTCCGCAAGATATATAAGAGTAGAAGGTAAAGCTAAGCTTAGTAACAAAGCAGAAGAAAGCTACATATTAAAACAGACTGGAGGAAGTCAGGTACAGAAACACGAAAAATAGAAAAATGCAGGGATAACAAGAATTTAACAAAGCTTAGGATCAAATAAGTAAAAAAAAAAGGCAGACGGGCAAAGTAAAAATAAAAGAAAAATTATTCTAAGTGAGGAGACGTAAAAGTTAGGGAATTAATAGTGATAAAGCAGAAAGACTTACTGAGGCCAGCAGATCCACCAGCTGCCACACCGTTGGTGGCACTGGCACCCTAGTCTCCTGGACCCACCTCAGACATTGCCCTCTTCTTCCCCTTGGGTGCCAAGTAAGAAATGATGAAGATTAAAAAAAATAGATTAGTAGTAAAGTTAATCTCCCCAAAAATATTTTGACAGGCAAATGCAAACACATATAGCCTATAATACTAGTATCGACCAAAGTTGACCTATTAATTTCTTAAACTTAAGCCCTTCTCTAAATTTCCTAAACCTAAACTACATTTGCAACTACGTACCACTACTAATGTATTCATATTGCAAAAAATGATCTTTGCTTCTCAACAACATTTGATGGGCCAACTCAGTCACTCTTTTTTTCAATGCATAGTTGCACAGTATAATACTACACATTGCTGGGAGATTGTGATTGGAAGGGACTGCATAAGCTACATAAAGAAAGGCACAGAGAAGGGAATGCTAACTCACTGATATTATTTACTACTACTACCACTATCTTATTCTTGGTGACAGGAGGAGTTTCAGGCTGCATGGCTTCTTAAATAATCAGCCCAACAAGTACAATTCGGAAGCGCTAGTTGAGAACCTGGTTAGCTCAAACTGGATTATATAATATTAGTTGTAATGTGAACTGACCTTACCTCTGAGAGTCAGCACTGCGATTAGAAATAAAAATAGCATTGTGGCCACACTCAACATATAAACAACTATTTACTCTCTGAGCCCCGACACCTCAACGCCCAGCAGGTCGGGCAGTTCCTGCTCACGATCCAGTATGTCTGCCCAAAGGTGTGTCAACTGCTGCTGGTTGTGCTGGAACCCAGTGTACCGAAACACCCTACCCCACAGCAATCGACTCTCCCAAAGGGCGTAACTGCTCCCAGGTCTGCTGCGTGCTGGCAGCATGGAGGGCAGATGGTTCTGCACAAAAAACGCCACCTCTGCCTCAATAAAAATGGGGTAGGACTGCACCTCTTGGTGGCACCGATGTCCACAAGGTAGGTGGCTAGCAGCCACACTGGCACCGCTACTGCCTCTGCCGCCCTGCTTTGCCATGCCGCTGGGTAAAAAAATGAAAGGGGAAGAAATAGAAGGAAGGAAGAAAGAAAAAAGAAAGCAGTAGAGAGGGGGGCTGCACCCATCCACAAGACCTTTGCTAGTCACAAACATCACTTCTATAGTTACCACAGCCAAAAAAGACTCAAAAGCTCATAATCTTCGGGCTCAACCAAACCGTATGGGACGACTCCTGGTGGCCCACTGCCCTAGGACCTGCACCCACCCCCGCAAACCACGCACGGAACCTCGGCATCATCCTGGACCCCTCCCTCTCCATGACACAGCAAATCAATGCTCTTACCTCCTCCTGCTTCCTCACCCTCCGCACTCTAAAGAAATCCTTCAAATGGATTCCCCCAGAGACCAGAAAGACAGTCACCCATGCACTCATCAGCAGCAGACTAGATTGAAGGTAACGCTCTCTACGCCGGCATCACACTCAAACTCACACGCAAACTCCAGAGAATCCAGAACACAGCCTCGTGCCTCGTCCTTGGCCTCCCCCGCCACGAACGAATCTCACCATACCTCAAAACCCTTCACTGGCTCCCCATAAAAAAGAGAATCACATTCGAGATCCTCATCCACGCACACAAATCCCTCCACAACACCGGCCCGACATACCTCAACGAAAGAGTGAACTTTCACACTCCCACCCGCACCCTCCGATCAGTAAACCTCGCCCTAGCCACAGTCCCCCGCATCCAATGCACCACCACAGGAGGCAGGTCCTTCTCCTAGCTCGCCCCCAAAACCTGGAACTCCCTCCCCACAACCTCCGAAAAACCAACCAAAGACCTCCTGCTCTTCAGAAAGAACCTCAAAACATGGTTGTTCGAACAGTGACCCTCCTGCCCCCCTCCAAGGGCCTTGAGACCCTCACGGGTGAGTAGCGCGCTTCATAACATTTTCTGATTGATTGATTGATTGATTGAAGTGGCTTTAGTCCAGTACCACATATTGGTACTGCAGTACTATACTATAGAAAATAATGGAGATAGGGACCTAGAATAAACATATATTATAAACTAATAATATTTCATTTAAGATTAATAATAAAATCTCAATTAAAAAATAAATGTATCTTTAATTTAAAATAATTAAATGAAAATACAGAAAATTAATTTATACAGAGCTTTCAGTGACCTTGCACACAAAATAAATACAAATATTTTATTTTAGGTGGGATTAATTTTTATAAAAATTATTTCAAAATATTTTAATTTATTATACTTACATTTATACAAGTGTAATAAAAAATGTCAATAGTGCTGTATTATTGTTTAAATATATACATTTAAAAGGCAAATGTAAAATCATTTAACATACAAAGTTGTTAAATTATTTTGAAAACTTTAATAAACATTTGTTAATTCCTGTAGGCTTTAACAGACGGATATCTCTGATCTGATTGAGGATCTGATTGTGGAGGTCACTGCAGAACGAATAATACATTCATAAAGTCACTACTGCTAACTTCACAGTCATATTTGAAATTTTTACTATTTCAACAAGTTGAGACATGCAAGTCAACAGTTTTAAGTAACTTTACCGTTGTTAATGATAAAAAGACACAATTAGTAAAGTTACTCAAAACTGAATAGCCAAAAGTAGTAAAATTTCTCAAACATGTAGGAGTAGCTTTACAAATGTAAGGTAACCTCTGTGAATAGTGCCAAAGGTGTTGTGAAGTAGGAGTTGTGTTTGCAATATATTGGTCTTGATACCTGCATTGTTGTGGGAGTCTGTTGCTTATGATACCAAATGTTTGATGTCAGGTACACATCTCTGCTTTGTACTTCCATCTGTATAACAGGTCTGTCACCAGAACTTTTCATTTTCTAAGTGGTTACAAAAAATGAGGGTGCTGATTCTCAAATCATGTGAAAGCAAGTAAAATAACACATCTGTCATACTCTTTTACTTACTCTTACATGCTTTTGGGGAAAGGCCCCACAACATCAAAATTGGGGAATAAAATTAGGGCAGGAGATGCAAGAGAGAAGTCCATCATCCAAAGTAGGCAATGTTTTGTTTGCCTTAAAAATGTAATAGCGTAGCAGTTAGTGCTTAGAACCATTACACGTAGAGGCCAGCTAGTTTACGGCTGCAAAAAAAACACCAGAAGAGGGTGCCAAAATGTGATATATGCACTAAAAAATGAACTTTTAGAAAGATGAAAGAGATTCCCCAAAAGGGAAACTTCCATTTTGCACAGGAGTCCAAAAGAACATTCCCAGAGTGGGTAGAACTGTTAACACTAGTGTTGGTTTTAGATTTACAAGATTTTGAGCAGCGAACATATGTTTAATGCTTGTTTTGAATATGCATGGGTGGTTTAGTGTGCATTAGATTTGCTAAACTGCAATATGGGAAGAGATGTGAGATTTTAATCCAGGAATATGTATATTTAGAGGTAAGTGTTGAGATGGCGTGTGTTAATTAATATTAGTATAAATTGAAATATTGGGAGCCACATGGCAAACAATTGTGGCGCAGCAGGTTGTAAACCATCTTATAAATTCTCAGCTGTCAACTTTCTAATGCTGTAATCTACATCCTAGGACTATCCCTCTGCCCTGCCTCCCCTCAGGCTAAGTGGAGTGTGCAGGAGAATGAGAGAGCCAGAAGCTGCTGAGAAGGACACGCAACTGACTTCCCTCGTTCCTCTGTAGTGTTGTGAGATTTTGTGAACTAGGACCCTTGTCGTTCTGGGCCTACCCAGCAGAGAAATTACTTAATTTGCTGGGAGGTATTAAGTTGTGCTTATAAACGGATATGACGTAATTATTGTGTAGTGTGTGATTGTAAGCTGAGGAATAAACACATCTGTTATAGAGCTCTGTGTGTGGGGTGTTCATTTGCATGCTCCCAGGTTGGGGAGGGCACTACAACTGGTGATGAGAAGGGCATAAATGCACTGAAGAAACAAAACTGCTATCCCTGAAAGTATGCAATGATACATCAAACTGCTCATGCATGCCACATGTGCTCAAATCAATGAGAAGCAGTTCGTAGTTGGCGTGTGTGGAGTCGAAGCCCCAGTCCAACCCTGATAGGGCCATCAAAAAAGTTGAAGGCCCTGCGGAGGAGAGTATTCCAAAAGCCCACCAGAATCCATTGATAAGGCTGAAAGAAGAAGGGCGGTCACGCCATAACACAGAGTCATCATCAATACAAAGCAAAACACTAAAAGCACTGACAACCAGATGTGATGCAAAAACTAAATGCAACAATGATCGAGTGGGAGAAACGGAATCGCTACCCACCATCAAGAAAGAAGGGAACAGTCTACGACCTCAACTGAGGCATGATGACCCAAATGCGAGCACGAGGCCAGTGCTTGCAGAAGTCACAGTTCTAGGTGAACAGCAGCAGAAAAGATAGCAAACTACGATGCAGCTGTGTTTCTGAAACCATCACCACCATTCAACAAAAGTAGATGATATTAAAAGCATTAATTATTTGAAGAATCTTGCTGGTCACCGAGTAAAAGTTGTATTGATGTATTGATGCAATGTTGCACAGTCAGATCAAAGAAGCATTGAATATAAAGTTCAATTCAATGCTCAATGTTGACTATGAAAGGTACATTTTCAATCAAACAGGACCGCAAGCTGGTGAAACAATGGATGAATTTGTTGAAAAACTTGATGTGCTCATCAAACACTGTAAGTTGAGTGAATTTAGGGACAGATGTACAAAGTTTTTTTCTTGTCGCAAACAGCCCGATTCTGCTAATCGGGCCATTTGCGACAAAAAAATAGCATTTCCCAAAGTACAAACCCAATTTTGTGTAATCTATTTACCAAATCGCAAAAAGGGTTGGTGAGTCGTAATTGGGAAGGGGTGTTCCAAGGGCTTCCTAATTACGAGTCACAGTGGCATGTATGATTGTTTTGTGGCAGTGAATGCTGTCACAAAACAATTGCAGTTAACACCAATTTTATTTTGATGTTAAGCCATTCGCAAACTGGAAGATGTCCTCAAGGGCCCCTTTCCCCTTTGTGAATGGAAGCAAAACACTTTTTTCCGGAGCTGGTAGTGGTCCCATAAATCACTGCCTACTCTGAAAAAAATGAAAAGAAGAAAACGGGCTGTATTTAAAAAAAATGATTTATTTAAAAAGCAGTCAAAGTAATGCTGGTCTGCTGTCCCCATCAAGCCATCATCTCTGTGAGTGCGACCATTTATAATGGGGTTTCACATTGCAACCTACCTCATGAATATGGATGAGATAGGACGATTGCAACCCCATTGGGGATCGCAAACAGTATGCTTAACACTGTTGTATAATTTGTTTTGTAATTTGCAATTTGTAATTCCCGAAAGGATCGCAAATTGCGAAGTCACAAAACAAAAGGTCGTACATCAGATCTTTAATGACGAAGAAGACATAAGCCTCAGAGTCATCAATGGCTGTTTGTCATACTCTTTCAGAAGACGCATGTTGAGAGAGACACTCAGTTTAGAAAAAAATATTAATGGCTGCAAGAGCCGATAAAAGAGCAGACTGACAAGCTGCTGATAAGGAAGGTCTAACAGCAAAAAATTAATCAGCATTGGTCATGAAAAGCAAGCACAAAGAAGGAAAAGTTGTGTTTCTGATGTGGGTTTTCGTTTCCCCAGAAAGGTAAGTGTCCAGCCATAGGACAGACGTGCAGAGGTTGCAGGAAGGAAAACCGCTCAAGACTGTTTGAACAGCACAAAAGAAACCAAATACGCCTCTGTGAGAAGAAAAAATGGATGCCAGAAGGTTCAAGAAACATTCTCGCCACACCCCCAAGGCCATTATGCAACATCTGTTACAACAAGTGGAAATCAAACAAACTTGATCGTCATCAAGCTCATCCTACAAAATCTCTTTACATCATTAAGCGCCAGTGAAGAAGATGGCTGTGCAATGATGATGTCGGCTAAAGGACATCAGGCTCATGTTAGTTTGGCTGATTGCAATGAAGAACAAAACACAAAGACAAACCATCAAACGGAACAACCAAGTTCACTTAGACACTGTCCCAAGATTACAGTAAAAGTCAACGGTCACCCAATAACCTTTATCATAAATAGTGGTGCATCAATTAACCTCTTGTCAGTCAAGAAGTTCAATAGCTTGTCTCCACTGCAAGGCCATAACCCGCCTAACATGAAGGTACACATGTGGGCTGCTTTTAAACCTTTGCAAGGTCAAAGGTCATTCACAGTGACAATGCTATACCAAACAGTGTCCATGTAAACACCAATTCACGTTCTCCAAGGAACTTCGTCTAGTGCATGCCGACTCAATTCTGCCATTACTGCTGACATGGGACTGATATGTCTTAATTATAACTTGCACACTCAAACCAAAATTGTGAGTCAGTTTACGCCATTGGTTCACGGCCTAGGAAGACTGAAGACAATAAAAGTGTGACTTGACATTAATGGGGACATTCATCCAGTTGCCCAGCTACATTAGAGTCACTTTTCACTTGTTTGAAGCTGTTGAAGCATGACATCATTGAGCATTCCATTGGTCCTACGCCGTGGGTTTCTCCCATAGTGGCAGTGCCAAAAAAGGACAGTGAAGGTGTGCGCATCTGAGCTGATAAGTTCCAGACCAACAAAGCAATTGAGAAAGGGTGACATCCTGGGCCACACATAGCGGACATGATCACTGAATAGTGACAAAGCTTTCTCCCATTTTTACCTGAACAAGGGATACCATCAATTCGAGCTGGAAAAAAACTGCAGGTACATCACTGCTTTTTGACTCATGTTGGTTTGTTCAGATACAAAAAGTTAAGGGCCTCATTTACAAGGTGTAAGCGCCACTGTTGCGCCATTTATTTTCGATGTAACAGTGGCACTAGCAGTGCTTTATAATGCTCCAGATTTCCAAACTGATGCATTGAGCGCAATGTCACATTATACCAGCACCCGGTATAATGTATGCAGAGTAGGCATTCCCATTGGAAAAGCCACGCAGAACTGACGCTGTGAAATTTACAACATTTCATTGCATCATTATGCGACTTCACTGAGTTGGAATTTTACCGCCTGTTCAGAGCAAGTGTAAAATTGAAGCAGGGCTTTTCTCTGTAAGGACCTCCTCTTGAGAGGCAACAGATGCGTCAGATTTTCTGACACATCTGTGAAAACGTGCACCATGGAGCTCTGTATTGTAAATATAGCGCATCCATGGCGATTTTAGGGGAACTTGGGGCTGAGCAAGAAATCTGACGCATCAGGCTTATGCTTCAGATTCTTGTAAATGAGGCCCCAAGTTTTGCAGTGTCGTCAGCTGCAGAAATATTTCAGGGTGATATACATTAAATAATTCACCCTGTCATGCATGCTTTTAATTACAATGATGAGATACTGATATTTGGTGCAACACGAAACAAGCACAACAAAGCTCTTACACATGTGTGACAGTTACTTGTTGATGCAGGTCTCCCTCTGAACGCAGCCTAATGTGAGTTTCACAAAACCAAGCTTAAATTCTTTCTGCACATATTCCCTGATGGGGGAATGACTCCTGACTCAGATAAAATGTAAACACTGTCAGCTACTAGTCCCCACAAGATGTCATTGTGCTGTTGTCCTTCTTATGCATGGGCAGCGATTGTTTGCTAGGTGAGTGTCCCATTGGGGGACTTGACAAAATGAAATGTCCCTTTCCAGTGGTGTGCTTAATGTGATCAAAGCTTCAAAAAGAATAAAACATGCAATTGAAAATTCAACCAAGATGACTTGTTTCGACCCCAAGTTACATACTGAGATCACAGTAGATGTGAGCCAGTGGGGCTGGGGGCAATCCTTTCTCAACATCATGGTCGTCCAAGTGCTCAGAGAAACATAGTGGTCTACTCCAGTTGAAGCTTCTCTGACACAGAACGTGTCTGTTCTCAGCTGGAGAAGGAGAGTCTAGCTGTAGTGTGGGCCTGAGAATATTTTCATGTGTTCCTATACTGGAAAAGTTTCACTATCATTACAGACCACCAAGCGCTTCTCACTATTTTTGGGAATCCGAAAGCCTGGGTGCCCACTTGCATTGAGAGGTGGGGATTGTGACTGCAAGAGTACAACTATTGTACACAAGCCAGGTAAAGAGCAGAACCCTGCTGATTACCTTTCATGAGTACCCCCTACGTAGACACAGTTCAACATCCAAAATGGCTGAGGAGTACATGAATTTCATTGTTAGGTCCAGACACACTAGCAGCCCTAGCAATCAAACAGATTATTGCTGCTACTAATGCTAGAAGAACACGCTTATCCTCAAAGACATGATTTCAACTCAGTTGTGGAAGAGAAGCATTTGACCTTTTGCTGATGTTGAATTTCAAAAATTCAAAAATGTACAAGATGACCTGTCTGTGACCAAGGAAGGTGTTGCATTGAGAGACTTGTGGAACGTCATACCTGAGATCCTAAGACAGCAGTCATTGAACATCATGGCATTGTAGCCATCTAAGGAGCCCTAAGAGACCAAGGGCCAGATGTAGGAAATTCCAGCTTTGCGACTCGCAAATTATGAGTCTGAGCGACTCGCAATTTGCGAATCGCAAAGCCGGATGCAGGATGGTGTCCCTGATACCATCTGCGAGTAGCAAGGGGGTCGCAAAGGCCCACCTCATTAATATTAATGAGGTGGGTCGCAATTTGTGACCCCCTTGCGAGTCGCAGCACTCACAGGGATGGTGGCCTGCTGGAGACAGCAGACCACCATGACTGTGACTGCTTTTAAATAAAGCAGTTTTGTTTTTTTGTAATGCAGCCCGTTTTCCTTAAAGGAAAACGAGATGCATTACGAACAAAAAAATGAAACGTGTCAGTTTCATTTTTTCAGAGCAGGCAGTGGTCCATAGGACCACTGCCTGCTCTGAAAAAATGTTTTCAGGGCCATTCACAAAGGGGAAGGGGTCCCATAGGGACCTCTTCTCTTTTGCGAATGGGTTACCACCAGTGTGACACTGGTGGTAACTGCGAATTGCTTTGCGACCGCGTTCGCAGTCACAAAGCAATTATGCATCGCGATGCGACTCGCAAATAGGAATGAGACACCCCTTCCTATTTGCGACTCACATTCCCATTTTGTGAGTCGGTAACCAGGTTACTGACTCGCAAAATGGGAATGGGCATCGCGATGTGGCTTTTGCGCCTTGCAAACAGCGATTTCCGCTGTTTGCAAGGTTCAAAAGCCTTGCTACATCTGGCCCCAAGTGTGGGTCCTTTGCCTAGATGAGCGATTTCAGAAGGAACTAAAAAAGTGCCATCTTTGGAACTGCCTTTCCCCTAAAGTGACGCACCACCCATTGACAATGTCTGACTGCCCGACATAGGCCTGGATAAATATTTGCAGGTTATTTCTTTGGGCCCTTAGAAAACAGACATCATCATGGTTGTCATTGATGAATGTATCAAGCCCTGTGTGAAGCCCTCCATGCTTATCACTTAACTCCTCACTCCACATGTAGTGAGAGTCCTGCCACTTTCCTATGTGAGAGAGCCATCAGTGGACCAATCCTTAAATTCTGATAAGGATCGTGTTATGAACACTTCTAAAAAGTGCAAAATGAAAACATATGGCAATCATCGCTGATGAGTTCAGGAAACAGTCTTCGATGAAGGTGACTGGGCAAGTAGAAGCAATAGTGGAAAACAGACACTCCATTTGCAGTTGATCCTCTGAGAGTGGTGATGTGAAAAGGGCACATGGTGAAAGCACATCATCCCAGAAAGTCCATCACACAGCAGTTGTCCCATTTTAAACACCTAACTCTATGTTTGTCAGCTCCTGTAATTATCAATAAGGCGATACTACTTGACAGTCCAGCTTAAATACCACATCCTGTGTCATTGGTACACAACTAGAGTGCATCTCAACTACCTCATACCACTTGATCTAGCTGACTAATGCGAGCGCCTCAACAACTTATTGAAGAAATACAGTTCTTATACCCTACTATCCTTCATGGCTTTCCCCATCCTGTTTTCCCCCCTTCTCCTTTTCCCTGGTGGTTGCTTCCCTACCCCGATGATGCAATGCCCTGTCACCTGAACATTCCAACTGTCACCTTGTGCCACTTAGGTGACTGGAAGTTATGGTGGTGAAAATAAAGGCTAGAATATTTATCTTTGGAGCAAAATATCTTCTTACAATTGGCGACGATCGCTGCTTGGGGTCAGCTACACCACAAGCCCCAAAGAGTGCCCAGTCATGAGTCTACCAATTATGCAGCAAATACAGAGACTTTAATTCAAGTAGTAAACGCAGCAAGTACAGAAACTATGTGTCAAGTTTTAAGGCTAAGCGCTCTAATTTCATCAATGCAACCTCCTTAGCGTCACAACAGTCTGCTGTTTCAATCCTCACTCACTTGTTACTCCCTGTCATAATGGGCAGATTACATCTCAGCTAGGGAATCAGAGCTGTGCTCTCAGCAACATGCTGACCTACCATTCTCTTTACACAAAGTGGTCAGGGCAAAATGCTTTAGTGAAGGTAGGTTTCTCTTTTGGACAAACAATTAGAACTCTGATGGCACTTGCGGGTCCAGCTTAGTCGGGTGCAACTTTGGGCCAATGGGGATCAGTCTTTTGGCATGCTGGGTGGCAGGTAGCAGCAAATCCCCTGCAGTAGCTACCAACTCACCGGTTTGGGCTTCTTCAGCTCTTTTGTCCCAGGAGCTGTTTCCAGGGAATCAGCTAACTGATCATTGAAGTCACTGCTGAGGTCTGGGGCATGAGTTTTTCCTCACAACAGGAGCCACAGCAAAGTCTGAATTTGCTAACCCAAAATGCAGCAGGTACAGTCCAGGAGACAGTGCAGCCTCACTCTGTGCAGTTCTCTCAACTGTGAGGAGCTTGGTAGCCCACCCTAGAGGTGTGGCTTCCTGGGGGCTACACACCCATGGAAAACATTTTGTGGCGACTGGTCTTCAATCTCTGGCCCTGTCTCCCATCTGTCTATCTAAACATAGGGCAGGTTCTCTGAAGTATTATCACCATTTACCCACCAAAGGAGGCGTCCCCTTTGAAACTCAACTGTTGGGCTCGCACCATGAGTGGCTTTCTGTGAAGGGGAGGTAACACCCCTCCATTCTGCAGAGGTTTATTTTTCCTAATCCTGGGAGCCGTTCACACCAGTCCCCAGTCAAACAGAAGGCTCTCTAATACCCAGTGCCTGCGTAAGGCTACTGGACTAGCTAGATCACAGAGTGGCAACTTTCTAAAAGTTACATTACTTCAATTGCGACAGTAGATTCAACATGAAATCAAGAAATATGAGACAATAGTTTGAAAGAAAATTCCTCAAACAAAAACTTAAATGTGTTGGTGAAGCACAAAACAAATTTGTGTGTAACAAAATGATTCTTGGAAAAAAGGTATTGAATTGAATCAAGCTCAGCAACCATTTAACTTTGTTTTCAATCTTACATTTATTTTATCAAAATTCATTCAGACTGCTAAAACATCAGCAAATCCCCTTTGTTTTAAAAAAACCCACAAAATTATATATACAAAACATATCTGTACACCATCATTCAAAAACATATACAATTAAAACTCAGCCAAGACATTTTTAACCTATCAAAACCATATTTTAGGACCAATTTGTCCATAGTGGTTAGACATATTTCTTAACAAATATAAGACACAAATCTGAAAACTTGTAAAAAAAGACACATATCCCTCTATTTTGTGTCAAAAGAAGTCAAGATATTGGTGTATACCTCTTAAATCAAGATTATCCATGGGCTTTTCAAACATTATAGTGCCGTCAATTGTTCATGTGAGAATCAGTTCACTATAGAGAGATGTGTGGTACCCAGTGACCTCACTGGGCAACAGATGAATATGAGTAGTATCAAGCAATAGTGTTTATGGTGTCAAGGTGCCACTACACTTAATACATCAAGGAAAGAGAAACAAAGGTGTATGTTCAAACTCATGCTCCAACCTTGAGCCAAACATTCTTAAGTAAAATGGTTTCATTAATAAAGAACAGGTTTATTACCAAGGCTTGTCACAATTTTATGACCAAATTGGATACTTGAAAATTAATAAATTCAACCTGGGCATCAGGTCAGGTTTAATACCATGATTAATTTGATACCTTACAGTACTCAGTCAGGTAGTCTCAATCAGGAGTTAGCCAGTCTGTGATGCCAGCGGGTAACCTTGTGTGAGCCGATGGGGCTGCTAACTTTTCCCCAGCAGAACGACATTAAAGTGTTGCTGTTAAGACATATGAAAAATATATGTCATACTTATAAAAACACAGCCCCCTGCCATAGGGGTCTAAACGCCTTCCGTACAGGAGACTTACATATATTGTTAAGTATGTGGTGGCCTTGTTATTAGTTTTAATGGCAAAGTCAAACTAGCTGTGTGATTACTGCTCTTCCAGTCTGCAGTGGCAGGCTGGGAGCCATTTTGTACTTTGTCATACACAGGGTGGCACAATCAGTGCTGCATCCCTGGTTGGACGCTCAGCTTTGCATGCCCTTGGTACCCTTGGGCATCACATACCTAAAACCTATAATTAAGCCAGTACTTGCCAATTGGGTATGGCCAATTCAATATACTCTTTGTACGGAGCTAGAACACTGGTACTGAGGTCTGGTTAGCAGACCTCAGTGAACTCTCAGAGTCAAAACACCAGCAGCATCAGTCCAAAAATGTGGGGAGAACGTGCAAAAAGAGGCATTTCCTTACAGTCAGGTATTCGTGACAGTGGCATCTGTACTTGTCTGACGAATTTGAATAGGGGGTCACTATTCCAGAAACAAACTGTCTGTGTGTTATTTCATCAGTTGAAGCAGTAGGTTTCAATAGAATGATTGAAGCCACAGTGCTTGAGATGACAGATGGTTTGTTGCTGGTTGAGTAACAGAAACGGTTGTTGTAGCAATTGTGGAACACACTTCTTTGGCACACTTTATGTTTTGGGGCATTCTAGGTAGTGGCAGTAGACGTAACTTGTAGAGGGCAGATGTAAGCATTCCTATATAGTGTTTCCTGCCAAAGGGTAATAACTTCTTTACTATTTGTTTATAGTCTCTGAATACCATACCATAAATATTTACATTTATTCTATTGTCTCTGCAAATTCAATTTCATTTGTCATTATTTTGAATGTTTTTAGTTGGCTTGAAAACCTCAATTATGAAATTTTAGCATGCCATGAGGCCTATTTGTTGTACTGCTGTAAATACATATGGGTTTTGTTATATGGTACTTCCATGATTCATCTACACCTCCAGCTTCTGTTCCACTTTCTATTTCCTCAGTGCTGATTATTTTTATGATGCTCCTCCCAGGAAGGTAAACTTAGTTCTGTAGCAGGTCTCCCACCAGCCTCCAAGCTCTCATGTCTGACCTCCAATAGCAAGTCATGAACTGAACATCTGAGGTCTTGGAATCATTTTTGCATTTATCCAGTCCTTGGGTGTGCAGATGCAGAACTGGCCTTAACTGCTATTTCGTTGAAGACTTTTGATCTTTTTGTGGCACTGCTCTTTGAGACCAAATGATCTGTTAGATGTGCCTCCTCTTTGACTACTCCACAAGCACGTGCAATTCAAGATCATTAAATGTAAACTTTCAGATTCTCTCAAAAGCCATGCTTGAAAGATGAATAGGATGAATAGATGTACAGCTGTTTTGTGGGATTATAATGGATTGCAAATCCACAAAGTGGATAGTGAAGGAAATGAGGATTGCTTTTAGGAAAAAGTAATTATTATTTTAATTGAACAAATGTATTTCCTGTGAACTGTCAATGAGCTAGGAAGCACTTTCTATTGTTTATATTTCATTTCCTGCTGACATAGTGTAATTGCCCATGCACTTTTATCAATCATTTTTACTGGTCAGAAAACCATATACATTAAAACAGGGTGCAATAAAATCACACCCTCTAAAATCACCTCTATACGACATGGAAAAAATACTTAATAGAGCTACGTTTCCTATGGGTGATATTACTACTGAGTAACAGTAAATCCTAGTGTGACTTTACCACTCCAGATATTCCATGTAACTCATAATCATGACCTTAAATTCTAAATCAGGGATAGTGCCTATGCACTGCTAGCTTTTTCAAGTATTGCCACTAGCTGATCTCTAGCATTGCAGTTAAGTTCGCACCTTAATACACGATTGATACAAAAGCAGATTTCGGGGTAACATAGTTTTATCATAAACAATTCTCATACAACTAGAGATTTGTCTGATAATATCCCTGACTTAAAGTAAACTACAATATCCCTAGAAATAAGACGATACTGAACTTAGCCCAGAACAAAACATCCCCCAAAAAAGCCAGCATTAATGTGCGACCCTTGGATAGATTTTGGTACAAATGGGAGAGTGAAAACGTGAAGTAAACACTGATCTGAAATGTTGCAGACTTGGTCAGAAAACTGTGAAATCCCATTCAGGAGGTGGTAAGGAGATAACGTGCATGTCACCTGCAAATTTGTCTAACTTAGTTTTGGTCGAAGGAGGATCTGTACACATTTTCAAGGATTTTATTGATTTCTTACAGATGGCCTGTTTGGTTCAAGTTATATGTTAGCAAAGATAAATCATTCTGAAACTCACTGTAGGATATAGGTGTACCAATAGTGTTTTTGTGTGAACATGCGCCTCCTGCTTTCTTTGTGTCAAATATTGTGTTACTTAGAGGTCACATGGGTGGAGCTAACTGGTGAAGAGGCGTTAGATGTCCTCATTGCCTCAGTTTAATTTCCAGATCAATGAGTAATGATACCATCAAAGCCTCTCATCAATGTAACATTTCATATGTGTTGAATTATCTCGGTCCTACATTAAAAGAAGTTGCATGAAAATAGAGGAACAAGGCCGCTGGGTGAGTTCTTTTATAAGGTCACGGACTCTGAAGTGACTAACCCTATCCATATAATGTACAGCAGGTGGTACATTTCTCCTTATAATGACTGGGTATAGTATCACCCTCCACACAAACTGCTTAAATCCTTGGTGTTTTGTCCTTTCATTGGAAAGAAAGGGGATGTTTGTAGATATGAAGGATATTAATAGGATCTTTTGTGCAAAACTGAATATACCATAATCAATTAGTAATTTGTTGCAGAAGAGTATGAGAATCATTTTAATATGTCAGATACTAAGATTCTGTAGCAGCAGGGAGCAATGGGATAGAGTGGTATGTAGGCTGATTATTGAAGTGCGGGACCTCGTGAAAAATTACCCCTTGCCCCCGCATATAGGTTCAACAGGAGGGAGGAAAATAGGGTATTTAATGCAGAATGCAAATACCTCTAATGCTAGATGGAGAATTCCCCAACACCCATGTTTAGATAAGGAAAAGCAAGGGTATACTTTTACATGTAAACAGCTGGGTTCAGAATGACCCAGATGGGCTGGAAATTGTAATGGATTGCATCCCACTGAATATTGGTTTAAGACAAGGATGAGGGGTAGGGTCTATGGACTCTTTCTCCTCTAAGATCAGTGGGGCACATACTCATTGCCTTATGTATGCAGATGACTTGGTCTTGATGGGTCTTACACCTATAGGCTTGACATAGAGGTTGAAAGTCTTATATGCCCACCGTGAGAAGAATTCACTAACTGTTAATGTGGATAAAATAAAGGCCAGGAGCTTTTTCAAACAGGGAGGCTAAAGCCATTTTCCTGGTATTTGAATACTTCCTGTTTAGAGCAGATAATGTAGGTATTACCTTCTCCTGGAATCTGAAATGCAATAGGTACATGATGCAGGTAAGAACTGTGCTTTTTAAGCACCATTAATTCTCTGTGGTGATTTGATCAGCGATACAGGAGGTTTGTCCTTTGATCAACTCATAAAGACAGTAGCAGGAAAACCGATTCCTCAGGCCCTATGAGTTGCTTTGCATTATTTCTATACATGTTGAGCAATGATTATGGTAATGCAACTAGGGAAGCTTGAAATGCATGATGAACTTGAATGATTTTAGTGAATGATGTTCTGTATTGTATTTGAATTGTTTTAAAGAAGATGCTGTATGGTGAATTTGATTGATTTTAGTATGTATATATACATTCTTTTGTAGGCATTAATTTAAGACTATTTGAGTGTGCATATTTCTATAAGATGTATGTCTTAGAAGGAAAGTATTTTACACCTCAATGCTGTAGCACAGAATGTGTAGAAATACAATTTCGTGTGATGCCTTATATTATGCAAAACATAAAAACTGCTGCCACAAATATATCAATTCCTTTAGTAAAACAAATCAGAAGAAAGAAATGCCAGTTTTATTTTTCTTTGTGCAAATCTGAAGATATAATTGTGCTCTATGATCTGCCTTCCACAATCTCTGCTAGCTGTGGCAACAGGCATTATAATGCCACAACTCAACTGTAGAAAAAATACACTTGAGCAGTTTTGTCATTTCATTTACAAATAACTAGAAGGTATAACTCTAGTGTGATAAGAAAATCAGAGACAGGCGCTACATAGGTTTTGCAAGCTTCCTCTTAATTCTATAACAAGATCAGTGTCCATGTAATTCCACTCTCAAACCAAAGACAAGGTGGAGATAGGAGGTGCCCACATCACATGCCCTTTGGGCAATATTGCTGTTAGTTATTGATGTGAATTTCTGACAGCAGGTGATTTGGTTTGTTGTGCATCAGTGGTAAGAATGGACCGCTAAAGAAGCCTTGATCACGTCTCCCCTTGAAAGTGTTTCTTTACACCCCCACTTTAAACCCTTTATCTGAAGCAGCTCTTTACCCCAAATCTGTTATTAAGGTCACTCCCAATCTGCTCCACTCCTTCCTGCTTCCTCACACTACCTTCCCTACCTCTCAACCTGCTCCCTCTATTTACTGTACCCTCTTGTGACATGCCATAACCACTTGCTCTTTATATTGTGCCTTGCCATAACTCCACAGTTTTTCTCTCTAGCTCTCTTTATGCCATGACCTGCTCTTTTTCCACTCTACCCACTAATGCATTCCTTTAGGAAAGTACTCTTCATAACTTTCTGTGAGTAACCACTAAACACTTGTACATAAATAAAAAAAAGCTGAGAATACGTTCCACACCGCTACGCCCACCTATGCCCAGTGACAGAAGGCACATAAGCTGCATCCTCTCCACCATGATCCAAGTGCCCATATGCTGAGTGCATTTCTATAGTTTACAGAACAGAGCTTAGTGATGCCACAAAGCCGTAATCATCAAATCAATGACAGGGAAGTGTAAAGATATACAAATGTATTTTATAAAAAAAAAAAACAGTTCACAAGAAGTGCATGAACATACAAGAATAAACACTGCACTGATTTTTGCCAGCCCCAACATAAAAATCAAGATGTAACTGAGAAGTGACCTAGGTGTGGGCAATGTCCTCATTCTGACCATGGAGTTCATCTTTCATTTCTTCCTTTAGCTGCAGAAGATCCACTGTGTTAATCCCAGCCTCTCTTCCATCATCTTCCCCAAGATAAATCCTCAAAGGGTTGTGAATATGCCCCATATTGTGTTGAAGACTTCTTACTGATCATGTTGTTTCTTCTTGAAGCTCTCGTAATTGGCGATTATTTGAGGATTTCAGTTAACTGAGGACTCTCTTCCATATCACTTGCAATGACAGGGGAAGAGCAGTTACGCTCAAGCTTGAAGAATGAGAGATTCTGTAACAGTTTGTCAGAGGACCTGACATAGTTACAGGTTCTAACTCATGGAAGGTCACCTGAGCTTGTAAAATGTAGGTGGCTGAAATCATATATTTTACAGAAGTGCTGAATACTTTAGCAAAATAATATGGTTATTGATGGAGTAAAAGTGCTTCAATGAACATACAGCTCTTGTAGGCAGTTATAAGATGGCACCAGGAGGACATTGATACTGTACCTAACACAATTCTGAATTATGGGCCCTTTCTTCTGTCCAGTGGCCTTTTCTGCCTAGCGAGGAAAAGCGCAGATCCGATATGGTTGTGGCTGCAGTGTACCCCTGAAAATAGGGACCATGTTAACATTCTTCACCCCCTCTGGTAGCCGCAAGATAAAAGCCCGGAGGAGGCTTGTGAAGAAGATGAAGAGCTCGATTCTGGCCAGCTGTTCGCCCAAACACACACGGTGTCCTGTAAGAGGAAGAACAAAAAAGTTGGAGTTGTTTCTCTTAATCAGCCGCATGCAATGTTTAACAGACAAAGGGCCTGAATTTGATTTTGGTGGATGGGTTACTCAGTGACAGATAGCCATCCGCCAAAATATAAATCTCCTAGGATATAACAGGATTTATATTTTGATGGACCAGCTATCCATCACTGTTGTGACGGAGTAACCCGTCTGCCGAAATCTAAATCAGGCCCATAATCTGCAGTAACATAAGAGAAGGAATACTCCTGACGTGGGGTGCAAAGGTGCATATGACCTGTTTTGGCCCGGTGAAACACTTCCCGCGCGCACAGCACCACCGAGCCGTGCCTGTGTTTCCCCTTCCCCACCCTCGTTGCTTCAAGGGATCGAGGCCCTCCTGGACCCGATCCGCTAGAGTGTTTTCTCTGGTTTTCTTCTGCTCTGTCCATTTTTCTGCGATCTTTGGACTTTCTTTCCGGCATTCTTGCATCTCTTATTCTACTTTTCTCTGCTTTTTCATTCTTTGTCTTTTTCATCTTTTTAACTTTTCCCCAGTTATGCGACTTTTTCTGCTCTCTCCTGCTCCCCGCGCCCCCATTCGCCCGCGCCTCCCGCCTCCCAGCTGCTCCCCCTCCCTTCTTAATGGCGGTCACTGCGCGACCACGCCGCAGGTGCACCAGAGGCAAGCCCGTCCGCGCCAGTCCGCCCCTGGACCACGCCCAGCGCCAGAACCCCTGGACCCCGCAACAGCCACATCACCAGCCTCCGTTACGACTCCAGCACCCTCCTCGCACTCAACACCGGTCGAGACACAACCTGCTTCCAGGCCACGCCGAAAAGCACACACAGACACTTCTCCTGCCGCAACTGCAGCTTCACCTGCGTCAGAGCCCATAAACCTCCCCAGACCTCCGCTGCATACTCCTAAACACTCGCTACGCACGTAAGCACGCACCGAGCTCTGGGACCTGCTCGACTCCTCCACCCCCGATGTAGCATTCCTAACCGAAACCTGGTGGAGCGACTCTTCAGTGCCTGACATCGCCATAGCCATCCCGGACGGGTACAAGATCTCCTGCAGAGACCGGAACAACAGAACTGGAGGAGGCATAGCCATTGTCCACAAGGCCACCCTCGAAGTCAACACCCACCTGGACGACTCCCTCAGCTCCGCCAAACTCCTTCACTTTCAAATCCACACCGACCCCAACACCACCCTCAGAGGAATGCTCATCTATAGACCTCCTGGACCCAGGGCGTTGTTCAGCAACACCATCGCCGACCTTGCCAGCACCCACACACTCGCCTCTACGGACTACATCCTCCTCGGGGACCTGAACTTCCACCTCGAAAACAATAACGACATCAACTCCACCACCCTGATCGACAACCTCACCAACCTCGGCCTCAGACAGCTTGTCAACGCACCCACCCACACAGCTGGTCACTTTAGACCCCATCTTCTCCACAAGTGACCACGTCACCTTCAATCACACCACCGAACTCTACTGGACCGACCACCACTGCATCCACTTCACCTTCAAGAAACAAACCAAACATCAACTCATCGAGCAACCACCCTGTCTACGCTGGAGCAAAGTCACTGAAGATCAGTTGACCAATAGCCTAGCCCAGAAACTGCCCACCGACCCCACCGACCTGACATCGCCACCCACAACCTCAGGCTATGGATCAACAACTGCGCCAACCGCCTCGTGGACCAGCCTACCTTAACAATAGATTCAGCTTCTACACCCCCACCCGACAACTCCGCTCTGCCAACCTCACCCTCGCCTCCATCCCCCACATCCGGCGCAAATCCTCTGGCAGCAGATCTTTTTCCTACCTCACCGCCAAGACCTGCAACACCCTTCCGTCTGACCTAAGACAGATCCAGGACCTGCTCACCTTCAGAAGACACCTCAAGACCTGGTTCTTCGAGCAGTAGCAGCACCCCATCCCCCAGCGCCTTGAAACCCTCACGGGGATGTAGTGCGCTTTATAAATAGACTGATTGATTGATTGATTGATTGATATGGGCACAGAAGGGGGAGGCTACAGTGTCATAACTCCAAACAGCTTTGAATTCAACGAGGCATCTCTCTACATAGTTCAATAACTGCAAATAAATGCTTTGAATGCAGGGAGGCATCTCTCTACATCTGCATTTTGGCCGATATTTACTATTATTTTGTATTGCATTTGTGTAACTTTCATGGCACAGCCCAGATGCAAAAACCTTTTTGGTATTTACTATGCAATGCAAAGCAGATTTTAGTGACTTTGAGTGGATTAGTAAATAAAGATACTGCACGGTAGCGCATAGCACCGCCTTGTGTTACTTTTCCTTGGTAGACTTTAGATGGGCGGAACATGGGCTTTCCCATGCTTCCATCCATGTATTTTGATGTAAATCCAGATTTATAAAGACTTGTAAACCAGGGTTTTCATCAAAACGGTTCACTTAACTGAGGGATAACAAGGAGAAATGTTATTTCTCCTTGTTACTTCCTCTGAACCAGGTGTGCTGCATTCTGCAGCACACAAAGAAATATGAATATGCTTAGGAAGATAGTTTTTCTGTAGGAAGGTAATGCACTAAAACTATCTTGCTTGTAACAGGGACCCTTACACGATGGTCTAGGAAGCCTCCAGTGCGCCAGTGCAGAGAGAGAGCTGAAGCACTCCATAACTTAGTAGCTATGGCACTGTTGAGTGGCCTCCCCTTCTTGAAACGTAGCACATCAACTTTGCTTACCATCTTCTTCTGTGTGATATTTCAATAAATATGCCCCTTTGTGCTATGATGTCCTCTCTTGGACCTCTCAGGTCTTTTCTCAAAAACGTTTTTAGTGGGGAAAATGGTCCTCTTAAGAATAGGCATTGCTATAATTTTGTCCAGCACAAACCATCTAAGAGCAATATATTTTAATCATCTACCTTTTTAATACTTTGAAAACATCTTTAAGTTGCATGTTCACATCTTCACAAATCACTCAGACTGCCTGAATCTTGAACGAATGTTGGGGAAAACTGGAAACAGTTTAAAAGCAGAAGAGCGACCATGAATAATTAGAGATTTTTTGAGTTTAGTGATAGAATTCTCTTGGAGAAGCACAGCAAACATCCCTTCAGAGTTGAGAAGGAAGGCTGGTAGGATAGGAAGAGTACTGCATACCAAAATTACTGCATACCTGCCAGTTTTCTTTGTACTATGTAAAACCTAGTTAAGTGTGTGTTGTGAGAAATAGCAACATTCCAAGTTCTCAGTTTGGAACTTTAGGATTACCAGCCGTACATCATTCCAGCATCAAGAACTCAGAATACAAGAGTAACATTGCGGAGTAGAAAACTGGACCTGTGGTATCTCTGTTCCCTCAGTAGTACTACCACACCTTGAGAAAAGCAGGGATGGTCTACAAATCCCCACCCCTAGCCACACCTGGAGAAAATAGAGGACTAAGCTATTAGCTGTCCCATGTATAAATGTGGACCTCCACGAGCCACACCTCAAGGCAAATCAGAGAGAGGGTGGGACATTAGTCATACTCCTCAACTCTTAGGGCACATATTCCTCCATGAATGCTTCTCAAGGATGGGAATGAATGTACCTGCCCCAGAGCAGTGTAGGGGTGAAGGCATTTTTTTGTGTGATGTCTCCCCCACATGTGAAACATGCCCGGAAGAAAGCAGCATTTGTGTATGTATGTATAGCGTAAATGTTGCTGGAGTTTAGCTGGGGAGGGAAGTACTATGCAGACATACGTATAAACAAAAGGGACAAAGCTGCAAGAATGGAATTTATTAAGAAGTGTGATGTCAACAGCAAGTACAGATGTGTACTAGCACTTATTGGACCTGTTTGAAAGGAATGCATACTCTTTACACCTTGGACCAGGACTCAAATCTATTTCTGCAAATGTTTAAGTATTTTGATAGACTGTGGTGGTCTTTCCTATGATATTACATGTATTACTCACCTCTGACCTTCTTTAATTCAGAAGGAAAACTAAAACCTTAAACTAGTCACGGAGATTTATTTGTTTAAAAGGAGGGTGCTGGAAGGCGGAGGATGACATTACTTGATCACAATACATTAGGGGCCTGATTTAGAGTTTAGCAACAGGGTCTCTGTCGCAAATGCAATGGTGTACTCTGTCCACCAAACCCTCTGTTCACCCAGCTCTTTTACAGGGCGGTGGACCCTAAGTATGCCATCTCGGTGCCCTGTTGGCTTCAGTGATGGAAACCTTCCTCTACTGACCCAACAGAGTAGGGGGTTGTTGGAGAAAGAACATTATGTCATTCACCCTATTTTGAGTAATGCCTATAATTTCAGATCTATCACGAGGACAGGAAAAAAAAACAATAACTCCTACACCATGGGAGAAAAATCCAACGGTGTGGTGGAAATTACATTTTTATTTTTCAGACACAACTCCTGCTTGGTAGTTTGTTTCTGAAAAACTAAAAAAATTCTAACGTTTGGTGGACAGCAAAACTGACAGCAGCCATCCACCAAAGTTTCAATACATTGAAAGGAACTGCCATGACGGAGGTTGCCTTTAAGGTACAGAGATGAACGCTTGGCAACAGTCATTTCTAAATATGGCAGATGAAGTGCCATCAAGATGTAGGATGTAATGTCCTCTGATTGCCTGATGGACACTACTCTGTCTGTCACACTCTAAATCAGATCCTAATTTTCTTAAAGCCTGACTAGGCGTACCTGCAGAAAAGGGCAAGAAGGCCTCCTTGTTCATGAACTTTCCTTCTTTGTCAAGGAAATGTCCTGGATTGAGCTGGTGAGGTGTCTCCCAGTGGTCAGGATCAAACAGCGAAGATGAAAGATTAGGTGCGAAGATGGAACCCTACAAGGAAAAAACAGATTATTGGATTAGAATGATAGGCACAAGATGACTCTATTAATGAAATTATTTAAATATTTATCATTTCTCCTTTTCTTACAGTACAACTCTCACCAAGGTGGGTGTCAGTGCTCTAAGGTCTGTTCTAAGAAGGTGAGATGTTGGACTTAATCTTTCTAGATTCCAAAACCCGTACAGTCATTCAAGTGAGTTTGACAATGATCCTTGAGAGTTTGGTGGGATGATGACCATGGAGTCATGAAAGTTCTGGGAACATCAATGGAGAATTCTCAAAGGTAATACATGATGAACTTGAACATTGAGAAGGAACATCAAAACAGATAGTGATCCATGGGGAATTCAATATCTGTGAGAAGCCAGGTAAGGTAAAGCACCTCAGGAATTAGACCAATATGTCCACTATGATCTCTTTTTTAAATGTCATCTGTTTGATGTGTTTAGATCTTTGACAGCTCCAGCTGAATAGTTGGACAATATTTTTAAAGAATACCCTCATCAACATCCCTCTTACAGAGCAAGTGTAGAAATGGGTTAGAGTTGTTTTAGAAATGTTATGGCCAGTTACTGTCTGGTAGGATTCTTTCCATTACTTGGTGCTCAGGTCAATAAAATGTGGGAAAGTTGAACTCCAGAGAACAAATGCATTTCATTTGATGCCACTTCTTAGTAATGTAAGGGGCCATAAAGGTCACACCAGAAATGTTCACTGAAAAAGGGGAGGCGGGCCAGGAATTACATGGTATGACATGCATAAAGAAGCATACACATAGAATACCAGAAGGAAATTAAGATTGTAAAGCAAATAGTTTGGAAAATAGATCAGATATTGTCTAGATGTTCTCATGGCAGTCTCTCTAATCACAGGTGAGCCAACCTGTTGAGCTGCCAGATAAGAATATTAATTTATTTCACCAATTTTTGGGCATAAATACGTTGATTTCTCTAACCCACAACTCCATAGTTATCTGCCCCTTTGACCTTAATTCAGATGGCCAAGGTCTAAAAAAAGTAAATGTCCATGTCATACTCTACTTCATGTGTGAGGTGTATCTTGCATTAAACTGATGGTAAAATTTGCAGCCTCTGCCATTGCAAAGATTTCATTTCCAGGGATAAACCTTTCAATGTGTACTTCATATGCTGCCTTCACAATGCTAGTGCATTTACCTTCCTTGTCAAAAGATCCCCGAAGTGTCAGCTTCACACCATGTACTACAATGTTAGTGTGTTTGCACCTTGCCTGATGGTAAACTTTGTACTCAATGATATGTGTTTTGCCTCACTATAATGCATTGCCTATACATTGTCAGACGTCAACCCTGCTCTGTCTGATTCACACTTCCTCTCACAGTGATGGCCATTAGGTCTCTCAATGCTGGTGCATATGTACCTTCTTAAAGCTGAACCCCTGGAATGAGGTTTCCTTCACCGTCTCCCTAAAGAGGCTAACGGCTACAACGTTGCTCATGCGCTGTATCTCATGGATCACTGCATTGGTGTAGGGAAGCCTCTTCCGGTCCTCATATTGAATGTTCTGGGACTGTCCAAGGACAGCATCTAGCTCTTTCTGAACATTCCCTGCAGAGAGATATTTACAGGATTTGGTGACATTCCAACTCACTAATGTCTACAAGTACTATCGTTTTTGCAAGATAAATGACAATGTAAGCCCATCCCACATCCCATTTCAGCTCATCTCAGTGCAACTCAACCCTGCTCTCAGTTCAATTTAAACAATCTGCATCTAATGACAAACAAGAATATAGATATATAATAATTCCAGAGACTCATGTAGTATGTATGAAGGTATTTGTTAGAAGTCGCATAAAAGGGCATGTCAATTTCTATGTACAGGAGACCCTATCCCCACCCTAAGAAGGTGACTCTATGCCATATTTTACTAAGAGCTCTTTGCACTTACTTATGATATGTACGTTTTCCTATTAGTTATATCTATTGCAGGTTCTTTATGATTTGCCTTTCATCATTTATATAAAGCTTTGAAATTACAACTTTTCTCTATCTTTCTTATAAGAACGTTCACTCCCTGCTACTGAATTAAATTCTGTAGACAGTGATGGCTTCTGCTGGGGAGCACCAAAGGTAGAACTGGGACTACACTGCTCCTGGGCCTAATTGTTAGCGTGTCCCATGAGTTGGATCTTAGGATAAGGGTTTGCGTATCCACAATTACATCCACTGTTTGAAAGATTGGTCTCAACTATATCCAAACTCAGGTGTAAGCAATACATAAAGAAAAATATTTAATAAATAAACATCCATATCTTAGTGGAACATCATGAGCCAAAAAATATTTCTTTAATTCTATTTGGTAATTTACTGAGCACACCCATTCCTTATACATCTGAAGCCCCACACGATAAGGTGAAAAATACTTTCTGTAGTACCCATCCTAGCCCTCACCTTGGATTTCAGGGTGTATCACCATGTAGAGGAATGCCCACTGTAGGGTGCTGGTGGTGGTCTCTGTCCCAGCTGCAAAAAAATCAGCTGCAAGGCGGACCATGTTATGCTCATCAAATGTAGAGACAACATCATGAGGATCCTAAATGGAATATTTATATGTAAAGTCAGCAAATGTGAAATATTGAACAGGCCTATTGTGAAGACATCACATCAACACTTTGTGGACTGATTAATGATATAAAGCATGTGGGTCTTGGTCATGAAACAAAATCAATGGAAATTAGGGCATTGAATTGCAGAATGAATTTATACAGTTTGCTGATTTCATTTTATCGTAGGTATGGATAATATTGGGTAAATTTAAGGTAAGAGCAGTATCTTTCTCTGAAAAGAGGAATGGATCTACTTAGTTGCAGATAAGAAAGAGGAAATGAAAGAAAGAATAATAGAATTAGTGAAGGATTGGTGTATTTATTCATTATTTTAATCTGTATATTGTCATATTTATTGACTTTCACTTCCTTTGGAGAGTTGTGAAAGGTTCTCTGCCAAGAGGGTTTTGTTGACTTGCTGGAACTGTGTTTTGCAGTTTGATGCTAAGAGAACTGAGGTGAGGTCCTAAGCTTGCTGAGGGTAGGGGCCCACTTCTTGTTACAGAGAAAGAAGGGTTATTGACTAAATTGACCAGGTGCTGATTTAAGACCTTAAAGTGCAAGAGTTTTGAAAGCTCAGTTGGTTTGTTAGTTAAGAGCTGGGGTTAATCGAAGTTTGTGAACAGATGTCTTTTTAATATTCACTCACATGTTTTTCAGCCGTTAATTTTAGTATAAAAGTCCATTTGCATGAGAAACCAACTAGTCATAAAGATCCCTGTTGTATGACATTTTTTCTTAGCAGCGCTTTGTTTTCTATGTACAAAGCAACTCCTGGAGCTTGAATAGACCAGCCAACATGGCAGAAGCAAACACTTACTTTTGATATTTTGTCTTGGTAGAAATCAATCAGGTCCTGGGGCTCCTCAGGTGCTCCATTTGCTTTGTGGCTCTGGATTTCCTTCTTCAGAAATTCTTCCAGGAAGGCATTGCTCCTGAAGATATCCTGATGAGGTCCTGGAAGATGCCTCATAAGCCACGGGAAAGCATCAAAGAGCTGCAGTGAAAGGTATTGTACTGATGAAGCAGAGTGTCCTTTTCTGATCATAGATTTTACAAACATATTGTAGGCACTTAGCAGGATACTCCCTGAATGTTTTCCTCTAAAACAGATGCATTCTGGATTATGGGTAGATAGGCATGAAGCTTATCACTGTCATGGGGCACGTGTTTGATCGCGTGCGTGCTTAAGATAAAATAAAATTAGAAACTGCATTGTCAGAAAATGTAAAACATAAGTAGGAATGTGTTGTGAAAGTAACTCTATACAAGAGTGATACTATGTATGGACTAGGCAAGAACACGTAGATTAAACCCAATCTATGCAAGTCCTTGTTCTTCTTTATATACTCAATGGGAAGCCTTGCTGTTTGAGTCAAGCTGCTAAGATTGAGCTCAGATTCCCTACTGTGATTAGTGTTTATTTTTCAGGAGCTGTATTGTCTGTGTTAGAGCTCAGCCACAGCTCACATTACCTTTGAGGCTTCTCTTCCTCTGAGCTTTAAAGTCCAGTTTCCTAGGCCCATGAACCCTTCTTACACTGCCTATTGTACAACTGGTCCTGCTTACCCAGTCCCCTAAGTCCTTTATTGCCCGCCATCCACAGCCTGGATCCACAACAACCACAGAAATATGCTATTTGTGTCCAGATGTGTCTCCTGCATCATGTTGCTGTGAAAGTCAATTTGTCTATAAGGAAATTTAGGGCACTAAAAAGAAGTGACAGAGCACCTATGTTGATGGTAATTTAGAATCTGTTCTAAGATCGAAATTCTAAATGAAAAAATACAGACTGTGCAAAGGTACAGGGTAGCAACTGAAGAAGAACTGAAGCACACATCAGAAGGGGAATTAAACAGATTCAATGTGAATTTTATTTCAGTGGTGATCTGTCCTTTACCTCAACCTACATATGTAATTCAGAAACACATCATACTATACTGTTTGGTCACTGTCTTGTGTCCAGTCTTAATGTATGATACAAGGTCTGTTGCTGCATCTACAGTATTTTGAAGTGCTTTGAAGTTTATTAATTGTTCAATAATGCAAAACATACAAACACCTATGTGAATTCCCTACGTAACACTGTAAGAGAGTAGGGTGCTGAAATAATCACTGATAATGAAAACACAGATATGATGTCAACTGTGGGGGGAGTTTCCTATCTGTGAGAACACCAACCTCCCTGACAAGCACAAACTGCCCCCTGCTGTGAGTTTGATCCAAATTAATCAATATCTCAGAAAGTTGTTGGGGCGAAATTGGGTAAGATTGAGAAAAACCTCAGCTTATCCTGTGGCAGTTGTATTCATCTCTCTTCATCTCCTTCTATATCTCTTCATCTTAAAACTTATATTTTATCCCAATTTCTCATCTGACGTCTATTCCTATTTTTTTCTGTCTTTGGTTGTGTGTTCCACTTCTTTTATTGTATCTATCATTGCCTTTGGCCTTTGTTTTGGCCTTCCACACGTTCTCTGATCTACTGCTGGAGTTTTTATTCCTTCCATGTTTCAGCATAGTTTGTCTCTTTTTTCTCTTACTCGCCCTCTCCATTTCCATTCCTGTTTTACTTTCCTCTCCCTCTTCTTTTTCTTTTCAAGTTCTCTTTCTCCTTTAACTTCTTCTCATCAATCAGTTTCTCTCTATTTGGGCATTAATCTTCTTCCTAAATTTCTCTCTCTGTCTATAAAATAAAACATACTTTTTTATCAGACTTCCTTTCACAAGCTTGTTTGTAATCTATCTCCTGTCACACATACAAATTTCTGTGTTCAGGTTGTATGAAGTCATGTTATGACTCACCCTGCCCCACGCACTGACTATTTTGACAGTAATTACATCATTCGCTTTAATGAGCAGATGGAACTCTTCATCATCTCTGGAGAAGCGGTGCCCAAAAATAACAGCAGAGATCACATTAGTGACAGAATGGACTATCGCAGGAGAAGGATCCAGACTTTTCCCTGTGATCAAAAAAAGAAAAAAAGTCACTGGAGCAAGTTATAGTAAACCAGAGAGCTGTGGTGCCCATGGGTGACCATACCTAGCAAACAGATTAAAACAACAGTGGACTAGAATGCTTTGCAGAATAATTTAAGAGGTTATTTCAATAATTTGATACACTCCTCTTTTTTCTCAGTTAGCTATCAGGGTAATTGCTATATTCTCTCAGGTGCAAGGACAACCTACCAATGAGATATGAGTACCCAAGTGTCCGGCACTAACCAAGACATTGATTAATTTCTTTGCAATGGAAAGTTGGATCCCCATGCCTTCTTGAATTTAGAGGTAGCTTGCCTTGACCAGTGAAGGTATAGCTCAAAGGATATAGTGTGAGGCTTGAGCGTAGATACAGTGCAAAGCAGATGGAGTTGAAATGTAGATGAATGTTTCTTTCTTGTATCAAAGAACAAAACATTTAGATCACCTTATATATATGTTCCAGTGCATTAAGGATAGTAACCAAAAATCAATTCAAGAGATAAACCAACACACAGAAATGCAGCTTTAACACTGAAAACAGGAGTTACAAAAACTGTATACAGTTCTCAGTTCCTAGGTGTTCATGAGCACTAAACCATTTGCAAACAAAAGAGAACCATGCCCTACTTGCCAAAAACAGTATATCTGTTTACAGTCTGTAACCAATGATGAACAGCCAGCATCTCAATACAACTTCCCCAAAGTCACTCTAATTCTCTCCTATCTAGATTTTGTCAATAGACTTTACTGTCATATCCAAAAGACACAGGGATAGGCAGTAAAATGTTTGTGCCACAGGACACAAAGTGGCAATTTTTGAGGCATCTCATTTTGGCAGAGTTTTGTAGAGTGGTAGATAGGGCTAAGTAAGGATACTGCTTTAATGGACACTAGGGAAAGTATGATTGTTCCAGTTGAGACCGCTGACAGCATTACATTAACATCCTGGTGAGAGAGATGTGCCACATAAGACAGGTGGGCATTAGTGTTGATGGGACAGATTAAGTAGCTACCTGATCAATGCGTATGTTACATGGTTCAACTGAAATTTTAAGCCATACAGGGCACTTGGTACCTGATTCACAAAGGGCAATCTACATGTAGAGATCCGCTTGCAGCTTATACAAATGCGGTGACCTCTGGGCAGAAAGTATGCAAAATTTAGTGCTAATATATAGCCCTAAATGCTGATTTAGCATTTTGCTTATTTTCACATACCTTTTGCAAAATTTCCTGGAATTGACAAAATCTGCCCCCTACCAAAGACCTCTCACAAGGGCATACCTTGGAATATCAGTCCATCATTTATTCTCCTAGAGGTGGAAATATCACAATTGTTATTCTTGTTATATATATTTTTTTTAAGTCCTTTTAATCCAAGAATGTCCGCAAATTGTGGTCATGATTTTCATAACTTCATTAAAAACAACTGTGACAAGCAAGCAGCCAACACGATTCAAGAGAGCAGTTGCTTCTTCAGTGCTAATAACTCAATCGTCCTAGTCTTGGGACAAATGTTACAAAGAAAAAGTCATAGTCATCTAAAGTAGTACAACATTATTCATAGGAATAATTAGATATCTTCTTGAGTTAAATTCTACTGAATATTAATATCCAAGATAAGGGTATCCAAAAGAATATTATTACCGGCTCAATTGTGGGAATGTTTTGAAACACAGAATGATGAAAGCTAAAGTCATGACCACCTAACTTATACATGTAATACTGATATAAAATGTACTGAATTTCTGTGCCACTCTGATGGTGAGAAAACTTCCTTATTTTGAGTTGATGGCCATGCCAGTGTTTTACCACCAAAGATTAATGGCCTGATTTAGATATTGGCAGACTGGTTACTCCATCACAATGGTGATGGATATCCCATTTGCCAAAATCTAAATACTATTGGAAATAATGGGAATCTTTGGCTGATATTCAACTAGTGCATGGGTAAGAAGCTTGAGCTTCCACCATCTGATGTGGGCATTGGAACTGTATCTTCAAAGTGATGTTAAGTTGTGGGTTCCCACATAGCTAGCCTATTCATTAGGGAGACAATGCCCTTACTTTACCATCTCTTCTATGGCATCTTTCCACGAGTCTAACTTAAGCAAACATGGTGAATAGGCTGCTTTTCAGGGAGGTAGAAACGTTTCTGTTACTAGGACTTTCACCCCGTAGAGAGGTTTAAATTGAACAGCTGGACCGATGGAACAATTAAATTCCAACGGTCCATGGGAGTGCCCACGTTCAAGCTAACACTCCCTTAGCCAATAAATACATAATAGTCCAAACACAAAGAATTTTCTAGTTTCTCCATATACCAGTCAGGCTTTAGGGTCCTCTGAAGGAGGTCACCATATTTCTTTCACCAATGCTGTTTTTTTCTCCAGCTTCTCAAGTTTTTCAACCTTCCTTGTATCTTTCCATCCCTGCTTATATCAAGTACCTGTTGTCATGTTTGGATTAAGAACATCTATGTTCCATGTTGACCATGGAAGACCATTGTCAAAAATGTGTTATTTTTCAATGCAATAGTCTGAGGGCCTGTGCCTGTTGGATGGTGCCGGCGAGGAACTGTACAAGAGGTTGGTGTGGTGGCAGAGATTAGTGAAAGTCACTGGCCAGCAGCTGAAAGAGCTGGGGCCACTGTCCAGCAAGACCCAAAGCCAGGACATGGAAGAGGAGATCACCTGTCGGTGACCTGCCAGAGGTGTGACTTCCTCCTTTCTGGCGATGGGGACTGAGTTTGGAGATGGCCACCATGTAGCTTTGTGAGTCCCACATTTTGACTTGTTCTGTCCTGAATTTTCACTGGACTGACAACAGTTCTGCTAACCTCGTCCACTCTGTCTTGCTCTGATTACGGCGACCATGTTAAAAGGTAAATGGTGCCCGCTTGCTATTGCTTTTCATTAGATTTTGCCTTGATTTCTACTTATCCTCATAACTGAAGTGCCTTGCTTTCAAAACGTTCATGCGTATCCTAACCCATACAACTGTTCTTTTGCATGCTGCTGGTATGCAGTAGTATCTTTTCTATGTAAAGTGCTTAATAGTCCCTGTCGTTCTGTCTAGCTCTACATAAAACTACACAAATTAACAAATAAATGAAAAAAAATATAATAGATTCACATTACTGCAGTTGAACCTGAATAAGACCAATGTGTGACTCAGATGTTTTAATAATTATCATAGAAGTGGCACCTGGACCTAAATCAAGTACCTTTCGTCATCGCAAAGAACTCCACCAAGCTCTTGGCCTCCTCCTGGATCCGCGCCTCTAGACTTTTCTTGCCGAGTCCGAGATTCCTCAGGGTTGTCAGGGCAAAGCGTCTCTGCTGCCTCCAGGTGTGTCCAGAGGAAAGGATAACTCCTAAGTAATCAATTGTGTGTTACATTTTTAGTTAATTATCTCTTCAAAGTAATATATATTGACTTTCTCTGCGAAGTAATGTATGTACAAGTAGAAGTACTCCATGCAAAAGGCTACAAGATGGACTGGTCTGTCAATAATTTTCATTTTTGAACTGCAAATATCATGCTTTCTCTCTTCTTGAAACTGATTCAGCAACTGTCACTACCTTTACTAGTTGCTGAAAATAAAATTTGAAGATAGTCAGAGTCGCTGACACACCATGGCATCCACGAGTGTCTTCCTTCCATGCAGATTCGGGAGCCCTATATCTGCCACACAGGTCACAAAATAGATTCCCTTTGTTTTTGTTCAATATATAGAAAGATAGCTCTTAAATCCCAAGTGTTTCACATGGATGCTCCCACCGCTGCACAGGGTCTTGCTCTTCAGAAGGCTAGGTCACAGTTCAGAAGTAGGTTTGGAGGGTAACACCACTGCAACGATTGTCAGTAGTACACACTGCATGGGCCTAGACAGAGAGAGCACAGATCTTTGCCCCACTGGAGGGGAAGGCTGAGGAGAAGGCTTCATTGCAGCCAGGTCACCATACACACTGTGCCACTGTGGCAGGAACACTATATTGTGTAACTCATGCGCAGTGTTCACCTCTGCCCACCATGTAAGCCCTAGTTCTTAATTATCTGTGGTGATATTGCTCCACAGTCCTTTCATCCATCCACTCATTCAATGTGTACCCACTTCACAAAGCTTCCCTCCATGAGTAGGATCAGGTCAGGAGTAAGTCATACAATCCCTCAAAGGGATCTGTTTATATCCACCCAGAGAATCATTACAGCTGTCATAAATACCTACACAACGCGTATTCCATCCATTCATAACCCAACAAAGAGCACCTCCTGCCCTCTGACCCCTGCTTTTTAATACTCCCAAAGGGTGGAAGAATGGCTTAGTGAGTTACACCTATGATGCTGGAAAAGGCTGTGCAGATCACACATTCAAATACTTGGAAAGCATACTCACTCTTTTGTAATTCAAGGTTGGTAATATCAGTGCCATTATATTGGATCATAATAACTCCTACTATGTACAGAGGTTAGAAATTACTGAACTGCGCAATAAAGCGCTATGTAAAAACAATTTCTCGCTGCTTAATTATGCCGATGTGGAGCAGGAACTATTTACCTTTCCCCTTTGAAAGTTCATGAAAAGTTGGGATTGTAGGGCGTCCAGCAAACTCTTCGGAGTGGGAGATTAGAGCATCTCTTATAGTCTGACATCCGTTCAGCACAATCACTGGTTTCTGGCCCAGCCACACGGTGAAAATGTTCCCATACGTCTTTGCAAGCTGGGGATGGGAAGTAAACCTAAATGATTTAATAGAACAGCAAACAAGAGGCGAGCAACTACCAACCCTTCCAACTCAATATCTGATCTCTAAGGGGAAGGTATCTATTATCCATTGCAGACTTTGCGCAGCCTTAACAAGACTTGTCAGCTACGGCCTACTTTTGACACTTTATATAGGGCAGTAGAGCTGGATTACCATGCAGGAAGACAGTAGCTCACACAAACCTTGTCCCTTCCTATGCATTGTTTTACTTTCTGAGAATTTAAGGTACTTTTAGCCAATCATCACATTTGAAATTGTCTTAACTGAGTAGTATAAATGATTGAGTGTACAACGAGCAATTTAAAAGGTGCAGAGCTTACAGTTCATGTATACAAGAGGGCATCAGAGGATTCCAAAGATTTCCCTAAACTAAACCCTCTTCTCCTTTTTCATTTCACATCACAAATCTCCCTTTACACCCTGCAGTTCAAAATATATGTCCTCCATCTCTCAAGGGTAGAATCATCTGCATTACTAATAATGAGGTGCAGATCTATCAATCAATACTTTTATTGGAGACATCTCTCTTGGTGTCCAATTACGAAAGATTTTTCTATGAGTAGTTGTGCCTTACTCAAGGCCTAGTCACTGTTTATCCATGTATTTACAGGAGTAAATCTTGCTTCATATGAAAGAAGCTGTATGAATCACAAATTATCCAGTCCGGATTAAAATTGGGTCTTAATTGCAGCTAGAAACAGACATGCATTTCCCTTACATTGTCCAGACTCTTACAACAACACCCTCATACAACTTCTCAAAGACTTTGCTCTGGAAACATCATCAAGGAGTTTATCAAAGAGATGGTCCTCTCACATCAAGTTTACAAGACTTCTAAAAGAATGAAAATGCCACATCAATATAGTGTAATTCACTGTCCTGGTTGAAGCCTTGTTTGTCTAAAGCTTCAAGTGCTACATATATACACGGTAGCTGATGATTACAGACTTGGTACAAACAGAATGTCTTGTGTGGACTATGGATTTAGGCCTGTGCAGCAAATACATGCTCTGCACCAGCAACATTCACCCCCTGTCTATTCATAATAGAGATCATATCATGTATGAGTTTAATGGTGATATCCGCTCTTGCATTATACCCAAAATATGCGTATTACCTGCCGAAAAAAGGATGCTATTTTCCTCACCGCAATCATTTCACTTCAAAGAGCTGTTTATATGACTTTTTCACCTAGGAGAACCAAATCCTCAATGGAAGGTTTTTTTTAATAGCATCTTCTACATTGACTCGTGTCTTCTCATCAGACATATACCTTTTTAGGGTTGAGCGCAAAGCACTCTGATACTGCTGTAATCTCTCTTTGGGATTCTAACCACGCCCAGGCTTCAATCTCGATGTGATCACTGCTGCAGGGTGTGGGGGCATTCCCAGATTGAATATTTACTCATAGGTAATCTTAACCTGGTGCCATTCCTCGACTTCATGGTCAGATGATGCTAGAGACGGTGTCTGTTTTTATTGTTGTTGATATTGTGCTCGCAGAAGGAGAGCATCTGTGAGATGCTCATATAAAACATGTACACAGGGCAGTAGAGAAGTGTGCATTGCTGCTGCCTACGCTGTGCATGGTATGAGTGATTGTGTGTGTGCTGAAGCCTTGCTGTGCCTGTGTATGAGGGAAGATTCCCCTGCTGATGTCTGTGCTGTTCCTGCTTTGTGTGTGAGGGGCATCTGCATTCCTCCAGCCTGTGATTTACCCGTCAACTGTGTGAGGGAAGCTTGCACTGCACGTCTCTTTGTGTGCACATCTTTCTGTTATTATATTTCTTTGTGTGGTGGGGCAATGTCTGCTGTGCTTTACTGGTTCAATGTGAACACTGTCGTGGTCATTTAATAAGCAACATAGAGGCAAGCATAGCAATGTTTGCTTATCTGTGGCAGTGTGGAAGCCGGTTGGATAATGTTTGCTGTCTGGGAAGTATTTGTAAAGTGTCTGCAGTCTGAGAGTAAATCTTCTGCCTGAGCATGCACAACCTGTAATCTGTACCACCAACTCTGGCCCCAGCAACAGCTCTTGGCGGGAATAGAACCTCCTGTTTGAGCAGCATCACTGCACTTTGAGCATCTGTGGCCCATTTTAGCCCCATCATTTACAAGCCTACTGACACTGACTATCACCCCCCAGAGGCCAGCATTATGTAAGAAGCAGAGTGTTTTACTAGAGCAACAGTTACATAATGGATTTATTCTGACATATGATGGCAGCACACGGCATGGAATTTGCAATTCCAGAAATAACCAACAGATTTGAGTGGGGTGGTAACTATCAGGTGGATATGAATATCTCATGCATCTGACACGGCGTTTCCTGTGGCACAGGTGTTTGTTTTAGACTATCTAGTATTTTGTATGTGGATGTAATTTTCTAATAGGAGCAAGCATGAACAATGATGAGCGTGGGACAGAGGAAGACCTGGATGTAAAGACCTACAGATTGCATCCTAAATCTGATGCCACTGAGGCCTGGGGGCAATATATATTTGCCTCAACCCTCTTCTGCAGATGCAAAAATAATAAGCACTTCACACTTGGACAGTTACACTGGTAAAAGGAGTCAGGCCTAATTTAATATACACCCCAACAGTGTTGATATCACAAGAGCATGTGGCAAAGTAACAGGTACACGCGAACTGGCACCTAGAAAGTGGTTGTATGGAGTGTCTTGAATAAGCAGCCGCTTGTCTTGGAATAACATTAATAGGAATCCATATATTAATGAATCTCTGATCAAATACTCTGGCTGATCCATAGCACCTCAATACAACACCGGAAGAGTCATCCTCGTGCTCTGCCAATCAGAGGGCTCACCTGTGATGTGCGAGGGGGAGCAGCATTCGGTGCCAGAAAGCACCGGCTTGTAACCAAGGCCCTCGGTGATCTAGAACAGAGCCTGTAGAAATCCATCCTTGAGAGTTTGACTGAGGTCACTTCGTAGTAAAAGTGAGCGTCGTTTAGTTTAGGAGAAGTTTATACCTAAGCACGTACCCGGGAGAACCATCAAATTACTAACTAGTCGGAGTGATTACTTACTTTTCCCCGTGGGCACGGAGAAGCCCAGCGGAACCAGCAAAGGAAAACTCCTCGTGTTCTTGTAATAGGTTGGTTTATCTTTAAAGCTAACAATAGAATTAAATAAAGCAGCACAGAGCATGGGCAAGCAATCAAGATTTTGAGTCACCTTTAAAACATGCCTATGAGAAGCCACCTTCAAGGAGTTTGATTGAGGTGACTTTGCAGTAAAACTAGGCATTGATTAGGAAAAGACTAGAGGGCAGATTTAAGAAAATGGCATTGCACTCACTTTCCTTGCGCCCCTTAGCTCCCCCTACCGCCACCATTTGTGTGCCGTTTTTAAAATACGACGCACCATGGCGCAGGATAGGAGGCAATACGCTATTGATGTACTCTGCAGGAATAGCACCAACATGTTGGCGCTACTCCTGCAGAGTACATAGGGGCCCATTATAAATAATGGTATGCTCCCTTTTAACTCCTGCTCTGAGCAAGTGTTAAAAGTGTCGAAAAAAGTGCCGAACAAATTGTGCAAGGAAATTTCCTAGAATTCCTTGTGCCATTTTATTTGTCCCCCTAATGGGGGAACGCCCCCCTTGCATGCATTATGCCTGACTTTGTACATATGGCGCAGGGAAAATGCCACTTTAGTGCCGCAATAGTGTCCAAACAATTACACCAGGGGTGCGCTAATGTGGCACTATGGGCTCTTAAATCTGCCCCTAGGCTTGGTACACTGAAGAATGCACCCATAGAAAACCAAGCAGCATTTAAAAGTATCATTATCATTGAGCAGTAGAAGAGACATTCCGATTAAAAGGTGTGTGTTGTCTGTGTGAGTGAGTGAGTGTGTGCATGTTCACAATCCACTGTGAAAGAAAGAGCATAAATAATCTGTGACTAGTGTCCCGCCTACAACGTTTTCTTAGGCCCATGTATCAGAATGTGTATTTATGTAAAGAGCACCATAAACTACACACTGATGGGGTCATTCCGTGTCTGGCGGTCTTGAGACCGCCAGACTCGGGGTGGTTGTCGGACTGCCTCGGTTATGGCGGTCTGATCTGCCACATTCTGACTGAGGCTGAGCTGCCTCAGTCATACTGCCAACACCGCCAGGCTGCAGTCAGCCTGCAGCCTGGTGGTCCTGGCAGTTGTAATCTGCCAGGACCATCAGCCTTTCTATGGTGGTTTACACTGCAGTGGAAAAGCTGGTGGAATGGGGGTGCCCAGGCCCCCTGGGGGCCCCTGCAAATGCACTTGGCATGGACAGTACAGGGGCCCCCATGCACAGCCCTGTCGTGCATTTCACTGCCCGAATTATGGACAGTGAAATGCGTGACGGGTGCTACTGTACCTGCTGCACCACTAAATTGAGACGGCATCAATGTTAAGGCCCTCTTCACCACAGGGCCGGCGGGCAGAAACACTGCTTCTGCCCACCGGCCCTGTGGTGAACTTGGAATGTGGCCAGCAGGTCCTGGCGGCACTAGCGGTCAGGTGGCGGGTTGAGTTTGGTGGGCGGCTTCTGCCGCCAGCCAAACTCAGAATGACCACCCGAGTTTGGAAACTTTAAACACTCACCAGAAGTCACAACAACCTTGTGAGCAGGTCTACTGTACCTGAATGAGGCTCTCATGGTGAAGCACAAATCCGAGGGTCCACAGGTTGCCGAGGATGGGCAGCGGGGTTGGTCCAGGAGGATACTGTCTCCTCGACCACTGCAGCTTGAGGTAATGTGCAATAAGGATAGTGAGAAACAGCACAAGTAACAGCTCAGTGATTATCAGCATGGTGGATGCCTATCTCTGCTTCCAGCTGCTCTCCTTAACAATGGACTTTTACTTTTCTCTGAGCTATTCTTCCCTATTGTATAATTTATGCCTCGTTATTTATTAATCTTATATCTATTTCTCTAGCCAGTCCCTCTCTTCTTGTCTTTCTGTCCCTTTCTCTATCTATCGATCTATCTAACTATCTATCTATCTATCTATCTATCTATCTATCTATCTATCTATCTATCTATCTATCTATCTATCTATCTATCTATCTATCTATCTATCTATCTATCTATCTCTCTCTTCCTATCTCTATTAGGTCTTCCTTTCGCTCTGATTCTTTGGCATGACTTTCTCTGCCATGAATGTCTGCCCCCCTTCCTTGCCCTTTTCTGCTAACCCTTTATTTTACCCAGTTTCACCTTCTTTCTCTTACTAGGTCTGCTTTCAATTCCTCATCTCTTTTCTGTCTTTCCTCCTTTATGTCCAGCCTCAATGTATATCTCCTTGTATGTAAGCTTAGCCTGTGCACCTCTGCCCCTTTCTATTTCAGTAAATGTTCCGTGCCTATCTCATTATTTCCCATGTTCTCTGCACTTTTATACTTTTTCTAAGCACCCCAGAGAAGGCGTGTATCCTCGCTGTGTTCAAGTTGAGTTAGTTCTGCATCCTTATCACCCGCATGTTGGGACATTTGGTCTTTCATCACTGCCCTGTTAATGTGTGACCTCTTGTAAGAGCTTGCAAATGTTCTGGCACTAAACACAGCTTTATTCCTGGGCTTCTGTCCAGTCCAGGATCTCAATGTATCTTGTAAAAGGCCAATTACATTTAAATGGATTCCTCAGTGCCAAATAAGGAATGTTTACCTCGGGCTTTTTAGGAAAAGGTGACCACAAACATTTTGCTAACAATGTGAATACTCCACATTTATTCTTGTACATAACATTTGCTGTGGATCATTTGCTGTTCATTACTAGCTTATTATCATTCGATCTCTACAAAGTGGAAGTAAATGCACCGACAGCAGAATAGTCTCTCTGGGCTGCGCCCCAGGGCTAGGTGGCTGTGACAGAGAACCTGACTGCTCAAGGGTGTCCACTTGCCTTGTTAAATGCACTTCAATTTTAAATGACTCTTTAGACACAAACATGAACTGTTCATACTGTAAACAACGTGTCCTTGCGAGCAGAATGTGAAATTAGCTCAGATGACACCGACGTTCCTCATCGGCTGACTGACAGACTTCTAACATTTACAAAGCAACATAATACTTGCAACAAGTACTTTTTCTTCTTTTTTATTGTTTGAAAATATTCTTTCAGATAGTTGGGTTTCTGAGTTTTTCTACCTCTCTTGCTTCTTCGGTTGCATTCTTGATGGTTCTCATCATCCAAATTTCCCAACCTTGACAAAGATATGCCTCCTTTTGCATCCAAGTATATCATCACACTTTCAAAAACATTTTTTTTCCAATAGCTAATCTGTCTCTAAACTCTAGTTGACTGCAAAAGTCACCTCTCATAGGGAGTTCCTCGCCACCATAACCTCTCGGTTTTACAACTAATATTTCCAGATTATTAATTTGCTCTATACAAACAGAGGTAGTTTTATCAGATATTATTGCCAATCTTGAACATGAATTGAAGAACTTTTTCACCTTCACACCACCCACATGTATGGCTTTACACAGTTTGCTAAATGTGCTGCGACACAAATGTAATATAACTTCACTACAACTTTTATTGAGTTCGTAGGCCTTTTTGACCTGCGTGAAAGATCTACAACACATAATAAAATTACCATTTTCTGTATTTGTTACAAATAGCCCTTAGGGCAGGGCAATCTGTAAAACTGACCACATGCCCTTCCTGTACACATCTATGAGATGCTCCCTTAATCCTACATCACTCTTTCTACTTCCCTCTTCTTTCACACCCTTTCAAGCACTAACTTGTGCCTGTGCTTTCTCCCCTAAATTCTTCCTTTCCTCCGACATGTGAAGTGCTTCAGGCTTTAGATGTCATTAATACTTCATGCAAAGGTGGCTTATCTTTTAGCCACTGTTCCTCCATTAACCTCTCGTCCTTACAGCTGATAAGGAATTGATCACATATACATTCTTCACACATTGTACCAAATGTACAAGTTGCTGCTGGTTTTTGAAGATTTGTAACAAACTCCTGCAGACTCTCATTCTCTCCCTGCATCTTTTCACCAAATGGTAACTCTCCAAGAATGTGCTTATTTTTTTGAACTAATGTAAGTGAAGCTTTCATACACAAACTTTGAGTTCATTTAACCCACGAGCCTCATCTTGATTCAACTCTGGTTATTCCTTCTTCACCTTCCACCTCTAGACAACGTACCAATGGAATCATTTTGTTGTCTACTGTCATATTGTTTAGCCGCACACGAATATAGTTCATGAAATCTTTGTTATTTGTTCCCAAGGTCTGCGTATGAAAAATGATGGCGCAGGAACATTTTACATTGTTAATAACAATACCTTACAACCCATGACCACATTTAGCAATAAACATTTTTGTAACCTCATACTCCTATTTGCCACAAATTAACATAATGTGTATAAAAATATTTTCTGCTGTATCCCAATATTGCATGTCAATCATTGAAGGATGCACAAAAACAACTATGTTTTTATTTTTTTGTAATGAAATCTATTGCTGTCAATTGATCCTCTCTTTACACACTCTGCATATTTGCACAGAAAATGTTTCACCTATCAGTGGGTGTAAGAAATGGTGTTACTGGTTAATGTGGTGAATCCCAACTGAAGCTGGAACTAACATCCTTGTCAGGTTGTGCACAAGCAAGCCCAAACCTAATCTATGCTTAACTTAGAGGCAATGTGAAAAATATTTCTACAGCACTTAAAGCAGCAAAAACTAGAACTGGAGATATGCAATTCTAAACCTTTCAGTGAACATGGCACCAAAAATCCCAAAATGTTAACTGTGGGTATCTGGTCGCACTGGACAGCGACACATTCATAAGTTCAGGCTGACTGCGATGGACCATGGCCTAGCTACAGGGATCAAGTTAGACTTAATGAACAACAGTATCTTAAATCCTGGTTGCAGAGCATTGCGAAACCCTGTTTCAAGGATGTATTGCCCAACAAAGGCAATGTGTTGGTTCCGAGATGTTGCAAAGCTGCATTGCAAGGCCCTGCGTCTTCATCCAGGATCCTATCAATGAAGGTTTGCGATGCAAAGTCTGGTATCCAGTACACCTTGAAGAGCGAAGGCGATACGTTTGTTCTCAGAAATTATGAGGCTGCCATGGCAGAACCTGCATTTTCATCGAGGCTGCGTCAGCAAGAGATTTGCGATGCAAGGGCCTGCACTGGTGAAGCTCCACATAGCAGCGGTTCTGATGCAGGCTGCAAAGTTGATGTGAAGGCCTTGCACTGAGAGAATCCTCACAGCAGAGGTGATGTGTTGGTTCTGCTTGGGTTTGTGCCATGCAGTGGAGGAGATGCAACAGTTCTGCTATCCTTCAGAGCAGCAGTCCAGCAGAGTGGCAGTCCTTTTAGCTGCACAACAGTCCTTCTTTCTGAGAGAATATGTACAGGTCCAAAAGTATGCTGAAGATTTGGAATCTGGGGTCCAATATTTATACCTTAGCCTTCCTCTGAAATGGAAGAAGCTTCCGGAGGTTTCCCTTTGAAGTCCACAGGCATCCTGCCTTCACCATCCTGGCTCCAGGCTAACTACAGGGGGTATGCAGGCCTTTGTGTGGAGGCAGGACACAGCCTATTCCAGTGTAAGTAGGAATGTACCCAGCTCCGCCATCCCATCCTGTCAGTGATGGTCAATCCTGGCACACCTGCGCTCTCTATTGTGTGTGACTGGCTAGGTGAAATATACAAAGGCCTACTATCAGCTACACCCAGCCCTGTGACCCAGAGAAAGGTTGGAGGTACTAAATGGCTAAAGCTGGAAAATGGAACCTTTCTAAAAGTGGAGTTTTAAATTTTTTAATTTAAAATCCAACTTCACCATGGGAGTGAAATTTTCATTACAATTCCAAAGACACCAAACATTAAATGTTTCCCTGGTCCCATTTGGAAATTATCACTTAGCAAAAATATTAATCCTTCAGAAGTGAAATGGTGTGCCAGTCATCGAATATGATCCAAGTAAGAAGCCAATATTGATAGATCATAAGCGTAATAGTTTGCCAATCAGCTAATAGGTTCTGATTCAGCACACAACATTAACAAATCACAAACATATGCACTACTATTTCTCTATTGGTGTGCATACCTGTTAGAAATGGGGTCTTTGGTTGGCAGTCAGGTTACCCCCTGACCAAACAAGGACCGTCACTCTAGTCAGGGTAAAGGAGAATCACCCTCAGCTAACGCCCCTCTCAACCTCTTGATTACTTGGCACGAGCAGGCAGGCTTAACTTCAAAGTGCTAGATGTAAAGTATTTGTACCAACACACAGAGTAACTTAATGAAAACACTACAAAATAACACAACACAAGTATAGAAAAACAGGAAATATTTATCTAAGCAAAACAAGACCAAAACGACAAAAATCCAACATACAGAAGTTAAGTTATTAATTAAAAGGCAAAAAGAGTCTTAAGTCCTTTTGTAAAGAGGTAAAACACTGTTAGCGTTGAAAAGTACCTGGGTAGCATCAAAATAACACACACGGGTGAGTGTGCTTTGAAAAAGGCAAGCGGTGCGTACATTTCTCACCCGCAGGCGAGTTCGTGTGTCTCCTTCTCCGGTCGGGCCGGCGTGCTTCGTTTTTCCTCCCCGCAGGGGAGCGATGCGTCGATCCGGGCAGCACTCGGGTCCGGGCAGGCGTTGCGTCGTTTTATTGCACCCAGCAAGGTTTGCGTCGAAAATCCTGCCGCACGGTGATAGAAAAAACATGCAATGTGGGTTGCAACGTTACCAGCCCTCGTCAGCGATGCGTCGCGTTGTTTCTCCAGCCACGAGCGTCGATCTTCTAGCTGCACTGCAAGCATCAGCCGCTGAGCCGGCAGCGCGTTTTTTCTTCAGCTGCTCTCGGAGGTTGCATCAGAAATTTCCCAGCACAGCGGTCTTTGCGTGGATTTTCAAGCTTGGTCTTCCAGCTTCACCTGCCAAGGCCCCAGGAACTGGATAGGGCATCACTTGGCAGGGCAGGAGTCTCGGCAGAGAGTCCAGGTGCTGGCAGGGGAAGTCTTTGATGGCCCTGAGACTTCAACAACAGGAGGCAAGCTCAGGACAGCCCTTGCAGATTTCTTCAAAAGCAGGAATGCACAAGAAAGTCCAGTCTTTGTCCTCTTTCACCAGTCAGAAGCAGCAACTGCAGGGTAGCTCCACAAAGCACAGTCACAGGCAGGGCAGCACATCTCCTCAGCTCTTCAGCTCTTCACGAGGCAGAGGTTCCTCTTGATGTCCAGAAGTGATCTAAAGTCTGTGGTTTTGGGTGCCCTTCTTATACCTATTTTGCCCTTTGAAGAAGGCTTACTTCAAAGAAAAGTCTCTCTTGTTTTGTGAAATCCTGCCTTTCCCAGGCAAGGCCCCAGACACACGCCAGCAGGTTGGAAACTGCATTGTGTGAGGGCAGGCACAGCCCTTTCAGGTGTGAGTGACCACTCCTCTCCTCCCCCTTCCTCCTAGCACAGATGGCTCATCAGGATATGCAGGCTACACCCCAGTTCCCTTTGTGTCACTGTCTAGAGAGAGGTGCAAACAGCCCAACTGTCAAACTGACCCCGCCAGGGAATCCACAAACAGGCAGAGTCACAGAATGGTTTAAGCAAGAAATGCTCACTTTCTAAGATGGCATTTTCAAACACACAATCTTAAAATCAACTTTACTAAAAGATGTATTTTTAAATTGTGAGCTCAGAGACCCCAAACTCCACATGTCTTTCTGCTCCCAAAGGGAATCTACGCGTTAATCATAGTTAATGGCAGCCCCCATGTTAACCTATGAGAGGGATAGGCCTTGCAACAGTGAAAAACAAATTTAGCAGTATTTCACTGCTAGGACATATAAACCACATTAGTATATGTCCTACCTTAAACATACACTGCACCCTGCCCATGGGGCTACCTAGGGCCTACCTTAGAGGTGTCTTGCATGTAAGAAAAGGGAAGGTTTAGGCCTGGCAAGTGGGTGCACTTGCCAAGTCGAATTGGCAGTTTAAAACTGCACACACAGACACTGCAGTGGCATGTCTGAGCCATGTTTACAGGGCTACTATTGTGGGTGGCACAACCGGTGCTGCAGGCCCACTAGTAGCATTTGATTTACATGCCCTGGGCACCTCTAGTGCACTGTCCCAGGGATTTATTAGTAAATCAAATATGCCAATCATGGACAAACCAATTACATACACATTTTGTATAGGAGCACTTGCACTTTAACACTGGATAGCAGTGGTAAAGTGCCCAGAGTAACAAAAACAGCAAAAGCAGAGTCCAGCCACATCAACAACCTGGGAAACAGAGGCAAAAAGTTAGGGGAGACCACACCAAGGATGCCAAGTCTAACAATACCAATAAAGGTTATTAAAGTCAATAGAACTTTGTACGAAGTCAATCTTGTGTACCATTCATCTCTATGACATGCTAGCTAGGATATCCAAGTACTCAAACTGGCATGGGTGGTGTTGCACACAAAAACTTGTGAGCATGCGCAATACTTCCTTCAAATGAACCAGTTAGACTGTTGTATGCACAATGTAAGCCTTAGCCTTCATTATACAATGTGGTAATAATGTGCTTTCTGTGGCACATTTGACTGAAGTATTTCCAAAGGATCCCAAATTTTCAGGATGTGTGCCAACTGTAGCTCAACAATCCTTGTAACGTTCACTCACAATGTCATACCATTTCAGGACTGCTTCAGGTAAATTGAAAAGTGCCCCATTTCTTGCACCAGCCAACATTTGAGTCCTTCCCATGATCACAAAAAGTGGGGTGGGGCTAAATGGCAGAGTGGTATCAGGGTAGATGTTGTGTTTTAGGTGACCAATTTGACAGGGGACAGATTTGTGACATTAGAAGAAGCTAAAAACTAAGGCCCATATTTATACTTTTTTAGTGCCGCATTTGCGTCATTTTTTGACGCAAAAGTGGCGCAAACTTGCAAAATACTATTGTATTTTCTAAGTTTGCGCCGTTTTTGCATCAAAAAGTGGCGCAAGTGTGGCGCAAAAAAAGTATAAATATGGGCCTAATTTGGCAAAAGGGGCTGATCAAATCCTGTTCTGTGCTGCACACTGAACTCAGGAGAGATTCCTAACAAGACCATCCAAATCAGCTACACTGGCAGTAATTTATGAAGTCACAAAGGGGAGTAAACTGATTTCTGCTGTCTACAAAACACCTAGATACTGCCCCTAAAGATATTTGAAAAGTGGAAAAAGTACATTGAGTTTCAGTTTACAATGAAGTGCGTGAAACACTAGTTTACCATAAAACTGTAACAAATAAAGCAAGATAACAATAAACCCAGATCACGATTACACAAGAAGATATTCATAACTGATGTGTAAAGTATGCATGCCAGTTAAAAAGACCACTTTTGATGTCACCACATGGAGACTGAAGCTTTTCAGATACTGTGATGTGAGGAAATGCAGTTTACCATATGGTGTGGTTGTACAACCTTGCTGTGTAATAAACTCACAAACCTATCTTGTGTCCAGTGAGGCTTGTTTGTAAAACCTTAGCTCAACCCTGGATAGCTGTTGCTTCAGGCAGTCTGTCTTTTTCAAAGGAACAAGAGCAAAGAATGGTTGTGTGTCGGAACAACGCAGGTCTTTAGCACGCCTGCCTTAAGAACGCGGCCCAAACCACGAATGCGTCTCTGCAATGCATTCTTTTACCACACAAGTCAGTACAACGATTTGCCTTGGGGAAAACGCTGGACTTTGGAATAGTATAGTTTACGATTTCAACTCCAGTCAGCGCCACAGTAGGGAAAGTGTTGGACTTAAAGTCCAACATCAGCCCAACAACACTTTCCCTAAGGCAAGTCGTTGTAATGACTTGAATGGTAAAGGAATGCGTTGTAAAGACGCATTTGTGGTTCAGGCCCTGTTGTAAAGGCACAACGTGACTCGAACCACGTTGTTAAGGCTGTTTCCCACAAAGTATATGGAAGTTCCAAAACAATCAAATAAGAAGAGAACACAACACAAAGGAAATCCGTCATCAATTTGTAAAAAAATATCTAATTTTTATGACTTTTTAGACACCAAAATGAAAAAAATCCACTGGAGGGTTCCGGAGATCTAAATTATTAAGCAAACTTTAAATCACTTCTTTTTCACTCCCATCACAAACAGCATCGGTAACTAATGTTCCTTTAAAAACTTTGGAAATCTTTATTAAATTTGGGTTTTGTTAATTTGGCTCACCTTTGGCGACCAACTCCGGCAGAATGCAAGTCACAGGGACCAGTAATGCTTAGCAGGGCAGTTACCTCAAGCCATAGGCATCAATGAAGTCATTGTGATGCAAGGGATATGGGCTACTGAAGAGGCTGTGAGTGCTGATCTGGTCGGTCAACAGAGGTCTTCCTTGGGCCACCCCTCAGTCTACAAACATGGTGTAGAGGCTTTGGCCACAGAGGTTGATGTCCTTCAAAGTCCAGGTGAAATACAGCCACAAAACAGTTGCCACAAGAGTACTGATCTTCTGTCACAGCACAAACAGCAGTTTCATTAACTAAGGCCAGTGTCTGTCTTGGGTGACCAAAATACACATCAACAACTCTCCCAGGTCAAGCAGTATCGGGTACAACTTTTGAATGTTGGGTCTCGGTCTTCCTGGCTGTGCTTCATTGGTTAGTGGTGATCAAGCAATTGTAGCCCAGGAGTTGTAACAGAAATACACTCATGGGGGCACAACAAATTGCTGATGTACTCGAGGGGCACTTTAACTTGCAGGTCCTGTGTCCCCTTGGTACCATATACGATGTACTAATTAGTAAGTTAACTTATGCCAATCAAAAAATACTGTTAGAAATGCTGTATTTGGTTGGCAGTCAGGTTACCCCCTGTCCAAGTAAGGACCCTCCCTCTAGTCAGGGTAAGTCACACACAATCCAAATTATCCTGTGTCCACCCTCTGGTAGCTTGGCACTGAGCAGTCAGGCTTCACTTAGAAGGAAATGTATGAAGTGTTTGTGCAATAAATCATGCAATAACACAGTAGAACACTACAAAAATACACCACACAGGGTTTATAAAAATATACAAAATTTATCTGGCTAAATGCAGGTCAAAAAGATTAAGATTCAATAAGTACACATTGAAATATCCTTTAGAAAATAATATAAAGAGTCTTTAGTTCTTAAAAAGCAATAAATGTCTTTTGCAAGCACAAAGTACCCGGTTTGCGTTCAAAGTCTCCGCAAGGGACCGCAGAGGAGGAGTTGCGTGGAAAACGGGGAGGTGTGCGTTGATTTTTTCTGGCGCACACAGACGATGCATCATTGACTTTTCACGCAGGGCAGGCCTTGTGTGTCGATTTCTGGCACAGAGACTGGGATCCTCTTCAGGTTGCTGGGTTTTCAGACACCCTGGGGCCGATGCATTGAAATCCTGGGCGTGTAGGACGAAGTCACAGGAGTTGCGTCGATTCGGTGGGCGTTGTGTGGAAATTTCTACTGCACACCAGGTGCTGTGTCGATTCCTCTCACGAAGTTGGGCTGCGTTGTTCCAGTTCAGTTTTGCGTCGATCCAGTGGGCCATGCATCTAATTTCCAGTCGCAACGCTGGCACTGCATCAATCTCCTCGTCGTGCTGCGTTGTTCCGGTTCGGCGTGCAGTGATTTTCTCACCGCGAGGCAGGCTGTGCGTCGTTTCTTGCAGGCTGCGTGTTGATTTTCGTCACACAAGGAGTTATTTTGCAGTGATGAAGTATTTTTGGTCCTGAGACTTCAGGGAACAGGAGGCAAGGTCTATCCAAGCCCTTGGAGAGCACTTCTCAGTAGAGCCAGAGGACAGCAAGGCAGCAGGGCATCAGCAGGGCAGCAGTCCTTTGCAGAAAAGCAGACAGGTGAGTCCTTTGGGCAGCCAGGCAGTTCCTCTTGGCAGGTTGCAGGTTCTGGTTCAGGGTTTCTTCTCCAGTGGTATCTTGTCCAGAAGTGTCTGAGTTGTTAGGGTCAGAGACTCTGCTTAAATGCCCAAATGTGCCTTTGAAGTGGGGGAGACTTCAAAGAGTGGCTTAGAAGTGCACAAGGTCCCCTTTCAGTTCCATCCTGCCTGCCAGGGTCCCAGTAGGGTGTGTGGCAGTCCTTTGTGTGAGGGCAGGCTACTGTCCTATGACATGTAAGTGTCAGGCCCTCCACCCTTCCAGCCCAGGAAGAACCATTCAATATGCAGATGTATGCAAGTGTGACTGAGCATTCTGTTTGGGGTTGTCTGAGTGAATGCACAATGGAGCTGTCAACTAAACCTAGCCAGACAAGGATTGTAAGGCACAGAGGGATTTAAGTGCAGAGAAACGCTCACTTCTAAAAGTGGCATTTCTAAAATAGTAATATTAAATCCCACTTCATCTGTCAGCTGGATTTTGCATTACCATTCTGGCCATACTAAATATGACCTTGTTACTCCTTTCAGATCAGAATCTACCACTTAAACAGTATATGAGGGTAGTTCTCATGTTAGCCTATGAAAGGAGGAGGCCTCACAGCAGTGTAAAACGAATTTAGGAGTTTTACACTATCAGGACATATAGAACACACATGTTCATGTCCTGCCTTTTACCTACATAGCACCCTGCCCTATTGGCTACCTTAGGGGTGACTTATACGTAGAAAAGGGGGAGTTTAAGGCTTGGCACGTACCTTTAAATGCCAAGTCGAAGTGGCAGTAAAACTGCACACACAGGTCCTGCAATGGCAGGCCTGAGACATGGTTAGGGGGCTACTTATGTGGGTGGCACAACCAGTGCTGCAGCCCACTAGTAGCATTTCATTTACAGGCCCTGGGCACATGTAGTGCACTTGACTAGGGACTTACAAGTAAATTAAATAAGCCAATTGGGTATGAGCCAATTCCACCATGTTTTAAGGAGAGCGCATATTCACTTTAGCACTGATTAGCAGTGGTAAAGTGCGCAGTGCCCTAAAGCCGGCAAAAATGAGGTCAGAAAAAGAGGAGGAAGGCAAAAAGTTTGGGGGTGACCCTGCAGAAAGGCCATTCCCTACAAATACTTTTAAGGGTCAGAGCAGTGGCATAGAGGATGAGTTAGCAGGCTTTAGTAGCCTCTCAGAGCTGACATGCCAGCAACATCATTCCAAAACTACGGGGGTGATCAGGCAAAAAGAGGCATTTCCTTATGAGTGGACATGCCCAGGGGTTGAGAACAACTGGAGACAGGTGACAGGCATCCTGAGAAATTAAGTAAGAAAAATATTGTCACATGCTACCTTAAGTACTGTATACTGAGTTTGCACTCTAGGTCAAACAAGGAAAATACACTTTTTAGATACATGGCCCTGTCCCTATTACTTCCCAAAATGTGCATAAGGATCCCCTGGCTACAGCCAGGTGACACATCCCTGTTTGCATGACAACATGATGCAACAGGCCGTTGGTCAATTCATAAATCTATGTCTATAACTTCCCATACACATTCACCACAACACACTCATTGATAGCTATACATCTGAACTATGACTCCAAAGGTTCAATCTTTTCTGAATAGCACCTAAACGTATTTCCAAGCTCACCAGTTTTCAAGCTGTTAGTTACTCTACTGAAGTTTAACATTTGTTGAACTCTACTGACCGTCTCCCCTTTCAAACTCTGCTGAACTTCTTAAATGTTTGTACTCTCCTGAACATTTCTTTCTTCAAACTCTGCTGAACTCGTTTGTCTCCAACCTTACCTCACAGGTATAAACTCTGCTCCACTCCTTCCTCTTCAACATTATGTCAAAGGAACAAACTCTGCTGAACTTGAACCTTGTTGAACTCCACTGAACCTTTCCCTCATCAAACTCTGCTGAACTACTCCATCTTGGAACACTCCTGAATGTTTCCCTCTTCAAACTCTGGTGAACTGTTCAAACTTGCGTCATTGATGCAAAGTCTGTTCATTTCAGATTAGGCACCTGCCTGGCAGCCAAGAGTTAAGGAGTTGCCATTGCCACGTCCGGTACACACAATCACGTACAGGAGTGGTTCCCAAGCATTAGACTTCTGTGGACACCCTCTTTATCATTACTGGAACCCGGGGACCCCCAATGAATCATTATTGAAATCTAGGGAACCCCCACTGAGTCATTTCTGGAAGCCGGGGACCCAGGCCTAAACATCTGCAATAATTTGAACCGCAAAATAATACACAAAATATACAGAAACAAGCATTCATCAAACACATGCCCAAATGATTACACATTATTTAATGTGCAAACAAATATGCAGCTCCCACAAATCAATCTAAGGATACTAATTTAATTTATAACCTTGAATTTCAAATTCATTGACATTTGCAGTACATTTAAAAAATTTAAATTGTAAATGTTGCCACGTTACTTTATGTACACTTTATTAATTAGTTCATTAGTTAATCAGGAAAGGGGTGGGTGCCATGAAGAACATTTTAATAACCTCCTTTCTAGTAGAGCAGAGCAGACGGCAGCACAGAAAACTACATCTTGGCTTCATTGATTTTAAGGCCGCCTTTGACCAAGAGAACAGACACCTGCGCTGGAGCAAACTGAAGATATGTGGTCTCCTGGCCCCTCTCCTGAATGCAATAATCACTTTATACTCTGACACATGGGTTCGCATAAAAATTGGGAATGGCACAAGGCTCTCAAGAAAAATCCCCACAACCTTGGGTCTGGAACAAGGCTGTGAGCTCACCCCACACTTGTTTAACTTATTCATGGCAGACTTGACTCCAGCTTTGAATACTGGAAATGTTCACCCCCCACGCCTGGGTGCAATCTCATTGTCACACTTATTATATGCGGACGACCTGGTACTCCTCTGCTGTACCAAGGTCCTTAAATATTTTGGACAACTATGTTCAGTCCAACCAGCACGAAATTAATGTGTTCAAATTTAAACTAATGCATGTAGGATGCAGGCACACTTTCAGACCAAGGATGGTTTTAAACAATGTTTCGTTAGAGGCAGTAGGGTGTTATAAATACCTTGGAGTAATTCTAGATGCCCGAGCTCTTTCAGTCAACAGAACACAAATATCGTGCAAAGAGCTTCAGCATTAATTTATGCTTTCTCTCTCCTGGCCAAATGGGTACATGGGCCATCATACTGGCCACTGCTAACAGTCATTTCATGCAGACTGCTCCCCACACTAACCTACACAAGAGTGGCTATGCACAGTCTGGAAGAGGCCCTGATAGACAAAATCCAGCTCAAGGTATTTAGGCGAGTCTTTAATTGACCAAACCCTGCCTCATCAGCGCAGCTACACCTTGAATTCAGACTTGTCTGCCAAGACTTGGCCGCAAGAGCAGAAGCGGCTAGAGCTTGGTATAAAATCAGCCACTCAGCCGACAAATTGAATGAGGCACTTTGGCGCGCCTTCAAAAATGACCAGCACTCAGCCTACAATAAGTACCTTTGGTCATCTATCAGCCAACTATGCCTCGAGGATCTATGGAAGGCAGCACCAAAATATAATTCATTCCTAAGAGGGGTTAATAAGGCCTGCAGACTGCTCTTGTTTATTGAAGATAAAGTCAAATCCAGTGCCACGGCACAGGCGTCGATGATCATAAAGCACTATGCCAAATTAGAACCAGCTGCTTATTTCTCTACTACCTACACACTGGCACAGAGTTCATGATGTTGAGACTAGGAAACCTGCCAATCCTCGCCAATGCCAGGTCATTGAGGAACACTATTCCACAGCAGTGCAGGCACTGTTCATGTCAAAAGGAAGATCTACTACACACATTATGCACCTGTCCGGGTTTGTTAGCCCTTCAAAGGAGGTTCCTTAAGTGGATGTTAATCGACAAAGCCATACAGCCTTGCAGGGGAGCTATAGTAGTCTGTTTTAACCTGCACGATCCTCAGCTAAACTGTAAGTTTGGCAAGCTCTTGGCACACACGTTGTAACAAAAGGGTTATTCAGGTTTGCTGCTGCCAGTAAGGCTCGATTAAAACAGCACGATTTTCGACCTCGCCCGGGTCACTCTGAGATCACTCCAATCGCATCTGGATCAACTGGATTAAGGTACTTGTTTAACATGCAAGGTATCACAGCTCCTTCTAATCCCTATGCTCAAAAGACTTTTTAGATGAGTTCGGTCAGCTCCTGGGGGTCGGGTAAGTCTCACACTTTGGAGGATTTATAAACTTTTTATGATACGCTCAAACTCCATGACATTAACAAAACAATGAGTCTCATTTAAAACACTTTGACCCCCCCCCCCCCCCCCCGGTCCTGACCAAATCTGTATATCTTTTATTATAAGCCAAGACTTTTTAGAGGATTTAAATGTCTTGGGAATGTCAAAATGTGAAATTGGGTCAGTTTTTTTCTTTTTTAAGTTTTCTTTCTTTCTTATTTTCAACTTAATTCTATTTTTAATTACCCTGTGTTTATTATCTAATTTATATTGGGATGCTTTTATCACTTTGTAAAATTGTTATGGTTTTAATTAACTGAAACAATAAATTAAATCAATCAATCAATAATTAGTTAATATTATTTAATTTTCTAAGTATTTGCGGACCCCTGAAGAGGCTTTGCCGGCCTCCAGGGGTCCTCGGACCACAGGTTTGGAAACTCTGACTTACATCATTACACAGCAGGCTAAGGTGCTGCCTATGCTTTGCAATATGCATAGTATCCAAAGGAAATGTATGCAGGAAGCAAAATGTATCAAATTCACAAACTACCACAAGTGAGGTGAGACAAGTAGAACACCACAAACGCAGGCTTCGCTGAATATCTTCTGCTGCAGTAAAGTAGAAAGATATGTGCTAAGAAGGTGGTGCTCAGCCGAAAACTGTTTAAAAAGCAAACTTTTTCCTGCATAAAACACTACTTCCTACAGCACCTTCTATGCTTTAAAATACATTTGTACCCCTAAATCCATGACTTTAAATTAACTGTATAGAATAAAGTCATGGCTGAATAAGATCATGGTTGCTTCTCTCTTGCACAGCAAAGAACAGATAAGTAGCTGTTATTCACCATCCCTCCACGTCCGGTTATTTACTCAGAGTCCTTGTAATGCATGAGGTAAGCTGCCACCCCGGATACACATCTCTCCTTATCTCTTTTTATTACTTCTCCTTGTGTCAACAGCTTCCATGCACACTATTTATACAAATGTCTGCTACGTATTATCTCAGGAATAACCCAATTTAGATCAAAGACTGCTGCACTGAGGAAAGCAGGGTGTAATGCATGGAACATTATGGAGTAATCCATCTTCTTGCACACACTTGCACCCACTCTTACTCTTAAGGCACTCAGACCATTACACTTCTTGCCCTCTTGTCCTACATTCTTCTTTACCATACCTTCCAGGGTATCCACTGCTTCACATCTGGCACATACACAATGGAGGGAAGGGAGTGGGATCAAAGTACTATGGCATGGCCAGTCGTCTCTGCACCTTAATACTTTTTTTGAGGTATAACGGGTGCAGTGGCAACACAGACAATCAAAGAAAGGAGTGTGGAAGGGTGAAAGGGGTAGCATGACAACAGAGGAAGGGATGGCATTTGTGAGGAGCAACACTGGCCACGGAGGTCGGGTGAAGGCGAGGAACATGGACAACGATAGGAAGGAGGGTGGGTGAATTTGCAAGCATCAGTGACAACTTAATGAGGCAAGGCTGGTGGAGCAAGGGACCTAGACAGCTGAATGAGGGTGGGTGGGGGCAAACAACACAGACAAAAGCAGGAGAGATGGAGGAAGGGGTGGTGAGTCTCAAATTGTCCACTCTATTTAGAGCAGATGGCACAATTTACTAATTCTCTTGTTAAGGATAACCAGGAAAAGCCTGTCTCTACAAACAGATTTTGTATATTAAAAAAATAAAAATAAAAAAAACCTTACAAGGCGTCAGGACGTTTATTTTTTTATTGTTAAAAAAAATCCTTCTTTGGGGGTTTGTTTCGATAATCTAAGCCAAGAGACATCATGTTATAACTCCCTAGTTTCAGGTCTGGCTCAAACTCAAGATGCATTCTTTGGAGGGGACTTTTTTCATATTAATGATATTGTTTTAGGTCTGAGTGAATGGTGGTTGGATCTCTCCATGATGCGACTTGAAAATAATGCACTAGATTATATTCAAACCAGATTTTCTGGTTTACCGATTATAAATAGTCCCAAATGCAATATGCATTTTGTTTTGTCAAAAGCCAGACAAAACCTGAAGGCCTACCATGTTCCTTGTTAATAGTCAACTGGTGATACAATAGGCCTTTTAGGGGATGTTGTTTGATTTCTGTATTATGCTAGCAAATAGATAATAGACAAACCAGTGACAATTTCTCAGGGTGGCATTTCAACCCATTGGGTAGATACCTTTACCTCCACTTTTTTTCTTATGGTGAGGGTCTTATGGCAATTCTAACTATTTTCCCTGAAGCCACCAATCAGTTACTAATCCAGTCCCTGATTAAAAGTCGACTGGACTATGGACTATTGCAATGCGCTGTTTGTTGGCCTTGCTTCATTTTTATTTCACCAACTTCAGCTTATCCAAAATCCTGCAGGCATGCTTGTACTTAACTTCCCTAAACCTGTCAGAATTTCAGCACATCTTAAAAGTCTTCACTGGCTTCTGATTCAGAAGAGATACTCTGTTTTTATCATACGGATATCCATTCTGCTTCACAATACTAGTTACATTTTGCAGATATTCACCAGATACTTGCAGCACAGATTGCTTGATTCCTCAATCTCTCATCTGCTGCCTGTTGCCAGGTTCTATATATCACATTTTGTAGGTTCTTTCTCATTGATCACTGCTCTTGCCTGGAGTTGCCTGCCTTGTTCTTTTTGCACCAAGCCTAATCGTCTCAGAGTTTGTAAAGGCTTAAAATCTCATCTCTTCCATCAGTGGCTTCGGAGTCCTCAAACTTTGCTTCTTCACCTCCTTTAATGCTTGCTTCTTCTTGCAGTCTTACAAATCACAGCTCCAGGACCCCTACAGAAATATATGTGCTTCACAAAGCGAAAATCAAATCAGAATCAAAAACAACTCCAATGTTTCTTACTTTAGATGAGGTGGCAGGTAGGTCTCCAAGGTTCAAGACCTGCTGAATAGTAGTTAACTGGATTTAGGGGGTTATTACAACTTTGGAGGAGGTGTTAATCGTCCCAAAAGTGACAGTAAAGTGACGGATATACCACCAGCCGTATTACGAGTCCATTATATCCTATGGAACTCGTAATACGGCTGGTGGTATATCCGTCACTTTACCGTCACTTTTGGGACGGATTAACACCTCCTCCAAAGTTGTAATAACCCCCTTAGTGCCTCTAGTTACTAAGCTCTCATCTGGATGCCATCAATGCAAGTAACTTCCCTTAATTCAGAGGAACACAGGTCCAGGAATAGGATTATCTGATTGGATGTGGATTGTTGTCTTGTCATTGTACATTTGGAAGATCACCTGGAAATGCTTGTCACAACTCCATCTTGCGCTCTATGTGCTGTAGATTTTCCTTTCCCTGGCTCTTGCCAACCTTCCCTTGTGGCTCCTCCCTAACCTGAGTTCCCCCAGTCATGTTTGCTTCCGTAATGGCGCTTCTCAGCTCTGAGCTCTCTCTAAGGTTCCCCCCTCCTGAGAAGTCTGAACCATTCATCCTCCTGTTTACTTGCTATACAAGTTTCAGCTAGTTTTCACTTAAAAAATATCACATGTCTATTTAGGACAGTCACACTTCCACTGCAAACTATTGGGTTGTACCATCATGCTTTTGGTTCCGTTGTAATTGTTATAGTGTCAATTACTGTTTGCACCTGCAACCTGTTGGCCCATTTCCGTTGTTATGTAAAACATTCTTTGAAATATTCCATGCTTTCATGTGGGTCACATGCCCTTCTGGAACACTCTTGACTTCCTGTATAAATACTGCCCTTTGAACTTGCATCAGTGCTTGCTTTGAACCTGTTCCTGACATGCGCAAGCATCGTTCCTGCACTCACCTTCCAGTGTTCCAGTCCTGCTCAAGTCTCTTCTCTGCAATCATGTCCTGATTCGCCCAGAGCTTCCAGCTTTGACCAACCCTACTGCCTTCCATAGGCAGTCCTCAGACACAGGAGGGACTCCACAAAGCTTCCTCCACAGCGGTTTGTTGCTATATGTGTGCTAGTGTAATCCCTTAGGTGCAACAAAAGTAGACACAGTACAGGATGTCTGCGTCTTTCTCCATGGCAGTCTCTGAAAGTGGCAGTCTTTACTTTGCAGTTTACAATGGAAAGACAAACTGGTAAGCACTATCATCTGGGGCTTTAGGCAAGTAATTCATTGTTTTAGTGTGCATATCAGAAAAGAAACAGTCTTCAGATGACCCATATGAAAACGTGATGTCTGAATGCTATCTGGTCAAGAAAGGTATGGATAAATACATTTTTTGGTGGGTTGTTGGGTTTGTAGGGGAGTAGGGTAGATTTTTAAAATATACAATTAATCTAATTGATTTGTTTATTACATTTACAAATTAAACCCACATTTCAAAATGTATATATTATTATTATTGTTATTATTATTACTGATCATATTCGACTGCTCGACTACTGCAATGCTCTTCTGTTAAATGTGAACAAAACGTCCCTTGATAAACTTCAGTCTATCCAGAATACGGCAGCGTGTCTTATTCTGAATCTTCCCCAGTCTGCATCGGCTAGTAGCTGTTTGAAATCTCTCATTGGTTACCGATTAATAAGAGAATTATTTTCAAGACACTCTGTCTTACTCATAGAGCCTTACAGTTGGAGGGCTGCGATTATTTGAAGTCTTCTCTGCAATTCTATCAACCGACTAGATACCTGAGATCTTCTTTCAAATATATGATCACGGTTCCTCGCTGTAACAAGGCTAGGTGGGGAGACCGTGCCTTTACGGTGGAAGAGGCGAGGCTTTGGAACTCCCTGCCTTTCACGCTTCGACAAACTGCGACTCATTTTATCTTTAGGAAAAGCCTAAAAACCTGGCTCTTCTCTCAATAGGTACTCCTAGTTGGTAGCTTGTGCTTCTCCCTGTGTTCTTGTTCAGACTAGCGATTCGATGCTTCTTGCTGGAATGCGCTCTATAAATAAACCAATACAATACAATACAATACAATATTATTATATTTATTGCTTGTTTTGCATTCAATGCATTTTATAAACTCATCAAACAAAAACTAAATTATGAAAACTATTCTATGACTTGATAAATTCTATTTTTATTTTTGGTGAGCTGTTTGTTTTGTAGGGAACTAGGATGGAAGTGTTTTTAAAATATATCTCTATTAATTATTAACTTCAGCTTCTACCTATTCACTGATAAAATTGTTCAATAAATAAGTACATTGAGAGTTAAGTATTTTATATTGACCTTATATATTTTTGTTTACAGTTCATGTTCCTTTTTTGATATCTATACATTTTTGTATGAAGTTGTATCTTATTATTATGAATAGCGGCATGTTTTGGATATTTATTTATAATTGCATAGTAGTCATTCAATTATTTTATTATTAATTTACTTGGTTTAAAATATTATCTGCGTTTATTTGTATTTAATTTGAATATTAACCTCTCGGGTTCCTCGGACATAATGGTTATGTCCTGGGGAGCACCGCTCAGGTGCCCAGGACGTAAAACGTACGTCCAAGTAGGGGCACTCTGGGAAGTGCTAGCTCTCCCCCGGGGGGCCTCGCACCCACCGTCCTCTGAGCAGGGGTGGAGGGGGAATCACTTCCCATTCCATCACCCCTGGCCCCCCCATGGCATCTGATGACGCCAGCATGCGATCCCTCTGCGCTGGAAGCTTAGCTTCCAGAGCGGATCGTGGGAGAAATGCAAAAGCATTTCTTCTTCGATCACGTGGAGGGGCCAAAAGAGGCATCAAAGGAATGGAAAGGCCTTTCCTTTCCTTTGATGTGTCTATCTCTTCATTTCTGCTGCCTGATGCGATTGGGCAGCAGAAATGCCACTAGACACCAGGGAATTTTTTAAATATTTTTTATTATTGAGTAAGGGGAGCGACCCCTTGGGCAAGGGCTGCTTCCCAGGGGGGCAATTTATTTTTAGCCAATTTCTGCCCCCCCGGGGGGCAGATCGGCCTATTATAATTAGGCCTACATGCCCCGGGGGGGGCAGAAACCCCTAGACACCAGAGATATATATATTATATTGTTTACCTTAGTTTTTTATAAATGGGGAGCGACCCCTTAGGCAAGGGTCACTCCCCTGGGGGGGGGAATTTATTTTTAGGCCATTTCTGCCCCCCTCAGGGGCAGATCAACCTATTTTTATTAGGCCAATCTGCCACTAAGGGGAGCAGAAACCACTAGACACCAGGGAAGTTTGTTGTTTATTTATATTTATACATAAGGGGGCAGCCCTTTTGGGCATGAAACGCTCCCCAGGGGGGTGAAATATTTTTAGGACTTTTCTGCCCCCCAGAGGTAGATCGGCCTATTATAATTAGACCTACCTGCGCCCAAGGGCGGGGGCAGAAACCCCTAGACACCAGGGGTATTTTTTTTAATGGTTACTTATTTTTTTAGATATGGGGAGCGACACTTTAGGTAGAAACCACTAGACACCAGGGATTTTTTTTTTGTTTCAGTTTCACATGAGGGGGGCAACCCCTTGGGTAAGGGTCTCCCCCCTAGGAGGGCAAATTTGTCGTAGGCCATTTCTGCCCCCCTTGGGGGCAGATCTGCCTATTTTAATTAGGCCACTCTGCCCCCAAGGGGGACAGAAACCACTAGACACCAGTGAATTTTATTTTTTTGCATCAATTTCATGAAGGGGAGTGACCCCTTAGGCAACAGTCGTTCCTTAGGGCAAATTTATTTTAGGCCATTTCTGCACCCAGAGGGGGTAGGAACCACTAGACCCCAGGGATATTTTTTTTTACATCAATTTCACGCAAGGGGAATGACCCCTTAGGCCACTCCCCTGGGGGGGGAATTTATTTTAGGCCATTTCTGCTCCCCTTGGGGCAGATCGGCCTATTTCTTTTAGGCCAATCTGCCCCTGGGTCGGGTCAGAAACCACTTAGGCACCAGGAATTGGTGTGTGTGAATGTGTGTGTTTTGTTTGGGGGGACACCCCCTGGGGCATGTCCCCGTGGTACATTACTATTGGCCATATCGGCAGATCTGCCTATTTTTGGGAGGCCCATCTGCCCCCAAGGGGGGCAGAAACCCACCAGAGACCAGGGAAGATTTTTCTTTTTCAAAATAAGAGGGTGGGATAGTGGCCATACCCCTACCACAAATAAATGGGGCCAAAGCTGTTCTGCCCACCAGTGGGCAGATGGGGCAATTACCCCTGATCCACACCCCCGGGGGCAGAAAGTCTACTAGATGCCAGGGAATTAAAAAAAAAAAAAAATAGTGGGGTGGTGGCTGCCAACCAGTATGGGCCTGGTTATGCCCATACCCCAAATGAGGGGGGTAACAGTCTTTCAGCTCTCCCCCCGCACACTGAAACATCTTATCCCACGGCACGCAAGACGACATTTGATTATTTGAGGTTTTGATTTTACATTTGGGCCATGAGAGCTTGGCTAACTTTCAAATTCGTCCCACTTAAAATAGTGAGGGCTAAACTTTTGGGACTTTGGGACGCTGCCATGTAGACAAAATCCACAAGACCTAGACACATCTGAAAACTAAACATCTGGGTGAGTCCAGGGTGGTGTGCTTCAGGTGCACCGCACCATTTTCTTACCCACAATGCCCTGCAAACCCCCAACTTTGCTGGAAATCACACATTTTTACCACATTTTTGTGATGGAACCTTCCGGATTCTGCATGAATCCACAACCCAGCATTGTCTCATCTATACCAATAATAATTCTGCCACACTTGTCAGCTTAAAAATGTTTTTTTTTCAAACTACCCTTTTGGACCCGCTTTGGTTCCCCTCAATTTTGAAATGTTTTTGGCTCTTCCCTGTCACAGGCACTTGGCCCACCTACACAAGTGAGGTATCATTTTTACCAGGAGACTGAGGGGAACATTGGGTGGTAGGAAATGTGTCCCAGTGTGGTGATCCCACACAGAAATGTGGGAAAAATTAGATTTTTTTTAGCTAATTTGAGGTTGCTGAGGATTTTGGGTAAGAAAACATTGGGGGATCCACGCAAGTCACACCTCCCTGGAATCCCTCGGGTGTCTAGTTTTCAGAAATGGTTGGGTTTCGTAGGTTCCCCTGTATGGCTGCTGAGCCCAGGACCAAAAACGTAGGTCCCCACCCCCGCAAAAACAGGTAGTTTAGTATTTGATCATTTTTATGTGTCCACATAGTGTTTTGGGGCTTTTCCTTTCACAGCACTAGGCCTACCCACACAAGTGAGGTACCATTTTTATCGGGAGACTTAGGGTAACGCTGGGTGGAAGGAAATTTGTGGCTCCTCTCAGATTCCAGAACTTTCTGTCACCAAAATGTGAGGAAAAAGAGTTTTTTTGGCAACATTTTAAGGTTTGCAAAGGCTTCTGGGTAACAGAACCTGGTGAGAGCCCCACAAGTCACCCCATCTTGAATTCCTCTAGGTGTCCAGTTTTAAAAAATGAGCAGGTTTGGTAGGTTTCCCTAGGTGCCAGACGAGCTAGAGGCCGAAATCCATAGCTAGGCACTTTACAAAAAACACGTCCGTTTTTTTTGGGAAAAGGTGATGTGTCCATGTTGCGTTTCCTGTCATGGGCATTAGGCCTACCCACGCAAGTGAGGTACCATTTTTATCAGGAGGCTTGGGGGGGAACACAGAATAGCAGAACAAGTGTTATTGCCCTTTGTGTTTCTCTACATTTATTCTTTCCAAATGTAAGACAGTGTGTAAAAAAGACGTGTATTTGAGAAATGCCCTGTAATTCATATGCTAATATGGGGCCCCCAGAATTCATAGATGTGCAAATAACCACTGCTTCTCATCACCTTATCTTGTGCCCATTTTGGAAATACAAAGTTTTTCTTGATACCTATTTTTCAGTCTTTATATTTCACCAAATTATTTGCTGTATACCCGGTGTAGAATGAAAACCCATTGCAAGGTGCATCTCATTTATTGGCTCTGGGTACCTAGGATTCTTGATGAACCTACAAGCCCTATATATCCCAACAGCCAGAAGAATCCAGCGGACGTAACGGTATATTGCTTTGAAAAATCTGACATTGCAGTAAAAAGTTACAGAGCAAAACGTGAAGAAAAATTGCTGTTTTTTTTCACCTCAATTTCAATATTTTTTTATTTCAATTGTTATTTTCTGTAGGAAAACCTTATAGGATCTACACAAATGACCCCTTGGTGAATTCAGAATTTTGTCTACGTTTCAGAAATGTTTAGCTTTCCGTGATCCAGCATTGGTTCACACCCATTTCTGTCACTAACTGGGTGGAGGCTAAAAGCACAAAAAATAGTAAAAATGGGGTATGTCACAGTAAAATGCCAAAATTGGGTTGAAAAATTTGGTTTTCTGATATAAGTCTACCTGTTCCTGAAAGCAGGGAAGCTGGTGATTTTAACACCACAAACACTTTGTTGATGCCATTTTCAGGGAAAAACCACAAGCCTTCTTCTGCAGCCCTTTTCCCCACTTTATTTGACGAAAAGGACATTTTTGTGTATTTTGGCTAATTTATTGGTCTCCTTCAGGGGAACACACAAACTCTGGGTACCTCTAGAATCCCTAGGATGTTGGGAAAAAAGGACGCAAATTTGGCGTGGGTAGCTTATGTGGACAAAAGGTAATGAGGACCTAAGTTTGAACTGCCCCAAATAGCCAAAAAAAGGCCCGTCACCTGAGGGGGAAAAGGCCTAGCAGCGAAGGGGTTAAATATCTTCTGTTTGTTGTGTTTTAGTGGTAGTAATTTTTTACTCTTTATTTTCAATATATAATGTTATAAATGTTTTACTTTGATTCTCTGTAATTTGTTTTATTTTTTAGGTTTGGTATTGACATGCTTTTTTTGAGGTCTAAACTCTTTCTGTTGCAGGTCAAACCCAAAATTGTCCAGACATTTGTTTAGGTGCACATAGTTAATATTGTAACAAACTTATTGTGGGGCACAGTTAGCATGTCAAAAATACTGTGATGTCAAGAAAAACATGGGACAGAAAAATGCAGGTGGGTCTTTCCATCTCGAAAAAGCAAATGTAACTTTTTCATTTCCTGCATCCTTGCTTATTAAAATTCAAAGGAGTTTGAGATCTGCTTACAATGCCGGCGATAGACATAGGGCCCAATAACGAATTCAGCAGATGGGAAGACCCACCTGCCGAACTTCTGACGGAGAGGTTGCTGCCTTATTGGCTACCTCCCCGCCGACCCCATTATGACTTTCCTTTGGGCTGACGGGCCGATACCAAGGTTTCTGCCTGTCAGCCCAGCAGGAAAGTGACAGCAGCATTGTTGCCAGCTGGTAATCGGGCTGGCAGCTATGCTGCCACCAGCAGGGTGCACCAGCACCCTCGTAATGTGAGCTGGCTGCACAGCTGCCCAAAGGAAAGCTATAATGGGGCCCGGGGGGAGGTAGTCAGTAAGCAATGGGCATGGGCAGTGCAGAGGCCTGCCTGTGGCCCCCTGCACCTGTCCTCTGCCAGCCTTTTCATGGCAGTGAAACTGCCATGAAAAGGCTGGTGGAGATCCAGGTCATAATCAGCAGGGAATTGCTGACTTCATCGCCGCCCTGGCTGATTCTGGCCTGCACCACCGTCAGCCCGTCGGTATCAAAGATCCCAACGGAGACGGTGGTAGGTTGGCAGAGCTGTCAAGTAGCCACTGCAAATGTGGCGCTCTGAGGACCGGCACACTCATAATCAGGCTGTATTTATGTGAATGAATATCTTATTCTTAAACCCACAAAGACAACTGAAAAGTTCAGAGTTCAATTCCCAGTCGAGGGCAGATGACATCACCATATTCTAATAATCTTGAAAATAGCAGTGAAGGTAGGAATCTATCCAGGCAAACATAAAGAATATTTGAATATGCCAAAGGAGGACCATGCAATAATGTACCTTGGCAGGTTTATAAAAGGTCAGTATCCCAGGAAATATTTTGTTATAGCTGATGCCAATGCCACCACACTGACTGTCCCCCCAGCCCTTCGTGAACATCATAATGTGACGGTCTGAAAGTGGCCGACTTGGCAGCGGCCTATTGGTGGTGTGACAGTTGGACTGCCAAACTTGTAATCAGGCCCATAGATTCTAGCAGATAAGAGGTCTTCTCCAATCACACCCACTACACTCTGTAGATTGTACCTGCTGTAATAGCAGCTTCTCAATTGATTTGCAAACTGCAGTGCAACCATCATACAAAGGTTTTGGTTATTAGTGTCAAACATCTTTTCTTTCTGCTTTTAAGAAATTATTCCCAATGCTTGTGCCATTCAGGAGCTGCTGATGTGTAAACGCCCCTGGTAATTTCAAATTTAACAATCAGTCATGAATCTTACATCGATTACACCTTTATGTGTTTAACCATATCATAGAAACTTGGCACAAGTGCTACAAGTGGTTCGAATTAAACATATTTTACACAAATTTTTTTATGTTTATTTAATTCTATTCTGTTCTCCTGAATTTATAGAGCGCATGGCTACTCAGTATGGTTTCCCAGGGCTATCTAGACCCAGGAAAGCTGTCATGCAGAACCTACTTGAACAGTCTAATCTTCAGTAGTTTCTTAAATGTGAGTTCTAGTTGCATTAGTCGTATTTGCTGTGGAAAAGAGTTCCAAATTTTGGGGGCAATGTGAGCAAAAGAGCAACCACTGGCTCAGGCTCTCCTGATTCTGAGGACAGTAATTTGCAAATGATTAGTGAAACATAATGATCTCACTGGCTTGTAAGGGATAATAAGGTCCTGGATCAATTTAGAACATTCATTGTGGATTGCTTTATGTACAAGACACAGAGACCCTCATTACAACTCTGACGGTAAATTCCGCTTACCGCCGTGCTGAAGACCGCCAACATACCGTTGCAGTGGCAGAATTCCGCTACAGGTATTACGACCCACATATCGGAATCCGCCACAATACAGACACCCACGCAAATCTGCCACACCAAAAGGTCAGTGATAAACTGGCGATACCAAAACCTACACCGTAGGGCAACAAGAATACGCCCACACTATCATGACCCACGAATCAATGCAGCGGTCTTACAACCGCGGTAATCCATTGGCGGCACACACCGCTGCGCTCAAAATACTCAAACTTACAAAACACAACCACATTGGACAATATAAAATACACACACCTGATACACATACACACACCACACCCACAACACTATAAAACACACACCCACATTACCCACAAACCCTTACAACGACATTTTGTCAAAAAGTAGAGAGAGACAATAGCAAAGACAACACCAGCATCCAGAGGCACATAACACCATCACACATACAACGTCCACACACCAACACAACACACACACAGCACACCGAATATCACCTCACACATCACCCACGCCACACCATGGCAACTCAAAGACACCCAAGGTTTTCTGAGGAGGAGCTCAGGGTCATGGTGGAGGAAATCATCCGTGTAGAGCCACAGCTATTCGGATCACATGCGCAGCAGACATCCATTGCTAGGGAGATGGAGCTATGGTGGAGAATCGTCGACAGGGTCAATGCAGTGGGACAGCATCCAAGAACACGGGATGACATCAGGAAGAGGTGGAACAACCTACGGGGGAAGGTGCATTCCGTGGTATCCAGACACCAGATTGCTGTACAGAGGACTGGCGGTGGACCCACACCTCCTCCCTCACAACTAACAACATGGGAGGAGCAAGTCTTGACAATACTGCATCCTGAGGGCCTCGCAGGAGTAGCAGGAGGAATGCACTCTGGTAAGTCAGATCTTTACTATTATATCCCCCCCACCCTACCTGCATGCCATCACATACCCCCACCCACCCCCTCACCGCCATTACTCCAACACCTCACATATGCCCCACCATCACAACCCACACATCCCAATACCAAGCCCTGCATGCAACACCAAAGCATGGACACCCATGGCCAAAGCATGTCCAGTACAGATACCTACACAGACCCCAAAACCCTAATCACACAAGGACAAACACACCAAGACAAGCACAGGAGTAGAGGGTAACTCACCAAACGCACCAGATGGCACACACAGATACTAAAACTCTGCATTTACACCCCAACAGGACCCCTACCCAACATCACCGGACAGGAGGTGCCAGACATATCCAGTCCCCAACAGAAGAGGCCCACAGTGATGACAGCAGCTCTGCACGCCTGGATCAAGATGACCAGCCCAGCCCAGCAGCGACCTCAGGACAGTCGGTTCCCCTGCCACTGTCACAAGCCACCACAGAAGCTCCTCCCTCAAGAAACACCAGCACAGCACCCGCCCAGCGGGCCCATACCTCTGTCCCCAAGACACGTCAATCAGCAGTATGTCCACCACTACAGGGAACCCAGGCAAACCCACCAACCCAAGAAAATCAGGGACCTGGGGTCAGTGGCAGTGGGCACAGGATAACAGGGAAGCTGGGAGGACTGCTGCGCGACAGGGGGAGGACAGGCCCAGGGAACCCACCCTCCACGAGGCACTCTCCAACATCATGGGAGCATACCACCATTCCCAGGAGACCATGGGCAGGGTACTGGCCAAGTTTCAGGAGACCCAGCGGCTGCAGGAGGAACACTACCTTGGGATCAGGGAGGACTTGAAGTCCATTAACACCACCCTGGTCACCATTGCAGGGGTGCTGGAATACCTTGTCAACACCATTAGGGACACAGTGTCACACAAATGGGCCCCTGACACTAGCCTGGATGATGAACAGCCCTCCACCTCCGCCGGCACTAGCGGACAGGAGACACCGCCACAGGAACAACAGGCCACCAGCACCCCACCCCCTGCAGAAGGAGAACCAGCCCGCAAACGGTCCCTGAGATCCAGGAACAAGACAGAGAACATTGCCAAGACCCTGCCAGGAAATAAGACCCTCCTGAATGTCACCCTTCTGTCCCACTTTGTCACCCTGTCCACCTTAAACTGCCATTGCTCACCTTCCCATGTCCCATTGGACAATGCACCTGTGAGACCAAGAGACTGGACTCTATCATGGACATTCCTCCACCCTCACCCCAGCCCATTGCACACCCCCCTCCAGTTATTGGCACAGAAATAAACACCCTTGAATCACCAAGCAATCTGGAGTCAGTCTGTGCTTTCACAAATGTGTAATTGCAACATCTCTCAAATATAGCAATGTCAATGTACTTGTTCACATACTAATGTTACACAGTTGTAGGCTAGCAGTAAACATAGCAGAGGGCACAAAGTGGGACCCAGATCTGTGAAATGGAAAGCCAAAGTGACAAGTCAGGGTCCATACACAGAGGTAAAAAGGCAGATTTATGCTACGTCCTACAATAGTATGAGATTTGTGAAGCAGTTCCATCCTCTTACCAGTGTCTCACTGGAAGTATTGCATGATGATGTTGTTTCGGTTGTCTACATCTTCTTCTTCTGCCTCCTCTTCTTCACTGTCCATTGGCTCCACAGCAGCCACAAGACCACCATCAGGCCCATCCTCCTGCAGAAAAGGCACCTGGTGTTGAAAAAGCCAGGTTGTGCAACATACAGCAGGCCATGATGATCTGGCACACCTTCTTCGGTGAGTAGTATAGGGAGCCACCTGTCAGATGGAGGCACCGGAACCTGGCCTTCAGGAGGTCGATGGTGCGTTCTATTATCCTCCTAGTTCGCCCATGTGCCTCATTGTAGCATTCCTCTGCCCTTGTCCTGTGATTCCTCACTGGGGTTAGAAGCCATGACAGGTTGGGGTAACCAGAGTCACCTGCAAATATAGAGGGACAACTGTTAGACATCCTCCAAACATTAGGGAATCTCCCATACCCAGACAGCAAATGAAACTGTGTGGGGACTTTAGGCTCACCTATTAGCCACACACGGTGCCTCTGGAGTTGCCCCATCACATAAGGGATGCTGCTATTCCTCATATTGTAAGAGTCATGCACTGAGCCAGGATACTTGGCATTCACATGGGAGATGTACTGGTCTGCCAAACACACCATCTGCATATTAATAGAATGGTAGCTTTTGCGGTTTCTGTACACCTGTTCATTCCTGCGGGGGGACAACAAATGCCACATGTGTCCCATCAATGGCACCAATGATGTTGGGGATATGTCCCAGGGCATAGAAGTCACCTTTCACTGTGGGCAGGTCCTCCACCTGAGGGAAAACGATGTAGCTGCGCATGTTTTTCAGCAGGGTAGATAACACTCTGGACAACACGTTAGAGAACTTTGGCTGTGACATCCCTGATGCCATAGCTACTGTTGTTTGAAAAGACCCACTGGCCAAGAAATGGAGTACTGACAGGACCTGCACTAGAGGGGGGATTCCTGTGGGATGGCAGATAGCTGACATCAGGTCTGGCTCCAACTTGGCACACAGTTCCTGGATTGTTGCACAATCAAGTCTGTAAGTTATAATGATGTGTCTGTCTTCCATTGTCGACAGGTCCACCAGGGGTCTGTACACCGGAGGATGACGCCATCTCATAACCTGCCCCAGCGGACGTGCCCTATGGAGTAGAACGGTGAGCAGAGGGCCATACACCACATAGGTTTCACAAGGCTGTTTAGCACAATTGTTATTTTTTCTCTATGTGCTTTTGTCTGTCCGTATTCCTGTCCTAAATAGCTGTCACACAGTTAGGTGGCCTGCCATGTGGCCCCCTGAAATGGCGGCTGCCTGACCTATAAGGTGGGGCAAGGGGAAATGAGGTAACTGCGCTGGCGTTGTACACCGTCGCGGTAGGCGGTCGAAGACCACAGTGCAATTAAGCATTAGTTATCATTGGGCCCTATGGGTTCCAGGAGCCAATGACGATGTACGCCAGCGGTGACGGTACGCACCGCCGCGGACGTGACCTCCATTTTCTATCAATTCCCTCAATTGATACCTGACCTTCAACAGGAGAGGACCTACACTGCAAGTGCTGCTGTGACCTGCGTCTGGAAGCGACAATGGCTCAAGTGTCTGGGGAAAGGGCCCCTGCCTTCACTGCAGAGGAGTTGGAGAAACTGGTGAATGGGGTCCTCCCCCAGTACACGCAACTGTACGGTCCTCCAGACAAACAGGTGAGTAAACTGTGTGCATTGTGGGTTGGCACATGATTGTATGGAGTGTCGTGGATGGAAGAGATGGGGGGACAGGCCAGCATGTGAGGATGGTGTGTGTATGTATTTCTGGTTCAGGGTGGGAGGTATGTGGCCAATGTGTGGGAAAAAATGTACGGGGAGTAACATCCATTCTTACTTCACTTTTCGTCTAGGTCAGCGCCCACCAGAAGAAGGGTATTTGGCGTGCCATCGCCAAGGAAGTGCGGACCCTGGGGTTCTACCATAGACGGAGCACCCACTGCCGGAAAAGATGGGAGCACCTGTGCCGCTGGACCAAGAAGACAGCAGAGGCCCAGCTGGGGCTAGCCTCCCAACGCGGTAGGGGTGCCCGTCGCACCATGACCCCCCTGATGTACCGGATCTTGGCAGTGGCATATCCTGAGTTGGATGGGCGCTTGAGGGTATCACAGCAGCCACAAGGGGGTGAGTACAGTCTCATTCAGCTAACTCTGCACGCTTGACGAGGTGTCTGGTTGGGGGAGGTGGGCTATGGGTTCCCCTAGGCCAGTGCAGACGCGCAAAGGTAGATCCATTGATTTTCAGCTTCATTCCCTTCCAACTCCAAAGTTAATATTTGCCCTCTACACCTAGTCAGGCTCCTATGGCTTCCAGCTGTGCATAAAATGGTTCTAGACAGAGTCCCATATGGGCATGTGCTCTTCCCCTGCCCTGTCAGTGCATGGCTTAGTGCATAGGGCTGCTCCCTGTGTGTTGCGTCCGCCAACGGTAGTGGTGTTGCAGGCATTGACCATGTGTCTCTTCTGTCTTTCCCCCCCTTTTTGATTTGTCACCCTGTCCTTGTGTGCATTAACATCATCTGGCGGAGGAGCAGTGGCACCGGAGCAGGAGGGAGCTGCATCCCACATGGCCCTGGAGGGTGAAGTAACGGAGTCTGAAGGCACCAGTGGGACGGAGGGCGAGAGGAGCTCCACGACGGGGACAGGAGCAGACACCAGCAACAGCGACACCTTCTCTGATGGGAGCTCCATTGCGGTGAAGGGCATCTCTGTGCCCACCGCAACAACAGGTACAGCTGCCACTCCCCCTACCAGTACCGCCCTCCCAGCAGCCCCTCAGCGTGGTTCCTGTGCCCGCTCACCCAGGAGGGTGGGCATCTCCTTCACCCCAGGCACCTCAGGCCCTGCCCCAGTCAGCCCTGCTGCCCCCAGTGAGGAGGCTATTGACCTCCTGAGATCCCTCACCTTTGGGCAATCAACCATTTTGAATGCCATCCAGGGTGTCGAGAGGTATTTGCAGCAAACAAATGCATACCTGGAGGGCATTCATTCTGGTGTGGCAGCCCAACAGAGAGCATTTCAGGCTCTGGCCTCCGCACTGATGGCAGTCATTGTCCCTGTGTCCAGCCTCCCCCCTCCAACTTCCACTACCCAGACCCAATCCCCTCTACCTCAGCCTATCCCAAGCACGCCATCAGGACAGCATGCACACTCATCAACACACAAGAGTGGACATGGCAAACATAAGCACCACACAACCCACAAGCACTCACATAAGCACCATCCCCATGCAGACACACCAAATCAACTGCCTCCACTGTGTCTCCCTCCTCCATGGCGTCCTCCTCCCTCCTAGTCTCGTCTCCACTCACACCTGCATGCACTACATCCCCAGCCACTACCTCCATCACCAGCACACCCATCACCACACACCGCTCACGTGCAATCACCACCCCCACTACCGTTCACACGTCCCCTGTGTCCTCTCCCTGTGTGTCTGTGAGCCCTCCTCCCAAAGTACACAAACGCTGGCACACACGCACTCAACAGCCATCCACCTCACAACAGCCTCCAGCCCATGCACCTTTACCCAAACTCAGCAGACATACACCTCCTACAACCACTACCTCTTCCTCCACTCCCAAACCCCCTCCATCTTCCTGTCCCAGTGTGTCTAAAAAACTTTTCCTCACTAATATTGACCTCTTCCCTAAACCTCCCCCCGTTCTTCCTCTAGGGCCAGGCTGTCCAGGTCCCAGCCCAGCACCTCAGCCACCAAATCATCCAGCACAGTGGCCTCAGCAAGTCCGGTCACATCGCGGGCGGCACCCATCAGGGCTGCCATTGTGCCACCTTGCGAGGCCAAGGAGCAGGCCATTCCGCCACCTGCCAAAGTGAAGAAGGTGCCCACATGCCGGAGGGAGAAGCCACACCTACCACCAAGCAAGGTCTCCTCCAAGCCAAAAGGGGACAGTGGCAAGGCACCAGCAGCGACATCAGAGGTGGGGAAGGGACACAAGCCGAAGAGCAGGTCAGGACAGGGCACTGAGGCTCCAGCTGAGGGACCAGAGTCACCCCTTCTGTCAACAAGGACATCAACCTGTACAGCGGTGGACACCGCCACCTGCACCAGCACCGCCACATGCACGTCTGCTGCCTCAGCAACAGTCCCCAGCATCATCCCCAGTGGGCATGCACCACCGCCAGCACCTCCGCCACAGACTCCGCCGCAACCACCGCCACCAGCCCCGTGACGTGCTCAGACAGTGCCACTACAGCTGACATGGCAATCATCCCCAGTGGGCAGCCGTCCGAGGCTGCAGGAGATGTCTTGCTGCGTCCCTCAACAGGTGCAGACACATGCACCACCGCCAGCACTTCCGCCACAGACACCGCCGCAAACACCGCCACCAGCCCCGCGACGTGCTCAGACAGTTCCACCACAGCTGACATGGCAATCATCCCCAGTGGGCAGCCTTCCCAGGCTGTACTGGACATCCTGGACCTGCCCAGCGTACATGAGGCATGACTCCCAGCACTGTTTGTACCTGCATGTGTCAGGCGAAGTCGCAGCAGGGTGGAGTGTGTCTCCGCCTCCATGGAGTATCAAGCTACCTATTTTCAGGCAATCTCATAGCACACACACCCAGGTGAGGGAATGGGACCTGACACACTGCATGTGAAGCACTCTGGGCACAAAGCCCCCTCCAGAACCAGTGGAGATTCACATCCACTACCCCATTCCCTAGCAAGATGAAGCACTCTGGGCACAAAGCCCCCTCCAGAACCAGTGGAGAACAGCATCCACTACCTCAGTCCTTGGCAGGATGAAGCTGTATATACTGATATTTGAATTTCGCCTATCTGATATTTCTATGATTACACTTGTTACAATCATTTCATTTTGTCCTTGCGTTCTTCCAGGAGGTGACGGGGAGTATATGTAATGTTGCTGCATTTATTTGTGTGTATGGTGTTGTGGGTGAGGGTGGGGGTGGGGGTGTTGCGTGTGTGTGTCACTCTCTTTTCCCTCCCCCCTCTCCTGTGTGCTAGATGCAGTACTCACCATGGTCGCCACCGGCGTCTTTGGTGCTTGTGATAGAAAAGGAGGTAAACCAACATTGGTAACACCTATAACTCGGGCTCATTGGCGTCCTGGTTCCTCGTTGGGTGTTGAGAGGTGAGTGGTTTCTATTCCAAGTCCTGTTTCCGCCGTGCTTTTGATGTCGTTGGTACCGCCCCAGAAAAGCTGGCGGATTGGCGCCTTGTAATAGTGTGGGCGGTACATTGTCTTCCGCTTGTCTGTTGGTGGTTACCGCTGTGGTGTTTGTTTCTACCGCTGTGGCAGTCGGAGTGTTAAAGTGGCTGTCTATGTTGGCGGTTTCCGCCATGGTCGTGATTCAATTTCTTTTCCGCCGTCCTGTTGCCGGTATTACCGCTGCTTTAACACCAACCGCCAGGGTGGTAATGAGGGCCAGAGTCTCAAAATGAACTCTTCTATCCATTGGGAGCCAGTGCAGGGCCGCCAATGCAGTCTTAGTTGTTTGATGTTTGGGTATTTTTAAAATAATGCGTGCTGCAGTGTTTTGTATGACCTGAATTCTTTTCAAAACTACTTTACGGCTTCAGGGATATAAAGAGTTGCCATAGGCAAGCCGAGAAATTATCAAGCCTTGCACCACCACTCTATGGGCCTCATTACGAACCTGGCGGTCTTATGACCGCCAGGGCCACGGTGGCAGTCGGACTGCCGCCAATGTGGACGTCCGACAGCCACATTACTACTGTGGCGGTTGTGCCACAGTTGGACCTCCAGCACCTCCAGGATGTGACTCCATGTCGGTCTGGTGGTGCTGGCTGTCCTAATCCTCCAGGGATGCGCTGCATGCAGCACTACACTGTGGATTACGAGTCCCTTCTCTGCCGGCGATTACATGATGGTAGCCCTGCCATGTAAAGGCTGGCAGAGATGGAGTGCAGGGTGCCCCATGGGGGCCCCTGCACCATCCATCCACTTGGCATGGGCAGTGCAGGGGCCCCGCTGGCCAGCATCATCACGATTTTCACTGTCTACTTTGTGCTGGTGCACCCTACGCAATACAGCATTACCACCGGCTCTATTACGAGCTGGTGTCAATGTTGTTGGCCGTTTCCTGCTGGGCCATCAGGAAACTCTTAATGGGGCCTGCCGGAAGGGGACAGCACAGGCGGTAACCTGACTGTGGAGGTTTGGCAGACGGCCTTTTCCATCCACCAAACTCAAAATGACCCCCAATGACTTGGATCTTTTACCACCTATCATCTCCTCTGTCTTATCTCCATTAAGTTTTAAACTACTAGCTGCCATCCCTTCCACTACCTGTTTAAGATAGGAATCGTGGTGAGACAAAGGGCCTCATTCTGAGGCAGGAGGGCGGCGGTAGCCGCCCGCCTGGCGGGAACCGCCATATGGCCGCTCCGCGGTCGAAAGACCGCGGAGGCCATTCTGGCTTTCCCGCTGGGCTGGCGGGCGACCGCCAGAAGGCTGCCCGCCAGCCCAGCGGGAAACCCCCTTCCCACGAGGATGCCGGCTCCGAATGGAGCTGGCGGAGTGGGAAGGTGCGACGGGTGCAGTTGCACCCGTCGCAAATTTCAGTGTCTGCTAAGCAGACACTGAAATTCTTTGTGGGGCCCTCTTACGGGGGCCCCTGCAGTGCCCATGCCATTGGCATGGGCACTGCAGGGGCCCCCAGGGGCCCGACGACACCCCATACTGCCATCCTGTTCCTGGCGGGCGAACCGCCAGGAACAGGATGGCGGTATGGGGTGTTGGAATCCCCATGGCGGCGCAGCAAGCTGCGCCACCATGGAGGATTCATGAGGGCAGCGGAAAACCGGCGGGAGACCGCCGGTTTTCCTGTTCTGACCGCGGCCAAACCGCCGCGGTCAGAATGCCCTGCGGGGCACCGCCAGCCTGTTGGCGGTGCTCCCGCCGACCCCGGCGGTCCTTGACCGCCGGGGTCGGAATGACCCCCAAAGTCATTTCTGTTTGATCTGACAGACTAATAATAATTTAGGTGTCGTCCACATAGGAGATTGAGGTCATACCATAAGATTTTAAAATCTCAGCTAAAGGGGTGACATAAAAATTGAAAAGTGTGGGGCCAAGCATTGTGGGACACCACATTTAACGGAGAAACTGTTGGATTGCTTGTCTTCTTCTTGTAAAGAAAAGAAATAAGTATTTTCACAGCAGTGCCCCCAATGTCCACTTCAGCTAGCCTCTTGATCAGTGTAGAGTGAGATACACTGCACTTACATCAAGCAAGATCAAGACTGCGGTGTCAGTGGTACCCAAAATTTCCTGTTCTTCGGTGGCAGCTGGGAGTGCAGTCTCAGTACTAATTCCTGTTCTAGAGACAGTTTGAGTGGGATGTAGGATTCCGTTGGTCTCTGAGAACAAAGAAAGATGTTTATTTACGAATCTCTCTAGGACTTTACATGGCCCTGGTAAGAGGGAAGTTGAACCGTAGTTCGGACACAATAATGGGTCGACAGTCAATTTTTTCAGCTGTGGTCTGATTATGGCATGTATCCACAAAGGTGGGACTTCTACAGTTTCTAGTGACTTATTGAACCTATTAGTCAAAATGGTGGTGACAAAATGTCAGGGGGTGCTGGGTCTTGATGGGAGCTTGATTTGAAAGATGATAAAATTATTTGAGTATCTTCAATCGTCATCTCATGGAAATTCCTCATCTTTTCATTTCCCAATTCTAAGAAAGTGAAAGTCTCCTCATGTTCTCCTATAGTATGGAGGATATTATTGTCCTTTTCTAAAAAGAAATTGGCCAATTGATTGCAGTGTGTTTCAGAGGGAGGTGGACTGCCGTTCGTATTGGGGGGATGCATTAAACTATTCACTAGGTGTCAAACTTTAATGGAGTTTTGTATTTTGTTAGCAAAGTAGTTAACTTTTGCTTCCCTGATAGCATAGTGATACCTCTTAAAAGCTTTTTTATAATTATTTTTACTTCTGTTATCATAGCTTTTTCTCCATACCCTTTCTGCTCGTTTATAGTTTTTTTTTTTAATCCCTTGAGCTCACTAGAAATCCAGGGTACTTTCCCTCTTTGCAAGCAGATTTTTGTTGTTTCAGGAGATTGGCGGCATTCAGGATCCATGTTGTACAACTATTATATTTGTTAGTTATGTCACTACACATTACAGGAGTAGAATTGGAGAACATATTTTGTCCATTATTTTTGTAACAAATTTTGGTAAATTCTGACAAAATCTAAGATTGGTATGTGCTCTGTGTCTGTATTTATAGTCAGCTGGAATGCAATTATTTTATGGTCAGACCACAATATTACTAAGGGTTTTCCAATGAGAAGATCAGCCATATTAGAAAAGATGGGATCAAGTAGATGCCCTTAATTATGAGTAAGGCCATTGGCCTGCACTGTTAATTGGACTGCCTCTTGCTCTATTAAAAATTACTGATTGTTTCACAGTTCTTGTTTTCCAGATGGAGAATGAGTTCTCGTAAAACCAAAAAATTGGCTGTGGTAAGACTGTATTCTGCCATCACCTCTGGGTGTGCTTGCATAAATTATATTGAGGATCCTGGTGGTGGGTAAATAAGTAATCCTAAAAAGTAAAAATTAACACTAATTCAAAAGAGAATAGAAGCCCTTCACATCCAACAAGTGGTATTGGGTTAGTTTTTTCTTTCATCCTTCTTTGTGTATGATTGTGACCCCGCTTCCTTCCTTTTCTCTCCCTTCTTGCGTTAGCATATCCCTGTGGGAGTGTCATATCTTTGTCGGGAATGGCATCTTTCTGAAGCAATTTTCAATAAGGAATAAGGGTTCTGATTGATTTTCCTCTACAACATAAATAACTCTAAACTATGTTTAGACAGGGATCTGCAACTAAGCAAAAACTTCTGCCAGTGCAGACTTTTTGATTCCCCCCTTGAGGGAGGGTCAATGGTTACCATGTACTTTACTCCTGCTGGGTTCCATTTACAATTTTCACATTTCTTTTTTCAATTATCAGGGTTAAGTTTATGCCAGCAAATCTTACCTTCTGTTAGGTTAAATGCTTGTAATGCCTCAGCAGAATAACTAATCCTCCTTCTGTTTGGTTTACATCGGACAGCTGTTCTGGCCCCTGGTCCGGTACAGGTGTGGCTGGGCACAGATGGGCTTGCCTTTGGTGATCCTTCAGCATGCCAGAGGCACACCCGCTGTGTGCGTCTGCCTCGCATCCAAGCACCAGAGCTTATTAAATAGTCAGGCAGGATGATTGTGAAGAGAGAAACAAAACAACTAGCACGCCAACCAAGATTGCGGCTGCAAGTGGAAACAGATGAGGCACTCAACATATCCAAACCTGATTTTGCATAAGGACAAAACGGAGGTCTTTCTTGACCAGTTGCTGGTGTGGAAATTTCCCTACAAAAGGCACTGTAGGCAGACTATGAGTTAATCACCCCCACATACGTCTCTCAAGAAAAGTGTTATAGGAAAGTCCTCCTTTTTCCCCCGGTCACCCCCAAACATTTTTGGACAGGTACTGGTGGTTACTGACTCTTGGCTGTGCCCTGGGTACTGCTTACCAGTCCTAGGGCCAGTGCTCTGTGCAAAGTGCAAATGCAAATTAGGCTAATTATAATTGGCAAAAGTGACCTACCTATAAGTCCCTAGTATATAGTAGGGCATGGGGCTTAGGGACCCCAGCATAGGTAGTGCCCCCATAGGTGCACTGCTGAGGTGCCCAGTGTCATTTTAAAGGCAGGCCTGCCTTGATGGTTGCTTTAAAATTAAAGTTACATGCAAATTCGACTTTGGAATTAAAAGTAGTTCTGAAGTCTTAAACTACCTTATATTTACATATAAGTCACTTCTAAGGTGTGCCCTATGTGCTCCTCAGGCTTGGTGCCATGTAACTATAAGCAGGGACCTTATAAAAATAGTTTAATAAGCCCTGGTGAGGTAAAATAGCCAAATTTGTTTTTCCCTCATTGTAGTGAATGGCCTCCGTAGGATAGAATGGGGAGACTTTATTTTAATTTTTAAAGTCCCCTTAAGTAATGGATACCAAGAGTTTGGTATCAAATTAATTGTTATAATAAATCCCACAACTTCCAGTTGTGGGATTTAATATAACTTGTTCAGGCATGGAGTTTTAAACTTTTCCTGAAAAGTTGCCAATTTCAGCTCTGCATTATTTTTGCTGCTTTGCTCTGATTGGCCAGCCTCTGGCAGCCTGGCCAGGCTGCCTTGATGAGGTTTGAAGTGGCCTGGCTTCACACAAAGAGATGTGCCTGTGGGAGGGAATTTCCCCTCAGCAGATGGTGAGGCAGGAAGGGGAGGGCTGCCAAACTGGTCTTCTAAGGCAGAGACGGACATTTGGAGCACTCCACCAACACCCCCACACCCTGCAACCCCAGACAACTAGGTGCCCCCTTGATTAGATTAGGAGAGGGCAGGAGAGGGGTGTGTTTATGATTTTTAGCCACACCAGTGGGTGAGCTCAGCCAGATGTAACCCCAAAAATCAGATTCAGCCATGATGGATTTTTGAAGAATGTTGCCTCCTGGGATTGATTTTTGCCACACCTCCTAGGAAGTGGTCATCACAGGGGGAAGGACCCTGCACCTGATTGGAGAATCAGGACCCCCCTGTTTTTCACCCATGAGCAAGGATAAAACTGGCAGACCTGCACCCACACCTCAGTTTCCTACCACATCCCTACCAGGAAGAACTACAGAAGAAGAAGGACTGCCCTGCTGGATCCCTGGCAGGTACCTGGAACCTGCACTCAGAAGGACTGCACCAGCTGCACACTTGGGCTTCACCACAAGAAGGACTTTGCCTGGCTTCAACTGGTTCAAGGAGGGACTCCCTGTTTGCTACAGGTGAAAAATTGCTAACCAGAGTCCCCTGCACCACCTCCTGAAGAAATCAACCAGCTGACCACTGCCCAGTGGCCAAAAAGGAGTTTGCACCAGGTGCATGCTGGGAGTTGTAGTCCGCACCCCCAAGGATCATCTCAGAGCTTCTGGACCCTTGGGGTGAGCTGTGGACCCCACAAGAACCTTAAAAGAACATCTGGTAGAAGCCCCAGAAGTTTGGAGAAGTTTGGAGAACTTTTGAAAAAAACCTCCATAGAGGGACCGGCCCATCGTGGCAACTCTAGCCGGCTTGCCTCAACCGTGACCTGGCCTGATTTGCAGGTTCATCCCGGCAAAGAAAATCTCCAAAAAAGAGAGTAAGTCCGAAGGTAAAAAGTTGACCGGGTCCTCCCAGCCAGCATATCCGAGGATGGGTCAAGGGAAGTCGGATCAAGATCCAGGTTTGCCCCGGTCGAAGGATTTTCACCTCGAAAAAGCGGCTAAGTCCAAAGGTAAAAATCTCCACCGAGGGCTCCCGCAACACGTATCCGGAGAAGAGTTCCAGGAGGTCGGATTGGACAAGCAGGTTCGTCCCGCTGAAGAAAATCTTCAGAAAAGAGACTAAGGGGGTCATTACAACATTGGCAGTAAAAGCCACTTACCGCCGTGCAGAAGACCACCAATTCACCGCCGCGGCCACGGAATTCCGCCACAGCTATTATGACACACATCTCGGAACCCGCCGAAATTCAGACACCCACACAACTCCGCCACACCAAAGGTCAGTGATAAACTGGCAAAAACAGATCCTCCACCGTCACGCCAACAGAAACACGCCCATGCTATTACGACCCACGAATCCACGCGGCGGTCTTTCAACCGTGGTATTCCATTGGCGATACACACCGCCGCGCTCAAAATACACACACATCTCCAAAACACCGCCACATTGGACAATTCGAATTACACACACCTGATACACATACAAACACCACTCCCACACACCCAACACAATATAAAACACATACCCACATCACCCACAAACCCCTACGACCAGGAATTTTGAGGAAGCCGAGAGACAGAGAGCACAGCAATTGAGAAACCCACCACACAGAGGCACACAACACCATCACCCATACAACATTCCACGCACAAAACACCACACACCACTACACATCACCACACACATCAACACTTACCCACCCCACACATCATCACCACCACCCCATGTCACGCCAAAGACACCCCAGGTTTTCTGAGGAGGAGCTCAGGGTCATGATGGAGGAAATCCTATGGGTAGAGCCACAGCTATTTGGCTCACAGGTGCAGCACACCTCCATAGCCAGGAAGATGGAGCTATGGCGCAGAATCGTGGACAGGGTCAACGCTGTGGGACAGCATCCAAGAAATCGGGAGGACATCAGGAAGAGGTGGTACGACCTACGGGGAAGGTGCGTTCCGTGATATCCAGGCACAACATCACGGCACAACGGACTGGCGGCGGACCCCCACCTCCTCCCCCACAACTAACAACATGGGAGGAGCAGGTCTTGACCATTATTCATCCTGAGGGCCTCAGAGGAGTCGGTGTAGGAATGGACACTGGTAAGTCTAATCTTAACTATCATATCCCCCACCCTACCTGCATGCTATCACACACCCCCACCCTCACCCCCTCCCCTATCACTACAACTCCTCATTAATGTACAAATAACACAAACCACACATCCCAACACCAAGCCCTGCATGACACAACTAAGCATGGTCACCCCTCACTAAAGAATGCCCACTGCACATACCCAGAACAACCCCCTAACCATCATCACACAAACCCCCACACAGGAATGCTTGCACTGGGGTACACGCACACCCACCCATTGCACACCATTACACACACACATACAATAATCATGCTCTTATATCCCTGCAGGACCACTACCCAACGTCACCACACAGGAGGGTCCAGACATCTCCACTCCACCCACAGAAGAGGCCCACAGTGACGACAGAAGCTCTGGCCTACTGGATCCTGATGACCAGTCCGGACGATCGTGGGCCTCGGGACAGTCGGTTCCCCTTGCACAGGCACAGCCCAACACTGACCTTCCACCCTCTGGTAACACCAGCACAGCACCCACCCAGCGGGCCCATACCTCCGTACCCAGGACACGTCAATCAGCGGTGTGTCCACCACTACAGGGAACCCAGGATAACCCACCACCCCAACAACAACAGGGACCCGGGGGCAGTTGTAGTGGGCACACGGTCTAGGGGACGGAGGCACAGGAACACAGGGGAACTGGGAGGGCTGCTGTGCGACAGGGGGCGGACAGGCCAAGGGAACCCACCCTCCACGAGGCCATCTCCTCCATCATGGGAGCATACCACCACTCCCAGGAGACGATGTCAACGGTCCTGGCCAAATTTCAGGAGACCCAGCGCCTGCAGGACTAACATTATTTGGGGTTCAGGGAGGAGCTCAGAACCATCAGCTCCACCCTGGGCACCATCGTAGGGGTGCTGAAGGACATACAAAAGACCATGAGGGACACCGTGGCACTCCAAGGGGCCCCTGACACTAGCACGGACGATGAACTGCCCACCACCTCCGCCGGCGCAAGTGGACAGGACGCCCCGCCACAGGACCACCACACCAGCACCCCACCTCCTGCAGATGGAGAACCACCCCGCAAGCGGTCCCTGAGATCCAGGAACAGGACAGAGCAAGATGGCAAGACCCCTGCCAGGAAATGAGACCACCCTGATTGTCATCCCACTGTCCCACTTTGTTACCCTGTCCATAATTAAACTGCCCCAGCTCCACTTCCTATGCCCATATGGGCAGTGCACCTGTGTGACTGCTACTAAATGACAGACAGGATAGAGGTAAAAGTGTGAAAGTGAATGTGATAGTAAAATTAAATGTTCTCACCTGTGTGTCACTGGAAATATTGCTGTATGACTGACTCCCTGTTGTCTATGTCTTCTTCCTCAGCTTCCTCCTCATCACTGTCCACAGGCTCCACAGCTGCAACAACACCGCCATCTGGACCATCCTCCTGCAGAAAAGGCACTTGGCGTCGCAAAGCAAGATTGTGAAGCATCGAGCAGGCGATGATGATCTGGCACACCTTCCTTGGTGAGTAGAATAGGGAACCACCTGTCATATGGAGGCACCTGAACCTGGCCTTCAGGAGGCCGAAGGTGCGTTCGATCACCCTCCTAGTCTACCCATGGGCCTCATTGTAGCGTTCCTCTGCCCTGGGATTCCTCACTGGGGTCAGTAGCCATGACAGGTTAGGGTAACCAGAGTCCCCTAATAGCCACACACGGTGCCTCTGCAATTGACCCATCACATATGGGATACTGCTATTCTGCAGGATGTAGGCGTCATGCACTGAGCCAGGGAACATAGCATTTACCTTGGAGATGTACTGGTCTGCCAAACATACCATCTGTACATTCATCGAATGATAACTCTTCCGGTTCCTGTACACCTGTTCACTCCTCTGGGGGGGGACCAGAGCTACATGGGTCCCATCAATAGCACCTATGACGTTGGCGATATGTCCAAGGGCATAGAAGTCACCTTTAACAGTAGCCAAATCCTCCACCTGAGGGAAAATGATATAGCTCCTTACGTGTTTCAGCAGGGCAGACAACACTCTGGACAACACGTTGGAAAACATAGGCTGGGACATCCCTGATGCCATGGCCACTGTTGTCTGAAAAGACCCACTTGCAAGCAAATGGAGCACTGACAGCACCTGCACGTCAGAGGGGATTCCAGTGGGATGGCGGATTGGTGGCATCAGGTCTGGCTCCAACTGGGTACATAGTTCCTGGATAGTGGCACGGTCAAACCTGCAGGTGATGATCAAATGTCGCTCCTCCATTGTCAACAGGTCCACCAGCGGTCGGTACACCGGAGGATTCTGCCATTTTCTCAAATGTCCCAGCTGACGGTGCCTAGGAAGGACAACAGCGACCACAGAGTCAACAAATTTCCAGGTATGTACCCACAGATACAAAGAACACTACACAAAGCACAAAACTGTTCCTGTATGTGTGTTGAGTGTAGGCCTAGGTAGGTGTGACGCAGTAGTAAATGAAGCCATGTGGGCCCCTGAAATGGCGGCTGCCTGACCTCTAAACTGGTACAATGGGATGTGAGGTATCTGCGCTGGTGTAGTACACCGTCGTGGTAGGCGGTCGTAGACCGCGGCACAATGCTGCATTGGTTAACATTGGACCCTATGGGTCCCAGGAGCCAATGATGAAGTGCGCCGGCGGTGATGACACGCACCGCCGCGGACATCACCGCTGCAGACGTGACCGCCATTTTCTATCTGTTCAATCACTTGATACCTGATCTTCGACAGGAGAGGACCTACACTGCAAGTGCTGCTGTGACCTCGGTCTGGAAGAGACAATGGCTGCTGCGTGTGGGGAAAGGGCCCCTGCCTTCACTGCTCAGGAGTTGGAAAAGCTAGTAGACGGGGTCCTCCCCCAGTTCACACTACTCTACGGTCCTCCAGACCAACAGGTAAGTACACAGGGAGCACGTTGAATGGGCTATGCCTGGGTGGAGAGGGCTGGCTGTGAGTTGGAAGGGGGCAGAGTTCAGGGAACATGAAGGAGTGTGAATGCTTGTGCCAAATGGCAAGGGTAGGGATGGGGGCCACTCACATCAACGGTGCAATTGGTAATGACTTCTCTTCTTCCCCTGTGCTTGTCATGTAGGTCAGCGCCCACCAGAAGAAGGAAATTTGGCGTGCCATCGCCAAGGACATCTGGCCCCTGGGGGTCCACCAGAGACGGGGCACCCACTTCCGGAAAAGATGAGAGGACATTCGCCGCTGGAGCAAGAAGACGGCGGAGGCTCAGCTGGGGATGGCCTCCCAATGTGGGAGGGGTGCCCGTCGCACCATGACCCCCCCCCGATGTTCCGGATCCTGGCGGTGGCCTACCCGGAGTTGGAGGGGCGCTTGAGGGCATCACAGCAGACACAAGGGGGTGAGTACACTCTCATTCTGGGGACTTTGCGTGCAGTGGAGGGGTCTGGGTGGGGGAGGAGGGCTGTGGGTTTCCCTAGGCCAGGGCGAGTTACGTAGGCTAGGCCCTTCCGTAATGCAGGCCATGTGGCACTCCACCCCACCTCTGTAGAGTTCCAAGTACAGGTATACATGCCCCTGTGGCATCTATGTGTGCAGATGTCCACCATAGCCACATAGGCCAGATCCCAGGAATTGCATCTGTAGAGGCCAAGAGCACGGCGTAGTGCAGGGGGATGCTGTGTCTGTATTGTCCGCCAACGGTAGCTGTAAGCCATGCACTCAACCTGTCTTTCTTCTGTCGTTCCCCCCCCCCCTTTTTGTTTTCTCCCGGTTCTTTTGTGCATCAGCATCATCAGGCGGAGTTACAGTGGCACCGGAGCACGGGGGAGCTGCATCCCACATGGCCATGGAGGGCCACACCACAGACTCTGAATACACCAGTGGGACGGAGGGCGAGGGGAGCTTCACGTCGGGCACAGGATCACCAATCAGCGACACGGACTCGTCCGCCGATGGGAGCTCCCTTGTGGTGGCGGCACCATCTGTGCCCCCCACTTCTACAGGTACAGCCGCCAATTCCCCTACCAGCACCGCCCTCCCAGCAGCCCCTCAGCGTTCGCCCCGTGCCCGCTCACCCAGGAGGGTGGGCATCACCTTCGCCCCAGGCACCTAAGCCCCTGCCCCTGTCACCCCTGCTGCCCTCAGTGAGGAGGCCATTGACCTCCTCAGGTCACTCACTGTTGGGCAGTACACCATTGTGAATGCCATCCAGGGTGTAGAAAGGGAGTTGCAACACAGTAATGCATTCCTGGAGGGCATTCATTCTGGTCAGGCTGCCCTTCATTGAACCTTGCAATCTCTGGCCTCAGCACTGATGGCAGCCATTGTCCCTGTGTCTAGCCTCCCCCCTCCAACTTCCTCCACCCAGACCCAATCCCCTGTACCCCAGCCTATCCCAAGCACACCATCAGACAAGCATGCATACACCTCAACACATACAAGTAGCTCAGGCAAACATAGGCACCACACAACCCACAGGCACTCACAAAAGAATCACCCACATACAGACACAGCAACATCTACTGCCTCCACTGTGTCCCCCTCCTCGTCATCTCCCTCTTCCCTTCCAGTGTTGTCTACACTCTCACCTGCATGTACTACATCTACAGGCACTTGGACTCGCACCAGAACACCCAGAACCACACCCCGCTCACCTGCACTCACCACCCCCACTACCATTTACACGTCCCCTGTGTCCACTCCCAGTGTGTCTGTGACGCCCCCTCCCAAAGTACACAAACGCGGCCACTCACACCCAACATGCATCCACCTAACGACAGCCTCTAGTACCTGCACCTGCACCCAAATCACCTAAAGTTACACCTCCTACAACCACCTCCTCTTCCTCCACTCCCAGACCCCCTCCAGCTACCCATCCCACTCTTCATCAGCAACTCTTCCTCAGCAACGTTGACCTCTTTGCCCCCACCCCCACCCCCACCCCTCCAATTGATAGGTCCTGTAGTAGCACCTCAGCCAAAAAAAGTCCAGTACCAGTGGTGCGTGTCAAAGGTGTGTGGAGTGCACCGGCCACCAGGGCAGCCAGTGTGACACGGAGCCAAAGCAATGCCAATCCACCCACTGTAAAGCACCTCAAGGCGGAAAGTGGCCGACGGGACAGGGTGAAGACTCCTGGCGGAAAACCTGCTCACAAGGTTCCCAGGGGGAGTGCCGAGTCAGCTGTGACTCCTCCAAAGATGGTGAAGGGCCAGAGGAAGTCTGCACAGTCTGGGAAGAGCAGCACGGCGGAGAAGGGCGCCATCCTCCCCGGCGGCCGGGACACCACCGCCAGCACTGTCGTCACTGGTCCTGAGACCACCGCCAGAGTCATTGCCCAGGAGGGCAGCACAATCGTCACTGGTCAGGAAACCACCACCAGGGTTATTGCCCAGGAGGGCAGCAGTATCGTCACTGGTCAGGAGACCACCGCCGGAGTCAGTGCCCAGGAGGGCAGCAGTATCGTCACTGGTCAGGAGACCACCGCCGGAGTCATTGCCCAGGAGGGCATCAGTATCGTCACTGGTCAGGAGACCACCGCCAGAGTCATTGCCCAGGAGGGCAGCAGTATCGTTACTGGTCAGGAGACCACCGCCGGAGGCAGTGCCCAGGAGGGCCCCGGCAGCCACAGCCCTGCTGGCCAATGAGGGACCGTCATGCCACACACCAATGCACAGGTCAGAAACCGCCATGGCAAAGCACCGCTGAACAGGTCAGAGACAGCAAAGGCAAGCACCGCTGATCAGGGAAAAGACAGCCATGGTGAAGACCGCTGAACAGGGCAAAGACCGCCATGGTGAAGACCGCTGAACAGGGCAAAGCACCGCTGAACATGTCAGAGGCAGCAAAGGCAAGCACCGCTGAACAGGGCAAAGCACAGCTGAACAGGTCAGAGACCGCCATGGCAAAGCACTGCTGAACAGGGCAAAGACCGCCATTGTGAAGACCGCTGAAAAGGGCAAAGCACCGCTGAACAGGGCAAAGCACCGCTGAACAGGTCAGAGACCGCCATGGCAAAGCACTGCTGAACAGGGAAAAGACCGCCATGGTGAAGACCGCTGAACAGGTCAGAGGCAGCAAAGGCAAGCACCGCTGAACAGGGCAAAGACCGCCATGGTGAAGACCGCTGAACACGGCAAAGCACCGCCAAATCAAGCATCGTTAGCCCATGTGCAGCTGGGACAGTGACGGAACTGGGACGGTTACGGGGAGCATGATGCACTCTGGGCACCATTCCCCCTCCAGAACCAGTGGAGACCTGCATCCACTCTGTCTGTCCTTAACAGGATGAAGCACTCTGGGCACCAGTCCCCCTCCAGAACCAGTGGAGACCTGCATCCACTACCTCTGTCCTTAACAGGTTGAAGCACTCTGGGCACCAGTCCCCCTCCTGAACCAGTGGAGACCTGCATCCACTTGAGAGACTGTGGCTTTGTACTCCCCAGGATGGTACAGTGGGCAAACCACCCACTGAAGAGACTTGAGAGACTGTGGCTTTGCACTCCACAGGATGTAACAGTGGGCAATCCACCCACTGTAGAGACTTGAGAGACTGTGGCTTTGCACTCCCCAGGATGTAACAGTGGGCAAACCACCCACTGTCGAGACTTGAGAGACTGTGGCTTTGCACTCCCCAGGATGTAACAGTGGGCAAACCACCCACTGTAGAGACTTGTGAGACTGTGGCTTTGCACTCCCCAGGATACATCAATGGGCATGGAGCCCCATCGTGGATCTGGCGTGGTGCTGTAATCTGGCTGAGGTGCCCCCCCCTTCCCTTCCCCCTGAGGTTCCTGTTGTATTTCTATCTGATGCCCCTGCAGTGTTCTCTCCGTTTGTGGACAGGTATCTAATGTGGGCCTCGCCCATGCATTTTGGGCCCAGTGGTGCACGGACTTTGATATGTGCATACCTGCACTACTTCTCGTGATGTATAAAATGTTGATTATGTATATATATCTGTATATAATTGGTAACTGTATTTTGATACATTACAATGTTTGAACTGATTTCTTTTTGTCTTTGCATTCTTCCGGGGGGGGGTTGTGGGTTGTTACTGTGATGTTTGGAAATGCATTGGTGTGTGTGTTGTAATGTGCGAGGGTGGGGTTTTTGCGTGTGTGTGTCCCTGACTTTTGACTCCCCCCTCCCCTATGTCGTAGGTGCAGTACTCACCGTTGTCTTCGGCGCTGCCATTGCTGGTGTTCGTAGACAAGCAGGAAGACAAGGGCAGGGAGTATTTGTAGTTAGGGCTACATGGTGTCCTCCTTCCTCGTGGAGTGTGTTAAGGTGAGCGTTTTCCCATTTCAAAAGCTGTTTCCGCCGTGTTTTTATCCACGGTGAATCCGCCCCGGAAAAGATGGCGGATTGGCGGGTTGTAATACTGTGGGCGGTATATTGTCTTCTGCCTGTCTGTTGGCAGTGTCCGCCGCGCTGCTTGTCAGTACCGCCGTGGCAGTCGGAGCGTTAAAGTGGCTGTCTTTGTTGGCGGTTTCCGCCACGGTCATAATTCCCTTTATTTTTTCGCCGGCCTGTTTGCGGTATTACCGCAGCTTTAACACCGTCCGCCAGGGTTGTAATGACCCCCTACGTCCGAAGGTAAACTTTTGACCGAGGCCTCCCGCGAGCTGTAGCCGAGCAGGGCTCCATCGCGGTCGGCCCTAAACTTTGACTTTGCCCCGGTCGAGGTGCAACTAGATGACCCGATTGGTGCTTTTTGTTTCTAGGTGCTAAAAAAACAATAATTCTTTAAAAATTCATATCTCCGGTTCCCCTTATCCGATTTTATTTGTTTGTGCGTCATTTTTAAGATAAAAATATAATCTATTTTTTATAAATTGTTTTTGGATTTTTAAACTGTTTCCAGTGTTTTATTTAATTACTGTTTTGTGATATTTGAATGCTTTACACTCTGTCTCCTAAATTAAGCCTTGACGCTCGTTGCCAAGCTACTAAGGGTTGAGCTGGGTTTAATTTACTACATTCACAAACAAGCTATTCCATTGTATTTAATGAAGCTCTCAACATTTCAGTGTTCTAATGGATAGTATACGCTGCTACGGTGGGCTACAAGGTTACATTAGTATTTATGATATCACCTATTAATGGTCCCAATTATAAGTTAAGATATTATGTATTATGAGTCAGGCAGAGCAAAATCACTGAATGGCTTTATGTGTCAATTTTTTTTTACAGTTCTTCCCCGGTAAAAATCTTGCTCATTAAAAATGCATGTGGATATATATATTCAAATTTAGCACTCAGTAAAATCTCATATGATGAAATTAAAACTGCTATTATGAGTTGAGTGGGAACATCCTGACATGTGGAGTTAGCACCTATAACTACCTTTTTTCTCCAGAGCAAGTGATAAAGATACCTCATAGGTGAAATAAAGGCTAAATGTTAAACCACAGGTCAAAATTAATACAAATGCATATAATACATTTCATTTAAACACTTATAAAACAAAAACAAATCTATTTGTTTTTTTATTATTTTAGTATGAAGTCAGAATTTTCTTTAAAATAGATGTGCATATATGATTGAGGACTATAGTCAGTCATGCAAAACAATTTTTTTTTTTACTTATGAAAAGTAATACTTACAAGAAAAAATGTCTTCATTCATACAATCATATATTTATATGAAAGAATAAATGTAATGACTTTTTTTTAAAAAGTTAGAATTGCTCAATGACAAAGTTATTTGTTAAAATATTACTTTATAACTATACCAAGTGTACTACAGTTTCCTGGAATAAGGTATTAACACATTACATACATCAAAGGAAACAAGCTAATGTTGACAAAATATATAATTTATACACCACGCCTATCACAGTTATTAGGAGTCTTTCTTATAAGGACACATATGCAGCACTCTTTTTTGCAGAGATACTCTCTTTTCCTTGAATACTAGTCATAAGAGTAAACCTTTATCTAGACCTGATGGGAAGATCACTTTTGAAGTTGTGGAAGAGGTGTGTGGGGTCAATGGCTGCTTGTGTTGGTGTTTGGAGAATGGATATGGCTAAAATGACCCTCATGAAAGACACGAGAAGTTCCATCAGCAATCATGATTATGAATTCTCTTACTGCACACATCATTCACCTAGTGGCAAATTGAATTAACCCCTCTTTGGTGTCTCTGGAACTTTACTGTAAAGAAGCATGAGAATCCTTCATCAAAGCAATTCTTTATAAATGTTGACAAAAGTGGTGGTGACAGGTGGTGGAATTTCATCTGACAGAAGCTATATTACTTCATCTGCTGATGGGCACCCTTTAATTTTACCCCTTCCTTTGGCAGTCTCCTACTTTCATCTTCTTCCTCCTCCACACAGCTAACAAACTTTGAAGAATAGATGCCAACAAAAGTGGTCAGATAGTAGTGACTGTGCAGTTGTAGTTGTCTATCAAGTTTGATTAGTGGTCATTGTTCCAGAAACAAGCTAGCTGTGTTTTATTTTACCTGTTGCAGTGGCAGATTTTAATTGAAAGGTCATAGCCACAGTGCTTGAGATCACAGATGGTGTGGTTATTGGTTGACTAGTAGACACTGTTGTTGTAGCAATTGTGGCACACACTTCCTTGGCACTCTTTGAGCCTGATTACTAGTCTGGCGGTCACTAGACCACCAGACTCACGGTGGAGGTCAGGTCCGAAGCTGCTGTGGCGGTCCGACCACCACACTATGACCCAGGCAGTCAGACTGCCATGGTATCATTGTCTCTGCCGGGACGGTGATTCCGACGGGTTGACAGTGGGTGCAGGTTGCCATCAGCCAGGGTGGAGCTGCATGAAGCGTCGCCATGCTGAATACGACCTGGTACTCCACCAGCCTTTTTATGAAGGTGTCATTGCCATGAAAAGGCTGGTAGAGAACAGGTGCATGGGGCTTCAGGGGACACTGCACTGCCCATGAACTTGCCCCCCTGCCTAGCACTGTTGCAATGCTCACTGTCTTCTGTGCAAGGGTGCTGGTGCACCGTGAAGCAACATTGACACCGGCTCTATTGTGACCAAGCAACAGTGCTACCTCCACTTTCCCACTGGGCTGACAGGCAGAAACCTTGATTTCTGGCCAGTAGGAAAGTCGTAATTGGCCTGGCGGGGAGGTAGCCAGTATGGCGGCAACCTCCCCGTCGAAGGTTCAGCGGACAGGTCTTCCCATCTGTCGAACTTATAATGAGGCCCTTTGTCTTTGGGGGCTTTCCAGGTAGTAATGGTAGAAAGAGTATAGAGGGCTGTTAGACCTGTCATCCTTGGGGTAGTTTCCACAATCTTTTTTGCCTCTGCTTCCCATGTTTTGACTGTGGGCTGCACTCTGTTTTTGCTGATTTTGTTACTCTGGGCACATTACCATTGCAGACCAGTGCTAAAGTGCAAGTGTTCCCTGTGTAAATTGTATGTGTATTTGGCTTTTCCTTGATTGGCATATTTGATTTACTAATAAGTCCCCAATAAAGTGCGCTAAAGGTGCCCAGGGCCTGTGAATCGAATGCTACTAGTGGGCCTGCAGCACTTGTTGTGCCACCCACATGAGTAGCCCTGTTAACATGGCTAAGACCTATGACTGCAGTGTCTGCATGCGCAGTTTTTAAAATTCCAAATTCGACTTGGGAAGTGTACATACTTGCAAAACCCAAACCTTCCATTTCTACACATGTAAGGCACCCCTAAGGTGGGCCCTAGCTAGTCACATGAGCAGGGTGCAGTGTATGTGAAACGTAGCTGGTATGTAGCATCGCCAATAAATGCAAATTCTTAGATACGTGATTGAAGCAACAGCTGATTTTAGGGTAACCTAGTTGCAACATAATTTTCATACAACTAGATTTTGTCTGGTAAAAGCCCTGACTAAAGGTAAACCTCAATATCCCTAGAAATAAGATGAGCCAGCATTAATGCATGCCTCTTTGGATATATCTGTTGGTCAAACGTGAGGGTGAAAAATGCGGAGTAAACATTGATTTGAAATCTTGCATACTTGGCTGGAAAACTGTGAAACCATTCAGGAAGTGGTATGTAGATAACATACATGTGTATTTTTATTTGAGTCACTTGCAAATTTGTCTAACCTAGTTTTGTTTAAAGGAAAATCTGTACACAATTTCATGAATTGTATTGTTTGCTAAAAGATGACCTGTTTCATTCAGGCAAAGAAAAATAATTCTGAAACTCTTTGTAGTATTAAGGTGTTCCAATATTATCAGCGTGTGAGCATGCAGCTCCTGCTTCCTTTGGGTCAAACATTTTGTTATGTAAATGCCCTCACTGCCTGTGTTCACTTTCCAATTCAGTGACTCATGACTTCATCAAAGCATTCAATCAGTGTAACATTTCATATGTGATAAAGTACCCAGATCTTACATTCTTAGGATATTGCAGGTCACAAAGGAGTTGCATGAGCACAGAGAGGAATGAGGCATTTTGGTTAGTATTTTTAAAAGGTTACGGAACACTGAGGTGACTAGCTGTTTCCATATAATATACAGTAGGGGGTACTTTACGCCTTATATTTCATGGTCACAGCATCACTCTTCCCACAAACCACTTAAATCTTTGGTGTAATGTCCTTTCAAAGGAAACAACTAGGATGTATGCAGGAAGGAAGGATAAAAATAGGATCCTTTGTGCTAAATAAATTGTACCAAAAGCATTTAGTACCTTGTTGCAGGAAGATATTACATTTTTTTTAAATGTAAATCAGATTAAAAAAATACTGCAGCAGCATAAAGCAATGCGATGCAGTGCTACATAGGACTGACTTATAAAATGCAGATGCTCCCAAAATATGACTACTCAAAAAGATCAAAGAACACATGGTTTGTTGGGGAATGTCAGTCTCTCCGAAGGGAACCAAATAGACTTAGAACCAAAGCTCTCTCTGAAAAAGAAAGGAAATCTAAGCATGATCATAGCCACCTAAAAGGTTGTGCTGAAGCAAATATGCTAATTAGAAGATTATTAATGATATTTATGTGTTTTGATTAATGAAAAGTTCGTAGAAAAATTAATTGTGGAGAAAATAAAGTGTACGTTTGAAAATGTGCCCACAGGGCATGTCAGCCACTTATACAAGATTGTACTAATATAACTGAAATTGTGTGAATTAATGAAAATGTATAAGAAAAATGTAGCAATATATCATATTCAAATGTATAACCTATGTTTCATATTGATTTGTAGAGTTAACTTAGCCGTGACTAAGGCCTATCCTTTTTCCAGGCCTCACAAGAAAGGCTGAAACACTAACGCACTGTGCAGAAGCAAATAGATGACTTGACCCTGAATTACCCGATGTTAAAGTTGCTTAGCTAGAATTTTCTGCAATGTAACGACGGACAGGAGATGATGAAGACAATTCGAAACAAATATGTGTAGAGTAGGATAAATCTACTTTCCCAGGACTTAAACAATGGAAGTACTGACTGAAGATGAACATTCAACATTTTCGAAACCTGAAGAGCCGGATGATGAGGACATCGTATAGTGGACCAATCCACGTCTTGTGAAAGGACTAATATTACAATTTTATAGATTTGGTAAACTAATATTATAGGTTAAAGTCATATCTGTTGACTAACTGACCAATCGGGAATTGGGGGATGGACTGGGAGACCCTAATAAAAAGTCATGACAAGGGGCTAAGAATTCAGAAATTTAGGGGATGCGAGGGGAGAATTGATGACGTCAGGAGACGCTGTTCGAGATTCTGTCATTGGGCTCATACTCTGGAGAGCCTGATGCATAGCTGATCTATTGATGACCTGAAGACGAAGACTGACTTGTATGCTGATCCATCCTGTGGATAGGTAGCTATGAAAATGTGACTGACTAACTTGTGCCTTTTCTTCTAGGTACCAACTGCGATGTTTTATAGATTTTCTCTTAGAAAGATGTTTTCCAAATTCATGTTTTCCTAAATTGTTTTGCATGATGTCCCACATGCTGCTAATCTTGGTTAGGCAGGCATCCTAGGGGTGATGCTGACAGTGACAAATGACTGACGTACTATCTGCTGAACTCTGCTATTGATGCTGTTTATTCATTTATTGGCTTATGGAGGAGCATTCAAGCACATGTTACTTCAAGTTCTGATTAGATTATGCTATTAATGTTTCATTAATGAATTAATACTGAGCTGATTGAATCAAGTTTGATCTAACTTGATGGTTTAGTATTGTAACCAACAGGGAAATAAAATTGTTTAACTTTTTACCGAGTTGTGGTTATTCATGAATAGATGGTTTTAGACGACTCCAATTAAAATATTAATGGTTGGTTATATCGATTATTGATGCCAGTGGTCACTACATGATTAGGATATTCCATGTGATCCAAAAGGTTGATCGACCTATGCACGTCCCCTTGTAAGTTTACTTACTAAGGATCAGGCGTGCTATCACTTTTAGGTAGCAGCTTGATGGTTAGTTTCCTTGGAAAACTAGGTATGTGGTGATTACTGGTTATGGGGGTAGATTAAGTTAGGGTTAGTTGTTCATATTTTATGACGTTTTAATTTTGTTTTTCTGAAATGGCAATTGCAGCAAAGATGATGTCCCCTTAAGCCTAGACATAACTTTCCCAGATCCTGGATCCCGCTAGTAAAGATGGGTATGTTCTCGGTGTTCTTGCGATAGTATGAAAGTAGTAGGTTGCGCTTGCAGAGGCTTAAGCAAATTGCAGGTGAATTGTGATGTATGCAAGGTAAAGTAGGGAGTTTGCGTACTCCAGTTGAGGTTAGGTGGAGTGTGCATACCCTGCTGTATGAGAGTAAGGAAGTCGTCGAACTTCATATGTGTGTGGCGCTTTGTGCTATAAAATTGTCCACGTGGTTGTTGGTGATGTACGGACCCTGGGTGGTCTAAGACTCCGGAGTATATTGACAAGTGCAGGAGACACTTGGTTATATGCTGTAATCTGCCTGGTTTAGTAGGTTGATCGGGCATGGTCAACAAATCGGTGTGTGAGTTAAATGAGTAAGAGGAATTCTCGGCTGAGATTTGGCGAGCCCTATGTGCACTAGGACAGACCCATTGATCAGTTGAGAGTGGAATTCGCAGGTCGAATTTTGCTTGCGAATGTGGGAGACTGAGAAAGAGGAATAGCTATATGAGCGAAAGGGCCAGTAGTGAAAATCCGTAAGGTCTCTGAAGCGATTGTGTACCTTCATGTAGTAAACCAGCTGATTTGTTTTGGCTATTGGGTTTTGGTTAGTGCTCGCAATATTTTGCATTAGTTTTGTGTGAGTTGAAGTCTAGGAGGACAAGCTGAAAGACTTTGTCAGCCGCAGTGTGTGAGTGTGACATCAGAGTGTGCCGCGCTGGGATAGGTTGGTTAATAAGAAGAGCCGTGAGCGGATTGGCAGCCGTCCGCAAGAGGCAACTGGTTGAGCAAGTGGGTGAAAGGAATCTTGGGAGTAAAAGTCATTTCATTATTGAATCGAAATAAATACAGTCGAGAAAATGAAGTTTTTCAAAGTGTTTAGAAGTGCCCTGAAGGGTAATTCTTACATTAAAGCATCAGTGGGGGAGCCAATCCTACCGGAAAATTCTCCACTGTTTATTGTAATGGAGGAGCGAGGTGTCACACCATGTCTTTGGTTGAAACAGTGGTGCAAAATGACAAAGAAATTGGGAGCTCTAGCGTTTCCAGAGCATGGAACGTTTAATTTGAGAATTTTGGATGAATTGCGAATGACATTATATGAGACAAAGCCATTACTGAGGCCAGCACAGTTTGAGGCTTTAGTGGTTTGGGAGTTGGTAGTCAGACAGCAACAAGAGTTGAAATTTCAGAGGAGAATAAAGAAGGTGGAAAAGTATTTGGCAGAAGCAAGGTGGGATTGGGAACAGAAAAGGTGGAAAACAGAGACATTACAGGGAATTACATTATTTCCTGCAATCACAGAAGAAGATGAGTCAGAAAAAGAAGATACTGCTAAGAGTGATGAGAGTTCAGGGACAAAGAAAAATAAAAAGCCCTATGTAGAAGATGAAGATTCAGATGTTGAGGATCTTATTACACAGTTGTTGAGGGATCGACCTTCGCCATATGTGACGATTGTAGGGGGTCCAAGTACTAGTTCTGCCCCAACGGCTCCAGAGCACGCATCAGGGACAGTGGGACCAGTGCAGACAGACAGTGGACAGGTACAGGGGGTAGTACAGAGTACTCCTAATACAGGGACAACTTCTGTGGTCCAAGCACAAATGTATCCACCTTTGATACAGAGAGTTTATCCAGATGTACCAGTTTTTGAGATGATGTCGAACTTAGTGGTGCCATCGGAGCAAGTGCTCTCAAGGCCAATGCTAGTTCAGACTGAGCCGACTCCAATTTTATTGCCTCTGGCACAGCCACAGGCTTTGCCGAAGTTTACACCGATAACAGGAACACAGTCAGATGTCACACCAGTGATGAATCAGGCTGAGGGGGTAAATTTCCACAAGATGCGAGTGTCAGGGGAGCTCCAGATGCAATATTGCTACCCATTACTGTTGGTCCAGCGTATCCTCTATTCGCACAAAAGAAAGCGAGTGCAGGAGATCAGAAATGTCACAGAGCCTCATGAGGAGGGGAGTGAGTGATCATGTGCAGATGGTGTCATCCATGGGTCAGACATTTAATGGATCTGGACCATTACTGTATCTTAGTCCACTTCTAGTGCTTCCAGATGCAGTAAATGGCCCATGTGCAAGTCAAAGTTTGAAACTTTTGACTCCGCAAACTCCAGGTGCAGCAATGCAACAGGTACCAGTGCCAAATGCAAGTAACATTTTGTAACAGGGACTGAAAGCTCAGCAATTGAGTGAATGGTTGGACAGTTTAATTACACCTCCAAATATATCCAAAGGTGAAGAGCAGATAAATCATGTAAGGTTAGCTACAGAAGTAATAGATCTAGTTGAGGGGACGATGGGAGTGAACAGGTTAGAATCCTACACAGAAGAAGAGCTGAGGTACTTGTGTCCAAGGATTACAAGGGAAGTGAGTAAGATGTATCAGAAATTGGCAGAGCTGGCAGAGAAACATGATATCGAGATTGAGAAAACAAAACATTTGAAACTATGTTACAAGTCAGACTTTGAAGCGAAGAATTTTTAGCACATGAGGTCGGCAGGAATGAAGGTTCACTTAAAAGAATTGTTGCAGAGTTCACAGATCTGGGGAGCATTGGAGAAGTGGGAAGGTAGATGGGCAAAGAAGAAGGATAAGCGGAAACGAGATTCACAAGAAGGGTCTGAAGGTGTTCAGAAAGAAAAGGATCCAGTAAAAATGTTACCAATCAGAGAAATTCCAGGAGGGCAGTTTGTTCATGTCCCATGGCACAGAAGTAATGTATTGTCATTCACCAATGATTACCTGAAACTGAGAGAGAAACATGTTGAGTGGTATCAGCAGACAGACAGGTTCGTGAAACTCTCTAAATGTCTGTGGGGATGCTTGAATACATTGCTGGAAATAGTGGTTCCGGCTGATTTGTGGATCGAATGCAACAGGGCAGTGGATTGGCCGACAAGTGAACCGGAAAGGGATAGAGTTACAGGTGCACCCTCACCTGAGGTGATGAAACATTACTATAAGGTGATTGAGTTCCTGAAGACGAGAATTTCTCCTAAAAATCTTGATTGGCAAAGAATTGGTAGAACAGTGCAAGAAACTAAGGAGTCGATACATACCTATTATGAGAGATCGCTGAAAGCATTTAAAGACTACAGTGGTAAGGAAGCAATTGAGCCGAAAGACATGTTGCATTTTATGTTCAGGTTCGTTAAAGGGTTGAGACCAGAGGTAGGACAGATGATGAAAAGTCATTTGATCTGTTGGCAAGTGAAGCCGATTGATGAGGTGTTGCAGTATGCAAAGTACTGTAGTGATGAAATTGAATTGAAGCAGAAAAAGCTGAAGGAAAAAGCAATGGTGATGCAAATAAAGGCAGCTCAGACAGGAGTGCAAGGAGCTTTAATACAACCGATGCTGCAGCAGCAGAGAACTATTATGTTCCAGCCTCAGATGAGAGGTAGATGTCATGGAATTGACATGACACGTGGTCCGGATTTGGGTACTGTGGTAGTTCAGAATGACATGCAGGGAATGATAAAGATGTTACCATGTCATTTATGCGGAACCGTGGGACACTGGAAGCGGGAGTTGATGGTGCAGGATGGTGTTGTTCAGCAAGGTGGTGATGTCAGTACATTTCAAACTGTGAAAGTCCCACAACTGAGAGGATTTAATCCAAATGTTCAGAACCGAGTGCAGAATTTTCAACCCATGCAGGAGGTGCAAATGCTGCATGCACAACTGACACAATTACAACCAATACTGCAGCATGTCTCCATGGCACCTAGACAGCAAATGCAGATACGTCAAGCCCCGATGGAACAGCAACAGATGAAGCTTACTCAGCAGGTCACAGATCAGAGACAAGACAGAAGTAATGATACAGTACACCAATTCCCATTTCATAGTGAGGATGAAATAAACAAAGAATGGATGAGTGACAGTTCAGATGAAGGACCGTGTATGCTTGCAGCATCCCTAGAAGTAGATCAGACAGGACCTTTTGTAAAAGGAAAGGTGATGGGTTACAAGGTCTCATTTTTAATGGACACAGGAGCTACATGCTCTACAGTGAGAACTGCAGAAGTCCCAAATGTACCTCTTTCAGGCAGAACAGTTCAAGTTGTAGGAGTGGAGAACAGACAGTTGATAAATACAATCACAGATCCAGTGCAGGTTGAGATTGGTAACTTCCAGGGACTGCACAGGTTTGTAGTCAAGTCCAGTGTCCCTACTGGGAAGGCACCTAGGGCCAGATGTAGGAAGACGGCAAATTGCGACTTGCAATTTGCGAGTCCGAGCGACTCACAAATTGCAACTCGCAATTTGCTATGCAGAACGGTGTCTCAGACATAGTCTGAGACATAGTCGCTATGGGGTCGCAAAGACCCACCTCATTAATATTAATGAGGTGGGTCGCAATTTGCGCCCCCATAGCGACTATGGGCACTCACGGGGATGGAGGCCTGCTGGGAACAGCAGACCTCCATGTCCGTGACTGCTTTTAAATAAAGCAGTTTTTTTTTTCCAAGTGTAGCCCGTTTTCCTTAAAGGAAAACGAGCTGCACTTAGAAAAAAAAAACGAAACCTTTAGTTTCGGATTTTTTCAGGGCAGGTAGTGGTCCCTTGGACCACTGCTTGCTCTGAAAAAATATTTTTGAGTCCACTCACAAAGGGGAAGGGGTCCCATGGGGACCCCTTCCAGTTTGCGAGTGGGTTACCATCCACTTCAAGTGGATGGTAACTGTGACTACGCGGTCGCAAATGGAATTGCATACCACTGCGAGTCGGAAATAGGAAGGGAACACCCCTTCCTATTTGCGAGTCGGAAATGCATTTTGCGAGTCGGTTCCGACTCGCAAAATGCATTTCTGCATAGCAAACACACGTTTGCGACTCGATGCTCCATTAGTTGTTCGAACACCGGGATAGAGATACAAACTAATAGTGATGATGAAGAAGAACAGGTGTCTGAGACTATGGTCAACAACGTTAATGAGGAATACCCATTGATCAAGTTTTTCCCTTTTACTGTGAAAGAACTGCATGCAGATTTACAGGGAACAGTACAAGAAAACATGTGGGACCTGACAGGTAAAAAAGTGGGTTTGATCAAGGGAGTAGAACTGATTAAGATCACCTTGAAGTCAAACGTATTATTCCTGCAGCTTCCACAGTTTAATATGGCACAGGATGTCCTAATGAAAGTGGCGCAGATACTTGGAGATTTTCTGAAACAAGGAGTTTTTAAAGAAGTGTTGAGCAGTCCATGTAATTCACTGATAATAGGCTTGGAGAAGCCGTGTGGAAAAGTGCGCATTGTGCAGGACTTGCGAAAGGTGAACGACATGGTGGTCAATTAGAAGCTTCCTGGCTTTGAGGTGTATATTCTGCACAAGTGGCAGAATTGGTAGCTCTTACTAGAGCATGCCATGTTTCTGCGAGACTAAGAGTCACAATCTGTAATGACAGTCAATATGGATTTAGAATAGTTCATGATTTTGGTCAATTGTGGTAGCAAGTAGGTTTCCTGACCTCTACTGGTACACCAGGGAGAGATGGTGACAAGAAAAAAGAGTTGTTGTACGCAATACAGTTACCTGAAGAAATTGCCGTGGTAAAATGCAATGCACATCAAAAAGCACAAGATTACATTTCATTGGGAAATGAATATGCAGATCAAGTCACAAGGTTTTGCGCATTGAACTGTATATCATTTAAAGACAAGTGGGAACTGATGCCTGAAGAAGACAGTACTTGCACAAGTTTTGCATTAAAAGTGATTGATACTTTGGAAGAATTGAAAACATTGCAGGAAAATGCAGACAAAGAAGAAAAACGACTCTGGGTTCAATTAAAATGTGTCCAAAGACCTGATGAAATTTGGATTTCTGAGGAGGGTCAGATGGTCCTGCCTAATAGTTTATTGTCTCAGATGGCCCATTACTACTATTAGCAGGCACATATTGGAAGGGATGCCATGGTTAGATTGTTCAAGATTGATTAGTTTAATCCTAAATTCAGGCAAGCAGCAGAGGCAGTATGTCATTGATGCATAAGGTGACCGACATGGTGGTCAAGTGCTGTCCGGTAGTGCCAAATCCAGCAGTGATACTGTTTCAGATTCCTTGTGATGCAGAGTGGTTCACAGTGCTTGATTTGTCACAAGCTTTCTTTTCCGTGCCTCTTCATGAGGATAGTCAGTTTCTTTTTAGTTTCAAATTCCTAGACAGAGTCTACAGCTGGTGCAGGCTTCCACAAGGGTATACAGAGTCACCGTCACTGTTTAATCAAATCCTGAAAAAGAATCTGGAGTCATTAGAGTTACCGTACCAATCAACTCTAGTGCAATACATTGATGATTTTCTGATTGCATCCAGGACAAGGGACGAGTGTAAGTACGACTCGATTGCCTTGTTAAATCATTTGGGTAAATTTGGACATAAGGTGTCACCTTTAAAACTGCAGTATTGTCAGAAATCAGTGAAATACCTGGGACACTAGATAGAGAAGGGTCAAGGAGAATCTTCAAGGAGAGAATTGCCATGATTTTGCAGAGAAATCCACCGACTTCACAGAGAGATGTCAGAATGTTTCTGGGAATGGTAGGGTATTGTCGACAGTGGATTCCAAATTGCTGTGATTGCCAAACCAATACAGCAGTTGACACATAAGGAAGTTACGGATCCCATTATCCCCTCAGTGAAGCTCAGATGAAAGCATTCACTGAATTGAGAGAGAGTTTGTGCAGAGCTCCAGCGTAGGGAATGCCTGATGAAACAAATCCATTCACATTGTTTTGTCATGAACGTGATGCTTGTTCTTTATCTGTTTTGACACATGTCCATGGAGGTGCTTATCTGCGCAGTCGCCTATTTTGAAGCTACCTTGGACCAATTCACAGCAGCTTTACCAGGTTGTCTGCGTGCAGTAGCCGCAGTTGTTCTTCCCCAATGTGAGGGAGTAGTGATAGGATACCCTTTGACGGTAATGGTACCACACTCTGTTGAGATCTTACTGACAAGGATGAAAACACGGTATTTGACTGGTGCAAGACTGATGAGATATGAGACAAGCATATTGGGTGCTCCAAATGTAAAATTGAAAAGATGTACAGTGTTGAATCCAGCAACATTGCTTCTAAGTGATACTGTTGAAATTGAAAAAGAGGAAGACATCGAGCATGAGTGTCTTGAGGTAACTGAACTGTGTACAAAACCGAGGCCTGATATTAGAGTCACACAATTGGAGGAAAATTATCAAATTGTCTTTGTTGATGGTTCATGTCTCAGAGATGTTACAGAGACACTGAAAGCAGGATTTGTGGTATGCACAATCACATCACATTAGAAGCTTCCTGGCTTTGAGGTGTATATTCTGGACAAGTGGCAGAATTGGTAGCTCTTACTAGAGTATGCCATGTTTCTGCGAGACTAAGAGTCACAATCTATACTGACAGTCAATATGGATTTAGAATTGTTCATGATTTTGGTCAATTGTGGTTGCAAGTAGGTTTCCTGACCTCTACTGGTACACCAGTGAGAAATGGCGACAAGATAAAAGAGTTGTTGTTCGCAATACAGTTACCTGAAGAAATTGCCGTGGTAAAATGCAATGCACATCAAAAAGCACAGGATTACATTTCATTGGGAAATGGATATGCGGATCAAGGCGCAAGTTTTTGCGCATTGAACTGTATATCGTTTAAAGACAAGTGGGAAGTGATGCCTGAAGAAGACAGTACTTGCACAAGTTTTGCATTAAAGGTGATTGATACCTTGGAAGAATTGAAAACATTCCAGGAAAATGCAGACAAAGAAGAAAAACGACTCTGGGTTACATTAAAATGTGTCCAAAGACCTGATGAAATTTGGATTTCTGAGGAGGGTCAGATGGTCTTGCCCAATAGTTTATTGTCTCAGATGGCCCGTTACTACTATGAGCAGACACATATTGGAAGGGATGCCATGGTTAGATTGTTCAAGATTGATTGGTTTAATCCTAAATTCAGGCAAGCAGCAGAGGCAGTATATCATTGATGCATAATTTGTCAACAGCTGAACGTGGAAAAAGGGACAGTGGTGAATTTGAGCCACATTGGCAGAGCAGGAGGTCCATTCAGAAGAATGCAATTGGATTTCATTGAAATGCCTGCATGTGGAGGTTTGAAGTACGTGTCTTTAGTCATTGAATTGAAGCATACCCCACAAGAAGAAATGACAGATTCACGGTAGCAAAACTAAACTGTTGCTTAGGGAGTTAAGACCACATTTTGGATTCCCGATCTCTTTAGAATCAGATAGGGAAACTCACTTCAATAACGAGGTGATTAAACTCTTATGTGCAGCACTAAACATTGAGCAGAAGTTGCATTGTAGCTATCGCCCTGAAGCATCAGGACTAGTAGAACAAATGAATGGTACCTTGAAATCAAGAATTGCCAAGATGTGTGCCGCTACAAATCTGAAATGGCCAGACGCATTACCTTCAGTGTTGATGTCAATGACAAACACCCCTGACAGGAAGACAGGGCTGTCGCCCCATGAAATCCTCATGGGAAGAGCAATGAGATTGCCAGCAGTCCCAGCCAATGCACTTGTCAATATTAAAGATGATATGGTGTTGGACTACTGCAAGGGTCTGGCTGATGTGGTTCGCTCTTTCTCTCAGCAGGTGAAGGCCACCACCCTGCCACCCATCCATGACCCAAGTCACAATCTGAGAGCCGGAGACTGGGTCGTCATCAAAAAGCACGTCCACAAGACCTGTATGGAACCATGTCGGAAAGGTCCCTACCAGGTGATGCTAACGACTACGACAGCTGTAAAGTGTTCAGGACTCCCGAACTGGATACACGCAAGTTATACAAAGAGAGTTGTGTGTCCACAAGAGCATGAAGAAGTGTTGTTGAGAGCACCAATAACAGAAAAACAGGTTGCCACACTTGAACCAGAACAGGAGCACCCCTGTAAGAGACAAAAGTGAAGAATTACAGGAGGGTGTGCAAGAACCTATCTCAATGGACACAGCAAGAGAGCCTAGCACAGCAGAGGTTCTCCCAGAAAGAGACGGTGCTGAAAGTCAGACAGGCCAAGTGTCAGACCAAGAAGGTGAAAGAGTTGAGATGGATCAAGGTCAAGGTGATTCGACTCCATTGAGAAAGAAAAGGAAAATAGCCCAATCTTGAGAAGAATATTGACAGAAGGAATAAGAAAAGGAGACAATTGGCCTGAATCGAAGATTGGAAAGGAAAAGGAATTGGTCATAAACCAAACAATAGAAGAAGAAATGGATACCACGAGAAAGGAAGAACTGAGTGAGGGAGAATTAGGTGGTGAACGAAGGTTGAAAAGAAAGATAATAGCAAGTCGAAGATACGCAGGTCCTGAATGGGCATATGCAGCTACCAATGAATGGCAACACGAGTTTATGTCCTTTTGTTTTGATAGAGAAGTTCAGAGTCAGTATTTTGATGTAACCTGAAGGTGATCGAAGATCTGAATTGTTGAGCTGATCTGAGAAACTTAAGGAAGAGACTGTTGAAATAAAACCAAAGGAGACATTGATAACCTGATTTGACAAAACAAAAACCGGATGTGACAAGCTGCTAATCGAGTTTGACAAAAGTAAAAGAGTTCCTGGATGTGAAACTGCACTGTGAGAAATAATTTTGTCTTCATTTTTTATTGTTGTGCTGTATTTATCTAAGGGTTACTTCTGCTTTCTGATTCTTTATAGATCATGGCTGAGCTAAATAACCAAGTTACAAATATTAGGTATTTTAGATATTTGAGTGTCGGAGTGGTAGTTATGTGTGGAATAATGTTCATAATAATGATTGTAGGAATGTCTATTCATGATATGAAAAATGCTACTATTGCTAACTAAACTACTACGCTAACAGCTTTAGAGAGGTTTAAATTAGATGGGAAATACTTGCATTATTATACTAACACTCAAGGAGAGCTTTCTTCTACTGTTTTCTATCACTTGTTGAGCGAGTGAGTATGTTGAGACGATGAATGCGAGGAATTGTGTTGTGTGTACGCAAATTCCTTTCTCAGTAGAGGAAGGAGTCACGTACCATAGTCTTCCTTTAACTTATGGCATACGCTGTAGTTTGCTACTAACAAGGTTCTATAACCAAGAGTACATACAATACTTTTTTTTAAACTATGACTTAGTGTTTTCATTTGTTGCTATTATTAGATATCTGAGTAAAATAGCTAAAGAGCATGATATAGTAATAGTTAGAGGCTTCTTTGAACTGACATTAACTTTTGGAACCGCATACGCGCAAAAGAACAATCTAACATGCTTGCTTACACCTCTAGAAAAGAGCTTTATTGGGCATACTGATGATAGGAGAAAGGCATTGAAGGAGAAATTAGAGAAAGTATTAGAGAAAAGAACTTATAAGAATGATTATGTTTACACTGCTATTAAAATGCCAGGGAAGTTAGCTCTAGATGCATTACATGTAGGGAAACTTTGCAACTATAGGCCAAAATCACACATTGACACTTTATTTGTGGGAACGAGTGAATGTAGGCATGGATTTTTGTTTCAGAGTAAATGGACTTTCATTCTGAATGGTTAGGACCCTGCAATTCCTGGGATCTATTATATTTGTGGACATAATGCTTATTACCGTCTTCCTAGAGGATAGTATGGGACATGTTATTTGGGGATAGTTTTCCCTAAAATGTATCAGATAGACGACCTAAAGAAGTTTTCGAAAGTGACTGAATTACATCATAAGCGACAGAGGAGGGAAACCTCTTCTGCAATTGTGGGAGATATTTTTGGTGCAGTAATTCCTTCTGTAGGAGTTATTTTGAATGTGATTAAGATACAGAAGTTGTCTATTGTGGATAAAATGCTTACAAATTTTACAGGGGCAATACTCCTGTTAGATACTGAATTAGCTGCGGATAGAGCTATGATGCTTCATAATAGGCTTGCTTTAGACATACTTTTAGCGAAAGATGGCGGAGTCTGTAGGATGATTAATGCTAGGCATTGTTGTTCATTCATACCTAATAATGATAAACAGATAAGGGACTTACTCACTAAATTAACTAATTCAAGTAAGGATTTGAAGGAATTGAAGGAACCAGGTGTTTGGGAGAAGGTTGGAAATGGATTTGCTTCAGAGGAGGGGCTGCTGAAGCAAATATGCAAATTAGGAGATTATTAATGATGTTTATGTGTTTTGATTAATGAAAAGTTCATCGAAAAATTAATTGTGGAAAAAATAAAGTGCACATTTGAAAATGTGCCCACAGGGCATGTCAGCCACTTATACGAGATTGTACGAATATAACTGAAATTGTGTGAATTAATGAAAATATATAAGAAAAATGTAGTAAGATGTCATATTCAAATGTATAACCTATGTTTTATATTGATTTGTAGAGTTAACTTAGCCGTGACTAAGGCCTATCCTTTTTCCAGGCCTCACAAGAAAGGCTGAAACACTAACGCGCTGCAGAGAAGCAAATGCATGACTTGACCCTGAACTACCAGATGTTGAAGTTGCTTAGCTAGAATTTTCTGCAATGTACTGGCGGACAGGAGATGATAAAGACAATTTGATACAATTATGTGTAGAGTAGGCTAAATGTACTTTCCTAGGACTTGAACAAAGGAAGCACTGACTGAAGAGGATCATGCAACATTTTCGATACCTGAAGAGCCGGATGATGAGGACATCGAATAGTGGACCAATCCACGTCTTATGAAAGGACTATTATTAAAATTTTATAGATTTGGTAAACTAATATTATAGGTTAAAGTCATATCTGCTGACTAACTGACCAATCGGGAATTGGGGGATGGACTGGGAAACCCTAATAAAAAGTCATGACAAGGGGCTAAGAATTCAGAAATTTAGGAGATGCGAGGGGAGAATTGATGACGTAAGGAGACGCTGTTCGAGATTCTGTCATTGGGCTCATACTCTTGAGAGCCTGATGCATAGCTGATCTATTGATGACCTGAAGACAAAGACTGACTTTGTTGCTGATCCATTCTATGGATAGGTAGCTATGAAAATGTGACTGACTAACTTGTGCCTTTTCTTCTAGGTACCAACTGCGCTGTTTTTTAGATTTTCTCTTAGAAAGATGTTTTCTAAATTCATGTTTTCCTAAATTGTTTTGAATGAAGTCCCACATGCTAATGCTAATCTAGGTTAGGCAGGCTTCCTAGGGGTGATGCTGACAGTGACAAATGACTGACGTACTATCTGCTGAACTCTGCTATTGATGCTGTGTATTCATTTATTGGCTTATGTAGGAGCATTCAAGCACATGTTACTTCAAGGTCTGATTAGATTATGTTATTAATGTTTCATTAATGAATTAATACTGAGCTGATTGAATAAAGTTTGATCTAACTTGATGGTTTAGTATTGTAACCAATAGGGAAATAAAATTGTTTAACTTTTTACTGAGTTGTAGTTATTCATGAATAGATGGTTTTAGATTATTCCAATTAAAATATTAATGGTTGGTTATGTCGATTATTGATGCCAGTGGTCACTACATGATTAGGATATTCCACGCGATCCAAAAGGTTGACCTATACGCGTCCCCTTGTAAGTTTACTTACTAAGGACCAGGCGCACTAACAGTTGTATCAGCAGTTTTCTCTGAAAAAAAAGCACATCTTATGAGGCAAACTGGAGAGAAATGCACATTGCCCGGGTGACGTGAGGCTCTTCTCACAGTTGGTAAATTAAGCTCAACCGATATCACCTTCCAACTTAGAAGCCCAGACTCTTGAATCCAAGTGGGTCCTGTTTTTAATTGAACTTTATAAAAGACCAAACGATGAAGATGAAAGGGATCATCAAAGAGAGAGCATCAATCTGTGGCAAGTACATGAGACGGGTGCTTTTAGGCAGAGTTAATGCTATGAGGACGTTTAATCAGTGATACATGCGTCTATCCATTGGTTCACCCCCAAAGGCAGTAGCAGGGAGGTTGATTCCTCAGACCCTATAAGTTGCATTGCATTATTTATATATATGTTAAGCAATAATTATGGTATTGCATCTAGGGAAGCTTTAAATGTATGATGAACTTGATTGATTTTAGTGAATGATTTTCTATATTGTATTTGAATTGTTTTAAATAAGATACTGTGGCACGCATTCGAATGGATATGGTGTGAATTTTATTTTTTTGTAGTCATTTTTTTGATGTGAGCATGTATATTTCTTAAATATTTATGTCTTAGAAGTATACTATTCTACACCCCTATACTGTAAAACAGGTGTCCTGTAGCACGGAAAAAGGAAACTTGTTGCTCTATAAATATAAAATACACACATAGATTATATATATATATATATATATATATATATATATATATATATATATATATATATATATATATATATATATATATATATATATATATACACACATACACACATATATATATATATTGTGCAGCCGCATGACTTTGCCTGGTGGGACATTAATAGGATTTTGAAGTGAGTGTGTATACTTCTAAGGCAAAAGTGGTGGGAGGACACCTGTTTTAAAGTGACTTTGCCTGGTGGGACTCCAAGTCCCAGGCACCTCCTCGCTCCCACACACCGGTTCCTCTTAGCGATTGAGGCTGGTCAAGTCATATTACCTTCCTCCCCAAACGGGTAAAGTGAGTAGGGCCATTTTTATTACCTTTGACTTTGTTTCCTGTCTGCTCCCAGCAATAAAGAATGGGGAAACGCAAAGCTATGGACATCCCAACCCGCCAATACAGTATTAAGAAATCTAAAACACAATCTAAAAATCTAATGAGCCCCGCAATTAGTAAAGGAACCCACCCCTGAATGAAATTGATCTATTGTTTCAGGAGGTCGATGAAATTTTAAACTATAACTCTCAAAAGCCCATAAAAAAGAGCGAAACCCTAGGGGTGGGGAAGATAACAGAAATCTTCGCAAAAAAAGAAGTCATTAATCACGTACCCTCCACCTTCAAATCCTTCTAGCGAGGTCCCTTCTGCTCCTAGAGGCAAATCCACGCACAAGACAGCAGCAATTTCTTGCAGCATCGCCGATGCTCTACCTAGCCATCTGGGTCTCCCTCTCGCGGGCGCTATGGCGAACCCCCCTCCACTTAACCCTGAAATCGCAGTGATCCCTAACATCCCGTATACAAATCAATTTGGGCTATTGATGGAAGAGGGAGGCTCCCCTGCTTGTGTACCACATGATCACTGCGGAGCTGCCACTAAGAGTAACGCCCAGCGTGACAGTGATCCCACTCCCGATGATGTGCAAATCCGCTGGGCAAATGGTAATTTAGACCTTGTATTACAAAAGGTAGATGAAGTAAAGACCTTGGTAATGTCCTTAATGGGGCTGTTGAAAGAGACCTTGGTGCCGAAATGTGCTTGTAGTTGCCGAACAATCATAAAAAAGGCGGGAACTGACACCGGACCCACAGCCATGAACAAGCTTGTATTACAACCAGTTGTTCCTCCCTCTAAGGTTGCTATGAATCCCCTTCCGCTTGAATTACCCCTGACCCTTGCCAAATGCAACCAGCAACATGCTGTTAGGCTGTGCAAGACGCATACTGGGGCCCTCAACACAAAGGGTACACGGGGGAGCTCCTACTGCGACACGTTCCCGCCCTCTGGAAGCCAGGCCAGAGGGGGTAGTTACATCCCGAGGTATAGGTGGGGCGGCTGGCTTTCATGGGACTCCAAAAGGAGTAGATACGCTCCTGGTTCACATATCACGACCGACACGACAGACACGACACTTGGCCCAACCTAGTAACGATTGCACTATTTATATGATTAATGTCCCCAAATTGACGTATGGTTCATTTGAGGACCATGAGTCTCTGACCAATAAGGTCATCTATTGGTTAAGGTTTAGACGCCATTGCCTCTCAGTTATCCGATCAGATATTCTAGAGGTAGGCAGACATGACCTCCCAGGGTTAAATTATGATTACATCTCTGTTTCTTTCATTAAAAATGACACAGTGGATCAACTTATGGAACTGGTAAACCGTACCAATGAGTTATGGGCCAAGAGAATGGTTGGCATTAATTTATCCACAAAACCACTGTCTATCTACACAGGAGAAAATGGTAGTAAGTCAACACGGGCCTTGGGACGCGAACCTTTTGGGGATCTTAACTCACCCCACTCCCTGAACGCCATTGACTGACTAAACAGTAATCGGGAGGTGGGGTCTGGGTCATTACTGGGGCCAGCTGTATGGAAGAGGGATCAAGCCCCGCCCACAGCCATGATACAACTAACCCTGATCATCTAATTTTAACATGAAATGTAGCAGGTCTTGGTAAGAAGCTAGGGGATTCGGAGTGGGCCACCTTTATCAATGATTTCCACATCTGTTTGTTTCAGGAAACCTGGGCTGCTGTGCAAATACATATCAATGGGTTTTTCTTGTATAATATCCCCGCCCAGATACCAGAGAAGGGCCGAGGCCGCGCTAAAGGGGGACTGTTGATGCTCATTAATAAGAATTTGCAGTGTGAGCATCTTTTGCTAAAAATAGTTATCAATGTATACGCTAGATCTGTTCCAAGGGGTACTGAGTCCCAAATTCTGATACAACTGTGACAATTCCTTGACTCCCTATGTCCTCCATTCTATCTAATAATAGCAGGCGATTTAAACTGTACCTTTGAACCCTCTAATTTGGTTACTGGACTGACTGAAGAGGAAGATGAGATGTGGGGAATCCCGCAGCTAATAGATACTCATCTCTGTACCCAATCTCGCGTAGCCCTTCAGCTGGCTTCACTATGCTAGAGGTACGGGCTGCGGGCTTGTAACGGTCGTACACCATCTGATTTAAATATGGAACCTACCTTCAAGCCTGGGATGTCTTCAAGTCTAATCGATTATTTTCTACTTGATGTTAGACTCTGGCCTCTATTGAAAGACATGAAGGTGGAACTTCGATGTGAAAACGATCATAACCCCTTGTTATTATCAATGGAGGGGGAAGCTTACAGGAGAACTCTGAACCTACAACGCACAGTGATTCCTTCCCCACTGTTGAATAACAACTATACTAGGGTTTCATGGCCAAAGGTTTTGTCTAGCACCCATGCGATCAGCGTGATTTACAAACTATTTATGGACAAGCTGGCAATCTATGCGGACTGCGAAGTCGATATCATCTCCATTCTTGATATCCATCAAGAAATGCTGAAGGGACTGCAGAGGTTCTTTTATAAAAAATCTTGTGTTAAATCAAGTGTTGAATTTAGCAACGGCATGAAAGGGTGGTTTGACGATGGCTGTAGCAGGTCCAAATCTGAACTAAAAGCTGCTATTAAGACAGGCTGCCCAGCAGAGATTCAACCAGCTAGGCGATTATATAAGAAGGTCCAAATGGTAGCTAAAAGTCATGGGAAGATGCATTTTGGCAAGGCTTGATGCTTGCTACAGTCAACAAAAACGATGTGATGTTTTGGGACTTATTGTCCAGAGGGCAAGGAGGAAGCAGGAGGCCGATCAGGAATCACATCCAACCTGAGATTTGGGTAAATTACTTCACCGAACTTTATGCTACCCCCTACAGCTCCTTGGCCGACTATCTACCAGCACACGATTCATTAACTCTACAGTCGGCTAGCCAGGGGGACTGGTATGAACCACTTGTTTTCTCTATAGAGGAAACTAAAGTTGCAATAAACTCTTTAAAGCCAGGGAAAGCTCCAGGGCCAGATAAGATACCAGGTGATCTTTATAAATCAGAAACTTCCATTTGGTTATGGTACATTAACCTGATTTCAAACAGAATTGCCGCTGGCGGTGCCATTCCAAGCACCTGGAAGGGAGCAGAAATATTCCCCATTTTTAAAAAGGGTAATGCAAACTCCCCTGCCAATTACAGACCCATCAGCTTGATCGATAATCTGCAGAAAAGTTTTGCTAAACAACTGCTAGAGAGGTTGTCTACTTGGGTCCAAGACCACCAGGCCCTCTCTACGTTACAAGCGGGTTTTCGATTGAAAATCAGTACAACTGACCAGGTTTTTAGACTGACACTTCTGTATTGGAAATACCTGGCTCTTGCTAAACAACCTTTATATGTCATTTTCGTGGACCTTAGAGCTGCCTTTGATCTGGTCTCTAGAGAAAAGTTGTGGGAAACACTATTTCAGATGGGTGTCCCCAAAAATCTAGTTTTTCTCCTTCAGCGGCTTCATGCTAATACGTACGCGCAAGTGAGGTGGGGTTCCCAGGGAGAACTGACAGACAAAATCCCCATACGGAGGGGAGTCTGCCAGGGGTGTGTCCTGGCCCCCTTACTATTCACCTTATTCATTAATAAAGTGATCCAAATCCTATCCTCTTGTTCCAATGACGCTCCGACTTTGAATGGACAGAAGATTCCAAACCCTTGTGGGTAGATTCAAGTCTTTCTGTGACGACCACGGTTTGGAACTGAATGCCAATAAAACCAAGTTGATGGTGATCACTTACGGCTCCAGTCGGAAGTACACCACCAACTTGGATGGGGCCGCTTTAAGCAGAGTTAAGACTATAGACGCTTTGGGAGTGCGTTTATCAAACAACCTGCATTGGGAGGATCAAATCAATAAAAGATTGGGGCTTCTTCAGCACAGAGCGGCTGCCATCCTGCGCTGTTATAAGAATTCCTTATCTAAAGCTGTATCACCAGCCATTAAAATCTATTTGGCAAAGGCGCAGGGTGCCGCTGCTTATGGTGCTGAAATATGGGGATTCTCCGATTACAAGCGTTTAATAGTAGGAGAAAACAACTTTGCTAGGGCTTTATTAGCATGTCCCCGTACTACCCCCTTGATCCCTATGTTCTTGGACCTAGGCTTTAAACGTATAGCCGATCTGATAGCTCTAAGACCCCTGCTATACTGGGAAAGGATTTGGACTGTCCCTGAGCTTTTTGTATATAGAGATTCAGTACTCGATCTACTAAGGAGGCCGAAAGCGGCCACTGTACCATGGGTTAAGCATGTTTCCAAATGGTTCTGTATTCTTGGATTACGAAGGTTTTGGGATGAGCCACACAAGCTGGGAAGATCTGATAAAACTCTTTTGAAGATAGCATATTGGTCCTATGTAAAAAACAACCTGGTTCATAGTTTATCCTATGGCCAGCTGACCAACTCGTTCATCGATCTTAAGTGGTATCCCCAATTTGAACCATATCTTGATCTGATTCCCGATTTACTGGGGAAGAGTCTTTACGCACGCTTCTGTTTTGGAAGCCTCCAGTTGTTATCTTTTACCAAACGCTGGAGTACCTCTCCATCTATTGATCTTTGTCCTGCTTGTCTTGGCTGTCCCGAAACTATTGAAAATTTCATGTTTTTTGCCCTTTATATATTGGTCCTAGATCAAAATGGTTACGTCCAATGTGTTGAGACTTGGGCTTGAGCCAGTGATTTTTAGCTATCAGGATTTTAAAGAGTGACACTTCTAAATCTGTAATCCTCGAGGTTAGCAAGTTTCTTGTGACCGCATGGCACATACAACATTCTTTATTGACCTAAATTCTTTTAACCCTGCTACCAACTACCAATTGAAGATACGACTATAGGGATATACTTTCCCTGTTTTAATTATTGTATATGTATTTATTAAGTTATTGAGCTAGTTGTTTTATCTCTTGTTTTAACTTTTTTATGTATGTATTTTATGCTTTGATGGTCTTTTAGACCGAATAAAGCCTTGCTATTTGATATTTTGAAAAAAAAGAGAATTGCAACGCACTCCGTTAAGGCTTGCTCTTTCATGTAATTTTAATCAATGCAACAAATGACGCATTTTGACCAAACGGTCTTCATTCAAGGAAGGAAGGAACTGTAAGTTCTGCCTCTTACATTGTGCCACCCTGCGGACGTCACTACAGTTGCCAAATAAAAAACGAATAAAGAAGCAAACACACAGAGGGGTGCGTGGCTTGGTGCCGTTCGGAGATGGCCGCCTTCTGGTAAGCTCCGCGACCGCGGCCGGAGTCGGGAGTGCTGGAAACTTCATTTGGACATATTTTATGTCCCTGCAGAAGGCAGAACTCGGGGGAACATGCCTGGTATGAAGTGCTCACCCTGAAAGGACTTCAGAGGTACTTTTGCATCCTCTTTGATTATTTTTATGGCGGTCGTGTATGAATTTTTACTGCAGCCGCCATTTTGTTTTTTCTATTACCTCACATTTCACCTTTTTAGATATGCTTTGATGCCTGAAAGACTTTTTTTTACATTTTTTGGCCTGCAGTTGTAGGCTTTTATGTTCTCTACTCATTATGCCTTACTTTTTGGAGCAATTTTGTCCAGAGTTATCTTGTTTTTTTTTGCTCTAATCTCTCATCTGAGGTGAATCTTCACTTTATAGGGCATATACTTTATGACATTTTGGGCAGAATTATATATTTTTGCTTATGGGCAGATCCAGGAACCTTCAGTTGACCACCAACAAAGTACAGTGTAATAAAAATCCTGATAATATTACTTCATCAAACCCCTATGCTCCTTTATCAAATATGGAGACTACAGGAGCTACTTCTCTCGATGTTACACCTTCAGCACCTGTTTATCCTCCTGCTCTTGTGAATAAAGTTTCGTATAAGCTTCCGGTAATGGTCCCAACATCCACAAATAAGAGAGCTAAAAAGGATCCTCCCTTCCCTATTAAGGTGGTAGAAATGTATCTATGGAATTACTTCTTGTGGAAATAAGAGCGCTCAAACCTTATATGGAGGATACCAATAAGAAATTACAAATATTGGATGACAAATGGTCGCTTGTGGAGAACAGAGTCTCTTCTGTGGAATGAAGAGTGGAAGTGCTTGAGGATATAGTTCTATCAATACAATCTTTACAATCTGAAGTAGCTATGCTGAAAAAGCATGCAGAAGATATAGAAGATCGGAATCGCAGGAATAATTTACGCATTTATGGTCTTCCTGAAGGAATTGAAGGTTCAGACCCTTTATCTTTCTTTCAAGCATTTTTGCCCAAGATTCTGGACCTGCCTATTTCTCCTGTTATGAATATACAATGAGCGCATAGGCTTGGTCACCCATCACATTTGGCTTCAACGTCAAGGAAACCACGATGAATAATACTGTATTTTTTGGAGTATACAGACTTGTTGAAGGTTCTCAGAGCAGCAAGAGCTAAGGGTCTGATCACGTGGTCAGGGTCCAACCTTTTTTTTGCTCAAGATTATGCTAAATTGACGGCAGACAAACAGAAGAAATTTCTAGTTATGCATCCGGCATTGAAGTCGCTTAAAGCCCAATATGGTATTTTTCATCCGTGCCTGTTCAAGGTGACGTACAACAATAAGACCACAACATATGAGGACCCAGTATTACTTCAACGGTTTATTGACTCTTGTAGACGTGAAACAATGGACACTTCCAAATTATCAGAGAACTGATTATTAAATTACTTTTTTCTTTTCTCCCTTTTATCTTGCTCATATTTATCAAATCAAATCAAATCAAATCAAATCATATATATTTATAAAGAGCGCTACTCACCCATGCGGGTCTCAAGGCGCTAGGGGGATGGGGTTACTGCTGCTCGAAGAGCCAGATCTTGAGTTGCCTCCGGAATGTGGAGTGATCCTGGGTGGTCCTGAGGTTGGTGGGGAGGGAATTCCATGTCTTGGCCGCCAGGTAGGAGAAGGACCTCCCACCTGCCGTGGTGCGGCGGATGCGAGGGACGGCGGCGAGAGCGAGGATGGTGGAGCGAAGTTGACGGGTGGGTGTGTAGAAGCTGAGGCGGCGGTTGAGGTATTCGGGTCCCTTGTTGTGGAGGGCTTTGTGTGCGTGGGTGAGGAGTCGGAAGGTGATCCTTTTGTTGACGGGAAGCCAGTACAGGTGTCTCAGGTGGGCGGAGATGTGGCTGTTGCGGGGTATGTTGAGGGTGAGGCGGGCGGAGGCGTTTTGAATTCGTTGCAGACGTTTCTAGAGTTTAGCGGTGGTTCCTGCGTACAGGGTGTTGCCGTAGTCCAGGCGGCTCGTGACGAGGGCGTGGGTCACGGTCTTTCTGGTGTCGGCGGGGATCCAACGGAAGATCTTTCGGAGCATGCGGAGGATGAGGAAGCAGGAGGATGATACGGCATTGACTTGTTTGGTCATGGTGAGAAGTGGGTCCAGGATGAAACCGAGGTTGCGTGCGTGGTGTGAGGGGGTTGGTGCAGTGCCAAGGGCTGTGGGCCACCAGGAGTCGTCCCAGGTGGTCGGGGTGTTGCCGAGGATGAGGACTTCCGTTTTGTCTGAGTTCAGTTTCAGACGGCTGAGTTTCATCCAATCTGCGACGTCTTTCATTCCATCCTGCAGGTTGGTCTTGGCGCTGGTGGGGTCCTTGGTGAGGGAAAGTATCAGCTGAGTGTCGTCGGCGTAGGAGGTGATGATAATGCTGTGCTTGCGTACGATGTCGGCTCGGGGGCTCATGTAGACATTGAAGAGAGTCGGGCTGAGCGAGGAGCCTTGTTGGACGCCGCAGATGATCTCGGTGGGGTCTGATCGGAAAGGTGGGAGGTAGACTCTTTGGGAGCGGTTGGGTAGGAAGGAGGTGATCCAGTCCAGGGCCTGACCTTGGATCCCGGTGGAGCGGAGGCGGGTTATTAGGGTGCGGTGGCAGACGGTGTCGAAGGCAGCCGAGAGGTCGAGGAGGATGAGGGCCACTGTTTCTCCGTTGTCCATCAGGGTTCTGATGTCGTCTGTGACTGAGATGAGGGCGGTTTCTGTGCTGTGATTGGCTCGGAATCCGGACTGAGAGGGGTCGAGTAGGTTGTTGTCTTCAAGGAAGTTGGTAAGTTGCTTGTTGACGGTCTTCTCTATGACTTTGGCGGGGAAGGGGAGGAGCGAGATGGGGCGGAAGTTCTTCAGGTCGCTTGGGTCCGCCATAGGTTTCTTCAGTAGGGCGTTGACTTTAGCGTGTTTCCAGCTCTCGGGGAAGGTGGCAGAAGAAAACGAGCTCTTGATGATGGTCTGGAGATGCGGGGCGATGATGTCGTCGGCTTTGTTGAAGATGAAGTGTGGGCAGGGGTCCGAGGGGGCCCCGGAGTGGATGGAGTTCATGGTGGCTTTGGTCTCTTCCGTGAGTCCAGGCGTTGAGGGTGATGGCTGGGGTTGTAGGTTCTGTGGTGGTTGGCTGGGTCTGGTGTCCGATGCTGTCATGTAGGTCGGTGATCTTACGATGGAAGAAAGTGGCGAGGGAGTTGCAGAGGTCTTGTGAGGGCGTGATGGCATTGGCTTTGGCGTTAGGGTTGGAGAGCTCTTTGACGATGTTGAAGAGTTCTCTGCTGTTGTGGGTGTTTTTGTCCAGTCTGTCAGTGAAGGAATTTGGTGGCGCGGATCAGTTTGTGGTGTTCGCGGGTAGCGTTCTTGAGGGCAGTCATGTTATCTGCGGTGTAGTCCTTGTGTCAGGCTTTCTCGAGGGTGCAGCAGTTTTTTTTTTTTCCTTGAGGGTATCAGTGAACCAGCGAGGTTTTTTGGTGTTGGTCTGTCTTGGGAGGCGTCTGAGGGGAGCGAGCGTGTCTGCGCAGTTGGTGATCCACTGCGTGAGGCTGAGGGCTGCGTCGTTGGGGTCGGTGGAGAAGGTGGGTTGGTTGTCGCTGAGAGTGGAGAGAAGCTGTTCCGCGGGTATTTTGTTCCACTGTCAGCGTGGGATGGGTTGTGTGCGGAGGTGGCGAGTCTCGCGTTGGAAGGTGAAGTGGACACATCTGTGGTCGGTCCAGTGTATAGCGGAGGAGTTGCTGAAGGATACGTGGTTGCTGGCGGAGAAGATGGGGTTGAGCGTGTGTCCGGCGATGGGGGAGGGGGTGTTCACCAGTTGCTTGAGACCGAGGTTGGCGAGGTTGTCGAGCAGGGTGGTGGTGTTGGGGTCGTTGTTCTGTTCCAGGTGTAAGTTGAGGTCACCGAGGAGGATGTAGTTCGGCGAGGCAAGGGCGTGCGTGGAGATGAAGTCAGTGATCGAGTCGCTGAAGAGGGCGCGTGGTCCAGGGGGTCGCTAGATGAGAGTTCCTCTGAGGGTGGTCCTGGGGTCGGTGTGGATCTGGAAGTGCAGGTGTTCGGCGGCGAGGGGGGTGACGTTGATGGTGTCCTTGAAGACGATGGTGATTCCTCCCCCTACTTGGTTGGTGCGGTCTCTCCTGGAAATCTTGTAGCCGTCAGGGGTGGCTATGGCAATGTCGGGGGCCGAGGAGGCGTTCATCCAGGTCTCAGTGATGAAGACGACGTCCAGTGCGGTGGAGTCCAGGAGGTCCCATAGTTCAACGGCGTGCTTGTGGGCGGAGCGTGCGTTGATCAGGATGCATTTGAGGTGGTTGATGGCGCGTGGGCTGGTGGGAGTGGTGGTTTCGCGGTGGAAGGTGAGTTTGCGGGTGTGACATGCGAAGGGTCCGTGGGTACGTTTCGGGTTCGCTTGGAAGCAGGTGCTGGAGCGCCCTGGGTTGAGGGCGTGGAGGGTGATGGGGTCGTAGCGGTGCTGCGGGGTTAGGGAGTGCTGGGGGCCAGGGGTCGTGGCGCTGGGCGCGGTCAAGGCGTGGACGGGCGCAGACAGGCTTGCCTTGCCAGGGTTACAGAGGTGGAGGGGAGAAGGGAAGAAAGATAGGAAGATAGGGGAGGGGGGGTTACAGAGGTGGAGGGGAGTAAGGAAGGACAGAGAGAAGGGTCAGGAGCAGAAGAACAGAAGACAGAAGAGCCAAGAAGAAGGTAAAGAAGAAGAGGAGCGAGGAGTCAGGAGCAGAAGAATAGAAGACAGAAGAGCCAAGAAGAAGGTAAAGAAGAAGAGGAGTGAGTAGTCAGGAGCAGAAGAACAGAAGAGAGAGGAGCCAAGAAGAAGGTAGATAAGAAGAGGAGCGAGGAGTCAGGAGCAGAAGAACAGAAGAGAGAAGAGCCGAGAAGAAAGAATGGTAAAGAAGAAGAGGAGCGAGGAGTCAAGATTAGAAGAACAGAGGAGAGAAGAGCCAAGAAGAAGGGTAAAGAAGAGGAGGTGAGAAGAGTCAAGGAAGAGGAGTCAGGCAGAAGAGGAGAGACCTGAGAAGCAGAGGATAAAAAGAACACAGATGAAGAACACAGAAGAAGGACAAAGAAGAAGAGGGAACACGCAGGACGGGGTGCAGGGAAGAAAGAAGAACACAGATGAAGAACATAGATGAAGAAAGAAGAAAGCACACGCAGGTCACGGTGCAGAAGAGAAGGAAGAAACACAGATGAAGTACACAGAAGAAGAACACAGATGAAGAATACAGATGAAGAACACAGAAGAAGACCAAAGATGAAGAAAGAAGCAGGAAGAGAACGCGGTGAGGAAGAGGAGCGGGATCGAGGCAGAGCAGAACACGCAACAAGAGGGCTGCAGAAGAGGAGCAGAGAGCGAAGGGAAGAAGGACGGCGGAGGAGCGGAGAGAGGTAGGAGGGGAGCGCGGAAGGTAGAAGACAGAGGCACAGGAGAAGAGGTGAGTAGCGCGGGGCAGGGCGAGGGGCTGGGCGGGGGGAGTACTTACTGTATTTTCGCAGGACTTGCTTGGAGGTTACAGGAGCCTGGGCTGGTGGAGCTGCAGTGGCAGGGGGAGCGACCTACCCTTGGGTCAAGGGTCACTAACTCTGTCGCGCAGCGGCCTCCATAAGAGGGAGGAGGGGGGTAGGAGGGATCAGCGGGGGCGGGAGGAGGGCGACGAATGGGAGCGGGGGGCGGGGCGAGCAGAAGGTGGCGGCGGGAAAGCGGAGGGTGGTGGGGTCAGGTAGAGGGGAGGGGAGAAAAGATAGGGGAGGGGGGGTTAAAGGTGGAGGGGAGTAAGGAAGAAAGATAGGAAGATAGGGGAGGGGGGGTTACAGAGGTGGAGGGGAGTAGGGAAAAAAGATAGGAAGATAGGGGAGGGGGGTTACAGAGGTGGAGGGGAGTAAGGAAGGAATGAGAGAAGGGTCAGGAGCAGAAGAACAGAGGACAGAAGAGCCAAGAAGAAGGTAAAGAAGAAGAGGAGCGAGGAGTCAGGAGTCAGGAGCAGAAGAACAGAAGACAGAAGAGCCAAGAAGAAGGTAAAGAAGAAGAGGAGCGAGGAGTCAGGAGCTGAAGAACAGAAGAGAGAAGAGCCAAGAAGAAGGTAAAGAAGAGGAGGTGAGAAGAGTCAAGGAAGAGGAGTCAGGCAGAAGAGGAGAGACCTGAGAAGCAGAGGATACGAAGAACACAGATGAAGAACACAGAAGAAGGACAAAGAAGAAGAGAGAACATGCAGGACGAGGTGCAGGGAAGAAAGAAGAACACAGATGAAGAACACAGATGAAGAAAGAAGAAAGCACACACAGGTCGCAGTGCAGAAGAGAAGGAAGAAACACAGATGAAGTACACAGAAGAAGAACACAGATGAAGAATACAGATGAAGAACACAGAAGAAGACCAAAGATGAAGAAAGAAGCAGGAAGAGAACGCGGTGAGGAAGAGGAGCGGGCCGAGGCAGAGCAGAACACGCAGCAAGAGGGCTGCAGAAGAGGAGCAGAGAGCGAAGGGAAGAAGGACGGCGGAGGAGCCGAGAGAGGTAGGAGGGGAGCGCGGAAGGCAGAAGACAGAGGCACAGGAGAAGAGGTGAGTAGCGCGGGGCAGAGCGAGGGGCTGGGCGGGGGGAGTACTTACTGTATTTTCGCAGGACTTGCTTGGAGGGTACAGGAGCCTGGGCTGGTGGAGCTGCAGCGGCAGGGGGAGTGACCTACCCTTGGGTCAAGGGTCGCTAACTCTGTCGCGCAGTGGCCGCCATAAGAGGGGGGAGGAGGGGTCGGCTGGGGGCGGGGGGCGGGAAGGGGCGACGAATGGGAGCAGGGGGGGCAGGGGCGAGCAGGAGGTGGCGGCGGGAAAGCGGAGGGTGGTGGGGTCAGGTAGAGGGGAGGGGAGAAAAGATAGGGGAGGGGGGGTTAAAGGTGGAGGGGAGTAAGGAAGAAAGATAGGAAGATAGGGAAGGGGGGGTTACAGAGGTGGAGGGGAGTAGGGAAGAAAGATAGGAAGATAGGGGAGGAGGGTTGCAGAGGTGGAGGGGAGTAAGGAAGGACAGAGAGAAGGGTCAGGAGCAGAAGAACAGAAAACAGAAGAGCCAAGAAGAAGGTAAATAAGAAGAGGAGCGAGGAGCCAGGAGCAGAAGAACAGAAGACAGAAGAGCCAAGAAGAAGAGGAGCGAGTAGTCAGGAGCAGAAGAACAGAAGAGAGAAGAGCCAAGAAGAAAGAATGGTAAAGAAGAAGAGGAGCGAGGAGTCAAGAACAGAAGAGCAGAGGAGAGAAGAGCCAAGAAGAAGGGTAAAGAAGAGGAGGTGAGAAGAGTCAAGGAAGAGGAGTCAGGCAGAAGAGGAGAGACCTGAGAAGCAGAGGATACGAAGAACACAGATGAAGAACACAGAAGAAGGGCAAAGAAGAAGAGAGAACACGCAGGACGGGGTGGAGGGAAGAAAGAAGAACACAGATGAAGAACACAGATGAAGAAAGAAGAAAGCACACGCAGGTTGCGGTGCAGAAGAGAAGGAAGAAACACAGATGAAGTACACAGAAGAAGAACACAGATGAAGAATTCAGATGAAGAACACAGAAGAAGACCAAAGATGAAGAAAGAAGCAGGAAGAGAACGCGGTGAGGAAGAGGAGCCGGGCCGAGGCAGAGCAGAACACGCAGCAAGAGGGCTGCAGAAGAGGAGCAGAGAGCGAAGGGAAGAAGGACGGCAGAGGAGCGGAGAGAGGTAGGAGGGGAGCGCGGAAGGCAGAAGACAGAGGCACAGGAGAAGGTTTGACTAGTGCAGGGCGAGGGGCTGTGCGGGGGGAGTACTTACTGTATTTTCGCAGGACTTGCTTGGAGGTTACAGGAGCCTGGGCTGGTGGAGCTGCAGCGGCAGGGGGAGCGACCTACCCTTGGGTCAAGGGTCGCTAACTCTGTCACGCAGTGGCCGCCATAAGAGGGAGGAGGGGTCAGCTGGGGGCGGGGGCAGGAGGGGGGCGACGAATGGGAGCAGGGGGGGCGGAGCGAGCAGGAGGTGGCGGCGGGAAAGCGGAGGGTGGTGAGGTCAGGTAGAGGGGAGGGGAGAAAAGATAGGGGAGGGGAGGTTAAAGGTGGAGGGGAGTAAGGAAGAAAGATAGGAAGATAGGGGAGGGGGGTTACAGAGGTGGAGGGGAGTAGGGAAGTAAGATAGGAAGATAGGGGAGGGGGGGTTACAGAGGTGGAGGGGAGTAGGGAAGGACAGAGAGAAGGGTCAGGAGCAGAAGAACAGAAGACAGAAGAGCCAAGAAGAAGGTAAATAAGAAGAGGAGCGAGGAGTCAGGAGCAGAAGAACAGAAGACAGAAGAGCCAAGAAGAAGAGGAGCGAGGGGTCAGGAGCAGAAGAACAGAAGAGAGAAGAGCCAAGAAGAAGGTAAAGAAGAAGAGGAGCGAGGAGTCAGGAGCAGAAGAACAGAAGAGAGAAGAGCCAAGAAGAAAGAATGGTAACGAAGAAGAGGAGCGAGGAGTCAAGAACAGAAGAACAGAGGAGAGAAGAGCCAAGAAGAAGGGTAAAGAAGAGGAGGTGAGAAGAGTCAAGGAAGAGGAGTCAGGCAGAAGAGGAGAGACCTGAGAAGCAGAGGATACGAAGAACACAAATGAAGAACACAGAAGAAGGGCAAAGAAGAAGAGAGAACACGCAGGACGGGGTGGAGGGAAGAAAGAAGAACACAGATGAAGAACACAGATGAAGAAAGAAGAAAGCACACGCAGGTAGCGGTGCAGAAGAGAAGGAAGAAACACAGATGAAGTACACAGAAGAAGAACACAGATGAAGAATACAGATGAAGAACACAGAAGAAGACCGAAGAAGAAGAAAGAAGCAGGAAGAGAACGCAGTGAGGAAGAGGAGCGGGCCGAGGCAGAGCAGAACACGCAGCAAGAGGGCTGCAGAAGAGGAGCAGAGAGCGAAGGGAAGAAGGACGGCAGAGGAGCGGAGAGAGGTAGGAGGGGAGCGCGGAAGGCAGAAGACAGAGGCACAGGAGAAGGTTTGACTAGTGCAGGGCGAGGGGCTGTGCGGGGGGACTACTTACTGTATTTTCGCAGGACTTGCTTGGAGGTTACAGGAGCCTGGGCTGGTGGAGCTGCAGCGGCAGGGGGAGCGACCTATCCCTTTAAGGGATGTGGTCTTTTTTGGTTTAATGTTATCTTAACAGTGTTCGATTATTTAAGAGATTTAAATGTTTCCTCTGTTTTCTCTCTTTTTAGATCTTTTATATATTCAGTGTCTCAGTCTTTTGTGGTTGCAACCTGTGTGGTCGGATCTCCCTTCCTGTCTACGGTTATGGAGTGAGGGTTGCGTTGTTCCCCCTTTCTGGCTTCACCACCCTCAAGTAGTTTTTGTCTCATATGTATGTTTTTATTATTTGTTCAATGTTCTTTATGTAGTTTTAATGTTTTCTTCTATATTACACTCTCTGTTTTTTCTAATGTTATCCTCCCTTCATTTTCTTTCTTCTTTTCTCTCTTTTCTTTGTTCACTTGTTTATACTTTTACTACTCACTTTTCTTACACTAAAAATTTTCTTTTGGTTCAATTTCTACATGCATTACTTTCATGTTCATATTATTAATTTTCTATATTAAATTACAATTAGATTTCTTTCATGGAATGTTAAAGATTTGGGATCCCCAATAAAACGTCAAAGAGTTTTAACCCATATTTTAAAATTGAAAGCTGATATTTCCTTGTTACAAGAGACTCTTATAACATGTGCTGAGGTGGCCAAACTTAAAAGACAATGGGTGGGTCATGTTTTTGCCTCTCCGGGTACAGGGAAAAGAAATAGGGTTACTATATTCCGTCATAAAGCTTTGAATATTTCTGATTTTACTCAAGAATCTGATGAGCAGGATAGATGGGTTATAGCCTTAGTGAATTTTAATAAAGTACCTTTCACTATATTTAATGTTTATGCTCCAGCCCAACCTGATAAATCTTTTTGGAATGAAATATTAGCTAAGTTAATGACTCTTTCAGATGATTATTTAATTTTTGGAGGTGATTGCAATATGGTTATGGATCCCTTCCTTGATCGTAAATCTAACTCTAGATTTGTACCATCCACCATATTTTCATAGTTTACATCCATGATTGAACAAAGAACATTAACAGATGTTTGGAGATTGTGTAACCCCACATTGCAGGAATTCTCTTTTTTTTTCTCCAGTGCATTCTTCACAATCAAGGATTGATTATTTATTTGTCTCACAACATGTTTTGAATTCAGAATTTGGTACCATATTAATATCGGATCATGCTCCAGTGAGTTTGGATCTTGATATTTTACCACATAAACAGCCAAGTAATAGATGGAGATTTAATAACTCATTACTTCTTGATACAAATTTTATTAAGCTTTTTGAGAAGTTTGCTACACAATTATTTGTAGAAAATGATAATCCCCAGCTATCTTTTCAGATTATCTGGGATACTTTCAAAGAGGCCTCTAGGGATTTTATTATCTCTTTTGTTGCCAAAAAACAGAAAATGGCTTAGAGTTGTTTAACTTAATGGGTCGTATTAAGCAGCTAGAAAAATGGTATTATTCTTCCAAGTATGAAAATTGCCTAAAGGAATTACCCCAAGCTAAATTCACTTTTAATAGAAATTCGACTGATATTCCTAATTCTTATCTTCTTAAATCCAGTGCTAAATATTATGGGGGCCAAAATAAATCAGGAAAACTTTTAGCAAACTATCTTAAAATTAAAAAAGATAGAACAAGGATTGAATCTATTTATAATTCTTCCCATCTTTTACTACACAAGAACGAAGATATCTTAGCTGAATTTGTTCATTTCTTTACACAGTTATATACCCCTGAGTCTGTTCCCACGCAGGAGCTTATTGGGGATTACTTGTCTACTGTTAAGGCACCTGTACTTCCTCTTCTGAGTTTACTGCTCTCGGCAATGATATCTCTATTAAAGACATTCTGGCCGCACTAAATCTTATTAAGGAAGGTAAAGCTCCCAGCCCTGATGGCTTTACTATTGAATTCTATTTACATTTTTCTAAATTATTACTTCCAAGATTATTTAATCTTTTTACTTATTTTGTTAACACAAAATCTTCTGGAGGGTCTTTCGGGAGGGTTTAATTGTCCTTATATCAAAGATAACAAGGATCCAAAGTTTTGTAAGAATTGTAGACCCATATTTTTAGTGAACTTAGACTATAACATTTTTGCTAAAATTATCGCTATGCGAATGGAATTGATTCTTCCCAAGTTAATTGGTAAGGAACAATCTGGCTTTATTAAGGGACATCTATTGTCAGATAACACATGCCTATTTTTTAACATATCAAGTAAATCTGTGACATATTGAGATTCACTATTTGCAATTGCTCTTGATGCTGAAAAAGCTTTTGATCATGTTAACTGGTTCTTTATTTTTTCAGCGCTTTCTTGGTTTGGCTTTGGAACTAAATTTATAAATCTTATCTTATTACTATATTCCTCTCCTAAAGCTGCTATCTATTTGAATGGTCTCATCTCTCCTTCGTTCTCACTTCATAGAGGAGTTCGTCAGGGATGTCCGTTATCACCGCTTCTGTTTGTTCTTGCCTTGGAACCCTTTTAATTGAAACTTAAGGCTAATTCAAATTTATATGGGTTCCGTTTCGGAGAGCGACAGATAACATTTTCAGCTTATGCTGATGATATTTAACTTTTTATGTCAAATCCGAAATCTTCACTTCCTTCTTTTCTTTCGGAGGTAAAACATTTTGCTCCTATTTCAGGGTATAAATTAAATAAAGAAAAATGTGAAGTTCTCCCCTTAAATAAATTTTGCCTTCCGGATTACTTTAAATCTTCTGAATTTCACTGGAACAATGACAAAATTAAATATCTTGGTCTATGGTTTAAATCTTCATTTCGGGATACAATTTCTTGTAACTTCTTGCAACTATTCTCTAGTCTTGAGTCTCTTATATCTAAATGAAACCCTTTATTTCTATCCTGGTGGGGAAGATTAGATTCTCTAAAGATGATGTTACTTCCTATCATTCTCTTCTATTTTTCAAATATTCCAATTACTATTCTGAATAATTATTTCAAAAGGTTGAACTCTATTTAACTAAATTCGTATGGAATAATAAGAGACCCAGAATGTCTCTTCAAAAATTAATGAGACCTAAAATTCACGGAGGAGTTAATTTTCCAAATCTTTGCTCTTATCATATGGCTTTTTCTCTTAAACTTAAACAGGCTTCCTGTTTATTGACAAAGATGTTTCCACTTTTTTGCCTTTATGGGTTGAGCTTTAAAAAAACGTTGTTGCTCCTTTTGCGTTTCCGGAAGTATTAACTCTGACAAAAAAGCCTTCATTTGTTTCCCTCCCTATTTTGAAAAATTCATGCAGAATTTTGCAACCTATTTTTACTTCATATGATGAAGGCAGACTGCAATTTCTGAATTCGTCAATCTGGTACAACAAACTCATAAGTTAAATAATAAAAACATTTATTGGAAATCGTGGCATTTGAAGGGGTTGAAGTGGGTCCACCTACTTTTTGACAATGATTCCCCTCTTTCTTTTGAGCAAGCACATTTTCTGTTTTCACTTCCATCCTCTTTTAAAAAGAAATATGATGCCCTAATACATGCTATAAATACTTCTTATCAATCTTTCTCAGTTCAGCAAGCACCATTGGTTTGTTCTTCTCCAATTAAGAAATTGTTGCTACACTCTGCCTCAGCTTCCCGTATTTACCAAACAGTTACCGCTCTTCCTGCAGATAGACCTAAATCAGCAATAGAAATACAATAGGAGAAAGATTTGGCTATTTCACTTTCTCCCTCATTATGGAAAAATGTGTGGATTACAATACGAAAGACCTCAAGAGCAGTTAACACAATTCAAACTTTATTTTTTATTTATAATAGACTATTAATTACACCTTCGTTGTTACATACAATGAATTTAAACCTTTCACCCGCATGCTGGTCTTGTAGTGAACTAGATTCAGATCTTAAACACATGCTCTTTGAGTGCCCATACACTTTTCAATTTTGGATCCTTCTCATACCTCGCCACCAAAACTTGGAACACCCTCCCCACCACCCTGTGACAGACTCAAGACCTACTCACCTTCAGAAGACTCCTCAAGACCTGGTTCTTTGACCAGTAACAACAGCTCCCCCCGCCCTGCGCCTTGAAACCCTCACGGGTACGTAGTGCGCTTTATAAATCCGATGATTGATTGATTGATTAAGGTTTGGAATCAGATTAATGTCATTTTTAAAACTCAAAGCTCCTTAACTTTTGCAATATATTTTTAGGCAGCCTTGCTTCCGACTGGTCACGTTTTCAAAAAACTCTATTGTAATTTTGGATCTATTGTTGGCTGTTGCTTTTCAACAAATTACGAAATCTTGGAATGCTCCTCTCAATTATCCGTTTAGGCTTGGTGGTATGGTATATGTTATAACCTTCTCTTGGATAGAGCTTATGTTTACCCTGTGTCCCTGGGTATTAAAAGAGACATGTTATGGTTGCCTATTACGAATTACCTTAACTCTTTGTCTTACTCTGCATGCAATCATTTTCCTAGAAATGAAGAGGTTTCTAAACCACCATGAACTGTTTCTCCTTATTTTTTATTGTGCTTAACCTACTGTTTATAACTTTTTCTACTGATCTATTTAAATATATGCATGTACATTTTGCGATTTAAAGTATTAATATGTGTATAATGCTTCTTACGATGCATCTTTTAGGAAATTGAACTGTTACTGTTTCTTTTCTCTCGTGTTATAAAATGTATTTATATATTTTGAATATTGCATGAATCCTCAATAAACTTTCTATTTTCAAACTTGAAAAAAAGAAGCAAACACACACTTCTATTTAACGACAGATTCAACTGAAATCTGAGATGGCATCTCACCATTAATCCCACCTGTGGCACAACCTACGTGTGAGCAATGTACTTCAAAACCATACAGAGTATGGTGGAAGGGATGATCTCTTAGCTTATTGCACAAACAGCTTTAATCAACATGATCGACAGCTGTACTCAAATCTATGTGGTCTGTGATATTTTGTCATATTAGCTCCCAGCCTGAATATCTACAAAGGATCTTGGCTGGGATGAAAGGCAGACCGAAACCAGAGGAGGGGCCATCACAGCTGTAACAGGAGAAAGCGTGACATAGTGTGATGGCCAACAGAAATGTTCAGGAATGTTTAGGAATGTTCACTTAGTTAAGACGCCAGCTGAGGGAACTCAGCACACAAAGGAGGGACATTTCACACAATGCACCAATAAAAATGAAGCATTTAAGACAAGCACAACAAAGAATTAATAGCAAGAGTGGGTGTGATTAAAAGCCCTTAAAAGGAAGTTTAATCCGTCAAATCACAACAGGAACAAAACACGTTTCGGCATTTCTTCCTTTGTCAACCTGCATACCTCCATATTGCTGTGACTTTTAACCCTACACATGATCACATAAACAACACTAATGTGAATTAAAAATGACCTAAATTCATTTCTAGGCTGGAACATGTAAATCTCAATAATCACACACAAATATTTGGCAATACTAAACAAAAATAATAAATTATTTGCTTGGCAACCCAACTCCACATAATGACAGTGATAGGTTATTAAAGCAATACTCTTTTCAGGTAACGATACCCGGCATTCAAGTTCTACTCTTCTCGGACGCGTCTCCTGCAATACTGATATATCCAATTCAAATCTCTCCCATTCATGCACAGCCGCCTCAATGTTACTCATAAGCAGGTTTATATTTCACAATGTGCCATTTCTTTAGGCACCGAATTTCATTATTTTCTATTTCTATGGTTTTGTGCATGTAAAATTGGAGCCTAACTATAATGTCCCTGTAACCTGTGGTACATATATAAGGTTACAGGGGACCTTACAGTTAGGTTGATGTTTTAACAATACAAAACCACAGAAATTCAGCATTGACAGTTATACTTTTAGTTATACTTATGTTAAGAGACTATAGCTCATGGCCCAAAGTTACTTAATTGCTAAAGTTATTTAATGGCAAGAGGTATAGTTTTTCAGAATAGTACAGCTGAGTTATAGTTACTTGAAATAACTCTAACCGCTGAATTTCTATGGTTTTGTGAGTGTAAATTCAGAACCTAACTATAACCTCCCTCTAACCTTTTTTTTTTCAGGGTATTTCTAAGGTTTTTCAAATGCTTATTCCTAACTATGACATCCCTGTAACCCTTGTTTTTTTCTTTGAATTTCTGTGTTTTTTTAATGCAGTGGGGTGCTGCCCACAGGACCTGGCCTGCAGTCATGTACTGCAGCCAATCCCCCTGCATGCTTCCAGCCGCATCCCACGCATGGCCTTTAGCTGTGTGTGGCGGGGTTTCGCTGCAGGGCCTGGCCTATGACCAGGACCTGCAGCACTTCCCCGCAGGCATCTAACCCCAGTCCAGGCACACCTTTGGCCATGCACGATCGGAGTTGGTCACAGAGCCTGGCTTGCGACCAATACTCAGTAGGCATCTGACCCTTTACCAGGTATGATTGCAGAGAAGACAGCCTTGCATTGCCTTGTATGAGTTCAAGACATTGGGAGGATTTGTCCTTTACATAAGCAGAGCTTCAACTGGGGCATCTGCTATGTTTATATTTGTAGGTGCTTCCGTTGAGGTTTAATTTCTGTGAAATGAGCATCGGTGCCAGATTGGATCTTCATCTGCTTATTTATCCAAAGACAATCCACAGTCTGGAGAAAAATATCTTCCTAACTGTGGTACTTTCTACTGGCTAATTGTAGGAAAGTACCCTCTTTCTTAGCATGGTTACCCCCATTTTCTGCAGGATGTCAGTGTGCTTGACTGTGTTCACTGGGATCCTGCTAACCAGGACCCCAGTGATTATGCTTTCCCTCCCTTAAATGTTGTTGTTGGCTACTGTTAACACAGTATTTCACCCACAATTGGCATACTGGTGTCCCCTTATAAGTCCCTAATATGTTGGAAGCATAACCCAAGGCATTTGCAAGCATTGGCCGTATGATTCCATGCACTCTCGGGGCTCCTTAGAGGACCCCAGTCTAGCCATTTCAGCCTTCTGAAGTTTTCCAGGCAGCCTCAGCTGCTGCCACCTCACAGTCAGGTTTCTGCCCTCCTGTTACTTGAAAATCTCGAACCCAGGAAGGCAGAACAAAGCATATACTGTGGGAGAGGGGTGTTACACCCTCTTCCTTTGGAAACCTGTGTTACAGGCTTTAGAGGGGTAGACTCCCCAAGCCACTGGAAATGCTTTGAAGGGCACATTTGGTGCCCTCTTTGCATAAACCAGTCTACACCGGTTCAGGGACCCCAAGTCCCTGCTCGGGCACTAAACTGAACAAAGGAAAGAGGAGTGACCACTCCCCTGTTCATCACTACCACAGGGGTGGTGCTCAGAGCTCCTTCAGAGTGTCCCTGGGTTTTGCCATCTTGGATTCAAGGTTGGCAGGGAACTCTGGCAGCATGTGCTTGGCCAGTGCCAGCAGGTGAAGTCAAGCCCTCCCCTGATAGGTGCTTGCCTGGTTAGGTGACCATTCCCCCTTTCAGAGCTGTTTAGGGTCTTCTCTTTGGGTGGTTCCTCAGATTCGGATTGCAAGACTCCAGCAGGAATCCTCTGCATCCTCCCTTTCGACTTCTCACTGAAGAAACTGCATCTGGACTCCCCAGGAACTCTACAAGCAGCAACAAAGAAGCAAGACACCTTCTGCAACATTGTATCTCCAGCTCCTGCCAGCAACTGCAACTGTTTCCCAGTTGTGCATCCTATGAGGACTGCCCATCTTCAGCCTGCACCAGAAGAGTGAAGGAATCTCCCTTCGGGTGAAGGAGTCATTCCTCTGCTTTAGCAGGCACCAACTGTAATGACAATTGGCTGCGTGGATCCTCTCTCCTGCAGGGCTGTGTGGATCCTGCAGCACAGGTGGTGAAGTGAAGTGGTCCCTACGGTCCTCTCGTACAACTGTCCAACTTTGGTGGAGGTAAGAGCCTGCCTCCTCACACAAGATAGTACCCCCATGCACTGCGTGTTTTGCAGCTGCCAAGGCTGATTGGCATCCTTCCTCCAAGTCCTTTGTGTATCTTGTAGCTCCGGTCCCCAGCACTCTATCCTGCGACACACAGCTTCCTGAGTTGTTCTTCAGCGGCTTGGGAGTCTCTGTCGTAGTGCTGTGTGGGGTTCTTCTGCAACTTTTTTCTCCATTTCCTGTGGGACTCCTGTGTGCACTGCTTGGTCTTCTGCGGGCTCTCTGAGTTACTGAGGACCCCCTCTGACTCCCCCTCCTGGGTAGAGTCCACCTGGTTCTTCCTGGTCCCAGGCAGCGCCATTTTCCGCTAACCACGAGCTTTGTGTGTGCCAAGGCTTGTTGGTGGACTCCAGCGACGCAAACCTGACTGCAATCCACCATCCGGCATGAGACATCACTTGCACCCTCGAGGAACCCGACTTCATCTTCTTAGGTAGAGTGCTGACCTTTCTTCCTCATTGGTGGTTCTCCTTTTGCACCTTTATACAGGTTAACAGGGGCTCCTGTTCTTCCTGGACTCTTCTGTGCTTCTTGGACTTGGCCCCCTTCTTCCACAGGTCCTCTTGTCCAGAAATCCACCATTGGTGTCTTGCAGTCTCTTCTGATTCTTGCATAATTTTTCTTCTTGTTTCTGTGTGTGTTCTAGGAAACTTACTGAGATTTACTCCTGCTTTCCTGGTCACTCGGGTAAGTTCAAGCACTTACCTTTGGGGTTTTCTAGTACTCCCAGCTCCCTTCTACACACTACACTTGCCTAGGTGGTAGACCGACTTTCGCATTCCACTTTCTTGGTATATGGTTTGTGCTCCTCCAGGCCCATTTCTAACTATTGTGATATTCACTAATTTCAATGTTTTCTAACTGTTTTTATGCCTATTTCTGCATACTAGTGTATATAATTTGTGTATTACTTACCTCCTAAGGGAGTATAGTCTCTATGGTATTTTTGGCAGTTGTGTCACCAAAATAAAGTACCTTTATTTTTGTAACACTGAGTATTTTCATTCATGTGTGTGAGAACTGCGTGGCTACAGTGGTATTGCATGAGCTTTGCATGTCTCCTAGATAAGCCTTGGCTGCTCATTCACAGCTACCTCTAGAGAGCCTGGCTTTCCTACATTTTATAATAAGGGCTATCTGGACCTGGTATAAGTACCATAGGTACCCACCACACACCAGGCCATTCTCCTACACTACACTAATTAGTACATTTTACCTTGTTGGTCAAATGTGTAGTGCATATTGAACTGTGAGGGGAGTCTCAAGGGCCTGCAGCCCCTGCCAGTGTTGTATAGCTATTTTAGCCATATTTTGACACATTATTTTAGCAAACTAGGCCTGCAATTGTGCACTGTAGCCCAGTAACATTTATTTTGGCATCGTCTTATTTTTCAAGCATTAGCCACATTTAGGGTGTTGTTTTTATTTTCTCTACCTATTTGTTCCTTCACCTTGGAAGGCGTCACTTTCTTAGCATTTCACTTTGTGCTTTCCTCAAGGCTGCAGGCAGATAGGGATGCCGGCAAAAGTGGTACGCTATGTCGTTAACATTCACAGAAACATACATATTCCTAAGTGGGGACCCTTTCTTAGAATGTCAACTGTTTTATTATAAAAACACTCCTTTATCCCATACATGTTAGAGAAAGATTCCAGCCAGATAACCATGACTGCAAGCTGATTGTTCATTATCTCACACTACAGCTGCTTGCTTAGACTACCAAATCCCTGGATATGGGGACGGTTTCTCTCTAGACTACAGGCTTCCTTGCTCAGGTATGAGGGATTATGTCTTCCCGGGGGGAAAACCTGAAGGGCGGATTAGGACTCATTATGCTGTGCTCTAACATAGCTTAGGTAGGAAAGATATACATCATTCCTAGTGACATTATGGTTGGACTGTTTTGTGTGTTTCAAACTCTTTGTCACCCTTTTGCTTTTAGTGTGTTTTATCATCCTAGTTATTGCAATACATGCCATTTTATCTAAGATTCAGTTACTTCAATAAACCCTTATTGAATTATATTCGGCCTCTGTTTGTCTTTGCCTGTGTGAGACTAATGTAACTGAGAGAAAGGGGTGAGATCAGATTGACCATGATTCCCCTGAGAAGACTTTCTTGTCATTAGCCCGGTTGCCAAAATCACCCCTGTTCTTGGGCAGACATGAGGCCTGCTAGTTAGCCGGAAAACCCGTATTAGGCCGACAGGCGTCATGTGGTGTGGAATTGTACTTAGTACCCCACAATATATGCGTTTCTGCCACCCAAATCCAGTAGCCTCATTAGGATAATGAGAACCTACTTGACACCGGCCCCCTTCATCCAACCAAAATTGCTCCTACACACAGGGAGCAGCTAAAAATGCTGCACCCTCCATGTTGTAGCAATCCTTTCATCTGTTTTCCCACCCGCTTGACAGTGAGCAGGAAAATAGATGAAAAGTCTGCTCCCAGCGAGCAGAAGCAGTTTTTCTGCCCTGCCACAGGCCAGGCCCTGCGGCTAACCACTGCTGCTCTGAAGGCCTGAGCGGTGGCAGTTGTATTATTGTAAAGTAATTACAATTACTTTATGTAAAAAAAAACTTCGGCTGAGTATGCGGGGGTGGGGGGGTGTCCACAGGGCCTGCCTTTTGGCCAACCCCCAGTTGGCATCTGACCCTACACCGGGGGATTGCAGAGAATACACCCTCATATTGCCTTGGATGAGTTCAAGAAGTTTGGAGGATTTGTCCTTCACATAAGCAGAGCTTCAATTGGGGCACCTGTTATGTTTATATTTTTAGGGGCTGTCCGTGGAGGTTTAATTTCTGTGAAATGAGCATTGGTACCAGAATGGATCGTCATCTGCTTATTTATCCACAAACAGTCCACAGTCTAGAGTAAAATGTCTGCCCAACTGGACTACTTTCTACTGTCTAATTAGTAAATTCTACCTTGTTGGTCAAATGTGTAGTGCATATTGAGCCGTGCGAGGAGCTTCAAGGGCCCGCTGCCCTTGCTGGCTCTCCGTCTCCAGCGGGAGCTGGCATTGCTCTTGCATACAGGGAGCAGCTACAAATGCTGCACCCTCACTGTGAGAGCAAACCTTTCATATGTTTTCCCACCCACTTGACAGCGGGCAGAAAAACAGATGAAAAGTCTGCTCCCAGTGAGCAGGAGCAGTTTTTCTGCCCTGCCAAAGGCCAGGCCCTGCGGCCAACCACCGCTGCGCCCGAAGGCCTGCGCGATGGTGGTTGTATTAACGTTTAATAATTAAAATTACTTTATGTTCAAAAACCCTTCGGCTGAGCGTGCTGGGGTTGCCAAAGGGCCTGGTCTTATGGCAGACCCCCTATAAGCACCCAACCCCGTGCAATGCAGTGCCTTCAGCTGTGTGCGCCGGGGGTTGGCAAAAACCCCATTAAGCAGTCAACCATGGCCCTGGGAAACAAAAGAAAAGGAGGTAGGGTAGGAATACCCTAACCCCCTAACCTTGGTGCTGCTCCCCCAATCCCCTGCCCCCCTGGGACCCGGCCAGGTAAACCAAGCATTTAAAAAAAAATGTTCTGGTGAAATTGCGGCAAATTCACAACAACAAAGTCCCTGGGAAGTTTCCAGGCATCTCTATGACATTCATTCCTAAGATATTGACGGGAAAAGACATAAATGATCCATCACTAGGAATGTTTAACATTCAAAACACTAGTGAAAAAAACAGATACACACTATCCAGACATAACTATGACATTCAACCTAGGGATTTTGATTGGAAAAAGATGTAAATGTTATTCCAAGGGGAATGTTAGAACTTTCAACCTACTGAATGGTAGCCCAAGAGAGTTACCAGAGGGCCACAACTGACTCTGTTCTACATTCAAAATATAACTATAGCATTCAAACCAAACATCTTGCCAGTGTGATGCTTTGAGGTTGTTGTATGGAGTGACCATTGCAATAACATTCACTCTTTCCATCCCATTATGGCAGTGGTTCCCAATCTGTGCACCGTGGTGCCCCAGTGCTCCATCAAAAGGAGCCAGGGGTGCCGTTGCACCAAGGGTTTTAAATTTCGAATTGAAGAAATAATTGCTGGTTAACATCTAGACAGAAATTTGAGGTTTTTAGTATAAACATAAAACCTCTAACGTTTACCACTAGATGGCAGCAGTGCATTATTCTTGAAGAGTGCAGAGTGAATGTTACTAGTCCCTCCAGCCTGCGGCAGCAGTTCCTGCTCTGTCCTGCATTTCAGCAGAGAGAGACATGGAAGCCTCAATTGCTGCAGCTTTGGATGTGTGAGAAATGTGGGGATGGAAGCTGGGCGCAGGGCTTAGACAGCCCTCTTGAAAGGTGCTCAGAGGGTCGCACTGCCTTTCTTTTCCTATAAGGCAATCAATGAACTGCTTGCTAGCCGGATAAAGCCAGTGTCATCACTTTCTGGCCAGGGCTAGCTGTGCCAGGTCTTTTACAGGATACTTTCAAGGAACGAATGTAGCTTTTAAAAATGTTTCCCTTTTTTCCCCTCACTCACTTTGGCTCTCTCGCGTTGAGGATGATCTCTCATTTCCTGTCCTTGCACCAATAATTACCAATAAAGTATTTATTTGGCGTAATCAGCTTATTTTAGACATGACAAACTGCAAAAGATAAATACAAAACAACTGTACTGTAAAAGATATTAATTGTACAAACTTCTATTGTCCCCTTCATAACCTCATTAAACTTTTTCTATAGCACTTGAACGATTTATTGTGAGAGAGATTCTCTCAAACAAATTGACATTTTCATTTTTATTTCAACTTAGACAATAAGAAAGCAAAGCACAATTAGTCTTTGTCTTATTGTCTATTCAAGGTTCACCTTTTCTTACTTTATAAGGATGCTTAACCTCCATAAAAGACCAAGCAACTCCAGTCACAGCTATCCCAGCCAAGAAACTGAAAACGCTCTACTATATATAGTGTCTCCTGACATGCAAGTGTAAACATTTTTTATTGTTCAGTGACTGGGCGTGGGAGGAAAATGAATAGTAGTGTGTAGAGAAAGTAAGGAGTTTGTTGTTTACCCAACTCGGTTCAGGAGAACCTAGTAGTGACCCTATCTCTGTCCCCCTACATGCCCTTCATGTAGGTCAGCAATGCTGGCAGTGACTCTGATTCACACAAATTTCTTCTGTGGCTTGGCCCAAACTATTTTGGAGTGAACACACCTTTTTTAGGGATTTGAATGTGCCTGCCCGAAGAAGGAATTTGCTTGCAACATAAAATGTTGTACTTTTTTTTGGGAAATCTTTATACTGACTTTGCACAGTGCTCTTTTATGTAGTTTTGAGGCCCAATGATACCATCAGACTGGAGGCAATAAAGTGCAAAAAATAAAAAAAACTAGACGGGAGACCTCTATCAGTGAACCTGTGATCCCAGGATCTGAAACAACATTCCTGTATTTATCAGGGCCTCACAATGCTGCTCAGGAAAAACCTAAAGTCGCACCTCTTTAAAAAAAAAAAAAGAGCACTAAATCACAACGCAGTAGGAGTTCAGTTTGATAACCCTGTATCTTTCCAATCAGTTGTTGACATTGCAAGACGTTCTACAGTTGATAGGATAGCATTACATCTACGATTGTAATCCTGAATCACCTACCAAAATAAGTAACATAACGGGGAACAGCGACCACTGCCAGTAGGTTAAGGGAGCCGCGGGTCAAAAAAGTTTGGGTACCACTGTATTATGGGATGGAAGAGAGAGAGGGTGAGAGAGAAAGTGACAGATTTATTGAGGACTGCAGGGGAAGCCTGAAGACCCCTGTGGTCCCAGCCTGCTCCCCACCTTCTGCAGGAGCCAGCACTGCTCAAGCACCCAGGAAGCTGCTAGAAATGCAGCTCCCTCCTGCTTCACAGCGGGCAGGGAAACAGATGAAAACTCTGCTTCCAGCAAGCGGGAGCATTTTGATAGCTACAGCTCAGTTAATATTTAATAAGTTAATATTCGCTCTCACTTTGTGGGAGATGACAAGCAAAAGCAAACAGCTATCTCCCGAAGGTGGGCACCCCTGGAGAAAGCAGAAGCTATTAATGGCTCCAGGAGATGGGGCGGCGTGGCAAGGACCGGCCTCGGGGAGGTGGGTATATTTTTTTATGGTATTTGGCCCCGGCTAGGTGCTGGTCCCCGGAGCCAGGGGTCTGCGTGGACGGCCTTCTTAATCTATAATTGAGCCCTGGGGAGGTGGTTCAAATCCTTGGTGGTTTAATCTATAATTCAGCCCAAGGGAGGTGTTTCAAAACCCTAGGAGTGGGGCCCAGGGCACCCTCCTTTTTTAATAAAATGCAGATGCCCCTGGGACTTGGCCCACCTGGTTACTTACTTGAGAACAAGCATGGGAAACGTGCTTTAAAAAAAAAAAAAACTCTTTGGCAGATCGTCTGTAAATGTGGCAAAAATATTTTAAAAAAATGCTTTTTTTGCCCTGGTAGGGTCCAAGGGGACCCCAGCACCAGGACTATTTGTCAGTCTGCCCTGCCCCCATTTCGTATTTTATGTTTTTTTGAGACTCGGCTGAAGCTGAGTCCCAAATGGCTGCCAACACTTCCTGGTTGAAGTTTGTGGACCAAGAGCGAGCTTTCTGTCAAATTTGGTGAAATTCCATCCAGCGGTTCGGGCTATAGTCGTGTCCAAACTATACCTAGGTCATAACTGTAACTACCTACTGGTCACCAGTAGGTAATGAAGTAATATATGTGTGTGTATATATATATTGATCACTATTTCACTGTTCCTTTTGAAAAACATATTAGAAAAAAAGAAAATATTGTTTTATTTTTCCTTGTGCAAAACTGCAGCCGTAATTTTGCTCTGTGATCTGCCTTCCACCATCTCTGCTAGCTGTGGCATTTATATATTTGGGATATTATTATATTATTTATGGCAATGTGTCATTATAATGTCACAACTCAAATGTAATAACATAACACTACTTCATTCACTTACAGATGACTAGGGATGTAATAACTGTAGAGTGATAAGTAATTAAGAAACTAGATTTATGCAGTATGTGCACTATCACTTTATTATATATATTTTTTAACAATATTAGCCATCATGCAATTCCACTCCTATACTCAGGACAATTGGGGAAAGGAGGTGTCCACATCACATGCCTTTTGGGTAATATTGCTGCTCAATATTGATGCAAATTTCTTACAGCAGGTGGGTATGTTTGCTGCAGTGGTAAGAATAGACCTCACAAGAAGGCTCGATCACGCCTCCCTTGAATGCTTTGCTTATCTGAAAACTTTGCACCTCTAACCCTACTTTTCCACCTTTACTTGAAACAGTGCTTTACGTCAAACCTCTTTTTAAGGTCACTTTCAATCTACTCCACTCCTTACTGCTTCCTCACCCTAAATTCCTTACCTCTCCACTCTCTCCCTTTATTTACTGTAGCCTATTGTGTCATGGTTTACCCCTCAGCTGCTTATACTGTGTCTTGGCAAAACTCCCCACTCTTTCTCTTCATATGCTCTGTCCTGACATTTTTCCACTCTACCCACCAATGTATTTATTTGAGAAAGTACTCTTCATAGGTTTCTAGGAGTAACATCTAAACATTGGTAAATTAATTAAAAAATGTTGAGGATACGCACCACACTGCTACGCCCAACTCTGCCCAGTGGCAGAAAACACATAAGCAGCACCCCCTACACCCAGCTCCATTTTTCCATATGCTGAGTGCATTTTTCTAGTTTCCAGCCACAATTGTAATGATGCCACACAGCACCAGTCATCAACTCAATGACACAAAAGATGGATGATATATTACTAACTTTATTTTAAATAAATCAGTACACAAGAAGAATTACATTAACATACAAGATAAAACATAGCACTGACTTTTGCCAGCTCTAATTTATGAATAAAAGAGGTAACCGAGAAGTGGCCTAGGTGTGGGTGATGTCTTAATGTCCTCATTCTGACCTTGGAGTCCATTTCATACCATTTTAATCTGCAACCATTGTTTTAACCACATGCCTCTCTTCCATCTTCCTTTACAAGTTAAATCCTCAGAGGGTTGTGTATGTGCCTCATATTGTGTTGGAAACTTCTCACATATCATATTCTCTTGTCATGAAGCTCTGGTAATTGGTGATTTTTGGGTGTCATCTTCCTTTCAAAGTCAGGTGCTTTGGTCATGTACCAGCATTCTAAACAAGTACTGTATTTCTATTGGAATGGATGGGTACCTATTCTCTTGTGTGGTTGCCTACACCAGTAGTCCCTTTAAATCAGGTACCATATTTTTAGTGGGTGATTATTCAAGGTATGTTTTCTTCACAACATAGTCACACAAACCTGAATACCTGGTAGAGACCTAACAGGCATATGAGCCCACTTGCCCTTGCTGAGTTTAAAAAAAGCCAACATTATTTAGGGTAGTGGCCCCGCTATGCCTCTCGCACAAACATTATAACTGAGAACTCTATTCCATCTCACTTCCAGACACTAATTTTAGATTAAAGCTCCAATGTAGTCATAAAGAGAGGGAGAGATCAGTCACAGGTCACAAGAATGAAGAAGGAGAGATCCTCTAACAGTTTGTCAAAAGACCTGACATAGTTACAGGTTCTAACACATGGAAAGTCATCTGAAAATGTGAAAAGTGGCTCAAAGCATATATTTTACAGCAGTATTGAATACTTTAGCAAAATAAAATGGATGGTGTTAGAGTGAAAGTGCTTCAATTAATAAACAGCTATTGTAGGTAGTTTTAAGATGGTGCACGGAGGACATTGATACTGTACATAAAACAATTCTGAATCATTGGGGATCATTATGACTCCGGCAGTGAGTGGTATACCGTGGCAGCAACACCACCAACAGGCTGGCGGTACATACCGCCACAATATGAGAATGGCGGGTTGGCTGCAGCCAACCTGCCACTTCTCCCCTCATACCGCTATGGCAGTATCAGCTGCCGGACCAGAGATGTCTATCTCCAGCCCAGAGGCCATCATAGTACCACCGGCGGCATTATGAGCCTGCCTGCCACCAAGGTTTTCATGGCGTTAGCAGCGCCATGAAAAACATGGCGGTAGGCCCTACCACTGACAGGGAATTCCTTCCCTGTCACCAGTAGGCGGCTCCCCCACCCCCCAACACACACCTGACACCACTCACCGCCCCTTCATCCAAACTCCCCCCCGATCCTCACACTCAACCCCCCACTCCCTCCGATCCTCACCCCCATGCCCCATACACGTACACACCCGCAGACACGCACCACGCATACACCCAATCGCTCACACTGGCATACACGCATTCATTCACACACTGACATACACAGATTTATTCACACACAGACATACATGCATGCATTCACGCATGCTTCCAGACATACTCACACACATTCTTACACACAATCACACTGACATGCAGTCACACACTCACTTCACTATTCTTACACACATTCACTCACACACATACACACATACAACCATGCAAACAACACAACACACACAGACGCATTCACACACACTCAGACATTCATGCACACACTCAGACACACACACACACAAAACCCCCCACCCTGCACGACCCTCCCATGTTAGAAGCCTTACTTACCTTGGTCGGGGAGGTCTTCCGGCAGGGAACGGGAAGGGGCAGCAGAATACTGCCAGACCGTATTACTGGACATAATACGGCTGGTGCCGTTCTACTGGCCTGGCAGTGCTGGTGGTAGCAGCGCCAGCTTAACACCGTCTGCTAGTATGATCACTGCCGGATTTCCGCCCTTCTTGCAATGGAAGTCTGGCAGTGATCATAATATGGCAGACGGATGGTAGCAACAGTGACGGTATGTTGCCGGCTGTCACCGCGGCGGTAGACGATTTTTACCGCCAATGCTACAATGAGGGCCGTAGTCCCTTTCTGCTGCCTAAAGGCACTCTCTGCCTAGCAGGATACAGCACAGATCTGATATGGGTGAGGCTGCAGTGTAGAACCGAAAATAGGGTCCATGTTAAGATTCTTCACCCCTTCGGGAAGCCGGAAGGTGAAGACCCGGAGGAGACTCGTGAAGAAGATGAAGAGCTCAATTCTGGCCAGCTGCTCCCCCAAACACACACGGTGTCCTGCAAGAGGAAGAACAAGAATGTTTCAGTCACTTCTCTTACAGCAGTCACAGCCAATGTTTAACATACATAATCCACAATACCATGGGAGAAAGAATACCATTGATGTTTGGGTGGGCAAGGTACATAGAAGAACAGAGGGGCAAACTACAGAGTGATAACTCCAAACAGCTTGTAATTGAGAGAGGCATTGCTCTACACAGTGCGATAACTTAAAATAGCTTTGATTGAAGAGAGGCATCTATCTAAATCCACATTTTGGACCAGATTTACTATGATTTTGTATTAGAGTTCTGTCACTTTTATGGCACAGCCTAGATGCAAAATTCTTTTTGGTATTTACTAAGCAATGCTAAGTCAAGTTTAGTGGCTTTGAGTGGTTTAGTAAATAAAAAGCTAAAACAAGACAGTGCATAGCCCATAGTTGCAGTATACTTTAGAGACAAAAGTAGGATACTTTAGAGACAAGATCTTGAAGCTCTACTCTGACATCCATAAGGAAGCCTCACCCCTTACGTTGGGAATGGAAGACCCTACAGATCATGACTCATCCGCTGTTATGTCTGTTTTCCCTCCTATTTTCTCCCTTAAAGTTGAATACCTTCTTATGAGCCTGAAATCAGGCTCACCTGACGAACCCTGTCCTCTAGAATTTTCCAACTTGCTTTGGATTTGAATGTGACTTTCCTGGTAAAGGTCTTCAACCAGATAATGTCCATGGGAGTATTTCCACAACTATAGAAGGAGGCAGTGGTCATCCCTCTCCAAAGAACGCCTAATGGGGATGTAGAGGATGTTAGAAATCTACTCCCTATCTCCCTGTTGCCTGCACCAGCAAAAAGCTTATAAAAAAATGTAAACTACTGACTAAGGAACTGACTGAGTTCATACCAACCCATGATTTATTGGACCCCTCACAGAATGGATTTTGCAGTGGTCATAGCACTGAGTCAGCATTTGTTGCCCCTGCAGATTCTATAGGCTTCCAGGTGGATCAGGAAGGTGACGCTATTTTGGTCATGCTGGATCTGTCTGTGTGTTTGATATGATATCGCCATCCTGCCTGGTGTAAAGATTGCATCTGGCAAGTGTAAGGGATATGGCTCTCGACCTCTATTAGTCCATTTGACCAATAGGACTCAAATAGTCAGCTGAGGAAAATTCGGGGCAGAATCATTTAAGCTTCCCTACGGGGTCACACAGGGGTCCTCCCTCACTCCTACTCTTTTTAACTTGTATGTTGACCCCCCCACAGCTTGGTGATGTCTTTTGGCTTTCAAGTGTTGTCCAATGCAGACGACACGCAAATCATCCTCTCTTTAACTCAGCTATTTGCACAAGATAGCTGTCAAGTTTAAACTTTGCATGCTCAGTGTCAGTAGTTGGATGAATCAGAACTGTCTCAAACTTAAGGCGATAAGACAGAGATACTGGTCTTTGGAGCACAGCAGTTGGTGTGGTCAAAAATCTGGTGGCCTGAGATATGTGAACCGTTGCCTACTCCTGTGACCTCAGCTAAAAACTTAGGTGTCATTTTTGACATCTCACTCACCTTTGACACCCAGGTCAATAGAATCATAAACTCCATCTTTCACATCATTAAAACCCTGAAAAAGGATTTCCCACTCATCCCGGCAGAGCTTAGAGTCACTGCTTTAATAGGTATAATAAACTTTATTTCACTGCTTTAATAACTTCGCAACTTGACTATTGAAATGCCTTATGCTTGAACATCAATGTGTCCTCACTTAACAGATTTCAGGTCATTCAGAATGTGGCTGCTCGTCTGGTTCTGAATGTTCCTAAACAATTTTCAGTGAGGGAAGGCATGCGCTCCCTTTACTGGCTTCCTATTAGAAAGCATGTGACGTTTAAGGTGCTCCTCATGTCTTTCTAGCCTTCCATTATTAATGGTCTGTGCCCCTGAGAACGGTTTTACACTGGTACACCCTTAAAAGACATCTTAGATCATCTTCCTTTAGAAGGGTTATCATTCCAAGATTTTGGAAAGCCAGATGGGGCGGCTGATCCTTTTCAGTAGCTTTAGCCAAACTATCGAACATTCTGCCCACCTCATATTGAGAGTCTGGATTCTTTTGCAGACTTCCAGAAGCAATTGAAAACTTGTCTCTCTTCTCTTCCATGATGGCAGCTCCTTTGGATTTGTGGGTGCTTCTCTCCTTTGGAATCTAAGTGCTTTGATGCCTTGGCATAATGCGCTTTATACGTTTCCTTCCATTCCATTCCATTCTATTCCTTGCATTGGGTCACTTTGCATTGGGTAGGCATTACATGAGTGAAGCATGAGTTTCCCATGCATCCACTCATGTATTTTGATGCAAATCCAGATTCACAAAGACTTGTAAACCTGGGTTTGCATCAAAATGGTGCGCCTAACCAAAAGAGGCATAACAAGGAGAAATATCTTTATTTCTTATTGTTACTTCCTCTTTCCTTGTGTGCTGCATTCTGCAGCACACATAGAAAGAGGAATGTGTCTCTAAGGGCTGTTTTTGAGCAGGAAATGATTCCTTCCTGCACAAAACCAAACCTGCTCACAATGGTGCAAGGGTGTTTGCTCTGGCTCTAGGCAGCCTCAAGTGCACCAATGCAGAGAAAGAGCTGACGTGCTCCATTTCTTAGTAGATATGTCAATGTTCAGCCCTCTTGCAACGCAGCACAGTTACTTTGCTTGCCATCCTGTGTTGCATGCACTTTTAATAAATATGCCTCTTTGTGCTATGGTTTCCTTGATTAGGCCTCTCAGGGCTTTTCTCCCAATTTTTTTTATGGGAAATGGTCCTCTTAGAATAGGCCTTCCTGTGCTTTTCTCCAGCAAAAACCTTCTTACAGCAATATATTTTAACCATCTACCGTTCCAATACTTCACAAGCATCTTAAAGTTACACGTTCAGATCTTCACAAATGATTCGGACAACCTGACCCTCAAGTGAATATTGGGATAAACTAGGAAAAACTTTGAGAGCAAAGTAGCGACCATGAATAAGAAGTTATTTTTTTGAGTTTTGGAATTGAATTGTCTTCAAGAAGTGTTACAAACAAAACTTCAGAGTGGAGAAGGGAGGCTAGGTGGACAAGAAGAAAATGGCATATCAAAATTACTGCATACCAGGCATATTTCTTTGCACATCTCACACTATATAAAACCTAGTGATATTTGTGTTGTGAAAAATAGCAATATTCCAAGTTCTCAGTTTGGAACATTGGGATTACAAGTTGTACCTTATTCCAGCCCCTAGAACTCAGAATACAAGAGTAATACTGCACAGTGGAAAACTGGGACTAAGGTATCTGCATTACCTCAGCAGTATTACCACAACTTGAGAAAGGCAGAGGGTGTTGGGTCACCAACATCCGTATCCACACTTGGACAGAATAGGGGGAAGGTCATTTTTAGTATGATCTCTCCCCACAGGTGAACCAGGCCAAGTAGAATGCTGCATGTTTGTATGCATATAGAATTCATGCTGCAGGAGTCTTACTGGGGAGGAACGGATTCTGTAGGCATATATATAAACAACAGGCACAAAGTGGCAAGAATGGAATTTCTCAAGAAGTGTGATGTTAACCTTAACTTTCAAGAAACAATATCATTTAATGGACCCTCTAGAAAAGGATTGCACACTTTTTGCATCTTGGACCAGGACTCAAATGTGCTCCTGCAAAATTTAGCCCATACCCATGCATAGCTGCTCAGATCAACACCAAAAGAAAAATGGAGTAGTCACTCTCAGTTCTGTTTCACTTATCCTGCAAATGTTTATGTATTTTGCTAGAACAAGATGTTGAGGTCTTTCCTATGATTTCACATGTATTACTCACCTCTGATCTAACTGAATTTAGAAGAAAAACTAAAACCTTGTTTAAAATCAAAATTGCTAATACCATATCAACTTGAACAAAGGCAGAGAGTCCTCAGGTAGGTGCAAGGAGGAGGACAATGACATCACTTGATCATAATATATTAGGGGCCTTATTTCGAGTTTGGCAAGAGGGAACTCCATTGTAAAATGCAATGGTGTACCCTGCACGCCAAACCCTCAGTTCGCCCAGCTCGTTTAGAGGCTGGTGGACCTTAAGTATTCTATCTACAGAGGCCCGTTGGGTCCATCAATGGAAAACTTCCTCTAACGCCCAACGGACTAGGGGTCGTTGGAGGAAGAACATTACGCCATTTGTCCTATTTAGGAAGGGTGGTGTAATGCCTTTTTCTTCCTGTCCGTCATGAAGAAAAGGAAAAAAATAATAATGACTGCCACGCCCTGGGAGAAAGCTCCCAAACTATGATGGAGATACTATTTTTGCTTTCAGAAGTAAATTTCTACTTGGCAGTTTCTTTCTGAAAAATGAAAGAACTTCAAAAGTTTGGTGGACAGTTGTATAAACTGACAGCAGCCATCCACCAAAGTTTTAATACATTGAAAGGAACTGTGACGGTGGTTGCCTTCAAGGTACAGATATGACTCCTTGGTTGGTGGTCATCTCTCAATTTGGTGGATGATGTACCATTACGATGAAGGAAGTACTGTCCTCTGATATTCTGGCGGACACGACTCTGTCTTCCAAGCTCTAAATCAGGTCCTTAAACCCTGACTTGTGCGTACCTGCAGAAAAGAGCAAGAAGGCCTCCTTGTTTATGAACTTTCCTTCTTTGTCAAGGAAATGTCCTGGATTGAACTGTTGAGGTGTCTCCCAGTGGTCAGGATCAATCAAAGCAGAGAAAAGATTAGGTATGATAAGGGAACCCTACGAGGAAAAAAAAGGTTATTAGATTAGAACAATAGGTGAAAGATGGTCCTATTATTTAAATTATCTATATATTTATTATATATTTATATATTTCACATTTTCCTACAGCACAGCACAGGGAGTTGGAGGGGTGTCTTAATCTTTCCAGACTCCTAAACTCATGCAGTCATCTAAGTGAGTTTAACAATGATCATTGAGTGTTTGGTGGGAAGAAGACCGTAGACTCATAAAATCTCTGGGGAAAGGCAATGGAGAATTCTCATAGGTAAGACATGATGAACGTGAGCATTAGGAAGGCACATCAAAATGGAAAGTGGTCCAAGGGGAATTTAATATCTTTGAGAAGCCAGGTAGAGTCACTCAGGAAATAGACCAATATGTCCACTTTGATCTCCTTTTTAAAGGTCATCTGTTTTATGGGTTTAGCTCTTTGACAACTCCAGTTGGCCTTTAGGAAATTTTGTTCTGAAGAATATCCTTATCAAGATCCCTCTCACTGAGCCAGTAAGACTGTGGAGATGGGTTCTAATTGATTTAGCAGCATTATCACCAGCTACTCTCTGGCAGGATTATTTGGGCTATAGGGTGTTCAGTTCATCAAAATGTAGGAAAAGTATGAAAGGTTGAACTCAACTGTAGAAAATACATTTGAGTTGATGGCCCTTCTCAGCAACTGAAAGGGCCATCAAGGTCCCACCAGAAATGGTAACTGAAAAGAAGTGGTGGAACCGGAATGACATGGTATGACATTCATTAAGAAGCATACACATAGAATACCAAAAGGAAATTAACATTGTAAAGCAACTACTCTGGAAATAGATCAGAGCTGGTTTAGATGTTCATATTGCAGTCTCTGGAGTGTAAGGTAACCCCACCTGTCTACATGCCACAAACAAATCTTAATTTGTTTCACTACTTAGTTTAATTTTTTGGCACAGAATTACTGATTTCTCCAACCCACAGGTCTATAGTTGCCAGCCTCTCTGGCCTTAATTCAAATGAGCAACTTATAACAAAAGATTTTAATAGTTCATTTCATACTCTATTTCATGTGTGAGGTGTGTCTTGTATGTAACTGATGCTAAAACTTGCAGTCTTTACCACTGCACTACCTCGTAATGCTGATGGTTATGCTCCTTTCCATGTGATAAACCCTGCACTGTTTTATTCCTAATCTGCCACACAATGCTAGTGTATTCACCTTGCTCGTCAATAGACCCCCAAGTGTCAGCCACAATGTTAGTGTGCTTGCACCTTGCCTGATTGTAAACTTTATACTGAAAGTTATGTGTTTTGCCTCACAATAATGCATTACCAATACACTGCAAGATGATAACCCTGCTCAGGCTGCTTCACATTTTGTCTCTCAATGCTGGTCAATATGTCTGTCAATGCTGGTGCATAAGTACCTTTTCGATGCTGAATCCCTGCAATGAGGTCTCCTTCACAGTCTCCCTAAAAAGACCAATGGGTACAATGTGGCTCATGCGCTGTATCTCATGGATCACGGCATTGGTGTAGGGAAGCCTCTTCCGGTCCTCATAGTGGATGATCTGGGATGCTCCAAGGACAGCGTCTAGCTCCTTCTGAACATACTCTGGAGAGAGATATTTACACAGCTCAGGGAACTGGTGACATTCTAACCCACTAATGTCTACATGGAAGTTAGTTTTAACAAGACAGTTGACAATGTAAGCCCTTCCAGTCCCTCAACCCATCATAATTCAGGCCAACTGATCTCAACTCACTGCAACTCAACTCTGCTCAGTTCAATTCAAAGAAGCAGAATTTAATGACAAACAATAACACCCTCCATCCAAGTGCTGATAATGTGCTCTTTCATGTGAATTAAGAAAGAGACAGGCACTCCGGGAGCAATTTTACAAATTCATTTATTACAATGCTACGAGGATTAACCACATGAACGTGTTTAATATGTGAGAAAGTAGCCTCTTTCTAGCATAGTTACCCCCATTTTTGGCCTGTTTGTCAGTGTGTTTTAACTGTGTCACTGGGATCCTGCTAGCCAGGACCCCAGTGCTCATGGTTTGTGGCCTACTTGTCAGTCTGTTTCACAGTTTTTGTCATTTTGCTTAACTGTGTCACTGGAGTCCTGCTAACCAGACCTCCAGTGCTTATGCTCTCTCTGGTTCCAAATTTGCATACTGGTAACCCAGTATTTCAATCCAAATTGGCAAACTGGACCCCCTCCTATAAGTCCCTAGTATACAGTACCTAAGTACCCAGGGCATTGGGGTTCCAGGGGATTCATATGGGCTGCGGCATTTCTTTTGCCACCTGTAGGGAGCCCATACAAAGGCTTCTACAGGACTGCCATTGCAGCCTGTGTGAAATAGTGCATGCACTTTTTCACAGCCATTTTCACTGCACCAGGTCACTTATAAGTCACCTATATGTCAGGCCTTCAGACCCTGAAGGCCGGGTGCAAAGTACTTGTGTGTCGGCACCCCTACACTAGCAGAGGTGCCCCCACATTGTCCAGGTGCATTTTCCCGGACTTCGTGTGTGCGGGGACCCCATTTTAAGGGTGCACTGGACATAGGTCAATACCTATGTACAGCTTCACAATGGTAACCCTGAATATGGCCATGTAAGGTTTCTAACAACTGGGAATTTTACCCCAATCTGATTCCAGTGTTGGTTGCACAATTCAATGCACTCTAGGGGCTCCACAGTTGACTCCCAATACAGCCATACCAGCCTTCTGAGGTTTTCACTGCAGCCCAGGCTGCTGCTACCTCACAGATAGGCTTCTGCCCTCCTGGGAGTTGAGCAGCTCAATCCCAGGAAGGCAGAACAATGCATTTCCTTTAGGAGAAGGGTGTTACACCTGCTCCATTTGGAAATAGGTGTTACAGGCATGGGAGGGGTATCCTCCCTGAGCCTCTGGAAATGCTTTGAAGGGCACAGATGGTGCCCTCCTTGCATAAGCCAGTCTACACCGGTTCAGGGACCCCAAGTCTCTGCTCTGGTGCGAAACTGGACAAAGGAAAGGGGAGTGATCATCCCCTGTCCATCACCACTCCAGGGGTGGTGCCCAGAGCTCCTCCAGACTGTCCCTGGGTTTTGCCATCTTGGATTCCAAGGTGGTGGGGCACTCTGGGAGCATCTGAGTGGCCAGGTCAGAGACCCCTCCTGATAGGTGCTTACCTGATTAGGTGACCAATCCCCCTCTCAGAGCTATTTAGGGTCTCTCCTCTGGGTATTTCTTCAGATTCGGATTGCAAGACTCTAGCAGGAATCCTCTGCATCCTTTACTTCATCTTCTAACAACGGATCAACCGCTGACTGCTCCAGGAACTCTACAAAACTGCAACAAAGAAGCTAAGACGTCTTCTGCAACATTATAACTACAGTTCCTTCCAGCAACTGCAACAGTTTCCAGGTCGTGCATCCTCTGAGGACTACCTGTCTTCAGCCTGCACCAGAAGAACCAAAGGAATCTCCCGGAGAGGGACGGAGTCACGTCCCTGCTTCAGCAGGCACCTCTCTGCAGCGACGACCGGTGGCTTGGGTGCTCTCACCGGATGACAGGCATGGATCCAGCAACACAGGTGGTGGACTAAAGTGACTCCGACAGTCCCAACGTCCAGCTGTCCAACTTTGGTGGAGGTAAGAGCTTGCCTCCCCATGCAAGGCAGTACCCTCATGCACCCTGTGACTTGCAGTTGCCAAGGATTGTGTGCGACCTTCCATGAAGTTCTTTGTGCACAGCACAGCTTAGGCCCCCAGCACTCCATCCTGCGACGCACAGCTTCCTGAGTCGTTCTTCAGCAGCGTGGGAATCCTTTCATCGTGCTGCGTGGGCCTCCATTTGCACCTCTTTGCCCACATGCTGTGGGACTCCTGTGCACACTGCCTGGTCTTCTGAGGGCTCTCTGAGTTGCTGAGAGCCCCTTCTGTCTCCCCCTCCTGGATAGAAGCCACCAGGTCCCTCCTGGTCCCAGGCAGCGCCATTTTCTGCTAACCGCGTGTTTTGGGTGAGCCAAGGCTTGTTTTTTTATTTTTTTATTTCTTTTATTAGTTTTTCAGTAAAAGGTTACAAACAAACATCAACACGATCTTGTCAGCAATGGCAAGTAGATAGCATATGACGGTAACATTGCATTAGCGGTGATCATAAGAAATGACACGCCAACATATGTAGGCTAGTACAATCTCTACATATGCTCAGTTGTACTTGGATTTCTGAAAAATAAACAACAATCATCACCTTTCATTAATAATTTGTGTCAATGCAGCATCTTTAGAGTCTATACATGTTGATAACCCCCACCACCCATGATGGGGGAGAGGGGGAGTCAACTGAAGGGGGAAAACAACTTTACTGGTGTCTAGTCTGGTGTGATAAGAGATGGTGGGAGTACCACTCGTTCACAAGGGGATCTGCACTGTGGGAGCAACACAGAGGGGGCAGGAGGACAGTGATGGTCTCTGCTATGCGCCAGGCTTGTGGTATCGTTGTTTTGGGGTTATGGGAAGAATCACTTCTTAGGTTGAGGTTCATAAGGAAGAGTCTCTTCGAGGCCCTGGATAGGGTAGTGGCAGTGTTCAGGGCAAGGGGAGCGTTGCAGCGACTGGAGATAAGTTATGGGTTCCTGCCTCAGCAGTCGATTGTGAAGCTTGTATTTCTGCTAATTTGAGCAGAAAGATGTCCCATGATGTGGCCACTCCACTCTCGCCCCAGGATCTATGATCGCGTGCCAGTGCATTAGTCTCTGTTGTGGCCCACTGTGAGGTTGCATGTATCCAATTATCAATATTAGGGGATTGTGCTGCCTTCCATGACATGGCGATAAACCTCTTAAACAGAATTAACACTAAGGCTATGAATTTTAAATAATGTTTAGTCTTAGTTCTTTTTGTGATCCCTAGAAGGCAAAGGAGTGGGTCTGGTGTGAGCGGTGTATCTATGATTTCTGACACATGTAGCAGGTCTCGGGACCACAAAGGGCGTAATGTAGGAGACTCCCATGTCACGTGTAAAAAAAGTGGCATCATCGTGCCTACATCTCGGGCAACGGGATGAGGTTCCCGGGAATATTTTATGCAGGCGATGTGGTGTTAGGTATGTTTGGTGTAAATAGTTGAATTGTGTATACTTGAATCTACTGTTGCATGAAACATACTTCACCAGCTCTAATGCCATTTCCCATTGCTCGCTAGTTAAGTTCATGCCTAAGTAACCTTCCCATCTGGCTTTACTTCGCGGGTGACGGACAGTTTGAGGTTCTCGCAGTGCTAAATATAGTGCTGAGATTGCCTTGCGGTTTTGTCCCTGAGACAACATACAGTGTAGTCCGCTGTGGGTTGGAGGTTCAGCTTGTCCCATCTGCCATATTTTGCCTATCACCACACTCACTGCATTGTGGGCAAGGAATTGTCCCGGGCCCAGGCCATGTGTTTCCATAAGGCCCCGGAAAGGTAACAGCAAGCCATCACTGTACAAATCCCCTAAACATCATACCTCGCTGTCTTCCCAGGGGGCAAAATTGTACAGTCGCTTGAGGCGTCCCCTTCCATCGTCTGATCACCGGCTATCCAATGCATGGGCCATTGCAGCTGTGCTGATGCAAAGTAGCATTCCATGTCAGGGTCTGCCATTCCTCCCTCCCCCATTGGTTCCTGGAGCACATTGAGGGAAACCCTCTTTCGTCCGTGTCCCCATATAAGCGAAGTTAGTAGGCTTGTTAAGGTTCCAAAAAAGGATTTCACAGGGATTACCGGTAGTGGTGCGAAAAAATATAAAAGTCGGGGCAGCACCAGAATCTTAGCTATTGACACTCTACCCATGGGAGACAGGGGGAATCATGTCCAGAAGGGTAAGGAGTGGCGTATCGACGTCAGAGCCCTGCCATGATTACCCTCAAGTAGATCGGTCTCTGTATGATATATATGCATGCCCAGGTACTGGAAGGTCCCCTGTGTCCAATGAAGTTGCCTGCCACCCCGGTGTGCAGATTGTGGGTTGTCCGTAGCATGCAGTGAGAACACACAGGATTTCCCAGAGTTCACCCCTAAGTATGATGCTTCAGCAAACCCATCCAACAGGTCAAAAAGAGTCGGGAATGCACCCGCTGCATCTCTCAAATATATCAGAATATCATCGGTGTACAATCACGTTATGGGCTATTGTCGGCCCACCTGGATTCCCCAATCAAGTCTCCTGTTCCGGAGACATATTGCCAGGGGTTCCAGTGCTAGTTCAAATAGCACCGGTGACAGGGAATAGCCCTGGCATGTTCCCCTTTGTATAGGAAAGGAGCGAGAGATATGGGTTCCAGTGCGCACCCGCGCCTTAGGTGCAGTGTATAATAGTTTCACCCAGCGCAAAAAATTGGGTCCAAACCCAAAGCGCCGGAGGACCTGCGTTAAATATGGCCAACCCAAGGTGTCAAATGCCTTTTCGAAGTCTAGAGAAACGGCCATTGGGTGGCCCCGGCCTCTTTCGACACGGTGTCCATATGTGGCATAATCGTCTAATATTATGATGCGTGGCCCTGCGTGGTACAAACCCACATTGGTCGGGGTGTATCAGGTGGTGAGTTAACGGTATCACTCTATTTGCAAGGATTTTAATCAGAATTTTATAGTCAATGTTTAACAGTGACAATGGGCGGTATGAGCTCTCGTCATGGGGATCCCTGCCCGGTTTAGGTAGCACCACTATAAGTGCCTCACGAAGTGGGCCTGGTAGTTCCCCTGGTTGATGGGCAACTTCATACATGTCTATTAGTCGAGTGCAAGGATATCCTTGAAAGTGGCATAATATTCTACTGGGAACCCATCCGTACCTGGTGTCTTCCCACTAGCCATTTGTTGGACTGCTAAATGGATCTCATCTATTTGTAGGGGTTTTTCCAACTCACTCACTTGGAGCCGCCTTAAATGTGGCAAGGTGAGATCCTGCAAAAACAATTGGTTTGATAGGGAGCGGAGCAAGCTTGTGAAGAGCATAGTTGCTCATAATAAAGGGAAAAGATTTCATTGATCGCCTCTTGCGTGTTTACCACCTGGCCTCTACAGTCACGGATCGCTTCTAGAATAGTGTAGGGGGTCTCAGACCGCAACAGGCACGCCAATGTGTGTCCAGGCTTATCACCTCCCATATAATCTATATTGCAAAGGCGCTGGAGCTCCTCGCGGTATTGGCACCGTTTAGCTGACAGGAGAGGGCGCGCAGGAGGGGAGTGGATCACCTCCTTCTCGAGCTTACAAATGCTATCCTCTAAGTCTGTCACCGTGTGTAGGAGGAAAGACCTCACTCTCCATGAAGTAGCTACAATGGCCTTGTTATACCACCTTCATTGCATCCCATTCAACCCTTTAGTCATCCAGTGAACCTGAATTAATAGCAAAGTAATTCATGATACAATTTCTTATTGTTTCCCTGTATGCAGTATCACGCACGGCCTCCACTCTCATTTTCCACGTGGGGATGGGCGGCCTGACCCAACCCCACTGAAATGTGATTTTAAGGGGGTTATGATCTGATAATGTTCTGCCCAAATACTCAGAGTCTTGCATTGTAGGCCAACCCTCTGAATTTCAGTAAAAATAGTCTAGTCGGGTATGAATCTGGTGTCCCAGTGTATAATAGGATTATTCCCTGTCACTGGGATGGTGGTGGCACTAGATATTGTGTAAATTTAAAGAGGAAGACCACTGCCAGAAGTGTTTAGTGATCTGAATACCTGGGGTGTTCGGGAGGAGAGTTATTGACCAATCTAATTCTGTATCATGTATGCAACTGAAGTCCCCTCCACATAGTCCCGGTGCTCCAGGGTTCTGCAGGAGGGCTGGAGAGAGCATTTTTAGGAAAGCGCCTTGTGCTGTATTGGGAGCATATATTGATGCAATCATAACAGAACGCCCATCGAGTGTGCCATCTAGAAGGACATAACGGCCTTCCGTATCTACATGAATCGTCTGTTTAACAAATAAAAGCTCCTCTCGCATAGGCAGAGTATCCTGTGCCATATATCTGCCCCCTCCACCTTCGACTAAGTTTAAGCAATTCGCCGTGTGTCAAATGTGTCTCCTGTAGACACACAAAATGTACCTGCCTACGTCTGAGATAGACATACACTCTGCGTCTCTTAGCCGGGTTCCCGTCCCCTGAACATTCCATGTTAATGCAGCGTAATCAGAAACCATAAGATGGTGTCGAAGGCTTCCCACTTCAACTAGACACATCTGAACTATAAAAACTTTTTCAACAACTCCCTGACCCCAGGCGTGAACCACAGTAGCATGCCAAAACATCCGAACTGTGCACCCAAGGCAAAATGGTGATTGTCAAACACTGTTAGTCCATGCGGGGGCAGCGGGCTACAAACTATTCCACACCCTTCGGGTGCAACAAAGGACATTCTGCCAAGAAAGATCTGCAGGGACGGGACCCCAGAAGAAGATCACTGAGGTAGACGGTGCCCACAGGGGAGGACCCAGGCAGCTGACAGGCGAACCAGCCATAATGTAAGCACTTTTCTGGTAGGGAATCCATGGGGTGCAACATGAATCAGTGTTCTGTCTTTATAAGTCATCAGCTGTAAGAGGAGTAAGCGCCGGCCTGTCTTCCTTGGAGGTCTGTGAGGAAGCCGGAGTGTCCACCTCAGAGCCCGGGTCTTCCGCCGGTGAGTCATCCAGGACATGGAAAGGGTTAAGTGTCAGTTGCAAGGCCTACAGTACCGCATCTGCTCTCTCTTTATCCGCCTGTGCTTGAGTTGTTCTGGTTCTATGCGGTCTGCGAGGTCATCCTTTATCTCGGGGAGTCAGCCAGGTCATCACATCCTGTTCTTCTCCTGGGGTGCGCATCAACCCCTTGGCGTGTAGCCATGTCCACATATCTTCAGGAGCGGAAAACATCTGAGTAGCCTCACCATCTACTACCATCATTTTGGCTGGGAATAAGAGCGCATATTTGAAGTTTAGCTCCCTTAGGCGTTGCTTCACCTTGTCATATGAGCTGCGTTGTCTTTGTACCTCCGCGGTGAAATCAGGGTAAGCTGTTATCTCTGCGGTCTCATGTCACCATCGACCTTTTGTTCGGGACAGCTGGAGAATCAAGTCACGATCTCTGAACTTATGGAGGGGAGCTATGATAACCCCTGGTGGAGATCCTGGCTTAGGTGGCCTCCCAGGTATCCTGTGAGCCCTCTCCACTGAGAAGAACCCTCCCAGCACATTGTCAATCAGCCATTGTTCCACAAATAAATCTGCATTGGGTCCCTCAGTACGTTCAGGAAAGCCTAGCAATCTGGTGTTGTTGCGCCGAGACCTCCCCTCGGCATCCTCCGCCCGCTTATGTAGTGCGACGGCCTCCGCCCGAAGTTGTATCATTTGGGTTTGGAGTTTCGTGACTGTAGGCCGCAGAGAGGTAAGCGTGGATTCTGTCTCAGCAACCCGCTGCACCAGATTGCGATGATCCACCCTGAGCAGATTCACATCTATGGAAATTGCATCAATCCAGGATTCCAGGGAGGTCTTCGTATCCAGGACACCTTGGAGTACTTTGTGGAATTGAGCAGAATGCATCTTTAGGGTAGTTTCCAGTTGTCTGAAGGCTGTCGTCATAGATTCTTGGGGGCTCATTGTTCCAGGACCCTGCATGAGGGTTTTACTGCACCTGGGTTTCCCCATCATGGTGACACAGAAAACCCAGCACCCTCCCCACGACGGGTGATCGTGGTCCTCTAGTTGCGGTCCAATTCTCAGAGGGCAGAAGATCAGTGCCCTGAAGGGCCAGAGTGCCAACAGCAGGTATCCGCCAGTCCTCTCAATTTGGAGCGTGATGAAAGGGGCAATCACCCCAGTCTCCTTGCCTCCGAGGGACACGCCCCACCGTTCCACAAGAAGTGCCACCTAGCCACTCCGAAGCCCCTTATTTCAGTTCCAGTCACTTCCACAGGGGGAGGGCCACTGTTCAGAGCAAATTAAACATATTGGGTTAAGGAGTCAATCTCCATCAGGGGAGTCATCAGCTCCTACAACTCGTTGAGGGTAAGGGGGGCCCCCCTGCAAGGGTCTTCCAGCGTTTGGAGATCGGGTCCCTCCCCTCGCAGCTACTCTCGATCACCGGGAGAAGGCACAAGCGGGCAGCCGCAAGCATGGGAGTCAGGGGTGTTAGCACTCCGTAGCCCTCGCTTCCATCATCAGTTGTTCAGAGGGTCCGTATCTGCTACACTTGGCCTAACAGCGGCCAGACCCCACGCCCACCGCTGCCTGTTGCAGTTCCGGTTGTCGCCGTTCTTCACTGGGCGTTTGGTCGGCTCACCTTGCCGCAGCCACTCTCATCGCTCCGGACCTCCCTGCCCTCTGTATCTGCATGGGGCGAATCTTCCCAGCGGTCGGCGTCCCTCCTGCACTTCACCTTCTATGCGCGGTATCTTGGTGGAGGACCAGCTGTCTTCTGCACTCCGCTCCGCAGCGTCCCAGGGCTCACAACCCACCACTCCTGTAGGCCGTTTTGCAGCGTGGGGGTTCACTCGCGTTCCTCAAGGGGGTCACCGCCCCATCGCCTGGCGCCCCAAGCGCCGTGTCCTCACGCGTTCCGGCTAGGGCCTCGTCGGCACCGGCTACCAGCCAATTTCAGGATAATAAGCAGGGGCCCGCCCGGCGCTCCGGTTTCTGCGACTACACTGGTCGCCATCTTGGTTCCACCCCTGTGAGCCAAGGCTTGTTGGCGGAATCCAGTGACGCAAACCCTCTACACACTACACTTGCCTAGGTGGGAAACCGACTTTCGCATTCCACTATTTTAGTACATGGTTTGTGGTCCCCTAGGCCCATTGCCACCTATTGTGATTTTCACTGTTTGCACTATTTTCTGACTATTTACTTACCTGTTTTTTGGTTACTAGTGCATATATTGTGTAATTTACTTACCTCTTAAGGGAGTATAGTCTCCAAAGTATTTTTGGAATTTTGGGACTAAAATAAAGTACCTTTATGTTTGTAACACTGAGTTATCGTCTTTCATGTGTGTGAGTACTGTGTGACTACAGTGGTATTGCAAGAGCATTGCATGTCTCCTAGTTCAGCCTTGGCTGCTCTGCCTACAGCTACCTCTAGACAGCCTGGCTTCTAGACACTGACTACATTTTGCAAATAAGGGAAAACTGGACCTGGTATAAGGTTTAAGTACCTTTGGTACCGACTACAAACCAGGCCAGCCTCCTACAGACAGGAACTCCGGGAGCAATTTCAAAAATGTATTTATTACAATGCTGCGAGGATTAACCACATGAACGTGTTTGGCTTTACACAAGCCTTGGTCACAATGTGCAAGAAGCATTATATATAGAGTAAAAAAAGTGAAAACAAATTGTAGTGCAAACCCTGATAACTAAGCATATTTACAAATGTGTGTATTTGCTAAGAAATCATTTATACACAGAAATAATTCATAATCAATTTACATTCTCAATTTCCAAAAATAAGCCAAAACTCTAAATTAATCTAATTTCAAACTCACTAATAAATCAATAAACAATCAGTATTCACCTGTATTACATCATCTAGCCCAAGTGGGTTAACTTTTAAACAAATTGGCCCGCCATACTCAACAGCATTAAACAAGCAGGTGTCTGAATGATCAAAAATTCACCAAAAGTATTCCTCTTGACAAACTTGTTTGTGAACTTCCAAATGAAGTGTACTCACCTGGGAGTGATCAAGATACAGATCATGCTCAACTCAGAGATGTGTCTGTCTACCTAGCTCCTACTTGACTTGCTAAGCCAAGATGTAACTATTAAGAATAGGAATGACACCTTACCCAGTGTGTACAACAAGTATTTCTAAGGCCTCATGCTGCATCACCAGAGTGGTAGCAGCAGCAGACACATTGATACAGCACTGTGCACATGGTGACTCCAGTCGCATATACAACAAAGTCCTGGGTCTGCCCGCATCCCACTCAATTAGACCTCAAATGGTCAAAGTCATCTCTTGCCTCTCCACTGTATTGGCTGCCCTTGTGGTAAAAATTTCATTTTCAGGCCATCCTCCAAAGTGCAACTCATCTGCACATTTCAGCAGCTGCTTGAGTCAAACTGGGTTGGCATGCTTCACACATCATGTCAAATCTCTTAATACCATGGTTATTTGGCACAATTGGATTATCTACAACTTAAAATTGTCTAAGGTCTCTGATAACTGTAACTCTATACCTTTGGAGGTAGATATCACAATTCAACCAGTAACAATGTATGTCCTTCATCAACAGGTCTAGTTGCCACTGGGCACACAGAGGACACAGGCCAGACTGCAACGTCCCCCTTTGATGAAGCCCTTAGTGATGACAACACTCCTGGACGTCTGGACATGGAGGATGATATTGGCTCATCTGGGCAACCTGGTCAGACGCCAATAGTGAGCCTCACTGTGCCCACAACTTCACCTCTCAACCCTGTACCATCAACATCACAGGAAACCATTTGCCTCCCAACCTGTGTCCCTAGCACAGTGTCCACCATCTTGTGCCCCCCAGCCCTGGATCCTGAGGTACAGTGCAACACTTCCGACAATAAGGGTCCAGGAACAAGTTGAAGAGGGCACCCTGTGGCATGGGCACAGGCTTGTGGGGTTAGGATGCATGGGAGGGATGCTTTGGGTCAGCGGTGTGAGGCCACTGGGGATGCTCCTGGCAAGGACGCCATCAGCCACATCTTTAGGGTCTACAGGAGTCCCAAGGTGTGATGGGCCAGGTGTTGATTAAACTCCAGGAAATCAAGCAGCTACAGAGGGACATTCATAGGGATATGCATGAACAGATGAAGGCCCACAATTCCAACATGTCCTCCCTAACAGGGGTTTTGAGGGACATACACATCACCCTCAGAAGGGCTTTTAAAAAACAGTCTACCCCTTCCTTTGGTTAATCAACAGCAGGCCCATCAATATCGGTGCCAGATACAGGAAGGGAGGCCCTGCCAGAGGAAAAACGAATCCTCAGACACTCCTGTCTCTGTAGCAGATGATCCCCCCCACCTCCACACGCGAGGATGTCCAAAGAATCCAGGAGGTGTGGATGGGAAGACACCCACCACTGCCTGCAACAACCCCCTTCCTTACGGAACTCCTTTGTGTGGTACAGATTCACTTTGTGGACTGATCCTGAACCACCTTCCTTTTTGAATGGGAGGAGTACTCTGGATTTTGGACTTTCAATGTTGTGGCATATACTCTAATAATTGTATTCACCATGACTGACCCCTTCACATTTTTGTTTTAATGAAATCATGTCACGTATATTTTCTGTTAGTCGTAGTTTCACAATAAAATTACCCTTCCCTGATTCATTGTCTGCTGTTTTTCCTTTAATATTTCACCTAGTAGATACCTCAGACCATGTTAACCATATGATGATGGTCCAAGGTACTTGTTCAAGATGGGATATGTTGCATATACACAGTCTCCAGCTCAGGAGTACAACCATCCCACACAAACACATGCAGACAAGTGTCTGGTCAAACTAAAAATTGTATTACAGTGTTCAGCACATAGGCTTTCAATTGGTCAGAAATATTAGAAATCATAAGTGATTGACTCATACTGAATAAATTAACATATTTACAGGGACAGACCTCCAGACCGTGGAATGAAGGGATTTATCAGACATTGTCCTGTAGAAAAGGCAAATATTGAAGTGGTTGATGTCATCAGCTTGAGCCTTATCACACACCACACCATAGTAATTCAACATCACATTATTCAAGATACTGTCAGATGGCAGTAGAACAGGTCCTGATCACAGGCTATGGTTTTGGCTGTGGTGGGGTTGCGGGTGAGGGAGAGGATGAGTTGGGTGTCATCTGCATATGAGAGGATGGTGATTCCGTGTGCTCGGAGAATGTTGGCTAGGGGGATCATGCTGATGTTGAAGAGTGTGGGGCTGAGAGAGGACACTTGGGGGAATCTGCAGGTGATCTTGGTAGTGCTGGAGTGGAAGGGAGGGAGGAGGACTCTCTGGGTTCGGTCGTTGAGGAAGGAAGAGAGCCAGTCTAAGGCTTTGTGGCGGATTCCTATGTTGTGGAGGCGTGTGCGGAGTGTGTGGTGGCAGACAGTGTCAAAAGCTGCAGAGAGGTCTAGGAGGATGGGTGCGACGGTCTCGCCTTTGTCGACTTTGGTCCTGATGTCGTCAGTGCATGCGATGAGGGCGGTTTCTGTGCTGTGGTTCTTGTGGAACCCAGATTGTGAGGGGTCAAGGGTGTTGGTTTCTTCGAGGAAGTGGGATAGGCGAGTGTTGACTAATTTCTCTGCAACCTTGGCGGGGAACAGGAGGAGGGAGATGGGGCGCTAGTTGGAGAGGATCTCCGGGTCGGCTTTTTTTTTTTTTAGGAGAGCGGTAATTTTCGCGTGTTTCCAGGGGTCTGGGTAGGTGGCGGAGTCAAAAAAGGAGTTGATTATGTTGTAGAGTATGGGGGCGATGGTAGGGCTAGCTTTGTTGTAGATGCAGTGTGGACAGGGGTCGGAGGGAGAACCGGAGTGGATGGAGTTCATGGTTTTTTCAGTTTCTTCGTGTGTGGTAGGGGTCCATGTGGATAGTGTGGTGGGGGTGTCTTGAGGGGGGGTTGAGTTGGGTGGGAGAGGGGTATGTGTGGTGGGTGTGTGTGATGTGAAGCTGTTGTAGATGTCCAGGATTTTGTGGAGGAAGTGGTTGGAAAGGGCGTCACATAGGGGCTGTGTGTGTGTGTGTGGGGTCTATGTTGCTGGCTTTGGGTTTGGCAAGTTCGTTGATGATGGTGAAGAGTTCTATGCTGTTTTGGGAGTCGTTGTCAAGGCGTGTCTTATAGTGTACTCTTTTAGCGGTGCGTATGAGTTGGTGATGGGTGCGAATGTTGGTTTTGAGTGTGGAGAAGTTGGTTGAGGAGGGTTCTAGGGCCAAATGTAGCAAACCTTTGCGAATCGCAAATGGCCTGAATCGCTATTTGCGACTCCGCAAAATCGGAAATGGGATGCAAAAATCCCATTTCCGACTTGCAAAATGCGATGCGAGCCGTTACCGACTCGCAAAATTTGCGACCCCATTTTGCGACCCGCTAATAGGAAGTCGCAATTTGCGAGTCACTAACCATATGCAATTGCAACTCGCAAATTGCGACTAGTCGCAAAAAGCCCAGTTTGCATGTCCAATTTACCACTAACTCAGAGCAGGTGGTAACCATTACCAAAGTATAAAAGGAGACCCAGAAGGCATCTGGGTTACTCAAGATGGCGGAGATATACCTGATAGCAGTGAGGAGGAGAGCCCACACAGCCCAGCAGAGGAGGAGGAGGAGCCAGAGACAGGAGAAGATTTGCAGAACAAGGCAGACTCTTTTCCAACAAACTGAGGAGGAAATCTATGATAAATAAAGACTTAGCAGTGCAGCTATACTAGATTTAATAGATTTACTCAAACCACAGTTAGAACGCCAGACTGTGCGCGGCTGCGCCATCCCTACGCATGTGCAAGTGCTATGCTCACTGCACCTCTTGGCCTCGGGGAGCTATCAGGGGGTCATTGCTGATGCAGGTAGGGTATCCCAAAGTGCACTATCAAGGTTCTTCAGGGCATTCCTAGATGCCATACTCACACACAAGTCCCGATACATATACCTACCCAGGAATGAGACAGAAATTAACAGCACCAAGTTGGACTTTTACCGGATTGGCAACTTTCCCCATGTCATAGGGTGTGTAAATGAGACACATATTTAAATATGTCCTCCTGTAAACCTGGAATATCTGTTCCGCAATAGAAAGTGTACCCACTCACTCAATATTCAGGTGGTATGTGACGCCCATTATGTCATCACTGACATGGTTGCTAAATTTCCAGGCAATACTCATGACTCCTACATTTTTAGGCACAGTGGGATACACCAACGCCTGGAACGTGGGGAGTTTGGAGACGGATACCTCCTAGGTAGAGCTGCATACACCTTGTAGACATGCACACAGACCAATGTGCAAACCAACCATGACTTGCTAACAGTGTACGTTTTGTGCCCAACAGGTGACAGTGCATATGCACTACGGCCATGGATACTGACTCCTTACGTAACACCCAGCAATGAATGTGAGAGGCGATACAACAGTGCACATAAGAGGACCAGGAACTTGATTGAAAGAACCTTCGGATTGCTGAACGCACGGTTCAGATGCCTCCACCGAAGTGGAGGTGCCCTCCAGTATACCCCCATAACGGCATTCAAAATATTTGTGGCATGCGCTATCCTGCACAACATTGCCACCCGACGTGGGCTACCTCTCACCCCTGCAGACCCAGATTCTGAGGATGAAGAGCAAGAGCAACCACATCGCCATCATGGGGAGAGGAGCATCGCAAATCAAGGCTTTGCAACCCAATACTTTGGAAGGTACGTGCCAACTTCTACCATACTCACCAATTGAACAAACACTCCATGTGTTAAGTGTAACGAACAAATAATTTAATATGTGCAAAAACCAAACTATATACAAGGAAAAACTGTTCAGGGACTTCAAAAAGTCCACCTGGCATGGGACACATTGCCATCATGTGCCCCAACATCAAGGACAGTGGTTAGTTCACAGTCTACGGTGGGCTCGGCCAGCCTGGCTGGTACCAGGTTGCTCAGCAGTGCTCTGCCTTGTACTCCCACTCCGTAGCACCCTGGTATCACCAGCAGAGACACTGCTGACAGTGGAGCCCTCCTCACTGTCTTGTGGGGTGTTCCCTGTACCCCTGAACACCTGCCGTGCCTCCATGAGGTCTATTGCATGGGTGATCCGGCCCAGACCCCGTGCCACATCACCCGCAAAGTGGCCCATGTCAACCTGGAGGCTGACTGTTCTCCTTGACAGCCCAGTTGTGTTCACTGCCAGTCTGACAATAGAGGAGGCCATCCTGTCCAGCCTTTGGAGCAGCAGGCGGTCCCTGCGCCGCGCACCCTCACTCTGCGTTAGTAGTCCAGCCACCAGTTCGCGCATTGACAGGGCTAGGTCACCTGTGTTGTTCCCAATGACCTCTAGTTGTGCATGAACCTGCTGCATGCTGTTGCCATGGTTCCTCTCGAAGCGCTGCAGAACCCCACTAATACGCCCTAACTGTTGATTTTGCAGGCGCTGACCCCGTAGCAGTTGGGCCTCCGTCGGTGTTGTGGATGGAAGCCCTGACTTTGCCTGCTGCCCTGCTCTCCTCATCCTGTGTCGCCTGCGCAACGGTGGAGGCCCTGTGATGTCTGAGGTGTCACTCCGGCTTGTAACTGGTGCAGGCTCAGAGACCACTGTTGCAACGGGTGTTGCCAGAGAGGGGATGGTGTTGGTGGTGCATGTGGGAGTGGTGGCTGCTCCTGTTGTTTCCTCTTGGGGCTGGCTGACCATTGGCACCTGGCTGCTTTGGCTGGTGGGGTTGTCTTGTGGGAGACCTGTGGGACATAGGGAACACACTGTCAGTGTCTACTATCAGTTAAAAACTTCCTAATAAACAATTGCCTATTAACTGCCTACTTGACTACATTGCCCATAATGCATCATGCTGGTGTTTGCTACTCTGAAATGGAGCTATCTTGGTTGTGCATGCCCCTGTGTACATGGTGGGTGGGGGTATGGCATTGATGGGGGTACAGGCATATCACATGGTACTCACCGGTTGATGGTCCGGGCTCAGAGGTGTCCAGTTCTCCAAATCCAGTTACAGACTCCGTCTCCAGGGTCTCCTCCACCCTTTCCTCCAGGGGTGTGGGTGGTGGTATGGTAGATGGTCCCCCTCCTGTGCCTCTCATCTCCCGGAGCCTTTCTGCCACCCTCTCCTTGGTCCGGGAGCGGAGGTCGTACCACCTCTTCTTTAGTTCATCCACACTCCTGTGGCTGACCCCCAGGGAGTTTACCTTCTCCTGGATTTCCTGCCAAATTCGTTTTTTGGCAGAGTCTGGCACATTGAGGGCTGCCTTCCCAAAAAGCTCATCATGGTGCTGACAGCACTCATCTGTGAGCACCTCCAGCTCCTTCTCTGCAAACTTGAGCTTTCTCTTCCTGGGAGTGTCAGCCATTGTTGCTGGTGCTCTGTTTGCTGTGCTGCAGTTAAAAAGGGTGTGGTACTCCCTCCTCCCAGGTGTATTTGTAAACTTCCTGGCTGTGATGTCATCATCATGTGCCAGGTAGTGTTTTCCTGAGTGTTCTGGAGTGGTTTCTGGAGTGTTCTGCAGCACCTGCTTTCAATTTTCGGCACAGTCGCAATTTGCGACACCCACTCGCAAATTGCGAGTCCGTTTTTTGCGCGGTCGCAAAAAGCGACCTCGCAAACAGCGGACTCGCTATCTGCGGTGCGACTCCGGGTGCGAGTCGCAATTTGTCCGCGCAATTTCTACCTGCATTCCAGTTAGCGACACGCAAATTGCGAGTCACACATGCTCGCAAATTGCGAGTCGCTAATTTTTTTGTACCTACATCTGGCCCTTATTCTCCATATTTTCTCAGCTTGGCGGCATTCGCGCTTGGAGTCTTGGAGTTCAGGGGTGAACCATGGGGCGTTCTTGATGTTGCGGGTGGTGATGTGTCTTCTGAGGGGTGCTAGTGTGTCTGCGCAGGTAGCGATCCATTTGGAGAGGTTGTGTGCTCCTGCGTTGGGGGTTGGGGGGTTATGGGCCAGTTGGGAGTTTAGTCATTAATAATATCAGATGACATACACTCATGAGAAGTAGCTGGAGATAAGATCTTCTCACAAGTCAGCTCCTTCATGGTCACCACTGTCATCTTCAGTTGACATTTCAGGAAACTCACTCGGTGGCACTACAGGCTACCCCTCCTCTGGGATGCATGGGATATTCCTCCGCAAGGTGATGGTGTGGAGCATGCAGCATGCCACAATGATCTGACACACTTTCCAGGGTGAGTAGAGGAGGGTTCCACCAGTCCTGTCAAGACTGTGAAATCTGGCCTTCAGGAGCCCAAAAACCTGCTTGACTAGCTGCTGTGTTCTTACATGGGCCTCATTGAAGCAGACTTCCACTGGGGTAGTTGGATTCCTCAGAGGAGTCAATAACGAAGGACGGTTTGGATATGCTGAGTCTCCTGTCAAGGAATGGGACATAAGTGCAACAATGAGTCACTAACTTCATGATTGGAACATCTCACATTGCTCACACACAGTCAGGACAAACGTGACTCACCAACCAGCCAGACCCTCTCTTGATGCAGTTGTGACATCTGCTGGGGTATGGTGCAGTTCCGCATTATATAGGAATCATGGACTGATCCAGGAAAACGGGCACACACATGTGAGATGTAGAGATCCGCCAAACAGACAACTTGCATGTAGATGGAAAGGAAGTTCTTTCTGTTCCGATCCACTTGTTCAGTGGACTGTGGTGGCACCAAGCCAACATGTGTGCCATCAATGGCCCCCACCACATGTGGAAGGCAGGCAAAACCATAGAGGTCAGCCCTCACATTGGCTAAATCCTCACATCGGGGGAACCTGATATAGCTGTCAATGTGTTTCAACATTGCTGATAGGAAATCTTTCAACACCAGACTGAACATAGATTGCGACATACCACCAGATAGGGCCTAGTATGTTGGAAGGACCAGGAAGTGGCCAGGAAGTGCAATACTGACATACCTTGTACAATGGGTGGTATGCAGTATGGATTACTGTTAGCAGGCATCAGATCTGGCTCCACTTATGGCATAAATCTACTATTGTTTGCCTATTCAGACGTTACAGCTGGATGATGTGGCATTCCTGTATGGTCTGAAGGACTGGCCCTCCAGGTTGCCACACAAGCCACATTGCTGATGGTGACATGATGTACTGCCATGCATGGAAGTGATGGAAATGTGAGTGTCATGTAGGTTCTGTATGCTCAGCCTGCAGAGACCAGGGCATGTCAAATGTATCTACCAGAATGGGACATAGCGCAGGCTGTGGGAGAGTCACTGTGGCTATGCAACTGTGGCACTGTGCCCACTCCCTGTAGACCTGCAGATCCTGGCATGTGGGCAATATGAGTCACTAGTGGCAAAACATGCCCTGAATGCCTTAGTCCATTGACTAGATCAGGATTCGGTACTGAGGTAAATCCCTGGACTAGTCCATATGTGCATTTTGCATCATTGTCAATGTGTGTCTTTGACTCATGACAGGTCCCTTACTCCCACAGCCCTGTTGTCACCTTCACACAAATCATAATTGTCCTGTGAAGGCTTATTGCAGAAATGACAGACCCACAGTCCAGACAGGGTGTAGATTCCTGGGAGGACATGACATGTGACTCAGTAGCAGAAATTGTACAATATATAACTTTGCATGTTGGATGCCATCTCTGTAGGTTAAGAACATATGTCCAAAGGAGTGTTGTGTGGTACAGGTACATGCCACAGAAACCCACCCTGAAGTGACATTAGTCTGCATTTGGGAGGCCACATTTCCACACATGCACAGGGAAGACACTTTCCGTACCCACCAAGCCAACCCTTTTATTGTCACCCAAGTATAAGAGTGAAGTCTGTACTATGGTAGTTGGCCGTGGGGACTGTATGCAGTCAGTCAGTCTTGCAGAGTGTAAACATGTTTGTCCAATCAGGCCAAAGTAAATTACCCTCTAGAAGGCACATTGGTGTGTGGTGTTTCATTGTGGCTCACATCACAGGACATGTTGCTGGAACACTGTTGGAAAATGGGTTATTGGTAAGGGCAGGTAGGTACCTACACTTAGCAATAGGCCACCAACCTCCACTAAGGTCCAGTTAGGTCTCAGTAAATTAAACCCAGCTCAACCCTTGGTAGCTTGGCCACGAGCGTCAAGGCTTAACTTAGGAGACAGAGTGTAAAGCATTCAAATATCACAAAACAGTAATTAAATAAAACACAGGAAACAGTTTAAAAATCCAAAACCAATTTATAAAAATAGATTATATTTTTATCTTTAAAATGACACCAAAACGAATAAAATCGGATAAGGAGAACCGGAGCTATGAATTATTAAAGATTTTTTTTTTTTTTTAGCGCCTAGAAACAAAAAGCGCCAATCGGGTCATCTGGTTGCACCTCGACCGGGGCAAAGTCAAAGTTTCAGGCCGACCGCGATGGAGCCCTGCTCGGCTACAGGCCGCGGGAGGCCTCGGTTAAAATGTTACCTTCACACTTAGTGGGTCATTCTAACTCTGGCGGGCGGCGGAGGCCGCCCGCCAGAGTTCCCCCGCCAGAACACCGCTCCGCGGTCTGAAGACCGCCGCGGTGATTCTGTGTTTCCCGCTGGGCTGGCGGGCGACCGCCAGAAGGCCGCCCGCCAGCCCAGCGGGAAACCCCTTCCCACGAGGAAGCCGGCTCCGAATGGAGCCGGCGGAGTGGGAAAGGTGCGACATGTGCAGTTGCACCCGTCGCGAATTTCAGTGTCTGCTAAGCAGACACTGAAATTCTTTGTGGGGCCCTCTTACGGGGGCCCCTGCAGTGCCCATGCCATTGGCATGGGCACTGCAGGGGCCCCCAGGGGCCCCACGACACCCCATACTGCCATCCTGTTCCTGGCGGGCGAACCGTCAGGAACAGGATGGCGGTATGGGGTGTCGGAATCCCCATGGCGGCGCAGCAAGCTGCGCCACCATGGAGGATTCCTGAGGGCAGCGGAAAAACGGCGGGAGACCGCCGGTTTTCCCTTTCTGACTGCGGCCAAACCGCCGCGGTCAGAATGCCCTTGAGAGCACCGCCAGCCTGTTGGCGGTGCTCTCGCGGTCGTTGACCCTGGCGGTCAATGACCGCCAGGGTCAGAATGACCCCCTAAGTCTTTTTTTTGAAGATTTTCTTCAGCGGGACGAACCTGCCAGTCCAATCCGACCTCCTGGAACCCTTCTCCAGATACGCGATGCTGGAATCCTCGGTGGAGATTTTTACCTTCGGACTTAGTCGTTTTTTCGAGGTGAAAATCTTTCGACCGGGGTAAACCTGGATCTTGATCCTACGTCCATGGAGCCCTGCTCGGATACGCTGGCTGGGAGGTCCCGGTCAACTTTTTACCTTCTGACTCAGGCCCTGATTCTGACCTTAGGTACCGCCGCCAAATGACCACACCGCGGTCAGAAGACCGCGGCGGCCATTCAAACATTTCCTCTGGGCCGGCGGGCGCTCTCCAAAAGAGCGCCCGCCGGCCCAGAGGAAATGCCCCTGCAACGAGGACGCCGGCTCAGAATTGAGCCGGCGTAGTTGCAGGGGTGCGATGGGTGCAGTTGCACCCGTCGCGTATTTCAGTGTCTGCAAAGCAGACACTGAAATACTTTGCGGGGCCCTCTTACGGGGGCCCCTGCAGTGCCCATGCCATTGGCATGGGCACTGCAGGGGCCCCCAGGGGCCCCGCGGCACCCCCTACCGCCATCCTGTTCATGGCGGGTTTCCCGCCATGAACAGGATGGCGGTAGGGGGTGTCAGAATCCCCATGATTCCCCCGAGCAGCGGAAAGTCGGCGGGGGACCGCCGACTTTCCGCTTCTGACCGCGGCTGAACCGCCGCGGTCAGAATGCTCGTGGGAGCACCGCCAGCCTGTTGGCGGTGCTCCCGTGGTCGGTGGCCCTGGCGGCCACCGGCCGCCAGGGTCAGAATGACCCCTTTAGTCTCTTTTTCGGAGATTTTCTTTACCGGGACGAACCAGCAAATCAGGCCGGGTCGCGGTTGAGGCAAGCTGGCTAGAGTTGCTGCGGCGGGTCGGTCCCTCTATTTTTGACAAAAGTTGCCCAAACTTCGCCAAACTTCTGGGGCTTCTCCCAGATGTCCTTTTAAGGTTCTTTTGGGGTCCACAGCTCACCCCAAGGGTCCAGAAGTTCTGAGATGGTCCTTGGGGGGTGCGGACTACAACTCCCAGAATGCACCTGGCGCAAACTCCTTTTTGCCCACTGGACAGTGGTCAGCTGGTCGCTTTCTTCAGGAGTTGGTGCAGGGGACTCTGGATAGCACTTTTTCACCTGTAGCAAACAGGGAGTCCCTCCTTGAACCATTTGAAGCCAGGCAAAGTCCTTCTTGTGGTGAAGCCCAAGTGTGCAGCTGGCGCAGTCCTTCTGAGTGCAGGTTCCAGGTGCAGGCCAGGGGTCCAGCAGGGCAGTCCTTCTTCTTCTGTTGTTTTTCCTTGTTGGATGTGGTAGGGAACTGAGGTTTGGGTGCAGGTCTGCCAGTTTTATCCTTGCTCCTGGGTGAAAAGCAGGGGGGTCCTGGTTCTCCAATCAGGTGCAGGGTCATTCCCCCTGTGATGACCACTTCCTGGGAAGTGTGGCAAAAATCAATCCCAGGAGGCAACATTCTCTAAAAATCCATCATGGCTGAATCTGATTTTTGGAGATTACATCTGGCTGAGCCCACCCACTGGTGTGGCTAAAAATCATAAACACACCCCTCTCCTGCCCTCTCCTAATCTAATCAAGGGGGCGCCTAGTTGTATGGGGTTGCAGGATGTGGGGGTGTTGCTGGTTGCTCCAAATGTCCTTCTCTGCCTTTGAAGACCAGTTTGGCAGCCCTCCCCCTTCCTGCCTCACCATCTGCTGAGGGGAGATTCCTTCCCAGAGGCACATTCCTTTGTGTGAAGCCAGGCCACTTCACACCTCATCAAGGCAGCTTGGCCAAGCTGCTCAGGCTGGCCAATCAGAGCACAGCAGCAAAAACAATGCAGGGCTGAAATTGGCAACTTTTCAGGTAAAGTGTAAAACTCTTTACCTGAACAAGTTATATTAAATCCAACAACTGGAAGTTGTGGATTTAATACAATTATTTTGATACCAAACTCTTGGTATGCATCATTTAAGGAGACAAAAATTTAAATAAAGTCTCCCCATTTTAGCCTATGAAGGCCATTTACTACAATGAGGGAAAAACGAATTTGGCTGTTTTTACCTCACCAGAGCTTATAAAACTATTTTTATAAAGTCCCTGCTTATAGTTACATGGCACCCAGCCCTAGGGGCACATAGGGCACACCTTAGGGGTGACTTATATGTAAAAATAAGGTCGTTTAAGACTTTGGAACTACTTTTAATTCCAAAGTCGAATTTGCAAATAACTTTAGTTTAAAAGCAGCCAGCAAGGCAGGCCTGCCTTTAAAATGACACTGGGCACCACAGCAGTGCACCTATGGGTGCACCACCTATGCTGTGGTCCCTAAACCTACATGCCCTACCATATACTAGGGACTTATAGGTGGGTTAACTTAGCAAATTATAATTAGCCTAATTTGCATATCGATTTTACACAGAGCACAGGCCCTGGGACTGGTTAGCAGTACCCAGGGCACCATCAGAGTCAGGAAAACACCAGCAAAAAGTGGAAAATGGGGGCAAAAAGTTAGGGGGCCTCTGCAATCAGCCCTGTTTTCTCACAAACACTGGCTACCTGATGTCAGCAGGCTATGAGCAGGGTAGTGGGTTAGTCTGCAGATTACTCCAAACGTGTAAAAGTGTCCCTATACTTATTGGTGTGTGTGCTTTACACTTGTGGTATGTTGACAAATTGTCCATTGGGTGCTTGTTGTTACTGACATGTGTGTGACACAACCATGTGTTCTAAAAATTGTGTTTGTAATCTCTTTATTTGTCTCTTGCATCCATACAGGTAAACGCCCATCGGAAGAAGGAGATTTGGAAAGCCATCATCCGGAAGGTATAGACCCTGGGGATCCATAGCATGCGGAGAGCCCACTGTCGCAAGAGGTGGGAGAACCTGAGACGGTGGGCCCGGAAGATTGCAGAGGTTCAGCCATCCTCCCAATGTGGGCAGGGTGACCGTCAGAGCATGACCCTCCCCCCAATGGCCCACAGTCTGGCACTGGCGTGCCAAGGCCTTCATGGGCGTTTGAGGGGAGCACAGCAGCCACAAGGGGGTTAGTACAGGGCATATTCCTGCCTTTCACATAGCCAAGTTGATGTGTTAAGTTTTGACATCTTCCCCTGACGATTGGTGATGGCCCATGAGTGCCACACTAGATGAGTATCTGTTTGTCTATATTTGTAATGTGGTGCATACTGATGTGCCTTGCATATTAGCCCAAGGACCTAGGACATAACTGGGTACAATTCACTAAAATGTGCTCTCCATGGACAACACATGGCTATTTACTTTGATCAATCATGTAATGTTTGATTTTGTAGTGGGAGTACATTCTACACAACATACCACTGCTCCTCAGTGTTACAGTCCAAAGAAAAAGAAGAGTTGGGTCACTGTCCGCAGCAATGTGTTTGGTCAAGTGAGTAAATTGGCATCTGCCCCTCAGAGGCCAGTTGTCTTCAGAGTGTGATGACTGTCCATCATGTCAAGGTGGCCATCATACATGTGGCAGACCAAACATTGTCGCTTTTGGGCAGCTAAATATCCAAGCTTTCCCTTGGCCAGTGGGGGATGTCCATTGATATGATTTAGGTGCAATCACTGTTGCCAACATTTCTTGTGCTGACATGTTAACATGTATCCCTTTCTCTTTTTTCAAGAAGTGCACACTTCTGTTTAATGCATGGTCTACTTGTACCCCCTCTGTATTCCCTCACATATATGTGCATGTCAACCTGTGTTTGGAATTGGACATTTGCACTGGTGCTACATTTCATGTGGTGCCACAGACAGGAGTATGTCACCATTTAATGTTGGCTCACACATACCCTCACCCTTCATTACATGTCATTTGGCATGTACAACTGCAGTAGCAATGAGAGACATGACAGGTATGGTTAGAGTTTTGACACACAATGTGCATTTATGTGGCATGATGTGGAAAAGTGCACTTCACATGTGTAAGAGGGAAGGTTTGTTACCTGACTGTTGGTATGCATCATGGAGTGGCTTGCAGTTATGTTGGAATCACATGTGGTTGGGCACTACCATTCATCCAGAGACATCTAGGTTTGCCGGACCAAAATTGAGACATTGACGTAGCTTCCCATTGGGCAACATGGTATGTGTCTTCTACAAGTACTTGTAAATATTGGGGCCTCTCCAACATACAAAGGATCAATGGCTCCTATTGATGCAATCAAGGTATGCCATTGTAAGGGGCGTCATACCTTAGTGGTGATTTCCCTGAGGCTTGCTGATTCATTGTGTTGTGGATTTTAGATACCTATCTCCATGACAATTTGCCCATTTTATCTATAGTGTATATCTGAGTAACATTAGTACTACCTCCATGACTCCATTAGGACAAATTACACATGGTGAAGTATGCATTGTTGATATGGTTCCAGTGTGACATGAGTATTTCCATGTCCCCTTCTTCAGGCTTTTTAACTGCTGTCAGCAATATGGCAGGATTTGTGAGGATCATTCTTGATTGTTGTGTTATTGTGTATGTAGCAAATAGATGTCTGCATGACCTTGTGTGGGATCTGGGCGAATGAACTTAGCACTGGCCTACCATTGTATGACAACAGGTAACTCAGGCATGGTCCTTGAAGCAAAGCATTGAAGGTGATGTGGTCTCCTATTTGTTCAATGGTTACTGTGATTGCACATCTTCACCCATGCAATTGGCGTTGTCTGAGATCCTTATTTTCTGTGGGCAGCTAAAAGGCATGCATGCGTATGGTATGGTACAGTGGTTCTCAACCTTTTGACTCCTGAGGACCCCCACTGAATCATTACTGGAAGCCGGGAACCCGCAAGCAATTTGTACGATATAAATTGCAAACATTAAAGCAGTAATTTGCAAAAAATACACAAATAAGTACACACCAAACGAATACTCAAATTACATGTGCATGGACACTTATTTGGACTGGCTAATTGCCTTTGCTCTTGAACATTTATGTGGAATAAATCCAAGTTGTTGTTTTGTTGAGTACACATTTGTCCTGCAGTTACTGTTCTACCTTCATATTGTTCCTGAGTAACTAGTGTTGTATGCTTACAGCTGTGTGTGACCCTGATTTCTGATGCATTTGCTGTTGTTTGCAATATCTGACTTTGTGGGCAATGCTGGTGTCACCCAAGACAAAGGTAGATGTACACTTTATGGATATTTAATAATAACTTTTATTCGGTATGAAAAAAATTCATCCATTACAATAAATAATCTCCAATACATTTGTTAAAATTAGCAATAAAACCATAAATAATAAGAACACCCATCAGGAATAAAAACATATATAACCACATGCATAGAAATAATAAAATAGAAAGATTCATTCTAAAAACTCTACATTGTTACGCCAAGTAATAGCTCCCTTCAGGAATGATCCCAGCCCCTTCCACACCAATACAACTGAGGCCATCTGCAGCCACATAAAAGCAGGACGATATTGAACAAAACCCTTGGGCCTTAGGAGAGGAAATAAAAAACGAGTTCTGAATGGTGCATAAAAAACACAAAACAAAGTAAAAAGGGGCAAGGTCTGTTGGGACACCCCATCACAGGGGCAGGGTCTAATACATTTGTCCCCATACTGACCTAACGGGAAACACAAATTACTTCTTATGATCCCCAAACGGAAACGGGTTATGAGAGACCTTTCCCTCACATCCTTTATCTCTAAGAGATAGCATTCAGGACCTACCCACATCTTTAACATAATGAAATCCCTGATCGATTTTTTCCCTAAGGCCTCCCCCTCCCTCCTGTTCTTCTGGATTCTAAAAAAAATCTCCTTAACCCATTTCTTATCACACCTGGTCAGGCCTTCAGGATAATCAACCAAATCAGGCCTCCCCAAATCACAAGCCATCTTCCTTATGTGCATCACCCAGGGAATATTCTTTACATTGTCACAAGCCAGACAATCCTTTAAGATATCCCTATTCAGAGTGGCATGTTCGTTGGTCCAAATTGAGATCCATAGCAGAAGGGGAGCCAACTGAATAGTGTCCTGGACAAACTCAAGCTCCAGCTCCAAATGAAGGCTAAAACCAGGTATATTTTGCCCAACTCCCAATAGCCTTCTACAGAACCGATTTTCTTCTACCGTAAGGGCTCGGGAGTCCCCATACCCCCAAAGTGCAGCACCATACAGCAGGACGGGGAGGCATTTCCGCCTATAAATTTCAAACAAAGGCTTGATGGGTTTACTACCTACCCTTGCAGCAAAATCAAAAGTTGAGCCAACTGCTGCATGAAAAAGCGCACCCCTTCTGGCAATACAAGGTTTCCAAGATCCTTTCTCATCAAAAATAATCCCTAGGTATGGAAACTCATGGACCCTACTATAATTTGATCCTCCAACCTTAGCTCCCCCACCCTACTCAGGGGTCTTCCACACACCATAAAATTAGATTTCTTAAAATTGACCTCTAAACCCAAAGCTGACATAAAGGAGGCATAAGCTCTAACTATTTCCCGGAGACCATTCATAGTACGGGCCATGAGGACTGCGTCATCTACGTACATTAGCACAGGGATATCAGTACCATTCACCTTTGGAACATCCCTACAATGTTTCATCAGAAAATCAGACAATCCATTTGTATATAGAAGGAACAAAGTAGGAGCCAGAACACACCCCTGGCGCACACCCCTTGAAAGCTTAAAGGCCTCTGAGCATTCCCCATTCGACCCCACCCTCACATTTGCAAACGTCCCAGAATGTAGATATCGGAGCAACTCTACAATACTAGGATCCAGCCCTAGCTGATTTAATCTTTCCCATAATATAGACCGGTTCACCTTATCAAAGGCACAGCTAAGATCCATGGATATTTATTTGTTAATCCATGTGGGGTGTCATTGCATTGTATTATGTTTTCTATGGTTAGTATTTCATCTTTGTTAGAAATCGGGTCTTTAGTTGGCAGTCAGGTTACCCCCTGTCCAAGCAAGAACCCTCACTCTAGTCAGGGTAAGTCACACACAATCCAAATTATCATGTGCCCACCCTCTGGTAGCTTGGCACGGAGCAGTCAGGCTTTACTTAGAAGGCAATGTGTAAAGTATTTGTGCAATAAATCATACACTAACACAATCAAGCACCACAAAAATACACCGCACAGTGTTTAGAAAAATATATAATATTTATCTGGATAAATGCAGGTCAAAACGATCAAAGGTGCAATAAGTAATTATTGAGATATCACTGAAAAGTGATATAAAGTGTCTTAAGTCTTTTAAAAGCAAACAAAGTCTCTTTCAAGCACAAAGTACCAGATTCGCGTGAAAAATCTCCGCAAAGAGTAGCAGAGGAGGAGATGCGTGGAAACAAAGGGGTGTGCGTTGAGTTCTCTGGCCGCACACGGCGATGTGTAGTTTAGTTTTCACGCAGGGGCGGTTGTGCTTCGATTTTGTTGCTCGGTCGTGGATCCTCTTTGGGTTGCGGGGTTTTCAGACGCCCGGGGACGATGCGTGGATTTCCTGCGCTAGCAGGACGAACTCACAGGAGCTGCATCGATTCAGTGTGTGTTGCGTCAATTTTTTTTCTGCATGGCAGGGCTGCGTCAATTCCTCTCTGGAAGTCGGGCTGCGTCATTCCGGTTAGGCTGTGCAGCGTTCCGGTGGTCCGTGTGTCAAAATTCCATTCACTGCGCTGTAGCTGCATTGATCTTCTCATTGCGAAGTCAGGCTGCGTCGTTCCAGATCGGCGTGCTGTGAAATTTTCACCGTGGTGCAGGCTGTGCATCCTTTCCAGCAGGCTGTGCTTCGAATTTCCCCGCACAAGGAGTCCTTCTTTTAGAGATGAAGTATTTTTGGTCCTGACACTTCAGGGAACAGGAGGCAAGCTCTATCCAAGCCTTTGGAGAGCACATCTTCACCACAGCCAGAGAGCAGCAACGCAGCAGGGCAACAGCAAGGTAGCAGTCCTTAACAGAAAGCAGACAGGTGAGGCCTTTAGGCAGCCAGGCAGTTTTTCTTGGCAGGATGCAGGTTCTGGTTGCAAGTTTCTTCTCCAGGAAGTGTCTGAGTTGGTAGGGGCAGAGGCCCTGTTTATATACCCAAATGTGCCTTTGAAGTGGGGGAGACTTCAAAGAGTGGCTTAGAAGTGCACCAGGTCCCCTTTCAGTTCAATCCCGTCTGCCAGGGTCCTAGTAGGGGGTGTGGCAGTCCTTTGTGTAAGAGCAGACCCTCCACCCTCACAGCCCAGGAAGACCCATTCAAAAATGCAGATGTATGCAAGTGAGGCTGAGTATCCTGTGTTTGGGGTGTGTCTGAGTGAATGCACAAGGAGCTGTCAACTAAACCCAGCCAGACGTGGATTGTGAGGCACAGAAAGTTTTAAGATCAGAGAAATGCTCACTTTCTAAAAGTGGCCTTTCTAAAATAGTAATATTAAATCCAACCTCACCAGTCAGCACGATTTTATATCACCATTCTGGCCATACTAAATATGACCTTCCTACTCCTTTCAGATCAACAGCTACCACTCAAACAATACATGAGGGCAGCCCCAATGTTAGCTTATGAAGAGAGCAGGCCCCACAGCAGTGTAAAAACTAATTTAGGAGTTTTACACTACCAGGACATGTAAACTACATATGTACATGTCCTGCCTTTTGCTTACACAGCACCCTGCCCTATGGGTTACCTAGGGCATACCTTAGGGGTTTTTATATGTAGAAAAGGGGGAGTTTTAGGCTTGGCAAGTAAATGCCAAGTCGAATTGGCAGTGAAATTGCACATACAGGCCCTGCAATGGCAGGCCTGAGACAAGGTTAAGGGGCTACTTAATTGGGTGGCACAATCAGTGCTGCAGGTGCACTAGTAGCATTTAATCTACAGGCCCTGGGCACACATAGTGCACTCTACTAGGGACTTATAAGTAAATTAAATAGTCCAATTGGGTAAGATCCAATGTTACCATGTTTAAAGGGAGAGAACATATGCACCTTAGCACTGGTTAGCAGTGGTAAAGTGCGCAGAGTCTAAAAACCAGCAAAAAGAGTATCCAAAAAGTGGAGGGAGGCAGGCAAAAAGTTAGGGGTGACCACCCTAAGGCTGTCAGGTCTAATAATCTTGAGTTGGCCAATATCAGCATGTATATTGTTTGACTTGTCTCCCTGATGTGGATTGTACATTCATGTCATGTGCGGAAAGCAGACTTTTGTTTGTCCCCACATGGAGGGTCTTCAATTGTGCTAGCTTCCTTTCCATCTGACAGAGCCTGTGTCTATTGTGAGGTGTGTAATTGCAGGTACACCATCTAGATTTATGGCCACGCTGTTGATGTTGTATGTGCTTTCTTGACTTGCACTTACACATTATGCAGATAGACATGTCACTTGGCTCTACTATTATTGTCCCTGAGATACAGGAAGGTCACATTCCTTTGCAAATGTTGTTTTGGGGTCGTGTGCAAAGTGTAATGTGTCCCAGGGCAGCATCCTTCAATGGGTGCTCCTGATGCCCCATCCCTATTGTGCAGGTATTATTTGCATTGTGAGCTTTGGATTTTGTTTCTCAAAATATTGGGCATCCCATTGACCTTCCATTGTGTTGCAATGTGGGTGATTTGTGGGTGCATTTCAGGGCTGTTTCATAGAAGGGGTATTTGTGTTGAATGACACGTCCATACATATGAGTCTGTGGTGTTGTTGTTGATTGACCCAATGTTCTGTGGACTTCACTGATCCTGTGCCTAAGATGAGCATACATGTGTTTTTGTGTAGTGTGGTAGTGCAGTGTCACTGACCTTCCCAAATGGGGCATTTAAGGGCTGTGAATGTGTCAGTCTTTCTGACTGACTCCAACCCGGGAAACAATGACATGTGTACTTGGTGCCCGTTGGCTGACCCCGGTATCAGGTGTATGATGGCACGACGATCTGTTGTTGAGCTGCAAGACACAGGTAGGTGTGTGTACTTACCGTCAGTTGCGTGCACGGTGGCATGTAGTTTGGGCTCTACCGATTAACAACACCAGCGGCAGGACTTGTGTGATGGGCTCCATGGCGGCACAGGACATGTAACGCTGCCAATAGGTAAGTTGCTTCCTTTATGCTCTTCGTTTCCGCCTTCTGGGACGTGGTGGTTGGACCGCCACAGTCACACTGGCAGTGTGCAACATCATAATATGTGCTCCACCAGCCTGTTTGCCGTGCCTTGCCACCACGGCTGTTGGCGTTGCATGGGAATGCCAGCTGGACATCGGGAGACTTTCCTCTATAGACCCGCCAGCATCGTAATAGGGTGGTCCGACCACCAAGCTGATGGCAGTTGGACCGCCGCTGCCACCATGGCAATGCAAGGACCACCAAACTCATAATCAGGCCCTAAATCACAGTGATTAATGTTTTTCAGTACATAAAAGCGACAACACAACTAGCATAAAACAACAGCAGTCCTCTTAAATTGGTTAGTCCATCAGTCCATAGAGACATTTGGCAGTGAATCAACCAGTCAGAAACAAAGAGAAACGTCTCAAAGTAATTTATGATGCATCACGTGTTGGTATATCGGGCAGATGTGTGATGATCAGACACATAGTGGCTGTACCCTGGGCTATATGTTGTTATGAATTAAAATATAATTGTCCAACTTTTTGTAGTTGTATTAATCTTACACTCTTTTTTTACTTTGTTTTCTGCTCGTCAAGACTTTTATTATTCACTAGTGTAAAATATCACTTCACATCTGTTCCTGTTGTGTTAACGTGGCCAAAGGTAATGTGATGTCTCCAATTGTGGTAAAATAGAGGATCTATTAAGGTTGTGTGATCTGATTACTGAGCTTGGCATTTTCTGGTGAATTTATGTCATTGCATGTTCGCCTATACATGCCTTAAATTACTTTCTGCAAATGGTGCTGTTTTTGAGTGGGTTTGACAGGGTACATACACTGTGTCAAAACTGTAAATAAACACCCAGCTCTTAGTGAAATATCATGCAAGCAAATACAATTATTTATTTACATTTGCTAATCTACTAAACACACCCACTTTTTAGACTTCTTAATTCATACCACATAGGGTACAAAATACTTTCCGTAGTACTCATCATAGCCCTTACCTTGGATTTCTGGATGAATCACCATGTAAAGAAGAGCCCAACGTAGGGTGGTGGTGGTGGTCTCTGTCCCACCTAGAAACAAATCAGCTGCAAGGCGGACCATGTTATGCTCATCAAATGTAGAAGAGACATCATGAGGATCCTAAATGGAATATCAATGTGAAAATTCAGCAAATGTGAAATATAGAAACAGCCATTATGGAGACATCACATCAACACCTTGAAGACTGAATGCTGATGTAAAGCAATATAGTCCTGGTCATAAAATGGAATTGATCGAAATTAGTATGATAAATTGCAGAAATAATTTTTAGAGATTGTAGATTAAATTTTTTCGCAAGTATGGATAACATTGGGTAAGCTAGTTTAGGGTAAGGTTATATTGTGAACTCTGACATGGAGGCATGATGAATGGGGATGAGTGCTCGTGCCTACAGACGTTATGGGTGAGATTAATTAATCCCTCTAGCCAGAGGAATGGAAGCGAAGAAAGATTTAATAAATTGAAGGGATGGGCACCTTCAATAACCCCACAACAAGGAGTTATCGGAAAGAGCAGTAGCTCCCTCTAAAAAGAGAAATTGATCTATTTAGTAGCAGATATGAAAGAGGAAAAGGAAGAAAGGATAATAGAATCAATGAAGGATGATGTATTTGTTCATTTTGTTTTCTGTAAAGAACTACATGTATTGCCTTCCACTTCCTTTGGAAAGCTTTGAAGGGATCTCTAATAGAGTTTTGTTGACTTGCTGGTGCTGTGTTTGCAGTTTGATCCTTAAAGAAATGAGGTGGGGTCCTAAGCTTGATGGGGTTTGGGTGCCACTCCTTTTGCCAGAGGAAGAAGGATTATTCAAAAAATTGCTAGGTGCTGATTTATGACCTTAAAAATGCATGACTTTTGAAAGCTCAGTTGGTTTGTTGGTTAAGAGCAGAGGTTATTCAAACGTTGTGAACACAGAACTTTTTATTATTTACTCACATGCTTTATTCTTCAAGTTAATTTTAGTATAACTACCCATTTGCATGTGAAACCAATCAGTCATAAAGATTCCTGTTGTGTGACTTCTATTCTTATCATTGCTTGTGTTATCCATGCACAAAGCACCTCCTGGGAGCTTGAATAGATCAGCCAACACGGCAGAAGCAAACTCTTACTTTTGATATTTTATCTTGGTAGAAATCCATCAAATCCTGGGGTTCCTCAAGTGCTCCATTCTCTTTGTGACTCCGGATTTCCTTCTTCAGAAATTCCTCCAGGATGGCATTGCTCTTGAAAATGTCCTGATGAGGTCCTGGAAGACGCTGCATCAGCCATGGGAAAACATCAAAGACCTGGAGTGAAAGACATTGTATTGAGTAAGCAGAGTGTCCTTTTCTGATCATACATTTAACAAACATATTGTAGGAGCGTAGCAGAATACGTTCTTGTTTGACACAATCTCCCTCTAAAAGAGATGCGTTCTGGATTATGGGTCGACCGTCGTGAAGTATCGCACTATTATTTATGTGAGTAGGTGTGTGGGACAAGTGTTGGATTGTGTGCATCTCTAAGAGAACATGAAAATAGAAACTGCATTGTCAGAAAACTTAAAACATAAGTATGAATGTGTAGTGGTATGAACTACACATATATAGTGATAGTATGTGGGGACTAAGCAAGAGAAAGCACATTAAACCCAATCTATACAAGTCCTTGTTTTCCTGTCTATTCTGGATGGAAAGCCTTGCTGTTTGTGTCAGGCTGCTAAGGCTGAGCTCGGATACTCTACAGTGATTAGTGTTTAATACTAGGTGCCAAATTGTGTAAACATGTTAGAACTCAACCAGAGCTCACTCTACCTTTGTGGCTTCTCTCCCTCAGAGCTTCAAAGTCCAGTTCCCTAGCCCATGAACCCTCCTTACACTAACTTATTCAACTGGTCCCTGCTCACCCAATCCCCTAAATCCTTTTGTCTCCACCATCCACAGCCAGAATCCACAACAACCACATATCTTTGCTACTTCTGGCCGTGAGCTTCTCCTGCATCTTGCTGCTGTGAAACTAGACTTGTCTCTGATGAAGTTTCCAACACTGCATTGCGAAAGCTAGGGCACAAAAAGCAAGTGACAGAACGCCCATGTACTTTCTTATTTAGAATGTGTTTGAGATCAACATGCTATATGAGTAGATACAGAATGTGTGAAAGCACAGGGCAGCAAAAAATAAAATCTTAATAAAAAAGTGGCAACAGTTAGAGTTGGGGACAGATGGAGATAAACTGAAGCACAAGTCAGAAGGAGAATTAAACAGAGTCAAACAGAGGCAATGTGAGTTCGATTTCAATGGCGATCTGTCCTTTACCTAAAACTACATATGGAATTGAGGAACACGTTACACCATATGGTTTGCTTACTGTACAGTGTCCTTTCTGAATGTGTGATGTAAACTCTGTTGTCTCATTCTCTGTTTTGAATTATCACTGTGCTGCTTCTATTTTGTGTATATTTTAAGGTGCGCTGAAGTGGATTAACGATGGAGTAATGCAAAACATACAAACACCTATGTGAATTCCCTACATAACTTTGTAAGAAAGTATGGTGCTAAAATAATCAATAAGCATGGAAACATTGAAATGATGTCAGCTGTGGTACATGCTTCCTACCGCTGGAAACCCCAGGCTCCCTGAGAAGTGCAAAATGCCCCCAGCTCTGAGTTTAATCAAAACTAGTCATGGAGTACTCATGAAAATCTTCGCAACTCAAATGCCCAGAGAAATGTTTCACAATAGGTTTGGTGCGAAATTGGGTAAGATTGAGATTTACCTGATCTCATCCTTTAACTGATGTCTTTGTATCCTTTTACAGGGCTTTCTTTTAAAACATATATTTTATTCTACATTCTCATCGGACATCTATTTTTTCTTTTTGTCTTTCTAATTTCTCCATCTTTGGTTGTTTGCTTCCTTCCATGTATTGTATCTTTCAACACCTTACTATTTTGTTTTGACCTTGCATATGTTCTCTTTTCCTCTGCTACAGTTTTTATTAGGATCGAGCGCGCAAGCGCACTGGCCCCTATTGTAATCTCTCTGTGGGCTTTTAACCTCACCCATGTCACGCCCATCACTTTCGTTGGTTCGTGGGCTTGTCTTTTAAAATTCGCTTGATTTCATTAGTGAAAGGCATGTACACGTCAATCCTTTTCTGGTGTTTAGCCCTCCTCGAGCGCACTGGCCAACTACTGAAAACATACAAGGCTCCATGTTTTCCAGATGGTTTCTGGACTACTTTTTATTTTTATTTTGTACACAGCAAGATCTCGCTGGGCAGTAATCGAGCGATTTTCATAACTACCAGTTTAATTCTATTGTTTATCCTAGTGCTCTACGCAAATTCAAGATTTTACACAGCGTGATCACGCTCCTTTAAAAAAAACTATTTGTATTTTTTTTGTAATTTTCCTCATCACTATCCCCACCCCACCCACTCCTCCACTTGTTGTTAATGTGCTTGTTTGGTTCGAGAGGAAATAAAATAATATAAATATTGAAAACATTTTTTCACGCAAACTGAAATGGAAATTCGAAACACACCGTAATTATAGCAAATGCTTGCAAAAAAAGGGAAAGTAGTAGAAGACAGTAAATGAACTGAAACTAGCCCCTTGCCTCGAGTGACGCCTTCGTTCAAACCATATGCTTGTTCCATTTAGAAACAAGCTATTGTAATCTGACACAGCAGCCCAGTAACTTCAGTGCTGTCCGCTGAGTTGTTTATGTCAAGTGCTGGTAACTGGATATCTAGGGCTAACTCAGACGTTCATTCTTCTGAAGCTGATAAGCTAGTATCAGCGACTTCGATGAAGCTGTCTCCGGATATGCAGTGCTCTGTGAAAAGGCTAAATGCTGGCACTAATCAAGGTGTAAAAACATGCCATTATTTTCAAAACAGCAATGAAACAAATATCTGTGCAAATGCTTGTTTTGTGTTCCTAGTGCTATAAGACCATAGAAAGAAAGAAATGCTTGATAAAACATCATTCGGGGGCATAGAGGTTAGTGGAGAAGCAGGCGCAATCGCACCAGGCCCGAGGTTAACAGGGGTGTAGGAGGCTGGCCTGGTTTGTAGTGGGTACCTTTGGTACTTACACCTCATACCAGGTCCAAGTTATCCCTTTCTAGTGAAATATAGTAGTGTTCTATGCTGATAGAGGTAGCTATGGCAGAGCAGCTTAGGCTGAACTAGAAGACATGCAAAGCTCCTGCAATACCACTTATAGTTATATAGTACTTAAACACAAGTAAAGACAACACTCAGTGTTACTGAAAATAAAGGTAGTTTATTTGGGTGACACAAGGCCAAAAATATCTTAGAGGCAATACTCCTTCTGGAGATATTATACACAATATATACACTAGACACCAACATAAAGTAAGTAATTAGACATAGGATAGTGCAAACAATAGGAAATGCTGTAGAATGCAATGGGAGAAAATAGGTCTAGGGGCAATACAAACCATATACTAAGAAAGAGGAATGCAAACCACAAATTCCCCCCTAGACAAGTGTAGTGTGCATAGAATCGCTGGGAGAGTAAGAATACAGCAAAAGTAAGTAAATTACCCCACCCCAGAGCCCAGGAAAGTAGGAGTAAAGTACTGCAAGTTTCCTTAGGACACACTACAAGTCATGATTAGAGTTATTGCAAGAACCAAGCAAGACTGCAAAAACAATTGGTGGATTCCTGGACCTGAAGACCTGTAAAGGAAGGAGACCAAGTCCAGAAGTCAGAAGAAGTTCCAGGAAGGACAGGAGCCCCTGCCAACCCAGAAGAGGGTGCAAAAGAAGAGTCCCTGGTTGGACGAAGACTGCAGAAATGCATCCAAGGAAGATGTCAGTGGGTTCCTGTGTGATGCAATGGATGTCCCACGAAGAGATGTTCGATGCAGGCGAGTTTTGGTGCTGGATTCGTCCAACAAGCCTTGGTTCCGGCAAATACGCATTTTGCATCAAAATCGCGCTGTCTGGAACCAGGAGGGACCTGGGGGCCTCAGCTCAGCTTGAGGAGGAAGAGGGGGCTCTTAGCACTTCAGAGAGCCCTCAGTCAACCAGACAGCACCCACTGGAGTCCCAGGACATGGGTACAAAGGAGGTGCAAAATGTGGTTGGTGCAGCACTACAAAGAAAGGTACCACGCTGCCGGAGATCAACTCAGCGAGTTGAGTGTCGCAGGATAGAGTGCTGGGGACCTGGGCCAGGCTGTGCATGAAGGAATTTTGCAAATAGTGCACAGAGGCAAAGACGTGGTGCACAGGGGCACTGTCATACTCGGGGAAGGCAAGCTCTTACCTCCTCCAAATTGGGACAGCAGGACCTCAGGATAGTCTGTGTTGAAGGGGTCCACCACCTGGGTTCCAAGCAGCACGCTCGTCACCAGGAGAGGAGTCCAAGAGAACCGGTTGTTGACTTAGTAGGTGCCTGCAAGAGCAGGGAAGTGACTCCGTCACTCCACCAGAGATTTCTTTGCAGGTGCAGGGTGAAGGCAGGGAGTCCCCAAGGTGTGCACACCGTGGACACTTTTGCAGTTGCTGGCTGGAGCTGAAGTTGCAGAGGAAAAGTAGCCCTTCTGGATACTTTGTTGCTGTTACAGCATTTCCTGGAGCAGTCTGCGGTCGATCCGAGGTTGGAGGATGAAGTCGTCGTTGTAGAGGATTCCTGCTGGAAACTTGCAAGTAGAATCTGATGAAAAACCCACAGGAGAGACCCTCAATATCCCGAAGAGGGGGATTGGTTACCTTTTCAGGTATGGACCTAGCAGGAGGGGTCTCTGATGTCACCTGCTGGCACTGGCCACTCAGAGGCCTCCAGAGTGTCCCCACACCTTGGAAAACAAGATGGCTGAAGTCTGGGACACACTGGAGGAGCTATGGGCACCACTCCTGCGGTGGTGATGGACAGGGGAGTGGTCACTCCTCTTTCCTTTGTCCAGTTTCCCGCCAGAGCGGGGACTGGGGGTCCCTGAAATCGTGTAGACTGGCTTATGCAAGGAGGGCACCATCTGTGCCCTTCAAAGCATTTCCAGAGGCTGGGGAAGGCTACCCCTCCCCAGTCTGTAATACCTATTTCCAAAGGGAGAGGGTGTAACACCCTCCTCCCAAAGGAAATGCTTGTTCTTCTTTCCTTGGACTGAGCTGCTCAGACCCCAGGAGGGCAGAACCCTGTCTGTGAGGTGGCAGCAGCTATAGCTGCATTGCAAGCCTCAGGGAGCTGGTTTGGCAATACTGAGTGTCCATGGAGGAGCTCCCAGGATGCATGGAATTGGCTCCCCAATGCCAAATTTGGAACGGGGGGACAATTCCATGATCTTAGACACCTTACATGGCCATATTCGGGGCTACCATTGTGAAGCTACATATAGGTATTGACCTATATGTAGTGCACGGTTGTAATGGCGTCCCTGCACTCACAAAGTCTGGGGAATTGGTCCTGGGCTGTGTGGGGGCACCTTTGCTAGTGCAAGGGTGCCTTCACACTTAGTAACTTTGCACCTAGCCTTCAGTACATTAGACATATAGGTGACGTATAACTTACTTAAGTGCAGTGAAAGCGGCTGTGAAATAGTGTGTGCACTATTTCACTTTGGCTGCAGTGGCAGTCCTGTGAAAGGGTTTGTCTGAGCTCCTTATGGGTGGCAAAAGAAATGCTGCAGCCCATAAGGATCTCCTGGAACCCCAATGCCCCGGGTACCTAGGTACCATATACTAGGGACTTTTAAGGGGGGTCCAGTGTGCCAATTGAAATTGGTAAATGAAGTCACTAGCCTTTAGAGACAAATTTAAAAGCAGAGAGAGCATAAGCACTGAGGTTCTGGTTAGCAGAGCCTCAGTGACACAGTTAAGCACTACTGACAACACACACATTAGGGCACACACTATGAGCACTGGGCTCCTGACTAGCAGGGTCCCAGTGAGGCAGGCAAAACACACTGACATATAGGGTTTTCACTATGAGCACTCGGGTCCTGGCAAGCAGGATCCCAGTGGCACAGTAAAAACACACTGACACACACTCACAAACAGGACAAAAGTGGGGGTAACCATGCTAGAAAGAGGGTACTTTCTCAAAAGGGGCCTGTCATGAACTGTGTGTCCAAACAAACTTGCTCACCCACATATGTTATTCATGACTTTCGGCCCGTACTGCTCCTTTGGGAAGATATTTCTATTACACTTTCAATGGCGCTAGATCACTACTTAATTTGTGCTTGTGTCCGGTGCGGAGTACTGGCAGTTATTTTTGAGGGCCGGCTCTCATTTTTCTGCCTCAAGCATTCACTGCGATCAAAAGACACATGGAAAAGAAGGAGGAAGAGAAACACGAAAAAGCGTCACAGTAGGGGAAATCAGAAAGCTGCAAAAGTGAGCAGAAGGTGCAGGGAGTGGCTTTAAATGGATTGTAGAGGCCAGAGATGGCTTCAGGATTACGTTGCCTCAGTATTCCGTGTTCCCACATTTGGTTGGAGCAGTCGCGTGTTTAAGAGGAGGACTTTGGGCACCGGCACCTTTTTAGTTACAAATTAAGCACTGAGCTAGACACAGGAGCACTGTTGAACGGTATCTGGTTATTTTATAATAAGGCACTTGTAAAAATGACACGTGAAACCTGCCCGCTACCACGCATGTGTGCAATAAACACCTAAGCTCTGACAGGTCAATGACTGCCCCTTGCACTGAGTGGCAACACAGAGCCTCAGCAAAGGATGCTTATATCTGCGAGCCCAGGCTGTGCAGGGCTGGTGGCTGGTCTGTCTGCATTCGCAGGCACCACTGCACTGGTCACTGTCTGCAGCCTGGAAACTGACTGGCACTAGCTCTGTAACTTTTCAAGTAAAGCAGCATGGAGGAAACAGGAGCTCTTGATAAATTGTCTGGTTTATCGTCAGCTGTATAGTCTGGAAAAGTGGTTTCGGTTCAACATTCGGATTGCAACATAACTCTAGCGATAGTTATTAAGAAGACTTTAAAAGTCAGCATTAAGACGTCAGCTGAAACAGATAATTGGGGAGAGGTAAGACAGAGCCAGTTAGAGAGAAGAAAATCGTGATCTTTGGTCTGTATGGGTATATTTTACTTCTCGGTGCTGTAAACAAAAGATATTACAACATTGCTTGGTAGTATTTGTGGTTTCCACCTCAAAATGAAAAGTAGGTTGATTAGCTTTAACTCATTGAGCTGTGGTCTCCTTCTAAGGGCCTTCTTTAGGCATGGGCAAAGTGGATTGCTGTCCATGGCCCCTACCTTCCAAGGGGCATCATGAAAAAGTTATTTAGACAGTCCGAAATCCTGGTGTAATAAATAAGAAGATAACAAAATAGGTGTTTTGTTTATTTAACAGCTTGCTTAGTTCTTTTTAACTCCTACTCTCTCCCTCATCCCTCCCTACCTCCATCCTCACACAAGCAAAATTCTCTACCTTGCATCTCTGTGTCTACATCATATATCTCTACTATTCCCTCTCCCTTTCTTTCTAATTAACCTCCCAATTTACCTCAGTGTTTATCTGCTAAAGCTCCACCTTATGCCTCTCTCTACCTCTGATTCATCTCCCTCACCTCTCAGACTACTTCTTCATCATTGTCTTCTCTCATTTTGCTCTCTCATCACCTTCTTCTCTATTACATTTCACCCTCTCTACCTCACCTCTCTCTAGACCTGTCTCTATGTACATCTCACTATATTACCAAACCCTCTCAATACTTGCATAAACTTCACCTCTCATTCACCTGATCCGTTTTTTATACTGCCCCTTTATTTCCCTCTGTTATTCATCTCTCCCGGTGTCCACTCAGTCTCTCTATCTTTCTATTGCCTCATTGCTTTCTTTACCATAGGTTCCCACTTACTTTCCTATCTCTTCCTACTTCTTCCTTTTTTAGGACGAGTGCACAAGCGCTTTGACCTGTTGTAAGTATTGTGGGCTTTTAACCACGCCCACCGCACACCCATCACTTTCATTCGTTCATGGGCTTGCCTTTCAAAAATCCTTTATCATTGGTAAATGCTTTACGTTTGTCCCTCCTTGGGGCGGTTTTGTTACCACATTGCAGACTACGCCTCTTACATGGATAATTGCACGATTGCCAATACGTTTGACTGCGAGCGATCTTCTTTTTCTTTTTGTGTCTCTCCTTCGTGTTCATGGCAGCTGTGGCGCTTTGAATTGGCTCGCTTACGTCAGCTGTTTACTTGTTATTATCAATGTATGTCACAAGAAAAGTCCAGTTAAGAATTTACAACGCTAATAGCGAGATCCATTGCATTGCAAATGCTTGTTGTACATGTCTTTGCTTTCATGTTTTGCATACTTTCTTTCATTTTTCTCTTACTCGGCTGCTGCCATTTTTCATTCATGCTTCACTTTCCTCTCCCTCTCCTCTGCCTATTCATGTTCACCCATTCCTTTAACCTATTCCTTATTCAAGAGACTATTTTACTCACTCATTTTCTCTCTACTTGGGCATTAATCTTCTTCCTAATTTTCTCTCTCTGTCTGTAACAGAAAACATACATGTCTTACTTATCAGCCTTTCTTTCACAAGCTTACTTGTAAATTGTCTCAGGTCACACATACATGTTTCCGTCAGGCTGTTTCCTTCGATTAACCACTCACTTGGAATATGAAGTCATGTTAATACTCACCCTGTTCCACGGGCTGGCTAGTCTTTTAGCAACAACATCATTCGCTTCAAGGAGCTGATGGAACTCTTTATCGTCTCTGGAGAAGCAGTGCCCAAAAATCACAGCAGAGATCACATTACCGACAGAATGGATGATCGCTGGAGAGGGATCCAGGCTTTTCCCTGCAACGACAAAAGGAAAAACATAACTCACTGGAGCAAGTTATAGTAAACCAGAGAGCAGTGGGGCCCGTGGCTGACTATACCTAGCAAACAGAGCGAAACAACAGTGGACTGGAATGCTTTGCAGAACAATTTAAGAGGTTTCCTCTTTTTTTAATATGTAGCTGTCAGGATTATTCCCATATTCTCTCAGGTGCATGGACAATCTACCAATGAGATGTGAGATTCCAAGTGTCCGGCACTAACCAAGACATTCATTACTCGCTTTGCAATGGAAAGTTGGTTCCTCAAGCCTCCTTGATTTTAGAGGTAGCTTGCTTTGATGAGTGAATGTCTAGTTTCATAGCTTGCTTTGACCAGTGAACGTCTAGTCTCAAAGGATATAGTGTGAGGCTCCAGTTTAAATACAGTATAAAACAGATAAAATGTAAATAAAGATGAATGTCCAGAGTTCCTTTTCTGTATCAAAGAACAAAATGTTTATATTGCCTTTTATATATATATATATATATATATATATATATATATATATATATATATATATATATATATGTTTTTGTTTAACACATGTTTTATAGGCATTTTTATTAAGACTTACATGACAAAATAAAAGTTCAAGGACGCATGATGAAAGCATTTACCAAAACAACAGTATTATCTAAATTCCAGGCAATGCTTATAGGCCCTTACTCTAGGAGAAGCATCCTTGTGTGGCCTCATCCTACATTAGCACCTGCTGTGCTCCAAAAACAAGGCTGAGTGCTCTCAAGCTGTATAAGGTCAACCTATGGTCTAATCACTTGTCAGGGGACCCTCCTGATCTTGGGAGGGAACGAACTGCTAAAACATTCGGGGATCATGGAATTCCCTATGAGTGATATTGAAAGCCAACACGCCCAAAGAGGGGCCAGGAATGGGACTATAGCGCCAAACTTTAGAAACAAACAAAGAAAGAAAACAAATCAACAACTAAACTAAACCATTTTCACTTAAAAGCTACTGTCTCATAGGGAGTAATGGTGGTAGCAGGAGAAGAGAGGGAGGGTACCTCAAGGAAGAGGGCAGGCCCGGTAAGGCTGTGGGGGCTATTATCCACCAGTACCAGCTCGAGGGCCCATGATGACCAGGCACTCCAGGCCCTTGATTACTTGGGGCATCCCAACAGGGTCAATACGCTGTCCCCAATCACTCCTGCTCATCATAAGTTGATTCATCTGCAGTCGTAGGACACTCCCACTCGTCCACTACCACTGACCACAGTTGAGGACTGTGAGGACAGCTGCTCCCCTTCCCAGCCGAGGTAACTGAAAAGGTCACCAACATGCAACTCATGGAGTTCCTCAAAGCAAAGCAGGTCCTAGATCCCCCAAGTCCGGTTTCAGGAGCAACCACAGCACTAAAACAGCCCTCCTCACAGCCACCGATGACATCCGCGCCATACTGGACCATGGAGACACGGCCACCCTCATCCTCCTCGACCTTTCCACTGCGTTTGACACAGTTTTCCACTCCACCCTTTGCACCAGACTCCAAGACGCCGGAATCCACGGTAAGCACTGGAATGGATTCAATCCTTTGTCACCAGAAGAGCCCAGAGTGCCAGACACCCGCTGTTCACCTCAGCACCCAAAGAAACTTGCTGCAGAGTACCCCATGGATCCTCACTAAGCCCGACCCTCTTCAACATCTACATAGCCTCTCTTGCTAAAATCGTCAGACAGCACAGCCTAAACATCGTGTCCTACGCCGACAATACCCAACTGATCGTCTCCTTGACCAACAACCCATCAACAGCAAAGAGAATGTCCACAACGGATTGAGAGCAGTCACTGCCTGGATGGAAACCAGCTGCCTCTAACTCAACTCTGAGAAGACTGAGATCCTCGTAATCGGCCCCACCCCCTCTGCCTGGGACGACTGCTGGTGGCCTTAGGAAACACTCCCACCACCACCGACCACACACGCAACCTGGGTATCATCCTGGATTCCACGCTCTCCATGACCTGCCAAGTCATAGCCATTTCATCATCTTGCTTCCACACCCTGAGCCTACTTCGGAAGATTTTCAAGTGGATCCCCACTGAGACAAGCAAGACGGTCACCCATGTGCTTGTCAGCAGCAAACTAGACTACAGCAATAAACTCTACACCGGCATCACTAAGACGCTCCAAACAAGACTACAGAGAATCTAGAACACAGCAGCCAGACTCATTCTGGACATCCCCCTCCACAGCCACATCACCGCCCACCTCAGAGACCTGCACTGGCTCCTGCTCAACAAATGTATCACTTACAAGCTACTGACATACACCTACAAGGCACTGTACAATATAGGACCATTCTACCTCAACCACTGCCTGACCTTCTACACCTCCACCAGGCAGCTTCAATCCTCCCAACTCACCCTTGCCCTCGCGCTCATCCCCAGAATCAGGAAGAGCACAGCTGGAGGCAGATCCTTCTCTTATCTCACAGCCGAGACATGGAACATGCTCTCACTCTACCTCAGACAGGTCACCTTGCTGAAGCACTCCAGGAAGGACCTGTTTTTTCAGAGGGAGCAGCACGTCCGCAACAGTGCCTTGAGACCCGATGGGTGAAAAGTCGCTCTTTACAAGTGTTTGATTGATTGATTTTGAATGATTGGGCCTACAACAGACCTCTCACACTTCCTCCCTCATCAATGCCCACTCTTCAGCTCAGGCCCACAATGTGACATCCTTAACCCATGTATCCACAGTGGGCACCACTGCAGACTTCCATACCATAGCACTGCATCCACTGGCTAGAACCAGTGCCAGGTCAAGAAACCTGTTCCCCACCTTCTTAGGTGCGGGTCTAGTGAAGGCCCCCAAAAGGCATATTTTGGGAATATTCCCAAGTGGCCTATTTAGGGTTTCATTAATCTTTGAATTGACCTAATCTCAGAACCCAGAAAGCCCAGGGCAGCAACATGTCATATGTCCAAATTCCGTGTTCAGTGCTGCACAGAAAAGGGCATCTCCTGGGGTCACCACCATAAATGACCCTAACACTGTGTGGTGCCAGGATAAGGCCTACATGTGTAATTGTATTGGATATATTTGAGCCGTGAATTAAGAGGAGAGTTTCTGGGGATATGCTAATGCCCTGCTCCATTTAGCATCAGATAGGTCCCTACCCAACTCGGCAGCCCAGCGAGCCTGAAGGGTGTCCAAAAGTACCCCGGGCAAGTTGTTTAATACCCTATAAAACCATGTGACCAAGTGCCCACCGGAGCCTTTCGTCAGTAAAAGTTGGAGTACACCATGTGTTGACCTCACCCAGTCCCCTTAGGTCTCGGATCATAAGCACGAGGGCATTATAGGTTAGGAACTGGCCAAAAGACAAACGTGTCTGCTCTGACAGCTCCCGGAGAGGGATAAGGTGGCCAGCTTGGAAGCAGTCACCCATCATCACTCTCTGTCCAAAAGATTAGCTGTCCTGACGTAAAGAAAGTTAAGAGATCCCCGTGGGGCAACCCTACCTATGAGAGCTTTGGGGCATAAGGCGTTATACCCCATCTGTCGCACCCACCAGCACCAACAAAGGAAGGCAGTGGAAGACTCCAGAAGGAGAGTGTCAAGCCAACCGAACCAAGGTGCTGGGACCCACACAAGGAGGTTTATAAAGTAACAGAGGAGCCTCTGGAGCATGATCACTTTGGAGAGCCCGATGCGTGCCATGACGGGCAGCCTGAGCAACCTCCAAAAAGAGACACATGACCTAAAGGACTGAAGTGCCTTCCCCAGGTTACCCTCATGCAGATCTGTGAGATCATGAAAGATCTGAATGCCCGGGTACCTAAAGGTGCACAGTGTCCAAAGAATATCAGGTGGGCAGGCGACTGGACTGGGGGTTCCACTGACCACGGGGAACACACAGGTCTTACCCCTATTCACCCGGAGGTCCGAGTACAAGCCAAACTCCTCAAGGAGCCACAGCGCTCGAGTAATGTCCCACTCACCATTTTGGAAATAGATCAACAGTTCGTCTTAGTAGAAGGAGATAATATGCTACACTCCGGCCACCACAATGCCCCAGCCTTCTCCCTCCACATGAAATCACTCTGCCAGGGGCTCAATGGCAATGGCAAATAGAAGGGGTAACAGTGAGCAGCCCTGTCTCATGTCCCAGAATATGTCTTATCTCTAAGATTGTGTGTCCTGTCGTGACCCATGCCATAGGATGAGTATATAGCAGGCACACCCACCATATCCATCAAGCTCTTAGGCCCATGTGTGGCATGGTGGCTTCTAAAAAGTCCCACCCTACTGGTTGAAGGTCTTTTCCAGGTCCTTCAACATAATCATAGCAAGTGGGTTAGCAGCCAGCTTACAGTCATAAAGACAAGTGTACAGCCGACAAAGGTTAAGGGAAGTGTTTTGGGTCAAAATGACCCATTTACTAAATATTTTAAAATCAGTATTGACCATGGAAAGTGGCTGGAAATCAGTAACAGCCACCTCTGGGGAACAGGACTTAGGGAGAGAGATAACCAGGGCATCCCAAGTCGTGGCAGGGAGCAATCCAGCCTCATAACCCTTCGCATACACCTCCTCCAATCTCGGTGCCAACTCCTCCACAAATTCCTCATAGTGTTCTAATGCGAGTTCATCTGGGCCTGGGGATTTGTACATCACCATGGCCTTAACAACTCCTCTAATTTCCTGGGCTATCTGGTTGCCCAGAACCTCCCTGGCATCTGCAGCGAGGCTCTTAATGGCCAGATGGTCCAAAAAGGGGCCATACATCACTGGAAGACCTGCCTCAATCCGTTGATAGAGGGAGATTTAAAAATCTCAAAACGCCCCATTGATATCCTGGGGGGGAGAAAAAAGATGTCCCATCAGAGGCCAGCAGGTGAGTAATGGGGGCCCATCTGCTCTCAAGTCTAACTTGTCAAGCCAATAATCTCTGACTTCCCTTCGTCTTCATGGGAGCGACTCACATAGTCCTTTCAGTTGTGGTCCCAGAGATGCTTCAGAGCCACATTGTACAATTCCTGGGCCACCAGCAGTTGTGGGAGGACATCCGGGTAAGGATCTTGTTCATTATCCTGGTTATGGAGAGCCTCCTCTAATCTTGTAAGTTCTTGTCAAGTTTTCTGTGGATACGCTCCAACTGGTTTAAGCAATGCCCCCTGACCACAACCTTAAAGGCCTCAAATTCCAATCAGCGACATGACGCCATTCCCAGAATGGTGGCATAGTACTGAGTGATTTGTTCCACTAAGGTGGCCTGAAAGGTGACATTTATGAGGGCCACCGAGTGCAGCCCCCATGTAGTTATGAGAGGGCACTCTTCCGTAGGCTGGAGCATCAATAGGAGTGGGCTGTGGTCGCAAAGTGTAGGGCCAAGATATTTAGAGTGGGTGGCATTACTGCTCAGAGCCCTAGTGCGCACAATGTGGTCAATTCTAGTGTGAACTTGATAGAGACTAGAGTGGAAAGCGTAGTCCCTTTCTGCTATGTGCTGGGTAAGCCAAATATCTTCTGTGTCCCAATGCAATAGCCAATTCCTCAAAGCAGCCACTACCCTGTGGATCAGTGCCCATATAATGGAGAACGAGGGTGGTATCAAGGACATAGTTGAAAATGCCCCAAAGGAGCTGCATCCCTCTGTTAGGTGACTCAAACATGCCGGGAAAGTGGCAAGAAAATGGCCCTGATATTGGTTCTGGGCATACCCAATACAATTAGTCGGCCACAGAGCTGTCCCTCCACAAACACATATCTGCCATACTTATCAATATCTATCATCAAGGCCTCAAAAGGGACTCCAGCTCTCACCGAGATTAACTCTTCCCTCGCAAAGGCTTAATACGCTGTGGCATGGATTTGACCCCACCAACGGGGTCGGAGGCACTCCACTTGAATTTGAATTCATGTGAGATGCATCTCCTGGAGCAGGGCAATATGGACCCCTACCTCTAAAGATATATCAGGATCTTGTGGTGCTTGGCTGCCGACCCCAATACTCATACGTTACAGGTCAGCAGGTAATATAATGTACATGTGGAAGTCATGGTGGGCGTCGCGTCACAACTACGGACCTGACAGTTTCCCAATCAATCCCTTCCACCCAGCAACCCACCTCAAAAGACATTCATCCCTGAGACAGCTGAAAACAGAACAGGTTTGCAGCTTCTGTCGGTCATGCTGGCCTTAGCACAGCACTCGCCACCTTCACAGGAATTTGAGCCCATCTGGTAGAGAGGATCCACTAGACAAGTTCCTCCCTCGTCTGCGGAGTCACAAGTTGCAGTTCATCTCTATCCAGGTGCAGGTACTTGGTAGCAGATGCAGGTACCAGGTCAGAGGCTCCGGAGAGGACCCAAACTCTTACTGTCATCAGGGTCAGTGGCCTTAGTCTCTGTGATCGCCGCCTGCAAAGCTGCGGTCCTGTCCATGTTGGATTGCATTTGCGTAGGCCTCATCAGTCCCCTGTGCCCGATAAGCCACCCGAGACTGACGTATCTCTCGCTGCCAGGGCTGCTGATCTCCCGTGCTGCCCCATGGCCAGTCAGTCATTCCTAGTAGGTCTCCAGCCAGGACCAGGCCTCATCCGGATCTTTGTCAGTGTTTATTTTCAGCCGGTGCTTGGCACCTGTACCTAACTGTCAACACCAGCACTTATGGGAGTCTGCCACATGGTGGCACCCTTTGTCAGATTCAGCGATGAGCACAACACTTTTTAATCAAATGAATATACATTAAAAAGACAAAAACCTGTGCCCAAGCTATCTTTATAGCGTTTGGCCTGAAATAATCTGATTGTAGGAGTGTGATGGTTAGTGGTTTTGTTGGTACTGTCATTGGCAGGGTTGACAGAGAAAATGGGTGGTGCAGGCTGCAGTGGACTTCTGAAGAGGGCCCTGGCAGCTATGTTTACAAATTAAGCACTAGTCTTGGCAAAAGTGAGTGTTACCGTCTAGCATGATCTTCAGGCTGGTCAGGAAGATGAGCAAGTAACGGATTGCCTCCTCACACAGCATCCTCTTCACCTCTAGGAAGGGCGCCAGTTAGGCTTGAACAGCAGCAGTAAAGTCCAGCAACATGGATACTTGCCTGTACCCCATTCGAAATGGATCTGCCTTCCTCGCAAGTTGAAGCAATGAGTACTGGTCTTTGTAATGGAGGAGTTTTGCAACCAAGGGTGTAGTTGGGCTGCGCAGATTGTGCCATCAGCATCTTTGGCCCAGTGCTGCAGCCAGTGCACCCAAAGTGTGAGATGAGTAAGTTGTGTTTTTAAGGCTTTGTGAGGTGGTTGTAAGTCTGCCAATGAAATTTCAGTGTTTTAGACTCTGTCAGCCAATTGATGGGGGTGGGAGTGGAGTAGGCCCAGCTAGACCGAGATGTACTAATCTCTCTCTGAAGGGTGATTTTTGAGTATGCTATGGCCTCTAGCAGTTTGACTACTGTAAGTTGTAGTATTTGAGGGAGTGGGGAAGTGGACATTCTCTCCATCGACAGATCCGGTTGTGAGGCCTGAGTCCCTTGGTACAGCCCCTACATTTTCACCTTCAGTTTGCCCAAGGCACTGTTCATTGCACTCCCAGTTGATGGCAGTCCTCCAGCGCCCTATGCAGAGCCCCACTTTGTGGGTCCCTGGCCTCCAATCCGCCAGGCAGGGCATCCCTCCCGGGGATCCTCAGATGGCCAACACTGTTCACAGTGCACAGTCGCTCCACCTCTCTCTTCCACAAACCCCAAGGGTCATCATAGCACACTCCGTAGTCAGCCTAGTTCTAGAGGATTTGCTTACCAGCCACTAAGTGCAGTTCCACATTAGGGTGGGCAGTCCCCAACAGGCGGTGTCCCTATGCTCAACATTAGGCCAAGAATGCAGCACCAGAGAGTATGAGGGCAGTCCTAAATGCACTGCAGCGCCCCTCAGAGTTACTGGTGAAGTTCTAAAGCAGGGCAATCAGATGGAGCCACAGTATAGTACCAGGAGGGCATGGGACAAAGTCACTCTCCACGTGTCCCATGGCTGTCAGGGGTCAGCGGAATCTATGCAATACCATCAGCAGTTGTCAGTACAGGTGGTCCTCAAAATAACATGTGTTTCCTGTCCCCAGAAGAGTCAACAAGCAGAGAAGATAGTGTGGGTAGCGCCCCATGTCATAGACAGCACTTCAAGGATGGATGGGAGCAAGCCTTCAATCACACAGGGCACTAGAGAGCCCCGAAGCAGTGACCACAACACGGCCAGCAGGCTCCCCTTACAAAGGCGTACCAGAAGAGAAGCAGCGCCTCAGCAGTCCAATCTAGGCACGCGTCCCAGCTTCGACTGGTTTGCCGTGGACTTAAGCACCTAGGCGGTGCACCGGCAACAATTGGGGGGGCACCACCAACCCTCCCAGCCCATGGGGCCCAGACATCCAGCCCCGACTGTCCCTAGGGTGAGAGGAGTCGGCTACCTAGAATCTGCTCTGAGGGGAAAGGGAGGAGGTGCCCACAACTCACCAGCTTTGCGACTACCATGGCTGTATGAAGGCAAGCAGTCCAGCAGTGTGTCAGCCGCACAGGTCACCACGCCCATCTGCAGGAGCACCGGAGGTTCAACGTTCTGAGGGGCTGCCACTCAGAAAAATGTCCCCTGGCTGAACACCTGCTGTCATAGCCAAGCAGTCTCTTCCTGGCAGGGGAAGAAGGCCAGTGCACCAGTGTCGGTCCCCCCAGCCATGGCAGAATAGTATTGTCCCGGACTACAGCCTGTTACCTAGCCACCAGCCAGTTCAAAAACCCCAACGAGGCCCCTTCCACCTCGCGGGGTTAAGAATGTCTCCAGAATGTTGTCTCCCGGTCCCTCTTCACCATAGCCAGTACACAGGCAGTACAAGAGCCTGGGTTCAGGATGGATTGCTGCAGGATTAAATTAACCCGATGCAGAGCTCCGAGCTCATATGTTTACCATGGTGGCCATCTTGGCCATGCCCCACTTATATATATGTTTCTTTCCAAAAAGAATAGTAACAAAAATAAGAAAATCAATTCAAGCAATAACATAACACACAGAAAGGCAGCTTCAACACTGCGCACAGAACTTATAAACATACAAACACTATATATTGTTTAAAGTCCCTAAGTGGATTTTAACACTAAACCATTTCTAAACAAAACAGATCCATGTCCTACTTGCCCAAACAATAATTGTTTATAGTCTGTAACCAAGGATGAACAGCCAACATCTCAATAAACCTTCCACAGGGTTCAGGCCACAATCATTCTAGTTCTCTCCTACCTACATATGGCAATGAACTCTACTTTTACTGGAAGACACGAGGATTCACAGCAAAGATGTTTGTGCCACAGGACACGGCATCCAGTTATGGCAGTTTTTTGTAGGGTGGTAGAGCCCCAAAATAACATCCTGGTGAGAGAAATGTTCCACAGAAGATAGGCAGGCAATAGTGTTGATGAGTTTGCGTAGCTGGTTCATCATACGGTGATCAAGGTGTAAGGGATATGGTTCACTGAAATTACAGGCCATGGAGGACACTTGGGACTGGGCTCACAAAGGAGAATTCTACATGCAGAGATCTCCACACATGTATGCTTTCAGTTTATGCATATGCGGTGATTCCTGCCCAGAAGGTATGGACTAATTTAGTGCTAAAATGTAGCGTTAAATACTGATTTTATATAATGTCATATACATTTTGCGGAATTTCATGGAATTCTCAAAAGAAAAGAAGACCACAAACTACATCTTCTCACAAGGGCATACCTTAGACTGACAGTCTATCTTTCGTTTTCCAAGAACTGGAAACAACACCATTTTTATCCATGAATGTCCCTAAATATAGATCATGATTTTCAGAACCTCATATAAAACATTATGACAAAGAAACAGCAGTTGCGTCTTCAGTGCTATTGACAATCGTTCATGTCTCGCGACAAAATGTCACAAAGAAAATGACATCCATCGAAATCACAGTCATCTAAAGTAGTACAATCTGTTGTTAGTAGGAATAACTACATCTCTTCTTGAGTTAAATTCTACAGAATATTCACACCCAAGATAGAGGGATCCAAAAGAATATTATTATCGGCTCAATTGTGCGAATGTTATGAAACGCAGGATGATGAAAGCTGAAGTCATGCCCACCTAACTTATCTATGTGATGCTGATTTCGAATGTTGCTGGAGGAATTTGTGTGCCACTCTGATGGTGAGTAAGATGTATTTTGAGTTCATAGTCATGGCAGTGCAGATTGAAGCACCAAAGATTCAGTCTTCATCATGGGAAGAAGGGAATCTTTGGCTGATGTTCAACTAGTACCAATGTAAGAAGATTAAATTTCCTCCATCTAATGTGGACACTGAAATTGTATCTGTAAAGCAATTTTAAGTTATGAGTGTCCACATAGCTTGTCTATTTACTAAGCCTAGGGTCTTTTGAAACTTGTTAGGGAGAAAATACCCTTTTTTGGCATCTCTTATATGGTAGCCTTCCACAAGCCTAACTATAGCAAACATGATGAATATGCTGCTTTTGGGGGAGGCAGCAAAATGCCTGTGAACTGTCACCCTGTAGGGAGCTTTAAACTGAGCAGCCGGAATGATGGAACAATTCAACTCCAGCGGTCCATGGGAGTGCCCACGTTCACGCTGACACTTCCTTTGCCAATAAACACATAATAGGCAATGTCCCATACTCAAAATATTCTAATTGTTCCATATGACAGTCAGACATTGGGGTCCTATGAAGAAATATTCTTTGCTTACCATTTTTCTTTACCATCTGCTGTTTCCTTTTTTTCCGGATTCTTCAATTTGTCAACTTACCTTGTACCATCCCTTCCCTGCTTATATTAAGTACCTGTTGTCATGCACAGATTAAGAGCATCTATGCTACATGTTGACGATGGAAGACCATTGTTTACAATGGTTATTGATTGATGATGTAGCCTATAATCTATTATAGCTGACAGGGATGGTGCCGCTGAGGACTCGTACAAGAGGTTGGTGTGGCGGCGCAGAAAAGTGAAAGTCGCTGGTCGGCAGCTGATAGAGCTGGAGCCACCGTACTGTGTGACCCAAATCCAGGACATGGAATAGGAGATCACTGCTTGGTGACCTGGCCGAGGTATGACCACCTCCTTTCTGGTGATGGAGATTGAGACTGGAGATGATCACCATGATGCTTTGTGATTGTCATGTTGTGACCTGTTTCATTGTGAATTTTAACTGGGCTGATAACAGTTCTGCTATCCTTGTCCACTGTAATTTGGTCTGATTAAGGCAGCCATGTTGAAGGATAAATGGTGCCCGCTTGCTATTGGTTTTCTTTAGTTCTTGTGTTTGGTTTGTTAATGTCCACTTATCCTCATAATTAAAGTGCTTAACTTTCTGTTGGAATTTGTTAATGTAGATGATTTTTGCTTTAAATGTATGTAACTCCACAAAACGTTTGCATGTATAGTCACACATACAACTGTTCTTTTGCAAACTGCTTGTGTGCAGTAGTAACCTTTCTATTTAAAGCATCTAGACATCCCTTTGGGGCTGCCTTGTCCTATATGAAACCACATAGATAAATAAATAAATACATAAACAAATAAAGACAGAGGAACTTCACATTACTGCAGATGAAACTGAGTGAGCCCGATATGGGACTAAGATGTTTTATTATCATAAAAGTGGCACCTGGGCCTGAAATCAATTACCTTTTATCAGTGCAAAGAACTCCACCAAGCTCTTGGCCTCCTCCTGGATCCGCGCCTCTAGACTATTCTTGCCGAGTCCGAGATTCCTCAGGGTCATCAGTCCAAAGCGTCTCTGCTGCTTCCAGATGTGTCCAGAGGAAAAGATAACTCCTAAGTAATCAATTGTGTGTTACATTTTTAGCTTTTTTGCTCTTTAACTTAATATACGTACTTTATTTTTAGATCGGGCCAAAGAATGCTTTGGTCCTCTCTGTTAACGTGATGCATGTACAAGTAGAGGTACTCTATGCAAAAGGCTGCAAGAATGATTGGTTTGTCAAGAATTTTCATTTTTGAGCTACAGATATCCTGCTTTCTCTCTCTCACTCTCTCCCTCTCTGCACCCCATTAGCTGTTGTCGCTGCCTTTACTAGCTGCTAAAACTAAATTTGAAGATAGTCAGAGTCTCTGACTCACTATAGGATCCACAGTTGTCTTCCTTCCTTGCAGATCCAGGAGCCCTACAACTGCAGCACAGGACCCACAGTTGATTCACTCTGCTTTTATTTGATATGTAGAATGCTAGCACATAGATCCTGAGTGTTTCCTATGTATGCCCTAACCACTGCCCAGGGCCGCTCTCTTTCGAAGTCCATCCCAGTTCCAGGATACCCTCCTGGTGAAAGTGCACTCTACAAACCAGCATAGCATAACAGTGTTCAGAGGAAGTTTCTTAGGGTAAAACCCAGTAGCGGCTCGCGGGGCGCTGCAGGGGCGGGGCGGGGAGGCGGCGCGGGGGGGGAACATTCTAAAATTTATTTAAATTTTTAAAAAACCACCTTTTTCGGTGAGGTCCAGCTCCGCTCCTCTTCCTTTCTGGCCGCACAGGACCAGGCTCCTAGCCTGCCCTGCGGCCAATCCTGACACTGCCCAAAGCAGCATCAGGGTTGGCTGGGAGCACCTTGGATGGGCGCTCCCAGGCAGACTGGGATCCTGTGCAGGCTTTTTCCAGCCGCTGGGGAGAGCCTACATCGCATGTGTGTTTGGCCGGCCCGAGACTGCCGGCCAAACACACATGCTGAGCACTCCCCCCAGTACACGTCACCTCGTGGCCCCACCCCCGTTTTGTTTAAAAGGGTCTGCAGGTGCAGCTGAAGGCGGGGTGCAACGCTCCTCCACCCATACGGAGGAGCTGCCACTGGTAACACCACTGCAACCACTGTCAATAGCACACACTGCATGGGCCTAGAGAGAGCACAGATCTGTGTCCCACTGGAGAGGGAAGGATACCAATAAAGCTTCCTAACAGCTAGGTCACTGTACACACTGTGCACAAGTGGCAGCAACACTGTATTGAGTAACTAGTGCACAGTTCACCTGCTGCCCACCTTGAAAGCGCTAGTTCTTCATTTTTCTGGGCTAATATTGCTCCACAGTTCATCCATCCATCCACTTACTTAATGTGTACCCAATTCACAGAGCTGTTCTTCCTAAGTAGGACTAGGTCAGTCACACAATCCAGCAGAGAGAACAGCTTATATCGACCCAGTGAACATGGCAGCAGTCATAAATATCTACACAATGCGTATTCCATCCATTCATAGCCCACGACTACTTTCAAACACTTGCATCCTTTAGTTCTTGCATCCTCTTGTTCTTGAAGGTTGGTAAACTGAGTCTGACTAAATTGGATCACAAAAACTCCTATTATATACAGAGCTTAGGAATGACAACTGCGGTATCAAAAGCTATATAAAAACAAGTCATTGACTGCTTAACTATGCCGTTGTGCGGCAAGAGCTACCAACCTTTGCCGCTTGTAAGTCCCTGATAAGTTGGGGTTGTAGGGCGTCCAGCAAGCTCTTCGGAGTGGGAGATTAGAGCATCTCTTATAGACTGGCATCCATTCAGCACAGTCACTGGTTTGTGCCCCAGCCATACGGTGAAAATGTTCCCATATGTCTTTGCAAGCTGGGGATGGGAAATAAACATACATTAATAATTAGAACAGGAAACAAGAGGAAAGCACGTACTAACCCTAACAAATAAATATATGATCTGTTTGGGGAAGGTAACTATTATTCATTTCAGACTCTGGGCAGCCTAGGCAAGGCTTGATAGCTATGTACTACTTATATTACTTTATGTAGGGTAGTAAAGCTGGCTTTCAATGCAGGAAGACAGCGGCTCAAACAAACCTTGTCCCTTCCTAGGCATTATTTACCTTCTGGGAATGTAAGGTACTGTTAGCCAATCAACACATTTGAAATTGTCTTAACAGAGTAGTATACATGATTGAGTGTAAAATGACCAATAAAGGTGCACAGCTTAAAGTTCATGTATACAAGAGAGCATCATAGGATCCAAATGAATACACTAAACTAAACCCTCTTCCCCTTTTTACATTTCACATTGCAAATATCCCTTTACACCCTGCAGTTCAAAATCTATGTCTTCCTTCTTTCAGGGGTGGAATGATCTACAGCACTAATAATGGGGTGTACATCTATTAATCAATAATGTTATTGGAGCCATCTCTCCTGGTGTCAAAATAACACAGATTTTGCTGTGAGTAGGTATGTCTTATTCCAGCCCTAGGCAATGTTTATACATGTATTTTGGGAGAAACCCATGAAGGCAGCTGTGTAAATCACAGATTCTCTGGTATTGATTAATATTAAATTGTGATGGCAGCTAGACACACACCTGAATTTCCCTCACATGTTCCAGACTCTTACCTGAACACTCTCATACACCTGTTTAAAGAATTTGCTCTGTAAATAGCATACAGTAGTTTATCAAAATGATGGTTCTCTCACACCAAGTTCACTAACTGTCTAAAAGAATAAACATGCCACATCCATACAATGTAATTTACTGTCCTGGGTGAGCCCTTGTTTGTCTTAAGGTTTAAGTGCCTTTAAATACACAGTAGGCAAGTACCAGGGACCTGGTACAAACAGAATGTCTTGTGGGAACTATGAATTTAAGGCTGCGCCCAGCTACGTGCTCTGCACTAGGAACACTCACACCATGTCTTTTGATATGAGAACACACCATGTATGACTTTAATAGTGATGGCCGCTCTTGCATAATACACAACATTATAAGTATTACCTGCAGAAAAAGGGAACACTATTTTGCCCACTAGACACAACGTTTCACTTCGAAGGAGTTATTTATATGGCCTTATCAACTAGGAGACCTACCTTATGAATGGAAGGGTTTTCTTAATGGCATGTTGTACATTTACCTGCAGCTTCTCATCAGACATATATCTTTTTTAGTTATGCCACTGCTTTAAACTAGAGGATCCAATTCCAATGTTTCTCAAGATCGTGAGCAAGGCCGGACTGGACGTACCATGCATCGGGCATTTTCCCAGGAGGCTGGAAGGGTTGGGGGGAGGGCTAATTTTGTTACGGGGGCACTTTTGTAGCAGTGCAGCAGTTTTAAAAGCAATAGAAATGTTCTTGTATGTCAAACAGTTTCCAGGAAACAATACAAGTGACAGGATAATCATTGCCGAAATAAATATTGCCTATTCTTGTGCACTGTGAGGTCATCATTCACTATGCTTTAAAAACTAATTAAATTGAATATATAATGAACAATGTGTTGTAAAATGCACTATTTTTGCTATTTTTCTCAAGTTTTCTTGGAGGGGGAGAACCCCCAAGACCCTTTGCAGTAGACTGGCTCACTATGCACCCTATGGGGTCAGATCTGAAAAGATTTGCCAGGGCTGCTTTGGGTTCCCAGTCCGGCCCTCATTGTGAGAGAATTTTAATGTTTGCCAGCTTCGGACACCCTTTCCGTGGGGTGTCCGCTTCCTTCCTAGGTGTTGTTGATATTGTCAGTTAAGACCAGCAGCTGATGAAGGGTTAACATATGGCAATATCTTACAGTCCAGGGCATCCAGGCGACGAAAGAGAAGCAAAATCTCTCTAACTACAAACTGTTGCCATGAGTCTCAAAGTTCTTTAAAGTTTCAGACATAGCTGAGGGATCATACCATCTCAACACCAAAAATGCCACCAAAGTTGTCAAAGATCACATGACTTAATCTGACAATAAAACACACAAACGTTGATAGGAGTCATGCTTGCAATTTGTCTACCACTGGCAATCATTCAGAGTAGCATCCCAACCCATCACTCCTTTGCGCCCCATGACACCTCAGTTTGGACTCAACGTCATATACATGTGCATTCCCCATTCCCATTTGTTGGCTTTATGATTATCTATAAAGTTTTCCGATATCTTTTTGACTCTTGCTTTGCTAAATAAATGGTAATGGTGAAGAAATAGGCCCTGATTTCTTTTTTTTTACTAAGCTTTATTACTCCAGTGGCTATCACACTTTTCCATTACTTGGTTCTCTTTCTTAATTGCTTTTTTTGGGCACTCTCTGAATTGGTTGGCTTGATACTGTGAGAAACTTAATGGATACGAAGGAAAGCTTGCGTTGCACCTCTCTTTGTGTGCATGCGTTTCTAGTATCATTTTTGTTCGTGTGGCATAAAAAGTGTGCTGTGCTTTACTGGGCCAATGTAGAAACTTCTGCGGTCATTTAATAGGCAACATAGAAACAGCCATAGTAATGTGTGCTAAACTGTTGCAGTGTGGAAGCTGGTTGCATAATGCTTGCTACCTTGGGTGTATTGTAAACTAGCCTATTGCACTTTCTGTAGCTTGAATTGCTATTTCTGTAGCTTGAGAATTACTCTCCTGCCTGACCGTGCAAAACCTATAATCTGTACCACCAGCTATGGCACCATAAGCACCTTCTGGTAGGAATAGCGCCTGTCCTGCCTGAGTAGCATCACTGCACTTTGGGCATCTTTGACCCATTTTAGCCCCAGTATTTAAAAGTTGACTGACACTGAATATCACCCACCAAAGGCCAGAAATATGAAAGAAGCATTGTGTGTTACCTGAGAAACAGATACATAATGGGTTAATCCTGACATGTGATTGCAGCACAAGATATGAAATTTGGCATTCCAGGCATAACCAACAGATTTTGGTGGGATAATAAGTGCCAGATCAACAAGAATATCTCATGCACCAGGCACCGTACTTCCTGTGGCTCAAGTGTTTGTTTTGGGGTCCTACTTATGAAACAATCACGTAGCACAGTGCCATGAGCTACCGTGCTGCGCTGCGTGGCAGGGAAAAGGCAGGAATGTGCCATGTTTAAGGCAATATGGCACAATCGTGCCTTTTTCCTGGCACCCTTGCACCATGGTTCAAGGGTGCCTCAATGGCAGTCAGGATTGTTTTTGTGAAGGAAGGGAACCGCCTTGCACCAAAACAATCTTGAGAGGCATATTCCTCTTTTCTATGTGTGCTACAGAAGAGGTAGTAAAGGTGGGAAAAAATATATTTCTCCCATTTATGGCTCTCCAGGGAAGGCATATTTTTTTGTCACATTTCCAGGTTTACCAGTTCTGGTAAATCTGAAAATGTGCGAAAAACCATGGAAGTTGCACGGGTGAACGCCCACGCAACGCCCATGAAAGACCCTCCCAGGGCAGAGTACGGCAGCACAGAGATTTGCGCGGCATTGACTTACTCTAGATTTATGGAACCACTCAGGGCCACCTCCTAAATAGACCCCTTAGTATATTGTATCTGTATATCATTTTCTCATAGGCGCAAATATGATCTGCTGCAGAAAATAACGAGCATGGGACTGAGGGGGACCTGGATATAAAGATTACATCCTCAATCTGATGCCACTGAGGCCTATATTTTTAGCCTCAACCCTCATTTGCTTATGTTAAAATAATAAGCACTTCACACTTGGGCAGTTACACTGGTAAAAGGAGCCAGGCCTAATGGAATATACACCCCAACAGTGTTGATATCAAAAGACCAGGGGGCAAAAGTAACAGATACATGCGAGCAGGCACATGTCAAGTGTTTATAAAAGGATTCTTGAATAGGCAGCTGCTTGTCTTGAACTAACGTCAATAGGAATCCATATATTAATGATTCTCTGCTTATAATACCCTGGTTGATCCATTGAACCTCAGTACAACACTGGAAGAGTCATCCTCATGCTCTGCTAATCAGAGGTGTCACATGTGATGTGGAGGGGGAGCAACATTCAGTGCCTGAAAGCACCGGCTTGTAACCAAGCCACTCGTTTATCTAGAACAGAGCCTGTGGGAAGCCATCTTTTAGAGTTTGATTGAGATCACTTTGTAGTAGAAGTGAGGGTAGTGTAGTTTAGGAAAAGTTTATACTTGGTGAACTAAAGACTGCACCACAGCAACCGTTTCTAAACCTTTGCACCTGAGCACTTGCCCGGAAGAACCATCAACTTACAAACTAGTTTGAGTGCTCACTTACTGCTCCCTGTGGGCACAGATCAGTGGAACCAGCAAATGGGAAACTCCTTTTGTTCTTGTAGTAAGTTGGTTTACTTTTAAAGTGCAAAAGGGAGTAAAATAAAGCGACAGAGCATTGGCCAGCTATGAAAATCCTTAGTCATCTTGAAGACATGCCCATGAGAAACCACCTTCAAGGAGTTTGATTAAGGTGACTTTGTAGAAAAACTGGACATAGACTAGTTCAGTAAAAGATTATGCTTGTGTGTGTGTGTGTGTGTGTTCGTGTGTGTGTGTGTGTGTGTGTGTATGTTCAAAGTCAAACTCTAGCCTGGAATTAGACACTGTAATAGAGCAACAAAGCATCTATGACCAATGACCCACTTTCAACTTTTTCCTAGTCCCAAGTATCAGAGAATGTCCGTGCAAAGAGCATAATAAACTATACATGTGTTGCAGCTGAAAAAAATGTACACACTCAACAGAAGTAACAATTACCTTCTAAGCAGATCTACTGTACCTGCGTGAGGATCTCGTGGTGAAGCATAAAGTTCAGGGTCCACAGGTTGCCGATGATGGGCAGCGGGGTCGGTCCGGGAGGATACTGCCTCCTCGACCACTGTAGCTTGAGGTAATGTGCAATAAGGATAGTGAGAAACAGCACAATTAACAGTGCCATGATGGGCAGCATGGGTGGGCGCCTGTCTCTGCTTTTAGCTGTTCTCCTAAACAATGGACTTTTACTTTTAAATTATTCTACGTGCTATTCCTCCCAATTGTCTTAGTATAATGTATTTCTCATTCTTTCCTCTCTGTTTCTCTGTCCTCTTTTCTATCTCTTTACCTGTTTCACTATCTTCCTATCTTTCTCTTTGTCTCCCTTTGTTCTCTGATTCTATTGCATGTATTTTTCTGCCGTGAATGTCTGTTCTACTTCCCTGCCTTTTTCTGCTAACTCTTTATTTAACCAAATTTCACCTTCTCTCCTCCTTTGCCTGTTTTCAACTCCTCATCTCGTTTCTGTCTTTCCTCCTTTCTGTCAGCCTCAATGTCTATCTCGTTGTATTTAATCTAAGTCTGTGCACCTCCACCCCTTTCTAGTTCAGTGAACGCCACCTTGCCTTCTCATTCTTTCTCAGTTCTCTCCCCTTTTATACTCTTTTTAAGAACCTGAGAGAAGGCGTGCAAGGTCAAGCTGAGCTTTATCACATGCAAGTTGGGACATTTGCAATTTCATCACTGCCCTGCTGTTGTTTGACCTTACGCTTTGCACGTTGTGGCAAGAAACAGGGCTCTATCCTTGGGCTCCTGTCCAGTGATTGGAATCTACGCCAGAGGAGCTGATGACACTTGTATTGTGAAGGGCCAATTACATTTCAACTGACTCCTCAGATAAAAATAAGGAATAATTACTGTATGTATTTGATGAAAAGGTGATCACAGACATAGTAGTGAAACGATCTGAGTACTTCCATTTAGTCTTTTACATCACACATCGGGTTACCACCTCTATGGTGCATCATTTGCTGGTTGGTCACTTTCCTGTTATCATTTCACCTCTCCTCTAAAGTGCATGTAAATGTTCTGGCAACAGAACAGTCTCTCTGGGCTGTGCCCCTGTGCTTGGGGGCTGTGCCAGAGATCCCGGCTGCTCAAGAGTGTGTCAATCTGCATTGTTAAATGCATTTTAAGTTGAAATGACTCTTTAGACACAAACATGGAATGTTGATTGTGGATGTTGTAAGATAAATGACTTAGATTGTGTAAGGAACATTATCCTTGCAAGCAGCATGTGAAAAATGCTAAAATAAAATAGAATATGGATCAGCATGTTGTTGTGAGGCCTTCTTGGACCCACTTTGGTTCAATGTTTTAGTTTTATAGTTTACACATTTTACACGTTTTAGGCTGACATGGTTTCAGCAATATTATTTTATATGTTTGCCCAATATTATTCTGAGAAAACGCTGTACATGCTGCTTGTTTTTAGTAAGCCATTTTCCCTATGTTATCTGAAAAATATTTTCAAGGCTTCAAACATAGAACAAGATATTCTAGTGCTAGTCTTGCACGTTTAGAGACATCTCCAAAAACCTAGACATATCATTACATGGGAGCTGTGCCTCTAACACAGTGTGGTTTTGATAATATAAACTGTGCACTGCCCTACACGGGTCAGGGAGCACTCGGCCAACAACTGTCCAGGAATGGACCCTGTGTTCAATATGCAGCTCTGCTGATGCTGACCTTTCATCTTGCAAAGAAGGATTGCCAAATCCACTTCAGACAGACTCCCTGGCTCAGTTACCCTGGTATGGGGGCATAGGCTAGCCTAGCAGAGAGAACACCCACTATGCTCTCAGAGTGTAGGTAGTGATAGGCAGGAATATATAGAAATAGGATTGCCATGGTTGGATTATTAATTCTGTTCACCATGTTAGTAACGCTGGTTACGATGCACTGCTTCATCTGCCTAATAATCGGAGCCCATGAAAGGATAAGATATGTTTTCACGTTTTCCTGGGGAATCGGATTGTTCATGCTCTAGGTCAGTGGTTCCCAACCTGTGGTCCGGGAACCCCTGGGGGCCCGCCAAGCCTCCTCAGGGGGTTTGTGACTGCCTAGAAAATTAAATATTATTTACAGATTAATAAAGTGTGCATAAATAAAGTGGCAAAACATTCACTTTATCATTTTAAAACTTATTGCACATGTTAAGGAATTTGAAATTGGAGATTAAAAATTAAATTAGTATCCACAGATTGATTTGGGGGAGCAGGGCAGCTGCATCAAACAGAATATAGTATGGATGATGTGTGTCTTCAACTGAATTTAGAAAAGCTTCAACCTTACTATTACATTTTCTTTTTTGTAATTTGTATTTGTTTGCAAATTGAATAAAATGTGCTATTGTTTGTGTTTGATGAATGCTTGTTTCTGTGTTTTTTGTGTATTGTTTTGCATTTCAAATTATTAACCCCTTAGCTGCTGGGCCTTTTCCCCCCCAGTGCTGAGCCCTTTTTTGGCTATTTGGGGTAGTTCGCGCTTAGGGCTTCATAACGTTTTGTCCACATAAGCTAACCACGCCAAATTTGCGTCCTTTTTTTCCAACATCCTAGGGATTCTAATGGTACCCAGAGTTTGTGGTGAGACCAAGAAAATAGCCAAAATACAGTGAAAATTTTGTTTTTTCCAAACAAACTGGAAAAAAGGGCTGCCGAAGAAGGCTTGTGGTTTTTTCCCTGAAAATGCCATCAACAAAGGGTTTCTGGTTCTGAAATCACTATCTTCCCACCTTTCAGGAACGGGCAGACTTGAATCAGAAAACCACATTTTTCAACACAAATTTGGCATTTTACTGGGACATACCCCATTTTTTACTATATTTGGTGCTTTCAGCCTCCTTCCAGTTAGTGACAGGAATGGGTGTGAAACCAATGCTGGATCCCGGAATGCTAAACATTTCTGAAAACTAGACAAAATTCTGAATTCAGCAAGTGGTCATTTGTGTAGATCCTACAAGGTTTTCCTACAGAAAATAACAGCTGAAATAAAAAAATATTGAAATTGAGCTGAAAACAACAGCCATTTTTCTTTATGTTTTACTCTGTAACTTTTTCCTGCGATGTCAGATTTCTGAAAGCAATATACCGTTTTGTCTGCTGGACTCTTCTGGTTGCAGGTATATAAAGGGCTTGTAGGTTCATCAAGAACCCTAGGTACCCAGAGCCAATAAAAGAGCTGCACCCTGCAGTTGGTTTTCATTCTATACTGGGTATGCAGCAATTCATTTGCTGAAATATGAAGAGTGAAAAAGAGGTATCAAGAAAACCTTTGCATTTCCAAAATGGGATCAAGATAAGGTTTTGAGGAGCAGTGGTTATTTGCACATCGCTGAATTCCGAGGTGCCCATACTAGCATGTGAATTGCAGGGCATTTCTCAAATAGACGTCTTTTTTACACACTCTCTTATATTTGGAAGGAAAAAATTTAGAGAAAGATAAGGGGCAATAACACTTGTTTTGCTATTCTATGTTCCCCCAAGTCTCCCGATAAAAATGATACCTCACTTGTGTGGGTAGGCCTAGTGCCCGCGACAGGAAATGCCCCAAAACACAACATGGACACATCCTATTTTTTTTATAGAAAACTCAGCTGTTTTTTCTAAAGTGCCTACCTGTAGATTTTGGCCTCTAGCTCAGCCGGCACATAGGGAAACCTACCAAACCTGTCCATTTTTGAAAAATAGAGACCTAGGGGAATCCAAGATGGGGTGACTCGTGGGGCTCTGACCAGGTTATGTTACCCAGAATCCTTTGCAAACCTCAAAAAGTGGCTAAAAAAACAAGTCTTCCTCACATTTTGGTGACAGAAAGTTCTGGAATCTGAGAGGAGCCTCAAATTTCCTTCCACCCAGCGTTCCCCCAAGTCTCCCGATAAAAATGATACCTCACTTGTGTGGGTAGGCCTAGCGCCCGGGACAGGAAACGCCCCAAAGTGCAACGTGGACACAAAACATTTTTTGGAAGAAAACAGAGGTGTTTTTTGCGAAGTGCCTACCTGTAGATTTTGGCCTCTAGCTCAGCCGGCACCTAGGGAAACCTACCAAACCTGTGCATTTCTGAAAACTAGAGAGCTAGGGGAATCCAAGGAGGGGTGACTTGCAGGGCTCGGACCAGGTTCTGTTACCCAGAATCCTTTGCAAACCTCAAAATTTGGCTAACAAAACACATGTTCCTCACATTTCTGTGGCAGAAAGTTCTGGAATCTGAGAGGAGCCACAAATTTCCTTCCACCCAGCGTTCCCCCAAGTCTCTCGATAAAAATGATACCTCACTTGTGTGGGTAGGCCTAGCGCCTGCGACAGGAAACGCCCCAAAGCACAACGTGGACACATACAAATTTTTGGAAGAAAACAGAGGTGTTTTTTGCAAAGTGCCTACCTGTAGATTTTGGCCTCTAGCTCAGCCGGCACCTAGGGAAACCTACCAAACCTGTGCATTTCTGAAAACTAGAGACCTAGGGGAATCCAAGGAGGGGTGACTTGCAGGGCTCCGACCAGGTTCTGTTACCCAGAATCCTTTGCAAACCTCAAAATTTGGCTAAAAAAACACATGTTCCTCAAATTTCTGTGGCAGAAAGTTCTGGAATCTGAGAGGAGCCACAAATTTCCTTCCACCCGGCGTTCCCCCAAGTCTCCCGATAAAAATGATACCTCACTTGTGTGGGTAGGCCTAGCGCCCGCAACAGGAAACGCCCCAAAGCGCAACGTGGACACATACAAATTTTTGGAAGAGAACTGAGGTGTTTTTTGCGAAATGCCTACCTGTAAATTTTGGCCTCTATCTCAGCCGGCACCTAGGGAAACCTACCAAACCTGTGCATTTCTGAAAACTAGAGACCAAGGGGAATCCAAGGAGGGGTGACTTGCGGGGCTCGGACCAGGTTCTGTTACCCAGAATCCTTTGCAAACCTCAAAAAGTGGCTAAAAAAACAAGTTTTCCTCACATTTCGGTGACAGAAAGTTCTGGAATCTGAGAGGAGCCACAAATTTCCTTCCACCCAGCGTTCCCCCAAGTCTCCCGATAAAAATGATACCTCACTTGTGTGGGTAGGCCTAGCGCCTGCGACAGGAAATGCCCCAAAACACAACATGGACACATCACATTTTTTCATAGAAAACAGTGCCTACCTGTGGATTTTGGCCTCTAGCTCAGACGGCACCTGGGGAAACCTAGCAAACCAGCACATTTTTGAAAACTAGAAACCCAGGGAAATTTAAGATGAGGTGACTTGGGGGGCTCGGACCAGGTTCTGTTACCCAGAATCCTTTGCAAACCTCAAAATGTGGCTAAAATAACACGTTTTCCTCACATTTCGGTGACAGAAAGTTCTGGAATCTGAGAGGAGCCACAAATTTCCTTCCACCCAGCATTCCCCCAAGTCTCCCGATAAATATGATACCTCACTTGTGTGGTTAGGCCTGGTGCCTGCGACAGGAATAGATCACACAACGGTCAATGTTGGTCCTTACGTGAGGCAGCTGTTGACCCTGGGGTGATCCATTCCTGACACAGGCACTAGGTGTAGGCACTCAAGTGGGGTAGTGTTTTTATCAGGACAGGTGAGGAGTCACTGGGTGGTAGGAATGTTGTGGATCCCAGCATATTCCTGTAGTTTGTGTGACAGAAATGCGAGAAAAATTGAGTTTTTTTTCAACATTTCAGCTTTGCAGGGTATTAGGGGTAAGAAAACTTTGGGGAATCCACACAAGTCACACCTCTGTGGACTCCCCCGAATGTCTAGTTTCCAGAAATGTTTGGGTTTAGTGTGTTTCTCTATATGGCCGCTGAATCCAGGACCAAAAACACAGGTGCCTGCCTTACAAAACCAGTTTATTTTGCCATAGATAATTTTGATGTCTCCACAATATGATTTGGGTGGTGGAATTTGGGGCTGAACTAAATTGGGGAGCTCCCAAGAGAGCACTCTCTCTCTGCTTGCCGCCGCATTCACCTGCTCTCTGGGTTGGCCTAACCCACTATTACCCAGTTGCACAAACAGCTTGCGAAGGGACAGCAGGACTGTCCTCATCACCTCCCTCATAATGTACTGGAAGAGGAGTTATCGAATGGGACTCCTCTGACTGAAAAATCACTCCCAGAGTCTGCGCCATAGCCTATCCCTCAGATGCTGTCTCAGTATCTGATGTCTCAGTCTCTGATCCTATGTCAGAGCGGTCCTCTATAACCCGAGTGCAGGCAGCAGTCATCCATCAAGATGCCATCTCTGCTATTGGCTAAACTGTTGCTCTAAAACACTAGCCTACGTAGACAGTCACAAAATCAATGGTGTGTGAGATACGTGCAACAATAGAGGCCACCTTACCTGCGCTTCTTCCCTCAATCAGCACGTACTTTCAAGACACTCAAAAAACACCTTGTCACATACCATTCGTCACAGTCTTTAGCACCTCCTGCGCCCAGTCCAACAATCATTATTGGTGCTCCCACTCCCTCCTCCTCGGATTCCCTCATTACCACCCAGCAAAAGTGCCCTTCATCTCTCCATAGACTTTACTAATGTACTCAGCTATTTACATAAAATACAGATTTGCTCTTTGCAGTAGGCATATAAACCTTCTGCACTTCTTTATGGCACTAAAACTGCCACTAGACAAGTCGGACCCTTTTCCCCCCCAGGGAAACCACACACATATTGACAAAAGTGATATATATATATGACAGCCAACCACCTGAAACTCAACTCAAGCAAAACCGAAATAATCCTCTTTGGCCCAAACAAAAACACCTGGGACCCCTCATGGTGGCCCACCACGTTAGGCCCTGCACCCACCCCCGCCAACCATGCACGCAACCTCAGCATCATCCTAGACTCCGGGGGCCAGGAAACACTTTCAGGAAGGCCTCGTGAAAAAGGGGAGACTCTACCCTTTCTTACGAGGCCTTCCCGAACGTGGGAAAGGGCGTTTTCCCCATCAAAGCAGGAAGCGGCCGCAAGGCTGCTTCCTGCTTTGATGGGGAAAACACCTTAGAAACGTCAGCGCGCCTCGCGGCGCGCTGACATCACAAAGGGGCGGGTGGGGGGAGACACGGAAGCTTCCGTGTCTCCAGGGGGAAGGTTTAAAAAAAAAAAAAAATCCTCGGGTGAGATGCACCCGAGGATTTATTAATACCCTTCCTGGTGTCAGCCACTGGTCGTGACCCGCACCAGGGAGGGTGTGTGGGCGTCGGCCAGTGGCCGATGCCCGCACCCAACAGGTTAACAATGTTTCGACTGGGGTCTCAGACTTCCAGTAATGACTCAGTGAGGGGTCCCCGGATTCCAATAATGATTCTTTGGGGGTCCCAGGGTTTCAGTAATGATAAAGTGGGGGTCCACAGAAGTAAAAACGTTGGGAACTACTGCTTTAGGTTGCCCAAATCATCTGCCACACTGGGAAGGTTAGGGGTTCAGGTGAGGAACTGTGATTTTTCTTGGAATTGGGCTGACATTTCCTGATGGTATGGAGGGACTCAGTCTCTGCATCCTAAAGTTCCTTTCTTCCTAAAAACCAGCCTTACCTTTTGGGGGAACCATATGACATGGCACCACTAATGTTTATAGGTCAGGTACTTGTTTAACAGGTCTCCTAAATAGTTACTGTGTGTGTCCAAGGTTGCCTATTCACCTTTGAAACAGATATATCGGTAGTATTAGGGATTAAACCTCTTCAGCATTATAAGAAGTACCTATTTTGTCTGGAGGTTGTTCCAGTTTGGACATTAGAATGGAGATCCGACTATAATAATTCCCTCTTTGAATTCCACTCCTGAAAATGGTGAATACCTAATGGGGGTGGAGACATTAACTTCATGGTTGAGGCTCATGAAGCTTATAAAACTGAAGTATTTTACTCATGGGTCACTTTTCCTACTGTCGATGCTAACACAGAGACATTTCACACATACACTGAAGATGCCATGCCAGGCCAATACAGAGCTTTTAATGATTTGGAAATAGCATTAACATTTCAGGGACATTTAAATTGGTTCTAAGGCGCCCTTCTACACGTACCACAAAACTATAGACTGGGGCCTCTCATTAATGATGGTTCAACATGGTCAGTCTTAGCCAGCCACACACCATATCCAAATTTAAAACCATGAAATGCGGGTGATTTATGCCAACTATACAATGGTCTAGTTAGACTATTAGGACTCTTAACAAAGTTTGTTATGCAACAATAACAACTGCCCCAGCAAGGGCTGTTCAATTTGACCAGCCACAGTTAGCTCTGCTAGGAATGAATTCAGTAACTATTAATGCGATTATGGGTAAGATTCCCACCAGACAGGAAGAAACTCCGCTCTGGATTGCACAAAAACAAATCAGCTTGAAGCATAAGACAAACAAAGAATTCTCACCTTGTGGTTAACACTTGCGATAGTTCCCTCAATTGACAACTGTGCCACTTGGGGTACAGCCGTTGCTGTGATCTATACCATAACACATGGTGCACATCATTTGCTGTTTTCCTTGAATTTCTGAAGCAGATTCAAAATGAACACGGAGCTACCCCGGCGCTAGATTTGAGAATTAAATAAGTTGGCAATTTTGCTACAGTAGCCTCAATTATAATATTAATATCAAATGGGAAGCAGGAGCGCTGGTAACATATCAACGCCTCACCAAATTTGTGGTTACATACCAGGATGCGAGTTACCGAAAATGAATGAAGAAACATAGAAGTCTATAGGTCGATATAATTTGGGGGCCGACTAAAAAAGCGTCAGCTTCAAGGCAGTTCTGAAAAGGACAATACCACACACGCAACCTAGTTTTAAAAAATGCCTGGACTAACATAAAAATAAAGAAAAGGTAACATAAGAGGGTGGATCTCCACAAAAGGAGACCTCTGATAAACGTTATAATTTACGTACCCATGATACATTAAAATAGCCTGATAAGTATCAATATACTGATACACATCCTTCTCGTTCTTTTCTGGACTCATTGGACAAACAATCAGAGAGAGGAGGACTTTAAAAGCGCAAACAAGAAGAGTATGTGTATCCAAAAAAGGACTCACAAAACTTGTCTGACATCATAAAAAGGAAGCAAAATTTCCACAACAAAAACCCCAATTCAAAAGAAAAAGATTTTAGGTATTCCGGCTGAATATGCCACACATATTGAGAATGCTCCTTCAGAACAGGCCTTGGACAATGACTCTTCTAGACAGTGTGGCAGAGGTCTCAACAGTTTGCCAGAATCTTCAAGAGTTTCTGGATGTTAAAGCAACTAATGAATTAATTAAAGTTGAAACTCCAGATCAGCGCATTATCCCTCCGAAGACACTACACATTAAATATACAATTTGTGAGTGACATAACACATCCGATTTATAATATTCTGGGAAAATTGAACACTTAGTTATGACATTCTCTTGGCTGAGGTTGATTGGCCGCCAGAGTTTGTTGGAACAGTTCCACAAGGAGAGGAATATATTGTTCCTGTCTTTCTCAGTTCTTGTCCATGTAGCGGCTTAGTAAGTGTAAGCTGCAGAATGGGCTCTTGTACAAGCCCAGGCATATACCGCAACTATCTAGGCTGGAATAAAGAGTCTCCTTATTACATTATAACCATAACATCCAGCCCACAAGTGCAACCCCAATACCCAATAAAATAAGAAGCAAAAGCTCCCACACCTGGAGTACCAGAGAGTAGTTGAACTAAATCCTTTATTCCTGGTAGCTAAATGTCACAGCTTTATTCCAAACAGACCTTATCCACCGGCATTCCTCATCAACTGACTCCCCGTAGAAAATTGCCTCCACATTACATTACATCACACTCTTGAACATAAGGAGATTATACTTCTTCCTCTTTTTGTTTGTTTTTAACACCCCAAAACAAAAAACCACTAGGCTACTAAAATATATAAAACAATATCATGCATGCAACAAAAACTCCTTTTTCTTCTTTTTATTTCGTTCAGATAGCTGGGTAAATGAGTTTTTCTAACACTTCTACTGTCTTACATTGCATTCTTGATGATTTTTATCATTCATATTTTACAACCTCAAAAAAAGTATGCTTATTTTTGAATCGGTCATCCAAGTATGTCATCACCCTTTCAAAACCACATACATATTTCCAGTAGCTAATCTGTCTTCTACCTCTAGTTTACCATAAAAGTATCCTCTCATAGGGATTCCTGTCCACCATAACTTCATAGTTTTATGTTCAATATTTCCCGATTATCACATTCTCTATACGAACATTGGTAGTTTTTCTGAGATATTACTGTCAATCTTGAACATAAGTCAAAGAACTTTCTCACTTTCACACCACCCACACCTACGACTTCAGACAGTTTGCCAAATCTGCTGCGCTCAATTGTAAAATAACTTCACTGCAACTTTCATTGACTTCATACAGATTTTGGACCTGCATGAATGATCTGCACCGCTTTATAACATGACTTTTTTCTGCATTTATTACAAATAGCCTTTTGGGTGGGCAATCTCTAATACTGGCCATATGCCTTTGTTGTACACACCTATAATATGTTCCCTCAATCACTCTTTCTACTTCTGTTTTCTTTCACATGCTTCAAAGCACTAACTTGTGTGTGTTCTTTATCCCCTGAACCCTTCTATACCTTTATCATGTGAAGTAGTCCAATCTGGTGGGTCATCTGTTAGCCAAAGTTCCTCCAATAACCTCTCATCTTTACAGTTGTGAAGAAATTGATCACATACATGATCTTTATACAGTGTACCAAATTTACAAGTTGCTGCTGGTTTAGAAGATTTGTAATCTACACCTCCAGACTCTCAATGTCTCCCTGCACCCTTTTGCCAAAATGTTAACACTCCAAGAATGTGCTTATTTTTTAGGAAATACTGTAAGTGTAGCTTTGTTACACAAATTTTGAGTTCATTTAACCCACAAGCCTCCTCTGGATCAATCTCGGCTAAATCATCCAATATTTCCTAGCTTTCTACCCCAAGACAATGTACCAATAGAATAATTTTGTTATCCATGGTTAAGGGGACAAAAACCCTACATACGCTGGAACCAAAATCCTTATCAGGATGAGGCACAAGCAAACCCCAAATAAACATGTGCTCAACCCGCCGGTAGCTTGGCATAGATTACTCAGATTTAACTTAAAGCCATTGTGTAAAGTATTTATGCAGCATTTAAAACATTAACAAAGTAAAAACACAACACAAGAAAAATCCCACACTCATTTAGAAGAATAGAGCAAATGTTAAAAAATAAATCAAGACCAAAATGACAAAATTCCAATTGGTAGAAAAGGAAATATGCAATTTTAAAGATGTCAGTGAAAATAGCACCAAAAAGGCCAAAGCGCCACCTGTGGGCATCTGGTTGCACCGGGTATGGATAAAGTCACAAGTTCAAGACAACTAAAAGGGAGCATGGGCCGGCATAGGCACCCAAGTAGGCTTGATAAACAAGAATACCTTAAATCCTGGTTGCGGATGTTTGCGAGGTCTTGTGTCAAGGATGCGCTGCCAGCCCAGGCAATTCATCGGTTCTGAGGAGTTGTGAAGCTGCGATGTGAGGTTCTGTTTTGTCATCATGGATTCCATTGATGTGGGCTTGCAATGTGAAGTCCAGAATCGAGGATGCGTTGCACAGTCGAGGTGATGCGTCCTTTCTGAAGAAAACGGAGCTGCCCTGCGAGAACCTGTGATGTCATTAAGGCTGCATTGACAAGAGGTTTGCAATAGGAGCGTCTGCATTGGTGAAGCTCAGCACAGCGGCGGTTCCGATGCAGTCTGCGAAGCTGATGCAAAGTCCTTGAGCTAAAAGTATCTTCGCAGAAGAGGTGATGCATCAGTTGTGCTTGGGTTTACATCACACAGCAGAGGAGATGCGTAAATTCTACTGGATCCACAGATGGGCTGGCAAAGAACCTTCAGGCCCACTTCTAAGGGTCCAGGACTAGGGTGGCACCCCTTGGCAGGGTAGGACTCACAGATAGAAGAGTCCAGGTGCAGAGTTCAAGGTTGTTAGAGCCTTCTGACCCTGGAGTTGTAGTCAGGAGGCCAGCCAACTATCCCTTGTAGTCACACTGGTGCCCTTCTCTTCCAGACAAAATGACAGCAGGCTGAAGGTCTGCACATCAGGAGAGCAGCCCTTCAGAGCAGCAATCCAACAGCACTGCAGTCCTTCTTCCTGGTAGAGTATCCACAGGTCCAAAAGTGTACTGAAGAGTTGGCATCTGAGGTCTAGTATTTATATCTGGGCACAACACCTGCTTTTAGCTGCCAGAATCGACGCAATGCCCACACAGTGCGGCTCTTCACCACCATGCATCATGATTTCCCATGCATCATCACTGGGAGTGAAAACCACAGTGATCCTGCATGGACCCGAGGCTGCCTGTCCGGAAATCAACGCATTGCTCTTCTGCGGGAGAGAGAAAATGCTGCATTGCCTACCCAACTGTTGAAGAATGGATGCAGGGCCCCACTTGCAAGTCAGGAATCAATGCAACTCTAACTTTTCCGATGCACGCTCGCCTGTGTCACTCTATTTTTGACATATACCAGGTAATGTGTGTGAAAACAATGCACACATTGATTTCTATGGATTAAGACTCTTTTGAATTTTACAAAATCACATATTTGCTTGTTTATGTTGGATTTTTGTCATTTTGATTATTGGTTATTTTTCTAAATTGATATTGTGTCCCTTTTGTAGTGTTTTCACTGTATTACTGTTTGTGTTGGTACAAATACTTTACACATTGCCTCTGAGATAAACCTGACTGCTTTTGCCAAGCTACCAAGGGGGTGAGCAGGGGTTTTCTGAGGAGTGTAACTCCCTTACCCTGGCTAGAGTGAGGTCCCTGCTTCGACACAGTGCAAACTGACTACAAACTAGAGACCCCATTTCTAACCCAATTTTAAATATAAATTCACCATGAGAAAAGTTTTTCACTACAATTCCAAAGATAGAAAACATTAACTGGCTACCTGCTGCCGTTTGGAAATTATCGTTCATTAGATGAAATAAGGTAACTCCAATGTTAGCCTATAGGAGAAGTAGTGAAAAATGAATTTAAAGGGTTATCACTATCAGCACATGTAAAACCAAAAAGCATATGTCTCTACTTATGTGGGAGGCACAATCAGTGCTGCAGGCCCACTAGTAGCTTTTAATTGACAGGCCCTGGGCACGGGTAGTGTCACTTTACTAGGGACTTACAAGTAAATTAAGTATGTCATGTGGGCATAAGCCAATTCTACCATGTATTAAGGAGAGAGCACAAGCACTTTAGCACTGGTTAGCGGTGCTAAAGTGTGCAAAGTCCTAAAGTCTGAAAAAATTATGCAAAAAAGTAGGGTTGAAAGCAAAAAGTTATAGGGAAAATCACACCAGGGATGCCAGGTCTACAACTGGATATGTCTCAAGTCAGAGCACAAACATTAACCCTTCAGAAGTGAAATGGTGTGCCAGTCATCCATATAATGCACTTAAGCCGACAATATTGATTGATCATAAGCGTAATGGTTTGACAATCACCAACTAAGATCTGATTCAGCACACAACATTAATAGATCAAAAAACGCATTGACTATTATTTCTCCATTGGTGTGCATACCAACAAAGGTCATTAAAGTCAACACAACGTCTATCTCGTGTGCTTATCCCATCTGTGACATGGTAACTATGAAATGACAAATACCCAACCTGGCATGGGTAGAGTTGCAAAGAATAACTTGCAAGTATGTGCAACACTTCCTTTAAATGCACCAATTTAATTGTTGCATCCACAATATAAACCTTAACATTCACTATGCAACAACATGGTAATAATGTGCTTTCTATGGAAAATTCGGCTGAAACGTTTCCAAAGAATCATCAAATTCTCAAGATGCTCAACATTACCTGTAACATTCACTCACAAGTTTATATCATTCCAGAATTGGGTGAAACATTAGTTTACCCAGGTTAAGATTACACCCAAGAAGATCCATAATTGCTGGGTAAAATGTAGGAATGGGCAAAAGATTCTGGTCAGCCGGGCAAAGTTGTGGAAGTTTTACCCAAAAATGTTGTTTCTAGCGCGCGGCTCACCAAAGTTAAGTTGGAGAGTGTGAGCGAGAATTTGCATCCTCGAGCCTGATTTGTGGGTGCGGGAACGCCTCCTGGAAAGATTTCTCAGTGGCAGATCACAACTGTTTGCATTGAGAAAGTTGCTGTTTGAGTAGACAATTTACTCAAGCATCAGAAAGTAGCAGCTCCCTCTGGTGCACCGCGTGGTGCTGTTCAAGATGATTATACTGGGTGAAACAAGCTCCTGGTGCTAAAAATCAGCACGAGCAGTGCAGCATGTCCAAATTCCGCCTGCTTACAGAACGTAGCGAAGTTTTTATGTAATTCCGGTGAATTCTGCAGAGTAAAACTCTGCTAGTTCTTACCAGGCCTAGCAAAATATATATGCCAGTTCCAAAGTCACCACATAGAGGCTGAACCTTTTCAGGTACTGTGGTGTGATGAAACATGGGGACATATTTACCAGTCCCTAGCAGCACTTTGCGCCACCCTAGCGTATTTTTTTATGCTAAGGTGGCGTTAAGCAGGCCTTTCTCCTGTGCCTTATTTACAAAGAGGCACAATGCTTTCATTGCGCCAATTTGTAAACCATTGCAACACATTATGCCTGCGCCAGGCATAATGTTTGCAAAGGGGGCGTTTTGACGCAGGAAGCTCCGAAAAAATGGCGCAGTGAATTTTACAACATTTCACCGCGCCATTTGTTCCATCATTTTTAACGCCTGCTCAGAGCAGGCGTTAAAATGGAGCACACATTTTAATCAATGGGCCTCCCTATGCTTTGCTGCACTAGCGTAAACATTTTTGACTCTAGTGCAGCAAAGCGCCACAATAGTATCAAATGTTTTGAAACTATTGTCCAAATGACCGCCATGGTGTGCCATATTGTAAATATGACGTAACCATGGTGTCGTTAGGAAGGGCAGGGGAAACGCAGGAAAAGTGGCGCATTGGGACTGATGCACCACTTTCTTGTAAATATGCCCCATAGTGTATTATATGGTGTGGTTGCGCAACTTCACCGTGCAATAAACTCAAAAAACATTCTTAGGTCCAGTGAGGCTTATTTGTAAAAACTTAGCTCAACCCTGGGCATCTGTGATTTGGAGGAGTCAGGCTTTACCAAAAAATCAAGAGCAAAGCGTGTAGAAGTACCAAAACAATCAAATAAGGTGGAAACACAATACAAAGGAATCCAACATCAATTTATTTCAGACAATCTTATTTTTATAAATTTTTAGATTTCAAACGAACAAAATCCACTGGAGAATTCCAAAGTTATAAATTATTAAACACATCATTCATTTCTGCTTTTTCACTCAAATCTCGAAAAAGCATTGTCAACTAATGCATTTAGCTGTTATTACAAAAACATTGGAAAACCTTTGTAAAGTTGTGCTCGGTTACTCCGGCCCACTCATGACAACCAACTCCAGCAGGGAATAAGTCACAGGGACCAGTAAGGCTTAGCAGCACAGTTACCTCAAGCCATAGACATCAATGAAGCAGTTCCCTTGCAAGGCATATGGAATGCTGAAGATGCTGTGTATGCTGATGTGGTCAAACGGGTTCTTCTTGGGGCCACCCCTCAGTCTATAAACATGGGGGGGGAGGGTGACCTTATCCACAGAGCTTGATGTCCTTTGAAGTCCTGTTGAAATACCAGTTGCCACTGGTCTACTGGACTCCAGTCACAGCAGGACCAGCTGTTCCTTCAACTAAGGCTAGTGTCCGTCTTGGGTAACCAAACCGCACATCCATGACTCTCCCTGGTCCAGAAAGCTTGGGTACAACTTTTGAGTGTCAGATCTCTGTCTACCCTGCTGCACTTCAGCGGTCAGTGGTGATGAACCAATTATAGCTACCAACTTGCCAAGGTGCCTTCTTCAGCTTTTGAGGCCCCAGAGCTGTAACGGGAAGTCAGCCAACTGACTCTTGGAGTTGACCTTTTCTGTCTGAGGCTCATTGAAACTTTTCTTGAGCAATGCACCACTGTCACAGTCCTCTCCTTGCTAGTTCAAGGATCAGCACGTGCAGTCCACTTAGATATATACTCTGCTTTCTTTAGATCGACACAGCCTGGTGATTAAAATTATAACCTCAAGAGCTTCTGTATCTCTTTTTTCATTGTTCAGGCATACACTGAATCACAATAGTTGTGAAAATATAATCATCGAATGCATTTGAGACATATAATAGACGGGGAAAGGAGTCTTTCATTATTTTGCACCCATGCTTTTCTCAGTACATTTTCAAATATTTACAAAGTTGCAGGAGAAACAATCAGTTTTAACAATCTGTCCTCGGTGTTGTTATCACTTCTGCTGTCCATGTGCTCAGCCACGACCTGAGATCTAGAATAGACCAGCCAACATTAGAACAGCAAATACTTACTTCTGATATTTTAGCTTGGTAGAAATCAATTAAGTCTTGGGGCTCCTTTGGCACCCATTTCTCTTTGTGACTCAGGGGTTCCAAGATCTGGAGTGAAGTACATTTGTATTTATTGAGCAGAGTGTATTTTTCTGATCATACTTTAAAAAAAACCTATTAAAGTCAATGGGCCCAGGCTTAACAGAACGCTCCCAAAATGTTTGTGCAAGAAAATTATCTTCCTCTGAAGCAGCTGTATTCTGGATTATGAATAGACAACCATGAAGTGTTATGTTCATATTTAAACAAGTGTGTGTGTGTGTGTGTTTGTCTGAGAAAAACTGAAATCAGAACATGTATTGTGAAAGAATATAGAGAATATTTAGGAATGTGTAGTGATGCGAATGGTCGAGCAGCAGTGTTACCAAGCAGGGACTGGAGAAGAGAATATGCAAATTACACCCCCTTTCTAAATCCTAGTTCTACTGCAAATTGTCTGAGGGAAGGTGTTCTATGTTTGTCAATCTTCTAAGGTTGCTTTTGGGTTTCTTAGAGTGAATAGTGTTTCTGACCTAGTTACTACACTGTTGTAACTATGCTGCTCAGTCATAACTCATAGTAAGGCTAAGTCTTCTCTCCCTTGCTGATTTAAATCCAATGAATTGGTTCACCAATTAATCTTGCTACACTACCTCTTTTTCAACCAGTCTCTGGTCCCCCACCCTCTTAATCCTTTTCTGCCCAACATCCTCAGCCTGGCACCTGAACAACCACAGATCAGTGAAACTTGTGCCCAGAAGCTTCCTCTTTATCTTGTTGCTATGACAGTGAGTTTGTCTCTGGTGCAATTTCAATAAAACCAACTTGGAAATCAAGGGATTCAAATACAAATAACTAAGGCCAGATGTATGAATCTGGCCCAGTGCGATTCGGTAATTGCGATTTTTAAGAAATCGCAATTACCGAATCGCAAAGGGCCATGTATCACATTTGCGATTCGGTAATTGCGATTTCTTAAAAATCGCAAATGCAATTACTGAATCGCAAATTGCGATACAGCCCCATTCGCAGCTATGGGCCTGTTGGCCCATAGCTGCAAATTTTTTGCATTTTCGCAAATTGCGATTTCTGAAACAGAAATCGCAATTTGGAAAAAGCAAAGGACCAGGGTGCTGGGGGCCTAAGGCCCCCTCTCCTGCACCCCATTTTTTTTTTCCACATGTAAAGTACACACATGCCAAAAGGGCATGTGTGCTTTACATATCAAATTTAAAAATGCAGTTTTACTGCATTTTTAAATTTTGCACCCGGTTACCACCTGGTTGCAGGTCATGGTATTTTGAACTTGCAAAATACCATTCTGCGAAAAATCACAATTCGCGATTTTTTGCAGAATTGCATTGCGACCTGGAATTTGCAAATCGCAAATCGCGATTCGCAAAATCCAGGTTGCAACGCAGAAAATCGAAATTTTTGCGATTTTCTGTTTTTGGTCTGCGAATGCATTTGATGCATTGCAGACTCTGATTTTGCACTCACAAACTGACGATTTCGCTGTTTGCGAGTGCAAAATCAGATGATAGATCTGGCCCTAAGTGAGAAAATAAGAAAATAGAGTATGTACAAAAATAAAAGGCAGCAAAAAAAAATCTTAATAATAATGTGCATCGCAAAACCACCAAATGAGTTGGTGGCTTACAGAGGAGTACTGAAGCTCTAATTGGAAAGGGAATTATGCAGATTAAATTTGAATTCGATGTGAATGATAATCTGTCAGTTGATCTAAATCTTCATTTGTAAATCAGATGCACACTCTTTATGTATGATGCAAGCTATATTGCCACTATCTCTATGTGTTTTTGAATTAAGTGAGGGTGAGGGATAGGATGAGTTGGGTGTCGTCGGCGTAGGAGATGATGTTGAGGTTGTGTTGGCGGGCCACTTGTGCGAGGGGGGGCCATGTAGATGTTGAACAGCGTTGGGCTGAGGGAAGAGCCTTGGGGTACGCCGCAGATGATGTCGGATTGGAAAGGGGGGAGGCGGACTCTTAGGGTTCTTCCTGAGAGGAAGGATGTGGTCCAGTCGAGGGGTTTCTCTTGGATCCCTGCTTCGTAGAGGCGGATTTTCAGAGTGTTGTGGCAGACTGTGTCGAAGGCGGCTGACAGGTCTAGGAGGATGAGGGCTGATGTTTCTCCATTGTCGAGCTGGCTTCTGATGTTGTCTGTGGCGGCGAGGAGAGCGGTCTCGGTGCTGTGGTTTCATCTGAATCCGGACAGGGAGGGGTTGAGAATGTTGTTGTTTTCGAGGTATCTGGTGAGTTGTGTGTTGAAGATTTTCTCAATGACTTTCGCCGGGAACGGGAGCAAGGAGATGGGCCGGAAGTTCTTCAGGTCTTTGGGGTCCGCTTTTGGTTTTTTGAGTAGTGCGTTGATTTCGGCGTGTTTCCAGCTCTCCGAGAATTTTGCTGCTTCGAAAGAGAGGTTGATGACCCTTCGTAGGTGTGGTGCTATGGTTGTGTCTGCTTTGTTGTATATGTGGTGTGGGCACGGGTCAGACGGTGCTCTGCAGTGGATGGAATTCATGGTCTTGCGAGTATCGTTGTTGTTGATGCTGGTCCAGGAGGTCAGGCGATTGGTGCGGGTGGGGTCGTGGAGGGGGAGGCTGGCGAGTTTGAGGCATTAGGGGTGTTGAAGCTGTCGTGGATGTCAGTGATCTTTTGGTGTTAAGCGGTGGCTAGGGCGTCGCACAGTTCTTGGTAGGGGGGATGTAGTTGATGGTGGCGCTGCGGTTGGAGAGTTCCTTCACGATGATGAAGAGTTCTTTGCAGTCGTGCACATTGTTTTCCAGGCGGATTTTGAAGGAGGATCTTTTTGCTAGCCTGAGGAGTTGGTGATGCCTGCGTGTGGCGTCCTTAAGTGCAGTGTGATTGTCGGGTGTGCGTTCGTGGAGCCATTTCTTCTTGAGTTTACGGCAGTTGCGTTTGGAGGCTTGGAGGTCGTTGGTGAAACAGGTGGTTTTTCTGTTGGTTTGGTTGTAGGAGGGTTTCTTGAGTGGTGCGAGGCGGTTGGCGCAGTCTTCAATCCACTGCTTGAGGTTGAGGGCGGCGATGTCAGAGTCGGCGGAGTTGATGGGCGGTTTCTGTGCTAGGGCGGTGGTCAACTGGTCTTCGGTGACTTTGCTCCAGCGACGATGGGCTGGTTGCTCGGTGTGGTGGTGTTCGGTTTGTTTCTTGAAGGTGAAGTGGATGCAGTGGTGATCCGTCAAGTAGAGTTTGGTGGTGTGATTGAAGGAGACGTGGTCGCTTGTGGAGAAGATGGGGTCTAAGGTGTGGCCAGTAGTGTGGGTGGGTGAGTTGACGAGTTGTCTGAGGCCGAGGTTGATGAGGTTGTCGATCAGGGTGGTGGAGTTGATGTCGTTATTGTTTACGTGGTGTAAGTTCATGTCCCCGAGGAGGATGTAGTCCGAAGAAGCGAGTGCGTGGGTGCTGGCAAGGTCAGCGATGGCGTTGCTGAATAGTGCTCTGAGTCCAGGAGGTCTGTAGACGAGCGTTCCGCTGAGGGTGGTATTGGGGTCCGTGTGGACTTGAAAGTGTAGGAGTTTGGCGGAGTTGAGGGAGTCATCCCACACTGACTACTTTGCTAACAATTACATCAATGGCTTCAATGAGCTGATGGAATCCTTTATCAACTCCGCAGAATTGGTGCCCAAACATCACCTCAGAGATCACATTGGTGACAGAATGAATTATTGCAGGAGAGGGATCCAGTAATTTACCTGCAAGCAAAAGAGCCACAGAGCTGTGAGCCCCACAACTGACAAAACCTGACAAACAGAGAGAAACAATAGTGTATTGGAATGCCTTCAAGAATTCCTGTTAGTTCCTTCTTTGTTTGTCCTAACTAGTAGCTGTCAAGATTATTCCATGTTCTCACATGTGCAAGGGCAACTGTTATTATCAAGGGTGAGATTGCAAGTGCCTTGCACTTAATCAAGACACTTGTGGCTTGATTCAAAAGTAAATTTATGCTTTTGTGTAAGTTTACACTTTTGTGTAAATTTATGATTGTCTGCTATTCACGAAAGTATTTCCTGAGTAGTATCTTTATTACTGTAAGTGTCCGCTCATAGAAAATACGAATGTCCTATCTTTTTATGTGTGGAGACACCGCATTCATAAATACACTACTTGCAAAATACCTTTGTGAACAGCAAGCAATCATAAACTCACAAAAACGTGTAGGTACCTTTGTGAATCAAGTCCCCTGTATCCGGCCTGCAATAGAAAGTTGATTTCCCAACGGACTGCTTTAATCTGTCAAAATCTACCTCAAAGATAATGGTGTGAGAATTTAGATACCATTAAAAACAGATGCAAATAAAGTTGATTGTCAAACTAGAGATTTTATTTTGTATTAAAAAAAAAACTTTTAAATCACCTCATAAAGGTAAATCCCACTGACCGCCGTGCTGACGGGCACCAACATACTTTGTCCGCGGCGGAAATCTGCAATGGGTAGTATGACCCACACTGAGAATTCCGCCACTATACAGACACCCACAAAAGTCCGCCAGACCAAAGGTCAGTGATAAACTGGCGATAGCAAAACCCACACGTTATGCCAACAGGAATACGCCCACAGTATCACGACCCACGAATCAACGTGGCGGTCATTCAACCGTGGTAATCCATTGGCGGTACACACCGCTGCGCTCAAAATACAAACACACTTACAAAACTACACCACATTGGACAATTCAAAATACACACACCTGACACACATACACACACCACACCCACATGCCCACACCACTTTAAAACCACACCCACATTACCCACAACCCCTTACACTGAAAATATTTGAAGAAGCAGAGAGAGAGAAAACCAAAGACCACACCAGCATCCAAAGGCACACAACACCATCACTCATACACCATCCATGCACATCACACCACAAACCCCAACACATCACCCCACACATCACATCAACCATCACCTCACACATCACTCACACCACATCATGGCACCTCAAAGACACCCCAGGTTTTCAGAGGAGGAGCTCATGGTCATGGTGGAGGAAATTGTCTGGGTAGAGCCACAGCTATTCGTATCACAGGTGCAGCAAACCTACATTGCAAGGAAGATGGAGCTATGGCGGAGAATTGTCGACAGGGTCGACGCAGTGGGACAGCATCCAAGAACAAGGGATGACATCAGGAAGAGGTGGAACGACCTACGGGGGAAGGTGAGTTCCGTGGTATCCAGACACCAGGTAGACGTACAGAGGACTGGCGGTGGACCCCCGCCTCCTCCCCCACAACTAACAACATGGGAGGAGCAAGTCTTGGCAATAATGCATCCTGAGGGCCTCGCAGGAATATCAGGAGGACTGAGCTCTGGTAAGTCATATCTTTACTATTATATCCCCCCACCCTACCTACATGCCATCACATACTCCCACCCTCACCCTCACCCTCACTCCCATGACTCCACCATCTCCCACACACCCCACCATCACGCCCCACCACTCCCACAACCAAGCCCTGCATGCAACAACAATGCATAGACACCCATCACAGACGTGAATGGACACCCATCACCAAAGCATGTCCAATAGAGAGACTCACCAAGGGCACACAATCACCACTCACACAAGGGCCAAGGCAATAGTGCAAGCACAGTAATACAGGGAAACACACCCATGCACAAGATGGCACACACAGATAAAATAACAATGCATTTACACCCCAACAGGACCCCTACCCAACATCACCGGACAGGAGGTGCCAGCCATATCCAGTCCCCCCACAGAAGAGGCCCACAGTGACGACAATATCTCTGCATGCCTGGATCAAGATGACCAGCCTGGCCCATCAGGGACCTCTGGACAGTCGGTCCCCTTCCACAGTCCCAAGCCACCACAGAACCTCTCCCCTCATGAAACACCACCACAGCACCCACCCAGCGGGCCCATGAAACTGTCCCCAGGACACGTCCATCAGCAGTGTGTCCACCACTACAAGGACCCCAGCACAGGACAACAGGGAAGCTGGGAGGAATGTTGTGCGACAGGGGGATGACAGGCCCAGGGAACCGACCCTCCACAAGGCACTATCAAACATCATGGGATCACACCACCATTCCCAGGAGACCATGGGCACAGTACTGACCAAGTTTCAGCTGACCCAGCGGCTGCAGGAGGGACAATACATGGGGATCAGGGAGGACCTCACCAACATCTACACCATCCTGGTCACCAATGCAGGGGTGCTGGCTGACATAGGCAAGACCATGTGGGAGGCAGTGGCACAACAAAGGGCCCCTAACACTAGCCAAATCGAGGAACAGCCCTCCACCTCTGCCGGCGCTAGTGGACAGGAAGCCTCACCACAGGAACAATAGCCCACCAGCACCCCACCCCCTGCAGAAGGAGAACCACCCCGCAACCGGTCCCTGCTATTCAGGCAGAAGACAGAGAACATTGCCAAGACCCCCGCCAGGAAATAGGACCCTCCTGATTGTCACCCTTCTGTCCCACTATGTCACCCTGTCTACCTTGAACTGCCATTACTCCCCCTCCTATGCCCCATGGGGCAATGCACCTGTGATACCAAGAGACTGGACTCTACTATGGACCTTCCTCCATCATCACCCCAGCCCCTTCCACATACCCCTATACACATTAGCCCCTAAATAAACACCCTTGAATCACAAACCAATCTGGAGTCAGTCTGATCTTTCACAAATGTATTATTACAACATCACCAACAAATATCAATGTAAATGTTAATTTGCTCATACCAATGTATGACAGTTGTTGGGCAGCAGTACAAATAGCAGAAGGCATAATGAGGTACCCAGATCTGAAAAACTGAAAGCCAAAGTGAACTGTCTTATACAATGTCCTACAGTATTCAGAAATGTGAGGAGCAGTTACAGTCTCTTACCCGTGTGTCACTGGAAGTACTGCATGATAATGTTCGTTCGGTTGTCAATATCTTCCTCTGCCTCCTCTTCCTCACTGTCCACAGGCTCCACCGCTGCCACAAGACCATCATCCTGCCCATCCTCCTGCAGAAAAGGCACCTGGTGTCGCAATGTTGTGTAACATGCAGTATGCCACGATTATCTGGCACACCTTCTTCGGTGAGTAGTATAGGGAGCCACCTGTTAGTTGGAGGCACCGGAATCTGGCCTTCAGGAGGCCGAACATCCTCTCAATAATACGACTAGTTTGCCCATGTGCCTCATTGTAGCGGTCCTCTGCCCTTGTCCTGCCATTCCTCACTGGGGTCAGTTGCCATGAGAGGTTGGGGTAACCAGAGTCACCTGCAAATGTCGAGGGATAACTGTTAGACACACACTAACCCATAGGGACTACCCCATACTCAGGCACCTACCCATACTGTGTGGGGACCTTGGGCTCACCTATTAGCCACACCCGGTGCCTGTGGAGCTGGCCTATCACATAAGGGATACTGCTATTCCTCAAAATGTAGGCGTCATGCACAGAGCCAGGATACTTGGCATTCACATGAGAGACGTACTGGTCTGCCAAACACACCATCTGCACATTCATCGAATGGTAGCTTTTTCGATTTCTGTACACTTGTTCATTTCTGCGGGGGGGATAAATGACACATGTGTACCATCAATGGCACCAATGATGATGGGGATATGTCCCAGGGCATAAAAGTCAGCTTTCACTGTGGGCAAATCCTCCACCTGGGGAAACACGATGTAGCGGCGCATGTGTTTCAGCAGGGCAGACAACACTCTGGTCAACACATTAGAAAACATTGGCTGAGACATCCCAGATGCCATAGCCTCTGTAGTTTGAAATGAGCCACTTGCCAGGAAATGGAGCACTAACAGGACCTGTACTAGAGGGGGGATTCCTGTGGGATGGTGGATAGCTGACATCAGGTCTGGCTCCAATTGGGCACACAGGTCTTGGATTGTGGTACGATCAAGTCTGTAGGTGATAATGATGTGTCTGTCTTCCATTGTCAACAGGCCCATCAGGGGTGTGTACACCGGAGGATGACGCCATCTCATCATCTGCCCCGGCGGATGTGCCCTATGGAGGAGAGTGGTGAGCAGAGGGTCATGTACCACATAGGTTGCACAAGTGTGTTTGCAGTAATGTGAGTAAATCTTTGTGTGGCATAGTTTGTCTGTATATCTGCCAAATTGTGCTGTGACGCAGTTGTGTGCCATGCCATGTGCCCCCCTGAAATGGTGGCTGCCTGACTTGTGAGGAGGGACAAGGGGAAATGAGATAACTGCGCTGGCATTGTGCAGCATCGTGGTAGGTGGTCAAAGACCGCCGCGCAATTCAACATTGGTTATCATTGGGCCCTATGGGTTCCAGGAGCCAATGACGATGTACGCTGGCGGTGACGGTACACACCGCCATGTACGTGACCACCATTTTCTATATGTTCACTCACTTGATACCTGACCTTCAACAAGAGAGGACCTACACTGCAACTGCTGCTGTGACCTGAGTCTGGGGAAAGGGCCCCTGCCTTCACCGCAGAGGAGTTGGTCAAACTGGTGGATGGGGTCCTCCCCCAGTCCTCCCCCAGTACACGCTACTATACGGTCCTCCAGACAAACAGGTGAATACACTGTGAGCATGATGGATGGGTAATGCCGGTTTGGAGTGGTGTGGATGGAAGATACATGTGGGGGGGCTGAGGCCTGCATGTGAGGATGGTGAGTGTATGTGCACCAGGGCATGGGTGGGAACTTTTGGGTAATACGTATGACGGTCCGGTCGGGTGAGTAATTTCCTTTCCTCCTGTACCTTTCCTCTAGGTCAGTGCCCACCAGAAGAAGGGTATTTGGCGTGCCATCGCCAAGGAAGTGCAGACCCTGGGGGTCTATCATAGACAGAGCACCCACTGCTGCAAGAGATGCGAGGACCTGCGACCCTGGAACAAGAAGACAGCAGAGGCCCCCCTGATGTACTGGATCCTGGTGGTGAAGTTGGATGGGCGATTGAGGCCATCACAGCAGCCACAAGGGGGTGAGTACAGTGTCATTAAGTTGACTCTGAGTGTTTTACGAAGTGTCTGGGTGGGGGATGTGGGCTGTGGGTTCCCCTAAGCCAGGGAGTACTTGGTAGGGTAGGTCCCTTGTTGGGCAGGCTCTGAGGCACTCCAACCCCAATATTTGTAGTGGGCATCTACAACTGGGCAGGCTCCTGTGGGTTCCAGGTGTGCAGCAAATGGTGTTAGGCATTGTACCCCATGGCCTGCTGAATTTCCTACTAACTGCTAGTGCATGGCCTAGTGCATAGGGCTGCTCCCTGTGTGTTGTGTCTGCCAACGGTAGTGGTGATGCTGGCATTGACCATGTGTGTTTTCTGTCTTTCCCCCCCTTATTGTTTTGTCACCCTGTCCTTGTGTGCATTAGCATCATCTGGCGGAAGAGCAGAGGCACACGGCCCTGGAGGGTGAATCCACAGAGGGTCAAGGCACCAGTGGGACGGAGGGCGAGGGGAGCTCCACACCGGGACAGGAGGGGATACCAGTGACAGCGACTCGTCCTCTGAAGGAATCTCCCTGGCTGTGGCAGACACCTCTTTGCCCACCCCAACAACAGGTACAGCCCCCACCCCCTACCAGCACCTCCCTCCCAGCAGCCACTCAGCGTGTTTCCTGTGCCCGCTTACCCAGGAGGGTGGGCATCTCCTTCGCCCCAGGCACCTCAGGTCCTTCCCCAGTCAGCCCTGCTGCCCTCAGTGAGGAGGCTATTGACCTCCTGAGATCCCTCACTGTTGGGCAGTCAACCATTCTGAATGCCATCCAGGGTTTCGAGAGGCATTTGCATCAAACAAATGCATACCTGGAGGGCATTCATTCTGGTGTGGTGGCCCAGCAGAGAACATTTCAGGTTCTGGCCTCAGCACTGATAGCAGCCATTTTCCCTGTGTCCAGCTTCCCCCCTCCAACTTCCACTACCCAGACCCAATCCCCTCTACCTCACCCTATCCCAAGCGCACCGTCAGACCAGCATGCACACACATCAACACACAAAAGTGGCTCAGAAAAACATAAGCACCACACATCCCACAGGCACTCACACAAGCACCATACCCATGCACACATACCAACATCCACTTCCTCCACTGTGTCCCCCTCCTGCACGTCCTCCACCTCCCTCCCAGTCTCGTCTCCACTCACACCTGCATGCACTACATCATCAGCCACTGCCTCCATCACCAGCACGCCTATCACTACACACCGCTCACGTGCAATCACCATCCCCACTACCATTCACACATCCCATGTGTCCTCTCCCAGTGTGTCTGTAAGCCCTCCTCCCAAAGTACACAAACGCAGGCACACACCCACTCAACAGCCATCCACCTCACAACAGCCTCCAACCCATGCACCTTCACCCAGTGAGTCAAAAAAACTTTTCCTTGTTAACATTAACCTCTTCCCTACACCTCCCCCCGTTCTTCCCCTAGGGCCAGGATGACTAGATCTCAGTCCAGCACCTCAGCCACCAAATCTGCATCTGCTGTAGTCCCTGCTACTCCAGTATGGTCTAAGGGGGCACCCGTCAGAGCTGCCAGTGTGCCACCTACAGAAAAGAAGGACCACCCTATTCCACCACCTGTAAAGGTAAAAAAGGGTCCGGCTTCTAGCAGGGGACAGTCACACTACCCACCTAGCAAGGCCTCGCCCAAACACCAAGTGGACAGTGCCAAGGTCCCTGGAGCAACTGTCAAGATGGGGAAGGGCCGCAAGCCAAAGGGCACATCACCTCTGGGCACAATGTCTCCTGGTAAGGGGCTGGTGACCAACATATCATCGGGGATGGCAGCCAATTGCACCACAGTCACCACCGCCGCTCCGGCCGCCACCTGCACCACTGCTGCCACAACGTCAGTCTGCAGCATCCTCCCGAAGGATCAGCCATCCGAGGCTGCCGGACACGGTATGGTGTCTCCATCCACCACAACAGTACCTTCCACCATGGCCAGCACTGACAGCATCTCCGCCGCAGACACCGCCACCTGCACCACCATCAGCACTGCCACATGCACAGCCGATGCCACTCTGTCGAACGTCAGCCACATCCCCAGTGTGCAGCCGTCAGAGTCTGCAGGTGAAGTCCTGGACCCTGGACATGCCATTTAAGACACCACCTCCAGCACTGACACAAACCAGCAATTGGCAGCCTAAGTCACCTCAGGATGGCGTGTGGCTCTGCCTCCATGGAGTATCATGCTACCTGTTCCAGGTACATCGCGTGGCTAAGACACCCAGGAGACAAAGTCAACTGCCACACCCCAGGTGCAGCATCACTGGGCACAAAGCCCCCTCCAGAACCAGTGGAGAAAGGCATCCACTCACCCAGTCCTTGGCAGGATGAAGCACTCTGGGCAGAAAGCCTCCTCCAGAACCAGTGGAGAAAGGCATCCACTCACCCAGTCCTTGGCAGGATGAAGCACTCTCGGCACAAAGCCCCCCTCCAGAACCAGTGGAAAAGGGCATCCATTTGAGAGACTGTGGCTTTGCACTCCCCAGGACCGAGCAGTGGCAGTAAACCCACTTGAGAGACTTGTGAGACTGTGGCTTTGCACTCCCCAGGACCAAGCAGTGGACAAACCATGCACTTGAGAGACTTGTGAGACTGTGGCTTTGCACTCCACAGGACCAACTAGTGGGCATGGAGCCCCCTCGAGGAGCTGTGGCATCATACCATCATCCGGCTGAGGTGCCCCCCCTCCCCATCCCCACGAGTAGGTGCCTGTTTTTTTTTCTACCTGATGCCTCTGAAGTGTTCTCGCTGTTTCGAGGCAGGTGTCATGTGTGGGCTTTTCCCATGCTTTTTGGGACCACTGGTCCACGGACATTTCATGGGACAGTGTACAGACTTGTGTACTTGCTGTAAATATTTTTGTATACTGATTATTTGCTGTTCCCTTGATCTATCTGATTGTTCCAATATTACACTAGTTAAACTCATTTTGTTTTGTCCTTGCGTTTTTCAAGGGGGTGACGGGGTGCATCTGTAATGTTATTGGATATGTGTGTGTGTATGTTGTGGGTGGGGGCGTTGCGTGTCGCGTGTGTGTGTCACTCTCTTTTCCCTCCTCCCCTCCCCTGTGTGCTAGGTGCAGTACTCACCGTTGTTGTCGCCGCCGCCTTCATTCCACTTCGTGGTGTATTATTAGATACAGCATCATGAGTAGGATCCACAATTAGGGCTCCATGGCGTCCTAGTTCTTCCTTGGGTGTCGAGAGGTGGGTGGTTTCCCTTCCAAGTACTGTTTCTGCTGTGCTTTTGATGGCGTTGGTACCTCCTCGGAAAACTGGCAGATTGGTGCCTTGTAATAGTGTGTGCGGTACATTGTCCTCCGCCTGGCTGTTGGCGGTTACCACCGCGGTGTTTGTTGCTACCGCCGTTGCTGTCTGTGTTGGTGGTTTCCCCCTGGTTGTGATCCCATCTTTTTTACCGCCGGCCTGTTGGCGGTATTACCGGCACTTTAACACCGACCGCCACGGTTGTAATGAGGGCCTTTATTTGTTGGAGTGTAGCTCTTTCATATGAAGAGAGAGCAGTTTTGCAAATATGTAGAATAAAAATTAAATCTCTTGTGCAGAATTAAACACATCAACAAGCTGTTAGGAAATTTGTTGTAAAATATATTAGAAGCACTTTAATGAAGTGTAGTTTCTTTAAAAAAGGCTTAGTAGAAACTTTCTGAAATAAATCTGTGTACTTTATTATCTCCTTTCTTCTTGTCAATGTACAGCTAGAAAAACAGAGCACAAAAAAGAAAAGAAACCTTTGCTTTTTTGTCTTTAAACGGCTGCTTTAATTATTTTCTGAACTCCTTTTAGAGGGCCACGGGGCATGTAGGGGCTACTGGGCCCAACCATGGCAGTTGAGGCCTTTTACTCCTGATGTCCTGGGTCCTGAACTACTATGGATCCCACTCAACTAGGCCAAATACCCTTTCTGTTCTTAACTGTCAGTGGTAGCTGTGGTTGAGCTGTCATGGATGCCTCGGGAGGGATGTAGATGCGAATGAGTGTACATGACTCATAACTCAAAATGCAAACAGTTCCAACAATAAATCGTAAAACCAAATTCTTGCATTTATTAAAAAGTACTATTTTATTTAGAATTCTACACCTGCATATTGCCAGATCAGTGCACATCTGAATCCTCATACCTCGCAGAGGGAGTCCTCATGATAGGGCTTCACACTGGGCTGAGTTGTCCCCTCAGTCAGCAGAGAGAGATAAGCAGGCCTTGACACTCAAGTACTTGTCACATTCAGAAGTCTTACAAAGCTTTCCCTTCACACACAGGCTGTCTGGCTGCTTGGCAGATAACACATTTTTGGAGACTAAGCCTCTCCTTCTTACATTCCTTTTCCAAACACCAAATATGGGGTAGTCTCTGGGTCATTTAATTTTTATTTTGAGGGTCCATTTCTTTTGAAGTGGGCACTTCTCCTTTTTCATCTTCCTTCATGAAAGAGGACTGCCACTGTAAGCACGACTCTGAAGCTGAATGTCAACAACACAATTCATGAAAGCAACCAGAGTTCACACCTGGATGTCAGTCACAACGATATGTGCATCAAAAAATTAATCCTAGACCCCTAGCCCTACTATTTATGATTCCCTTATCAGACCCATCTCCCTTTCTGAGATGTTTCCAGGCCCCTTACTTGTGATATCACTGAATCAAAGAGCAGTCTTTTTAAATGTAAAAGGAGTCTCTTCCATTTCCCCCCAGTGTGTTCCCACCCAGTTCACAAGAATGCAGTAATACACAAATCTGTTTTGGGATTCCTCTCCTCCTCGTGTCTTTATGAGGTAGGCCTGGGCTTCCAAAAATTAACTCCATTCCAGAATGTACCATTGTAGACATAAACCGAGATGCACTGTTTAAAAATTCAAGACTCCACTCTACCTATTAGGGGAGGAGTTTTTGTTCCCCGCAAGCATTAGCTTATCTGGAACAATAGTCCTTGCTCACTATTAGGTGACATGCTTCATCATCGGGCCTCGCTCCTCATCAGGCTGGCACTGCTATGCTTGATGGGCCCTTATATAGGACTCTTTGCAGGAGATCTTTTTGAGGAAATTGCTGGTGGTGAGTAGATGTATAAGGGACTGGAAGAAAAAAATTTAAAATGTACTTTGGGTGTCAAAAAAGACGTTCTTTACTCCAACCTGACACCAATGCCAAGATTAAAAACAGAAAAGTGAAAACAGCAAAGTATAATGATCTGGTTCCTTATAAAGTGACAACGTGTATACCTAACACCTCAACTGTTGGTATATGAGTGGAAAAACTGTGTGTGGGTACTTCCTACACTACAGAACCAATGGGAATTTTTTTTTTCCTATAGTCTGGCTTATTCCGAAGAGTGGATAAGTCGGACTGACTGGTCCGCTCCAGGACACAATTGCTTTACTGGAGGAACATCTAGCATCCATGTGACCCCCAATGTCCTTATATACCTGAATCTAGTAGGGTCACTGCATTTTGAAGTACAAAACCCAAAGATTTTAGATGTCAAAAACCTAGTTGACAAGGAGTATCCTTACACTCCTAGTGAGGATTAGGAATTATGTTAGGTCGTGATAAATCACCACTAGATCCCTCAGACTATATATGTGAGAAACTTGTTGACCATTGCTTCCGTAGTGTAGGAAGTACCCACACACAGTTTTCCCAAACCATTATACTCTGCTGTTTCTAGTTTCCTTTGTTTTAATTGTAATGCATCATTTTCATTTGCAAAGGACTTGGAGCCTGATTCGCCAAGGTAACTTCCACTGTTGGGTAATTTGCACTTTTGAGTACGTTTACTACTTTTGGTTAATTACAACTATCCCCGTGTAAGTGACTACTACAAAAAGTAGTAAATACAGCACCACATATGACCAACCACTGGTACCGCAACACTCTCCCACAGAAAATAATAGAGACAGGGAAATAGAGTAAAAACCCATAGTAACAATTCTTAATTAAAATAAATTATTTAAAATTAGAAAAATATATAAATATAGTTGAATGTTAAACAATATATAAAAATTTGTACGTATTTATTATTTAATTGTAAAATATTTTAAAAGCTTATTTTTAATAAAACAGAAAAAAATAATTGTAATTAATTCTATATATCACATAAATAAATATGAATACAAAATAACACATCTTTGGGTTTCAATGTGTCTTTTAATTTAAAGTTAAACTTCACAAAAATTATTTTCATTTAAGATATTTCCAATAATTAAAGGTTTATTTCAAAATTAAGTTAATAGTGCTGTAGCATTTTCTATTTGATTCTACGCTGAGGGGCAAATTTATTAAAGAGTTGCATCACCCTTTTGGCACACAACAGGTCACAAGAGCAATGCAACTCAAGTTATATTTATCAAGCCACACAAGGCCACCTTGCCCAGCCTTGTGTGGCTGGATAAATCTAGAGTAATTCAACGCATCACAAAGCGCTGCCTTGAGTTATTCTTTCCATGGGTTGTGTGGGTGTTGCTACACATTCACCAATGGATCTTGGCACACTCCCAGATTTATTATTACTAGTAGACCTGGGAATGCATCAAAATGCTATGCCTCTTCAGGTGAGGCATAACAAAAAGGAATATCTTTATTTCTCCTAGTTACTCCTCTCTCTATGTGTGATGCATTCTTCCTTTGTCTGCTTTCAAATCGTAATCCCTTTTCTGCTTTTTCTCCTTTATGTCCAACATCAATGTCTATCTTCTTGTACATAAGCTTATCCTGTGCATCTCTCTACCTCCTCTGTGGTTCATCAAGAGAAACCTTCTCTATCTCATTCTTCCTACTTTTCTCACCCCTTTTATAGTCACCGCAGCAGCCCCAGTTGAGAAGTGTGTACTCAATGTGTACTAGTTGAGCATGTGTTTGTGTAACACTCATGATAATCTCCTGTAGTTTGGACCATTTGCTCTTTGATCATTGCCCTTCTGTTCTTTGACCTCTTGCAAGGGCATACAAATGTACTGCCAAGCAACACAGCTCAATTTCTGGGCGTGTACCCAGTGCTTCGATTCTATCCCACAGAACCTGATGGTTCCAGGGCGTATATTTACATTGCATAAAACCATATACGTCTATAATGGCTTCTCTGACATAAATATGTGTTCACTGTGGATTTGTTCCTAGGAAAAGGTGATCAATGGTGTAAATACTTTTTATACATATTATTTAGTTAATTGTTTTACATAACACATAGGCTTATCACCTGTATGGTGAATCATTTGTGTTTCGTCAGGAGCCTAGAATCAATAGACCACTACAAAGTGCATTCAAATACACTTCAGCCTGAATATTCTCTCTGGGCTCTGGTCCAGTGTTTGGTGGCTGTCAGGAGAACCTGACTACTCAAGGATGCAATTTTGCTTATTAAGCGCCTTTTGAATTTAAATGACTCTTTATGTGACAACATGAAATGTTCATTGTGGGTGTTATCAGGGAACTTAAATTAAAAAGTGTACTTTACATTGTGCTTGGAAAGAAGAAATACCAACACTCACCTGCGGCTATCTAATACCATCAGCTACTTGTGGGTATCTAGTACCACCAGTCACTAATGGATATCTAATACCACCAAACACTTGTGGGTACCTAACAAAACCAGGCACATTTGGGTATCTAATACCACCGGCCACTTGTAGGTATCTAATACATTCAGCTACCTGTGGATATCCTGTGCTTCAACCCCCAGGCTAAGTTAAGGCAAATTTCTGATTCAGCCTAAGGGCCTGATTTAGTGTTTGACAAATGGGTTACAAACATGAGGGATACCCCGTCTGCTTCAGTGCAATTGCCATAGAACATGATAAACTTTAAATATGGTGGACAAGCTGTCACCTTTGTGATGGAGTAACCCATCTGCCCAATTCTAAATCAGGCTCACAATCCTGTTAATGGCTGAATCAGGAAGTTGAGTGACGCATTCACTGTATATGTGGTATATTCACACACAGATCTACTCAGGGTGTTTCCACGTACTAACTGGTTAGGTGTAATCTGGCAGACGTTGTTCGCACAAAAAATACTGGAATTGCGAAATTATTCTTGACAATCAATGCAATAGAACCAAATTCCACAGTAGTTCCAAATAGCACAGGGGACACCGTGTAATCCCAGAATACTTCTTCATCCTATAGTTGCCAACAAAATCGCTACAGGTATCAGCAACACCAGTAATACCCCTCAATAAAGAATGGGGGACTGAGTGAGGATTGTGTGTGCCTAATGTCCACGTAGTCAAACACTAAGCCAGTGGAGAAAGTGGTCCAAAAGAATTTTGAGCTACTTTATTACCTTGTTTGAATATGCAAAATTAGAATTTTAAGGTATGGCCAAACACAGTCCAGACAATATTTGATTCTCACAAAGGAGGCAATCCCTACATGATCTCTTCTGATTTAGGAGAACATGATTTACTCCTGTTTATTCTGAATGACAGTTATGTGTTCCCTAACTTCACGTTAAACAAGAATTGCACAGAGAAAAATACAAAGATGAATATACAGACGTACATAATAAGCTCACTGCCTAGCAAAGGAATGTTTCGACTATTGGTCATGTGTACTTTGATAAGAGCAGAAGTAAATTTAATGGTCTTTTAGTTGCATTTGGCTAGGCATATATTTCCTTCTGGAAAATAGGGCAATGCTTGTGGGCCTGATTTGCACATGGCTTGGTCTATCATGTGGTGATATAGTGGGCAAAAGAACAATAGATTGGAAAAATACACAGAGTGATTGCCAGTGGTTAGACTATCAGCATTCCTCCCATCACTTTTTGTGTGTTTGATTGTAATTGTTTATGTCAGCCAGTCATTGTGGGGAATAGTGCAAGGCAGAGTTATCAACTGACTAGATATATTTTTACCCAAGTATAAAGTGATGTTTTATCTTGGCAATAGCCAAGTCACAATCCTTGATGTCCGGGCTTTCAAGAGTCAGGTAGTCAAGATTCTGAGATAAAAAACAGTGGTCAACAGTTTTCAAATGAATGCAGAGGGAGCACTGGTGCTGTCATAGGCTAGCATCCAACAACACACCTGCCCAGAGCACCAAATATCAAGGGCAAGGTAAATAATCACAGAATAAATTAGGTGTAGATCCACTCTTTAGTAAAGTTTGCCTGTCAAGCAAATTTGCAGTTAGAATTCACTTGGTATGCAGTTTTCAAGGAAGGGAGGATTAGACATGAAAGGGCATGATTTTTTTGTTGCGGAAAGGATACCTCGTCATAAAGGCAATGGAGTCCCCTTCCTGCCAACATAATGGTCACTCTGTCCGATTTACATGTGGGCAGACATTTGATGGAACGACATCAGGGACTACACTGTCTTTGTCGTGGTTATACTCCTTGGACAGCCCAATGCAGTAAAGGACCATCTGAGGTTGAGCAACCTAATTTAGATGGGTGGACATACTGGTCACTTTTTACTGCCCATCACCACCAGGAAAACACTTGTGATAAGGGGAAGTGAAAAGTGCAAAATTACCCCCTCACCATAAGAGCTAGCGTCCATGGTGAGGGTGGTACAGATTTTTTTTATTTTCAAAAAGGAAATCGTGCTTTGGGATTTTCTTTTGAAAATAAATAATTGTAACTGTTGCACTGCTCTGTCATGCTTGATGGAGCCATGCAGCAAAGTAACTATACAATGGTGAGAATCACCTTGGTGGAAATTTTTGTCAATTCTTTAAATGCCGCCAGGCTGAAAAACATATCAAAATTTGGCAGTCAGGACCCCAGCCAGGGCACCAGGGAACTTACTCCATCATCCTGGAAGAGGATCAAAATTTAAATCTCTTATGTTATGTTATATTAAATTTTGTAGTACACTAATCACTTGAGAGGGAATCCTGTCACTTTGAGGAGTGTGTAGGTGTGTGGTCCCCAAGGAGCTTCTAAGAACAGGTAGGTCTTCAGCTTCTTGCAGAACTCAAGAAGTAAGAAGGAGGCTCTGATGTGTTGAAAGACGCTGTTCCATCTCCTGAGTGCAATTTAGGAGAATGAGCGACCCCAGTTTTGCTTTTAGTGAGGCAGAGTATAGGTGTCTGGTGAGTCAGTGAAATTATATGCAGCTGTTCAGGTATCTTGGTCAGGTATTTTGTAATACTTTGTATGTGTGCATGAGAAGTTTGAATTGGCTGTGCTTGGTGAACGGGAGCCAATGGACCTTCTTGAGGTGCGGTGTGATGTGGGTGCAATGGGGGAGGTCGAGTATAAGTCTTGCAGTGGTGTTCTGGATAGTCTGGAGTCTGTGGAGGAGTTGTTCGGAGGTACCAGCGTAGAGAGTTGCCATAGTCCTGCCAGCTGGTGATGAGTGCTTGTGTGCCTGTTCATCTTGTGTTCTGAGGCAACCACTTGAAAATCTTTTGTAGCACGCATAGGATGTGAAAGCAGAAGGTACTCACTGTGTTGACATGAGCTGTCAGGCTGAGCTTGTCGTCTAGGATGATCTATAAATTTCTTGCATGGTCTGGGGTCCTAGCTCTGACGGCCACCAGGTGGAGTCTCATGGGCAAATGTTCTTGCGAAGGACCAGTACTTTTGTCTTCTTGGAGTTGAGCTGCAGGCGATGGTTTGCATCCCGTCTGCTACCATGGTCATTCACTTGGTGCTGTTGGTTCTGGTGGTGGTTGTCTTGTCCATCAGGGAGAGGATGAGTTAGGTGTCATCGGTGTAGGACATGATGGTGATGTTGTTTGATTGGGTGATGTTGGCGAGCGATGTCATGTATATGTTTAAAAGGGTGAGGCTGAAGGACGATCTCTGTGGGACTCCGCATACCGATTTCTTTGTCTCTGATGTGAAGGGTGGCAGCATGATCCTTTGGGTTGTTCTTGTGAGGAAGGAACAGATCCATTTGAGAGCGGATCCTTGTATGCCAGTCTCACAGAATCTTCTGATGAAGGTGTTAATCAAGACATTTTTAAAGCCCACAGAGTGGTCGAGCAGGATGAGGGCACCTGTTTCTCCTCTGTCCAGGACAATTTGAATGTCGTTTGTGGCCTTTCTAAATCCTGTTTGAGTGTGGTCTAAAAGATGATGAGGTTCAAGGTGGGTTGTGAGTTACTTGTTGATGACCTTCTCAATCACTTTGGCTGGATAGAGAAGCAGGGAGATGGGTCATAATTGGCTCCACTGATTTTAGATTCTTGGGGAGGGTGTTGCTTTCTGCAAGTTTTCATTCATCTGGCAAAGTGGCAGATTTGATGGTGTTGATGGTGTGCTTCCTAGTTTGGAGAGATAGTGGGAGAATGGGTCCATTGGGGCCCCTGAGTGGATGGTCCTCATGATAGTCGCTGTGTTGTTTCAGGTGAGGGTTGAACATTCGATCAGGTTGGTGGTGGGTAGTTTAGCAATTAATTCTTTGGGGTTGGGTTGGTGTGAGAAGATGCTGTAGATATTTGTGATCTTGCTTTTGGAAGAAGTTGCATAGGTTGTCACAGAGTTGTTGGGAGATACCAATGCTGTTGACAGTGGCTGAGGGTGAGCTGAAATCCTTACGATAAAGAAAATCTTCTTGCCGCTATTGGAGCTTCCTTTGATGAGGTCCACTAGTGCTTTTTTCTTGGAGTCTCTTTTTTTCTGATGATAGTGTCTGAGTGGAGCCTTGTAGGTAGTTCTCTGGATTGTGTCGTGGTTGTCTCTCCATCTCCTTTTCAGCTGTTTAACGTGTCATTTGAGGTCTCAGAGGTTTTCTGTGTCCCAGCTGAGCTGCTTGGTTGATTTACTATGCTTGTTGGGTTTGATGGATGCGAGGGAGCCCGCAAAGTTCTTTATTCAGTTGTTGACATTGTGGATGTCCTTGCCAAGGTCGTCTTACAGGTTAGGTTGATCTGTGCTGAGGGCGATGAGGAAGTCTTCTTCTGTGATTTTGCCCAAGCTGCAGCTTGGAGTGCTGAACCTGGTAGGGGTGCTAACTTGAGGTGTGCTAATTTCGAAGTGGATGATGGAGTGGTTGGTCCATGTGAACAGTGTGATGGAGTTGTATTTGATACTGTCCCATGTGGTGAAAATGGGGTCCAGTGAGTGTCCTGCTGTTTGTTCTGGGACAAGCTGGGTGAATCTGATGTTGCTTAAGATTTCATGAAGTGCTGTGTAGCATTGGTCTTTTCAGTCTTCCAGGTGAAAATTGAGGTCACCAAGAAAAATGTACGCACTTGGTGATGTGGTTGGTAAAGGTGGCTCATGGTCCTGGTGGTTGGGAGGCAAGAGTTCAATCAATCAATCAATCAATCAATCTGGATTTGTGTAGCATGGCTAATCACCTGTGATGGCATGTAGGGGATGGGAGTGCTGCTGTTGGGGGCTCAGCTGAACAGGGAGGTCTTGAGTCCTTTTTTGAATTCCAGAAGGGAGGATGAGGTCCAGATGTGAAGTGGGAGGTTGTTGAAGGACTTTGCGGTTAGGTAGGTAATGGAACTTCCCCTACACGTACTCTGGCAGGTGCAGGGGGTGTGGGTGAGACAGAGGGTGGCCGAGCGCGGGTGTCTGGAAGGAAAGTGAAAGTTCAGTCTGTAGTTGATGTATGCTGGTCCCTGGTTGTGAAGGGCCTTAAAGGTGTGGATCAACGTCTTGAAAAGGCATCTCTCTGTACAGGGAGCAAGAAGAGTGTCTTAAGGTGGAGGGTGATGTGGCCCCATCAAGGGAGGTCCGGTATGAGGCCGGCTGCTGAGTGCTGTATAGTTTACAGTCTCTTGAGGAGGTGCGAAGTGATTCCTATGTAGAGTGAGTTACTGTAGTCCAGTCAGCTGGTGGCACGGGCTTGTTTGATGGTCTATCTGGTGTCAATGGGGAGCCATTTGAAGATCTTGTGGAGCATGAGGAAGCAGGCAGATGAAACTGCGTTGATCTATCTTTTCATGGTGAGCCTATTGTCCAGGATGATGGCAAGGTTGCGGGCGTAGTCGGTCGGAGTTGGTGAGGTTTCTAGTTCAGGAGGCCACTAGGCGTCGTTTCACGGGGAGGTGTTGCATCAGCACATCTGTCTTGTCTGTGTTGAGTTTAAGGCAGTTGTTTCTCATCCAGTCTGTGATGCTTGTCATGCATCTGTGGAAGTTGGTCAGCTTAGTGTAGGGGTCTTCTGACAGCAAGAGGTTGTGCTGGGTATTGTCTGCATAGGATATGATGTTCAGTCAATGAGAACTGACAAAGTTGGCCAAAGGAGTCAGGGTAGGAGTGAATAACAAACCAGGAGGGATGCCACAGATGGTGTTCTTGGGTTCTGAGGTGACGGGAGGGAGGCAGATTCTCTGGGTTCGTTGAGTGAGGAAGGTGGCGATCCACTTGAAAAGTTGTGGAGTCTTTTGATCAGAGTGTGGTGTGATACTGTGTCAAACGCTGCTGAGAGATTGAGAGGGATCAGGGCCACTTCTTTTCCTTTGTCCAGGAGGGATCTGATGTTGTATGTGGCAGAAATCAGGGTGGTTTCAGTGCTGTGGTTGGGGCAGAATCCAAACTAAGAAGAGTCCAGAAGGTTGTTCTCCAGGTATTCAATGAGTTGACGGTTGATGGCCTTCTTGAGGATTTTGGTGGGAAAGGGCAGCAGAGAGATGGTGCAGTAGTTCTTGAGTTTTTAGGGTCTGCAGAAGGTTTCTTGTATAGGCGCTTGACGTCTGCATGTTTCCTTTTCTTGCAGGGAAGGAGGCTGTGGTGATTGATGTGTTGACAATGTCAGTGAGCAGACAGCTGATTGTATTACTCCCGAGGTTGACGATGTGGTGGGGGCAGGGGTCCTTGGGGGCTCTAGAGTGGACAGAGTTCATAATGACTGTGGTGTCTTGCTTGGTGGGATGGTCCCAGGTAGTGAACAGTTGGTTCTGTTCCTCATTCACAGGGGTGAGTTGGCTGAGGATGTTGGTGGGTTGGGGTTTGAAGTTTCTGTAAATGGTGGAGATCTTGACATTGAAGAAGTCCGCCAGGGTGTCGCATAGATCCTAGGAAGGGGTGAGGACTTTTTTGGTGGCTGAGGGGCTGAGAACTCCCTGACGATGTTGAAGAGTTGCTTGCTTTCGTTGGTTTAACTTGCTTTGATGCAGTCGGCCAGGGTACCTTTTTTTCAGGAGTTGGTGGTACTGGTTGAAGGCTGTTTTGAATGTGGGTCGGTCCGTGGGTGTCCTGCTGGTAAGCCATCTCCTTTTGAGTCATTTGCAGGTGTGTTTCATGGTTTTTAGTTCCATAGTGTACCAGCTGGCTTGCTTGAAGGACCTGCTGAGCTTTGTGGGTTTCTTGAGGGTGACTCTGTCAGCACAGTCTGTCACCCAGATGGAGAAGTTCTTAACCGTCTGTTCGAGGTTAATGGCAGTGTGAGGATAGGAGGTGTTGAGGACTTCAGCTATTGGGTCTCTGAGACCTAATTCCAGCTGTGGTGTGATGTGCTTGGTGGGTTTGGGGCAGTGCTGTGGGTTCCCAAGATGGCGAAGTGGGCGAAGGCATGGTCTGTCCAGATGAGCTCGGTGACATGACTGTTCTTAACTCTGCTACTGGCTATGAAGATGGGGTTGAGTATGTGTCCTGCATGTGTGTGGGGTTGGTTACAAGTTGGGTGAGGTTGATGTTGCTCATTTGAGAAGGTTGCCGATGTTGGTGTCGTCGATGTGAAAATGAAGGTCACAGAGGAAGTTGATGGCAAGTGGAGTCGTTGGCAAGTGGAGTCGATGGTAAGTGGCGCGATGAATTCAGAAATGGCATTGTACAAGATGGAGCAAGGTCCTAGAGGTCTGTAGGTGTGGGTGCCTCTGACAGTGGTTTTGCTGTTGGTTCATAGTTGGAAGTTAAGGTGTTCCATGATAGAGGTGACATTGTCTGCGGTGGTGGTGCAGTAAATGGTTTCATTGTCGATGATGACGCTTCCACCTCCTTGCTTGTTGATGCAGTCTCAGTGTGTAATCTTGTAACAGTCGGGTGTACCTAGGAAATGTCAGGCACAGACCAGGTGCAGAGACATGCCTCGGTGCGGAAAATAACATTGGGGGTGAGAGGGGTAATGGTGTCCCAAGTCTCAGTAGCTTGCTTGCAGAGAGATTGTGAGTTGAGTTGGAGGAAGTGGAGATAGCCTGGGGTGTTAGTGGTATGCATAGAGAGGTTGCCATGCATGCTGGTGCTTCAATGTTGCAAGATAAGAAGCAATGTTGGCAGGTGAATGGTCTGACCCTGGATCAGGGGGAAGTGCAGCAACAATTGTTGCTGCAGTGTCCTTGGTCCAGTGTTTGGAGTTCGCGGTGGTGTATCTTAAAGTGGTGGCAGAGTCAGGGTTTCTGGTGCTGGGTGAGGTCCAGATGCAGACGGGCGCTGACAGCCTTGAACTGCGATCTCTATAAGTAGTCATGGGAGTGGAAGGGACTGGCAAGGAGACAAGAAGCAGGAGGGAAGGTGCAGGCAAAAACAGAAGGAGCATTGCAATACAACATGACAATAACAACAGTAAGCACAACAGAAATTGAAAAACTAACAACAGCAGAAATACAAAACACAAAGGTGAAAGAGAAGGGCTTTGAGGCAGAGTCAAGTCACAATGAGCGATCTGCACATCAGGGGAGAGCATGTTCCTATTAAAGGTCTCCTTGACATCGTGCACAGTTTTCTTGAAGTTCAGGCAAAGCACAACTACTGGCTGGATGAGGCCTTTATTTGTCTGTCTTTGAAAGTACTAATCGGAATCCCAAACATCCAAATCACAGGTTTGAAAACTCTTCCATGCATTGCAAGGTGAATCTTCCTAGGCTTTCTGGTGGTCCCCCAGGATGCTTTATCTTAATACAGCCCCTAGAAAAAGTGCCCTGATGGTGTAAAGGGCATGTGTGTCAATTTTGTGTGGCCCCAGGGCACTTTGTATTACAGAATGGGCCATAGAAGCTTGTGTAACCCTTTCTGTAATACTGATAGTGCTGGTGCATTTGTAATGTCAGCGCTATCTTTAAAGGACATTCCCTCATTTACGTGGTGGCATAGACTTATGCAAATGAGAGAATCTCTTTGCCTTTGCACCCATGCCATATTATGGATGTGGGCACAAAGGCAAAGAAGCCATCAGGAGGTGCAGTGCCACACAAAGGCAGCTCAGTCAGTATGACCAGTGAGGGCAGCCCTCTGGAGGGGGACAAAGGGGGTCCCAAAGACACCCCCAGAAATTCCCTTTCAAGCGGGTGCAGTCACTCACTGCACGCATATGCAGGGGGATCTCTGTCCCTTCTGAAGCTGCAGGCGGGTGCCACCTGCACACTGAAACCAAACAGAGTGCCAGATGAAAGCATCTACTCCGTACTTCACTGAATGGGCTGATACCAGGACTTCCCAGAATTTGCTGCTGATGATGAGATGAGATTTCTTTATGATTCCCTCTGCATATTGTACTCCAACATTTTGTCGTTGTATGACGACCTGGTCTTTGGGTCCTATTGTATGGTGACCTTGACACTGTGGGCCAATGTACAATAAACTAGAAGTCTGAGTGCATTTTAGCATGTTGTCATGAGTGTGCATGTGTACAATTCTAACACTGCCTGTGTATTGTACAATTCTAAAGCAGGACTGTTGTGCTCCATGGATAACAGAACTTTGCAGATCTCATACCTTGCACAGAGGTTGCAGACACCACGACAAGGAGAAGAAAATAATCATGACTACTATATAATAAATGTATACAAATATTGTGCAATGTTAGTTCCTGTCAACTGATTTTGGCAAGCTTAGCTGGAGGCTTGTTTCTTTCTGTTTAGGTTGCATGTATTTGCTGGGACCTGGGGATGCCAATGATAGAGGTAACAAGCATTGGTAAAACCACAATGTCTCAGCAGTGAAATCTATCAGCTTTGCCAATGTTTTTGTTGGCTCAGAGAGCAGCCATGAATTTATTGCTGTAACAAAGGGAAAAAGCAGAATCCTGCAAAAGTTTAGCTAAAGAGGTAAGGGGAGTCTGGAGGTGGGCTAAAGTGGCGTGAGGTGGAATCACAGCCTTGGTATTCAACATCCCCCGACCTTTGGGTAGTGCTGGCTGTGGGCTTCTGAGCAAAACCTCACGCCCGATGCTTATTGTTTTAAAAAATCAAGTACTCGTCGAGTAGGAGACTCTTAACTTCCAAACAAACTTCAAAATATATATATTTGAAACTTAATTGGACTGCATTAAAAAAGTCTACTGTATTAATAGGCAAACACAAACATGGTGGACCGTTGACCCAAGCAGATCACCATCCCTCTGATGGCCACAGAATACCGTGGAAAGAAACATTATTCAATCAGAGCACTGGGAGACCAAAATACTCCTGGGCAAGATAAACACTAGAATGAGAGGGAAAGCCTTCATATCAAGAGCAAGGAAATAGACAACGGAGCCCGTCCAATCATGAACAATGCCCAAAGGTCTCCTCTAATTCTCCTAACATAGTGAAAACAATAAGTCTTGCCAACAGACAGATAAATCTGTTCTTAGCGGAACCTCAAAAATATTACCTATGCAAGTCCGATGGGTGTACTTTATGCAGGGGGCCACAAAGTCAGCGGTTGTGCTGGCTTGTTGGAGAGCTACAAGTTGGTAGCAGCAAGTGTTGAATATAGTGACAGACCAGTAATTCCTTTCTCTGCTTCTCAGGTTAGTGCACATGGTTTCTCTTCCTTCTTTAGTAGTACATTGCATTTCAGTTTGTGGTTGGTCCTAGTCTATTCTTCCCCAAGCCATCTAAGCTAAATCTAAGAGGAATTAACCACAAGAATCCCAGTTGGCAAGTTCTGAAGGCCTTTAGGGAAGAATTACCTCATTATTTTGAAAAAGGTATACCTCTTGCTCCCTCCTTCTTCTGGACCTTTCATCAGCATTTAACACTTGTGAACACAATGCTCTCCTCAACTGTCGGGCAACTTCTGTAGCATAAGTTTAATTTAGGGGTCACACGTGGTCACTGCTGCGAACCTTGGCTTCCCCTTGCAAACCCTGGCATCAGAGATGGCAAAATCAGTGCCAAAAACAGAAGGCAAACAGTGTCTTGTTGCGGACTATCTACTTTCTGCAAGTTTCACTGGGACAGGAACATGACCTTCAGCTCTGTAAAATAAATAAATTCAGCAGTGCAAAGTGTGCTGTTATGATTATTCTAACAAAACAAGAAATACAAATTAAATAAGTTGTCAATGTTCAATATTATGAATTCATGAAAATAGATCCTTTTAAATAGAAAACTTTACCTCTGATTTCTGCATTACAGCCAGAGCCTTAGAAATGAAAATATATCTGAGGCCCTGATTACAAGTTTCACTGGAGGAAATGTCCACCCTATAAAAACCTGATTCTCTGGGATTTAGAATGTACAGGGTGCAATAAATTGGGAGACTCCTTCGTAATGGCAGCAGAGGGTTGCCTCCCTGGTCAGTCAGGCAGTGAGAAATGAACAATAATAAAATCATTTTATTATCATTTAATTTGTCACTGTCTGAAAGCACGTCTCGGGGGCTGTGGGGCCGGGTCATAGGGATGGGGATTGGTGGGCACTGTAAAGTGCGCATGTCGGTTTGACTGGCTGTTTTAGGACGGCCAAACCGACATTAACACTTACATTTCTCCAATCCAGCTGTGCTGCACAGCTGGGTTGGAAAAATGACACAGGCTTCCTGTGCCTGAGCGAACGTCAAACCAGCCCGCTCAGGCCAATCCCAGTGCTGCTCTTATGCTTGCTTAAGCTTGAGAGCAAAGTCTGGATTGGGAGTTTGTCCCCAGTAACTGCCAGGAAGAGAGAAGCGATGAAGGTGGCAGGGAGTGGCAGGCAGGTACAGTACAGTAAATACCACCCTTGATCGGTGGCAGCTGCCACTGCTTGTGCTATTCCAAGATTTTAGGGAAAAGTGTGGATTTTGGTGCTTATGGCACCACAATTTGCATCCCATGATAAATACTGTGTGGCTCTTTTCCCTGTTATATTCTAGCAGGGTTGACCTGCCAAACCTTAATGAAGGATGTGGACTTTACTGCACCTGCTAATTACTGGGTGTGATAAGCTCTGCACACCTCATAATTCTGACTCCTGTGCAAATAAGTGTTTACACGAGCATATTAAAACTCTGACCCACTTATAATCAGGGCTAACAATGCTTACAATAAAGATAAAAATAGAGAATAATGTGTGTCAATAATGATGCTCATGTTCAATATATGGCCCAGAACGATTAATACAGGTGGACATAACTCCTAAAGTTTGTTAAATAAAAGTCTTTATTTTTGCGTCTTTTTTAAAGTCACACCAAGCAGGGCAAATAGGACCCCTTTTACTCCAGCATCACTGATGGTTTATGCATATTACTCAAACAGCTTTTGCATGGCAGCAATCAGAAGTCTGCTTATTATACATACTGTATGCACGTGAAACTCCAATCTGAAACTCCTTAGTGTATGTTGCACTGCTTATCACAGGTACATCATAGGATGCTCTAAAACTGGCTGACATAAACTAAACGTTATGCACTATGGCTTCGAGAATCCATCCACTTTTGTTAAACTTGTCAGAACCTCTGGTTCATGACCAAACATTTGGAGAAATGTTGTAACTTATGAATCCAGAGGAAGCAACCAGCCAGAGAGGATCCCCAGGCGATTCTGGCCAAGTGTTAACCCTGGGCTGACCTCTCCACCCCTCCATGACGAGGCCTGTAGATGGAATCCCGAGGATCCCCCTGACTGCAACTGCCCAGGATGAAGATGTCCGACACCTGGGGAAGCACTGCACCCACAGCCCCCAGACTAGGGAGAAATCGACCACCAGTGCACCAGTGACCAACAGGCGGCCGTCTTCCCTACCCAGTCGTTGGTTTGCCTGAGAAGCCCCCCTGTGCCTTGCCTGCAGCACCTAAGTGACCCCCGGGTCTTCCCATTGAGTTCCATAGTGAACCTGATGCTCTGTTTGCACCCTGCATCCGGCCGCCCAAGTGCCGCTGAGGGTGCGTGTTTGGTGCCTACTTGGGAGCTCTCCAGTGTTCCTCTAAACCCCACTGGTCTGCCCTGCGACAACACAGATACTTACCTGCAAGCAGAGGAACCGGAGTACTCCCTGTCTCCATAGGCACCTATGTTATTTTGGCTCCTGTTTGACCTCTGCACCCACCTGCCCTGTGTTGCTGGTGCTGGGTGTTTGGGGTTATCTTGAACCCCCAACGGTGGGCTACCTATGCCCCAGAGACTGTACCCTTAGGTTTGTCACTCACCTCAAAAACTGCACTTTACTTACTTCCAGGACCTGTTGAAAATTGCAGTGTCCATTTTAAAAATAGCTTTTTACCATTTCAAAGAAAACTGTGTACATTGTTGATTCCATTCGAAGTTCTAAGTATTACTATGCAAAGTACCTTTCATTTAATGTACTTACCTGCTAAATGAATCTTGTGGTTCTAGAAATAAATTAAGAAAGAATATTTTTCTACTTAAAAACCTATTGGTCTGGAGTTAAGTCATTGAGTGTGTGTTTTCACTTATTGCTGTGTGTTCAACAAATGCTTAACACTACCCTCTTATAAGCCTAACTGCTCGACCACACTACCACAAATAGAGCATTAGTATTATTTACTATTGCCTCTGTCAAGCCTCTTTGGGAACCCATGGACTCTGTGCACACTATGGCGCTCATTACAACCTTGGTGGTAAATGCTGCCTACCGCCGTGCTGACGGCCGCCAACACACTGTGACCACGGCGGTATACCTCTACGGGTAATATGACCCACACAGAGAAATCCACCACTATACAGACACCCACACAAGTCCGCCAGACCAAAGGTCAGTGATAAACTGGCGGTACTAAAACCCACACCGTTACACCAGCAGGAAGACACCCACTGTATCAGGACCCACGAATCACCGCAGCGGTCTTTGAACCGCGGTAAAGCATTTGTAGTACACACCGCTGCGCTCATAATACACACACACTTACAAAACTCCACCACATTGGACAATTAAAACTACACACACCCACCACACCCACACCACTATAAAAAACACACCCACATTACCCACAACCCTTTCAATGAAAAGAAAGATAGCAAACAGAGGGAGACAAGCCAGCAGCACCCACTCAATCTGAGCCACAGAACACCATCACCCATACACCATCCACGCACCTCACAGCACACACCCCAACACATCACTCCACACATCCTCACACATACCACTCACACCACATCCATGGCACCCCAAAGACACCCCAGGTTTTCAGAGGAGGATCTAAGGGTCATGGTGGAGGAAATCATCCTGGTAGAGCCACAGCTATTCTGATCACAGGTGCAGCAGACATCCATTTTAAGGAAGATGGAGCTATGGCGGAGAGTAGTGGACAGGGTAAACGCCGTGGGACAGCACCCCAGAACAAGGGATGACATCAGGAAGAGGTGGAACAACCTATGGGACAAGGTGTGTTCTGTGGTTGCACGCCACCAGGTAGCCATACAGAGGACTGGCGGTGGACCCCCACATCCCCCCCACAACTAACAACATGGGAGGAACAAGTCTTGGTAATAATGCATCCTGAGGGCCTCGCAGGAGTAGCAGGAGGACTGGACTCTGGTTAGTCAAATCTTTACTACTACATCCCCCACCCTACCTGCATGCCATGACAAACTCCTACCCCTACCCTCACCCCATCACTCCACCAACTCACAAATACCCCACTATCACAACCCACCCACCCCGATACTAAGCCCTGCATGTAATACCTATGCATGGACACCCATCACAGACCTGCATGGACACCCATCACTAAAGCATGCCCATTAGTGAGAATCACCTAGCCCATGAAATCACTACGCACACAAGGCAAAGCTGACAGGGCTATCACAACTATACAGGGAAACACACCCATGCACAAGATGGCACACGCAGATACAACAACTCTGCATTTACATCCCCTCAGGACCCCCACTCAACGTCACTGAGGAGGAGGTGCCTCCAACATCCAGTCCCCCCACAGAAGAGGCCCACAGTGATGACAGCATCTATACACGCCTGGATCACGATGATCAACCTGGCCCATCAGGGACCTCTGGACAGCCGGGTACCCAGGCACAGTCCCATACCACCAGAGAGCCTCCCCCTCAGGAAACACCAGCACAGCACCCACCCAGCGGGCCCAGTTTTGGTCAGACTGCTCTTTTTTCGCTACCGTTTCTTTTTGATGCACACATCATATCGAGCACTGGCACACCAACGGGCCCCTGACACTAGCCACAGTGAAGAACAGCCCTCCACCTCCGCCAGCTAGTGGACAGGAGACCCGCCACTGGAACAACAGTCCACCAGAACCCCACCCCCTGCAGAAGGAGAACCACCCCGCAAACGGTCCCTGCTATCCAGGCAGAAGCCAGAGAACATTGCCAAGACCCCCACCAGGAAATAAGACTCTCCTGATTGTCACCCTTGTGTCCCACTCTGTTACCCTGTCCACCTTGAACTGCCATTGCTCCCCTTCCTATACCCCATTGGACAATGCACCTGTGATACAAAGAGATTGGACCCGAACTGGATATTCCTCCACCATCACCCAAGCCCATTGCACATCCCCCTCAACCTATTAGCACTTAAATAAACACCCTTGGAACAAATACAAGTCTGGAGTCTGTCAATTGATTGAAATATGTATGAGTTCAACAATCTGTAAGCATTGCAATTCATATGTACAGTTATATATACATTGGTATGACCTGTAGTGGGCAGCAGTAAACACATCAGGATCCAGAGTGGTGCACAGAGATCTCAAAATAGAGATGCCCAAGGGTACAGTAAATGGCCACAGACATAGCAAAATCATTCAGCCATGTCCAAATCCAACACAAAACTGCAATGTAAAATGATGTTACAGTGTCCTACCTGTGTGTCACTGGAAGTACTGCTGTATGAGAGAACATCTGTTGTCCACATCTTCATCCTCTGCCTCTGTAGGAGGCTGGCTTATAGTGGGTACCTGATGGTGCTTACACCTTGTGCCAGGTCCAGTTATCCCTTATTAGTAGATTAGCAGCTTAGGCTGATAGAGGTAGCCATAGCAGAGCAGCTTAGGCTGAAGTAAGAGACATGCAAAGCTCCTACTATACCACTTATATAATATAGCACTATATCATAAGAATCACAATACTCAGAGTTACTAAAAATAAAGGTACTTTATTTTAGTGACAATGTGCCAAAAATATCTCAGAGGATATACTCCCTTAGGAGGTAAGTAAAATACACAAAATATACACACAAACCAAAATAAGGTAAGTAAACAGTTAGAAAAGTAGTGTAAACACTGTAGAACACTGTAGAATACAATAGGATGCAATAGGCCTAGGGGCAACACAAACCATATACTAAGAAAGTGGAATGCGAACCACTTAGGGACCCCAGGCCTAGTGTAGTGTGTAGAGGGTTGCTGGGAGTGTAAAAAAACACTAAGGGTGTCCAAGATATCCCACCCCAAGACCCTGAAAAGTAGGAGTAAAGTTCCTCTACTGCCCCAGAAACACACTAAGTCGTGATAGGAGATTCTGCAAAGACCACAACTAACTGCAAAGCACTGAAGACAGATTCCTGGACCTGAGGACCTGCAAAGGAAGGGGACCATGTCCTAGAGTCACAAAAGTGTCCGGGGGGGCAGGAGCCCACTAAACCCCGGATGAAGATGCAAAATGGCTGCCTCCGGGTGAAAGAAGCTGAAGATTCTGCAACAACGGAAGATGCCAGGAACTTCTCCTTTGCACAGAAGATGTCCCACGGAATGCTGGAGGAAGCAGAGTTATTTTAATGCAGAAAGACTGTAAGCAAGGCTTGCTAGCTGCAAAGGTTGCAGTTGAAGAAAATGGGTGATACCCGGGCCCAGGAAGGACCAGGAGGTCACACCTTGGAGGAGGAGACAGAGGGGGCGCGCAGCAACACAGAGAGCCCATGCAGAAGCGGGCAGCACCCGCAGAAGTACTTGAACATGGGTTCAAGATAACTGAGCACAGCAGTTGTCTCAACACTACAAAGGAGGGTCCCACGAAGCTGGTGGTCAACTCAGCGAGTTGAGCAATGCAGGACGGAGCGTGGGGAGGCAAGGACTTACCTCCACCAAATTTGGACAGATGGACCACTGGACTGTCGGGGTCACTTGGATCCAGCTCCTGTGCTCCAGGGCCCACGCTCGTCAAGATGAGAGGGGACCCAGAGGACCGGTGAAGCAGAAGTTTGGTGCCTGTGTTAGCAGGGGGAAGATTCCGTTGACCCACAGGAGATTTCTTCTTGGCTTCCAGTGCAAGGTGAAGGCAGACAGCACCAGAGCATGCACCACCAGGAAACAGTCGAGAAAGCTGGCAGGATTAGGCGCTACAATGTCGCTGGTAGTCTTCTTGCTACTTTGTTGCAGTTTTGCAGGCATCCTGGAGCAGTCAGAGGTCGATCCTTGGCAGAAGTCAAAGAGGGAGATGCAGAGGAGCTCTGGTGAGCTCTTGCATTCGTTATCTGAAGAGAAGTCCACAGGAGAGACCCTAAATAGCCCTCAGAGGAAGATTGGCCACCTAGTCAGGTAAGCACCTATCAGGAGGGGTCTCTTACGTCACCTGCTGGCACTGGCCACTCAGAGGCCTCAATTGTGCCTTCACACTGCCGCATTCAAGATGGCAGAGGTCTGGGACACACTGGAGGAGCTCTGGGCACCACCCCTGGGGTGATGATGGACAGGGGAGTGGTCACTCCTCTTTCCTTTGTCCAGTTACGCACCAGAGCAAGGGCCGGGGGATACCTGAACCAGTGTAGACTGGCGTATGCAAGGAGGGCACCATCTGTGCCCTTCAAAGCATTTCCAGAGGCTGGGGGAGGCTACTCCTCCCCAGCCCTTAACACCTATTTCCAAAGGGAGAGGGTGTAACACCCTCTCTCACAGGAAATCCTTTGTTCTGCCTTCCTGGGACTGGGCTGCCCAGACCCCAGGAGGGCAGAAGCCTGTCTGTGGGTTGGCAGCAGCAGTAGCTGCAGTGAAAACCCCAGAGAGCTAATTTGGCAGTACTCCGGGTCCATGCTGGGGCCCCGGGGATGCATGGGAATGGCACCCAATACCAGGTTTGGCATGGGGGGACAATTCCATGATCTTAGACATGTTACATGGCCATATTCGGAGTTACCATTGTGAAGCTACATACAGGTATTAACCTATATGTAATGCACACGTGTAATGGTGTCCCCGCGCTCACAAAGTCCGGAGAAATTGTCCTGAACTATGTGGGGCACCTTGGCTTGTGCCAGGGTGCCCTCACACTTAGTAACTTTGCACCTAACCTTCACTAAGTGAGGGTTAGACATATAGATGACTTATAAGTTACTTAAGTGCAGTGTAAAATGGGTGGCAAAAGAAATGCTGCAGCCCATAGGGATCTCCTGGAACCCCAATACCCTGGGTACTTAGGTACCATATACTAGGGAATTACAAGGGTGTTCCAATTAGAATTGGTAACAATGGTCACTAGCCTGCAGTGACAATTTTAAAAGCAGAGAGAGCATAAGCACTGAGGTTCTGGTCAGCAGAGCCCAAGTGACACAGTTAGGCAACACACAGGGAACACATTCAGGCTACAACTATGAGCACTGGGGTCCTGGCTAGCAGGATCCCAGTGAGACAGGCAAAAAAAAACTGACACACAAGTAAAAAATGGGGGTAACATGCCAGGCAAGATGGTACTTTCCTACAGCCCCCTCTTCCTCACTGTGCACAGGCTCCACCGCTGCCATAAGACCATCTCCAGGCTCATCCCCCTACTGAAAAGGCACCTGGTGTCTCAAGGCCAGGTTGTGCAACATGCAACATGCAACAATGATCTGGCACACTTTCTTTGGTGAGTAGTACAAGGATCCACCAGTCAGATGGAAGGACCTGAACCTGGCCTTCAGTAGGCCTAAGGTTCTTTCAATTATTCCCTTTGTTCACCCATGTGCCTCATTGTAACGTTCCTCTGCCCTTGTCCTGGCATTCCTCACTGGGGTCAGTAGCCATGAGAGGTTGGGGTAACCAGAGTCACCTGCAAATATCGAGGGATACCTGTTAGCCAGACACTCACCCTTAGGGACAACCCCATACCCATACATCAATATATACTGAGTGGGGACCTTGGGCTCACCTATTAGCCACACCCGGTGCCTCTGGAGTTCAGCCATCACATATGGGATGCTGCTATTCCTGAAGATAAACACAGAGCCAAGATACTTGTCATTCACATGGGAGATGTACTGGTCCGCCAAACACACCAGCTCCACATTCATAGAGTGATAGCTTTTTCTATTCCTAAACACTTGTTCATTTCTCCGGGCAGGGACAAATGCTACATGGGTACCATCAATGGCACCAATTATGCTGGGGATATGTCGCAGGGCATAAAAGTCAGCCTTCACTGTGGTCAAATCCTCCACCTGGGGGAATACGATGTAGCTGTGCATGTGTTTCAGCAGGGCGGTCAACACCCTGGTCAACACGCTGGAGAACATTGGCTGAGACATCCTTGATGCCATGGCCACTGTTGTTTGGAAGGAACCACTTGCCAAGAAATGGAGCACTGACAGGACCTGCACTTGAGGGGGGATCCCTGTGGGCTGGCGGAAAGCTGAAATCAGGTCTGGCTCCAATTGGGCACACAGTTATTGGATGGTGGCCCGATCAAGTCTGTGGTTTAGGATAATGTGTCTGTCCTCCATTGTCGCCAGGTCCACCAGGGGTCTGTACACTGGAGGATGTCTCGATCTCATATTCATCCTCAGCGGTTGAAGACTAAGGAGGAAAACGGTGAGCAGAGGGTCATATTCACACATCTATTGTAATAATGATGCATATGTTCATTTACAGAACCAGTATGTGAATCCGAGAGTCAGTTGATGTGCCAATGTCTGCTGTGACGCAGTTAGGTGCCATGGCCTGTGCCCCCCTGAAATGGCAGCTGCCTGACATGTGAGGAGAGACAAGTGGAAATGAGTTAATTCAGCTGGCGTTGTGCGCCGTTGCGGTCGGCGGCCAATGACCGCCACACAACTTCGCATTGGTTAACATTAGGCCCTATGGGTTCCACAAGCCAATAGTGATGTACGCCCGTGGTGACAGTACGCACCGCTGCGGACGTGACTGGCATTTTCTATCTGTTCACTCACTTGCTACCTGACCTCCAACAGGAGAGGACCTACACTGCAATAGCTGCTGTGACCTCGGTCTGGAAGCGACAATGGCTCCGTTGTCTGGGGAAAGGGCCCCTGCCTTCACTTCAGAGGAGTTGGAGAGACTGGTGGATGGGGTCCTACCCCAGTACACTTTACTCTATGGTCCTCCAGAAAGTACACTGTGAGCATGATGAGTGAGCCATGAATGTATGGAGTGCTATGTCTGTAAGCCACGTGTATGGGGGGCTGAGGTGTCCTGGGTAGAGTGCTGCATGTATGTGTGGAAGGGGATGGGAGGGATATGGTGGGCCATGAGTATGACAGTCCGGATGGTATGACTAATACCTTTTCTGCTGTCTTTTTCCTGCAGGTCAGCGCCCATCAGAAAAAGGGTATTTGGCGTGCCATCGCCAAGGAGGTGCGGACCCTGGGGGTCTTTGACAGGCGGAGCACCTACTGCCACAAACGGTGGGAGGACCTGCACAGCTGGGCAAGGAAGACAGCGGAGGCCCAGCTGGGGCTGGCCTCCTAACGAGTGAGGGGTACCGTCGTACCCTGACCCCCCTTATATTCCGCATCCTGGAGGTGGCCTATCTGGAGTTGGATGGGCACTTGACGGCATCACAGCAGCCCCTCAGCTCCTTTTTGGTGCCCCCTCACCCAGGAGGGTGGGCATCTCCTCTTCGCCTCAGGCACCTCAGGCCCTCCCCCAGTCAACCCTGCTACTCTCAGTGAGGAGGCTATTGACCTCCTGAGATCCCACCCTGTTGGGCAGTCATCCATACTGAATGCCCTCCAGGGTGTCGAGAGGTATTTGCAACAAACAAATGCATACCTGGAGGGCATTCACTCTGGTGTGGCGGCCCAACAGAGAGCATTTCAGGCTCTGGCCTCCGCACTGATGGCAGCCATTGTCCCTGTATCCAACCTCCCCCCTCCAACTTCCTCTACCTAGTCCCAATCTCCTCAACCCCAGCCTATCCCAAGCATACCTTCAGACCAGCATTCACCCAAATCAAAACACAGACGTGGCTCAGGCAAACACAAGCACCACACTTCATCTCATAGGCACCATCCCCATGCAGACACACCAACATCCACTGCCTCCACTGTGACCCCTCCTCTTCGTCATCCACCTCCCTCCCAGTAGCATCTCCACTCACACCTCCATGCACCACATCCTCATCCACTACTTCCATCACCAGCACGCCCATCGCCTACACACCCATCACTGGCAGTCACCACCCCCACATCCATGCACACGTCCCCTGTGTCCTCTTCCACTGTGTCTTTGACCCCTCCTCCCAAAGTACACAAGCACACACCCACCCAACAGCCATCCACCTCACAACAGCATCCAGCTCATGCACCTGCACCCAAACACAGCAGACTGACACCTCCTACAACCACTCCCTCTTGCTCCACTCCCAAACCTTCACTCTCTTCCCACCCCAGTGTCCCTAAGATGCTCTTCCTAGAAAACATTGACCTCTTCCCTACCCCTCCCCTCCCCGTCCTTCACCTCGGGCCAGGGTGGCCAAAACCCAGCCTAGCACCTCAGCCACGAAATCCACATGCGCTGTGGTATCTGCAGCTGTCAAAGGCTCAAAGGGGGCACCCGTAAACCCAGCCAGTGTGCCGCCAACACCTGCCAAGGGCAAGAACATTCCGCCACCTGGCAAGGTGAAGAAGGGGACAACATCCAGCAAGGGGAAGGAGCCACAACCACCAGGCAAGGCCACCTCAAAGACTCCAGCTGCCAGACCAAAGGTGACACCACAATCTGCCAATGGCAGGAAGAGGCACAAAACACCAGCCAAGCCACTAGCACAGCACAACCAGCACAACCGCCAGCACCGGCACCTGCACCGCGGCCAGCACCGCCACCTGCACCGCCGCAAACCCCACCGCAACCATCGCCGCAAGCACCACCACCTGCACCACCACCTGCACCACTACTGTCAGCAGCAGAAGCTCCAGTGGGCAGCCATCCGAGGCTGCAGGAGAAGGGCTGGGGCCTCCCACCACAACTGGCAGCACCAGCACCTGCACCCAGGCCTGCACCGAGTCCTGCACCGCCACCTGCACCCCCGCTAGCACCTCCACCTGCACCACTACTGTCAGCAGCAGAAGCCCCAGTGGGCAGCCATCCGAGGCTGCAGGAGAAGGGCTGGAGCTTCCCCCCACCACTGGCAGCACCGGCACCTGCACCGCGGCCAGTACCTCCACCTGTACTGTCGCAAGCCCAGCAGCAAGCACCGCCACCTGCACCGTTAACAGTAGCACCACTGCCAGCAGCAGCAGCCCCAGTGGCAGCCGTCCAAGGCTGCAGGAGAAGGGCTGGAGCCTCCCCCCACCACTGGCAGCACCACCACCAGCACCGGCACTACCACCACTGTGCAGCTGTAGCCACCAGCGTATGGATTGTAGCCCTCCCTCCATGGACTATCATGCATCCTGGCCACTGCAATTCACGTGGCTCTGACACCCAGGTGAGGGACTGTCACCTGGCACCACCCATGTGCAGCATCACTGGGCACCAAGCCCCCTCCAGAACCAGTGAAGAAAGGCATCCACTCACTCTATTCTTGGCAGGATGAAGCACACTGGACACCAAGCCCCCTCCAGAACCAGTGGAGAAAGGCATCCACTCACCCTATCCTTGGCAGGATGAAGCACACTGGGCACCAAGCCCCCTCCAGAACCAGTGGAGAAAGGCATCAACTCACCCTATCCTTGGCAGGAATAAGCACACTGGGCACCAAGCCCCCTCCAGAACCAGTGGAGAAAGGCATCCACTCACTCTATCCTTGGCAGGAATAAGCACACTGGGCACCAAGCCCCCCCAGAACCAGTGGAAGAAGGCATCCGCTCACCCTATCCTTCGCAGGATGAAGCACACTGGGCACCAAGCCCCCTCCAGAACCATTGGAGAAAGGCATCCACTCACCCTATCCTTGGCAGGATGAAGCACACTAGGCACCAAGCCCCCTCCAGAACCAGTGGAGAAAGCATCCACTCACCCTATCCTTGGCAGGATGAAGCACACTGGGCACCAAGCCCCCTCCAGAACCAGTGGAGAAAGGCATCCACTCACCCTATCCTTGGCAGGATGAATCACACTGAGCACCAAGCCCCCTCCAGAACCAGTGGAAGAAGGCATCCATTCACCCTATCCTTGGCAGAATGAAGCAAACTGGCCACCAAGCCCCCTCCAGAACCAGTGGAGAAAGGCATCTACCCACCCTATCCTTGGCAGGATGAAGCACACTGGGCACAAAGCCCCCTCCAGAACCAGTGGAAGAAGGCATCCACTCACCCTATCCTTTGCAGGATGAAGCACACTGGGCACAAAGCCCCCTCCATAACCAGTAAAACATGTCACCCACTTGAGAGACTGTGGCTTTGAACTTCCCAGGACCAAACAGTGGGCAAACCACCCATTTGGGAGACTTGAGAGACTGTGGCTTCGCACTTCCCAGGACCAAGCAGTGGGCAAACCACCCACTTGAGAGACTTGAGAGACTGTGGCTTTGCACTCCCCAGGACCAAACAGTGGGCAAACAACCCACTTGGGAGACTTGAGAGACTGGCTTTGCACTCCCCAGGACCAAGCAGTGGGTAACCACCCACTTGGGAGACTTGAGTGACAGTGGCTTTACACTCCCCAGGACCAAGCAGTGGGAAAACCACCCACTTGAGAGACTTGAGAGACTGTGGCTTTGCACTCCCCAGGACCAAACAGTGGACATGGAGCCCCCTCCAGGAGCAGTGGCGTAGTACCATCTTCCGGCTGAGGTGCCCCCATTCCCCTTCCCCCTGAGGTGCCTGTGTGTTTTAGTCCTGATGCCCCTGCAGCGTTTTCTCCGTTTTGAGGCAGGACTCAAGTGTGGGTTTGGCCTATGTGTTATAGCCTAGTGAGCCACTGACTTTTTTTGTGTGGACATTGTGTCTCATTTTGTATATAGTGTATATATTGTACATAATCTTTATTTATTTATGAACGTTTCTCTTTAAATTTCAAATATTACACTAATTTGACTACATTCCTTTTGTCCTTGCATTATTCCAGAGGGTTACGGGGTGTATATGTAATGATGTTGCACATGTTTGTGTGTATGGTCTTTGGGGTGAGGGTGGGGGTGGGGGTATTGCGTGTTGTGTCACTCTCTTTTTCCTCCCCCCTCCCCTGTGTACTAGGTGCATTACTCACCATGGTCATCGCCGCCGCCGTTGGTACTCCTGGTAGATGAGAAGATACACCAGCATGGGTAACACCTGTAGTTCGGGCTCCGTTGTGTCCTGGTTCTTCGTTAAGTGTCGAGAGGTGAGTGGTTTCCCTTCAAAGTACTGTTTCCACCGTGCTTTTGATGGCATTGGTACCGCCCCGGAAAAGCTGGCGGATGGGCGGGTTGTAATTGGGTGGGCGGTACATTGTCTTCCACACCTTTCTTATACTTTCTAGTTCCGGCTGCCAGCAGACGAGCCCCTTCGCTCTGGCTTGACTCCTCAGAAAGAAAGCTGCTGGGCATTATCAACGATCGCAAGCCACCTGGGCTTCAGCTGTGCTATGATCGCATCAAGTCCTGCACTTTCTTCATCCCTCCCTCTGACTGCTTCCTGCACTTGCTTTGCCTTCAGGCCCCAGCCAGTATTACTTCCGCAGAGTTCTCCTATCTTGCTACAATGCAGATCCCTGGCTTATCTCCTGCCTGAGCTGACTGTTTTCTGCTACTGCGAGTGCGCTGCCTGTGCCATCGGCCATGAGGGGCAGTGCCAGAAATGGCAAATGGGATCCTTGCTTGAGTAGTTCATGAAGGAACAAATGTGTCTGCAGCAGTGACACAACTTCTGTCACGTAGAGGCAGAAACACTAAAATGTCCTCTTCTACACAGCACCGCTGATTACCGCAGACCAACTGGAATGTTCTGTTGATAAAGGTTGGCACAATGTTTGTGCAGTGTAATGGGTGGAATTCCATGGAGTACAACCCCACAACTTCCACTCACCCTTGCTCACGATCGTTCTGAGCTGCTGGAAAGTGTTGGCGCACAAAACTTCGAATGGATCCCTTTATACCAAGGCACTCCCATTTGCAGGACTCCCCACACCCAGAGGAGATTACCTCTCAGCTCAAAGTATTGCTGAGTAGATTGAGGCTGTGATTCTCAGCAAAGGGGACTGTTATATGAACAGCATGCTGCACACTTTTGCAGACCTGATGACCGAGATGAACTTGCCAGGGACCCAAATCCTCAAGTATGGAAACCTAATGGGCTCACTACAGAACATTTGGGGAGAGAGCAGACAGATCCACAACCGCATAATATTCTGTAAACACCCCTTACATTTGGGAGCAGCAGGAAACTGATATCCTGACTCTATTAAACTGTCCTTTCTGTGTCAATGATAACCAAAGACGCACTGGGAGGGGAAACTGGGAGGCAAATATACAGCTAAGAAATGGGCAATGGTGTTGCAACATACATGCAGCATGTCCACAAACACTAGCTTTAAATACACTCAGCTCAACTATTTACAGACAACATACCGCATGCCAAATAGGCTGAATGTCATAATAGGTAGCAGGGATAAGCCATGCTCCTGGGTTGATGCATGATTCCTGCATATGATGTGGAAATGTCAAAAAATCTCTGCCTATTGGTATCGAGTGTTACAAGACCTGGAACGAGTTGCCCACCATCCAAGCCTCAAACATTAGATTACTGCCTGCTGGGTCTCTGCCCTAGATCCCCAGCTACCAAAGTGACCTCCATATTTATTGACATGGGACTAGTATTGGATAAATGGAAAATTGGTATACAATGGCAATCAGCTGATGGTCCACTGCATAGTAGATGGAAGGAGAAGTGAGCCGAGAAGGTGGCTTTGAAAAAGGAAGAGCAAAGGGGGCTTTGACATCACCAAATACCAGCTGATTGGGCATCCCTCTTTGCAGATTGTCCTCGGGCAAGAGGGGGAGGCATCTAGGCCACAGTCACCAGAGCGGACAACAACACAGTCTGGTCAATGACAAACAGCTCAGGACAACACTTAGTAGAGCAGAGACAAGTGGCTTGGGACCACACATAGATTTCTGTTGAGTGAATGTGTCCTGATTGAAGGGGGGAAAGCTGGCTGGGCAAAAGTGGTTCAACTGCCGGTTCCTTTGTGTTTTACTTATTGTTTCACCAAACAAAATTCTGGAAATCATATTAAAATACATGTTATAGGATAAGTAATTTAAGTACTGAAGATTTGCACAGTAGCCTTGTGAAGATTCAGAGTAACAAGTGTGATAAATGTTAAACAATGTATCAATAAAAAGGATTTTTAAAAAATTATATTTGTACCATATATTGAGTACTCCGATTGGATGTATGCCCTTTTGTATACAATAGTAATTTTGTTCAATTGCTGCAATTTTAGTTTTCAACAATTGGATTAGTTGTTAGGATGTTGCCCAAAAAGAAATGACTTGTTGAGTACTCACCTCGTCTAGTGGGCCTCTTGTAAACTACAAGGTAGAGGTGTAATCTGGTAAAGGAACGAATGTGCCCCTAAGAACTTGAATCCTTTGATTATATAATTACTGTAGAATACACACCTGGCTATCTGCTTCGCAGAAACATCATCTTGAGAGATGTGATGACATATTCTGCCATAATAGTAGCTTTCTAAGGATGTGAAGTGAGCATCTCGACTTCTAATATAATTTCTATATATCAACCATTTTATATTTTATTTCCCTTTTTGGATCCACTTATTCGAGAGACATAGAAGAATAACGTAATATTTGGGATTTAGGTCTTCATTATGAACATGGCGAGAAAGACAGCACTGACGGCAGTCACTACCTCCAACAGGCTGGAGGTCTGGCCCACCAAATAATGAAGCACATGAAAAACAGGAGGCCTGAAAAGTACTCACCGCCAGCAGAGGAGTGCCGACAACGATGGAATAGGCCGCCCAAAGGCCGACGGAAAGGCCCAACCTGTCCAACAAATAATGAAGCACTAGACCGCCATCATTTCCGGGGCGGGAAACACCGCCATGCAAAGCCAGGTGGAAACAAACCAAATAAAAGGAAAAACTCACCGGGGGCTTACACAACACACCGAAGCAGACATGGAGAGCGAGTTGCAAACCATGTCAGTCATGCTCCTTGCCCAATACCTCCATGACCGAGACCGCCGACGAAGACGACGACGGTAAGTACCGCAACCTACTAAACAAGGGAAGAAAGGGCACAGTTACATACCCACCCACTCCACCCACCCCGCAACTCACCCACAACCTCTCACAACAGCACAAGCCATACACCCCAGAGCCAGAGGTACTTACCCGACACAAGGCAAATGAAACCTGCCCAAAGTACAAACATGTGCACAACCCACCCCCCCACAATGAAACGAGTAACCATGGATCCAGAGTGTGCCATCAACAACACTGGCCACGCAAACTTTATTAATGCTCCAGGAGCAACAGAAGATCCACATTAGGCCAATGGCCAGTCCATAGCTGAAAGGCTGTAGGGCCCAAATAGCCCCAACTTGACTCCCACATGTGCAAGTGGTACTCCACCATAAAGGGGCATCAATGGGGCAGCCAGGCACCTCAGGGAAAAGGGGCAGAGTGGCGGTGGTGGGGACTTATATCTGGGAGGGGGGGACTTGGGCTTGGGAGGTGGAGGGGGTTTGTTTTTTGTTTTGGAAGGTGGGGGAGCAGGCTTTGACTGGGGTGCATCAGATGTACCAGCACAGGTCCTCTTGCCCACAGGGGAAGGTGCACATGAATGTGAAGGGCGGACAGAGGCGGACTTGGATGTGGGAGGAGTGGACAGGGCAAGGAGGTGGGTATTATTTGCTGCAAGTGGTACTCAGAGTCGTTGTGGTGAGTGCAGGCTTGGTGTCTGGGGTGCATGACTGGATATCTGATGTTGTGGTGACTGCAAGAATGGGGCCAGAAACAGTGACTAAGGGTGTAGTGCATGTGAGTGTGCATGTAGAGGTGACAGACAGGGAGGAGGGAGAGGTGGACACACTGGGGGAAGTGGATGTTGTTGTGCGTGCCTTTGTATGTTGGCTGTGAGTATGCCTGTGGTGGGAAGTGTGGTGCTTGTTTTTCTCTGTGTGCTTCTTGTGTGTTGAGGTGTGTGCATGGCTGTCAGAATGTGTGCTTGGGACGGGTGAAGGGAGTGGGGTCCTGAAAGGGGTGGAGGTGCTGGGAGGGGGGACGGAAAGACCAGGGACACTGGCTGCCATCAAAGAGGAGGCCAGAGCCTGAAAAGATCTCTGTAGGCCAGACATGTACTGTGAATGGCATTCAAGTAGGCATTGGTCTGCTGCACTTGTGATATTAGCCCCTGAATGGCGTTGACGATGGTTGTCTGCTCTACAGAGATGGTCCTCAGGAGGTCAATAGCCTCCTCCGTGAGGGCAGCAGGGCTGACTGGGGGAAGGGATGAGGTGGTTGGGGCGAAAGAGACGCCCACCATCCTGTGTGAGCGGGCATGGGCAACTGGGTGGGGAGCAACTGGGAGGGCGGTGATGGTATGGGGTGGCGGATGATGACAAAGAATGGGTGGGCCCTCTAGGGTCCGCCATGACCAGGGAGCTCCCATCGGAGGAGGTGTCAGAATCACTCCATTCAATGGTAGTTGCCTCCCCCGTGGTACTCCCCTCACCCTCCAACCCACTGGTCCCCTTGGCGTTGCTCGACTCTGCCTCCTTGAAACCATGGGCCAAAGCATCCTCACTCATCGGTGCCACTGCTCCCTTGCCAGATGATGCTGATGTACACAGACAACACAGGAGAACAGGGTTGGGGAGAGAAAACAGGAGAGACAATTGTAAATAGTTGAATGGATGTACATAACTGGTTCACACATACTCCCACCCAGCAAATTTACCACCATCCAGTACCTACAGCCATACTTATGGCTATACCCCTGACTATTGGCCACAACCCTAGTATACATCCATCTCCAACATTAAAAAAGGACCTGAAGAACTGCAGACCTGTCCCTTATCAACCAACTGCCCATGAGGACCACTATGCCTAATGACATCTGTCAGAGTCCCTGCCACTACACAGCATCCCTACCACAGCAGCCTCAGACATCCATCATGGAGTCATACAATGGTCTCTGTACTCACTCCCTTGTGTCTGCTGTGCAGCTTTCAAGCGCCCATCCATGTCTGGATATGCCACCACCAGAATGCAGCACATTAGGGGGGTCAGTGCCCGACGGGCACCCCTTCCTCATTGAGAGGACTTCCCCAGCTGGGCCTCACAGGTCTTGCTGGCCCAGTGCCACAGGTCCTCCCACTGCTTCCTGCAGTGGGTGCTCTGCCGGTTGCAGACCCCCAGGGTCCGTACCTCTCTGGCAATGGCCTGCCATAGTCCCCTCTTTTGATGTGGGCTGACCTGTAGGGGACACACAGAAAAGTGACACAGAGGTCAGACAATGCCCATTTGATACAGCTGGCTATACTTCCCCTTTGGGACGGACACGTAAAACAGCATTAAAGCACCTCACACACACAGTATGTCTTTCATTCCATGGCTGTACATTATCTAATCGTGCACACTTGTTTACAGCCATCTACCACCATTTCACACATCCTTGCACCCCAATCTGCCTAGTCACCTGTACCCCTGGTCGACCATAGAGCTTGGTGTACAGGGGTAGGACCCCGTCCACCAGCTTCTCCAGTTCCTCAGTGGTGAAGGCTGGGGCTCTTCCTGTGCCACTCGTGCCATTTCCAGGACCAGGGTCAGGACACAGCACCCCACTCAGTGGAGTACTTGCAAGCACGTAATTCGGGAGTCAAGTGAAGCTGGGGTGATGAGATAGCGTGTGCTCCGCGGTTGTGTGCACCGTCACCGCCGCCGGCGATCATGATAGACCCATATTCCCCATTGACAACCATGTTAACAAATGAATTGATTGCACGGCGGTGAACACCGCCTTACGCCATTACAACAACAGCTAGTGGTATGAGGTCACTTCCACTGCTACATATCTGGGTTACTGGGGGCAGACATATTGCACACTACTACGCAGTTATTAATTTCTCATTGGCCCCATGCAGGACCTATGGACCCCATCCCCAAATGCATGGACAAACAAATATTTACTCACCACAACAGTCCAGATGTATCAGTGAGAACGTCACTCCAGTTTAACATCCTACAATGCATATGTGTCATCGACTTGTTTGCCAGCAGTGATGAATATTCAACATGTTGCGAAGATGACTATGTGTCCCACACATGTGTTCTCCACTCCTCCTAGGTACAGACCCATGTGGCAAGGGAGGGCCCCATCGGTGTACAGACCACTTGTTGATTTGGATACCATGGTGGAACGTCACACCATTATCAATTACAGACTCCCTCGTGCTACTATTCATGAACTTTGTGCATTACTGGATCCAGCACTGAGACCGGCTAATCGTAATCAGCATGCCATCCCTACTGAAGTGCAAGTGCTCTCTGCACTCCATTTCCTGGCCACCGGCTCATTTCAGGTGATAGTGGGCATGGGTGCAGGGTTCTCACAGCCAATGTTCTGCCTCATTCTGTCCAGATTCCTGAATGCATTTGTACGACACCTGCAGTCATATGTGAGGTTTCCCCAAAGTGCTGAACTCCCTACCATCAAGTCAGACTTTTATGCCTTTGCCAACATCCCTTATGTGATTGGTGCCATCGATGGCACCCACATAGCTCTCATCCCCCCAAAAGTAAGACAACAGGTGTACAGAAACAGGAAGAACTTTCACTCTATGAACATTCAATTGGTGTGTACTGCAGACCAGTACTTCTCACATGTGAATACCATGTTCCCTGGATCAGTCCATGATTCCTTTGTGCTGACGAACAGCAGTGTGCCACACATGATGGAACATCTACAAGGGGACAGAGGATGTATCATAAGTAAGTGTGTCTGACACATTTTCCACACATAGATGACAGCCAGCCTGTCTGCAACTGAGGGTTGTTAGTTACAGTCCTGTTTTGCCCACTTTTTGCAGGTGATTCTGGCTACGCCAACATGCATTGGCTCCTGACACCAGTGAGGAATCTTAGGACAGAGAGGAATTACAATGAGGCTCATGGACGTACTAGGAGGTCGATAGAGCACACTATAGGTCTCCTGAATGCTAGATTCTGTTGCCTCCATATTTCGGGGTGGTCCCTGGCCTATGTCCCTGAAGAGGTTTGTAGAATAGTGGTGGCCTGCTGCATGCTGCACAACATGTCTGTGAGGAAATCTATTCCCCTCTTGGAGGAGGAGGGTGGTGTATATCCAGACCAGCTTCCTCTAAGAGGGGATGAGAGTGATGGTGATGATGAAGAGGGGGAAGATGTATACTCCAGGAACCAACTGATCCAACTATAATTCCAGTGACTAAGATGTACTATTTGCTGCTGTTGTTGTCTGTGCTGCATACTGTCTGTCTGACTTATCCCCTATGTGGATATTGGGTCAATAGACATTTTCACTGTAACAAGGTTTGCATGTGACATGTGACATGATGAACAACTTGTTAGACATTTCAGTCAACACCACCCCATGTTGTACTTGGGGTGCCATTCCTGCAATAAAGGTTTGATTATGTGATTACAGTGACAATTGCATGGTCCGTTCGATTTGATTCAACATACTGACAGGGGACATTCACATTGGTGTACATGCGTTTATTAGGTGTCAAGGATGCCAATGTGTTCTTTATAGTGATGGGAGTGGGCTGCTGGTGGATGTCCATACTGGCTACATGGTCTCAATGATTGTTGGCAGTGGTAATACGTCCATCTGTATTTTACATGTTGTTGAATTGATATTGCACGGTGGTGATGGCGGTTGAGTGCCACACTTGGGGACAGTTTGGGTCAGAATCACTTCTTTGAGGGTGCCTTAGTCTTGGCAGGTGTTTCTGTCCCATATCTGGGCCTTAGGGACCGTTTGAGTGCCTGGTGTTGGCCTGTATGGGTGGAGGTGCTGGTCTCCTGTGTGTTCTTAGATTGTGGCTCCAGTTCAGCTGCTGCTGTTGATGGCTGGTCTGTATCTTGGTCTGTGGTAGGGGATTCCTGGTCTGTGGGGGTCTCAGGCTGGGTTGGAAAGTGGTGCAGCAGCACCCATGCAATAGTGGCCATGGTGGCATTGAGCTGTTTCCACTGCTCCATGGTCTCCTGATGGTGTGCTATCTGCAGTCTTTGATTCTGTTCCAGGGTGGTCACGATCTGGCCCATCCTGTCCTGGGTATGGTGGTATGCTCCCAGGACCTCAGAGATGACCTCTTGGGCTGCAGCATCGATCCTTTGGTCTCCCCCCCGGGCCACTGTTGCCCTCCCACTGGGCCTAGCACCCTTTGCCTCTGTCCCCTGCACTGATCTGGTGGTGCCACTTGTACTGGGGCCATCGTCTTCTTGCCTGTTGGTAGGTGGCGACTCTGGCCTCTGTCCTTGTGTTCCACCAATCTGTGGTCTGGATACACAGGTATGGGGCCAGTTGCCCAGGGCTGATGTTGGTGGCTCTGTGGTAGGGGTGTCAGTGGTGTCTTGGGTGGGGCTGCTGGATGGTATCAGTCCAGGACTGTGTGAAGGGCCTGGGTATTCCTCAATGTCCAGAGTGGTGCCTCTGTCTCCATATGGTCCACTGCCACTCCTTGTCCTGTCTGTCAGGGTGGCATGGGTGGTGGTGCCAGCTGGGGGGAATGGACATGTATGTTACAATTGCAAAATCTGATGGGGGTGCACAGGAGAGGCCTATTCTTTGCAGGGCTTCCACTGGTGGGCCATACAGGGTGCTTTTGTGAGGTTGCCATTGCATTTTTCTTGGGATGTGGAGGTGCATTGTGGGTGGTGTAGTTCCATTGTGATGCCTTGCAGGGGTAGGTGGCTGTGCCCAGGGGGAGGGGTGTGGGCCTGTTGGTGGGTTGGTGGGTTTGTGGCGATGCAGGGTGACTGGATGTAGTGATTGGGACCTGGGTGGGGTAGTGGTCCTGGTGGTAGTTGGAGGGGTGGGGTGGTGCATGCATTCAAAGTGTGGTGGATATGGGGTAATTGTGGATGACTTACCCGAGTCCATTTCTCCAGTGAGCCAGTGAGGCCCTCAGGGTGCAGGATGGCAGTACCTTTTCCACCCAGTCCGTGTAGTTGGGGGGTATTGGTGGAGGTCCTCCCCAGTCTTCTGTATTGCAATATGGTGCCTGGATGACTTGGACCTCACCTTCCCACGCAGGTCGTTCTCTTGCGGATGTCGTCCCTTGTGCGTGGATGGTTTCCCACTGCATTGACCTTGTTGACAATGATCTGCCATAACTCCATCTTCCTGGCGATGGGTGTGTGCTGGACCTGCACCCGAATATTTGTAGGTCAACCTTGAGTATCTCATCCACCATGGTCCTTTTCTGTGAAGCATGGGTGCTTGGGGGGGTTCCATGGTGTGTGTTGTGGGTGGTGTGTTGTGTGGATATTGGTGAGGGTGCTGTTGTGTGGTTGGGTGTCTGAGTCGTGTGATGTGGCGTTGCGAGACCCATTGCATTGCAATGCTTGTTTAGATATGGCAAAGCAGCGCAGCTCTCACCAGACATTACATGATTAACCTAAAAAAGGGCTTTGAGAAGCACATAAAGAGGGGTCTACGGCTCCACCCACATCTGCCTAGCAAAAAGTCATGTTTTGATTGACAGAGATTGTATGTTTCCATAAAAAAGTGCTTGTCCATGGGGCCAGATGTATCATTTTTTCAAATAGTGCTTACCTACTTGCGATTATCTGCGAATCGCAAACATGTAATCGCTATTTTAATGTATGATAATCCAGGAGATTCATTTAAAGATTCCCAACGGCTCGCAAATTGACCTACCTCATTAATATTCATGAGGTAGGTCACAATTTGCGACCCATTGTGAATGGAGAAAACCACAGGGATGGTGGCCTGCTGGGCTCAGCAGACCTCCATAACTGTGATTGCTTTTAAATAAATAAATCTTTTATTTTTAATGCAGCACTGTAGGAGGCTAGCCTGGTTTATAGTCGGTGCCTAAGGTACTTACACCTTGTACCAGATACAGTTATCCCTTATTAGTGAAATGTACACAGTGTCTAGAAGCCAGGCTCTCTAGGGGTAGCATGGATGAGCAGCCAAGGCCTAAATACCACTGTAGTCGCACCTTACTCACACACATGAAAGAAAATACTCTGTGTTACAAAAGTAAAGGTACTTTATTTTGGTGACACTATTGCCAAAAATACCATGGAGACTATACTCCCTTAGAAGGTAATCAATACACAAATTATACACATTACTATGCAGAAATAGCTGTAAAGACAGTTGGAAAATAATGCAAATAGTGAAAATCACAATAATTAGGAATGGCCAGGGGGAACACAAACCATATACAAAGAAAGTGGAATGCAAAAGTAAGTTTCCCACCTACGCAAGTGTAGGGGTGTAGAGGGGTGCTGGGAGTATTAGAAAACACCAAAAGTAAGTAATAGAACCCATCCCAAAGCCCAGGAAAGCAGTAGTAAATCACAGTAACTTTACTAGAACACACAAGAACACAAGAAAGAAGATCATGCAAGAACCAGAAGAGACTGCAAGACACCAATGAAGGATTCCTGGATCTGAAGACCTGTGGAAGAAGGGGACCAAGTCCAAGAGTCAAGAGAGAACAGGAGCCCCTCCTAACCTGGATGTAGGTGCAAAGGTGAAGGTGAAGAACACAGCCAGTACTGTACCCTAAATGATGGATGCGGGTTCTTGGTTGGTGCAGATGATGTCCCATGCCAGATAGATTATTGCGGTCTGGTTTGCGTTGCTGGTTTCCACCAACAAGTCTTGGCACACGCAAAGCTCGCGGTTATCAGAAAATGGCGCTGCACCGGACCAGGAGGGACATGGTGGACTCTACCAAGAAGGGGGGCTCTCAGCAACTCAGAGAGCCCTCAGAAGACCAGGCAGCATACACCGGAGTCCCACAGCATGGGGACAAGGAAGGTGCAAAAGGAGGCCCACGCAGCACGACACAAAAGATTCCCATGCCGCCGGATAACCACTCAGGAAGCTGTGCATCGCAGGAAGGAGTGCTGGGGGTCGGAGCTTCACGGTGCAGGAAGAACTTTGTGTAAGGATGTCAACAAGCCTTGGCAACTGCAAAATATGCGGTGCACATGGGTACTGTCTTGTGTGGGGATGCAAGCTCTTAACGCCACCAAAGTTGGACAGTAGGATATCAGGACCGTCAGGACAACTTCAGTCCACCACCTGTGATGCGGGATCCACATACTTCATCTGGAGAGGGGACCCACACCACTGGTCGTCATTGCAGAGGGGTGCCTGCTGAAGCAGGGAGTGACTCCTTTACTTCAAGGGAGAGTCCTTCGTTCTTTTGGAGTAGGCTGAAGACAGGCTGTCCTCAGAGGATGCATGACCTGGAAACAGTTCCAGTTGCTGGCAGAAGCTGAAGATACAATGTTGCATAAGTCGTCATTGCTTTTTTGTTGCAGTTTGTAGAGTTCCTGGAAGGTCCAGATGCAGTTTCTTCGATGCAGAGGATTCCTGCTGGAGTCTTGCAATCCAAATCTGAAGAACCATCCAAAAGAGAGAGACCCTAAAAAGCCATGAAAGGGGGAAAGATGGGACCACTGCCTGCTCCTAAAAAAATGTTTTGCATGCATTCACTACTTCCCGTATGCAAATGGGCTACCACCTACTTGAAGTAGGGGGTAAAATGTGAATGTTTTGCAACAGCATTTGGGTCACAAAACATTTCTACATATCACTGTGATTCGGTATTAGGAAGGGACTCCCTCGACAGGCCCCTTCCTAATACCAAATCGGCATGTAGTTGCAATTCCAACTTGCGATTCGGTAACAAGTTACCGAATTGGAATTCACACATACATACATACCAAAATGCGTTTTGGCGATCCTACAGTAACCCCTTTACCTTTGCAAAGGCATTACAACCACACTTCTGTAGCTGGAATTCAGTTGCAAAACACTGATACAAAGCATTTCGATTTGGTATTATGAAAGGACGCCCCTTCCAATAACTGAATCGCTATTTAGTCGTAAACCTAAATTGTTATTCTGTAGTTTTCTAGCGAATTGCAGTTTTGGTTGACACATGCCAAAATACTGTTTTGCCATTTTCAAATGGCTTAATCGGCCTATTTGCGACTGGGAAAAAAGCTTGATACATATGGCCCTTTCTTTGGTGAGAATAGCTGCATGCTAAAGTTGGGAAGAAATGCGTGCATAGCTAGCCTGCATCCATCTTTAAAGATTTTGTAATAGGACGCATATTTGCCAGCCCATGTGTTATCTGCTGCTACCCAGATTCACTTTGCAATCATTGTGGTAAGGATGCATCATCGTGTTCGATGGGAGTGTATGTTTTGCATGTAGATGGTGGTTTGTGCTGGGGTGTCTGTGGATGATAGCGCCTAGAAAAGTCCGCAAGGAGACGGCCTGGGGTTATGCTAGGCCAGATAAAATAAATAAAGGCATCTGGGCAAAATAGGACATGTACAGCCAACAGTGTAATATTCAGTTTATTTAGCTGAGGTGGTTACCTTTCCATACTGAAATGTGATATTAGTGACTGAAATGAGTCACTAAAATCACATTTCAGTAAGGGGAAATCTTTTATTTAGGAAAATTAACACCCAGAAGACCCTAAGACCCCCATTTGACAATTTGCACCCCGATAACCCTGTGACTGGAGTTCCCCATCATCTTATGTTTCTACTATTATGCAGCTCTCATATGTATGTTATCTGGTTTTACAAGGTCAACAGAAGTTATTTGGGGCACCAGAGAGGGCGCCTCACCTCCCACTTCATACGACCTCACTGTTAAAGCCTGGGTTTTGCTTTTGTTTTGTCATTTCGTTGTGCTTAATGTGCTTGCAGCCTGTATGTGCACACTCAAGCACTATATGAAACCCCTAAACCAGGAAACAATTGCAGGACTTTGTAGAAAGTTTGATGTGTATTGTTTTTCGGTGGGTTTGTTGGGTCCTCACTCTGACTCCTGTGAGTCCTTGAGTGTTTTTGTTTGTGCTCTGGTAGTGTCCACCGGTACTCCTGTACACCTCAGCCTCGATTGAAAGGAAATACTTCTAGCCTGCATTGGTGGTTAGTAACATATGAAACTGGTGGGGCACCATAAAAGCTGTTTTTTTTAAATAGCATGCTGTGCAAACTCAACCTGAATGAATTGGATACCTTAACGTGAGCACCAGTTTATTTACTTTACATAATATTTTACTAAGAAAAATGAAATGTTTACCTTACCTATTAGCAGCATGTCCCAGCACATGCTTGATGCTCTCCAGTCCTTGGCTCCAAGCGCCAGGTCCCACAGCCAACTCCCTTGACCAAGCCTGACATTGCTTTTATGCTGTTAATGTTAAGCAGCGTGAGAGAAGCACCAGGACTATCTGGAGAGTCAGTCTCAGCTCGCCTACAGTCACTCAAAGCCTGTTCCTACTCTCCACCCAGGTAAAACAGCTCGGTTTGGAGAGGTTTGAATAACACATGTCGGGGTGGCCATCACAAGACAGCCGGCCAAACCAACATGCACACTTCAAACTAAAGCAGCTGTTCTGCTGCCAATCACAGCAATGACCCCTTGGCCCCAGCCTCATAATCAGTTCGGGCTGGCAAAGTAAAAAATAAAAGGGCATTAACATCATTATATTACCATTTTATTTGTCATGCTTTCTGCACAATCGTTGGGGGACAATGGTCCTCCGCTCTTATGGAGGAAGCACCGGTGCTAGCCTGTGATCTCTGACTAGCACTTCATCTTTACACGCTGTTTTCTCCAGAACAAAGCTACTTATTCATTCATCCATATTAATGTGTGCGTCTGAGTTCACGTTTACTCTTTGCTAAAGGAATTAAACAAACTGCTCTGTACTGAGCAGCCCACTTATCATGAACATTGTCCTTATGTGATGTTTATTCTTTGCTAACCTTCAGAGGCTTAATAGATGGGATTAAATCTGAGAGGGTGCAGCTGATTGCCAACAATTTTCTTTTGCCTAGGTTATTGTCCTCTCACATGAAGTCAAATGTTTCAAAATGATACTGTGGTCTTCCTCACCCTGAATTATACTATTTCAAGGTTATTCACCAGCACTGCTATATTGGATATTGACAATTTGTTTCTCTTCCAATATGTCTGCTCGATGACTTTACACACAATTTTAAGCTTTATTTAGGTTGTCAACATAGGAAAACTAGCCTGTAGAGTCAGAGCACATGTAAAACAGGCACCGGTACTACCCCATCATGTTTCCATTTTACAAAACAGCTAATGGGGTGAGTAGTAAGGATCAGCCAGCCAGGAAACACTATCTGTTATTAATCCTGCTTAATGTGGTATATTTAACTTGATCGGCCTACTATTGCTGCCCCCATAGACTAGTGGATTGTTTTGAACCCTTCTGGAAGAGGGGGGACTTCAGGGGACCCAGGTTTTGGGCCCACCTCAGACTTCTGGAATACACAAGGCTGCAGAACTCGTGCTTCTACATGCTGCACCCTTCCGGCTCCTCACAACAGGTGGGTAGCTTTTTGCAGAGATACCGACGGCAGAGAGGTGCCTGGTCTCCTCAATGCGTGGTGCAGCAGGAGCCATGCAGGCAGCATGAGATGGCCTGGAGCCACTTGGGAGGTAAGACAGTGCTGTGGGGGGACTTACCTGCTGTGGCTGAACCTGAGGAGTGAGGTGCTGAGCACGGTCATGTCAGTTTGACCAGCTGACCTTCCCATGCCTGATCCTGACCCTTAAGGTGACAGGTTTGAAACCACCCGTCTGCTTCTCCTTTGTGCCTTCGGCCTTCTTGTGCACCTTGGCTTGGGACCTTTGGGATGTGGTGGGACCCGTGGAGCAGTGCTATGCGGCAGCCAGCCTCTTGTGCCCTGCCTGTTTATGGGCTCCACCTGCGTTGAGGACAGAGGATTAAACCCCTCTCTTGAGCTGGGCAGGGCAGATGGTCTGGGCCCTCCTTGTACGGATCCCAGAGTGGATTGTTGTTGGGTCTGCTTCTGCCCTCCTGTTGGTTGTGCTTGGGGAGTAGCAGACCCAGTCTATCATGCAACTCATCACTCTGTGGCATCAGTGACCCTGGGCAATGCTAATTTTTGACTCCCTTACCTTCAACATGGGAAAGCATAACAACAAGCAAGCCAAACTTTCTTTTGAGTCAAGCTGCCTCACATGCACTGTGGAGTCAGATCCTGCGGCCCACAGACACGATACACAGGTTGGTGAGGAGACCGAGGATGTGCAGGAAATATGCTCCATGTTTTTAGATCTCAAACACAGCCTGAATAACATAGACTCAACAATGACTCAAAGACTGATCGCCTAAAGGAAAAAGTAGACAAACCTGAGGAGTGTATTGCACAACTTGAGCGACGCAAGTCGGAGGCTGGGGATGCACAGTGTACTGCTGGTGAACAGCTACTCCTAATCGGAAAAAAGTTCTTGAAGTTCTTGAAAGCAAGAATGAGGACCTTGAGGCACACTCATGCAGGAATAATTTGTGCATTCTGGGTATCCCTGAATCAACGGTGATGGATCAGATAGAAACCCTGTTTGGGGAAAATCTCTCCCCTCCTTGGGTATATTCTGTCTCCTCCACTTCATAGTGGAGAAGGCACACCGGTCCTTGGGCCCATATCCACCTTCTGGAGCTGTGGCACACCCGATAATTGCTCGACTTTAAATTATAGGAACACTGTACTTAGCCTTGATAGGGAGCGCCAATCTTTCCAGTATCAGGAAAACATGGCCTCATTCCTTCCAGATTTTACATTGTCTGTGCAGGCTGCACATATTTATTTTTTTCCAATGAAGAGATCACTGCAAAAAGTTGGAGCCAAAAACTTCCTGATCTACCTGACCAAGCTTTGCATTGTGCAGCATGGAAAAACGTACCATTTTACAGATTCTAAGATGGCGACCACGTTCATTTGTGGTATAGACTCTCCTACTGCCGGGCCTACTGTCTTCTCATGGGAAGTTCTCCAGCTGTGGCCACCTCAGTGATAATGATTAACCACAGGTGACATTTGGGATGGTCTCCCCCAGCCATGGGCGGGGCAGACCAGTGGACAAGGGCCGTGTATGACTCACCTATTGGAGAACTTACTGGCTAAACTCTGCTCGACTCCTTGGATGTAACAGTTCACCCTGCGGATGGTGGGAGAGGCAGGCAGCTGTCCCATTACCTCTGCAGTTCTGCATACCTAACTGTCCTGGCCACTCAGCCATTTTATGGTTGAGGTGTATGCAGGGACCTCTTGTTACCCTCTGGGAATGTTTCCTTTCATAGTTTTGATGTGTGGTTCTACCTTTCTGTGCAGAGGGAGGAATGGAGGTACTTGGCTTGATTGCTGGCCTACATGTGTGTGGGGGGGGGGGAAGCTGTGTTTCCAGGCACTGTTTATTGTTCTGACCTGATTCCTCTGTCCCTTGCCACTCAGTTGTTCACCGCAACTGATGCAATTCCTCCAAGTATGCTGCGCGGCATGCATTAAATTCTACCCCCATAGATTCTGATGCATCCCAATAAATACGTTACCTGGAATGTATGCGAGTTAAATGATCAACGCGAGATGTGGCATATCTTGCCGTACCTGCAGCAACACCATATAGAAACCTGTCTGCTGCAGGAGTTGCACATAACTGAATCAACTTGAGTTCACCTGTGGCATGGTTGGCTTGCAAAACTGCATGTCTCCCATTACTCCAACTATGCGCATGGAGTGGTTGTGGTTCTCCGAAGGGGGCTACCTTGACGTCCCTGCTACACCTTATGTGACGCACATTTGTCATCCTGTCTGGCACATTGCAGGGACACCCCTTGGTACTGATATCAATGTATGGCCCGAATGTTGATGACCCTGCTTTTTTTGCTGGATTGGTGTCTAGCTGGCACGATGGACTCTGAAGCGGTGCTGTGGGGGGGGGGGATTTTAAAATGGTCCTAGATGAACATGGGGACAGATCCAGTGGTTCTCGGCACACGCACAGAGGGGCTACAGCTCAAATGTCCACCATCAATGCGGCAATGATCTCACTGACATCTGGTGCATTCACCACAACTCTAGTGTGGAGGGCAAATATATAGGCTGGAGTCATAACACCTGATCCAGAATAGAATATTGGCTAGTCAGTAGAGATGTGGTCACCTGACCTACAAATGTTACCCACCTCCCAAGGACACTGTCCAATCATGTTCCTGTCCTGCTGGAGTTTGCCATCTCTGAGTTTATATTGCAAGCCTTCTCTTGGAGGCTTCCCCCTAATGAACTCAAGGATCAGGTCTGAAATTAGGACAGCCATCACTAAATACTTCGAAAAGAATATGCAACCTGTAGAGTCCCCTCCACACTCTGTGAGGCGTTTAAGGCAGTGATTTGAGGGGCATGCATTACTAAGCAGGCAGGAGTATTTAGGAAGTTACTTGGAGAGCTTGCAAGCTTGGAGTCGGACATCAGAGTGTTGTGTAGCCATTTTAGTTATAGCTACACATTAATTATAGCTCCATGCACATTGTTTTAACACACTAGGCCGCTGTGCCCTTTAACCTAGATATATTTTATTCAGCTTGCTTTATTATTAATACAATAACCATTTTTACGGTCTTGTTTTATTTTCATTTATCTAACTATTTTTGCCTAAGCCAGCACTCTGTTCTCAATCAAGACATTCTTGATCACTCCGTGCTTTATTCAAGGCTGCAGTTCGGTACATTGCCGGTGAAAGCGGGAGAAGTTTAGTCTTCAACATTTGTACAAAATACATATCCTTACGTAGGGACATTTTCTCAGAACATCAGATGTGTTTTTATATAAACACTTCCTTGTCCCTTACACGTTAGAGGGAGATTCCAGCCAGGGAACCACAACTGTATGCTGATTGCTGAATGCTTCACTACAGATGCTAACGCAGACCCAAGGCCTTTGCTCAGGTATGGGGGTTGATGTCTTTCCAGGGGAACCTGAAAGACAGAATTAGAGCTTAACATGCTGTGCTCAAATTACAACTTAGATAGGAAATAGTCCATCGCTTATAGTGACAATATGATAGCATTTTTGTATGGTTCACCCTTCTCGTCACAATTTTAATACTGTCATGTTGTGTCATCCTGGTTATTGCAGCTCATGCTGTGCTATCTAAGATGCAGTTGTTTTATTAAACTCATTATTGAAACATATACTGCTTCTGTTTGTCATTTATATATGAGACCAAATTGTAAATGAGACAACCGGATGCGACCTGAGTGACCACAGCTTCCCTGAGAAGCCCAGTATCTCACACTGCAAGAGATTCTACCGCTCAAAATCCAGTAGTCTCATTAGAATAATGAGAGCCTACGCGACAAGAGCTTTTCACCACCAAAAGTGAGACCATTATTGTGTCAATTTGTAGTAGCATCATAGACTACATCGAAGCAGCGCTGTGAGAAAGGCTCTACCTTGGGATGGAGCCATGGGGAAGGAGATAGGGTGGGAAAGATGCTGGTTGGCCAGCAGCACAAATACTTGGCTAGTGACCACACCGTGGAGCTAGTAGATGACCAGCAGACTACTCATGGAGGCACTGTGGCCATACAGTGTGTATAACCAATTGTTATTCTACTTTATACACTTCATCCCTGCCACCTCTACCTGGATTCCATGCAGCTTCTATGGATAGACAACATACCCCACTGTTTCTAATTGAACATTCATGGTGGAAGGTGTAATACAGGTCCTATATGCTATACCTGGGGATAAGGCACCAGGCCTGGATAGCTTGACAGCAGCTTCTTATGAAGAATATGTTCCCCTCCTTGCCCTTCATCTCATGTCCGAGGAATCCCCAAAGCACGGCATACTTCCGTGCTTATTCAGGAGACTCTTATTTCTACTATCTTGAAGCCTGTCAAGGCTCCTAAAGGCTGCAACTCCTACAAACCACTTTACATGATCAAGCTAGACAATAAAATACTGGGGAACCTTATTGCTTCTGGCTTCTCCCCTTATTGCCAAATATTGTTCACCCAGATCAATCTGGCTCTGTACTGGGCCATTAAATGGAGACTTTGTTTGCATTTCTACACTTGGTTTACCCCCATTTTAGCACGGTAGAGGTGCTGGTAGACGCCATTAAGGCATTTACTTCGCTTGAGTAGCCCTATCTCTTTCACCTCCTAGCTCATTTTCGTACAGTTGATAAAACTGCTCTTTTGCTCAACTTGTAGCCCGGAATGACCTCTCTCCCCTTCTAGATCACACAGGGGATGCAGCATGGCTGCCTACTGTCGTCCATTTTTCTTTTTGCCAATTCGATGGAGGCCTTGACTGCCGGATTGCAGAAACAGTATTCGCTCCATGGGCTTGCATTCCCTCCCCTAAGAGAATATTGGTCTTTATGTACGCAGACGACATTGCCTTGTACGTCCTGGACCCCTACACCAATCTGAACCCTATTATTTGAGAAATTATTAATTTCGGTGGATTTGCTGCCATCACTACCAATTAGTGTAAATCCATCATATTCCTGCATACCGATGCAATGCAACCCCTTGATTCGAAGATTCTCTTAAGATTAGTGGTAGACCCAATAAATACCTGGGGCTCTGGCTCAGTAGAGATTTGGATGAACTATGGCATGCAAAAACTACAGCCGATTCATGAAATGGCTCGAGGGCCGAGCGTTAGCATGAGCAAGGCTGCCGCTGTCCCTGAGGATCACCTAGGTCAAAATTGTCAACATCAGGACAATGCGCGCTCTACAGGTGACAAAAATGCAAAAACGCAGCCTTTATACAAGAGCATAATTCATGCATTGTGTTTATATGCAGGATGGTAACCTTTTGCATTGCAGACTTTAACCTTGAGAAACACTATTAACGATGTTTGCAATAACTGTTCATTTGCAAGGTATTGCTGCAGGCTTACTGAGTGTGTTAGAGTGTGGTCCCTTTCTAGGACCTTCTAGAAGCTTTCTCTGCAGCATGACTGGGTGTGGTTTGTGGGCTGGGCCTGACTCTATATAAGGGAGCCAGCCCAGCTCCACGTGCTCACTATTCAGAGGTCCTGGTGCAGAACAGCAGCAACTTCCAGAGCTCCTGTTCCGGAGGCCTACCTTGATGTTCCAGGTCTGCCCTGCATTATATTGGTGATCCTTGAGTAGGGTGGTAAGGCAGAGGTTGGGCTTGGCCCCTGACCCCGTTCTCAAGGACTCTTGAGTTTTGGGCCTACTCGTGAAACTTTCAGAGAACGCGATTCATTGCTCTCATGTAAAACTTGGTGTTCAGATCGGCAACAGCTTGCACGATCATTTCATGGCATTTGCATATTCTTGTTCGAATCGGCAGTGTGCGCGATTCATTTCCCACATGTAAAACTTGGTGTTCAGATCAGCAACAGCTTGCGCGATCATTTCATGGCATTTGCATATTCTTGTTCGAATCGGCAGTGTGCGCGATTCATTTCCCGCATGTAAAGCTTGGTGTTCAAATCGGCAACAGCTTGCGCGATCATTTCATAGCATTTGCATATTCTTGTTCGAATCGGCAGTGTGCGCGATTCATTTCCCGCATGTAAAACTTGGTGTTCAGAACGGCAACAGCCTGCGCGATCATTTCATGGCATTTGCATATTCTTGTTCAAATCGGCAGTGTACGCGATTCATTTCCCGCATGTAAAACTTGATGCTCAGATCGGCAACAGCTTGCGCTATCATTTCATGGCACTTGCATATTCTTGTTCGAATCGACAGTATGCACAATTCATTTCCAGCATGTAAAACTTGATGTTCAGATCGGCAACAGTGTGCACGATCATTTCATGGCATTTGCATATTCATGTTAGAATCGACAGTGTGCGCAATTCATTTCCAGCATGTAAAACTTGATGTTCAGATCGGCAATAGTGTGCCGATCATGTCATGGCAATTAAAACTTTGATGTGTAGTGTTTGTTGAAGTGCACACATTTATCCTAGTCTTTTGGATTGTCTGTGAAGATGCTAAATTCAAAATGTGACATTCTTTGTGCATATTAAGTCCCTAGTACAGTTCCTATAGTTTTCCAGGGAATGTTTCAGATTGCCTTTTGTCCTCATGTAAAAATGCAATGTTTGTTCTGAAACATTATTCTAGAAGATTCTTGTATTCCTAGACAGTATGTGACATTTCATGAAAAGCTCATATGAAACATTGTGTTAACCATTCTTGATTTTTTCCAGGTACCCAGAGTTTTTGAGGTCTAGTTTTAGTCACTTCTTAGGTTTTCCATGGTTACAGTATGAGAACGCTTAGAACCATAGTCTAGTGAAAGTCAACGAGATTATATCTTGATATTGTGTTGTTTAACCTTTTGCTTCCTACAGGTCTCCTTCCCATCTGTTCCCTACCTAATCCCCTTTTCCCCCACTTGGACTCTCTCAGGCTCTGTGATAATTCTATCAGAGTTTTGGTGCTGTCTAGTGGTGGACATGTTGGGAGCGTGCGCAGGCCCGAGGATCTGGTCTCCCTGACAAAAATGGTAATACTCCCTATATTTTTGTACCTCTTCATTAATCTACCACTCCTGCTCACACCCACAAGTGTCTCAGATCTCACCTACTTACATTGGCATGGGCAGGAAAACAACCTTGGGTGGCATGGGAGGTGCTGACTCTCCCCTTCGAGCAGCGTGAGCTATGTGCCCCAGAATACAGACTGCTATTTCTACTGTGTGCAGGCATAATTTGCCCATTACTGGTTACACCCCACTAAGTTTCAGCCAAACACGGCGTCCGAACATGATCAGACACCCCCCTTGCCCAAAACGGGCTGCTTTGTACCTTCCTCTTCGGCGCCCACATCCGCAGATGGATATAGCAGAGGTTGCACGGTTTGGGCGTGGGACTGGCTCTGCCAGCAGGTGAGATTACATCATTTGTATTCCCCGGCGGTGCCACTTGTGAGTCACCCCCTGCTCAACGTCACTGCGGGCACGTCAATCACCTGCGACAACTGCAGCTCATGACCTTCGGGAACGTGCACCTAGAAGGGACATTTATTATCTCACAGCAAGCCTCGGGCGACCCTGCCTACTTATCGGCCATGAGCAGCCCTGCCTGCCATGCATGGCACTTTTCCAGTGCCTCCCGACTTTCGTTGTACTAGAGGCAATAGTCACTAACCGATCACCGCACAGTCTCATCACATACCTTTATGATGCAGGAGGCTGCGCCTGGTGCGCAGGCGGCCTAGTCTGTGGACTTGGCAAGCCCCATTGTAATTGTATTGTATTGTAATCGTATTTATATAGCGCTTACTACCCCTGACGAGGCGTCGAAGCACTTTTCGATGAGTAGCACGCTACTCCGGAAACCAACAAGAATTAGTGATGGATTAGTATCATTTAATAATGAGTACAGTTTTAGTATTATTATGAGTTAATTTGAGCCGCGGATATGAGAGTTTGTTAGTTAGATTGACTGGAGTAATGGAGGGGTGGAGGAGGAAAGAAATCCAGAAGTGTTAATTGGGAGTATATCCTTCATTTACTCAATCCAAAGGCTTGGGATGAATAAAGGGGGGCAGAGGGGGGGAAGAGTATGTGGAAGGGTTAGGGAGAGCATAGTAGCAGGGTGAGATGAATGCAGGAGAATTTAGTAGGGTTGTGTGGGAGGTCACAGAGGTAGAGTGAGGTTTGGTGAGTTAGATGTGGAGGTGGAGGGAAGAGCTTCGGCAGAGTTATTTAGGAGATGAAAGTGGTTGAAGGGATTTGGGATGAGTCAGAGTGAGAATGGAGGATAGTTTGATAGAGACATGACATAAGAGTGATGAAAAATGAGAGCAGAAATTCATAGATATCTAGTATAACAACCCAAAAACCAGGAGCCATGCAATGATCCACAAACATGCCAAGCACAAACAACATATACACATATATATATATATATATATATATATATATATATATATATATATATATATATACACACACATATGCAAATACAATACATAATTAGAATCATGGGTAAAAAATACTTAGTCAGACAGGTTTAAAAGAGTGTGTGTGTTTTATTGTTATGACAGTAGCAATACATATTTTCCAAATGAAACTATAAATAAATAGAAATATACATATAATCTGAAAAAATATTTATCCACATAGGCATATGCAGTTCATAGTTGTTTGAAAAAGGTGGTTATGAAGGAAAGAGCCAACTCTTGAGTAGTTTTCTGAAAACAAGAAAGTTATCTGTGGCTCTTATAGTTGGGGGTAATGAATTCCATAGTTTGGCTGCTTGGACGGAGAAGGATGTACCACCTACAGTCTTTTTCTTGTATGGTGGTGTTCTAAGGCGGGGTGCCAGTCTTGAGCGGAGGATTCTTTGTTGGATGTATTTGGTAATTTTCTTTCTGATAAAAAGCGGTCCTGTTCCACGTATACCTTTGTGGGGGATACAAAGCAGTTTGAAAGTGCATCTTCTGGCAACGGGTAACCAGTGTAGTGCTCTCAAGGCAGGGGAGATGTGGGCTTGCGGATTTATACGTAGTAGTAGCCTGGCTGCGGAATTCTGGATACGTTGTAGTTTTTTCATAACAGATAGAGATGATCCATGGCAGAGGCTATTGGCATAATCCAGTTTGGATAATACAAGTGAGATAGTAGCTTGCACCTTGTGTGGGAATCCGAGGTGGGGGAAGATGCGTCGTAAAGTCTTTAAGGTGATGAAGCTTGTGCGTGCTAATTTGTCTACTTGGGCATTCATAGTTAGCTTGGAATCCATGGTGATTCCTAGGTTTTTCACTTCCTTGGATAATTGAGGAGGTGGTCCGAGAACTTCAGGCCAGATGCACAGAGGGTCATAATTTTTCCAGTCACCACATATGAGTATTTCTGTTTTGGTGGTATTTAGTTTGAGATGGCTCTAGGTCATCCACTGATCAACGGCTCTGAGGCAACTGAAGATTTGTGAGTTTTCAATGTTTTTGGGGTCTTCTAATTGAAGTAGTATTTGTGTGTCATCTGCATAGTTGTAGCATGTGAGATGGAAATCATTGATCAGTTCTGGTAAAGATATCATGTAAATGTTAAAAAGCAAAGGTGAGATGATTGACCCTTGGGGGACCCCTGTTTTTGTGAGGTAGGGTTCGGACGAGAAGTGGGGCGAGTGGATGATATTCGCTCTTTTTTGGAGATAGGAAGTAATCCAGTCGAGAGCAATCCCTTGTATGCCGGCTTCGTGGAGTCTTTGAGTTAGGGTGTCATGGTCAACCGTATCAAAGGCAGCTGAGAGGTCCAAGAGAAGTAGTGCAGCAACTCCATTTCGGTCGACTGTGTTTTTAAGATCGTCCCAGATTGCCATGAGTGTCGATTCAGTGCTTGTTCCTGGGCAGAATCCAGTTTGGCAGTCTGAAAGTATAGAAAATGTCTTCAATGAATTGTGACATCTGGGCGAATGCTGCTCTTTCTATCAATTTGCCCAGGAAAGGTCCATTTGTGATAGGTCTGTAGTTGTTGGGGTCTTGCGGGTCTAGGTTTGTTTTCTTTAATAATGGTCGTATGTATGCCTTTTTCAGGTCTGTAGGAAAAGTTCCTGAAGTTAAAGAGTTGTTGATGATTATTCATACAGGTGTGGCAGCAGAAGTAGATAGCAGGATGTTCTTGAAGATTTGTGGTGGGCAAGGGTCAGAAGGGCAACCAGAAGGTCTGCTTGCTTTGACCAAAACCATAAATTCATCCTGGGATATTTGTTTGAAAGACTGTAGAGGTTGGGATGGTTTATTCTTAAAGGGTATTTTAGTAAAGGGGTTGGTGCTGGTGGTTTTCTTCTGTTTTAAATAGGAGTCCAATGTGTCTGCCTTGGTTGTGTAGTGAGTTGCCAATTTGTTTGTGAAATCTTGAGTGGTGGGATGACTTCCTTCCATGCATGTGGGTTTTCGAAATTCATTGAGAATTTTATAAAATTCCTTGGTTGTAGATTGAGCATTTAGAATTCGGTCTGAGTAGTATCTTTTTTTAGCTTTTTTGATTGATGATTTGTATATCCTGTTAAGTTTGTGTAGCTGCAGTTTGTCTTGACTGTTGTTTGTTTTGAGCCAGGTCCGCTGCAACTTTCTGATTTGTTGCTTTATCTTTTTAAGTTCTGTGTTTCTCCAAGGTGTTGGTTTCCTTTTGTCATGTTTAGTTTTTCTGAGTGGTATTAGGACATCAAAAGCTTCCTGTAGCCACTCATAAAGTTTTGGTACAGAATTGATTGTATCTAGATCTGTGTTTGCTGTTAGTTGTGTTTCTAAGTGATCCAAATTGAGTTTGCTCCATGGTCGATAGGTGTATGTATGTAAGTGGTTGTGGGGTGTGTTGATTTGTGGAGTTGTCTGTCGGAAAGTTATCAGATGGTGGTCTGACCAGGTGGTTGGTGTGATGCTATGAATAGTAACGAGTTCAGGCTTAGCAAAAATGACATCTAGGATGTGACCAGCGATGTGTGTGGGATTGTGTACAATCTGATGTAGGTTCAATGCGAGTAGGCCAGTGGTGATAGCTTTTGGATGGGGCATATTGGGTTTGTCAAACCAAATGTTTAGATCCCCAAGAATGCATAGATTGGAGTATAGTGTAATAAGGTTTGAGACTGTGTCAAGAAAAGCATCAGGGAAAGTGGAGTTGTTAGGTGGAGGTCTGTAAAGGAGGAGAAAGTTACAGGAGGAACTTGGAGTAGGGTGGCATCTGGTAAGGAGGGCTTCACAACCTTGTATGGAGATGTTGTCGGTTTTACTGACGTTTATTGCCTGTTTGAATATAATAGCTAGTCCACCTCCTCTCTTGCCTATACGGTTTTGTGTGATGGTTTGATAGCCCGGAGGAAGGGCTTCGTGCAACACTGGTGCCATGTCATCTCCCAACCAGGATTCCGTAATGAATAGTAAGTCAGGTTGTGTGTCTGTGAGCAGGTCGTAGATGTGGTGCTTGTTTTTTTAGAGTGATCGAGCATTTATGAGCTGGCAGTTTAGATAGGGTGTGTTAGTGGTAGTGTTGTTTTGTTTAGTAGAAGGGTAAGTAGTATAATGTGAGCTTGAAGCAGGAGTGTTGCTAGTTGTGATAACTGTTTGAGGCTCACAATAGTCTTGCTTTTCAACATAGTGTTCCTCTTCCAGCAGGTTAGGGAGGCATTTTGTTGGGTCTGTGTGTGTGGGTGGTGAACTTGGTGGCTGAGAGAGCCATGAGGAGTGTAGTGTTTTTTGTAGGGTAGTTTTATTATGTAACAAACAAGGGGATGCGAGGTTGCTATGAGTGGCATGTTTTTTATTTTGTTTGCGTTTGTTTAGTGTGGATGGAGTATGGGTTAGGGGTGGTGGAGGAGCATGTGGATCATGATGTAAGGCCCTAAATTGTGCAATGGAGGAGAGGCGAGTGAATGAAGGTTGCTGGGATGGGGTGCTTGTGGTAGGTGTTTGTGAAGAGTGGGGCGGTAGGGCTGGAGATAGGATGGAATTTGTATCCTTTGTGTAGTCCTGGGGGTGGGAGTGGGTATGATGATGAATGTAATGTAAGTTTGTGTTGCTTTGATGTGCTGATGTTTGTGGCGGTATTGTTTTTGTGGAAGAATGAGAGGGGTTATTGGTGTAGTTGTTTTTGGTGAGGGATTTGTATGTGAGTTAGTGCTGCTAAGTGGAATTAGAGTGTTAGATGGGGTGTTGATGTGTTTTGGAGATGAATGTAAGAGGTGTGTAAGAGGTGATGGGTGTGTGTCAGGGAAATAAGTATTAGTTGAGATGAGCGGAAGGGGTAATATGTGTGGTGGAGTGAAATGTGGGGATTGTATGGTTGTGTGTAATTGGTGAGGAGAGGGGAAGAGTGTTTGTAGATGATGCGTTTGAAGGCAGGGTTTGGGCATTGTTATGAAGACAGGCGGTCTGTGTGGAGCGAACAGCGGATAGTGTTTTTGGTTAGTATGAGCAGAGTGTGTGTATCTGGGAGACTGAAACTGAGAGAATTGTAAGTTGTAGTTTTGTATTGTGTGGGTGGTGGCAGGTAGTGTTAGTTGGAGGGGACAGAGTAGTGTTTGCTGTGAGAATGAAGGTGTTTGACTGTAGTATTTATGGGGGGTATGTGTATATGTGTTGTATGTAGGGTATTGTGTTGGGTGGTGGGGCAATGCAATATGTCTGTGGTCAGTCTGTGATGCATGAGTTGGATATCTTTGCAGATAATGTGTTTGCATGTTGAGGGATGTGTTGGGGTAGAAACCATTCCTGGGGGAATATGAATTGGGCAGCATTTCTGGCCCTAGTCCCTAGTCCCTACCTGTCCCAAACAGACAGCTGCCCTTCTCCTCTCCGCCCTTTGCCTCAACGCCCGGGCTGAGATGCCCTGAATCCTGGCCTTTTATAGCCCTACCGGCCAATAAGAAGCTCGTCCTAACCCTAGCCAATCCTATTTTAAACCCTGATTTAGCCAACTAAATGGAAGACCCAGCCCTATCCACCAATCACAGCCCTAGAACCAACAGCCAATCAGAATCCCAGCCCTATCCACCAATCATAACTGCATCCCTGGAGCTAGCAACCAATGAAACACCATCTCCAAAAACCAATCACAACAGCATATGCAACAACCACGAGGAACCTATATAAGGAGCAAGTTAACTAAACTCCAGTCCCTGTGGCCTGGGGGAAGGCTACTGCTGCTCTATTCAGTATATCCTTGGATACAGACAGGCTGAATCCACACTTCCAAGCTAGCAGAGTCTACTTTCCAGGTAAGGGGGAGATTGTTTAAGAGACAAACACTGCAATAGTTCTGGGCGCACACTCTAAAATCGGGCTTTTTTAAGGCAAAAATACAGGGGGGCACACAGCTTTTAAGCACAATTTAAATCACACAAACAGATTAAAAACAATCTCCTAAAACCACACCAAGTAAGAAGCAGCTAAATGAGCACGAGAAGGTAAACAAAGGGCGAATCCAAGCTGCTGTGCTGTTGGTAAGTCCACAATATGTACTTCCACCAGGTTGCGCTGTCTGGTAGGCTAAACCTAAAAAAAGGAGGGGGGGGGGGGTGAAAGGAGAAAAAAAAAAAAAAAAGAAGAAAGAAAGAAAGAAAGAAAGAAAAAATGAGCATAGATGTTTTGAGCCCAGTTGCTCTAAGCGCAAGGAAGAATGAGCAGAAATAGAATTGAATCCGAGTTTTGCCTGTGTAGTTTTTCCACAATCCTGGCTGGAGACACTGCACAGGTAAAACTGTTTCCTGTGTGCAAAATCCAGCTTTGCGGCTTATTTTCACAAGTTTGGACACTAAGATGCAGCCTGGCGCAATATCAAACGTCACGTGCCCAGAGCATCTTCCTTATGCGGTGAGTGCCTAAGTTGGAAGCAAGGTCGATCTTCACTTGAACAACTGGCGTTTCATTATTTTGCCTTAGAAAAAGCGAGTTATCTCGTGCATGCACCGGGCATTGACTGGGCAACAACAGTGTTTGTTGAAGACTCCCCACCCCCGAGGAAAAAAAAAAAAGTGACTTGCATCAAAAAAGCTAATGCTGGAATTTAAACTCGATTTTCAAGCATTCCATAGTAATTGCACATGACATGTCAAAGCTCTCCCTGGGCAAAAGAAAAGCCGCTTTTGAGGAGTGCTCAACAGTGCGATGCGTTCATGTTTTCAACCGTTGTTTGCAAGTGCACCGGAATATTGTGACGTTTTAACAGATCTTTAGTCCTACGTGTCGTCTATTGTGCACTGGAGATGAATCGAAAGGTACATCTAAGAGTGGGTTGTAAACACCCAAAGCAGGACGCAGGCGACGTGTGCCGATTTGTAAACGTAAATAAATCAAGTTAACTGAAGCACGGTTTGTGACGTCGGATATTTGGACTTTTTAATGACAGCAAAAACGAACACGAAGTGTCACTCCCCCGAAATTATTAAAATGTAAGTCGGGGACGGATATTTCCATCTCTAAACAGAAAGGCAGCTGCGGGCTTCACACTCTGGCTTCCTGAGAGGGCACAAGCAGAGATTGCACCGCAGGCAGCAGCCTCCAATGTTGGTGACAACAGGGGCAGTAAGTGAAATGTACACAAAACAGATGTTAGCTGCTCCTCCCCTAAAAAAAAAAAATAAAAAAAAAAGCCACAGACCACCCAGAGAGCCTGGATGAGGACTGCCCAAATACCACTGAACTTGAAAAAAAAAGGCATGTGTGACATTTAAACAAGCATATGTAATGCAATTCGCACAGTTGCTCAAGTTAGAGCTATTAGCGTTGTAAACTAACCGGGCTTTTTTTTTTTTCCACATAAATTGAAAATGAAGAGTAATACAGTTTCACATAAGCGAGCAGATTCAAAGCGCACGGCTGCCATGAGCGTGATGGAGAGACAAAAGGAAAAAGAAGTTCGCTCGTAGTCAAATGTATCGACAAAAGTGCAATTGGTCACGTAACAGGGTCGATGTCCAAGGCGGTAACAAACGCCCCCCTCCCAAGGAGGGACAAATGTAAAGCATTTACCAATGATTAAGGATTTTTGAAAGGCAAACCCATGAACGAGTAATAGTGATGGGCGTGGTTAAAAGCCCACATAGATACCAACACGTTGAAAAAAGCAGCCTTGTGCGCTGCTATGCTCGACCTAAAAACGTCCTCCCTGTAAAACCAAGCTGTTAATGCTGGTGTCGTCGGAGGTGTGTGTACACTATTTAGAAACCGGTATTTAGGAAAAGGAGCAAATGTCAAAGCTGGCATCACTGAGGTAAAGTGAGTCAGAGTGGATGCTGGGAGAGGAGCCATAATAAAGACAGCAGGCATTCCTCCAGTTACGGATCCCCAGAGAATTGGTGTTGCCTTGGAAGGATAAAAATCTGGCAAAGATTATTTTGTAGGTGTGCACTGCTACAAAATGACAAACGCTTTTCATTAAGTCACTAATCCAAGTGACATAGGAGGGGGCTAAATAGGTAAGAGAAGTGGAAGCAACACGGAGGAAGGTTTTGGGAGTGCATAATAGAACAATCAAAACAGGGTGAGGGTTCCCTATCAGCACCGATGGGAGGATAGAGAAGCAAACAGAAAGCAAATCATAGTGCAGGAGAGAGAGGGAGATTGCTAAAAAAAAACGCATGCACTCATGAATTGCTTCACACAAAAGTAAACAGGGGAAGCAGAAATGCCAGCCAATCGGAGTCTGTAAAAAGGCATGTCTAAATTGGAGGGACAAGCACAAGACCGGAGACTAACAAGAAGCAGACGAATGAGTGACAAAGAAAGCCAGCGAATGGTAAGCAAGGGGCGGGGTCCAAGTTCTCCATCTTCTTGGTAAGCCACAATATGACTCACAACAGCCAGCACAGGCCAAGTCTTATAAGCTCGACCAAAAAAGGTAAAAAGAAAAAGTAAATGAAAGCAAACAGAAAGTGAATAGTTGCCTACTCTTTGGCAGTGCATCTTCAAATTCAAATGTTTCTGGGAGCGGTCATGTAACACCACTGGAGGTGACTTAGCCGTGTAAGACTGACGTAGAGGTGATGTTTGCAAAGACTAAGACCTACTAAGCATCTTCTCCTAACAGGCTTAAGAGTTTTCTGGAGGTTTAAGAGAAAGCCACACATCAGTATAGCAAAATGCCCCTGGGATGCGACCTACAATTTTAAAAGATATCTCATAAGCAGCACAAAGAGGCACCTTGGTTTGAGCAAGAACTTCCTTGCTCCTTTCTTTGTATTTTATGAAAAGCATACTATGTCTTTGGCATGTAAGATGGTTTGATGGTACATACCGTTAGTTTCCCTATACAACACTCAATGTGTAAAGCAAGGGTGGATTTGCACTTCTCTCCCATTACCCGCCCCCACCCCCACGAAGCACTGCATTTTTAAAATTGCTTCAATGGTGGTTAAGGTAGGTAGATAAACCTGTCAGCCACCTCCCCCCTTCCACACACATTTGGGACTATGAATGTAAGAGGGGAGTGACATAACTGCAGAAGTCAAGCACTTTTTGAAAAAATTACAACAACAAAAAAAAACACAACTCATACAACTTATAGATCAAATCTCAACAGCTTTAAAGACACATAAAACCCAAAAAGCACAAGGATCACATAAGTGTATACGTTTTCAAAACAAGTATCAACAACCTGATGTGGGGAGCAGTTGGGAAAAGAGAAGGGAGTCATTTCCATATTTCATTCTGCTGAGCATTTTCTACATTATTCAAAACATTAACAGAGAATTGACCAGTCCCTGCATGATGTGAAAACCTTGCTGCACAAACGGATGCACATAAACACCCTATGTCGATGGTCGCTCAACTTGTCATCCCTACTCTTAGTGATGCATAACTGCAGAAAATTAAAAATTAATCTACTGTCTTGAGAGAAGGAAAACATTATTTAGCATAGAAAACGGGGTGACGAGACTGGGAACCTGAAAATGCCTGGGTTTTGACTTGGCAGGAAAGTGAAAGACGTGGGCCTCCATGGAGTTTAGCATACAAGAAGAGACTGCCTCCCAGTGTCAAAGAACTGACGGTCAGATACTTTAGATTAGAGATCAGGTGAAAAGATAGAAGACAACAGGTCTTCAAGAAGTAAAGTAGAAAAAGAAGTGCAGAGGGACCAAAATCGAGCACTTATGATTTTCTGCCTAAATAGTATTATTTGGCACTCAAGAGCATTGTGAGATGGAGAAAGATTTTTTTTTAAAATAAAAGGAGGCGGTTTATTGAACAATCTGACTGGTGTGTAAAATGTGTGTTCAGTGTGGCAGAAAGCTAGTATGAATGTTTATGATCAATCCATTTTTTGGAAACAAAAATGAAGCACAAGAGAAATGTGACATAGGAGATTTTGTTATATACAAGTCTATTAGATCAATCAAGGATTTATAAAGTACAGCAAATCACCTGTGAGGATCTCAAGGGGCTAGAGTTTCCAACTGCTTCGTGGTTATCTTATTCGAACATCCAGGCCTTGAGCCCTTTGCTGAATTTCTGGAGTGATGAGGTGGTACTGAGGTGCAGGGGAAGGTCGTGCCAAGCTTTGGCCGCCAGGTGTGAGAACCTTGTTGATGTATGCTGGTCTTTAATTGGGCAAGGTTTTGTATGTGTGTCTCAGCATCTTGAGCTGGATCAGGAGCCAGTGTAGCTTCTTGAGGCAGGATTTAATGTTGGTCCGTCAGGGAAGGCGGAGGATGAGCCTTGCCACTGAGTTTTGTATTGTCTTTAGTCTCTACAGGAGACATGTGGCAATTCCTATGTAGAGTGCATTACCATAGTCCAGCCTGCAGGTGACGAGTGCCTGTGTGATGGTCCTTCTGGTGTTGACTGGGAGCCACCTGAACATCTTGTGAAGCATGCAGATGGTGTGGAAGCAGGAGGACGATACTACGTTTACCTGTTTCTTCACAAATAGCTTGCTGTCCAAGATGATACAGAGTTTGAGGGCGTGTTCTGTCACTGCAGCAGATGGGCCAAGTTCAGTAGGCCACCATGCATTGTTCCATGCCGAGGTGTTGTTCAAAGATGAGGACTTCCGTCTTTTCTGTGTTGAGCAGGAGACAGCAATCTTTCATCCATTCTGCGATGTTCATCACAGATGGGTGAAGATGGTCCTAACTGACTTGCTTCGGAGGCCTACCCACACATCTCACAAACCAAAATATGTAGACAGATTTGGTTCTCTTAGGCTGGCATTACAACTGGTCAGTAATTTTTTCCAGACTTCTGTACAAACTGCAGTAAAACTTCTGGCAGTTCCAGCCTGAACTTTAACAGGGTGAGTGGAGAGAAGGCTCCATAAATAAATACAGGGACGTGCAGATTTAGATCTCAATGCATTTCCCATTATTGAAGAAAAACTGAAAATGGGTGCAATTTATATGACCCACCAAACTGTAAAACCAGAGGCCTTGGATCTAACCAAAGTGCAATAAATACTCAATGCCTGTCTAGGGCTCTTGCAATCAGACCCTTAGTGGTGAAATAATACATACCAGCGGGGAGAATGAAAGAGCTGCATGGAAGGAACATCAAGTCGCCAACATGTAGCCTCTTTTGTACTGTATCCATCTTCCCCTATTCAGACAGAATGGTGAATCACACTGTGTTCCAGATTAGTCAGAGCTGTGCCTCAGCAAACAGTCACCCAGACAGGTGTGAAAGAGGCTACCACGGGGGTGACCTCTAGAAGCGGACAAACAAGACAGCCTGGCTCAAGTGACGAGGATGAGCTGTACAGACTTCCACCCAACGCCCTAAAGGCCCTTTGAGCCGTGCACACAATGAAGAGCCAACTGTGCCAGATGCTATTCAGAATGGTGGAAAGCAGATCTGAGGATACTTTCTAAAGAAAAGCGGGGATGGGCATTTCATTCTTCAAGGCTTTAAACATCAGACGCCTAATCGTATTCTAAAAAGGAGGAAAGAAAAACAGACACACAACATGACATACCTATAAATATGAGGACCGACCATTGACCGTAATGAAGTGTGTATTTACTATTCTAACTCCACACCTACTTTGATAGTAGGGAAGGTTATAAAGCAGATCGAGGCAGATATAACTGCACTTTTAGCTTTTTGATGCACTTGCTCGAAAGTACCTAAGCATACTATGTGGAGCGGTCCTCCTAACGCGCTGGTCCTCACAAGGACAGTGTTTGTCTAAAACTGACAATGTCTACTCACGCTATGAGGACCGAACCGGTGTGTGTGTGTGTGTGTGTGTGTGTACACACACGCACACGTCCATCCAGAGACGTGTATGGCGCTGAGAATTCTCATTCCTTTGTGAATGGTAGGCTAAATGGAGGTGGTCAGATTGATGTTTTGAATGCTCAGTGTGTTTTTAAGAGCACCAGCCAACGAGTGATGAAAAACAAGCAGATGAACAAACTGAAATAAAATTTGCATATACTGCAAGATAAGAAAACATATACTGCAAGATAAGAAAAAATAATCAGTAAATCAATAAAAGTAACGAAATAAAACAAAATTAAAAAACAGTTTAATTCTTCCAGCCTTGTCATCCATGACAGGCAGATGTTTTATGAACAGGCGATTGAGAGAAGAGCTGCACTTGAAAAACACCCTTCAGAAGTCCTATGGCCCCGAGAGGGCACTCCATGCGTGCAAGTCTTCAACAAGAGGCAATTAGCAGCCAACAGGAGTCCCCCGGAGACTTCCAAGATGCGCTGACTTACGCACCCAGAACAGTGTCCAAGGACTAGAAGGCCACACCACGTTCACGGGTAGAAAACTGGTGCAAGGAGGCCTTTTCAACATTTACTGCACCCTTTGCTCCACTAAATACCCACAAGCCACTCTCCCGGGTAGTTTACTGTGAGCTTAACATCAGCAGACTCCCCAAACAAAGTGTTGCAATCTAGCAGAGAATTAAAGTGCATGCCTCTAAAAATCCAAATACCTGAAGTCTCGTCCAATCACGTGGCTGCCCGTAGGGGCGAGTGGAGTAAATGAAGTCCGAGTTAAGCTCGCTTCGGAGCACACGGGCGTTGCAGGCAGAGGTTACTGGGGCAGTGTGCGATCAGGTGGCTGCGCACCTAGTGATGATTGAAAACAAGGCACAGAGCATCCGGGTGCGCAACCACGGGCGCACTGCGCCAGCTGGATGCCAAGTTGTGCAACAGTTCTTGTGCAATGCTGACCCACTAGGAGTTCAAGTAACATTGTCCGAAAGCAAAAGTCACAAGGGTTACCAGACATCTGGTTCTCGACCATTTCACACGGAAATGATTAAAGAGCTCACCTGCAAGCGCCATGAAGCCAGCTTCGGGAGGAAGGCTATTTATTGCCTAGAACACTTTATGGCAAAGCAAACAGTGCGAAGGCAATCTGCTCCGTATGAACTGCATGTGGACACGGAGGTCCCTATAGACGCAAGCGCTAATTCCGAGATGAAAAGAGGAAATGACTCAAGATTGCCCGAAAACAGTCCAGGCAGTAAGCTGCCGTGTGCTCAAGGCCCTCCTGAAACTCGCCAATAAATGCGAAATTGAGGAAGCATTTGTAACAATTGATACAGAAAAAAATATGTATGACCTTGTTACAGCATCAGTACAATTTGCCCGTAGTTTATCAGAAGCCGAAGTGGGCGGCGCTTCCCGCTCCAGGTTTTGGAGAGGTTCGCACTTTGAGCGCCAGGAAGCGGACATTTAAATTTCTAAACCGCACTTTTCAAAGCCGACCTCCCAGACCCGAGTGGGACTACCGAGGGTGAGGATGGACGCCACCTTCTCAGACTGTGCATTGAAGTAAACGACTAGTCCCTACATTGCCAAATACAATTAGGCATGATTGCTAATTTCAAAGCAGTAGCAGGATTTGAGTAAATAGATGTGCGGGTTCAGGAGAGGTGGTACTAGTGGGTTTCAGACACTGTATGCAAAGTCCGCTTTTACTATAACCAGCATCACCTCATTATCCAACAGGGTCCACACATTTTCTATACAGTGAGGAATGTTTTGGGTGACTGGGGAATGTTTTGGGTCACTGGTTTTTCCTGCCTCGGATCCCAAAATAATTGACTACGGCCCACTCCTGTACTCCACCCAGCTAGTTATGAACCTAGAACTAGTTTTTAAGGGTGAGCATGAAACTTAGAGGTAGTGGCAGAGTTTATGCAGTCAGTGAAAGCAGCATGGATTCGCTGTACCACAGGGTGCCACACCTTGTATGCTACCACTGAGTAGAGGTGTGGGTACAGATATGACAATCCATACCCTAAAAACAGCCAATTCATATAACCCGCCTTCCCCAGGTGTGCCAGTGCGGCTGGATTCTATGGCAAGGCAACACATCTTTGGGTCTTTAAACACTTCCTGGTTACGCAGACCTCGACTCATCTGCAGCAATTATATTAAAACAATGCATAGGGAATTAAAAAAGGAGGCGTCAGTGGAAACACCAAATTCAAGGAAAATAGCTAACAGTAGGTGGAGGCGCAGTGGTGCTAATTACACGTGGAAGGTATCTATATGAACGAAGTTTAACTTAATTCTTGAAAATGTTTTTCCAATAATTTTTTTTTTTTTTAATTGTCTTAAAACTATCAAACAGCTGCTTTACGGAATTTAAAGTCTATGGTGTTGATTGAAGTTTCACACCATGGTGACAATTTGTCAGTCTAAATTAAATTAATATACAAGAGTCACTGTAAGTGGAGTCACTGCTGAATAAATTAGCACAGGAACAAACCAGTATGGTAGGAAACCTTAAATGTAACAAGCATTGGAAAATTCAACAGGTAGGGATCTGCCTTATGTCACAGTGAGCCCACAAACCACGGTGCAATCACTGTTTGTCCAGATACAATTTCATCCCAGGGAAAGCCACCGTATTTCCAAGTACTGGTGTCTTACGTCACATGCCCAGCACGTCAGGCACAGCTTCAGATGCCCAGGTGCAGTCTTTCATCCTACCCTCTACCAATCCAGACACATAGGAAGCTGGTGACAGGGATGCCTCTGCAGAAACCTGTACCCACGCCACTGCCTCACACTTCTGCCTAGAAACAGACAAACTGGTCAAGGCAAGTACCCTCACAATGAGACGGCTCTTGCCACATGCACTCAGTTGATGAGGCACCAAATAGGCAAGGGCCTAACCTACGAGCTTTCACCACACAGTTGGCCACACTTCAGTCATTTGCACTGGTGTTCTTCTAAGGACAGCTATAATCAGAATGCCAGGGAACTCTGAGCGGCCAAGTTTTTTCCCCTTACAAGTCAGTGAATTTCCTTCTTTGAAAACACTACTGCAGAGCAGAGGGATACATTTAGCAGTGAGTTTTCAGCTGTCTCCTGCAGGCCCATCTCTTAGGAAGCTCTGTGATGGGTTCAGTAATGCTGTGATGCTCCTGCGGAGCTAAAAAAAAAAAAAAACCCATAAAGGAAGAGACATCCGCGAGTTCTTCCAGGGTCTGATGCCGTAACATCCTACAAATACGCCTACACAGGATGCGCTCGAGCATTCGCAGACCATGCAGGCAACGAGCCGGTTGATGGCAACATCAACAGGTTTGGTTAACGTCCAAGTAACGGCTTACAGTCCAGTTCAACGCAATCCTTCTTAATCCGACAAACCTCATTTGAGACCAGTTTCCGGCTACACAAAACCAACTGATACTATGAAATCTTCAAGTTAATGAAATCCCATACAAACTGCTGGCACAAAATACAGACCGCCCCGGTGGCCAAACACGCAGCTGGGTACTTGGCACTGGACTCGGCGCTCATAGGAAAGGGTTCTAAAATCGACATGAAGGACTTTGAGCAATCAAGTGAACTCATGCAAGCTCTGCAGGCCACCCAGTTGTAAATCAATGTGGTTTAATTATCTAGTCAGTTTAAGAACTACTGATCTAGCCTAAGGCTAGATGTAAGATTTCACATAACATTAGTATTTAATATTAAGGGAAAAACAACTATGGTTTTTAAAAGGTAGATTTTGTCAAGAGCCTACTGAAAGCATTGCATGTCCCTAAAGACAGAAGAGCACATTAGCTGGAGATTGAGAAGGGCCCCTGAAGTAATGCAGGATGCATCCTCGTCAACTGGCATCCTGGGCCTTTACTTTGCTACAAAAATGTCCAGATGATGCCCTATGAGATGCAGCCCAAACCTGGCACAGGCTTGGGCGGTAAACCACTCTGAAATTTTTCAAAGTAGTCTATCAAATTGGCAATGTTACAATGTGTCTACACTTATTAACACATTGCAAGTAAATTCTGTTACAGTTTTAAAAACGCAATCAAATACATGATGCCAAACATACTATTCTGGTCAGGCAGGTATTGCTAAGGTGTATAAGTATTCACAGTGTGAATATTAGGAGTGAGGGCGGGTTGGAGGTTTTGAAGAGTATTTAGAGTTCATTCTCTTTTGACACATACTTCTAGCTTGGATATAAATGACTAAACAGGTTAGTGATGGCTTTACTGAGTGGTGTTCCGCATAATGTTTCTCCTGGCCAGAACCTGCCCCCCCCCCCCTGCTCCCACCGCCCCCCCCCCGCACTTCTCCTTCCCCACCACAACCCCCAGGGATCATTTGAGGCCCCCATAGGAGGCCCATCTCCCCACTTTGGAAAACCCCAGCTAAGGAGATTTAACCCCTTTCTTCTAACAATGTTACCTACAAGTGTCCCGGTGACAAAATTAACCCTTGAGCTTTGGCACACTATTAACATCTAATCCGGTTTACATTTCGTAAATATTTAACACAATTGCAGTTCTACAAACAACCAGCAAAGAAGTATTTTCTCTAGAAACTAAGCAACAACCAAAACTAAACTAGCTGGCGTTCGTACAATAACTAAGTATTGTTAAAATAAAAAGACCCTATATATCTGCAAGTCTGAGACATTCAATACCCACACAGGGCAGTTTCATCTGAAGCTCTGCACATAATATGACAAAGCAAAAGGCACATCAGCAATCTGCAAAGTCACGGGGCTTAGGGTCTGTGGACCCCAAGGCTCAAAGAAAAGCAGCGATTGGGCACTTTCCAGGTTCAGTACAAAGAGCCCAGTAGATCAGCAAGTTCTCGCCTGGTGTGCTCTTTCAAAAAGAGGGCACATTAGCATCAGACGTGCTGCCAGAGCGTGCCTAATATGTGTTCCCTGCGACAGAAGGCAGGTCCAAGCTCTTCAGAACATGGTGAGCTTGTACAAAGGGCTGGAACACCAAATCCGGCTCCTATACTGACGGCATGAGGAAAGGCCTTTACACTGTTTCAAGCAGCTGCAGACATGTTACCAAGGCAGGAAAAGGCTCTCCGAAAACTTATAGGATTCAGTCTTCGTCAAATCATGGAGAGGACTGCAGAGTTAAACTTCATTCTGTGGATGCATCGTTCCTCCCCCGGGCTACATGGAAGCCCAAACGAAAAGGGCAAAATATGTATCGAACAATGCTTTAAATAGGAAAGTGCTACTGGATGCTGAATAGCTGCACTTTAGTCTAAAAGTGCAGCTAAAACCACTTCTCAAAAATGATGCTGATGGGAGTAAGGGAAGCACGCTGGCACTCATTAGCAAACAAATGTATTTCAGGGTAGCAGTTCAAGCACTGATGTATTTCTAATCATGGTGCAACCCACCCAGAGAACTAGTACCACCGTCACAGTGCGTTGCCTTACCTCAGGGACCAAAGCAGAGATGAGGCGGTTGGGGCGAGAGTGACAAGTCCATCTGGTCACATGTAGCAGCAGAAGCCTGTTGTGCCTGCAGGCGCCACCCCTCACTGCTATTAAAGCCAGCATCAACCCTAGGATGCATCAAAGGCACTCTAAAGCTAAGAAACATGCAACTGTTTCCAGAACGCATGGAAAAACTTGGGAGACCATTTACAGATGGGTCTTGAATCATTTATAAAAGCATATAAATGCACATGGAGGTGACAAAAAGATGTTTACTGCTGACAACAGAATACCACGCAAATCAAATTTGAAATGCAGAGACATAGGTAGTTCTAAAGGAAATTATGTATTTGTGGAAATAGGAGGGGAAAAGCATCCATTTGATCTGCTTAACCAAATTTTGCCTAAACATTGGTGGAGCATCGAGTGACGAGGCATGGGGCCCAATGATATGGTAGACCCAAAAAAAGCAGTGGCCAAGGATGTAAACATGGATAATGCTGGCTAGCAGGTGCAATGTTTTGGAAGATCAGGTTAGGTACGCTGACTGGATTAACATCTACAACAAATTTCCACAATTTTCCATGATCTGAAGTTATTGGATTACATATTTGGTTAGACCCAGAAATCAGTTATCATCTAAATAAGACAAAACTGAGATGTTTATCTTCTATTTTTTTGAGTATCCATAAGAACCTACTGAACTATTTTGTAAAACACAGTAAAGAAATAAAACAACAAAGCGAAGGGCCAAGCACTCCACCTAGCAGGCAAAGTAGTTTTTCGTATAGTAAGCAGTCTTGCGAAGAGGTTTAGACTTTCTCCCCCGTGTAAGCTGTTTATTTATTTTTTTTACTTCATGAAAGAAGGGAATGAAGGACTGTAGACCAGTAGCTCCCAACTTTTTGACTTCTGTGGACCCCCACTTTGTCATTACTGGAGCTCGGGGACCCTCATTTTATTGGAATCCTGGGATCCCACCCAGTCATTACTGAAAGCTTGGGACCTAATCTGTTAATATTTAACTTTCTAAGCAGTCGCGGACCCCGTGAGGCGGCTTCACGGACCCCCCAGCGGTCCCCAGACCACAGGTTGGGAACCACTGCTGTAGACAATTCCTTGGTAGTCCTCGCTTTCCACACTACTATACAGCCTGGACAGAAGGCAAAGGTTACAGAATTTCCTCCAAACCCCCTCTCCCCCCACCCTAATAGCCCTAAGGTAATTCCAGTTTTCAAAGACAAGCAATGATCCTAAGCCCCATCCTTGCTGGTTCATTTTTTATTTTTTTTAAACGCATTCATTGCTTTAACAATCACTATTAATAGATTTCTCATGCATATGCGCGCTGTGCTTGCAAAATCTTTTGTTAAAAAAAAAAAAAAAAGGAGCTTGGAAACTTCCCCTTACTTACCTGAACTTACCAATGGCTTGGTCCAACGCTGCTCTAATTTACATGCTTCTAATTGGCCAGCACACTGTCTGCGTTACTTCCTGCTGTCTTCTTTGTCATTCACGCCATCGTGTTACCTCGGGACCAAGTACTCCTTCCGGTCATTTGAAATTGGACACTAGCCAGTGTCCTTCCTCTGGCTACGAAACCAAAGGTAATTTTTTCTTTCTAAGCTGACGTCTTTCTTCACCACATGCTGTCTTCTTTCTTCACTGTCGTGTTCTGTCTTCACCGCTTCCATCTTTCTTTACTGCAGTCTTCTTTGCCACATACCATCATGCCAATAGGTTTCGCCTTTGTTTCTCTCCCTCTAACTGGGTTACAAAAACATTAGAAAAACGCTATGTTTATTTAAAATTTGACAAACCACTAACGGTTGTTTATGTTGTAATGGATGTTGAATTAATAAACATCACAACATAAACAACCAACAACGGTCCATCAAATTTAATGCAAACATTATTATAACATTTTTCTAATATTTTGTAACCCAGCCAGATAAAAAGAAAAAACAAAAAGGCGAAACCCATTGGCTTTGCCAATGCTTTTTGTTTTTTCATGACATGTATACCTATGGTATACAACGTGGCACAAACAATAGTTGAAAGAACTCTTATTTAAAAAAAAAAAAAAACTACCTTAAAATCAGAAAGTTGTTTATTGCCTCGACAATTCCTAATGATAAGTCCAGCTGGCCCAGATGTCCACAGCAGACTCCCCGTATGCTATGCAGGGCTTCCACTCCCACTTACCGAATGTCAGACATCAATTACACTGAGCACCTTTAAACAGGTAGATCCAAATGTAAATATAATGAATTACCCGAGCTATTCTTTTGAATAAATATCAGAGGGAAAATAATGCAACTGGCATGTGATTCTAAGCGTAATTTGTTTTTTGTTTTTAAATAAAAAAACTCATCTGGGCAATGTGGGAGACTCCCCTTTTCCCATATTTATGTCCAGCCTAGCAGCAGTTTGTTGTATAGCAGCCTCCAGGAATGAAAAGATTTATAAATAATAAAATAAAAAAAAGGATACTTGTACACCCTTAGAGAAGCTTTCGTTCAGCCTTCTGCATCCATTGGTCTGTTCAACTGTCATTTACATTTTGCTTCTGCTCACCACAGCATGTGGAAAGGGTCAGCCATCTGAGGGTATTGGCTTCTTGCACTCTTTGTCTCTTTGTCCTCAAACCAGGGATGGGCGTAGAAGCGTTGCAGCCCCCCGCCCCCCTCCCACTAGCAGCAGGAGGAGCAAAACCTTTAACAAACAAAACGATAATAAACCTTGTTTATTATCATTTTGTTTGTTAAAGGGGTGGGGCCACAGGGTGACAAGGGGTGAGGGAGGTGCCCTCCTCTCAGTGCACATGTAGGTTTGGCTGGCCAAAACACACATGCGCAGTAGGCTCTCTGCAGATCGGCACTGTGTTGCTGGGCTAGAGAGCCTGCACAGGCTCCCAGTTTGCCCAAGAGCACCCTGGCTGGACAGTCCCAGCCAATCCTGACGCTGTTCTGAGCAGCGTCAGGATTGGCTATAGGGCAGACTGGGAGCCTGTGCTTGCAGCGAGAGGAGAGGAGCGAGTTACGTTTTTATTTTTATCAAATTTTAACACACCCTCCCGCGCGCTGCATCCTTATGAACAAAGTGAGACGCGGCTGCTTTAACCTTGCACATCTGACTAAAGGAAGCGCCTGTACTGTTCCCTTCAAATTACAAGCATTTTATTTAATGCAAAGGCTTGTTAGCCACATTTAGGCAGCCGGAAGCTTTCCTATTTCTTCTTTTTGTAGCATAGGCTTGTAATAAAAAAATAAAACAAAAACGTAGTCACTGCACAAGTCTGCCAAGGGCAGCCCTACTGGCTTTGCCAATGCTTGCTTTTTTATTAATTTGTACAGAGCTGAAACCACAATAACGGTACATAAGAGGTTTGGTCTCCAAAATCTAGAAGGCACTCCCTGCAGAGAGCACAACCTGTTAAAGAGTGTCCCCGGGTCATATCAGGATAGGAGATCCTGTGCCTCTTGCATGTCACGAACTAAGCTGTATGGCAAACAAGCGACACCTGCGAGGCAATCAGCCGTGTTTGTTTGGCTTCTTTTCAAGGCCTGGCGCGCGCGAAAAGCTACAGGGCTGGCAGCTCAGGAGGCTGCAATGCTACACTTAATAAACCTGAGAGGGTGCAGGCTGCTCGTGCCAGCTGGCCCACGGCCGACGTCACCCGGAAGGAAACCCCTGCACGCGGTGCGCGCTGACCCTTGACCTCGGGTGGACTGATGAGTGACAGGTCCGGGTGTTTACTGATCCGCAGATCTTGTTGCAGGGTCCACCCTTGACACGGCTGCGGGAAGGGCTCAGGTGAGCGTGGTCCTCATGGATGGAGGCGGGATCCGACACTGCCAAGTCAGTGAGTTTGTTGAAGCCTGGAGCTAGGGCGCACTTCATTGTGAAGATGTATGTGGTGTGTAACATATGGACAGTGGCCCAAGAAATAGCTCAACCGACGGACAGGAAAAGACTAACATTTTATATATATTTTTAAATGAAACATTTATTAAAGTGAAGGATCCGAGTAGAGCCAACAAAGGCATTACTATAAATAGAAATGCACACAGCCAACGGAAATTTAGGTTTGTAAGGCACCCGTGAGATAAAACGGTTACAGCTGTGCTTTAAATTAATTTAGATTTCACTTCATACCAAAATCCGCACCAAATTTAATGGCATAGAAGTTTGAGACCTCGAATCAAACCGTGCACAACAGCCAAAAAAGTATTTGGGGTCCCTTCCCTTTCGACACACCCCGAGATTGGATATATATGACAAAACATGTTAGTGATGGCCCATTACAGAGCATTTTATTGCTGCTCAATTTTTTCAGCCTAAAACAAAGCCTTGTTATTAACAATGCTTCTTTTGGCCGGAGCACCCCCCCCCTTTCCCGGGATCACTTGAGGCCCTCCCCCCCCAGGGCCCCTTCCCCAGTGAAGACCTAGGTCTAGATATTTTTGTAGTTGAGAAGTGACTCAAGTGAGAGGAATCTGGCCAGACAAAGGAGGCTGTAACATCTCTCACGGTGAAGGGCACGTGAGGCAGTACTTCCCTGCTGAATAACTAGATCTTAGAGGGTGGAGCTAAGTGAGCGAAAAGACGTCAGAGAAGGGTGCTCGGAAGCGAACACCACCAAGCCTTCACTGCAAAGTCTTCCCTTGGTCTAGTCAGGGATCAGCTTTAAAAGATATCACACAGTGAGTCAGACAATCCGAGATGCTGTGTTTGGTTGAGTGAATGATACAGATGTGCACACGTCTCCTTAAGAAACCGGGGATACACACACGTTTTCCCTACCGTGAGGGCAACAGCACCGTAGCAGTACAGAGAAACCACGACAAACCAAATCCTATCCCGAAGGAACATGTAAATTACAAATCCAGCTTGGAGTATTTCCCAGCCTGTGTGGTAAGATAGGGGGTCAAAAGTCTATGGCAAGTCAAATCCAGTGTGACAAGCCGAGACACTTCACACGATGACCGTGAGCTGCAAACTATACCCCTGTGCAGCATGTCTGGTGGAGGCCTCCAGGCATAACAGGAGGCTGTAGAAGAGCATTCCTGCATCCCAACTGACTCCCTGTTACCTGGTGCTAACTTTCAACCATGCGCCAATAGTGCGTACAACGTGACATATCAGCAAACCACTGGATACAAGTGAGCTGTCTTGATGCAGCTGACTGCTAACCATCGTTCAGCTGTGGGCCTAGAAGCCATGGGCATCCTGCTCTAGCCAAAAACTTACAAAAACCTTTTGTAACTTAGGATCCATTAAAAAAATAAAAAAATTAAAAAAAACCTGATTAAATTTCACTCACACATTATACCGACAAGATAAACTAAGATTGACATAAAACTTGACAAACCATATTACGCTATTTCCATAAGAGGTCAGGATTGCTCTCGATTATAACCAGTATACAAATATGAAAGCTTGGCTTGTCTTACCCACCAGCTCGAACCTTAAAAAAGACTGTGCCCATATTACCGTCGAACACACATTCTAAACATGTTTCTGAGAAACCATCACAATGCCGGTCCATCCTGGACAAGAAGGCCCATTTTTGACCCACGGGTCTCAGCCTGGGGACACAGGGTTAAGAAACATGGACCCCCCAAACCCCTTCTTCTGGGTCCCAAAAACTAACAACGAATGCCATAGCCAAGGAGACAGAATTTCTCATGCAAAGCTTTAACATAAAAAAATTAAAAAAAAAAAAAAATCTAAAAAATGTTAAGTGAAAAGATTACCGAAAAGCAATGAAAAATAAAATAAAAAAAGGAAGTGCACTACTTACCCTGCCGTAACGGCAATCACGACCATTGTCATTCATTCTTTCACCCTAGCTCTACTGAGACACAGTGTCCCAATGAAGAACAGTATACCACAAAATGTCCCCAAATCTGTCAAACAATCCTCTAGTAAGGAACCCATCAAGTTTTTACTACTCAAGTGAGAGAAAGAAAGTGAAAGAAAACCAATTTGGCCACAGGATTCAAATACCATCACTCTATTGCAGAATGAGGCCTCCAAAGCTGAACCACAGTACTTGTAAGCCTGGCACGTGCCTCACTTTTTTTTTTTTTTTTTTTTTTTAAATCCACTCAACCAACCACAAGAAAAATGTATTGCCAAATACCCAATCCATCTACATCACTTGAAACAAGGTCAAACTCGGAAATTAGTTATAAGGATAACATTGATAGCTTTGCTTGATAACATTGATAGTTCGCTTGTCATGGTCTAGCTACACTTTCAATATTGCTTGTTTAGTGACAAAGAGCTCCAACATAATTATACAGTTTCCCCAAACACCCACAACTACTTTAGAATCCCGATTTTCAGTATTGGCCATAGATCAACAAAAGTTCCAGTAGCAACTAAGGCGGTGTGTAAACTACCCTGTGGACAGTCAATCTTGCTTCATCAGGATAGATGCTGATAGGGCAGCTAGATAAAGTGCGAGGTGGGGGTACATTGCAAGCATATTTCAAAAGAATACTCATCTAATATATATATTTTTGTCTGACCTACAACCACTTTCTACTTTCAGAACCTTGGCATGTTTTCTTCTGTATAGTGAAAAGTAACAGGTTTCTATTGCCACAATGGAAATTCACCCACATCAACATGAGGGTTTTTTATTGTGATGTACTGATCGTCACATGATTCAATGTTCGCTGCCATGTTTCAGACTGGCACAGGTACTTTCAGATGGTAAATTGGAATGCAAGCTATTCTTGTGTCCCTTTGAGGTAGTTATAAACTCACTTCTTCCCTACCAAGGACATACTTACTCTGTACAGTGCTTCAAAAATGTCACTGTGCATGATAAACCTTTTCTAAACCTCTAAGAGAAATAATTGTATTTTAAAGAGGGATTCTCTCTCTCAATCTACTGCAACTGACAGGAAGGCTATTATGACACCAAATATTTGTAAGAAGCATTGAGGAAGTCTGCTGTCAATTAAACTCATCAGTTTATAATAGAAAGGAATTTATGGGATTTAATTTTTTGTTCGAGCCATATTTATTTCTTTCCAGACCCGAAATACACGTGACTCACTTTTGAGGTGGCCGGCTCAAGTACACCCAAGAATGACAGGGGATTTAAGGAAAATCTATCAAATAAAATCAGTTTGTTCATGCTGAACCCAGAGCAACGTATACACTGAATCTGGTTATAGATTGTGTGAGGTTTTGAAATTCCATAGTATTCGTTTATGGTTTATCTTCTAAAAATGTGTTTGTTTTAATGGTCAGAATGATTTTGACCTGGATGTTGCGCTTGAACTAGAAAAAGAACGTTCATCAACAGGATACCCTTTTATTTAAAGTTAGTAATAGATGTGTTTACGGGGGGCAATTTAAATTCAAATATATTTTGCAAATATTCTGACAAATAATACTAGAGTTCAAAGAAACTGACCTCAGACTTCAACAAAACCTCAAGCTTCTTTACCCATATAATGTGAATTATGTGCTGATGTGGAAAATAAAAGGAATGCTGAAAGCCACCTAGAGAAGCAAGCTGCATTTTTCCCCAAAAGCTGTTCACCAATATTTTGAATCCCCCTCTTCCTGCCTGCTCTCACAGGCAAAGGGCCCTTCCAGATGCAGGGCTGCTTAAAGTGAGATTCCCAACCTGTTGTCTGGGGACCCCTGGGGGTAAGTGAAGCTTCATCGGGGGTTCCGCAACTGCTTAGGATATTAAATAATATTGACAAATTAATAGTGTGTATATAAATTAAGTGGCTAAATGTACAATTGGAAATTTTAGAAAGTACTGTAAATGTCAAGGAATTTGAAATTGATGGCTAAAAATTTAATGAGCATCCTCAGATTGATTTGTGGGATCAGTTCAGGTGCAGCAAACACAATATAGTACGGGCGTTGTGTGGTTTCAATTGAATTTAAAAAAGCTCAAACCTGATAAATTTTTTTTAGTTTTGTTTGCAAATTAAGAAAAATGTGTTATTATTTGTGTATGTTTGATGAATGCTTGTGTCTGTATTTTTTGTGTATTATTTTGCATTTCAAATCATCTACAATGTATAAGCCCGAGTTCCCGGATTCCAATGATGCGTCAGTGGGGGTCCCTAATTCCAATGGTGACTCAGTGGGGGTCCCTGGGTTCCGGTAATGAGGAAGGGGCGGTCCACCGAAGTCAAAAGGCTGGGAACATCCTGTTAACTATGGACTGTGCTTTCTACCCTCTTTCTCGTCAAATGCGTCAAACCCACATTTCAAGTTTGAATGCCAGGGTAAGCCAAGACGCACGGCTAAAAGGCTTAACATGTCATGAACGTAAGAGATCCACGGTGCCAGATGTCACTCACAGGCAACTATTGCGAAACACCAGTGTAATTGTCATTGCCAAAGAAAACTGACGCAGCTTCGGTGTAATTCAACTGTGGGATCGTTGAGAATTTTGACCGAATTGAGCAAGAGTTTTGCAGTGAAACAGTCCAATGAACTTTAAAAAAAAAAAAAAAAAAAAAATGAATGAGTTCAAGGTACATTTTTTCCCCATCAAAGATATTCTGCCAGAGAAAAAACACTTTTGATCCAACTAGGAGGGAAAATAGTTTTCCACGTCGACAACTGACAGGTAAGTGAGAGCTGCTTTTCATATAAATACCCACACACGTGAAATCTGGGTCGGCGTACCTGGAACACTAGTCACAAGCTCAGTACTTCTGTGTTAGTTTCCAGGTAATCTTTGTTCGTGGATTGAAAGACGGCACGTATCAATTAGAACAGCTTGGCTTAATTTGTAATACGCAGACTAACATGATGCTTTCAGTGGTGGGGACAGACGAAGGAACCAAGCGCTACAATGCTACACAAGTGTCTGGGTGTTCTTAAAGTGTACTTGGTGTAAACAAAGTCGTACTGCAAGTTACAAATCCATACAGCACCTGCAGGATCAACACACTGAAACTTTTGCCAAGTGGTAACCTGTGCGAACGGATGCATGTACAGAAACCGTTGCAACAAGAACGCCGCAGGGGGCATGCCCTTGAGAAACCACCTGCCGCCTTCTGTCGCCCTGTGATCAGTAAGTGTAGTATTAATGCCCACCGGGTGCCAAGTGACTGCGCTCAACACTCCGAGGGGCAGCGCAGAGCCGGTCATCGCCTGGCAAGCGGTGTCCCCTGGGCACGGAGGCCAGCAGGTTTGTGAACCCGCGCTCCCTGCAGGACATACTCGCTGGCTGGAAGGTGTGTGCGCCCAACCCCAAGAGGATCTCCTAACAAAGGGACCTGACACCATCACCGCTCGCTCAGCTACAGCAGGACATGTATGTGCACAGCATGACTGTGCAAGAGCCAAAAACAGCAGTGGCCTGTCCAGGATGCACTGCTCGTGCCCTCCCACGGGCACCCTCCTAGCCTAATGAACGCGGAGAGTCTAGACACAACTGACTAAAACAGGGGTGCACGGAAGGTGGTGCACAGTGACGGGTTTGCACGTTTTTCCAACCAGGAGCTATCCAATGTTACCGAGGAGAAAGTGGTACTCGGACAGCGGGGGACAGCTGTCAAGCAACCAACGGCTGAAATAAAAGAAACAAAATAAAACCGTGCTTTCCCACTTGGTCATGTGCCAAAAATGTGTCGAGTTGTGCCGGAGGGCTGGGTGGTTTTCCTCTTGTAAATCTTGCAGCACGGAGTACGAATAAAGGGAGGATCCGATTTCTTCCTAATGTTGTGTGACTCCAAATGTAACCCGATACGTAGGATTACAGGTCAACTTTAATAAAGTGCACCCCAACCAATCAGCATTAGATATATTCGCCCCGACCTGGATCAGCGCGTCTATCCGCCTGTAGGTAACTATAGCGTCGCCGCTCAGTGTGCACAAGCACAAGAGATGGATCCAAGAGCGTCGAGGGCACGGGAGGAGGTTTCCATGGCTACTTCAACTCGGAGGCGGTTCGGCGTTTATAATGTTCTAACACATCCCGACATACAAAGCTCACATACATCAATGACCAAACACGGCTAACGTACGGGCAGTGCTTTAAATGAGCAGGTACTGTCCGGTACTGACTGCAAGCACTTCTAAGCACTGGTGCAATACGTTCCATGGGAGAGTACCGCCACTTCTCAGAAGCAAGCAGGTGCTCTGTAGAGTGAGCACCTGCACTCCTGTATTTCCACTTTAAGCACTGAGTACTGGTGAATGCACAACGCCGTTGGGTGGAGTTAAGCTAGTGCAAGTAACATCCGCCCAATGCCCCTGAGCGGTTATCTGTGCACCTAGTGAAGCTGTGTTTCAGTGTATGGCCGACATTAAGAACACGCAGCCCTCTATACGTCGGGATTCCAGCCCAGAGCGGGAAGCGGGGGCTCGCTCTTCCTACAAACCACAGCTGGTTGTGAAAGAGTGTACAAGTTACACCCTGGGTGAGCAGTGAGTCAACGAGAGGCCTTGCAGCCTCTGTGCACTGTGCATCAGCACTGAGTCAACGAGAGGCCTTGCAGCCTCAGGGCACTATGTATCAGCACTGAGTCAGCCTGGTGGGGGTGGGGGGCTGCCACATGGCTCTCTCTTCAGGGCTGACTGAGTGATACTCTTAACCAAACCTCCGTGTAATGAGTGTATTCTCAGTGGCTGAAATGGAATTACAGAAGTGTGTACGTACAGTTCTAGAGTATCCGACTGCTATAGAAAAGTGCAGGTACTCACCTGTGCTACTAAGAAGTGCAGGTGCTCTTCCTTTCACAATAAAGTACAGGTACCCAGTACCTGTGAGTACCTGCCCATTTAAAGCACCATGTATTGCATTAGCAGAACCCACAATGCACCGCGGTCCCTGTCCGGACAGAGACAAGGAGGCGTCCTTGCATCGCTGGCAGAGAGCGTCTTTAGAGTGCAACCTACGTGCAGGGTAGAGGTGGGCGAGCCAACAAATTAATAACAGGGAGAGCCGAGCCAAGGGTCAGGCTGGGTTCTAAAGGCCCGTGCACGAGCCGAGTCCTGAAAATAGCTGCCATCGAAGTCATGCAACAAACATCATGAAAAAATATGGCAGTCTCTACAATTTTTTTTTTTTAAAAAAAAAGTACTTCTACATGCAAGGCTCTAGTGTCACCGACACTCGCTGCATTACAGCCCACGGTCCATATCACAAGATACTGTTCCTGGAGAGGCAGGTGGTGCACTTCTTAACCCTGTAGAGAGATCACAGTCGGTCCTAGTTTGGAACAATTTAAAGCAGGATTACAGGTCGCTGGGAGGATTACCTTTGCTCTTCCCGAGACACCGAGGGGAAGGAGGGCTGGCTGCACAAACTGTACTCCCTGGCCAGGGCACTGGCACTCAAGAACCAGCTGTCACTCCGCCACCCCCATCCGATGGCACTGGCCTGGATGACCAGGCCCAGTACAATGCGATGGACGTGTCTGGGTGTATTCTGCCAGCACTGGGACACATTCAGTGCGCCTGAGCTCAGAGCCGCAGACGAGGAAGGTATCCAACGCTCAGGTCCAGCTGGGCACAATACAAGTGCCTCACCTAAAGGACCATCCGCACTCTTCCGTTCAACCCTCATTCTGGCTGGGAGCTAGCCACAGCCGAACACCTTGGAGCCAGTGCCATCGAGGGGAACAAGACCATCAGCTTGTCACTTTACAAATGCTTAAGAAATAATCAATGCTTTCCAGCTTAGGTTTCCTACTTTTCAAAGCTTTGAGTGAAAGGGATACGCATAGACTAAAAGAAAGTGAGACACGTCTTTGAGTAATTATATACTAGTACTCTTTCCGAGATCACTTACAATAAGTGTTCATCACTACTTAACGGAATGATTTCTAGCAATCAGGATAGATTACATAAGAAGAAAATAAATACATAAAAACCCACACACGGCGTAAATATACGGCTTGCAGTTTTCATCCAGCTACATTAAAGTGAAATGTTGGCATAAATGTGATACATTAAATTCTGCAGCAGACATTAACCCTCTATGCTATTTTATGACATAAACCTGTTGCTAGACTGCACACGGATCCACTCAGCAAGTGCATTACATTATACCCTAAACATTTATGGTTGCCCTCAATGCTTGGCCCCTTCCCAAATCACAGGCTCTGCTTAGTCCATTTTAATTACCTGCAAAGATTATACCGTGCACCCTCACACCTATACGGGATGGGTCTGTCTGATGACTTGGGCTGCGTCCAATGCAAACTTTTTGCACTTAGTATAGGACAGTGCTTAATTTGTGCTTGTTGTTTCCGGTGCTGAGCACCGGCACTTATTTTTTAGGGCCAGGGCTTATTCTTTGGCCTCAAGCATTTGCTGCGAGAAAAAGACACGTGGAAAAGACGGATAAAGGGAAAAACGAAAAAGCGTCACAAATAGAGAAAGTAGAAAGCTGCAAGAGTGATCTGAAGAAGCAGGGATTGGCTGTATATGGATTGAAGAGGCCCGAGAAGGCTTCAGGATTACGCCGCCCCAGTATTCAATGTTCACACATTTAATTGCAGCAGCCGCGTGTTTAAGAGGAGGGCTTTGGGCACCGGCACCTTTTTATTGACAAATTAAGCACTGGTATAGGAGTGCCCCAGAGTTGTGTGATTTTGGTCTGAAGTTTTAGATACTATTATGCTGATCACGAACTATATGCCTGAGCGGACACCGACGATGCCCTTACTTAGCAATGTAAAAGATGCCCTGCCAACATCTGCAATGATCATGTCCACTCCCAAGACTGTACTGTCTGATCTCCTGCAGTCATGCTTTGGGCAGACAAGGTATGCAATCACTGGAGACACTATTTAGTTGTGCTTGGAGGAATGTGAGGTGGTGATTGTTTGCACACTGCCGAGCTGCGTGCTGGGGGACTCAATACTAAGATATTTACTTGTCTTGACGTGATCAGTACTGATTTGTGTATTCACCTGACGCATGTCTGAGTGGCGTGTTGACCTTCTCTTGGCTGTGTTGACCTTGGAGCTTGTGTTGCTCCACTCTTTGTATTTAATGCTAATAACCAATAAAATGCCACAAAAGCAGGGCTGACCAGATCACCTGACCCTTTAACCAACCCAATAGGTCAGAAGATACCAGTACATGTGCAGCAGGTCGTGCGGCACAAGAATTTCAGTGGAAACACATAAGGACCCCCAAAGACACTCGGTAAACCAGAAGGCTAGCAATATTCCAGTATTTACATAGGATAACAGCACCCACAGTGAATAATAGGTGGAAGGAAAATACTGATGTATTTTGGATCAAGGGACCTGCATGATGGCAAAGTCAGATGGCTTGATTTCACAGGATGCAGCGTCTATTAAATATTCCTGCCTCTTAGGCATCGACCTTTCATCCAAGCTTTCAACAAGCAGCCTTTTTTCCAGATAGTCTGCTACTGTTACCAGGTGCCTGGTCGCAAGAAGGGTATGCTTAACTTACCCCAGTAATAACAGTTTTGGCCAGCACTCCAGTGGACTTCACCACATACTTCTACATCAGCACTAAGCAGTGCTGTTATACTTCTACTTCACCACTAAGTGGCGCTGTTATGCAAGGACGCAGCTTGATCAGCACATGTCCTTTGATCGCTGTGCCTTACTGAGCCATAGTATATTTTATGATGCAGGAGACATATTAACCCCCTGAGCTTATTTATGATGAGTCAAATAAGCTGTTACTAGACAAAATTATGATCTCTCCCCCCAGAACATTAATCACCAGAGTTGTCTTGATATTTTTATTGTTGTATAAAAATTGCTGGAAACACAAAGAACTCTACAGCAAGTGCTTTTAAAACCATGAGATATTTCAAAACAGCTCCACACTGAGCTTGGTGCTCGGTATGGTGGTGGTCGCACCCCCCTAAAGCCGGCCCTGATTTTATGAATTAAGGATATTTGTTTGTTTTTCAAGTGTGCCCACTGCCTAGCGTGGCACAGCACAGATCTTATATGGGTGAGGTTTCAGAGACAACCCAAAAATGTAATCCAAGTTGACATCCTTTACTCCTTCTGGAAGCTTAAATGTGAAGGCCCGGAGCAGACTGCTGAAGAAGATAAAGAGCTCAGTCCTTGCTAGCAGTTCCCCCAAACACACACGGTGCCCTACAAAATGCAGAATAAGAAATATGGGTTAACTCTATTAACACATTTTAACATGAATAACTATTCATACAGAACAGATGACAATTCTGTAAATGGACCTTAGTATAGCCAATAGGTCAGGTGTTGACTGCCAGCATATTGGCTTTGACACTTTTTGTGTTTTTCAATGTTTTCCTAGCACTTTTTTAAAAGAACGTTAAGAGATGGGCACCCACGAATGCACACACATGTGCCAAGTACAAACTGTTGAGTTTTAACATTTCTGTAATGAACATTTACAAAACTATTAAAAGATGGCCACCTGTCCATCTATGAATGTGTGGACAGGCTGACTTCTTTTTATGGTTTTGTAAATAAAGCTTAATTAAAGCATTGGAACATGGATGCTATTGCATGTAGGTGTGTGCCCATATACATGGAAGGGCAGTCATTCTGGGATGGGTTGAAAGCCCATTTAAATCTTGGCATCCTTACGTGCACATGCATGCTTATATGCACAGAGGGGTGGCCATTTGTTAATAGGTTAAGAGCAAATCTTAAAAACATAGCCACCACAAGCAAGGCAAAGGGCCTTCTTTAAAATTGGTGGGGCCTGGTGTGACAACCTTTGTCATATTTCCCAATCCTCTTCAATGAGCTCCTTCAAGGATTCCATCTGTACCACCCTTCAATGGTACCATACATCTCTCCCTAGTCCCTCTCTCACATTTACTTTTTAGCACTTCTCAACCCGATGTACAGTTTCACATAGCTTTACATAACAAACATACAGAGATAAAGAGTTGTACCAGGGTGTAAAAATGCATAGGAAATGTTACCTAAGACAAGGAGAATTACAAGGAGCAGCATTCACATTTCATCCATACAGGTAGGAATTATATGTTAAGAGTGTTTGGCCTTGGAGAAACGATATTGCAGAATTACCTAATTTTCACTCAGTTTAGTAACCAAAGATGCTGTGCTGCATTGTGTGAAAAGGAGAGAGCACAACAGCAACATTTCTGCTAAGATATGGTGCTGCTAATCCCTCCTGTGGTTCTGGCCGACATTAGGCAGCCTTGTGCTAATTCATCATAGTGCATGATGTCAAACATTGTTTTGGCCCACAAGGTTATCTTCCTGGCACAAAATTCTATGGTTTCACAAAGTTTAACACTTTGTATATGAGCTCCATTGTGCAGCACACACACAAGGTTGGAGAAGTGTGGAGAAAATATATATTTTCTCTAATCATACGCCAGCTTCGAGGAGGCATATGTTTGATGCACATCCCTCTCTACCAAAGTAAGTAGGTATGGATTAGCATCAAAATCCATGGGTAGGTGGATAGGAACAGCCAGGTAAAACCTATGGTATGCCTCGTTGGTGCAAAGTTGAGCATCGTGTTACTTTGTATTGCTTTACGGCTACTTTCTAACACAATTCAGGATTTGTGCTGGAAGTGTAAACTAAAAAAACAATAACTTGCACCAGATTTGCTTCCTTTTTGAGATGCAAACCAGGCCTAAAATGGTAATAAATCTGTCCCGTAAACTCAGAAGTTGAAATGTAGCAATGATTGGGGGTGGCATTTTAATAAAATTGTATTACTACCCAAGGCAACCCTTTTTTAGCAATCTTACAATAATGAAAGATTGAGGAAAAAAAGAAGGCTCTAAATCTATGCTAGTAATTTGCATGCAGTATTTTTATGCCAGTTCATATATCAATGTGCTAAATACATAATAAAAGGGTCTATGTGACAAAAGCATTATCCAGTTTTTTGACAGAATACTGAGGAAACAAATATTGCGTAGACAGAATATTGTGTCAAAAATATCAAGGAAGAAAATATTGAGAATGTAAGTTCAATGACGCAAGCATAGATTTTCTATTCTTAACTCCACATCTATGTACCTTTGATATATATATATATATATATATATATATATATATATACACATATCAGGCTCCTCTGTTGAGCCTGTGGATGAGGTCTTAACTCCATATTATTCACATAAGGTCCGAAGAGACTTGTGCCTTGTGAATATTACAGCAATACCGATTTCTGATGGGATTGTGTGGGACAATGTTCCCCTTGATATATACGGGCCTACTAAGGTTATTCAAATACCATACATGTTCAAAATATCTATGACAGATGTGATTACACCTGATGTTGTATCTGATGATTGGGATGTCCAAACAGTAGATTCCATGCTAGCTGAAATGAAGGACTATTCCGTATTTGAAAGTGTTGATGTATAGGACATACAATGAATTATGCAGGAATGTTCTGTTACAACAATTGGGGACATTACTACCTACACCGTGCCACTAGACCCAGGCCAGTATTGAACTATACACATTGGGAACACTGTTCAACACCACCAGTGGGGAGCCTAAAATACTATACAGATAAATTTACATATTTCTCTGGGCATGACACGGAAAATGCAGAGTCATATTATTTTAAATTACCTCCGTCACAGATTAGGAAACTTTTGCTAACTAACACAAAACTGATCTTTTCAGATCCCTTTGTTTCCCCGCTCTCAGTTGAAGGTTACAAATACTGGAAGAGCACTATTGACTTAAAAAGTGTGTGTGGAACACAAGATTGGCAGATACAGGGTAGGGAGGCTTTATTTCAAGCATGCCTGATTCCTGTGCAAATGATTTTTTTAAATGACACCATTCAACAGACATCCTGTCTGGGGTTAGCAAAAATTAAAGACATGAACACGCCCAGTATCCCCACACCGGCAAAGTTTAATGATTGTCAATATTTCCTTAATATCACCGGGGAAACGCTAGATGCAGTGGTTAAGGCTGGTACCTATATTTCTTCCCTTTCCAGTCTCGGTGGGTGGTTAATATGGCCAACTGCCACCAATAGGTGTCAAGCACGTTTTTTTAACTCTTCAGGGGGTTTTACAATTAACAGGCCAGACCCTCGCTTTGTATCGGGTCAACATACAGGTATAATTACAACATACAGTGTGCCAACAATGGGTACAGACTAACATGTTAGCCGCAGTTAAGAAACATCTGAACACTCTTTCTAAAGATGTAGACTTGCAGGATTTTCTGCTAGGTCCTAGGAAACAGAGCTCTAAAAGGTTCCTATATGCTATGTATAATGAGATCTGGAAACTTTCACAGATAGAAGCTGCTGCACGTTTGAGGCAATTAGATAAGGAACACTTAGAGAATGCTTTAGCAGTTGTCAACAACGGCATGAACACTCTATCCAACAGGATTTATTCACTATCAAACATAGTGTTGTCTGCTATTGATATCACTCAGACAGACTTGTCCCGGTTATCTCATGGACAAACACTGCTACGTTCCATCATGCAGCTGGGTTGGACATTACAGATGCTGAAAAATGGACGCATTCCATGGAAGTATATTAACGGGAGTGAATTATTCACTGCTTTTAACCTTTCTGTAGAACAACAGACAATGGCTAAAAGGGAAGCTAGTTTCACCATGTTTCACATTGAGAAGTTAGACAAGTTGCCCTTCACGGTAGCAGAGAGTCCTTCAACTATTTGGCTCTTACATGTCATAATTAACTTACCCATTTCAACCTTTCGTTTCTCAAGCTGCTTGAAACATCTTGCAGTGTACAGGTTTGAGCACCTGGGTGATAGCTATATTAAGGAAGTGGGAGCTGCCCTTTGATCATACATGTTTGAACGGCGAAACAGAGGTTTTTCTTAGTGGAAGCGAATGTGAGACTACTGTTAGTCATTCAATGCTATTTAAGCAGGTGTCCCTTTATGGCCTTTGCAATGCGGGGGTCAAAAACTTGGCCTTTTTTCTGAAGGGTACTCCAGTCCCTTTGATTTAACCAGTATTTCATGTACTTTCCAATGGAAGTTATGTGGTACTGAGCGATCAAAGTTGTTGCGGCATGCAACCAGGAATTGCCTACGCAATCTCAGTCTCGAAGGTCGTTACGTGTTGTGAACATGTTCTATTCCCCCCTACACAAGAGATAAAAGTATCTGACATGTGGCCCCACATAGACACTATTAATGTAAATTATGACAAGCTGAGAAGACTAAAGGCGCTATTGTTTCAAAAACAGGTTGCCTTGACATCTGCTAGAGAGACGTATGCTCTCCAGATAGCGAGATCATCCGCCAAGATACAATCCCTATTAAATACCAACTTCCCCAAGCACTTTAGAGAATTGGTGTCCAGAATATTCAATGCTTCAAGCACTGTTGGGATTGTCCATTTCTTTAAGGCTGTCGGGTCTGGTTTCGTGTCCATCTTCCAGACTGTTTTCGGAGTCATCCCATCAGCCATCCATTCGTTCTTTTCAAGCTTTTTGGTGGTTTTCTGATTATTTTGGCATTGATTGGCATACTACTGCTGCTATTTCTTCTGATTCGCAGTGGTTGTTTCTTTCCAGCTACACAGAGCAATGGAGCCGCTCCCACCAACTCAACTGTGCGGTGAATGCATGGTTCGGATCTTCGGTGTCCTCTTGCTGGTGGAATTGGAGCATGATTGATCGTTGTCATTTCGGCCACTTCTCTGGTGCGTACAACCAGTTTTCCGCTGCGTGTGGTGCCTCTTCGAACACCTGCCTATGGTATGTCTTGCTGTTGCACTGGCATCTCCTGTGGACCATGCACTGCTGATGTCCCTAATGAGGGTTCATACACGGTCATGCCCCTTGAGACTAAGGTTGCTCCGCAAGGCAACCTATCAGCCTTCCGTTCTAATGTCTACTATGGACGACGGCACTGTGGCAGATGGCTTTACACTAGAGACTGACACGCACTACTGCTCTGTGGATCCGTTTTCCCGCCCGGCGCTCTATTTAACATCAGATGATGTGGACTCATTTTTGAGGTCCTTGGTTGGTGACTTCGATGACACTCTTCGAGATCATGACTATAGCAAATGATTTGATGAATTGGCTTGCCATTCCCAATTAAAAGTATGCATTCAATTTGACTTTGCTTTGGCCTGCCGTGCTTGTCATGGTTGACATCAACACCTCTGTATGTATTTTGGCTAAATATTTTTTACTATTTTTTAACATATTTTAAAAGTTTTTTAGCTAGTTTTTATGCTTTTAGCTTTTTAGTGCAGAGCAATTTTAGCGATGGGATCCCAAACCTCCATCATATCTGTTACGGCAATAGGGAGGGTGTAGTGAATCCTAGTTTGTTATATATATATATATATATATATATATATATATATATATATATATATATATATATATATATATGTATATATATATATATATATACATATGTATATATATATTTATATATATATATATATATATATATATATATATATATATATATATATATTGCCAAGGTACATAGATGCGGAGTTAAGTATAATCAAAGTTTGCTTGCCCATAGAAACTTACCTTCACAATATTTTTGTCCTCAATATTCTTGACACAATATTTTGTCCACCTGATATTTTTTCTCCAATATTGTGTGCAAACACCCCATTAAACCACTTACATAAAATGCAAATGTGTTTTCTATGTCACATGTTATGCCCTACAGCAAGAACTTAACCCTCATGCTATTTTATCATAAATCAAAACTGTGACTAGGCAATTCATAGATTTGTCCATCAAGAGCATTATTCACCAATGTTATCATAGTGTTGTTATCATTCACTGAAAAATGCCGGGCACATAAAAAGATCGCAGCCATGCACGGGGCGCCCCCTTGAGGTTGCCACCCAGTGCCACAGCACCGGTCACACCGCACTAAGTACAGCACTTGCTGTGAGCACAGAATGCAACACACTGCAAGTAGTGGCGAGACCAGATAAAGGTGCCTGGGGAGATCAGGGCCTCACAAAAAGGTAAACTGTACAGTTTCTGAAAGCCAACCCTGGTCCTCAAGTCCCTGGCGCAAAAAGGGACTACTTTCCCTGTGAGTGTTCCGAACATGGCAGTGAAAAGTCTGCATGTGAGGGCCTTAAGGTAGATAAAAAGGAGAAAGACACAAGACTCCTAACAAACACATGTAAATGTCATCTTACACATATAAATTACATTTGGACTAACCACTTGAAAAACCTCACCTTTAAGACCACTGTGATGTAAATGTGAAGGAGCTTTAACACTGAAACATAACTTTTAAACGTACAATACTTTCAGTGTTTACCTGGATAATAAATCGTTTGCACATCACAAATTGGACTATACGCAGCAAGGAATTCTTATTTGTAAATGTAAGTTTATGGCCGAAAATACATCTTTTTTCGCCTGCCAGCAATGTGCAAAGAGAAGATGGTGGGCAGGGTTCAGAAGTGTAGTTTGCATTGGAAGATTTGCAATGCCCACCAACATTTGGGCATTGCTAAGCTCCTCTCTGGCCCTTTTCCAACCGGTTAATGGCTGCAGATTTACTCCAGCCAGTGACTGGAGTGGCTCTCCTTCCAGGATGGGAAGGGGAATGGATCACACACAGATTTGCTAGGGGTGCAGGGAAACAGATTTCTCCACTGGCAAAAATGGTTTCTTGTTTGTGAAAATGTGAAATAATTTGAATTTTCGCAGGAGATGCATTTTCCCTGTACAGTGTTCTATGCTATGTAGAAGCTCGAGATGGTACCCGTAGGAATAGTCACATTATGTTTTTGGTAGGTACCAGGAAAATTGCGTTTCTCACAGCTTTTCAGGCATATTAACGTGAATATTTGTGAACAGCAAAAGAATGAAAAAATAAAAATACATTCAAGCTAGATATAAGGCTTTGTTTTTGCTCAATAGGGTCCATTGATTATCTTTGCAATTGTTATTTGATTAGGCTTAACATAGATATTAACTGAAATATGGTAAAAAATACACACACTTTTTTTATATTCCTTTAACAATTTGTCGGTTTTGTTTCCTGTTGAAGGCTAAAAAAATCCAACTCTTTACCCCCAGACCAACAGTCACTTCTTGCTGGAATGTAACTTCATCTGGCTAGATATTCACAACTCTTCAAAATCTGAGCACATCAATTACCAGGTGGAAAGGTAATTTCTGATGATTGTTAGAATATGAATACTACATTTTATTCTAAACTTTTTAAATCTATTGTAGGTACATTTCTTTATGGCAGGAATATGTGGCCTGTGATGCATTATTCACTAAATGAAGCAGCACTTCCTGATGCAAAATTTTCCATGGTAAATATATTGGAGAAATATTGTGGCATTGATGCATTTTGTTTGAACAGCACAGTAAGTACACATGTAGCATACTGCATTAGTTCTTGAAAACTAACTATATATGTATGAATATTTGAATGGCTACAGGGGTAATTTTAAAGTGTATCCGTAGCTGGGGAGTAGCACCACTAACCACACAGGTCCTCTCAGATACCTTTTAGTAACAGCAGTGTTCTACGTTCGATCACATGGGCCCAGATGTGCGAAAGGTTTTTGCACGTGCTTTCCTGCACTAACATTCATGCATGGCAAGTGCGAAAACCCAAAGTACAGTGAACAAAAGAAAACACATAGACATAGAGTCACCAGCACCCCTTTGAAAGCCACATTCACCTTTCAGACCGCTGCACCAATGCATGGGAAGAAAGGGTAGAGAAACTGAATGCTGCATGGATTAAATATTAGAGACGCCAGATTCAGAGTTTTTGGATTCAAATCAATTAAAGCATACCATCATGTACAACGTCATCATGCTATTAGTCAGACTTACGCTTTTCTCATTGAGAACACAATGCAGCTTAAAACTGTGACACCAGCTCATGCACGTTTGCTCAAATCTCAACTTCTCTGGGATTTGTTTTCAAACATTACAAGCACAGTTTGGCTTGTTGACAAATGGCTTGTGCTTAACCAAGTTGCGATGCCAATTACTCCTGCTGCATGGCAAGTTAAGGGCCAGTGACCCAGTGCACAGTTGTGGCCATTGCTTTAGACTGCAGGCCAGAAGACAATGACCAAGTGGTCTACAAGTACAACTTCAATGCAATAATAAGGTAAACAGAAAAGAGTTGTGGTTGGTGATTGCCCTCAGGTTTGGGAGATCAGGAGACAGGTGTATCTACCATCTCCTATCCTGCCTTAGCTTTACATTGTACAGCGTGGGACCTTGGCCTGACCTTGGCCCTGCACCCAATCTACTTACTGAGCATTCAGCAAAAAGGCTGAGTGCACCAAAGCACATATGGCACACCCCATTTACATTCATGAGGTGCTAAGTTGTCATTCTCTCCATTGCACACTGTAGGATTGCCCCTTGAGAGTGTTTTACAGAAACCTGGTACCTAATATCAATAAGCAACCACAGTTTGCCATTTGACAAAAAGGAAAATGCTGTGCTCTCAAAATGTACATTCCATAACAAACTGATTTGTCGCTCTGGTATCACACTGCTCCCTTACTTCAAGACAAATATGGCATGATTGCCCCTTTCGGATAGCCCAGTGCAGACATCAAAGGGAGTGGTAAGGTGTCCAAAGATCATTTATATGCTAACAACCTCTGGGAGAGCATCACAGTAGCAACCGCTCTCAAACAGCTTTTGTCATCTCTGGTCTTTCTCTAACGGATGAAACGGCCAAAGAAAACCAACTCATGCGCAGAAGAGAAAGGTGATTGCATGCGCAGCGCGCAACTAATCGAATTGCAAAGGCATTGCTACATCCCACAAGGTGTCTTCCTTTTGGAACATATGAAATAAATACAAAACAAAACCTAACACATTCCAACACTCTAACAGGAAATAGAACATCCTATTTATGAGAAAAAGTAAAGACGCAATATTATCAAAATCTTAACATGACCCAAAGACTGAACTAAATATAATTTTTCCTCCAGTAAAGTAAAAAAGTTTGGGACCACTTGTTCTAAACATTAATTGACAATATTTAATGTTTTTATTAAACCCCTTGCTTGTGTGAAGAATGCTTCATGAGTACCAGGAGAATTAATACTTTGTTTGTGATTTCTACAAGATGGAACCCACTCAGATTTGCTTCGACCACTGACTTGCTCAAGCCCATTTTTCTCAGATGATAAAGCAAAATCTGAAGTTTTATTTTTCACTCTGTTTACATTTCTCTGACTGATTTAATAAAATTCTTTGGAATTAGGAGGAGCAACTGATGGTGTGACCCAACACTTTCTGACATCTAGATAACTTGAAGAAATTGATACTACAATAATTCTTTTGAAATTGCTAAGTTCTACATGACCTTTTCTGACGAATGTAGGAATTTTCAGTCTTACAAAATCACCTATCTGAAAATCAGTACAATGTACTCTTTTCAATGTGTTATATACCAGGAACAAAAATTAACATGTTTCTTCCTTACTTATTCATCAACTTTCTTCTTGCAAGATTGACAATTGTAATGCAAATGGTTTTTCTTAGCCTCATGAAGTTCCACTAGGGTAACTAGAAGAATACCTTTCAGTACTTGAAAATTAGAAATTCTTGTTTTTGAATGAGGTATAGCATTATCTGAAGTTAATATTTCTTGAATGGCATTTGCAGGGTGCATATTATTAGTTAGTGCTGACCCAATAGTGTCACTAATAAGTTTACTGGCTCTTTCAGCAAGGCATGGTGATAAAGACTGGTGCCTTTATGTTCAATACCCATTACTTTAAGAAATCTGACCACAGTTTTTGACGACAACTGTCCACCATTGTCTGTTACCAAAATTAGTAAATACCTTCATGTGAAAAACCCATTAACAACTAATATTTACAACTGAGTTGGGAACTTCTACAAATTCAACCTCAGTCCACTTCCATCTATTGTTAATAATAACCAAAGCATGCTTATTGTTGATCAAGGGAATAGATCTAGGAAATCAAAAGCTAATTCGTCTCAAACATTTTCAGGTAATTCTTCTGATACCATATGTGATGTTCTAACAATTAATTGCTTGTCTGCCTTCCGACAAATTTCACAACTTTTCACTTTTCGTTCAACATCCAAATACATACTTGGCCACCAATAAGTTTCATGTAATATTTTTCTGTCCAATCTCATGCCTAAGTGTCCAACATGACCTAAATCTAGTAATGTGTTTGTGAAAGAGGTATGCTGAACTAATGTGAAACACCTCTTTAAATAATGCCCTGAATTAATGAACGTTCAGGTTAAATTTTTGAAAAGATTTCAAATCTTTCTGTTTGGGTCAACCACTAATGATATACCAAGAAGCTACACACAATCAATGATTAGATGAAAATGTTTTATTCCAATCATCTTTGGATATACAAGACTGGTTGCTGAAAACAACAGAAGCAGTGGCATATTCTTCAAACACCTTGTCAAATTTCTTCTGATGTTATTGGAAATCTAGAGAAATGACATTTTGTTGGTATATGCTGGCACATGAACTACTGAAACTGTATTATGTTTTGTGGAAAGTCTTGTAAGCCTTATAGTGTGTCTCTCAGAGTAACCAATGAGTCTGTTTAATATGTACATTTAAGGTTTGTGATCATTTTAAAGCTGTAAATGCATTCCCCAAAGTACATTTCTGAACATTTCCACTGTCCATGTACAATCTCACATTTCTTTCTCAATTACAGAGTATGATTCCTTTGAATACTTTAAAATCTAGAATCAAAAGAAATTGTTCGTTCAGTGTTATTTGGATTTTTTCAGTAACAGCAGCTCCTAACCCTTTCATTGGCATCTACAGTAAACTGGAACCCTGTTACATATGGCTATAAAAGAGGTGCTCACAATAAGTCTGATTTGATGCAATCTAAAGCTTCTTTTTTTGTTGGGGATTCTTAACAAAATCCAATTTTTTCTTCAACAGTTTAGTAATGGATTCAGCTATAGACACAAAATTTGGAAGAAATGTAGCATGGAATTCGGACAATCCAATGAATCACATAACGTGTTCTCTGTTACTAGGCTGTGGAGCATCTTCAATGGTTTTGACAACTCCTGGCTTAGGACGCATTCCATGCTCTCTAAAAATATGCGCAAGTTGACCTTGACCAAAACTAAATTCCTCCTGTCTAAAACGTAGACCACTAACTTTAAGTTTTTCAAAAACAGTGAGGATCTCATGCACAACTAATACACCATCTTGAAAAGTTAGAACATCCGCTAAATTGCCAAATATTTTGTCCATAATTCTCTGGAAAACAGAGGCCATGGAGGCTAAAACTAAAGGCAACCTTCTGAATTGAAATGCACCATCCGGTGTAACTGTATGGTAATGTGAGGAATCTGAAAGGGCAAGTTGATGTTAGGCTGACCTTAAATCCATCTTACTAAAGCTTTTGGCACATTTAAGCTTGACCAACAAATCATCAGTTCTAGGTAGTGGGTAAGCATTGATCCACATATTCTTGTTAAGTGATCCAAGAACAATGAAAGTTTGTAATTTCAGGTTTTTCCTCTTGGTTCTAACAATGGGAGAAAGACACATTGAACTATCAACAGGGTCACTAACACCCTGTTCTTGTAGTGAGATAAGTGCTTTAGACAAATCATCCCTACTGCTCAAGGGAATATTCCTGAAATCGTGCCTGACAGGGAGGACCCTTGGTTAAGTTTAATGTTTAATTCAAAATCAATCAACTTTAAATTATTTTCAAACATTTCTTAGTAATTCCTAAATCAATTGTTGAATCTGACGATGAAAACTGTCACCATTATTTAGAAGAGGAACAGGGTTAATACTGGCAGTGTTATTGGTAATGTAATGTACATCAAGCTGTGTAAGAATCTCGTGTGAAAAGATCAGCGTAAGACAATACTTTTTCACTTATACCTGATAACAGAACCATATCTAACATAGCCTGATGAACACAGCTTAGAATGTTCTTTCATTTGTAACTAATGTACATTGTACCAGTAATTCATTTGTTTTGGCAATTAATGGTAGATATAAAATGTCAATTGAGATTAATTTTAGAGCCTTGAAAAGATTTAGGGCCTAATTAAGATACTGGCGGACAGGTTACTCTTTCACAATGGTGACGGATATCCTATCTACCGAAATCTAAATCCCATTGGATATAATGGGATTTGGATTTCAGCGGACGGAATAACTGTCAACATTATGATAGAGCAACCTGTCCACCAATATCTAAATCAGGCCCTTAGTTCTGATGTCAGGATCTTCAACCGGTTTGTTCTTGCAATACTTCTCAAACATATTGTCTGTGATGATGATGACTCTGGCTCCAGAATCCATTAGCAACTTGATTACTTGTGCTTTTAACATTGAGAACACATTCTTCCAGATTTGTTTTTATACTTTTTAACCTTTTAACTCTTGTGTCCTGTGAAAATGCAATCATTCGAAGTAGCATCAGCTACTTCTTAAAGGAACAGTTTCATGAAGTAAAGTATTTTTTCCTAAATGGCTTTCTGACACTTCACATCTAACTGGTCCCTTATTAACTTTTCATTAAAATTTTCAAAATCACAGTTAACTGCTAAGATCCATACACCTGTGACATAAGATTCTAGTGATTCTTCTAGTTTTTGCTTCCTTGAAAAAATAGTACAGTACCTGGCAACAATACCTTGTGTGTCAAAACGTTTCTCTAATCTCTGTTTAGGTGTAGTAAGAACACGAAAGCAAACGTTAAAAAATATATTGACCTTCTCTTCCTAAATAGTGTTTTGATATGAATTTTCTTCTTTCTGCTATAAAATATTGTGCACCTTTGCACCAAGATAAACATTAAATGATCCATACTAATCCTTCCATGCAACAAGAGGATCACAATGTAAATGCAAAAAAGGGAGGCAGATGAACAGCCTCCAGTTTGAGAGAAAAAATGTTATTGTATAAGAGTGGTAAGAATTTCAAAACAAGAGAAAATACTTATTGATAATGGCACTGTAATAGGAATGTAGAGCTGACTAAGGTGAAAATATGTGCAAATTATCAGTATGCAGAACAGTAAACCTTTCAACAGGTGTGCAGATCACCGTACAATATAGTTCAGATTGGATGAATCAGAATATGAGGTACAGTTTTTATTAAAAATTTACACAAAACAGCACAAAGTAGTTAATGATGCCTTCATACTACAAGTATTTGGTTTAGAGTGGTGTGCACATCATCGAATGTGCCACAATCCTTGGCAAGAAAAATAAATGCACAGTACCTTCATGCAGTAGAAACATGAAAATGACTTAGCCATTGATGTAGTTTTGTAAGCGTTGGGTAATTTTCTTATATGCAAGAAGAAGGAAGGGAAAAACCCAGTCCTCTTAGAGAAGGCAGCATGAAAGTCGGTGGTATGGGCAGAGTTTCAGGGGAATCAGCAGCATGGGATCTAGAGAACCGAGGTTGCCAGCTCAATGGCAAATCTTTCAGTGTTATTGATATCTATGAGACTAGTAAGGTGTCCAAAAAATACTTTATTTGCTAACAACCTTGGGGAGAGTGTCTCAGCATCTACTGCTCTCATACAGTTCTTGTCGCCATCCCCCGTCTTGCACTAACGGACAAAACCTCCTGAGAGAACGGAGTCGCGTTCAAGCAATAAATGCGTTTGCGTGGACAGCACCAGACTCATCCAGTTGAAAAGGCGCCACGCCACAACACCCAGCAACTTAGTTGAATTGGTACTTGGTGTAGATGAGGGAGTGTTGCCTCGCGCAGCACTTCAAGTTAACAAAGGTTAGACTGGTCAGTAAAGCAAACCCTCAGCGCAGCTGGAAACACGTTCTTGAGGATTTCTACCATCAAGCACAGAAGGGGCATGATGCAGGCTAGTTGTGTAACATAAGTCCCTGTAGCCACATAATGCGACCTCCAGGAGCCCCCCTTGGCAAAAGTAGTAGGTGGTGTTCCATCTCTATTCACTTTTGCAGGGGTGGGGCCCTCAAGTTTCATTACACAACTGATGTAAGCCTCTGCACCCTTTGCCTGCAGCGGGGACCCTGACATTCAGGCCGCCCCTATTCAGTTCAAAGTCTATGAATATCTGAGCCAATATTGGAAACTCTGGGGTCCCTCCCCACATTGTGTTGGGGACATCATTTTGCCCTATGTCACTGAAGCACAGCAGGTTTTAGAATGGTTTTGCAAGGGTGTTAGCCCTCAGTGGGGCCTTCATATTGACTGCTCCACCATTTTATGAGCTTTCACTGTGCATGTCTGCATGTGCAGAGAAAAACAGGTTTACCTGCATTCAGAATGAGTAAATTAACTGGACCAGTTTTCAATGGTGAGCCACAGGGCAGGGGTTGGAGGCAACATAATGACATATGTCCATATTTGTTCCCCAGAACCAGTAGAAATGAGCCAGTGTTTGAAAGCTGGTCTTCAAATGATGCTGATATTGGGTTCTGGTATAATTACACACAAACCAGAGTCCAGTCACCTAAAGCATCCAAACCAGCCATAGATGTTTGTTGGGTTCTGCTCGGATAAGATAAAGGCTCAAATGTGGGAGCCAGTGACACAGGCCAAACATAAAGGAGGGGCACATGGTTGTGCTTCACAGCAGCAAACTAACCAGAAAACATCAGCTGCATTCACACTAAAACCTTTTAATCCCATAGAGATAGCAGTGGAAAGGAAAGGAAGCTGTTTAGCGGAAGACAAACGAGGTGTGCGACAAAGGATCAAGAATGGGAATGCAGCAGGTGCAAGTGAGATGAGAAAGAAGTGAAGTGAAGAAGTGGAGAAAATAAGTATCTCAGTATGTGGATGATGGTTTAGCCCATCAGGAAAGGTGCAGATCACCAGAGCTCATGTGGGGTACTTGCTATTTTCCCATTAAAATGGTGGTAAGAGCTCAGTGAGCGAACTCTAGGACCTTCTGTGGAGTGTGTTGTCAGAAGCTCAGTGTGGTTTCTGCATGACACCAGTGTGGTACCACCACTAATGTGCTGGACCATGTATTACTGTGAAACAGTGTTGAGACCATTCTTAGCCTGTTTGGAGGAGTGGGTGTTCAATGCAGATGCATTGTAGAAACTGTTATGACAATGCATGCTTAACATAGGAGGTATTGATGGAAACTAGCCTGGCAATGTATTCTTTATTTATAAGGGCATTGTACAAACTGACATAGCAAGGTATGCTTTACTTATATAGTCATCATGGAACATAGTCTGCCACTGAAACAATAATATATGTGTCACTGCAGAAACTTCCATTGCTTTGTAAAATTTACATATATGGAATTGTGGAAACAGTCAAGGCTGCTTTGCATACTCCAGACAACATGCATGTGAAAATCAGTAACTTGCGGAAATCTGATAAACAGCAATGGTTAATGAATTCTTAATGTAAACTATAACGGCCCCGTTTTTGTGACAATGCTGAAATTAGTAAACAGAAAGCACGCATCTCGCATTCAGGGGTGGTCCCTCCATGTGAGCGGAGGAACATCGCCCCACCAAAAAAATGCCCCTCATAACAGATAAATTAAATGGTAATAAACTTTGTTTATTACCATTTCATTTTTCAGCACCCCATCCAAAACAGAGTGTCATTAAGGGATGGGGCTATTGCTGCAGAGTGGCTGCAGGGAGTTGTGCATTTTTTTAAAGTGCGCATGTCCTTTTGGCTGGCCGTCTCGTAACGGGCAGTCAGACATGCGCACTTTAAACATCTTTAACCCAACTGTCTTAAGACAGCTGGGTTTGAGAAAGCACAGGTCTTTAGCGCTCTGGTGAGTGCTGAGAGAGCCTGATTCCACCAATCCTGACGCTGTGTTTATGCTGTTTTAGTCACATGATTTATAAACCACTGACACCTGTTTCACTGGTGACCTTCCTTGGTCTGTGACTTTTTTCAAGTCTTTTACATTTCATTGGTATGGCAAACATTTTAAATGATCCTAGCTAGACTTATAAGTTTTAGTCAATGTTTTATAAAACATTTCTTTACAAGTTGGTAGGGACACTGCCCATCAATTTGCAAATCCTGTCCACATTTTTTAGTGTTATTTAAACATCGAGAATACTGTTTCTTTTCTGTCAGTAACTTTTTAATTTGGATTACTGTCTGTGTAAGAGTGACAAACCTTGAGGAAATGAATGAGCACCAGTTACAAACAAACAAAACTGGAGGAATCGTGCATGTCCACCTATGGATTAATGAATGGCTTGCACATTATTCCAGACTCCCCCCTTAGTTCTGCCATTGATGCAAGTCTCGTGCTTCTCAGCCAGCATTTCATGGCATTGCCCAATTTTGTTAGGTGGCTCTAAAGAAAACTAGAAGGGATTATCCTCGGTGTCCTGAAGGAGCTTGTTGCAAGCTACCATGTATTTTGTAACTGCAGGTGTAGGGTGGTTTTATAAGGTTGCCAAGCAAGGGTCAGGTGATGCCCGGCCCATGGTGGTGCAAAGAAAGAATGTTACAAGATGACTTCTTATCACCAGGAATGCAATTTCCCAGTCAAGGACTTTTCTTTAAAACCTCAGTGCATTTTGGGAATTATGCTCCGAGTTCACTTCAACAGAAACTCTTGTAAATATTAATGAATTTGTAAAAGGAAAGGTCACCACAGCTGGAACCCTGTGTCCCTGATGAAACTAAGTCATCTGATCTTATGTATGTATGATTATTCTGCCAGTGTGAGACACACATGGTGACTTTTATGGGCCTGTTTGCCATGGATTGATAATCAGCTATGATTTGGAAAGTACATGTCCACACTATATGAGCCTCTGAGTCAACTACTTCAAAGCCCAGCACACATACAAAACCACACCTCAAGGTAGGGCAGCCAAAAGAAGTGTTTAGTGGAAGTAAATGGAAACTAAGGCGATACTTATTAACAATCTTACCTTTTACAGGTGCTAAATAATTGCTGTGCTTCTGCATAACTATCACTACCACCATTCAACCAGCAAAAAATACCTTTACCTGCAAAGTACTTTATGCTCATAACTAGGCACGATAACAACTTCCTTCTTACACTATTGCTCCCGGAATGGTTCATAGCTACACAGGCTGGTCTTTTCAACCTACCCTGTACCCTAAATGTAAAAAAGTCAATGTGTTTGAGAGCATGTCTAAGGTTTCTTTAATTGTCGGGTTGATCAATTTTTTCTTGCTCTGGTGCTGTTTTTGGTCACCACTTTGATCATGGTTCTGAATTTTTATTGTTTGTGTTTCTTTGGCTCCAAGTTCCTCTTGATGATTAGTGAGTGCAGTGTTTCCTGTTATTTAGTCTATTTCTGTGTTTTTTTCCTGTCTGCTGTAATAAAAAAATAATATGGTTGGCATGGTTGCGGTATTCATTTTATGTGTTGCCGGGGGGCTTTTTGTTGTGCCTTCAGTTGACCTTCAAACACTGGTTGGCTTTGAGGGTCTGAATATCGAGTAGGGAATATTATTTTACCTCAATATCATTCTCAAAACATCAAGGAATAAAAACATTGACAGATAAGTAAGGATAGATTTCTCATATCTAACATCATATCTATGTACCTTGACGATATAAATAGGTAAATCAATATTCCAGACTACAACCAAAGCCTTCTAGATTCTCAAGTCAGGCAAGGGATTTGGGTTCTTCGTGGTATATAGACACAGCGTCCTTAATGGAATTAGATGTGAGTGGTGCATGAGGAACGGGTGTCTAACAAGCAGTTATGGGCAAAGTGCATGTGTCTGAGGCATGACTTGCTACCATATTATGAGTACAATAAGAATCAGTGTAATGAGAATTATTGGTAAATAACTGATCCCCATCTAACAAAAAATTCCACAATGCAAATATCAGCTGTTGTGGCGTAAATGAGATTGGTTGTATCCCAGGTGTACTAGTACTGGGTACATTAATGGTCTCAGTGCAGCACCGCAAACTGGCTTTTGGGATCTCAAAGATCCTGCAAACAGAGTGTGCACAGGTTTTTACTTTGTTCTAAGTGTAGCATCTCAACAGCAGAACTTTGCAACATCCTCAACCCCTCTCTGCTATATGTGACTGACTAGGAAGTTAGTATCAGTGACTGTGTCAACTAGCTCTTCCAAAATCCTCTAACACGGAGACGGGTGTAGCCCAAAGTCCTTTAAGTCTTGGTTCTTATCAAGATCTTGGCTATCATCGAAGTCATGCTCCATGGGCTTGGAGCTATGGGGTATGCAATGCGTGTGACAGCTGTCCACTACTCTGCAGATGTACAACTGACAATTCACCTGGGTCCGCTCCTCAGAATTGTGACGCCCAGCTCAGAAGTACGTCCATGCTGCTACAGATGTACCAAAGCATCATGGACGGGCTCCATCCCTACTTGAACAGACCGCACGACTCAGATGTGTACTGTGGGATTGCAGAACATTGCTTGCTGTTCAGACTCTGCTGTTGTCAAAGACTGGAGGTAATGGAAAGTATTGCTATTGCACTAGAACAAAAAGCCACAGAAACCCCGGGGAGCTAGTCCTTAGGACCGAACCCAGGTAGTATTGTCCAGCCTTCTGGCTGGATTGGAGTTTCCGGATAAGAGTTTGCAGAGCTGTGGTAGAAAGGACTAGGGCTTGTTATTGCAAGGTGACCGTCATTTTGCAAGCTATAAAATCTAGATAATAGTTCCTCTTAAAGTAATGTTGCCCAGTTAAATTAAAAAATGTAGTTACTTTGATAAATTCTAGCTGGGCTGTACAATATAAAGAAAAAAATGTCCTCTTCACCCAGTTCTGCATCTCTTGGAATGGTCAACAACAGGCTTTCAGTGTGATTAATGATGTTATTCAGCATTTGAAAGACAGAAATAACCACTAATCTCTCCCCCGCTGCAGGTTTATCTCAGGAAGTGCTTATATAGTACAATATTTACATAAGTGAAGGCCTAAACTTTTGCTCAGAAAACAGCAGCCGGTGCTATTGAAGGTAGTTGTGCCAAATACTAAGGCTGCAAAGTTTTGTTTCCATCTCATGCCTCCTTAAATCCCCTGCAGATGCTCCCTTTTTCTCACTCTTTATTTCTGTCTATTTATGTCACTCTTGAAGGTTCTTTTTCATCCCTTCTCCTTTTGTAGCTGTTTTTCTGTCTTCCTCTTTCTCCTTCTTTACCCCTTTTGTGTTTCCCTCTCTTGCTTTGGATCAAAGTCTGTTGAGGAAAAATAAATTCTGTCTCCAAAAATGAGTTCTGGAGGGACCAACTTGCAACCGCCACCTCAAATCAAGCACTGTTCCCAGATTCCTGATGATATTCAGAAGGAGGGACATTTCTAGCTCCAACAATTGTGTTGTGACAAACTCTGTGTAAGAAAATAGCATGAACATTAGAGGTGGGTGAGCCACTGAAAGTTTGAGCCAGGCTTAAGCACATACTCTGGCTCTGCTTGAGGTCCAGTTGGAACCGTGAACCCTTAAGGAGCCGTCCTTTCATGTGGCCTCTGTCTGCCACTCTCGCTCTACCCTCATGCACAAAGAGGCAAAAATAAAACATCAACATTTGAGGTAAAAAGGAGAGACAAGCAGATACTCTTCAGTGCTTTACTGGTACAAAGTGAAACTAGAAAACCTGGATTAATTGCAGATTCACTGCTTAACCAAATTAGATGATCTTAGGCAAATAGTTTTTTCACGTTTCCTCCTTTTTCTTCATTTAGTAAGTGAGTTTGGGCTGCCAGCTGTACGAATACCTATCCTTTCTCATTTAATAGGCTATAATTTGCACTATTTGTAAGAATCAGGACCACATACAGGGTTCACAGGGAACCTGCCCTGCCTCTTACTGGGGACAGATATGGTTCTAACTTCATGTTTAAAAACTATAGTTTTTAATAATAACTTCACAGTGCAGTGCTATAATGTGACACATTGATGTTAAATAATCCACAAGTTAAAGAAATACACTTTTTTTTTATTCTTAAGAGACATTATCATATTTTACCTGACGTTGCTGCATGATTTACATGGCAAACAGTTTTAGGGCTCGACTCGTGCATGGGCAATAAGAGCCAAGCCAGACTTTTGGCTCAGGTCTTCTAGGCTCTCCCTGTTTATCTGTTGACTTGCCCTGCTCTAAAGAGCATTTGTACAGTTCATACTTTTCCAAGGCACTTCACCAGGGAGTTCTCATATGTAAATATCTGTCTTTGAAGAAAACAGAACCACAGTGTCATGGGCGCATTCAGTGGCAATTTTCTGATTCTAATGCGGTGACCCAATGATATCTTTTTTTACCAAAAAGAGAAGTGGAGATCAAGAAACAACAAGTGAGATATAACATATCTTTATCATCACAATTTCTACAAGACCTACCTGCGGAGAATGCCAAGAAGGCCTCATTGCTCACAAAGTTCCCATCCTTGTCCAGGAAGTGGTTCGGGTTGAATTGATGGGGTGTCTCCCAGTGATCGGGGTCGAAATGACAGGATGCCAGATTAGGAATAATGATGGTGCCCTAAAGGAATTAAACCACCTTCAAGTTATTCTCATCTTTTACACCTCATCTCACAATCATTGTCTTAAGCCTCTTGTTCTATCATCCTGCAATAAAACAGCCCAAATAGAAAAAATTAACTTTAAAAATCTTGGTTTAATACATAGAGCGGCCACTATCACATCTATGAATAAAAGCAAATATCTAATTTATTTATTTATTTAATGATGTAAAAAGGTTGAAAGAGCTCAGGTACTCATATAGGTGGAAAGATGAACATATGGTAGTGTCCATTGACTGTGACCTAAGTCTAACACTGAATTAAGACAATTTCACAATGGTGATCCTGAAGAAAGTAAAGACACAATGGAAGTTGTCTCATGTTATCTTACACACAGTCATTTTAAACCCTTTTTTCACGTACACCATACATGAATGGTAATGGAGAGCTGTAGGAAAATGTCTTGTCCTAAAACAATTCTAACATTATACCATTACAATCACATGCCTGCCCTGGTGTCAACAATGAGCCAAAAAGTGTAATGCAAGACAATGTAGAAGAACAGATGAAGCTTATTTTTGGTAAATTATTTAGTCCAACCAAAAAAAGAGGAAAGCAAAGTCTCACACAAAAATAACAAAGCTGAAATCCCATCATATATATCCACATTTTTGGAATAGCCTTCACAACTATTTTTATTCCCTCTTCTGCTATAAAACACACCATAGAATTAATAAATCTCCAATTCGGAAGCAGCAAGATAAGGGAATTAGGGTTTGAAAGTTGGAGCATGATCATCTGTTACACAACCACTGAACAATGAATCCTATAGACACTGTTCTGCTTCGCCCCAACAAGCATTTCAATGTACTGCTCTCTGGGTAAGGCTAACAGTGACAGCCTAGTTAGACCGCTTCCAGCTGAGCTTGTCATCTCAGGTGCCCTCAACCACTCTTTGAGGTCTTTCTATTGCTTGACAATTCTGCTTTATTGCCTAAATCTCTACTTGTAGATAATGAAGGATTTAGAACCTTCCAAATAACAAGTGTTTGAAATCTTTGTGTGAAATGATTTTTTTCTCTGTTTTGCAAATCCTAGAAAAAGTGTGTGTGCATCATGGAGCACCCATGACATGGGGAGTATGGGTCTTTTCACCTGCTTCAACTTTAAATGTGCATTCAGATATAGCAGTGGCTGACTGAACAAGAGAGGAGATGGGTTTCCAGCACAAATTGAGAAGCGTCTGATGTCAGTAAAGGAAAATGCCTTATAACCCAGAATCCTTTGCTAATGTTTGCAGATTATATACGACTGATCAGTACATGAAAACCATACAGTTAACAGTAAGGCATTAATCTTTCAAGGTCCTTTATTGAGCCTAAGCTAACTGGCTGTTTAGACTGGCACTCTGGGTCTTTGTAACTGGGGAGTAACAATGCAATCATTCAGATAAGTACTGTCATTGACCCTAGAACCAGAGATGCTAGCTAGTACTGCAAGCTCACTGAATTGCCATGGAATACATTTTTAGCCTTTGGCTTTTAGGGTATAGTGAGCTCAAACAGTCAAGCACTACTACTGAAGGATGATGTTTTGCAGGGCCTAAACCTTCAGTTAGCACAAATATAAGTTACAATGGATGTAATATTCTGGCACTGCTATTCTTATTAAAAACAGACACCTTTTTACATTGAGATATAAATACTGATCTACTGACATTTGTAAGAATACCATGGCAGAATGTGATTGTACATTTTTACATATCTATAACATATATTTAAAAAATGAGCACATAATGTGGATATCAGGACTAATGAGAGACTTTAGAGGTATGAAGCTAGCAGGATTACAGGATCAAATCATGCACTTTCTTTTGTTATTATGGATATGGAAGTCTCTGTCATCAGAGACTGGAGTTGGAGGTTGGGGAGATAATTGATGAGAGGAATATTCAATGCAGTGGACCTCAAGCATTGCTTTGAAGAGTATTTAGAATGTAATGTAAATGTTAACTTGAAGGCAGTTATAATTCAGGATGCATAGAAAGCTGCAGGGAGGGGAAAGGTGGCATCACTTGCAACAGCAGCTGCTAGGTTTGGTTCTCCAATGTGGAGAAAGCTTATGAGTGCATTGAGGGAGGCAGATGAAGCACACAAGGTTTTGGAGTCCAGAATGTTTTTTAGGGAAGTACAAAAAATGAAAGGTCGGAGGTTGACTCGTCAATAACTAAATCTGAGGTCAAAACTGGCTATTAAGCAAACATTCAGTGACAACAGAGAATACTACAGATGCTCTGCTTGATAAAAAGACAGATCTAAAATAGGACATGTTATGGGTGCAGATGAAGAGCAGGTGCTGAAGGCCACCATGATTTAGCCCTTTAAATGAGTCTCTGTATAATAGGGCAGCATAATGCATTGTGTGACCTTTTGGGGGAATTTGAGTTTTTGGTGATAGGTCTAGGGCCATGGGTTAACAAAGAAGTAGTTCTACAGAATATTAATGGTCTGAAGTGAACAAGGCATCCCTGGGACCTGATGGATGTACATGATAGTTCTGAGACCTTCCGTGAGCTGGCTGCCCCACACACAGGCAGGTATTTAACATTGTTACAGAGGGAAAAGCTGTGCAGCAGTGTATGGTAAAAAGAAGGATATAACTGTTATCCTATTAAAAGGGGCAACAGTGACACCTGATGAGCACCCTATAGCCCAGTCAAGCCACTGAACCTCAATATTAGGTTATATATGGAGGGAATGCTCCTGGCTTGGTATTCCCTGAGTAAGTAGGATATGTAAAGGGATGAAGAGCCTTAGATAATATCAGCACAATGTCACACCTGATAGAGAGATCCTTCAGATACAATGAATGGGTTCTCTGACTAGCACCTTCTGGTGGCAATTTGGGGGAATGTGGCCTTTAGATTTGGCAGTGGTGGGATATGCTATGTCTTCTGCTCAGGTAATAGTTCATGGTGTTTACTCTTGCCTCTTTCCATTACGGCGGTACATAAGGCAGGTGTGCAGTCTTTCCCTACTTCTGGTAGCACAGACTATGAAACTAGTGGCGGCAATAGTGTGGAAGTACCAATTAATTAAGGGTATGTCAGGGACAGTGTTTATAAAATATGCCTGCCTACAGACATCTTCCTATTCCTAGTTGAGGTAGAGACGTCCTGTCCAGTGATGATGATCATGGGATGATCTGAACATTTTTTGGATTTTGTAGGGCATCTGACACCAAGCCATCATCACTTATATGTATATTCCCTATGGTAGACAGGGAGACTATTTTTTCCCAATATCTTTTCCATTCTCCCTCTATAGTTCCGTGTCCAAAATTACCTCCTCCCTTGCTGGTTATTTACATTTTGACTCTCTCATTGTCATAGTTTGAAAAGACATGATGATCACTCTTTAGCGCCTGAAAAGCTCATAACAAGTTTATTGAACATTGCCAGAAACAAATGTTCCTGAAAAAGATGGTCTGTGCTGGAGTCAGCATTGGGAGGAGCGCTCCACAGTGTATATATGGTATAAACGCTCTAAGATGCAGATTTTTTAAAGAAAGTAGCTGCAAGGGGCAAGGTCTTATGGTACCCGGTTCCGGTAGAGCTGGGCATGGTATTTTTGGATTTTTAACTAATACTGTGGAGTGAAATGGACAGACAGAGATGAAAATGTGCCAGTAACTGGTCATATACATGTTTCTTTGAAGTCTGGGAAGTGATGTCGAAAGAGGCCCTCCCACCTAGCATTATTCCAAGCATACACAAATTTGTTAGATTACGTGATAGTGAATTATTGGGAAGTAACATGTCCCCACAAACTTTGGGTGCTCTCGCTATTTGCCTAATGAGAGTGTGAGTGGGTCTCTTCCACAAGTACTGAGAAGTTTAATTTCTGTGGTGCTCCAGTATCAGCAGGGTGGCGCCTGTGATGAACCTGGTGGTTTGAGAACCTGAGCAGGAATCTATCTGTGGAGTGGGTCAAATGGTGGTGTTTAAGGCTTCAGGCTCTTTTCTACAGTGCATAAAAAAGCATACCCAACTTTTGGCTTGGCATGCAATGGCTCTCTAGTAGTGTAATTTGTTTCCCGGTTGCCTGTTTCCTCAGTCTTACTGCTCTGTTCGACATGGAACATTGGGTCCAAGAAGGACAAAGCTGTGAGCGAAAAAGATCTTTAACATTTCTCCTGGGTTTTTCTGAAGTTCTGAGGGTTCACTGGGCTATAGAACAGAACACTTCTGGATAACCGCTAAAGATAACTGAATGAGCTTTGTCTCTAATGTTCTGGTCTTCATTCTGGACTTTGCAGACTACTGCAAGCATATGTGCAAGGGTGTATCTGATGTACTTATTACTTAGTGCTTTCCTCCTCTTTGCATCACTCTTACCTTCCCTTGAGAGGGCCATTGAAAGATGGAAGAGGGGACTCCGCAGCCTTGTCAGCAGCTCTTGAGAGTCCAGGCTGGGCACACAGATGAAGAATGTGGAGATGTGACACATACTCCATCATCTGATGCATAATACGCAGATTTTAACACAAACAATTTTGTTTCTAGCTCAAACGTTACTAAAAACGCAGCATCACTTATTGCTGCACAGTGGAAGGCCCTTTGCAAAGCTTGACTAGTCACTTATCTGTTGCTTATTGCTCTATTTGGGTGGTAGACTGGTGCTAACAAGGTGTAACTAATGCCCATACAGTGTTAATCCATGCAAACATGACAGAATAATGGTGTCACAAAATGTGGCACATTAACCCGCATAATTTGTCTTCTCTTGACACATATTTTTCTTATCATTACAGTATAGTTTGACTGTCCCCTTCTGCATAATTCCAGTGACCCTGGATATAATGCACTTACAATAAAGTGGACAGAGTATCCCATCTGCCAAGATACCAATCAAGCCCTAAGTTACAAGATAAAATATTTGGCCAGGACAAACCAAGGTGATGTTTCAAATATGAGCTCCATCATGTTCAGCTTCAAATTGCTCCGAGGTCCTGATTTAAAAAATACCCCATTGGTGTGTTGTGGTTTTTTGGCACTATTTTTGCTTAATACTTTAAAAAAATCATGTCTCCAGATTCCAATATTGTTTTTTTGTCATTGTGATGTCATTTTGTTTATTGAATTTAGTCTGTCTAACTCAATTTGGGATTTGTATTGTTTTGCATTATGACTATAATTTCGCTTTGGTACTTCATAAATACTTTACAAATTGCTCTAATTTAAGCCTGCCTGCTCTGTGCCATACCTAACAGGGTTTTGATTTCATATTTTAGTGACTTTGAGGGTTCAACCTGCCAAGCGTGATGATTATTCTTTGAGGGGGGTAGTCATCCATCCCAAATAATGATCCAATTTCTTACAGCAGCTGTCTTTTATATAAACCCTATAGTTTTACATCATACAACAACTCACAGTTACATTATATGGCCTGTATCAGATCCTTAGCTTTAGAGACTATTCTTCTCTGCTCATATTTCTAATCTGTCTCTGCCTAGCGAGAGGATAATGCCTAAGCTTCATGCCCCATCTTACATTGTGGGTTCCGCCCATATGTTTGATGCCCTGACTCACAATGTGAGTCCAAACTTACCTTTACAATGTTGAAACCTTGCAATGTTGTCTCCTTTACAGTCTCTCTAAAAACACCAGCTGACTGAATATTGCTGTAGCGTTGGACCTCATGGATCACAGCATTGGTGTACGGAAGAATCTTCCTGTCCTCCCACTGGATTGTCTTGGACTCTCCAAGGACAGCATCCAACTCCTTCTGAACTTTCTCTAATGAGAAAAAAATTCTAGTTAGTGTTGGAAAATGTCCTTGTCAGATTTTACTAGGTGCTGTTACTGCCTCTAGTAGCTACACTTAAATTGATTCACATGGTCATGCTTTCCTAACTCACTGACAAATGATATATCATGGAGAGATCATGCCAGTGCATGGCCTGACATCCAATCCGATTCTGCATCAAAACTGGTCTCTCCCACATTTATTTTCTCTCATCTGTCTTCTAGTGCTTTTCAATGGTAGTCAGCCTTACTGACTCCTATGCAGAATATGCAAAATACAAGGTTGTTCAATCGATCTATGCCTTCACGTCCAGTTCTACTATCTTAATGCAGAATATTGCGACAGTACTTCCACAGAATTTACATATTTTTAATTTCTAAAAAGTTTCGCCCAACGCCAAGTGAGACCATAAATGATTAGGGGATGATTTCTATCATCTGTGGCAACTCTTGGAGTTTTTTCAGGGAGTGAGTGAGATGCAATGATGGTGCCTGGGTGGAAAAGGACTGTACTCTTGGTGCAATTCTAAATGCAGATTAGAATGGCCCATTTATAAAAGAAATTAATGGCCATTCCGTATCATTTTTCATTAATACAGGTGCGGCCAGTTCCACAATTAGACCAGTGGAAGTTCCTAACCTACCCTATTGAGAAAAGAAGTCCTAGCTGTAGGTATTTCAAATAAACCAGCAATATTAAGTTGTCATTAAATGTTCTAGTAAAAACAGGTTCAGAAATAGGCAATTATGAATTCATGATAGGTGGAACTAGTCCAGTAAATCTGTTGTGACCCATTATGAAAAAATACTTGTTTTGATCTATTTTACAAGAGCTGGTGTCTACATTCAGACCAAGAATCCTGACGTAGAATTTAAACTGAAATCACAAGAAGTGAAAAGGGATATATTTCTAGTACTCACAGAAGAGAAAATCCCTTGAGTTTCAAGACTTTATCGAAGAAGTGAGGGAGGGATTACAACAGTGATTTAAAAGATGTTGTATTAAGGCATTTTAAAAGAGGTTTTGGGAAGTCCATGTGAATCAGCGATAAAGGTCCTCAAGAACCTAATGAGAAATAGAAGACAGTTCAGGAACTTCCCAAAATCAGTAAGATAATATTTTGTGATGTTCCATAGTCCAGAATCCAAGAGAGATTTTGTATTGAATTCTAGTAGATGTAGAACGGTTCACAGTGAATGATTTGTGTTCTGCATTTTTCTCATTTACTCTTCATGAAGATAGTCAGTATCTTTATGAATTCAAATTTAAAAATAAAGTTCTGGTTTGGGGCAAGGATCCACAAGGGTGCACAGAATCTCGTTCAATTAAAAATAATTTAAAATCTTTAGAGTTGCCTGGTGATCCAGCTTTCATGCAATATATTCATGACTAGATGACTGCAACAAAAACAAAATAAGAATGTAAACTGGATATCATTGCATTGTTGGATTATCTAGCTGACAATGGACGTAAGGTTTCACCTACATAGCTACAGTTTTGTCAGACAGAAGTTATATATTTTGGACATCATATTCAAAGAGGAGGGAGAAAGCATCCACAGGTTGTATCACTTATCAACATCACAGAGAGACGTGAGAATCCTTCTAGCAATGGTAGGCTACTGTTGTCAGTGGAATTTCAACTTTTCCTTGATTGTCACATAGGGCCAGATAACGAGTACAGCGTTCTTGGGACCGCTGTACCAACGTTGGCGGTCTGACCGCCTGATAAGGTGGTGGTGGTTGGACCACGACAAGACCGCCGGCATCGCCAATTCCTGACCAACCATGGTGGAGATAGGGACAGCAGCGGACAATTGAGGTGGTGCCAGCAGTGGCACTGCCGTGCACATTCCGACCTGCCTTTCCTCTGACCTTTTCATGGCGGGGACACCGCCATGAAAAGGTCATCAGAAAGGCAGGGAAAGAGTCTCAGGAGGGGCCCCAGGACAAATATGCCGATGTCCTGAGTGTTGTACTGGCCCCCCTGCCAGCATTGCCTGTGTGTGCACTGACTGCCATGCACAACGTGGTGTTTAGCAACAGTGCGCCTGACTTGCTGGCTACGCACTCAGTGCAACCAGCATTAGCTCCACATTGGTATCGGCATGCTGTCAGGGATGTCATCATGCGGCGGTTGGGAGACAGCTGGCTTGGCGGCGTTCTCCCGACCGTCCTCACTGATAGCTGGTGGGCCGGCTGCCAGTAATATCGGGCCCATAGTGACATCACTGATCCGGCGCCATGGAATGACAAGTGCATGAAAGCGTTTTTGGAGCTAAAACATGTGTTAAATGTTAGCTTTAGCAATGCCTGTTTACAATATATAATTTTATTTATTTTGTCTTGACATAGAAGGGTGTTCTGTTTTGTTATGACAGCACAGTGGTAATAAAAGACATACTGCATATTGTTCTGGAACCCTAGATATAGTTGCTAGGGCTTTGCCTTGGAGATAGGGTGCTCCACTTTAATTGCCATTACCCAGCGTGATTCAATACGTAGGGGTCACCTCTTAAATGAGTTAATGCCTCATTCAGTAGAGACACTTGTAGCCCACACAAAAGCCCAGAGTATGACCAATTTGAGATTGACTAAAAATGAATTGGTGATGCTGGTAAAACTGAGGGTATCAATATAGGAATGGAACATATAGACTATTTTACAGCTTCCAAGTGATTTAAAAAAATAGGGATGATGTACAAGATATGGATGAATATGATGGTGTGGATGTGACAGAGTTGTGCACCAAACCAAGAGCTGATATTCAGGATGTAGCACTCACTTTGGCTGAATTGTTTTTTTTTGTGGATGGCTCTTGTTTGAGAGACATCCAGAACAAATTACAAGCAGCATATGCAGTTTACACTTTGACACACAATTTTGAGGCATCCACTTGTGCTGTGTAACCTCTGTGTTGTAATATAGTTAGTTGGTATAATTTATTTACTTATCTTATAGATTTTAACATAGGAATATTTTATTACAATTCTCATAAATTAAGTTATGGAATAAAATCATAATAAGGTAAATATATGTTATAATATACAATAAAGTAGAAATGGTAGTTCCCGTTTATGTTCCCCCCCTTTTTGGTGCAAGGTTAGGTGGTTCGAAATGTTAAGTGAGGAGCAGGGAGGAGAGGAGGCTGTTGAGGTGGCTGAACGTGAACGGTGTGAAGGGAAGAGACAATTGAAGTATTGGAGATGGAAATAAAGTCTGACTTGTAAAATCAATCTGCTTCCGACTTTATAACACTCTGCATGAATAGCTGAATTGATTAAGAGCTTGCTGCGTAGCCAATGCATTGAGTGTTACTGTCTACACTGATAGTCAATATTGTTTTGATGTTGTTTGTGACTGATCCTTTTTGGTCACAACGTGGTCTCGTTCCCTCAACTGGTATTCTGATTAAAAATGACCAGTGCATTTTTTATTTGTAATATGCTTTAAAATTGCCATAAAGGATAATAGTGTTGAAATGTGCAGCACATGGACATGGTAATTTTGGGCAATATTGTACTGTCACAGATGCAAAGTATTATGCAACAACTACCACCACACAATCCATAGAAACAGATGAACAATCATACAAAATAAATTGTCACATAGGTCAGTGTGTCTTGTCACCCGATTTCTTCCTTTCCCAGTCTCACAACCACCTATTCTCAAAGAGAGAGACAACTTCTAATATTATACTAATATTATACTTTTTTTAAAATTATACTTTGAAGTCAGAGATGCTCTATCTTGTGTGAAAAAAGAATAATTAGAGGAGCTAAAATATGTAATAAAAATGAAGTGTCAGATTTTGAAAAGAAAAAGCAGGAAAATGCAGGAAGCAAGCAAGATCAAGATGAGTTTTGGAAATGTGCTGATAGGAGGTTTGTCTTGCCAGATTCATTGCTAAAGAAAATAAGACTTTCATTGATGTTCTCATGTGGGACATAATGGGATGGTAAGGCATTTTAAAGCTCTTTCGTTTAATCATAATTTCAGAACAACTGAAGAATATTTCTGTTAGTTGTATGGTAAGTCAACAAAACAATACTGTAAAGAAAACATGTAAAATTGAGCCTTGTAGGGAAGGCAGATGGTCCAATCACAAGACCGCAGATTGATTTTGTAGAAATGCCACTACACAATAATCTGCAAAGTATATTAGTCATTGTTTTCTTGTTTTCAAAGTAGACTGAGGCATATCCAACAAGAAGGCATGATGTACAAACAGTTATAAAATTGCTACTGGAAAAAATTATCCCTCGTTTTGGAATGCCAACAGTAATTGAGTTGGATAAGGAGACACACTTTAAAAATGAAATCATGAGAATTTTGTGTGCTGCATTGAAAATAACCAAGAAGTTCAAATATAGTTATTATCCAGAAGCATCAGGCATGGTGAAAAGCACAACATACAATTATAAACAAAGTGGAATTAGAGTGTATCAATTTACTGAATTGACCAGAAGCACTTCTACTGGTGATATACTCCTACAAATCAACAGGGTTAGGTCCCTGTGAAGTGATCATGGAAAGAACTATTAGACTTCCTGGAATGCCATCAGCAGCTTTGATAAATTTGTACTGATGAACTGATCTTGGATTTCTGCATGTATGATTGAAACAGCACACTCCATCCTAGATCAGGTGAAACTTACAACATCTTCTAAGGCTACTAAACATTTGCCATGGCCTTGAACAAGTAGATGTTGTGTTTAGGTGAAATGAGTGATGAATAAGGCTGTGAAGTGTGGCGATTTACCCTATTAGGACCACACACCTCATACAAGAAGAGTGTGAGCTGTTGATGAAGAGATGGTGACACAAGTCGTTGAATTATAAAGATAAAGTCATGTTCAGTTTGTGGTTCCAAGGAGGGGGAGGTAAAGAAGGTGAAAAGGGCAAACAAGGAGGAAAAACAAGAAAGAGAAACTCAAAACAAACTCCAGAAAATCATTGCCAACATCAAAAGTCTTTATTCAAATATAGTTAAATAACCATAAAAGCACAATAATAAAAACAAATAAATTATACACAAATCACACATGATAATCATTCTGACCATTCCCAATTCTTAAAGTAGAGCTACACAAGTTGCAAATAGTGTTGATGAGGGGCTTGAATGGCAAAACCAAGCTGCAATATACATTTATAGAACCAATTAGATTTTTAGACGTACACAATTTCATACATATCACAATATTATTAGCCTGTACTCTTCATGTGAATTTGTAAGATATCAGATATTTAAAAGTAAGCTTTGACATTGCCCGATCGCTGGTTTAGGAAAATTATCCACACTGAGACACACTTCAGTATAGAGTAATATTATTTTTAAAAATAAATGCAGTTCTGCACCTCCGAAAACCTTGTCTCTTCAAAATGGGTAACAAATACGTTCTTTTAAACGCCTTGAAAAACCTTCAGAAAAAAATAGGAAATGCATCAAGATCTGGGGTGAATATTTATCACACTGGCTACAGCATACTGTGGCAGTGACGTATTGCCAAAACAAAAAGTTCAAATTGTATCTAATAAACCACAATCCAAATCTAGAGACCAAGCAAAATTTGCTCCCACGTGTGAAAAACTAGATCAACGTGTGGTTTTAAGTCCAGGTAGTTTGGATTGTAATATACGCCTTAACAGAGGGCTTCAGTAATTCCCCAACTAGTCTCTTGTTGTGCCTAGCCAGAAATAAATGCTTGTCAAATCTAGACCTTGTTATTAGAAATTAATTCTGATGATGATGAGAATATAGTTGGTCTACCCAATTTTGCATCTCTTACATTAGCCTCAAGCTTCCTGATAGCCTTTGGCTGCATGGAGGCACTGGAATGTCAAGCAGCATTCTATTCTGAGTCCAAGCACCACATGTAGATGTTACACTGCTCTGCCAAGGAGATCATTTTGCAGCATCCAAGACATGGTAAAAAACCTGATATATATGTGGAGGAGACTATTGAGCACCTCACTGCACAAAAGCTCGAGACTGAATCGAGGAGGTATAGAAAAAAATACAAATGTGATGGGAGTGCACTATTGGCATTTAATGACCTCCAAAGTTGTGAAACCCAGTGGTAGAGATGTGACGAAAACTTCATGGCACCCAGTTATGGCTCGTCGAATTTGAAAGTGGTTAGGCATAAGACCAAATAAATTTAACCAGGCAAAAGAGCTTGATGTTTCTCAGAGAGGTTCGGAGGGGGTAAAAAAACTGGTTTATATTGGCACAATTTCAAACTGTACTCCTGTGAGAAATGGAACGAAAATGCAGTTCCGATTTCTGTTTTGCCAAGCAAAGCACTTTAATATAGTGAACAAGGAACCCAACTTGGCAATACTTAGTCACTGAGTCATGTATTACTTTTTGTACCGTGCATGTCCTTAGCTCAGGTATTTCAAGGGAATGTATGTCAGAACAACACATGTTGGAACCACGCATGCCTGACCACAACGCAGTCGGAACAACTACTGCATTGTTACCACTAATGCCTTTACCACGAATGCCTTAACAACAATTTTGCGTTGTAAAGGCAGTTCCAGGGAAAGGCATGCATGGTTCCAGCATGCGATCGCCCTCGCCCCTCACCCCGCCACTAAAACTACTCGATCCCCACCCCAGCCCTAAAACCTAAAACTACCTCAACCCCAGCCCTAAAATGACAGCTACCCCCACCCCTAAACCCTAAAACCACCAGACCACACCCCGCCCCGCCCCTAACACCTAAAACCACCCCAACCCCGCCCCTAAAATCTAAACTACAACAACCCCCACCCGCCCCTAAAACTACCTCAAACCGTCCACCCCTGCCCCTAAAACCACCCCAACCCTGCCCCTAAAATTACCGTGACCCCCCACCCCCACCTCTAAAACCTAAAACCACCCCAACCCCTAAAACCTAAACTACCCCAGCCCATCACCCCGCCCCTAAAACTACCGCAACCCCTCCACCCTGCCCCTAAAACCTAAAATTACCCCAACCCCCACCCAGCACCTAAAATTACTGCGACTCCCCACCCCTAAAACCACTCCACCCGCCCCCTAAAATTACCGCAACCCCTGCCCCTAAAACCACCCCAACCCCCCACCCCTGCCCTAAAAACTACTGCGACCTCCCCACTCCGCCCCTAAAACCTAAAACCACCCCAACCCCCCACCCCTAAAACTACCATGACCACCCACCCCCACCCCTAAAACCTAAAATTATGCCCCGCCCCTAAAACTACCCCACCCCAACCCTACCCCAGTCCCCCTTACCTGACCACATCCTCTCCGATCCAGAGTCTGTTTTCCTCTGCCTTAACCACCCATGTTCGTTGTTCCGAACATGCGTGGTTAAGGCAGAGGAAAACAGGGTCGTTGTTCAGTAAAGCGTTGTTCCGCTTTCGTGGACAACAAACCTCGTTGTTTCGCCGATGTGGTTGAGGCTGTTTCCCATTTTAAGGCACTCTCATATGTGTTAATGAATTCATTCATTAGCAAATATGAGAGAGCCTTGAAATACAAGAGATCAGGATGTGCACTGTACAAAAACAGGAAGTAATATGTTATTCAGTGTCTCCAAGTTGTGTTCCTGACTCACTGCATTAATGCTGACTGACAAGCCGTATGACAAGCAACATAGCAATCTGACTACATATCACAGTTAAAATATCAATTTAGCTGAAATGTCCCTCTAAATTATAACATGTTGCAAAGACTGACTCAAAAAAAAAATCCTGTGTCTCATATAAATGAAACAACACCCACAAAAGAGCTCTGGTTGGAATCTTGCAGACAATTGTGTTGACTCGAAAAATGGCAACATAGTCTGAGAAACTCAAACGTAAAATCTTTCTGAAATGCTAATTTAAATGCAATCTCACCTTAAGCATTGCAAGATTGAAAAAAATTAGCAAAGAGCACCTTGTACATTTTATTTTCACAGAAAATCATTCTGTGAAGTTTACATTTCAAACACAGAGAGTAGTGCTCAAATAAAAACAATACCAGTTGAATATAAAAGCAGCAAAGTTAAAAATTGAAACCAGTGCATCAAAATGTTCATTACTGCCTTAGAAAGAGAAGGAATATTTATGCCGTTAATGGGAGGAGCAGAGGAGCGCGTAACCATCTTATCTGTGACTCGGAAAGGGAAAATGGCTGTCCCTGCGCTTTGTGAGACTATCATGAGAGCCAAGGACATCATTTAGCGGCAGCCAGGGGCCGCAGTTTCGACCGCTGGCTTGCCCTTTGCTGCTCCCCGGTCTCAGAGGTGGCAAATTCAATGCCAGGAGCCAGGGGCAGCTCCTCGTTAGGGCGGATGAACGTTGCCCCCCTTTTCCCTGCAAAACCTTTACAAGAAAACAGCAATAAACTGTGTTTATTATCATTTTCTTGTAAAGGGTCGGGCCACAGGGTTGATGAGCAGTGGGGTTCAGTGCACAGCGCTCCCCCTCAATGTGCATGTATGTTTGGCCGGCCGTCACAGTTGCCGGGCTGGAGAGAACATGCACAGGTTAACTGCTCTGAGCAGTGTCAGGATTGGCCTCAGGGCAGGCTGGGAGCCTGTGCTCGCGCAGAGGAGTGGATGGAGCAGTGCGGCGGTGGCGATCAAGGTAAGTGCTTAGTTTTTTTATTAATAATTCATTTTTTATCCCATCCCCACATGTTGCCCTGCCCCTTTCGCGCAGCGAGCCGCGAATGCCAGAAGCTCAGTGGCAGCTCGTCCTTATAGATGTTGTTTGCGGCTCTACTTTTTTTGTTTTGTATGAATTTATTATTAAACTAATAGTGAATAATAAATTATTAGATCAGTGTAATAAAATGGAGTGCAATTAGCTGGAATATGCCCCTACATGCCAGCTCAGGTAGGTAAAAATGCTTTCAAATGTATGTTGTGCGTGTGCTTGCGGATGAGAGTGTGCTGATGTGGGAGAGTGTATGTAAATATGAATTTCTGTGTATGTATAAGTATGTGTGTGTGAGTGAAAGCGGTATTTCAGTGAATTGACGTCCATGATGAGAGCGCTTGCTGAAGTGTTCTATTCACTGAGATCACAGCTGAACTCTAAGCGCAGCAATGTAAAAAGATAAAGAGGCACGGGCACAATTTAAATATGTGTCTCAAAAAGGTTGTTATTGCACTTTGTTGACCTTTTTGCTCGCTGAAACGTTTGAATAAATATGATGTCGAGCGTAGTTTAAATGGGGCAAAAAAGTGGAAAGGAGCGCGTAGAGCATTTTATGAAATTAGACCTCACTGAATAATAGAAACACAAGAAACAAAACGGCGGAATAACTTAAGCCTTTAGTGTGTGCAACTTTGATTTGGAGGGTCTCATAAAAAGGCGCAAATTAAATATCAAAGAAAGCTCAACGCCTTATTTGGCAAATGAGATCATGAAAATAATCTACATAGCGAGGTTGTAACATGAAAAACTACAACACTAATAAATATCAGTTGTAAAACTTGTATTCAGCGCGGATAGAGCGAACGAGTTTTGAAACCCAGGTAACTCATGAAAGGGGTCGGGTCCTTTCTGCGGGTTGACCTCACTCCACCCAGTGATGACTTGGAAAAGGGTGGGTGCTTGCTTGCAGCCTGTGATTGACAAGCAGCACTGGGAAATACAGGGCTCACCCCCTAACTGCCCGGGGCTGCTATAACATATGACAGTGTTGCTGTTCATTAAAGGGTGGTCTCTTAAAACCCCAGTAGTTACTGGCAAAGGCTGGCGCTATATACTGCATATTTCTGTAAGTTGACTAGTGCACTGCAGGCAATGTCAAAACTGCTTAATACAGACGACAAAGTGGTGACATTAATTAAAACATCCTCACCACTCAGTATGGTTTAGTTTTTACAAAGTACCTGTTCCCAGCCCAGATGCTATATAGACTGGTTCTTAAGGATCCATAACTTCCTGTAACTTTATGGCCCTAAGATATAAAATATCATTCTTTAGTTAAATGTCACTAACCACAATGGTCCATTCGCTTTCTGAAGAAGAATGTGATAATATAGTGACTCTTGTACCTCCACAGGGCCTTACCCTGGATAGCTGGTTCATTCACCATGTACAGCAGGGCCCATCCTAAAGTGGTGGAGGGCGATTCAGTGCCAGCTATGAAGAAATCAGCCACAGTGCGGACCAGGTTGTCATTGTCATAACAAGAGTTGGCATCATCTGAGGTCTGTTTGGAATAACGAAAGGCAAATTCAATAGAATTCCAATACTGAAGTCATCTTTGCTGCAATAGAAAATATATTTTTGTTAAGGTACCCTTGAGGCTGGATGAATGAGGTCAACAACTCTAGCCAGTGTGTAGCTAGATGCAGCTGACTAACACGAGATTGCATGGGCACATTCAAACATAGATGATGTGATGGAATATACCCAATTTAAGTAGAGATGGATGTGAAAAGTGGTGGATTGGACTTGTTTCTCTGTGACTCATGCTAACTACAGAGTGACATACAAACCCGAAATGCTATAATGGGTCATGCTTTTTCATCTTGTGAAATAATTCTATATTTCCTATCCTTTATTCTTCTCTTTTAAAAGGACTAGACCAACCACCCCGGAAGCAGCAAATACCTACGTTGGATATTTGGTTCAGGTAGCAGTCGATTAAATCTTGTGGCTCCTTTGAAAGTCCATTCTCTTTGTGGATTTTGATTTCCTTCTCCACAAATTTCTCAATGAGAGTATTGAGCCTCATGAAATCCTGCTGAGGTCCAGGCAGACATCGCATCAGCCAGGGGGCGATATCATACAGCTAGAGTGAGAAACAATGGAGTTGAAGAAGACCTGTATGTATCCACAATCATAAATTAAACAATTCTAGTTACAGGGTTAACATGCCCATCAGTCCCCACTCTAAATGGGGCTTCTAGGCCCTAGCTGCCCATTCAATTTCCATATCTTCGATTATTGGAAATGCAATCAACAGTACCATAGTATTCATTTTAAATACACACCAGTGTCAAAGACAACACACTTTTCAATCTGATCTACTCTGCAGTCAGGGGTAAACAAAATTGATCAATTTGGATTCAAACAGACAGACAATTGAATGTATTGGGAATGGATGAAGTAAAAAACACACAGCTCCTAGAAGTCTTAACCCAGTGACTGCGTTGTAGTCCTGGTGCCTCCCATGTGGTTCTCATGCTTCTATCCCATCCACTTCAATGAGCAGTGTTTTCTATTTAATTGATGTCTGCTATAGAACAAAGGACAGACCAATTGGATGTTTAAGTGTTAGGACTGGGATGGGCTCTGACAAGAAGCCTTGGTAATAGGCACATGGCAAAAGCCAAGCTTTGAAAATGACTGAAGAGAGGAACTTGGAGAGGCATGCTTTTTGGCCAATCAGAAACAATAGATGCTCTTGCTGCTACTCTTGGAGGGCATCAGGATGCACAAGGACCGCTAGATTTCCATTTAATTCAGGGCTTCTCATGTATTATTCGAAAACCACAGCAGTGGCAGTGACACAGAAGCCCTGAAACCAAAAAGTGAATGGAGCACTCAGCGGAGAGCATTCCACTATTCCGCTGAGCCTCAAGAAGCACCACTGGTGACTTTGCCTTGCTGTTTGCATTGCTGAACACCAACTAACACACACATTCAAGCTGAGCCTTTATTGTGCCAGACCAATTAAGCATTATTGAGCATGGTCATCTAATTTTTGTAAGTACTCAATCACTGCTCAGCTACGCTCATCCACTCTGTGTAAGTACTCATCAATGGTCAGCTACGCTCATCTGCTCTGTGTAAGTACTCATCAATGGTCAGCTACGCTCATCTGCTCTGTGTAAGTACTCATCAATGGTCAGCTACGCTCATCTGCTCTGTGTAAGTACTCAATCACTGCTCAGCTACGCTCATCTACTCTGTGTAAGTACTCATCAATGGTCAGCTACCCCTCATTTCTAATCATTTCACCAAGCCCAAGTGTAGAAATTGTGGCTTAGTTGATGGTTGGTTTAAAATAAGACACAACTATGTGCCTCAAGCTAACTTTAGAAAAACTGAGTTTATAATGATGTTCAACATGATATTAAAAATGGATAGTAACTGCTCAGCTAAAACAGTTTGCGTGAAGTGGGGCCTGGCAGTTTGGGACAGACTATTCATAGGACCTATGAGGAGAATGGTTGGTACTGATTTGTATAAGGCAGGACTTTGTTTGAGTGGCATGAACGGTGAAAAAGGATGGACAAGAATGCTGTGCAGAGTGATTACCTGAGACTAAGATTAATTCAAGCATTCCATCCATCACCTTGTTGTTGTGTCAATCAGGTTCTAACTGTGAGGTGCATGCGCAATCATTGGTCCAATGCTCAATAGGGTACTGGACTTAACGTACCCTGCACCTCAGTGATGAGACCCAATTAGGTTGAATCCAGTCTGGGATTGCTTGTGGTGCCTTTTGGAGGGGGCCTTGCCTGGCACTTTGGAAGAGACAGTTCCAATGTGGAGCAGGGCAGGTACCTATATAGATAAGGAGGGCTTTTGTGTAGAGTGGCACGGTGGGTGAAAAACAATGAGCTTGAATGGAGCCCAGAGCAATTGCCTGTAGCTGAGAATAATTCAAGCATTTCGTACGCCACCTTGTTGTTGCAGATTATGCCCTAACTGAAGCAGGTTTGCCCAGACACAGGCCCTGTGCTCACAGTGCCATTGAACTCAATGAGACCTAAGTAGGTCAAAACAGGTTTGGGTTGCTTGTGGTTCCTTCTGGAGGAAGCCTCTCCTGGCAATCAGGAACTGACTGTTCCCGTTAGGAGCAAGGTCAGTGGTAATTTGCAAATGGTGCACTTTTGTCTAGAGTGGCATGGTACGCAAAAAACAAAGGACTGGAATGCGGCCCAGAGTGATTGCCAGTGGATAAGATTAATACCAAGCATTCCATCCATCCCCTTGTTGTTGTTGCAGTTCTCACCCTAAATGCAACAGGAATTCCAAGACCTTGGTACAGTGCCCATTGTGACTCAGAACTCAAGCTATAGCTCACTGTTGAGACCCAAGAAGATCAAATCCAGCTTGGGGTTCTTGTGGTTCTTTCAGTAGGAGGCCATGGCTGGCCATTCTAGTATGATTGTTCCAATGTGGAATAGGGTTGGTACTGATTTGTATAAGGTGGTCCTTTGTCTAAAAAACATGTCGGGTGAAAATCAATGGACTGGAATGCTATGGTGGGGGAGATAGTGTGTAGTTAGGCTTGATGTTGTCTTTTGTCCCACAGCTATAGGACGCTCACATGCATAGTCGTTTGTCAGAATACTGGGTACATAAATATCATTTGACAGAATTAGCCTGTCCTAAATAACTTTTTACAAAAATACTGTCCCAAAATATTTATTGCAGACAATATACGTACAAGATTTTGGTACCTCAACTGCATGGACTGGTCTGGCATGACTCAGCTACCTCTACCGTTCCCTTGATTGAGACATGTTAAAGGATCCATTTCCCTTTCCTTTCACCTTGTGTGTCCCCTGGAAAATGTTGCTGCAATTTTTGAAGCCTACCATTGCTATTATTTATAACTTTTCTGAAGTTAAACATTGAGGGCCTGATTCTAACTTTGGAGGACGGTGTTAAACCGTCCCAAAAGTGGCGGATATACCACCTACCGTATTACGAGTCCATTATATCCTATGGAACTCGTAATACGGTAGGTGGTATATCCGCCACTTTTGGGACGGTTTAACACCGTCCTCCAAAGTTAGAATCAGGCCCTTTGTTTTTTACTTTTCTCTGGACACTGGAAGACTCTTGGATGGGCCAGTGATCTGCATATGGTAAAGTATAGGGAGTATTAAACTTCAAGAATAGAATTATTTCAAAGTAATTTCATTTAATGATATGATAATACAATATAATGTTGTAATAATTTTAAAATGAAAAAGGTTGTTGAAATATTTTATAATGAAATAATAATTGTTTTTAATATTTTTGAACCTTAAATAATATTTATTTATTTTTATAATTATTTGAAATAACTTTATTTCACAATATTTCTGATAGGGTTTTATTTTAAGACCCTACTTCCATTATTTTCTATCTGCGGGTGTTGCAGTACCAGTGGCTGGCCATGTGTGGTGTTGGACCTACTACTGTTACTGTTCTGGTGTGAACCTGCACTAGACCTCAAATTTTACTTGTGGGACTTTTGCAACCCTTAGGACATGACACTATATGTGGGCTTGCTTACAGCAGTAGGAGTGCAGTTCTTTGTACGATGACTTGTCTCTGTGGCTGCTTAAAAGGTTCCTGAAGTGAAAGAAGGACACCCGGCTTAAGATGGCAAGTGTAGAGTCCTGAAACTCATGCCCAATGCACCCTAGAGACTGTGATAATGCAACAGTAAAAACAAGTCATGGTGGTGGTGGACCCGATTCAGTGACCAAGGGCGAAAGACAATAATGATGTACAAAAGTGCAAGTGATGAACTCTGGCGTAGAGGCTCTGCCTGGTTGTATGGACCCTGCTTACTGTATGTTATTTTGCTTTGTATATTCTTTTTGATCATATATAAATTTCGACTGCATGAACATTTAAATATGTATGTTCTTACTTTATTTTTCTGTAAATGTTGCCGATTGAGTTGATATGTAGCTTTAACTAACGTTGTTATTAAAACCCGTAAGGTTCGGATGCCATCCTCTCTGCCATTCTTGTGAGGCCATCTTGGTTCCACTGCATGCAATGCACTTATGATGTTAGCTCTTTTATTATACATCAAGTGGACAATCAAAGGTCCATAAGACTAGTAGGAGATTCTTTTTGATGATTTCACTAAAATATTGAGATTCAAGAAACCCCATTCTATCACTGCCCAGCTCTTGGTTACTCTATCAGTTCCTCTTAAACAAACACATTTTTTTCACTATAAGCATCTTGTTTCAAAAGATTTACCAATCCTTTTCAATTGAATGCTTTTTTTTTTAATACTCACCCGGCACCAGGTTTTTCCCAGAAATGATAGAAGGAAGTTATTGGCTTCAACGAGCTCGTGGAATTCCTTGTCTTCTCTGGAGAAGCGGTGACCAAACACCACAGCAGAGATGACATTGCTGACACAGTGTACGAGGGCTTGAGAGGGATCCACAGGGTTCCCTAGGGGGAGAGCAGCACGGAGAAAATAAGTTACTGGGGCACAGAGTGAGATCCTCTGGCGTGCAAGAGGAGGAAGGGATGTTCTGTTTAAGCTTGTCCTTTTGCCCCAAAAGCAGCTTCCACCACCAACAAATGTGGGCACTGGAATAACTTTGCATTGCCAACTTTATGTGTGAGTTGGGAGTTCCCTCACAGAATGACTTGCAATGGTTTACTTGGATCGTCGCTATAGTTTGTATGACATTCGTCTAGCGGGGTGTTGCAGTGGAAAGTGGTGATGGACCAGGTAGCCTCAATTAGGAAGTTGATCCAACACAATGTTCGGTAATTTCTACCACTGCGCTGTGGCTGACATGATAGGAGAGTAGGTGGAGCCTCCAATCACTGGGCCTGCCAGACCTCCTTCAACTGCAACAACTCCTTCAAGTTATAATACGGCACAAGAGCCAAGAAAATGAAGGAGGGGCTTCTACAGTTTTATGACGGATGTCCCATTATCAGAGCATCACACCATGATGGGTAATTAAGGTATTTCAATCCCACAGGGACACTTTTTTAAGATAAGATTTCATAAAACTATGCAGTCACTCCTTCATGGTGTGATGAAACTATGGACTCACTCTGCCTTTTGCTTCGTCTTGTACTTTATTTATTTGAGTTGATATTGATATTTTTCCATAGCACAGCTGTGCCTAAAAAAGGGTAGAATGTGCTTCCGAAATACTCAGAGAAGAACAATTGCAAGAGGAGAAATCTGAAAGGACACGAAAGGGTAACAGTAGGACAACAGTAAGTGAGGGTAGTGACAAGCTAACAGATTAGCTGAGGCAAAGCTGAGTCAAGTAGGGTTTTAGTACCTTCCTGAAAGTTACCAGATCATGATGAAGGTCTGAGAGAAAGGGAAAGGGAGGCAACAGGCTAGGAGTTACACCAGAGGATGACTGTTCTTATACTCCATTTGTGCCGAATTTGTTGCATTTTTTACCCAAATTCGGCGCAAAACTAACTTCATATTAATATTCTGACATTAGACACATCTAACGTCAAAATATTGGAGTTTGCACTATTTTTTAGATGCGTGAACCTACCTTGCATCAATGAGATGCAAGGTAGGCATTCTCTATAAAAAATGGTGCTAACCCTATAGCCCCATAGTTATTCCCCTGTGCTAAAATGATGCGCGGGTGGGAGGAGCAGCTAAATAATGGTGGAAAGCTTGCTTTGCACCATTATTTAACGCCTGGGTTAGACCAGGCATTAGGGGATCTGGGGACCCATTTCCATGGTAAAACACCATGGACTGGGTCCACAGGTGCCCTCCCCAAGCCCCAGGAACACCCCCACCCACACCAGAGGGACAGCAGAGGATGGGGGACCCCATCCCAGGTAAGTATAGGCAAGTACAGGTAAGTATTTTTTTTTTAAGTGCCATTAGGGGACCTGAATGGGTCCCCCTACATGGCACTGGGTGCAATGGCCATGCCCAGAAGACACTGGTCCCCTGTGCTGGCCATTGGGGTGGTGGGCATGACTCCTGTCTTTTCTAAGACAGGAGTGATGTGGTATGGATGGTTTTATGTCAGAAAATGTCGCTAGTCTGGTTAGAGGCATTTTTTTTGCCTCTAACCAGCCTAACATCATTTTTTGGTACAAAACCCCCTTCTCCCGTGTTGCCACCCCCACTCGGCTAAGTCATTTTTTTTCATACTAGCCCACCCTTTGCACCGGCTTGCGCCATTCCATAAAAATGGCACCCGGCTGGTGCTCAGGAATGGCGCAAGCCGGTGCTAAACTTTTTGATGCAAAACTGCATAATAGAATATATACATATGCCCCAGAGATTCAAAAGGACACGCATTGTTAAATCACAGCAATGCAGGACAAAAGCAAAAAACAAGCTATGTATTAATAGAAATTGTAAAGAATGCAGTATGTAGTGACCAAGGGGTGACGTCAGAATATATACATTTTACCATCAAGAACCATCAATGATCATTTGAAAACGGCAATATACTGGATAATGGATAATTTTAACAAAAGTGTGCTATGTAAATGTCAACTTCAACTACAATTGGAATAAATGAACAGTATGATCAACACCATACAGAAGTGAATGGATGTGTGGTAGTAGGAGAGATTTCTATTGTTGAGACCAGAGTGGTAATCTTGATGGGAATGGCTGCCCAACACCCTCGTGATTAGTCCCTTGCAAGGAAATGCACGATGTAATACATGCAGAGTTACATAGATGAGTAACCTAGCACTAATAGATGGAAACCTGAAATAGCTGTATCAATGTATGTCTCTTATTGGCCCATTACCTCCTAGTTGTCATTACACTACATACCTATAACATGAAAACGACTACTTGAAATATTCTATTCTATCTGAGTGGTGACTCCAGAGTCGGCATTAAATGTCACAGGCCGGCCACTGAGCAGGATGTCAACCTCTGTTTAAGCACTAATAGAAAGGGCAGTGGGGTTTCGGCCCTTTCTTCCTAACTATTTACTCTGAATATTTACAGTCTTTGGCACAGGGAGCTGTTTTGATTCTGTGTTTATTTCACAGCAGCACTCCATTGATTGCTTCAGATACGTTTAGCAACCACCTACAATTTAAGTCCATTTTATCATATTTATTGCACAGTGAAGAAATACACTTTTATTCTTTTTATCTACAGCTTAATATTTCTTTCATACTAAGAAACATGAGAACGAGGGTTCACCAGAGGGTTGACGGAAGATCGACTGTGTGCCAATACATATCACAAGGAATAAAATACTCAGACCATGTACCTTACGTGCATAAGGACATTGCAAGCCACCTTGGAGTTCGGTGACCTTCGACCTCATACCTCTGCATGGTTATGACCTCCTTCATAACTTGCAATATCCCTGTGATCTACATTCAACTTGTAAGTAGCTGACTAACGACATCTTCAGAGGCCATGAGTTGGTTGGAAATGCATGAGCGAGTCCAGGTTGCACAAGATAACTTTGTCTGGAATATTCTTGATCTATGGTCACACACAACGCTGACTAACACATGCTGAGGCATACATGTCCACATGGCACTGAATGGAATGGGACAACATGTGCCTATTGTATAGTGCATGTTCTCTCCAAGGAGGCATCTAAGGTGAAGTCCCAGCCCTGGAAGAGGGAAGAGGAGCTTAACACACCGGTCTGTGGTTCTGTTGCTGCTGAGTCTAGCGCATGTGCAGAAGAGCAGTATACAGGCAAGTACCAGGCACTGAAAGCTGGGTGCCTTTGACTTTGCTGCACTCTACCATGCCAAGTGTATGTCTTTACGAGGAAGCAGGGAGAGAAGATTGCAGGCACTGGCACTGACAGATGCAGCAGTTCTTAAAGAGCACAGTGCAGGAAAGCATCTTACCCTGAGCTCCTATTACTGGCTTATCCTTCAGGCGACCTGCCACTAAGAGGAAGGGTGGGATCGGAGAAGGAAGGAGGATGAAGTAGACATTTCTACCTGCACATATTCCTGTCTTGCCTGCTGCTGGTGCTTTTCTGTTCTCACAGTGCTTAATTTGTGTTTGTTGTTTCCGGTGCTTATTTTTGAGTGCCAGGACTTATTTTTCTGCCTCAAGCATTTACTACGAGCTAAAGACAAATATGGGAAAGAAGAAGGAAGAGAAAAACAAAAAAGCGTCAGAAAGGGAGAAAGCAGAAAGCTGCAAGAGTGAGCCGAAGGGGCAGGAGTGGCTTTATATGGATTGAAGAGGCCCGAGATGGCTTCAGGATTACGCTGCCTCAGTACTCAGTTCTCGCACATTTAATTGCATCAGCCACATGTTTCAAAGGAGGGCTTTGGGCACCTGCACGTTTTTATTTACAAATTAAGCACTGGTTCTCAGGTGCACTTGATCTGCCCCATCTATCTCAACCTGGCAGCCTCTGGCCTCTCCTCAGCTAACCTTGACTGCCCCTTGCAGGGATCAGGCATTCTCTGGGCTCAAGAGGCAGAAAGCTTCATCTAAGCCCAGTTGAGTCCTAGAACTTTGATGATGCACGTGGCCTGTCAAAGCTGCTTGCATCAGGGGATGACAGGGAATCAGAAGGAAGAACACCACAGACTTATTATGCATTTAATGCTGTATGTTAGTGCAAAAATGCTCCCTTGCATTCAAAATGGACGTGAGGATGCATTCTCCGCTAAGAAATAGAGCTAAATGTAACAGAACAGAAACAGCAAGCATGAACAGCTGCTCTTAGGGTAGGATTTTCTCCAACTTATTACCAGCATTTAGCTCTATTATTTTAGCTAAAAAAGCACCCTGCATCCGAAAATGCGATGATACATTTCGCACTAAGAAACAGCGCTAAATGCAGCATAGCACAATAGTGCTTAGCTTGCTAATTGTGCTCTCATTGTAGAATTTTGCCCCCAAAACTTTCATTATACAACAAGTAGTAATTGGGTAATTATCAGTAATTCTGTTAAAAAAAATAACGTGTAATGACCTAATTTAATCTGATTACTCCTATATTATAAAAAATTCCACCCAGGTCTAGTTATTTGCCCAGTCTGGAAAAACCTCTAAGTGCTGCGAAAGGGTGTGCGAGGAGGGGTGCACGTGCTCCCCTCACTTACTGAGTGTGTTCTGGACAAGGATATTTAAAGGTCATTTGTTTAAAAATTCACAATCCAGCATAAGTAATGAGCAATAAATATATATATATGTACACACACCCACACACTCACACACCCACACACAGAACCACATAGCATAGACGAACATGATATACCTTTTGTCATCTCAAAAATCTCTGTCAGATGTTTTGTCTCCTCCTGGATTCGCACTTCCAAACTTCTCCTTCCGAGTCCCAGGTTCCGCAGCGTCATCAGGCTAAAGCGTCTATGTTGTTTCCAACTGTTCCCAGATGAATGAACAATGCCTAAAAAAATCAACTTTAGGTTACTGTTTCTTTTAAACCAGATTTTCTACATAAGAAGTACAGTGCATCAGGTCTGGCATAAAGGCAGATTTATCTATTTGCCAGAGCACATATGATGAAAAAAAAATATTATAAAAAAAAAATTAGAGAGGGGGGTTTGGGTCATCCCACTTCAAACTATGGGTGTCATTATGACCATGGTGGTCGGTGATAATGTGGCGGTAGTACCGCCAAAAGGCTAGCGGTACATACCACTACATTATGACACTGGCGGGTTGGCTGCAGCCATGGCGGTAGCAGCCCCCAGGCCGGAGATAACAATCTCCAGCCCGGCGGCCGTTATTGTACTGCTGATGACATTTTGACCCTGCCTACCGCCATGGTTTTCGTGGCATTCACAATGCCATGAAAACCATGGCGGTAGGCCCTACCAGTGACAGGGAATTCATTCCCTGTCACTGGTAGGAGGCCCCCACCCCCAAACACTCCCCAGATGCACCCAACCCCCTGATCCACGCTCGCCCCCTTCCAATTCCCCAACCCCCATTCATGCACACTCGCAGACACGCACCACGCATACACACACTCACAGACATACATGCATTCATGCATGCACGCATCCACTCATCCTCGCACACATGCATACACACATTCACACTGACACAGAGACACGCATTCACATTTCCATACATACACATACTCTCATTCATGCATACACCCACGCATACAATACTACGCACACAGTCGCATTCACGCACACACTCACACGTTCATGCACACAAACCCACACACACACACACACAACACCCCCCCCCTCCCATGTCCGAAGGCCAACTTACATGCATCCAGGGGGTCTTCCTGCAGGGAACCAGACACGGAGCTACTGGCGTGGCGCTGCTGGTGGTAGCAGCGCCACCTTAACACCATCCGCCAGTATGGCCACAGCTGGATTTCCGCCCGTCTTTTGCCAGAAATCCAGCTGTGGTCATAATTTGGTGGGCGGATGTTAGCAGCGGCGACGGTATTTTGGCGGCCGTCGCAGCGGCGGAAGGTGAAATTTACCGCCAATCTTAAAATGAGGGCCAAAGTGTGGTGTAAGTGTCAATACACATTTTGGATCAGCCCACAAGTATTTTCCCTTCACCATTAAGAATCTTTCTGACTGTTAGATATGTTAATCCTAATAGGGAATACATCCACTGCAGTGTACGAGGTGCAATGTTCTCAAGAGAAGAAGCATATAGCAGGGACTATTCAGCTATTTTCTTCAACTCAGAATTCATCTTTGTTAGAAATTGGGTCACTAGTTGGCAGAGGTTAGCACCCTGTCCAAATAGGGACCACAATCCTAATCAGGGTAAGTCAAAAACACACCCTAATTTAATCTGTGCTCACCCTCTGTATAGTGAAGTGGAACAGTGAAAACACCACACAATAATAACCCACACCAGGTTATATTAATAGAGCTTAATTTAATGAACAAACTGAAGCCAGAATGACACCCAAGAAGTAGAACTTGAGAAATGAATTTGTAATGATTAAACACAATAAAGTGCTTAGAAGCATAAAGGGCAAAGCTGGGACATCTGGTTGCGCTTGACCTGGGGAAATCCGAACGTTCAGGCAGATCGCAATGGCGTAAGTGTCAGATACAGAAACCATGCAAGGCCCGCCGCAAACAATCCCTTCCTGGAGGATGCGTCATCGAAGAGTGGCCGATTCAAGCAGCAAGGTGAAGCGATGCGTCTTCAGTTCAGCTGGATGTAGGCAATGTGTTGGTTCTGAGCCAAGCAACCTGATAGCAACCAGAAGTGGCCTCGAAGCAAGGTAGGTGATGCATCCCCATCGAGCCTCACAGCCTGCGATGTGGAGTCCTCGAGCGGGGCAATGCATCGTTGTTGAAGGAGATGCATCGGTTCTGACTGGTGAAAAGGAGGCAATGCATGGATTTTTGTACAGCACAGCAAAATCCACTTCCAAGAGCCAAGGGTATGGCATTTAATGAAATATCTACTTGTTCATGGGACAGGATACTTCATAAATCTACTTGACCTGTAAAAAATGTACTTGTCCCTTTGGTGCCACATAGTGAGGCAACAAATTATGGCAGCAATCTCATTATATAAGAGCTCTGATAATTGCCTCAGAATTATGCAGGGGTGAATACTATATTAGGGCTTGAATACTAGCAATTTCCTTATTTGGCCACCTTTTACTAGAGCTGGAGAAAGCAGAAAGCGCTAGTTCCAGGGCTGGATTGCCTTTGAGTCGGTGCAAACCTACTAACTTGCATGTTTTAAGGATTTTCATCAGCTCTTCTGTAATCTTTTCCCATTCTGAGAAAGGCTGGATATTTACTCCTGACAGGGGCAGAATTAGAAGTTCTTTCAGGGTTGGGAAAAAATGGTTGAAGGGAAAGTGAACTTGTAAACCCCTCAATACATCTTCGCATGAGCAAATCTACATATGAATATTTTCTTGTGCTAAAAGACAGTCCACAAATATTTTCTAGGAGTATGATTTCCTGGTCTACTTATGCAAATTCTTGTGAATTCACGAAAGCCATAATTCTGCACTAATGCAAAGACATATACCATGGGTGCACTTTTGTGACTTTCTCCTAATTAAGTCTGCGTAAAAAAAAAGACCTTTTGTTTATAATAAAATTCTACTTCTCTCTCTAACCATCTATCAACTGTCTTTACTGTGAGTGCTAGCGATCTGCTTTTAACAAGGAGCATATAGGCACACAAAGTACTTTTGTTCAGTTCCAGGAACTACTGTGGCAATGTGTGCTTTTTGAGAACAAAAAGTATGTTTGCTTTTTGCCAATGTTTGTTACAATCCTAAGGGCCTGGCAGCTCCCACAACAAAACACATTTTCCAAAGCCAAATTAAAAACAAGACACCCACTGACAGAACCAAAAGTCTGACCACCAATGTCAGATTAGCTGGCTTTGCCAATGCTTGTCTATTTTCATGTTTCCCATAGTCTTGTTGACACTGGTCACACTGAGCTTCCATAATTAATGTTTTTTTTGGAAATACAAGCATGCATCTACACATTTTATTAAATGATTCTTTAAAGAAATGGTACTTAAAATTTCACAGTAATTTAGCAAAATGTTTCTTTCCTAGTTCATTTTTTTCTGACCAGGTTTCTGCAAATATCTGGATCTAATCAGAGAGCATTCTGGGAGCATTATACATAGTCTCATATTGTTAAACTTTTCAAACGTGTGTGTACACACTTATTTACAGGAACCTGTAGTTCCTTAGTTCGAGCTTACAACATTTATTTAGTGTTTGCCCTAATAATAAAGGCTTTTCATTAATGAAACATAAATACGAGTTTGAACAGCATGAGCATATATACACAAATATGAACTCAACTGCAGACACTTCCGTTTCCTGTAAACTGACAGACTGCAAAAACAGGATGCAAGCAAGGTAGCCCTTGGAGAACTTGGGTTCAAGGATGTAGAGAGCAGGTCCAGTTCTTCCCAATCCCAGGCAAGAAGCAGCAAGCCAACACAGCAAGGCGTGTAACAAAGTTGTAGTCTCTCCTACAGCGCAGCAGTCAACAGGCAAGACAATACAGCAATGCAGTAAGCAAAGTGTCTGTCCCATTTACAGCATAGCAGCTCTTCTTCCAGGCAGAATGTCCTCCGTTCCAACAGAGTTCCGATTTGGTGGTCAGGGATCCAGTACCTATACCCAGTTGTACTTTTGAAGTGGGGGAGACTTCAAAGGGGCCTTCGAAGATCACAAGGTCCCTATCCTTCCTGCCCTGGCTCCAGACTCACTCCGGGGGGGAATGAAGCTCTTTCTGTGGGGACAGGCACAGCCCTATTCAGGTGCAAGTGTTAGCTCCTCCCTCCCACTCTATCTCAGGAAGGCCCATCAGCCTGGTGATGGGCATCAGGTTGAGAATAGACCATTAGGCACACATCAGCTCCCTTTGTATGTGACTTTCTAAAGGGAATGCACAATGCCCAGCTGTCACCCAACCCAGACGTATATTCATAGACAAGCAGAATTGTTAAAGTAAGAAAATGCCAACTTTCTATAAGTGGCATTTTCAGACTTGCAGCTTAAAATCCAGATTTGCCATAAATTGTGTTTTGAAATTATGAGTCCAGAGACACTAAACTTGAGATATCTATCTTTACCCAATTAGAAACTGCCCTCATAAAATGTAATAAGGGAATCACAATGGTAACCTATGGGAGAGGTAGGCCTTTCAGTAGATAAAAACTAATTTAAGTGTTTTTCACTACCAGGATATTTAAAACATAAAAGTACATGTTCAACTTTTCAAATACACTATACCCTGTCCTTGAGACTGTCCAGGGCCTACCTTAGAGGTGGCTTATATGTATTAAAAAGGAAGGTTACGGCCTGGTGAGAGGCTGTCACGGCAGCTAAAACTGCACACACAGACTCTGCAATGGCACTCCTGCGACATGTTTATAGGGCTACTAAAGTGGGTGGTACATTCAGGGCTGCAGGTCCACTAGTAGCATTTAATTTACAGACCCACTTGCCACATGTAGTGCACTGAACTAGGGACTTATATGTAAAATAAATATTCCAATTGTGGATAAGCCAATGATACCACATTCTAAGTGGAGAGCACAAGCACTTTAGCACTGGTCAGCATAGAAAAAGTGCATAGGGTCGTAAAGCCAACAAAAACAAGGCCAGGAAAAGAGAAGAAGGAAGGCAAAATGTTTGGGGTGGCTCTACAGAAAGGGCCATTTCTGACAATCTTGAAAAGAAGGCTTCCACCACAATAAGCAATACACTCTGCACAACAAACAAACACTTACTCAAAGCCTACTCAACAGCTGGTGCAATTTCAGGAGACTAATGATCCCATGCAGTACTTGCGCTGGAAAAGGACATATGTGTAAACAGGAGTCCTGGATTGCTTGTACTTCAGCCACCCTTACTGTTCCCTAGAAAAGGATACGGAATCTCTCATTGTCAATCCATGCCTATAAGAACTAAAGGGGAAGGGCCCAAATCCTGCCTTTTACTCAAAAGAGGAATGTCAAGAGATGACCATTGCTTGTGGTACACAAAAATGTCACTGATTTTGAGATGTGTAAACTTGCTATTTTCCTTATTGGGAGATCTGAGAGCTGATATTGTAGAGATAAAATAGAGCTGAGTTTTGAACTATCTTATTGATATTTCTCTAATGTTTTTGGTGGGGCACTCCAAGTGGATGTAGGGATTTTGTTCCAGGTCCGGACTGCATAGATGAAGATGGTCTGCTGGATTTTATTTTCTTTTTTTACACTTCTTTTCCTGCAGTCTAATTTTGTCATGGGTGTGGGTGTGCTGAGAACCCCAGACACGGTATCCTGTCAGCCATATAGGGCAGGACTGTCATTGGTGAATGATGCACATGGTTTTCAAGATTTTGGCAAATGACAATTTCAATCGTTAAGCACTGGGCCACTGAATGCTTTGGGGGGTGGATTGTAAGAGGGAACACCCTTTAGGCCCTCAGGTGGTTGTGCTTGGATGCCGATGCCCAAGCTTTATTGCGCTTTAGTACGAAGGCAAACGTACACTTTTGTGTACATATACTTTTTTATTTTTTATTCACATATTACAATTTTTATTTTACTGATAGTAATTTTACAACTGCAGAGATTTCACACATAAAAAGGTAGGCCTGTCCTTACCTCTGCCCTTTGCCATTTCTTCAAGTGCAGGGGTGATGGGGCGTCCAGAGAGCTCCTCCGAGTGGGAGATTAGAGCATCTCTTACAGACCAACATCCATTCAGCACGACCGCTGGTGTTTTTCCCAGCCAAATGGTGAAAATGTTCCCATAAGTATTTGCAAGCTGTGAATAGAAAGTGAAAGTGATACAGGTTAGGAGACAAGCAGGCAAAGGTTAGGCCAGCAGTTAGAGCCACCATATTATCTTAGCAGCTCATAAAGAAGTAACTCCAGATTTCTAATTTTCAGCCTCTTACCAAACCAAAGAGCTATGATTAACATGTACCTCTTTGAAGGCACCACAATTACCCTAAAATTTATTTTTTCTATTTGTATACTTATATGGCGTGAAGCATATGTATAGGGCTTCAGGGTGCTTTACCTAGTAGTACTACAGGCTAACCCATGTATTTGCAAAATATAATGTAAATAATGATCAAATAGGAACCAGAATATGTACATTCTTGGATAAGGCCAATTGGCTAGTCTAATTTTCAATAGAAAACGGCACACCAGAAAGAGGGTCATGGAGGTCATTTTACTCGTATAAATCAGTCAAGATTAGAAGAGGTGCTGGAAGAGTAGGGCTTATCTTCTTGCTTGAAAGGGTCATATGATGGATTGGTATGAAAAGCTGGATGGATGGAGTTCCCCATTGTGGGAGGACTTCCAAGAAACACTGTGTCAGAGTTCTTTATTTTTTATAAGAGTAGGGTTTCACATTGAAGAGGCATTACTGCTCCGTGGGTGATGTTTGTTTGCTCGCCATAGAGAGACTTACGGACATCATATGACAGCTTCATGCAGATGATTTAGTACTCTGGTCAATGGGGTGCTTTCAGTGGAGTAGCTCTAAGATGTAAAGCCAGGTGATGAAGAACTCCATATAGGGACTGAAGAGCATTGGGAAGAGGATAGCTTGACAGTTTTAGGTGCTGTGATGTGTATAACTTATTAGTATTGATTTAAACCAGTAGAACTGATCCCCATTTGACATTCTAAGATTTTTTAAAGGGAAGAATGATTGACTTTGTGAAATGCTGCAGACCAGCCACCACGAGTGTGTAGTCCCAAACCAATGTTGTGTAGCATGCACAATGCACTATCCACTATTTGTAGCATCACTGTATCCATGTTGCGGTTGTGTCTGAAGCCTGATTGGAAGTCATCAAAGAAGTTATTTGACTCAGTGTAGTGTTTTGGTTTGGCAACACAGCTTCCAGGGATTTTGGGAAGAAGCGATTGAATAAAAGTGGAGTCTCATAAGGTTTTCTGTGTCTGCATCTAATTTTTAGGTCTCAGCTAGACAGGGCAGCCACTGTCTCAAAGAGACATGTTATATATACTTTGTGGGCTTCCCATTTGCTGGCTCTATCATCGCGCTCCTATTTTTCTCCCCATTTGTCCATGGCATGCATGCGTCATGCCTCTTCCTGTTCCTGAGAGCATGGACCAATTACTCCTATTCATCCACTGGTCGGATTTGTTTTAGGAACTACTTTCTTCTTTGTTAAAGAGCATTTAACATGAGTGATTGTGTTTTCACTTGCCCCGAGCTGCATAAACATGCCTGTAAATCTTGTTCTCATCTTGTCACATTTGCTGTGTATTCAGAAACCAAGGTCACATATCTCAAACCCCCTTCTGCTTCGTTTCTTGAGCCATCCCCCCACTTCCTCCCTCATCACTGCTTGTTGTTAATGTCCGGTGATGGAAAAATATGGTGTGGATGACTGAAAACTCTTTGTTTTTTTATTACATTTTGCTTCCTGGGACAGCTTGCATCAGTTTACTGAGTTCGCCGCCAGGCTTCATTTCCATAAAACAGATGTCCCGGAGGTTTTGCATGCACCTTGGTGTGTGTCCACCATTGACAGCAGCACAAAAATAGAAGCAGCACCAGGTGGCGATTACTCGTCAGGTACTGTCTTCATATAATCAAACAGCCTTTGCCCTGATTTCGAGATTCAGGAACTGTCTCTATTTTTGTTCTATATTTAAAAACAATTCTACTTTTATTTTAAAACACAGGTCTTTCGCAACCTCGAAATGTCCAGAAAAAAAGTAAATTATTGTTTCTAGTAGCTGGTGATTTTGTCAATTTGCAGGCAACCAAGGACTACATCTTGAGTCAGGGAGAAATTAATCACACTAGTCAGCAGGGGGATGAAGGACAAAAATATGTTTTCATTCATTTTAATAATTTTTGCAGAGACTGTGTTGGCAGAGGGAGAGGCTGGCTTAAGATTAATCAATTTGCTAACAAAGTCAGTCATTGTTATAACTTTGAAAATTGACCACCTTTATGATATTAAGGAGAGTGATGAAGAGGGAAAACTTAATCTTTAGTTTTTTGATCAAAGAAAAGAGAGCTTTTTAATAAATCTCTTTGTTGTGGAAGATAACTAGCAGGGTAGTGTGGCTGGGGGGTAGTGAAATTTTTAACAATGTCAAAACACTTTATGGGTTGTTTTTGTAGTATGGCAACCTCTGGAACAAATATACTCTGGCCACAAAAATAAATTTGGTGTACTTACCAGAAAGATAACATTTCCTGATTTAAGGGGGTGCGACATTTGTTCAAGAGATTTCTGATCTTCTTGTAGCTCTTAGTAAACCACTTAGTGGGCTTGTTAGACATGGGGTGTCTAGTTGGCAACAACTTGCACCCTGTCCAACTAGGGATCCTCACTGTAGTCAGGGTGAGGGAGTCACACAGCTAAGATAACCTCTGTTCACCCTCTTGGTAGCTTGACACCAGCCAATCTGGCTTATCTCAGAGGCAGTGTTTAAAGTATATGTATGTACTCACACACACACACACACTCACACACACAGTGTGAAAACACTACAAATGGACTCCACACCAGTTTAGAAATTTAGCCAATATATGTCTGCGTAAAACAAGATCAAAACAACAAAAGTCCAAGTAGAGATACAAACTTTCAAAGATCAAATCTAAGTAAAGCGCTTAAAAACACAATAGCTCCAGCTGGGGCTATCACGGCTCCTTGACGGAGTTGTTCCCAACAGTCCGATGCCACTCACGAGGGAGTTGGGCCAGTCTCGGAGTCGCGCGGACCAAAGGTACAGTACCTTGTAGGTCCATGAGGAAACAAAGTGGTTGCATGGAGTCAGAGAGTTGAGGTGTCTTGCTGGAGTCGGTGCGGCACCGGTTCCTTACTGCTACCAGGGAGGTGAGCTTCCAGTTCCCTATTGCTCAGCAGGGGAGGTGAGGTGTTGATTCCTTATGGTTGCAGGGGAGTTGATGGGGTGTTGGTGGTGAGGTGTCGGTTCCTTACAAACCAGTGGGGTAGATGAATCCAACAGGTCAAGATTCAAGGCGTCAACTTTGCAGTGTCACGATCACACCTTGGGGCCGCGGCTGCTATTGCAGAGTCTGCTGTCACGGCTGTCAGTGACACGGCACTCAGGACTCACACTGCAGCAGGAAGTCTGAGGCACTGCAGTGGCATCGGGCCTGTGCGGCAGGTCGCTGTCATTGTACTCTGCGGGGACTGAAGCTCCAGTGCAGGCAGCGCTGCGGTGTCCGAGAGTAGAGTCAGTTCCAAAGTCGCTCTAGACTCGATGTGCTTACTTTCTTCTTAGTTGCACCAGACCTCACTTCCAAGGGTCCACGAACTAGATTTGGCACCACTTGACAAGTCAGGACTCTCAGCAAGAGAGCCCAGGTGCTGGTAGGTGAAATCTTTGATGGCCCTGAGACTTTGCAACAGGAGGAAAGCTCAGCTCAAGCCCTTGGAGAACCCTTGAAAGGAGGATGTAGAAAGCAAAGTCCAGTCCATCCACTTCCAGGGCAGAAACAACAAGCAGAAAACCAGCACAACAAAGCAACTGCCAGAGTGGTAGTGCCTCCTACAGCATTCAGCTTTTCTTCCTGGCAGAATGGCCTCAGTCCAAAAGCCTTCTAACTATGTGGTGTCAGAGATCCAGTACTTATACCCATTTTTGTCTTTGAAGTAGGCAAACTTCAAAGAGAAGTCTTTGTAGTGCACAAAACCCTGCCTCTCCCTACCCTGGCCCCAGACACACCCCAGGGGGTTGAAGACTGGTTTGTTTGAGGACAGGCACACCCCTATGCAGGTGCAAGTGTCAGCTCCTCCCAGGAACCGAGGCTGGGGGTCCAGAAATCAACGCATTGCCTTTCCTGAGAGGAAAGAATTGATGCATCACCTCCCCTGCCAGTAAGGAAATGATGCATCGACTCATCTGTGAAGAAAGAATCGATGCATCACCTCCCCTGCAGATAAAGGAATCATCACATCGCTTTGCTTTTTCGGTGCCTCACCCACTCTGTGGCCAGATTCGTCTTTAGTCTAGACACATGCCAGGTACTTTGTTCTGGCACACTTTAATGATGTGGTTAAAACGTCATTTGTATGACAGTCATTCGTGTACTGCCCAATGCATGTATGCCTCGCATGCCCCCTGTCCCAAGGAAAAGAAGATTCTTGCACTTTAGCATGTGGGGAATTGTAATCTGATCAGCTTGCTGTGTGTGTGTTTCATTTAAATAATAATTTCCCATGGGAAAACAAAAGATTTACCTGGGAGGTGGGAGTAGGGGAGGGTCGAATTCGAACTGCGTTGCCTCTGTTTGTGTGAGAGCTGTGTCTATAGAACTAAAGCTCGGATACACTACGGATGTGAAGCCACATTAAACTGCGAAGCCTGCCCCGTTTGCGCCAGGTGTCTGGTTAGAGGGCAGAGTAGCCAATTATCGGTGGCATATGATTAAAAAGCCTTTTACCAAGTTAATTATTTGGGCGTTACATAATCTATACTTTGCTATTGATCTACCGCATGTTTTGCATACTCACTATGCATTTGATGAGCGAGGAGATCTATTGAATGGGGCTGTGTGGCGCAGTCTATAAGCACCAGTAGCATATATTTCTGCAAAGTTGATTGGTCTGAACCCTTCATGGCTTGGACAGTAAGGGTGGAGCAGACCAAGCTCTCTTGAGTCAGTAATGTATACACATTGCCCTCACTACAACCCTGGTGGTTGGAGATAAGGTGGCGGTAATACCGCCAACTGGCTGGCTGTTATGACCACCAAAATATGACCATGATGGTGGTATCTCCAATAGACAGCCAATGTAACACACCGACCGTCAGGGGGGGAACAAAAGCCACCACGGTGGTAGCCGACTGCAGGCAGGCAGAAGTGAAAGTAACGCCCAACATATAGGGGGTCATTCTGACCTCGGCGGTCTTTTTTGTAGACCGCCGAGGGACCGCCGTACGGAAGGTCTTCCGCACGGGCCATTATGACCGTTGGCAGCGCTCCGCCCGTTTCCGGGCGAAGAGCCGCCAACAGCCATACTGGCGGCAGGCAGGGAAGTGGAGGTAGCTCCACCTCCACCGCCACGCCAACAGAACACCGCCCAGCGAATCACAACTTGTGATTCGCTGTGGCGGTGTTCTGTTGGCGTGTCGGTGTCGGTGGAGCTGCCCCCATGGGTCCCGTTCCCTCCCGGAGGATCACCGGAACAGGTAAGGTGATCGTCCGTTAGGGAAAGGGCATGGGGGGGTGTTGTGAGTTGTGTGCGTGCATGGGGGCGTGCGTGTATGTGTGTATGTTGAGAGTGCGTGCATGAATGCGGGGGGGGTGTGTGTGTATGTTGAGAGTGCATGCATGAATGCGGGAGGGTGTGTGTGTATGTTGGGAGTGCGTGCATGAATGCGGGGTGTGTGTGTGTATGTTGAGAGTGCGTGCATGAATGCGGGGGGTCGTGTGTATGTGCATGAATGCGTGCATGTATGCGTGTGTGTATGTGTGTATGTCTGTGTACATGTTGGGGATCAGGGTGGGGAGGGGGGTCCTGCAACCTTTTGGGGGTGGCAGGGGTGGTGGGGGGGTAGGGGAGGGAGTTGGGGTGGGGGTGGGGGGTGGGGGAGACCCCTATCAGTGCCAGGGAAGGGATTCCCTGGCACTGATAGTGCTTACCGCCATGGATTTCATGGCGGTCCCAAACCGCAAGAAATCCATGGCGGTGACCCCTATCAGTGCCAGGGAAGGGATTCCCTGGCACTGATAGTGCTTACCGCCATGGATTTCATGGCGGTCCCAAACCGCAAGAAATCCATGGCGGTAAGCCGGGGTCAGGCGGGTCGGAATACCGCCGGCGGTATGTGACGACCGCCGGCTGGAGACCCAGGTCTCCAGCCCGGCGGTCGTTACCGCCGTGGCGGTCGGAACGGTGAAGCGGCAGCTGGCCATGGCGGTGACCACCATGGTCAGAATGTCAGAAAAAAGACCGCCAGCCTGTTGGCGGTCTTACCGCCGCTTCACCGCCGACCGCCACGGTCGGAATGACCGCCATAATGACCACACAGTCCTCTACCTTTTCCGGGGCGGTACCAATGCCAACAAAAGCCTGGCTGTAACACTGCACAGAAGTGAAAGGACTCACCATTGGAGAAACAGGGAAGAACCACGCTGCCATGGAACCAGAACTGCAAGTCTTCCCGCTGATATTCTATGTTCTGCTCCACCACGAACACCAACACCGGTGAAGACGACGACGGTGAGTACAGCCGCCTAGCACACAAGGGAAGGGGGGAGGAAAATGAGAGTGACACACACAGGCACGACACACACCCAACAAACATACACCATACACTCAACCAGCTGCATTACATATACAATTTCACCCCGAAAATCTCCACAATAATGCAAGGAAAACAGGAATGGACTAAAATGAATGTTATGACATCAACAATAAAATCATCAATTCGATTTGGCAATGAAACAGTTCTGTACATATATACAAAAAAGGGACACTGCCCAGTCCTCAGTTCTCGTGGGCCACAAGGCAAAGTCAAAGGCCTCACTTGTTACCTGCATCAATGCGGAGAGAACACTGCAGGGGCATCAGTTGGCAAATAGGCAGGCCCCTCCGGGGGGGGCACCTCAGCCGGAAGCTGTTCTGGACGCGGCAACATGCCTTGAGCTTGGTCCTGGGGAGTGATAGGCCACAGTCTCTCAAGTGGGTGTCTTCCCCACTCGTTCTGAAGGGGACAACTTGCCCTGTGCTTGGTCCTGGGAAGTGATAGGCCACAGTCTCTCGAGTGGGTGTCTTCCCCACTGGTTCTCGAGGGGGCAACACGCCAGCCATAGTCTCTCGAGTGGGTGTCTTCCCCACTGGTTCTGGAGGGGGCAACATGACCTGTGCTTGGTCCTGGGGAGTGATAGGCCACAGCCTCTCGAGTGGGTTTTTTCCCCACTGGTTCTGGAGGGGACAACATGCCCTGTTCTTGGTCCTGGGGAGTGATAGGCCACAGTCTCTCCAGTGGGTAGCTTGCTCACTGCTTCTGGAGTGGAGAGGCCACACAGCTGCCCATGGAGGCAAGATCACATTGCGTCCGCCGGTGGTGACGGCTGTACTGTGGTGGAGGTGGTGGTGGTTGGAGGCTCCTGCATTGCTCCTGCAATGCTCCTGCACCCTCCGATGGCAGCACTGTGGTGGTGCTGCTGGTTGGAGGCTCTTGCACAGCCCCTACACCCTGCAATGGCTACACAACCACGGTTGGTGGTGGGGGCTCCGTGACAGCTGCTGGTTGTCAGGATACTTCTATTCGATTTCCTCAGAAGCAGAAGACAACTCCTCAATCCCGACCCGAGCTACTCACAATGAACATTAATCCTTCGTGCTGAGTACCCCGGAGGGGGAAAGGGGAATGGGATGGTAGAGAGACTGCCACAGAGATGATGAACGCCAGTACTCAGTCTGGCTCTTCACATCTAAGATTGGATACAGCACCTGCAAGAGTCACAGTCGCAATTACTAGGTACATACAACATCAGTTTTTTCACTTTCTACTCTCAACACTTAATTCTCTTTAATTCTATTATTTCTTCACTCACCCTGAGTTCTCTGTAGCCTTGCTTCTCTCTATAAATGATAGCTCTTCTTAAAAAAATGTTTATTACTGATTCTGGAAGAACTTCTCAACCTTTGTTAGAGATTGGTTTTAAGTTGCTATATATATATATATAGTTGGTGATAATGCGTTCTTCAAATCAGCTGATGTTATTTAATTTCTCCTGTCTTATTGTGACTTCTGTCAATACTTGTATTTGTAAATGCTTGTTTATTAAAGTTCGTTTCTCCTTTCTTACTTCGACATTTGTTGATAACTTGTATTTGTAAATGCTTGTTTATTACAGTTAGTTTCTCCTTCCTTACTTCGACATCTGTCGATAACTTGTAGTTGTAAATGCTTGTTTATTTAAGTTCGTTTCTCTTTTAAACTCTGTTTTGGTTTATTACCATTGAATTTGTAAATGCTTATTTGTTAACAGTTCGTTTCTCCTTTAAACTTGGCCTTTGTTTATAACCTTGACATTTGTAGATACTTGCTCTTTTAAAGTTCGTTTTTTCTTTGACTTTAATATCTTAAACAAGAACCTTGTAAACATAAGGTTAATTCATACATTAACTCTGTAGCCTTGCCGACTTCCACGGGAACGGTCTACTATCAAACTCTTTGAATAAACCTTCACTATATTTATCTTGTTTCTGTAATATAATCTTCAAATGTAATTTTACCTCACAGGAGTTTCTGTTCTGAAGCGCGCTCTCTCTCCACACAGCTGATTCCTGTCAGACCTCAGTTGAAGTGCAAGGCTTCCAGCTGGAGAGCTCGTAACCTAGCAACCAACCGATTGCAAGACTAGAACTGTAACTAACCTTCAGGACTCACAGCGGCCATCTTGGATCTTCTCTTCTTGATTCTTCTTTTGAAATAAGCGCAAGATTACTCTGCAAACCTTCTTCCAGTTTGGGCTTTGCTGTCTCCACTGAGGATATCTCTTTGCTTTTCTCATGCACTTCTTTGTTTTGACATGGCATGTTTGTGTGGTCATGACAGTACTCCCCCTCAAGGAACAGTTCTCCAATTTAGGTTTGCTTGGGTAGGTTCTGTGAAAGTTTCTCACTAATCTTGAAGCATGTACATACTCATGCGGCTCCCAGGATCGTTCCTCTGGACCATAACCTTTCCAATCAATTAGATAATGAAGCTGGCCATTACGGATTTTGGAATCTAAGATTTGATTGACCTCATACTCTTCTGCAGAGCTAATCTGGATAGGAATTGGAGGGGAGTTTTGACGTAAATTTGGAGGACTGTTCTTTAACAAGGAGACATGGAAAACAGGATGTATCTTTAGATGAGCTGGCAACTGCAATTTAACTGCCACTGGATTGATCATCTTGTCAACTTTGAATGGACCTATATATCGTGGCTGAAATTTGCGATTTCCTTTGAGACGTAAATGACGGTGGATAACCAAACTTTGTCTCCTTTCGAATAAATGGGGCTCTCTCTTCTTTTTCTATCAGCCTGAGTCCTATATGAGTCTTTTGCTTGAATGATGTTTTTTCTAGCCCTAACTAACGTGGTCTGCAAATCCCTCACCATCTCTTCTACTGCAGGCACTGAATCATCTTCTTTACCCAACATTACATTAGGATGTCTACCATGGTTCAGATAAAAGGGGGTGAACCCAGTGGTGGAATGAACAGCATTATTGTAAGCAAATTCAGCTGCCCACATCAACTCGGGCCATTCCTTCTCTTTATCGAATAAATTGAGTCTTAAATACTGTTCTAACTCTTAATTCACTCTCTCTGTTTGCCCATCGGTTTCAGGATGGTAACTGGTAGAGTAACGAGAATCAATTCCTAATCTTTTACTAAAGGCCTTCCAAAAGCGAGAAACAAATTGGGACCCCCTGTCTGAAACTATAATTTTTGGGATACCATGGGCGCGTACTATGTGTTGTGTAAACAACTGTGCAACCTGTGGGGCTCCAGGGATTTCTTTCAAAGGAATGAAATGCGCCATTTTAGTGAAAGTGTCTACAAAAACTAGGATAGTGTTAAAACCTTGGCTACTAGGGAGGTCCACTATAAGATCCATAGTAACAGTATGCCAGGCATGGGGTGCAGTGGGCAAAGGTCTTAACAGACCTTGTGAAGCTGTTCTATTTGATTTCCCTCTTTGACATTTGTCACAAGTTGACACATATTGTCTTATCTGAGTTTTCATTTTTGGCCACCAAAATTCTCGTTGTATTAGATTTTGAGTCTTTTGAATTCCTTTGTGTCCAGCCAATTGATCGTCATGATAAGCCTGAAGAATTTTTTCTTGCAGCTCCACAGTCGGAACATACAGTGCACCTTTAAAGTATGGCAAACCTTTTTTGATTTCTCTTCCTTGGCCTTCTTTGGACCACTTCAGCATTCCTTCGAATGTTAAGTTTTCTTGAATTTCTTTGGTTAAATTTTCATACAATATGGCAGATATGAACTTCTCTTGTGGAATAATCAATTCTTTTTCTGGAGGCTCTTTAACTGCACCGGTATCGATTCGAGATAGAGCATCTGCCTTCCCATTTACTTTTCCTGGTCTGAAAGTGATAACAAAATCAAAGTCTGCAAAATATAGGGACCAACGCAGTTGCCTAGCTGTTAGAGTTCGAGCTGATTTTAAAAACTGTAAATTTCGGTGGTCCGTGTAAACGGTCACTTTATGCTTAGCTCCCAAAATGTAATGCCTCCACTCACGAAAAGTTTCTTTGACTGCCAATAGCTCCTTATCCGCAATTGAATAATTTATCTCTGGTGGTGTTAATTTTCGAGAGAAATAGGCCACTGGATGTAATTGACCTGTATCTTTATGACGCTGGGAAAGGATACCTCCTATGGCAACATCGGAAGCATCTGCCTCCACATAATATGGCTCATCTGGATTGGGGTGAAGCAAGATTGGAGCTGAGACGAAGGAATTCTTCAAAAAATTAAAAGCATTTTCAGCTTCTTTTGTCCACTCAAACTTCACTCCTTTCTTCAACAATCGAGTAATGGGTGTAACTGTTTGAGAAAAATTGGATATGAATCTTCGATAAAAATTAGCGAACCCCTAGAAACTCTGGATCTTTTTGACATTGCAAGGATAAGGCCAATGTTGCACTGTCTTTATCTTGGCAGGATCCATACTAACGCCTTCTGGTGACAAAATGAATCCTAAGAACTCAACTCGTTCCACATGAAATGCGCACTTCTCCAATTTTACATGGAGATGGTTTTCTTGCAACCTTGTGAGGATGGATCGAACATGGGAAATGTGCTCCTGTAGATTGTAGGAAAAGATTAAAATGTAATCTATATAAACCACGGCAATCCGGTTGGGGAATTCTCGTAATATATCATTAACGAAATGCTGGAAGGCAGCGGGAGCATTGCATAACCCATAAGGCATCACTTGATATTCAAATAATCCGTATCGAGTCCGAAAAGCGGTTTTCCATTTATCCCCTGAAGCCACTCGAATCAAATGATATGCTCCTCGCAGGTCCAATTTGGTGTAGATTCTAGCATTCTTTACTTGATCTAATAAAACTGACACTAAAGGCAGTGGGTATCGATTCTTGATGGTAACCTGATTGAGGGCTCGATAATCAATGCAAGTTCGAAGACTCCCATCCTTCTTTGGTATGAAAAATAGTGGGGATGACACTGGAGATTCAGAAGGACGAATAAAACCATTAGCAAGATATTGATCCAAATACTCCTTTAAATGTTGATTCTCTGCTTCGGTCAATGCGTATATTCTGCTACATGGCAATATCGCACCTGGCTCCAGTTCAATTTTGCAGTCGTAGGGTCGATGTGGTGGCAATTTCTCAGCCTCCTTTTCATCAAAAACGGCGACTAAATCCTCATATTCTTTTGGGATTTCTGCTGTCTTTAGTGCACAGATCATTGAAGAGTGTGATGATAAACAGGCCGCTTGGGACTTGGTGGACACTTCCACTCCATCATGAAAGCAATTCTCTTTGCAGTAAGAAGAATTCATCTTGATCGTTCTTTTGCTCCAATCAATTTGTGGATTATGTTCTGTAAGCCAGGGCAGACCCAAAATGAGTTGAAATTGTGGAGCATCTATCAAATTAAAGATTATCTGCTCCTGATGTCCACCAAAACCTTGCATCTGAATTGGTTCGGTCTCATGGGAAATGGGTCCTGAAGAAAGATTGGTTCCATCCACAGCTCTTACTACTTCCAAAGTAGATTTCTTGATAAATCGAATACCCATTTTACGAGCGTATTTGATATCACAGAAGTTGCCCGTAGCTCCAGAGTCTATCATAACTGAGATCCCTTGAATTTCCTTCTCAAGGGTCTTAACTGATACTGTTTGTACCAAATGTGGCGCGGCGGTTTGTAAGGTATTCGCCACTCGTTGATCTAAAGGAGTTGTCTTGGGTTCTGCTTTCATCAGGGCAACTCCCTCTACTGATGAAGCTGGCCTTTTCCCGACTGAAGAGCTTTGGGTTTCTTGGGACAGTTTTTAACAAAATGCCCAGATGCACCGCAATATAAACATAGTTGATTCACTCTTCTTTTCTCTTTTTCTTCCTTAGATAAAGGACCTCGGATGGAACCAATTTGCATTGGTTCTTCTATCGTTATCCCTTCTCCGGCTCTCGTATGATCATTTCTTACACGATCAATTCTCAGGGGAAATTGTCGATACTCTCTTCTCTTTTCTGCTCTTCGTTCAGTTAACCGGTGGTCAATCTGTAACACAAGATCAATTAACTCCGAAATTTCGGTGGGTCTATTTGGAACTTGTGCTAAGGCATCTTTCAATTCATCTCTCTGTCCACGATAAAATATGGTGGCTCTTTTTGACTCCGGCCAGGCAGTCTCTACAATTAGTTTATTGAAATGAGCCAGATAGGCTACTAGATCTACCTTGCCTGATTTCCAGTAGTTCATTGTCAGTGGCTTGAGCTGCAGTTCGCCGATCAAATATTCTTAAGAACTCTTCCTTGAAATTTTGGAAATTATATAAAACAGGATCATTTCTGGAAATTATTGGCATGGACCATGCGGCCGCATCTCCTGTCAGATAAGACAATATAAATGCCACTTTGGACTGGTCTTCGGAAAAAATGACTGGTCTACATAAAAAATGCAATGAGCATTGGGTCAGAAAAATCTGCGCCTTATTTGGATCCCCACCGAAGCGCTCCGGTTGAGCCAAAGGAATAACAGGGGAAACCGCATGAATTACTTGAGTGGATATACCTGCAGACTGTGAAGGGCTAGGGATTTGTGAAAACACAGATTCATTTGATTTAGCGGTGTTCCCTAACTCATTTATTCGCTGTTTTATTTGGACTGTTTCTTCTATGGTGTTATTTAATTGTTTCTGTAACCCTTCCAAAACGGTGGCTAATGCTTTTATATCAATTCCTTCTGCCATTCTGCTCAGGAGGAAATCTGTTTTTTCCCTAAAATTAGGGTGACGGCACTTCAATCTGTCAGGATACTTCTATTCGATTTCCTCAGAAGCAGAAGACAACTCCTCAGTCCCGACCCGAGCTTCTCACAACGAATATTAATCCTTCGTGCTGAGTACCCCGGAGGGGGAAAGGGGAATGGGATGGTAGAGAGACTGCCACAGAGATGATGAACGCCAGTACTCAGTCTGCCTCTTCACATCTAAGATTGGATACAGCACCTGCAAGAGTCACAGTCGCAATTACTAGGGACATACAACATCAGTTTTTTCACTTTCTACTCTCAACACTTAATTCTCTTTAATTCTATTATTTCTTCACTCACCCTGAGTTCTCTGTAGCCTTGCTTCTCTCTATAAATGATAGCTCTTCTTAAAAAAATGCTTATTAATGATTCTGGAAGAACTTCTCAACCTTTGTTAGAGATTGGTTTTAAGTTGCTATATATATATATAGTTGGTGATAATGCGTTCTTCAAATCAGCTGATGTTATTTAATTTCTCCTGTCGTATTGTGACTTCTGTCAATACTTGTATTTGTAAATGCTTGTTTATTAAAATTTGTTTCTCCTTTCTTACTTCGACATTTGTTGATAACTTGTATTTGTAAATGCTTATTTATTACAGTTAGTTTCTCCTTCCTTACTTCGACATCTGTCGATAACTTGTAGTTGTAAATGCTTGTTTATTTAAGTTTGTTTCTCTTTTAAACTCTGTTTTGGTTTATTACCATTGAATTTGTAAATGCTTATTTGTTAACAGTTCGTTTCTCCTTTAAACTTGTCCTTTGTTTATAACCTTGACATTTGTAGATACTTGCTCTTTTAAAGTTCGTTTTTTTTGTTTGACTTTAATATCTTAAACAAGAACCTTGTAAACATAAGGTTAATTCATACATTAACTCTGTAGCCTTGCCGACTTCCACGGGAACGGTCTACTATCAAACTCTTTGAATAAACCTTCACTATATTTATCTTTTTTCTGTAATATAATCTTCAAATGTAATTTTACCTCACAGGAGTTTCTGTTCTGAAGCGCGCTCTCTCTCCACACAGCTGATTCCTGTCAGACCTCAGTTGAAGTGCAAGGCTTCCAGCTGGAGAGCTCGTAACCTAGCAACCAACCGATTGCAAGACTATAACTGTAACTAACCTTCAGGACTCACAGCGGCCATCTTGGATCTTCTCTTCTTGATTCTTCTTTTGAAATAAGCGCAAGATTACTCTGCAAACCTTCTTCCAGTTTGGGCTTTGCTGTCTCAACTGTGGATATCTCTTTGCTTTTCTCATGCACTTCTTTGTTTTGACATGGCATGTTTGTGTGGTCATGACAGTACTCCCCCTCAAGGAACAGTTCTCCAATTTAGGTTTGCTTGGGTAGGTTCTGTGAAAGTTTCTCACTAATCTTGAAGCATGTACATACTCATGCGGCTCCCAGGATCGTTCCTCTGGACCATAACCTTTCCAATCAATTAGATAATGAAGCTGGCCATTACGGATTTTGGAATCTAAGATTTGATTGACCTCATACTCTTCTGCAGAGCTAATCTGGATAGGAATTGGAGGGGAGTTTTGACGTAAATTTGGAGGACTGTTCTTTAACAAGGAGACATGGAAAACAGGATGTATCTTTAGATGAGCTGGCAACTGCAATTTAACTGCCACTGGATTGATCATCTTGTCAACTTTGAATGGACCTATATATCGTGGCTGAAATTTGCGATTTCCTTTGAGACGTAAATGACGAGTGGATAACCAAACTTTGTCTCCTTTCGAATAAATGGGGCTCTCTCTTCTTTTTCTATCAGCCTGAGTCTTATATGAGTCTTTTGCTTGAATGATGTTTTTTCTAGCCCTAACTAACGTGGTCTGCAAATCCCTCACCATCTCTTCTACTGCAGGCACTGAATCATCTTCTTTACCCAACATTACATTAGGATGTCTACCATGGTTCAGATAAAAGGGGGTGAACCCAGTGGTGGAATGAACAGCATTATTGTAAGCAAATTCAGCTGCCCACATCAACTCGGGCCATTCCTTCTCTTTATCGAATAAATTGAGTCTTAAATACTGTTCTAACTCTTAATTCACTCTCTCTGTTTGCCCATCGGTTTCAGGATGGTAACTGGTAGAGTAACGAGAATCAATTCCTAATCTTTTACTAAAGGCCTTCCAAAAGCGAGAAACAAATTGGGACCCCCTGTCTGAAACTATCATTTTTGGGATACCATGGGCGCGTACTATGTGTAGTGTAAACAACTGTGCAACCTGTGGGGCTCCAGGGATTTCTTTCAAAGGAATGAAATGCGCCATTTTAGTGAAAGTGTCTACAAAAACTAGGATAGTGTTAAAACCTTGGCTACTAGGGAGGTCCACTATAAGATCCATAGTAACAGTATGCCAGGCATGGGGTGCAGTGGGCAAAGGTCTTAACAGACCTTGTGAAGCTGTTCTATTTGATTTCCCTCTTTGACATTTGTCACAAGTTGACACATATTGTCTTATCTGAGTTTTCATTTTTGGCCACCAAAATTCTCGTTGTATTAGATTTTGAGTCTTTTGAATTCCTTTGTGTCCAGCCAATTGATCGTCATGATAAGCCTGAAGAATTTTTTCTTGCAGCTCCACAGTCGGAACATACAGTGCACCTTTAAAGTATGGCAAACCTTTTTTGATTTCTCTTCCTTGGCCTTCTTTGGACCACTTCAGCATTCCTTCGAATGTTAAGTTTTCTTGAATTTCTTTGGTTAAATTTTCATACAATATGGCAGATATGAACTTCTCTTGTGGAATAATCAATTCTTTTTCTGGAGGCTCTTTAACTGCACCGGTATCGATTCGAGATAGAGCATCTGCCTTCCCATTTACTTTTCCTGGTCTGAAAGTGATAACAAAATCAAAGTCTGCAAAATATAGGGACCAACGCAGTTGTCTAGCTGTTAGAGTTCGAGCTGATTTTAAAAACTGTAAATTTCGGTGGTCCGTGTAAACGGTCACTTTATGCTTAGCTCCCAAAATGTAATGCCTCCACTCACGAAAAGTTTCTTTGACTGCCAATAGCTCCTTATCCGCAATTGAATAATTTATCTCTGGTGGTGTTAATTTTCGAGAGAAATAGGCCACTGGATGTAATTGACCTGTATCTTTATGACGCTGGGAAAGGATACCTCCTATGGCAACATCTGAAGCATCTGCCTCCACATAATATGGCTCATCTGGATTGGGGTGAAGCAAGATTGGAGCTGAGACGAAGGAATTCTTCAAAAAATTAAAAGCATTTTCAGCTTCTTTTGTCCACTCAAACTTCACTCCTTTCTTCAACAATCGAGTAATGGGAGTAACTGTTTGAGAAAAATTGGATATGAATCTTCGATAAAAATTAGGGAACCCCAAGAAACTCTGGATCTCTTTGACATTGCAAGGAGAAGGCCAATGTTGCACTGTCTTTATCTTGGCAGGATCCATACTAACGCCTTCTGGTGACAAAATGAATCCTAAGAACTCAACTCGTTCCACATGAAATGCACACTTCTCCAATTTTACATGGAGATGGTTTTCTTGCAACCTTGTGAGGATGGATCGAACATGGGAAATGTGCTCCTGTAGATTGTCGGAAAAGATTAAAATGTAATCTATATAAACCACGGCAATCCGGTTGGGGAATTCTCGTAATATATCATTAACGAAATGCTGGAAGGCAGCGGGAGCATTGCATAACCCATAAGGCATCACTTGATATTCAAATAATCCGTATCGAGTCCGAAAAGCGGTTTTCCATTCATCCCCTGAAGCCACTCGAATCAAATGATATGCTCCTCGCAGGTCCAATTTGGTGTAGATTCTAGCATTCTTTACTTGATCTAATAAAACTGACACTAAAGGCAGTGGGTATCGATTCTTGATGGTAACCTGATTGAGGGCTCGATAATCAATGCAAGTTCGAAGACTCCCATCCTTCTTTGGTATGAAAAATAGTGGGGATGACACTGGAGATTCAGAAGGACGAATAAAACCATTAGCAAGATATTGATCCAAATACTCCTTTAAATGTTGATTCTCTGCTTCGGTCAATGCGTATATTCTGCTACATGGCAATATCGCACCTGGCTCCAGTTCAATTTTGCAGTCGTAGGGTCGATGTGGTGGCAATTTCTCAGCCTCCTTTTCATCAAAAACGGCGACTAAATCCTCATATTCTTTTGGGATTTCTGCTGTCTTTAGTGCACAGATCATTGAAGAGTGTGATGATAAACAGGCCGCTTGGGACTTGGTGGACACTTCCACTCCATCATGAAAGCAATTCTCTTTGCAGTAAGAAGAATTCATCTTGATCGTTCTTTTGCTCCAATCAATTTGTGGATTATGTTCTGTAAGCCAGGGCAGACCCAAAATGAGTTGAAATTGTGGAGCATCTATCAAATTAAAGATTATCTGCTCCTGATGTCCACCAAAACCTTGCATCTGAATTGGTTCGGTCTCATGGGAAATGGGTCCTGAAGAAAGATTGGTTCCATCCACAGCTCTTACTACTTCCAAAGTAGATTTCTTGATAAATCGAATACCCATTTTACGAGCGTATTTGATATCACAGAAGTTGCCCGTAGCTCCAGAGTCTATCATAACTGAGATCCCTTGAATTTCCTTCTCAAGGGTCTTAACTGATACTGTTTGTACCAAATGTGGCGCGGCGGTTTGTAAGGTATTCGCCACTCGTTGATCTAAAGGAGTTGTCTTGGGTTCTGCTTTCATCAGGGCAACTCCCTCTACTGATGAAGCTGGCCTTTTCCCGACTGAAGAGCTTTGGGTTTCTTGGGACAGTTTTTAACAAAATGCCCAGATGCACCGCAATATAAACATAGTTGATTCACTCTTCTTTTCTCTTTTTCTTCCTTAGATAAAGGACCTCGGATGGAACCAATTTGCATTGGTTCTTCTATCGTTATCCCTTCTCCGGCTCTCGTATGATCATTTCTTACACGATCAATTCTCAGGGGAAATTGTCGATACTCTCTTCTCTTTTCTGCTCTTCGTTCAGTTAACCGGTGGTCAATCTGTAACACAAGATCAATTAACTCCGAAATTTCGGTGGGTCTATTTGGAACTTGTGCTAAGGCATCTTTCAATTCATCTCTCAGTCCACGATAAAATATGGCGGCTCTTTTTGACTCCGGCCAGGCAGTCTCTACAATTAGTTTATTGAAATGAGCCAGATAGGCTACTAGATCTACCTTGCCTGATTTCCAGTAGTTCATTGTCAGTGGCTTGAGCTGCAGTTCGCCGATCAAATATTCTTAAGAACTCTTCCTTGAAATTTTGGAAATTATATAAAACAGGATCATTTCTGGAAATTATTGGCATGGACCATGCGGCCGCATCTCCTGTCAGATAAGACAATATAAATGCCACTTTGGACTGGTCTTCGGAAAAAATGACTGGTCTACATAAAAAATGCAATGAGCATTGGGTCAGAAAAATCTGCGCCTTATTTGGATCCCCACCGAAGCGCTCCGGTTGAGCCAAAGGAATAACAGGGGAAACCGCATGAATTACTTGAGTGGATATACCTGCAGACTGTGAAGGGCTAAGGATTTGTGAAAACACAGATTCATTTGATTTAGCGGTGTTCCCTAACTCATTTATTCGCTGTTTTATTTGGACTGTTTCTTCTATGGTGTTATTTAATTGTTTCTGTAACCCTTCCAAAACGGTGGCTAATGCTTTTATATCAATTCCTTCTGCCATTCTGCTCAGGAGGAAATCTGTTTTTTCCCTAAAATTAGGGTGACGGCACTTCAATCTGTCAGGATACTTCTATTCGATTTCCTCAGAAGCAGAAGACAACTCCTCAGTCCCGACCCGAGCTACTCACAACGAATATTAATCCTTCGTGCTGAGTACCCCGGAGGGGGAAAGGGGAATGGGATGGTAGAGAGACTGCCACAGAGATGATGAACGCCAGTACTCAGTCTGCCTCTTCACATCTAAGATTGGATACAGCACCTGCAAGAGTCACAGTCGCAATTACTAGGGACATACAACATCAGTTTTTTCACTTTCTACTCTCAACACTTAATTCTCTTTAATTCTATTATTTCTTCACTCACCCTGAGTTCTCTGTAGCCTTGCTTCTCTCTATAAATGATAGCTCTTCTTAAAAAAATGCTTATTACTGATTCTGGAAGAACTTCTCAACATTTGTTAGAGATTGGTTTTAAGTTGCTATATATATATATAGTTGGTGATAATGCGTTCTTCAAATCAGCTGATGTTATTTAATTTCTCCTGTCGTATTGTGACTTCTGTCAATACTTGTATTTGTAAATGCTTGTTTATTAAAATTTGTTTCTCCTTTCTTACTTCGACATTTGTTGATAACTTGTATTTGTAAATGCTTATTTATTACAGTTAGTTTCTCCTTCCTTACTTCGACATCTGTCGATAACTTGTAGTTGTAAATGCTTGTTTATTTAAGTTTGTTTCTCTTTTAAACTCTGTTTTGGTTTATTACCATTGAATTTGTAAATGCTTATTTGTTAACAGTTCGTTTCTCCTTTAAACTTGGCCTTTGTTTATAACCTTGACATTTGTAGATACTTGCTCTTTTAAAGTTCGTTTTTTCTTTGACTTTAATATCTTAAACAAGAACCTTGTAAACATAAGGTTAATTCATACATTAACTCTGTAGCCTTGCCGACTTCCACGGGAACGGTCTACTATCAAACTCTTTGAATACACCTTCACTATATTTATCTTTTTTCTGTAATATAATCTTCAAATGTAATTTTACCTCACAGGAGTTTCTGTTCTGAAGCGCGCTCTCTCTCCACACAGCTGATTCCTGTCAGACCTCAGTTGAAGTGCAAGGCTTCCAGCTGGAGAGCTCGTAACCTAGCAACCAACCGATTGCAAGACTAGAACTGTAACTAACCTTCAGGACTCACAGCGGCCATCTTGGATCTTCTCTTCTTGATTCTTCTTTTGAAATAAGCGCAAGATTACTCTGCAAACCTTCTTCCAGTTTGGGCTTTGCTGTCTCCACTGAGGATATCTCTTTGTTTTTCTCATGCACTTCTTTGTTTTGACTTGGCATGTTTGTGTGGTCATGACACTGGTGCAGGCTCCTTCCCCTTCCGACTGGCTGGTGCAGGCTCCATCCCCTTCTGGCTAGATGGTGCAGGCTCCTTCCCCTTCCGGCTGGCTGGGGCAGGCTCCTTCCCCTTCCGGCTGGCTGGTGCAGGCTCCCTCACCTTCCAGCAGGCTTGTGCAGGCTCCTTCCCCTTCCGGCTGGCTGGTGCAGGCTCCTTCCCCTTCTTGTCTGCTGGTGCAGGCTCCTTCCCCTTCAGTACATGTGGCCTGGAATCCTTTATACCACGAGTAGGTGCAGATGGAACTGGGGCCTTGGACTGTGTGGCTGAGGTGCTTGGCTGGGTGCTGGCTACACTGGCCATGCATGCAGGATGGGGGGAGGGGTAGGGATGAGGTCAAAGGTGGAAAGGAAAACCTTTTTAGGGACAACAGGGTGGGAAGAGGGAGAAGAAATGGAAGTGGAGGATGAGGGAGTGGTTGTTAGAGGTGTCTGTCTGCTGGATTTAGGTGCATGGACTGTATGCTGTTGTGGGGTGGATGGCTGTTGGGTGTACAAGTGCTTGCGTTTGTGTACTTTAGGGGGGACAGACACAGGGGATGTGTGCATGGCTGTTGTGGAGGTGTCTGCCAGTGAGGTGTGTGTTCTGCTTGCTGTGGTGATGATGTACGTAGTGGATGATGATGTAGTGCATGCAGGTGTGAGTGGGATGTAACTGGGTGGGAGGTGGAGGAGGAGGAAGGAAGAGGGGAAGACAGTGGAAGTGGTGGATGTTGTGTCTGCAACTGGATGGTGTATGTGTGAGTGCCTGTGGGATGAAGTCTGGTACTTGTGTTTGCCTGTTACACTCTTGGGTGTTGTCCTGTGTGCATGCTCGTCTGGCTGTGTGCTTGGGATGGGTTGAGGATGAGGGGAATGGGACTGAGAAGTGGGAGCTGGAGGGGGGACGGTAGAAACATGGACAATGGCTGTCATCAGAGAGGAGGCCAGAGCCTGGATCGATCTCTATTGGACCGCCAATCCAGTCTGAATGCGCTCCAGGAATGCATTAATCTGTTGCCCCTGGATGGCATTCACAATGGTTGTTTGCCCTACAGAGATGGATCTTAGGAGGTCAATAGCCTCCTCACTCAGGGCAGCAGGGTTCACTGGGGCAGGGCCTGAGGTGCCTGGGGCAAAATAGATGCCCACCCTCCTGGGTGAGTGGGCACGGGAAACTCGCTGAGGGGCTGCTGGGAGGGCAGTGCTGGTACAGGGGTGACAGCTGTACCTGTAGCTGGGGTCGTCACAGAAGTGTCTCCCATGACCAGGGAGCTCCAATCGGAGGAGGCATCTGAGTCAGAATTGTCCCCTTCAGTCTCCGCCGTGGTGCTTCCCTCGCCCTCCATCCCACTGGTTCCCTCGGTGTCAGTGGACTCTGCCTCCAGGGTCCTGTGGGATGCAGCTCCCTTTGTCGCCGGTGCCTCTGCTCCTCCGTCAGATGAGGCTAATGCACATAAGGACAGGATGACAAAACAAGAAAGTGGGGGGAGACAAAGGAGACACTGGGTCAATGGCTGCACCAACACACACAGGGAACAGGCCTACGCAATGTGAACTGAACTACCAGTGAATTGGCTAGTCACTAAGGAATGATGAGGGGTACACACTGTCAACTGCAGCACACCTGGGACCCACGTAGCCCTGCCCAGAGGTTGAAACTAACAAGCTAGGTAGGTTGGATTGTCCCTCAGATCCATAGCTAGCAGAGGACCTAAGCTGCTATGTCAGGCCTGGCCTGGGGGCACCCACTAACACATAACCACCACCCAGATACCACCCCACCATACGTACGTTGAAATGATAGCCCCTGTACTCACCCCCTTGTGGCTGCTGTGATGCCCTCAAGCGCCCATCCAGCTCTGGATAAGCCACCGCCAGTATGCGGGCCATTAGGGGGATCAGGGTCCGACGGGCACCACTTCCTCATTGGGAGGTCATCCACATCTGGGCCTCCACGCCTTCCGTGCCCAGCGGCTCAGGTCCTCCCACCGTTTCCGACAGTGGGTGCTCCGCCTGCCACAGACCCCCAGGGACTTCACATCCTTGGCTATGGCATGCCATCTACCCTTCTTTTGATGGGCGCTGACCTGCAGAGGCAATACACACAGGAAAACACCATTAGACAACCAGTCTAGCCAGTTACACATATGGCCCACCATACCCGTTCATAGCACTATTGGGACCCACATAGCCCAGCACCCAATGTGTATCCAGCCAGGAGGGCATCCCTCCCCCCTTACACGGAGCCATCACACACATCTCCATACATGCATGCCGCATGCATCGTGCCCACAGTGTACTCACCTGTTGGTCTGAAGGCCCATACAGCAGTCCGTACTGGTGTAGGACCCCATCCACCATTCTCTCCAACTCCTCCGAAGTGAAGTTTGCGGCCCTTTCCCCGGTCACACGGGCCATAGTAGGTTCCAGACACAGGTCACAGCAGCACATGCAGTGTAGGGCCTCTCCTGTTGAATGTCAGGTAGCAAGTGATGAATCAGATAGAAAATGGCGGTCACGTCCGCGGCGGTGCATACTGTCACCGCCGACGTAGATCCCCATTGGCCACCGCACACCATAGGGCCCAATACAATCCAATAGGGAATTGCACGGCATTCTCGACTGCCTCCCGTGACGGTGCACAACGTCAGCTGAATTATCTCACTTCCACCTGTCCCTACACACAGGACAGGCAGACGCCATTTCATGGTGTTGGGGGGAAGCCCTATGGAATCATGCTGCGTCACAGGTGAAATAGGCACATACTGGGCAAATTTCACTGACCCATTATATGTGTACAGAATGCAAACTACCGTTGTAGCTCTTATGTTCAGTTTGTGACAGCCTCCTCACTCTTTTTCCCTTAGATACCTACCTCTGCGGATGAATAGGAGATGGAGACATAGCCCCATGTACAGACCCCTGGTGGACATGGCTACACTGGAGGACAGGCACATTATCCTCATCTATAGACCAGGCCGGGCCACAATTACAGAGCTGTGTGCTCAATTGGAGCCTGACCTGATATCTGCTATCCATCACCCCACTGGGATCCCCCCTCTTGTGCAAGTGCTATCTGTCCTCATTCCTGGCAACTGGTTCTTTCCAAGTGACAGTGAGCTTGGCAGCAGGAATGTCACAACCAATGTTCTCAATAGTGCTGACAAGAATGTTGTCAGCCCTGCTAAAACACATGTGCATCTACATTGCTTTCCCCCAGGTCGAGGATTTGTCCACAGTAAAGGCCGACTTTTATGCAATGGGACATACCCCCAACATAATTGGGGCAATGGATGGTACAAATATTGCATTTATCCCCTCCACCAGAATGAACAGGTGTTCAGGATTCGTAAGAGTTACCACCCAATGAATGTTCAGATGGTGTGCTTGGCGGACCAGTACATCTCCCATGTCAATGCTAAGAATCCTGGGTCGGTGCATGATGCCTTTGTTCTAAGAAATTGCAGCATCCCAAATGTAGTGGACCAACTACAGAGGCACAGGGTGTGGCTAATAGATGAGCCCTGGTACCCACCCAGTATATGTTGGTCTATGCCTATGGTGTTGGTCATATAGGATCGTGTGTATATAAATATTGCCCCTTAATATTTGCAGGTGACTCTGGTTACCCAAACCTATCATGGCTGCTGACCCCTGTGAGGAATGCCAGGACTAGGGCAGAAGAACGTTACAATGAGGCACATGGGCGAACCAGAAGGATCATTGAAAGGACCTTTTGCTTCATGAAGGCCAGGTTTAGGTGCCTCAATCAGACAGGTGGATCCCTGTGCTACTCACCCGAGAAGGTGTGACAGATAGTAGTGGCATGCTGCACGTTGCACAACCTGGCCCTCAGATGGCATGTACCTTATCTGCAGGAGGAGGAGACTGGAGATGCCCCTGTGGCAGCAGTGCCCCTGTGGACAGTGAGGATGAGGAGGCAGAGGAGGAGGATGTGGACAGAACATTGGTGATACGTCAGTGCTTCCAATGACGCACAGGTGAGACATTGTAACTTCCCATTTTGATGACTATTGTTGTATTCTGTGTGGAATTGGCATGCTGGCTTTAACCACTTCTTTCCCCTAGTTACTGTTACCTATGGATACTCATATTACAGATGTTGGTGATTTGACAACATTATCCTGATGTGCACACAACAGCCATCTACAGGTCATGTATTCTATGCTCATGCAATTTACAGTTCATTTTCAACGGTTGTTGCTGTTACAAATTAAAAATGTTCAAAATACTAGTAGACGAGTTTTATCCCAGGGTGTTTATTGTTGTGCTAAACTATAGAGGGGAAAGTGCAATGGAATGAGGTAATGATGGAGGAAAGTTCAGGGTATAGTTCCAGTCTGTCTGTATCACAGGTGCAACGTCCATGGGGACATAGGAAGGGGAGTAATAGCAGTTCAAAGTGGACGAGGTGACAGGGTGGGACACAAGGGCGACCATCAGGAGAGTCTAATTTCCTGGTGGTGGGCTTGACAAGTGTCTCTGGCTTATGCCTGGGTTGCAGGGAACGTTTGCGGGATGGTTCACCTTCTGCAGGGGAGGGGTGCTGGTGACCTCATGGGGACATAGGAAGGGGAGTAATGGCAGTTCAAAGTGGACAAGGTGACAGAGTGGGACACAAGGGTGAGCATCAGGAGAGTCTCATTTCTTGGCGTTGGGCTTGGCAAGTGTGTCTGGCTTATGCCTGGGTCGCAGGGAATGTTTGCTGGACGGTTCACCTTCTGCAGGGGGAGGGGTGCTGGTGACCTGTTGGTCCTGTGGCGGGGCCACCTGGCCACTAGCGGCAGCCGAAGTGGAGTGCTGTTCAGATGACTGGCTAGTGGCAGGGGCCCGTTGGTGTGAGACTGCCTCCCTCATGATGATGGCCATGTCTGCCAGCATCCCTGCTATGGAGATCAGGGTGTTGTTGATGGCCTGCAAGTCCTCCCTGGTCCCCTCATACTGTCCCTCCTGCAGCGGCCTGTTCCCCTGCACGTTGTCAGGCCCATCGTGTCCTGGGAATGTTGGTATGCTCCCAGGATCTCGAAGAGTGCCTCCTGGAGAGTCGGTTCTCTGCTCCTGTCCTCACCCTGGTACACAGCAGTCCTCTCAGTGTACCTGTTGGCCTGTGCCCCTGTTCCCTGAACGGTGTGCCTACTGCCACTGACCCCAGGTCCCTAATTGTCTTGTGAGCGAGGTGAGGACTGGGGTCACTGTACAGGTGGGCACACTCCTGATTGACGTGTCCTGGGGACAGAGGTGTGGGGATGCCGGGTGGGTGCTGTGGTGTTGGATCCTGGTGGGGGAGGCTCTGTGGTGGACTGAGTGTGGGCTGGGGTGGCCGACTGTCCAGTGGTCCCTGATGGGCCAGGTAGGTCATCCAGATCATGAAGTCCAGAGTTACTGTCATCACTGGGGACATCTTCTGTTGGGGGACTGGATGGTGGTGGTACCTCCTCTGCGGTGACATTGGCTGGGGTACATGTGAGGATGTAATAGATGTGTTATGGTTGATGTGTATGACATATTGTACTTCCATGGCTTCCCCTTTATGGTTGGAGTTGCCCTGCCAGCATTCACTTTTGTATGTTAGTGAATGGTGGGATTGTAAGTTCTCTATGCTGTGCATGCTTCAGTGATGAGTGTCCATTCAGGGCTGTGAGGGGTGTCCATGCATAGGTATGGCATGCAGGGCTTGGCATTGTGGTTAGTCAGATGTGCAGGTTCAGTGTGGGGGATGGAGTGGAGTTGTTGTGTAGCCATTTTAGAAATAGCTCCATGCACGTTAGTTTGACACATTAGGCCGCTGTGCCCTTTAACTTAGTTATGTTTTATTCGGCTTTGCATTGTTATTTTTACAATAACCAGTTTTACGGTCTTGTTTTATTTTCATCTATCTAACTGTTTTTGCCTAAGCCAGCACTCTGTTCTCAAACAAGACCTTCTTGATCACTCTGTGCTTCATTCAAGGCTGCAGTTCGGTACATTGCCGGTGAACGTGGTAGAAGTTTAGTCTCCAACATTCGTAGAAAATACACATCCTTACGTAGGGACATTTTCTTTGAACATCAGCTGTGTTATTGTAAAAACACTTCCTAGGCCCATTACACGTTAAGAGGGAGATTCCAACCAGGGAACCATGACTGTATCCTGATTTCTGAATGCTTCTCTACAGATGCTAATGCAGACTACAGGCCTTTGCTCAGGTATGAGGGTGATGTCCTCCCGGGGACCCCGAAAGGCAGAATTACAGCTTAACATGCTGTGCTCAGATTATGACTTAGATAGGAAATAACCCATCGATCATAGTGAAAATATGATAGCGTTTTTCTTATGCTTCACTCTTCTCATCACTATTTTAATACTGTCATGTTGTGTCGTCCTGGTTATTGCAGCTCACGCTTTGCTATCTGAGATGCAGTAGTATTATTAAACCAATCATTGAAACATATACTGCTTCTGTCTGTCATTTATATATGAGACTGTATTGTGAATGAGAGAACCGGAAGTGGCCTGAGTGACCAGGACTTCCCTGAGAAGCCTAATATGTCATGCGCTCTGCTGCCCAATCATCCCTATCTTCTGGTAGAGATGAGGCACTGGTAGTTAGCCGGAGCAAAAAACCCGGATTTGGAGCGGCAGTTGTCACCCACTGTGGGTCGGACTCAGTCTCCCACACCGTGGACGATCTTGCTGCTCAAAATCCAGTAGTCTCATTAGAATAATGAGAGCCTATGCAACAGAATGATGGGAGTGAGGGTGATGGGGTGTGATGGCATGCAGGTATGGGGGGTGATTAGTAGCATAAATTGAGTTACCTCTGTCCATTCCTCTGGCTACTCCTGTGAGTCCCTCAGGATGCAGTAATGCCAAGACTTGCTCTTCCCATGCTGTGAGTTGAGGGGGAGGAGGTGGGGGTCCACCGCCAGTCCTCTGTGTGGCGAGCTGGTGCCTTGATGCTATGGAAAATACCTTCCCCCTCTAGGTTGTTCCATCTCTTCCTGATGTTGTCCCTTGTTCTTGGGTTCTGTCCCACGGCGTTCACCCTGTCCACAATTCTTGGCCACGATTCTCCGCCATAGCTCCATCTTCCTGGCTATTGATTTTTGCTGGACCTGTACTCCAAACAGCTGTGGCTCTACACGGACGACGGGGTAAATGATGTGGAGTGCGTGAGTGGTGTATAGGTGTGAGTAGTGTGTCTGTCTAGTTCTCTCTGTGCTGTTCTTCTCAGTCTTGTGGTGGCAATAGTTGTTTGTAAAGGGTTGTGGGTAAAGTGGGTGTGTGTTTTATAGTGGTGTGGGGTGTGTATGGGTGTCAGGTGTGTGGGCTTTGAATTGGCCAATGACATGTTGTTTTGTATGTGGGTGGCTATTTTGAGCGTGGCGGTATGTACAGCCAATGGTTTAGCGCCATTGAATGTCCGCTGTGGTGATTGGTAGATCATATTGTGGTGGGCGATGTTTTGTTGGCGTAACGGTACGGGTGTTGGTACCTACACTTTAACACTGACCTTTGGGCTGGCGGATTTGTGTATGTGGTGCTATTATGTCAGATTGGTGTGTGTGTGTGATAATATTGTGAGCGGACTAAAGCCGCTGCAGCGGTATTTTGGCAGCCGTCAGCATGACGGTAATTGGGATTTACCGGCAATGTTGTAATGAGGGCCATTGTGGTTTTCAGCTGAGTTTCCTGGTGAAAGGCCACACTTCCATTTATTGCAGAGTGCTGGAGGAAGATTTTTTCAGGGGACATCTGAGCGACTTCACAATGGGTGTGTGATGATTGTCTTATCACTGTATGAAGTCTCAGACCTCGAACCAGCTGGCACATTTATGTCCATTAAATTTGTAGCTCTTGATGTTTTAGAAGTGTTCTGTAAATGTTATCCTCTTTTTAGAGTTGTTTTATGAAAAAATAAACAACCATTAATACGCAAGTTGGTAGCCGTTGCTTAGTGTACTTGAATGTTATGAAACTGCTTATTCACTCTCAATTGCATTTTAAAGTGCTGGTGAAATCTGAATATGAACTGCTCGCTAAGCTTACACTGATAATTTGTAAATACTTGTTCTGAGTACCGACATGTGTGATCCTCTGTGACATTTGGAGGAGGACCCTATAATGCCCTTTGGCTGACGTTCTCTTACACACTAAATGGGCCGGGCCTAATGAGTGTCTCCTAAGGAGCGCCTTGTAGTAGCCTTTATTAAACTCCTTCATATGGTGCGAGTATAGAAGCTTTTGCACTTACATGACCTCCTCGCAACCGGATATGGTGTTACATGGGGCACAGGCGGGATATGATGATGTAGTTTCACGTGCACAGTGATTGCAGATATGCACTGACAGGGCATGCTGTAACACTCAACATTCTGTTTAGCCTTCGGCTTTGACTGACCTAGCATTGTTTGCTTCAATGTCCATATCTCTGCCCCTTCACTTAACCTGGTTGGGGTGTGGGGACTTGGGGGATTGAAAGAAGAAATGCTAGTAGGTCCTTCCCTACTTTCTAGGGAGTAGTTTACGCTTATGGTAGATCTCTGTACTTTTAAGTGTTCTCACCATACAACGTATTTCCACTCCACACCATGCCACATAATACCACTCCAAAGTATGCCACATAATTCCACGAGACACCACACAATGTCACGCCACACAATTCAGTGCACACAATTCTACACCACACAACATAATGCCACAAAATGCCAGGCAATGCCACATATTGCAACCCCACATAATTACACTCTACTCAATGCCCCATAAATCCATTCTATGCTACATAGTGACAATCCACATAAATACAATCCATAACATGCAACATAATTTCAGACAGCAAAATTTCACTCAACACCACACACTTCCACACCACACAATTCCATTCCACACCACATAATTTGACAAAAAAAACACATAATTAAACTGAACAGCACAATTACACACCACACAACATACATCCAAACCACACCACTGAATTACACATCATGCCACAAAATTTAACAGCACACCACAAAATTAAACTCCACTACATACCACTCCACAATACAAAATAAAATTTTACATATAATTCCAGTACACTCAATACCACATAATTACTATCCACATAATGCCACTGCACACCATGCCAGATAATTCCTCTACACAAATCCAGTCCACACCACACAATCCCACCATACACAATTCCACAACTAACAATTCTAATCCAACCCACATTATTCCACTCCACATCACAGACAACCACTCCAAGCCAAACAACATGGGTAAAATGCATTGTCATTTACAACACCAATAGCTCTAAATCCCAAAAATGTGACACACATGCATTGCAAATGCTTGTTCACTACTGCAAGGACTATCTCTCCCATAGGGTAACATGGGAATTACCTTGAGATATCCTTTATGTGTAATTTCCCATTAGGCGCAGATAGGGATGTGGAGTTTGGGGTCTCTGACCTCACAATTTAAAAATATATCTTTTGGTGAAGTTGGTTTTTGAATTGTAAGTTTGAAAATACCAATAGCACTTTTGGAAAGTAGGCATTTTCTTGCTTAACCATTATGTTCCTCTGCCTGTCTGCTGAATACACGTCTTGGTCAGAATGGCAGTTGGGCTGTTTGTGTATTCCGTCTAGACAGTCACAGAAAGGGAGCTAATGTGTGCCTGCATATCCAAATGGTCCACCTGGTGTGCACTTCATATCCTGATGGTCCATCACCGGGCTGGTGGGTCTCCCTTAGCTAGAGTGGTGGGAGACTCTTACACTTGCACTTGAATAGGGCTGTGCCTGTCCTCACACAAAGTAGTCTCCAACCCCCTGGACTGTGTCTGGGCCCAGGGCACGAAAGGCAGGGTCTTGTGCACTACAAAGATTTTACTTTGATGTTTGCCTACTTTGAAGACAGAAATGGGTCTAAGTACTGGACCTCGGACACCACATAGTTAGAACACTGCTGGACTGAGGACAGTCTGCCAGGAAGAGGAGCTGGAAACTGTAGGAGGGACTGTCACACTCCCTGTTGCTTTGTTGTGCTGGCCTTCTGCTTGTGGCTTCTGTCCTGGGAGTGAAAGGACTGGACTTTGCTTTATACATCCTGCTTTCCAAGGTTCTCTTGCCTCCTTATAAGAAGTCTTGGGACATCAAAGACTTTATCTGTCAGTGCCTGCGCTCTTCTGCTGAAAGTCCTGACTTGCTAAGTGGTGCCAACTCCCTTCCCTGGGCTCTTGGAAGTGCAAGCTGGCAACCTGAGGGAGAAAATCAACACACAGAGGCTAAAGAATTGACACAGCAATTGTCCTGCAGCAGAAGAATCGACTCAGCCCCAGTCTTGCGTCTGCAGAATCGACGCAGTGCCAGTTTCACTCCAGCCCCAACATCACAGTGCATCCGGATTTTCCACGCATAATACCTGGGTGTAATTTTCTCATTGACCCCGCACCACAGTAAGGAACAGAGGCTGCATATCTGGAAATCAATGCATTGCCTTTCCTGCGGGGAAAGAATCAATGCATCACCTCCCCTGCCAGTAAGAAACCAGTGCATTGCCTCAGTTGCGAGAAAGAATTGACGCATGACCTCCCCTGTACAGTAAGAAACCGGTGCATCGCTTTGCTTTTTCAGTGCCTCACCTTCTCTGCGGCCCACATCGTCTTTGGTTTTAATGTATCGGAGGTACTTTGTGCTAAAAAGTTACCACTATTAATTTCTATGGATTAAGACTCATCTAAAACCTTTAAAAAGTGATATCTTGACTTGTGTATGTTGGATTTTGCTGCTTTGGTTTGTTTCAGATAAATATTTGGCTATTTTTATAAACTAGTGTGAACTTCTTTTGTGGTATTTTCACTGTGTTACTGTGTGTGTACAAATACTTTACACATGACCTCTGAGATAAGCCTGACTGCTTGAGCCAAGCTACCAAAGGGGTGAGCAGGAGTTATCTAAGCTGTGTACCTCCCTTGCCCTGACTAGAGTGAGGGTTTCTACTTGAACAGGGTGCAAACCACTTCCAACTAGAGACCCCAATGCTAACAAATGGTCTCTGTCAGATGAATAAACTGGGCAAAAAATGGAGTAGCATGTGGTTTTCAGGGATTACTAGCAGATAAGATGAAATCAAGCATTCCACCAACCATCTCTTTTTGGGTCTCTCCTGAGACAGCAAACGCGATATCTGTTGCAAGACACACTGTTAGTTTACATTTGGCTTACAGCCCGTTCTTACCATCAGCTGGCTTTATTGACACTCTCATTTGCTTGCTTCATATTCATGAGCTTTTCTCTTCTGTTGGTTGTCCCTTCTTTGGAGCATGAACTCATTACTTGTGTCCTTCCACTGCTCACTTTTCAGGCACATAATTTTTCTTTTTGATTAAGCACTCTACAAGAGTGCATGTGGTTTCCAGCTGTCCCCCTCATTTACTCCACATGCCTCATTTTCAACCTTGTGTTTCTCTCCTCGCAATAGCTTCCTTCAGTAGCTTCCCCCCTCCATGTTGGTTGCCTCACCATCGCCCCCGTCCACCTTCTGTTGTCTGTGTGTTTCTTCATCCCTGCCTGCCTTCCATTGTCCATGTGCTACCCCATCCCTGCCTACCCATATTGCTTATCTGTTTACCCACCCCCAGTCAGCCTCTGTTGTCTGTCTGCTTCTCCATCCCTGCCCCGCTTCCTTTGTCCATGTGCTACCCCATCCCTGACTGCCTATACTCTGTCTCCTTACCCATCGCTGTAGGAGGCTGGCCTGGCTTATAGTGGGTACCTTGTGGTACTTACACCTTTTGCCAGGTCCAGTTATCCCTTATTAGTAGATTAGTAGTGCTTAGTAGTGTTCTAGCAGCTTAGGCTTATCTTTTAAAGTTTAAACTCTCATTTGTTGCCTGAATAATTGTGGGAGTAAGCTCTACTGCAGACATGATAGAAAAGGTTTAGGACAGAGAAAGAAAGCATTTTTGGAACTTTTAAAAGAACAGAGAAAAAACTTTTTCAAACTTTTAAAAGTTTTAGAGAAGGAAAGTTAAACTGTTTAGTTCAATGTGTATATCTTGAACTATTCTGTATATATATTTCTCTCATGAAAAGCACCAATGACAAAGTGGTAAAGCAGTTACAAGTACTTTTCCCACCGCTGCACCACCAACGTATGAGGCTGGCCTGCCTTATAGTGGGTACCTTGTGGTACTTACACCTTGTGCCAGGTCCAGTGATCCCTCATTAGTAGATTAGAAGTGTTCTAGCAGCTTAGGCTGTTAGAGGTAGCTATAGCAGAGCAGCTGAGGCTGAACTAGGAGACATGCAAACCTCCTACTATACCACTTATATCATATAGCACTATATAATAAGAAAACACAATATTCAGAGTTACTAAAAATAAAGGTACTTTATTTTACTGACAATATGCCAAAAGTATCTCAGAGGATATACTCCCTTAGGAGGTAAGTAATATACACAAAATATACACAGAAACCAAAATTAGGTAAGTAAACAGTTAGAAAAGTAGTGCAAACACTGTAGAACACAATAAAATGCAATAGGAGACAATAGGCCTAGGGGCAACACAAACCATATACTCCAAAAGTGGAATGTGAACCACAAATGGACCCCAGGCCTAGTGTAGTGTGTAGAGGGCCGCTGGGAGTGTAAGAAAACACTAACGGTGTCCAAGATACCCCACCCCAAGACCCTGAAAAGTAGGAATAAAGTTACCCTACTACCCCAGAAAGACAGTACAGTCGAGATAGGGGATTCTGCAAAGACAACAACTGACTGCAAAGCACTGAAGACGGATTCCTGGACCTGAGGACCTGCAAAGGAAGGGGACCAAGTCCAAGAGTCACGCAAGTGTCCAGGGGGGGCAGGAGCCCACTAAACCCTGGAAGAAGGTACAAAAGGGCTGCCTCCAGGTGGAAGAAGCCAAAGATTCTGTAACTACAGAAGGTGCCAGGAACTTCTCCTTTGGTCAGAAGATGTCCCACGGCGCGTGGGAGGATGTAGAGTTATTTCCATGCAGAAAGACCACAAACAAGCCTTGATATCTGCAAGAGTCGCAGTTGAGGATTTTGGGTGCTGCCAGGGCCCAGGAAGGACCAGCAGGTCGTCCCTTGGAGGAGGAGACAGAGGGGCGCTCAGCAACACAGAGAGCCCACGCAGAAGGAGGCAGCACCCGCAGAAGCACCTGAACAGGTATTCAGAAGATCTGAACATGGCAGTCATCTCAGCACAACAAAAGAGCATCCCACGAAGTCGGAGTCCAACTCAGCAAGTTGAGCAATGCAGGACGGAGTGCTGGGGACCTAGGCTGCACTGTGCACGAAGGAAGTCTTGCAAAAGTGCACAGAAGCCCTAGCAGCTACAGTTCACGCAGTACACAGGATTACTGTCTGGCGTGGGAAGGCAAGGACTTACCTCCACCAAATTTGGACGGAAGTGCCACTGGACAGTTGGGGACACTTGGATCCAGCTCCTGTGTCCCAGGGACCACGCTCGTCAAGATGAGAGGGGACCCAGTGGACCGGTGATGCAGAAGTTTGGTGCTTGTGTTAGCAGGGGGAAGATCCCGTCGACCCACTGGAGATTTCTTCTTGACTTCTAGTGCAGGGTGAAGGCAGACAGCCCTCAGAGCATGCACCACCAGGAAACAGTCGAGAAAGCCGGCAGGATGAGGTGCTACAATGTTGCTGGTAGTCTTCTTGCTACTTTGTTGCGGTTTTGCAGGCGTCCTGGAGCAGTCAACGGTCGATCCTTGGCAGAAGTCGAAGAGGGAAGTGCAGAGGAACTCTGGTGAGCTCTTGCATTCGTTATCTGCTGAGAAACCCACAGAAGAGACCCTAAATAGCCCTCAGAGGAGGATTGGCTACCTAACAAGGTAAGAGCCTATCAGGAAGGGTCTCTGACGTCACCTGCTGGCACTGGCCACTCAGAGGTCTCCATTGTGCCCTCACACCTCTGCATTCAAGATGGCAGAGGTCTGGGACACACTGGAGGAGCTCTGGGAACCACCCCTGGGGTGGTGATGGACAGGGGAGTGGTCACTCCCCTTTCCTTTGTCCTGTTTCGCGCCAGAGCAGGGGCTGGGGGCTCCCTGAACCAGTGTAGACTGGCTTATGCAAGGAGGGCACCATCTATGCCCTTCAAAGCGTTTCCAGAGGCTGGGGGAGGCTACTCCTCCCCAGCCCTTAACACCTATTTCCAAATGGAGAGGGTGTTACACCCTATCTCAGAGGAAATCCTTTGTTCTGCCTTCCTGGGACTGGGCTGCCCAGGCCCCAGGGGGGCAGAAACCTGTCTGAGGTTTGGCAGTGCAGTAGCTGCAGAGAAAGCCCCAGAGAGCTGGGTTGGCAGTACCGGGGGTCCATGCTGGAGCCCCGGGGATGCATGGAATTGTCCCTCCAATACCAGAATGGTATTGGGGTGACAGTTCCATGATCCTAGACATGTTACATGGCCATGTTCGCAGTTACCATTGTAACGCTACACATAGGTATTGACCTATATGTAGTTCACATGTGTAATGGTGTCCCTGCACTCACAAAGTCCATGGAAATTGCCCTGAACAATGGGGGGACACCTTGGCTAGTGCCATGGTACCCTCCCACTTAGTAACTTTGCACCTAACCTTCACTAAGTGAGGGTTAGACATATAGGTGACTTTTAAGTTACTTAAGTACAGTGTAAAATGGAAGTGAAATAACGTGGACGTTATTTCACTCAGGCTGCAATGGCAGTCCTGTGTAAGAATTGTCTGAGCTCCCTATGGGTGGCAAAAGGAATGCTGCAGCCCATAGGGAGCTCCTGGACCCCAACACCCTGGGTACGTAGGTACGATATACTAGGGAATTATAAGGGTGTCCCAGTGTGCCAATGAGAATTGGTAAAATTAGTCACTAGCCTGCAGTGACAATTTTAAAAGCAGAGAGAGCATAAACACTGAGGTTCTGGTTAGCAGATCCTCTCCACCCCTGTAGAATTGGACGCGTACCTTCACTGGGGAGTATCATGGTGAAAGCAAAGGTTTGTTCACCCCCACAAAGGAGGAGGAGTTGAGGAGTCAAAGATCATGTGGAACATGTTATCAAAAGGTTTACTTCCCTTGAGTGGTGAAGTTGTTGTATGCACACTAAGTAACATGCCTGTGTAGTCCTTGCCTGTACTGCATAGCGGATCACCATTACAAACCCTAACACACTCCACCGTTGGTTTATTTATTTATTTGTAAGTGCACTGGCGCTATAGCAAAGAAACACGTAAGCCCTATACCAAAAAGACACATTTTCCACAGCGTTTTATTTGCTAATCCACCTTCAATTGGTAAATAAAAAGAAAATAATGCCTGTCTCATTCGTTTTTGTGAACTGTATGCATCCGTGTTGCATAGCTGTCAAGGACTATGGGGGTCATTCTGACCCTGGCCGGCGGGAGAAGCCACCGGCCTGGCGGGAACCGCCAGAATACCGCTGCGCAGTCAAAAGACCGCCGCAGTTATTCTGAGTTTCCCGCTGGGCGGGCAGGCGACCGACAGAAGGCCGCCCGCCCGCCCAGCGGGAAACCCCTTCCCACGAGGAAGCCGGCTCCGAATGGAGCCGGCGGAGTGGGAAGGGTGCGACGGGTGCAGTTGCACCCGTCGCGATTTTCAGTGTCTGCATGGCAGACACTGAAAATCTTGGTGGGGCCCTGTTAGGGGGGCCCCACGACACCCCTTACCGCCATCCTGTTCCTGGCGGTGACAACCGCCAGGAACAGGATGGCGGTAATGGGGGTCGGAATCCCCATGGCGGCGCATGGAGGATTCCCCAGGGCAGCGGAAAACCGGCAGTACACCGCCGGTTTTCCGTTTCTGACCGCGGCGGTAGAATGCCCATGGGAGCACCGCCAGCCTGTTGGCGGTGCTCCCGCGGTCGTTGGCACTGGCGGTTTTTACCGCCAGGGTCCGAATGACCCCCTCTGTCTCCTAAGTTAAGCCTTGACGCTCGTTGCCAAGCTACCAAGGATTGAGCTGGGGCTAATTTACTGAGACCTAACTGGACCTTAGTGGAGGTTTAGTGGCATATTGCTAAGTGTAGGTATCTACCTGCCCTTACCAATAACCCATTTTCCAACACAAGATGAGTGCACACTGCACATATATGTTTTGCCAGCCATCTCGGGCGAGCCAAACATACATGCGCAGTAGGCTCTCTCTGGGATGGAGAGAGCATGCACAGCCTCCCAGTCTGCCTGGGAGCACCTTGCATTGAGCAGTCAGGATTGGCCGCAGGGCCCCCGGCCGCATCGCCCCCTCCCTGCCCCCAACAAAGCCACGTGAGCCGCTCCTGGCCCGAGTAGTGTTTATCAAGGGCCACAAGGTGGCGCTGGTGTACAGTGGGAGTTGTAGTATTCTTGATATATTATGATATTTATATGGTTCCCTCATCTTCATCACTTTATTTTGCTCATAAGAAAGTGTCACTGATTGTTGTTGAAATGTCACTCATAATTACACAGAAATTTGGAAAATATCACCCATAGCAATATGAAATCTTGGCAGCTATAGCATGGATTCAGCTTTTGCATGAAAGTGATGCTCCAGATATATATATCACACTCACAGAACTACAGCAAGATGTACAAATACACACTCGCATACATACATCAAGATTTGCATGCATGTACATGTGCGTATGCTCACAGATACACAGTTTTAGATAAACATTTGTGTTCAGTGGCAACACATACATACTAAAATAAACAAACATTGGTAGAGCCAATAGGTCTCACCTGTGAGTTTTAGTCATGATGAAGAGCAGCTCGGCTGCTGTTTAGGATTGCTGAAAATAATGTTAAATAAATATTTTGTGGCAAGGCCGTCGTATCATCTTGTAGCTGCATGCCAACACCAGCTCTGCCAAGTGTCACGTATATTGCGTTAGAATGAAACAATTCCGGTAATTTTCCCGCATTACTGCAATGCCTGACATTGTCATGCAAAAGAACCATGTCCTGAACTGCACCAAATCCTTCTAATTAAAATTTCTCACTTTGCTAGGTAAATTCTGAGTAGTGTTTATCAAAGGCCACACGGTTCCACTGGTGCACCAGGGAGGTATAGGAATCTCAATATATTGCTATATTTATATGGTTCCCTCACCTTCATTGCTTGATTTTGCTTGCAAAAATGTGTCACTCATAGTCTGTGAAATGTCACTCATAATTATACTGAAATTATGAAAATGTCACACATAGGGGGTTATTCTAACTTTGGAGGAGTGTTAATCCGTCCCAAAAGTGACGGTAAAGTGACGGATATACCACCAGCCGTATTACGAGTTCCATAGGATATAATGGACTCGTAATACGGCTGGTGGTAAATCCGTCACTTTTCCGTCACTTTTGGGACGGATTAACACCTCCTCCAAAGTTAGAATAACCCCCCTAGTCTCTTTTTCGAAGATTTTCTTCAGCGGGACGAACCTGCTAGTCCAATCCGACCTCCTGGAGCCCTTCTGCGGATGCGCGATGCGGGAATCCTCGTGGAGATTTTTACCTTCGGACTTAGTCTCTTTTTCAGAGATTTTCTTTACCGGGACGAACCAGCAAATCAGGCCGGGTCGCGGTTGAGGCAAGCCAGCTAGAGTTGCCGCGGCGGGTCGGTCCCTCTATGGAGCTTTTTTACAAAAGTTCTCCAAACTTCTGGGACTTCTCCCAGATGTCCTTTTAAGGTTCTTTTGAGGTCCACAGCTCACCCCAAGGGTCCAGAAGTTCTGAGATGGTCCTTGGGGGGTGCGGACTACAACTCCCAGAAGGCACCTGGCGCAAACTCCTTTTTGGCCACCGAGCAGTGGCAAGCTGGTTGATTTCTTCAGGATTTGGTGCAGGGGACTCTGGATAGCAATTTTTCACCCGTAGCAAACAGGGAGTCCCTCCTTGAACCAGTTGAAGCCAGGCAAAGTCCTTCTTGTGGTGAAGCCCAAGTGTGCAGCTGGTGCAGTCCTTCTGAGTGCAGGTTCCAGGTGCAGGCCAGGTGTCCAGCAGGGCAGTCCTTCTTCTCCTTTGGTTCTTCCTTGTTGGAATCTGATGGGGATCTGTGGTGTGGGTGCAGGTCTGCCAGTTTTATCCTTGCTCCTGGGTGAAAAGCAGGGGGGTCCTGGTTCTCCAATCAGGCGAAGGGTCCTTCCCCCTGTGATGACCACTTCCTGGGAAGTGTGGCAAAAATCAATCCCAGGAGGCAACATTCTCCAAAAATCCATCATGGCTGAATCTGATTTTTGGAGGTTACATCTGGCTGAGCCCACCCACTGGTGTGGCTAACAATCATAAACACACCCCTCTCCTGACCTCTCCTAATCTAATCAAGGGGGCACCTAGTTGTCTGGGGTTGCAGGATGTGGGGGTGTTGCTGGTTGCTCCAAATGTCCTTCTCTGCCTTTGAAGACCAGTTTGACAGCCCTCCTCCTTCCCGCCTCACCATCTGCTGAGGGGAGATTCTCTCCCACAGGCACATTCCTTTGTGTGAAGCCAGGCCACTTCACACCTCATCAAGGCAGCCTGGCTGCTAGAGGCTGGCCAATCAGAGCACAGCAGCAAAAACAATGCAGGGCTGAAATTGGCAACTTTTCAGGTAAAGTTTAAAACTCTTTACCTGAACAAGTTATATTAAATCCCACAACTGGAAGGTGTGGGATTTATTACAACAATTAATTTGATACCAAACTCTTCGTATGCATCATTTAAGGAGACTTTAAAAATTAAAATAAAGTCTCCCCATTCTAGCCTATGAAGGCCATTTACTACAATGAGGGAAAAACGAATTTGGCTGTTTTGACCTCCCCAGGGCTTATAAAACTATTTTTTAAAGTCCCTGCTTATAGTTACATGGCACCCAGCCCTAGGGGCACATAGGGTACACCTTAGGGGTGACTTATATGCAAAAATAAGGAAGTTTAAGACTTTGGAACTACTTTTAATTCCAAAGTCGAATTTGCATATAACTTTAATTTAAAAGCAGCCAGCAAGGCAGGCCTGCCTTTAAAATGACACTGGGCACCTCAGCAGTGCACCTATGGGTGCACTACATATGCTGTGGTCCCTAAACCTACATGCCATACCATATACTAGGGACTTATAGGTAGGTTAACTTAGCCAATTATAATTAGCCAATTTGCATATCCATTTTACACAGAGCACTGGTCCTGGGACTGGTAAGCAGTACCCAGGGCACATCCAAGAGGCAGTAACCACCAGTACCTGTCCAAAAAGTGTGTACATCTTGCTGTAGTTCTGTGAGTGTGATATATACATATGGAGCATCACTTTCATGCAAAAGCTGCATCCATGCTATAGCTGTCAAGATTTCAAATTGCTATGGGTGATATTTTCAAAATTTCAGTGTAATTATGAGTGACATTTCAACAACTATCAGTGACACTTTCTTGTGAGCAAAATAAAGCAATGAAGATGAGGGAACCAGATAAATATCATAATATATCAAGAATACTACAACTCCCATTGTACACCAGCGCCACCTTGTGGCCCTTGATAAACACTACTCGGGCCAGGAGCGGCTCACGTGGCTTTGTTGGGGGCAGGGAGTGGGCGATGCGGCCAATCCTGACTCTGCTCAAAGCAAGGTGCTTCCAGGCAGACTGGGAGTCTGTGCATGCTCTCTCCAGCCCAGAAAAAGCCTACTACGCATGTATGTTTGGCTCGCCCGAGATGGCTGGCAAAACATATGTGCAGTGTGCACTCATCTTGTCATCCCCAATGCCCGCCCCTTTAACAAACAAAAATATAATAAGCATGGTTTAAAATCATTTTGTTTGTTAAAGGTGATTTGCAGCGGTTGCTGCTTGTGGGGGGTGGGTAGATGCTCCTCCGCCCTAACGGAGGAGCTGCACCTGCTCGGAGCTTACCTGACAGTAAGAAACTGGAACAAGAAGGTTTTACATGACTTCAGGACTTGCGTGACAATCTGAGGTATTGCAGTAATGCGGGAAAATGCGTTATTCTAATGCAACATATGTGACACTTGGCCGGGCTGTCATGCTATGGCAGCACACGCACAGGACAAGAAAATATTTTAGAGGGTCCAAAGCTTTGCTGTGTTTTATAATTCAAACAGCAGTTGGGTTTGGGGAGCTTTTTCCTTCCTTGCCCGAGGGCCCATGACACACTGGTTGTCCTACTGCATTCACACAATTAAACGTGTAATCGTTTTTGTTGTTAACTTTACAGTACATGCATGAGGGTCTCTTGGCGCAGCTGAAACCGGAGGGTCCACAGGTTGCCGATGATGGGGAGTGGGTTTGGTCTGGGGGTACCATCTCCTCGACCACTGAAGCTTGAAATACTGCCCCGCCAGGAGAGCCACAATCAGAGCCAGAAACGCAGCACTGAGGACCAGCATGGCGCACGCCTGCCAAAAAGTAAAAACCCAGCTCCTCTGTGTACCAAACAAGAGAAATCTTTCCACACCCTCACTCTCTTTCCTTTCTCGTGGCGGTGTCTTGTAAGGCGTCCATTACTTACGATAATGGCATTACTCCTAGTCCTACTCCCTCACCCTCCTTTCCACCAATGAGAGGCTCCCTGCCTATCCCTAGACCCCTCCCTTCCCCTTAAATCCCCTGCCACCCACACCATCTCCTGTGCAGAAACAAACCCAGGCAGCAACTCAGGTGGTCCGTACCGGGAGGGCGGGAGGGAATGGAAAGGAAGACGAGGGAGTAGGACTAGGAGTAATGACATTATTGTAAGTAATGGACGCATTACCTCCCGTCCCTCCTTCGCCTTCCTTTCCACCAATGAGACATAGCAAGAGAAAAACAGGAGATGGACACTGAGTTGCAACAAGTTTAATCACAACCAAAAAAGGACATCAGACAATCACCCTCATATTACATCCTAGAGGACACAGTGACCCAATACCGACTCCAAACTGCCCAAGTCCGCCAGTCTGTAATGACGAACAGAGGTAGAAGGTGAGGCCCAAGTAGCGGCCCTGCAAATTTCCACCACAGAAGCGCCCTGCAGCTCCGCCACCGCAACAGCCATAGCCCTGGTAGAACGTCCCTGTATCCCCTGGGGCGGAACAACCCCTTTCAAAGAATAAACCATCAAAATCAGAGAGCGAACCCAACGACTCAAGGAAACAGTGGATGGCTTCTCCCCCTTCCGGGCCGGACCGAAATTAACAAACAGAGAATCACCTTTCCGGAAAGGAGCAACCACTTTTAGATACTCCAACAAAGCCTGACGTACATCCAACGAATGCAACCGAACCTTCTCATCCGAGGAAGGATCGGGACAAAAAGCAGGAGGATAACCTCCTGACGAGCATGGAAAGACAAATTCACTTTGGGAACAAACGAAGGAACTGGGATAAGTACCACCCGATCAGGAAAAACCTTACAAAAAGGAAAAGAGCAGGCCAAGGCCCCTAACTCCCCCAAACGACGGGCTAAAGTAATGGCCACCAGAAAAAAGTTCTTCAAAGAAAGATGATGTAAGTCGCATGAATCCAGAGGTTCAAAGGGAGGAACAGTCAAAGCCTCCAACACCAAAGAAAGATCCCAGGAAGGAAAGGCTCGCATCGGACGAGGAAACAAGTTAAGGCGGCCCTGGAAAAACCAAGGCACCAAATGACCCTCATCAGACAGATTACGCCACAGACCCCTAAAAGCCTGAATTGCAGCCCACTGCACCCGAAGGGAAGCCACAGACAACCCCAACTGGGCCCCATCCTGTAAAACTGCATCACCTCAAACAGAGAAGCAGCCATAGGATCCAACCTATGCCGCAAACACCAGGAAGAAAATATCTTCCACTGCCGACCATAAGACAGTAAAGTGGAATGACGCCGCGAAGCCAGTAAAGTAGAACTCAAAGCGACTGGAACCCCTAAGCACATCAATCCCCTCCGTTCAACTTCCAAGCCGTCAAGTGCAACCGCCTCAACGATCCCATCGGGAGGCAAGGAAACTCCAGAGGCGAGGGACAGAGAGGGAGAGTCCACATGCTGATCAGATGCCATTAACCGAAGCAACGGAAACCAATTCGCCCGTGGCCAATGGGGCGCGATCAAGAGAACCCTGGCCTTCAGCAGACGTACCCTCACCAGAAATGCACGGAGCAACTGGAAGGGCAGGAACGAGTACAAAAGACCCTGTGGCCAAGGACACAACATCCCGTCCACCGCCCAAGCCTGAGGACAACAAAACCAGGAGCAAAAGCGACTGACTTTCGCATTCTCTGGGGAGGCAAACACACCCAACACCGGAAGACCCCACAGGTGAACCAGGCGATGAAACAGGGACAACAGGAGGGAGAAAAGCTGAGACGAAGGAATGACCCGGCTCGGAAGATCCGCCCAAACATTGACCACTCCCTGAATGTAGGTGGCACGCAGGAAAAGAACCCACATTTGTGCCCAAACAAAAATGTCCCTCGCAATGCGGAACAGCGACTGCGACCTGGTCCCTCCCTGCCAGTTCAAGTAAGCTTTGGTCACCAAGTTGTCTGTCCAAATAAGAACTGCTAAACCCTTCAGGGATTCCTGAAAATGAACCAGAGCCAGAAGCACCACCTTCAATTCCCACCAATTTGCGGAGCATCTGGCCTCCAGAGGTGACCAAAGCCCCTGGACATGAGCCGACCCCATCCAAGCCCCCCAACCGGAGAGGCTGGCATCGGTCGTCACTACCACCGGGTGAGGAGGAGATAAAGACACCCCCACACGAAAATGAGCCGGCACCAGCCACCAACCCAACTCCCGGCGAACAAACCCTGACACAGGAATCCGTGCCCGAGGGGAGAACTCGACCCTGGAGACCAACAAACGAGAAACCAGTTCATCAGGCAAAGAAGATGAAACCGTGCCCACGGCACCAGAAAAACCACAGATGCCAAATGACCCTGCAGACGTAACCATTGAAGGGCTCTGGGAGCCGGCTGTGACAAGATCGACAACACCTATGACTGGAGGCACACCAACCGTTCCTCCGACACAGTCACCAAGCCCTGAAGAGTCTGAAATTGGGCCCCGAGAAAAACCAGATCCTGGGAAGGAACCAAATCTGACTTCCCCCAGTTGACCAAAAAACCGTGGTGTTGCAGGACCAACAGAACCCGGGCCACATGCCTTTGTAACATAACTTGAGTGGGCGCTTGAATTAGAATATCGTCCAAATAAGGATGGACAAACACCCCTTCGGAATGTAGAAGAGCCACCAGAGGGGCCAGTACCTTGGTGAAAATCCGTGGAGAGGACTTGAGGCCAAATGGCAGGACACAAAACTGAAAATGGTCCTGGCCCACCGCAAAGTGGAGGAACCGCTGAGAAGGCAGAGCCACTGGAACATGCAGGTAAGCATCCTGCAGATCTAGAGCACCCAGGAAATCCCCTGGACTGACCAGAGGAAAAATCGACTAAATGGAAAGCATACGGAAATGTACCGTCTTGATCCAGGCATTCACACCCTTCAGATTGAGGACAGGACGAAATCCCCCTGACACCTTCGGAACTAGGAACAAGATGGAATAAGTGCCCAGACCCCTCTCCCCCACAGGCACATGAGATATGGCCCTTTTGAGAAGCAAGTCCCGGACCCCTTCCAACAACGCCTGCCTCCGAACCCCGTCCACAGGCAGCAGAGTAGGACGAACCCCGGAATCTGGAGGTACCCTGTCGAAGTCTATGGCGTAGCCATTGTTTACAATGTCCAGCACCCAGCGATCGCCAACATCCTCCTTCCAAACGGGAAGAAAGTGCCTCAGCCATCCCCCAACCAGCCCTTTTCCAGGCCCACAATGATTGTCGGGACCCCTTCTTGAATCTGCCCCACCCCGAAGAAGCAGACTTTTTAGGAGAAAAACAGGGCTGAAAACGACGCTTCCTGAAAGAAAAAGACTTGGAATCAACTTTGGGTGAAGACCGCAAATGCTTCCGCTAACCCTTGCCAGAAGAAGAACCACCTTTGTAAGGCAAGTCGTGTTTCCTCTCCTTAAAAGCCTTCGAAAGCATGGAAGGCAACTGATCTTCAAACAAATTGTGCCCCTCAAAAGGCAGTCTCAGGAGAGCGGACTTCTCCCCAGGATCCACCTTCCACATCCTTAACCAGAGGGATCTGCGAGCCCCAATCAAAGCTCCTGATGTCAGAGCCGAAGTACGGACAACATCAGAAGACATGTCTGCCAGCAACCTGGCCTGTTGTTCCATAACAGCCAGCAGTTCCGAACACTCCGAACCTTCCTGAACAGCAACCGCCAGTTTGTCAAAATCCTGCACCAAGGATTGTGCAGAATAAGCAGAAAAAATACCCGCTCTGAGGGCCAAATTCTCAGCCGCAAATGCCTTTTTTAGACTTGAATCCACCTTACGGTCAGTGGCATCAGCAGGAACACAATCCTCCGGATTGACCGCTGTCTTGCCAATCAGAGTTGCCAAAATGGAATCCAGCTTAACGGAAGGTGGCAACACATCTTCCCCTTCCAATAAGTACAGCTTCTGAAGGAACCGCGGAACCTGAGACTTGTCCACATCCTTCCACTCCCGAAGCACCATATCCTTAACAGGGCCCTGAAAAGGCATGGCAAACCTCGAAGGCATTTGATAATGAGGGAACAAGTGCGAATCAGTCCCCGTAGGTTGAAAAATAGGAAAACCTAAACTGTACCCAACATGCATCAGAACCTCCCACATCTCTTCCCTGGATTCATATTTCCCACCAAGAAGTAGAAAGAGTGTCATCATCTGAAGAAGAGGACCCCTCCGTAGCCCCTGAAGGCCGGGCAGCCGAAGAACGTCCGGGTCTGGATGCTCCAGCCTGCAGAGCATGAGACACAGCCCCTCAATCATGTCCTGAACCTCCTCCCTGGACATGAGAGGTGCAGGAGCCCCCACCGCAACCTGGCAACCCCCAGGAGTGGAGAGGGGAACCGCAACATCCTCCCCCGAAGATGAAGAAGAGGAAACAATCCTGCGTCTCTTTGAAGGAACCTTTGACATTATCCCAACAAGAAATGCCTTCACTAAGTCCCAGCACCCATTAAATAACGGAGAAAGACCCCCCCCAAAACAACATCAGCAAATGAAAAAGACGCAACAATTAGCCCAAAACTACAAAAAACTCCTCCTCTGTGGCCCCTTGCGGATATTTTAGACACAAACCAGGTACTTTGTGCTTATAAGAGACACTTATTGCTTCTAAGAAGTAAAGACTCTTTGTATCATTTTCTAAAGTGATATTTCAATGTGTTTTGACCGGCGTTTAACCAGATAAATATTCTATATTTTTCTAAACCTGTGTGGTGTATTTTTGTGGTGTTTATATTGTATTATTGCATGCTTTATTGCACAAATACTTTATGCAATGCCTTCTAAGTTAAGCCTGACTGGTCAGTGCCAAGCTAACAGATGGTGGGCACAGGATAATTTGGATTGTGTGTGTCTTACCCTGATAGAGAGCGGGCCCTTGCTTGGACAGGAGGAAACCTAACTGCCAACCAAAGACCCCATTTCTAACAATTTTGCTATGTGAACGCTACATTGATTTGTAGTCATGACTCCTGTTTCCCTTTTTTATTAACCAGTATTTTCTTTACTATTGTTTTCTATAGTACAAATTAGAAATCGATTAATTTTGCGTTTTCACTGTGCAAGTTTCCTTTTGATATGATATATTTGAATGGAAGTTAAAGCACTCTTGCTGGGGGCCGTGGTGCATTCAGTTTTAAGTTGTAAGTTACAGCTGTGAATGTTGTTGGTAGCTGTTTGCTCTTTGTCCCTGCAAGGTCCCTGTGCTACTCCATCCACACCTGCTATCTCTTCATGCCTGTGTAGCTTAGGTTGTTGTGTATTGGGTTAACATCTACAAACCAAGTGATGGAATTGAAGCAGAACAAAGCAGATCTACCTTGGTCCTAGAGGCAACTGCACCAACACCAAGGAATTACCATTTGCGTGAGCCTGAACCACATAACCTCTTTTCTAATATTTCCAGCACAGAGTGTAACCCATCAACAGCTCCTTAATGACCAAGTACTATCTGAAAAAGATACACTATCTCTGGGAGCAATATGGGACGTATGTCATCGGAATGAAATTACAGACGCTGGTATATTTATGGGGTTTTGGTTACTATGGGACTCAGATATGTACCTAGAAGAATGGATTTGAATTTGTTTGGTTCCTTTCAAATTTTGAAGTGCAGCACAAACACTAGTTGTTTTTTTTGGCTTATCACTAACAGACTCTAATTCTTTATATATTGTGTCCCTTTAAACCAGAGGAACAGTTCATATTTATGAGTTCTGTGAATCTCTGTGCACCCACAAAAAAAGTAAGAATTGGATATGTTATTGTATTTTGGGTTGCCATCCTCAGGGTGCTTCAAAGCGAGGATAAGGCGGAAGACTACCCTGTTTAGTGAGAAACTGTTCTAACTTATCTCAAAGAACTGCAAAGCCTCAGCAGGTGCCAGTGCTGCCCCCTGGATCTGCTAATTGAAGATAACCAGCCTGCCCAAGATCCAAGTGATGCTGCCACTGCCCATTCTTGTCATGATGCACTCCCTTCACAAGTGAGATGCTTGTGTATGAATGTCAGTGTTTTCTCTCTTACTGAGATCCAGTGCTGCCTGCATTCACTCCCTATACAGTAAGAGTGAAGAGCTGAAGAATTGGTGGCTGCTAGTGTGAGAGGGATGCCAAGGCACTCTTACTTCACCATCAGTGCCTCAGTTCGCACCATGAAATGTGCAACACATCAGTTCTCCACCCCCTCCTGTAACACTGAAATACACCACCTGCCTTCAGCCACAGTGCGACTGATGTGTCCTCCCACAGCAGCAGCCAGTGCTGTGGTGTCCACCCTGGACTCACCCGATACCCCTGGACCTGCCCTCCCCAGCTGCTCTTACCTGCATGAGGGTCTCATAGCGAAGCTCACATTTCAGGGTCCACAGGTTGCCGATGATGGGGAGCGGGGTTGGCCCAGGAGGATACCGCCTTCTCAACAACTGAAGCTTGAGATATTGCGTTGCGATAAGAGTAACCACCAGGGCCAGTAACACAGCACCCAGGGGCGGCATGGCGGACACCTGCTTTTACCTTGGGTACAAAACAGGCTGAACCTTCACTTATATTCCACCTCGCTCTCTGTTTCTCTTTGTTGCATTAATTTCTTCCTCGCCCTTTTACCTCCTCTCACCGTCTCTCTTGTCTCAGAACCTCCGGCTCATCTGTCACTTGATGACTCCTGACAGTGCGTCCTAGCTCTGATCGTCTCAACTCATCCCTCCCTCTCCTAGAAACCACTCCCAGAGCATCCCTGTTCCAATTTCAGTCCATCCTCCTCTCCCGGGCACTCAAGGAGAGTTGGCTTTAAGTAAATAAATCAGATAAGTCATGTGCATTGAACAGTACACAGTATTTTCCCTCCGACCTATGTGTCTTCTGTGAACTTTTCCCCCGAGGCGCCCGTTTCCTAAGAATTAGCGCCCCGTCGCCCAGATGTTATTAAGGTGAGTCATCGCCAGCTCTTCATTCTGGGAGGTGATAACTCTTTTTCTGGCTGACAATCAAGTTGCTGCCCAGAGGTTCTGGTAATATTCCTCTCTTCGTGAAAACCCTCGGACCATTAAAAGTCAATCGAAAGTGGCCTCGACCTCTGACTCTGGAGTCCTCTCTGAGATGACGAACTAAACCGATGACGTGCACATGATCGTGGAAAATAACATTAAAGCAATTTTATTCTCCTGTGCATGATGTCTCGGGGTTCCCGATCCCAGGCAGCATAGGAACACGCGAGGCCCCTGTAAGATGTAATATCACAGGCGGTGACATCAATTGACCATTCATTTTTGGCATTTTTGAAGCAGCTGAAACATAAATAGTAATAACCCTAATAAAATAAGTATAAATATTTAAGTCTGTATTAATTTGGACATACATTACATTAATCAAACTGGACTTAAAAGCTAGGACTAGGTTTCTCCAGAAGGACATGATTACTCAGATGTTCAGCAATAGTTTCCAGATTAGTGTATGATTAAAATTCCACAACAGATTGCCCAAACAGCAGCAACAGAAATTACTCTTACTCCTACCTTCCTCTACAAAATACTATGCCTAGACTAAGGGCCTGATTTACACTTTGGCGGACGGGGTTACTCCATCAAAATTGTGATGAATATCCTGTCCACCGTAGTACGATTCCATTACATCCAGTGCTTTAAATGGGCCGGTACTGTCCGGTACTGAGTACTGGCACTTTTTTATTTTGAGAAGGATAGTACCGGCACATCTTAAGAATAACGTAATACTTTCAATTGGAGAGTACCGGCACTTCTTAGAAACAAGCAGGTACTATGATACAGAGTACCGGCACTTTCATTTTTCCATTTCAAGCACTGAATACATCCTCCGGATATCATAAAACCATGAACGGGATATACGTCATGTTTGTGATGGATTAACCCATCTGCCAAACTCTAAATGAGGCCTAAGTTTTACACTTCTCCTACTTTGTATGTGTGCAGTATAGTCAGGTACACATGCATAGCTGTAAAAGCTTGGAGAATTATAAGCATTTCTCCCCAATATTGCCAATGTCAAAAGGGTGTGATGTTTTATGCAAAACCTTGTTTACTAGCTAGAAATACTATGGGTGGTTGCAAGAGAATGTCCATGTACTGCTCATGGAACACCACTTTGACACAAAGTAATGCACGATGCAATAGGTACTGCTTTGCATTACTTTCAGTTGACTTTCCAACGAGAAACAGGTTTTGCGCTGGAAAGTACATTCCAAATACACATATGATTTGTGTCGCTTCTGTCATGCAAACTCAGTGCAAAATGTTAGTAACTATTCCCCCAGACTCTTCCCTTCCCTCACTGATTCTGCCCGTCACATACAATGCTCCTCTTCCCCTGTTTCTTCAAGCCTCTTGCTCTTTCTTGCTGTTCCGCCCGCATTACTATCATCCGTCGCCTCTCTGCTGTACTTTTCCTGACACCGCTCCACCACCTCTTATCTTAGTTCTTTCCTTTGTCTTACCCCCTTTATATTCACTGCACCTCCTTTCTCTCTGCTTCATTTACTCTTTCCCTTCATCCCTGGGGCAGTAGGATTGCCACCTGTCCGGTTTTCTACCCGCACCACTGCTATTTTAAGGTCTCAGCCAGAACACAAAGAAACAAACTTTCCTAAAGGCAGTGTTTTAACCCTTACCTGTACATACTTCAAGTTCAAACTTCAGGTATAAATAGAAAGTACTTTTAAATGTGTTCTAAAGCTGCGTTACCTGTCCCTGACTAAAGTCACAGAGGTATAAAAAGTCATGTTACAAGTGAATACATACGATTTGTTTAAAGTTCTATTTAGTATGGTGTCAGGGCCTTTTCAGACTCTTGAAAAAAACAACAAATGGTGGGTATTTATTTTTTTGGGAAATGTGGCAATCTTTTTAAGGCATTTAGGCCCATATTTATCCTTTTTTAGCGCTGCATTTGCGCCGCTTTTTGACGCAAAAACGGCGCAAACTTGCAAAATACGATTGTGTTTTGCAAGTTTGCGCCGTTTCTGCGTCCAAAAATGACACAAATGCGGCGCTAAAGAGTATAAATACAGGCCTTATAGTCAAAGCACGGCCTGCGGGCTGCATAAGGCCCTCGTGACCTTAAAGCGCGCCCCTGGTGGACAGCCGCAGTCTGCTGCTGTTTACTAGAGATGCTAACAATAACAAGATGTTAAATAAACAGGCAAATATTTATTTAAAGCTTAATTGGTGTAAAGAAAGTAACTTTTGAACCCCGTACAACCTAAATTTAGGAGCACCTTCATTTTTATAGCCATCTTACAGCAAAAGTGTAAAAATATGATAGTCTCTTCAAAATTCAAAAAGTGTATTTAATTAACATGCAGAACCTTTTCCCTTTAGTACATCAGATTATATTACTGCATATAGATGTATTATTTTAAAAGTAATAGTTTTCAAATATCAATTTAGAAACATTAATTCTTCCCCCCACCCTACCTACAATGCCAATAGTGAACTAAATAAGGAAGTTAGTTGTTATGTGCACTCTTTGGTGGACCTGGGTTCCTTTTATACAGGTCAAACATTATAGTTTATTAAATCAAACAGAGGAAAAGGTTTTTTACAGCATGCATCCTGAAATCATGTATTTTGAGGTCCTTGTTTAAGTGATAATGAAGAACAAGCTCTTGCAATGCAATGGGTCTCGCATTAGTGTTGTAAACATCTAACCTGACTTTTCTTGCCATATAAATTGAAAATGAAAAGTAAAACAGTTTCACATAAGAGAGGCAATTCAAAGCGGCAAGGCATGAGCGTGAAGGAGACAATGAAAAGGAAAAAGAAGTTTGCTCGCACTCAAACGTATAAGCAAAAATGCAATTAGCCATGTAACAGGGTCGAAGTCCAAGGCGGTAAGCAAACGGCCCCAAGTAGGGACAAACGTAAAGCATTTACTAATGATAACAAAGGATTTTCGATGGGCAAGACCATGAACGAGTGATAGTGATGGGCGTGAGGTGGGTGTAGTTAAAAGCTCAAATAGATAACAACACATCGGAAAAGCAGCACTTGAGTGCTGCTATACTGGACCTAAAAAGGGGTGGAAGTGAAATAAAAGTATTGTCTAGGATCACACAATTTGGTAAAGTGAGGAAGCCAGTGTTTCTCCCAGGTTTTCCGGTTTCACATTGTGCATTTCAGCTACTAGATGTATGTGCTTAGCTTCCCCCTCCTTAGACTGGGAGGAGTAGGTGTATGTCCCTTATCCCAGGCTCTCTTAAAGGAGAATCTTTACTGAGTTTGTCTGATACACAGCTAGGCCTTTGAAATGGTCAGTTAGAAATGTGACATCTCCACTGTGTTGGCTAGAATGCTGAGGAGATGTCATGTGCAAACACCAATACAAAAGGGAAACACCTCAGGACATCCAAAGAGCTGCATGAATTAAGTACAAAATCTCATGTCTACAAATGTCTTCACAATAGGTTTAAGACCAATTAAATATGTCACAATAGTAATCTCTACCTTTTTCTTCTCCTAGGTTTGTACTCACTGTGTCACAATGTAGGAAAGTACCATCTTGCCTGGCATGTTAGCCCCATTTTTATTGTATGTATGGTTGTTTTTGCCTGTGTCAGAATAGAGCCCGGGAACTGCCAAACTAACTTTCTGGTGTTTTCTCTGCAGCTACTGCTTCTGCCAACCCTCAGACAGGTTTCTGCCCCCGGGGCCTGGGCAGCCCAGCCCCAGGGAGGCAGAACAAAGGATTTCCTCTGAGAGAGGGTGTTACACCCTCTCCCTTTGGAAATAGGTGTGAAGGACCAGAGAGGAGTAGCCTCTCCTGGCCTCTGGAAATGCTTTGAAGGGCACAGATGGTGCCCTCCTTGCATAAGCCAGTCTACACCGGTTCAGGGAACCCCCCAGCCCTGCTCTGGTGTGAAACTGGACAAAGGAAAGGGGAGTGACCACTCCCCTGACCAGCACCTCTCAAGGGGAGGTGCCCAGAGCTCCTCCAGTGTGTCCCAGACATCTGCCATCTTGGATGCAGAGGTGTGAGGACACAATGGACACCTCTGAGTGGCCAGTGCCAGCAGGTGACGTCAGAGTCCCCTCCTGATAGGTGCTTACCTTTCTCTGTAGCCAATCTTCCTCGGAGGGCTATTTAGGGTCTCTCCTGTGGGTATCTCTCCAGATAACGAATGCAAGAGCTCACCAGAGTTCATCTGCACTTCCCTCTTCAACTTCTGCCAAGGATCGACCGCTGACTGCTCCAGGACGCCTGCAAAACTGCAACAAAGTAGCAAGAAGACTACCAGCAACATTGTAGTGCCTCATCCTACCGACTTCCCCGACTGTTTCCTGGTGGTGCATGCTCTGAGGGCTGTCTGCCTTCACCCTGCACTGGAAGCCAAGTAGAAATCTCCTGTGGGTCGATGGAATCTTCCTCCTCCCAACGCAGGCACCAAACTTCTGCATCACCGCGCCTCTGGGTCCCCTCTCATCTTGACAAGCGTGGTCCCCGGAACGCAGGAGCTGGATCCAAGTGTCCCCGACAGTCCAGTGTCCCTTCTGTCCAAATTTGGTGGAGGTAAGTCCTTGCCTCCCCACGCCAGACAGTAATCCTGTGTGTTGCGTGAACTGCAGCTGTTAGGGCTTCTGTGCACTTTTGCAAGACTTCCTTTGTGCACAGACAAGCCCAGGTCCCCAGCACTATGTCCTGCATTGCCCAACTCGCTTAGTTGGACTCTGACTTCGTGGGACCCTATTTTGTTGTGCTGAGTCGACCGCCGTGCTCAGATCTTCTGAATGCCTGTTCAGGTGCTTCTGTGGGTGCTGTCTGCTTCTGCGTGGGCTCTCTGTGTTGCTGAGCGCCCCTTCTGTCTCCCCCTACAAGGGGCGACCTCCTGATCCTTCCTGGGCCCTGGCAGCACCCAAAATCGTTAACTGCGACTCTTGCAGCTAGGAGGATTTTTTACGGGCTTTCTGAGTGGAAACAGCTCTGCATCCTCCAGCACGCCGTGGGACATCTTCTGACCAAAGGAGAAGTTCCTGGCACCTTCCGTTGTTGCAGAATCTTTGGCTTCTTCCACCTGGAGGCAGCCCTTTTGCACCTTCCTCTGGGGTTTAGTGGGCTCCTGCCCCCCCCCCCCCGGACACTTGCGTGACTCTTGGACTTGGTCCCCTTCCTTTGCAGGTCCTCAGGTCCAGGAATCCGTCTTCAGTGCTTTGAAGTCAGTTGTTGTCTTTGCAGAGTCCGCTGTCTCCGCTATCTCGACTTTACTGTCTTTCTGGGGTTGTAGGGTAACTTTACTCCTACTTTTCAGGGTCTTGGGGTGGGGTATTGTAGGAAGTTAGCTCTGTATGCACTATTTCAAAGTATGGAATAGTATGCACAGAGTCCAAGGGTTCCCCTTAGAGGTAAGATAGTGGCAAAAAGAGATAATACGAATGCTCTATTTTGTGGTAGTGTGGTCGAGCAGTAGGCTTATCAAAGGAGTAGTGTTAAGCATTTGTTGTACATACACAAGCAATAAATGAGGAACACACACTCAAAGACAATTCCACGCCAATAGGTTTTTGTATAGAAAAATATATTTTCTTAGTTTATTTTAAGAACCACAGGTTCAAGATTTACATGTAATACTTCAAATGAAAGGTATTGTAGGTAGATACTTTAGGAACTTTGAATTAGCAAAATAGCATATACAGTTTTCACATAAATCACATATAGCTATTTTAAAACTAGACAGTGCAATTTTCAACAGTTCCTAGGGGGAGTAAGAGTTTGTTAGCTTTTGCAGGTAAGTAAACCACCTACGGGGTTCAAGTTTAGGTCCAAAGTAGCCCACCGTTGGGGGTTCAGAGCAACCCAAAAGTTACCACACAAGCAGCTCAGGGCCGGTCAGGTGCAGAGGTCAAAGTGGTGCCCAAAATGCATAGGCTTCAATGGAGAAGGGGGTGCCCCGGTTCCAGTCTACCAGCAGGTAAGTACCCGCATCTTTGGAGGGCAGACCAGGGGGGTTTTGTAGGGCACCGGGGGGAACACAAGTCAGCACAGAAAGTACACCCTCAGCAGCACGGGGGCGGCCGGGTGCAATGTGCAAACACGCGTCGGGTTTCCAATAGAAATCAATGGGAGACCAAAGGGTCTCTTCAGCGATGCAGGCAGGCAAGGGGGGGAGGCTCCTCGGGGTAGCCACTACCTGGGCAAGGGAGAGGGCCTCATGGGGGCCACTCCTGCACTGGAGTTCCGATCTTTCAGGTCCTGGGGGCTGCGGTGCAGAGTCTTTACCAGGCGTCGGGATCTGGGAGACAGGCAGTCGCGGTCAGGGGGAGCCTTGGGATTCCCTCTGCAGGCTTCGCTGTGGGGGCTCAGGGGGAACAACTCTGGCTACTCACGGTCTCGCAGTCGCCGGGGAGTCCTCCCTGAAGTGTTGTTTCTCCACAAGTCGAGCCAGGGGCGTCGGGTGCAGAGTAGCAAGTCTTATGCTTCCGTCGGGAAACGCAAGCCGTTTTAAAGTTGCTTCTTTGAAACAAAGTTGCAGTCTTGGGTGAACAGAGCCGCTGTCCTCGGGAGTTTCTTGGTCCTTCTAGAGCAGGGCAGTCCCCTGGGGGGAGCGTCGCTGGAGCAGTGACTTTAGAAGGGGGGAGACAGGCCGGTAGAGCTGGGGCCAAAGCAGTTGGTGTCTCCGTCTTCTCTGCAGGGTTTTTCAGCTTAGCAGTCCTCTTCTTCTTAGGTTGCAGGAATCTGAGTTCCTAGGTTCTGGGGAGCCCCTGAATACAGAATTTAGGGGTGTGTTTAGGTCTGGGAGGGCAGTAGCCAATGGCTACTAGCCCTGAGGGTGGCTACACCCTCTTTGTGCCTCCTCCCAAGGGGAGGGGGTCACATTCCTATCCCTATTGGGGGAATCCTCCATCTGCAAGATGGAGGATTTCTAAAAGTCAGAGTCACCTCAGCTCAGGTTGCCTTAGGGGCTGTCCTGACTGGCCAGTGACTCCTCCTTGTTTTTCTCATTATCTCCTCCGGCCTTGCCGCCAAAAGTGGGGCAGTGGCCGGAGGGGGTGGGCAACTCCACTAGCTAGAATGCCCTGGGGTGCTGTAACAAAGGGGGTGAGCCTTTGAGGCTCACAGCCAGGTGTTACAGTTCCTGCAAGGGGGAGGTGATAAGCATCTCCACCCAGTACAGGCTTTGTTACTAGCCACAGAGTGACAAAGGCACTCTCCCCATGTGGCCAGCAACATGTCTCGATTGTGGCAGGCTACTAAAACCAGTCAGCCTACACGGGTAGTTGGTTAAGGTTTCAGGGGGCACCTCTAAGGTGCCCTCTGGGGTGAATGTTACAATAAAATGTACACTGGCATCAGTGTGCATTTATTGTGCTGAGAAGTTTGATACCAAACTTCCCAGTTTTCAGTGTAGCCATTATGGTGCTGTGGACCTTGTGTATGACAGACTCCCAGACCATATACTCTTATGGCTACCCTGCACTTACAATGTCTAAGGGTTTTGCTTAGACACTGTAGGGGCACAGTGCTCATGCACTGGTGCCCTCACCTATGGTATAGTGCACCCTGCCTTAGGGCTGTAAGGCCTGCTAGAGGGGTGACTTATCTATACTGCATATGCAGTGTAAGGTTGGCATGGCACCCTGAGGGGAGTGCCATGTCGACTTACTCGTTTTGTCCTCACTAGCACACACAAGCTGGCAAGCAGTGTGTCTGTGCTGAGTGAGGGGTCCCCAGGGTGGCATAAGACATGCTGCATCCCTTAGAGACCTTCCCTGGCATCAGGGCCCTTGGTACCAGGGACCAGTTACAAGGGACTTACCTGGATGCCAGGGTGTGCCAATTGTGAAAACAAAAGTACAGGTTAGGGAAAGAACACTGGTGCTGGGGCCTGGTTAGCAGGCCTCAGCACACTTTCAAATCAAAACTTAGCATCAGCAAAGGCAAAAAGTCAGGGGGGTAACCATGCCAAGGAGGCATTTCCTTACAGGTATCTTGGACACCTTTAGTGTTTTCTTACACTCCCAGCGGCCCTCTACACACTACACGAGGCCTGGGGTCATTTGTGGTTCGCATTCCACTTTTGGAGTAAATGGTTTGTGTTGCCCCTAGGCCTTTTGTCTACTATTGCATTCTATTGTGTTCTACAGTGTTTGCACTACTTTTCTAACTGTTTACTTACCTGATTTTGGTTTGTGTGTATATTTTGTGTATATTACTTACCTCCTAAGGGAATATATCCTCTGAGATACTTTTGGCATATTGTCACTAAAATAAAGTACCTTTATTTTTAGTAACTCTGAGTATTGTTTTTTCTTATGATATAGTGCTAAGTGATATAAGTGGTATAGTAGGAGCTTTGCATGTCTCTTAGTTCAGCCTAAGCTGCTCTGCTATAGCTACCTCTATCAGCCTAAGCTGCTAGAACACTTCTAATCATCTACTAATAAGGGATAACTGGACCTGGCACAAAGTGTAAGTACCACAAGGTACCCACTATAAGTCAGGCCAGCCTCCTACACACAAAAAAAACAGGATGTACCCAAAACACTTCCAAGAATAACATTGTTCTGTGTCTCACAACTGGTCTAATCGTCAGAACACCTGGGCCACCCATGCAGAGAGAGAAGACACCCATACTATCCCTGGAGGTCAGGAATGAAAACACTTCTTTTGATCTGGATGAGGAGGACAGTGCTGGTCAATCTGGCCTGCCTGGGCAGACATCAACTGTGAGTGTCACCCGGCCCACAACCACACCTCCCACCCCAGACACAACACATCAACAAACATCATCCAGCACAACCTGTGTACCTAGCACGGTAACCACTATCATGTGCACCCCAGTCCTGGATCCTGATGTGACAATTACCACCCCAGTTACAGAGGAGCCAGGAACAAGTGGGAGTAGGCAGCCTGGGCCAAGGGCACAAGCTCATGGTGGGAGGAATTGTGGGAGGTGAATTGTGGGCAGTCAGAGAGAGGCTACTGGGGACACTCACAACCAGGACACCATCTGACACATTCTGGGTGTCTACCAGCAGTCCCAATGCATGATGGCTCAGGTACTCACAGAACTGAGGGAGATGGAGCAACTGCATAGGGACATACGCAATCAGTTGGAGGCCCATAACGCCAACATCAGCTCACAAATAGGGGTGCTGATGGACATATACACCCACCTGGCAGGGCTTTCCCCCTCTCCATCAACCTCTCCCTATGGTCCAACTCCATCAGGATCATCTATATCTGCAGGAGCCACAGGAAGAGAGGCCCTGCCAGAGGAGGACATACCACCAGACACCTCTGTCTCTGCAGCAGTGGATCCTTCCCGAACTAGAAAGTGGGGCCATCCCAGAAAATCACCAGGAAGTGTGGATGGCAATACCTCCAACACTTAGAAACCTCACCCCTCATGTCCTCCAGTGTGTGTTACACATACACACTGTGGACTATTTCTGGACACACATACCTTTCTGACAATAGCAGTATTATGGACTTTGGACTCTAAAGATTGTGGCAACTACAGAAATGATTTCATCCACCATGACTGACTTCTTCACTTTTCTTTTTTTGTTATACCCAATGTTTCTGTTCTTCTGTTCACTAAAATAAAAAAATAAAAAACAGAATCATTCCCTGCTGTTGTCTTTCATGCGTCTAGCATTGTATGCATGTACTGCCACATGAGCTTGACAATGGTATAAATATGTACTGTGTAAGTATGGATATGGATATGATGGACATATCCAAGGTTTAGCTCAGAGGCACAACCATGTCTCACCCAAACATACATAGATGTATGAAACCATATACCAGCTTAAGTACATTGAGGCATCAATAGTCAGGCCCCATGCCAGACACAGCAAATCAGACAAAACAATAATTTTAGGCACCAGTGGCCATGATTTGTTCTGCAGACAAACTCAACATGGAAGGAAGGGACACATCTTACCATTTCATTGTGAATAGGCAAACTTTATGTGGTGCCTGTCACCACCACGAGCCATATCACCAAGTCCACAAAGGAAATTCCTCCTCAATGAACCCAACAGACATTCACATGGCAGTACCACATTCTCTAAGCACAGGACGATTCCAATCAACATTCCCAGTATCTTGTGAATTGTCAACAACAAATCTGTTGTGCTACATGCACCTTTCCCTACACTGAGGAAACACATCAACAGCTACAAACAAATTACACACAATGAAGATTTAGCCAATCTCGAGGAAGAATAGAATGATTGGGTTCCAACACAACATCATGTTGTAGCACATGTTGGCACACACATTGCATTATGACCAGCATCTGACAAGGAACAAGTGCAATGGTGTATGCCTTGCCTCCAAAAGATCACTGTGCAAGCTGTCCTGCTCCACGATTCGTACATCCACAGTCTGTCTCGGTCATGCCACAGGACTACCATTCTCCACACTGTACATCAAAAGAGCACCAAATAACCAGTATTGTCACAACTCTGAAATTTCCAAATGATGATGCCATGGTGAAGGTACCTGAAACCGAATAGACTGGAAAATTAGCTGACAACCCATTGAGGTAAGGCATTTAAGACCAACAAATCCTTGAGATCACAGTCCTTTCCAATTTGAATGAGCAAAACAAAGCACAGCCAAACTACTTAGCATGTCATTTCTTTGCTCAACAAACACCCTCAACCAGGATCAACATGACGTTGTCCTCCACAATAGTTCCCCTCAAAATACTCCTTCCATCAGCACTAGAACAGTAGGTGGCACAGTCCAATTCATGACAAGTTGACAAAATACTTACACCTTTGAGAAGAAGTTGCTGGTGAGATCTTGCCACAAGACAGCTCCTTCCTCCTCCTCTCTATCATCATCATTTGGCATTCCATCATCCTCACCCAGTGGCACTTCAGGCTCTCCATTCTCTGCAATATAGGGTATGTTCCGTCACAGGGTTAGGTTATGGAGCATGCAGGAGTCCATGGCGATCTGAAAGACCCCGGGTGAGGAGAGCAGGGCTCCTCCAGTTTTGCCAAGACAGCGGAATCTGGCCTTCAGGAGCCTGAAAGCCCACTCCACTGGCAACCTTGTCCTTCCACGGTCCTCATTGAAGCGGACTTGCCCTGGACTTGAGGATTCCTCAGTGGGGCTAACAACCAAGTCCAGTTGGGAGAGGCTGAGTCCCCTAGATGGAAGACAGTCAGAGGTGCAAATATAAGTTACACAATTCCTGTTTATATTACCTTACAATACCCACACAACGTTAGCTCACATCATACTTACCAACAAGCCAGGCCCTCTCATTGTATTTGTGACTTCAGCTGGCGTAAGGTGCTGTTCCGTATGACAAAGGACTCATGGGCAGATCTAAGGAAGCAGGCACAGACATTGGAAATGTACAGATCAGTTAAGCAGCAAAACTTGGAAGTTAATAGAAGGGGAATTCTTCCTGATGTGGTAAACAGTTTTCCCTATTATGTGATGGGACTAAGGCAATATGGGTGCCATCAATGGTTCCCACAACGTGTGATATCCTTTCTACACCATAGCATTCATCCTTCTAATCAGCTAAATCCTCAAACCTGGGAAACTGGAAGTAGCTGTCCAGGTGTTGCATCATTGCTGAAAGCACATCTCTTAGCACACAACAGAACATTGATTATGACGTACCACCACAGATTGCCACAGTGTATTGAAATGAACCTGTTGCCAGGAAATGCAATACTGCCATCAGTTTCACTATTGGTGTCAAACATGTGGGATTTGTGTTTTGTGGTAGGAAATCAGTCTCCAACTGATGACTTGGTTCAGAACGGTTTGCCTATTCAATCAAAACCTACAGATGATGTATCTTTCTACCATTATGTGAAGGTCTGGGAATGGGCGGTACCCAGGAGGCTGTTGTCCTCTCTCTCTCACAGGGCAGCTAGGTGTGAATTGGAGACAGTGTATGAAGGTTGTCCACAATGTCCACCGTAACATATGTGAATAGGAAGTTAAAAAGCATGTGACTGTACGTAACACTTTTTATTTTTCCAAAGACATTTTCATCAAAATTGTTTATTATGCTATATTAATTAAAAATCCCCACTATTGCCCTGAAATGTTGTTTGCCCATTGATGACAAAATGTTCCACACTGATGTATATATAAAAAAATATATGTGCCATATATTTGGGAATGGGGAGGATACTGTCAACGAAGGTGTACAGTGCACTGCGCTAATCAAGCCAACATGCACACTAACACACCAGACACAGAAGGGTTCATTAAAATTCTTGTCAAAAGTAATTTACAGGATTACATATTTAACCCCTTATTTGTAGTGATGGTGATGCAGACAACAGTCTCCATTACAGCATTATCAGCCATTGAAATGGCGGCTGCCTGATCTCGCCTATTGGACAGTGTGCGTCAGATGCCTCCAACAGAAATTGAGTGAGCAGTAAGGTAGATGAGTACATGACGGACAGAGCCATAGGCTGATTGTGGCATACGTGAGCTAATAGCTGCGTCCACTGACACTGATGACCGCGTACATTGCATACTTGTACACCGGGATTTAAAAAAAAGCTCACTTGCCTCCTGACACTGCTGCTATCAAGACCTCCTCCATTTGTGCTGCTGTTTGTGACCTCTGGGAGCAATCATGTCCTCCCAAGCAGGTGAGAGGGCCCGTGCCTTCTCTTCAGAGGAGCTAGAAATGCTGGCAAATGAGGCCCTCTCCCTGTATGGCCAGCTCTATGGCTCACCAGAGGAACCAGTAACTGTCTCACATGCTCAGTTTTAATTTATAATACTCCTCATTGCAAACATTGTGCCTCTGTCGTCTAATGTCCACTCTGATTACTCAGCTACAGCAATGTGGCCCTTACATAGGCTAATGGTTTCTGGAATTGGACAGCACTATACATTGTGTAATGAACATCATCATTGTGATGTGTGATGTGTGATGTGTGGAAATCCCTACCTTCCATTTGTAGGGTATGAACCCATATATGCATGTTTAGCTTTCCGCGGAGCTGAAAGTAATGTAGCATTCAGAGCATGCTAACACTAGTCTGGCCCTTAGTGCATGAGTTGTGAATGTATCCTGGAATGACATCCTGTGAACAAGGTTTGGTAGGTGCAATTTCCCACCTATGACTCAGTGTAGGTCATGTCTCCAGAAACATGTTGCCTGTGAAGTATCAGTAGCTGACAGACACGTTCAGAGTGCCACACAGCCCTGAACACACATATGGAATTACCTAAAGTTGCATGTTGTCATTTTAAAAATGCATGAAATATGAGGTTCACTTTGGACTGAGATGCTCTGCAGCAGTTAGCAAGACATGAGATTGAGTTGTGCCGAATCTTTACCATGGGACAGGGGTTGTGTGGCACTACAACTGAGGCCAATTATATTGTCCCTGTAGATCTATGAACACTGGATGAACACTGAAATAATTTGAACACACATTATTAGCCAGGGGATAGTTTTATAGGAAATATATTTGGAATGGTAACAGAGGTAACCCCTTTGACCTAATGCCTCATTCCATTGAACCACATTGGTAATGTGTCACATTTCATGTTAACAGGCCCCTTACACCTACAGATCTGGAGACAAATTACATGATGCAATGATTTACCTAAACAGGTCTAGTTCTATTTACACAGTTTCAGTGCACGTATTATTTGTTTCACAAGTGCTTTTGAGTCTGTTGCCACAATTTGTTAACATTCATCCACACCAATGACAACTATGGAATGTAGATGCATACTACACACACTCCAACAGACGTAGTAATATATAACGTTAACTTGTCCACATTACCACACATCAGTATTGAGAAAACTGTCACTGGTTTTGATGGCTCTCATGACTGTCCAATCTTAGGATGTAGTTTGTACTATGCTTCCAAGCTTTATAGACCGTATGCTTCAAATCAATGGACCTGGCTGTAAAGGTGTCTGTACAATAAAGCACAAACTCTGAATGGTATGTCATTTTTCTTTGTGGCCAGCAACACAGGGTATGTATGTGGCACTGGTCAACATGATTGTAGTGTGTTGGCTTAGTCAGTGTAGTATTTGACCAGGGATGAGGGTGGGCAGCAGATGACACCACAAGTGTATCTACATGTCTTGCTAGTGCTCAACATGTGTAAAGCAAACTTGTCATGTGTTCATTGATGATTTTGGCTTGTGCTGTAGACAAATTGAGTTAGAACCAATAGCAATAGCCAAATCATTGCCTTGACATACGTTTGTTTAATCTCTTGTGTCCATAGAGGTCAACGCTCATCAGAAGCGGACTATATGGAAAGCCATCGCCCAGAAGGTGTGGACCCTGGGGGTCTATCATCAACATAGCGTCCACTGTAGGAAGCGGTGGGAGGACCTGAGGCGCTAGACTAGGAAGATCACAGAGGTCCAGCTGGGGAATTTCTCTCAAGAGGGACGGGGCATGAGCCGTCAGCTGATCACCCTAATGGCCACATCGCGTTGGTGGCCTATCCAGAGCTAGATGGGGAGTTGCCAGCCCAACAGCAGCTTACAAACTGGTTTCTTTTTCAGGGAGCCATTTGACCCTAAACATTGTGGGTGTGCAATGTCTAACGCAAAGGAAGAGTTCTGGATTGTGTAGGTCTTGCAGTGGGTGCATGGTGATGTTCTTTACCTAATGTTTTTATTACCAAGAGGCCAGCAGAGTCCTTCCCAAGATTCAGTTTTCTCAATCACAGTCTCTAGGAATCAGTCTGAACACCTAGGTTTGTCTCTAAGACTGACAAGTCTACAAGGCGAAGAGTTCTTTGAATATATATGTACATATATATATATATTGGCAAGTCTGGAAATCAAAACAAAAGAAATCCGTACTGCAGTTGCTTGAAGTTCTGTAAAGCCAAAATGAATTCTCCTCAGAAAGCCAATAGTTGTTGGAAGAAGGAAGAAATTCAGCTTCTCCAAAAAGGAAAAAGTAGCTGGTGTGCACACAGTAACAAGAAAAAATAATTGATCACTCAAAACTGGAAGAATTCTCTCTGAAACGAAGTGCCTCAGGAACACTGCTCATTCTCCTCAGGGTGACAGTTGAAGTGTGACAGTTGAAGTGCACGGCTTCCAGAGAGAAACAGCTGGAGGGAGGCTATAGCACGAGACTAAGGTAGAAACACTAGAGTGCTGACCTCACAAAGACTTGCAGCCACCATCTTGAGTGGCAGTTGAACCTTAAGAAGCTAGTTCTAAGAACAGCCTCCGCAAGAGCCACCGGGAGGCTTGTTATTTACTATTTCGGCGCTGTTCTCAGAGCCCACGAGGGTCTGAGAGCAGCGCTGAAATAGTTAATAACAGGCCTCCCCAGAGTGCAGGTCGACTCTGGGGGCACCTGTTATTAACTATTTCAACGCTGCTCTCAGAGACCCCGTGGACTCTGAGAGCAGCCGGAAAAAGTTAATAACAGGCCTCCCTAGAGTACAGGCCGGCTCTGGGGAGGCCTGTTATTAACTATTTCAGCGCTGTTCTCAGAGCCACCGTGGACTCTGAGAGCAGCGCTGGAAAAAGTTAATAACAGGCCTCCCCAGAGTGCAGGCCGACTCAGGGGTGTCCCATTATTAACATTTCCGAGCTGTTCTCAGAGCCACCTGGGGCCCTGAGAGCAGCTGGAAAAGTTAATAATGGGACACCCCAGAGTGCAGGACAACTCTGGAGAGCTTTGGGGTGCAAGGTTATTCATTTTAGATCTCTGCACCCAGCAACTCGGAGCGCAGAGATCTAAAATGAATAACCTTGCACCCCAAAGCTCTCCGCCTAAACACACTACTGCTGCAATTAATTGTGGGTGCATATAATGCTGGGCCATACAATAAAATGCACATAAAAAAAAATACATACAGAGCCCCACAACAACCCTGTACAAATTAAATACAACCACACCAAAAAATAGCGCCGCTACATAGCCCCCCTGAACCATTATGTGCACATTAAGCCCGCCATACAGCCAGCAAAATAAGTGCAACCCCGCAAAAATACAGGCCTATACATAGCACAAGACCCCACAAGTACCAATTAAGCATGGCCAGCAGCCCACAAAATAAGTGCAGACCCCCAAAAATACATGCCCATACACAGCCCCTGAACCAGCAAGTACAAATTAAACCTTGGCACCACCTCACAAAAAAAGTGCAGACCATCAAAACTACATACAAATGCATAACACCAGAACCCTTAAGTACAAATTAAACATGGCCAGCAGCCCACAAAATAAGTGCAGACCCTCAAAAATACATGCCCATACACAGCCCCAGAACCAGCAAGTACAAATTAAGCCTTGGCTCCACCCTACAAAATAAGTGCGCTCACGCAAAAATACAGACAAATACATAGCACACACCCCCACAAGTACCAATTAAAAGAACACCATCCCACAAAATGAGTGTAGATTTTCAAAAATACATGCCCCTACATAGTCCCAGAACCAGCAGGTACAAGTTAAGCCCTACAAACATCCCACAAAGTAATTACAGAACTTCAAAAATACACTAACAGCTTTAATTTTCTTTTTTCTTTTTATTTTTTATTTTTTTAAAACAGGCATTTTACATCTCTATGTATAGTTAAACAGGTTGGGTCTAATGTCATTGTTAAACTATAGTAAAACACATACACACACCACACTGTTACAGACCTTAAGTAGAAGATGTTTAGCAACACCAGTCTGAGCTCTGCCCTTCATGTTTCCAGCCATGATGTCCTGATGCTCCCCTGCCGGCCACAAATGTCAGTATGTAGTTCAGAAAAAAGAGGTCTGTGAAGGTGGGGGGGTTCTTATACAAGACTCCCAATGGTAATTATGCCTGGGCTCTGTGATTGGTGGGACATGGAAATAGACATCTGTTATAGGTTGGCAATACTTGGCCTTTGTTTTGTTTCAAACTTTTAATTACTGGGCCAGTTTCTAATTTAGCCCCCGCTGTGACCCCTGGAAAGGCTGTAGGCACACATCTGTTTTAGATTTGCTATGCCCCTCATCCTCTGTTGTGTTTCAAACTTTTAATTACTGGGCCAGTTTCTAATTTAGCCCCCACTGTGTCCCTGGGAAAGGCTGTAGGCACACATCTGTTTTAGATTTGCTATGCCACAACAACCTCTGTTGTGTTTCAAACTTTTAATTACAGGGCCAGTTTCTAATTTAGCCTCCACTGTGTCTCAGAGATAGCCTATAGGCATACAGCTGTTTTAGATTTGCTATGCCACAACAACCTCTGTTGTGTTTCAAACTTTTAATTACAGGGCCAGTTTCTAATTTAGCCTCCACCTTGTCTCAGGGATAGCCTATAGGCACACAGCTGTTTTAGATTTGCTATGCCACAACAATCTCTGTTGTGTTTCAAACTTTTAATTACAGGGCCAGTTTCTAATTTAGCCTCCACTGTGTCTCAGGGATAGCCTATAGGCACACAGCTGTTTTAGATTTGCTGTGCCACAACAACCTCTGTTGTGTTTCAAACTTTTAATTACAGGGCCAGTTTCTAATTTAGCCTCCACTGTGTCCCAGGGAAAGCCTATAGGCACACAGCTGGTTTTAGATTTACCTCTCTAAATTGATAGGCTGGCTCTAACAAAAGCAGCATTTGACCATTCCCACTTTTTTTTTTTTTTTGGATTAGCCAGCAGTGTGGAGGTTTGGCCAGACCGCCCACTTTGCAGCCCTATGCAGAGGCCCCCTAATAGACACTTGGGCATGAATGTCTGACATGTCCAGACCTGTCCCTCTCAAGCTCTGAAACCACTTTACATCACTAAGTCATACCTTTTACACAGCCCATAGGCCAATACCCAGGGGGCTAGGAACCAGACACGGGGCTAACACGTGACACCATGAGGTCACAAACCACGTGACACCCCCATGCACCCACGTCACTTCCGGGGAGGGCTTTCAGGGACACCGGAAGGCCCAGCCACCGGAAATGACGTCACTTCCGGGGGGCAGGAGAACTGTCACTTTTAATATGATGATTAAAGGTATCCCTTCCTACTACTCACAGGTATACAGGCATCTAGGGAAGCAAGCTGAGAATGATGTTGTTACCAGTTCCCAGCCTGACTGGTGATGTTCCAGGTGCCATATGGACTTATATGATGTGTGCATTTGTAGTAGGTATCTTCCAGTGTCATGATTCTCTCCAATCCACTTGTCTATGCTACATGATAGGTAGCCAGTTACCCCAGTATAGCTTCCATTGTATTACCTTGAAACAGTTCATATGGAGAAGTGTCACCAGAAAAATATAAACAGTGTAAACTGTGCATGTGACATGATCCCTGCCACAGCACGTATGGCATCTGCCTTGCTGAATGACTTGCCCACCATCACATCATGATGTGTTTCCATGAAAATGAGCATTAGGGGAAACCTGGGGATTGTTTGGACTCTGTAAGGATGTCCTGTTTCTAGGCATCATATCTTGTGCCATCGGTTCAGCAGTGTATGCTACAAGGATCAATGTATACAAGATGGGCAACTGTCTGACGACATGAATGATGCAGGAGTGTTCATAAAAAAAAATCTGGGGTAGGTTGTGGGGGTTGTGACGTCACTGTGTCCAACTATTTTCTGATAATCGAGCATGCATGCATGTGCTTCTGCTAATGTTGAGTGACATATAGTGAGCCAAGCAGATGCAGCAGTCGGTGCCCACTTGTAATATTTTGTGCTTGAATCTGATAGACAGGTGTGATTACAAAGATGCATTCAACACTTCTTAATGTGTCATTTCAAATACATCCAGGGCAAGTGAAGGAGACAGTGCAAACGTTGTTAGGAAATCTTATGGCCACAGTGGATCTGGCTATGAGTAGCAGGTCAGCGAGGGACCCAATGGTGCGAGGAGTGCCATGGAGGATGTCAGCTCCATTTCTTCATCTTCTGAGTCTTCCTCAAGTGGACACTTCAGAATGGTGACAGACCCCACAGGATCAGTACCATCTTCATCCCTGTCTGCCACCACCAGTTCAATTAACACCCTCCCTGTAGCTCCCCACCTAGTTGGCTAGGCCCGCTCTCCTAAGAGAGGGCTAGTCTCCTTTGCTCCAGGGACCTCAGCCCTTATCCCACCTGCTGCACAGAGTGACAAGACTATTTACCTCCTGAGGTCTATCTCTGTGTGTCAGACAGCCATTCTAAATGCCATCCGGGGACAAGGCAACCATCTGCAGCAGATGGTGGCCTATATGGAAGGCATTCATAGTGTTATGGCAGTCTACAGAGACCCTTTCAGGCTCTAGCCTCCTCCCTCTCTGCAGCCTCCCATCACCCCCACCTAGTAACCCTCCGTCTTCCCATTCTCCATACCAATAACCTATTCCTCCACCTGTCCAAAGCACATGCACACATTTCCACTCACACACCCATACAGACCCAAGTAGCACATCCACACATAGGCTAAAGCACAAGAAAAAAAGACAGTCACACATGCAAACACTTTGACAGTACACCCACAAACACCACCACCACAGACTCCATCACATGCATCGCATCCACACCGACCACAGACAACACAACATCTATTTACACACACCACTTCCCATCACATCTACACATAGCACATCAAACATTACACACACATGCACACAACATGCACACACCACCACATCCAGTACTGACACCACCACATCTAGTACTGACACCACCACATGCACCCCCTCAGTTCACATCCATTCATACACCACACACAACCACACCCGCAAACACCAACAAAGCAACATTCACCACACCCACTCCCACCACTTCCACATCAGCAAGCACCACTGACACTACATATAGCTCATACAAAACCACAAAACACAGATGCACACAAGCAAGAACCCAAGCAAGCATTTTTTTTAAAATAGAGTACAGGGATCTTGGACAGTAAAATAAAATTACCAAAATAAAATACGATGGGGCACAAAAAAGGAATCAGCAAAGAGATAGTATTTAGCAGCAGCCAAGCATTCTAAATAAATACAGAAAAAATACTGCAGGTGGCATTATCATTAAACACCTCATCTGACAGCTGGTTCTTTCTTTCTTGTTGCAACACTCTTCCTATCGGTCCCCGCCACATTACACATCCGTCCTCTTTGACATCATTCTCTAATCACTGAGATCAGCATAACTGATTTGGTGAGTATATAACTCAACACTCTTTAGCAAGTGGATATAGCTGCTACTGATACTCCACTGCACAGTCTTGTGCTGTGTGAGGTCTATTGTGGTATTTCTCACTGTTTATTTTTCATTCCAGATCTTTGGATCTATTTACTGATATATATTTTAAAATGTGTTTTACATGGTACTGATTTTGATTGTGTGTTTTATAAACATTTTAAAGCGTGGTGAAAATATTAAAATATGCACCCCCCAAATAAAGGGGTTTCATATCATAGGCCCTCATTTGGACCTCGGCGGTCTTGTCGCAAGACCGCTGAGGTACCGCCGTGCTGAAGACCACCAGTGCAGGCGGTTTTCCGCAGAGCGTATTATGACTGCTGGCAGCCCTCCGCCCTTTTCCGGACAGAGAGCCACCAGTAGCCATACTGGCGGTCGGCAGTGAAGTGGAGGCTGCTCCATCTCCACCGCCAGGTCATCAGAACACCACCCAACGAATCACGTCCCAGGATTCGGTGTGGCGATGTTCGGGTGAGGGGGAGCTGGCGGCGGAGCAGCCCCCATAGATCCCGTTCCCTCCCGGAGGATCACCGAACCAGGTAAGGTGATCATCCGTTAGGGGAGGGGGCTGGGGGTGTGTGCGTGTGAGTGTGTAGAGGGGGGTGTGAGTGCCTGTATGCATGTGGGGGTGTTGTGAGTATGGAAAATGTGTGCGTGTATGTCTGTGTGTATGTCTGCGTGTATGTCTGCATGTATGTGAAGTTGGTGTGTGAGTGTGTGTGTGTGTGTCAAAGTCAGCGGGGTGTGGGGAAGGGGGACCTACCACCTTTGGGTGGTGGTAGGGGGGTCGTGGGTTTGTGGGGAGGACTCTCGGGAGGGGGAGGAGGGTGGGGGGTGACCCCTACCAGTGCCAGAGAACGAATTACCTGGCACAGATAGTGCCTACCGCCATGGATTTCGTGGTGGTACAAAACCCCACGAAATCCATGGTGGTATGCAAGGCCGTGATACCGCCAGCGGTGTACAGGGAGTGCAGAATTATTAGGCAAATGAGTATTTTGACCACATCATCCTCTTTATGCATGTTGTCTTACTCCAAGCTGTATAGGCTCGAAAGCCTACTACCAATTAAGCATATTAGGTGATGTGCATCTCTGTAATGAGAAGGGGTGTGGTCTAATGACATCAACACCCTATATCAGGTGTGCATAATTATTAGGCAACTTCCTTTCCTTTGGCAAAATGGGTCAAAAGAAGGACTTGACAGGCTCAGAAAAGTCATAAATAGTGAGATATCTTGCAGAGGGATGCAGCACTCTTAAAATTGCAAAGCTTCTGAAGCGTGATCATCGAACAATCAAGCGTTTCATTCAAAATAGTCAACAGGGTTGCAAGAAGCGTGTGGAAAAACCAAGGCGCAAAATAACTGCCCATGAACTGAGAAAAGTCAAGCGTGCAGCTGCCACGATGCCACTTGCCACCAGTTTGGCCATATTTCAGAGCTGCAACATCACTGGAGTGCCCAAAAGCACAAGGTGTGCAATACCCAGAGACATGGCCAAGGTAAGAAAGGCTGAAAGACGACCACCACTGAACAAGACACACAAGCTGAAACGTCAAGACTGGGCCAAGAAATATCTCAAGACTGATTTTTCTAAGGTTTTATGGACTGATGAAATGAGAGTGAGTCTTGATGGGCCAGATGGATGGGCCCGTGGCTGGATTGGTAAAGGGCAGAGAGCTCCAGTCCGACTCAGACGCCAGCAAGGTGGAGGTGGAGTACTGGTTTGGGCTGGTATCATCAAAGATGAGCTTGTGGGGCCTTTTCGGGTTGAGGATGGAGTCAAGCTCAACTCCCAGTCCTACTGCCAGTTCCTGGAAGACACCTTCTTCAAGCAGTGGTACAGGAAGAAGTCTGCATCCTTCAAGAAAAACATGATTTTCATGCAGGACAATGCTCCATCACACGCGTCCAAGTACTCCACAGCGTGGCTGGCAAGAAAGGGTATAAAAGAAGGAAATCTAATGACATGGCCTCCTTGTTCACCTGATCTGAACCCCATTGAGAACCTGTGGTCCATCATCAAATGTGAGATTTACAAGGAGGGAAAACAGTACACCTCTCTGAACAGTGTCTGGGAGGCTGTGGTTGCTGCTGCACGCAATGTTGATGGTGAACAGATCAAAACACTGACAGAATCCATGGATGGCAGGCTTTTGAGTGTCCTTGCAAAGAAAGGTGGCTATATTGGTCACTGATTTGTTTTTGTTTTGTTTTTGAATGTCAGAAATGTATATTTGTGAATGTTGAGATGTTATATTGGTTTCACTGGTAATAATAAATAATTGAAATGGGTATATATTTTTTTTTGTTAAGTTGCCTAATAATTATGCACAGTAATAGTCACCTGCACACACAGATATCCCCCTAACATAGCTAAAACTAAAAACAAACTAAAAACTACTTCCAAAAATATTCAGCTTTGATATTAATGAGTTTTTTGGGTTCATTGAGAACATGGTTGTTGTTCAATAATAAAATTAATCCTCAAAAATACAACTTGCCTAATAATTCTGCACTCCCTGTAGTGCCGGCCGCCGGGCTGGAGACCGAAGTCTTCAGCCCAGCGGTCGTTAGCACCCTGGCGGCCGGAGAGGAGGAATGACGGTTTGGCATGGTGCCATGCTTGTAATTTCATTTATTTTACCGCCGGCCTGATTGCGGTATTACAGCCACTTCTCCACTGAACGCCAGGGTTGTAATGAGGGCCATAATGTGGATTAGTATTTTAAGTGCCAATATAGAGTTCAATGTTAGGGCCGAATTGCATCCAATGCAGCACCACTTTTCTTGCGCCCCCTAACGCCACCATGTGTGCGCCATATTTAAGATATAATGCACCATGGCGGTTTTAGGAACAATAATGGAAAAAAGTTTGATGCTATTGTGGCGCTTTGCATTTTGTGGCATCAAAAATTCTGAAGCTAGTGGAGCAAAGTGTAAGAAGGACCATTGATTCCAATGGGTGTGTCCTTTTAACCCCTGCTTCCAGCAGGCGTTAAAAATTATGCCAAAAATGGCGCAATAAAATCTTGCCGATGTCATTGCACCATTTTTGTGGGCTTCCTCGTGCCGGAATGTCCCCTTTGTATACGTTATGCATGGTGCATGCATAATGTGGTGCAAAGGGTGGCAAGGTGGCACAATGCATGCATTGCTCCACTTTGTAGATATGGCGCAGCGGTCTTGGCAATCTAATGCCACATTAGCATCAGAAAAATGACACTAATGTAGCGCTAGATGGCGCAAGACCATGCTTAAATTTGGCCCTCAGCGTCCTAGTTCCTTGCGAGAGGTGGCAACCACACCCCTTTCAAAGTCATGATCATGTGTATGTGTCATCTTTGTGCTTTGTGAGAAACCACTCAGTATTACATGTGTGAGTGTTGGTTGTTTAATATGATGGATGGTGGTTTGGGGAAGAAAAATGTTCAACTGTCCTTATAATGCAGAGAGAGGACTCTCAGTGCAGCAGGAACCTTTTTTTTGCTTTCCAGTAACAAAACCCCACTTTCAGGGTTTGTGGCTGGAAAGCAAAATAAATGCAGATCAGGCTATTTCAACTTGGGGGGTCTCCTTGGCACTCACCTTAAGAAAAGTGAATCTATTGTACTGACTAATGCAGACAGGCATGGCTCTCTAATTATGATGGTTGGTCTTCTGCCAGAGGAGGCTGGTCCTTCACTGATCATGCAAGCTGGACTTTCAAGTCCTATATGGGGCCGGTACTCACTTGTCTGGGTCAAACACATACAAATACGGCAAACTGTATGTTAACAAAGTAGAACCTTGGTGTCTTGGGAGGAGCCCTGAGTGAAGAAAAAGGAGTGGTTGTCGCCACTGGGTAGTTATAGTTAGGAACATTTCCTTAATAAAAGCATTTTTCATGTGGCTTATAACTTTGACACTGTTTGATGAATCTTCACAAAACTTTCCAAACTAAAGCCTCACCCATTTCACCTCCTTCCTAGACAGTTTCAGGGAAATCCATCAAGCAGGAGCTGGGAAAAATGGGTGGTCCAAAATACTTTTTCTCCATGCAGTTTTCCATAGGAAAATTGAATAGTAATACTGCAAAAACAACTGAACGGATTTACACAAAATATCACAAAAAGCTAATATGTGTCCATAAAGAATGCCTTATGTCATTTGTTGTAAATCTGGTCACTAGTATTTGAAAAATTGAGGTTCTAATACTTTGTATATTTCACACTGCAGAGGATTGGCAGAGCTAGCAGATTTCAGGATAATATGAGATTAGTTCCTACCACATAAAAAGATGTTGCAGCAGCAATTTTAGACCTTAAAACTTAGAGCCAGGTTTAGACATTGGTGGATGAGTTACTCCATCACAACGGTGACGTATATCACATCTGCTGAAATCTAAATCCCTTTATATGCTATGGGATTTAGATTTCGGCGGAAGGGATATCCGTCACGGTTGTGACGGAGTAACTCATCCACTAATGTCTAAATCAGACCATTAGGCCCATATTTATACTTTTTTAGCGCCGCATTTGAGCCATTTTTTGACGCAAAAGCCGCGCAAACTTACAAAATACAATGGTATTTTGAAAGATTCCCCCGCTTTTGCATCAAAAAGTGGCACAAATGTTGCGCTAAAAAAAAGAATAAATATGGGCCTTAGTTCCTTGTACTGCAGAAAAAACAAAAAAAGCGTAAAGGGGGAGAGTAGGGATACCCTGCCCTGCTGGGCCTGGTGGAGGTGGGGGTCCAGAGGGACTGTTTGTGGGCCGAAAACTCTACGAAGCCACGCCCCGCAACATTTAAAAAATGCAGTACGTCTCCTGGGCCATTGAATCCGTGGCTCGCTACAGCTTACTATAGGTGTAGGAAGTTGGCTCTGTATATACTATTTCAAAGTAAGAAATAGTGTGCACAGAGTCCAAGGGTTCCTGTAGGAAAGTACCATCTTGCCTGGCATGTTACCCCCATATTTCACTGTATGTATGTTGTTTTAGTCTATGTGTCACTGGGACCCTTCCAGGCATGGCCCCAGTGCTCATAAGTATGTGCCCTGTATGTGTTCCCTGTGTGATGCTTAACTGTCTCACTGAGGCTCTGCTAACCAAAACCTCAGTGGTTATGCTCTCTCTGCTTTCCAAATGTGTCACTAACAGGCTAGTGACTAAATTTACCAATTTACATTGGCATACTGGTACAACCATATAATTCCTTTGTATGTGGTGCTGAGGTACCCAGGGTATTGGGGTTCCAGGAGATCCCTATGGGCTGCAGCATTTCTTTTCCCACCCATAGGGAGCTCTGACAATTCTTACACAGGCCTGCCACTGCAGCCTGAGTGAAGTAATGACCACATTATTTCACAGCCATTTTACACTGCACATAAGCAACTTATAAGTCACCTATATGTCTAACCTTCACTTGGTGAAGGTTGGGTGCAAAGTTACTTAGTGTGTGGGCACCCTGGCACTAGCCAAGGTGCCCCCACATTGTTCAGGACAAATTCCCCAGACTTTGTGAGTGCGGGGGCACCATTACACGCGTGCCCTACACATAGGGCACCACCTATGTGTAGCGTCACAATGGTAACTCCGAACATGGCCATGTAACATGTCTAAGATCATGGAATTGTCACCCCAATACCATTCTGGTATTGGGGAGACAATTCCATGATCCCCCGGGTCTCTAGCACAGAACCCGGGTACTGCCAAACTGCCTTTCCGGGGTTTCACTGCAGCTGCTGCTGCTGCCAACCCCTCAGACAGGTTTCTGCCCCCCCTGGGGTCCAGGCAGCCCTGGCCCAGGAAGGCAGAACAAAGGACTTCCTCAGAGAGAGGGTGCCTCCCCCAGCCTCTGGAAATGCTTTGATGGGCACAGATGCTGCCCATCTCTGCATACACCGGTTCAGTGATCCCCCAGCCCTACTCTGGTGCGAAACTGGACAAAGAAAAGGGGAGTGACCACATCCCTGACCTGCACCTCCCAGGGGTGGTGCCCAGAGCTCCTCCAGTGTGCCCCAGACTTCAGCCATCTTGGATTCAGACGTGTTGCTGGCACACAGGATTGCTCTGAGTGGCCAGTGCCAGCAGGTGATGTTAGAGGCTCCTTCTGATAGGCTCTTACCTCTCTTGGTAGCCAATCCTCCTTTCTGGCTATTTAGGGTCTCTGCTTTGGGGAATTCTTTAGATAACAAATGCAAGAGCTCTTCAGAGTTCCTCTGCATCTCCATCTTCACCTTCTGCCAAAGGATCGACCGCTGACTGCTCAGGACGCCTGCAAAACCGCAACAAAGTAGCAAGACGACTACTAGCAACCTTGTATCTCTTCATCCTGCCGGCTTTCTCAACTGTTTCCAGGTGGTGCATGCTCTGGGGGTAGCCTGCCTCCTCCCTGCACCAGGAGCTCTGAAGAAATCTCCTGTGGGTCGACGGAATCTTCCCCCTGCAACCGCAGGCACCAAAAGACTGCATCACTGGTCCTCTGGCTTCCTCTCAGCACGACGAGCGTGGTCCATGGAACTCAGCAACTCTGTCCAAGTGACTCCCACAGTCCAGTGACTCTTCAGTCCAAGTTTGGTGGAGGTAAGTCCTTGCCTCCCCATGCTAGACTGCATTGCTGGGGACCGCATGATTTGCAGCTGCTCTATCTCCTGGGCACTCTTCCAGGATTTCCTTCATGCACAGCCAAGCCTGGGTCCCTGACACTCCTTCCTGCAGTGCACAACCTTCTGAGTTGTCCTCCGGCGTCGTGGGACCCCCTTTTGTGACTTCGGGTGGACTCTGGTTCACTTTTCTTCTAAGTGCCTGTTCAGGTACTTTTGCAGGTGCTGCCTGCTTCTGTTAGGGCTCCCTGAGTTGCTGGGCGCCCCCTCTGTCTCCTCCTCCAAGTGACGACATCCTGGTCCCTCCTGGGCCACAGCAACACCCAAAAACCTCTACCATGACCCTTGCAGCTAGCAAGGCTTGTTTGCAGTCTTTCTGCACAGGAACACCTCTGCAAGCTTCATCGCGACGTGGGACATCCATCTTCCAAAGGAGAAGTCCATAGCTCTCTTCTTTCTTGCAGAACTCCAACCGTCTTCCAACAGGTGGCAGCTTCCTTGCACCCTCAGCTGGCATTTCCTGGCCTCCTGCCCACTCTCGACACTGTCGCGACTATTGGACTTGGTCCCCTTGTCTTACAGGTACTCAGGTCCAGAAATCCACTGTTGTTGCACTGCTGGTGTTTGTTCTTCATGCAGAATCCCCCTATCACGACTTCTGTGCTCTCTGGGGGTAGTAGGTGCACTTTACACCTACCTTTCAGGGTCTTGGGGTGGGCTATTTTTCTAACCCTCACTGTTTTCTTACAGTCCCAGCGACCCTCTACAAGCTCACATAGGTTTGGGGTCCATTTGTGGTTCGCATTCCCTTTTGGAGTATATGGTTTGTGTTGCTCCGATACCTATGTGCTCCTATTGTAATCTATTGTAATTCTACACTATTTGCATTACTTTTCTTGCTATACTTACCTTAGTTTGGTTTGTGTACATATATCTTGTGTATATAACTTATCCTCATACTGAGGGTACTCACTGAGATACTTTTGGCATATTGTCATAAAAAGAAAGTACCTTTATTTTTAGTACTTCTGTGTATTGTGTTTTCTTATGATATTGTGCATATGACACCAGTGGTTTAGTAGGAGCTTTACATGTCTCCTAGTTCAGCCTAAGCTGCTTTGCCATAGCTACCTTCTATCAGCCTAAGCTGCTAGAAACACCTCTTCTACACTAATAAGGGATAACTGGACCTGGCACAGAGTGTACGTACCCTTGGTACCCACTATAAGCCAGGCCAGCCTCCTACAGTCCCCCTTAGAGGTAAGATAGTGGCAAAAGTAGATAATTCTAATGCTCTATTTTGTGGTAGTGTGGTCGAGCAGTAGGCTTATCAGAGGGTAGTGTTAAGCATTTGTTGTACACACACAGGCAATAAATGAGGAACACACACTCAAAGACTTACTCCAGGCCAATAGGTTTTTATATTGAAAAATATATTTTCTTCGTTTATTTTAAGAACCACAGGTTCAAGATTTACAGTTAATAATTTAAATGTAAGGTACTTCACTTAGATACTTTAGGAACCCCGAATGAAAATGATATCATGTACAGTCTTTGTAAAAATGGCAATAAGCTATTTTCAAAGTGGACACAGTACAAAAAGCAACAGTTCCTGGGCGAGGTAAGTAAAGGTTAGATTAGGAGGTAAGTAAAACACTTACAAGTCTCAGTCCTGGGGCATAGGCAGCCCACCGTTGGGGGTTCAAGGCAACCCCAAGGTTACCACACCAGCAGCTCAAGGCCAGTCAGGTACAGAGGTCAAAGAGGTGCCCAAAACACATAGGCGCCTATGGAGAACAGGGGTGCTCCGGTTCCAGTCTGCCAGCAGGTAAGAGCCTGCGTCCTCGGGTGGCAGACCAGAGGGGTTTTGTAGAGCACTGGGGGGGACACAGGTAGGCACACAAAACACACCCTCAGCGGCACAGGGGCGCCCGGGTGCAGTGTGCAAAGCAGGCATCGGGTTTTGCATAGGTTTCAATGGAGGGACCCAGGGGTCACTCTAGCGCTGCAGGCAGGCAGGCAGAGGGGGGGCTTCTCGGAACAGCCACCACCTGGGCATGGTAGAGGGTCACCTGGGGGTCGCTCCTGCATCGAAGTTCAGTTCCTTCAGGTCCTGGGGGCTGCGGGTGCAGTGTTGGTTTCAGGAGTCGGGTCCCTTGTTAGAGGCAGTCGCCGTCATGGGGAGCCTCTGGATTCTCTCTGCAGGCGTCGCTGTGGAGGGCCAGGGGGGTCGTCTCTGGTTACTCACGGGCTCACAGTCGCCGGGGAGCCCTCACTGAGGTGTTGGTTTTCTGCAGGTCGAACCGGGGGCGTCGGGTGCAGAGTGTAGAGTCTCACATTTCCGTCGGGAAACGTGAAGTCCTTGGAAGTTGCTTCTTTGTTGCAAAGAAGGAGCTGGTTTTGAACAGGGCCGCTGATCACTGGAGTTTCTTGGTCCTGTAGTCCAGGGCAGTCCTCTGAGGCTTCAGAGGTCTCTGGTCCCTGTTGGATGAGTCGCTGGAGCAGGTTTTCGAAGTTGGAGACATGCCGGTAGGGCTGGGGCCAAATCAGTTGTCATCTTCCTCCTTCTCTGCAGGCTTGCAGGTCAGCAGTCCTTCTTCTTTCTTCAGGTTGCAGAAATCTGATTTCCTAGGTTCTGGGATGCCCTTAAATACTGAATTTAGGGGTGTACTTAGGTCTGGGAGGGCAGTAGCGAATGGCTACTGTCCTTGAGGGGGGCCATACCCTCTTTGTGCCTCCTCCCTGATGGGAGGGGGGCACATCCCTATTCCTATTGGGGGAATCCTCCATACTCAAGATGGAGGATTTCTAAAGGTAAGGGTCACCTCAGCTCAGGACACCTTAGGGGCTGTCCTGACTGGTGGGTGACTCCTCCTTGTTTTTCTCATTATCTCCTCCAGCCTTGCCGCCGAAAGTGGGGGCAGTGGCTGGAGAGGCGGGCATCTCCACTAGCTGGGATACCGTGGGGCGCTGTAACAAAAGGGGTGAGCCTTTGAGGCTCACCGCCAGGTGTTACAGTTCCTGCAGGCCGAGGTGAGAAGCACCTCCACCCAGTACAGGCGTTGTTCCTGGCCACAGAGTGACAAAGGCACTCTCCCCATGTGGCCAGCAGCATGTCTGGTGTGTGGCAGGCTGGCAGAAACTGGTCAGCCTACACTAGAAGTCGGGTAGGTATTCAGGGGGCATCTCTAAGATGCCCTCTGGGTGTATGTTACAATAAATTGCACACTGGCATCAGTGTGCATTTATTGTGCTGAAATGTTTGATACCAAACTTCCCAGTTGTCAGAGCAGCCATTATGGAACTGTGGAGTTCGTGTTTGGACAAACTCCCAGACCATATACTCGTATGGCTACCCTGCACTTACAATGTCTAAGGTTTTGCTTAGGCACTGTAGGGGCATAGTGTTCATGCACTTATGCCCTCACCTGTGGCATAGTGTACCCTGCCTTAGGTCTGTAAGGCCTGCTAGAGGGGTGACTTACCTATGCAGCAGGCAGTGTGAGGTTGGCATGGCACTCTGAGGGGAGTGCCATGTCGACTTTGTCATTTTCTCCCCACCAGCACACACAAGCTGTGAAGCAGTTTGCATGTGCTGAGTGAGGGGTCCCCAGGGTGGCATAAGACATGCTGCAGCCCTTAGAGACTTTCCCTGGAATCAGGGCCCTTGGTACCAGGGGTACCAGTTACAAGGGACTTACCTGAGTGTCAGGGTTGTGCCAGTTGTGGAGACAAAGGTACAGTTTAGGGAATGAACACTTGTGCTGGGGCCTGGTTAGCAGGGTCCCAGCACACTTTCAAATCATAACTTAGCATCAGCAAAGGCAAAAAGTTAGGGGGTAACCATGCCTAGTAGGCATTTCCTTACAATAGGTTTTTAAAGCCCTCAGAGCTGGAGCTATATGCTCTTCAGCTGGAGTGCAGGGAGCCCTTGTGGTTGAAATGAGAAGTATTTAAAAGAGCACATGTGAGAAAACAGGGCTGATTGCAGAGGTCCCCTAACGTTTTGCCCCCATTTTTCACTTTTTGCTGGTGTTTTCCTGACTCGGATAGTGCCCTGGGTACTGCTAACCAGTACAGTGCTCTGTATAAAATAAGTATGCAAATTAGACTAATTTTAACTGGCTATGTCAACCTACCTAGAACTCCCTATTATATGGTAGGGCATGTAGGTAGGACCTCAGCAGAGGTGGTGCACCCATAGGTGCACTGCTGAGGTGTCCAGAGTCATTTTAAAGGCAGGCCTGCCTTGCTGGCTGCTTTTAAACTAAAGTTATATGGAAATTCGACTCTGGAATTAAAAGTACTTCCAAAGTATTAAGCTACCTTATTTTTACATATAAGTCACCCCTAAGGTGTGCCCTATGTGCCCCTAGGGTTGGGTGCCATGTAACTATAAGCAGGGGCCTTATAAAAATAGTTTTATAAGCCCTGGTGAGGTAAAACAGCCAAATGTGTTTTTCCCTAACAGTAGTGAATAGCCTTCATAGGCTATAATGGGGAGACTTTATTTTAATTAACAAAGTCCCCTTAAGTATCAGATACCTCGGGTTTGGTATCAAATTAATTGTTATAAGAAATCCCCCAACTTACAATTGTTGGATTTAATATAACTAGTTTGGGTAAAGAGTTTTTAACTCTACCTGAAAAGTTGCCAACTTCAGCTCTGTAGTGCCCTTCTCTGATTGGCCAGCCTCTAGCAGCCTGGACAGGTTGCCTCGATGGGTTGGGAAGTGGCCTGGGCTGAACACAAAGGATGTGCATGGGGGAGGAGAGCTACCTCAGCAGATGGGGAAGCAGGCTGCCAAACTGTTCTTCAAAGGCAGGGAAGGATATTTGGAGCAACCCAGCACCTCCCTCACATCCTGCAACCCCAGACAATTAGGTGCCCTCTTGATTAGATTAGGAGAGGGCAGGAAAGAAGTGTGTTTAGGATTTTTAGCCACACCAGTGGGTGGGCTCAGCCAGATGTAACCTCCAAAAATCTGTGTCAGCCATGATGGATTTTTGAAGAATGTTGCTCCCTGGGATTGTTTTTTGCCACCCTTCACAGGAAGGGGTCATCACAGGGGGAAGGACCCTGCATCTGATTGGAGAACCAGGACGCCCCCGTTTTTCACCCAAGAGCAAGGATAAAGATGGCAGAGCTGTACCCACACCTCTGATCCCTACCAGATCCCTACAAGGAAGAACATCAGAAGAAGAAGGACTGCCCTGTTGGACCCCTGACCGGCACCTGGACATTGCATTCTGAAGGACTGCACCAGCTGCACACTTGGGCTTCACCACAAGAAGGACTTTGCCTGGCTTCAACTGGTTCAAGGAAGGACTCCCTGTTTGCTACAGGTGGAAAATTGCTAACAAGAGTCCCCTTCATCAAATTCTGAAGAAACTGACCAGCTGACCACTGTCCAGTGGCCGATATGGAGTTTGAGCCAGGTGCATTCTGGGAGTTGGGGTCAGCACCCCTCAAGGAGCAACTCAGAGCTTCTGGAACGTTGGGGTGAGCTGTTAACTCCTAAAAGACCTCAAAAGACCTTCTGGAAGAAGATCCAGAAGTTTGGAGGAGACTGGAGAACTTTTTGGAAAGAGCACCATAGAGGGACCGACCCGCCGCAACAACTCTAGCCAGCTTGCCTCAACCGTGACCCGGTCTGACTTACAGGTTCGTCCCACTGCAGAAAATCTCCAAAAAAGTGACTAATGCGATCATTATGAACACGGCGGGAAAGACCGCCGACCGCCGTGTCAGCGGTGAACAGAATCCTGCCGTTGGCAGCGAATGGAAACCCGCCATATAATGATTGAAAAACCCAACCCTGCCAAAAATTCCCGGACCATCACTCCCCGCCAAGACCCTGCCGGCGGGAATCCCGGCCCACCCCGCCACCGCCAAGCACACCCACATCCCGCCCTCCAAATAATGATGCACAAATCACCTCGGCGGACAGTGGAGGCCAGACGACCATTGGTGGCTGTGATGCCACAGGCGGCAAGTGGACACAACAGCAATAAGTGCACACATTGGATAGGCGTATCACCCACACACCTGACACACATCCAGAACCCCATAAAACACCCCAGACACACCCCACAATCCCTTGCCACGAAACCAGGAGACGGAGAGCACCAGAGCCAGACAGCGAACGCCAGCATACAGGACACGCATATCGACCCACTCAGGCGCACCCATACCCCGTCCCCAGTTCTGACACCATCCACCACACTCACCATGTCCACCCCCAAAAATCCACGATTCACCGAAAGGGAGCTAAGGACCATGGTGGACGAGATCCTGAAGGTGGAGCCACAACTATTCGGGTCTGAGGTGCAGCACACACCCATCGCGTGGAAATTGGAGTTGTGGCAGACCATTGTGAACAGGGTGAATGCAGTGGGACACCATCCATGCACCAGGGACGACATTCAGAAGAGATGGAACGACCTGCGGGGGAAGGTCAGGGCCATGGCATCTAGGCACCACATTGCAGTGCAGAAGACTGGGGGAGAACCGCCACCAACACCACCCGACTACACCGACTGGGAGGAGAAGGTACTCGCCATCCTGCACCCAGAGGGACTCACTGGACTCACTAGAGGAATAGACTCGGGTAAGTCATCTACAATTACCCCATATACAACACAACTGCAATGCATGCACCACCCCACCCCACCCCACCCACACCCACCTCGACCTACACCCCACCCAGTCATTACCCACCACATCCACCACCCGGCATCACCTACAACCCAATAACAGGCCCACATCACTCCCGCTGTGCACAGCCACCCACCCCTGCATGTACCCACAATGGAATAATACCCCTCACCACAATGCAACCCCACCACTGCCACTATATGGAATGTCCACCTCACAAAGGCACCCTGGAAGGCCACTGAAAGTAACACCAGCACAAAATAGCCCAGTTCTGTAAACCTCAAACCTTCAGGCATATGTAACAGACATGTTTATGTCCCCCAACAGGCACCAACACCCATGCAACCCTAATGGAGGGGACAAGGAGTGCCACAGCCCTCCAGGGACACAGAGGGACATCACAAGATCTTGGCGAAGGATCCCTGGACACTGATGAGCAGGCCCCTCACACAGTCCTGGATTCTCACCATGCAGCAGCCCCACCCAGGAAAACACTGTCACCCCTAACACCCAGTCAAGACCAGCAGGCCAGGTGAGATGTACCCACACCAGTGTACCCAGGGCACAGACTGGTGGAACACAGCTACAGAGGCCACAGTCTCCCACTCCCAACATGCAGGAAGTCGAGGGCCTCAGTACAAGTGGCACGTCAAGACCTGCGCAGTGTCCCAGTGGGTGAGGGGGCAGGGCACCGGATGGATGCAGCAGCGCAGGACGTTATTGCAGAGGTATTGGGGGCCTATCAACATACCCAAGACAGGTTGGCACAGATTGTGTCCACCCTGGAGCAAAGTCAGAGGATGCAGCAGCAACAACACCAACAGGCCATGGAGCAGTGGAAATAACACAATGATACAATGGCCACCATTGCTGGAGGACTGCTGCAGTTGGTAAACAAACATTCTGACACCCACACCGGACAAGAGTCCCCCACAACAGCCCTCGACAACCAGCAACAGATGACCCACGCAGCAGAAACAGCACAGGAAATACCCTCCCAGGAATCACAAGGGCCAACCATGCCACCCCAAGAAGCTCCACTGCAGGCACCCAAACGTAGTCTCAGGCCAAGATATGGCACTGAAAACCCAGCTAAGAACAAGCCCCCTCAAACAATTGATACTGCTACTAATGCAAAGCAAACATCCCACCCATTCACCAACAACACTTAGCTGAGGGCAAATTGAAGTAGTATTCTACAAAATGGACCCATCTAAGACATCCAACAGAGCTGCCACTAAGTAGGTTTTGAGGACACCCAACCCTTACGATTCCCATCACTGTATATAGCACAATTCACTCTATTCTACCAATAAAACACATTTCACACCTGTAACACTGTCCCCTGTCTTCAATGTTGAAAAAAGTGGAGTATGGATGCAACTGGCAGAGAACAACTTTATTGTCAATTTGTGCTTGATGGTGGTACTGTGTGTTTTAAACTAGGCAAGGAGGTAATGCATATTTTGTCTGTCAGTACCATGCAGAAGTGGTCTATGTATCACCTATCATGACCAATCCCCCCTAAATGACAGAGCACACTGACAGTATTAGTCACTAACCCCAATGACAGGCTTAAATCCCACACAGTTATTGGAAGTAGAGTTGTATCAGTTGGTTCCTGGAATTGATATCTTCCCCTTCCTCATCCTCACCATCACTCTCCTCACCTCTCTGAGGTAGCTGATCAGGACCTATAGCACCCTCCACCTCCAGAAGGGGGATAGAATGTCTCACTGCCACGTTGTGCAGCATGCAGCAGGCGACCACTATTCTACACACCTTATCAGGCCCATAGGCTAGGGAACCCCCAGAGATATGTAGACACCGGAATCTAGCCTTCAGGAGACCTATAGTACGCTCTATCACCCTCCTAGTAGGTCCATGGGCCTCATTTTATTTCCTCTCTGCATCCGTCCTGGGATTCCTCACTGGTGTCAGGAGCCAACGCAAGTTTAGATATCCAGAATCACCTAGAAAATGGTTCAATACAGAGTCGTCATTGTAATATCCCTTAGTCAGACAGGCTGGTTTTCTGCAATGTGTCAGTTAGTGACAGGCAAACTTACCTATGATCCACCCTCTATCCTCTTGTAGTTGTTCCATCTTCTGTGGCACACTACTGTTCCTCAACACAAATGAATCATGGACTGAACCCGGAAACATGGTATTCACATGGGAAATGTACTGGTCTGCAGTACACACCAATTGGATGTTCATGGAATGAAAGTTCTTCCTGTTTCTGTACACCTGTTCACTCACACTTGGGGGGATGATGGGTATGTGTGCCATCGATGGCACCTATGACAAGGGGAATGTTTGCAAAGGCATAGAAGTCAGACTTGATGGCAGGGAGGTCAGCACTTTGGGAGAATCATACATAGGATTGCAGATGTTGTACAAATGCATTTCGAAATCTTGTCAGTACCTGGCTGAACATTGGCTGTGAGAAACCAGCACCCATGCCCACTGTCACTTGAAAAGAGCCTGTGGCCAGGAAATGGAGTGCGGAGAGCACCTGCACTTCATTTGGAATGGCATGCTGATTACGATTTCCAGGCGTTAGTGCAGGATCCAGTAATGCACATAGGTCCTGAATAGTTGCACATGTGAGTCTGTAAGTGATAATGATCTGACGCTCCACCATGGTCCCCATATCCACAAGTGGTCTGTACACCGATGTGGGTCGGTACCTACGAGGGGTTACAAAAAGGAGTGATGTGCACACATACATAGCCAAAATGTGCAAAATACATGCACTGCATTGTTCATAGTAGTGTCTGTACAATAACTGCTACCTGACAGATGTACATGTACATCGCTAGTAGGGAACAGAGTATTCATGTGTGCTACTATACGGAATGGATAGAGGCCTAGGTGCTTCATGTGGCTAGAAGGCATGCATTCTGAGTAGTAGGAATTTTAAGATGCGTAGGTGATAGCAAAATTTCTGCCCACTGCAGTTCTGCCCCTTCGTTGTGGAAGTGACCTAATACCGCTCGCGGTTGACGTCAAAGCGTAAGGCGGTGGTGACCGCTGTTTGCACCCTCATTAGCTAATATGGTTGCCAATGGGGAATCCTGGCGTATCATGATTGCCGCCGGCGGTGACGGTGCATACCGCCGCGGAACGTACGCCCGTTCGTCATCGTTTGATTACTTGACTCCCTGATCTCGTGTGGACAGGTACTCCACTCTGTGTACTGCTGTGGCCTGCCTCTGGAAGAACTGAAGAAGCTAGTGGAAGGGGTCCTGCCCCTGTACGGCAGACTTTACGGATGGCCAGAGGTACAGGTGAGTCTGGGTTTGGGGGGCACTGTGTGAGTAATGGATGGTGTGGATTGCACATATGTGTGCTCCTCCGAGCCTGCATGGGCCATGGTGCATGGAATGCTGCGTGCCACTGTCCTGCATGTTTGAGAGTACTGTCAGTCCTATGTTGGACAATCTGCCAGCTGTTCCTATCGTGCAAGTGCCTGACCTCTGTTTTCCATTTCTGTGTCACCCTTCTAGGTCAGCGCCCACCAGAAGAGGGCACATTGGCATGCCATCGCCAAGGAGGTATGGACCCTGGGGGTCTACAACCGGTGGAGCACCCATCTGGATGGGGGCTTGAAGGCTGCACAGCTGTCACAAGGGGTGAGTACTCACTGACCATACTTCAGTCTGGAAGGATGACTGTGTGTCCAATAGGGCTCATTCTGCTTAGAGCAAGGAATTTGACTGGTGTCCATATTTGTATGTTCCCCAAAGTGTGTAGGGGTGTCCCAGTCAGGTTTCACCTACCTCAGCTCCAAAAGTATTTCAGGGGATGGTTTTAGATCAGCATTCTGGTCAGTAGTCAGGGGCATGGCCATGGGCATAGTGCACAATGCTGCCTGTTGGGTGTTTGTTGGGTGGGTGTATGTCTGGCCATTGTGTATCAGCATTCATCTATTTACAAGTGTCTCTCCTGTTTTGTCTCCCCATCTCTGTTCTCTTGTGTTGGTTTGGTACAGCATCAACATCAGGTGAGGGAGCTGAGGCATCGGCAAGTGGGGAGGCAGCGGCCCACGGATCCTCCGAGGCAGAGACAACGAACGCCCACGGGACCAGTGGGTGGGACGGCGAGGGGACTTCCACAGGGAAGGCTACTACCACGGGAGGTAGTGACTCTGAGACCTCCTCCAATGGGGTCCTCCGGCGGTGGCGGACCCTACTGCACACACCACTACCTTGAGATCTTCTGCCACCACCCATACCATCACCGCCCTCCCTTCTGCTCCCCACCAAGTTGCCCAGAATGGTGGGCGTCTCCATCGCCCCAGGCACCTCAACCCTGCCCCAGTCAGCCCTGCTGCCCTCACAGAGGAGGCTATTGACCTCCTGAGAACCATCTCTGTAGGGCAGACAACCATCGTCAATGCCATCCAGGGTCTAGCATCAGAGGTGCAGCAGACCAATTCCTATCTGGATGGCATTCACTGTGCCGTTTCTGCCCTACAGAGATCTTTTCAGGCTCTGGCCTCCTTTTGGATGGCAGCCAGTTTCCCTGGCCATTCCGTCCCGCCTCCAACCTCCTCTACCCCTTCCAGCACACCACTCCCTTCACCCGTCCAAAGCACACAATTAGACCTGCTTACAGTCACATCAACACACAAGAAGCACACTTCAAAACACAAGCACCACACCTCCCACCACAAGCATTCACGTAGCCAACAGACACCTGCACACACAACAACGTCCACTTCCCCCAGTGTGCCCACCTCTTCCCGTCTGTCCCCTCTACATCCACACCCTCATTCATTGCACCTTCACTCACTGTTACTGCTCCTCTTCCTGCACTCACCACAATCGCAGACACCCATACAGGTATCCCATACACCACACCTGCAGTCACCACCTCTACTGTAGTTGACACATGCAGCACACTCACCAGACTTGCAGACACCCACATAACATACATCCACACTAGCTGTCTGTCTTCTCCCACTGTGTCCACCCCCCACCTCCCAAAAGACACAAACACACCAAGACACTCAGCCATCAGACATCCACCACATCACAGCATACTGAGCAGTCACCTGCACCCACTACATGCACACCTACACCCCATACATCAACTCTCTCTGCCTCCACTCCCACGCCCTCATCCATGCCCACTCCAATTGCTCCCCAAAAACCTTTCCTCTCCCGTGCTGACCTCTTACACCCACTGGCCCACCCCGTCTTGTCCCTAAACGTAGCCACCTCCTTGCCCTTTCCGCTCCTTCCACATCACAGCCTACCCCGGTCCAGCCTTCCCATTCCCGTGCACCTTCCCTGGTGAAGAAGAAGGCCCGGTCTGAGCCTAGGCCATCCAGCTTCACCCCAGCCAAACAGCCCCCACCCCCTTCAAAGGAGAAGCCCACCCCCCTCCAACCTCCACAAGAAAGTCAAAGTCCCACCCCCATCGAAAATCCCGACCCCCTCACCCCCCTTCCGTGAGGTGCCTGGATCCCCATATGGTGCCCTGTTCTGTGGAGTACCCAGCACTTGTGGGAGTCAGGTGTGGCCATTTGTGGCCCAGGACAATGTACATTTTATTGAATGGCCATTGGCCCTGTTAGCACTGTTTGGCTCAGTGAGCTAATAATTAAAGTTTCTGTATGGCCTGTGTTCAGGCTGCACGCAGTTACACCCTGGTGTTTGTTTTAATTTTTTATGGGTGTGGGGCTATTGTATGTACTATGGTCAAGTTGCAGTGGCCTTCGGTCGGGTACATATCTCTTGGTGTTGGGTGCCTGACTTGTGCTGCTGAGAAGGGTTGGGGGGCGTTGCAGTGTGGGTGGGATGGGTGGGTATGTAACTGTGCCCTTTCCTCCCTTGTGTCGTAGGTTGCGGTACTTACCGTCGTCTTCTTTGTCGGCAGTCTCTTTCGTGTAGGAATATGGCAAGGAGCAGGGCTGGCATGATCAGCAGCTCTCTGTCCATGGCTGCCGCTGCACGTTCTGTGGAACTCCGGTGAGTGTTTCTTTATATTTGGTTCATTTCTGCCTGGCTTTGTGTGGCGGTGGTTGCCGCCCCGGTAATGGCGGCGGAATGATGGTTCATAATTTGATGGGCGGGTTGGGCCTTTCTGACGGACTGTGGGCAGACTCTGCCGTCATCGACGGGACTCCTTTCCTGGCGGTGGGTGGTTCGCGGGCTGTATGTGTTTCATTTAGATCATTATTTGGTGGTCCGGACCGCTCCTCTATTGACGGTTGCTACCGCCACCACCGGCGTAGCGGAACAGACCGCCATGTTCATAATGAGGGCCTAAGTCCGAACGTAGAAAGTTGACCGGGACCTCCTACGCAGTGTATCCGAAGAGGGCTCCAAGGACGTCAGATCAGGATTCAGGTTCGGCCCGGTCGAAGGATTTTCATCTCGAAAAATTGTCTAAGTCCAAACGTAGAAAGCTTCACCGAGGTCTCCCGCAACGCAGAACTGAGGAAGGGCTCCAGGGAGGTTGGATCTGACTGGCGACTTCGTTCCGGTGAAGAAAATCTTCAAGAAAACGACTAAGTCTGAAGGTAAACCTTTGATCGAGTGCCGCGACCCCTGACCAGACTCGCGGCTTCTCCCGCGGCCTGTCTGCAAGCCGCGGCATTCATCAAATGCCGCGCCACGGCGACCTGAGCGTGCGGCCGCCGCCGCCGCGTGACACAGACATGTGAATGTTTTCATTAAGGATGTCTTTTCAGATGTGGCGAAGTTGTCAATGAAGTCATACAACATGTAATGAACCACGTTTTATATATATATATAAATATATATATATATATATATATATATATACATATATATATATATATATATATATATATAACTTCACTAGAACTGCTGACTGCTGTAGTGCCCAACGAAGGGTGCGCCAGCTGAGACGGAGACAGCAATTAAATTTAAATTCCACAACTCCTCTCCGAACATTCAGGGAAGTGCTGGCGTCACACACAACGTACTACGAGTGAAATCTGTAGTAACTCGTCACTTCTGTTTTTTTGCCTTCGACTACATCCAAGGCATTTCAGCTGAATCACAGCCTTCACCACAGATGGTGGGGCACCATTTTAACATCGTACTTACAAACTACACCACGGTGACACCATCATGAATACTGGGGAAAGCATACTACATCAAAATGTCACTTTACATTAAACACATCATAATAATCAATTGATTATAAAAAACAATGCTCATAATTAAACAATAAATACTTATACAAGATGAACACTGAGCATGAATACCTCTGGTAATCTCAACCAATGAAATCTAAAATTGGGAAATTATATAAATTGTATAATTAAATTATAAATTTGGAAACTACATTTCCAGATGCCAGCATTCAAACATTATGCATATATATGTATCATTAACATGGCTACTGTAAACAAAATACACATGATCACCTTCCTAAGTGGGTTGGCAAAAGCAATCAATGTTACTATAAGCCACGTGGCTAAATTACAAACTCATCATTGCCTAGTGTTACTCATATTCAATGCATCAAATGCAATATATTAAATTTCATAATTAAACCGTTTCATATATTATTGTACAATAACCAAAGGGTGCTAATACAAGCCAAGTGGCTGAATTACAACCCAATTGTTAAATGATGTGGTATTTTCCAACATTCAACAAATACAATCAATTAAATTTCATGAATTAACAGGATAAAAGATAAAAATACTCATTTTATTTAACCCTGTGGATTACCAAATGACCTCCGTGCAGTCCCCAGTTCCATGGCCTTTGGCCATTCGCAGCAGCAGTTGGCTGTAGGGCCTGGATCTCTGGGTGTGAGAATAGGTGTGAAAGTTTGTCTCTGGATGTGAGAGTGGCTGTTAAAGTATCAGTCTGGGTGTGAGAATGAGTGGGAGAGGATCTATGTGGGTGTGAGAGTGTCTGATTGTGCTCCAGTAGATAAAAGATGCATTCACCTCCACAAAGGATTTCAGATTTTTTTTTCAATATGAAATTGGGGTGAAACTCATTTCCTCTGCTTTCGCCAAGCCCAGGAGTTAGGATCATGCGTCCTTTCCAGAAGTGGAGCTTCAAATGGGGGACCTGCAACGTTTATGTTTAATCCAACAAGCGTCTACAGTTTGCACGAAATGTCTACCCAACTGGAAATCTTTCTACTGGTTAGTTAGCAAGTGCTACCTCATTAGGATAATGGCCTGTGTGGCAGAGGGGGGCCTCCCCTGGCCGACTTTGGCCCTGTGGACCCCGTCCCCTGGGCCCTGTCTTTTAATATTTAATTTTCTTAGAGGGAGGGGGCCAGACGCCCCTCCTTTACTGGCCGAATTTGGCCCCGGGACCCAATTCCTCGAGGCCCAGCCTTAATAAAAAAAAATTACTTGGTAGGGGAGTTGCAAAGACCCCCTCCCCTGGCCGGTTTCAGCCCTGGGGACACCGTCCCCTAGGGCCTGGACTTTTAATATTACATTTTTTTAGAGGGAGAAGGCCACACGGCAGCCTGCCCTGGCTGATCTCGGCCCCAGGGACCCTATCCCCCCATGCCCGACCATCTGTCCTGGGTGCCCCGCAGGGCACCCAGTGTGCAATCGGACCATGGGGGAGCCTGAAGGTACTCATGGTCCCAGCCGGCTCCCTGTCATCTACGGAAGCCAGCATTGCTGTCACAGAGAGGGAGCTGCTAAAGATGCAGCAGTCCCTCTCTGTGACTGCCATTGTTTCCTCTGTTTCCCTGCCAGCATCTCTGCAGGTAGGGAAACCTCTGCTTCCAGCAAGTTAGAGCTTACTTGCTGTAACCAGAGTGTTTGCTCTGACTTAGAGGATCCCAAGCCGAGTCCCAAGATGGCTGCCAACATTTGCTCGTTGAAGTGTTGAAGATATAACAAATAAATTTTTCTTTTCAAATTGTGCAGAAATATCGGAATCTAAGTATATCGTACATCAAAGCAGTTACGCACCCACTCACAGTCCTATGCACCCACTCAAAGACCCATTCAGACTCTCACACACCCACTCACAGACCCACTGACAGTCTCATGCACCCACTCACAGACTCGCACACTCACTAATACATCCACTAAAATACTGATATACGCACTCTCACACTCAGACAGATACTCTGACAGCCACTCTCACCCCCAGACACACCCTCTCTCACCTAATCTGACACCCAGAGAGGCCACAGCCAACTTCCACCACACGGCCAGAGGGCTGTGGACAGCAAGGTAACTATAACTTGGTCCCTCGTCATGCACGGCTAATTATCCCACAAACGAGTTATAGATACCTTAGGGCACGAGTTATAGTTCCTTGCGGTAACCATAACTGGCGAATTTATATGGTTTTGTATGTTTAAAATGTAAGCCTAACTATAATATACTAGTAACCTTTGTTTTTTTAAGTGACTATATATATATATATATACGGTACCACCAATCCCCTTGGCCAGGACCTTCCTCGAAATACAAAAAAAAAAAACAACATGTTTCGTCCACAAGTGTCTCTTAATGCTTAGAAACACTCAGACGCTCTTGGTTGCTGGAATCCTTTATTCAAAAAAGTGTTTCGGACGTACCCTTTCTCAAAGGTCAGCTATACGTGATGGGAGAAGCTGTTTTTGAATAAAGAATTGCACTAACGAAGGGCATCTGGGTGTTTCTCTCTCTGCATTATGAGGAACTTGTGAACTGATGTTATGGGCAGTCAGCGCTCGACTTTGACCGCTGCACTCAATAGACATTGTACTTCTGGGTCTTTAAGATTTATATACACACACACACATATATTTTCAATCTTTCAAACTGTATTTTAAAATGTCAATTTCAACAAATTACATATAAACCATATGTGATACTTAGAACAATGAACATTTTTAATTATAAAATATTTATAACTTATACAATTCAATACTCACAAAATATTTTCAGTTTTATAGACTATAATTTTTAATATTTTTAAAACAGCATATTAAATCATTGTATATTTGTAAGAAATAGTCCACAGCACTAAGAAAATTAAATGGGATTATTTACTATACTAACTCTAATAAGACAGACTTACAAATGTCAAGAAACCAGAAGGGCGAATTTACTATTTTAACTAAAGTCTCACAAACATTGCAGAAAGTGTATAAGTTAATGGGGGGCATTCATTATCCTAACTCCAATTCTTAAAAGACTGAGATAAGTGCATATATTGGCAGTTGTGCGTACTGTTCAACTGCAGGCGCTCTTACATTGGGGTGCGTGTGCGTATTAAAAGGATGGAAAGGCTGAGAGTTAGGGTCTGATTTAAATTTTGCCAGATGAGTTACTCTGTCACAACGGTGATGGATAGCCAGTCTGCCAAAATATAAATCTCATAGATTATAATGGAATTTATATTTCGGATCGCCAGGATATCTGTCACCATTGTGAAGGAGTAACCCATCCGCCGAAATGTAGATCAGGCCTTTAGTATTCTCAGTCCACTGACAATTATAGGGGAAAAGGTGCATACATTTGAGAAGGGTGATTCAGAATTACTATTGTAACTCCAATCCTACTAACATTGGCGAAAGTGCATATCTTTCGGGGAAATCATATTTACTATTTTTAACTCTAGGCTTGCAAATATTGGGGAAAGTATATACATTTGGAAGTTCTGACTGTTTCCCAATACAAATTGGGAAAAGTGTTTTATTTGGGTAGTTAAATTTGTTGTTGTCACTCCAGTCTCACAGACAATACAAATTGTACCAGGAAAGCCCACCCACCTTTATGGAGGGCTGGCTCCAAAAAGAAGGAAGAATGCAGGCACTCACAAGCTCATTAAAAATCCTTTATTTATTTTCATGAGCATAAGATTGCAGAAAATGTCTAAACTCTGACACGTTTCAGATATGACAGCCATTGTTCACAGTCTAATATCTCAAGTCCTTCTGCTATGTTTTATAGACAAATGTGTTGTCATGATTATTTCCTGTTGCAGACCATGGGAAATGTACTTTTATAATCTATTACGTACAATTTATGGCTATAAAGTGCCGAGTGCTAATAAAAATGTGCAACATGAAATTAAAAAAAGGCAACAGGTAACTGTTCCTATAGTCTCACCACTCTTTTATCTCTCTCCTAATTTTACATGATATTTCATATTATTTTTATTTTTAACAACATCAAAACCTTCTCAATGTCAGCATGCGTATTCCTAAATACACTGTACTCTGGACCATGTAGTCATAATGATATCATCCCATGGTCTCCAGAATCCTTTTATTATATTTAATACACAATCATCATTATATAGTCATTAGACCTTGCAAAGACATTAGGATTAAATGTTGTAATCTTTACATTTTCACAATCTCTTGTAATTATATAAACAGGAGCAACACAATATTCACATCCTTTGCACATTAATAAAGTGCTGTGTGCTATTAAAAATCCCCCACTAACAACATCATTTAAGAGTGCAAGAACAAATACAACGTCTCAATGCATGTAATCAAGAAGCAGCCTTATGTGCCATATAGTCAAAAAAAGGCCTTGCTCAAATCTTGAGGTTTAGTATGTTATTGCGAAGACATGAAGATGAACTTTTGTAACCGTTACGTTTTCCTGATCTTTTGTAATTATGTAACCATGGGGAGTGTAATTGTCAAACTTAGCATTCTGATTACCTCCCTTCCTTGGTCATAAAGGACTTGGAACTAGAACCAAGTGAAATGATGTGGGTCCCACTCCTATATACATCTTTCAGACGGGGTATATGAACCTACCGTCTCCAACTGTAGAAGTAGTTTGGGATGGTTTTTCTTTTAGGTGTCCTCTTCAGGTTGTTCTTCGGACACAGCCTTTGAGTAGCATGATATTTTTCACAGAAGGTAGCACTGGTGGACCACACCCTACAGAGGGGCCAACTGAAGGAGTAATCTGGGAAAGGTAATAGGATACCCTTCTCTTAGAGACTTCCTCATCTTTCACAACATAGTCTGCAGTCCTGCCTTTCACCCACTCCATCACCATTAGCAGCTCCTTGAAGCCCTGTCCTCACTCTGCCTCACTTCAATGTCTCCCGACCTTTCCAGGTGATAGGACATCTCCAGTTCCTCTCATTGTCAGGGACAGCTGTAGTCCTCAATGTAAATATTTCGATTAGCGTGGCAAAAGGGTCAAAATAAAAGGTAAGGATACAAGACACCCACTTGCGTACTCAGTTCAGGGGAACATGCCTGTATACCATGCAGGGGATATTCCCTTCCCAACAAGTTGTTATGACCAAAATGTCAACATTGCAATCATACTGGCTTCGTAGCTTCTACACATGCCACATATTGCATCATCCATCTAATTCAAGGGACCAGTCATTTTTCAAAACTCAGTTGCGCTGCTTTTATCATCCTGGAAGGAATAAAATGCTGCATTGACCATGCCGATTTGTCCTACTTTCACTCGCAATGTACAAATGAGTCTATGCAACTGGGGGAATGTCTACAGAACTATCTTAATGAGCAATAGTCCAAGGTTCTGAGTACAATGTTCTGAATGTGAGCACTAACTACATTCAGCAAACCTCCAGCCACACCATACAGTAAATCCCCACTGCTTCCCCCCATTTTACATAGCACTGGCACACATGCAGAACATCACTGTGCATTGTAGGAAGAAACGTAGAACAGTTTCCAAAGTTTTGCTACTTGCCCAGTCATAGCAGACATTGACAGAAACTTGGAATCTGTCTAGTTCTATTTCTGTTGCAAAGCCTTTCCTTAATCCCAGATGTATGCTGCCTGTCACACAACTTTGACTAACCTTCCTGAATATAAGGACTTTTTTGTATTACATTTCTTTGCCATGCTCTGATTTTCCATATATGCTGCGTTTTCACACTTGACATCGAGAGCTACCTACTATTGCGTGCAATGGAGAGGGCAAGTGAACACAGCCTGTTGTTTACTGTTATAACGTTTTAAAAATGACCCTTTTCTGACATACTCTGCTGGGTCAGCCTCTCCAGGACCATGCTCCACACCTTAGCTGATGTGTGTCTGCATGGTTGAGAGAGGTTAGATGCTGGAGGTAGGCCATCTTCTTTAAGACAAATCCTGCTCTAGTCTACCCCTGAGTTACTCCACCAGAGTCTGACATGATGCAAAGGGAGATGCATCCCTTAACTGAATGTGGTGGTGCACTGTTCAAAGGGTGGTTGTATAGTCTTTCCTCAGGTTGTAATTGAATGGGTTGAGGCTGAAGATACACCATACTGTGTATGTTGGTGCAGTATACTATTTGCGGTGAGCCAATATACAGTGGGTAGAGGTGCACTGTTCAGTGCATTGTGGTGCACTGATTGTCATATTCGTGGTATGGTGATCATTAATTATGAATGGGAAATTTCAGATTGTTGTAAGTGCACCTTTTCTATCCTCTCATTCATATTTTTAGGTTTGACGTTTAATGGGGGTGAGCCAAATGTTGTTGTTCAGCACGCCTAAATTAGCAGAAGGTGAAAAATCGCATAAAACAGAAACATAATCAAAATGTTGCTGTTACTTTCTTCCCCACCAAAATTGGGTAGTTTCTAGTAGGAGCGATGGCTTTGGCAGTATGCTCAAGGGCATTTCTTAATCATTGAACAAGGACATAATGAGACACTTGAATTTAATCCACCTAGACGCAATCACATACACAGCACTGTAACTAAATAGTGCAATAAATGTATTTGTAAAATACTGGGGTATAGCCTTCTCTTCAGATATGTCTGTAAACCTGAGCTTTTGTCCTGACTTTGTGTCCTTTATTTTGAGCTTCTGTCCTGATTTTTACAGTCCTTGCCCAGAATTTGCCTCCATGCCAGGTGGTCACTCTAGCCAAACCTAACTGTAGACTAATGCCTTGACTATGGCTCTGATGTGCCCTTTGAAGTTAGAAAGTCAGTGTGAACACAGCATAACAAGGGCATTTCACATGGTCACTATGCCTGCTGAAAGGAGCTGAAGTCTCTGAGTGAAATATCTGGCACGACATGAGAAATTACCCCTGGAATTGGAATTGCCAGTTTCCCTGATAATTCCTTATCTCTAAGTGGTTCCCCTGGCCCCTCTTCCGAAACCAGTTAACTCTGCTATTCGGTGGGTTGAATATCACCATTATCAGTAACTACAGGGTGCAATGCTTGTCTTTTTCCCCTTTGAAAAGGTCTTTATTTATCTTTCTCTTGCCCACCCCAATGGATGATGAAAACGTATTATGTTTTGAAGCTATACCAAATGGGTCTTAGAGGCCTAATCTTATCTTCATTTTCATAAATTCCTTTACGAAGGGTCTTAGGGCCTGACTTAAATTTGGGCACACATGGTAATGTCTATTGGGGCAATGGAATAATTTACACAGTCCCCCTGATGGACATCCCGTCCTTCATGTCTACAGTTGTCCACTGGTCCCAAGGACATCCAGGCAGACAACTCTTAACATTGGCAGGAACCGCTGTCATGGCAAATTCCTGTCAATGCTGTGAAAATTTGACAGACAGCTCTGTCAAACCTTCAAAAAGTCTTTAATTTTTCAAAAACGAACTCCCAATAAAGGAGTTTGTTTTTCAAAAATGAAAAACTAATGACCACCACACCACAGGAATTGTCCCTCATGCCATTGGGGTGATTATTTACTTTTTTAACTGTCCTTCACCAGCCGCAAACTTGGAGGCTACGGACAGCAAATATAAGCCATCCAATCACACTCTCTAAATTGTATGGTTGATCAGATGGCTAACCTCTGATGGTATGTTTCTCCATCAAACCATCAGAGGAGTACACTAGGTGAACCTACAAGCGCTCACTCAGGCACTACCACCACCTTCTGAGAGACCCTTCTAGGAACTCTGCAACAACCTCTTCAACTCCTTGCACAGCAAAATTGAAAAGATCTACAATAACAACCTGACCCCAAAGACATCAGCAGCACCTGCCCACCATCCACTTGGAGACCCACCTAAGTTGGAGGACTCTCACTGAGGAAGACACCTCTTCAAACATAAAATCCGGGCCCCCCACTGACACCTGTCCTTTTCATATCAACAACATAGGAGGACGTTTGATCAGCAAATAAGGTAATCAACCCTCAACTCACCAACCACTGCGAAATCCACAGTCTTCTTTACCACACATAATCAGGCTTTCACAGCAACCACAGTACGGAGACAGCACTAATCGCCACCACAGATGAAATCCACACCCTTCTGGAACAAGGAGAAACTGCCGCCCTCATGCTACTAGACCTCCTGCTGTCTCACATTCCAGCCTCATCAGAAGACTACCCACTAAAAGTATCCAAGGTCCAGGCCTCAAATGGATTTGCTCCTTCCTCAAATGGAGAACATAGAGAGTCAGACTCCCAACCTACACATCAGAACCCATGGACTTGATCTGCAGAGCCCGTAAATGATCATCTCCCTACCCTGTTCAGCATTTACATGACACCACGTGCCAATGTCATCAAAGATCAGGGAGTTTATGTCTCTATTATTTCCTACACTGATGACACCCTGCTCATCTTCTCAATGTCCAACCAGTCCTCCACCACCAGGTCCAACTTTATCAAATTCATCTGCGTTGTGGAATGGATAAAAAAACAACTGCCTGAAACTCAACTTGGACAAGACAGAAGTATTGGTTTTGGGAACAAAAACTCTCCCTGAGACTCCACCTGGTGGCTGTCTGAGCTTTTCTTAACAACAATACCCACTGATCACACTGGAAATGTGGGAATCATCTAAGATGACAAACCCAACATGGACTCACGGGTTGATACAATCAGCAAAAGTAGAACGGGTGGCAATGAATAGCCTCCTTCTACACATCATTGACTCCTCCTTGCTTTTTGAATTTTGCAAGAGGCTAAAGACTTGGCTTGTCAACTAACCAACAACAGATGACCTACACACCTGCTCCAGTGCCTGATATCCTTTGTTGATAAGTTGTGCGCTACAAATCCAAATGACCTGACATCATTTATCATACTGTAACAGGAGTATGTTGACAATGGAGCTGGAGTAGGCTCTGTTATTGACATACTTACGGTCTGCTCACCTCTAAATTGGACAAGCCTTAAGGTTGGCAAATGGAGTACTCCTTAACTTTTGCAATAGAGTAGCCACTTTGCCAAAGTCCAAATCAGCCTCTAAGAATTTTTTTTTATTTTGGTGGATCCTGGAAAATACACTTAGGTCGAGCAGTACTAAACTAACACTAACATTTAGATTATTAAAACATCAGCACAATAAATATGCAACATAAATAAACCAGAAAAGAAATTAAGCTAATGGTCAAAATGACATAATATTAATTAAACCTAAAGTGTGGATAAGGAGAGATGAAAAACATTCATTTTAATGCTTTCTGTATTTAAAATAGGTGTGGCAAATGAGTAACTTACACCACAGAGGTCTGTCAGTTCATCTCAAAAGCGGCCAGAAACGGTGACTTCATTTTTGGTAGTAAAGCAAACCGTGATTCCACCCAGTCAATGGTCTTAAAACATTACAGTTTTCCTTCCACCCCAAAACTTGTTCTTAACTACTCAGGTTAAGAGCCCTGCTCAAAAGTCCAGTTCCTACTGGGCATGCTGATTTCTTCCAAGGCAGTACTTGGGTAGTGCCTAGAATTTTGTTGCCAGCTCAACCTTCTAAGGAGTAGATCCATTGCGAAGGCTTCTCCTGGAATAAACCTGAGTCCCTTTCATTTTTGCAGTACAAGAGACAAGCTCTCCTGGTCCCAAGAATATGTATTAGAAGCATGGAGTTTCAAAGACAGCTTAAATCAAGCACCTCACCGTCTTCCATGGGGATCAATTATTCTTGTATTTAGCCCTATTCTTCCCATCCATCTCTGTTCTGGCTGCGTTCTGATAGCCAGCTAATGGGAGCCAAAATCTACAGCGGTCCCCACTAGTGGCGGATGACTGAAAGTCTATCAGAGTCTGTTCAGAGGAATGGACTAACTTTGTTCCCCTTGATATGATTTGTTGGCTTAAAGGCACAGTTTATGAGTCATTTCTGTTTATTCAATCCCCTGAAGGAATAAGTGTAAACACAGCTGTGAGCCTACAATCCAAAAGGATGGCAGTGTTTGATAGGTAACTCCCAAAGGATATACAGCTTTATGCCAAGAACCCTGTGGCAGGCAGTGTGTTAGAAGTAATTTAGTGGATAAGAACTTTATAACCCCAGGTAACAAGCCCCCCTCCCCTCAATCGTCACAGTTCAAGAAATAATATTTATATAGGGAACACACTACATGCTTGACAGGAAGGGTATAGCCCATGGGCCTATCCCTTTAGTTAGAGGTGATTAGTTCACAGGCTTCCTAGATGGATACTAATCATAACATTTTAAGGTAGGTAGGGAATGTTAGCTCATTAAATTCTGAAGAGAGGATGCGGAAGAATGGATCCCATGTCATTTGGTATGCATCAGTTTTCCCTTCTAGTGTAAGTGAGTCCCTTTCCATACCAAGAATGCCCCAGAGTTTGAAGCACACTTTAGTGTGACATGTTAACACTGTATTGTTGTCTGAGGGGGGTCTCAGGACCAGCATTATGCCATGTTTTCTTGCACAAAGAAGGCATTATGCCTCACTATCTCCCACATTGGGTATTTGACTTTTGTACGTACCTAAAAGTTAAATATGTTAATCGTGTTTTGCCATTGAGCTGCAATGTGTGAGGGGTAGAACAGAGGAGGTAAAAGGCTGGTTAGTGACTTCTCACTGCTGAGAGATTAGAAATTCCAGGAGGGGCACGTTAAGAACTTTGGTGGCCCTGGGCCAAACATATTTTGGGGGACACTGTTCAAAACAGTTTTGAATTTATAATCCAGTTTCAACTCTTTCCTGCCCTCTTTGGCCAGTCACTGACAGTGCACAGGTCCAAATTCTAAATGTGTTTAACTTTAATATTCAGGGATAGTGATAAGTGTTTTCAATATTTTAACACAGCAGCAGTTTATTAATATCACTGCAAATAATATCTGACTCCTTTCTCATATGTGAGATCCTATTTTGATCTGAAAGAAACTTTTTTTTACAAATGTTGCATGAAACATAAACACAACTGGAACAGTGCAATTTTGGCCTCACCCCTCCACGTTGCAGAAGTAATTTGACAGTGTAATTGAAGTCATATATACTATGTGCCTTAACCACCTTATTAATATAAAGTGAAGCATCAAACTACAATATTGAAAGTGCATTCACTGTAGAAATTAGAGTTCTCATTCATATGTGTGAGTTCTAATGTTTATCTCTAACATGATAATTCTAGTTCTCATTCATAGTTACACTTGTATTGCATTTATTGAAAGGAGCCATGCTAATATGTTAAAGAGTTATTGCTCATGTTTGCATTAATCTAATAGTGTGCTTCCATTATAGCATTATGTTTAAAAGTGCATATTAGTTCTGGCTCGTTAAGTTAACATAAGCAGGTCTACATTTAACGTGCGAGATGTATTCACTTTATTCTGCATTATTTTCCTTTGCAGGTGCACATTCTTGATTGTTTGGCTAGTGAAAGCAGCATTGTTTATTAGAGGTAGAAAGGCAGAACAAGAAGACCTTGGCACAAACAAAATGATTTGGTGTGCCTCCAACTCATTGTCTATCTAGGAAGAAGAATCTCAAGGTTTAACTGTTAATTAGTTTTCCGTGGGATAGGAGAATCACTCCATGTTGCAAGGGCATTCCGTGAGAAGAAGAAATAATTGGGTTTCTGATGACGTGTTCGGGAGATACGGATGCTCCTGGAACTTTCCAAATTAATTTAGTTTTCACAATGTTAGAGTAAATGTAGAATTATTTTAGACTTTGAGAGGTGCATCACTCTTATACCCCTTGTCCTCACAATGCATAGCTTCATGCTAAGACTGTGGCCCTCATTACATCCCTGGCGGTAGGTGTTAAAGCGGCGGTAAAACCGCCAACAGGCCGGTGGAAAAAAAAATGGAATCACGACCGTGGCGGAAACTGCCAACATAGACAGCCACTTTAACACTCCGACCACCAAGGCAGTACAAACAAACAACGCGGCGGTAACCGCCAACAGACAGGCGGAGGAAAATATACCGCCCACAGTATTACATCAGGCCAATCCGCCACCTTTTCCGGGGAGGATTCACCGCAAACCAAAACATGGCGGAAACAGGACTTGTAATGGAAAATGCTCACCTCTACACACCCCACGAGGAATCAGGACGCCATGGAACCCGAGCTCCAGATTCTTCCAGCCTTTATCTTTCTGCTCCTCTGCCAGGAGCACGAACGCCGGCGACGAAGACCACGGTGAGTACTGCACCTACGACACAGGGGAGTGGGGAGGGAAAAGAGAGTGACACACACACGCAACACGCAACACCCCTACCCTCACTCACTACAACACACACACTAATACATCATGATACATTACAGTTACACCCCCCAAGCCCCCGGAAGAATGCAAGGACAAAAGGGAATGAGTCGAATGATTGTAATATATTCAAATACATGAATCAAAGATATGTACATATATAACGATATTCACACTATAAACAAATATACACACCAAGAATACAAGTCCAAGGGATTCCACCATCATAGTCCGTGGACCACTGGGCCCAAAATTCATGGGCGAGGCCCACACTCAATACCCGAACAAGATGTAGAGAACACTGCTGGGGCATCAGATAGAAATAAAACAGGCACCTCAGAGGGAAGGGAAGGGTGGGCACCTTAGCCGGATGAGTGCATGACGCCAGATCCACGAGGGGGCTCCATGCCCACTGATTTATCCTGGGGAGTGCAAAGCCACAGTCTCTCAAGTCTCTCCAGTGGGTGGTTTGCCCACTAATTTATCCTGGAGAGTGCAAAGCCACAGTCTCTCAAGTCTCTACAGTGGGTGGGTTGCCCACTGATTTATCATGGGGAGTGCAAAGCCACAGTCTCTCAAGTCTTTCCGGTGGGTGGTTTGCCCACTGCTGTATCCTGGGGAGTGCAAAGCCACAGTCTCTCAAGTCTCTCCGGTGGGTGGTTTGCCCACTGCTGTATCTTGGGGAGTGCAAAGCCACAGTCTCTCAAGTCTCTACAGTTGGTGGGTTGCCCACTGATTTATCCTGGGGAGTGCAAAGCCACAGTCTCTCAAGTGGATAACAGTCCACTGGTTCTGGAGGGGGCTTTGTGCCCAGAGTGCTTCATCCTGCCAAGGACTGAGGTAGTGGATGTCATTCTCCACTGGTTCTGGAGGGGGCTTTGTGCCCAGAGTGCTTCATCCTGCCAAGGACAGAGGTAGTGGATGTTATACTCCACTGGTTCTGGAGGGGGCTTTGTGCCCAGAGTGCTTCATCCTGCCAAGGACTGAGGTAGTGGATGTTATTCTCCACTGGTTCTGGAGGGCACAAGGACTGAGGTAGTGGATGTTATTCTCTACTGGTTCTGGAGGAGGCTTTGTGCCCTGAGTGCTTCATCCTGCTTGTGGCGGCCTCAGTAGTGTCGGAATCTTTGGCGCTCACTGGCCTGCGGTGCTTGTGGTAGTGGTGTCCTTGGCAGCGGTGCTGGTGGTGGCGGTGTCCTGTTCAGCGGTGCTGGTGGTGGTGGTGTCCTTGGCAGCGGTGCTGGTGGTGCCGGTGTCTTGTTCAGCGGTGCTTGCGGCAGTGGTGTCCTTGGCAGCGGTGCTGGTGGTGGCGGTGTCCTGTTCAGCGGTGCTGGTGGCGGTCTTGTCTGCCGTGCAGGTTTTCCCAGAATTGCCTGTTTTACTGTGCCCCTTGCCCATCTTGGATGGTGGCGCAGCTGTCTCCACACTCCCAACTGTACACCTGGGAGTGGCTTTGGTGGCAGATTTTTTTCCTCTCTCCCGCCGGGCACTGGCCAACGTTTTGTGCTTTTGAGGTGGGGTACTGTCCGGGATCTGGCTCCTTGGCACACTGGTTGCCCTGCTGCCTGGCGCACTCCAGAAGCCGGTTACTACTGGCACCACTGTTCCCGCAGATTTTGTGGCTGAGGCGCTGGGTTGGGACCTGGAGAGGCGGGCCCTAGGAGACTGAAGGGGTGGGGGAGGTGAGGGAAAGAGGTCAAGGTGGGACAGGAAAAGTTTTTTGGACACACTGAGAAGGGTAGATAGAGGGGGTTTGGGAGTGGAGAAAGAGGTAGTGGTTGTAGGAGGTGTACGTTTGCTGACTTTGGGTGAAGGTGCATGGGCTGGAGGCTGTCGTGAGATGGATGGCTGTTGGGTGGGTGTGTGGCTGCGTTTGTGTACCTTGGGAGGTGGGCTCACAGACACAGTGGTAGAGGACACAGAGGATGTGTGAATGATAGTGGGGGTGGTGACTGCACGTGAGCTGGGTGTGCTGGTGGGTGTGCTGGTGATGGAGGTAGTGGCTGACGATGTAGTGAACGCAGGTGTGAGTGGAGACGAGACAGGGAGGGAGGAGGGAGACGAGGAGGAGGGGGACACAGTGGAGGCAGTGGCTGTTGGTATGTCTGCATGTGTATGCTGCTTGCATGAGTGCCTGTGGGATGTGTGGTGCTTATGTTTGCCTGAGCTTCCCTTGTGTGTTGACGTGTGTGCATGCTGGTCTGATGGTGTGCTTGGGATAGGCTGAGGTACAGGGGTTTGGGTATGGGCGGAGGAAGTTGGAGGGGGGAGGCTAGAGACAGGGACAATGGCTGCCATCAGTGCTGAGGCCAGAGTCTGAAAAGCTCGCTGATGGGCTGCCTGACCACAATGAATGCCCTCCAGGTATGCATTGGTGTGTTGCAACTGCCTCTCTACACCCTGGATGGCATTCAAAATGGCAGACTGGCCAACAGTGAAGGACCTGAGGAGTTCAATGGCCTCCTCACTGAGGGCAGCAGGGGTGACAGGGGCAGGGCCTGAGGAGCCTGGGGCGAAGGAGATGCCCACCCTCCTGTGTGAGCGGCCATGGGGCAAACGCTGAGGGGCAGCTGGGAGGGCGGTGCTGGTAGGGGGGTGGCAGCTGTACCTGTAGATGCGGGGACCACAGATGGGCCCGCCACCGCAAGGGAGCTCCCATCAGAGGAGGAGTCCGTATCGCTGGTCTCAGCTCCTGTCCCCGCCATGGAGCTCCCCTCGCCCTCCATCCCACTGGTGAATTCAGGCTCCGTTGTGTCGCCCTCCAGGGCCATGTGGGATGCAGCTCCCTCCTTCTCCGGTGCCACTGCTCCTCCGCCTGATGATGCTAATGCACACAAGAACAGGGAGACCACAAAAAGGGGGGGGAGGACAGAAAAAAAACATGTTCAGTGCATGCAATACCGCTACCATTGGCGGACACTACAGACACAGAAGCCCCCTGCACTACGCCGTGCACTTGGAGTCCCCTAATCAATCACAGGGACATGGGTTACAAGACTATGCCTGATTGCTGCACACATGGATGTCACTGGAGCCTGAATAGGTGTAGTTGGCTCTGTACACAGGTGGGGTGGGGTGCCACAGGGCCTGCCTTAAGAAGGGACCTTGCCTACTAAACTCGCCCTGACCTAGGGGAACCCACAGCCCACCTCCCCCACCCTGACACCTACAATGCGCGTTGAATCAGCTGAATGAGAGTGTACTCACCCCCTTGTGGCTGCTGTGATGCCCTCAAGTGCCCAGCCAACTGCGGGTACGCCACCGCCAGGATCCGGAACATCAGGGGGGTCATGGTGCAACGGGCACCCCTCCCACGTTGGGAGGCCATCCCCAGCTGGGCCTCCGCCGTCTTCTTGCTCCAGCGGCGAATGTCCTCCCATCTTTTCCGGCAGTGGGTGCTCCGTCTGTGGTAGACCCCCAGGGTCCGGACTTCCTTGGCGATGGCACGCCAAATATCCTTCTTCTGGTGGGCGCTGACCTACAGGAATGGTACAGGGGAAAAGGAGAAGATATAACCGTCCGCACTGTCACAGTCATTGGCCTGAATCCCTACCCTTGCCATGACACACATGCACTCACCGTCGTTTAATGCACGCCTCATTCTCCTACCCCTATCTTCCATCCACACCACTCCAAACAGACATTTCCCATACAGCATGCTCCCAGTGTACTCACCTGTTTGTCTCGAGGACTGTAGAGTAGCTTGTACTGGGGGAGGACCCCATCCACTAATTTCTCCAACTCCTCCGTTGTGAAGGCAGGGACCCTTTCCCCAGACACATGAGCCATTGTCACTTCCACACTGAGGTCACACCAGCACTTGCAGTGTAGGTCCTCTCCTGTCGAAGATAAGGTACAAGTGATTGAACAGAGAGAAAATGGCGGTCACGTCCGCCGTACATCGTCATTGGCTCCTGGGACCCATAGGGTCCAATATTAACCAATGCAGGATTGTGCCGCGGTCTTCGACTGCCTACCGCGCCGGTGTACAACGCCAGCGCAGTTACCTCATATCCCCTTGTCCCACTTTACAGGTCAGGCAGCCCACATGGCCCACATGGCATTATTTTTGACTGCGTCACACATATCTAGGCCTTGTTTAAACACTAATACAGCCATATGTTGATTTGCAAACATTTAAGTTGTGTTTACGTACCTCAGAGTTGGTTGACTCTCTGCTCGCTGTTCTCCTACATAGGCAACGTCCACTGGGGCAGGTGAGGAGATGGCGGCATCCTCCGGTATACAGACCTCTGGTGGACCTGTCAACAATGGAGGAGATACATGTGATCATCACCTACAGACTTGATCATACCACAATCCTGGAACAGTGTGCCCAGTTGGAGCCAGACCTGATGTCCGCTATCCGCCATCCCACAGGAATCCCCCCTCAAGTTCAGGTGCTGTCAGTACTCCATTTCCTAGCAAGTGGGTCTTTTCAAACAACAGTGGCCATTGCATCGGGGATGTCCCAGCCTATGTTTTCCAAAGTGTTGTCCAGAGTGTTGTCTGCCCTGCTGAAACACATGCGGAGCTACATCGTTTTCCCTTAGGTGGAGGATTTGCCTACAGTGAAAGGTGACTTCTATGCCCTGGGACATATCCCCAACATCATAGGTGCCATTGATGGGACACATGTGGCCTTGGTACCCCCGCAGGAGTGAACAGGTGTACAGAAACCGCAAGAGTTACCATTCAATGAATGTGCAGATGGTGTGTTTGGCCGACCAGTACATCTCCCATGTGAATACCAAATTTCCTGGCTCAGTGCATGACGCTTATATTCTGCGGAATAGCAGCATCCCTTATGTGATGGGGCAACTCCAGAGGCACCGTGTGTGGCTAATAGGTGAGGACATGGAACCAATACAGTGTGACTAGGTGTCTGGGTATGTCCCTAAGAGTTAGTGAATGTCTAACAGTTGTCCCTCGCCATTTGCCGGTGACTCTGGTTACCCCAACCTGTCATGGCTACTGACCCCAGTGAGGAATCCCAGGACAAGGGCAGAGGAACGCTACAATGAGGCCCATGGGCGAACTAGGAGGATTATAGAGCAGACCTTCGGCCTCCTGAAGGCCAGGTTCCAGTGCCTCCATATGACAGGTGGTTCCCTATTCTACTCACCAAAGAAAGTATGCCAGATCATCGTGGCCTGCTCTATGCTTCACAACTTGGCTTTGCGACGACAGGTGCCTTTTCTGCAGGAGGATGGTTCAGATGGAGGTGTTATGGCAGCTGTGGAGCCTGTGGACAGTGAAGACGAGGAAGCTGAAGAAGAGGACATAGACAACAGGAACATGGTGATCCAACAATCCTTCCAGTGAGACACAGGTAAGAAGATAACACTGGTTGCTACATCTGATTTAATTCTACTACCTCTCATCTGTCTGTCATTTTCACCCAGTGTATGGTCACTGAGTTGTCACTTTCCCTTACGATTTCAGAGATGTGGGTCCCACTGTGTGACATCTGCTTTGTTTCCGCATGGACTAGATGTGTGACATAGGTATGTTGACATTACATTGGATATAGTACTGTTATTGCTAATACACATTTTCGAAAGCACAGACTGACTCCAGATTGTGTTGTGATTTAAGGGTGTTTATTTAGGTGGTAAATAGTGGAGGGGGTATTAAAATGGTCAGGGGTGATAGTGGAGGAATGTCCATAGCAGAGTCCAGTCTATTAGTCTCACAGGTGCATTGTCCAAAGGGGCATAGGAAGTGGAGCTTGGGCAGTTTAAGGATGGATAGGGTGACAAAGTGGGACAGAAGGATGACAATCAGGGTGGTCTCATTTCTTGTCGGGGCCTTGGCATTGTTCTCTGTCCTGGATCTCAGGGACCTTTTGCGGGGTGGTTCTCCATCTGCAGGGAGTGGGGTGCTGGTGTCGTGGTCCTGTGGCGGTGCCTCCTGTCCACTAGCACCGGCGGAGGTGGTGGGCAGTTTATCGTCCAGGCTAGTGTCAGGGGCCCCTTGTTGTGCCACAGGCTCCCTCCAGGTGTTGACGAGTTCCTTCAGCACCCCTACAATGGTGCCCAGGGTGGAATTGATGGATTTGAGTTCCTCCCTGAAGCCCAAATACTGTTCCTCCTGCAGCCGCTGGGTCTCCTGAAACTTGGCCAGTACCGTTGCCATCATCTCCTGGGAATGGTGGTAGGCTCCCATGATGTTGGAGAGGGTAGAGCCACAGCTATTCGGATCACAGGTGCAGCACACCACCATAGCTAGGAAGATAGAGCTATGGCGAAGAATCGTGGACATGGTCAACACAGTGGGACAGCACCCTAGAACTAGGGATGACATCAGGAAGAGGTGGAACAACCTACGGGGGAAGGTGCATTCCGTGGTCTCAAGACACCACCTTGCGGTTCAGAGGACTGGCGGCGGACCCCCACCTCCTCCCCCAGAACTCACTACATGGGAGGAGCAGGTCTTGGCTATACTGCTTCCTGAGGGCCTCACAGTAGTAGCTGGAGGAATGGACTCTGGTAAGGCTAATCTTTAACTACTTCATCCCCCTTCCAACTGCATGCTATCACATACCCCCACCCTCACCCTCACCCCCATCACTCCAACTCCTCACTGATGTCACACTATCACAAACCACACATTCCAAACCCAAGCCCTGCATGTAACACCAAAGCATGGACACCCATGTCCACTGCACATACCCACACAACCCCCTAAACCATTATCACACAAGGTCCTACACAAGAATGCAAGCACTGGGGTACAGGGTCACCCACCCATTGCACACCATGGCACACACAGATGCAATAATCATGCCTTTACACCCCTGCAGGACCCCTACCCAACATCACCGGACAGGAGGGTCCAGACATAGAAGAGGCCCACAGTGATGACAGCAGCTCTATCCATCTGGATCCAGATGACCAGCCCGGCCCATCTGGGACCTCGGGACAGTTGGTTCCCCTCACACTGGCACAGGCTACTACAGAGCTTCCCCCCTCTGGAAACAGCAGCACAGCACCCCCCCAGCTGGCCCATACCTCTGTCCCCAGGACACGTCAAGCAGCAGTGTGTCCACCACTACGGGGAACCCAGTCTAACCCACCACCCCAACAACACCAGGGACCTGGGGGCAGTGGCGGTGGGCACACGGTTCAGGGGACAGAGGCCCAGGAACACAGGGGAACTGTGCTGTTGTGCGACAGGGGGAGGACAGGCCCAGGGAACCCACTCTCCACGAGGCCCTCTCCAACATCATGGGAGCCTACCACCATTCCCAGGAGACGATGGCAACGGTACTGGCCAAGTTTCAGGAGACCCAGCGGCTGCAGGAGGAACAGTATTTGGGCTTCAGGGAGGAACCCAAATCCATCAATTCCACCCTGGGCACCATTGTAGGGGTGCTGAAGGAACTCGTCAACACCAGGAGGGAGCCTGTGGCACAACAAGGGGCCCCTGACACTAGCCTGGACGATAAACTGCCCACCACCTCCACCGGCGCTAGTGGACAGGAGGCACCGCCACAGGACCACGACACCAGCACCCCACCCCCTGCAGATGGAGAACCACCCCGCAAAAGGTCCCTGAGATCCAGGACAGAGAACAATGCCAAGGCCCCTGCCAAGAAATGAGACCACCCTGATTGTCATCCTTCTGTCCCACTTTGTCACCCTGTCCATCCTTAAACTGCCCAAGCTCCACTTCCTATGCCCCTTTGGACAATGCACCTGTGAGACTAATAGACTGGACTCTGCCATGGACATTCCTCCACTATCACCCCTGACCATTTTAATACCCCCTCCACTATTTACCACCTAAATAAACACTCTTGAATCACAAAACAATCTGGAGTCTGTCTGTGCTTTCACTAATGTGTAATTGCAAAACCTCTGGAATATAGCAATGTCAATGTACCTGTTTACATACCAATGTAACACAGCTGTAGGCCAGCAGTAAACATAGCAGAGGGCACAATGTGGGACCCAGATCTGTGAAATGGGAAAGCAAAGTAACAAGTCAGGGTCCATACACTGAGTGAAAATGACAGACTTATGCTAGCTCCAACAATAGTATGGGATGTGTGAAGCAGTTACTTCTTCTTACCTGTGTCTCACTGGAAGTATTGCATGAAGATGTTTTTTCGGTTGTCGACATCTTCTTCTTCTGCCTCCTCTTCTTCACTGTCCACAGACTCCACAGCTGCCACAAGACCACCATCTGGGCCATCCTCTTGCAGAAAAGGCACCTGGCGTCGCAAAGCCAGGTTGTGCAGCATACAGCAGGCCGTGATTATCTGGCACACCTTCTTCAGTGAGTAGCATAGGGAGCCACCTGTAATATGGAGGCACCGGAATCTGGGCTTCAGGAGGCTGAAGATGCATTCTATAATCCTCCTAGTTCACCCATGTGCCTCATTGTAGCGTTCCTCTGCCCTTGTCCTGGGATTCCTCACTGGGGTCAGTAGCCATGACAGATTGGGGTAACCAGAGTCACCTGCAAATGTCGAGAGACAGCTGTTAGACAGACACTAACCCTTGGGGACAACCCCTTACCCAGACACCTATGGCAACTGTGTTGGGACCTTGGGCTCACCTATTAGCCACACACAGTGCCTCAGGAGTTGCCCCATCACATATGGGATGCTGCTATTCTTCAAAATGTAAGCGTCATGCACAGAGCCAGGATACTTGGCATTCACATGGGAGATGTACTGGTCTGCCAAACACACCGTCTGCACATTCATGGAATGGTAGCTTTTCCGGTTTCTGTACACCTCTTCATTCCTGCGGGGGGGACAAATGCCACATGTGTACCATCAATGGCACCAATGATGTTGGGGATATGTCCCAGGGCATAAAAGTCTCCTTTCACTGTGGGTAAATCCTTCACCTGAGGGAAAACTATGTAGCTGAGCATGTGTTTCAGCAGGGCAGATAACACTCTGGACAACACGTTAGAGAACATTGGCTGGGACATCCCTGATGCCATGGCCACTGTTGTTTGAAAAGACCCACTTGCCAGGAAATGGAGTACAGACAGAACCTGCACTAGAGGGGGGATTCCTGTGGGATGGCAGATAGCTTAAATCAGGTCTGGCTCCAACTGGGCACACAGTTCCAGGATTGTTGCACAATCAAGTCTGTATGTGATAATGATGTGTCTCTCTTCCATTGTCGACAGGTCCACCAGGGGTCTGTTCACCGGAGGATGCCGCCATCTCATCACCTGCCCCAGCAGACGTGCCCTATGGAGGAGAACAGCGAGCAGAGGGTCATCCAACACTTACGTATCACAATGTGTTATTTGGTAAAACGTTGGAAAATCGCAATGTGCCGGTATCTGTCTGTACTACAGGCCTAAATAGGTGTGCCGCAGTTTTTTTCCATGTCATATGGTCCCCTGAAATGGCGGCTGCATGACCTGTAAGGTGGGACAAGGGGAAATAAGGTAACTGCGCTGGCATTGTACACCGTCGCGGTGGGCGGTCAAAGACCGCAGTGCAATTCAGCGTTGGTTAACATTGGGCCCTATGGGTCCCAGGAGCCAATGACGAGGTACGCCGGCGGTGACGGTACGCACCACTGCGGACGTGGCAGCCATTTTCTTACTGTTCCCTCACTTGATACCTGACCTTCAACAGGAGAGGACCTACACTGCAAGTGCTCCTGTGACCTGTGTCTGAAAGCGACGATGGCTGCAGTGTCTGGGGAAAGGGCCCCTGCCTTCACTTCGGAGGAGAAACTGGTGGATGGGGTCCTCCCCCAGTACACAAAACTGTACGGTCCTCCAGACAAACAGGTGAGTACACTGTGAGCATGGTGGATGGCACATGAGTGTCGTGGATGGAAGAGGGTGGGGAGGGGGACAGGCCAGCATGTCAGGATTGTGTGTGTATGTATTACTGGGCCAGGGTGGGAGGTGTTTGGTAATGCGTGAGATGAAATGTACTGGCTAGAAACAATCATTTTTACTTCACTTTTCCTCTAGGTCAGCACCCACCAGAAGAAGGGTATTTGGCGGGCCATCGCCAAGGACCTCCGGACCCTGTGGGTCTACCATGAACGGAGCACCCACTGCCGTAAAAGATGGGAGGACCTGCGCCACTGGAGCAAGAAGACGTTGGAGGCCCAGCTGGGGATGGCCTCCCAACGTGGAAGGGGTGCCCGTCACACCATGACCCCCCCTGATGTACCGGATCCTGGCGGTGGCCTATCCGGAGTTGGATGGGCACTTGAGGTCATCACAGCAGCCACAAGGGGGTGACTACACTCTAATTCAGCTGACTCTGCACTCTTTACGAGGTGTCTGGGTGGTCGAAGTGGGCTGTGGGTTCCCCTAGGCCAGGGCGAACTTGGTAGGCTAGGTCCCTTGTTAGGCAGGCTCTGTGGCACCCCAAACCCTCTACTGGTAATAGCCATCTACACCTAGTCAGGCTCCTGTGACTTCCAGGTGTGCAGCAATTGGGCTTAGGCCTCGTCCCCCATGGGCATATGAATTTGCTAGGAACTGTTAGTGCATGGCCTAGTGCACAGCGCTGCTCCCTGTGTGTTGTGTCCGCCAACGGTAGTGGTGTTGCATGCATTGAACATGTGTTTCTTCTGTCTCCCCCCCCCCCTTTTTGTTTTGTCACCCTGTTCTTGCGTGCAATAGCATCATCTGGCGGAGGAGCAGTGGCACCGGAGCAGGAGGGAGCTGCAACCCACATGGAGCAACGGAGTCTGAAGCCTCTAGTGGGACGGAGGGCGAGGGGAGATCCACGACGGGACAGGAGCATACACCAGCAATAGCGACTCCTCCTCTGATGGGAGCTCCCTTGCGGTGGCGGGCACCTCTGTGCCCACCGCATCAACAGGTACAGCTGCCAACCCCCCTACCAGCACCGCCCTCCCAGCAGCCCCTCAGCGTGTGTCCCGTGCCCGCTCACCCAGGAGGGTGGGCATCTCCTTCGCTCCAGGCACCTCAGGCCCTGCCCCAATCAGCCCTGCTGCCCTCAGTGAGGAGGCTATTGACCTCCTGAGATCCCTCACTGTTGGGCAATCTACCATTTTGAATGCCATCCAGGGTGTTGAGAGGCATTTGCAACAAACAAATGCATACCTGGCGGGCATTCATTCTGGGCAGGCGGCCCAACAGAGAGCATTTCAGGCTCTGGCCTCAGCACTGATGGCAGCCATTGTCCCTGTGTCCAGCCTCCACCCTCCAACTTCCTCCACCCCGACCCAATCCCCTGTACCTCAGCCTATCCCAAGCACACCATCAGACCAGCATGCACACTCATCAACACACAAGAGTGGACATGGCAAACATAAGCACCACACATCCCACAAGCACTCACACAAGCACCATCCCATGCAGACACATCAACATCCACTGCCTCCACTGTGTCCCCCTCCTCCAAGTCCTCCTACTCCCTCCCTGTCTCATCTGTCTCATCTCCACTCACACCTGCATGCACTACATCCTCAGCCACTACCTCCAACACCAGCACGCCCATCAGCACACACCGCTCACGTGCAATCACCACTCCCACTAACATGCACACATCCCCAGTGTCCTCTCCCAGTGTGTCTGTGAGCCCTTCTCCCAAAGTACACAAACGCAGGCACACACCCACCCAACAGCCATCCACCTCACAACAGCCTCCGGCCCATGCACCTTCACCCAAATTCAGCAAACGTACACCTCCTACAACCACTACCTCTTCCTCCAATCCCAAACCTCCTCCATCTTCACGTCCCAGTGCGTCTAAGAAGCTTTTCCTGGCTAACATTGACCTCTTCCCTACACCTCCTCCCCCGTCCTTCCCCTAGGGCCAGGCTTTCCAGATCCCAGCCCAGCACCTCAGCCACCAAATCCCCAGGCACAGTGGTGCCAGCAACTGCGGGGTCATCGAGTGCGCCACCCATCAGGGCTGCCAGTGTGCCACCTTGTGAGGCAAAGGACATTCCGCCACCTGCCAAGGTGAGGAAGGTGCCCACATCCCGGAGGGGAAGCTGCACCTACCAGCCACTAAGGGCTCCTCCAAAACAAAAGGGGACAGTGGCAAAACACCTGCTGCACCATCAAAGGTGGGGAAGGTACAAAAGCCGAAGAGCAGGTCAGGACAGGGCACGCTGGCACTGACTGAGGGACTAGTGTCACCCCTTCTGTCAACGACTACACCAACCTGTACGGCGTGGAACACCGCAACCTGCACAATCCACTAGCACCGCCACATGCACTGCCACCAGCACCCCCACCTGCACAGCCACATGCATGTCTGCAGCCTCAGCAACAGTCCCCAGCATCTTCCCCAGTGGGCAGCCGTCCGAGGCTGCAGGAGACGTCCTGCTGTGTCCCTCAACAGGTGCTGACACATACCCCACCGCCAGCACAGCCGCCACAGACAACGCCACAAGCACCGCCACCAGCCCTGCGACGTGCTCAGACAGTGGCACCACAGCTGACATGGCTATCATCCCCAGTGGGCAGCCGTCTGAGGCTGGAGGAGACTTCCTGGACCCTGCCCAGCATCCATGAGGCATGACTCATCACTGTTTGCACCTGCAGGTGAAAGGTTAAACCGCAGCAGGGTGGTGTATGTCTCTGCCTCCATGGCGTATCATGCCACCTGTTCCTAGGCAATCCCGTGGCACACACACCCATGTGAGGTAATGGGACCAGCCACCCTGCATATGGAGCACTCTGGGCAACAAGCCCCCTCCAGAACCAGTGGAGAATCACATCCACTTCCTCAGTCCTTGGCAGGATGAAGCACTCTAGGCACCAAGCCCCCTCCAGAACTAGTGCAGTAAGGCATCACCTACCTCAGTCCTTGGCAGGATGAAGCACTCTGTGCACCAAGCCCCCTCCAGAACCAGTGGAGAATCACATCCACTTTAGAGACTGTGGCTTTGCACTCCCCAGGATTGAGCAGTGGACAAACCACCCACTGGAAACACTTGAGAGACTTTGGCTTTTTCACTCCCCAGGATAATGCAGGGGGCAAACCACCCACTGGAAAGACTTGAGAGACTGTGGCTTTGCACTCCCCAGGATACAGCAATGAGCATAGAGCCCCCTCGAGGAGCAGTGGCGTCGTGCGTTCATCCGGCTGAAGTGCCCTCCCTCTTTCCCCCTGAGGTGCCTGTTTATTTTCGATCTGATGCCCCTGCAGTGTTCTCTCCGTTTCGAGTCAGGTATCTTGTGTGGGCTTCGCCCATGCATTTTGGGACCACTGGTCCACGGACAATGACTGGTACACTACCCGAACTTGTGTAGTTGGTGTACATATTTGTATATAAAGATTTTTGAACTTTCACTATCTGATTTTTCATGATTACACTCGTTACAATCATTTAATTTTGTCCTGCGTTCTTCCAGGGGGTGAGGGGTGTGTATGTAATGTTGCTGCATCTATTTGTGTGTATGGTGTTGTGGGTGAGGGTGGGTTGTGGGGGTATTGCATGTTGCGTGTGTGTGTCACTCTCTTTTCCCTCCCCCCTCCCCTGTGCTGTAGGTGCAGTACTCACTGTGGTCGTTGACGGCGTCTGTCCTGCTCCTGATACAGCAGGAGGAAGACCAGCATGGGCAGGACGTGTAACTCAGGCTCCATGGCGTCCTGGTTCCTCATTGGGTGTCGAGAGGTGAGTGGTTTCCCTTCTGTGTACTGTTTCCGCCGTGCTTTTGATAGCGTTGGTTATGCCCCGGAAAAGGTGGCGGCTAGGCGTGTTGAAATACAGTGGGAGGTACTTTGTCCTCCGCCTGTCTATTGGTGGTTACCGCTGCGGTGTTTGTTTCTACCGCGGTGGGAGTGTTAAAGTGGCTGTCTATGTTGGCGGTTTCCACCATGGTCGTGATTTCATTTTTTTTTCCTCCGGCCTGTTGGCAGTATTACCGCTGCTTTAACACCGTCCGCCAGGGTTGTAATGAGGTCCCTAGTTTTATGTCAAAATCCCTGAGTGAATGCAGGGAATTGTCCATGTACCACCCATTGAATGCCTCCCTGACGCAAAGCATTGTAAGGTAAATACCAAAAAGGATTTGCACAAACCTGGTGCAAAACCTTTGTAAATCAGAGCCTTTGTATTTAGTGGCCTGTGTAAAACTGCTAGCAAAAGAGACATCATGAGTGGCAAGGGAAATCAAAGATAAACCAGACCTCTGCATTTCGAATCATTTGAGGTTTAATTAGTGAAGAGATGGCTAAACCAATATAAAGGTAAATGCAGAAGCCCAGGTGAGATAAAATGACTTACATCAAAAGAAGGGAAAATAGGGTGCAAGACTGCCAGGGCACATCATCCTAAATCATAAATCTAGTCTACCGTGGGTACCCAAAGAGACAAAAGAAAAAGGAAATGTTTATGTTACCTCCTGAAAAAGTGTCTTTTAAAGGACAGTAGCACTCACCCAGTCATATGTGGCATGTTTTTAGCAAAGGACACCTCCTCACATTAACAGCGATGCTTCCAAAGTGGGCTACAACCCTGGGAAGCTCTTTTGGTTCAAAATCAAGCAGGTTTATGATAACTGGTGTTGGGGCGCATGAATGAGGAGGAAGTGGGTTCGCTCTTTAAACTTCTGACAGGTGCTACATGCTTTCTTCTTGACCTTGTCTCTCTGTTTTCAGACCCAAAAGGGTCATGTATAAGCCGTCACATCGAAAAGGCCATATACTTTACATCAGTATCCTTCGATTTGTTTAGTAAAGTTTTCATCATCCAAGGATCTGATAAAGAAAGGGACATTACAAATTTGTGTTTTTTTTTTACTTTCACAATCATTAAATTAAGTTTCTCTTCTAAGGTCAAAAGCAGACACGGCACATGGCAATGCAAGTACACACAAGTGATCACATTCCATGCCTATAGCGTGAGATTCTCTACTAAAATAGACTCATTCTTTATAAAAAAAAATATCTTTGCGTGATCATTGTTAAATTATGGCCTTCGTCTGTGAAACCCAGTACATGACTATTTGAAGACAAACATTAAATCAATTAGGCCCTAATTTATACTTTTTGTTGCACAACTGCGTTAACGCAGTTTTACGTCAAAAAGTTTAGCGCTGACTAGCGCCATTAGTTAACGCCACCTGGGCATCATATTTATACTATGATGCTAGGTGACGCTAAAAATAGTCTAGATTAATTTTTCCCGACATCAACCATTGCACCTTGTCGTAAGGCAAAACAACGTTAACTGAGGAAAAATGAATCTAATCTGTTTTACAACATGTAAACCCGTCGCAAAACAGAAATGCCCCTTTTTTGCCCGCAATAGCGTCAAATACAATCTCTATTGGAGAAAACAGTGCAAAGGAGAGGTTAAATGGACCCAGGAAGCTATGAGAGAACCCTTGGACACTCCAATCAACCAGGGAACAGCCAGGAGGACACAGACAAGACCCAGGGGAGGGAGAAGAAAAAGAGAAAGTGTTGTTTCAGTGCAGAGAAGCACAAAATACTGGTGATGGAGCATCAACATCAACTCTTTGTCACCTCAAAATTGCCAATTGGAAGGAGAGTTGCAATTTGGCAGTAGATAATAGACAAGATTAACAGTGTGGCAGAGGTCAGGAGAACCGTAACTGAGTGCAAGAAATGCTGGCATGACTGCAAGCGAAGGACAAAGGACAAAATGGCAAGGAACAGGAAGGCAGCACTGCAAACTGGAGGTGGGAGTCCAGCACCACAAGAGGACTTGGACGAGATGGACGAGATGGTTGGAGCGGTCATCCCGGAGGAAATCGTCACAGGAATCGCAGGAAAGGACAGCACTGACTATCAGGAAACACCACAAATGCAGGGTAAGTTGCATGGGGGAAATTTATGCTAAAATGTCAAGTGCAAGAGGGGGAGGCACATAAGACTCACAAAATGCGTCAAAGGAGCAGAGAGGGACACAATGCGCATGAAGCATGTTGCACCATGCTGACGTAAGCTACACATGTACTACGCCTTGGTAGTACCATGCACCAGAACACATATACAGCCTGGACATATGTTGAACACCTACATGTACATATACAGCACATGGGATGGATGGCATGTATAATCACTGTGCCACTGGTTGTGTCATCACAACATCCCTTGCATATAGTCATATCAATCCTACCAACATTACCAAGACCTCTGAGACTAGGTAGTCAGTCAGCGCCATTCCTGGGGTAAGGTCATGGTGGTGTTCCTTGCAGTAACACCTAGCAACTATCTTGCCTCATTGCCCAAATGCATGTGTGCTGCATCTCACCGCACACAAGTCATTGGAACTGTCCCAACAGTACCCAGACATGTGCTGGTAGCTACACCACCCCCTACATTGACAAGACATTCACATAAGGCAGCCACCACTCCATCATGCAGTCAGGGTTCCCCCTGGGTGCAGAGAACAATGAACTGAACAGGAGCTGGGGGAATAGCAGGCTAATGAACTGAAATGTGCCACTACAGAAAATATGTACCACAACAAACAGTAGGTCACAACAGTCACAGGCTGAGTCCACAACTACTCTGACGCAACCATGTGAGACACATATGAATTATTGAAATAAACACACACATACAACACATGGAGTATGACTGTCAACATAATGGCCTATAACTCCACATCAACGGGCGGGGGATGGTGCATGGGCAAGTCCGGTATTGGTAAGACTGCCAGTGCACTGTACCCTTTGCGGTTGGCAGTATGAGTCACACGTTGGGATGGAGGCTGGAAATCTGTCTGCTCATGGTAGCTCTGTGGGGCATTTAGTACAACATTGTTGATAGATCAAATAGACTCAGTGCCAGTTTTGGGGTGCATTGGGTGTGACAGGACATGCTGCAATCAGCCCTCCAAATCAGGCAGTGGAAAGGGCAAAGGGCTAGGGCATGGAACCCTCTGCACTGCCCATGCCAAGTGTATGGGCTGTGCAGGGGCACCCAGGGGCACACTACACCACATCACCAACAACCTTTGCATGGGGGTTTCACTGCCATGCAAAGGTTGATGGAAATGCGAAAACAGACCTGGGGGTAGCTTTGAACGTAATACTGGTCTGGTGTCACAGTACAGCTGGCATTGCCAGTCTGTAAGCTGCTGGAAACATGCCAGTGCCAGGCTATTGGCCCCTGGGGCATTCCCCATTGACAACAGTTGCCACTACCACCTGTGCTGTTGGTGGTGGTCAAATAAACAATGACAGTCAGGTGCCAATAGGAATGACACACTTGAAATGAGGGACCAGTATGACTACCTGCAGAATCACCTCAAACTAGCCTCAGGCCCTGACCTATGTACAACTCCTGTTAACTGGCTATGTCTATAGACTCATTTACCATCAGGCAATATCACATACATAATGATGTATACAGCAGAAATGTCATACCCATGCTGGCCATCCCTGGGTCTTACCCTGTGCCAAATTAGCTTCACTGCCACCATGCTGCACTCATGTATCATAGTGTAAGGAGGGCTGCATTGAGGGGAAGGACATATGTGTGTAGGAAGGCAAACACACCTGCATAGACAGAAGATGAAATTGAACTCAGCTAGGTCCATGAGTGCTATGCAATGTAGCACACATACACAAACACCAACACGGGGAGCCATCAATGGTAACAAGAGCATAGTGTCCTGGCAATGCCATCCCTGGGGTGGTGCAAGGTCTCAGCACTGCATGGGTGTATGTGAAACATGTAAGACTGGGACAGGGGAAAATTGCCATGTGTGGTATGAGCACAGCAACACCCATTGCAAGGCCTTACCATGCAAATGGATGCATAGGGAGGGTTGACAACGACAAGATGGTGTCAAGCCACAAAAGAGATATACATCACACCTAGAAGATATGACGCAGCCAATTGCACCAACTTGGGTTCCCTTCATGTAACACGCAGGCGGGGCATAGGGCTGATAGACTGCAGCCATGATGTACAGGAACAATATTTTGGAACTAAGAAGACAATGAGCCTCAAATAGCAAGTCAGTGACGTGACATATCAACTGACACAACACAGATAGGCTGATTGTACACCATCTCATTGCAGAGGATGATGGCTCTTTTGCGGATCTGCCTGTCCTGGTGTACCCCGATGCCCTGGATGACCAGCTGACAACCATCAGGCATCAGCCAAGAGACCCTCCGAAAAGTCCTTGTAAACTACAGACACCACCTCCAGTCGCAAGGAGGAGTGTTAATGTAGCAGCCCTCCCACAGGCCCCACCTAACACCCCAATAGTATGACCTGCCAGCACCGACACAGCTGGGTCTCAGAGGACCCAGGGACCAGCTTTGAAAGGACAGTGGTAGGAGTCCAGCGAGAGCTGGCCAAGGAGTTGCGGGTGGGGATGCAAACTATGGCAGCCAGCCTAGAGGGTATGCGCACGTGCATCGTTATGGCTACTGAACAGACTGCAGCCAACCAAAGCACACACTCCACAAAGCATGAAGTCGAGCAGTGTCTGAGGGACATAGCTGCTGCCATGAGGGAGAGGCTACAACAACTGCCTTCCCAAACTGGCATCAGCGTGCTTGAGAACAAGATGGACTCCATGCACCAGGAAATGGCCTCCCTCAGGGCAGACATGGCTGCCTGCCACTGGGATGTTGCTGCTATCCTAAAAAATCAGCAGTTCCTCCTTGCTGCAATGATGCCATTAGTTGTTCCACAGATGGCAGCTGCCGAGAATTGGGAGTCCACATCTCCAACCACTGAAGTGTGTGTGGCCCCCTCTACCTCCCCGCTTCCACCATCAAGGGCAGAGGAGACATCACACACATCGGAGGATGAAGATGTGGAACAGATCATCTTCACCCATAGGAGTTCCCGGTAGCAACAGCCCATGCCACATGGGCAGTGTTTTCCTTTGTCCTGTGCTTGACATCATGTCAGTGTTAGCACAGTTGGAGATATGCACTCTTCACTGACACACTGTTGACCTTTCTGCTATGGACTGCAATTGTCTCTCACTTTTCAATTGGCAATTCATGTTTCCCTGCACTGAATGACACGTTACCCAAGCATGTCCTATAACATGTCCCTCAACCCTGGACTTGTGCTGTGTCACAATTTTATGGATTTCACTAGTGGGGTCACAGACCTGGACTTTGTAAATATTGTACCACAACACTTGTAAATACACACCACCTACACAACCAGCATGTCTGTGTATTGTGAGACATCTACTATGCTCTAGAATTGTGATGTGTGTAACCTATCTTTAGTCACAGAGTGTCTGTACAAGAGTGCAGGAATATGGGGGCACTTATCTACACACAAGGTACCTACATGATGAACCTCGATGCTGATCTCATTCCCTTCAAGCAATTCACTGAGTATGTCAAAAAATGTTGAACACATGTATGCTTCACCCACTACATATGGCAGGAATGGCTGTGAAACAGTTCTCTGGCAATATCGTCAGCTGGGAGTACCAGTAGAACACATTGGTGTGAAACAGAGGTACTTAACCTCATTTGTAATTGGCCCTGGTCAATTTAGCAGGATAAATATGAAATGTAGGCTATTGGCAGATGTGCCACAGTGCCCAACATTCTTAAACAGGACCCAAACAATCACAGCTGAATTACTACACCTACCTGTCCAATACAAAGTTAACATAGTCACCTTGAGTGGTGGTTACACTGGATGGCAGGTGCATAGACAAGTAGATGTGTTGTAGCTGCCAATGTGACAGCTCAGTTGTAAGAAGGTGATGAACATGTCAAGAGAGGGATTTGGAGGCAGGACAGAATCCCTAGGCTAACACACAATTTTTACTGTGCACTCATGGGAAGATCCTGAGACCCAAGCATATTACACATGAAGTAAGGGAGTACCCAAATGTTTTAAACTAGAATTAAACTAACTACAAAGAATGAAGAACACCTATCTTAACCTAATCTAACCTATCCTAACTATGCATAACCAACAACTGACCCTAACTACCCTATGCTAAACTTAACTAACACATTTAACAACACACTCTAAACAGTGCCCCCCACCTTCCTTATATTAGACATATGCAGGACAAGATATACTAAACTACACATATACTACCTATATCTAAACAAATATATATTTTTGGGGTATTTGTTTTCATTAATTTGTCATATATATTTGTTTATACAACACATAAATGCCCCAACATTACCCCCCACCCACCCACCTACAAAGTAACATGTAAAAAGTAGGAAACCCACCCCCAAACCTACTTATCCTAACTAAACTACTAACCTAATCTAACCTGACACTAACCCCCTAAAATCCACTATAAAACATTAAAACAAATGAGGAAGGAGGGAACAGAACTGAGGGTGACAATCATTAAGCCAATTACAGATTGGCCCTCTTGAGGTTTTTTTTTATGAAAGTCTCTCAGTGTTTTTCTGTACCTCCAGACTGTCCAACTTTTTAAGGACCAGTGTTGCATTCCTCTGTAGCTCCTTTATAACATTCATGTCCATGACAGCAGGTGGGGTGGACTGTGGCAGAGATGTTGATGGTGTAGCATCTGGGGCTGTAGTGATGGTGGCAGCTGTGCCCCCCTGCACAGCTGTGGAGCTTGGTCCTCTCTGTGTGGCCAGTGTGGGTCCCCCGTGGGTGAATGTCCACCATTCCCCAGTGGATTCCAATGCCAAGATGTGCCTATAGCGGACTGCCCTCTTCTGAAATGCCCGCAGTTCCTCATTGTTAGTGCTGGCAGCTGTTAAATTGAGACAGGCAACCATCAGTGTCAGCATTGTCTGGAGTATGTACAGATTATTAGCTTACACTCTACATCTAACTGCACATGCACTCCAACTCACATTCCGGATAAAACAATGGCCCTGATATATACAATGACAACGCTGCCTTAGTATCATTTCATTGACGCACCACAATATTAGGAAGCAAACTAAATTAGGTATGCATTAATTTTGTGCCATGTGTAACAATGCAAAGGTAGCGTCAACTTCACATAGATCAGGGCCAATATTCCTCATCAACTGTGTCAGTTTTCAACCATACATCACCAGTAACTTGAATATGTCATTGGAAGTATGGGATGAAGTTGGTAGCCATAAGGGGTCAGTGTTGATAGGTACACATGCAAGCCTGATCAATGACTGTCACCTACACTGTGAGCACCACATCTACCTAAAAATGTGTTGTTCCTCTCCCTCTGTGCCTCAGGAGGGATGGCCATACAATCCATCATCTCAACTGTCCAGGTCATCCTCCAAGGCATGCCCACTCATACATGGAGTCAGGGAGTGGACCATATGTTGGGAGGGCTGCTAACTAGGACACTGGTATCCATAGGTCTATCTCATCTACATTAATGTGTCCAGGTGTAGACACCCATCAATACCTGTTCTGCCAATACTATTCCTTACACACCCATATCCATGCCAGCACACGTCTGGCCTTGATCTGAATGCACGCCTATTACATTCCACATAAGTTTCACGTAAATGGAATACAAAATATGGAGCACCATGCTGGGGGACAATTGCCCACCCAGTCCCATATGTATATTACAATACAGGGGTGCACCAAATTGTGTTCAAAATGGTTCATCACTGTGTTTTGAGAATGACGGTGTGTCCCAGGGTCAATAATCTCACAGCCGTGCACTTCTTAGTCACATATGGGCCTACATGTGGCTTGTCATCTCCTTGTTTACACGATGCTGCCTATTGAGCCTCATAAGACATGACTCTCTACTCGTGCAACGGGGAACCCTTAAATGGGACATAATGTCACCATCCAGCCTACGTTGATATCTGATCATTTGACAGCTCATAGCATTGTGGGCAACACACATGACACTCTTACCAAACCCTCAATTCCTACACAGGACAGACATTATCACACTTACTGGATACATCTGGGTCCTCAAATCTTGCTACTTCGCCAATGGTGTAGGGGACAGGTCCACCTGTAAGATATGGATGGAAAACCATGCTTAGTGTCATATCACTGTCACTACTAGTAGACAACATATTACAGTGTGTACTATTTTAGAGGAGTAAGCTAGTTATCCTGGTGTAAAACAGTGCAACAGACACACCACTGCAAACTCACAATGAGAGCCACACATCTGCACACTTACACTGGGCCTGAGACTCATGTAGTGCTACACCCTGCAACAACCATATGTTGCCAATCTATAGAAGATGGAACTCCATGGTATGAAGGGGAGTTGGGTGACAAATACATGAGACTACGCTGGTGCTCTGAAAGACAATTGACTCAGGTATTCTGGCTTATCCTGCAAGACACCCAGAGGCACTTTCTGATGGACATGTGGCTCAATTATTAGTCTGCAGTGATCAGGCGTTGAGTAATCCATGACTGATGTGGCAAAGTTGTCTGATGGTATCCAATGCCCCATTGCCAGTGCACCCTAAGGTGGGGAAGCCCCCTTTGCTAACATAATGGCAGGGATCACTTGTGTGAAATGATGACAATGTAGCACTATACATGGATTGCCCTACTTTGTTGACACAATCCAGTTAAATATGGTATGTTGGGGGTGTCTTGGCATATCATACATGAAACTATGCATGCTAAGGCACAGGTGATGCCATGGCCCCTGGAATGTGTGACTTAGTGATGGTTGTGCATGACTCACCAAACATCTGACCTGCATTGGTAAAATGGTAGGACATGTGAACTTCATGTCTAGACTGGCGCAGTTACACTTCATTCTAGTTGCATGCAAACTGTCCACAAGTATTGCATGCAGCACTCCAACACATCTGCTACTGTCATTGAAGAGCGGTGAACAGTAAATAGTATGCAAATGGGAGACTCACCAACAGGGACACCAATCACCACACCAAGATGGTCAAGCAGATCCTGCTCCCTGGCCACCAGATCTGCCCAGTGATGCTGGAGCTGGTGCTGGTTCTGGGTCCTGCAAAACCCCCTCTTCATGTGATGGAGCACCTTGCCCCACCGCAGCTGCCTCGCCTCCGTCCAGTAACCTTGGATTACATGACCCCCCATCTCCAACGTTAATGGCAGGTAGTGAGCTACCAGCCACACGAAGCCTCCCAGCTCCTCCTCTCCCATCCCTGTCAACCTCCCCCTATCAGACATATCTACCAGGTACAGGTTGAAAAAAAAGAAAAAAAAAAAAGAAATGAATAGAAAGGAAACTTAAGGCCCAAAAATAAATCCCAACTAACCCAACTTATCAACTATCCCGGACAGACACCCCACAGTACAAGTACAAGGATAGACACAAAAAACACACAAATTCAGTGACACTGGGACAAAGTACAGTCAAAAATACAAAAAACACAACAGGAGGGACACCACAAGATAGAATACTGAGCAAAAACACACCACCAACTCCAGGACACAACCACACAGTCAAAAGAGGCACAGACTGTAAAGAGAAAGTGAAAGTACACCCATTGTACCATCCCTGTAAAAAGGATTTCCAATTACATCACTTCCTGTCCCCATGCATCACGTTTTATGTTATGCGTGTACTTATTTGACTCATGTGATATTTGCATGAGTATTTTAGATGCATGACCTACGTGCATCTTTTGTTTACGCATTACCTTTATGTAGTGCAGCATTGAGATAAGTAGGAAGTTGGAATTCATGCTATGGGTCCATGGATCATATACTTTGCGTCTGTGGATGTTTTCAATGTATTACCGTCAAATTTTTTGACTCTATTCCTGATTGCGTGATTTTGTTCCATTGTTTATGGATGCACCCTGTATCAACATACAAATGGAATGGGCTGTACTGCAGTGTGGCATATTGTGTATGGCCACATGTGGTAGTCCATGCAAGGATGTGATTTGGATGTGATTGGTCTGTTACACCGATGTGTGTGTTACAGAGTCAACAGCATGCAAATATTTGCACATCGTGGATATGTATGCATGTGTGACAACAGTGTATCCACATATGTATGGCAGTCACTACTATGCAACAGTTCTGGTGTGTGACTGTGAATTGTGTTTACTTATGTGATGTGTGTAATTGTCTAAGAGAGCATAACATTTGAGACAACACACACAGCTCGGGCATTGTTGATGATAGGTGATGAATGCTACCTAGGAAATGTTTTCCGACAACTTTCTCCATTTGTAGATTTTGAGTTTATGGTCACTTGTGTGTGGACTACACATATGTCTGAAATATGTACATATTTGGAACATACTGTGATTGACACACTCTGCCTACATTCCACCCATATAATGTTTTGCCCACAAATGTTTGATTAAACTCATCATTTAGCAATGGTTGTTGTTTTTGTGTGGTGGAGCTGCAGCCCCAGCTGCATATGTTCTCATCCATTCTAATGTGTATTCCACAGATGTGTCCGTGCAAAGTGTGATGTCATTTGTACCCTGTGTCAGGATTGGGCCCTATGGCAGTGGCAGGACTTATTATCATGGATGTACTGCGCAGGCCCAACTTTTTCCATTGCTTGTCATACCTGAGTTAGTCATGATGACCATTGTTACCAATGATGTCACCCCTTGTCACACATGCTCCATGCAGCCATTGCAACTCTCAACGGAGTCGTCTGTTCAAACATTACTGTCTTACCAAATTTTGACATCCACTTCCTCATGTGTGGGGCCATTGTTGACCTCCTATTTGGACATGCTGTAGTTGTGTGTGATGGGCTATTGTTGTACAAGTTGCCAACATGGATTGAATTCATATGTTGTGGTCCATAGATTGTGTCCTTCAGTTGTCACATTCAAGTGATGAGGCTATTTGTGATGTGTGTGGTGGTAGCAGTACAATCTTAGGCATCACATGTTATGTAGCTACAGTACTTTTCAGATTAGTGTTTGTAACATGCTCCCTGAGGTTAGACTCACAATCCTCAGGTATATGTTGTGGAGATTGAAGAGACCAAAGCCGTATTGTGTGAATAAGTGAGGTGTTTATTGACAAAATGTACAAGGTGAGTTAGGTGAAATTTTAAGTAAAGACGTTCTCAACTATGTGCAGTCTGCGACGTATCCCAGCAGCTGTGTTGTGCTGTTCCCCCTCATTTTCTTCACCACCATCCTCCTCCTCCTTCTCAGGCTGGTCTTCAACTTACTCATAAAAGGCGACATTCATCCGCACAAGTATGGTGTGCAGGATAGCACATGTCATTATGATCTTGTAGACGATGTGTGGGGCATATAGGAGGCTGCCTCCTGTGATGTCCAGGCACCTGAATTTGGACTTCAGAATGCGAAATGTCCTCTTCACAATAGTCTGTGTCCTTCGATGTCCCTCTTTATATGCACGCTCTGCTGCTATGCTTGAGTTGGGAAATGGGGTCATTATCCATGGCTGTATGCCATAACCCTGATCCACTGCAACAAATTAAAGGAGTAAGTTGTTGTTAAGGCTTGCAACAGGTTTGTCATGTAGCATGGCAGTTGATATTTTGAGTTGGTTGTGACTCGTATGTGTCTGTGGTATGGTGTGAGTTCCTGGCCTTGTGTAAGGTCTCCTCAGCCCTGGGTTGTTGGACATGACAATTTTGTGTTTGGCTAAAGGACCTGGGACATGTGATTTGGATTCCTAACTGATAATCAGTATGTATGTACGATGCGTTGAGTAGTGCACCTTTGTATCAGTTTGCTATCACTAGAGGGGACATGACACATCCTCACAACACAATGGGGTCAGATGTGGTGGCAACATGGTTGCACTACAGAGCCTGGACATCCTATCCATTTTAACATGTGTCATTGCAGATGATGTGTGACACTTAGGGCCTCTGAAATGGGTAAGTAACAATGCACAACACGTCTTCAAAATTGACTGCACTGTCCTGCAACATTTTGACTATGCAAGAATGCCCCATGTGTGACATGTTATACTTCAACTTTAACAACACAAAAGGATGATGGACGGAGTGCTGAAACCTTTCAACCACTTACCCCCAGTCACAGATATGGGTTTATCCATCGTTCTTTTGCTTACCATGCCACCCCAGTTTGGACCCAGCCATTTGCAAATCAGTCTTGACCCTGTTCCTCATGCCTGGGTGACAGTCAAGGAGGCTGGGGGCACACAGAGGAGGAGGATGAGGATGGGGAAGAATAGAGTATATACAATGGTGTAGTGGATGTATCTGTTACACCTGGGGGAGGGTTCCAGGGTAGGTAGCAGTGTGTCATCCAGAGGTCTGACCCCTGAGGCGTTGCAGGACAGACAGGCAGAGAGGGCTCACCAATTGGAGTTAGAGAAGTTTAGGATGTAAATGGAGATGGAGCAGAGAAGACTGGACGTAGAGGATAAACGGATAATCTTGACTTATGAGCTAAGCCTGAGGAAACTGGAAGCCATGAGTGCTGAATACAGTTCAGATGGTGGCAGCAACAATTTTATATTCAGTACTGAAGAAGTACACATGCCCAGAGACATGGTGCCCAACTTGAAAGAAGGGTTTTACACCCACCTCAGGGGTATGAGGTAGCTCCAGTGATGCACAGGGTCCCTGGGGTGGATTGGGGAACTGGCATGGGGAGTCATATTCCTTGTAGTTGGAGGGACACTCTACTGGCTCTAGGTGAGAATGACAGGGAGATGGGTTCCCCCCAGGTAAAAGTCCTGGTTATGGAGTGTGGATACATCCCAGAAGGGTGTGGGTTGAGTGTGAGGGACAGTCAGGTACTGTCTCACCAGTCTCAGGATGGTGATATGGGGGACTTTTACAAGGCTGAGTCACTGGATGGTTGGGTGAAGGGTAGTTTGGTTAATTCATTTGAGGGTCTGAGTCATGTAATTGCTGGAGAGCCTATGTCCAGTCCCTGTTTTCCAGAGCTACGCCAATACTAGGTGGAGTGTGAGTTCTCTGACCTCAGGGAACTTGCACTGGAGGCAGACCTCTGGGTCAGTACCAGAGAGTCTGAAGAGGCATTTGGGGGTGCTCCTGAGGGGAGGTGCTTAGGCATTTTCTAACCAGGTGAGGTGGGAAAGGATTACAGTGTCCCAGGTATGTCCCAGAGTAGTGGGATGGGTGAGGGACCCATTGTCCTGTCTCAAAGGAGCGGGAATGGGGGTGAACTAAGGCCCAGGGTGCCCGGGATTCAGTGTCAGGTCCTGGAGGGTTCCATGAATGAACGCCAGGAGGGGCGCCTAGTCGGTACTGTAGGGCCATCTGCTGAGGGAGACCCCATAGTGTCAGGAGAACTTGGGGGGGCGGCTGTAGCCAGCGTCCCATCAGTTCTGGTGTCTGGCAGTACCACTCCTAGTGAGGGGGTGCTGAAGTCCAGACAGAGGGTTGAGAGGGGGTTGCGGGCCCCAGTGGAGAACCTGGAGAGTCAGGGGTTAGCTCTGAGGTCAGAGCCCCCCAGGAATGACCTTGGTGATACTATTTCTGGGCTGGGGGGAACCAGGCTCTGCCAGGTGGGCAGAAGTCAGGGGACCAGCACCAGCCAGACTCTCATGTGTCTCTGAAGGAAGGTGTTTCCCTTGCGGGGGTAGGTGTGCTCCCTTGGAAGTCCTGGCTTGCCAGGCAATGGTCCAGTCTGAGGGCACAGACCCTAGACTGGAGGATCAGATGCAGAGGTAAAACTCTGACCTGATGGGGGGTCGGTCGGCCCAATCACCCGCCCTGGGGTGACTTCTAGGGTACTCTCCATTGTGGGGGGGTGCAGAACCCTGGAAGCAGGGGAGTGAGAGACTCACCCCTAACCCCAGTTCAATCCAAGGGTACAGACGCTGTGTTGAGGAGCCAGGTTCAGGGTGTCCCCCCTGACCTGGAGAGAGGCGTTACTGCTAACAGTGCCCCTACCGTGTTAGATTCTGGGGGGCCACTCCTAGTGGGGGGTTGCAAGACCCCAGAAAGAAAGGGCAGGGGGAGAGCAGCCTCACCCCTGGCCCTGGTCCAACCTGAAGGTACAGACCCCAGAATGGAAAACCAGTTGCAGGTTAACATCCCTGCACTGGTGGGAGAATTGTGCAGGACTGCTTCCACAAGCAGCCTGCCAATTCTGGAATCTGAGGATGCCGCCCCTAGGGGGAGGGTACAGAGCCCCAGAGTGAAGGACAAGTGTCAGGCTGTCATCCCTGACCTGGTGGAAGGGAGAGTGGTCAAAGGGTGCCAGGCACCTGGGGCTACTGCCCCCCACTCTCCACAGTCACAAAGGATAGAGAGCCTTGAGAGGCCTTGGACCTGGCTCTCACCCCTGACAGCTGTCAGTGGCCACTGCAGCTTGCTGTACTGGTGGACAGAGTGGCCCCTCGGGAGGGAACAGGAGTCACACCCCGGGGGTGGAGTGGGCTACCCCACTGTGTTGGCCATGATGGTACTGTCTGCCCCCTGAGATACATCTGTCAGCAAAGTAAAGTTAGGTGCTGCACAGATTGTATCTGCAGGTGAGGAGAAGGCTTCCCCATGGGTTAGCTTAGTGGGCCCTGAGAGTATGGACAGAGGGATCCAACTGTAGTCAGGAAGGCATAGAACTGGAACATGCCCCTTCTGTTCTGGGCATGGTCCTTGTTCTATCGCCCCAATAAGGAAAGTCCATCAAGGTATTGATTGGTCTTGCCTGGCTTTAGGCTGGTGGGGGGTTGTGTTGGACTTTTTCCTTTTTGCAGGGTCATCTGCAATTATTTTACCTCCTTCCTCCTAATTTTTCTAACCTGTTTTTGTTGGCTTTAGGACTCAGAGCACTTTACCACTGCTAAAGTGCATATGCTCTCTGTGTAAATTGTAGTGTTGATTGGTTATGCATGATTGGCATATTTGATTTACTAGTAAGTCCCTAGTAAAGTGCACGAGAGGTGACCAGGGCCTGCAAATCAAATGCTACTAGTGGGCTTACAGCACTGGTTGTGCCACCCACATTAGTAGCCTTGTAAACATAGATCAGACCTGCCACTGCAGTGTCTGGGAGGGCAGTGTTAAACTGCCAATTCGACTTGGCAAGTGTACCCACTTGCCAGGCCTAATCCTTCCCCTTTTGCTACATATGTCACCCCTAAGGTAGGCCCTAGGTAGCCCATAGGGCAGGGTGCTATGTAGATAAAAGGCAGGACATGAACATGTGTGTTCTTAATGTCCTAGTATTGTAAAACTCCTAAATCCATTTTACACTGCTGTGAGACCTGCTCCTTTCATAGGATAGCATTAGGGCTACCCTCATATACTTTTTGAGTGGTAGATTCTGATCTGAAAGGAGTAACAGGGTCATATTTAGTATGACCAGAATAGTAATACAAAATCCTGCTGACTGGTGAAGTTGGATTTACTATTACTATTTGAGAAATGCCACTTTTAGAAAGTGAGCATTTCTCTACACTTAAATCATTCTATGCCTTACAATCCACGTCTTGGCTGGGCTGTTTGACAGCTCTCTTGTGCATTTCACTCAGACAACCCCAAACACAGGATGCTCAGTCACACCTGCAAACATCTGCATACTGAATGGGTCTTCCTGGGCTGGGAGGGTGGAGGGCCTGACACTTACATGTCAAAGGACAGTGGCCTGCCCTCATACAAGGGACTGCCAAACCCCTGACTGGGACCCTGGCAGGCAGGATGGACTTGAAAGGGGACCCTGTGAGTTGCTGCACTGCATGATAATTCTGGTAAATATGCCCCATAGCATTTCAGCTCCCAACTCCAGATGACTCTCAGTCATTACTTCTTACAGAGCTCCTCACGTTATCTAGTCTGGTACAAAGAGAAGGTGTTGGTACTAAGCTCCACTACACTTGTCTACTATAAGTGGAGTTCATTCAGCCTCAGAATGAATATGTGGCTCCCTTTGTGGATATTTCTGCATTGTGTTCCCACAAACTGGTTTTTAGACGGTCTTGTTGAGCAGCAGTGTCCTGAAAGGGATCTTTCTATTTCCCCACGAAGGAGCGACAATGCAATTCATGTATTTCTACAAATAAGCAGAGTTTGGCACACTTAAGTGATATCTTTGATCGCGTGGGCGATGATATTTGCTAATGTGCCCAAATATAGATTAAGGCATCAGGTAATGTTCTTTTTGGGCCTCGTCTGTCTGAAACTGGAATATGTTGTGTAGATGAGCAGGCCTAAATACTCTGCTTGGGAGATTCCTAGAAATAAATAGGCACTCACGCTGGTAGAAGGGAAACCAACCCTTGGTGCCAAACGCCAAGCCCTTTTATCTACTCGCTCCTGGTGTCAGGAGCAAACCCAACTGAACTCAGGCAGAGGGGGTCCTGCACGGCAGCCTCCGTGCATCACCTAGAAACACCCCTGCTAAAAGAAACAAAATAGTATGAACATAACATTCCTCCCCAACTTTAAATAAAATACAATTTTGACTCCAACACCCCGCACGGGGATGTGATCCACCAAACAGAATGAACCCATAATTTGGACGCTGATTCTACCAATCCAAACAGTATATGTAAAGTCTCTACTGACACACATAGACCCTCATTACAACTCTGGTGGTCGGTGTTAAAGCCGTGGTGATACCCCCAACAGGCTGGCGGTAAAAAACATGGGATCACGACCACGGCGGAAACCGCCAACACAAACAGCCACTTTAAGACCCCGACCGCCACGCTGGTAGCAACAAACACCGCAGCGGTAACCGCAAACAGACAGGTGATGGACAATGTACTGCCCACCCCATCACAACCCGCCAATTCACCAGCTTTTCCGGGGCAGTACCAACGCCATCAAAAGCACAGCAAAAACTGGACTTGGAAGGGAAACCGCTCACCTCTCGACACTCAACGAAGAACCAGTACGCCATGGAGCCCGAGCTGTAGGTTCTGACCATGCTGGTCTACCTCCTCATCTACCAGAAATACGAAAGGTGACGACCTTGCTGAGTACTGCACCTAGTATACAGCGGAGGGGGGGAGGAAAAAGCGAGTGACACACACACACATGCAACACGCAACACCCCCACCCTCAACCCCAACACCATACACACAAACACCTGCAGCAACATTACATTAACACCCCGTAAACCCCTGGAAGAACGCAAGGACAAAGGGAATTGAGTTAAACAGTGATATTTTAGATATAGGCAGATATACGTAATAAATAGAAAAACAGTATATACAAAAATATACAATATGTACATAAGACGGTGCATTGTCCATTCAAAATGTCAGTGGGCCACTGGGTAAAAAATCATAGGCCAAGACTACACATGACTCCTGCCTCAATACGAAGAGAACACTGCAGGGGCATCAGGTCAAAAATACACAGGCAGCTCAGGGAGATAGGGAAAGGGGTGGCACCTCAACCGGAAGATGGAATAACGCCACAGCTGCTCGAGGGGGCTCCATGCCCACTGCTTGGTCCTGGGGAGTGAAAAGCCACAGTCTCTCAAGTGGGTGGTGTGCCCACTGCTTTGTCCTGGGGAGTGCAAAACCACAGTCTCACAAGTCTCTCAAGTGGGTGGGTTGTCCACTGCTTGGTCCTGGGGAGTGCAAAGCCACAGTCTCTCAAGTGGGTGGTTTGCCCACTGCTTGGTCCTGAAGAGTGCAAAGCAACAGTTTTCCAAGTGGATGGTTTCTTCCACTGATCCTGGAGGAGGCCTTCTGCCCAGTCTGCTTCATCCTGCCAAGGACAGGGTGAGTGGATGCCTTTCTCCACTGGTTCTGGAGGGGGCCTTGTGCCCAGTCTGCTTCATCCTGCCAAGGATAGGGTGAGTGGATGCCTTTCTCCGCTGGTTCTGGAGAGGGCCTTGTGCCCAGTTATTCGATACTTGGGGTGTGACAGTTCACAGTCCCTCACCTGGGTGGCTGAATCACGATATTTGCAGGGAACTGCTTGCATGATAGTCCATGGAGGCAGGGCTGACTCTATCCTGCGGCGGCTAAGGCTGCAAATTGGTGGTAGTGCTGGTGGGGGTGCTGCCAGTGGTGGTGGGAGGCTCCAGCTCCTTCTCCTGCAGCCTCGGACGGCTGCCCACTGGGGCTGCTGCTGCTGGTACTGGTCCTACTGTCAGCGGTGCAGGTGGTGGTGCTTGCGGCGGGGCCTGCAGTGGTGCTATCAGCGGTGCAGGTGGCGGTGCTGCCAGTGGTGGAGGGAGGCTCCAGCCCTTCTCCTGCAGCCTCGGACGGCTGCCTACTGGGGCTGCTGCTGCTGACAGTAGTGGTGCTAGCGGCGGTGCTAGTGGCGGTGCTAGCCGCAGGGCTGCTGGCGGTGTTGGCTGCGGTGCAGGTGGCGGTGCTGGCGGTTGTGGAGGTAGCCACCAGGCACTCACCTGCAGCCTCCGACGGCTGAAGTGCCTTGCCTGGTGTTTTCTGCCCCTTCCTCACCTTGGCAAATGGTGGTGTGACCTTGGCTCTGGCAGCTGGAGTTTTTGAGGAGGCCTTTCTGGGTGGTTTGTGCTCCTTGGCCTTGCTGCATGCTGTCCCCCTCTTCACCTTGGCAGGTGGTGGAATGGTTTTGTCCTCTGTAGGGGTTGGTGGCACACTGGCTGGGCTGACGCGTGCCCCCTTTGAGCCTCTATGAGTTTCAGGTACCACAGCGGACATCGACTTGGTGGCTGAGGTGCTGGCCTGGGTTCTAGACACCCTGGCCCAAGGGGAAGGACGGGGGGGAGGGGTAGGGAAGAGGTCAACGTTTGCCAGGAAAAGCTTCTTAGACACACTGGGGCGGGAAGAGGGAGAGAGTTTGGAGGTGGAGGAAGAGGGAGTGGTTGTAGGAGGTCTCTATCTGCTGTGTTTGGGTGCAGGTGCATGGGCTGGATGCTGTTCTGAGGTGGATGGTTGTTGGGTGGGTGGGTGCTTGCGTTTGTGTACTTTGGGAGGAGGAGTCACAGACACACTGGGAGAGGAAACAGGGGATGTGCGCATGGATGTGGGGGTGGTGACTGCCCGTGAGGGGTGTGTTGTGATGGGCGTGCTGTGATGAAGGTAGTGGATGATGATGTAGTGCATGCAGGTGTGAGTGGAGACGCAACTGGGACGGAGGTGGACGATGAGGAGGAGGACACAGTGGAGGCAGTGGATGTTGGTGTGTCTGCATGGGGATAGTGCTTGTGTGAGTACCTGTGAGATGAAGTGTGGTGCTTGTGTTTGCCTCAGCCACTTTTGTGTGGTGATTTTAGTGAATGCTGGTCTGAAGGTGTGCTTGGGATAGGTTGGGATTGAGGGGATTGGGTCTGGGTAGAGGAAGTTGGAGGGGGAGGCTAGAGACGGGTACAAGGGCTGCCATCAGGGAGTTTGCCAGAGCCTGAAATGCTCTCTGTTGGGCCGCCACGCCAGAGTGAATGCCCTCCAGGTATGCATTTGTTTGTTGCAAATGCCTCTCGACACCCTGGATGGCATTCAGAATGGTAGACTGCCCAACAGGGAGGGATCTCAGGAGGTCAATAGCCTCCTCACTGAGGGCAGCAGGGCTGACGGGGCAGGGTCTGAGGTGCCTGGGGCGAAGGAGATGCCCACCCTCCTGGGTGAGCGGGCCCAGGAAACACGCTGAGGGCGGTGCTGGTGGGGGGGATGGTGGCTGCATCTGTTGTTGGGGTGTGCACAGAGGTGTCTGCCACTGCAAGGGAGCTTCCATCGGAGGAGGAGTCGCTGTCTGTGGTCTCCCCTCCTGTCCCCGTCGTGGTGCTCCCCTCGCCCTCCGTCTCACTGGTGCCCTCACAGTCGGTGGATTCGGCCTCCAGGCCCATGTGGGATGCAGCTCCCTCCGTCGCTGGTACCTCTGCTCCTCTGCCAGATGATGCTAATGCACACAACAACAGGGTGACTAAACAAAAAAGGGAGGGAAGAGACAGAGGATACACTTGGTCAATGCCAGCAACACCACTACCGTTGGCGTACACAACACACAGGGAGCAGCCCTATGCACTATGCCATGCACTACTAGTTACTAAGATAGTCACCAGCCCATGGGGTACAATGCCCACCGCCATTAGCTGCACACCTGAAACCCACAGGACCCTTCCCAGTGGTAGACGCCCACTAACACTATTGGGGTAGAAGTGATTCTGAGCCTGCCCAACAAGGGACCTACCTTGCCATCTTCGGCCTGGCCTAGGGGCACCCATAGCCCACATCCCCCATTTAGGTAACTCTTAACGCAAGCAAAGTCAGGATTCAGAATCTGTACTCACCCCCTTGTGGCTGCTGTGATGCCTTCAAGCTCCCATCCACTTCGGATAGGCCACCGCCAGGATGCGGAACATCAGGGGGGTCATGGTGCGACGGGCACCACTTCCTCGTTGGGAGGCCAGCTCCCACCTTTTGAGGCAGTGGGTGCTCCGCCTGTCAAAGACCCCAGGGTCCGCACCTCCTTGGCGATGGCACGCCAAATACCCTTTTTCTGGTGGGTACTGACCTGCAGGGAAAAGACAGCAGAAAAAGGATTGGTCATACCGCCCGGACTGTCATACTCATGGCCCACCATATCCCTCCCATCCTCTTATGCACATACAATGACCACCATACATGCAGCACTCTGCCCAGGACCCCTCTGCCCCCCCACATGTGGCTTACACACACAGCATTCCATATATTCATGGCCCACGCATCATGCTCACAGTGTACTCACCTGTTTGTCTGGAGGACTGTAGAGTAACGTGTACTGGGGTAGGACCCCATCCACCAGTTTCTCCAACTCCTCCGCAATGAAGGCAGGGGCCCCATCCCCAGACACATGAGCCATTGTCGTTTCTAGACATAGGTCACAGCAGCACTTGCAGTGTAGGTCCTCTCCTGTTGAAGGCCAGGTAGCAAGTGAGTGAAGAGATAGAAAATGGTGGTCACGTCCGCGGCGGTGCGTACCATCACCGCCGGCGTACATCGCCATTGGCTCCTGGAACCCATAGGGCCCAATGATAACCAATGCAAAGTTGCACGGTGGTCTTCAACCGCCTACTGCGATGGCGCACAATGCCAGCGGAATTACCTCATTTCCCCTTGTCCCTCCTCACAGGTCAGGCAACCACCATTTCAGGGGGCACATGGCCATGGCACCTAACTGCATCACTGCAGACACTGGCACATCAACTGACTGTTGGATTCACATACTGGTTCTGTAAAGGAACAAAATCATCAATAGTGCAATAGATGTGTGAATATGACCCTCTGCTCACCGTTTTCTTCCATAGGCTTCAACCGCTGAGGCTGAATATGAGATGGCAACATCCTCCGGTGTACAGACCCCTGGTGGACCTTGCAACAATGAAGGACAGACACATTATCCTAACATACAGACTTTGTCGGGCACAGTTCAAGAACTGTGTGCCCAATTGGAGCCAGACCTGATGTCAGCTATCCGCCAGCCCACAGGTATCCCCCCTCTAGTGCAGGTCCTGTCAGTGCTTCATTTCCTGGCAAGTGGTTCCTTCCAAACAATAGTAGCCATGGTATCAGGGATGTCTCAGCCAATGTTCTCCAACGTGTTGACCAGAATGTTGTCAGCCCTGCTGAAACACATGCGCAGCTACATTGTATTCCCCCAGGTTGAGTATTTGACCATAGTGAAAGCTGACTTTTATGCCCTGGGACATATCCTCAACATCATTGGTGCCACTGATGGTACACATGTGGCATTTGTCCCCCCTGGAGAAATGAACAAGTTTTCAGGACTAGAAAAAGCTATCACTCTATGAATGTGCAGATGGTGTGTTTGGCGGACCAGTACATTTCCCATGTGAATGCCAAATATCCTGGCTCTGTGCATGACGCCTTTATCTTGAGGAATAGCAGCATCCCAAATGTGATGGGCCAACTCCAGAGGCACCGGGTGTGGCTAATAGATGGTCCCACGGTCCGTACCCAGTATAAGTAGGTGTCTGGGTTTAGGGTTGTCCCTAAGGGTTAGTGTGGCTAACAGTTGTCCCTCAATATTTGCAGGTGACTCTGGTTACCCCAACCTCTCATGGCTACTGACCCCAGTGAGGAATGCCAGGACAAGGGCAGAGGAACGTTACAATGAGGCACATAGGCGAACAAGGAAGGTCCTTTCAATAATCCTCCTGAAGGCCAGGTTCCGGTGCCTCCATCTGACAGGTGGATCCCTGTACTACTCACCGAAGAAGGTGTACCAGATCATCGCTGCATGTTGCATGTTGCACAACCTGGTCTTGAGACGCCAGATGCCTTTTCTGCAGGAAGATGAGCCTGGAGATGGCCTTGTGGCAGCGGTGGAGTTTGTGGACAGTGAGGAAGAAGATGTTGACAACAGAAGTAATATAATTCAGCAGTGCTTCCAGTGACACACAGGTAAGACACTGTAACTTCACTTAGCTTTCCAGTTTTCTGTTGGACATTGTACATGGCAGCCTGATTTCCCCATGTCTATGGCCACTTACTGTACCCTTTGGCATCTCTATTTTCAGATATCTGTGACCCACTCTGCCTCCTGCTATGTGTACTGCTGCCAACCAAAGGTCATTCCTAAGTATATTTATCTGTACATATTACTTGCAATGCTTTGATTATGTTGAACTTATACATATTTGAATCATTGGACAGACTCCAGATTTGTATTTGTTCCAAGGGTGTTTATTTAAGTGCTCATAAGTAAAGGGGGATGTGCAATGGGCTGGGGCGATGGTGGAGGAAAGTTCAGGGTCGAGTCCAGTCTCTTGATATCACAGGGACATTGTCCAATGGGGCATAGGAAGGGGAGTAATGGCAGTTCAGGGTGGACAGGGTGACAGAGTGGGACACAAGGGTGACAATCAGGAGAATCCTATTTCCTGGCGGTGGTCTTGGCAATGTTCTCTGGCTTCTGCCTGGATCGCAGGGACCATTTGCAGGGTGTTTCTTCTTCTGCAGGGGGTGGGGTGCTGGTGACCTGTTGGTCCAGTGGAGGGGCCTCCTGTCCACTAGCACCGGTGGAGGTGGAGGGCTGTTCTTCGGTGTGGCTAATGTCAGGGGCCTGTCGGTGTGCCACTGTCTCCCTCATGGTCTTGCCCATGTCAGCCAGCACCCCTGCAATGGTGACCAGGATGGTGTAGATGTTTTTGAGGTCCTCCGTGATCCCCAGGTACTGTCCCTCCTGCAGCCGCTGGGTCTCCTGAAACTTGTACAGTATCTGGCCCAAGGTCTCCTGGGAATGGTGGTATGCTCCCAGGATGTTGGTGAGGGTCTCTTGAGAGTCAGTTCCCTGGGCCTGTCGTCCCCCTGTTGCACAGCAGTCCTCCCAGTTTCCCTGTTGTCCTGTGCCTCTGTCCCCTGAACCGTGTGCCCACTGCCACTGACCCAAGGTCCCTGGTTGTCCTGTGTTTGTGGGGTTGCCTGGGGTCCCTGTAGTGGTGGACAGACTGCTGATTGACGTGTCCTGGGGACAGTGGCATGGGCCTGCTGGGTGGGTGATGTGCTGGTGTTTCCTGAGGGGGGAGGCTCTATGGTGGTATGGGACTGTGGCAGGGTAACTGCCTGTCCTGAGGTCGTGATGGGCCAGGTTGGTTATCGTGATCCAGGCGTGCAGAACCGCTGTCATCATTGTGGGCCTCCTCTGTGGGGGGACTGGATGTTGCTGGCACCTCCTCTCCGGTGACGTTGAGTAAGGGTCCTGTAGGGGTTGAAAATGCAGTGTTATTGTTTCTGCGTGTGCCATCTTGCGCATGGGTGTGTTTCCCTGTATGGTTTTGATTGCCCTGTCAGCTTTGCCTTGTGTGCGTGCTGAGTTTGTGGGCTAGGTGATTCTCTCTAAAGGGCATGCTGTGGTGATGGGTGTCCATGCAGGTCTGTGATGGGGGTCCATGGATTGGTGTTACATGCAGGGCTTGATATTGGAATGGCTGGGTTGTGATAGTGGGGTATATGTGAGGTGGTGGAGTGATGTGGTTGAGGGTAGGGATAGGAGTTTGTGATGGCATGCAGGTAGGGTGGGGGATATAGTAGTAAAGATTTGACTTACCAGAGTCCAGTCCTCCTGCTACTCCTGCGAGGCCCTCAGGATGCATTATTGCCAAGACTTGCTCCTCCCATGTTGTTAGTTGTGGGGGAGGAGGTGGGGCTCCACCTCCAGTCCTCTGACCGGCTACCTGGTGTCTTGCAATCACGGCACGCACCTTCCCCCGTAGGTTGTTCCACTTCTTCCTGATGTCATCCCTTGTTCTGGGGTGCTGTCCGACGGCGTTGACCCTGTCCACGATTCTCCACCATAGCTCCATCTTCCTAGCAATGGACGTCTGCTGCACCTGTTATCCAAATAGCTGTGGCTCTACCCGGATGAGTTTCTCCACCATGACCCTTAGCTCCTCCTCTGAAAACCTGGGGTGTCTTTGGGGTGCCATGGATGTGGTGCGAGTGGTATGTGTGAGGATGTGTGGGGTGATGTGTGGGGTGTTGTGTTGTGAAGTGCGTGGATGGTGTATGGCTGATGATGTAGAGTCCCTCTGATTGAGTGGGTGTCCTGGCTTGTCTCTCGCTGCTTGCTTATCTTTTTTTTCGCTGTAAGGGGTTGTGGGTAATGTGGGTGTGTGTTTTATAGTGGTGTGGGTGTGGTATGTTGGCGGCCGATGGCACGGCGGTAGGTGGCATTGACCCCCCAGGGTTGTAATGAGGGCACAGTCTTTCAGTCACACAGATGCAGCAGGCTGTGGGTGCCAATTATAGCGATCCACACATCTCCTCTCCCGAGTGTCAGCTATCGGGTCGTTGGTGGGAGTATTGTGAGGCACATGATCTTCCACATTGGCACCTTAAGCTGGGGACAGCACTCCTGAAAACACCTGAGAGTCTCGTGACAACCTGCTGGGTCAGAATCGGGCCTCCATTGCAAACAGACTGCTGGTCCAGTTCATCATCTTTAGTTAGCTGAGGCACAGGCAAAGCGGACGAGTTCAAAACAGTTGGGGGCAGGTTGTAATACTTTCCTGGTCACAAGTTCCATGCCTCATCGGGCCGTCACCATTGTGCCTTTCACCCTGACAACTGTCCATGAAAGAGGTTCGAAAGGGAGTTTGAATTTTCCCCCTGGGTATCGGTTCTTTACCAGCACCAGGTCTCCCACTCGTAGTTTTCTAAAACATGCTCGCCTCTTCTGACTCATCCACTCATTCTGTACCTGGCGATGACGTAATCGAATGACTACTTGGTCATGAAGCCAAGGGGAATCAGTCACCTGAGGCAAAGTGTCTCTCACCCCACTTAGCATACATACCTCGGTGGGAGCGATGCCAGTCGTGACATGTGGGGTCAGACGATACTCCCTCAAAAATTCAAACAAAGCACACTCCAAGTTCTTGCCTTGAGACACCACAATCCACAGCACCCTATTAAAAGTTATCATAAAACGTTCAGCCTCCCCATTGGCTTGGGGCCAATGAGGGGTGAATTTTCTATGATGAATAGCATAAGAAGCCAAATAAGATGCAAATTCGTTGCTCGAAAATGGGGGACCATTGTCTGTTCTTAGTTCCTGAATTATCCCATGAGTGGCCATGATTTTCTCAAGGCAGGGCACAACTTTCTAGGCTGTTGTAGAATCCAAAACCTCCACTTCCGGGAATTTGGAAAAGTCATTGATAATGACCAGCATATGCCGACCATCAGGGAGGCTGCCTAAATCTGCACTGGCCCGATGCCAAGGAGTTGATGGAATTTGCTCCATGATGTTAGGGGCTGTCAAACGATGACCTCGCAACAGACATTCCTCCAATGACACTGTCAACTCTTGTTGAACACTGTGTAACGAGGATAAAGTGGCACTCGCTTCCATCGTTGTCCTAGGTAGATTCTGCTTTAGTAAGTGCCACTTCCCATCACGGACACACGATATCGCCAACTGCAAAGCCTCATCGGCTCGTATATCTTCTTGAATTTCCTGAACAGAGATAGGAAGTGGTCTGGACCTTCCCACCACTAGCCTCACGTAATCTTCGATGTCTTCAGATTCCATTTCTTCCTGGTCGGTGTCAGGTCTAGCGTGCCTTGACAGGTAATATGCATGATTTTGTGCCCCAGGTCTGAACACCACTGAGAACTGATACTCCTGCAGTTGGAGATTCCACTTCTCCGGGGTGGGGGTTGAGAGGCGGATTTGGTTAAAAGGGGTAAAACTGGTTTGTGATCTGTATGCACAACAAATGGGTGCCCATATATGTACAAATGGAAATGACGACAGCCCCAATGCACAGCCATCGCCTCTTTTTCGATATGTGAATAGAGTTGCTCCGTTGTCGTCAAAGCCCGGCTGGCATAAGCTACTGGGGCCCATTCTCCATCTTCACCTTTCTGAGACAAAACTGCTCCAAGACCAACTGGGCTATTATCCACCGATATCTCAGTGTCTCTAGAGGGGTAGAAGTACACAAGGGTTGTGTCAGCTGACAATGCTTGTTTGGTCACTTGAAAAGCATCATAATGAGTTGAGTTCCACTCCCACAGAGTGTGAGCCTTCGTGAGTTCCCTCAATGATTCCGTGAGGGATGTCAAATTGGGAAGAAACCTTCCACAGTACGTAACCACACCTAAAAAACTACGGACTTCAGTTACTGATGTGGGATGGGATGCTGACTGAATATCTGCCACTTTTTCCGGATCAGACCTGATCCCTCTTGCAGTGAAATGATATCCAAAGAAAGCAATGTCCTGTTTCAGGAATTCACATTTTTCCCTGAAGTAGGGTCAGTCCATTCTGATCGAGCCTGTGGAACGTGGCCTGGAGTCTCTTGAGGTGCCCTTCAATCGTGGGAGCGTGTTCCAGTATATCATCGCTCACATTGATGACTCCTTCCAGTTCAGCCAGCACCCCTCGAATCGTGTCCTGAAACGCCTCAGCAGCACTGACAATACCAAAACTAAGACAATTATATCGTCTCAAACCTACATGGGAGGAAAAATTGGTTATCGCTCTAGACTGCAGAGGCAGCATCAATTGGTGGTACCGTGCACGAAGATCCATCTTGGAAAACCACCTTGATCCACTGACTTCAGCCACGATATTATCCACTGTTGGGGTGAGATGTCGCTCCCTCTGGATAGCCACATTTGGTAACCGCATATCCACACAAATGCGCACCTCACCCGGTTTCTTCGGCTTGCGGGTGACCACACTGGGCGAAACCCATGGTGTTGGCTCTTCAACCCTCTCAATGATGTCTGCCTCCTCCAGCTTGGGTAACTCCACTTCCACTTTTGGTCGGAGATGAGATGCTATACGTCTGTGCTTCAGAGCCACCTGCTCAATGGATTTATCAATATGTAGCTTCACTTGTCGTTCCTTTAAACAGCCAATGCCTGTAGGAGGCTGGCCTGGCTTATAGTGGGTACCTGATGGTACGTAAACCAGGGTCGCTGGGAGTGTTAGAAAACACTAAGGGTGTCCAGGATACCCCACCCCAAGACCCTAAAAAGTAGGAGTAAAGTTACCCTACTTCCCCAGAAACACACTAAAGTCGTGATAGGAGATTCTGCAAAGACCACAACTAACTGCAAAGCACTGAAGATGGATTCCTGGACCTGAGGACCTGTAAAGGAAGGGGACCAAGTCCAAGAGTCACAAAAGTGTCCGGGGTGGCAGGAGCCCACTAAAACCCGGATGAAGGTACAAAATAGCTGCCTCTGGGTGGAAGAAGCTGAAGAGTCTGCAACAACGCAGAAAGACCCCCAACAAGCCTTGCTAGCTCCAAAGGTTGTGATTAACGAAAATATGTGCTGTCCAGGCCCAGGAAGGACCAAGAGGTCACCCCTTGGAGGAGGAAACATAGGGGGAGCTCAGCAACACAGGGAGCCCACACAGAAACAGGCAGCACCCGCAGAGGCACCTGACCATGGGTTCAAGAAAACTGAGCACAGCGGTTGTATCAACACTACAAAGGAGGGTCCCACGAAGCCGGTGGTCAACTCAGTGAGTTGAGCAATGCAGGACGAAGTGCTAGGGATCTGGGCTGTGCTGTGCATGAAGGATTCCTTGCAAAAGTGCACAGAAGCCCTAGCAGCTGCAGTTCACGCAGTTCACAGGATTACTGTCTGGTGTGGGGAGGCAATGACTTACCTCCACCAAATCTGGACAAATGGACCACTGGACTGTGGGGGTCACTTGGAACCAGCTCCTGTGTTCCAGGGATCATGCTTGTCACGATGAGAGGTCACAGAGAGGACTGGTGTAGCAGACGTTTGGTGACTGCATTAGCAGGGGGAAGATTCTGTCGACCCGCAGGAGATTTCTTCTTGGCTTCCTGTGCAGGGTGAAGGCAGACAGCCCCCAGAGCATGCACCACCAGGAAACAGGCAAGAAAGCCGGCAGGATTAGGCGCTACAATGTCGCTGGTGGTCTTCTTGCTACTTTGTTGCAGTTTTGCAGGTGTCATGGAGCAGTCAGCGTTCGATCCTTGGCAGAAGTCGAAGAGGGAGATGCAGAGGAACTCTGGTGAGCTCTTGCCTTCGTTATCTGAAGAGAAGCCCACAGGAGAGACCCTAAATAGCCCTCAGAGGAGGATTGGCCACCTAGTCAGGTAAGCACCTATCAGGAGGGGTCTCTGACATCACCTGCTGGCACTGGCCACTCAGAGGCCTGCATTGTGCCCTCACACCTCTGCATTCAAGATGGCAGAGGTCTGGTACACACTAGGGGAGCTCTGGGCACCACCCCTGGGGTATTGATGGACAGGGGAGTGGTCACTCCCCTTTCCTTTGTCCAGTTTCGCGCCAGAGCAGGGGCTGGGGGATCCCTGTACCGGTGTAGACTGGCTTATGCAAGGAGGGCACCATCTGTGCCCTTCAAAGCTTTTCTAGAGGCTGGGGGAGGCTACTCCTCCCCAGCCCTTAACACCTATTTCCATAGGGAGAGGGTGTAACACCTTCTTTCAGAGGAAATTCTTTGTTCTGCCATCCTGGAACTGGGCTGCCCAGACCCCAGGAGGGGAGAGGCCTGTCTGTGGGTTGGCAGCAGCGGTAGCTGCAGTGAAAACCCCAGAAAGCTGGTTTGGCAGTACCCAGGGTCCATGCTGGAGCCTGGAGATGCGTGGGATTGCCACCCCAATACCAGATTTGGCATGGGGGGACAATTCCATGATCTTAGACATGTTACATGGCCATATTCGGAGTTACCATTGTGAAGCTACATATAGGTATCGACCTGTATGTAGTGCACGTGTGTAATCGTGTCCCCGCACTCACAAAGTTGGGGGAAATTGCCCTGAACTATATGGGGGCACCTTGGCTAGTGCAAGGGTGCCCTCGCACTTAGTAACTTTGCACCTAACCTTCACTAAGTGAGGGTTAGAGATATAGCTGACTTATAAGTTACTTAAGTGCAGTGTAAAATGGCTGTGAAATAACGTGGACGTTATTTCACTCAGGCTGCAGGGGCAGTCCTGTGTACGAATTGTCTGAACATAATACAATATAGCGTTAAAAAGCAAGCAGAAGCACGGAAAAATGACAGCTGGGTAAATAGAACACCCGAAGAAAGGGTGAAAACAATGAAGTATGGATGAATGAGTATGTGGACGATGGTGTATGTGAATGAATCATAGGTGGATAGGTTGGTGGACAGATGAAAGGATGGCAAAGTGAAGGAAAGGATGATGGATGAGTAAGTGAATGGATAGGTTGGTGGACAGATGAAAGGATGGCAAAGTAAAGGAATGGGTGGATGGATGAGTGAGTGAGCGACTGGCTAGGTGGATGGACAGGTGAAAGGATGGCAGAGCAAAGGGATGGATGAGTGAAAAGGTGGATGGACAGGCAAAAGGATGGCTGAGTAAAGGAACGGATGGATAGATGGAGGGCCAGGTGAAAGGATGGGAGACAAAAGGTATGGTTGAATGAGTGGGAACACATAAGTGAATAGATGGCAGAGTGGATAGATGATGGGTGGATGTATGCAGAGTGGACAGCTGGATAGAAGAGGTGCCAAATGGATGGATGGATAGATGGCAGAGTGGAATGGTGGATGGCAGAGTGAATGCATGGATGGCAACATGAATGAAATAGATTATTGTACAGCAGAGTGGATGGATTATTGAATTAATGGCAGAATGAATGGATGAATAGCAGAGTGGATGGATGTATGGAATAGTGGATGAATGGAATTGTTGTATAGCTGAATGGATGGAGTAATGGGTGATTGGCAAAGAGGATGGATGGATGATGGATAGATGGAAAATTGATAAATGGATGGGTGACAGAGTGGATGGATGGCAGAGTGGAAGGACAGAAGAGTGGGTAGATGGGTGGATAGATGGATGAATGGCAAATGGATGGATGTATGGTAGAGTGATGGGTGGCAAAGTGGATGAATGGATGGATGAGACAGATGATGAATTGATGAATTCACAGAGTGGATAGAGGGCAGAGTGGATGGACGGAAGAGTGGATGGGTGAATGGGTGGATGGGTGGATGGATGGAGGAATGGCAAATTGAATAGATGGATTGATGATCGATGGATATATGGTAGAGTGATGGGTGGCAGAGTCGATAAATGCATGGATGAGAAAGATGATGAATTGATGGATAAATGGCAGTGGATGGAAGGAAGGAAGAGTGTATGAATGAACTGCAGACTGCAGGAATGGATGGATGGATCACTGAGTGTCTGGATGGATCGATGAATAGCAGAGAAGATGAATGGATGGCAAAGTGTATGGATGTCAGAGTGGATTGATTGATGGGTGACAGAGTAGATGGATGGATGGCAGAGTGTATAGATGGATGGATAGCAGAATGGATAGATGGATGGCAAATTCGGCAGATGGATGGGTGAATGGATGGAATGGGATACACTGAATGATGAACGGATGAAAAAATGAATGGATGGCAGAATGTAAAGGTGAAATATTGGATATCATTAGGTTGATGGAAGGGTGGAAGAATGAATACATAAGTGCATGGATGGAAGACACAAGGAAGCTGTTCGAGAGAGGGTCTATCTCACTTCCTTTGCTTGCTAGGAGGCATCAGCGCTTTAGTTTAAAGTGGGGTCTAATTTAATTTCCTGGCTACTCCCTTAACTTCATTCCATTTATGGCTGTGTGACTACAACAAATTGTTCATTGAATGTTAGGATGAATTTGAAATGAAAAATAATATTCAGCATTACAGCTTTGGTTTAGATAAGCTTTTGAACCAAAAGGCAGATACCTTCAAAATTAATGCCACATCACCCCAGCTCTGGAAATTTAGTTAAAGAAGTTTATAGCTTATTTGTTTGTGATAATACCATATTAGGTAGCTGTGTATCCACCAAGAACAGGCACTTAGACATATTACCATTTCCAGTAGTACATTTACTTAGCATTTTTCGTTTCTAACCTTAAAATCAAATGGCTGCACATTGTTCTTTATCTGGTAGTTGCCTTGTCTCTATTCTGTTTTATTTCAGAGGTACTGTGTTTGTCTACCACCACCTGAAACCAGTCAACTATATCCAGCATATTCAACCACACAGGTTTTAGGAAATTGTCAACAGCGAACCAATGACATCAGAGCTGCCATGTTAGCTGTGATACTCTCAGATTGGCCATGAAAATGGCAATTTTTAAGGTACTTGCATGCTGATGTCCTCATCTGTATCTAAATCTACCAATCCATGGATGCTAGCATCGTCCTTTAGAGTCCTGTAGGATCCAGAGGGCCTCATTTACGAGGCCATAACGGCACACTGCGCCACTAGAGTGTCATTTTTTTTTCATGCTCCGGTGGCGCAGTGTTCCGGCCCATATTTACCACCTTGCTTGGCTTTTAATGGCCTTGTAAACTTGGACCCCTTTCACGCATAACACTACGTGAAAGGACAGTCCATGGGTGTTGCTTGGGATGTTCCCATGCAACACCCAGCAACACCCATGGAACCCGAAGGAATCTGACACATTCCCAGATTTACAAGTCTGGGATGGCGTATAAGTGATACAACGGGGAGAAATATCTTTATTCCTCCACGTTTTTTCTCTTTCCATGTGTGCTGCATTCTGCAGCACACATGGAAAGAGGAAAGCAACTCTTGTGGTTGTTTTGTGCAGGAAGGTGTCCCTTCCTAAACCAAAACAATCATCCCCACAATGCAGGCACGGGTGCCTGTGTTGGTGCTAGGCAGCAAATTTTGGCCCAGTGCAGGGGGAAAGGACAGATAAGTGCCATATCTTGTAGATACAGCGCATTTCTGCTCTTTCCCAGTGGCACAGGCTGGATTTGGTACTTGCTGTGCCGCCCTGCAGCATGAGCCTTGCTAATGAGGCCCAGAGTTTCCCTCTACTGGGGCACAGCCAGCGTCTGAAAGACGCCGTCTTGGTTGGATACTTTCGATGATTTAGGCTTTGATTTGTGTGCGAATTTCCTCCAAATACAGAGATTAAAGTCTAAGCAGAACACTGTGAACTTCTATTCTGTGCTCTGTTCTTTGCCAAGGTCTACGCTTGGGCTCCATGGACTGTTGCGGGAGTCTGGTGGTTTGCAAGCAGGGTGTATGTGTCACCCCAGTGGCAGTGATTATAATATGATGTTTTGCCTCTGCCAGTGCTCCCCACGCTACACGCTGCCCCACAGTTTGTGAGTTCGCTGGCGGTGACCTGGGCATCCCACTGTCGACTACCTGTGCAAGGTAAGTAATTTTGTCGGCACTTGCTTCCTACATTGTTTTGGAAGCCGGCCAACTACTTATTTAGCGTTATGCTTTAGGTTTTCTTGGAAGATATGTAACCTCATAAACAAGCTGTCATTCTGCTTTGAGTAATAGGGGCAGGAGCGGGGTTTCAGGTATCTGTGCAAAACCGGTTAGTGATGTTAAATGTGTGCCTGGCTGGGCCAAAAAGTAATATCAACTTCTGTTTGCTCTGCATGTGTGTTTGTACTGTCGTATAACGCCCACCGATATATCATTCAGGCCTAATTATGTGTGACAATTTTCAACAGAGAATATTTTCTGCACCTTTTCACAAGGGTCCAACCCTCCAGATAATATCTAGCTACATCAGGAGCGGCCTTCCAGCAGAGTTGCTCATTTTCAAATTCTAGCCTTGATGTGTGGAAGTTTGTTAAACTTCGCCTTTCCAAATTAGCTATTTTTTAAAGTCCTCGTAAAATTTACAAACACTGTGAAGTGTAAAAAATATAAGTTAAAAGCAACATTTTAAAACATTTGCTCTTGCGAGGAAAAAAACATGGCAAAGAAAACTAAATTTGGAAAGATGATTTCCCGACAAACAAAATTTTTAGCAGGTAGTCTTCCTCAAAAACATTTTTTTTCTTGCTAGAAAACCTTTCCTTCGAGCGAAGGTGGTTCAAGTGCACAACCTTTACATATTTGTGAAATGCAAAATGTGTGTACTGTATGCTAATGGGCTGGTGTAAATCACACTGTGCTTATCTTGGGCAGTTCTAATCATCATGCCCCTCAAGAGCCTTCAAGTGAGGTACAGCAATCCTGAGCACAGCTAACAAGGAGGTCAGGGCCTCATTTACGATGCTCACCCATCCCCCCAGGGGAAGGGCAGAAATGAGCCAAATCTACAAGATGCGCCACATTTCTGTCCTCTCCCCTTGCGCTGACGCACAAATTGCTGCCTAGCGCCGACACAGGCATCCTTGCACCATGGTGTGAGGATGCCTGTGTTGTGGGGATTATTGTTTTTGTGCAGGAAGGGACACCTTCTTGCACAAAAACAATCACAAGAGGTGTTTTCTTCTTTCCATGTGTGCTGCAGAATAGTAGGAACCAGTGATGAAGCAAGCAGGGCATTGCAAAGAGAGGTCAGGAGCTATGATTTCTGCATTCCTGCTCAGGACATGGGCAGGGAAGAGTGCCACTGGGAGCGAGATTCAATAGAAAGGCCAAGAGGAGTAAGAGAGTACACAGAGAGCCGGTTGAAATTTCGCAGGCACACCAAGGATGGTTCAAGGTCACAATCCTTTGTGAAGAATGACACATGCTTCTCAGAAACAAGACAATTTTTGAAAATGTTTCAAATGAAAAATCAAGAGATAGTGAATTGCAGCAGAAGGTTCAACTAACTAAGCAGCACACACTGGCTCAAAGAAATGTTACCCTTTTTCAGCCTCTTACTTTTTTTTCTGATTCCGCCCACTTACATCCACCTCTCTGCTCATGCTATACTTTTCACCTCATCTCTCGCTGTGCCCGAAACCTAGTCTTGCCGGTCCAGCCCCTCTTATGTCCCATTCACCCCTGCATTATCTACTCTTCGCTTCTCATCTCATCTCTCCCCAAGCATTGTGCCTTCTCTCACTGACTCTGCTACTCAGATATCCATCCTTTCTCTGTAGACCTTACCTTTCATCCATCCACCCAGTCTCTCACCTTCTCTGGCTGGTCCTGCCCCTCATGCACCCATGTCTCCTTTCCTGCCCTACTCTTCAATGCTATTTTTTTTGGCATTCACAAAGGGGAAGGGGTCCCATGGGGACCCCTTCCCTTTTGCGAATGTGTTACCATCCACTTCAAGTGGATGGTAACTGCGAGTTGGTTAGCGACCGCATTCGGGGTCACAAAGCAACTCAGCATGGCAATGCGGTCGCAAATAGGAAGGGAACACCCCTTCCTATTTGCGAGTCGCAGCATCAAATTGCGAGTGGGTACCGACTCGCAATTTGAGGTTGTGCATCGCGTTAAGCCTTTTGCGCGTCGCAAACTGCGTTTTTCGCAGTTTGCGATGCGCAAAAGGCTTCTTACATCTGGTCCTAAATCTCCAATCTACTCTCCATCTTTGGCAACCCTATAAGGCATTGATACTCAATTACAGCCTGGGCGCTGCATGCAGACCTCCTGACTGTAACATGTGGCATCCCGGGGTGCAGAAGAGCTCAGCTGCCATTTACCTAGAGATGGAAACTATAAAAAGATGTTAAATAAACAGGCAAGCGTATATTTAAAGGTTCATTGGTGTAAAGAAAGTAACTGTTGAGCCTTGCAGCACTTAACTTTAGGAGCCCCTTCCTTTTCAAAGCCACCTTTCAACAAAAGTGTAAAAATATGACAAAGTCTCTTCAAAATTCAAAAAGTGTATTTAATTAACATGCAGAATCTTTTCACTTTAGTACTTCAGATTTTATCAGTGCATTGAGAAGTATTATTTTAAAAGTGATAGTTTTCAAACATGAACTTAGAAACATTAATCCTTCCCCCCACACTGACTATAGTGCCAGTTGTGAATTAAAGAGGAACATGAGTTATGTGCACTCTTTGGGCACCCTGGAATCCTATTATACAAGTAAAACATTATAGTTTATTAAATAAAACAAAGGAGAAGGATTTGTACAGCGCACATCCTGAAGTGATGCATTTCGAGGTCCTTGTATAAGTGATAATGACGAAAAAGGAGAGAAAGTGAAATAAAACTATTGCCTAGGAGCACACAATTTGGTAAAGTGAGAAAGCTGTGATTAATCCCAGGCCTTTCTGGTTTCACATTGTGCAATTCAGCAACTTGAGATATATTTTGCTTCCCCTACACCACCTTACTGCCAATAAGCCCCCCACGCAAGGCCGACCGCATACTGCTGGCATCAATGCGACCCTCGGTCATATCACAGACCGCAGTTTTTGTCCCTGGGAAAATGTTTAGGAGTTTCTATGCTATAAGCAGAGCAACATGTATGGAGATAAGACATTATACTATATTTTAATATGAACACTGCAGGATACCCTGTTTTTCTTTCAGGCAGGGCACTCTTTGCACCTAAGGGCACATCAAGTACCCATCTATTCGCTGTTCTCAGACACAAACAACAATTAGATTACTGAAGCCCTTTCGGCCCAAAGGGCCTGATTTACAGTTTGGCAGAAGGGGTTGCTGCATCAGAAACATGACAGATTTCCCGTCCACCATATTACAATCCCATTATGTCCTATGGGAATCGTAATATGGCGGATGGTATATCTGTCATATTTCTGACGGAGTAACTGGTCCATCAAACTCTAAATTAGGCCCAGTCTTTTAAAAGGCACTGCTGAGAGGTTCAGCTTGCATGTAAGCAGGTACAGGGCCCATGCCTAGCCCGGCCCTGTCTGCGGACCCCAGTGAGTCATTACTGGAAACCAGGGATGCCGACCTAAGCATTTTCAATGATTTGAACCGCAAAACAATATACTAAGAATACAGCAAAAGTATCATTCAAATAAATACACAATTGATTAAAATATCCAAAAATTAAATACAAAATAAATACAAATTTGAATGTTAAAGGGAAGGTTGGAACATTTCTAAATTCAGTTGAGGGCACTCTTCGTCCAGACTGTATTCTGTTTGATGCACTTACACTGCCCCCGCAGGAAACTAACTTAATTTAACCAATTTCAAATTCTTTCACATTTACAGAGCATTTTAACATTTTCATTTTTACATTTTGCTTCTTTGTCTATATACCATTTATTAGCCTAGGTGTCCCCAGAGCACAACTTAAGAACCACTGGTTTAAATTGAAAATTAGAGCAGACTGTTGATGTCCCAGATGTGGGTCTGAGAATGCAGACAATGTGCATATGTTTGCTAATTGCTTCCATCTATGTGAATTTTGGATACCTATTGCATGTCATGTCTTCAAGGCTCAATGTCAATGTAGAATTTACAACACGTATTATTACGCTCAGTACTCATTTGAATATACCTCTCTGGAGTGTATCAGTTCGATTCACAGCAGTAGCTTTTGCCAGCATGTGTATAGCTGGGGTGTAGATAAACTTGTCTGCCCCTACTATGGCCAATAGGCGGGCCTATAGTTTTCACAACTGTGAATTTGAAGCCGCTATTTTGAAAGCGACCGGTTGAAAGGGCCATAGGTAGCTTCATGCAACACAGAGTTAGTTGTGGCAGAATTATAATGCTATGTGTACATGTTCTAGGATATTGACCTTCTGCTATTATCTGTTAGTTCTATTTTTTGATAATCCTGTAATGTTATTGAGTATTGGAACATTGGAATGTTGAGAGCACCATTATAGATAATGGAGTAGCTCTGGGCTATAATGGCTGGTACAAGCCCGGAGCTCCAACATTCCAATGTTTCTCTTCATTTTTCTCCTTTTTTAATTTAGGATATTCTACCCTTAATGGGGGAGCATGTTCTAATAGCCTTATAGCCCTTCCCCATCGGGCTACACCTGAGCTATATGCCTTTAACAACTGGGATAGTACTCAGCAGGGTGGCTATAAGACTGAAGTGAAGATTAAGATTATTGTAGTTGTGAAAATGCTCTGGTCTCCCTCCAAAATATCTATTTCCTAGCTAAAATGTTTGAACAATATATTTTCTGTAAAATCGCAATTTTTGCATCTCAGCTTGACAAATAAGAAATTATGTTCTATCAAAGCACAGTGCAATAAAATATCCACCGTGCTTGCTTTACGTGAAAAATTGAATACAGATGTTATAAATAACAAATGTCATAGATGTTGATAATAAATAAAGTCTATACAAAAACTTAGAACTAACTAGACATAACTAGAAAGGGACAGCTATTGCATGCCACCTGTCTTCTAGGCAACGTTAATGTAGAATTCACAACACATAATATTGTGCTGGGTAATCCTTTAAAGTTACCTTTGTGGAGTATATCATGTGTATAAATAACCCAAAAATAATAACTAACCCAAGAAAAACAAGGATCAGGCAGATGTCAACAAGCAGTGATTAAATAATATACTTTGAGACAACTAAAAATTGCATTGATGAGGACCTTATTAAATGATCCTCCTAAAACTAAGCTTATTCTGAAGAACATAATAAAATCATACAATAACATAAGGTAGATCTATTAACTATCACACTACTACTTATAATAATAATAGTAATATTTATAAAACTAATAATACAATATTAAAGTTATACATTTGAGCTATAATACACGGAATTATGCAATCTCTGTATAAAAGCCCATCAATAATTCCTTTGAAATAGGTGACTTGTGATACACCCTGTCTCCCATTATAAAGAAAGTACACCAAGATTCAACTGTAATAATTTATTAAAGTTGAGTTTTGACATCACAATGCCTGCTACCAGAGTCAGCAGCTGCGGGGAAATGCATTTCAGGCCACAGAGCATGATTGAAGCAGCCTATAAAACATAAATTAAACTTAGCTTTTCTCTCTTCTGTTCTGTTTTTCTAGCTGTGCAGTGACTACCAGAAAGGAGATATTTATGGCAATGTTTTGTTTACATTCCTTTTTTGTTTTAATAAACTGACTTGTATTAAACTGATTCCATTATTTTCTCACAAACATCTCAGCACATTTCTAATGTATTTAGTTTTGCACTAAAGATTCTATTTTTATTTGTCATATTTGTAAACATGCGCTTTGCACATTCAACAACAATTACACATATCATTAAATGTATGTTGATTAAATAGGAATGAAGAGCAAGAAACAGTAGAAACTATCATCTTTATTATAGTTGTTATAATATGTAATATGAAAAGAAGTTAGAAAGTTAATGAAAGTAATGAAATAAAAAATCATCACTGCAAAGTAAAATTAGAGTCCAGTAAGCCTTGATGTTTTCTAGTTAGTAGTACATACTTGCATCTTTCACGACTCACTTAGTAGTATATTGTTTTGCTTTTTTGGATCGTTATTGTTGAAAATTGGGGTACTGGTTGAGGGATGTGGACCGCTACTAAACAGGAACCACATCACTGGCAGGGTGAAACACAAGAAAAGCAACAAATTAACCAGTGTTTAACCTTCTGGTAGCAATAGCAGTCAGTCTTCACTTAGAGGCAATGTCTAAAGTATTTGTGCAGTACTCCAAACAGTAATAACGTGAAAACACAACACAAGAAAAATCAAACGCAAATTTATAAAAAATAGAGTAAAATGTAATAAATGATTTGACATAAAAACAACAAAAATTCAATCAGGAGAACTAGAGATATGCAATTTTAAAGATTTCAGATAAGTAAAGGGCCTAAAAGCACCAGCGCCACCAAGGTTATCTGGTCGGGTGAAAGCTACAAGTTCAGCCCAACCACAATGGAGCCTGGGCCGGATACAGAGGCCAGGTTGGTCCTACTGAAAGAGTTAACTCCTAGATCCAGAACAAACAGTTCCACTTGCGATGGAAGGGGCCGCAAGGAGCAAGGAGAGCATCACAGATGGTTGTCAATGTAGTGCGAAGGGTAGGTCAGGCCCACCGTCAACTTGCTGTTCAGCAAGCTCAGGCAGGTCTCCCAGGTCAGAAATGTTACCTCTGCAGGATATGGGGCAGTCTTTTCAGGGGCCCGGTCAGCTTCGACTGTGGTAACTTCCAGTGCCCCCCTGCCCGTCCTCTGCTTGGCAGCTGCTTGGGCCATAGTTCGAGACTCCAGGTTTCCTTGACTGCCCTCTTGGGCAGCCATGGATCTTGTGGTCATACAACCCATTCAGCCAAGCCTAACATCTGCAGATGTCACCTGAGCTCCACCTCCTGACACACAGTGTGCTCAAGGTCATTGCCTAACAGACAATCTTCAGGCATGGCAGAGCTCACAGATACTTTTAGAGAACCTGAGAGCCACGTCCCTTTAAAAGGAAACGAGAGCCACTGGGTAATGACTCTTATGGTTGTCTGGGACTATGACCTGATGGAATGTATTAGGGATGACCTGCTCTGAGGATGTCAGATGACACTTTACAGTGATCATACAGGTCCCTGTGTCTCTCAAAGCCTCCTCCCTTTGTCTATTGATGGTGACCCACTGCCTATACTTAGTGGTATTGGAAGGTATATAGGCTTTTGGCACAATCTCTCTATCCCCTATGGAAACACTGAGGTAACCTCGGTCCTCTTCCCAATGCTAACTAGAACTACCTTCTCCCCAAGCACTGCGCTTGCCAACCCAGGTGTCAGCGCACTGGTGGGGGGCTTTGCCTTCCTAGGACATTTGGGATCACCCTTGGATTGTCCATACTTTGAGCACTCAGTATTCAGTACAGTACACTGGGGGACAAACTTCCCTGTCTTGAGATAAAAAAATCCTTCTTCTTCTGATCAGGTGTGGAATGGTTACTATGGGTGCTTTGGAGATTAGTTTGGGGTGTTTACAGAACTACTTATATTTATTAGTTCCCCTCTTTCTTTCTTTTGGTAGGACCCAAGCTCTGTAAAACAGATATTGAACATGCACACTCTCAGTATCAGATTAAACAACCTTGCAGGTACAATCAAGAAAATCCATTCCAGACTGATTCTGCAACTTGTAGCTATAACTGAACCTAACGCAGTAATTTTCTGGAGTGAGTCCAAATGATGGCTTGCATTTTGAAGTACTCTATCTAGTCCACTTGTTCCAGTGTTTGTAATATATCCTTCCCCCCTGTAGGTACGTGCCTCCAGAGTGATGCCCCCCAAAAGTCTTCTGGGATCCTGTGCATCATAGGGTTGACCTCATAGGCAGAAAACAACTTGTCTATGTCATCCCTTATCACATAGCTGGGCACCATATTGTTAGGTATGTGAACTTTATTGTCCCTCTCAGACACTGTGGGTAAGCTCACACCATGGTTTCTGGACTGTGCTTGATTGGCTTTAAGGTCCAGCTCTTTGAGGCTCCTTTCATGAGCCAATCGCTCTAAAGCTAATCTCTCCTCCATCTTGAGCTTGCAAGCCAAAATTTCCTCTCTGCGTTCCAGTCCAACAGCTCCTCTGGGGAGAGGCCATGCAAAGATGCACTGCCCCCCACTGTAGCATGGAGTTCAAACTCAGGAGATGAGTCGTCCACTTCTGCTAAGTGCTTCATCTCAGGGCATGTATCTAGGCCCTTCTCAAGCTCACTCATATCATCCTCCTCATTCCCATCCTCTGCTACTGGCAGTAATTGGTTGATCTCTGTTTTAGGCCATCAGAGATTTCTGAAGCTCTAAAGTCTTGGCACTCTTTGTGGTTTGCAGTGCCCTTTCCATACAGAACTATTTGAGTTTACCCACAGTTTAACTGTCTGGGTTGGACAGCTCAAACACCATTGCTGCAGGTATGGTCACAGGCAATCATGCAGAGATGAGAGTAGATTTGGAAAAAGAAAAAGAGGCAATTGTCAACATCAGGACAGTGGGCGCTCTATGGGCGACATAATGCAATAAACCAACTCTGATGAAATGTAATAATTCATGTATTATGTGTTAATGCAGTATGTTAACTTTTTCAATAGCAGAGATTAATGTTGAAACATCATTAATGCTGTTTGCAATGTATTGCTCATTTTCAAGGATTTGCTGCAGTATTACAGGGTGTGGTTAGGGTGTGGTCCCTATTCTAAGCCTTTCTAGAATCCCTTCCTGCAGCCTGGCTGGGTGTGGCACATGGGCGGGGCCTGGGTCTATTTAAGGGACCCAGCCCAGCTCCACGTGCTCACTATTCAGAGGTCCATGTGCAGAGCAGCAGCATTTTCCTGAGCTCCTGTTCCGAAGGCCTACCCAGGATTTCCATGCCCTGTCTTCATTTCCTTGGTGATCTTCAAGCAGGGTGGTAAGGCGGAGGTCGGGTTAGGTCCCCGACTCCGTTTTCAGAAATACTCGAGTTTTGGGCCTTTTGGTTACATTACGTGTGCAATGGTTTTCTTGGCATTTAACTCTTGCAGTTCGGATCGGCAGTGTGCACGATCGTATCTTGGCATTTGAACCTTGATGGTTGAATCGGCAGCAGAGTGCTCGATTCATTCTTGGCATTTAAATCTTGCAGTTCGAATCGGCAGGGTGCGCGATCGTATCTTGGCATTTAAACCTTGATGGTTGAATCGGCAACAGAGTGCTCGATTCATTCTTGGAATTTAACTCTTGCAGTTCGAGTCGGCAGTGTGCGCAATCGTATCTTGGCATTTAAACCAAGATGGTTGAATCGGCAACAGTGTGCACAATTCATTCTTGGCATTTAACCCTCACAGTTTGGATCGGCAGTGACGCAATCGTATTTTGGCATTTAAACCTTGATGGTTGAATCGGCACCAGTGTGCACAATTCATTCTTGGCATTTAACTTTCAGAGTTCGGATAGGCAGTATCCTGGCATTAAAACCTTGAGGTTCGAATCGGCAACAGGGTGTGCGATTAATTTCTGGCATTTAACTCTTGTAGTACAGATCAGCAGAGTGCGCGATCATTTCATGTCATTTAACTCTAGCAGTACAGATCGGCAGAGTGCGCGATCATTTCATGATATTTGAATCTTGATGTACGAATCGGCAACAGTGTGCGCAATTCATTCTTGGCATTTAATTCTTGCAATACAGATCGGCAGAGTGCGCGATCATTTCATGACATTAGAATCTTGAGGTATGAATTAGCAACAGAGTGTTATTCAATGTTCATGGTATTCTTGAAACCCAGATCCAACAGAGTGTTATTCAATCTTCGTGGTATTCTTGAAACCTAGATCCAACGGAGTGTTATTCAATGATCATAGTATTCTAGAAACCCAGATTCCACAGAGTGTTATTCAATGTTCATGGTATTCTTAAAACCCAGATTCAACAGAGTGTTATTTAATGTTCATAGTATTCTTGAATCCCAGATTCAGCAGAGTGTTATTCAATCTTCAGGACATAAGATGTTATTCTAAAAACGCTCATATGGAAGTTTGCATAATCTTTCTTTATTTTCCAGATACCCAGAGCTAATAGGTTATGTTATAGAAAGCTCTTGATCATTCATGTTATCAGTATATAAATATTAGGAACAAAGTTTATGAAAGTCAATGTGCATAATCTTGTTATTGTGTTCTTAACTCTTGCTTCCACAGGTCTCCTTCCCCGCTGTTCTCAACCTTAAACCCCATCCCCCGCTTGGCCATTCTTTAACTCTGTGCTATAATAGCAATTAGAGGTAGAGTTTGGAGCTGCCAGGAGGTGGACATATTGGGAACAGGCGCAAACCCAGAGGATCCGGTCTCCCTGACAGAATAGTGAGCCCACAAATGTTTAATCCTCCTGGTTTGCGCTAGGTTCTCAGTATGGCCTCATGGGATGAGTTACTTCAGGTAGTTACGCAGCTCGAAATAGATGTAGTTGAATCTAAAAACATAGCAGCGAACCTAGCAGAAAGGGTGGATCAGCTACAAAACAGAGTGGGACAGATGGAGCAAAGTCCTTTGGGTGCGGGAGGGCTTAATCCTTCAACTAACATTTCACTCACAGTTCCCATACCCATTCCTTTGGCTCCCCCAGAAAGGTTTTCAGGTGATCCTCAGAAAGCACAAGCCTTTTTGACTCAAGTGGAATTGCATTTTACATGTCGACCAAACACCTTCCCTGATGCCCAATCCAGGGTGGCCTTCCTGCTATCCTATTTGACTGAAGACGCGGTCACCTGGGCAATCCCTCTTGTGCGTCAAGACAGTCCCCTGCTTTATAATTGGAGAAACTTTGTCCGGGAATTTGAAAGAGTGTTTGATCGAAGAACAGTTACTCTATCCGCAGACCGAGAACTGTTAGAATTGCGACAAGGCAATAAGGGCCTAGTTTCTTATTTGGCTAGCTTTAATCTGCTGATAGCACAAACATCCTGGCCTGATGAAAAGCAAGCAGCCATGTTCTACCAAGGACTCAAAGATGAGCTAAAAGACATTCTTGCTCAGATCGATCCTCAACCCACGGATTGTCAAGATCTGATAAATCTTGTTTTGAGACTAGACCATCATCTTGCAGAACGACAGGGACATGCAAAAAGACTAAGAAAAATTCCTAGCGTGTTCATGAGTACAGAGAATCACAATTTCAGAGAGAGAACAGTCATGAACCAATGGAAATTGGAACCATCAGGCGGCCTTTAACGAAAGATCTACGTAGAAACGACGGACAATGTCTGTACTGTGGTCGAAAGAGCCATTTTGTCAGAGAATGTCCCGTAAAGCCCAAAAGACAAACAAACCCCTACCAAGAAGGTTGTAGTAAATGCTTGGATCAAGCAGAAAAACTAGAACACCCAAGGTGTACAGAAGGGTTGCTCTTAGGCGTAACAGTGGAACCTTCACAAGATGGTAAATTTCTTTTACTCAAGTCAAGACATCTAAGGCTAGATCTAGAAGCACTGGTAAAACAAAAGACTTATCTAAAGAAAGCCATAGTAGAGTCTGGGGCTACTGGAAATGTTATCAATGCACAATTGATCCAAACATGGGGGATCCCATGTAAGAAGAAGAAAACACCAGAAATAGTACAAGTCGTAGATGGAAAATCTCTATCTGGAGGTCCAGTGACTCTGCAGACCTTTCCCTTGTCTGTGATCTGTAAAGGAGGAAATCAAGACACCAAACACAAAGAAAAAATAATCTTTGATGTCATTCATGCTCCTCAGTATGGGATCATCCTTGGAATGCTGTGGCTAAGCTATCATAAGCCTGGAATAAATTGGCAAGAAAGGAAAATCATGTTTTCTTCACTCCAGTGTAAAGAAAAATTTCTCCAGACATCAAGTGTCAGAGATCCTCGCAAATCCCACATAGCAATAGCCGCTCGAACAGATGTAACGCTGCCTTTGCAGTATTCATCATTCCTTGATGTTGTTGACAAAAAAGAAACCTTCTCCACCGCCCCAATCTTGACTCATCCAGATACTGACAGTCCATTCATAGCAGAAGCAGATGCTTCAGACATGACAATTGGGGCAGTGTTATCGCAACACAACAAAGTTAATTACCAAACGGACGATCTATCCAGACAAGACTCTACCATGTTAGCCACAATCCCGCCCCCACAAGATATCATTGCTCCAGACAAAGGTGGTCATTACAACAACCGACGTGCAGAAGACCACCAACACGCCGCCGTGGAATTCCGCCACAGCTATTATGACCCACATCTCGAAATCCGACAAAATTCAGACACCCACACAAGTCTGCCACACCAAAAGTCAGTGATAAACTGGCGAAAACAAAACCTCTACCGTCACGCCAACAGAAATACGCCCATGCTATCACGACCCACGAATCCACGCGGCGGTCTTTCAACCGCGGTATTCCATTGGCGGTACACACCGCCAAGCTCAAAATACACACACACACATACAAAACACCGCCATATTGGACAATTCGAAATACACACACCTGATACACATACACACACCACACCCACACACCCAATACAATATAAAACACACACCCACATCACCCACAAACCCCTACTACCAAAATTTCTGAAAGAAGGCCAGAGAGAGACACCACCATCCACAAACTAGCAGCCAAAGGCACTCAAGACCATCACCCACACAACTTCCACGCACAAAACACCACACACCACTTCATATCACCACACTTATCACCACACACACCACCCCACACATCACCCACACCACCCCATGGCACGGCAAAGACACCCCAGGTTCTTGGAGGAGGAGCTCAGGGTCATGGTGGAGGAAATCGTCCGGGTAGAGCCACAGCTATTCGGATCACAGGTGCAGCACACCTCCATAGCTAGGAAGATGGAGCTATGGCGAAGAATAGTCGACAGGGTCAACGCAGTGGGACAGCACCCAAGAAATCGGGACGACATCAGGAAGAGGTGGAACGACCTACAGGGGAAGGTGCGTTCCGTGGTCTCAAGACGCCACCTGGCGGTACAGCGGACTGGCGGCGGACCCCCACCTCCTCCCCCACAACAAACAACATGGGAGGAGCAGGTCTTGGCGATTCTGCATCCTGAGGGCCTCTCAGGAGTCGGTGGAGGAATGGACTCTGGTAAGTCAAACCATTAACTATCATATCCCCCACCCTACCTGCATGCTATCACAGACCCCCACCCTCGCCCCCTCCCCTATCACTCCAACTCCTCACAAATGTACTAATAACACAAACCACACATCCCAACACCCAGTCCTGCATGACACAACAAAGCATGGACACCCATCACTAAAGCATGCCCACTGCACATACTCATAACACCCCCCTCAACCATCATCACACAAGCACCCACACAGGAATGCTAGCACTGGGGTACACGGTCACCCACCCATTGCACACCATGACACACACAGATGCAATAATCATGCTTTTACACCCCTGCAGGTCCACTACCCAACGTCACCAGACAGGAGGGTCCAGACATCTCCACCCCACCCACAGAAGAGGCCCACAGTGATGACAGCAGCTCTGTCCAACTGGATCCAGATGACCAGTCCGGACCATTGTGGGCCTCGGGACAGTCGGTTCCCCTCACACAGGCACAGCCCACCACAGACCATCCACCCTCTGGTAACACCAGCACAGCACCCACCCAGCGGGCCCATACCTCCGTCCCCAGGACAGGTCAATCAGCTGTGTGGCCACCACTACAGGGAACCCAGGATAACCCACCACCCCAATAACAACAGGGACCTGGGGGCAGTGGCAGTGGGCACATGGTCCAGGAGACAGAGGCACAGGAACACAGGGGAACTGGGAGGGCTGCTGTGCGACAGGGGGCAGAGAGGCCAAGGGAACCCACTCTCCACGAGGCCCTCTCCTCCATCATGGAGCATACCACCACTCCCAGGAGACGATGGCAACGGTCCTGGCCTAGTTTCAGGAGACCCAGCGCATGCAGGAGGAACAGTATTTGGGGTTCAGGGAGGAACTCAGAACCATCAGCTCTGCCCTGGCACCATCGTAGGGGTGCTGAAGGAAATACTTAACACCAGGAGGGACACTGTGGCACTACAAGGGGCCCCTGACACTAGCATGGATGATGAACTGCCCACCACCTCCGCCGGCACTAGTGGACAGGAGGCACCGCCACAGGACCACCACACCAGCATCCCCCCCCCCTGCAGACGGAGAACCACCCCGCAAGCGGTCCCTGAGATCCAGGAACAAGACAGAGCACGATGCCAAGACCCCCGCCAAGAAATGAGACCACCCTGATTGTCAAACCACTGTCCCACTTTGTAACCCTGTTTATATTGGAACTGCCCCAGCTCCACTTCCTATGCCCATATGGGCAATGCACCTGTGAGACTAATGGACTGGACTCTGCCATGGACATTCCTCCACCAGACCCCCTCACCATTTTACAACCCCCTCCAATATTGAGCACTTCAATAAACACCCTTGAAGCACAAAACAATCTGGAGTCAGTCTGTGATTTCGAAATTGTGTATTAGCAATGACAGTGACAAAATGCTTTTTCAAACGTAATGTCAACATACCTATGTCACACATCTCAAGTCCATGAGGAATCTAAGCAGATGACACACGTTGGAAACCACACGTGTGAAACCGTAAGGGAAAATGACAACTCAGTGACCATACACTGGTTGAAATCGACAGAATGGATAGAGGTAGAAGTGTTAAAGTACTTGTAGTAGGCAGGAATGTTTTCTCACCTGTGTGTCACTGGAAATATTGCTGGATGACTGAGGGCCTGTTGTCAATGTCTTTTTCCTCTGCTTCCTCCTCATCACTGTCCACAGGCTCCACAGCTGCCACAACACCGCCATCTGGACCATCCCCCTCAGAAAAGGCACCTGTCGTCGCAAAGCCAAGTTGTGAAGCATACAGCAGGCCACGATGATTTGGCACACCTTCTTTGGTGAGTAGAATAGGGAACCACCTGTCATATGGAGGCACCTGAACCTGGCCTTCAGGAGGCCGAAGGTGCGTTCGATCACCCTCCTAGTCCGCCCATGGGCCTCATTGTAGCGTTCCTCTGCCCTGGTCCTGGGATTCCTCACTGGGGTCAGTAGCCATGACAGGTTGGGGTAACCAGAGTCCCCTAATAGCCACACCCGGTGCCTCTGGAGGTGACCCATCACATAAGGGATGCTGCTATTCCGCAGGATGTAGGCGTCATGCACAGAGCCAGGGAACATAGCATTTACCTGGGAGATGTACTGGTCTGCCAAACATACCATCTGTACATTCATGGAATGATAACTCTTCCGGTTCCTGTACACCTGTTCACTCCTGTGGGGGGGGACCAAAGGTACATGGGTCTCATCAATGGCACCTATGATGTTGGGGATATGTCCCATGGCATAGAAGTCACCTTTCACTGTAGGCAAGTCCTCCACCTGAGGGAAAACAATATAGCTCCGCATGTGTTTCAGAAGGGCAGACAACACTCTGGACAACACGTTGGAAAACATAGGCTGTGACATCCCTGATGCCATGGCCACTTTTGTTTGAAATTACCCACTTGCAAGGAAATGGAGCACTGATAGCACCTGCACTTTAGGGGGGATTCCTGTGGGGTGGCGGATTGCTGACATCAGGTCAGGCTCCAACTGGGTACACAGTTCCTGGATTGTGGCACGGTCAAACCTGTAGATGATGATCAAACTTCTTTCCTCCATTGTCGACAGGTCCACCAGCGGTTGGTACACCGGAGGATACCGCCTATGAAGGACATCAGCGACCACAGAGTCAAACAACTCAGAGGTATGTACCCACAGTCTACACAGAACACCATTCATACACAAAATGTGGCCTGTATTTGTGTTGTGAGACAAGGCCTAGGTATGTGTGACGCAGTTGGTAACTAGGCCATGTGGGCCCCTGAAATGGCGGCTGCCTGACCTCTAAACTGGGACAATGGGATGTGAGGTAAATGCGCTGGCGTTGTACACCGTTGCGGTAGGCGGTCAAAGACCGCGGCGCAATGCTGCATTGGTTAACATTGGACACTATGGGTCCCAGGAGCCAATGACGATGTATGCCGGCGGTGATGGTTCGCACCGCTGCGGACGTGACCGCCGCGTACGTGACCGCCAATTTCTAGCTGTTGAATCACTCGATACCTGATCTTCGACAGGAGAGGACCTACACTGCAAGTGCTGCTGTGACCTCGGGCTGGAAGAGACAATGGCTCGTGCGTCTGGGGAAAGGGCCCCTGCCTTCACTGCAGAGGACTTGGAGAAGCTCGTCAACGGGGTCCTCCCCCAGTACACGCTACTCTATGGTCCTCCAGACCAACAGGTAAGTACACAGGGAGCATGTTGTATGGGCTATGCCTGTGTGGAGAGGGCTGGTTGTAAGAAGGAAGGGGGCACAGTTCTCCGTGCATGAAGGACTGTGAATGCATGTGCCACATGGCAAGGGTAGGGATGTGGGCCACTCACTTTGATGGTGCAGTTGGTAATGACTTCTCTTCTTCCCCTGTACATGTCATGTAGGTCAACGCCCACCAGAAAAAGGATATTTGGCGTGCCATCGCCAAGGACGTCCGGACCCTGGGGGTCCACCACAGACGGAGCACCCACTGCCGTAAAAGATGGGAGGACATTCACCGCTGGAGCAAGAAAACGGCGGAGGCTCAGCTGGGGATGGCCTCCCAACGTGGGAGGGGTGCCAGTCGAACCATGACCCCCCTGATGTTCAGGATCCTGGCGGTGGCCTACCCTGAGTTGGATGGGCGCTTGAGGGCATCACAGCAAACACAAGGGGCTGAGTACACTATCATTCAGCGGACTTTGCGCGCAGTGAAGGTGTCTACTTGGGGGAGGAGGGCTGTGGGTTTCCCTAGGCCAGGGCGAGTTCCATAGGCAAGGCCCCTCCTTAAGGCAGGCCATGTGGCACCCCACCCCACCTCTGTAGAGTGACAAGTACAGGTATTCATGCCCCTGTGTCATCTATGTGTGCAGATGTCGTCCATAACCTTGTAGGCCATTTCCCAGGAATTGCATCTGTAGAGCCCAACAGTGCGACGTAGTGCAGGGGGCTGCTGTGTCTGTATTGTCCGCCAATGGTAGCGGTAAGCCATGCACTCAACCTGTCTTTCTTCTGTCATCCCCCCCCTTTTTGTGGTCTCCCTGTTCTTGTGTGCATTAGCATCATCAGGCGGAGGTACAGTGGCACCGGAGCACGAGGGAGCTGCATCCCACATGGCCATGGAGGGCCACACTACGGACTCAGAATACACCAGTGGGACGGAGGGCGAGGGGAGCACCACAGCGGTAACAGGATCTGCAACCAGCGACACGGACTCATCCTCCGATGGGAGCTCCCTTGTTGTGGCGGCAACATCTGTGCCCCCCACTTCTACAGGTACAGCCGCCATCCCCCCTACCAGCTCCGCCCTCCCAGCAGCCCCTCAGCCTTCGCCCCGTGCCCGCTCACCCAGGAGGGTGGGCATCACCTTCGCCACAGGCACCTCAGCCCCTGCCCCTGTCACCTCTGCTGCCCTCAGTGAGGAGGCCATTGACCTCCTCAGGTCCCTCACTGTTGGGCAGTCTACCATTTTGAATGCCATCCAGGGTGTAGAAAGGGAGTTGCAACACACAAATGCATTCCTGGAGGGCTTTCATTCTGGTCAGGCTGCCCTTCATCGAACCCGTCAAACTCTGGCCTCAGGACTGATGGCAGCCATTGTCACTGTGTCTAGCCTCCCCCCTCCACCTTCCTTCACCCAGACCCAATCCCCTGTACCTCTACCTATCCCAAGCACACCATCAGACCAGCCTGCACACACCTCAACACACAAGGGAAGGTCAGGCAAACATAAGCACCACACATCCCACAGGCACTCATGCAAGCATCACACACATACAGACACACCAACATCCACTGCCTCCACTGTGTCCCCCTCCTCCTCGTCTCCCTCCTCCATCCCAGTCTCGTCTACACTGACACCTGCATGCACTACCACTACAGCCACTATGCCCGCACCAGCACACCCACCACCACACCCCGCTCACGTGCACTCACCACCCCCACTACCATTTCCACGTCCCCTGTGTCCTCTCCCAGTGTGTCTGTGACGCCCCCCTCCGAAGATACACAAACGCAGGCACGCACCCACCCAACAGCCATCCACTTCACGACAGCCTCCAGCCCATGCACCTGCACCAAAATCCACAAAAGTTACACCTCCTACAACCACCACCTCTTTTTTTTCCACTCCCAAACCCCCTCCAGCTACCCGTCCCAGTGTCTCCCAAAAACTTTTCCTGTCCACCCTTAACCTATTTCACACGACCCCCCAGTCCAACTCATAGGTCCCGTACTAGCACCTCAGCAAAATAATCTCCGGGACCAGTGGTGCCTGTTGTTACAGGTATGTGGAGTGCACCGGCCAACAGGCCAGCCAGTGTGGCACGGAGCCACAGCACAGCCAGTCCCCCCTTGTGAAGCACCAGAAGTTGGACAGTGCCCGGCGGGAGAGAGGGAAAACTCCAGCCAGCCCAGCCGCTCACAGGGGTCCCGGGGGGAGTGTCGACTCAGCTGTGACTCCTCCCAAGGTGGGGAAGGGGCAGAAGAAATCTCCAAAGTCTGGGAGGAGCAACAAGGTGGAGAAGACCGCATCATCCCCGCTGCCCAGGAGGCCTCCACCAGCCCCATCGTCACTTCCCAGGAGGCCACCGCCAGCCTCATCATCACTGCCCAGGAGGCCACCGCCATCGTCACTGCCCAGGAGGCCACCGGCAGCCCCATCGTCACTGCCCAGGAGGCCACCACCAGCCCCATCGTCACTGCCCAGGAGGCCTCCGCCAGCCCCATCGTCACTGCCCAGGAGGCCACCGCCAGAGTCCCTGCCCAGGAGGCCACCGCCAGCCCCATCGTCACTGCCCAGGAGGCCTCCGCCAGCCCCATCGTCACAGCCCAGGAGGCCACCGCCAGAGTCACTGCCCAGGAGGCCACCGCCAGCCCCATCGTCACTGCCCAGGAGGCCTCCGCCAGCCCCATCGTCACTGCACAGGAGGCCTCCGCCAGCCCCGTCGTCACTGCCCAGGAGGCCACCGCCAGAGTCACTGCCCAGGAGCCCACCGCCAGCCCCATCGTCACTGCCCAGGAGGCCACCGCCAGAGTCACTGCCCAGGAGGCCACCGCCATCCACAGCCCAGCTGGCCAGGAGGGCCCCGCAAGCCACAGCCCAGCTGACCCATGAAGGACCGCCAGCCACAGCCCTGCTGAGCAATGAAGGACCGCCTTGGCAGGGACCGCTGAACAGGGCAAAGACCGCCATGGAAAGCACTGCTGAACATGTCTGACACTGGCACCTCAAGCACCGCTGAACATGCCAAGGACCGCTGAACAGGGCAAAGACCGCTATGGCAAGGACCGCTGAACAGGGAAAAGACCGCCATGGAAAGCACCTCTGAACAGGTCTGACACTGGCAACTCAAGCACCGCTGAACAGGCCAAGGACCGCTGAACAGGGCAAAGACCGCCATGGCAAGGACCGCTGAGCAGGGCAAAGACCGCCATGGAAAGCACCGCTAGCCCAGTAGCGGCAGGGGCAGTGACACAACTGGGACCGTCACGGGGTGTGTGCTGCACTCTGGGCACCAGTCTCCCTCCAGAACCAGTGGAGACATGCATCCACTCCGTCTGTCCTGCACAGGATGAAGCACTCTGGGCACCAGTCTCCCTCCAGAACCAGTGGAGAACAGCATCCACTCTGTCTGCCCTGCACAGGATGAAGCACTCTGGGCACCAGTCCCCCTCCAGAACCAGTGGAGACATGCATCCACTTAAGAGACTGTGGCTTTGCACTCCCCAGGATGGTACAGTGGGCAACCCACCCACTGTAGAGACTTGAGAGACTGTGGCTTTGCACTCCCCAGGATGGTACAGTGGGCAACCCACCCACTGTAGAGACTTGAGAGACTGTGGCTTTGCACTCCCCAGGATTGAACAGTGGGCAACCCACCCACTGTAGAGACTTGAGAGACTCTGGCTTTGCACTCCCCAGGATGGTACAGTGGGCAACCCACCCACTGTAGAGACTTGAGAGACTGTGGCTTTGCACTCCCCAGGATTGAACAGTGGGCAACCCACCCACTGTAGAGACTTGAGAGACTGTTGCTTTGCACTCCCAGGATTGAACAGTGGGCAATGCACCCACTGTAGAGATTTGAGAGACTGTGGCTTTGCACTCCCCAGGATGGTACAGTGGGCAACCCACCCACTGTAGAGACTTGAGAGACTATGGCTTTGCACTCCCCAGGATTGAACAGTGGGCAACCCACCCACTGTAGAGACTTGAGAGACTGTGGCTTTGCACTCCCCAGGATGGTACAGTGGGCAACCCACCCACTGTAGAGACTTGAGAGACTGTGGCTTTGCACTCCCCAGGATTGAACAGTGGGCAACCCACCCACTGTAGAGACTTGAGAGACTGTGGCTTTGCACTCCCCAGGATTGAACAGTGGGCAAGGCACCCACTGTAGAGACTTGAGAAACTGTGGCTTTGCACTCCCCAGGATACATCAATGGGCATGGAGCCCCCTCGTGGATCTGGCGTGGTGCACTCATCCGGCTGAGGTGCCCCCCTTTCCCTTCCCCCTGAGGTGCCTGTTGTATTTCGATCTGATGCCCCTGCAGTGTTCTCTCCGTTTGGATCGGGTATCTTGTGTGGGCCTCGCCCATGCATTTTGGGCCCAGTGGTCCACGGACTATGAATGGTGCAATACCTGCACTATTAATCGTGGTGTATATTTTGTTTATTGTGTATATATATATGTATATATTTGCTTACTGTATTTTGATATATTACAATGGTTCCACTCATTTCCTTTTGTCTTTGCATTCTTCCGGGGGGGTTAGGGGGTGTTACTGTAATGTATAGATATGCATTGGTGTGTGTGTTGTAGTGGGTGAGGGTCGGGGTGGGGGTTGGGGTGTTGAGTGTGTGTGTCCCTGTGTTTTTGCCTCCCCCCTCCCCTATGTCGTAGGTGCAGTACTCACCGTGGTCTTTGCCGCCGGCATTGATGATCCTCGTAGAGGAGCAGGAAGATTAACGCTGGCAGAATATGAAGTTCCGGCTCCATGGTGCCCTCCTTCCTCGTGGAGTGTGTAGAGGTGAGCGTTTTCCCTTTGAAATGGCTGTTTCCGCCGTATTTTTATCTGCGGTGAATCCACCCCGGAAAAGGTGGCGGATTGGTAGGTTGTGATACTGTGGGCGGTACATTGTCTTCCGTCTGTCTGTTGGCGGTGACCGCTGTGCTGTTTGTTTATACGTACCGCTGTGGCGGTCGGAGTGTTAAAGTGGCTGTCTTTGTTGGCGGTTTCTGCCACGGTCATAATTGCACATTTTTTACCGCCGGCCTGTTGGCGGTCTTACCGCTGCTTTAACACCGTCCGCCCGGGTTGTAATGACCACCAAAATCCATGTATCATCAAAACAGAAGACTTTTTTTAAAGAAATTCGTAATTCTTTCACCATTGAAAAAAGGCAGAAAGGGGCTCAAGCAGATCCCAAAAGATCAATTAAACAAGGCCTATCTTTTCATTATGTATGTTTATTTGTTCCAACTACCAAGCTGCGCCAATTAGTGTTTCATTGGTTGCACGTTATACCTACAACAGGTCATCCAGGTATTCCTAAGACTCCTGAACTAATACAACAATAATTTTGGTGGCCTACTTTGACAAAAGACGCCAAGCAAATGGTGGCTAACTGCGAAGTTTGTGCTCGCATCAAGACAAGTCATTGAAAACCAAAAGGGCTGTTACATCCTCTCCCAACTCCACTCCGACCTTGGGAACACATATCATTAGACTTTATTACAGGACTGCCAGCTGTTCAACTTCACTCAGTAATCCTTGTGGTGGTAGATAGTCTCACTAAATATGTACATTTCATTGCTTTCAAGAAATTGCCTACATCCAGTGAATTGGCAACAATACATTTAAATCGAGTGGTCCGTTATCATGGATTACCAAAAGTGATTCTGTCCGATCGAGGGTCACAATTTGCCTCTAACTTCTTGAAAACATTGAGCAAGACGCTATAAGTTACATCTACACTATCTACCAGTCAGCATCCTCAAACGGATGACCACACTAAGAAACTAAATCAAACATTGAAGCAATATCTGCATGCTTACGCTGAGAAAGCACTTCATTCTTGGAAATCAATGTTTTGTTTAGCTGAACTGGCTTACAATAACTCGTATCATACTTCCACTGGTGCAACACCCTTTTTTGGTCTATTTGGCTACCATCCTTCTACTTTGCCAATCAAAATTCCACAAAAAAGCTCACTTACACCAGCGCTGTAAGGAACAATACAACAACTCCATCAAACCCAGAAACAAATCCAACAACACCTAGATAAAGCAAAACAAATGTATACAAAATATTATGACAAAAAACATTGTAAATGACTACAATAAAAGCCAGGAGACAGAGTGTGGCTTTCCATACGCCATATTGATTTCAATAAAAAAACATCTGTTTAATCCCAAATACATAGGTCCTTACACAATCATTTAGCAGATCAATCCAGTAACCTATAAGCTGCAGTTACCAAAATCACTGCGTATTCATCCAGTATTTCATACTTCTCTCCTGAAAAGAGCAATCCAAAAAAATAAAACTTGCTCTCAACTGGCTCCAGTTCTAGTACTGGGAGAATTGGAATACAAAGTAAAACAGGTTCTGGATTCAAAACCTAGAGGTCGTAATCTCTAGTATCTAATATCTTGGAAAGGTTATGGTCTAGAAGACAACTCATCGGTCGCTGCATCTGACATTCATGCTCCACGACTAGTGCGATGTTTTCATCGCTTAAACCCAGACAAACCAGGCCCTAGAGCGCGTTCAGGAGGGGGGAGTACTATCAACATCAGGACAGTGCATGCTCTACGGGCAAAGTAATGCAATAAACCAACTCTGATGAAATTTATTAATTCATGCATTATGTGTTAATGCAGTATGTTAACCTTTTGCATTGCAGAGATTCATGTTGAAACATCATTAATGCTGTTTGCAATGTATTGCTCATGTTCAAGGCTTTGCTGCAGTATTACAGGGTGTGGTTAGGGTGTGTTCCCTATTCTAAGCCTTTCTAGAATCCCTTCCTCCAGCCTGGCTGGGTGTGGCACGTGGGCGGGGCCTGGGTCTATTCAAGGGAGCCAGCCCAGCTCCACGTGCTCACTATTCAGAGGTCCCGGTGCAGAGCAGCAGCATTTTCCTGAGCTCCTGTTCCGAAGGCCTACCCAGGATTTCCAGGCCCTGTCTTCATTTCCTTGGTAATCTTCAAGCAGGGTGGTAAGGTGGAGGTCGGGTTAGGCCCATGACTCCGTTTTCAGAAATACACGAGTTTTGGGCCTTTTAGTTACATTGCGTGTGCAATGGTTTTCTTGGCATTTAACTCTTGCAGTTCGGATCGGCAGTGTGCGCAATCGTATCTTGGCATTTAAACCTTGATGGTTGAATCAGCAACAGAGTGCTCGATTCATTCTTGGCATTTAACTCTTGCAGTTCGTATCGGCAGTGTGCGCGATCGTATCTTGGCATTTAAACCTTTATGGTTGAATCAGCAACAGAGTGCACAATTCATTCTTGGAATTTAACAATCACAGTTTGGTCCGGCAGTGTGCGCGATCGTATCCTGGCATTAAAACCTTGATGTTCGAATCGGCAACAGGGTGCACAATTAATTTCTGGCATTTAACTCTTGTAGTACAGATCGGCATAGTGCGCGATCATTTCATGTCATTTAACTCTAGCAGTACAGATCGGCAGAGTGCACGATCATTTCATGACATTTGAATCTTGATGTACGAATCGGCAACAGTGTGCGCAATTCATTCTTGGTATTTAATTCTTGCAGTACAGATCGGCAGAATGCGCGATCATTTCATGACATTAGAATCTTGAGGTATGAATTAGCAACAGAGTGTTATTCAATGTTCATGGTATTCTTGAAACCCAGATTCAACAGAGTGTTATTCAATGTTCATGGTATTCTTGAAACCCAGATTCAACAGAGTATTATTCAATGTTCACGGTATTCTTGAAACCCAGATCCAACAGAGTGTTATTCAATGTTCACGGTATTCTTGAAACCCAGATCCAACAGAGTGTTATTCAATGTTCACGGTGTTCTTGAAACCCAGATCCAACAGAGTGTTATTCAATGTTCACGGTGTTCTTGAAACCCAGATCCAACAGAGTGTTATTCAATGTTCACGGTATTCTTGAAACCCAGATCCAACAGAGTGTTATTCAATGTTCACGGTATTCTTGAAACCCAGATTCAACAGAGTGTTATTCAATGATCATAGTATTCTAGAAACCCAGATTCCACAGAGTGTTATTCAATGTTCATGGTATTCTTAAAACCCAGATTCAACAGAGTGTTATTTAATGTTCATAGTATTCTTGAATCCCAGATTCAGCACAGTGTTATTCAATGTTCAGGACATAAGATGTTATTCTAAAAACGCTCATATGGAAGTTTGCATAATCCTTCTTTATTTTCCAGATACCCAGAGCTAATAGGTTATGTTATAGAGAAGCTCTTGATCATTCATGTTATCAGTATATAAATATTAGGAACAAAGTTTATGAAAGTCAATAAGCATAATCTTGTTATTGTGTTCTTAATTCTTGCTTCCACAGGTCTCCTTCCCGCTGTTCCCAACATAAAACCCCATCCCCCGCTTGGCCATTCTTTAACTCTGTGCTATAATAGCAAGTAGAGTTTGGAGCTGCCAGGAGGTGGACATATTGGGAACAGGCGCAAACTCCGAGGATCCGGTCTCCCTGACACCAATCAGGATCAAAAACTCAAATTGGAATCAAATTATTTATTTTTGATTTTAGTGTAGTACAAAATCACTATATGATATTGCACAAACACAAATCCAGATCTTACCACTGAACACCAAAGCTGGAAATTGGGTTACTGGTGAAGGGGGTTGCCTCTACTCAAGCAGGAATCACAATCATTGTCAGGGTAAAACACAAGCAAACATCAAATTAACCTGTGGCTATCACTGAGGAAGCTTGACACAAAAACAGTCAAGGTTAACTTAGAGGTAATGTGCAAAGTAGGTATGCAGTACTTCAAATAATAAAGCAAAAACACAACACAAGAACATTTCCATACCAAATTTTAAAAATATAGTCACATTTCATAGATTATTTGACACTAAAACAGAAAGATCCAGTCAATAAAACAGGGAGATATGCAAGTTTAAAGATTTCAGTTAAGTAACGAACCTAAAAGCACAAAGTTGCTAACTCATGGTTATCTGGTCATGGGAGACCGGGTGATAATCACAAGTTCAGCCAACTGCAATGGAGCACGAGACAGGTAGAGTGACCAGGTTAGTCCCACAGAAAGAGAAACCTTCTATGTCCAGTGTGAAGATTTCCGCTTGCAGTGGAGAGTGCAATGAGGAGCAGGGAGAGCATCGCGGATGGTCACTGATGGAGCATGAAGAGCAGGCTGGGAGTCCTGGACGGTCACTGCTGTAGTGCAAAGATCCTGTCAGGTGTCACAGATGGTTGAGCTGGAGCTTCTTGTTGGTGGTCACCGCAAGCTGTTGATGCTGGATCACTAACTTTAAAACTTGCGCTGCCAAGTGTTGTTGGTGGTCTGTGTGGCGTAAAGAGTCAGGTTCGCCGTAAGTATTCATTGGCGATCGGCATGGGCAACAAGATCTTAGTGCAAATAGGCCTGTTTACATTTGCAAAGAAACCAAAACTTCAACAGAGCTCATCTAAGGCCACCTCAGGGGATTAGAACCGGAGGGGCACCACTTGAGGTCAGGAACTCACTCCAGCAGAGGCCAGCAGGGCTCAGGCAGGTCCAGTAGCAGGTCGAGGGAGTAGGCCAACTGGGTAGTTGCAGGGAGTCTTGGAGATTTTTGTGCCTGTAGATCAAAACAGGATGTCAGCCAACTGACCCTTGGAGTTACTTCAGCCTTGCCTGGGCTTTCTTTTCAGCTATCAGGGCAGCAGACATCAGAGCAGCAGAGTAGTAGGGTATCTGAGTGACAGTCCCTCTGTCAGCAGAGCAGTCCTTCTTCTGTAGTGTCCACAGGTTCAGATGTGCAATGAAGGGTTGGGTCTAAGGGTCCAATATGTATACCTGGGGCCAACTTTGATGTAGGAGAAGGTTCTGGAGGGTCCACCCCAGAGGTGTTTTGAATTTTCTGCCTGCCTGCCCTGGCCACGGTGTGTCTTGTGTCACAAAGACCAGTGTCAAACCCTTTGTGACACTGCTCATGCTGTGCATTTGTGATATGCAAATGTGGTAGGTGACAGCTTCTTCCCATCATCAAGTCAAAGGTAACCTATCCTGCTACTGCCTATTCCCCTTTGTCTTACTGCCTGGGAGGAATACACAAAGACCAACTGCTAGCTATACCTATTCATGTGACCCAGGGTACAGGTTGCAGGTGTTGTGAGTCACCCACCTGAACTCCAGGTGAGTCTGATCCCAATGAAAACTGACTGGACAGCAATGAAGGACACACTGCACCCCTAGGAGTTTCCAAGGGGAGGGGGGGTTGGGTTGAGAGAGAAAGAGAAATATACCAGGAATTCTATTCAGATTTCCCCACTCTTGGCACTGCTGGGCTTAAGGATATCTGGATTCTGGTTATGGATTCAGGATACTAGCAAACAAGATTATTCAGATACAAGGGCCTGGACTCAGATTTGCCTGTAATTAAACCATACTTTAAAACAGGAAACACTAAACAGGTCTTAGGCATTAACTAATGTCAAATCAACATACCAATAATTCACACTAGAAACACTCCCCAGTGTGTTTCAAGAATTATCAAGGAGTTATCAAGAACTGGAATTATCATGTACAAGGATTTCATGCAGAGAAAATAACTGGGTTAATCACACCAAAACCACTTTAACCCCTTCTGTGCTGTGGACGTAATGGTTATGTCCAACGGCACAGTGCTCATGTGCCTAGGACGTAACCAAAACATCCTGGGCACTGAGCTCAGAGGAAGCAGTGGGCTTCCCTCCCACCCCCCAAGGCAGGGATGGAAGGGGAAGCCCTTCGTCTTCCACCCCTGCCCCTCTACCCCCCGTAATGAAGTCGGCGTGCGATCACGCGCTGACATCATTACAGGGTGCCGGTTGCACTGGAAGCCATTTGCTTTCAGTGCGATCGAGGGAGAAAGAGGTAATTTTCTCCTCCGGCAGGTGAGGGGTTGCAAACAAAGAGGCACCTGGGGAAAGGAGGAAAGGGTTTTCCTTTCCCCCGAATTCTCTTTGAGCATTCCTGCTGCCCGATTGCATTGTGATCGGGCAGCAGGAATGCCCACTAGACGCCAGGGATTTTTTTTTTGTTTATTTCTCCTGTGTTTTGTGTCGGGGAGCGGCCCCTTGGGCAAGAGTCACTCCCATTTGGGGGGCATGTTTGTTGTGGCCATTTCTGCCTCCCTTGGGGGCAGATCGGCCTATTATTTTTAGGCTGATCTGCCCCCAAGGGGGGCAGAAACCACTAGACGCCAGGGATTTTTTTGTTTTGTTTATAATGCATGATTTTGGTGCACGGGAGCAGCCCCTTGGGCAAGGGTCGCTCCCATTTTGGGAGATTGTTACCTGTGGCCATATATGCACCCCTTGGGTGTGGATCAGCCTATTATTTTTAGGCTGATCTGCCCCCCAAGGAAGGCAGAAACCACTAGAACACCAGGGATTTTCGTCAAAATGTTTTTTTTATGCGGGGCGCCCCCTTGGGAAAGGGGTGCCCCTCAATGGGGGCATTGAACTGTTGCCCATTTCACCCTCCCTTGGGGGCAGATCAGCCTATTATTTTTAGGCTGATCTGCCCCTTGGGGGGGGGGGCAGAAACCACTTAGACACAAGGGATAGTGTGTGTGTGTTAGTGGATGGGGGGGCGGCCCCTTGGGCAAGGGTTCCCCCCCCCTTTGGGGGCACATGAACCAAGGCCATTTCTGCTCCCCTTAGGGGCAGATCGGCTTATTATTTTTAGGCTGATCTACCCCCAAGGGGGCAGAAACCACTAGAACGCCAGGGATTTTTTAAATATGTTTATTTATGTGGGGAGGTATCCCCTTGGGCAAGGGTGCACCCCCCAAGGGGGGCATTGAACTGTTGGCCATTTCTGCCTCCCTTGGGTGCAGATGGGCCTATTTTTCTGTTAGGCCCATTGCCCCCCAGGGGGGAAGAAGCCACTTAGGCACCAGGGATAGTATGTGTGTGTGTTTTTTTGTTTGGGGGTGGCCCCTTGGGCAAGGGTCACTTCCCATGGGGACACACTGCTAAAGGTATTTTCTGCCCTCCTTGGGGTAGATAGGCATATTTTTTAGTAGGCCCATCTGCCCTATGGCAGAATCCACTTAGGCACCAATTTCTAAATGCTTGTTGGTGGGGTGTTTGTCATCTGACGACGTGTTTGCATTTGTGATAAAAAAATGTTCTCCTTTTTGTTCTGGTTCAAAGCTTTTGCTTTCTTTGCTGTGGCACCTTGCGGTTTTGGCGGTGGTTGACCTGCGGTTTGCATAGTTGCATGTTTTAGGTAAGGAAAAACTATTTACTCCAAAGGAGTATTGTTGCCATGCATGAATGACATGTTTGTAGATGGTGTACTAAATGCAGAATTGTGTGTGAAATTGTCCTTAGATTTGTGCACAATGATATTTGTGTTGTCTTATTTCTAATTTGCTTTTCTTTCTTTCTTTTTAGTGATTTGGTGATTGCTGTGCCTGTGCAGAGTAGTTGCTGGTAAGTCAAGCTTTTTCAGGCAAGTGAGTGGTATATTTTTTGACTTTATAACTCTTACTGATAAAGGTACACTTTATTATTTATCTTACACAGTGCTGGTTTTTGGTGGTGCATTTGTCTGGTTAAGTTTCGTAGGAAAGATCATCGCTAGCCGCAGGATGACCACTCAGCAGGTGGTTGGTATGCTTTTTGAGTCATTGTCTGATCATGATTATGAGACGGACTCTGCATCTGAGGCAGAGAAGGAAGTGAGAGATTCTGGCAGTGAAGCTTCTGTCGGAGAGGAATCTTCTGATGAGGAAGCCACACTCAGTGCAGATGAAGGGCCTGTTTTATAGGAGGACACTGATGTGCCATTAGTGCAGCAACCTGGGGCTGAAAGGTTTCCGTTAGAAGACCTGAACTCTGGGTTGCCCCAAACATGGAGCAGCAAGAGTTGCCTGCCTTTACTAGTCTCCCGGGTGTAGAGTCAATACAGATAACTTTTTGCCTGTCAATTTCTTTTAGTTTTTTGTGTTTTTGGAAGAGATTGTTGAGCAGACTAATTTGAATGCAGAGCAGCATTTGAGGGACAACGCTGCTAGACTTAGGCCACACTCTAGAGCTACCCAGTGGATTCCCACAAATTTGGAGGAGATGAAAAGGTTTTTGGGTTTGACTCTCTTGATGGGGTTGATAAGGAATCCGTCACTGGCTTCTTATTGGTCTACTAGTCCCTTGATAGCAACAGCTATATATTTCCTGCAACCATGAGTCGTAATTGGTATTTGCTTCTTCTTAGGATGCTGCATTTTGTTGACAATGCATTAGCCTTGCCACAGGATCACCCTGATTCTGACGGTCTTTTTAAGATTAGGCCTGTACTTGATCATTTTGTAGATCGGTTTTCAGAGGTCTATGTTCCAGGCAAATAAGTAGCTGTGGACGAGTCTTTGGTCCTCTTCAAGGGTCGTTTGGTTTTTAGGTAGTACATTCCTAGCAAGATGGCACGATATGGAATTAAATTGTATATGCTGTCTGAAAGTAGTATAGGATATGTGTATAGTTTCTGTGTCTACACTGGTAGGGATTCCAGTGTTGACCCCCTTGGTTGTCCTCCCACTTTTGGAGTTACTGAGAAAATTGTGTGGGAACTTGGTAAACGACTGTTCAACAAAGGTCATCATTTGTATCTAGATAACTTTTACACTGGAGTGCAGTTGTTCAAGTAATTGTTTAGAGTGGACACTGTTGCTTGTGGCACAATTTGTTGTAACCGGAAAGGCTATTCAAGGGAGCTTGTCTGTAAAAAACTTGAGAGGGGACAGTGCAGTGCCTTGTGGAATGATGAGCTGCTAGCTTTGAAATTTTCAGACAAGAGGGATGTCTACATGCTAAGTACCATCAATAATGAGAGTACTTCCCCCGTGACTGTTTGCTGAAGTGGGCAAACCTGTGTGCCTTTAGGATTATAATAAGCACATGGGAGGTGTAGATAGAGTTGATCAGACTTTGGAACCTTATACTGCTATTCTTAAGTCTTACGTTTGGTATAAGAAGTTAGCAATTCACCTCTTCCACTTAGCAACTTTTAATGCTTTTATTGTGTTTAAGGATAGGTCTCCAGAGTCAAAGATGACATTTGTGAAATTTAAGGAGTCAGTGATAGAAAGCCTTATTGTGGTGGAACAGGCAAGAGTTCCTAGAGAAGCAGTGGTGGAGGATGTGGATAGATTGAAAGATTGCCACTTTGCTGAGCACATTCCTCCCACGCCCAAAAACGACTTTCCAGCTAAGAAATGTACAGTGTGTGCTCGAAGAGGTATCCGGAGGAAGACTCGAATGTACTGCCCAGATTGTCCTTCAAAGCCTGGGCTGTGTGTGGGTGGTTGTTTCAAGAATTACCACACCCATAAGAATTACTGGGAACTACCATGAGTGTAAACTGCATGTTTTATATTTTCATGTGTTCAGTTTCATGGTTGGCATTTCTGTCATGTACTTAGTTAGAGCTTTTGTGTTTGTAGTTTTGTAATTATTTCTAATAAGTGAGTGGTTTCTTTGTTTTTAAAACAAAAAAAAGTGATGCCATTGTGTGTGGAGAGGCACTTGGCTGACGGTGTACATATTGACTTGCTGTTGGCTACTGCAACACACTGCCAGCCAAACGCCAGTCCACACACTCCCATCAGCTGATGTGATTGCTGTATCAGGCCTGTAGGCATATGTAAGTGATGGGCCCTTGAGTGGCGCTGTCTGTCGATGCAAGTGTTGTAATGTGCTGGGCCCGTGGCTGGCAGCATGAATGGTCTTGTGCATGTCATGTATTAAAGGTGCATGGATGGACTGTGAAGCAGTTGGTGCCTTCCCGTGGCTTTACAGCTCACGAGCTGTGAGTCATTGGTTCAGTTTTTTGGCCTTTCAGTTATTAACTGTGCATTTCATTTTTGTGAAATCTCTTGTTAATAAAATTTGATTCACTGAACCATCACTCACCCTCGTGCCTAATCCCACCTGTATGTGTGGTAAAAAAGACAAAACCTGCTCCACTGTAATCAGGTGTCGCAGCACACCTGACGTGCTAGGTGTCTCCGTTGGGACCCCGATGATGAAGCATGCCACCAACTTGGTTGGTGGGTTAGGGGTGTTTTTAACATAACCTAAGTGTTTCTTTTCACAATTTTAGTGTTTGGAACATCACATAAGTATGTGGACCAACCAAAATGATCTATTGCAAAACTACCTGTGTTTGTAGGGGGGTGGGGCACCTATGTTTTTGGTCCTGGGTGCGGCCCTCATCTAGGGAAACCTACCAAACACAGACATATTCAAAAAATAGATACCCCAAGGAGTCCAAGGAGGTGTGGCTTGCCTGGATCCCCCAACATTTTCTTACCCAGACTCCTGGGCATACCACAAAATGTGTTTAAAAATCATATTTTCCTCACTTTTCTTTGTAGGATCACCTCTGCGGCACAAATTTCCTACCACCCAGCATTCCCCTCAGTCTCCCAAGTAAAATAATACCTCACTTGCATTGGTCCCCAAAGCAGAGTCAGCCTAAAAGATGTATAAAAGAAAAATATGTTGTTTTCAACTCCCTGTGCTATCCCTTCAATCTCTACAGGTTGTTGCCATTTTTCTGTTGCAGGCACCTGGGCCACCCACACAAGTGAGGTATCATTTTTATCGGGAGACTTCGGGCAATGCTGGGTGGAAGGAAATTGGGGGCTCTTCTCAGATTCCAGAACTTACTGTCACCGAAATGAGAGGAAAAAGTGTTTTTTTGGCCAAAATTTGAGGTTTGCAAAGGATTCTGGGTAACAGAACCTGGTGAGAGCCCCACAAGTCACCCCATCCTGGATTCTCCTAGGTGTCTAGTTTTCATAAATGCACAGGTTTGGTAGGTTTCCCTAGGTGCCGGCTGAGCTAGAGGCCATAATCCACAGCTAGGCACTTTGTAAAAAACAGCTGTTTTCTTTGTGAAAATGTGATGTGTCCATTTTGTGTCTCCTCCTGCGGGCGCTAGGCCTACCCACGCAAGTGAGGTACCATTTTTGTTGGGAGACGTGGGGGAACACAGAATAGCAAAACAAGTGTTATTGCCCCTTGTCTTTCTCTACATTTTTTCCTTCCAAATGTAAGACAGTGTAAAAAAGACGTCTAGTTGAGAAAAGCCCTGTAATTCACATGCTAGTATAGGCACCCCGGAATTCAGAGATGTGCAAATAACCACTGCTTCTCAACACCATATCTTGCGGCCATTTTGGAAATGCAAAGGTTTTCTTGATACCTATTTTTGACTTTTTATATTTCAGCAAATTAATTGCTGTATGCTCGTGATAGAATGAAAACCCATTGCAAGGTGCAGCTCATTTGTTGGCTCTGGGCACCTAGGGTTCTTGATGAACCTACAAGCCCTATATATCCCCGCAACCAGAAGAGTCCAGCTGACGTAACGGTATATTGCTTTCAAAAATCTGACATTGCAGGAAAAACGTACAGAGTAAAACGTGGAGAAAAATGGCTGTTTTTTTCACCTCAATTTCAATATTCTTTTATTTCAGCTGTTATTTTCTGCAGGAAACACTTGTGGGATCTACACAAATCACCCCTTACTGAATTCAGAATGTTGTCTACTTTTCAGAAATGTTTAGGTTTCTGGGATCCAGCATTGGCTTCTCACCAATTTCTGTCACTAACTGGAAGGAGGCTGAAAGCACCAAAAATAGTAAACATGGGGTATGTCCCAGTAAAATGTCAAAATTGTGTTAAAACATGGGGTTTTCTAATTCAACTCTGCCTGTTCCTGAAAGCTGGGAAAATTGTGATTTTACCACCACAAACCCTTTGTTGATGCCTTTTCCAGGGAAGAAAACACAAGCCTTCTTCTGCAGCCCTCTTATCCCATTTGTTTGAAAAAACAAAAGTTTTGCTGTATTTTGGCTAATTTCTTGGTCTCCTTCAGGGGAACCCATAAAGTCTGGGTACCTCTAGAAAACCTAGGATGTTGGAAAAAAAGGATGCAAATTTGCGTGGGTAGCTTATGTGAACAAAACGTTATGAGGGCCTAGACGCGTACTTCCCCATATAGCCAAAAAATGGCTCGGCACAGGAGGGGAAAAAGCCAGGCAGCGAAGGGGTTAAATTCTTAAGTAATTCAAGAGTCTCAAGAGTTCAAGGTTTATAGGCAAATATGCAATGGCAATTAGATTATAGATGATAGTTTTGTCACAAAAGTCTGTAGAACACGGACACCAGATTTTGACCGAGATAACACAGATTGAAAACCAACTATGAGCACAAGATCCAGGAAGGTGCAGCTTTACAAAAAATAAAACTTTTCTTTAATGTGTTTTCATTCACAAGAATGATCCGGATATTATTGACGTCTTTAGATGAGTTTGATTAATCAGCGCTGATCAAGATTCCAAATTAAACAGAAAAACTTGTGTTACCTTTTGTGGGGTGACGTGTGTTTTTGCCAGCGCAAGAAAGTGCGATGCGAGAGATGAATTGCAAGCTGCCTCCCGCAGGTGCGCTGGCTTTTATAGCGGCCCAAACGAAGTGCAAGAAACCACATGGGGAAAACAAGGGAACTTGTAAAACATTATTGTAATTGCACATGTTTCTCAACTGTCTTTTTCCCACTAGGAGGCTCAATTAAGAACTCGTAAATCATTATTATAATTGCATGTTTCTCAACTTTCTTTTTTTCTGTTAGAAGAATCAATTAAAGAACCGACAGTTGTAGTCAGATCACATGTGCTTCCTGGATTACCTCGGTGAGTTATCTTGACAACAAGCATTGGTCTAGATCTGCTTTAAACATTGCCATTATGTTAATAACTGAATTGCCAAGTTACACAGGCTTTCATAGGCATAACATGATTGAAACTGGTACTGTGTTTGAAAAGAAAATAATATCTCTGATACTACTCATAAGGGGTAATAATGTATGATTAAGGCATGACTAGCCCTGCTCTCACCTGGGGCCATGACAACAGCCATCCAATGGTTAGGACAAGAAAATGCCAACCTTCTTAAGGTGTCATTTTTTAAATTGTGACTTAAATCCCAACTTTACAATTAAATAGTGCTTTTGATTACAAATTATTGGATGTACATGTCCAACTTTTTAAATACACTACACCCTGTCCTCCTGGCTGTGTAGGGCCTATCCTAGGGGGGACATATATATTAAAAATAAAGGCTTAGACCTGGCAAATGGTTTACTTTGCGAGGTTGAAATGGCAGTTCAAAACACAGGCTGCAATGGAAGGCCTGAATCATGTGTAAAGGGCTCCTTAAATGGGTGGCACAATCATTGCAACAGGCCCACTAGTAGCATTGTATTTACAGGCCCTGGGTACATTAGGTACCACTTTACTAGGAACTTACAGGTAACTTTAATGTGCCAGTTGGGTTTAAAACAATTTTACCATGTTTATTGGGGAGAGGACAAGCACTTGCCCACTGGTTGGCAGTGGTAACCTGCACAGAGTCCTAAGACCAACAAAAATAAGATCACTAAAAATGCAGGAGTAAAGCAAAAAGTTTGGGGGAAGATCACCCTAAGACTGACAGGTCTAACAGCTGTGATTCGTTTGCCATGTTTCCTTCTCTAGTGGGAGCAGTGAAGACCAGCTGGGTGGAGAGCACCAATGGCACAACTTGCTGCCCACAGTCTTTGTCTTTCTAGTCACTCATGTCTGCAGGTCATACATTATGTTTTAGCATAGCCTATTTGGTAATCTGTTGATTCCCAGTCAGGGTGATGTCTCTGTGGAGCCGGCAGGATTGTTACTGAGTGAATGGCAGCATGACTTACTCAAAACTCTGACTTGATCCTCCTGCTTTACTTGACCAGCTTATGGAGGCATCAAACAGTTTCCAAGTGGACCATCCTGTTTTTTTTTTCCTTTGGAACTTACTACTAACGGGGAAAGTATGAGGGAATTTGTGTGTTATTATTCTAACTTATTGTCACTAACAAGCTAAAAGTAGCAGGAGCCGATCCTGGAGATGTCAGGAGAGGCATGTTTTCTTTGCAGCAGCTTCCTTCCACAGAACCCATTATTACAAGCATCAACATCTGTCATATTTGCTGCATTTCATTTGCATTTTCCTAGAATTCATGCTCAACAGTCGTGACAATCTAGCTTTTGTCCATATTGAACTTTGAAAACATTCCTGGGGCGAGCATCTTTATTCCTGCTTCCCACCACTTTTAAACCAAAAACATGTCTAAATATACCATAGTACCAGGATCTCCCTGTGGAAAGACTGATCATTGCTCCAACCACTGCCAATTTTTCCTCCAGGGACAGTGTTGGTGTAGTTTAATGCTTCCCCCTAGCACACCATGTGTGTTTACCTGCAGACTCTCCTCATGGAGTGAAGTCACATGTTTCAGTCTGGGGTGCGCCATTGAAGTCAATGAATGTTACTATTCTTAAGAGAACAATTGGCATGAATATTATTCCATTAGAATCAATGGAGTTGAACATTCTTGAAGGATCACGGTTTTCCATAATAAAGATAGCCTGGCAGGCACTGGACCTGTAACCTTAAAGAACAATAAAAATATGTTTAAATGGTGGAGGTGAACAATTTTAAAAAAGTGGCTCTATTAATGTTAGTGGATATAAACTGCCTTATACTAACAACTCTGGGCAAATTGTTTTATCTGTTTCCATATATTAAAAACTCAGCACTACCTCCTTCACCCATGATTTTATGCACTGAACCTGATTATGTACTCTTGTCCTGCTTTACGTATTAAGTACTGTATTTTTTATATAGATAATGCTCTTTCAATACATAAATATACAATCAAAGTATGACTGGCTAGTTAACTGGGTAATTGTCAGAGTATAGAGTGCCTCATTTATAGAACTGGCATTAGCTAAGCCCTTTTGATTTTACAAAAATATTTAGAACAGTGGTTCCCAACCTTTTGACTTCTGTCGACCCCCACTTTATCATTACTGGAACCCAGGGACCCCCACTGAATCATAATTTGAATCCGGGGACCCCCCACTGAGTCATTACTGAAAGCTGGGGACCAAATCTGTTAATATTATTTAATTCTAAGCAGTCGCGGACCCCCTGAGGAGGCTTCACGGACCCCCAGGGGTCCCCTGACCACAGGTTGGGAATCACTGATTTAGAATATACAGAGTATATAGAGTATAGGAGCTTTCAGCCACCTCTCTTCATCCATTGGTCTGTTGTTTTGACATTTACATTTCGTTTCTGCCTACTACAGCATATAGCACAGGGCACTTTGAGTGACTGCAGTTCACTCTCTCACAAGGAAAACATCAGCATAAAAGCTATTTCCCTACTGTACTGGTGTTTTTGCTGTTTTAACTTTATAATTAAGCTAGTGTGTTCTTTGTGTTTAGAGCCTGATTTGGTAGGAGGATGCTTCTGAACCCATCTCCTGCCTACGCTGTTGTACATTCCTTTTAGAGTGCAATGTTTTTCTGGTGTGTTGCTTTTCTGACTGCTACTATTTCACAGGATGCCATAATTAGACCTGTTCTGTATTGTTGTCCTCTTTTCTTTCTTTCTCTCTTTCTTTCTTTCTTTCTTTCTTTCTTTCTTTCTTTCTTTCTTTCTTTCTTTCTTTCTTTCTTTCTTTCCTCTCTCACCTTCCTTTATGCTTCCCTTCTCCCTTATTCTTTCTTTCTTTCTTTTTTCTTTCTCCATTCTCTCTTTCTTTCTTTCTGCTTTGTTTTTTTTCTCTCTTTCTCTTGACTTCTTTTATTCTTGCATTCCTTTATGCCTTCTTTCCTACTCTGTTTTCTAGCTTTCTCTCTTTCCTGCTCTTCCTTTCTATTTTCGTCTCTCTTTCTTTAATTCTTTTGCTTTTTCTCTTTTCTCTTTCCCTCTCTTTTCTCTTTTATTTATTTCTTTCATTTCTTCTCTGTTTCAATCTATTTTTCTCTTTCCTTCTTTCTTTTCTTTGCTTATTCCATCTGTTTGTTTCCTTGTTTTTTTTTTGCTTTGCCAATGCTTGTTCACAAATGACGTAATACTTTCTTGAGTTCAACTCCCAAACTCTCGTAAAGAAACCATTTAAACCCATAAACTGTATCCAAAGTCATTGGCTAAGTATGCTGGTACATGTTTTTTTTATTAGAGACTAATCATTTCAATAATGTCTTGGGAGAAAACCCAGAGACTGTACTGTGAAGATTTCTTTCAATTTGATCACAATTAGTACAACCTAAATGGAATAATATGCTTTAGAATACAGTACATATGAAACTTTTTTCCCAAAATTCCTTGGAGAACTTCCCCACCATGTAAAGTGATATTAATGTCTCATCAAGCTTGGTTTGAGCAAGGAAAGACATCCATAGGTTTATTTACTAGCAACATAGCTGCATAGTTCTCCATGTCACATGTGACTCTTTCAGACAGTGTTGTTTTTTAATTCCACACCACCTTACCTGCTGGTATTTTTTATACCCATACTTACGATTGTAAAGGTAAAACTGTAAAACCCAGAAAGCAAAGTGCTGCTGGGTAAAATGCCATGAATGACTGTCGGTGTCCCACATGACAATGAGGGGTTTTGGCAGCTATGCCATACATGCTGACTGTGTCCATGCTTGAGTGGTAGCGACCCTTGACCCAAGGGTAGGTCGCTCCCCCTGCCGCTGCAGCTCCTCCAAGTTCCCGAGTTCCTGTGTTCCTGAGACCCACCTAACTGTAAGTACCCCCCTCCTCCCAGCCCCTCGCCCTGCCCTGCGCCACTCACCTTCTCTCCTGCTCCTGCTTCTTTTCCTCCTCTCTGTCTCTTCCTCCTCGCTCCCCCTCTGCAATCTTCTTCTGTGTTCTTCTGTTCTTCTGTTCTGTTCTTCTGTTCTTCCCTTCTGTTCTTCTGTGTTCTTCCGGTCTTCTGTGTTCTTCTTCTCTGTTCTTCTCGGTGCTTCTGTGTTCTTCTTCTCGGTTCTTCTCTGTTCTTCTCTGTTCTTCTCTGTTCTTCTCTGTTCTTCTGCTCTTCCGATCTTCTGTGCTTCTGTCTTCTGTTCTTCTGTCTTCGGTTCTTCTGTTCTTCTGTTCTTCTGTTCTTCTGTTCTTCTGTTCTTCTGTCTTCTGGTCTTCTGGTCTTCTGTCTTCTGCTCTTCCGGTCTTCTGTTCTTCTGTCTTCTGTTCTTCTGTCTTCTGTTCTCCTGTCTTCGGCTCTTCTACCTCCTCCGTCTTCTTCCCCCGAGCCTGCCCTCCTGCTCCTTCCTCATCCCCCTCCCTCACTCGCCTCCCCCTCTCTCACCCCTAGCTAACCCGTTCGCTATCTACCTCCCTCACTCCTCCTATCTTCCTATCTCTCTAGCTCCCTATCTCACTATCTAACTCCCCCACTCTCCACCTCCTCCTACCTACCTATCTGTCTATCTATCTATTTCCCTATCTATCGACTTCTCTATCTATTTTCTCTATCTATTTCTCTATCTCTCCCCCCTCCCGCCACCCCCTCTACTACCTATCTCCCTATCCTCTCACTCTACCTCTCTCCCTCACCCACCTCTACAACCCCCCCTCCCCTATCTTCACAACCCTATTCCTATCTCTCTCCCTAATCTCCAAACCTCCGAACACTCACCCTCCTCCACCCTAAACCCCCTCCCCCAGCTCCTCTCACTCTACCTGTCCCCCCCCCTCCCTCGCGCTTTCCCGCCGCGACCTCCTGCACGCCCCCGCCCCCCAGCTCCCATTCGCCCCCAGCGGACCCCTCCCCCCCCTCCTACCTCTTATGGCGGCCGCTGCGCGACAGTGGTAGCGACCCTTGACCCAAGGGTAGGTCGCTCCCCCTGCCGCTGCAGCTCCTCCAAGTTCCCGAGTTCCTGTGTTCCTGAGACCCACCTAACTGTAAGTACCCCCCTCCTCCGCAGCCCCTCGCCCTGCCCCGCGCCACTCACCTTCTCTCCTGCTCCTGCTTCTTTTCCTCCTCTCTGTCTCTTCCTCCTCGCTCCCCCTCTGCAATCTTCTTCTGTGTTCTTCTGTTCTTCTCTTCTGTTCTTCTGTTCTTCCCTTCTGTTCTTCTGTGTTCTTCCGGTCTTCTGTGTTCTTCTTCTCTGTTCTTCTCGGTGCTTCTGTGTTCTTCTTCTCGGTTCTTCTCTGTTCTTCTCTGTTCTTCTGCTCTTCCGATCTTCTGTGCTTCTGTCTTCTGTTCTTCTGTCTTCGGTTCTTCTGTTCTTCTGTTCTTCTGTTCTTCTGTTCTTCTGTCTTCTGGTCTTCTGTCTTCTGCTCTTCCGGTCTTCTGTTCTTCTGTCTTCTGTTCTTCTGTCTTCTGTTCTCCTGTCTTCGGCTCTTCTACCTCCTCCGTCTTCTTCCCCCGAGCCTGCCCTCCTGCTCCTTCCTCATCCCCCTCCCTCACTCGCCTCCCCCTCTCTCACCCCTAGCTAACCCGTTCGCTATCTACCTCCCTCACTCCTCCTATCTTCCTATCTCTCTAGCTCCCTATCTCACTATCTAACTCCCCCACTCTCCACCTCCTCCTACCTACCTATCTGTCTATCTATCTATTTCCCTATCTATCGACTTCTCTATCTATTTTCTCTATCTATTTCTCTATCTCTCCCCCCCTCCCGCCACCCCCTCTACTACCTATCTCCCTATCCTCTCACTCTACCTCTCTCCCTCACCCACCTCTACAACCCCCCCTCCCCTATCTTCACAACCCTACTCCTATCTCTCTCCCTAATCTCCAAACCTCCTAACACTCACCTCCTCCACCCTAAACCCCCTCCCCCAGCTCCTCTCACTCTACCTGTCCCCCCCCTCCCTCGCGCTTTCCCGCCGCGACCTCCTGCACGCCCCCGCCCCCCAGCTCCCATTCGCCCCCAGTTGACCCCTCCCCCCCCCTCCTACCTCTTATGGCGGCCGCTGCGCGACTGCGCAGCGGGCGCGCCGGAGGCGCGCCAGAGGGAAGCCCGTCTGCGCCCGTCCGCGCCTGGCCCGCGCCCAGCGCCACGACCCCTGGTCCCCAGCTCCCCCAAGCCCCGCTGATCCGCTACGACCCCACCACCCTCCACGCCCTCAACCCAGGGCGCTCCAAAACCTGCTTCCTAGCTCACCCCAAACGCACCTATGGACCCTTCGCCTGCAACTCCTGCAAACGCATCTTCCACCACGCAACTACCACGACCACAAGCCCACGCGCCATCAACCACCTCAAGTGCATCCTGATCAACGCTCGTTCCGTCCACAAGCACGCCGTTGAACTTTGGGACCTCCTGGACTCCACAGCCCCGGACGTCGCCTTCATCACGGAGACATGGATGAACGCCTCCTCTGCTCCAGACATCGCTACCCGCCATCCCCGAAGGCTACAAGATCTCCAGAAAAGACCGCACCAACCAAGTAGGAGGAGGTGTCGCCATCATCTTCAAAGACTCCATCAGCGTCACCACCTCCACCGAAGACCCCCCCCTCGCCGCTGAACACCTGCATTTTCAGATTCGCACCGACCCAAGGACCACCCTCAGAGGATCCCTCGTCTACCGTCCTCCCGGACCTCGCGCCTCTTTCAGCGACGCCATCGCCGACTTCATCTCCCCGCACGCCCTCGCCTCACCGGACTACATCCTCCTAGGCGACCTCAACTTCCATCTGGAACAAAACAACGACCCCAACACCACCACCATGCTCGACAACCTCGCCAACCTCGGCCTCAAACAACTGGTGAACACCGCCACCCACATCGGCGGACACACGCTCGACCCTATCTTCTCCGCCAGCAAACACGTCTTCTTCAGCCACACCTCTGCCCTACACTGGACCGACCACAGCTGCGTCCACTTCACATTCCGACGCAAGACCTCCCACCTCCGCACTCAACCCACCCCTCGTCGACAGTGGAACAAGATCCCTGAAGAGCAACTCTTCTCCGCTCTCGCCGCCAACCAACCCACCCTCACCACCGACCCCAACGACGCAGCTCTCAACCTCACAAACTGGATCTCCAACTGCGCTGACAACCTTGCTCCCCTCAAACGCACGCATCGACAGACCAACACCAAAAAACCTCTCTGGTTCTCTGACACCCTCAAAGAATCAAAGAAAAATTGTCGTGCCCTTGAGAAGGCCTGTCGCAAGGACCACACCGCAGACAACATGACCGCCCTCAAGAACGCTACACGCGAACACCACCACCTGATCCGCACTGCCAAAAGGAACTTTTTCACCGACAGACTAGACAAAAACAGCCACAACAGCAGAGAACTCTTCAGCATCGTCAAAGAGTTCTCCAACCCCAGCGCCAGCGCCAACGCCGTCACGCCCTCACAGGATTTGTGCGAATCCCTCGCCACTTTCTTCCATCGCAAGATCAGCGACCTCCACGACAGCTTCGGACACCAGACCCAACCATACACCACTGAACCCGCTTCCCCGGACATCACCCTCAACAACTGGACCCACATCAACACGGAAGAAACCAAATCCATCATGAACTCTATCCACTCCGGCGCCCCTTCGGACCCCTGCCCGCACTTCATCTTTAACAAAGCCGACGACATCATCGCCCCGCACCTCCAGACCGTCATCAACTCTTCTTTTTCTTCTGCTACCTTCCCCGAATGCTGGAAGCACGCTGAAGTCAACGCCCTACTAAAGAAACCTACGGCTGACCCAAGCGACCTGAAAAACTTCCGCCCCATCTCTCTTCTACCTTTCCCAGCCAAGGTAATAGAAAAGACCGTCAACAAACAGCTGACCACCTTCCTGGAAGACAACAACCTGCTCGACCCTTCACAAACCGGATTCCGAACCAACCACAGCACGGAAACCGCCCTCATCTCAGTCACAGACGACATCAGAACCCTGATGGACAACGGTGAAACAGTCGCCCTCATTCTCCTCGACCTCTCGGCTGCCTTTGACACCGTCTGTCACCGCACCCTAATCACCCGCCTACGCTCCACCGGGATCCAAGGCCAGGCCCTGGACTGGATCGCCTCCTTCCTCGCTAACCGCTCCCAAAGAGTTTACCTCCCTCCGTTTCGCTCAGAACCCACCAAGATCATCTGCGGCGTACCTCAAGGCTCATCGCTCAGCCCGACACTCTTCAATGTCTACATGAGCCCCCTCGCCGACATCGTACGCAAGCACGACATCATCATCACCTCCTACGCCGACGACACCCAACTTGTACTCTCCCTCACCAAGGACCCCGCCAGCGCCAAGACCAACCTACAAGAGGGTATGAAGGACGTCGCAGATTGGATGAGGCTCAGCCGCCTAAAGCTGAACTCTGAAAAAACGGAAGTCCTCATCCTCGGCAACACCCCGTCCGCCTGGGACGACTCCTGGTGGCCCACGGCCCTCGGCACCGCACCGACCCCCGCAGACCACGCCCGCAACCTCGGCTTCATCTTGGACCCTCTTCTCACCATGACCAAGCAAGTCAACGCCGTGTCCTCCGCCTGCTTCCTCACTCTCCGCATGCTCCGCAAGATCTTCCGCTGGATCCCCGCCGACACCAGAAAAACCGTGACCCACGCCCTTGTCACGAGTCGCCTGGACTACGGCAACACCCTCTACGCCGGGACCACCGCCAAACTCCAAAACCGCCTGCAACGCATCCAAAACGCCTCGGCCCGCCTCATCCTCGACGTACCCCGCAACAGCCACATCTCCGCACACCTGAGACACCTGCATTGGCTCCCAGTCAGCAAAAGGATCACCTTCCGTCTTCTCACCCACGCACACAAAGCCCTCCACAACAAGGGACCGGAATACCTCAACAGACGCCTCAGCTTCTACGTCCCCACCCGCCCCCTCCGCTGGCCTCGCACTTGCTGCCGTCCCTCGCACCCGCCGCTCCACGGCGGGTGGGAGATCTTTCTCCTTCCTGGCGGCCAAGACCTGGAACTCCCTCCCCACCAGCCTCAGGACCACCCAGGACCACTCCGCTTTCCGGAGACTCCTAAAGACTTGGCTGTTCGAGCAGCGATAACCCCCCCTTTCCCCCCTAGCGCCTTGAGACCCGCACGGGTGAGTAGCGCGCTTTATAAATGTTAATGATTTGATTTGATTTGATGCTTCGTACCTGTAGGGCTGGCAGAATCAACATTTTAGACCCGTAGTTCGACTGCACCAATTCTGAGCTCTGGGCACAGTTAGGATATAGGGTCAGATGTTCAAGAAAGTGGCGCACCAGCTGTGATGCCCCACTTTTCTTGTACCCCCTGACGACCCCAGGTGTGCGCCATATTTACCATACGGCTCACCATGGCACACGTGAGGACAATAGCATCATCACTAATTACGCTGTTGTGGTACTTTGCAGGCTTAGCGCTAATCCTGAAAAGTAAAGGGAAGCCCATTAAAAGCTCTGAGCAGGCATGAATGTGACACAAAAAATGGCGCAGTGAAATGTTGTAAATTTCACTGCGCCATTTTCACGGCCTCCCTTCAGGGGAGCGCGCCCAATTGCATACATCATGCCTGGCGCAGCCAGAATGTGATGGAAGGGATAGCTAAGTGGCTCAATGCAAGCATTGCACCACTTTGTAAATATGGCGAAGGAGAATGGCCTCCTTAACTCCACATTAGCATAAAGAAAATTACACTAATGTGTTGAGAAGGGGCACCGGGCCTTGTAAATATGGGCCCATAGTTTTCTAATGTTTGCCTCAAAATGTGAGCTTCCTATGTTCCAACAAAAAACAGTCCTTCTTCTCTGTCAGTGGCGTGTCCCAGTTTATGGCTTTTAAAATGTGGTCACCCTAAACCTAAGTGAAGTAACCATGCAGTGGAAACTTTGTGCAGTGGAGAGGAAAATGCTTTGTGCCACATGTCTTTTAAAAAACAATGTTTCTCATTGATGTCAAAATATTTAAAAAATAATATGATTTCAAAGGCAGCAAACGCTGTAGACAGTTATTATTTTCACAAAATACAAATCAAACAGTTTTTAAGCAAATTATGGTAAAAAATAACGATCATCCAAAATCATTGGTATTATGATATTTTCTAGCATATGATCGCAGTATATATGAATCCACAGAAAACACGTTATGTTATTTTATGTCGTGTTATGTTATATGTTAAAGGCATTTATAGAGCGCATTAAACCTGAGGGCATCAAAGAGCTAGCAGAGACCAGGCAGACGGCAAAAGCTCTCACTCAGGACCCTGTAGAGTAAAGAGCCAAGTTTTTAATTGTTTTTTTAAAGAAGAAAAGGTTTTTATATCTACAATGTGGGATGGCAAAGCATTCCATAACTTGGCTGCTCACATAGAGGAATCCCTTTCCGCCCCATCTAGCTTTGCAAATGCTACAAACAACCACCAATTTGCGCAGGCAAGACATAAGAGGTCTAGGTGTGGTACACCACTGAAACATAGCTGTTCCACATTCTAGAAGTAAAGGGCCTTATGCACCATGTAGAGAGCTTTGAAGACAATCCTCTTTCTAATAGGCAGCCAATGAAGAGCACGCAGCCCCTCTCTCACCGATGCCTGTCTAGAAATATTCAAAGTAAGATGAGCAGCTGTGTTCTAAACAATCTGCAACTTGTTAACACTAGTACAGATGGTGTTCAGAAATATAGGATTACAATTTTCCAACCGAAATGTGATGAGTGCAATGACAACCACCTGGCGTAACTCTTGTGAATAAAAAGAAAAATCTTCCACAAAATTCTAATAATATGGAAGCAAGTGCCAGCCATGTGGTGAGCCTGGAGCTCAAGGAGTTATCCAACAAAATACTAAATTTTTTGGCAGATTACACAGGTGTTGGAAGTGACCCACACTCCTCAGGCCACCAGATATTGGACCACATGGGGGGGGGGGTCATTACAACCTCGGCGGTCTTTTTACAAGACCGCCGAGGGACCGCTGTGCTGAAGACCGCCAGTGCAGGCGGTTTTCCGCTCGGCGCATTATGACTGCTGACAGCCCTCCGTCCTTTTCCAGACGGAGAGCCGCCAGCAGCCATACTGGTGGTCAGCGGGGAAGTGGAGGTTGCTCCACCTCCACCGGCACGTCCACAGAACACCGCCCACCGAATCCCGTCCCCTCCCGGAGGATCAACGGACCAGGTAAGTTGATCGTCCGTTAGGGGAAGGGGGTGGGGGTGTTGTGTGTTGTGTGTGTGCATGGGGGGTGTGCGTGTGAGTATGTAGAGGGAGTGTGTGAGTGCGTATATGCATGAGTAGGTGTTGTGTGTTTGGAAATGTGTGCGTGTCTGTCTGTATGTATGTCTATATGGATGTGTGCGTGTATGTCTGAATGTGGGTGTGTGTGTATGACTGTGTGTGTGGCTGTTGGCATGTTTGTTGGTGTGTGTGCGGGTATGTGTGTTGGTAGTGCCTGCGTGCGTGTCGGGTGTGAATCAGTAATGTGATGTTGGGGGTGGGGGTGGGGAGTGGGGTCCTGCCACCTTTGGGGGGTGGCAGGGGGGGTGAGGGGGGTCGGGGAAGGACTCGGGGTAGGGGTGAGGGGTGGGGGAGAAGGAATTCCCTGGCACTGATAGTGCTCACCGCCATGGATTTCATGGCGGTTCCCAACCCCATGAAATCCATGGCGGTGAGCCGGGTCATGATACCGCCGGTAGCCTAAAATACTCAGCAAGATCGGTCACATTGTTGTTAATTGACACGATAATTTGGGTGTCATCTGCATATGACTGAACCTCAAAGCCAAAAGACCGGACCAGGGCTGCCAAAGGTGTCACAAAGATGTTAAAGAGGGTCAGACTCAACTTGGAGTCTTGGGGGACACCGCAGGAAGAGTAAAGGCATAACCTTTAATGTCCCCACAGTGGTCCACCTAAACTCTGTCTTTAAGAAAGGATATATATGATTCCACAAAAAAGTGCAGTTTGTCCCAGATGAAGAAGGAATCAACAATTCAGATTAATTCACAATTTGCACACACACACACATATATATATATATATATATATATATATATATATATATATACAACAAAGAACAATAAAACAAAGTACAACATTATGTGTTCCATAAATATCAAACAACCACTTGTACTAATTAAATCCAAGGATTATGTTGAATCCATGCCTTTTCTTGGATAGGGGTTATTTTGTTTGAGTATTCAATGTCAACGTCATTTCAACCCTGTCATGGATTTAGGGTCTCATCAGGACCAATAAATATAGAGACAACATAAGGAAGTGAAAAGAATTTCTTCCTTAGAATCAATTATAGGTGTTCATAGTACGTGTCTTATTTAATTAAAGCTGACACTGTACCTTAATATGTCACCTTCAATATAGAATTAACTCAGGACTTCACTAGCTTGCAATTCATGTAATCCTCAATAAATTGGGGCCCAGATTAAAGAAAAGTGGTGCTTAACAGTGCCACTTTTCTTGCGTCCCCAGGCACCCCACCAAACGCCATCAGGTGTGTGCCTGTTTGACCCTATTGTGGCACTTTGCTCCACTAGCATGAAAAATTCTGACCCTAGTTGAGCAATGTGAAAGGAGGTCCATTGATTCCAATTGGCGCGTCGTTTTAATGCCTGCTTTCAGCAGGCATTGAAAATGATGCCAAAAATGGTGCAATGAAAACTTATAGCCATTGTTGCGGGCCTCCTTTCTTTGGAATGCCCCTCTTGCATACATTATGCATGGCACAAGCATAATGTGGCGAAAAGGTCGCAAAGTGGGGCAAAGCATGCATCGCGCCACTTTATCAATATGGAGCGATTTTGCGAGCCTAATGAAACATTAACGTAAAAAAATGACACTAATGTGGCGCCAGACCTTCTTAAATTTGGGCCTGTATGTTTATCCCCAACATATCCTTCTTTGGGTTCCCTGAATAAGAAACCTTTATGTTGTTAGTTGCACCCTTGGTGATCATTCATGGATAAACTTCATGTTTTGTACTGAAGATGACATTTTAAGGTACAGTGTCTGCTTTAATTAGATTGTACAGATTCGATTTGTATTTTGTGAACACACATATCTACAGCCATTGATGTCTTTCAAATCATATTATTTTGGAGATATTATGACAACAATAAGAATCACTGTTTTTTAAATATAGTATGCCCTGGTTCCCATGGAGGAGGGGTCGCTCTTGTTTTTGTAAGAGTGGTGCCACATGTTGCCCCATGCTTCAAGCTTGCACTTGAGTTGAATGTTGCTTTGAAAAACTGCTGAAGATGGTTGTTTAGCTCTTCTGAGTCAAACATTTGCATTGATTTATGAATGTTCACCTCATTATACAATTCTGAGAAGAACTACTTATGCGAACTTTATAAGTAATCACTTCTGAGAGATGGGTGTGTGTGGCTTTTATCCCTAAAAGCTTCTCATCACGGTTATATGACTCACTCAGCTAGAGCCTAATTATTACTTCAAGATTAAGGCCCTCATTACGATCTCGGCAGTTAAAACCAGACGACCGCCAGCGTGACTACCCCCCCTCCGCCGGCCGTATAATGTTTTTTCCCACTGGGCCGGTGGGGAAAAGGGCCGTAACATTGACAGCGGCTCCAAATGGAGCCGCCGCCAATGTTGGTGTGTGGCCGGTGCAGCTGCACCTGTCACGCAGATCACTGCCCGTAAATCGGGCAGTGACCTGCGCGATGGGGCACTGCACGGGGGCCCCTGCACTTCCCATGCCAAATGTTCCAGGTAATGCATCACGTGTTTATGAAAATCTATTGGTTGTTGTCATTATCACCTAATTTCACATGAAGGTGTCTTTCAGTGTTTGAAAGCCTATAAAATTTGCCTTTTCTTGGATATGTTCTGGATCTCTCTTTCCTTTTATAATGAACAGTCTGTATGCCAGTTTGCTATTTTATTTTGGTATTTAGAATATTTTTGATTCTATCTATTGAGTTACTTGTGGAAGTCGACTATATGTTAAAACCTCTCACTCATTATAAACTATATTGATGCTGATTTAAACTGACTAAGGCGGTCATTACAACATTGGCGGTAAAAGCCGCTTACTGCCGTGCAGAAGACCACCAACACACCGCGGCAGCGATTTTCCGCCACAGCTATTATGACCCACATTTTGAAATCCACCAAAATTCAGACACCCACACAAGTCCGCCACACCAAAGGTCAGTGATAAACTGGCGAAAACAAAACCTCCACCGTCACGCCAACAGGAATACGCCCACACTATCACGACACACGAATCCATGCGGCGGTCTTTCAACCGCAGTATTCCATTGGCAGTACACACCGCCGCGCTCAAAATACACATACACATACAAAACACTATGACATTGGACAATTCGAAATACACACACCTGATACACATACACACACCACTCCCACACACCCATTACAATATACAACACACACCCACATCACCCACAAACCCCCACGACCCAAAATTCCGAAAGAAGGCCAGAGAGAGACAGCACCAGCAAGAACAACAGCATCCACAGGCACACAACACCATCACCCACAGAACTTCCACGCACCTCACACAACACACCACTACATATCAGCACACTTATCACCACACAATCCACCCCACATATCACCTACACCACCCCATGGCACGGCAAAGACACCCCAGGTTCTCGGAGGAGGAGCTCAGGGTCATGGTGGAGGAAATCATTCGGGTAGAGCCACAGCAATTCAGAGCACAGGTGCAGCACACCTGAATTGCAAGGAAGATGGAGCTATGGCGAAGAATAGTGGATAGGGTCAACGCAGTGGGACAGCACCCAAGAAATCAGGAGGACATCAGGAAGAGGTGGAACGACCTATGGGGGAAGGTGTGTTCCGTGGTCTCAAGACACCACCAGGCGGTTCAGCGGACTGGCGGCCGACCCCCACCTCCTCCCCCACAGCTAACGACATGGGAGGAGCAGGTCTTGGCGATTCTGCATCCTGAGGGCCTCGCAGGAGTAGGTGTAGGAATGGACTCTGGTAAGACAAATCTTAATTATTACATCCCCCACCCTACCTGCATGCTATCACATACCCCCACCCTCACCTCCAGCACCTCAACTCCTCACATATGTCCCAACATCACAAACCACCCATCCCAACACCAAGCCCTGCATGCAACAACAAAGCATGGACACCCATCACTAAAGCATGCCCACTGCACATACCCATACAACCCCCTAAACCATCACCACACAAGGTCCCACACAGGAATGCAAGCACTGGGGTACACGGTCATCCACCCATTGCACACCATGACACATACAGATGTAATAACCATCCTTTTATACCCCTGCAGGACCCCTACCCAACGTCACCGGACAGGAGGGTCCACACATGTCCACACCACCAACAGAAGAGGCCCACAGTGATGACAGCAGCTCTGTCCAACTGGATCTAGATGACCAGCCTGGCCCATCGGGGACCTCGGGACAGTCGGTTCCCCTCACCCAGTCATAGGCCACCACAGACCTTCCCCCCTCTGGAAACACCAGCACAGCACCCACCCAGCGGGCCCATACCTCCGTCCCCAGGACACGTCAATCAGCAGTGTGTCCACCACTACACGGAACCCAGGATAACCCACCACCCTAACAAGAGGGACCTGGGGGCAGTGGTAGTGGGCACACGGTCCAGGGGACCGAGGCCCAGGAACACAGGGGAACTAGGAAGGCTGCTGTGCGACAGGGGGTGGACAGGCCAAGGGAACCCACTCTCCACGAGGCCCTCTCCTCCATCATGGGAGCCTACCACCACTCCCAGGAGACGATGGCAACGGTACTGGCCAAGTTTCAGGAGACCCAGCGCCTGCAGGAGGAACAGTATATGGGTTTCAGGGAGGAACTCAGAGCCATCAGCTCCACCCTGGGCACCATCGAAGGGGTGCTGAAGGAAGTACTCAACACCAGGAGGGACACTGTAGCACTACAAGGGGCCCCTGACACTAGCATGGACGATGAAATGCCCACCACCTCTGCCGGCGCTGGTGGACAGGACGCCCCGCCACAGGACCACCACACCAGCACCCACCCCCTGCAGAGGGAGAACCACCCCGCAAACGGTCCCTGAGATCCAGGACAAAGACAGAGCACGATGCCAAGACCCCGCCAAGAAATGAGACCACCTTGATTGTCATCCTACTGTCCCACTTTGTTACCCTGTCCATCCTTAAACTGCCCCAGCCCATTTGGGCAATGCACCTGTGAGACTAATAGACTGGACTCTGCCATGGACATTCCTCCGCCATCACCCCTCACCATTTCACTACCCCCTCCAATAATGAGCGCTTAAATAAACACACTTAAAGCACAAAACAATCTGGAGTCTGTCTGTGATTTCGAAATAGTGTACTAGCAATTACAGTGACAAAATGCTCTTTCAATTGTAATGTCAACATACCTATGTCACACAGCTCTAGTCCATGAGGACTCTAAGCAGATGTCACACAGTGGGACCCACATCTGTGAATTCGCAAGGGAAAGTGACAACTCAGTAACCATACACTGGGTGAAAACGACAGACAGTAGAGAGGTAGTAGTGTTAAAGTACATGTAGTAGGCAGGTCTGTACTCTTACCTATGTCTCACTGGAAATATTGCTGGATCACTGAGTCCCTGTAGTTCATGTCTTCTTCCTCTGCTTCCTCGTTTTCACTGTCCACAGGCTCCACAGCTGCAACAACACCGCCATCTGGACCATCCTCCTGCAGAAAAGGTACCTGTTGTCGCAATGCCAAGTTATGAAGCATACAGCAGGCCACGATGATCTGGCACACTTTCTTTGGTGAGTAGAATAGGGATCCACCTATCATATGGAGGCACCGGAACCTGGCCTTCAGGAGGCCGAAGGTCCACTCGATCACCCTCCTAGTTCACCCATGGGCCTCATTGTAGCGTTCCACTGCCCTTGTCCTGGGATTCCTCACTTGTGTCGGTAGCCATGACAGGTTGGGGTAACCAGAGTCACCTGCAAATGGTGAGGGACAACAGTTAGACACACACTGACCTGTAGGGATAACCCCATACCCAGACAACCATTCCCACTGACTTGCCTCCAGGTGCTCACCTAATAGCCACACACGGTGCCTCTTGAGTTGACCCATCACATAAGGGATGCAGCTATTCCGCAGGATGTAGACGTCATGCACTGAGCCAGGGAACTTGGCATTCACATGGGAGATGTACTGGTCTGCCAGACATACCATCTGTACATTCTTAGAAGGATAACTCTTCCGGTTTCTGTACACCTGTTCACTTCTGTGGGGGGGGGGGGGGGGGGGCAAAGCCACATGGGTCCCATCAATGGCACCTATGATGTTGGGCATATATCCCAGGGCATAGAAATCACCTTTCACTGTAGGCAAATCCTCCACCTGAGGGAAAACGATGTAGCTCCGCATGTGTTTCAGAAGGGCAGGCAACACTCTGGACAATACGTTGGAAAACATAGGCTGGGACATCCCTGATGCTATGGCCACTGTTGTTTGAAAAGACCCACTTGCAAGAAAATGGAGCACTAACAGCACCTGCACTTGAGGGGGGATTCCTGTGGGATGGCAGATTGCTGACATCAGGTCTGGCTCCAACTGGGTACACAGTTCCTGGATTGTGGCACGGTCAAGCCTGTATGTGATAATCACATGTCGCTCCTCCATTGTCGACAGGTCCACCAACGGTCGGTACTCCAGAGGATGCCGCCATCTCCACACATGTCCCAGCAGACGGTGCCTATGAAGGACAACAGCGAGCACAGAGTCAAACAACTCAGAGGTACGTACCCACAGTTTACCCAGAACACCAATCATACACAAAAGGTGGCCTGTATGTGTGTTGAGTCTAGGCCTAGGTATGTGTGACGCAGTTGGAAATGAAGCCATGTGGGCCCCTGAAATGGCGGCTGCCTGACCTCTAAAGTGGGACAATGGGATGTGAGGTAACTGCCCTGGTGTTGTACACCGTCGCGGTAGGCGGTCAAAGACCGCGGCGCAATGCTGCATCGGTTAACATTGGACCCTATGGGTCCCAGGAGCCAATGATGATGTATGCCGGCAGTGACGGTACGCACCGCCGCAGACGTGACCGCCATTTTCTATCTGTTCAATCATTCGATACCTGATCTTCGACAGGAGAGGACCTACACTGCAAATGCTGCTGTGACCTCGGTCTGGAAGAGACAATGGCTCGAGTGTCTGGGGAAAGGGCCCCTGCCTTCACATCGGAGGAGTTGGAGAAGCTTGTGGATGGGTCCTCCCCCAGTACACGCTACTCTACGGTCCTCCAGACAAACAGGTAAGTACACAGGGAGCATGTTGTATGGGCTATGCCTGTGTGGAGAGGGCTGGATGTAAGAAGGAAGTGGGGAGAGTGCTGCATCCATGAAAGACGGCGAATGCATGTGCCACATGGCAAGGGTAGGGATGGGGGCCAATCACTTTGACGGTGCAGTTGGTAATAACTTCTCTTTTTCCCCTCTACATTTCATGTAGGTCAGCGCCCACCAGAAAAAAGATATTTGGCATGCCATCACCAAGTACGTCTGGACCCTGGGGGTCTACCACAGACGGAGCACCCACTGCTGTAAAAGATGGGAGAACATTCGCCGCTGGAGCAAGAAGACAGCGGAGGCTCAGCTGGGGATGGCCTTCCAATGTAGGAGGGGTGCCCTTCGCACCATGACCCCCCTGATGTTCTTGATCCTGGCGGTGGCCTACCCAGATTTGGATGGGCGCTTGAGGGCATCACAGCAGCCACAAGGGGGTGAGTACACTCTCATTCTGCTGACTTTGCGCACAGTGGAGGGGTCTGGGTGGGGGAGGTGGGCTGTGGGTTTCCCTAGGCCAGAGCGAGTTCCGTAGGCAAGGCCCCTCCGAAAGGCAGGCCATGTGGCACCCCACCCCACCTCTGTAGAGTGCCAAGTACACCTAGTCATGCCCCTGTGTCAACTATGTGTGCAGATGTCGTCCATAGCCTTGTAGGCCATTTCCCAGGAATTGAACAGTGGAGCCCAAGAGCGCGGCGTAGTGCACGGGGCTTCTGTGTCTGTCGTGTCTTCCAACAGTAGCAGTAATGCATGCACTCAACATGGTTTTCTTCTGTCTCCCCCCCCCTTTTTGTGGTCTCCCTGTTCTTGTGTGCATTAGCATCATCAGGTGGAGGAGCAGTGGCACCGGAGCACGAGGAAGCTGCATCCCACATGGCCCTGGAGGGCGACACTACGGAGTCTGAATTCACCAGTGGGATGGAGGGCGAGTGGAGCTCCACGGCGGGGACAGGAGCTGAGACCAGTGACACAGACTCGTTCTCTGATGGGAGCTCCCTTGTGGTGCTCCCTTGTGGTGCCCCGCGCATCTACAGGTACAGCCGCCACCCCCCCACCAGCACCGCCCTCCCAGCAGCTCCTCAGCCTTTGCCTCGTGCCCGCTCACCCAGGAGGGTGGGCATCACCTTCGCCTCAGGCACCTCAGGCCCTGCCCCAGTCACCCCTTCTGCCCTCAGTGAGGAGTCCATTGACCTCCTCAGGTCCCTCACTGTTGGGCAGTCTACCATTTTGAATGCCATCCAGGGTGTAGAGAGGCAGTTGCAACAAACAAATGCATTCCTGGAGGGCATTCATTCTGGTAAGGCGGCCCTTCAGCGAGCTTTTCAGACTCTGGCCTCAGCACTGATGGAAGCCATTGTACCCGTCTCTAGCCTCCCACCTCCAACTTCCTCCACCCCGACCCAATCCCCTGTACCTCAGCCTATCCCAAGCACACCTACAGACCAACATGCACACACATCAACACCCAAGTGAAGCTCAGGCAAACATAAGCACCACACATCTCACAGGCTTTCACGCAAGCATCACACACATGCAGACACACCAACATCCACTGCCTCCACTGTGTCCCCCTACTCCTCGTCTCTCTCCTCCCTCCCAGTCTCGTCTACACTCACACCTGCATGCACTACCTCTACAGCCACTACGTCCCTCTCCAGCACACCCACCACCACACCCCGCTCACGTGCAGTCACCACCTCCACTACCATTCACACGTCCCCTGTGTCCTCTCCCAGTGTGTCTGTGATGCCCCCTTCCAAGATACACAAACGCAGGCACACACCCACCCAACAGCCATCCACCTCACGACGGCCTCCAGCGCATGCACCTTCACCCAAAGTCACCAAACGTACACCTCCTACAACGACCACCTCTTCCTCCACTCCCAAACCCTCTCCAGCTACCAGTCCCAGTGTGTCCAAAAAACTTTTCCTGTCCAACCTTGACCTCTTTCCCACACCGCCCCCACCCCGTCCATCTCATAGGTCCCAAACTAGCACCTCAGCCACAACATCTCCGGGACCAGTGGTGCCTGTAGTCACCGTAATCTGGAGTGCACCAGCCACCAGGGCAGCCAGTGTGGCATGGAGCCACAGCACAGACAGTCCCCCACCTGTGAAGCATCAGAAGTTGGCCAGTGCCCGGCGGGAGAGGGGGAAGACTCCAGCCACCAAAGCCGCTCCCAGGGGTACAGGTGGGAGTGTGGAGTCAGCTGTGACACCTTCAAAGGTGGAGAAGGGCCACAAGAAACCCGGAAAGTCTGGTAAGAGCAGCACGGCGGAGAAGACCGCCATCATCCCCGATGCCCAGGAGGCCAGGCCACCGCCAGCACCAGCCCAGCTGCCCAGGAGGCCACCGCCAGCACAATCCCAGCTGCCCAGGAGGCCACCACCAGCACCAGCCCAGCTGTCCAGGAGGCCACTTCCAGCACCATCCCAGCTGCCCAGGAGGCCACCGCCAGCACAATCCCAGCTGCCCAGGAGGCCACCACCAGCACCAGCCCAGCTGTCCAGGAGGCCACTGCCAGCACCATCCCAGCTGCCCAGGAGGCCACCGCAAGCACCAGCCCTGCTGACCAGGAGGCCAGCACCAGCCCACATGCCCAGGAGGCCACCGCCAGCACCAGCCCACCTGCCCAGGAGGCCAGCACCAGCCCACCTGGCCAGGAGGCCACTGACAGCACTAGCCCGCTGGGCCATGAAGGACCACAAGCACTAGCCCCGCTGGACCTTGAAGAACCGCCAGCACTAGCCCCACTGGGACATGGAGGACCGCCAGCAAAAGCCCCGAACGGCCATGAAGGACCGCCAGCAAAAGCCCCGCTGGGCCATGAAGGACCGCCAGCAGCTGAGACCCTGCAATGGAGACCGCCATCTCAAGCACCGCTGCACAGGGCACCGCCATCTCAAGCACCACTGAACAGGGCACCGCCTCCTCAAGCACCGCTGAACAAGGCACCGCCATCTCAAGCACCGCTGCACAGGGCACCGCCATCTCAAGCACCGCTTCACAGGGCACCGCCATCTGAAGCACCGCTGAACAGGGCACGCCGCCTCAAGCACCGCTGAACAGGGCACCGCCATCTCAAGCACCGCTGCACAGGGCACCGCCATCTCAAGCACCGCTGAACAGGGCATCTCCATCTCAAGCACCGCTGGCCAATGAGCGGCAAGGGCACTGACGCAACTGAGTCCGTCACGGGGTGAATGATGCATTCTGGGCACCATGCCTCTCCAGAAACAGTGGAGAGATACATCCACTCCCTTTGTCCTTAGCAGGATGAAGCACTCTGGGCACAAAGCCCCCTCCAGAACCAGTGGAGAAAGGCATCCACTCCCTCTGTCCTTAGCAGGATGAAGCACTCTGCGCACAAAGCCCCCTCCAGAACCAGTGGAGACTGTTATCCACTTGAGAGACTGTGGCTTGGCACTTCCCAGGATTGAACAGTGGGCAAACCACCCACTGTAGAGACTTGAGAGACTGTGGCTTTGCACTCCCCAGGATTGAACAGTGGGCAAACCACCCACTGTAGAGACTTGAGAGACTGTGGCTTTGCACTCCCCAGGATGGTACAGTGGGCAACCCACCCACTGTAGAGACTTGAGAGACTGTGGCTTTGCACTCCCCAGGATTGAACAGTGGGCAACCCACCCACTGTAGAGACTTGAGAGACTGTGGCTTTGCACTCCCCAGGATTGACCAGTGGGCAACCCACCACTGTAGAGACTTGAGAGACTGTGGCTTTGCACTCCCCAGGATTGAACAGTGGGCAAACCACCCACTGTAGAGACGTGAGAGACTGTGGCTTTGCACTCCCCAGGATTGAACAGTGGGCATGTGGCCCCCTCGTGGATTTGGCGTCGTGCACTCAAGCGGCTGAGGTGCCCCCCCTTTCCCTCCTCCTGAGGTGCCTGTTTAGTTGCTGTCTGATGCCCCTGCAGTGTTCTCTCCGTCATGGTCGGGGATCTTGTGTGGGCCTCGCCCATACCGTGTGGTCCCAGTGTTCCACGGACTTTCTTAGAGCACTACCTGGACTAATATGCTTGGTATATATTATGTACATGGTGTATATATATATTTCTGCCTACTTGCTTTTAATATATTACAATGGTTACACTCATTTTCTATTGTCTTTGCATTCTTCCTGGAGGTTTGGGGGGTATATCTAAGATGTATTGATATGCATTAGTGTGTGTGTTGTAGTTGTTGAGGGTGTGGGTGTTGCGTGTGTGTGTCCCTGTTTTTTCCCTCCCTTCTCCCCTGTGTCGTAGGTGCAGTACTCTCTGTGGTATTCGCCGCCGGCGTTCGTGCTCCTGGTGGAGAAGCAGGAAGACTATTGCAGGGAGAATTTGGAGTTCCGGGTCCATGGCGTCCTCATTCCTCGTGGAGTATGTAAAGGTGAGCGTTTTTCCTTCGGGATTCCTGTTTCCGCCGTGTTTTTATCCGCGGTGAATCCGCCCCAGAAAAGGTGGCAGATTGGCTTGTCATAATAGTGTGGGCGGTACATTGTCTCCCGCCTGTCTGTTGGCGTTGACCGCCACGCTGTTTGTTTGTACCGCCGTGGCGGTCGGAGTGTTAAAGTGGCTGTCTTTGTTGCCGGTTTCCGCAACGGTCGTAATTGCAAATTTTTTACCGCCGGCCTGATGGTGGTCTTACCGCCGCTTTAACACCGACCGCCAGGGTTGTAATGACCACCTAAGTTATTAGCTTTTTTGCTCTCTGCAGTGTTTCCTACATTTGTAATAAGCCTGTCTTGAACCAAGCTGATGGAATTTCAATCTGAGTGCAAATAACCTTGGTTAAATAATATACTAAAAGCCAATTAAAAATGTTGCTAATGAGAAACATACTAATTGATCTCCTCGCTTCTCCCCAAACTCACCTTCTCCAGAATAGCATCTTCTAATAAAACAATTACAACTGATACATTTGATATTAATAATTAATATACAATACAAAGCTATACAACAATGTCTATTCATACCCACTCAAATGGAACATCCACAACTGATAGAGGCACTAAACGTGCCTTAGTCCTCCCTCCTTACTTACTTGGCAAGTGAGACAGGTTTTACAGAACCTCTATGTGTCTCTGCCCAGCCCTGACCAGTAGAACAGAGACTCCAGCCTATCCTGGGTATTTTAATGCCCAGTTGCCCTGACAAGGACACTTCATTGGCCAGTGAAAACAGGACATTTGGGTGCACAAATGGAACCTCTTGTCTCTTGCTAAAACCTGGCCCAGGATTCACCCGCCCACTATGATGTTGGCCATCGTCCCAGCCAACACAGGGCCTGATTAACAAGGGTAAACGTACACATTTGTATAAGTTTACACTTTTTCAGTATTCACAAAGCTGCATTTTAATGGTACGTTTATGATGCGGAGACGCCGCAGTCAGGGCAGTGAACTCTGCACATCAAAAGATAGGCCTGTCCTCTCTTTTTATGTGTGAAGTTCTCCACCCTGACTGTGGATTCTCCACACTTGTAAACTTACTACTTAAATGAAGTTTTGTGAATACTGAAAAAGTGCAAACTTATAGAGATGCGTAAGTTTACATTTGTGAATCAGGTCCATAGTGTTTCATAGTCACTCCTTTGCTGGCCTGTTTCTTGACTTTCTTGCAGAGTTCCACACATGTAGGGCCCTCCTTCTGTGTCTCAAGGATATCATCTCGAGTAGGCCCCCAGCAACAAAAAAACACTGCATCTCCGGAAGCGACCCAGATTCAAACACCTGGTCCCCATCGGGAGCTTTTTCTTCCTTTACTACTAGAACAGAAGCAGTGACATCTACGGTCTGTGCCTTCTGGGATTCTGCCCTTTCCTGCAAACTACCTTGTACTGGTCCTGTCAAATCAGGAATGGTCCCAGTATCCTTCTACTACTGCTGCTAATCCTGTAGTCTACTTAACACAGCTGATGCTGTCCAAGGCAAAAACGCTTCTGGATCTGCAGCTAGGCCAGACAGAATCAAATTACTGCCCAAGAAACAACCAGCACCTTGCTTCTCTCTCACAGCTACATTTACAATGCCCATTTTGTCATTTATTTCTTCTTTAACTCAGACAATTAAGTACTCCATGCCTTCCCCACTGACTACCAAACCTGTATCCTTGACACCAGGGAGAATCTCCAGGGAAAATCTCCTCAGGCTTGAGATACTTTCTCTTAGCCATAGTCAAGAAAGCTCAAGTATCTATTACAACAAGTACCTTCTTCAAATTCATACTGACTTGCTGAACAAACCCCATTATGTTAGGAGGAATGTGCTTCAGAGCATCTGGATCCCTCCCCATATGTCCATAGCCACTAGGTTGACTGCAACAGTACTCTTGTGGGTCCCTTTACCCATGTGTAAGACACTAGCTATCATGGATGCGGCTGCCTTAGGGTCTTTTACCTGAATATCTCTTCTAAAGTTCTACTTGGTGGCACATATATACCGTTACCACCTACGACATGGGGGACCTTCCGGTCCTCCCCTCCCATGATGTTACTTACGGGTAACAACAGTACCATTCCTATTCCACTGGCCCCCTGAGAATTACCCTGACCCTTACCCTCCGGGTTGGAACCAGTGTTTGGAGAGTTTATGGTTTAGAAACATCCTGTTCTAGACCTTTGTAAACCCTGTCAGCTATCCACTTGCCAGCCAACAATGCATTTTTCTCTGGATCTGCTCCTGTCAGATGCAACCAGTATTGGGTAGATCACTTTTTGAGTTGTTCTATCACCGTTGGCTTTTTAAGAGCATGAAAATTCTTGATCTCCATCCCTTTCACTTACTTACTCATTTCAGTCTCCCAACACACCATGAATCCAAGTGTCATATAGAAAATTATCCATTCTTTTGCACTCTTTCGCATTTTTTGAATCTATGAGGGTACTGAACTGGCTTCAACCCAAACCTCCTGATCAGACCTTCCACTAAAGGTATTCTCCCAAAGACGTCTGACCTTTCCAAAGGTAAATGACCTATTAAAGCATCCGTCTGAGGCACCTCATTCAAGGCCTGTGCTTTACAAGCAATCTCAAAGCTCACAAACCCTTCCAAGATGTCCTGCCCTTACACATATACATGTATGAGCCCCCTTGGAATCAAGGTTACTACCTGGCCTGGACTGGAGATGGATTCATGTCTCTAGGACTGAGCTGTATCTACTATCATCCTAAGCTTCTCCTTCTCAATGACAATCTCTTCTCTCTCCTGCCCTCTTTCCGTTTTCTCTTCCCTCTCTTCCTGTTCCCTTAAATTATTTTCCTGAGCCCATTCCTCCAGTGTCTCCCGGCTCATCTGCTCCTGGGGAGCTAACCTCACTGTTTCCTTCTCAACCCCCTGGCCATCCCCACCTGCTCAGATTTAGCTTTCTAGAGAGCAAACTGCAAGTTCAGGGTCTCTGCTAAGCCCTACCTACTGACGGGAATTACTCCTGAAATTGGTGACAGTATACTCTAGAAATTAGAGTCAGTGTGGGTAAATTCTAGAAAGTGCAATAGGGGAAACACTGTGTGTGTGTCTGGGATAGATCAGTACCAAGGGGACATCAAAACCTGACTTTATAGGACCCTCCCCTTGGATTTCTAACATGGACACCTCCCCACAGTTTACAACAGCCTCTTACCTTTCACCCTGTCTCTCAAACTCCTCACCTATGAAATCAACAAAGATCTCTCTGTCCATGCTCATGGGAACCCTCCACCCTCTGTCCTACATATATCATTCAGCTGATATATAGATATGATGCTAAGGTCTGCTCCCAACCCTATGTTCTCCATTATTTGCATGTGCAGACTTTGTGTGCAGAAGAAACGTGGACGTATTGTGTCTCTGGAGCAAATTGGGACCGGCCTCTGCAAAACTCAAACCCTTGACTTCCAATTGTTAGGTGTCCTCCTCTACCAATTAATTGTCAGAAGCCTTATCCGAGGGCCATGGGACAAGCAGTACTGGGCTTGGCTGGAGGGGTTGTGGCTTGCTGTATTGGGACCTGACCACTGAGTAACTGGGCCAAGTATTACCCCTTTCAGCATTGACTCTCAGTGGCAGTGAGGGTCGGACAGTCCAAGGCTCTTCATTGGGAGAGGAAGTTGTGAGGCATACACAGGTGCAAGACTCAGGCCCTCATTACAACCCTGGTGGTCAGGGTTAAAGCGGCGGTAATACCGCCAACAGGCCGGAGGAAAACAAATTGGATTCACGACCATGGCGGAAACCGCCAACATAGACAGCCACTTTAACACTGTGACCGCCACGGCAGTAGAAACAAACACTGCGGCGATCACCGCCAACAGACAGGCGGAAGACAAAGTATACCGCCCACTGTATTTCAAGACGCCTATCCGCCACCTTTTCCGGGGCGAAACCAACACGATCAAAAGCACGGCGGAAACAGTACAAAGAAGGGAAAACACTCACCGCTCGAACCCTACGAGGAACCAGGACGCCATGGAGCCTGAACTACACGTCCTGCCCATGCTGGCGTATCTTCTCATCTACCAGGAGTACGAACGGCGGTGGCGACAACCACAGTGAGTACTGCACCTAAAACACAGGGGAGGGGGGAAGAGAGTGACACACACGCAACACGCAACACCCCCACCCCCACCCACAGCAACATACACACAAATAAATGCAGCAACATTACATATACACCTCCTCACCCCCTGGAAGAACGCAAGGACAAAAGGAAATGATTGTAACCAGTGTAATCATGAAAAAGCTGATAGTCAAATATAAAAAAATCAGTATATACAAATATGTACACCAACTACACAAGTCTGGATAGTGTACCAATCATTGTCCGTGGACCACTGGGCCCAAAATGCATGGGCGAAGCCCACACTAGATACCTGACTCGACACTGAGAGAACACTGCAGGGGCATCAGTTCGAAAATATACAGGCACCTCAGGGGGAGAGGGAGGGGGGGGCACCTCTGGCAGATGAACACACAACGCCACTGCTGCACGAGGGGGCACCATGCCCATTGCTGTATCCTGGGGAGTGCAAAGCCACAGTCTCTCAAGTCTCTCAAGTGGGTGGTTTTTCTACTGCTCCATCCTGGGGAGTGCAAAGCCACAGTCTCTCAAGTCTTTCCAGTGGATGGTTTGCCCACTGCTGTATCCTGGGGAGTGCAAAGCCACAGTCTCTCAAGTCTCTCAAGTGGGTGGTTTGCCCACTGCTCCATCCTGGGGAGTGCAAAGCCACAGTCTCTCAAGTCTCTCAAGTGGGTGGTTTGCCCCCTGCTGTATCCTGGGGAGTGCAAAGCCACAGTCTCTCAAGTCTCCCAAGTGGGTGGTTTGCCGACTGCTCCATCCTGGGGAGAGCAAAGCCACAGTCTCTCAAGTGGATGCCTTTCTCCACTGGTTCTGTAGGGGGCATTGTGCCCAGAGTGCTTCATCCTGCCAAGGACTGAGGTAGTGGATGTGATTCTCCACTGGTTCTGGAGGGAGCTTTGTGCCCAGCGTGCTTCATCCTGCCAAGGACTGAGGTAGTGGATGTATCTCTCCACTGGTTCTGGAGGGGGCATTGTGCCCAGAGTGCTTCATTCTGCCAAGGACTGAGGTAGTGGATGTATCTCTCCACTGGTTCTGGAGAGGGCATTGTGCCCAGAGTGCTTCATCCTGCCAAGGACTGAGGTAGTGGATGTGATTCTCCACTGGTTCTGGAGGGGTTTGTGTGCCCAGAGTGCTTCATCCTGCCAAGGACTGAGGTAGTGGATGTATCTCTCCACTGGTTCTGGAGGGAGCATTGTGCCCAGAGTACTTCATCCTGCCAAGGACTGAGGTAGTGGATGTGATTCTCCACTGGTTCTGGAGGGGGCTTTGTGCCCAGAGTGCTCCACGTGCAGTGTGGCCGGTACAATTCCCTCACCTGGGTGTGTGTGCCACGAGATTGACGAGGTACAGGTAGCATGATACGCCATGGAGGCAGACATACCCCACACTGCTGCGACTTCGCCTTCAACCTGCAGATGCAAACATTGATGGAAGTCATGCCTCATGGAAGCTGCCCAGGGTCCAGGAACTCTCCTCCAGCCTCGGACGACTGACCACTGGGGATAGTAGACATGGCAGCAGTGGTGCCACTGTCTGAGTACGTCGCGGGACCGGTGCTTGCGGCGGTGTCTGTGGCAGCGGTGCTGGCGGCGGTGCATGGGTCAGCACCTGCTGAGGGAAAGAGCAGGACGTCTCCTGCAGCCTAGGATAGCTGCCCACTTGGGAAAGAGGCTGGGAACTGTCGCTGAGGCTGTAGATGTGCCAGTGGCGGTGCAGGAGGCGGTTGTGGTGCCGCGGCAGCTAGTGGTGTTCTCCGCCGTACAGGTTGGTGTGGTCTTGGACAGAAGTTGTGACACTGGTCCCTCAGTTGGTGCCACCATGCCCTCTCCTAACCTGCTCTTCTGCTTTTGGCCCTTCCCCACCTTTGATGGTGCCGCAGTTGTCTTGCCACTATCCCCTTTTATTTTTGCTGAGCCCTTGGCGGCTGGTAGTTTCAGCTTCTCCCTCCGGGATGTGGGCAAATTTTTCACCTTGGCAGGTGGCGGAATGTCCTTGCCCTCACTACGTGGCACACTGGCAGCCCTGATGGGTGGCACAGTCGATGACCCCGCAGTTGCTGCCACCACTGTGACTGGGGATTTGGTAGCTGAGGTGCTGGGCCGGGACTTGAAAAGCCTGGCCCTAGGGGAAGGACGGGGGGGAGCTGAAGGGAAGAGGTCAATGTTAGCCAGGAAAAGCTTCTTAGACACACTGGGACGGGAAGATGGAGGGGGTTTGGGAGTGGAGGAAGAGGTAGTGGTTGTAGAAGGGGTACGTCTGCTGAATTTGGGTGAAGGTGCATGGGCCAGAGGCTGTTGTGAGGTGGATGGCTGTTGGGTGGGTGTGTGCCTGCCTTTGTGTACTTTGGGAGGAGGGCTCACAGACACACTGGGAGGGGACAGAGGGGATGTGTGAATGGTATTGGGGGTGGTGAGTGCACGTGAGCGGTTTGTGGTGATGGGCGTGCTGGCGATGGAGGTAGTGGCTGAGAATGTAGTGCATGCAGGTGTGAGTGGAGATGAGACAGGGAGGGAGGAGGGGGACGTGGAGGAGGGGGACACAGTGGAGGCAGTGGATGTTGGTATGTCTGCATGGGTATGATGCCTTTGTGAGTGCCTGTGGGATGTGTGGTGCTTATGTTTGCCATGTCCACTCTTGTGTGTCGATGAGTGTGCATGCTGGTCTGATGGTGTGCTTGGGATAGACTGAGGAACATGGATTGGGTCTGGATGGAGGAAGTTGGAGGGGGGAGGCTGGACACAGGTACAATGGCTGCCATCAGCGCTCAGTCCAGAGCTTGAAATGCTCTCTGTTGGGCCACCTGCCCAGAATGAATGCCCTCCAGGTATGCATTTGCTTGTTGCAAATGCCTCTCAACACCCTGGATGGCATTCACAATGGTAGATTGCCCAACAGTGAGGGATCTCAGGAGGTCAATAGCCTCCTCACTGAGGGCAGCAGGGCTGACTGGGGCAGGGCCTGAGGTGCCTGGGGCGCAGGAGATGCCCACCCTCCTGGATGAGCGGGCACAGGACACACGCTGAGGGGCTGCTGGGAGGGCAGTGCCGGTAGGGGGGTGGCGGCTGTACCTGTTGATGCAGTGGGCACAGAGGTGCCTGCCACCACAAGGGAGCTCCCATCAGAGGAGGTGTCGCTGTCACTGGTGTATGCTCCTGTCCCCGTCATGGAGCTCCCCTCCCCCTCAGTCCCACTGGTGGCTTCAGACTCCGTTGCTTCACCCTCCAGGGCCAAGTGGGTTGCAGCTCCCTCCTGCTCCGGTGCCAATGATCCTCTGCCTGATGATGCTATTGCACACAAGAACAAGGAGACCACAAAAAGGGGGGGGAAGACAGAAGAAAAACATGCTTAGTGCATGCAACATCACTACCGTCGGAGGACACAACATACATAGAGCAGCCCTCTGCACTACGCCATGCATTACCAGTTCCCAGAATTTTCACCTGACCATGGGGTATGAGGTCTAAGCCCAATTGCTGCACACCTGGAAGTCACAGGAGCCTGACTAGGTGTAGATGGCTATTACCACTAGTGGTGTTGGGGTGCCACGTAGCCTGCCTCACAGGGGACCTTGCCTACCAACTTCACCCTGGCCTAGGGGAACCCACTGCCCACCTCCCCCGCCCAGACACCTCGTTATGCGCGTAGAGTCAGCTGAATGAGAGTGTACTCACCCCCTTGTGGCTGCTCTGATGCCCTCAAGCACCCATCCAACTCCGGATACACTACTGCCAGGATCCGGTACATCAGGAGGGTCATGGTGCGACGGGCACCCCTTCCATGTTGGGAGGCCATACCCAGCTGGGCCTCCGCCATCTTCTTGCTCCAGCGGCGCAGGTCCTCCCATCTTTTACGGCAGTGGTGCTCCGTCTGTGGTAGACCCGGAGGGTCCGGACGTCCTTAGCGATGGCACGCCAAATACCCTTCTTCTTGTGGGCGCTGACCTAGAGGAATTGGTACAGGGGGAAAGGAAATTACTCACCCGTCCGGACCATCATAGTCATTGCCCACCAGTTCCCACCCATGCCCTGACACACATACACTCACCATCCGCACATGCAGGCCTCAGCCACCCCCCCCTTGTATCTTCCATCCACACCACTCAAAGCAGGCATTGCCCATGCAGCATGCTCACAGTGTACTCCCCTGTTTGTCTGGAGGACCGTACAGTTACGTGTACTGGGGGAGGACCCCATCCACCAGTTTCTCCAACTCCTCCGAAGTGAAGGCAGGGGCCCTTTCCCCAGACACTGTAGCCATCGTCGCTTCCAGACATAGGTCACAGCAGCACTTGCAGTGTAGGTTCTCTCCTGTTGAAGGTCAGGTATCAAGTGAGGGAACAGACATAAAATGGCGGTCACGTCTGCGGCGGTGCGTACCGTCACCGCCGGAGTACATCGTGATTGGCTCCTGGGACCCATACAGCCCAATGTTAACCAAGCAGAATTGCGCAGCGGTTTTCGACTGGCCACCGCGGTCAGGAAGCCGCCATTTCAGGGGGCCACATGGGATGGATAAAAACTGCGTCACACCTATCTAGGCCGGGAATACAGACATATACTGGCACATTGCGAACTAATAGCGTTTCTGTAAATAGCACATTGTGTTACCTCAGTGTTGGATGACTCTCAGCTCTCTGTTCTCCTCCATAGGGCACGTCTGCTGGGGCAGGTAATGAGATGGCGGCATTTTCCGGTGTACAGACCCCTGGTGCACCTGTCGACAATGGAAAAGAGACACATCATAATCAAATACAAACTTGATCGTGCAACAATCCTGGAACTGTGTGCCCAGTTGGAGCCAGACCTGATGTCATCTATCTGCCATCCCACAGGGATACCCCCTCTAGTGCAGGTCCTGTCTGTACTCCATTTCCTGGCCAGTGGGTCCTTTCAAACAACAGTGGCCATGGCATCAGGGATGTCCCAGCCAATGTTCTCTAATGTGTTGTCCAGAGTGCTGTCTGCCCTGCTGAAACACATGCGCAGCTACATCGTTTTCCCTCAAGTGGAGGATTTGCCTACAGTGAAAGGTGACTTCTATGCTCTGGGACATATCCCCAACATCATTGGTGCCATTGATGGTACACATGTGGCATTTGTACCCCCTGCAGGAATGAACAGGTGTAAAGAAACCAGCAGAGCTACCTTTCTATGAATGTGCAGATGGTGTGTTTGTCAGACCAGTACATCTCCCATGTCAATGCCAAGTATCCTGGCTCTGTGCATGACGCTTACATTTTGAGAAATAGCAGCATCCCTTATGTGAGGGGGCAACTCCTGAGGCACCGTGTGTGGCTAATAGGTGAGGCCAAGTTCCCAATACAGTTGACATAGGTGTCAGGGTATGGGGCTGTCCCTAAGGGTTAGTGTGTGTCTAACAGTTGTCCCTCGACATTTGCAGGTGACTCTGGTTACTCCAACCTGTCATGGCTACTGACCCCCAGTTAGGAATCCCAGGACAAGGGCAGTGGAATGCTACAATGAGGCACATGAGCGAACTAGGAGGTCATCGAACGCACCTTCGGCCTCCTGAAGGCCAGATTCCGGTGCCTCCATATGACAGGTGGTTCCCTATACTACTCACCGAAGAAGGTGCGCCAGATCATCGTGGCTGCTGTATACTGCGCAACCTGGCTTTGCGAAGCCAGGTGCCTTTTCTGCAGGAGGATGGGCCAGATGGTGGTCTTGTGGCAGGTGTGGAGCCTGTGGACAGTGAAGAAGAGGAGGCAGAAGAAGAGGATATCAACAACCGAAACAACATCATTAAGCAATATTTCCAGTGAGATGCAGGTAAGAAGATGTAACTGCTTCCCACAGCTCATACTATTGTTGAAGCTAGCATAAGTCTGTAATTTTCACTCAGTGTATGGACACTGACTTGTCACTTTGGCTTTCCATTTCACAGATCTCGGTCCCACTTTGTGCCCTCTGCTAAGTTTACTCCTGGCCTACAGCTGTGTTACATTGGTATGTGAACACGTACATTGACGTTGCTATATTCCATAGATATTGCAATGACACATTTGTGAAAGCACAGACTGACTCCAGATTATTTTGTGACTGAAGTGTGTTTATTCCAGTGAAAATAAGTGGAGGGGGCTGTAAAATGGCCTGGGGTGATGGTGGAGGTATGTCCATGGCAGAGTCCAGTCTTTTTGTTTCACAGGTGCATTGTCCAAAGGGGCATAGGAAGTGGAGCAATGGCAGTTTAAGGATGGACAGGGTGACATAGAGGGACAGAAGGGTGACATTCAGGGGGTTCTTATTTCCTAGCGGGGGTGTTGGCAAAGTTCTCCTGGATCTCAGGGACCGTTTGCGGGGTGGTTCTCCATCTGCAGGGGGTGGGGTGCTGGTGTCCTGTTGTTCCTGTGGCGGTGCCTCCTGTCCACTAGCGCTGGTGGAGGTGGAGGGCTGTTCATCGTCCAGGCTAGTGTCAGGGGCCCATTGGTGTGCCACTGTGTCCCTCCTGGTGTTGAGAAGGTCTGCCAGCACCCCTGCAATGGTGACCAGGGTGGTGTTGATGGACTTCAAGTCCTCCCTGATCCCCACTTAGTGTTCCTCCTGCAGCCGGTGGGTCTCCTGAAACTTGGCCAGTACCGTGCCCATGGTCTCCTGGGAATGGTGGTAAGCTCCCATGATGTTGGAGAGTGCCTCGTGGAGAGTGGGTTCCCTGGGCCTGTCCTCCCCCTATCGCACAGCAGTCCTCCCAGCTTCCCTGTTATCCTGTGCCTCTGTCCCCTGAACCGTGTGCCCACTGCCACTGCCCCCAGGTCCCTTATCGTCCTGTGTTAGTGGGGTGTCATGGGTTCCCTGTAGTGGTGGACACACTGCTGATTGACGTGTCCTGGGGACAGAGGGATGGGCCCGCTGGGTGGGTGCTGTGGTGGTTTTTCCTGAGGGGGGAGGTTCAGTGGTGGTTTGTGACTGTGTCGGGGGAACCGACTGTCCTGAGGTCCCTGATGGGCCGGGCTGGTCATCTCGATCCAGGCGTGCAGATCTGCTGTCATCACTGTGGGTCTCTTCTGTGGGGGGACTGGATATGGCTGGCACCTCCTGTCCGGTGACGTTGGGTATGGGTCCTGTTGGGGTTTAAATGCATAGTTATTTTATCTTTGTGTGCCATCTTGTGCAATGGGTGAGTGGCCCTCTACTCCTGTGCTTGCATTATTGGCTTGGTCCTTGTGTGATTGGTGATTTTGGGGCATGAGTGAGTCTCTGTACTGGACATGCTTTGGTGATTGGTGTCCATGCATTGGTGATACATGCAGGGCTTGATTTTGGGATGTGTGGGTTGTGTTAGTGGGGTATCTGTGGGTTGTTGGGGTGATGGGTGTGAGGGTAAGGGTGGCGGTATGTGATGGCATGTTGGTGGGGTGTCGGGGATTAGGTAGTAAAGATTTGACTTACCAGAGTCCAGTCCTCCTGCTACTCCTGCTAGGCCCTCAGGATGCATAATTGCCTAGACTTGCTCCTCCCATGTTGTTAGTTGTGGGGGAGGAGGTGGGGGTCCACCGCAAGTCCTCTGTACAGCAATCTGGTGTCTGGATACCACGGAACGCACCTTCCCCCGTAGGTCGTTCTACCTCTTCCTGATGTCATCCTGTGTTCTTGGATACTGTCCCACTGTGTTAACCCTGTTGACAATTCTACGCCATAGCTCCATCTTCCTTGCAATGGATGTCTGCTGCACCTGTGATCCAAATAGCTGTGGCTCTACCCCGATGATTTCCTCTACCATGACCCTGAGCTCCTCCTCAGAGAACCTGGGGTGTCTTTGAGGTGCTATGATGTGGTGTGGGTGATGTGTGAGGTGGTGTCTGTTGTGATGTGTGAGGGGATGTGTTGGTGTGTGTTGTTTGAGGTGCATGGATGTTGTGTAAGTGATGGTGTTGTATGTCTGTGGATGCTGGTGTTGTTTTAGGTAGTCTCTCTCGCTGGCCTTCTTTCAAAGTTTTGGTAGTAAGGGTTTGTGGGTGATGTGGGTGTGTGCTTTATATTGGATTGGATGTGTGGGAGTGGTGTGTGTATGTGTATCAGGTGTGTGTATTTTGAATTGTCCAATGTGGTTGTGTTTTGTAAATGTGTGTGTATTTTGAGCGCAGCAGTGTGTTCCGCCAATGGAATACCGCGGTTGAAAGACCGCTGCATTGATTTGTGTGTCATGACAGTGTGGGCGTATTTTTGTTGGCGTGACGGTGTCGGTTTTGGTATAGCCAGTCTATCACTGACCTTTGGTGTGGTTTACTTGTGTGGGTGTCTGTATTGTGGCGGATTCCGAGATGTGGGTCGTAATACCTGTAGCAGAATTCCGCGGCCGCAGCAGTATGTTGGCGGTCCTCTGCACGGCGGAAAGCAGGATTTGCCGCAGGGTTGTAATGAGGGCCATAATGTAAAATGTATTGTAGAATGCACTGTTTTTACCATTTGTCTCAAGTTTTCTTCAGGGGAACCCCCCAACCTTCATTGTAGTGGTCAGGCTTGCTCCCTATGCACACTATGGGGGCCAGTCTGACAAGATTTGCCAGGTTTGGTTTGGGTTCCCAGTCTGGTCATGATCTTAGAGACACCCTTTTTTGCAGATCTATCACTTCAATTTGACTCCTACAATGTGTTTCTTTCTTTCTTAAGCTTATTAGATTGTTTGGAGACTCACTTGAGCCCACGGAGAGCCTTGAAATTTAACCAAGTAATCCGTTGCTTCAATGACCTGATGGAGCTCCTTATCGTCGCTGGAGAAATGATGCCCAAACAACATAGCAGCTATAACATTGGTGACAGAATGGGTAACGTTGGGTGCAGGATCTATTGCTTTCCCTAAGACATGAAGAGGAAACAGTGACTGGAATACAGTATAGACTTGGCCATTGCAAATGCAGTTGGAAGTAAAGAAAAAGACTGAATGTATTTATAACTGTTTCATAATAACCCTTAGACAGATATCACCATTACACAGTATTGCTCACTTGTCTGATGATGCCATCTCCATTCAATACATGTTTTTGGCATGCTCTTCTGTTTTGGCAATGTGTCATGAAGTTCTGATAATCAAGAGTGTGCTAAACACATTTATAATATCACCATGAACACTCAGCATCCCTATTTTTTAGTCTAGGATTTGTTCCTTGAATGTTGTTAATACTATGGGCCTGATTATGAGTCTGCAAGTCTCAAGACTGCCAGACTCGCGGTGGTGGTCAGACCGCCATGGCTCTGGCAGTCTGACCACCACATTATGGCCCTGCCGTTCAGACCACCAGGGTACCGTCGTCTCCACCAGGATCTCTGATCTCGACAGCTGATGGAGTTCTTGGTTGTAATCAGCCAGGGCAGTGCTGAAGTCAGCTCCACCTTGGGGGCTGTTCAACCCCCATGAAACAGCTGGCGGAGAACAAGTGCTGGGGGGCACAGAGGGGCCACTGCACTGCCTACAACATTGTTGTGGGCAGTGCAGGGGCCCCATCCCAAGCACCATCAGAATGCGTACTGTCTGCTCAGCAGTCACTGTGCATTTTGAGGGTGCTGGTTGACTCCCCTGTGCGACTGCATTGGGCTCGGCTTCATGAGGAGTCAAGTCCAATTCCACCCCATGTTTTCCACTAGGCTGATTGGCGGAAACCTCGGTTTCCGCCAGTCAGCCCAGTGGAAATCCCATAATTGGGCAGGTGGGGAGACAGCAGCGGTCTCCTCACCATGGGCCTGGTGGTCTGGTTGTCCGATCACCAAACTCATGATCAGGCCCTAAGACTGTTACTTTCAGATTTTACTATTTCCCTCATTTGTCTTCTTAGACGTTTCTATCTCCATCATTTTTCTTTTCTGACTATTTCAATCATTTGTGCTTTCAGACTCTTCTATTTGATTCATAGAAAGTATTAAGTTTTAGACAAGTGGAGAATGTTTATTCAGCTTCAGTTTCTTTCAAATTATTAGTTTAGACTCTCCTATTTCTTTGATAGATAGTGTGAAGCTTAAGACATGCATAAAAGTGTGTTGATACCACCTATTCCTTTTACGTTTTTAAGATAAATGTGATAATTGAGCTGGTATAGCTGTCACCATGAGTGCCTTATTTCTGATTTAGTGTCAGCCAGTCCTATCAGTGTTTTCAATATAACAACCAAGATAATGTTGTACAGACAATCAGATTCAATAAAAAATCCAGGTATGGGATTTTAGGTCAGAAAAGACTTCACATGGGCCATCAAGACCGAAAGGGCATGTCACCACCACTCACCTTAACTGAAGGCTCCTGCAAAGCTCCCCTGAGGCACCTGCAAAGAATTTAGCCTCCACAGGCTTGTGCCAAAGCTGTTTTTTTTTACTCAGACAAACACAACTTCCCCTAGATCGGAATAGCAGGCTTGTTATTTCTGACAGAACACCAGACCCTGTTGTCCCAAACCAGTTATGTACACCACCTCTGAAACCTGAGAATAGGCATATTGTTATATTGATTGTGCAATAACCAGCATACAGCCTAGGAATGAGGGTGCTATGACTATACAATTCAATAACCATGCAACATATTCCTGTTGTTTTCGCTGTTTGTAATCTGCTTTGCTGCTTTAATTTTATGTTTTGTTATGGCTCCATTCCTAATAATCCTTTAGTTTGTGATTCATTAACCAAGGAGAGTTCGGAGTTCCACTATCCCTGAACTCCTCTTATGGGACTGATCAGTACTAGGAATTATTTCCTACACAACATCGGTCAGTGTGAATGTCAAGGTTGCATTTCAACTAGATTTCTAATTGGATTTGGAACATTGATTAAGTCCTTATGCCGGCCGGTTTAGAAATCCAGCCCCTATGACTTTAGGGGGGCCCTAGTGGAGTTGTCAGGCACACCTGACAGATAAGTAGTTAAGGATTGAGACTAACTGCCAGTTCTTAGGTGACAAGGCTGTAAAGGAATGTCTGCCCATAAGTAGATGATCACTGTTTCAGATAAAGCCTGACAAAAGTCCAAAGTTTTCAGTTATACAGTTTTTGGGAAGGGCAGACACGCTTGAGCTAGATCACCTGGCACCTTCACCAAAACATTTTTTAAACTTTCTTTCTGCTCATTAAGGGGAACACATTCCTCCTTCAACAATGACAGAGGTATGCACACGCCTTTCTACCACTAATACAGATTACAGTGGTGGGGAAGGTCCCATCGGGGAGAGGATGATCTTGTTCTAATAATGGTAATTCATTTTCATTGAAATTATGTTTATACCCAAGAACCTGTGTTGGCAAACTCCTCTTTCGCCATCACAGCATCTCATAACATCATATTCATGTGTTCTTCTGATTCAAGCATCTTTTGATCCAGGAGGAATTCAACTAGTCATTTATCAAAGTGGATGTAGAAGGGACTTAAGTTCAAGTCACTTCCTTTTAGCATTTCCTCATCTCATTGGTACTTCACAAAGCTTGTGAAACCCATGGCAGTGCTGCTAATATAGAGAAGAAGAATACAAATCATATATGTGGGTGATATGTTATTCATTTCCTAGTCCAGGTCGGTTCTAGAGTATCAGGTTTAAATTGCTACAGCAATTCTCAAGCAGTTGAGGTTTCTGATAAACAAGAAACATTCTGCGTTGGGCCCATCTCAAACAATCCAGTTTTTGAGTTTTGTGAATGAGAAGGTAGAAGTGTTGCTGTTTGTACCAAATTTGAAGATCACGATTATCAAGAAACAGACTTGTGCACTGTTGAGTTTGACTGGTATTCATTGTGGCTTTGCTGGCATCACTCTTTCAAGCCATTTTCTCAGCACTTCTGTCTTACAGGGCTCTCTAAAGATTGTAGACTCTTAATTTGAGAAGCAATCTCCTGTATTGATTATCAGTTTAACTTTTTCCAGATTCAAATGCAGGGTTTGGTGTAAGATGTGCAGGGTTAGTAATAGTAGAATAAAAGATAGTGACATATAAATAATGTAGAACTGCATTCAGGCTCCTCTGCAGCAAAAGACCCAAGGCAGGGACTACCAAATTGTTGTAGATGGAACATGTGTCCTGTGGGACAATGTCTCCACAGTCAGGTGCCTAAACAGGCTAAGAGGGTCTCATGCCAAAGAACATGCATACTTAATAAAGAGTGTTAGTACTGTCACGGTTCAAGGAGAGTATCTTCTGGAGTAATTCAATAAAATATGTAGTTAATTGGGATCTAGGTTTCTTAAGATATGACTGCTTGGTCTTTTGATCCAGAAACTTTTAACCGAGTACTCTCACTTTGTTGTCAACTACAAGTGGTTCTCTTTGCATCACAGTTTAACCACACACCTTTGAGGCCCTTAAATTGGAGGCCTAATCTGCAGGCAGATAATGTGGAGGCTTTCTTTCATTCAGGGACAATCTGGCTAGGTTAGAAAACTCAAAAAATACTGACTAGACTACTCTTGTGCACAAGATCACAACAAATCACATAAACATCAGCCTTCCTCAAGATACTATTGTGCTGAAGGACACCTATAATTCTTCCATGACACAAATACCATATGAACTGGCACCTCTTAAATGAAAATGACTAAATAGCTCTAAGGGTGCTCAGTGATTTTCCAAAAAGTTACATGGAAACAGAAAACGAGTAAGAGCGAAGGAGAAACTGGGGAAAACATTTGGGATCTTGGGAGCCAGTTGTAAAACATAATACACATAGCTGAGGTCAAAATGTCCTACATTGAAACTGAAATTAATACTGTGAAAATCTGACCCATTGAGAACTTTGAAAAATGCCCTTTCTTCTTCTGCAACAAAATACAAAGACTGGATTTTTTCCCTCACTCCAGATGCGCCTTAAGCATCATTTGATGACTTACCAGATAAACACTCAATAAGGTGGTCCTCTTACCAAGAGGTCTCAATTGCAAGATAAATTACAGAAGGCCATCTCAGTTGTCAATCACTCCTCTCAGCTCACTGATCCATTGTCAGCAAAAACATAGTAACCCAATCACTCCTTTACCTGAGTGGTCAACTTCTCAAAAAAACAAAGTTCCAACCCACAAGAACTGTGCAATTTTTGACCAATAGCTCCCATTTGCATGAATCTCCTAGAGATTTACTTCACCAACCAGCTATCCCACCACAGCAAGGACAACAAATTCACTTGCAATTCGGCATCAGGACTGAATACATAAAACATCAACCATACTTAGTTGATGTCAGGTTGAGGAGGATGAAGAGGCAAGAGTCTAATATACAGTCTGTCAGTGGCAGTCAAAACATCCAACCACACACGCCTCTTAAAAAATTCTTGCACTAAGGATGGGACTGAGATGCACTGTGCTGAAATGGTTAACTCCTATGTAACAAATCACTCACAGCAAAGAAAAGTTGGCAATCCTCCTTTCAAGCACCTCTCTCTTTACCAAGGGAGTCCCCAAGGATCAATACTTTCACTGACGCTCTTCAACCTGTACAAGGAGCCACTCTTTTCTTTTTGAGAACCTCAAACCTATCCTTCTGCTTCTATGACACACAACTGTACTTAAAAGATACCCTCTCAGAGGACATTGACAAATTGAGAAATTGAGTAACAGAAAACCCTCCAGGCCTGAATGTCCCTAAACGTACCTCCAAATTGCATAGCTTCAATTATGTACCTGCTTAATTCTAGACTCACCCAACATTTCAAACCAACCATTATCGACAATGCTAAATTGTTGCGCTTAATCTTAAACAAATATATGACTTTTGAGGTCCACATTACCATCCTTGCCAAAAATGCTCAGTGGTAAATCAGCCTCCTCATGGGAATGAAGTCTTTCTTTCCACCTTAAGACTTTAAAATATTGGTCCAAACTGTAGTCCTCTCAGACTGGACTATGAAATCTCCCTTCTAGTTGATAGCCTTGAATTTCACTGTACCTCTTTAAAAGCTGCCCTCAAAACTATGTCCTGCCTATTCACCATCACAAGAAGATCTGACCACATCACCGAGTCCTTTGGGAACTCAACTTGTTCTCTATTGAGGCGAGAAGCATCTTCAACCTGGTGTGCATAGTCTACAAATCTATTCATTCAGAAGTATCCCAGTATCTTTCAGAGAAACTGACAATTTCTGGGGGCTTTAACTCAATTTGAAGTGCTAACATCCTCCTCCTAGAAGCACCAGCCTTCAAAAGCAAAACCCAAACATACAATAGTCCTTCTCTGGAAACAGTCATGGAGTCTAAAACTCCCTACTACCCAATCAAAAATAACACATCTTCATCGCCTTGAATATATATATATACATATATATATATATATATATATATATATATATATATATATATATATATATCAGTCAGTGTATTTTCCTGTATATACCTTTACATATCTGTTTTGTACTTTAACTAGTTTACACTTACTGTATTTTTATTTTTAACTAAATAGCACTCTGATTCCCTAGAGGGTCTGGTTTGCACCATACAAAGCTATGAAAAAATACATAAATAGTTTTTCTACTTTTTCATTGGTTCTCAGGACATTGGCTCATGGAATGGGAGACAGGGTAGTATTGCTTCTAATAACCTCTTTTTAGCTGCTCATATGTAATACTTTTCACTTATTGAACTCCCCCTAGATTTGTGCAGGTTGTGCCAGTTCTATCTCATCTTTTGAAACTGGAAGAAGTTCTCCATGATTTGGTAGTCCACGTGTGTGGTGGATGGCGTAAAGGATAATACAAGTTCTTCGTTTCCCCTGGCTTTTCATTCAAGTCACCGTCAGACATTTTTTGATTGGTAAACTCTCCAAACTCAGGATAATTGCAAATATGCCAGTTCCATCTGGATTGACAACTGATTGGAGCAACTTAATAATCCTTTTTCAGCCCATATAGTATACAAAAGTACATTTTTTGTTATGCATAGATCTTATAGAGAGCCGTCAGTGTGAACAACTGGATTGTATATCCAGTAATTCGATGCTATTAAGTAACACCAGTGGATAACATCACTTGTTAACCACTGCTGGAACATCATAAAGCAATTCCAGCCAGCTCTGACTGGGATCTCTCAGAACCTTTTGGAGCAGCTCTGGAAAGCAGGAATCACTGCTTCTGAATGGGAGGAAATGAAATGAACAGAGAGTGCTAGGTGTCAGTAGTAGTAGACCATTTTTTTAAACTTGAGACCGGCCAAGTTAACTATGTCCCTGCTTCATAGTTGAAAGCAGGGGCAGAAGAGTTTGGGGGCCATACGTAACATAAAACTATAAATAGGTAAAATGTGAATTACAGGGATGTTATTCACCTCAGGGTTCTGATTGACGTGATAGACAACTTGAGCTCCGCTCTTGTTTATTTGATGTCACTTTGAACCCTCAAACATTCCTGTAATTCACTGTTACTCTTCGATAATTCTAGAAATTCCCTCTATTCCTTCTGATTTGACATACAGGACTCTTAATGGATATATATCTGTAATTTACTGTCAGTTTTAAGTCGAGGATGAACTGGTTGATAAACTTTTTTACGTGCATAAAGCTTCATGCTGCACCTAGGCATTCAGGGCCTGATTATGAGTATGGTGGCAGAGACTGCCATACCCACGGCAGAGGCTAGACTGCCACACTGCTAGCAGTCCGACCCCCGGATTTGAATACTGATGGTTGGATGGTCAGTGGTCTGACGCCACTGCCAGGACCATAGGCGCCGACGTGTTGGTGGAGGCTCTACCAAGTCAGCTGCAGGGGTGCTGAACCAAGCCCTGCCATGCTAATTTGGAGTTGCTCGTCTGCCAGCCTTTCCATGGGTAGATTCCATGCCATGGAGAGGCTGGTGGACAGGCAAAAAAAGGGCTACATGTGGCCTCTGCGCTGTCCATGACCATGTTAACGACAGTGCATGAGTCCCCCTTGCAGGACCCATGAAATGCACACAGTCTGCATTAAAATTAACATTAACTGCTGGTCTCCTTAAGTGACACCATTGGCCTTAGAAGCCTATGGGAGCTGATTCCAATGCTACCGCATACGTTCCCGCCATTCATACCAGCAGGAACTTCTAAATAGGTTGGGGGGAGACCTGCAGCCTAGAGGAGACCTCCTCCCAACGGCTTTGGTTGTCCGGTTTGTGGACTGCCAAAGTCGTAATCAGGCCATCAGTCTTTTGGATAGTTAAGATAGTAGTGAACTACCTTAAGCAATGGTAGAATGCTAAACAACTTTCTTTGAAAAAATTATCTACCACATTGAAAGTTATTGTGTTTGATTTCCTTCCTGAAGGCATCAGAATTTTAAGCATTGTATGTTAACAAGACATCTTTGTATGACTATCTCTCTCTCATCAGAGACTTTCTTGTAAAATTATCAGATGTACAAAGTCTTCTTCCATAACTATTTTATATCCCTGTTTTGGAACAGTAATAAACTGTGTATTCTCAGATATGAAAGATGTTATGTAGTAAAGAATGTTATCTCCAGACCTCTTCCAGTATTTCTGCTGTTGATGACTTTTAAAAATCCTCTTCATTGTGTTTCCTCGCCATCTCTCTCAAAGGTTAGACGGTTGATGGCAGAGTCAGGTGTAGTTGTTTTGTGTTTAAGAACCTAATTTACTAGATTGGCTATGCCGTGCAACTATTTATAGGTCTTGGATATCTAAACGATATTATGTATGTGACTAACTGGTTTTACAAATGCATTTTCTGATGTATTATTACAATTTGGTTGTGTATGTATCACAAAATATGTGTAGCAAGTTTTAAACTTATCATAATTAAGGCCTCGGTCTTGTAATGGAATGAGGCATCTCCATCACTAACATGACACAAAAATTAGATGCTACTGAAGAAAAAGAGATGCAAATCATCTCTCCTAAGAACACCCTCCATATTCAGCATTTTTCCTAAGCTAGTTTGAATTCAGCATTTTCTTATCTCTAATGTTTTTAAAATGGGATGTCGGAGAAACCCAGGTGATCTAACTTTTGGAGAGATATTTGGAATTGTGTGTGGATTATCAATGTGTGCCATAAAACAAAAACAGGAAACAGTAGATTAGGCTACCAACAAGACTTAAAGATGCTCAAGGCGAGAATAACTCTCAGCTTCCTGAGATTAAAAGCCAGTTCCAATTGCATTTGCTAAACTAAGTCAATCTGCAGTAATAAGGGAGGTTGAGTGAATGCTACTCAAAAGGAGGTAGGCAACACAGACATCTTTAAACATAAAATTTAATAAGGAAGTGTGATAAGATTGGCTCTTAATATATTTCAGTGAAGAGGTACAGCACAAGAGCATTTGCTTAAGTCAGAGAAAGACCACTCCAAACACACAAAGATCTTAAGGAGTTTCCAAACATATTTAGTGATAGAAACATATTGCAAAATGCTTGCAACCCTATGCATTAAAAATACATTGATAGGTTTTAGAGCTGTCATTTTAATATTCGTCAGTGAAGATATTAACTGCCACAATTCATCATTAAATTGACAAATTTAGGTTACGATGCTTTTCTTCAGTACCCCTCCTGACTGAAGAGCCTTGTTAATGGCTAGCCTAAAATGTTATTTATATTTCCAACAAAGTAGGTTGAACCGCCATGAAAAGGCTGGTGAAGAACAAGTACAGGGGCCCCCTGCCCAGCAACATCGAAATGCGCACTGTCTGCTGTGCAGACAGTGCGCATTTCGAGGGAGCTGATGTCCCCTGCGTGCAGCAGCATTGCCACCTGCTCTAGCCGGCAGCATTGCCACCGGCTCTAGCCGGGGCCAAGTCTGCCACACCTTTCCCACTGGGCTGATGGGTGGGAACCTTGTAATATATTCGTAATAGGGTAGGTGGAGAAACCTCCACCTCAATGGTGGTCTCCTCAAAACCGCCAAACTTGTAATCAGGCCCTATATGGTTAAACAGAGCAAAAACAAGATAAACAAGAATAACAGAAATGTGACAGCCAAATGGAAGAGTATTCTGTTGCTCCTCATGACAGGAACTTCAACTGGAGTTAGGAGGTGCAAGAACACATGGAAGATGGGGGGGGGGGCAGCAGTACTCCAGGGTCTGGGATAAAATAGAAAGGGGGAGAGAGATGATTTGGGATCAGGCTGTTGCAAAGGAATGGAAGGTATTGACACTATTACAAATGTTTGGAGACTCTTGCTGGACCTAGAAATGATAAAAGATATACATAAACCACCTAGATCATGGGTCTCAAACATTGTAAGTAATAAGAGCTACTTATATTCAATGAAAATCATCCTGAGCGACTAATATAATTGTGTTGTTGTAGCAGTGAAAATTACAGACACAATTATATTAGTGACCACCCTATGAAAGTTGACAACAGTAGAGGTAGTAGCAGGGTTGTGAGCAGTATTGTAAAAATGACTTTGGGCTTGCTTTTCAGCAGGTCGGTGTATTCCACTGTGTGTAACCTCCTATTTGTGTACGGATTGGAAATAGTAGTGGGGTGAAATTTATCTCATCCAATAAATCTCAACCTTCGTTAAATTTCATTAGGTTTGACCTGCCAAAATTTAAGAGTGAAAATGTGTTCAGAATTTACTGTACCATGCAGATTTATGGTGTGCTTAACACCTAAATCCATAGGTGTTTAGGCAACATATTGATTAAAAATATTGTGAACAAAAACATTGTGTCATGAATATTGAGATGTCAAAAAAATTGCTGACAAGAATATTGAAAGCAAAAATATCGTTTAATTGTTGTTTTTAATATTGTAAAAAGTATAGATTTAGAAACTATAGTTGTATGTAATAGCATTTGCAAGTGTTATTTTGTATGGAGTTTATTGTAGTGTGTTTGATCCTATAATTTTTTTGTGCTTTAGTAAGATAATTCATTAATTTTTAAATTGTTGAAATTTGTGTTTTTAGTTGTATTAATGTAAAAGAATAATGGATTTATAATTATTGTTTACCAATGGGATATTGAATTTTTAAGATAGAGATTTTAATATAGAGAGTTTTAAAAAGTGGATATTTTTGTATATTTAATATTAATTATTTTAATGGTATGTACAATAATACCATACCTTTTTTTAAATGTAATCAGTTACATTAATAATTAAATTAAATATATATTATATTACATTTTCAAAAATATTTTATTTTAAATATTTAAATAACGATTTAAATTACAATAAAAATGAAAATATATAAAAAGACAATTTTTTGGAGTACATTCATTTGAATTTCTTAAAACTGAAAATGTAAATATAATATTTGGAAATGAAAATCATAGTTAAATACTGTTAATGTTTTTCTGTAGAAACGTATGCCATTGTAAAAATATCTATATTTTATTTTTATTTTACATGTTACATTTGTGTTTATAGTATTATTGTGAATTTTGGATTATTATTTTACTTTTTTGTTTTAGGGTTAAAGGTTTAGGAATGGTAGTAAATATTTAAAAATGCAATTAGTTATTAAACGTGATAGAAATATTAACTTAAATATTAATGTTTAATTATAAATATACAGTTTTGTAGCTTTCGTAAGTGTTTGTATTACTAAATTTTAGTTTATTTTACAGATGAAAAATCATCTGTTACTACGGAGTAATGATTGGGTATATAAAATGTTTATTCTGTAGTACCTTGCATAAAATGTTTTAGCTTGCATTGGAAATAGAAAGTTTTACCACTTTAGTGTGCAACACCTTCCTAAAAATGGACTGAGTTGGAGTGGAAATAGTTACTGTCATCCCTTTAGTGTCCAACACTTTCACCAAATTGTTTTAGATTGGAGTGGGTTAGTAAATGTCACCCATAAAGTGTTGAACACTTTACTCAAATTAGGTTATATTGGAGTGCATGGGCAGTGCAGAGCCCCCTGGGACGCCCTGCACCCATTCTTCGCCAGCCTTTTCATGGCGGTTCTACTGCCATGAAAAGGCTGGGGGAGAACGAGGTAGTAATCCCCTAGGCAGCGGTGCTTGCAGCGCTGCCCTGGCAGATTACGACCGCCGCAACCGCCAGACCGCTGGGATCTCTGATTCTGGTGGTTCAGGCGGTCCCACTGCAGCATGACCACCATGGTCAAAATATGGCTCTCAGACCACCGCATCGGTGGCTGTCCAACTGCCATCCGCGAGTCTGGCAGTCAAGTGACCACCAGACTCGTGAAGAGGCCCTATGTACTAAGGTTTTGCTGACTATACTGCCCTCCCTAACGCAGTGTGCAAACATGTCAGAGTGTCCCTCAGTGCAACTACAGTGCTGTTGTTGATCCATATCCAGCTGTATATTTGAGGAATGTGCAATTTAGTAATATAAGGTCCTCCGTGGTTCAGTCCAGAGAAAGTCTGCAAGGATCATCGGAGAGCATTCATCTATGTCTGCCAACTATCTAGGGTAAATTCATCTTTCTTGTCTTCATATTGCCTAGTCAGCAGGGATTTTACTTCTGACATGTATTTCCCAAATTTATCCAACTCTGGGGGGGGGGGCAATGCTAGAAAAAAAAGCTGATATTACTTCTGCAGATGTCCGTACCCCCTTGGACAAAAATAATGCTTTTAATAGTTTCTTCTGTAGTTGAAGCACAGCAGACCTGCCAACTTTTAACCTTTTTCAGGAGGGGACAGGACGTTGAATGAGGTGTGGCTTAGTGCCATGTACAGTTGAGTACTTTTAAATTTACTGCCTCCAAACAAACAACTCTGCTATTGCCCCTCATCCTATTTGCCAACACCAAAAACAAAGCTGATGAGGATGCGGCCTATGTCCTTAGGAGGTTTCACACCTTGTAGTGGACATCAGAACCTGAAAGCAATCAGCTGGAAACCAGCTCCCTGCAAGGGGTTCCAGCTACTTATTTGCACACTGTGTGATAGCTGTTCCTTACTGGGTGATCATTCATAGGGAGCTAATATCGTGAGACACACATTCTTGCAGTCTGAGTTGACATGTATGGCAAAGGTGGGCTGCTGTATACTAGGTGTGTCAGGGACTCCTCGCTATACTTGAAAGGTCTGCATTTAACAATGCATGATAAAGATTCCCACCCTGGATTTAGCTCCTTTGTTTACAGGAGCACCAGCCTAGCCCACTGGTTCTCGTCAGCCTTGGTCAGATATGGCTGTATTTTGGGGGCCTCTTAAGATGCAATCAGCCCTGGCTGCCTTTTATAGCCCTTGTATCTAGCCATACCCTCTTTCCATGAAAGCTGGTAAATTTATTGATTTATAGCATTTCTTGTGGCCATGCGACTTATACCCTCAAATGCCCAGTTCTCAATTGCCAGGTTTAGAACCTCTGCCCCCTTTTGCCTGTAGCAGCTCCAGGGGTTTGCCTTCCCTTCATAGATTGGTTTAAGCAATGCCAATGAACCGATTCTGCTGGAGCTTTAAGGATCTTACAGTAATATTTCGCATGAGTGCCCAGACATTTGTATTTTTGCTGTGTGAGGCCAAACTTGAGGTGAATCAGGCTATATATTTGGTAGCCTAAAAATATGCTTAAAGCCCTGGCACTGGACTTTCTGCAGACTAGTGCCCATTTGGCCTGGGAATGCTATTTGTGCTTTCCCTGATATCACCAATAGTTTGGCTTTTATGGTCCTCCTAATTGGTACTGTAGATTGTGAGAAAGTAGCCTCTTTCTAGCATGGTTACCCCCACTTTTGGCCTGTTTGTGAGTGAGTGTCAGTGTGCTTTTACTGTGTCACTGGGATCCTGCTAGCCAGGACCCCAGTGCTCATAGATAAAAACCTATTTGTCAGTATGTTTTGCCTGTCTCACTGGGATCCTGCTAGCCAGGACCCCAGTGCTCATAGTTTGTGGCCTAATGTGTATGCCTGTGTAGTGCCTAACTGTGTCACTGAGGCTCTGCTAATCAGAACCTCAGTGCTTATGCTCTCTCTGCTTTTAACTTTGTCACTGTAGGCCAGTGACCGCATTTATCAATTTCAATTGGCACACTGGACCCTCCTTATAAGTCCCTAGTATATGGCACCTAGGTACCCAGGGCATTGGGGTTCCAGGAGATCCATATGGGCTGCAGCATTTCTTTTGCCACCCATAGGGAGCTCAGACAAACCCTTACACAGGACCGCCACTGCTGCCAGCGTGAAATAGTGCACACACTATTTCACAGCCATTTTCACTGCCCTTAAGTAACTTATAAATCACCGATATGTCTAACCTTCACTTGCTGAAGGTTAGGTGCAAAGTTACTAAGTGTGAGGGCACCCTTGCACTAGCAAAGGTGCCCCACATAGTTCAAGGCCATTTCCCCAGACTTTGTGAGTGTGGGGACGCAAATACATGCGTGCACTACATATAGGTCAATACCTATATGTAGCTTCACAATGGTAACTCCAAATATGGCCATGTAACATGTCTAAGATCATGGAATTGTAACCCCATTCCAAATCTGTTATTGGGGAGCCAATTCCATGCATCCTGGGGGCTCCACCATGTACTGCCAAACCAGCTCTCTGAGGCTTGCACTGTAGCCACAGCTCCTGCCACCTCACTGACAGGGTTCTGCCCTCCTGGGGTCTGCTCCAAGAAACGCTGTAACTGCAACAAAGTGTCTAAAAGAGAAACGTTTCTTCAGCAACCTCAGCTCCAAGTAAGCAACTGCAACAGTTTCTATGGTGTGCACGCTCTGGGGACTCCCTGTCTTCATCCTGCACCAGAAGGACCAAAGAAATCTCCCGTGCTCCAAGCAGGCACCTTCCAAGGTGACAACCGATACCCTGGGACTCCTCTCACAGTGAAGAGCGTGCTCCTAAGGACACAGAGGGTTGACATCATCAACATAGGCTGTCCTGAGGTCCTGCTGACGCACTTTGGAGGAGGTAAGACCTTGCCTTCCCTGAGAACGATGTTACCCCTGTGTACTGAGTCTTCTTTGCCTCCTGAGACCTCTGTGCCCTCTTTGCAAACTTCCTTTGTGCAAAGCCTGGCCCAGGTCCCCAGCACTCCATCCTGCGATGCACAACTCGCTGAGTTGTTCTCCGGTGGCGTGGGATCTTCTTTTGTTGTGCTGCATCAACTGCGTTTTGCACCTCCTTTGAACCCAGATCCTGCAACTCCTGGGGGTGCTGCCTGGTATCCTGAGGGCTCTCTAAAGTGCTGAGAGCCCCCTCTTTCTCCTTACACAGAATTGAGGCCCCCAGGTCCCTCCTGGGTCCATCCAGCACCATTTTGATGAAAAACGCACTACTGGCATAGCCAAGGCTTGTTGGCAACTTCCAACACGAAGTCTCATCTGTGACAATCTTCACATCATGGAACATCTTTTGCATCATGCAGGAACCCACTGGCATCTTCCTAGCGTGCAATTTTGCAGTCTTCAACTAACCATGGACTCTTCTTTTGCATCTTCTTCTGGGTTGGCAGGGGCTCCTGTCCTTCCTGGAACTTCTTTTGACTTCTGGACTTGGTCCCCTTCCTTTGCAGGTCTTCAGGTCCAATAATCCAGCAGTTGTTCTTTGCAGACTTGGTTGGCTGCTGCAAAAACGCAAAAACGAGGTGTGGTGTGTCCTAAGGAAACTTGCAGTTCTTTATTACTGCTTTTCTGGGCTCTGGGGTAGGGTAATTTACTTACCTTTACTGTATTCTTACCCTCCCAGCGATTCTGCACACACTAAACTTGTCTAGGGGGGAAATTCGTGATTCACATTCCACTTTTTTAGCATATGGTTTGTGTTGCCCCTAGACCTATTTTCTCCCATTGCATTCTATTGGATATCCTACTGTTTGAATTATTCTATGACTATTTGCTTGTCTAATTTTGGTGTCTTGTGTATATATTGTGTATAATGCTTACCTCCAGAAGGAGTATTGTCTCTAAGATATTTTTGGTACTGTGTCACCCAAATAAAAACCTTTATTTTTGGTAACACTGAGTATTGTCTTTACTTGTGTATCAGTACTGAGTAACTATAAGTGGTATTGCATGAGCTTTGCATGTCTCCTAGTTCAGCTGAGGCTGCTCTGCCATAGCTACCTCTATCAGCCTGAGCTGCTAGAACACTACTACTTCACTAATAAGGGATAACTGGACCTGGTATAAGATGTAAGTACCCAAGGTGCCCACTAAAAACCAGGCAGCCTCCTACATAGATGGACTACAAGGCATGCACATACTGGTATATTGTTTTTTTTTTATGTTTGTTTGCTGTGCTATGTAGGATAAAGCAACTATGTTGTCAATTGTTGATTCGCCTTTTCGAAACCCGGTTTGGTAGAACGGTAATATCTCTTCTTCCGCAATCCATCTGGATAGTTCTTTTAGTAGAGTACTGGTGAACGCTTCGTCTTCTATGTCCAGCAGCGCAATTAATTTGTAGTTTTTAGGGTCCAGAATTTCCCCTTTCTTCAATATTGTCTGTAGCAAAGAGCCTCGCCATGAGTACAGGATGTCTGCTTGTAGTTTGCATTCTGTGAATAGGGTGGAGATAGTTTCTGCCAAGATGAATTGTGGGTTTCTGAGGAGGGTCAATTGGTTTTGCCAAATAACTTGTTGTCTCAAATGGTAAGGTACTATCATGGTCAAGCACATATTGGGAGGGATGCCATGGTTCGTCTGTTGAAACATGATTGGTTCAACCCAAAGTTTAGACAAGTTGCTGAAGCAGTTTGCCAGCGTTGTGTTATTTGCCAACATTTAAACGCAGGGAAAGGGACAGAGGTTAATTTGAGCCGCATTGGAAGAGCGGGAGGTCCATTCAGCAGAATGCAAATGGATTTTTTTGAGATGACTGTGTGTGGAGGTTTGAGATATGTGTTTGTGATTGTATGCATCTTTAGTCATTGGATTGAAGCATACCCTACACGAAGAAATGATAGTCTCACACTAGCGAAACTGCTGCCTAGAGAACTGATACCGTGTTTCGGGTTTCCGATGTCTTTAGAATCAGATTGGGGAAGTCACTTCAACAGTGAAGTAATTAAATTACTGTGTGCAGCATTGAACATTGAGCAGAAGTTGCATTTTAGTTACCACCCTGAAGCATCAGCACTAGTGGAACAGATGAATGGTACCTTGAAGTCAAGAGTTGCAAAGATGTGTGCAGCTACAAATTTGAAATGGCCTGATGCATTGCCTTTAGTGTTGATGTCAATGAGAAACACACCTGACAGGAAGACAGGATTGTTACCCTGTGAGATCCTCATGGGCACAGCAATGAGGTTACCAGCAGTGCCAGCAAATGCACTTGTCAACATCACAGATGATATGGTGTTGGATTACCGCAAAGGTCTGGCTAATGTGGTCCGCTCTTTTTCTCAGCAGGTAGAGGCCACCACACTGCCACCGATCCATGACCCAGGGCACAACCTGAGAGCTGGGGACAGGGTTGTCATCCGAAAGCACATGAGAAAGACGTGTTTGGAGCCTCGTTGGAGGGGACCCTACAAAGCGGTCCTGACAACTACTACAGCTGTAAAGTGTGCTGGAATTCCAAACTGGATTCATGCAAGTCATATGAAGAAAGTGGCATGTCCACTGGATCATGAAGAAGCGTTGTTGAGAGTACCAACAACAGTGAGACAAGTCTCAGGGCCGGAAGGAGAACAAGGAGTTACTGAGACCGGACCCGAGCTCGTTGAGGACGGTTCAGTCACCCCTGTGAGAGACAAGGGAGGAGACCTCCAGGAGGGTATTGGAGAGCCTATCTCAACTGAAGCTGCAGGAGAGCCTAATCAGAGGAGAGGTGGGCTTTCCTAAAAGCAGGCGATCTTGGGAGACAAACAGAGCAATTGGCAGACCCAGAAGGGGAAGGATTTGAGGTGGATCAAAGTCAAAGTGATCTGACTCTTCCTGAACCAGTTGCAGGTCCTTCAAGAGAAAACACCACCGAACAAGGAAAAGGTCCAAGTGCAATTCTGAAGAGAATACTGACAAAGAATCCACTAAAAGGAGCATTTTCCTTGTTCTAAGTGTGCTGCAGAATGCAGCACACATGGAAACAGGAAAAAACAAGGAGAAATTAAATAATTTCTCCTCATTACGCCTGCTCTGGTAAGTGTACGGTGTTAGTGCTGCCCCAGGTTTACAGGCTCTTGTATTTCTGGGCAGCGTCAAAATCCATGGGTATTGCATAGCAACACCCACTGCAATGCCCATGGAATGCCTCCTTCACGCAGAGTAAGGCAACCTAACGCTGCCTTGCCTTACTCTGTATCTATGAGGCCATGCAAAGCCACGCAGGTTGGCTTTGCGTCGCCTCATAGTTATGATTGAGATTTAGTTAAAAGCAATCGCAGACATGTTGGCCCGCTGAGATTGAGAGGCCTGTACCACTGGAGCATCTAGTAAAGTGACACTCCGGCAGGGCAGACCTCTGGTAAATAAGCCTTATGGTGAGGTTGACGACAGTGAGAATGTGCAGGTGCTGAGAGAGTGTATTACTGTGAACCAAAGTACATTATCAATAAGTCAGATAACCTGTAGAGGCTATCAGTGAGAGAAAAGTGCTGAGACTTTGGTAGGTATGCACAGCCTGCCAGTGATCAAGCACAGCTGGATCCAGAGAGGGTAAATTAGAACAAACTGGGTGAATGTCTTTGCTACCTTTATTGGAAAAAACTGTTTTCACAAAGCAGTTCACATGCTGTCCAAATAATAGATGTTACTAAACCATACTACTTTATGTAATTAAATGTCCCTTCAACCTTATGCAGTTTACACTAAATAATTTCTAAAAGACATTTGTCATTTCACAGCAGGTGTGTCTTCTCCTACTGGTGAAAACAAACAGTAAAATGCAATGGAATCCATCAACAAAATATTTGAAAAAGAAGAGTAATGTAGTTTTAAAGCATGTTTACTCTGGCTCGATGCAGCTTTATTGGTAATCTGAGCTCATGTAATAAAAAAAAATTAAAAATGAAAAAAAACGTACAGAAAGAAGGTCTTTGTGCCTGCTCATTTATCAATCTTACTCCATCTGCAGTGATGTGAGGACTGCACTGTGATGGTTTAGATCAGGCTTCCCCAACGAGTAGCTCGTGAGCTACTGGTATCTCTCCATCTACCCGTAAGTAGCTCTCCTTTAGGCAGCCTACTGAATTAGACAGTTTTGCTTGGTTGAATACATATATTTATTCCAAAATTGAAAAGTGTGTTTATGAGTTAAAATCTGTTTATTTCCAATACTCATAAACTAATGTTTAGAGAAAAACAGGTCATTTTTTTAATGCTAATATTTGTGTGATAAATGAGATAGCAGTGGGAAGACTTATTATGAGTATATATTCATCTTTATGCCATGAGCACTGCAACTATGGTTATTATATATTAACTATGTAAACACATTCTAAAGAGTCAAAGCCTTTTTTACATTGTTACTGGGAAACGTACATTATACACAGTGATATCGACTGCTGACATTCTTGCTCGGGTTGGCCACTAATGTTATCTTTTCTGACTTGGTCACTATTACAACACTAATAATATTAGCAGCTCGTCTGTCCTGTTTGGTGCGTGTAGAGTGTAGTGATCCTAACTGGAGGTGTAACGGTTGTTGCTATCCAGCAGTAGCATAGCCAGTGTGTTGTGGACCTTATTACGAAAGGAAAAGGAACCCCGGGCTGGCATTTGAATTATTAAATAAAACATTAATTGGGATTCAGTGAGATCCTCAGGTCTCCGGGTCTCGGTGACACTGCACCTGCTGCACAAGTGAAAGTTACACACCTACAATCAAACTCACTGTATCCACATTTGCACTTTGCATGAAGGCTCCTTTGTTGCAAATAGGCAGAAGCACCCTCAGGTCTGGCGCCCCGCGTTTTATACACACATTGTTCACTTCTTTGGTGTTTACAATTCCACGTGAGCAGATAATGTGTAAGCACAATATTTATGCGATGAACACTCAGACAACTTTAGCAACATGGGCAGGATGGGGCAAGCTTGAGCTGCGAATGGTCCTGCTTATGGTTCGGAGAATTTAGACCAAGGATAATGATTGCAAATTTGAAAAAACATATAATGCTAACAAACATTTGCTCTGCATCGTGATTCCCACCTTGTCCTTTCTTATAATCCCACACGGTTGATTGGTGCCCCCCTCCCGAACCATCGCTCAAGGCACCACTTTTGTGGGATCCATTAGGCTCTCCCGAAGCAGTGATTTTTTAAAAGTGAAAATTAGGGCCCGAACTTAAGAAAAGTGGTGCTGCATCTAATGTAGCAACACTTTTCTTTCACCCCTTAGTTCCCCCCTACCGGCACCATGTGTGCGCCATATTTAATATATGGCACACCATGGCACAGGATATGGGCAATAGCGTCAACATTTTTTACGTTATTGATGTACTGTGCAGGATTCGTGACAAAATGTTTCTGCTAATCCTGCTTAGTACATAGGGGCCCATTCAAAACAATGGTGTGCCCCCTTTTAACGCCTGCTCTGAGCAGGCGTTGAAAACAGGAGCTCAAAATGATGTTGTGGAGTGTTAGATGCCACTGCACCATTTTTGCAGTCTCCCCTAATGGGGGAACGCCTGCCTTGCATACATTATGCCTGGCGCAGGCATAACGTGCCACAAGGGGGTTACAAAGTGGAGAATTGCATGCATTGCGCCACTTTGTAAATGTGGTGCACAAATTTGGCCACGTTGGGCCACATTAGAGTTATAAATAATGATGCTAATGTGGCACAAGGAGGCGCTAGGCCCTCTTAAATGTTTCCTAGCTAGGCTAGCACTGTCGCAGCCTGGCAGGAAACATAAGTGCTCCTGGTGCAGAAAGGTAAATGTTTCTAGAAGGTATAATTTGGTGGGAAACAGAAAAAGTGTTATTTCTCCAAGGATTTTGTGATTTTTTGAAGCACCACCACACTTTTATCTCACATTTTACCCTTTAAATCTCATTTTTTGTAAATGTTTAAATGAGGGGTATATGTGTGCATCAATGAAACACAAGGAGAACTGTTAATTCTGTTACTGTGAAAAGCAAAACATCGAAAATACGAACAGAACTCACACTCTTCACAGATTGTCAGTCCCACTCTACAATAAACACTCACGTTCTTCACAGAGTACGATTCACACACTAGCGAGTGCATTGTACATCCCCTCACACACTAGAAGTCTTGCACTACCCACAGGGGTCATCCACACCGGTCAGAGCAGCATCCCTCCCTATCAGGCGCACGCTCGAACCCTGACTGGCTAGAACTCGCATGCGCCCGACAGCACCCACCTCTTGAAAAGAGCACCATTCAAACACTACCGATAGCACTCTCACACTGCTCACACATCTGACACTCTGACATCCCTTGCTGGCTAGAAGGCAGGCACTGAGAGCATCACCCACAAAAACCATCATACAAAAGAGAGAGGGAGAGAGAGAGAGAGAGAGAGAGAGAGAGAGAGGGAGAGAGAGAGAGAGAGAGAGAGAGAGAGAGAGAGAAAAGAGAGAGAGAGAGTTTTTTGTTGCTTCTATTGCCCGAAATGAAATGCAGTACTATGTAAACTCATGTGCCACAGCGAAGAAAGGAATTATTTTTACAGCACCCTGTGAAATACAGGTTTCATCATCATAACAACAGCCCCAAAATCATTATGGAGCGCTTTAGCATGGTCAGGGTCCCTAGAATTGTGCGACAATGGAGCCAAATAAGTGCAGGATTATCTAAATTATGTGGCAAGAAAAGGCACATTATGCAGCATTAGGTGGCACGTTTTCTGGTACTATTATGTTGTTGTACTTGAGCTATAAACAACATTGTTGCAGATATAGCAAGTGGGATGATCCATAATTATATAGTACATTTACTTTGGTGCCTCCCATCTGGAACTTAAAACCAAGCTGGAAACAAACATCTTTTAACAATAAAACAAGTAAACAAACAATAGAAATTGCCCCAGTCATGAAACTCGTGATCTAGAATATGCCACCGCAGCATTCAAGAGGGAATAATGCAGCGCCATCGCTCAATGTCTATGGCAAGGAATAGTGCTCTCAACTCTTGCTCTCCTATACAATCTTTGAAATGTACAGTATTAGCAGACAAATGTTTAGGTTCATTAGATCAAGGCCAGAGGAAGTCATTCTAACCAAGCCTCCCTTATTGCCTCATAATGTAAATGTTCTTGATGTCTGGTGGCCTGGTCAACTACCGTGTGCTTTCTGAATGAAGTCGGTCTGTCGGCCATGTGAATTATTGTTACTGTAGCGCCACCTTCCGTCGTGTAATGAGAACTACCGCTCTCAGAAGAATCTGTGAAGAACCGAGTTCTGCACTTTGCACTAGACATATGCAGACCTACAAAACAGAAATAACACTGAAAGAACAGAGAAAAAAGTATCCATATGCCTAGTACAAAATCTTTAAATTATTTAATAAGTAAACTACCTAACACTGCATATTAGCATTTCCCGAGTTCCTGAATATCGTGATGCACGCACATCCATCCTTCGGGCAATCGTCAGCAATTATTTAAAATGTAAATTGCATACCACAGCACACACAGATTTCTTGAGTTCTGATCATCGTGATGCAGTTAGGATCTTCCATACGTATATAAGCTTATCTTATGGGTATCTTCACGGTATTCCGATAATCGGTATTTTAGCGGAGATGTTTTAGAATGCCAGTATTTAATCATCAATGTTAAATCGCAGTCCACATATTCTCTCCCTGGAAGTGTTGGTTTGTGTGGGAGTAGGTGAGCTCCGCAGAAAAAACGTTCACCTGAATTCTTATGTCATTAAAATCTTTTAAAGAATTTTAGCTACTGAAGTTCAGGCAACTGAATAGTTTTGTTCCCAAAAAGTACAAAGAACATTGTATCTTATCAGACAAATCACTGTGCAGTACTTTATTTGGCTAGCTCAGTAGGTTACTGCTTTTGTCACAGAGATTATTTTCCAGTTCATAAGTTACAAACCTAATACAGCACATTGAGCTATGAACTACCATCAAAGAGCTGCATGCAAGTTGCATGGTATAAGTCAGAACACTGGGCCTCATTTGCAAGAAGGTGACGCATCGGCATCGATGCTTGAGATTTTTTGCGCTTCTCTAAGTTGCCCTAAAGATGCCATAGATGAGCTGTATTTATAATACAGAGCTCTATGGCGCACGTTTTTACAGATGTGTCAGAAATTCTGATGCATCTGTTGGCACTAAACTCACTCATTGCTGGAGTAGCATCTTAAAACTGATGATACTCCAGCAATGTAAGAATCAATTGGAAAAAGTCATGCGTCAATTTTATGCCTGCTCTAAGCAGGTGGTAAAATTCTGATACAGTGAAGTCGCAGAATGACAGTGAAATGTTGTAAATTTCACTGTGTCAGTTCTGCGTGGCTTTTTGCCTGGGAACACCTACCCTGCATACTTTATACCTGGTGCAGGTATAATCTGACGCAGGGCTTTACAAACTGACACATTGGGCCCCATGCATCAGTTTGCTAATCTGGAGTAGGGCAGTGCACTGCTAGCACCAGCGCTGCATCAAAAAACAATGACGTAGCAGTGGCACAAAGGGCTTGTAAATTAGGCCTGTGGTTTTTCCCCTAATCTTTCATTAGCCTAATGTTGATAAAAAGGGTTCATTTGGGTACATTCTTATTAGTAAAGGCAGTCACTGTGGTACCTTTTAAATCCTGAGTTTGTGCTTTTTCCAGACCAAACACACTTAAAATATATTGCCTACTATTACCGGTGATGTGAGCAGTGCTTAATTTGTGCTTGTTGTTTCCGGTGCTGAGCACCGGCACTTATTTTTTAGGGCCGGGGCTTATTCTTCTGCCTCAAGCATTTGCTGCGAGCAAAAGACACATAGGGAAAGACAGAGGAAGGTAAAAACGAAAAAGCGTCATAAAGGGAGAAAGTAGAAAGCTGCAAGAGTGAGCTGAAGGGGCAGGGAGTGGCTTTATATGGATTGAAGAGGCCCGAGATGGCTTCAGGATTGTGTTTAAGAGGAGGGCTTTGGGCACCGGCACCTTTTTATTTACAAATTAAGCACTGGACATGAGATTCCTATATCCATATTGTCTTATGTAATATTTCCGTTGGAGTGATTTACACATGCATGATCTATTAGTTCTGTATAATTTGTGTGATGTAAAGTGCTCTGACACCCTACACTGGTATGAGTAGAGCTATAAAACAAATGGAATGCACATGAGAGAGGGGCCATAGAGAGATGAGGGGTACTGGTGGACAGTGGTAGAGAGAGAATTGGTGGAGAAGGTGGTTTTTTTTGACAGGGAGCAGTGCTTAATTTGTGCTTGTTGTTTCCGGTGCTGAGCACCAACACTTATTTTTGAGGGCCGGGGTTTAGTCTTCTGCCTCAATCATTTGCTGCGAGCAAAAGACACATTTGGGATGGACGGAGGAAGAGAAAAACGAAAAAGCGTCACAATGAGAGAAAGCAGAAAGCTGCAGGAGTGAGCTGATGGGGCAGGGAGTGGTTTTAAATGGATTAAAAAGGCCCAAGATGGCTTCAGGATTAAGCTGTGTCAGTATTCCCTGTTCGCACATTTCATTGCAGCAGCTGCGTGTTTAAGAGAAGGGCTGTGAGCACCGGCACCTTGTATTTACAACTTAAGCACTGGCAGGGAGGCAACAAATGGTGCACCTGTTTAATAACAGGAGCCAATGTAGCTTAGCGAAAACACCACACTCAGCTGGGTCTGCCTTTGAGATCTGTCTCTGAGGTGTGGAGAGGAGAGATTCGAGCGAAGGTTTGAAAATCGAGGCGTGGGGGAGATGAGGATAGAAGTAGAAGTGATAGCAAAGCACAGAGATCAAGAGAGCTATTGAAAATAGTGAGAAGCGAGGCCAGGAAAAGGGTGAATGTTACAACAGAAAAAATGGAGCAACAAATGTTCGAGCAGAGATGTGAGTAAGTGGAAAAAATTAACAAAAAACTGGAAAAGGGCTGTACCAAACAGCCAAATAATAGAAAGAAAAAAAACTTTAAAGACATACTAAAGTAAAAGAGAAGAAGCAGAAAGAAAAAAACCTTCAAGGCATACAAAAGTAAAAAAGAGGAAACCAGAGAAGTAAAAATATAGAAGACAAGGAGCCGTGGGAGGGGTGCGCCATGCTGGTCCTCAGTGCGGCGTTCCTGTCTCTGATTGTGGCTCTCCTGGCGGCGCAGTATTTCAAGCTTCAGGGGTCGTGGAGACGGTACCCCCCATAACGGCCCACTCCCCATCATCATCAACCTGTGGACCCTCCGGTTTCAGCTGCGCTACGAGTCCCTCATGCAGGTACCGTGACCCCGTGGTTGGTGGTTCGCCCTTTGAGTGTGTGTCTGCTGCCCGGTTGGGAGCCCGCTGTGTTACGTGTCATGGTTCCATCCTCGGAGACGGACAGTGAGGTAAAATGTAATTCTGGGGAATGTCACTATATGAGGTAAAAGCAACCCACATGCGCGTCTCCCCCTCTCTTTGCACAGCTCTACAATGTAGATAACAATGGAGTGAATTTTACAAAACTTTTTTTTAATTTTTTTTTTAATAAAGAGAGTGTTTAATGGACTAATGTTTTGCACCTCTCGTCACAATGCTCTCCAGGTGACTTCAATGGCGTCTGTGCTTCAGTGCTTAGTTTGTGAAAAACATAGGGCCAGATTTCCAGGGCCATAGCGCCACCTTGCGCCACACTAGCGTAATTGTTTTACACTAATGTGGCTCAAGGAGGCAATTTTTGCCGTGCCATATTTGGCGCAATGCATGCATTGTGCCACTTTGCGACCCCATTTGCCACATTATGCCTGCGTCAGGAATAATGTACGCCAAGGGGGCCATTCCGGCGTTAGGAGGCCCGGAAAAATGGAGAAGTGAAATCTACAACATTTCACTGCGCCATTTTTGACGTCATTTTTATTGCCTGCTCAAAGCAGGTGTTAAAGTGATGCACCCATTTTAATCAATGGGCCTCCTTGCACTTTGTTGCACTAGCGGCTACATTTCTGACGTTAGTTCAGCAAAGTGCCACAACAAGGTAAAAAATGTTGATGCTATTGGTCTAACGTGCACCATGATGCACCGTACTGTAAATACGGTGCACACATGGTGTTAGGTGAGGCAGGGACGATGCAAGAAAACTGGTGCATCAGCACTGATATGCCAGTTTCTTGCAAATATGCCCAATAAGTGCCAGAGCTCTCGTCAGGAGGGCACTGCAGGTTGCACCCAGGGCAGGTTTTAGAACTGGTGGCCCCCGGTGCAACAATAATTTTTGGTGCTACCCTCCCATGACCTCCTTCTCAGATTCTCTCACTACCACCGGGCCCCTCATCTCTCCATAGCCCTCTCTCACACATATTTCGTTTGTTTTAAAGCACCAATGAAGGCTGGCTTTACTAATAAGAATGTATATCTACCCAAGCAAATCCTTTTTAGCAACATAAGGAATAGATAATGAAAGATTGGGGAAAAAACATAACTTCCTAACCTAGTTTATGCAGTTTGCATGCAGCTCATTGACAGTTCACAGTCATTGTTCTATATTAGGCTTGTATCGTACGAACTGCTGTAACAAAAGGATCTATGTGACAAAAGCAGTAATCCACCCGCTATCCAGATAAACTTCACATCTGAGATGTGCATGGTGCACGTTCTTTGTAGCAGGTATACTAACCTCCTGAGCTACTTTATGTTGAGTCAAACTGCCATAGACAAAACTCTGATCTCTCTCTCTAGCAGGAACATTAGTCACAAGAATTATCTTGATGCTTTCATTGCTGCCTGAAAGCTAGACACACAAGAAACTCTGCAGCAGCATTTCTAAATTGTAAGTGAACGCTAAACACAGCGTGCCCCTGAGGTCAGTGCCCCACCCCAGGTCAGCACCCTGTGCGGCCGCACCAGTCGCACTGCCCTACATCCGGCCCTGCTTGCACCACCCTTGCTGCCAATGATAGTAAAAACACAACTATTATCACATTTCCTCATGTTTAACTTTTCAAACTATTCCAGGCTCCCAAAGCTATAAGAATGGCTTGGGAGTGCAGATGATAGTCATTTTTTAATGTATATTGAATTAATAATTAGCTATTTGTTGTGGTCATCTCTAAATTAGCCACACAGTGCCACCTTATGGCAGACTGTCACACGCGCTGGTGTTGACTATTACGTGCTAGTGCCAAGTTCTGTAAACCACTTGCTCAAATTAACCACTGGTGTGCTTGCTAGTCCTAGCAATGCTCACTTGGGTACTGAAGTGTGCCTTGCAGAGGACCGAAATAAATGTTTCTGAAGTGAAAGATGCCAAAAACACTCACTTTAAAATACTTAAAAATGCGAAAAAGCATTAGGAAGACCAGTTCCTAGAGAGCACTTAATCCTCGCTATGATAATCACTGTTTGGTCATTCAGACTTCAACATTACTGTAAGGAGTGGCCCCCTCACTGTGGGCGGGACTTGTACCACCCCTTCACAGCTAGACACACACGTGCCCATGTTAGGAGTTCATTTAAAAAAAACTTGATTTTGCCAGTAATCCATTGCCATCAGAGAGGCTTTGCTAATCTGCGAGAACAGCAGTAGAGAACATTACCCCATAAAAGTACATAATTTAAAAGGTTGCAGCTTATTTTAGGAGCTGAGATTACAAAATAGTTAGTTTGGTTGGAGTTTAATCACAATTAACAGTGTTTGGGAGCATGGATCAGGCTTTTGCAATAGGATGCGTTGCCCGACTATCTGAATTGTAAATCCAAGGACTTCCGACAAGTACATCATTCACACCATATAGGCAGTAACTGAAGTGAAATTACGCACCTGATAATACTCTGAGCCCAGACAGAAATACCTTAGTCGAAGTTGGACTCGGCCATTTCTCCTGGGTCACCCCCAAACCTTTTGCTTGTGCTCACTCCCTAAAACATGGTAAAAGGGCTTACACCTGAATGGCATATACATTTACTAATACGTCCTTAGTAAAGTGATACTTCACATGGTGGGCGAGTGAGTGTGTGGGGTTTCAGAGGTTTCTTCTGCTTCAAAGTTGCCACCTGGAAATAAATTAGAACCCACATACCCACTCTTCATTTCATTTCTGGACCTGCTGAAGGACCCTCAGAGGACTAGCTGTGTACTTGAAAGGACTGCTCTGCAGCACCAAGAGGACTGCCATTCTGTCTGAAGCCTGCCTTGTGTCCTCAGAAGACTACCCTACTACTTTAGACCTGCATTTGTGCTTGAACACAGGACTTCCAGAGTGAGTCCAAGACCCGATCAGAACCTCAGGGACAGAAAGGGCTCCAACCATCTTGATCCTGGACCCAGACAGGTGGTGCCCCTCCAGTCATAGACCCTTTGAAGTGGTGTTAAAGGAGCCCAGACACCCAATTTCAAAACCTGGAACTGTTAGACCTGACACCCTTAGGGTGGTCAAACCTAACTTTTTGCCTGCCTCCCTCCACTTTGTTGGACACTGTTTTTGTTGGTTTTAGGACTCTGCGCACCTTACCACTGCTAACCAGTGCTAAAGTACATATGTTCTCTCCCTTAAAACATGGTAACATTGGCTCATACCCAATTGCCATATTTAATTTACCTGTTAAGTAAAGTGCACTGCATGTGCCAAGGGCCCGTAAATTAAATGCTACTAGTGGGCCTGCAGCACTGATTGTGCCACCCACATAAGTAGCCCCTTAACCATGTCTCAGGCCTCCCATTGCAAGGCCTGGGTGTGCAGTTTCACTGCCACTTTGACTTGGCATTTAAAAGCACTTGCCACGCCTTAAACTCCCCTTTTCTACATATAAGGTAGGCCCTAGGTAACCCATAGGGCAGGGTGCTGTGTAAGTAAAAGGCGTGACATATACCTGTGTGTTTTACATGTCCTGGTAGTGGAAAACTCCTAAATTCATTTTCCACTGCTGTGAGGCCTGACCCTTTCATAGGCTAACATTAGGGCTACCCTCATATACTGTTTGAGTGGAAAATTCTGATTGATCAGAAATGGGGAAACAGGTCATATTAGTAAAGCTAGAATGGTAATAGGAAATCCTACTTATTGGTGAATTTGCATTTTATATTGCTATTTTAGAAATGCCACTTTTAGAAAGTGAGCTTTTCCCTGCACTTAACTTCTTCTGTGCCTTACAGCCTGTCTCCAATCCACGTCTGGGCTGGGCTGGTTGACAGCTCCCTTGTGCATTTCACACAGACAACCATAAACACAGGATGCTTAGTCACACCTGCACACATCTGTATACTGAATGGGTCTTCCTGTGCTGGAAGGGTGGAGGGCCTGACACTTACATTTCAAAGGACTGTGGCCTGCCCTCACACAATGGGCTGCCAACCCCACTACTGGGACCCTGGCAGACAGTATTGTACTGAAAGGGGACCTTGTGCACTTTAAAACCACTCTTTGAAGTCTCTCCCACTTCAAAGGCACTTTTGGGTATATAAACTGGGGCCCTGACCCTACCAAGGTAGACACTTCCAGACACTTCTGGACACTTCAAGATACTCCTTGGGCCAGATACTGCCCCAGAAGCTGCAACCTGCCAAGAGGAACTACCTGACTCCCCAAACGACTTACCTTGACTGCTTTTCTGAGAAGGACTGCTGCCTTGCTGTTGGCCTGCTGCCTTGCTGACCTCTGGCCCTACTGAGAAGTGCTCTCCAAGGGCTTGGATTGAGCTTGCCTCCTGTTACTGAAGTCTCAGCACCAAAAAGACTTCATCTCTGCAAAGAAACTTCTTGTGCAGCGAAAATCGACGCATAGCCTCCGGGAATCGACACACAGCCTGCCTCACGGTGAAAGAATCACTGCATCGCCAACCCGGAACGACACAGCCCGGCTCTCCGAGTGGAAATCTACGCAGCACCAGCGTTGCGACCGTAACTTTGATGCACGGCCCACTGGATCAACGCATCACTGAACCAGAACGACACAGCCCGACTTCCTGTGTGAGGAATCAACGCAGCGTCTGGCGTGCGACAGAAACTTCGACGCATCGCCCACCGGATTGATGCAGCTCCTGTGACTTCGTCCTGCGCACCCAGGATTTCTCTGCATCATTCCTGGGTGTCAAAAGACCTCCATTGCAAAGAAGATTCAAGCCTGTGCACCGGAATTTGACGCAAAGCCCTTGCTGTGTGGAAAAGAATCAATGCATTGTTTGTGTGTGCCCGGAAATCCGACGCACACCCTTTGTTTTCCACGCATCTCCTCCTCTGCAGTCTCCGTGCATGTAATTTTGGCGCAACCCAGGTACTTTGTGCTTGCAAGAGACAATTGTTGCTTTTAAGAATTTAAGACTATTTTTATTGACATCAAAGTGATATTTTGGACTAGAGATGATCAAATATTGCTTGTTTTGACCTTATTTTATTCAGATAAATATTTGCTATATTTATAAACCTGTGTGGTGTCTTTCTGTGGTGTTTTCACTGTGTTATTGCCTGGTTTATTGCACAAATACTTTACACATTCCCTTCTAAGTTAAGCCTGACTACTCAGTGCCAAGCTACCAGAGGGTGGGCACAGGATAATTTGGATTGTGTAGTGATTTACCCTGACTAGAGTGAGGGTCCTTGCTTGGACACAGGGTAACCTGACTGCCAACAAAAGACCCCAATTTCTAACAGGAACCTAGAAAATTTTAATATGAAAAGTGTTCTAAGAACTGAGAGGACACCAGAATCTCCCTGCTCACGGATCCGCCCATAATGCATCGCCAGTCCATCTGACTACACAGTAGCTCCTGCTATATATTATTGTCCACAGCAACAAATCTAGTTTACCCGCCCCATGTAGAAGGGGTTTCCAGACTTGTGGAGCCCTTGTCCGCTACAGCCTGAAGCTTCATCCCTCTGCTGATTTTCATCTGAGACTAAGGGGGTCATTCTGACCTTGGCGGGCGGCGGCCGCCATGCGTCCGCCAATGCGGCCGCACTCACGCGGCCCCCATTCCAACATTCCCGCTGGGCCGGCAGGAATGAGGCCGCAACACAGGAGCCGGCTCCGAATAAGGCCGGCGGTGTTGCGGCCGTGCGACGGGTGCAGTTGCACCCGTCGCGCTTTTCACTGTCTGCTATGCAGACAGTGAAAAGCAGGCCGGGGCCCTGTTAGGGGGCCCCTGCACAGCCCATGCCAGTGGCATGGGCAGTGCAGGGGACCCCAGGGGCCCCAGGACACCCCTTACCGCCAGCCTCTTCCTGGCAGTGAAAACCACCAGAAACAGGCTGGCGGTAAGGGGGTCATAATCCCCAGGGCAGCGCTGCCCTGGCGGATTATCCCAGCCGGGACAAAAATGGCAGAAAACCGCCGGCCCCGGCGGTCCGACCGCAGCTCTACCGCCGCGGTCGGAATAGGCAAGGAAGCACCGCCAGCCTGTTGGCGGTGCTTCCGTCATTCTTGCCCTGGTGGTCTCGGACCACCCTAAGTCCAACTGTAGAAATCGTCACAGTGACTTTGCCCACCGGCTCCCCCATGATGATGCCTCCTCCTCAGACATCACCAGATGCCTTGACCTGCTGAAAGTTACCTTCTTAGTCATTTTTCTTCAATATTCTTCTAAGTCCATAATTAAGCGAAGACTGGGCACATCCACTTCATGTATACGAGCCATACTCCATTGCGGTCTGCAATAATTTTCAAGTTTGCCCAGTCTCGTGCGACTAGAAGTCTGTCATTGCACTTTGATATTTTAAGTGCTAGTTTTCACTTTAAACTTTGAAAATTGATAACTCTGATTCTACTGATAGGACTTTTGTTTTTAGTTGTAAAATAATTTGCAAAATGTTTTGCTATTTCACTAAATTGGTAGGGATTTTTCTTCTGTCGTATTTTCACTTTTTTGCTTTTTAAGTAGTGAATACATACTTTACCTATTTCCTGTCATTTAAGTCTGACTGCTTTTGTGCCAAGCTACCAGAGGATTAAACACAGATTAATTTAGTGACTTTTTGTGGTTCACCCTGACAAGGAATGTGGCTGCTGCTTGAGTAGGGTTTCACACCCGTCTATCAACAAAGTAATTTCTCACAGTTCACTTATCTAGCTTTCAGCTCATATGTAGCAAGAACTATCTGCTTTATAGGCAAAGCATGAGAATATAATGGAATTGCTCTAAGTGAAAGGATTACATCACAGACAATAATAATAGTCAGTTTGCTGGAAGGACGCCCTGAAAAAGATTCCGAAGAAGGCATGAAATGCACATGTTTTACACAGAAGGATTCTTTACTGACAATGATAACAATCAATGGCCAAGTCAATAGGTCTGGCACTGCTACCAGCTTTTTGGAAATTTTTGTTTTGTTATGTCATGGTTTTTGTAAAACTTTGTTGCCCAAGAATCTGTTTGGTCCCTATCAATCTAGAAAAACTGTTGACTAAAGGTAAAAATGGCAATCAATCTGGTGCATACCAATTTTAACCTCTGAATGTCAGGAGTAAAGTGTGCAGTGTCCTAAGGCCAACAAAATCAGATTTAGTAAAATAGAGCAAATATAGGGAGGACTACCACACAAAAGATGGATATTTCCAACACATTGCATCTTCTAGTACCACAAGAGGTGTGTTCTTAATGGGACCGACCTTAAGGAAAAATGTCTGGTAAGCTGATCAGGGACATTTCTTCCTTTCCCTAATTGGAGCCATAGTTGTCAAATGAGTTCCAACACATTGAATCTTCCAGTTCCACCAGACGTGTGTACAGAATGGGACAGACCAAAGGAAACATGTGTGGTAAGCTGATTAGGGACATTTTTTCCACTCCCTTATTGGAGCCACAGTTGTCAAAAGTTTTAAAAAATGTGTCATTTGACACGGTTATAGAACAAAGATTCTAGAGGTGTGAGACCCCAAGCAACTCTTTCTTCTGAGATTTGACACAAATCATAAAGTCTCAGTAGGATGGGAGGTAATTACTATACCCAGTAAATACTATTGTGTTGTGAGGTGAAGAATTTCCCAGGTGTGGTGAAGACCACCAATTCCAAGCATCCCATGGGCAAATGAGGAATTACAAGCAGAATTTGGCACTTTCTGCACCAACTTCTTCATGTATTGGTATTTGCAGTGTATTTTCCATCAGTAAATTTTGGGTTGAAATGCCAAAATTCACCAGGGGAGATTTACAACAGGTGCATCCACCCAAAACAAATCCCATTTTTTTATCTACGTGGAACAAGGATTGTACACATATTTAAGGCTATAAGATGTCCCTGTTAAGCAGATACAAATGTGGTAACCTTCGGTATACTTCAAAAGGAAAGTTACATTTTTCACATTGACTCATGAACAACATCATTAATGGTGACTTTGAGCTGTCATGAAGGGAGAGAGGGGATGGGCAAAGCTTTTGTTAAATCTTTGCATTTGAGCCAACTTTGCACAACTGCATTAGAGCGTTTCATGTACGTACCAGGTTAAATTATACCATATCGGATTCATGTGTTTTTGGGCATGGGGAGATTAAGTGATATGCCCAAATCACAAGGGGTTGAGCCGACACCAGGCCTCGAAACTAGCTCCCCAGTTCCACGTCGGCAGCTCTGGATGTCCGGTAATTGTGCCCTTGGTGAGCTGCTGTAAACATGCACTCAGGGTCCCTCCAACCTGTTACTTTTCTGCTGCATATCAGCCCTCAGATCAGTAGAATGTTGTTTAACAAGATTGTTTTTCAGCTGATCTCTGGAAAGATAATTTAGGTATGCACTCAAAGAAGAGCTAAGTGCTTTCCAATGCCTAGTTCTCTGAACTCTCAGGCCTTTCTGGTGAACTTTCTTTCTGCGAGTAGGCAGACATCTGCAGTATCACTATGAAATTACAAAATTACTCTGCAGTTCTTCTGGGCAATTCCAACATGTGAATAGATAACTAGCAAAAACCAGAACAGTAACTGGCACTTGAATAATATTAGGCACTAATTCCCAAGTCCAGTGGTGCTCACTTTGACAAACGAAGGGGCCTATTTCTGAGAGGGGTTGCGTAACTCTTGCACCTCGCAAGGTGGTGAAAGCATGACGTAACCCAAAATTGGATTCCTTAAGCAACGCAAGGCCACCTTGCGTGGGCCTGAGTGGCTTGATAAATCCAGAGTAACGCAACACAACACATATCGCTGTGTTGTCCTAATCTGCCCCAGGGAGGCGCTCCATGGGTGTTGTGTGGGTGTTGTAATATTTTCCTATATGCATTTATCGTGGCATAAGAAGTTGACATGAGTTTTAGTGTAAACTGTTGTTCCTAAATCAGCAAGGACATAACTTTTGCAAAAATTGGCATAATTTGCTTCTGATTTTGCAGAATTACATGTAATTAAGTGAAATGCTAATCCGTCTTTTAGTACTATATTGTAATGCAAACTGCGTCCTTGTGTAAATTTTCAGCGTAATAAAATTGCATGAACATAATTGGTGCGCAAGCAACAGCCATTCACATTCAAGCAGTTGCATTATTCTTGAGTGTTCACAGGTACATTTTCCCAGGATTGTCGCACAATTAAGCAACATGGTATAATTTGGGGAATTTTGCATTGCAAGTGTGTAGGAAAACCAGACTTTTTGCTGGTTATCCCCCACTTTTTGCCCCCATTTGGACTACTAGTTGCTGGTTTTTGACTCTGAAAGTGCACTGGACCTTGCTAACTAGGCCCCAGTGCCAGTGATCTTTCCCTAAATTTCTTTACCTAAATTGGTATATGTGAATTGGTATCTTCAATTGGCAAGGACTTTAACCAGCCTTACAAGATCCTAGTATATGGTACCAGTGGTACCCAGGGCCATGGGTACGCACTGAAGGGGTCTCCAGGGCTGCAGCACTTTTTGTGCCACCCTGAATGACCCAAGTTAACTACTGACAACAGTCCTACCATTGCAGACTGTAGGAGCAGTGCAATCTACTCAAACATGACTTTGCCACACCATGTGTGGCAAGTCAAAGCACTCTTTCAAATATATGTCATTCACCCTTACAGAAGGCTTTCTGAGCCCAGGAGGCGGGTGCATTATATTTAAGTTATAGAGACATGTAAGTGCAAGCGTATATATCTCTATAGTGACAATTTCCATTGAAGCTTGCTGTCCCCAGTGCAGGACAAAGCTGTCCCTCTGCCCCCAGGCACATTTGTACCCAGGCAGGCTGAAAAATAGTTAGTCAGAAGGAGTACACCCCCAGAAGGCTAGCCACTCCTCTAGGGTGGGCTGCCTGGTCTGTATAGTTGAGGAAGATTACTGCCATCTTGGAAAATGTCAGAATAGAGGTTTCTGGGTAGAAAAGGTGCCACAATCCACTGGATGTGGTCACCGAAGAGGCAAATTAGCTGCTGGAGCTAGTAGCCCATGGCACCAGAACCTCAGAACTCAAACAATATGCGAAGAAAGAACAAATGAAGTACAGCATTGACGACAATAGAAACCTGCACAAACCAAAGGCGTGATACCTTAAATCTGTGGCAACCTTTCTGGAACTGCTTTGCTGCAGCTCGTCCTATATCAAGGCTTGGTTCATCCAGGAAGAGGGAACTCTTTGTGTGCCAAAGGCAAGATCAGACTCCCTTGGGCTAGGGCTACTAGTCCTCTGCAGCCTGCATGTAAAAAGCATCCACCAGAACTGAAGAAGTGTTGGCCATCGGGACCTCCGAGTGATCACCAAAAAGCAGGTAGTCCAGTGCATTGGTGGAAGTGTAGTCCAGCTCTCTACCAAGGTGCAGCTGGCTACTGTTTTTCCCAGAACCTCCGGAAGGGGAGATAACTTTTATTCCACCTTACCAGTGCCAAGGTTTCTTGGTGGCCAGCCCGGTCATCAGCACCTTTATTTGATGCTGCAAGCCACGGGCACACCGCAGCACCCTCACCCAACAGCACCAGTGGCTCCATTGTTGAGTGCTTGCATCTGCTTCCTCACCTGCACCTTCACAATGGTAAAAGCAGCAACCGCAGCTCCCGTTCAGCACCAAAGATAGCCAGCACACATCTGTACCCAAGAAGCCTGAGCTAGCTAAAGCTGTTCTGCTTAGTGAATCCTGGCCCAGGGACCCACACATGCTTAACCCACAGTGGTCTTCCACAAACTTAACCTACAAGTGACCAAGAGTCACAAGTGTGATGTTCAACACCTGCGGCTCCTGCGTCCATTACCAAGACTCCTCTGCACCTGGACCCTGTGAGCCAGGTAAAATTTGTCTGAGTGTTGAAGCTTGATCCTGAGACCGACATCAAATCTACTGCAAGTGGGTTCCTTTGAACCCACGCAGTATGTGGACAAGTGTCAGTAGTGTTTTTCTCCATCGACCGCAATGGTGAAAGTTTGACAGCTTGTAGTGTACTGATTTATATTTCACTCAAAATTCCATAACTCTAGTTATATGCATCTGAATTACTTTGACTTGGTGTCTAAATCAATATAATAATCTGCTTTATTTTTATAAATTAATGTTGGATTTATTTCAAATCGTGTCAATTACTTATCATTCATGTGGGTACTCTGAAATGCTTAACACTTGTTCCTCTAATAATTCCTTACTTTTCTTTGTCACTCTACCCGGACTGAGCTAAGGATTTATAACTGTGAATCCTAGGAGCATCGTTGTGCTATTGTGAGAGTATTACATAGGGAGGTCCAGCCAGCATCACTGCATAAGAATAACTGACAGAATATCCGAACAACAAAAATTGAGACACACATATATTGAGTCAAAAGTATTGATTACAAAAATATGCTCTACACATACTTACAATGGTAAGTACAACAAAATCAGAATAAAAATATTGTTTACACTAATATCATAAAAAAGAATACAAAAATATCAAGTTTCATCATACATATTATAAAATAGTAAATCTTAAATGTTAGCATTTACCATTAATATAATGTAAATTAAATATTTTCTGATAATATTTAAAAATACAAATAAATATATACTCATATTAAACAGAAACATACATATGCATATATAAGGTAGTGCTATTAATAAAAAGTTATATTTTACATTTTGTAAATTTTATTTCCTACTATAAAAAGCATAAATATCAATATGTATAAATATATATATATATTTACATGAAACATACAAAAAAAATAAAACAAAAGTACAAAATATTAAAAAATTACCAAATGAATAAAATGTAAAAAAATATTTAGTAAAAATATTACCATTTTTGTAAAAATATATCTTTATCAAACAAATAATATAAAATTAAACAAACAAACAAATATAAATAAATCCATATATTTAAACAATATTAAAAATAAGTATTTAAATCAGAACATAAAAGATAACCAAACCCGACTCCAGTCTGTGCACCAGTAGGGAAAGCGTTGGACTTCTGAGGAGTAAAATGTACTATTGGCACTCCTATCTCTGCAACATTAGGGAAAACATTGGATCTCGAAGGGGTTAAATTTACTATTCACACTCCAGTCTGTGCAACTGTAGGGAAAGTGTTGGAATTCGGAGGGGTAACATTTACTGTACCCCCTGCCCCCCTCCAGTCTGTGCAACATTAGGGAAAGCGTTGGACTTTGGAGTGGTAAGATTTACAATTCTCCCGCTAGTCTGCTCTACGATAGGGAAAGCACTGGGCTCTGAAGGGGTAACATTTACTATTCCAACTCCAGTCTGTGCAACAGTAAGGTAAGAGTAAGAATTCGGAGCAGATACATTTACTATTCCCACTCCAGTCTATGCAACAGTAGGGAAAGCTTTGGACTTTGGGGGGGTTAAACTTACTATTTCCACTCTAGTCTATGTAACAGTAGGGAAAGCATTAGAATTCGAAGGGATTAAATTTACTATTACCACTTTATGCAACAGAAGGGAAAGCGTTGTAATTTGAAGGAGCTACGCTTACTATTACCACTCCAGTCTATGCAACAGTAGGGAAAGCTTTGGACTTTGGGGGGTTACATTTATTATTTCCACTCTAGTCTATGTAACAGTAGGGAAAGCATTAGAATTCAAAGGGATTAAATGTATTATTACCACTCTATGCAACAGAATGGAAAGCGTTGTAATTTGAAGGCGTTACTTTTACTATTCCCACACCAGTCTGTGCAGCAGTAGGGAAATGTAGGAAAGTCCTTTTTTTTTGCCTGATCACCCCCACTCTTTCTGGATAGGTACTGGTGGTTACTGACTCTTGGCTGTGCCCTGGGTACTGCTTACCAGTCCCAGGGCCAGTGCTCTGTGTAAAATGGATATGCAAATTAGGCTAATTATAATTGGCTAAGTTAACCTACCTATAAGTCCCTAGTATATGGTAGGGCATGTAGGTTTAGGGACCACAGCATAGGTGGTGCACACCTAGGTGCACTGCTGAGGTGCCCAGTGTCATTTTAAAAGCAAGCCTGCCTTGCTGGCTGCTTTTAAATTAAAGTTATATGCAAATTCGACTTTGGAATTAAAGGTACTTCCAAAGTCTTAAACTACCTTATTTTTACATATAAGTCACCCCTAAGGTGTGCCCTATGTGCCCCTAGGGCTGGGTGCCATGTAACTATAAGCAGGGACTTTATAAAAATAGATTTATAAGCCCTGGTGAGGTAAAAACAGCCAAATTCGTTTTTCCCTCATTGAAGTAAATGGCCTTCATAGGCTAGAATGGGCAGACTTTATTTTAAATTTTAAAGTCTCCTTAAATGTTACATACCAAGAATTTGGTATCAAATTGATTGTTGTAATAAATCCCACAACTTCCAGTTGTTGGATTTAATATAACTTGTCCAGGTAAAAAGTTTAGACTTTACCTAAAAAGTTGCCAATTTCAGCTCTGCATTGTTTTTGCTGCTGTGCTCTGATTGGCCAGCCTGCAGCAGCTTCTGCCAGGCTGCCTTGATTAGGTGTGAAGTGGCCAGGCTTCACACAAAGGAATGTGCTTGGGGGAGAGAATCTCCCCTCAGCAGATGGTGAGGCAGGAAGGGGGAGGGCTGCCAAACTGGTCTTCAAAGGCAGAGACAGACATTTGCAGCACCCAGCAACACCCCCACATCCTGCAACCCCAGACAATTAGGTGCCCCCTTGATTAGATTAGGAGAGGGCAGGAGAGGGGTGTGTTTATGATTTTTAGCCACACCAGTGGGTGGGCTCAGCCAGATGTAACCTCCAAAAATCAGATTCATCCATGTTGGATTTTTAGAGACTGTTGCCTTCTGGGATGGATTTTTGCCACACTTCCCAGGAAGTGGTCATCACAGGGGGACGACCCTGTCCCTGATTGGAGAACCAGGCCTCCCCTGCTTTTCACCCAGGAGCAAGGATAAAACTGGCAGACCTGCACCCACGCCTCAGATCCCCACCAAATTTCAAGAAGAAGGAACTACAAGGAGAAGAAGGACTGCCCTGGTGGACCCCTGGCCTGCACCTGGACCCTGCACTCAGAAAGACTGCACCAGCTGCACACTTGGGCTTCACCACAAGAAGGACTTTGCCTGGCTTCCACTGGTTCAAGGAGGGACTCCCTGTTTGCTACAGGTGAAAAATTGCTATCCAGAGTCCCCTGCACTAACTCCTGAAAAAGTGACCAGCTGACCACTGTCCAGTGGCCAAAAAGGAGTTTGCGCCAAGTGCATTCTGGGAGTTGAAGTCCGCACTTCCCAAGGACCATCACAGAACTTCTGGACCCTTGGGGTGAGCTGTGGACCCCAAAAGAACCTTAAAAGAACATCTGGGTGAAGCCCCAGAAGTTTGGAAAAGATTGGAGAATTTTTTTAAAAAAGCTCCATAAAGTGACCGACCCGACGCGGAAATTCTAGCCGGCTTGCCTCAACCGCGACCCGGCCTGACTTCGTGGTTCGTCCCGGTAAAGAAAAACATCCAAAAAAGAGACTAAGTCCGAACGTAAAAAGTTGACCGGGACCTTCCAGCCATCGTATCCGAGAAGGGCTCCACGGACGTCGGATCAAGATCCAGGTTTACCCCGGTCGAAGGATTTTCATCTCGAAAAAACGACTAAGTCCGAAGGTAAAAATCACCACCGAGGAAACCGACTTCGCGTATCCGGACAAGGGCTCCAGGAGGTCGGATCCAACTGGCAGGTTCGTCCCGGGGAAGAAAAACATCAAAAAAGAGACTAAGTCAGAAGGTAACTTTTTAACCGAGGCCTCCCGCGACTTGTAGCCGAGCAGGGCTCCATCGCGGTCGGCCTGAAAGTTTGACTTTGCCCCGGTCCTGGTGCAACCAGATGACCCGATTGGCGCTTTTTGTTTCTAAGCGCTAGAAAATAATAATACTTTAGAAATTCATATCTCCGGTTCCCCTGAACCGATTTTAATCGTTTTTGTGTCATTTTAAAGATAAAAATATAAGCTATTTTTATAAATTGGTTTCGGATTTTTAAACTGTTTCCTGTGATTTATTTAATTACTGTTTTGTGATATTTGAATGCTTTACACTTTGTCTCCTAAGTTAAGCCTTGACGCTCGATGCCAAGCTACCAAGGGTAGAGCTGGGATTAATTTACTGAGACCTAACTGTACTTATGTGGAGGTTTGTGGCTTGTTGCTAGGTGTAGGTATCTACCTGCCCTACCAATAACCCATTTTCCAACAGGAAAGTACTTGACTTCAAACACATAATGCATTTTAATAACCCTATTAGTTGACCAGAAATGTAAAACTCTTAATAGGAGAATGATATATATAAAAATAAAAACCAATTAAACAATGTACATAATTATTACAAATTATAATAATTAATTATGAATAAAAAAAATATATTAATATAGTATTTATTTCCCCACAATATACTCTCACAGACCTAGCAGCCCACACTTAAATTATAACTAAAATAAATAGTTATAGCACAAGTAACGTATTTATTAATCAATTAAATAATTAATAATAAAGTAATAATAAATTGTTAATTCATTATTACTTACGTAACTTCCCAACCTATGTCCCTACAAACACAACCTCCGCACCTAATTTATAGCTTAGAAAATATAATTATTACACAGTTTACATAATTAAATATCACTGAAATATTTAATAATACATTAATAAATATTTGTTAAATAATTGTTATTTAGTTAACTTCCCACTCTAAACCCTTACAAACCCAATAACATGCACCTAATATACGACTTATAAGATATTACATTTACACAATTGACATTATTACTTACCAATTAAATAAGTAATTATTAATTAAGTATTACTTAATTAAATTTCCACCTATACCCCTAGAAACCCAGCAACCCACATCTAATATATAACCAAAGAATATAAAACTACACAATTTACAAAATTATTAATTAATAAAATATTGAATAATAAATTAATAATCAACTGTTATTTAATTATACTAAATTAACTTCCAACCCTGTAACCCTACAAGCCTCACAAACCGCTCCCTCCCTGTACCCCTACAAACCTCACAGCCTGCTACAATAAAACATGTAATTAAAAATTATAAATGACTTAAAATTACAAACTATATTTAAAATTGTCAACAATTATACAAACAATATTTAATATATAACAAGGTGTGAACTAAAACATATAAATATAAATAAAAAACAATATTTCCTACAACTATATTATTGAAAACAATATCAACAGCACGGATATTTCTGACAACAATGTTGCATACCTATGAAATTGGTAGTTTTGTCAATGATATTTCTGCATCACAGTATTTTTGTAAAACTATTTTCTTCGATATTTCTGTATCTCAACATTTAAACCTCACTGTTTTGTCCAAACACCAGTACATTAACTGTGAAATTCACTAAATTCACTAAATTATGGAAGTTTCACATGCATTATTTTATTTGTTTCCTGGGCTCTAAATTAGTAGGAAGGTATAATGAAGTGTGAATTTAATTTAAAATGCTTGAATTTTACAATGGGGGTGTTGCCACCACTCTGGCTACCTCCCTGCCGGACCCATTAAGACTTTCCCACTAGGCTGACTGGTGGAAACTGAGGTTTCTGCCAGGCAGACAAGCGGAAAAGCAGTGGCATCATTGTCTCCAGCTCATAATCGAGCCAGCGGTAATGCTGTCACCTGCAGGGTTCATTAGCACCCTTGCAATGTTCACTGTTTGCACACCAGATAGTGAACATTGTGAGGGTGCTGGAGAGAGGGGGACCCCTGCACTGCCCATGCCAAGGCCTAAAAAAAAAGAAACTGCATTTTAAGGCACATTTTGCCTATGTGTATAATACAGTGACACTGCAGATAAAACAGTAAACCTCACAGACCTCACCTATGAGCGCTCACATCTAACCATGCAGAGTCCCCTCCTGTGTCAGAATACCTGTGAGCAGTCACCGGTCTGCGTACGTTGGAAGTCTCACATGCACAGCCTGCACATGTGTTCAAATGTAACCAACCAAGTGCCCTTTACTTCAGCTCCATCACAGCAGTCTTATCTTAATAGATCCACTGGTTGTGGACATGGGCAGTCCATTTATCATTTGATTACCACGTGTGAGACTCACCCAGGATGAAGGTCAAAAACCAAATGATCAAAAAGTGAAAATGGACAGAACCCATTTTGCTGCAGTGATAATGATGAGTTAATAATGGTTGGCAATGGTTGGTTTTCGAATAATATTTTTGGAACACTGCACAACTAAAGGTGCACAAATATATATAATTCACTCAAAGTAATCACTTCAAACATAAGAGGATAATATGTTCCTGTTGATACCTGTTCTCTACTGTACAAATGGCACTATTTCTTACGAAACAATTATGAGAGGTCCATACACTGTCTTAACAGTCTGGAGCTTGTGTAGTCTCTCTCATGCCTTCAAACCCTAATGGTAAATTGGTAAATTGTGTTTTATAGAAACAGCTGCAAATACTGCTTATGTTGCTATTGCTATTCCATGAGTGCATGGTTGAGTCAGTTGTGCTGGGCTTCAAACCTATGTTTGGAAAAGACACACACCTACCTCCTGCATGGCTAGCAAGCTGGGTGGCTGACTTCCAACACAGGGTCGATACAAATAACTCACCCTAAAACATTCATGCACAGATCCCAACTATCTCTCAGAACTGTACACAAAGATAAACACACACACACTACTCCATCTCGCTCAGTTACCTCCCCCTCCATAATTACTCACACTCTCTATGCCTCCTCTTTATACCTTTCAGGGTTTTCAGTCCTCCCCGATGACTGCCCTCTCACTCTACTTTAAGGTTACCTCGTACATTTCTCAGTTTAAATGAGAACTCAAAGTCCCACTCCCGACTCACGAATGACCAAAAACCAGGAATTCCAAAAACACCACCACACTTCCTTAGAAGCTTGAACAAGAACATATTAGTAAACATTTTTTACCTAATTCGTCGTTATTTCATAATACATACTTCAAATCACCATTGCATCTTAATGTTACCCACCTCATGTGAAGCCTTTTCCGTGCTCACTGCGCCACTGGATTCAAGTTAGCCTAGCTGATGAAGGGTGATACCCTGAAACCGGTCCTAGGATTCTTGTTTCCGGTCCAGGGAGGACCTGGCTTGACAGTTCGGGCTGGACTGTTCCCATGAGGAACAGGGTCAAGACTGGTTTGCATATGGCTGGGTCCAAACTGGGGTGGTGAGCAAAAAAAACAATGGATTAAACCTAGATCTTTGTGACTTGGGGTGAATGTTTAATTTGCTCTACATTCCGTCCAGCATCTGTTCTTTTTTCCATTGGGGGTTTTGCGCAGAAGCCCAACGTCCCTGCAGCTCTGCTGGCTCCCCAGCAAGCACCCATCCTCCAGTACAGGAGTGGGAGCAGGTCATAGTTGTATGTGCTCCCAATCATCAAAAGCAACTTTTCTTTCTGTTCTTGACTACAGTGGGAGCAATCTAGCGTTCCTTGCCTATGCTCGTCTTAATAAGGAACAGGACTGCCTCCATCAGTGTCCCAGGGATCGGGTCACTGGGAAAATGTAACTTGAGCTGGGCCCCGGGGTTAGTGGCCAACCCTGAGTTGTTTTAATGAAAAGGAGCATCCAGCCTTTTTTTTCCAGAGGTCCTGCAGGACCACTAGCCACCAGGGCTTGGGTGTTATATAATCATTTTTCATACATTTTCAGGACAGGGACTGAGTCCCTGAGTCCTGTAATGGCAGCCACAACATTTCAATTCATGTTGCTGTCAGTTAATCAGAGCACTCACTCAAAAAAGCCCCCTCGCTCATTAAGAATGCTTGAATTAATTAATTCAAGCCCAACTGTCAATATGTTTTTACAATTTGAACCCTAATTTCTTAGACACTATCAAATAGATTTACACCAAATCAAAACAAAGTACACTTTCTAGGCAAAGCTCTAGCTTTCTGCCAGTTTTGGGGTTGGGCTTTAGAATAACAATTTGTCTACACACTTTTTTGCTATTTTAATGATTTTTACCTGTTTTCTATTGAAAAAAATAATTTGCCAAAGGTGTTTCTAATAATGAGTCTGAATTATGGATGTAAAAAATCACACACTCCTACATGTAGGAAATATTATTCACTGGTAAATGCAAGTGCCTTCAAATAACTAATCCTGGCTGTATACATTTGGGTGGGTGTGGAAGGATGTGTAATCAAGCCTCTTAATGAAAATTCACTCTGTGGTAAAAGTGGGCTCACCCAATAATGTATCCGGTGTGCCTGGCTGGGAGTGGGCAATCGTTGAGTAACGACTGAGCAACCTAATGGATGGATATGCTTAAATAAACGTTCTTATGTATTTTTATTATAGTGGTCTTGGAAAACATTACTGTCAGCTTTCAAGTATTATCCACTCAAATTCACCAGTAAATTTAATAGCTGTCATACTTATTCTTAGCAAACCAGCCTTTCAGTCATACTGTACGTGCATGCCTATAGTTCCTGTCTCTTCTGTAGCACCCACTGCTCTATGCTGTATGTTATGTTCGAAAGAAGAAAAACATCAATGTCAGTTTCATAAGTCATCACCAGAGACATTACTAGAGCACTCAAGTCAGATGCAACTGCTTCACTTGACCTGCACCAGCTGCGTGGGTGTCGTTTTAATATATTCATTTGCAAACACATTTCAGATATTCATGATCTGTGCTTTTTTACTATATGATAAATTAATTTGCCGCACTGGTTTATAATAATGGGTCAAAGCTTACAGCTTTCAATATATTTCTTGATTTGTATCTAAGTAAGTGATGACAACCGACTGTATGTAGGACTACCATTCACTGGTAAGTACAGGTGCCTTCAAATAAATAATGTAGGATGTGTATTTTTAGGATGGTTTAAATACATGTATGAAACAGTGAGCCTTTTATTGGGTGAGGTGCCCATGCCCATATCAGATCTTTCTATGGTGGTGGCTTTTTACTCAACCCAGACTCTCAGTGCCTGGGGACTTTCCAACACACTGGCAGGCAGTGCCGCTGAGCATTTCACAGCTAGACAAATAACTTTTAAAAGTGAGAGATTGGATTTTTCTCTGAGCTCTCAAGAATTTGCAATTCTGCACGTAGATACTTAAGCCAACCCTCAAGTCAGATACAAGTGCTGGAAATGCCAATCACAACCACAAGGTTGTGTAGCTTCAACCTAGAAATGTGCATACACACTCTAGCTTTTTAAATGCCTGGTGCTCTTATTCTGTAGTGTGAATAAGTATATCAAAGGCGTTTTATAGTGAGAAATCAAAACTATATATAAGTTTATGTATATATATATCTATATATCTGTATATATATATATATATATATATATATATATATATATATATATATATATATATATATATATATATATATATATATATGTATATATACACAGTTCTCTCCTAAATAATACAAGCACAGTTTTCTCCTAAATAAGTTTACTGCAAATGTTACATTGATATTATAAATGATGTTATAAAAGATGTTGTGAGTGATGGAATATGTGGGGTAATTAGCAGTGCCTGGTGAGTGTGCGACTTATAGGGCCTCATTACGTGTTTGGCGGGCCAACCGTTGGCCCACCAGACCAGTGGGGAGGAGACTGCAGTGCAGCCGGAAATCTCCCCCAATCCCATTATAACGTTTCCACCGGGCTGAAACCTCCAAATCAGGAAGCCAATGCTGTTGCACAGAGGATGCCCCCAGCACCCTCAGAATGCCCACTGTTTGTCATGGCAGACAGTGCATATTCCAAGGTGATGGGCAGGGGAGCCCATGCACTGCCCAAAACATGGTCATGGGCAATGCAGGGGTCCCCCGGTGGCCCACAGCACTGCCTTTCCTCCAGCCTTTTCATGGTGGGCACCGCACAACAAAAAAGCTGGTGGAAAGTGAAGTTGTGATCAGCACGGTTGTGCTGAATTCAGTGCCACTGTGGCTGACCATGACTTTGACCACTGGCAACCCGTCAGGACCCGTGATCCTGGCGGTGGCGGTGGTACTCTGGCAGTCCGACCGCCAGTGTCATAATGTGGTGGTTGGACCACCAGGAGTGCGGCGGTCCTGCAGCCATCCATGGGTTTGGCGGTCTCATGACCACCAAACTCATATTGAGGCCCTTAATTAACTTAGGGCACAATTTATAGTTACTTGACCTAACCATAAGTATAACTGCTGAATTGCTTTGTGTGAATAAATTCAGATCCTAACTATCATGTCCCTGTAACCTTTGGTATTTTAAGTGAATTTCTATGGGGTTTTTTGATTCTATTTCCGAACAATAACGTCCCTGTAACCTTCCTTTTTTTCAGTAAATTTCTATGGCTTTATTAACATAAAGTAATTTCAATTACTATACGCTAATCCAACCACGGCTGTGCACAGCTTTCGAATGTGTGCAGCAGGGGTTGGCAGCAGGGCCAGCACGCTATAACTACCCAACTCTGTGCCATTCCTGGCCTTTGGCCGTGCACTGCAGGGGTTGCCATAGGGCCTGCGGCCAACCCCCTATAACCACCCAGCCCCGCATTCAAAAGTCTCTGAGTGTGTCTGTGAGTGGGTGTCTGTGTCCCTCAGTGGGTCTGTCGGTGGGTGCATGGGTCTCTGAGTGAATCTGTGAGTAGGTGCATGAGTCTCTGAGTGGATGTGTGAGTGGACCTATGACTCTTTGAGTAGGTCTGTGAGTGGAAGGATGACTGAGTGTGTCTATGAGTAGGTACGTGATTGTCTGAATGGGTTTGTGATTGTGCGCATGAGTGTCTGAGTGGGTCGGTGAGTGAGTGCATGAGTCATCTGTGAGTGGGTCTGTGAGTCTTTGAGTGGGTGTGTGAGTGAGTGTGTGAGTCTCTGAGTGGGTTTGTGAGTGAGTGCATGAGTCTCTGAGTGGGTCTGTGAGCAGCTGCCTGAATGTCTGAGTGGGTCTGTGAGTGGGTGCATGAGGGTCTCAGTGAGTGTCTGTGAGTGGGTGTTTGAGTGTCTGTGTGGATGTGTCAGCAGATATGTGAGTTATTTGGCCACAAAGGAACCTCACCTGCCCCAGTATCAAACGAGGGCCCACAGTTTTGCTCCCACCCAGCTAAAGCAAACAGGTATGTCCCAGGATCTATAACTCGCACCCTAAGGTAATTATAACTCATGCCCCTAACATACACAGTTTTCTCATCAATAAGGTTATTGGAAAAGTTGCAGTGATAATATCAAGATGCCACAGAAGGTGTAATCAATTATGTGATATGTGGAGTAATGGTGAGTTATAGTTATCTTAAGGCGAGGAGTATAGTTACTTGAGTTAACCATAACTATAACTGCTGAATTTCAATGGTTTTGTGTGAGTCAATCCAGAACCTAACTAAAATGTCCTTATAACCTTTGTTTTTTTCAGTGAATTTCTATGTTTTTTTAGCACGCACATACGTAAATATAAGCAATGCCGTGCATGGCCAGACCCAGCGGAGAACCTTCCTGCTTGCACCCAAACCCAAGCTGCGCACAGCCTTCAGCCATGCACAGCATGAGGTTGGATGCAGTGGGTGTTTTATTTTCAATTTTTCTCTGGATTACAGAGCGGACAAAAAATCTATTAATTATTGGGCAATTTGTGGCCCACAAGGGGTCCCAAAGTTACCCCTCTATGTGTCCTATGGGGTCAGGGTACTTGTATCCTGACCTGTTATGTGTTTTGCACCCTTACTTTCCCACCCCCCCAGAAGATGTGACAAACAAAAGGGTGGCCACAGCTTTTCTGTCAGGTTGCAGCCAGCCAATCAGAGCCCTGCTTTGAATTTGGATCAGCAGGGGATCTACTTTCCAATATATCAAAAGATTTTAAGCACTAATATCTCAAAAACTACTGAACGGATTTACACCAAATCACAAAAAGTATAATTTGCCTTCCAAGATCTAGCTTTCTGACAAATTTGGTGTAATACTGTTCAGCAGTTTGGGTTGTTGGCGTGTCTAAAGACCCTATGAGAAAACGGATGAGGAAAATGTGTTTTGAGACTTCCCCTTTTTCTCAGTCCCCGATTGAAGGTTCACCCCAAAACTTTAAATATAGCAGCTGAACTGAGCAAAGTATACGTTTTGAAAGTTTGGTGAAGATTCGTCAAGAGGTACCAAAGTTATTGGCACAACAAAAAATGCTCTCCTATGGAAACTAGGACCTAAATATAACTCGCTACTGGAGATTGCCAGTAGGTTATTTATATATATATATATATATATATACATATCCCTGGAAAGGAGTAGGCAAGCACTCAGACGGTGAACGGTTCTTCTTTATTGCCAAAGGAACAAACAAATTTTTGCTTATGCCTTTCTCAATGTACGGTGTTCAGTGATTCACTGACTTGGAGGCCATTTAAAAAAACATCCTAAATGTAACTTCATTGGACATTCATGTAGCGAAACAGAAAAAGGGCTGCTTAAGCATATACTTTTACAATTGCAGTTTTGGTGGCAGCCTTCTTAGCATTCTTCATTTGTAGTAATCTCAAAACAATTCAGCACAAATAGAAAGTAACAAATTCAACATATATTTGTTAATTAATATAAATTTACATCATCCTAAATTCTAATGCAGTCTCGTTCTTGGCATCTTATGTACAATCGTGCCTGAATGGCCAGATGCAGTATAGTAAAAAATAATTGAGATCAATTTCCTAGTATGTCAGGCATGCCTATTTAGACTCAGAACATAATTAAATTCAAGAGAAAAAGAGAAAAAGATAGTAGAGAAAAAGATTGCAGATAACATTCATAATGCCAAACAAACCGAACAACATAGGTATATGCTTTCACAATTACACTCATTATAGCGGTCATCTCAACACTTCCTTCATTCATGGTGAAGGTTTAGTCAAATCATCACTGGTAAAAAGTGTCAATTCATTGGCTCAAGAATGTATGACAATATTATTTGACTAACATTCTCATGCAATCATATTTTTTTCATACAATCTAACTGGGCAACTACATCACGATAAGGGAAGTATATGAGATTTCATAATGTGTCCTTGACGAGTATGCATGGCACTACCCATGAAAAAATCAAAAATTTACAGAATAGAATTAATCAAAAGAAAGACATTCACAAAATCAGTATTTGTAGCATATTGAACTTGGTTATACTACTGTGACAACACCATTTATTTTCTTAATAGGCTGTTCCACTAATTTAGACATGATAAACTTTATAGAATTATTCCGCTCTAGATGCACATGCCATATACATTCAAAGAATTTACAAACGCAAAAACCAAATAAGATTTCTAATAATGGCCATCATTTAAATCTTTGTGAATGAACCATTTCCTCCTGTCTCTATCAATGTTACATCCTAACCTCCTTGAGTAAATGGGAGACTAGCTCTTCATCACTTTTCAGAACCCAGGTATTAAAGTTTGTAAGTTTATTATGTACCATGACTCTAATCTTCTTAATTTCAAGATCCAGTCCTCTCCCCTTTCCCCCTGAGCGTCCTTAATCCAGGCAAAAATTCCTAAGTAGGTCTCTTTTACTGTTATAATACAACTCAAAATTTCTTGCAAACGGGTAAGAGGAGTCCTTATTTGTTATCGCTCGCAGGTGTTCTAAAATAGGTTTCTCTGTAGGATGTACTGTGTTCCCAATATATTGTTTGTTGCATGGACACACAAGGAGGTAAACTGTATAGTCAGAGTTACAATTCATCAAGGAATACCCATCAACTTCTTTCCAGGGGCTCTTACTATAAATATATATATATATATATATATATATATATATATATATATATATATATATATATATATATATATATATATATATATATATATCTCAAACAGTAAATGGATGTCGATTGTGAGCTGTAATATATGTAATACTTGAGGCTGACAAGACAGCTAAAGCTGTATTTAGACCAGATCTAATAAAAGAGGCGTGGTCTTAAAATGGAACCCATAGGAATTAATGTTAAAATAAATGACTTCATTTTGACTTCCTGAAAATAGAGACAAATTACATTTATTGTTACACAAATTATATATAAATAGAAAATATATATTATTTTTTATCAAATGTTTTAATAACCGTTATTATTTAAAAAATAATGTTTACTATTTTTATATGATTACATTATTTTACATTCATTCTATACATAATTTGTTGTAATCTACAACACATAATAAATAAATATAAACATTTTATTTTAAGAGAGACTCCCTTCCAGTCCCTCTTAAAGTACTCCCTTGATTCCACTTAGATTGGATATGGGAATGAGGCCCATTGCAAAGGTCACCGGCCTCAGGCCCCTACTGTTTTGGAGGCGAATTTGGGCAATGCTGGAACTGATTTCTTATAGATCAGCCCTAGAGGAGATCTTAGAAATTTCAGGGGTGGTTGTGTTATATTAAGGATGTCCTGAAATCTATGGGTAAATACAGCCTATGGGACAAGCCTGATGAGGCTTGTCAGAACATTTCTAAAGCCGACCTTGCTAAATGCTGTAGGGACTATAAGTTATCTACTTTATTGATGGACTCATCCCTGGGCGTCCTGACTCTAAGATTCATAAGCTTTAAGGATTCCTAAAAGCGGGAATGCTTCCTCGAGTAAATCCAACCGGTTTTGGGCAGGAAGCTTTACCTGCAGTTCAGGCATGGTAACCTTCCTGTTACTCAAGGTCAGAACTGGAGTTCATTTAATACTATTTTTGGTCCTTTTTGCCCTTATATTTTAATCCACTGCTCTTTCATGAAGTGGAGACATGTAAGTCTCCACTCTGTAGTAAATTTACACTCAGAAATGGTGAATAGCCAGAAATAGCAAAGCAAAAGCAAAATTACAAAGTGTAATAGTACATTTACACGTAGTGATTTACTTGTGTGTTAATTTTTCTTTGTGAATAGGCCTCACGTTCTTTAATGAGGTCCTTACTCCTGGTTGCATATATATCAAACATTAAAGTGAAGTAATCAATAAATGTAAACGTCAACATAAAGTAAGCACAAGGTAACACACATCAGCATAATCCAAAACGAGTCAGGCTCAATGGCTTTGTCTTTGTTACTCCCACAGTAGCTGACTTGCAAAAAGGCAGGGTGTGAAGAAAGGGGACCTGTGCATGGAAAATCAGGTTCCTATGAGTGTGATGAGAAGGTAAGCAGGGCAATGTGTAATATGAAATTGAATGAAAGACAGCTGGTGTCCATGGCATTGTGGAGGAAAATAAAGTAACCGGGGCTATCTACAAGCAGAACATGAGCTGCACAATTACTAGCTCATTAGGGCGTGTGCTGCAGGTGAGCATGTACAAGAGTAGCATGGGCAGCAGGACATCATATGAAAGATAAGCAGGTCTCCATTGCCATGTGCTATTCATGAAGATCATATCACCCAGGCCATGTGCAGGTAACATGTTGGAAATGCAGGTCATCAGGTGAAGTACAGAAAGACAACAAGTGCAACAGGAGCATGTTATCAATACCATGTGCAGGTTAAGATGCTCAATAATGAAAGATCTCTATGAGCATCTCCCTGGTGCCCTATGCAACAGGAGATCAAATGGAGGAAAAAAGGTATGTGGGGTCCAGTGCAGCAAGAGATGTATTGTAGGGAGAACTTCAGCAAGCCCAAGTGCAAACAGAGGAAGTAGCTATGGCCTTGCATAGCAGGGTATTCTTTTCAAGATGACTGTAGCTTCCTATTTTATAAGTGATGATTATCAATAAGAACACGTCATAGAGCTATATGCAGAACAATAACATGTGCAAGAGAAGTACGCCACCACTGTCGTGTGCGGAAAGGACAATTAGCCAAGGCCTGTGTATGCAGCAGTATGTTATAGGGTAGATCAGGACATTACCATGGTCATGTATGTAAAGAGCAGACAGTCAGGTACATGTGTAGGAAGCACAGAGCCATATACAGCAGGAGGTTGTCTGAAAGAACTGCAGGTTACTGCTGCCATTTGCAGAAAGAGCAGGTCACTATGGTTCAGTGCAGCTAGAGAACATACGCAAAAAGAGCAGGTAACCATCGCCCAGTGCAGCAAGAGATCCTCTAGCGTGTCACTCAAGCATTTCTAATAGGGATGGGATTTACCAGGCTTGCAGTGCTGCAGGATATCATATTCAAAGAGGGATGATATAATGTGTAATGATGAGACCCACTCTTTTGAGAGTGGTCCCTGAGATTCCCACAATGCAGTCTGGATATTCGAGTGGCACAGGTCACCACATAGTAGAGGACTGGACCTGAAGGTGATCCCATGCACCGCGAGTGCTGCAGAGATCCAAGGTGCATCTCTCCAGCAGAAGGTCATTAGTAAGATGATCAGGAGATTGTCAGTAGACTTCAAAACGCAGATTATTTGTTTCATCCTGGACACAAAGCTCTGAGTTTTAATGTAGTAAATCAAATCAGTCTGGTAAGAATCATCTTGATTCAGGTGTATTGACTCATTTGCACTGAGATGCAAGATCAATATCACTAATAACTTATTTTTCCTGATTACAGTTGGCCAAGACTTATGGAAACTTGTACACCCTATGGGTGGGCTGCGAACCAATCATCATGCTAAAAGGATATGAATCTGTAAGAAACGCCCTAGTCTCTCACTCAGAAGAGTTGTTGGGGCGGCCTAAGAGTCCTTTCTTCATGGATTTGATGGGCGAAAAAGGTATTTACTGTGCACTTATGTATGTGACAATTCCATGTATTTTATTTTCCATAGCAATCCTTGTTTTCTTCCACATAGTGCCCTGCCTATATCCTAAAAGGTGACAGCCTTCCTGGTTAGAGTGTTAATTATTATAATTTTGAAATGTGGCAGGTATTGCAGAGATCAAATTGATTTGATTGGTTTTGTTGATGCAAGACATTCAGCATTTTGTTAATATTGTTTTCTTTCTTCAGAAAATGATATTGTTAGGAAATGTAAAAGTCACATTGAAAAAAAGTGGTTTGCAAATATCTTAATAGCTTTATAACCTCTGGATGTTCTATAATGCTAGCAAGAACCATGTCCAATTGGATGTAGTTTTCTCTATTGCTCACTACAATGGGGGTGAGATAGATAAAGTTTAGGCACAATTTTTATGTTATATGATATTGTGACACTGATATTTCGGTACCTCATTGAAGTACAAATATATATTCTTGCTTCCAGCTCCTTCAAATCTTTTGTAATCCTGAAATATTCCAAATATATTTCACCAAATCCTTATTCTTATCCAGATTGCAAGTACAACATGGCTGACCCTTCAACATCTGGCAGACTCCTTACTCTTTTGTGAGCAGCAAGTCTAATGGAAGTCAATTTTGTAAAACCATTGATCTTATCGCCACTGTCTCTATGTTTACAAGAAACAAAGAATTTGCCATGCTAGTACCTAACTTATCGACTATCGTGAATAGCTTCCTGAATATCAGGTCTTTCTAGATCACCCCTACTCATGAAATCAATACACCAAAAATATCTCCAACTATTTCTAAAGCACTGTCTCATCTCTTAACTCTAGGTTTCATCTTCTAAGCAGGATCCTCAAGATGTTCCACATGATAGATCTTTGGAAATACTATTGCAACGTAACAAGTACAATGTCATCCCTTCGGTAACTTAAAACAAGCATACTGCCCAGAAATAAAATACACTCCAGGGATCACAGGATCCTTTGCATATAGAAAGAATTCACTCTTGCCTCTAACATTGAAGACATGTTCACAATCACTCTTCCATATAAACAATGAGTCTATGTAACTCTAATCAAGGTGAATGCACAATTTCCGCTTCTGTTGCCGGTCTAAAGTTAGTGTTGGTAAGTTCCACTGCACTTGGTGTTCAATTTATTCCTTGTTCCATCAATGTTGTTTTCTGAAATCTTCATCGGATTTAGATCTGGATTCTAATTCTCATCTCATGTCTTCCACTAAGTTTAAAAATTTATTTTTTTATCTTTGTCATGTTACAAGTCAAATTATGTCTATGTGCTTGTGAGAGAACAGTTCTGACTATCTAGTCTGCTCTGGTCTTTCACTTTTTGAACATCTGGTTTTTGAGTATGTTCGGTGTTTGCTGATATACACCCTGCATTGTCCCAACATCAAATACAACTGGGGGCATCTGGCTAGTTCTTTAAGCTGCCTTCATCTGAGCAACCATGAGCTTTTCTTTCAACTTCTTCTGCTTCATCTCAATCCCATCATAGCAATACTTGGTGTACCGCAAAATATCATCAATCAACTTATTCTGCCTACAAATCACATGGTGCTGAATCATCTTACTGATCTCTGGCCTCAATGCGGTCACACACCCTTATCCTTAGCCTCTAATGTCTCCAAACCACTGTAGTGTTCAAAAGTTTGTAATAAGTGTTTATAATAAACATGAATCAACTCCTTTGACTCTTCTGTCCTCCTGTAAGTTTTGACCCAATTAACGTACTGTGGAGGCACCTTAAATTTCAAAAACATCATGACCTGCTGAAGCTTCTTTTATTTTGTGATGTTTCTATGTATGCACTATGTGTAGCTAGGACATACCCAGGTGAAGTTCCCTTGCTTGCTGCACCACTGGATTCAACCTAGCCTGGCTGAGGAGGGTGATACCCAGAAACCGGTTCCATTATGCATGTTTCATGGCCATGGAGAACCTGACTTAGCAGTTCAGGCTGAACTGTTCCCTTGGGAGCAGGGTCAAGACTGATTTTGCATATGGCTGGGTCCAATCTGGGGTGACGTGGCAACCAAAATAATAATGCAGATCTGTAACTGGGGGTGAGAGTTTGAAACCTTACCATCATTTTATTTTGTGATGTTGCTAGATGCTTCTTCATCACTAATGGTGAAGGACCCTTAGGTATTGGATTTCTGTTTGCTTCTGTTTCAGGCCCCTGAACAGTCATCTTATACTGCATCCACAAATCACTAGGAGCAACAATGTAAATCAAGATATTCAGATCAACCTACACTAATCTGTGACATTTTCACAAATCTTTCAACCTGCTTATACCACTCCTCAGGTTTTTCTCTCAATTTCAGGAAATCATTGGTAAACGATTTAAGATCACTTCTGCTCCATGGTACATGCACATAACTTCCACCAGGCTCTTCTCTTAAGGGAAAGGTCATAACCCCCCCTACTCACAGAGGTAGTTTTCCTGAAGGCTTCTTTACATCCTTCTGTTTCCCCACTTATCTCACTCATTCCTTTTCCTGCTATAATGGATTGGTTCCTTAATTTGAATTTTCATCCCTGATATTCTGATATCAGTAATGTCTTTTTCATTGACACACACTTGATATCTCTTTTGTAAAGCTTTTTTTTTATTCAGATCAACTTTATATTTATGTGTAAGTTCTGCCAAGTTGTAGACTTGCTTTGCTCGTCTAGTAGCATCTCTGCACATGAATGCGAGTTCATCCTCCTGATATGTGTCTAATCGATCTAATCCAATATTTCCAACAATCATTGCATCCAGCTTTATAGTAAGCTTTGTCACTTCTAATATACTTTCTTTCAGTGATGACTGAATCATTCCCTGACTCACTTCGGTACTCACACTTTCTCTAGATGGAGCAGTCCCATTAAAAGCTTTGACCTACTGGTCAATCTCCTTAGCACTGATTGTCAGTGCAGAATTATTAGGTCTTATGCAATTTCCTCAAGCAGTGTTTCCAATATTCAGTGGTAGTTCCCACGCAGGGTTTGCATGGATAGGTATTTTCTGATAAGTACCTATTGAGGTACATCCTGACATGTTCAGAGTCGAATCTGCACTGGCTCCACCTGAGGTACTAGTATGTGTCGGGATAAAAGGGACACATTCTTTCACATCTGAACTATTTAGAACTCCTCTTTGTCCAACAGCAGGACTAGGCACAGTCAAATTGTATGTGTTGTTCTCGGATCTGACTGTTTTATACATAGAAACTTCAGGGCCATTAGTAACTGGAACAGTAAGAGCATCTACAGTGCTCACTGAAGGATCAACAGGAACACACTCTCTTAAACCCTTGCTCCTCGATTCGTGAGGTACTTTAGCTGAGGTGGCTCCCAAAGGATGAGGATTTATCTTAGTAGGGGCTGTTGCAAAAATAGTCGGTCCACCAGCACCATTGTTTCCACCCTCATCCCTGGCTTCAATATATGTAGGTGGGCATTCTGAATTAGTCTCCACTATCTCTAGCCTCGCTACTGCTAGTTTCATTCACATCATCTGATCCCTTTGACTTATTTTCCTTCACTTTCCTGATATTTCCTGTATAACCTTCTCCCTCTGCATTCTCTTTTGCTAAGGCTGGGTACAGCTTAACTCCCTCTATCATATCTGTCCTCCATCTTTTCTGCTCAGAATCCAACCTAGCGTCCACGTGGGTGCATATAGCTTTCCATGCCCTACCCTGGTATTTCTCCTTCTCTCTGGCATGAGCAGCACTCTCCCAATCATTGAGTGTTTTATGTTGTGCTGGACTAGGAAGTTGCTTAATTTCAAATAGCACCCTTCTCAAATTCTCAATTATTCTCAAATTAAATGTACCATATTGTGGGAATCTCAATGTATCCTTCTTTTCTGTGATCATGTGCCACTGATCAAGCCAAACATTAAGCACCACATAGGGACCTGGGCTACCTTCGGGAGGTGCCTCCTCCTCCTTCCTGCTAGGGATATGATCATCTCCTCTAAACAAATCTCGTATGACTTTAAAATATTTAATTTTTCTTAATCAATGTCAACAATCTTCACAAGTTCAGTTTCAGCTCATAACAATGCTGTATCCACAGTCCCATGTTCCAGAACAACCACAAATCTCAGTGCAACTCTTTATGACATTGCCAGGCAATAACAGCGCACCACCAAACGAACCTGCATGGCCATGCCCAGCATGATGTAGATCTCAATCCTCACAGCTTTTTCCCTTTCCCTTACAATCTGTGCACACTCTCTCTGCAGTATCACACACGAACAAAAATAAAATACAATAACTTTTTATCTGCTTCGCTAAAGAATGAATAGTTTTCAAACACACAAGAAGTTTCCCAACACCTCAAATGAAACTCAACCTGCGGGGTATCATCTAAATCAGTACTCTGCGCATTACGATTCACTATACTAATCACCTAACATTCACAAAAATGTAAGTCGATATTGTAACTGTGCTGATAATGACAACTCACAAATAACACAACCACTTAGCATACAATTTAATATGGTGTCTTCTGCACCTTTTAATACTATCCCGAGATCTTTTGTCATGTCGGACCCGATAACCACTTCAACTTCTTATAAACCACCACACTCATACAACATATGTAACAGCTCTGCAAGACACCTTCCAAACTCACAAATACCACAAACTAAACATGGACTGCTGCTATTCGCAACCCTATTAATACTCACACCTCTGCCACCAACACAACTCTTTTCCATATTTCTGCAATTTCACTTATCCTCCTACTCTAGGCAGGGACATTAGAGATTGGGCTCTGAAGCTAACTACTCGAGAACCTACTTCCAGTTCTCCTTACTTTGGAAAGAGAACCATCCTCATCTCTACCATCTTCAAAGGCAATTAACACCACTCCCAAATCTTAGGGCCTGATGAATCTTTTTCTCTGAGCTCTGAGGGTTGAAGAGACAGACATAATATTTTAAACTTAGATTTCAGTGCAACCCATTTGGTCATACATTCAACCTCGGAGACAAATTTAAAGTTTGAAGGATTTTATTACAGACTCAAAGCCAAGCTTACATACATGAGTCTCAAGAACATGCCTGTGATGGGCCGTTGCGAACAGCAACAGACCCGCCCGATGTCTTGGCCCTGTCTGACCCTGCCACTCCCGACCCGGAATGGGAAGGTGTGTCATCCAATCCCCTAAAACATCCGGGAGTGGAAGGACAGAGTCAGCGGCTTTGCGCCCTTCCATGGTTAAAGCCGGAGTCAGAGACGGAGAGGGGAGGATGCGTCGAGGGAAGCCTCACTGGGAGCCCAGGAGACGCCGCGGAGAGGACGATGAAGGAGAGCACAACAGAGAGACTCACCGGGAGCCGAGGAGACGTCACTAACAATGGATCCGAAGACCAGCACCAGCGGCGCGGGAGGCGCCCAGCGAGAATTCCGGCCACGCTTAGGGAAATGCGTGGCCTTTCCAGGTGTGTGGCAAAACTCAGCTGGGGAAAGGAAGGGGTGGATGAGAGGGGTCTGCCAAACTACAGTATTTGTTTGCTTTATGTTAACCTTTTGGTTTGTTTAGGGGTATTCTGAGTGAAGGGGTGTGTAGTGGAGGGTACAGCACAGAGCAGGGGGTAACAAACAGGGATTGGGGTGAGGGAACGGTACAAAACCAAAGAAACCACAGAAGGGAAGAAGAGGGAGGAAACAAGACCCCGAGAACAGAGACAGAAGTAGAAAAAGACACAGGAGGCGAGCAATAGGAATACGAAAAGGAAAACCCAGGAAAGCAGAAAGACCCTAGCAAGAGGAAAAGGAACAACAAGGAAACAGGAGACAGTGAAAGTGAACCCAAGAAAAGAAAGAAATCACCAACATCTTGACCAAAAGCCAAAGAGAGATAGAGAAAAGGCAGAGAGGAGACAGAAAGGGAAAAGGGGAAGGAAGGACAGGAAATAAGAAGAAAAGATAAAACCTGTAACTAAGCCTACTTACCAGTTCTTTATCTTGTGTTTCCCACATGTGCCTCCCGGGAGCCCTGGAATGACAAGACAAGAAGAGGAAAGACTGAAACAGACATCATAGATGCAGGACACATAACACTACTGGACTCATATCTTGAACTGTAAAATAAAACTCACCATAACATTCGACCACTGACTACGTGTCCTCATTGCGCCGGCCGGCCACAATGCCATAAATGTAAAGAATCACCAAAGGCAAATCAAAGCAAGGCACCACATGAAACTTGATGAACATATAAAAGACCAATATTTCAATCGCAATACTACAGAAAATAAGGGAAATTCGTATGATGCCTTGAATTGAAGCTTAAGCTCTCCTGCCTAACCATTTAATCTAAGTTTCTGACTATTTCTATATTTAAAGGATTTAAAGGTAAAAATGTCAGCACTACAAAAACCTCTGTAGAGGATCTGTGAAGAGAGATGTGTGCAACATAAAGCGGCAGAGTCTAGCAAATGATGAGTAGTCGGTACCTGTCATAGCTCCACTGTAGTCAGGGGGCAAAGGGGATCTGTGTGTGCAACTGACTAAACTACACTTAAATCCTTGCATCTTCGAAAAGCTGACCTCACAGCCAAAACTTTCCATTGAAAAAAACAAAGTTATAAATCACACATCTAATTGACACTTTCATCTTTTCAAGTTGCATGCGTTTGTCCTCGGGTCTCTCCCGAATTCAGATATTTGGAAGGGAGTTCAGTTACAGTCTCCACACTGCTCTCTCCATCCATGGTAACACTTCTTCTCAGGCCCCCTTATCTAATAGCAACTATGAGCTTCTTCATTAGCCTGTAGCAGGTACCATCACACCCGCAGCTTAGAAAAATGTGCAGCAAAACAAACTTCTCATGGAAAGTTTAAATCATTTAAAGAAATTCAGGCCTTCACTCCGGCCAAGCCAACACACATAAATGCACACTTTGATTCAAATGAAAATAGGTATTTCTTTAAATGCAATGAATTTAAAATGATTAGAAAATATCATTCTGAAACATGATAGCATAAACATACCTGAATATGGATTAATAAATGTGGTTTATATTAAACATTTGCAAGACTTTACTGTTATGCATTTACGTGCACCATGCTATATGAAATTAATTTGCACATGTAACATAGGAAGCTGATAAGTTCTTCACATTCTGAAAGAACATAATGGTACAGCCAAGTTATGCTCTCTCAAACCCTTCCCTAAGATGATAATCTTTCAATAAAGTTTTCTTATACAGCTTTCAGGTATGTTATTGTTTTTTGGGAATTTTAGCAAATAGAATGTCACTTCTAAAAGCTGTGAATCTACAAAGTTTCACAGAATATATTACATGTAATTTCAGCTCATGTGCATTAGCACATTTTCCCATAGTCACAGAATGGAAAACTTTTATGAATTCTCAAAGTCATAAACGTAGACGTATGTTGTAAGTTTAAACCAAGTATCTAAGTTTACCTTTGTGAATCGGGCCCAATGTATAAACAGGTATAGGTAGTCCCCGTGTGATTTGTGACATCTCCCACTCTAACCATTGTCTAACAGAACTAATTTCCCAACTTCATTGGGTGTCTAGTAGATTATTTAAAGAAGAAGAAGGATTTGCTGTACCTTGACTGTTTCTAAATTAGCACTTACTTTTAAGTATTTTCCTCATAGGTGGTAGAGAGCATGTCAAAAGCTATTTCATTAGTCTTGATCCATTCAAAAGAGAGTCTCAGCTTCATTCCAGTTCTGTGATTTTTTTCCCAAGAGATTCCCAGCATACCCAACTAATATTAATGGCTTAATCTATGCTTTGTTGGTAATGGTGAATCTACTCACCATGGGTTTGCAATTACAGCCAGTGGCACGTGATAGATTGAAATATAATTAACTACTGCTGCTGGTGGACCTTCCACCAAGACTGGTAAAGTTACCACTGTTAATGACTGATGCAGAGAGTGTGGTCTAATTTGAGGGGAAATGATTACAGTGTCCCTGACATGGGAGGAAACACTTCCAACTTGTTTAGGATGCTAGTTACTGCTGTCCACTCTTTGTGGGCTCTAATCACAACATGAGAGAGAGGAAGTTCAAGCTATCATACCTACTCCCAAGGTCGAATAACATTACCACAAAAAGGCAGGTGGCTGAGTAGGTCCTTTTGTGGATACATTCCCCAGACTCACACCCACTGGTGGAAAAATCCTCATGAAGAAACAAGCTTTGGCAGATTTTTCACTAGAGTTGTCTTTGCGAATGGATCCTTCTAAATATGGATTCTTCCGCTTTCACAAATAAACCTTTGTCACTCTGGAGGAGAACGTTAAATGTTGTGGATTTACACCTGGTGGCTTGGCATAAAAGAGAAATCCCCTACAGTGGTGATTGAATGTACATCTGCCCAAACTTTAAATCAGGCCATAAGGGCCTGATTTAAAGTATGGAGAAAGGCTTGCTGTCTGTCAGGGAGGTGAAGCAATTACCTCCGCAACCCAGACTGGACTATCACCAACCATATTTAGAAAACTTCAGAGGAGCTGTGCAGAAAAACATAATTATGACATTCGACCCTAACATTGCAATATCTCTCACTCTCTGTCTGTTCCATCCTACAATGGGATGGAAGAGAGAGAGTGAGAGAAAGTGAGAGATAGAAAGAGAAATTTAGAGAAAGATATTGATGGAGAGAAATTGAGAGGGGGGAGAGAGAGTTTTCTTATGCAAGATTAACAATATACATTGAATGAGATGTTTCTGGACAAATTGAAAAGAAAAATGGCCCCACCCAGGGCACCCAGAGTGCTTTGATGGGGACAGTGGGGAAGGCCTAAAGACCCTCGCAGTCCCAGCCACTCTCCTCGGTCTGGAGGAGCCGGCATTGCTACCACATGCAGGAAGCTGCTAGAAATACAGCTCCCTGCATGAGGGAGCAATACTTACATCGCTTTCCCTACCTACCTGTCTGCGGGGAGGGAAGGAGATGAAATCTCTGCTGCAAGCAAAAAAAGAGCAGTTTTCACACTCCTGCTTGCTGGGAGAAGAGTTATGCTTGCTTTTGCTTGGGGGAGCTGTCACAGCTCCCCCCAAGCAAAAACAAACAGCTATCTCCCAAGTGGAGACACCTGGGAGATAGCAGGATCCCATTATGGTATGGAAGAGAGAGAGAGAGAGATTGACAGGACTGCGGGGGAGCCTGAAGGCACCCGCGATCCTAGCCAGCTCCCTACGTCCTGTGGGGGGGCCAGCATTGCTCCCACAAGCAACAAGCTGCTTTTAATAGCAGATCCCTGCCTGCGGGAGAAATGTTTTCAGCTGTCTCCTCCGCATGCATATTTGCATGCGGGGAAGACAGATGAAAACTCCACTTTCTGCAAGTGAGAGCTGTTTGTCAGCTCTCACTTGCAGAAAGCAGACTTTGTTTGCTTTTGCTTGGTGGGAGGTGTCAGCTCCCACCAAGCAAAAGCAAACAGCTGTGTTCCGTGAAGTGGGCAGCCTGGAACACAGCAGGAGCCAGACCTGGGGCTTGGTGGTCAACAGGTCCATCATTGGCTCCACCAACTTTAATAGCCCCAGGGAAGTGGTGGTCCCCTGGGCTCAGAGGCGCCGCACCCCCCCTGCATTCAAAGAAATATAAGCCCAGGTGAGATGGCGGTCCCCGGTGCTGCAGGAGGGTTGCACGGCCCCCGCACTATATTGATTTAAAGCCCCAGGAAGGTGGTGGTCACTGGGGCTACAGTGGGCCAAGTGGCCCCCCGCAGTCAACTAACATGAAATCACGCAGAGGTGGCGGTCCGTGGGGATGTGGGTGGGTCCAAAACAACCTCACTAATTATTTCATTTTAGTTCTGGGAGGTGGTGGTCACCGGGGCTGCAGGGGTGCTGAGCAGCCCCTCTGCAGCAAATTTGATTGAAGCCCCGGGGAGGTGGTGGTCCCTGGGGCTGTGGCCAGCACTACAACATGCTGGCCACATAGTTATGTGTGGACACTACAGCATAAGGAGTCACCTGTAACCAAGGGGTTAACAGCTCAGACTCCCACACTGAAGGTTGAGTCTGGGTGTGTCAGTGGTCATTTCCTTGTTTTCATTTGTTTTTATGTTTAAATATTTCAGGTACATACTGAAAGGCGGATCTCACTCTATTTATGTGACAAAAGCATTTTTCTTTAAAATTTTCCCAATAATATTTAATACTAAGTATATCATTTATCAAGGCCTAAAACAACTCTCTCTCTCTCACTTTATGTCTGTCATTCTCTTTCTCTAAATCTCTCTCACTCTCTCAATTGCTCACTTTCTGCACTCTCTCTGTCCTCCATCTCAAGGCAGGATCGGGTGATTCTATGGGGTCGACCGTAGGGCCTGACTGAAGGCTGTGCATGGTGCAGTGTTGGGTACATATGGGGAGTAGGCTGCAGGGCCTGGCCCAGCGGCTGACTCTTGCCATGTGTGGCCAAAGACTGTGCGTGATGCAGGGTTTAGTGTTAATAGGGAGTTGGGCAAAGGGCCTGGCATAAGGCCGTACACAGCAGTGGTTGTATTAACTTAATCACATTTTTTTGTGTTACAAATACCATGGAAATTTACTGAAAAAAGTTACAGGGAGTTACAGGGAGGTTATAGTTAGGAAATACAATTTAAAATAAATATTGAAATTCAGTTAAAAACCAAAGAATACATGGATGTTACAGTTAGGTTCTGAATTTCATCGCACAAAACCATAGAAATTCAGCAGTTAAAGTTATGGTCAACTCAAGTAACTTTAACTCGCGCCCTAAGGTGACTATACCTCCTGCCCTCATCATGCACAGTTAATTACCCCACATATGATATCATTCATGTAATCTTTTATGACATCATTGATATCACCGTAACATTTGCAATAAAATTATTGATAAGCAAACTGTGCATGGCAGGAGCGTGAGCTATAGTTACTTTGGGTCCATGGATGTCAATTCACCTAGATGCCATGGGATCTGATTGGCTGCTACCACTTCAACCAGTAAGTGGTGGCAGCCATCTTGAGACTCGGACCTAGTCCTGAGATTTTTTTTAAAAAAGCAGTAGGGGGCAGGCTAGGAATTCCCTGACTCCCTAGGCATGGTGGTGAGGTCCCACGAGGGGCTCCCCGGGACCTAAAAAAGTTGTTTTTTTTAGTTTCTGCAGCAAATTCTGTAGAATCCAAGGCAAAATGTAAAAATAAAAATAAAAATTGCCTTCTCCAGGGCTTGTTTTTAATGTTTTTAATTTGCCCCCCCAGAGTGGGCAAAATACAAATATATATAATGGGGAGGAAGGCACACATGGCCCCTCTCTGGGGCTGCTTCCGTCCCGGAGACCATCACCCCGTAACACGGCCAATAGTTACAAGGGGACGGAGTTGCGCCGCCCACCTCCTGGGCTATTTTTGGCCCTGGGACCCCAACCACAGGATCCATCCATGCTTTGTCTGGTACAGTGGCCATGCAACCCCCCTCAGGGAGCCATTAATGGCCCTGGGGACACCATCCCCTAAGGCGCGCCTGCTATCTCTCATGATGCCCACCTCTTTTTGCTCTAGCTTGGAGGGAGCAATTTAAAGCTCCCAACAAGTGAGAGCAAACAGTAAGTCCGCTTCCAGAAGGTGGAGCATCAAAAATGCTCTCGACCACTGGTAGCGTATTTTTCATCTGTTTAGCTTCTGGCCATGCAGGCAGGGGAACAGATGAAAAATCAGCTCCTGCCCGCAGGACCAGTGCTGACTTCTGCTAGAGACAGGGACATTGTGCCTCCCCCACGGCCTCAACATGGTGTAAATGGGTGCCCTGGGTGCGTTCCAGGGCACCCACCAGTTACTGGCTGGGCACCAGGGAAAGGGGACCAGTGGGCTGAATTCAGCCTCCCCATTTATAATTGGCCAGGCCCCAGGGGATGGGGCCCCCGGGGCCAATAATGCCTCTGGGTGGGGGATGCATGCCTTCCTCCATATTCATCATGTGGCCTGGCCCCAGTTAATAGGGTCTCCAGGGCCGAAACAGGGCAGTTGCACCCCTCCCCAATTATTAAGCATATAGCCCCAGGGGATTGGGTCCCGGGGCCAATATTGGCCCGGGAAGGGGAGCTGTGTGCCCCCTCGTCCATTTTAAGCCCTTGGTGGGCTTCAGCGCAAGCACTATTTACTGGCTGGGCCCCAGGGAATGGGGTCCTATGGGGCCAATATTGACCCCATTTACGTGGCTTTTGTTGCATGTGGGGGATTGGCCAATCCCTTGCTGTGCACAGCCGAAGGGTGTGAGCGCCATGGGGTTGGCTGCATGCTGGGGATGGGCCACAGGGCCTGAACACAGGCCAGGCCCTGGGACCAACCCCTCACCTTGCACTGACAACAATCAAGTCACCATAGGTAATACTCTACTTTAGAGCATTTATGATATTTGATGAGCTAGTCTCACCTACGTAATATGACATGTTTCATTATCGGCCACCTCATCCTATTATGGTAAGATATTACCACCAGGACGGACTCAATCTCAAGAATTTGTCTCGACCTCAAGAATTTGTCGAGGGAGTTCTTAGAGTATTATTCTTCTGGATAACATTCCAGGGTATCAAGTATAAAAACAGAGAAGACAAGGCTAGAAATAGAATGTCAATAAAAAAGAATAATGATGGGTAGATTAAACAAAGGATACAGAGAGTGAAATTCTATATCATGTTTAGAGTTAATCCTGATTAAGACAGAAATTCTATCCAAATTGCAACTTTGAGTGTTACATTAAAACTAGGCTTGGATGAATTTTTGTTAAACTAGCGTAATCACTGGTATTTCCATAGTATTTGTGATGCAAAATGACCTGATTGTGCCACGTTGTGTAATTTCATGTTCACTAAGATGAAAATCTGCTCAAGGGGGATAGTTGTGCTTCTTTATACAAGTTATTTTTTTAGCAGGAAATGTGTCCTTGCTTCCAAAATGGACAAATGCACACATTTTACACTACAATAGAGAGCTAATTGCTGGGTTTGTAATTTTATGTATTTTTTCTGAAATTTTCCATAAAGTTACAAAGATAAATTAAGCGAGTTTAGCACAACCCTAATAAAACCTGCACATTCAGAAATGTTGCCAGACACAATATGCCTATGAAGAGTCTTTAGAGTAAGAGAAACACAGAAATCTACTCGTAATTATTTATCAATCAAGATCGAAGGCTACAAATGCTGTGAAAATACCACCTCTAAAAAATACCTACCCTTGGTATCAGTAACTCCGGGTCCGGTGTTCCTGCACTGTTTTTCACACCAAGTCGTAATGAGAGCCTTAGTGGAGAAATGAGCTAGAAAGAGCAACACTGAGGAATTACAACAGAGAGAAGGCACTTTTAGAACCATGTCAAAATTAAATAGAGGAATACAGAAGACGTTGGTGAGGCAGCAAGTTGGAAAGGGAAAGGTCAGTGAAGAATGAGAAACAGAGCAGAAATATTGGAATCTGAGAGTGTGTAGAGAGAAAGCAATTGAAAACTGAATAGGGAGTCTGGGAAAATAGAAAAAAGAAAATTAGACTAATTCAGAATGATGAAGCTAGGATCATTCAGAGATAAAAGAAAAATATGAGAGCTACATCAATCAATCAGTCAGGATGTGTAAAGCCTGGCTAATCACCCCAAAGGGTATCTAGGCGTTTGCTGGTCCAGAGGCTCATTCGAACATCCAGGTCTTGAGGACCATTCAGAGCTCCGGAAGTGTGGTAATGGTTCAGAGTTGCAGGTGGAGGCTGCACAAAAAATTAGGGAAAAAGTGTGGGAAAGTAGCCTCCTTCTAGCATGGTTGCCCCACTTTTGGCCTGTTTGTTTGGCCTGTTTGTCAGTGTGTTTGACTGTGTCTACTGGGATCCTGCTAATCAGGAGCCCAGTAGTGATGCTCTCTCCCTTAAATGATGGTTATTGCATACTGGTAATCCAGTATTTCACCCACAATTGCCATACTGGTACCCCTTACAAGTGCCCAGTATCTGGTACCTAGGTACCCAGGGCATTGGGGTTACAGGGGATCCCTAAGGGCGGCAGCATATATTTTGCCACCCACAGGGTGCCCATGCAAAGGCTTCTACAGGACAGCCATTGCAGCCTGTGTGAAAAGGTGCATGCACCCTTTCACTGCCAGTTACACTGCACCAGGTCACTTATAAGTCACCCCTATAGCAGGCCCTCCAGCCCTGAGGGCAGGGTGCAGAGTACCTGTGTGTGAGGGCACCCCTGCACTAGCAGAGGTGCCCCCAAGACCTCCAGGACTATTTTCCAGAACTTCATGAGTGCAGGACACAATTTTATGGGTGTACTGGACATAGGTCACGACCTATGTCCAGCTACATAATGGTAACTCCGAACATAGGCATGTTTGGTATCAAACATGTTGGAATCATACCCCAATGCTTTGCAAGCATTGGTTGTATGATTCCATGCACTCTGGGGGCTCCTTAGAGGACCCCCAGTATTACCTTTACAGCCTTCTGAGGTCTTCCAGGCAGCCCCAGCTGCTGGCACCTCTCAGACAGGTTTCTGCCCTCCTGTTGCGAGAGCAGCTCAAGCCCGGGAAGGCAGAACAAAGGATTTTCTTTGGGAGAGGGGTGTTACACCTTGTATAATCTAGTCTACACCAGTTCAGGGACCCCCAGTTCCTGCTCTGATGTGAAACTGGACAAAGGAAAGGGTAGTGACCACTCCCCTGTCCATCACCACCCCAGGGGTAGTGCTCAGAACTCCTCCAGAAGGTCCTTGGGTTTTGCCATCTTGGATTCCAAGTTGGCATGGCACTCTGGGAGCGTCTGAGTGGCCAGTGCCAGAAGGTGACGTCAGAGCTCTCCCCTGATAGGTGCTTATCTATGTAGCTGACCAACCCCCCTTTCAGGGCTATTTAGGGTCTCTCTCTTGGGTGGTTCTTCAGATTTGGATTGCAAGACTCAAGCAGGAATCCTCTGCATCCTCTACTTTACCTTCTTACAGAAGAAACTGCATCTGGACCCTCCAGGAACTCTCCAAACTGCAACAAAGGAGCAAAGATGACTTCTGCAACATTGTATCTTCATCTCCTGCCAGCAATTGCAACTGTTTCCAGGTTGTGCATCCTCAGAGGATTGCCTGTCCTCAGCCTGCACTAGAAGAACAAAGGAATCTCCCTTGGAGTGAAGGAGTCACCCCCTGCTTCAGCAGACACCCCTCTGCAGCGATGATTGGTGGCTTGGGTCCCCTCTCCTGACAAAGTGTGTGGATCCAGCATCACGGGTGGTGGACTGAAGTGGTCCTGATGGTCCTGACGTCCAACTATCCAACTTTGTTGGAGGTAAGAGCTTGCCCCCCCACGCAAGACAGGACACCCGTGCACCGTGTTTTTTGCAGTTGGCATCCTTCCATTAAGTTCTTCATGCACCTTGCAGGTGTGGCCTCCAGAACTCCTTCCTGCGATGCACTTCTTCCTGCGTGGTTCTCCGGCGGTGTGGGACCCTTTGTTGTAGTGCTGCATGGGCCTCCTTTTGCACCTTCTTTGTCCCCATGCTGTGGGACTCCTGTGTACGCTGCCTGGTCTTCTGAGGGCTCTCTGAGTTGCTGAGAGCCCCCTCTGACTCTCCCTCTTGGGTAAAGTCCACCAGTTCCCTCCTGGTCCCAGGCAGTGCCATTTTCCGCTAACTGCAAGCTTTGCGCATGCCAAGGCTTGTTGGTGGAATCCAGCAATACAAACCAGACTGCAATCATCTATCCAGCGTGGGACATCTTTTACACAAACCAGGAACCCGCATCTGTCTTCTTGGGTGCAGTACTGACTGCTGTTCTTCACTGGTCATTATTCTTTTGCACTTTGATCCGAGTTAGCAGGGGCTCCTGTTCTCCCTGGACTCTTCTGTGCTTCTTGGACTTGGATCCCTTCATCCACAGACCTTCAGGTCCAGGAATCCATCATTGATGTTTTGCAGTCTCTTCTGGTTCTTGCAATGTCTTCTTTATTGTGTTCTTGTGTGTTCTAGGAAAGTTACTGTGATTTACTCCTGCTTTCCTGGGCTCTGGTGTATGTTCTATTACTTACCTTTGGTGTTTTCAAATACTCCCAGCACCCTTCTACACACTACACATGCCTAGGTGTGAAACCCACATTTGGATTCCACTTTCTTAGTATATGGTTTGTGTTCCTCCTGGACCCATTTCTAACTATTGTGATTTTCACTATTTGCACTGTTTTCCAACAGTTTTTACTGCTATTTCTGGATACTAGTGTATATACTTTGTGTATTACTTACCTCCTAAGGGTGCATAGAGTCTATGGTATTTTTGGCATTAGTGTCACCAACATAAAGTAACTTTAGTTTTGTAACACTGAGTATTTTCTTTCATGTGTGTGAGTACTCTGTGACTACAGTGATATTGCATGAGCTTTGCATGTATCCTAGTTAGGCCTTGGCTGCTCATCCACACTACCCCTAGAGAGCCTGGCTTCTTGACACTGTCTACATTTCACTAATAAGGGATAACTGGACCTGGTATAAGGTGTAAGTACCTTCGGTGCCCACAACAAACCAGGCCAGCCTCCTACAAAAAGCAAGGAGAAAGCAGTAAAAATAAGGGAAATGCAAAAATAAGGCACACAGAAAACAGGGCAAAAGTAAAGAGAAAGCAGTGAAAACGAAGGAAAAGCAAGGAGAAGGCAGTGAAAAAGAGGGGAAAACAAGGAGAAGGCACACAAAATATGGGGGAGCAAGGAAAGAGAAACCAGTGAGAATGAGGGAAAAGCAAAGAGAAGGCAGTCAAAAATAGGGAAAAAGGCAAGGAGAAAATAGGAGCAAGAGTGCTGCACCAGCATGGGAAGAGCTAGACTTGGGACTAATAAACTAATAGAAATATACTGATAGAGTAAAAAACAATTTATGTAAGAGATGTGAACAACAAATCAAAATAATCTTTGTAAAATAACCCATGCATAGCAAATGGATGTCCCTATTCCATGAGGATTGGAAGAAATAATTCACCTCCATGTTGAATGACTATGGAACAGGGGATACTAGGCACTGTAGCAAGTTATGATCCAGTATGGTTTCCAAACACACATGCTTCTCTTGCCTCTATTCCCTTTCAGGTAAGGTTCAGCAGGAACTGGATGTTGTTGTTGGACCCTGTCAATAATTGAGTACGAGGACCAAAAGAAGTTGCCTTACACCAGAGCTGTGATTCATGAAATCCTTCGTTATGGCAACATTGTCTCTGTGGGAATTCCTCGCCAATCCTTGACGGACACTATGCTTCAGGGTTTTCATATTAAAAAGGTAAAATAAAATACCTTCAATGTCTGTCTTGTTTCCATTTTCAACTTTACTCTGCCACACACCCTTTGAAACCACCTGCAGCAGCCTTTTTTCTTGCTTGTAAATGGTGTTTAAATACACATGGCACAACCTAAATTCTCAATTATGAAATTCTTTCTGATAGTCATAAAAGGGTGAACATCACTGGGTATGTCACTGGTCTGGAAACACATTTCTAACATTTCAAAACTGAAACTACAGTATTTTAACAAAAAAAGATGGCTATAGCAGGCAACAGGTTCCATCTTTTTCTGCAGACAGCCAATTGTTTATGGTCAAATACAGTTTTATTGGTATTTATGTCAGTGAAACAGGAGAACAAATCATAAAACAACAGTCCCCCACTCAAAGAGTCAGTTATATTTGACACACTAAAGGACAATTGACTAAAAATATCACTTATTTCATGTATTTTTAAAGGGAAAAAAGCAGCAAATTATACGTCAGCAGTAACTTTGTACAGCTGTGAAAAGTGATCCTTCCACCTTAGGACTGCTAGAAAATGTACTAAGGCATTATGCCCTGGGCAGTGGATGTGGACCTCTGTCAATCACCTTTTTTAATAGTCACTGAGAACTGATTGCAAGCAGTTCCACATAGAATATTTTTGTGGTTTTGTACTAGGATTTTCAGCAAGTTTCCTGGTTTTTCATTTGAGTAGTTTCTCTCTCACTTTCTTGATGCTGATGCATACCTAGGGAATTTCCGTAGAGACATTTGAAAGGGTAAGGAGGTCAGATTTCACCTCCTCTGACTCACATTTGGTTTGTAATCTCTCATTGTCACTGACACTCAGACATGCAGTTGACATTGAAGTGCTCAACAACACATAGGATCTCATTACTAGTTTGGCGGTTGACCCACCAGACCGCCATGTTGTCAATCCTAAAGACTGCCATGTTGGATTATACATGCAGGCCCGCCCACCACTAACCAAAAAAGGCAGACCAGCTGCGGTGCAGAGGCCTGGGAAAAGGCAGTCCAGACTCCCCCGATAGCACAGCGACCAACCACTGACCGTATTACAAGCCTAAAGTCGCAGTGGCAGGCACACATGGCAGTTAGCCATTGGAAGTCCAAACCACAGGGGTCTGCGGTCACCAAAGTAATATGCAACAGCACATTGGATGGATTTGAAAACCACACAGCTGACACACATTGCCACGCTGGACACACCTGCAAAGGACACTATAAAACCTACCCCTTCACACACCACAATCATCTGCATCATCAACACAATACACAGAAGCCTGAGTCAATAATTCCACACAACAGCACAGATACTAAGCACCACTTTTTTCTCACCATCTCTTTTCACACCCAGTACACACTTTAGTCTGTTCACACACTTTTGCACTTCTACTCTTTAGTAAGTCACTGTCACATATTTTTTTTTAATTCCACCATGTCACATTTTAAAAATCCATGTTTTTTTTAGAATGAGTTGAGTTTCATGGAGGATGAAGTCATAAGAGTTGAGCCACAGTTGTTTGGAGCCCAAGTCCAGCACACTGCTCTCAGTAGGAAAATGGAAATGTGTGACAGGATAGTTGACAGAGTGAATGCTGTAGGCACCACCCTGCGCACAAAGGAGTACATTAGGAAGAGGTGGAACAACCTCAGGGGCAAGATCCGTTCCCTTGTCTCAAGGCACTAGCTGTAGGCCAAGAAGACTGGTGGTGGTTCTCCCAGTGCCCCATTACATTTCTTTCCCTGGGAGGAGAAGGTCTTGGCCATCCTGCATTCTGAAGGGTTGACAGGAATAACTGGGGGGTGGAGTCTGGCAAGTCACAACACTAAAAATGTCACCAGAATGCAATGTCATGCATGCTCACAGCTCAGGTTTTGAAACCTTTACTGTCACTCCACTCACCAGCCCAGTGTCACCAGTCCAAAGACCCCTATTTGGCAAACTAATAATTGAAGTGTACTCACCTGGAGGAGAAGTCTTGTGTATAGTGTGTGTACTACAGGGAGTTACATGATTACAACTCATAGGAGTCACTGTTCTACAGCTCCAAACATCAGACCAGTGTTTCCTTCTCCAAATACCCTTGTTTGTTAACTCCCAGTTGAAGTGTACTCACCTGGGAGGATGACATTTGTATAGTGCATGTACTAGAGAAAGTGACATGACTGCAACTCCCAGGAGGTCCTGTATCTGTAACTCCAAAGACCAGCACAATGGTCACTTGCTCATATACCCTGGTTTATCAACCCATAAATTAAGTATACCTACCTGTGTGTAGGACAGGAACTTACATGACTGCTAAGGGTAGGAGGCACTGTTACTCCACTCAGCCAGCCCAGTGCCCTCTTCTCCAAAGACCCCTGTGTTGTAACTCACACATGAAGTGTACTCACCTGGGAGAATAACATTTGCATAGTGTGTGCATTATAGAGACTGACATTACTGCATGCCAGGAGGCCCTGTTTCTGGAACTCCAACCACCAGCACAATATTCTCTTGTCCAAAGACCACTGTTTGTTAAGTCTCAAATGAAGTTTACTCCCATGGGTGGATACAATTTGTGAAGTATTGGGGAGTAGTGAGAGTGATCTGACTGCAACTGCCAGGAGGCCCTGTTTCTCTAACTCCAACCACCAGCACAGTGTTTTTTTATCCAAAGATCAGTGTTTGTGAACTCCCAAATGAAGTTTACTCACCTGATGGGATAGCATTTGTCAAGTATTGGGGAGTAGTGAGAGTGACCTGACTGCAACTCACGGGAGGAACTGTTTATCTATCTCCAAACACCAGACCAGTGTCCACTTGTCCAAATACCCTTGTTTGGTTACTCTCAATTGAAGTGTACTCACTTGGGAGGATAACATTTATATAATGTGTGTAGTAGAGGGAGTGATCTGACTGCAAATCCCAGGAGACACTGTTTCACTAACTCCAAACAAGAGTTCAGTGTTTAGTTCTCCAAATACCCTTCTTTATGAACTCACAAATGAAGCGTACCTACCTGTGTAAGTTAAAGTTATCAAGTGTATGAAATAGAGGGTGTGATATGACCGCAAAAGCCAGGAGGCTCTGCCTCTTCTACTCCAAACACAAGCCCACTGTTCACATGGAAAAATACCTCTGTGTCATAATCCTCAAATAAAGTTTACTAATCTGGGAGGATAGCATTTGTAAGGTTGGGGTAAGTAGAGGGGGTGACCGGAATGCAAAACCCAATAGGCCCTGTGTCCCTAACCACAAGCACCAAAATCAATGTTCACTTGCCCAATTCCATTTATTTATTAAATCTCAACTAAAGTTCACTCACCCGGGAGGATACCATATGTCAATTGTGTGTAGTATAGAGAGTGATATGACTGCAACTACCAGGAACACTGTTTCAATAGCTCCAAACAGCATACCAGTGGCCACTTGTCCAAATACTCTTGCCTGCTAACTCTCAATTGAAGTTTATTCACCTGGGAGAGACCAAGACACAGAACCTGCTCAACTCTATATGTGTCTGGCCACCTATCTCCATCCTGACCGGCTAACCCAAGATGAAAATATTGAGAAAGGAAGGACACCTTACTTAGTGTGCAAAACAATGATCCCAAAGGACTCAGGATGCATCACCAGAATGGTATCAGCAGTAGACACATTCACAATGCACTGACCACATGATGACTCCAATCACATATACAACAATGTCCTGTGTCTGCCTGCATAACAATCAACTAGGCATCAAAATGGCCAAATACATCTCTTGTCTAGCCACTGTTTTCCCTCCACTGGTGGCAACATTGCATTCTCAGGCCATCCTCCCAAGGGCTAATGATCTGCACATTTCAGCAGCTGCTTGACTTGAATGGAATTGGCTTCAAATGTGAGGTCTATACAACCAATAGCATGGGTACCTGTCACAGTAGGATGACCTGCAAATTAACTTTGTACAAGGTATTTGTGAAACGTCACTATAAACCTTTGGAGGTAGTAACATTGTGCATTTCACATCAGCAGGTTGAGCTGCCACTGGCCATACAAAGCCTACAGAAGAGACTGCCACTAACCCCATGGATGAAGCCCTCAGTGATAATGATACTCCTGGATGTCTGGACTTGGAAGGCAGATCTAGCCCATCTGGACAACCTGGTCAGACACCAACAGTGAGTCTCACTGTGGCCACTACATCACCTCCCAGCTCTGTTGCCTCCACATCACAGTCAGCCCTTTGCCCCCCTTTACCTGTGTCCCTAGGACAGTGGCAACATTCTTGTGCACCCCCAGTCCAGGTTCCTGAGTCGCAGCACAACACTTCTGACAATGATGGTCCTGGAACCAGTGGGACGGGGTCCCCTTTGGTAAGGGCCGTGCAAGTGGTGTGTGTGGGAGGGATGCTGTCGGCCAGCAGGATAAGGCCACTGGGATGCTTCTGGCCAGGACACCATCAGCTACATCTTGGGGGTCTATCAGCAGTCCAAGGCATGATGGGCTAGGTACTTGCAGAACACTAGGAAATCAAGCAGCTGCAGAGGGACTTTCATCTTGAAATGCATGAACAGTTAGAGGCACACAATACCAACATGGCCTTCCTAACAAGGGTGCTGAGGGACATTAACACCACCCTGATCAGAGATCAACAACAACACACTATTCCCTTCCTTTGGCACATCTACATCAGGCCCTTTATCAATGCTAGCCACTGAAAGGGCGACCCTGTCAGCGGAAGAACCCACCCCAGACACCCCTGCTTCTTTAGCAGCAGATCCCCCACCACCATGTAAGTAGGGGCATCCAGTAAAGAATCCAGGATGTGTGGATGGCAAGACACCCACCACAGCCAGCAAGTGACCTCTTCCAAAATTACCTCCTTTGTGTGCCACACATTCACTCTGTTGACTTTTCTTCAACCACCTTCCATTTCCAAAGAGAGGAGTACTCTGGACTTTACACTTCCAATGGTGTGGCCTCTACTCCAATGATTTTATCCACCATGATTGAACCCTTCACTTTTCTTTTCCATCATGCCCCAATTTTATTTTATGTACACATTATCAAAATCCACCTATCACAAAGTAATGTTCTGCTTCTTCTGTTACACATTTTGCTATGTAGCAATGTAAGACCATGTGAAACACATTGCTACAAGTGTCTGTTCACACCAAACATTTTATTTCACTGTACAGCACATAGGCTGTTGAAATGTCTGGACTGTCATTGCCAAGAATGGCTGACTCATATTATGTCAAGGTATACATGCCAAGGTACAGCCCCCCAGATCACAGAAGAAAGTGCCTTGTCTGACATTGTCCTGTAAGATAGGCAAACAGAAAAGTGGATGGTGTCACCAGCTTGAGCCTTATCACATACCACACCAAAGAAATCTAACATCACATAAACCAAGGTACCAACAGAGGGCAGTACAACAGTGCCTGACCACAGGCCCTCATTATCCAATGATCATGCATCTGGTGGAATGACACAAACATATCAGTGTTGTGGCACAAACGCTGTGGCCTGCAATGATGAAACACATCTAAAGCAGCATACAGGTCATACAAGAATTGTGTTTAGCCTTTGTGATGGGTGAATGCCTTGCTTGCAATTGATGACAACTTTTTTCAAGCACACGTGAACACACATATGATGCAATCAGCCTAAAACAGCACACTGAACAAGTTCAATGTGCACTTTTGACCTTCTACCCAAACAATGTTCAGGCTGCCTTGGCACGGGTCTCATACACCCCAAATCTGTGACCCACATTCCATGGTACACTTCATGTCCACTTCAAATGTCAGAACTGCATCAGATTTCTGCCAATGTCACAACTCTGAAATGTCCACATGAGGATGTCATGGTGAAGGTTCCTGAACAAAGACAAAACAAGGAGAATAGGCTTGAAAACATACCTATTACACATATCATATAGCAATCATCTGGAAAGGAAATTACATTGCAATGAGACTGACCCAAACAAAGTAGCTACATCAAGGTATGGATATGTCAAAGGCTAACTCTTCAAGCACCCTCTGGCTGATTATTGCAGTGTATCAGCTCCCTATTTGTTACCCAAACACAACCCCACATATTCTCACAACTACAGCTCATTGTACAGTCACAGTCATTATGTCACATTACAGACTTACACTCATGAAAAGTAGCTATTGATGAGATATTCCCACAAGTCAACTCCTTTCTCTTCACCACGGTCATCCTCACTTGTCATTTCATGAGTCTCACCCGGTGGCATTGCAGGTTCCCCCTCCTGTGGGAGGTACGGGATATTCCTCCGCAGGGCTATGTTGTGGGGCATGCAGAATGCCACAGTGATCTGACACACCTTCCCATGTGACTAGAGGAGGGCTCTACCTGTTTGGCCCAGGCACCTAAATCTGGCCTTCAGGAGCCCAAAAGCCCGCTTCACTACCCACTGTGTTCTTCAACAGGCCTCACTGAAGCAGACTTACCCTGGCATAGATGGATTCCTTAGTGACGTCAACAGCCAAGGAAGGTTTGGATATGCAGAGTCTCCTGTTGAATAATGGGATGTAAGCGCAACAATGAGTTACTCACTTCATGATTGTAGCACCAGCCATTCCACACAAACAGGACAGATGTGACTTACCAACCAGCCAGGCCCTCTCTGGGTTCAGTTGTGGCATCAGCTGGGGTATTGTGCTATTCAGCATTATGAAGGAATCATGTGCTGAACCCGGATAATGGGCACAGACCTGCTAAATGTAGAGATCCGCTAAACAGACAACTTTCACATTGATGAAATGGAAGTTCTTTCTGTTGTGGTATATTTATTCATTGGCCTGCGGTGGGACCAAGCCAACAAGTGTTCCATCAATGGCCCCCACCACATGTGGGAGGCATGCAAAACCATAAAAGTCAGCCTTCACATGGGCTAAATCCTGATGTTGGGGAAACTGGATGTAGCTGTCCAAGTGTTTCAACATTCCTGAGAGGACACCCTTCAACACCAGACTGAACAGAGGTTGGGACATGACAGCTGATAGTGCCACTGTATGTTGGAAGGACCCTGTGGATAGGAAGTGCAATCCTGACATGACTTGTACAATGGATGGTATGCTGGTTGGATAACTAATAGCTGGCATCAGATCTGGCTCCAGCTGATGACATCAGTCCACTATTGCCTGCCTATTCAGACGGTAAAGAAGGATAATGTTGCATTCTTCCATGGTCTGAAGGTCTGGCTGTGGACGGTAGACAGGAGGTTGTTGCATTCTCCTTCTCCCTGGGTACCTATTTATGACAATACATGATTTCTAACATTAGTCATTGTGTCCACAGCAATATTTATGATGCATGTCAATAATATCATGCGACAAGGCATTTCAGAAGGGATAGACATGGCAACCAGGACACATCACAGCTGCACCCCCATGGTTTTCCATATGTGTCCACAACACAATTGCCCCTCAAAATGTGACTGGATATCCTTACCCCCAAAGTGACCGTCAGTGGGGGTTGACTGTGCCCCACTGTTAAATGCCATCTGTGCCCTGCAACATGTTACAATGGTGCTTGAGTAGTAGGACCACATGACAAGATAGGATATGCATGTTTGTGAGCTCAAAAAACATGTTCGAAGGTGTGACGCAGTTTATGAAGCACAATACAGCATTTCCAGCTGCCAAAATGACGACTGCCTGACGTACTCCACTGGACATTAGGAACCACCCACGACTGCAGGTGGAAGTCTTCATGGTGGTAGGTGGTTGGGACACAGCCAATGGCTGTGTCCACTGCCAGTGATGACCGCAAACATGGCTGACATGACCACCATGTTTTGAAGATTCATTCACTTGACTCCTGACACTGCTGCCAGCAACACCTCCTCTACCTGATCTGCTGCGTATTGCCTCTATGAGCAATGATGGCACATCCAGCCTTCTCTCCAAAGGGACTGGAGAATCTAGTGTATGAGGTCCTAACCCTGTTTAGACTGCTCTATGGTGCACCATAAGAGCAGGTAAGTACTTCATGTACACAGTTTTCTCTGTACTTCAGCATCCTTTCCCTCCTCACAAGCTAGAATGTGGCCATGTGTGCCAGGTTGACTACTCGTGTGCCTGTAGTTGCCTGTAGTTGCAGTCTGTGTGGCATTAATGGAATGTACAATGTGAAGGTATTGGTGGCCAGTGCCATATGTAAAGTTCAGTCACATTGTGTTGGGTGAGGTTTTTGTGGTCCTAGATCTTCCTTGGGTTGGATGCACAGAACTAGGTGAGGAGACATTACTGCCATCCACTAACATCTCTTACATCATGATTGTTGTAAATGTCAGATAACATATATGTGCATGACAGCATAAGCTGAGTATGCATATTGTATGAGTTAGTTGAGAGCAATGTGTAAGGTGCCACAGAGATTTCTTAACACATCTGCCCTTGCTAAACTGTTGTTTGGAAGGCATATCATGAGTCACTCTGCCCTTTAGGTTGTCACACACACCACATGCCAAATAGCTGTTGGCTACATGACGTACTGTCATGCATGGAAGTGATGGGAATAGAGTGTCATGTAGGTTCTGTCAGCTCAACCTGCAGAGACCAGGACCTGTTACTTGTATCTCCCAGTATGGGTCCTAGTCTATGCTGCGGTAGAGTCACTGTGGCTATGCAACTGTGGCACTGTGCCCACTCCCGGTACCCCAGCAGATCCTGTAATGTGGCCGATATGAGGCTCCAGTGGCAAATCCTGCCCAGAATGCCTCATTCCTTTGATTACATAAGAAATGGGTACAGAGGTAACTTAATAATCTAAACCAGTGGTTCACAACCTGTGGTCCGGGGACCCCTGAGGGTCCGCAAAGCCTTCTCAGGGGGTCTTCGAGAGCCTAGAAGATTAAAAAATATTAACAAATATTGACAAATTAGGTGCCCAGCTTCCAGTAATGACTCTAGTGGGGTCCCTGGATTCTAATGATGATTCAGTGGGGGTCCCTGGGTTCCATTAGAGTTAAAGTGGGGGTCCACAGAAATCAAAAGGTTGGGAACCACTGATCTAAACCATATGTTCACTTAGCATCATTGTCAATGTGTGTCTTTGACTCATGACAGGTCCCTTACTCCCACAGGTCATATTTGTCCTGTACAGGTTTATTGCACAAATTATAGTCCCACAGTGCAGACAGTGCGTTGATTCCTGGAGGCCATGATATGGGACTCCCTAGCTTGGTCACATAGCAGAAATTGTACAACGCATGCCTTTATTTGTTGAATGCCATCTCTGTAGGATGGACAGATATGTCCAAAGGAGTGATCTGTGGTACATGTACATAGCACAGGACACCTTCCCTGAAGTGGCATGAGGCTGCATTGGTAATGGCACATGTCCACACATGGACAAGGAAGGCACTTTCTGTACTGACCATGCCAGTCCCTTCATTGTTACTCATGTTTAATGTAGGAGTTTGTACGCTGGCAGTTGCCTGTAGGGACTGTATGCAGATAGGCATTCACACAGAGTGTGATTGTGTTGATCCATTCATACCTAAGGAGTTTAGCCTTCAGAAGCCACAAAGGTATGATGTGTTCCATAGTGGTAACATCACAGTCAGGTTGCTAGAGCATGGGCTACATGATATCAGTAAGCTTGCTTAGTCATTGTAGGGCTTTAGCAGGGTAGTGTGTTTGCCTGCTGATGGAAAATATTTGTCTGTAGTCATGTCCCTATACTTATTGGCTTGTACGTGTCACGCATGGGGAGTATTGACAAATAGGGAAGTCCTGGCTTGATATTACTGACATGTATGTTACAACCATTTGTGATGTGACTTGTGATCATAATCTCTTCACTTGCCTTTCTCATCCATGCAAGTCAACACACATCAAAAGAAGGGATTATGGAGATCCATCGCCTGGATGGTGTGGTCTTTGGGGGACCACAGCTGGCAAAGCGCCCACTGCAGGAAAAGGTGGGAGGACCTGAGACGCTGGGCCCGGAAAATCGCTGAGGTCTAGCTGGGAATATCATCCCAAAATGGGCGGGGTGCCCATCAGACCATGACCCCCCCCCCCAATGGCCCACATTCTGGCGGTGACCTATCCGGAGCTTGATGGGCATTTGAGGGCAGCACAGCAGCCACGAGGGGGTGAGTTTAGGGCGTATTCCTGCCAGTCATATTGCCAAGTGAATGAGTTATGTTCTGATAGCTCCCCCTGACAAATAAAGATGAGCCATGTGTCACACAGTAGATGAGTGATTGTATAGACATGTCATGTGATGCATAGTGATGTGCTTTGCATATTGGCCCAGGGACCTAGCGCACAACTTGGTAGAATCCACAAACTACTTTCTCTGCAGGGACGACATATGTCTTTGTACATTGATCAAACAACTACTGTTTGTTGTTGTACCGTGTGTAAATTCAATGCAACAGATCACTACTCCTAAATGTTACAGGCCAAAGTTAAGCAGGTGATGGATCAGTGTCTTCAGCCATGTGTCTTGGTAAATGTGTATATAGGGATCTTCCACCCAGAGGCCACTTGTCTTCAGCGTATCACGGGTGCTGGTGCCTTACTGCAGTCTGTAATGTGAAGATGGTCAACATACATGTGACAGAGCTTACATTGTACTTTGGGTGCAGCTATAGGTCAATTCATTCCGTTGGTAAGTGGGGAATGTCCATTGACATGATTTATGTGCCATCACTGTAGCCAACATTCCTTGTGCCCACATGTCAGCATGTGTCCCTTTCTCTTTTGGAAAACATTAGTAAGCTGCTGTTTCATGCATAGTCTACCTATGTTGATGGGATGATGCTTGTATTCCCCCTCATATATGTGCATGGAAAACTGTGTGTGGAATAGGACATTTACAATGGGGGGGCATTTCATGTTGTGCCACATAGAGGAGTGTGTCATCATTAATTATTCACTGACATGTACCCTCACCTGCCACAGCATCTCATTTGGCATGTACAACTGTAGTAGCAATGGGAGACAGGTAGGCCTAGAGTTTAGAGACTCATTGTGAATATATGTGCCCTTGATGCGGCATACTAAGGAAAAGTGCACTGCACATGTGCAATGGGTAAAGTTTGTGACCTGACTGTTGGCCAGCATCATGGAGTGTCTTTCAGTTATATTGGAATCACTTGTGTTTGGATATAATCATTCATCCACAGGCAGACATCTGGATCTGCATGATCATAATGGAGACAATGATGTAGCTTCCAGTGGGGCAACATGTTGAGGGCCTTCTACAAGTACTTGCAAATCTCTGGGCCTCTCCAACATCCAAGGGACTAATGGTGTCTACTGATGCGCTCAGAGTATGCCATTGTAAAGGGTGCCAGACATTAGTAGTGGTTACCCTGGGGCTTGCTGATTCATTGTGTTGTGGATTTTAGGGATATCTCTCTCTGAAATATTGCACATGATGTCTTTAATGTCCATTTCCATGCCACATGTGTGGCCTATCTGAGCAACATTAATACTACCTCTGTGACTCTACTGAGACAAATATCACTTGGTGAAGTGTGTATAGTGGAACTGTTTCCAGTGTGACATGAGTATTTCCAGATCACCTCTTCCAGACTATTGTACTTTTGTCATCAATATGGCAGGATTTTAGAGCATCATTTCTTATTGTTGGGTCATCATGTATGTGACAAATAAATGTGTGCATGACCTTGTGTGGGATCTGTTTAATTGCAGTTGGCATTGGCCTACTATTGTATGACAACATGTAACCAAGGTATGCTTCATGAGGCAAAGCATTGAGGGTGATGTGGTCTCCTACTTGTTCAGTGGTTATTGTGAATGCGCAACTTTAGCCATGTAATTGTTTTTGTCTAAAGTCCTGATTTTCCTGAGGGCAACTGTTCCTAATCAGAGCTGTTGTGAAGTGTGATCATGGGCATGTGATTACCCTATTTCTCTTGTATTTGCAGCATCAGCACCAGAAACTGAAGGAGACAGGGCACAGCCGAGTGGGGAAGCATCTGGCCACAGGACCTCGGTCAAGACACCCAGACAGAGAGGAACCCAGTGAGCTGGAGGGTGAGGTGCAGTGCCACAGGGGAGACCAGAACATCGTATCCATCATCAGATTATTCCTCCAGTGGACACTCCCTAGTGGTGGCATACCCATCGGGTGATCCCCCTGTAGCGTCTTTGTCCACCACCCCTTGTTCTATCAACGCCCTCCCTCTTGCTTCCTACCAAGTTGGCTATGCCCGCTCATCCAAGAGGGTGGGAATCTTCTTTCCCGCAGGCACCTCTGCCCCAGCCCCTGTTACCCCTGCTGCCATCAGTGAGGAGGCTATTGACCTCCTAGGAAGTAGCTCTGTGGGCCAGTCAGCCATTGTGATTGCCATCTAGAGACTGGCAACTCAACTACAACAAACTAATACTTTCCTGGCAGGAGCTTCATGGTGCAATGGCTGGGCTACAGAGATCTGTTCAGCCTCTGGTCTCCAAACTGACAGCAGCCAGTCACCCCCCACCATCCGTCCCCCTCCCCCTTCCCAATCCAAATCTCCCATTCCTCTACCTAACCAAATCACACAAACCGATCCAAACGCATCCACCTCAACATACAAAAGTAGCACACACAGACACAAGCACCACAAAACACCCCGGCACACAAGCAAACAGCAGTCAACCACAGACACAACAACAGTCACCACTTTCCCAGACACCCCCACCAACCCCAGCATTACAAACACCACATCAATCATACCCACCGGCACCCACCAACAGTCAGTGACACACCAATCACACCCATCATACCTGCAGACACCACCATCACAGACCACAAGACATCAACGACAAGCATCATACCCACAGTTACCACCTCAGCAGACACACACACATCTACCACTCCATCCTCTAGCACCTCCATCACCCAGGCTCCCAAGACACACAAACGCACTCACTCACCCAGCCAAACCAATACCAACCAAACACAAGCATATCTCTCAGATGCACACACCCACAACATCCACACCAACACAGCAGACAACCACTCCCTAGGCCTCCAAATCCCAACCCCTTCTGCTGACTGTCCCTGTGTTCCGAAGTCAGAATTTTTGTTTGCTTGCCCTTTCCCCTGTTCCCTCCACCCTCATCCCCAACCAAAGAGGCACACAACCACCTCCCAGCCCCTCCCTTCCACCTCCAGGTCTTCCCATGCCCCACTGCAAGCACCCATACATCTCCCTTCCCAAGAAGAAGCCCACCTCTCCCAAAAAGCAGATCATCTCTCCCAAACCCAAGACCAAACCCTGTCTCCAAAATGTGATGTTGGTGTGTGTTGTGTGAGACAATGTTGTGAACCCTTCACTGTGTCTGTGCCTGAGATGAGTAGATGTGTGTTTTTTTGTAGTGTTGCGGTGCAGTGTGAGTCACCTGCCCAGGGGGGGTGTACTGTGATTGTGCATGCATCCTTTTTTAGGTTTGATTTCAACCGGGGGCACAATAACAAGTGTACTTGGCCCACTTAGCGTGTCCCACATATCATGTGGACGACGGCAAAATTATCTGTTTGTGCATCCTTTTGACCGTGGCAGTCTGTGCTACCTGGTGGGGCCGGCAGGACCGCGGCAGTCTTTGCTCCATAGGCCAGCTTGACTTGTCATCTGGCGGTCCAACTGGCAATCCACTTATGGTAAGTGGGGAATGTCCATTGACATGATTTATGTGCCATCACTGTAGCCAACATTCCTTGTGCCCACATGTCAGCATGTGTCCCTTTCTCTTTTGGAAAACATTAGTAAGCTGCTGTTTCATGCATAGTCTACCTATGTTGATGGGATGATGCTTGTATTCCCCCTCATATATGTGCATGGAAAACTGTGTGTGGAATAGGACATTTACAATGGGGGGGCATTTCATGTTGTGCCACATAGAGGAGTGTGTCATCATTAATTATTCACTGACATGTACCCTCACCTGCCACAGCATCTCATTTGGCATGTACAACTGTAGTAGCAATGGGAGACAGGTAGGCCTAGAGTTTAGAGACTCATTGTGAATATATGTGCCCTTGATGCGGCATACTAAGGAAAAGTGCACTGCACATGTGCAATGGGTAAAGTTTGTGACCTGACTGTTGGCCAGCATCATGGAGTGTCTTTCAGTTATATTGGAATCACTTGTGTTTGGATATAATCATTCATCCACAGGCAGACATCTGGATCTGCATGATCATAATGGAGACAATGATGTAGCTTCCAGTGGGGCAACATGTTGAGGGCCTTCTACAAGTACTTGCAAATCTCTGGGCCTCTCCAACATCCAAGGGACTAATGGTGTCTACTGATGCGCTCAGAGTATGCCATTGTAAAGGGTGCCAGACATTAGTAGTGGTTACCCTGGGGCTTGCTGATTCATTGTGTTGTGGATTTTAGGGATATCTCTCTCTGAAATATTGCACATGATGTCTTTAATGTCCATTTCCATGCCACATGTGTGGCCTATCTGAGCAACATTAATACTACCTCTGTGACTCTACTGAGACAAATATCACTTGGTGAAGTGTGTATAGTGGAACTGTTTCCAGTGTGACATGAGTATTTCCAGATCACCTCTTCCAGACTATTGTACTTTTGTCATCAATATGGCAGGATTTTAGAGCATCATTTCTTATTGTTGGGTCATCATGTATGTGACAAATAAATGTGTGCATGACCTTGTGTGGGATCTGTTTAATTGCAGTTGGCATTGGCCTACTATTGTATGACAACATGTAACCAAGGTATGCTTCATGAGGCAAAGCATTGAGGGTGATGTGGTCTCCTACTTGTTCAGTGGTTATTGTGAATGCGCAACTTTAGCCATGTAATTGTTTTTGTCTAAAGTCCTGATTTTCCTGAGGGCAACTGTTCCTAATCAGAGCTGTTGTGAAGTGTGATCATGGGCATGTGATTACCCTATTTCTCTTGTATTTGCAGCATCAGCACCAGAAACTGAAGGAGACAGGGCACAGCCGAGTGGGGAAGCATCTGGCCACAGGACCTCGGTCAAGACACCCAGACAGAGAGGAACCCAGTGAGCTGGAGGGTGAGGTGCAGTGCCACAGGGGAGACCAGAACATCGTATCCATCATCAGATTATTCCTCCAGTGGACACTCCCTAGTGGTGGCATACCCATCGGGTGATCCCCCTGTAGCGTCTTTGTCCACCACCCCTTGTTCTATCAACGCCCTCCCTCTTGCTTCCTACCAAGTTGGCTATGCCCGCTCATCCAAGAGGGTGGGAATCTTCTTTCCCGCAGGCACCTCTGCCCCAGCCCCTGTTACCCCTGCTGCCATCAGTGAGGAGGCTATTGACCTCCTAGGAAGTAGCTCTGTGGGCCAGTCAGCCATTGTGATTGCCATCTAGAGACTGGCAACTCAACTACAACAAACTAATACTTTCCTGGCAGGAGCTTCATGGTGCAATGGCTGGGCTACAGAGATCTGTTCAGCCTCTGGTCTCCAAACTGACAGCAGCCAGTCACCCCCCACCATCCGTCCCCCTCCCCCTTCCCAATCCAAATCTCCCATTCCTCTACCTAACCAAATCACACAAACCGATCCAAACGCATCCACCTCAACATACAAAAGTAGCACACACAGACACAAGCACCACAAAACACCCCGGCACACAAGCAAACAGCAGTCAACCACAGACACAACAACAGTCACCACTTTCCCAGACACCCCCACCAACCCCAGCATTACAAACACCACATCAATCATACCCACCGGCACCCACCAACAGTCAGTGACACACCAATCACACCCATCATACCTGCAGACACCACCATCACAGACCACAAGACATCAACGACAAGCATCATACCCACAGTTACCACCTCAGCAGACACACACACATCTACCACTCCATCCTCTAGCACCTCCATCACCCAGGCTCCCAAGACACACAAACGCACTCACTCACCCAGCCAAACCAATACCAACCAAACACAAGCATATCTCTCAGATGCACACACCCACAACATCCACACCAACACAGCAGACAACCACTCCCTAGGCCTCCAAATCCCAACCCCTTCTGCTGACTGTCCCTGTGTTCCGAAGTCAGAATTTTTGTTTGCTTGCCCTTTCCCCTGTTCCCTCCACCCTCATCCCCAACCAAAGAGGCACACAACCACCTCCCAGCCCCTCCCTTCCACCTCCAGGTCTTCCCATGCCCCACTGCAAGCACCCATACATCTCCCTTCCCAAGAAGAAGCCCACCTCTCCCAAAAAGCAGATCATCTCTCCCAAACCCAAGACCAAACCCTGTCTCCAAAATGTGATGTTGGTGTGTGTTGTGTGAGACAATGTTGTGAACCCTTCACTGTGTCTGTGCCTGAGATGAGTAGATGTGTGTTTTTTTGTAGTGTTGCGGTGCAGTGTGAGTCACCTGCCCAGGGGGGGTGTACTGTGATTGTGCATGCATCCTTTTTTAGGTTTGATTTCAACCGGGGGCACAATAACAAGTGTACTTGGCCCACTTAGCGTGTCCCACATATCATGTGGACGACGGCAAAATTATCTGTTTGTGCATCCTTTTGACCGTGGCAGTCTGTGCTACCTGGTGGGGCCGGCAGGACCGCGGCAGTCTTTGCTCCATAGGCCAGCTTGACTTGTCATCTGGCGGTCCAACTGGCAATCCGACGGTGGTCAGACCACCGCTACCGTCATGGTGGTCAACAGACCGCCAAACTTGTAATGAGGCCCATAGTTCCCATAGGTTAGTTTTGAGTAGCCACAGCTCTTTTCTTGGACGGTACTGCTTCCCATGTCATCTAGATCTTTTTTTACTTTTAAAGTCTCCTTTCCTAACTCCTGCGCTAAGCCTTTGAGTCACTGGTCTTGAAGAAGCTCTGAATCCTATCTCATGCCTGGAGATATTGTCAACACCAGGGCAGTGCGCGCTCTATTGGCGACTAGAATGCAAAAACCCAGCACTCTCAAAACAACGTAATTTATGCATTGTGTTGATATGTTGTTGTTTAAACTTTTGCATTGCAGAGTTTAATCCTGAAGACTTATTTTTAATGTGTTTACAAATACTGTTCATTTGCAATGTATTGCTTCAGGCTTTTAGAGTGTGTTAGGGTGTGGTCCCTTTCCAGGGCCTTCCAGAGACTTTCCCTGCAGCATGCCTGGGTGTGGTTGTGGGCAGAGCCAAAACTCTATAAAAGGGAGCCAGCCCAGCTCCAAGTGCTCACTATTCAGAGGTCCTGGTGCAGAGCAGCAGCTACTTCCTGAGCTCCTGTCCCGGTGGCCTATTTGATCTTCCAGGTGTCTGCCCTTCATTCTTCATTGGTGATCCTTGTTCTGGGCGGTAAGACGGTGGTTGGGCTGACCTCACGACGCTGTTATCGAGAACTTTCATATTCTTGGCCTAATTCTTTAATGATTTTAATTTGTTATTCATTGCGCTCTACCATTTCGTGACATTTGCATGGTTGCTTGTGAATCGGCAAGACGCGCAATTCGTTTCATGCTGATTTGATCTTGTTATTCATTGCGCGCTCCCATTTCTTGACATTTGTATGGTGGCTTGCGAATCGGCAAGACGCGCGATTCGTTTCATGATGATTTGACTTTGTTATTCATTGCGCGCTACCATTTCTTGACATTTACATGGTGGCTTAAGAATCGGCAAAAGATGCGCGATTCATTTCATGATGGTTTGACTTTGTTATTCATTGCGTGCTACCATTTCTTGACATTTACATGGTGGCTTAAGAATCGGCAAAAGACTTGCAATTCGTTTCATGGTGCGTAGAATCTTGTCATTCATTGCGCGCTGTTATTTTTTGGCATTTACTTTGTGGCTTACGAATCGGCAAGACGTGCGATTCGTTTAATGGTGATTTAACCTTGATATTCATTGCGTGCTACCATTTCTTGACATTTTACATGGTGGCACTCGAATCGGCAAGACGCACGATTCTCTCTTCGAGCTTAATTCATGTTGTCCATTGTATGCCATTTATTCTAAGACATTTATTAGGTAATATTCGAGTTGATAAGTTGTGTGATTTCTTTCCTGCATTCATATTGTGTTATTCATGGTGCACAATCCTTTTATGGTGTTTACTATATATATGACAATCTGCAATGTGCGCAATTTGTGTTGAAACATTTCAAGAGAACACAGAAGACCAGAGTTTCTAGATGCAATATTGTATGGTCCTAGTATTCATTCTCAAAAAAGGATTCATATGACTGGTTTAGAACTTATTCAGAATGTTTTCCTGATTCTCATGTAAAGGATAGTACTTTAATTTGAAAGTTTCATTTAATCCATCTTGATTCCCTTACAGGTATCCGGCCATCTTGAAACTTAGTCATTTTAAGCCTAATTCTTAGGTTGTTCATGTTTTCAGAATGACTAGGCTTAGAGTCATAGTCTAGTATTGATTTCATGAGATGTAATTTTCATATTGTGTGTTTTAACCTTTTTCTTACTACAGGTCTCCTTCCCAGCTGTTCCCTTCCTAATCCCCTCTTCCCCTCCTGAACTCTCTTAGCCTCTGTGATTTATCTATCAGAGTCTTGGAGCTGTTCAGTGGTGGACCTGTTGGGAACGTGTGCAGACCCCGAGGATCTGGTGACTCTGACAGATATTAACACATTTATGAATTCATAGAGAACGAGTATTACAGAATTACAGAACTACCTTCAAGACACCGAGTCCTATTCTTGGTACCTATTTATTCATAAACTATGCTTGTATGGTTTCTTGGTGATAAAATAACTTGGTAAAACAGTTTCTTATAAACCTAATCAAACCAAACTTTATTCAACAAAGTTATTAACTTCTCTTACTAGATGTTAGATGATTTGAGACATTGAGACAGTTACACTTATTGAACAATAAATGGGAAACATTTGACAAAATGGTAAACATCAACTTAAACATATACATTAGGCCTTAAAAATAATTTGCTAATGCTTGAGTGTCACCAACCATTTTTAGTGAATGCTAGAATTTTTTCTGGTTACAAGGAAATATTTCATAAAAGCTTTAAAGATGATATATCGAGACAGAAGAATAGTTCTGATGTACGAGTAGTATTCCTGAATTAAGGGTATTTTATGGGAAGCTCACTCTCTAGCGGGGAACAGCACAGATCTCATATGGTAGAGGCAACAGTGCACCCCTTTTCATGTAGACCTTCTTAACCCCTTCGGGTAGCCTGAAGGTGAAGGCACGGAGAAGGCTTGTGAAGAAGAGGAAGATTTCAGTCTTGGCCAGCTGCTCCCCGATACACGCACGAGGTCCTGGATGAAGAAAAGTTGGAGAGTGGGTGTCATTTATTTATAATAATGTTTTATACCACATTATATATTACATTATGTTTATTGTATGCACTGATTCATGTTATCTGACAGAATTAGTGTAATATAGTATACTACGATATAGTTCAAGAACATAGATGTTTCTTCTTTAGTTAGAAAGCGTATTTACTCAAAGTAGCATGTCTGAGTACTATCAGTGCTACAAAATAGGAACACATCTATGTATATTCTACTAGTTAAATCATTGACATCACAAGGGCAGCTATGTTGAAAAGAAACGGGAGCCACATCACTGTCTGGGATGTACAGATGAAAAATAAGGCCCAGATTTAAGAAGGCCTAGCGCCTCCTTGCGCCACATTAGTGCCATTTTTTATCACGCTAATGTGGCGCGATGAAGCATAATTTGCCACGCCAGATTCACAAAGTGGTGCAATGCATGAGTTGGGCCGCTGTGTAACTCTTTGCGCCACATTATTCCTGTGCTAGGTATAATGTATGCAAGGGGGGCGTTTCCCCGTTAGGAGGACCGCAAACATGGTGCAGTAGAATCTACCAGATTCCACTGCATCATTTTTGGCGACTATTTTTAATGCCTGCACAGAGCAGGCGTTAAAAGGAGGCACACTATTATTTATAATAGGCCTCTTTGTACTTTGCAGGATTAGCGGCAACATTTTTGGTGCTAATCCTGCAAAGTACAACAATAGCGTAAACAAATATGGCGCTATTGTACCTAACCAGTACCATGGGGTGCCGTATGTTAAATATAGTGCACACATGGTGGTGATAGGGGGGCACTAAGGGGGGCACAAGAAAAGTGGCACTTCAAATATTGCAGGGCCACTTTTTTAAATTTGGGCCTAAGTTTCTCATGTCACAGAGTAGCCTGGAGTGAACTAAAGCAGCACAAGCTGTAATTCAGCTTTAATGTTTTAGCAGGTAAACACAGGGCAAACTAACACATGCCCAAATGATTTGAGCTACCATCCCCACCTCTGGGTAAATCGTGTGGGTGTTTCCCAGGAGGAAGGGCAAGACAGGCTTGGTTTGAGGTTTACAGAGTCTGTCTGCATTGAGATTTTGGTGGGGATCCTGATTGGTGCAAGGTGCCAGACTCAAGCAGACAGGACCCATAAATGCTGGAGGAGACAGTTAGGCATGTAGAGAGTTCTTTGACAGATGTATGCCATCATTTAAAGGTAAGAAAGTAAATGGAAGTATTTTTCTAAAGCAGTTTCTGTTTAGTTGTAAATGACACAGGGATTAACTATCCCTTATAAAAAGACAAGTTTTCCCACTGCCAGAGGCAAAATTAGAGTAATATGCACCCTCATGCAGACTAACCAAAGACCTAAAATACATCAATTATTTGATTATTTAGGAATCCTTCAATATGATGTCTCCTCAGTCCATCATTTCTTTTGTCAAAACAGGTGACTTGGTTGCTCTGCTTGATCTCAACAATGCACATAATGCATTATGATACATCCTAGTTCCCAAACTTTTCCATGATTTGAGGTAAAAGATAAACATTACAAATTCTAACATCTGCCTTTTGCGTTGGCACCTCTCCTAGAGAGTTCACCAAGTTAGTGGCTCCAGTTGCCACAAAATTGTATGAAGTAGGTTTTTACTCTTCCCATATATTGGCGATTGGCTAATCTGTGTCTCTATTTCTAAGGCAATGCAAGAGATGTCTAGTTTGTGCAAACGTCTCCAGGACTTTTGGTGACAATTGAATATGGGAAAATGTCATCTTCAGCTGTGACAGGAGTTTAACAATTCATTGAGCTTGAATTCAGACTCAATGGGGATGAGGTCACTTTGAATTACAAAGGGCACAAGCTCCTCAATACCTCCGTTTAACAGTTCTTTAATTTGAAAAGGTAATAACTGTGTGGCAGAGAGTTCAGAAATCGTAGGCTGCCATAAAAGCAGTAGTTCATTGGGCTTGACTTTATAGAAAAATGTGGGTCTGTTTTTTTAGTGTGTAATAGCCACCTAGAAAAAAAAAGCTATGAAGCTCTGATTCTAGTCACTCAGGAATTCAGAACTGACTTTGCCTGTTGGCTACTGTACGATCATATATGGTCAGATGTGCTACCTGATCCTCTGCTTCCACTTGTAATTACAACACATGCCAGCTTTTGAGGGAGCCGAGTACCTCTTGTGAAAAACGCAGCACAGGCTCTGTAGTTACCAGAGGAAACCAATCAATCTTCCAATCAGAGTGAGCTGACATTAATATCAAAGGGACTTGTAGCTTTACACATGCTAATTTCTGGTCAAGCTGTCGTAGTGAGGACAGACAATCAATTGGCCCAGGCATGTAAAACCATCAAGCAGGAACTTTATATGCTCATCTAGGAGGATAGCACCTGCTTTGTATTCTAGTGCAGAAAATGTCCTTCCCTTGTAAACTTTAGACTTACTAGACTTGTGTTTTGCTTAAATTGTCAGAAATTGTGTAAGCCAACAATATACCTTTTTGCATCCAAGAACAATGTTCTACTTCCTCTGTTTTGCTCAAAGATTCAGAGAGAGGGAGAGTAGGCAGAAAATGCTCCATGCCACCCTCCTGACCTGTTAGACGCATTTTCTTTGATTCCCATTCTCCTGTGGATGCCAATGAAAGTGTCAGTAATCCAGCTGGCTCCCTACTGGCCTAGATGTCCATGGTTTCCTCTCCTTCTGAAGTTAGCAGTAGATTCGCCAAGTCATCTGCTTTTGAACTTGGTGCCCCAGTGCCTCTAACTCCATCCACAAAAAGATTTTCTGATGGTCTACAAATTGATATGGCTGGGCTCCAGAAGCTAGGATGTTCAGAGGCTATTGTCTTAGATGTTCAGTCTTTTAGAAAGCCTTCCTTATCAGTTTTTATGTCATTAGAAAAACCTAGTGAATGATGTGCACTTCAGGGATGTTCTCCTGGCACCGGTCATCCCTTCCTTATCCTAGATTTTTTTATGGGATTTTTTTTTAAAGTTCTACTTGAAATAGGCAATGAGTAGTGAATCCCTTGGCATTGACTTGATGTGGCGGTACCAAAAATACCTTAAACCTTTTATTTATGAATAAATTCTTGGTTCACATCTTTCTTCATGTGGTCATCCCCTAAGTTTGGGAGCACTGCAAACATCTGCATTCGAAACCTGAATCGGGTTTCACTTTCCTGGTTGCCAGCACAGGATTCTGTTATAGAAATCACATCTGCTACATGATTGAATTAATTAACTGCTCTGTCCTCCTTACAAAATTATTTTAAATTAGGTGAAATTACTTCCTTCCCATTAATTCATTCTCAAAACAGATTCTGGCTTTCAGAGAGGTCAGAATGTTGGGTTACCTTCTTTTTTCCTGATATATATATATATATATATATATATATATATATATATATATATATATATATAATGCAGTTTTTTCCATCAAAAACTTTACTGCAAATATTACATTGATACTATCAATGATGTTATCAAGGATGTCCTGAATGCCATATTTTGTTGGGTGATTAGTGCAGAGGTGGTGGTCCCCAGGTCAGAGTGGGGTCCAGCACGTATTCCCTTTTTTTTAACATTTTCCTCGGGAAGGTGGAGGGCCCTGGGACTGCAGTGGTTGGGGGTTCAGGGCATGCAGCTCCTGCATAAAATTTTAGAAATATTCTGCGGAAGAGTTGGTCCCCGCAATTGCAGGGGGCCCTGTGGCCCTTGCAAAGAATAATAGCATGAGTCTGGATGCAGAAGGTGGTACAGATTTCTCATCAATAAAGGTATTGCAAATGTTGCAGTGATGATGTCAAGATGCCACAGAAGATGTCAGCAATTATGTAATATGTGGAGTAATTAGATGTGCATGGCGAAGGTGCGAGCTATAGTTACCTTAGGGTGCGAGTTATAGCCACTTGAACTAATCATAGCTATACCTGCAGAATCCCTAACTATATTGTCTCTCTAACCTTTGTTTTTTTGGTGGATTTCTATGATTTCTTAGCATGCGCATAAGCAAATATCATCAGCAACATGCACAGCCTTCAACTGTGTGCAGTGGGGGTTGGCAGAAGGGCCTGGCCAATGGCCAGACTCAGCGGCCTACCCTCCTGCATGCCATGCCATGCACAGAATGAGGTTGGTTGCAGTGGGTGTTTTTTTTTTTTTCTTCAGTTCCGAGGATCCACAGGTCCATGGATTCGTGGATCTGTGCATCAGACAAAAAAAATAAAATTGTGCAAATTTTTGCCCATGTGTGTCCTATGTGGTCAAGATACCTGTATCCTGACCTCTCATATGTTTTTGCACTCTTACTTTCCCACCTCTTCAGCCGATGCGACAAAAAAAATGGTGACAGTAAACTTTTCGGTCACTTTGTGGTTCGCCAATCAGGGCCTTGCTTTTCCCCGCATCAGGGTCCTCGAATATGAGTTATGAATTTACTCGTACAAAACCACAGAAATTCAGCAGTTATAGTTAGAGCCCTTTCAAGTAACCATAGCTCCCCCTCTAAGGTAGCTATGACTCGCGCCCTTGCCATGAATAGTTTTCTTATCAATAACTTTATTGCAAATGTTGCAATTATAATATCTAAGTTGCCACACAAGATCTCAGCAATGATATACCATGTGGAGTAATTAGCTGTGCAATGCACAGGTACAAGTTATAGTTGCCTTAGGGGCTTAGGGGTTTAGATGCACAAAACCTTAGAAATTCAGCTGTTATAGTTTAAGTTATTTCAAGTAACTATAACTTTCGCCCTAAGGTAACTGTAACTTGTGCCCTCACCAGGCACTGCTAATTGCCTCAGATATTACAGCACTCATAACATCTTTTATCACACCTTTGAAGTTACTTTAACATTTGCAGTAAAATTATTGATGAGATACCTGAGCATGGCGGGGGTGCGATTTATAGTTACCTTCGGGCATAAGTTATACTTACTTGAAATAGCAATTATAGCTGAATTTCGATGGCTCTTTATGTTTAAAATGTGAGCCTAGCTATAACATCCCTGTAACCTTTGTTTTTTTCAGTGATTTTATAAATATATATATATATATATATATATATATATATATATATATACAGTATATATATATATATATATATATATATATATATATATATACTGGTCTCCAGTAGGTAGTTATAGTTAAGACTAGTTTACATAGAAAAAGTGTTTTTGGAGAATTGCCTATATCTTCAGCACCATTTTATGAATCTTCACAAACTTTTCCAAAAAAATGTCAAGTTGGGTTGTGTTTTGCATGGAAAGTGTTGAGATGTTCTATCAAGCAGGGCCCTAGAAAAGGGTGTGGGGGGGTCAAAAATTGTGTTTCCATTGTTAATTCTACTAGACACTTTAGACACTCCTGCAGCCCCAACCGCTGGATGGAATTACACCAAAACTGGCAAAAAGGTGGATTTTGGTCCACAGAGCGCCTTTTTTAAAAATTTTGTGTAAATCCAATCAGCAGTTTTTGTGATATTAAAGGGAAAAGAAATTTGGAAATCTAGGACTGCGGATCCTGGGAGATCTCCTGCTGAGATATGATTGGCTGCCAACATTTAAAAAAAAAAAAGTGTTGGGGGAGGTTTTAGGACTTAGCTTCAGCAGGGTTCCAGAAAAAAAACATAAAGAAAAATAAAAGGGGGCAGGGTATATATACCCTAACTGCCTAGCCTTGGTCCAGGGGTCCCCCTGGAACCCTTCCGCCTAAGGCTTAAAAGTATTTTTTTTTTATATCATAGAGAAATCTGTGGCTGGGTACGCAGATTTCGCCATGATTAAAAAAAAAAAAACACACAAATCCCTGCATTAGTAAATGCTTTGGCCCCTCTGTGGGCCAGGTCCCGGGGGCACTGTGGACTCAAAATAGGAGGAAGTTTGCATGGGGCCCACCTCCTGCGGTTTTTACAATCCCCCAGAGACCACTTCCTGGGGCTATACTTATAAGGTATGCTGGGGGCCACCCAACCCCTGCACATCTGGGTCCGCCACCTCCCTGGGGCAACATACAATATAATTAATAGGAGCCAGTGGACCACCACCTCCTTGATGTTATGTATAAAAAGTATGCCAGGGGCCACAAGATCCCATATGCCCCGGCTACCACCACCTCTCTGGGGCAATATATTTAAAAAATAACAGGGGTGTCTTTTGGATCCCCTGGGTCCCAGAGACTAGAAAATTATTTAAAGAGGTGGTCCTCTTGGACCCCAGGGGCCCTCCACCGTCTCATGACAACATTGAATAGATGGAGGGGGGCTGCATGGCATATATAAATATATAAATGATTAAATAGATAGATAGATAGATAGATAGATAGATAGATAGATAGATAGATAGATAGATAGATAGATAGATAGATAGATAGATAGATAGATAGATAGATAGATAGATAGATAGATAGATAGATGATCACCTGTGTCATTCAGTGATATCAGTGGTGTCCTATCCCCCCACCCTCCATATATTGTAAACTTTTCATGTCATGATTGGGTATTATAGGAAGTGAAAAGAGTAGAACAAAGAATTATGAAATATGAAAGAAGAAAGAATAAGTTCTATTGCATGAGTCAGAAAGTCTTTCTTGAAAGCAATCATTTAACTTGTAAGGATGCCTGTGTTGAGACTGTGTGTCTCAAAATGTAGGAAATAGGAACAGAAAGAACTGGAATCAAAGTAATGAAGACAATGAGTGAGCAATCAGGCTACTGTAACTTATTAAATAAACAAAGGAAACATTTTTAGACTTAAAAAGGGTATTTGTATCTTTTGTCTGAAACAATTCAAGAATTCCTAAAGGTCATAGATACCTTTTATGGAATGTATTTGAACTTGCACCTTTTGTTAATGTTCTAATAGTTGTTCAAGGACATTTTTTTCTTAAGTTTTACAATTCCAAAATTTAAAAAAACAATACTTAGATTTCCTTTTGCAAACTTTCTCAGTTGTTTTTTTACTCAGAAAAGTCTAACGCACAAAGAATTTGGGACACTGTGTTGCACATCTAAGTATCTATAAATCGTTTTGTGAAATTAGAATCACCACTTTAAATGTTAAAACTTAACATATTAAATAAAGGATAAATCAGATAATTAAACAACCCGCTTTCTTCAAAAGCTAAACAAGTTTTTAGGTATTTTTTTTACATTTCAAATGTTAATTTAGAAAGCAGTGAATGATTTTTAAAATTGATTGTCAATTGTCAGTCAAAGACAAAATCCCTTGTATCTTTGTCCACTTAGAGATAATGGTCAATAATTATATTACATGTTCTGAGGTTGGACTTTCAATCCAATTCTTCTGCTATTGAAGGGACAATAAAAAATGTAATTGGATGGGTATTCCAATCACTGTAGATTCCTCTAGGAAATATTCCATTCTATCATATTACATTTCTTTTTTGATAGTACTCAGGGAATCAACCATACAGATAAAAAGCAACCCTACTTAACAAATGTATAGACTGCCCAATCTCCAAAGCAATACGTGCAAACCAACTTGCATTTTGACCTTACTGTTTCCTATCAGTGAGGTGCAGCTTGTTTCCCTGAGGCCAAGGGCTCAGACCTACATCTGGCATGGTGCACTTCTTATGGAGACAGACTAAGACCACCAATTAGAGACAGATGGGTGAAAATGATTGAGTGAATATTATTTGCCCAGTTGCATTCCTTTACAGGTGTTTATGAGTGGTAATACTTCATATGTAAAAGAAGAATGTGGTGTGGAAAGTAACAAGGCTTACCTGCAGCAAATGGCATGAATGCCTCATTTCTCACAAATCTCCCCTCCGTGTCAAGGAAATGTCCTGGATTAAACTGATTAGGTGTCAGCCAGTAGTCAGAGTCATTTAGCAAAGAGTACAAATTACATACTATGTATGTGCCCTGCAAGTAAAAAATGAGAAGTTTGTTATAGTAAAAAAAAAAACAACGCACAGCTGTCTACCATATGGCAAAATGCATACAAAAAGAAGAAAATGTTAAATTTGTTATTGTAAGCCTTGTACACTTTGTTTATGAATTTTAGCCTAGGCCATTTCATATTAATGATTGTTGAACAAGGAAACAAATCTATGTCAGACTCTGGTTCACAAAGACTTGGAAGAACTTGTGATGAAATACAACCTGCACTGGGCTACCTCACTTGTGGTGGTATTTAGGGATTAGGATATTGAATGACATTTTCAGTGAAGTCTTTGAGGTTCTTGTTTTCCTCTTAAACAGTGGGGTAATTTTAACCATATTATGCTTTACATGTTTCGGAAATGTGAAACTCAGAGATATTCATTATATTGCATTCAATGACCAATTACGATTAGTAAAACAGACTTTTCCAGGATTACTTTTCAGCCTCTTTAAACATGTGCACTTGTTAGCGAAAATGTGTTAAACTGAGGAGCACAGGGTTGACATTAGGAAGGCTGAAGACATCAGCTCTTATATTTGATTACGTTTCATTGCACTTGTAAATTGTTTTACCCACATGGTAATATTCCACATGGTTACATTCTGGAATGTCACCTTTTCTGAACACCAGGTACTTTTAATCATTCTATTTGCTCATGTAAGGAGGACCTGCTTTCATAATGAGCTTTGTGAATACAATACAATAAAATCATTAGTTAAAAAAGCAGATACAAATCCATGGTATGTCTAAATATGTGTGTGTGTGTGTGTGTGTGTGTGTGTATTCACTGAAAAAAACAAAGGTGACACGGATGTTATCTTTGGGAAATAGAATTAAAAAAACCATAGAAATTTACTTAAAAAAACAAAGGTTACAGGAAAGTTATAGTTAGGCTCACATTTTAAACGTATCACACCATAGAAATTCACCAGTTATAATTAGACTTACCTCAAGTAACTATAACTCGTGGCCTAAGATAACTATAACCTGCTCCCCCTCCATGCACTCTTGTTTCGACAAAACTTTTACTGCAAATATTACATTGATACTATCAATGATGTTATGTAATTTGTGGGATAATTAACAGTGCATGGTAAAGGTGCAAGTTATAGTTATCTTAGGCCATGAATTATAGTTACTTGAGGTAACTCTAACTATAACTGGTGAATTTCTATGTTTGGTACATTTAAAATGTGAGCCTAATTATACCTTCCCTGTAACCTATGGTTTTATAAGTGAATTTCTATGATTTTTTAAAATTCTATTCCTAACTATAATGTCCCAGTAACCTTTGTTTTTTTCAGTGAATTTCTATGTCTTTTTTTAACATACAGTAATTTGAATTACTATATGTTAATCTAACCACTGCCATGCATGGCCTTCGGCTGAGCCCTGCAACAGTTGGCCACAGGGCCTGGTATCTGGCCAGGCCCTGATGCCAACCCCCTCTAAGCACCTAACCTTGCACAGTGTACGTCCTTCACCCTTGCACAGGGTAATTTGCCCACAAGACCTGGTCTGCAGCAAGAGATCACTGCAGCTTCTCTGGGTGTGAAAATAGGGTGAGAGGGTGTATCTGTGGGTGAGAGCGGCTGTTAGATTGTCTGTCTGGGTGTGAGAGTGTGTACATCAGTGTTTTTGTGGGTGCGTCAGTGTGTGCGTGGGTCTTTGAGTGGGTGCATGAGGGTGTCATTGGTTATGTAAGTGGGTTTGTGAGTGTCTGAGTGGGTCTGTGAGTGGGTGCAAAAGTGTCTTAGAGGTTGCGTGAGTGGGAGAAATTGATTGAAAGAGAGAAGGAAAGAGAGCGAAAGAGACAACGTTTTTTTAGGCTTAGAATGAGATATTTGTGTGTGATTTAAGATACAAAATGTATTTATTAATTTAAAAAAATATATAATATTACTTTTTTATTAAAAAAAGAGGTATATGAGTCCCACTGGACTCGAACCCCCAAAGTTCAGTGTGGACTCGAACTCCCAAAGTTCAGTGTGAAGGTCAGCAGGTGGTCGTCCCCAGGGCCATATGTGTCTCCAAGAAAAGGGTCTCGTGGCCCCCTCCAAAGTGAACATAGCCCTAGGGGGTGGTGGTCCCTGGGGCTTGGGGGTTCCATGGCCACCCCTTTTTTTTTTTTTTAAGATTTGCCCCGGGGTTGGTGATCCCCAGGATGTGGGGGGGGCACACCCGCTCCAAATACAGAGTTACCCCAGTGGGTAATAGTCCCTGGGGCAGCGGGGGCCATGCGGCCCCCCACAAATAAATTGCATTTTGCACCCTGGGGGGTGGTGCTCTCTGAGGTATGGGCGGGCCATAGGCCCCGCTTATTAATACCTAAATGCCCCGGGAAGGTAGTGGTCCCTGGGGCAGCGGGAGGCTCCTGGGTGGCCCCCCACATATTAACACACCATGGGGAGGTGGCAGTCCCTAGGGCATTTAATATTCATGAGCCCCCAGGACTTGGCCTACCTGGGGGATTTAGAGTAACCAAGCACCGGAGACCAAGCTTTGTTTAAAAAAAAAAGTACTGCAGATCCGCAGCTACACAGCGTCAACGCTCATAAAATAAAAAAAATGTTTTTAGACCTGCGGGGTCCCTTTCGGACCCCTCTACCAGAACTAACCCTGGCCACTTTTCTTTTTTTTTTCTACTTCTTATTGTGTACTCAGCTTCAGCCAAGTCCCAAGATGGCTGACAACTGTTCAACAGCTTATGTTGTTGAAGTGTTATCAGCCAATCAGGTCTCTGCACAAAATCAGGTGGGGACGCAAATACTTTGTGTCCTTAGATAAACAAATTTGTCTTCCCAATAATTTCTCAAAAACTACTGAACGGAATTACACTGAAACAAAAAAAGTTTGTTCCTTCCAAGTTTGGTAAATTCCGTTTAGTAGTTTTCGCACTATTGCTTCTCAAAATCCATATGGAAAAGTGAATGGGGAAAACATGTTTGGGGACCCCCCTTTTTCTAGGACCCCCTTTGGACAGATCACCCCAAGACTTGCCAGGTAGCAGCTGGCACATTTGTTTGGAAAGTTTCAGCAGTAGCCACTTTACCTCTAATGGAGTGTGCTTTAGATTTAGCTGATAGTGTATTGTTAGCTTTTTGGTAGCACAAGAGAATGCAAGAACCTATTCATCAGGAGATCTGGAAATGGATTGCTTGGAAATGGCTTGTTCGCTCTGCAGCTGCCCCTTGTCTTATCGAGACAGAATTTCAAACCTCTGTTTACCTCCAGGGAATGAATAGTTCTTTCAGCTGGAGTAGAGGGATTCTGAAAGAATGTTGGTGAAGAGATGGTTTAAATGACATGAAAGTCCAAAATAACTTTGGGAAGGACATGTGTGTGAGTCCTCATGACGACTTTGCTTGAGTGGAAAACTGTGTATGGTTTGTGAGAACAAAGCACTTGGATCTCGCTAACCCAACAAGCTGATGTTATTGCTACAAGGAAAACTGTTTTCCAAGAATGATGTTGCAGGGAGGCTTTGTGAATAAGCTCAAAGGGATTCTGCATAAGACGTAAAAGTAATATGTTAAGCTGCCAGGGAGGACACCTAATGGGAGGGAAAACCTTAAACCCTTCAAGAAAATCCTTGATTACAGGGATTTGACTTGTTGGAAAGTGGATTATTAGTAAGGGCCGGTAAGTACCTACACTTAGCAATAAACCACTAACCTCCACTTAGGTCCAGTTAGGTCTCAATAAATTAAACCCAGCTCAACCCTTGGTAGCTTGGCAACGAGCGACAAGGCTTAACTTAGGAGACAAGTGTGTAAAGCATTTAAAAACCACAAAACAGTAAATAAGTAAAACACAAAACACAATAAAAATCCAATAACAATTTATAAAAATAGATTATATTTTTATCTTTAAAATGATATCAAAATGAATAAATCTGATAAGGGGAACCGGAGACATGAATTTTTAAAGAATTAGGCGGTCATTCTGACCTTGGCGGACGGCGGAGGCCGTCCGCCAAGGTACCGCTGTCAGAACACCACACCGCGGTCGAAAGACCGCGGCGGTGATTCTGACATTTGCCCTGGGCTGGCGGGCGGCCGCCAAAAGGCCGCCCGCCAGCCCAGGGCAAATCAACCTTCCCACTAGGATGCCGGCTCAGAATTGAGCCGGCGGAGTGGGAAGGTGCGACGGGTGCAGTTGCACCCGTCGCGTATTTCAGTGTCTGCAAAGCAGACACTGAAATACTTTGCAGGGCCCTCTTACGGGGGCCCCTGCGGCACCCCCTACCGCCATCCTGTTCATGGCGGGAGAGCCGCCATGAACAGGATGGCGGTAGGGGGTGTCTGAATCCCCATGGCGGCGGAGCGCGCTCCGCCGCCATGGAGGATTCAGACGGGCAGCGGAAAGTCGGCGGTACCCCACCGGCTTTCCGCTTCTGGCCGCGGCTGTACCGCCGCGGTCAGAATGCCCGGCGGAGCACCGCCAGCCTGTTGGCGGTGCTACCGCCAACCTCCGCCCTGGCGGTAATTACCGCCAGGGTGAGAATGAGGCCCTTAGTGTTTTTTAGCGCCTACAAACAAAAAGCGCCAGTCTGGTCAACTGGTCACACCTTGACCGGGGCAAAGCCAAAGTTTGAGGCCGACCGAGTTGGAGCCCTGCTCGGCTACAGCAAGCTGGAGGCCTCGTTCAAAAGTTTACCTTTGTCGTTTTCTTGAAGATTTTCTTCAGCGGGACGAAGTCACCAGTCTGACCTGACCTCCCTAGAGCCCTTCCTCGGATGCGTGTCATGGGATCCCTCAGGGAAGATTTCTACGTTTGGACTTAGACTATTTTTTGAGGTGAAAATCCTTTGACCGGGCCAAACCTGAGTCTTGATCTAACGTCCCTGGAGCCCTCTTCTCATACACTGCTCGAGAGGTCATGGCCAACTTTCTACGTATGGACATAGTCTCTTTTTCAGAGATTTTCCTCAGCGGGACGAACCTGCAAGTCAGGCCAGTTCACGTTTGAGGGCAACCGGCTAGAGATGCCCTGGCGGGTCAGTCAGTACCTCTATAGAGCTTTTTCCAAAAAGTTCTCCAATCTTCTGCAAACTTCTGGATCTTCTTCCAGAAGGTCTTTTAAGGTTCTTTTGGAGTCAACAGCTCACCCCAAGGTTCCAGAAGCTCTGAGTTGCTCCTTTAGGGTGCGGACTAAAACTCCCAGAATACACCTTGCTCAAACTCCAAAATGGCCACTGGACAGTGGTCAGCTCATCACTTTCTTCAGGATCTGAGGCAGGGAACTCAGGTTAGCAATTTTTCACCTGTAGCAAACAGGGAGCCCCTCCTTGAACCAGTTGAAGCCATTCAAAGTCCTTCTTGTGGTGGAGCCCAAGTGTGCAGCTGGTGCAGGCCTTCAGAGTGCAGTGTCTAGGTGCAGGTCAGGTGTCCATCAGGGCAGTCCTTCTTCTCCTGATGTTCTTCCTTGTAGGGATCTGAGGTGTGGGTCCAGCTCTGCCATATTTATCCTTGCACCAGGGTGAAAAACATGGGGGCCCTGATTCTCCAATCAGGCGCAGGGTTCTTCCCCCTGTGATGACCACTTCCTGGGAAGTGTGGCAAAAATCAATCCCAGGGAGCGACATTCTTCAAAAATCCATCATGGCTTAAACTGAATTTTGAAGACTACATCTGGCTGAGTCCACACACTGGTGTGGCTAAACATCTTAAACACACACACCTCTCCTGCCCTTTCCTAATCTGATGAAGAGGGCACCTAATTGTCTGGGGTTGCAGGATGTGAGGGAGGTGCTGGGTTGCTCCAAATGTCCTTCCTAGCCTTTGAACACCCTCCCCTTCCTGCTTCCACATCTGCTGAATTAGTTCTCCTCCCCAGGCTAATCCTTTTGTGTTCAGCTCAGGCCACTTCACACCTCATCAAGGCAGCCTGGCCAGGCTGCCAGAGGCTGGCCAACCAGAGAAGGGTACTACAGGACTGAAGTTGGCAACTTTTCAGGTAGAGTTTAAAACTCTTTACCTGAGCTAGTGACATTAAATCCAACAATGTTAAGTTGTGGGATGTATTATGACAAGTAATTTGATACCAAACTTGACGTATATGACACTTAAGGGGACTTTGTTTATACAAATTTAATTTAGGGCCATTTACTACAGAGAGGGAGGGGAAAAACAAATTTGTCTGTTTTACCTCACCAGGGCTTACAAAACAGTTTTTATAAGGTCCCTGCTTATAGTTATTTGGCACCCAGCCCTAGGGGCTCATAGGGCACATCTTAGGGGTGGCTTATATGCAAAAATAAGGTAGTTTAAGACTTTGGAACTACTTTTAATTCCCATGTCGAATTTGCTTTTCACTGTAATTTAAAAGCAGCCAGTAAGGCAGGCCTGCCTTTAAGGTGGCCCTGGGCCCCTCAGCAGTGCAGCTGTGGGTGCACTACCTAAGGTGGGGTCCCTAAACCTATATACCCTACCATATACTAGGCTCTTCTAGATAGGTTGACATAGCCAATTAGAATTAACCTAATTTGCATACTTATTTTATACAGAGCTCAGGCCCTGGGACTGGTTTGCAGTACCTAGGGCACCATCACAGTTAGGAAAACACCAGCAAAAAGTGAAAAATGGGGGCAACAAGTTAGGGGGCGTCTGCAATCAGCTCAGTTTTCTCACATGACAAAAGAGGTTTATAAAGGACAGTTTCTGCAGGCACTAAGAACTGCCAGGTGAACCCCTATAGAAGAGAATTGCAATCCAGATTTTGCCAAATGGAGTAGGTATGGACGAATGACTTCTTACTAGCAAGACGTAAGGTCCACATTCTTAGAGGAACACCATATGCAAAATCTCTTCCATTTGTAGGCATATGCAGAAAGTGCTGAATGCCACTTAGCCTCTTTGTGGATGTCCATGCAGTCTTGCTGCAGATTCAAACATCCGTGCTGCTCTAGTTCAGGAGCCATGCCACCAAATTCAAAGAGGAGAAATGGGATGTGCCATCTGGCCTCAAAACTTTGTTAGAAGGTTTGGTCTGCATTGGGGGTGGGCTAAAATGTTCGTTCCACCGGCGGAGTTCACAGAGTTTTCCCCACTCTGTGCTCTGCGTGGAGTGCAGAATTACAAAAAACTCAGTAAAGTGACGTGGAGTGAGGATGAAAATCTACTCAAGTGGCAGAAAGTAGTTAGTGCCCTCTGGTGCTCCGTGTGATGACATTTTCACTGCTTTTACAGCACGAGAAAAACTCCTTTGCTGACAATCAGTGCGAACAGCTAAAGTTACCCAAACTCCACCGCTCACGGAACTCTGCATAGTGCAGCACAGTCTTTTCGGCGTAGAAGAACTCCATGAACTCAGCCCACGTCTAGTCTGCATGGCAGTTTGAAATGTGGATGGACAGACAGGTGAAGGAGGTCCGTGAACCACCATTGACATGGCCACTCTGGAGCTATGAGGAACATCTTGGTTCTCGACTGGGACAACTTGATGAGGACTGTTGGGATCAGGAGAATCAGCAGAAGAGCGTAGAGAAATTTGTCAGACTAGTTGATCCACAGGGCTTTCCCCAGTGAGCGCCTGGCTGGAAGTACCTTGAGGTGAAACCTCTGCATTTTCTTTTTTCTGCTGTGGCGAGGAAGTTGATGGCTGAAGTTCCCCACCTTTGAAAGATGTTTTGGACAATCTTGTTGTTTAAGACCCACTTGTGGTTTTCTTGCAGGAGTCTGCTGAGGAAGTATGCTTGAAAATTTTGGACAACTGGAAGGATCTCAATGTCCCTGGCCAGAAGCCAATTCCAGATCGTCTGGGCCTTGTGTGACAACGGCCTGGACCTCATCCCTCCCTGCTTGTTGAGGTAGTACATGGTTGCTGTACTGTCCGTCTGAACAAGCAGGGAATGGGATCTGAACAACAGATGAAATGCCTTCATTGTCGGATGGACTGTGTACAGTTCGAGGAGATTGAAATGGTAAGTTAATTCACTCTGCAACCACTTGCCCACGATTTGGATCCATGTGGGTTCCCCATCCCTTTAGTGAGGCATCTGTGACTATGGTTTGAGGGGGAATCTCCTGATGAAATGGCATACCTGGAAGTAGGTAGTTTGGCGAGCACCACCATTTAAGGGACAGCTTTGCATGAAGGGATAATTGTACCCTGTATTTGCAATTGCCTGTCAGTTCATCCCACTGGTCCTTGAGATATTCCTGCGAAAGTCGCAAGTGGAGATGGCCATTCAGTGTGAGAAAGAAGCAGAAGGCCATCGAGTCGAGGAGGGAGGATAATGTTCTCACCGTTTGATGAGAGGCTTTTATGAGAGCATGACACTTCCAATGGACAATAAGCATCTTTCCTCTTTTGCCCATAATGGGTTGATGAAAGTTCCCAGATACTATAAGGTTTTAACCACGACTTGTGGTTGACATGAAGATCTAACCTTTGTAGTAGATTGCAAGCCCAATTGAAATGAAGCTGAGCTTCCTGAGACGTGGACGCCTTGATTAGACAATCACGTAGGTATTGATAGGTGTGGATAGACAAATATTGTGTGTCTCCTGAGATAGGCAAGGACTACTTCCATGCACTTGAAGAATGTGCTAGTGCTGAATTTAGGCCAAATTGAAGTACTTGGTACTGATAATCATCCTGCCCCACTATGAATCTCAAGAATTTTCGATGTTTTCTGGTGATTGGAATATGAAAGTATGCGTCTTGAAGGTCGGTGGAACATAGCCAATCCCTCTGGTGTAATTGGGAATAAATTTGGTGTAATGGCAGCATCCAGAAGTTTTCTTGCCTAATCCACTTGCTGGCTGTTTTTAGGTTGAGAATGGGTCTGAATTTGTTCTTGTCTTTCTTCATAACAAGAAAATACCTGGAATAAATGCCTGTACCTCATTGTTGGTGAGAAACAGGTTCCATTGTCTATTGTTTTTAAAAGGATGTTGACCTCCCATCCTAACAGTGTGAATTGGAAACTGGATGGTCATGGAGGTATGGACCGTGGAGGACTGGTGAACCTGAGACAATATCCATTGCGAACGATATTCAGAAGCCAGGCATCTTGTGTTATGGTTTGCCACTCTGCCAGAATCTATTGGATGCTTTCCCCTACTGGAATGGGTAACAGAAGAGGGAGGAATAGTGAGTCAGGGTTTTGACCCGGATGTTTGCTTGCCTCCTTGAGCAGGCTGTTGGGTAGAAATCCCTCTAGGCTGCTTTCTTTGGTCTGGTTGATAGGGTTGTTGGTGCTGTTGTTATGCACTGCTTTGCTGGTGCTCCTGATAGTGAGGGTTTTGAACCCTCAGGGAATGGAAGCGGCATGAGTAGAGCCGGAAAGATTTTCTCTGTTCCCTTGTTCTCTCTAAGCTGACTGCCTGTAGAGTGTCCATTTCAACTTTCATCCGTGCCATCTCATCATCGGTATGGTTGCCAAAGAGAGTGGTAGCAGAGAATGAAAGTTTTAATAACCTCTGCTGCGATTCTGGCTTGAGGGACGCAAGACAGAGCCAAGAGTGCCTTTTAAGAGCAACATCATGGCAGCATTCTTGCGCTGCTCATAGGGAAGAGTCTGCTGCAGCACTAATAACTTGATTAGATACTACTAATATTTCATTTAGGATTTCCATAAAGTCTTCCCTCTTATCTCTAGGAAGATGTTCCATAAACTGGTGCATGGAATCCCACGGTGCCCTGTCAAATACCGTCCAAGCCAACCTGGAATGAGTAAAGCAACCCCTGACACGTGTTTCGCTCTCATTAGAGCTCTTCAGAGGGGTATAGCTTTGTCCAGACACAAGGGAGGATAGCACTGTGCTAATCCTATGCTTAAAGACTTTGCTAGATAAGCAGACATTTGAGGTGAGCAAATCTAGAGTGTCGCTGGTGTTGCAGGGTGCTCCTCACTAGAGCAGCTCTCCACCTAAAATTGGGAACTTCCCACAGTTCTCCTTTGTTTTTTGCTTATATATATATATATATATATATATATATATATACACACATATATACATAAAACTATACATATAAATTCATACATATACCCCCCCACACACACATGTGTGTGAGCCCTAATGCAACAAATACTGCTAACCGTCACCCTAAGCTTCATGCAGTGGCCCCAAATGCCTACTCACATATCATACAGCCATCAAAAACAACATATTGATAAATATGCTACTTTTATCAGATTTGCAAATCTTAAATGCAATAGTATGATTCCACATTTCCCTTATTACAGAATGCTGAGATAATCTATTGCATTAAAAATTAAAAGAATGATTAGTCATCTCAAATTCCTCAGTTCCAGGACAAAAATCTAAGAGCCAGATCTATAAGAAAGTGGTGCATCGGTCCCTAAACGCAACTTTTCTTGCACTGTCCCTACCCCACCAAATGACACCATAGTTGCACCATATTTAGAATATGGCGCACCATGGTGCTTGTTTCCACAATAGCATCATAATTTATGAAGCTATTTTGGTGCTTTGCTCGTTTAGAGCCGTAAATTATGGCGTTATTCCAGCAAAGCACTATGGAGGCCAATGGGTCAACATGGGCCCGTCACTTTAACGCCTGCCCCGAGCAGATGTTAAAATTACAGAAGGAAAGTTACAGTGAAATCTCATAGATATCAGTGCGCCATTTGTTGCGGCCTCCCTACCTGCATACATTATTCCTGGTGCAGGTATAATGTGGTGCAAGGGGTTACAAAGTGGCACAATGCTAGCATTGTGCCACTTTGTGAATATGGAGTGACAAAATGGCCTCTTTAACGCCACATTAGTGCAAAAAATTTACACTAGTGTGGCTCAAGGAGGTGCAAGGGACTTGTAAATCTGGCCCTAAATTTGGAAGCATTATTCGCTTTAGACCAACTGTGGCACTAAGAATGGGTAAATTTGATCTAAAAACCCTCAAATTCCTCAAATTTAATTGTAGATTTTAAATGCAAAAAGTTTTGGATGGGGCTAGATACATGTGTAAGAGCAAGTAACTTCTTCAGTAGAATTCACGATTCCACAGTTTTCAATTTGCTGCACAATTTAGTGTAATGATTCAGGTCTCTTGGCTTTCTTGGAGTGGTCTCCCCTAACGTTTTTCCTCTGTTTCTCAGGTTGTTGATGTGTGTTGGACTCTGTATTTGCTGTTTTCGATACTCTGGGCATTTTACCACTGCTAACCAGTGCTAAAGTGCAAGTGCTCCTATATGAAATGTATGTGTAATTGGCTCTCCATGATTGGCATATTTGATTTACTAGTAAGCCCCTACTACAGTGCACTAGCGGTCCCCAGGGGCCATAAATCAAATGCTACTAGTGGGCCTGCTGCACTGGTTGTGCCACCCACATAGGTAGCCTTGTAAACATGGCTCAGACCTGACACTGCAGTGTCTGTGAGTGCATTTTTAAAATGACAATTTGACTTGGCAAATGTACCCACTTGCCAGGTTTAAACCTTTCCTTTTTATACATGTAAAGCACCCCCTAAGGTAGGCCCTACGTAGCCCCATGGGCAGGGTGCAGTGTATGTTAGAGGTGGAACATGTACTGATGTGTTTTACATGTCCTGACTGTGAAATACTGCCAAATTCAGTTGTCACTATTGCACGGCTTATCTTTCTCATAGGTTAACATGGGGGCGGCCTTTAAATATTATTAAAGCGCAGATTCCCTTTGGGAGCAGATAGACAGTTGGAGTTTGGGGTCTCTGAACTCCCAATTTAAAAATAAATCTTTTGGTAAAGTTGGTTTTTAGACTGTGTGTTTGAAAATGCCACTTTTGGAAAGTAGGCATTTTCTTGCTTAAACCAGTCTGTGTCTCTGCTTGATTGTGGTTCCATGTCTGGGTCAGTTTGACAGTTGGGCTATTGAAACCTCTCCTCTAGACAGTGACACAAAGGGAGCTGGGGTGTAGCCTGCATATCCTGATGGGCCATCTGGGCTGAGGGGAGGAGTGGTCACTTACACCTGAATGGGCTGTGCCTGCCATCACACAATGCAGTCTCCAACCCCCTGGTGTGTGTCTGGGGCCTGGCCTAGGCAAGGAAGGCCCTTACAAACAAGAGAGACTTTTCTTTGAAGTAGGCTTACTTCAAAGGCAGAAAGGGGTAGAAGAAGAGCACCCAAACCCCCTGAAAATCAGATCTGAAGTGCCCCATCCGGAAACAGACACATCACTTTCTTACGAGGGAGAAAATTGACGCATCGCCGACCCAACCGGAGAAGGAAACGACGCACGGCCTCACTTGCAAGTAAGGAATCGACAGATCGCTGACTTTTCGGATGCACGCTCACTAGTGCACCTTTATTTCTGACGCTAACCTGGTTATTTTGAGCAATAATAGCATTCTCACTATTTTCTAAAGGATTAAGGCCCTCATTATAACATTGGCGGTATTGACCGCCTACTGCGACGGCCACCAAAACACCATCGCAGCGGATACCTACCATCTGATTTATTATGACCGTAGCCGGAATTCCGCCATGAGGATGGTGGAATTCCGGCTGCGGCCATTGCGGAGGACAGTCGTAAGGTGGCACGCCAGTAGACTGCCGCAGACCGTATCATGACCCATGATACTGCCTGGCGGTGTTCTGCTGGTGGGCGCTGCTGCTGACAGCAGCACTCCCTTCCGTCTCCAGCTGGAGGACCCACTGCAATCAGGTAAGTAAGGTGCTCCGGCAGGAAGGCGGATGGGGGGTGTTGTGTGTGTGTGTGTGCGGTGGGTGTATGTTTGTGTGTGCGTGCATGCAGGTGTGTGGCATGTGGAATGCGCATGTGCCTGCATGGTTGTGAGTGTGCGTGTATGTTGTATTGTCTGAATGCATGGGTGAATATATGTATGCCAGTGTGTGTGGATGTGTCTGTGAATGGATTTATGCATGCGTGGGTGAATGTGGGTATGAGTGTGTGTATGCATGTGTATGATTGTGCATGAATGTGCGTGAATGTCGTGGGGGAGTCTGGAGTGGGAGGGGGAGGGTAGGGAAGGACTCTGAGGGGGGGATGGAAGAGACCCCTATCAGTGACAGGGAAGGAATTCTCTGTCACTTATAGAGCCTACTGCCATAGTTTTTGTGACGGTAAGGAAGCCACGAAAACCATGGTGGTAGGCGGGGTCATAATCCGGCGGGTGGGACAGTGACAGCTGCCTGGCTGGAGACTGAAGTCTGCAGCCCGGCGGCTGTTACCGCCCTGGTGGATGGAGTGGTACATTGGTGGTTCGGCTTGAGCCAAACCGCCAATGTCATAATTTGGGGAAGAGTACCATCATCCTGTTGGCAGTACTTTTCTCCAAAATACTGCCGTCCGCCAGGGTCCTAATGAGGGCCTAAGACTCTTATTCTTTTAAAAATTCATATATTGACTTGTGTATATTGGATTTTTGTTGTTTTTGGTCTTGTTTTGTTTAGATAAGTATTTCCTATTTTTCTAAACTTGTGTTGTGTCATTTTGTTGTGTTTTCACTGAGTTACTGTGTGTGTTGGTAGAAATACTTTACACATTGCTTCTGAAGTTAAGCCTGCCTGCTCGTGCCAAGCTACCAAGGGGGTGAGCGGGGGTTAACTGAGGGTGATTCTCCTTTACCCTGACTAGAGTGAGGGTCCTTGCTTGGACAGGGGGTAACCTGACTGCCAACCAAAGACCCCATTTCTAACACTTAGTGGGTCAAGGCAGGTGGCAAATCAGTTTGTGAGATCTTCATATATATATAATGTTGTGCACTGCTTTTCATAGGGCACTAATGCATCATTTAACCAAGATGAAAGGCCGGTGCGGGCATATTAGTCACTCTGTGTATAGAATATTTGCTGCTCCATGATATTGCCACCTAGTGGCGCCGATACGATCCTATGAGCCCTGTGTCTGAGATGACAGTGTGGAGTCTGTGCAACATCTAGTGGTTTGCAGCATTGCACCAGTCCAGCTCTCTTATTTCTTTTTTTTAAATACAGAAGGGACAATTACATCAATTTTGTCACCATTTCTATTCTGACTAATATTTAGCAATATTGAAAGTGCCCAAGCTGTGATTTCACCTTCCTTCCACAATCGTGGCCACCTCCATTGAGTGTAATGAATGGATTTAGATATATATAGGAATTAGAGGCTTTATGATGACCACCAGGAGTTCAGCTGGGTTTCCAACTGCCTCAGCTTGAATGTCACTGTCATAGATTTGATAATATTAAACGGATGAATGAATAAGGAGTCCTTAATGCTACAACTCAAATTCACTTTGTAAAAGATTTCTGGACTTTCAAATAGTTCAGAGCTTCAGAGGCTTTGAATATACTGTGTTTTTATATATATATATATATGTATTGTTGTGCCCTATAAGTTAAAGAATGGAGTGTGATGTATCAATGGAATGTTTGTAGTTTTCCACATTTGACTCGTCCGGCGTTCTGGAGGTGACAGTTGATGGCACTGCTGTGAATCAAGAGTTGGCTCCTTTTTCACTCTGAATAAACCTGCAACCTATTCTTACCTGGCGAGTTTAGATCATGAGGGTACCACATAAATTAGGCGACAAAGGTCTGGAGCCACCTTGAGAACCCACGCAACATTGTACTAGTGTGCAGTGGTAGCTTAAAGATGCTGTGAACTTTGCACACAGGCTGGATCCAATATGCTGTTGGCCCTCATCTTTAGAATGGCAGCGGTTGACGTTGCCGGAGTTGGAAGTTGGCGATAGGGGTGGTTTCTATTTATCCAGGTTTAGTGAAGATTAAGGCCGTAAAGCTGATGGAGGCTGGCACTCTCGCTCGAGCGTGTCCTTAAATGCACGTCACCGCTTACAATGTACATAGGACGCACAAGAGGCATCCTGCATTCCCAGTTGTTGCTTAGCAACTCGAGTGCAATCTTCACTATAGGTCACCGCTCACAACAGGCATCCCGCATTCTTTCTTCTTTTGCTTGGTAACTCTTGATGCAGTATTCAAGTATTGTTTTTATTATCAGCACACCTGTCCACCACATCACTTGACAGTATTTACAAACGCTGACACCATTGTCTAGGTGTGACATTGCTGTCTAATACTTGCACAGTTCTTTACATACACTGACGTACACAGCTTATGTACTATAAAAGCTTGTCATTGCTGACTTTTATGTGCATAGTTCTTTACTGATGTTGAAACGAACAGCTTGAGCATCATAAAAGCGTGTCATAACTGATTATTTTAATCGCAGTTACTCATCTACGCTGACACGCACAGCTTGTGCATCATTAAAGCATGTGCTTGCTAAGTATTCCAAGTACAGTGCATTGATGTATGACAGGGCACTAGCTCAACACAGACAAGTACAGACGTGTGATACTTTGAGGAACAGATTTTCTATTCTGATACGCACAACTGAGCTTTACTGTAATTGTATCATTTGACCAATGATGACATGTACAGCCATTAATTATTTAAATATTTAAAAGTTGGCCACAAATTAACAGAAAGTGAGTGCTTTCTCAAATTATTTTGTCTTTGGACTCCTTTTAAATTTTGGCTCACTCTTTTAAAGATTGAAGAGTTGTTACAGTGTCTAGTATACAATCGGTTAATGTTCCACTTCCATTTCTGGAATTACAGGGCAATCCTGTAGTACCATGGAAACAATGGTTGCAGGGATTTGACACATATTTGGGGGCAATAGGTGAATCGCGATTCAGACCTGAGAGGAAAAAGTGCTTATTGTCACACTCTTTAGGTTTTTTAAGGGCAGAGAAATTTTCAAGCATTTGCCTGATATTGTGTTGGGGTAGGGGGTAGGATAAAGATCTAGATGAATATCAGGGGTCCATAAAGAAGTTGATGACCCTAAGATTTGACAAACAACCCAGTTTAGTAGTTGTGTGTCACAAATGTTTTAAAAGAGCACAATTACATAATGAGAATGTTGATGGTTACATAAACATGCTGAGGAAATTGTGCTCAGAGTGTCAATTTGAAGTATTTCATAACCAACTGATCAGGGACTAGTTCATTGAACATTGTCTAAACATTGTCTGGACAGACATATTCAGCAGAAATTACTGACAATGGGAGATCCCTCTCTTGAAGAGGTTGAGTAGCAAAAAGTATTGAATTGCCACAAGTATCACTCAAAGAGCTGGTGGCACAGCCTAAAGAGAATTATAATGTCAATGTGGTCTCCAATTATTCTCCAGCACAACACAAAAGGATAACAAGTGGGCAAAATGGGTCACTTTGTGAAGTTGTGTCAAAGTGGGGCTAACAAAAGTCCAAAAGTCAATAGCGTCATTGAGGTGGATGATGATAAGGACCAGTAATTGGTAAAGGATTTCCAAGACATGATTGTCAGGGTGACCGTTGAAGGAGTGGTCACGGCCAATCTGAATGAGTGTGATGACCCACATGTGAACGTTCTGGTGGGTGGTAAAACATTATATTTAGTGGTTGGCTCGAGAGCATAGATAACTATGGTTATGTCAGAATTGTTTAGGAAAACATGGGTCAACAGAAAGATGTTCCCACCTGTTAGGGCCCTAGTGTCTTATGAAGACAGGAGAATTGAGCTTGAAGGATCTATTGAAGATGTCCTAGAGTCCTAGAGTTTAAAAGGCGTAGAATACAAGGTAAGGTCTATGTGGCGGTGAAGGGACTTAATATATTAAAATGGTTCCATCAGGGCCTTTTTGGGATGTTGCTCAAACTTGGGACTAGTGAACATGTCATGGTGGTTAAAGAACCATATATATCTGAGGGTGATATATTACAAAATGAATTCCCTAAGGCGTTCACAAGTGATTTTTGTTGCATTGTTGGATTCAAACACAGAATATAGGTAAAACGGGGGCAGTTCCTGTCAAGCACAAACTCAGATTAGTACCGTTCAGTTTGAGAGATGCTCTTAAATGAGAGCTAGAAAAGTTGCAAATGAACGGGGTGCTTGAACTTATTGGCTCGAGTCTTTGGCTCGTGCCTAATGTTGTAACGTGTAAGCATAATGGTGACATGTGCATGAGCGTTGATTTAAGGAGTCTTAATAAGGAGATTTGGTTGGGTTTGTTTCCCCTGCCAAAAATCAGCGACCTTTTAGAAGAACTTAAATGTGCAGAGTGGTTTTCTAAGATTGATCTGGCATCAATATACCATCAAGTTGTTCTTGAAGAAAGTTCAAGGCACCATGCTGCTTTCAATTCACCGTTTGGTAGTTTTCAGTTTTGTAGGATGCTGTTTAGTCTGGCCTCAGTGGCTTCGGCTTTCCAGAATATGATGCATAAGTTACTAAAGGATGTTGGGGTTGTCTTGGTGTTCTAGGACGATGTATTAATTTTTTCTAAAAGGCTGGTAGACCATGATGCAGTGCTCAGGTTGGTACTGTGCTTTTTTTTATGGTGTAGTAGTGAAAAGAGAGAAGTGTGAGTTTTGGAAGAAAAACATTGAGTTTTTAGGGCTTTTAATAACCAGTGAAGGTATTACTTCAAGACCTGTGGTGGTCAAAGCTGTGAGAGATTGCCCCAGTCCCAAAAACAAGAATGAGTTATGATCCTTTATTGGATTATGAAAATGTTATGCTAGGTTTATTCCTGATTATGCCACTGCTTTTGAGTAGGTCAAAGATTGCCAAGATACATTTGAGTTTGTAAAATCAGAAATGTCTCATGCGAAAGCATTGAGTGCATATGATCAACAGCTAACATGTACTAATATGGTAGATGCTAGCAAACATGGTTTAGGAACTGTTTCAACTCAGTAGACACCAGAGGGAGAGGTCACCATTAGCGATGCATCGAGAGTGCTAAGAGAGGCTGAGTTGCATTATTCAGTGATTGAAAAAGAATTACTAGTGTGCTTTTGGGTATGTGAGAAATTTAGGAGTTTTGTGTGGGGAAGAAAGTTTTGGATTCAAACAGAACACAAACCACTTGTGTACATCCTAGGTCGGGACAAAGTCAGATATGCCACACCATGCATAGCTCAATTAACCACAAAGCTACTGCCATATGATTTAATGATAAAGTATATCTCAGGCAGGAACAATATGAGAGCAGAGTTTCTGTCCAGACTACCCATTTGTGAACCAGACAACATGGATTCAGAGGAGGATAAAGAGGATTGTTTTGTAGCAAGTATGGATTTAGCTGAGAATAAAGCATCTAGCGAAGCGGATTGGAAGGATGCTGAAAACGTTGATGTAGTGCTTGGAAAAGTAAGAGAGTATGTGGTGAATGGTTGGCCAAAAGAAAGAAACTTGAAGTTTTCATTACAACCTTATAGCAAAATTGCTGAGGAAACTTCTATAGAAGATGGAGTGCTAATAAGGGGGAGAAGTGTATCTCGTCATATGGCATTAGTTCAGGATTGATCAATAGTGCTCATGAATGACATCTAGAAGCTGTGATGATAAAACAGAGAGTAAGGGATAGTTATTGGTGGCCCTCTATGGATAAAGAGGTTGAGGCAGTGGTCGAAGAATGTGTAGCATGTAGCAATGCTGAGAAAAGTTTTAAAGTCTCCACACCTCCTTTTCAACCTGCAGCTTTCCCTGAGAAACTCTGGGTGAAAGTGGGCATTGACATGATAGGCCCGCTTAATTTCCTTCCTCATAATCTATGCCATGCATTTGTATTGATGGGTTTATCATAGCAAGAGGCCGGAAGGACATTTCTGTGTCTCACCTGCAGCCTACAATGCAGCAAAGATTTTGAAGGACATTTTCTTGAGAGAAGGTTTCCCAGAATCTATAATTTCTGACAATGGGGTACAATTTGTTAGTTATGAAATAGAAATATTTTGGAACAATCAGGGATTCGACACTTAAAGAGTTCTCTTTATCATCCACAAACTAATGGCTTAGTGGAGAAAATAAAAAGAGTGGTGTGAGACTGCATAAAATGGGCTAGAAACAACAAGTACGACACAGAAGAGGCTGTTAGGTCCATGTTATGGTTCTACCGAACAACACCCCATTCTCTGACTAAGGCGTCTCCATTTGAAGCAGTAAGGGGTCACAAAAATATATCCATTCTCTTTCCAGCGTGGTTATCCAAATCAATTAGGAATGAGTACCCAAGAGATTTGGTGGATGCTGACAGATTGGAGTGAGTGTTGATGGGACAAAACAGAATGAAAAGTAGATATGTTCTCATAAAAGCCACCAAACAACGAGATATACAGGTGGAAGATTTAGTATGTGTGAAAAATGGTATGTTTGTAAGGAAAGGGGATGATTATTATAGTGATCCTGTGAGAGTGGAGAAAACTAATGGCAATGCAGTAATAGTGGAAGATGGTCAATGGTGGAACATGGCTAAGATTGTAAAGGTGCAGGAGAGGACTTCTACATAGGTAGTAGGTAATGAGGGGTCTTGGAGGTGTCCAGCAAGAGATCCTAGGATGGACTCCAAGGTGCCCTTGTAAATGGGGTTACGAAGGTCTACCTAAGAAAGATACATACCTTGGAAGCTGAAGCAAGACATGTAGTTGTAGGGTAATTTCATTTAGTTATTAGTAGGCTTTTCGCTTATGTTCTCATTATTTCTCTAACCATTATTTTGTGTATATTGATGGTGTTTATTTGGGTCTTGGTTTTCAGTTGCATGTATTGTATGTTTTAAGGTTTATTTTGTTTTGTTTTCCTTACATGCTAAGGGCTTTTGGGTGTTAAGCTCTACATGCTGAATAATCATATAAAAAGAAAATGCTGGGTAATATCTGTTGCTAGGTACATTAGTATTTATGAATGCTATGCTTATATGTTTATCTGTTGCATTAAAAAAGAGATATTGTTGTGCCCTATAAGTTACAGAATGGAATGTGATGTATTAATGGAATGTTTGTAGTGTTCCACCTCTGACTCGTCCAGCGTGGAGGTGGCAGCTGATTCAGAGTTTGGAGGGCACAGTACTGCAAATCATATGCGTGACAGGTAATCTATCCAAACCCTCAATACACCAGCTCTTTTTTGAGCAAGGGAGACTGTCAGTTTTCAGAAGGTGATGCCCGCACTGGCTCTGCCACCGGGAAAGGATAGTTTGATTTCAATTTTTTTTTTGTCCGTCATTGCCCGTTAAATCTCAGTGGTCATGAACAGAAAAAAATAATGTCCCCTCAACTTTGGGAGAAAACTCCCAGTGAGTGGAGGTAATTCGCTTTTTGTTTCACAGGAACAAACTCCTGCTTTAGGAACATTGTTAGACTTGACAGCCTTAGGGTGGTCACCCCATACTTTTTGCCTGCCTCCTTCCACTTTTTGACACTGTTTTAGCTGGTTTTAGGACTCTGCGCACTTTACCACTGCTAACCAGTGCTAGAGTACATATGATTAAAACATGGTAACCTTGGCCTGTGTGTGCAGTTTCACTGCCACTTCGACGTGGGATTTAAAAGTACTTGCTAAGTCTTAAAATCCTCTTTTTCTACATTTTAGTCACCCCTAAGCTAGGCCCCAGGTAACCCATAGGGCAGGGTGCTGTGTGGGTGGAAGGCAGAACATACACTTGTGTGTTTTATATGTCCTGGTAGTAGAAAACTCCGAAATTCATTTTCCAGTGATGTGAGGCCTGCTCCTTTCATAAGTTAACATTAGGGCTACCCTCATATACTGTTTGAGTGGTAGATTCTGATCAGAAAGGGGTAGACAGGGCATATTTATTAGGGCCTGAATGGTAATACAAAATCTTGCTGACTGGTGAAGTTGGATTTTATATTACTATTTTAGAAATGCTACTTAGGGAGTGAGCATTTCTCTGTACTTAAAATCCTTCTGTGCCTTAAAGCCTGTCTCCAATCCATGTCTGGGCTGGGCTGGTTCCCATCTCCCTTGTGCATTTCACCCAGACAACCACAAACACAGGGTGCTCAGTCACACCTGCACACATCTGCATACTGATTGGGTCTTCCTGGGCTGGAAAGGTGGAGTGCCTGACACTTACATTTCAAAGGACAGTGGCTTGCCCTCACAGAATGGACTGGCAACCCCCCCCCCCTACTGGGACCCTGGCAGACAGGGTTGTACTGAAAGGGGACCTTTTGCACTTCAAAACCACTCTTTGAAGTCTCCCCCTCTTCAAAGGCTCTAGAAATCTGCTCTAAAACAATACCTTTATGAAACACCAATTTGTTGGCTGGGAAAACTCATAACCCTGGTACTGTAGTTTCTTAAATAATCACTGTGCTCACCATGGATAGTTCCCAGAAGCCACACACTGTTCCATCATCCAGTGAAAACACCACAGAGAGTGAAAAAGAAAGGGAGAAAAAATAAAGAGAGCGACAGATACAAAGTGAGAAAGAGTGTGAGGGAGAAAAGGAATGAGACAGGGAAAGAAGGCGAAGGGGCGAAAGCAAATGAGAGGGAAAGAAAGTGAGTGTGGGTGAGAATGTCACCTTCAGAATAACCTAGCAAGTACTTTCAATTTGTTGTCACTATTTATTTTGAGTACTCCTGTTAATGCTATTTGTACTGTGGCTGATACCAAGCACTGCAAATTGCCTAGCATCTCAGGTGATTTTTTTTTTTTTAATCTGTTTATTGCATTTATGACATAAACAAAAACGCTTCCTTTTAAACAATACAACTGAAATACTTATAAGAGATAGGAGCAGAGTAGGAAATGAGAACAGATAGTAGGGGGTATGAAGATTATAGTTTGCTTGATGAATGACTGCGGGTCTAATGTTTGGTGATCCGATGGAGGGGGTAAGGCTACTGTGGGAGGGGCACACATAAGAGGCGAACAGGGTGTGAGTTATTAATTTCGAGCAGGGTATGTTTGTCATAGGAGGAGTGTACCCCTGTGGGTGTAGCTTAGCAGCGGTATATCTAGGGCATGTGTTTGTTTACTTATCATCTGCGTTCAAGTTAAGGTTCATATCTGAGTGGTTGCACATGCGAAATATGTCAGTTGTGATTGTTATTCCAGTAGACTAGGGAGGTTGTGTATCGTCTTTTTCCTGTAGTTGATCCGCGAAGGAATCCCATATGTCGGCACCCTTGATTACCACCCCTATGTCGCGTAATGTATGTAAAACCTGTATTTCTGCGTTGACCCAACGCTGTACGTCAGTTATCCAGTGGCGGGAGTCTGGGGCGCTAGGGGCCAGATGTAGCAAAGGTTTTGCGAGTCGCAAACGGCGAAAAACGCCGTTTGCGACTCGCAAAAGCCACTTTGCTATGTTGAAATGCATTTTGCGAGTCGGATCCGACTCGCAAAATGCATTTCCGAATCGCAAATAGGAAGGGGTGTTCCCTTCCTATTTGCGATTCGCAATGGTATGCAATTCCATTTGTGACCGCGTATGCGGTCGCAAATGGAGTCGCAGTTACCATCCACTTGAAGTGGATGGTAACCCATTCGCAAACGGGAAGGGGTCCCCATGGGACCCCTTCCCCTTTGTGAATGGACCCCAAAACATTTTTTCAGGGCAGGGAGTGGTCCAAGGGACCACTCCCTGCCCTGAAAAAACCGAAACAAAAGGTTTCGGATTTTTTGAAATGCAGCTCGTTTTCCCTTAGGGAAAACGTGCTACATTTAAAAAAAAAAAAAAACTGCTTTATTTAAAAGCAGGTCGCTAACATGGAGGCCTGCTGACTACAGCAGGCCTCCATGTTAGCGAGTGCCTATACTCGCAATGGGGTCGCAAACTGCGACCCACCTCATAAATATTTATGAGGTGGGTCTTTGCGACCCCATTGCGAGTTGCAGAAGGTGTCTGAGACACCTTTCTGCATAGCAAATTGCGACTTGCAATTTGCGAGTCGCACGGACTCGCAAATTGCAAGTCGCAATTTGCTTTCTTCCTGCATCTGGCCCCTAGGTGACTTCCACTGCGTGGCGATGAGTCGTTTGAGGATAACAAATGCGAGATCTGCGCACTTATGTTTTTGTTTATCTTTGCTACGTCTGTGTCGGATACCTAATAGGCAGGACTCAGGGGTAGGTGCTAGGGGTATTCCCAGCCATGTCGCGGTTTGTTGTGTGATGTCTTGCCATACGCAGAGTAGTGGTGGGCAGTTCCAGGTCATGTGTAAGAAACCGGCTTCCGTATTGCCACATCTTGGGCAATCAGGACTGGCTTGGGGGTACATGCGGTGGATGCAGTGTGAAGTCAGGTATGTCTGATGTAGGTAGTTGAGCTGGGTGTATCTGAAACGGGCATTGTGCGATACCTCGCGCGTGGTTGTGAGAGCCATGGACCATGTTGGTGTTGTCAATTGTGTGTATATTGCTTTTTCCCATTTGTTCTTGGCTTGCAACTGTACTTCTTCTGGATTGGCCCGTAGTGTGTTGTGGATCCATGAGATTCGTGCTGGTGTGCCGGTGTCTAAGAGCAATTCGTGTATAATAGGTGATGACTGTGGTTCCCTGCTGCCGTGCCCCCATGCGTTATGTATTAAAGATTGCAGTGCGCCGTACATAATAAAACCGCCCTGTCCCAGAGCATACGTCGTCGCAAGCACTTCATAGGAGATGAATTGTCCCTCTGTGAATAATTCTCCCACTAACCGGAGACCTTTGGTGGCCCAGTCAGTAAGACACACACAGCCATGTAGTTTGTGTATACCTGGGATGGCGAGTAATGGGATCTTGGGCGGGTATGGTGGTTTTCCAGACCCCCTCTTCACGTAGCGCCGCCACACCCAATCAGCCACTTTTAACAGGATATTGCCATGACGCGGAAGGATCACACGCCCTATAAGCCATTCCAGTGTATTTAAGCCACCCAGTTGTATGCCCACAGTGTGGCTTTCAGAATGAGTGGGGTCTTGTAGCCAAATTAGGATCCCGTGCAGCTGAGCCGCTGCGTGGTAAAGTTTGAATTGTGGTACTCCCATCCCGCCTCTGTCCAGTGGTAGACAGATCTTAGCCAAGGCCACACGACTGCGTCCAGTGCTCCATATCCATTCTATCAATAGCTTGTTCAGCTGTGCGAAAAAAGTGCTGGGGAGCCATAATGGTAGGGCAGCGAAAAAATATAGTAGTCGAGGGAGTATAATCATTTTGATTAATGCCACTCAGCCCATAGGTGATAGTGGTAGTGCACACCAGAAAGGCAACAATCCTTTTATTGATCTAATAGTCCGGTCTAAGTTGCCCTCCTTAAGGTCAGATTCGTCATGATATATGTGCACACCTAGATATTTAAAAGTGCTATAAGTCCATTGTAAGTTATGCTCGGCGGATATGTGGGTCTGTGTGTCGGGTAGTCGGCGCATGGGGAATAGACATGATTTAGCCCAATTAACGCGCAAGCCGGATTTGTCTCCAAAATAATTCAATAATTGTAGCAGGTTTGACAGGGATTCCGAGTGGTTACGTAGGTATATTAATGCATTGTCTGCGTATAAGGAGACTATGCGGTGTGCCATGCCATCCGGTATGCCCCATCTTGTGGCTTCATTGTGCAATTTATCCGCAAGGGGTTCAATGGCTAGTGAAAATAAAAGTGGTGATAGGGGGCATCCCTGGCGTGTGCCTCTACCGATCTTGAATTTTTCCGAGGTGATGGTGCCCGTTTTAACTCGTGCTATGGGGTCTGAATATAGGATAGATATCCAGCATGTGAACGCTTTACCAAATCCCATTAACTGCAGAGATGCCATCAAGTATGGCCAACCCAGTGTGTCGAAAGCTTTTTCGACATCTAGTGAGACCGCCACTCTGGAGTAGTCTGTGTCAGGAGTTTCAGCTATCAAACGCAAAAGGTTCCTGATGTTAATAGAAGTGCTGCGTCCAGGTAGGAGATTATTGGGAGAAGTCGGTTTGACAATACCTTACCTAATATTTTACAGTCCGTGTTTAATAGTGACAGGGGTTGGTAAGAGCGTACGTCTAGTGGGTCACGACCCTTTTTATGGAGGACTACAATCGTTGCTTCACGTTGTGATTCTGAAAGACGACCTGTTTCATATGCCTCCTGTAACATAGTCAGATACGGAGTGAGCGTTTGTGATGAGAAAATCTGGTAGTACTCGATTGGTAGTCCGTCTCCCCCTGGGGCTTTATTGTGGGCTAGTTGTTGTAATGCTTGCTTTATTCGTCACTTTCTATGGGTTTGTCTAACTCTAGTGCTTGTGCAGTCGTTAGATGATTTACATGGGAGGTCCTGAAAAAATCTTTTAATTGTGTTGCGAGTGGGGGAGGTTCTGCCTGATATAACCTTGCATAATACTGCTTGAATGCGTCATTTATTTCTGATTGTGTATTCACAATCACAACAGTATCTGGGCGAATGGCGTTTATAGGAGTATGCTGCTGAGTCCCTTTCGCTAACCAGGCCAACATGCGGCTTGATCGATCACCCTCGGCGTGTAGTCGCGCCGTGTCGTGTCGATAGTCGAATTTTCGTAAACGGGTTTCAATGTCACCCCGTTGCTTTTTGAGGGTGATCGTGTTATTATTAGCAGTACTGTTTAAAGCCACTTCACATTCCGCCTTACGTAATTTCTCCTCGGTGTCATGTAGCTCTGAGAGTAAAGTGCGTCGAATACCTCCTGCAGCCCCGATACACATGCCCCTAATTACCACCTTGTGTCCGTCCCACTCGATTGCGCGTGTTGTGGCTGTTTGGTTATTGATTGTGAAGTAGGACGCTATGGTGTCAGCTAGTTGTTCCCGGAAGGGCGGGTCGCACAACAAGGTGGGTTGTAAGCGCCAAGTAGGGGTTCGTGATAGCTGAGTGCTCCATCTCAGTGTAACGATTAGGGGGCAGTGATCTGATAGGGTTTTGTCCAAATAATTGGCGCTGTGTATTAAGTGTGTTATCATGGCCGAGCATAATAGTAAATCAATCCGTGTGTGGAGGTTGTGTACCAGTGAATAAATGGAGTATTCTTTGTCAATGGGATGAAGAATTCTCCATGCATCATGTAGCCTCAGTTCTGTTATCCAGGACCTTAGCATCTCAGATACCCGCCTACTAGGGGCGCTTACCATTGGCGGGTGTGATCTGTCCATAGAGATGTCCATTACGCTGTTAAAATCTCCTCCCCAGATAATTGGTATGGACGGGTCTTGTGAGATCTGTGCAGATGTGGCCCTCAGGAATTCCCCTTGTCCCAAATTTGGGGCATATATACCAGCTATGGTTAATTGTCTACCATCCAGCTCTCCACTGAGGCAGACATATCTGCCATCTGTGTCTATATATGTGTTTTGGACCCCGTAAGGGACCCCTGCAGCGATCCAAATCAGTACTCCCTACGCATATTTTGATATTTTAGTGCCATAGAGAGTGCCCGGCCAGCTCTTATTAATTTCCTTTAATTCTTGTATGGTGGCATGGGTCTCCTGTAGTATAGCTATATGCACCTTGTGGCGTTTGAGATAGGCATGTACTCTGCGTCTTTTAGTAGGATTAGCCAGGCCCCTTACGTTCCAGGTTACAATATTGTATGTCATTGAAGCGTTTGGTGTACGCATCGCGAGCGGTGCGCGTTTTTAGGTAGAATTTGCCGCGTCCCCCCGCCCATCACCCCCCGCTCCCCCGATTCGGACCAACCCTCAAGTGTAGGGTGACTAGCACATACCTTGAGGAGCTAAGAGTGAGAGGAGTATGGAAGAAAGGAAGGAAAAGGAAGAAGTGTGAATAACCAGGCACAACAGGTGCAAGAGTGGCTTCGAGCTGATTCGTGTCCATACGGGAACCCATCTGGGTTAGGGGGCTGCTGTAGCATATGGCCCAAGGTGGCCGCTAGGACCGGCCTAGTCGGATGACGCCATCTCCCGTTCAGACACAACATGGTCTCTGGAGGGATTCCAATTTGCTTGGTGTGATACGAATTATGGCAGTGCATCTTCCACCCATAGGCAGGTTAAGGGGGAGATGATCGATTCCGGGATGTGAGGTCTGCCCAGGCGTTGACAGGGAGTGCCTGCGTAGGACGGAGAGTGCGCAGGCCGCGGCACATAGCGTTTATGTCTTACAGAGTAGGTTGATCGCTGCATTTATGTGTTATTTTTAAAGGTCGTCTGCGGTGCGCGGTGTGAACGCCGGCCCCAAGATCAGAGGGGATGCGGGTGGGCTCTGCAGGGTCCCCATTGTGTCCGTGGTGCAAGATTCGCGGTTGTGCTGTATTTGAATGTTCGAGAACCTATTGACGTCCTTTAGCGCTTGAGCTTGCCAGTCCGCTGCTTGTCTTTCAGTAGGACGTGATCCGGTTCTGGGTTTCGGCTTCCGTTGCTTACGCTTCTTTTGTGTTAGCCATTCCTTTTGCTCCGTGTGTTCATCTGTGGGGTCTGCTAAGCCCTTGGCGTAGATCCAAGTCCAAACATCTTCTGAGGACGGGAAGACGTGGGTTTTGTCGCCATCCACTACGCGTAGTCTAGCAGGGTACATGAGGGAGTATGAAAAGTTCTTGTCGCGTAGTACCTGTTTTGCTTTAGTGAAAGTGGCGCGTTTGCGTTGGACCTCCGCTGTATAGTCCGGGTAGGCCATGACTTTTACGTTTTCAATTTCAACGGGACCCAGCGCACGAAAGCCCTTTAGGATTTGATCTCTGTCACGGTAATTCAATAGCCTGGCTATTAATGGGCGAGGGGGGGGGCCCCTGGGCGTGCGGGTCCGCCCGGGATCCGGTGTGCCCGCTCCACCGTTAGGAAAGGGGAGGCCTCCTGTTTCAGTATGTGATCTCTTAGCCAGCACTCCAGAAATGACTCTGCGTTAGGGTGCTCGATTCGCACCGGGAATCCCAGCAATCTAATGTTATTACGGCGTGAGTGACCCTCCGCTTCCTCCGCTCGTCTTTGGAGCTGTATTATCTCAGATTCCTGTTGTTGTAATTGGGTTTTCATGACCTCAATATTTGGTTGAGATGTTTCTAGAGTTGATTCAACTGTGGTTACTCTGTCCGCTAGCTTCCGGTGTTCAGTGCGCAGTATAGTGACTTCCACTGTCATCGCATCTATTTTTCCTTCCAGGGATGTTTTAGTTTCTAATATCGCCTGCAGTACCTTGTCGATTTGTAAAGTGTGAGCAGCTAGCGTTTCAGTTACTTTGTGCAGTGGATCTGAGCCCTCCATTGGTAATGAGTCCCCGAGTCTGGCCTCTAATTGGCCCCTCTGCGGTTTCGGTTTCACCATCGTGGTGCCTCCCCTGAGCTCTCCTCGTATTACGTTGTGGTTTAGGTGGCCAGTTTATACAGTTCCGACATTTGTGTTGTGCCTTGATTTCGAGGTTTCGGGGGAGGGTCTTTATATACAATTAGGCCAGACTTGTCGTGTGCCCGTCGGTAGGCGAGTGGGAGTTCGATGCGCTCGGCAAGAGATATGTGCGGATATTTGCAGTTGACGATAGCGCGCTGCAGCGCACGCATCCATGCGTTTTATGTTAGGAAAGAATCGGCATTGCTCCCGGGCTTTACACAGAATTAAGAAATGTCATTGAACCTGATTTCGTTGGTGGGTGTGGTGGTTAACTCACAGATTACTTGATTTCTGGGCGCAGGGGCTCCCCAAGTCACTCTATCAAAAGGGCACAGCGTAGTTTGAGTTCCCCTCTGAACTCCGGTGTATGTTTCGTGTAAGGAATAGCTAGCTCTCCTCGTTTTTGCCTGGCCACATACCTCATCTCAGGCCCGATGGCCTAGTCGCACTCCCCAGCGGGGACAGGGGCCCCCTATCCCACACCGCCGGATCCCTCTTCAGCACGCAGGTGTTCGACGTAGTTGAGCAGCAGTTCCGAACAAAAAGTCTGGTCTTCGTCTGTCCCGCGCCGCGGCCCCTTCCTCATCCGTAGCTGGATCGCAATCAGGCCGCGCCGCCATGCGCACACCCAGCAATAGGGCCTTTTTTCCGCTCGGAGTCTTAAACCACCCGTAAGGTTGGGCACCTATAACATGCGCCTTCACTAGGGTCGGCACCTACGGGGGTGCACCCGCAGCGATCTGCCGTCTCTGCCCACCGTGGTGGCATCCCTCCGTACCTGCACGCAGGGATCAGCTGCTACGACCGCCTGACCGCTCGGCTCCGTGCTGGGTCCGCGTCCTCGTCTCCGTCCAGGCGCCGAACGAGCCGCTGCATCAGTCGGGTCAGATTTTCGGGGTCTCAGGATATTATTAAACATAAGGAATGCAGGTCCAGGGGTTTTCAACGCCTGGGGACAGAGGGATTGCAGGATAATTGTAGGCCGCGTACGGAGCTCTGATTCAAGTGACTGCACTCGCCGTCATCTTGGCCACGCCCCTAGCATCTCGGGTGATAATAACGCATTTTAGAAATGTTACTGCATAACTAGTCATTAGTGGCCTATAGGTCTCTGGATAACTTCAGATAATAAGTGACAGCGCATAAATCCAAACAATGTAGAACTCTGTAGTTGAGGCTGAAGGCCGTGAGAGTGTCTCACAATGACCATTGATGGATCAGAAAGCTGTTCTGAATATATGCTAGTGCAGAGGAAAGTGTTTAGAAGTGGAGAACAGGAGTGATTGAGACACTCTGAAAATGAATATTCATTCCTTCTAAAGACCTCTCAGTCCAATATTTTCACAACTGAAACATGTTTATTGTTGTATAACATGGGGCTCACACAGAGGCACCCAAATACTGGTAGTTGCTTTGATTTACTCCAGAAAAAGTGGCACTCAAAGTGTCACACATTTGACAGTAAAATGTCACTCATTACCCTACTGAAACTATAGCGAAATCTCACATGAGCATTCTGAAACCTTTGCAGCTTTGGTTGCAGGAACAAGTGGTTGGCACACAACTAAAAATCTGGTACCCATAAACTGAGGTCTCATGCATGTCCTACCTCAACCTGCAGGTCGATTCTACCTCTGTGGCGCCATATCTCACACATCTGTTGCTTCCAGCCCGCGCTATACTACTGCTCTGTAGGGCAGGGGCATCACTGCAGGAGGCGGTGCCCTATTCAGCTTAGAGCCAATGAATATTTGTGAAATATGAGGGCCCCTCGTCACGTTCTGTGGAGGAGGGTGGACATCATTTTGCGCTACACCGGTGCTGCAGGTATAGTTTCATATGCTAACTCCCCACCCCCCACCGCTGCTGGTTTGCTGGGATACCTGGAGTAGGTGCTATCCTGAGCCACATTAGCGTTTTTTCTGTACCTTTTCGAAGGTAAACCCCTGCAGCGAGGTCTGCTTCATAGCCTGTCGGAGACAGAGTCCTCCGTTGCTGTAACGTAAGACTTCGTGCATCACAGCATCGACGTAAGGAAGCCTCTCCCGGTCCTCGTAATGGATCACATGCGACTCTCCCAGGACAGTATCCAGTTCCTTCTGAACTTTTTCTGGGGAGAGAAATGTACAGGTTGTTAACAGGAAAAACATAAACATTTTGCTTTGGGGTTTCTGACTGTGTGGAGCTGTGCTGTTTAATATTGGCTACCTTCAGGATAAAGGAATTGGAGGTTTTCTAGTTCTGCAGCAAATGCGATAATATCTTGGGTCTTGATTCACAAGGGTAAACTTACACTTTTTATAAGTTTACAAATGTTTGCTGTTCACAAAGATCCTAACTTTTTCATGTGCACAGGCTCCAAAGTCATAAAGATACTACTTTGTAAATACCAAAAAGTTGTAAACTTAATCTGTAGAATTTGTGAATCGGGCCTTTAGTATGTGGCCTAGCCAGACGTTTATTAATTTGGGCTAGCGAATCAGCACTTTTAGGCCCAGATTTAAGAAAAGTGGCACCTCACATCGTAAATCGCCTCTTTTCTTCTGCCCCCTTTCGCCACCTAATGCCACCATGTGTGCACTGTATTTAGGATACTGCGCACCTTGGCCGTATTAGGAACAATAGCATCAACATTTTTGATGCTATTGTGCCACTTTCCTCCACTGGCATCAAAAATTCTAACTCTAGTGGAGAAAAATGCAAGAAGTCCCATCAATTCAAATGGGTGCGTCCTTTTAACGCCTGCTTCAGCAGGCGTTAAAAATGATGCCAAAAATGACGCAATGAAATCTTGTAGATTTAATTGCGCCATTTTAGCAGGCCTCCTTGCGCCGGAACGCCCACTTTGCATACATTTTGAATGGCGCATGCATAATGTGGCACAAAGGGTTGAAAAGTGCCAAAATGCATGCATTGAGCCACTTTGTAGATATGGTGCATCGTTTTTGGAATTCTAACACCACATTAGCGTCAGAAGAATTACGTTAATGTGGCATTAGATGGTGCAAGGCCATCCTTAAATTTGTGCCTTATAGTGCTATGTGTGCTTTCTCCACTTCTGTTCTTCTTTCTGTCTACGGTCTAGTAGTGCTTGTGACAGATGATGGACGCAAGAGCTGGAACCTTAAATTAGAACTTTATGATGCCTACACAAAGTGATATATTCTAAAATGCATTTTGGGGTACACAAGTGGTACTACTGGAGTAGTTTTTTACATATTCTTGCAGTGGCTTTGTGAGTTAGCCCATAAACAGCTGAAATATGAGTAAAAGGGGAATATTCAGGTAATATTCACATACAATTAGCATTAAGATTGTGCTGTATTTGCACGTTTAGTAATGATTCACAAAGGTATGTAACAGTTTGCTTGAATTATTTCATGCTGATGCTGTATTGTTTTTCAAAGTTAGTATGGCCCTCATTATGACATTGGCGGTAAGTACCGCTTACTACCGTGCTGACTGCCGCCAACATACCGCTGCTGCACGGATTACCACTACCCATTTTATGACACACACATAGCAATCCGTCACTATACAGCCACACACACAAGTCCGCCAGCCCAAAGGTCAGTGATAAACTGGCGGTATCCAAACCCACACCGTTACGCCAACAGAACTACGCCCACAACATTATGACCCACTAATCACCGCAGCGGACATTCAATGGCGGTAAACCATTGGCGCTACACACCGCTGCGCTCAAAATACACACACACATACAAAACAACACTACATTGGACAATTCAAATAACACACACCTGACACCCATACACACACCACACCCACACCACTATAAAACACACTCCCACATTACCCACAATCCTTTATGACTACAAACAAGTGCCACAAGAGCAAGACCACAGACAAGGCCACACACCACCATCACCTATACACCATCCACGCACCTTACATCATACACCCCAACACATCACCCTACACACCCTCACCCACACCACTCACACTACACCCATGGCACCACAACAACACCCCAGGTTCTCAGAGGAGGAGCTAAGGGTCATGGTGGAGGAAATCATCCTGGTAGAGCCACAGCTATTCGGATCACAGGTGCAGCAGACATCCATTGCTAGGAAGATGGATCTAAGATGGAGAATCGCGGAGAAGGTCAACGCCATGGGACAGCACCTTAGAACAAGGGATGACATCAGGAAGAGGTGGAACGACCTTCAGGGAAAGGTGCGTTCCATGGCAGAAAGACACCAAATAGCTGTAAAGAGGACTGGCGGTGGACCCCCACCTCCTCCCCCACAACTAACAACATGGGAGGAGCAAGTCTTGGCAATCATGCATCCTGAGGGCCTGGCAGGAGTAGAAGGAGGACTGGACTCTGGTAAGTCAAATCTCTATTACTATCACCCCCCCACCTGCATGCCATCACATACCCCCACCCCTACCCTCAATCCCATCAACCCACCACCTCCCACACACCCCACCATCACAACCCACCCCTCCCAATACCAAGCCCTGCATGCTCTTCCAATGCATTAACCCCCATCACAGACCTGCATGGACACCCATCACTAAAGCATGCACACTAGAGGGAAACCGCAAGGCCACCAAATAACTACTCACACAAGACAAAGCTGCCAGGGCAATAACAACCATAGAGGGCAGCACACTCAAGATGTCACACGCAGAAACAATAAGACTGCATTTACATCCCCACAGGTCCCCCAGCCAACGTCACCGGAGAGGAGGTGCCAGCAACATCCAGTGCCCCCGCGAAGAGGCCCACACTGATGACAGCAGCTCTGGACGCCTGGATCGGGATGACCAACCTGGCCCATCATGGATCTCCGGACAGTTGGTTACCCAGGCACAGTCCCATACCACCACAGAGCCTCCCCCCTCAGGAAACACCAGCACAGTACCCACCCAGCGGGCCCATACCTCTTTCCCCAGGACACGTCAATCAGCAGTGTGTCCACCACTACAGGGACCCCAGGCCAGCCCACAAACACTGGAAGATCCGGGACCTGGGGTCAGTGGCAGTGGGCACACGGTTCAGGGGACAGAGACACAGGACAAAAGGGAAGCTGGGAGGACTGCTGTGCGACAGGGGGAGGACAGGTCCAGGGAACCGACTCTCCACGAGGCACTCACCAAGATCCTGGGAGCATACCACCATAACCAGGACATGATGGGCCAAATACTGGACAAGATGCAGGAGAACCAGAAGCTGCAGGAGGGACAGTACCTGGGGATCAGGGAGGACTTGAAGTCCATTAACACCACCCTGATCTCCATTGCAGGGGTGCCAGCAATTGCCCCAATAATATTGGGGATATGTCCCATTGCATAGAAATCAGTTTTCACTGTGGCCAATTCCTCCACCTGGGGGAAAATGATGTAGCTGCACATGTGTTTAATCAGAGCAGACAACACTCTGGTCAGCACTATTGAGAACATTGGCTGTGACATTCCTGCTGCCAAGTCCACTGTCACTTAAAAGGAGCCAGTTGCTAGGAAATGGAGCACAGATAGGAGTTGCGCAAGAGGGGGGGAACGCGGTGGGGTGACGGAGAGCAGATATCAGGTCAGGCTCCAATTGGGCACACAGATCTGTGATTGTGGCCCTGTCCAGTCTATAGGTGAGGATAATGTGCCTGTCCTCCATTGTTGCCAAGTCCACCAGGGGCCTGTACACGGGGGATGTCTCCATCTCCTATTCATCCGCAGCGATTGCAATCTAGGGCGCAAAACGGTGAGCAGCTGGTCAGTATCCCATATTTCCAAACACTACACTTCATTGCATGTTGTGACTGTAACAGTATATTGTTGGATAGGCGCAAATGGTGCTTATGTGTACTGTGACGCAGCTGGTGCCATGGCCTGCCCCCCCCCCCGAAATGGCATCCGCCTGTCCTGTTAGGAGGGACATGTGGAAATGAGGTAATTCCGCTGACGTCATGCGCCGTTGCGGAAGGCGGTTGAGAACCGCCGTGCAGCTCCTCATTGGTTACCATTGGGCCCTATGGGTTACAGTAGCCAATGGTGATGTACGCTGGCGGTAACGGTACGCACTGCCGTGGACGTGACTGCCATTTTCTATCTGTTCACTCACTTGCTTCCTGACCTTCAACAGGAGAGGACCTACACGGCATGTGCTACTGTGACCTGTGTCTGGAACCGACCATGGCTCGTGTCACTGGGGAAAGGGCCCCTTCCTTCACCGCGACGGAGTTGGAGAGACTGGTGGATGGAGTCCTACCCCAGTACCAAATGCTGTATGGGCCTCCAGACCAACAGGTGAGTGGACGGTGAGCACAATGCATGGGGCATGAATGCATGGAGTGGTGTGTGTGAAGGGCTCATGTGGGGGGGTTGGTGGAAGGGCCCTGGGCAGCGTGCTGCATGAATGTATGGTGTGCCATGTCTGTGCTAAAGGGGATGTGAGGGCTATGGTGGGCCATGAGTTTAACAGGCAGGAAGGTCTGACTGATACCTTTTCCTTTGTGTGTTCCTCTGCAGGTCAGTGGCCATCAGAAAAAGGGTATATGGCGTGCCATCGCCAAGGACGTGCAGACCCTTGGGTCTACGGCAGGTGGAGCACCCACTGTCGGAAAGGGTGGGAGGGCCTGAGACACTGGGCACGAAAGACCGCGGAGGCCCAGTTGGGGATGGCCTCCCAACAAGGAAGGGGTGCCCTTTAAACCCTGACACCCCGGATGGCCCGCATACTGGCGGTGGCCTATCGGGAGCTGGATGGGCGCTTGGGGGCATCACAGCAGGCACAAGGGGGTGAGTACAGTGCCACAATATACTACTTGCGCGTGGTGGGGTGGTATCTGGGTGGGGGATGTGGGCCTGTGGGTGCCCCTAGGCCAGGCCAGACATTGCAGGGTAGGTCCCATGTTGGGCAGGGTCTGATGTAAACTTCCTCCAACCAAGCTAGTACGCATCCACTACTGGGCAGGGGTCTGTGGGTCTCTGGTGTGCTGCAATTGGCGTTAGGTGTCCCTGTCCATGGGCTGGTGACTAGCATTGTGACTGTTAGTGCATTGCCTAGTGCGTAGGCCTGTGTGTGTGTGTGTTGTGTACGCCAATGGTGGTGTTGTTGCCGCCATTGACCAAGTGTATCCTTTGTCTCTCCCCCCCTTTTTGTTTTGTCTCCCTGTCCTTATGTGCCTTAGCATCATCTGGCGGAGGATCAGAGGCACCAGCGACGGAAAGAGCTGCATCCCACAGGGCCCAGGAGGCCGAATCCTCCGACGGTGAGGGCACCAGTGGGATGGAGGGTGAGGGGAGCACCACGGCAGAGACTGGAGGGGAGAGTTCGGACAGTGATACCTTCTCCGATGGAAGCTCCCTGGTGATGGCAGACACCTCTGTGCCCACCCCAACTACAGGTACTGCTGCCACCTCCCGTACCACCACCGCCCTCCGAGCAGCCCATCAGCGTGTTTCCCGTGCCCACTCACCCAGGAGGGTGGGCATCTCCTTCGCCCCAGGCACCTCAGGCCCTGTCCCAGTTAGCCCTGCTGCCCTGAGTGAGGAGGCTGCTGACCTCCTGCGATCCATCTCTGTTGGGCAGTCAACCATTGTGAATGCCATCCAGGGGCTGGCAGCCCATTTGCAACAGGCAATTGATGGAAGCCATTGTCCCTGTTTCTAGCCTCCCCCCTCCAACTTCCTCTACCCAATCCCATTCCCCTCAACCCCAACCTATCCCAAGCACACAGGCAGACCAGCATGCACCCAGGACAACACACAGGAGTGTGCAAACACAAGCACCACACATCATCCCACAAGCACTCACACAAACACCATCCAGATGCAGACATACCAACATCCACTGCCTCCTCGGTTTCCCCTCCTCCTCCTCGTCCATCTCCCTCCCAGTAGCGCCTACACTCACACCTGCATGCACTACATCCTCATCCACTACCACCATCATGCCTATCACTACATGCCCCTCACTGGAAGTCACCACCCCCACATCCATGCATACGTACCCTGTGTCCTCTCCCACTGGGTATGTGCCCCCTCCTCCCAAAGTACACAAATGCAAGCACTCAGACACTCAACAGCCATCCTCCTCGCAACAGCATCCAGCCCATGCACCTGCACGCAAAATCAGCAGGCAGACACCTCCTACAACCATTTCCTCTTCCTCCACTCCCAAACCTTCACCCTCTTCCCACCCCAATGTCCCTAAGAAGCTTTTCCTCTCCACCGTTGACCTCTTCCCTACCACTCCCCCCCCGTCCTTCATGTCAGGCCCAGGTGGTCAGAACCCAGGTGAGCTCCTCAGCCACCCAGTCCACGGCCACAGTAGTGTCGACAGCTACTGCAGGTGGGAGGAGAGGATCCCGGGCACCAGGCAGCCACACTGAAAGGGTGCCTACACCAGGTGCATCAAGGAAGGGCAAGGAGGCACCTCCAGCTGCATCTAGGAAGGGCAAGGAGGCACCACCAGCTGCATCTAGGAAGGCCACGGAGGCACCCACAGCTGCTACAGGGAAGGGCAAGGAGGCACCCCCAGCTGCTATAGGGGAGGCCAAGGGGCCTGCACCAGCAGGCAGGAAGGACAGGAGGCATGGTGCTGGGACTCATTCGGAGCCCCCACCACCAACTATGCTGGTTCAGCCGTCCGAGGCTGCAAGGGAAGGGCTGGAGCCTCCCTCCACCACTGGCAGCACCGCCACCAGCACAGCCGCGAGCAGCAGCACCCCCAGTGGACAGCCGTCTGAGGCTGCAGGGGAAGGGCTGGAGCCTCCCCCCCACCACTGGCAGCACCGCCACCAGCACCGCCGCCAGCAGCAGCAGCCCCAGTGGGAAGCCATCCGAGGCTGCAGGGGAAGTGTTGGAGCCTCCCCTCACCACTGCCAGCCCCCAACCAGCACCGCCACTGCCACCACTGAGCAGCCATTACCGCCGGCGGGCAGTGTGTAGTCCTGCATCCATGGGCTGTTGTGCGGCCTGGGCCCTGCAAATCCTGTGGGTCTGCCACCCAGGTGAGAGACTGTGACCTTGAACTCCCCAAGATCTGCATCACAGGGCATGTTGCCCCTCCAGAACCAGTGGGGAAGCCATCCACTCACCCCGTCCTTCCCAGGATGAAGCACACTGGGCACAATGCCCTCTCCAGAACCAGTGGCAGAAGCCATCCTCTCACCCCATCCTTCCCAGGATGAAGCACACTGGGCATAATGCCCCCTCCAGAACCAGTGGAAGAAGCCATCCACTCACCCCATCCTTCCCAGGATGAAGCACACTGGGCACAATGCCCCCTCCAGAACCAGTGAGAGTAGCCACCCACTAGAGAGACTGTGGCATTGCACTCCCCAGGACCAAGCAGTGGGCAGACCACTCACTTGAGACACTGTGGCCTTGCACTCCCCAGGACCAAGCAGTGGGCATGTAGCCCCATCCAGGACCAGTGGCATTGCACCATCTTCCGGCTGAGGTGCCCCCCCCATTCCCTGTCCCCCTGTGGTGCCTGTGTATTTTTGACCTGATGCCCCTGCAGTGTTCTCTTCGTTTTGTTGCAGGAGTGAGGTGGGGCCTTGGCCTATGTGTTGTGGCCCTGTGGCCCACGAACATTGAGGACTGGGCAGTGTCCCTACATTTGTAAGTATGTATATACGTTTGGATTTTGATGCACTTATTCATAGTATTATATTGTATTACACTCACTTACTTCAAATCATTTTGTCCTTGCATTATTCCTGAGGGGTACGGGGTGAATAAATAATGTTACTGCATCTGGTTGTGTGTATGGTGTTGGGGGTGGGGGTGTTGCATATTGCGTGTGTGTGTGTCACTCTCTTTTTCCTCCCCCCTCCCTTGTGTGCTAGGCAGCAGTACTCACTGTGGTCGTCTTCGCAGGCGTTGATGTTCATAATGCAGCAGAAGGTAGACGAGAATGGGGAATATGTGGAGCTCGGGCTCCATGGCGTTGTGGTTGTTCCCTGGGTCTCCACAGGTAAGTCCTTTGATCTGTTTCCGCCAGGCTTTTGATGTCGTTGATACCGCCCCAGAAAAGGTGGCGGATAGGCCAGTCATAATAGTGTGGGGGTACATTGTCTTCCGCCTAGCTGTTGCCGGTGACCGCTGTGATGGTTGTTGATTCTGCCGTGGCGGTTGGTAAGTTAAAGTGGCTGTCTGTCTGAGCGGTTTCTGTCGTAGTCATAATTCCATTTTTGTGACCGCCGGCCTGTTGGCGGTATTACCGCCGCTTTATCACTGACGCCAGGGTTGTAATGAGGGCCTATATGTTTTATCGATTGGAAGATTAGTGCAGTGTGTCATGTAAACCTTTACACCTTACACAGGGCACCAGTCAGTGGTGATGATGATAGGACCTGGACAGGAACACCATCATGTTGAAGGCATAGCAGCTGCCAGGCATTGATCATGGCACTGACATAGCCCCACCCTAGATAGCTAATGGATTGTGGCGGCTGCTGTCAGTGAAAATAAGAGGTGGTTGTGGGAAGTTCGGTCCCTATGGCACAGATATGGGGCTCATGTCATGGCCTCTTGGGATCGCAACCTGGTAAAATGACCTTGGAATGTAGGCCAAGTCTTAGGCTGGAGAGCTCAGACAGAAACATATTTATGCCAGTTGTTCAGGGGAGGCTCCTCCGCTAAGGTGGAGGAGCGTCACCCCACGGGATTGTGGGAAAGGCAAAATAAAATGATAACTCAATGTTATTATCATTTTATTTTTCTTGGGAGTAAGGGGTGAGGTGGGGCTGAGCTGGAGGGAGGGGGCCAGAGGAGGGTTGTAGGAGGGTTTTTACAGCACAAAGGGCCTGATTTATACTTTTTTAGCGCCACATTTGCGTAATTTTTTTATGCAAAAGCGGCGCAAACGTACAAAATATTATTGAATTTTGTATGTTTGTGCCGCTTTTGTGTCAAAAAATGACGCAAATGTGGCGCTAAAAAAGCAAAAATCAGGCCCTAAGTGTTCATGTCCGTTTGGTTGGCCATGTCGGACCAGCCAAACAGACATGCGCACTTTGCATGTTATCTACCTGGTTGTATTGCACAGCTGGGTGGAGAACATGCACAGGCTCCCACTCCCAGTCTGAAAGGCGAAGCAGGCCGCTCAGACCATTCAAAATGCTGCTGTCATGTGTCGTGATTGTCTGGAACCCTGTGTGCAGCTGGAAGAGGATGAGGGCAGAGGGGAGACAAACGTGTCTCCCCCGAAGGTAAGTTGTTTTTTTTAACCTTTTTATTTTCTTTCACCACCCTGCCCTCCCACCACCATTGAGTGGCAGCCACCACTGCAGTTGTCTATAATCAACCACTAGATATTTGTGATGGTGCACAACACCTGAATTGCTCTAGTTACACATTAGTTCTCACCTTAACAGTCAACAAACTACTACCTACTATTGCTTGCTTCTCCTCTGCACAGTGAGGAGCACAGAAAGGATGCTGGCTGGGGAGCAGCATGAGGATGAGAGTGCCTGTGGGTGTCATCCTGTTGTGGTGAATCTGAGAATCAAATGCCAACGAGTCATATTCACGATTTCATATCACAAATGGGGAGTGCGGTTCCCGCTTGGCGGGCGGCGACCTAAAAAATCAAACATCCTCAAAAATTTAATTAATTGGATGAGATTCTTTCTGTAACTGAGTTCATCTAAGGCAGAGTTTCTTTAAAGAAAGTCTTGATCACAAACCTATTTCACACTCCTGAACTTGTTTCAGTGGCCATGCTAATGTTCTCTGAGTGATGTTAGTCTACAAATCTGCTGTGTTCCTTTCCAGCTCCCTTTTATAGTCAGGGTGGTGAAAAGGCTAACATGGGCAGTCACGTGTCAGGTGGATCTCATACCAATGGTTCCTCATTACTCAGAATTCCACAAAATCACTGTGCAAACTACTTGCAGGAAGTGAATGAATGACGAGGAAGTTAGTGCAATGTAACTCTTAAGGAAAGAGCTATGCTAAAGTGAAAGAGGGCACTGTGTCATTAAGGGTTACTAGTCTTTCAGTGTCCCATCATTCCCTCTGAGTACCAGTTACTTTAGTCACCACCCACCCAGTTTTTCTCAGTTCTGCCTGCTTGGTAACAGCTTGAGGTGAAGTTTTGGCATTTTTTGGCATTTGTGGCATTTTTTGTTCTTCTCGTTTGGGTAGAAGTCAAGCCCAGAAGTCTTCTGGCAAAATGAATTGCTTATGACCCATTTGTAGGTCTCTTTGATGGTTCTGGTAAAAAAATCTGCTTGACAATCCTGCATATGGACTGCTATAATTTTGATCTTTCAGGCTCTTAGCCATCTCCAGATTGTTAGAGCCTTTAGGGAGAAGGCTCTGGATCTAGTCCCTTCCTGTTTGTTCATGTAATGTATGGGTATTGTGTTATCTTTCTGGGGAAGCATTGAGAACATCTTGAAGGATGGAAGGAAGACCTTCAGGACTTAGGTGGACCAATCTCAACTCCACACAGATTGTCGTGATATGTCTGTTCCTTCGAAGACAAAGGGGGGTCACTATGACCCTGGCGGTCCTGCCACACCGGCAGTGGCAGCCAGACCACCATCAGTAATGCGGTGCAGGACTGGCAAATTATGACCATTGCAGATGCAGCCAGTTCATCGCCTGTTCCGCCAAGGGGGTGGGACCGCCTGGCTGAAGGTTGACCACCTTCGGCCTGGCAGTCCACCTAACACTGCCCATTGTATAATGAGTATCCTTACTGCCAGGGATTCTGTGGCGGCAGCCCCGCAACAAAATCACTGGCGGTAAGGATACTGGCAACAGGAGTACTAATTCTTATCTTCATTACAGGACTCCTCAACCCCTCCCTCCCTGTAGGAGCTCCCCCCACCCCTGACCCCATCAGGAGCCCCCACTCCTCCAAGCAGCAATGCCCCCTCCCCCAATCCATGTACTGACCCCCCCTTCCCCTGATTGCCATACTGAACCCCCCGATCCCCCGACTGGCCCCCTGATCCACGCACGCATGCACACACCACACATACATATATACATGCACACATCCACGCTCACTCAAACAGTGTTTGTTGATGCCCTGATCACCCTTGATGTTGAGGCTTTATACACCAACATCCCACAAGCAGCCACACTGGATGTAGTTGAGTCAGCTCTTACATCTACCAACCTAGAATCAACGACACCTGTTCACTTTATCATGCACTGTGCCAGTTTGGCCCTGACTAGGAATTTTTTCCAGTTCGAGGATAAACTCTTCCACCAGATTCATGGCACCTCGATGGGCAGTACATTCGCCCCTAGCTTAGCATGCTTGTACATGTACAATTTTGAAAAACGCTTTATCTTGCCAGAGTCTAATCCATTCTTCACAAATATTCAGCTATGGCGTCGCTACATTGACGACATCCTTGTCATTTGGCACGGACCTTTAGCCTTGGTAGACTCTTTTTCTACATGGATAAACAATCTGGATCCTTTCCTCAAATTTACCTCCTCTGTCTCTACCACTGAGGTCCCTTTTTTAGATCTGCTAATCAGCATTGAGGAAGGTCGATTAGAGACCCGCACTTTTCAAAAAGCTACAGATCGGAATAGCCTACTATTATATGATAGTCACCATCCTAAGGCACTCAGACAAAACTTACCATTTGGACAATTCCTACGCCTTCGACGGAACTGCAGCAATTTACGACTATACAACACCCAAGCTGCTGATCTACAGATCAAACTACATGACCGTCATTACCCAGAGAGAGTTATCAATACAGCTTACAAACGAGCTAAGTACAGTGATAGAGAATCATTGTTACAACTAACTCCAAAACCCACAGACCATAAACTCACCTGTGTATCAACGTTCACCCCCTTCTCAAATACGGTGAAGAAGATAATCAATAAGAGATGGTCAGTCCTCTGCAGTGGTGGTGAAGACATTCCCAAACCTGTGTTTGCGTTTAAGAGGACCACCAACATTAAAGACATGTTGGTACATACTCGACCAAAACCTACCATCACCCCTCCTAGACAGAGGACTTTATGGGACCTTCCCCCAGTCGTGGGCCATTTTCCGTGTGGAAATTGCAACATCTGTTCACTCACCAAACGTACAGACACTCTAGACCTTGAACCCTTCCTCACTTGGCAATTGAGGAAACACACTAACTGCAACACTCGGAATTGTGTGTATTTGATTACTTGCCCGTGTGAGCTACGATACGTAGGGATGACTACACGACCTGTGAAAATCAGGATAAATGAACATCGGAGTAATATCCGATGTGGACGCGCCACTACCAAACTCAGCATCCATTTCATTGAACTTAAACATACACCAGATGACATGTGGTGGGTGGTGCTACAGACTTGTAACTCGACAGGCACACATTCACTTTTTGAATTGGAACAACGCTGGGTGTATCGTTTGAATACCCACCGTCAGGGACTCAATGATGACATCCCTTGGTTCCACCTATCCAAATAGACAGTATGTTCATGCTGACTACGTGACCCCCCTATATATACCCTTTTTTGTTTGGATAGATTCCCTATGACGACACCTTTCATGTCAGTCTTCAACTTTGTCACCCCCGTTTTTCACCATACGATGTACAAAATTATCAGACTGTGTGATTTGATGAATGCCACGATCGATATCATTGGCATTTCTAAATGACCTGTCCTATATCTGGTCAATCACTGCAGACTAGGCTCACTATTTGTGGCCATTTACCATTTTAAGATGGCCGACACGAACGAGGGGTTCTCACCACCTCGTTTTTATAGTCCATCGTCTATTTTTAGATATGGTTGCAACTCACTAAGAGGTTGCTAGGATACCGATTCCCCTAATTAAGACACACGCGCCTATCACGCGTTATATTTAAACTCGCCGGTCCCTGGGCTACGATCACATCCGGGACCGCGAACCCCAGGGTAGGTGTTACGGAGGACCTCGGCTACTTGAAAAGTAAGTGCCCTGACCCAGCCTCTCTTGATAGATTCTTTCGAGTGTCTTTGAAGACGTACTCAATCTTGATAGACGGTGCCTGTATCCACAAGTCTATGGGACGTTTTCTTTCTGGGCGAGTGATATAAAAAAGAGCAATTTGTTTTCCTCGTACCCGGTTCTGTTATGTACTCTATTTTTGGCCAAATGAGACGCCTTACTTTCAAGAGGTGAATTTCAGAATGTGTATACCATTCTTAGATGTATCGGTGCCGTAACTTCATTTTCCTCGCATGGGCGAATTACTTTGTGATGTGTGCCACATCGCATTACCTATTAGAGTAAACGATCATTTTTTTCTACCTAAATATGGTTGTACTGAACACCCTACCTCATATTCGTTTCTAAGGGTGACGTACCAGTAATAAACTATGCATTATCTTTTTCTGCTGTGTGGATATTGTTATTTGTGTGTGTTTATGAGATACTTACACACAGTTGTGAAGTATTACTTTTGAATTTTGTTTCCACGCTATGGTTTACTGATACCCAGCTACTTTGCGGAATATCCTTAGACTAATGTTGGACTATAACATGTGGTCCCCCATTCGGTATATGTTTTCTTATCAATCAGATTTTCGGTAAGCCAGGCAAGAGGCCAGCGTGATCCCATGGAACCGGTTCTTTCAGTAAAGAGGGTAAGCCTCCCTATGTGTTATTAGCATGGCTTGCTTTGCACCCACCTGGTCACTGAGTGTTGCACAGTTTGTCACAATTTGTTTTCTTCATCACAAATCTATCACTCTCTAGTACTGATGGAGTGATTTTTTACAGAGCTAATTTGAGCCCTTTTTTTTCCCCTGATTTAGGGTGACTAGTAGGAAAGAGAAGCCAGTCCGGTTTGACCTCAGTAAGTGACTGATGACGCCTGGACTGTGTATGATAGTCAGCAGGAGTATAGGTATATTGATATTTTGAGAGTGATTTCTTGATTTAGTAGGTCCTGAAGAAGCGTCACTGGATCCTGTGGGACCATCATAGACGCGAAACATGTCGACCGCATACTAATGAGGAGTGGATTATTTCCACCATCCTCTTTTCTTAAATGTTTTGTGTGAGTGTCCGAGCATTACCTCTGTTTCCACTCCCTACATTTTTTTAATCTTGACCATCTCCCAATAGCAAGCAATAAATCATTGAGTGAGGGATTTGAGCCAATTTTATCCTTATCTTTCTCTCTCTTGTGGATTTGTTCTTTTCTCAGATCCATATTAGGTCCCACGGCATCATCGAATATATAAAAAGATCTCCGGCAAAGAGCCCCCCTTCGGGGGGTGCCCGTCAGACATTGCAGCGCCGGTCTGACGAGGAGCTGTCCGATGATGAAGCATGACACCAACAAAGGTGTGTGAGGACCATTGCTCCTGAATTTCAGGACTCCTTTTCTTTCCTCTTATTCGGAACAGTGTACCACTTTATATTTGCATATTATTGGGAGAACGTACACTGGACCGCCCAATTCTCCTTTTCCCCCCCCTTGTGTTTTGAAGCCTCTAGAAGATACCACTGACTGAGATTGCACTGCCTGCAGTGATAGATTTAGTTGCATTTCATTTTCCTGAAAACTAGTCTCAGTAATCCTGTAGGCATTGTTGCACAGGTTTCATTCTCAGAAGTAAATTTGGTTCTAGGAAGATGCAGGACACCATTGACCCTAGTAGAGGGGATATTTGAGTCACTGTTGGATGGACTGTTTTCTACAGATTACAGCATTTCATATGGATAGATGATTCTGTATCCTCTACAGGAAACACTTTTGTTTTCCCTGTGTCCAAAACTGCTCTCAGATTGTGTAGTGGTTGCACTGGGATGGAATTACATTTTTAGTGACTGACGTGCAGGCCCAATAAATTGAGAATAGCAATCATAATATGATTACAATAACACTTCAAAATTAGCCAATCAACTAGGGAGGGGAAAACAAAGATATTCCACTCCCTGAGATGTGCTGCAATGACAGCCTTCCAATTTGAAAAGATGCTGGGTGCAGACGTTAGGCCAAAAGAAAAAACCTTGTACTGCTAATAGTCACTGCCCATTCAAATGCCAGGATATGTCAATCGCTTTTGGCTATTAGATTATGAAAATAAGCATCTTGAAGTCAACGACCATTGTCCCTGATGGAGTTGGGGGAGTCGACATCAACATTTTCTTCTTGCAAATCCACGTGTCCCGAACTTTTAGATCTAGAATGGGTCTGAATTTGTGCATCCATCCCTTTTTCTTCCCCAGAAAGTAGCACATGTACATTTTCTTTCTGAGGAGTAGGCACTTTCCTTGCCACCTGTTTTCACATGAGAATGGAAATCTCTTGCTGAAGTTGTTCTTGATGTAAAGGGGAGGACTCCTTTGGTGGAATTTCTGTTGGAGGGTGTCCGACCCTTCAACAGTATCCATTTTGCTCAAGGTTCGGAACCACTTTGTCGCTGGTTATATATTTTTGCTCTTCTGTGAAATGATATGCTCCCCCCTACCATAGTGGGTAACCGAAGTGGAAAGTCACTGCTTGCTACCAGTGGTGGGTTTAGTGGCTGGGTCAGATTGTTGATGACCTGCTTTCTCTCAGGATTGGTGACTCTGCTGATGTCGCCTCAGATGTTGCTTTTGCCCTTGAGGCAACGGAATGGTATGAACCCTCTAAGGGTAACAGCATCAGTTATATGGTATTTAGGAGTGTTTCCTTTAATCCTTTTTCTTCTCCAAACCAATTGCTGCAGAGTGTCCAATTAGGGTTATACTCCTTTTGATGCTCTAAGCCAACTGCATGCAGAGTGTCAAATTACATTTTCATCCCAGACATTTAGCCATAAGTATGAGAACCAAACAATGTATTCTCCAAACACGGTTCAAGATCTTGTGATGTGCCATAGGTATGAGACCTGTGAGTCTCAGGCAGGAATAATGGTGTAATGCCAAGCTATGCCTGTATCCATGAGGTTCGATAAGTATACATCCACCTCAGCACCTATAACTTATAACTTGAGAGGATACCATGATACCCTAATTTCTCAGAAGTCTTCATGACAGACTCTTGGAAGGTGTTCTTTAACTGTTATAGTGAATCCTAGAGTAGCCTTTCTAAAAGTTCTGTAGTAGAAGCAGGGGTGCCCCACATATTCTTCCCACAGAATCCCACTTCTTACTGTCTTAATCAAAGGACACAAAGGATCAGTGGCATTATATTTGCACGCAGCTGACACAATGATGAAATGAGGAGGGTCCTTGTAAAGACACAGTGAATCTATGTTTTCTTTTGTAGACAGGGCTGCCTTGATTGAACAGGAGTTATTAAAAGGTCTATGGCAGGTTGAATGAGTCTTGGAACCACTGATAGTGTAGGCCTTGAGAGGGAATATTTTGTGCAACCTCTCGAAAATGCCAGATGTGGTGAATGTCACAGTTGGAAGAGGCATATTCAGCTTGTTTGTTTCTTTATATGGACTTATTGAAAAGTATTAATATCTTCAATAGAAGATATCTTCACTGGAGGAAAGTCCTGTGCATGTAGGAGAGCATTTCCCTGTAAATAATGAATAAGAAGTCATTGGCAAACGCATTTTGGATGTGGTATCCTGTCTGCGTTGTAAGTGAAATGCCTTGGCCATTTTCATCTTGTTCGATTTGGATGGCAGTGAAAACTCAACCTTGTCATAGGCCTGTGGCAAGGCCTGCAATGTTGGGACGGAGACATGGAATGATTTGCTGGCAGTCCAGCAGGTGTAGATTGGGGATCTTGATGAATCCTTTGTGGAGCTCTTGGTGGAGAAAGCTCTAGAGGGATTACCAGTGGTGCAGCAGCAGGTGTCAAAGATGATTGAGATGGTGGAAGCAGAGGAGGAAGTGGCAGAGATATTGTTAGTGGCAGAGAAGGTGAGTTCACTATAAGGACTGTAGAAGGTGGTCTAGATGGTAAGTATGCTCTGCAGTGCTCAGGGTCTGACACTGAAGGAAGCCTTCGAGCCTTCACCCTCCTAAACCATGACACAGTCTTCTCCATTGCAAAGAAAATTGCCTTGCCATCGAATAATTTCTCAGCATTGATAATCCGCTTGATGTTCAGAGTTTCTTTCTCTTTGATAGCTAATGTGTCCTTGATTTTAATTCAGCACTTAATGGTGAGCATGTTGAAAATGTACTTCTTCTGGACGTTGATGTCCTAGACTTTAAATGGGGATGTTGTTTCTCACCATGTCCTCTCCTTTTGCATCCTCCCTGCGAGAGTTGTCAGTGAGTGAAACAGGAACACTATAAGAGGGGGCTGCCACTCCTCGCTTGACATATCTTCCTCCAGAAAGAGTTTTCTGCTGCTTTCACCTTTTTTTCCTGGCTATGCAGATGAATCACCTCATGCTGTCTCAAAGTTTGCCTGAAGAGGGAGATGCAGTGATTTTCTGGGGCTGTGGGATTCTGGTAGACATAGGATACTGATCTGGTGGGAACCTGTTTTTGCCATTTTCTGAAATATTTTGGGCATTTTGCTCAAAAACATTGCATTTTGTGAAAAAAAAGATTTTTTGTCAGGAAGATACACCCAAATACTCTCAATCTTTAAGGACATTGAGTGAACCAGTTTCAAGAAGGTTTCAAAAAGTTTAACTCAGTGCTCCACGATCCTGTCAACTGAAACTGGAAAAAAGAATTGCTGTGACTGCCAACTGCAGGGCATGATGGGACACTGGAGGACTAAGAACACTTAAAAGAACCGTGTACCTTTAATCTATAGCATAGCTGCAGCCTGCAAATCTTTAATGCCCTGACCTTCCTCTTCATTCACTTAAAAAAAAGGGTTTGTGAAAGATATTTTAAAATTTCACTTTTTTTAATTTCTCATAACATTTCTGGATTACATGTATTTTTGATGTTTGAAGTAAATTAGCTGAATTGGCAATGTAGGTTTCTTAGGCTGCTAAATTGTATATTTGTGTATATTTGTGTCAATGTACTTCCTAACCTTTCCGAAGTAAGTCGAGGAAGTAACACAAAATGCAACTTTCAAAAAAGTGACCCACGATCCCACACATGGGCACATGTGAGCAGGAGTATTCAGTGCTTATGATTATCCAAAAGAGACTTAGGGCCTGATTACAACTTCGGCGGAGGGGATTACTACGTTCCAAATGTGACGGATATCCCGCCCGGCGAATTACGAGTCCATTATATCCTATGGAACTCGTAATTCGGCGGGCGGGATATCCGTCTCATTTGGGACAGAGTAATCCCCTCCGCCAGTGCTTAATTTGTGCTTGTTGATTCTGGTGCTGAGCACGGGCACTTATTTGTGAGGGCCGGGGCTTATTCTTATGCCTCAAGCATTTGCTGCGAGCAAAAGACACATATGTGAAAGATGGAAGAAGGAAAAACTAAAAAAGGTCATAAAGGGAGAAAGTAGAAAGTTGCAGGATGAGCTGAAGGGGCAGGGGTGGCCGTACATGGATTGAAGAGGCCCGAGATGCTTTCAGGATTACGCTGCCACAGTATTCAGTACTGGCAGATTTAATCACAGCAGCCTTGTGCATAAGAGAAGGGCTTTGAGCACCGGCACCTCTTAATTTACAAATTAAGCACTGCCCTCTGCCGAAGTAGTGTTCAGGCCCTAAATCATCTATGACAGGGTATTTCTTTCAATCATAGAAGCCTTCATCCCTCGGAGGAATTACCTGAAAGAGGCACACCTTAAAATTACTATCTGGGCTCATTATGAGAACATACATGTCACATCATTCTCATGTGAATGAAATGTGCCAATGCCAGACATGCCCAAAGAGTTTTGTTCTGTTCACTATTTAACTGCCTGGTTACAGAAAGGGCAATGGATTGGTATTGGTCACTGGATACCCTCTCATAACGGACTGATCCACATCGCCATAAAATCTTACAGTAACTAGTTAATCAGATATTCTGTCCAATTTATTTCCAGAATTTGTGAAATAAGCTTAGCAAAATATTCTTACTCATTAGTGGATATTGAAAAGGTCTGACCATTCTGATACAACTTTTCTATCAAGAAGAAAATTTACCCATACCATGTAATTCTGTCCCACTAGTAGTGATGGAAGAGGGTAATGACACTGCTGTAGATCATTGGTACAAACAAAGATACAATATTTTGTTTTACCACCATCCATCTGCTGCACAGGAAGTGAAACCACTGCATTTCTCATCATGCATCTGCACAAGAACTGACATCACTGAATTTCCTATTACTCATCTGTACAAGAAGTCACCTCACTGGTTTAGTGCCAAAAAGCATCTTTAAAATAAGCCAAGCAAGAGGACTTCATTTCTCATCATCCATCTGCACAGGAAGTGATATCATTAGAGTGGCTGTCAATCATCTGTATAGGGTGTGACATCACTTCCTGCTTTCTCTCTACTTCAATCAACTCTTCAGACTGTCCCATCACCTGGGTGCCCTCAGCAAAAAGTGGACATAGACAAGGGCATCACCAGTTTGAGGCTGTTTTTGCCAGGAAGGGCCTTTGATGAGATCCCCTGTTCTGCTGAAACTTGCAAGGTAATATAAAATCAGATGTATCACTCAGAACCCCATAATGCCAATCATAACAAACTCACCCACATGTAGATGACACAGACGCTCAGCAAGCATTTACATAACATGTAGACCCAAGCTTGTACTTATCCCACTAAGTACCACACACCCTCATAATATAGAACACACGTTCCAGCTCATGACCATTAACTCTCACGCTGCACACACCATCCTCTGCAGAACTCATCCCCTATCACAAGTATGATGCCCTCTCCAGGGAAACATAGTTCATGCTCAGATCTTCACATACAGGTTACAGCAATCATCATGTGGAGGAGGATGGTGCTGCCATAAGCCCCTTCGTTTACTGTACCCTAGGAAAGTAATACTGAACTCTAAGGAGCAGTTGAGATGCCATTTATCACTCTCTGTAACTCAGACAGCCACTTTCCATCTCATTTACTGGCCTCCCGGGCACATTAAGGACTTCATTGATGAATTATAAGATCTCCTCACCATCTCGTCCATTAGACATGCCCTCACTATCCTCTTGGGTAACTTCAACAACCCAGACAACACCAGCTCAAAAAACAAGAGACATCCTCTGCAACCTCATTAATACACTGAACATGGTATAGCATGTCAGATAACCAACACGTTCCAAAGGCCACATCCTTGTCCCCTTAACATCCTCAACAATCCATTGCAAACCACCATACTGTTGGATTGGACATATCACTTTGCCCTTCCTAGCTCCCTGCTCAACATTCTACCAACAAACGAAGCTAACACTAAAAAGAAGACCTAATATTCTGATCATTTGAAGACTTCTCCATGGTTAGCCTAGTTCTTGAGCTTATCACTCATTCTACCAACTCCATGTCCAACCCCAACACCCATCTAAATAGCTTCAAACATTTTTAGAAAGGTATGTGAATATCCATACCTCAATGACAATGTGAAAGGGAAAGCCAAAGCCTTTAGAACCCTGGAAGGAAATGGAAGAGAAAAATACCTCCAGAATGCTTCCTGGTATTGAATTCATTCTATTCTACACACAGACAACTCATAACATCAGCCAAACTGCATTACTATACCAACATCATCAATGAAACCACTAACAGATGTAGAACACTATTCAAGACAATCAAGAACTGCATCAACCCCCTGTCAGTCCCGTTTATTCCTCAAACCGTAGAAAAATACTATGCCATCAACGTCTTCTTCAGTGAAAAACTACCAAAGAGCCAACAGCACATTGAGAACACCAGGCCTGCTTCTTCTCTTACATTCTTACATGTTCATCCTTCAAAGCCCTATTTCTCCTACATGTCTCTGACACACTCATCTCCCTCAAATACAGTTCTTATGAAGAGGTCTTACCATTGTGCTCCATCAAAGTTTTCTCTGGGATGCTCTCTTATCCATAATTACCATTGTCAATACCTCCCTCTCCCACTCATAAAGACACCTTCCTCTTTTGACCATAGGTGAAGATAACTCCTGCCTTCTGATTCTGCAGGACCTCTCACCTGCCTTTGTCATTTGACCATCCAACCTGTCGTGTAGCCGTTTTAGTTATAGCTCCATGCACGTTATTTTAACAAACTAGGCCTGTCGCTGTGCACTTTAACCTAGATATATTTTATTCAGTTTTGTTTATTATTTTAGAAATAGCCACATTTGCGGTCTTGTTTTATTTCTGTCTAGCTGGCTGTTCTTTGTCTAGGCCAGCACTGCGTTCTCAAACAAGCACTCTGTGCTCTTCTCAAGGCTGCAGTACCATAGGTTGCCAGTAAATGTGGTAATGCTTTGTGTCTGGCATTCATAGAAACATACACATCCTTACGTAGGGACATTTTCTTAGAACATCAGCTGTTTTATTATAAAAACACTTTCTGACTGTATGCTGATTGCTAAATGCTTAGCTACAGCTGCTTATGCAGACCTCAGGCCTCTTGCTCAGGTATGAGAGATGATGTCTTCCCAAGGGAACCTGAAGGGCAGAACTAGAGCTTAACATGCTGTGCTCTAATATAGTCTAGGTAGGAATTAGTTTAAGGATTCTAGTGACAACACAGTAGCGTTATTGTTATGCTTTACTCTCCTCGTCACACTTTTAATCCTGTCATGCTTTCTCGTCCTGGTTATTGCAGTACATGCTTTATTATCTAAGATGCAGTTGCTTCATTAAAACCTTATTGAACCATATACTGCCTCTGTTTGTCCTTGTATATGTGAGACTAATGTAAATGAGAGAAACGGATACGATCTGAGTGACCACGATTTTCCTGAGCAGTCAATTGTGTCATGAGCTCGGCTGCCCAATCATCCCTGCTCTTGGGTAGAGATGAGGCACTGCTAGTCAGCCGGAGAAAACCCCGGATTAGGCCGACAGGTGTCACCTGTAGTGGGTTAGACTCAGTCCCCCACATTGCAGGTGATTCTGCCACTCAAATCCAGTAGTCTCATTAGAATAATGAGAGCCTATGGGACAACCATCATATACACCATTGACTTTCAAATGAGATTCACTAGCAATGTCCTTCACTGGTTCTCCACCTACCTTTACAAGCATCATCAGTGTGTTAACATGGGAACCATCAGATCACAAATTATTCCTCTCAGCTGTGAGTTCCCCAGAATTCCATACTGTCTTCTTCAACCTTTACATAGAGCAACTTGGTGCTCTACTCACAGCTTCACAATTCACCAATATTCCGGTGATACACATCTCCACTTGGCTTTTGTACTCTTGCATTTGGATTGTGGTAACGCCCTACTCCATGGGTTCTCAGACTCCACACTGATACCCATTAGGGGCAGCCTTCAAATCACAATACTTCTCATCAAGGGCCTGAAGAATATCACATCAAACCCATCGTGATAGCGCTTCATTGCTCTTCTTGACAGCTTACACCATCTTCAAAACCAACTATATAATTTACAAAGCCATAATGACCAGCACTCCCATTCATCTTACAAACTAGCTGACAATCTCTGGTGATTCATGGCACACCCACAGCTCGGTCACCAACAGACTGCCAAAATCAAGATATAAAAAAGAAAATGCAAGACTGCAGGCTTTTTTAGACTATGCACCCAGGATCTAGTGCAGCATCCTGTACCCATCAGGACCTCACCAAAGCTGCTTCAATTTAGGAAAGATTCATCTCTTTAAAGAACACTTCATCACAATGCATCAAATGCCCATACCCCAACTTCCTCTCCTACCACTCGTTGACTTTAAGCTTTTCTTTGACCATGTACAGCACTGCCTTTTGGCTTCTTCAATCCAAGCAAGATTATGAACAATACACACAATAATTTCTCACACAAAATACTCCCACACTTATGTCATTGGATTACAAAAGCCTTTACCAAATTACATACAACCCTAGTATATGATCTCAGTGGACATCATCGTAGATTTCTTCATTTGCATTTGCTCCTAGACACAGTAATCAGGAAAGCATAGTTCACAGGTCTTTTTTTAAAATGGCTTATGAAAAGAGTTAGCACCAAGTAGTTTAAATCCGCCGGTTTACATCCACAAACCAATGGGCTTGCAAAATGCTTGACCGAGTCAACTGAGAAATATCGTTGGTGTTTTGTTAATGAACAATTACAATGCCAGGTAGAGAGGGATTGTTTTTGCACAGTTTGCCTACAAAAATTGATTGCACTTTTTATCGGTTAGATGTCCCTTCTAATACTGCTTTCAATTCAATCCTGAGATGCCGCATGCATGGAACCCATTCCCTGAATTCCCTCCTGTTATGCATCTCCTGCAGTGTATCCAAACCATTCAAAAAGCTGGCTGTCAGCATCTCCTAAAGACTAAAGCATTTCAAAAGCATTGTGTAGCACCACAGCAGAAAAACACCTTCTTATCAGAAGGGAGACAAGGTTTGATGGTACCCAAATATCTAGCCATTCAATGTTCTCATCCCAAGTTCATGGCTTGCTTTGGAGATCCCTTTGTGTAAAAAGGAAGATGGGTACATCAACAGCCCATGTCTAGTACAGAAGATTTTTAGATGCTTCTCTCTGCAAGTAAGAGCAGCTACTTGTTCTGAGATGGTTGGAAGGGGTCTATACTATCAGGATTCAGGATATGACACAGGCATCTTATTACAGGGATAGGGGAGGGTTTGCACACTTTGAAGAATAGAGCAGTGATGATTCAAGGTGCACAAACTCCAATCTGTACAAACAAATAGTGCACTTCTGGGGCAGAGAGAGTAGAGGTAGTATTTAAGGCCAATTCCTAATTGAGACGAGGCATCTGGCATTGTGTAATTGGTTGTTGTTGCTCTCTGATGTCCTGATGTGCCCTTCTTTATGTTCCAAATAAAGCACTTAGCACCTGACTCTAAGTGCAGTAAGGCAAACAGTCCAAAGGTACAGATGTGATGCGGTGTTGGAGACTCAGAACACAGTTACTCAGAAAGCAACTCCTCATAAATTGATTGTCAAATCCTTGCTTATTCCTGAATAAGAATAAGTGCTTTAAATTACAAATACATCAAGTACACAATCAAGACATGCTAAATACTGTTGGAAATAAACAGGTATCAGCCAAAGCTGATTCCTTTATTGCTACTATGAGATGTTAAGGGATGTTTTGGCACCCAGGGCTAACACTGTTTAAAATGCCCTTGGCAGCAGGTGCAGCATGCACAATTCATGGGGGTGACACTAATTTGAATGATTCTTGTAGACAGAGGCTGGGTTTGCTATTCATGGAGTTCAGGATGCTCTTTGCTCCTCTTGTTCTCTCTCTAACCACTCTGGTGGAGGTCATGGGGTTAATTGGTACTGCTCTGTGTATCACTAAATTGGGTGAGATACTGACTTCTTTGTGAGACTCCTGTAAGGTGGAAGCTCTCGGTTGCTGCTTGGTGGTGTAAAATAGAGGCTGGTAAGAAGAAATACTAAAGAAGGCATGCGTCTGGTTCCTCTGTTTGGCCCCGAAGGCATGATTCTAGGAGGAGGATTCATATGGGTGCATGTTATGTTTCTTCTTCTTCAGTTTCTCCTTGGTGGTCTTATGGGGTGCATCTGCTGATCACATTGATCACCCAGTGGAGAATATGATTTTTTTTACAGTTTCAGTCCCTGATTGAAGCTAGACTTCAGGGGGTTCTGAGCAAATGTGTGCTTGTTTCTCCTGCCACTAATGTTCCCAGAGTGAAGGGGGACTCTGACTCTATTGTAATTTATTAAGTCCAAGATGATATGGAGGCTGACGCCCCAGCAAACATCCATCACAATAGATGTGCTAGCAGAGGTGGTTGAACTTAACCAGAATAATTCTGCCTTAAGATGGTTTCCCTGCTACTTCCGAGGCACAAGCGCAGCTTGTGGGTGATTCCTTTAGTTGTTTCCAGTCTCTTTGTGATATCTGTCTGCCTCCCCTCATACATTTTTTAATGGAGACAGTGAAGCTATTAGTCACGAGGTTCTGGCATGACATGTATGCTCTGCTGTAGCTGCCATGTATTTTCTTCATTTTCTGAATATTGGGTCATTATTGTCCAGCTAGTATGTCACAGAAAATTGGCCTTCAAGGATGATTAACTTTCAGATCCACGCACTCAAAGGATGGAGACTTTTTTTAAATAGGGTCAACGTTTACACTATATTTCCATTGAGTGCATTCCTTATATTTTCGTCAGGACTTTCAGTTTCTGTTAGTTGGCTTGGATTGATCAAAATATTGCAGCACTATACTCATGTGATTGATGCATATCTTCAGCTAGCCTTGGATTTTCGAAGGATGGAAGCTCTGACAGTAAGGTCAACTGTGGCAGTTCACAGTCATTACTTATCGAGATCATGGAAGGGGGATCTTTTTAGAATTCATTGTTCCTCAAGTTTTCTGTTTTGAGGGAGGTACTTTCCGTACAGAAATTATTACAGCTGATAAAGTAGATGGCAGGATATGGCAAGTTAACAATGGCCTTTTTGTCCCAGCATTAAGCCTTATTCTAAGGGTGATCTACTCTTAGTAGGTAGTGGGCACCCTAATTTCTTCAAGAGAGCAATTCTTCCTACCATTAGGGAATGTGGTGCAGCAGTCTTACCAGAATTTCAGGGATCGCCCCACCTTGTGAAGCAGAGGCAGAAATGACTATATGGACCTTCTTCTGGTGAGACCTCTACTTGTTCTGCACCTTTAGGGGGTCATCTATAGGCATTTGTTCAAGGTGGAAGTAGTTTGTTTCAGAAGCCTAAGTATTAGAAGTGGTCTGCAAATGCTATTCCCTAATGTGTTTGACTGTGTGTGCACTCTTAGGGAGTAGATAAATATCATAGCCAAAGACTCCTCTCAAAAAGGCAGCCTTGCAGAAGAGGGTGACAGACCTTCTGGTAAGGCAAACAATCATTCTACTCTTATTGAGGGAGTGAGATCTGGGGGTGTATTCCAACATATCCCTAGTTCCCACGCTTGGGAGTATGTCTTACCCAATCATCAATATAACTGGGGTCAAATCCTCCATTAGGAATGTGACATTTCCTCTGCAGGAGGCCATACCTTTAGTTGCCCAGCTGATTTCCCCTCTTCCATCGCTCTGTACAATGGCCACTTCCATTTACTGATTCATTCAAGGTGCCAGAGTTTCCCGAAATTTGCAGTTCTTTTTGGGACACTTCTAGTTCCAGGTCTTGTTCTTTGGCACCTGATGTGTGCTCCATTTAAGTCTGTTTAGAAGGTGATATTTTTAACATGGAAGCTTGTGTCTGGGAAGCATGTTTCTCCTGTCGTAGGGAGCCTGAACTGGGAAGAGTTTGAGTTTAAAATTGTTTTTCATTTTTCCAGGCCTAAGTCATGCCCGGTGTTCATCTTTTACAGGATCCAGTTTTGCTAATGTTAACTTTCAAGGGTTCTGGTCCAACCGGATAGACCTGGTATTACCTTACTGTGAGCTGAGCAGTAAGCGCAATTTTGACAAGTACCAAAGAATTCTGGAAGATGCACACTATTTTGGATCATATGAATGTGGTCATATGGGTGGTAAGCCACAATCTCTGCCTGAATCCATTCAACAATTGTTGCAACCTATGCTGCTTTTGTAGTTCCACTTCCCTACTTCTGTTGAAGGATCTTCTATAAGAAGCATAACAGGTCCCTGGCCTGATTGTGAGGGAGTCTCTTTGTGTGACATATATAGAGGAGCTATTTAGACTTCCCAGCATACATTATTCACTATGCCCAACTGCAGCTTCCTTTGGAGCTAATTTTCTTTGTATAGTTCCACTTCTTCTGCAAGGTTGGTTTTTATTTTGGGTGTCTGAATGAAGATTTTGTGCCTGGCTTAAGAAAAGTAGCGTTCCTCCCAGTGCAGCGCCACTTTTCTTGTGCCCCTTAGCGCCCCTCTATCGCTATCCTGTGTGTGTCGTATCTAAGATATAGCGCACATTGGCGGTAGTTAGGGAACTAGCATCAAAAAAGCTTTGCAGGATTAGCATGACTATTTTTGACTCTAATCCTGCAAAGCCCACTGAAAACAATGGTGTGCCTCTTTTTGACGCCTGCTCTGAGCAGGCACTTAAAGAGCCAAAAACAATGACGCAATGAAATCTCTAAGATTTCTTTGCATCATTTTTTCAGCCCCCCCCTTGCGAGCGAGTGCGCCTTTGCACACATTATGCCTGGTGCAAGCATAATGTAGCACAAAGGGTTACAAAGTGGCGCAGTGCATGCATTGCGCCAATTTGTAAATATGGCACTGTGATTTTGGCCTCATTGGGCCACATTAGCGTAAAAAAAAAATTATGCTAATGTGGCGCAAGGAGGCACTAGGGGATCTTAAATTTGCCCCTAAATATTTTAATTACATAATAAATATGCATTTGAAATTTTAGGTGAGTTTTTTTATTTAAATCCTGAGAAAAATAATTTCTCCAAAAACAAATAAAGGAAACATGAAACAATTCTTATATTTGACAAAGTGTGCAATAAGTCAATAAAAGGTGAAGATACGCTATAGTGCTCTGTGGAAAGTGCAAAACCACCACACTTGGTGCACAATGTAAATAACAAAGCAAATATTCAGCCTCTTTTTGCAAAAATGTTCATTGTGGTGGTTAAATTCGGGGAAAAAAGGATCAAGCAACAATATTTTTAATTCAGTCAGGCAGGTGATAAGCTCATGGCCACTTGTAGCGTGTCAACATTTTGCTGGTTAACCTGGTTTAATAAACACCTCAGTGGTCAACGTTTCATGTCTATCTCTGATGTTTAGGTCTAACTAGAAATTGTGGAGCAATAGCTTTTATAGTGAGGAACAATATTTCCCTTCCCACAGCCAATAGACGCTGTTATTGACACAGAGATACCTTTTGCATGAGTACATTTCTGATTTTTTTGTGCCCAACAAGAGTTTATTTTAAGAATATCATCAATGCATCCAATGTACAAAAGGAGGTCTTTTGTGTGGTAAAAGAACTGTCTGACATGATGAGAATTTACTGGGGCTTGCACCTACAAGTGTTTTCTGATCAATTGAATGCTATTTTGTAAATAGGATTACACACATTAGAATGACCATCAAGAAGCGACATTTCTCTCCCATCCCTACAGATAATCCTACGAAAATAACAAAGTTGTCCTCCTTTGACACAATGTCAAGGGACAAGTGTCCACAGTGTCTAAATTTAAATCTGGTTTCCCAATAGATCATTATCCCCTTTTTATTTTAAAACTAATTTTGAAAACCATCTTGAATCCCTTTTTTCATTCTAGATGCTTCATTGGAGCGAGACACTGTTCTTCAGTTTTTCAAAGAAACTGATAAAAAAGATTTTTCTTCAGTTTTTAAAAATTACCGCCCGATGTCTTTACTTCCATGCTTTGCTAAAATTTCAGAAGACTACACTGAGACAAAATTACTTAAACACTAGCAGCAAAACAAATTTATTGATAACTTTTTTAACAGAATTGTTCTTTTGGTCAAGGATGGATGATGACATTGGCTCCTGATCCATATCATATTAATCCCTGAATTCTCTAGACTTCTATTTGGCCTTTGATATAGTGAACTATACAATTTTATTGAACCATACTGCTTTGGGGCACCTTGACAGGTTTGCCTTCCAGTGGCTGAAACCTTTCTCAACAGATCAATATCAAACTGTGAGACTCTCTTTGTCTAGTGCTTGAAGAATCCTGCTACTGTGAGGAGTACTCAAAACACGACATTTGACAAGGAGGGGAGTATAAGCAATTAGTCATAACCACCCCATTCTAAACCTATAACACAAAACTATGACTGCTTCAGGGAAGGCACCTTTCCAGTCCCTTTATGTATGAACATCTATCAAGGTCAACTCCCAAACTTGCAAGGCCTCACTGAGGTCATTTCTATTTATGGAAGTAGAAGCCTCACATCCCAGGGATCCCGGTCTTTTTATCCAGTAAATATTTAATAAGAACTCCCCTTTGCCAGAAGGAGAAAGATGGTTGAATCTGCCATGGTGACATTGATCCTAGCACAGTGGGTGGTAGAAGCCGAGGATGAGGCATGACACTACTAGGTGTGTGAGGCTTCTACTACTATAAGTGGAAATGACCTCAGTGAGGCCTTGACTGTGCGAAGTACACCACAGGGCCCCTCTTGGTCTCATTACCTTTTAAATACCTGCCTGAGGCCAATAGCAAAAAAATCGCTAACAAGGGGTTAAAGATATACATGTATGCAGATGACTTACAAACATTGCTGCGGTTGGGCAATCCCTTTAATCAGGCTGCACTTCTAAACCATATGAGATTTGTTTGGAACTAGATGTGAAGTAATCACCTAAAAGTGCAGACCAGACTGAGTTTGGTCTTATTAATGGCAAATATGACCTCTGAAATGATTCCGTTTAGACAGCAGACATGAGAGCTTTACCTACGCCATCCTTCTCAATGAAAACCATGGGAGTTAAGATTGATAACTAAGGGGCCAGATGTAGGAAAATTGCAAATTGCGACTTGCAATTTGCGAGTCCTTCCGACTCGCAAATTGCAAGTCGCAATTTGCAATGCAGAACGGTGTCTCAGACACCGTCTGCGAGTCGGTATGGGGTCGCAGAGACCCACCTCATTAATATTAATGAGGTGGGTCGCAAATTGCGGCCCCATACCGACTATAGGCACTCGCAAACATGGAGGCCTGCTGTAGTCAGCAGACCTCCATGTTCATGACTGCTTTTAAATAAAGCAGTTTTTTTTTTTTAAGTGTAGCCCGTTTTCCTTAAAGGAAAACGAGCTGCACTTAAAAAAAAAAAAACGAAACCTTTAGTTTCGGTATTTTTTCAGGGCAGGTAGTGGTCCCTTGGACCACTACCTGCCCTGAAAAAATAGTTTGGGATCCATTCACAAACAGGAAGGGGTCCCATGGGGACCCCATCCAATTTGCGAATGGGTTACCATCCACTTCAAGTGGATGGTAACTGCGACACCATTTGCGACCGCATATGCGGTCGCAAATGGTATTGCATACCACTCCGAATCGCAAGTAGGAAGGGAACACCCCTTCCTATTTGCGATTCTGAAATGCATTTTGCGAGTCGGTCCCGACTCGCAATATGCATTTCTGAATAGGAAAATGCGATTTGCGAGTCGCAAACGGCAATTTTTGCCGTTTGCGACTCGCAAATGCTTTCCTACATCTGGCCCTAGATCATATTAAGTAACCAATTTCCTCCAGTTGTCTTAACTCATTTTTTTTCACCTGGAAGTGATTAGAATAAATTACTATTTTTTACCATGGAGAGCAGTGGTTATAGCATTCATTAGATTATGCAAATACTCTTTATCTTGAACTCTCAGTCGTTCCATTCAGCCTACATTGAGTCCCTAATAAACAATCTACCTGTGTTACCTTCAAAGCACTACAAGGGTTGGACCCCACGTTTGTTTCTAAGTGAGTAGCTAAATATACACCAATTTATACTATGCTCACCTTTTGCTTATAGTATGCCTTACCTAAACGGAGCCTACAGCTTTTTGCTCCGCACCCCCAATATTTGGAATCCCTTCCACCGCCCCGTCCCTACTTTCCAGCTACTATTTGTGGAAGACTAATCTACTTTCTATCAGAAATTCTCTAAAATATGTTTGTTCTTACTATGGGGGTTATTCTAACTTTGGAGGAGTGTTAATCCGTCCCAAAAGTGACGGTAAAGTGACGGATATACCACCAGCCGTATTACGAGTTCCATAGGATATAATGGACTCGTAATACGGCTGGTGGTAAATCTGTCACTTTTCCGTCACTTTTGGGACGGATTAACACCTCCTCCAAAGTTAGAATAACCCCCTATATGTCTTCTAACCCAATTTTATAAATATACATCTGAATAAATATGAAATATATACGCACAAACACGGGAAAAAACAAAGGTTACAGGGACGATATAGTTAGGAAATAATATTTTTTTTAAATCTTGGAAATTAATTTAAAAAAAGGAAAGGTCAGGGGGGATGTTATAGTTAGGTTAAAATTTTACATGTGCCAAACCATACCAATTCAAGAGTTATGAACCCTGCTGGTTCAGACCGCCATGCCGGCGGCCCTCCTCCATCGCCAGGCTACCCCTGACAGGCAGCCTGACAATGGAGGAAATCATTATCCGACAGGGCAGCGCTGCAAGCAGCGCTACCCTTCGGATAATGATCCCTTTTCCTACAGCCTTTCCCTGGCGGATTCCCCCTCCAGAGAAAGTCTGGCAGAAGGGGTGCTCCAGGGCCCCCCTGGGGGACCCAGCACTGCCCATGCACTTGGCATGGGCAGTGCAGGGGGCCCCCCGTGCAGTGGTCCGTCATGTAGGTCACTGCCCGATTTACAGGCAGTGATCTGCGCGACAAGTGCTGCTGCACACGCCACACACCAACATTGGTGGCGGCTCTATTTGGAGCCGCTGTCAATGTTACGGCCCTTTTCCTTGCTGGGCCGGCGGGGGTCGTAACGCTGGCAGTCTTCTGTTGACCACCATCGCTGATGAGATCATAATGAGGGCCTATAACTTGTGCTTTAAAGTAACTATAACTTGCGTACCCCCATGCACAAATATCTCATCAATAATTTTATTACAAATGTTGGAGTTGTATTATAAATTATGTCTTAGAAGATGACATTATTGATGAAATATGTGGGCTTAGTAGCTGTGCATTGGGAGGACATGAGTTATAGTTAACTTAGAACACGCGTTATAGTATCTTGATATAAGGTGGGGATTGGCCTCAGGGCCTGGTCTGTGGCCAGGCCCTTCAGCCAACCCCCCAATAGACACCCAGCCCCGCACCACGTACAGCCTTTGGCACCCAACTCCACATTACTAAAAAAGGAGGGCCATGCAGCCCCCCTCCTTAGCAGTTTGTGGCTGTGTGGACCCCGTCTTCCAGGGCCTAGCCAATTTTTTTTAACAGGAGAGGGGGGGGTGTGGGAAAACAGGGCTGATTGCAGAGGCCCCCTAACTTTTTGCCCCCATTTTCCACTTTATGCTGGTGTTTTCCTAACTCTGATGGTGCCCTGGGTACTGCTAACCAGTCCCAGGGCCTGTGCTCTGTGTAAAATGGATATGCAAATTAGGCTAATTATAATTGGCTAAGTCAACCTACCTATAAGTCCCTAGTATATGGTAGGGCATGTAGGTTTAGGGACCACAGCATAGGTGGTGCACACCTAGGTGCACTGCTGAGGTGCCCAGTGTCATTTTAAAGGCAGGCCTGCCTTGCTGGCTGCTTTTAAATTAAAGTTATATGCAAATTCGACTTTGGAATTAAAGGTACTTCCAAAGTCTTAAACTACCTTATTTTTACATATAAGTCACCCCTAAGGTGTGCCCTATGTGCCCCTAGGGCTGGGTGCCATGTAACTATAAGCAGGGACTTTATAAAAATAGATTTATAAGCCCTGGTGAGGTAAAAACAGCCAAATTCGTTTTTCCCTCATTGAAGTAAATGGCCTTCATAGGCTAGAATGGGCAGACTTTATTTTAAATTTTAAAGTCTCCTTAAATGTTACATACCAAGAATTTGGTATCAAATTAATTGTTGTAATAAATCCCACAACTTCCAGTTGTTGGATTTAACTTGTTCAGGTAAAAAGTTTAGACTTTACCTAAAAAGTTGCCAATTTCAGCTCTGCATTGTTTTTGCTGCTGTGCTCTGATTGGCCAGCCTGCAGCAGCTTCTGCCAGGCTGCCTTGATTAGGTGTGAAGTGGCCAGGCTTCACACAAAGGAATGTGCTTGGGGGAGAGAATCTCCCCTCAGCAGATGGTGAGGCAGGAAGGGGGAGGGCTGCCAAACTGGTCTTCAAAGGCAGAGAAGGACATCTGGAGCACCCAGCAACACCCCCACATCCTGCAACCCCAGACAACTAGGTGCCCCCTTGATTAGATTAGGAGAGGGCAGGAGAGGGGTGTGTTTATGATTCTTAGCCACACCAGTGGGTGGGCTCAGCCAGTGTAACCTCCAAAAATCAGATTCAGCCATGTTGGATTTTTGGAGACTGTTGCCTTTTGGGATGGATTTTTGCCACACTTCCCAGGAAGTGGTCATCACAGGGGGACGACCCTGTACCTGATTGGAGGACCAGGACCCTCCTGCTTTTCACCCAGGAGCAAGGATAAAACTGGCAGACCTGCACCCACGCCTCAGATCCCCACCAAATTTCAAGAAGAAAGAACTTAAGGAGAAGAAGGACTGCCCTGCTGGACCCCTGGCCTGCACCTGGAACCTGCACTCAGAAGGACTGCACCAGCTGCACACTTGGGCTTCACCACAAGAAGGACTTTGCCTGGCTTCAACTGGTTCAAGGAGGGACTCCCTATTTGCTACAGACGAAAAATTGCTAAACCAGAGTCCCCTGCACCCACTCCTGAAGAAAGCGACCAGCTGACCACTGTCCAGTGGTCAAAAAGGAGTTTGCGCCAGGTGCATTCTAGGAGTTGAAGTCCGCACCCCCCAAGGACCATCACACAACTTCTGGACCCTTGGGGTGAGCTGTGGACCCCAAAAGAACCTTAAAAGAACATCTGGGTGAAGCCCCAGAAGTTTGGAAAAGATTTGAGAATTTTTGGAAAAAAGCTCCAGAGAGGGACCGACCCGCCGCGGAAATTCTAGCCGGCTTGCCTCAACCGCGACCCGGCCTGACTTCGTGGTTCGTCCCGGTAAAGAAAAACATCCAAAAAAGAGACTAAGTCCGAACGTAAAAAGTTGACCGGGACCTCCCAGCCATCGTATCCGAGAAGGGCTCCATGGTCGAAGGATTTTCATCTCGAAAAAACGACTAAGTCCGAAGGTAAAAGTCTCCACCGAGGAAACCCACATCGCGTATCCGGACAAGGGCTCCAGGAGGTCGGATTCAACTGGCAGGTTCGTCCCGGTGAAGAAAAACTTCAAAATAAAGACTAAGTCAGAAGGTAACTTTTTAACCGAGGCCTCCCGCTACCTGTAGCCGAGCAGGGCTCCATCGCGGTCGGCCTGAAAGTTTGACTTTGCCCCGGTCAAGGTGCAACCAGATGACCTGATTGGCGCTTTTTGTTTCTAAGCGCTAGAAAAGTAATAATTCTTTAAAAATTCATATCTCCGGTTCCCCTGAACCGATTTTAATCGTTTTTGTGTCATTTTAAAGATAAAAATATAAACTATTTTTATAAATTGGTTTTGGATTTTTAAACTGTTTCCTGTGTTTTATTTAATTACTGTTTGGTGATATTTGAATGCTTTACACTTTGTCTCCTAAGTTAAGCCTTGACGCTCGTTGCCAAGCTACCAAGGGTTGAGCTGGGATTAATTTACTGAGACCTAACTGTACCTACATGGAGGTTAGTGGCTTGTTGCTAGGTGTAGGTACCTACCTGCCCTACCAATAACCCATTTTCCAACAGGGGGAACACAGCCCCCTCCCCAGGCCAATTTTGGCTCCAGGTCCTCCATCCCCTGGCCAATTATTAGAAGGGGAGAGGGGGTCACGCAGCCAGCCCTCCCTGGGCCTGGAATAAATTAAAAGCAAAGGAAGGCACATGGCCACCTCCCCAGGCCAAGTTTGGCCCTGGGTACCCCATTCCCCAAAAAACATGATTTAGCAGATCCAGGAGTGAATAGTGAATAAAAAAAACATCAATAGCAAGCATGGATGGGCAGGATTGAATGTTTGGTGGAGAGGGTATGTCATTGCAATGGTGACAGAGTACCCTCTCTCCCAAACTGAAGGACTTCCAACTTCATTTAGAGTCATGAAAACCTTCAGTATGTCAATGCTGGAGACTACTTCAGCTCCACCACCAACATTCAAATCTGACTGTCCAACAGAATAAGAGCCATTGAAGGTTTGTCCATTTGCCTTCCCACTCTATTTCAAGTAAGAGGACATGTGGCCAGTTTTCACTGTCCATCATAGACACATAAACCTGGTGGTAAAGTACAATGAATACTGTAAAATAACCCCCCACAGGAGAAACCTCCCATGGCGAGGGAGTCATTGTTTTTTTATTTTATTTTCAAAAAGAAAATCTAGCTTTGAGATTTTCTTTTTGAAAATAAAAAAAATATTGAAAGTTTGCTGCACAGCTTCATCATGCTGACGGAGCTGTCCAAATGTTCAGTGCATTCACAGGAGCTGCTGTGATTGCGACTTCTGTAAATGCAAGTCTTAAAACTAGGTGAGTGGGCACTTCCTCCATGTAACACAGTACTTTATTCTGTTGCCCTGGTGGAGTAATTAGCAGTCCACCAAACTCTAAATCTGGCCAAATGTCTACAATAAACAAGACTGTGCATGCCACCAAATATATAGTCCATAGTAACAACGTTGCAGTCCCAAAAGAAGCATGGTAAAGTATTATAGGCAGTGATGTCATATTGATCACCCAGGAAATTACATTATTGTACACTGCCACAATTGCAAAATCCACAAGGGCACATAAAGCGGTAAAATAAAGTGCATTATGGTAGACAAATCATATTGTTCAATTCATCCATGGAATTAAGGCCTTTTGGGGTAGAGTGCAAATTTCCTTGGCCATATTTCAATCTCTGGGTGACTATCACTTGCCAGGTATATTAATTTTTGTTTTGTCCGGATGGTGCATAAAGAGCCAGAAAGAGCGCACCTTCGGTCCATCAGAGAATGCAGCCCCATGCTTTCCAATGCAAAGGAGCACCTTTCGTATATTCATCTACATCGCCAACCAGTATAAAAGGTACCTATTCACAATGGACAATACTGGAGCCAAATTAGATGTGATACAGAAAAAGAACCTTAAGCAGTTTGTTTGGTCCAAGCTGGACCTAATGAAAATGAATATACGTGGCAAGTCTTTGATGTGGAGCACAGGTCACCAAGAGTTGGATATAATGCCACCATCATTTTGAGAAAAGAATGGAGAAATTATACTCAACCACGAAGGCTTTCAATTCTATGAAGGAATGGAACAGTATGATTTACCTGTCATAATGCACTATATTTTTTGTTGCTGAAGTTCCATGGTGGACATTAATATCATTGACCATAACAAACTGCTGTCCTTTGCTCTGAACCACAAAACTGTTACTATGGACTTTATAGGTGGTTTAATGCACACTGTGTTTTGCAGACATGCATTTTTTATGAAGTCTTTTTTTATTTGTATTCACTATTCACTCCAGGACCTGCTAAAACATGTTTTGTTTCAATCGTTTTTATCAATTGGATTCTTCTAATATGGGCTGCTTTTGTTCTTAGGCCTTTTTCTAACGTGACCAGGTATCTGCAGCATTATTCTGCTAAGAAAGAGCGAAGGGCACTTTGGTGCATACTTTTGCAAAGTAAACTGGTTGCCCAACCCCACAGTGTGAGCGGCTTGTAGTCATTCTAAATCGGTGAATTCTTCATTCCTTTTCTTTCAACTTGAAGACCAGTCTGAGTGAGGTTTTAAGTGGATTTTGCTTGAATATTCAGTAGTGTATACATATACCAGTTTATTACAAAATATTTGTTGATACTTCTTCCTAACTAAGAATGTATTCTTTTAATTGTAATAATGTGTATCTTAAGAGGACTCATTGTAATTCTCACTGTTTTGAAATTAGCCATGTTTCGCTCACCCATTAATGTATATTGTGTCCTTCAATTGTCTGCTTCCTTTCCATTCCCCCTGCTTATAGTATCCCTGTTTTATGAAAATCAGACCCCTTTCTATACGATCAGATTCCATTCTTGCAAGTTCCCTAAATGCCATAAGCCAGGGTTCCCCTAAATTCTCTACTGGAATTGTGTTTAAGTTTAGTCTCCTACCATTAAATTTTATCCATCAATGTGGTAATATCTTTCTCCATTGTACTCTTTCTATGACAGGCCTCTGCTATCAATATGCCCCTCAGGGTAGTCTTAAAGGCATCCCACAGAGGGCATGTGGAAATATCATATACAAAAATATTGTTTGAAATAACTATTGTGTCCTCAATATCATTTACAAAACAAGATCCTGTTAAGAGTAGATTTTCTATTATTAACCGAACTGGGATGATGCTTTTGTAAAGGATATTTAGGACACAATATTTATGTCAGAAGATATTCTGTAAAGAATAGTTTGGTACCATACTCAACTGAGTCCAATGCTGCATATAGACTCATATTTCTAACTTTTTAGCACAGTTAAAACACACCCAGCTCTCACTTTCCCAAGATATAATTAGTTCTTGGTACAAGTCCACTCCATTGACTCTACAGCCCTGTGTATATTAAAAAGGTTTATGCATTGTCACAATCAATAGCTTTGAGAATCACCTTGGATAGCTGGCTGAGTGGCCATGAGCAGGAGTGCAGTGCGCAATGTGGCAGAAACCGGCACTGTAGCACCTATGAAAATTTCAATAACCGTGTGGTTCATGTTGGCCTCATCATACGTAGAGTTGACATCCTCGGAGACCTGGATGGGATAAATTGACATGGGGTGAACATCCTCAATCTAAAAGTTGCACATTAAAGGAAGCTAATGTGTTGTGAGATTGTCCACATTTGAGTGTTCACTGTTGAGCTCACAGAATGCAATCTGATGGGGGGATATTCAGCGTTGGACTTGTGCTGATTTATTAATGGATACAGTTGAAAACCTAGACCCTCTGATTTGAAGAAATGTATTGAATATTCCATTAAAAAGAGGTGTGGGCTATAAAATGTTACTTACTTATGACTGCAGGTATCCAGAGTTTGATATCCTTCATGCATTCACATACTTGAATTATTCCTTTTTGCCAGGCTAGGAACTCTCTCTAGTCAGTATGTAAATGGAAGTGTTCATATGCACCTGTGGCCTCATTTAGAATTTGGAAGACAGTTTCTCAGGTTGATGGTCTATCCCTCCATTGAGAGTTGGCCAAATTGTCAAGTTTCCAACAGCAGTACCCCTGAAGTCGCCATATCAAAAACCTTTTTCCAACAGCCTGTCAGGTTTAGAGCCATTGGTGAAAGTACATCAGACCATCCATCCTCTTTGATATTCTAGCCATTGAGGTGGAGAGAAACACAACTCTGCTCTCCTCAAAGGTTCAGCCTTCAAGTTTTCGAATCTCAGTAAAATAAACTATAATCAGGAAGATTTTAATGAATCCCGGGGGCTGGTTGAGGGGGATGGTGAGATACAGTTGTATCCTTGAAATATACCAGCAGTGAAGACCTTAATTATAGGAAACTAACATTTTCGTCTCCAGACCTCAGTCTTTCCTGAATTAACAGGCTTAAATTATGATTTGAAAGCAGTAATATCAGTTAAGAAAGCAGTCAGAATTAGACTAACTAAAAGGTTAAACAGCATCACCTGTGCATCTGAAGAGTGCTCTTTTCTTGATGTTCAGATAGCAGTTCTTGGTGAAAGGTGGAGTCATCACCAGGCAGGTATGCTTCATATATCCACACAACTGTGGCATGCCATCTCTATAATAGTGTGTGCTCTAACTTGGTTTTCCAGCCTTGTCGTGACAGAACTATTTACTCTGCTGGCCAATTCTCCATCCTCTTATATTGACACTTCTTGCAGCTCTGTTTGTTGTGCATCTGAAATTGATAGTTGACCCTTTTTCCAGTCTTTTGTCTTGAGGTTGAATTTTAGGCATCACTTTTGATTCTTGTGAAACAGTGTTCCCTCTCTGCATTTGGTAGGGTTTGAGAACAAGGTAGATATATTTATTGCTGATTTACATGAAAAGATGATAACATCTTTGCTATTAGGTGTAAATAGTATGTGCAGGTACAGTATCTTAAGGAATGCTTCCTTTATTGAGGGCACCTACAATGTATCCACTCTCCTGGCAGATGTAATAGCCACCAATAATGTTACTTTCCGGAGAGTTGTCATGCAAGCTCAAATGCTTTTTTCTTATGGTACGAAGTACAGTACTGAAGTTATAATTTGGAGCTATGCAGGACAATATGTCCTAGAAATACTTTTCTAAACTCCCTGACTAGTCCATCAGAGAAAAGGACACCATGTATGGTCACCCTGTCTACCTAGAAACTGCTGCCAGGTGGATTAGTAATACAGTCATGAATACGCCAAATTATGCAAATATGATGGAACCTGTTGAGATGTGACCAGATAAGTGTCTTGTGACCCTGTATTTCATACCATCGAGAGAATCTCTTAAATTTAAATGTGTAAGATCGTGACATAAAATCTGCTGCTACAGCCTTTACAATCTCCTTGCAGGTGTCTGGAATATTCTAGCTCTTCAGCACCCAGGCTATTAGTTGCGTGACCAGAGACTGGGGTGCAGTATCTGCCTTTGTTGTCTAGTGAAAAATTGCCTGTATACCACAAAGGCAATTGGGGTCTGGATGACCCGGTTCCACAAGTTTATGAACCACTTCTGCATGACCCAAGCTGGACATACAACCATGATGGTCCATAGTCCTTGCATAGGTATCTGAATTAACCTTGTGATCAGTGTAAATGAGGAAAGGAGTAAGAGTCCTTGGGATAGAGAATGCTTATTCCTAACATTGGAAATGCCACGACCTTCTGGCAAATGGGGAGCATGGTATTTTGTGGAGTGGTAATATATCCCATTTGCAGACGCATATAGTGTTGAAAACTTTAATCCAATTAACTGAAATCCATTTACCATGTAATTCTGTCTTCTGCCTGCTGAGCTTGTCTGCTTGGTTGTTCAACTATCTGCAAACATTCTCTGCTATGAATTACAGAGCTTGCTCATTCATCTGCTGCCACAGCAGATGGGCTTCTAAAACACAAGAAGGGTTTAGTCAGTGCTTTGAGAGGTAAAATAGGCTGGTCAGTTCAGGCTGTCTGTTGTGGTTCTGAATTAGGTTCCTTTTATCTAGGTCAAGAAGGCTCTGACAACATCTGGGCCACTCTGAGATCCATTATGATTAAGTAAAATTGTGTTTCTTTCTTGGACCAGTGATTGTTCACCATCAACTCTTGCAGGTGTGAGCCCCAGTAGTCCAATGCCCGATCGGCTGTAATTTTAATGCCTTTCATCTGAGGCGTCTCTTTGAGTGAAGAGGTTTCTAGATGTTATCCTCTCAGGGAAACTCTGACTTCTGGCACTGCGCATCTTGCTCCTTCTGGGCTTCTTTAATGCAATGACCATCTGAAACTAGAAGGAAGGAAGATTACTTGCATCCCAGGCATATTTCTGGTTCCTTTTTTTATGGTGTTTCCAAGAGCTTAGGGTCATTGATAACAATCTGATTCTGATTTTTATTTCTGTTGTATGTGACAAAAAACCTCACCCCTAGAAATTTGCGAACACAGGAAAAACATTTGTTTTTGTCATTAGGGTTAATTGGCTTTGTTCTGAAGGAGATCCACATTAAAAAGGCCAGTGAGGTTGTAGAAGTCTATGCAATAGCAATGTGAACAAGTTTTAATGAGCCAGTCTCCGAGGTGAGGGTAAAAATGCAGTCTTCCTAGCAGTGAATGTGGGACTGTATCAAAGCTATGAACTTAGTGAAAATATGTAGCCCGGTTTTGAGGTCAAAGAAACACACTATAAATAGGCAGTGTTTCTTGTCTGGCATAAAATCCAGAAACTTCCTGTGTTTGGGGTGAACATGAATATGAAAATATGTTTCTTGGCGGATCTCTAATGACATGAACCCCTTCCCCACCACCAACAAAAAAAAATATAAATATGTTGTGGATTGTAAACATCCTAAATTATAGTTTCTTAACTATTGGTTCATACCCCTGTGGTCTAGAATCAAACATCACTCACCGACTTTTTCTTTCACCAGAAGAAAAATTTGAATAAATACCTTTAGATCAATATGCTTTGCCACTATTTGATTGGCTCCATTATCAGTCACTACATATATATATGGATTTGGTGTGGTGTGTCTGAGTACTGTAGAAATGTAGCCTTGGTGCGGGTACCCACCCAGCTACCCATAAAGTTTCAGCATCACCAGAAAGAACAAGCCGTGTCCATGAAGGCTCAATCACACCAAGGCACAATGTAGCTCTGTGATGAGTTCTAAAGTAGAACCATGTATTAAATCGGAGCAGGATGATGTGTACTCGCTAAAATACATATTTCAGGAGGAACCAAAGGCACAGCTGTCGGGGAAAGTCCTACCTGCTTTTCTGAATTTTACTAAGGGAGTACCATTTGCTGGTGATGCCTGTTTCCTTTTGGCTTGTTCTAGTGCAGCTGCTGCACCTGTTATTAGGGCAGCTCGGGAGAGAGTGCTGACCTCGGGGGCTCTAAAGTAAAGCCCTGAGAGGGAAAAGAAAAGGACAAAAAAAGAAACATCGCATTATGAAACGTAATCCTAAAAATTTAAATTTTTTAAGCATTCCCATGAGTCTGTTCCAGTGGATGCCCCTGTGGTCTTCCTCTTAAATGTTGTAAGTTTGAATGATGCTCCTCTGAAAATGAGTTCTGTGCCTGTTGGTTCAGAAACTTCTCCTGCTTCTGTACCACATAACGGTCCAGAGGAGGTATGGTGTAATGAGGGGGGGCTGGATTTAGTGCATCCCCCTTTAACTTCCCCTTTGGGGAAGATGCCCGTATGGCATAAATCTGTGGTCTCTAGACCCCTTAATGGGGAAGCACAACCTTTCTTTCGCTAACTGTCGAATCCCTAGTTGGTCCTGTGCTAATGTCTGGTATGCTACAGAGGGTCCGAAAGGAGATGGCCCAATCACCAATATGCTGGACTTTGTATCTCTGTTTGATGGGGAATTTGTTTTTTGAATGGACAATTCATTCTGCATTTACTATGGGAAATTGAGGCCCTGAGATTGGTTACAAGCAAATACATTGATACTCTGTTGATACATCCATCTACTATGTTCCCGAGCTCAAGCATAACATTTTGCTCTAGGATTGTGGTGTCATTGATTTTAGAGAATGCTAATTATTTCAGGAAAAGAGGAATTTATGTCTTCTGCGTAGACCCTCTTAAAGAGTAAAAATGTGACATCTTAAGGTTGAACTCTCAGGGCTATATATTGGATCCACATTTGAGAGGGCCTTCTAATTTGAAGGATATCACCATTTCTGTGAGGAAAGATATGGGTGCAAAGAGTTATAAGCATTTAAAAAAAAGGAGGCTTCAAGCAGTTGGGCTTTTGAGAGGGGTGTCGATTCACCTAACTGGAATTGGGTAGCTGGGGCCCTGAATGGAACCAGAATTAATGCAAAGCTCCTTGTGTTTCAGAGGTGACCCATGGGGGAAATTAGCTTTCTGGAATATAGCTTGTTTGGGTCACTCTAATTTAAAACTCAATTGGGTAACTCAACATATCCCATTAACTATATTGTTGTAGTAAACATGGCTTTGTTCTGAATTTGCAGCCACAATTTATTTTGTTTACTCTTATGGGGCAGTGCCCTCAAGAAAAGCTTATGCCAGCAGAAGGATTGCAATCTTACTCCAAAATAATATCAATTGGAACCCAAAGGTATTCATACACCCCTCTAACCTAAATCTATGTTTAAAACGTGCAAGATTTAATTACTAAGGACGATTGTTATCATTACTGCTAGTAAATGTTTATATCCCTCCGGGTAAGCAATGGATTATTTAGTTAATTCTATGCTTTCTTTTGTTCCCAATATCAGTGGGCTGGAGGATTGCCCCTTGATAATTATGGTTAAGGACTTTAACACCAAGGGGTCAGCTCTCATGACCTTTTGTAAGTCTGAGCTGATGAGGCCTGGTGTATTCCTGATGCGGTCCTTCCAGAGAAAAGGAATACGCTTCTTAGAAAGCTTGAGAGTGAACAAACTTATGTCAAGTACTGTGACTCGAGAGTCACAGCCCAGGCAATTCTGATTTTGGACAATGCCTGGACACAGTACATTTCCCAACTATATACCAGCAAGACTTGTGATTGTGTTCAGTAAGCTCAAAGCATCGAAGTGGATGTCATGGGATACTTTGGTCCACCATCTCACAAAGAGATTGAGGGTTTCATTAAAGGTGCATAATCATCTGGGGCTATAGGACCAGATGAATTTTTGATTGCTCCCATCAAAGATGAGATATCTTTATGGGCTTCCTTCATATGTCCCTCATTTGAGCTCTGTTATTTGTCCGGTTACATTCCTTCCTCTTGAAAGGGGAGTGTTATAGTACCTGTACATAAAAAAGGTGCCAAGGTGCTCCCTGCCAGTTGAAGACAAATCACCCTTCTCGATGTGCAATTTAGTTGACAAATGTCTACTTATCCATCTTCAAAATTGGGCATTTGGTAATAATCTTATTCCATCTGAACAATCAGGCTTCTACAAGAACTGTGGCACTCTTGACATCATCACAGCACTCCAAACGTTACTAGAAAAGTATCCCAAGAGTAGGAGTATGCCTTTTTTGATTTCTCCATAGCATTCAATAGGGTTGATAAGTCAACGCTGTGTAGAATATTTTGTGAATTAGGGATTCCCAATCACCTTTTACTTAATGCCCCGCACTTTTCTACTTGGGCTTAGGTTTTGATTTGGGGGGGATCAAGGTCTGTCCAGGAGAGAGATGATGCAACATGGATTAAAGCAGCGGTACCTGGTTACATATCTCCTTTTTTCTCTTTACACTCATGTTCTGCCTAGTAGAGTTGGCTCAATAAAGGGTGTTCCTCCAAAACTTGGCCCTATGTGTGTGGTTTATCTTCTTCATGTGGACAGCATTATTCTGATGGATTTAACCCCAATAGGCCTTCAAAACCACCTTCATGCTTTGGAAAAAACTGCAGTGGTACACTTTTAAAAATAAATAATGCAAAGAGCAAAGTTATAATTTAAAAAAAAAGGGTTGATGACAATTTTTAATTGGGCTTTCGGGGATTCCGAAATGTAAATAGTACAGGCTTACCTGTATCTTGGCAGAATTTGTTTTATAGTAATTACTTAGATGTTGATCAGATCCATCACTAAAGAAGTAAGGCACTGTCTCAGCTCTCAGGTCTTGGCTATCCGTAGACTGTATAAATGTTGTGGGCAGAGACACTTCACTTATGTCTTATCTGTCTATAAGACTTTTTTTGAGAAAACTGAGTGGTGCATATAGCGACCGATCTGTAATTTAAACTTGATGGCTTCTCCCCCGCACTTCGTTTGGAATTTGGTTTACCTTTCACATTTGTCTTTGCAATAGCTGCAGCTCTGAGGTGGGGCAATAAAGTACTGGGTGGTGAATTGGGCTCTATAAGTGCTGCAATGAAAATTTAAATTATTCAAATTCTGAAAGAAAGAAGTGCCTTTTGCTGTACATATACTAAAGCATTGGATATGTTTGAAATTGAACAGACTGAGGCTCTCCCTTTCTGAAAATACTTGTTAAAAAACCTTGGTAAAATAATCACTGTACACAGTGAATAGGAATAGGGACATCTCACTCTGCAGACAGTACATGAGGAATGAAATCATAATTGGAAGTAGTTTGTACAACAAACCCCCAAACCATCTCTTATGGAACCTTTTGATTGGTGCCCATAGAGTTATTTTGCTAATGAGGCTACATTTATTACCATTGCATTTGATTACGGGCGATTGGGAAGGTATTCCAATGGATGAGAGGTATTGTGAGCTCTGCCTCACCCATGTCCAAAACTTGAATCAGGTAATTTTTGCCTGTCAATATTTACACTCTGCACATCTCCACTTTTTGAAACCAACCTTCAAGAAATACAATATATCATTGGCAGCTAAAGCTAGACTTTGCTTGTTTGTACCTACCTCAGAAATGGCTTGCGCAATTTTTTAAATTTTTTAAAAAAAGTTTCCAACATGAATTTTAATCATTTTTCTCTTCTTGGCCATTGTGCAATTAGTTTTGTACCCAATTGAATTGGTGGAGAATTACAAATTGCGATCTGTGTATTCTTTATTCCAGTTATTTGTCTTTACAGAACTTTTGTACTTTGTTCTCCTTATGTAAAGATGGAATGTAATGACTTGGTAATACTGTAGTACTTTAGTTCACTATTTGTTTTAATCACTCGCTCTCTCACTTTGTACTATTTTGGCTTTTGCACTTTCTATTTGGGTACTTTATTAATAATTGCACATTGGTAAAATGCCATGTTATGCACTTTATGGAGTTTTTAAAATTTTGTATGCTTTTTAAAAAAAAAAATGTATTTGATCTTGTGTATAAATTGAAGTAATAATGGTATAATATGGATGGATTTTATGTGGATCTTGGTTGAGTTCCAAATCATAAATAAAATAATTGGATTGTTGTAAACTATTGTATTTTACCCATATGGTCTAAATCTACTATTTTGAGGTTGTCTGGAGTATCTTTGTCATTGGTAGGGTATTGGTTGTACAGCCGGGAGGATCTAAGGGGTGCTGATGAGCACCTGCAAAGGGCATTATAAATGGGGAGTAGTCAACAGTTCGGACCGTGAGGTGTTGGGAGAATCTGCACAGGTTATTATATCTGAGGGTGTATGTATTGGAGTAAAGTGGTTATATACCTAAGGGAAATCTAATCCAACCCAAGAGTACTGCAGAGCACATGCAGCTTGTAGATCATGGCACTGCATGATATCACACCAGTCAATAGGCTATGGCATCCATTGTTGTTCTTTGACACATTTTTGTACTGGTCTTGACAATGAGTCTTAGTGATTAGAGTACTTAAACACAGTAAGGGGGTTCACCACTCCAATTTGTCAAATGAGATGCAATAAGTACAGAGAGTCCAATATTATCGAGCTTGTAATGTTACGAGGTATCTTGTTAGTTTCTTCCACAAGACCTTAATTGATATGAGAAGCTTGTTACAACAATAAGTTCATGAGGATAAGCAGCCAACACGTTTCGCCCTAGGAACATGGGCTTCTTCAGGGCTGCAAAGTAACATACAACCATAAAAACGTGAGGTAACATAATGGCATACATGAAAACACTAATAGGGATTGATGCGTTCTCTTTGGACTTGCTGCATTCTGTTTGTTTGATTAGAGTACTTAATGGAGCCATTGTACAGTCAGGTGCCTCAGTGCTGTAGAAATGTAGCCTAAGTGCGGGTACGGGCATCACCAGACAAGCAGTGTCCATGAAGGCTCCATTCTGCTCAGTGGAGCCTTGTGATGGGTTCCAATGGCACAGGTTGCTGGTTGGTGCACTTGTAATGATGTGATTAAAATAATGCATGCAGAAGGCTGGGCAAGTTCGTCTTGGTACATGTGTACAAGGAAGTTCACAGCATGACTATAGAAAGGTGATCTACACAGATTTAAGCATGGGTGTGACATGTACACATGACGGGTCCAAGACAGAACAAGCACTGGCAAAGCCAATAGGTCTGGCATAGACTGCCAGTGTTTTGGCAATTCTTGTTTTGTTTTGCCATGGTTTTTTGCAAAACCTTATTGTTCAGGAAGCTGCCAGACCCTCATCACTCTAAACAAACATGTTGGCTAAAGGCATAAACATTGTTTTGGTCTCTAGAAAAACACACATTCCCATTGTTATCCTTGGCACTGAAGGAAACCGTTTTGTGTGTGTTGATGTACTCCTTGTGATAGGGCAGTAAGCCGTAACTCATAGTGAAGTCAGCAAATTGCTGAAGGGGGCTATCACCTTGCCCATTGATATATGGAGGAGTGTGTGGAAGTAAATGTGAATGAGAGACCTACAGACTAATGGATGAAGTCTGACTGACATCCCTGTGGGCAACTACGTTATTCACATAGTTTTAGTAAAATAAAAAATTGCCTTTGGGAAAGAAGGTGAAAAAGAAAGAAAGAAAGAAAGAGAAATTAAGAGGAAGGCAAAGGAAATAAGGAAAGAAAGAAAGAAAGAAGGGAAGCAGTAAATAAAGACGGAAAGAAGGAAATAAAGAAAGAAGGAACTAAAGGAAGAACAGCAAACAGTTGCAAAGGGGAAAGAAAGATAGAAAGAAATAGAGAAAGAAAGAAAGAAAGAAAGAAAGAAAGAAAGAAAGAAAGAAAGAAAGAAAGAAAAGAAAAGAAGAAAGAAAGAAAGAAAGATGGTAGTAAGAACTATAAAAATGCAATTACAATACATTACAATTATTGTTTCATTCTAGAACAGTGGTTGTGTTTGTTGTTTTAACAGGCAATGCTGCCAATATGAACACTACTTTTCCAATAGTTTACAACTTTTTCCGTTCTTTATCTTGGTGATATGTTTGTAGGAAATTCCAGAATGCATTATCTGCATGGTACTGCTGCTGAAAAGACAGATTAGTTTTTTATTTGGTTTAGAAGACAGGCTAGCGAATCACTTGGGTGATATATTTTTTCTCTAAGTGAACTACATCGGATGAAGTGTTGGCTGAGGTCTTTATCAGAAGGATCCTTTATTTCTAATGTGATCTAAAACTGGAATAATCCTCATTGTTGTTTTGGCGTCATGTCTGAAGTAAAAAAGAAAAAAGTATTTTTCAGATGAAAAAAAGAGCGAAGTCAGATATTTAGAAAACCTTTCAACTAAATAGTTAAAATTTTTATGTCACCAGGCAGCAAACTGTTTGGAAGTGACTCCTACGTCTCATCATCTGGTGTCTCAAAATCATCCTATTCTGATTGAGGAGACATTCTGGCAAAGTTTATCTCCCTTACTGCTATCTTTATCATCACCTAATTCCCCGCCTCTCCTGTAAGTCCTGTCTCCCACTCATAATCAGCCCCCCTTGCAGTGATAGGGGCTGTAACAGGAGTGCATACCTTCAGTGGGGTCTGTTAAGGCTGAGACACTGAATCTTCAAGAGGAGCTTGATGCAATGGTTTCCCTGGTGCCATTTACTGGAAGGGCCATTTACAGTACAGTTGGTAGGGTTTACCAAAACTTGGTGTGCAAGGCAGGTATCCGGTCAGGGAACTGAAGAGGATCTTATAATAGGTGGTGAATGGGCATGTGCCTCATATAGTACATTGGTTCGGTAGGATATGATGGGAATTTGACCACTGTTGCGTGTAAGAGTTATTCTCATCTGACTCACTGCCATTGGAATGAATAGATATTATCAGACCCAGCAGAAAATATACCCCCTTCATAAACAACCACACCATCCTAATGTTCCTTATCCTACTGGATAGATTTTAGTTTCTAAAAAATTTGGTGGCATAATGCCAAAATAAGCTTCAAGCAAAAAGGTTTTGAAGAGCCTGTGTTATATCTGTAGACTGTGGAGTTGATGCAATCTTGTTGACAAGTACTGATGAGGTTGTGCTAATATCAGTCATCTAATATCTGGAAGAGCTTTCCACAGTGATAGATGAGGTTGAACAGATGATCAGAACTAGCAGTGTCCCCTGATGAGGAAGTGATGATCAGCACTGCTGAAGCATCGGTGTTGATGAGCATAAGTGTCAAGCAAAGTTCCATCGACAAAGAAGTGCTGACAGGAAGCATTGGTTGTTGCTTCATAAGCACTGATGATAACATCATACTTTTTTCATGTAGAAAGTATTGAAAAGGATGCTGCCCTACTTTTGTGTTGACCAACGGGAAACCAAGGTATCAGGGAAATTACTTTCTTCTTTTTTGCATACGTCAGAGATGAGGCAGATGATAAAGTGGATGGCCAATCAGATGTCTGTTTCTTAGAAACAACTATGTGGGTTAGAGTCTGTCCCAGGTAACTCCTTATGATTAGATTCAACCACAATGGAGTTGGTTCTGTGTGTCATATTTACAAGGCCCTATCGCCAACGGAGAGCAGCTTTTAGTGATGCTTTGGTGGCACTATGAATTGCAGGGGGTGGCTTTAGCATGGCACAACGAGGAGAAATGCTTTCATTTCTCCTCATTTTTTGCTCTTTCTGTGTGTGCTGCATTCTACAGCACACAAGGAAAGAGCAAAAGGCCACTGAAGATTGTTTTTGTGCAGGAAGGTGTCCCTTCCTGCACAAAAAAAACCTCCCCTTCAGCGCAGCCATCCTTGCACCATGGCACAAGGGTGGCTGTGAAGGAGCTTGACAGCAAATTTAGCAACTCAAGGGGCAACTCAGGGGTGTGCCATATTCTAATAAATATGGAGCATCCCTGCATTTTGATAATGACTGAGCGCGGCGCTGCTCTACCTGCTTTTCTGAATTTTACTAAGGGAGTACCATTTGCTGGTGATGCCTGTTTCCTTTTGGCTTGTTCTGGTGCAGCTGCTGCACCTGTTATTAGGGCAGCTCGGGAGAGAGTGCTGACCTCGGGGGCAGTAAAGTAAAGCCCTGAGAGGGAAAAGAAAAGGACAAAAAAAGAAACATCGCATTATGAAACGTAATCCTAGAAATTTAATATTTTTAAGCATTCCCATGAGTCTGTTCCAGTGGATGCCCCTGTGGTCTTCCTCTTAAATGTTGTAAGGTTGAATGATGCTCCTCTGAAATTGAGTTCTGTGCCTGTTGGTTCAGAAACTTCTCCTGCTTCTGTACCACATAACGGTCCAGAGGAGGTATGGTGTAATGAGGGGGTGCTGGATTTAGTGCATCCCCCCATAACTTCCCCTTTGGGGAAGATGCCCGTATGGCATAAATCTGTGGTCTCTAGACCCCTTAATGGGGAAGCACAGCCTTTCTTTCGCTAACTGTCGAATCCCTAGTTGGTCCTGTGCTAATGTCTGGTATGCTACAGAGGGTCCGAAAGGAGATGGCCCAATCACCAATATGCTGGACTTTGTACCTCTGTTTGATGGGGAATTTGTTTTTTGAATGGACAATTCATTCTGCATTTACTATGGGAAATTGAGGCCCTGAGATTGGTTACAAGCAAATACATTGATACTCTGTTGATACATCCATCTACTATGTTCCCGAGCTCAAGCATAACATTTTGCTCTAGGATTGTGGTGTCATTGATTTTAGAGAATGCTAATTATTTCAGGAAAAGAGGAATTTATGTCTTCTGCGTAGACCCTCTTAAAGAGTCAAAATGTGACATCTTAAGGTTGAACTCTCAGGGCTATATATTGGATCCACATTTGAGAGGGCCTTCTAATTTGAAGGATATCACCATTTCTGTGAGGAAAGATATGGGTGCAAAGAGTTATAAGCATTTAAAAAAAAGGAGGCTTCAAGCAGTTGGGCTTTTGAGAGGGGTGTTGATTCACCTAACTGGAATTGGGTAGCTGGGGCCCTGAATGGAACCCGAATTAATGCCAAGCTCCTTGTGTTTCAGAGGTGACCCATGGGGGAAATTAGCTTCCTGGAATATAGCTTGTTTGGGTCACTCTAATTTAAAACTCAATTGGGTAACTCAACATATCCCATTAACTATATGGTTGCAGTAAACATGGCTTTGTTCTGAATTTGCAGCCAAAAATTATTTTGTTTACTCTTATGGGGCAGTGCCCTCAAGAAAAGCTCATGCCAGCAGAGGGATTGCAATCCTACTCCAAACTAATATCAATTGGAACCCAAAGGTATTCATACACCCCTCTAACCTAAGTCTATGTTTAAAACTTGCAAGATTTAATTACTAAGGACGATTGTTATCATTACTGCTAGTAAATGTTTATATCCCTCCGGGTAAGCAATGGATTATTTAGTTAATTCTATGCTTTCTTTTGTTCCCAATATCAGTGGGCTGGAGGATTGCCCCTCGATAATTATGGTTAAGGACTTTAACACCAAGGGGTCAGCTCTCATGACCTTTTGTAAGTCTGAGCTGATGAGGCCTGGTGTATTCCTGATGCGGTCCTTCCAGAGAAAAGGAATACGCTTCTTAGAAAGCTTGAGAGTGAACAAACTTATGTCAAGCACTGTGACTCGAGAGTTACAGCCCAGGCAATTCTGATTTTGGACAATGCCTGGACACAGTACATTTCCCAACTATATACCAGCAAGACTTGTGATTGTGTTCAGTAAGCTCAAAGCATCGAAGTGGATGTCATGGGATACTTTGGTCCACCATCTCACAAAGAGATTGAGGGTTTCATTAAAGGTGCATAATCACCTGGGACTATAGGGCCAGATGAATTTTTGATTGCTCTCATCAAAGATGAGATATCTTTATGGGCTTCCTTCATATGTCCCCCATTAGAGCTCTGTTATTTGTCTGGTTACATTCCTTCCTCTTGAAAGGGGAGTGTTATAGTACCTCTACATAAAAAAAGGTGCCAAGGTGCTCCCTGCCAGTTGTAGACAAATCACCCTTCTCGATGTGCAATTTAGTTGACAAATGTCTACTTATCCATCTTCAAAATTGGGCATTTGGTAATAATCTTATTCCATCTGAACAATCGGGCTTCTACAAGAACTGTGGCACTCTTGACATCATCACAGCACTCCAAACGTTACTAGAAAAGTATCCCAAGAGTAGGAGTATGCCTTTATTGATTTCTCCATAGCATTCAATAGGGTTGATAAGTCAACGCTGTGCAGAATATTTTCTGAATTAGGGATTCCCAATCACCTTTTACTCATTGCCCCGCACTTTTCCACTTGGACTTAGGTTTTGATTGGGGGGGGATCAAGGTTTGTCCAGGAGAGAGATGATGCAACATGGATTAAAGCAGCGGTACCTGGTTACATATCTCCTTTTTTCTCTTTACACTCATGTTCTGCCTAGTAGAGTTGGCTCAATAAAGGGTGTTCCTCCAAAACTTGGCCCTATGTGTGTGGTTTATCTTCTTCATGTGGACAGCATTATTCTAATGGATTTAACCCCAATAGGCCTTCAAAACCACCTTCATGCTTTGGAAAAAAACTGCAGTGGAACACTTTTAAAAATAAATAATGCAAAGAGCAAAGTTATAGCTTAAAAAAAAAAGGGTTGATGACAATTTTTAATTGGGCTTTGGGGGATTCCGAAATGTAAATAGTACAGGCTTACCTGTATCTTGGCAGAATTTGTTTTATAGTAATTACTTAGATGTTGATCAGATCCATCACTAAAGAAGTAAGGCACTGTCTCAGCTCTCAGGTCTTGGCTATCCGTAGACTGTATAAATGTTGTGGGCAGAGACACTTCACTTATGTCTTATCTGTCTATAAGACTTTTTTTGAGAAAACTGAGTGGTGCATATAGCGACCGATCTGTAATTTAAACTTGATGGCTTCTCCCCCGCACTTCGTTTGGAATTTGGTTTACCTTTCACATTTGTCTTTGCAATAGCTGCAGCTCTGAGGTGGGGCAATAAAGTACTGGGTGGTGAATTGGGCTCTATAAGTGCTGCAATGAAAATTTTAATTATTCAAATTCTGAAAGAAAGAAGTGCCTTTTGCTGTACATATACTAAAGCATTGGATATGTTTGAAATTGAACAGACTGAGGCTCTCCCTTTCTGAAAATACTTGTTAAAAAACCTTGGTAAAATAATCACTGTACACAGTGAATAGGAATAGGGACATCTCACTCTGCAGACAGTACATGAGGAATGAAATCATAATTGAAAGTAGTTTGTACAACAAACCCCCAAACCATCTCTTATGGAACCTTTTGATTGGTGCCCACAGAGTTATTTTGCTAATGAGGCTACATTTATTACCATTGCATTTGATTACGGGCGATTGGGAAGGTATTCCAATGGATGAGAGGTATTGTGAGCTCTGCCTCACCCATGTCCAAAACTTGAATCAGGTAATTTTTGCCTGTCAATATTTACACTCTGCACATCTCCACTTTTTGAAACCAACCTTCAAGAAATACAATATATCATTGGCAGCTAAAGCTAGACTTTGCTTGTTTGTACCTACCTCAGAAATGGCTTGCGCAATTTTTTAAATTTTTAAAAAAAAGTTTCCAACATGAATTTTAATCATTTTTCTCTTCTTGGCTATTGTGCAATTAGTTTTGTACCCAATTGAATTGGTGGAGAATTACAAATTGCGATCTGTGTATTCTTTATTCCAGTTATTTGTCTTTACAGAACTTTTGTACTTTGTTCTCCTTATGTAAAGATGGAATGTAATGACTTGGTAATACTGTAGTACTTTAGTTCACTATTTGTTTTAATCACTCGCTCTCTCACTTTGTACTATTTTGGCTTTTTCACTTTCTATTTGGGTACTTTATTAATAATTGCACATTGGTAAAATGCCATGTTATGCACTTTATGGAGTTTTTAAAATTTTGTATGCTTTTAAAAAAAATTGTTTTATTTGATCTTGTGTATAAATTGAAGTAATAATGGTATAATATGGATGGATTTTATGTGGATCTTGGTTGAGTTCCAAATCATAAATAAAATAATTGGATTGTTGTAAACTATTGTATTTTACCCATATGGTCTAAATCTACTATTTTGAGGTTGTCTGGAGTATCTTTGTCATTGGTAGGGTATTGGTTGTACAGCCGGGAGGATCTAAGGGGTGCTGATGAGCACCTGCAAAGGGCATTATAAATGGGGAGTAGTCAACAGTTTGGACCTTGAGGTGTTGGGAGAATCTGCACAGGTTATTATATCTGAGGGTGTATGTATTGGAGTAAAGTGGTTATATACCTAAGGGAAATCTAATCCAACCCAAGAGTACTGCAGAGCACATGCAGCTTGTATATCATGGCACTGCATGACATCACACCAGTCATTAGGCTATGGCATCCATTGTTGTTCTTTGACACATTTTTGTACTGGTCTTGACAATGAGTCTTAGTGATTAGAGTACTTAAACACAGTAAGGGGGTGCACCACTCCAATTTGTCAAATGAGATGCAATAAGTACAGAGAGTCCAATATTATCGAGCAAGTAATGTTACGAGGTATCTTGTTAGTTTCTTCCACAAGACTTTAATTGATATGAGAAGCTTGTTACAACAATAAGTTCATGAGGATAAGCAGCCAACACGTTTCGCCCTAGGAACATGGGCTTCTTCAGGGCTGCAAAGTAACATACAACCATAAAAACGTGAGGTAACATAATGGCATACATGAAAACACTAATAGGGATTGATGCGTTCTCTTTGGACTTGCTGCATTCTGTTTGTTTGATTAGAGTACTTAATGGAGCCATTGTACAGTCAGGTGCCTCAGTGCTGTAGAAATGTAGCCTAAGTGCGGGTACGGGCATCACCAGACAAGCAGTGTCCATGAAGGCTCCATTCTGCTCAGTGGAGCCTTGTGATGGGTTCCAATGGCACAGGTTGCTGGTTGGTGCACTTGTAATGACGTGATTAAAATAATGCATGCAGAAGGCTGGGCAAGTTCGCCTTGGTACATGTGTACAAGGAAGTTCACAGCATGACTATAGAAAGGTGATCTACACAGATTTAAGCATGGGTGTGACATGTACACATGACGGGTCCAAGACAGAACAAGCACTGGCAAAGCCAATAGGTCTGGCATAGACTGCCAGTCTTTTGGCAATTCTTGTTTTGCCATGGTTTTTTGCAAAACCTTATTGTTCAGGAAGCTGCCAGACCCTCATCACTCTAAACAAACATGTTGGCTAAAGGCATAAACATTGTTTTGGTCTCTAGAAAAACACACATTCCCATTGTTATCCTTGGCACTGAAGGAAACCGTTTTGTGTGTTGATGTACTCCTTGTGAAAGGGCAGTAAGCCATAACTCATAGTGAAGTCAGCAAATTGCTGAAGGGGGCTATCACCTTGCCCATTGATGTATGGAGGAGTGTGTGGAAGTAAATGTGAATGAGAGACCTACAGACTAATGGATGAAGTCTGACTGACATCCCTGTGGGCAACTACGTTATTCACATAGTTTTAGTAAAATAAAAAATTGCCTTTGGGAAAGAAGGTGAAAAAGAAAGAAAGAAAGAGAAATTAAGAGGAAGGCAAAGGAAATAAGGAAAGAAAGAAAGAAAGAAGGGAAGCAGTAAATAAATACGGAAAGAAGGAAATAAAGAAAGAAGGAACTAAAGGAAGAACAGCAAAGAGTTCCAAAGGGGAAAGAAAGATAGAAAGAAAGATAGAAAGAAAGATAGAAAGAAAGAAAGAAAGAAAGAAAGAAAGAAAGAAAGAAAGAAAGAAAGAAGAAAGAAAGAAAAAGAAAGATGTAGTAAGAACTATAAAAATGCAATTACAATACATTACAATTATTGTTTCATTCTAGAACAGTGGTTGTGTTTGTTGTTTTAACAGGCAATGCTGCCAACATGAACACTTCTTTTCCAATAGTTTACAACTTTTTCCGTTCTTTATCTTGGTGATATGTTTGTAGGAAATTCCAGAATGCATTATCTGCATGGTACTGCTGCTGAAAAGACAGATTCGTTTTTTATTTGATTTAGAAGACAGACTAGCGAATCACTTGGGTGATACATTTTTTCTCTAAGTGAACTACATCGGATGAAGTGTTGGCTGAGGTCTTTATCAGAAGGATCCTTTATTTCTAATGTGATCTAAACCTGGAATAATCCTCATTGTTTTTTTGGCTTCATGTCTGAAGTAAAAAAGAAAAAAGTATTTTTCAGATGAAAAAAAGAGCGAAGTCAGATATTTAGAAAACCTTTCAACTAAATAGTTAAAAAATGTATGTCACCAGGCAGCAAACTGTTTGGAAGTGGCTCCTACGTCTCATCATCTGGTGTCTCAAAATCATCCTATTCTGATTGAGGAGACATTCTGGCAAAGTTGATCCCCCTTACTGCTATCTTTATCATCACCTAATTCCCCGCCTCTCCTGTAAGTCCTGTCTCCCACTCATAATCAGCCCCCCTTGCAGTGATAGGGGCTGTAACAGGAGTGCATACCTTCAGTGGGGTCTGTTAAGGCTGAGACACTGAGGCGGTCATTCTGACCGCGGCGGTCGGCGTTCGCCGCCCGCCAAGCGGTTCCCGCCGAAAGACCGCACCGCGGTCATAAGACCGCGGCGGTCATTCCGGCTTTCCCGCTGGGCCGGCGGGCGACCGCCAGAAGACCGCCGGCCGGCCCGGCAGGAAAGCCCCTTCAACAATGAAGCCGGCTCGGAATGGAGCCGGCGGAGTTGAAGGGGTGCGACGGGTGCAGTGGCACCCGTCGCGATTTTCACTGTCTGCTAAGCAGACAGTGAAAATCTTTGTGGGGCCCTGTTAGGGGGGAAACAACTATGTGGGTTAAAGTCTGTCCCAGGTAACTCCTTATGATTAGATTCAACCACAATGGAGTTGGTTCTGAGTGTCATATTTACAAGGCCCTATCGCCAACGGAGAGCAGCTTTTAGTGATGCTTTGGTGGCACTATGAATTGCAATGGGTGGCGTTAGCATGGCACAACGAGGAGAAATGCTTTCATTTCTCCTCATTTTTTGCTCTTTCTGTGTGTGCTGCATTCTACAGCACACATGGAAAGAGCAAAATGCCACTGAAGATTGTTTTTGTGCAGGAAGGTGTCCCTTCCTGCACAAAAAAAACCTCCCCTTCAGCGCAGCCATCCTTTCACCATGGCACAAGGGTGGCTGTGAAGGAGCTTGACAGCAAATTTAGCAACTCAAGGGGCAACTCAGGGGTGTGCCATATTCTAATAAATATGGAGCATCCCTGCATTTTGATAATGACTGAGCGCGGCGCTGCCAAATTTGGCCCTGCCAAATTTGGCCCAGCGTCACGCTCCTCTCTTTTTCTCTTAAATCTGACCCCAAGTCTTTTCTTTTCATAGACACAGTTTCCTTTCCACTCTCTTCCTTCCTTGTTTTCAGCAAAGCAATGTCTGTACTTATTGTTGTTGAAAATCATGTGAGAAATTCTCACAGATGACACACATTTTAGGCTTCTGGTACACGTGACAACAATAATTGCATTCCAAATGAATCCTAATGATTGTTGTCATTGTAAATTTTCTTCATCTTACCAGAGGTCTCGACAAAAAAGAGATTCTTCTTGCTTGTTATCTCAGCCAGAGTTTGCTGTTTCCCTGAGCTCTGAACAAAACAAAAAAAACAGGAAATACACAAAATATGTACGATCCTTCTTCTAAAATGGCTGCTATCAATCCAGGAAAGAAATCCTGAAAATTACAAATAGTTTAGCCAAGTCACAAAGACCATACTAAATCTAGACTCACAGATTTTTACCCATGTTGGAGGGTAGATTCAATACTTTCGGGGATTCACAAAAATTCCAAGCAATCAACCCGGAGATCTGCATCATTTGCAGGATTTCGTGTGGATTCCAAGGATCGCCAAGTGAAATTCCCATTGGGATTCCATTCCCTTTGTGTGGAGTTCTTCATAGCAGAAATGGTATCACGATGTAAAGAAAACATATTTTTCTATGGGTAAAATTTTGTCCCTGTGGATAAACACTAAGACACCCTGGAAGTTGATTTATGCAAGCACATTACTGGAGAAACATCAGACCTTTTCAAGGATCAAAAGGGGAATGTAAGGATTTGAGAATGCCTACAGAGCTGTATGAAGGCATTCTCAATCTGTCAATGCGAACCACACCCCGGAATGTCTATATTACCAGACCATGTGTGGGATTTACAGGTCTGGGGAACTAAACCCTCATGGTGAAGGTTGTATATAATGTAAATGGGCTTATGTCTGTCAGGAATCCCTTCGTGAAGTTCTGGCAGGGGCAATTAAGTAAAAGTCAGTCATAACCTTATGTTGGATGGACGGGTTGACAGCTCCAAAAAAAGGGATGTAGATAAGACCATAGGCAAAGATATAGGGGCTGGGCTGGATGAGATTAAGCTTCTTTTGCAAGAAAGGAAGGAATGGATGGATGTATGGAAGATGTCAGGAGGGAAATAGTCACTTAATCAAGGTTTGCATCAGGGTAGTGGATGAAGATGGCCAATAAATCAACAATATCAATTCATTCATTCACAGAGTATATTCTTATTATATATCTAGAAGAATTCAGAGCTGTGCAAGATATTGCAGAAATTTGAGGTCTAAATGAACATCTTTAATTTTATTCTGTGTAATTGGCATTCTTCGTTAGTCTGGATAAATACCTACAGTAATACACATGAAATAGTGGACATGAAACAAAGGCCCTTGTTAAAAGTCAGGCAGAACTGAGTAAGATATTTACTGCATTTTGGTAAGAACAATTTCCCCAGGGTTAAATATTTACCACATGTGATGAACACCTCCCATTCCTTTTTTTTAAACAGGACATAACACAAAGAATCAGTATTTGGTTTAGGTGTATTTTTTACAGGCTTTTTGCCCTCAATCAATTTCATTAGGTTTGACCAGCTGGAATCCATTGAGGAAAACTGTGAGGATGTGATACTTATCATACACCTCATAATTCTGATTCCTGTGCAAGCAAGTGTTTGAGACTTTAGCCAGCAAATTGTAATTAAGGCCTTGGTGTTTAAAATTGCTCCATTCATCTGCATTTTCCACTTCATTTTTACAATAATACCCTTGAAGTGATAAAACTTCCACAAGAATCAAAAGCAACCCATCTTCATGCAAGCAGTAGATTCTTACCGTGGACATATGATTGAGGTAATAATCAATAAAGTCTTGAGGCTCCACAGGGTCTAGATTCTCTTTGTGAATTTGTATCTCCTTATTCACAAAATTGTTCAGGAAGCCATAATAATTAAGAAATTCCTGATGAGTTCCTGGTAGATGCTGCATCAACCAAGGGAAGGCATTGTATAGCTAGAGTGGGAAAATTAGCAAAGATTGTCAAACATTTCAGAAGGACACTTCAGTCTCATAAAAAGACACGTTTATTAGGCTTGTTTATCAAACATCAATACTTTGGATTACAGATATATATTCAGAAGTAATACATCCATGTACTGAATTCACACAGTTAACTAAGTGTGCTACATAAATGAGTTTCTCACAAAGGAAGCTTCAGGAGTGGCAAAAAGCTTTGTTTTGTGATTAAAATAGTAGAGAGGTATTTTTTTTTCTTTTTGGAAATATTTATCTGGAAATCTCAGGTTCACCTGCATTCTCAGAATTACTAATTCATTGTAGTTATAATCCCCCATTCTTTCACCATATACATATTTCTATTATGAATAAAGGCACCTCACCAGGTGAGTGTACATTGTTCCAGTCCAATGTGATGAGGAGCAGTTTTGCCACAGTGTCTGGTTGCACAGTGACAGGAAATTATGGCTAACAAAGTGTAGCTGCTCGTGCAGAGGAAGAGGGACAACAGATCGACAAACCAGCCCTCATCTCAGAAAGGCTAGATTTGGAGTTGATGGACAGTTAAGGCCTGTTTTAGCACTCGGCAGATGGGTTACTCTGTCACAACAGTGACTGATATCCCATACGCCAAAATCTAAATCCCACTATATTCAATGGGATTTAGGTTGCAGCTGATGAGATATCCGTCACCGTTGTGATGGAGTAACCTGTCTGGCGAGTTCTACATCAGGCCCTTAGATTGAGCATGGTGAAGGGGCTGCCAAGCATTTCTTCACCTTCCAGGAGTGGAAGACAGACAGACAGGAGTTTCAAGGAGCATGGCAGAGAATATTGACAGGGTGTGTCATAGACCTGGGTCAGGGAGGCAAAGGCAGGCCACCAGGAGGTCAGCCATAACACAGCCATTTGGCTGTGTGGCAGTGAAGAATGAGATCACAGAAGAGCTGAGCTGGGCTTTTTTCAGATTATAACTTGAGAACTGGCCAATATTGGGCCCTGAAGTTGCCCTAATCTGGTGAGTCAGCGGGAGGAGACCCGTTAGGCTGCTCCCCAGTGTGTGTTTTTGGTGATTATCTGAAGGTAAAGACTGCCTGATGTTGCGCAAAGTCACACTTTAATGTACAGAGATAATGTCCCACCCAGCACATTAAGTATGTTGAACTATGTGTCACTGTAGCCTCATCAACATTAAGGTATATTGAGATAGTTTTATTTATAGCCAAGTGATTAAACACTACCTATCGAGTCCTGAAGAGGCTGGAAATCAATTAACCTAAACACGTCAACCATGCATATTTAAGAGTGCCCCATAGAATTGTAAATTTGGAAGTGGATAAGGGTGGCTATGGAGTTCTTGAAGAACTAATTGCTGTAACACAGGCGGGTGACTGATTGTTGGGCTTGCCAAAAAGTGTACCATGATCACATGACATGGCTGGACACCATAATGATTGAAACCCAATGCTAACAAAGGACAATTTGAAGAATGATGTTCTTAATATACGTATCTTATGCAGAGTGCAAAATACATGATAAATGTTTGAAGTATTAGGCTTTGTCTTGAAGAGCTAAGGTTCAGTGACACCTCTGAAACAAATATCAATTTGTTTTTTATAGAGTAGACTGTGTTTTGATTTGAAGGATTCAGTCACATAGGCAAAATAAGTTGTATGCTCAGTAATAATTGTCTGTATTACTGTAGACTAAGGGCCTTATTTAGAGTTCTGTGGCAGCTAACTCCAATGCAGACATGACGGATATCCCGTCCTCTGTATTTCCAGAGCCAGTGGATATAATGCACTTGTGGTATGGTGACGAGATATGCATCACATTTGTGACAGAGTAACCCATCCACCAAATTTAAATCAGGCCCGAAGTACCTACAGCTTAATCCTTGCTGTCAGAGAGCCCATATGAACACCTTTCTAGATTAGGTTGTAGAGGGTTATACAGGCTTCCCCCAGTTTTATGCCTACAAAGGATTTGTGGCTCCATTGACGGAGCATTTACTGCCAAGTGATAAAGAAAGGTTATGTCTACATATTTAAACTTCTACATAGAAAGATATGACATATGAAGGGTTTACTTAAGAAGAAAGGGAGCTAGTGAAACAGCCTAGAGAAGCTACCAACACTGGTGCTCGGACAGCTGCATCTTCCAGAAGTATGTGGAAACTAATGTAGCACTCTTGAGGAGAGCACAGATCAGGTTTTTTTTTAAATAATCTTTATTTATTGGAATTTATTTGTGAGATAATATTTGTTAATTAAGTTTATTTGTATTGATTACCTTAAATTAAGTTTTATTGAGGAATTAACTATAGTTAGTGAAGTCGATAATATTTAATATAATGTTCTTTTTTAATAAATAAATGTTTTTTTAACTCTAATTTAATAATGTTTTGTAATAACTGTTCAAAAGTCTTTAATAATTTCATATGATTTGTATTGATGTATATTTTGCTTTTTATGTCAAACACTTTCCCTGCTGTTGTTTAGACTAGAGTGGGAAACGCTGATTTTACCCCTCCGAAGTCCAACACTTTCCCTACTGTTGCAGAGACTGGAGTGGGATTAGTAAATCTAACCCCTTTGAGAACTGACCCTTTCCATAGTGTTGCTTAGACTGGAGTAGGAATAACAAATCTAACCCCTTCATAGTCCTACACTTTCTATACTGTTGCACTCACTGGGGCAGGAATAGTAAATCTAACCCTTCCATAGTCCAGTGCTTCCCCTACGTTTGCGATGACTAGAGTCGGAATAATAACTCAACCGCTCTGAAGTCCAACCCTTTCTCTACTATTGCAGAAAATGGAGTGGGCATTATAGGAGGCTGGCCTGGTGGGTACCTATGGTACTTACACCTTATACTAGGTCCAGGTATCCCTTATTAGTGTAGTATAGTCAGTGTCTAGAAGCTAGGCTCTCTAGAGGTAGCTGTGGATGAGCAGCCAAGGCTTATCTAGAAGACATGCAAAGCACCTGTAATACCACTGTAGGCACACGTAGGCCCATATTTATACTTTTTGGCGCAAACCTGCGCTAACCCAGGTTTGAGTCAAAAAGTATAGTGCCGGCTAGCACCATTCCTAGACGCCGGCTGGGCGCCATATTTATGGAATGGTGCTAGCTGGTGCTAGGGCCCTGCTAGCATCCTTGGAAAGTGCGCTAACAGAGCCGGGGAGGAGTAAGGGGGAACCGGGGCTTGTGTGCCAAAATATGGTGTTACACTGTTTAGAGGCAAAATAATTGCCTCTAAGCAGTGTAGCGACATTTTCTGGCGCACAACCACCATGGACATGGCTCTTTTCTTAGTAAAAACAGGAGCCATGCTCACCACCCCAATGGCCATGCCCAGGGGACGAATGTCCCCTAACCATGGCCATTGGGGCCAGCGCCGTGCAGGAGGCCCCAAGTCATGGCCCCCAGGTGTTGTTGGGAATAAAACAAATATACTCACCCGGACTTACCTGGGATGGGTCCCCCATCTTTAGGTGTCCTCCTGGTGTGGGGGGGGTGTCCCTGGGGCCAGGGAAGGGCTCCTGTGGGCAATTTCATTGGTCTCTGACCATGGAAATCTGCTTACAGGTCCCCTTACGCCTGCCCAGACCCAGACATTAAATAATGGCTCTAAGCAAGCTTTGCGCCATTACTTAAGGCCCCCACCCCTTGTGCTCGATTATAGCACGGGGGATAAATATGGCGCAAAGGCCATATCGTCCTTTTCTTGATGGGAACGCCTACCTTGCATCTCATTGATGCAAGGTAGGTTTTCCCCTCCAGCAAACAAAGTAAGCTCCATTACTTTGGTGCTAGATGTGTCTAGCGGCAAAGTATAAATATGGAGTTAGGTTTGCGCTGAATTAGCGTAAAACAATTACGCTAATTCAGCGCAAACTGAGTATAAATATGGGCCTTAGTACTTACACACATCAAAGAAAACACTCAGTGTTACAAAAATAATTGGACTTTATCTTGGTGACATAAATACCAAAAAAACTAAAGAGTCTCTGCTCCCTTTGGAGTTAAGATATATACACAATATATACACTAGTATGTAGAAATAGGCATAAAAACAGTTAGAAAACAGTGAAAACAGAGATAATCCCAATAGAGAGAAATAGCTCTAGGGGGAGCAAAAAACAAATACTAAAGAAATGGAATGCGAGAATCAGTCCCCCACCTAGGTAAGTGGAGTGCATAAAGGGGAGGTGGGAGTGCTAGGAAAGCCCAAAGGTAAGTACCACAGCCCACCCCAGCGACCAGGAAAGCAGGAGTAAATCACTATAAATTCCAGATGCAGTTTCTTCAGTCAGAAGTCAAAGTGGAGATTGCAGAGGATTCCTGTTGAAGTCTTGCAATCGGAATCAGAGGAACCACCCAAGAGAGACCCTAAATAGTCCTGAAAGGGGGACTGGTCACCTAACCAGGTAACCAACCATCAGGATGGGGTTCTGATGTCACCTGCCTGGCCTGGCCACTCAGACACTCCCAGAGTTCCCTGCCAACCTTGGAAACAAGATGGCAGAACCCAGAGACCCTCTAGAGGAGCTCTGAGCACCACCCGGGGGGGGGGGGTAAAGGACAGGGGAGTGGTCATTCCCCTTTCCTTTGTCCAGTTTTGTGCCAGAGCAGGGACTGGGGGTCCCTGAACTAGTGTAGACTGGTTTATGCAAGACGGGCACCAAATGTGCCCTTCAAAGCATTACCAGTGGCTTGGGGAGGCTACCCCTCCCAAGCCTGTAACACATATTTCCAAAGAGAGAGGTTGTAACACCCCTCTCCCAAAGTAAATCCTTTGTTCTGTCTTCCTGGGCTTGCGCTTTTCAAGCAGAAGGGGGGCAGAAACCTTTCTGTGAGGTGGCAGCAGCTGGGGCTGCCTGGAAAACCTCAGAAAGCTGGAATGGCAATACTGGGGGGTCCTCTAAGGAGCCTCCAGAGTGCATGGAATCATACAATCGATGCTTGCAAAAGCATTGGGGTATGATTACAACATGTTTGATACCAACATGCCTATGTTTGCACTCTCGGAGTCCGGGAAAATGAACCTGGAGTTCATGGGGGCACTTCTGCTAGAGCAGGGGTGTCCTCACACACAGGTACTTTGTACCCTGCCTGCTATAGGGGTGAAATGTAAGTGACCTGGTGCAGTGAAAATGGCAGTGAAAGGTCTTGTACCTTTTTACGCAGGCTGCAGTGGCAGTCCTGCAGGACCCTTTGATTGTGCTGCCTATGGTTGGCAACATATATGCTGCAGCCCATAGGGATTCCCTGGAACCCCAATGCCCTGGGTACCTAGGTACCATCTACTAGGAACTTATAGTTGGGCACCAGTGTGCCAATTGTGGGATGAAATACAGTTTTGGGATAGAGCATAATCACTGGGGTCCTGATTAGCAGGATTCCAGTGAACACAGTCAAAGACACTGACATCAGGCAGAAAATAGGGGTAACCAGACCAAGAAAGAGGGCACTTTCCTACAGGAATAGTATATTTAATATTCTTAAACACCAATATTTTTTAAAATATTGTCTAAATACATTGTATGGCATTGTTTTTTATATTTCATATTATTTGTTTTTGTTTTTAAATTTATGTTAATGTGCATATGATTTATTGGAGGTTTTAAATTGTTAATATTTTATTTATTGACCAAATTAATTAATATATTTTATAATGAACTGTTGATATTTTTTATGGCTTTGTAGATGGATGATATGTGTGTGTGTGTGTGTGTGTGTGTGTGTGTGTATATATATATATACATATATGTATATATTCATTGAAAAGTTGAAAAGTTAGTTGAAGTTCTCATTGACAACGTTAACGTTTTGGACTAAAAAAACACAGAAAATCAACAGTTACAGTTAACATCACTAACTATAACGTGTGCCACTGCCCTGCCCTGCCCTGAACACAGCTATTATCTGTATCAAACTCCTGACACACACCAAGCCTACATTATGAAATGAAGTTGCTATTAGTAGAGAACTGTAAACAATGTTTACTCTATGGAGAGAGTTCATTCTACACCACACTGTTTCCAAACAGTGAAAGTCTCATGGGAAATACACCACAGAGTATTGGAAAAACAGTGCTAACAACTCTGTACATTCTATACAACAGTTGTCAACGAAGACACAATTTCCTAAAAATAACCAAGATCTGAAGGTGCTAAGGATCTTACTACCTGCACCCTTTATACTAGATCATCTTATGAAGCACAGGTACAAATTTCATGCTGACACGATCCTGGCTCTTAACTCAGGACTGCTTAACAAAAGTTAGTAATTACTACATAGAATCTTTCTTCTGATGAAAACTTTTGTCTGAGGAACTAAAATGTTGTGTGGAGTATAATGAGTAGAAGTCAACTGTCACTTGTACATAGAACTATCATTGAAGGCAAACATTTATAATATGTTCTACACCCCTACACCGCTATGTACAAAATTACGTAGAGTTATGGTGGTAGTTACTCGCCCCTACACAAACTAGCACATTCATTGGATTGAGTTTGTCGGTCATGTCATCAATGATGTCATAAGTGAAGTCATAGAATATGTCATGGGTGATGTCAAATTTGGGGTCATAAGCAGTGGATTGGGGGTACGCACATTATAGTTAGTGCTGCTAAATACAACTGCTGCCTTTCTGTATTTTTTCAGTTCAAAATGTTAACGTCAGTGTGAAATTCACCTAAATATAACATTACTATAGCTTTTGATTTTTTTCTGTGGATTTCTAAGTTTTTTTTTTTTTTTACACCTAACGATCATGTTACATTATCCTTTGTTCTTTCAGTGAATTTCTAGGTTTTAAAAAAAAAGTAAATTAATTTATTTTGTAATGCTAATCTATAATAGAGTGGTGAATAAAGCTGATTGGAATTTTTTTTTTTTAAAGTGATGGCTCTTGCAATACGTTTTCGAGAGCCGGATGCACAAGCCCCTGCCTGGACTCTGAGGGGGCTTTATTTGGTGTTTGGCTCGCACAAACCCCTCATGATTTTGAACATTTAGAACTTAAGGCCCTCATTATGACATTGGCAGTAAATCCCACTTACCGCCACACTGACGGCCGCCAACTTACCGCCACGCTGGCGGATATCCATTCACCATATTATGACACCCACACACCAATCCGACAGAATTCAGCCACAGACACAAATCCGCCAGACCAAAGGTCAGTGATAAAATGGCGGTCCCAAAACTCACACCGTTACGCCAACAGAACAACGCCCATCACATTATGAACCACGAATCACCACGACGGACATTCAACGGCGGTAAACCATTGGCGGTACATACTGCCGCGTTCACAATGGACACCCACAAACAAAACAACACCACATTGGACAATTCAAACAACACACACCTATCACCCATACACACACCACACCCCCACCACTATAAAACACACACCCACATTACCCAAAATCCTTTACAACTACAAAGCATTGACACCAGAGACACCAAGACCACTGACACAACTAGAGCCACACACTACTCACGCTTATACAGCACTCACGCACTCCACATCACACACCCCAACACATTACCCAAAACACCCTCACCAACACACCTCACATAACACCCATGGGTCATGGTGGAGGAAATTGTCAGGGTAGAGACACAGCCATTTGGAGCACAGGTGCAGCAGATATCAATAGCCAGGAAGATGGAGCTATGGCGGAGAATCGTGGACAGGGTCAACACCGTGGGACAGAACCCCATAACTAGGGATGACATCAGGAAGAGGTGGAACGACCTACTGGGGAAGGTACGTTCCATAGCAGCAAGACACCAGCTCGCTATCCAGAGGACTGGCGGTGGACCCCCACCTCCTCCCCCACAACTCACAGCATGGGAGGAGCAAGTCTTGGCAATACTGCATCCTGGGGGACTGGCCGGAGTCGGGGAAGGACTGGACTCTGGTAAGTCAACTCTATTATCCCCCCTACCTGCATGCCATCTCATACCCTTACCCTCTCTCCCATCACTCCACTACATCCCACACACTCCACCATCACATCTCACTTATCCCAGTGCCAAGCCCTGCATGCTGTACCAATGCGTGGACACCCCTCACAGCCCTGCATGGACATTCATCACTAAAGCATGCACACCATAGAGAACTAACAATACTACCATACACTAACATACACAAGTGAAAGCTGGCAGAGCAAATTCAACCATAAAGGGGAAGCCACGGATGTACAATATGTCAGACACATTAACCATAACACATCATTTACATCCCCACAGGTACCCCAGCCAATGTCAGCGGAGAGGAGGTGCCAGCACTATCCAGTCCCCCAACTTAAGAGGACAACAGTGATGACATTAACTCTGGTCTTCAGGATCTGGATGATCTACCTGGCCCATCAGGGACCACTGGACAGCCGGTTACCCAAGCCCAGACACACACCCCCACCAAGCCTTCCCCATCTGAAAACACCACCAGAGCACCCACCCAGCGTACCCACACCTCTGTCCCCAGGACACGTCAATCAGCAGTGTATCTACCTCTACAGGGACCCCAGGCCACACTTCGCACACAAGACAATCAGGGACCTGGAGTCAGTGGCAGTGGGCACACGGTTCAGGGGACAGAGGCACAGGACAACAGGGAAACTGGGAGGACTGCTGTGCGCCGGGGGAGAACAGGCCCAGGGAACCGACTCTCCAGGAGGTACTCTCCGAGATCCTGGGAGCCTATCAACATTCCCAGGACACGATGGACTAGATCCTGGACAACGTGCAGGAGAACAGGCGGCTGCAGGAGGGACACTACCAGGGGATAAGGGAGGACTTGCAGGCCATCAACAACACCCTGATCTCCATAGCAGGGGTGCTGGCAGACATGGCCAAAATTATGAGGGAGGCAGTCTCACACCAGTGGGCCCTGGCCACTAGCCAGACATCTGAACAGCCTTCCACTTCCAATGCCGCTAGTGGCCAGGAGCCTTGCCACAGGACTCACAGACCACCAGCACCCCTTCCCCTGCAGAAGGTGAACCACCCGCAACGTTCTCTGCAATCCAGACAGAAGCCAGAGACACTTGCCAAGACCCCCACCAGGAAATGAGACTCTCTTGATTGTCACCCTTGTGTCCCACTCAATCACCCTGTCCACCTTAAACTGCCATTGCTCCCCTCCCTATGTCCCTTGGACAATGCACCTGTGTTACAAATGGACTGGAAGAATACCATGGACTTTCCTCCATCATCACCCCATCCCATTTCACTTTCCCCCTATATGTTAGCACTTCAATAAACACCCTTTGAAAGAAATCTATTAGGATTATGTCATGTATATCAAATATGTATTCATTAAAACAGGTACAAATAGTGCTATTTTACTGTACATACGATGAGCATAGATTAATGACCTGTAGCTGGCTGTAGTGACCACACCAGGAGTATTTGTCACATCACCAACATCTGCAAAATGAATTGCCAGAGGGAACAGTAAGTGGGCATAGAAGTGGGGAATATCAGCATGCCATTTCCATACAGATCACAACCAAAGTCATTAAAATGTAAAGTTACACTGTCCTACCTGTGTGTGATTGGAAGTACTGTTGTATAACTGATGTTCTGTTGTCCTCATCCTCTGCCGCCTCATCCTCACTGTCCACAGGGTCTACTGCTGCCACAGGGGCATCTCCAGTCTCCTCCTCCTGCAGAAAAGGGACATGACGTCTGAGGGCCAGGTTGTGTAACATGCAGCATGCCACTACTATCTTGCAGACCTTTTTGGGTGAGTAGCACAGGGACCACCTGTTAGATGGAGGCACCAGAACCTGGCCTTCAGGAGGCCAAAGGGCCCCTTCAATGATCCTTCTGGTTCGCCCATGTGTTCTTCTGCCCTTGTCCTGGCATTCCTCACAGGGGTCAGCAGCCATGATAGGTTTGGGTAACCAGAGTCACCTGCAAATATTGAGGGAAAACATTTAGCCACACACTATTCTATATGGCCCAAACCATACCCGTGCACCAACATCTACTGGGTGGGAACCAGGACTCACCTATTAGCCACCCCTCGCCCTCTGTCCCACTGGGTCCCTTGCTCTCTCTGGTTGCAGCTTCCTGGGTCCCGTGGGATGCTACTTCCACACTCGCCTTTGCCTTCTCTTTCATCTGATGATGCACATGCACACAAATAGAGAGAGAGGGAGCCGGAGAGAGAGATAGCGGGAAATGGGTTAACAGACAGCTCTCTTGTACACTGGTTATCAAGAATATCTGTGACAATACTTATCCTGGCTACCCCATTACAGATGCCAATACACATAACTTACATCATGTCACAACAAGTCACTATTACCCACACCTGTATGCCAACCCTCACACCTACATCAATATCTAAGTTGGACAGCACAACTGGAGTCATCCACATGATGAATACCAAAGCCATTTCTGCTGGCACATCATGCCCTGGATGCAGTATCAATTGTGTGCCTGAATACACATCATACCTCTCCATGCCCCTCTCGCCCACTGTATGTCCAGCTAATTGAAAAAACAATTCTGGCCACTACAGTTACAACACATGATCAGACCATGCCCCCTGTAACATATCCATTCCAATGAAGCCAGCTCCACTCACAGACGACACAGCACCTGCATGTCACATTACATGCCTTACCAAACACTATGTACAGTGATGCCAATATAGTAATCAACACTGACTTGGCCATTACAAGTCAGACACTCAAACAGTTGACATCTGATGTGTACAAAATGAGTCTGTGGTATAGCCATTTGAACAGCCTGACCCAATCATAGAGCCAGATCAGCAGACACCCAAACATATATCCCAACTGATCATACTGCTAAGTGCATCTTCAAAGGCCCATATGTTTGTATATAACATATCCATACTCAATCACTGAGTGCAGTGACACAACAGATGTACTTCAGGGACACATATTACATCATAGTCCACATAACATGCCACAATACATGCAGTTACACCTGTTAGACTGTGCAGCATAACTCCACCCTTACACACCATTCCAGAAATGACACCAAACAACATACATCTCAGACAGTAAATGTCAGGATGCATTAGGCACACTTGGACCAACACCACTGCCTGTATACCACTTACACATCCCAATACTACATGAGCCAGCCTGGGGAGAGTACAAGCGATATTACATACACATCTACATGCCATTTATCATACAATGGGCCAACCTCTCCTAATTTGCCACCTCAGCTTGGCCAAGGCAAGCAGAAAAGTCTTGGCCTGTCAGATGTGCCCTTAACATATCATTAGGACATGATGTAGGCAGTAACTCTGGAATGTAGCATATCAATTGCTAGGGCATTGACACACATCCCATATACATACCATGTCGACATCTCCAAGATCTAACAAGGCACTTACCACCTCTAGTACCTTCCCGTTTGTTTAATGGTGACATACCCACATGTATTGCACCTAGGAATGCATGATGTCTGCAACTGGACAACATCAATTGTACATGCATCAGTATCCCAGTTTGCCTAGCTTCACATACACTACAGTCAACAGATCACCTGTACATGGCAATACAGCCATCAAATCAATAATGCAGTCCAATGAAGGCCATATCTGTATTTGAACTGTAATAGCAGCCCCACATTCAGGCAATACTATTACCAGTACATGATGTTTCTAGTGCCTGTGATAAAACTAGAGTCACACGGTAGCATATACAGGTATGTGACACAGATGGGAGTGGACTGACACCTCAGAGCCACAAATGCAGTGAGATGGTCATACTCAAAGCTTAGGGTAATACCAATCCTCTCATCCATTGCATAGGCAGGCTGGTCTCACACATGTACCTATGTCATTAGACCATCTCCACATTCCAGACATGGAGAGGTCTAGGAATGGGAGATGTACATCCACTGACAATAAACCATGCCAACACATCTATTATTTATACTCAACCAGGGTGCATAATACACATTTCCAATAAAGGAAAAACAGGATGTCATTGCAACAATGTCACTTTGGCTGCAGTGAGGCACCTAATCCCTATAAAGCCCAGCCAAGTGCCGGGATACAGTCAGTACTCACACCCTTGTGGCTGCTGTGCTGCCCTCAAATGTCCATCTACCTCAGGGTAGGCCACCACCAAAATGCGGGCCATTAGATGGGTCAGGGTCCGACAGGCACCCCTCCGTCGTTGGGAGGACATCCCCAGCTGGGCCTCCGCAGTCATACAGGCCCAGTGTCCTCCCACCACTCTCTGCAATGGGTGCTCTGCCGGTTTTGGACCCCCAGGGTCCACTCTTGCTTATCAATGGCATGCCAGATTCCTTTCTTCTGATGGCCGTTCACCTGCATGGATGACACAGACAGAAGGAAAAAGTCAGGTACACATGCCCCATTCCAACAGCATTGGACAATACACATCTGGCACACCAAGTGCCAACACATGCCCTTCCTCTCAGCTCACAAGCCTCAACTCCATGCCCCGGGCATGCATGTACTCCCTCCCCACAACACTTACCCCTTACACATCACACACCCCATCACACTTGACTATGGCATTGGGCTCACCTGTTCCTCTGGTACCCCATACAGCTGTAAACTGGGATAGGACCCTGTCCACAAGCTTCACCAGCTCTTCAGGGGTGAAAACTGGGGTCCTATCACCTGCAGGACATGGCATGATGGCTCCCAGAGACAGTACACAGCAAGCTCAGGTTGTGGAGGTCTCGCTTGCAAGAATGTCAGGAGTCAAGTGACCAAGGCTGCGTAAAAGAGTGGTCATGGCTGCCGCATACAGCACCGTCACAGCCGGTGGTGATCGCCATTGGCCCCAATCCCCCATAGGCAGCAATGTTAACTAGTGAGAAGTTGCACAGCGGTGTGACCGCCTACCACCATGACGCCATATGCCTGCAGACGTATGTCACTTTTAACTGTCCTGTGCAGATATCATGGCTTTCTGTGCGTCATACACATTTATGTTTAAACAGCAGAGTAGGCCTATGTTGTGCCATCATACTTTAGCTAATACGTGACATGCATGTAACAGTGATGCTTCAGCAATCCCATAATGGTATGTGTCAGCAGTGCAATGCATGTGTACAGTGTTAGGTGTGTGTGATGATGACGTGTTCTGCTTACACATGTGAAGTACTTCTCATTTAGTACATTTTATACTCACTATCCTAGATACCCCGCTATGGGAAGATTCAGAAATGCATCAATGTACTGACCCCTAGTTGACCTTGCGACCATGAAGGAGAGGCATATCATCTAGACCTAGCGTCTGAATCGTCAGACCATTGTGGATCTATGTGCCCAGTTGGAGCCTGATCTATTGCCTGCCATACGTAATCCCTATGCCATCCCTCCCACATTACAAGTGCTACACTTTCTTGCCACTGGGTCTTTTCACAATATAGTGGGCTTGAAAGCAGGGATGATACAGCCCATGTTCAGTTTTGTGTTAAAGGTTGTACTGTGTGCTTTACTGCATCACCTGGACAGCTACATCAGGTTCCCACAATGCACAGATTTGGCCTATGTGACGGCAGACTTCTATGATATGGGAAAGATCACTCATGTGATTGGGCCATAGATGGCACATATACTGTATAGCCTTGGTTCCTCCTGGTGCCAATGAACAAGTGTATTGGAACCGGAAGAATTACCATTCAATCAATGTTCAGGTGGTGTGTCTGGCAGACCCGTACATCACACAGATGACAGCCAAGTTTCCAGGATCTGTGCATGAGTCATGCATTCTGAGGAACAACAATGTGCCACAGATGATGAAATGACTTCAGCCAGAGAGGGCTTGGCTCTTTGGTATGTATGGATTTGGATGTGTGTCTCTGTTATGACACCTGTCATCACAATCTTCCCTGTGGCTGTACCTGTATAGTAACAATTACCACCTTAATGCACACAGGTGTCTCTGGCTATCCTAACCTTTGAAACTCTGTTTCAATGAGGCCCATGGCAGGATGAGGTGTGTCATCAAAAGGACATTTGGCCTTCTGAAAGCCAGGTTCAGGTGCCTGCACGTCTCTGGAGGTGCCTCCCTCTACACTCCCCAAAAAGTACGCAAGATCATAGTTGCCTGCTGCATGCTCCACAATCTTGCCCTGAGACATCAGATACCATTGCTAGCTGATGATGAGGAGGCAGCTGGACCAGTGGCTGGTGATGCAGACATGGAAGGTGATGAGGAGGCAGATGAGGATGGTGCTGCTAACTCTAGGACTGAGCTCATCAATCAGTACTTCCAGTAACATACAGGTATGCTGGCCTTGTATTTGCAAGTGATGTATATCCACATTGAATGGTGACAATGGTCCTCCTGATTAGAATCATCAGTCGTGTTGTAATGTGTCCTATCTCTAGTTGTGTGTTGGGGGAGGTCACTATTTGGATGTAAGGTGCAGAGTTTACATGTATCTTATCTTACATGTGTACTCACAGTAGGTTGCTAGATTCACATCTCCTATGGAGTGATCTGTGTTGAGCTATGTGTCCTGCATCCTCCTGTTCTCATGTAAGTATGCCGACTGACTCTGTTGTGTCAATCAATTCCTCTACTACCTATGGCTTGAGGCATTCCTGCTCATTAGCCGTTGGTAACTATTTACAGAATAGAGCTTTCCACATTACAGATGACAGCTACAGTGTATTGTGATATATTTCCCGTAACTGGGGATGTCGAAATGTTATCTATTGTGCCCTGCTTCAGTGGCAATCTATACTGAGCAGGACATCTATGTACTGCATAAGTGCGTTGTGTGGTATCATGCCTTCTATCTGATGTAACGCTCTGTCATGGTCTCTTTTGCAGGTTGGATGATTGCATATACTGTAGTGTGTTCCTGGAATAGTGACTACCTTACATCAGCCCTGGGACATATCTGTTGTACTGCCTTTCCTGAAGATGATGCCTCCCTCTGGTGTTCATTAGAGTGCCTGTTGCTTTAGGGGGCCATACCCGCATAACATTTTGCAGACAAAACATTTCAGTATGTACACATATGCTGTTGCTATGATCAATAGTGTTTATTGGGCATGCAGGTGAAATGTGAACATAATTTCTATGGTGCATACATTGTCAAACAGGTGATGAGTGGGGTCACGGTAGTTGGAATCACCAGAGTATGTGGCACAGCTGTAGGTAGCACAGGTCCAGTATCCAGTGGGCATGGGAACATGGAGTAATGTCATTGAACAGTCAACAAGGTGTCTCATTGGCACACAAGGGAGAGTATTCAGGAGAGTTTCACTTCCTGGCAGTGGGTTTGGTCTTGGCATCTGCTCCAGCCGGATGTCTGGATGGATGTCCATGTTTGCGGGGATGTTCATTAGCTACAGAGAGAGGGGTGCAAGAGGCCTGGGGTTTCTCTGGCAGGTCCTCCATTCCACTAGCTGCGGCAGTTGTGTATGGCTGAGATGTGATGTGGCTAGAGGAAGGGGCCTGCTGGTGGGTGGAGGAAGCACACAGGGTGATGTTGATATCCCAGAGCACCCCTGCAATGGAGGTCATGGTGGCATTGTGAGCCTGCCACTGATGCATGACCTCCTGGTGGTATTACCTCTGCAGCCTTTGATTTTCCCCCCACATGGTAATTATCTGACCCATCCTTTCCTGGGATTGATGGTATGCTCCCAGGACTTGGGAGATGGTTTGCTGGTCAGTTGACACAGGTTTCCTCCCATGCTCCCTGCCCCCATGTGCCTGTGCCCCTGGCTCAGTGTGCCCACACCCAGTGTCACCAGGACCTTCATTGTCTTGGGTGTGAGGGGGTCGACTAGGGTCCCTGTACTGTGGGGCACACTATTGATTGAACTGTCCTTGGGACACAGGTTTGAGGATGAAGGGTTGGCTGTGGTGTACTTGCCATACGGTGGGGTGGTTTGATGTGGGCAGTGTGAGGCAGAGAGTGCTGGATTGGCCAGGTGTCCCAGATGGGCCAGGTAAGTCGTCAATGTCCAGACATCCAGAGGTGTTGTCTTCACTGGGGCCTTCATTCTGAGGAGGACTGCCTGTCTATGGTATCCTCTCCATGGTGGCAGTGGCAGGGGTACATGTGGATGGAGTGAGAGATACTTAAATGGTTGACGTATGATTGGTTATTTATTTGCGTGGTGCATACAGTGGCTTGACATGATTCGCAGCAATGGGAATGACAGATGGAGCACTGTAAACATTGTTTGTTGATAGTGGATTGTGACATGTGTACTATGCTCCATTGAGGTAGGTTTCAATCAGGCTAGGTAACTTTTGCAGGGTGGGTGGTTTCAGGTCCTCTGTGATAATTCACATGACAGGTGTGTCCTGTACGCTTTTGGCAAATCATGCTTGCTAGATGTGAGTTGGGCTGGCGGTACACTGTAGCATGGTGTCTAAGTGGGACGAGAGTATGTGTGTATGCGTGGTGTCTTGCCCTGACTGTGCATTTTCTGCATGGGGTATTCCTTCTTATTTTCAAGTACATGATCAGTCCATATCAGGGTTGTTTATCTGGATGAGTGGCCTTTAGGTTTGGTGTCAGTACTGTGGCTGTGTTTGGCCTTGTTTGCCATTGTATTGTGCAATTGCATTGCTGTCATTGCCATGTAGTGGTGCTCAGTCGAAGCATCCAGTTGGTGCAGCTAGCGCAATAGTCAGACATGCAAGAAATGTGCTGTGAAGTGCACATTGCAGGTTTTGATACAGATGGGCTAGTTCATTGTGGGAGTCGTAGTGATTGTTATTGGCACTGCTATCCGTGCACTTGCCAGGGACTGTCTGGGCCTTGGGGCTGGGTGGTGGTATGGCATGCAGGAGAGGGACATTAGGTGATTAGGTGGGAGGTGTAGTGGGAGATGGAGTGATTTGTGGAGTGTTTGGGTGGTTTGGAAGCATGCTGGACAGGACAAATGTGTGCCAGTGGAGTGGTAGTTACTTACAAGAGTCCAGTCCTCTGGTTATTCCAGTCGGTCCCTCTGGATGCAGGATGTTCAAGACCATCTCCTCCCAGGATGTGACCTGTGGGGGGAAGTGGGGGGGAGGTGGGGGCCCACCGGCAGTCTTGTGCACAGAAATCTGGTGTTGTGATGTCATGGAACGCACCTTCCTCTGTAAGTCATTCCACCTCTTCCTGATGTTCCCCCTTGTGCGTGGATGGTTGCCTACTGAGTTGACCCTGTTGAAAATTCTCTGCCATAACTCCATTTTCCTGGCAATGGATGTTTGCTGGACCTGTGCTCCAAACAGTTGTGGTTCTACCCTGACAATTTCATTGACCATGACCCTCAAAGTACCGTCTGTGAAGTGTGGGTGCTTTTGTCGGGACATGGTGGTGGTTGTGTTGTGGGTGGGGGTGGGTGGGTTTTATGGGTGCAAGGGTGCAGGTAGAGTGCTTTGTGGGGGGGGTTGTTTAGTTGTATGTGAAGGTCGGTTGTGGCGTTTGTGTGTATTTGTTATGTGTGTATTGTGTTGTTCGTGCAGTTGTGTGGTGTCTGCTGAGTGAGAAGTATATATGTGCCTATGGTGTGAGAGTGCGAAATCAAACGTTTTTGGGTCCTTGCTATCGGTGAATGTCGTTTTGGTAGCAAAGGATGGTGGGTTGTGTGGGGGGTGTTATATAGTGCAGTTAGTAGGTGTCAGGTGTGGGGTATTTGAACTGTCGAATGTGGTGTTGTGTTCTGTCTGAAGTGAGTTTTTGAGGGCAGTGGTTCACACTGCCAATGGTTTTCCACCATTATAGAACTGCTGTGGTGATTTGTGGGTCGTATTCTGGTGTCTGGGAAGTTGTTGGGCAGGCGGTGCCGGTGGTGGAACTGCCTCTTTCCTACCCACCTGTTTCCTGGCGGTGTCGGATTTGTGTCTATTTAGTGGCAGTCTCAAGTGTGTTACTCTTAATACAGCGGTCTGATTATCACCAACATGGCAGCCTTTTGGTACCCACCACCGCAACGATCTTCCAAAAACACCATCAAAGGAGTCATTTGGGCCAGTGGTTTCTGGTGCGGGGCACCAGCACTTATTTTTGAGGGCCAGCACTTATTCTTCTGCCTCAAGCATTTCCTGTAAGCAAAACACACATATGGGAAAGATGGAGGAAGAGAAAAATGAAAAAGCATCACAAAGGGAGAAAACAGTAAGCTGCAAAAGTGAGCTGAAGTGGCAGGGAGTGGCTGTATGTAAATTAAAGAGGCCCGAGATGACTTCAGGATTAGGCTACCTCAGTATACCTTGCTCACACATTTAATTGCAGCAGCCGTGAGTTTCAGAGGAGGCCTTTGGGCACCAGCACATTTTTATTTACAAATTAAGCACTGACAACACTCAATGCCTTTTAAAATGCTGGGTGGGTAAAAGGCAGCAATATATCAAGCAATAGCTAGCACAAAAGGACTGCTCTCAAACTGTCCCAGTACTCCATGTGAAATTTGGGGAACAGCTTTTATCACCAACTATGTTTACCATAAATTGCCTTTACCAAGAAGGCTTTACTACTCATAAGACTTTACCACACATGCCTTTACAATGCATATCTTTACCACACATCTTTACCACTAATGGTAAGTATTGGTAACATGCGGGTACATATAAGGTTAAATGTGTATTTGTTAAAGACACATAATAATCTTAAAATTAAATAAAGTGTGTTGTGGGGTTGCCTCCAAGTGAGATATTGTTGGGTTGCAGTGGTGGGTAGGCATTAGCTTGTGTATTCATGCTGCAGTTTTGTCTGTTAGGTCTTCTGGTTTACCTCAAACGGCACAAGATGAATTACTAGTTCCTGCAGTTAACCCTGATGCTGGCAAAGAGGCAGATAGCTATCATGTGGATAGGGATTTGGCCCCCCACAGAGGAGTCATGGATTAGAGATGTTTCTGAGTGGTCCGTGACAGAAGATGCAGATGAGATGCACAAGTTCTGATGCTACATTGCCAGTGAATTTGAAGACCTGGGATCGCTATGCACTAACTTTCTGGGTCCGGGGTTAACTACCACAGAGGATGTTTCCTCGAACAGTGATGAGTAGTTTTTGATTTTGTAGTGAAATTGTGGATAGGTGGTGCAGGAAGCGTTATTTGGGTCACGGTGTTGATACACTTATTACTTCCTTCTTCAGTTTCTTTGCATGTCAGAGGAGCCTACCAATGTTATGTTCTGTTACAGTGATCTACTTCATGTTATGAATCTTAGCTGACGCCGCTGCTATTGTGAGGTCATTCTTGTCAACAGCATTGCAATGTTTTTCAGTTGTTGTTATTTAATAAATAAAACAATGAAAAAATAAAGAGAGTTTGGCATTTACCCCCAGAATAATAGAAGCATTTTTGGGGGTTTAGAGGGATTACCCGCTCCTCCAAATGTTAAAAGTAGTAAGGAATATTTAAACTGTAATTAAAAAGAGGTGGTTAAATTGCTATAAGTGTATTATTAAGAAGTACTATTAAAGTTAAAAATACAATAATTAATTATGTATATATAAAAGGGGCCAGTTTTTATCCCTTTGAAATTAAAAGTGACATGAAAAAAATGGTTCTACTCTTTTTTTTCTAATCTGTTTTGTTGCAGTTTATCCCCCCCCAATAATATTTCTCAAAAAAGAAAATACATGTAATTTTGAAAATATGGTAGGTATAATAAGTAGGTTTTATTGGTGGAGATTGTTTTAGCACTTGGCTATTCATTTTTAAGATTTTCAAAATATTTAACTGTAACTAATAGTTATAAATTGAAGTAATACATATTTAAAATTCATCAATAAGTCTTAATATCAGTCTTAAATAACAATGGTATTTTTATTAAGAATAATAAATCTTTCAATTAAACATTTTAAATCTTTGTAACATAAATCTTAGGATCAGGATGCTAAAGTTACAGGAGTTAGGGTGGGGAGTGTATAAAAACGTATGTATTAATTTTAATGATTTTTTTAAATAAAACTATATATTATTTATATTACATTTTTAAATCTATGTAATATAAATTTAGGAGTTAGATGCTAGGGCCATATGGGAGTATGATGGGAATGTATTAATTCTCAGTTATTCATTTTAATACTAATTTATTGTACAAACGGAAGCACTGTTTTCCAGATAGACTGTACCTCCCAACATTTAAAAATTGTTGAATTTTGGCTCATAGTATTTTGCTAATTTCTTTACATTTTCTACTTACCAGGTTGTAGACTACCTGTTAATAATTGTGCCTGCCTCATTTCCTTGAAACTTTGATTTATTTTAAATTTTTCCTGAAATTACCAAAAGTTAGGATGACATTCTCCAGTTGCGTTTTCGAAGGAGTTATGTCAGCCCTCGATGATATTGTTGGTTTTGGTATCTCCCACTAAGTAGGTTAAAACCCAGTTGATTGGTTTTCATCTCCAACCGGACCTGTTTAGATAGCCAAACCAGGTTTCTTGAAAAAAAAAATAACGGTAGAGCCACTTTTTTTCATTATGTGAAAAACATTCACACTGAATTACTGATGAATAGAAGTCATCTACAAGTTACAAAGGTACAAAGCAGAAAGCTTTTCATTTTTGTAATTCAAATAATAGTTTGCTTTTGAACACATATTCTTCTGCTAATTTCAGTTATTTATTTATTTTGATTGATTGACCTTATTGCAATGTACCCAGGGAAAATTAAAACAATGAAAAGAAAAGTCTTGAATTTGGGAATTACGACATTTTGTTATTAGTATTACTCATTGATACGTCAAAGTCAATTATAATTTTCCTAGGACTTTTGCCCATGCTTTGAGTTTTTATTAATGTCAAACATTCAGTGTAAGTTGGAGAATGTTTGTCAAGTTGCAAAGAATAAACTATTGGTATGGTTGTATCATTAATATTTGTGTGAATAGTGTAAATCTGTGAAAATGGATGGGGGGTCCCATTCCATCTAGAATTCACTATTCTTTAAAGTAACTGTGCTATGCAGAGTAGCAAAAACTGGGAATAGTCCTGTGAGATTCTTTGCAATTGTAAATGGGAAAACGCTCATGGTTAAAAAGATTAATTTAGTTCAGGGTGTATGTTAATTTCACTACATGCTTTAGATTATGTTAATTGGACATTATTCACTTGTTTTTTTTATCTGAATGATTCTTCTTAGATAAGTGATTGCGGGCATTTTGCTAGCAATGTGTATTTTAATGTTTTGTGCTACCTCTCATAATGCTGAGCCATAGGGTCACTGGAAAGTTGCTGCCAGTGGTTTGATGTGCTAAACATCTTCACTTTCTTTTATGTGTGGTGCTGAGGTAGCATGGTTACATTCGTTTTTTCAACCAACTCACAAAGACTAACAGCTCTGCCTCTCCAACCCATAGTGAAGTAGCTTGCACATGTCCAATAAGTCCTGGGCTTGCTTTGCAGTAAATATATCCTGCATGTTTAAGTAACCTGTTATAGTGTTTGGCTAGGACATAACTTGCTTAGTGCATGGTTTCCAATTTTCAGGATTTCCATGGAATGTCATTTTGCACCTTTATTGACAAGTAAAAAAATGCTGTAAAGAAAATGAATTATTAATGTAGTTATTTGTTACCGGTGCTATTGATTATTGTATCTCCTATTCATGTAAAAAGGTTTACTTTTTTAGTTATTGTGTTCTTTTGTTGAAAGGTGTTATCATTTTTTATTCTGTGTTGTTTTTCCAAAGCGGAAAAAAATTGTATTCAAAAGAATGATTTTAAATTCCTTTCTAAAATGTTTGCATTGTCTTGGATGGTGTTTCTTATGAAGTGCATAAAAATATTTAGTGCTGTTGGAGGAAATAATTTGATATATTATCTGTGGTATTATGGAAAGCAGAGTGTACTTAGTTCTAAATGTATTTACCTAGTTGAAGTGATGATTTGTTTTCTTGCTGGTCTTTGTTGTAGGCAATGTATAACATGTTTTAGGTGGTTTCAGCAATGGATCTCACATTTTTATGCTACATTTCTAATAAAGCAGGAAAATATATCATATATTTTCAATGTTTTTTAAAGTATTCATTGTTTCCAAACACTTTACTATTTATTCTGTGGAACAAACAAAATGATGTTTTATTTATTTTTACAAATCTGTATGTATTATGTATCTTAAAAAAAAAAAAAAAGTAATGTGTTGTTTCTCATCTGTCTAGTGAATGTGATAATACTGTGGACCTCATGAGAGTGATACCCCAGAATATGTATGATTAGAAGGTAATAGTAATCTTGTGAAATTTTTAAAAAACATGATTTTAATGCCATCTCTCATTTAAAAACGGTATACTTCTTGTTTTTCTGTTCACTTATTTACTTACTTTGGTAAGTAGGTGGCAATATATTCTTGGATCGTCTGCTGAGAGGTCAGTCGTGATCCGTTATGAGGTTGTCATATGATTGATCACAAAATGGTAAACAGCATAGTTTATACTTATATAATAATTGAATTGTGATGCTCTCATTTTACACTTTAACTCTGTGATTCAAAGTGTATTTATATTGATTGTTCATTTTCAAATGATTTGACCTTCTGTTTTAGTGAAACTGGCTGCCCTATTTGTTGGGGACAATTTGTTTTACATAACCGTAGTCATAAAAATATTTATGTATAAATAACATTTCTAATTTGCATATTCATGTTAAAAAACGAGAAATCAAAAAAATCAAATTGTTTGGTAAAAAATATATGTGATGTAAAGTCATTTATATTTTTTTGTGTGGTAAAAGCATTTGTGATAAATCTGCATTATAAAGTTCCACATTGTAAAGGCATGCATCGTACCATTGTACAACTTATGAATTTCTGTTTTCACAGAAAGCAAGCATTGGCAAAGCCAATAGGTTGCGTCTTTCTGTTGCAATTTTTTTCAGCCACACTTCACGGAGTCCCAGAAGCTGTGCAACATGGTTAAAATAAAATTTAAAAAAATCCTTTTACTCTGCTGCCCGCGTCATTAGCATGCGCACCATGCATGCACGCTCCAACAAAATGATGCAGCTACTTTCTTTTTCAAATTTATTGTTACCAAAGCAATTTGGATCAGTGAATAAAAGAAAAACCAAAATGTGCAAAAATGTGTATTACAGTTTTTGTTTTAAAGCAAACAGGATGGTGGCAGGAATGTTGGGCGGTTGCAACATTGGGGAGAAGCACCAGCGGCAAAGCTGGGTCAAAGGCAACATAAGGGGGGGGCACAAAAGCAACATGGCAGATGGCGGGCCACGGAAGTAACACAAGGGAGTGCAGATGGATACAGAGGCAACACAGCGAGTTGGGGAAATGCTAAAGCACCAAAGGGAAGGCAAGACTGCAGACATCCACAACAGCTTCAGCACCCAGACCCCCCCCCGGCAACCACCAACACCACAGTTTCACCTCCAACCAACCTCCTGCTCTCCTGGACCCCCGTCAACGAAAACGACACCGTCGAAATCATGAACACCATCCACTCCCGCTCTCCATCTGACCCCTGCCCTCACCACATCCTCAACAAAGCAAACTCCGTCATCGCACCCCAACTACGGAAGATCATCAACAGCTCCTTCGAGTCTGCCACCTTCCCGGAGAGCTGGAAACACGCTGAGATCAACGCCCTCCTCAAAAAAACACAGGCGGACCCAAAGGACCTCAAGAACTTCCGGCCTATCTCCCTGCTCCCCTTCCCAGCAAAAGTCATTGAGAAGGCTGTCCACAGACAACTAACCCGCTTCCTCGAGGAGAACTGCACCCTGGACCCTTCCCAATCCAGATTCCACAACAACCACAGCACCGAAACCGTCCTCATCGCCACCACCGACGACATCAGAACCATACTGGACAGTGGCAAAACCGCAGCCCTCATCTTCCTGGACTTCTCAGCTGTGTTTGACACAGTCTGCCACCACACCCTACGCTCATGCCTCAGCAATGCTGGAATCCGTGACAGAGCCCTGGACTGGGTCACCATCTTTCTCACAGGCGGAACCCAGAGAGTCTACCTCCCCTCATTCCGCTCAGAGGCCACCGAAATCATCTGCAGCGTACCCCAGGGTTCGTCCCTCAGCCCGGTCATCTTCAACATCTACATGGCCCGCTCGCTAACATCGCCTGATCCCACAACCTCAACATTATCTCATACGCTTCGACACCCAGCTGATCCTCTCCCTCACCAAGGACTCCGCCAAGACCTACCTCCATGAAGGGATGAAGGCCATCGCCGAATGGATGAAGAGCAGCTGCCTCAAACTTAATTACGACAAGATGGAAGTCCTCATCTTTGGCTCCACCCCCTCCGCATGGGATGACTCCTGGTGGCCTGCCACTCTCGGAACCTCTCCGACTCCCACCGACCACGCACGCAACCTTGGATTCATCTTGGACCCCTTACTATCCTTGACCCAGCAAGTCAATGCAATCTCCTCCTCCTGCTTCAACACCCTCCACATGCTCCAAAAGATCTACAAATGGATACCCACCGAAAACATAAGAACAGTCACCCAAACCCTCGTAAGCAGCAAGCTGGACTACGGCAATGCCCTCTACGCAGGAACCATGGCCAAACTCCAGAAGAGGCTACAACGCATCCAGAACGCCTCCGCACGTCTCATCCTGGACATCCCCTGCCACTGCCACATCACAGACCACCTGAAAAACCTGCACTGGCTCCCAGTCAACACAAGAATCACCTTCAAACTCCTCACCCATGCTCACAAAGCACTGCACAACACCGAACCAGAATACCTCAACAGACGACTCTCCTTCTACACCCCGACTCGGCATCTCCGCTCCGCCGACCTCACCCTCGCAACCATCCCACACGTCCGCAGAACTACAACCAGCAGTAGATCATTCTCGCACCACGCCGCCAAAATGTAGAACACTCTTCCCACCCACCTGCGCCAGACCAAAGACCTCCTTACCTTCAGGAAACTTCTCAAGACATGGCTGATCGAGCTGTAGCATCACCTCCCCCCCATCTTCTCCCCTCCCCTTCTCAGTGCCTTGAGACCGTCATGGGTGAGTAGTGCGCTTTACAAATTCCCGATTGATTGATTGATTGATTGACGACCGGGGGACAGAGAAGCAACACTGGGGAGAATGGATGGCAGAAGCAACATGCAAAAGAACAGAGGGACAAGCAGCACATGAGGGGGGAAAGATATATGATGGAGACAGCTCAAAAGCACATGCTCTCTCTCTGTCTCTCTCTCTGAGTACTCACACAAAAAGACAAAATTTGTTTCCTGAGCTCAGACACTAGGCAACCACACAGTACAGATGCAATGTTTGATAGATGAACAAACACACTGCTGACAAGCTGAGACATGAATAAGAAGAAGGTAAATGAGAGTGACAAGGAAAGCCAACCAAGAGTAAGCAATGGGCAGGCTCCGAGTCCTTTTATGTCCATGGTAAGTCACAATATGCATCACAACAGGTGGTGCATGTACTGTCTAGTACTCTTGACCAAAAAAGGAATGCTCCGGGTGTTCCTCTGTAGCTCATTTAGGGCCTGGAGACACGGACACAGTGTAGCCTTCCAGAATCCCAGCCTGTGATGGACGTGTGCTGCATGCAGCCCATAATCCAACCAAAGAGATAAAAGCCTAGGCCCTGCCTCCAATTGAAAATATACGAAGGACTGAATTCTAGGACGAGTATTTCAGTGTGAAGCCCTGATTAATTTTAGCTGAGGGTTCAGATATAAGTTGCATGCAGTTTCACAGTACAGCTTGTTTCAACAAGCAGAAAATCCTAGCAAAACTTCACTATTTGCTGTACTTGCTTATACTTCATCTGTTTGTATGGCATATGTCTTCTCAAGACAGCTCAATTTTTTTCATATGTGTCCTTGATAATGTGCTGTGTGAAACACTTTTGAGACTTACCCGGGCACTCATTGAAAACAAAAATGCCACAAGGAAAGTGTTGATTTTCGTCAGCTGAAGGAATTCTTTATCATCACAAGAATAGCGATGTCCAAAAATTACAAGAGCAATAACATTGGTGACAGAATTGGTGATGGCAACACAGGGGTCCATAGCTCTTCCTAAGAGCAAAGAAAAAACAGGAACAGTCACTAGAGTACAACTTAAATTTGATCATAAAGTGAAGAGCCTAGTTAAAAAATACTTTTAGTGAATTGACTAATATTGAAATGAGATTGTTATTTCTAGAGATTGCATCCTTACACAACAGACTGTTTGGTCTATTAATGCCAACTCAGAGCAGATTTGCTTTCAGCCTCCACTTGCTTGTGCTTTTTGTGTAATAGTAATGAAAGCTCAACACTACATTCTGTTGAATTAAGAGCATTTTGCCATGTTTTGTGCTGAACTGAAGGTCAGGGTGCCCAGCAAAGATGAAGGGCAATTACCTAATGATAGCATTCTGTACACCACGTGTTACAGTTATTAGAACATTCTCACTGGAAGCAGAGCTTTTTTTTAAAAACAGCTTCCTGGTCCTTGACAGCTAGGTTACATCACAATGAGTTCCTTAAGCTGAAGCAGGCAGAAAGGGCTGTGCAGGTCCCTTTTTAATGGGCCGATTGAACATAAATAAATCCTAAAACACAGTTGCATGTTTCAGACACCTAATGCCAGTGCATGCCCTCTTTGAGAGGAATCTATGTAGTCAACCTCTAAACATTCCATTTTCCATTATAAAATTCTACTCTGAAAGCATACTGTTAAACCGGTCAGCCTTAGGTTGGTCTTCTCCCCAAAATTTTGCCTACCTCCTACATGTTTCTGAACTATGTTTTGCTGGTATTAGGACTCTGCGCTTTACCACTGCCAAACAGTACTAACTTGCTTATGCGCCAAGACACCTCTGAGTATAAATTACGCTCTATAAATCTAAATCTAATCTAACCCAATCTATGCTCTCTACCCTAAAGCATGGTAATATTCATTTATCCCCATATGGCATATTTAATTTACTTATAATCCATAGTAAAGTGCACTATATGTGCCTAGGGGCTTTAAATTAAATGGTACTATTGGGCATGCAGCACTGATTGCGCCACCCACTTAAATAGCCCTTTGAAAGTGCCTCATGCCTGCTATTGCAGAGCTTGTGAGACCAGTTTGCAAAATAAACCTTTTGCCAAGTCCAAATGAACAAGTTACTTACCTTGGTAATGCATGATCTGGTAGAGACAGGATCAGGTGAGTAACTTGTTCATCTGATAGAGACATCTTGCTGCAGATTCCTTATTTTAGAGGCAAATACCATAATCATATTAACTAACCCCGGGGTAGGGACTGTGAACCGAGACCATTAAAAGGCTCTAAGTATAACAAAATTGGGCTAAAACAAGAGAAAAAGTCCAGAAACTCATAATAAATTAGGTGAGCAATAACATACTCTACTGTATAAAAGCCTGCGGAAGGAACCACAGGTAGAGTCATAAGACATTAAAAACAACATGGGAATAATATTCGCTTCATTAAAGGGATCAGAAACCATGCATGCTCACCCCATAAGAACCAGCAAAAAGTGCATAGTAATAAAAAACACAAAGGCATAGATAAAGCTACCCATCACAGTAGGATATTGACCCAATGAATATAGGTACATTAGCTTGTATATCCATACCCGAACTGGGTGTTTGATACTTGTGAAATATAGATCAGCAGGCCATGCCACTGAACAGCACATCTTTGCCATATTAAATTTTATTCTAGCCAGACCTGTTCGGCAAACACACAGAGAGAAATATCCATCTCCCATGGATAAAGCATCAAAAATGTTCTCTTAAAAAGAATTTGATTACAACAATAGCCACAATTGGCATAGAACCTAGGAAACTTACCTAGAGATAATAAAATTACCACTAGCAAATGCCTATATATATATATATATATATATATATATATATATATATATATATATATATCTGCCAAATTAACATTCAAGTTAAAGATGCCGCACTCACAGAATTCAGCTTAGTCTTCTTTTATTCAATAAGAAAAACCCCACCAACTAACACCAACGCGTTTCGACCTTCCCGGCCGTGAACAAGACCGAGAAGGACAAAACGCGTTGGTGTTAGTTGGTGGGGTTTTTCTTATTGAATAAAAGAAGACTAATTAGAATTCTGTGAGTGCGGCATCTTTAACTTGAATGTTAATTTTGCAGAAAGGTTTATGGGAATAGGTCCTTCCCTGATGCTGGCACCGACGATTTGAGCGCGCCTTTTCTGTGGACCTGTTGGAGTTTAATATATATATATATATATATATATATATACATATATAAATATAGACATACATATATACATAGTTACATATATATATATATATATATATATATATATATAGATATATTATTTGGCAAAATCCCGGAATAATGAGGCTTGCCGTGTGGTGGTCTGACCCAGGAACCGGGAATTCTATATATCTTAAATCCACATTTCCTCCCCGATGAAAGGAAAAAGGTCAGGACTCTTTCAAAGAGTTGCAAAAATAGGTTTACTGTCACCAGACAATTCCTCCTAACGCGTTTCAGCCATAGCTTTGTTCCCGTATGGGGGAGTAATAGCATTGCCACAATAAATATCCAAATACAGCAACATAAAAAACAGACTAACAGTGCAGTACAAACAGATTACTCTGTAAGGCAGCCGCCATATTGGAATGTTAACTAATACCCGTTTTCTTACCAAACATTGTCCCAAATCAAGTTGGAACTTTATAGAAACATCTAAAAAGCATTATAACGGTAAAATCATTATAAAATATCACATATAATTATTGCATATCAATCTTTTAGATCAATATTATTAGTTTGATATTTTCTATATTTACAGTCACGTTATATGCACCTGTGTAATATCTTATTAACATACCCCTATATTTTAATGGAATTTGATTTGTACGTTATGTTAATATAGTGCTTTACATTTAGATGTTCTCCTATACAAACTATACATGATTTCTCAAACTTCAAACATTATACCATTAACCTTATGTCTACAGTCTGTGTTTAGACTTTGTAACCAGACACCCCTAACATATACAAAATACCATTTATCTATATACATGTATACCAATAGAAGCTCGACTGTCATAGTTTCACTCTTCTTGTACCCAAGTCTAGCTGCCTAGATGGATACTCATTTCTTCACTTGAGTTCAGGCCAAGGGAGGAAAGAGTCATAAACCTGATAATGTATTTTGATTCCAATATCCGAAACGATTTTTGTCTATCACACCCACATATATTAGATCTAACCTGATCACATACCACAAAGCTTAGCAATTTCTCATCTCCTTGATGTATTTCATGGAAGTGTCTTGCTACATGGTTTAGAAGGTGCTGAGGAAGAGTTGGAATTTTTGCATAATGCTCAGCCCCCTATGAAGGACTGTTAGCTGACCTAGGGGGCTTTAGTGGCTTGGACTCTTTTCCAGCCTCTCGCCTCCTTTCTCCACCTGGCCTTGTTGCAGAGGTGATTTCCTCTCTAGCTGACATGCTAAAGAGAGGTGCCGAAGTTTTCTATCTGACACTTCCCTCTGTGGAATTGGTACTGATCCTCTGATTGGTGTCCTCCATCACGGCTATTCAGGGTTGAGTTAGTACTGCCTTAGAGTGAAATCCTAAGGGACATTTTGTTCCTCTGAAGGACAAACATGAGGAAACTCCCCAGAAAACTGAGGGTGAGGGACTGGCATGACTGGCACCGTACCTGATGCTGACTGGCGCAGAAATGACGTAATCCCAATGTCGGAAGGGGAGAGGGGCACGACTTCAACTGGCACTGCCAGCGACATCACCGGAGTCACCTGAATGGATACTGGCACTGAAGGCGGGAAACCCAAAAGGCTGTGCACCTGCATAGTAACGGCTTTAGAAACTGAAGCTGAAGACCTACCTGAAGCCAAGGGCAAACTCTCTAATAGGGGCACAGTCTAGGCACCTTGCACCTCCTTGGGGCCCACAGGTGCTTCAAGGAAAGGTGACTTCCCAAAGATAGCAAGAAGTGGTTCATAAAATTAACGCATCTGGGTCAGAGTCGCCCCAGGATAGGGAGGGAAACGCTAGGTAGGCTCAGGCCTCTAATCCTCATCCGAAGAAAGGTGGGAGGCCATACACGGTGAAGTCGGTAACTGCCTCAACTTCAACTGCTTCCGTCGTGACTTAGCCCATGAAGTCAATGAAGAATAATGTCCACGTCAACGACTCATTGAACGGCCCTGTAAAAAGTCCTCAGTACGAGGAGACTGAAGTCGACAGAAAGTCTGAGACGGCTTTGAGTGCCGCTATAAGCTTCATACAACGCTCCTGCAGCGCATTCGGCCAAAGTTGTGGACAGGAGTCACAGTATACGGAGTCATGATGCTCACCCAGGCACCACATACAAATTGAGTGGGGGGTCCATGGGTGAAATTTGTTATCCACAGGACCCACATGGTTTAAACCTTGAAGAAATAGACAGGGAAAAGTACACTGTTCCATCGACGAAGATGTTAAAGTGAGCCTGCAGCCTGTCTCTGCTGCACATTGTCTCTAAATTAAGTCTTACTACCAGGGTGCTGAGCACAGATTAATTTAGGGTTTACTTGTGTTTTATTCTGACAAGTATTGTGGTTGTTGCTTGACCATACTGAGATGTCAAATATACGCCAAATGCCTGCTTCATGTAGTGATTGCATCATGTACATCAGTTTAATCATTTTCTATTTTCCAAAAAAAGGACTCCCTTTATATATTGCTTTTTAGTAAACTGAACAGTTCATTCATAACCTGTCAATATACAAAGAGATATTTTTTTATTAAATTGCTGCCTATAGTAGTTGTGTTGCACATGTCTTTCTCAATACTGAATAAAATAAGTCTTCCCACTATTTAATAACATTGCGAAGAGACATCTTAGCATTCACTTAAACAAAATCTTCCCAATGTGAGAGAATAAAATGTAAAGTTGTTCTTAGGTATAGCAATTTCTTTTGTTTGCCACACTCCACTAATAGCAATATTGTTGATCTTTCTTTATGTGCAAATCATATGTTTGATCTAGCCAACCTAAAGCTCTAGTTATCTCTTAGATGAGGGCAAGTACCTAATGCTTGAGTGAAGGTATCACTATGCTAGCATCTAAAGCACAAACCATTGATATTAGGAACAAATCTGACCGTGCAAACCAGTGTATATGCAGTCTGTTAGCAATAAAATTTAGATCCCTCACAATATTGTGTGCATTTTAAACAAATGTCTCATGCCTTCCTTACATTGGAAAATCTTTTTCATTTGCAGTGGGAAATGGGTTCATCATCTGTTCATTGATCTACTTCCATAAACCCAAGATAAAACACTGAAACACAGTCCTTGACAAATAATCCAATATTAGTTAGCCTCTCAGATAAAATCTACTCTTTGTGTTGAAAATACATACCATTAAACCCATTGAGAAATGCATTAAGTACAATGCTGTACGAAAGTACAATTAGACAAGGCAACACTTTTGCACATGTCTGCTCAGCTAATTTAGTTACCCACTGATGCACAAGCCCCCAGAACCTGGGTATAACTTACCATGTGTGATTTCACAAAGCAGCACAGGAAAAAGTACTATCTAGCCCTAAGGAATGAAAAGAAGGTATGTGTGGAACTGAAACTAGATGGTTAATTTGTGATTGCCTTGAAAGTAGGCCACAGGAGTGTTCAACAGATTTTTTTTAATCTTTAGAAATGAAAAAGACAAGGTTTATTTCATGTAAGACCTGGAGACAACCCAGCTTTACTAACCTCAGTAATATTGAAAGCCCCAAACTATGTCCAGAAAGATCCGCTGTGTTTTCATCACTCCTGATCAGTAATAATATTTCAAATCAGAAAAGGGCCACTTCCTTACTTGTGTCAAATTGCCCTTCTTGGATAATCAAGGAATCCTTGAACTTAAAATGATCGCACAAATCTCTACCTCTATTTTGTCAGTATCCCAAATTGTTTTTATTCTACAGATCACCTTAAACAAATAAAAATATAATCTAAGTTGGGACTGGGGTCTCTTAGACTTTCTACTTCCTTCAGAACATTGGTGTATTCCCTTTCTCAGATGCATACTTCACAACTCCAAATCATTTACGAAAGAGCACAGTGAGATGTTTGACACCAACCTCTCCTGCATTTTGACCCCATGCTCCTGGTAGAAAATTGGCTTCACAATGTATTGCAAATCATTGATTTGTTCTTACCTCCTGACTACTCCATCATCTACATGAAGCACAAGTGCAAGAATAGAGGACAGCCCTGTGATTTAAAAATTCTCCACATGCTGCAAAACCTTCAGATTTGTATCAAATGCCTATTTTGCATGTCTTACCCTGAAATGTAAGTCTATTGTCCCACTCCTACTAATATGCATATAGTCTGTTGCTCAAACAGCAACCACCTCACCTTTGGTGAGCAATACATGGAGCATATCACTAGCCATTTGAATGGTTTCCAGTAACACCTCAATAGTTCATCACAACCTCCACTGGAGTTTATTCAGGAATACTGGTCTGGGTTTGCTTGTGTTCCCAGTCCAAGGCAACCTGGCATGGTGGTTCCAACTGAAGTGTCCCTCGACATTTCTTGAGCTCTTCTTACGTGAAACATTTTCAGCATAGGAACACAACGTCAGAGCCAATAAACCAGTTGCCAGGCCAAAAGCAGAGATCCTCACTATAAAAGATCATGAAAGGATTATTGTCCATTATTAGGTTAAATCTGAGAATTTCAGGCAGTTCGGAAAGAAAACCCCTCAGAACAATGGGTGCTGAAGCTTTTGTAGCATAGCCATAGGAAACAACAGGCCTAATCTCTATGTCTCTAGACTGTGAGATCAGGAGACCCTCTGCAGCACTGATTGCTACCAGCTCCACTCCCAGGCATTCCCCTTTCTCTGGAACACTGCTTTCTCTACAGAAAATCCCTCCTCCTGCAGGGTCAAGCAGACTCTTTCCCTCTCTCAGCAGGCAGGCAGGCTTCTGGGCACTAGGCATAACCTCAATTCTGCCAAGAGAAAGTGCAGACTTAAGGGAATGTCACATCGCCCTTCAAATACTTGTTGTCAGGAAGGGACCAGCCCTGCTCACACAGAAGTTCTTTGAGTACTCTACAGAGCAGTCCCTTCCTTGTTCATGAAGAACTTGGAACTGGAACAAAGTGGGGTAGTTTGAGTCCCTTTTTTATACACATTTTCTAAACAGAAGATGTGGATTCACTCTCTCAAATTTCAGAACTGGTTTATGGTGCCTCCTGGAGACTTCTCTTCTCCCAGTTGGGCTGCAACTGGCTTGGTGAACACTTTGGCCCCCTTCAGGCCTACAATTGCCTGCTGCATATTTCATTGAATGGATAGGATCCTGCGTCTGCTTTACTAAGGGGCGGCACTGCTCAAAAGGAACCTTATGATGGTGCCAGTCGACACCACACCAAGCCAGCCGGCTGCTTATGGAAAGGTGGGGGCCACGCCTGGCCTACTTAAGAGCCTTTGAGGTTCTGCATGTGATCACAATGGGTCTCCACGTGCGGTGGAATAACTGATCACCGTGGCCCTCCGCTTGTGGTGGAATAAAGGGTCCACTTTTTGTTAATAGAGTAACACCAGCTGAAAGAACTCAAGCAAACAAATGAACTGATTGCGCATTTGACTTGTGGGGTACCTTAGTCTGCCCCTGAGTCTTATAGATGCTTTTCCCATAATTACAGTGGACAAATGCCTCTAGGGTTACCAGGTTGAGAGATTGCATGGGGAGAGAAAGAGGAACAGGCCTCAAGCGAGTTGCAACCAGGAACAGTGGCCAGAACAGCGGATTGTGCTGAGTAGTACTGAGTTCTGCTTTGAGATTACCTCCTTTTCTAAGACAGCCACTGAGCTGGACGTTGAAATTATTGTGAGTGTCTGTTGATTGTTAAGTTCTCAGCTCTACCCCCCACTCTACCTCCTTGAGAGGCCTGTGACTGAGTGACCTTGCTAACCTGGTAATCAACAACTGAAAGGGTTAGCTTGGCCCAATTTGCAGAGCATAGTAGGTTGGACGTAAGAATGCCAGTGGCAAACAACGCTGTCTGCCCTATGGCCTCTAAACAGGGCCTATCAATCAGTGGAGAGCGGTGTGAGACCTTAAAGTGCTAGTTCCAACTTTCTTGAACAGAGCAATAAGTTCAGCTTGAACATAGCATACGTGCAGAGTACAGTGGCAGATACAAGGTTAGTAGGAGTAGACCCTGACACTCTGTCTTCACTACAGTTAAGGTATCTGTGCTTTGAGAGAGTCTAAGGATTTCCTAGGAGCTGATTAAGATGCAGTTGGTGAGTTTGGAAGAAACTGTGATGTACTCACACAGGGAAAAGTACTGTGGTGTTACACTCTCTCTGTCGCTTAGTGCAGGTTTCCCCAAGACACATTCTGAGAGTGTCCCCCTATTTGCTTTCTAGTTTTTTCCCATGGCAATCCTACCCACCCGCAAAAGTTCACGGGTACCACAATCACTAGCTCCAGGTGTTATTTCCCTGAGTGCGATAAGTCTAGCTGAGACCCTGAAATTGTGATTGGCTTTTGAGAAAGCTAAGGCTGAGGAAGAGGAGTAGGGCAGGAAACTCATGGGGGAGAAGTTGAGATTAGCTCAACAAGAACAAGAGGAAAGGAGGAGTTAGAAAAAGAGTAAGGGGCCTGTGGGGTTAGTAAAAGGGTGAGAGAAGTCAGGTTGAAAGTAGAAAGATAAAAAAAAGAGAATGAGAGAGAACTGGGGAGGATAACTTTAGAGAAGAAAAAGCTGAGGATGGCAGCAGACATGGCTGCACATGGAATCAGCTATTCAACCTCCTTTTCTACTGAGTACCTCCGAAAGTTTTAAAAGAGCTTTTGATCATGCATTTTTTGGAATGGTTCATGAGTTTTGAGATTGCGCATAGAGCACAAGCTTTAAATTATGTGTCTAAGGTAGCCACTTTAATTAGTTGCTTGGCAGGAGAAAGTACAACAGTTTTTAGCAGAATGCTTGCTGCAGAACAAATGAACTATGAGGAAATGAAGAAAGCCCTGATCAGACTGGTTTTGAGTTGAAACAAGCTCAGTACCTTCAGCGGTTCAAAGAGAGCAAGAGAAGGGATGGTGTTCCACTTGAAACTTACTTTCATGTTTTGGTGCTTAATTGGAAAACGTGGATAAGAGGAATGGAGGCCCAGAATTTTCATGTTCCTAATCAGTTGATGGTGACACAGCACTCAAGGAGGAGTGCTCTACACCATTTAAGCAAAACCTGTCAGACTTGACAGAGAAAGGTTAAAAAAAGATTGCAGTGTTGGCTGACAAGGGTTAACAAAGAGATGGAACAGAATGTCCCCAAAACAAAGAGAGAGGTACACTCAACATCCTAATTCTAAACTTGAGGTTAAAGGTCAAAGGGAGGACAGAAGCAAAAATGGAAATGGGATCTAGGTCAGGGACAGAAGAAGTACAGAATATTATTTTAAGCCCAAGGTGATTACTTGTATTGGTGTCACCAGGAGAGCCTTAACAAAAGGGACTATCAGGTGAAAGACTTTGTACCAGCTGTACTCGTGACAGCAAGTGTAGTGACTGGGTAAAGTGACTAAAGAGAGCATGTTGCATTTAACCTGGTAGACAAGGGCATTTGGGAAAGGGCTCAGATACTCATAAATACCTCCATCTAGGCACCATGGGATTTTTTGGGAAACTAGTATCAATGGGCAGAAGGTTCCTGGCCCACGGCTTACAGGTTCTCACAGCACTGTGGCTGAGAGGAAGTAATCCAAGAGATCCTCCTCAGCACCAATGGCACAGGCTTAGTAGCCACCAGGGATGATATGGAGCACCTGTTGTGCCAAGTTGGGTTATATATCACTGGCACGTCAGATACAGTTGATGCAAAGTGCTTGATGATTCTTGAGCAATAATTTGATTGCCCCAAGTATAGTAGCAGGACCAGAAGCTCTATGGCTTAGACCATGTAAGCTATGTTGACCAGAGCAAATGCTGTACATCATTCTCAGGAGTAGACTGGGACCATACTGGGTGTGCAAGAACCAGAGAAATGTGAAGGCAGATCAGGACAAACTATGAAAAAGCACAGGTTGTGGTGTCATCGTTCATACTCCAAAGGCAAAAGAATGAGACACACAAAGCTTACCATATGCTGGGATCTGGGTCACTGCTAGAGTTGTTGGGGTTGTTAGCTACCGGGAGACCCACCAAGAGAAATTCTGCCACACACAAGTTGAGTATCCTAATCTTGTGGTACTTCAGAACAAAGCCCAGAAACAGATCAGCAAGGGAGTGGCAGGCAGTAGGTAGGCAAAGGGATCATCTGCTTTACAGTGAGTGTAAGAACCCTGAGCCATGATCTAGCAAGGAGCTGGTGGTTCTCATGGTTTCCCTGTTATCACAGTCCCAGGAAGTGCCATTTCAGGATACTTGGGGATAAAAAAGACCCAGAATGGGCTAGACACTTTTGTCTACTGGACAGAGGTATGTTGTGTAAGAAAATGTTTCTTTTTCATTGTTCAGCCCCACATTTTTGGACTGATGCTGCTAGTGCACTGAGCTCTGCTAACTAGACCTCAGTGTCAGTGTTCTGACCCTATACAAATTGCATGTCGAATTGGATACACCCAATTGGTACGGCCTTATTTTCTTATAAGTCCCTATTATATGGTACACAGGGTACCCACGGCATATAAGACAGAGGCCCTCATTCTGACCCTGGCGGTCGGCGGAGAGACGGCGGTCGGACCGCGAACAGACCGGCGGTATTAAAAATGGCATTCTGACCGCGGCGGTCACCGCCGCGACCGACCGCTACTTCTCCACTCCGACCGCCACGGCGGTCATGACCGCGGGGCTGGAGTTTGCGCACTCCGGCCCGGCGGTCGTCCCAAGACCGCCAAGGGTATTATGACCCTGCCTACCGCCGCGGTTTCTTGCGGGCGGGAACCGCCGTGCGAACCATGGCGGTAAGCACTATCTGGGCCAGGGAATTCCTTCCCTGGCACTGATAGGGGTCTCCCCCACCCCCCACTACCCACCCGAGTCCTCCCCCCACACCCTCCACCCCCCTGCCACCCCCCAGAGGTGGTACGAACCCCCTCCCCACCCCCACCCCGACATGCACATACATGTACCCCGACATGCACACACCCCCAACATGCACATATACACACCCCCTACACACACATACACAACGGGGACACATACCCGCACACATACATGCCGACATGCGCACCTGCCGAACAGCACACATTACCCATAGACACATCAGCACCCCCCGCCCGCATACACGCACTCACACACCCCCTCTACACACTCACACGCACACCCCCATGCACGCCCACATCACACAACACCCCCCCACCCCCTCCCCTCACGGACGATCAACTTACCTTGTGCGTTGGTCCTCCGGGAGGCGACGGGAGCCATAGGGACGTGACCGCCAACAGAAGACCGCCAACAGAAGACCGCCACACAGAAATGTGGGTCGTAATTCTGTGGGCGGTGTTCTGCTGGCGTGGCGGTGGAGGTTGACCAGTCTCCACTTTCCCGCCGACCGCCAGTGTGGCTGCTGGCGGTTTTCCGGCGGAACGCTCCCAGCGGTCAGAATGCGCACAGCGGCACACCGCCGCGGTCGGCGGTCTTCACCGCGGCGGTAACTCAGCGGTCTTGCGAAAAGACCGCCAAGGTCAGAATGAGGGCCAGAGTGTCCACTCAGGGCTGCTGCACTGTTTGTGCCACCCTTCATGTAACAAGGTTCAAAATGGCACCCAGGCTGCCACTGCACACTGGAAGGGCAGTGTTTTCACTGACAGTTGGACCTTGTCATTTAAACCAATGTTTAAGCCACTCTATCCATTAACATTATATATAAGTCTCCCCTCAGCAAGACCTATAGATCCCTATGGCAGGGAACTGTATTTTGATAAGTAAGGCACATATTTTTCAGTATGTCTTAAGATCAACACTTCCAAATTGTCTTTTTGCTCTGGTTAAAGCTAGCCCCCACATTGGCTAACACAGAGTTATCATGGCAATAAATGTGACTTGATGGCCAAGTCCAAAATAATGTGACATTTAAAGTTAAACAACTTTTAGAAAGTTGCCACTCTGTGCCCCTGCTAGTCCAGTGGCTTCACAAAGGTGTGCACACACAGACAGCTTTCTGCCCACCTGGGGAGACATGTGAATGACTCCCAGACTCAGGAACAAAGGCAGTTGCCACTGAGCAAGGTGTCACCTCCTCTACCAGGATGGCCCCTCGGGGTTAGCCCAGGAGGCGAGCTGATAAAAGAGCTCTAGTCAAAGAAAAAACAGCCTTTGATGGGCCGCCAACCACAACACCCCTGAGCAGGATGCCTTTTGTTCCTGTAGACAGAATGGAGACTGGGCAGAGAGAGGAATCTCGTCCACAAACCGGTTTTGCCATGAATATGTAGCTCTCAGGTAGCCACACCTCTAGCGTGGGCTACCAAGCTCCTGATGACTGAGGAAAGGTTTTGCCATCTTGAAAGGGTCAAGAATGCGGCATTCTGGGATAGCCAGATTCTACACATTACAGGAACTTCATCACTTGGTAGGAGGGGACCAGTAACCCCTCGGCCATTGACCACGTAGTCCCCTCAGGGCACATTACTGGGATAAATATATCAACACTCACACCCTCGGATCACAGTAAAATTGGAGAGAGGACCAAAGAAGGACTGCCCAGCTTCCCTTGGATCGCACAAAGAGGGGCTGCACCACTGGAAGGACTGCACCTGCTACACTATGGGCTAGCAAAACCTACTGCTCCTGGCTTGGGGAAGAGTTGATTCTTGACATCCAACAACAGCAGTCACTCCAACGATTAATCAGATGATCTCTTTGGAATCAGCTTCAGGGGCACAAGAACTGAAAGAGCCCAAAACAATAAGTTGGTAGCCATGGCAGAAGTTTTGCAGATACTAGTCACCGGGCACCTAAGAGAACAAAACCCGAGATATCCAAAAGTTGAGCCTGGGTCTGCCGGACCTGGGATTTCTATCAGAGTCATTATACCCAAGGGACACTAGCACCCACCAAAAGCGTTTGCCAAACTAAGGTGCACACTAACCAGCAGCCCAGCATCGGTTGGCCTGCTACTGCCAAGTAGAGGAACATCACTTTACCCATGGACTGAGGAGTACCCACAAAGACTCCCCATCAATCACACCACAACAGGAGCATCATTTGAGCATCTTTTTGAAGGCATCCCTCAGCATCAGGACAACTCCATTGATGTCTATGGCGGTCATCCAGCAAAGTTTGTATCTTGCTTAAAAAGCGCTGTGGTGGACAGGAAACTGTCCAAAGTATCATTTCTGGCCCCTAGACCTCTGTCCTGCTGAACTTGGTCACCCATCTCGGGCCGGAGTTGCTGAGCCAACTATTTATTTCTTCTAAAATTTGTATCTCTGGAACATTCAAGTGGATTGTGATGATCAAGGTTCTAAAATTCATAAAAATATAATCTATTGTTATGAATTGGCGTCTCATATCTTTGGTGTTGTGTGACTTTCTTATTTCATTGTTTGGAGCTCTTAAATGCTTTACACAAACCTTACTGCTCACAGCCACAGCTACCCAGGATTGAGCTTATGGTTAAGTCAACGTATCTGACTGGACCCAAGAAAGAGTTTGGGAGTGTACTGCACGATAGGGCCTCCCAACCAAATCATATAGTACAACCAAATCTTCACCGGTTGTTTTTATCAAATCTGTGTAACTTGCCTGGTGAGTGATATGTCAGGAGGTAAGACTAAGGCACTGGTAGTGCCACTTCCAGCTGTAGGTGTTCCCTTCAAGTGGTTGGGAATTGACACAGAGTCCTACTTCTGCACTTCTGTTACAGGCACACAGGATGTCAGTTCAAGGTTCTGGGTATTCACATAACAGTGGAACTTCACAAAAGACAGCTAGGAGGCCATTCTATCACTGACTCAAATAAAAAATCTGGTCACATTATCACACTATCAATCTTATAACCCAGTATACTGCCACCACTGCTTTGTTTGCTACACAGAGGACGGGGTCAGTAGTCCTCCGTTCACTCTCAGTACACACTTGGAACATCCCTCCAAATCACAGGACCGGGCCTGTACTTCCATTGCCAAGGGTACACCTAGGCCTCCTCACACACACACACACACACACACACACACACACACACACACATATTTACAAGCCCCTGTGCACCACTGCCGGAACATCACTTTTAGTGACGGTCCAGCGGCGCACACTGCAGGGCCTTATCTACAAGGCCATGTGAAGCCACCTTGCATGGCTTTTCAAGGCCTTGTAGATATGGACTGAGGCAACGCAGCACAAGTTGCTACGTTGTTTCACCCTGCGATAGGGAGGCTTGCCATGGGAGTTACAGCGGGTGTTCCCACATAACACTAATGGCATTTGATACATCCCCAAATTTACGAGATTTTGTAAACCTAGGAATGCATCAAAAGCCTACGCCTCACCAGGGAACACGTAAGGGAGGCACAACAAGTAGAAATACCTTTATTTCTGCAGCACACATAGAAAGAGGAAAATGCTTCTTGTGATTGTTTTTGTGCAGGAAGGAGTCTCTTTCTGCACAAAAACAATCATCCCTGCAGCGCAGACACCGTTGCACCATGGTGCAAGGATGTCTGTGTTGGTGCATAGCAGCCCATTGTTTGCCTGCACAGGGCAAAAAGGAAAGGAATGCACCATATCTCATAGACACGGCACCTTCCTGTCCTTTTCCTTTGATGCAGGGCAGCACAGCAGGACTCCTTGTTGAGCTGCCCTGCACCAAAACCTCATAAATGAGGCCCCCAGAGCCTAAACATGGTGGGCAAACATTGAATGGTACTGAAATGGCTTCTTGATAAGGACTTTGGGACCATTCTTTCGTAAGAATTGCATCAGCTTCACCAAGATGCTGGTATCTAACAAAATTTCACTCCCATGCCATAAACAAGATGAAAGGGGTAGACATATTAGTTAAGTATAGGGGAGACATATTAGTTAAGTAAAGACCTACCTTTCAAATTGGAATCTGCTACAAGGGATTAACAAGATAGGATGGTGGGAATATATGGCATTCTGCCAGAAGTGAGCATCACTTTCATTTCCACAGCCCAACTAGAACAGGCAGGCATTTTTTTATGACTTGTTCCTCAAAGTTGAAGCTTTATATGGGGTCATCTAATCATTGCAAGAGGACTTCAATGCCATACTTGAGGATACAAGGGACTGTTCAGCCTCTAAACAGGGGGCTCATAATAGATTAGATGAGTTTGCAAGCAGAGTCGAAGCCCTTTACCTGGTGGATGGTTGACCATACATTTTCCACCTATCAGAGAGACTATTCTTTCTATTCAAGGATCCACAGGACCGCTTAAGGATTGATTTTTTTCTTGGTAGATAGACAGACATTCAACATAGTCCTAGCATGAAGGAGTGCTGTTCAATAATTCCGCAGCCGTACTAATCCTGGAGCAAAGCCACTGAGCGGTGGAGTGTGGAGCCCCAGTGACTTGGAATTTTGCAATATCATATTGACAAACATGATAGCAAAGGCACTACACTAGTACTTTAGCAAAAATGATGCAGGCAAACTCTTGCTCCAAACAGTGTAGGATGCAACAAAGGCAGTCATGAGAGGCAAATTAATAGCACATACCTTGGGATTTAAAAATTGGAGGAGGGACTGGCAGCAGGTACTACAGCCCCAGATTCTCTCTCTTGAACGGCAGTATAATGCAAATAACTTTCCCAGGACTCTTAGAGCCCTAAGTAAAGCTGTAGTACAATTGAAACATGTGTTAATTTGGCAAAATGGCTGGGAAAATGCTTTACACAGGCCAAAAATAGTGCTCTAATGGAGGTAAGGCCGATAGATTGTTTCCCTACAAACTGCAAATCATTCAAAAGCAAAACTACATTAAATAAGATAAAAGGGTGGAACTGAGTTAGATACATGATATTTTACATATTCTGTGCTTATTATAGTGATTTATACCAAGGCCAGGCATTGGATGTGGACAGGCAGGGCTCCTATCTGTAAGTCTACAGGCCCACTGAGATCTCCCAGGAAACAAGTGGAAGGGAAGTTGGCAATACAGGCCAGCCCCTGGAATAAGGCCCACAGCCATGATGGGTTTTCAGTGGCATCTTACAAGGCAGTCCAGGACACCTTGGCCAATCCATTTTTCAAAATATTTAACCATATGAGAGTTCACAGATGCCATAATTGAGTCAACCATACAGTCTTCCTGAAGTGCGTTAACAAGCCCAAACTATGTAGTGGCTAACATCACAGCTCTGTTCAACAATTATATTAAAATATTCAACATGATTCTAGTCCCCATGTTGCAGAAAATTTAGTCAGAACTGATCTCACTCTTTCAGTCTTTATTCATACAAAAATGCCAAGAGTGTGTTAAGACGCGATTGGCCATCAATCTTATTAATTTGGTGACAAAGTGAAACCCGAATGGCCTTCCTCTCTCTTAATGCGGAGAAGGTCTTCAATAGGAAAGGACAGATTGGCTCTTTCTCTAAATATCTGTGCATAGACGTCTATATACCCAACAATAAGCTCTTTTCTCCTGGAGAACTTCAAACAGTCAACTAAACGAATCAAGATCAAAGGCGAACTCATGCAATAATCCCTTGGCAAGGGGCACAATCCAGGAGTGCCCGTTGTCACACTAGTGATGGAGCTGTTGATCGACAGAATAATTGAGAGTCAAACTATAAAACTACTCACTAACTCAATGAAATACAAGGTTGTCCACTTCATCAACAATAGCCTATGTTTCCTGACAAAATCAACAACTTCAGGACCACTTTTTAAGACGGGTTAGAACTCTTTTCCGAAGTCTCTGGTTTAAAAACAAATACTTAAAGTTGCTGGGAATGGGGATGGGTAATCTCTAGCGTGCACCGCATCTGCACCTATTGTGCAAGGGCTTCCAGTACAGGGAGGGCCCCATACAGCATTTGAGAGTCTGAATTGTTCCCGATGTCTCTATCCTGTGAGCCTTTAATGTCCCTTCCCTTCTGGACACACTCTTTAAGGATCTATGGGCTCGATGTACAAATGCTTTTATCGGTCGCAAACGGCCTATCGGGCCATTTGCAACCGGTGAAATGCCTTTTGACATGTCCCAATCCCATTTTGCAAGTCGGTAACCTCTTACCGACTCACAAAATGTGTTTGCGAATTGCTATTAGGAAGGTGCGCGCCAAGGGCATCCCTTCCTAATTGCAATTCACCGGGGGATGTAAGAATGTTTTGCAACAGGTATGCGGTCGCAAAACATTCACTGTTACCACCAAATTCCAGTTGGTGGTAACCCATTTTCAAACTGAAAGGGGTCTCCTTTGTGAATGGTAGCGAAAAATGTTTTTTCAGAGCAGGCAGTGGTCCCACGGACCGATGCCTACTCTGAAAAAATGAAACAAAATCTTTTCATTTTTAATTTTGAAATGCATTCTGTTTTCCTTTAGGGAAAAAAACTGCCTTAAGAAATAATCATAGACATGGTGGCCAGCAGGCCACCATCCCTGTGAGTGTGGCCATTCCCAAACGGGTTGCAAATTGTGACCTGCCTAGTGAATATCAATGAGGCAGGTCCCTCGTGACCCATTTGGGAATCTCTAAGAGTGTGATTCACACTGTTGTACATTTTTTTTTGTAACACAAAATGTGTAATTCGCAAACAATTCGGAAATTGTGCATCAAACAAAATACATCTGGTCCTATGTCATTGGGATCAAATTGACTTATCTTGATTCAGCCACATCAATAGCATCAAAACAAATTTCCTTTACTGTCTGTTTCATGTCATCCAGACACTCCTGCTACGATTCCTCAAAACCGCACTCAAAACATAAATTTTCCCTCGTTGAATCTCATATAGGGTAATGAAACGCCAGGGTCAGATAAATCTACTCTTTCAGGAACGTGTCAGAGTGTGATTTGAGTTTCCCGGATATGTCACGCTACATCATAGTGGCACAAATCCACCTCCACTGAAACGGGAGGTACTTACAAGGCAACAGCCATGACAGGTGGTGGATGAGGCTCATACTGCAGTTCGATCCAGTATATCCTGTTGTTGCCCTCACATCAAAGACCTAAATTGAACACTCTTCTACACTATAAGCATCCTTCTCACATGCTGAGATGGTTTGGTCAGAAAGACAAAGACAACTTCCTTCCCATCCTAGCTGACCACCATAGTTTATAAACCAAATTTCCACTGGATACCCCATAAACCTAACCTGATTAGGGGACGTGGGTTGTACAGGCTCTCTGGCTCATGTGGTGTAACTGACTCAGGAGATGGGGCCCCTTTGCAGTACCTGTCAGGTCCGGGCACGCTAACAAGTGACTCCCACACATTAAGAAGACACTAGGGCAAACAATGGGAGACTAATTGTCAATATCAGGGTTTGCTCTTAGACTCTAGAAATGCTATATTCTTTGGGCACTCCAGATATGCTAAGAACAGCATATGATCTGGTCTCCTCAAAGTTTTCCCTCTTCCACCTGGGGCACCCATGTGTAAGGTACCTCGCACATTAGTGAGGGGGCTACTGGTAGTCCTCACCCCACATGCACACATGACTTTGTTTTTTTCTCTTTTCTCCTTTTCACATTTTGCTCCATCTTTGTTAAAGACATATACCATGTCTGTATTCATGTGCTCTTCCCAAAGAATTGTAAAGTATTGGTTTTTGGAATACCCCAATAAAGATACGGTTTAAAAAAGACCAGTAATTTAATTGCATTCTTCTGTATTTCAAACATTATTTCTGATTGCTGTCATGTACAGTGGTCAGCCAGGTTGATTTGACGGGTTGGAGTAGGACATGTTTTGGGTTAATTGTGTTCAGTGGGATGTGCAAGGGGAAAATGTCTTAATTTTTGTGCAAAGAGAGTAAGGCAGCTAAAGTTTTTTGTTGGTTTGTTGGTGTTTTGGAGTGAGGAGTTCCTGTCTGTAGGAGGTGCATATATCAGTTTAGACATGACTGCAGCAAGGAAGAATGAACTGAGAGTAATGGAATCGCCGGTAATTGATTTGAGTAAGGTACCCCTTGAATACTCTGTATACGAAAAAAGTCCAAACAACTCATGCTTTCCACAGTTCATCTTTATTCAATTATCCTCTTTAGTCCACACACCTTTCGTCATCTTGTTCTTCATCAGGGCTCACTGTTGTGACATGAAAGCAATTTTAAGAAACATGCCCTGCAACTTAGTCAATTGAAATCGACCTATTTTTGGTCCTCATACATGTACATATCCACAATATAGTCAGCGTCAAAATCTCTAGAGGTGATGAGAAGGTGAGAGGTGTACTTGTGTACAGTCGCTCTGAAACATAGGTCTCTATAAGTAAATATCAGTGTATCTGTGGTGCCTGTACATTTAGCACTACGGATACACCGGTATGTACCTATGGTGACCTAGGTTTAAGTGCAATAAATGCATTACAACTGCCTCAACCTTGAGAAGTCATTCTCAAGCTGAACATTTGCTACAGTGCTGCCAGCATCCGAACAGTGATAGCCGGAACCTATTAAGGGCAGTTTTCCAACATTCATTTGTAGTGCCTGGGTCACCTTTCAAGACACGCCCAACTAAGGCAAGAACAAGAAGAAATAGGTTCCAATTGCTAGTAGAAGACTCCTAGCACATCATGAATATTAGTTTTTGGTTCACAAAACAAACTTTCTTTGTGGGGGTACCTACACTAGATCCTGAAGTCCTCGCCAACTACTGGCCTATCACTCACCTACCATTCGTTGGCAACATCATTGAAATAGTCTGTGTTCAACTCAATTACCTCATTAAAGTTAACAATCTCCTGCACTTTTACCGGTCTGGCTTCAGATCACACTGCAGCACAGAGACCGCTACCATACACATCATAGATGATACCCTCAGACCACAAATAAAGATGACCCTTGCTTCTTTTACTACTGGACCTTCAAGCTGTCTGTGACACAGTTGACTATCTCACCCTCATACGCACCCTGGAGTCTTAAATAGGATTCACCGATAATGTCCTTCACTTGTTCTTCTCCTGCCTTTCTGGACAATACCCATTGGTTCACATGGGCACCTCGAGGTCCCTAAAGATCTCATCACCTTCAGAGTCCCCTCTGGTCCAATAATGTCCCCTGTCATCTTCAACCTCTAGATTGAGCTGCTTGGTGGTCTCCTCATAGATAACAGCATTCAGACTCATCAACATGCTGATGATACACAATGCATTGCCTGCATGTCATAAAGATCTGGATTTCCAAGGCCTACCTGAAGCACAACCAACCAAGACAGAATTCCTTTTATTTGCGAAGAATACCAAACAGTATAAACCCTGTTCAATTACATGTATTTTGATGGCTTCGAACTCCAACTTTTATTGAATCTAAAGTCACTTGAATTCACCCTGGACACCACCCTCACCCTCAAGGAACGCATTGACAAGTAACAAAGAGGAATTGGTTCCAGCTCCATCTTATAGAGAAAGTTAAACTTTTCCTTCCAGAAAGCGACTTCAGAACTTTGGTTTTGGCCATCATCCTCTCACATCTGGATTGTTGTAGCATGCTGCTATATAACCTCTCAAACTCATTACCCTCATAAGGGCATCCTACATGCACACCATGACTCATTCAAGTTCTGATGAAATATAATGACATCATCCCCAACCCGATGGTACTATTGGCTCCATTTGCCAGTCCACACCATCATCAAAAGCAGCTGAATAATATAGAAACCCGTCACAACCTTAGGTTACCATCTCTGGTGGCTATCATCGGACTGCAAAATAAGTGTAAAAAAGAAATAACAAGGCATTAGTCCTTTCTGATCTATGCACCCAGGATATTGAACAACAACCTCATATCCATTTGGACAGCCCAAATGCTGCTCCATTTTAGGAAAGAGTTGAAGATGCACCTCTGTAAAGAACACATCACAATGCCTTGACAATCCACAAACCAGCCACCTCCCCTATCATTCATTGGTTTGATGCTTGTCTTTGACTGTGTCCAGTGCTCCCCTGCCTTTTAGCTTGATCTGTGCTATAGAAATGCCACATAAATGCACACATACATACAGACAATAATGCCTGGCTTGTAATATTTGGAAGGAAGTGATTTCAACTTATGAATAAAGAGCTAATACAGGTGCAAATAATATGTGTGACTAGTTTAGCCCTTGCAATGTATAGAAACCAGCCCAAAAATTACAATTGCAGGTACCCCCAGCTACTTGTTTGTCAATGAAAAAGAGTATTCAAAGGGTAATAGCATGGGCAAATTAGTGCAACAATGCTCTTAGGTTAGTTTCCATTACATAAGACCAGGATCATATTAAAATACAACAAATACTTGCTAGCTGGTACTAGTATTATTTGAACTTGGTGCTATTTCATGACTTTACTAAAACACAGTTATATGTTGAGCATCATCTCCTTCAGCTGTTTTGCTTACTCACAGCTTTTTTTGTGTAGTGACTTCTTTACTCCAAGAAAGTAAATGTGTCTGCGTCTCTGTGTATGTCCTCCTCCAAGGGAGAGAGTGTGTTTGTGTCCCCAAAGGTGATGAGTATTTTTTTATTGCAAACTGTATTTGAGAATATTCTGAGAGGGATGTTGGCTTCAAAGATGTTCCTGGGAGAGCAAAGGGTACAACCAATTGTGCAACTGAACCCTTCGAAAACCGAAAACAAGGCACTGTTTTCTGACTTCTGTCACTAGCAGGCCGATTCCCCTTTGATCCATTGTTCCCTTCACCATCTCAGCAGGATGCCAAAACCAACTGGATATGATGGAGAGCTGAAGAAACAGAGTAAGTGGCTGGTGTAATATAGTTGAAACTTAGGTTACTAACAACATGAATGGAATAGAAAAGGCTAACTGGGGCTCCACTCTACTGTCTATGGCTAGGACCCCCCTCAGGTATGATGCATGACACAGATCTATCCTTGATTTTCCCACAGGAAGCATAAGAATGCCATGTCTCTGATCTACTCATTGAGTAGCACTGGGTTATATTTCCCTCTCTTCCTCACAGACTAAGCTTGTTTGTGTCTGCCATAAGCCCTAGGGAAGGTACGAGTACCTACTAGGACTGATAGTGGGAGTTTACTTTTAGAAATTGGGCTGCTGGTTTACTGGGGTGTGAACCTTAGTCAAAAAGTAACCACAATCCTAGTCAGGGTAAGTGGCAGGAAAAACAATATGAACCTTTGCTCAGCTTCTGGTAGCTTGACACAGACGCAGTGTGTGAAGTATTTGTTCAACACTTCAAACAGTAAAACAGTGACAACACCACACAAAAATAGGTTAGAAAAATAGAGCAAAATGTAACAAATAAACCGAGACCAATTCACCAAATATCTGATAAGTAGAACCTGAGAAGTAGCAGGAAGAACCAATATGGCATATCTGGTTGCACCGGACCGGGACAAAGTCAAAAGTTAAGGCTGACCATGATTGTGTGTTGTCCAGCTACAGTGACGCAGTTGGGTCCGCTGAACCAAAGTACCTTAAATCCTGGTTATGGAGTGTTGCATCAATTCAGAACCACACAGTAGAGATGATGCGTCGGTTCATCTCCATGCAGCAGGGGCGATACGTAGGTTCTGAGATGCAGCGAGGCTGTGGTGCAAGTTCCCAATGCGTCGACATTGAGGATCTAGGCACATGGCTTGTGATGCAAAGACTGGTGTTGAGGATAGATTGTGTAGTTGAGGCGATGCATCAGTACCAATGAGCACAGAAGCTGCGATGCAGAGTTTTGGTGATGCCGTTGAGGCTACCGTCAAAAGGGATGTGAGAATCTTGGACCTAGAAAAGTGCCACGGTGTTGGTTCCAAAGACGATGCACCACTTCCAAGATGCAAGGTGCAGTGGCGATGTGAGTCTGGTTGCATCGGTTCTGATCCACGTAGTGGCATTGATGCATCAGTTCTGTTCCTCTCAACAGCGGCGATGCGCCGATTCTGCACCTGCAGCAGAAGATGCATCTGTTCTCATAGTGCAAACACCTTAGGCCCACTAACAAGGGTCCAGGACTGGGGTGGCAACCCTTGGCAGGGCAGACTCACAGATGGCAGAGTCCAGGTGCAGGGGCAGGGTAGTTGGAAGTCTATTATGTCTCTGAAAGTTCGGGTAAGGGGCCAGCTAGCTAGCCCTTGGAGTCACTCTGGGTTCAAGTGATGAGCTTTAGGCTTTTTCATCCAGGTAAAGAAGCAGAAAATGGCAGGACAGCATAGCAAGGCAGGAGTCCAGCAAAGCCAGCAGTCCAGCAGAGGGAGCAGCACAGCAGTCCTCCTTCCGATCAGAGTAGTCATAGGTCCAGAAGTGTACTGAAGTGGTGGTGTCAGAGGTCCAGTACCAATACCCTGTTGGCCCTTTAAAGTGAGGGAGGCTTCGAAGACAGGCCTTTGAAGGGAACAGAGATCCTGTCCGTCCTGGCCTGGCTCTAGACTCACTTCAGGGGGTTATGCGGCCATTTGTGTGTAGACAGGACACTTCCTATTGAGGTGTAAGTGATGCTGTGCCGAGCGCCTCTGTCCCATCCTCCCAGGGTGGCCCATCAAGTCACACCTTAGATCCCATTATGTGGGGCTGTCTAGGGGGAAAACACAAAGTTCAGCCGTCACCAACCCCAGACAAGTGATCAGAGACACACAGCAGGCACCAAATGGCTGAACTAAGAAAATGCCAACTTTCTAAAAGCAGCATTTTCAGAATTGCAATTTAAAATCTGACATCACCATAAGTTGTATTTTTAAATTGTGTTTCTAGAGACACTAAACTCATAAAACATTTCTCTTCCAGATTGTGAATTACACTTAAAAAATGTATTAAGATAATCCCAAAGTTATCCTATAGGAGAGATCGGTCTTGCAGCAGTGAAAAACGACTTGGGAGTTTTTCACTACAAGGACATGGAAAACATAAATGTATATGTCCTGCCATTAAAATACATTGCACCCTGCACTTTGGGTTGTCCAGGGCCTACATTAGGGGTGACATATGTATAAAATGGAAGGTTAGGGCCTGGCAAAGGGGTTATTTTGTCAGGTCCACATGTGATTGTAAAATTGTACATACAGGCTCTGCAGTGGGTAGTTAAGGACTACTTGAGTTGTTGGCACAATCAGTGCTGCAGGCCCACTAGTAGCATTTAATTTACAGTCCTTGGGTACATGCAGTACCAATTTACTATGGATTTGTTGAGTAAATTAAATATGCCAATTGTTGAAGAATCAACATTACCATGTTTAGGAGCGAGAACACTAGAACTTTAGCAATGGTTACCAGTGGTAAAGTGCCTAGAGTCTTAAGGCCAGTAAAACCAAAAAAAGAAAAGTGGAGGAGGTAGGCAAATAGTTTGGGAGAAGATCACCCCAAGGCTGTCAGGTCTAACAATGTCCTGGTACAAACCAGATCCCATTCCTAAATTAGTGAATCACTATGGCCAGACGAATTGTGGAGATGAGCCTTATATTATTGTGTGAATGACATATATATTCCTATCCAGTGACTATCTGATGGCCATGCCTGCCATTTTGTACCATTGTCCTGCATTCCTCCCTCCCTGTGTAATATACCCTTCTGTCTGAGCCAGTGTTGGACCTCGGCCTTTCCGCAGGGTCAGTCCCAACCTTTTTGCCTTTTCCTTCCACTTTTTGTTGAATTGTCTTTGTTGACATTAGGACTCTGGGCTCTTTACCACTGTTATACAGTGCTAAATCGCATGTGCTCTTTGCTTAATACATTGTAACTTTAGCTTACCCACAATTGGCCAATTTAACTCACTTATAAGTCCCTAGTAAAGTGCACTACATGTGCCCAGGTCCTGCAGATTAAATGCTACTGGTGGGCTTGCGGCACCCACCTAAGTAACTGTCTTGTGCCTGCCATTGCAGAGCTTGTGGTTGCAGTTTTAAACTGCCATGTCAACCTGACAAGTTAACCCCCTTGCTAGGCCCAAACCTTCCTTTTGAATACATTTAAGTCACCCCTGAAGGAGGCCTTAGACAGCCTAAGGGAATGGCGCATAGTATTTAAGAAGTAGGACATGTACTTTTAAAGTTTCAAATGACCTAGTTGTGGAAAAACTCTTAAAGTTGTTTCTCACTTCTGCAATGCCTTTGACTCTCAGGAGAACTTTGGAATTACCTTGTTCCAATTTATAAATGTAATTTCCAAATGGGAAGAGATGGGACCCCCAAGTTTGTTGTCTCTGGAATCATAATTTAAAATCACAACTCATGGTGAAGTCAGATTCTGAATTGCAATTCTGCAAATGCCACTTTTAGAAAGTTGGCATTTTCTTACTCTAACTATTTGGTGCCTTCTGCCTGTCTCCAATACATGTCTGAGGTGGGGTGACAGCTGGGCTTGTGCATTCCCACTAGACAGCCACACACTAAGTTGACCTGGGGTTGACTGGTGGGCCATCTGCAGCCTGTTAGGCCATCCTGGGCACGATGACAAGGAGGAGTTGACACTTACACCTAAATAGGCAGTGTTCTGTCCCCAACTACAGGACTGCATATCCCTTGTAATGAAACCGGAGCCAGGGTAGGAAGGGCAGGACTATGTGCGCTTCAAAGACCTCTCTTTGAAGTCTCGCCCTCTTCAAAGGCACCGCTGTGTATTAGAAATGGACTTCTGGCACTACCAACTCACTACACGTCTGGGCCTGTGGATACTCTACCAGGAAGTAGGATTGCTCTGCTGCTGAAAGTACTGTCCCTCTGCTGGACTCTGCTGGATTCCTGGTCTGCTGTGCTGATTTGCTCCTTACTTCCCTCCTTGCCTGGCAGGTAGAAGGACTGGACCTGTATGTCTACAACTCAGAACCAAAGTGACTCCAAGGGCTTGCTGGCTTCCCTCCTGTACTTCTGAGGTCTCACAGACACAAAGGACTTCCAACTCACCTGTAACTACACCTGGACTCTGCCAGCTATGGGTCTTGCCCTTCCAGGTGGTGCCAATTCAATCCTGGGACCCTGGAAGTGGGTATAAAGCACTGCTCCAGCAGTAGAAGGGCTAGAACCAGCAAATCACCCCCTTGTGTGTATCGCCTCTACTGCGGGGATCATCTCCGATGCATTGCTGCCACTGCAAGGCCAGAAATGGCGCTTTGCCTTCAAAACCACTGCACTTCGGAGCCACTGCAGCTCTGCTGCTGCATGGAGAAAGTCGACGCATCTCCTAAACCATGTAGGGAAAATTGATTCATCTCTTGTGCTGCGGGGATCGACTCAGGTGCATTACCTTCGGAACCACTGCACCCAGATACTGCGTTGCCGCTGCTGTGTGAGGAAAATCAACACATCTCCTCTGCTGCAGGGATCAATACCAGCACATTGTCTCCTCTGCTCCACTCACCTTCATTGATGCAACCAGGATCAAGGTACTTTTGTTCAGCGGGCCTCACTGGGTCCCTGTTGCCGACCTGCTCTCCGTCGTGGTCCAGACCAGAGATCCCAAGTAAGCGCTTACTGCTTCTATGCACCATTCTACTGTTTATTCTTTAAATATTCATTACTCAATTGAACTAATTGGATTTTTTTCATTTTGGTCTTGTTTTATTTATGACATTAGGATCTATTTTTCTAACCAGGTGTGGAATCTTTTTGTTTGGTGTTTTCTCTGTTTTACATTTTGAAGTGTTACACAAACACTTAATACATTTCCTCTTAAGTTAAGCCTGACTGCTCTGTGACAAGGTATCCGGGGTTTGAGCACAGGCTAATTTAGGGTGTGTTCGGGACTTGCCCTGACTAGGATTGTGGTTCCTGTCTGAACAGGATTCATAACTCTGCCAACCAGAAACCCAATTTCTAACAGCCAGGTAGAGGGTTTAGAATATGCATTTGCTTGAAACATAGTGATCTTGTGCAGGACCCATACTAGCACACATGCAGCCTTCAGCTGCAGTGATCTTAGTCACTGGAATTGCATGTGTGAGCCCTCCCCCGTACAAATGATTGGTCAAGAAAACTGCCATGTCTCTTTTTCATCCATTGGTAATGGTGTCAACTGACATTTAAGGTTCCTTTCTTTTGGCTGTCATTGTTTAGATTGACTCAAATAATGTAGTAGATTGTTGGCCGATCATAGGTAGTGAAGTTCCATGAGACTTGAAAGTTATGCTGTGCTCTCAAATGGTGTAAAGATTTAAAGATGGGCCCAGGCTTTTCATCATATACCTTTAGTCATTGCAAAAGCTTCTGTAAGCCATTGCACCTCTTCCTGGATCCTCTCTTGAAAACTTCTCTTCCCAAGTCCCAAGATCCGCAGGATGGTCAGGCCAAGACGTTTCAGCGGCTTCCAGGTGTGTTCAGGGGTAGTGAAAATGCCTGAGGTTATTAAGCATTGGTTACTGTTCATTTCAAATCACAGCATCCACTTAACATGAGGAAACTTGGTTCATTATTTTTCATCAGTATACAACTGTAAAGGTTGCAAAGTGCAAAAATATACCACCAAATGTAAGGTGGCAGCCTTGAATCTATGATATTTCTTTGCATCTGCTAGTACTGTAAATAGTACCAGTTGTCACGATTCATGACTAATGACCTGTAATCCCTGCTTCCTTGTAGAACAACATGAAATTGTTTTATACTATTCAATTTATTCTGTGAAAGTTTTCTGTTCTGTTCATTTATCATGATTTTTAAATCACTTAAGGATTTTTAAATCCTTCTCTCCGCACACCCACATGTGTGTACACCCACACAGATATACACAAATAATGTATACATACATACATATATACATACATGCATACATATATACATATGTATATTTATATTGCATGTTTTAGTGTTTTCACTTCACAAAAAGCAGTGATATAAAAACCCATATATCAAAGGCAAATATGGAAGATGTTTCATGGCTGCTAACGAAATACAGATTTCAGGGCTAAAATGGGGAACCAAAAGAAGCCTGGCAAATAAGTTCAAACCAGCCCTGTTTCCTTCCTCTCCTTATGCAATCTCTCTATTCCCATCCATTATCTCTCTTTCTTCCTCTCCTCTCTGTGTGTTCCCTCGCTGATCGTTTTCTCTCCATCTTCCACCTCCCCCTTCTCTTTCTTTCTCTCTTGAAGCCTCCCTCTGCCTGCTTCAATAAACCTCTGGGAGCTGGGAAAGGTGACAGATGCACCAGGAGCCCTCTACTCTAAATAACAGCCCCAGGGTGCTGTAGTTCACCAGGCCATTCCTGCAGTTTTCTTAACTATAATAGCCTCCAAAAAACACTGCAGAGCTTTGACGCTGTCAGGGCTACTAGGATAATGAGGCACTGAAGTCCAAATTGTGAAGCAAGGTTATCTGAAAATATGAGGCAAAACTGCAATTTATACAACATTCTCTGGCATTATTATTTTATCTACTTCAGCCAATTATTAGCTGCACTTTGAAGAAAATATCATATTAAAGCTAACTACTACAATATAAATATGTTATATAAAAATACTTACTGGATATCATGTGTAATATGTCTAATATTGCCATCTTGGGGTTCAATGTTCAGCCTTGTGGTTTGTGATGTCACCATACTATCTATCTATCTACATTTACATTGGTCTCTCTGTATATATATATATGTATATATATATATATATATATATATATATATATATATATATATATATATATATATATATATATATATACATATATATATATATATACATATATATATATATATACATATATATATATATATATATATATATATGTATGTATATATATTAACACATGAACACGTGAAATTATTGTTTGTCATTGCTGCAATTTAGCAAAATCCTGTAACTGAGTCCAGTCATGTGCATAGCCTGTGCACGGACTTTCCCAATACCCTGCACAAGTAAAATGTTTCGTCTTGTGACCTGATGTCAGGTGCTGGATGTAACAAAGCCATTTTTAATGTTTCTAGGCAGGAAATGCTCTATAGTCTGCACAACCCCGGAACTTCCCAGCTGTTTTTGGTTCAAGAATAATGTTGAGGAGTCACGAGATTTAGAAGGTTTGTAAAACCATTGATCAAATATTTATCTAGATACTTCTGTAGAGGGACATGCAGTTGTTCCATGATTGCATAAATCTGACTACACTCTATGTTGGTGCCAGGTTCTAGATCATTTTCGTGGTCCAATTTTCAATGTAGATGTAAGATTTCTTGTTTTATTTTGCTAAAACAGTCTGTGAAGTTTTGGAAGTAGGCTGGAAGGCCTGGCAAGTTCGTCTGTCGCACAGAAGGTTTCCACATTTTGTTTAGGACATACCGAACAATTAGGTGCATAAAAACAAATGAAAAGGTTACAGATTTTTTCAGTCAATGACAGGATTGTTTTGGATAGCCAAAGAAGGCCACAAATAGGTCCAACATTTGGGGCGTTAATGAGATCAAAAAATGTCTCCTAAGAATGGCCTCTGGAGCCCATTAGGGTCCTACCCCGTAAGATGGTATGTCTTACTCTCCTGATCAACTATATGGTCTAAATTCAAGTACAAACCCCAGCCGCTTACATTCAATCAATCCTTGTTTAGCAACATTACTCTGTAATACCTATCACTTGAGCCCAAGTGTGCAGCATTGCACTAATGAGGTTAACTCTAGGGAGCTCGGTATGTAGCGTCTGTTTCTGCTTATTGCAGATTTTAAGCTAATCATGTATTAGATCTTTTTTCATTTATATTTGATAAACAGTCTGATGTGGTATTTTTGATGGAAACTTGACTTCATAGCAGCTGTATGCCTGAATTAGTGCACGCCTTACCATTGGGCTATAGATATCACTAGATAGACTGTGAAATTGCAATAATACATAAAGTGGCCTGTGCTGTGTTGTATCTCCTTTATAACTTCCTGTAGGAAAGTACCATCTTGCCTGGCATGTTACCCCCATATTTCACTGTATATATGTTGTTTTAGTTGTATGTGTCACTGGTACCCTGCCAGCCAGGGCCCCAGTGCTCATAAGTGTGCCCTGTATGTGTTACCTGTGTTATGACTAACTGTCTCACTGAGGCTTTGCTAATCAGAACCTCAGTGGTTATGCTCTCTCATTTCTTTCAAATTGTCACTAACAGGCTAGTGACCAATTTTACCAATTTACATTGGCATACTGGAACACCCTCATAATTCCCTAGTATATGGTACTGAGATACCCAGGGTATTGGGGTTCCAGGAGATCCCTATGGGCTGCAGCATTTCTTTTGCCACCCATAGGGAGCTCTGACAATTCTTACACAGGTCTGCCACTGCAGCCTGAGTGAAATAACGTCCACGTTATTTCACAGCCATTTTACACTGCACTTAAGTAACTTATAAGTCACCTATATGTCTAACCTTTACCTGGTAAAGGTTGGGTGCTAAGTTACCTAGTGTGTGGGCACCCTGGCACTAGCCAAGGTGCCCCCACATTGTTCAGGGCCAATTCCCCGGACTTTGTGAGTGCGGGGACACCATTACACGTGTGCACTACATATAGGTCACTACCTATGTGTAGCTTCACAATGGTAACTCCGAATATGGCCATGTAACATGTCTAAGATCATGGAATTGCCTCCTCTATGCCATCCTGGCATTGTTGGCACAATCCCATGATCCCACGGGTCTGTAGCACAGTCCCGGGTACTGCAAAAACTGCCTTTTCAGGGGTTTCACTGCAGCTGCTGCCAACCCCTCAGACAGGTTTCTGCCCTCCTGGGGTCCAGCCAGGCTTGGCCCAGGAAGGCAGAACAAAGGACTTCCTCAGAGAGAGGGTGTTACACCCTCTCCCTTTGGAATAAGGTGTTAAGGCAGGGGAGGAGTAGCCTCCCCCAGCCTCTGGAAATGCTTTCATGCGCACAGATGGTGCCCATTTCTGCATAAGCCAGTCTACACCGGTTCAGGGACCCCTCAGCCCTGCTCTGGCGCGAAACTGGACAAAGGAAAGGGGAGTGACCACTCCCCTGACCTGCACCTCCCCTGGGAGGTGCCCAGAGCTCCTCCAGTGTGCTCCAGACCTCTACCATCTTGGAAACAGAGGTGCTGCTGGAACACTGGACTGCTCTGAGTGGCCAGGGCCAGCAGGTGACGTCAGAGACTCCTTCTGATAGGCTCCTTCAGGTGTTGCTAGCCTATCTTCTCTCCTAAGTAGCCAAACCCTCTTTTCTGGCTATTTAGGGTCTCTGCTTTGGGGATTTCCTTAGATAACGAATGCAAGAGCTCATCCGAGTTCCTCTGCATCTCTCTCTTCACCTTCTGCCAAGGAATCGACTGCTGACCGCGCTGGAAGCCTGCAAAACTGCAACAAAGTAGCGAAGACGACTACTGCAACTCTGTAACGCTGATCCTGCCGCCTTCTCGACTGTTTTCCTGGTGGTGCATGCTGTGGGGGTAGTCTGCCTCCTCTCTGCACTAGAAACTCCGAAGAAATCTCCTGTGGGTCGACGGAATCGTCCCCCTGCAACCGCAGGCACCAAAGAACTGCATCACCGGTCCTCTGGGTCTCCTCTCAGCACGACGGGCGAGGTCCCTTGAATCCAGCAACTCTGTCCAAGTGACTCCCACAGTTCAGTGACTCTTCAGTCCAAGTTTGGTGGAGGTAAGTCCTTGCCTCCCCACACCAGACTGCATTGCTGGGAACCGCGTGTTTTGCAGCTACTCCGGCTCTTCTGCACTTTCCAAGGGAATCCTTTGTGCACAGCCGAGCCTGGGTCCACGGCACTCTAACCTGCATTGCACGACCCCCTGAGTTGTCCTCCGGCGGCGTGGGACTCCTTTGTGCAACTTCGGGTGAGCACCATTTCACTCCACTTCATAGTGCCTGTTCCGGCACTTCTGCGGGTGCTGCCTGCTTTTGAGAGGGCTTTTTGTCTTGCTGGGCGCCACCTCTGTCCCCTGACGCAATTGGCGACATCCTGGTACCTCCTGGGCCACAGCAGCATCCAAAAACCCTAACCGCATGACTTGCAGCTAGCAAGGCTTGTTTGCGGTATTTCTTCAGGAAAACACTTCTGCACAACTCTCCACGGCGTGGGACATCCATCCTCTAAAGGAGAAGTTTCTAGCCCTTGTCATTCCTGCAGAATCCTCAGCTTCTACTGCCTAGTAGCAGCTTCTTTGCACCCACAGCTGGCATTTCCTGGGCATCTGCCCACTCTCGACTTGGTCGTGACTTTTGGACTTGGTCCCCTTGTTCCACAGGTACCCTCGTCTGGAAATCCATCGTTGTTGCATTGCTGGTTTTGGTCTTTCCTGCAGAATTCCCCTATCACGACTTCTGTGCTCTTTGGAGAACTTTAGTGCACTTTGCACTCACTTTTCAGGGTCTTGGGGTGGGCTATTTTTCTAACCCTCACTGTTTTCTTACAGTCCCAGCGACCCTCTACAAGGTCACATAGGTTTGGGGTCCATTTGTGGTTCGCATTCCACTTTTGGAGTATATGGTTTGTGTTGCCCCTATCCCTATGTGTCCCCATTGCATCCTATTGTAACTATACATTGTTTGCACTGTTTTCTAATACTATACTGCATATTTTTGGTATTGTGTACATATATCTTGTGTATATTTGCTATCCTCATACTGAGGGTACTCACTGAGATACTTTGGCATATTGTCATAAAAATAAAGTACCTTTATTTTTAGTATATCTGTGTATTGTGTTTTCTTATGATATTGTGCATATGACACTAGTGGTACTGTAGGAGCTTCACTCGTCTCCTAGTTCAGCCTAAGCTGCTCTGCTAAGCTACCATTATCTATCAGCCTAAGCTGCTAGACACCCTATACACTAATAAGGGATACCTGGGCCTGGTGCAAGGTGTAAGTACCCCTTGGTACTCACTACAAGCCAGTCCAGCCTCCTACACTTCCTGATTGTAAAAGTATGTTATTTTCTATCAAATTTAGACCACGTTTCAGCTTTTCCAGTACTCCTTAGTGTCGTCCTTCTGGTCCAGCTACACAGTTTTTTGCAAGCCTCACCAGAATTATTAGCTGGCCTGGAGTTATAAAAAATAATTTAATTCTTCTAGGAAATCTGACTATTCATTTGGATGACACCAAGTACTTCAATGCAACTAATTTATTACAGTACTTAGTATCAGTTACGTCACCAATGCATAAGAAAGGTCATCTTCTTGATCCAGTCTTTACTAACTTCCCTAATATGTTAGTTCCATATTGCAATTCAGTAAAAATCACAGGTTTAAATTATTATTCCTAATTTTTGTACACATGACCCTAGATCTCTAACCATGCTATTTTTTAAACAAAACTATCACTCATGATGTGCACAAGATGGTGGCTGTTTTCAAGGCTAACCTCAAGGGTCTCGGCTGCACAATTTGTTCTAAAACTGACCCTTAGCCAGGTATAAAGAAAAAAAGACAGAGAACCTCTACACATTAACTCTCAAGATGCGCAGTGCTTTTCAGTATATTAATATCATTTGCACTGGCTTGATACACATTAACATATTCTTTGCATGTTCTAAGGGGCACATCATTTGAAGTCCCATGAAAGTATACTCTCGCTCTTGCAGAGCTTTTCTCTCAGTTTTCAAACTTCGGTCCTGATTCATAAATGCAAAAAAGTTCTACAAAGTTCTAATCACAATCTTCACTTTTTTAGTAACTTACACTTTGAATAAGTTTACTGTGTTTCAGTATTCCCAAAGTGCACTTTTGTAGTAACTTACACTTTAAGAGTAACTTACACTTGTGTAGTAATGCCCTACCGCCATTATTTTCAATTGAAAGAATGTTGTAGTACCAGTGGCTGGCCATGTGTAGTGCTGGACTTACGTGTCATTACTATAAAAGTTTAGGTGACTACGAAAGTGTATGTTAGTACAAATGCACCATTAGTGAGTACTGAAAAATTGTAAACTTACATGTAAGTTACCTTTGCCAACCTGCAGCTAAATTTCATTGTGTGAAGAGGGCAGTGTGGTCTTGAAGGGTACGGCCTCGTGCAGGTAAGATCTTGTGTAGAGGGCTACCTCAGAGACAAATCCTCCCATACACTCTCCAAAAAAGAAAACGGTGGCTGAGTCTGCTGACACATCCCTTAATGGACATTGGCTGCTTACAGCTAGCAAAGACGAAGTTAATTGCCATTTTATGAAGTGGTTTCCAGCTTGTACTGCCAACCACTGTGTGATTTTGGCTCCTCGCTATCTGTTTGTGTGAAGGGTGCCAAAATCGTGTGACACATGGTGGCATTGTGTGACAAGGCTGGCAAGGTGGCAAGGCTGCCTTTGTGAATCATTCCCTTATTGTTAGGGTTACTCTATCAATACATAATTAAATACATATTGATGCTCTTCCAATCTGTCACACTTGGTAAGGTAAATGATTCACAATACAATCTGCATGTCCTCTGTTCAAAAGTTCAAGGGTTACTGTCACACTCATTAAAAAAATTATTGACCACTTATCGATCAACTTAGACTTTGATGACCAATCACATAGGCCCTCATTATGACCTTGGCGGTCTTCTATGAAGACCACTGAAGTCCCGCCAGACCAAAGACCGCCAGTGTTGGCGGTCTTCTGCCAACCATATTGTGACTGCTGGCGACCCTCTGCCATAAGTTGGGCCGAGAGCCGCCAGCAACCATACTGGCGGTTGGCGGTGCAGTGGAGGTTGCCCCTCCGCCACGGCCACGTCATCAGAACACCACCCACCGAATTACGTTGCAGTATTCGGCGTGGCGGTGTTCTGGTGACGGGGTGCTGGCGGCGGAGCAGGCCCCATGGAACCCATTCCCTCCTGGACGACCACCGAGGCAGGTAAGGTGGTCGTCCCACAGGGGAAGGGTGTGGGGGGGGGTGTTGTGTGGTGTGTGCGTGAATGGGGGTGTGGCTGTGAGTGTTTAGAAGGGGTGTGTGAGTGGGTGTATGTATGCGGGGCTGTGATGTGTGTCGTGGGATGAATCGTGTATGTGTGTGTGTGTGCATGTGTGTGCACGTGTATGTTTGTGAGTGGTGTGTGCATGCCGAAGTGGGGGGTGGGGGGTATGTATGGGCGGGCCCATGGAGTTCGGGTGGCCTTATCAGCTTTGAGGGGCGGTAGGGGGGCCGTGGCTGTTGGGGTAGGACTCAGGGGAGGGGGGCATGGGAGACCCCTATCAGTGCCAGGGATGGAATTCTCTTGCACTGATAGTGCCTACCGCCATGGTTTTCGTGGCAGTACAGATGCCACGAAAACCTTGGCGGTATGCAGGGTCATTATCTCGCAGGCAGACTAGTAACGGCCGCTGGGCTGGAGACCGTTGTCTCCAGCCTGGTGGTTGTTACTGTCGTGGTGGACGGTGTGGTAAATTGGCGGTTTGGCATAAGTCTCTTCTTTCTTTAATTGTCCTTAATTAGTCAAATTCGCTCCATGCAGTTTTACTTGCCTTTGCCTTTGAGGAAGGCCTCTAAAAGTGGAGAAGGTGGACGATCATAGAGCTCCTCTGAGTGGGAGATTAGAGCATCTCTAACAGCGTGGCATCCATTCAGCACAATCAGTGGTGTCTGTCCCATCCACAGAGTGAACATGTTCCCATACGTCTTTCCAAGCTGTGGTTAGAAAGTAAGTTTACAGTTTAATAGAGCTCATACAAAATGTCAGAAGAGCATCACATACTACCACATTTTGCAACAAACAAAGTAAGAAAAAGGTACACTCTTATCCCCTTTTCATCTTGGTTGACAAGTTATGGCAGGAATTTTACAGTATCACCCGAACAAGCCCTTAGGATAAGCAGATAAATATCTATTGGTTATATTGCCATCTATATGAAGGGGGGCTAGATGCAACATGTCATTAATTTAAGCTAACCAATATCTGTGGGATACTCAGGGCCAGATCTACAAGAAAGTGTCGCATTGGTCCCGATGCACCACTTTTCTTGCGCTGACCCTGCCCTACCTAACTTTTCCACAATAGCCTCATAATTTATGACACTATTGTGGTGCTTTGCTGAATTAGCACCATAAATGATGGTGCTGGTGCAGCAAAGCACTACTGATGCCCATAGGTTACTATGGGCCCGTCACTTAAACGCCTGCCCCGAGCAGGCATTAAAAATGACATAAAAAATGTTGCAGTGAAATCTTGTGGATTTCACTGTGCCATTTTGTGCGGCTTTCCTGCGTGGGAACGTCCCCCTTGCACACATCATACCTTGAGCAGGTTTAATGTGGCGCAACGGGTTACAAAGTGGCGCAATGCTAGCATTGCGCCACTTTGTGAAGATGGTGCAAGGAAATGGCCTCCTTAACGCCACATTAGCGTAAAAATAAATTACGCTAGTGGGGCGCACGGGGGTGCAAGGATCTCGTGAATCTGGCCCTCAGTTTCTTAGATGCAAGGTCAGAGGGGCCAGAAATCTGCAGTCCTAGCCCTCCAGGACTCTGCAATGGCTTTTGTGAATACTGCAAAAGAACTTCAATTTTCATAGGTTCCTTGATTTCATACAAGGTTTGTCTTTCTATGCACTAGATGTGTCCGATCAGTGCCACACATTCACAAATAAAAAAAATAAAATACAAAATACTAATTCAAAAATAACTTTTCAAATGACGTGCTGCCGTAATATGAAACAATTCTTTTGGCAAAGAACTTTATCGTGGGGGAACACGGCCTAGCGGACCTTTATGTTAAGGACACGAGGCTAGTGCATGTTCCTGAAAGCGCTTCCATAAAACCGTGCAAGCATAAACTACTCTGGTAGGTACGTCTCACTCTGTTCCACTCAATGCTGATCGTATTTCCAAAAGCAATTATTCTTAAATTAAATGTGGAACGAACGATTTGGAGCACAGCCATGACATTTTGGGCCTCTTTCAAATCAATAAATGTAATCCTAGAGTTAGCGCCTGATCTCTGCTGATATTGCCTAGCTCTGAATGACTGGCTGAATGAATCAATGGCCCCCCATCGGGGGCGGAGCTGTCTCTGCTGAGTCTTGATAGGGTCCAGGGCATATTTTTTGGGGCTCGATTTTTGCACCCCCTCCCAGAGGTTGCGAGGGTGGTGTTTTTGGCCTGGAAATGGTTGTTCCATCTTACGAGCTTGGATCGGAGGCTGACTGAATTGAGCACCCCCAAAACCCCCCTTTGTTAGGGTACCTGGCTACACCACACTGCTGCTCAGGAGGTATTCTCTCAATGGGATAGGATTGGGATCACCCATTTGGGAGACTGATGGGCAGGTGCTCACCTATTGTCATTTCAGGAGCTGTGGGATAGTTTTGGGTTTTCTCACACCCAATGTAACATGTACCTTCAGTTGCAGCATGCTCTCGACTTTCCACCTGACACGTAGACTAGGGAGTTCAATCCTCGTGTGGTACGAATCATCCATGCCCCTAACCACTTGTCTATGCTGAATCAGAAATGTGAGAACTGGCCTGGTGAGCTGGATGAGGCTGATTGGAAGGAGGCCTGCTCGGCAGTCTGGAAGCCAACAATATCTATACCCTTACTCCTGGGTCAGCTCAACTATTTACACATTATATATGTGACCCCTGTCAGGTTGCATCGGGCTGTCATGCTGCCTCACTCAACATGCTTTCGTTGTACAAGCTGGAGGCAGATGTTTTCCATATGGTGTGGTCTTGCCCTGACCTGGCTCTTTATTGGACATGGAATTAACGTGAACTCTCTTTGGTTTTGGACAAATCCCTTCTGCTTACCCCTCAGATTGCCTTGCTGGGGTTGATGGATGATCTTGGTGGTCCTCGGGTGGAACATGTGTTAGTGGAGGTGGCTTTGGTGGGTGCCAAGAGGGACACAGCCGAAAATAGGCATCCTTGGCGGAGTGGCGAATCGGGGTGAACTGGCGTGAATAAGAACTGCCTATATATGTTGCCCGTGGTGGTGTCCGCGAAAGCCCCAACAAATTTGTGGCGGGTGGTGGGAATATTATGGATTACAATGGAGGCCTGATTGAATTGTGACCTGTGTGATGCTGGGGGTCAGGGACTGAAGTTGTGGCCTGGAAGTCTTGTGGTTTTTGTGTTCACATGAACACAATAAAATTTGATTAGCAAAATAAATTCAAAATAGCTAACTCATAAAGCAATCCACTCTCACGTCCCATTGTAACAAAAAGAGAAACCTAAACATCAGAGGAAGCGAGATTAGAAAATCAGAAAACATAACCATGCCTTTTCATGCTTGGCAACCCCATGTTGGACAACATACCACTTGTTTCCAAACCTGCCATGACTCAGCACAAACAGAACATAAAATCAAAATGGAGAAGTACATGGTTTCAAAATTCGTGGTTAAAACACTATCAAGCCTTTTGTTAAAATTAATACAGCATGAAAATACAGAAAAGGTTCAACCAAACCTTAGCGCCTGTGAGTTCAAGTTTGGATTTTACCAGGTAGAGAGGCCACTCTGCCAAGCATGTAGTATCCCATAGATGCATGAGGTGACAGAAGAACAGGTGAGGTAAGTGGCAGGGTCTTTTGGAGCCGTAAGTAACTTAGGGCCTCATTATGACCCTGGCGGTAGAGAAGCGCCAGGGCCAACGGGGGCGGGAGCACCGCCGACAGGCCGGCGGTGCTCCCTTGGGCATTCTGACCGCGGCACTTTGGCCGCGGTCAGAAAGGGAAAACCGGCGGTCTCCCGCCGGTTTTCCACTGCCCCTAAGAATCCTCCAAGGCGGCGCAGCTCGCTGCGCCGCCGAGGGGATTCTGGCAATCCTTACCGCCATCCTGTTCCTGGCGGCTCGCCCGCCAGGAACAGGATGGCGGTAAGGATTGTCGTGGGGCCCCTGGGGGCCCCTGCAGTGCCCATGCCAATGTCATGGGCACTGCAGGGGCCCCCGTAAGAGGGCCCGCTAGTATTTCACTGTCTGCGTAGCAGACAGTGAAATACGCGACGGGTGCAGTAGCACCCGTCGCACCTTTCCACTCCGCCGGCTCGATTACGAGCCGGCATCCTCGTGGGAAGAGAGTTTTTCCCTGGGCTGGCGGGCGGTCTTTTGGAGACCGCCCGCCAGCCCAGGGAAAAACTCATAATACCCTCCGCGGTCTTTTGTCCGCGGAGCGGTATTATGGAGGGCTGAATTCTGGCGGGCGGACTCCGCCGCCCGCCAGAATCAGAATGAGGGCCTTATACTCTTGGCACCAGCCCGGTGGCACCACACTGCCTCGTAATGTAAGAGTAACTATTAGCGGATGAGGTTTATTGAGTGTGTCCATTCATAGCACTTGCATGCAGTCTTACAGATATCTAGAAAATAGCAGGCAGCAGAGTGGCCAGAAAGAGTAGGGCTGAAATAGCAGGCGAGAAAGACTATGGCCCAACAGTGGCAGGTAAGTCCTTGGGCGAAGCAAGCCCTTCTGCTCCACCAAGACAAAACTGAAGCTATTTTACATGTGGGTTGGGACTGCAACACCAACTTCTTAAGAAAAAAATACCACAGCTTCTGTTTGCCATCTGACTGTTACACATTTCACAGAAGGCTACTGGATAAGAGTTGAGGAGGGACAGATATAGTGAATGCTGATTGACTCTATGGGAAATTGTCAGCTTTGCGGGACCATTAAATCAATGATCTTATCACCTTGCAAGATGTTTATATGTCACTGGTTACTTGCCTAGTCTGTTCCTCCCAATTGTGGCCATTTCCATACAGCTTAGAGTTGTCAACCACACTTTAGGATAACTATTGCAGTGATCAGACACATGGAAAGGTCATATTAAACCTATAAATCAGAATCCACCAGTTGGTAAGGAACTCCCTTGATCACACTGTGTATCCCCTAAGCAAGGCAAGCAGCTTGGAGCATGAGATTGCTTTACTGTGGCCCATGACTCCTGTGAATTTCTCTACGTTCTCTGAAGCCTGAAGTTTGTCAGCTGGCCCAAAGACTCCACTCCAAACACCTTGTAGCAGTGTATAAGGCAGTCTCATTATTCACCCTGTATTCTAAGTCATGTGAATGGCAGCACTCTTACTCCAAAACTGTGGTCATTCCAACACTTTCACTCCACTTTGGGCATGTTTACATTAGGCTCCTTTGTAGACCCTGATATTTATAGGAGCCCTCCTATTGTGCTTTACCTAGGATACACACAGGCAAACTACAGCCCTGCATGCTACATGCCTCACCCAAGATTGTGACTGCTTAAGTCACTCACCAGACTCCCCGCACCTCGGCCAGGAGAAAGTCAGAGTAGGTTGATAGTCTTCCGCACCAGCCTTCTGTTTCTCAAACTTATTTGTGATTTTATTTGTTATATTTATGCATTTGTATTTTCACTTAAATCTATAAACACTGCTAAAATCATACTGAAAAGGAAGTAGCCATTGAGAGTGTAAACAGATAAACACTAATAAACAGATAAATAGCTATTTAATATAATGGATGTTTTTTAAATTAACCAAAACACCAGTCAAATAATTAGGAGAGAAAGAAATTGTGTCAATTTTAATTTCTAAATTTGAAGTTCAACACAATGGGGAGTATCTATAAAGAACAGCTTGGTAAACCAAAGAACAAGTTACTTATCTTCAGTAATGCCTTATCTGGTGGAAACCCTATCTAGCTGCAGATTCCTCACCTTCTAATTATCCCCCGGAATCATACTGGATCTGCAAATTTTGCATGAGCAGTACCCCTGCATGCCGGTAGGTGGCGTAGTTTGTCTTCACATAGCATTATACATGCTAGAAGGGGCATTCCAGTACCTAAAGCGGTGCCACCTGAGCACCCTGATTTCAGTTTCTTTCTGTGACTTTCCACGCCAGGAGCGTGGAACCATGAAGAACACTGACCACTTGTGTGTGAAACTAGGGCCCTGAAAAGGAAACAGCCCTGTATCGGAAAACCCATTCACAGAGTGGGGATGAAGGGTGGGTCAGTAAGGAATTTGTGGCTAGATAGAGTCGCTACCAGATAATGCATTACACAAAGTAAGTAACTTGTTCATATGATAGAGATATCTAGCCGCAGATTCCTCTTCTTAAAATAGATACCCATGCAATACCTCCTTAAAGGAGTGTCTGAAAACCTGTTTTAGACCAAAGAGTCTTGCAGGACCGAATGGCCAAAGTGCCCAAGCCGACAGACCTGACCGTCCAGGCAGTAGTGCTTGGTGAATGTGCGTAGCGAAGCCCACATTGTCGTCTGACAGAAGTCCAGGACCATAACCCCATTATGCTAGCGCAGTGGTCGCAGCCTTTGCTCTGGTGGAAGGAGCATGCAAGTCTTCTGGCTGCTGCTTCCTGGCCCAATTGTAGCAGATCTTAATGCAGAGCACAGTCCATTGGGAGATGGTTTGTTTCTGCACAGCCTTTCCTTTCTTGGTTCCGACATACCCCATGAAGCATTGATTGTCCACCAGAAATGTTTTTATGCAGTCCAGGTAGAAACTCTCTTTTTAGGTTGAGCTGGTGGAGTCTCTCTTATTATTTAGAGGGACCAGGTGGAGCATAAATGATGGACTTGCCTACATGGAACAGGGTAACTACCTTCAGCACAAAGGATGCTCAAGAACGAAGGACTAATTGGGTGAAAAGTGATAAATGGATGGTGAGATGATAGCATCTGCAGCTCACTGACCCTCATTGCAGATGTAATTGCCACCAGAAAGGCCGTCTTGATGATGAGGAGCCTAGGAGGGCAGGTATGAAGTGGCTAAAAGGGAACGCACATTAGAAGGGTAATAACCAATTTGAGGTCCCATTGAGGCATGACGAAGGGAACTGGAGGAAACATTTGCTGCAGACCTTTACGAAAACTATTTGCAGTAGGGGACTTGAAGAAGGAGGGCTGATCTGGCAGCCAGAGTAAGACTGAGATAGCAGATAAATAACCATTCAACATGCCAAATACAGAGCCCTGCTGGGCTAGGGTAAAGATAAACAAAGGAACTTGGGTAAGGAGTGCAGGCTAAGGGTCAACCTGTTTGACTGTACACCATGCAACAAACCTGCTCCAACGGCTCACATACATTAACTTGGTGGAAGGACGCCGAGCTGGCAAAATAAAAGACTTTGAGTGAATGTTCAAAAGCTGTCAACTGTTGCTGCTCAATCCCCATGCATGAAAGAGGAGCATTAACAGGATTGGGTGGACAGTCCTCCCCTGCTGCTGCAACAGGAGATCCTCCCAAAGAGGCAGGCTAATCGGAAGACTGACGGACATGCAGAACAGCTTGGGATACCAGACTCTCTGAGCCCAGTCCGTAGCCAAAGGATGATTTGGGCACAGTCATTTCTGATCTTCTTGAGAACTCTTGGCAGGAGTGGTGTTGGTGGAAAGATGTACTGGAGGCTGAAGCTCCACTCAAGACGAAAAGCATCTCCAGGCGAGAGCCACCTTGAAAACTCTATCAAACCCATACCTGATGTTGTGCATTCTCAGGGGTGGCAAACAGATCTGACTAACGCTCTCCCCACTGTTGAAATAGACCTCGCACCACCTCCGGTTGGAGACTTCATTTATGACCTGCTAAGCATCTTCAGCCGAGTTTGTCCACTTTGACATTCAGAGTGCCTGCCAGGTGGGGAACCACCAGGGTTATTGCCAGATGTTCCTTCCATGTTCCACCTGACAGAGAGTCCATAACCCTATTCCACCCTGTTTGGTGCAGTACCACATGGCGGTGGTGTTGTCCACGAACAGCTGCACTAGCCTTCCCTTGAAGGAGGGTGAAAAGGCTTTCAATGCCAATCGGATCACATGGAAGTCTGACAGATTGATGTGGAGTTTGTATCTGCCAGAGACGAGAGTCTGCTGGTCTCCTCGTCTCCCAGATGGCTGCCCTATTCCAGGAGGGACATGCCTGTCACTACCATCAGATTTGTGTTGAGGAAGGGAGAGGAGTCTACAGCTGACCCAAACAAAGTCTGTCAACCACTACTGCAGATCTTTAGCAGTGCCCTCCAAAATCCCGACCATGTCAGAGAGATTCCCCTGATGCTGCTCCCACTGGAACATCAGGTACCACTGCAGATCTTGCAAATGCCGATGGGAAAATGTCACTAGCAGGATGAAGGAGACCAAGAGGCTCAGCTGCTTAAAAGTCAGGCTCACCGAAACTCAGTAGAGAGGCTGAAATATTGGTATCATAGCTTGAATATCCTGTATTGTGGAGGGGTAGTCACAATGGGGAAGGAGTAGCCCCTTTTGGCAGGGAGACCAGATCCTCTGGGTCTACGCACGTTCCCAACATTTCCACCACAAGACAGCTCCAAAACACTGATAGAAATATCACAGAGCCTAAGAGAGTCCAAGTGGGGAAAAGAGGATTAGGTAGCGAACAGCTGGGAAGGAGACCTGTAGGAAGCATAAGGTTAAACAACACAATATCAGAATATAATCACTTTGAATTTCACTAGACTATGGTTCTAAGTATTGTTTTACTGTAACCATGGATAAACTAAGAAGTGACTTTAACTAGACCTCAAGAACTCTGGGTACCTGGAACAAATCAAGAACGATTAATGCAATGCTTCATATGAGCTTTACATAAAATGTCACATAGGCGGTCATTCTCACCCTGGCGGTAAAAACCGCCAGGGCCGTGGTCCGCGGGAGCACCGCCAACAGGCTGGCGGTGCTCCTTTGGGCATTCTGACCGCGGCGGTACAGCCGCGGCCAGAAACGGAAAGTCGGCGGTCTCCCGCCGGCTTTCCGCTGCCCAGGGGAATCCTCCATGGCGGCGCAGCTTGCTGCGCCGCCATGGGGATTCCGACCCCCATACCGCCATCCTGTTCCTGGCGGTTTCGGCCGCCAGGAACAGGATGGCGGTATGGGGTGTCGTGGGGCCCCTGGGGGCCCCTGCAGTGCCCATGCCAATGGCATGGGCACTGCAGGGGTCCCCGTAAGAGGGCCCCACTTAGAATTTCAGTGTCTGCTTAGCAGACACTGAAATTGGCGACGGGTGCTACTGCACCCGTCGCACCCCTTCCACTCCGCCGGCTCCATTCGGAGCCGGCTTCCTCGTGGAAGGGTGTTTCCCGCTGGGCTGGCGGGCGGCCTTTTGGCGGTCGCCCGCCAGCCCAGTGGGAAACCCAGAATGACCGCCGCTGTCTTTTGACCGCAGTACGGTCTTTTGACCGCGGTACGGTCTTCTGGCAGTTCCCGCTTGGCCAAGCTTAGAATCACCCCCATAATGTCTAGGAATACAAGAACCTTCTAGAATACTGTTTCAGAACAAACACTGCATTTTTAAAATGAGGACAAAACAATCTGAAACATTCCCTGGAAAACAATTGGAATTGTACTAGGAACTTAATATGCACAAAGAACGTCACATTTTGAATTTATCATCTTCACAGGAAATCCATAGGCTCAGGATAAACGTGTGTACTACAACAAACATTACACATCAAAGTTTTTACTTGCCATGAAATGATCGTGCGAACTGTTGCCGATCTGAACACCAAGTTTTACATGCAGGAAATGAATTGCGCACACTGCCGATTCTAACAAGAATATGTAAATGCCATGAAATGATCGCGCAAGCTTTTGCCGATCTGAACACCAAGTTTTACATGCGGGAAGTGAATCGCGCACACTGCCGATTCTAACAAGAATATGCAAATGCCATGAAATAATCGCGCAAGCCTTTGCCGATCTGAACACCAAGATTTACATCAGAGCAATGATTTGCATACTCTGAAAATTTCACGAGTAGGCCCAAAACTCAAGAGTCTTTTAAAACGGGTCGGCGGCTGTGATGCTATTAATTGTGTTTGACTAATGACTTTGTGTTTCACCACTGCACATATTAGTTGCTCAGTGCTCACTAGTAGCACATTGTATGTTTTGTTCAGCCTAGCCGCCTATTGGCTTTGACATGGCATTAGCCATTACATTTTGTATTCAGTTTAGCCGCCTATTGGCTTTGACATTGCATTAGCCATTACATTCTGTATTCTGCCTATTGGCTTTGACATGCTGTATTCAGTTTAGCTGCCTATTGGGTTTGACATGATATTAGACATTACATTTTGTATTCAGCTCAGCTGCCTATTGGCTTTGACATGATATTAGACATTACATTTGATATTTAGGTTAGCTGCCTATTGGCTTTGACATGACATTAGACATTACATTTGATATTTATGTTAGCTGCCTATTGGCTTTAACGTGGAGTTAGACATTGCAGTTGAAACATCGCAGATGTCTGTATTCTTCCAAGCTGTGTTTTTCCACAAGATGAACCAAGCTGTTTTCTTCACACCAGGCTAGACCTGATAAGAGAGAGTACATTTGGTGTTTTCCTTTCTGCTCAGGCTTGGGAAGAGGAGAAGTCTAGGAGATCTGGCCAGTCTCCAAAGGCTTGCATAGTTTTTCCGAGTCTGAGAGGAGGGGGCACGCTTTTGTAAGGCTGACTCTGGGCTACAGTGAGTTAGATTCGAATCTGCTTGACTTCAGGCTGGAACTAGGCGCCAGTTGCCAGTCTCCCATGTGGGTAGATAGTCTCTTTCTCGCAGTTGACCGGAGTCATCAACTTGCAGACCCCAGAAAGATGAAGCTGAAGATAGGTCCTACTTGCTCATACGGTGATGAATTTTAACTTTTATGCTTTGCTAATATAATCTGCTGTGTACATTGCAACTGAGAAGTACTGTGATATATTTTGTTTTCATTGCTGCTACTACTTTTACTCTTTTGAACGTGTGCTTGAAGTCTGTTAATTCGTCTCTCAAGAACTTGTGGGTGGGGAAGAATTAACAACAATAAAGGTCTTCTTTGAACTCAGAAGTGCATTGCAGAGAGGTTCTGTAAGCTCCGATAGGAGATAAGTAGGAAAGCAGAACAGCGGCCCAGCCCGACCTCCGTCTTACCACCCTGCTCAAGGATCACCAAGATAATGCGGGGCATTCCTGGAATGTCAAGGTAGGCCTCCGGAACAGGAGCTCAGGAAATTGCTGCTTCTCTGCACTGGGAACTCTGAATAGTGAGCACGTGGAGCTGGGCTGGCTCCCTTATATAGAGTCTGGCCAAGCCCACAAACCACACCCAGTCATGCTGCAGAGAAAGCTTCTAGAAGGTCCTAGAAAGGGACCACACTCTAACACCCTCAGTCAGTCTGCAGCAATACCCTACAAATGAACAGTTACTGCAAACATCATTAATAGTGTTTTTCAAGGTTAAAGTCTGCAATGCAAAAGGTTGATTATACGACGGAACACCGAATTAAAAACAACTACTAACCTTAACAACGAGGTCGGAACACCGACCTCGTCCTTACTACTAATGATTTTTACCACGAATGCCTTAACAACGAAATTTCGTTGTAAAGGCATTCCTGATAAAACCATTACTAATAGGCACCATTCACCCTACATCCCTCACCCCACCCCACCAACCCCACCCCAAAACCTAAAACCCCCTGACCCCCCACCCCCTCCCCAAAACCAAAAATGCCCCACCCCCCCAACCCCACCCCAAAACCTAAAACCCCCTGACCCCCCACCCCCTCCCCAAAACCAAAAACGCCCCACCCCCCAACCCCATCCCAAAACCTAAAACCCCCTGACCCCCCACCCCTCCCCAAAACCAAAAACGCCCCATCCCCCCAACCCCACCCCAAAACCTAAAACCCCCTGACCCCCCACCCCCTCCCCAAAACCAAAAACGCCCCACCCCCCAACCCATCCCAAAACCTAAAACCCCCTGACCCCCCACCCCTCCCCAAAACCAAAAACGCCCCATCCCCCCAACCGCACCCCAAAACCTAAAACCCCCTGACCCCCACCCCCTCCCCAAAACCAAAAACGCCCCACCCCCCCAACCCCACCCCAAAACAAAAAAAAAACCCTGACCCCCACCCCCTCCCCAAAACCAAAAACGCCCCAACCCCATCCCAAAACCTAAAACCCCCTGACCCCCCACCCCTCCAGAAAACCAAAAACGCCCCATCCCCCCAACCCCACCCCAAAACCTAAAACCCCCTGACCCCCACCCCCTCCCCAAAACCAAAAACGCCCCACCCCCCCAACCCCACCCCAAAACAAAAAAAAAACCCTGACCCCCACCCCCTCCCCAAAACCAAAAACGCCCCATCCCCCCAACCCCACCCCAAAACCTAAAACCCCCTGGCCCCCCACCCCCTCCCCAAAACCAAAAACACCCCACCTGCCCAACCCCACCCAAAAACCTAAAACCCCCTGACCCCCGACCCCCTCCCCAAAACCTAAACCCACTGCTTACCTTAGTCAACCCCTTGTCACCTGCGTCGTCCTCCTTTGCCAACTCCCTTCTTTGTACCTTAACCACGCATGTTCGTTGTTCAGACATACGTAGTTAAGGCACAAAAAACGAAGTCGTGGTTAAAGAAAGCGTTGTTGCGCTTTCGTTAACCACGAATTTCGTAATAAAAAAAAGTAAAAAAGGATGTTTCCCCAAAAGGTTAGCATACTGCATATAAACACAATGCCTGAATTATGCTCTTGCAGAAAGGCTGGGTTTTTGCATTTTTGTCGCCCGTAGAGTGCGCACTGTCCTGATGTTGACACCTTTGGACAATCTGGAGAACCCAAAGGTCAGATGTTATCGAACACTAGTGGTGCAGGTGATGGTGTATCCTGCCTCCCACTGGATAGCCTTGAAGGTCGGAGGGCAACTAAAATGGCTTTGTGTCTGCAGCTGCCGGGGATGGAATGGGGGGGATGGACTGGCCCATTATCTGGCAACTTGACCCAAGAGGTCTGTGAGTACCGAGTCCTCGGACACACAGGGGCAGGGAAGCCTGTGGGATGTGGCGGTGGGGTGAGTAGTGACGCAGCTGGAAGCCTCTTCCATGGCCATGAACAGCCATGGAAAGGCCTAAAGACCTGGGTGTAGCCCTGCTGTCCTTGAAGTGCTCGAGTGTTGAGTCCGCCTTGTTTCTGAAGAGATGAGAGACATTGAAGGGCATGTCTATGAGTGAGGCCTGGACATCCCCCTAAAAGCCAGTGGTTCTCAGCGAGGTGGGCATCGACAATGAAACCGCTCTGCTTAGTGAGTCAGTCGTATCCAGCCCACAGCATATGGCAAACTTAGCTGCATCTCTCCCATTAGCAACAGCTTGGGAGAGTATGGCTGGGGCCTCCTCCGAGATCATAGACAGCACATGTGCCACCCTGTCCCAGAGCGAGTGGGAGAATCAGCTCAGAAGGCATGTAGTGTTCAATGACCCCAAAGCTGAAATGGCATAAGCCTAATCGCGTGTTGCATTCAGCCGGTGCCTATCAAATTCAAATAGCCCGTACTAGAAAAGTAAAATGGGGAGACAGAGCTTTTACTATTGCAGCTGCTAAAATTTGGAACTCTCTTCCACTGAGTATAAGGCAAGAACATAATCATCTAACTTTTAGGAAACTGGTCAAAACTTGGCTGTTTTCTCAATAAGTTTGGGAGCTCCTCTGCTTAGCTCTTTATTGCCTCACCCAGTTAGCGCTTCGATGCCTGAGGGCCGGAATGCGCTTTAGAAATGCCCAATACAATACAATACAATACAATGACCGCAGTGCCAGGCTGGCAGAAGAAAACATCTTCTTTTCCAAGGTCTCAAGGACTTCCTGTCTGGTGAAGTGAAAGGGATGCGCCAGGATTTACTTTGGAAGAGGAGGCTTGGACCACCAAACTATCCAGGGTGAGATGTAGGGTGGGAAACTTGGGTCCTGTGGGGCAAGGTTATGGCAGAGGGCAGTTGACCTAGTCACAGGAGCCCCTGTGTAAGGCTTGGACCAGGCCGCTAGTAGGACGTCCATGTGGGCTTCGTTGAATGAGAGAAGCAGTTTGCATGAGGTGACTCCTGGCTGAAGAACCTCCATCAAGACACTCATCTTGACAGCCACGGAGGGCAGTTAAAGCTCTAGGACATTAAATTAATAAACAGCCCACAACGGGGAGATTAAGTGGGGTTAAATGGAGCAACATGGATTGCCTTGGGAGCAGGTGTGGAGATTTGGGGTGAAAAATGTAACACACAAGGGAGAGATATTGAAACACAGGCACTCTCTCGAAAGACTTCAATAAACATAAAAAGTATTTTTGTAAATGTGAGCAGTGCAAGGATACACGTTAGCCAAGCAAACGGATGGTAAAAAGTCTTGGTTGGGATTAGCAACTCTGTCAATCTCACAGAGGAAGGATTTCCTTTCTAAGTTCTATGAACCAAGTACATTTTCTAAAAGTTCTGTTTAATATGAAAACACATGTTGACATGTTTTTGTAAGTAGGGGTTATGTAGAGTCAAGTTTCAATTTGTCCATCTTTTAAATCTGTTAGGACGTGTGGTAACAGAACCTGGAATCACAAGTCCCGCGTGTATCAGATCTACCCATGACTTTTTCCTACTATTTCTGTGGTCTGGGTCTGTGGATCCTTATAGACCAATGCAAAGGGTTAATTTGTTCCCAGCCATAAATTGCTACGCGATCAAATAGTCCTTGACTGTTTTGCAAGTATCACTGATCTTCATGCCTAAGAGTCTGTCTAGTTTTTTGCTCTCTTTACTTTTCTGAAGTATTAAAATGTGTTGCTCCTTTGCATTCCACCTGCACAGGAAGATCAGGAGACGAAAAATCCAGAGGAACATGTTGAGCACACAAATGAAGAAGAAGAAAATATGTACACGAGGATTCACCATCACCAAGAAAATCCATTGTACGGAAATTCACTATTCCACCTGGTGAAAAAAAATATTCAAATACGTAATGTGCACATTGGAACAACTTTCAGACATCCCTAGCCCTATTACCCTGCTGAATAAGGCTGACACAGTTAGCGGAGTAGGAGAAGTGGCCTAATTTAAAGGCCTATTTTTTTAGTTCAGAAGGTAGCCTTAGCAGCACGCCTTATGCTTCACTGGAGGAGGACCACCTTCAAAATTAAGAGATCCAAGGCAACTCTCACCAGTGCATTGAATATACTGAAAGCAGAGCTGAATGCTAAGCAAGTGTCATGTCTTTGTGGACCACTAAGCATTTCTTCTTCTTTTTCTGAATCAAACTCCCATAAGTAGGATCACTGTACACATGTGAAGGAATGTCACTGCGTTGCATAGTGAATAGTATTGTTGTACTCACTAGTGTTGCAAGAAGCCTGGAGACCTTCCTCATGGGAACCAGCTGCTTTCGACATGAGGCTTCGCATGAGAGTGGTGATGTTACCTCTCCTGAATTCCATAATGAGGATCTAACATTATGAGCAAATTCACATCTTTTTAGGAAATTCCAATAAACTCTGGGAAAGGAAGGCACTTCATTTACCAATGAAAGATGGCATCTCCCATTTCATCAGCCTTAGCTTCCAAAGTGAAGATGGAGAATTTGTGTGACATCAAACTACATTACACTACTGATATATATATATATATATATATATATATATATATATATATATATATATATAATAATTAGAGCAGACCAGGAATTGCTTTTGAGAAGTCTCTATTATTGTTTGCACCTGTCTTCTTTTAATTCGTTCAACCCCATTTCTGACTCCTGCATTCCTTCCCCTACATTACTGCTTCATAATACATTTACTCTCAGCCTGTTGAGTACATCAAGGTGTTTTTTCTGCTTTTTCGTTCTGTTGGAACCTCTTCTGAGGATGACCCATTATCTTCACAATTTTCAATTTGTGAATTGACATTAGGGCTCCTAAAAGAGGTTGTCCTTTCCTCTGAGATTCCAAGAAAAGAAGGTTTCCATAACCTTTGTGTAGAATGGTGAGATACCACTCTGTTCAAATTCCATATTCCGAGTCTGCAGTTTTGACCACATTTTTAAATGATTTCACTACCTTTATGGGGTTGAAGATTTTCGCTTCTGAATATTATCTGGTTTTCTGACCCTCACCCAATCACCAACTTGTACATCTGTAACCATAACTCTCCTTCTGTCATCAGATAATTTTTCCTTTTCTCCACCATTTTCATCTCTCTCTCTCTCTCCACAATTCTCCTTACTTTCCTCACTCCCTTGACATTTCGGATTTACCCAAGCTAGAGACATCACACTGTTTGGCTTTCTTCCTCTAAACAATGAAAAATGTGTCTTTCCTGTAACCGAGTGAGGAGTCAAACGATACACCTCAACTTTCTTACACACTTCATCTTTCCATTCCAACCCACAGCTGTTGGCAAGCTGAATGGTTTCTATCAGAACCTCACTAAATCGCTCAACCATTCCACTGGCCTCTGGGTTATACAACACACTTTTTGTATGACTTACACCATATTTCTCAAGAAATTCCTCCATTTAGACTTCAGCTGAACTCCATTGTCCATTAGTATTGTTCCAGATACCCCTTCTCCCCCAATAAGTTCTTTCAAAAAAGCTACTACGTGTCTTGTCCCATATCATGAGTAAATATAACTTTTGTCCTTTGAGTACATATCCAGCAGTGCCAAAACATACGCTGTTCGCATCTTAGAATGAAGGGGCCCCAAAATATCCAACGCTCATTCTTCCCATGGACCATTAGGTAATTTTCTCACTATCACATGTTAGACCCTTGATTTATGTCCTTCATCACTCACCAAGCATTGCACACAATCCCTCACGTATCTCTCTACTTGCACATCCATTCCCAGCCACCAATATACCATCCTTAACCGCTCCTTCGTTTTTAATATTTCAGTGTCCTTTGTGCACCATTTTCAGGAGGTCTCTTTGCATGACTTCGGGGGGAACTAATCTTGTCCCACTGAACAGTAATATCTGCCTTTCAGATAACTCCTCCCTCGCATCCCAAAGTTTTTCACACTTTTCCTTATTGCTACCTTTATTGCACCAGCCAGACTTTAAATTATTAAATATCTCTTGTAACACATCTGTCTCAGGTGCTGTCCTCCACTGTTCTTCTGAAATTACCACGCCCTTAGTCACACACAAATACATTTCGTCTTTCACCTCAGCTTCTGTCCATTCTTCATGCTTATCCATGACCAATCTAGACAAGGAATCTGCCACCACATTCCTTGCTCCTTGAATGTATTCCACCACAAATCTGTATTCTTGGAGAATTACCACCCTCTCTGTGATCCTGCCTGAGACAACATCCATACCTTCCTTGTGAAAGATCTGCCTCAGTAGTTTGTGATCTGTTTTCACTGTGTTCACTGTAAAGTCCTAGCCCCTGATCTTCATTATTGCCCCCAATTTGCCCAAAGCCTCCCTCTTTATCAATGTGTACCGCATCCCAGCCCCTTTTAGACTATGGTGGTCATTCTGACCCTGGCGGTCTTTGACCGCCAGGGCGGAGGACCGCAGGAGCACCGCCGACAGGCCGGCGGTGCTCCAATGGGGATTCCGACCGCGGCGGTAAAGCCGCGGTCGGACCGGCACCACTGGCGGGGTCCCGCCAGTGTACCGCGGCCCCATTGAATCCTCCGCGGCGGCGCAGCTTGCTGCACCGCCGCGGGGATTCCGACCCCCCCTACCGCCATCCAGATCCCGGCGGTCGGACCGCCGAGATCCGGATGGCGGTAGGGGGGGTCGCGGGGCCCCTGGGGGCCCCTGCAGTGCCCATGCCACTGGCATGGGCATTGCAGGGGCCCCCGTAAGAGGGCCCCTACATGTATTTCACTGTCTGCTGCGCAGACAGTGAAATACGCGACGGGTGCAACTGCACCCGTCGCACAGCTTCCACTCCGCCGGCTCGATTCCGAGCCGGCTTCATCGTGGAAGCCTCTTTCCCCGCTGGGCTGGCTGGCGGTCTGAAGGCGACCGCCCGCCAGCCCAGCGGGAAAGTCAGAATTACCGCCGCGGTCTTTCGACCGCGGAACGGTAACCTGACGGCGGGACTTTGGCGGGCGGCCTCCGCCGCCCGCCAAGGTCAGAATGAGGGCCTATGTGAGGCAAACATTATTGTTCTTTCTTCTTCACCTTGCTTAACACTGCTCTCAAACCCTTCACATTAGCATCCATTATGAGTGCGGAGTTTTCATTGGGATTAAAGCTTTTTAGATTGGGAGCCATTTATAGCCTCAACGTTATCATTTTAAACTCCTCCCTGAGATTTCTGGTCCCACATGAATTCTACATACCTCTTCAGGAGTTATCTCATTTTTTCACTTATCATGGCAAAATCAGGCACAAATTTGTTATAATCCCCTGCCACACCCAAAATGTTTTGTAATTCTTCCTTGCTTGTGGGTGATGCCAACTTGCTAATAGCCTCTACAAGACTAGTTTTGGTCTTATTCTTTCCGCTGAGATTTCATGTCCAATATATTCAATGTGAGATAATTTGAACTTGCATTTGTCCCCTTTAATAATAGTCATATTTATCTTATCTAACGTCCTCAAAAATTAACTCACTCTCTTGTCATGTTTCTCCATGTCAACACTAAAATTAAAGACATCATCTCGATAAACTTTGATTCCCTCTACATTCTTCAATACTTTTTCCACAGCTGTATGGAAAACAGATGCTGCAGACACTAGTCCAAACGGCATGCTCCAAATATGTACCAAGCAGTGTTACAAATGCTGTCCAATCTTTTGCCACATCATCTTGCTCGACCTGGTGGTAGGCAAATTTAAGGTCAATCAATGATAATACCTTGGCCATGACCAACAGAAGCAATAGGTCAACTATTTTCTAAATGGGATAGTTTTCCACCACCACACATTCTTTCAATTCACTCAGGTCTATGCAGAGTCTCTTTCATGCTGCAGCTACTGGGGCTAACCACTCCGTCCCCTCCACTCCTTCAATCACACCATCCTTCTCCAACTTGGCTGATTCTTTTTCCATATCCGCTCTTATTGATAACAGTACATTTTGCACTTTTCCACACACAGGTTGTGCATCTTTCTTCATCTTGATCCTATGCACATAATCTTTCAAACACCCAAATTCCTTTCTAAATACAGAGAGAAACTCTTTCATAAAGTCCTGTTTGAAATTCTTACATGTCGACTAATCTTCTGAAGGCCCAAATCTTTCAAAATTATGAGGGGATAACTCTTGAGATCAAGTGTAACTCCCAAGTCCTTCCGGTGGAACCAACTCAGAATGCTGTCACCCCGTGACGACAGATAGATCTTATCCCACACATACCTTCCTTTGTACTTAACCAATCCCACAAATAACCCTTCCAAATGCATTGATTACCCTCCATAAACATATGGCTTAAGGTCTGGTTTCTGTAGCTTAACTTTCCTTTGTAGTTTAAAAAAAAAATGCTTTTGAAGACCAAACTTATTTTTTCACCCAAATCATATAATACCCTCGTAGTTTCTCCTCCTACTTGAATTTTATCCATAGCACTCTTTTTCCCATCTTCCATTTGTAACACAATTTGTCCACATTCAATCTCTTCATCATTCTCTTACTGCCTCGCATCAATCTCGTTGATATTTCCCTTCTCGCTCTTACTCTTGCATTCACTCTGAAAGTGACCTCTTTTCCCAACATTTCTGCACACCGCCTTTTCACTGGACATTCCTTATGGAAATCGAAGTGACTTTTGCTTCCACATCTAAAACATGTCTCTTCATCTGCATTTTTTTCTCTCACATTCTACTTTACATTTTTTCTTTCCCACATCTACTTTTTGCCCCAAATCTTTCTTGATAACATCCACACATCATATGGTGCTCGATTCTTTTATCTAACACCAGCACCTCCTCTCGTGTGGGATCATCCGTTAACCACAGTTCATCTGTCACCTTGTCTATATTACAACCAAGCATGAACTGGACTTTTAGGCCCATATTTATACTTTTTTAGCGCCGCATTTGCGTAGTTTTTTTACGCAAAATCGGCGCAAACGTACAAAATACAATTGTATTTTGTGAATTTGCGCTGATTTTACGTAAAAAAACGACCCAAATGCGGCCCTCATTCTTTCTTCAGCAGTTCCTGAGAATTTGCAAGGAGATCCTAGCGTCCTTAAATCTGTGACATATTCTTCCACAGATTACGCACTTCTTTGTACCCTTCGGCCAAAGTGGTACCTCTCCTTTATGGTACAGACCTTGGATAAATGTCCTTTTTTTAATACACAAATCAGACTCATTCAAATACATAGCATCACTATCAGCAACATCAGGGTGATAATCAAACACCTCATGAATTTCAGGCTCCAATCAATGCAGCAATCAATTCAAGCTATTGTACGCTCTAAACTCAATGAGGTACCACACACTTTTGCATACCTTTCATCAAACACTTTTTTCCATCTACTCCACTCCATGCTAGGTTCTCCAGGTGAGGGCATGAAAAAGGGAGGAGCTGTAACATTCTGCATCTTAACATAAGTATCACAATAACAGGACACAAACTTAATACTGTGTATTCCAATCAACTATGTAAAAAATAACAGAGTACAAACTTAACACAGCATGAAGAATTCACTTATGTGAAGGTGTGCTTAACACAGAGTGCACAGTCTAACTGTGTATTAATAACAAAGTACTAACTTTATACAACATGAAGAATTCACGCGTATAAAGGTGTGCCAAAAACTGCGTACCTTAAGAGACACAGGGGGTCATTCTGACCCTGGCGGTCAGTGTTAAAGCGGCGGCCAACCCGCCAACAGGCTGGCGGTCCAAAAAATGGAATTCTGACCCTGGCGGGAACCGCCAACACAGGCCGCCGCTTTAACACTCCGACCGCCACGGCGGCACAAACAAACAGCGCGGCGGTCACCGCCAACAGCCAGGCGGCAGACAATGTACCGCCCACCCTATCACGACTCACCAATCCGCCACCTTTTCCGGGGCGGGAGCCCTGCCGATAAAAACACGGCGGAAACAGACATTTCCAATGGAAAACGCTCACCTCGACACACTCCACGCGGAATCGGGACAGCATGGAACCGGAACTCCACATCCTCCCAGCCATTGCCTTCCTGCTCTTCTTCCAGGATCACGAACGTCGCCGCAGACGACAACGGTGAGTACTGCACCTACGACACAGGGGAGGGGGGAGGAGGAAAGGTTACGGGCACACACATACGCCACACACCCACCCCCACCCTCACCCCCACCGAAATACCTACACACCAATGCAGATTGAAAAGTCAGAGTGACACCCCCAAAACAAAAATGCAAAGACAAAAGGCAATGATTGTAAAAATAGAACTATATTATATCAATAATTAAGTATAGCGAACTTAGCAATATATAAAGAATTATTACACATCTAGAACTATATATATACAAGTAGCAAAAGTCCGGCACAGTTTTGCAAAGTCCAAATGTCCGTGGGCCAATGTGCAGCAACACATGGGCAAAGCCCACACACGAGATCGAGTCCATTGGAGAGAACACTGCTGGGGCATCACAAAAATCAAATACTGGCACCTCAGGGGGAAGTGAAGGGGGGGCACCTCAGCCACATGAGTCCACGACGCCAGATCCACGAAGGGCCTCCATGCCCACTGTGCCATCCTGGGGAGTGCAAAGCCACAGTCTCTCAAGTCTCTACAGTGGGTGGATTGCCCACTGTACCATCCTGGGGGGGGAAAGCCACAGTCCATCAGGTGGATTACAGAGTCCACTGGTCATGGAGGAGGCATGGTGGGCAGAGTGCCTCGTGAAGCCCTGCCCGACACAGAACCGGGCCTGCCAATGGGCCAGCGGTGCTTGACAGGAGGGCCCAGCGGAGCGGTGCTTGACAGGAGGGCCCAGCGGAGCGGTGCCTGTCTTGTCGGGGCCCTGTTCAGCGGTGCTTCTCACGGCGGGGCCCTGTTCAGCGGTGCCTGTCTTGGCGGGGCCCTGTTCAGCGGTGCTTCTCACGGGGGGCCCTGTTCAGCGGTGCCTGTCTTGGCGGGGCCCTGTTCAGCGGTGCTTCTCACGGCGGGGACCTGTTCAGTGGTGCTTCTGACGGCGGGGACCTGTTCAGCGGTGCTCCTCACGGCGGGGCCCTGTTCAGCGGTGCTTCTCACGGCGGGGCCCTGTTCAGCAGTGCTTCTCGCGGGGCCCTGTTCAGCGGTGCTTCTCACGGCGGGGACCTGTTCAGCAGTGCTTCTCACGGCGGGGCCCTGTTCAGCGGTGCCTGTCTTGGCGGGGCCCTGTTCAGCGGTGCTTCTCACGGCGGGGACCTGTTCAGCGGTGCTTCTCACGGCGGGGACCTGTTCAGCGGTGCTCCTCACGGCGGGGACCTGTTCAGCGGTGCTCCTCACGGCGGGGCCCTGTTCAGCGGTGTTTCTCACGGCGGGGACCTGTTCAGCGGTGCCTGTCTTGGCGGGGCCCTGTTCAGCGGTGCCTGTCTTGTGTTTCGAGTGAACCACACCTGGCCAATACTTCCTGCTCAGTCAGCATCGGACCTTTCTGTTGCGGGGCCCTCCTGTGATGGAGTCCTGGGGCCCTGGGTCTCCTCCGATACCCCCGGAATGGGGCTGGTGGGGCCCTCATGGCCAGGTCGGCAGCTCCCTGCCTTTTGCGCTTTGCTGCCCTTGCCCTCCTTGGCAGACTCTCCGTGGCCCTTGGCTCCCTTACCCGATGTGGCAGGTGACGGTGCAAGGCTACCCTCCTTGGGGGCAGGCGTATCAGGCCTGTGGCGCCTGCCCTTCAGTTCTTTGCTCCTCTTCCCGGGGGGGGGGGGCTGGCTGTGCCTTTGCTGCTGGCCGATGTCCCTGCACAAGGAAAGGGCGGACTCCAAAAACCAGCCACGACGTTCTTGGGAGTTGCTGGGCAGGTGGTGGCTGAGGTGTTTTTGGAACTCTTACGAGATGGAGGGGGTGGGTCAGGTGAGGAAAAGAGGTCCAGTTTATAGAGGATTAGTTTTTTAGGAGCCATGGGAAGGGTAGCTGGAGTGGGTATGGGAGTGGAGGAAGAGGATGTGGTTGTAGGAGAGTCAAGTCTGGTGTCTTTGGGTGCAGGTGCTTGGGCTGGAGGCTGACGTGAGGTGGATGGCTGTTGGTTGGGTGCCTGCCTGCGTTTGTGTGGTTTGGAAGCGGGGTGACAGACACACTGGGAGAGGACACAGGGGACGTGTAGATGGCAGTGGGGGTGGTGACTGCACCTGTGCGGACTGGTGTGGAGGGTGTGCTGGTGATGGGTGTACTGGCTGATGGTGGTGTGCATGCAGGTGTCAGTGTAGACATCACAGGGAGGGAGGAGGGAGACGAGGAGGTGGGGGACACAGAGGAGGTAGTGGCTGTTGGCATGTCTGCATCTGTATGTTGGTTGTGTGAATGCTTGTGTGTTCTATGGTGCTTATGTCTGGATGAGCTTCCCTTGGGTGTTGAGGTGTGTGCAGGCTGGTCTGTAGGTGTGGATGGGATAGGCAGAGGAACAGGGGAGTGGGACTGGGTGGAGGGAGTTAGAAGAGGGAGGCTGGAGACAGGGACAATCGCTGCCGTCAGTGCTGAGGCCAGAGCGTTGAACGATCGCTGATGGGCAGCCTGACCCGAATGAAGGCCCTCCAGATATGCATTGCTTTGATGCTCCTCCCTCTCCACACCCTGGATGGCATTCAAAAGGGTAGACTGCCCAACAATGATGGTCCTCAGGAGGTCAATGACCTCCTCACTGAGGGCAGCTGGGGCAGGGCCTGAGGTGCCTGGGGCGAAGGAGATGGCTGCCTTCCTGGCCGTGTGGGCACGGGCCGAAGGCCGAGGGGCTGCTGGGAGGGCGGAGCTGGTGCGCTGGGTGGTGGCTGTACCTGTAGTATCGGTGGGCATGGATGTTGCCGCCACCGCAAGGGAGCTCCCATCCGAGGACGTGTCGGTGTCACTGACGTCTGCACGGGTCCCCGTGGTGGAGCCCCCCTCGCCCTCCGTCTCACTGGTCATGTCGGAGTCCGTTGCATGGCCCTCCGGGGCCATGTGAGATGCAGCTCCCTCTTGCGCCGATGCCACTTCTCCTCCGCCTGATGATGCTAATGCACACATTCACCGAAAAACAAAGAAAATGGGGGGGGGGATGGAGAAATAAAGACAAGTTGAGTGCATGCATTGGGACACCGTTGGCGGAGAGGACAGACACAGAAGCCCCCTGCACTACGCTGCGTACTTGGGGTACACTACTCATTCCCTGGGACATGCCCTACAAGCCTATGGGCGACAACTGCCCACACAGAATACACAGGTCCATGAATAGCGTTACTAGGCACCCTACAGAGGTCGGGGGCGGGGGCACATGACCATACCTCACGGAGGGGCCTAGCCTACAGAAATCGCCCTGGCCTAGGGATACCCACAGCCCTCCTCCCCCACCCAGGAACCTCCACTGCGCGCAAATAGAGCTGAATGTGCTGGTACTCACCCCCTTGTGTCTGCTGTGATGTCCTCAAGCGCCCATCTAAATCGGGGTAGGCCACCGCCAGGATCCGGGACATCAGGGGGGTCAAGGTACGACTGGCACCCCTCCTAGGTTGGGAGGCCATCCCCAGCAGAGCCTCGGCGGTCTTCCTGCTTCCGCGGCGGATGTCCTCCCACCTCTTGCGGCAGTGGGTGCCCCGTCTGTTGTGGACCCCCAGGGCCCGGACGTCCTTGGTGATGGCACGCCAAATATCGATCTTTTGATGGGCGCTGACCTATGTGACATGTACAGGAGGTGAAAAGAAACATCATCACTTTTCTGCATGCTCGATGTGAGTGGCCCCCCCTCCCCAAACTTGCCAGGTGGCACATGCTCTCATCTGTCGTGCCATGCATTCATAATTCTCTCCCCTCCCCTCCATCGTACATCCACCCCACTCATCACAGGCATTTGCCCACTATGCATGGGCCCCCGTGTACTCACCTGTTGGTCTGGAGGACCGTAGAGTAGCGCATACTGGGGGAGGACCCCGTCCACGAGCTTCTCCAACTCTTCGGAACTGAAGGCGGGGGCCCTTTCCCCAGTCGCAGCAGCCATTATCACTTCCAGACCGAGGTCACAGCAGCACTTGCAGTATAGGTCCTCTCCTGTGGATGCTCAGGTCTCATGTGATTAAGCAGAGAGAAAATGGCGGTCACGCCCGCGGCGGTGCGTACCGCGGCGGTGCGTACCACGACCGCCGGCGCACATCGTCATTGGCTCCTGAAACCCATAGGGTTCAATGTTAACCAATGCTGCTTTGCGCCGCGGTCTTCGACCGCCTACCGCCACGGCGTGCCACGCCAGCGCAATGACCTCACTTCACATTGTCACACTTCACAGGTCAGGCAGCTGCCATTTCAAGGGCCCACATGGCTTAATTCCTACTGCGTCACACATGGCTAGGCCTTGCATCGACACTCATACAAGCTATTCAATCCAGAGAGATTCGTGTACTGTGCAGGCTGTGGGAACTTACCTGTGGGTTGATTGACTCTGTGCTCCATGTTGTCCTTCCTAGGCACCGTCCGCTGGGACTTGCGAGGAGACGGAGGAATGTTCCCGTGTACAGACCGCTGGTGGACCTGTCGACAATGGAAGAACGACATGTCATACTCACTTACAGACTCAACAGTGCCACTATACAGGAACTGTGTGCCCAGCTGGAGCCAGACCTGATGTCACCCATCCGCCAACCCACAGGGATTCCGCCTCTAGTGCAGGTGCTGTCAGTACTCCATTTTTTGGCTAGTGGATCATTTCAAACTACAGTGGCCATTTCATCTGGGATGTCTCAGCCTATGTTTTCAAGGGTGTTGTCCAGAGTGTTGTCTGCCCTGATGAAATACATGCGGAGCTACATCATTTTCCCTGAGGTGGGTGACTTGCCTACAGTGAAGGGTGATTTCTATGCCCTTGGACACATTCCCAATATCATTGGTGCCATTGATGGTACCCATGTGGCTTTGGTCCCCCCACAAGACAATGAACAGGTGTACAGGAACCGAAAAAGTTATCATTCCATGAATGTCCAGGTGGTCTGTTTGGCTGACCAGTACATCTCCCATGTAAATGGCAAGTTCCGAGGGTCAGTGCATGACGCGTACGTCATGCGAAATAGCAGCATCCCTTATGTGATGGAACAGCTACAGAGACAGCGTGTGTGGCTAATTGGTGACTCTGGTTACCCCAACCTGCCTTGGCTATTGACCCCAGTGAGGAATCCCAGGACAAGGGCAGAGGAACGGTACAATGAGGCCCATGGGCGTACTAGGAGGGTGATCGAGCGGACCTTCGGCCTCCTGAAGGCCAGGTTTAGGTGTCTGCATATGACAGGTGGATCCCTAATGTACTCACCAAAGAAGGTGTGTCATATCATCGTGGCCTGCTGCATGCTTCACAACCTGGCTTTGCGACGCCAGGTGCCTTTCCTGCAGGAGGATGGTCCAGATGGTGGTGTTGTGGCCGCTGTGGAGCCTGCGGAGAGTGAAGAGGAGGAAGACGAAGAGGACGACACAGACAACAGGGACAGAGTGATACTGCAGTATTTCCAGTAACACACAGGTAAGAATCTACTCCTGCATTTTATTATATCTGTAACAGTACTGGCTCTTACTGTCTGACCTTTCACCCCAATGTATGGTAACTTAGTTGTGAATTTGCCTTCCTATTTCAGTGATGTGGTCCCCACGGAGTGCCCTCTGGTTTATTTCCCCATGGACTACCGCTGTGTGACACTGGTATGTTGTCATAACAATGTATTTGGACATTTTTGGTTGGTTATATTGAATACAGTTGGTTTAAAAAAAAAAATAGCAGACTCCAGATGGTTTTTGTGCAATAATTGTGTTTATTGAAGTGCAAAAATTGGTGTATAGTTCAAAAAGGGTGATGGGTGATGGTGGAGGCATGTCCATGGCAGAGTCCAGACTCACGTTCGCACAGGTGCATTGTCCATATGCCAGTGGAAGGTGGAGCAGGGGCAGTTCAAGGTTGGACAGGGTGAACAAGTGGGACAGTGGGATGACATCCGGGGGGATCCGTGCATGGCGGGGGTCTTGACATCCTACTCTGTCTTCTTCCTCGATCTCAGGCCTTTCTTGCCGGGTGGTTCATGTTCTGCAGGGGGTGGGGTCCGGGTGGGCCGTTGCTGTTGTGTCGGGGCCTCCTGACCACTAGTGCCGGCGGAGGTGGTGGGCTGTTCTTCCTCCATGCTAGTGGCAGGGGCCCTTTGGGGGGCTACATGGTCCCGCAATGTGGTGACAATCTGGTTGAGTGCCACCACGATTGTACCCATTGTGGAACTGATGCTGCGCAGTTCTTCCCGGAACCCCATGTACTGGCCCTCCTGCATGGCCTGGATCTCCTGGAACCTGGCCAGGACCGTCGCCATCGTCTCTGTCCCCTGGACGGTGTGCCCACTACCACTGCCCCCAGGTCCCTGTTGTTGTTGGGGTGGTGGGTTGCCCTGGGTGCCCTGTAGTGGTAGACACACCGCTGCTTGACCTGTCCTGGAGACAGAGGCATGGGCCTGCTGGGTGGGTGCTGTGCTGGGGTTTCCAGAGGGGGGTAGGTCTGCTGTGGCCTGTGGCTGCCTGAGGGGAACCGACTGTCCAGAGGTCCCCGATGGTCCGGGCTGGTCATCAGGTTCTAGGTCGACAGAGCTGCTGTCATCACTGGGGGCCTGTTCTGGGGGTGGGATGGACATTTCTGGACCCTCCGGGCCGGTGTGTTGGCGTTCGGGCCCTGCAGTTGTGAAAGAGTATGGTTATTGCTTCTGTGTGTGCCATGGCGTGCAAATTGTGGGTGCCCTTGTCCCCCAGTGCTGGCATTCCCTTGTGGGAGGAGTTGTGAGGGTGGTTTGGGGGGGGGGATGGGTATGTGCAGTGGTCATGCTTAGGTGATGGGTGTCCATGGTTTGTGTTGGCATTCAGGGGTTGGTGTTGGTTTGGGTGGGTTGTGCTGGTGAGACATTAGCAGGGAGGATATGTGCTGGGGGGTTGGGGGTGAGGGTGGGGGTGTGTGTTGGCATGCTGGTGGTTGGGGGGGGGAGTAGTTGAGATTAGACTTACCAGAGTCCATTCCTCCGCCTACTCCAGCGAGGCCCTCAGGATGCAGGATGTTCAAGACCTCTTGCTCCCATGCTGTGAATTCGGGTGGAGTGGGTGGGGGTCCGCCGCCAGTCTTCTGCACAGCGATGTTGTGTCTTGACACAATCGCCCGCACCTTCCCCCGTAGGTCGTTCCAGCGCTTTCGGATGTCTTCCCGATTTCTGGGATGCTGTCCCACAGCATTGACCCTGTCGACGATCCTTTGCCATAGCTCCGCCTTCCTGGCTATTGTGGTGTGCTGCACCTGTGTGCCGAAGAGCTGGGGCTCTACCCTAATTATTTCCTCCACCATGACCCTGAGTTCTTGGTCCGAGAACCTGGGGTGTCTTTGGGGTGCCATGGGGTGGTGTGGATGAGGTGTGGGGTGGTGTTTGTGGTGATGAGTGTAGTGGTGTGTGGTGTTTTGTGCGTAGATGTAGTGTGGGGGATGATGTTGGGTTCCTGTGTGTGTTGTGGTTTGCGTTCCCTGTGCTCTCTCTCTGTGTATTGCGCCTTGTCTCTGAATTTCGATTTGTGGGGGTTTGTGGTTGATGTGGGTGTGTGTTTTATATCGTATTGATTGTGTGGGAGTGGTGTTTGTATGTGTATCAGGTGTGTGTATTTTGAATTATCCAATGTGGCTGTGTTTTGTAAAGGTGTGTGTATTTTGACCGCAGTGGTGTGTACCGCCAATGGGATACCGCGGTTGAAAGACCGCCGCGTGGATTCGTGGGTCGTAATGGCATGGGCGTATTTCTGTTGGCGTGACGGTGGAGGTTTGGTCATCTCCAGTTTATCGCTGACCGCTGATGTGGCGGCCTTCAGTGGAGGTCGTGTTTTTGGCGGTTTGGCAGTTGTGGGTCAGAATGACCCTGGCGGGTTACCGCGGCCGCGGCGGTGTTATGGCGGTCTTCTGACCGGCAGTAACTGCCTTTTACCGCCAGGGTCAGAATGACCCCCACAGTACTTCAAGATTTGCCTATCACAATGATTAATAGCAAAACAAAAATCACCTGCCTCTGGTTAGGCATTTTAGGTGTGCCTTTCACCCTGGTCCCACACAACCATATGGTTCTGTGGTGTGCCTCTCACAGTGGATTTTCTTTGATGGCACAACAAACACATCAAAAAACAATCACAATCTTTAGTGGTGTGCCTATCACTGGTGCCCTACTTGAAGGTACTGAAATGAATGTGCTGAATGCTATCACTACCGCTTCCTAGAACATTGTGACTTGTATGTTTCCCATTCTGATTTTCCCAATGCTCCAAAAAATTGCCAAAATGACGTTACACACATAGCATCTGTTTCTAGAAGAAGCTCTGATTGCTTTCCAAATAGCGGTGCTAACAGAAATGCGGCACAAGGGAGATGTGCGAGGCACCACACAGCTCCTAGGTGAAAGGATAAGCACAAGTCAATTACTGGTGCACGCGGACTAACAACAGTGAGACAGCCCAAGGGAGAAACATGATTAAGTGCCCACCACACAACTCCCTGGTGAACGGAGCGGCGTTAGTCAATTCCACATCACTGGGGAGATACAGCACAAGTGTGTATCTTCACAGTGGTATATGGACAGCAGCACAAGATGGGCCCTCACAGGTTTCTAAAATAGCAGTCCTATAAATGCCTTCTGAACCTATGTTTCCTGAATATCTGCTCCCACAACGCCACTCTCCTCTTTTTTATCGCTTGCATTATTTGCCAAGTTGAGTCCCACAACACATTTCTCTCCATAGTTCCTCACATTGATATTAGGATGGCCACTGAAACACTGACATACCTCCAAATTTGTCTTTTTACCTCGTCACTACTGTAGAATTGTGAGATAAAAAGATACAAAAGGTAAAAAGACGATTTAAGTATAGTTTGCAGACAGGGTGAGGGCTTCTCCAAGTTTATTCCAAGATACAGCTTACAAGAATCATCCCAGCCACCACCCTGAGGCTGATCCTCTCCACCTTTCAAAACATAACATTCTCTTCATAGAACAGTCTTGGCTACTGTCACTTCTATAACACATCCCCATTACATTTTAGAAGATACCACACTTTGCTTCCAGTTTAAAAGCCTGTTACATTCTTCCAAAGTCAGGAACACTTTCAGTACTCAAATCAACTGCTGTCAAGGCACTGGAATCTCAGAATGTGTTTCAAAACATTGTATATGGATAGTAGCGTTAAGCACACTAAAACCCCGCATGACACACTATTCCTGACTAAGGCTTTGAAAATAATTTCAACTTCCCTAATGTAAATGAGGTAACTTTTTTGGGCCACTAAAGTACACTGTTGAAAAAAAGGTACTCTATCTTTGGAAATGAATGAGGGGACCATAGAAAGAACTCAATATGAGTCCCAAATACCTGAGCCAGATCTATACTAAAGCCCCTATGACACGTTGAAAGGCCATGCAGGGGTGACAGACTCTAATAAATGTCCTAAAAAGGGATTATTTCTAGAAGTAAAGCATGCAATCAAATGCCAAAATGACATTTTTTTTCTGGCGCTAACAAAGGACAAGGACAGTCACTGTGGTGGGTGGTGCCTTTAGTCAATCTATGGTAAATACATTCCCAATGTACTCTGAAGCAAATGAATGAGATCAAACTCTGGTCAGAGGTACTTTTTTATTGACTCGTCTTTCCACACAAGATGTAAATGTTTGACCTGTAATTTACTGGGAGAGATATGTAATTGTGTCTATTTATATTTTAACAGGTTCGAGTCTCGGCGTCGGCTCAACTTCCTGTGATTCTGGGCAAATCACTTAGTATTCTTCTGTTTAATAATAATAATAATAACATTACAGGATGTACAGGAGGAGGGCTGGTTGTTCCTGGGGTCTCAGATCCCATATTGCTGTGCTGTCTGAGGAGGGAATATGCCGGTTTTCCCTACACCACATGCTCTTAAGTGCCGTACCACCTCCCTCAACATGGGACATACAGAAGGAGGCTTGGTTGTTCTTGGGGACTCGGTGTCCCATTTTGCTGTGCTGTCTGAGGAGGGGACATGCCTGTTTTCCCTGTGCCACGCACTCTAAAGTGCCCTACAACCTCCAGAGGGACGTACAGGAGGAAGCTTCATTGTACCTAGACCCGCAGGACCCCAACAACTACAGACCAATCACAAATGGACCTTTCCGGGGCAAACTGATAGAAAGAGCAGCATTCGTCCGGATGTCACAATTCGTTGAAGACAATTCCATACTTTCAGACTACCAAACTGGATTCCACCCAGGAAGAGGCACTGAATCGACACTCATAGCAATCTGGGATGATCTTAAAAACACAGTCAACGGCAGTGGGGTTGCTGCACTACTTCTCTTGGACATCTCAGCTGCCTTTGATACTGTTGACCAATGCACCTTAATTCAAAGACTCCATGAAGCCGGCATAGAAGGGACTGCTCTCAACTGAATTACATCCTACCTTCAAAACAGAACTAATATAATCTATTCTCCACCCTTCTCGTCCAAACCCTACCTCACAAAAGCAGGGCCCCCCCAAGGATCAATCATCTCACCTATGCTTTTCAACATCTACATCATGTCATTACCAGAATTGATCAATGATTTTCAACTCACATGCTACAACTATGGAGATGACACATAATCACTACTTAATTTGGAATGCCCCAAAGACATTGAATACTCACAAATATTCAGTTGCCTTATAGCCGTTGATCAGTGGATGACTTGGAGCCATCTCAAACTAAATGCTTCTAAAATGGAAATACGCACATGTGGCGACAGGAAAAATTATGACCCACTGTGTGCCTGGCCTTACGATCTCTCACCACCTCCTCAAGTATCCAAGGAAGTTAAAAACCTTGGAATTACCATAGACTCCAAGTTAACAATGAATGCCCAAGTGGACAAAATAGCACGATCAAGCTTCATCACCTTAAAGACTCTGTGATGCATCTTCCCCCACCTCGGATTTCCAAGGTGCAGGCTACTATCTCTCTTGTACTATCCAAACTGGATTATGCCAATGTCCTCTACCATGGATCATCTCTATTATGAAAAAACTATAACATATTCAGAACTCAGCTGCCAGGCTACTATTACATGTAAAGCTACAAGCCCACGTCTCCCCAACATGAGAGCACGACATTGGTTACCTGTTGCCAGAAGATTCACCTTCAAGCTGCTTTGTATCACCCACAAAACTATACATGGAACAGAACCGCTTTTCATTAGAAACAAAATAACCAAATACATTCAACAAAGAAACCTCTGCTCAAGATTGGCACCCCGCCTTAGAACACCACCATACAAGAAAAAGACAATAAGTGGTACATCCTTTTCCGTTCAAGCAGCCAAACTATGGAATTCATTACCCCCAAATATGAGACCCACGGATAACTATCTTGCCTTCAGAAGACTACTCAGGAGTTGGCGCTTTCCTTCATAATCATCACATTCAAACAGCAATGGACTGCATATGCCTATGTTGATAAAGATTTAGAATTGGATTATGTGTATATTCTAGATATGTATAGTTCTTTAAGAAATATGTATTGTTACTTTTTCATACTAATAAATTATACACATACTTTTTAAGCTGGTTTAGCAAATGTATATTTACTCACGGTTAAATAGATATATACAGGTGTGTGTATGTGTTTGTGTGCATGTGTATGTGTATGTATATGTGTGTGTACATACATATATATGTTGCTTTCATTTTTATATCACAATGATCAAATGTTTTATTATCATAAGCATTTCGCTATTCAGAAATAGAGGAAAGATAAATTAATGTTAAAAAAGGACACTTATTAATTAACTTTAAATATTAAAATCTTGAAATTCTGTGTTTATACAATACTACTTTTCTTCTCATATTATTATACCCATTATTATATTCCTTGCACACATATTCCCTTACTATGCATTTACATATCTATTTATTTATTACTCTACTCCTACTGTACTAGAGAAAAATTAAAGAAAAATAAATAAAATTCAAATTATAAATAATTAAATTCTAGCTCACCCCAAACCTCATTTTACTACCATGATTTCCCAAACAACCCTACTAAATTCTCCCTCATTTATCTCACCTTTGACTCAACCAACACCCCTCCTGCTACTATGATCTCCCTAAACCTTTCCAAAGACCCTTCCCCCCCTCCATCTCGCCTTTACTCATCCCAAGCCTAATCCTATTACCATAAACTCCCAATGAACACTTCTGGATTCTTCCCTACATTACTCTAGTCAATCCAACTAACAAACTCACATATCCTCTGCTCAAATTAATTCCTAATAATACTAATATTTTACTCATATTTCCCTATACTAATCCACCACTAATTCCTCTTGGGTTCTAAAGTAGCGCGCTACTCGCCTAAAAGCAATACGACGCCTTGTCAGGGGTAGTAAGCACTATATAAATAGAATTACAATTACCTGGGGACTTGGGGGTTCATTATGACCCTGGCAGAAGGCGGAGAAGCGGCGGTAAGACCGCCAACTGGCTGGCGGTCTTTCCTCTGTGTATTATGACCATGGTGGTTACCGCCATGGTCATCCGCTGGTTCTCCGTTCCGCCCGCCAGGGCGGAGACGACCGCCGGGCTGGAGACCAGGGTCTCCAGCCCGGTGGCCGTCACTATACCGCCGGCAGTATTTGGACCCGGCTGACCGCCATGAATTTCATGCGTTTTGAAACCGCCATGAAATCCATGGCAGTAAGCACTATCAGTGCTAGGGAATTCCTTCCCTGGCACTGATAGGGGTCTCCAAACCACTCCGACTCTCTCCCCTACCCTCCCCACCCCCCCTGCAACCCCCCAAAGGTGGCAGGACCCCCCTCCCACCCGACCCCCAACATCACATCACTCATACACACACGATACGCATGCAGGCACCACCAACACACATACACGCAGACACACCGACATACATGCCAACATCCACACACACAGTCAGACACGCACACCCACATTCAAACATACAAGTACACATCCATACAGACATACACACACTCATTCCCATTCACACAACACCCCTGCAAGCATAGACGCACTCACACACCCCCTCTACATACACACACTCACACCCCCATGCACGCACACAACACACAACCCCCCCACTCCCCTCCCCTCACGGATGATCGACTTACCTGGTCTGAAGATCCTCCGGGAGGGGACGGGAGCCATGGGGGCTGCTCCGCCGACACCACACCGCCAACAGAACACCGCCATGCCGAATCACAGGATGTGATTCGCTGGGCGGTGTTCTGTTGGCATGGCAGTGGAGGTGGAGCAACCTCCACTTCCCCGCCACCCGCCAGTATGGCTGTTGGCGGCTCTCCGTCCGTAAAAGGACGGAGAGCTGCCAATGGTCATAATAGGCAGAGTGGCAAACGGCCACCACTGGCGGTCTTCCGCACGTCAGTCCCTCTGCGGTCTTGGAAAAAGACCGCTGAGGTCAAAATGACCCCCTTCGTGTCCTATACAGCTGTGCTTCCTCAGGAGGGAGGATGCCTGTTTCCCCCAAGCAGCATGCCCTTAAGCTCGCTACCACTTCCTGTGGTGTGGGATGCACTGGAGGAGGCTTGGTTGTTCCTGGGGACTCGGTGTCCCACAGTGCTGTGCTGCCTGAGGAGGGGGTGTGCCTGTTTTCCCCACACTTTTAAGCATCCTACCACCTCCTGCTTGGCAGGGTGCGTGTGGACCACGCCCAGGACAAGCCCAGGCCAAAGGTGGACCCATTCACACCCGTCGGAGCCCGTAGGAGGCTGGGCTCCATCTTTAGGTTTTGGACTAGGCGTCAATCCTTTATCCTGCTGTTGGACTCAGGAAGGCCTGTAGGATTGGTGTCTACCCCCGTTGGAGTTTGCCTCATGATCCAGCCTGCATCCGGCCTGCACCGGATCATCAGTAGGTGCCTAGTTTTCTACCCTCCTTCATTTTGAAACTATCTCCACAGCCATATGTGAGTAGCCAGACAATACACTAGCTACCGGTGTTGGATGTCTGCCCCATGAGTATGTCAAGACATTTATGGAGTGGTGAGACCTTTTTAGCTTATTAACATAGGGTAAAGCGATGTGGTTTTTATCCATTCTTGACCTATTGGCTTGGTAATTACTGGGACACCAAGTGGGTTCAAGGGGTAACTTTGCTTCCTAGTTGTTACTCATGGATCTGCAGTGACCCCCCCTTCCTGGCCTTTTTACAAAGAGCCTTGAAGTAGGGGGTAACGAAAGTCACAGGTCAGCGCACCAATACCTTACTCCAACACTACTATGGACGCATTTTTGAGGTACAGAAGTTATTGTGTTGGGCAATGGTTCCCCAGCCTCCCCCCTCTCATTGCACTCCGAGGCTTTTAACAACCTTCCTCCACCCAAGGCTCAGGTAAAAAGCCTTGGCTTTTGGTTGGATTCCCGCTTGACTATGGATTTTCAAGCAAAAAAAGTCTCTTCTACATGTTTTGGTATTTTAAGAGTCCTTAGGAAGGTTTTTAACCTTCTACCCTCTACGGCTAGAAGAATCCTCGTTCAAACTCTGATTCTCTCCTGCCTTGACTATGGGAACTATCTGTTTCTCGGTTCCCCGGCTTATGTGATAAAGAAGTTGCAGACAGTACAGAATGCAGCGGCCAGGCTCCTTATTGATCTTCCCAGACATCTATCCGCAAAGCCGGCTCTTTCAACACTCCACTGGCTCCCCATCAAGCAGCGTACCCACTTTAAAGCCCTGTGTATTGTTCACAGGGCCCTCCATGATAAGGGTCCGATGTTCTTTAGAAAACGGATCCTTATCTATGCCCCCTCCCGAAGTCTGAGATCTTCCTCCTTCCGACATGCTAACATCATTCGGTTTAAGAGAGCTTGGGGAGCCAATTCCTTCTCTACCAAGGCCGCCCGCCTTTGGAATGATCTTCCCTTTGAGCTTCGTTATGAACCCTCAGAGCAGCTTTTTAGGAAAAAACTCAAGACTATCCTTTTCTGTAGGTAACTTTCTGGATTTTCCTTGTCTCTGGCAGTAGTCATGTTATGTTAGCACTGGGATGCCTTAAGGTAACTATGCGCTTTATAAATCCTTAAAACTAAACTACAGAGCAAGAGATCGAACTGGCTGAATGCAATTTAGCTCTCTCCTCATCTATCTCACCATCCCTAGAGACTCTTACTTCCCAGGCTCATGATTTTGGGGATGTGCCTTCCTCCATGCCGGCTGGGGTAAAGAGGGCCGCTTCTCAGCTTCACAGGTTTCTGAAGTGCTTTGAACACCTTTTGTCACCTAGACCCCACAAGGCTCCTATTCCTTTAGAGCCAAAGTTCTGGTGTGCACAAATGGGGGACAAGGAGCGGTAGGAAAGAGGAAGAGAGTAGAGACGGGTAGTAAATCTAATCTGCCCAGGGATCAGCACCACTGAGTCACCCAGGAGTAGCACCACTATGCCCAGGAAGAAGGACAAGTTGATGGATTCACTGTATGATAACCTGGCTGGTTCTTTGGATGCTAAGTTGGAAACTATCTGTACGTGCCAAGCAGCAATCGAACTGGCACTGTCAAACCTCCATGAATCAGCATGTACTCAAACCTCAATGAATCAGCATGTACTATGGGAATACAAGGTCAGAATCCAGTCCCATCTTAATGATGTTTAAGTAGAGGGAAGAACTATAGAGCCACATACTGATCGGGATGTTGAGCCTCCTAGTTGAACTTACAAGCTACAGGTCCCTATTGTGAAAGTGTGTACAGTCACTCATGTTTTAGAAGCCATGACAGTCCCTGAGGGCACAGTGGGAGCCAGAGAAATCAGTTGGGGTTGTATTCAGCCACGTGCTACCTTGAAAGACCGATGACACACCTTCACCTGACAAACATTGTTATACCAAATCTGCCACCAGAAGCTACTCCTTATGTTGTGGTGTTGAAAAATGTTCCCTTGCTTAAGGTTGGCTCAAAAGAAAGCTTTATCGAACTGCAGAACAAGATTATACACTGGGTAGAGTCCAATTGTATGATGGGGTTTGTGTTGGAACATGGAATAATATGGTTCAGTGAGTACATTGGATAGGCAAATATTAGAAATCTTTGGAGGGAGACTGTGTTATTATAAACTTTAAGAGCTCACTCAGGGTGGAGAGAATCTTTGCTTCCCTCAGACGCCCGGATGGTAACAATCTTTCATCTTCTTTTGTGGCCCTTCCATTCGTTTTTTCCTATAGACCTCACAATTAAACCAGTTGCAGTTACCCAGGTGTCCTGCCCCGGCTGGAGGTGGGCTGCACCCAGCATCAAGGAAAGTTGCATCTCTCAAACAGATATGACCCTCTGACTTTGCTCAATGACTGTGATTGACTGCACAGCCACGTTTGCCCGGGTGGGACGCAAGGTCTTTAATAGCTCAGTGCCAGGAGGTTTTACCTGACCACAGTGGAGATAAGGATAATTGTGAAAACTGGATTACTGTTGGGCAAGCTGTAACCTATAAGAAGATAGCTGATATTACCTCTGTGGTTAGGCCAGGGTCCCCAAACCCATACAGTGAGGGTATTAAAGTAAAAATCAGGTCATGAATTATTGCAGGCTTTAAAAAGAAGTTGGAGAACAAGAATTGGGTTAACCTGATCAAGTCATCCCAACTGATCTGCCTCCAGGAAACTCAACAGACGGGGATTTCACCAAGATAAGTATAAGACCTTCAGCACTCCAGCTACCCCCTCCAAATATGGATGAGCAAAGGTGGGGTTTGCTTTATTAACATTTACTATCTCCCCATTAATGGTTAAAAAGACATTTTCTAGTTCACCCTATTTTCAGATATTTCATCTTCAGACCATAGAGAATTTGAACTTTATCCTGATTAACTTTTATATCAATGTCTTTGACAATACAAGAAATAAGGTAATTGATGACCTAAGAAGAGAACTGGAATTGTTTGATACAATTGTGTATATATGTATATTAGTTGGGGACTTTGATATCAATACCTGCAAAAAGCACAATAGTAAGATCTGTGGTTATACAAATATCCAAGGGGTAACCAAGCACACTTTCCACATAATCTATATAGGGAACTCACTTTTAAAAATAACCTGGAGTTAGTGGAACACAATCAGGACAGGGAAGGAACAATAATCTCCCCAAGCCACTTTAGTGACGATCACTCTTTGTTGATGGTACTTAATATTAGGACTCAGTGGACTAATGGGTCACATCTTGCTGAACACATTAAAACCAAGGGCACTAATAGTATCAGTCTTAGGTGGACACATATGAATGGAACTGCCCTGTTAGAGGAGGTTATCAATGACAATTCCCGTGAGTTCACCATTTGTATTGATCTCAATTTCTCTCCATACCAATCTATAGTGGTCTCCACTAAAAATATTAACAGCACTTGTGGGTAATTTAAGATTGGATCGGAAGAGGAGGAGTGACAGAAAACACACTAGGTAGATTGATCAAGATTGCTCATGAGCACATCGGAACCTGAAGAAGGTCCTCCAAACCCTTCCTAAAAATTAAGAGGCGATCTCAGCTTTGAGATTCCTCTACAAGCAGGCACTAAGGAAAAGAAGAGAAGAAATATAAGAGAAAGTGTGGGCTCATTTACAACAGGCAGCTGATACAAAGGATGGCACTCTATTTTAGCAAACCATCACCCAGGAAAACAGGCTGCATTAAAACAAAATAAAAAGCAGTCAGAGACATGGTGGTCTGCTGACCCCAGCAGGCCACCATTCCTGTGAGTATGGCTATTCCCAAATGGGTCGCAAATTGCAACCTGCCTCATGAATTTTAATGAGGCAGGTCCTTTGTGACCCATTTGGGAATCACAAACACTGTCAAACACACTGTTGCACATAGCAGTTTGAGACTTCCTAATTGCGAATCACAAAGATTTGTAATTAGGAAATCTCAAACCGGATTCTACGTACATCTGGCCCAAGGTCCTGTATTGTTACATTAGGGATCTTTTGATGTATAGAGATGGCACATGTTAAACAGCTTCATATTATTTGATATTATATGATAATGATTCTTCTTTTGCTGGCTATTGATCATTATTTTTTAGATTTGTGATTGTTCAACTAAACTATGAATGCTCTGTGATGAATATGTGTGAATTTTATTCTTATTCTAGATATGAGAATGTTTTTGGTGACATATTCACATTAACTTTATTTGTGTGTCTCTTTATTGATATTTTTATCTGAATAAAGATGTGTTTGACTTCATTATAATAACATTAATGATAATAATGATAATATTCATAATAATAATAAAAATAAGTTTAATAATATTAAGAATAATAACAATAATAACAATATGTTCTTGTGTTGCTCATGTAAAGCGCATCAATACCTTCAAGTTAAGTTTGAGCTATGTAAAACTGCAAAAAATGGCAAACCACACTTACGGTGCAGGATTAATACCCTTGGTATTAATAAAAATTCTTTACAGGTGTGGGGAAGTGTGAACCCAAGGGTCCTTTAAACTTTAATGTATGGGGAGCAGCGCTTATAGTAATATTCCAAAGGGTGCCATTTTCAAATATTTAGTGCAGAACAGAAACATTAACCTAGATCCCTTGTACAGCATCCCTCGGAATCCGAGAGGGCATGATATTGCATGAAAGTTACTGGCTGGTCCACATTGAGAGAAGGGTAAAGCAGAACTACTTGCCAGCGCGGGTCACTGTTGACAGCTTGTAGTGCACGCATGTGTGAGCATAAACACTCTCTCAGAGTAGAAATGTATCTTCAAAGAAGTCACAGTACCTGCATGAGGGTCTCTTGCTGAAGATTAAATCTGACGGTCCACAGGTTGCCGATGATGGGCAGCGGGGTCGGTCCAGGGGGATACCTTCTCCTCCACCCCTGAAGTTTGAGATACTGTGCTGCCAGGACACACACTACCAGAGCCAGAAACACAGCACTGAGGGACAACATGGTGGGCAAGTCTCTCCGCTCTGATGTTCTCCTATGCACAAACCTGAAAGACCCGTCTTTCTCTACTTCTCAATGCACTTTTCCCTGCTCCAATCCCCCTTCTTTATCTTTCTGGAGTTGCTTCTTCCCGCCCCTTCTCTCTAGGTTTATTATCTATCTCGTTCTCTATCACTGCCTATTACATGCACATTTTGTTTCTCCCCTTCCCTTCTCTTCTGTTCTTCAAAGTTCTTCTCTTGGCCCTGCTCTCTCTCATCTATTCCCTCGGGGACAGACCACACTGAGCTTTATTTATTTGTTTGGCTGCCTTTCTTTCGATTATTTATGTAAATGGCACAACAAGTAGCGTCTTGTCCCCGCCCTGGTGCCCTAGATCCTGTCAGATGAGCACTGACGTGCACAAGTTCAATATTTTTACAGGTTTCTTTCAGATCCTCCGCTTGCTTCTGTAATACAGAAGTGGACTATCTGAGGCACTCTGCACTTTCTAACTATATTACAAGTTAGCAAAGAGTTAGGAACAAGGCTGAAGGTCGAATTCCTTTGTAAGGTCATAGCACTCTGATGTGACTTCCAAAACTCTTTTAGGGTGTGTCAGAGGATATTTAATTATTCTTAACAAATGGTTACCCCATTCCCCAAAAAACTTCTACCTTTATTCCCTTCATATGAATGAACATGCATCAGATAGGTGAAAATGACTACTCATATGTAGAATACACGTGGGACGTGTAGCGTGAATTAAACTCACCATTTTGTTGCAAAAACATATCCTATACTGTTGAACATAATCCTTTTTCAAAAACACCTTTGGTTTGTAAAGTATTTTATCATGCAGACTGATTCCAGATTTGTGGTAATTAAATATAGCCTTTAGAAAATAATCATTCTGCTATAAATGGCACGGTAATGTTAACAACTGTTTGTTTCAACAAAATAGGCCACGAGAGCTAAAAAGTGAATTGTCATTGTGTCAACAGCAGTTACCATTCTGCCTCATGGCTTCCTCTTGACACCATCTGCTGGCTTTGGCACCACACATTGTGATGTCACAACTCAACCCTAATACCTTATTATAGTTGAGTAGCTATGACATTTTAATTGCGCGGTACTGGTGATGTCAGGACTAGAGTGTATTAATAGGCGCAGGTTAGAAGCACAGAGGCAGGTCTTCATGTAGGGTGCTCAGTTTTCCCATGTATTAGACATAGATATATGACAGTTGCATAAGTCCACTCCATGCTCCATGGCAAATCAAAAAGAAAATGGCCAATAACAACAATGTTTTCTTTTCTACTGTATTTCTTTATTGAGTGTTTCATTAATGTAGCAAAGTGTAAAGATTGGGAGTCAACAGCAGAATTGTTTCCAGGGTCTGATTCCATTATAGATCAACCAGCATTCCAGGAGGAAGTAAACATTTTTGATGGGCGAAAGCTACTGGTGTGGAAACCACAGATGCTTGTACTAGTGAGCAGAAAGTCACTGGCACTGGCATGCAACAGGTCAGGTAGATTGTCCTGCTTTCATAGAGAAAAGAGAAGTCAAAAAATGGATATTCCAGCACCCTGGCCAATAAGTTGTCATGAGATACATGTTCCATCTATACTCTTACTATATGGTACTTTGAATGCATTTCATTACATAACTGGAAGGGAGAATGGGTCAGTCGTAACAGTCTTCCCATAGTAATGCATGTGTCCCGTAATGACCCGATAATGATTTGTCAAACATTTATTGATGTGCGTATTGTGGTGGTGTGGGGTAGCACGCCCCCAATGCTTTTATTTGGCATTATCTTTTTCTTGTAGAAACATAAAGGCATGTCCACCAATAGAAGGCAAAATATCTGGGTGTCAAAGTTTGATCTCTGCCTAAATATTTTTTAGGTTTTTTTAAAAGGTCTCGTGGTACTATCAACATTCCCAGTAGTGACCCTGGAAAGGTGCGCTAGAAGCCGGTTTCTAGATGTACTACTGGGAATGTCATTTAGCAGTTCCAGCAGGCTGCTTTTTCCACTATGCAGAGTTCTACATTTGTTGGGATCCCCACCGGCGGAACTGATCCTCCTCTCCAATGTGCCCTTGGCTTGCATACATTTCCAATCATTTCCAGGTTGGAAAGGGGCCAGAGAGTAAGGCCCACACAGAAACCTTTATTGTATTTTTTGTATGTATGCATGTGTTAGTATTTATATATGGTGAACCTAGCTGTGACGCAATGGAGCGTTGTAAATTTGGTGCAAGATTCAGAGACAATCTAAGATCAAGTACATCAAGTGGGGTCTGCAAAAATACATTTTACTTACATTTAGGCACAGGGAGATTAAATGATTTACCCACAAACACACAATCATTAGTACCTGGGAGTCCAGGTTCTAAAGGCGGCAGCTCCAAGTTCTAGACCACAACCCCTCACTGATCTCACCATAAATCTCTACCAATGCACTTTAAGAAGCATGTTTATAGCTGAAAATTCCTTTGTGACTATATCTCAAAGTGTGCATGTCGTGTATTGTTTTATTGACTGTATGTTACCTGGATGGTCCTGGCAGACAAGTTTACTTCTCACCGGGACTCAAATAAAGGATACATTTAGTAAAAATGGATTGCCACAGCCTCAACTACAGGAAAATCTACAACTGTAATCAATTCAATTCAATTTTAATTCATCTGTAATCAATATTGAGGATGAAAATGGACAAATTATCTGTAGAGGCAATAAGAAGACATCCTTCTTGAATTAGAGAATGATGAATCAAGACCTTAGGGAGGCTTTCAAGAATTTTAGTGAATCATAAAAATTGGAGTTTGTTACAAAAAGTAAGAAAATGTCTCACATTCCAATAACCAGGAAAGACAAATTATTTGTGGGAGGGCTTTGGATAGAATAATGTGGAAACAGAGGATTGCATCATAGTGGACATCTGGATGCACCAATGAACTGTATCTTATAAGCACAGGTTTAGTGCAGAAATGCCAGTTTTGGAGGTTTGGTGAACACACTTTTACTGCGGTTAAGTAGAAGAATCTAGTAAATTTGATCAGCACTTTCTAGTTATCTGAAGCTCTAGGATCTTACAAATGGTCAAATGAGGTCATGAGAACCCATGCAAAGTAGTGCTATTCAGCACTACTTCCTGTTCCCATATCTGTAGTGACCCCTTGACCAGTAGTACTAATACCATGCACTGTAGAAGTACTAATTTCAGTGGTTAAAAAGATGTTAAAACTGAACCAATGAACTATTGTTTATTAGCAATGATAAATCTGCCACTCAATATTCTTGTTAAAACAGTATGAGAGCATTATGACTTGGGCCAGTAAGCACAGTGTCATTCCTGTTACAACAAGAGTATTTAGGAAGAGAGTATGGCTGATGCACTTCACAGCTGATCAGACAGTAACATAAATCCTGCTCTTGAGGGATTTTCCTGACCTGGATTGTGCATTTTTCTATTTCATGGCTGCTTCTGGCAAATTTACATCATGCTATGAAACATCTGGTGCGCTTCCATCAACCTGGTTGTTGATATTATATAGCAATTTATAAAAGGAGAAACAGGCATTGATGGTTTGGTCACAGAGAAAGTTAAGTGTGCAAAAGAGGAGCAAAATCAGTTCACAGTCATGTCTCTACTATTTTTTTAATCTTAGTGAAATCACACAAGTCTTGGGGCCTGAGTTAGATTTCAGGGGACGTGTTACTCCGTCACAACAGTGATGGATAGCCCGTCAGCTGAAATATAAATCCCACAGGAAATCCCACAGTAAATAATGGGATTTATATTTCGGTGGACGGGCTATCCGTTGTGACCGAGTAACCCGTCCACTGAATTCTAAATCAGGCCCTTGGTTGACTGTCTATGTGAAGCTTACATCCCCCTCAACTGCTTTCTGAGGCTGTATGCAATGGAAAGGCGCACGACTGAACTTGAGGATAGTGTCCCAGGATTCCTACACTAGAGAAGGAGCCAAATTCCAGAGAATACTGTTTGGGAAGGAATACTGAGTGTATAGAATCCTAGGTCTCTCTCTGATGACAATCCAAGATGGCACCAAGAGTGCTACTACAAATCTTTGTAGCCCTCTTTGAACTCTTGGAGGAGTGGGGATGACCGATCTACACACTGATCCCCACCTATAATACAGTGAGGGTGCTTTGGCGATCCATGCCTGAACAATTCAGAACCAGAAGCACATGGTTTGCTCGTGTAAATATGGCGGTGTGCTGATAGGAAGCAAATAACCAGCATGAGGTCAGAGAAAAAAATGGCTGACTGACTCTTGTCAATCAACATGTATGAGCACTGATGAATAGGATAATGCTGTTCAGGTGACCTCACCATTACTGTTGTGACGGCAGTGAAATGGACTATGAATGTGAACAATGAAAGAGCTTGGACAGCCTCAATAAACATGCTACCTGGAGATCATGAACCCAAAATTACTGAAGACCATGATCATGAGTTTTTTTTCCAAGTCGCACTGTTTGGCTTCTGGCAACCTCTTAGGTCTATCCAGAAAAAGGATGAATAGCTTAATTGGCACAAGAGTAAGCCTGGTTGAAGGACCTCTTGAAGGGACTCAGTGCTATGATCGGTAAGCAGTATAAATACCTTCTGAATATGATGCAGATGGCAGATACTTAATTGATGTATTGCAGAGGGTGAAAATAATGTAATCAGTGTGTTGAAATAAATGCTATGGATATTATCAGAACATATGGCTGGGAAAGGCGAGCTCCAATTTGTTGTTGTTAAACATGTTTTTGCCGCTGAATATGAAAACCTCATGAGCTCATGGAAACCATGGTGCATCTCTGAAGCTCAGCGAGTGTACCCAAAAAAGAAGCTATCAACGGGCCCTAACAAAATACATGCATCACTGGGAAAGTAGTGAATTGGATCACTGCATTTTCTACAGAAGCAAACAAGTAACTACACATGCACCACTTAATTATAGGACATATGTTTTCTTTTTGGGTTTCGATACAGACACAAATAACACACAAATATAGAGGATAGCTTTAGTTGTATTTTAATAACTCTTGTCACCACAAATACACACACACACACATGATTAGTGATGGGTTAAAATAGTCCTTTCTAATGAATAGCTTTTATGTGATGTTATGTTATGTTGATTTGTATAGCGCACTAATCACTCAAAAGGGCATCCAAATGCTTGGACAAGGTTTGTAGGTGGGTTCTCCTAATGTGCTTCTATGAAGAGCCAGGACGTTAGCATCTTGCGGAACTCAAGAAGTGAGAAGGAGGCTCTGCTGTGCTGAGGGAGGTCGTTCCATGTCTTGGGTGAGATGTAGGAGACAGAGCGACCTCCAGTTTTGCTTTTGTGGATGCCGGGAGTGTGTGTAAGTGATAGTGAGGCAGAGCGTGAGTGTCTGGTGGGTTGGTGGAAGTGTATTGGGCTGTTCAGGTATTCCGGGCCTGTGCTGTGTAGAGCTTTGTATGTGTGTGTGAGAAGTTTAAATTGGCTGAGCTGGTGAATGGGAAGACAGTGAAGCTGCCTGAAGTGTGGTGTGATGTGGGTGAGGAAAGGGAGGTCGAGTACGAGTCTTGCAGGTGTGTTCTGAATAGTGTGGAGTTTGTATAGGAATTGTTTGGAGATTCTGGCATAGATGCTGTTGCCGTAGTCCAGCCTGCTGATGATGAGTGCTTGTGTGACGGTCCATCTTGTGTTCTAAGGCAACCATTTTAAGATCTTTCGTAGCATGCGTAGGATAGGCTTTTTTATTGTTGAGAGCCCTACACACAGGTCTGTGGTCTGCTCCATCCTAACAGTGACCCCTAGTGACACGGTAAGAGCCCAGTGTTTTACACCCCCTTAAAACTGTAAAATACGAATACCTGTAAATCCTAGGATGCAAGTGGTGTTGACTATCAATGCTGGCATCAGACTATTAATCGACATGGAGCCACTTGGAAGCTGCACTTTTAAACCATTGATCTCCATACCGAATATTGTTGGATTTATTTTACTTTTCTCTAAGAATGTGATATATTAAAGGAAGGGGAGACTAATAAGCAGTCTCCACCTCTGGGAGAGGGGCATACTGGTCCAGCAGAAACTGTCATTTGAAATGCATTTACATGGTAAGGTTACACACTCAGTATGAGGGTTCGATGACGAATCATCAGAAAACATTCTGTAACTAATACCTTCTTCAGGATTCATATCTTGTTAACGATCTGCTGACCTCTAATTCCATTGACCATAAATGTCGGCAAAGCCAATATATCTGACTTATGGCAGGAAGTACAAACAAGACTTCTTGGCTGTGCAAATGATTGGGTTTTTTTTGTCACCAATTTGCAAAATGGCTTGGCTGCTAAGGATTATGGTTGGCAAGTCAACACACATAGGATGGTACATACCAATCTTCCAATTTTTTTGTCATTCAATGCAATAAGGAGTGACCTGGACGTGGACAACATGGTGGCAAGTCTCTCCGCTCTGATGTTCTCCTATGCACAACCCCAAAACAACTGTCTTCCCTCTACTTCTCAATGCACTTTTCCCTGGTCCAATCACCCTTCTTTATCTTTCTGGAGTTGCTTCTTCTCGCTCCTTCTCTCTAGGTTTATTATCTATCTTGTTCTCTATCACTGCCTATTACATGCACATTTTGTTTCTCCCCATTCCTCCTTCTCTTCTGTTCTTCAAAATTCTTCTCTCTACCCTGCGCTCTCTCATCTATGCCCTATGGGACAGACCAAACTGAGCTTTATTTATTTGTTTGGCTGGCATTCTTTAGATTATTTATGTAAATGACACAACAAGCACCGTCTTGTCCCCGCCCTGGTGCCCGAAATCCTGTCAGCTGAGCACTGACGTGCACACATTCAATATTTGTACAGGTTTCTTTCAGATCAACTGCTTGCTTCTGTTATACAGAAGTGGACAATCTGAGGCACTCTGCACTTTCTAACTATATTACAAGTTAGCAAAGGGTTAGGAACAAGGCTGAAGGTCGAATTGCTTTGTAAGATCATAGCACTCTGAGGTGAATTCCAAAACTCTTTTTTAATTTTTTCGCAGAGGATATTTAATTTGTCTTAACAAATGGTTACACCATTCTCCAAAAACCTTCTACCTTTATTCCTTTCTCATTAATGAACATGCATCATGTTGATGAACAGGACTGCTCATATGGAGAATACACTTGGAATGTGTAGCGTTAAATTAAACTCACCATTCTGTTGTAAAAACATATTCTATACTGTTGAACATAATCCCTTTTCAAAAACACCTTTGGTTTGTACAGTATTTTATCATGCAGGGTGATCTAGATTTGTTGTAATTAAATATAGCCTTTAGAAAATAAACATTTGTAATATGCGATGTAATATATATTTAGTAGTATATTACATCATGTTCTAGTTCTAAATTTGTATTTTAGTTATTGTGCTCAGTTATTCATATTGTAGTCTGTTGTTTATTTCTGTATTTGTATGTTAGAATCTTATTACATCAGCTGCTGTACATGTTCTAGAGTGTGTAAGGAGGTGCAGCTAGAGATTAAGGCCCTCATTACAACCCTGGTGGTCGGTGATAAAGCAGCGGTAATACCGCCATCAGTCCGCCAGTAAAAAAAATGGGATCAGGACCATGGCGGTAACAGCCAACACAGATAGCCACTTTAACACTCCGACCGACACGGCAGTAGTAACAAACACCACGGCGGTAACTGCCAACAGACAGGCGGAAGACAAACTACCGCCCACACTATTACAAGACGCCGACCCGCCAGCTTTTCCAGGGTGGTACCAACGCCATCAAAAGCACGGCGGAAACAGTCTTTGGAAGGGAAACCACTCACCTTTCGACACCCAACGAGGAACCAGGAGGCCATGGAGCCCGAGTTACAGGTCCTGTCCATGTTGGTTGACCTCCTCATCTACCGGGAACATCAAAGACTGCGGCGACGACCACGGTGGGTACTGCACCTACTACACAGGGGAGGGGGGAGGAAAAAGAGAGTGACACACACATGCAACACGCAACACCCCCACCCCCACCCCCCACCCACAACAACATACACACACACATATCCAATAACATCATAGAAACACCCCATCACCCCCTGGAAGAACGCAGGGACCAAATGAAATGATTTGAACGAGTGTAATAATCGAACAATCAGGTAGCCCAAGATAACTTTAAATCATCAGTATATACAAATATTTACAGCAAGTACACAAGTCCGTATACTGTCCCATTAAATGTCCGTGGACCAGTGGTCCCGAAAAGCATGGGCGAAGCCCACACATCACACCTGCCTCAAAACAGAGAGAACACTGCAGGGGCATCAGGTCGAAAAAAACACAGACACCTCAGGGGGAGGGGTGGGGGGGCACCTCAGCCGGATGATGGGACGACGCCACTGCTCCTCGAGGGGGCTCCATGCCCACTGCTTGGTCCTGGAGAGTGCAAAGCCACAGTCTCTCAAGTGGGTGGTTTGCCCACTGCTTGGTCCTGGGGAGTGGAAAGCCACAGTCTCTCAAGTGGGTTTACTGCCCACTGCTTGGCCCTGGGGAGTGCAAAGCCACAGTCTCTCAAGTAGGTAGTTTTCCCACTGCTTGGTCCTGGGGAGTGCAAAGCCACAGTCTCTCAAGTGGGTTCACTGCCCACTGCTTGGTCCTTGGGAGTGCAAAGCCACAGTCTCTCAAGTCTCTCAAGTGGGTTCACTGCCCACTGCTTGCTCCTGGGGAGTGCAAAGCCACAGTCTCTCTAGTGGATGCTGTTCTCCACTGGTTCTGGAGGGGGCTTTGTGTCCAGAGTGCTTCATCCTGCCAAGGATAGGGTGAGTGGATGCTGTTCTCCACTAGTCCTGGAGGGGGCTTTGTGCCCAGAGTGCTTCATCCTGCCAAGGATAGGGTGAGTGGATGCTGTTCTCCACTGGTTCTGGAGGGGGCTTTGTGCCCAGAGTGCTTCATCCTGCCAAGGACTGGGTGAGTGGATGCTGTTCTCCACTGGTTCTGGAGAGGGCTTTGTGCCCAGAGTGCTTCATCCTGCCAAGGACTGGGTAAGTGGATGCTGTTCTCCACTGGTTCTGGAGGGGACATGGTGCCCAGTGATGCTCACATGGGAGTCTGAGCCATGAGATTTACCGTTAAGATGGTAGCATGATACTCCATAGAGGCAGAGCCACACTCCTTACGACGACTAAGGCTCCAAACTGCTGGTAGTGCCAGTGCTGGTGGTGGTGCCTCATGTAGTCTGTGCAGGGTCCAGGACGTCTCCTGCAGCCTCAGACGCCTGCCCACTGGGGATGCTGCTGATGTCCGCTGTAGCGGCACTGGCTGGGCTCGTTGCGGGGCAGGTGGTGGTGGCAGCGGCGGTGTCTGCGGCGGAGTTGCTGCCGGTGGTGCAGGTGTCTGCACTTGTGGAGGGAGACACCAGGTCGTTTCCTGCAGCCTCGGAAGGCTGTCCACTGGGGATGATGCTGGTGACTGTAGTAGAGGCAGCAGCCGTGCAGGTGGCAGTGCAGATGGCGGTGCAGGTGGTGGTGCAGGTGGCGGTGCAGGTGGCAGGCGTTGAGGCGGTGCCCACTGCGTGCAGGTTGCTGGGCTGTCTTGCAAAAGGGGTGACGCCAGTCCCTCACCCGGAGGCTCCGTGCCCTGAGCTGACTTCTCTTTGGCCTTGTGTCCCTTCCTCACCTTGGAAGTCGCTGCTGGGACCTTAGCACTGTCCTCTTTGGTTCTGGAAGAGGCCTTGCTGGGTGGTTGGTGCGGCTTTTCTCTTCCGCATGCTGGCCCCTTCTTTACCTTGACAGGTGGCGGATTAGGGTGGTCCTTGGCTTGACTAGGTGGCACACTGGCAGCCCTGATGGGTGCCCCCTTCGATGTTCCCGGACTTGCAGGGACCACACTGGACGAGGATTTGGTGGCTGAGGTGCTGGTCTGCGCTCGAGACAACCTTGGCCCTTAGTGAAGGTTGTTGGGGGAGGTGTAGGGAAGAGGTCAATGCTATCCAAGAAATGATTCTTAGACACACTGGGACGGGAAGATGGAGGGGGTTTGGGAGTGGAGGAAGAGGTAGTGGTTGTAGGAGGTGTACGTCTGCTGAGTTTGGGTGAAGGTGCATGGGTTGGAGGCTGTTGTGAGGTGGATGGCTGTTGAGTGGGTGTGTGCCGGTGTTTCTGTACTTTGGGAGGAGGGCTCACAGACACACTGGGACAGGACACAGGGGACGTGTGCATGGTAGTGGGGGTGGTGATTGCACGTGAGCGGTGTGTGGTGATGGGCGTGCTGGTGATGGAGGTAGTGGCTGAGGATGCAGTGCATGCAGGTGTGAGTGGAGACTGAGAGGGAGGTGGAGGGCGTGGAGGAGGGGGACACAGTGGAGGAAGTGGATATTGGTGTGTCTGCATGGGTATGATGCTTGTGTGAGTGCTGTGGGATGTGTGGTGCTTATGTTTGCCTGAGCCACTTTTGTGTGTTGATGTTTGTGCATGCTGGTCTGATGGTGTGCTTGGGATAGGCTGAGGTAGAGGGGATTGGGTCTGGGTAGTGGAGGTAGGAGGGGGATGGCTGGACACAGGGACAATGGCTGCCATCAGTGCTGATGCCAGAGCCTGAAATGCTCTCTGTTGGGCCGCCACGCCAGAATGAATGCCCTCCAGGTATGCATTTGTTTGCTGCAATTGCCTCTCAACACCCTGTGTGGCATTCAAAATGGTTGACTGCCCAACAGTGAGTGATCTCTGGAGGTCAATAGCCTCCTCACAGAGGGCAGCAGGTCTGACTGGGGCAGGGTTTGGGGCGAAGGAGATGCCAATCCCTCCTGGGTGAGCGGGCACAGGAAACACCCTGAGGGGCTGCTGGGAGGGCGGTGCTGGTATGGGGGGGTGGCGGCTGTACCTGTTGTTGCGAGGGCATAGATGTGCCTGCCACCGCAAGGGAGCTCCTATCAGAGGAGGAGTCGCTGTCGCTGGTGTCCCCTCCTATCCCTGTTGTGGAGCTCCCCTCACCGTCCGTCCCACGCCGTACATTCACCCTCCTGGGCCATGTGGGATGCAGTTCCCTCCTGCTCCGGTGCCACTCCTCCTCTGCCAAATTATGCTAATGCACACAAGGACAGGGTGACAAAACACAAAGGGCGGGAAAGACAGAGGACACACATGGTCAATGTCAGCAACACCACTACCGATGGTGGACACAACACACAGGGAGCAGGCCTATGTACTAGCCCATGCACTAACAGTCCTCAGGAATATCACCTGCCCATGGGTGACAATGCCTAACCCATATTTGCTGCACACCTGGAACCCACAGGAGCCTGACTAGTTGCAGATGGCCACTACCACTTTTGGGGTTGGAGTGCCACAGAGCCTGCCTAACAAGGGACCTACCCTAGCAAGTTCACCCTGGCCTACGGGAACCCACAGCCCACATCCCCCACCCAGACACCTCGTAAAGCGTGCAGAGTCAGTTGAATGAGACTGTACTCACCCCCTTGTGGCTGCTGTGATGTCCTCAAGCGCCCATACAACTCCAGATATGCCACCGTCAGGATCCGGAACATCAGGGGGGTCATGGTGTGATGGGCACCCCTTCCACGTTGGGAGGCCATCCCCAGCTGGGCCTCCGCCATCTTCTTGCACCAGCGGCTCAGTTCCTCCCATCTCTTGCGGCAGTGGGTGCTCCGTCTGTGATAGACCCCCAGGGTCCACACTTCCTTGGCGATGGCACACTAGATACCCTTCTTCTGGTGGGCGCTGACCTAGAGGAAAGGTAAAGTAAGATTGGAACTTACTCCCCCTTCAGGTTCTTCTTACTCATTGACAACCACTTCCCACCCATGCCCTGAAACATATACACTGACCATCCTCACATGCAGGCCACAACCCCCCGACCACATGTATCTCCCATCCAGAACACTCCATACATTCATGTCCCATTCCATCATGCTCACAGTGTACTCACCTTTTTGTCTGGAGGACCGTAGAGTAGCGTGTACTGGGAGAGGACCCCATCCACCAGTTTGTCCAACTCCTCCGCGGTGAAGGCAGGGGCCCTTTCCCCAGACACTCGAGCCATTGTCGCTTCCAGACTCAGGTCACAGCAGCACTTGCAGTGTAGGTCCTCTCCTGATGAAGGTCAGGTATCAAGTGAGTGAACAGATAGAAAATGGCGGTCACGTCCGCAGCGGTGCGCACCGTCACCACCGGCGTACATCGTCATTGGCTCCTGGAACCCGTTGGGACCAATGATAACCAATGCTGAATTGTGTGCCGGTCTTCGACCACCTACCGCGACGCTGCACAAGGCCAGTGCAGTTACCTCATTTCCTCTTGTCCCTCCTTACAGGTCAGGCAGCTGCCATTTCAGGGGGGCACATGCAGGGCACCTAACTGCGTCACAGCACATTTAAGCAGGAATACAGACAGACAGCGCCACACGCCGATTAAATCACATTAGTGCAAAACACCCTTGTGCAACCTATGTGATATATGACCCTCTGCTCACCATTCTCCTCCATAGGGCACATCCCCTGGGGCACATGATGAGATGGCGTCATCCTCCAGTCTACAGACCCCTGGTGGACCTGTCGACAAAGGAAGGCAGACACATCATTATCACCTACAGACTTGATTGTGCCACAGTCGAAGAACTGTGTGCCCAATTGGAGCCTGACCTGATATCAGCTATCCAGCATCCCACAGGTATTCCCCCTCTAGTGCAGATCCTATCAGTGCTCCATATCCTGGCCAGTGGTTCCTTTCAAACAACAGTGGCCATGGCATCAGGGATGTCACAGCCAATGTTCTCTAATGTGTTGTCCAGAGTGTTGTCTGCCCTGCTGAAACACATGCGCAGCTACATCATTTTCCCCCAAGGTGGAGGATTTGTCCACAGTGAAATGTGACTTCTATGCCCTGGGACATATCCCCAACGTCATTGGTGCCATTGATGGTACACTTGTGGCATTTGTCCCCCCCACAGGAATTAACAGGTATACAGAAATCGAGAAAGCTACCATTCAATGAATGTGCAGATGGTGTGTTTGGCAGATCAGTACATCTCTCATGTGAATGCCAAGTATCCTGGCTCTGTGCATGATGCTTACATTTTGAGGAATAGCAGCATCCCTTATGCAATGGGCCAACTCCAGAGGCTCCGTGTGTGGCTAATAGGTGAGCCCAAGGTCCCCACACAGTATGAATAGGTGTCTGGTCATGTGAGAATCCCTAAGGGCTGGTGAATGTCCAACAGATATCCCTCGATATTTGCAGGTGACTCTGGTTACCCCAACCTGTCATGGCTACTGACCCCAGTGAGGAATCCTAGGACAAGGGCAGAAGAACGCTACAATGAGGCACATGGGCAAACTAGGAGGATAATAGAGCAGACTTCTGGCCTCCTGAAGGCCAGATTCCGGTGCCTCCATCTAACAGGTGGCTCCCTATACTACTCACCGAAGAAGGTGTACCAGGTGATCGTGGCATGCTGTATGTGGCACAACCTGGCTTTGCGACGCCAGGTGCCTTTTCTGCAGGAGGATGGGCCTGATGTTGGTCTTGTGGCAGCTGTGGAGCCTGTGGACAGTGAAGAAGAGGAGGCAGAAGAAGAAGATATTGACAAAAAAAACAACATCATCATGCAATACTTCCAGTGAGACACAGGTAAGAGACTGTCACTGCTCCTCTCATGTCATACTACTGTAGGACCTGTAAGTCTGCCTTTTTCCCTCTGTGTATGGACCCTGACAGTTCACTTTGCCTTTACTTTTCACAGTTCTGGGTACCACATTCTGCCTTCTGCTATGTTCACTGCTGCCCAACAACTGTCATACTTTGGTATGTGCAAATGAAAATTCACATTGATAATTGTCAGAGAGGTTGTAATAACACATTTGTGGAAGTACAGACTGACTCCAGATTGTTTTGTGATTCAAGGGTGTTTATTTCAGTGCTAATAAGTGGAGGGGGATGTGCAAGGGCTGGGGTGATGGTGGAGGAATATCAATGGTAGAGTCCAGTCTCTTTGTATCACAGGTGCATTGTCCAAGGGGGCATAGGAAGTGGAGCAATGGCAGTTCAAGGTGGCCAGGGTGACATAGTGGGACAGAAGGGTGACAATCAGGAGAGCCTTATTTCCTGGCGGGGGTCTTGGCAATGCTCTCTGTCTTGTGTCAGAATCGCAGGGACCGTTTGCGGGGTGGTTCTCCTTCTGCAGGGGGTGGAGTGCTGGTGGCCTGTTGGTCGTGAGGTGGGACCTCCTGTCCACTAGCGCCGGTGGATGTGGAGGGCTGCTCATCGTTCGGGCTAGTGTCAGGGGCCCGTTGGTGTGCCACTGTCTCCCTCATGGTGTTGGCCATGTCTGCCAGCACCCCTGCTATGGTGACCCGGGTGGTGTTAATGGACTTCAAGTCCTCCCTGATCCCCAGGTACTGTTCCTACTGCAGCCGCTGGGTCTCCTGAAACTTGGCCAGTGCCGTGCCTATGGTCTCCTGGGATGGTGGTATACTCCCATGATGTTTGAGATTCCCTCATGGAGAGTGGGTTCCCTGGGCCTGTCCTCCCCCTGTCGCACAGCAGTCCTCCCAGCTTCCCTGTTGTCCTGTGCCTCTGTCCCCTGAACTGTGTGCCCACTGTCACTGACCTCAGGTCCCTGTTCATCCTGGGTTAGTGGGGTTGCCTGGGGTCCCTGTAGTGGTGGACCAACTGCTGATTGACGTGTCCTGTGGACAGTGGCATGGGCCCACTGGGTGGGTGCTGTGGTGGTGTTTCCTGAGGGGGGAGGTTCAGTGGTGGTTTGGGAGTGTGGCAGGGTAACTGACTGTCCAGAGGTCCCTGATGGGCCGGGCTGGTCATCTTGATCCAGGCGTGCAGAGCTGCTGTCATCACTGTGGGCCTCTTCTGGGGGAGACTGGATGTTGGTGGCACCTCCTCCCCGGTGACTTTAAGTGGGGGTCCTGTGGGGATGTAAATGCAGTGTTATTGTATTTGCATGTGCAATCTTGTGCATGGGTGTGTTTCCCTGTATGGTTCTGATTGCCCTGTCAGCTTTGCCTTGTGTGAGTTGTGATTTTGTGGGCTAGGTCATTGTCTCTAATGTGCATGGTGTCCATGTGATGGGTGTCCATGCAGGTCTGTGATGGGGTGTCCATGGATTGGTGTTGCATGCAGGGCTTGGTTTTGGGATGGGTGGATTGTGATAGTGGGGTATATGTGAGGTGGTTGAGTGATGGGGGTGAGGGTAGGGGTAGGAGTGTGTGAAGGCATGCAGGTAGGGTGGGGAATAAAGTGATAAAGATTTGACTTACCAGAGGTCAGTCCTCCTGCTACTCCTGCAAGGCCTTCAGGATGCATGATCGCCAAGACTTGCTCCTCCCATGTTGTTAGTTGTTGGGGAGGAGGTGGGGATCCACCGCCAGTCCTTTGTGCGGCTACCTGGTGTCTGGATACCATGGAACGCACCACCTCTTCCTGATATCATCTTGTGTTCTTGGGTGCTGTCCCACTGCATTGACCCTGTCGACAATTCTCCGCCATAGCTCCATCTTCCTTGCTATGGATGTCTGCTGCACCTGTGATCCGAATAGCTGTGGCTCTACCCGGATGATTTCCTCCACCATGACCCTGAGCTCCTCCTTAGAAAACCTGGAGTGTTTTTGAGGTGACATGATGTGGTGTGGGTGATGTGTGAGGTGATGTTTGTTGTGATGTGTGCTGTGATGTGTTGGGGTGTGTTCTTTGAAGTGCGTGGATGGTGTCTGAGTGATGGTGTTGTGTGCCTCTGGATGCTGGTGTTGACTTAGCTATTCTCTCTCTCTGCTTCTTCCAAAATTTTAGTTGTAAGGGGTTGTGGGAAATGTAGATGTGTGTTTTATAGTGTTGTGGGTGTATGGGTGTGGTGTGTGTATGTGTGTCAAGTGTGTGTATTTTGAAATGTCCAATGTGGTTGTGTTTAGTACATGTGCGTGTATTTTGAGTGCGGCGGTGTGTACCGCCAACGGTTTACCGCAGTTGAAAGCCCGCCCCGTTGATTCGTGGGTCGTGATACTGTGGGCGCATTCCTGTTGGCGTAACGGTGTGGGTTTTGCTATCGCCAGTTTATCACTGACCTTTGGTGTGGTGGACTTGTGTGGGTGTCTGTATTGTGGCAAATTTCTAGATGTGGGCCATAATACCTGTAGCGGATTCCCGCCACGGTATGTTGGCGGCCGTCACCACAGCGGTCAGCGGCCTTTAACGCCAGGGTTGTAATGAGGCCTAACTCTGGACCTGAACAGACGCTGATTATGTTGTGGATCTTTGGAATAAAGGCTTTACCTAAACTATCAACATTGTGAGAAGATTATTATTTTGGAGTATTTATTAGGACTGAGACCCTAATGGTCTCACTACATTCTATGGTACCAGGAGTGGTGGTTAATTTTACAGTGTGATAAGGTGCGTGGATCCACCGAACAGTACAGGAGCCTGTTCGGTAATTTACAGATTGGAAGAAACAAGAGGAAGTAAATCCGAATACACGAAGTTCAAGGTGTCTTTGTTTTAGTACCTTTGCTGTATGTGGTGATTGCGAAGGCCATTGTCTGTTGCCTGGATACCACATTGAGGCAAGACGCGAGACGGATCTTGTTGCTGCAGCTCGCCCTCACCCCATCCGTTGGCTGTGACGTGCCTACTAGTGAGGTGGATCGTTGCTTGGATACCACGTTAAGGCAAGGTGCGAGCCAGATCTTGCTACCGCAGTTCGTTCTCACCCCATCGGTTGGCTGTAACGTACCTGCTAAGAAATGCTGTGTCACATTGTTGGTGCAGCTTGTTCTCATTTCGTGACGTGTTTGAGGAGAGACGATGTTTCACTCTAACCGGTTGCCTGGATATCACGTTGAGGGAGCGTGAGAGAAGTATAATTGGGGCAGCTTGGTTCATTGTGACTCATATGCTGAGAAATGCCACGACGTATATGCTGAGAGACGCTGAGTCTATCCAGTGAGGTGTGTGATGTTGTGCACATTTTGAATCATCAGGTCAAGAAAGGAAAAATATATATATTCAATTGAAGCACAACTACATACTTTTGTTGACAGTGCTGCCTCTCGGTCCAGTTTTCAGAACAGGGTATTACAGCGTTCCGCTTCGAGGTGAGTAGCCGTGGACAAATCTTTACTGTAAGAAGTTCTTTGACCAAGTACATGAATGTCGTATGCTGTGATGTCAGCACTACTTGGTCTTTGACTCTTTTTTAACGTTTCTTGTATTCCTTTATTACACTAGAAGGCAGTGCTTGCAATTACAATTTCAGTGTAATACAATTTCAAACTAACAACTTTACTTTTCAGATAAGTGAGAATTGAATTCATAACCAATAGTATATTAATGATTACAAACATATAGGTGACTGAGCATTTGCAAATTTTAAGAAACGTATGGCCTCATGTCAGACAGTGGTTCAACCCTCCACCTTTTCTTCAAAAGACAGGTAAGCCAGAGATAAAGTGGAGTGAATGGCTAAGAAATTCTGAAGATTATCTCACAGCTATTGATGCTTATGAATTTGCCCCAGCCAGAAAATTGGCACTTCTTTTCAATCACTTGGGTATTGCAGGACTACCAGTGTTTGATAATTTACCTCCCATTTCACCACCTTTAGATGATGTTGTTTGGAATGTCTATGTAGGGGGAAAAGATAAAAAAACAGTACTCAGATGAACCGAATGTGGTGTTGGAGAGATTTAATTTTGCAATGTGCAAACAGTTGGTTGATGAGTCGGTTGAAGAGTACACAGCTACTCTGCGTGGGTCAGCTGCGAAATGTGATTTTGGAGTCAATGTTGATGTGTATAGGGATCAATTTTGTTTCATTGCTGCTCAAGGACAATACAGGAGCGTCTTTTAGCTTGTAGCAATCCTTCTTTGGAAGAACCTGTTGACTTAGCGAAGGCCATTGAAAGATCCAGTGTTACTTCAAAAGAAGTGTGCAGTCAAAATGGGCATCCTATAGTTAGTCATGTTATGGATGATTCTAATGTGTGTTCTGTTGCAGACAAGTCTTTCAAACAAAGGAAGGGGCAGCCACAAATTACAAGGTCTTGTTATCGATGTGGTTCTCGTAATCACTTTGGAAACAACACTTAGGGGGTCATTATCACCCAGGCGGCGAGTGAGAATGTGGCGGTAGTACTGCCAACAGGCTGGCAGTACATACCACCATATTATGAGAATGGCGGGTTGGCTGCAGCCAACCCGCCACTTCTCCACTCATACTGCCATGGCGGTATCAGCCGCCGGGCCGCAAATGTCAATCACCAACCCTGCGCCTGGCATAGTACCGCTGGCGGCATTATGAGCCTGCCTACCACCATGGTTTTCGTGGTGTTAGCAATGCCACAAAAACCATGGCGGTAGGCCCTACCTGTGAAAGGGAATTCCTCCCCTGTCACCGGTAGGTGGCTCCCCCACTCCTCCAACACACACCTGATACCTCCCCTCCATCCAAACTCCTCCTCCCTCTCCGATCCTCACACACCCCCACCCCCTCTGATCCTCACACACATGCCCCCAACCCCTCTGATCCTGACACTCCTCCCCACCCCATACACACACACACACCCGCAGACACGCGCCATGCATACACCCAATCACTCACAATGGCATACAAGCATTCATACACACACTGGCATACATGCATTCATACACACACTGGCATACATGCTTTCATACATACACTGGCATACACGCATACTTCCAGACATACTCACACACATTCTCACAACGATCACACTGACATGCAGACACACACTCACTTCACCATTCTTACAAGCATTCACTCACACGCATACAACCATGCAAACAACACAACACACACAGACGCATACGCACACACTCACACATTCATGCACACTCTCAGACATGCACACACAACACTCCCCGCCCTCCCACCCCCCCTCGCCTGTCGAAGACCGACTTACCTAGGTCGAGGAGATCTTCCGTCAGGGAACGGGAAGGGGCGCTGCTAACACTGGCAGTGCCCCGCCAAAAGAACATCGCCAGGCCATATCACAGGTCTTGATATGGCTGGTGGCGTTCAACTGGTGTGGCAGTCCTGGTGGTAGCAGCGCCAGCTTACCACTGTCCACCAGTATGATCACTGCCTGATTTCCGCCCTTCTTGTCCGGCAGCGATCATCATATGATGGACGGATGGTAGCCGCGGAGATGGTATTTTGGCAACCGTCACAATGGCGCTAGATGGTTTTTACCGCCATTGTTATAATGAAGGACTTTGTGTCCTGCTCTGGGAAAGAAATGTTTGAAATGTCATAAAGTAGGTCATTTTCAAACAGTGGAGCCAAATTGAAAATTAGTAATGTCTATACGCAGGATATTAACAATTTTTTTCAAGACCACATGAGCAATTTATCTAATGTTGTTCTAACAGTTGAACTGCCTAATATAAGTGATGGTAAAGTAGTCAGGCACATCAAGGGTCCCATGTGTGAAGCACTTATTGATACTCGGTTATGGCAGAGTTAGGGGCACCTGTGACGATGTTGGCAGACAGAACATACTTCAATCTATGGTCCACCACAAAAGTGTTAGAAAGTGCTGATAGCAGTCCTAAGTCATTTGATGATCAAGACATTGAGCTGATTGTTTTTTTTTGGCCATCTTAGAGATCTGAGGAAGGCATAAAGTCACAAAAGTAGACTTAACTGACAATGGAAGGGACATGGTTGGATGGAATGATTTAGCAAATCGAGGTATAGTACTACGCCGAGGACATGCCACTCCTATAATTTTAGGAGAGATGCCTAACTTCAAGGAAAAAGATTCCATTATGTCTGTAATGTGTACAACTTCAGTACCAGAATAAATTATATCTAAATTTCCAACTGTATTTATTGATAAGGTTGGGACGGTGAAGGGTTTTGAACATGGCATTAGACTTAAAAAAGGGGCCACTCCTATTATACACAAAGTCAGACCTGTATCTATATCTGTTAGACAACAGTTGAAGGATCTGCTTGTCAAATTGGTGATAAAAGGTATATTTGCACCTACTGACTCTTCAGAGTGGGTTTCACCGATTGCTATGATGAAAAAGAAAACTGGAGATCTCAGGCTGTGTTTTGACTTAAGATCCATCAAAAAAAATATATTAGTGGATTGTCATCCGCTTCCACATATTCAAGAATTGATAACCAGCGTAGGAAATTCAAAGTATTTTTCAACCATAGATTTTCATTCAGCGTACCATAAAATTCCGCTGATTGAGATTTCTCTGGAACTTACTACGTTTGTAACTCCTTATGGTGAATTTAAATATCTCAGATTGCCATTCGGGTTAGCTTCAGCAGCAAGCGTATTCCAGAAGATGAAGGATTCATTATTTGTGGAGATAAGCAATGTCTGTGCTTTTCAAGATGATATTCTTGTACATACTGAAAGCATTGAAGAACATACGCAAGCCCTTGATAAGGTGTTTTATATCTTGCAGGATCAAGGCATGACTATTAAGACTGGGAAATGCAAATTCAGGGTTGAAAAAGTGGAATACTTATGACATACTATCTCAGCTGAAAGCATGAAACCTAAGTTTTACAATTCAGAGGCAATTAAGAATGCTCCTTCTCCTCCAAATAAGGATGAATTACATTCCTTCTTAGGACTTTGCAAGCATTACGCAAGATTTGTTTACGGGTCTGCCTTAATGATTCAACCTCTTAGGTCCTTGCTTAAAAAAGGCAGTACATTTGTTGGAATAGTCAGGTAATTAATGCTTTTGAAAACATAAAACAAGTGGTATCATCTACTCCAGCATTGAAGTCATACGTACCTTCAGGAAAATTGTTCATAACAGTAGATGCAAGTCTCAAAGGTCCTGGGGCAGTTTTAGGTCAGTGGGTCAACGGACAGTAAAACACTGTTGCATTCCCTTCCAGAGCACTTACAGAAGCAGAGAGTAATTATAGTACTATTGAAAGAGAAGTGCTAGCCTGTGTTTTGGCAGTACAAAACTTCAGAACTTAAATATGGGGTACCAGCTGTGACATATATGCTGACCATAAATCAATAGTATTCCTATTAAGCGGCAATGGGTTTCGTAAAGGCATATGCCTCGTTTTGTGTGACTACTCTAGAAACTGCAGGTATATAATCTTGAGGAAAATTATGTGACTGGTGGAAAAAATGTTCGACCAGACTGTCTGTCATGTATGCCGTTGCCATATTCACCCAATAATTGTGCGGACCAAGACACTGAATGTGTGGTGGGAATGCTTGATATAGTTTCAGAATCTGAAGGTTTCTTTTCAGAGGATGACTGGAAATAGGCTATGTCCAAAGATGAAACTATGACACAAGTTCAACATTATATCAAGCATGGTTGGCCTTTAGCTAAAAAACACATTGGGGACATCGGAAACTATGGTCAAATAGCAATGGAATTGGCCTGTGAGAATAGAATTTGTATGAGGGGCTCTGTTTGTGTTCCACCGAGTGGCTTGAGGCATAGAATTATTAAAACTGCACATGAGGGTCACCCAGGAGTTTCAGCCACCTGTAAGAGGTTGAAAGAAAGGTATTGGTGGCCTAGTTTGGGCAAACACGTTTCCAATTTTATTGATCATTTTTCATACTGTACTGTGTCAGGCAAACACTGGAAAAGCAACAATAAACCCTTGTATACTGTTCCCCTCCCTGATATGGCCTGGGAAAAAATAGCTACGGACTTTTCTGGACCGTTCCATCTTTTACCAAGGGACATGAGATATTTAATCGTTGCCATAGACTTTATTTCCAAATGAATTTATTATTCATCTGTAGACCTTTCAAATACAGATTCTGTAACATTGTTTCTGGAAAACCTTTTCCTATCAGAAGGTGCACGATCAGCTATTGTTACAGACAACGGTGTGCACTTTGGGCCTGATTTATACTTGTTTAGCGCCTCATTTGCATCATTTTTTGATGCACAAACAGTGCAAAGTTACAAAATTCAATTATATTTTGTACGTTAGCGCAGCTTTTGCATAAAAAAATTACACAAATGCGGTGCTACAAAAGTGTAAATCAGGCCCTTTGTTTCCAAAAAAAAAATGGTAGTTTTTATGGAAAAGTTCAATATCAAACATTCACAGGTAGCTTTATGTAGTCCAGCATCCAATGGTTTGGTGAAGTGAGCCAACAGAATTTTGAAAGAAGGGATTCAAACTGCCTTAGCGGCTAATGTTAATATTCCTAATTTTCTTAAAGAGAAAATTTGGGCATACTCCACCACACCTCATTCCACAACAGGTATTTCTTCTTTTACACTTCTCAGAGGAAGGGAAGCCAAATCTAAACTGTTACCTTCTTGATTGGCTAACTCATTGATTGGCAAGTTCAGGACTTCCGATATGAATTGAGATAACTTACAACACAGAGTTTTAGAAAAACAATCGGTACATAAGTGTAAATATGATGTGAGAAATAAAGTTAAGGATACGGAAATTAATGTACATGATTAGGTATTGATCAAGAAACCTCAAATAATTTTTAAAGGGGAATCTAAGTTTTCTTTACCAGTGAAGATTGAAAGTTACCAAAGCTTCAGTGCTGCTAGAAGTCAAGGGATGGTGGAATAGGAATAGCATTGTACCAATTTCTGTTTCACAAGCTGAAATTTTTAGAAAAGTTTATACTGGCAGGGATGGAGATGCAAATTCCAACAGCATGTTGTCTAATGATGTTCCTGTAAGGAATTTGGGTCATAATGAACTGTGTCCATATGTGTTCATATTGTAGTCTGTTATTTATTTATGTATTTGTATGTTAGGATCTTATTACATCAGCTGCTGCACAGGTTCTAGAGTGTGTAAGGAGGAGCAGTTGGAGATTAACTCCGGACGCTGATGTTGTAGTGGAATAAAGACTTTACAGAGAAACAGAGACGCATATCCACCAATAAAAGGCAAACTGTAAGGGTGGCAAGCTTGATCTCTGCCTAAATATACTCTCAGGTCTCGTGGCACTCACCAGAATTCCCGGTAGTGCGCCTGGAAACGTGCGCCAGAAGCCGGTTTCGAGATGTACTACCAGGAATGTCATTTGACAGTTCCAACAGGCAACTTTTGCCACTATGCAGAGTTCTACATTTCGTTAGGATCCCCACAGGTAGAATTGAGCCTCCTCTCCGAAATGTTATTGTCTTGCCTAAATTTCCAACCATTTCCAGGTTGGAAAGGGGCCAGAGAGTAAGGCCCACACAGAAACCTTTATTGTATTTTTTGTACATATGCATGTATTGGTATTTATATATGGTGAACCTAGCTGTGCAGTAATGGAGAGCTGTACATTTGGTGCAGGATTTAGAGACAATCTAAGATCATGTACAGTAAGTGGGGCGTGCACAAATACATTTTACATTAATTTAGGCACAGGGAGATTAAGTGATGTGTCCACAATCACACAATCATTTGTACCTGGGTGTCCAGGTTCTAAAGGCGGCAGCTCGAAGTTCTACACCACATCTCCTCCCTTATCTCACCAAAAATCTCTTCCAATCCACTTTAAAAAACAGGTTTACAACTGAAAATTCCTTTGTGACTATATCTCAAAGTGTGTAAGATGTGTATTGTTTTATTGACTGTATGTTACCTGGATAGTCCTGGCAGACAAGTTTACTTCTCACAAGGGCACATGCAAAGGATACAGTTAATAAATATGGATTGTCACTGCTTCAACTACAGCAAACTCTACAACTGTAATCACAGATTATTTGTAGAGGCAAGATGAAGGCATCCTTCTTGAGTCAGAGAACGATGAATGAAGACCTTGGGGAGGCTTTCAAGAATTTTAGTGAATCATAAGAATTTGGGTTTGTTACTAAAACTAAGAAAATATCTCACATTCCAATAACCAGGAAAGACAAATTATTTGTGGGAGGGCTCTGGATAGAATAATGTGAAAACAGAGGATTGCATCATAGTGGACATCTGGATGCACCAATGAACCATATCTTATAGGCACAGGCTTAGTGCAAAAATGCCAGTTTTTGAGGTTTGGTTAACACATGTTTAGTGTTGTTAACTAGAAGAATCTAGTAAATTTGATCAGCATTGTCAAGTTATCTGAAGCTCTTGGATCTTATGATTGGTCAAATGAGGTCATGAGAACCGATCCAAAGTAGTGCTTTTCAGTACTACTTCCTATTACCACATCTATAGTGAACTCTTGATCAATAGTACTAGTACCATGCACAGTAGATATACTAATTTCAGTGGTTAAAACAATGCTAAAACTGAACCAATTAACTATTGTCTATTAGCAATGATAAATCTGCCACTCAATATTCTTGCTAAAACAGTATGAGAGCATAATGAGTTGGGCCAGTAAGCACGGGGTCATTCCTGTTACAGCAAGAGTATTTAGAAAGATGGTAGGGCTCATGCATATCACATCTGTTCTGACAGTAATAGAAGTCCTGCTCTTGAGGGATTTTCCTTATCTGCATTTTCTACTTCTTGGCTGATTTTGGCAAATTTACATCATGCTGTGGAACTTCTGGTGTGCTTCTATCAACCTTGTTGTTGGTATTATTTAGCAATTTATTACAGGAGACAGAGGCATTGATGGTTTAGTCACAGAGAAAGTTAAGTGTGCAAAAGAGGAGCAAAATCAATTCACAGTCATGTCTCTACTATTTTTTTTAATCATAGTGATATCATACAAGTCTTGTGACTTGGTTTATATTTCAGTGGACAGGTTACTCCTTCACAACGTTGACAGATAGCCCGTCTGCCAAAATATAAATCCCATTGGAAATCCCATAGGAAATAATGGGATTTATATTTCGGCAGACGGGCTATCCATTGCGATGGAGTAACCTGTCCACTGAATTCTAAATCAGGCTTTCTAAGTGTAGCTTAAATCCCCCTCAACTTCTTTCTGAGGCTGGATGCAATGGAAGGGTACATGACTGAGCTTGAGGATGGTGTCCCAGGACTCCTGTGCAAGAGAAAGGGCAAAATTCCAGAGAAGACTGTTGGGCAGGAATACTGAGTGTATGGAATCCTATGTCTCTCTGACGAGAATCCAAGATGGCACCAGGAGTGCCACTACAAATCTTTCTAGCACTCCTTGAACTACCTATACTACAGTGAGGGTGCTTTGGTGATCCATGCCTGAACAATTCAGAACCAGAGGCACGTGGTTTGCTCCTGTAAATATGGCAGTGTGGTGATAGGAAGTGCATAACCAGCATGAGGTCAGAGAAAAAAATTATTGACTGATCCTTGTCAATCAACGCATATGAGCACTGACGGATAGAATAATGCTGTTCGGGTGACCTCAGCATTACTGTTGTGACTGCAGTGAAATGGACTATGAATGTGAACAATGAAAGAGCTTGGACAGCCTCAATAAGCATGCTAAATGGAGAACATAAATCCAAAATTACTAAAGACCATGATCATGAGTTTTATTTCCAACATGCACTGTTTGGCTCCTGGCAAGTTCTTAGGTCTCTCCAGAAAAAAGATGAACTTCGAATAGCTTAAATGGCCCGAGTAAACCTTGTTGAGAGATCTCTTGAAGTGACTGAGTGTTATGATCTGTAAGCTGTTTAAATACCTTCTGAATCTCATGCGGACGGCAGAGACTTAAGTCATGGACTACAGAGGGCGAAAATAATTTCATCAGTATGCTGAACTAAACGCCATGAATATTATCAGAACATATGTCTGGGACAGCAGAGCTCCAATTTTTTGTTACTATTCATGTTTTACAGCTGAATATGAAGACCTCATGAGTTCATGGAAACCATGATGCATCTTTGAAGCTCAGCGTGTGTACCCAAAAAAGCTATCAAAGCGGCCCTAAAAAAATACTTGCATCACTGGGAAAGTAGTAAATTGGATCACTGCATTTTCTACAGAAGCAAACAAGTCGCTGCACATGCAGCACTTAATTATAGGTCAAATATTTTCTTTTTAGGTTTTGATACAGACACAAATATTACACAAATATTGAGGGATAGCTTTTGTTGTATTTCAATACCTCATGTCACAACACACACCCACACACACACACATACAATTAGTGATGGGTTAAAATAGTCCTTTTTAATTACTAGCTTTTATGTGATGTTTTGTTGATTTGTGTAGTGCACTAATCTCTCGAGAGGGTATCTAGGCGCTGGGACAAGATGTGTAGGTGTGTTCTCCTACTGTGCTTATATGAAGAGCCAGGTCTTTAGCGTCTTGCAGAACTCAAGAAGTAAGAAGCAGGCTCTGCTGTATTGAGGGAGGTCATTCAATGTCCCGTGTGCGATGTAGGAAAATGAGCGACCTCCAGGTTTTGCTTTTGTGGATGCCGGGAGTGTGTGTAAGTGAAAGTGAGGCAGAGCGTGAGTGTCTGGTGGGTTGGTGGAAGTGTATGCGGCTGTTCAGGCATTCTAGGCCTGTAAAGTGTAGGACTTTGTATATGTGCGTGAGAAGTTTGAATTCGCCGAGCTTGTGAATGTGAAGCCAGTAAAGCTTCCTGAAGTGTGGTCTGATGTGAGTGAGGTGAGGGAGGCAAGGAAGGTAGAATATGAGTCTTCTGGGTGGGCTCTGAATAGTCTGGAGTCTGTGTATGAATTGTTTGGAGATTCTGGCATAGAGATTGTTGCTGTAGTTCAGCCTGCTGGTGATGAGTGCTTGTGTGACTGTCTGTCTGATGTTCTGAGACAAACATTTGGAGATCTTTCACAGCATGCGTAGGACAGACGGGCTTTTTTATTGGTGAAAGCCCTACCCACCGTTCTGTGGTCTGCTACATACTGACAGTGACCCATAGTGGCAGTAAGAGCCTAGTGTCTTATACCGCTCCCATAGCCTGTAAAATACAAATATCTATAAATCCCATGATGCAACTGGTGTTGACTATAAATGCTGGCATCCGACTACAAATCAACATGGAACCACATGGAAGCTGCAGTCTTAAACCATTGATCTCCTTACCGAATATTGTTGGATTTATTTTACTTTTCACTAACAATTGGATATATTAAAGAAAGGACAGCCTAATAAGCAGTCTCCTCTTCTGGGAGAGGTGCATACTGGTCCAGCATAAACTGTCTTTTGAAATGCGTTAACGTGGTGTGAGGTCACACCCTCAGTATCATGGCTCGATGACAAATTGTCAGAAAACAATTCTGTAAGTAATTCTTTCTTCACGATTCATATCTTGTTAAAGATCTTCTGGCCTCTAATTCCATTGGCCATAAATGTCGGCAAAGCCAATAGATCTGACTTATGGCAGGAAATACAAGGAAGACTTCTCGGCTTTGCAAATGATTGTTTTTTTGTCACTGATTTGCACAATGGTTGGGTTGCTAAGATTTATGGTTGGCAAAATCAACACACATATGATTGTACATACCAATCTTTCCATTCTTTAGTCATTCAATGCATGAAGGAATGACCTGTAACTTTGGGAAGGAGCTTAATTAATATTCATAGGAAAGTGGTGAAAGCCCAACACTTGTCACATGTGAAAACACCATAATGCTGATACTGTCTTACATGTCAAGGGCTCCAATGTCAGGTGTGACATCTTCAGCCAGGTCCACTTACCCTGCCAGCAAAGCTTTGCGTGCAGACATTTTTGAGCTCATAATTAGGAGCATGCAAAACTCAGATAATTTGCTTTTTGCTTCACTATTATTATGCTATTCTGTACATAATTAAGGGAAATGCAAGGTTGAGATATAGGGCAAAATGCATACTTGCATCCCCAAAATAGTGCAAAACAAATAAGTGCGGTGGAAACAGCCTCTCATGTTCTAGTCATGCACATTGTTCCCTTGCTCCTGTGTTATAATTTTACCCCAACCGTGGTGTAATTCTGTGATGTGGCATAATTCCGTAATTTCAGGAATTTTGCACAACAAAACTAACATAAAATTCCAGAAATTACATATGCTACACCTGCATATATTCAATTTCGCTCGGGTTTACTCATAATGATATTGGTGAAAGCAAAGGTACAATTCTCAGGATAGCAGGCGTTAATTAAACAGTTAGAGCTGGCTAATGACCTCTAACTTGACAATGACGCAGCATGGCAAATATGTGTAGCCACACAATAGTGCCACTACTTCCATCTAAGTATGGAAGAGCAAAGACAAGCAGTAGGGGACACGATGAAAGGATCATGGGCCTCATTATGACGTCAGAGGACAGAAAAGACCATCCGCCTTAGTTTTGACGGGGAGGTTGCTGCCAGCGTGGCAGCCTCCCCGCCGGGCCCATTACGAGTTTCCCGCTGGGGTAGAGGCAGAACCTCAGTTTCCGCCCAGCGGGAAACAGCCTACAGCATTGTCTCTGGCTCGTAATAGAGCTGGCGGCAATGCTGTAGTGCATGGGGCGCACCTGCACCCGTCACAATGTTCACAGTCTGCAAAGCAGACAGTGAACATTGCGACGGTGCTGGCCAGGTGGGCCCCTGCACTGCCCATGCCAAGTGCATGGGGAGTGCAGGGCTTCCCTGCACCCTGTCTCCACCAGCCTTTTCATAGTGGTGTTTCTGCCATGAAATCACTGGAGGGGAAGGGGACATAATCCCCAGCAGTGCTGCCCTGGCATATTAGGACTGCCACGACCGCCGGGACGACTAATCCTGCCGGTGCCGGCGGTCTGACAGCTGCACAACCACCATAGTCATTATGTGGTGTTCGGACCGCTGAATTGGCAGTGGTCCTACTGCCACCGCGAGTCTGGCGGTCACTAGACTGAATGATGCCCCATGTGTTTAAGAAAGCAGGTTAAGAAATGAATATTTTGCAACTCGGGGATGATTAGTTCTTATGGTGGCCTCATGTGAGGATATGCCACCAACCCTGGAATTTTCAAATCTTTAGGAAGGATTGGGTGAATAAACTGTGCTGCAGCTTGGGTTGTTTTTTCTTTTCATAGTTTTTATTGACAACATTTCTTTAAACATACAGAAAAACTGCAAACGTATGGTGGAGATTAAATGAGAGGGGGGCAGGGAACAATCTCCATAATTGTACATAACACATTTAGGGGCAGATTTAAGAGCCCCTAGTGCCACCTTAGCGCTGCCATAGCACAATCTTTTTGATGCTAAGGAGAAGCTAAAGTGGATTTTCTGTCACACCATAATTGCAAAGTGGCACAATGCATGCATTGCACCACTTTGGAACCCCTTGCGCCAAATAATGTCTGCGCCAGGCATAATGTATGCAAGGGGCGCTAGGAGGATTGCAAAAATAATGCAGTAAAATTTAGAAGATTTCACTGCGTCATTTTTGGTGTAAATTGTAACGCCTGCTCACCGCAGGTATTAAAATGATGCGCCTATAGTAACCTATGGGCATCCTTGCACATTGCGGCACTAGCGTCAACATTTTTGACGTTAGCTTAGTGTGCTAACGACCACCATGGTGTGACATATTATAAATACAGCGCAACCACAGTGTCGTTATTTGCCATGGGAGGGGTGCAAGAAAAGCGGCACATCTTAGCTGATGCGCCACATTTTCTCAAATATGGGCCATAGTTGGATTGTTGAAATAACTGCCTACAAGATTTCAAGCACATAAAAATAATAAAAAAAACAAAGTAAGGATCAGGCAGTGTTAAAATTATTTTTGATCTATATCCATATTCCCTTTTCCTGCAAAAATCTTCAAGGCACATATAGCCCAAGATATCTGCAACCACTCACAAATTACTGATCTGATTTCTTCGTCTCTTCTCAAGCAGGATTTCGAGCTACACACAGTACAGAATCTATAATGATGTCTGTAATAGGTGATCTAATATAGCCTTAGAGCCCGTCGTAGCGGCCTATACCAACCATTAAGGGCCCTCCCCAGCCTTTAACAAGATTGACGGTATAACCTAGCTATGAAGGGCTATAAGTTTATTAGAACATTCTGCCACTAGAGGGCAGAATGTTCTAATGAATAAAGCAAAGTCCTCATGGAGCCTGAGGGGATTACAATCCCCTCTGGCTCATGAGGTCTTTGTTCATGGCTGTTGCTGTGAACAAAGAACATTGGAATGTTTACCATGGGGCTTTTACTGGCCGTTAAAAGTCTAGAGCACTCCATTGTCTCCAATGGAGCTTGCAACATTCCAATGTTCAAATACGGGATGAAGATCATGAGCTGTTTATTGGCCCTGGTACTCTTAGACCTATCAGCTTCTATCGTCATAGTTCACCATGAGATCCTTTTCAACCACATGGAATGGCTTTCTGGAACTGCCTTGAGCTGGATGAACACAATCAGTGCAACTAGGGAACATCTCAGCTAAGCAATAACACCGGAATGCCACAGGGCTCCTCACTTTCCTCACTGTTAGCTAAACCTTTAACCGAAGAATTAGTTTCCAGAGCTTGCTGACGTCAGAATTATGCCATGCCTCTCAGCTGCTACTCTGGCTAGATGGAAGGTTGGCAACGCAGCCTCAATTACAAAACACAAAGAGATTTATTGCTGATTGGATGAGCGCCAATCACTTAAAACTAAACAGAGACAAGACAGAGACAGTAATTCTAAACAGTGCTTGGAACCAATTTAATTAGGACAGCCAGTTGGGCACAGGGCCCACACCAATGGCTTCAGCACAAAGCTTAAGGCAAATTAGCAATGAAACTACAAGTAGGATCAGGAGTATCGAAATTCACATTCCTACTGAAAGTGCTGGGAAAATTTGAGGCACAGAAAGGGATAGTGATGGTCATCATTTCCTGACTTGATTGCGTCCGTTCTGTTTATTTGTCCAGTAACACCCTATAAAGGATCCAAGTAATTCAAAATGGGGCTGAAAGGTTCATATTTCAAACCCTCATAAGCACACATGCCACCCAATGGCTTAAAAGGGTTTATTGGTTTCCAGTGAAGAAACTATACAGTTCAAAACCTGATGAATCATTTTTTAAAAGCCTGAAAGGACTGCCAGCCATGTTTGTGACTGAAATATTTAGAAAGAGTTATTCTAACATGCAACCTAAGATCTTCACATGCTAACCAACTTATTGTTCCAAAGTAGGTCATGCGGACGTAGCTTCGCAGCACTAGTCCCAGTAATTTAGAACTCTGTCAGACAAAATCTGTTTGAAGTTAATTTTAAGTCATTTCGGAATAAATTAAAGGCAAGGCTTTTTAAGTAAGGGTATCAATTCTAACCTTCTGTCTCAGGATTGATGCCTTGTAAAAGTGACATGAAACGGTTGGGGAACGATGGGTCGAGCAATGCATATGAAGTCATGCAATATAAACATTAGGATGTAGAGGTCTGGATGTAAATAAAATCTGTATATGGAAGGAAATAAAATATTTACATAGTTTTATACCATAGTATCAGGTGGCAAATCCATGGGCTGTGTAATCATCTGCTTTTCCCCTAGAACTCGTAGAAAGAGTAAAATGAATAAGGATTGGGGGCTTAAAAGAGGGGATTATGCGAGGAGATGCCTTGTTGTGTCTTTTTGATATTTTAGTGTATGAGGAGAAAATCTAATGGGGGGAGTTGTAGGAAGCTGTTGGGTGTGCTCCATAGGGTTAATGAATTATTTGAGTAGTGTAATTGGTTGATGGAAAAACTGTGCTCCATGGATATAGGAAACCCAAGCCCACTAGCTATGAAAAGAGATTCCATAAGCAGAATTCCACTCAGTCGAAATGAGTTTTATTGCAATTACCTGTGATAGATCTAATAGCTTCCTTTTTGATGGATATCAATAATGGGTATTCCAGTGTTCTGCCATAGAACTCCATTCTTATTGGTCTATACAACCATGCTGGTAAACATTAGATTATCACTACACCTTTAAAATCATAGTACACTATAGGTCACAAACGGTGTAATTTTCTGGGTGTCGTCTATCATGCTACTTCTATACCTGACAAACCTTACTAAGGATTTGACGTTTGCACTATCTGGGTTCTTTTCCTTTTACGTTTATTCATTACAAGATGGCAGCCACTGTATAAGTGGAGCACGTAATTTTGTCCCTTTTCTATCTCCACCACGCTGGCTAAGTATAAAACGCCAGTTGAAACAGCACTAGCGTAGAACACACATGCTGTGAGCCATACGCGTGCTTGAACCACTTTATGGGTAAGGTTTTATTTCCGCATATGTTTTCTCGAAGTTCTGTCCTGCCCAATTTATAGTTCGGATGAACCTCGAGGCAGGTTCATGTGTCCTTATACTTGTATCTCCTTACACTAATGGGCAAGTCAGGCATAAAATAACGGATTGCGGCGTGTTTTCATATACAAATAGGCAGCGTCTTGAAAAAGACGTATTGTATAATCACTAGTTTATGGGCTGGACACGTTGCGGTTGTTTCCACAGCGTGAGAGCGCGGAGCCGCTTATTTATTAATACAACGCATGCTGGATATATACGATCCTGGCATATATGTTTTACAGTGACATTCCGTAACAATACTCTAGTCTCTTGTTTCAAATACAACACATTTTGGCATCTCACATATCGATAGTCAACATCCTGCATAAAAATATGGAATATGTATGTCCTTTACGGTTATGGGTATATGTGCGGCTTCTACATAGCGAGAGAGCGCTTTACCACACACCTTAGACATACATGGCTTAGGCCAGTGCTTTAAATGGGCCGGTACTGTCCGGTACTGAGTACCGGCACTTTTTTATTTTGAGAGGTAGAGTACCGGCACATCTCAAGAAAAACTTAATACTTTTAATTGGAGAGTACCGGCACTTCTCGGAAACGAGCAGGTACTCTAGCACAGAGTACCTCCACTTTAATTTTTCCATTTCAAGCACTGGCTTAGGCTCATGTTGTATTCTTTTCACAATGCAAGTTAGTACGCTTAGGCACTTATTTTAGGAATAACGATTTCCGGTTACTTAGGGCGTAACCTAGGTGGCACGGAACAAAATTTATTCTGGACTTCCACAATATGGAAGCAAGTGGTTCGGCCACGGTTCCTTACGTTGTTGATACTCTCCAACTGATATCTCCCAAACATTTTTCTGATTTTATGAAGTAAGATGCCGCGTACACAAAATATGCCTGTTATTTACTCTCGTATTTACTTCAAACACTAGGCTAATGCCATTGATGACATATTTTCTCGCTCCTTTTTTCCTACGCATAGACTTACCATGGTCCAGGTGCAATCACTGAGTACCTTCATACACTATATGAGACTTCGCTTTGAATGCTATATTATGGACATAAATGGTACATTTTAAGTACCACATACTATATCAGCAAGGTATGTCCTTTAAGGCTAATCTTGATCTCCTATGCACTACTCTCATTGGGATCACGTAAATATATAGTTGCGCACCTTTGGATGTAAACTATACTTTCAAACATTCACCTATCTCTATCATTATGGTCTTTCACTAATTATATCTAACACTTTGGGGAGCACTAATTAGCTTATTTCTTATTCACCACATACTGTGGTAAATATAGTTTAATGCATGAAGAATTCTTCGGCAATTCACACAGCCAAATAATCTGGCAGATCACATTTCGGGTGTCATTTTAGACTTTACACTAGACAATTGGAACTACTAGCTAGTTTACTATTGTATTTGAACATTGTTCCACAGCCTTGAAAAAGTCGTTGTTATGATGAAACACGTGTCGGCTGTCTTCTCATTGAACACTTTGGCTGATGTTACAACGGATAAACTAAATAGAAGAATAAAGGACACTATTCTGAACATTTGGATGTGCAGTGGTTCATTCTGCCTAATTTATCCACTGTGGACCTTTCGGCTCACGGCCTACACACCCTGTGGCTGGGTGTGGAACTACCTTGGCACTCCTGAAATCTATATGTTTCAAGTTCCAACATGAGTGACTGTTGTTTCATATTCACAATATAAACATTAATCTAGGAAGTGTGCACCAGTGTGTTACACAGCCACGATCCGCTCTTTAAGCTTCCTTTTTGATGATGTGAGCTAGGTAGTGTTATGGGCAGCAGCAAGCCAAGGATCACTGTTATTTTAAAGATCCTGCTGAGTTAGGCAGAAATTGTATCCCAATAAGGCTTAATTCATTTACAGCTAAATGACATATGTTCAATGTCTTCTTTAACCTCTTAGCATTTCCAACAATTGTTTGAATCAGTCAGATTCTGTTTAGCTAGACAAACACTGCACACTTGCATGCATTCTCCCTAACACTCCCTCGCTCACCAGACACACCATGGCCCATACTCACGAAACATGGCTAAACCCAACCTCTGCACCAGAAATCACTACAGCTATCCCTGCAGGTTGCAAGATCACAAGGCAAGACGGTCAGAAAAGGCCTAGAGGAGAAGTCACCAGTATATTCAAAGATACAGTCAGTTGCACCACCTACATGGACAAACCTATCAGCTACATGTAACACCTCATGTTCAAGATACGTATCGCAGCCAACTTCTTCCTGGCTGGAACCCTAACATATAGACCACTGGACCCCACACCATTTTCATCAATTACATCATGGGCTTTGTGGCACCCCTCATCAATTCCAACACCTTCAGCCTCCTCTGAAACCTTAACTTCTATTTAGAATACTGCATCAATCAAAACTCTATGGCCCTACTAGAAAACAACATCACATTACTGTTGGCATGCCAGAAGCTATGAACTGGACAGACCACACCCTCATCAGTTTCAGCATACCCATTCTGCACCACCAGAGACATACCCCACTGAACTCACTCACTGGAGCTGGGAAAGTATCCCAGAAGAGGAGTAGGCTTCTTCTTTCTCTGCGTGCTGTCCCAAGCAAACAAGCAACTTGCTGAAAGCCATCAAGAACCTCAACAGCTGGATCACTGCATGCCCCAGCACCCTGGCTCCCCTCAAGCACAACATAATGGAAACCCCAACCACAGACCTGCTGCTAGACAGAGAAACTCAGACTGACATACCGCCACTACAAGTAACTGGAGTGGAAATGAAGAACAAGTGGAGACAACACAGATAAAGACACCTTCAGAACTGCCCTAAGATGCTACCACCAGCAGATATGGAACACCAAGTGAACAGCTCTTGCAGATCACTTTGATGCTGGCACTAAAAGCTGCAAGGAAATCTTCAACATTGTCAAAGACTTCACCAGACCTCCTGCCACCCCAGCAACATCACTCTCTCACAAGACCTTTGCAAAAGACCTTGGAATTCTTCTGTAACAAAATCACCTCCATATGACAAATTCAACCCTCAAATAGACCCCATTACCTTTGCAACTTAACTTCTCATCACAACTGCAGAGAGAACCCTATCCTTGTGGCCTGCCATCGCCATCATTGAAACTGCTCCTATCTTGAAGACCACCTTCTTGGGCCCCGTCCGACACTTGACCCAACCACACCGGTGCCAAAGGACTCCTACCATTCAGCAAAACACTATCACCCATCCTCAAGCCTCAATCAACTCAGCCACATTCCCAAATACCTGCAAACATGCCACTGTCATACACCTGCTAAAGAAACCATCCACTGAGCCAGCCTTTCCAAATACAGACCCATCTCTCTTCTGTGATTCCCAGCAAAGGTGTTCAAGAAACTAATCAACTGATGCATCATCAACCACTTCAGCAACCACTAACACCGCAGTACCACACAGTCTGGTGTCAGGCCCAACTATAGTATAAAACAGCACTCATCACTGTAACAGAAGACATCCACATGATCCTTGACAGAATATGTATGGAAGCCTCTCCTGGAGCTCTCTGCAGCATATGGCATGGTCGCACACACATCCTTAGCAGTTGCTTGCACAAGATTGGAATCCAAGGACCCAATCTCCACAGGATCTGCTTTGTGTTAACGGATAGAACACAAGCTGCCACCCTAGCACCTTACTCCTTGGAAGACTGCAAACACATCCTCAAAGTACCTCAAGCTTCATGGCTCAGCCCTGCTCTCTTCAATGCATACATGATCCCACTTCCTAAAATCATTGACACACACAACATCAACATCCTCTCCTGCGCCGATGATATATAACTCATAATCTCCTTCTCGGACAAAGGCCAAAAACACAAAAAGCAAGTTCACTGTCTGCACGACCAAAGTCGCTAACTGGATGACGGGCCAACTGACTCCAGCTCAACACCGACAAGACAGAAATAGTGATCTTCAGCCATAACATCTCACCATGGGACACCAACTTGTGGCCAGCCAAACTCAGACCGACACCCAGCACTCAAACCAGGAACCTTGGAATCATCATTGACAGTAAACCGGACATGATCACACATGTCTACGGGTCACTGAATCCTGCTTCCACACACTGAAGATGCTGAGGGAGATCTTCAAATGGCATCCAAGCAACACTAGGAACAAACATCACTCACAGACTAGTCACCAGCAGTTGAAGCATGGGAACACCTTCTTCGCTGAGATCACCAAGCACATCACCAGAAGACTACAAACAATCCAGAACTCAGCAGCCAGACTCATCTTTGATCTCACACAGAACTCAGATCACACCACATCTCAAGGAGCTCCACTGGCTCCTGAGAGAGAAACCCTCTCATTTGAAATTCCTCACACTCACACATGCATTCAAGGCATTACACAACTTAGGCACCACCTACCTGAACAGTCGCATCTGCTTCCACCAACCACCCAGACAACTCTGCTCTGTAGGACTCTTATTTGCACAGACCCCATGCATACACAGAACCAGATCAGCAGGATAGGTGTTCTTTTAATATCGCTCCTAAAGCATGGAACAGCCTCCTAGTCCACATGAGATGCATGCACATCTCCTCTCTTCTTGAAGTCTGCTAGAAGCTGAAGACCTGGCTTTTCAATTAACCAACCTACCATAGGCAGGGATAGACACACACAACCTCTCAGCGCCATGATACCCTCATGGGTGATAATGCGGTTTACAAATACACATAACATAACATGTGAGATTCTCTACTGAGTCAAAAAATATTTTTAGACAGTCTGACTGAGACCATTGGTGATAAAAGTTCAGATTTAGGGTTGCCATAATTTTTAATTCAAAGTGTCACTTGCCATTAAATAAATTTGGGTGGCCAGGCATCTAGAAGATCTTTCAGTTTTGTCAATCATATACCTAAGTATTTTATGTACTTTGGTTGCCAGTGCAGGCTGATTTACTGACACGTATAGCCAAACACTATGGCGGTCATTCCGCCCACCATGCGGTCACCGCCATTTGGCCGCTCCGCGGTCAAAAGACCGCGGAGGCCATTCTGGCTTTCCTGCTGGGCCGGCGGGCGCCCGCCAAAGGAGCGCCCGCCGGCCCAGCGGGAAAGGCCCTGCAACATAGAAGCCGGCTCTGAATGGAGCCGGCGGTGTAGCAGGGGTGCGACGGGTGCAGTTGCACCAGTCGCGATTTTCACTGTCTGCTATGCAGACAGTGAAAATCATGCTGGGGCCCTGTTAGGGGCCCCTGCACTCCCCATGCAAGTGGCATGGGCAGTGCAGGGGCCCCCAGGGGCCCCATGACACCAGTTCCTGCCATCCTGTTCCTGGCGGTAAAAACCGCCAGAAACAGGGTGGCAGGAAGGGGGTCGGAATCCATGGAGATTCAGCCCAGACAAGGGAAATCCGTCGGGAAACCGCCGGATCCCCTTTTCTGACCGCAGCTTTACCGCCGCGGTCAGAATGGGCAGGGAAGCACCGCCAGCCTGTTGGCGGTGCTTCCGTGATCATCCACCCTGGCGGTCGATGACCGCCAGGGTTGGAATGACCCCCTATGTATTCAGAAAGAGCACATCCTTTTTTTCTTTATTTCAAGTATAACATGATTTGTGGAGAAAATATGAATAACTTACAGCAGTAGTGGGATCAATTTGTCTGCCTCTTCAGTGAAGACCCGGGGCCATATTATAAAATTGCCCCAGGGCGAACTGGCTTGTGCGCCCACTTTGACTGCCTCTGAGGCACTATAGAATTACAAAATGCTTATGTGACCCCTTCTGTACTACTGATAGTGCAGGTACACACATAGGCCCTCATTATGTACATGGCGGTTGAGACCACCACGCCGGCGGCAGTGGTAATTACCGCCACCGGCATGGCGGTCTCGACCGCCATATAAATAACAAGGGAAGACCGCCACAGGCGGTCCTCTGCCACCGCCAGGCTGCCTCCAACAGGCAGGCTGACGATGGTTGAATACATTATCCGACAGGGCAGCGCTGCTCCGGATAATGTACCTGATTCCCCCAGCCTTTCCCTTGCGGGTGAACCCCCCAGGGAAAGGCTGGCAGAAGGGGTGCTCCAGGGCCCCCGAAGGGGGCCCCTGCTTACCTATGCACTTGGCATGGGCAGTGCAGGGGCCCCTGTGCAGTGCCCCGTCGTGCAGGTCACTGCCTGTTTTACGGGCAGTGACACCAACATTGGCGACGGCTCCATTTGGAGCCGCCGTCAATGTTAAGGCCCTTTTTCCTGCTGGGCCGGTGGGTGGAAACACTGTTTCCGCCCACCAGCCCAGCAGGGAAAACATTATACGGCCTGTGGGGAGGTCGTCGCACTGGCGGTCTTCTGTTGACCGCCAGCGCTGATCTCTGCGGTTTTTACCTCCGAGATCATAATGAGGGCCATAGTGCCAGTGCTATCACTTGAGAGGGTGTTTGCTCATTTGCATGGGGGCGTGGTCACATGCAAATGATGGAATCATTTTTCCTCTGGGCGTGAGACGTATTGTAGAACCGGACGCAGAGGCAAAGAAGCTGTCAAGGGGTGAGCCTCCTTATGGCAGTCCTCTGGAGGGGGACGGGGGTGCCATGAATCCCCCAGACATCCCGTTGCAGGCAGGTGCAGTCACTCACTGCACCTACCTGCAAGGGGACCTCTAATCCCCATTAAAAATGCAGGCGGGTTGCCCCCTACACAGTGAAACTCGGAGCGGCTTTAAAGCAGTCACTCCATTTTTCACTTAAATGTGCTGCTCCCAGGGCAGCATGAGTTGGCGGCTTACCGGTGGGCAGCGCATTCAATATAAAATGCCCCAGGCTCCTTGTTTGCGCTGTGCAAGTACCTTTTGAAAGGTTCGCCCGGTGCAAACAAGGAGAATGTACTGTTTTCTATAATGCAGTCACAAACCTAGGAATCTACACAATGATATTGACTGATTATTGTTGGGCTCCATGCTATGGGCTCCGGCAGAAGTTTGATCTGCACAAAGCAAGATTTCCCTGTGTTTGAAATGACAGCTTGCAAGCAGATATGGAACACTTCCCTCTCTGTTTGTTAGCACAATTAATAAAAAATGCAATCAAAATGAAATATGTTGATCAAACACAAGTGTGTTGGCAATAGAATTCAAACAGTTATTCGCATATATAGACCCACAGGAATGTCAATTCACCAGATGATAAATGTAGAGGAAGTGACCTTTAGTTTCACTCACACATGCTTACACATTCACACACTCTCTCACACGTAAACATACACTAACCCACTAGCACATACACAATATATATTCAAACACATTATTTTTACTTAGCTCAGATACCGGGGAAGGTCATATTCCAGCTAATTGTACTCCATGTTTTATTACTCTAATAGTGAAAAATTTAAGATTATTCACTATTAGTGTAATAAAAAATGGACGTCGGTGAGGGCTCTACTCTCTTTGTGTTTTATTACACTAAAAGTGTATAATGTTTCACCATTTACTACCAGCATAAATAATTAGAGAAAACAATGAGACTGGAGCCCTAACCAATGTGCGTAATGAAAAGCTGTCACTGTATACCTGCCACTGATTTTGTCACCTGTGCATCCAGGGGTCTCAAAGACAGTGCCAGGGGTCGAAAGGGGCAACCCCTGACGACCCCTAAATGACGTCCATGGAGGCTTTTAGCCCATCAAACATAAACGGTAATGCATTATTGCATTAAAAGTAGCATAAAGTCAGGCCTGGCCTGAATGTAACATGTATATGTTGTTGGGAAAGCCCTGCTACAAACATTGCTAGAGATTGAACAAATCAAGGCATGCAGTGCAAATGACAGTGATGGCGAAGAGATCATGATGGCTGCAGATCCTTGGAACTCAGAGCCAGCCCCACACTTATTAGTAGGAAGACCAGCCCTTACACAGTAAAAGGAGTGCTTAGTTTGTGCTGGTGCCTTCCAGCGCACTTATTTTTCTGCCTCAAGCATGTACTGCGAGCGAAAGACTCATATCGAAGGACGAAGGAAGAGAAAAATTAAAAAGCATCACAAAGGGGGAAAGGAGAAAGCAGAAAGAGTGAGCTGAAGGGACAGGGAGTGGCCGTAAATGGATTAAAGAGGCCCGGGATGGCTGCAGGATTATGCTGCCTCAGTATCCTGTGGCCGCACATTTAATTGCAACAGCTGCTTGTTTCAGAGAAGAACGTTCGGCACCAGCACGTTTTTATTCACAATTTAAGCACTGAATAAGGGTATTAGGAGAGCAGGGGGCCCTGTATGTTAGGCATAGATGGTGGTTATTTGGGCCGATCTGCATGTTTGCCCTCAATTGATAGCAGGAGCTGGAGACGTGCAGGATGCTGAGAAACGTTCGACAGGGGCAAACTCTGCACGCGGCCCCTGCAGTTGAGGGAAGCATGGACATCATTTATGGGTCACCAGGAGTCGCAGCGGTGACCTCTGGCTTCCTCCTTGCAACCTTTGGTACTGTTTTTGCGACCCCTGGTATCAGAGTTGGCAAAATCAGTGCCAAGAACACAGGACCTGCTGTCCTTCCTTATTTTCAGCACTTTTTTCTATATACTAACTATTCTATTATTCACAATTAATGTAAAAAAGGGAGCACACTTATTTGGAACAGAACATTTGGTGGCAGTTGTGGTAAATACAAATGTTTTTAAATGTACGCTGCTTACGTATTTGTGGGTGAGAGTGCTCATGTGAGAAAAAAGCCTATATATATGTGTGAATGAATGTGTTCTGTATGTATAAAATGTGTGTGGGTGTGTGTGTGAGTGTGTGGGTGTGTTTGAATGAAAGTGAGTGAGTGAAAGTGTGTGAGATTGAGACCCAAATTAAATATTGTTTGACACAAGGCAACACTGCACCAAAGATGATGTGCTGCCTTGCATCACCTGCACGCTGGTGCCCTTTCGAAGCCATACTGCAACATATACATCCTTGTGCCATAGTGCAAGGATTTGTGCATTCTCTGAGGCATCAGTTTGGACTGGAAAGGGTTCCTTCTAGTGCAAAAAACATATTTTAAGGCTTTTCCCACTTTGTTTGTGTGCATTACAATCCAGCGCACATGCAAAGTTCGAAAAACAAGGAGAAATTAAAACTTTTGTACATTATGCCTGAGTCATAGGAGTCACCTCGAGAACACCAATGACAGCAACTCCACCTCCCTGCTCGACAACCTCGCCAACCTCGAACTCAAACAGCTCGTCATGACACCCAACCACTCCGCCTGACACACGCTCAACCCCATCTTCTCCGCCAGCAGCGAGATCACCTTTAGCCACACCATAGAACTCTACTGGACTGACCACTGCTGCATCCACTTCACCTTCGAGAAACTCACCACGCACCATCACCTGCAACGGATCTCCTGCCACAGCTGGAACGAGGTCACCGAAGACCAGCTGATCTCGGCCCTCGCCCGAGCCCCACCAGCCGACACCAACACAGCGGCCCACAACCTCAGGCAATGGATCGACGACTGCGTCAACGCTCTCGTCCGATCAAGAAACCCTCCAACAACCACACTGACAGAAAGGCCATCTGGTTCACCGCCGACCTCCAGGTTTCCAAATAGACGTGCCAAAAACTCAGTGGCACGACAGACACCTGTCACCCGCAGGGCCCTCAAGAACGCCATCCGCAGGCCCCACCAGCTCATCCGGACCACCAAGAGATCCTCTTTCAAGGAACACATCGACAACAATGCACACAACAGCAGAGAGCTCTTCAACATCGTGAAGGAAGTCTCCAACCCCAGATCTAGCTCCAACAACATCCCACCTTAGCAAACCTCTGCGACTTCCTCAGCACTTTCTTTCACCGCAAGATCGCAGACATCCACGACAGCTTCAACACCAAGACCCCCCGACAGTCACCAACACCTCAGACTCACCGCCCCCCAGCCACACCAATCTCCTGCTCTCCTGGATCCACGTCAACGATGATGATACCATCAAAGTCATGAACACCATTCACTCCGGCTCACCATCCGACCTCTGCCCTCATAACGTCTTCAACAAAGCGAGCTCCATCATCACCCCCCAACTCCGGATGATCGTCAACAGCTCCTTCAAGACCGCCACCTTCCCGGAAAGCTGGAAGCACGCCGAGGTCAACGCCTTACTCAAGAAACCCAAGGCAGACCCGAAGGACCTAAAAAATTACCGACCCATCTCCCTGTTCCCGTTCCCGGCGGAGGTCATCGAGAAGATCGTCAACAGGCATCCGACCCACTTCCTTGAGGAAAACGACACTCTGGACCCGTCCCAATCCGGTTTCCGCAGCAAACACAGCACAGAGACCGCCCTCATCGCCACCACCGACGACATCTGGACCCTGCTGGACAAAGGCGAAACTGCGTCCCGAATCCACCTGGATCTCTTGGTCGCCTTCGACACCGTCTGCCACCACTCCCCACGCACGTGCCTCCACAACGCAGGGATCCGCGACAAAGCCTTGGACTGGATCACCACCTTCCTCACCGGCAGAACCCAGAGAGCCCGCCTCCCTCCTTTCCGATCTGAAGCCACCAAGACCATCTGCAGCGTACCCCAAGGATCTTCCCTCAGCCCGACCCTCTTCAACATCTACATGTCTACATGGCACCGCTCGCCAACATCGTCCGATCTCACAACCTCAGCATCGTCTCAGACGCCGACGACACCCAGCTGATCCTCTCCTTCATCAAGGGCCCGCCACCGCCAAAACCAACCTCCACGAAGGACTGAAGGCCGTCGCTGACTGGATGGAGAATAGTCGCCTGAAACTGAACTCGGACAAGACAGAAGTTCTCATCCTCAGCTCCACTCCCTCCGCCTGGGACGACTCCTGGTGGCCGGCCAAACTAGGAGCCGCACCAATGCCTAACGCCCACGCACGCAACCTGGGGTTCATCCTGGACTCATCGCTCTCTATGACCCAGCAAGTCAAGACCGTCTCATCCTCCTGCTTCAACACCCTCTGCATGCTCCGCAAGATCTACAGGTGGATCCCCACCGAAACCCAGACGGTCACCCAGGCCCTCATCAGCAGCAGACTGGACTACGGCAAAGCTCTCTACGTGGCAACCACGACCAATCTCCAGAAAAGACTGCAACGCATACAGAACGCCTCCGCACGCCTCATCCTCAACATCCCCCGCCGCTACCACATCACAGCCCACCTGAGAGACCTGCACTGGCTCCCCGTCAACAACAGGATCACCTTCAAGCTCCTCACCCAAGCTCACAAAGCACTCCACAACGCCGGACCAGCATACCTCAACAAATGACTCACCTTCTACACCCCGAACCGACAGCTCCGCTCTGCCAATCTCGCCACCGTTCCACGCATCCACAGGACAACAGCCGGTGGTGGATCATTCTCCCACCTTGCCTCCAAGACCTGGAACACCCTCCCCATCCACCTGCGGCAGACCCAGGACCTGCTGACCTTCAGGAGACACCTCAAGACCTGGCTGTTCGAGCAGTAGCAGCTCCCCTACCACCACCCCCCCTCAGCACCTTAAGACCCTCGAGGGTGAGTAGCGCGCTTTACAAATGTATTGATTGATTGATTGATTGAAAGGATTCTGGCACAAATTCCACTCTACGAATGTTTGGAGATAGGGATTTACATCAAAACCAATGGGTGGTTGCATTGGAAAACCGATGCACCACCAATGGAACCCCCAGTTGATGCAAAATAATGCAACGTATAGCACAATTTTGCGGTACTTTGTTATACTATAATTTCTTCACTAGACAGACTGGACAAAAACAGCCACAACAGCAGAGAACTCTTCAACATCGTAAAAGAGCTCTCCAACCCCAACGCCAACGCCATCACGCCCTCACAAGACCTTTGCAACTCCCTCGCCACCTTCTTCCATCGTAAGATCACCGACCTACACGACAGCTTCGGACTCCAGACCCAGCTGACCACCACAGAACCCACAACCCCAGCCACCACCCTCAACCCCTGGACCCACATCAACACAGAAGAGACCAAAGCCACCATGAACTCCATCCACTCCGGTGCCCCCTCGGACCCCTGCCCACACTTCATCTTCAATAAAGCCGACGACATCATCGCCCCGCACCTCCAGACCATCATCAACACCTCGTTTTCGTCTGCTACCTTCCCCGAGAGCTGGAAACACGCTGAAGTCAACGCCCTACTGAAGAAACCTACGGCTGACCCAAGCGACCTGAAGAACTTCCGCCCCATCTCGCTCCTCCTCTTCCCTGCCAAAGTCATAGAGAAGACCGTCAACAAGCAGCTTACCAACTTCCTTGAAGACAACAACCTTCTCGACCCCTCTCAGTCCGGATTCCGAGCCAACCACAGCACAGAAACCGCCCTCATCTCAGTCACAGACGACATCAGAACCCTGATGGACAACGGAGAAACAGTCGCCCTCATCCTCCTCGACCTCTCAGCTGCCTTCGACACCGTCTGTCACCGCACCCTAATAACCCGCCTCCGCTCCACCGGGATCCAAGGCCAGGCCCTGGACTGGATCGCCTCCTTCCTCTCCAATCGCTCCCAAAGAGTCTACCTCCTACCTTTTCGCTCAGACCCCACTGAGATCATTTGCGGCGTCCCACAAGGCTCCTCGCTCAGCCCGACACTCTTCAATGTCTACATGAGCCCCTTCGCCGACATCGTACGCAAACACAGCATCATCATCACCTCCTACGCCGACGACACTCAACTGATACTTTCCCTCACCAAGGACCCCACCAGCGCCAAGAACAACCTGCAAGATGGAATGAAAGACGACGCAGATTGGATGAAACTCAGCCGCCTGAAACTGAACTCAGACAAAACAGAAGTCCTCATCCTCGGTAACACCCCGACCGCCTGGGACGACTCCTGGTGGCCCACGGCCCTTGGCACTGCACCGACCCCCTCAGACCACGCATGCAACCTCGGCTTCATCTTGGACCCACTTCTCACCATGACCAAACAAGTCAACGCCGTATCATCCTCCTGCTTCCTCACCCTCCGCATGCTCCGAAAGATCTTCCGTTGGATCCCCGCTGACACCAGAAAGACCGTGACCCACGCCCTCGTCACGAGCCGCCTGGACTACGGCAACACCCTATACGCAGGAACCACCGCTAAACTCCAGAAATGTCTGCAACGAATTCAAAACGCCTCCGCCCGCCTCATCCTCAACATACCCACCAACAGCCACATCTCCGCACACCTGAGACACCTGCACTGGCTTCCCGTCAGCCAAAGGATCACCTTCCGTCTCCTCACCCACGCACACAAAGCCCTCCACAACAAGGGACCAGAATACCTCAACCGTCGCCTCAGCTTCTACGCTCCCACCCGTCTTCTCCGCTCCACCAGCCTCGCTCTCGCCGCCATCCCTCGCATCCGCCGCTCCACGGCGGGTGGGAGGTCCTTCTCCTACCTGGCGGCCAAGACTTGGAACACCCTCCCCACCATCATCAGGACCACCCAGGACCACTCCGCATTCCGGAGACTACTCAAGACCTGGCTCTTCGAGCAGCAGTAACCCCTTCCCCCTAGCGCCTTGAGACCCGCACGGGTGAGTAGCGCGCTTTATAAATGTTAATGATTTGATTTGATTTGATTACTTTCCAATGCAAATAAGGATCAGAAGTGTCTCAAACATGAGGCAATGCATTAGTAAGCCTTGGCCTGAGAGTCAGTAAGAATGAGTATAAAGGGGTGTAATAGAGTGTAAGTGTGATGTTAGAGTTATGTGACATGCCTTACTCGAAAAGTCTTGATCAAGGGTTATATGATGTCACTTCCTGTGATGACTTTGATGTCAAAGGGTAGGTGATGTCACTTCCACTACCCCTAGCATTTTGGTGAATCAACGATTATGGAGAGAGGTGGTGCAGGGGAGGAGGCGCTAACGTACTCTTTGCCCGGAACAGACAAGACTGAAGGAAAAGTGGCAGCAGAGTGCAGGACTCACTGTAAGAAGCGGTGCAACATGGACTTGAGGCCACAGAGGGCAGCTAGAGAAGGTGTTGTGAGTGCTTGGGCCAGGCAGTGGTCCTGCTTCCCAGTGCAACAGGAGTCGGTAATTCTACTGCAAGAAACAAATCTAGAGGAATCCCCAGTCTATGCCCCCTATTCCCACCTTGTGAACTCACTGTGTCATGTTGGAAGGGGCCATGGCATTGAAAAAGAAATAGAAGGAAAAAAAAAGTATATTTGTTCAACATGAGAGGAACAGCATAAAAAAGTGGAAAAGTTAAAGCAGAAAAGGCCCCACAGAAGGACTGCAGACTGAAGCTATCAGGAGGGCAACAAGAGCTTCTGGGCTAGATCCAGACCCCACATATTGAACTCAGTAAAAAGACTGAATCAGTGGGAGCTAACAGGGTCAGTGTTGAAAAGAAATTGGAGACCAGGCAACCAGTGTATTAACAGTGAAGTGGTCACTGATTACAAAAGAGAACAGGGTTAAGGCACTGGAAAACTACAAATTAGAGCTGGAAGCAGGAGGTCCTGGAAGCAAAGGCTATCGGAGAGAATGCTGTTGCAACATGGTGAGAGTTGAGGAGAAGCTAGAAACACTTGATAATGTCTGGAAAAGCACCTAGTTGCATATACTGGAGATGTTAGCAGAGAGAGGCCCAGAAGCATGGCAGTCCAGTATGAAACATTTTCTTGCAGACCTTTTGGGAAGTTTAACTACAAAGGACTGTCAGCAGAGTCCTCTTGAGATAGAAAGAGGACTCGCCGCTTATTGTGTTAGGGATTGGCCATTTTACTTTGGCATGATTGTATTTTTCTGATGCCTTCTGAGCGTTACTATGGTAATGCAAAAATTTAAACTGTTACCATTTACCTCAGCTGACAGGCGTGATGGGCATCAGGGCTTCCTGACACCTTTTTAAACAATATAAGGGAAAAATTAAATACATCTAGCAATGATTTATTTTATGATAGTGATTTAGATATGGTGGATGAATATGTGTTTGATCCACAGGAAATTCTAGATACTGATTTCCTTGAGGATGACTTGGAACAGCCTTCTACTTCTAAGGCTATTAAGTATCCAATAGGTGCAGATATGTTTAACCCTACTCTTATTATTCACCCAAGGGGATCAAACTGGTGGTCTATGAATCACGTTAGTTCTTTTAATACATTTTGGATCTGCAAGTCTCTGGATAGAAAGTCTCGTAATTTAACGAGAGCAGAATGCCCTAGAACTTTCCTGGATAACAAGGCAGGAATTATTGACCTTCCTGTTCAAATCAGGAAAAGATCCAAGAAAAAGACTTGAACGTTGCCTTAAGCAATTCCAAGATAGACTGCTGGACATCTTGGGCCTTCTCTCCAGGGTTTTGGATATGGCGGAGGAAGGTTGTTTCAAACACGTGCCCAATGACATCAAGTTACATGGGGATTGGAGCCAGTGGGCTTTATGTCTGCTTGTCAATGGTAATGCTGGCCTTATAGCCGAAAGAAGGAGGACTATTCTTATGTGAATAAATCCTAAGCTAGGGGATTTAGCAAACAAAGAATTCTACGGTGGTCCTAAGAGTATGCTTTTTGGGGAAAGCTTCATTAAGAGCCTAGGCAAGTGCGTTTCAACTTTTACTGCCTTTAGCAAGGCCCAATATAACAGCGTTGCATGTTCAATAAGAGAGTTTTTGGAAGGGCTGACAGGGACTGGCTGTCGGCCGCTGTATGCAAAAGTCCCAATACTCTTACCAAGACCAACAAGGCTATGGAAGGGGTTCTGCCCCAACTTCTTTCCCCAATGAGGCCAAACATCCTGCTCCCACGGCAGAGGAAAATCTCAAGGAGTTGGAGATCATGGCAAGTGTACTTCCTTCAGTTGGTTCTTCCTACATAAAGATAGGGGAAGATTATGGAACTGCGCACAAAATTGGCTAACCATAACAAAATATTCATGTGTATTACAAACTGTGAAAGGTTTCAAAATAGATTTTTGGGATACCCCTTTCCAAATTTGTCAACCAAAGTAGTTATCTTTGGATCAAGAGCAAATGACACTGGCAGATTCAGAGGTTGCTCTCATGTTGCAAAAAGGGGCAATAGCTGAGGTTTTGGAATGAGAGATAAGCTTTGTAAGCATGTTTTTTTTGGTCAAGAAAAAGGACAATGGTTCGCGTCCAGTAATAAATCTAAAGGAATTAAACAAATTCCTAGCTTACAGGCATTTCAAGATGGAAGGAACCCGTCTTCTAAAAGACATCCTACAACACGGAGACTGGATGGTGAAGCTGGATCTAAAAGATGCATACTTCACAATCCCCATGGACGCAGGATGTCAAGATTTTTGCAATTCAGATGGAGAGACATTTTTTTACCAATTCTCTTGTCTTCCTTTTGGCCTCTCATCGGCACCTTGGTGGTTTACCAAAGTGATGCATCCAGTGGTCACCTTTTTGAGGAAACGGGGCGTGCGATTAATAATTTATCTGAACAACATATTGCTGACATCTCAAGATCAAGGGGAGCTGTTGAGACACATGAGGTGGACCAGAGAACTCCGGGAATCCTTAGCATTCATTGTCAATTTAGAGAGGTCAGTCATTTACCCTTCACAGGTTTTGGAGTTTTGGGGTTTTCAGGTAAATACCAATCTGACCCAACTTTGCTTTCCTCAGAAAAAAAAAATTCAAAGCTAAAGAAAGAAGTGGATCGTGTGCTTACAACGTAAATGATGACCCAAAGGGCTCTAGCAAGAGTGATAGGACTCTTGACTTCTTCCATTCTAGTTGTTTCTCTGGGTCCCTTGCATTACTGGGCTCTACAGAGACTGAAGACAATAGGATTGAGTAAGGGTTTTTGGTATGCAGATACAGTCCCTCATCCCAGGGTGCTAAACAGGATTTAGAATGGTGGTTGAACAATCTAGGGATTTGGAAAGGCAAGGCAATATTCAGTAATGTCCCAGAATGTACTGTGGACTTAGATGCAAGCAGCAACGGTTGGGGTGAAAGATTAGGAGAGGTAGAGACTGGAAGGAGATGGTCCAGGAAAGAAAAGTTGTTGCATTTAAACTGTTTAGAAATGTTAGCGGGGCTGAACGCCTTGCTGAGTTTCAAATCTACCTTAACAAACAGCCTAGTATTGATCTGAATGAACAATTTCACTGTATCGTACATCAATCATTTTGGGGGACCAGGGTCAAAACGTTTGTCAGAACTAGCCAAGAAGATTTGGTATTTTTGCTAGGACCAATAAATTGTGTTAAAGGAGTTCATTCCAGGTTAGCAGAGCCAGGGAGCGGATTGGAACTCAAGGCTTTTGAGGGATTCCAGCGACTGGAAGCTGAATCCTGTGTATTTCATAAAGATTCAGAAGCTTTGGGGTCCTTTGCAGGTAGACTTTTTTGCCAGCAGTATGACATTTCAGGTAACAAAGTATTATAGTTGGAGGCCGGATCCCAGGGCATTAGCAGTGGATGCTTTTGTACAGACTTGGAGAGGAGGGACTTGTTATGCATTCCCACTGTATGCACTGATTCAGAGAATGTAATTGAAAGTTTGAAAGGAACATTGCAAGATTGCCCTGATAACTCCTTTTTGGACTTCTCAGGTGTGGTTTCCTGAGGTAATGGAACTGGCAGTAGAAATACCTTGCTTGATACCGGTATGTCCAGGCCTGTTGGAATGTCAGGATGAAGAGGAACATCCTTTGGTGCTAGAAGGGACTTTGAACCTTCTTGTTTGGAGAATATCAGGGGATCCTGTAGACACTCTGGCCTTTCAGGAGAGGTTAGAGATTTGTTGGATGAGTCCTGGGCACCAGGTACCAGAAAAAGATACATTGGTGTATGGAGGAAGTGGTGTTTTTGGGAACTTGGATCCCATATAGGCTCCTATATTGGAAGTCACTAATTATCTCACTGAACTTTTCAAATCAGGTCTCTCCTACAGAACAGTTAACTGTTACAGGTCAGGTATATCAAGGTAGTTAATAACCTTGCGATTGGCTGTGACCCTTTGGTCTGCAGAGTTATGAAAGGAGTAAGACTTAAGCGGCCTCCTGAACCTCGCTATGATTCCTTATGGAATGTTAGTAAGGTTTTTGAACTTTTCATCTCTTGGCCAAATAATGTGTCTCTTTCTTTGAAACAAATATCTTGGAAATTGGCAATTTTGCTTTGTCTTATTTCTTTTAGAAGAGTGTCTGATGTTAAGGCTTTGGAAATAGTCAATAGTTTCTACTCCATAGATGGAGTTCACTTTGATATCTGGAAAAGGACTAAGATGATGCCTGAGAACATTTTTTATTTGTTTTTCAATGAGTGCAAAAAAGTATTTGTTGTATGAAAATCAATGACTAATTTAGAGCGGATGATGAGGATCAATTACTAATCTCATATGTGGAACCATATAAGGCAGTATCAACTGCTACTATTTCCCGGTGGGTAAGAATAATGATGTCTGAAGCTGGGATTGATTTATCCAGGTTTGGCGCTCACTCTTCCAGGTGGGCAATGGCTAGTAAAGTTTTCTGGCCCGGTGGAACACTTGCTGATGTATTGAAGGCGGCAGATTGGTCGAGTGCTAGCACTTTTGCAAAGTTCTATCTTAAACCAGCGGTGCATGTGAGCAGTCTGGCACTAGAGAGCTTTAAACATGCATGATGGTGCCCTTCGGTGCTGGAATGAAATGACGATTTTCCAGTTATCATATAGAGTGAATCTTGATTTCATTAAAGACAACGGAGGCTAACATTATCCCTCCCACCACACCCAGGTGTAAAAACAACAAAAAAAGAGAAGAAAAAGTTGTTGTATAATCCATTGTTAATTATTCCTTTATTTGCTGCTCTTCTTTTACAGAATGAAGTTTTTTCGCTCATTGCAACGATTTGTGGTATTACCTCATCTCTCTTTTCTTTTCAGACTCAACCTTGTAATAAGAAAGTTTCACCATCAAGCCTGAAGTTTATCATTTGTTTTAGTCACTGCTCAAAGAGGATTGTGCCTGGTTGTTATGGAGTGATATTACTTTCAAAATTCCACTTTGGAATTTTATGTTTATGATGTATTTTGTGTTCTTTAAGTGGCTGCATTTGGGGGCAACAATAAAGGATTACTGCATAATGTTACCCACCGTTGTCTTTAATGAAATCCAGTCTCTCTGCATGATAATTGGAGAATCGTCGTTCTGGTGTCTGAAACAGACACGTATGCATGCCCAGCCAAAATGCAATGTTAAGTTTAGATTGGAGCAGGGCACCTGGGCCTACTCGTGTCAATGTTAAGATGCATATATCCCAATTAAAGCTAAATCAAACACATATGAATCACTTGTTTCACTAATTCTAAATGTAAAATAGCTAGTGGACACATATAAGTAATATTTATGCATGTTGCAAGTTAACATTATGCATGTTGCAAGTTAACATATTATTAAGCGCAGATAAATGATGAAGAGTTTGCTTGACTAGTGCGAGGAACTCCTCGTATAGTGTTAGTACGGGTCTCACTTCTCTGTGCAAGGTGATGATCCTGATAAGAAGACATTAGTTATGGCAGTTCAAATCCCTTTCAAATCCCCTTTTTCTGTAGAATGCACAGAGGGGAGAGTCTATTTCCCATTATCAGTCATCTTCCCAGCACTGTAGATGTTTAGTTATTGACTGTGAGTGACCGCCAGCCCCACGGAAATGTAGATGGGCTATGATGTAGATATGCTGAATAAACAGTTTAACACACATTTGAGTAATGGTGCAAACCTGAATGTTCCAAGGGGTCTACTGAGTGATCATGCAGAGCACACCCTGGCTTGCAAAAGGCAGAGGAATCCACAAGACCGTGATCATCTAGCTATCTGTATTTTCATACATCAGTTCATTTATCTCTTCCTGCTCTCACTGAATTGAACATCCATCCATTCACAAATTTTTCCACTTATATAAAGAAGCAATCATCCATCTTTGCCCCCATGCATTCATCCATCCATCAATCATCCATCCATCCATTCACCCATAAATTGAATAATATTTTTCTTCGCTCTTCGACAAAGCCACAAACATAACCTGTGAAACAATAAAGTACTTTCACTCACAGAAATGCCAGAGCTATTGGCTTTGTCAATGCTTACATGGGGAGTAGACTTCAGAAATGAAGCCGAACACTGGTAAAAGTTGGGAATGCACTGGAAAACAGCACTGGGACTCACAAAAAACACAAACACCGAAAGCATCATACCCTGTTCACTATAAACTGTGAAAAAATCAATAAGATCTCAGAGACCTCCTGGTGCCAGGTGCGAATATCAGCTGCGCTGACAGGTGATTGTGAGTCTGGTATAGAGCGAAGTTTATGCAACTTAGTAAACTATCCTGTAGTCAGGGTAAGGAGAGGTATGTTGGGAAATTAAGTCATACAGACTGAAGGATAATTAATCATCTTTTAATCAAAATCCACCCTTGACTCCGCCTGGAATAAATGTTGGGTAATCTGTAGAGTACAACAGTTAGCAGGAAAATGCCTCGGGCAACAACTCAACCTTTATTGAGGTAACAGAATTGCCTGGACAGGCACAGAAAAGACAACACCCTGCATGCGCAACTGTAGATGCATTACCAAGTATTGACATTAGGACATAAGGTACTGTTGGGTTTACATACACTCTTCAGGAAAGCACACAGTCTCTGTGCTACTGAATAAACAAAAGCAGACAGCAAGCTTGAACCAAGCAGGTGGAGGTTTGGGGTTTCACCCTCCAATAATATTTGTTCTAAAACTGTTTCAAATGGTGCATCTTGTGAATATTTGTCCACATTGGACCTGTTGTTGAAGGTAGGAGTGAAGCTGCAGATTAGAAACAATGACCTGTGATTAGGTTAACAGGCATGGTTTCTTCTCTGCACCATGAATAAGACATCTCTGGTATTTTAGGGCGATTCAGTGGTAATTGTTTTCTTGGCTTAAATGTTTGCCTTGTACTAACCAGCAACGTTCTTAGCGGAGACAAACATCAGACAAAATGTTCTGGGTTTTATCATCATATAAAAATAATAGCAAGTACTTTTGTATGCTCAAGATTTATATTTGTGTGACCATATCTGTGATACTTTGCCAAAAACATTAGAAGATATATTTTTAGAAAACCTTTACAAACATACATTGTAGTAAAAAAGGCAGCACCTCTAATTATTTTGTCTGGAAGAATAATGGGCCAGATACATACTTTCATCGATAGGGTACTCAGTACCCGGTCCACCAAACTGACTGGCAACCCGCTCTACTTAGAGATGGGTGGCCATTATGTTTCCAGTTTCCATCAGTGGTGAGCCTGCTGATTCCGCCAGTCCATCAGTGTAAGAACATCATACCGGCCACCCTATTTACTGCATTTTATTTTTTCTCGTGGACCACCAGGAAAAGCCTGGCGAGGACCAAAGAAAAACAAATGACCCTCATATCTTGTAAAAAACACTCCCAGTGTGTAGGGAGGCATTATTTATTTGTTTTACAAAAACACACCCAACTCTGGGGGTATATATTTTTGTAAAACAAAATGTTTCCTGAGATTCCTCAATATGACGTGTGGTAGTATGCCAAGGGAGTGAAGATTATTACGTCCACTTTCCTGGCGGATGGTGGTCCACCAACGGAATCCCAAATATTGGCCTGCCTTTCGATCGTGCCACTCTTTGCCTACCAACTGCAACTGGGACGATTTGTTGAATCTTTTTCTTCCAGTAAGTGTAGGAATGTGGGGAATCAACCAAAGAGCAGATAAAGTCTTGTGGGTAAATTTCAAATTTCAGCATGACATTGCCTCTGAATCTCCACTTCTAAGGTTGACCAAATGTTGCAATCCTTGGTAAATTACTTTGTCTTATTGCACCTTCATTTACTGGCTTCACTAACAGGTGGCTCCTTGTGTGATGAACAAATCTCCAGTAATACTGGTAGATGCAGAAGTAATGTCAGGAGCTATCCTGGTAATACCATACATATAGACATATTTAGCCATATTGTTCTGCTGGTGAAAGCTGACAGAATACCCCAGGAGGTGAGGTGGTATTCTTAAGGGACCTAATTTGAATTCCAGCTATCACCATCCCATGGTCTCTGCCCTGCTACAGAGAACCACACTATAATTAGAGATCTCCAGAATCTTTATGCCTTCAGTGGGTGTTCGGACAAAATATCGCTCTAAAATATTGAGTTGCAGAAATATTGAGTTTTAAATATTGTGACACAGGAATATTGTGTGCAAAAATAAAGTTGTCAAAAATATTGATGTTTTAAGGTAAGAAATATCGTTTTTTTAAGTGTCTTTATGTGTTTAAATAATATTTTAATTGTCCATGTTTTATATTGTTTGTATAATTGTTGTTAATGTTTTTAAATACAGTTTGTAACTTTAAGTTATTTATATTTTTAATTTAATTAAATGTAAAATAGTAACTTATATTAGGGATTTTTAAAGAAGGTCTTTCTTTTATTATGTCAGTTTGTGGGTGTTTTTGACTCTGGAATTCAACTGAATTTTTAACTGTATTCTATTTGCCTGGTGTAATGCTTTTTCCCCTTTATTGTGAGTGATGATGACATTATTTATTTTGATCAATCAATAAACTTTGACTTTGACTTAACTTATAATGTTGTAGCAGGTTGTGAGGTTTGTAGGGGTGCAGGGTGGGAAGTTAATGCAGTATAATTAATTTATATATTTTTTTTAACTAATATTAATTATTTATTTGATTATTTAGTATGTAAATTGTGTAATTAATATTTTTAAGTTATATTTTAGGTGTGGGTTGTTGGGTTTGTAGGGGCATAGGGTGGAAGGTTAATTAAATTACATGATAAATGATCAATTAATTATAAATTATATATATGTTAATTAATTATGTAAATTGTGTAATTATTATCTTTTTTTAACTGACATTTTAGGTGTGAGTTTACAGAGGGTATATAGTGGAAAGTTATATAAATAGTAATTAATTAATTATAAATTATTTATGTATAATTAATTAACTTAATTAATGATGTAAATTGTGTAAATACTATCATTTTTAAAATTAGATATATTTTTAATGCGCTACTATAGTGTGGGAATTTAATGAAATAATTATTAAATAACTTTTTTTCTTATAATAATTATTTGAAAACTTGTATTTTAATTGTTTAATTGTTTCTTTAATGCATATATTTAATTTTATAATTATAGTATTCAAATTAATATTTGTATTAAAAAAGGTATGTGTTTGAAATGAAGTACTTTCCCTATTGTTGCACAGACTGGAGTGGGAATATAACATTTTACCCCTTCTGAGTCCAATGCTTTTCCATCTGTTGCACCAACTAAAGTGGGAATAGTACATTTTACCCCTCCTGATTCCAGCGCTTTCCCTAATGTTGCACTGACTCGAGTAGTAATAGTACATTTTACACCTCCTGAGTCCAACGCTTTCCCTACTGTTGCACCGACCCGAGTGGGAATAGTAAATTTTATTCCTCCACAGACCAACACTTTCCTAATGTTGCACCGACTGGAGTTGGAATATTAAATTTTACTCCTCCTGAGTCTAATGTTTTACCAAATGTTGAAAAGACTGGAGTGCGAATAGTAAATTTGATCTCTCCTGAGTCCAACACCTTTCCTACTGTTGCACAGACTGGAGTGGGAATAGTAAATGTTACAGCTACTCAGTCCAACACTTTCCCTACTGTTGCACAGACTGAAATAGGAATAGCACATTTTACCCCTCCTGAGTCCAATGCTTTGCCTACTGTTGCACTGACTAGGGTGTGGACAGTAATTGTTACCCCTACCGAGTCCAACGCTCTCTCTACTGTTGCACAGACTGGAGTGGGAATAGCAAATTGTACCCCTCCTTAGTCCAAATCTTTCCGCAAGGTTACTCGGACTGTAGTGAGAATAATATATTTATTATTCCTTGAAAAGTATAGTTTTGTTTATATTTTTTTAAATTATGCTATTATAATATGTATGCGTATTTTAAATTACATTTAATATATAATATATTTTTAGTAACATGTTTTTTTTATGTTAACTTTTTTATGTCTAATAAAATTGGTATGTTTTTTAAATTATTTCTAGTTATTTGTTATTGTTTTTAATTTATTGTGTATATGTATATATATATTACCTAGTGGAGGTTGACACTAGGTAGTTGTAGTTAGGACCTAGTTTCTATAGAAAAAGCAGTTTTTACTTGCCTACATTTTTGGCGCTGGTTGACGAATCTTCACAAAATTTCCAAATAAGTTTGCCGTTCATGTGAACTGCTTTCTAAACAGTTTTGGGGTGATCTTTCAAGCGGGGGCCAAGGAAAAGGGGGTCCTAAAACGCTTTTTCCCCCAATTCATTTTTCAATAGGTATTTTGAACAACGATAGCGCCTGAACCACTACACAGAATTACACCAAATTTGGTAGAAAGGTAGCTCTTGGTCCAGAGAGCAGCCTATTTGTTATCTGGTGTAAATCCGTTCAGTAGTTTTTGAGAAATTAATGAAAATTCGAATTTGCATATATAGGTACCCGAAGTCTCCACAAACCCTCCTGATTCCGTGTTGAGATCTGATTGGCGGGCAACACTTCAACAAGGAGGAAGTCTTGGCAGCCATCTTGCCACTCCCTGAAAAAAAAGTAAAAAGAAAAGAAAAGGGGCGAGGGTAGGGACACCCTGACCCCTTAGCACTGGTGATGGGGTCACAGAGGGACCCCCCCCCCAAGAGCTAAAAAATCATTTTGTTAAAAATGTTCACCGCGAGTTGCAGCAGAAATAGTGAAAATTGGAGAAAAAAATCTTGCAGGATTGTCATTTTAATGCAGGGGGCCATCTGGCCCCCTCGCAGTCCTGGAGACCGCTTGGAATGGGGAATAAGACTAGCAAGATGTTTGGGACCAATGTTATACTTACTTTTGGATGCAGAGCGGAACAGAGTCACTTCTGGCCTAATGGTCAAGGTCTTGTGATGTCACTCAGGAAACTGAAGGGTCAAATCCTAGTATTGCTTGGCAGTGTGTTTGTTCTTTCACTAATGTATTGACTGTTAAACATACCTGGTGATGGAACATTCAAGATTCTTTGCATTCACATGCGTAGGTTGAATGTCATAGGTATGTCTGGAAACAGCATGATAGGGAGTCAACTGTGGTGTAATGGGTAAGGTCACAGACCTTCACACTATAAGTTGAGGGTTCTAGTCCAGGTGTACCTGTAGTCATTTCCCTCCTTTAATTAGCTTTGTACTTCAAACGTTTAAGCTTTATAATGAAAAGTGATCCTACTCTTTTAATTGACAAGTATATTTTTCAAGAATTATGTCATTCCAACTATATCCTTCACCAAAGCTTAAAAACTCTCTATCTCTCTCGTTCTTGCTCTCTTTGTCTCTCTTTCTCTCAAGTTCACTTTTTCAATCTCTTTCACCCACTCACACACCCACTCAGACCCTTACACACCCACTCACAGACCCACTCAGACATTCACGCACCAACACACAGACCCACTCACAGCCGCACTCAGACCCTTCCACTTCCACTCACAGACCCACTCAGACACTCACACACCCACTAACAGACCCACTCAGACTCTCACACACCCACTCACAGACCCACTGAAATTCTCACGCATCCACTCACAGACCCACACAGAAACTGATGCACTACCTGAGGCACTGATGTACCCACTCTCACAACCCAGACACTCTCACATCCACTCTCACCCCAGATACACCCTCTCACACCTATTCTCATGCCCAGAGAGACGGGCCGGCCTGTGGGGTTGGGTGTCGAAGATGGTTGGCTGCAGGGTCAGGCTGCAGGCCCTGTTGTAGTTATAGTTACCTGAAATAACTATAACTTGCACCCTAAGGCACCCATAACTCACTCCCCCAATATGCACTGCTAATTACCCAAACAAATCACGGCATGTATGACATCTTTGATAACATAATTGATAATATCAATGTAATGTTTGCAGTAAACTTTTTGATGAAATGCGTGAGTTATAGTTGCCTTAGGACAATAGATTCCAAAATTATAGGCCTATATCCTTGCTTCATGCAGATTATAAAATCTATGCGAAAATATTAGCACCAAGATTAGAAAAATTACTTCCCTCACTAATACATCCCTTCCAAACAGGTTTCGTTAAAGGAAGATTGGCCACCGAAAACACCTCTTCACACACATTTTAGGAAAGGCTCCCTGTTAGACCTGACATCATTAGCGCAGTGTTCCATGTCTTTTTGTCTCTGCTTCCTGTAATTTTAACTGTGTGCTGGATTTTGTTTTTGCTGTGCTCCCTGTGTAATTTGTGATTATGAATGGTTATCCCTGATTGGCCTTTTTGATTTTCTAGTAAATCCCTAGTAAAGTGCACTAGAGGTGCCTAGAGTCTGTTAATCAAATGCTACTAGTGGGCTTGGAGCACTGATTGTACCACTCACATGAGTAGCCCTGTAAACATTTCTCAAACCTGCCACTGCAGTAGCTGTGTGTGCCGTTTTGCACTGCCAATTCGACCTGGCAAGTGTACCCACTTGCCAGGCCCAAACCATCAATTTTTCTACATGTAAGTCACCCCTTAGATAGGCCCTAGCTAGCCCCATGGGCAGGGTGCAATGTATTCAAAAGGTAGGACATGTACTGGTGTGTTCTGCATGCCCTGATAGTGAAATACTGCTGCATTCATTTGTCACTGTTGCAAAGTCTATCTCTCTCATGGGTTAACATGGGGATTGCCTTTAAATATATTTTAAGTGCAGTTTCCCCTTGGGAGCAGATAGAGATGTGGAGTTTGTGGGTCTCTCAACTCACAAATTAAAAATACATCTTTTGGTAAAGTTGTCTTTAGATTATCTGTTTGAAAATGCTCCTTTTAGAAAGTCAGCATTTTCTTGCTCAACCATTTTGTGCATCTGCTTGGCGGCTGAATCCATGTCTGGGTCAGACTGGTAGTTGGGTTGCTTGTGAATTCACTCTAGACAGTAACACAAAGGGCGCTGAGGTTTGTCCTGCATATCCTGATGAGTGTTCCCGGGCTAAAATGGGAGGGAGGAGCTGTCACCTGCAATGAAATTGCTGTGCCTTCCCCCTCACAATACAGTCTCCAACCCCCTAGAGTATAGCTGGGACAGGGCAAGGAAGAGGCAGGGACTTGTGTATTACCAAGACTTTCCCTTGAAGTTTGCCTACTTCAAGGCAGAAATGAGTATAAGTAGTTGACCGAAAACCCCAGACGTTTAAAACACTTCTGGATCAAGAGGAACCTCTGTGAAGGGGAAGCGCTGAAGGGCTGTGAGGAGGAGTACTGCCTCTTTGCTGTTTCTGCTTTGCTGGGTTGGCCTGCAGTTGCTGATTCTGCCTTGGAGAGGACAAAGACTTGGCTTTGCTGTGTATCCTGCTTGTGAAGTTTCTCCTAGGGCTTGGACTGAGCGTGCCTCTTGTTAAGAAGTCTCAGATACAGCAAAGACTTCACCTGCCAAAACTTGGGTACTCTTGCTGAGGACCCTGACTTCGCAAAGTGGTGCCCAATCCAGTACCTGGGCCCTGGGGAGTGAAAGCTGGCCTAAAAACAAGAAAGAACAGGCACACTCATTCTGGACGACCCCAAAACCGGTGCTGCTGCACGACTTTGCTCACCTGAAGCCGTAATCCCAGCTGAAGTGCAACAACCCTGCTCAATGTAGCAGGCCTGACACCACCACAGTGCCTCTGAAGTCCCACAACAGAGTGAGCCCTGAGTGCTGTGTCACTGACGTTCATGACACCTGACTACGCTGTGGTGCCTGTGACCCTGTGGTGTGACCACGACCACAAGAGGTTGCCTTATTGCGTCTTGACCCGCTGGACTCATCGATCACGCCGGTCGTAAGGAACCAATGCCTCGCCACCGACGCCACCTCACCTTCGCTGCCTCTGCAAGGAGCCAGCACTTCACCTCTGTAAGGAACTTACGCCTGCGCAGCTGTACGAAACCAACGCTGGACCGGTTCCAAAGGCGCCTCATCTCCCCGACTCTGTACTGCATCTTTGACTCAGCCTCGTTTCTAAGGTACTGTACCTGGGGTCCGTATGACTCTGTGCCTGGCGCAGCACTCTCGTGTGACTGGACTATTGGGAATGACTATGTCATGATGCTGTGATAACACCAAATTGAGGCTTTTGTATTTCTAAGTGCTACATTGAGATTTAGGACCTGATTACGACCTTGGCAGATGAGATACTCTGTCACAAACGTGACGAATATCCCGTCCGCCGTATTACAAGTTCATTTTATCCTATAGAACTTGTAAAGCGGTGGGCGGGATGTCCGTCACATTTGTCACGGAGTATCCTATCCGCCAAGGTCATAATTAGGCCCTTTAATTTTTAAAAAATCATATATTTGCGTGTGTATGTTGGATTTATGCCATTTTTGTCTTGTTTTACTCAGATAAAATTTGGCTATTGCTCTAAACTTGTGTTAAGTACTTTCATGGTGTTTTCACTGTGTTACTGTGTGTGGGTACAAATACTTAAATCATTGCCTCTGTGATAAGCATGACTGCTTGTGCCTAGCGACTAAGGGGGTGAGCAGGGGTTATCTTGAGTGTGTGTCTCCCTTACCCTGACAAAAGTGAGGGTCCCAATTTGGACATGGTAAACTAACACTCCCTTACTGCAATCCCCAGCGATAGCTGTGGCCTTAGACACCGAAAATGCTTTTGACAAAGTGTCCTGGCCCTTCCTCAAGTCTTTGATCTGCAATGTCAACCTAGGTTAGACCTTTGAGTAGATAATCTTCGTACCTTATGATAATCAGTCAGCCAGAGTGAGAGTAAATGGCTCTCTATCAGCCAAATTTAAACTTTTCCAAGGCACCAGGCAAGGATGCCCCCTGTCCCAACTACTTGTTCTCCTCGCCATTGACCCCCTCCTAACTAAAATACATCATAACACTATCATAAATGACATTCCATTTGATTCAAAACCACATAAGGTGGAAGCTTAGCCGATGATATTCTCATCTTCTTCAAAGATGCAGGCACAGAGGTTTTCCCTCTTAACCTACTCTGCACACCAGCAATTCTCAGTAATAGCAAACTCAAATGGCAAAATGATCCCCTTAAAAACCTAGGCCGCCATCTGCACAAATCTCTGATTTACTCCCACACTCATATTAAAACCACTCTCCATAAAAAGATACAAGGCCTCATTGAGACATGATCACCTAAACAAATTACTTAGTGGGACAGATTAGATTGCACAAAAATGCTGATATCACCTCAAGTCAACTTCATCTTCAGCATGTTCCCACTGCATCATTCCACTCCTTTTTTAAAAGACTATCACAAAATTATTTTGGTGAAGTAAGAGGCCCAGAATTTCCACCAAGGTTCTCACACTGGACAACAAGAAAGGTGGGGTGGGACATCCCACTCTAAGCAAGCTCCAACTAGCATTTCTACTGAAACTTTCTACCTATTGGTGTCAACTGAACCCAATTTTATCCCCTCCGGTCTGGAAAGAAACTGAGAAAGGACTCTTTTTCCCCTTCACTCCCATTGCTGCTGCCTCCATGAAACACTTCAAACACCTACACTCCTCAAACATAATCAGAGACACAATAATGGCAATAAAACACTTAAACAACAAATATTTAGTAATAACTAAGCACTCTTCCCATGCCTTCTTTTATGGCACAACCCACTAATAAAAATTGATGGTAAAACTCTCCACTTGGATACCTTGACATCCCATAACATCCTGTATAGTAGCGATGTTGTTGACAGGGCCAATCTGATCCCTTTTAAACACTTACAAAAGAGTTCTAACATTCCTGACAAAGAATTTTACAACTTCCTCAAACTCAAAGTTGCTATTAATCATAACTAAGCTTTCCTGCACCCTCAAACCCCAAGGATTCTAGGAAAACTAACCTTAATTGCATCTCAAGACCACCAAGCCTCCAAACTATACAACATTCTTCAGGAATATTCTCCCAGTATCATACAAGAAGCTCAGAACAAATGGTGCCCTCTTGCCTCAAAGAAGGATACAACAACCCAGATGAGAAACGTTGGTCCCTCATATGTAAGAATGTAACTAAGCTCAAAATCCCACCCATCATTTCACAAAGTATATATTGGATTTTATACAGATCCTTCTGGACCGCAGATAAACTCTTCACATTGGGATCAGTAAACTCAGCCCAATGCTGGAACTGCTTATCTTAAATAGGAGACCTTGAACACATGTTGTTTTCCTGCCCTCTGCTCCACTCCTACTGGAGGGATATTAACTTAACTGTCAGAAGCATTATTCATTGAAATTTGACCCCAGACCCTGTACTTATATTCTTAGACCCTTGGATTTTTCCAAATCCACCTTCACAAAACACAACATAACCATTATTTGACTTATTAGTCACATTAGGGGTCAAAACAATTCTCTGTGACATACTTGGTGGGCCTGGGTATGCTTCCTCAGAAGCTCAGACACTATTCTCAACCACAATTATAACCATACCAGATTTAGACAACTCTGGCTACCCCTAGATGCTTATATACATAATCATGCACTTGCTGACCCAGGACCTGTGTTGAACATTACTAAACTATCCCCTCCCTTCCTCCATGATCTTGGGATACCCCCTCCATCTACTTTTTATTTTCCTCTCTCCCTTCTAGCCTATGTGTTCACATTTGCTCTTTCCCACTACCCACAGTGGGCACACCACCAAAGGTAAATAAGCTAACCATGACAGCTCTCTTGACTAATGAGTCTCAAGTAATAGATCCTCCATGCCTCCACATTTTTCCATTTGACCAAAAAGTGTTTTATTTGCTTCAAAGGTACCATACTGAATCGTCGCTGTGCTTTACTTTGTAATGCCCATCTCTCAATGCATTGTCATGCTGCATTGCTTTCCTATTGAAAATGTTACATAAAAAGTTAATATATATATAAAAAATATTGCTTTTCAAATTTATCATAAACATGATATATATGTGTTTCATGGTCACCTGCTTTCTCAAGGCTCTAAAATTCCCTGTACTACCTTGAGTTATTATTTTAATGTTCAGCATTTACTGCTCTTGCTCTATTTTCTGGATTGTCAATTCTTTCACTCTCATTTCAGTATTATAAGTAAATAGCAGTTTCTACTAAATATAATATCCTTTCTCCATGTTCTACTTTAACATATTTTCAAATCAATGATTTTGGCAGTCAGCAACAGTTACTCATGAATCTTTGTGACCAGGGAGGGGGTGTCTTATGACTTTAGTGATAATGCCTCTGATACTGAACTAAGATTGCAAGTAGCATTTCCTTCTGCATCTAAGGATCCTCACTGATATTCATAAATGTAAAATAGAATAGAAAGCATATTTCATTTATATGGGTGTCAATAGAGTTTAATCCAATATAAAGCACCACTTGAAGTAAATATAGAGTGTGAAGGTGACCTTAACTAAAAAAGGTTCTTTAAGGCTGCTTGGCCTACTAAAGTGTCAGCTCTTGTATCTTCATCTAAGCAATACTGCCTGGTCAAAGTGGGCAAAGATTCCCAGGTGGCCACTTTACACTTGCAAGAGGAACATTGCTCATTAAGGCTGCAGTAGCTGCATTGCTGTGTATAGAGTGAGTCCAAGGATCACCAGGAAGAGGTTTTAAGGTAATTGATAGCAACATGTGGTGGTTTCCTGGCTGGCATTTGCTCCCCATTACCTTTTGCTGGTGACGTTGAGGTGGGACTGTGACCCCCGGACATCGTTAAAGCAAAGGGGGCCAAATGGGCAGCAATGCCCTCAGAAGTGCTACAAGGATCCCGCAGGGCAGGTTTATCAATGGCGGTTTCCCGGCCCACATTTGCTCCCCACAAACTTTTGCTGGTGAGGGTGGGGTGAGACTACACCCCCCAGCCACTTTGAGGCAAGGTGGGCCTGAGGGTCAGAAACACACTCAAAAGCACTACAAGGATCCTACAGTGGGAGATGTGCACAGGACGGGTCCGGGTGTGTGCCTGGGCAAAGACTAGTCCAAGACCGGGCCCGTATTCACTCATGATCGGCTGGAAGTGGCTGATCTGGGCCACTTCCCTTTCATCTGCATTTAAAGGTACTTCTGTTCTTCTACTTCTGTCAGGGTTATACATTGTTACTCACTGCTTTCATGCTGCTCTTAGCAGGGTTTCTTAGCCCGCTTGCCTTCCTGATATGGAGAAGCGCAGAGCTATTCCCTCCAATCCCAAACCTGAAAACACCTTAGATGGTTCATTACAGGGGTCTGTGGGAGTGACTGGAAAGAAAATCAAACTAGTAGAGTAGCATCTATCTTTGTGCTCCCCACTTGTCCTCAAGCCCTTCTAAACCCCATCTGAGTCTATTATGACTGGCGTGGGCTCCCACTCACAAGCAGAGAGTCCCAGCGCTCCAGACAATTAGGGCCTCATTACGAAGCTGTCGGGCCGACCGCCGGCCTGCCAGCCCTGTGGAGAAGAGACAGAGCTGGCGGTCAGCATCCTGGCCCCATTACAGGGTTTCCACTGGGTTGACTGGTGGAAACCTCATAAATCTAAGGTTTCCGCCAGTCAGCCCAGAGGAAACCATGCAGTGGCATTGGCCTCAGCTCCTCATGGGGCCGAGGCTAATGCCGTTACACAGCAGGTGCAATAGCAGACAGTGTGCATTCTGAGAGTGCTGGGCAGGGAGGGCCCTGCACTGCCCGCGACATGGTCATGGGGTCCCGCCATGAAAAGGCTGACAGAAAGTGGAGTCGTGATCAGTACGACGGTGCTGCTTTAAGCACCGCTGTGGCTGAACATGACTCTGACCACTGCCACCCTGTTGGGAACTATGCTCCTGATGGTGGTCCAACTGCCAGGGTTGTAACTAGGTTGTCGGAGCACCTGGCCTGAGGTGGTCTGACCGCCACCGCGAGTCTGGCAGTCATGAGACTACCAGACTCGTAATTAGGCCCTTAAAAACTGGTCCAATTGATCATGGCATTACCACATAGGTAAACTCGTTGGCCACTCTGAAGGGACACAGTCTCAAATTCCAATTCCTGCCAGTGAGGATGGCAGGGACAAACTAGAAAGCTGGGGGGAAAGGAAGAGAGAGGAGGGGGGCAAATCTAAGAAACAATGTCCCGGTCCTTCACCGTTTTTGCTTAGCCCAGGTTTTGGCCTCAGCTTTGGCCTCAACAACCATAATATGAGTAAAACTGGGGAAACAGCACCTGGTTTAATTGAGGAAATTTGCAAGGGTGTGCTATCTTCCTTCACATGTGTGCTGGGGCCGATTTCGGCCCGCCTTGAGAAAGGTGAATAAGCATTGGTAAATTTGAGTGGTGTTTTTGCAGAACATCATTCTGCAGGGCTCCTGCCATCCACTTCTGGGGATACTGCCGAGATGACTGTTCCACCTGCATAGTCTCGTGTTCCAGTGGATTCAGCAAGCATCTCTAGGGAGGAGTCAACTACTCTAGAGGAGGCAGATGCAAGCTCGCATGGCAGCCTGGCTCGGTGGGGCCCTGGAGCAAAACAACAGGTTTTGTTACCCATGAACAAATAGATCTGGTTGTTCAGTGGTATTCCCATCTCCAAAGTTCTCCATATTAAAAATGCCCCCTCAGGCAACCCCCTTTGTCAAGATCTTGAGAAGTGTCCCCACCGAGGAGCAATACACGAGAAGGCCGTGACCAACTGGTAAACCAAGTAGTGCATGGGGTCAATGGCAAATTAGGTGCACCTGAGCTACTTCACAGCCAGATTAATCTTGTCTGGCATGTCTCATGGGTGGGAAATACCTTGAAGCTTGTTAACAATGAGTGCATTGTCATTAACTTTAAAAGACAGAATGGTGATATTTTGACCAGGCTTAACTTTTCTGGCAGATTGATGCCAGCTCCTATGAACACTCTCTATTCTGTTACTACTTTAAACAGGTTTGTGCCCATCACCCAGTTGGCCTTCTGGACTGACTTTCTGCTGATGCTACCACCCCCAGACAAACCAGCTCACATGACGGACATGAAATGGCAAGGCCTAGTGCAGATTCAGCAGAGCACTCTTCCTCCAGTAGCAGTATTATCCTTGGAAATGACTCTGGAAATGTTCCAGCCAAGTTAATAATAATAATAATCTTTATTGTTTAGTTAATAAAAACCATAACAATCATCTCATAATACAACATATTTAAAGATAAAACATCTCTAAAATTCTATAAAATTCCGTAAATTCCTTGGCCATGAAACCACGCGAGGATCTAAAATCAGTTTCTTAATTCTAAGTTGCAAAAAAGTGCGTAATTAAGTATGCATCCCGGATGGCAGGTTTACGTCTCTGGTGTGTGCAGTCAAGAATTTCATAGATTTGCATATTGATTGTGCATCATTAGGATCGAACATTGACATCACCGCTGACTGACAGGAACGAGTCCCATTTCTCATAAAAAGCGGTTTTAATAGTTGTCTGCGGGCTTCTTTTAAGGCTGGACAAATACAAATCAGGTGAACCATATCTTCTTTTGGGCCTTTGCATAGCCTGCAGGAAGTCTCTCCTCTATTCTTCCACAATGGTTGACCCGCTCTAGCAGGAGATGCTCCCAAACGCAGAGTCAAGAAGCAATGCTTGATGTGAAGTGCGAAGGTTTCGGCCAGGTATTGTGAAGGGGCCATGGTGATATAAGTGTGCGTTACCAGCCAGGCATGTGAGCGTTGCGCAAGTTTAGCTTTATCATCTAGAAAAGATTGGATACTTATTTCCTTTTTTATCGCTCGACACAAAAGGGAATACGACATGTTGGAATCTCATAGGTACTTTGTTTTCATCTCTTGCAAGGAGTTGTTTAGGTATCTATTGTATACTGAATTAGGATTGCCATTTACTGAACTCCATAGTGCAGCTACTAGCAGACTGACAGTGTTTTTACTTATTTTGCACCAGATCTTTATTGTGTGGGCCTTCCTGTCGAGCTGCTGTTGTGTTAGACCAAATTCCAGCCTTATCTGTGCAGGGGAAGAAGAGCGAGGAAGATTGAAGACTTGCTTATAGATTTTTATTTGTGCCTTTCCAGAAGGCTAGCATCTTTCCCGTATTGGGCTGCGCTTCCGTATGTAATTGCTCGAAGGAATTTAGCCGACATAACCGACATTAGTGGTTTATATGATGGGCCCTTTAATCTTTTAGCAAGAGTGCAGAAAGCGAACGCCAAGGCTTTGGACTTCTGTAGAATATACCGGTTTTGCGGCACAAAATTTATCTTATTGTCTACTGTAAGTCCAAGATATTTGTAGCTGCAGATCGTATCGAGAGTGAAAAAAATTATTTTGTTTGCAGGATTCAAAGAGCAGCCTATTGACATAGTTTTTGTCTTTGAAGTGTTCACCTCTAGTTTGTTTGTCTTTGCAAATTCGCCCAAGGCACTAACCAGTCGTTGCAACCCTATTTTTGTGTGGCTTAACAGAACAATGTCATCCGCATACAATAGATGTATTATAGCCAGACTTCCCATCCTTGGAGAATGTGAGTTGGTTGCGTCTAGTTTTGAAGAGAGATCTGCCATGAAGAGGTTAAAGAGGTGCGGGCCAACACGCAGCCTTGCTTTAATCCTATATTTGTTGGTATTCTCCTGGAAACTTTTGAGCCATCTGCTACCTTGATTTGTACCCAGCTTTTGTCATACAGCAATTCTATGCACCTCAAAATACGTTATTGCAAACCCCAACTCTGTAGTTTCTTCCAGAGAATTGCTCTGTCCACACAATCAAAAGCACTTTTGAAATCCACAAAACATATGTGTAAATTTTTCTTTAAGCACTTTGCTCGGTTGGCTATATCTCCTAGCGCAAGAATGTTAGTCACTGTGCCGTAGCCCTTCCGGAAACCAGTTTGATTCGTAGGAACCAGGTTATTTAAATTAGACCAGGTGAGCAGGTCTGCTAGGATTAAAGAGGCAAAGTATTTGGCCTCACTGTCAATTAGAGCTATCAGCCTATAGCTAGCTGGGTTTGCCCTGCTGCCTCCTTTGTATATAGGACTAATGATGGATCCTTTCCAACTATCAGGAATGGTACTGTTACGTTCGACTTCAGCATATAATGTTGACAGAGTGGCTGACCAATAATCGAGATCCGCCTTAAATATGGCTTGGGGGAGACCATTAGGGCCGGGAGCCCCGTCCCTATGGCTCCTTCTGATCACCTGGGCTACTTTATTGGCACTGAATCTCATATCACTCTGAGGAACGTCTGTAGGTTTTAGTGAAGCCTTCATTTGCTGATTTTCTACAGGAGGGGTTGGCTTAAAAAAGATGTCTAACAGGTAATCCACCCATTTATCTTCTGAAATTGAAGTACAGTTTATTACTCTTGCTTTTCGGTCTATTTCATTCACTGACATCCAGAATTCTCTAGTATTAGCCTTTCTTAAGTTGAAAAGTAATTTGATCCAGAAATCATCCTCCTTTTGGGTTCGTATTTGCCATAGCTGTTTCTTATAATTTTTCCGAAGGGTTTTTATTTGGGCACATAAAGATTCTGTAGGAGGTCTATCTTTTGTGGATCTGAGTTTACGTCTCAGATCCTTTCTTAATTCTAAGATATATAGTGGCATAGTTAGTGTCCTCCGGTTATGATTTGGAGCTTGACGCCTGGCCGAGCCAAGTGATGGTACTAACTGTAGAAAGCTGGCCCACACTTCCCCAGCTGAGAGATCTTGGCGTGCTGTTGATTGAAGTAGGGTTTTTATATTTTTGCACAGCTGTGGTAAAGAGGACTCCGTCCAAAACAAGCGGGTTAGATTGACAGAGGTTGCTGTTCCTAATTCATTTATGGCTGGAAGAAAACACGGAGCGTTCCAAGACAATTCTATGTGCTGAAGCGAATGGTCACTGAGAAGAGTAGGTATGATTTTGAACTTTTTAACATGTGCCAGCAGGGGAAGAGAGACGGCAGTATAGTCAATTGTAGTTGCAGATTTTGCACTATGATGAGTAAAGCTGGGCGGGACATCACCTTTCACCCTGCTGTTTAGCACCCTCATACTCAGATGTTCTAAGGCCTCTACCAATTGCTTGCCCCTTATATCCAGTTTCATCTGTATTGACGGTAACTGTGGTGGCACTGACCAAAATTGCGTTTTCTGCTGGCAATTGCTCGTCCGGTTCTGGAGTAAATATCAGGTTGCTATTAAAGTCGCCTGTTACTAAGATGTCCCATGCTGGATTAGCGCACTGTATCTCTTCTACCTTTTGTAGTAACTTCTCGAAGAGAAGTACTTTGCGATGTTTCCGTGGATGGGTGTAGACATTAAAGATAATTAGTGGAGCGTGACGATTGAAACTAAAACTGATTTTTATTGCCTGTAAGTCCGTCGATGAGAAGGCCAGCTGTTCTGTTGTGACCTGAAGTGCCGTAGAGATGTATGTGGCTAGACCACCGCTTGCCCTGCCTGATTTGTTTGATTTTTCAGCTCCAATGTGGTGTAGAGAATAGCCTCCTAGTTCTATTGAGTCTACCAGCCATGTTTCTTGCAGCACTATTATCGAGTAGTTGCAACTGGACATTACTGTAAATCCTTCTGTAATAATTGCTTTTGCGCCCGCAATGTTCCAGGACATAATAGTAACAGTCGGCCTTTGATCTGTATCTAGTTCATTGCGTATGGTGGGTCAATTACTTCTCCTTGAATTTAGGGTATGTGCCATCCATCTCCATTCATCTTGTACTCCATTCCCTACAATTGGGGGGTCAACAGAGGTATTTGAATCTTTTTCCCCCCATTTGGATTGACGCTGTTACGCTTCCCCGACGTCCGAGCCTCATCCGCGCTTGCGGGCCTGTGACTCAGTTTTTTTAATTGGTTCACTTTTCAGATTTAACAATAGGGGAAAAGGATAACGTGGGCTGGTTGGTTGTGATAGCCGTATACCCCAGTTTTCAAACTGTTGCTTAACTGCCATAATTAATGCAGCGATTTCGCTTGTTCTCCACATAGTCAGAGTTTGTTCCCGGTCATTCTGAGTGCTGTTGGAGAGGAATTTCAGTGATATTAAATCTGGGGAAATAATTTTCTTAGTTGAAGGAAGCTCTGCCAAAAGAATGTTGCCCCTGTTCAAGCTATCTTGTTGGCTGCGTGAGTCATATTCTGGGGTTAGAATGACCTGCCTTGATTCCCTATCATTTTCAATAGCATGACTAGATTGGGAATGCTCTATAATTCTGTGTGGCATAGGCCTGTTCCGTTGACCATCCTCCGATTTGTTTCTACTTGGGGTCCTTTTGAGCGTGCATGATTGTTTGCTTAAAAAGGCTTTGTTTTCAAGGTTTGTTGCGGCTATTTGAGTATTTTGAATTGTTACTTTTGTCTTTATTCGTCCATCATGATGAGTAGTTGCGACCTCCCTAGAAGGATATTTGAGATTTAGGGTCGGTGACAGGTGTGTTTCTCTGGTGAGAGGATTGAGTTTGGACTGCGAGTTGTCTGCTAAAGGAGTGAATTTATTGTTCTTTGTGCCTGCGGGGATTACTATTACCTGCCCCTCATTGACCTGGGCGGACGATCTTTGCCTGGAAGATGTTTTGCGACTCAACAAGATGCCCTGGGTCTTGTCCGGAAGGGTTATTGTAGATAGTGAGGAAGTGGCTTGTGCGACAGCTGCATAGGAGGGTGGCTCTGGTTGAATCTTCACTGGTAATTTGGCATCTAAATGGATCTCAGATGTATCCTTGTAGATGTAATTTCCTGCCCTTAGGTCTCCCTGACAAGGAGCTGCCAACCTCGTGGCCATTGTGTGCCCGTTCAATTGGTCTTGGGATGTTGGGTGTGGCATGTTCTATTTGAGCGACATTGGCGAGTCAGCAGGTAGATGTTCTCCAGTGAATTGTTGTTCTGGACTGGTGACTACCCCCTCCCTTATGGCTTTGACGCTGTTTGAGATTTGCATGCTGCTTGCTGTTCCTAAAGCTCGATTTTGCGGTTGCTGAAGCGTTGAAAATATGGGATACAGATTGTCATTAATAGCTTTGGCATGTGTTTGTTTTCTTGCCTTTCTTGCTTGCTTTTTTTGTCTCTTTGTTAGGGGTTTCAGTGCTGGAGCTGGCTGTTCAATTATACTCTCCAAATTGGTAGATGCTGTTCCGACTGTGAAGATCTATCTGATCCGTCTGTGACCATTGGTTTAATGCACTGAATGTTTGCATCTTTTTTTGCTGGGCTGCTTACCCCAAAGGCTGGTGTCTTTTGAGATGTATCTTGGTTCCTGGGGATGGCCTCATTGGTTTTCCTTGCTTTCACTTCCTGCAGAATCTCTCCTAAGACTTGTGGTAACGTACACAGTTTATCTAATATTGGGCCACAATTACAAGGAATGTGCTGGTGGTTGCAATTTTGTTCAGTTTGACGAATGGCCAGTGAGTCCAGTTTGTGATTGATGTCAGCTATGCATGTGGCCATTACCTTCATTAGATACATTTGCAAGTCTAATTTATCTGATTGCATGTTAAGAACCGCTGTTGAAGTATGTAGAGCATTCAGCAATGAGGTGTGTAGTCGCGTTAGATCTCCCATTTCACAAGTAGAGTGGCCTGCGTGAGGAATTTCCCTGTTACTGGACTCTGAGGGGATATTATTAGAAGGTGAAGCAGTCGGGTTGCTTTTTACCATTAATTCCTCAAGTGATTGCATTTTGGACATCTCGCTAGAAATTTCAATATTCGAGTTAAAGTTCTTTCTTGTTGGTGCGTAGTAATACTGTGTTTAATGCTTCCTACCACCAGAGGATTGCTCGACTGCTGGTTCTTAGGATTCTCTAGATCAAAAGTTTTTAAGTCCAGCGCTTCTCCCAGGTCTTTGTTATTTGTTATAGAGAGCGACTGTAACCAGGAATCTTCCAACCCTGTAATTACTTCGGAACCAATGTCCAGTCTCTCATTGTTCCCCTGGGTGTTGAAATTTGACCACGGGATTGGGGTCGATTGTTGGTGGGTTTTCACATACCCAGTGTCATTATGTACCTCTGTCGCATTACCCGTAGAGATTGGAAGCTCGGAGTTACTTGGGTTGCCCGTTAAAACCTGTAGATGAGCACCTGGAGAAGTTTCCCGCTCCTGGGCATGTACCTGAGCCATAGTCACGATTCTACCTGCTTGCACATTTTTGTGCGCTATTGGGCTACTTAAGTAACTGACGTTGATTTGTTTCCCTTGGACCAGGGGATCACTAAGCTCATGAGGAGCTTGGTCCTTTGATGTTTCCTGACAGGGGAGGGCTAGCCCTAATTGTTGTGTCGGGTTTGTTAACAGCCCGGGCACCAGCTGCCCCATGATCAGAGGTTGTGGAATCAGTGGGGTTGGAAGACCCACGTCTATATCGGGATTTGAGAAGAAATGCCCCCGCTGGATCTTTTAAAAAATCAGCCTTGTTAGTGAGTCCTGTTTGTTTGAAGTAGAGCTGAAAAGGAGTGAGGGGGGCTACCAGCTGATCCGGTCTGCTACTTTGCGGACTTGGCGTTGAGTGCTTCGCTGAACACTTTCCCTTCCCTTGCGCCCTCCTTTGGGGTTTTAAAGGTTTGACTTTGTCCTCTGCTAGAATCCTGAGTCGCCCCGATCTCATGGTGGCTATCTCTTGGCCCGGATTGGTGAAAGAGAAGCACAATTTGCTTTTTCCTGATGTTTAGGATTGCAGGATTACAGTGGCTTACAGCGGCAGGTGAGCGGGGCACCCGGGGAATTCACAAGCCGCACACAACCTAGCGGGCCGCCTCCGTGTAACCCCGGTGCACTCTCTCTGCAGCAGTTTACAAAAACTGCTGCGTTCACTGCGACCTGTAGAGAATGGTGGGCCCTGGTAGGCCCTGAGCACTACACCTTCTGCTTAGGTAATAGTAGGTGAAGTTGTACACGCGACGACGAACAGCAGTGGGCTGGGTGTCCGAGGGCTGAATGTTCGTAGGTTTCGTAAGTGAGGAGGTAGATGAGGAGCGAGGTGCAGTTGGGAGGCGTGGTGGGTAAGCGGGGCACACAGGGCCAACAAGCTGCACCCACACCTGGCTGGGTCGCTTCCGTGTGGCCCTGGTGCACTCACTCCGCTGCTGTGACTGACACAGCTGCGCTCACCCTCCCTCTCTCAGTAGCCTTCACAGGAACAGCAACGGCCGCAACGGCAGCGGATGCCCTCGTCCGTGTCTACAGCGGCGTCCTTGTTAGCGCGTCAGCTCCGTCTCGCTCACTCCGTCTCACTCAGTGCGTCACTATATAGCAAAGTACCAGGATGCTTAGCTCACGGAGCCACCAGCCCTTCACCACCAGCTGCATCCAAGATTACATTGGCGGTTAACATATCCAAGATACAAGCAGTGGAATTTCTGTTCACCAGGCATTGTTTCAGGCAGGAAAGTAAACAAAATTATTTGTCAATGTAGAAATCCTTTTAAAGGCGGGAATTTGGATTAGTCCACTCTTGAGTTTTCTGCTGACTTGCTCTCCTTCTGGGTTTTGCAAAACACCCTCTGATCTCTGGAGATGCAAAATCTTGAGCAGACGCACAAGCGATACAGGACACGTTAAAGGGTGCAGTTGTCTTAAATAAAACCTTAGACGTCTGTGTGATGCCTCTAAACATTCAGAAAGAAAAACTCTCCAAAGGCACTGCAACCCAGATGGACAAAAACAGCCAAGTTGTTAATGATAGTTCCCTGAAATGTGGATGGTCTAGCTAATAAGTGGGGCAACCAAGATTGGCGCAGATGTATTGAATGCTATGCAGTCATCTGCCTGCAGGAGACATGGCTGATTGACCCTGTGTCTGTTGACGTGTTTGCCATCAATTTCACACCAGCTATCCTAGGTGCTATGGTCAAAGTAAAGGGAGGTCTTATCACTCTTATCTCCCTCATGTTTCTGGCCCAGGTCACATGGTTGAGTCTTGGTTCTGTAAACTACCAGCTCATCTTACTACAGTGTCTAACTAAGCAGGTGTTACTGATAAACATTTATAGCTATGTTGTTGATCGAAGTAATGTGGACATGGCTAGATCACTGTATGAGGACATTGATAGCTGTGTTATAGACATGAGGTAGCTATGTGGTTGTGTTCCTGGGGGATTTCAACATGCATATTTGCCAGTTTTCCTCAACGAACTCTGGTGCGCTGGTGGATCGCTCAGGGGACCCTATCACTCTTTTCACCCACAGCCCACTTAGCGAATTTAATCTGGTATTGATGAAATATAATTTAGTATTTGCCTTTGACTCCCTAACCCGATCACTTTCCCACCTTTATTTGGAGGGATAACCACAGCCAAATTGATTTGAAATTTGAGAGATTGGGCATTGGACTACACTCTAGCAGAGTCTTCCTTGACTGATAGGCACTTGGCTTTATCAATCTGTGACTCTTTTTTTGCCAAGAGGTATATAAAGATCGACCCCGTCCTGCTATTATTAAACAATGGGGTGGCCAAGAGCTGGTCAAAGGTGGATAATGACTCCTTTTTATTGGTTCTGCTGGGCTCTACACTTCCCGACTTCCTGATATGCCCAGTTGAAAATTACAATTAGGGGAGTGGGTCTGAGTTACTTATCAGCTTCAGCAAGATTTGCAGTACAGCCCGCAACCTGATCACAGCCCCAATTAAATCCTGGAATGGGAAGCAAACTAAATGGTGTGAAGCTAACTGCACAAAGGCCCACAATCAGCTGTTGGTGGCACTGAAATGAGATCCCAGGAATTTGGAGACAGTGTGTAGTTGTAGGGCCACGTATAAGAATGCTCTAGGGGCCCAGAAAAAAAACATCAGGGAGGAAGCTTATCACTCCCTAGTGCAGGCCAGTGAGTTAAAGAATAGCAACGCCTTCTGGGTGACAGTCAATCACAGCTATTTTGAGAATAGTCAGGAACCTGGCCTTGATTCAGTGATTCCACCGGAAGTCTGGGTTGCTTATTTATCAAGACTGATGCCGATTTAACTCTACTCAAACACCTCCAAATTTCAATGTGTCTCCTCAGCCCCGGCTATGTCACCTTCTGGGTTGGAGACTGAGTTGAGTAAGGTAATATCAGAAATAGCTAGTTTCCCAGTGGGGAAAGATCACAGCTGAATGGGATACCAGCCAAGTTCAAGGCTAACATACTGCTATGGATCCACTTCTGATAAACATCCTCAAGACTATCAGTAACAGGCCCAGCAAAGGCTTGGTCCCACATGACCATTATCCCTATCTTCAAAAAAAGCTCCAAAGGAAATCCGTAGTTTCACAGCTTCACTTCATTGATTATTTCAACTGCCAAGATAATGGGGAGAATACTACTGGAGTCCTTGCAAACCTGGGCAAGTGGGCACACTGTGCTCTCGAAGCTCCAATTTGGTGTTTCGCCATGGACTAGGAACAGTCAAGCTGTCCCTCAATTTATATCTCTTATTAAGTAAATATACTGTGGCTGAGAAGGGCAAGCTGTACTTAGCATTTAAGGAACTGAGCTCAGCTTTTGTTTCTCTAAATAGAACCAAGCTTGGAGCATTATGCCAGACATTGGGGTAGTCCAGAACATCATCAAATTTCTGAGAGAACTTCACATCAAAGTGACTGCTAGTGTGAGGTATGGCTCGTGGAGGGGATACAACTAAAGCTTTAAAACTGGGTAAACGTGTACGCCAGGGTGCATCCTGCCCCATTTCTCTTTTCTTTGTATGCAAACGGCTTAATAGAGCAACTGCTGGAACTTGATGTGGATTGCCTGAGAATATGCAATCGCAGCATCCCTGAACCGATTTATGCTGATAATCAGTCTAAATAGCTAGGACGGCAATTGGCTTGCAGTGACTGCTTGATTGCTTCTGTAATTTCCTGATGAGTTTGTACCTTATGGTTAGTCAGGCTAAGGCCCATGTTATGGTCTTTGGCTCCAGGAAGAAGGAACTTATTGTTTTTACAGAGAAGAATAACAAAGTAAACACTGTTCTCATGTTTTTCTATCTTGGTACCTCATTTGATACAAATATCACCTTGGGCCCATTGAAGACCAGTAGAGCCGCAGCTGTCACAAAATCTATGGATGCAGTTTCAAATTGGGCTAGCAGAGCAAGTAAGAAGCCCATTAGCGAGCTTCCAGCCATTTATAGAGCTAAATGCTGCACAATTTCCAGCTATGGGGCAGGTGTCTGGGGCTTCAGTGACCAGAAAATCAATCAATCAATCAATCAATCAGGAATTTGTAAAGCACACTACTCACCCGTGAGGTTCTCAATGCGCTGAGGAGTGGGGGGGGGAGAAGGAGGGGGGAAGTGCTGCTACTGCTCGAACAGCCAGGTCTTGAGAAGTTTCATGAAGGTAGGGAGGTCTTTGGTCTGGTGGGTGGGTGGGAAGAGTGTTCCACGCTTTGAGGGCGAGGTGCAAGAATGAACTACCGCCGGTTGCAGTTCTGCGGATGCATGGGACAGTACGAGGGCGAGGTAGGTGGAGCAGAGATGCCGGGTCGGGGTGTAGAAGGAGAGTCGTCTGTTGAGGTATTTTGGTCCGGTGTTGTGCAGTGCTTTGTGAGTGTGGGTGAGGAGTGTGAAGGTGATTCTCTTGTTGACTAGGAGCCAGTGCAGGTTTTTCAGGTGGTCTGTGATGTGGCAGTAGCAGCGGATGTCCAGGATGGCCATGGTTCCTGCGTAGAGGGCATTGCCGTAGTCCAGCTTGCTGCTTACAAGGGCTTGGGTGACTGTTCTTCTGGTTTCAGTGGGTATCCATTTGTAGATCTTTCAGAGCATGCAGAGGGTGTTGAAGCAGGAGGAGGAGATGGCATTGACTTGCTGGGTCATGGATAGTGAGGGGTCCAAGATGAATCCTAGGTTGTGTATGTGGTCGGTGGGAGTCGAAGTGGTTCCGAGAGTGGCAGGCCACCAGGAGTCATCCCATGCGGAGGAGGTGGAGCCGAAGATGAGACTTCTGTCTTGTCCGAATTGAGTTTGAGGCAGCTGCTTTTCATCAATTTGGTGATGGCATTAATTCCTATGTTGAGGCAGGTCTTGGTGGAGTCCTTGGTGATGGAAACGATCAGTTGGGTGTCGTCGGCATATGAGATGACGTTGAGGTTGGGGGATCGGGCGATGTTAGCGAGCAGGGCCATGTAGACATTGAAGAGGGTCGGGCTGAGGATGAACCCTGGGGTACGCCGCAAATGATTTTGGTGGCCTACGAGCGGAATAGGGGGAGGCAGACTCTCTGGGTTGTGCCAGTGAGAAAGGAGGTGACCCAGTCCAGGGCTCTGTCGCGGATCCCAGCATTGCTGAGACGTAAGTGTAGGGGTGACAGACAGTGTTGAACGCCGCCAAGAGGTCCAGGATGATGAGGGCTGCGGTTTTGCTGCTGTCCAGCATGGTTCTGATGTCATCAGTGGCGGCGAAGAGGGTGATTTCGGTACTATGGTTGCTGCGGTATCCGGATTGGGAAGGGTCGAGGGTGCGGTTCTCCTCCAGGAAGCGGGTTAGCTGTCTGTTGACAGCCTTCTCTATGACTTTTGCTGGGAGGGGGGGTGGGGGGGGCAGGGAGATAGGCCGAACGTTCTTGAGGTCCTTTAGGTCCTCCTTGGGTTTTTTGAGGAGGGCGTTGATCTCAGCGTGTTTCCAGCTCTCCAGGAAGGTGGTGGACTCAAAGGAGCTGTTGATGATCTTCCGTAGTTAAGGTGCGATGATAGAACTTGCTTTGTTGAGGATGTGGTGAGGGCAGGGGTCAGATTGAGAGCCGGAGTGGATGGTGTTCATGATTTTGATGGTGTTGTTGTCATTGACGGGGTCCAGGAGAGCAGGAGGTTGGGCAGAGGTGAATCTGTGGTGTTGGTGGTTGCCAGGGGGTTCTGGGTGCTGAAGCTGTCGTGGATTTCTGCAATCTTGCGGTAGAAGTAGGAGGCTAGGGAGTCGCAGAGGTCTTGGGATAGCGGGATGTCGTTGGAGCTGGGGTTGGAGAGTTCCTTCACGATGTTGAAGAGCTCCTTGCGGCTTTGTGAGTTGTTGTTGATTCGGTCTTTGAAGGCAGTTCTCTTGGCAGCTCGGATCAGTTAATGGTGTCTGCGGATGGAGTTTTTGAAGGCTGTGACGTTGTCCAGAGGTTGATCTTGGCACCACTTTCTTTCGAGTCTTCGGTAGCTTTGCTTAAAGTCCTGGAGGTCGGCGGTAAACCAGAAGGCTTTTCTGTCGGTGCATCTGTTGGAGGGATTCTTGACTGGGGTGAGAGTATTGGCACAGGTGTTGACCCATTGCCTGAATTTGCGGGCAGCTGCATCAATGTCAGTGGTGTCGATGGGTGGGTTCTGGGAGAGGGTCGCGATAAGTTGGTCTTCGGTGACCTTGTTCCAACTGTGGTGGGGGATCCGTTGTGGGTGGTGGTGTGTTGTGGGTTTCTTGAAGGAGAAGTGGATGCAGTGGTGGTCTGTCCAGTGGAGTTCGGTGGTGTGGCTGAAAGAGACGTGATTTCTGGCAGAGAAAATAGGGTCGAGTGTGTGTCCTGCGGAGTGGGTTGGTGTTGTGACGAGCTGTTTGAGGCCGAGGTTGGAGAGGTTGTTGAGCAGGGTGGCGGTGTTGTTGTCGTTGGTGTTCTCAAGGTGGAAGTTTAAGTCTCCGAGTAGTATGTATTCAGTGGAAGTGAGAGCGTGCGTGCTGATGATTTAGGTAATGGAGTCGCTGAACTGCTGTCATGGGCCGACGGGCCTGTAGACAAGGGTCCCTTGGAGGGTAGTGTTTGGGTGAGTGTGGATTTGGAAGTGCAGGTGGTCGGCGGCACTGAGGGTGTCTTCGGTGTTGGTCGTGATCCTGAGGGTGTTCTTGTGGATGATGGCGATGCCTCCTTCTGGTTTGTTGGAGCGGTCCCTGTGGGTGATCTTCTAGCCATCCGGGATGGCTATGGAGATATCAGGCACTGAGGAGGGGTTCATCCAGGTCTCGGTCAGGAAGGCGTCTGGGAAGGCTGAGTTGAGTAGATTCCATTGCTCTACTGCGTGCTTGTGGACGGAGCGGGTGTTGAGGAGGACCCTAGTGGTGTCAGGATTGTAGTGTGCAAAACATTGAGCTGAATCATTCAAAGCCAAGAAGAAATGGCCCATTCTCCTGTGGCCATAGGCACCTCTCTCCATTCCCCATCCTCCAGGGCACCCACTCATGATTCCCACCAAGTGCACAGGGTTGCGAACAATTCTGGGGGGTTGATGATCAAGGAGAGTTAAATCTGGGAGACCACACTCTGCTCCAGGGGTGGCATAAGAACCTTAAACACCATGGGAATAAATTCAGTGACCTCCCCCAAGAGGACTGGTGGGATAACAGGGCAGGTGGAGCTGTAGGAATCAGAAAAATTGGGAGAGGTGCAGGTGAAGGTCAGCCTGCAAGTCACCTAAGGAACTCATATGTGAGCTGTGCCACAAGTCACTCAAATGTGCGATACTAATCAGGCCCCACCTCCAAGCCCCCCTAAGCCAACCATGTGACAAACCAGTGTATCTCTCCAGAGTGTGGGTTGGAGTGCAACCCTTCCCCCTACATCCAGTTCACCTCATAGCCACTCACCACGCCCTGAAAATCACCATGATCCATATAGCCGATCTACAATTCCATCCCACAACAGGATTAACAGTTCTGTGTAGTATGCCAGATCTTCCCGTTCACTGTGAAGCCAATAATTTAGGGCCACCAGCTGTGAAGCTCAGTATTCGAGCTGCAGGTCGGCCCCTGCCAGGTTGCCGTCAAGGGTGGACTGCACGCATTTTCCTAATGCTATGGGCCGAACCTGAAGGCCCACAGAATGGGTCGCACCAATGCCTGAATGGAGTGAAACAAGGACCTGGGGATTTTAATGAGGTAAGTTTTGCAAAACATACAGAAAATTTGGCAGCACCATCATTTTAAACACAGCAATCCTCCCCATGATGTTAAGAGGCAATAAACACCACAGCTCCAAATCCTTACCCATACACCCCACCTGGGTCATAAGGTTCAAGGTCCAGGTAAAAGTAGGAAGGAGAAAAATTTAGACGCCAAGGTAGAGGAAGCTTAACCAATGGAGAGGTATGAGGGCCTGCCAACCATGATCCTGCAAGGTGACCATCAGTGGAATCAATAGAGACTTGGAGTGATTAACCAGAAAACTCCCAAAGAGCAACATGTCATCTGCGTATAGGGCGATGTGGTCCTCCTAGATGCCCTCCGCCCATCTAAATCCTAACAGCTGTCCGTCAACATGAATAAATGTAGCCACTAGTTTGACTGGGAGAGTGAATAGACGGGAGGATGGGGCAACCCTACCTAGTTCCCCTCTGAATCGGGAACACCCACGAAAGGGACTCCTTCACTCAAATCTTGGCTGTAAGACTAACTTACAGGGTTCGTAATATGAGATAAAACGGGGTCCGAAGCACAAGCGATCCAGATCATACCAAAGAAAATCCCAATTGATGGAGTCTGAAGCCTTCCCAAAGACTATGAGGAGAAAGGCATCGGACCCAGGCAGCAAATTACGGTATGCCTCCGCAGCCTGCACCCTATGGATAAAAAGGTGTGTTCTGCAATGCAGCATAAACCTGCATGGGCAGGCCAGCTTGGAAATGACCCAGTGGGACAGTTAGCCAGTACTTTGGCAAATATCTTAAGCTCAGAGTTAATGAGGGGGATTGTATAATAAGAAACACAATTCACTGAATACTGCCCCGTCTTGTGCAGGACCATAATGGTCACTTTATTTAACTCTCCTGAGAAGTGACATTTGTTTATGTAGTTAGTGTAGAGTGCCAGTAAGGGAGGCATGGTCTTCCAAAATTTCTGGTAATATTCTATTGGGAAGCCATCGGTTCCTAGTGTATTGCCAGGGTTCTTATCTGAAAGGGCTACATCAACCTCTGTGAGGGCAAGTGGTATGTCCAGTTTGGCTGCATCTGCAGCCTCAAGACAGCGCATTGGCAAATCCACTATCAGAGGGGAGGAGAGCTCATGCCGTGGTCTCGGGTGCTGGGTGTATAATGTGCAATAGTAATATGCGAATGCTGCTGCAATATCACAGGTCTCTGTGACAAATTCTTATTCGGGAGCCTGGATACTAGGAACTACTCTATTTTCTAGGCCGCAAGATGCCTGCCAGTACAGGAGTTTAGTCGTCTTATCCCCCCTGCTGTTAACCCTACTCTGGGAGGCTATTGAGCACTGCCTCACCTCCTCAAGGCATAGCTGTTGCAATGAAAGTCTATCTAGCGCAAGGTGACGTGGTTCACGGGACTGTACCTCCACCAATGCGATGCGGGCTTCCAGACCTTCAATGTGTAACAATTTCTGCTGATCCTGCTTGCAAGAGTATGTAAGTCAACACCCCTCATGAATGCCTTAGCAGAGGCTTAGAGTGTATACAAGGAACCAATCACACATTCAGCTTCAAGAAGGTGTCTAGTTCCTGCAACAGGAACTCTATTGCAGCAGTGTTCACAAGGCTCCAAGCGTTAAGGTGTCAGACCGAATAGTCCACCGGGACCTCTCAGGTAGGTAATGACTGGGTGTGGTCCAAAATATCCCTAGGAAGGATCTCAGATCCTGTGGTGAGAAGCAAATCTGTGGTCGGCATGAAAAATAGTTGATGCATGGACTAGTCTTAACTGCTGCGGAGGTATGAGTGTAAGCTTGTGTGTGAGGGCTCCAAGTGCACCAGATATTAAAAAACGTCAAGGCAAGAGACCCAATCCTCACGGCAGGAAGCCGCGGGCAGTAGGCTGGTTGGGGCCTTTGAACTAGCAACAGTAGGGGACATTGTCATATTGAAATCCCCCACAATGGTTACCCCTAAGGGAAGGCCCTCCAATACCTAATGCAGCTGCACCACATTCAGTGCAGGACCAGGCAGCTGGGGGGGGGGGAGGGCATAAATACTGAACATATTGTAAGCCTGACCATTTACTGCCACTTCACAATAACATATCTGGTCCGATGCGCTGCTGGTGACCTTCATGTGGAGAGGTTTGTAAATCAGAATAGCTATGCAACCAGAGCCCATAGTATAGCCAGTGTGATATACCTTGTTGTATCTACATCAGGGCCACTAAGGGGCACTGAGTACCAAGGAGGTGTGTTTCTTGCACTAGGAGTACATCAGGAGCATGGCGTTTTCACAAATCCCTAAACTCCACTTTGTTTAATAAGGTCATTGAGACCGTTGACATTCCATGGCAGTATAAAGGCCATCAGGTTGTGACTGGGATGCAGGGGTCTGGGTGGACCCGAACGGGCATCAATAGGAAAGGAAGGATCCCAGCCTTCCTGAACGAAGAACAAACACATGGCCTAATAGGCCATACCACCCCAAACAAACCCCCCGATGTCCCCTCCACCTAACGCTTCCTGCCAGAAGCCTCTATCTTCCCAACAATAGAATCTTAAACAGAAGAAAAACATTTTTTGGAATAACACAAATCATGTCCTCCCACAGGAGACGCTCATTAAAAATGGTGTAGTACTGCTGGTACAATAATACAGGGGAGTCCAATAGGTAGGCATAGAGGCCTTCTTAAGGCCAATCCCCAGCAGCCCCTCCTATGAAGTAGAAGTTGAGGCCACAAGTCTGTCAGGGGAGGCCCCCCCAATGGCATCCCATAAAGGAGTGGGTGGGTCTGTAGTGGAGGAGGCGGGGACCCTCAATTCTGCATGTAACAAGTCCCCTCATCAGCACAGCTGTGGGCACTGCCATAGGCGGTCTTCAAAAGGAGTTGTCCCCCCCAGGAAGCAGCCAAATCTCTGTGGTCCATTTCTGCCTTTGGGGTATCAAAAAAGAAGGACTTGGAAACATGAATCACTCGGAGGCAGGCCTGGAATGGGAGTATGTATCGTAAGTTCATGACTTGCAGCTTCTGCTTGACAGCTTCGAAGGATTTGCGTTGATGCTGCACAAAGCAAATATTATTGAGGAAAACCAGGATCCGGACAGATTTAAAATTTGGTGGGGGGGGCAGCTCGTGGCCAAAATGGAAAACCATATCTCTTTCCTTATAGTTTAGGATTTTTGTTATCTTTAGTCGCGGGGGGGTCCCTTGTGAGGGGGCTGCAGCTAACGATCTGTGGGCACATACCACCACGAAACAGGAGGGCAGGTGCTCCTCAAGGACCCACAAAAAGATCCACTTCTCAATTCAACTCCCAAAAGTTGACCCCTCAGTCTCCTAAGCAAAGCCAATGGATCAAAAGTTTCTCCGCCAGGACCCGTTCTCTATGCCTTTAACCCGAATCTCCAGATTATGGGATGCTGTGGTTAGGCATGTCACCTTCACCTTCAGTGGTAATACAAATATTCCAAGTCAGAGATACACCCCACCGTGCCAGCCTTGCGGTCTACAACATTGCGGAGATCCTGGCATAAAAGCACTACATCCTTACTGAACCCCACAATCTTGGTCTCCAAAGTTGATCAGGAGTCATGGACAGCAAGTAGGATGTCTGTGGCATTAGACTAGCCCTTCAGATAAGTGGGGAGACTGTCTGCATGGTCCTGCCTATATGAAGGGGACTGAGAGCTGTATATATTAATCTTTGACTGTGTCAGAGCAGGGTGGGGGGTCCCCCCACCCATGATGAGGCTGAAATGCAGTCCAACTCATGGTGAGCAAAAGCTGTCTCCCATCAGCCACAATGTCCATACAGTGGAGCCTGCAGCCAATAGGTCAAGTCCAATCAGTGTTGGGACAGGGAGGGAAGAATAGGTAAGGGTGGAGCCCTGACCTGCATACACAGCGGGCTCTGACCCACCCTGTCAGCATGAGCAGTCGGAACCCCTTCACCTGCCACAACACTGGACCACAGTTCAGCACTACCAGAAATGGCCCCTGTAGTCCAGTCCTGTCTTGTGGATGGAAGGAGGGTGGCTTCGAAACCCCAGGCCCTAAAGATGAAGAGGAGGAAAGACAGCTCACCTGTATGCCCCAGAGCCAGCCATCATCAGCGGTGAAAAGACAAGAGAATGGGGGGTCAACGTCAAACACTCCTGCATGGCCAACCTCCTGCATCAAACTTCACCTGATCGGTATTGAAGGTCCACAAAGGAAAGGCTCTGCAGCTGCCTAAAGCAGAGCAGTAGCACGTGCGGCGAACCACGCCCACCCCACAGTCCAGAGGCCATGAGCCTCGTAAGGCTGCCCCACTTTGGAAACCACTTGGTGGGGGCCTGAGACTCGACTCCCCAATCCAGCGGCTCCTCATGGTCTCAGCAGCCACCCAGAAGCCTGAGACGAGGTGCAGGCAAGAATGTTGCCACCTTGAGGCTCGGCTGCCACCAACACACTCTGCACAGTGTTCTAGGTCTCAGACCACCAGTTACTCCAGTGCAGTTCCCAGGGAAACTAACATTACTATTGGGACCCAGGGCTCAAGCTGAAGCAAGCCAGCCCCAAAGTGGGACCGCTAGGTGTCACCAGCAGCAGGATGGTGACAGAGTCTTACCCTGGGAGCCGAGAGCTTACAGGAGGCTTTCACCATCTTGGCCAACCAGGCCATGCTACCCCACTGCCCCATTTTGTATTCCTCATACTGTTCGAGTGAGACCCTGTCTAGGTATGGCAGCAATATTGATGTCAACTACGGTCACCAGGTCAATGGAGGAATTGTTTCTAAGTTCATGTTTCCAATAGCTTCTGCTTTTAGAATGCAGAGAGGATCAAAAGTTTGGGTTTATTAAGTTTTATGAATATTTTTTGCAGTATGGGTTCAGGGTGATTAGGGAAGCACAGCGCGACTGGACAGAATTTCTATTGATGGTGGAATGCAACTTATTTTTTGTATGGTAGGGGACTTTAATGCACATAAATGTGATTATCCAGCGAAGGAGGTGTGTGGGTTGGTGGATTGTTAGGATTTTGTATTATCTCACTTTGTACATAATGAATATGGTAACGCATTGAATAAATTAATGATTGAACATAACTTTTGCCATGTGGATGATCTACTTACCCCCTAGCTTCCCATACCGCTTACCTTCACTGGGAGCGGCAATGATAGCACAATTGACTCTATTCTGGTGTCACGCAATTGTGAATCATTAAAATCTGACCCTTTGACACATGCAAAATGTGTGAGTGGCCATAATCCTCTTTCATTGAACCAGGAATGTTGATATTGCCACCTGTCCTACCATGGCATTAGAGATTAACTTATGTAATGGCTTTTCTATAATATGGAGTCATTTAGATCAAGATGCATTTTGAGTTCCTTGATTAAGTATAATAGATTCTCAGTAAACTATAACCTAAATGTGGAGGTGAGACCCCAGAAACATTACGTTGTTATGGGCTGCTTACTGAGAAAAATTTCGGCAGCGCTAACATATAATTCATGGTCTCCTCCTCAGGGCCCACATGGGTAGTTAGATGGTGTGTGCACAAAGGCATATAAGAGTCTTATTAGCCATCCGAGGGACACTGCTTTAGTTAAAATGGAATTAAAGTATTATAGGCAAGTAATTACCAGGTGGAAGTTTTTGTTATTAAATATGAGGCCTGGAATGCACTGACCCATGCGAGTAAGAAGCAGGACAGCACTGCTTTTTGAAAGTTTATTCATGCCCCCTTCTTTACTGATCAGCTACTACAGTGGTTCCCAAACTTTTGATTTCTGTGGACCCCCACTTTAACATTAATGGAACCCACGGACCCCCACTGAATCATCATGGGAATCGGGGGACCCCCGCCTGAGTCATTACTGGAAGCTGGGGACCTAATTTGTCAATATTTGTTAATATTTTTTAATTTTCTAGGCTCTCGCGGACCCCCTGAGAAGGCTTTGTGGACCCCCAGGGGTCCCCAGACCACAGGTTGGGACCCACTGAGCTACTATATACAGACCCCAACCCGCTATCAATTAGTGTTCTTTTTTTCAAGAAACACAAAACAGAACATAAATCCTGTGTGTCATCATGACTTGTAACTTATTCATATCTTTCCATTCCATTTGTAATACATACAAAATAACATCATGTTTGAAAGCAAGTATTCAAAATCATTAGTAAGAAAAGTAAGCAATAGTGAAACACCCCATCCACCAGAATGATATTTCTAACACATAACAATTCTTTACACAACGTCCACCTACATTCTTACTTAGTCTAGAGCCAAAAAACACAAATACCAAAAAGGAGTGTGTGAAGCTATTTGGAGTTAGCTTCTGTAGCAGTTAATGAATGTTCCAAAAGTCACATTGAGGAGTGGAGTCTGTCATTAATGTCCAATTTCCTATATGTCACCATCCACAGGATCGCACTTGGCCTATTTCTTGCCACTTTTTGGTGGATACAGGAAAGGCCACTCCACCTCTCTCATGCACATTCCCCCAATGTGTTTCGACCTCAACAGTTATGGGATCAATTTTAAACACCATTTTGTCGTCTGGACATTATGAATAAAAAAACAGGGGTAAAAACATATTTATAGACACAATCTATAGATTTTCTTTTTGAAGAAAATATATATAAACCCACAACAAAAAAGGTTGAGGACTTCTAGTGTAGATACACCTTAGTGACACTGTGTAGAAGGCTCATAGAATGAGTGAAATGTTTTGTCCCGAGCAGGATTGTACCTTTAGAAGTACCCAGGATCATGTAACGTATTCACGTACGGTGCCAGATTCTTTTCATGCATGAGGTGTTCATACATAGCCCTGAGGCCCACCATGATAATGGCTCTAAAGTGGCAATGGTCGCTTACCTTAAACACACCTTCCTTGTTTGTTTGGGCTAAGCCTTAAGAGATCATAATGAGTCAAAGAATTAATCCAGAGTGCACTTGGCCAAATTTTGGCCCCTTCACATCAACCCTTCTTTTACCACACAGAGGTTAGTGTGCTGGTTCTGCAGCTTACTTCACACCAGGCACATGCTATAACCATGGATATCAAGAGTACAACTACCCGGTTTAAAACATTTAGATGTGACATAAGGAAGGAGCTGTGTTGAAGACAACGATGTTCTGCCAAACTCATGGTCCTAAAATTAGGCCTGGGTGGAACTTGCAGAATTCTGCCTAAAAAACTTCACTAGATTACACATCACTCTGCGAGCAGATGTTGTTCTGCTTGGCTGCCCATTTGCACTGGTTGGTGTGAGTAGCGCATTCTGCTTCCTGAACAGAGCGAACGGCACCACGTGGGTACATGCGCACAAGACAATTTTTTCTTTAATCCTTCCCCTATCCCACTTATCCACATCTGTTTTACCTTTATTATATTAATATGTGTATTTGTGTATTTTTAATTTTTGTCTTTTTTTATTTCTGTGACATTTTGTCCTTATTTTTTGGTTTTCCCTTTGCTTCCTCATTAATTTATTTCTATTCCTTCTATTTCCTATTTCCATTTTTCCCCACACAGCACCAAGGCAGAGCATGGGCGAGGCAGTGCCAGTGCAGGAGGTGCAAACTGCACACCTTGTGGTCTCCGGCGCTGCCAAATGGTGCAGCCCGTGCCATTTTCTCCAAGGCAGAGGTTGCTGCACTAGATTAGTTCATCTGTTCTCACTGCTGACAGCAGGCGGCAGGCTAAGGAGAGGGTGTGCTGGTGTATTTGGAGGCATACTGGAGCTCAGCGCACCAAGTAACATTTGACGCATCGCTGGACCATCATCCATGACCGGGAGCAGGACCTGCGTGACCTGCTGGGTGTCCAGGTTGCGGGACTTGGTGAGTAATTCCTAATTATGTATATGTTGTGTCCTACAACGCTCATTTTTCTTTTTCAAATACCATGCTACACACAATTAGAGGTAAGAAGTCTGATTTAATAAAATACAATGTCATTATGTTACTGCTTTTGCCTTTGCCTATTAAAATATATTGCAGGTGATTAACTGCACCACAAATCAATTTTTCTTATCTTTAATTTTAACATCAGCACCCAAAGGCAAGGACAAGAGAGCAACGGAATGGACTCTCTTTTACCTCTCCCATTAGAATAATTTTTCCTTCTTTCCTTTATTCTGTGATTTTTTTCAAATCATCTTCATTCTATTTAATGTTTGTTATTCTTGTTATCTCTCTCTGTATCCTCCTTATTCTATATTTCTTGTTTCTGTAGCTGACTTCCTCCTGTGTGTACTAATCTGTAGCTTTCTTCTCCTCAGTTATTAAGGTTTCCCTCTCCCCTACCTTATATACCCTGTGGACTGGTACTGCAATACTAAGAGATTAGGGCCCGTATTTATACTTTTTTAGCGCCGCATTTGCGTCGTTTTTTTACGCAAAAACGGCGCAAACTTGCAAAATACCTTTGTATTTTGTAGGTTTGCGCCGTTTTGCGTCAAAAAGCGGCGCAAATGCGGCGCTAAAAAAAGTATAAATACGTGCCTAGATTAGCTACTCTACTATGAGGTATGCAGAGTTTGCAGACCCAAGCTTATATGCTAGTTTGTTGAGAAGTCTTTCTGTTTCTTGCCCATGCTCAAATGATAAGAGAGTGGCCATGGCTACGGTGGCCCCCATGTTGTGTTGAATGTATTATTCAGTATCCCAGCAATTTCAATGACAGCGCAGCATGGCAGAAAAGTAGTATGAGGACAGACCCATTGTATTTGACAAACAAAACCACATGTTCTTCATTGTCCAATTTATTCTACCCCTTCATTGCACTTCAAATGACACAGTGTCATCATCATATCTCTGCCCCTCCATTACGAAAAGATTTTGATTGGCTCGACTAACTGGCGTTTCTAACATTGTCAACCAACAAAATGCCCAAAGTGATATTTTAGATAGAACAGAAGATAATGCAAACCGAACTGTAGTCATGTATTGCAGTTGTATTTAAAATGAAAAGGGGAGGTGTATCTGGCATCTAAAATGTGTAATGTTTTTTTCTAGACTCATAGACCACCAGTGCAGGGGCCAGCCCCAGTGCACCAGACAATGCAGCAGTTGCAGGGGGAATCCCTGCGGCAGCATTGATGGGCGGTGGTTAGTCACATAGCTTGGTTATTGACAATTACTAGTGACCCAACTGTATTTGTTAAGCGAGGCAGATCCTCCATATCATTATCCATGACCTCCCTGTCTGATGGCAATTCTCGACCCATGGGCTAAGTCCCCACGTAACTGCAGCATGGTTAAATTAATCATTGCAGTTGGCTGTGCAATGTGCATCTGCTTCAGTTAATGTAGCATTTACAAAGCCTTCAACGGATTTCAAACCAAAACAAAAGCAAGGTGTCTTCCCCTTCCCTCTCAGTGCCAACTCAGTCACCTCCTAAGACTCACTCCTTTATTCATTCATAAGTTTGGTCCCTGCCTAACAGAAAACATTGAAAAAAATATCCTTGGCTTCTTTCACATGTTACAGGATGAGTGGTTTATATACTTATTGAATGGCTTCCATAATGGATTTACACCTGTTCAAATGTTTTCCTTTTACATTCATCAACTTTCAGTTTCATCTACAGTGGCTGACTAAGCCAAAGTTTAGGCACATGAGGATCAGTGACTCCTCACTATTCTATTGCAAAACCTCTACCATGCCTTCCTGGCCTTTCACCTGTTACTTACCAAGTCAAGTTTCCTTTCCTTACTGCCAAACAAATGTTTTTGTTTGAAATAATTTGTGTTTGAGAGTGAGACTAAGAAGTAATGTGTAATTAAGTGCCTGAAATTTTGTGATTTGCTGATTGGATACTCTGTGACAAATGTGTCCAATCAACCTTTATTTCTTATTTTTTTTCCTGTACTACAGTGCATCATTATTTCCACTGTCTAAATATGGCAGACAATATATCTATGTTCTGCATGTTATACATGACATGTGCAACATATATTATTCATGTGTCTCTTTGGATTCAGGGTAGAATTGAAAGGCATTTGGAGAGGAGCAGGGCCATTGGAATCAAAGTAAGATTATTGTCCGTTGCATCTCCTTCACATGCAGACTGCAGAGAGTAGCAAATTAGTACCTGGATATGCTAGCTAGCATTCCTCGATTCATTTAGCACAACAAGAATAGAATACTTATACTCCATAGTGGATGATGCCTTAGGGCCTGATTTGGAACTTGGCGGATGGTTTACTCCATCACAATGGTGATGGATATCCCATACGCTGACATCTAAATCCCATTGTAGCCTATGGGAATAAATTTCAGCAGATGTGATATCCCTTACCATTGTGACCGAGTAATCATCCACCAAGTTCTAAATCAGGCCCTTAGTCATTAATGAGAGTTATTTCTATTTTTTCCACACAAACTGTGTGGTTTACTTTTCCAGGAAATCCTTTCCAAGAAAAAAAACACTATTTTTATTTAAATCTGGGGTTATTCTGCCTTATTCCTTTCAGCCAGCCAGTGCTTTTATGTGGGGCATGTGCTGGTAAAATCTTGTCCCTGTGACTCTCCTAATCAAACCAAAAATTCTAATGGCCCCAGGAGACTAACAATATACTACTACTGTGACACTATATAATTTTAAACAGGTGTTTGCAGAGAGCTTTGTTTACAATTAGTCAATTTTATTGTTTTTCTGTTCTTGATATACCTACTCCTACTTGTCAACTACCACCACTGACTTGGCAGGAGATAGCAGCCCAGCTCTGGCGGCAGATGTTTGAGGCCACCTGGGCAGAGTATCAATGGCTGGTGGAAGAGAAAGTTGAGCCACACGCCCCTGCTCTGGGCCCCTAGTTCCACCAACTAACCACCTGCGCCTCCAACCCTTGTCAGCGCCAACACTGCCGGCAGCTCACACCTGTACAACTATTGCTGCCCAGCTTTGGACAGGATGCTACATCGCTGAGTGCTGTGTGAGCTGGCACACTTAGGCCATGGGATGGCACACCTCGAGGCCCAGCTTCAAGACCAGCAGACCATCCTGGAGAATACCCTCTTCGAAACCCGTTTTTAATTTTATGTTTTGGTGGGAAGGAGTTTTGTTGTGGGTGGAGATGGTGGGAATTGGGCAGGGCATTTTATTCTTTTGGACTCTATTAAAATTAGCATTTTAGACATTGGTTGGGAGATATTGTTGTGGGAGAGGGGTGAGCCTGTTGTGGGTGGCGAGAGTGTGTTTACTTTTTGACATTTTTTAGTAAACGGGAAACATTTCTATTATACTTTAGGTTTGAAGACGTTTTTTGGTGTTTTTCTTTAACTTTGCACTGATGCTTTTTGACGCAGCCTGTCTTTTTTTATCTGCTTCTCAAAGTGTATGCCAGTTAATTATAGTTAGTTATACCCTTGTCCTACTACCTTTTGTAACAATATTGACCAGTAGGTGTATATAATGCCATTCCCTACATTGCCTACAGAAACCTAGATAAAAAACGAATTATCTCATCTGCAGCAGAAGTTAGTTCTGTACTAACTTAACTAGTTCACTACACGCCATAGTTCTCTTACTTGAATAGATGAAGCAATGGCTGCTACCTCTCTCAATCTTCTAACAGCTTACTGGAGGGTTCCCAAGTTGCCCTCTTAATGGTAGGGGTGGTGCGCTAACAGGGAAGGCATCATAAGCGAGGTGCTACTCCCACCTAGGTGATCTCCAACTGTAGGATTAATCAGAAGGATTATAAATCCCAGGCAAATAAACTTAAAAAAAAAAAAACACATAGTTAGTGGGTTATACATATACATTTATATTATAGCTTTAGAAAGACTGAAACCAGACTACTACCATCACAATATAACAAAGAATACCAGACATTATAACAAAAACTAGAAATAGTAAATTATTCTGACAATGGTGAGCATGGAATTTAATGAAAAATAAAGTTACAAATCCCTCAAGTCAAGAAAAGTGTACTCAAAGTCTGTAGTGGACAAGGTTGAGCTTTAACACATAAAAAAGGACTGAATGATGATGTTGACATTGAAGGATGATGTTTTTTTATGCGTGGTTGGGGAAGGGGGACTGGTGTGGGCTATTACTCAGGTAATATAAGATCCTGCAGTGCATTGGTGTACCACATCCACCCCACCATGTGCGTGATGCTTTTGGTGTAAATTTAGTCCCACCTCAATAAATCATAAAGCCTGGGGAAGAAGGTTAAGGGTTTGATGAATGGATGTGAAAGGGGATTTGGGGCAAAGTGTGACACAGATAAACACTACATAACACGACAACAATATTTATCAGGTGATTTCGCAGCACATCATCATCAATATGTGGTGAAGGGAAATGAGGGAATGAGTATGATACAGTTCAGTTAAACATACTACAAACAGTCTTCCTGCCCCAGAGACCCAAGAAATTAGATATCTATATGTTCCATCAAATATGTTTGAAAAATTCAAAATATGGGGGAGTAAGTTTAACCCACCCAGTTCTTAGAAATATGATTATTAAACGAAAAATGATACTGCATTGCCAAATTGGGGAGTGCATCTGCATACTTCTCAGGATGTCAGGTAACTTTTTGCTAAGTTTGAAAGGGCCAATCACCTTCAGGAAAAATGATCACCCATCGGTCCCCAAACATTGCAATTCATTGAAATCAAGTTTACAAATTAGTTGATTAGCCTCCTACACTGTCTGCCACAACATAAATCATCAATCATCACTCACAATCACACAATAATATACCATCACTCATTGGTGCAATAGTTAGTAGAAACCTCTACAAATCACAGCACGGATGTAGGTACACAATTGTATCTCTTTTTTGATGCAAGCAACACATTGGAATTTGGCCTTGGCAGTCTTGTAAATAAATTATCTTCTGGTGCAGCCCTGCTAGGTGATGCAAAAAAGGATAGGCATGAGAGGGAGACAGGGATTGTCTCCAGTTTCCTGAAGGGAATGTCGAGCCTTCTTCACACTGGTCCAACTCGTCTCCGGCTATAAATGTGACTAACAGTGGTGGGGCAGCATAAATCAGACACAAACATAATGTTCTAATAGCTATAACTTTTGGAGGAAAAGAAAGAAGTTTGTCAATAAATAAATAAAAAGTACGATGGTGGCATACTCTGGGAAGTAGAGTTCATCCTCAAATGTAGGTGTTTCACCAAGAAGTTAGTCAGCAATGACACTTGAATCAGACTAATCATACTCCTTCTCCTACTGTGCTGTTTCAGGAATGGTAATGGAGTGGTATGAAATGTAGGTTCATTTTGATCATGGTCAATCTTTCCAAGTTTTGAGGTGAGAGACTGGTCCTTCTCACTGTGGCAACTGCACCAGCTGCACTGAACACACATTCAGCAGACACCCTGGCTACAGGACAAGCCAGATACTTAATTGCGAGCCTGCTGAGTACTGGCTATTGGCACATCTTCGCATACCAATACACCATTGTGTTTTGATCAGCATAGACCTCTTTTGGGTCATCTAGATACTCCTGGAACTCCCTCTCAGTGGGCATTCGTGCTGTCCTTGCTCAACCACTTTTGCCTTTGCCTCTGTACTGGACTTAAGACCTACCACTTGAAATCAAGCCAATGCAGAGCTTAGGGCCAATTATTCTGTTCCTGTTGTCGTAGCTGTTGCCGGTGTTCTTGCTGTTGGTGTTGACTGCTGTGAAACAAGACTGCCCTCTTGAAGGCAGCACCCAAAAACTGTTGCCTGGGTGTGGGACTCCAGTGATTCCCAGCCATGCTTCTTCCAGGTCTCCTGCTTGCTCAACAATCCACCTCTTATTTTTTTAAACATCCCCTTCAGAAAAAGGAATGAAAGTACCCAGAATTATTTTGTGCTGTGGATCAAGTAATGTGGCACAGATGTACACTTTGGACAACATGATGTCATTTTGCAGCCTTGCATCAACAGCCAAGCGAAAGATTAATCTCTCAACCAAAGCACGCGTTCATGCCTTTTTGTTCATAGCTCCAATTGTGAACCTTTCAGACACCTTCCTTAGCTGGTCCTGTTGCTGATGCAACAGTGGAATAGTTTGGCCCATCGTGCTTTCCTCCTTGCTAACGTCGCATGTGGAAACCTCCAAAGAGAGTAGCATCTGTCTCAGGCATTTGACTAGGCCCCATTTGTCTGCATCTATAATCATACTTTTCTCAATTGTATCCCCTCCTCTTTGAATGACATAGTCATTGTTCTGTCTGTGCTGCTCAAACAGACGTAATGTGTAATAGTTTGAGTTCCAATGTGTTGGCACTCCTCTATGAGGGCTTTAACTGGTACTCTATTAACATGCTGAATAATCCACAACTACTTATGGGCTTTAAAAGAATGGCTGAAATGAGTGAGGATCTTTTGCAGGTGTTCAGTCTGTTGCTGACTGCTTCTTCTTTTTTGAGAAAGTCCTGCACAACCAGGTTGATGCAATGCACCAAACACAGGACCCTGAAATAAACACAAGCTGACATGGCCTTGACTATATTAGTGCCATTGTGCATAGCAACAAATCCAGTTCTGAGACCTCTGTACTGCAGCCTTTCAAACACCTTGCTGTTAAATTCTTCCAAGATGTTTGCAGCTTTGTGGAATTTTCCATGGTGAAAATGACTGCTGTTGCATGGTGCCAAACACACTTCAAATTATCTTCTGCACTGGGACTTGCAGATAGTTGTTGCCTAACCTCCACAAAAGAGATTCAGTGTGCAGTGAGACACATGTAATTAGTCGCTTGACAACTATTCCACATGTCTGTCGTCAGGTGGATTGTGTGAACAGCACTTTGCTGCAAAGATTGTCCAACCAATTGCAGCACATCATGATGGAGTACTGAAACAGTAACACAGGGGAAACAGGTCTAACTTGGAACCTTCCATTTCGGGCAGATGGCCAGAACAAATTCTAAAAATCCCGATCCTTCCATAAAAGAAAAAGGGAGGAGGTTAAGCACTAACATTTTAACCAGCTTCCTATTGTACAAACTTGTTGTTGGTTGGTTGTGGTTGTAGGGCCCCTCCTGCCTAAACAATCCCATAATCATAGCCTGGATTTTTTTCTTTTCTGGGGCCACTGATGCAGGTGACTTCCAAGGAGTAGGAGATTGTAGACTCAATGTGTGTCTTGGGCCAGTCACTTTATACTGTTCAGTTTCCATTTGACTCTGAGCTTTCTGCCATTTTGAGGCCACTGACGCAGGTGATCCTGGCGCACTGCTAGCGACACGGCTGCTTTGCGTAAATATGTCACCCTCTTCTTTCTCATGAACTTCCTCCGTGTTTGGAGCTGATATTTACCAGCTCTCCTCACCTTCACTACCGCCATGTTCAGCAATTTTTATAAGGCACTCCTCCCACCAGAGTGCGTGATGTTTTTTCATATGGGTGGTTTGGCCTCCAGTACCATAGCGTGAACAGACTTTCCTCACTGAACATTCATGTGGCAAATAGAGCAGATTGCAATGTTCACCTCTTGCTTGCTAAGCGTAAAAAAGTTCTAAACTGAGGAGGAGTACTTTCTCAGTATGCCAGTGCCAATGCCTGGAGAAGAACTGGAGATAGCTGGATGTGTCGTCAATTGACTCTGCAGTGCACATGTCTATTGAGATAGGGGTTGCTGCAGGTCTCAGCTGGGGCTTTACAATTATGGGAGCTGGCAGCGGAGCATATGCTACATCCCACAGAGCAGGTTGAAGAAGAGGGGTAATGTCGAACTCCTCCGTGCCAGCTTCTATAACAATGACTGGCTCGTCACCCTCCTCCTCATCTCCTCCCATAATTCTAAGGCTTTCAGAAAGTTTTCTTTTCCCTTGCCGCTCCTGGCATCTCCCGGACTATGCCAGGGTTCCTTCCATGTTCAGATCATTATCATCATCAAAAGGGGGGCTTGGAGAAGATAGTGGACTAGCCTTCATTTTTCTTGCTAGAGATCTGTGAGCTAATGTATATAAAAGAAGAGGTTTCTGCTGTGCAGTAAGCTCAACCTCCTGTTCTGCTCCAACTTCAGGAAGATCTATTATAGCTGGCTGCAGCTGATATATTCTTTGCTCTATTTGCTGAAATGATTAGGTACTACTTTGTGAAAGGAACACATTAAATTCAATGTCACTGCTTGTTGGCGTCGCCAGGTTTGCAGAGGCTGCCTCACTGGCAGACATGGATGTGGGCTTAGGTTGGGGTGATGCCATTGATGATGGAGTGCTGCTCCCAAGTTCCTCCTTGGAGGTCAGGGCGGCAGGCACAATTCTCTCGAAAAAGGCTGTGGTCATCATGCCAGTGGCATAAAGTTGCTTCTTCTCACTGGTCACTTTCTTGGCAACACCTTTATTTTGAGCCTTCTTAAAGCTGTCAGTTGGCAGTGTCACTGAGCTGCACAAGTGGAAGAGATTGGAGGACTGACGTTGTGTTGTGTGGTCACATGTTTTGGACAGGCCTTATGTTTGCACCTAAAAGCAAGCAACCAAAAAAACATTTAGTGAAACAGGGCATTGTTGCACTTTGAATTAGTACTGACAAAATAATATAATTTAGTGTGGTTGGTTACTTATATAATAATTAACAACAATTTATCCAACCATTGTAAAGTCAAACCACACCACCAAAACATATAAATTTCATTTACAATCAGGATAACACAACATTCAGATATAGCTCTTTGCTTTATGTGCAACTATTCTAAAGGAGACACATGTGGTAGTCAGGGAGGTGCATGGGTAAATGAAATAATTCTTAAATAATTAAGGCTAGTTTGTGCATATGCAGGCACGGTAGTCTGGGGGAAATTCGTTAATCATTAAAAAATAAATGATACTGGTGTGTGTGCAATCCATCTATTCTATGGCAGGCAGGAGGTACAGGGGTAAATGGAATAATACCTGAAAAAATGACTGCTGTTGTGCGGCTGTGTGCCTATGGCTGCCAGGGGGTGGATTGATCAAGGCAAAATGCAAAAAAAAAAAAAAAATAATAATAATAGAAAAAATAAAATTCAATACAAATAAAAAATAGAATCAAAAAATAAAATACAAAAAATTGAAATACAAAATAAAATTAAAAAATAAAATAGAAACATCAAAACAAAAGTTTATAAAAATTGAAATAAAAAAACTAAAATGAAATGCTTATTTTTGTACTACAAGAGTATGAGAAATCTATTGGGAGGCAACAAGGTGCAAATGAAAAATGCAAAAAATGCATGTAATATAAAGCACCATTCATCATCATCATATTCATAATATGCATATACTACAATGGTCCTCAAGAACATTAATGAACTGATATAATATTCAAGTCTATGGCATGAAGTGCACTGGTGTGCTGCACAAAATGTCTGATGGCCACATGGTCAAACAACAACTGAGAGAAAGGAAGCATGGAGAACAAAGAACACATGCAAACATAAGGCAAAGGAACAGGGGCAGGCTGCACAAAATGGCTGCCGACCACATGGGCAAACAACAGCAAGCAAGGAGGTGTGGAGAACAAAGAACATATGCAAGTCTATTGCAAAATTACACTGGCTTGCTGAACATAATGGCTGTCAGCCACGTGGTCAAACAACAACAGCAAGCAAGGAGGCAAGGAAAACAAAAAACACATGCAAGCCTATGGCAAAAGCACACTGGCTGGCTGCACAAAATGGCCGCCACCCACATGGTCAAGCAACTACCACGGGTAAGGAGGCATCGAGAACCAAAAAAACACATGCAAGCCTATGCAAAAGCACACTGGCTGAGTACACAAAATGGTCTCCTGACACATGGTCAAACCAACAACAGCAAGCAAGAAGGCATGGAGAACAAAAAATACATGCATACCCATGGCAAAAACACCTGGCTTGATGATCAAAATGGCCGCCAGCAAGAAGGCATTGAGAACAAATAATACCTGCAGCCTATGGCAGAAGCTCACCGGCTGGCTGCATAAAATGGCCACCACCACATAGTCAAACAATAACCGCAAGCAAAAAGCATGAAGAACAAAGACATATGCAAGCCTATGGCAAAAAGCACACTGGCTGGCTGCACAAAATGACCATCAACCACATGGTCAAACAACAACAATGAGCAAGAAGGCATGGAGAACATATCCAGGCCTATGGACACAGACTACACAATATAGCTCCTGGCAACACAGCATGGAGAACAAAGACAAATGGTGGGGAATGGCAAACACACGCACCCACACATAATGGCTAGACAAAAAAGGCATGGTAACACTGAAGAAAACACTACCATTAATTCAGCAATGCAAAACATGAAAATGAACTGAGGTATAAAAAAAATTCAACAAAACACATCCTCCTATAGCATCAAATATTACCCAACATATACACTTTTTGCAGAACAAAACATGAAATACAAACACTAGCCAACACTTTTAATTTAATCCAATGCCATCCCTGCCCTAAATGATGTTTTAAAAAACATATACAATAGAAACATTTCTTTCATGCACTGATGACTAGCAATGGTCCTACTGGCTGGGTGTCGTGTTGGAAGAGTAGGTCACATAGTAAAATAAATGAATATTGCAAATGTAACAAACATGTAGGAAATGTACAGAACTGTGCATCAGTTTTCCTTTACAAAAGGTGAAAAATGAAATGCAAAAAAGTAACTAGGCGCTTACTGATACTCCAGACCACCCACCACAATGAAATCAAGTGAAAGTAGAGAAAAATACTAGTGCGTAGCCCAGCAAACAAACAACAATCTCATGCAATAGTCTTAAATTACTTGTGGGATATCACAAAAACAAAGTCCTTAAATCCAAACACAAAGCAGACAAAGAGAGTCATCCTTCCACCTCGAAATCCATGTTGGAGTCTCTGGAGCACGTTCTTCCTTTTGGAGAAAAACGTTTTTAAAAAAGGCTTCTCGCACTAAAAAACAACTTGAACAGTCTGTTGGAGAGGAAAATCCACTCAAAAATGATTTAGCTGCTGTTCAAGTAGACAACCTACTTGAGGTGTGCGTGTGAGTGGCTCTAAACTGGCACACTCTCAGCCGGAAGCTGAATGAGCACGAGCAAAATCTCACACATGCTCACTAGAGGCCTGGGAATATTGTGGCGCTTGCTCGTGACTACAAAAACAAATGTTAAGAAAGAATTCCGCTTTGACCGCATCGTGGAAATTGGGAACTCCATGCTGTTCCGCATATCGCAGATTGCCTGAATTCCAAAAATTCAGGGTGTGCAGTCGAGTTTACCTCCGAGGCCTACCGATACATCCAAAAAAAGAGTGAAAGCAGTCCTGGGTTGCGTGTGTTCATGTTCAGGGAGGACCTCACCTGGCAGGTCAGTCTGGACTGGTCCCATTAGAGCAGGGTCAAGGCTGATTTGCTAAACTGAGGTTTTATGTTTGGCGAAAAATGATGGATTGGTATGCGGCCTGAGCAATCGCCAGTGCTGAGATTAATTGAAGCATTCCATCCATCACTTAGGGCCTGATTTAGATTTCAGTGGGTCAGTTACTCCAGCACAACAGTGACAGATATCCTGTCTGCCAAAATAGAAATCCCATTATTTCCTACAGGATTTATATTTCAGCGAGCGGGATATCCATCACTATTGTGACAGAGTAACCCGTTGGCCAAAATCTAAATCAGGCCTTTAGTTTTATGATGCCTAAGTGTGACGGGTGTTTACAGATGTGAGACCAGTGCTCATTGTGCAACTGAAATCAAGCTATACCTAGCTGATGAGCCCATAAGAAAAGTGAAATAGGTTTTGGCTTGCTTGAGTTTTGGGCCAGGGAGGGCAGTTCAGGCTGGACTGTTCCAATTGGAGCAGGGTCAATGCTGATTTGCATATGGATGAGGTGGCATGGTATGCAAAAAACAATGAATTGGTATGCAGACCTGATCGATTACCACTGGCTGAGATAAGTCAAGCATTACATACATCACTTTGTCTTTTTTGATGCGCTGTGTGTGAAAGGTATGCCGATCCGTGGGCCCTGTAATCACTATTCCATTGGAATCAAGATATACCTGGCTGATGAGCCCATAATAAGGGTGAAACTGACCCTGTATTTCTTATGCTATCGTTCATGGAGTGCTTGGCCTAGCAGATAAGGCTGACCAGTTCCAATTGGAGCAGGGTCGAGGCTGATTTTCATAAGGCTGGGTCCAGACTGAGCTGGCAAGTTAGGCAAAAAAACAACGGATTGGGATGCCGACCGAGCGATTGCCACTGGCTGACCTGGGTACATGTAGTATCACTTTACTGGTGTATACAAGTAAATTAAATGTGCCAATCAGGTTTTAAGACCGGAAAGAGAACACAAACTTTAACACTTGTCAGCAGTGGTAAACTGCACAAAGTCATGATGCCAACAAAAACCAAATGCAGAAAATAGGAAGAGAGAACTCAAAACATTTGGGGTGACCCTCAGAGTGGGCCAAGTCCAGCAATGATTGTCACTATTACAGGATAGACCTTCCAGCATGTTAGGACTAATAAAGGTATTTTGGTTAGTGTTATAAAGTGCTTTCTTTTTAAAAAGAACCACAACTGATGTGGTTCATTACTTTTTAGATGTTGTTCATTAGTGCTGTAGCCTGCTGCAGATGTAACTTTAACATCTACGGAAACCTTTGTTTTTATGTTTAAAAAATATATGTATTAATATATTTTTCATGTGAAACCTGGTACTTTACATGTCATTTTGAAGCATTGTTATAAACAAGTATTCCTATTAGCTACCAAGTGACACCTATTTTATCAGCCTCTGATCAATGAGATCTTGAGATCACCCTCCTGCTGATTAAACAGGTGTTTTTTGGTTACACATAAATCCCTGTGCAAAGCTTCATTTTGTCACAAGTTGCCATCTACATACACATGAATGTTATGTAAATCAATGGTACAATTCAGCATTATTTTTTGTTGACTTTTCCTTTAATCTATTTTTCAAATAGTTCTGCAACTTATGAATAGACTCACTGTAGCAAAACATAAACATTTCCATTTCCATTTCTAGGTAAGGCAAAATCATTTGGAGAGCATTTCTCTTTCAGGGCTGTTTTCGGCTTCTAAGTACTTTGAATTGGGAGGCTACCGCCTCTTTTGTTATAGTTTAAGTGTTCAGGGGACCCATTTATTTGTGCATGATAGCAGTTTTACCATTTCTGCTGAATTCAGTCTTGACTGCAAACCTGTCCCTAGGCCGGGAAGTATCCCTAGTCATTGGTGGTAATCAGTACTATCAATGGACCGGTTCTGTCAGGTACTGAGTACCTGCACTTCTTTGTTTGGAGACCAGAGGCGCAATACCTTTAATTCGATAATACAGACACTTTTTAGAAGCGGGTACTCTGGTATAGGGTACCTTAAATTCTATTTTTCGATTTCAAGGACTGATAATGATTAAAATAATACAATTAGGCAGAGCCTGCGGAAATGCAGGCTACTGTGAAACATAAGGGAATAAAGAGTGCAAGCTGGTTTTCTAGATCTGAATGATCATGGGTGGACTAGAGCTCTGTTGGGTGAGCCTGGCACACCCCTAGAAATGGGCCCGTGCAAAAACAATACTGCCTGTAACACCATGGTGCATGGGTGCCTTATTTGGGGCTATGGAGCCTCAAGTGCTCCAGCACAAAGGGAGAGCTGAAGAGCATCGAATCTTAGTAGATAAGGCACTTTCTTTACTTTCTCTCATTCAGGCAACGCAGCACACCTTAGCATCTTGCCTTGCTGCATCGTATAGTTTGTATTCTTAATATTCTGCTCCCAGTCTTTCTAAAAAAAGAAACATTGACAGCATGTGCTAAATATCTGCCCCATAAAGGGGTGCATCTTCACTCGGATTGGCAGTGGCAGTACCACTCAGATCTTGGTCAAGCAGTTTATGTTCAGTTATCAAGTCCTTAGGGCAGCACACACACCTTCTGAGGTTTATCAGCTCTTTGACATACATTAGAGCAGTTTTTTATCAAACAGGGCACTCATACCTCCTTTGAAGCAACAGCAGGTGCTATTTCTCAGGCCTGGAATCTGGCTGTGACTTCTACAGGAAGTTCATCACATAGTCCACCCCATAGCTACTACTTGTCTCTTTGCTGGTGCATTGAGCTTCACTGAAGTACATATGTGAAATATTACTCTGTCTTGAAGGGCCACCTTTTATAGAGATTTAAAGTTTACTTTTGACAGACCAAGAGTTTGTGCTGTACTTCAACGCTGGAAAGGAATATCTTAGTTTTAATGCAGCAGAACAAGTCGGAATCAGTTCCTACTCGTACTGACTAAAGTTCATGCATTAACTCAGAGAAACTGTTAGTTAATTCTGACCTTATTCCTAGTATTTGAACTTTAGACATCTTACACTCAAAGAACTTGCACTAGGCCAACTAAATCAATCATGTTACAGCCCCTACTATTCTAGTCTATTTAATTGATTGGAAGCAAAACAAGTCTACAACAGTCTGAATGCATTGAGTTTATCACACAAAAATCCAGGACTGCAAGCAGTGTCCATAATGATCTGGAAAGAGATGGCCATCCTGGTGCTATTGTTGCGTCCTCCCACAACTGCAACCAGTGTCTTGGTTTTTCCCAGAAGCTGGAGATCCATATTATCCTTGCCCATGCACCACAGGCCTGTCACTACTACCTTACGTACCAGCACAGGGGTCTCATGGCAAAGCTCAGATCTGAGGGACAGGGTGTATCTTAGTGAGATTCCAGGTTGTGACTCTCAAATTACCCAACTAAAAAAGTGGTGGACAGCTTGGTAAAAGAGTGAGAAGGGGCAAGGATACTGCACCCATGAAATCAGAAATTGGAGGGTGCAGCTCTCTGAATTATTTTTTATTTTTTGCACATAGCTTTATATCCAATAGATATTTTTGAAATATTGTTATGTCAAATGAACTGTCAGTCCTCAAATTTATAACAAATGTTGTTGCTGGGATAACTGAAACCTTCTTGCAGAGGGTCAGGCTCTACTGTTGAGCTAGTTCTGTGCGTTACGTGACTGAGAATAAACTACATTTCAAGGCTGATTTTAGCTCCCTATCTCACTTTATATTATGAAGCATAGAACTATCGGGAGGGTTGTTAAGTTTTTTTTGTCCTGATGTACAATCTCACACTACAACATCCCCAACAACAAAAAAGAGGGCCACTAATTCTCCATCCCATAGTATATTGATAATGTAGGTCCAATTCACTTAAGCCATATTTACAGCTGAAAGTTGTGCCTGTCAAGTATCTCCTGCAAATTTATACATCACAATTCTGTACAGGTAAACAGTACTATATCCATTGCAATCTGCATTTTTAAAAATACTAAAGTCTAAAATTTTACATAAAGAATATGTTATATGACATTGGCAGAAGGATGGCTATAAACGTACAAAAGGCACAGCTTTTAAAGCCTACGACTGCTAATGTTTGTAATTTTAAAAAAGCAGTAAATCTGCACTCCTTCTAGAAGTACTTCTGAGGATGCAGATTTAAATATATGTTTTTGAAATCGGTCACAATACATCTTCAAGTTCATGATTAAAAAAATAAGCAAGTTAAAAACCATTTTTTTGGTCAAATGAGGACGAAAGTATAATTTTAAACATAAAGGGACAGACTTACTAAAAAGTGGCGCAGCGTGGTTCTGCGACACAATTTGCAGCGCCGCGCTGCACCACTTTAGAAATGCAGGGATGCTCTGTATTTACTAAAATACGGCACACCCCTGTGTTTCCCCCTGCGCCAGCGCTAAATTTAGCTGCTGACGCAGGCGCGCTTGCACCATAGTCCAAGGGAGTCTGCGTTCAGGGGATTGATTGTTTATGTGCAGGAAGGTGTCCCTTGCTGCACATAAACAATCTACAATAGCGATTTGGCACTTCTATGTAGGCTGCAGAATGCAGCACACACAGAAGTGGCAAATCATTAATTTTGGATGTTTGAACATGAATGAATGATTAAACATTCATTCTTGCCCTTTTGCTCCTTCTATGTGTGCTGCAGAATGCAGCAGGCATGGAAAAAGCAAAAACGAGGAGGAATAAAAGTATTCCTCCTCGTAATGCCATGCTAACGCCACCCCTGAGGTGGCATTAGTTTTTGCCGTTGCCACAGATTTATGCCTTATTGTCAATCTAGTGTCAAAAGTAATGGGTGTTTCAGTGGAACGCCCACAACAACACCCATTGCACGCCCCTGTGACGCAGAAAACTGCGTCGGAGTGGCCCATATTTACAAGGTGATGTTAAGCCACAGAAAGTGGCTTAGCGCTGCCTTGTAAATGTGGCACACTGCACACCACCACCGGAGCGTCTCAAAGAGTGACACTCCGGTGGCGCTAAGGCCTAGTAAATCTGGCCCCAAATGTCTCTTTGTATCAGATCCGGAGGAACACCAACACAACCACAGCATACCCGACTCAGGGCCACCAGACTAAACTACCAAGCCAAAGTGCATTTATTTTGGGATGTTACACTCCCAACAAAAGAAGCTTCTTCCCTATTCAGGGTTCACGTGTCACCCATGATGAGGAGATGGGTTGGACAAGGAGGTTACAGGCTCATCCACAACTAGAGGTTGAATTCCGCGCTGTAAGTATAGCCACCATCAGGGCCAGCAACACCAAACAAAGTGCCAGTGTGGCACACACCTGCTTTTATCTGGCATACAAAATATTGAACTTGCACTCTTTTGGTTGTTTTCTATTTGTATCATTAATTTCATCCTTTCCCTTTTTTCTTACTTGCATCATTTCACTCTTCTGTGAACCAGTATCTCATGTACCTTTCCATAATTCCTGATATTGCACCTACTTTCCTTGTCTTTTTTCTTCACATTTCCTTACCGAGTTCCAACTAATTTGTTCCCTTTCTAGACCTGTTCGTCCCTCCTCGCCGCTTCCACTTATACAAATACCTGTGTCCGAATGTGTTTCTGTCTTACAACGCTCTGTCATAGACAGTCACACATTAAATGCTGTACAGAATTTGCTGCCTGATGCACGTGTCTCGTACATTTTCAAAAGGCACCCAGATGTTACTAATGTATGCCCCATTGCCAGCTATTCCCATTTGAGAGCCTACCCATTTTCTTGGCTGAGAATCTTGTTATTGCCAAACAACTTTCTTAATATTTCACCCTCCCTGAATAACTTTCACTCCAGTACAAATTAATATATGGGTGTTACCCACTTTTGGCCCCGAGACCTGACTTTTGAGTATTCTCTGACAATTATGTACATACTTAATGTGTTCTAATGCAAGTGACTTGGAATGATAGCATTCAATCAATTTATGTTCAGTTTCTGGATTTGATGATCCAAGTTTCCCAAGAAGCGTGGATTGCATATCTGTTTATGCAGGCAAAAGCAGCATTGAAATACTCGTGATTTTGAGCAAGTGATGGGGGGGGGCCTTATAGAAGAGGGATTTCTAGGGTTAGCACAGATTCTCTATCACTCCCAGTTCACACAGGGCTTGGCGACCATCTGAACTGTCACATTGTCCCATGTCAGGGTTGAGTATACTTGTTTTATCTTCCCATTTTGGAACTAGACGTTTTGTTTTTCTCCTTGTATCAGGTTGGTCCCTCGTCTCTCGCTCTCTCTCAACAGTGGGATAGCTCAGGGCACGAGTTAGTCCACCGTTCAAGCAGCCAAAACAAGTACTTGCATGACATGTGCAGCCAACATGAGAGAGTTTCTCTCATGTTGACCGACAGTCAGCATTGTAGATGTAATGCAAATCCTCCATCCTTCCCAGGCTAGGAGAAACATGACAAATTCAGACCTTTACTTTCGGATAACCAGGGCAGGGTTACAGTTCAGATGAGCAATCTCTGCACTTCATTAGGGAATCCGTCGCAGATGGATGAGTCCTAGTGAAACCCTTGAACGGAATTCTAATTCACACCAGGATACAGCCCTTTTCATCCATGTCAGCATATACAAAAGGATCAAACATGGTCACTACTGTGTAGACACTCATGGCCTCCCATGTGTAAACTAGGAATGGCACAGTCATTCAGCTAAAACCCAGAAGCCTCCTAGTCGATGTGATTTGCTAGGGGATAACTTTCTGCTTTAAGGTCACTGTAAGGCCATGACGCACTCCATTGCCAACTATAGCAAAACAGATAATTAGCACAGCAAATGAAATTAATATGTACTACTGGTAATCACTCCAGCAGCACTTCATTGTATTGTTTTTAACTTGCAAGAGCCATTACAAAAGTGGGCCAAACATATGCAAAGCAGCTATAACTGTACTCAAGAAGGACCAGTGCAGCCCACACTGCTGGGCCACGTTGGTTCTAAATGGTACCATAAGTAGATAAATACATATTTTAGTCTCTTTTGGAATAATCACAGAGATGCAATTTGAGTTATTTTAGCATGATGGACTTGGGACCCACGAAGGTCATATTCAGCGCCCAGGGCACCCTGGCCACAGCTGAAGCTGGCTCGAGAATCAGCAACCTCTCAAACTTAATTTAAAGCTTGGGTGAGGCCACACTTTGCTCTTGTTGAACTTGCCCAAGATTGAGCCCAGTGGATTCTGGGCAATGTGAGATGTGCTGTCACCTCTATTGATATTGATGTATGCCGTGTGTGAGTTTATGAGCAGAGCTTTTGTGGGAGTTGTGGCTGTGCTGCTTTTTTTTTTTTATTTGGTTTCTATTTTTTTTTTTTAACCATTATACCCTTTCAACTGGAATATTTTAGGGGACTAATCGTATGTATAAGTTTGTAAGTCCATAGGAAATTAACATTTTGTATTGCAAATCACTTTGGTGTAATTGGACAAATTTGGCAGACGAATGGTTCAGCATATATGATTCTTTATTGTTTGGGGAGATATGTCACGGGAGGGGTATTAGGAATTACGCAAAGATAAACCAAGAAAAGTTACAGCAAACTTGTACCAGAACGAAATCATGGAAATTAATGTATTCTAGAAGCATATCCTTATAATAATAAGGACCCTCAAGCTTCAATAGTGTCATGCCTTACCATATGGTCTCCTCACTTAAGGCTGGTGGTATGCCTGAAGGGGCCCCTTAGGAAAGGAGCTCTTATGGCAGATTTTTTAAGTCAGAGGTGAGAACCAGAAGTAGTATATGCCTAAAATTATCTAATGGTGCCCCTAGCAAACTTTAGTGATGGTGCCACTGGCATGATTTAAGATCCAAGAAGAGATAATGAATATTGTTGAGATGTTAACAATTCAGAATATGTTCAGAGGTACAGTGGCCATCAGGTTAACATGCTGGGGCAAAACCCATTAGACTTTTTGGAATACAGGAAACCACTACCTTTTTCCCTCGATTGGGCACTGGTCCCTCCCCTAGAGGGTATCACTTGTTCTGTGCTAAATTGAACAGCGATTAAGCTTTGTTTATAATTGGTTATACCACAAAATGATTTCCTTTACCCCATTGGCATTTGACCCTTGCACACATTGATGTGGGTAGCTGTAGAAAGTGTTTTAAATTGCATATAGTGAAGTTAGCTCTGCATGATTGTTCTACACAAAATCTTCTAAAACCCACTTACAGCTCATCTTGTATAATTCTTTGCAGATATTTCAGCTCCACCTGGGTGATTACAACTCCCCTCACTGCCAGCCTTTCCATGGTGGTCTGACTGGCTTTGAAAGGCCGGCGGTGAGGGTGTGCTGGGGGCTACAGAGGGCCCCTGCAATGCCCCTCTGCTCAACACCTTCAGAATGCACACTGTCTGCTTAGCAGTGTTTGCGCATTCCAAGGCTGCCGGTCGGCACCCTTTGTGTTACGAGATATCCCTTGGCTCATTTAAGGGAGCCAAGCACTATCTTGTAGCTCTGTTCCTGCTATTCTGACTGGCAGGGACTCTCTATTGTAATGTTCCCACCCACCAGACCGACGGGAATATTGTAATAGGGCGGGAGGGATGCCATTGCCAAGCCAGTGGCGTCCTCCCTGCAAATTTGGTGGGCCTGCAATGGGACTGCCAAACTCTTAATGAGTACCTTGGTATCTAAAATACAAACCACTTGACTCATTAATGCACCCATTTTGTGGTACAATGGATGGCTGTTATTGTTAGAGCTTTTCTTTGTGCAAATTTCAGAGACCATAAAGTGTTATCAGATGGATCGAATTTCACAACTGAACTTGGTCGAAAAAACAATGCATTCAATAAATATGCAACGTTGGCGCACACATGACTGTGTTGGCTATATTTTGCTAAGGTTTTGTGGAATGAGAATGGCCAGATGTTGTATCTTAACTTGGACTAGGTGAAATCAAGAGTTAATATAGACTGCATTTTTTATGTCAGCACTTTGGTGTAGGAAAGTAGCCTCTTTCAGCTTAGTTACCCCCACTTTTGGCCTGTTTGTCAGTGTATTTGACTGTGTCTACTGGGGTTCTGCTAATCAGGACCCCAGTAGTTATTCTCGCTCCCTTAAAATTGGTTGTAGGATACTGTTAACACAGTATTTTACCCACAATTGGCATACTTGTGCCCCCTTATAAGTCCCTAGTATGTGGTACCTAAGTACCCAGGGCATTGCAGTCCCAGGGAATCTCTATGGGCTGCAACATATCTTTTGCCACCCATAGGGAGCCCATGCAAAGTCTTCTGCAGGACTGCCACTGCAGCCTGCATGAAAAGGTGCATTCACCCTTTCACTGCCATTTACACTGCACCAGGGCACTTATAAGTCACCCTTTTAGCAGGCCCTCCAGCCCTGAGGGTAGGGTGCAAAGTACCTGTGTGTCAGAGCACCCCTGCACTAGCAGAGGTGCCCCCACGACCTCCAGGACCATTTTCCCAGACTTGAGTGTGGGGACGACATTTTACGCATGTACTGGATATAGGTCACTACCTATGTCTAGCTACATAATTGTAACTCAGAAGATAGGCATTTTTGGTATCAAACATGTTAGAACCATACCCTAAGGCTTTTGCAAGCACTGGTTGTATGATTCCATGCACTCTGGGGGCTCCTTACAGGACCCCCAATACTGCTATAACAGACTTCTGAGGGTTTCCAGGCAGCCGCAGCTGCTGCCACCTCACAGACAGGTTTTTGCTTTGCTATTGCTTGAAACGTTTGAGCCCAGGAAGGCAGAACAAAGGATTTCCTTTGGGAGAGGGGTGTTACACCCGCTTCCTTTGGAAATAGAAGTTACAGGCTTGGAAGTGGTAGCCACCCAAAGCCTCTGGAAATGGTTTGAATGGCACATTTGGTGTCCTCCTTGCATAATCCAGTCTACACCAGTTCAGGTACCCCGAGTTCCTACTCTGGCGTGAAATGGGACAAAGGAAATGGAGTGACCGAACCCCTGTCCCTCACCACCCCAGCGGTAATGCTCAGAGCTCCTCCAGAGGGTCCCTGGGTTTTGTCATCTTAGATTCAAGGTTGGCAGGGAACTCTGGGAGCATCTGAGTGGCCAGTGCCAGAAGGTGATGTCAGAGCCTTCCCCTGATAGGTGCTTACCTGGATAGCTGCCCAGTCCCCCTTTCAGGGCTACATAGGGTCTCTGCTTTGGGTGGTTCCACAGACTTGTATTGCAAGACTCCAGCATTTATCCTCTACATCCTCCTCTCAACTTCCCACTGAAGAAACTGCATCTGGACCCTCCAGTAACTCTACAAACTGCAATAAAGAATCAAGACACCTTCTGCAACATTGTATCTTCAGCTACTGCCAGCAACTGCAACTGTTTCCCAGTAGTGCATCCTCTGAAGACAGCCCATCTTCAACCTGCATCACAAGAGTGAACGAATCTCCTTTTGGATGAAGGAGTCACTCCCCTGCTTCTGCAGGCACCAACTGCAATGATGACTGGCTGCGTTGATCCCCTCTCCTGCTGAGCTGCGTAAATCCTGCATCACGGGTGGTGGACTGAATTGGTCCTGATGGTCCTTACGTCCAACTGTCAAACTTTGGTGGAGGTAAGAGCTTTCCTCCCCACACAAAACAGTACCCCCGTGCACCGGGGGTTTTGCAGCTGTCTAGGCTTCATGTATCTTGCAACTCCAGACCCCAGCACTCTATTCAGCGATGCACAGCTTCCTAAGCGGTTCCCTGGCGACGTGGGAGCCTTTGTTATAGTGTTGCATGGGCCTTTTTTCACCTTATTTGTCCCTGTGCTGTGGGATTCCTGTGCGCACTGCCTGGTCTTCTGTGCGCTCTCTGAGTTGCTGCGAGCGCCCTCTGACTCTCCCTCCTGGGTAGAGTCCACCTGGTCCTTCCTAGTCCCAGGCAGTGCCATTGTCCCTAACTGCAAGCTTTGCGTTTACCAAGGCTTGTTGGCGGACTCCAGCGACACAAACCAGACTGCAATCCTCCATCCGGCGTGGGACATCACTAGCACCAGCCAGGAACCCAACTCTATCTACTTGGGTGCAGTACTGACTGTACTTCTTCACTTGTGGTTCTTCTTTTGCATCTTCATCTGGGTTAGCAGGGGCTCCTGTTCTTCCTGGACTCTTCTCTGTTTCTTGGACTTTGTACCCTTCTTCCACAGGTCTTCTTGTCCAGGAATTCACTTTTTGCAGTCTCCTCTGGGTTTTGCATAATTCTTCTTCACGTTTCTGTGTGTGTTCTGGAAAAGTTACTGTGTTTTACTCCTCCTTTCCTGGTCACGAGGGTGGGTTCTAATACTCACCTTTGGGGATTTGTAGTACTCCCAGCTCCCCTCTACACACTACACTTGCCTAAGTGGGAGACCAACTTTTGCATTCCACTTTCTTAGTATTGTCGTAGTTTGGACTCTTGTTCTGGGCAAGACTGCTGGTTAAAGGATGGCAGTACTTTTGCTTGTAGGTGACAACACCTTTCCTACAACAAGTCGCAACTGTTGTCCCAACCTTACTGGCTCACTAGCAGCACCTCACCAGAAACACAATAGTAAAAGGTGATTTGTGACAGCCTTTACGCATGGACTCGAGAATAAGACATCTCAGGGAGTGTCGTGGTTAAACGGAGATGACCCCTTTCTCACAGATATATCATGTCTCATACAAACACAGGCAATGACAAAGATGCAGTAAAGTTTCAATAGTTTTTAGTTAACATAACTACAATTTGCGATAAGTTGCATGGACTGCAATGATTAGGATAATGAATAATGCAAGAAACAGAATTGTGAAGACGAGAGTCATTATTACAAAGACCCCCACCATCTTGCAATGCATAGGAAAGACATACGAGATGTAATATGCCCTAATACCCTAATATGAGAGGCCTAACCTCCTACCTAGAGGAGAGCTGGGTTTGCTAAACCTAATCTGCCAATGCCATGTCCATGAGAGGAGCCCCCAACCCTTGATACCTTGGAATGAGGTCTCTATCTCAGACTCCGCAGGGACACGAAGACTGGGTCAGCGTCAAGACGACTGCAGCATCGATATCAGCGATGGTGGCGATGCCCTCCTGTAGGAATCCCTTCGATTATCTGTCTAATGTGCGATGTATTTATACAGATCTACAAGGACCCCTGACGTAGGTGTGCTCCCAAACAATAGATAACAGACATGCTTGGGACGGCAATTAACATAAACAATCCCTTGAAAGTATAGAGAGGGAAAATCCCTAGGTGTGAACACCTACTGTTTGTTTGTCTTTGTTGCTTGGTCTTGACGCCTTATCGTGGTGACACTGATAATGTAACTCATAACAAATGGCCTAACTATAAACAAGGCAGCCATCCTAGACGAATTAAATAATTAAATGGGCTGAGACAGAGCAAGCTAAGAAGGTTCAAAGTCACTAGGTGACGGGGGCACCAGTCTGCAAGCCACAGGCTAAGCTAACTCCTGTTATCCATTAAAACGAACTAGGATTCACTACAGTATATGGTTTGTGCTCCCCCAGGCCCATTTCCAACTAATATGATTTTCACTAATTGCACTGTTTTCTAACAGTTTTTATGCCTATTTCTGCAAACTATTGTGTACAATTTGTGTATTACTTACCTCCTAAGGGTATTTGTGTCACCAAAATAAAGTAGCTTTATTTTTGTGACACTGAGTATTCTTTTTATGTGTGAGCACTGTGGGCTACAGTGGTATTGCATGAGCTTGCATGTCTCCTAGATAAGCCTTGGCTGCTCATCCACAGCTACCTCTGGCTTCTAGACACAGCTACCTCTGGCTTCTAGACACTGCCTACATTTCACTAATAAGGGATAACTTGACCTGGTATAAGGTGTAAGTACCATAGGTACCCACCACAAACCAGGCCAGCATCCTACAGGGGATGGCTCGGACAAGAAGACAGGGTATATCATGGGCAGAAACCAAAAGGTTGGCAGTCTCTGCGGCACTTGAACAATACCCAAGGCTTGATTGATGCTTGAGATTGGCTAAGGCCTCCTGATCCTGGGTTTACTAATTTTTCCGTACCGCATAAGTCGCATGCCCGGCTTGACTATATGTTGGTTTCTTGCACTTTGCTTGCAGGGGCTCAGACAGACACATTTCCAAGAGGTATGTATATCGATAACCCGGTGGCATTGCAGCCAGAGGTTGCTGGGTCTAGACCGGAAAAGTTGACTTGGACTTTTCAACTGTGCTTTGTTCTTTGATGAAGGGTAAGTACATCATATGGAAGGCTGGATCCCACAGTTTTTGGAGGTGAATGGAAAGCGTGCTACTGTAGGGGCAGTGTGAAAGGCCTTTAAAGCCAGGGTAAGAGGGGAGACATTTAGCTTTGGGTTGAGATGCCAAAGGGAACAGAGGAGGATCGATTGCTTTTAGGGGCACCACTATCCTTGGAGGAGCTGCAGGCAGCATCAAGGGATCTCCCCGCAAGGAAGGCAGCGGGAACAGAGAACATACCATTGGAATTTTATAAAATGTTTTTTGACTTCAGACAGACTTATTGACTACATTTCATTGGGTGCAAAATGGGTGTAGCCCTCTGGACTCGTGGGCTTCAGCTAATATTGTTGTTTTTCCTAAAAAAAGGCCAACCACCAGAAAATCTTGGGTGGTATCCCCTATTACATTAATTAACCCCAACACAAAAATTTGGGCCATACGGTTAGGTTTGGTTAGTAGTAAACTTGTATCCTCTTGGCAGCACAGCTTTATCCCGGGGAGAGATAATACAGATCACATCCACTGTTTAATATCCCTTTTTGATGTAGCATCAGCGGCAGGATCACCCGTGGCCTTAATTTTATTCGATGACGAAAAGGCGTTTAATGGGGTTAGCTGGGCCTACCTTTGGTACATTATAGAGCGGTATGGGAATAGGGCAGACTTACATCAGGGTCATGCAGGCCCTGTATCAGAAACCAAGAGCTAGGATTTTAATACGTGGAGGGTCGTCCGATATAATCTGGATTCAAAGAGGTGCCAGTCAGGGATCCCCCTGCTCCCCGCTCCTATTTGCACTATATATTGATCCTTTCGTTTGCAAAATTGCAGAAGCTCCTGGGATAGCCCCCATGCAGTGTCACGGTTGGGATACCAAAGTTCTTGCGTACGTGGACAATGTGGCATAGTTACTCCTAGCCCGGATGAAGCTCTCACCCAGATAGAGGGGGTAGCACACATATTTGGTCAGTTTTCTGGCTACCGGCTCAATCAAGGCAAGACTCATGTAGTTTGCAATCATTTCGTTGGGTTACACGATGACTAGGTAACAAAAGAAGCAACATATCCGGGTGTTACAATAATGGCATACCTAGACAGGCTAGTTGAGGTGAATTTTGGCTCAAGTTTGACAAAGGCCAGTAGGGACCTAACTAGATTGAATAATCCTCATCTCACGATAATTTTACTGCCTAAATTTCTCTACTTTTTTCAGGCCATCCCCCAGGAGATCATGAACTGTTGGTTGTTGTCCATGAACCAACTGGCACACTGTTCATCTGGGCGTATGCAAAGCCCAGAAGAGCTCTCAAGTATTTGACTTTGTCCAGAGGGAGAGGGAAATGGGCAGTTCCAGATTTTAAATTATATTATTAGGTCTGTGCTCTTCAGTATATGGGACCCCTCTTTAGTAGGGTGGGAGACGAACAGTTGATGCCCTTGATTTATGAATTCATGCTCAGGAACACCGCCAGGTGTAGTTTTCTGAGATAACTGGAGCTTAGCTATTTTAAGAATGTCCAAGTTAAGGTGCTTCTGGGGGCTCATAAAGTTTGGGCTCAGATTTGTACTAAAGTGGGGATTAGCAGACTATACTATTATGTATCAATCCGGGATGATTTATATTTGTCAGATATTTTTAGGGGACATGCAGTGACTAATTGGGTGTCCGGTGGCAAGAGTCTGGGGGATTTTTTTCTCAGCTGAAGTATTGTCTCTTTTTCATTGGTACAAGACAAGTTAAGGATCCCTCCGCAAAGATTTCTTTAAGTATGTACAAATCAGAGACTATTTGAGTCGTAAGGTGGGTGAGGCCAAAGGTTTCCAGAGGTGCACAAAGGTAGATCAGCTGGTGCGTGGAGAGGCTAGTGCAATCAGTCAGCTCTATGGCATACTGAGTTCATATACATCTGATGATATTTGTAAATATTGTGAGAAGTGGCAAGATGTTCTCGAGGCTTCGGATCAGGCTTTTTTAGACTCTTTGGAATTAGGGCAAATGGTTTTGATTTCTGCTAATTTACAAGCATTGCATGTGAGAAAGTAGCCTCTTTCTAGCATGGTTACCCCCACTTTTGGCCTGTTTGTGAGTGTTTATCAGTGTGTTTTTACTGTGTCACTGGGATCCTGCTAGCCAGGACCCAAGTGCTCATAGATAAAAACCTATATGTCAGTGTGTTTTGCGTGTCTCACTGGGATCCTGCTAGCCAGGACCCCAGTGCTCATTGTTTGTGGCCTAATGTGTGTGTTGTCAGTAGTGCTTGACTGCGTCACTGAGGTTCTGCTAACCAGAACCTCAGTGCTTATGCTCTCTCTGCTTTTAAATTTGTCACTGTAGGCTAGTGACTTCATATATCAATTTCAATTGCCACACTGGACCCCCTTATAAGTCCCTAGTATATAGTACCTAGGTGTGGTATATAACCTGTTGTAAGACAAAAGTAGAATGTTCTCTTTGCTCTGCTCTGGCCTGATGTCATGGCCTGACATTATATAGAATGTGGAGTGTTGAGGAAGATTTGAGCAGAGCTGGGAGAAGGGTAGCTGTTGTTGTGCTGTGGATGAGATGCTCCAATAAAGGACCAATTTACACATTTATTTGGATACATTTTCTTCTTTTTAACACTGGCGACGAGGAGGTTTTGGAGCATCTTAACACTATTTTGTGGCTACTTCGTCCTATCATCCTTTATACTTTGGAATTCGAGTTGTACTAATTGGAATTACCAATTTTTTTATTTTTTTATTGTTGGAACTACCTGCTGCTCTCGGATATTGAACATTGAACTCATTACTTGATAAGGTAATACATTGTTTTTTTGTCCTTTCTTATTATCTTTAAACCCTTAGGCCCAACTCTCTGCTAAACCGTCTTTTCAGTTTTCTGCCTCGCGCTGACTGCTCTTTCAATGCGCTCAGGAGAGCGCGTGTACATTTCTTTCAGCGCGAGCAGGACGACGCGGAGAGAGCAGGATTTAATGCTCTTTCCGTGTGTTTTTTCACCTTACACTCATGCTCAGGAGAGCGTGAAGAATAATTAAACTTGTGTTTATTTGTAATTTGTGCTCAGGAGAGCATTAGGTTTAAATCAAGCCGGAGCATCATTTGAAACTAGTGCGAGGCAGAGCAGCGCGACTGCTGTTTTCTGTCGCTTCAACACGCATTCACCAATTTTCAAAACAACATTCAAATAAACAAATCAAATATACAATCAAAACGTCATTTGTTGCCAGTGCGAGGTGTGTTCCAAAACAACATTGCTTATTTGATTAATTAAAACTTACAGAGGCATTTTCAATCCTGCTTTTCCATGATTTTCAAGTTCAATGAAGAGTGATTAACTAAACAAGGTCTATTTCTTACAAAATTTCGTCTTTTTGATACAGGCTAAAAACGATACTGATTGGCCTACAAGTTTTCACATATGTTATGAAAGTTTACATTTTACATATACTGTAACAGTACTATTACTTTGCTTTTACTTGTAAAAACATTTTCAATAAACATTATGCAGAGTGTTACTCCACCACCTTTCTTTTTAACAACGCCTGGTGAACCGTTGATAAAGTGGTCCAAGTGGAAAAAAACTTTTCTGCATTATGCCAGGGTGTGTGGATCTCATTTAACAAAGGAACGGAAAACTGCACTGCTCATGCACTGTCTTGGTTGTGAGGGTCAAGAAATATTTGAAAGTCTTCCTGATCCAGGTGAAGAAGCTACAGACCTCAATGAATTTGAACTATGTCTAAAAAAACTTGATCTACACTACTTACCCAATATTAGAACGTTATCATTTTGTGATGAGGGAGCAGAGAACAGGTGAAAGTATAGAAGAGTATATCACTGCTCTTAGAAAACTTGCTTCAACATGCAAATTTGGTATTACAATCGAAGAAAGAATTTGAGATCAGTTTATGTTGGGATGTGCGAGTGACAAGATCAGGCAGGAATTGTGGAGTAAAGATAATCCTACGTTGCAAGAAGTAATCATTCTGGCCAAAAGTGTGGAACATACATTGGCTTGTGTTGAGGAGTTAGAAAAACAAAGGAAGGTAGAAGTGAACAAAATTGTGACGAAAGGAGATTCTGCCAAGTGTAATATTTCTCAGCGTGAGGATGACAAAACTGACCAAAGTTCCGAGAACTGTTACAAAAATGCTAGGTGTTTTTTTTGCGGACATTTAGGACATTTTGAAACTTAGAAAAAATGTCCTGCTGTGAACTCTACTTGTAGGTTGTGCAATAAGAAAGGACATTTCGCTAAGTGTTGCAAGTCTGTAAAAAATCGAACACCGGTAAAAACAATTGAAGATTGCATTTTGTCGGTTTCATTGACTACAGAAAAAAAAAAGCATCCTAAGGATACTGTAACCATTCTTGGAATATCGAGTGAGATGTTGTTTGACTCTGGAGCGTGGTTGACATTAATTTCTAATGAGCTTTTTGACCAAAACTTAAGTCACAAAGTGAAACTGAAAGATCCCGATCTTGTTCCTCGTGGATATGGAGGTCAGGTCATTGATTTGAGGGGATATTTCGAAGCAGAGATTACGTACAAGTCCAACACTATTTATGGAAAAGTTTACGTTCCTGTCAAAGGAGATAGTGTTTTAAGTTGGCCTCATCAGGAAGGTTTGAAAGTCATTCTTGATCCTAACTCTCCTTCTCCAGTCATGATCAAAGAAAATTATGTAAAAACTTTGAGTCAGATATGTGAGATAGACACGACAAGGGAGGAGTCTTCAGCTGAATTTGTTGATGAGTTCAAAGAATATTTTAGTACGAAATTAGGTTGTTTGAAGAAATATGCTCATCGGATAAAATTAAGGAAAGGATCTATACCTGTTACAGCTAAAGTGCGCCCTATTCCTATCTCTTTGAAAGAAGATGTGGAAAAGGAGATAAAAAGGTTGTGTAATGAAGGCATTATCAAGCCTGTGGAGTCATCGGAATGGATTTCACCCATTGTAGTGGCGAGAAAACAATCCGGAGAATTGAGGTTGTGTGTGGACTTGAGGAATCTCAATAAATGTGTTGTCAGTGACCAGTTTCCTCTACCTAAAATCACTGAAATGGTCACTATGTTATCTGGTTCCAAGTACTACATGAAATTTGATTTGACCTCAGCATATCACCAGATTGTACTACATCCGGATTCACATGATTATACCACATTCATCACTCCATTTGGCACTTACAGATTTCTTAGGATGCCCTTTGGGTTAGTTTCTGCAGCTGCATTGTTTCAAAGGCTTATGTACAATTTGTTTGGTTCTATGACTGGTGTCAAGTGTTTCCAGGATGTCATTTTAATACATGGAAGCACTATGGTTGAACATGACTCGAGAGTCAGAAGAGTTCTAACTATTCTCAGAGATCATGGGCTGACACTCAAACTGAAGAAATGTCATTCTAAGAAAACTGAGGTGGATTAGCTAGGTCAAAAAATCACTGCAGGAGGTTTGCATCCTAAGAAGGAGTTAGTAGAAAATATCTTGCATCTACGTGCTCCTGAAAAAAAAGATGAGTTAATGTCTTTCCTAGGAATGGTTGAATTTCATGCAAAATTTTTACCTGATCTTGCTTCTAAAACGGTGTGCATGCGTCAGCTTTAAAAAAAAAATACTGAATTCATATGGGATGAGGCATGTTTGGAAGAGTTTTAGAACATCAAAGCTGAATTATCTTCCATTGGGTGTTTGGAATCTTTTGATCCTAGGAAAAAATGCGTGATTATGACTGATGCGAGTGAGGAGGGTTTGGGAGCTGTGTTGTTACAAGAGATGGACAATTTAGATCGCAAGCCCATAGTGTTTTGTTCTAGAACGTTACGTTGACCAGAATTCAATTACTCCACTATTGAAAAAGAAGCTTTATGTGTACATTGGGCAGTAAATAAACTCAGAAATTTTGTGTGGGGTAGGAGATTTGAAGTTTTTACAGATCATAAACCATTGGTGGAGGTATTTATGAAAAAAGGACTAGACTCAATTTCTGGAAGAGTGAGCAAGTGGGTGATCAGTTTACAGGAGTATGACTATACAGTACACTATGTCCCAGGTTCCTATAATAGAGTTGCTGATTGTCTTTCCAGATTGAGCTCTGAAGTTGAGGAAACTTCGAATATGTATGGTTTGAAGGATGTTTCCCTCTGCAGTGTAACTGATGGGATTATAGAACAAGATGAATGGAAGAAAGCTGTAGCAGAGGACAAAGTTTTACAACAGGTGTGTGAGAAGAGCAGGTGTGGTTGGACTCATTATGCCAAGATGGACAAGGATTTGTGTGGCTATTGGAAAGTGAAGGATGAATTATCGGTTCAAGATGGTTTTCTGTTACGGGGTTTGAGACTAGTAGTTCCTGTAGTTTTGAGAGATAGAATCATTAGTCTTGGACATGATGGTCACCAAGGTATGAGCAGGACAAAGGCTAGAATTCGTCTGGATTATTGGTGGCCGGGTATGGATTTGATGGTGGAGAGAGTAGTGAGGGAATGTGTTGATTGTTGCAATAGCGATAAGGTGTATAAGACAAGAGTTCCTCCAATGTGTGTGAGAGAAATGCCACAAAAACCATGGGAAGTGGTAGCAGTCGACATTGTGGGACCGGTGCATGATAGGGGTGGTGTTAATTACTTGATAGTATTGATCGATCAATTTTCCAGATGGGCTGAAATCGGTAACACTATGGAGACTAAGAAAATAATTGACTTTTTCAAAGACATTTTTGGGCGTGAAGGTTTTCCCAATACAATTATCACGGATAATGGACCACAGTTTATTTCGAGAGAAATGAGAGAGTTTCTTGAAAAATTTGGTATAAGGCACAAGAGGTGTTCTCTTTATCACCCTGAAGGGAATGGGACAGTAGAAAGATTCAACAGGTGTGTGAAAGAGTGTATACAACTAGAAAGTGCGTCAAATAGAGACTGGAGGGATGGTCTGAAAAGATTTCTTTATGCTTACAGGGTGACTCCTCATTCCACAACGGGTAAAGTTCCTTTCGATCTTTTCAGAGGTCGAAAGGCTAACACTTCACTTGCACCTGTATGGGTATGTTGGAGGAAAAACGATATTGAACAAGACATAGTGAATGTGAAGATTGAAAATGAAAGTGCAAGTGTACAAAAGAGAAAGATGTACTACGACAATAAGAAAGGGGTGCATGATTACAATATAAGGATTGGTGATCAAATCTTGGTTAAAAAAACGACCTTGTGCAAAAACAAAAGTAAATTTCAAGGACCTTTTGAAGTTGTAAACCTTTTTAGGAATGCAGTAAAGATAAAAGATGGTAGAGTCTGGAACCTTAATAGAGTTGTTACATTTATAGGGAATTGTTGTTGATGATGTTTGCATAGTCACTGTTTATTTATTCTGTTTTATTTTCTTGTATTTCTTTTCAAATCTTTGTATATAGTTTCCTTGGAGCATTTTTTTGTAAGGAGGGAGGTGTGTGGTATATAACCTGTTGTAAGACAAAAGTAGAATGTTCTCTTTGCTCTGCTCGGGCCTGATGTCATGGCCTGACATCATATAGAATGTGGAGTGTGGAGGAAGAGTTGAGCAGAGCTGGGAGAAGGGTAGCTGTTGTTGTGCTGTGGATGAGATGCTCCAATAAAGGACCAATTTACACATTTATTTGGATATATTTTCTTCTTTTTAACACTAGGTACCCAGGGCATTGGGGTTCCAGGAGATCCATATGGGCTGCAACATTTCTTTTGCCACCCATAGGGAGCTCAGACAAACCCTTGCACAGGCCTGCTATTGCAGCCTGCGTGAAATAATGCACACGTTATTTCACAGCCATTTTCACTGCACTTAAGTAACTTATAAGTCACCTATACATCTAACCTTCACTTGCTGAAGGTTAGGTGCAAAGTTACTAAGTGTGAGGGCACTAGCAAAGGTGCCCACACATAGTTCAGGGCCATTTCCCCGGACCTTATGAGTGCGGGGACGCCATTACATGCGTTTCACAATGGTAACTTCGAATATGGCCATTTAACATGTCTAAGATTATGGAATTGTCCCCCCATTCTAAATCTGGTATTGGGGAGCCAATTCCATGCATCCTGCGGGTTCCACTATGGACCTCAGTACTGCCAAACCAGCTCTCTGAGGCTTGCACTACGGCTACAGCTGCTGCCACCTCACAGACAGGGTTCTGCCCTCCTGGAGTCTGGGCAGCCCAGTCCCAGGAAGGCATAATGAAGCATTTCCTCTGAGAGCAGGGTGTTACACCCTCTCCCTTTGGAAATACGTGTTACAGGCTGGGGAGGGGTAGCCTCTCCCAGCCTTTGGAAATGCTTTGAAGGGCACAGGTGGTGCCCTCCTTGCATAAGCCCGTCTACACCGGTTCAGGGACCCCTTGTCCCCTGCTCTGGCGTGAAACTGGACAAAGGAAAGGGAAGTGACCACTCCCCTGTCCATCAGCACCCTAGGGGTGGTGCCAAGAGCTCCTCCAGGTTGTCCCAGACTTCAGCCATCTTGCTTTGCAATGTGTGGGGGCACTCTGGAGGCCTCTGAGTAGCTAGTGCCAGCAGATGACGTCAGAGACTGCTCCTCATAGGTCCATACCTGATAAGGTAGCCAATCCTCCTCTCCGGGCTATTTAGGGTCTCTCCTGTGAGTTCTCTTCAGATTCTGCTTGCAAGTTTCCTTCATGAATCCTCTGCAACTATTTCATCATCCTCTGACCTCAGATCAACCGCTGTAACTGAAACAAAGTATCCACAAGGGGTACTTTTCCTCTGCAACCTCAGCTCTAAGTCAGCAACTGCAACAGTTTCCATGGTGTGCATGCTCTGGGGACTCCCTGTCTTCATCCTGCACCAGAAGGACCAAAGAAATCTCCAGTGGGCTGACGGAGTCACTCCCCTGCTCCAGCAGGCACCTTCCAAGGCGACGACGGTACTCTTGGGCTCCTCTCACAGAGACGAGCATGCTCCTAATGACACAGAGGGTGGACATCATCAACATAGACTGTCCTGAGGTCCTGCTGACGCAATTTGGAGGAGGTAAGACCTTGTCTTCCCAGAGAGCGAAGGTACCGATGTGTACTGCCTCTTCTTAACCTCCTGAGGCCTCTGTGCACTATTTGCAAAATTCCTTCATGCACAGCCTGGCCCAGATCCCTAGCACTTCATCCTGCGATGCTCAACTTGCTGAGGTGGGACCTTCCTTTGTTGTGCTGCATCAACCTTGTTTTGCACCTCCTTTGTCCCCATGTCCTGGGACTCCCGGGGGTGCTGACTGGCATACTGAGGGCTCTCTAAGGTGCTGAGAGCTCCCTCATCCTCCTCACACGGAGTTGAGGCCCCCAGGTCCCTCCTGGGTCCATCCAGTGCCATTTTGACGCAAAACGCACTTTTGTCGTAACCAAGGCTTGTTGGCGACTTCCAACACAAAATCACGTCTGCAACAATCTTCACGTTGTGTGACATTCTTTGCATCATGCAGGAACCTGCTGGATCTTCCTAGGGTGCATTCCTGCAGTCTTCGACTAACCAGGGACTCTTCTTTGCACCCTCTTCTGGGTTGGCAGGGGCTCCTGTCCTTCCTGGAACTTCTTTCGACTTCTGGACTTGGTCCCCCCCCTTTGCAGGTCTTCAGGTCCAGGACTCCAGCAGTTGTTGTTTGCAGACTTGGTTGGTTGCTGCAAAATCCCAATCACGAGGTGTAGTGTGTCCTAAGGAATCTTGCAGTACTTTACTCCTGATTTTCTGGGCCCTGGTGTGGGGTAATTTACTTACCTTTACTGTATTCTTACTCTCCCAGCGATTCTGCACACTCTACACTTGTCTAGGGGGGAATTCGTGATTCGCATTCCACTTTCTTAGTATATGGTTTGTGTTGCCCCTAGACCTATTTTCTCCCATTGCATTCTATAGCATTTCCTATTGGTTACATTGTTCTATGACTATTTACTTGTCTAATTTTGCTGTCTAGTTTATACATTGTGTATAATACTTACCTTCAGAAGGAGTATTGTCTCTAAGATATTTTTGGTAGTGTGTCAACCAAATAAATACCTTTATTTTTGGAAACACTGAGTATTGTCTTTACTTGTTTATACGTACTGTGTAACTATAAGTGGTATTGCATGAGCTGTGCATGTCTCCTAGTTCAGCCTAAATTGCTCTGCTATAGCTACCTCTGTCAGCCTAAGCTGCTAGAACACTACTACTTCACTAATAAGGGATAACTGGACCTGGTATAAGGTGTAAGTACCCAAGGTACCCACTACAAACCAGGCCATCCTCCTACACTGCATTATACTTCAATTTTTGATTCATATTATATTCCTTGGAAAATTGCGAGCTGGGGTATGACAGAGGGTATTATATGTCCTTGGTGCCAATTTTTAAAAGTGGATGCTGTACATTTTTGGGAGTTTCAGGGGCTTGGATTTTTTGGGGAGGGATCTCTAAGTTTTTGGATGTTAACTTCAATCTTAAAATCAAACTAACCCAACTTCCTATCATCCCGGTAATTGGCAGTGACAGGGTTCCAGTTGATGCACAGAAGGTTATGTTTATAGCAATGGGGGTGGCTTGACTCTGTATAGCTATGTGTTGGCTCAATACGGACCCTCATGCCTTTCAACAATGGTTTGCCCAGCTCTTAAATTTGTATTTGGAGATAACAATTTATCTCAAGAGAGGCCAAGGGGCACTCAAAAAGGGCAGGAAGATTTGGTTGATGTTTTGGGATAGGCATAAGAACTTGGCACCAAATTTATCTGCTACATAGTCTAGTATTAGCTGAAGGGGATGGGGAATTGGTGAGATGTGTAATCTAACACTGAAGTAGTCGGACATTCAACTTGAGCTGTGTAATGGGCGTGGGTAATGGATTGTTTTTTCATTAGAGCTATGACATGGCCCAGGGCAGGTGGGGGTTTATGGACTGGAATTTAAGCTAGATTTACTTTTCGCTTTAATGGGATAATAGGGGTTATATGACCCTGGCGGTCACTAGACTGTCAGGGTCATGGTGGCGGTTGGACCGCCGAGGTCGTGGCAGAGCTGCCACCGTCCAACCGCCGCCACCACCAGCCTGCTGCCAGCCTGCAGCCTAGTGGTCCTGGCCATTGTAATCCACCAGGGCAGCGCTGGGGATTATGAGTCCCCATCCGCCAGCCTGTCCATGGCGGTAAACCCCGCCATTGAATGGCTGATGGAATGTGGGACTTGAGGGGGCCCTGGGGGCCCCTACACTGCCCGTGCACTTGGCATGGGCAGTACAGGGGCTCCATACACAGCCCCATTGTGCATTACACATGCCGGATTACGGGCAGTGGAATGCACAAAGGGTGCTGCTGCACCTGCTGCACCGCCACATTGCAGCCGTCTCCATTAGGAGCCAGCTGCAATTTTAAGGCCCTGTTCCCCGCTTGGCCAGCGGGCGGAAACACCACTTCAGCTCCCAGCCCAGCAGGGAAACCATAATAGGGCCGGCAGGGTTCAGGGCGTACAGGCGGTCTGATGGCGGTATAGCTTTGGCGGGCAATCTCTGCCGCCCGCCAATGTCTTAAGGAGGGCCTTTATGTTCTGAAATGTGATGATTTTTCTTTTTGTGCTCTTCTCTTTCTTTAAAAAAAGTAATAACAAATGTAAGCAATGCATCCCTTTGACAATTATTAGCAAGCTCTAAAAAATAAAAACCTTAAAATTATAATGTCTGTAATATGTCATATGATGTAATAACAAGCATGGTGTGTGGGAAGGCTGGGTTGAAGGAGATTTTTCAACCCCGTAGATTCCGTAGCTTTCCTTCAGACAAATATATGGAAAATGCGTGTTTTTGTCAGGACTGAATAGCTGAGTTCCTCAGGAGCAGAAGCTAGACCCAACGCCACCTTCACCAATAACCGTGATGACTTATAACACAGTCAGCGTGAGACATCAACGAGGGGGAAAGGGGAAGTGGAATTCTTAGTTGCTGGCTTCTCTGGTGCTATATGTAACAGCTACCTGTAAAGGAAGGCAAATATAAACAGAACATTTACATTTTAACAAAAATGTTAATGTAATGAAAACTCTTCCTATTTGATATACTTCAATAACTCATACCCCAATTTAGCAAGACTAGTTTTCCTCTCTTTCATGAGCATTCTCTCACTTAATAAATTACACATCACAGTCAACAGGAAGAGGGTAACAACCCTGTGACAGAATGTTATTATAGATTGTATTATTTGCATGAGTGGAATGTCAGATATGAGGATTCACTTACAAATTAGATCTTTCATTTCTGTAATCCAAAACAATGTCGAATAATATTTTAACTTTTTTGAATGATCGAATATTCCACCAGAGAAACAGTCTGCAAAATCTTTTCTGTGAGAAATATCGATGCTGCTGGTAATTGTTATCTTCAATTAAATGTCTTGACCTTCTAAATTACTGAATGAGACTCTAACTCTCCACAAACTGTGAACATGGAAATTCAGGTAATACTTGTGATATGAAGCTCTAAGACACTGCTTCTGAAGTCTAGAACTACAAGCCAAGACACGCCCAGAGATGGTTCAACTGATGGAAGTTTTCGTTCTGTGAGTAAACACATGTGCGCTGAAGAGACGCTACCAGCGTCTCCAAAGAATCAGTTGAAGTGCGCCACCTTCCAAGGTGAGCGCCCGGATCACAAGCTGAATCCAGCTCGTGCTCAAAACAGTAGACTGCTGACTTCTTTGACATGTCCACCATCTTGGAATTTCCTAAGTTGCAGCGTGTTACGAACATGCAAAGAATGGCGGTCAACAGAAGTTTTGCAGATGGCATTCTGCACCTCTAATGGGGATATCGTCAGGTTTTTGTCAGCCTCTGGTGTACTGGACTTCTGTGCAGGTGAGTCCTTGTTCCTGCAATAAAATTCCTGACAGTTTTTGGGTAAAGTTTGATGTGTATAGGATGTTTGGGTAATGGCACCTCATTGAGATCCATGCAAGCCATGCCACCCTGGACTTCCCACAGAATGAAGATTTCAGAAATGTCTGGTTTTGAAAGATTTCCCTAAGTGAGAGTCTGAGCCAAATTACTGCAGTTGCTCCCACTGCTTATTTCACCACATTGCAATTTATGGCCTAATGGGCTGTGGGTGTTAGGAACTCCCACACAAGCAGGGCTACATTTTAATTAGGACAAATGTCAGGGAACTGAGTAGTAGGACATTTTGGGATCTTCGTTGATTCATGATCTTTCCCTTAGACAAATGTGAAGAAAATGCATGATTTCAGACAAAGTTTGACATTTGCAGGGCACTGTGGGTAAGGTAAGAAAGGTTTGTGGGATAGGCATAAGACACAACACCGCAGAATCCCCTGGTGTCTAGGGTTGATAGGTTGTGCCTGGAGATAATGTACACACTGGCAGTGAGAGCAGAAAAGACAAATATTACTGCACACCCTTCCACTCATCTAGTACACACATACTGGTTGAGTTTTGATTAAGGGTGAGTGAAAAGTTCAAATTAAAAATAAAAGATTTCACAAAAATGAAAATGAAAAATCACTGGGTTTTAAATTAGTTTTATTGTCAAAGCAACACTCAAGGTTGTGCAGGGAGAAATTTCCATTTCTGTCAGTCTAGTGTAATGCAAGTACAGCATAATGAATAGTAAACAGATAAAATTATCAGGAATAGCCGTATCATATAAACAGCATTTACCAGGAGTGCAGCCAAATCAGTAAGAGATATAAACTGAGGAACTGTCAATATAGGTCGGGTAGTGAGTGTTTAATATATTATGGACGGAATTTGAATAGTTGGGGACCGATCAGATTCATCTCCTACTGGATCTCAGATGTCATCCGGTGCAGTGCGGAGGAGGTAGGCTCAGAAAAGTTCCCAGATGTGTGTGGTTGCAGGAGACTATAGGTTTCAACCAGGTCCATACAGACTGTCATGTCGCGAGCCATTCAGTGACAGCTGGAGTTTGTCCCATCCCCAATATGGAGATACCCTACATTTGGTGAGGAGTAATGCCATCAAAGTGAAGTGTTGGACCCCAAATATTGAGAAGGGCCATCAGGGTGTCCAGAGACAACAAATGGTAGGTTATGTCAGCTATCACAATAAGGATCTCTTGCCAGAGCACCTGAATAGAAGGACAGTCCCAAGCAAGGTGCAATAAGCCTCATCTAATTTTCAAAGTTGGCATTTGTAAACGGAGGAGGGGTTAATTCTGTGTAGCTTCCATGAGGTAATGTAGGCAAAGAGCAGACATTTTTAATGTAATAACTTATGCCTATAGTTCATGGATAGAGTACCGGTCTGTGCACACCAGAATGTCCATTGAGTGATAGGTATATCTAGCCCCAGTTTGGATTCCCATTCTGTCCTAACTAAAATATTCCTGACTATCCAAAAGGGGATTTACTATAGAGCTTCGAAACCCAGTGGGCAGAATCAGCTGATGTAATAAGTTGCGTCAAAGGGAGAAACTCAGCCAGTTCCTGTGGGATCACCAGCAAGGCAGTCCTCACTGTATTATGTAAGGGAGCATATATAAAAATATCAAGAGCAGTTTCAGCACCCCTATTATGAAGGTGATCCAGGGAGAGGAACAAACCATTGATGTACTGACGACCCATTACAGTGAAGGCCAGCTTGCCCAGGGTATTTTGTACTTGTGCGGTCAAACATAAGGGAAAGGGTGGGATTGGAAAGTAACTTAATGGCCGTAGAGTAAAGATATTTCATACAGGTTTTAATGCAAAGAGACTTCCAAACCCTGTAAGTGGTGGCAACAAAGCAGATATTCTTCTGTGGTTTAACAGAGGATAGCAGGACTCCATTGGTCTGGGCTCGTTCCACAGCCAGATAGGGGATTTGTGCATCAGGATGATACCAACATCTGGCAAAGTGGCACTGTGCTGCAAGAAAATACATTTCAGGGTCTGGAACCTCAAACCCAGGTGCTCATAAGGTGAGACCAGTAGATCCCAGGCAATCCTTGCATGTTTACTAGCCTATAGCAATATGATCAACAGGAACATGAACATGGCAAAGAAATGCCTCTTAAGGGGTATCAGAATGTTAAAGAAGAGATATATAATAATTTAGGAAGAATTATCATCTTAATTAAAGCTGCCCTCCTGGCCATAGACAACGGAAGCCACAATGACAGATCAATGCAGTGAGACAGATCATCAATCAGTGGGCCAGAGTTGAATCTGACCACCTGCTCAGATTGCTAATGAAGGTGGATTACAGGGTACTGCACCAAGTCAGTGGCCCAATTGACAGGGTATTCCAATGAGATCGATGCAGTGGCATCTGTTAGCGGGAAGAGATCTGAGTTGGACCAATTAATGAAAGCAACATTTTGAGTATCCATGGGATGATGCAGGTCCCCGGGTCTTTCGCGAGCAATAGCATATCATCCATGTACATGGAGATCAGGAAGTGGTTCAGGAGGCTGGGGCCTCTACGAATATATTATTCCTACAGCTGCTGAACCAAGGGGGCCATAGCCATTATGAACAAAATGGAGGATAGCGGGCAAGCCTGCTGTGTTATCCCATCTATCGGAAAGGCATCAAATGTTAGGCCATTGGCAGAAATCCGAGCAACCAGGTGTGAATTTAAAAGCCAGAAAAGAGATTGAATATTATTCAGAAGGCATATCGATGAAGGGTCTTAAGAAAGAAAACGCCATTCTAGGGTGTCAAACACCTTCTCAGCATCCAGCAGTGCAGCAACCGCCTGCACCTCGAGATTAATCTGGTCAAGTACTGCAAGGACCGAGATTCAGCACTGTGGATCTGTGAGGTACACACCCAGACTGCACCGGGATAATCAGACGGTCAAGGAGCTGAGAAAGTCGAGTGGCAAGAATTTTAGCTAATATCTTGTTAACATTGAGCAATGCAAGAGGGTGGTAAGTGTCACATCGCGCATAGAGAATGGAAAGGCTCCATCTTTTAATGCCTTTGCATAAACCTTGGTGAGATGGAATGATAGGTTACATTTGTAGGCCTTTGTAGAACCCGCCGTTGAGACTGTCTGTGCCAGGGGTCTAAGAGCCAGCCAAAGAGTTTATGGTGGCAACAACTTCTTCCTGGGGAATGGGTTGGCTTAAGAATTGAGGATGGCCTTCTTTCTGCCACACCAGCACAACTTCATCCAAAATACGAATGGGGATTTATTCACGGCTTTGACATAAAGGAGTGGATAATTGTTCATAACTTCAGAAAGGATATTGTCATCTGCAGTCAGTGTTGTCATATCACACCCTCTAGGGTGGCAATATGAGACCTCCCCCAATCTTGCTTGTGAAGTCAGGCCAGCATCCTGCCAGGCCCTTCTCCCTCTCCATACTGTCTAGCCAGGGCCCATTTTCCAAGGTGGGGCACCACCCTGTCTGCAAAGTCCCATGACTGCAAAATAAGCTGGTGCTACTCGCTCAATAGGGCCTCGCTGGGCGCAGATGCATATTGCACCTCAAGAGTCTTCAGCACCGCCTCCTACAGGGTGAGTTGCCAGTGATGGTCTTTTAGCACTCCAGCATATTTCAATATTACTTGTTCTCAAACATAGCTTTAAAAGCCTCCCAATAGGTGTCATATTTACAGAACCAGTATAGTCTGGAAATATTTCAGGATTGCGGTCCAAAGTTTGCCATTAAAGGCTGGATCTAACACAGGGGAAGCTCCATTATGACTGGTGAAATTGAGAGCGCTGTAGCGACCGAACCAACAGAACAGGTGTGTGTTCCAAAAATGTGCGTGTTAAGTCTGCTACTTCGTTGACCGAGGAGAGAAGGGCTGGGGGTCACAAACCAATAATGAAGTCTGGAAAAGGAATTATGCGGTGTAGTGTAAAAGATTCATTCCTTGGTGAAAGGATGTGATGGGAGGACCTCATGGACCTGCATTGGTCACCCCAATTATAGCTTCAATTTATGTTTTTACATTTAATCATTTTAACTAAGCAGCTTTTAGGGAAGACATTTACACACATTTCTTGCATGATAGGTTTCAAGGAATCTATTGTACACGTTGCTTGTTTTGTTAGCCTTTGCCGACATGTAATTAGTGCTTTCTGTCCAAGGCTAAGAGCATGGAGCACAATATGCTAGTTAGTGTTCCCATTAAGGAGACTGCTTCCAACACCTAGAGGCAGCATTACAAAAGGACTGTACTTCCAACACAGTATGGTTTATTATATAAATGATGCACTGACACAGAAGGGACTGAGGGTATTCCAGCCACTACTATCCTGGGACAATTGCTGTGCGACATGCAGCTCAGCTGTCACAGATCTACCAGATCTACCAGCCTACTGAGAGGATTAACATCTACACCACAGACAGACTTCTTAAACGGTCTCCAGGTATGGGGTTAGGGACTTATTGCTTATATCGGCCAAACAGAAGGGCACACCCGCCATGCTCTCAGCATGGACTTAGGGTTAAGGAGGAACCTCTGGAACATCTAGGACCACTTTCATCATGGTGACAATGGTCATTGATGAGACTCTCTTCACAAGCCAGATGTAGTACAGTATTTCAGTCATGAAAGTTTTTTTGTTTAACATATCACAGGCATTGCCATTTGCATTTATGTGCCTGAAAGCATAACAACAGTTTTGAATGTGAAATTCTGCAGACTGAGACATGTGAATAGAACATATGGCTAGAACTAATGTATTTACTAAAAATATACTTGGCAACATTTCATCCACACACAAATACAGGAATCTAAGAAGACAAACTTTTCTTTAATAGGTGTAAGCACCTATACTAATACACGTTTTTACTTTTAAGATTGTTTATCTTCAATAAATGTTTTGAAAGCTTATCTAGCATCATCTGTGTCTAGCCTTGGCATGCATGAGTAATATCACAAAAGGGGCAAGATCTGTTTACACGACTTCCCTGGGGAGTCAGAGTGTCATGTTTAGGTTGTCAGAATCATCTTTCATTCTGGAAGGTTTGGTGGTCTGGGTGAGGCACTGTGATCTAGCCAAGAGTTAGGCTGGTAGCTACAGATGGTGTGGATCGATTCAGTCACCCACACTCTGCCGTTCTGCCGTCCCAAACAACAATCCCATTATCTGAGTAGGGACCCCATAACAGATGAGCCCTCTGCCATCAAACCGACAATCCATAAAGTTTGATAATATTGCAAAAAACGCGTGGTACATGTTTGCGATGATATTTGTAGTGGCGCTGTGGCATCCAGAATCATGCCTTGAACTAGGTTTAAGTCCCCCCATATGTTAGTATCAAAGGGAAAACTGCACAGTTTGGCAGCAAGCTCTAGGAAAAATTGAGGGTCATCAATGTTGGGAGAGTAGGTGTTGACTAGTGTCATAGGGACGTTATTGGGGATGCCCTTAAGTTCAAGAAATCTGTCAGCTGGGTCATTAATGCAACTGGTGCAGTTTAAACCAGACCTGAGGATGCATGAGAATACACACCACTAATGAGTAAGTGCTATAGGAAGAAAAGTAAATGAGAGGCAAAAGAGCATGAGCGTGTTGGAGCAAAATGGGTCTGCGAAAGAATACAATGCCACCTCCATTGCGGTCTAAATACGCCAGCAGACTACCATCTTACGCTGGTCATTAAGCCCATGGACATTCCACATGAGCCATTTAGGATTGTGCTTATAGTGGGAAATGTGGCTCAAACAGGAAGATAAGCCATAAGCAAAACACATGAATCACAGCTGTCCAGAAAATAAGATCACTGCTACATATCAACAGGCATGACCAAGTGTGCATAGGCCAACTAAAATTCCAAACACTCTCCCCACCTAAACTGAAAACCCCAACCTTCAGTGCCAGAACCTCAAGCAAAAATGCCCAAAAAAGTAGGAAAATAAATATACAGTATGTTATACACACAATAAGGCAAGACAACGTTCCTGGGAGAGACATGATAAAGAGGGTGTAGCAAAGCAGAAGTATGTGGAAAAAATGCCCCTAAACATCCCAGGAACAATAGTAGGCAAATACTGGTTAGACGGATGTGTGCCAACAAAAACTTGTAGCAGTTCCTAAGGCCAGACGTGGAGACACAGCAGGTGCATTGGCGTTGCCAAGAAGTAAAATCAGGTAAGCTTGGCAGTTCAATTGTCTGGTGTGCCAACTCAGGAACAGTCCAAGGATCGTCCATCCCCAGTGGAGTTCCTCTGGCATGCAGGTGAAGCGATTTGGGTGGAAAGGGACTTACTGAACCGGAGGGAATCTGAGGCCTGTTGCAGCTTTTGTATCCAGTTGTGTGGAATGACAACAAAGTGCCCCAAACACTGCCCTTATTTCTGTAGAGAACCACTGTGCGAGGATCCAATGAATCTCAAATTAAGGGGTAGTGTCTGATGTCCAGTATGGATAGGTAGCATGACCCATAACAGACTCTCTCAATGTGCAGCATTCCAGTGGCACATAACACATTGGGAGGCATCAGTAATATTTTGGAAATTATAGCAATTGTTTAGACTAACACAAACAAAGTATCTGATATAAATAATATGTCACTCTTTTCTCTTTTCTTTTTTTAATTGATAATCAGATATAAAGTTCATGACACTTAAATAGAGAAAAAAAGAAGCATTTTGGAAAGACCATTGCAACTGCACAATTATACAAGAACATTCTCCTTCACTCAGAAACAGCTATTGTTAGAAATTGGGTCTCTAGTTGGCAAAGGTATGTACCCTGTCCAAGCAGGGACCGTGATCCTAGTCAGGGTAAGTCACAATACAACCTAAATTATCCTCTGCTCACCTTCGGGTAGCTTGGCACAGAGTAGGCAGGCTTAACTTAGAAGGCACTGTGTAAAGTATTTGTGCAATAACTCATACAGTGACACAGTGAAAACACAACAAAAAGTACTCCTCACCAGTATAGGAAAATAGCTTATTTTTATCTGACAAAAAAATAAGGCAAGAATCCAATATGAACAAGTCAAGATATCACCTTTTAGAGGTTTAGCAAGGAATCAATGGAAGTATTTTTTTAGTTCAAAATACCTGGGGTGCATCAAAAATAACAATTTTGCTGACGAAGCAGAAATGATGCATCTCCTTTCCAGAGCTATTGTTCCATCATATAGAACCACAGTTCTGGGGTCAGCCTTCGTGCCCATTCCAACCCATACAAGTCTGTTTCATTGAGGACCCGGTCTGTTATGCCCAAGCAACTTTGGACCAAGTGGCCCCACCTGTCTGCTTCACTGATGTCCAGTCAGTTCCACACTTTCTCAGGTGTTGTGAAGTGGGCTTTCCTAAGGTACAGCACTTCCAGTTTTTCTGGAAACAACAACAAGGATTTTAATTTCATGGCTTTTAATTTTAGTTTGACCACAGCACATGATTTCTGATGCTTTTGGTATAGTCTGGGAAGATGGAGATGACTTGACCCTCATGTGGGTTCCACATTCCTCCTGATAGCCGGTAAGATTCAATACCCATGTCGGTAGTTAATGACTTTTGCTATTACTGTTCTTTAAGCTGCCCTGGGGGGGTGGCCGTGACAAAGATGTCAGCCAGGGCCTCTAGCTTCAAAGCAGCTCTGATTTATTTGTCAAGAAACAGTTCTGGCGCCATTACCTCTGCCATCTCAGGCAATCCCACAAATAGGAGGTTTCATCTTGTGGACCTATCTTCTGCATTTTCCATTATATTATCTAAATGGCTGAGTCAGCTCACAGTGGATTTGAGGGACTTTACCTCTGTTTACAGATAATCCACATTTTGTTCAGTTGCATATACTTAGCAAACCTTCCAAAGTCCATGTGGTGGAGATTAACCTCCTGGTACGTAGTGTCTATTTTCACCCCAGGTCACAGATGTCTCCAACCCAGAGAAGGCCAGACCCAGTCAGCCAGAGTGTGTCAGGGCCAGAGTGAAGGGAAGGCCCACAGGTATCAAGTCATGTAGTGTCTAGCAACTACCCACGCTGAAACTTTGGTTATAGGTAATTAATCCAGCTGTCAACATCTCCTTGTCGATCCATAAGGTGAGCAGAAGGAAGCAGCAGGAATGTACCCCATTATGCACATACTTCAGAGGAAGATGTGACAGAAAAACAGTTATCTCCATGCCACAGAAGCCCAATCACTCCACAATAGAGGCTGACTAGCAACAAAAGGCAAGGAAATGTGACCATCTTGTTAATTCACGCAGGCACTCACGGGCACACCAGGGTGGTTCTCCATAGGCCCGGCTCCCTTTAATCCGGTGGTCTCACTTGCTCTTCAGATATTACCTTCCCTTAGGGGATCAGGAGGGACCATCCACCGCAATCCGTCAACCAGGGCTCCAACCCTTTGCAATCAATCTTGTATAATTATACTGCTCGGGGGGCTACTTACCAACAAAACCAGCCTCTCACAGCCCAAGGCAAATCCTCAAATCCTTACAGGCCCTCTGCACTATTATGACTCTCACCCCAGATCCAAGGAAATGTGACCATCTTGTTAATTCACGCAGGCACTCACGGGCACAACAGAGTGGTTCTCCATAGGCCCGGCTCCCTTTAATCCGGTGGTCTCACTTGCTCTTCAGATATTACTTTCCCTTAGGGGATCAGGAGGGACCATCCACCGCAATCCGTCAACCAGGGCTCCAACCCTTTACAATCAATCTTGTACAATTATTCTGCTCGGGGGCTACTTACCAAAAAAACCAGCCTGTCACAGCCCAAGGCAAATCCTCAAATCCTTACAGGCCCTCTGCACTATTATGACTCTCACCCCAGATCCAAGGAACATCCTTTCAAGCCCACCTCTAGCTTGGTAGGGATGAGGCACAACCACAATAAGTAAAAGGAGCATGGGGGGGGTGATAGAATCACTAACCACAAAGGCCCTAGTTCCAGAGAGGTTCTCTGACCAGTGGGCCGACGCCACCCCATTGCACAGCTGAACAGTCCAGCAGGCCCTTGTTCAGTCTGGTCGTGGGAGCAGAACGGCTGCATTCCAAAGTGGAGAGATGATGGCAATAGTGCCCATGGGAGTTCAGGCTTTAAAATGGGCCCCCTGACTAGGGGGCAACAGAGGATCAAGGCCCAGATAGCCGTGGGTCATTTCCAGCTCATGTGAGACCCCGCCTCAGCTCACCTGGGCGAGCCCACCATTTTTGATCAAGGCCAGGGGGTGCGCTCCAAGTTTCTATTTGACACCGGCCCAAGGCAATGCTTCTTTGGTGTGGACTGGGAGGGCCCTCTTTAGACAGTGGGTCCCCACCCCTTAGTTCAGGCAATTTTCAGGCCTTGTGGAGGTTTGGGGGCAGGAATCCCTCGGCTGAATATGTGGAGACAGGCACACTAGCTAAGTGCATGCTCTCGGCCATGTAATTGATCACTCCCCCTCACACCCTCCCCTCTGTGACATCTTTTATATTATTTTAAAGTATCCTGCTGATACATTGCTGCACAGTGTCCAGACTTATTTCGATGCCAATTCCCTCAATTTATTTTCAATCTGTACCAGAACTGGGCAGTAAAATCTCTGAAAACTTGCCTATGACACCAAAATCTTTCCAATTGTTAATACTAGGCCTCAAATTCCAGGATTATTAGATGGAATGAAATGTATCAATTTGACATTATAGCATGGGAATGATTTTTAGGTGTCTCAGCTGAGGTTAAATTTTGGCCTCTCGGGTCCACAGCATACTATGTTATATTTCATGTGCTATGTTGGATAGAATGGAACAGTACTATTATAATGAAATAGGTAATATTGGTCAGCACCTCTATCAGTACAGTGATAATATTCAGTACAGCCTCATGAATTTTGATCTAACTAGCTCCCATCATAAAAGTCAAAAGCAATAAATAGCGAGCATCTAAAATGTGCATAAAAATACTTTTCCCAGTTTTTTCTACCGCTTCCGAGCACTGACTGAACAGTGAGTAGAAATACTTTTGAGACCAATACTGAGATATCTTTGCCTTACCTTAAGGAACTATGGGCCAGATTTCCAAGAATCTGGCGCATCAGTACTGATGCGCCGTACTTCTCGCACCCCCCACCGCCACTTAACAACACCATTTACAATACAACACACCATGGCGCAGGTTAGGCCAATAGCGTCAACATTTTTGACGCTATTGTGGTGCTTTGCTGCACTAGTGTCAAACAATTTGACGCTAGAGCAGCAAAGTGCAAGGACGCCCATTGACTTCAATGGGAGCATTCTTTTAACACCTGCTTTGAGCAGGCATTAATGATGATACCAAAAATGGTGCAATGAAATCTTGTAGATTCCATTGTGTCATTTTTGCAGGCCTCCTCACGCCGGAATGCCCCCTTGCATACAATATGTCTGGCACAGACATAATGTGGCGCAAGGGGTCGCAAAGTGACACAATGCATGCAGTGCGCCACTTTGTGAATATGTTGTGGTGACTTTTGCCTTGTTGAGCCACTTTAGTGGAAGAAAATGACGCTAACAGGGCGCAAGGAGGCGCTAGGGACTTGTAGATCTGGCCCTATGTTTGTGCATAACCTTGCACCTCTCCATCTAGTCATAAAACTCATGCCTATACACAATTTTGACATGAATGACAACAAAAGAAATGATATCACTAATAAGACAAAAATACGAATCGAGGTATAATTAGTAAAGTAAGACCTACGTTTGATTAAATTGCAAAAGTAATGGAGTAATACTCTGTTGTGCCCAAAACAGCGCTCTCTATCTACCGGACTACAGTAGGGCATTTTGAAGCCCCTACAACACCCAAGACTCACTATCACACACAAACATGTTCTGGGTAGAGTTGCTATCAAGGAACAGATTCTGAGAAAGGCCATGGGGTATAAAAATGTTTTATGGGTTGAAATCAAAAAATCAAATGCTCTTGACTGAATTTTGAAAGTTGTGGTTCACCAGTGATATGAAGAAACTGAAAAGGGTGAAAATAATGAAGTTCCCCACTCAAACTGTCCTGAAGAGCCATCCGTATTTGGAGACACTGTAGCGAAAAAAGCTGGATGGCAGCAATGATGAACATACAGCACAATCAAAACAAGTTCACAGCACTGGGGAACTAAAGGTGGACCTGGAGATCTATAGCAGGATCCCCATTTTTTGTGATTTCACAGGATTCTCACATATTAAATACCTCATAAATTAGGTTTACCCTATCATAAGTTGTGTTTACACTGTCCTCTATTTTGCATCAACGTCACGACTGTCACATGTTAACTATTATTCTTCTTCATGTTCCAAATAAAGAATTACGAAACTTATACTAATAAATGGAGAATGTTCCCAGAAATGTTTTGCCACTGTACCTAAAAATTTAACTATCCCAGGCGGTGTGCCACACAATGTATCATTTGAATTGCTTGAGTAAACTGTGAGAATGTCAGTAGTCCCAATGAATTACCATCGGGAGAGAAACTTCAAGTGTATTTGGTAATAAAACATTCCTTCTAGCTAGGTCTGTACTGGTGTATATCACGAGAACCACATATATGTATACTAATATATGAATGTCTGTGTCAAAAATCCTGTAAAAGGACTTGAGGATTTCGATGTAAAGCAAGACCTCCACCCTTACCCTTAGACGGCAAAGTTACCAACTCTCACTGTCTTCAACCACATGAATCATCTCATCATTGAAACAAGAATCATTCATGTCACTCTTTGGTGGTGCATAGCAATACTTACTTGTTCCATTCAAGCACAGTGGTACATTGCTGATTCTATTTGAGTCACGAAATGAAACACACATTGGCCAGTAAGTTGTATATCAAATATCTGGGGCAGTCCTGCTAGGTGATAAAGGAAAGGATAGGCACAGAATGGAGGCAGGCATTGTCTCTCTAATGTTCTCGAAGGGATTTGAGGGTGGGGGCTTCTTCACTGCACTCTGATCCAACTCCAATCTGACCTACATGTGTTTATAATGGTGGTGGTACGTAAGTCAATGAGACACAAGCAAATAAAATAATAATGTGTTCCCCCAGCTAGCTAGACATTTTTTTTTCAAACCAGTTTGTCGATAGAAAGTTCTATGGTGCCCCTGGTCTACTCAGTAGTCAGGGTAGTAGAGTTCATCCTCAAACCTAGGTGGTTCAGCCAGAAGTTGGTCAGCTAACACACTACCACGATCTGAGCCTGACCAATCACCCTCCTCCTCCTCCTGTTGTACTTCAGGTATACTGCAATTTCTAGGGTACAAAGTGTTGCTTCATCTTGGGCGGTACAAATCCCAGGCTTCTGACAAGACTTAATACATAACAGACAAGATTTGTATTCTATTAAAGAAGTCAACCAGTTACACCTAATTTGACTGCTTCGAGGGCCAAACCTTAATCCATCCCATCATACAAAAATAGCATTTGGAGGTACACGACTGTCCATAAAGGATAGATTAACACTTTATTCTTCCCTTTTGAGTTAGTAAATTGACCTCAACCTATTTGATCCCACATGATCCTGGGATGGTAAAAAATATCTCTTGTGGTGTAACAGACATGGCTTACACATCAGACAATTGCAGATGTCAAGGGAAAATATTTTACATCAAAAATCCCTTGTTAAAGTACATACAATCTATTAATTCAGAACTGATATGTAAGGGTTAGTATACTCCACTTAACAACATACATGGTTGGACTGCAAAGTGTAGTTTGAAAAAATGTAAGAAATAGTAAAGTCATGAGAATGAGACAGAGAGCGCCTGAAAGAGAGAATTTGTCAGATAGGAAAGAAGGAAAGAGAGAGAGAACAAGGGATGTTATGTAAATCCTTTGTCACAATAGACATTTAGACCCATTTTCATTCTTCCTCTAAAGGTAGTTGTTTGTATGTGATGAACTCAGTGTTAGATCCATTTTACCTATTCAGAGGCCTTTTGATTCTAAACAGATTTAGATAGTTTTAATTTTCCTTAATAGATAGGTTTACTTTTCTTTAAGTCTATGAATGCTTTCAGGTGTCTCACAACATTGCATAAATCTTTTGAAAACTTTGAAACTTTTACAGTGCAAAGTGGCCCTTGCCTCAGGATGTCCCGCACTCTGAACATTATGGCTTAAGGAATTGTCATTTGTAGTGGGCCTTGCACTGTAAATTTTACCTCGGGTGAAGTCCAAAGTATTTGTCTGATCTCATCAAGGGTCAAGTATCCTGACCATACCCCTGCCTCACTGTGAAAAAAGATAGCATAAGTAGTGTGAGTATTCACATTTACATTCATGCTGAAGGGAAGTATGTCAGTTTGGTGTCAAGTGCATCAGTATGAGCGATGTTTGTAAAATTAAACTATCCAACATATGCTGGCATCATATTCAGAAAATATATTTGCTAACAGACCAAACCAGAAAAGTGCTGGCATGTTCTACTGGCAACAGTGTTAACATATATTTTTCTTCTGATTTAGTTGAGGAACTTCTTAAACGATCTCTTATCCCCTCCCCCATCCCTCTAAATATAGATCTAAAAATGTCAAACATAAAGTTATTATGGAATTCTATTACTGCCTGATTGTAGGCCAATACTACTGCGTTAGATATGACTGCCTCAAAACAGCCCCTTCTCTTTGTCTTCTACTCAAGCTCCCTATTGATGAAATACAATTTATGAACTCACTTGATATTACAGCATAAGGAAGGACTCTGCCATCTGTGAATCCTACTCTGCCAAGTAGTGCCACCCCAGTCCTGGACCCTTGGAAGTGGATCTGAAGTGCTCTGTCAGCCCATCTGTGGACTCAGCAGAACTCACAAATCTCCCCTGCTATGCACCACAAACCGCACAGAACCGACACATCACGTCTGCTGCGAGGGTTCTCCTGAAGCAATGGCCACACAGCCTGCATTAGAACCACCGCCTGTGCGAAGCTTTCCCAATACAGCCGCTCAAATTGCAAATCTCTCTCGTCGACGGCGGCCTCGATGATGCAGGTTCATGATCAGAGCCTCACCTCTCCTTAGAACTGACACATTGCATCAACTCTGTGACGCATCCTCAATGCCAGACTTCTCATAACAAGCCCTCTTCGATGGGATTCTCGATGACAGAGCAGGCCCTCACATCGCAGCTCTGCAGCCTCTTGAAACTGATGCATCTCCTTGGCTGCGCGGCACATCCTCTGTGCACAACCTCACACTGCAACCAGGATCTAAGGTTTTTTGTTGAGCGATCCTAACTGGGTCCCTGCAGCTAGCCTGCGCTCCATCAACTTCAACCTGAACTTGTGACTTTGCCCTGGTCCAGAGGGACCAGATATCCACAGTTGGCAAACCTGCATATCTCCAGTTCTAATGATTGGATTTTTGTTTTTTGGTGTTCTTTGATTCATTACAAATTATTCTAGATTTGCGGTGTGTCTTCACTGTGTTACTGTTTTAAGTGTTGAACAAATACTGAATTAAGCCTGACAGCTCTGTACCAAGCTACCGGAGGGTTACACACAGGTTAATTTAGAGTTTGCTTGTAACTTCTTCTTTAGTAGGGTTCACTCCTTTCATCCAGTAACCCAAATTCACACTCTACTGTATCAATTTCTGAAAAAAGTAATACCTATGTACATTTTTTCCTGCTTGATGACCTGTGAATTCTGCTTGCTTTATGTCTTTTGAGGATATTGCTTTCAGGCTTGGATATTTTGAAAATATGTGATTGTTTCGGGGAAATTAATTTTCTGGCTTTTTTACTCTTCTTTTCCTATTGCTATGAATCAATAAATTACCGTAATTTATTTTTAACCCACCATTCTCTCCTAACCTTTTTAGTGGTGCTTTCTCCTCACTTCCTATCCCTCTAAGTTTCTCTGTGATGACTTGGGCCATTTTCACAAACAGTAGGCCCCTTCTTCTTCCCCTATAATTTCAGTTATCCCCCCACTCCAACTTTGTTTCTTGCTTTTGATTTACTGCTTCCTCTTCTGGTCCTTTTCTTAATTGAGCATATTGTTGTTTCAACCCAATCCATTCACTATTTCCTCTATCTTTTTCTTTTTGTTCTTTCTTAAGTTTCTTATAGAAGCCCTATTCGACCTCTTTACACATGGCATACATCTATTATGCATAGTGGGTTTCCCTCTCTTTTTAAGCAACAATTGGTACTTATAAATATATTTTTATATGATATCATCCTTTTTTGGTGTTCTCTCCATGCCTCTTACTGTGTATTCCTGTGAAGATGGTTCCCTCTCTTCCTCCACTGGTCCCACTACAGTAAGCATATATTCTAGTTTATTTGTATTAGTTTGCCTATGATCCCTTGTAACTGCATCTTCTGAGAATTTAAGATATCATTATTCAGAAACAAATCAAAGAAACCTTACAATATTAACATAATATCCAACATGGATGATGTTGACAAAGCTGACATTCCCATGACTGAAGCAAAATGTTGGTTTATTCTCTTAAGCCCTTCTTATCCATCTTGGGTCTTTGCCCCAGTAAATCATTTATCTTTTCCCCCCAAATCAAAGTTTGTCCCACTCACTTCAAAAGTATTACTTAAGGCTTCATCTTGTCTAATCATATCTAACACTAGCAAAGATAACTGGGGTGAGGAGAAGAGTTTTGATTCCAGCAAGTACTTATTCCAATCCATAAGATCTAGATCATTTATGCAAAATCAATCTTCACATTGGATTAAGCATTCAGTACTCTCTTAGTCAGTTCCTCCTTAATTTATAATATCATCCAGTGATTGAGTTTCATCTGCTTGTATAAGAATCTTCTTAAAATGTTTCTCCACATATTCTTTTATAGATTTAGTTACTGACATATTATTAGATCGGCCAGAGTCACGCTGGGCTGCTTAAACTTCTTCTTTATTCCTTTTATAGAGTAATTTATTCCTACCTCAATCTGATCCACGGATTCTCCAATGAGGTTTTCTGACCCTTTTCCTCTTCTCTTTCATTGTTTAGGCCATTCTATTGACTTATATACTCCTTCCTTACGTAAAATCCTTCAGCTGGTCTTATTGCAGAGGTGCACCAAGTAACCAAGGGCCAGAGTTATATTCGGACAGACTGAGTATTCCCCATTGGCCAGAAAGAGGACTTTACACCACCAGGCAAATCGTCGCAAAATGTTCAAAACTAGTTTGTTGCTCAATTCAGCAGCTATCCTGAACGTCTTCAGGTAATTCACCCCTGCCATGCACAATGTTCTCACCAATAATTTTATTGCAAATGTTGCAGTCAGAATTTCAATGATGCCATAGAAGATGTCATAAATGATGTACTGTATGTGGTAATTCGCAGTTCATGGTTAGGGTGCGAGTTACAGTTACCTTAGGACATGAGCTCTAGTTACTTGAAATAACATCAACTACAAATGCTGAATTTCATTGTTTTTTTACGAGTAAATTCAGAACCTAACTTTAACATCCCTGTAACCTTTGTTTTTTTCAGTGAATTTCTAAGGTTTTCGACGCAAAGTAATTTGAATTACTATACGTTAATCCAACTATCACCCTGTGCGTCCGGGGTTAGCCGTAGGGTCTGGCTTGTGGCTAGGCCCTGCAGCCAAGCCCTTATAACCACCTAATCCCACGCTGCTGTGACTTTTGGCCGTACGCAGAGGGGTTGGACAAAGGGCATGTCTCTGTCAGTGGATCTGTGATTGGTTGCATGAGTGTCTGAGTAAGTTTAAAAGTGGGTGTGTGAGTCTATGAGTGGATCTGAGTGGGTGTATGAGAGGGCGCATGAGTCTCTGAGTGTATGTATGAGTGAATTAATTAGCGTATGAATGAGTAAGTGAATGTTTTTTAAAGTTTTTTTTGCATATCCTCGAATATTTGAGGACATTCATGAATATTGTGCATAGTGAAGAAAAATCATTTCAAACTCATAATTTGACACTAAAACACACCCGCTTTATCCCTATATCACACCCCTTGAGTCAGGGCATCTTCACCCTGACCCCTTATACCACTGATCATTTCTATTGTCAGCCCCATGGACCCATTTCCATAACATAAAATGACGCCTGCAATTTTCTAGTCAGATTGTGGCCAGCCAATTACTGAACGTCTATTCGCATGTGAATTCCTGAGAATTCGTGAATATTTGCAATTTATTGGATTGTAATTCCGTCCAGCGGTTCGAGCTGTAGTCATGTCTAAATGTCCTATGGGAATTAACATGGGAAACACAACTTTTTTAACCCCCCCCCTGTTTTCTCAGCCCCTGATTAACAGATCACCTGAAATTTTCCACGTGCAACAAGAATCACCGGGGCCCTTTTTTTTTTAAGAAAATTGCCTCAAGGGTCATCAAACGGTGCCAAAGACGTAGGCAAGTGAAAAAAAATAAAAAATAAAAATTCAATGGAAACATGGTCCTAGCTATAACTATCTACTGGCAACCGACAGTTGGGAGAAAAAAAATAATAATATGTATATATATGTATATATATATATATATATATATATATATATATATACATAAATATATATATATTTATGTATATATATATATATGTATATATATATATATATGGCCTCATTACAAGTGTGGCGGTCCAAAAATCGTTGCACTCGAGCTGATGGTCAGACCGCTGCAATCTGGCAAATCCAGCTGCCCAATTACATCTAAGGTGGGCGGACCAGCTTAAAGCTCCCCATCCCAGCCAGGATCATAGATTCCAACAGGGTGACTGCGGTGGGGCTTGTAACCAGCCATGGCATCGCTGAACACAGCAACGCTTGGCTGATTACAACCCCACTTTCCGCCAGCCTTTTCATGGCGGGACCCTGCCATGAAAAGGATGGCGGAAAGTGAGTGCCGGGGGCTTCCTGCCCAGAACCACCTGGATGTGAACTGTCTGCTTTGCAGACAGTGTGCATCCCAAGGGTACTTGAGTGCTAGGATATCGGCCTCAAAACACTGTTCCCACCCATCACCCTAATGGGAGCATTATAATATGTGCTGGGGGGAACGCCACCACCCCACTGCTTTGGTGGGACTGCTAAAGTTGTAATCAGGCCCCTAGTTTCCATAGAAGGCAAAAAAATTCCATTGCAAATAACTTTGGCGCCGGCTGATTAATGTTCACAAAATTTTCAAAACTAGTTTGCCCATTACTTCAGCTGCTGTCTGGGAAGTTTTGGGGTGATCCATCAAGCTGGGTCCAAGAAAGAGGGCAGAGTCCCAAAATACATTTTTCCGTGCAGTTTCCAATAGAGACTTTCAACACAACTACTACCTGAACCACTAATGGGAATTACACCAAATTTGGCAGAAAGCTATATCTTGGTCTAGATCTCTGTTCAGTAGTTTTTCAGTTATTAAAGTAAAAAGATGTATGTATTTGGAGAGACAGAGATCCACTGTGATCCACCACAGCAGATCCATGGGTCCATGCAGCAACAGCAATGCCATAATTGGTTGGCAGCAACCTAAGAGGAAAGTTCAGCCACCATTTTGTGCATCAGGACCCAGTAGCCAGCGGGGGAAACAACATTTAAAAGTGATAGAAGGGGTCAGGATAGAGGTACCCTGACCCCATGGGACTGATGGAGTGGTCTGTGAGGAACCCCGCATGGGCAGGAAGTTGTGCACAATGTTATTGTTTTAATTGCTTGAAGATCCACCGCAGGTCTCAGTGCGACCCCCTGTGTGTTCCACTGTGGATCTGAAGATGTAGACCACAATTTAAAAAATACATACACCAACATAACTACTCACACACCCACTTACACACCCACACAATCAGTCACACACCCACTCACACACCCATACAGTCACTCACACACCCATACAGTCTCTCACACACCCACAAAACTACTCACACCCCCACACAACCACTCGTACACCAACTAACACAACCACCTACACACCCATACAACCACTCACATAGCATACAGCCACTCACACACACACTCAGACCCACAAAACCATTCACACAGCAACTCACTGACACACACAGCCACTCACACACCCACTTACATACCCACACACCCACTCACTCATCCATGCATCCAATCACACAACCACTCATACACTCACACAGCATGAACATACCAACAGAACCAGTCACACACCTACTCACACACCAATTCAGCCACTCACACACCCACTCACACACCCACACAGCCACTTTCACACCCAATCACACACTCTCTCATACTCCCACACAACCACTCACATGCCCATACTGCCACTCAAACACCCACTCACAGACCCACAAATCACTCACACACCCACTCACAGACCCACACAGCCACTCACACACCCATACACATAACCATTGCACACTCACATCGCCACTCACACATCCAGACAGCCACTCACATACCCTCTCACACACCCACAAACAACCCACACACCCACCCACACACCTACAAACCCACTCATACACCTACACACAGACCCACATAGCCACTCACACACCGATATAGCCCCTCAAACACCCACACAGTCACTCTCACCACTCACACACCCACACACAGGTGGTGATACACTTACCAAAATTACAGTTGCATTGGTTTGTATTAAATGTTTTTGTTTTAGTATTTAATGTGGGCTTTTGGTTGGTAACAGATCTGTAGCTCGGCCACAGATCATCCCACAATATAACCGATAGATGCTTATTAGTCCTAGGATTTGCGACGGATCCGCAGATCCATAAAAAGATAGACTTGGTCCATTGCTTTTATAGAAGGACTAGGTGAATTACATTGACTTACTCTTTCTTTTTTTTGGTTTTTAAAGTTATAATAAGAAGGAACATGTGAGTAAAGTGTATTTATAAACTTGTGAAAATGTATATTAGAAAACTGAACTTATGGCTCAAATTGTAGTACAATGTACACATACAAGACTGTGAAATTCACTAAAAAAGTAAAGGTCACATGGGCGTTATAGCTAGAAATAGCATTAAAAAAGGCTACAGGAACGCTATAGTTAGGAAATAGATTTAAAAGAAACTTTATTTTACAGATTATACACACAGAAAAACATAGAAATTTAGCAGTTATAGTTACATGAGCTAACTATAATTTACCTCCCCTGCCACCACCAGCACCCCACTCTTAAAAGTGTTCCTATTCCAGATTCCAGTAAATTTCACCAAGTTTGATGGACAGATTAATATGTTGGGCATAGTCACATATCAACAAGTGTGGTTAAGGTTTTGATGTTTACAGACAAATGCTGTTATTACATTAAAAAAATCTCCCATCTCATGTCCATTAAAGCTAGATGGATCACAAACGTTTGTCATTCTAAAAAGTACAAACATTTTGGGAAACAGTGATTAAGGCCATATGTTTTTCTATTTTCATATAAAATATTGTTCTTTTAGTTGTGGATACTATTAATTTGTGAATGTGTTTTGGCAACAGGGATTTGATCCGCCTGCTTTAAAAAGTGTGATACTAACACAACTAATAAAAACCTCATTTGTTGATCCAAAACTAGTTGTGAGTTTTACACCTATTTTCAATTTCTTGTTGCATATCCCTAAAATTATAGTAGTAGGACAACTGCACAATTATCTCTCAAGCTGTGCCGCTTTATACAATCCTCATTTCTTACATCTCCACCAAGTTTGCCACCATAGAAAGGGTGCTACGTCTGCCCTTTGCTGAAATAAATCTTATACATCTGCAGGATGGAGAAAGGGTTAGATCACAGTTTATGAATGCATACACACATGCATTTTAGTGGGAATTTACAGACATGCAAGGCTAACCATGCGCCTTGTTCCACCCACACCTCATCCCTTCTGCACATTTATGGCATACATTTATACATTAATAACAATTGGAACTATCAGGAATCCCTCTGTGAATTAATGACAAGCATAAATAAAGGGGTGCTTGGCTGAAAATGGCTGAAAATATCTATCAATAAATCCCTTGAATTCTAGTTGTTAATCAACTCTGCTTTTTAGTTTAATGTATTTTATGAGCTGGTTTCAATTTTTTACAATAATCTTACAATATCTATGGGACCAAGACTCTGCTTCTGACCCCAAACGTACACTCTCAACACAGAAAAACGTTTGGTGCAAAAAGGGATGCCTTGCCACCTGGACAATATTATCACACTCATAAAATGTCATACAAAATTTTTATGAGCTACCTCTTAACCTGCTTTAGCATTTTGCATAAAATGTATTCATCTGGATGACGTTTAGGCTAAATTGTGTATTTTCCCATTTTGACTAATTATTTAAATATTCTGTATGCCATGTGTTCACGGTGTTTTGAAGCATGTTTTGCCACAGTTTTATAAAACAGAAAATACAAGCACAGATTTACTGGATGTTCGTTGTCCTCCCACTCCATCGGAGGCCTGGAGAAAATGAAACATTTTTGTGCAAATACTTGTGAACTAAACTGAAGAAGTAGTGTGCACAGTTTTTAATAGGGAGGTTCACTAACCTTGTCGGAGCAGAAACCATTCATCATTGTTCTGTGAAGCTGTGCTATTCTACTGCATTATTGTACATCCATGATATTCCAAACTGGGGGGCCTATTCACAACCTGCACTTTGTAGTATGTTTAGGATTACTGAAAGGAAAACGAAAGAACTACAAAATACTATTCACTAACATAAGAGTGTAAGTATAAATCTTTACCTCCACGTCTTCTATTTTTTTCTTTGCACAGATCCTCATACATGTGAGTTTACAACTTAGTAGTAAACTTGGAAGTGGCCAGGGGGAGTGGCTGGAAAAAGGGCATATAAAGTAAATGGGAGGGATTTAGGCAAGGTTAGGGAGGGAGATGCATTCACCCACAAGAAAGTAAGGCCATGGCTATTTGTTAAATTGCACTTCTGAAGCTCAGAGCTGGTGTACGTTCAGCACCACACATGGCTAACCATTGCACTACATCACACTCTCGCTGAAACAATAATGGCAACATGGGGCTTAAATTACAACCCCAGGAAAAATAATGTTAAATTAAATTACATTATTGAAAATAGTTAAAATCTAAATAAGGATAATTTAATGTTAAAATAAATCTAAAAATATATCATTTATTATTTAATTCTAAAATATTTTGATAACCTTTTTGAATGTATTAATTTACTTAACAGTATTGTTTATTAAAACACAATTAATTTACTTTGAATTAATTCTATACAACAGCTTTCATAAATATAAAAAAATTCAGACAGCAATTGGTTTAATTTAGATGGCAATTTATATTTAATTCAAACTTGAGAAGATAAACATTTATTTAATTGAAGATATTTGAATGGATTTCATATTTTATAATATGTAAGGGGTTGCTGCAGCATTGTGTTAGATAATATGCTATGCTATGGTGAATTGTAGTGTAAATGGTGCTTATTATTTAATTTAGAAAAGAAAAAAATGATACAGCAATATTAACTTATTTTATATTATTTGTATGTAATTTAAATAAATTAAATGTAATAAAAATTGTTTTTGAAGTTTTAATAAAAAAATACATTCCCACCTGAATTAAAAATAGTTTTCTTATCTTCTAATAATTATTGAAAGTGATATAAAGTTATAGAAGCAACTTAATTATATTTTAGTAACAAATATTGTTACATTGAAGTATAAAGTCAAACAAGATTGCTAAATCCTACCACAAGGTTACAGCTGCTATAATTGTCCAGTTTCCTTTCTATAAGGGGTGGAGTGGGGCTGCAGATTTTTTCTCTGAATTGTTTAATAAAAAAGTTGTTATAATAGTCTAGAATTGAATAATAAGTATGTTTTACTTTTAGATTAAAATGTTTATTTATAGTTTAGCTATTTTATATAATTGTATATAATCTAATTTAATTTATTTTAACATTATTTCCTATGGTGTTTCATTTTAAGTCCATACGTCATTTTATTTTCTTATTAGGTGTTGCATTGCCAATGGTTGGCCATGTGTGGTGATGCAATTATTTGTGTTTTTTAGCCATACTTAAAAGTGGCACAATGCTTACATTGTGCCACTTTGTAACCCCTTGCACCACATTATTCCTGCGCCAGGCATAATGTATGCAAGGGGGTGTGCCAGCACTAGGAGGGCTGTAAAAATGGCGCAAAGGAATCCATGAGATTCTTTTGCGCCATTTTTATTAGCATTTTTTAAAACCTGCTAAGTACAAGCATTTCAAAGAGGCTCCCATTCTTTACAATGGGCCTCTGGGTGCTTTACAGGATTAGTGTCATAGTTTTTTACACTAATCTTGCAAAGCACTGGACTAGCATAAAAAATCATGACGCTAGTCCCCCTGACTACCGCCATGGTGCGACGTATGTTAAATATTGCGCACACATGGTGGCATTAGGGGGGCGCTAAGGGGCGCAAGTACAGTAGTGCTGTACTTTGTGCAGCGCCACTTTTCATAAATCTGCCCCATAGGGTCTGATGTACGAAAAGTCAAGTCACAAACAGGGATGCTGTAGTGCTTTCCTCTTATTTAGTTTCTAAGCACTAACATAACACAACAGAAATGCACTTCTGAGGTCAAAGAAGACTTTTATTGTTGTTATATGAATGACGAATTAGTAGCTTTCAAGTCCGCGTTAATCAAACAAAATATATCAGTTTGCAATATACACAGCAGGTTATATTTATAAGATATTGAATGCAAAGCAAAACAAATACTTCACCGTGTAGGAACTATTTACAGCTACATCTTTCTAAGGTCTGCAAGCTGATGACCCCTGTCAGCCACGAGAAAGAGTGTCATCTACCCACACGGGATGCTGGCAGCTGGCGCCAAGCTCCAGCACGAGGTCCGGCAGATTCGAATCTGCCGGACCTCGTGCTGGAGCTTGGCGCCAGCTGCCAGCATCCCGTGTGGGTAGATGACACTCTTTCTCGCGGCTGACAGGGGTCATCAGCTTGCAGACCTTAGAAAGATGTAGCTGTAAATAGTTCCTACACGGTGAAGTATTTGTTTTGCTTTGCATTCAATATCTTATAAATATAACCTGCTGTGTATATTGCAAACTGATATATTTTGTTTGATTAACGCGGACTTGAAAGCTACTAATTCGTCATTCATATAACAACAATAAAAGGCTTCTTTGACCTCAGAAGTGCATTTCTGTTGTGTTATGTTAGTGCTTAGAAACTAGATAAGAGGAAAGCACTACAATTGGTACCAGGAGTGGGGTCGGTCATTAAGAGGTGATGATTAAGAAGGGGTTTGACGAGTTAGTAGATTTCTAAGTGCACACTTTAAAAGTGTAATTGTTTTTTGTTGTTTGGAGAATTACAGAAATTGTTTTCTGTTTGGGGAATCACAGTAGCACGGCAGACCATGTCTGAGAATACATGTGTTGATGAACTGCCTGATGGTGCTAAGAAAAACTGTGAATTGTTTTCTGTTTGGGGAATTACAGAAGAAAATGCATGTGTAGCTAAAAGGCCTGATAATGTTTTGAGAAATAATTCCTGTTGTATATATGTAGAAAACGTGTCTTTTGGAAGTAATGATGACAGAAAGGTCTGGATACCTTTATCTGCTTACAGAGAAATGCAGGAGAAATGTAGGAAGTTGGAACATGAAAATAGGAATTTACGTGAGCAAATTAGCCAGGATACAATAATTCAAAATAAGACTGAAAGTTATAAAAGGGCTGTTTTTGAAGAATCTTTCTTGTCCCATTCCAGTAATGAGGGGGTTAAGACAGCTCCGAGCTGCACTGAGTTTCCATGTGAGCCAGGGTTTTTGGCAGACAATATGCATTCCTTAACTGATAACATGGATGAGAGAGCTCAGAATGTGATTTACGAGTTACCGTTGCAAAATGCACAAGTAAAACGAAGGATTTTAGAGCAAGACACCCCGAGTTTCATTAGCTTGTTTGATTTTTGGAAAAAGAATAGCCCTCATTTGAGAGAAATCCTAACACTTTTGTATATGGTCACTGTGAAAAATAATATGCAGCTGCGCGCTTGTGATTTGGCAAATGAAATAATGCAGACTTTAGGTTTCTGCGCAGTGCAAGAAGGAAATACTTATGTACATGTAATTCAAGAACAAGGGAAGAAAATACTGCCCCTAGCTAGAATCATACAATGGATCTGGTACTTGCAAGACAGGGCTAGAGTACCACAGATAAAAGAGTTACCAATGAAATTGTGTGCACCATTTGAATTCGTGTCTACTGAAGATAAAAAGCATGTTTGTTTTACTAATGATTCATTGACTGAAATGTTGCTTTCTGGCACAGTAGAAGGAACAGCGTTGTATAATGTGTGTCAGATTTTAAAGCAAGAGCTACGTGAGATGTGTCATTTTTATGCTGATTTTTGGTTCTTTGATAATGTTTTAGCCACATGGCTTGTACCTAACTGGTTCAATTACCTTGCAGATGTTAATGAGAAAAATGCAGAGAGAGAAGTGTTCACCCAGAATTCTGCCTTAGTGGGGATGGCTATGTGGGTGCCCCAGAAATGTGAAAAGGCCACTTACAGGTGGGCAGAGATGAGAGAGATGCCCATTCCCCTAGATTTGATAAAAACTGTGCAGCATGCACAAAAGCAATCTGTCATGCAAGCAGTCACAGAGCAGTTGGGGAGAGGAAAGTTACCAGGACAGAAATGGCAAAGTGATCAGGTTTTAGGGAGAGTGATTGCTGCAAATTACCAAGGAAAAATCGAAATTATGCTGATACCTAGAAAAGAATCTGATTTATTCATACAAATTGGAGACAGAATGGCCCAAATTGGCAAAAGTGCAGTGAATGGAGGTTTGGTAAAGAATGAGTCTGCCCCAGCCCTTCTGACAGTGCAAGAAAAGGGAAGCTGTGGCGCAGCAGATAAAAACCTCAGTACTGATGTGTGGGCTGAAGCCCCAAGTGACCCTCCAGAACCTGCAGAAAATATAACAAAGGGCCCCAAAAACGTCCTGCTGATTATAAAACAGGGAAAGAAAGAGGAAGGGTGCAGTTTAAATGAAAAATGTTATTTGCAAGAAAAGTCATACTTGTTTCTTTTGCAGATCCGACCACGTTTCGCCACTGTCCCTGAGTGCGCTGTGTGGTCCCCCTTCCGGTGTGTGCGTGTGGGGTCGGGGAAGGGACCGAATCCCCAACCTGAACCTGGCTGAGTAAAGTGCCAGCACCATGGATCCATTTTGCGCAAACTGCGCCTTCAGTTCAAGTTCAACTTGTTTGCTGTGTTTTTTTTTTTTCCCCTCTCGTATGGAACTCTGACTTTTGCTTACCTTCCAGAAAACCTTTCAGGTGGACCGTGCACCTTTACATGAGCAGAACTCATGCCACATCAAATTGCTAACACTGTTGAATTAGAGACTCATTCAGAAAAAAAAAAAAAAAAATTGCCCAGTCTTTTCTATGTAGATGTATCTGATGTGAAAGGTTATGAAACCAATGTGTTAATTCACTTCTATTGCTTTACAGGGATTGCTTTGATCATAATGTTTTTTTTTTGCTGATGTTTTTTTTTTTTTTTTTTTTTTTGTTTGTTTGAAATATGAGATATGTGAAACAAAAATTCATTGGTCAAAGGGCGGAATGTCCTGCCATTTGATAAAGTTTGTTTTGACCAATGACTTTGTGTTTCACCACTGCGCATATTAGTTGCTCAATGTTCACCAGTAGCACATGGTATGTTTTGTTCAGTTGAGCCGCCTATTGGCTTTGACATGCTGTATCCAGTCTAGCCGCCTATTGGCTTTGACATTGCATGCCTATTGACTTTGACATGCTATTAGATATTCTGCCTATGGGCTTTGACATGATATTATATATTGCATTTTGTATTCAGCTTAACTGCCTATTGGCTTTGACATGATATTCAGCTTAACTGCCTATTGGCTTTGACATGATATTATATATTGCATTTTGTATTCAGCTTAACTGCCTATTGGCTTTGACATGATATTAGACATTGCATTTTGTATTCAGCTCAGCTGCCTATTGGCTTTGACATGATATTATACATTGCATTTTATATTCAGCTCAGCTGCCTATGGGCTTTGACATGATATAAGACATTGCATTTTGTATTCAGCTTAGATGCCTATTGGCTTTGACATGACACTAGACATTGCATTTGATATTTAGGTTAGCTGCCTATTGCCTTTAACATGACATTGCATTTGATATTTAGGTTAGCTGCCCATTGCCTTTAACGTGGAGTTAGACATTGCAGTTAAGCTGTATTTTTCCAAGCTGTGTTTTTGCACCAGAGAACCAAGATGTTTTGCTCTCACAGTAGACTAGACCTGATAAGAGAGAGTACATGGGCGTTGTTTTTCCTCGCTTGAGCTTGGGAACAGGAGTAGTCTTGGAGACCTGGCCAGTCTCCAAAAGGCTTGCTCAGTTTCCCTGGTCTGAGAGGAGGGGGCACACCTTTGTAACGAATGTAACAGGCTGCAGAGAGTTAGATTCAAATCTGCCGGACCTCGTGCTGGAGCTTGGCGCCAGCTGCCAGCATCCCGTGTGGGTAGATGACACTCTTTCTCGCGGCTGACAGGGGTCATCAGCTTGCAGACCTTAGAAAGATGTAGCTGTAAATAGTTCCTACACGGTGAAGTATTTGTTTTGCTTTGCATTCAATATCTTATAAATATAACCTGCTGTGTATATTGCAAACTGATATATTTTGTTTGATTAACGCGGACTTGAAAGCTACTAATTCGTCATTCATTCATAAACATTGTGGTTGGGGAAGAATAAAATAACAATAAAAGTCTTCTTTGACCTCAGAAGTGCATTTCTGTTGTGTTATGTTAGTGCTTAGAAACTAAATAAGAGGAAAGCACTACAGATGCCAAATGCTCAATGACTTTTAAATACCTGCCATTCATTTTACTATGTGACCAATGCACTTATAGGTCATGTCACAAAAGATCGAATCAAAGTGGTCGCTGAATGACCCGCCTAGTGAATATTAATTAGGCAGATCACTATTTGCGACCGCCTGTGAAAGGCTACAAACACAGGACTGGTGAACTGCAAGGAACAGCGAACCACCATCTCTGTATTTAAAGACACCCTGGCAGCCTTTAAAAAAATATTTCCTTTTTGTAAAGACAAAAGATTGGCCCGTCTGACCACTGCCTACTCCGTCTAAGGCCATCTGACACAATTCTCCATGTGGATGCTGTCCAACAGGGTCGACTTTCCTTTCGTGAATCAGTTGCTATCTCTTTGAGGAGTTTTTAGATTTTTAATGGTTTGGGGCCTTAATTGCTGTTGCAAACCATTAATATATTTCATAGTGAATTGCAAATAGGAGAGGATGCCCTTTTTCATTCACCATCAAGGCTTTTTCAAGTTGAAAAATGGGTTTCATACATGGCAAACCACCATTTTGTTGTTGCAAACCCTATGATTTTGCAAATTGATGGGCTTCTTTCCATAAAAGGTCTGTACTATCAATCCCGGGGTCTATTTTATCCAGTCACAATCATAACACCTTTCTCTGAGGCGGCTTTGCTATATTCTAAAGGTGACAAACCTTAGCCACTGGGGCAAGGTCAGTTGGGATGCAGACTCCGTGCTAATAATGTGAAATATAAGCCTGGAACTGATGGAAATCTAGTTCTGATCAAGGGATCACAACATTACCATCTCCCTGGCCCAATTCTCCCATACAAAGCCCTTTGTCTTACCTAAAACAATGTCAGAGTTTACTCTGATGTACACAATTCAGTTGCCACTGTCTTCTGCTGTGTTGTAGCCCCGCATAATAAGCAGAGAAATGACACAGAATTTAGGCTAATACAGCTCTGAGTTTGTTCATTCCTTTATTCAAGTACTTCTGGATGATGAAATAGCTGTTTGACAAGCAGTCAATGCCTGAGTAGTTTGTCTTGTGTGTCAGTCTCTTTTACGCTAAGAAAATATCTGCCTGGTTAAAGCAGGGTACCCCTAAGTAAGGCAGAGGTAAAGCCTATTTGAAGGCCCTTTCAGTGCTGGGCACTGTAGAAAAATATGGGGGCTTCAGTCATTCCACTTTTTTAAAACCACCATTGTCTGGACTCTAAGGCTAGGTATAAAGAATATGTATCAGCAAGGTACTCGTCAGCAATTAATAGTTTAGCAGAATGACTGGCTCATTGATGTTCTCAGACACTCCCCCATAGTATACATTGCTGCTTGAGGGATCTTTCTGTGGATGAGCAAGCAGGAAACAGACTTCAGTTGAGCAAGATACTTGTCCTTGGAAATCGTGTTTTTTATTTGATCAATACTTTATCATTGTAGAGATTACCCCTCTGAGAATTATACTTGGTGCAAATATTTCGTGACACATTTTTCCATGCGCTTTGTAGAGATTTAAGGTAGAAACAATATCAGAGTTGCAGGAGGCACTTTTTGTAAAGTTACGTGCTAGACTTGTGACAGATAGGCATTCACTGCAACCACGTTTCTATGAATTTATTTAAGTATTACATGAGCTGGTGCCTGACTGACAGCACTTAACATGTTCCAGATCTAGACACATTTGTATATTGCTCTCACAAAAGAACCTTTGCATATCTAATCTGTGAGAAAAAGAAGTAATCATCAGAAAAAAGTCACCAAGGTTAAGTAACCTTATAAATTTTTGCAGGAACCTATGAATCCAGCCTAAACATACTAGTTTTCATAAACTGTTCCAGTCTTATGGGAATTTATGAATACTTCAGGATTCCCCACTTCTTAGCGGGGTATGGCACAAATCTTATATGGGTATGGCTTCAGTATAGAACCGGGCATGTAGTCCATGTTGATATCCACCACCCTCTCCGGGATCCTGAAGGTGAAGCCCCGGAGCAGACTAGTGAAGAAGATGAAGATTTCAGGCCTGGCAAGCTGTTCCCCCAGACACATACGATGTCCTGTTAAAAGACAGCAAGTGAGTTTAAGTAATTATTCTTCAGTGTAATATTGAAGAAGCAATATATTTAAGATTATGGGATGAAGGACACCATGAAAGAAGTAGGAGAAATTATAATGTACAATTTTCGTATTCCAAAGATCTAAAGGGAGGTTAATTTTAAATGTCTAATCCAGGACCTAAATAATGCAAATAAGAAGCCCACACAATCCCACCTCTATGCAGGCTTGGACAAAGCCTAGCTTTGATGTCATGCAATGAAACTTGTTTATCAGGACAACATACACAAGCTCTTTGAGACACTGTCAGCAAGATCTTGCTGGCAGTCCCAGAAGAATTTAAGGCATCACTGGCTTAAACCTTTAGGATGGTGAAAATGTGGCAAAATATGTGATTCGTGTTGGTCTCGATACTACTGATTGGAAGAAATGGGCAGTTTGTACTGGTGTGGTGCTTTTTATAAATATGTGGATGCGAGCCACAGTATCTGTATCATAGAATCCTGACTAAAATCACAAACAGAGAATATAATTGTGCATTTGTGGGGATCGAGAAACACTTTTTCTTCAAATATTGAAAGTCATTATTAATTAGAGGTATCCATCCCAATATTCATAGAATTGGAGTAACCTCCATTAAAAAAATGCAACAGGCCTGCTTTCATAAAAGGCATCTAATCAACAAAATGTGACCACATTGTAGCATTTGATAGGACACAATCCTGATTTTAAATCTACAAAACTCATACGAGCACATACAGAGGAAGAAAAATGTAGTAAAGGAGCTTGTCAGGTCAAATGTTCAAGGAGTGCAAGGAAAATACACTGTTTCTTTAAGGAGCCAGTGGCTTCTCTTCCCTGCGTGCACGGTACTGGCACTTTGCATTACAGCTTCAGTTCTTTTTTTCAGGCTCATGTTGAGAGCATTTCGTAACACGTTAGTGTTTCTTTATCCAGTGTTTTCATAACTTTTGTTTTATTCAACATTTTCTGAGGCTATACTAAATTTGTCACTAAATTTCCTTGAAAAAGTGATTAATATTTTTCTCAAATGCGAAATGTGAAATTCCCTTCATGTGGGTGAAAAAAGGCTGAATTGGACCCACATTCTATGTATGTTGTCAGTCTTTCTGCCTCTCACTCTGTTAAAGAGTGAGACGTTTGTCCGAAAATGACCAAAAGAGCCCTATAAAACCATAAGAGCATTCGCCTCCAAAGGAAACCTAATCACCTGTGTCAGTAAGAAGAGAGGAAAAAAAGGAAAAAGAACACAGAAAGGGCTTCTTCTTCTGAATCCAGAACCTTTTTACTCAAAAGATCCCCATAGAGAAAGATCTGGAAAGGGAGAACATAAAAAATATCATCATCACTCTGGGCAATCTCACCACCCTCAAGAATATTGGTCGATGTTGAGGCAGGTGTTGGCACCAACTTGCTCGCTTTTGTGGAGTATGACAACAGCACGGCCCATGACGACACCTCTGGTACCATTAAGTTTACCTTCGACATTGATTGCAGTTACAACACCACAACCGACAAGATTGTGGAGGGTGGAATACTCAACACTGATGCTTCACTGGACAACATCAAGGAGATCTGCCTCATTGATGATGATGTCAAGATTGCCATCAAAACAATCAACATCAAGGAGATCGATGTTGAGACAGTCAAAAATTGCAATTTTTCTCAGTTTTGGATACCCATCAACCAGACTATGGACACTAGACTAGAGCAACTTTATTAATCCCACAGGCTGCTTTGATTCAAGAACACAAGAGGATGGATGCTGTATGAAGAAAAATATGCATCTCTGCAGCTGTCACTTTTAAGACCTCTAATGAATTTGCCCTATTAGCAAGTACAATTGAGCCCAATGGGAGTCTCTCGCTGGATTTGCATGTGATCATCCTAAAAATAGGAGACAAGATTTTATGGAAATTTTAGAAGAGGGACAGACTGTCTCAACAGTCTATCCGCATAACCATAGATGAAGCAGATTTGGCCATTACACAATTCCATAGTGGTATACGTCTTCACAGGTTGTCTTGGCTAAGAGTGACCTCCCTAAAATCTGATGCTCAGTTGAAATTCATGAACCTTCCTTTCACTGTACAAGTCATTTCTGCCCTCACATGGATGAAGAGATGGAGAAAATGAAGAAAGAGGCATAAGCCATTAAAGCATGGGGGTTTAGAGGAAAGGAAGTAGTTACTATTCTTTCCACTACCATAGTAGGGACTTTAGATAGTAGTCCAGGCAGAGGGTTCTATCCCTTCAAAGGTCCTTCTTTTCTCAGTCCCAAAGTTGTCAATACCAACAATGACAATTTCATCCTAGGAATAATCGATGAAGAGGTCAGTAGCAAGAAAAGCAGATGCACCACCAGTACTCTTCCATATCACAACCAACATGAAAACACTGAGAATCACACTCCCCCTGTTCTGTTTCCCCCAGTGGGTGGGAGTGTCTCTCATTATCTAACAAAGTGTAGACTAATAATCACCAACGATTGGGTCCTACAAATTATCCAAAACGTCTAATCCATCCAGTTCAATCAAGCTGCACCTTCATTACCCCCAAAGTCAGTGCCAAAATAGCAAATGCTACAATTAGAAAAAAGGGTAAAGTCTTTATTCCAAAAACAAGCAATAGAACTAGTCCCTTTCCTCAAAAATAAAAAGGTATCTATTCAAGATGTTTTTGCTACCCAAGAAAAGCAAACAATTGGAGTTCAAATCTATACTCGACATAAGACAGGCAAACAAATACGTCAAGAGACAAATATTCCCAATGCTAGGCTTGCATTAGATCTACCCACAATTGTTGAAAGGAGACTGGATGTGTTTGGTGGCTCTCCAAGACACATATTTCCACAAACCCTCAGCAAAGAAACTGAGAAACTTCTTAAGATTTTTGGTGTCAAAAGCTCATTTTCAGTACAGAGTTCTTCCAGTTGGTTTAAAGTCTGCTTCCAGAACACTCTTTAAGTGCATACAGTGGTTGCTGCTCACCTCCGGAGGAAGACGATTTACATTTACTCTTAACCAGATGATTGGTTGATAAAGGATACCCTAGTCATCAAGCACAGCTGTATGTCTTCATAACTACTAAACTCTTGACAAGACTGGGCTCGCATATCAATCATGAGAATTCAATCAATTCACATCACCAACTTCTTGATTACCTAGGAGCCACGCTGGATACTATAAAGGGAGAAATATATCTTTTGGAGAAAAGAGTGTATACCATTTTTTGAAAATGTCACCTACTGCTTCAAATGTTTAACAGATCTCAATTAAGGTCCCCAGTGTCCTGCATTTACCTACTTCTGAAGGCAAGTCTACAAATGAGACCCTTACAGCAGTGCTTGAAGACTAATTGTCACAATGGAAGGACACCCGGGAAGACAAGCTCTTCCTCACCACACAAGCCAAACAATCTCTGATGTGGTGGTGCAAGAGAAGCAATTTACTGAAAGCAATCCCCTTTTTCCAGAATCTCCCAAAATAGACAGTGGTCACAGATGCCTCCCTGACAGGATGGGGAACGTATTTACAAAATCTCACAGTGCAAGTACAATTGTTGCTAAAAGAGCATTGTCCCATATAAGTATTCTGGAACTGAAGGCGGTCCCATGAGCCATGAAGGCTTTGTCACCATCTTTAAAGATCAGTAGGATTACTTTTCTAATTCTATGGACATTGAGGTGGTTACCTCCAATTAATAATGGCTTCCAATATTTGAATAAAACTGATCTGGGATCCATGGAACTGCACAGGAATATTCTAAGTTTATGACTTCAATGGGGATACCTATGATGCAGAACTAGGAATACATGTTCATAACTTTTCCTTTCTCAGAAAACAGACAGGCCTCCCTTATGTATATGCCTTTTGATGGCTCATGTATATTCTGCAACAAAGCTGTTGCAGGTTTAGGTGCCTTTAAGGATTAAGGAGTGTAAGGCCAGGGCAAGGTGTCTGGGTCTTTCGAACCCTGCAGAAAACGTCCTCACCAGTTCTGGAAACTCCAAGGCTGCTCCCTAGGGTTGGTTTATAGATAACACCAGTCTCTGGAGCCCCTCTGGAGTTACCACAGTCCTTTCTGTAATAAGGATGTAAATCTGACCGGAAGTGCACAGGCCATCCTGGACATCACCCTTCCCTGTTCCCCCCTCCAGCGACAGCCTCCAAACCACATTAGCTTGGCTTTAATGGCACACAATCACTCTGTGAGGGTCAAAATTCAGTACTTTTTTCCAGGATGTCAATTCATCACATCTGACAAATGGGTTCTTCTAATCATTCAGCATGGCTCCACCCTGACAATTTTTCCTAACCTAATACAGCTCCCTCCCTCACCAGACTGGCATTTGGAGGAAAACCTGCCCATTCTAATGAAGAACGTATTTGTTTTATTCTCCAAAGGAGCCATCAAGAGGGTTCTGGAGTCAGAAATAGAGAATCCCTCTATCCTTCTTCATTAAGAAGGATAGACAGCATCAGCCCATCTTGAATCTTTTCCTCCAAATTACTTCCTAATAAGGACATATTCAATCAATCAATCAATCAATCACTGCATTTGTAAAGCGCGCTACATACCCGCAAGGGTCTCAAGTCGCTGGGGAGGGGTGATGCTACTGGTCGAAGAGCCAGGTCTTGAGGAGTCTTCTGAAGGCCAGCAGGTCCTGGGTCTGTCGTAGGATGGTGGGGAGAGTGTTCCAGGTCTTGGCGGCGAGGTAGGAGAAGGATCTGCCGCCGGCGGTGGTTTTTCGGATGCGGGGGACTGTGGCGAGGACGAGGTTGGCTGAGCGGAGGCTTCGGGTGGGGGTGTGGAAGCTGAGTCGGTTGTTGAGGTAGGTGGGTCCGGTGTTGTGCAGTGCTTTGTGTGCGTGGATCAGGAGCATTCAACATGCTCATCCCCGTCCCAGATTCTGTCTGCCCTGGACTCGGATGACTGAATGGCAGTCTTGACCTGTAGGATGCAGATTTTTGTGTATTTGCCTTGCAGTCCCACAGATGTAATCTGCAGTTCAAGATAGGCAGGATCATTTTCAGTTTGCAATGCTTCATTTTGGCCTCACCAGTGCCCCATTGGATGTCCACAAAATTGATATAGCGGTCATCGCCCATCTGTGGAGGTTGGAGATGCCATTTTTCCTTTACCTAGACAACTAGCTGTTGAAAGCAGTCACAGTCAGTCATAGGCCACATTTAGATGATGATGAACACCATGACATTATTTTTTAAATTATTTTTATTGTAAGCAAAATAACATTCAAAAATTGACTAAATGATTTTGTGCAGCATCAAAATGGTAATCTTCCAAATAGTTCCATGTACCCCGTTGGTTGGGAAGTCCCTACTTCTGTAAATCTCTCTTACCGCCAACATACACCAGTCCATATAACACTCAGAAGTGGTGCCTATTCTGCTCTCCACTTTTGGGCAATGTTGAGTTTGACATTCATTAATCACAGCATCATCTATAGCTTATCCATGTGGCCCAGATCAGTAGTGTCTCAGATGCTGAGAAGACACTACTTTGCAGAGAGTTCCACACCACCACCACACGTCATTCAAACATTTCACCATGCTTTCCCAGTATTGTTGCATTATTGGACAGCCCTAGATCACGTGAAGGAAGGATCACTCCTCGCATACTTCCTAAGGCACATAGCGGTGTCTGTCTTGCCCATTTTGGCTAGGGTGGCACAGAAATAGTAAGATCTATGTTGGATTTTAGGTGTATGAGGCGGAACGTTAGTCTTATGGCCAACTCTCTTGGCGAGGCCAGGGCCTCGAGACATTCGTCGTTTTCAATACCATTGAGGCCATGTGCCCAACGTTCCCTGAGACTGATCAGTGTCTGGGGAATTATTTAGGAGTTTACGATAGGTGAGTGAGATCACTTAGTTGGACAGATAGCCATCTAGCAGTCTACCCTCAAGTGGAGATGATTTAGGAAGATCAACGTCCTGGGGCAGCATGTGCTGTAAGGCAGACAATGTTCTGTTGACCCCAGTTGATATTCCCTCTGTAGATCAACAAGGGAGATCATCCCATCTTAGGTCCAGAGGTCTCCCACTCAGAACAATCATATCAAGTTCCATTTACTGAAGCCTGGTTGTGTAACGAGAGTGCCTAATTGCACAGAGTCCCACAGGGGAGTGTCCATGGTGATCTTGCCCTCTCAGCCCAGGGTCTTCTGCGTGGTGGGCCAGAGGGTGAGAGTCACTGTGGTGGGTTCATAGAGGGAAATTATGTGAGCATTAACATAGAGGGCACTAAGGTATCTCCCTGGGAGCATGTTACATTTGTCCATTCGGAAAACTGGCTCGTCTTCTAGTGTTGTGTAGCCGTTTTAGTCATAGCTCCATGCACGTTATTTTAGCATACTAAGCCTGCCGCTGTGCACTTTAACCTAGATATATTTTATTCCGCTTTGTTTAGTATTCTTATAATAGCCAGTCTTGCGTTCTTGTTTTATTTCTCTAGCTGTTTTTGCCTAGGCCAGCACTATGTTAAAAAACAAGACATTCTTGTTCACTCTGTGCTTCTTTCAAGGCTGCAGTTAGATAGGTTGCCGTGAACGTGGTACAAGTTTTGTCTCTGACATTCATAGAAAAACACACATCTTTACTTAGGGACATTTTCTCAGAACATCAGCTGTTTTATTATAAAAACACTTCCTTGTCCCTTACATATTAGAGGGAGAATCCAGACAGAGAACCAAGACTGTATGCTGATTGCTGAACGCTTCGCTACAGCTGCTTATGCAGACTTCAGGCTTTTGCTCAGGTATGGGAGATGATGTCTTCCCATCGGAACCTGAAGGGCAGAATTAGAGCTTAACATACTGTGCTCTAATATAGCCTAGGTAGGAATTAGTCTATTGACTATAGTGACAAAATGGTAGAGTTATTTCTATGCTTTAATCTCCTCGTCACAATTTTAATCTTGTCATGCTGCATCGTCCTGGTTATTTCAACACATGCTTTGCTATCTAAGATTCAGTTGCTTTATTGAAATCATATTGAAACATATACTGCCTCTGTTTGTCATTGTGTTTGTGAGACTAATGTAACAGAGTGAAACAAATGAGACCTGAGTGACCACGGTTTCCCTGAGAAATCAATTATGTCATGTGCTCAGCTACCCAATCATCCCTGCCTTTGGGTAGAGATCAGTCACTGCTAGTTAGCCGGAGCAAAACACAGATTGGGGTGACAGGTGTCACCTGTAGTGGGTCAGACTCAGTCTCCCACACCGCAGGCAATTCTGTTGCTCAAAATCCAGTAGTCTCATTAGAATAATGAGAGCCTACACAACACTGGCAGGTATTCCCAGTAATTGATCATGACCAGTTGCGATGCACAGTAATATTTTTGCATATCTGGCAGGGCTATCCCATCCTCGTACCAACCCCTAGTCAACTTCTTAACGGCTATGCAGGGAGTGGCACAGTCTCACAGCAAAGACCATATTGTGTCATCTAGCATTCAAAATTAGCTAAGCGGGATGGTGTAAGGCATGTTCTACAGCACGTACAGAATGTGGGGGAGGGCTGTCATGTTGTAAAGGGTCACCCTCCCTAGGAGGGTTAATGGTAAAGTCTGTCAATGGTGTGCGTCTCTGCGCAAACACATGAGTTGAGGCTCAAGGTTGTGTGTAAAGAATACTTAGGGATCTTTGGGAATGTAGATACCTAGATAATGGAATCCCAAGGGTGTTTGTGGATTCCCTGTCTGGGCCAGTTTGACAGTTGGGCTGTTTGCACCTCTCCTCTAGACAGTGACACAAATGGAGCTGGGGTGTAGCCTGCGTATCCTGATGGGCCATCTGGGCTGAGGAGAGGGGGGAGTGGTCACTTACACCTGAAAGGAATGTGCCTGCCCTCACACAATGCAGTCTCCAACCCCGTGGTGTGTGTCTGGGCAAAAAGGGGTGTAAGAAGAGCACCCAAAACCCATGGAAATCAGATTTCCTCTGGAACCAAGAGAATCCTCTGCCAAGGAGAAGAGCTGAAGAAGCTGGAGGAGGAGTACTGCCCTTTGCCTGTGACTGTGCTTTGCTGGGTTGGCCTGCAGTAGCTGCTTCTGCATGAGAGAGGACAAAGGCTGACTTTTGTGTGACCTCCCACTGGTGAAGAATCTCCAAGGGCTTGAATTGAGCTTGCCTTCTGTTGTTGAAGTCTCAGGGACAACAAAGAGTTCTCTCTGCCAGCACTTGGGCTTTTTGCTGAGATTCCTGCTTGCCAAGCGGTGCCCTAACCTGTCTCTGGACCCTTGAAAGGTGCAGATGGTGGAAAAGGACAGAATTCCACGCAAAAACCGCCGTGCGGGGAAACTTTTGAAGCACCACCCGCCTTGCGACTGAAAAACTATGTGCCGCCGGCCTCGCGGCTAAAATCGACACTTCACCTGCATTGTGGCTGGGAGATCAATGCAACGTGGCTGGGGAAGTGACACACAATACCCACAGAGGCTGCTGTTTATAACACCAGCCCCCACGCATCACGGTTTCTTGACACTGTGCAACCAGATTTTGACGCAACATCACTGGGCATGGAAAATCAACACAAAGCCTGCCAGGATCCTGAGGTGCCCGACCGAATCAATGCTTCGCTCTCTTGCGGGAGAGAAGAAACGACACACACCGACCGAACCGGAGGAGGAACAACGCGCGCTCTCATTTGTGAGTGAGAAATTAACACATCGCTGGCCTTTTTCGACACACACTCGCCTGTGTGGCTTTATTTTGATGCTACCCAGGTACTTTTGTATGCTAACAACGTTCTCACTGTTTTAAAAAAGATTTAAGACTTTTGCTTTTTAAATTCAAACTTGACTTGTGTATGTTGAATTGTTGTTGTTTTGGTCTTGTTTTGTTTAGATAAATATTATCTACTTTTCTAAACTGGTGTTGTTTCATTTTGTAGCATTTTCAATGAGGTACTCTGTGTGTTGGTACAAATACTTTACACCTTGTGTGAGAAAACAGGGCTGATTGCAGAGGCCCCATAACTTTTTGCCCCCATTTTCCTCTTTTTGCTGGTGTTTTCCTGACTCTGATGGTGCCCTGAGTACTGCTAACCAGTCCCAGGGCCTGTGCTCTGTGTAAAATGGATATGCAAATTAAGCTAATTATAATTGGCTAAGTTAACCTACCTATAAGTCCCTAGTATATGGTAGGGCATGTAGGTTTAGGGACCACAGCATAGGTGGTGCACACCTAGGTGCACTGCTGAGGTGCCCAGTGTCATTTTAAAGGCAGGCCTGCCTTGCTGGCTGCTTTTAAATTAAAATTATATGCAAATTCGACTTTGGAATTAAAGGTACTTCCAAAGTCTTAAACTACCTTATTTTTACATATAAGTCACCCCTAAGGTGTGCCCTATGTGCCCCTAGGGCTGGGTGCCATGTAACTATAAGCAGGGACTTTATAAAAATAGATTTATAAGCCCTGGTGAGGTAAAAACAGCCAAATTCGTTTTTCCCTCATTGAAGTAAATGGCCTTCATAGGCTAGAATGGGCAGACTTTATTTTAAATTTTAAAGTCTCCTTAAATGTTGCATACCAAGAATTTGGTATCAAATTAATTGTTGTAATAAATCCTACAACTTCCAGTTGTTGGATTTAATATAACTTGTTCAGGTAAAAAGTTTAGACTTTACCTAAAAAGTTGCCAATTTCAGCTCTGCATTGTTTTTGCTGCTGTGCTCTGATTGGCCAGCCTGCAGCAGCTTCTGCCAGGCTGCCTTGATGAGGTGTGAAGTGGCCTGGCTTCACACAAAGGAATGTGCTTGGGGGAGAGAATCTCCCCTCAGCAGATGGTGAGGCAGGAAGGGGGAGGGCGGCCAAACTGGTCTTCAAAGGCAGAGAAGGACATTTGGAGCACCCAGCAACACCCCCACATCCTGCAACCCCAGACAATTAGGTGCCCCCTTGATTAGATTAGGAGAGGGCAGGAGAGGGGTGTGTTTATGATTTTTAGCCACACCAGTGGGTGGGCTCAGCCAGATGTAACCTCCAAAAATCAGATTCATCCATGTTGGATTTTTAGAGACTGTTGCCTTCTGGGATGGATTTTTGCCACACTTCCCAGGAAGTGGTCATCACAGGGGGACGACCCTGTCCCTGATTGGAGAACCAGGACCCCCCCTGCTTTTCATCCAGGAGCAAGGATAAAACTGGCAGACCTGACCCCACACCTCAGATCCCTGCCAGATTTCAAGAAGAAAAGAACTAAAGGAGAAGAAGGACTGCCCTGCTGGACCCCTGACCTGCACCTGGAACCTGCACTCAGAAGGACTGCACCAGCTGCACACTTGGGCTTCACCACAAGAAGGACTTTGCCTGGCTTCAACTGGTTCAAGGAGGGACTCCCTGTTTGCTACAGGTGAAAAATTGCTAAACCAGGGTCCCCTGCACCAACTCCTGAAGACAGCGACCAGCTGACCACTGCCCAGTGGCCAAAAAGGAGTTTGCGCCAGGTGCATTCTGGGAGTTGAAGTCCGCACCCCCCAAGGACCATCACAGAACTTCTGGACCCTTGGGGTGAGCTGTGGACCCCAAAAGAACCTTAAAAGAACATCTGGGTGAAGCCCCAGAAGTTTGGAAAAGATTCGAGAATTTTTGAAAAAAAGCTCCAGAGAGGGACAGACCCGCCGCGGAAATTCTAACCGGCTTGCCTCAACCGCGACCCGGCCTGACTTGGTGGTTCGTCCCGGTAAAGAAAAACCTCCGAAAAAGAGACTAAGTCCGAAGGTAAAGAGTTGACCGGGATCTCCCAGCCATCGTATCCGAGAAGGGCTCCATGGACGTCGGATCAAGATCCAGGTTTACCCCGTTCGAAGGATTTTCACCTCGAAAAAACGAATAAGTCCGAAGGTAAAAATCTCCACCGAAGAATCCAGCATCGCGTATCCGGACAAGGGCTCCAGGAGGTCGGATTCGACTGGCAAGTTCGTCCCGCTGAAGAAAATCTTCAAAATAAAGACTAAGTCAGAAGGTAACTTTTTAACCGAGGCCTCCCGCGACTTGTAGCCGAGCAGGGCTCCATCGCGGTCGGCCTGAAACTTTGACTTTGCCCCGGTCGAGGTGCAACCAGATGACCCGATTGGCGTTTTTTGTTTCTAAGCGCTAGAAAAATAATAATTCTTTAAAAATTCATATCTCCGGTTCCCTTTATCCGATTTTATTCGTTTTTGTGTCATTTTAAAGATAAAAATATAAACTATTTTTATAAATTGGTTTTGGATTTTTAAACTGTTTCCTGTGTTTTATTTAATTACTGTTTTGTGATATTTGAATGCTTTACACACTGTCTCCTAAGTTAAGCCTTGACGCTCGTTGCCAAGCTCCCAAGGGTTGAGCTGGGATTAATTTACTGAGACCTAACTGTACCTAGGTGGAGGTTAGTGGCTTGTTGCTAGGTGTAGGTACCTACCTGCCCTTACCAATAACCCATTTTCCAACACCTTGCTTCTGAAGTTAAGCCTGCCTGCTCGTGCCAAGCTACCAAGGGGTGAGAGGGGGGTTAACTGAGGGTGACTAGAGTGAGGGTCCTTGCTGGGACAGGGGGTAAACTGACTGCCAACCAAAGACCCCATTTCTAACAGTTGCAAAGACTTTTGAAATTTCCATTTTGCGTACTATTCTGTGTCCCTCAGAGTCTTTGATCATGGAGTCCCACCAGTCATCCGGCTCTTTCAGTCCAGCCAGGTCAGCAGTTTCACAGCCCTAATACCCACCTCGTAGAAGCAGTGCCACGTGGCACGGTACCTGGCCTTGGCTGCGTCCGTTACCACATCTTTTTATTCCTTCTGCTTCAGAGAGAGTTTATGTTGACAGTGGTGTGGGAGTTTAGATTCTAAATCTAAAATTTTGCGCTCAAGCATATCTAGGTGGGCTATAGTATCTTTTTTGTGTCCCACTATTCATGCCTGACTTTGACCTCTGATAACCGTTTTGTATGTCTCCCATAGGATTTCAGACGGGGCTACTGAACCATCATTGTCTTCAAAATAAGTGCCTGTGACCTCCTGGAGCCCGTGCGGATATGTGGCAAACACACTGACATTGTTGAGCTTTGCGATCAATAAGCTGTAGTCACATCTAACTCGTTTGGTTAGGCTCTTCTTCATTGGAACTTTTCTAAGGCAACTGGTCAGATACTAGCCAGGTTTAACTGCAGAGTTGACTGCACATAATCTGCTGTGGTGTTTGCTTGACCACAACTGGACCTCTGACAGACTCCTCCCTCAGAATCCAGACGGTGGTAATGGATGCGTCACTGCCAGATTGAGGAGGTCACCTGGAGGAGGTGATGATCAGAGGTCTCCAGCAGAAGCCCAGCTCTCTATCAATCCTTTTGAGCTGTGGCTATTCATCTTGTGCTGGTGGCGAAGACCTTCCTACTGTCAATCAAGGGGTGTCTGGTACAGGTCCTCATGGACAACACCATCACAATATGGTACTGCAACTAGAAGGACAGAGTGGGGTCTTTGGTCCAGGGCCAAATGGCTCTGCAATCCACGTGATACAGTAACGTCAGGGCATATTCCTGATTATCCATCACCTGGTGGGATCTTTAAACACCAGTGTGCACAGTTCAGCTGGTACCCTGGTGGATCATGAATGGCAGCTGCATCCAGGTGGTACAGAGCATCTTCGGCCAGTGGAGAAGACACTTGCTAGATCTCTTTGCCACCGCCTAGGATTTGCAGCAGCACAACATTTGCGTGTTGGAGTTCCTGCAAAAACTTTCACTACAAGATACATTCTTGCAGGAATGAAAGGTGCTTAACAAAAAATAATTTGATCATCAATTATGTCATTCTGTATTTGTCACGTTATTTGTTTAATTTGTTACTTTTCATAGTGGTGATTGTTTGGTTTATAGAGGAATAGGGTTAAAATGTATTGATAATATATATATTTTTAAATAATGATGATTATGCATATTATAAATAGTTTTTATCATTTAAATTAGTTTTTAAATTTTTTTATGTATTAATTTATCATTGCTTGTGTTTATATTTGTAAAAAACAATTATTATTTCTTCATTGTATTAGTTTAATTTAAGTAATTTTTAATTTAAATATGTTTTATTTTTATGGATATTAATGTTTTGTTTGGTTGGAGGGAGTGAAATTAATTTAGTTTTAATTAATTCACTTTTTTAAACTTTTTTTTTCTTTTTTAGTTTTGCATTGTGGGGATCTTTTAAATAAAAAATATCATTTACAAATGAATTGTGTATATATATATATATATATATATATATATGTATATATATATATATATATATATTTATATATAAACACAATATATATATTAACGTTTTTTGTGTTAATATTTTTGTGTTTTTTACTTGTAATTTTGCATTTTTGTTGAGAGGAGAGCAAGGCCGCCAGTCATCATTGCAGTTGGTGCCTGCGGATGCAGGGGAGTGACTCATTCACTCCAAGGGAGATTCCTTCTTCCTTCTCATGCAGACTGAAGACTTGCCACCCTCAGAGGATGCACAGCCAGCGAAATGTTGCAGAAGCTGAAAGGAGCCATGGAAACAATGTTGCAAACAGAGGCCCTCATTCTGACCCTGGCGGTCGGTGATAAAGCGGCGGCCAAGCCGCCAACAGGCCGGCGGTCTAAAATATGCAATTCTGACCCTGGCGGGAACCGCCAACACAGCCCGCCAACTTAACACTCCGACCGCCACAGCGGTACAAACAAACAGCGCGGCGGTTCCCGCCAACAGCCAGGCGGCAGACAATGTACCGCCCACCCTATTACGACCCACCAATCTGCCACCTTTTCCGGGGCGGGAGCACTGCCGATAAGAACACGGCGGAAACAGACTACGAACGGGAAAACGCTCACCTCTACGCACTCCACGCGAGATTCCGGCAGTATGGAACCAGAGTTGCAGGTCATCCCCGCACTCCTATTCCTGCTCATATACCAGGAGCACGCCCGGCGGCGCGGAAGACATCGGTGAGTACTGCACCTACGACACAGGGGAGGGAAAAGATTACCGGCACACACCCACCCACCCACACCCACTACAACACACACATCAATGCATTCCCACAGATCACTGTCACAACCCACAAACCACCCCCCTCCGAAATAATGCAAAGACCAAAAGAAGAGATCATAAACGGCCAGATATATTGAAATATGTACACCAGTAATCCCAATAAATAAATAAACTATGTACAAAATATATACAGCTACTAAATGTAGTCCAACCACTGTCCGTGGATCACAGGGGTCCTGTGTAAAGGGGCAAGGCCCAGTCCCACGACAAGAACTCCACGGAGAGAACACTGCAGGGGCATCAGAAAGAAAATAGGACAGGCACCTCAGGGGGAAGGGAAGGGGGGGCACCTCAGCCACTTGAGTACACGACGCCAGATCCACGAGGGGACTCCATGACCACTGGCCCATCCTGGGGAGAGCAAAGCCACAGTCCAAACAGTCCATACAGTGGGTGGCCTGCCCACTGGGCCATCCTGGGGAGAGCAAAGCCACAGTCCATACAGTCCATACAGTGGGTGGCCTGCCCACTGGGCCATCCTGGGGAGAGCAAAGCCACAGTCCATACAGTCCATACAGTGGGTGGCCTGCCCACTGGGCCATCCTGGGGAGAGCAAAGCCACAGTCCATACAGTCCATACAGTGGGTGGCCTGCCCACTGGGCCATCCTGGGGAGAGCAAAGCCACAGTCCATACAGTCCATACAGTGGGTGGCCTGCCCACTGGGCCATCCTGGGGAGAGCAAAGCCACAGTCCATACAGTCCATACAGTGGGTGGCCTGCCCACTGGGCCATCCTGGGGAGAGCAAAGCCACAGTTCATACAGTCCATACAGTGGGTGGCCTGCCCACTGGGCCATCCTGGGGAGAGCAAAGCCACAGTCCATACAGTCCATACAGTGGGTGGCCTGCCCACTGGGCCATCCTGGGGAGAGCAAAGCCACAGTCCAAACAGTCCATAACAGACCCCACTGCCACTGGAGGAGGCAAGTTGGCCAGAGGACATCCTGCAGCCCTGCCCGAGATAGATCCTGCCCTGCCACGTCTGCCAAAGGGCCAGCGGTTCTTGCCTTGAAGGGCCCAGTTCAGCGGTTCCTGAGACGGCGGGGCCCAGTTCAGCGGTCCTTGCCCTGAAGGGCCCAGTTCAGCGGTCCTTGCCCTGAAGGGCCCAGTTCAGCGGTTCTTGAGACGGCGGGGCCCAGCGGAGCGGTGCTTGAGACGGCGGGGCCCAGCGGAGCGGTGCTTGAGACGGCGGGGCCCAGTTCAGCGGTTCTTGAGACGGCGGGGCCCAGTTCAGCGGTCCTTGCCCTGAAGGGTCCAGTTCAGCGGTCCTTGCCCTGAAGGGCCCAGTTCAGCGGTTCTTGAGACGGCGGGGCCCAGCGGAGCGGTGCTTGAGACGGCGGGGCCCAGTTCAGCGGTTCTTGAGACGGCGGGGCCCAGTTCAGTGGTCCTTGCCCTGAAGGGCCCAGTTCAGCGGTCCTTGCCTTGAAGGGCCCAGTTCAGCGGTTCTTGAGACGGCGGGGCCCAGTTCAGCGGTCCTTGCCCTGAAGGGCCCAGTTCAGCGGTTCTTGAGACGGCGAGGCCCAGCGGAGCGGTGCTTGAGACGGCGGGGCCCAGTTCAGCGGTTCTTGAGACGGCGGGGCCCAGTTCAGCGGTCCTTGCCCTGAAGGGCCCAGTTCAGCGGTCCTTGCCTTGAAGGGCCCAGTTCAGCGGTTCTTGAGACGGCGGGGCCCAGTTCAGCGCTCCTTGCCTTGAAGGGCCCAGTTCAGCGGTTCTTGAGACGGCGGGGCCCAGCGGAGCGGTGCTTGAGACGGCGGGGCCCAGTTCAGCGGTTCTTGAGACGGCGGGGCCCAGTTCAGCGGTCCTTGCCCTGAAGGGCCCAGTTCAGCGGTCCTTGCCCTGAAGGGCCCAGTTCAGCGGTTCTTGAGACGGCGGGGCCCAGTTCAGCACTCCTTGCCTTGAAGGGCCCAGTTCAGCGGTGCTTGAGACGGCGGGGCCCAGTTCAGCGGTTCTTGAGACGGCGGGGCCCAGTTCAGCGCTCCTTGCCTTGAAGGGCCCAGTTCAGCGGTGCTTGAGACGGCGGGGCCCAGCGGAGCGGTGCTTGAGACGGCGGGGCCCAGTTCAGCGCTCCTTGCCTTGAAGGGCCCAGTTCAGCGGTGCTTGAGACGGCGGGGCCCAGCGGAGCGGTGCTTGAGACGGCGGGGCCCAGTTCAGCGCTCCTTGCCTTGAAGGGCCCAGTTCAGCGGTGCTTGAGACGGCGGGGCCCAGTTCAGCGGTTCTTGAGACGGCGGGGCCCAGTTCAGCGCTCCTTGCCTTGAAGGGCCCAGTTCAGCGGTGCTTGAGACGGCGGGGCCCAGCGGAGCGGTGCTTGAGACGGCGGGGCCCAGTTCAGCGGTTCTTGAGACGGCGGGGCCCAGTTCAGCGGTCCTTGCCCTGAAGGGCCCAGTTCAGCGGTCCTTGCCCTGAAGGGCCCAGTTCAGCGGTTCTTGAGACGGCGGGGCCCAGCGGAGCGGTGCTTGAGACGGCGGGGCCCAGCGGAGCGGTGCTTGAGACGGCGGGGCCCAGTTCAGCGGTTCTTGAGACGGCGGGGCCCAGTTCAGCGGTCCTTGCCCTGAAGGGCCCAGTTCAGCGGTCCTTGCCTTGAAGGGCCCAGTTCAGCGGTGCTTGAGACGGCGGGGCCCAGCGGAGCGGTGCTTGAGACGGCGGGGCCCAGTTCAGCGCTCCTTGCCTTGAAGGGCCCAGTTCAGCGGTGCTTGAGACGGCGGGGCCCAGTTCAGCGGTTCTTGAGACGGCGGGGCCCAGTTCAGCGCTCCTTGCCTTGAAGGGCCCAGTTTAGCGGTGCTTGAGACGGCGGGGCCCAGCGGAGCGGTGCTTGAGACGGCGGGGCCCAGTTCAGCGGTTCTTGAGACGGCGGGGCCCAGTTCAGCGGTCCTTGCCCTGAAGGGCCCAGTTCAGCGGTTCTTGAGACGGCGGACGGTCTATGGCCAACTGCTAATTGCCTGGTGGTGCCCTCCTGGGCAGCGGGGATGGTGCTCCTTCACTGCCCACCTGGGCTGTGGGTGGTGGGGCCCTCCTGGCCAGCTGGGCTGGGTCCTCCCTGGGCAGCGGCTATGGGGGTGGTGGGCTCTCCCGGGGCAGCTGTGCCGGTTCCTCCCGGGGCAGCGGCTATGGGGGTTGTGGGCTCCTCCTGGGCAGCAGGCCTGCTGCCTGACCTCTCCGACTTGCTGCCCTTGCCCTCCTTAGTCGTGGGCCTGTGGCCCTTGCCTCCCTTTGGAGCTGTGGCTGGTGACTGTCTCTGGGTGGTGTCCGGGGGGGATGTAGAAGGCGGGCTCCTGCGGCGCCCCTTCCGCCTTCTGCTCCTCTTCCCAGGGGGTGGGCTGGCTGTCCCCTTGCTGCTGGGCGAAGATCCAGACATGCGGGCTGCGGGCTCCAATACCCCTGCACCCTTGTCAAGGGGGCTGCAGGGCTGGTGGTGGCTGAGGTGCTCTTCTTACCCCGACGAGAAGGAGGGGGGGGCTCAGGGTCAGGAAAGAAGTTAGTAGTGGCGAGGAAGAGCTTCTTGGGACAATGGAGAGTGGTAGGTACAGTGGGAATGGGAGTGGAGGGAGAGGATGTGGTTGTAGGTGAGTCACGTTTGCTGTCTTTGGGTGCAGGTGCAGGAGGGATAGGCTGTCGTGAGGTGGATGGCTGTTGGGTGGGTGGGTGGCTGCGTTTGTGTGGTGTGGAAGAGGGGGTGACAGACACAGTGGGAGAGGACACAGGGGACGTGTAAAGGGCAGTGGGGGTGGTGACTGCACGTGTGCGGACTGGAGTGGAGGGTGTGCTGGTGATGGAAACACTGGCTGATGGTGAGGTGAATGGAGGTGTGAGTGTAGACGTCACAGGGAGGGAGGAGGGAGACGAGGAGGTGGGGGTCACAGAGGTGGTAGTGACTGTTGGCATGTCTGCATCGGAATGTTGCGTGTGTGAATGTCTGCGTGATCTGTGGTGCTTATGTTTGGATGAGCTTCTCTTGGGTGTTGAGGTGTGTGCAGGCTGGTCTGATGGTGTGGGTGGGACAGGCAGAGGAACAGGAGACTGGGAGGAGGGAGTTAGTAGAGGCAGGCAGGAGACAGGGACAATGGCTGCCGTCAGTGCTGAGGCCAGAGCCTGGAACGATCGCTGATGGGCAGCCTGACCCGAATGAATGCCCTCCAGGTACGCATTGCTGCAATGAACCTCCCTCTCCACCCCCTGGATGGCATTCAAAAGGGTAGTCTGCCCAACAATGAGCGTTCGGAGGAGGTCAATGACCTCCTCACTGAGGGCAGCGGGGGTAACAGGGGCAGGGCCTGAGGTGCCTGGGGCGAAGGAGATGCCCGGCTTCCTGGCAGAGCGGGCACGGGGCGAACGCTGAGGGGCTGCTGGGAGGGCGGTGATGGTGCGCTGGGTGGCGGCTGTACCTGTAATGGCGGGGGGCACGGATGGTGCCACCCCCGCAAGGGAGCCCCCTTCCGAGGACGTGTCCGTGTCGCTGCAGGGTCCAGTCGTCCCCGTCGTGGAGCTCCCCTCGCCCTCCGTCTCACTGGTCCAGTCTGACTCTGTGGCATGGCCCTCCTGGGCCATGTGAGATGCAGCTCCCTCCTGCCCCGATGCCACTTCTCCTCCGCCTGATGATGCTGATGCACACAAGCACAGAAAGACAAACAAAAAGGGGGGGGGAGAGAGAAATAAAGGGATATTGATTACATGGATCTCCGGTACAGTTAGCGGACATGACAGACACAGATGCCCCCTGCACTAAGTTGCGCACTTGGGGTCCGCTACGCATTCCGTGGAACATGCCCTACACACCTAGAGTTGACAACTGCACCCATGGATGACACGGCCCAGGGATGGCTGTACTGACAAACTACTGAGGGTGGTGGCTGGGGACACAGGGGCTTACGGGGGTGCCCAGCCTACAGATATCGCCCTGGCCTAGGGGGACCCCCAGCCCTCCTCCCCCAACCAGACACCTCCACTGCGCGACAACAGAGTAGATAATGCTTGTACTCACCCCCTTGTGTCTGCTGTGCTGCCCTCACGCGCCCATCCAAATCAGGGTAGGCCACCGCCAGGATCCGGAACATCAGGGGGCTCAGTTGACGGCAGGCACCCCGCCTACGTTGGGAGGCCATCCCCAGCAGAGACTCGGCGGTCTTCTTGGTCCCGCGGCGGATGTCCTCCCACCTCTTGCGGCAGTGGGTGCCCCGTCGATGGTGGACCCCCAGGGTCCGGACTTCCTTGGCGATGGCACGCCAAATCCCGATCTTCTCATGGGCGCGGACCTATGTGACACGTACAGGGAGGGAGAAATACCACGTTCAAGTTTGTCAGCATTTTCCTTGCCAGTGGCCCAACATGCCCCCCATCCCCGCCAGGCCCCCCGCCAGGCCCCCCGCCAGGCCCAACATGCCCCCCATCCCCGCCAGGCCCCCCGCCATGCCCCCCGCCAGGCCCAACATGCCCCCCCATCCCCGCCATGCCCCCCGCCAGCCCCAACATGCCCCCCATCCCCGCCAGGCCCCCCGCCATGCCCCCCGCCAGGCCCAACATGCCCCCCATCCCCGCCATGCCCCCCGCCAGGCCCAACATGCCCCCCATCCCCGCCAGGCCCCCCGCCATGCCCCCCGCCAGGCCCAACATGCCCCCCATCCCCGCCATGCCCCCCGCCAGGCCCAACATGCCCCCCATCCCTGCCAGGCCCCCCGCCATGCCCCCCGCCAGGCCCAACATGCCCACCCATCCCCGCCAGGCCCAACATGCCCCCCATCCCCGCCAGGCCCCCCGCCATGCCCCCCGCCAGGCCCAACATACCCCCCATCCCCGCCAGGCCCCCCGCCATGCCCCCCGCCAGGCCCAACATGCCCCCCATCCCCGCCAGGCCCCCCGCCATGCCCCCAAGCCAGCCAGTGGCCCCAAATCCAGATAGAATTAAACTCACTTGTTGGTCTGGAGGACCGTAGAGTAGCGCATACTGGGGGATGACCCCATCCACAAGTTTCTCCAACTCCTCTCCAGTGAAGGCAGGGGCCCTTTCCCCAGGTGCAGCAGCCATTGTCCCTTCCAGACCGAGGTCACAGCAACACTTGCAGTATAGGTCCTCTCCTGTGAAAGTTCAAGTCGCAAGTGGATAAGTAGATAGAAAATGGTGGTCACGTCCGCGGCGGTGCGTACCGCGGCGGTGCGTCCCGCCACCGCCGGCGGCCTTCGCCATTGGCTCCTGAAACCCATAGGCTTCAATGTTAACCAATGCGGCTTGGCGCCACGGTCTTGGCCCGCCGCGGTGTGCCACGCCAGCGCATTGACCTCACATCCCATTGTCACACTTCACAGGTCAGGCAGCCGCCATTTCCAGGGCCCACATGGCTCAATTTCAACTGCGTCACACAGGCCTAGGCCTTGCATAGCCACTCAGACACGCCATTCACTGCATAGAGAATCGTTTACTGTGCTAGCTGTGAGTACGTACCTGTGGGTTGCTTGACTGTGTGCTCCATGTTGTCCTTCCTAGGCACCGTCCGCTGGGTTGGGCGAGGAGACGGATGAATCCTCCCGTGTACCGACCGCTGGTGGACCTGTCGACAATGGAAGAACGCCACATTATCCTGACCTACCGTCTTAACCGTGCCACTATCCATGAACTGTGTGCCCAGCTGGAGCCCGACCTGATGTCCCCCATCCGCCAACCCACAGGGATTCCCCCTCTGGTGCAGGTCATGTCAGTACTCCATTTCTTGGCAAGTGGGTCATTTCAGACAACCGTGGGAATTGCTTCTGGCATGTCTCAGCCCATGTTTTCGAAGGTGTTATCCAGAGTGTTGTCTGCCCTGATGAAATCCGTGAGGAGCTACATCATTTTCCCTGAGGTGGGCGAATTGGCTACAGTGAAGGGTGATTTCTACGCCCTTGGACATATTCCCAACGTAATTGGTGCCATTGATGGGACCCATGTGGCTTTGGTTCCCCCAAGAGACAGGGAGCAGGTGTACAGGAACAGAAAAAATTACCATTCAATGAACATCCAGGTGGTGTGTTTGGCTGACCAGTACATCTCGCATGTAAATGCCAAATTCCCAGGGTCAGTGCATGACGCCTACATCCTCAGGAATAGCAGCATCCCTTACGTGATGGAACAGCTACAGAGACACTGTGTATGGCTAGTGGGGGACTCTGGGTACCCCAACCTGTCGTGGCTACTGACCCCAGTAAGGAATCCCCGGACCAGGGCAGAGGAACGGTACAATGAGGCCCATGGGCGTACTAGGAGGGTGATCGAACGCACCTTTGGCCTCCTAAAGGCCAGGTTTAGGTGCCTGCATATGACAGGTGGATCCCTAATGTACTCACCTAAGAAGGTGTGTCACATCATCGTGGCCTGCTGCATGCTTCACAACCTGGCTTTGCGTCGCCAGGTGCCTTTCCTGCAGGAGGATGGTCGAGACGGTGGTGTTGTGGCAGCGGTGGAACCTGAGGAGAGTGACGAGGAGGAAGACGACGGGGCTGAAACAGACAACAGGGACAGAATCATTGAACAGTACTTCCAATAGGACACAGGTAACATTTCAAAGATAATTTAGTAAATGTTAACTACTCTCCTGCATCTCTGCTGCCTGTCTATTTGCCCCAGTGTATGATGACTGAGTTTTGACTTTTCCCTCCCTATTTCAGATCTGGGGTCCCCACTACGAGTCCTGTGCTTCGTTTCCCCATGGACTACAGCTTTGTGGCAGCTGTTTGTTGACTTCACCATGTACAAGGACATATTTGCACTGTCATGTCAATTACAATCTATTGAAATCACAGCCAGACTCCAGATTTTTTGGTGCAAAATAGGTGTTTATTTAAGTGCTCAAAATGGGATGGGTGGTTTCAAGTGGGTGGGGGCTATGGTGAAGGAATGTCCATGGCAGAGTCCAGAGTAACAGTCACACAGGTGCATTGTCCAGAGGCCTGTGGAGAGATGGAGCATGGGCAGTTCAAGGATGGACAGGGTGACAATGTGGGACAGTGGGATGACATCAGGTGGTATCCATTGCTGGCGGGGGTCTTGACATCCTACTCTGTCTTCTTGCGAGATCTCAGGGCCCTCTTGCGGGGTGGTTCTTCTCCTGCAGGAGGTGGGGGTCTGGTGGGCTGCTGCTGTGCGGGGGCCTCCTGTCCACTAGCGCCGGCGGAGGTGGTTGGCTGTTCTTGGTCCAGGCTAGTGGCAGGGGCCCTTGGGTGTTGTTCAGTGTCCGCCCTGGTGTTGACGAGGTCCTGCAGCAGCCCTACCATGGTAACCAGGGTGGTGTTGATGGCTCGGATGTCCTCCCTGTACCCCCGATAGTGTTCCTCCTGCAGTGCCTGGATCTCCTGGAACCGGGCCAGTACCGTCGCCATCGTCTCCTGGGAGCGGTTGTATGCTCCCATGATGGTGGTGAGGACCTCGTGGAGAGTGGGTTCCCTGGGCCTCTCCTCCCCCCCCTGTCGCACAGCTGCCCTCCGAGTTCCCCTGTTTCCCTGGGCCTCTGCCCCCTGGCCGGTGTGCCCACTACCACTGCCCCCAGGTCCCTGTTGTTGTTGGGGTGGTGGGTTATCCTGGGTGCCCTGTAGTGGTAGACACACCGCAGATTGACGCGCCCTGGAGACAGAGGCATGGGCCCGCTGGGTGGGAGCTGTGCTGGTGTTCCCAGAGGGGTTAGGGTCTGTAGTGGCCTGGGCCTGTGTGAGGGGAACCGACTGTCCAGAGGTCCCCGATGGTCCGGGCTGGTCATCGGTGTCCAGGTCGACAGAGCTGCTGTCATCGCTGACGGCCTCTTGGGTGGGGGGTGTGGAGAATTCTGGCCCCTCCGCCGCGGTGTGTTGACGGTCGGGTCCTGCAGGGGTATAGAGGTATGGTTATAGTTTCAATGTGTGGCATATGGGTGTATCTGTGGGTTCTCGTGTCCCCAAGTGCTGGCATTCGTGTGTGGGGGCTTTGGTGAGGGTGGCTTGTGGGGGGGATGTGTATATGCATTGGGCATGCTTTGGTGATGGGTGTCCATGCTTAGTGGACGCATGCAGGCCTAGGTTTTGGGATGTGTGGGTTGTGATGGTGAGACATTGGCGGGGAATAGGTGTGCTGGGGGTGGGGGTGAGGATGGTGGTGGGGGTGAGGATGGTGGTGGGGGTGAGGGTGGGGGTGAGGATGGGGGTGGGGGTGAGGGTGGGGTTCGAGGATGGGGGTGAGGGTTGGGGTCTGATTTGGCATGCAGGTGGGGGGGAAGCAGTATTGAAGCTTCAACTTACCAGTATCCATTCCTCCGCCGACTCCTGCGAGGCCGTCAGGATGCAGGATGTTCAAGACTTCCTCCTCCCATGATGTGAATTGTGGGGGTTGAGGTGGGGGTCCTCCGCCAGTCTTCTGCACGGCGATGTTGTGCCTGGATACCATGGAACGCACCTTCCCCCGTAGGTCGTTCCATCGCTTCCTGATGTCTTCCCGATTTCTGGGGTGCTGTCCCACTGCGTTCACCCTGTCGACAATCCTCTGCCATAGCTCCGTCCTCCGGGCAATGCTGGTGTATTGTATCTGTGTGCCGAACAGCTGGGGCTCTACCCGAACGATTTCCTCCACCATGACCCTGAGTTCTTCGTCTGTGAAGCGGGGTTGTCTTTGGGGTGCCATGGGGTGGTGTGTATGATGTGTGGGGTGGAGTATGTGTATTTAAGTGAGTTGAGTGTGGTGGTGTGTGTTGTTTTGTGTGTGGATAGTGTGTGGGTGATGGTGTTGAGTGGCTGTGGCTGTTATTTTTTGGATGCTGGTGTCTCGCTCTTGCCTTCTTGACGAATTTTTTAGCGTAGGGGTTTGTGGGTGATGTAGGTGTGTGTTTTATATTGTATTGTGTGTGTGGGAGTGGTGTGTGTATGTGTATCAGGTGTGTGGGATTCAAATCGTCCAATGTGGCTGAGTTTTGTTCGTTTGCGTGTATTCTGACCGCGGCGGTGTGTCCCGCCAATGGAATACCGCGTTTGAATGACCGCCGCGTGGATTCGTGGGTCGTAATGGCATGGGCGTATTTCTGTTGGCGTGACGGTGGAGGTTTTGTGACCTCCACCTTTCCGCCGACCGCTGGTCTGGCGGTCTGTTGTGGCGGTCGGATTTTCGGAGGTTTGCCTTCTGCGGGTCAGAATGACCGTGGCGGGTTTCCGCGACCGCGGCGGGATTATGGAGGATTTCTGACCGGCGGTAGGCGCCTTTTACCGCCGAGGTCAGAATGACCCCCAGAGTCTTCGTCATGGATGCAGATTGTTGGTTCCTGGAGGGTCCAGTCGCGGTTTCAGTGGTTTGAAGTTGAAGTGGAGGTTGCAGAGGAATCCTGCTGGAATCTTGCAAGCTGAATCTGAGGACCCTCCCAAGAGGGAGACCCTAAATAGCACTGAAAGGGGGATTAGTCACGTAGCCAGGTAACCACCTATTAGGAGAGGGCTCTGACGTCACTTGCCTGACCTGGCCACTCAGATGCTCCCAGAGGTCCTTGCCAACCTTGGATTCAAGATGGCAGAACCCAGGGACCCTCTGAAGGAGCTCTGGGAACCCACCACCCCTGAGTGGTAATGGGCAGGGGAGTGGTCCCTCCTTTTTCCATTGTCCAATTTCATGCCAGAGCAGGGATTGGAGGTCCCTGAACAGGTGTGGACTGGTTTATGCACAGAGGACACCAAATGCGCCCTTCAAAGGATGCCAGTGGCTTGGGGGGCTACCCCTCCCAAGCCAGTTAACACCTATTTTCAAAGGGAGAGGGTATTACCCCCCTCTCCCAGAGACAATACTTTGTTCTGCCTTCTTGGGCTTGAGTTGTTGAAGAAGCGGGAGGGCAGAAATATGTCTGAGGGGTGGCAGCAGCTTGAGCTGTCTGAAAACCCCAGAAGGCTTGGAGGAGCAATGTTGGGGGTTTTCTAAGGAGCCCCCAGAGTGCATGGAATCATACTTCCAATACTGGCAAAGGTATTGGGGTATGATTCTGACATGTTTGATACCAAACATGCCCAGGTTCGGAGTTACCATTATGTAGCTGGACATAGGTAGTGACCTATGTACAGTGCATGCATAAAATGACATCCCAGCACTCACAAGGTCAAGGAAAATGGAACTGAAGTTTGTGGGGGCACCTCTGCTAGTGCAGGGGTGCCCTCTCACACAGGTACTTTCACCCTGTCCTCTGGGCTAGGAGGGCATGCCATAAGGATGACTTACAGTGACCTGGTGCACGGCATGTACCCTTTCACGCAGGCTGTAATGTCAGGTCTGCAGATACACTTTGCATGGGCCCCCAAAGGGTAGCATAATACATGCTGCAGCCCATGCGAATCCCCTGGTACACCAATGCCCTGGGTACCTGGGTACCATATATTAGGGACTTATGTGGGGGCACCAGTATGCCAAATGTGGGATGTAAGTGGTTGAAGTAACCAAGTATGAAGGGAGAGAGCGTAATCTCTGGTGTCCTGGTTAGCCGGATCCGAGTAAATACAGTCAAACAAACTGACAACAGTCAGAAAATGGGGGTAGCAATGCCAAGAAAGAGGTACTTTCCTACACGCTTTATATAAGCAAGGCGCACATCACTTCAGGTCAGGATTACGCCCCTGAGAGCCAAACAACATTACCACCTATCAGAACGCAGGGGTACTACTCTTACAAAATTTCTAGATCCAGTCAGACATCTGGAGATAATCTTAAGGGAAGGAATCGGCGGATAGGTAGAGTCTCTACTAGATAAGGTGTTACCAAAGGGAAATAACTTGTTCTTTGCTATCTGTAGGATTATGAATCCTCCAGGGATTGCTAAGGTCATACGTTTTGTGTAGATGTGTCATCAGTCTGTGTGATTTGTTTGGTAAAAAATTAAAGGCTTAGATCCTGGCATTTATTATTTCAATTAGAAGATTAAAATCACCCCATAGTATAAAGCCTGCATAATCAGGAAGCCTAGTAAGTGTTGTGTTCAGTTCAATCCAGATGTTTGGGCAATCACACTTAGGGGCATATCTATTGAGAAAGTAAAAGTCAACACCAAGTATGTTTAGTTTAGCAAATAGCTGTCTTCCAACATTATCGAGAACAGCTTCTACATAGGAGATCTCTGTTTTTTTAGATCAGTGTTACTACTCCATTTTTATCTAAACAGTCTGGGAGCAGTATCCAATATCAATCCATGTATTGCTCATGTGTATAACCTTCTTTAAGCCAATTATTATTTCTGGAGAAGGATAATGTCTCATTTAAGTTTTTGACATTAATCTAAAATGTGTCTTCTTTTTATCGGATGGTTAAGGCCTTTGACATTGAGAGATTGAACTTTTACAGGACTAATAGGCAGGACTCTCTCTGCATGATATTAGTAGATTGGTCATCAATACATGTAGATACCCTTTGGTTGATATAACATCCAGATAGATGGGGAGACAGTGTAATAGAAAAAATGAAGGAAAACAGAAGAGAAAAGGTAGAAATAATTAAAGATAGGAAAGCTTACAAAATATGCACCCTTATTTCCCACCTCCATCCCAACCCACTCAAGAAACAAGAGAGCAGTATAGGCTACTGAGGGATGACCTGCTGAGATCCAACAAATAAGAAACATTGTATTAAGATGAAATGAATAACAGAACATTACAGAAATCACTAATGTGCAATACATTCTGAGTCATAGGAAATAGATGGGCTGGATATGCACAGTCATGGATTTTGAGTATAGAGACATTAGCGTAACCTAACATAGCCAAGTATAGTCAATTACAGCCTCATTTGTCTTGCATAGAAACATCTCATCCTGAATGGAAGAAAGTATAGACCAATTAACTACAAGCACTTTGCAAAGAACTACAGTTTGTGATAAGGACCTAAGAGATACTTTATGAAAGATGGAATATTAAACAAAACCCGGATTCCTTAAATATGCAATGTCTCAACATATTAAACGTTCTCTTCTTTATAGGTATCATGTTACAACTGTTAGCAATATTTGAGGAAAGGACATATATATGAAGGTATATTCATTGAATATAGTCTCTCTCAATGACTTAACATTCACGTAACAGTACATATCTAGTTATACTTCCTGCATCCTGTTGCATCTTAATCGAGCACCAAAGACACACCGGAGGCACTGACATAAGTGAGGAGGGAGTGGAGCTACTTGCACCAATACGATTATAGTGCATACCAACCTCCAGCAATGCAGGACTTCCAGGAAGACATTTGGACATGCCTTCCCGGACGCACTCTCATACAACCGTAGACAGCTTCTTGGTTTGTGCCATGGATGCCATCTCAACAGAGATTGAGCTAGCAGATTGTAGGCTATCTCTTACATCTGTAGAGCCTTGTGACTCTTCTACACTTATGCCCTATCCGCTGAGTCTTGTGGTGATATTCGAGCTGTTGGTAACAACAGCAATCATTTGCTGGTGGACTCCTCTGGGGTCGTGCATGCTTGAGGCAACAATCCTATTGAAGGTCCTCATGAGGAAGAGGATATCAATGGGGCTTTCAGGGCAGCTTACTCCCTGGACCGTGCCCCTTTGTCTAAATGGAGGAAAGGTTAATCCAAATCCTAGTGGGAGGGCAGGGCAAATCTATAAATACTAGCAATCAACAGCCACCCTCAACATATAGTCCATCAAAATCCGTCTCAGCTCCAGGGGACCCTTCGGAACGCATTTATGGGAGACTAAGCAAATTGTTTGACCAGAAGCATCACCCACCTCACTAGCGCCTACCTGCAGTTGAGGAACACCCAAATACTCACAGAAGAATATCTGAGGAATGGCCACCAGATCCCCCTAAGGACCAGCCTTGTGACCAGAGAAGGTTATCATGTTCCCCAACCTTAACTGAAGCAATGGTAGACCTTGACAATGGGGATGGTCAAGAAAGGTGCCAGGCAAATTCCTAGCATGGGCCTATCGCCCCCAGAGGTCCGGTCAAGCAGGAGCCAGGGATTGCAAGACCCCCAAGTAAGGATGGTGGCCAACCCCTCTTTCAGTAATAAACCTGCCCCCTGCCACCGGCCCTTATGTGGTAGTGTTAGCAAACATTCCCTTTTTACCACCTGAGGCTACAGAGCCCTCTGATTGGAAAAACAAGGTGGCACACTGGATCCACAACAGTGGTTCACCCCATAACCTTCATGATTAAATTATTTTTGTGTGTAGGGTGGGGGGATCGGGCCATTACCCAATGTGCACAAGGGTGACTGTATCATTGTAAACTTATGGAGACCTTCAATTGTGGGAGAAATTTTGTTCCAAGCCAGTATAGGTGCCCCTAAATCTGAGGCAATAAATGCTTTTCCTCTGGGCTTTTTCTATCAACACCGGGCCTTGCCTAACACCCAGGTCAAATGGATATCATTTCCAACATCATCCTGTCACAATCAGCCTTTGCTTGGGAACAGATATGTGGTTCTCGCTAATCTTGAAGATATTGACGGACAGAGTATGGAAGTGTCCACCTAGGAAGGCACTGAATCCGAAGCACACTTATGTGGCTACCCCTCAAGCAGCAACCCAGTCAGTAATGCCATTCAACCCTAGGCAGGGCCTTTCTGAGCAGACTGTTATTGCATCTGAATTAACTCCTGAGCCCAGTAAGCCTAATGAACACCCTGCACAGCAGTTGAGGGTACCACAGGATCTGTTTGCCGTCATTTTGCACCTGGGATTAGCTTTCTCCACTGCAGCAACCACGGGATCTCTGATCCTGGCAGTTTCTGCAGTCTTGTAGTGGTCCAACTGCCAGCATGCAAATCTGGCAGTCGGACCAAGGATGTGGCGGTCGGACTGCTACCGTGGGTGCAACAGTCCTAGGACCGTCATACTCAAAATTTGGCCCTTAGTCACTGTACCAAAAATGTGGGAGAGAATGTTATTGACGTGTTTAAGAGTCATCTCCATTAGAGGGCTCTTATGCTTCACTCAAGGCCAATTTGCCCACTATGCATTGCTTTAAATGGGCCGGTACTTTTTTATTGTGGGAGGGAGAGTACCAGCACTTCTCAAGAAAAACATAATACTTTTAATTGGAGAGTACCAGCACTTCTCAGAAACAAGCTGATACTCTGGTACAGAGTACCTGCATGTGAGAAGCTGGCCTGGTTTGTAGTGGGTACCAGAGGTACTTACAACATATACCAGGTCCAGTGATCCACTTTAGTGAAATGTAGGCAGTATCTAGCAGCTTAGGCTGTCTAGAAGTAGCTGTAACACAGCAGCCAAGGCTGAACTAGGAGACATGCAAAGCTCTTTAGATACTACTATAGTCACACAATACTTATACACAAGTAAAGATAATACTCAGTGTTAGCAAAAATAAAGGTACTTTATTTTAGTGACACAAGGCCACAAATATCTTAGGGGCAATACTTCTTCTAGAGGTAAATGTTATACACTATATGTAGACTAGTAACCAAAATCAGGTAAATATGCAGTCATAAAATAGTGCAAACAGTGAAAAATACAATAGGTTGCAATGGGCCTGGGGGCAAGACAAACCATGTACTAAAATAGTGGAATGTGAATGTCGGATTCCCCCCCAGGCAAGTGTAGTGTGTAGAGGGGTGCTGGGAGTGTAAGAAAACACGCAAGGTATGTAAAGTACCCCACCCCAGAGCCCAGGAAAAAAGGAGTAAAATACAGCAAGTTTCCTCAGAACACACTAGAAGTCATGATAAAGGATTATGCAAAAACCAAGCAAGACTGCAAGAAGCCAAAGATGGATTCTTGGACCTGAAGATCTGAGGAGAGAGGAGACCAAGTCCAGAAGTCGATGAAGAGTCAAGGAAGAACAGGAGACCCTGCCAACCTGGATCAAGGTGCAAAAATGGATTCTCTGGTTAGAAGAAAAGAACAGAAATGCTCCAAAGTAGACAGCTATGGGTTCCTGCTTGGTGCATGAGATGTCCCACATCAAGTCATTGGATGCAAGCTGATTTTCATTGAAGGATTCCGCCGACAAGCCTTGGCTCACGCAAGGATGCGTTTTGCAACAAAGAGGTGCTGCCCGGGCCCAGGAGGGACCTGGTGGTCTCGACTCAGACTAAGGAGACAGAGGGGGCTCTCAGCACTTTAGAGAGCCCTCAGAGGACCAGGCAGCACCCACTGGAGTCCCAGGACACGGGGACAAAGGAGTTGCAAATTGCAGTTGTTGCAGCTTTACACAAAGGGTACCCACGTCGTCGGAGAACAACTCAGGGAGCTGAGCGTCACAGGATGGAGTGCTGAGGACCCGGGCTATGCTGTGCACAAAGGACTTTTGGGAGAAGATCACAGAAGCCCAAGGAGCTGCAGAATATGCGATGCACAGGGGTACTGTCTGGCACAGGAGGAAAGCCCTTACCTCCACCAAATTTGGACAGCTGGACCTTTAGACAGCCAGGATCACTTCAGTCCACCACCTGTGTTCTAGGGATCATGCTCATTGACAGGAGAGGAGTCCCAGAGTACCGGTCGTCATTGGAGAGAGGTGCCTGCTGAAGCAGGGAAGTGACTCCGTTCAGTACTTCTGGTGCAGAATGAAGACAGGCAATCCTCAGACCATGCACAACCTGGAAACTGTTGCAGTTGCTGGCTGGAGCTGAAGTTGCAGGATCACAGTAGCCTTCTTAGATACTTTGTTGCAGTTACAGAGTTCCTGGAGCAGTCTGCGGTTTATCCGACGGTCAGAAGCTGAAGTAGGGGATGCAGAGGAGTCCCGGAGGAGTCTTGCAAACCGAATCTGAGGAAACACCCAGAGGAGAGACACTAAATAGTCCTGAGAGGGGGATTTACTACCTCCCTACGTATTCACCTATCAGGAGGGGTCTCTGATGTCACCTGCTGGCACTGGCCACTCAGATGCTCCCAGAGGGTCCCCTCACCTTTGAATCCAAGATGGCTAAGGCCAGGGACACTCTGGAGGAACTCTGGGCACTACCCCTGTGGTGGTGATGGACAGGGGAGTGGTCACTCCCCTTTCCTTTGTCCAGTTTTGTGCCAGAGCAGGGACTGGGGGTCCCTGAACCAATGTAGACTGGATTATGCAAGGAGAGCACCGTTTGTGCCCTTCAGAGCATTTCCAGAGGCTCTGGGAGGACACCCCTCCCATTCCTGTAACACCTATTTCCAATGGGACAGGGTGTAACACCCCTCTCCTAAAGGAAATGCATGAATCTGCCTTCCTGAGTTTGAACTGCAGAAACCTGTCTATGAGATGGCAGAAGCTGGGGCTGCACTGGAAACCTCAGAGAGCTGGTTTGGCAGTACTGGGGGTCCATGGTGGAGCCCCCAGGGTGCATGGAATTGCCCCCCCAACACCAGAATTGGTCCTAGACAATGTGGGGGCATCTCTGCTAGTGCAAGGGTGCCCTCACACACATTAACTTTGCACCTAGCCTTCAGTAACTGAAAGTTAGACATATAGGTGATTTATAAGTTACCTGGTGCAGTGAAAATGGCTGTGAAATAGTGTGTGCACTATTTCACTCAGTCTGCAGTGGCAGTCCTGAAGGAGTGTTTGTATGAGCTCCTTATGGGTGGCAAAAGAAATGTTGCAGCCTATAAAGATCTCCCAGAACCCCGAATCCCTGGGTACCTAGGTACCATATACTAGGGACTTATAAGGGAGGTCCAGTGTGTCAGTCTTAATTGGAATATGGAGTCACTAGACCATAGTGACAGATTTGGGAAAAGAGAGAGCGTAAGCACTGGAGGTCTGGTTAGCAGAACTTCAGTGACACAGTCAAGCATACTGACAACACAGTAACACACATTGACATATAGAGCACACCCTATGAGCACTGGGGTCCTGACTAGCAGGATCCCAGTGAGACAGTAAAAACACACTAACAAAGAGGCAGAAATTGGGGATAACATGCCAAGACAGATGGTACTTTCCTACACTGCACTTCTATTTTTCCATTTCAATCACTGCCCCTATGATATGTTATCTTGCCCCTGTAACGAGACATACCCGCCAACCCTACTGCACTTTGTCTTTTTCTGGAAATTGTATCTCCCCTTTCCAAAAAGTTTTTCATCCCATTACTGAAAAAATATAAGTATAGCGAATGCAGAGTCACGCTGATCTTTTTGCAGCAATTGGAAGGCCCTCTTACTTTTCAGGCAGTAGGATCCTTTTTAAAGCACTCACTTTATCTGAGGAAATCTATGTTGTTCTGGATCATGATGTATTGATTATTAATTGAGTCCTTTGTATTTCTTTAGCACGTTTGCACTGATCATGCTGATGTATTATTTTGCCTCTGAGTGCTTTTTATTATTCGTTTTTTAACTTGTTTTTATTGGTCTCCTATATCTTTGTGATGTTTTATACATATTTCTTTCATGATCTTTTAGATCGAATAAAGAATATTTTGACTTTGACTTTAGAGCTGTTCTTACTGTCCGGACACCCTTTTGCCTCACTATGTGGCCTTGGCGTAATCTTGGGACATAACTATTTTAGCGCCATTCCAGTTGATCACTTTGATTCTCCACATACAGCTAAGAATCACCTCTGCTATCTGTGCAAGGGAAAGATAAACGGCCTTGTTGCTCAGCAATTAAGAGTTTGGCTAGAGGGTCCTCTGAGTGCACATTCAATTTGAAAGTTCTTCTGGAAGGCAATGCCTGGGGCCTCACAAGGTTGCTGGATGGTGGCACAATTATGGTCATTTGCATCAGAATTTTCTGGTAGACACAATTTTTTAATATTTCTTTGTCTTTTTTTGTCTTCTAATTCAATGAGATCTCTTTCCAGAGTTGCTTTTCTCAGAGACAAAAGGGAGGTTCGCTTTCCTTGCTCAGTTTGAAAATCACCAATTTTACTTCTTCTCAATTCTGCTTTTTCAAGGGAGCTAGCAAGAGATTTAACCAGTAGTGACTTGTGGGAGGGAAAAGGAGCAGGGGGAATAAAATAAAATCATAAAAAATAAAAACATACCTTAACTGCATGCTGCGCTGCTCCTCTGTCGTCGGTCCAGGCTGCAGGCACAGGCTCCCAGCCTGCCCTGCGGCCAATCGTGACACTGCTCAGAGCAGCATCAGGATTGGCTGGAGAGAGCCCTGTGCACATGTGTGCTTGGCCAGCCCAAGACGGCCTGCTAAACATACATGCACACTGAGGGGAGTGCTCATCACCCCCAATGCACTGCCCCTTTTAATACAAAACAATAATAAACATAGTTTTTTATCATTTTGTATTAAAAGGTTTGCAGCTGCTGCTGGCTTGGGGAGGGGGGGGGGCTTGCGACGCTCCTCCAGCCTAGCGGAGGAGCCGCACCTGGCTTTAACTTCACTTTGAAGATCTGGCATTTTTGTTTGCAATGTGCCAGTGTTTGTTTTGGTTGTTAACATTAGATCATGCAGCAAGTTCATGCGTTGTAAGATAATTTCCATATTTGTAGCCATATCTTGTTCATTTTTTAATGGGAGAAGCAGGTAATGGTGGTTTCTGTTAGATTCTCTTTGTACCGGATTTCTGATCTTTAAGAACTTTTGCAGTTTTGTGACTCTCATTTTGGTGTCCGCCATTATTACATTGGGAACAATGAAGTTTCCAATAAGAACTCAGAGGTTGAGGGGTCCTCAGGATATGCAATGAGGGAATGACTGGATCTGGAATATGTAAAGATAGGATAGTGAAAAAGGGACAACAGGAGTATCGACAATGAGGTCTGAGATTTTGATGTTGCTAATTCACCAATGGTAATTCACTGATGGCAATAATCTGTATACATTATCCTGTGGAGTAAACATGTGATGTAAAGAAATGCTGCTGTGCCTACAAGCCTTCATAGTGAGCAAAGTCATATACTATATAAATCAGAAGGATATTTAGGTGAAGTTTGGGAGCAATGGAGATGTCTTCAAGTATTGTGCATTGTATAAATTATACTAAGTGACATGCACGCTGTTTCAGCATAATATGGTGTAGGCAGATACCACAGTTCTTACAAGATTGAGTTGTAAGTAAAGTTCTATATTTATCCAATCTTAATGACCAGCCAATCTTGCAGTGAATCAGTGGATACTGCCACAAATATTGTGATGTGGTAAAGCCAGGTTACTTGGGGTGTATACTGTTCCATATCCGAGAGGCTGCCAATCTGAAATCAACAAGTATGATCATAACCAGAGTTGGAGGCAGCATATTTGCGGGTGTGAGAGATCAAAAGCCCACCATTGTTACATCGGAGAATGCTTCTGGGAAGGGATCCAGGGTGCATGTTTGCAAAGAGGGCCTCACTGAATGCATGAGAATCACTGGCATACATGCTTTACATTGTGAAGAAAGCGAGGTCAATGATACGGTATGGCTATAGAGTCAGGAAAGGCCGTAGAGTGCATTTTTTGTCTCTGTTTCTCGTCTTCCATGTGTTGCTCAGGGTTGTAGGTTGCGCGGTGTTGCACAGTGAAAAAACCCCGAGCGCGTGGGGCTGGTACGTTGGTTCGAAGATGGCAGCGTCAAAGTGCAGTGGAGAGCCAGGCGGATCAGATTCTCACTGCAACATTCCCTGACCCCCAAAACTGCAAAGGTCACCACTGCTGGGCTGAGGAGCGTTCTGCAGCATCGAACCTTCACTTAGGTGAGATTCTGTACAGATGTTCTCCAGATCATTCCCCTTCGTTGGAGTTCCGATCCTTGGCAGCCATTTTGCCGAGCAGTGGGCACGTGCCAGGCTTTCTATTGCTGTAAATGGCAAGGTTTAGGTAGCAGTTTAAATAAGCTTTTGCAATGCAAAGGGTCTCGCGTTTGCTCGAGTTAGAGTTATTAGTATTGTAAATTCTGAACTGGACTTTTCTAGCCACATAAGTTGAAAATGAAAAGTAGAATAGTTGACATAAGCGACCGAATTCAAAGCACCATCTCCACCATTAGCGTGAACATGAAGGAGACACACAAAAGGAAGAAGAAGTTCGCTCACAGCCAAACGTATTGGCAAATGTGCAATTATCCATGTAACAGGGTCAATCTCCAAGGCGGTAACAAAACTGCCCCAAGGAGGAACAAAGGTAAAGTATTTAACAATGATAACAAAGGATTATTGAAAGGCAAGCCCACGAACGAGTGATATTGATGGGCGTGCGGTGGGTGTGGTTAAAAGCCCACAGATAGATTACAACAGGCCACAGCGCTTGTGCACTCGACCTAAAAAGCTCTACCAGTCTGCAGTGGCAGGCAGGGCGACTTGCTTTACTTTATCACGTTTGTGGAGCACAATAAGTGCTGCAGTCCATGAGGGACACTGTAACTTACAGGCCTTAGTAACAGCTGGTACTGATAAGTAAGATATCCCATGGCAATTGGGTTTAAGCCAAATAAACATACACTTTTAAGGGTCGAGCACTGGCACTGAGTAGGGCCCAGTGCATCACAGGGTCATCACACCAGTACCTAATAGTCAAAAAATGCAGTAAAAAGTGGAGGTGAACCTGCTGTAAGCCATTTCCTCACATTGATTTTGGTATTTAAATTTAAACGGGAGTGATCTGATAAGATTATGCCTGCATATGTCATGTCTGGCACCTGCTGTGATTACTTGTTAACTACCAACTCATAATCTATTCTGGTGTATGTACCTGTTGCATGTGTGTAACTTGAGAATTCCTGTTTGTGCTAGTGCTGATCTTTCTGAATGTCTAACATGTCAAGGTCTACCATGGTCCATGATAGAGATTTTCTTATTCCTTGCTTATATGTTGGACTTGGAGATATTTTCTCCAAGGTGCCCTTTTTCACACAATTAATGTCCACCATCAGTAAGAAAGCAGATCCAGGCGAAAAGCCTGCCTATGTTTGTATAAAATTCTGTGTTAGGGTCATAACGGTCTACTATTATCAGGTTTCCTTCATTTAATTGTTAGTTTAAAAGGACATATCGCCCCTATGTGTCCGTTACAATCGTTTTCACAGCATTTGCTACTTTTGGTGCTAAGCAAATGCTTACTGCTTTATCATGTATCCCGTAGCCTGCATGTACCAATTTACGATTTTCCTCCCCACTTCTGTCATAGTTTACCTGCTTCCTCTGGTAATATGTCGGTCTCTTATAGACAGGCAATCTGCATGCGCCATTTACTCAAATATGCTCCCACCATAGCTCTATAAGTATAGTAATTTAATCCCTGACATTCCATCACACCATCAAAATAATGTTTGCCATTTTTGTATTTCTAAGTCTTTCCTCCACCATTCCTGCCCCTAGTCCTTTCCTGAGTATTTCCTGGCTTTTTATATTCTGTCCTGCTCTCTGACAGCGAACTCCAAAATATGTAACCATAATCTTAACACTAAACTGTTTTGCACACTAGCTCTCACCCAGGAGCCCATGCAATCATGACAGAGGTGTCCCCTCCCTTGGGTGCACCCTCGACCATTACTTTCAGAGATGCCACAGCTCAAGACCCCCAACATAGTTATCCTCTCTAAGTTTTGTTTGAATACTTGCTTTTGCTCATCCATTGGCATCCAAAGTCTTGTGACCATTGGGATGGGTCGCTTGTTTTGTGTTTGCAAGGCATTTACAGGCCCCTAAAATGTCACAGCTAGACTCTGAAATGTTCCCTTAGATCCCCACTCCCAGCTCACCCTAATACATAACCAGCTTAGTATACGCTGATTGTTACTATGCTATTTGTTCCACTTCTTAACTTCTGTCATCCTCTATAAACTCTTACTAGTATGTTCATTATATGTAGCCAATCCCTTGCCTGCTGGGCTGTCACAGAGAGGTATAAACCTTTCCTGTGTAGCCAGTGGCGGCTGATCCGCTATGGCGGAGGAGCTTCACCCCCAAAAGCAGCAGCAGCTGCAAAACCTGAAAAATAAAATGATAATACACTATGAGCTGTATTTACAAGAAAGTGGCGCATGACTAGTGATGCGCCACTTTTCTTGCATCTCCCTTGTGTCCCCTAATGCCACCATGGTAGCACTGTATTTAGAATACAGCGCACCATGGCACATCTTAGGGCTAATAGCATGATTTTTTGACACTATTGTAACGCTATACTGAATTAACGTTAAAAAAAAAGACATTAATCAAGTATAGTGTTAAGAGGCCCATTGAAATCAAAGGAAGCCTCCTTTTAATGCCTGCTTTAAGCAAGTGTTAAAATGAGGCTAGAAATGGAGCAAAGAAATCTTGTAGATTCTATTGCGCCATTTTTAATGACCCTCTAACGAGGGAACGCCCCCTTTGCATACATCATGCATATATTATACAGGTTGTGAAGCAAAGGGTTTACAAGGTTGTGCAAACCTAGTTTGCACCACCTTGTAAATATGGCACTATGGTAGTGGCCTGTTAGTGTCACATTTGCTGCAAAACCTTTGCTACAAGTGTGGTCCTAAGGGTCCCAAGGGCCTTGTAAATCTGGCCCAATGTTTATTATCATTTTATTTTTCAAGGGGGCAGGGCCATTGGGGATGACAGGCAGGGAGGGGGAGTGGTGTGCACTCTCCTCAGTGCACATGTGTGTTAGGCCAGCTGTCTCAGAATGGCCAAACACACATGTACACTGAGGTCTCTCCAACCCGAGCTGCGTTGCCGTGTTGGAGACAGCAGGCACAGGCTCCAAATCTGAATTGTCACACACAATCCAAAGTATCCTGTGACCACCCTCTGATAGCTTGGCACTGAGCAGTCAGGCTTAACTTAGAAGGCAATGTGTAAAGTATTTGTGCAATAAATCATCCAATAAGACAATATAACACCACAAAAATACACCACACAGTGTTTAGAAACATATAGAATATTTATCTCATTAAATGCAGGTCAAAACGATAAAGATTTGATAAGTACAGATTGAATTATCACTGTAGAAAATGGAAAAAGGAGTCTTTAGTCTTTAAAAAGCAACAAGTGTCTCTTGCAAGCACAAAGTACCTGGTTTGCGCTAAAATTCTCTGCAAGGGACCCCAGAGGAGGAGATGCGTGGAAAATGGGGAGATGTGCGTCGATTACTCCAGTGCACACAGACGATGGGTCTATAAGTCTTCATGCAGGGCAGGCTATACGTCAATTTCCGGTGCAAAGACTTGGATCCTCTTCGGATTGCGGGGTATTCGGACACCCCGGAGACGGTGCAGAGAAATCCTCAGTGTGTAGGACGAAGTTGCAGGAGCTGCGTGGATCCGGTAGGCGATGTGGGGAAATTTCTGTCCCACAGCAGGCGCTGTGTCAATGTTCCTCGCAGAAAGTCGGGCTATGTCATTCCGGTTTGGCTATGCGTCGATTCCGTGGGCTGTGCGTCAAAGTTCCGGTCACAACGCTGGCGCTGCATCGACCTCCACTCGCGGAGCCGGGCTACGTCATTCCAGTTCGGCGTGCAGTGATTTTCTCACCGTGATGCAGGCTGTGCATCATTTCTGGCTAGCTATGTGTCAAATTTTCACCACACAAGGAGTTCTTTTGCAGGAGGAAGTCTTTTTGCCCCTGATACTTCAAGGAACAGGAGTGAAGCTCTATCCAAGCCCTTGGAAGTACTTCTCAGTAAAGCCAGAGGGCAGCAAGGCAGCAGAGCAACAGCAGGGCAGCAGTCCTTTGCAGAAAAGCAGTCAGGTGAGTCCTTTGGGCAGCAAGGCAGTTCCTCTTGGTAGGTTGCAGGTTCTGGTGCAGAGTTTCTTGTCCAGAAGTGTCTGAGTTGGCCCTGTTTAAATACCAAAATGTGCCTTTAAAGTGGGGGAGACTTCAAATAGTGCACGAGGTCTCCTTTCAGTTCCATCCTGTCTGCCAGGGTCCCAGTAGGGGGTTTGGCAGTCCATTGTGTGAGGGCAGGCCACTGTCCTTTGACATGTACATGTCAGGCCCTCCACCCTCCCAGACCAGGAAGACCCATTCAGTATGCAGATGTGTGCAGGTGTGACTGAGCATCCTGTGTTTGGGGTTTGTCTGAGTGAAATGCACAAGGGAGCTGCCAACTAACTCAGCCAGACGTGGATTGTTAGGCACAGAAGGATGTAAGTGCAGAGAAATGCTCACTTTCTAAAAAGTGGCATTTCTAAAACAGTAATATTAAATCCAACTTCACCAGTCAGCCCCATTTTGTATTGTCATTCTGTCCATACTAAATGTGACCTTGTTACTCCTTTCAGATTAGAATCTACCACTCAAACAATATATGAGGGTAGCCCTAATGTTAGCCTATGAAAGGAGCAGGCCACACAGCAGTGTAAACCGAATTTAGGAATTTTACACTACCAGGACGTATAAACTACACAGGTACATGTCCTGCCTTTTACTAACATAACACCCTGCCCTATGGGTTACATAGGGCCTACCTTAGGGGTGACTTATATGTAGAAAAAGGGGAGTTTAAGGTTTGTCAAGTACTTTTAAATGCCAAGTCGAATTGGCAGTAAAACTGCACACACAGGCCTTGCAAAGGCAGGCCTGAGGCATGGTTAAGGGGCTACTTAGGTGGGTGGCGCAATCAGTGCTGCAGGCCCACTGGTAGCATTTAATCTACAGGCCCTGGGCACATGTAATGCACTTTACTGAGGACTTACAAGTAGATGAAATAGGCCAATTGGGTGTACACCAATGTCACCATGTTTTAAGGGAGAGAGCATATGCACGTTAGCACTGATTAGCAGCGGTAAAGTGCGCAGAGTCCTAAAACCAGCAAAAACTGTGTCCAAAAAGTGGAGGGAGGCAGGCAGGCAAAAAGTTAGGGGTGACCACCCTAAGGGTGTCTGGTCTAACATTCTTTGTTTCACTTTTTGCCCCATGGTTGCACATACGTTTGAGTACTACACCTTTTTATCAATAGTAATTAGGACTCTTAATAACACCTGGGTAAAAATACCAGATGTGCGTAAGATGGAGAATGGTTCGCAATGTTGAGTCATAATCATCAATACTTTTCCGTACTTCTCTAACACTTTATTCTCTCTTTGGTAAAGAAAGAACACTGCTGCAAAATGGGCAGAGGTGGTTACTGCTATTTGTTACACAATAACAGTAGAAATAGAAAAGAAAATAGATCGGAAAGCAGGCTGCATGGTTACAAATATTTCTTCAAGGTTTGTTAGTTAACATGCAGTCATTTGAGACTGAAGCATTGACTGCTAGGAAATGTCAATAAAATTTGATTTTTTTTTAGGTTCCACATGTTCCATATATTGTTATATTTTGATAACAATATTACTGTGTCAAGATTTAGACTGATTTAGGAGTTCACCTAATTTTGTGTGCGTCCCTTTCTGAAAACAAAGTTTTTACTTCAGTATTGTAAGGCATCTTGAAGGCTTAAATTAGTTGAAAATATGAAATCTACTCAAAGCTTTTCCAGAAAGGGGGCTCCAAAAAATATCAGAGGATCAAAAGTCTTTAAGATGGCACTGTTTGGAATAGAGTGGGACAGGGTGACCTCAATATGTTGGGACTTCAATATGATGGTTTGGCATTGCTTAGCTATACTGTTCTGTACAGGAAGTTGACCTGTTTTGCTGTGCGGCATGTTGATTTGTTACAATCATACATGGTCCTTTTTGTCCTCGATGTGCCTGTCCCACGTACTTACAACCACACTGCCCTTTCCACACAGTTGCTCTAGTCCACTACACCCTTTCCGACCATGCCACAGTGCTTCCTCCTTCTGAAGGAGCCTAATCCCTTTTGCTTTCCTAACTTTCCACCACCTGAACGGAGGCAAAAGCCCTATTTATGGCACCTAGGCTGTCAAGCATCTGTCTCTGCGTAGTATGAGCTGTGTTGGTACAAGTAACAAAACAAGCATTGGCATAGCCAATAGATCTTGCTTTTGAGATGTTATGAGTATTTAACCATGCAGCACATTTTCCTGGGCGCTACAACATCTACTGTTACTTCATGTGCCAGTGGTGAATACTTTTCTGTTATGATAGGCAAATTGGAGAGCAAGATGAAGACGTACGAGTTAAAGCTGGGAGGGAGGGGGAGGGGGAGGTGGCATTTACATCTGCACCAATAGCTAGGGCAGTCTAAATCTTTTCTGAATAAATGCGAAATGGGACATGGCTAAGAGATTCCCTCCCAAACAAACACCATCTCACTACAGCCTACAAAAATGTATCTGCAGTTTCTAACACAGAGAGTGCCACATTCCATTGACTGCACATCCCTTCTGAAAGCACAAAATCACACCTTCAGCCTATATAATTCCAGCTGGTCCAGCCGTGGCCCGTCCATTGGGGCGAAGGGGCCACACCCCCACACCTTTTGCCCCTCAAGAAGAGTGACTGTTAGGCCGAGCAAAGGTCAGCCTGACAGACATTCTTCATCTTCACGTCAGGCAGCCAGGAGCTAGACTTGCGCAATTTGTGCAGGCTCCTGGCTACTTGAGCTGAACTCTACTGGGCTGAAGAGGTGACAGCTCCTATGGGCATGACTTCCTCAGCTCTGCATAGGTGCCTCGAGGCCCTCCCTCTCGTTGACGAGGGGAAGCGTCACCCATTGACTCCGACTTGTGCGCTTCAGGTTTAAGCCCTGAAGCACCCAGGACAAGTGTCAATCAGTGACACCTCATCACAGAGTGGGGTGGGGTCAGAAGTCTCTTTGATCCCATTCCACTCTATGAAGAAGTTGGGACTGCTGCCTTCCCTCATTGGCTGACCTAAGGTGGATGATAAGATTGGCAACTTTCTCCTACAGATTTGTTACCCGCAAATAGAGGATTTGTGTAGAGACGCTAGTGTGTCTCATCGTGTAATAATGCTTCAATAAAGTTTTCCATCATGGGAGCTAATCAGATTTCCAGAATGTGTGAATCCTCTCTGGATCTTCACATGTTGAAATGGCCAACAAGAAAGGTTTTAGGTCCAATCACATTTGTTCACTTTTATAACCCCTGTTCCTTCTTGAATACGATTAACAATTGAATGCCCACAGGCACCTTCTAGTAACACAAGCATCTCAAGAACTACTAAACGGAGTTACACCATACCAGAAAAATAGTTTTGTGTGATTCAGTGAAGCAGAGCAAAAAATCCTGGATGATTTATTTTGGAAAACCAATCAGTGCAAAATATGTGATCATAAACTGAGCTAGACTTACCAAGCAAGTTCCAAATTTTGTGTAAATCTGTCCACCTCTGCCAAAGTTGTTACCAAACCACAAAAACATTGTTTTTTGAAAAATACACCTTATAAATATCTACATAGTCACTATTGCTTAATCTGTAAATAATTATAGATTACTGATTTATTGTGCAGAAGACACCAAGAATCAGTAGGGGCTGCCTATATAATGGGTATTTTGAACAAGGCCTTTTTTGTTTTTGACTGGATGTACCTGCAGAAAAGGGTAAGAAGGCTTCAGTGGTCACAAATTGTCCCTCCTTATCCAGGAAATTGGCTGGATTGAACTGATCGGGTGTCTTCCAGTATTCGGGGTCATTCATAGCAGAAGGTAGATTAGGAATAACAATGGTACCCTGCAAGAAATAAAATCACACCAGGTATCATAATTCTGATCATTAAAGTATTGCCCATTGTTATTTTTATATATGATGGCCAGCAGATAGATTTGTTTTTCATGTAACCATGTGAAACCACCATGATCTCATTTTACTCATAACCACCCTGTCCCTTCCTGACTGGTCACAAAAGGATTCTCAACTTACCAATCAGGTTCCAATAATATCTGGTCCAACTACCTAACCTAAGATGGATGCAGGGTAGTAGTCCACTGCCTTCCATAGAGGCTTTTTGCAATAATGGGCAACATTGTCAAGCAATAACTTCCTTTGCTAAAGCCTAGACACTTCAGTAGTTATTAGTGTACATCTGAGAAACTGTCCGTTACAGAGTGAAAGCCAATGCATTAAAGGTACCCCTCTAGGCACTTAAACAATTTGATGTATATGTTACTACCTCTCTGAATGTTAACACTAAGATTTAACAAAAATAGTTATACACAGGGCAGCTAGAATTGAGGGGGAAATGGAAGAGCATAGCATTCAGTAGGGGTGAGCAAGAAATTCCTAATTATGCATCATAATGTGCACATTCTGTGGCAGTATTATTTCACAATTTTTTACTTTGACATGCACTAACACTGTGTAAATGTTACAAATCACTAGTACCCATTTTATGCCCAAAAAGAAGCAACCACCGGAGAGGGGAATAGTTAACTTCTAAAAACAGTCTGCCACTATTAGGCACCGTGCACTGCACTCTTTTGTATGTTTTGAAGGGTTTCTGCTAGAAATGCTTTTTAAAAGCTAGAAATAATACAGTGAATTGTGGATAAGGTGGCAAATGCAGTAAATCCCAAATCATGAGGAAAAGTTGTCTGTCACTACAGTACACCATGCATGGCATTCTTTTTTTTGTAACTTTTGAACATTTTCGCTAGAAACATTTTTATGTTGTTAAAAGCTGCAAATTATGAAGCAAATGGTGGATTTTGTGGCACATGTGATATATTCAAAATTAGTCAGAGAATGCCACAGCTGCAGAATTGCAGTTGTAGATATACTTCAAGTATGGAAGCATCTCTTCTCAATTGTGCTATGGACCCTGCTTCTTTCACTGCAACAAAGAGAAACCATGGATTGTTAGATTAATTCCCAGCCACTCAATGCTGGTGTGAATGACCATGAGACCCCAAACCCTAATGTTATGGGCTATGTCATGGTAGTTTTTCTTAGAGTTTCTCGAACAGTAGAATAGAATGACAACCTAATCTAATTTCAGCTAGAAGGATGGGATGAACCCGATGAGGAGCACCTATTTGGCACTGTGTGCAGTATTAAAAACTGCTAAACCTCCCTTTAATTTCTGGTTAAGGATGAGCCGCCTTCAGTTTAGCAGCCTTTCCCTACTGTGATTGCCCCTACTGAGGTGTCACACTGCACCAAATCCATGTTTATGTAGTGGCTGTATTAAAAACTGCTAAACCTCCCTTTAATTTCTGGTTAAGGATAAGCTGCTTTTAGTTTAGCAGCTTTTCCCTACTGTGATTGTCCCTACTGAGGTGTCACACTGCACCAAATCCATGTTTATGTAGTGGCTGAAGGATTGGCTGGGCTATCAAACGTTGTGTGCGCACTGCCCTCACATGCTTTTGACATCAAGAGCCAGGTTCAATTCACATTCCCCACTGAGAGTGCCATGTTTTGTCGGAGGGTTACTGTGCCTTTGCCTGTGCCATCGTTTTTAACAATATTCATGTACCTCATGAAGCATTCAGCATGTATGGAAGTATAAAAGTATCTTTCACCATGCTGCTTTGGCTTCTGTGTCCAGCCCTGACAGACCCATGGATTGTGGCTGTGCTAGCTCCCACTTTGCCTTTTCTACTACTAGATGTTCCTAAAGTAAGTAAGATAAACAAAGAAGGCACAACATTGGATGATTTGATTGTATTCTTCTTTGGGATTGGGTTAATCTCCTGAGTTTGTTGAAAGCTAAGAGTGAGTATCATATTGGCTGATTCTCCTAGAGCAACTTTGTTGTAAACAAAGTTTGTGGGAGCTTAATTGGTGGACTTCCCCTTAATTTTATTTTCAAAAGCATTCCTTCAGGAACCAATTCTTACACATGGGGCTGATTTTTGCAAAGGTGGTAGAAAGCATTGTTTTATGATCACACATTACCATCAATCTATACTTGTTTAAAGTATTGTACACAGTCAACACTATTAAACAAACTATATCTCATATAATGGAATCCATAAAGTGAAATTAAAATATTCCATCCATTTACTTAGCTGAACCACACATGCAGAGATTAAAGTAGAAACAATGGTTAGGACTTTAGACAGGTATTTGATTGCCATTGATTGTTTAGAAAAAAAGATATGCTATGTAATTGCTTAAGAACAAAGGATCAAAACATTTTTTTTAATCCTTTAACTGTACTAGTTCCCCCAGCCCAAGATTTCTGGGATGAGTTTGAGGAAGCAGGGACCGGTTAGAATAACACTTCAAGGATGATACTAGTATAATAGTGGAAGGACACAGATTTTGACATCCCAGTAAGTTCAACATGAGTCCACTGATGGATTCTTAGCAAAACTGAGAATCCTTATTTCCACTTTTCAGTTCAGCTGAGCACTGGATAATTACTTAAGGGATTAGATTGTAGTTAACTGTTTTGATAGAAGAACACAGGGATGACTACTGTGCTGCAGGAATCCCAGTTTGGAAGAGATATTAGAAATTGCGAGAGGAACTGAACAATCAATAATGGCATCCAAGGAACTAAGGATGTGCAAGAAGTAGAAATTGTGAATGCTGTTTTATCCCAACCTAAACATCTGGCAAGTTCAAATATTGAAAGCATTAACCCTGAGATCTCTGGTTCAAGTACGGAGGAAACTTGTTTAATGTGTTGGTCACAAATCGTTGTCCTGCAGTAGGGAAGACTTGCATGAAATGCAAATAAGTGCATACTTTTATTGAGCAAATAACAACATGCAGGCAATTGTATTTGTAAAGGAGCAATGTCACACCATAGAAAGGTTTATTGAAATATGTGCAGAGAGCAGCAAATTAGTGTTGCGTGTCAGGATGGCCCAGTCTGTAGGACTGTTGGACAAGCATGGGGATCAAGCTTGCAATGTAACAAATGGTGATGTGGAAACTGAAGTCACTGTAGACTCAGGATATTCTGTCAGTGGAGTGACTGACAAGTTGTATGAATATGTAATGGAAACACATAAGCTTGTTGCCACTGGCATTCATGCTTCAGCATTTGGAGGGTTTGAAACTGATTTGGTGGGTTATTTTAAAGAATGCGTTAGGTATAAGGATTGAGGTTTGCACACCATGGTCTATGTAGCAAGGAGAAGTTACAACATACCACACTGGAGGGACCAAGGGGAGGTTGGTACAGTTTTGAGACCTTTGATGGCTTGCTCTAGCTCACTTGTTGCCAATAGTCCCTCAAACCTTATCTTTGAAGCACCTTTTTGACACCTAATAAATCATTATTTATAGATAAATTTGGAAAAGTGAATTGTTATGAACATAAAATTGACCTCAAACTAGGGGCTATTTCTATGTTTTATAAGGTGCAGAATGCTCTGTTGAGTATTAGGGTCAACTAAAAGAACATCTGCATTAAATTGTGGAAGGAAAAGGTGGTAGAGCCAGTTGACTCCTCTCAGTGGATCTCTCCTCTTGTTGTGGGAAAGAAGAAAATACGTTATAAGGTTATGTGGGTGTGTTAGACCTGACAGCCTTAGGGTGGTCATCCCCCAACTTTCTGCCTGCCTCCCTCCACTTTTCTGACACTGTTTTTGCTGGTTTTAGGACTCTGTGCACTTTACCACTACTAACCAGTGCTACAGTGCATATGTTCTCTCCATCAAACATGGTAACATTGATTCATACCCAATTGGCATATTTGATTTACTTGTAAGTCCCTCGTAAAGTGCACTACATGTGCCCAGGGCCTGTAGATTAAATGCTACTAGTTGGCCTGCAGCACTGGTTGTGCCACCCACAAAAGTAGCTCCTTAACCATGTCTCAGGCCTGCCATTGCAAGGCCTTTGTGAGCAGTTTCACTGCCACTTCAACCTGGCATTTAAAAGTACCTGCCAAGCCTTAAACTCCCCTTTTTCTACATATCAGTCACCCCTAAGGTAGGCCTTAGGTAACCCATAGGGCAGGGTGGTATATCGGTAAAAGGCAGGCCAAGTACATGTGTGTTTTATATGTCATGGTAGTGTAAAACTCCTAAATTCGTTTTCTACTACTGTAAGGCCTGCTCCTTTCATAGGCTAGAATTAGGGCTACCCTCATATATGGTTTGAGTGGTAAATTCTGATCAGAAAGGGGTAATCAGGTCATATTTAGTATGGCCAGAATGATAGTACAAAATCCTACTTCTTGGTGAAGTTGGATTTTATATTACTATTTTAGAAATGCCACTTTTAGAAAGTGAGCATTTCTCTGCACTTAAAATCCATCTGTGCCTTACATCCTGTCTCCAATCCACATCTGGCTGGGCTGGTTGACAGCTCCCTTGTGCATTTCAACCAGACAACCACAAACACAGGATACTCAGTCATACCGGAACTCATCTGCATACTGAATGAGTCTTCCTGGGCTGGGAGGTGGGAAGGTCTGACACTTACATTTCAAAGGCTAGTGGCCTACCCTCACACAATGAACTGACTAACCCCCTACCGGTACCCTGGCAGTCAGACCTGTACTGAAAGGGGACCTTGTGCACTTCAAAACTGCTCTTTGAAGTCTCCCCCACTTCAAAGGCATCTTTGTGTATATAAATTGGGTCTCTGACCACACCAACTCAGACACTTCTGGACCTGAACCTGCACCCTGTCAAGAGGAACTGCCTGGCTGCTGAAAGGACTCATCTGGACTGCTTTGCTGTGAAAGACTGCTGCCCTGCTGTTGCCCTGCTGCCTTGTTGCCCTCTGACTTTGCTGAGAAGTGCTCTCCGTGGGCTTGGATTGAGCTTGCCTCCTGTTTTCTGAAGTCTCAGGGCAAAAAAAACTTCATCTCTTCAAGGAACTCTGTGTGTCTGAAAAATCATCGCACAGCCTGCCGGAAACATTGCACAGCCCGTCTTGTGCGACAAAATTGCTACACAGCCAAACCGCAACAACGCAGTTCGACTTCCTAGTGAAGAATCGACGCAGCGCCTGCCTTGTGGCCGGAAGTTTGACACAGAGCCCTACCGGATCGACGCACATCCCTACCGGATCGACGCACAGCCGAAACGGGACAAAGCAGCCCGACTCCCGAGTGAAGAATCGATACACAGCGCCTGCCGTGCGACAGCAAATTTGATACATTGCCATACTGGATCGATGCAACACCTGTGACTTCGTCCCGTACCCCCAGGATTTCCACGCATCGTCCCTGGCCGTCACAAGATCCCCACTGGAAATCGATGCAGCGTGAAAAGAAACAACGCATTGCCTGTACCACGCAGGAAAATGTGACGCACACCCTATTTTTCCACGCATCGCCTCCTCTGCGGTCTCCGTGCATGTTATTTTTTACGCAAACCAGGTTCTTTCTGCTAACAATAGACAACTGTTGATTTCTAAGATTTAAGACTCTTTAATCTTGCAAAAGTGATATTTCAATTTGCGCATATTGGATCTTTATTGTTTTGACCTTAATTTAACCAGATAAATATCTTATATTTTCCTAAACCTGTGTGGTGTATTTTTGTGGTGTTTTCACTGTGTTACTGTATGATTTATTGCACAAATACTTTACAAATTGCCTTCTAAGTTAAGCCTGACTGCTTAGTGCCAAGCTACCAGAGGGTGGGCATAGGATCATTTGGATTGTACGTGACTTACCCTGACTAGGGTTGTGGTCCCTATTTGGACAAAGGTGTATACCTCTGCCAACTAGAGACCCCATTTCTAACAGGGTGGATCTGAGGTCCCTAAACAGGACCATCCCTAGATAAGATCATCCTGGTAGACTGTTTCCCCTTACCTAAGATTCGAGTAATCAAAGCGTAAGTAGGGGCCAGATGTAGGAAAGGATTTGCGCCTCGCAAACAGCGAAAAACACCGTTTGCGAGGCGCAAAAGCCTCTCTGCAATGCAGAAAAGCATTTTGCAAGTCGGATCCGACTCGCAAAATGCATTTCCGACTCGCAAATAGGTAGGGGTGTTCCCTTCCTATTTGCGACTCGCACGCTATGCAATTTCATTTGCGAATGCGAAAGCGGTCGCAAATGAAATCGCAGTTACCATCCACTTGAAGCGGATGGTAACCCAGTCACAAACGGGAAGGGGTCACCATGGGACCCCTTCCCCTTTGTGAATGGACCACTGCCTGCTCTGAAAAAAACCGAAACTAAAGGTTTCGGTATTTTTTTCCAAGTGCAGCTCGTTTTCCTTTAAGGAAAACGGGCTGCAGATGGAAAAAAAAAACTGCTTTATTAAAAAGCAGTCACGGACATGGTGGTCTGCTGTCTCCAGCAGGCCACCATCCCCGTGAGTGCCCATACTCGCAATGGGGTCGCAAACTGCGACCCGCCTCATTAATATTAATGAGGTGGGTCTTTGTGACCCCATTGCCAGTTGCAGAAGGTGTCTGAGACACCTTTCTGCATAGCAAATTGCGACTTGCAATTTGCGAGTCGCATGGATTCGCAAATTGCAAGTCGCAATTTGCTTCTTTCCTACATCTGGCCCTAGGTGAAGCAAAAGTGTTTGCGACCTTAGATCTGAGAGCTGCGTACCACTAGGATCAGCTCACTGAGAAATCTTTCTGACTAACAACATTTAATACCCCATTTGGATCATATAGATTCCTTTGTATGTCAATTGGCCTGGCCTCATCTGCCTCAGTTATCCCAAAAATTTATGTTATATACCTTAGGAGGAATTTACGTGTTGGCCTACTAGGATGACATCCTCATTTTTACTGATACTGAAGAGAATCTTTTGCAAGTATTGCACCTAGTTCGATACTTTACAAGCTCATGGTATTACACTTTGAAAAGAAGAATGTAAATTTTTGTTAAAAAATGAGGAATATTTAGGACATCACGCTTCTGTTGAAGGTATCAGACTGAAAACAGAATTGGTAGGGACCATAACGGAAAGCCCAACCCCTAAAGACAAAGACTAGGTATGATTTTTCCAAGGTCTTGCAAATATTATTCACATTTATGAATAATTTTGCACTACAAACAGCACCTTAAAGGAAATTATTATGAAGTGCCATTAGAAATTATTGCGGAAAAGAAGCACATGATACTTTTAAAAACCTGCAAGGATTAATTGTGAATACTCCTGCATTACATGCCTATAGGTTTGTCATATCTTCGATTGTAGCCAAGTCAAGTCATAGTACTTTATTCAGCTACCTTGAGCAATGAAAGTGCATGTCATAGACGAAACAATACATTTCTTACACAAGCATTAAACAAATAAAACAAATAAAATATAATGTACCATGAACAATACAATAAAACAAAGCTTCAATATTATCAGTCCAAATCAAAATCAAAATCTCTTTCTAATTGACATGGAGAATTTAACAAAATTAATCATCACTTAGCACACCTAACTACTCCCTAATTGCTGTAAAAATGCAGAAGCCACCTTATAGGATTATAGATTTAAGTAAAATTGGGATGAGAAAGTATTTGCTTTATGAGGTGTAAAGTGTACCGAATAATATAAGGTGCTTTGTGCTTTGCATAGAGATACCATCACGGGGCACGTAGGTAGTGATGCATACCGTGTCCCTGGAAAGGGAAAGGCAAACAAAAAAAAGAAATAGATGAAGCATCATCTAGTGAGGAAAACCCAAAGCCGCTTGCTAGGAAATAGTTTGAGAGGCAATGCTAGGCATGGCATGTGGAGTGGGTATACCAGAGCCCCTGCCCGGGGGTCCGTCCTAAGTACAATATGACATTGCTTATAAAATAGAGATTTCACCGAAGCCGGGGGCATGGGCAGGGGGTTGTCTGGCTTTAAAAACAATTGAGGAATCCCCCGTGCATGGAAACATTTCAAAACATAGGACAGTCATAGTATGCACACTGCATTATCTAGGGCAAGACAATCCAACATTTAAGATCTAGTAAAACAGGCTTCTGGGTTCCTCCAGATTTTTAACCATAATAGCAGGGGTTGTAATTTAATATACTTCTCCACAAAACCAAGACCTACCTTAGCATGACAGAATATAGTGGATGAGGATTGTGGGAATGCCAAAAGACTACATATAATTTTGTTTTCTACCTTTTGTAAGGAACAAACATTGGAGTACCCAAACATTCCCGCCCCAAATCTGATACCAATAAAGACTTTTTAAAAATCTGGACTAATTCCTACACTGGCTTGGCCCTTACTTTTTAGAAAAACGAAAATTAGAATCAAGAGCCCTTTGAAACTGCAGCACAATAATCTTTACCAAACATTTCCAATGAAAAGCAACGTAGAACGGAATTCCTAAGTATGTACAATTTTGGACTTTAGTGATTTCCTCTACAGACAGACTAAGGGCTTCATTTACGAGGAAGTGGCGCAGAGCTGCCCTTCATCAAAATTGGCAGCGCCGTGCTGCATCAATTCAGAAACGCATGGATGCAGCGTATTTACAAAAATATGGTGCACCCCTGTTTTCCTCTACCACTGGGGCAAAATGTAGCTGCCTAGTGCCCACTGAGGCACCCTTGCACCACACTGTAAGGATGCCTGCGTTGCAGGGAATAATTGTTTATGTGAAGGAATGTGTCCCTTCCCACCCATAAATAATCAATAGCGGCTATTTGCTGGTTCTATGTGTGTGCAGCACACATAGAAGTAGCAAATCGTCATTATTTAATGATTATTTATGTGCAGGAAGGGACACCTTCCGCACATAAACAATCATTCATGGTGTTTTATTCTTTCTATGTGTGCTGCTGTATTTCTCCTCATTGTGCATGCTAACGCCACCACTCAGTTGGCATTAGTTTTTGGCGCTGCCTCAGGCTTACGATTCCAAGCAAATCTGGGACAGCGTCAAAATGCAATAGGTGTTGCAGTGGAACGTCCACAGCAACATTCATTGCATGCCCCTTCCACGCTAAGTGATGCATGTCAAGAGGCTGTATTTACAAGGCATTGCACCATCGGAGCGTCACTAAAAGTGATGCTTTGTTGGTACAAGGGCCATGTAAATGAGGCCCTAAATTTCCGATATTTGGAGAACCTCAGTCCACACTTCATTGCAAATGATTTTGAGAGATTTGTCTTTAGCTCAAGGGTATCCATAAAAATTTTAAAGGCGTCCACACGAGTCTGGAGCCATTGGCAGTTCTATATATAAGGGCTGCGGCGTCTACGTACAAAAGTATGGGTATATGACGAGTGCAAATGTTAGAGAGATCGTTACCTCTAGATCTAAGAAAATATACAGCCCTGGGGTACCCCCATTAGAGAGTTAATTTTAGGTCTCCCTCGCTAGTATAGTGTATCGTGGCTGACGTTTGCCCATGTAGCCGGTGAAGTATGTCAACTAAGGCCCTATCTATCCCAGACCTTCGATGATGTGCCATAATTTGGGCCACTGGATAAAATGGAATGTGCATCTGAGGTCCATAAAAGCCAGGTGTATAGACCCCTTCTTAACCTGAACATATTTCTGAGTAAGAAGATAGAGATTTGATACACTCTGCCCAAGCCTGGACAAAACTCTAAATGTATAGCAAACAATACCTGGTTCTGTGTGACCCAATCTCCGAGTTTGAACAGTATTACTCAACTCATTTCTTCTCATCACTTCCAATAAATGGTCTTTCTCAGGAAATGCTCCAAGGATTTTGAACTCACTTACTAAGGAGCTCCCTTGTAATCTCTCCTATACTTGTTTCAAAGGAACTCTCAAATCTCTATTGCTGAACAGACTTCAACTCGCTCCATGATTTCGCCACACCAATAGCATCACTTGACATGCTCTACCCAATTCATCATCTAAATCCACCGACCTAGATTGTTTTATTATTCTATACCTTTTGATATATGTTATGATGTTTACAATGTTGCATTTTTTCCCCTCTGGACATACTATGCCAACCTTAAATCCTTGTATTAATTCTATGGACTCTGTTCACATAACGTGTAAAGTGCTCTGATAACGTTGGGTCTAGGCAGCGCTGTATAAAACTCTCAAATAATAAAAATAAGAATAATAAATATTACCCAATCTAGGATTTTAACACTACTGTCCAGTAACATGATGGGGTGATAGAAGCAAGATTAATTTTTAACACCCTATTTAAATATGGGTACCATTACTGTCTCATGCAAAGTTGGTATCAAAGGCCCTACAAAAGCTGCTCTTAAAACTTTTGTGATCAAGAGTGCCCCAAATCAGATATGCTTTTTAAATAAATCTGAGGTGATTCCGTCAGGGCCGAACACTTTCCCGAGGAACTACTTTTGATAGCCGAGATAACATCTGCAACTTCAATAGACTGACTCAAACGGACAGCCGCTTTACAATCATAAGAGATTTCTTCCACCAGAGGAGGTGCATGCGTCATGTTTTTAGGATCAAACTCATGGAAAAATCCTTAACTCAGACGTCAACTGATATGAGGGTGTTTATCTGTGGTTCATTAAAGCTAGTCAAAAAGGGATAACTTACTACTTTCAGAGGGCACTGGGGTTATTTAGACTACTTGATTTCTCCAGGTCCGCCCATGATGTAGTCCGGATCTGCTCCTTCCTAGCTAAAATGGCAGTTTTGTAGGCTTTCCTAGCAGCAGTTCTTTCAAACTTATCCAAGGGCATTTCTCCAATGCTGACTTCAAACTTTGTGCACCTTGGAAACAAGTTTGATTAAACAGGCCAGTTCAGTCAGAAATATAGGCGCTTAGGGAGGTGAATGCCTGAACAATATCTTTGGGAATGCCATTCTGCTGTAAACATTGGTTAATTAATACCTGATTATTCCTGCATAAATTGTTGACTATTCAGTTGGTTCTACCTAATGCAGACTCCCTTATTCTTGGCGTATTTAAAAGTTTTAAAAGAGACATGGGTATTTTTACTGGCAAGATCAATTGACAGCTGTAGTATTAGCGGATTATGGTCACTAATACTGCTAACCACCACCTCGTAAATCGGAAAAATAGGTACTAGTAATTAAAACAGCGTGTGATCACTTGTGGTGCAAGTACCATTGCCATTAAAGATCGTACTGGTTTACAAAATACAGAATTAAAATCTTGTGCATAAACCTATCTATTTGGTAAAATTATCCTGTTCAGAGCATCGCCATATGGGGTATGTCTGAACTGGGGGAGTGGTACATTGAAATCATCCTGAAGCCCACAAGCTGCCATTATTTTAGAATCACATGTGCAAACATTAAAATGTCAAACCACATCATCAAAGTCCCCTTTTCAGTTTGCTCTCTGCTTCCAACAGCTGGTTCTCCAGATCATCAGCATCCTTTGTCATAAACGGGCCAAAGATATTATGAAAAAAGTTTATCAATATAAGATCAAATCATTCTCTGAGCATAAACAATAATATTTGATAGTATGGGGTATGATAGAGCGCACAGTCAAGTTAACTAGTTTCACTGAAATAAATATTGATAGACCACATTTATCCCTTCCTGCTGGTGAAGGAATCACAGGCATAAAACAGGTGCAGTACCCATTAATGTGCTGAGGTTCTAATTTCCCATGTCTCCTAGCAACAGATGATATCATACTGCTTTTGTAAATACAGTCGGACAAGATTGTACAATTTAGATTGTAAACCAGCCACATTCCATAGATTACTTTAAGGCATGATGATTGTGGTCAGAGCAGGAGGATCACCCACATAGGGAAAGCAGGCTCCAGATGAGTGGGAACAATCCAGGTAGTTCTGTGTCATCAGTGCCTCAGGTCTAGGGATGAGAGGACCTCATACCTGTTAGACTGCCCAATGGGGTCACATTAGAATCACCAGGCTCCACAATTGAGGTTTGTACAGGTGATGATCTGAAAAGGCCACTCAGGGCCCATAAAAATAACCCTGAGGTTGTGCTTTGATGTTCCCATGCATAATTGTTAGGGGATGCAGGCATTGTAACATAGCCTGTATGAAGATGGATTTTTAAAAATTGTTTACTTTACAGTCCCTAGGAGAAATCTTCGCTTGTTGGCCAACCCAGGGGACTCTTCTTACAGATATTATCTTAACCTACAGGGTAGAAGTCCAGCCCGAGTGCATCTTGAGACAATTAACTACTTTGTTTAATAAAGAGGCATGGGTTTTGGGGTAAGAATTTGCCAGTTTAGGAACATTTTCCAAAACACTTATATAAGGGATACATTCTGTCTATATAGATATATATATATATATATAAGAGGTCCACCTGCCTATAAGGATGACATATCTCCAATAGTAACTGTAGATCTCAGTTCATTTGGTGTAGAGGTGATTCTGGTTCAGATGGAGGATGATAAAAAAAATACTATTACTTTCTCCTCAAGATGTCTGCCAAATACTGAACACAACTACAGTTCTATAGAGAGAGAGGTACTAGCTTGTGTTTAGGTCAATAATTATTTTTCAACAAATATGTGTGAAAGAGAGTTCCCCTAAGCCACAGATTATTAGCCTTTAATATGTTTTCTTAGGTGAATTAAGCCGATGCAAAGCAAGTCTATGACTATTCAGGATCCTATCTAACTGTACAAATGTATTTCTACTGGTAGACACGTTGCTGGAGGAAAGAATTTAGAGCAGGTTTTTTATCAAAATGCCCATTAGATACAGTTTCTCATGATAATGTTACTGAAGATCTGGAATGTGTTGTAGGGTCCATTCATATAGTTTTGCTGTCAGAGGATATTATCTCTCAAGAAGAATGGGAATTGTGTCTTGATTTTGTCATTATTGAAGATGTTATTGCTCAAGGTTGGCCCAGCGAGAATTCTTTGGAGAGAGATGTTAAACTCTATTCCAAAGATGAAGGAGGATTGGTACTGAGAGTGAATTTACTGATTCCTCCATCTGAGGAATCAGAAAGAACATGAATGATAAAGTTTGCACCTATTGGGGATGGTGGTTTGACAGGAACAAATAAAAGACTCTCTACCTATTATTGTTAGCCTAGGATAGATAGAGAAGCGGAGGTGTTAATGGCTGGGTGTACAGAATGGATAGTGTCTGATAACTCGTTAAGCACCTATAATATCTTGTTGTCTCCGGTTGACTACCCCAAATTTCCTTGGGAGAAGTTGGGAATTCATTTTATTGGTCCTGTGCATACATTGGAAGAAAATATGAGGTCTGCTCTAGTAATAGTTAAGTATCATTCCAAGTCGGTGGAATGCAAGTTTATCAGCGAAAACAATACTGGTATTGTCATTAGCTTCTTGAAAGATTTATTTCACATGGAAGGTCTCCTGAAATATTTGGTGACAGACAATGGAGTACAATGTAAATCTCATTCCATTCAAACCTTTTTGTCTTCTTTCGATGGCAAGCATTTTCCTGTAGCCTAGTATATTTATTTATTTATTTTATTTATTTAGATAGTTTTCTATAGCGCTGGCAAGACCCGAGGGTATCAGAGCACTTTACAACAGTATTGGTAATAAACAAACAAGTTCAAAGAGACAGTTATACATGTAGGTTTCACAGGGTCAAGAAGATAAAGTGACGGCAGTGGTGGGGTGGGGGGTGAGAGATTCTTTGTGAAGTGAAGGTTGGTTGAGGAGGAATTCTTTTAGTTGCTTCTTGAAGATCTGGTGGGAAGGATTGGATCTAATGTGGACTGGTATCGAGTTCCAGATTTTAGGGGCGTTGCTTGAGAAGGAGCATGTCCACGTTTTTTGCTTCTGGGTTTTGGGCAGGATGAGGAGGAAGGTGTTTGAGCTTCTTAGTGATCTTGTTTGACCTGCTTTCAGGAGTTTATTGGCGAGGTATTCTGGTTTCCCGTATGAAGGGCTTTGTGGGTTAGGCAGGCAGTTCTGAACTTGCAGCGGGCTTCAATTAGGAGCCATTTTAGACTCTTCAGAGCAGGGGAGATGTGGTCAAATTTTTTAATTCCAGTCACCAGTCTGGCAGCTGCATGAAGGATGGACCTCATGGGGGCAAGTTGGGATTTGGCCGTGCCGTTAAGGATGGAGATCCCATAGTCTAGTCTGGAGAGCACCAATGCTTGTGTGGCCTGTTTGAGATCGTCTTGGGGAATGAAAGATTTGATTTTGTTTAGCAGTTTTAGGCTGTGGAAAGCATTGTTGGCGTTCTTATTGATATGGTCCTGCCTAGTCAGGTTGGTGTCCAGAGTGATTCCCAGTGACTTGACCGTGTTCGTAGGGGTAAGATTGCTTCTGAGAGCGTCAATGGATTTCAGCCATTCTTGCATCTGGGGGAGCTGATTAGTTTTTCGAAAGGAGGAGTATTTCTGTCTTATCCTGGTTGAGTTTCAGGTGCTTGTGGGATAGCCAACATTGAGCTTCTTTAAGGGTGTTGTTCAGGCGGTGAATGTCTTCTATAGAGGATATTTCAATGTAAAGTTGAGTGTCGTCAGCATAGAGATGGAAGCGGATGTTGGCTCGGTTGAGGATGGTAGTGAGTGGGTCCATGTAGATGTTGAAGAGTGTGGGAGAGAGGACGGATCCTTGGGGGACTCCTCTGGTGATTATTGACGTGGGCAAGGTCATGTAGGAATGGAATGGTGGAGAGGGTGAATCGTATGTTGAAAGAAACCATTCCATTAGGGTTGTTGTCTGGTTTGAGCATATCAGAACTGGTCTTTTGACAGGTTATGAAGTTACCACAACAATCCTCATTCCACCACAGATGTATCTCTTTTTGAATATAGATATATATAGATATATACATATATTTAGAAGACTTTGAGGTAAATTTTCACATTGGGAATGTGGAAAAGATTAGGAAGACTCCGAGCCTCATGAGAGGTTCCTTGAAGTTTTACCCTAGTACACAAATTGTTCAGATCTCTAGACATGCCATTTCAGTGGAAAGTGGTAAATGGTGGCGTAAGAGTGGTAAGAGTGGTACTGCAGCAGTGAAAGCTGGGAGTGAAGAGGAGGGTGCTAGTCCATCCACCTCTAGGAAGTGGTTGGGTTTCTCTTGTTCTTCCAACTTCAGGGAGAGTTTGGCTTACTGGCCTTTCATTATGGCAGTACAAAGAGATTGGGCAGCAGAATTCCGAGGAAATCAACAGGTCTGTCAACACACCTTATCTGCCATTACGATTCCAGTGAGTTATGTTCACGGTTAGTTGAGCCACCAGCTGTCACGACTGGAATGGATAAGAGACATATTCAGTTCAAGCTATTTGTTTAACTATTATTTATATCTTCATTGAAAGTGTCCACAGTAAGTTTTTTTTTGCAAGTGCAAGGATGGGACGTGTGTTATGGGCTATGTCTTGGTAGATTTCCTTAGAGTCCCTTAAAGAATGCGATGTTTTGGTACATCTCTTGATGAGTGTTCCAAGCTTGATTTTTACTGCATGGTGGGGCTTGGAGTATGCCAAAATGATACTTTGTGCTGTTCTTTTATTAATTTATCATTAAACCTGATGCTTTCTTCTGCTTGTATGGATTCATTAATTTGACAAGCTAACACATACAATCAATGCCATTATGTCTCATGAAGGTGGTGTATCTATATATAAACCGTGTCAGATGTATGGGGTAGCAAGGGGACATATCTGATAGCATTTGTTTTGCACTTTTGTATTTCTGGGCATTGGCCTTTCTCTGCCATTTCTCAAAAGCCAAGAAGTCATCAGCAGGAAAAGAATGTAAACATGGATTTTAAATATCTGCAGTGTCTGCCCCGTGCCCTTTCCCTAACCCATCAACAACAATTGGGAGTTGCTAACGATGGGACCAGGGGCCACACAGTACTGTTATCTGAGATTAGGATACTTGATGTCACATCCACTTGCCCTGACATTTTGGTGATTGATCTCCAGAGATAGATAAAGACCCTGCAAGCCTACTCCATGGCATCAATTATCAACATTCTACCTTTTCAATGGTATATCCCAGCAGTGAGACTTCCTTTAACACCTGTCTAAAAATGCCAATTCCCTGAATGTTGCAGTAGCGATGGATCTCGTGAATCACAGCATTGGTATACGGAAGCCTCTTCCGGTCTTCGTATTGGATGGCCTGGGACTCATCAAGAACAGCATCCAACTCCTTCTGTACTTTTTCTGGGGAGGAATATTTTCACAACATAATCAATTTGACTTGGTTTTGAAGAAAAGATACAAAATAGCCCTTTCTGATATTTAATGACAAATCAGACCAAGTGGCAATAACCAAATAACATTTCACAAATAACTCTCAGTTATAGGGAAAAAATCTAGCTAGTTGTCCAGCATACATCCTTGCATAGAGTAGTGTACAACAGAGATACCTAGAAAATAACGATTATAGGCTCACTTTGAATGCACAAGTTTTGCGGGTTTCGAAATCCAAAATCCGATGCAGTGCAGTAGAATGCAATCCTATGCGGGGATACCAGCATTCCTTCAAAATTACATTCACATTTTCAATTCTAATGGGTACTCTGGCACCAATGGCCAGTCTGAATGCCAATATGACTTTTAACTGCATTCAACAGGCAAAAAAGTTTAGATTCTAATAGTACAAGTAATTTCCAATGAATCTATTTGTACTAGTAAAATCTGAATTCTTTTCAAATTAATTGTAAGATTAAAATATAGTTGTACAAGGACATTAAGTATGCCTGTTGAATGAAGTGTAAAATGGATAACTAATTAAAATACAGCTGAAATAAAACTTTCTATCTAGATACATGATTTCTTTTGTCCTTGTGTTATGTTACATTTTATGTTGTATTATGCTATGTTATGTTTTATATTTTGTTATGATTTGATATGTTATACAGAGTTGTAGAGTGCGTTATCACTCAGAAGGGTATCCTGGTGCTGAGCAAGTGTGAATCTAGCCACACCTAGAGCTTAGTGACTACTCAAAAGCCAGGTCTTCAACTAGTTATGGAATTGAAAAATTGACGAGGGGGCTCTTATGTGTAGCGGAAGGTTGTTCCACACTTTAGGAGCAATGTAGGATCTAGTTTTCTGTGTGTGTGCAATTTGTGAAGTAGCAGTCCAGACGAGCAGGGGTGTCTGGTAGGTTTAGAAAGTGGATGTTAGTATTGAGGTATGCTGGACCAATGTTATGTAGTGCCTTAAAAGTTTGGCTGAGGAGACTGAATTATACTTGATTGTGAATGGGTAGCCAGTGGAGCTCCTTCAGGTGTGGTGTTATGTATGCGCGGTCGGTGGTTTATTAGTCAATTAAAATGATAAACCATTACAAAATACATAGACATACCACCAATAAAATCCAATTGCAAACTCCTCATCCATAATCCATAATACTTCCATTGGTAAAAATCAAATCTTCTAGGTACCTATCACAATTGAGGGGCTAAGACAATCCTCTTTCCTGCCCAAAGCAAGTTATGGGTGCACTTACTGCTGCAAAGCAACTCAAGTAGGTTAAACCAAGTTCAAACTCGCATTGCTATGCTCCTAGACACACTAGCAGTCAAATCAGTTTTAAAACAAGCTAAGCCATCTAAGCCATAATCAAAAGTGTTGTGCGCATAGCTAATGTTATCATAGGTCAGCTGGCTAATCGAGTAAGCGCATAAAGTGCTGGAGTGATAGTGCATTTAGTAGGGCGCATAAAGAGCAGGAGTGCTAGTGCATTAAGTAAAGTGCAAGTGGTACATCTTGATTTTGACTTTAACTAAAGCCTTAAGGAAGCGAGAAAGGAAAGCTAAAGTGCAATTGCAATAAGTAGGTGCAAGTGATACCGCTTAAACATTTTTTTACTAAGTGCCCCAACACAGCGAGACAAGATAGGGGCCAGTTGATACTCATAGCCCCTAGCAACCTGTCTTGACTTTGGGGCCCTTCAGCTGATACGTTTTAAATAGTTAACCCTGGTAAGGAGAGGGAGGGCACAGGGTTAAATACATTTTACTAAGGGCCCCAAAGCAGCAAGATGGAATCAGGGCTGAATAGCGCTCATAGTCCATAGCAGCCCGACTCATCTAATGGCCCTTCAAGTGATGACTCTTCTATTATTGACCCTGATACGGGGAGGGAGGATACGGGGTTGAATGGACCTATTACTCCTCATTTAAGTGACAGAGGCAACTGACTTCCCGTTGTCCTTCTACTAAGGAAGTGACATCACCGGTTTGTGCCAAAACTATCTTTACAAGAGGATGCCAGGGAAGAGGACTTCATTTCTCATGATCTACCTGCACAGGAAATGACATAACTCGTTTTCTGCCAAAACCATGTATAAAAGCAGAAGCCAGCCATCTTTAATCTGCACATATAGTGACACCACTAGTTTCCTTCAAAATCAACCTTGCCTCACCCAGAACCCCATAACATCAATCCCCACAATCACACCCAGACCTAGAGGACTCAAACCCTCACATAGCAGTTTCTTATTTGAGACTTTGGTTGCAGGTGGGAGCTCATCTGCACTCATTTTCAGAGATAGTAACTTATTTTTAATCATCGGACTTTGACTCAGAACAAGGGAGTGAAAAATGTTCAGACTCCAATAGTACTAGTAATGTCCCCTGAAATTAGTTGCATTATTGGACTCTGAATGCTTTTCAAATAAATTAAGTAATAAATATACAGTTGTGCAAAAACATTATGTATGCCTGTTGAAAGAAGTGTAATATGGATTACTACAACTGCAAGAATACGTTATATCTATGATTTCCTTAGTACTTTTGTAGAAATATTAATCACAAATGTTTGTTGGTGCTTCAATTTTCATATTTACTTTGCTTTCAAACTTAAGTCAGAGAGGTAACTGACTTCTCATCGTCCATCTACAGAGGAAGTGGTATCACTGTTTTCTGCTGAAAACCATTTTGAAAGAAGGAGCCAGGCAAAAGGGCTTCATTTCCCATCAGTCACCTTCACAAGAAGTTGCATCACCGCCTTTCTCATCAGTCATAGAAACAGGAAGTGTCATAACCGGTATCCCACCAGAACCATCCTTAAAAGAAGAATTTAGCTATGAACACTCTTTTTTCTTCATCCAGCTGCACAGGAAGTGATATCACTGGTTTTCTGAAAAACTGTTGTGTAGCCATTTTAGCTATAGCTCCATGCACGTTAGTTTAATACACTAGGCCGCTGTGCACTTTAACCTAGATATATTTTATTCAGCTTCGCATTGTTATTTTTACAATAACCAGTTTTACAGTCTTGTTTTAATTTCTTCTATCTAGCTGTTTTGCTTAGCCCAGCACTGTGTTCTCAAACAAGACATTCTTGATCACTTTGTACTTCAGTCAAGGCTACAGTTTGGTACATTGCCGGTGAAAGTGGTAGAAATTTAGTCTCCAACATTCATAGAAAATACACATCCTTACTTAGGGACATTTTCTTAGAACATTAGCTGTGTTATTATAAAAAAACTTCCTAGTCCCATTACACGTTAATAGGGAGATTCCAGCCAGGGAACCACGACTGTATGCCGATTGCTGAATGCTTCGCTGCAGATGCTAACGCAGATTACAGGCCTTTGCTCAGGTATGAGGGTCTATGTCCTCCCGGGGGAACCTGAAAGGCAGAATTAGAGCTTAACATGCTGTGCTCAAATTATGACCTAGTCAACCTAGTCATTCTGGTTATTGCAGCTCACGCTTTGCTATCTAAAATGCAGTCGTTTTATTAAACCAGTCTTTAAAACTCATACTGCTTTTATTGTCGTTTATATATGAGACTGAATTGCGAATGAGAGAACCGATGCGACCTGAGTGACGACGACTTCCCTGAGAAGTATGATATGTCATGCGCTCGGCTGCCCAATCATCTCTACCTTTCGGGAGAGACAAGGCACTGCTAGTTAGCCGGAGCAAAACACGGATTTGGAGCGACAGGTGTCACCCACTGTGGGTCAGGCTCAGTCTCCCACACTGTGGGCGATCTTGCTGCTCAAAATCCAGTATTAGCCTACGCAACAAAACCATATTGAAAAGAAGAAGTCAGGCAAGAGGAATTCATTTCCAACAATCCATCCCCACATGAAGTGACATCACTGTTTAACCTCATAATCACATTTTAAAGACAGAACCAGACTAGAGGGAGTCAATTCTCATCATCCATCTGCACATGAAGTAACATCACTGCATTGCCTGTCATCCATATAGCTAGGAAGTGACATCAATCGTTTACCACCAAAACCATTTTCAAAGAAGCCAGGTAAGAGTGCTTTATTTCCCTTCATTAATCTACACAAGAAGGGACATCACTCGTGTCTCCCAAAATCATCTTTGTCTCACCCAGATTCCCATACTGCCGATGTCCACAATCACACCCAGACCAACACAACCCAAGCACTCACACAGCATTTGTACCAGTGTTTAATTTAGGCAGGTGGTTTCAGGTGGTACTCATTCCCATTAATTTTAATCACCTGACTTTGACCTAGAACAAGAGAGAGAAAGGTAGTAAATGGGGAAAATAAGGAGGAAGAGAACAACAGACAAAAAGTGGCAAAAGGATATAAATGTACCAGGAAGAGTAAGGGAAAGGGGCAGGAAAAATGTGTTAGTGGTTGAAATAAGTGAAATTAAAACTTTACAGGCTTGGTTTTTGGCAGTGCTGACATTCTGCATTGGTGCTGTGGGCTTCTGAGAAACATTTGGGCACTGCCACTTATACAAATTAAGCACACACCTCTTAATCACAAAACATGGTTTGCTCACACATCCTCCTAAATGTCCTTCTTCCCTCAGGCTACAGCATCCATTGTGTGGACGGCACACATAAGAAGGGAGAAACCCTCGCTGTCATCCATAAGTGCTCCTGGTCCTCTACCCTAGGCAAGCAAATAACACTCAACTCCATGAAGCTGCTTATATGCCATTTCCTACTCTCTGCAACTCAGTATGCCACCTTCCACCTCATCCAAAGGTCTCTGAGGCAGAACAAGGACTTGTCAGATCTCCTCACCCCTTCATCCGCCTGACATGCCCACACCACCCTCTAGGGTGACTTCAACCTACCTGAAAACACAAGCTTAAAAAAACAAGAAATGCCCTCCTCATCAATATTCTTAACTTGGTACAGCATCTCATACAACCAGTGCACTTCAAAGGCCACATCCTCGACCTTGTCCTTACCAACAATCCAATACAAAGCACCCATACCCTTGGACTGGACAGACTTCGTCATCACTATCTCCTAGATCAGTTTTGTACCCGCAAATACAAATCCATTGCAAACAACTGGCACCCCTGAACTGGGAAGACCATCCTTTTCTCCTTGCCTAGCGGTCAACTAAAAAGTGAAGACCCAACTTTCAGATCCTTCAGACTCAAAGATACTAACATCCAACTAAACAGCTTCAACATTTTTTTTTTAAATTGTGCGAACATTCACATCCCAATTAAAAGAAGGGAGTGTGAAACCCTTGTACTCTAAAGACCTTGCTACCAATAAATTATCTATCAACAGACAGGAAAGAAAATGGATGAAAAACAAAACTCTAGATGACTTGATAATACTGATGTCACCCTGCACATCACATAGACAGCTTTTTGCAGCAACCATAGCAAAGTATTATACCAATATCATTAATGAATCCACCAACAAAAGCAGCACACTTTTCAAAACCGTTAAACACTGCATCAGCCCCCTGCCAGACTCACCTATTTCTCACTTCACAAAAACGTGGAAATCCATCAACTTCTTCTTCAGTGACAAAACTGGGGCCATTACAAGTTTCTCGCTGGGTCACTGGGTGGAAACTAAGTTTCAGCCCACAGCATTGTCTCCGGCTCATAATAGAGTTGGTGGCAATGCTGTAGTGGGTAGGGTGCACCAGCACCCGTCTGAATGTTCACTGACTGCAAAGCAGACAGTGAACATAGTGATGGGGTTGGCCGGGGGAACTCTGAACTGCCCATGCCAAACAGAAGCTATAGAGAAGACAAACGAGAGTCTTTGTCGAGCCTCTTGTTTCATGATACAACTTACCAATTTTATTAAGTTTCATCATAGTGACAAGTATAGAGCAAACACAACAGTATTATTGTAAAATACATATGAAGACTGTATACATACTTATTCTTATAATTGCATTGCAAACTCATAATGCCAACAGGAGTCTCTTGGTCCAGATCTTACAACCAAACACTAGGAAAATTGTACAATAACCAGTCATGCAGTGGTATCAACACAATATGAATTACTCCAAATGCAGGGCATATGTTCATTTAGTTCTGAACGTCCTGCCTATATGCATAATGTTGCCACATCCAAGGCGGAGGTAATGCATGTTTCAGTAGGGCAATATTCATAGGTGGAAGCAATGTTGTGCATGCATATGGGAGAGGGGTGTACATTATCTGTGAGTGGGGAAGAAGAAGGATGATCCTGGACTCAAGCTTCCAGACACCTAAGTTAGGTACCGGCGTATACTCACTCTCAATTGGTAAGACCCTCTTTGTATAGGCCTATAGGCCCTACAGTAGCTTCCCAGTCTTCTGCTACGGGGAGCTTGCGCAATCCACAAATCTCCTCAGTGCTACTGCCTCCACCCTTCCCCACTTAAGCACAGCTGCACACCAGTGCTTGACATCCAGTAATACCTGCTTTTTCCAGTGCATGGGAATAAGCCTGCGCACCTTCAGTAATGCCAAGTCAATGAAACGGTTTGCAGCTGTTGCAGTTGATGAGTGCTTAAACAGAACCAGTAACAAGCCCTCTATCATGCATATGCCTCTGCGGGCAGTCACCTCCGCCAGTGCTTTAGAGACATCCTCCCACAATACAGAGGCTGCTGGGCAGCATCAAAACGTGCATCATATCTGCCTCGGCTTGGTGACAGCGTGGACAATCAGTGGATGATCCACACATCTGGTGGAGTGTTTTGGATTTGAGTTATGCTCTGTGCTAGAGGTTATAACTGAAAGTATAGAAGCTTTAAAAGCATTCCACACTATCTCAATGCTGGCACTATTATTATTAGTTTTAAAATAGTTCTTGATCTCTGTCTTCCTTTCTTGGACACTGGATTAATTTTTAAGTTTTACGCGATTAAATTACCACCTATGAGCGAGCGAGACTATGGCCCTCATTCCGACCCTGGGGCCGGGGACAACGGAAGCACCGCCAACAGGCTGGCGGTGCTTCCCTGCCCATTCTGACCGCGGCGGTAAAGCCGCGGTCAGAAAACCGGGTCCGGCGGTTTCCCGCCAGATTTCCCCCAGCTGGGCGAATCCGCCATGGCGGCGATTCTGACCCCCTTCCTGCCAGCCTGTTTCTGGCGGTTATTACCGCCAGGAACAGGATGGCGGGAACGGGTGTCCTTGGGCCCCTGGGGGACCCTGCACTGCCCATGCCAATGGCATGGGCAGTGCAGGGGCCCCCTAACAGGGCCCCAGCCTGCTTTTCACTGTCTGCCTAGCAGACAGTGAAAAGCGCGACGGGTGCAACTGCACCCGTCGCACACCTGCAACACCGCCGGCTCCATTCGGAGCCGGCTTCAGTGTTGCAGGCCCCTTTCCCGCTGGGCCGGCAGGCGCTAACTTGGCTAGCGCCCGCCGGCCCAGCAGGAAAGTTGAAATGGCCCCAGCGGTCTTTTTGACCGCGGAGCGGCCATATGGCGGTTACCGCATGGTGGGCGGCTACTGCCGCCCGCCGCGGTTAGAATGAGGGCCTATGTGTCTTCCAATACCCAACACAGTGATGTCTACTAGCAAGTGATCCAAAAAAACATTCAAAAATGGTGATATTTATTGACAAATAAATCAGAAGTAGTTAAAAAAATAATCTAGTCTAGCGGCATACTTTAACCTCTCTGAGATGCATGTGTATTTTCGTTGTGCCTCATTAACGTTCCTCCATGGATCAATAGGATTCAATACCTGCATATATTCAAGCATCATTTTGGCCTTTCGGGACTTATTTCGTTGAGTACCTGAGGAGGAGCCTAACCTGGGATTCTGAACAAAATTAATCTCCTCCACGGATTAATTTACCCGGGATTGTCATTACCAATTGAAAGAATTACATAAGTGAGGCCAGTTCATCTGCTAGGGGTTATAAATAGTAGCTAGAGTTATACAGGCCCAATTTATTTGAACGTTGACCCAGGCCCACCTGCCATCCTTATCGTTAAGGTAAGTACTCATTTCACACTTGACATTCTTGTGAATGTATAGTGCTACACACCTGTGGGCCACCCTCGATTTCGAGCTGCACTCATATCCAGCCCAATTTTTAAACATAGAAATCTGCTGATTTATGCCTTCCTTAAAATCAGTCTGTTATATCATAAAAATGTCAGGTGAATAAGTTTTAATCCAATCTTCAGTTGCTCTTGCTTTTCGTTTATTGTTCTGGCGATTAGTATTAAATGAAACAAGGCTCAATTCTCTGCCCTGATTCCCCTTCATCTTTGTCTGATGACCATGAATTTTACTAGCCAGCTCTGAAAAGAAAATCTCCTGATCTCCAAAGGGGCGAAAATTCTGGGTGTCAAAGCACTTAAATGCAAAAGCATTAAAACAGTAAAGTGTCTAAGTGCGTATGCGTTGCTGACCCTAGGAAGTCGTGCAATACCAATAAGAAGGTAAAGTAACAAACGTGTTTAACATGCTTAATTATGCCCTGCATACATAGCATTGGTAAAAAGTACCTATGATCCAGCAGCCTAAAGTGACATGTGCAAAAATGCACTAACACTAAGATGCCTGGGTACATGCATTATGCCTACTTTCTATGTAAACCATACTATTCAGAGTATTTTGAAACAAAGCCTTACCATAGTAAACTCTTCAATTTTTATCTCTGCAATTCCCCCCTCAACACTTTCAACCCTGCTCCTTCCCACCCAACTGCTGTAAGCCCCACCTGCTTTGCCCCCAATGCCACCCCTCAGTTTTCATTCGCAGGACTCCCTCCTTACCTCCATACCCCGCCCAATTAAATGATCTAAGCAGGGTCTCCTTGGCCTAATGACAGCTCTTTCAAGCCTCATTTGGCCTCTTCCCGGGTTGCAAAGACTTGGAAATGACCCCTGTGTATTACTTTCAGCTTTGTCGGTTGTATAACAGCGACCTGTGCACCACTTGGCTGGAAAAGAGGAATCATAGACTTGAAATCCTTACATGAGCACACTGAATAGATTGTCAAGTGTATGAAGACTTTGATTGAAAATTCTTTGTCAGTATCAAACGTTTTCTGTTGAATAGCCTTGCTAAGAATCCTCTCTTTGATTAGAAAGTCAGTGAAATTCACTAGTGAGATATGGGAACACTTCTCATTCGGTGGGAGATGGAACGGGACTTGATGCACATGCACAATGGTCAGGTCCTGGGTAGAATCCAGGAGGACAAACTTACAAATCATCTCATTCACATAGTTGTTGGTCCCAGTGGTGTCCTCCTTATGCTCTGGTATTCCTGTAATCCTTAGGTTAGATGGCAAGAATAGTTTTCTAAGTCTTCTTGCCTGCTCTGGAGGATCATCAGCTGTTTTTCTATCAGGTTGAGATACGTTGTTGCATTTTGTCCATTCTCTCCAGCGCCTGAGTTAACTTCTCTTCTAAGCTGAATTGGCCATTAACTTGGCAGCTTCATACTGAGTTTTCTTGATCTCTTTCACCTCCCGCAATATTTCCTGAAGATTTCGTTGCAAAGCCAGCAGGAGCTCGCAGCCGGGTGTCCCATTGGCAGTTCTGAAGTTTTGGTGTCCCCTGGATTTTGTGTAGCTGCCAGTGCTACGGAGGGAGCGAGTGTCTCTCTGTATTTGGGGGATTGTTCCTCCCCTTGGAATAATTGTCCGCCAGTGCCACAGAATCTTCTAACAAGGTCTGATCAGCTATGTCATTCAGGAGAGGAGATTCTACATCAACAGCTTCCCCAGTGATGCTGATTGTGTTTGCCCGGCTAGAAAAAAGGGGAAAGAGCTAAATGGTCTTGAAAGTCTTACTGTTCTTGGTTGTTGCCATGGACTTGGGCCTCCCATTTTCTGGTCTATCAGCCAACTTGGGCAACCAAGCCATTGTTCCCCTATTTCCCTCTGGGGAAGCACTCTGTGCCACTGGTAAGTCAGTGTCCAAACTGGATAGGATTCAAGAGATCCTTCCATTGATTTTGCTTTCCATTTACTGTGGTGGCTCCCCCGCTATCTTTTGGAGAGTCCCTTGGACTGGCCCTAGAGAGGCACACGTGGTTCCCCAAAGAAATGCCTTTGTTCCAGCAGGCCCCTCCTTTAAAATTTGCAAACATAGTAGGTATAGTTTATCTCCCTAGGAGTCAATTGTATTTAGGAGACCTTGAATCACCACAATCAGTGTCCAGGTGGCAACTTATTATAGATGATAGATCCCACATATCAATAGGCTTGAGTACGCCATCAGTCAGTATATAACAAAGGTGAAGGGCTAAACTGCGCTCAAAAAAGCTTCACAAAGAAGTAAAAAATAGCATCAATCCATATGGGCTGCGTTATGATTACCGGTGTCAGGCAGCAATCAACAGGCAATAATAAGAGATGGCCCAGGGGAGCCTGGGGAAGCCGAATAAGTTCTCTCACAATCTTTAAAAAAAAACAAGCAGGAAAGGGGTTTTCAATAATCATCACTGGTGGACCCCTGCATCTCTGGTGGACTGTGACGTGCCAGGTGTAGGATTCTCACTGGCGCCGAACACAGTCTTTCATCGGAGCTTTGGCGCCCAGTGCACCGTGTCCGCCATACGAGGAAGGAGGAGCAGAACGGGGGGGCTCTATGTGTTGCATCCACATGCCATTGTCCAACTCACTAAACTTGTCTCTTCAATTGTAACACCTAAGAATCCTCTGTTAACTGCCCCTGACTCAAGTCGTTATACTGTTATATCATAATTGCTATTGAATTTTTCATAGTTACAGACTGTGATCCTCTGCTTTTATACACAGCTGTCCCTGATTTCTACACTGTCAGTGAGCCTTCATCTGCCTAATCATGTTTGCAGCAATATCCATATGTATGATGTTGTGGCACTGAACCTACTTGGTATGTACTGAAACTGTTTTTATTCTCTACAGTGCTCTGCCACTGTCGAGGTTTTGTTTGCATTAAAAAATGCATAAATAAATGGAGTGTTTATGAGAGATGAGAAGAGTGTTTAGTGCCACAGCTAGTGCTGGGGCAATTTACTTAGGGATTGGGGGACCTGGACTGGGTAAGAGACTTCATTAGTAGTTGGTGCGGGAAACTGGCTCTAAACATATTTATGAGTACAGTTTTAATTACAAGGTAGATTGAGGGTGTTTCTGAAAACAATGGTGATGATATCACACAATCTGTGGGAAAGAATAGGCATTATCCAAATATTTTCTGTATTCATAAGCTCTTTTATTATCTGTCAGTAATATATTTATGGGGATATAAGTCTTGATTTTCCTGGAGAATTAGATGCATGTATCTCTTGTCATAAGGTATTTGTGGAAATGTTAGTACCTTTAGTAGCAAATTTTCTGGTTTTAACCATACAAAGCTCCTCATTCCTCTTCTTGTTTCCTTTTTTGATCGAGCCTAGGCAGCGCATGCGCTGTCTTTGCGAGACATGCTGTGTTTAGTATATGGGTTTTAACCACGCCCCCTCTTGCCATTCGTTCTTTGTTGTGCTTGTCTTAAATGCTTCACTTTTATTGGTGCATTGTGCTAAATGTCCCTCCGTTGCGCACAAAGTTCCCGCACAGGGAGCATTCAGTAAGACAACATTTTTGCTTGCCATCACACTATGTCAAGCTTCCTCCAACGTGCGATGGCCCTGCCTACCTCCTCCAGTCTGGTTTCGGTATTCCCTTTAGTCCAAGCCGCGATCCTTTCCCCTCATGGCTCAGTTCCATGCTTCATGTTCAATGGTATTATTTTTTAACAGTTGAGCCTTGTTGCAGAATTCCGTTCCTCCCATGTTGCTGTCATTTGTTTTGGCTTTATTCCAGTGCTGTCCTCATTTACTTCTGTCTAAAATAAGCTTATTTTACAGAAGAAACACCAGGTTGTTTAGCTCACTGCTCACAAAACCACAACATACCCTTTCTGGTAGAATGTAGCTAAACCTAGAAGCAATGATATGAAACTTGGCTAGCCCCACATCGCTTCTCAAGTCTCTCTCCAGGGCCCCTTCCTGCCAGCACTCATGACATGGCACACAGGGCTTTGCTTATCTCATTTATACAGGCCATAAATCTTCTCAGGCTGCTCTGCTTCTTGAAATGCGAGGCAAAAAGGCTTGCAAGACTTTTCATTCTGTTAAAATAAAAAGAAAATACTTTTCAGTCTTATTTTCCAATTTCAGTTCAGGCATTTACACAGCGCAAGGTAGTGCAGTCATCTTCCCACCTCTCCTCAAGGGCTTGTGATTTCTGATTTCAGTAGCTGCCAGTGACCACCAAAACTTGGCAGGAAAAGATGAAATTATGAGACAGGGTTAACCAATTTATGTGGCAAGAAAAGTCAATTTCTGAATTTACAATGCCAATAGCTTACTCAAGAAAATTAGAGACCTAGTGCATTGTAAATGCTTGTTAGGTCTTGTCTACGGACTGCCTTAGCTGCCTGTTGGAGAACTCATTTCAATTGCAATACATATACTTAGCACGGGCTTTGGTCATTCCTCGCACATACTAGATGGCTTTCTTGCCTGACTTACTTCCCTGGTTTGTCAAGCCTAGGAGCTTTTGAATCTCAGTTTTTTTGAGTGGATGATATATTTTTCCAATGCGGCTTGCTCTCAGCGATCGGCCTTATTAACATATTTTGTTTTATAATTACAAAGTGGCCATATGCACATATGCACACATACTCGACAGGCATCTTGTAATGCAAAGTTTTTATATCTGAACAAATCCCATTCAAATGTGGCTGCCTTGTATCCATAGTGGCTTTCGTTGAAGAGGCTGGCTATGCACATCCGTGGTGGTCATCTATGAATGAATTTTGTTACATTTGAACAAATTAAATTCCAAATCGGCCACTGTAAATGTGGGTGTGGGTGCATCAACCGCAGTCATCTTTATTTTGGGATTCCTAAATAGCACAATGTGGTGCATGAGTGATTAAATGGACAATGGAAGAGGCGATGGAGAAATATTGAAATGATCTGTTGTAAGCCTTTGATCAATCCACAGTGTTTAGATTAGTTTCAGCATTGTATAGTTATATTTACAATGATGATTAATTTTATATCAAGCACCATAAGGGTGTAAGGATATTTGTTACTTTCGCAGTTGCTCACCTTGGATATCTGGTTGAGTCATCATATACAAGAGGGCCCAGAGCAGGGTGGATGTGGTGGTTTCCATACCGGCCCCAAACAGCTCTATTACAAGGTACATCAAATTGTCCTGGTCAAACGTAGAGGTGGCATCATCAGATCCCTGGATCAGGTGGCAAGAGGCAAGTTTAGGATAGTGAAAGTAGCTTTGCAACATTTCACTTCTCATTCCATTGCTTACAACTCTTCAAAGGAATTTAAGATAAAATCTCATTATAACTTGCACTTTCATGTCTTCTGCATCAGTTCTCTTAAATACTACATCATCATAAAACCCTCATAATAGATGGTATAAACCTTTGGCTTTAGAAACACAAATGATTTTAAATTCCTAAACTAGTATCTACCATGCAGCATATTGGAACTGGTCCTTTTTACAGGGTCATTCCCCAAACTTTTTGCCTTCTCCTACTTATGCTGATCCTTGTTGGCTGACATTATGACTCTGGGCACTTTACCACTGCTAATTAGTGTTAAAGGGCATGTGCTCTACCTTGTAAACTTGGTATGATTGGCTTATACCTAATTGGCATATTACTTCTACAAAGTGAGCATTTCTCTGTGCTTATGACTCTGGTGTGCTCCAGCTTGACTCCAATCCACGTCTGGGCAGAGTGACAGGTGGACTTTGTGCATACTTTTCAGACAGCCTGTACACAAGGAGGGTGGAGGTGGTGTCACAGAGGTGCATCTGCATACTGAATAGTCTTCCTGGGCTGAGAGAAGGTTGAGCCCTGGTCTTACACAAAAGGGTTGTTTACCCCCAACTAATGTTTGGAGCCTGTGCTGGAGGAGAGAGGGGACACTCCCAGAACCAGTTGTAGCTGGTTAAAATCTCCTCTCCTCTCTATTGGAAACGCTTGACAAAACTGAGTATAAGTACAGGGGATTTTTCCCCACAATTTAGACATTGCTGGGACAAGGAACTTACTTGGAACTGGACATGGGACGCTGCTGAATAGGACTCACCAGGACCCACCTTGGACTGCTGCTGCTGTGCTGACCTGTGGCCTGCTGGGTCTCTAGAAGGTCCTGCCACCACCTGCATCCCTTGTGCTGGCCTGTTGTTGGGGGTCTAGTAGCCTTGTGCTCCCCCTCCTACTGTCTCCAGGCACAGGGTGTTGTGGCCCCTGACGCCTGTGACTACTGCAAGCACAAGGAGTGCTTTATTTTCCTGTTCTGCATAGCGCTGAGTGCAGCGCTGTGTTCCTGAGCCGCCAGGAAGTTCACAGCTGAGACCCGGCTCTGGCGAGTTGCCCGCAGTGGGAATTGTTCCTCGGGGCTTGGCACTCACCGCCACGGCTAGGGCGGATCTAGCACGTCTATGCCTCTCCGAATTGTGCCCCTGGGGGAGAGGAGCACTCTGAGTATCGCCCCCGGGGAACTACCAGGCTCCTGCTCGTCAGCCTCATCACCGCTGCGGCCTGGGAGAAGGGCTAAGGACGGGCTTGTGCACCATATCATGTGCAACTGATAAAGCGGGTGGGAAGCCTCATCAGAGGCACTTGCTCCACCAAGCCTCCAGCAACATCGAGGAGCTTGGGGTGGTGAAGGAGGCCTCAACTGAGGATCTCTGCCCCCCCCCCTTAGTGCCACAAGGAGATCGCAGGCGTGTGGAAGCCTCATCTGAGAGGCCCCCGCACCGAAGGGCCTCTCTGTTTACCCCCTTGTTGGCAGGGTTTCATTCTTCTTTCCCCCCTCCCTTGTCGGAGGACCCATAGTGGCCAAGGAGGGAATTCCGGGAATCACAGAACCCAGGAGCGGCCCTGATCTAAGAACCAGCGGGGGAGCGTACCGCCCCGCTCCTTCAGGATCAACACGTGACCCCTGATTTTGCACGTAGGAGCACCAAGGGCCCCCGGTTTGAGCTTCCTGGCACAAGGAGTGCCTTTTTCATCATAATGTAGGTACTTGTTGGGTCATACTCATGCTTAAGTCTCTGATGTGGACAGTATAGATTGAAATGTTGACCTGCTGAGTTTATGATGTGCTACATGTATGTGTTGAAGTTCCTCTTATGGGCATGGCATGTTAATGTGTGTTTACTACTTGCCAGATGTTTCTATACTGTTCCTGATATGGGCATTTAAGATTATTTTACGACAAGTGCATTTCTTTCTTTACTGTGATTCCTGACTACTACTTATGTTGCAGAATTCTGAGTACTTACATGTTCTAATGTGACTACTGCTTATTCTTGCAGAATATTAGTAACCTTTGTAACATTCTGACAACTGCTTAAGTAACAGGGCATTTCTGACATGTAATGTTTGGTCTAATTATGTTTTGTGCAATACAGTTTTTTTTACACAGCTCAGTGTTGTTTACTTTGTGGTGCATATATTTGGTCACGTTTGTTGTGCGTGTTGTGCAAACGCTTTACACATTGCCTCCGGGTTAGGCCTGACTGCTCGTGCCAAGCTACCAAGGGGGTGAACAGGGGTTATCTTGGACGTGTAACTCCCTTGCCCTGAGTAGAGTGGGTCGGTTCTGTCGGGCTTAGGTGCAAACCCTAACCAACCAGAAACTCCAATTCTAACATTGGTTGTCAGCGGTGAGAATAGGACTTGCGCTTGCAAAATACCATTGTGACTCATTGCTGCACCACAAATTGCATTTAGACCACTATATATTCTAATTCTCTCTTTTTTAATTACTCTCCTGTTCTCTCGAACCAGTCATTTTATTTAATACGCCTTTGTCATATACTTGCACTTGGGACTCTTGTTGTTGTACACCTGTGTTGCATTAATCAAAATGGAATCCCCCTTTGACATGGATGTGTTGTGGGAAAACACTCCAGAAGAGTTAGAGGGATTCTGCAGGGAAAGAGGTATAGCCATATGTGCAGAATCCAATATAATGGTCCTCATGAGAGTCCTGTATTATTTTGAGCAGGCGCACTGGGTAGCAATAGGAAAGGAGGCCCAAGAGGGGATGGTTCTGAGGGAGACCCTGAAGAGACCCATGAGAGTAGTGAGGACACTGAGAGGGAGGGTCCCCAGTCCACACCCCAGGGGGACAGTGACCCAGAGAGATAGACACTGAGGGATAAGATGACTGGGCAGGGACACCAGTAGAGAGATAGGACCCCATAGGTAGGGAGTCCCTTACTGGGTCCTTGCCTAGTAGGAGCACCAACCCTGATTCCCTGTCACCTGAGCTCAGAGATAGGCGGGGAAAGAGGGACCTGAGGCTTCAGTTGGCCCAGCTAGCTGTAGAAGAGAGACGGGTTGAGGTAGAGAAGGCCTTAGTCCAGGAGAGTATGGCAGAGGCTGAAAAGGCCTCTGCCAGGGAATGAGTCATTCTAGAGCGCAGTCAGACAAATCTGGACTCACAAGCACTGCAGGTGGAGTCCAGTGGTGGCGAAAATTGATTGTAGTGTTAAGCACAGTCCCTACATACCCAAAGACTTAGCGCCTGGGTTCTAGAAGGGGGACGACATACTTCAGTTGCTGAGGGACTATGAAGAAGCTCTAGTTGTGTGCAGGAACCCTGAGAAGGATTGGGTGACTAGCCTAGAGAGCTATATTCCTGAGATAGGAAGGGATGCCCTACTGGCCCTAAAAGGGAGTGACAGTCAAAGTATCCCCTCATCAGAAAGGCCCTGATAGAAAAGTATGGTCTCACCCCTGAAGACTACTGGTTGAGATTGAGAAGCAGCAGAAAGCAGACTCACCAGTCTTGGGAGGATTTTGTGGGGAATTTTTGCAAAGCACTAGAAGGATGGGTCGAAAGTAGCACAGCAATCACTTATGAAGGGCTGTTCAGTCTCATTGTAAAGGGGGCACATGATCCATTGCTGTTTTTCAGGGCTACGCCAACAGCTGTCACACAGTAAGTTCTCTGACCCCAGGGAACTTGCAAAGGAGGCCGACCTCTGGCTGAGTGCTAGATCAATCAATCAATCAGCGGATTTGTAGAGGGTGACTAGTCACTCGCTAGCGTCTTAAGGCGCTGGAGGGGTGGGCAGCAAATAAACGGTCGTCAATGATCAGTTGTGGGTCAGTTGAAGAGCCAGGTTCTGAGGTCTTTTCTGAATTGCGATAGAGTGGGAGATCTTCTAAGGTCGATGGGGAGGGAGTTCCAGGTCTTGGCGGTGCATTGTGAGAAGGATCTTCCTCAAGCTGTGGTCTTCAGGATGCGTGGGATGGCGGTGAGGGCGAGGTCGGCGAAGCAAAGCTGTCTGGTGGGGGTGTAGAAGTGGAGTCTGCGGTTGAGTTATTCTGTTCTGGTGTTGTGAAGGGCTTTGTAGGTGTGCGTGAGATGCTTCAATGTTATTCTCTTGTCTATTGGGAGCCAGAGCAGGTTTTTCAGTAGGGCAGAGGTGTGGCTGTGTCTGGGGGTTTTCTTGATGAGACGAGCGGAGGCATTCTGGATGCGTTGCAGTCATTGTGTACCTTGGCGGTGGTTCCGGTGTAGAGTGCATTGCCGTGGCCTAGGTGGCTGCTGACGAGGGCCTGGGTGACAGTTCTTCGGGATTCGGTTGGGATCCATTTGAAGATCTTCTGAAGCATACACATGATGTGGAAGCAGGCAGAGGAGACTGCGCTGACTTGACGGTTCATTGAGAGTGTTGAGTCCAGGATGAAGCCGAGGTTGCGGGCGTGGTTGGTAGGGGCCAGAGTGCTTCTGAGGGCAGTGGGCCACCATAAGTTGTCCCAGGCGGAGGGGTTGTTTCCGATGTCGAGGACCTAGAGGAACTGGTAAGGATTTGGGGAGTGACCCGAAAGGGAATGGTTTAGGTTCACCCCAGCAAGGGGGGGGGGAAGGTTCTGGGTAAACCAGGCCAAGTTCTGGCCGAGGAGAGTGCATGGTCTAGATGGGCCTGTACCCCAATGCTAGTCTTGGATGGTACCAAAGGGGGGCCCCAGGGCAGGAACTTAACTGACCCCAACGTGGTTCTGAGTAGGGAAGGTGCAGGCCCTAGATGATCTTGTACCCCACCGCAAGTCTTGCACCGCACCCAGAGGGGGCCCCAGGGCAGGAAACTACTCACTACCAAAGACCAATCCACTGAAAGGGATCCCCTAGTGTCAGAAGGAGTGGGAGGGAAGGCTGGAACCAGTGTCCCGCCAGCTCTGCTGACCAGCAGCACCACCCCGCAAAGGGGGGTGCGGATGCTTCCACTGAGGGGTTTGCGAGAGGGTGCCAACTTCTTCCTGGGTGGGAAGACCAGGTCCAGGGCAACCCCCTAGATCTGGAAAGTAGAGACTGCTGTCCTGAGCATCCCTACTGTTTTGTTCCCTAGGAATACCACTTTTGAGGGGAAGAGTTTGAGGGAGAGGGAGGACTCTCCCCTAATTCATGACCAGCCCAAGGGTACAGACCCTAGGTTGGAGAACCAGCTCCAGGGCAACTCCCTTGACCTGGAGGTAGAGACAGCTGTCCCCAGCCTCTCCACCATTACTTCTAGGGGTATCACTCCTGGTGGGAGGGTGCGCAACTCTAGAAGGAGGGGCAGGAGGAGGAAGGACTCTTCCCTGACCCCAGCTCAGCCTGAGTGGGAGGACCTTTGTTGGGAAGCCAGTTACATAGGGGCCCCTCTGAACTGGTAGGTTAGCTGAGCAGGACGACTGACACCAGTGCCCTGGCAGTTCTGGATTCTGGGGTTACCACTCCCAAACGGAGAGTGTGAAACCCTACAAGGAGGGGCAGGGGAAGGAAGGACTCTCCCCTGATCCCTATTCAGGTTATGGGACCAGTCCCTAGGCTAGAGGACTATAGGACCAGTCCCTAGACTAGAGGACCAGTGGAAACCAGTAGAATCCCAGAAATGGTGGGAAGTAGAGTGGAGAGAGGATGCTATGCACGTGGGGCTACTGTCCCCCACTCAGAGAGGTTTCAGAAAACAGACACCCCAGGATGGCCTGGGACCTGGATCTGGCCACAGACAACTGGGACACCTCCATGGGTTAGCTTAGATTGGCTGGGGAGCATAGACAGAGGTTCAGATTGCCATAGAACTAGATCATGCCCCTGCAGTTGCAGTGCCAGGGACCTTGTTCTATCGCCTCAAGCAGGGAAGTCCATCAAGGTAATGGATTGGTCACACCTGGCTTTAGGCTGGTAGGGGGTCTTGTTGGATCTGGCCCTTTTTACAGGGTCATTCCCCAAACTTTTTGCCTTCTCTTCCTTATTTTTCTGACCCTTCCTGGCTGACCTTATGACTCTGGGCACTTTACCACTGCTAATCAGTGCTAAAGTAGATGTGCTCTCCCTTGTAAACTTGATATGATTAGCTTATAACTAATTGGCATATTTAATTTCCCTGTAAGTCCCTTGTAAAGTGGTATCGCTATACCCAGGGCCTGTAAATTAAATGCTACTAGTGGGCCTGCAGTGCTGCTTGCACCACCCACTGAAGTAGCCTTTCAAAGCTGTCTCAGGCCAGCTAGCGCAGGGCCTGCGTGCACAGTTTTCTGCCACAGGGACATGGGATCTAAATTTACTTGCCAGGCCCAGAACACCTCTTTTACTACATGTAAGTCACCCCTAAGGTAGGCCCTTGTTAGCCCTATGGGAAGGGTGCTATGTGTGTAAAAGGCAGGACATGTGCCTAGTAATGTGACCTGTCCTAGTAATGACTAACAGCCTGTTTGGTTTCTCACTGCTGTAAGTGCTGCCTTTTCATAGGATTGCATAGGAAATACCCTGTCTTATGTCGAGGGGGTATTGTCTGATTTATGAGGGGTAGCGTAAGCACGTTTGGTATGGGTATAATGGTGGTAAGAAATGCTTTCTGGTGTAAGTGGATTTCTTATTCCTATTACAGAAATGCCACTTCGAGAAAGTGAGCATTTCTCTCTGCTTATGACTCTGGTGTTTTGCAGCTTAACTCCAAACCACATCTCGGCAGAGTGACAGTTGGGCTTTGTGCATACTTTTCAGACAGCCTGTACACAGGGAGGGTGGAGGTGTCACGGAGGTGCATCTGCATACTGAATAGTCTTCCTGGGCTGAGAGAAGGGAGAGGCAGGGCACACCTGCATCTCTAAAGGCTGTGCCCTGGCCTCACACAAAAGGGTTGATAATCCTCAACTGATGTTTGGAGCCTGTGCTGGAAGAGAGAGGGGGCACTCCTAGAACCAGTTATAGCTGGTTGAAACCCCCTCTCCTCTCCATTGGAAATGCTTGACAAAACTGAGTATCAGTACTGGGGATTTGTCCCCACAATTTAGACATTGTTGGGACAAGGAACCTACTTGGAACTGGAGGTGGGACGCTGCTGAATAGGACTCGCCAGGACCCACCTTGGACTGCTGCTGTTGTGCTTATCTGTGACCTGCTGGTTCTCTAGAAGGATTTGCCACCACCTGCATCCCTTTTGCTGGCCTGTTGTTGGGAGCCCTGTGCTCGCCCTCCTTCTGTCTCCAGGGCCAGGGTGCTGTGGTCCCTGACCCCTGTAACTATTACAAGCACAAGGAGTGCTTTATTTTCCTGTTCTGCATAGCACCGAATGCAGCGCTGTGTTTGTGAGCCATCAGGAAGTTCACCGATGTGATCCGGGCTCTGGTCAGTTGCCCTGCGCTGGTTAAATGCTCATCGGGGCTTGGCAATCACTGCCACGGCCCGGGCGGATCTAGCAAGTCTAAGCGCGCTCTGGATTATGCCCCTGGGGGACTGGAGCACCCTGAGAAGTGCCCAGGAGCTTGGGCTGGAGAATGAGGCCTCAACGGAGGCTCTCCGCCCCCTCCCCTTAGTGCCACACGGAGATCGCGGGCAGGTGGAAGCCTTATCAGAGAGGCCCCCGCACGACAGGGTCTCTCTGTTTCCCCCCTTTTTGGCCGGGGTTTAATTCTGCTTCCCCCCTCCCTTGTTGGAGGGCCCGTAGCGGCCAGGAAGGGAATCCCTGGAATCGCGGGCCTCAGGAGGGGCCCCAATCTAAGAATCAGAGGGGGAGCTTACCATCCCCCTCCTTCAGGATCAACAGATGGTCCCCGGTTTTGCATGTAGGAGCACTGGGGGCCCCCCGTTTGACCTTTCTGGCTTGAGGGGTGCCTTTTTCATCATAATACAGGCACTTGTTGGGACATATTAATTCTTAGGTCTCTGATTTGGACAGTATTGAGTGAAACGATGAACTGCTGAGTTTACGATGTGCTACATGTATGTGCTGATGTTCCTCTTATGGGCATGAATTGCTAATATGTGTTTACTAGTTTCCAGATGTTTCTATATTGTTCCTGATATGGGCATTTAAGATTCTTTTATGACAGGTGCATTTCTTTCTTTACTGTGATTCCTGACTACTGCTTATGTTGCAGAATTCTGAGTACTTACCTGTTCTAATGTGACTACTGCGTATTCTTGCAGAATATTAATAACCTGTGTAACGTTCTGACAACAGCTAAAGTAGCAGGGTATTTCTGACATGTAATGTTTGGTCTAACTATGTTTTGTTCAATACAGTTTATTTTTACATAGCTCAGTGTTGTGTTTACTTTGTGGCATATATAGTGTGTCATGTGTGTTGTGTGTGTTGTGCAAACGCTTTACAAATTGCCTCTGGGTTAGGCCTTACTGCTCGTGAAGAGCTACCAAGGAAGTGAACAGGGGTTATCTTGGACGTGTAACTCCCTTGCTCTGACTAGAGTGGGTGGGTTCTGCCTGGCTTAAGTGCATACCCTAGCCAACCAGAAACCCCATTTCTAACACAGCACTATTGATCCTCCTTGTGAATGGGGGTCAAACTTGATGCAGCATTTGTTAATACTATACATTTTACATAGTCTGAACCAGTCTCATCATTGTCACCAGATCATTCCAGCAGTGAGCCAGGCATTCAAAATTTTCTAAACACCCAAGCAGCAGTTATTTTATGTTTGATTATCTTTGTAAGGATTTTCAATACTCACAAACTCACAGTTTCTGATATATATTCTTATTGTATCAAGAGAACCTCAGAGGACAAACTTTGGGACCAATTTATATTTTGGCAGATGGAGGCTTGGTAGTCAGGGTGATGGAGTAATTGCCTCCTTTGCTTGCCCAATTATGAAGAGAACAAAAAGCTGGTGGTCATTTCTCAAAGTGTTGCCAGAAGCAACGTTCACAGTGGCTCCTGTCAATGCTTTACGCAATTTGAGGCACTGTACGGCAAACTGTTTTGTGTTTATATTAAAAAATAAATCCCAAAGCAGGATTTTCCTTTTGAAACTAATAACGTCAGTGTTCCCCTCACCATGTAAGTCTCCTCTCATAGTGAGGGGAGCGTTTTGTAGTTTTCACTGCCCCTTATCCAAGTTTATGGGCAAATAAAAATGATCTCCAATTGTAACATCGTGGATGGAATTAGAGGTCAACCTCCATCGGATTTTGGTATGTTGGGCCGACATATATTAATCTTGGCAGAAATAGAGTAGTATGTGCCTTAATTAAAGCAGAGTCCCCCGCCTTTAAATTGGGTGAGCGGACCACAGTCATGGTGGTATAGTAGCATGACAGTCCTGGCGGTATGACAGGATGGAGTATCCAACCTGCCAAGATATAAATCAAGCCTTCTGTGGTTTACAAATAGGCTAAAATGAATACAATTTGTGGTGTAAGTCAAAACGATATGTATCCATATTACGTACACTTGTACTTCTGCAAAAGGTAAGCAAATGCTCTTTTTGCACTATGTTTGCTCCTTGGAGAATTGAAAACAAAGCAAATTGCAGCATCATTGACACCAAATGTTTAAAACAAGATATGGTTCCTGGAGGCATACTACATTCTGGAAGACAAGATCAACCAGAAGGCAACAGCATAAAGAGACAAACCACATAAATAGCCACTGAAAACCTCAGAGGTTGGTCCATTGAGAAAATCGGTGGTAATTTTCTCAATACCACAGATAACCATCCATTAATGTTACATGTTCGTTGTGAAGTCAATATCGACAGAGGCAGTCCTTGCCATAATAGAAAAGATGCAAGTCAGCAACTAGATGCCCAACAAAATCAAAGCATATTATGGCAACCATGTCATGGTAAAGCATTTCCTAAATACCTCGTAAATTTAGCATCAATCCATCACACGCTGATGGCCATCAGAAAATAGAGAATTGGGCCATATTTATATTCCTGCGAAAATAACTGAGAACACCTCACACATGGATAAGTTTGGGATAGAAGTTACTTGACCTGATTGTAAAGATTGCAAGTGTCCCTTGATTCCCAAGGACTGAGAAAAAGCAGAAGTCTGATCATGGAAAAGTAAGCCAAAATCAAAGTGTCCTGACTTTCAGCCATAAACCCCTATGATCCAGCATTGGTTTAGATCATATATCCGGAGATAGGGGCTGATTCACAAAAGTAAAGTTAAACCAAAAGTCTAACTTTTGACCTGAAGTCTCAGTTTGGACCGAAAGTCAAAACCCTGAAATCTAAGTTTAGACCTGAATACTAAGTTTAAGCCAAAAGTCTAGTCTATACCAAAAGTCTAACTTTACTACTTTTAGGTATTCACAAAGGTACTACTGGTAATTTTACAGGTAGTAACTTTACAACTAGTAACTTTATTATTAGTAAACCTACTAGCAATAAGTTAGCTTTATGAATACCTAAAAGTAGTTTACTTAGGGGCATATTTACAAGTAAGTGGTGCATCATAGATGATGCATCACTTTTCTTGTGCCCCCTCTACTGGAGCCTAACGTCACTGTGGTTGTGCCATATTCACAATACGGTGCACCAAGGCGGTCGTTAGTACAACAGCGTTGATGCTAGTGCAGCAAAGCACGGGGAGGCCCATTGAAAATAATGGGTGCTTCATTTTAACGCATGCTCTGAGCAACAATTAAAACTGACAGGAACAATGGCGCAATTAAATGTTGTAAATTTCACTGCGCCATTTTTTCGGGCCTCCCTTAGCCGAAACGCCCCCCTTGCATACATTATGCCTGATACAGGCATAATGTGGTCCAAGGGAATGCAAAGTGCGTAATGCTTGCATTGCGCCCCTTTGTCAATATGGCGCAGCAGAAAAGACAAGTTAGTGTCACCTTAGCGTACAAAAATGACACCATGGCAGTGCTAAGGTGGCGCAAGGGGCTCGTTAATATGCCCCTTATACTTTTTATCTAAGTTACACTTTAGGTTTAAACTTAGACCTCAGGTCTAAACTTAGACTTTAGGTGTAAAGTTAACCTTCAGACGGAAAGTTAGACTTTAGGTCTAAACTTAGACTTCAGGTCTAAAGTTACACTTTTGGTCTAACTTTACCTTTGTGAATTGGGGCCATAGTGTTTAGGACACATTTTGGACCTTGGCCACTGAGGGCCTTGGAGAAAAAAGGTATGGGGTGACAGCCACACATGTCAATTGTAGAATTACCAGGAATGTGTCTCCATTCAAAAGTTCAACATGAAAGACCAGCAAAGCAGGTTAGATATGGAGTTAAGCATAGGTGACTTAAAGAATGAGCTGGGTGACTTCCATAATCACAAGCAGGATCTAACACGGTGGACTTATATCGATTGACACCCATGACTTTGCAATCACAACTGAAGGTGAATCCCAAAAAGATTTCAGAGAGAGGCTGAGTCACAGCAGGCTTCAGAGATTCCTTACTGTTACCAAGCGTGTGCTTCACCATACGTATTAAGTGGAAAACTGTATAACATAAATTGTGGAGACCCAAAGGCATCTAGGAAGGGAATACATAGTATAGTTGTGCACTAGGTATTATTTGTATATTGGGTCACATATGGAACCTTCAAGATTACTCTTCCATCTCCCTGATAAAACCTCCTGTTTGGACCAGAAGTGGATCCCGCTTCCTTGAAGGCACCAATACTTACTTTGGCTAACTGGGTCAGGTAGAAATCAATGAAGTCTTGAGGCTCCTCAGGAATTCCGTTCTCCCTGTGTTTTTCAATCTCTTCCTTCACAAATCTGCTTTGAAAATCGATAAGCTTAAATACAGTCTGATGAGGTCCTGGAAGGTGCTGCATAAGCCAGGGGAAAGCATCAAAGAGCTGGAAGAAGAGATATTAACAAACATTGTCAGTTCCATCTCTCAATAGAAATGTCAAGTTAGACACATGCTTAGGAGTGGGCAAAATTGCAAATTTTGCACAACATTTTGGGAACTGTTAGACCTGTCAGCCTTAGGGGCGTCTTCCCCTGAACGTTTTGTCTTACTACTCCTAGTTCTGCTGAATTAAATATTGTTGGCCTTAGGACTCTGAGCACTTTACCACTGCTAATCAGTGCTAAAGGGGTTTTGCTCTCTCCTGTAAACATGGTAACATTGGCTTACACTCAATTGGCATATTTAATTTTCTTGTATGTCCGTTGTAAAGTGGAACTAGATTTTCCCAAGGCAGGTAAATTAAATGCTACTAGTGGGCCTGCAGTGCTTATTGCCCCCTCCCTTCCCCCCTTAAGCAGCTCTTTATCTCAGACCTGCCATTATAGCCTGTGTGTGTGTGCAGTTGTAAAGTGCCATTTCTTTTATTAATTTTTAATTTTTTAATATTTCTTGGAATGCAATACAAACAATTATCTTGGTGTTAACCACATTCACAATTTAATGCTGCAAACGCCAGGGCCCATATTTATGAAAAACAACACACAGCTGCGCTAACACAGTTGTGCGTCAAAAAATGTAGTGCAAGCTAACGCCATTCCCTAGCGCCATCCGTGCACCATTTTTAAAAAACAGACGCACAATGGCGCTAAGTACTGCCTAGCATCTGAACAAAAGACGCTAGCCGGTGCAGAATGACGTTAGGGAAAAAGGTGCTAGTGAAGCAAAAATGACGCTAGAAAATCTGCTGCTAGTCAGCCTAGTGTGTTTTTTTAACAGCCACAAAATTACTCCTGTCTAAGTATAGACAGGGGTCATTACCAGAACCCTAATGCCCACCAAAGGGGACCAGTGTCCCCAGGACTTCCCCAACAGACCCAGTGTAGCCAGGGGGCATGTAAGGGGCCCCTAGTGGCACAAAACACACATACTCGCAAATTTACTTGGGATGGGCTCCCTCCTCCAGTAGTGTCCCTGTAGTGTGGGTGGTGGTGATGCTTGGGGTTAGGGTGGGCATCTATGTGCCCATTCCATGGTGTTTCCTCAAGGAAATGTGCCTAGCAGCTCTTTAATGGCTGGTCTGACCAGGCGTTAAAATTTGACGCTATTCGGCCTTAGCATCATTCTTTAGGTCAGCCTCCTTACTGTGCATAGTTTTAACTTCGGGGGATAAATATGGTGCTGGGGGGCTTTCTTCATTTTTATGAGGGGAATGCCTACCTTCCATATCATTGTCGCAATTCGACACAAAATGGGTTGCCGATTCCTAAAAATGGCGCTAACTCAGGTATTTAGATGCTAGACAGGTTTAGCATCAAAATATAAATATGGAGTTAAATTAGCGCCGCTTTTGCGCAAATAAAATGACGCTAAGGCGACTCTAACTTTCCATAAATATGGGCCCAAGTTCCTTGCAACAAGGTCACAATTCATCTTAATCCAGAATTGTCGGTTTAAAATTCTCAATCGGCGAGCCTATTCGCAGAGCACCTATTTCCACAATTTTCCCATTCCCAAAATGTGAAGCAATAAAATGACAGTGCGAAGACAATACTTAAAATATAGCTAGACAGACAGCACCTGCTTAAACTTACAGGGCAACGAATTGGCTAATAACAATGCAAAACAAACGATTAGCGGTCTTAATCCTAATCCTTTGATTAGTCATAATCGCATATTATCAAATTGTCTTCCACTTTATATGTAAATACACAATACAACAAACCACAAATAAAATAGATTGCGCAATATTATGATAGTGCAATAACAATTTCAGCATCTAACTGACAGATACTAAAGTGACATATGCCAAGCGGGCCTTATAGCCCCGCCCATTACAGAGTACATAACCGAAGTAAAGTGAAGGTGCAGGCCATTCTGTTTTTTAGCAATTTGGGTGCCCGCTACTAAAATCAGACAATGCCCCAAAAGTGGACATCCCCCAAATCACTAAAAATATAAAGTGACAATGCAAATAAAGGGTCTGTGCTGACCAAAATGCATAAAATAATTCAGTCAAAAGGCCCATGATTAATGACAAAAAGTGCCTTAAAAAGCAATGGCACCCAGTAGTCTGCCGTTATAAGGTGACTGTGCAGAGAATAATGAATTGAACTCTTTTTACCTTTTCAACTAAATAAACAAAGTAACAATGCGAATAGCTGTGTCTAGTGATCCAGCAACCAACCTCAGAATAAAGTGCATGTGACATAGCCATTCCCATCTAAAATATATACGAAAATGCCAGAAAGTATAAACCGGGAATCTATTTCAGTTTTCAATCCCTTCGTCTTGCGCTCCTTCCCCCCAAAAAAGCCTTGAAATTCTTTTGTACTGATGTATCTTATTAAGGTGAGTGACATTGTATTTTGACCAACTCTTGCCATTGATCTCAGTCTGAGCACATTCCACTTTATATTCCAGATTTTAGATTGTTTGGATGAATTTCTTTGTACCAGAAATTCATTAAAATTACCTGCCTGTAAAAGTTTCCCAGCCATCCCACCGAGTGATATACGTCATGTGGTGGGAGACTGTTAAGAACAGAGACCATCTGTCTATAGGGAAAACTGAAAAAGGCTGTTTACATGGGACTGCGAGAGCAAACCTCTGCCAGCGTCTTTACTGTATCTGAGGCTCAAAAATCTCTCATCTTACAAATTTGAAACCTTGCCCATTTCTTAATGAACACTGGCTGAAAACAAAGGGAAAGATTACATCAAAAATACATAGGATAGCGAGATGAATCGTGGGTATTTTCAATTTCCGAAAAAAGTTTTGCTTCATAGCCCTGTACATCAACAAGATCTTATTCCTGAATTACTTTGGCATCTTAGGTTCATGGATAACACTCGGGAGGCTTGCTATCTTTTAAAGATCTAACATATATCACCAGAGATTTATCAAACTGAGATCCCTGCATGGGAAACTGACACAACTGTAAGGCGATGGATGCGAAATAATATGCCCAAAACCAGAGATGGGCTAATTCTCTCCTCTGTCTTGGGGAGTTGTAATATTTTCAAGCTAACCCTTGGGGATTTACTTTCTCATATGAATGATGAAAAAATATTCCCCAGCTTGCTAAAGAAGCCTTCTCTAAACTTGCAGGGAACATGTATTAAAAGAAAGAAAAGAAGAGTTAAAACCAACATTTTTATGAGCGATATCCTCCCAATCATTAAGATTGGAAGTGATTTCCAGAAAGAGAATCGAGATTGGATCTTAGGCAATTAGAGGACGAAGTGCAAATAATAAATGTCCAGGGCAAGACAGGTGTTGGGGCACGGTGTCCTTAACAGATCTTAGGAACACCCTACTGGAGTCACAACCAGTAATTTAAGGATCAGTGTTGGAGAGTGACAATGCTATTAAGACGTGGCTTAGGATGGCAGCTGATTCAGTAGCCCGATCAGCAGCCCTATTAAGAAGGTTACTACCACTCTCTCCACACGATGGGTTTCACATGATCTAGCTTGGAAAGAGCAGCATGTAAAAAACTTGAAAGAGTCTGGCAGTGGCACTACTTGGAACAAAATAAGGCTTGTTATAGAATGGCCCTGTAAAAAAGTACCATAAGAACATTAGGAGAGCCCACTGCATCTTTTATACGCAATTTTTTGAGGAGGTGGATAATGACGGGAAAGTGATCTTCAAAATTGTCGCCAACTTTAAGTATCCCAAAGTTATGTCTCACCCATTAGAGTCTAGCCAGTCTCTCTGTGTCTGTCTTAGCTATTATTGTTAAGAAAATCAATCTAACCAGGTTAAATAACTTTTCTAGGCAGCCAGAGACTGGAGTTGCAACTGTTACCACAGCATACTTCAAACTGATGTCTTTTCAGTTCCCGTCAGTTTAAGAAGTGACAACTTCCTTCGCAAAATGTAAATCAGCATCTCCTACTGATCCCATACCACTTCATGTCCTGAAGTTGATAGCGGATATTGTTGGCCCGATATTCTGGGAGGTGTTCACTACCTTTCTTGAGTCTGGTACTCTATTGGAAGTAAGCCAATGCGATTCCCTTACTTAAAAAAGCCAACGCCAGTCTGAAATCCGTGTCTAACTTTAGACCTGTCTGTATACTAACAGCAGCCACGAAAGTCTTGGAAGGATTGGTAAATCAAAAGCTTACCTTTTCCACACTGATAACAACTTGCTTCATTTTTCCCGGTCATGTTCTAGAGCCCACCACAGCCAGAGACAGCTCTATTAGAGGTCTATAAGTCCATTAGGTGCAGCTTGACCTTGGGCCTCAATGTGGCCCTGGTGCTGTTGGACCTGTCTGCAGCATTTGACACAATCAGTCATAACATCTTGCTGCATATGTTAGAACATCTGAGAGTGACGGGATCTGCGTTTGGCTGGCTGGGCTCTTTTCTTGAGAGATGTGAACAGGTGGTCTGGATGAATCCATATGCCTCAGACACCAAGAGGTAGAAGTTGTGAGTGCCACAAGGCTCCTCCCTAAGGCCTACACTCTTCAACATTTAATATCCCCCTTGGCATATTTGGTGGACTCCATTAACATCAAAGTTATCTCATATGCAGATGATACTCAATTCCTCCTAATTCAGTGTATGTTTAATACATACAAGTTATCCATAGTACAGGCCCTAAACAGCCCATGTGACAGAGTGCTGTGTATTTGAAAGTGGATCATGTGCTTAACTTTTACATTTCCTGATAATGAAACACTCTTAATTTGTTTTTCACAACTGCAAGGCCTTCCTCTCCCACAGAACAACATTGAGTAACCTTATTAAATTTAATAAGTGACAACTTTCAATCAAGAGCAGGTAGGAAAGTCCAGGTTGTTCTTTAACAATTGTAATTTAAAACCCTGTTTAATAGTAAAGTTGGATTTTAAGTCACAATTCTGAAAATGCCACTTTTACAAAGTTGGCATTTTCATGTCCTAACCATTTGGTGCTTGCAGCCTGTATCTTCAGTTATACTACTAAGTATAGCCGGCTGGTGGTCGTTGTGTAATACTCCCAGACAGTGAGACAAACAGGGAATAGGTTTGGGCATGATGGGCATTTCTGACGAATGGGGGGTAGGGGCAGATAAGTCACCTATCACACTCACACATCACAAAGACTTCACCTCAGCACATTCACAAACTGGTTCCCACTAGTATTTTGTGCCCTAAAATAAGCTGAGTCCAAGAGGCAGGACATTCCAAACACTTCTGTAGATGGAGGAGTCTAAATTCTACTCCCACTTCAAAGTTGGCACCAGATATAAATAATGGACCATGAGATCCAGCTATTCAAATCACTTCAGGACCTATGGACTGTGTCAGGCAGATGGACTGTCCAGTTGTGAAGCGCGCTCCGCTGACCAAGCTCTGCTCTGCTAACCATAAACTGTTTTGATAGCCAAGGTTTGCTGTATGTTGCCATGCTGAATCCAGGTTGCCTGTGTGGACCCAGGACTCCTAGAAATCTCTTAGGGTCATGGGGCTTGCCCCTTGTTCAAGCAACAGGGACATATTAGGTTCCTTCGATGTAGCCGCAACTCCATGCATCTTGAGGCAGTGCAGCTCAACACCAGCACTAGCCCAGCTCAATGCATCTTGTCCTCAGGACCAATGCATCACAGCGCAAGTCTTAGCAAGCCCCAGTGGTTCCTTGGAAGCTGCTCAACGCTGGCAGTGGTCAGCGCATCTCATCTTGTCGTCAGCACCAGCGCAGCAAAGCTCTTCGCAGCTCCAATGGTTTCCTTAATGACGGATCTCACATCGAAAGATTCACCAACTGTCATCGACTTAGCTGCTCCACAATGCATATCAACGCCAGACCTCACATTGCAGCTACTCATCTACGGCTCTTCAATGCCAGCCCATGCAGCCCGATGCAAGGACTTCGCACCTCGATGCCCAGGACCACAAGATACTTTTCAGCTGACTGAATTTAGTCTCCATCACAATCGACCTGAACTTGCGACTTGGACCCAGTCTACTGTGACCAGATAACTGTGGTTGGCATTTTTCGCATCTCAGCACTTGAATGTTTCAAAACCTTTAATATCGTACATCTCCTGTTCCACTAATTGGATTTTTGTAGTTTTGATGTCAGATAATTTATTAAATTGTACTGTATTTTTCTAAATTGTTGTGAGGTTTTTCTTATGTTGTATTTTCACTTTGATACTTTTGGTGTGCTGCATAAATACTTTACATGTTGCCTCTAAGTTAAACCTAACTGTTTTTGTGACAAGTAACTAGAGAGTTGAACACAGGTTAATTTTGTGGTTTGCTTGTGTCTCACCCTGACAAGAATTGTGATTGCTGCTTAAGTAGGGTTTCATCCCCCTCAACCAGGAACCCAATTTCCTACAGTAATATTACACTAAATTAAGCAACATGTGATTTTCCGGTACCTTGATTGAAAACGTCATGCAAGGGAAGTTATGTAAGATACAAGCTGGACTATGGTTAAAGCATACATTTCTCTCAAGCAGGACATTTTCTGTGTTAACCGCTCTTTCGTTAAATCATGTAATGCAAAATTTTAGTAGGATTTTCTATTTTCATGTAACTGCCTTACTTAAAAATTCCTGAGTTCTGCACATGAGGGCATGTGCTTAAAGGTCTACATGTGAGGTATGAGGAGGATACATATTTGAAGGCCATGCTTCCTTTCACAAACATTTTATACAATATTTAGATAATTAGTACCCAATTAAGAAATCTAGTTTATTACAACAACTGTTTTATGCCAATATATACCTACACGTCTATCCAATCAGTATGTGCTAACAAACCTGGCACGTCACAATATACACTAGTGCATTTCTGCTGTGCTTATTCTCACCTGCACAGTAGTAGTCCTTTGCAAAGGAAGTGATACACTTTACATGAGACTAATGTCTCTTGTTGAACTAAACATTTTATACGATAGCTGTTAGACCTGGCATCCTTGGCATGGTTTCCCCTGACTTTTTGCCTTCTTACATGTTTTGCTGACTTTGTTTTTACTGGCTTTAGGACTCTGGGCACTTTACCACAGTTGATCAGTGGGAAAGAGCACATGCACTTTAGCATGCTAAAGCATGTGCTCTTTCCCAAAAAATGTGGTAGCATTGGCTTATCCTCAATTGGCATAATAAATGTACTTATAAGCCACTAATAAAGGTCACTATCTATGCCAAGGGCCTATAAATTAAATGCTACCAGGGGCTGGCAGCACTGATTGTGCCACCCACATTAGCAGCCTTTCAAACATGGCTCAAGCCTGCCATTGCAGAGGCTATGTATGCTGTTTTAAACTGCCATTTTGACCTGGCAAGCTAACCCTCGTGGCAGAGATAAACCTTCATTTTTAATAAATATATGTCAACCCTATTGTACGCCCTCGACAGCCCCAAGGGTAGGGTGCAGTGTATTTAAAAAGTTGGACCTGGACTTTTAAGTTTTTAACATCCAGGTAGTAAAACACTCTTAAATTTGTTTTTCACTACACCAAGGCCTAGCTCTCCGATAGGTTAGCACTGGTATCGTTAGCACTGGTATTGTATTAATACACTTTATAAGTGTAATTTTCAATTGGGACCAGATAGATATTTTGAGTTTGTTGCCTCAGGACTCACAATTATGAATCCCAACTTATGGTGAAGTTGGATTTTAAATTGCCAGTCTGAAAATACCACTTTTAGAGAGCTGGCATTTTCTTACTTTAACCATTCAGTGCCTCTGCCTGTCTCTGAATACGTCTGGGTGGGTGACAGCTGGGCTCTAGTGCATTCCCCTTAGACAGTCACACACAAAGAAAGCTGAGGTGTGACATGTACATCCTGATGGCTCATCACCAGGCTGATGGGTCTTCCTGGGCTGGATGGGAGGGAGGAGCTGACACTTGCACCTGAATAGGGCTGTGCCTGAACCCACACAAAGAGCTGCATAACTCCATGTAGTGTGTCTAGAGCCAGGGGAAGGAGGGCATGGAACTTGTGCCTCTCTTTGAAGTCTCTCCCAATTCAAAGGCACTCAGTATAAGTACTGGATCCCAACCTCACCAAGTCAGTGCAGGTATGGACCCAAGGACATTCTGCCTGGAAGAAGGACTGCTGTGCTGCTGAAAGTATTGTCACTCTGCTGGACTCTAACAGACTTTGATGGACTCCTGCGTTGCTCTACCTGCCCTGCTGCCTGCTGCCATCCTTACGTGGGAGTGAGAAGGACTGGTCCTGTATCTCTGTATCACCAGAACCAAATTGATTCTTAGGGCTTGCTGACTTGCCTCCTGTTCTGCAGTCTCAGGGACATCAAAGAGTGCCTGCAACTTCCCTACAGCACCAGGACTCTGTCACATGTCAGTCCTGCTCTGGCAAGTGGTGCAATTTTAGTCCTGGGGCCTTGGTAGTGGATTCATTTGTGCTGCAATCCTGCACGTCTATGTATCTCTACCAGTGTGCTGATCTGAACTCCAGCATACCTCAAAGCCCAATCATCGCCACTGAGGAAGAGGACTTTTCATCACCAATTGCACTGCTCTAGCTCAATGCATCGCCACCAGTCATAACGCATCACATCCGCATTGCCGGCTGCGTGGCTCAACGACAATGCATGGCCTTCATTGTATAGGGTTTAATGCAGAATCTTCAGGACATTGCATCAACTGCGCGGCTCAACAACAACACATCCCCTGACTGCATGGATTGCAACCTATGCATCGTCTCCTCTGATCCTCGCATCGGATCCTCGACATTGAAGCAAAGCTCCAAACAAGGTCCTATTTCACCTGGACAAAGTTGTTTCCTGAAGCAGGCCTGTGCTCCATCGCGGTGGGCCTAAACTTTGGATTTTCCCCGGACTGGTGTGACAGATCGCCTCGGTTGTCACTTTGTGGGGCAGATTTATGGAAAGTGATCTTCCCTGCGCGCTTTAGCGCCCCCCTACTGCCACCATGTGTGCGCCATGTTTAAAATACAGCACACCATGGCACAGGGTACGGGGAAATAGTGTAATTTCTCATAACGCTATTGATGTACTTTGCAGGAGTAGCGCTAAAATATTGACACTACTCATGCACAGTACATAGGGGCCCATTCCAAAGAATGGAAGCCTATTTTAACACCTGCTCTTGAGCAGGCGTTAAAAGTGCTGTAAGAAATGGCGCAAGGACATCTTATAGATTTCCTTGCACCATTTTCCAGCCTCCCCTAACAGGGGAATGCCCCCTTTGCATACATTATGCCTTGAGCAGGCATAATGTAGCTCAAAGGGTTACCGAGTGGCTCAATGCATGCATTGCATCACTCTGTAAATACTGCGCAAGGATTTTCAGCCTCGTTGGGCCACATTAACCTAAAAAATGATGAAGTTAATGTGGCACAAGGTGGCTCTAGGGTATTATAAATATGCCCCCAAGTTTCTAAGCACTACAGTTGCAGACATTCTGTATAAATCCAAATCTCGACTCCTACTTTCTGGATTTGTGTCATTTTAGTATTGTTTTGTTCATTAAATTAAGATATATTTATTCTAACTTGGTGTGGAGTATTTTTGTGTGGTGTTGTCACTCTTTTAAACTTTGCCTCTTGAGTCAATCCTGACTGCTCTGTGCCAAGCTACAGGATGGTGAACACAGATTAATTTGGGTATGCAACTGACTTACCCTGACTAGGATTGTGGTTCCTACCTGAACAGGGTGCATGCCTCTTCCAATTGAGACCCAATTTCTAATAATAGCTGACTTATGCTGTCAAGTGAGACTTTTATTATGGGACAAATAGCTACCTTTGACCGTCAACTGTGAGAAGAATGCAGCCAGGCACATCACTTAGAAGTGGGGAACATCTGGAACCCCTGGAAAACCAAGTACATAAATAGAAAGAGCCGATTTTCATGTGAGGTACTGACCTCTTTTATTGAAATTCTGATTTAGTATTTGCAACGGGTACTGAGCAATCTAAACACTCGGGGGCAGATTTACACTTTTTGCCGCAAACCTGCGCTAACGCAGGTTTGCGGCAAAAAGTGTTTCGCCGGCTAGCGCCACTTCTAGACGCCAGCCAGGCCCCATATTTAAGGAATGGCGCTATCCGGCACTAAGGCCCTGTTAGAGTCCTTTGAAAGTATGCAAACAGGGCCTGGGAGGCGTAGGGGGAACCATGACTTGTGTGTCGAATTATGGCACTACACTGTTTAGAGGCAAACAAATTGCAAACAAATTGCCTCTAAGCAGTGTAGCTCCATTTTCTGGCACACAAGCCCCATGCCCAACACCCTAGTGGCCATGCCCAGGGGACGAATGTCCCCTGGGCATGGCCATTGGGGCCAGCGACGTGCAGAGGGCCCCAAGTCAGGGCCCCTGAGTGGCATTGGATAGAAAGAAAAAAATACCTACCCGGACTTACCTCCGGATGGGTTCCCCCATCAGTAGGTGACCTCCTGGTGTGGGTAGGGGTGGATTGGGGTGTCACTGGGGACAGGGAAGGGCACCTGTGGGCAATTTCCATGGTCTACGACCATGGAAATCTGCCTCCAGATCCCCTTACGCCTGCCCATACCCAGGCGTTAAATAATGGCGCTAAGCAGGCTTAGCGTCATTATTTAAGGCCCTCCTCCTCCCGTGCGTGATTTTTGCATAGGAGGATAAATAAGGCGCTAGAGCCTTTGAGGCATTTTTTGCCCCGGAACGCCTACCTTGCATCTCATTGACGCAAGGTAGTTTTCCGCAAATCCGGCACAAACAGATTATAAATATTGGCCTATGTGGTTCAGGCCTCTTTCTGGTACACATGATGACTTTATTACTGTAAACAAAGAAAGTAAATGCTACATTGTCTTGTAGAAACAATGCTACATTCTAGAAACTAGCTAATATATTCATGCCATTAAAGATTTCGATAGTGTCCATCAGATGTCATAATCTCAAATTCATGGCAATTTAGGAGCCAGACAGCTGCCTCGTCTCCCTCCACTCCTTGCCAGAGTAGACAAGGGTAACTATCGTGAGCCAAAAAAACTGAAAAAAAATAATAAGGGATTTGGATACTGGAGGAAGCAGAGGGAAAGAGATCACAGAGGGATGACGACAGGGACGTTGAAAGTCTTTAGGGAAAGATGGGGTTGAACACCCTGTAACCTGGTGGAGAACAGTGCAATCCTAGTGCTCCATGGCCCTCAGTTATTCTCGCCTCACTAACAGCCCTGCCAAGTATCAGGGGTTGAACTGTTAATGCGTCCCAATCTGATTAATTTATTCACTCTGGGACTCGTTTTAGGCCAATGAATCTTTTGACCCTGATTGAAGACACCTTAGGACGAGATAACTGATCAACATGTCAATCAATATGTCAATAACATCATCAATAAGACTCAGGAACCACCATGACCGTGCAGTCATGAATAACCACACCAGATTAGTACAATTATATGGAGTTTATTCCCTAATGATTACAATTCTACTAGCAAGTTTATTAGTCTCAGGACCATAAAGCACATTAGCATTGTCATAATATGGCAACCCGAATAAGATTTCATCAAAGCAAAGATCACAAACATTAGTACATAGCACGAAGTCAACATTGGTTACCCTTAGCAGAGTAACATTAGCTCATCGGTCATCAAAGCATTGAACCAGTCATTTGTCTGATTTCATCCGTTGTAGTGAACCCCTTATCTAACCTCGAATTAGCACTGGCATGTTGGGCTTCATGCAAAACAATTTGGTAACACTAATTTAGAAAACATCAAACTATGGTCTCTGTCAAAAGAAGCAGTTGGTACCTAGAAAGAAAAGGCCATCAGACAATTACAGTTCATCATCATATAGTTACCCTCCATATTGGGTCAGCATACAGATTCAGTCTTCGTCTCAGGACATCAGTTGATTCGCCATCAGCCAGGGAATTCAGCAAGAACGGGTAAGAAGGGACACTTCCCTCATAAGGAGGAAAAGTATATAACGGGCAAGTAAGGCACGGATGGTTTGAAGAACCAAACAGCAAAGTCTCTATGCAGAGTGACAAAGTGTCTGGGTCATAACAAAGTTCGCAACGGCATCTCCTAATGGTTCCCCCTGTCAAAGGTTTTTATCCCTTTTCTGTTGTACAGTCCCCTAATTCTTGATTGGTTGGGTTTGGCACCCCACTATCTCCATCCAATAGGTTTGCAATGAGTACATCAAAATTGTCACCCAGTAACAGTTCTCACGTAGTTTATTGGTTCTTATGATTGACGTCTCCAGCGGGCAGAATGTCTGGTATGATTTCATACTCTCGTGGTCCTCTCGCATCTTCAGTCAGTAGGTCCATTGTCTGTACCGGTTCAAGCGACCTTGTACCTGCTATCAGTCTACAGTGTTGCATCAGCAAAAATGTTTCTTCTAACAAGTCGAATTTCATGAGAACGGATCTACTACGGTTACATTCATCCTTTAACTTTGGAAATGTACGAGTACATGTCCTTCAGCAAGTCAGCATACTGCACGTTAGAAAAACACATTTAATATGAAAACTGGGCAGCTAGGCCTCGACTCATGCTAACTAAGCCTAATGATTTATTAACAAAACCTTAACATATAGGGGGTCATTTCGACCTCGGCGGTCTTTTGACAAGACCACCGAGGGTCTGCCGTGCTGAAGACCTTTTTCGGACGGAGAGCCGCCAGCAGCCATACTGGCGGGTGGCGGGGAAGTGGAGGTTGCTCCACCTCCACCGCCACGTCAACAGAACACCGTCAACCGAATCACGTACTGTGATTCGGCATGGCGGTGTTCTGTTGACGGTGTGGTGGCGGCGGAGCAGCCCCCATGGCTCCCGCCCCCTCCCAGGGGATCAACGGACCAGGTAAGTTGATTGTCTTTTAGGGGAGAGGGTGGGGGGGTTGTGTGTTGTTTGCATGCAAGGGGGTGTGCGTGTGTGTATGTAGAGGGGGTGTGTGAGTGTGTGTATGCATGCGGGGGTGTTGTGTGTTTGGAAATTAGTGCGTGTCTGTCTGTATGGATGTGTGCATGTATGTCTGAATGTGGGGGTGTGCGTATGACTGTGTGTGTGGCTGTTGGCATGTATGTTGGTGTGTGTGCGGGTATGTGTGTTGGTGGTGCCTGCGTGGGTGTCAGGTGTGAATGTGTAATGTAATGTTGGTGGTAGGGGTTGGGAGGGAGGTCCTGCCACCTTTGGGTGTGGCAGGGGTGGTGGGGGGTTAAGGGGAAGGACTCGGTGGGGGTGGGGGAGACCCCTATCAGTACCAGGGAAGGAATTCCCTGGCACTGATAGTGCTCACCGCCATGGATTTCATGGCGGTTCCAAACCCCATGAAATCCATGGCGGTCAGCCAGGTCATGATACAGCCAGCGGTATTGTGATGACTGCCAGGCTGGAGACCCAGGTCTCCAGCCCAGCGGTCGTCTCCACCCTGGCGGTCGAATCGGAGAAGTGGCGGATGACCATGGCGTTAACCGCCATGGTCATAGTTCCAAAATTTTTACCGCCACCCTGTTGCCTTCTCCGCCAACCGCCAGGGTGGTAATGAGGGCCATAATTCTTAATATTAGTGTAAAAGGTATATTTTAACATATTATCTTTCATTATTAGTCAGTTTCATTATTCATTGTATACATTGGCGGCCACTACCCGTGGGCACATTTCAAGCGCACGTTTAGCAAAAACACATTAATAAATTTTCTATGCTGCATTATAAGGCATTAGTTCATAAACATTTCATGTTATTTTTTTAGTATAAGTGCTAAGCTCTCTCAACACTAACGCGAATCATTAATCATCTCTGCACTTAAAGTTTTTGTCACACAATATTGCGGGCTCCTTTGAGCTCAGTAATAGTTCTTTGTTTACCACCCAGTGGAAAAGGAACTTATTTGCCAGTGCACTGGCTATAAGTGTCCGCAGCCTGGATAGATAATATGGGGACAGGAAAAGTTAACTGTCATGGTTACACCCCCGAACAGTGTGTACTATTTTTTAAGGCTAATGATGGAAGTCCCTGCACTCTAGAGAAGCAGGTAACTTTAAATTCAGTGGCAGTCTGCTGCCAGAGAGCAGCACAATCTTAGTGCAAACAAAAGAAATTGAGCAAAAGCAAAGTGACACTCACTTCTACATCTTCGTGTTGCGCCAATGAGGATACTTTCTGATATGTATTTTATTACAGGGATTTTTCTGCTTGTTTTTAATCACTATTAAGTTTAATTTTAAGTGTTACACAAAAGGCATGGAATGTGACGGATAATGTCAGCGCACATACCTCACTTGGAAACTCTGCAGCTTTGCACTAATGCATGGCTCCAACAACAAAATTAACATTGCATTTCCTGGAGATGAGACATAGAGTTGAGCACATTATATGGACAGCATTGGATAAGCCAGAAGACATAAAGAATTTCCTATTCAGACACAAACAAAAATGGATAGACCGCATCCGACGCCATGAGATAGAACTGAACCAGAACACTCCATGGCATCAGTTGAGCTGTTGTTGAGAAAATAATCAGAAGGAGGGACAAGAATGCATCTATTTTCCCCTCCCCTTACAGCTACCAATAGGGGTAGCCCGCTGCCCCCTCCTTTTTTATCTGAGCGCTCCTGTGGAGCATGATTTAGGACCACCCCGGGTTGAGTGATAAATGTGGTGGACGGTAGAAGAGAGTAAACACACCAGGATTACATTATGTATACATCTATACTCCTCTTGGGCTAAGTACTATATGATAAGAGATAAATGTATTTGAGGATAGAAGAGAGTAAATGCATAAGAACGACCTCATCTACACAGCCATACTCCACTGGGGTTAAATACTCTGGGGTGGACTGAGAGTTCTCATCAATACATCTAAGCATATTGAATCAGATCTAATATGATGGCGCTGGACTCACACATCACAACACACTCCATCTCACACATCACCCACACCACATCATGGCACCTCAACAACACCCCAGGTTCTCTGACGAGGAGCTCAGGGTCATGGTGGAGGAAATCGTCCGGGTAGAGCCACAGCTATTCGGATCATAGGTGCAGCACACCTCCATTGCAAGGAAGATGGAGCTATGGCGGAGAATTGTCGAAAGGGTCAACGAAGTGGGAGAGCATACAAGAACACAGGATGACATCAGGAAGAGGTGGAACGACCTACGGGGGAAGGTGCGTTCTGTTGTCTCGAGACACCAGATTGCAGTACAGAGGGCTGGCGGTGGACCCCCACAACTAACAACATGGGAGGAGCAAGTCCTGGCAATTCTGCATCCTGAGGGCCTCGCAGGAGTAGCAGGAGGACTGGACTCTGGTGAGGCAAATCTTTACTACTTTATCACCACCACCCCACCTGCATGCCATCACATACCCCACCCTTACCCTCACACCCATCGCCCCAACAACCCACCGATACGCCACCAACACAACCCACACATCCCAAAAACAAGCCCTGCATGTAACACCAATGCATGGACACCCATCACCAAAGCATGTCCAGTACAGATACCCACACAGACCCCAAACCAACTATCACACAAGGACCAAGCCAATAATGCAAGCACTGGAGTAGAGTGGCACTCACCCATTGCACACAATGGCACACACAGATACAATAATTATGCATTTACACCCCGACAGGACCCCTAGCCAAAGTCATCGGACAGGAGGTGCCAGATATATCCAGTCCCCCCACAGAAGAGACCCACAGTGATGACAGCAGCTCTGCAGGCCTGGATCAAGAGGACCAGCCCGGCCCATCAGGGACCTCGGGACATTCGGTTCCCCTGACACAGTCACAAGCCACCACAGAGCCTCTCCACTCAGGAAACACCAGCACAGCACCCACCCAGCGGGCCCATCCCTCTGTCCCCAGGACACGTCAATCAGCAGTGTGTCCCCCACTACAGGGAACCCAGGCAACCCCACTAACACAGGACGATCAGGGACCTGGGGTAGTGGCAGTGGGCACACGGTTCAGGGGACCGAGGCACAGGACAACAGTGAAGCTGGGAGGACTGCTCTGCGACGGGGGAGGACAGGCCCAGGGAACCCACTCTCCACGAGGCACTCTCCAACATCATGGGAGCCTACCATAATTCCCAGGAGACGATGGCAACAGTACTGGCCAAGTTTCAGGAGACCCAGCGGCTGCAGGAGGAACACTACTTTGGGATCAGGGAGGACTTGAAGTCCATTAACAACACCCTGGTCACCATTGCAGGGGTGCTGCAGGACCTTGTAAACACTAGGATGGACACAGTGGCACAACAAGGGACCCCTGACACTAGCCTGGACGATGAACAGCCTTCCACCTCCGCCGGCGCTAGTGGACAGGAGCCACCGCCACAGGAACAGGACACCAGCACCCCACCCCCTGTAGATGGAGAACCACCCCGCAAACGTTCCCTGAGATCCAGGAAAAAGACAGAGAACATTGCCAAGACCCACGCCAGGAAATGAGACCCCCCTGAATGTCACCCTGAATGTCCCACTTTGTCACCCTGTCCATCCTTAAACTGCCATTGCTCCACTTCCTATGCCCCTTTGGACAATGCACCTATGAAAGAAATAGACAGGACTCTGCAATGGACATTCCTCCACCATCCCCCCAGCCCATTTTACAACCTCCTCCACTTATTAGCACAGAAATAAACACACTTCAATCACAAAACAATCTGGAGACAGTCTGTGCTTTCACAAAGGTGTAATTGCAATATCCATGGAATATAGCAATGTAAATTTACTTGTGCACATACCAATGTAACACAGCTGTAGGCCAGGAGGAAACATAGCAGAGGGCACAAAGTGGGACCCACATCTGTGAAATGGAAAGGCAAAGTGACAAGTCAGGGCCCATACACTGAGTGAAAATGACAGACTTATGCTAGCTCCAACAATAGTATGAGATGTGGGAGGCAGTGACATCCTCTTACCTGTGTCTCACTGGAAGTATTGCATGATTATGTTGTTTCGGTTGTCGATATCCTCTTCTTCTGCCTTCTCTTCTTCACTGTCCACAGGCTCCACAGCTGCCACAAGACCACCATCTGTCCCATCCTCCTGCAGAAAAGGCACCTGCCATCGCAAAGCCAGGTTGTGCAGCATACAGCAGGCCACGATGATCTAGCACACCTTCTTTGGTGAGTAGTATAGGGAATCACCTGTCAGATGGAGGCACCGGAATCTGGCCTTCAGGAGGCCAAAGGTGCGTTTGATCACCCTCCTAGTTCACCCATGTGCCTCATTGTAGCGTTCCTCTGCCCCTGTCCTGGAATTCCTCACTGGGGTCAGTAGCCATGACAGGTTGGGGTAACCAGAGTCACCTGCAAATATCGAGGGACAACTGTTAGACACACAATAAACCTTACGGGCAACCCCAGACCCAGACACCTATTCACACTGTAGTGAGTCCTTGGCCTCACCTATTAGCCACACACAGTTCCTCTGGAGTTGCCCCATCACATAAGGGATGCTGCTATTCCTCATAATGTAAGCGTCATGCACTGAGCCAGGAAACTTGGCATTCACATGGGAGATGTACTGGTCTGCCAAACACACCATCTGCACATTCATCGAATGGTAGCTCTTCCGGTTTCTGTACACCTGTTCACTCCTGCGTGGGGGTACTAATGCCACATGTATCCCATCAATGGCACCTATGATGTTGGGGATATGTCCCAGTGCATAGAAGCCATCTTTCACTGAGTGTAAATCCTCCACCTGAGGGATTACGATGTAGCTGTGCATGTGTTTCAGCAGGGCAGAAAACACTCTGGACAACACGCTAGAGATCATTGGCTGAGACATCCCTGATGCAATGGCCACTGTTGTTTGAAAGGAACCACTTGCCAGGAAATGGAGTACTGACAGGACCTGCACTAGAGGGGGTATCCCTGTGGGATGGCGGATAGCTGACATTAGGTCTGGCTCCAACTGGGCACACAGTTCCTGGATTGTTGCACGATCAACTCTGTATGTGATAATTATGTGTCTCTCTTCCATTGTCGACAGGTCCACCAGGGGTCTGTACACTGGAGGATGCCGCCATTTCATCACCTGCCCCAGCAGACGTGCCCTATGGAGGAGAACAGCGAGCAGAGAGTCAGCCAACACTGAGGTATCACAAAATGTTATTTGCTGAAAACTTATTAATCCCCAATGTGCCTGTAACTGTGTGTATTCCAGTCCTAGATAGGTACGCATCGCTGCGGACATGACCGCCATTTTCTGTCTGTTCACTCACTTGATACCTGACCTTCAACAGGAGAGGACCTACACTGCAAGTGCTGCTGTGACCTGTGTCTAGAAGCGACGATGGCTCGATTGTCTTGGGAAAGGGCCCCTGCCTTCACTTCGGAGGAGTTGGAGAAACTAGTGGATGGGGTCCTCCCCCAGTACACGCAACTGTACGTTCCTCCAGACAAACAGGTGAGTACACTGTGGGCATGCAGATTGGGCAATGCCTGCTTTGAGTGGTGTGGCTGGAAGAAACATGGGGGGGGGGCGGCTGAGGCCTACATGTGCGGATGGTGAGTGTATGTGCGTCATGGCATGGGTGGGAACTGGTGGACAATGAGTATGATGGTCCGGCCGGGTGAGTAATGTCCTTTCCCCCTGTACCATTCCTCTAGGTCAGTGCCCACCAGAAGAAGGCTATTTGGCGTGCCATCGCCAAGGACGTCCGGACCCTGGGGGTCTACCACAGACGGAGCATCCACTGCCGTAAAAGATGGGAGGACCTGCGCCGCTGGAGCAAGAAGACGGTGGAGGCCCAGCTGGGGATGGCCTCCCAGCGTGGAAGGGGTGCATGTCGCACCATGACCCCGCTGATGTTCCGGACCCTGGCGGTGCCCTTTCCGGAGTTGGCTGGGCGCTTGAGGGCATCACAGCAGCCACAAGGGGGTGAGTACACTCTCATTCAGCTGACTCTGCACACATTACGAGGTGTTTGAGTGGGGGAGGTGGGCAGTGGGTTCCCCTAGGCCAGGGCGATCTTGGTAGGGAAGGTCCCTTGTGAGGCAGGCTATGTGGCACCCCAACCCCAAGAGCCATCTACACCTAGTCAGGCTCCTGTGACTTCCAGGTGTGCAGCAATTGGGCTTAGGCCTCGTACCCCATGGGCATGTGAAAAATATAGGAACTGTAAGTGCATGGCATAGTGCAGAGGGCTGCTCACTGTCTGTTGTGTCCGCCAACTGTAGTGGTGTTGCATGCACTGAAAATGACTTTCTTCTGTCTCCCCCCCACCTTTATGTGGTCTCCCCTTTCTTGTGTGCAATTGCATCATCAGGCATAGGAGCATTGGCACCGGAGCAGGAGGGAGCTGCATCCCACTTGGCCCTGGAGGGTGAAGCTACGGAGTCTGAAGCCACCAGTGGGACGGAGGACGAGGGGAGCTCCACGACAGGGATAGGAGCAGAGACCAGCGACTCCTCCTCTGATGGGAGCTCCCTTGCGGTGGCTGGCCCCTCTGTACCCACCGCATCAACAGGTACAGCCGCCACCCCCCCTGCCAGCACCGCCATCCCAGCAGCCCCTCAGGGTGTGTCCCGTGCCCGCTCACCCAGGGGGGTGGGCATCTCCTTCACCCCAAACACCTCAGGCCCTGCCCCAGTCAGCCCTGCTGTCCTCAGTGAGGAGGCTATTGACCTCCTGAGATCCCTCACTGCTGGGCAGTTTACCATTGTGAATGCCATCCAGTGTGTTGAGAGGCATTTGCAAAAAACAAATGCATACCTGGAGGGCATTCATTCTGGGCAGGAAGACCAACAGAGAGCATTTCAGGCTCTGGCCTCAGCACTGATGGCAGCCATTGTCCCTGTGTCCACGCTCCCCCCTCCAACCTCCTCCACCCAGACCCAATCCCCTGGACCTCAGCCTATCCCAAGCACACCATCAGACCAGCATGCACACAAATCAACACACGACTGGCTCAGGCAAACATAAGCACCACACATCCCACAGGCACTCACACAAGCACCATACCCATGCACACATACCAACATCCACTTCCTCCACTGTGTGCCCCTCCTCCACGTCTCCCTCCTCCCTCCCAGCCTCGTCTCCACTCACACCTACATGCACTACATCCTCAGCCACTACCTCCATCACCAGCACGCCCATCACCACACACTGCTCATGTGCAATCACCACCCCCACTACCATTCACACTTCCCCAGTGTCCTCTCCCAGTGTGTCTGTGAGCCCACCTCCCAAAGTACACTAACGCAGGCACACACCCGCCCAACAGCCATCCACCTCACAACAGTCTCCTGCACCTTCACCCAAATTCAGCAGACGTACACCTCCTACAACCACTACCTCTTCCTCAACTCCCAAACCCCCTCCATCTACCCATCCCAGTGTGTCTAAAAACCTTTTCCTGGCTAACATTGACCTCTTCCCTACATCTCCCCCATGTCCTTCACATAGGGCCAGGCTTTTCAGGTCCCAGTGCAGCACCTCAGCTACCACATCCCCAGGCACAGTGCTGCCACCAACTGCGGGGTCATCGAGTGCGCCACCCATCAGGGCTGCCAGTGTGCCACGGAGCGAGGGCAAGAACATTCCGCCTCCTGCCAAGGTGAAAAAGGTTGCCACATCCCGGAGGGGGAAGCCGAAACTACCAGCCACCAAGGGCTCAGCGAAAACAAAACGGGATAGTGGCTAGACAACTGAGCTACCATCAAAGGTGGGGAGTGGCCAAAAACAGAAGGGAAGGTCAGGAGAGGGCATGATGGCACCGACTGAGGGACCAGTGTCACACCTTCTGTCCACGTCCACGCCAACCTGTATGGCGGCGAACACCGCTAGCTGCACCACCCTCTGCACTGCCACCTGCACCGCCTCTGGCACGTCTACAACCGCTGTGACAGTCCCCAGCCTCTTCCCCGATGGGCAGCCGTCCGAGGCTGCAGGAGACATCCTGCTTTCTCCCTCAGCAGGTGCTGACCCATGCACCGCCGCCAGCACCGCCACCACAGAGTCGGCCACAAGCCCACCGCCAGAGACACAGCCGCAAGCACCGCCAGTGGCCCCGCGATGTCCTCGGACAGTGGCACCACCGCTGACATGCCTACTAACCCCAGTGGTCAGTCGTCTGAGGCTGGAGGAGAGTTCCAGGACCCTGGGCAGCTTCCATGAAGCAGTACTGTCATCACTGTTGGCACCTGCAGGTGGAAGTCTAAGCCGCAGCAGTGTGGGGTATGTCGCTGCCTCCATGGCGTATCATACTACCTGTAACTCGCCAATGTCGTGCCACGCACACCCAGGTGAGTGAATTGTAACGGTCACACTGCACGTGAGCACTCTGGGCACCATGCCCCCTCCAGAACCAGTGGAGTATCACATCCACTACCTCAGTCCTTGGCAGGATGAAGCACTCTAGGCACCATGCCCCCTCCAGAACCAGTGGAGTATCACATCCACTACCTCAGTCCTTGGCAGGATGAAGCACTCTGGGCACCATGCCCCCTCCAGAACCAGTGGAGTATCACATCCACTACCTCAGTCCTTGGCAGGATGAAGCACTCTGGGCACCAGGCCCCCTCCAGAACGAGTGGAGACTGTTACCCACTTGAGAGACTGTGGCTTTGCACTCCCCAGGATAAAGCAGTGGGCAAACCACCCACTGGAGAGACTTGAGAGACTGTGGCTTTGCACTCCCCAGGATAAAGCAGTGGGCAACCCACCCACTGGAGAGACTTGAGAGACTGTGGCTTTGCACTCCCCAGGATACAGCAATGGGCATGGAGCCCCGTCGTGCAGCAGTGGCATCGTGCGTTCATCTGACTGAGGTGCCCCCCTCCCCCTGAGGTTCCTGTTCCATTTCGATCTGATGCCCCTGCAGTGTTCTCTCCGTTTCCAGTCAGGTATCTAGTGTGGGCTTGGCCCATGAATTTTGGGCCCAGTGGTCCACTGACAATGATTGGTGCACTATCCTGACTTGTGTAGTTGGTGTACATAATTGTATATACTGGATTTTGAACTTTGATAATGAGATTTCACAAGATTACATTCGTTCAAATAACTTCCTTTTGTCCTTGCGTTCTTCTAGGGGGTGGGGGGAGTGTATATGTAATGTTGCTGTATGTATTTGTCTGTATGGTGTTGTGGGTGAGGGTGGGGGTGTTTCGTGTTGCGTGTGTGTGTGTCACTCTCTTTTCCCTTCCCCCTCCCCTGTGTTGTAGGTGCAGTACTCACCGTGGTTGTGGCCGCCGTCTTTGGTGCTCCTGATAGAAGAGAAGGAAGACCAGCATCGGCAGTATCTGCAATTCAGGCTCCATGGCGTCCTGGTTTCTCGTGGGGTGTGGAGAGGTGAGTGTTTTTCCTTCTGTGTACTGTTTCCGCTGTGTTTTTGTTCGCGTTGGTTCCGCCCCGGAAAAGGTGGCGGATAGGAGTGTTGAAATACAGTGGGCGGTACTTTGTCTGCAGCCTGTCTGTTGGCGGTTACTGCCGTTGTGTTTGTTCTTTCGCCGTGGCGGTCGGAGTGTTAAAGTGGCTGTCTATGTTGGCGGTTTCCGCCATGGACGTGATTCCATTTTTTTTTTTCGCCAGACTGTTTGCGGTATTACCACCGCTTTAAAACCGACCGCCAGGGTTGTAATGAGGGCCTATGTCTTCTTTCTTGAGAAATTCTTAAACTACCAGGATGATGTAGAGCGCCAAACACATCACCCTGAAATAGCCACCATCTGACATGGCCTTACCTATGCTACTGCCATTGTCCATGACAACAAATCAAATTCAGAGATCTCTGGGTTTTAGCTATTCAGACACCTTGCTATTAAATTCATTCAAGAAGTTTGCATCTGTATGTGATTTCTCCATGGCAAACATGACTACTGTTGATTGCAGCCAGGCACTGTTAAAGATTTCTTCAGGACTAAGACCTGTAGTTAGCTTTTGCTTTACCCCTAAAAAGAGATCCAGTGTGCAGTGATGCACATGTAATCAGTTGCCTGACAACTGGTCCAAATGTCTGTCATCAGGTGGATGGTGTGGTCAACACTTGTCCAACTTATTGCAGCACATCTTTATGCAGTGCTGGAACAGCAGCTCTGGTAAAATAGGTCTGACTTGGAACCTTCCATTTCACGTAGATGGCTGCCACAAATTCTAAGAATTTCACTCCTTCCACAAAAGAAAAAGGGAGGAGGTCCAGCACTACCATTTTCAGCCAGCTTCCCATTCTATAAATTCGCCGTTGGGTGGTTGCAGTCATAGGGACCCTCCTGCCAAAACATGCCCATAATAAAAACGTGGATTTTCTTCTTTTGTGTGACCAATGATTCAGGTGACTATTGAGATGTAGGTAGTGGTAGACTCAATGTGTGTTGTGGTACGGTCACCGTACACCGTGGTGTCTCCATCTGACTCAGAGTCTTCCTGTGCCATTGTGATGTCGCTGAGGCAGGTGTATCTGGTGCACTGCTGGGGACAGGGCTGCTTTTTTTGAGGATGTCATCCTCTTCTTTCTCACCTGCTACTGGGATTTTTCCAGTTGTAGCTGATGTTTTGCCGCTCTGACCTTCTCCACTGCAACCATATTCAGGAATTTTTTTATGGTGGTCATACCACTGGATTCCATAATGTTTTTTCATATGGGCCATCTGGCCTCCAGTACCACGATGTTAACCAGGCTTTCTCGACGAACATTTACATGTCAAATGGAGCATATCACAATGTTCTCCACTTGTTTGCTAATCATATGGGGAGGAGTACTTTCTTACTGGGCTGCTGCCAATTCCTGCAGAAGATTTGGAGGTAGGTTGGTATGTTGATCATCTCTCTGAAGTGCATACTTCTTGAGGTACGGGTTGGTGCAGGTCTCTGCTGGTGTCTTACAAATATGGGAACTGGCGGTGCTGCCTGTGCCACATCCCTCGAAGCAGGTTGGATAGTAATGTCAGACTGGTGTTCCAGGGGAAATTGAATAATCATTAAAAACAAATTATGCTGCTGAACTATTTGCAGTGTTTTGCAGCCGGGGTATCCAGGACAAAAAGGAATTATTATACAAGTAAAGAAATCGAATGCTGTAGCACAGCTGTGCATCTTTGGTGGATGGATAAATGGATGGATATGGATGGATGGATCAAGGCAAAATGCAGAACTAAATAAAATGAAATAAAAATGAAAAAATAAAAAAATAAAATGACAAAATAAAACAAGAAATAGAACAATTAAAATAAACTATTCAATAAAATAAAAATATTAAATAAAAATAAAAATAAAAATATAAAACTAAAAGTAAACAAATTAAAATAAAAAACAAAATTAAAATAAAAAAATTAAAATAACAAAATAAAATAAAAATAAAAATAAAAAATGTAACTAGAAAATTTAAATGCAAAATTAAAACATAAAATAAACAAATGATCAATAATTGCCAATGTTTGTATACAAGCCTTTGGCAAAAGCACGCTGGCTGAATGAACAGAATGGCTGCCAGCTACATGGTCAAAAAACAGCAAGGAGGCATGGCAAACAGAGAACACATGCAAGCCTAAGGCTCAGACACACTGGCTGGATGCACAAAATACCTGCCAGCCACATGGTCACACAACAACAAGGAGCAAGGAGGCATGGCAAACAAAGAACACATGCAAGCCCATGGCAAAGGAACACTAGGAGGATGCACAAAATGGCTACAGGCCAAATGGGCAAACAACAAGGAGCATGGAGGCATGGGGCACAAGGAACACATACAAGCCTATGGCAAAGACACACTGGCTGGGTGCAGAAAATAGCTGCCAGCCACATGGTCAAACAACAGCAAGGAACAAGGAGGCATGACAAACAAAGAACACATGCAGGCCTATAGCAAAGGGACACTGGCTGACTGGAAGCCACATAGCCGAACAACAATAAGAAGGAGCAAGGAGGCATGGGGAACAAGGAACACATGCAAGCTTATGGCAAGGACACAATGGCTGAATGCAAAAAATGGCTGCCAGCCACATGGTCAAACAACAAGAATGAGCAAGGAGGCATAGCACACAAAGAACACATTCAGGCCTATAGCAATGGGACACTGGCTGGATGCACAAAATGGCTGCCAGCCACATAGTCAAACAACAACAACAAGGAGAAAGGAGGCATCGGGATCAAAGAACACATGCACGCCTATGCCAAAGGGACACAGGCTGGATGCATAAAATGGCTGCCAGCCGCATGGTAAAACAACAACAAGGAGCAAGGAGGCATAGCAAACAAAGAAAGCATGCAGGCATGTGGCAAAGACACCCAGGCTAGATGCACAAAATGGTCGCTAGCCACATGGTCAAACAAAAACAACAAGGAGCAAGGAGAACAAAGAACACATTCAAGCCTGTGGTAAAGACAAACTCGCTGGATGCACAAAATGGTTGCCAGCCACATGGTCAAACAACAAGGAGCAAGGAGGCATGGGGAGCAAAGAAGAACCCATGCTAGTCTATGGAAAAGAGAAACTGGTTGGATGCACAAAATGGCCACCAGCCACAGGGTCAAACAACAACTGCGAACAAGGAGATTTGGAGAACAAAGAACACATGTAAGCCTATTGACCTAGACTACACAAAATAGCCTCTGGCCACATGGCATGGAGCACAAAGACAACTGGTGGATGATGACAAACACACAGACATACACACACACACATGTATACATATGTTACCATCCTTGTGGGGACTGCGGTGGAAGGAAAAGGCTGTCTGCTGAAGTCCCGTGGTCAGGTTGTGGCAGGGTGTGGCTGCCTTCCCCCAGGCCCCATTAGGAGTTTCTCGCTGGGTCAGAGGCCAGAAAAGTTGTTCCCGCCTGCTGACACAGTGGGAAACAGCCCACAACTTTGACGCTGGCTCATAATTAAGCCGGCTGCAATGCTGCAGTGCGCAGGGTTAACCAGCACCTGTCGTGCTTTTCGCTGTCTGCAAAGCAGGCAGCGAGAAGCGCGATGGGGCTGGCCCTAGGGGCCCCTGCACTGCCCATGCCAATACACCCTGTCTCCATCAGCCTTCAGGTGACAGTGCTACCATCATATAAAACCTGGCAGAGAGGTGGGTTGTAATCCCCAGGGCAGAGTTGCTAGCAGAACTGCCCTGGAGGATTAGGATCGCCGTCCGTCCAGTGGTGAAAACTGGCAGTGCTGGCAGTCCGACATTTGTAGTGTGGCTGTTAGACTGCCACATTGACGGTGGTCCGACTACCACCAGCGACCTGCCAGGATCGTAATGAGGCCCTATATGTGGATACCTGCCTTGGGGGGACTAACCTTTCCCAATATTTTCAAAATATATCAATAACAGAAAAATGATAGGAAAAAATCATGATACCGGATCATGCTTCAATTGGACGCATAGAACCATGAACAGGTGCTACAATCCTTATGAGGACCTACTACATAATGACCATTGGTGATTGAAAAAAGTCAGAGACACACATCTAAATATTTATTTTATGACTAATATATCATCATATTTTATATATATATATATATATATATATATATATCCTAGAAGTGCACAAAAGATGAATTATGCAGCATAATACAGCATATTTTCTGATAGTACTAATTTAATATTTTGTCTTTTTTATACATGGTAACAATGTCTGGGCAAAGATTTCACCTCATTAGTGTCAATTTCACAACTAAATAAAGAAATAATCAAATGAGCGATGACTAGTTAGCATTTCAGAAAGGTCTTCCACTTAGCGTGAACACATGTCACTTTGGGGCAGATCTACAAGAAAGTGGTGCATCCGTTCTGATGCACCACTTTTCTTGTGCCCCACCTAACAACACCATGGTTGCGCTGTATTTACAATATGGTGCACCATGGACCTTGTTTCCACAAAAGCATCATAATTTATGAAGCTATTGAGGCACATTGCTGGATGATGGCATAAATTATGGTGCTAGTTCAGCAAAGCACTAGGAAGGCCCATAGGTTACTGTGGGCCCGTCACTTTAATGCCTGCCCCGAGCAGGCATTAAAAATGTCACAAAAAATGTTGCAGTGAAATCTTTCACTGCTCCGTTTTTTGCGGCCTTCCTGCGTGGGAACGCCCCCTTGCATACATTATACCTGGTGCAGGGGTTACAAAGGCTACATTGCACTACTTTGTAATTATGGCATGGGGCAACGGCCTCCTTAACACCACATTAGCATAAAAAAATGACGCTAGTGCGGCGCAAGGAGGAGCAAGACCCTTGTTAATCTGACCCTGGGTCTTTAGTAACTTTTGATCCATTTGAGCTAGAAACAGGTTTTTTGGTTAAAATCTGCAGATCATGCAGCAGATCATGGATTATGTGGCAAAAGTGACAAATCCTCAATTATGTGAAAAACCCACAGCCACAGAAACACAAATTCCACATACCCTGGCGATAGAGAAATTAACAGATGGAATCAAGCAATGTGGTCTAGTGGAGCTCAGAGTTGTTAAACGTACATGTTTGTTAAACTAGCTATTTGACCGCATCTCTCCATCCCTATCTGATATATATTGCTGTGATCTGCATAAGAATGTTGTGTAACCATGCTCACAGAGGTGATATGGGATGACTGCATAGGTGTGGAGCATGATGATGCCCACATAAGTGGTATGTGATCCCAATAGCACCATGGTCTCTACAGAGTTAAAGGCTACAGCTGTGGTAGAGGTAAATACAGAGGTAAAATGTGAGGATAATTATAGTTAAGCCCCCACAGCAGTAATGTATGTTATGGGCATGTACAAGTCCTCACATGGTGTATGAAGACAATTAAGTCCCAACAGAGATATTGTTGAATTACAGCACTGTTCACAACCCCACAGGGTTAGCGTGTGGTGATTAGGATGTTCAAGTCCTCCCAGAAATAGTGTGTGTAGATGAATGCTTTCAAGTCCCCAATGAAATAATGTTTAAAGACAATGCCCTTGGCATCATTTGGTTGTTTGGATAACCCAATTTCAGAGCTGTTGAACTACTATTCCTAAACTACCGGGCATATTTGCAAGCCCCTAGCACTACCGGAGAATCACTTTTTGTGGCTCTCCGGTGACCCTGTGCACTGGACCATATATACAAGGCAGCACTAAGCCACTTTTTGTGGTTCAACACCACCTTGTAAATATGGGTCCCTCTGATTCAGTTTTCTGAGGCAGAGGGATGGGCAGCGGGTGTTGCTGTGGGTGATCCGCTGCAATACCCATTGCTTCTGATGCTGCCCCAGATTAACAAGGAATCATAAATCTGAGACAGCGCCAAAAACTAATGCCACCCCACGGGTAGCCTTCGCATGGTGCAACAAGGAGAACTTTTATTTCTCCTTGTTTTTGTTTAGTTATGTGTGTTGCATTGTTGTATAGCTATTTTAGTCATATTTTAGACACGTTATTTTAGCAAACTAGGCCTGCCGTTGTGCACTTTAGCCCAGTTACATTTTATTAATCATCGCTTTATTTTTTGCGCAATAGCCATATTTGTGGTGTTGTTTTATTTCTCTCTCTCTAATTGTTCTTTTGCCTAGGAATGCATTCAGTTCTCATTAGGACATTCATTTCATTTTGGGCTACACTCAGATAGGGTTGCCAGCAAAAGTGGTATGCTGTGTCTCCAAAATTCACAGAAATATACACAATGGGGATCATTTCTTAGAATGTTAACTATTTTATTATTAAATACTCCCTTGTCCCATACACGTTAGAGGGAGATTCCAGCCAGATGACCACGACTGCATGCTGATTGCCTCACTGCAGCTGCTTGCTTACATGGCCGAACCCCTGACCTACATGGGGACGGTGTCTTTCTAGACTATAGGCTTCCTTACTCAGGTATGAGGTATGATGTTTTCCCAGGAAGAAAACTGAAGGGGGGAATTAGCGTTATTATGCTGTGATCGAGCATAGCATGCGTATCTGACTCCTAGTGACAGTATGGTGGGACTGTTTTTGTGTTTCACTCTGCTTGTCACCTTCTTGGTTTTACTATGTTTTATCATCCTAGTTATTACAATACATGCCATTTTATCTAAGATGCAGTTACTTCAATAAAAAAGATTTGATCGACCACAATTCCCTGAAGAGTCTTCCTTGCATGCACCCAGTTGCCACAATCATCCCTGCTCTTGGGTAGAGATGAGGAGCTGCTAGTTAGCAGGAAAACCCAGATTAGGCCGACAGGTGTCACATGCTGTGTAATTGTTCTTAGTACCCCACAGTCTATGCGATTCTGCTACCCAAATCCAGTAGCCTCATTAGCATAATGAGAACCTACGAGACAGCATTCTACAACACACATAGAAAGAGCAAAAGGCCATGAATGATTGTTTATGTGCAGGAAGGTGTTCCCTCCTGCACGTAAACAGTCATTCAATAATGACGATTTGCTACTTTTATGTGTGGTGCATTCTGCAGCACACACAAAATTGTCAAATTGTCATTGCAGATTGTTTATATGCAGGAATGGACACCTGCACATAAATAATCATTCCTTTTGAAGAAGACACCCTTGCACTATGGTGCAAGGGTGCCCACATTGGTGCTAGGCAGGTACATTTAAAGCCAGAGCTATGGGAAAACACAGGGGTGTGCCATATTTTTGTAAATATGGCGCATCCCTGCATTTCAGATTTGACACAGCATGGCACTGCTAATTTTGGTGCCGCACCATGCCAGCTCTAAGTAAAAATGTCCCTAAGTATCTTGTTCACATTTAAAAATGCATAGGTTTCCTGTAGACCCATATGTCATTCATTAGGAATTACCATATACCTCATAAATTGCTCTTATGGTTGATGTTCAATAAAACATCCCTGTAAGCTGCAACTCAGTTGTTGATTGTTTTTTTTGGAAAACTAACAAACACTATGGCGGTCATTCTGACCGCGGCGGGCGGCGGTTGCCGCCCGGTATGCGGTCACCGCCGAATGACCGCCCGCGGTCAAAAGACCGCAGCGGCCATTCCAACTTTCCCGCTGGGCCGGCGGGCGCCCTCCAAAAGAGCGCCCGCCGGCCCAGCGGGAAAGCCCCTGCAACAATGAAGCCGGCTCCGAATGGAGCCGGCGGAGTTGCAGGGATGCGACGGGTGCAGTGGCACCCGTCGCGATTTTCACTGTCTGCTAAGCAGACAGTGAAAATCTTTGTGGGGCCCTGTTAGGGGGCCCCACGACACCCGTTCCCGCCAGCCTGGTTCTGGCGGTGAAAACCGCCAGAAACAGGCTGGCGGAAGGGGGTCGGAATCCCCATGGCGGCGCTGCAAGCAGCGCCTCCATGGAGGATTCCCTGGGCCAGGGGAAAACCGGCAGGAAACCGCCGGTTCCCCTTTTCTGACCGCGGCTTTACCGCCGCGGTCAGAATAGCCCAGGAAGCACCGCCAGCCTGTTGGTGGTGCTTCCGCTGCCCTCCGCCCTGGCGGTCAGAGACCGCCAGGGTTGGAATGAGGGCCTATATGCCTGTAACCAGAATGGCCCAACAGAAGTAACTGTAAATTATTGGTGTAATTCTGCAATCCTTGGTGAATATTATAACTCCTTTCAAGATCTCCTTAGTCTCCTATGCAGATGGCACCCAGCTCGTTTTCTCCCTCACCTCTGACCCCTCATCTTCTAACTACGGATTGCTTCTGGAACGAGTTGGTGAGTGGATGAATAAATCCTGGCTCAAGTTTAATGGAGATAAGACAGAACTAATGATCCTTGGGAGCCTTTCTTTTTGTCAACGAGCCCTGGGGTGGCCAGCCTGTCTTGGGCCCAAGCATGCTCCCAAGACAATTATAAAAAGTTTGGGCATATGGCTAGATCACAAAGATCCTGCCAGCCCTTTTCTTCTTGCTCCTCTACCAGGAGCACGAACGCTGGCGGCGAAGACCACAGTGAGTACTGCACCTACGACAGAGGGGAGGGGGGAGGGAAAAACAGTGACACATGCACGCAACACGCAACACCCCCACCCCCACCCTCACCCACGACAACACACACACTAATACAGCATGATACATTACAGTTACACCCCCCAATCCCCCCGGGAATAATGCAAGGACAAAAGGAAATGTAACCATTGTAATATATTAAAATCCAGTATGCAAAAATATATCTATACACTATAAACAAAATATACACTAAGAATAGTAGTCCAGGTAGTGCTCCATTGAAGTCCGTGGAACACTGGGCCCACATGGTATGGGCGAGGCCCACACTCAATCCCCGAAATGACGAAGAGAACACTGCAGGGGCATCAGATAGCAATAAAACAGGCACCTCATGGGGAAGGGAAAGGGGGGGCACCTCAGCCGGTTGAGTGCACAATGCCAAATCCACGAGGGGGCCACATGCCCACTGTTCCATCCTGGGGAGTGCAAAGCCACAGTCTCTCAAGTCTCTACAGTGGGTGGTTTGCCCACTGTGCAATCCTGGGGAGTGCAAAGCCACAGTCTCCAAAGTCTCTACAGTGGGTGGGTTGCCCACTGTTCCTTCCTGGGGAGTGCAAAGCCACAGTCTCTCAAGTCTCTACAGTGGGTGGGTTGCCCACTGTTCCATCCTGGGGAGTGCAAAGCCACAGTCTCTCAAGTGGATAACAGTCTCCACTGGTTCTGGAGGGGGCATTGAGCCCAGAGTGCTTCATCCTGCCAAGGACAGAGGTAGTGGATGGGATACTCCACTGGTTCTGGAGGTGGGCATTGTGCCCAGAGTGCTTCATCCTTCCAAGGACAGAGGTAGTGGATGTGATACTCCACTGGCTCTGGAGGGGGCTTTGTACCCAGAGTGCTTCATGCTGCTCGTGACAGACTCAGTAGCGTCAGTGCCCTTGGCGCTCATGGGCCAGCAGTGCTTGTTGCGGCGGTGTCATTGGCAGCGGTGCTTGTTGCGGCGGTGCTTGTGGCAGCGGTGCCCTGTTCAGCGGTGCTTGTGGAGGCGGTGCCCTGTTCAGCAGTGCTTGTGGCGGAGGGGTCCTTTGCAGTGACTCAGCTGCTGGTGGTCCTGTCTGGTCCAGCGGGGCTGGTGCTAGCGGTCTTTCATGGCCCAGCGGGGCTGGTGCTGGCGGTCCTTCATGGCCCAGCGGGGCTGGTGCTGGTGGTCCTGTCTGGCCCAGCAGGGCTGGTGCTGGCGGTCCTTCATGGCCCAGCGGGGCTGGTGCTGGCCGTCCTTCATGGCCCAGTGGGGCTGGTGCTGGTGGTCCTGTCCTGGGCAGCAGGGCTGGTGCTGGCGGTGGCCTCCAGGGCAGCAGGGCTGGTGCTGGCCTCCTGGGCAGCGGGGATTATGGCAGTGGCCTCCTGGGCAGCGGGGATGATTTCGGTCGCCTCCTGGGCAGCGGGGCTGGTGCTGCCGGTGGCCTCCTGGGCAGCTGGGCGGGTGGCGGTGGCCTCCTGGGCAGCAGGGATGATGGCGGTCTTCTCCGCCATGCTGCTCTTCCCAGACTTGCTGACTTTCTTGTGGGCCTTCCCCACCTTGGAAGGTGTCGCAGCTGACTCCACACTCCCACCTGTACCCCTGGGAGCGGCTTTGGTGGCTGGAGTCTTCCCCCTCTCCCGCCAGGCACTGGCCAACTGTTGATGCTTGACAGGTGGGGGACTGTCTGTGCTGCGGGTCCATGCCACACTGGCAGCCCTTGTGGCCGGTGCACTCCAGATTCCGGTAACTACAGGCACCACTGGTCCCGGCGATGTTGTGGCTGAGGTGCTAGGTTGGGACCTGGAGAGTCGGGCACTAGGAGATGGACGGGGTGGGGGAGGTGAGGGAAAGAGGTCAAGGATGGGCAGGAAAAGTGTCTTGGGAACACTGGGACGGGTAGCTGGAGGGGGTTTGGGAGTGGAGGAAGAGGTTGTGGTTGTGGGAGGTGTTTGTTTGGTGACTTTGGGTGAAGGTGCATGTGCTGAAGGCTGTCGTGAGGTGGATGGCTGTTGGGTGGGTGTGTGCCTGCGTTTGTGTATCTTGGGAGGGGGCGTCCCAGACACACTGGGAGAGGACACAGGGGACGTGTGAATGGTAGTGGGGGTGGTGACTGCATGTGAGCGGGGTGTGCTAGTGTGTGTGCTGGTGATGGAAGTAGTGGCTGTAGATGTAGTGCATGCAGGTGTGAGTGGAGACGAGACTTGGCGGGAGGAGGGAGACGAGGAGGAGGGGGACACAGTGGAGGCAGTGGATGTTGGTGTGTCTGCATGTGTGTGATACTTGCGTGAGTGCCTGTGGGATATGTGCTGCTTATGTTTGCCTGAGCTTCCCTTGTGTGTTGAGGTGTGTGCATGCTGGTCTGAAGGTGTGCTTGGGATAGGCTGAGGTAGAGGGGATTGAGTCTGGGTGGAGGAAGTTGGAGGGGGGCGGCTAGACACAGGGACAACGGCTGCCATCAGTGCTGAGGCCAGAGTCCGAAAAGCTCACTGAAGGGCCGTCTGACCAGAATGAATGCCCTCCAGGAATGCATTTGTTTGTTGCAACTGCCTTTCTACACCCTGGATGGCATTCAAAATGGTAGACTGCCCAACAGTGAGGGACCTGAGGAGGTCAATGGCCTCCTCACTGAGGGCAGCAGGGGTGACTGGGGCAGGGCCTGAGGTGCCTGGGCGAAGGTGATGCCCACCCTCCTGGGTGAGCGGGCACGGGGCAAAGGCTGAGGGGCTGCTGTGAGGGCGGTGCTGGTAGGGGGGGTGGCGGCTGTACCTGTAGATGCGGGGGCACAGATGTTGCCACCACCACAAGGGAGCTCCCATCAGAGGACGAGTCCATGTCACTGGTGTCAGCTCCTGTCCCCACCATGGAGCTCCCCACGCCCTCCATCCCACTGGTGAACTCCGAGTCCGTTGTCTCGCCCTCCAGGGCCATGTGGGATGCAGCTCCCTCCTGCTCCGGTGCCACTGCTCCTCTGCCTGATGAGGCTAGTGCACTACGCCGCGCACTTGGGCTCCACAGTTCAATCCCTGGGACATGGCCTACAAGGCTATGGCCGACATCTGCACACATGGATGACACAGGAGCCTGACTAGGTGAACTTGGCACTGTACCAGGGGTGGGGTGGGGTGCCACAGGGTCTGCCAGAACAAGGGGACCTAACTAGCACACTCGCCCTGGCCTAGGGGAACCCACAGCACCCCCGACACCTCCCCTGCGCGCAAAATCAGCAGAATAAGAGTGTACTCACCCCCTTGTGGCTACTATGATGCCCTCAAGCGTCCATCCAACTCCGGGTACGCCACCGCCAGGATCCTGAACATCAGGGGGGTCATGGTGCGATTGGCATACCTCCCACGTTGGGATGCCATCCCCAGCTGGGCCTCCGCCGTCTTCTTGCTCCAGCGGCAAATGTTCTCCCATCTCTTACGGCAGTGGGTGCTCAGTCTGTGGTGGACCCCCAGGGTCCGGACTTCCTTGGCGATGGCACGCCAAATATCCTTTTTCTGGTGGGCGCTGACCTACATGAATTGTACAGGCGGGAAAAGAAAAGTTATTACCAACTGCACCATCACAGTCATTGGCCCCCATCCCTACCCTTGCCATGTGGCACATGCACTCACAGTCGTTTCATGTATGCCTCAATTTCCCCCCCCCATCTTTCATCCACCTCACTCCACAGAGGCATAGACCATACAGCATGCTCCCAGTGTACTTACCTGTTTGTCTGGAGGACCGTAGAGTAGCGTGTACTGGGGGAGGACCCCATCCACGAGTTTCTCCAACTCCTCCGATGTGAAGGCAGGGGCCCTTTCCCTAGACGCACGAGCCATTGTCTCTTCCAGACCGAGGTCACAGCAGCACTTGCAGTGTTGGTCCTCTCCTGTCGAAGATCAGGTATCAAGTGATTGAACAGATAGAAAATGGCGGTTACGTCCGCGGCGGTGCGTACCGTCACCGCCGGCGTACATCGTCATTGGCTCCTGGGACCCATAGGGTCCAATGTTAACCAATGCAGAATTGCGCCGCGGTCTTCGACCGCCTACCGCAACGGTGTACAACGCCAACGCAGTTACATTACATCCCATTGTCCCACTTTACAGGTCAGGCAGCCGCCATTTCAGGGGCCCACATAGCTTAATTTTTAACTGCGTCACCCATACCTAGGCCTTGCCTCAACACTCATACAGGCCAAATTTTGGATTATGATTCGTGTTCTGTGTAAGCTGTGGGTACGTACCTCTGAGTTGGTTGACTCTGTGCTCGCTGTTGTCCTACATAGGCACCGTCCGCTGGGACATGTGAGGAGATGGCGGCATCCTCCGGTGTACAGACCGCTGGTGAACCTGTCGACAATGGAGGAAAGACATGTGATCATCACCTACAGGCTTGATCGTGCCACAATCCTGGAACTGTGTGCCCAGTTGGAGCCAGACCTGATGTCAGCTATCCGCCATCCCACAGGAATCCCCCCTCAAGTGCAGGTGCTGTCAGTACTCCATTTCCTTGCAAGTGGGTCATTTCAAACAACAGTGGCCATAGCATCAGAGATGTCCCAGCCTATGTTTTCCAACGTGTTGTCCAGAATGTTGTCTGCCCTGCTGAAACACATGCGGAGCTACATCGTTTTACCTCAGGTGGAGGATTTGCCTACAGTAAAAGGTGACTTCTATGCCCTGGGACATATCCCCAACATCATAGGTGCCATTGATGGGCCACATGTGGCTTTGGTACCCCCCCCGCAGGAGTGAACAGGTGTATAGAAACCGGAAGAGTTATCATTCCATGAATGTGCAGATGGTGTGTTTGGCAGACCAGTACATCTCCCATGTGAATGCCAAATTCCCTGGCTCAGTGCATGACGCCTTTATCCTGCGGAATAGCAGCATCCCTTATGTGATGGGTCAACTCCAGAGGCACCGTGCGTGGCTATTAGGTGAGCACCTGAAAGCAAGTCAGTGGGAATGGTTGTCTGGGTCTGGTGATATCCCTACAGGTTAGTTTGTATCTAACAGTTGTCCCTCGCCATTTGCAGGTGACTCTGGTTACCCCAACCTGTCATGGCCCCAGTGAGGAATCCCAGGACAAGGGCAGAGGAACGCTTCAATGAGGCCCATGGGCGAACTCGGAGGATAATATAGCGGACCTTCGGCCTCCTGAAGGCCAGGTTCAGGTGCCTCCATATGACAGGTGGATCCCTATTCTACTCACCAAAGAAGGTGTGCCAGATCATCGTGGCCTGCTGTATGCTTCACAACTTAGCTTTGCGACAACAGGTGCCTTTTCTGCAGTTGGATGGTCCAGATGGCGGTGTTGTTGCAGCTGTGGAGCCTGTGGACAGTGAAGATGAGGAAGCAGAAGAAGAGGACATCGACAACAGGACCTCTGTGATCCTGCAATACTTCCAGTGAGACACAGGTAAGAATACAAACCTGCCTACTACATGTACTTTAACACTAACTACCTCCCTACTGTCTGCCGTTTTCACCCAGTGTATGGTCACTGAGTTGTCACTTTCCCTTTCACAGATGTGGGTCCCACTGTGTGACATCTGCTGTGTTTCTTCATGGACTATAGGTGTGTGACATAGGTATGTTGACATTAAATTAAAGAGCATTTTGACACTGTAATTGCTAATACACTATTTTGAAATCACAGACTAACTCCAGATTGTTTTGTGCTTCAAGGGTGTTTATTTAAGTGCTCAATATTGGAGGGGGTTGTAAAATGGTGAGGGGTGATGGTGGAGGAATGTCCATCGCAGAGTCCAGTCTATTAGTCTCACAGGTGCAGTGCCCAAATGAGCATAGGAAATGGAGCTGGGGCAGTTTGAGGATGGGCAGGGTGACAAAGTGGGACATAAGGATGACATTCAGGGTGGTCTCATTTCTTGGCGGGGGTCTTGGCATCGTTCTCTGTCTTTGTCCTGGATCTCAGGGACCGTTTGCGGGATGGTTCTCCCTCTGCAGGGGGTGGGGTGCTGGTGTGGTGGTCCTGTGGCGGGGCGTCCTGTCCACTAGCGCCGGCGGAGGTGGTGGGCAGTTCATCGTCCAGGCTAGTGTCAGGAGCCCCTTGTTGTGCCACATGTGATAGCATGCAGGTAGGGTGGGGGATGTAATAGTTAAGATTTGACTTACCAGAGTCCATTCGTCCATCTACTCCTGCGAGGCCCTCAGGATGCAGAATCACCAACACTTGCTCCTCCCATGTTGTTAGTTGTGGGGGAGGAGGTGGGGGTCCGCTGCCAGTCCGCTGAACCGCAAGGTGGTGTCTTGAGACCACGGAACGCACCTTCCCCCGTGGGTCGTTCCACCTCTTCCTGATGTCATCCCTATTTCTTGGGTGCTGTCCCACTGCGTTGACCCTATCCACTATTCTTTGCCATAGCTCCATCTTCCTAGCTATGGATGTGTGCTGCACCTGTGATCCGAATAGCTGTGGCTCTACCCGGACGATTTCCTCCACCATGACCCTGAGCTCCTCCTCAGAGAACCTGGGGTGTCTTTGCCGTGCCATGGGGTGGTGTGGGTGATGTGTGGGGTGGTGTGTGTAGTGATAAGTGGGGTGATATTTAGTGGTGTGTTGTGTGAGGTGCGTGAAAGTTCTGTGGGTGATGGTATTGTGTGCCTGTGGATGCTTGGTAGTTGTTTGTGGTGTCTCTCTCTGGCCTTCTCTCGGTGATTCTGGTCGTCGGGGTTTGTAGGTGATGTGGGTGGGTGTTTTATATTGTAGTGGGTGTGTGTGAGTAGTGTTTGTATGTGTATCAGGTGTGTGTATTTTGAATTGTCCAATGTTGTTGTGTTTTGTAAATGTGTGTGTATTTTGAGCGTGGCGGTGTGTACCGCCAGTGGAATACCGCTGTTGAAAGACCACTGTGTGGATTCGTGGGTCCTGATAGTGTGGGCCTATTTCTGTTGGCGTGACGGTGAAGGTTTTGTTTTCGCCAGTTTATCACTGACCTTTGGTGTGGCGGACTTGTGTGGGTGTCTGAATTTTGGCAGATTCCGAGCTGTGGGTAAAAAAAGCTGTGTGGATTTCCGCAGCTGCCGCGGTGTGTTGGCAGTCTTCTGCACGGCGGTAAGCGGCTTTTACCGCCAATGTTGTAATGAGGGCCTTATTCTTTAAAAATTCATATCTCTGGTTCCCCTTAACCGATTTCAATCGTTTTGGTGTCATTATAACTTGGTGTTGGATTTTCATTTTGTTTTGAGTTTTACTCATTTACTGTTTAGTGATTTGTAAATGCTTTATACACCTGTCTCCTAAGTTAAGCCTAACTGCTTGTTGCCAAGCTACCAAGGGTTGAACTCGGATTAATTTATTGAGACCTAACTGGACCTATGTGGAGGTCAGTGGCTTATTGACAAGTATAGGTACTTACCTGCCCTTACCAATAACCCATTTTCATACAGGGGTGTTTTTAGAATTGCTAGCCACACCAATGGGTGGGCTCAGACAGATCTAAGCTCTAAAAATCAGTTTCAGCCATGTTGGATTTTTGAAGAATGTTGCTCCCTGGGACTGATTTTTGCCACACTTCACAGGAAGTGGTCATCCAAGGGGGAAGTGACCTGCCTGCAACTGGACAGTCGCCCCCCCTGCTTTTCACCCCAGGAGCAAGGATAAATATGGCAGAGCTGCACCTACACCTCAGATCCCTACAAGGAACAACAACAGATGAAGGAGGACTTTCGTGCTGGACCCTGCACTCTGAAGAACTGCACCAGCTGCACACTTTGGCTTCACCACTGAAAGGACTCTGCCTGTCTTCCACTTGTTCAAGAAGGGACTCTCTGCTTGCTACAGGTGAAAAATAGCTACTAGAGTCCCCTGCATCAAAACCTGAAGGAACTGATCAGCTGATCAGTGGCTAGTAGTCATTTTTGGATTTGAACCAGGAGCATTCTGGGAGTTGCAGTCCTAACCCTCAAGGAACAACTCAGAGCTTCTAGCTTCGGGTGAGCTTTGGACTCCTAAAGGACCTTCAAAGACCTTCTGGAAGAAGGTCCAGAAGTTTGGATAAGTTTGGAGAACATTTTTGAAAAAAGCTTCATAAAAAGACCGACAAACTGTCGAGAGTCAAGCCGGCTTACGTCAACCGCAACCCAGCCTGACTTGCAGGTTTGTCCCGCTTAAAAGCTCTGTAGTCCCAGACTTCAAGGATTTCACTGGGGGCTCCTTGAAAGGCAATCCAACGATATCAACTTGAAAATGGCTTGCTGTGGAGGTTCGCCCAACGTTGGTGAGAAAAAGCTCCAGAAAAGTAACTAAGCCCAAAGGTAAAAAGTTGACCGGGCCTTCCCTCGCAGCGTATCCGAGGAGGGCTCCAGGGATGTTGGATCAAGATTCAGATTTGGCCCAGATGAAGATTTTCGTCCTGAAAAATTGTCTAAGTCTCAATGTAGATTTCTTCAACCAGGTCTCCTGCAATGCGTAAATCTTCAAGAAAAAGAGTACATCTGAAGGTAAACTCTTAACCAAGGCCTCCCGCTTGCTGTGGCCGAGCAGGGCTCCATCGCAGTCGGCCTTAAACTTTTACTTTGCCCCGGTCGAGGTGCGACCAGATGACCAGATTTTCGCTTTTAGTTTCTATGCAATAGAAAACACACATTCTTTAAAAATGTATATCTCCGGTTCCCCTTATCTGATGTTATTTGTTTGAGTGTCAAAATAAATATAAAAATATATATATATTTTTTAATTGACTTTTGATTTGTAAACTGTTTCCTGTGTTTTATCTTATTACTGTTTTCTGATACTTGAATGCTTTACACACTTTGGTGGTCATTATGAACCTGGAGGTCTTCTGATTGCCAGGTTAAAGAAGGCGGTTTTGAAGACCGCCACATTATGATCTCTGACCCGGCGGTCCACAGAAGACTGCAGGCAGTCTTAGGAGCCGCCTTTCCACCAGGGTTTCTTCGGCGGTAGCACCGGCACGAAAACACTGGCAGAAAGGCTACCAGTGACAGGGAATTTCTTCCTTGTCACTGGTAGATGACTCCCCCCCACCTAGCAACCACAAAACCCCTCCCCGTCCAAGTACAGTACCCCTCTCCCCCCACCCTCCACCCCCTCCAACTACAGCACTCCCCCACCCCGGTCAGTGGTGTCCTTCTGGCAGGGCCGGTGCTGGAATCGCCCATGCGCTCCCACCGGCCAGCACGACTAATGCTGGATTTCCACCAAAAGTGTGGCAGAAATCCAGCAGTACCCATAATATGGTGGGAGGAAGACCACCAGTATTGGCGGTCTTCTGGCTCCCGCAGCTTTGGCGGTCTTCAAGGAATGTGGTTAGGGCAGGGGTCAGATGGTGAGCCGAAGTGGGTCATGATTTCGATGGTGTTGTTGACGTGGGTCCAGGAATGCAGGGGGCTGGTGGGTGGTGAGTCTGTGGTGTTGGTGGTTGATGGGGGGGGGGGTCTTGGGATGTCTGCGATCTTGCGGTAGAAGAAGGTAGCTAGGGAGTCGCAGAAGTCTTGTGATGGTGGGATGTCGTTGACGTTGGAGTCCGGGTTGGAGAGCTTCTTCACGATGTTGAAGAGTTCCTTGTAGCTGTGTGCGTTGTTGTCGATGCGTTTTTGAAGGCGGTTCGCTTGGCAGTTCGGATGAGTTGGTGGTGTCTGCGGTTAGCATTCTTGAAGGCTGTGTGGTTGTCCAGTGTCCGATCTTGGCGCCACCTCTTTTCGAGTCTTCGGCATGTGTGCTTGGATTCTTGGAGGTCGGCAGTGAACCAGACGGACTTTCTGTTGGTGCGTCTGTTAGAAGGTTTCTTGATCGGGGCGAGAGTGTTGGCACAGTTGTCAATCCATTGCCTGAGGTTGTGGGCTGCTGTGTCTGTGTCTGTGGTGTCGATAAGTGGGTTCCGGGAGAGGGTAGTGATCAGTTGGTCTTCGGTGACCTTGTTTCATCTGCAGTGGGGAATCCATTGCGGGTGACGGTGGGTTTCTTGAAGAAGAAGTGGATGCAGCGGTGGTCGGTCCAGTGGAGTTCGGAGGTGTGGCTGAAGGAGACGTGCTTGATGGCAGAGAAAATGGGGTCGAGAGTGTGTCCTGCGGAGTGGGTGGGTATCGTGACGAGCTGCTTGAAGCCGAGGTTGTCGAGCAGGGTGGTAGAGTTGTTGTTGCTGGTGTTCTCGAGGTAGAAGTTCAAGTCCCCGAGAAGTATGTAGTCTGTGGATGCGAGACCATGCGTGCTGATGATGTTGGTGATGGAGTCACTGAACTGCTGTTGGGGGCCGGGGGAGGTCTGTAAACAAGAGTCCCTCTGAGGGTAGTGTTTGGGTTGGTGTGGATCTGGAAGTGCAGATGTTCAGCAGTGCTAAGGGTGTCTTTGGTGCTAGTCGTGATTCTGAGGGCATTCTTGTGGACGATGGCGATGCCTCCTCCTGGTCTGTTGGTGCGGTCCCTGCGGGTGATCTTGTAGCTGTCTGGGATGGCTATAGCGCTGTCGGGTGCTGAGGAGAGGTTCATCCAGGTCTTGGTCAGGAAGGTGATGTCTGGGGAGGCTGAGTCGAGTAGATTCCAAAGTCCGACTGCGTGTTTGTGGACAGAGCGGGTGTTGAATAGGATGCATCCGAGATGGTTGCGTCCTGCCTTGGAGGGTGGGTCGTTGGTGTGGAGGCTGGTGAAGGTGCAGTTCCGGCAGGTGAAGGGTCCACTGGTGAGTTGCGGGGCAGCTTGATGGCAGGTGGATGAGCAGCCAATGTTGAGTGCGTGGAGGGTGGTGGTGTCGTATCGGAGTCGGGTGTAGCGGCGGTGGAGGGCCAAGAACCAGGGGTTCTGGCTCTGGGCTTGGTCCAGGCATGGATGGGCGCAGACGGGCTTCCCTTAGGCACGGCCACACAGCGGCCGCCATTAAGTAGGGGGGGGAGGAGAGGACACCTGGGAAGCGGGGGTGAAAAATGACAAGAAATAAGGGGACAGGCCGCGGGGGCAGCAGTGGTGGGAGTGCAGCGCGAAAGAGAGGAGGGGGCAGAGCCACAGGGCAGCAGCCGCGGGAAGAAAGAGAGAGGGGAGAGAGAGAGCAGAGTGGAGGGAAAAGCAAAGAAAGAGTGTAAAGCAAAAGGCAAAAGGAGCACTGTGGAGAGCGAATGGCAAAGGGGGCACAAAGGGAGCAGACACGGAAAATAAAGCTCACAGTCAGCAAAGCAGATAAAAGGAGGAGAGAGGCAGAGGGCTGCCTAGTACGAAAGCAGAGCTCTCCCACTAGACACCAGGGATGAGGTGCAGGCAGAAGCCTGCGGGTGGAGGAGGGCCTTGAACTCCTGAAAGGGGTCAGGAGTTCAGAGGAATGAGGGTTCTACTTACAGGTGGAACTACGGGAGGCAGAGCAGTTCACTGACCAGGTCAGTGGCTCAGCCTTAAAGAGACCTGTCAGGATCCATCTAAGTTTTGAAGTAGACTGTGCAAGACCGGCACTGGTGGCTGCTTGACCAAAAGTCAACATGCATCAGTCCCCTCTTACTGGAGTTGTGAGCAATTTGCTTGGTGCTGAAGAAGTTTTCTCCGACCATCAAAGAGGAACAGATCCACACAATCCACATGATCACCATGTGGTACTGCAACAAACAGAAGGGTGTTGATTGAGGTCCTTTGTCATGGGGTTCTATGTCTCCAAAAATGGCTGAATGGTCAAGACACTTCCCTGACATCGCCCTGATAGCCCAAATACAGGATCTTTAAACACCAGGACGGACAAACTCAGCTGACAGTGCTCAAAATATCATGAATGGCAGTTGGTCTCGGACGTGACATAGCATCTTAACAGTGGTGACCACTGGCTTGATCTATTTGCCACTGTAGAGAACGTGCAGGTTCAAAACTTTAACATGTTGGATTTCTCAAGGTGTTTCTTTCTTAGAGACACCATTTGTCTGAACTGTGGTGCTGGACTCCTGTATGACTTTTTGTTCTTAACCTTACTGCCTACAGTACTGCAAAAAATCATGATACACCCAGCACAAGTTATCCTAGTGGCCATGAGAATTTGTTCTCTGAACTGGCTACTCCTTTGGCAGGACCTCCTGTTGCAGGGCCGTGTCCTGCACCCAAGCCTGCACACCTAACACCTACATGTGTGGAGACTCTCGGAAGGTTGTACTGTGACAGGTGGGGGTATTCAATCTTCCCCTAAAAATGGTTGGTGTCATCTGGCAAGCCAAATGTCCTTCTGCCAAAACTGCTGATGCAGAACGCTTTGGGAAGTTTCTGGTTTGGTGTTCCTCCTGTTACATCTTGCCCTTGAGTGCAAAGTTGTCATATATTCCCTTGTTTTGTCTCTAACTGACTCAGAAAGGCCTTGCAGTGACAACATTTAAAGGATACACTTCTGCCCTTTCGGCTTTTTTAGGTTTGCCATGTAAGTCCCCCCTTCCAAGTTAACGATCTGCACACTGGTATTCTGTTTTATATTGGATCCAGGCATCAGACAGAAACTAATGTCAACATGGAGTTGGCACAGATATAGTGGACCCAAAGTCACATCCGGGGTGGGATGGATCTGTGGGTGCAGCTGCATAACATCATCTGCTGATAAGCAAGGAAATTGCTTTCAAAGTTTCTAGGTCTAATCTGGCACCTGGGGAAATTAACAAGGTGAGGAATATGTGGTTAGATATTGTTTCTACCAGAAAAGGCATTGCCCAAGTTAAGTAACTTGCTCATCGAAGATTTTTCTTGCAACTTAGTGTATTCTCATCAAGGCATTCGGACAAGCAGTCCAGTCAGTGAGTCTCTTTTGTCATCTGAGCTCCTCAGGCTACCACTCATTTTCTTGAGTATGTCTTTCACGTCCTTTTCTTTGCGTCATTGCTAATAGCTGTCTTCTTGTGGCTGCTGTCTCTGTCCGAAGCCTATCCTGCTCTCCTAACTTAGATTGGGAGTTTTACTGGCTTGTGGTCCGTCTTCCTCAAGTTATGTAATATGCTATTAATTTATGTTGGTTACTTGTTGCTATGTTTCCTTGTATGCCAACCATGGCATCAATATTGCCAGTGTTGCATTGTGTCTACAGCTCCATCATTTTACTCTCTGTCAGCAATGATGCAGCATTTATATTTCTGTTATGCTGCACTCATGATGGATTGACTGTTTCAGTCTTTATGTGGTGGATTCTCGAATTCATATTCACTCTCTCTGTCTCTCTGTATTTGCCCTTGGCCCCAGATTACCATTAGTGGATGTGCTTCGATGCAGCACATCCACCAGAGACTTTAGCTTAGTCACTCCTCTGAATGGAAACCCACCTCGGAATCTCCTTGCTTTCCTGCACCACCCCCATTGTGCACCTAGTCCTGTCAGTTTCTTACTGCAGTCATATCTTCTTTTGTGGTGCATCTTATGACAGGACCAGCTCCTCCATCATGTTCAGTGGTGGCCAGTTGTTCTTTTTATGTCACTAATAGCCACAGTGATGTCCTTTGTCACTTTTGTTTTCTTCTCTGTACCAAACAGTGCAGTGCTTTGATTTGTGGTTTCTGACTTATTATTGCAGAATTTAAGGCATATTTTGTCAGATTGTTCAAGGTGGCTTTGAGAGCCACCACCATGCTTGCCTTTTAAGTATGTAATCTGCCAGCCCACTTTGAAATATATTTCATTTGTGAAGGTGGCCAGGGATCTTTGGTTTTCTGACAAGGTGCCATCTGGGAATTGGATGGACATCTCCTTGGAAGACACATTCATTTTGCATACATAGTCACAGGTATAGGTTTTTCAATAGAGCAAGACCAAACAATCAAGGTTTTAGATCAGTTGGCTACTTCCAGGGAGGTGTTTTCTTTAACAGGAACCCCATAAATCAGTCGAAACTTTAGGTTCATAGTGTTGCACTTATAGCCTTTGTCGTTACCCAATTGCTGGTTTCTCCATCTAAAATTATGTTTATCCCATGCATACCCAGCTTTGTTGCTACAGTCCTCTACTGATGAGCCATAATACATAACATTTGGAACAGACCCAGTTAAAAGGATTAAGGCCCTTAAAGTTGTGTTGCCTACTCATGTAGCCTCTTCCACAGGGTATGTTTCTGTAAAGAGTTTTACTGATGGGACAGAAGGTATGTCTTCTAGAAGGGGGGTACCCTTACTTCATGAAGATAAGGAAGTGATTTCTAGGCACTGGTAGTCACCTGGCCTCATTTTCTCACATCTCTGAGGCTGCAAGTGGTCTGGTCTACCACCCTATAGTAGTAAAGTTCCATAAGTTTTCATGAAAAAGTCCAATAGACTGGAATGGTGCTAAATACATGTAGAGTGTGCAAAGCTGTGAATTGAAGACCTTTAACTATAACAAACTATAACAAACTGTTGTATTCATGTGTTCCGATGGAGGCAACCTGACCCAATATAGTTCAAACTCTTACAGGGCCAATCTTTAACATAGTTTTGACAATTAAATGGCTTTCTGCTTGGCTTGTCAATTGCTAATAACTCTTCTGAAGTTGTGGGTCTCTTCTGGACAACCTAGGATTTCCTAACATCAGTGTTCAGTTGGCTACAGGAATAGATGTACAGCACACTGGCACAGACCAGACAGAGTTCTCCCAGTCTAGATTAGGAATTATCATACCACAGGCTACTCATCAGGATTCCCAAGATTTATGTGGAAGTGAAACAAAGATCTTCTATTACTTCTCACCAAGGTTAATCCTTAGTATCAGAAGAGAAAATTGACACCAACAACTGACCCTATGGCATGAAATGAGCAGAGCAAGAAATAGAGGTCTTTCATTTGTATAATTAGTCAGCAGCCGGCGTACAAAGAAAAACAATATTACAGACACTCCATTAGGAAACAAGGATGGTGGAGATAGAGGTCTTTGATTGCTCATCAATGCATGCTGTATTAATAGAAAATACAGACATGTACTTCATTAAACAGACTTGCATATAAACTTTAGTGCATAGCATGTCTCTTTAATTAAACACTCAGTAAAACATGCAAACATAGTAGAGTATATGGCAACTGCCTAATTAAAAAATGGTGATGGCAACAGGGAACATACAGCACAAGCACTCGAGGGTATGGCAGGAACTATCACTTGCACACAGCATCTTATTATTTACAAACCATGTAAAAATACCTACTCTTTGTAATTTCCATCAGCACTACACGCAGTGACTTTGGAACGGAAGCCTACTTTGGACATAAGCTTCATGCTAACCACTATCTCATAATAGCTGTAGAAGCACAAACAATAACGCACCAATAGCAACATCTATTTGAAGAAAGCATCTGGCTTTCAGAAGCATATCTCTGGCTTACAACAATATAACCTTATATGTTATGGGCAGGATCTTATTCCACTAACTCCACGTAAGGTATGTCAAACTGATTCTCATTTTCTGCATTCTCCTTTCCTTAATAGTATGCTGTGCTCTAGCTACAATCTGGAATGCTATCATTTGAGAGAATCTGGTCAATTGGCTCTGGTATATTCTGGGTCAGAACTGCTGGGTTATGGGTTTCTGTAATTTGCCATTAAACAATGACTTTTGCCATATTGCCTCCCTCCTGGCTACAAACATCACTGGGATAACCCCACATTCGTATGTTGAGGACAGTATGTTGTATGATTTCTCCCCTTGTCTGTTCTTTTAATGGTAATTTTGCGATTCTGCACAGAGGTATCAGCATGGGAGATTGCAGTGATGTATAATGTCTGTAGGAGGCTGGCCTGGTTTGTACTGGGTACCCTGGATACTTACACCTTATACCAGGTCCAGTTATCCCTTATTAGTGAAATATAGTAGTGTTCTAGCAGCTTAGGCTGATAGAGGTAGCTGTAGCAGAGCAGCTTAGGCTGAACTAGGGGACATGCAAAGCTCCTGCAATACCACTATAGTTACACAGTACTTATACACAGTAAAAGACAATACCCAGTGTTACCAAAAATGAAGGCACTTTATTTTAGTGACACAAGGCTAAAAATATCTGAGATGCAATACTCCTTCTGTAGGTAAGTATTATACACAATATACACACTGGAGACCAAAATCAGGTAACTAAATAGTCACAGAATAGTGCAAACAACAGAAAATACCATAGAATGCAGTTGGAATACGGTTGGAAGAAGTCTGCAGAAGGACACCAAAGAAGATGGCTGCAGGGTCCTGCATGATGCAAAGGACGTCCCATGGGGAGATGTTGGATGCAGGTGAGTTGCAGTACTGGATTTGCCTAACAAGCCTTGATTCAAGCAATGTCGCGATTTGCATCAAAATGGCTCTGCTTTGGCCCAGGAGGGACCTGGGGGCCTCAGCTCGGACAGAGGAGGCAGAGGAGGCTTCCAACACTGAAGGGAACCCACAGATGACCAGGCAGCACCCACGGAGGTCTCAAGACACGGGGACAAAGAAGGTGCAAATTGCAATTGCTGCAGCACTACAATAGAAGGTCCCACGCCGCCGGAGAACAACTCAGCGAGTTGAGCATTGCAGGATAGAGTGCTGGGGCCTGGGCCAAACTGTGCATGAAGGATTCTTGCAAATAGTGCACAGAGGCCTCAGGAGGTGAAGATGACGCAGTGCACAGGGGTACTATTGCAAACTGGGAAGGCAAGGTCTTACCTCCTCTAAATTTGGACAGCTGGACCTTAGGACAGTCTGTGTCGAAGGGGTCTACCACCTGTGCTCCAGAGAGCATGCTCATTGCCAGGAGAGGAGTCCTGGAGAACCAGTCGTCGTCTTAGAAGGTGCCTGCTGCAGCAGGAAAGCGACTCCGTCATTCCACAGGAGATTTCTTTGGTCCTTCTGGTGCAGGGTGAAGATATGGAGTCCTCAGAGAGTGCACACCTTGGAAACTGTTGCAGTTGCTGGCTGGAGCTGAAGTTGCAGAGTCACAGTAGCCTTCTTGGATACTTTGTTGCAGTTACAGTGGGTCCTAGAGCAGTCTGCAGTTGATCTGACGGTCACAGGATGAAGCAGGACTTGCAGAAGATTCCTGGTAGAAACTTGCAAGCCAAATCTGAAGAAGAACCTAGAGGAGAGACGCTTAATAGCCCTGAGAGGGGGATTGGCTACCTAACCAGGAATCCACCTATCAGGAGGGGTCTCTGACGTCACATGTTGGAAATGGCCACTCAAAGATCTCCAGTGTCTCCACACCTTGGAAAACAAGATGACTCATGCCAGGGACACATTGGAGGAGCTCTGGGCACCACCTCTGGGGTGGTGATGGACAGGGGAGTGGTTACTCCCTTTTCCCTTGTCCAGTTTCACGCCAGAGCAGGGACTGGGGGTCCCTGAACCGATGTAGACTAGTTTATGCAACAAGGGCACCATCTGGACCCCTCAAAGCATTTCCAGAGGCTCTGGGAGGCTACCCCATCCCAAGCCTGTAAGACCTATTTCCAAAGGGAGAGGGTGTAACACACTCCTCCCAAAGGAAATGCTTTGTTCTGCCTTCCTGGGACTAAGCTGCTCAGATCCCAGGAGGGCAGAACCCTGTCTGTGAGGTGACAGCAGCTGTAGCTGCAGTGCAAGCCTCAAAGAGCTGGTCTGGCAGGACTGGGGGTCCATGGTGGAGCCCCCAGGATGCATGGAATTGTCCCCAATACTAAATTTGGAATGGGGGGACTCCTGTGGGCACTGCCTGGTCTTCTGAGGACTCTCTAGAGTTCTGAGAGTCCACTCTGTCTCCTCAGTCCGAGTTGGGACTCCCAGTCTCCTCCTGGGATCGGGCAGCTCCTCTTTTTTAAACCACATATTTGCGTGAACTAAGGCTTGTTGGCAGAATCCAGTGACACAAACTGCCTGCATCCAATGACTCAACATGGGACATATCCTTCACCAAGCAAGAACCCACAGCTATCTTCTTTGGTGCATTACTGTACTTTTCTTCCAACCGGAGAATCCACTTTTGCACCCTCTTCTAGGTTGGCAGGGGCTCCTATCCTTCCTGGACTCTTCATCATCTTCTGGACTTGGTCTCATCTCTCCACAGGTCTTCAGGTCCAGGAATCCATTGTTGGTTTCTTGTAGTGTTGCTTGGTTGTTGCATTATCCTCTATCACAAATTCTAGTGTGTTCTGACAAAACTTGTTGTACTTTACTCCTGTTTTCCTGGGCTCTTGGGTGGGGTACTTTACTTACCTTTAGTGTTTTCTTACACTCCCAGCGCCCCTCTACACACTACACTTGCCTAGGGTGGAATTCGACATTCGCATTCCACACTTTTAGTTTATGGTTTGTGTTGCCCCTAGGCCCATTGCAATCTATAGTTTTTCCCTGTTTTCACTAATTTATGACTGTGTACTTACCTGATTTTGGTTATTAGTGTATATATTGTGGACAATGCTTACCTCCACAAGGAGTATTACCTCTAAGATATGTTTGGCCTTGTGCCACTAAAATAAAGTACTTTTATTTTTGGTAACACTGAGGTCCATATTTATACTTTTATAGCGCCGCATTTGCGCCGCTTTTTGACGCAAAAACAGCGCAAACTTGCAAAATCCAATTCTATTTTGCAAGTTTGCGCCGTTTTTGCGTCAAAAAGCAGCGCAAATGCCGCGCTAAAAAAGTATAAATATGGGCCTGAGTAGTGTCTTTTATTGTGTATAAGTACTGTGCAACTGTAGTGGTATTGCAGGAGCGTTGCATGTCTCCTAGTTCAGCATTGGCTGTTCTGCTACAGGTACCCTTAGACAGCCTAAACTGCTAGACACTACCAACATTTCACTAATAAGGGATAACTGGACCGGGTATAAGGTGTAAGTACCTTAAGTACCCACTACAAACCAGGCCCGCCCCCTACACACAGGAATGACAGTTGAACATTTATTAGCTTCACTTAATCACATGGGTTTTTTATGGGCCTTGTAAGAAGCTGGCCTGGTTTGTAGAGGGTACCTAAGGTACTTACTCCTTATACCAGATCTAGTTATCTCTTATTGGGGAAATGTAGGGAGTGTCTAGAAGCCAGGCTCTCTAGAGGTAGTTTTAGCTGAGCAGCCAAGGCTTATCTAGGAGATATGCAAAGCTCATGCAATACCACTGTAGTCAAACAGTACTCACACACATGAAAGAAAATACTCAGAGTTACAAAAGTAAAGGTACAAATGCTAAAAATGGCTATTCCAGCTTTCTGAGGCTTTCCAGGCAGCCCCAGCTGCCGCCACCTCACAGAAAGGTTTCTGCCCTCCTGTTGCTTGAGAAGCTCAAGCCCAGGAAGGCAGAACAAAGGATTTCCTTTGGGAGAAGGGTGTTTGTAGGAAAGTACCATCTTGTCTGGCATGTTACCCCTATTTTTACTTCATGTATGTTTGTTTTTGCCTGTGTCACTGAGATCCTGCTAGCCAGGACCCCAGTGCTCATAAAGTATGCCATGTATGTGTTCCCTGTGTGGTGCCTAACTGTATCACTGAGGCTCTGCTAACCAGAACCTCAGTGTTTATGCTCTCTCTGCTTTTAAAATTGCCACTGCAGGCTAGTGACAAATTTTACCAATTCTGATTGGCACACTGAAACACCCTTATAATTCCCTAGTATATGGTACCTAGGTACCCAGGGTATTGGGGTTTCAGGAGATTCCTAAGGCTGCAGCATTTCTTTTGCCACCCATAGGGAGCTCAGACAACTCTTACACAGGACTGCCACTGCAGCCTGAGTGAAATAACGTTCACTTTATTTCACAGCCATTTTACACTGCACTTAAGTAACTTCTAAGTCACCTATATGTCTAAACCTCACTTAGTGAAAGTTAGGTGCAAAGTGTGTGGGCACCATGGCACTAGCCAAGGGGCCCCCACATTGCTCAGGGCAAATTCCCCGGACTTTGTGAGTGCAGGGACACCATTACACGCGTGCACTACATATAGGTCAATACCTATATGTAGCGTCACAATGGTAACTCCGAACATGGCCATGTAACATATCTAGGGTCATGGAATTGTCACCCCAATGCCATTCTGGTATGGGGGGACAATTCCATGCATCCCCGGGCCTCCAGCATAGAGCCCGAACACTGCCAAACTAACTTTCCGGGGTTTTCTCTGCAGCTACCGCTGCTGCCAACCCACAGACAGGTTTCTGCCCCCCTGGGGCCTGGGCAGCCCAGTCCCAGGAAGGCAGAATAAAGGATGTCCTCTGAGAGAGGGTGTTACACCATCTCCCTTTGGAAATAGGTGTGAAGGGTCTGGGAGGAGTAGCCTCTCCCGGCCTCTGGAAATGCTTTGAAGGGCACAGATGGTGCCCTCCTTGCATAAGCCAGTCTACACTGGTTCAGGGATCCCCCCACCCCTGCTCTGATGCGAAACTGGACAAAGGAAAGGGGAGTGACCACTCCCCTGACCAGAACCTCCCAGGGGAGGTGCCCAGTGCTCCTCCAGTGTGTCCCAGACCTCTGCCATCTTGGATGCAGAGGTGTGAGGGCACAATGGACAGCTCTGAGTGGCCAGTGCCAGCAGGTGACATCAGAGACCCCTCCTGATAGGTGCTTTCCTTGATTTGTAGCCAATCCTCCTCTGAGGGCTATTTAGGGTCTCTCCTGTGGGCAACTCACCAGATAACGAATGCAAGAGCTCACCAGAGTTCCTCTGCACTTCCCTCTTTGACTTCTGCCAAGGATTGACCTCTGACTGCTCCAGGACGCCTGCAAATCTGCAACAAAGTAGCAAGAAGACTACTAGCAACATTGTAGCGCCTCATCCTGACGGCTTTCTCAACTGTTTCCTGGTGGTGCATGCTCTGAAGGCTGTCTGCCTTCACCCTGCACTGGAAGCCAAGAAGAAATCTCCAGTGGGTCAACGGAATCTTCCCCCTGCAAAATCAGGCACCAAACTTCTGCATCACTGGTCCTCTGGGTCCCCTCTCATCCTGACGTGCGTGGTCCCTGGAACACAGGAGCTAGATCCAAGTGTCCGCGACAGTCCAGTGGCCCTTCTGTCCATATTTGGTGGAGGTAAGTCCTTGCCTCCCCACGCCAGACAGTAATCCTGTGTACTGCAGCTGCTAGGGCTTCTGTGCACTTTTGCAAGACTTCCTTTATGTACAGCTTAGCCCAGGTGTCCAGCACTCGATCCTGCATTGCCCAACTCACTGAGTTGGACTCCAACTTCGTGAGACTCCCTTTTGTTGTGCTGAGTTGACTGTCGTCCTCAGATCTTCTGAATGCCTGTTCAGGTGCTTCTGTGGGTGCTGCCTGCTTCTGCATGGGCTCTCTGTGTTAATGAGTGCCCCCGCTGTCTCCTCCTCCAAGGGGGGACCTCCTGGTCCTTCCTGGGCCCTGGCAGCACCCCAAATCCTCAACTGCGACTCTTGCAGCTAGTAAGGCTTGTGTGTGGTCTTTCTGCGTGCAAACAGCTCTGCATCCTTCAGCACGCCATGTGACATCTTCTGACCAAAGGATTAGTTCCTGACACCTTCCGTTGTTGCAGAATCTTTGGCTTCTTCCACCCAGAGGCAGCCCTTTTGCAGCTTCATCCGGGGTTTAGTGGGCTCCTGCCCCCCTGGACACTTTTGTGACTCTTGGACTTGGTCCTCTTCCTTTACAGGTCCTCAGGTCCAGGAATCCGTCTTCAGTGCTTTACAGTCAGTTGTTGTCCTTGCAGAGTCCCCTATCTCAACTTTACTGTCTTTCTGGGGTAGTAGGGTAACTTTACTCCTACTTTTCAGGGTCTTGGGGTGGGGTATCTTGGGCACCCTTAGTGTTTTCTTACACTCCCAGCGAGCCTCTACACACTACACTAGGCCTGGGGTCCATTTGTGGTTCGCATTCTACTTTTGGAGTATATGGTTTGTGTTGCCCCAAGGCCTATTTTTCCCTATTGCATTCTATTGTGTTCTACAGTGTTTGCAGTACTTTTCCAACTGTTACTTACCTGATTTTTGGTTTGTTTGTCCCTGGTCTGGCGCGAAACTGGACAAAGGAAAGGGGAAAGACCACTCCACCACCACCCCAGGGTTGTTGTGCTCAGAGCTCCTCCATAAGGTCCCTGGGTTTTGCCTTTTTGGATTCCAAGTTGGCAGGGAACTCTGGGAGCATCTGAGTGGCCAGTGCCAGCAGGTGACGACAGAGCCCTCCCCTGATAGGTGCTTACCTGTTGAGCTGACCAATCCCCCTTTCAGGGCTATTTAGGGTTTCTCTTTTGGGTGGTTCTTCAGATTCGGATTCCAAGCCTCCAGCAGGAATCCTCTGCATCCTCTACTTTACCTTCTCACCAAAGATACTGCATCTGGACCCTCCAGGAACTCTACAAAATGCAAATAAGAAGCAAAGATGACTTCTGCAACATTGTATCTCCAGCTCCTGCCAGCAACTGCAATTGTTTCACGATTGTTCATCCTCAGAGGACAACCTGTCTTCAGCCTGCACCACAAGAGCGTCAGCAGGTATCTCACTGCATTGACTGGCTGCGTGGATCCCCTCTCCTGATGAGCTGCGTGTATCCTGCATCACAGGTGGTGGACTGAAGTGGTCCTGACAGTTCTGACTTCCTACTGTCCAACTTTGGTCGAGGTAAGAGCTTGCCTCCCCATGCAAGACAGTACCCCTGTGCACCGTGTGTTTTGCAGTTGCCAAGGCTTGTTGGCATCTTTTCACAAAGTTCTTCGTGCACCCTGCAGCGCCGGCCCCCTGCATTCTATCCTGCGATGCACATCTTCCTGAGTGGTTCTCTGGTAGCATGGGAGCCTTTGCTGTGGTGCTGCGTGGGCCTCCTTTTGCACCTCCTTTGTCCCCATGCTGTGGGAATCCTGTGCGCGCTGCCTGGCCTTCTGTGGGCTCTCTGAGTTTCTGAGAGCCCCCTCTGACTCCCCCTCCTGGGTAGAGTCCATCAGGTCCCTCCTGGTCCCAGACAGCACCATTTTTTGCTAACTGTGAGCTTTGCGTGTGCCAAGGCTTTTTGGTGGACTCCAGCAACACAAACCAGTCTGCAGTCTTCCATCTGACATGGTGCATCATCTGCACCAACCAGGAGCCTGAATCCATCTTCTTGGGTGCAGTACTGACTGTTCTTCTTCACCTGTGGTTCTTCTTTTGCACCTTCATCTGGGTTAACAGATTCTGTTCTCCCTGGACTCTTTTGTGCTTCTTTGACTTTGTCCTCTTCTTCCACAAGTCTTCAGATCCAGGAATCCATTGTTAGTGTGTGGTAGTCTGTTCTGGTTCTTGCATAATCTTCTTTCTCGTGTTTCTGTGTGTTCAGGGAAAGTTACTATACTTTACTCCTACTTTCCTGGGCTCTGGGGTGGATTCTACTACTTACCTTTGGTGTTTTCTAGTACTCCCAGCACCCCTCTACACACTATACTTACCTAGGTGGAAAACCAACATTCTCATTCCACTTTCTTAGTATATGGTTTGTGTTCCCCCAGGCCCATTTCTAACTATAGTGATTTTTACAAATTGCACTGTTTTATGCACATTTGTGCATACTAGTGTGTATAATTTGTGAATTACTTACCTCCTACGGGAGTATAGTCCAATGGTATAGTCCAATGGCAGTCTTGCAGAAGCCTTTGCATGGGCTCTTTATGGGTGGCAAAAGATATGCTGCAGCCCATAGGGTTCCCCTGTAACCCCAATGCCTTGGGTATCTAGGTATCATATACTAGGGAATTCTAAGGGGGCACCAGTATGCCAATTGTGGGTGAAATACTGGGTTACAAGTATGCAACAACCAAATTTAGAGGAGAGAGAGCATAATCACTGGGGTGCTGGTTAGCGGGATCCCAGTGAAGAGTCAAGCACACTGACATCAGGCAGAAATTGGGGGTAACCATGGCAAAAAGAGGGTACTTTCCTACAGGCCTCCACCAAAACTTTGGTGTTTGAGTAGCTGCCTAGGCAATTCGTTTTTGATAATAACCTTAAAACCTTGACATGATTGAGACTGTGATACCAAATAGCTGTGGAGGTCCAAATAGGTGACATAGCTGTACGTCCCCTTGAATATGAAGTTCCTAGATGAGCTCCAGACATTTAGACAGTGAACAGAGTTACTGGGGGAGGTGAGAAGCATTTCACTCCAGGGATGTGTGGAGTACAATGCACCCCACTGGCGGAAATTTACCTTGCTGGCATTAAGGCCAGGTACTCCTTTGCTAAGACACTGCCACAGAACAAAAATAGGGCATCACAGGAAGAATGAATATTACTTTTTGTAATGTATTTGACTGGCTTCTTCACTCCCTTGGGTCAAGGTTTGAAACAGATTATGCAAGCTTAGCAACTACAGTGAAGTGTAATCATTTATTACAGGTAAAAGGTACTCACCCTGGCCCACATGGAACCTAGTAATCTTGCTGCAGAATTAGTTCCTTTAATGAATTGGTGGAAGCCTTTGTCGCCACTAGAGAAGCGGTGCCCAAAAACAACAGCAGAGATCACACTGGCAACTGAATGGGTGAGGATAGGTGCAGGATCCATGGCTTTCCCTGAGAAGACAGAAGAGAGAGCCATAATTTACAGAATAAGCCTAGTGATTATATGTGTATTAGAGATAGGGATCAAGACATGAAGTAGGACCTGATTCACAAAACATCTGAGCTAAAAGTCACACATTCACTCATGTGGTCTAATGCCTACTTTGTGAGTAAATATATAACTTGTATGGAATTATAGAAGTACAAAAGTACTGCTTGGAATCTGTTACTGTCACTTTTCCTGGAGTGATTACATGCATGGATGTAATTTAGAGGTTTCCTAAGGTAGGGCTGTGACCCCATACTGTCCCCTTGTTACCCTTGGCACTGCCTTTGCGTTCCCCGGGCTTCAAAGGTGGCAAAACAGAGTCAAGAACACCGGGGAGGCTCTGCATTCCTTATTGTTCTCTGACTTTTCATTGTACCAATAGTGAATAATATGTTAATATTGTCTATTAGTAAAATAAAATATAGAGCACATTTAGCTGTTACAGGGCCTTTGGTGGCAACTGTGGTAAATAAAAGTGGTTTTATATGTATGTTTACTGTGTGTGCTTCCATGTGAGAGTGCGTTTATGTGAAAGAGAGTGTGTGTTTGTGTGAGCACGTGTGTCTATATATGTGAGCATGTGTGTGAGTGGGAGTCATTGACAGGTAATAAGTGAAATTGTGTGAGATTGAGTGTCGGTAAGTATGAGTGAGTGACATTAAAAGTGAATTGGTGAGAATAAATAAGAATGCATTTAAAGTGGTGTAATGGAGTCTGGATGAGAGAGTGTGAGTAAGAATGAATGGATGAGAGTAAGTGTGAGAGAATAAGGTTCTTATTACGACTTTGGCGGATGGAAAAGACTGTTCACGAAGTGCCAGTGCGGTCCCCTTCCCGCGGGCCCCATTACGAGTTTCCCGCTGGGTCAGCAGGTGGAAACAGAGTTTCAGCCCACTGGCCCAGCGGGAAACAGCCACTACATTGACGCCGGCTCATAATTGAGCCGGCAGCAATGCTGTGGTGTGTAGGGTGCACCAGCATCTGTCGCACTTTTCACTGTCTGCAAAGCAGAAGGTGAAAAGCGTGATGGGGCTGGTATTGGGGTCCCCTGCACTGCCCTTGCCAAGTGTATGGGCAGTGCAGGGCCTCCCATGGGGCACCCTGTCTCTGTCAGCTTTTACATGGCGGGGCTACCACCATGTAAACGTCGGCGGAGAAGGGACTCATAATCCCCAGTGCTTGCAGCGCTGCCCTGGCGGATTAGGACCTCCAGCACCGCCAGGCCCTCCAGTGGATGAGAAGTAGCAGTACTGGTGGCCAGACGGTGGTGCAACTGCTAATGTCATAATGTGGTGCGGACCACAACTTAAGACCGCCAGAGTCGTAATGAGGCCCTAAGTGTGAGTAAGTGAATGTGAATGTGGCTGAGAATGTGATATAGGCCCTCATTACAACCCTGGCGGACGGGGGAGAAGTGGCAGTATTGCCGCCAACAGGCTGGCGGAAATAAAATGGAATTATGACCATTGCGGTTACCGCCATGGTTATCTGCCACTTCTCCACTCCGACCGCCAGGGCGGTGACGACCACTGGGCTGGAGACTTCGGTCTCCAGCCCGGCGGCCGTCACCAGACTGCCGAAGGTATCAGGGCCCCGCATACCACTATGGATTTCAGTTGGTTTGGAACCGCCATGAAATCCATGGCAGTAGGCACTATCAGTGCCAGCGAATTCCTTCCCTGGCACTGATAGGGGTCTCCCCCACCACGAGTCCTCCACCCACACCCCCCTGCCCCACCAAAGGTGGCAGGACCCCCATCCCCCCCACACCCCCAACACCAACATACGCACACCCCCTCCCCCCCACCCCCAACATGCACATACACACACCCCTACACGCACACATACACTACAACACATAACCGCACACATACAAACAGACATGCACACAGACCGACCCTTACACATTTCCCATACACACAACACACCCCCCACATGCATACACGCACTCACATACCCTTCTACACACTCACACGCACACCCCCATGCACGCACACAACACCCAACACCCCCCAACCCCTCCCCTAATGGACGATCAACTTACCTTGTCCGTTGATCCTCAGGGAGGGGACAGGATCCATGGGGGTTGCTCCGCCGCCAGCACCCCATCACCAGAACACCGCCACACCGAATCATGGAACGTGATTCGGTGGGCGGTGTTCTGATGACGGGCGATGGAGGTTGAGCAGCCTCCACTTTCCTGCCGACCGCCAGTATGGCTGCTGTCGGCTTTCTGTCCAAAAAAGGACGGAGGGCTGTCAGCAGTCATAATACGCTGCGCTGAAAACCGCCTGCACTGGCGGTCTTCATCACGACGGTACTTCGGCGGTCTTTCAAAAAGACCGCCGAAGTCGTTATGAGGCTCATAATATTTGTGGATTTTGTGCTGCCCTGGCATTCTGAATGTAATTATTGTCTTATAGAGACACCCGGAGTAACATTCTGGCACTGGCATAAATTCTTAGCATGATAGACACATGTGACAAAATACTGCCTCAAGTACACTAGGGGTCATTCTTGACATAAAGGGCGCTAATTGTAAAAAACTACTGACATACTAGGATTAATTAATGGCATAAAGGGCTCCCATGTAAAGATACTGACATACTTGTGGAAATTCTATCATGCTGTCCTGCCATTTGATTAATTTAGTTTGACCAATGACTTTGTGTTTCACCACTGCGCATATTAGTTGCTCAATGTTCACCAGTAGCACATTGTATGTTTTATTCAGTTGAGCTGCCTATTGGCTTTGACATTGCATTAGCCATTACATTCTGTATTCTGCCTATTGGCTTTGACATGCTGTATCCAGTCTAGCCGCCTATTGGCTTTGACATTGCATTAGCCATTACATTCTGTATTCTGCCTATTGGCTTTGACATGATGTATTCAGTTTAGCTGCCTATTGGCTTTGACATGCTATTAGATATTCTGCCTATTGGCTTTGACATGATATTATATATTACATTTTGTATCCAGCTCAGCTGCCTATTGGCTTTGACATGATATTATACATTGCATTTTATATTCAGCTCAGCTGCCTATTGGCTTTGACATGACATTAGACATTGCATTTGATATTTAGGTTAGCTGCCTATTGCCTTTAACGTTAACTTAGACATTGCAGTTGAGAATCCAAGCTGTATTTTTCCAAGCTGTGTTTTTGCACAAGATGAACCAAGATGTTTTCTTCTCACAGTAGACTAGACCTGATAAGAGAGGGTACATTGGTTGTTTTTCTCTGCTTGAGCTTGGGAAGAGGAGCAGTCTCGGAGACCTGGCCAGTCTCCAAAGGCTTGCGTAGTTTTCCCGAGTCTGAGAGGAGGGGGCACACCTTTGTAACGAATGTCACAGGCTGCAGAGATTCAGATTCGGATCTGCCTGACTTCGTGCTGGAACTAGGCGCCAGTTGCCAGCATCCCGTGTGGGTAGATAAATCTTTCTCGCAGCTGACAGGGAGTCATCAGCTTGCAGACCCTAGAAACATGAAGCTGTAAATAGTTTCTCACACGGTGAAGTATTTGTTTTGCTTTGCATTCAATATCTTATAAATATAACCTGCTGTGTATATTGCAAACTGTGCATTAACGTGTGCTTGAAATCTACTGATTCGTCATTCACGATATTGCGGCTAGAAAAGAATTAACAACAATAAAAGTCTTCTTTGAACTCAGAAGTGCATTCCTGGTATGTTATGTAAGTGCTAAAAACTAGATAAGAGCAAAAGCACTACATTTGGTACCAGAAGTGGGGTCGGAGAGGTCGTTAAGGGGTCGTTAAGAGGCGGTTAAGGTGTTGACGAATTGATAGATTTCTAAGTGCACACTTTAAAAGTGTAATTGTTTTTGTTGTTTGGAGAATTACAGAAATTGTTTTGTGTTTGGAGAATCACAGAAGCACGGCAGACCATGTTTGAAAATGCATGTGTTGTTAAACTGCCCGATGGTGCTATGAAAAACTGTGAATTGATTTCTGTTGTTTGGAGAATTACAGAAGCACGGCAGACCATGTTTGAAAATGCATGTGTAGCTAAACTGCCTGATAGTGCTTAGAGAAATATATGTTGTGATAAAGCATATTTAGAAAACGTGCCTTTTGGAAGCAATGATGACAGAAAGGTTTGGATACCTTTATCTGCTTACAGAGAAATGCAGGAGAAATGTAGGCAGTTGGAACATGAAAATGAGAATTTACGTGAGCAAATTAGCCAGAATACATTAATTCAAGATAATGCTGAAAGTTATAAAAATGCTGTTTTAGAAGTATCTTTCTTGTCCCATTCCAGTAATGAGGGGGTTAAGACAGCTTCCAGCTGCTTTGAGCCTTTGTGTGAGCCAGGGTTTTTGGCAGCCAAAATGCATTCCTTAACTGATAACACAGACGAGAGAGCTCAGAATGTGATTTACGAGTTACCGTTGCAGAATGAAGTAAAAAGAAAGATTTTAGGGTTGTTTACTGTTTGCACTAAGCAAGAGACACCGAGTTTCATTAGCTTGTTTGATTTTTGGAAACTGAATAGCCCTCATTTGAGTGAAATCCTAACACTTTGGTATATGGTCACTGGGAAAAATAATATGCAGCTGCGCGCTTGTGATTTGGCAAATGAAATAATAGACTTTAGGTTTCTGCGCAGTGAAATTGAGTGTAAACACTGATGTACATGTAAATCAAGAACAAGGGAAGAAAATAGTGCCCCTAGCTAGAATCATACACTGGATCTGGTACTTGCAAGACAGGGCTAGAGTACCACAGGTAAAAGAGTCACTAGTGAAATTGTGTGCACCATTTGAACTCGTGTCCACTGAGGATAAAAAGCATGTTTGTTTGACTAATGATTCATTGACTGAAATGTTGTTTTATGACACAGGAGAAGGAACAGCGTTGCACAATGTGTGTCAGATTTTAAAGCAAGAGCTACGTGAGATGTGTCATTTTTACGCTGATTCTTGGTTCATTGCTAATGTTTTAGCTGTTTGTTTTTCCAGATGGCTTGCACCTAACTGGTTCAATTACCTTGCAGATGTTAATGAGAAAAATTCAGAGAGAGAAGTGTACACCCAGAATTCTGCCTTAGTGGGGATGGCTAAGTGGGTGCCCCAGAAATGTGAACAGCTGGGAGAAAAAGACACTTACAGGTGGGCAGAGATGAGAGAGATGCCCATTCCCCTAGATTTGATAAAAACTGTGCAGCTCGCACAAAAGCAATCTGTCATGCAAGCAGTCACAGAGCAGATGGGGAGAGGAAAGTTACCAGGACAAATGTGGCAAATTGATCAGGTTTTAGGGAGAGTGATTGCTGCAAATTACCAAGGAAAAATCGAAATTATGCTGATAACTAGAAAATAATCTGATTTATTGATACTAATTGGAGACAGAATGGCCCAACTTGACAAAAATGCAGTGAATGGAGGTTTGTTAAAGAATGAGTCTGCCCCAGCCCTTCTGACAGTGCAAGAAAAGGGAAGCTGTGGCGCAGCAGATAAAAACCTCAGTGCTGGTGTGTGGGTTGAAGCCCCAAGTGACCCTCCAGAACCTGCAGAAATTATAACAAAGGGCCCCAAAAACGTCCTGCTGATTATAAAACAGGGAAAGAAAGAGGAAGGGTGCAGTTTAAATGGCAAATGTTATTTGCAAGAAAAGTCATACTTGTTTCTTTTGCAGATCCTACCACGTTTCGCCACTGTCCCTGAGTGTGCTGTGTGGTCCCCCTTCCGGTGTGTGCGTGAGGGGTCGGGGAAGGGACCGAACCCCCAACCTGAACCTGGCTGAGTAAAGTGCCAGCACCATGGATCCATTTTGCGCAAACAGCGCCTTCAGTTCAAGTTCAACTTGTTTGATTGCATTCTTCCACTGGAACTAAGCTGTGTTTTTTTTTTTCCTTCTCGTATGGAACTCTGACTTTCACTTATCTTCCAGAAAACCTTTCAGGTGGAACGTGCACCTTTACATGAGTAGAACTCATGCCACATCAAATTGCTAACACTGTTGAATTAGAGACACTATCAGTCTTTTCTGTGTAGATGTATCTGAGGTGAAAGGTTATGAGATCTATATGTTAATTCACTTCTATTGCTTTACAGGGATTGCTTTGATCATTCAAATCTGATTTGCTGATAAAGTTTTTTTGTGCTGATGTTTTTTTTTTTTTTTTGTTTGAAACAAGAGATATGTGAAACACAAATTCATTGGTCAAAGGGCGGAATGTCCTGCCATTTGATTAATTTAGTTTGACCAATGACTTTGTGTTTCACCACTGCGCATATTAGTTGCTCAATGTTCACCAGTAGCACATTGTATGTTTTATTCAGTTGAGCCGCCTATTGGCTTTGACATTGCATTAGCCATTACATTCTGTATTCTGCCTATTGGCTTTGACATGCTGTATCCAGTCTAGCCGCCTATTGGCTTTGACATTGCATTAGCCATTACATTCTGTATTCTGCCTATTGGCTTTGACATGATGTATTCAGTTTAGCTGCCTTTTGGCTTTGACATGCTATTAGATATTCTGCCTATTGGCTTTGACATGATATTATATATTACATTTTGTATCCAGCTCAGCTGCCTATTGGCTTTGACATGATATTATACATTGCATTTTATATTCAGCTCAGCTGCCTATTGGCTTTGACATGACATTAGACATTGCATTTGATATTTAGGTTAGCTGCCTATTGCCTTTAACGTGAAGTTAGACATTGCAGTTGAGAATCCAAGCTGTATTTTTCCAAGCTGTGTTTTTGCACAAGATGAACCAAGATGTTTTCTTCTCACAGTAGACTAGACCTGATAAGAGAGGGTACATTGGTTGTTTTTCTCTGCTTGAGCTTGGGAAGAGGAGCAGTCTCGGAGACCTGGCCAGTCTCCAAAGGCTTGCGTAGGTTTCCCGAGTCTGAGAGGAGGGGGCACACCTTTGTAACGAATGTCACAGGCTGCAGAGATTCAGATTCGGATCTGCCTGACTTCGTGCTGGAACTAGGCGCCAGTTGCCAGCATCCCGTGTGGGTAGATAAATCTCTTTCTCGCAGCTGACAGGGAGTCATCAGCTTGCAGACCCTAGAAAGATGAAGCTGTAAATAGTTTCTGACACGGTGAAGTATATGTTTTGCTTTGCATTCAATATCTTATAAATATAACCTGCTGTGTATATTGCAAACTGTGCATTAACGTGTGCTTGAAATCTACTGATTCGTCATTCACGATATTGCGGCTAGAAAAGAATTAACAACAATAAAAGTTTTCTTTGAACTCAGAAGTGCATTCCTGGTATGTTATGTAAGTGCTAAAAACTAGATAAGAGCAAAAGCACTACACATGCAGACACTAGGGGCAAAATGCTAGTGCTAGCACACGGGAGCTATTTTTTATTATAAAGGTGGGCAACCCGCCACATGGATGGGTGGCAACCACAACAAATTTCTGGCCCTGACATGCTCAGGTATTTTTGACATAAGGGTCTTCTGTGCATGGACAGCATATATTGCAACATTTTGGCGCTAGCATATTTGGGGTCATCTTCATATAGAAGCTCACCCATGGCATTGGCGGCCATCCATGACAATTTGCTGGCTCTGGCACAGGTGAAGTAATTTATGACATATGGGGCACCCACAGAACATTTTTTTTAAATGTAGTCAACTCCTGGGGAACGTAAGGTTTTATTGACTTTGCCTACTGTGAAAAGATTTGAATATTTATTCAGTGCTCTTTCAGCTCCAATAGCATTTTAGCTAACCCATGTGAAAATTGTGCTTTGAAATGCAGTATTTCACCACATTCTTTTCAAATTTTTCTTGTGGGATAAAGCACCAAAAAGATGTTTTGCATACAGACTTCACTCGCTCTCTACCATTCATGATATCATTCTCCAGAACTTTCAAAGATCTAGTGAGCACCATAATATAGTTGATAACCCAAATAGATATTTGTTTGTGTCATGTTATACTAACATTTAAGCCAAAATGGAACTTAAGCGATATCATTAAGTATGATGTTAGTGTCTTGTGGCATTCCATCCTGGAGGAAGTAAGGGTCAAGGATTATATGATGTCACTCCCGCCAATGTTGTTAAGCACAAGGGATATGTGATGTCACTTCAACTACCCCTGGCATTCTAAATGACATTTGCATCATCTATCTTTATTGTTTTTGCCTGCACCCCAGATCCCAGTTGTTCCTGAGAGCAAACCACTTCCTGATGGACATGGCCCTTCTTAGGGGATGTCCCTGAAACTTTTTGATTTCTCCTCCTGTTTTTTTTGCTAACTCTTTTTGCGTGGCCTTAGGACTCTGGGTACTTTCCCTCTATACTGCATTGGGAAAGTGTTACCGCCCTTCCTACACATGCCAGGCAGTGACTTCTGATCCATGATTGGTTTAGGTGCTGTACACAGGAGTGCCCTGTAAAAGGCATATATCTCGCGCTCAGGGCAGGTATGGTCCTGGCTAGTGGTGGGATATATCACTCAATGGGCTCTCCACCACAATAGCCTGTCAAACATGTATCAGGCCCACCATTGCAAGCCTGTGGAGGCACAATTTTACTTGTTCATAGGGTGGCATGACTTACGCCTTAGCCAACTCTGAGTGAGCCTTCCACTATCCATAGAGAAGAAGGCAGAGCAAGTGGGAAATGAAAAGCCAATCAGGTTCACATAGGTGTTCCATGCCCCGGTAGTGAGGAACTCTCACATGGTTTTTCTCTACCTAGGAGATCAGCTCTTCTCATAGGTATGGCTGATTCTCTTTTAGTGGCCTTAGGGCTCTGGGAACGTTCCCACTATAAGTACAGTGTGAAAGTGAGCACACCCTTCCTACAGGTTAGGAAGTGGCATTTACCCGAGCGTGCACACTTGTACCAACAGTGTTTTCAGATGTATGCCAAGCCTGCAATTCCAGGCCTGAGTGTGAATGTTTGCACCATGGTGTTGTAAAGATGTGTCCATCCTGCCATTGAAGGCCAATGTGTGCACACTTGCACGAAGGGTGTTTTTAAACATGTGCTAAGCCTGCTATTGCAGGCCCGAGTGTGTGTGCTTGGACCATGGTGTTTTAAACATGTGTCCAGCCTGCCGTTGCAGGCCTGTATGAGCGCCATTGCACGTATGCTCAGGTTGACCTTTCTAAATCCCTACCCAACCCCGAGGACACCTTTCACTGCCAATGTAGGGCACCCTTAGGGTAACTCGTTAAGGAGTGAAGCCCGTGTTAGGTGAAAGGCAGGGCAGGCACACAGAGATGTTATCTTCCCAGCTAGTGAAGAATACCCATGTGTGTTTTCCTTGTCTCTGAAGGTTACTCTCCCCATATTGCTAACATGGGGGACTGATTGAAATCACTCCAAACTGCAAAAGTGGATTACCGTGGAGCAACCCCATAATTTTTCTTACCATTGGATTCACAATGACAAATCCCTTCATACGGTAAATGTGGTTTTAACATTACTAGCTTAGAAATGCCACTTCTGGAAAGTGGGAAAAAGAACATTTGAGGGCCTGGCTGAATAAAGTTAAGGGAGAGGTTTGGGCAATTGGCATGTGGGAGCCAGATCATGGCCCCACTAAAGATTAAGATCTTCATACCACAGCCCCATGGAAGGCAGGGCTGAAATTTAGGGGACACATCTGTGGTTCAAAGCAAGAACCGCTGAACCACCCCCAGCTTCAAAGGCACACTATGGTTTAACTACTGGTGCCATACTTCAGCAGGGCAGAGATACACTTGTTGGGACGTGGGACCGGAGAACCTGGTCCGCGTGGTTCACACTGCCAGAGGAATCTGTTGTGCACAAGGAGGATTCCTGCTATTGGAAGGGACTGAACACCCTTCCTGAATAGTGGCTGGCCTGGATGGACTACCTGCTACTGTGTGACGCCCTGAAGTGTGCTCTCCAAAGGTGTGCTTGCCCCCTGTTCTCTTGTGAGGTCTCAGGGACATCAAAGACCTCCAGCGAGGGACCCACACTGACTACTTGTGACATCTGGAGAGCAGTGCCCTAGTAAGAGGCCACATCATCTGCTGAATCCCAGCAGGTAGCACAGTGTGAGCATGGAACTAAGAACTGTGCCTGGAGACCAGATTGCCTGGTGCAGAGCCCCAAGAGTAAACACACATCTAAGGAGTGCGGCCCCCACATTTTGGGGCCTCAACACACATAAGCCTTGTAATGGTGGTGAGCGGATTCACTGGTTGAGGTTACCCCTCGTGGCCTGCTTCATCGAATATGCCACATCTCTCTTGTACGACACGCTGACTGCATGCTCATTGTGCACAGTGTAATATTTACAGGCAGCGACCCTTGGGGGTGAGGGCACACCCATAGTAGTGCCTCATTCTATCTCATCTGGCACTGCTGAACTTGCGCCTCATTTCCAGGGAGGCACGAAATCTTCATTTCTTCGCTGTGTGTTATCAGAAATGTCTGGTGCGAACCACAGCAACGTGCACTAGGTGTTGTGTCTCATTTCCCTTGAGGCTCGGAATTTATAACTCTTCGTTGTGTGTTATCAGAACTGTCTAGTGGGTCCTGTATCAGTGTTCACCAGGCATTGTGCCTCATTTCGAAGAAGGCACAGAAATAATAACTCTTCATTGTGCATGATCGGAACTGTCGAGTGCAACCCGTATCAACGTGCACCAGGCATTGTGCCTCATTTCCAGGGAAGCACTGAATTTATACCTCTTCATTGTGTGTAAACAGAACTGTTTGGTGCGACCCCGGTCAATGCACACCAGGTGTTGTGTCTGGATTACCTGGGTGTGACTCTGATCGACGTGAACCTGACAGGGTGCCTCTCTCTTCCAAGAGGCTCCCCTACTACATTCCCTTTTATTGTTAGTTCCTTTTGGGCTTCCTCGCGATGAACTATCTGCCCTCTTCTCACCCCGCACTGATGACATTGGGTTGCTAGGTAGTATTGCCTGGATTGGGCCTGGGTGGTGAGAGCAATTGACTGCGCTTTTTAACTGATGTGTGGGAACTTCCCCGAGGATATAAAAAGCTTATCTTCAGGTTGATGGTGCTAGGTTATACATCCACTAAGGATCTTTAAACGTACAACGGAGTGCGTGATACGTATTCAGCAAGACAAAGCGTGAAAATATATGTGCCTATGAAGCCTTCCTGGGGCATTTAATTTTATTTTGTGCGTAAACTAGATGCCAAGACGGGTGACCTCAGAGGTTGGAAGGATTGTATCATCAGGCCCTGACTTGATTTGGAACCATGTAGCATGTGGCAATCCTGAAGAAGGCGATTGACCGAAACGCCTGTAGATATATATTTAATGAGCTATATTAAGAACAAACACTGGAGGACTCTATAGAATATGATGGGGTTCTAAATGCTGCTGTCGGAAGGGACTCTCCTTCCCACAAAACATCGCACCAGGAGGCACTGCCATCTGGGGGAGGAGCCATCGAACTGCGCTTTATAGCGCTGATTGCACACCCACTACGCAGGTTCTAATTACTGCTGTTAGAAAGGACACTTGGTCCCACAAAACATTGCACCAAGTGGTGCTGCCATCTGGGGGAGGAGCCATTGAACCGCGCTATATAGCGCTGACTGCACACCCGCTGCATGGGTTCTAAGTACTGCTGTCGGAAAGGACTCTTGGTCCCACAAAACATCGTGCCAGGAGGTGCTGCCTTCTGGGGAGGAGCTATTGAACAGCGCTATATAGCTCTGACTGCACACCCGCTGTGCTGTCAGCAACAGGAAGAGGCAGGGCAGGGCCCCCACTGGTGCTTTTAATATTTTATTCTTCCATTTGACCGAGCCCTTAGTGTGAACATTGTTTGCTAACCATCGCTAGTGAAAGCGTTTCACATGTCAATGAAGTCAAGTGTAGACAGACGCTGCCCGGCGATCTAGTTGAGTTCCGAGCTTGTCATAAGTCATAGGAGTTGTGCTTCCTGATCTTTCCCCATTTGTGGATCCTACTACAACTTAAGAAATGCAGGCCATTCCTGCTAGCTTAAATGCTGTCTATTGAAACTAGGGCCACTAGTAAAAGATATTAAGGGAATGCGCAACAGGAAGGCATGTGATAAAACAACTGGAATGGATGGAGCTAGAAAGACTCCCAGGAACACTGCGGAGAACTGTACTATGTCCCAAATTGACGAACTAATAGAGGAAGTGGAAGGTTTGCTCGTCCCAAAGACTAAAGATATCGTTGGGTGAGGGAGGGCGGAGGGGCACCAGCAAAAGGCATTAAGTCTTAGAGTCTTTGACCCCCTTGACATCCTTGAGTCCTTCATCGGTAAAATTCACTTTGCTTCATTGAATTTTGATGGAACAAATGAGACCCCTGTTTACGGTGGTAAGACGCAGAGAGACTAGTAAACATACGTTGCTGAGGTGGTTTTCAAAGACTTGCCGTCATGTAAAATCCCTGCTGTTAGGTTCATTGGAAAAGGGGAATCTGATAGAGATAAGAACAGCAAGGGTGGGGGTTACAAAAGAATGCTAAGTGATGCTAAAAAGAAGTGGGAGAGTGACCAATGGGATAGTCGAACTGCCGCCTTGCATGAGGCGGACTCTAAATTATTTTGGAAATTGGTAGCAGACAGGGAATATGCCAAAATCAATGATTGTGATCCAACAATCCAGCCTGAGAGATGTGTTAACCATTTCGAGGATCTCTATAGGGAATGGCCCAGCAATGAGACTCAGGAATTAGTACCCAAGGGTAGAAATTATATCCTATATCTCAAGGACAAAGAAGTTAGACCATATGGCATAGAGCTGTCCAACTTCACCACTGGGGAAACTGCCCAGGCTTTACACTCATTGCACAAGGGGAAGGTCCCAGGCATTGAAAGTATCCCGGTAGACCTGTTCCTGTCTCACCCTGAGGTTTGGGTACCATACCTAAATACTCTGAGTAATGCCCTTGTGAGGGGAGATGGTATCCCCACCTCGTGGCGGGGAGCACTTATAGTCCCAATATATAAGAAGGGTGACAGAGATATTCCAGGGACCTATAGACCAATAGGTTTAATTGACATCAGTCAAAAGGTGTTTTGCAGACAAGTTTCAACTAGGCTGCATTCTTGGATCACCAAACACCAGATCCTTGTAGAATGGCAGGCGGGTTTCAAGAAGGGGTTTAGTACGGTGGATCAAGTACTCAGGTTTAAAGTACTGTGCTGGAAGTACATAACTTAAAAACAAGATCACCGTTATGTCACCTTCATTGAGCTGAGGGGCGGCATTTGACCTGGTCCCAAGGAAAAACCTTTGGAGAGTCTTAGAATCCTATGGTTTAGATAACGACCTTCTAAGGTTAATAAGATTCCTTCACGAGGATACCTATGCCAGGGTTAGATGGTCCACAGGGGGCAACCTTAGTGCCCCAATCCCCATAGCAAGAGGGGTTAGACAGGGGTGTGTTTTGGCCCCAACCTTGGTCAGACTCAACATTAATGGTGCGGTGGACCAGCTAGCCCAGTGCATCCACAATGCTCCTAAGATAGCGGGAGCCTCCGGACCTATTTTAATGTTTTCTGGCTTTACTCTCCTTATCTCACGTACCCCAATGGGCCTCCAAAATGCTTTAGACTGCTTTGCAGCATTCTGTGTGAGTAGGGGACTAGAAATAAACCCAGAGAAATCCAAGTTTATGGCATTAAATCCTCATACATCTTTTAGGGCAAGATGGTCGTAGGGGGAGTCCTTATCTAACAAGTTAGAAAGTTTGACTGACAACCAAACCTACCCCCCCCCCCCCAATTGAGAAAAGTTCCACCATTTTTCAGCAGCGGTCAGCAGCAACTGGGAGAAAGTGTAAATCCTCTGTGGGATGGCCCCTCTCTCCCACCCTAGCGGTGTACAAGGTTGCAGCAGTGACAGCTGCAATGTTTGGTGCCGAAAATACGTTTATCCGATCTTTGCTAAATTTGTCCACTAGTACGCCTCTTATTCCCCTTAGATTCGATTTATCTCTTAATCAAATCCATGGTGCAATCTCCCTAAAACCATTATTATACTGGGTATGTCTATGGGCCTTTGAGGAATTGAGTTCCTGTAGGGTTGCTTTGTCAGAATTACAAACAATAGACAAAGCGGCATCAGCTCCCTGGCTTAAGCACATTAAGATTCTCTGGCAGTGGATTAAAATGGACGATGTATGGCACTCCCCCCAGGAAATAACCAGAGGCATTGTACACCGTATAAAATGACTTTACTGGGCGGCACTACTGCTCCAGATTTGGCGTTCCCAGGGAATAGGTAGTAGAACTGAGATATTTTTCATTCACAAGTGTTCTCCCAAGTTTGAGCAATATTTGGACAGCATCCACCCTGCCCAGGCCAAACATTTGTTTATAAAATTTAGATTGGGTATTTTACAGTTGAAATTTGTTACTTCCAAATGGAAAATTGATGTTTGTAATAGCAGCATTTGCCCACATTGTCCTTTGGAAAATGAGTCCATGGCACATTTAGTTTTTTTTCCTGCCCAAAGTATCTAAGGCCTAGCAGGAAGTGGATTATGCCACTGCGCAGGCTTTTTGGCATCCAGAACCATCAAGAGACGCTTCGGATTTTAATAAGTGACACAAGCGAAAGGGCGGTGTTTGCAACCACCCAGTATTTGCAATGGGCTTCGACTGTGAGAACAAAAGAGATTTCTCCTCCTGTTGACAGTGATCTGTCACACCTTGGCACTTAGTTGAATGGTAGGAGATCTGGTCAGGGTTTTCCATTCACTACCCCTAAAGATTTATAGCCTTTTAATTTAACAGCAGGAGACTAAGCTGTATAGGAGATTTACCTGTGATAGAAGGATTATCTTTGATGTGAATTTCAAATCCAAAAACTGAACTGCTAAAGGGCACACTGCAATTGAAAATTTTAACTAAACAGACGCATTTCATAGTGCAAAGAATTCGATTTAACTATACATTTTATGAGCTGTAAATATGCTTCTTTTGGGATATTATGATACGATTTTATTCTATATATGCTGCTTTTATGGCTTACAGCCGAAATAAAGAATGTATTGATTGAATGGCTGCGCTGAAGGAAGGCTTCCGATCTCGATCGAAGCGGGTCAAGAGATGGTGCGCCCTCCTTCCCCGGTGCTTTGAGGAACTGGGCTGGTGCCGGAAGGACACTACAGAATCCTTGGGTTTGAACAAACTATTGCCCTCAGCCGCTTTTGCTCTGCATCCTAGGTATGAACTTCCTGAGTGGTTGCGAAACCCCCCATTTGTCAGCTGCCTCCTAATTAGCCCTGCTACCTACCCCCACCTTCTCCCCAGAGATACTGACTAAGGGGGTCATTCCGACCCTGGCGGTCCATGACCGCCAGGGCGGAGGGCAGCGGAAGCACCGCCAACAGGCTGGCGGTGCTTCCTGGGCTATTCTGACCGCAGCGGTAAAGCCGCGGTCAGAAAAGGGGAACCGGCGGTTTCCCTACGGTTTTCCCCTGGCCCAGGGAATCCTCCCGCCAACCTGTTTCTGGCAGTCTTCACCGCCAGAACCAGGATGGCGGGAACGGGTGTCGTGGGGCCCCTGGGGGCCCCTGCACTGCCCATGCCACTGGCATGGGTAGTGCAGGGGCCCCCTCATAGGGCCCCATACAGATTTTCACTGTCTGCTTAGCAGACAGTGAAAATCGCGACGGGTGCCACTGCACCCGTCGCACCCCTGCAACTCCGCCGGCTCCATTCGGAGCCGGCTTCCTCATTGCAGAAGCTGGGCCGGCGGGCGGCCTTTTGGCTGTCGCCCGCCGGCCAAGCGGGAAAGTTGGAATGGCCGCCGCGGTCTTTTGACCGCGGGGCGGTCATTCGGCGGTAACCGCATGGCGGGTGGCGACCGCCGCCCGCCGCGGTCAGAATGACCGTCTAAGTGTGACTCTGGCCGTGATCGGCCGAGTGTCAGGAGGAAGGGTGATTTCTCTCCAACTTGTGGGTGTGGGGTACTTGGGGTGAGCTGGAGGGTGGAGAAGGGCTTGGGCCACGGGGTCTGCATTGTGCTATCAGTTGACCTGCTGAATATCAGCTGCACTGCATTACAGTGCTGCATGCGTGTGTATGGAATTGTGCTCCATAGTAACCTGTCTGATAACTGTGTCACTGAGTGCCATTGTTAATGATTACATCAGCCGGCCGGTGCTGCTTTGCACATTGTTTTCTTGCCAACAGAATACCACGTTTGACATTGGTTTTACCCATGAAGCCTTCGCCCACAGTACTACTTAAAAGTGTTGTCAGTGTCTCTGTGTGCACATTTCTGATATCATTGTGATCAGGGGTGCACCCTAAACTGTGTGGTATTGCATTATAGTAATTGCCAGGGTGGGTCCAAGGTTGACAACGTTACGCACTGTATGTTGGGGGATAACATAGGCTCTCTCCCCAGTGTGCATACTACTGATGTCATTCTAACATGGTTTGGTCCTAGTACTGCTAGTAATATTTACGAGTGTGATATATGCCCAGAAGTTCGCAATGTTCATTTATTGTTAATCAATGTGTGCGTTGAATACACCCTTTATTTACATACCACATGTGTAAAGTCTCTTTTGTGGCGCTCAGTGTATTTATTGTGGGAGTGATTTGCCAATGCTCTACACATTGCTTCTGTGATAAGCTTGACTGCTCAGTGCCAAGCTTCCCAAGGGTGAGCGCACATTATACAGTGAGTGTAATTACCCACCCCTGATGGGAGTGGTAGGTTCTGCCTGGGTAGGGCACAGCCACACAGAACAGGCTGCTGCCAACACTTCCCTAGTGCCTCATCATTATTGTGAACGTTCCCACTGAATCCCACCCTGAAAAAGGTTTTACACTAACTCCTGTTACATGCACACACATTTGGTGGATACCCCAAATCTTGAAAGGGCGTTCACTAACTTCTGCAGATTTGTTTCTCCACCTCTCTGAATGCATTTTTGAATCAGACTCATACTGATTATGCACTCGTTCTTCATTAAGCAGGTTATACATTTTCTTATGGTGAAATAAAGCAGCGGCCGGACACTGCGACGATTAGGTCAGCCAAATTAAACCATAAGGCCCCAAATATGCTTTTTTGATAGATTATGGATACTTTCAAAGGCAAAATGGCACATGAAGCGCAAAAACTCATTGCAATGATTCTGTGACCATTTAGATCTACGGACAAATATGTGAGCTATTGTAATGATCGTAACAGTATGCGCACTAGGTGACCAAATGATAAAAAAATATCCCTAACTACTTTCTGGGTATGCTGTTCACGTAATTTATATTATTGTATAAGCAAGAACATACAAAGGAAACCAGAAGTATTACATTGAGCAAATCTTGTATAAATGCGTTATAGATGAGTGAAGTGGGGCTGAAAGTTTTTTAATTTCACTACAAAATTGATTCTGTGTAAACCAGTGGTTCCCACCCTTTTGACTTCTGTGGACCCCCACATTATCATTACTGGATCCCCCGGACATCATTGAATAATTATTGGAATCCAGAGGGCCCCCCCCAATGAGTCATTACTGAAAGCTGGGGACCTAAACTGCTAACCTGATTTAATTTTCTAAGTAGTTGCGGACCCCCTGAGGAGGCTTTGCGGACCGCCAATGGTCCCCGGACCACAGGTTGGGAACTAATGGTGTAAACCATCCAGGCATCTCAGTTTAGTTGCTTCTTTTCCAAATTTAACATCAACTCCAATTTCCCTAGAGGTTACATCTTTCACCAAACGTCTCTTCGATGATCATGGAGGGTTATATTTACTAAGGATTGGCTCAAGGCAGCGCCACTTGCCTTTCTGCTGCGCTACCCTATGCCAACTCTAGAAAGAAGAAATGCACCATAATTACAAGATAAGGTGAATTTATGTCCTTTCCTCCTGCGCTAGGACCAACGCAGGCACCCTTTCACCATTGTTTTTGTGCAGAAAGGGACCATGTCCTCACCAGAAACAATTCTGAGAGGCATTTGCCTCCTTTTATAGGCGCTGCATTCTGCAGCACACATTGAAAGAGGAAACAATGAGATGAAATAAAGGTATTTCTCTTAGTTTCACCTGCCCTGGGGAGGTGTACAGTTTTGACGAATTCCCAGGTTTACAGATTCTTGTAAATCTAGGAATGCATAAAAAGCCATGCAGCCACTGCAACACCCATGGAACGCCTCCCTGATGCAGTGTAAGGCAATGACTTGCACTGCGTTGCCTTACACCATAACTACAAGGCCACGAAAAGCCACACAAAATGGGTTTGCATGGCCTTGTAGATGTGGGTCTGCACTATGCACCACCAGTGCGTCACAAAATGTGATGCACCATTGGGCCCTGGCCTTGGAAATATGCTCCCAATTGTTGTCTTTGCTCAATCCCAGGATCAAGCATCAGAAATCTAGAATTTGTTCAACACAGATCAGAAAGTACACAGAATCAAGGCCAGAATTTGGAAAGGCTTTTTTCTTACAGCTGTTTCATTTCTGACATTACACATTTCGATTGACCCTACCATCCATATGTTCTATGATACATGAATGTGCTATAAAGTAGACCTTAACCTGCTGCAAAGGTTGTCCTAACTTGCTTTTTTAAGTGTTGAGCAGGTAAAACCCCGGGCTCAGAAACTGTTGCCTTCCGAGAAGATATCAAAAGATCCATTCACCATGAAAACTATGAAAAATTAAGATTCTACCATTTCTCGGCCATTTTTGAAGGGTGTGAATAGCTCTCGTCAGCTAAATGATGTCAGGAAACAGTATCTGAAGATAAATGTTATGCGAAAGAATTCAAACTGTACCAACGATGCAAATGATCATAAGACTTGTAGGGAACCTTTCATCATTCTCCAGATGCTACAATGGTATTGTCTGCAATCCAAAATTGGAATAATTGGTGCTAGGTTTAACACGAATTCACTTCTAAAACTCAGATTAGAATGAATAAATGGAGCTTACCATTTCATATTATTTTTGTTAGCTTTCCCAAGTTCTATTAACTATATTAGTTTTTTTCTAATCTTGCTATTTTAACATATTTATTTGTTATTAGAGTAGAGTGGAATGAAGTTGCAACAAATATATTTCTACATTTATGCAAGTAATAAATGTACACAATGGGGCCTGTTTACAAACTGCACTTACCATTATTATCACTACAGTAGTACTACTCGTGTCCTACAAATCTAGGTGTTGAGATCTACACCTCCATCTCTTCTACCATTTTATGTGGAGCTATCTTTTCCAGATTGTGGAGACCTCTGTGCATGTACGCCTACGTTATTGTAGTAAATGTGGAAGGACAAGAAGGAGTAGCTGGGAAATGGGACATACTTATTACAAAATGGGAAGGGCTTAGAAGGGATAAGTATGGGTTAAGTGAGGGTTAATGAGGGGTTTATGGGGATACAAGTACCCACACACAAAAGAGTAAGCCCACTACTATTCGTAAATTACTCTTCTATAGGTACTGAGGGCAAAAAGGTCCCAAAACAGTAGCACATGTACTCCACCTCTGATTAAGTCCAGAACAACACATGGCCAACCACTGGTACTGTAACACCCTACCTAAGAAGATAATGAAAGCAGCAGCTTAGTTCAACACCCTTTTTGAAATGACATTAAAAAACTATGTTGACCCTTGAAAATAGCTAAAAATGTAATTGAATATTACATATATCTATCTATTGCTATATATCTATATATAGAAATATATGTATGTTTTAGCGTAAAATATTTTAATTATATTTTTATCATTTTAAAAGAAATGTTACTTCAATTAAAACAATAATTGAATTAGTGTAAATGAATTCCATACCTAACTTAGCAATGTAATTGCTACTACATAAGAAGAAAACACAAACATTTTACTTTCCACATATATTACAATGATATAAAAGTTAATTTACATTATTAACTTAAAAACATTTTTATTATTTTTTTAAAGTAAACTAAACATTTTAAAAATGTCTACTTTTTACTATGGGGAGATCATAGCCCTGGGGAGGCAGGGGACTCCATGTGAAAAATTACTAGTAGTAAATTACCACTTGTAAATTTGGCTCCAAACCCTGTTTCCATGGGGCAGGGATGGGGTTGCCTACACTTTGCAGTAAATTTACTGTCAGAAATAGTGAATAGCGAAAAGCAGCAAATTTACTACAAAGTTTGATTACATTTGCACTTGTAGATTTGCTCATGTGTAAATTTACCTTTGTGAATAGGCTCCTTACACTTTGAATGTCATCATCAGATCTTAGCTAGCTTGGCTTAGCTTCGAGATAGCTGTTGGCTGGGTCGCAGTGCAGCATGACACAAAGAGGCTTGACTAGGTGTTTCTCCTAGTTTGCGTCCATACACCGTTCCGGCACGGTCTGAGTATCAGGCCCAAATTTTTAAAAAAGTGGTGCTGCATTATATGCAGCTGGACTTTTCTTGAGCCACATAGCACCCCCTTAATGTCATCATGTGCATTGCTCCACTTTGTAAATATGGTGCAGCAAATTTGGCCTTGTTGAGTCACATTACCGTGATAAAAATGATGCTAATGTGGCGCAAGGAGGCGCTAGGCCCGCTTAAATTTGGGCCTCAATGTCTGGGAAATACCGTAAACTTGCACTGCTTCCACCTTTCCTTCTTGTTTCTTTTGAAAGAGTTTGCTGGCGCATGCAACATTTCCGTAACATTGCATGCAACAGGGGAGCCTTGTTATTTTCTTCCTCATCATTTTACTTTCTCCACTGATAATCCAGTCCTGATTTTCTTTGTTGCCAATAATGCCTAAAATGCATTTTTTCTTACTTTCAGTCCCTAAGCAGCATGACAGAAATCACTTTCATTGTCTCTATGGCTAATATTCCTGTTTTAAAATTATTTATGGAGACCTGTGACGTTTCTTTGTTCAAGGTGCTCACTCGCAGTTCCTGTTTAAAGTCCTTGATGCTGATTTTCTGCTCTTCATCCTGAATGATTCCAGCTGTTCTACAGCCATTCATTGCACACCCATGTCCTTTGGGTTGAACCTTTGAAGGTTTTTTTTCTGTTACTTTTTTATCCTTTCCAAGAAGTAATGCCTGGAGGGATTTTGTGCACATACAGTCTAAATCTGGTGCCAGAATTTGCCACTGGTAGCTATAGACTATACCTAGACTCCTTTCTCAGTCTGTACCTAGATTCCTTTCTCAGTGGCGCAGGGCAGATCAACCATGTACTTGCTGTGCCGCCCTTAGCCACCGGCCTTACAAATGAGCCCCTACATGCAACAGACATCAATGTCAAGGGCTGATCTTGGTGACAACTTGATGGGTCTCTTGGTACATAGGTATAGACTCCTTCCTGCACACAAACAATCACAAGAGGTGGATATTTCTCCCTGTTGCATCACACTTACCCCACCCATGAGGTGGCATAGGAATCTAACATATTCCCAGATTTATAAATCTGGGAATGCGTCAGATTCCTTCGAGTTCCATGGGTGTTGTGTGGGACCAACCCAAGCAACACCCATGGAAATGCCCCCTTCACGCAGTGTTGTGCATGAAAACGGTCCATATTTACAAGGCAATGAAAAGCCACACAAGATGGCATTGGGTGACCTTATAAAGATGGGAGCATCAAAATAATTGATGTTCCAGTGGCACAGTGTGCTGCTAGGGCATAGAAAATGAGGCTCCAAGTGTGCTACATACTTATACAAAATAAAATCATCTGCTCATCTGGAAACATTAGCATTGCAGTGCTTACTCCTGTTCACTTTTGCAGCTATTTTGCCATCATGTGTATTGCTGTTTTAATTCATTATGCTGCGATATCCACAACTATGGGTTCCTCTTCAAGACTTACAGCATGGATAGACACTTAAAATACCACATTTCTGCATTTTTGTATTTTTAAAAAGTAACTACAAACAGGGAACCAGGTTGTTTTCTACCCCTTTTATGTTTGAAAATCAGTCAAAATGGTAAACTTAGACCCTTACCAAAACTATTTACCTTTATTTGAAGCTAAAGACTCCACCAGATTTTGCACCTCTTCCTGTATCCGCCTTTCAATCGGTGTCTTTCCTAATCCCAGGTTCCGCAAAGTCATCAGGCAGAAGCGTCTTTGTTGCTTCCATGTCTGTCCAGATGAAAAAACTACACCTGAGAGGAATAACTCAGGTTAATGTTTCATTAGAGTGCATTTTTACATATGATTCACTTCCATCTACTGACATTAAAACACTCTGTGATGCACAAGTTATTCTATTTTAAAAGATATGCTGCTACTCACTTCTACTGGCACAAAAGTCAATCATTATTAATTCAAAAGCGAAAAAGTAGGAAAGATAATGGGTGATAAATTCAAGAACAAATAAATCTGCTGCTTAAGGCACCAAAGAGCTTTTTGGCATATGAGATCTGTGAGTGTTTGCGTTACTTACCAGTAACCTTTATTACTTTAAGTCTCCCTTCCGTACTTCAGTATTTGTCAGTGAGAAGGTATCCATCAACACAGGGTAGGAATTAATATAGGAAGTCTCTAAAAATGTCCTAATTTTTACATGGTTAAGTTTTACAGATGGCCCTTCCCACTAGCTTCATCTCATAGAAAGTGTGGATCCATTACACCAGCAGGAGAAATTGAATGAAATACAGGGTTCAGCAAGTTAAAGGAGTGGAGTAACTTTCCTGCAGGGGGTTTCATGGATGCTTCTCCCTTGCATGGCTGCCTGAAGGTATGGCGAGTTCCAAACAGTACACAGAGTGTGGCCAGTGTCAGAAAACACCAGTATGGGCTAAAAATGCAGGCAAAAAGTGAGGGGCTGCTTTAATCAGTCCAGTTTCCCCACACAACCCCACCCCAGCCAACACACCCAGGAGACTCAGCCCAACCCTTGGAGAGTCTTCCTGGCTTGTCAGGCGAGGAATTCAGTGAGGAAAACTGCCTGCATAATTGAGGGGCCTACTCTGCCTCACAACCTCCTGTCAGGGTCAGTCCCTCTGGGCAGTTGACACAACTCAACAGTGAATAGACCCATTCCAACTTGAAACCTCACTCTAGGGTTGTCCTTCTCCTCTCCCTCTGCTGGTTTGGGTAGTGAGATGCCCACCTCCCCATCCCTAACTTTGCTAGGGAAACACCTAGCTTACCCACAGAGGTTACCCAGCACTTGAGTAACCACACCATGACCAATAGGGTCTGTGGGCCAAATTTGCTTTTGGCTATGGGGTCTACCTCTTATACCAAATGCAGTGTTGCCATGAAGGCCAGCACCCAGCAGATGCTAGTGACAGGTGTCAGAATCGAGGACCATACCCTAAGCCCTCCAATGTCATGTGGGTGAGCTGCTTTAGGGGCAACTGTGGGATCCTGGCATCTCTTTGCTGTTCAGAGAGGGGGACTACCACATCTTGTGGCAGATACCCTTCCTACGCACTCCCTTCTGTCAGAGCTTCCTGGGAGTCTGGTGAAGCCTTATGAGTGCCAACTCTGGACTGGGTAAGTAGGCCCATGGCTCACTGAACCTCTGTTTAAGAGTGGCCTACCCTTCTTCTTCTTGTTTTGCCTTTTCTTGTGACCCCTGTCTCCTATCTGTAGGGGCTGGCTTCCCAGAAACGTTGGTTGAGGGGAGCACCCTGGGTGACCGCCCCATCTGGGATCAGACTAACCACTCGGAGGTCATTGCTCAGGATAAAATCTAACAAGAGGTCACCACTGACCACCACCACCTTGTACCAGTCAAGGGTACCCTCCCTCTCTAGGGGCACCATCGGCACAGGTTTGGTTGTGACCTCACCTGAGGTTACCCTTACCCTCCTTGTTTCTCCTGCCACAAAAATGTCTGCGGTCAATAGCCTGTCACTCACAATGGTGTCCCTCAGGCCAGTGGTAGGGATCCCATTCACCTGATTCGAGTGAAAGTGCCTACTCCCACCCTCAGGGATCACAGGCTTACCATCTGGACCTATCTCCCAACAAGGCATCATCATCTGAGGAGTCCTCCTCTATGGCTACATTGGACAGCCCAGTGCTAACCACCTTCTGGGAACAGGCTGCCTCACCCCTGAAGTGACCTGTATACTGACAGACAAAGCAGACCCTGTTATCCAAGGTCTTTTTTAACAGCGGGTCCATCTGCCTCTGCCTTGTCAGAGTGGGGATAGGATCTACTCCTCTCCTTTTTATGGTTCTGGGGTACTGAGGGAGTTTCTGTGATAGGCCTACTACCTCCTTCTTTGGGTTTTGTGGGACCTGATTCCCTCTTCTTAGAGTCTCCCCGGGACTTGGTAATTACTCTGGCCCTCAACCTCTCCCAGATCTCTGTATAGCCCCCTCATAAGTATTTACCTTGTTACCCTGTATCCAGCCCTTTAATGCCTTAACTAAGGTGTCTACAAAGTCAACCGAAGACTGGGTATTGACCTTCTGGATGTCCCTAAACGTCATCCTTTACTGCTCTATCTATCCTTGTTCCTCGAGTGGGAAGCAGGGTGGTGCATCTGTCCAATGGGGTGCAGGCCAAAACCCTCTGGGATGACCACTTGCTATGAAGTGTGGAAACAATCAGTGCTAGAAAGCAACATTCTTTGAAATTCTAACATGGAGGAAATCTCTCCTTGAAGGTTACATCTGGCTGAGCCCACCCACTGGTGAGATCAAGTTTCCCTATCTCACCTCCTCCAGTCCCTCTCCTGTCTAATTAGTGGGGCTCCTATCTGGCTGTGGAAGCAGGAAATGGGGAGGTCAAGTTTCTGTCCTAGGTGGCTTTCCCCCCACTGAAAGCCAGTTTGGCCACTCGCCCACATCCTGCTTTGCCATCTGCTGCAGCAGTTTCTCACCCACCAGATACCTCCTTTGTCTCAGCCCAGGCCACTTCACACGTCATTAAGGTAGCATGGCTCAGTTTGCCAGAGGCTGACCAATGAGGAAAGGGCACAACAGGGATGAATTTGGTAACTTTCAGAAAAAGTTCCAAAACTCTTTCGCTGGGTTAGGTATATTAAATTCAACATTGGCACATTGTTGGATTTATTATAACATTTAATTTGTTACCGAATAGGCTATATTTAGATAATCTCTATTGAAAATGAGACTTTATTATTTTAGCCTTTGGTGTATATTGACTACAATGGGGAAAAACAAATGTGGCTGTTTTTTCCCTCACCAGGCTTATAAAACACCTTTTATAAAGTCCCTGCTTATATTTACACTGCACCCAACCCCTAGAAAACCTAGGGCACACCTTAGGGATGACTTATATGCAAAAATAAGGTAGTTTGGGACTTTGAAAGTACTTTTAATTCCAAAGTTGAATTTGGGGTTAATTTTAACTTAAAAGTAGTCGGCAAGGCAGGCCTGTCTTTACAATGCCACCAGGATTTAAACAAAGTTTACATTTACAATTACATTTATATTTACCAGAGACCACAGAAGTGCCTAAATCTACATGTCTTACCATATACTACGGACTTATAGGTAGGTTGTCAGAGCCAATTATGCCTAATTTGCATATTACCATCTTACACAGAGCACCTGCCCTGGGACTGGATATCAGTGCCCAGGGCACAGTCAGAGTCAGAAAAGACCAGTGTCAGCTAAAAATGGGGGCAAAAAGTGAGGGAGCTTCAGCCTGGTTTCCCAACATGGATGACCCCCGGAGAATTGTATTTCCCAATCAACACAATCGCTAAACATAATATACAGCACTGAATCATTCCATGCTTGAAATGCATATTGCGGAAATATACCATCCCCAGCGCTCCACAGATGGTTCTTGAATAAATCATATCTAGGTTAAGAGTTCTGGGTTGCAGAAATTGTAAAACATTTTTGAGCAAGCTCGGATGTAGGGTTGAATGCATTTAATGCTATTATAATGGCGATCATAACATCTAAAGATATTATAAGGAGGGCAAACTCCAAATGACAAAGGGAACGTTTAGTGAACCAATTAAAACAAGATAAAGGGCTCTAATTGTCAGCATCTTGAGCAAGAAAATAAGAAGATTTGTGAGTATTACTAAAAGGAAGTTAATCAATGTAATATATGTGTCAGGTCTACTAAGAGAGTGAATATTTGGGTTGATTTTTTGCATGAGAAGTGCACAAAAGAGCAGCTAGAAAAGTAATTAAATCACTTGTGGATACAGAGACCATTATCTGGGTCACTGACATCAAAAGGACGCAAAATAGAGTGTTTCAATATTATAGCACTTTGTATCAGCAGCAACAATCTTTGAAATCCATGAAATTACAAGTCTTTTTTAGAAAATCTTTCAATTTAAGCTTTAGGTCCACAAGTTGGGGAAGTCTTGCTGAATATGGTTTCGTTGGAAGAAGTGGCTAATGTTATTAAATCTTTATAAAATGGAAACGCATGTGGAGAAGATGGCCTTACAGCTGATCTTTTCAAAGTTTGTGAAAATTTGAAATCCATATATTTTACAGCTTGCAAACCACATTTTACAGGGAGGAAGCATTCCTTCTTCCTTTAATACTGCGGTGGTTGTAAGCTTTCATAAAAAGAATGAAGACCCAGAAAAGTTGAACTCTTATAGACCAATCATTATAATGGAATTGTTGGTTGACAGAATAGATCAGAGGGCGAGTCTGCTGATTGATAACTGCAAAACAGCTTTATAGCAGTAGAACAGCTGTTCTAATACACACTATAAACTTGAAGCCTCACATTCCTTTAAGAGTTAGTTGATCCCAACTCATATTTTATTTCTAGATGCTGAAAAGGCTTTTGATTTAGTTGACTGGGTCAGACTCTTAAATCCAAAAAGATTTTGGATTTCCATCACAATTTAACTCAGTATTAAGGCATATCTATGAAGGATCACATGCCCAATTGGTTGTAAGCGCTAATGAAGCAGGGTAGTGTAAAGTCAATCGATGCACTAGACACGGTGTCCATTGTCACCAATTTTATTCACTTTTTCTATTGAACGAATTAGCAGTTGTTAATCAAAAAGATAACTGAATGAAGACTTCAATTAACAAAATGGCCAAAATCAAATCAAATCAATCTATGCTGATGTCATTATGCTTTTTTAGGGCCAGAGTTGGATGTGCAGCGTATAGATTTTGAAGTTTTTGGGGGATTTCAACAGCTAAGTGGTTATAAAATTAAGAAAGTGAAAACTGAGATTTTATTAGCCAATTGCACTTTAGGCACTTTAACCCAGGATCTTATACCAATTGGTGAATTGAGCCTGAAATGTTATTCAGGGATATGTACAACAGCTACTTTTGAGGAGGATTTGAATTATCATCTTTTAAAAGACAAGATTTAGGGCCTCATTCGGACCGCCACATTCATGATGATGGTCGGACTGCCGCACTCCATGAGGTCTGACTATCACATTACAACCCTGGTAGACGGACCCACCAGGGGAATGCCATCCCTACCAGGAACATTGTTCCTGATGAGCTGACAGCGGTGCTGAACTCAGCGTCACCTCACTGATTACAACTCAGCTTTCCAACAGCCTTTCCATGACGGGTACCCCGTTGCGGAAAGGCTGGATGAATGCCGGTTTCTTGGGGCCACATGGAGGCCCCTGCTGTGCCTATGCTCATCGCATGGGCAGTACACGGCTCCCCCTGGCTCAAAACCATTAGAGTGCTAACTGTATGCCTTGTAGACAGTGCACATCCCGATAATGCTGGTGTGCTACTAATAGACCTCAGGTTCTTTAAAAGAGCTGAGGCTAATATCTTATCACTATTCCCACCGGTCAGCCTGGCGGGAACACATAATACAGTTTTCCCGACGGCAACATTGTAATACGCTTGGGGGGGTGCCACCGGTATGACGGTGGTGTCCTCCCTGCAGCTTTGCCGGTCCTTTGGTGGGACCTCCAAAGTCATAATGAGGCCCTAAATCTTTGTTTTCCAAATGGATCACTCTTCCAATTCCAATTCTAGGTAGAGTAGCACCAATCCGGATGTGGATATTATCACTTTTTCATTTTTCATTCTCCTCACTTTTGTGTTTGTAATTTGTTTTTTGCCTGATTTTTTACCCTACTCAAATTACAACACTTTCCCCAACTTGCAAAGATAGAAGTGGAATAGTAAATCTAGAGCATCAAAGTTCAACGGTTTCCCTATTGTGACTTAGATGGGAGGGGAAGAAGTACAGCTAACCTCCCCACCATTGATTAGATTGGAGTGGGAATAGTAAATATAGTCCACTGAAAGTGCACCTCTTCCTCTAAGGTGGTTTAGGTTGGAGTGGAAATAGTAAATGTGTAACTTATTTGTATTTTAAATAATGAGACAATGGTTTTGGTAACAGAAGGTGTATTTTTACAAAAGTAGCAGATTTTTTTCAAAATCATTCATTGTTACCAACAAACATTTTCCACTTATTATTTTGCATGTTTGATACATTTTCATATTTTACATGAAGTGCATGTTCTTCAACATATATGTTTACAGTTTGCACATATTTTAATATTTTTGAAACATTTTGAAACAGTATTTTTTCAAAAACTCATATTTTTAACAAATATTGTTATAGTTTTTATAAATCAGTAATTTATTCTCATGTAATAACAGGTACCATAAATGAATAAGGTTAATTTCTATAGTAATTTATAACATATTTTTTCTGCTCATAAAATGATATATTTTGCATGCATCTAAAATGTAATTTTATTCATTTGTTTAAACATTTTTATCTTAAATAAAGGTAAACATAAACAATAAGCTATCATTTTCTATTATTTTCCTTAGGGTGTTAGGGTTTTTTTGTGTGTCAATTTAGCAGCAGTTTTCTCTAGCACTTTTATTATTTTTTAGTCTATCTCCTCAATTTGGGTTGTTAAAGCTTCTACTTTGTTGTGGCTTCATGTTCCTGCTCCCCGTGTTAGGTAAGAGTAATTTTAAGTTCATTTTTGGGGGTTAGTACGTGGGGGAAGTGTTTATGTTCAATTTAGTTAGTTTTTGGATACAGCTGCCACAATCACAGTCATACAATGACTTTTGCAGATCTTAAGGGCAGATGTTTGATTTGTTAGGCCCATAAGTGGACATAGAGGGACAACCCACCTGACTCTGGGTTTGGCATATTTTGGACAAAAAAACAAATGTTTTTCAGTTTCACCCAAAAGCCTACATGATTGACTCAGAGTAAAACCAAATTTCACGGAGTCCCATGATGAAGTGTAAGCAGCAATTGGAAGAGTCCCATACCTTAACTGCAAGAACAATTAACAGTCACACATAGGTCAGATGTAATTTAGAAATTCCTCTGCCATAGGCACAAATTTGTGCCATGAACAACATCTTGTAAGGCTCCCTGTGTGGCTAGACAATTCAAGTTGAGCAGCCATTCGCTCCAAATATCTAGATTTAATCACTGCACCCACCGCTGCCGCGATAGATGATGGGTCTTCAAGGAAATTGGCTAGGCCTAACTCATACCATGTTGTTTTAACATAGACCAGCCACTTGATCTTCCTGGAACATTGTATTTTAATGAGACAAATGAGGCCCACTCAATAGGGGCGTAGCTCTTTAGTGGCCCAAATGCACACCTAGTAGAGTAACAGTCTTTGGGCAACTAGCTCAGAGGCAGGGTTAAGGTAAATGTCAAGTGCTAAATACATCAGAGGTGTCACCCTCCCTAGACCAATGAGGGCTCTGATAAAGTTGTTTTTCCCAGTACACAAAATACATGAATGGCAATATCCCCATAATTCAGAATCTTGGCTTGCTTGGGTCTTGTAGATCTCCATTGCAGGAAAAACTGGGAACTATGAGGCCTTTTTAGCAAACCTGAGGATTGCATCTGCTCCATTACCAGATGCAAGCTTTTGGGATCTGCGGGGCCCAAGAGCCAGAATCTGCCAGATGGAACCTGAGGTAGTCAAAGTCCATGAACATTTCTAGTACTTTCCTTACCAGGTGTACAGTGCCCTTCACCCTTTATTTACTGGAATAAGTCATTTGCTTTGTTTTTGAAACATTAATGTCAAGACCATGCTCAGAGTAAAACAGATTAAATGAGTCCTCAAGATGTTGGAGGGCCATCCTAGTTTTAGTCAATAAAAGGGTATCCTCTTCTAAGAAAAGACTCAAAACATTCTGTCCTGAAAAAAGTGGGGCAATCATTACCAGAATTAATCAGAAACATGACACAATTGTTGATATAAATGAGAAAAAGAGTAAGAGACAAAACACAGCCCTGATGCATACCCTAGCCAATAGAAATGGGCCAGGTTAGTTCTCCTTTCGAGCTACATCAGATCCTAGTAAAATTCTCCTTGCGGAGGTGCATAATAATTAGCAAATTACAGGGAATCCCCATACCAGAAAGGACCTTGCATAATTTCTTCCTAGGTACTAGGTTGAAAGCAGCACAAAGATCAATAAATGCTACAAACAATTCTACCCCTCCAATATCTACAGTCTTCCACTTAACCAAAAAGAAGCAGAAGACCTAGTCAATCACCTGGTCTTAGATTTAAATCCTGCTTGGGGTTTTCGTTGATCCAATCCTAATGTATTTCCATGACATGTTTGCAGAAAACCTTTCACAGGTTATCCAAAAGGCTAATTGGGCTGTAGTTAGTTGATATGCTTGAGCTTCCCTTCTTGAAGACGGGGACAAACTCTGCCTCTTTCCAAATAGTGGGCATTCCTGCCCCTGCTGCATTTGTGTTTGTGACAGTATTAATGTAGGGTACCCATATATTAGGGTCAGATTTAAGGTCAGCTGGGATCTTCTGCATGTGCAGTCGCCGCTAAGGTAAAAACTAAGGGAGTAGGAGCGATGTACGTACATTAGCTCCCTCTGTACTGGGAAAAGTCTAGTCAATTTCATGCAGACATTGGTAAAGATTTGCAAAATGGGTGACTCACTCATAGGGCAAAAATGGACGTCTAGGCTGACATCCCTAAGTACCCACGGCTTAGACTTACTAATTGCCAAAATGTGTTTGGATCATTACTAGAAGAGGTGTGTAAAAGGTCAGACCATTTTTTATGCTCACCTGCTTGTTTGTCTTGCCTTACTTCATGCCGATATGGTACTCTACAGGCCCTTACCTCCTGGCTAGCTCCTTTGTTGATTGCTCTAAGTAGATTTTTCTTAGCTTCTCTACAAGGCTGTGTAAATCAGCGATTCATAGGACCCCTTATAGGAGCCCTCCTGGGCTCTTTGAGAAAAAATCTTTAAGCCCATCAAATAAGCTACAATCATTTTGTTGATCACTCAGTTGTTGGACATAAACTCCATTTGCAAAACAACAACCACATATATATTCGAAAGTACCTCTGTTGAAGAACACCCCACCTCCCATTTCAAATTCTTCCGATTATTTGTGACCTCCAATTGTTGAACATGCAGCTGAAAAATAGGGGGTGAAGCGTGGGAGACCAACGTTATCATAGGCAATACTAGGACATTATGGTTGCTCTTGTCCTTCTCAGACCCTTTTCATATCATCCATCAGCCTCTATAGTTTTACATCTAAAATGATATAATAGATAATGCTTACATATAACTGTCTTCTAAACTTGAGAACAGGGATAGCATCAGAAGGTGAGCGACTATTGCAGTCTCACAATCCATGGGCTAAACTGAGGTCTGCCACTTGGAGAGCAGCCCTTGTAAGCTTTCTGTTCTCTGGAGAAATTAGTTCAGGGATTCCCCATATTAAGTCGTCCTCATGGCACAAATTCTGAGTTTTACCATTGGTTTCATGTATGAGATTTAAATCACCTGCCACAGTAACATACCGGGACTCTGAGTGATGGACTAATATCTGGAGTGGTGGAGCAAAGATAATTCTTGCTGATTACTAAAACTTTGATTAAATATTAACAACAGAGAAGTGGCTTTAGTGAAGGAGAAAATTAGCCCTTGGATATCTGGTGATCCTTTTTGAAGTTGTACTACAGAAAAGGAAAGTGTAGTGTTCACCACGACAAGTACCTCAGCCGGACGGTGCCCTGCTAAGGACCTAATTGCAGGGACACAGAAACTCTTGACACCACTTCTGTGAACATACTCAGTCACCATGTTTCCTTGAAGAGACAAATTGTGTGGTTGTCAATAAATTGACCCCATGCAGGGTCACAAGCTTTGGCTTAATCCCAGCAATGTTCCAACTAACAACAGCCATGGAATTGGGAACCAAACTAGCAGAGGGAGTACATTTTCAGGGTAAAACCAGTAGCTGCTGGACAGTAATCATATGTTAAGCCTTGTCCTTAACTGACTGCTGGGTGACAACAGCTGGAAGTCGCACACTGTCAGCTATGGATTTGGGAACATAATCAGCAGCTGTCGATAGCCGAGTTCTAAAAAGAGGAGTAAGAGTGTTAGGAAGAGTGACCTTGGAAGGAAATACCAGCTGTATGGACAGAAAGGCACAAGGTATTTATCAAACAATTTTCTACCTGCAGTCAGTCAACCTCACAACGGATCGAAGGGGCCTGGTGATGGGTAACTCTATTGCTGCTTGGGATCAATGATCTAGATAAGTGGTTCCGGGTACAGACCTTGGCCACAGATGGTGGTAAAAAAAAACAGTGGAAGAAGAGAGATATTAGAACAGGGTTTGTTAGGGAAATGGCGACTGGCCATTTACATCCGCACAATAGCAGGACACATGAAATTAACAATACCGCAATCGCCCAAGGAACTTTTTGCAAAGGGTCCAACCCAACCCATCCCTCCCTCCCAACAATCAAGATATCAGGTGTGTGTGGCAGCATGATAAGTGGGCACTAGTATATAACCAGTAGAGGACCTTGTTTTTGAGCTGGGCAAAATACTCAAAATTGTTGGGTAGCAAGCACAGCACATTTGATAGTACAACCACATGGTACAAGCCTTGGGTGGAAGATTAATTGAAATGGAGTTGGATAGCGTATATAGATGAATGTCCCACTGGCCTTCCTGGTTCTCCTCTGTGCCCTTCGGAGGCCCCACCTGAACAGCCCATTAATTTTCCAAGGATTCATTATTAACTTGCATAGATTGTTGCTTTGCCACCCTTTCCAGTAAGCAGTTTTGTACAAAGTTAATGTTGCCTTCCCTTGTAATGAAGGGGTTGGTGGAAATGATTTTTACAAGGCCATGAGTAACAGATAATTACTTGTTTGGAGGCTGTCCTTTTAATACCAAGTTTAGTTACATAGTTCAGCCTCAATTACACCCAACGGCTGATAGACTACCTTTAGTTTAACATCCATGACATCAACAACTTTATTGTAGAAAGCACCCATCATATCCACAAAGCTGTCCTCATCACGGTCAACATAATCCCTACTAGAGCTATTTGGGGTTAAGCGTGAAAGTTTGGATATGGTACACACTCCAATCTGCTTTCCTTTTGCTGCTGGGCCATTGGCTATGGAACTTGGCAATTTAAGATATGGCTGCAAAGGCACCATGGGCACTAAAATAGTACTGGCAAAAGGACTGAAGGAACATGTTCCCAGAGTAATAGCAGTATTTGTGCTTCCTATTTCAGTGTCTGTTAGAATGGAAGGAGGAGGGTGAACAGGAGAGGAAGAGGTAAGGGATAAAAGTGCTCTGCCAGTTCGAACGCTTTATTTAGGACACCTACCGCATGCTGAAGGAATCAGTCAAGGAGGTGCCAGACTGGGGTTTGGATGAGTTTGCAGTTGATGTATGCTTCCCGATTTTAACGGTCTAGGCAAAAGTGGACTGACAGTACCTTGCTTAAATACAAGTAGCTGGTGGGGATGTAGGTCCAGGCGAAAGAGAGGTGGTCCAGCCCAGCATCTTTTGGGCGAAGACGGGCCTACTCTTAGCGTGGTCTTCATGAGGCTGTGCACATCCTGCACAGTGGTGTCTCTCCTTACGCTAAAAGCACCTTTTTCTTAGCACCGGGCCAGCAAGGGATTGTGGGCAATGGAGTGACCTAGTCTCCTCCAGCAATAACTTAATATCTTGTGTTGATGTATCTTCTGTAGTTTCGGCTAGAACGTGCCTGAAGCTCTGGGGTTTAGGAACACTGCTACAGATTTAGTTTTTTAAGTAATTTTTTGTAATTTGTGATGTTTGTGGGCTACTTTTGCTCTACTGGCCGGGACTTGATGTTTTTTGAACAGGTGTTATGTTTGAGTACTCTTTTCAATTACTTTTTTAAGGGAAACAAGTTTGGTGATATAATAACCACAATTCTTGTTAAATGTCCTTCTTATTTCATTTTTCCTGTCTTTTGATATTTCATTTTTTAGTAATATTTATAAATACATATATTTTATGCTTTTGTTGTTCAGGGTTATTGTTTGTATTTAGTTTGTTAATTTAGATTTTTAATATACAGGAATAATGTCCTAGCTATAGAGTCTAGGTATGTTAGGTCTGGATTATTTGGAAATAGTAGAACTTTGCATTGTCAAATATTGTGCATTTCCTTGGTTTGTTTTGATATTTTAGGTTTCAGTTGAGGTATTGATTACATTACTCTTACTTGCTGGTGGCTTTTGTTTCTTTTTTAACATTTGCAGAAATTGGTGGAAAGCAGGGTCACTTTGTCCAAATGTCCCTTGGAAAAGAGCTGTGCCACCCTTGTTCTGTGTTATTCATTTTTTCTTATTGTGTCATGGTTATATGATACTTGGGTTGGCGCCAAAGCCCATGTCCGTGTAGTCTGGCAACCCAAGTATCTTCAGAGTAGTTCTTTAGGGGACCCAATTTGTCTTCTTGTTTTTTATAGTAGTGTACTGTTTTTGCTACTCTACTTTAGTTACTGGGACAGTACTCAGCAATTTTTTTTTATTTCATGGGCAAAATCAGCATTTGGCGAGTAGTCAACACTTAGGGCCTCATTACGAGTACAGCGCTCCATGGACTGCCGTACCCACAATGGCAGTTGGATCACCGCAACCTTGGTGGTCCAACCTCCTCATTATGATGCTGGCAGTTGGTCCACTAACACACCACAACCAGGATCATGGATTACGATGGATTTGTGGCGGTGCAAGTTGTGGTCAGCCACAGCGATGACAAGTTCGGCACCGACATGCTGATTATAATTTTCCTTTCCACTGGCCTTTCCATAGAGGGACCCCTTTTGTTTTCAAACCAATGTTCATAGTAATTCATACATAGATACACCTAGCAAGACATTGAGCCCACCCCCTTCAGCCATTGGTCACTTGAAGTACCACAGATGTGATTTTTCAGCCCTTAGCGCATCATATTTAGAATGGGGCAAGGGGCTTGTCATCTTAAGCTATTAATGCTGTTGCCACTGTCACACAACATCTGGATCAGCCCACTAGGCAGTTTTGCTTGACAACCTGTTAAAGTGATAGCATGTTGCCTGTCTACTCAAACACACTCTAGCAGCACCAATAAGCAGAGTATTACGTACACAGCCACCACCACAGTAAATGTCATACATGCCCGCTAGGGTTCTATTGTATAGAGCGATGGTGGTGGAGAGATAGTCACCGGAACTTCACAGATACTTTGTCATTTATGATGCTTGCCATCGCTGCAGCAGAAAATAAAACTTTGATTCCCATTAGGTGGAATAGGAAAGGGATGGATCCAAGAAGGCTGCCTTTGGCTTACTAGTTTCATCGTGAGCCTATGGAACCTAATTTGTGGATCTCCTACCGCTGGAGTCTGTTCCTTGTGATTCCTGGGCATGTTATGGTTTTGTAGTATGTATTTACAATTGTGCAGTTACCTGACCCATGGATGTACTACAGTAATCACTTGTCTGCATTAATATTTTTTTTAAATATTTTGAACACTGCAAATCTATTCACGTACACAGTGTGTAGTTATTAAACTTGTTATGAGATCATTCTAATGAAGCATTGTTTTTTTCCTCATGCATTGTATTCTTGGTGTTTTTTTCCTTTTCCACTTACTTTGTGGCATGATATTCCAAATTGGCTCCACTTAAAGATGATTCTTCCTTCTATTGCATCTGGGTCTGATTCTGTTTTCTAAGCTGCTAACCACCGGCCCTCAACCACAGCACCGTAGTGCTTAATTTGAGCCAGTGCTTTCTGGTGCATGGCACCAGCACTTATTTTGTAAGGCGGGCACTTGTATGGGAAAGATGGAGGAAAAGAAAAACGAAAAAGCGTCACAAAGGAAGAAAGCAAAAAGGTGCAAGAATGAGCTAAAGGGGCAGGAAGTGGCTGTAAATGGATAAAAGAGGCTCAAGATGGATTTAGAATTACACTGCCTCGTACATTTAACTGCAACAACCACGTGTTTCAGAGGAGAGCTTTGGGCACTGGCATGCTTTCATTGACAAATTAAGTAGAGCCGCACCTCCCCTGTATGCACATTACCACACACGGTGCATTTTAGGAAACAATGATTGACGGGGGTGTGATTGCTCAGTGTGGATGCTGTTCCTTTTTGTTCACCAAAACTTTATAAGGTTGCAAAAATGAATGTCAGACACTGCAGTAGATAGCAATTAGATATAAGCATAAACTCTTCCTAATGAGACTCGTCTCAGAGATAAAAAACAATTAATGTTAGAGATTACATATGTCATCCTAAAAAAGACAGAAAATGACTACATTGTATGTGGGCACTTCAGAAGATTCCTCATGCCTTGTAACTACGGCTTTGAAAAAAAAGTCTTTATTTCCTAAAATCATCTTGTAATTTCACATTTAATGTTAATACACATTTACATTTTTGTGGTTTAAACAGCTGAATGTGTGCATTTGTCACAACTCACACTACTAACTTTGTTAATTCTGTTTTTATCATCCACGTCTTTCACAATTCTCACTCTACTTACGTATCTGACACCTTGCATGACTCACACCACTTACATAACTCACACACCTCGTATCACCTGCATCACTGACACCACACTGATTAATCTCTTCACCCATAACTCACACCATTCACATCACTCCTAGCACATGCTCTTTCACTAATGCATTTTGTTAGAATTTCAAAAGTGTCACCCTTTTGTGTTTAGTATGTTTGTCTCTATTTCCCAATGACCATGCTGGCAACAGAGCTATTCAGAAGTAACGCTCATCTTTTCCAGTAACTGCTGCACCTTTATGTTTCCGGATTTAGTATAGCACTGACATTGCATTGCCTCTAGACGTGAGTCTGGAACCTCCGAATACCAACCTAAGAGACCCTGGCCATAGTAGGAGCGAGAACAAATTCATTGGTGGATTTAACTGTCAGATCTAAAGCATGTGCAAAGGACTTACACATTTCTTCCCTTATATTTCCCATTAATTTTCATGCCAAGTTGGGTAAGGCTGGCTGCAGCATTTCATCCATAACATGAATACAAGAGGTGTATATGAGGAATGCATGCTGACAGATGAATTTGTACTGATTATGATGATGAGATTTGTAAAGTGCTCGAATACCTAAGGGCGTCTTGGCGCTGTGTGAGCAAACTAGGAAAGAAGCCTGTTAGTAAGTGGGTGATCTCAGTAGTGCCAAAAAGTATGCAACGTGGTTAGGAGCTAAAGAGACAGGTTTTAAACATCTTTCTGAAGGAGAGTAGAGATGTGGCCGAGTCCAGCTTGGTTGGAAGGATATTCCTTTGCAGAGAAGTGCACCTAACAAGCCTCTGCTCCACACAGAAGAGCGGTTAAAAAGAGGAACCGACACATTGTTGTTAAAGCCAGAAAGTAAAGTTCTTGTAGGCCTATACTAAGTAAACCTTCTACGCACATATGCTGGGACGTTTCCATCTAAGGCCTTGAATGCAAAACATAGCGCTTTGAAGATGATACAATGTTTGACAGGGAGCCAGTTCAGTTTCTTCAGACCCAAACCTGCAGATTGAAACTTTGGGATCTGAAATAGAAGCCGAGCTGCTGCATTCTGCAGGACTTGTAATTTAACAAGCCGGTGAACATATTCTGATACAGCCCATTGCAATATTCTAACCGGCCAAAATTAGCGCCAAAATCACTGTCTTCTGTTGTTCAGAAGGAATGAACTGCATGATCTTCTTTAAGGTTTATAGCATCCTGAAGAAAAAGATGATTGCATTGACCTGATTATCAAAAGTGAGTTTGTCAGCAACAATGACACCCAGGTTTTTTATCTTCATAGCTGGCATAGGGAGAATTCCGAGATCTTGAGGCCACCAGTCTGGGGACCTGAACGAGATGTTGTTCCCTAAGAAGAGCACTTCTGTATTAGAAGAATTTAATTCCAAACAGTTGCTGCTCATCCAATTACTGACTGCGGACATACAGTACCAAAACGTCTCCCCCATAATCTGAATGTAGTTAACGAGGGAGACCACAATCTGGGTGTTGTCAATTTAAGAAACCAGAGAAAACCCAAATGACTTGATCAGAGAGGCAAGGGGTGTGGCATACAAGTTAAACATGGTTGGGCTCAGCAACGAGCTCTGAGGAACCCCCCAAGGCACAGAAAAAGTCTCAGAAGTGAATTCCCCTAATGAAACCTTTGCACACAGCCAGACAGGAAGGAGTGAAGCAATTCTAATGCCGTCCCTTTGATTCAAAGTTTACCTAGCCGGTCAACCAGGAGGTCATGGCTGACCGTGTCAAAGACCACAGACAAGTCAAGGAGGATAAGAGCTGTTCTACCTCCTATATCCAACATAGCTCTGATTTCCTCAGTGGCCATGATCAAAGCTGTCTCTGTACCCACCCAAGCATACACTTCTTTTCTAATTCACTTTTTTTCACATTCACCAACCACTTAAGCCCCACATTTCTTGGCTTGCCTGTTCATACAATTACACACAAACATACACATAAATTCACTCATTATTTAAGGACTTTCTCTCAGAAATGGCAACATATATTGGTTTTGCTAATGCTTTTTTCTTTATTGGTATTGTCATAGAGGAAAAGTACATTAGTGTGTGTTAAAATTACATTTTCAGGAGAATTATACCTTGGAATTTTTTTCAAAGCAACACTGATTTTCTGTAGTGGCTTTTCTAGTTCTAGCAATGAATACTTTAAAACTCCAGATACCTGGAGTTGACCTGTAGTGTAATCATGAACATTAGGTATTATGTTTTTTAAAACCTATAGGCTCTTGTGATATAATGCTTTCTGATATCAATTTCCATAATGTTTTGGGGATGATTGCGCTCTCCAGGGGTTTCAATCATTTAATTTGTTCTTCTAGTTTTCCCATGCTATGAATTAGAATAGTACTTTGTACCTTTCCAGTGCTTTCCTTTATGATTTAATTTAATTTTCTGTTCTGAGATTTGATATATGTGTCTCTTTACCCCATGCGTGGGATTTAAATTAATAAAATAATTATTATATTTGAATATTTTCTTGTGTAACATTATTATTTAAACATGCATTACGTTATTGTTACATTCATAATAATGAATTAGATGTAGATGTATATTTTCAGAGATGTTTGCTGAGATTTTCATTTGTGCAGCGTTATTATAGTCTAGATAATTGATGTTTTCTATTGATAAAGTTACATTTGCTAATGTTGCATTTGTATTAATTATATGTATTGTTTTTAGGGTGTATGCTCTTCTAGGTTAATTGTTAAACTACACAGTGTTTTTTTATTTTTTATTAAATTAGTTATTTACGTACTGTTTTAAGTTATGTCGTTTGAGCTTACCGTTTTGGAATGGTGTTCTTTTTATTTTATTATTCTTGCAATTTGTGTGTTGAGTTTGTTTTAACTATATTTAAGAAACATGCGTAAAACATATATTAAATATTTTGTTGAATTATCAGTTTTGACCCTTATTTTTAAATAGTTAAGAATATAATTATAAGCAATCTACTTTATTTTATTTATTCCAGAAAATCAGTTTCTGTGTTTTTGGAAGTGTTTTTCTTTTGTGTCAATAGTCTGGCAGAGTGTCACTTTCATGCAGTTTTGATTTTTGTGCTGTAATTTCTTGCACATTTTGTGTTTTTTTTGTAGTTGACTTTTAATCAGTAATCCATTTTATTGATGAATTAACTTTAAGCCTAATTACCTTTCTTGTTTGGGTTGGTATTTTAAAGACCAAATACACAAAAGGTGATGGGAGAAATGCTTGGAGTCTGACTAACCACTAGCAATTGCATCCCATCAGTCTTTTGCTCTCCATGCCTCCTCAGGTTGGACCCAGCCATATGCAAATCAGTTTTTACTTTGTTCAAGTAGGGAAAAGTCCAGCCCTAACTGCCAGCCAGGTCCTACCTGGAGCAGAACGCAAACAAACCTAGACCTAATGGACTGTTCCTGTATGGCTGTTTTCAAACTCTACACCAGGTCCTACATTTTTTACCTTTCACCACAGAGATCTGGGTTAAACTCCCCAGTTTGTGACTGGAAAATTGTTTTACCTACTTGTTCTTCAAAGTGTAAACATATGTGATGTACTGTAAATATGTATAATTGTGTAATGTATAAATACATGTGATGGTAAAAACAAACATGTTCCCATCCCCCCTCCCCGTCACATTCTGGTCTGTGTAATGTAGCCTCCACCATGCTGCTCTACTTACACCTCCTTGTGTTTGAAAGCCTGTAATAAAACATTCTACATAAGGCACCCACTTCTCTTGGAGCTAGGTTTCCACTATATGAAGTGCCTAAAATGAAAAAAGAAGCCATGACCTTTGTTGGACACTGTCTAGTTGGACTATGCATGTGTAATGAAAAAGTAGGATCAAGATTTGTCTCCCAAGAAAGAGCGCTGAACAAGGTAAAAGTTGATTTCTTTAAGACCATGACTTTTTCACTATTCTGTCCAATCAACAAACATCCGTGAACAACAGGGCTGACAAATCAGAGCAATGGAGTCCTGCGTTTTCTCCCTCGTCCCGTTACAGCCTTATCTGTTTGCATCACTGGCCCTGGAAGAGTACACCACTACCACTGGTTCTGTGAGCAAGGTCAGTACATCCTGATGTAACCAAGAGGCACTTTCTCAAGTTACTGCTCACAAACTGCAGAGCCCGATGCAACTGTTCTTGTCTCCAACAGCCATCATGGATCTGCACCCTTCAGCAATACTATATTAGCATCTGTCATTGATGAACTCATGCACTATAAAGGGATTCCCCGCAATATGGGGAGTACCTAGTATGCACCAATGAGAATAGACTTTAGGGTATACAAACTTGGTTAAGAATTGCAAACAGCATGAATCATCAGTTTATTTCCCCAAAAACTACTAAGCCACACATGAGGCTGGCACAAATTCCAATCTCCCAACACGCTCAACCCACATTGAAAGTGGTAGCAGCTGCTATCTAGTGCACGGCAAACAGTCTGATATGAAGGAATGAGCCCCTCAATCTATCTCAGTTAAAATATTTGGCAAAATATTTGGCTTTGAGAGTTGATGAGCTTCTGCATATGCTAGGAGAGGACAAAAATGACTGTTTGGAATGATGACTGAATGGGTCTGGAGTTACTGCTGCATTGTTAAACGAGCCAGATGCCGTATAGGCAGCTGTATGTTATAGTAAAAAGGACTATATATATATATATATATATATATATATATATATATATATATATATATATATGTATATATATATATATATATATATATCCACTTGCCCTGCTTTATACAAAAAATGTTGCTGACCCTGTGAAAATGCTGTCAATGCTAGTTCTATTCATTACCTCACTATATACCAAATCTCTAGTCACTAAATAAAAACAAATATTGTAAATACATTTTTCAAATCTTAAAGTCACGACACAGCCACAAGTTGAGCATTGGCTCGTTATTCAATGCAAGCTTGGCATGTATTCCATTCAACCCGGAAAGATATCATTGTATGACTGCTAAATTATCATAATTATCAAAACCCGGAGGGAATTGCATGTATTAATTCTGTAATTAATTCGTCATCACAATTGCTCATATGGCTTTATTTCTCCTACTGGTGATTTAGTGTTCTGTGAAAAACTTGTCCTACTTCAAAGAAGATGCTGGGCACAAAAATCAGACCCACTCTTCAGTTCACTTTCTGGAACAGCGGAAAGACTTTCAGAGGACTGTCCGCTGTAGTGGCCTGCTTTGTATTTCAGAAGACCACTTTGCTATACCTGGAATGTTTGCTTTGCTGTCTAAAGCCTGCTTTGAATCCTCAGAGGTCTTTCTTGCTCCTTGAGTCCTCTTCCACTGTTTGAACCCATGACTACCAGAGTGACTCCAAGGGCTAGAGGGCCGGCCTCCTGATCAGAGCTGTCATCATTTAGGCCCCAGTTTTCTCCTTAAAATTTAAAAATTCATAACTCCGGTTCTACTGGTTGTTTTGGTGTCAAATAATTTATTACAATTTACTCTATGTTTCTAAATTGGTGTGGGATTATTCTTGTGTTGTGTTTTCACTTTGTTACTGAGTGTGTGTTGCATAAATACTTTGCACCTTGCCTCCAAGTTAATCATACTACTTTTGTGCCAAACAATTAGAGGGTTAAGCCCAGGTTAATGTGGTGCCTTGTGTGGTTCATCCTGACAGGGAATGTGGTTATTGTTTAAGCAGGACTAACAACCCATTCAATTTCTAATACCATTCTTCTCCTGAATTGTTTGTGAAGACCATTAGATGTGTCAGATGACCACCTCCAAACTGCTCCTCATTGCCACAAAAACATTAAGACAGGAAAACCTTCTGGTCAAACAGTTAAAAATTGACAGTCATATATTTCTGAAGTGCTCTTCCTCCCAATTTTAATAGTATTTCGTCTCTGTCTTATTTTCACACTACAATTGTTTGTTCTACCTCTGGGACTATTAATTAACCTTCCAGTAGACCAGTGTTCTCAGCTTTGTGTTTCAGCTTTGTGTCCATATGCACATCATAAAGTCACAGCTTTAATTAACAGAACAGCACTCTTCTATTCATCAATGAGCAAGGTCTATTCTTGACAGAAAATGAATGTATATATACAAAATGCTTTAAAGGTAATTGTAAAATAGCAGAGGAATGGGAATGCTGTAGATTTGTTATATGTATATATATATATTCACTGAAGAAACCAAAGGTTACAGGGACATTATTGTTAGGTTCAGAATTTACTCGTACAAAGCCATAGAAATTCACAAGTTATAGCAAGAGTTCTTTCAAGTAACGAAAACTCGCACCCTAAGGTAACTATAACTTGTGCCCTCGCCATGCACACTTGTCTTATCAAAAATGTTATTGCAAATGTTGCAGTGAGAATATGAAGGATGGCATGGAATACGTCATCAATGATGTAATATGTAGAGTAATTAGCTGTGCATGGCAAAGGTGCGAGTTAAAGGTACATTGGGGGCGAGTTTTCATTACTTGTGTCCCTACCCTGGCCCCTTTTATTTTACTTTTTTTCTGGGGTTTCTGAGCACCCGGGGCGTAGCAGGAGCTGGCCCTAGGGGGTTGGCAGTCCCCATGGCCATTATTGGCTCCATGAAGGGGGCCGCGTGGCCCCCCTCCAACATTTAACTTAGCCATGGGGAGGTGGCGGTCCCCTGGGCTGTGGGGGGACCACACGCCCCCCCACATAAATTTCAGATTTATCCCCATTCCCTCATTTCAAGTTACAATTTTGCCCTAGGGAGGTGCCAGTCCCCAGGGCTTTTGGCCCCACATGGGCCCCCGCATGTATTTAATTTTCAGCCTCGGGAGGTTGCAGTTCCGGGAAATGTTGGGAGGCTGTACCAGCCTCCCCCATTATAAATTATTGGTTTGCTCCGGGGAGGTGGAGGTCCACGTGGCACATGGGGCCAAGCCCCCAACATATTTTTACATAATTTCCACGGGGAGGTGGTGGTTCACAGGGCTCAATGAGCAATAGAGGCCCTCTCCTTTTTATAAATAATGCCCCCATGGGCTGGCTTACCTGGTGGCTCTCTTCAAAAGAAGCATGGGGGACTGTGTTTTTTTCATTTTTTGCTGCATTTGAAGATCCTTTGTAATTTTTTTCCAAAAATTAAAAAGGCTTGTTTTTGCCACGTTGGGGTCCCCCTGGGACCCTAAAGCCAGAGCTAAGGGGTCAGGGTATCCCTACCCTACCCCTTTACTTTTTTAATGTTTTTTCTGGGACTTGGCTGAAGTCAAGTCCCAAGATGACTGTAAACAATGCCTGGTTGAGGTGATGACAGTCAATCAGATCTCAGCACAAGCTCAGGAGTATTGGCAAAGCGTTCGCGGCTCCAGTTATCTATATTTCTTTTTCATTCACTATCTCAAAACTACTGAACGGATCCACAATAAAGGACATAAAAGCTTCTTTCTGGACCACAAAATACTTTTCTGCCAAATTTGGTGTAATTCCATTGAGCAGTTTGGGCTGTAGTCGTGTTCAAAATCCCTATGGAAGCACAGTAAGACACACACTCTTTTTGACCCTCCCTTTTTCTTGGCCCCCGCTTGATGGATCACCCCGAAACTCCTCATGTACAACAAGATTCTCTGGAACACTTTTTTGGGAAACGTTTGTGAAGAAATGTCAACTAGGTAGTTATAGTTAGGATCTAGTTTCTATATAAAAAGTGTTTTTTAGTTTTGTTAATATCTTTGGCGCCGCTTGACAAATCTGCACAACATTTTCCCAAAAACTTCCATGCTCACTTCAGCTGCATGGGGGGTCCTAATACACGTTTTGACCATTCATTTTTCTATAGGGATTTTGCACAACAATAGTGCTGAAACCACTGGATGGAATTACACCAAATTTGCCAGAAAGGTAGCTATTGGTCCAGAAAGAACCCTTTTTAGGTCGAGCCTCGACAGGGCGCATGAGCTGTTTGGAAGAACTGTTGTTGGAGATATGGCATTTTTTGTCCCACCTGTCGCTGGCTGCCACGTCCAGTAGATTGATGGCAGTGTTGCTCTTGTTGTGCTGTCTTCTAGTGGTTTGGCAGCCGATACGTCACTTCCTGCACTTGGCCGAGGTGCACCGGCCAAGTACAGTTTACTTAAGCCTCACATGTTTTTCTCTTGTTTGGATGGACTATTTTTCTTTGTTTTCTGTCTCTCGTGTTTGTCAGCAATCATATTCACGTGCGCAATTCATTTTCCGTGTTTGCCTATCACTGGGTCCTTACTCTACATAGTCAGCAATAACAAGAAGTTGTGTTATACCTGCGTTTTGTACTTTTTTGTTGCTATATAAAACATGAAATCGACCTAGGAATGAATCCTCAGGCTCTCCGGGCACAGCAGGCGAGCCAATGCTACAATATTCACTGCACTCACAACACCTCAACCCATAATGCTTTGCAAGCATTCGTTTTACAACACATTTGTGCCCATAACTCAGCCTGTGGTGGTCCTAGGGCAATGGGACCACCCCCAAAACATTTATAACAATGTGCTTTTTCTGTTCAAGCAATCTTGTGGGTCACTCTAGGAGAGAGGGGCCCAAATATCATAATCTCTCCATCACTCTATGTTTACTTAAGCGCTTTCATAGTTGAAACGTTTGTTTTTTTATAGCTTAGAGATATTTGTGGAATAAGGGTCTTGTTAGTATTCTGACAATTCTGCCTGGTCTGTAGACGTGTTATGACATGTAAGAATAACACTTTATTTTCTGTAAAGGTTTAATGTATTCATGGAAACTCCTCCCATAATGCCTTGCAGGTATTTGTTTTACAGCACATTTGTGCCTAGGGCAATGGAACCACCCCCAAAACATTTCGAATTATGTGTTCTTTCTGAGCAATCTTGTGGGTCACACTAGGTGAGGGGGGCCCAAATATCATAACCTATTCCACCACTCAGTGAGTCTTTAAATTCGCTCATAGCTGAAACTTTGGTTTTTATAGCTGAGATGAGTTTGTGTTACAAAAACTTTGTTGATGTTAATATTCTGATAGTTCTGTTTGGTCTGCAAGTGTGTGACGCACAAGGTGTTACTCAAAGGGATAATTGGCCCCAGGCATTACTAATTCAGTTGGCTCAACAGAAACATTTAGGTCCATATTTATACTTTCTTAGTGCTACATTTGTGTCATTTTTTTATGCAAAAGCAGCGCAAACTTACAGAATATAATTGTATTTTAGTAAATTAGCGCTGCTTTTTTGTCAAAAAATGATGCAAATCTGGTGCTAAAAAAGTATAAATATGGGCCTTAATCTACAGGGGCCTCTAGCCATGACCAGTGATACTGCACTTTCTGCTATTGATTCTACAGGGGCATCAAAAAATGATCTGCGGCATGGCACCCTTGTGCCACTAAATCCACAGTTGAATGATATTTAAAAGGCCTGCTAGGCCATATTTCCTCTAAATGCTATTTCTACTGTGGTGCTCTGTTGGGGCTGTTCAGACCTTCACAGTCTAATTCCAATTGTATGAAGGAATGCACATTTTTGATAAAGGCTTAATGTGCTGCAAGGCTAAATATTTATAAGGTCCCAAATGAGAGGATGTCATTATCACTTACAACGCCAACAGCTCTAATGTGAGACCTATTGCATTGCAAATACTTGTTTTTATTTGGTGTAAACCTATTCAGAGGTTTTAGAGAAATGAAAGGAAATTTGAATTTGTATATATAGGGACATGAAGGATTTGCGACCCCTTCCGTTCTCATGCTGAGATCTGATTGACTGACAACACTGTAACAAGGAAGTGTTGTCAGCTATTTTAGGACTTGTCTTCAGATGAGTCCCAGACAAAAAGAATAAAAAATACAAAAGGTGCCAGGTTAAGGACACCCTGATCCCTTAGCTCTGGTGCTGGTTTGGGACCCCTAGGGCAAAAAATATATTTGTTTTAAAGAAAATTCCCACAGAATCGTCATTTTGAAGCCCCTGTGTGGGCCAAGTCCTGGGGGCCTATTTACTTAAGTTGTGGGAGGCTGCCTGGCCTCCCGCAGCACCAGGGACAACCAGCTCCCCAGGGCATTTATTTCATAGAGTGCATGGGGCCATGCAGCTCCCCTGCAGCCCTGTGGGTCCGCTTTTCTAAATGAATTTGTGGAGGGTGCACCCCCCGCAGCCCCTGTGGCCACCACCTTCCATGATGGAGGGGTGGGGCCATACAGGCCCCCTCGAGAACCATTGATGGACCTCGGGACCGCACCCCACAGTGTCAGCTCCTGCTATGTCCCCGGGCGCGAACCCCCCGGACATAGCTGTTTGCTGCGGTTTAGCTGCAGCTTTGATATAAATCATTACTTACTGGTAAAACGCCAACCCTCTCCAGTAATGACAACGCACACTCCAGCAGTGTGTGCTTGAAGTTGATTTTAAAACACAGCAAACAGATGTAAACACCCAGCGCATTTCAGTTCTCTTGCGCCTTGATCATGGGTGAGGTAAAGTCAGAACGCAAAGCTTTTAACTCCCAAAGTACAACATAAACACAGGACAAATACGTTGCCCAATAGGGGTACATTGTGAGGCGACCATCCTATTGTGGATAAATTATAAAACAAGAAAGCTCACAAGTAAATAATAATTCCACAATGGCAATCAAATAAACAACATAAGGTGGAAACTGCACAATATGGAGTTAACGTCATTTTAAGGATGCGTGAAACCACCTTGCATCCATGAGATGCAAGGTAGGCATTCCTGTCCAAAGAATGACTCAAATATCCTAGTGCCATATTTATCTAACAGGGCAAATATGACGCACGGGTGGGAGGCTAACCCCGATGTGCGTTAAATGTTAACGCCTGGTAAGGGCAGGTGTTAAAATGAGGGAAACACACCACTATTTAAGGAAAACATGCACAAGCAACATTACAGACCAACTGGACAACATGGAGGTGCTACTATTGCAGCTTGCAAGACAATGCCAAGCACAGGACCAACGGCGGCAGCCACCATCACCCCAACGTGGCCCACAAAGGCAATGCAGAAGGCAGGAGAGACTTTTCAGAAACAGGATAACCCTCCATGGCCTCAGGGAACAGGACATCATTCGGAGGTATTATTGTGTAGCCATTTTAGCTATAGCTCCATGCACGTTATTTTAGCACAGTAGGCCAAGCCGCTGTGCACTCTAACCTAGATATATTTTATATTATTGTTACAATAGCCACTTTTACGGTCTTGTTTTGTTTTCTGTTTATCTAACTGTTTTTGCCTAGGCCAGCACTCTGTTCTCAAACAAGAAATCCTTGCTCACTCTATGCTTCTTCCAAGGCTACAGCAAGGCACATTGCCGGTGAACTTGGTATAAGTTTAGTCTCCGACATTCGTAGAAAACACACATCCTTACATAGGGACAGACATTTTCTCAGAATATCAGCTGTGTTATTATAAAAACACTTCCCTGTCCCTTACATGTTATGGGGGATGATGTCTTCCCAGGGGAACCTGAAGGGCAGAATTAGAGCTTAACACGCTGTGCTCTATTATAACTTAGGTAGGAGTTAGTCTACTGACTGTAGTGACAATATGGTAGCGTTATTCCTATGCTTCACTCTGCTTGCCACAATTTTAATACTGTCATGCTGTGTCGTCCTGGTTATTGCGGCTCACGCTTTGCTATATAAGATGCAGTTCTTCATTAAAAACATTATTGAAACATATGCTGCCTTTGTCTGTCATTGTATATATGAGACTAATGTAATTGAGAGAAACGGATGGGACCTGAGTGACCACGGCTTCCCTGAGAAACCAATTATGTCATGCGTTCGGCTGCCCAGTCATCCCTGACCTCGGGTAGAGATGAGTACTGCTAGTTGGCCTGAGCAAAACCTAGATTGAAGCGACAGGTGTCACCTGCAGTGGGTCAGACTCAGTCTGCCCACACGGTGGGCGATTCTGCCGCTCAAAATCCAGTAGTCTCATTAGAATAATGAGAGCCTACGCAACAGTATTGACACAACTGGCAAGCCATACAGCAGCTGCTGCACCATATTGAGCCACAACTAACAGCTAGCCTGCAGACACTACACAACATACCAATGGTGACCAAGCTGCTAGATGTCCTTCATATGTTGGCAAGTGGCTCCTTCCAGACAATGAGTGCCCCGGTTGCTGGGGTATCACAGCCCTCATTCTCGGCTATCCTGCCCAAGGTGTTAGATGTCATAATCTCCCTCAACCCCGCCGCCACATCAGCTTCCCCAATACCCAACAGAAGCAGCAGGAGATAAAACAGGGGTTTTATCAAATCCATGGCTTCCCGCATGTGCTCGGTGCAATTGACTGCACCCATGTCTGGATTGTCCCACCTGCAGCAACAGAGCACCTATTCAGGAACAGAAATCACATGCATTCTATCAATGTGCAGGCCATAGTTGACCACCAGGGATTGTTCACAAACATCTTGGCCAGGTATCTTGGGACTGTCCATGACTCATTTATATTCCGGCACAACAGGATCAATCAGCACTTCCACGATGGACAATATGGCAATGACCTTCTTGTCAGTAAGTCAATAAACCGAGCAATATACACACAGCACAACAACCCTGTAGGACACACAAGACATACACCACTACATTGACACATAGGCAGGGTGGCACTGAGGTGACACAGGTAGTTATGTTGTACACCCTGACACAATGGGATACACACCTCTGGACAAACAACGGCTGCCACAAACATTAGCTGCCACTCTAGAGCACCAAGGGACCAATGTCAAAACCCACAGTGACAATGGCATTGCCTGCACTGTATGTACAACTTGGAAGATGAATCATTTACAATTACATTAGGCCACAGAGTCAATTGGACACCCTCCCAAGCAGTATGTAGCGTGGAAGGGGTGTGCAATGTATGTTGCAGCAGGTCTAACACCATGAGGCACATAGTGTGGTGATGCTGACTCAGATGTAGGTGACACGGAAATACTGAGGCAGTCCCAACATCAAACACCACTCCTGGGGTGCCATTTGCAGGTTGCAATATGGAAGTGGACTGTGCTATGAACACATACACCACCAATGCAAACTGCACACTTCTGAACACACTGAAAGAGGCAATTGTCCATCAAAATAGCATATGTACAGGGAGAGGACCCTTCCTGCACAGAGACATCCGCCTCCACAAGGCAGTTAGCCAGGTTCCCTGGAGCAAGTTCAGTAGTGTAGGTGCACTGTTGCACAGAAGCTACTGGCAGAGGGAACAATAAAGGCTTGCCTAGAAACAAGCCACACATGGGACAATCATGCATTGTCAATACTGAACAGCTCAGTGGTGCCATGTTATAGAGATGTGTTGTGCATTGTCACCTACCCAATTCAAAGGGCCTCAGTGTTGCATTTCATCTGCAATGACATATGTCTAAATGGATGGGATGTCCAGGCCATGTAGTGCAACCATGTTACCACAACATCTGAACCCATTGTGTGTGGATGTATCATGTCCCCTCCAGTGAAAGCTCCTGATACATAGGGGACACTACACAACACATGGTACATACATACTGACCAACAGTTAGGAAACCAAATCATAGATCCCAGGTCCATGAGCCAAACACAAGTTGTCATGTCAAACAACCCAGTGCTGAGAACACCTCACAGAAGCTCAGGAACTCACACCATACCACAAACACATATGAGTCACAGACAATACAAGATATCAGCTGCCATGCTACATATTATCTTTTGCAGCGGATCAGGGTTATAGGAGCCAGCCATGGATCAGGACCCCATTACCCAACCCATGCACAGCAGCAGAGCGTGCCTATAATGAGCCCCATCAGAGGACACGCGCCATTATGGAAAGGAATTTTGGCATCCTGAAGTCCAGATTCAGGTGCCTGGACATCACAGGAGGCAGCCTCCTATATTCCTATATGCCCCACACATTGTGTGTAAAATTATACTGACTTGTGCTATCCTGCACAACATTTGTGTGAGGATGAACATCCCATTATATGAACCGGACCAAGAACTGCCTGAGGAGGAGGAGGAGGAGGATAGTGGCAGGGAACATTAGGGTGAACAGCAGAACACAGCTTCAGGAATGCACTGCAGACAGCAAATTGTAGACAACTTTTTCACTTTATAGTCACTCTACACACCTTGTCAAGAAATGTAAATAAACACCTTACTTCAATTTGCAGAATTGAGCCGTTAACGACCAGAGCTTTTTCCCATGCACAAACCCAATTTTGCCATTCGGTAGTCACATTACCGAATCGCAAAAAGGGTTTGCGAGTCGCATTTAGGAACATATATGTAGGTAGATGTGATGGTCACAGTGTAGATGACAGCCATCTCATTCAGGCTTGCATGTGTCCCAATCATCACTGGTCCCTTATGATTAGCAACTGCATACCATAGTCCCAATGACTACTACTAGGTACTAGTGTTGTGTTCTTTAAAGTTGACTCAGATGATGTAGATTAGTGGGCCTGGACCATGTGAAGTAGTTGCTGCCTTTGCATTGTGACACATAGCACAAAATCAATGCACAGATTAGTTTATTTGCTTCCAACTCTTGTTGTGCCTTGCTTTGGTGTTAATGACATGATGCATAGACAGAGTTGCCGTTACATTCATCAGGGACAGTATATTATCTGGACTGTGATTTGGAGTGCATGTGCAAATCGAGGCAGAGTGTTAAAGTATCATCTGTACATACATTACACATTGATGACACTGATGGTTGCCTGTCTCAGTTTTTTAGATGCCAACATGGATGTTGCGGAACTCAGGGCATTCCAGAAGAGGGCAGTGCGCTATCGTCACATATTGAATGCGGAGTCTGGGTACTGCAAGATGGCACAACGCTATCGAAAAGAGAGAGTCACCGGTGAATGGCGGGCGTTCAGCCAAGGGAGACCCGCATTGGCCACAAAGAGTGGACCGAGCACTACTACTACACAGGGGGCCACATCCGCCACTGTCACATCTGCCCCACCTGCAGCACCCTCAACATCAGCACCACAGCCCACCATGCCTGCTGCAATGGACATGTCAGCAATAAAGGACTTACAGAGGGACATGAAACAGGTCCTCAAGCAGCTAGACAGCATAAAGAAGGAGGTGGACCGCAATACAAAGAGACTGAAGGCCATCAAGAGGACACTGAAGATGGCTAACCTCTAAATAGATGCCTCCCTTCACCCCTAGTTCAGTCCCCTCCCTCCTCATTCTTTATCATGTTTTGTAGTGGGGTTTAGGGGGTTAGTGATTACGGTAGTTGTTTAGATAGGAAAAGTAGGTTTGGGGGATGGCTGGGGGTTAATGTTGGGACACTTATGTTTAAAAAAATTATAAATAAATATGAGAAAAATAAAAAATATATATATTTGTTTAGCATTAGATAGTATATGTTTAGGTTAGCCTATGTTGTCCTGCATGTGTCTCTCGATATGAGGGGTGGGGGGCAATGTTTAGAGTGTGTTGTTAAATGTGGTAAGTAAGCTTAGCAGATGGTAGTTAGGGACACTTGTGGGTAATGTATTGGTAGGATAGATTAGGTTAGGATAGGTGTTTAACATAGTTTTCTACATATATGATAAAACTTTGGGTACTCCCTTACTGCATGTGTCATATGTCTGGGGCTCACGATCTTCGTCTGAGTGCACAGTGCCAATTGTCTGTTGGCCTGGGGATTCCGTCCTGCATCCAGATCCCTCACTTGACATGTTCATTCCCACTTCCAACTGAGCTGTGACATTGGCAGCTACATCAAATCTACTTCTCAATGCATCTGCCATCCTATGTACCCACCACACAAGGTGACAATGGTTCCCATGCATTGGATAGGTAGGTGTAGTTTTTCATCTGTCATTGTTTGGGTCCTGTGTCGGAATGTTGGGCACTGTGGGACGTCTGCCTGCAGTCTGAAATTCATGTCAACACTGCTAAACTGAGCAGTGCCAAATTCAGATGAGGTCAAGTATAACTAATTCACACCAATGTGTTTCACTAGTACTCCTAGCTGATGCTATTGCCCGAGCACTTTTTCACAGCCATTCCTGCTGTATGTAGTGGGTGAGGCTTAAATGTGTTAAACAAATGTCACATACACAGTGACTTGCTTGTAGGGGATGTGACCAGCATTGACGTTCATCATGTAGGTACCTTGGGGCATATTTATACCCTGTTTGCGCCAGATTTGCATATTTTTCGACAAAAAAGTATAAATATGGGCCGTTGCCCACAATATTCTGCACTCTTGTACTGACACTCTGTGACTATAGACATGTTACATGCATCACAAATCTACAGCAAAGTAGATGTATCACATTACACAGAGATAACGTGGCTGTGCAGGTGCTGTTTATTTCAAAGTGCTGTAGTGCAATATTTACACTGTCCAGGTCTGTGACCCCATTAGTAAAAACCATTCTATTGTGACACAACACAAGTGCAGGGTTGGGGAACATGTCATTGGACATGCTGGGATGAAGTGTTGTTCAGTGCAGGGGAACATGAATTGCCAATGGAGTAGTGAGAGACCATTGCAGTCCATAGTGGAAAGCGTTTGCATCAAACAGTATACATCTGCGCCTGAGTAAGTCTGTAAGTGGGTGTGTGAGTGTCTGAGTGGGTCTGTGAGTGGGTTCATGAGTCTCTGAGTGAGTCTGTGAGTGGGTGTGTGAGAAGATATGTGAGTGTGTGTGAATGAGTTTGTGAGTGCGTGCATCAGTGTGTGAGTGAGTGAATGTACATATTTTTTTTTCTGGCAGGGTTCGTGACTCCATCGCAGCGTCACATGAGGAAGCCGTGTTGAGCATCACGATGGAGTCACGTTTCCACGCATGTGAAAAAGGAAAGGTTTTGGGCATTTTACATTTCATAAGCAGTTCCTCAGAGACCCCTGAAATGGCTCCATGGGTCAGGGTACCTCCACCCTTAACTCTTCTATATTTTTTACCCTCTATTTCCATCCCCCGGGACGTGTCCTGGTTCATAAAATGGTGGCCTCAACTTTCTGCACAGGTTTGCTGCCAGCCAATCACAGCACTGCTCCTGCCGCATGTGTTTGTGACACTGTGCAGGGGTCACAAGGGAACCACGTCCCTATACATAGAAATTTGGTTTTCATTTAATAACTAGAAAACTACTGATCGGATTTACACCAAATAAAAAAAGGGTGCCTTCTGGACAAGAACTAGGGGCCGTATTTATAGGCCCCTAGTGCCACCCCAAAATCACGTTTTGTGATGATCCTGTGGCACTAAGCACAGCGCACTAAGGCACTAATCTTAACGCCACCTTGTAAATACGGCCCCTTCCCACACAGCACTGTGCGTGTAAGGGGTGTGCAATGGGTGTGTTGCAGTGGGCGTGCCACAGCAACACCCATTGCATTTTGATTCTGCCTCAAATTTATGAAATTTCATAAACCTGAGGCAGAACCAAAATCTAACACCACTCCCAGGGGTTGAGTTAGCAGGGTGCTATGAGGAAGAATACTTTTATTCCTCCTTGTTTTTTGCTTTTTATACACGTGCTACATGAATAGAGAAAGCAGTATGTCAGAAATGATTGTTTATGTGCAGGAAGGTGCACATAAACAATCATTTGAAAATGACGCTTTGGCACTTCTGTGTGTGCTGCATTGTTCAGCATAAACAGAAGTGCCAAAGCGCCATTAGTGATTGTTTATGTGCAGGAAGGGACACCTTCCCGCACATGAACAATTACACTCCTCAACACAGACATCCTTGCACAATTGTGCAAGGATGCCTGCGTTGAGGCTGGCAGATAAATTTAGCCCCAGTGCAGGGGGAAACGCAGAGGTGCGCCGTATTCCCTTAAATACGGCGCATCCTTCTGCTTCTAAAATGACGCAGTGTGGTACTGCCAATTTTGGCGCATCACCGCGCTGCACCACTTTTCTTTAAATCTGGCGCAAGGTTTATGACAAATTTGGTGTAAATCCGTCAGAGGTTCGGGCTATAGTTGTGCTCAAAATCCCAATGGAAATTAACATGGGGTAAACGTGTTTTGGGACCCCCCCCTTTTTCTCAGCCCCCTCTTGACGGATCACCCTGATACTTTCCAGAAAGCAGCTGAAGTAAGCGTTAATGTTTGGGGTAAATTTTGTGAAGATTAGTCAGACGGTGCCAAAGATGTAGGCAAGTCAGAAAAAAAAATCAATGGAAACTGGGTCCTAACTATCACTACCTCCTATATATATTACCTAGTGGCAGTTGCCACTAGGTACTTATAGTTAGGACCTAGTTTCCATAGAGTTTTTTGGTTTGTCTATAACTTTCGATCCGCTTGACCAATCTTCACAGAATCTTCACGACTCAAACTTTAGTTTAGCTGCTTTCTTGACTGTTTTGGGGTGATCCATCAATCTGGGGCCAAGAAAAAAGGGGGGTCCCAAAACACATTTTCCCCATTCATTTTTCCATAGGAAGTTTAGACATGCCTACAGCCCAAACCGCTGAAAGGGATTACACCATATTTGGCAAGAAGCTAGATCCTGCTGTGAAGATCAAGCTTTTTGTGGTTTGGTGCAAATCTGTTCCTTACTTTGAGGCCAAAAATTATAGATATCAGCCATGGATCTGGATCCGTGGATTTGGGTTTGGATCTCCTAAAAAGCCAGGCCCATATTTGCTGGCCGCAACCTGGCAGAAAAGTTGCGCCCGGTATTTTCTTTTGTCCCTCGGCCGGGGGGTGAGAAACTAGCAGTAAAAAAACACATTACGGGTTAGGATCAAGGTTTCCTGACCCCAGAGGAGGCATAGAGGGACCCGTCATGGGCAAAAAAATTCACTTTTTTTCACATGATCCGTGGATTCATGGATCCAAGAATGGATCGGTGGATCCACGATTCCACGGGTGGATCTGCGGATCATGAAACAAATATGACCAAAAGTGGTTCACAGGTTGAGTTTGGGTGCATGTAGGAGGGTTGGCCGCCAGGCCTGGCCGTAGGCCAGACCCTGTGGCCAACCCAGCTGTGCATGGGTGAAGGCCCCGCGCAGTGCAGGGTTGGGTGGTTACAGTGGTAGGCCAGGCGTGGTCGTTGTTGGATTAATGTATAGTAATGAAAATTACTTTTGTTAAAAAAAACATTGAAATTCACTGAAAAAAACAAAGGTTACATGGACGTTATAGTTAGGAAATAGAATTTAAAAAAACATAGAAATTCACTTAAAAAAAACAAAGGTTACAGGGACGTTAAAGTTAGGCTTAGATTTTAAACATACAAAACCATGGAAATTCACCTGTTATAGTTAGAGTTATTTCAAGTTGCGCCCTCGCCATGCAGTCCTGAATACCGCACAACTTACAGCACTGAGGACATTGTTGATGACATAATTGATAACGTCACTGTTGCATCTGAAGTAATATTATTGATCCCATAACTGTGCATAGTGGGGAGCTGTCATTGAACTTGGAAACATGAAATATGTGATTGAATATTTACGTCAATGGACAGCTATTGTGAGACAAACATGATATGAGTATTGTATCTAATTTATAACAATTATTTGGTTATTTGTTTATTTTGATCATTACCGTTTAAGATTTGTATGACATATATGTTTAATTTTGTTCAGACTGTATAAAACAAGCTATATTATTATGAACACTTGGCAGCTGTTTCGGTGGATATTGTGATGTTACATGTGAGGACTTTGAAGAAACTATAACTCGTGCCGGGAAGTAACTTTGGACAACAAGTTATAGTTTCTTAACATAAGTATAACTATAACTATAACTGCAGAATTTCTTTGGTTTTGTTTGGGTACAACACCAACCTACCTATAACATCCCTGTAACCTATGGTTTCTTTTCAGTGAAAATAAATATATATATATATATATATATATATATACATATATATATATATATATATATATATATATATATATATATATATATATGTATATATATATATATATATATATATATATATATATATATATATATATATATATACACGTTTTGACATTTCTTACTATGGGAATCCAGTGGGAGTCCCACAAGAGTCTTGCAGCAGTTCTCAAAAACTACTGAATGGATGTACACCAAATCACAAAGCTTGCTTTCGGGATAAGAATCTGGCTTTCTGCCAAATTTATTGTAATTTGAATGTAGCTGTATTTTTCTGTATCACTGTTCAATTTGCCTTACAGAATTTCCATGGGGAAAATGTGTTTTGGGCCCCCCTTTTTCTAGGCCCCCTCCTTTTGACAGCTCACTCCAAAATATTCCAGAAAGGAACTAAGGTGGATGTGCTATTTTATTCAGCAGGTTTCGTGAAGATCCATCAAACTGCACCAAAGTTATTAGTAAAACAAAAAGCACTCTTCCTTTGGAAACTCTGACTCACGTAAAGCTACACAATGGCTACTACCATTGTGTAATATCTATATCAATATCAATTTATATATCATTTTACACATATGTGTGTGTTTGTGTATGTTTGTGTAGTAATGTAAATTTATGAATGGCCACTTATTCATAAACCTTTTATAATCCTAACTTGAATAGAGCAAGCTCTGTGAACAGTTGAACATACCATTGCCATTGTTGGTAGTGTATAAGGAGCGTACATATAATATAGATTTGGAAATATTTGTAAGGATATTCATGACCTAAGAACTCAGGGTCACAACCAGCCTGGCTGTATTTAGCTAAAACATATTTTAATGCTATCTTTTAAGATATGTGTTTTTTTCACAGTTATTAAACTCATATTTATGCATTCCATAATTATGCTCACCTACTCACTCATATTTTCTCACCATTTCTGAAGCATGTTTTAGCAGCTATGACATTCACAGTTATGTAAGTACTGAGATCACATATCCAGTCATTGTATCTCATCTAATGAATTTCTTTGCCATTTTTTTAACACTTTCTTTTCTTGTAGTCTCATGTATTTGATCAGAAGCTGACTAATTCCTACAGAAAAGATACTTACCCTTTCCTCTTGATAGTCTTTCAAAGGTGGGTGTTGCTGGACGTCCAGCCATTTCCTCTGAGTGTGTAACTAGTGTGTATCTTATTGCTTGACATCCATTCAGTACAATTGCAGGCGTCTGTCCCAACCACAAAGTGAAAGTATTCCCATAGGTCTTTGCAAGCTGGGGATGGAAAACAAAAACACTGAATGTAACACTACCAAAAAGGGGAGCTGCAAGTGCCTAAGACTGTTGATTTTGGCAGACAAACCTAGAAATAATGTCACATTACAATGTTCAACCTATTGGGAGTACACACACAAGTGGCCAACTGCTATCTTTGCCACGTCAACCACTCATCTTGATTATCTTCTAAAGGTGGTGAAGTAGGATTTCCTCTAATGAAAACTTTGGTTGCCTCCTCAGCAGTTCTTAATTTTAGCTGGTAGTGGTTGGTGGAGGCCACCAGCACTTATTGTTGGTGACTGGCAATTATGTTACCCCTTGTACATTTCCTGAGAGCAAGAGGGAAAAACACACAAACTATAAAGATGGAGGTTGAAAAAGACTGAGAAAAAGTCACAAAAGGAGAAAGTAGGAGCATGCAAAATGGCAGGGAGTATTTGATAGAAGATTATTGAGAGATGAGATGGATTTAAAACTACCAGCCTTGATATTAGGAGCACCAATGTTTAATTGCACTAGCCCCTTCCGAACAGAGTTTCCAGCACCTGCGCTCTTTTTTTTTTTTACAAATTACTCACTGCTCCCCACTTCAAACCAAGGGTGTGCACTCTAAATATCGACACTAGAATATTAATTGAACAGAATTTTGAGGACACAATATTAGAACTAAATACCAACAGTTAAATATGTCTAGGTTTTCTAAACACAACTTCACATTTATGTTTTATATGTCCCCTTGTGACATATATATATATGTATACATGAAAACAAAGTTGACCTCAACGAAAGTGCACTCCCAAACAGGTTAAAATTTATTTTGGAGTGCAGCAAAGCCAGCAGCATACAGAGAATTCCTTAACATTTCTCCAGGCCTTACGTGTTTCAGATATCTCTGTCCTTGTTCATAGGCCGAATGCTTGGGTTCAGCGACTAATTGCAGCCACCTGATTACTTGGTTAAATATCACTTCTGCGCTCGGTGGGCTTCTAAGTGAGTTACAAAGTGCATTCTAGTAAAGGCAGTCCTGCGCATTTATCTTTCATCTTTGGTAGATTTATTATTCATCCTTGGTAAGTTGCTGCAGCCAAACCAAATATTATTACATATTTAAACACCTTAGTGAGGGAATTGAAAGTACAATTACTGGGTTTTGCTGAAAATGGTCCATCCTGTTGCTCTATATGTGACAATGTAGTAAAGTCACATAGACCTGCTTCCTTTATGCAGTGGTGCTGCCTTCACGGCTGGACAGGACGCTAATCATGTGCAAACAAAGTTGTCCTCAAACGAAAGTGCACTCCCAAAGAGGTTAAAATGTATTTTGGATTGCAGCAAAGCCAGCAAAGCCTTTTACATTTCTCCAGGCCTTACCCATTGCAGACATCTCTGTCCTTGTTCACATGTCGAATGCTTGGGTTCAGTGAATAATTGCAGGCACCTGATTACTTGGTTGAATATCAGTTCTGCCCTCGGTGGGCTTCTAAGTGATTTACAAAGTGCATCTTGGAAATGGCAGTCCTGCGTATTTATAGCTCATCTTTAGTAGTTAGAGGCAGTTCTAAAAGGGTGGGGCTTGTAGGCCATTTTACATGCTCGTAGTATTTCTACATAAGATATTGTGTTTAGCAAGAGCAAGGATACAAACTGCTTCACCGAGGATTACAGATAGATTTTCAAGGTGGAACTGCAGAGAAAATACACCTGTCTTGTCTTGGCCATACACAAGTAGTAAGGATGATTTGTACTTTACATAAGGGAGTGCTTCTTAGTTTGGTGGAGATGCAATCATATTCCTGTGCATAAGAACAGGTCTCTAAATTCATTGGGAAATGTACACAGGGGACCTTTTAGTAAGGTATCCATCACCCTGGGAAAAGAGCGAGAAGAGGTTGCATACTACTAATGTACATGGGGAGGGCTTGTAGGTCACTTTATATGCTCGTAGTATCACTGCATAAAATATTGCAATAGAAAGAGCTATGATGCAAACACCTCCATCAAGGATTTCATTTAACTTTATGAAATGGAACTACAGAAAAAACACACTTGCTTTACCCTTGCCATGTGCAAGATGTTAGAATGATTTGTATTTTGCAGAAGTAAGCGCTTCTTTGGTGGAGATGTGATCATATTCCTGTGTATCAAGAACGCATCTCCAAAGTCAGCAACCAGGAGCACTTTTCACACCCCCTCTTGCTGGGAGCAGAGTTAGTGTTTGCTTTTGCTTGGCAGGAGCTATAACAGTTCAGGCCAAGCAAAAACAAAGAACATGTCTACTGAGGGTGGGCACCACAGGAGATAGCAGAAGCTGGCCCTAGGGAGTGGCAGTCACCAGGGTCATTAATAGCTCTTGGAGGGGGCCACGTGGCCCCTTCTTTTAATTTGCTTGGGCTGGCCCCAGGAAGTTGGTGTTCCCTGGCCATATATGGCTCAGAAGGGGGCGTGTGGACCCTCTCACAGATTTTTATTATGTCTTTGGCCCTGGGGAGGTGGTGGTCCAGGGGGGCCAGGAGGTCGACATGGACCCTCATGCATTTTTTCTTTCTAGTCCTATGGATATGGTGGTCCACAGGCTCAATTGAGCCCTAGCTGGGGGGCCCTTGCACCCTTCCTTTATTTTTTTATAGCTGCATTTCACCGTGACCTGGCCCACTCAAGGCTATGATTTAAACAAGTGTGGGAGACCGCTTATGCACTTTTCTTTAATTTTTGGCGACTATGTGGATCCTCCGGAATTTTGCTGAATTAAAAAAAAAAATGTTTCTTTGCCCTGGCGGGGTCCCAGGGAACCCTAGCACCAAGGCTAGGGGTTTAAAGTGTTTCTACACTGCCCCCTTTTCTTTTTTTAAACTTTTTTTTTGTGGGACTCGGCTGAAGCCAAGTCCTCGTTAAAGTGTTGGCAGCCAATCAGTTTGAGATCTCCGGGATGCACAAAGCCTCTGCCTCCCTATGTATCTATATTTCTTTTTCCTTTAGTATCTCCTAAACTACTGGATGGATTTACGCCAAATCACAAAACACATGCTTTCTGTACCAAAAGCTAGATTTCTGCCAAATGTGGCGCAATTTCCACCCAGCATCTCAGGCTGTAGTCATGTTCGAAATCCCTACGGGAATTAACATGGGAGACACTTTTTTGACACCCCAGCTTCTCAGTTGAATCACCCCGAAACTTACCATGCACAATAAGACACAGTAGGACGCTTTGTTTAGAGAATTTTGTTAAGATTCGTCAAACAGCGCTAATGCTGTCAAACAGCGTTCTTGGCAAATAAAAAATGCATTTCTTTTTTAAACTAGGTCCTAACTATAACAACCTACCTACATTTTTATTTGCCATTAACTTTAGCACCGCTTGACAAATCTTAAAGACATTTTCAAAATTAGTACATCAGTCAATTCAGCTGCCCCCTTGTTTGTTCAGGGTGATGCGTCAAGCGGTGGCAGAGAAAAATGCTTTTTCCCGACACAATTTCCCATAGGGATTTTGGACACAGCTACAGTCCAACCACTGGATGGAATTTCAACAAATTTGGTAGGAAGGTAATGCCCGGTCCAGAAAAAGAAATGTATATATTTGAACAGTTGGTCTTCATATATGCTCTGACTGGCCAATATAAAGGAGACTAGCCAATACTGATCGGTTGGTGACAACCTGAACAATATGTTTTGACAGCCATTACAAGACTCAGGACTTGATCCCTGTGTCCTGAAAGTGAATTCAAACAATTTAAATGGGCAGGGTGAGCACACCCAGACCCCAAAGGGCACATGTGGGGTTCCAAAATGCCCCCCCACCCCTCAAATGTTGCTGATCACAACATGGACAATGTGCTGGGGCAGCATTTATAGGACCCTGAGTCATGGTCCCCATTGAAATGCATTGTAGTGAATGGCAGGTTTTGAGGGTCACAAAAAGGAGAACGTGTAAAGGGCGATAACAGACTTTAGTTACAATATAAATAATTTGTTGATCGTACCATACTAATTTTAGGCATTGTGGTGGGCTCTAATGTGATTTTACTCTGTGAAAAAGCCTACTGATATAATTTCATGAATCACATTTGAGAGAAGACGCTTTTTTCACGATTTTCCCATAGAGGTTATGTAAGGTGCTCCAGAAGTTAAAAAAAAGAGAGCACATTTTCTGTAAATTCACTCTATCTTTCTCAGCAATATGAGAATGACGTCTGACATTCTCAGTAAAACATGTACTTTCAATTGGAGCAGCCTTTCACTTGATTCTCCTATGTTCTACTGCAGCCTCCCACAGTTTTCTAAAGAACAGGTAGAGCACTAACAGTCTCATATATGACAAAAGTACGGCACTCCAGAAGCTGTCTTGACTGAACTAAACTGGTAAAGCTTAAAACAATTAATTTAGAAAGGAACAAATCAGGGGGTTCATTTTGTCATATAAATTATGGTTAGTGCTTCATAAAGAAGCATTAGGACATGTTTTAGGTGAGCTCTCAAATATCGTCTGCTTCTATCTCATTAAAACATTCTGGAATGCAGACTGAAACATGCACTTTCAACATCAGCAGCTTTACTAATCTGTTCTATTGCTCAGTTACAGTGTTAACATTCTGAATTTATGTCAAACGTGGTTATGTCAAACGTGTGGCACATCCGAACACCATTTTAGTGGAAAACTGAAAACATTTTCTACTGAGAATACTTTAGTAAATGAGGAGATTAGGGAGCTTTATAACAAATAAGTCTCCCAGGATGGCCACTATAGAAAAATAGCCCAAATGTAGCACACATATCACCCACATGTAGCCCATGTACAGCCCAATGACCAAAGTGTGCACAACACTTAGGCCCAAATTTAAGAAGGGCCTAGTTCCAACTATTGCCACATTAGGATAATTTTTTTACGCTAATGTGGCGATAGCGTGGCAAAAACGCTTTGTCATATATCCAAAGTGGTGCAATGCACGCATTGCGCCACTTTGTAAACCCTTACGCCACATGATGCCTGCATCAGGCATAATATATGCAAGAGGGGGCGTTTCCCTGTTAGAGGGCTGGCAAAAATGGAGCAGTGGGATATGTAATATTCCACCTCGCCATTTTTAGTGGAATCTTTAACACCTGCACAGAGCAGGCCTTAAATGGAGGCACACCATTATTTTTAATGGGCCTCTATGTACTTTGCAGGATTAGCCCTAATCCTGCAAAGTACAACAAGGGTGTCAATAAATATGACGCTATTGTCCATAACCTGAGCCATTGTGCGCCATATATTAAATAAGGTGCACACATGGTGGCGTTAAGAGGCGTAATGGGCCGCAAGAAAAATGGAGCTTCCTGACATGAAGCACCACTTTTCTTAAATCTGGGCCTACATTTCTTTGTGTTTTTTGCAGTTTTGCATAGCACAGACTTGACCTGAAGGTATTGGAGTTCTTTACATGAAAATCAGTTACATTACACAAGGACACATGCATTTTGGTTTTAGGCATGGGGACAGAAAGTGATTTTCCCAGAATCACATGATGTCAAACTGACGGGAAAGCTCAAATCTGGTTCCCCAGGTGCAAAGTCTGCAGCTCTGGCTGCAACGTCACACCCTTTCCCCTATGTGTAACATATAATCAAGTGATCAACAGGATGAAAAACATAAAGATAGAAAATCATTTTCAAGTGTTTTATCGCTATTTGAGAACTTAGAAAACATGTCCCGATTTTAGTTTTTTAGAGCACTAAACATAAACTCTAGGGGAATAAGACCCTTATCATCTTTACATTTTCGAAAGGAAATTAGTTAGCTATTACAGTTTTGGGTACATCAAGAAGACATCAGGGGTGCCACACTTTTGTAATAAATATACAATGTTAGCAATCTAGTTGTTCATTAGAATACTGTGGATAGGTGGAGGTCAGGGGCATAGTTTTAGATAATTGAGGGCAGGGAGAAGGGTGCAGAGGCAATAAGTCACCCACGCTGGGCAAGCGGGAGGGGCAGGTGGCAGCACAACAGACCATGGAGGGCAGGGGAAAGGGGCAACAAACCAACCATGCACGACAGGCAAGAGAGGCTGTGGCAAAACAGAGACATTTGAGGGCAGAAGAGAGAGGGAGTCTCAGTACAACCATACATGCCAACAGACCCAATTCAGTCAGGAGACGCCCAATGTTTTTAAGCCCATAAGGGATTTATTTTGTTTGTCTCCTGCCTAAAATCTCCTCTTTGCCAATGTAGGCCAATAGAGAAAATCAATTCCCCAGTTTTTTTTTTCTCAAAATCTCATGGAGGGCAGGAGGAAAAGGGTAGTGATATGGAGTGGGATAACAGAGGGCAGGAAGGAGATGGAAAGGTGCACGAAACTGACCTTGCAGGGTAGGCGTTAGGGGTTGCAGCAGCACAATACACCACATAGGGCAAGCATGAGGTCAGTGCAGTGCAACAGACTATGGAAAGCAATAGGGAGGGGACAGGGCCATGCACATGGAACAAAGAGCAGAGGCGAAAGAGTTGAGGGGAGCAAGCTGAACATACTGGACAGACAAGAGGGACATTTGCAGCAGAACTGACCTTGAAGGGCAGAAGGAAGGGGGCGGAGGCAGAACAACGGACAAAGCAGGAGGGAGGGGTTGGGGCCTGCAAATGGAAAATGGAGGGCAAGGGGCTAAGTGGCAGGGGCAGCAAACTGACCATGCAGGCCAAGGGGGATGGACACTGGAAGCACAACACACTATGGAGGACAACAGTGAGACTATAAAAGCATCTACACAGACCACGGAGGGAACTGGAAGGGGGTCATGGGCAACAAGTTGACCCACAGGGCAGATAGGAGGGGCTATGGCAGCACAAAAGACCATGCATGGCAAGAGGGAGGGTTAGTGGCAGCACAAAAGGACCATGGAGGAGAGGAGGGAGGGGAAAGGGCTGGACATAGATGAGAGGGCAGGTGAAGGGGCTTCACAACTGACCACACAGGGCAGACAGGAGAAGCAAATGCAGCACAACAGAGCATGAAGGGCTGAAGGGAGGGGCACCAAAATGGCCCATGGAGGACAGGAGGGAATGGATAGGGGCATGGATGCTGACAGGGTGCAGGTGGCAGGGATAGGCGCATCCATCGGACCATGCTAGGCATGTGGGAGGGTCAGTGGAAACTCAACAGAACACACAGACTAGATAGGAGGAGCAGTGGCAGGTCCATGGAACATGGTGGGCAAGAAGGAGGGAGCGAGGCACACACACAAATATTGGAGGACAGGGGGAAGGAGGGTAGGGACAACAAGGTAATCACAGAGGCTAAGCAGGAGGGCAATGATGGGACATAGAATTGGGCAACGGAGGAGTGGGCAGAGACATCAAGCTAAATGGAGGGCAGTACTAGAACATCAGACCATGCAGGGCAGGAGGGAGAGGCTGGTGCATGGACTTGGACAATAGAGGGTATGGAGGAGGTGGATGGAGCAGAAAGCTAACTGTTTAAGGCAGGGGAAAAGGGCAGTAGCAGAACAATGCTAACACAGGCTGTAAGGGGGGAGCAGGAGCATGGAATTGGACAATGGATGGCAAGGAGGGGGCAGAAGCAGAAGGTTTGGGTGGAGGCAGCACAATGCCAGGCTAGGCCCTATGTCCAGCGCCCCCCACCGTACATTGTGATGGGCATCTTGCTTAACGTTAAAAAACCTCAGAAGTTCACTGAAAAAGCACAAAGGTTATAGGAACATTATAGCTAAGAATTAGGTTTTAAAAAACCTTTATAAATTTACTGAAGAAAACAAATGTTACAGGGACGTTATAGTTAGGTTCTGATTTTACACGCACAAAACCATAGAAATTTGGCTGTTATAGTTAGAGTTATTATAAGTAACTATAACTTGTGCCCTAAGGTAACTATAAATCGTGCTGTCACCATTCACATCTAATTACCCCATATATTATGGTGCCCATGAACCAGAGTCAGCCAAACTAATCCCTAAATATTCAGTTCCTTGATCCTTTCCTGCACTTCCTGCCCCACATTAATGGTTCCCCTCTCCCTCTTGTAATAGATCATCTGCTTGGTTTTTGATGCATCAGTTCTAAGGCCAAGAACCGTGTAAAACATGTTAAATCTGTTGACAGGAGTTTGCAAACAGCCCTAGTATTAGCAAGCAAAAAAGTGTTGTCTGCAAAGAAGAAGGCTGGGTTTTTCTGGCATGCTAGCCTTGGAGATTTATTAGTTCAAGCAGTCAAGAACTCCACAAAATTGTTGATATGCAAAGGAAAGGGGGTTGTAGTCAAGACACAGCCCTGGTGGACACCTTATTAATAGCAGTACCCCATTTTAGTTCAAAATTCACACCCTAGGGAACCCTGGCACAGTTCCCCTCATGCATTCCTTCCATGATGATTCCCAGGGTCCTTTCCCAGATGGGGCGTCAGAAAGCGGGGACAGTTCTGGAGACTCTATTTTGGAAGGCACAGCTTGGTTCCCAGTCCTTACTGAGTTGGCTTCTGCTTGCCCATTACTGATCCCATTCTGTTCAAACCTGTTCCTGGACCAAGTGGAGCAGCCTCATCTGCTAATTCTTTTGGAACATCTCTTGCTGTTGGCATGGAGGGTTTCTGGGAGAGATGGAGTTTTTCCAGGTATTTCCCAGGACGCTGGGGCCTACAACAGACAATCTTTGCCCTCCAGCAGTAACCTTTGGAACACTAGTGACTTCAAAGCACTGTTTTCACATTTAGGGCCTTATAGGCCCTAGTGCCACCTTAGTACCACCATAGCATCATTTGTTTTATGGTAAGGCAGCGCTAAAGTGGCTTTTCACATGCACCATATTTACAAAGTAGAGAAATGCATGCATTGCACCACTTTGAAAAGCCTTGTGCCACATAATGTATGCAAGGGGGGCATTCCCCAGTTAACGGGCCCAAAAAATGGCACAAGAAAATCTAAAAGATTTCCTTGAGCCATTTTTTTCAGCACTTTTAACACCTGCTCAGAGCAGGCATTAAAAGGGGCATCCCATTGAAGACAATGATGCCCTATGTACTTCTAATACAGGAGTAGCATCAAATTTTTGGCGCTATTGCTGCAATGTACATCAATAACATCAGGAATTCTGACACTATTGCCCCCTACCCTGCGCCATGGTGTAATGTATTTTAAATGCTGTGCACACATGGTGGCAGTAGGGGGGTGCTAAGAGTGCATAGATAGTGGCGTTTTGTTGTTTTGGTCTAGTTTTACTCAGGAAATTATTGTGTATTTTTCTAAACTGATGTGGAGGCTTTTTGTGTTGTCTTTCACTATGTTATGGCAATTAAGCGCTGCACAAATACTTTACATATTGCCTCTTAAGTTAAGCCTGACTCCTCTGTGCCAAGCTACCACAGGGTGAGCACAGGATAATTAAGGTTGTGTATCTGACTTACCCTGACTGGGATTGTGGTCCCTACTTGAACAGGTTGCATACTTTTGCCAGCTAGAGACCTAGGGCCATATGTACGAACACATTTTCCCCTTGACACAGAATGGGAAAAAACCCTTTCCTACATCTGGCCCCCAGTTTCTAACATAATCGGAGCCTCGGGTCCTGATACAGATTAACATATTTTCCAGCTTATGCAGTAAGAATTTTCAGTTCCAATAAGGACGCAAAGGTGAGAATTATCCCACCCTGGACTACGTTTGTATAAATAAAATTGTGCATATGCTGATTACTGTTAAGCAGGGGTGTTAGGGCATATCCTCTCATAGCATGCCATTAAAAATGTCCACTCCACAAGCCTGAATGGGCATTTAGATAATTTTCCAGCACTAGATACCACTGTTTGAATTCCAAACACAGATGGAAACATTGGTAGAACTGGGGAAATCAATTATGAGAAATGCCACATGGCTTCTTTTTGCAACGTGTGTGGCCCAGTTGGATGGAGGATAGCGTAAAACAAAACAGACCAGCCGCAACATGTGCCTTCGAATTATGGCCACCTATGTTTGCAAACTCTACCAATTTTATTCCCAGTGCCTCTCCTCAGTACTACCATCAGCACTAACACACCTTCACATTAAAAGGATTATATGGCAAAGGAGAGAGGAGTGCTTTTGTTGATGGGGGGATGCCAACCTCTGGGCAACTTGAAGTCTCCATGAGTTCAAGCAGAACCATGACAAATGTGAATATATTCAATAGTTGAACAGGTTTAATAAGGTTTCCTTGGATACCACACTCATGCTACAAGAAACATGTCTCGGCCACACTCATCTGATAAACCTGGAGGTGGGAGATTTAACTCTTAAGTAATTTCAAAGATCAGTTGGGGATTTCCAACATCCTGAGGAGGCAGGTGATACAAGAGCCCTGAGTTTCTGTGTGATTGTGTCTGAATTTTTATAAGAAAAGAGCATTGTCATTGTCATTAACAAAGGTAACATCCCTACCTCTAAGCATATTCTCTCAATCTGCATTGGTCCTGTGTGAGGCCAATTGTTCATCAAGGGGTGTCCCATGGGTTTTACCTAGGCAGTCCCATTTTAACACCGATGTTTTTTTATGACAATACCTATCAGCTAAAAAAAAGATGTATATAAGGCTTTGTGCCAAAATACAACACCTCCTCAAGGCTGATGCTAACAAGGAGAAATGTTTTCTTTTAACTTTAGACACATTGCATGAATGCTGCACTGTACAGCACACATGCATGGTAGAATAATATAAAGTTTGTCTAAGCATAACTTTAAAGTTCTGAACCTATGATAGACATCACACACACTTTTGCAATATTGGGCACATGTGTGTGCATCGTGCTAGGCAGGATAAAAGAGTGCAAACACTGAGGAAAAGAGCAGCAACACCATATATTAGATGTAACATCAGAGCTTCAAAGTCAAATAGCTTTGCCCTGCTGTCTATTACTAGTGCAATGCAGTAACTTTGGTTGTTGTTTTCCATTGCTCTATAAATCAGTAAATTTCCACATTTGCCTCACCCAATCTTTTACCCTAATCACCTTCACATTCATGGAGCACTCCTTGCCGTCCCTTGCTCTTTAATACTTATATCACCAGGACAGATGGAATAATACTTTTTTGCCAGTGAAAAAGGCAACCATAGTTCTAGAGAAGGGCATCTGCTTTGCAGGCAGGGGACATTTTACACTAGTCACAACTGTGTGTGCCACATTATATACCATAGTTTGTGATTATTTGTGCCATCATGTTGTCATTTTATATTGTTCAGATTCACAAATTGAACACTTTCTGCTTTCAATTAACATATAAGCCACAGGAAATAAGCCAGCCAACTAAGTATTTGGTTTTCAGGAATTCTATCATTTCTATTATTTCATTATCACATTAAAACCAGTTAACTAACAATTAATTTTTCTGTTTGACCATTTAACTCTAGGGAATCAGGCCCCTGGTGGTTTTCTTCAAGCTAAATAAAAATTATTTTTCAATTTGACCATTTAAGTCTAGGAAACCAGACCCCTACTGTTTCTCTTCAAGCATTCTGAGGAACCATCTCCTGGTTTAACAAAGGTGAAAAAGTATGAGTGAAGGTAATGGTGGTGCAGCCGGTGTGTCATGCGTCCTAGTGAAAGGAAGTAAATGGCCCTAGCTACTGTTTGAACTGTGAGGTACAGCAATAATCGGGTTTCAGTGGTCCCTCAGGCCTCTGGGCCCAGGTACAAGTGAAACTGCTTCACCAGTGGAAGCTACAACCCTGGAAGGTAATGATGAGACACTGGTAACTTCTGTTTTCACTGTTCTTTAGGTCTGACACAATCATTATTAACATCAGGGGCAGTTTATCCTGTGAGTAAGTAGAATATGCAGGATAAGATCCAGGACTGAATAACAGCAGGGGCAGCCAACTTGCAAAGCCTTGGCTTGACTGAGACTTGACAGATTCGATAAGCGAGACCTGGCATGTTGCTACTATAAAATGTATATTTTACCTGGAATACTGATACTGAAGTCTGAATGAAGTCAGGAAGACTGACACTCATCCTCTTCAGACAGTGGATGACCTTGTGGACAAACTTGGCAGTGCAAAGTAATGCAGCACCTTGAACGTGAGCTTTGAGTACTGGCATAGCACACTGACCTTTCTTAGGAAAATGCAGGAAAGAGCTTTTGGTGACTTTCATAAAGACTGTATTAGGGAATATTGAAGCCAGGATATCGAAGGGTCACAATTATGTGACCAAAAGGGAGGTGTGGATTTACTTTTCTTAACCCCACACATGCGTACCTTGAAGATCTATCTATCTATCTATCTATCTATCTATCTATCTATCTATCTATCTATCTATCTATCTATCTATCTATCTATCTATCTTATTGAAATGTTCAGTAGCAATGCAACATTTTAAATAAAAAAATACCCCACAGGCATTCACAAATTAAAGTTATAGTTATCTCAAGATAACTATAAATCGGATCCCGCCATGCACAGTTTTCTCATTAATAATTTCATAGCAAATAATTCTCTATGGAGAGATTTTAATCAGTAACACACTGTTTGCAGAGAATGAAACTCTCATGGGAAATAATCCACTGAGTATTAAAAAGTATCTGTTAAGAACAGTGTACACTCTGTGCCAAACTTTTCCGAAGTACGAACATTCACTTAAAATAAGCAAGGTCTGAAGGTGCTAAATACCATAATACTGGCACACTTCATACCGTGGTAAAAGCTTTACAGCTAGCCCATCTTCTGAAGCAAAACAGGCACATGTACATAGGTTAGTCCCTAATGCATACTTTTAAAAACTATAACTGTGGAAGTTAATTAACTTTATACCACAAATTATAGTTTCTCAAAGTAAGTATAACTACAACCATAACTGCAGGATTTCTGTGGTTTTGGTGCAGGTAAAACGTGAATCTAACATAACATCCTTGTAATCTTTGTTTTGTCTGGGTATGTCATGTATGACTGTCTATCTCACCAAGGTATGTGGAGTTAGGTATAGAAAACCTACACAAACTTACTTTCGATACTTTCAATATTTTGTCCCATCAATATTCTGGTATTGATATTGTGACCATTCAAAATCCTTCCTACGATACTCCTGATTCACACCTTTCGTAAGCCACTGTAACTTATTTAGAAACCTGGGAAGCGATCAGGTTCTGCCCCTATTCATTCAAAATCACCTCACAGCCCAGGTTAATCACGAACCTTTAAGAAGGTGGATGGCCACCAAGTTGCTATGGTAGTTCTTTTCCTTGTAAAGTTTGCACATTGTCATGGAACATATGTTGGAGCTGTCATATGGAGCTGCGGATGTACGGTAACCCCAATCATATGACACATGAAACTAATGCCATCCCAGAGGTGGCATTAGAGTGGTGCAACAAAGGAGAAATACTTTTATTTCTCCTTGTTTTTTGCTCTATGTGTGCTGCATTCTGAAGGTGTCTCTTCCTGCACAACAACAATCACTGCTGCAAAGCAGGCACCTTTGCATCATGGCGCAAGGGTACCTGCATTGGCGCAAGGCAGCTGATTTAGCCCCAGTGCAGGGAAGAACACAGGGATGTGGAGTATTCCTGTAAATATGGTGCATCCCTGCGTTCTGGAAATGATGCAGCTCAGAGCAGCAAAATTGCCTGCAGCACCTACCTGCACCATTTCCTAGTAAATAAGGCCCATGGTATCCTAGAAACAACAATAGGCTTTTGCACTGAAAATTCTAATGAAGTACCCTGTGCTGGCCTCCTCCATATTGCTTCATTTCTGAAGGAATCATATTCTTTACCCTGGAGACAAATCACTAGAGTTCACTGCCAGGTTCTCTGCATGATGCTGAGTTTGCCTCACAGCTGACTCTACTGGAGATGGGGTTCACACAAAATCATCCTCTTTCCAATGTCAGTCTCTACTGTTCCATGTAGGCTGTATGACACTACTGTTGTTTGGAGCCAGATGATCGACAGAAACAGGTTGTTTTGGCATCACCCTCTGTCTTGGTACATCTATGAAACCTGAGATGAAAGTGACCCCTTCTCCTAGTGTGTTGGGTGTCTGTGGGGACATCAAAACAAAAGGAGTTGATGTACTCTTGTCGGTAGGTGTGTATTCGTGCAATGTTTAGCAGTGGATCTTACTGGTGGCTGATCTCCCTTTGTCCTTGCAAGGTCCCTGGGCTGCTCCATCCTCTCCCGATATCTCTACATGCTTCTGAGGCATAGGAAGTTGTGTATTTGGTTCAAGTCATCAAACCCTTTAATGAAACAGAAGCAGATCCACCAGACGTGCCTCCGGCCTTGAGACAACGGCAACTACAGCAAGGATCAACCATTTGCCTGAGCTCCTTATTGGCCAAGTACTATCTGAAACAGATACACTATCTGTAGAAGCAGTATGGGACGCATGACATCAGAATGAAGTTAGAGATGCTGGTAAAGTTATGGGGTTTTGTTTACCATGGGACTCAGGTATGTACCTAGAAGAATGCATTTGGATTTGCTTGGTTTCTCTCAAATGCTGAAGCGCAACACAAAATTAGTTGGTTTGTTGGCTTGTCACCAATAGACTCTTATTCTTTACGTATGGTAGCCCTTTGAGCCAGAGGAACAGTTCATATTTCTAAGTACTGTGTATCTCTGTGGACCCACAAGGAAGATAAAAATAATTATGGAATAGCATTTTGGAGTAGCCACCTTCTCAGGAACAAAATGCTGTTGTCCTAAACCGTGGATAAGAAGGAAGACTGCGCTGTTTGCTGAGAAACTGTCATAACTTATCTCAAAGAAGTGTAAAGCATCAGTGAGTACTAAAACTGTCCTATATACCTGCTAATTGAACATGATCAATCTGCTGAAGATCCAAGTGATGTTGCCACTCCCCAACCTGGTCATAATGCACCTCCTTCACTAGTGAGGTGCTGGCTGTATGAATGTCAATGCTTCCTCTTTTACGGAGATCCAGTTCTACCTGCATTCACTCCCATATAGTAAGAGAGAAGAGCAGAAGAACTGTTGGCTGCTAATGTGTGAAGATTGCCAAAGCATACTTACTTTACCATCAGCATCTCAATTTGGACCATGAAATGTGAAACACACATTTATACACACTCGCCTGTAAAACTGAAATACGAGAACCTGCCTTTAGTCACAGTGCAACTGATGTGTTCTCCCACTACAGCAACCATTGCTGTACTGTCTCCTTGAGGCTACATGTCCATCCTGGATTCATCCAATGCCCCTGGAACTGCCATTCCCAGCTAGTCTTACCTGCATGAGGGTCTCATGGCGAAGCTCAAATTTCAGGGTCCACAGGCTGCCGATGATGGGGAGCGGGGTTGGCCCAGGAGGATACCGGCTTCTTGACAACTGAAGCTTGAGATATTGTGCTGCGATTACAGTAAGCACCAGGGTCAGTAACACTGCACCTAGGAACAGCATTGCGGAAACTGTCATTTACCTGGTGTATAGAACAGGCTTAACTTTCACTTATATTCCACCTTGCTCTCTATTTTCTCTTTGTAAAACAGATTTTTTCCTCATCCCTTTCCTTCCTCTCACCGTCTCTCTTTGCTCAGAACCACTGGCTCATCTATCATTTGATGACTCCTGACAGCAAGTCCTAGTACTGATTAACCCACCTCAACCCTCCCCCTCCTTCAAATCACTCCCAGTTCCTCATTGTCTCATTTTCAGTCCATCCTCCTCTCCTCCTCACGGGCAGCCAGTCTGAGCCGGCGCCATGCAAATAAATCAGAAAAGCCATGGGCATTTAATTGTGCACAGAATGTTCTGCTCAATTACTCTGTCTCTACTGTACTTTTGCACAGCACACTCAGTTCTGGCACTCGTGTTTCCTAAGAATTAATTTTATTACAAGAGGCAAGTAATTTGTCTTATAATTTCCTAATAAGACCTGTGGACATAAATAGGGCAACATTATGCTCTAAGGGACAAGCACACAGAGACTGGGGCACTTCATTGCCCACAATCCCTTGCAGTTAGAGTGTTTTGTTACCCACCTGGAGGAGGGGATGGCGAGGCAAATGGAGAAGGCGCTACTTAGACCGTGGAGAGCTACCACTGTGAGGGACATTCTTACTGAGACTGTGAGTAAAGAAACTGAACTCTCTGCAGATGCCCCACTTTTTGCCCCCATTTTGGACCACTAGATGGTGTTTTTCGACTCAGACAGTGTCCCTAGTATATGGAACCAAGGGTACCCACGGCATAGGTGGTAAAGGTGTCCCCAAGGTTCCAGCACAGATGTGTGCCACCCTAGAGGACCCAAGCAAACTACTGACAGCATGCCCGCCATTGCAGACTGCAGGAGCAGTGCAAACTGCTCGAACTCAACTGTGTCCCACCATGTGTTGCACAGATACATGCACTTTTTTTAGTCTGTGTCAGTTATCCCTAGAGAATACTTGCTGTGCCCGGGAGGCAGAGTGCAGTATATTAAGACTATAGACATGTATGTGCAAGCTTGTAACTCTCTAGTGCGACTTTATCAGTAAATTACAATATAAGTGATAGGTGGTCCATAGGATAACATGGGACTTGAACCCAGGCAGACTCAGGTTGCTTGCTCCATTATGGTACTACCTAGTCATCCTACTCTCAAGATTTCACAAACAAACTGGCAACACATTACACAACCAAGGCAGACACATTGGTGTCCTATTTAAAACAGAAGAAAACCATCAGCACCAACGCCGTTCTTAAAATCGCCTCCAAGAATAAACCAACCCAGCATCTGCACTCCTTCCAACAAATATCACAAGGTGAATTTATGGATTTGGTCAAAGCAAGCAGGCCGTCCGGTTGCCTTTCTGACTCTTGTCCACCACACATCTTCAAGAACATTATTTTATCTACTCCTGCTGCCACACCTGTAAGAAGAATCATCAATAACTCTTTAACTACAGGAATGTTTCCTGAAGACCTGAAAAGGCATACATATGTCAGTTATTAAAGAAAACAAACTTAGAACCACAGGACCCCACCAACTACTACAGACCAACCACAAATTGACCTTTCCTGGGCAGGCTGATAGAAAGAGCTGCATTCACATAGATGTCACAATTCATTGAAGACAATTCCACACTCTCAGACTACCAAACTGGATTCTGCCCAGGAAGAGGCACTGAATCGGCACTCATAGCAATCTGGGATGATCTTAAAACACAGCCAACTACAATGGAGTTGCTGCACTACTTCTCTTGGACCTCTCAGCAGCTGCCTTTGATACTGTTGACCATGACACCCTAATTCAAAGACTCCAGAGAGCATAGAAGGGACTGCTCTCAACTGGATTACATCCTACCTTCAAAACAGAACTAATATTATCTATTCTCCCCCTTCTCGTCCAAATCCCACCTCACAAAAGCAAGGGTCCCCCAAGGATCAATCATCTCATCTGTGCTTTTCAACATCTAAATGATGTCATTACCAGAATTGATCAATAATTTTCAACTCACATGCTACAACTATGCAGATGACACACAAGTACTACTTAAATTGGGATGCCCCAAAGACATTGAAAACTCACAAAACTTCAGTTGCCTCTGAGCCGTTGATCAGTGTATGACTTGGAGCCATGTCAAACTGAATGCTTCCAAAACAAAAATGCTCACATGCGGCAACTGGAAAAATGATGACCCATTGTGTGCTTGGCCTGACGATCTCGGACCACCTCCTCAAGTATCCAAGGAAGTTAAAAACCTTGGAATTACCATGGACTCCAATTTTGTTTTTTTTAAACTCTGTTATTGAGTTTATAACAAAAATTTAACATAAAAACAAAGCAAAACAAGCTGTGCATTGTCATACGAGAAATCATAGACAAAAACATGGAGCATATCCAATCAAACCAGCAACAGCTACCTCCACTCCCCTCCCCAAGGACCTCCTATGTAACCAAATCATTCATACACCATGGTTACCAGTGATACACTATTACCATGGTTGGTTGTCACCTATGTGTATAGCATAGCATCCATGCTCCAGTCAGAGCTGGAATCCTGGGTTCCTGTGAAGTGTTCTAACATTGTACTCCAGGTCGTTCTGTCTTCCAGTGTCCCTTCTTCCCTGCGTGTCAGTCTCATGTTTTTTTCTTCAGCCACACACCATTTCAAAACATGTGGGACTGGTTAGAAGAGGATGGGCTTCGTGTACCCATCCAGCCCATAGCCACCCTTCGCTTAGCCAACACCAAAACAAGCTGCGCAAATCTGTATGGAACATGCCTGCCCCGTGGTCTCTGTATTATACCCAGGAGGCAAGTCAATGGTGTTGCCTCAAGTCCCAGATCAGTGACCTTTTCCAACTTCCGAACCACCACACACCAAAACTGCCGTACCTCCCTATAGGCTCAGACCAAGTGGATAAAGGAAGCACCTGTCTCACCACACCGAGGACACCATGTCTCCGTTGTTGGGTCCATCTTATTAAGACGAGCAGGCGTGATGTACACATGGTGGACAAAGTTAAAGTGCAACAACTTGAATCTGTGGTTACAAGAGACCATGCGTACCAGAGACAGTGCCAAATTCCAGTCCACATCTTTTATGGGGTTCTCCAACTCTCGATCCCAGGCCCTATGTGCCACACACTCTACTCCTACACTATCTCCACACAGCGTTCTATAAAACAGAGTAACCAGGTGGGACTCATCTCTCCAATTTATTAACCCTTTCAACATCTTTGATGCTACAGGAGTCACCGGGAACCCAGACCAGAACTCCCGGGCCACACTCTCAATCTTGACATATTGCAAGAACTGGCCAGCACTTAATCCAAACGTATCTCGTACTTCCCGAAAGGAAATAAAGTCACCATTGGGATATAAATCACCTTCCACCAAACCGCCACCCATTGACATTCAAGTATCTATATCCCGAAAGGGGGCCAGCCTCCAGACCTTCAGTTCCCTGTCAAAGGTGGCATGTTGTAGTATTTTCTTAACCGCCTGTTCCCATATCCCAGCTGTATTCTTAACCAGGTAGGGGACAGGAGTCACCCACCTACCGCCTGAAATTAATGCATGCACCAGTGCCTTATCTGTCAACATGCCAGCAAACAGCTGTTTCTCCCAATTATCCATTTGTGTCATCCACTTACCAGCATGTTATAAATGAGCTGCATAATAATAGAGTCTAATATTAGGGAGTGCCAAGCCTCCATCTTCCATATTCCTTTGTAACACAGACAACGCCACCCTGCTACGACGGCCAGCCCAAACCAAGAAAATCAACAAGTTATCCAGGCAGTTAAAAAGTCAGGCTGTCAATGGAAACAAAGATTTCTGGACCAGGTAAAGACACCATGGCAAGAACACCATCTTGGCCACTGCCGCGCTTCCTATAACAGATAGAGGCAGCTTATTCCAGAATGATACAGAGCGTCCAAACCCTTCACCACCCGTTCCACATTGTGCATCAGATGTGCCGTTGTCGTATGTGTAACCCATATGCCCTGATATCGAAAACGTTCAAGTTCCCACCGGAGCCCCACATCAGGCAGATCCTCTGACAGGGTGTCACACAGCAAACCTAGGGGAAACAGTAGTGACTCCTCCCTATTTACCCGTAGATCAGCTACAGCCCCAAATTTTTCCATCAACTGCAATAACAGAGGGACCGATACTCATGGCTCTCCGAGGTACAGCAACGCATCATCAGCATACAGGGAGACATGATGAGTGGCCCATCCCACCTGGACACCAATTCCCCACGCAGTCAGGCTGCTAGCGGCTCAACCACTAAAGCAAAGAGGAGCAGTGACAATGGGCAACCCTGCCTGGTACCCCTACCGATCGTCCAAACATCCGAAAGCTCACCGCTCATCCGAACACGTGCAGTGAAGCAGTGTACAATAAACAAACCCAAGGACAAAATTGAGGGCCAAATCCCATTCCCTGCCAAACTGCCAATAAGTACTTTCACTCCACAGCGTTAAAAGCCTTCTCTAGATCCAGTGAAACTAATACCAATTTGCCTACCACCCCTGCTGCTGCATGTAAAACATGTGCCAAACAGTGTAAGTTGTACTTCGACCGGGAATGAATCCGCATTGATCTTCGTGTACCAGACCCCGGATCACTCCACGCAGTTGATTAGCCTAAATTTTGGACAGAATCTTGACATCCATATTAAGCATAGTAAGTGGGCGATATGAGGAAGGGTCATCAGGATCCCCCCAAGTTTAAGCATTAGACAGACAACACCCTGTTGCATGTTCACAGGAAGAATACCCCGATCCTGAGCTTCTCCAAACGCCGCCAATAACCTCTCCCCCAGAAGGAGAGGAAACGTCTGGTACAATTCGATCAGGAAACTGTCCCCACCAGGCGATTTAGACTTCGACAATACCTTCAGAGCCGCACCCACCTCTTCACCTGTTATCTCAACCTCTGGGCTCTCTATACAGTCCCGCTCCAGCTGCGGAAGTCGCATCCGGCCATAAACTCACCTAATCTAACATCCAAGAGAGGAGGACCAGCCCTGGACATAACCTGCAAATGCTCCACTAATACCCAAAAAATATCCCTGCGATTAGTGACCTGTACCGCCTCTGTATTCCTAATACGCAGGATGGGAGGAGAATCAACCCTCCGCTTAAGGAGCAAGCCAACAATTTACCGGACTTGTCACCCTCCCTATGAAGACACTGTCTATACGATCTAAGGGTAACCTTATCCAGCGTGTCCCAGGAGTTACTGACCTTCTCAAACAGCCAAAGTTGCTCTTGCTCAACCTCTGGAGTTACCGGTGTCTGATGCTGTGCTACCTCCAGTTCACCAACCTGTAAGCTCATGTTCCATTTCTGTGGATACACACTCCCCTTAAGACCACCTTCTTGGCGTCCCATTCCATGCCCCTTGAGATTGTTTTGCCTTTTTCTCACGACACCCAGCCTCCATTAGAAATGTGGGAGGCACAAGCCACCCACAAGACACATTAGCATCAGATCCCCATAACACATGCATTAGCACTAGTGCATGATCAGACCAAAACCTCCCTAAATGCTTGACATCCATAGCCTGTGAACAAGTCAGTCCGCCCAAGAGGAAACGATCCAACCAACTAAATGTATTGTGTGTCGTAGAGTGACAGGTGTATTCCCTAACCTTCGGATGCATTTCTCTCCATCCATCCCAGAGTCCTAGATTATGCATAATCTCTGTGAGGGATCTCGTCATCAATGGTTTGGTTCCCCATTTAGGAGGAGAACGATCCACCTCACCATCCAATATGCAATTATAATCTCCAGTCCATATCAAAGGGGAGACTACTCCCTCACCCAACATTTCAGGTATGGTGTCATAAAAGGAGGGATCATCTATGTTAGGTGCGTAAGTATTTAGAATTGAAAGGCGCATTCCATCCAAAGTGCCATGTAAATGTATTTATCTCCCTTCCATGTCAGCTTCGCTGTAGATAAGTGTAAACGAGACCCCAGGGGCAATCCAGATCAATACTCCCCTTGCATACGAGGAAAAGGATAAAGAGAACACCTGACCCCACCACTTTCTAGCCAACTTATGTGATTCCTCTACTGTCAAATGAGTTTCCTGCAGACACTCATATGAACCCCATGCCATCTCAGGAAGGATTGTACTCTGTAACGCGTAGTGTAGCTCTTCAGACCCCTAACATTCTATGTTAGTATATTAATCTGTCGACCCATGTTAAGTTTGCACATCCACCCCTCCCGCTAGGGACCCTCCTCCAGCCCCATGCCCAAAAGAAGAAGGCAAGCCCAGGCCCAACCACTCATCTCACACTCACCAATGTACTGCCATAATAAACATCAAACTGTTGAGAACTTGCGCAAACTTTGCACCCCTGTACCCACCCCGGATGAACACTAAAACATACTTATCAAAATATACTGTAAGTCCATATATACATAAGCTGCAAGGACAACAGCCCAAAACCCAACATCCAAGAAGCCTACCACAACTGTGGAAGTGAACACCCTCTGTCCCCACCAGTATACACTGTGCCTTCCACCCCATCCAAACATCATCTAGGATCAACATTTCCCCCGCTCAACCTTATTGTACACAGATATCTAAAGCCTCTTTAAACAACATCCGTAAGAGTTTCATAACTCCCAATCAAGCAGGGCGCGAACCACAGGGTGCCCATAAGGCCCCCAGCCAAGAGCACAAGCAGAATCCCCTAAAGGTCCACATATTCAAGAATCAACAGACAGCACCCCATCCTCCATGTCCGATGGGCCAGCCAGCACAACCGCCTGCTCAGGATCCACCACTGCCATAGTACCATCCTGCTGGATTTCAATTCTGCTGACAGAGTCAGAGTCAACACATCGCTGCGGAGAGACCCGGGACGGGCCCTCTCCACGCCTCCTGCAGTCCATACCATCCACTCCAGAAGTACGAGCCAAACCGACTCCATACTGCCCGGAAGGACCCGGCCAACCCTGTCCCACATGTCCAGCCATCTCCAGACTTCCTCTGGATGCTCAAAGGACTGCGATTTACCTCCAGAGATCACCTTCAGCCGTGCCGGGTACAGTAACATGTATCTGATGTTCATGGCATGAAGCTTGGCCTTCACTTCCAGAAATGCTTTTCGGGAAGACTGGACATTATTCATATATTCTGGGAAGATGGAAATCTTGCGATTCTCAAAGACAGCCCTATCGGTCTCACGGGTTGTCCGTAGGATACAGTCCCCGTCTTTATAGTTCAGGAGGCGCGCTATGATGGCCCTCGGCAGCGCCCCAGGCCGAGGAGGAGCCGTCAGGGCCCTATGCGCACGTTCCACCACAAACACCCTGGACAACCCCTCCGGCTGCAATACATCTCTGATCCATTGTTCAACAAAGCTTTCCACTGTGGGGCCTTCCGCCCGTTCCGGGTAGCCAAGGAGGCACACGTTGTTCTGGCGAGATCTGCCCTCGGAATCCTCCAGCTGTGCCTCTAATGTCCTGACAGTAGATGTGGCCTGAGCCATCTGCTTGTGGAATGAGCCCATCTCTGTTTGCAAGTCCACAATAGACCCCTCCTCCACCTTGACCTTTTCAGATATCTTGAGGAGGTCAGCTCGCAGAAGGTTCACCTACCCAGCCACAGCCTCTATTTTCCACTCCAGAGCCACTCTGGTGCCAAATGTGGCTGCTAACAGTTCCGCATGCATGGGTTCCCCGGCTGTGGCTGGCTCCTCCAATGCCTGTCCCGGCCCTCCCAAGCGAGTCTGTCTCTGTGGGAACGGAGAAGTGGTAGTATATTGCTTCATCATGTTCCCCTGCGACTGCGCAGTCTGCTGATGTCGCCCCCATCTTACCTCTGCAAAGGACATTGGGATGTGGTAACACCAGGGCAATGCAGATCCACTGTTCAGCCCAAATGTTCACCACAGGGGCCCCTAAAGGCCCGCGCACCTACTTCAGCCCAGCATTTGTCATTTGTGAACACTGCACTTAGGATCACAGGTCAGAGTCCTCTACTCCTACGCTCACACTCCAGTAGTGGAAAAACTAATATCTCACCGTTGAAGGAAAACCATCTGGCAGGGCCCAGATTGGCCTCCCTTGTTGCCGCTCACCAGTGGGCCCTGCAGGATAGCGCGCTATCCCAGGCCACACAAACATGACCCAGCCGAGGCCCTGGGCCACCTTCACTCCCGTCCCTGCAGCCCACTGTCCTGCAGAACTAGTCCTCTGGGCATACAAGGTAGCAATAGATGTGCAGGCAATCCAGAGATGGGGGCAGAACGGGCCGCCCCTCTCCTCCTTCACCTGGGAGCATTGTTGCAGGGCGAGCCAACTCCAGCACCCACCCCGGTTCCGGCCGTCCTCTCCTCGGACCCCGGGGCGGAGGAGAGAAGCAACAAGCAACCCACGCACTCCAGCCAGTCGATCGCAGGCCGGCGGACAGCCGAGCCCGCCGACAAAGGCAATGAACTCAACACACGCACGTTGGTCGCGAACGTACGACCAGGCCCGACCCCACCCCTCAAGAGACTGGGAGCTCCAACCAGGGCAAAAAACAGGGAAGGACCCACCGACGCCGTCGGGGCACCTCCACACGCCGTTGTAGGAGGTTGCACTACTGTCTGGCACCTAGGAACCCTGTAAGAGAAATCGGGACGGCGGAGCGCACTAGAGACATGTCCCGCCAGCCATCTTGGTTGGCAACACCCCCCACCATGGACTCCAAGTTAACAATGAATGCCAAATTGAACAAATTACCACGATCAAGCTTCATCACCTTGAAGACTGTGCGATGTATCTTCCCCCATCTCGGTTTTCCACACAAGTTGCAGGCTACTATCCCTCTTGTACGTTCCAAACTGGATTATGCCAATGGCCTCTACCATGGATCATCTCTATCTATTATGAAAAAACTACAACGTATTCAGAACTCAGCTGCCAGACTACTATTTCACGTAAAGCCACAAGCCCACATCTCCAGTGCCTTGAGAGCACTACACTAGTTACACATTGCCAGAAGATCCACCTTCAAGCTGTTTTGTATCACCTACATAGCTATACATAGAAGAGGACTGCTTTTCATCGGAAAAAAAAATAACCAAATACATTCAACCAAGAAACCTCTGCTCAAGATTGGCACCCCACCTTTAAGCACCACCATAAAGAAAAAGACAATAGATGATACATCATTCTCCGTTCAAGCAGCCAAACTATGGAATTCATTACACCCACATATATAAGATCCACAGATAACTATCTTGCTTTAAGAAGACTACTCAAGCGTTGGTGCTTTCCTTCATAACCACCATATTCATACAGCAATGGAGTGCATATGTCTGTGTTGATAAATATTTCTAATCTGGTTATGTGTATATTCTAAATATGAATAGTTCTGAAAGAAATATGTATTGTTACTATTTTCATAATAATACATTATACACATAGGGGGTCATTCCGACCCTGGCGGTAAAATCCGCCAGGGCCGGGGACCGTGGATGCACCGCCAACAGGCTGGCGGTGCATCCCTGGGCATTCTGACCGCGGCGGTACAGCCGCGGTCAGAAACGGGAAACCGGCAGTGTACCGCCGGTTTCCCGCTGCCCTGGGGAATCCTCCACGGCAGCGCAGCTTGCTGCGCCGCCATGGGGATTCCGACCCCCTTACCGCCATCCTGTTCCTGGCGGTTTTGGCCATGCAGACACTGAAAATCGCGACGGGTGCAACTGCACCCGTCGCACCCTTTCCACTCCGCCGGCTCCATTCGGAGCCGCCATCCTCGTGGAAGGGGGTTTCCCGCTGGGCGGGCGGACGGCCTTCTGGCGGTCGCCCGCCTGCCCAGCGGGAAACTCAGAATAGCCGCGGCGGTCTTCTGACCGCGCAGCGGTATTCTGGCGGCTCCCGCCGGCCCTGCGGTTACCGCGGCCGGCGGGAGTCAGAATGACCCCCATACTCTGTAAGCCTGTTTAGCAAATGTATATTTACTCACTTTTAAATATATATACATATATATATATATGTATATATATATGGGTGTATATGTGTGTGTGTATGTGTGTGTGCACGTGTGTATATATATTTATATATATGTGTGTGTGTATATACATTTATATGTGTATATTATGCTATGCTTAACATGTTCATAGGTCATTGCATAGCTGCTGGATAAGTTGTTATATTAGATACTTATGAATCTCTGCTTTTGTGTTTATATCACAATGATCAAATGTTATCTTATCTATTTAACAGCAAGCATTTCACTATTCAAAAGTTTAGGAAAGATAAATGAATGTTAGAAAAGTACACTTATTAATTGACTTCAAATATTGCAAATCTTGAAAGTCTGAGTATATACAATACTACCTTTCATCTCATATTATTATACCCATTGCTACATTCCTTGCACATATATTCCCTTACTATGTATTTACATAACTATTTAGAGAAAAATAAATAAAATAAATAACATTAAATCTATAAATAAAATTCAATTAAAAAAAAAAACTTCCCATCACCCTATGTCTCTATCAATCTATCCTACATCCCCACTCTGATTTCTACCAAACCCATTCTACTACTTACATCTCCAGAATAATCCTGCCTAATCTCTTCCCTCCTCTACTGCATCTAGCTAACCCCAAACCCCAGTTTACTACCATGATCTCCAAAACAACCATACTAAATTCTCCCTCATTTATCTCACCTTTGACTCATCCAAAACCCCTACTGCCACTATGATTTCCCTAACCCTATCCACAGACTCTTCCTTCCTCCATCTCTCCTTAACTCCCCCCCAAGCCTTGCCCTATTATTGTAAACTCCCAATTAACACTTCTGGATTCTTCCCTCTTCTATCCCTCCATTACTCCAGTCAATCCCACTAACAAACTCACATATATTTTGCCCAAATTATCTCATTATAATACTAATTCTGGACTCAGATTTCCCTATACTAATCCACCACCAATTCCTCTTGGGTTGCGGAGTAGTGTGCCACTAGCCGGAAAGCACTTTGATGCCTCTTCAGGGGTAGTAAGCACTATATAAATACAATTACAATTACAACTACAATATGTCGAGTTTGGTGTTAAATAGCGTGCCTTTTCTCCCATGACACAAATCTGGTATCAAGGGAAAACTGCCATGCACCCAGGTGGCACCTTAAATGTTGCCCACCTAGTATCCCAAGCTACATTGTGTCCTGGCTTACCAGCCCATGCTTTCCTGCGCCTTGACCTCCTGTCAGGCAGTGCGATCACCCCCGGGAGTCAGAACAATGGCCTGGATGGGAAGGTCACAACTCCCTCCCTCCATCCCTCCCAGAAAGGCCAGTGAAGTGGCACTTCAAGGTTTCTGATATGCAAGCAGTCTCTCTCCTAGTGGAGGACAAAGATGTCCCCCAGCCCCAGGTACATTTGCACCTGGGCTAGCAGGACAGGAAAATTAGTCAGTCAGGAGATGTACTCCCCCTAACCACACCTCTAGGGTTGGCAGTCTGGTCTGTACAGCTGAGGAAGACTTATGCCATCTTGGAGAGAGTTCTGTGTAGAAATGGTGCCACAACCCACCAGATGTGGCAAAATCAGGGTTGGATTAGCTGCTGGGGCCAGTAGCCCATTGAATACTTGTACCCAAACCCCTAACATTCCTAATTCTAGGATTTAAGGGGCTCTCCTGGTACCAGAACCTTCAATGTGCAACAACTGCAACAGCTTTTGATAAGAGGACATGAAAAGAGCCACATCAACAACAACATGGACCTTTACTAACAAAAAGCGTGATACCTTGAAACTTTGGCAACCCCCTGGAACTGCTTAACTGCGGCTCCTCCTAGCCAAAGACTACTTCTCCCAGCAAGAGGGAACCCTTTGTGAGCCAAAGACAAGGACAGACTCCCTTGAACTAGTGGCACTAGTCCCCTGCCCACTGCAGGTAAAAAGTACTCATTGGATCCGAAGTAGCACTGACCTTCGTGCCCTCCGAGGGATCACCCAAAGACAGGTGGTCCAGTGCCATGCCAAGTTACAGTCAGCTACCATTTTCCACTGGACCTTTGGAAGAAGAGATAGTTCTCCTCCACCTTATCACTGCCACTGCTGCTTTTTGGTGACTATTCCAGTCACCACCACCTTTATTCGCTGCTACGACTCTGGGGCACACTGCAACACCCTCATCCGATGTCTCCTGTGGCTCTGGTGTCAAGTTCTGCCATCTGCTTCCTCACCTGAAGCATATTAGTGGTTAAAACCATCAACTGCAGCTCCCTTTCAACACCAAGGGTAACAAAGCGGACCTCTGCTTCTGAGACACCATGAATTGGTAAAGTTGTTCTGCCTGGGAAATCCTGGTCCTGGGGCCCACACAAGCTTAACCCCCAATGAGCTCTCACAAACTCGACCTGCAAGTGACCGAGTGTCACAGGTACCCTTTTTTTTCAGCACCAGCTTTTCATGCGTTCAGCACCATTGGCAGCCAGGAGAGCTCTCCACCTGGCCCCATGAGCCAGGTAAAATTGATTTGACTGTCACAGCTTGGTCTTGGGACCAGCACAAACTTAACTACCACTGGGTTCCTCTGAACTCCCCCCGCCAGAGACTGAGTGTCACTAGTGGCTTTTCCCATTGACCACAATATAGAAATTTGGTAGCTTGTAAATGCACTTATTTTATTTCTGCTTTAAAAACCATACCTCTGGTTATACCTAACTGATTAGGTTGCATTGGTGTCTACATTTATATAAAAAACTGCTTTATTTTTAGGGTCGAGCCTGCGTCTCATTTGCTTGCGCATGCGTTTCGATTGCGAGGCGCTTTAGTAGATAGGAAAGGGCTCTGAGCCCCGTCCATGTCACGTCAGTGTTTTTCATTGGTTCGTGGGCTTGCCTTTCAAAAATTGGCTTGCTTTCATCAGTGGAAGGCACGCATACTTCATGCCTTTTCAGGTGGTTAGCCCTCCTCGAGCGCAGCGACCAAGTACTGGAAACATGCGAGGCTCGCTGTTTTCCGTCCGGTTTGTGGACTACTTTTTATCTTTTTTTCTCAGTGTGATCTTGCTTGTTTAGCAGCGCGATCTCACTTGGTAGAAGTCGAGCGCTTTGCATGACATGGATCCTGTTACATAGTTAATTGCACTTTTGCTGGTTATGTAGATAATTGCACTTTTGCCGATAGGTTTCACTATGAGTGAACTGTAACACGCTGTTTTTTCCATTTGATGTGGCAAGAAAAGTCCGGTTGGGAGTTTAAAACTGCTATTAGCTGTAACTCTGAAAAATGCGAGACCCTATTGCTTTGCACATGCTTGTTATAAATTGGTGTCAAATTTCTTTCAAGTCATATCAATTACTTAACGTGCATGTTGGTACTCTGAACTGCTTAACACATGTTTGTCTATTAAAGTCTGAACATGTGTTCGTCCAGTAACGCCTAACTGTTATTGGCCACACTATCAGGACTGAGCTAAGGGTTTACTATTGTGAATCCGAGGGACTATATTAGGAGTATTGTGAGAGTATTACACAGTAAAGCCTAACTAGCGTCACTGCAAAATACTCCACTTTCCTACACTGGGCCACTTCATTTCCCACAATCCCTTGCCGGCCCAATGTTGTGCCGCTCACGAGGAGGTGGAGCAGACAGGGCAGATGGAGATGGTGCTATTTAGAATGTAGAGAGCTGCCGCGTACAGGACACACACACATAGACTGGGGCACTTCATTTCCTACAATTCCGTGCTGGTGCAGTGTTGCGCTGGACACCAGGGAAAGGGTGGACAGATGGAGAAGGCACTATTTAGTATGTGGAGATCTACCGCTGCATGGGACATGCACACAGAGACTGGGGAACTTCATTTCCCATAATCCCTTGCTGGCCCAGTGTTGTGCTGTCGAGGGGGAGGAGGAGAAAGCGGGAAATACAGGGAAGGTGCTGTTTAGCGAGTAGAGAGCTACCACTGCACTGAACATGCCTGGGCAAAAACTGGGACAAGAGGTGCCATCTTTGCCCATCATTGCCTCAATGAGGCTAGGCTGGGCCACCTCTTCTTTTCCTGGATCCATATTTCCCATGGTCACATGTATGTAACCAAGTTTCCATCAGTTAACCTGTTTTTCTAGAACTCCTTCAAACCTGTATCAATGGAGAAGCGTAAGCCAACTGCTAACTTTGCTAAACCTGAGACAGGCACTTCTTTGGTTGGATTTCGCTAAAGTGAAGTAGATGTCCTAAATAAAGAAACTGAATCTTTTTGAGCGCCGTTTATCCATCATCTCCCCTCCTTGTGCATCCTGCCTATTCCAATCCAGCAGACCCTAAAATAGGCAGCACAGCCACATACTATTACTCTGGGTACAGGTCTTCCACATCTTTCTCCCATACTCTTTCTTTAGCACCTCTAGCACCCTTGGAGCCACAAAAATAAACTGCCTATCTCTAAAGTCAAAAGCCAGGCAGTGAAAAGAAACAGGATGGAAGGGTGTGCTAAATCTAAGCGATCACGTTTACCCCCTAAATTTTGAACAGGGATTATGTGGCCTGCGGTGAAGACAAACCTATGGAAGTAATAGGCGCCTTGTGTGATACCTTCCTTGACACCAAGGAAGCTAAATTAAAACCTATCAGCTGGGTGTAATTGAGGCAGAAGTATGTTAGCTAAATTTGACCTTTAAAGGATAGCCTCTAATTTTGCTCCCAACTGTCACCCATTGCCCTGTGGAAACCATTCCCATGAACCCCTGTACCACTAGGGAGGGCAACATTGGCTTGATTCAAAATTGTTTTACCAGATAAGGTGGATAAGCAGCAATTCACTACTCAGATGTGCCTGATGTTTTGATGGTCTAAAGGGTGAGATTGATTGGTCCCTTGGTAAAAGCTTTCCAGGTAATTCTGTGATTGCTCATTTGGTCAACTGCTGCTCTTCCAGTGGATCTGCTTTTGATATTTCCCTTCTTCCATTGGACTTTTTCTACCACCATCTGCAACCCAGGTTGGTGCCCTTGACCTAATAACCTAGATGATTGATCCCTACTAGTGATAGCATAAACCATCACCTTTCTCCTTCTAATATTCTCCTTCTAGTATTATTGAGGTTGATTGACTCCACATAGGTATTTACCGCCATGGAAAGGCTGGCAGTAAGGGGAGTCGAAATTCCCCAGGGCAGAGCTGTTTGCAGCGCTGCCCTGGTGGATTACGACCGCCAGGACCTCCATGGCGGTATACTGCTGGCCCGGCGGTGTTACCGCGGCGGAACCACAGCGGTCAAAATAAGGTGACGAGTACCGCCAGGGTTGAAATGAGGGCCATAGTCTTGAAATCAATGCTTCTAAAACAAAATAGATGACCTGTTCTAGGAAGAAAGGAGTGAAAGGCATCATAAACCTGGGAAGGGAAGCTTTGGAAAGGGGCAGGAAATGTGACTATTTGAGGATTTTTTGGGCTGACACTGGCTCCTGGGCCCCACAGGTCCTCAAAAGTATGAACCTGTTAAACCATAGAGCAGGGGTAGTTCTCAGGTTTGCTAACAAAGGCTTCATGGTTCCCGATCCTTGCTACAATGGAGATTTATAAACCCTAATCAAGGAGTGTGACACTATATGGTGCGGAGTTATAGAGATATTGCCATGTGGGTATTTTGGGTACTAGTGAAAACAACTTTATCAGGAGCCTAACTGGTTTAGGGAGGGGAACTCTTTGTTGGCACGAACATTGGCTCTTGATCGTAACCCCGTTGGTCGCCTTACGGCTGTTACTCTATTGGGTGCGCATTTGATTACTGAAGAACTATGCCCCATTAGAAAGGGCCTTATCAATGTTATTAAATTACAATTCTCCAAGAATGTTAAGTGTCTGGCCTATTTTAAATGAATAGGGAATGAGCTATGCCTAGCCAGCTTTTGGGACAACCCATCCTCTATCCCGGCCACTGTGGGTGCGGCGGTCAAATCAAGATTGTGGGAGAGAATTGCTGCTCAGAATGAATTATCTAGCCACACAGGTAGCTTTATAAGACTTTATTGCACAAAGTTGTGCCTAGGTTAGAGGATTTTTCAACTTATATTCAGCCAGCGGGTGCTTGTTCATTGATTTTACAGTTCAGGTATGGGGCCATTCCAATTGCTGCTTTCACTTCATCATGGGACCCTGTAAAGTCTGGACGCACTTGGCCCCATTCATGTATGCTCCTGATAAAACCAAGTAACATTTGTTGTTCTTTTGTCCAAAATATGCTAAACCCAAGGTGGATTATACCCCTATGTCACCTTTTGGGTCTAAAAAATTGAATACACACCCTTAGGATCAGTAATAGCAATTTCTCAGATTTGATAGTGGTGGCTGTATCCAAATTCACTCATGTGGCATGATTTATTAGACGTAATTTGTTAGTTCAATTTTAAAGATCCTAAGTGCACTAGGACCACTTACGTAGGTTTTTAGGATCCTTTTAACATTTTTATTAATGCTTTATTCCTGCACCTGTTGGAATTGTTGAGTATTATTTATCCTGACCAATTTGTTAATGGATTTCATTGAAGTATTTTTTATGCTTGTTTTTATGTTTTAATTATATATTTTTTTTCAATTTGTCAATAAACTTTGAATTGTGCATTGTATGTTCTGCACACTCTTTATGTCTCTTCTGTACTTTTCCACAGCACACTCAAATCTGGCTTTCATGTTTCCTAAGAATTAATTTTATCAGTGACACAATAGGCAAGTCAATTGTCTTATACTTCTCTTACAAGGTCTTTTCTGTGGTAATAAATGAAGCAACATTAAGGTCCATTAAACTACAGAGAGGAGAGATTTTTGTACAGTGCACATCCTGAACTTAGAGCCTGATTTAATTTATGATGGACTGCCCGCCATTCTGCCATGGGGATGAAGTAAATTATTCTGTCCCCATGGCAGAGGGAACCCCATCAAATTTATATATGACTGCCAAGCAGGGGGTCATTTAAAATTCATTGGCAGGAACCACCACCATATCTGTTCCTGCAAAAGTATACTGCTGTTTGGTGCAGGGCTGCATCAGCATAATGCAACCCTGCACCAAACAGTTTGCTTTATTTTCAAAAATAAGATGTCCAAATGGGATTTTCTTTTTGAAAATCAAAAAAAGAAATTTAAGAGTCATCTCCCATGGTGGGGGGAAGCATTGTTTGCTTTTTACTGTACCTCACCTCTAGGGTTTGCCAAGTGGTGGCGTACAGTATAAATTTGGCAACATGCCCACCCATACTGAATGGGTGGATGAACACATAGCCATTTCTCTGATAGCCCCTAGTCCATCTGTCTGTCAAAGAGGTTTGGCTATATCGGTGATAGAGTAGTCAGTGCCACAGCCAAACCTAAGGTCTGCCTGCAATTGATATGGGCCGGCTGGCATTCTGTTGGCAGTGTGTATACTCTATTGCCATTGTGAACAGGTGTGCATACTTCTATTGTATAAATCAGGCCTTACATTATTTCATGTTGCTCTCAAATGTGATGATCACTGAAAAAGAAGCAGAGGGGAGAAAATTGCCATGGGTGGCGCATTTTGGTCATGCTGGTAAGCTGTAATTGAAACCAGGGTCTCTATTGCTATTGTTTTATTTTTCATCTGCTGGCTCAGCCATGGGGGGTGACGCCCCTCCTCCACTGCGGAGGAGCCGCATTGCCCATTATTTGTTCCTGCCTTTAGCTAGCTTCACCGCTGGCTCCCTAGTTAACTATCTTTATAGCACCGTGAAGCCTTTGAAGTTCATTTTATCTGCCTAATGTGCGAGCGCTGTGTTCACCACAGTGTCCCAGGCTGTGCAGGTTAGATTTGTAATTACACAGTAACAGTTTCTGATACAGCGCTTGGTGCTGCTGCATAGAGCTGTCCATGAGGTTTCAACTAATCCAACTGGACTAATTTTGTCAACATCGCCAGGAGGAAATGATAATCCAGGTCGCAAGTTTTATGCCCTGTGACCTGCAGGCAGATTTCTGAGGCGCACATGTTATCCCAATATGCAAATTAACCAGATTTTCAATATTGTAACTATTCTATAAATGTGCTATGGAGTCCATTTTTTGGGTTCACAAGAAAGTGAAAGTAGTATGTTTAGCCAGACACGTGTAGCATGTTTTGTGACGAAACCTGTTTTGTCATGTTTTAAGAAAGGGTTTCCTTAAGTTGGTGGGATGGGTAGAAATGAGGTCAAACGTCTCAGTTTATGAGAAACATGTTTGTTATTCTTTTACATTTTGCAGAACTACAAGGTGTTTTCTATTTGTAGTAATATGGCATAAAAACATATACAAAGAATCCATATAATTATTATTAGAAGTAGGCTCAAATTTGAATGATTTCCCAAGAGTCTGCTTGGTGAAAGTCACAATCAGCACGTTCTTCTCGCACCCATACATATACATTCCTATAATTGCCAGTATCACGCTCTAATTTCCACCTTTTGGATAGTGCCATCTACCTGTATTTTCTGACATTCGCTGAACTTGGCCTAAAGGGATAAAGGTGCTATGACGCATTCAGCGCCAACCGCCTCATAGTGCTTTCTCTCTTTATTTTAGCTCAAATCAATGTCGCACAGCAGCTTGCACTGCAGTGCAACATGTCTAAAATAATATTGACAAAGCTAGGGCAAAACCTACTGCCTTTGACAAAGATTGAGAGGTGGAGCGCACAAGCTCTTTGACCTGTTGTAAGTATTGTGGGATTTTAACCACGCCCACTGCACACCCATCACTTTCACTCGTTCGTTGGCTTGGTAAATGCTTTGCGTTTGTCCCTCCTTGGGGCACTTTTGTTATCGCCTTGCACACTGCCCCGTCACATGGATAATGGCACGATTGCCGATACGTTTGCCTGCGAGAAAACTTCTTTTTCTTTTTGTGTCTCTCATTCGTGCTCATGCTCATGGCGGTCATGGTGCTTTGAATCGGCTCGCTTGTGTCAACTGTTTTACTTTTCATTTTCAATTTATGTGGCAAGAAAAAAGTCCAGTCAGGAATTTACAATACTAATAGCTCTAACTCGAGCAAATGCAAGACCCATTGCATTGCAAATGCTTGTTTTTCTTTGAAGTCTGACATTTGGAGTCACGTTTATTCAGTTTCAAACTTTGTAATAACTTTTTAATACAGGTACCAAACTGCATGGAAGCCAGGTTCACCTAATTGTTGCTGGGGCCCAACCACAGGTCATATGAGCATCTCCATTGAACCACAAAGTCGAGCATAGCGACAGGAATGTTTGCAATCATGTTGGCTATGTTAAGGCCCCCGAAACAAACAAAGGAATCCAGAGCCATAGATAAGCCACTCATTCATTAATTTTGTGGTGCACCAATCACCCAGTGATAGACACAGAGGCTGCCCACATCTGAAGCCTCATGTACTAATATTCTGAATAGGAAAATGTACATTGCTAATAATAACGATTCACAATTTTTGTTCTTTTATTTGGAATGTACCAGTGGATGCAATGTGCGCACGAACTTCTACTAAATGCATTGGGGTTGCTTTCTGTACATGAGTCTGTTTGTCCTGCTAGGTTGGCTTTGGTGTAAAAAGTGGCAGAGAAGGATTTCTTTGTCGAGGGGATTTTGGATATAGAACATTGAATGTGACGTGAATGTGACAAGCACATTATGATTGAGCAAACTTTCAGATGTAAAGCAGCTTTACATGCCTTCCACCAGGAGCATTTAGGTAGAATGATACACCTCAGAGACGAGAGCATGGACCGGAGCCAAAATCCAATCAATGTATACTTTGTGGAATTGTAACAACGGGCCTGATTTAGATCTTGGTGGTGGGGAATACTCTGTCACAAAATAACAGAGATCCTGTCCGCCATATTACGATCCCATTATATCCTATGGGGATTGTAATGCGACAGATGGGATATTTGTCACATTTGTAACAAAGTATTCCCTCCACGGACTTCTAAATCAGGCCCAATGTGCTGCACCAGACCTAAAAATAGATGTGAGCGGAGGCGGTTCATCCGTAGAAGCGGAGGAGCATCGCCCCCTCACACTGCTTCAAAAAGAGTGAAAAATAAAATTATTTTATTACCATTTTATTTTGACTCTCTGCCCAATGCAGTGTGGGGATGGTGACAGTGCATCATTGCTGCTGACTGACAGGAATGAGGAGTGGCCACTTCAGTTTGAAGTCTGCATGTAGGTTAATCTTTCTATCTTACTACAGCCAGCACAACATGCACAATTCAAACCTCTCAACCCAGCTGTGTTACATAGCTGGGTTGGAGAGCAAGCACATAGCTCCAGTGCCTTTCAGAGTGCTGAGGCAGCCAGCTCCAGCCAATTCAGATGCTTCACTCGTGCTGCTTAACATCATGAGAGCAGCATCTGGATTGGATAAGGCTGTGTGAGGTCACATCATGCTCAGAGAGGCCTGGTGCCAGGGACGGAGAGCATCGAGGATGTGCTACAGGATAAGGTAACTGAAACTTTATTTTTTGCTCTGCGTTAATTATTGATTGCAATGTGTCTTTTTAATATAATATTGCACTGTATGTTTGTTTTAATGTATGAAGTGCCCCGCCGTTTTTTAATATAACCAACCACCACTAGATGTGAAACTAGTTAACATAAGCAGTAATGTTTGTCACGACCTAATAATACCCATCTTCACATTCACAGTTGAGATACAAACTGTGCCCTGTTTATGAGATGTCCATGTAGATATAAGGTTCACATATATGTTTACAAATATAAACCACACATTCAAGACTGTCTAACTGCCACTGAAAAGCAGTGTGAAGCAATACCCACACCTACATTTAAAAAATATTTTAGACATTTATAAAAATAAAAACCAGCATAGCTGCATTGAATTGAAGACAAACTCAGTAATACCACTGTTGTTTGATAATGCTATTCACTACTGTTTACAATTGGGACTCATCAAATTATGATTATTGAGGATGTACCATGGCAAGTGGATTTTTTTTAGATAAATTAAATATTGTCATTAATGGAAATGCGTAAAGAACTTGTAAAATGATTTTACCTATTTCAAATTACAGGCATATTCAAGTGGTAGCAGACCTTATAAATAACACAAAATTAAATCTTTAAAAAAAAAACAAAGGAGAGGTAAGCTTGATGGGTACATTTCAAATGAGGTTGTTTGTGAAGTAAGTAGACACATGTTCTGTGATAATTGTGACTGTTGTGCAGCCATGGACGTCATTTAGGGGGTCACAGCTGCGACCCCTGGCCTGCGACCCCGGGCAGTGCCTCTGCGACGCTTGTCTTCAGAGGTGGCAAAATCAGTGCCAAAAACACAGGGTCAGCTTATGGAGGTTGTTTGGGGCTCCACTTCCTTGCTTTCAATCAGTTTTTTAATTACACTAATAGTGAATAATATATTATTCGTTATTAGTGTAATAAAAAATGGAGTACAGTTAGCTGGAACATGATCTTCCTTGGTAGCTGAGGTAAGTAAAAAAAATCCTTTTAAATGTATGTTGTGTGCATGCTTGCGGGTGAAACTGTGCTTATATAAAAGAGAGTGTGTGTATGAGTGAATGTATGTTTGTGTAAACGTGTGTGTAAGTGAAAGTAAAGGTAAAATGATTCATAGCTGCCAAGGTTTCATATTGCTATGTGTGACAATTTCATAATGTCAGTGTAATTATGAGTGACATTTCAATGACTATGAGTGACACTTTCTTGCAAGCAAAATCAAACAATGAAGACGAGGGAACTATGTAAATATCGGAATATATTGAGAATCCTGTTGCATTCATATCCCGTTGTACACTAGCGCCACTTTGTGGCATTTGATGAACACTCACTCGGAGCTTACCTAGCAAAGTGAGAAACTGGAACAAGAAGGTTTTACCACACTTCAGGACTTGGGTGACAATAAAAAAAAATCTAACTATTGCGTCAAGAATGTTCAATTCTATTAAGGACACGGAGGTGAGGATTATGCTTCCTCTTTCTTTATTGAAACAAAACAGCAGCCAATCAAATACAAGTAACAGAAAAATCTACACATCCCAGGATGCCTAACATCCTATCACATGGTCCAATCACTATCCACGTCCTCGGCTATAAGTCCTTTGACCTTTGATGTCACATCCTCTTTTTTTAGTCAATACAGATAATATCAACTTGAAAACGAAACTTCTTACGCCATCACGAACTCCGATGACTTAACATCCATTCTTCCAGGATAACCTTCTCCTGGACAACTCGATACCGGGCATCAGCCGAAGCAGAACATGAAAACCAAACTATTCCAGCTGAAAATAGCTTCAGGATGTTTTCTGATCAGATCCTGTAAAAATAAAACAGGCAGGTAATATCCCAACAAATTGAAAAGTCTCAATAAACCGATGGTTCAATAATAGACAATCAAACGGGAGGGAAAAAATGACAATAATAATAATTATTCACAATAATTGGCATTCAATATTCATTATATTTTAAAGGGGGGGATAATCCTCGCCTCCGTGTCCTTAATAGAATTGAAAATTCTTGACGCAATAGCTAGAATTTTTTTTATTCCATGTCAGGACCGGAGGCTCTGATTATGCTAGTTTAAAGCTGTTCCATTACTACAGTAGCTACGTCCAATACTGGTTTATGATAAAACATACGAAAAGTGTTTTCTGAAGACCAGTCTGCTGTCTTCATAATGTCTTCTAACCGGGAACCCAAGGCAAATGATTTGGAAGCCATAGCTCCTCTCACAGAATGAGCCCCGAATATAGAAGTGTCAATGCCTGCTTCACTCATCAACCATCTGGCCAGAGTGGCTGAAGTCACTGGTTTAAATGTTTTTTGCAAAGAAATTAATAATTGCCCTTTAGAATCTTGTTGAAATTCTTCTGTGACTACTTCATAATCCTTTAAACATTGGACTACACACAATTTTGAATTTTCCGTTTAAATAGGGTAGGATACTGACCTGTAATTTGTTTTAGTTCTTCTTGTAACAGAAAAAGAGACCCCTTCTGGGGAAAAAACTCTACCAGCTAGATCCAGAGCTCTGACGTCTGAAACCCTCTTGCAAGAGATAAGGCACAAGAGCATGGTCAGTTTAGCCGAAATCTATTTGCGAGATAAATACCTGTTGGTAGGCCAAGAATTCAACATTTTTAAATAATGCTAACATCCCATAATACAGAATATTTAGCTTGAGGAGGTTTGGAAAGACGTATACCTCTCAAATGTTTGCAAATTAATGGATGTTCACCATGGGTATACCCTCAAGAGGAGCGTGCCCTGCTGATATAGCTGATCTAAAGTTATTAATTGTCCGATAAGCCAGACCAGAACTTGCTAGTTCTGCCAAAAAGTTAATAATCATACCAAGGTGTGCTTCCACTGGATCGGCACCCCTTCCATCACACGAACTAGACCATCTGCGCCAAGCTGAGTCATATCATTTATGGGTACTATCGGCCCAGGCCTGCTTAATGAATTCCGCAGCTTGCTTCGAAACATCTGGGGTACTACATCTCGACCTGAAATTAACCAGGCTAGAAGGACCAACTTCCCTGACAAGACCAGTGGATGTTGAAGGCCCTCCGGACTCAACAGAAGATTCAGACGAGGGGGAATCAGAAGAAGAGAGGCACAAGCTAAATGAAGAGCTATAGGGAACCAAGGCTGTGCTCTCCAAAATGGGGTCACCAGAACAATTTCTGTCTTCTGTCTCCTCACCTGACACAAGACCCTGGCAATCATCAGGAATGGAGTGAAGGCATAACCTCGAAACTGGGACCAATCCTGAAGAAAAGCATCTGTCTTTAGCGCATAAGGGTCTGGACGCCAACTGTAGAATTTTGGAAGTTGGCAATTGATCCTCGAGGCAAAGAGATCTATCTCGCAACTGCCCCACTCCCTGATTATCTGTGAGTAAATTAGAGGGTCCAATTTCCAATAGCTGGAATCCGAGAGGTATCTGGAATTCCAGTTTGCTATGATATTCTGATCCCCAGGGAGGTATTCCGCTATGACCACTAGACGTTAGGTTAGGCAATAATGCCAGAACTCTTTGGCAATTTCCGCCAGAATTCTGGACTTCGTGCCTCCTAGTTTGTTGACATATCTTACAGCTGAGACATTGTCCATCCGTAAGAGTATGCAACAATCTGTTTTCTGAGGGGAGAGGCTCTTTATGGCAAAAGATCCCGCTAGAAGTTCCAGGCAATTGATATGTAGAGTTTGCTCCCATTCTGACCATCTGCCCCCCGTCACTAGGGAGTTGCAGCGTGCTCCCCTACCCCATCTGCTGGCATCGGATTCTATCACCACTTCTGGATGGGACCTGAACATTGCCCTGCCATTCCAAGCCTCCATGTGATGGAGCCACCACTGGATCTCTGAGCGTACTTTGGCAGTCAAGGGGATTTGTTCCGAGTAACTCAGACCCTGTTGCAGATGTCTGATCTTGAGCCTTTGAAGTGCTCGGTAGTGTAAGGGTGCAGGGAAGATTTCCTGAATAGATGAAGCTAGTAAGCCCACTATTCTGGCAATATTCCTCAGTGAGACGGTCTGTCTGGATAGAACTGATCTCAATTCCCTCTTGATGTTGCGGATCTTCTGAGAGGGAAGAATGAGTTGACAAGATATGGAGTTTATCTGGAACCCCAGGAACTCTATCACCTGAGAGGGTTTCAATAATGACTTCTGCACATTGATAAGGAAACCTAAATCCTGTAGAAGATTGATGGTCCAATCGAAGTGAGATAGGAGAACTTGAGGGGATTGAGCCATCAGCAGAATGTCGTCCAGATATATAATCAATCTGACTCCTTTGGCTCTGAGCCATTCCATCACAGGTCTCAGAAGCTTCATGAAGCACCACGGGGCTGACGACAGACCGAATGGAAGGGCTAGAAACTCCAAGTACTGTCCCTTCCATTGGAATTGTAGAAATCTCCTGTGAGGAGGAAACATTGGGATCGACAGGTAGGCATCCTTTAGATCCAGACGAACCATCCAATCTCCTTCTAAAAGGATGTCTCTTAACATGTGGATGCCTTCCATCTTGAAGTGTCTGTAAAGGATTCAATGATTGAAATCCTTCAGATTCAGTACTAATCAGTGACCTCCTCCTTTCTTGTCTACTACAAAAATAGGACTGATGAAACCGTAAGGGTGAGGGGAGGCAAACTGGACAGCTCCTTTGTCTAAAAGTGCTTGTACGTCTTTGTCTATAAAATTTTGATTTGCTAGGGAAAAACACATTTGTACAGGAGGGAGGAGCTGTTGGGGAGTGCTGATAAATTCCAAGCGAAAACCCTCTACTGTTTGGAGAATCCAAGGATCCCCAGAAATCCGCTTCCAATTTGTCAAGCATAATGCTACCCTGCCCCCAAGTTTGACCTGAGAAAAGTGAATAATGCTCACCTGTGAAACTTGAGTCCTGTATGGCTCCTTTCTGCCCTCTGCATTGACTTCTACGGAAACGGGGGCGTCCTCCCCTAGAGCGTGTGGGGTAGAAGGTGGGGTCTGGAACTCCGTACCAGCCACCTCTGCCTCTCGGGTAGTAGTTCTGGGGACTATTGTAAGTTCCCCGGCCGGGCATACATCCCCCGTAACGACCGGCCCTGAGAAAAAGGCCTCGTTTAAAGACCTTCTTGAGAGACATTTGAGCCTTATCCAGCGTAGAAAAAGTGGAGCAAAACTTGGACAAGTCTTTGATAAAAGAAGTTCCAAAGAGCAGTCCTTCAGCCGAAGGTCCTGCTTCCGAAGACGCAAGATCAGACAACTTAGGGTCAATGCGCATTAACACAGATTTTCTGCGTTCTGCAGAAATAGCACAATTAGAGTTCCCCAGTAGACAAATGGATCTCTGTGCCCATCCTATTAGGACATCAGTGTCCACCGGAGATCCAGATTCCTTAGCAACATACACCATTTCAAGAATCTTGGTCCAGGGTCCTGAAAGGTCCAACAACTTGTCTTGGCAATTACGCCAGGAGCGATCCAAACCTTTTTTGAGGTCCTTAGAAAATTTCCGCATAAAGGTGACCATTGTGGGATCTATTTCTGGGGTCTCGGACACCCTGCCCTCTAGGTCAGGTCTAGGGCATTCCACTTTTAAGCGTGATCGGACTTCCTTGTCGAAGCTTTTTCGTAAATTAGATTGTACATATTGAGCCACCTCGGGTGGGGGAACCCAATTAGAAGCTCTGGGATGAATGATTTCCGTGGGATCAAAGTCTAGAACCTGACAGGGAGGAGGCGCTTTCCTAGCTTTTTCACTAGGTCTAGGAGCGTCGGAGTCATCTAAATCATCAGAGGAGGAATTTTTATTGGAAGACGAGGAAGGGAGGAAGACTTCCTTTTTTGAGCTGTAATTATGCTCTCCACTACGTTTTTTATGTCGTTTTTCAAATGCGTCTGCGTGCAGACTACTAACCTCTGCTGTAGGGTCCAAGTTTTTTGCTTTGTCCTTCACTTTTTTGGACTCGGGGAGAGGTTGTTGTTCTTGTGTCCAGCCCTGTGCACGAGCATTGTCAAATAATTGTCCTGATAAGGGGCCCAAAGCTCTCACCAGAGCATCATTTACCGATTGTTGGACTCTTGAATCAAGGGCTTCAACTATATCAACTTCTAGTTGGTTGCTCAAATCATCGGTGTAATATTCTGCTCCTTGATCATCCCACTGAGCCATGGTCAGATTAATAAGGTAAAATACCTTTAAAATGAAACAGCTAGAGATCAAGAAAGGGGGGAGTGAAAAAACCCCACTTCAGGCAATAGAGAAATATGAGCCCTTAATAGAGTGTGGAGGGAGCTGCCTGCAAAGCACTCTCGGCAGAAGCCTGATATTGATTTTACTACCCACGCAGTCCTACTGCTGGGCGTCAGGGAGCAAAGGTTTTAGAAACAAAAGGGCATTGAACGCCCTCGCTGCACCTCTCACGAGCCGATCGATTCTGAAACAGAAAGGAATCAGCTCATCGAGACGTGCGCGCGCGCGCTCCCAAGTAAAAATGAAAAGGAGACTGCTAAAGCAGCTCCGCTCCCGCTCCCACTACACGAAGTATCGGGCCCGTGAAAATTGGCAAAAGGCCAATAAAACAGAGCGTACAAGCGCTCAAATCAACACAAATGAAGTGTGCTGAATCGCAACCCTGGCTAATGAAAAATAACGTTCTAAATCAATTAACAAACATGCAGTTTACATAAGAGAATTAAATCGTGTACTTATCTGCTTCGAAGCAGCAAAGAAAGAGGAAGTGGCATTAAAGGTCAAAGGACTTATAGCAGAGGACATGGATAGTGATTGGACCATGTGATAGGATGTTTGGCATCCTGGGATGTGTAATTTTTTCTGTTACTTGTATTTGATTGGCTGCTGTTTTGTTTCAGTAAAGAAAGAGAAAGCATAATCGGAGCCTCCGGTCCTGACATAGAATCTCAGGCATTGCGGTAATGCGGGGAAATGACCGGAAATGCGTTATTCCACTGAAAGATGCGTGGCACTTGGCGGGGCTGGAAATGGCGCGTGATGTCACTTCCGCTACCCCTGGAATTTTGGTGAGTTGACACTGTTTGTGCCGCTTATGGTTTGAATAATAAGAGAAGGCATAAAGGGCACAAAGCCCCGATCTGCGCCACAGCACACCTTTAAGTTGAATGAACTTGTTCTTACACTGGTAACAGTGCATTAGTGAAAAGCACACTGGTTCTTCCAAGACGCAGGTCTGCTTTTCACGATGCAGGCGGCAACACACCATGAGGTTTAAAGGTGAAAAGACATCATCCCTGCAGGTGGGTGGAGTGTATGAAGGCGACCGCCCGCAGGGGCATGCCAGAAAGGGCAGCAGGACACCTATTCCCCATTTCAAGGGGCCCTCTTGGATGAATGGGTGCTCCCTCTGTTTGGCACACAGTCAGTGGACCTCCTAAAGGTCTCCTTGCCTATGTGCTCGCATATGCAGTATGGTGGGAGTGCAAGGGCAATGGATGACTATATTAGCATAGGTTCACGCCAACATGGAACTGACATCATGTTCCCATGGGAAAGCTCTGGTGCACATTTTGAACTGGGATGATCTGTACTAGAGAAGGGTCTGCTTAATCATCTGTAATAACATGGTGCCCTGAGTGTGCAAAAAGCAGGCACACATGCCTATTACACCCCTGGGGCACTTTCAATAATATGGCTCCTGGACTTTTTCAAAGCTGCTGCCTGTCATTGCATTGAGTAGGCAAGGATAAATACTGTGAAATCTCCTGTCCTTTGGGATCCTAACATAATTCATAGGAGGGGCTAAGGTCCCACAAGCTATTATAACTTGGCACCTATGCAAAAAAAAACACGGATTGCATAAGCTAGTCACCAGGGGAAACAGGGATATTGAAAGGCCTGTGCATTGGTGGAAGTGGCGGCGTGATCATAGAGGGCTCTCTGTGGCTATCAGAGAGTCTCTTCTATCTAAGGGCCAGATTTACAAGTCCCTATCGCCACCAGAGGGTCACTTATTGTAATGCTCCAGTGGTGCAATCCATGCGTCGTATTTACATGGTGGCATTAAGCCACTTTTTGTGGCTTAACAACACCTTGTAAATAGCCCCTTCACAGGCAGCACTTTGCGTGGAAGGGGCGTGCAATGGGTGTTGCTGTGGGCGTGCCCCAGCAACATCAATTGCATTTTGATGCTGCCTCAGATTCACCAGCTTTCGTAAAACTGAGGCAGAGCCAAAATCTAATACCTCTCCAGGGGTGGTGTTAGTGTCGCAATGGGGAGAAATGCTTTAATTTCTCCTTGTTTTTTGCTTGTAATATGTGTGCTGCATTCTGAAGCACACATAGAAAGTGCAAATCACCATTTAAGATTGTTTTTGTGCAGGAAGGTGCCGCTTCCTGCACAGAAACAATCTCTCCCTCAACACAGCCATCCTTGCACCATGGGGCAAGGGTGGCTGCATTGGCGCAGGGCAGAAAATTTTGCACCAGTGCAAACACAGGTCACCGTATTCTAGTAAATATGACACATCCCTGCATTTTGAAAATGGCGATGCACGACGCTGCCAAATTTGGCATAGTGCCACGCACCGTTATTTTCCTGTAAATCTGGCCCTAGATTCACAAAGGCTCACTTTCACCTGAGATATCATGATATCCTATTTCAAAGGGATGGAGAGGAGCACTTTGCATTTTTACGTTTTGCTTTTCTCATTCTAGCACAGTTTGTTCTTCTCTTTGCACGGAAACAGAGCCCCAGGGCAGCGCTCAGCTCCCTCCCAAGCAGGCAGAACAAGAAGAGGCACAACCTGTGCTGTCAACATGAGAGGGACTCCTATTGCTTCGGGGGAATCGCACAGTGAACTGTGTGGACATGATGCACAGTCCTCCATACCTCACTGTTTGGAACAAACATGACAAGTTTTAAGCCTGACTAGGATAGTATACAGCAGAGTGATACAGTGAGGACATGCACTCTTCTTATTGCATCAGGGAATGAGTCGTGGTCAGACTCTCAAGACAAGTCTAAGTCATACCAGGGGTCAGGCAGTCCGATCCACTGACACACATATTAGGAGATCAGGAATTATCAGTCCCATAGAGGTCCTAGGGACCTCTCATTGGAGAACTAACAAAATGCAGTCAGTCATTCACCCAAATCTAGAAAAGCATTCCATTCCATATGTTCTGCTAGGGAATACCTTTCTGCTCCCCTACCCCCTCTAGGCCCTGTACAGAACAGATAATGTACACAGGCTGAAAGACACAAATCCCTTTCTAAAAAGTGAGTTAACTGCTGAAATTAATGACACTGACAATTACTCTAGGTGTGCTCCAAATCCATGTTTCAAACTGCTCTTTGCTGTTACGAAAGAGGTCCTGCCAGACGCTGGTCTGCTGCAGCCGTAGTCCTGAAGGAGCAGTCCAGCAAAAACTGCTAGTGCACGTCTTCTCTGAACCGTAGAGCAAGCAGCCCAATGCCTGTTTCTAACTCTTTTTGTCTCGTGGCTGATGTGCAGCTCAAGTTCCTTTGGCACAATTGATTGGGATCATCAAGGCCAGATCCTGCGCCCAGAGCCTGCTAGTGATTGCTGAAGCTGGCTTTAGTCTTAGCAACATCTCCCACCTAACATGTGCTTGTCTGATGAGTTCAGTTTCCTTAGTAATATGAAAAGTGATATCCCAGTGTTGATACTGAAATTACATCTAGCACATGTGTGAGGTCATAAGCAGTACTTTTTGAGAGTTACGGTCAGTTTGCTCAAAATAAAAGGTGAATTTCAGTAGTTTTTAGGTTTGCATTCTAATCATAATGTCCTTTCAGTTGATTTGTTTTTGGGGACTCATAAATATGTATGAGTTGGTGAGTTCATAAGTAATTATTATTAAGGATTGCTGATAACTTTGTATCTACTACATTGCCCTGTCCAAGTTACATCCAGGGAGCAGGCAGGAGGTCCAGCATCCTCCAAAAAATAGGTAACTGATTATTTGATCATTTAACTTTTCTGATTGCACAAAAGGGTCTGTCAAGGCACCTTGTTTTGGGTCTTACCTTGAGCACGGTTCTTCCTGACTCTTATATTCCTCATAGGCATCTTGCCAAAACACCTACTATTTTCAGGTGAGGTCAGATACTAATAGAAAGTAAAAATGTTGCCATAAGTGGTTACTGTAACGTTCTTCACCTGACACAACCTTTAACAGCATCCTGGCAATGTCACCTGATAGTCCAGCTTAGGCCAAAATCCGAGTTTTAATATATTGACCGCTGTTGACAATGAAGGCATCATTTAGAGGTCAGCGTGTTCTTCATCACGTCTTACTCCAACATAACACACGAGCCAAGCCTTACTATAATGACCCTTCATTGTGGCATACTGTGTGTAAGTTGGACTCAAGTCATCATACAGTTACTCCTACTCTCATTTATATTGTTTTGGCAATGTATCTCTTTTGTGACAGTAAAAAATGGTGGATGGTACAATTTGCCTGGCTGTGTTTCCCCTCACTTGTCTGCTGCCTAGAGCCCAGGGGTGCCCTCCTCGTGAATGGGCATCTATTTTGTACATATTCTGCACCCCAGAGCTTTTACTTGGAAGGGGTGTGAGTGGATTGGCTGGTTTAGGCAGAGGGAGCTGGAGTGGGTCATGTGGTCGTGTCTGTATATGTGCCACCTGTATGTGGGTCTGATGATTGTTATGTATGTTTGGTTGTTTGTTGTTTTGCTTTGTGCAACATTCAGGTGAGTGTTGTTTTGTTGTAGTAGTTTTTTTAGAAGTGCGTAGTTGTGCTTTTGTGTGAGTATGAAGATGTGTGTGTCATTGTGTTGGTAGTTTTGGTTGTGTTGTATTTGGGTGTAGTATCACTTGGGTGTATGTTGTGTTTTGGATGTATGGAATTGTGTGTTTTCTGCATGTAAATGTTGTGTTGGAATGGCAAAGGATCACAGTGTGTATGTAGTGTGTAGTGTAGTGTGTTAGGAAGGTGGACACATATGGCTAACGTACATGATGGGTGCACTACGTGCATGTTTTCCATAGCCACTGACATTTTACAATGTACATTGGCTCCCACAACTGGCTCCCTCCATCAGGAATCCACCACTTATACAATTCCCTCAGTACTGTAACATCTAATTATGGTTGGGGGGAACCCACCATCCTAATGCCCAGGGACTGCACTCTGTCAAGGCAGACGGCTGCTAAGCTGCAATACATCTAAATAAGTCAGTCGGAACTCCATTGACTTGGCGGAGTACTTGGGTCTGCCACCACTGCGGGACAGTGGTAATAGCGTCCATATCTAAATCAGGCCCATATGTTTGAATCTACAATCTCACCAATGGCAGACCTGAATTTTATGTGGTCTCCAGACACAAAGTCAGTTCTGGGAGACTGTCAATGTTAAATGTAAAATGTAATGTTCTGGAAATCCTGCTGGATCTGTGAATTGGCATTCTCTTGGAGCACTGGGCACCTCATTTCTCTTCTACAGCATCACAAAATGTGGTAGAAGGAATTTGGTGGGGAGCCAGGAAATTACCTGCAACAACTGCCTTCATGTCGATAAGTGTGATTTATTTTTAGAAATTAATTTTTCATTTCATAGCATGTATGCAAATATAATTCTATTAAATTAATCCAATTAAAAATATCACAGTACGTTTTCAACAACTTGGCATTGTCAGGTCAGGTGTTGGTTGGTCTTAAGTCTATCAGCAGGAGGGATGTTAGTGAGCACTGATTACATAGTATGTATGCAAGGGTCACAGGCGCGTATGTCTGGGTGGTGGGGGTTATGATGACAAAGCATTGCTATCTGTTCTGGGGGAGGACAAGTCTCAAAGCTGGGATCTACGTAAAGCATTGGACATAACCAAGGGGTCCCTCCCAAAACACCTGGTTCCACTCAATGTATGATGAATGGACACCACACTCCATCATATTTCTAAGCCTTATTGTGTAATTATGGTGGACAATTTCTTCAATAGCAAAAAACACTCAGATTTTTCTACTGCACATATTGAGCAGCAGAGTCATGGGTTGTTTAAACATTTGAGCAATAGACAGCCTGGCTGCAAGCAACGAATGCAAGACAAGTTTTCCCAGGAGTGTTGTTATTGGAAAGAAGCTATTGTCCCCCAGGTCTCCCAGTTCAAAGACCAGTGGCTGAAGGGGCAGGTAAACTCCAGGTATGGTTTTGCTATGGGATAAGACTTTGCGCCAAACAGCTTGATATGTTAACACAACCACCAAACATTAATAAGAGTGCCTCTTTCTCCACAACCCTTACAGCAATTGTCAGAGCCCAAAATATTGCCTTTATCTTGATTAGTAGGAGGTACCAGTGCGGAAATGATTTTGTAAGCATCTTCTCTGTGTTGGAAACAAATCAAAGATTTAATCTCCCTCTGCCAATTTGCTGACCACATCTCCTCTGAGATATCTTTCTATAAATCCCTTTCCTGTTGTAGAATATTTTTATGTTTCGAGTGAGACGGAGCTGCTGCTGAGCCTTATAGAGCCAAAAGATGTCCTTTTTTCTGATTCTGTCACGGAACCCGGCCTCCAGTGTAGTATGTCCTCAGCTGAGCTTTGCCACAATGTCCATATGAAGTACCTGTTGCAGGGTAATTCAAAACTTAAAAAATTAAAAGAAAGACAAACTCCTCTTTGGCAATGTAAAGACAGCCCTTTACCATCACGCCAGGTGGATCGATCCTCCTTACAAATGCAGGCAGCTGGTCTCAATTTGCTGTGGCACAGACACTGTCTTATATACAGAATCACACAATGCTTTACTACAAAACAGTAATTAGTAATTGACTGGCCAGTCATAAATTGAAACTAAAAACGATTTGAACACCTGTGACTCTGTAACCCCTTAACTCTAAACTAATCTTCTACACATTCTTCACTTGTGGCTCTAACAATGCTCGGCAAGTTAACCTTTCTTCACTCTAGAAAACATACATATTTGTGGTAAATGCAACTTTAATACCATGTGTGCCTTATCATTGTAACCCTAAGACCCCTGCTGTAGTCTGAAATGATTAGATTTCCTGCACGCATTGTCTAATCAGGTTCCACTCTGGGTGTCATTACGACCTTTGGCGGGCGGCTACCGTCGCCCGCCAGGCGGTAACCGCCGTGCGGCCCCCATTATGACATTCCCGCTGGGCCGGCGGGCGCAAACCAAGTTTGCGCCCGCCGGCCCAGCGGAGATGAGGCCGCAACATAGGAGCCGGCTCCTAATGGAGCCGGCGGTGTTGCGGCCGTGCGACGGGTGCAGTTGCACCCGTCGCACTTTTCACTGTCTGCTATGCAGACAGTGAAAAGCTGGCCGGGGCCCTGTTAGGGGGCCCCTGCACTGGCCATGCCAGTGGCATGGGCAGTGCAGGGGCCCCCAGGGGCCCCAGGACACCCCTTACCGCCAGCCTCTTCCTGGCGGTGCAAACCGCCAGAAACAGGCTGGTGGTAGGGATGTCATAATCCCCAGGGCAGCGCTGCTTGCAGCGCTGCCCTGGCGGATTATCACTGCCGGGGCTAAAATGGCGGGCCTCCGTACCGCCAGCCTGTTGGCGGTACGGACGCTACATTACCCCTGGCGGTCGTAATGACCACCTCTATTTGGAAACATGACGTATGTGCCAGTAAGCCTGTGTGCTGAGTCATGAATACCTACATGCTTGCTAAACTCAAGCTAGCTTTTAACTGCAACCCTTTCAAGTTACTTATTTCAGTATGTCCTCAATTGAACTCTTCACCCTATTCCGGTCAGAATTGGTTTTGGGCCTGCAATGTTATTTTACTACATACATCTGCGTAGAACTTTTGGCCCATGTTTGTTGTTGCGACTTATATTTTCACTTTCATATTCTACATTTCCCGTAAGATTTTCCTTGTCCATTTGTGGCCATGGAATGTAATGAGGTGCTGCAGGTCACTTGCATATCAGGGCCATAATGATGTAAAGGAGTGGTAGAACACTGGGGATTATGCTGTTTAGCATAATTCTGCCATACACGCAAACACTTCCGCATGTAGAGATAAGCACAGTCTGGGTTTCCCGCCCAATTAAGGATGCAATCTTCTGCATTCACCATATCATGTTGATCAAAAGATCTTTCTTGTGGCCAAGGACTCAGCGATGATGCTGTTCGTTCAGTCCAATCAAATAAATTCTCTACATTGGCACAACATTGTATCAGCTATTTTCTCCTTGTGCAGCTATCTCTCAAGGGGTGAGATCTGTGCTGCTCAAAGCTGTCTGAGCACTCATTTTCTGCACTGGTCGATCCTGTAGTGTCAAGCCTCTAATAGCCTCACACGATCCCATCTCTGGGTCTGGTTTGCCATGTGTTCCTTGAAATCGCAATCTCTCAAGTTCTGCCCCTCACAGTTTCCTAACTCTGGAAAACATCTCTTCTTCCTAATATCAACATGATCTCATAATCCCCTTGCACTTTTTGTGTGATCAAGATCAATAGGGGGTCTTTCTTGAATATCAATATCATAGATAGAGTGCCCAACTTTTGAGGGTCGAAGAAGCTCACCCATGCTATTCACACACTTATGTATAAACTTTATCCTATTTGTAACTTTCCCAAAACATCTCTGAATCTGTCCTGAAAAGTCATTGTGCTATCCTTCTTTCCTCACTTCAATTACAGCTCCCCTACTCTCACTTCCCGATAACCACGCTTGAGCACTCTGTGGTGAAACTATTACATTCTCTGTCTCCTTCTGCCAAGGTGGTGGACTACCCTTAGTCCTACCTTTTTCTTGGGATGCTGGCCATCATGCCATACTAGCGGTTCTGTCCACATAGTCACTCCATCTATCATCATCTGCATTTCTTCACTGTGAGGTAGACATTTGTTCCCTAACTACCCTTCCTATTGTGTCTCTCCTCTGCAACAAATGTAATGTTGCTGATGGAACATGTGACTGGTCATCACTATCCCCTGGACTTTGTTCTTCACTTCGGTCCTCCTCGGGAGAGGCTGGGTTTTAACGTAGGGTGAACTGTGCTTCTAATTGACTTGAAAGCTGGGATTCACTTATCATTGTTTGCTGCCTAGGTGTTCTCACATATTTTGGTTTTGGCATTTGAGGAGCAACATTAGGGGGAGCGTTTGGGGATTATGAAGTGGTCTCTGTTTTGGGGTTCTCAAATCCCACTGCAGCTTTTTGTAGCTGCACCAGTGGGTAAATACTGGGCACCTTGGTAGAGGTACTCATAGAATCATATGGGGGTGGGGAAACAGATAGAGTACTAGGGTTATTAATTTTTAAGGGGTCCTTAGATTTTTCACAAATAACTAGACTTAAAGCTTGAATAGTTTCTCTTTTTTAAAATATGGTTTCTTCATATTTACTCCTAAGGTATGTAACAATATGCTCAATTATTCTATCATCAAATGTCTCTTCTTTTGGCCAGGGATACATATGTTTTGGATAGCTTTAAACCGCTCTCAACAATATTGTTGTAATTTTCCCTGATTATTGGGAAAACCTTCTGCATATGTACTAACAGAGTCTCAATAATTACTTGTCTTCCCAATATGTCTAAATTTAACGTTTTTATCCATCTGGTCAAATACTACTCTTCTTTTAAAACTTACACAAATATTTTTGAAAGCAGGAAAATGTAGCAATGTTTGTCTTTTTCCAATATACAATCCACTTTAAAAGATCATATGGCAATATTACACAACAACATCACACATTGTTCACTTCATTCATACACACACGCACTTACCATCAGCATGAAAAATAGGAACACACCAACTATTTCCTAAATATGAATCACCATTTTTTCTAACTCTAAACCGTAAATGCAGCTAGAACTTTCCTCTGTGCAAAGTGTGGATAACCTTTTCAAACTATCCATCTCTCAGACCATAGAATGCCTTCTGGATATTATATCAGGGCAGTAATTCAAGTGTCCATATTGTACTTAGAGGTAAATTTTAACAACATCAGTCTTTCAGTTGTCCCTAGACACACATTGGCAACCCACAGTTTTGAACTACTCAAAATGACTTGGTCCATCTTGTCGTTGGTATTAACAAGTTAACCAGTTATGCAGTGCTCAATTAATCAATGCTATTCCACACTAAACAGTAAATGCAACTCGTCACCCCTGGTCACTATTCTCCGTGCTCGGAGAAGATAACCTTTTCGAATGTGCGTCTTTTAGACCACAGAATGAATTCTAGACATTAAGGTGCCTGATTATGAGTTCAGATGACGGGATGACCCGTCCACCAAACTTCCAACATGGAGGCCGCCGTCATAGTGACTTCCTCCCTGCCGGGCCCATTATGACTTTCCCACTGGGCTGATGGGCGGAAACCTTAGTGAGCCCTGCGGGAAAGTGGCGGCAGCATTGTCGCCGGATCGTAATCGAACCAGCGGCAATGCTGCCGCCCACAGGTTGCTTGGTCAGTGCAGGGGTCCCCCTATCGAGCTCCCTCACAATGCTCACTGTCTGCTGTGCAATAATCTTTGCAGCAGGGGGTAGGTGGTCGTCCGGTGTCAGCAGTCAGGTGGAAACAAAAATGAGACCTCCTGTCTGGCTTGCCAACTTTTGCAGGGTAATTCAAAACTTGAAAAATGTAAAGAAAGGCAAACTTGTCTTTGGCAATATAAAGACAGCCCTTTGCTGTTGCGACAGGACGGTCGACCCTCATACAGACAGGCAGGAGGTATCAATTTCCTGTAGGACAGACAGCTTCTTATGTACAGAATCACACAATACTTTATTACAAAACAGTAAATAATAATTGAGTGGCCAGTCATAGATTGAAACAGAAAAACATTTGAACACATGTGACCGTGTAACCCCTAAACTCCAAAGTAATCTTCTACACATTCTTCACTTGTGGCTTTAACAATACTCGGCAAACTAAACATTCTTCACTCTAGAATACATACATATTTGTGGTAAATAAACTTTTAATACCATGTATGCCTTGTCATTGTAATCCTAGGACCTCTGTGTAGCCTGACCTGATTAGATTTCCTGCACTCATTGTCTAACCAGGTTACAATCTATTTGGAAACACTGAGCATGTGTCAGTGAGCATGTGTGCTAAGCATCGTAAATACCTGCATGTTTGCTAAACAAGAGTTAGCTTTTAAGTGCAACCCTTTCAAGTTATGTATCTCAGTATGTCCTTAAGTGAAGGCTTCACCTTATTGCGGTTAAAATAGATTTGGGGCCTGCAATGTTCCTTTACTACATACATCTATGTAGCGCTTTCTGCCAGTGTCTGTTGCAGCATTATATTTTCACATTCATGGTCTACATTTGCTGTAATATACCCAGTCATGCAGTTGGGTTAGATGGAAAGTCTCTGTGTATGTATATATGTGTGTACAGTGTATTTATAAAGCGCATTCCGGCCCAACGGCATCGAAGCGCTAACTATGGTGAGGCTGTGCAATCTCTGCAGAGAGAGTTAGGGTCCAGGCTATCGTGGGAACAGCCAGGTCTTAACCCGTTTCCTAAAGGTAAGGTAGTTGTGCTCTTTCCTGAGTTCCAATGGGAGTGAATTCCACATCTTTGCGGCAGCGATAGTGAAAGCTTTGTCTCCCCACTTCACCTTTTTGGTGCGGGGACTTGAATTTGAAAGGTGCTGGCAGAACGCAGCCATCGTATAGGTCGGTGCCACGGTAATTTGGTAGTCAAATACTTGGGACCAATCCCGTGTGTGGCTTTTTGGGAAATACAGAGGGCCTTGAAGGAAATCCGTTGGGCTACCGGAAGCCAATGTAGACTCTTAAGGCTCTCCTTAGCGGAGGCTGATCGTGGCAAGAGTCGTAAATACCTACATGCTTGCTAAACAAGAGTTAGCTTTTAAGTGCAATCCTTTCAAGTTATGTATCTCAATATGTCCTTAAGTGAAGTCCTCACCTTATTCCGGTTAAAATTGATTTGGGGCCTGCAATGTCCCTTTACTACATACATCTATGTAGCGCTTTCTGCCAGTGTCTGTTGCTGCATTATATTTTCACATTCATAGTCTACATTTGCTGTAACATACCCAGTCATGCAGTTGGGTTAGATGGAAAGTCTCTGTGTTTGGCAAATTGGGCCATCTCCTACAGCATCAAAAGGTCATTGTTTCCAAACAGGTCACTCAAGGTTGAAGGAGATCTTGAGTTCCATGTGTGAAACATGGGGTCAACCAAACCTGGAGGGAAATTTGGGTTGAAGGTGATGACACTAAGTGGAGGTGGGTGGGTTGCAGTCCCTTTGAATTGAGTCACCTGGTCCCAATACTCAAAGAGGGTGGAAGTGGCTTGTAAAAGCGGTTGAACCCCCGGCCTGGCCATGCATGGGAACCACAGCAAAAACTGGAGTGGAATTGCTATATGTAAATGTTGCACTTGAATCTAGGCCTTCTGACCAGGATCATAGTTCCAGTCCTGGTCTTGGTGGACCTGGGCTGCCTGAAACTAAAGCAGCATTTTAGGGACACCCAGACCTCCCCCCACTGTGGGACGAATCAAGGTTGCCTTTGGAATCATGGACTTCCTCAGCTTGTTTATAACATGTTTCAAAGTAAAGGTGGAAAATCCTAAAGATAGTGTTTGCGCTGTACGTAATTAACAATGTCCAGATTTAATTTTTGCACTTTCTATTCTGCCCATCCACTAAATCTCCAATCTGCCCCACTGGTATAGACCCTTGAAGAGTGTCTGGGGGAAGGGTGTAACATTACATGCATATAGATTTTTAGATTTGGGAGGCAGATAGATTCCCAGATATTTTGCTGGGGCATTGGACCAGACAAACACTATCATGGCTACACTATTGTGAGCCTCCTGCCAAGGGTTTGAGACTAGACTTGGTATAATTGATCTGGAAGCCCAACACACACATTCACACAGGTTGCTCCATAATGCCCTCAGTGAGATTTCTGGTTCATTGTTGAAGCATAGAATATCATATGTGAAAAGCACCAGCTATGTGGGAAAAGGTCTGCATAGAATTGTTCCTTGTTTTCATTGTTTTCATTCAAGGCATAAATAGTTATGATCATGAATACCAAATGCTTCAACTCACCCCGATGCCCATCTCCCCAGCCTCCTCATCTGAGTGTGTTCCAGGGTGTCTCCAAATAATTTGTTTTGGAGTTAAGAAGTAATTACTCATTTACAAACTTTTCTGGGTTGAAAATTTTCCCAGGGCTAATTTATCCTGTTCTGAGTCTGTCCCTCATAAAAGTAATTTGATTGATTTACTACCTGGAGGTCTGTGGTGCTAAACCACTTGCTACTGCTTTGCTCAAATCCCCAATTTGTACAGTTGCTAATTCCCCTTTACTTGTATTTTGTAAAAATGTATTTACAGTTACCATGTGCTATTCGGAATACCTCCATAGTCAAACGGCCGTGTACAACTTCTTCTAGGTCTTGCCATTGAGACAGCATGTCTATTCTTTTTTTTAAAATCATACACAAAATACCTACTTTGATGGGCTATTGGGCATAGGTGTTTATCCATTATTTTTTGTAATTGTCACTCACACTCCTCGTATCATAGTTTTCTACATTATGCAGTGAGCCAGACCAGTTTACCAATCCGGTCCCTTTACTTTGAGTGACTGCACAAAGCCTGTCACATTGTTCACTTCCCCCTAAAACAGTTACTTTCTCTTCAGTGACAAAGCTGGTTTGAATTGTGCTTCTTTTTGTGTTTATATTGTATATTAATATTGCTTATGAGCTACTTACAATTTTGGGCCAGATGTATCAAGATATTTTGCATTCGCAAACCATGCGAATTGCAAGATTCCAGCGTTTGCAAATGCAAACTCGCCTTTCAAAATGTATGAAAGACATTGGAGAGCAATTTTAGGGAATGGCAATTTTCAGCAAATCCCTAAAATTGCAACTCCCTAAATAGGAAATCACACATAGGGAATTCCTTTTTGAGATTTCCTAAGCACATGTCTCATGTATTTCCTAAATGCGAACTGGGCATTTAGGAAATGCAATTACCACCAAATCCAATTTGGTGGTAATCATGTGCAATTTTAAAAATGCAATTTTAAAAGTGATATGTAGCGCACAGAAGCCTCTGGGTCCTATGTGTGCTTTACATGTGCACACTTTTTTGGGGGGGTGCCTCAAAGGGGGTGTTAGGCCCCCAGCACCCTTGGATTTGCATTACCCAATTTGCAAATTCCTAAAAGGAATTCGCAATTTAGGAAATACAAAACCATTTGCACCTATGGGCCTTCAGGCCCATTGGGGTAAATGGAGTCCCATTGCCTGATAGTGATTCCCTCATTGCAATTGCTAATTTTAAAAAAATCGCTATTAAGGATTCGCAATTTTCTCACATACCATTTTGCATGTCTCAAATAGCAATTTCTTAAAATTCGCTATTTACGAAATGCAAATGGGTACTTTGATATATCTGGCCCCTTGTTTCTTTTAGTGTGCGTATATTTCCAATTATTCTGTGCAATTATTCATTCCTATAATTTCTTGTGATAAGCCTTCTTACAGTGTCCGCTGCCACCTGAGACCGGGGCAGGAACGGGCGTTGGGGCATTTCTTCTTCAGCCCTCAACCCCATTTATCTGATCACTTGCACCCCTGGGAACTGCTGGCATTGGCTGATCCTGGTTAATACTTCTTACATTTAGCTAGCGCCTGAACCACAGTAGCGTGTTCAGATGTCCCGAATTTGCCCGGACAGTCCCAGTTTTTGGACATATGTCCATGGGTCCATGTTATGATTTTGAAGGATGTCAAGTCAGTCGTCACTCTTGTCCTGCCAAACCTGCCAGATGGTTTGCAAGGAAATTTTTCAGAACTGCTATTTGACAGTCAGGGTGCAGCTAAACAAATCATTCAGTCGGGACTGGACATTGCTGACTCAGTAGTCAGGCAATGGGGATATCAGTCATCATGAGAAGGCATGCCTGGCTAAGGGGTTCTGGATTTTCCACCAATGTGCAGAATACCCTGCTGGGTTTACCTTTTGATGCTTCCAAGCTGTTTGGGACAAAGACAAATGTGGCCTTGGAAAGGTTTAAGGAGAGCAAAGCCACTGCAAAATCATGTGGGCCTTCAATCCTTCACCTCAACCTACAGTCCTCTGTGAAGATTTAGGGGGTTTGGAAGAAGTTACACTTTTCATGGGAGACAGCAGCAGCAGTAATCAACCATTCCCCTGTATATGGCTTATAAAGGACGTTGCATAGCGAGACAGAGAGGAGGAGCCCGGCAACTTTCCTCCTCCTCCTCTTCTACCTCCCCAGCCTATAATGCTGAAAAGCAGCCCTAGTTCCCTCACCTTACAGCATGCTTTACCTGTGTGTGTGTGTGTGGAGGAGGAATGGCTGATTCATTTCTGACAATAATGGATGTCCAAAACATCGGACAATTGGGTGTTGGGTAGTGTCGAAAATGCATATGCCCTACCCTTCCAAGAGTCTCCCACTCTCTCTCCACTGCAATACAGTTATTGTTCGCAAGAACATCTACTTTTGCTCAAGTAGGAAGTCCAAATCCTACTTTTGAAGGGCGCAGTTGAGTTAGTTCCAGAGCAGGAAAGGAGTCAGGGTTGTTATTTGAGATATTTCCTGATTCCCAAAAAGGACAGGCATTGAAATGTCCAATCCTGGACAAAAGGATTTTGAATTCTTTCCTCAAGCAGGAAATATTCTAAATGCTGAACCTGGCTCAGGTTCTTCATGTGCTGGACAAGAAGAATGGATTATTTCCATCGACTTGCAAGATGCGTATTTTCACATCCCCAAACTGCAGTCGCACAGGAAGTATCTCCGGTTCACAGTAGGGTCGATACACAATCAGTTTTCTGACCTTCCATTTGACCTGATTTCTGCACCTTGAGTCTTCACGGAGTTGATACCGGTGGTTGCAGCATATATCAGAAAGTGGGGAATACCAGTATTCCCTCACCTAGATCATTGGCTCCTCAAAGCTAGGTCTTCAGAGTTGATGCTGCACCATTTGCAGTTGATAACACAGTTGTTGTTCAACCTGGGCTTTTCTTTAATCATGCGCAAGTCTCACCTGGAGCCCTCTCAGCACCTCCTGTTCATAGGGGCAGTACTGGACCCAACATTGAATTGTGCCTACCCTCGTCCTCAGAGGATTCGGGACATTCAGGCTGTGATTCCAATGTTTCAGGATGTAGCGGTCTACGCCTGCTCGCTCTGTTTACTTCCTGTATCCTGTTCGTCACTCATGCATGTTCGCACATGAGGACTCTCCAGTGGTGCCTCCGCAAGAAGTGGTTTCAACACAACGGAGATCTCAAGAAGTCAATAAGGATCACCAGGGACACTGCAGTGGATCTTTAGTCATGGCAACCTGACGCAAGGGAAACCATTTTGCCCTCCACCTCCGGTGACCACAGTAATAACAAGTGCCTCCACTCTAGGGTGAGGAGCACATCTGGGGGATTTGGAGAACAAGAGTCTTTGGTCTCCAGAAGAAAAGGTGTTTCATAGCAATCTGTTGTAATTGTGGGTGACACGTCTGGTTCTCAAGGCCTTCCTCCCTTCCATTTGCGGTCAGTCGGTACAAGTCCTGACAGACACTACCACGATGTGGTACATAAACAAGCAGGGAGGAGTAGGGTTGTATCTTCTCTGCAGAGAAGCTCTTCGACTCTGGTCCTGGGCTCAGGACAATCGGATTTGCATAGTAGTAAACCATTGGGCTGGAGTTTTCAATGTACATACGAACAGTCTCAGTTGGCACTTTTCAGCTGACCACGAGTGGCGTCTCCATCCAGAGGTGGTACTTCGCATCTTTTAGTTATGGGGGATGCCTCAGATACATCTGTTTGCCACTCACAAGAACGCACACTGCCTGTTTTTCTGCAGCCTCCAGTATCTGTAGGGAGCGCTGGTCGATGCGTTTCAGTTGGACTGGAGCAGCCAGTTTCCCCCATACCCTTGATTCCTTGGGGTTTGAGGAAGATTTGCCAAGACCGGGCACAAATCATATTAATAGCCTGGATTGGCCACGATTGGTCAACTCTTTCTGTGCCCTCTGCTCTGTCTCCCTCACAGGGAAGACCTCCTCTCGCAGTCACAGGGGCAGGTTCTACACCCCCACCTTCAGAGCCTGCACCTACATGCCTGGAGATTCAACAGGGCAACCTGAATTCCTTTTCTCTTTCTGCTGATGTGGTGGATAGTATTCTATGGGGCAGGCGATACTCCATCAAAACTGTCTATGCTGGTAGATGGGCCAAGTTTGTCAAATGGTGTGATGAAAACCATGTTTACCCTTTGAAAGCCCACTTATCCAATGTTTTGGAATTTTCTCTTTCTTTAGCATGACAAGGTTGTGAAGTTGCGACAGTGAGGGGCTATTTGTCCACACTGTCGGAGTTTTTTTTTTTGCCTGACCAACCCACTTTGTTTAAGTCTCCTATAGTTTTAAGGTTTCTTAAAGGTTTGACTGATATGTATACTCCCACTCCGTTCATCACGTTTAAGTGGGATTTAAATGTGGTTTTAACGTACTTGATAGGTACACTGTTTGAGCCTTTACATAGTTGCCCATTGAGGCTTCTATGAAAAAGACTATTTTTGGCGATCACATCAGCTAGATGTGTTAGCGAGCTGCAAGCTTTGAGTGTTAAACCCCTGTTTACCACTTTTCATGCCATCAAGGTGGTTATGAGAACCAGGGAGGCTTTCCTGCCTAAGGTAGTGACTTCTTTTCATTTAGAGGAGTCCAACACCCTTCTGACCTTTTACCCTGCTCTCCATCCCTCTAAGGAGGAGGAAAGGCTGCATCGTCTGGATCCAAAGAGAGAGTTGAGCTTCTACATGGACAGGACAAGCAAATTTAGAACGGACGATCAGCTGTTCATCGGCTACTTAGGCAAGATGAAGGACAAAGCCGTCCACAAAAGAACATTGTCAAGGTGGGTCATCCTTTGCTTCAAAATATGTTATACTTTGGCAAAGAAAGAACCTCTTGAGGGTATAAGAGCTCATTCCACATGAGATAAGTCTGCTACTTCTGCTTTGGCTAGAGGTGTACCTGTTGTAGAATTTTGTAAAGCTTCCCTCCACACTTTCAAGAAGCATTACTGCTTGGACTCAGAAGAAAGGAGGGATGTCCATTTTGCCCTTTCAGTGCTACAGGATTTCTTGGTGTAAACAGATGAGCACCCACCTCCGAATATGGAACAGCTTTAGGACTCTATTCAAAAGGTGGGGAATCCACAAGTAGATGTATCCATCAGAAGAACAAGTTACTCACCTTTGGTAACGCTTTTTCTGGTGGACACAGAATCTACCTGTGGATTCCTCACTGACCCACCTGCCTCCCCATTGCCTGTCTGGATATACCAAGAAGGTATTTGTTTGTATATATTGTATATTTGTTGCAAATTGTGTATACAGAATATATGGTTACATATATGTAGATGTATATCAATCTTTGAGTTGAGTTCACACAAGCTATGCTTGCAATGTTGGTGTTCACCTGTTTGCCTCAAAAGAATGGTAAAAAAAAGTGGGCAAAACTGTTGTCAGCATACCGGCGAAGACTTCTTATGGCTCTGATGACTTCAGACGGAGTCGCGTGTGGAGCCATTCCATTCTGACATCCTCGTCGACATGGAGAGCTATGTGGAAGGGTTCTGTCGGGTTCTGCGCACTGAGATATTCAAAAAGGTGAGAAATCCACAGATAGATACTGTATGCACCAGAAAAAGCATTACCAAAAGTTAATAACTTGTTCTTAGGGTTTTAAGACACTCAGAGAAATTTACAAAAACCTGCTTCAATCTGATGTACAATGAGAGACAGTCCTCAGACTCCTGTTCTGTAACTGCTCTCCCAGCCTTAATGTTTAATTAAATGAACCATTCCTGTTTTGCCAGATGCCTCTTGTCTTTTGTTTTTAAGGTAACTTCTCATTCGAGCAACATTTTGGTGAGCCAGCTGGGGGCTGATTGGTTCCTTGGACCTGGCTGCGACCGAAGGAACGGGACCCTGCTCGGACGGATTCACATTTGTGCAACAAGAAAGACTAGCAGATGCCACAATTGATTGGAAGGTCTGCTGAATCTGCAGGGTGGAGTTCTGTCCTCAAGCCACCATCAGAAGGGTAGAAGACTACATCAGAGCCTTAGTCCTAGCATTTGATGTGAGCCAAACTAGGATAAAAGTATACCCTAATGACTTGTGAAAGTCACTGTTTTTCTGATCATCAGGGAAGGTAAAAATTGTTCTTATTTTTATTTTGTTATTTTAGGTTGCTGATCGCATGGACCACTGGGCGTGAAACCGATGGTACGCATGAGGCTGTGGGTGTTATATAGGGTCAACACCTCTTTTGTAAGAGGAGTCTTTCACTTGGACCGCTGGGCGTGACACATATGGTACGCATAGGTTCTGGGTGCGATACAGGGCACAAACTTCGAACTTACTAGGCTAAACAAATGTTCTCAGTGCTACCAGTTTCTTAGTCATAGTATCTGAAAGAAGTGAAAGGTGTGTTCGCTTGGAACACTTGGCGTGACATAGATGGTATTCAGGACCCCTGGGTGTGAAATAGGGTGTAGTTTGTACGTTAGGGAATAAGAACGACTGGGATCCAGGAGATTAGGCATAACTTGTATTTAGCTGAGAAGGGCCAATGGTTATTGAAGTTATTCCTTTTTTTCTGCATAAATTAATGTTAAGCTTGCTCCGTAGCTGATATCGACAATATTATCAGGCTCACTTAGTCCATAGCACTACGCAGAGCTTCCTCTGGTCACAGAATAACATTTGCTAGTAGCAGGCTAAGGTATCTCTAATAGGCTGTTCCCTTTATTTATTTTTTTGTGCCATGTCAGTTTTTCTTTGTGCCAGTTGGAAGTGTATTGTTTTGATAATTAATATGACTGTGTTTTTGTCTTGAGTGTTCTGTTTGTTAGTGACCCAACGTGCTGTACCAGTAAATGTTTTGTAACTGTCTTTTGCTTTGTGTTGAGTGTTATGTTTTGTCAATGAATACGCTATGAAGACATTGTTGAGTCTTACAAATTGCTATTTGATGCCAAAGTAAGGCTCGCTAATTTTATACCGAATTTCAAAACTGTTCTGAGTTTACAATTGCACTTTTCCTAGGTTGTGGTTCTTCATATGCATTGATGTTTATGCTGGTTAAAATGTTAAAATGCATCTGTGAATAATGTTGAGCTCATTATATCTAGCAATTCCCTTGTGTATACTTTCCCTCTACCAGATGACATCCAGTAATCCTTGTGTATATATTCTCCACTATCAGATTAAATTTAGTTACCCCTGTCTACATATTTCCCGGCCACCAGAGTAATTTTTTTTCTAATAAAAATGAAAAAGCTAGAAGTAACTATCCCCTAAAAAACTACCCAAACTTATCATGGATACGCCACTAAAGCATATGCAGGGTAAATTCCCCACAGAGGCTAAAAAGCTTGACAAGTTCTGCCATGAATGCCATGCACACACCAGGGCACACATGTTCCCCTGGCCAAAAGAGGGAACCTTTGACTCCAACATAATTAAACACACAAGAATGCACATACAGGCAAAGCACACAGGGAAGAAGAAGGACAAACAGGAAGCATTATTAGAATTGTGGGTTGCCTTTGAGGAGGCTGATAACATTGACCTGCAATCAAAGATTCATAGCAGTTCTGGACAATGAGGCAACTAGTCAGAGTGAGGAAAAAGGTCCCAGCCCTGAAGGATCTGGTGGGGAGGAGGAAGCCACAGGGTATGAACAGGTAGCTGAGAAAACTGCAGAAGGAGAGCTTGAGGGCAGGTCCCGACTTAGAAGAACAGAACATAGTTCAGAGCGAAGGAGGCAATCTAGATGGGAGTCAGAGGAAAGGTGTGAGCTAAGGAGATAGAGAGAGAGAGAGAGAGAGCACTCCGAAAGCCCAATGAGAGAGTAGAGAGGCACGCACTCCACCTGAGGAGAGCAGGGGTAGATACAGATCCCCAGTCACAGAGGAATCTGAGGTAGAACCAGAAGGGAAGCTTTTAACTGGACTCTGTATCTCAACAGAGTGCCAGTGATGGATAGGGACTGACCAGATGTTTAGGGACCAAGGCAGCCTGGTGCAAATCCAGCTTAGACACAGAAGGACAAAGATGACACTTTGCGTACGCACGAGGAGAGCAGCGATGATGACATCTGCCGCTCCCCCTGAACTCGCAGGGCAGGTAAAACAACCCTAAGGGATATAGTAGGGCACGAGGAAGGCAAAATCTTCGCACTGCTCTTTTGCCACCTGCTTGCCAGCTGGAAAGAGAGAAGTGAATGTGACAGACCCTGCCTGGAGGATAGATCCTTCAACCCAGAGGACCTAGCGATAACCGAAGACCACATTCGGCACAGAGGGGGAGATCCCAAGTAGAACTTCCCTTACATGCTGTAGTGTCTGAGGATATGGAAACCCTATGTCAAGGGAAAACCGGTGGAGCTGCCCAAAACAAGAATGTGCCCGTTTCTACAAAAAAGCACGTCAGTGACCATCTATGTGCCGTGGGCTCAGATGGAGAAGGAAGGGCTAGGAGATGAATTGCCACCTTTGTTGGATGAGGCCTCAGGACTCAGGATTTAGGACTCTGCGCACTTTACCACTGCTAATCAGTGCTAAAGTGCATGTGCCCTCTCCCTAAAAACATGGTGGCATGGCTCATACCCAATTGCCATATTTAATTTACTTACAATTTCCTACTAAAGTGCACTACATGTGCCCAGGGCCTGTAAATTGAATGCTACTAGTGGGCCTGCAGCACTGGTTGTGCCACCCACATAAGTAGCCCCTGAACCATGTATCTGGCCTGCCATTGCAAGGCTGTGTGTGCAGTTTCACTACCACTTCGACTTGGCATTTAAAAGGTACTTTGCTGTGAGGCCTGCTCCTTTCATAGGATATCATTAAGCTACCATCATAGAATGTTTGAGTGGTGGATTCTGATCTGAAAGGGGTAACCGGGTCATATTTAGTATGGCCAGAATGGTAATGCAAAATCCTGCTTATCAGTGAAGTTGGATTTAATAATACTATTCTAGAAATGCCACTTTTAGAAAGTGGGCATTTCTCTGCACTTAAAATCCTTCTGTGCCTTACAGCCCGTCTCCAATCCACGTCTGGGCTGGGCTGGTTGACAGCTCCCTTGTGCCTTTCACCCAGACAACCACAAACACAGGATGCTCAGTCACACCTGCACGCATCTGCATACTGAATGGGTCTTCCTGGGCCAGAAGGGTGGAGGGCCTGACACTTACATTTCGAAGAACAGTGGCCTGCCCTCACACAATGGACTGCCAAACCCCTACTGGGACCCTGGCAGACAGGGTTGTACTGAAAAGGGACCTTCTGCACTTCAAAACAACTCTTTGAAGTCTCCCCCACTTCAAAGACATTTTTGGGTATACAAACTGGGTCCCTAACCCCACCAACACAGACACTTCTTGGGACAGACATTTCTGGACCTGAACCTGCAACCTGTCAAGAGGAGCGGCCTGGCTCCCCAAAGGACTCATCTGGGTTGCTTTGCTGTGAAGGACTGCTGCCCTGCTGCCCTCTGACTCTGCTGAGAAGTGCTTTCCAAGGGCTTGGATTGAGCTTGCCTCCTGTTTTCTGAAGTCTATGGGCTAACAAGTCTTCAGCTCTGCAAGGAACTCCTTGTGTGCAAGAAATTGACGCACAACCTGCCAGAAACGCCACACAGCAGTTTTGGGACCAAGAAATCGCCGCACAGCCGAACCGGAACGATGCAGCCCGACTTCCTGAGTGAAGATTTGGCGCAGCACCTAACTTGCAACAGAAAATTCGCCACACAGCTCTATCGGATCGACAAACAGCCGAACCGGAGCAACACAGCCCAATTCCCCAAGTGGAACCTGATACAGCGCCTGCTGTGTGATAGAAAATTCAACGCATCACCACATCGGATCGACGCAATGCCTGTGACTTTGTCATGCACACCCAGGATTTTCCCACATCGTCCCTGGGCATCCAAAGACCCCGCACCTGAAGAGGATTTAAGCCTGTGTGCCAGAATCTGACACAAAGCCCTAGCCACATGGAAAAGAATCAACGCATCGTCTGTGTGCGCCCGGAGAAACAGACACACACCTGCCCTTTTTCCGCGCATCTCCTCCTCTGCGGTCTTCGTGCGGGTAATTTAGACGCAAACCAGGTACCTTGTGCTTGCAAGAGACAATTGTTGCTTTAAGGAACTTAAGACTCTATCATTTCAAAAGTGATATTTCCACTTGTACTCGTTTTGACCTGCATTTAATCAGATAAATATCTTATATTTTTCTAAACCTGTGTGTTGTCCTTTTGTAGTGTTCTCACTGTGTTATTGCATGATTTATTGCACAAATACATTACACATTGCCTTCTAAGTTAAACCTGACTGCTAAGTGGCAAGCTACCAGAGGATGGGCACAGGATAATTTGGATTGTGTGTGACTTACCCTGACTAGAGTGAGGGTCCTTGCTTGGCAGGGGGTAACCTGACTGCAAACCAAAGACCCCATTTCTAACAGGGCAATATTCTTTCTTCTATAATGACAAAACATAGCTCATGCCCAACAGATCTGTAGAGTCACTAAGTGCATCACCTCTACACCGGACCATCATCTTCTCAGCGGCCATACGAGTACCTCCAGCTGGATCAATATCCACACACTTCTCCAAAGAACTTCCACATCCAACAGGTGTAAGAGCCACAACCCACCCTAAGGACTTTCCACAGCCATACCCCCAATGAGATCTCGGTCCACACATTGCTCCACAGACTTTTTTCTTAAACTGTTTTCAGCTGCTACTCCCATTAACAAGGGGACCAGGGACACCTCCACCGGAATCATCTCAAGGCCCACAGTGTTTCATAAGTTATGCATTTTTATGCATTTATACATCCCCTGTTTACTAGGGATGCTACCGCATCCATGCGTTTCCAAAGGACAGTCTAGTATAATGGAGTCTATGCAGAGATCACCACGGAGCTTGCATAGGGACCTCTCCCACATCACCTATAATTACACCACATTCAACACTAGCATTCCACACGCGCTACACAGCACCCTTATACACAACATGTGATATCAGCACATGACCACTGTGGGGTCCAAGACATCAACCGGGTCATGTTATGTCTGTTCGCTGATACCACATGCAGTAGGCACAGATAGGCCTTACTTGTCCCAAGAGATAGCCCGTGAAAAAGCAAAATGCCTTCTCATCTCTACCTATGTAGAATTAGGGCCCAAATGCAACCTAATAGAATAGGGCCACATAGGGTAGTAGTAAATCTAAGCCGCTACAAGAACACCCCACAGCATTGTACCTTCTCACCAAGTCTAGTGATATCCAAGCTGAGCTAGACAGGATGAACAGAAAGGGAGCTATAGGGGAGGACACCGTTTGGCCCCAAGATTTTCCAGAGAAGATATTCTTGGAGGTGGCTAAATCACCTAACCAGTGCACAAACCTGCCGCTCCCACTTCCATCTGTGGTTCCTAGATGGCCCTTAGCGCGTCTGGAGCTGTCTTTGTTAACAACAAATGGACCCCAGACATGGAGTTTCAGTGCAGGGCTATCCACTTCAAAAATATGAAGGGAAATGGGTCTCATAGGGGAGGGTTGAACAACAGTGTAAATACCCAGTGTCAGGAGATCTGGGACACTGAGATAGATAGATATATGTGGATAGAAGGGAACAGGCAACCCCTCATTGTACGGAAAATCACACTGTATTCTTTATGTTTTAGTGGCAAAGAAACAATCTGTTGGGCACCAGCAAGAGCTGTGGCACAATACTGCACATTCAGACATGCAAAGGGGCACCTCCATGCAGATGGACACCAACTGGCAGTGCAGCAAGTTTGCTTACTCCCAGCATATCCCTGGATGGCGTGGCCCCTGGTCTCTCATGCCCATTCACACCCCAACCCTGGCCATCTGTTGTGGGTACACTAGCATGTCCAAGAGCTCGATTACAGTGAGATGCTGTTGCCTGCAACATTCAGACTTATTTGGGTATATTCATTACATCCTTGAATATCAAGTTTGCAATAACCAATGCATGTTAAATATCTCATTTATTACAACCAATGCTTGTTGATTGTGCACATTGTATTCCACCTGCTCCAACTGTAACTGCCAAAACATGTGCTCTTCATAGTGATCTGTATTGAACATGTGCTACAATCAGGAGGATAATTGCTCTTTTCCCTTAACAAGCAACCAACTGCCCAAAGGTGCATGCGCACATTTGATTATTTAAGGATGCTTGTGAGCCTGAGGCCTTGCTTCGCTTCATACCTATTGCTCTGCTTACCTGTTTCCAGCCAAGTCAAGTTCCTTGTCCTCCAGCCTGCCTCCAGTCGAGTCCCAGTGCAGGTCAAGTTCCTTGTTCTCCAGCCTGCCTCCAGTCGAGTTCCAGTGTTCCTGGTTCTCCGACCAGCTTTCAGTTGAGTTCCAACATTACTCATCCTCCTGATAGCCTCCAGTTGAGTTCCAGTGATCCTCGCACTCCGGTTGGCTTCCTGAGGAGTCCCGGCCCTCCTCTTCTGTCTACTGCCCACGATCCTGTATTTCCTGTAAAAGAGAGAAAACAAGAAAGGTGAAAAAAACCAGTTTGGGTTCTTCTGAAATTTTCAAGCAAGTAACTTCATTTCAAGGTAAAAAAAAATGAATCGCTTAAATGAAACAAAACAGGGCTCTGTCTTTTAAATAATTTATGACAATAAGAACTAGCGTGATTTATCGTTTGGGTGGGAATCCAAGATACCGCTAAACAGACATTTATGAAAGATGTATTTCCTGTAACAAGCGCTCCCCTGAGAATTAGGATATTGCAAATAGAGCAAGTTTATGGCAAGAGATTACGTCAGAACACAAAGAAGCCCTCTAGTCAAGTTGATTGTTTTTGAGTTTGGAAATTACTTCAGAGACTCTGAAAGTATTGTAATAAGAGGAAGAGACTTGTTCAGACTGATAGAAAAGTATGCACAATGTGTCAACAATACCTGACAATAGGTAATGTACAATGGTTTCTGCAAGTTCAACATATTAATGGTCTAATATTTTGCAGCTCAGAATCCTAAAAAACCAAGATACCAGTATTTTGAGAAATCAGACGTCCTGGCGCCCAACACAACCCGCAGTCCAGGCTCCAGCATTCCGATTCTATAGTCCACAAAGCAGATACTGGTATTTTCTCTTTTTCTTTTCCCAAAACAGCCTTCCCCTTGAGGACTTGCAAGAAGGCAATGTACTCTTCATCATCCCCGGGATTCGGGAATTGTCATCGCCCCATGAAAACGTCTGGAATTCAGGTGAGCGGCTTGCACAGAACAGAAAGCCAAACCACAACATTAAAGTTCCCTTGGGGCGAAGTCATCATGGATCACGAAGTCTGTAACTGATTCAGATCATTTAACCCCTACTGAGCAGTTGGCAGTTCTAGCACAAAGTTTACAGGAACAAGTACTGAAATTACAATCAAGAGCCCAGGGAGACCCTAACATTCCACATCCTTCACACAATGGAGGGATCCCTCAGGTCCAAGGCCCATTATTAATCCCCCAAAATGTGGTACACAACCCTCCACTTCCACTCCTTCTAAGCCCTCTGACCAGAATCTACATGTAACAGTGACCAGTCTAACATCTGTGCCATTGGCCAATCCTGAAAATTCACTGGGGATAGTTCTCACTTTGCTGCTTTCATGAGCCAAAGACAATTGCATTTTTTGTGTAAACCTCAAATATTTACATCTGATGCTGCTAAGGTAGCTTTTGTAGTTTCCTATTTAGTTGTGTTACTGACAATTGCTCTATTCCACTTATTGAAAACAATGGACCTATCCTATATAATTTTGCTACCTTTAAGGCAGCCATAATGCGATTGTTTGTGAAACATCTTTTTATCTAGTCTTGTAATAATTAATTATTACATTTGCGACAAGGGTCAAAGTACCTTCTCACTTACATTACTTCCTTTAACCAATTGATTACTGACACTAGATGGCCTGAAGGAAAACGTACCTCATATTTTTTACAGAGGCCTGAGGAATGATTTAAAAGATTGTTCATCCCATATTGTTGAATTACCAGACGATTGAGATGAATTTTTAAATTATTGGTTAAGAGAAAGGAAATCTGAACGTCCTCGGAATGAACCCAGGGTAGTTGTTTTAAAAACAGATAAAAAATAAATCAAATAAAAAGCACAGGAACCAGAACTCATGCAGACTGGGGGACTTTGAGGTCCTTTATCTATTGAAGAGAAGGAACGACACTGTAAGGCCAATCTGTGCCTATATTGTGGTAAATGTGGTCACTTTGCATGAGACTGCACAGTTAAACCTAAAAAGAAAAAATCTGTCGCTAGTTTGTTACATGAACTGCAGCAGGAAAACTAATGCTCTCGATGAGAACTGAGATTGCCTGTCCGAGAGGGCCCCTTAACCAGATCTTCCAATACTTGATTAATGTCCTAAACCATGTATCCAGACACATGACCATTAGAGTAACCCTCATTCTATTCACTCAGGATAGACAAAGTCTGTCAGTGCTCATAGACTCAGGTACTACAGGTAACTTCCTTGATTTGGCCCAAGCGGCCAAGCTGGGAGTGTCACGTGTTACCAGGACAGTACGCAAACCAGTTAGGGCAGTTGATTGCTCAGCCTTGTCCTCTGGCCTTATTCGGTTTCACACTAATCCATTGACCATAGTATGTGACAATGGTCATACAGAAGATACAACCTTTAACCTCAGTGATACCCCTTTATTCCCTGCCTGGAACGCCATAATCCTAAAATTGATTGGGTTTCTCAAACAGTTACCTTGGACTTCCTCTTCTGTACGACTACATGCTATCAAGAAGCCTGCTGTCCTGTGACACCCCTACATTGTGCCGTAACATATGAACCTTCTACCACTGTTCTACCAAAAGAATATCAGGATTTCCAAGACGTCTTTGACCCTGTCAGAGCAACTCAGTTGCCACCAAATAGGGTTTATTTTTGTCGGATAGACCTAGTTCCTAGAGCAGTCCTTCTTTGTAGTAGAATATATGCATTAACAGAACCTCAGAATCAATATCTGTGCAAGTATTTGGGTGAATTATTGGATTTGTGGTTTATAAGACATTCTGCTTCTCCCATTTTGTTGCCTCTTTTCTTTGTGGCAAAAAATCTAGAGATTTGCGGGCTTGTATTGATTACAGAATGGTTAATAAAGCAACTATCAAAATCGTTACTCCTTGTCTCTGATACTGGTCCTGTTGGACCAAGTCCGGGGTCTACTATTTACACTAAGCTAGAATTACACAGTGCATATCACTTGATCCGTGTCAAGGAGGGAGACAAATGGAAGACTGCCTTTCAGACAAGGTTTTGTTTGTTCAAATACACCATGATGTTCTTTGGGCTTTACAACGCCCCAGCGACATTCCAGTACTTTATCCATGATGTATTACATCCTAGATATCTGCGCTTTCATCTATATAGATGACATCTTGATATTCTCTAAAAATAAGCAAGAACACACTCAGTACAAGAGAGCCATTCAGCAACATCTACATGAACACTCCCTGTATACAAAATTAGAAACAAGTACCTTTAACACTGACCCAGTAGAGTTCCTTTGAAATCACTTATCACCCACTGGCATTACCATGGACCCCAAAAAGGTAGACACTATTCTTTCATGGCAAGCCCCTATATCTGTTAAGGATGTCCAAAAGATTCTTGGTTTCGCCATTTTATATAGACCCTTCATCCCACAATTCTCACAAATAGTGGTCTCTTTAACCACCTTATTAAAGAAGGGATAACCATTTATGTAGTCTTGAGCAGCAGAACAGGCCTTCACAACTCTCAAAAGAAGTTTCACGTCTGCTCCCATTTTACGCCACTCAGATCCTGAGCAGCCATTTTATGTTGAAACTGATGCTTCTCCATACGCTCCGGGACGTGTGTTATTGCAAAAAGATCCACAAACAGGGCATCTCCATCCAGCCTTTTATGCTAAAAAATTCCTTCCAGCTGAACAAAATTATACTATTGTTGAAAGAGAACTATTGGATATTAAAACAGCATTTACTGAGTAGCAACATAATTTTCTGGAAGCAAACAACATTGTCACCATCTACACCGACCATAAGAATTTGCAATTCTTTAGTTCAGTTAAAGCTTTGACTCCTAGACAAATGCGCTGACTTCACTTCTTTAGCGATTTTTATTTTATTATCACATACAGACCAGGGATCAACAAACTTCAGTCAGATATCTTTCATGTTTGGGGCACCCAGAGGATGCTAGTTCTTCTAACCATACCAGTAATATACCAGTAGACAAAGTGGTAGCTCTAAGCTCAATAGATGCATTAATGGATAATGTCAAGATGGCATCTCATGACCTCCCCCCCAAACACTGGCATTTTGAGAAATCCGAAATCCTGAAACCCAACACAACACGCAGTCCAGCGTCTGGCAGTCCGAGTCAGCAATCCATGAAGCAAAAGCTGATATTTTCTCTTTTTCTCTTCTAAAATCCCCTCCCACTTGAGGACTTTCGAGAGGGCAATGTACTCTACATCACGGTCACGTTAGTCCTCACCAGGATTAGGGAAATGTCATTGCCCAATTGGAACGCCTGGAATTCAGGTGATTGACTTGCAGAGAACACCATCCCTGGAGAAAATCTGTCTGAAGTGTACTGGTACACGCTGAGGAAGAAAACAACACTGTTGCATCAGGCTTGAAGTGAGAAAAGCTGATTACTTTGACTGGGATCAGAACAAGGACGTTCCCAAGGAGTTTAGATTGTTCATTGATGCCCACTTATCGATGGAAGGGTTCATACACTTCACCTTACAGACAAAAGTCAATGCCCGCTGGTTGCAAAAAACCTGTTGGGAAATGCTCAAAATGATGAACAGCAGTGAGTTCAGCCTTAATGGAATCAAGGAGGAACTTAACCTATAGCCCTCATGGTGATGCAACATTAGTATGTGTTAGACTTGATGACCGTGCTGGAGAGTGGGGTGTTCGCGAACATTAGTGCATCTTGCTGCACTGTTATACCTGGCAATGACACGGACAATGGAACTCTGACACTTGCCATTCTAGCATTGCACCGACTACAGAAAGACATCCGTGAAGAGGGAGGTGTCCCTGAGCAGGAGTGGTCCACAAACTGGTTCTTCTGGCTCCCGTGGGGGCTGACTGGTCTGTGCACGTCATTGTTGCCCGTTTTCATCGTACATAGTACAAATAGTGAGGGAAGTGGGACAATGAGGTACCATCAATGTGACTGTCAGGACATGCATGTTTGATGGTGTAGTTCAAAATTCAACTAGACTGGAGAACGTTAATATTGCATTAGTCAATGTTGATTTTCGGAGTGATACATTTATATACGTGAACCAAGTTGCATCACCATTATTGGATTCCCCCGTTGTGAACTCTCCATCATACCCAGCATGTAGGTACTGACTGGCAGGTCTCAGGTGGGGTAACACATAGCTTACAGCCAAACACACAAACAGGAACACTCCAATCAGAACCCACAGATAGGCAGCAACACTATAATAGTCCCTGGAGATTTGATGCATGCATTCCCAAAAAACACTATAAAATTAGATGCCACATGTAGTTAGGTACACTTAGGTAATTGGGACAGAGCACACACAGCACACTCAGTAACCATGTGCTGCTCAAGCGGGACATCTGGACTCAAACTCACTGGCCCACCTTGTGTCCATGCCAGGTCAAGGCCCACCTGCATTCCCTAGATGCAATTATATTTATAACTCCATGACAAATTTTTTCACATTTTTAACCAAGAAAAGAATATTTATGGTTTTATTACACTCAGAAAAATGTATAAAAACCTGCTTCAATCCGATGTACAATGAGAGACAGTCTTCAGACTTAGGTTCTGTAACAGATCTCCCATTCCTGTTTTGCCAGACGCTTCTTGCCTTTTGATTTTTAACATAAATTCTCATTCGAGCAACATTTGTGTTTGGTATGTGGTTGTCCCAGGACCCAATCAGATATCCCCGTTCCATACCCCACCCCAGAAAAAAGTGCAGTCTCTCCCTTGTCACTTACCTGATGGCGTGACTCTGTCCTAGAGCCGCGGCAGCTTCGGCCACAATGCCTTTTTACTGGGTCGCTCCGGATCCCTGGGGCTGGGGCTCACTAGTCGTCTCCTCCTGCTCCTTGCCATTCTACCTCCTCTCCGATGTTCTGTCCTGGGTGCCACAGCAGGGTGACGACATTCCTCACTCTTGTACCACCTGAGTTGCCTGCATCCTGATCTCCTTCAGCAGGGTCTGCTGGCGTCTGGCTGTCTCCTCTCGTCTTGGCACTATCACCTCCCTCACTTCCTCCTTCTTTCACTAAACTAATGTGCGCTTCCTCTTTCGCCATTGCCACCCTCATAAGGAGATTAATGCAGCACACATCAGAGTCAGCAGCAAACACTAGAGTGCCAACCAGTGTGTTTACGGTGCCCCTGGGGTTTCCTCCTGAGACAGCTTCTGATGCTGGCTCACTGTGCTTGTCACACAGACATTGTGATATGACATCATAATGAAGAACAACTGCAAACAAGTCACCAGTCACATTTTGATTAGCTGATGGAGCATTATTATTTCAGTTCTAAAAAACAGGCCTTTATAAACAATTAGAACCCTCATTGTGAGCATTCTGTCCATTGGACATAATGCTTAATTTTAGCTGGTGGTTACCGATGGAGCACACCCCCACTCATTTTTAGGGACTGACACTTACTCTTCCACATCAGAAATATACCAAGAGCAAGAGAAGAAAAACACACTAAGATTGAGGAAGGGCAAGATGGAAAGGCCGTCACAAAGGGAGAAAGCAGGAACTTGCAAGCATGAGACAAAGGGTACAAAGAGTACAGGTAGTGTCTGGTGTTGGATTAAAGAGGCATGAGGTGGATTCATGGCTATGTAGCCTTTGTACTTGGCACACCGATATTTAATAGCAACGACTAATGGATTCTGAGTAACACTTTGGGCACCACCTCCCGTTCTTTTACAAATTAAGTACTGCATAGACAGTGTGTTACAATAATGCTGACTACCTAGCCAGAGGTGTTTCTTTGTCATGGAACACTTCTGTATTAGACATCTAGAAAATAGAGGTAAGCTGAACACAGTGGCGGCACTCATAAGATTTAAGCTGTTAAGTAGTTATGATCTCAATATTTTAACCTTCACAAAAAAAAGACAGAATTGAGCTGGCAGCTTGCAATCTCTTTCTGTTTGTTGAAATGTGGTATGTTGGAGAAATGTTGCTGGATATCTTTGCTTCTTCCATGAATAATACATCATAATTCTTTAGGGTTCTCGGCTTGTTGTAGCTATAAAGGTTTCTTTTTTATTTGAGATCATTTTTATTGAGATTTTAATTTAAAAAAATCAAAACAATACAGCGAGCGAGGAAATTGTGAGGCGTAGCAGGTTTGGTGGGTAAGACAACATATTAATATGAGTTATTGTTGGATAAATATAGCATAACTTCCCATCTAAGAAAGCTGTGTACTAAGTTAGTATGGGATCAGTTACAGAATGTTGGAAACAGATATATTCCATAGATATATTAGGTTTGCAGTAGCTTCTACTGCTTATTGTGGAGTTACACATGGTCCCTGCATTCTGTTACACTTCTGTGAAGAAACAAATGTAAACACAAATTCAAATTTATCATTGGTGCACAGTTAATTAAAACCATTACATATATATCATTTTAAAATTGATTTAGAGATTGCATATATATTAAGAGCATGAAGAAGTTAAAAAATTATGCTCTTGGACTGTCCTAAAAATAAGAAACGCTAATTATTCTGTCCATTTTTCATGTAACTTTTTCTCAGCCTAGATAACATCTTTATGATCTGTCAATTGAGTCTTATATTTACCCTGTTGTGAAATGAAATGATGGCTTGCCGGCATGTTCGCACTCCTAGGCTGTTAAGGGTTGGAGTAGAAAGTATAGTCGCTCTTTAGGAGTGAGCGACAGTCACGGCTGCTGCCAGGAAGGGGTGGAGGGGCTGGGGGCAGTGCGCGGAGGAGGGTGTGTGGGGGGCAGTACAAAATTTTAAAAAATAAACTTACCTGCCCCTCTGTGATCCGCTGCTCTTGCTCCAGCCACCTCTTGTCTTCTTCCCTCCCCAAACAGTCCCAACACTTCACTCCTGCTATTACACTGCATGAAAGAAGTGCTGCGATTGGCCTGAGTGGGTAGAAATGCAGCTCAGGGAGGGAGTAGAGTAATGCGCTTGGTCTCCACCCAGATGTAAAATACAGCCGAGTGGAGAGTTTCTAAGTAGCCATGTTAGTTTGACTGGCCTCGGGTGGCCGGCCAAACTGACATGCGAACTTAGAAGCGCACCACTACTTCTCCTCCACTTCTTGATGTGGACAAGGCTGACCCTGCCCCACCCTATGAAAGCATAAAAATAAAGGGATAGTAAAAACTATTATTATCCCTATAATTTTCTGCTTTCAGCATTGGGATGACGCTCCTCCGCCATAGCGGAGGGGCCACTATTGTGAACAATCGACTAGTGAAAATGATGTGCATGATAGTTTCTTGGGTTTGTTAGCACCATTTGGAAATTGTGTTATTTCCCTTAATGAGCCATTTTGGGCAAAATTCCAGAGTCAAAAATCCTCCGGAAGGTTGGAAAATAAATTTTATGTTAGTATAAATGTAGTAACAAGTGCTTAAGTACGTCTGTTGCGATAGAACTTTATACAAATATGTGATGAATCATACAGAAGAATGCTTTGCAAAGGCAGTCTTGCCATCAAGAAACGACAGCTTCAGCATGTTACTATTAGCAGCATTTTTAAAGACATGAAATAAAATTGGCTGCTCCCACAACTCGGTTATTTGCAGGTTCCATATCCCATTTTGTAGACAATCTCTGAAAAATGCATAGTTCTGTATTGGTAGACAATTCTAGCCAAAGCCTGTGGTCTAGCGAACCATCTTAGCCTATGACAGAGTTTAACAAATGCACACTGTCTTGCGTACATTTACTTCACAAGTCCAAATTACAACCCAATTTTATATGGGGATGCGTTGCCTGGAAGAGCTACCTAAATGTAATGAAACTGAGGGCTTCTAACCACTCAGATTCACTACTATAGAAAGCTTCACAACAATACGGGATTGTGGGGAGAAACTTGGTGCTGATGACTTCAGTGTATATAGGCTGGAGGGATTGACCTCCAAGCCTGTTATGAAGTGACACAAAGACTGCTAGTCATAGCCTCTGCTTTGGATTTCATTTGAGCCTTATGGCCAAGGTAAGTACCTGTTGTATGAATTGCAGCAGCCACAAATGTGGGGGAGATGAAAGGGATGACGGAGAAGTGGAAAACAAATTTTAAAAAAAACACTTACCTTTCCCGCTGCCGCCTCCTGCCATCTTGCTCACTCCTCTGTTCTTCTGGTGTCCCAGCATTCACTGGGACACTAGCACGAGAGCAGTGTCAGGATTGGTCTGACTGGCTTGGTCTGTCCCTCAGACAGTGCACTGGGGTCTGTGCAGTTTCTCCAGCCTGGCTGTGCAACACAGCAGGGTTGGTGAAACCTAAGTGCGCATGAGTGTGTGGCCGGCCTAAGACGGTTGGCCAAACACACATGCGCACTTAGGTGCACTCTCTCCTCCTCCCTCCACCCATGGCCCAGCCCACTCCTCCCTTCGCATGCTGGCTGAGCCAGCAGCAGAAAAAAAAAACAATAATAAAATATCGTTTTATGTTTCTGCTGCTGGCTCGGCCAGTGGGGCGATGCTTCTCTGTCATTGCGGAGGAGAACAATGTTTTTGGCTTATAGCTTACCTGGTAGCATTGTTCTCTCTAAGTTAGGTGCATGGGCTTTGATCATATCTAGATCTGCTATGATGATATTATATAGCATAGGTACTCACAAACTTTTTCCTGTGGGCAAAATTGCAGTCTGGTTTGCGGCCGAGGGTTGTACTGATGGGCCTGTGGATGGGGCCCAGTCAGGGAGGAGGGGTGAGTCAGGGGCATGGTGACAGGGGTAAAAAAAAATCACCCCTTTTCAAAACAAAAACATTGCTAGACTATGCTGTATTTCAAAGCCAGATATAACTACAAAGCTACAAGGAGGACATTTTGCTAATACATTTTTATTATAAGACAATAGCAATCTTAAGAGGCATTGCATGCTAATCCTGGTTAACCAGATATTCAGCACAGGTATAACTGAGTCCGAAAAATAGGTACATCAATGAAAGATATACTAAGAGTTTATTTTACCCTTCATATCTCCTCTTAGTGCCCTGTAATCTGGTACTATGTAGGAAACAGCAAGCCTTAAGAGCTGATCCAGATGTAAGCCTGTAAACTTATTTCTGAGTTTACTCTTCAACAGTCCCATTGTGGAATACAAATGTTCACAAACATATGTTGACCCAAACATACAAATTACTTTCTGGGCCTCTGTAAACAGAACAGGAAGTTTGTAGCAGGCACAATGTTCCAGACTTCTTCTGGTGCTTGCCCCAAAAAAGAGGCTTTGAGAGCTGAATTGTTCTGCATATCTATCAGCTCCATTTGTGCTTGCCAATAAGTTCAACAACATCAACATTTTGTGCACTCACCATCCAGGGGGTTTCAAACAGCCTGAACAGAGTAGTGAGGGATCTGAATTGAGAAAATCACTGTTTGATCTCCACATAAATTCCCTCAAGACATGCACCAAGGTTTAGCATTGGCAGCATTTCCTGTGCATTTGGAAACCTCAGAGTTACAGCCAACAGTTTTGGGAAGTGGGTGAAGTGGGTGAAGTCAGCAACATCCAGTTGTTCTTGGAATAGTGCAAGCTTACTTTCAAATGAGTAAATACCATTTATCTTGGGGCACGCAAGCTGTTATTTGCCTTGCAGCATCAAATTGAGAGCATTGAAGTGTGCAAATAGATCTAAAAGGAAATGGAGCATTATAAGCCATTTCACATCCTGGAAATGATTGCCCCTACTGTTTATACAGTGCTCAATTTCAGGGAGCAAAGCAATGAACTGCTCCAAAACTTTCTCTTTGCTTGGCCATCGCAATTCAGTGTGCATCAAGAGGTCTGTACATTCATCTTCGGAATCCTGCAGCATAGCTTTAAAAAGTCAGTGGTTAAGGGATTTGGCATGAATAAACGTAATAATTTTCACTGCAAGTTTTAGGACATTATACAGGTCTCCGTGCTTCAATTTTGTACACAAAACATCTTGCTGAATAATGCAGTGTAGTCTATCATTTTTCTCATAATTTTTAAAGCCTGCTCAGTGCAAGCGTAAAATTGGGGCACACCATTGTTTATAATGGGCCTCTCTGTACTTTGCGGGATTAACACCAAAATCTTTGGCGATAATCCTGCAAAGTATCACAATAGCATCAGAAATTATGACGCTATTGATCCTAATGTGTGCCATGGTGCACCGTAACATTAATACGGCGCACATGTGGTGGCGTTAGGGGGGCACAATGGGGCGCAAGAAAAGTGGCGCTTCATGTATTGGAGCACCACTTTTATTAAATCTGGGCCAAAGTATTTCTCCTACAGATCCAGAGCTAATGTGTTAGCTACTAAAAGTCAATATACATACAGTCCAACTTTAAAGGCCATTACCGGAAGTGTACCCCAAATGACATTATGGGGTTTCTTAGGAACCCTAGTGTAGACATCCTAAAGCTTTATAAAGAAATCATGGAAAGGTATGCACTTGACAGTAGGACAGGATGTTTAAATTACACTCAACAATAGTTTTCCATCCACCATTGACAAAGAGTGCACACCAGCCTGCTCAGACAGTGCTACATTTTTATTACAACAGGGTAACAAAACTGTACATTTGTCAATAACGGTACATTTCCAATAAAATCATTCACACAGCTTTCCCCTCCTCCCTTACAAAAGCACTGTTGTCTCCAAGGGCGGTCTGGAAAAAAACCAAAGTACACTAATCTAAACGGAGAAGGGGCCCAGATGAAAGAGGGCTATTGGAAAAGGGAAGGAGTAACTCCAAAGAGGGGGAGATGGGTGATACCGGCAAACAGGAAGTGTTGAGAGTACACAGTGGAAAAGGGAATGGGAAAAACAAGAAAGAAGCAGCACAGAGGATACTTGATAAAGGCATACTGAGTATGGTAACTGAAAGGCAAGAAGTAACCCACCTGAGGAGCCAAATGTGTGCAAGAGGATGAAGGGGCAAGCCAAGGTTCATTGACTGACATCCATACTTTTGCACTGGTTCAAATAAACAAAGAACAGTTATTGCACTAGTTTTCTTGTCTGTGTAACCAAGAATAGGGGAATTTACAATTGTAGTACCTGGGGCAAACTGATTACACACATGTTTTTTCTGGAAGAGCAAAAATGTTTACTCCATTTATGAATATTTATGAAATCTGGAAATTTGGCATGTGTTTTGTTAGAAATGGGGTCTTTGGTTGCCAGTCAGGTTACCCCCTGTCCAAACAAGGACCCTCACTATAGTCAGGGTACGTCACACACAATCCACATTATCCTATGCCCACCCTCTGGTAGCTTGGCACTGAGCAGTCAGGCGTAACTTAGAAGGTAATGTGTAAAGTATTTGTGCAATAAATCATGCAATAACACAGTAGAACACCACAAACATACACCACACAGTGTTTAGAAAAATATATAATATTTATCTGATAAGCAGAAGGCAAAACGACTAAGATGAAATAAGTATTTGTTGAAAATATCACTGTAGAAATTATATAAATTGTCTTTAGACTCTTAAAAGCAACAAATGTCTCTTGCAAGCACAAAGTACCTGGTTTGCATTCAAAATCTCTGCAACGAACCGCAGAGGAGGAGATGCGTGGAAAACAGGGAGGTGTGCGTTGATTTCTCGGGCTGCAAACGGCGATGCGTAATTTATTTTTCATACAGGGAAGTCTTTGCGTTGATTTCCGGCGCTCAGTCTTGGATCCTCTTCGAGTTGTGGGGTTTTTGGACGCCCTGGGGATGATGCGTTGAATTACGGCGCTGGCAGGACAAAGTCACAGGGGCTGCGTCGATCCGGTGGGCGTTGCGTGGAAATTTCTACCACACGGCAGGCGCTGCGTTGATTTCCCTCAGGAAGTCGAGTGTCATGACCACACAAACATGCCAAGTCAAAACAAAGAAGTGCATGAGAAAAGCAAAGAGATATCCTCAGTGGAGACAGCAAAGCCCAAACTGGAAGAAGGTTTGCAGAGTAATCTTGCGCTTATTTCACAAGAAGAATCAAGAAGAGAAGATCCAAGATGGCCGCTGTGAGTCCTGAAGGTTAGTTACAGTTCTATTCTTGCAATCGGTTGGTTGCTAGGTTACGAGCTCTCCAGCTGGAAGCCTTGCACTTCAACTGAGGTCTGACAGGAATCAGCTGTGTGGAGAGAGAGCACGCTTCAGAACAGAAACTCCTGTGAGGTAAAATTACATTTGAAGATTATATTACAGAAAAAATATAAATATTGTGAAGGTTTATTCAAAGAGTTTGATAGTAGACCGTTCCCGTGGAAGTCGGCAAGGCTACAGAGTTAATGTATGAATTAACCTTATGTTTACAAGGTTCTTGTTTAAGATATTAAAGTCAAAGAAAAAATGAACTTTAAAAGAGCAAGTATCTACAAATGTCAAGGTTATAAACAAAGGCCAAGTTTAAAGGAGAAACGAACTGTTAACAAATAAGCATTTACAAATTCAATGGTAATAAACCAAAACAGAGTTTAAAAGAGAAACAAACTTAAATAAACAAGCATTTACAACTACAAGTTATCGACAGATGTCGAAGTAAGGAAGGAGAAACTAACTGTAATAAACAAGCATTTACAAATACAAGTTATCAACAAATGTCAAAGTAAGAAAGGAGAAACGAACTTTAATAAACAAGCATTTACAAATACAAGTATTGACAGAAGTCACAATAAGACAGGAGAAATTAAATAACATCAGCTGATTTGAAGAACGCATTATCACCAACTATATATATATATATAGCAACGTAAAACCAATCTCTAACAAAGGTTGAGAAGTTCTTCCAGAATCAGTAATAAGCATTTTTTTAAGAAGAGCTATCATTTATAGAGAGAAGCAGGGCTACAGAGAACTCAGGGTGAGTGAAGAAATAATAGAATTAAAGAGAATTAAGTGTTGAGAGTAGAAAGTGAAAAAACTGATGTTCTATGTCCCTAGTAATTGCGACTGTGACTCTTGCAGGTGCTGTATCCAATCTTAGATGTGAAGAGGCAGACTGAGTACTGGCGTTCATCATCTCTGGGGCAGTCTCTCTACCATCCCATTCCCCTTTCCCCCTCCGGGGTACTCAGCACGAAGGATTAATATTAGTTGTGAGTAGCTCGGGTCGGGACTGAGGAGTTGTCTTCTGCTTCTGAGGAAATCGAATAGAAGTATCCTGACAGATTGAAGTGCTGTCACCCTAATTTTAGGGAAAAAACTGATTTCCTCCTGAGCAGAATGGCAGAAGGAATTGATATAAAAGCATTAGCCACCGTTTTGGAAGGGTTACAGAAACAATTAAATAACACCATAGAAGAAACAGTCCAAATAAAACAGCGAATAAATGAGTTAGAGAACACCGCTAAATCAAATGAATCTGTGTTTTCACAAATCCCTAGCCCTTCACAGTCTGCAGGTATATCCACTCAAGTAATTCATGCGGTTTCCCCTATTATTCCTTTGGCTCAACCGGAGCGCGTCGGTGGGGATCCATATAAGGCGCAGATTTTTCTGACCCAATGCTCATTGCATTTTTTATGTAGACCAGTCATTTTTTCCGAAGACCAGTCCAAAGTGGCATTTATATTGTCTTATCTGACAGGAGATGCGGCCGCATGGTCCATGCTAATAATTTCCAGAAATGACCCTGTTTTATATAATTTCCAAAATCTCAAGGAAGAGTTCTTAAGAATATTTGATCAGCGAACTGCAGCTCAAGCCACTGACAATGAACTACTGGAAATCAGGCAAGGTAATAAAGATCTAGTCTCTCTACCATCCCATTCCCCTTTCCCCCTCCGGGGTACTCAGCACAAAGGATTAATATTCGTTGTGAGTAGCTCGGGTCGGGACTGAGGAGTTGTCTTCTGCTTCTGAGGAAATCGAATAGAAGTATCCTGACATCGAGCTGCGTCATTCCGGCTTGGCTGTGCGTCGATCCAGTGGGCCGTGCGTCGAATTTCCGGTCTGTATGCTGGTGCTGCATCGATCTTCTCCTTGCGAAGTCGGGCTGAGTCGTTCCGGTTCGGCGTGCAGTGAATTTTTCACTGTGATACAGGCTGTGCGTCATTTCTGGCAGGCTGTGCGTCGATTTTCACTGCACAGGGAGTTTTTCTTGCAGGTATTAAGTCTTTTTGGTCCTGAGACTTCAGGGAACAGGAGGCAAGCTCTATCCAAGCCCTTGGAGAGCACTTCTTCAGCACAGCCACAGAGCAGCAAGGCAGCAGGGCAACAGTAAGGCAGCAGTCCTTCTCAGAAAGCAGTCAGGTGAGTCCTTTGGGCAGCCAGGCAGTTCTTCTTGGCAGGTTGAAGGTTCTGGTCCAGGTTCTTCTCCGAGAAGTGTCTGAGTTGGTACCCAAATGTGCCTTTGAAATGGGGGAGACTTCAAAGAGTGGCTTAGAAGTGCACAAGGCCCCCTTTCAGTTCAATCCTGTCTGCCTGGGTCCCAGTAGGGGGTATGGCAGTCCTTTGTGTGAGGGCAGGCTGCTGTCCTTTGACATGTAAGTGTCAGGCCCCCCACCTTCCCAGCCCAGGAAGACCCATTCAATATGCAAATCTATACAAGTGTGGCTGAGCATCCTGTGTTTGGGGTTTGTCTCAGTGAATGCACAAGGGAGCTGTCAACTGAACCTAGCCAGACGTGGATTGTAAGGCACAGAAGGATTTAAGTGAAGGGAAATACTCACTTTCTAAAAGTGGCATTTCTAAAATAGTAACACTAAATCCAACTTCACCAGTCAGAAGAATTTTGTATTACCGTTCTGGCCATACTAAATAAGACCTTCCTACTCCTTTTATATCGGCAGCTACCACTCAAACAGTATATAAGGGTAGCCCTAATGTTAGCCTATGAAAGGAGCAGGCCTCACTGCAGTGCAAAACGAATTTAGGAGTTTTACACTACCAGGACATGTAAACAACACAGGTACATGTCCTTCCTTTTGACTACACAGCATCCTGCCCTACGGATTACCTAGGGCCTACCTTAGGGGTGACTTATATGTAGAAAAGGGGGAGTTTTAGGTTTGGCAAGTACTTTTAAATGCCAAGTCGAATTGGCTGTGAAACTGCACACAGAGGCCTTGCAATGGCAGGCCTGAGACATGGTTGAGGGGCTACTTAAGTGGGTAGCACAAGCAGTGCTGCAGGCCCACTAGTAGCATTTATTCTCCAGGCCCTGGGCACATATAGTACACTTTACTAGGGACTTATAAGTAAATTAAATACGCCATTTGGGGATGATTTATTGTCATCATGTTTAAGGGAGAGAGCATATGCACTTTAACACTGGTTAGCAGTGGTAAAGTGGGCAGAGTCCTGAAACTAGCAAAAACAGTGTCCAAAAAGTGGAGGGAGGCAGGCAAAAAGTTAGGGTTGACCACCCTGAGGTTGTCAGGTCTAACATGTTTCAATCAATTTTTTTTAATTTATTTTACATAAATAATAGGAATGCTGTTTACTCTTTTTTAACGATGTTCTTAAACTACCACTCACATAACATTATGTATGTGCTCCATATATTCTCGAAATCGGCTATCTGTCTTGGAGCAAAAATCTTTTGTTTATATGAATTCTCAACCATCCCTTTTAAATTCTGTGCAACACAAAATAACACAGGAGGCCACTTACTGAAGGGACAGAAGGAACGTTGATTGAAGTAAGATCACATCAGTGTTTCACTTTACTGCACCTTACCTTTTTAAGAGATCCCAAAGGGCTGGCTGCAGGCTGTGGGCGGACACGGTGTCGGCAAAGTCGGGGGAGTGCTGACTTCAGGCTTCAGGCAGCAGGCTTCAGGCAGCAGGAGGCAGGTGGCTGGGGAAAAACGGACTGCAAAGGTAGCAGGAAGCTTACCAAAAAGCCCTGTAAAAGTTAGCTGTGAACGCTGCCTTTTAAAGGGCCTTTGCTTCCCACCAGTGGCCAGGTGCGTGATGTCAAAACAGCACCAGTAAACACAGGAGAGGGCCACTGGAGCGGGAGCATGTGCAGTGCAGCTGCTATCGCACCTGCTCCAGCGGCCCTATTTTGTGTTTACGATCCCACTTGTGCTTTAGGGCCAGATGTAGCAAAGGGTTTTACCCATTCTGTGTCTATGGGAAAATGTGTTCGTACATATAGCCCTTGGGGCCAGATGTAGCAAACCGTTTGCGGGTCGCAAACGGCGAAAATCGCCGTTTGCGAGTCGCAAACGTGGGTTTGCCATGCAGAAATGCATATTGCGAGTCGTTACCGACTCGCAATATGCATTTCCGACTCGCAAATAGGAAGGGGTGTTCCCTTCCTATTTGCGAGTCGCTGTGGGATGCAATACCAATGGCATCGCAGTTACCATCCACTTCAAGTGGATGGTAACCCACTCGCAAATTGGAAGGGGTCCCCATGGGACCCCTTCCAGTTTGTGACTGGACCCAAAAATATTTTTTCAGGGCAGGGAGTGGTCCAAGGGACCACTCCCTGCCCTGAAAAAATACCGAAACTAAAGGTTTCGGTTTTTTTTAAGTGCAGCTCGTTTTCCTGTAAGGAAATGGGCTACACTTAAAAAAAAAAAAAAATGCATTATTTAAAAGCAGGTCACGAACATGGAGGTCTGCTGACGTCAGCAGGCCTCCATGTTAGCGAGTGCCTATACTCGCTATGGGGCCGCAATTTGCGACCAATCTCATGAATATTCATGAGGTGGGTCATTGCGACCCCATAGCGAGTTGCAGTCGGTGTCTGAGACACCGTACTGCATAGCAATTTGCGACTTGCAAATTGCGAGTCGCAGGGACTCGCAATTTGCAAGTCGCAAATTGCCGTTTTGGTACATCTGGCCCTTAGTCCGGTAACCAAATAGCGCAGTCTGCGGCCCTCAAAGGAAGATCAGCCTGGACGCTGGCAGCCTGCGGGCCGTACAATGAGTTCCACAGATATATAGGACCAGTGCCATCACGCAGCTCTGCTTAAGACTTGTAGTTGTACGGCTCTTGACACATCTCCTATTTTTTACCCCTATCAATGTTCAGGGTGAAGCAGTTGATTTACCTTCAATAGGTTTGCAGGAATCCCCCAAGCTGGTAGCTTGAGCCAAAGTCATGACCTGTTGACCTAGCTGAAATCTGCCTTCAGGTCCACGAAACAGGCATGCAAGGTGGTTTTAGATTTCAATGCTCTATTTATCATATTATTTAAGGTTGTCAGGCTGGACAATATTCCCGTCGCTGGGTGAAAATCTGTCTGGTTGTATGATATTATACGCCCCTCCTCCACCCACCCATTCAAATCTTGTAGTAAAAACCATGAGTAGTATTTAGCCTTGTTTAGTAACAGTGCTATGAGGCAGTGATTGACAGGGTCACTTTTACTTTCGCCTTAATATATGAGGTTTATAACTGCACCTCGCCATGAATCTGGGATCGTATTGTGTGTGAGGCTGAAATTAAACAATGAGGTTCGGTAACCCACCCAACTTATAGGATTTGGTTTGAATAGAGTACGCTGCAAACTGTTTGGCCCCGGACGCCACCAGATTTGCTTTTTATGATCAGCTTCTATAGTTGCCTGGATGGTAGAATTTTGTGACCAAGTTGACCATGTCCTGCCTGAACTGGCATAAAATTAATGCATTCATTTTGTTTGGTTTTGGATCTTTGTCTGACACAATGGTACGGTGAGTTGTGATGTACTGAACCCACACTGTCTCACTGATGTTGGCATTATGACGGCCTCTTTCTAGATTGTTTACAGTTCTCCAGAATTGCCATGTTTTTACTCATACTTCCATTGAGGATTGTCGCTGCTCAGGTTGCTTTTTTGTACCCTTGTCTGGTTTGTCTGAACTTTTCAGCCAAAATGTGATTAGCTGGACATTTCCTCACAGCTTTTTTCTGACAATTCATTGTGTTTTCCATTTGTCTTGGGGCTTTTGTGTACCATTCAGTCTTCAGCTTTCTTGGCCCTAACTGTGGACCTTTTAGGCATGCCGAGTTTGGGAACTTTTTTGAGAGCTTTTCCACAAATGATTCCCAAGGTTGAACTTAATTACTGTCCAGTTGTAATTGAGGGTGCAGAAGTACTGCGCACTGCTTCATTATGTGATTTGATTTTTGACCTTTGTGTTGCAGTCTTTTTACCTTTTCAGAAGTTGTGGGAGTTAATAATAACATTGAGGCATGAGGATGTAAATGGATCTTGGTCCTCACACCCATTAGTCTTGGACAGTAATCGCTTTCCAGCCGCATGTTGATCTTAAAAAATGAAATCAAATTGGTCAATCTAAGAGAAGACAAAGTGATTAATTTCTTTTGCCTTAATAGCTTTTTTTGGAGTAATACACTGTCGGAAATTGGGTTACTGGTTGGGGGGGGAGGTAAAACTCTACTTAAACAGAAAACCACAATCTCTGTCATGGCAAAATACAAGTAAACCCGAAATTAACCTGTGTTTAACCATCTGATAGCTTGGCAAAACCAGTCAGGCTTGACAATCAGGCAAAGTATTTATGCAGTACTTCAAACAGTAATAAAGTGAAAACCCAATTCAAGAAAAAGCCCTACAAAGTAGAAAAATAGAGTAACATATAATAAATTATTTGACCCCAAAACAACAAAAATCCAATATGTTGAATCAGAAATATGCAATGCAAAGATTTCAGGTTAGTAAAGTGCATAAAAGCATAAAGTGCCACTCATGGTTAACTGGTTGTGTGAGACTTGGTGAAAGTCACAAGTTCAACTGACTGCAATGGAGCACACGTTGGATACAGGGAGCAGGTTAGACCTGCTGAAAGAGCTACCTTCAAAGTTCTGTGCGAAGAGTTCTGTTCTCTGTAGAAGGGACCACAAGGAGCAAAAATAGCATTGTGAATTGCTGTCAATGTAGTATGAAGAGCAGGCTGGGCGTTGCAGACTCGAAGATCCTGTCAAGCATCATGGACAGTCATTGCTGGAGCATGGCATTGGCGGTCACCACGAGTGATGCTGTAGCACGAAGTGCATATCTCTCGCTGCTGGGTGTCATGTGTAGTTGCTGTGGTCCAGGTAGCAGGTCAGCTGGGCAGTTGCAGGGAACCTTTGGAGCTTATTATGCCCTTACAGCACAAAAACAGGAGGCCAGTCACCTGACCCTTGGAGTCTGGGATAAAGGATGCAGGTTTAGCCTTCCTTCTCAGCAATCATGGCAGCAGGCAACAGAGCAGCAGAGTAGTGGAGTGGCAGTCCTCCTACAGCAAAGTAGTACAGCAGTCAATCTTCTGTAGTATCCACAGCTCCAAGATATACTGAAGAGTTGGCTCCAAGGGTCCAATATTTATATATGGTGCCCGCTTTGAAATAGGGGAAGTTTATATAGAATTCTCTCTGATGTCTTTGAAGTTTCCTGCCTCCCCTTCCCTGGCTCTAAGCTGCCTGCATTAACAATGCAGTGGTGACAATTCCATTATATGAAAGCAGGGCACAGCCTATTCAGTCAAAAGCGCGGCAGTGCCCAGCTCCATCACCCCCGCTTGCCAGTTGATGGCTCCTCTAGACTCACCTAATTCCTCCATTGTGTAGCTGTCTGGGAGCAATAAACAAAGACCACCTGTCAACTACACCCAGTCATGTGACCCAGAAACATGCTGCAGGCACCAAGTTGTTAGGGCACTAAAATGGCAACTTTCTTAAAGTGATATTTTCAAAATTGTAACTTAAAATCCAACTTTACCATTAAAGAGGATTTTTTATTGCAATTCCTCATACACCAAGCATGAATTATTTACCTGTTCCCAATCAAATGTTAGCACTTTGTAAATGTAATAAGGCAAGATTATCCTGAGGAAGTGGTAAGCCTTGCACTAGTGAAAAACCTACTACCAGGATATGTCAAAATTAAAAGTGCATGTTCAGCTTTTTGAATACGCTGCACCCTGCCCTATGGGCTGTTTAGGGTGTACCACAGGTGTGATTTATATATTCTAAAAAGGAATGTTTGGCCTGGCAGAAGGTTTATTTTGCCAGGTCGAAATTCCAGTTTAAACTGCACAAACAGGCTGCAATGGCAATCATCAGACATATTTAAACAGAGGCGTAGCTAAAGGGGGGTGTTTGGGATGTTACACCCCGCTAATAAATGTATTTTCTGATGAGTAGTTGGGTACAAGTGTTTTCATTTGGGTATGGTGAGGTGTCTTTCGGATTTCACATACGATTTTAGCATACACACACAGACAAACACACACTCTCGCTCTCATCTCTGTTCTGAAAGTCCTAAAACTGTGCTAGCACTTTTGTGCGTCAAAAATGTTAACGTCGGCTAAAGTTATTTCTCACCATCATGCTTGCGCCATATTTACAAAATGGCACAGGATTGTGGTAAGAAATGGTTAGCGTAAAAATAATTACACCCACCTTGGTGACATGTTGCAAAAAAAAATGAAGCTAGTGCCTCTAGCATGATTTCCGCCATATTTTTTTACTATAATCGTGCTAGTTTCACTTTTTCCTTTAAAAGCATAAAAAAACAGTGATACACCAAGGAAAAGCCATGGGGTATAGAAATGGAGAAGTCAGGACAGGAGAGACCCCAGAGAGACCCCAAGCAGCCCAGTACAAGCCAGGATGGACAGAAAAGTAGGTTCAGTGAGGAGGAGAATCAGATCCTGGTCAAAGGGGTGACAGAGCACCAACACCAGGTCTTTGTCACCTCTAAAGTGCCAATAGATAGGAAGGAGGCCATAGAGCAGTCCATAGTTGATAAAATCAACAGTGCAACAGAGGCAGCGATGTAATGAAACTTGAGGGTGTCCTACTGAAAAGTACCTGGAACGGGCCCTCTCGACCCAATCAAGGGGCTGCCATCCGTGCACAGTGTTCTATGCTGAGGGACCCCCGGAAGCTCGGAGGCCCGCCCGCACTGCAGGAGCTGTGGGGGCCTTTGTTACGCCACTGGACAGAAATGAAGAGGACTGTGATGTTTGTAAAAAGCGCTGGCACGATTGCAAGCGCAGAACATAAGAGAAACTAGCCAGCAACTGAGAGGCAGCACTGCAGACGAGAGGTAAAAGTCCAGCACCCCAGGAGGAGCTGGATGAGCTCAAGGAGATGGTGGCAGCAGTCATCCTGGAGGAGTTGGTGACCGGAAGCCCAGGACAGGACCCTGCGGCACATGATGAGCAACAACAAACACAGGGTATGTTGCTGTGGGGGGCAATGTGGTTGATAACTAGTGGCACAAGTGGGGGTTCCTAGGAGGCACACTATGCATGCAAAAAGGTTGCACGGGGGCATAATTAGGGCAAAACACCAAACACATGTAATGTGCACTGACCACCGCACTATATGCACAGACAACTTCACAACCATTACACCACTCCCTTCACGGTATCAACTGAACCATCTGGCCATGTTTTACTCTCATTGGCCATCATGTACCAGGCCTTTTGCCCAGGGTGGGCGAGCAAGGGAAGGGATACGCCTTCCTGCACCACTAGGAAAGGTCACTACTATAAGATGCACACAACATACTGGGCATTTCTGTCATTGCCATTTGTGCTGGTGCAGAATTAGCTGCCATGTGCCTACGCAGGCACACCTGCACCATGCTGCAAGGTCGCCTATGATTTGGGAATGATTGCTGTTGTGCATCAAGGGACACCTTCCACGCAGCATCAGGCACAAGCGGTATTTCTGTCTTTGTATGTATGATGGACAATACAGCACATAGAGAAACATGACATTGCTGGGACAAACAAAGATTACATTCACCCCATGTCACTACAATGCAAACCTTTAGGTGGTGTATGAAATTGCAGCATTCCCAGATGTGAATATCTGGGAAGGCCTCAGACGCTGGGTGGGTTACATGTGTGTTTTGTGGGAACTCCCCCAGCAACACATATGGAATAATACCTACATGCAGAGTGAGGTATGAAAGGCAAATAATACCAGGCCATCAAAAGCCATACAAGGTGCCTTCTTTGGTCTAGGAAATATGGACTGGCACTGTGCCCCACTGGAGTGTAACAAAAAAAAATGCTCTAGTAGGGCAGTGTGCAGTCAGTGTCTGGGAAATCGGCACATTGTTAGCCATGCATGATGAAATCATGCAGTGCAATACAACAGCCCTGCCTGCTGTGCTATGCTGCATCTTGAATGTGCTTGGATGTGTAGTTGTCACTAACATGCAATGAATCCCTGTACTTACCTTTGTCATGGGGCACTAACTGCCTGTGTTGCAGGTCTGGTTGCACTTGTACAGGAAGGGACACATCCTGCAGCATCAACATTCAGTAATGCTGTCTGACACTTCCAATGCCTGTTGCCAATTGCAACACACATTGGAAGATGCAAAAAACAGACCCTTAACAATGTTAGTCATATGTTGCACAACTACAATGCCACCCCTGAGGCAGTGAAGCAACCTGATGCATTCACATATTGACATGTTTTGCAATGTGTCAGATCCTTATGCCAACCCGTGTGTGTTGTAACAGTGTTGCAAGGGGGAGAACTGTCTACATTCATTATACTGTCACCTCTTATCATGTGTGCTGCATCCTGAACCACACATAGTAAGATGCAACCATCTCTTGTGAATGGGATTGTACAGGAAGCTGTCCCTTCATGCACAACAACACACAGCCTTGCAACACAGGAACTTGTTCCTGGTAACCATGTACCCTTACACCATGACAGAGTTGTGTCGGCATTGGTTTACATCAGAATTTAGTGGCAAAACCCAATGGACAAGGACGTGACTTAGCATTTTGTCTCCTTAATGGTTCAGTGTTACCATTGTCATGGTGGCTTTTTTGCACCAACACAATACTTACAACCCTCCCTTTGCCTTAACTTTATAAAGGAGGCCCTATGGCCAAAAGACATGTACTTGCAATTGTCAAACAAGAGTCAACCACAAGACAGTGTACTCCCAAACACCACTCTATGAGACAGCTCTCAAAAATGCCACTTCTCACCAAGATGGACCAAAAGAATGTGACTGTTAAAGAAAGTGAAAGTAATTTTGCAGTTACTGGTGTGCATGGTAGATCCAATACCTCACTTCCTGTGATGATGCATTACATTTTTGATGATATATATTTTTTTTTATGTTTCGCTCCTGTGTGTGTTTTTTATGTCACATGGAAATAAAACATTAGACAGTTCCGACTCATCACATGGTATGCATCATTTTTGGTATACCCAATGCCATAAAAAACAAGCATAGCAGCAATGCATTGAATTTTTTGACGCAAGGCATGTTAAAAAATACTAAAATATATTTTGTCCTATGGAAGATGATTTTTTACATGTGATCAGTCATGTGTCGGGTTGCGTTACCAGTGGAAATTTCAGATCAACATCCTGCTCTCCTTCCATGTGTTTAAGGTATGTCCTGTAAGTGTACATGTGTGATGCTACATGCCTTACAAGCACCAGACAATACATAGGCTATACTTCCCAAGAGTCATGTCAATGGCAACTTCATTGGGTGGCCTTATGTGCCAACAATTGGGCACATTTAGAAGGCCCTTGACCACCTTTGTGCCTCTGTAGTGTCATACAATTTTACACTACAGTGGCACTAAACAGGCCTTCACCATGCACCGTATATGTACAAAGTGTCACAATGCTGGCATTGTGCCACTTTGTGAATCCATTGCGACACATCATACCCACGCAAGGTATGATGTGTGCAAGATAGACATACTCCGCAGGGAGGCCCAATAGCTATTGCACTGGGGAAGATGTAATTGCACCACTCTTGCATCATTTTGTAATGGCTGCCAATGGCAGGCTTTTGACTGATGTTAGTGCTATGTCCTATGGGTCTTTCTGAACTTGAATTGCCTAGTGCAACATTTTTCAGTGCCAGTCCAACAAAGCGCCACACCTAAACCCATTTTTTTTGGCACAGTTGTGCTAACAAGTGCCATGGAGTACTGTATTGTGAATACAGTGCTACGATGGTGTTGTTAGGGGATTGCAGGGCAATTCATTGAAACTTGTGCATCATAGTCAATGCATCAGTTTGTTGTGAATATGTCCCTACGTATAGCTACCTTAGACCATTGATCAGGTGACACACAGGGTTGCCATGAACTAGCCAATGAATGTGGTCCATACACCCACATGTAGTACTGCGCACGTCATACAATATGTGCTTTGTCTCAATGTACAGACAGCAGGCTGTCACACAAGGATCGGTGTTTTTTAAATTGTATGGTGATAGCAAGTGTGGTCATCTGATTGACGACCCACTTGCTTGACAGGAGCTTTACTATTTCACACCTTCCTGTCTTCCCATGTGTGCAATATGTTTTCTGTAAGAATACATATGTGGGGTACATGCAGTCTTAGGACCTGACTACACAGATGGGACATTTCCACAGTTTGTGTGGCCACCAATGTTCCCTTTAAGGTGCATGCGCGTGCGCGCGCATGATGTCTTTTCCCACAGCGCACACACGTCTACAAAGCACGCACTTTTCACTGCCTCCATCATGCGAGAGCATGAATCAGTTCACTAGTGCTGCATTTAAAAACACGCAGCGCGAAAATATGCTTTGTTTGCAGCAGCACAGGGTAAGCAGCATCCAGAGGAAAAATCGCAGTGAACAAGGTTTGTGCTTTTTCAGGAGTTACAGCAGGTCACGGAGTGTAATTAGCTTTGTCTGGCTGGAAGGCACCGGGCTGCATTCAGGGCAATAAATTATGCTTATCAACAGGCTGGCTGGCTTATACAGCTGGGGTGATATCTTGCTAAATAAAATGTTTATTTTGTCACTGAGGGCATTGTGTTCTCTCCAGTGTGAAATTTGCAAATAAAAAACTTGCTGGTGCCCAAAGCCCTCTTCTCAAACACGCGACTGCTGCAATTGAAAGTGCAAACAGAGAATACGTAGGCAGCATAATACTGAAGCCATCTCCTCTTTAATCCATTTAAAGCCAGTCCCTGGCCCTACATCTCACTCTTGCAGCTTTCTGTTTTCTCCCATTGTGACGCTTTTTTGTTTTTCTCTTCCTCCATCTTTCCCATATGTGTCTTTTACTCGCTGTAAATGCCTGAGTAGGAAAAATAAGCATCAGCCCTCAGAAATAAGTGCTGGTGCTCCGGAAACAACAACTAAAGCGTTTTTCTTTAAATCAGTGCCATCTTTTTTATGGGAATGCATTTGAAAGTGCAAACATCAGGATAGTGGCCAGCTGTCCCTGAGAATCTTGAATTGCGACATGTCTTCTTAGTATTCATTAGGCAGCACTTATGCTGTGCAAACTGTGTTTTTGCAATTTAACCTCATAGTATGTGGGTTAGTTTACAAAATCAGATACTGGTGGCAAAAACTTGATGTATAATTTGTGACCAATTTTGGCAACTAATACAATATTACATCGGGCCTTTAACCTTTTAATCCTTTAAGTGAACAATGGCACAGTCATTTTACTTTGCGACAGATTATTTCTCATTGTTATGTATCTTATTTTAGTTTTGAGTCCACAATAGCACACAAAAAAACATAGGCGCTCATTTCTTCCTACAGCCGCGGCGACGGCCGCCAAAAGACTGTCGCCGTGTCTACCAGCCGTCTTCCATATTAGGACCACAGCCGGATTCCCGCCACAAGAAGGGCGGAAAGCCGGCTGTGGCCATACTGGTGGATGGCAGTAAGGTGGCGTTGCTACCACCACCAGCGCCATGCCAGTAGAACGCCGGCAGATGTATTATGATACAGGGGAGGGGGTTGGGGGCGTGTGCATGAATGTGTGAGTGTGTGCGTGAATGCGGGTGTGTGTTCAGTGTTGATTGCGTGTGTGAATGTATGGAAATGTGAGTGCATGTATGTATAGAAATCGGAATGCTTGTCTGGGTGTCTGCGTGTCTGCGTGTATGTTTTGAAGTGTGTGCGGATGTGTGTGTGGTTGGATGTATGCGTGAATGAGTGTGTGTCTGCTTGTGTGTGAGTGTGCATGGGGGCGTAGTTGTAGGAGTGGCGGGGTGCGGGGAGGTATTTGGAGAAGTAGGGGGTGGGGAGGTGTTTGGAGAGGTAGGGTGGGTGGGGGCATCCTATCAGTGACAGGGAAGGAATTCCCTGTCACTGGTAGGGCCTACCTCCATGGTTTTCGTGGCATTATGAACGCCACGAAAACCATGGCGTAGGCGGGGTTATAATCCCTCAGGTGGCACAATGGCAGCTGCTGGGCTGGGGATGGTTATCTCCAGCCCAGCGGTTGCCACCGCCATGGCAGTCTGATGGCATGGCAATTGTTTTCTTTCTTAAAGACTCTGGCGCCCTCAAGGCTTGGACCGTACGATTTAAAGACTATAAATAAAGGCAATAAACATAAGGGGCTTACAGCATGGGATGTAAAGATGCTTTTGGCTATTAGATTTTTAGATATTTTCTTAGAGAAGTTTGAACTTCTATAACTACAGTGCTTTCTGAACTGGGTTATTGGTTTTTATATACTGTCCTTCTAATTGACTGATTTGGAACCGCACTATGGATAATCAGAATGCCTAACCTTAATAACATGCTGCAAAACTGGAGAACACAAGAAGGATAAGTGCCAAATGCGGTACTCTGTACTGTAGGTCATGGATTAGGTAGCTGGTTATTCTGAGGAATACCCAGGGTTATGGATGGGCTAAAGTCACTGTCTGCATTAATGATCCTGGGACTAAGCAATCTACCCCTTAATTTTGTCTGTTTGTTGAGCCCCCGCCGTGACTTCAGTTTGTAGGATGCACTATATTTAGGGCCACTAAAATTATGCAATTGTGTGGCCGCAGCATGTTTGTATAGTTGTAGATTTGCCACATAACCAGAAATCTGCAACCAAAATACATTGTTTACAGCTCAAACGGTTCAAATATTACTAAAACGCACCGCCATATGAAGATGCACAGTGGAAAGCCGTTTTTGTCACCTTTCTGTTGCTTATAATGCTATCACAAAATGTGCTGCATTATGCTGCATAATTTGCCTTTTCTTGCTGCATAATTTTCTCATCTCTGGTATATAATTAGTCCCTCCCATACCACATAATTTGTGTGAACGGTCAATTTCTTGGCGCACGTATCCTTGGCTGCAGCGCACAGGGAACTTACACTGCTGCACACCGTGGAAAAAAATTTGAGGGAACGTTGTTAGCTACACAGCTTAGGATAAATGACCCATGTGTTTGACATGTTCACTTACAAGATACCCTTGCTAAGTTATTTCCTGGGATGCATTTGAATTTCCCTAGATTGTGGCCAGCTAACTCACCCCTATACCAGTGCATTTGTGTAACAGTCTAATGTGTGTCCAAAGGAGCAGACATCAGCCTGTCATGCAACATCGATAACGTACTGATCCCCATGCAGGCACGTTTTGGGATGTTTAGGATAGACATGTGCCATGGATGTGTTTGTTATGCCTTGCATGTGTTTGGTTTGTGTTCTTCATGTGTGATTTCTTCTGCCTACTACAGTGGTATGTCTGGGATATCAGTGCAACAATCTACATGATCCAATCATGGGTCATAGTGAACTTGCAGTAAGATATATTCATTCATGTCAGTGACTGTGATCTTACTCTCTGTAGGTACATCACTGCGGTTTGTAAGAGTTAGGAAGTCTTTTTACCAATACAAAATTGTCTATGATGATATTTAGCATTAGTCAATGCGCACAATTTTGGGCCACCTAGGGGAGACATTGGGTTCCATATTCTGAAAATGTTTTCTCAAGGTAAACATTGACAGTACAATTCCTCACCATGGAGTTTTGCACAGAATTCTCTTCTACTTACATGGTGCTCCTGAGTATGTTCCTACTAGTTTTCCCACTGTTTTGGCCTAGTCTCACTTTCCTAAATGTGTATGATTTGCTGTTGCATTTGCATGTGATTGATACTCCAAGACACTTGTGTGATAAAGTGATGTATTTACGAATATGTATGTGATTTACAAGTTAATTGAAAGTGAAATTTTCAGTGCAAAAGAGTAAAAATGGTCAACAATGTGTGCACGCCTGCGTGCCCCAGCAGTGGTATATTGTCCTTCGCCATTCTGAGGTGGGGGCATCATTGTCCTCATTCTCCTCCTTTGGGTCCTCCACCAGTTCCTCCTTGTGGACATTAGTTCGCACACATATGTTGTGCAAGATTTCACAGACAACAAGCATCTTACACTCCAGTGGAGGTAGGTGCAGCCGTCTTCCCCCTGAAACATCTCTGCATCAGAATCTTGATTTGAGGATGCCAAATGTACGCTCCACTACGTTCCTGGTGCAGACTAGCTCCACATTGTAGGCCTAATTGCCAACACTCCGTGGATTTACATAGGGTGTCATCACCCAAGGCTGGATGCCATAACCTTAGTCAGCTGCATGGAAGAGGGGAGGCAGTGCCAGACTTGTCCTTGTGTTTTGTACCAATTGGCCTTGCATAGTATGTGTAGTACAGATATGCTTGCATCTGGCATTGTGTGGTTTCCTGTTTGCATGTATGACTGTAGTTGTGTGTGATGGTGCACCTCCCAGTCAAGGATACAGGCTTAGGGGCATGGTGATAGTGTGATTTGTGGGGCATGACAGTTCACCCATGTGGGATGTGTGTGATGTTGTAGATGCTTGTATGTGTCCAATAACATGGGACCTGCCAATGAGCCATGTTGTGTGTGTTTTCTTCTAGTTTGTGCTATGTATGCCATGAGACAGGTACTGTGCCCTGTGTTTTGTATGCCCCCCTCCACCTTCTAGGGACATTGGTACACCTCCTTTGCAGACAGAGCTCTTATCCATATTTACTGACAGACATGCATGTGTATGTGTAGACATCATGCAAAGTGTGGCATAGTAGCTTAAGATCTATTGCAATGTCTGTGGCTGATTTACAAGGCCCTGTGGCACAGGACAGGGCAGGAAATGTGTTGCTGCGCCACCCTGCACCACTGTGAAAGGCCAACAATGTGCTGTATCCATCAGATACAGTGCATTTCTGTTCTCAGCCCCTGCACTAGCACAGAGTCAGGTGCCAGGCTGCAACATGGACACCATCGCACCATGGTGCACAGATGTCTGTGTTGTGGCTGTGATTGATTATGTGTAGGAAGATGTCCCTTCCTGCACATGACCAATCAATGATGGATATGTAGTCTTCCTATGTGTGCTGCAGAATGCATCGAACATAGGAAGATGGAAATTACTTTTGTGAAATCAGGTATTTCTCCTGGTTGCACCTTGGCAATGCCACCTATAGGGTGATATTAATGTTTTATATGCTGCAGTGCGTTACCATGTTTCCGTAAATGTGGGACTGTACCAAAATGCAATGGGTGTTGTGGATGGAACACCCATAGCAACACCCATTGCACACACCTTCCACACCAAGGGCCATGTTGTTAGGAAATGGTGCACTGATCCCAATGAGCTCTTCTTGCGTCCCCGTTGCCCTTCCTAACAACACCATGATTGTGCGGTATTCACTATCTGGCATAACACGTCTGTCATCACCACAAGAGTCAGAATGTTTGATTATGTTATGGCCTTTGCTGGACTAGTGTAAAAAAAAAATTGAAGCTAGTTCAGCAAAGGTCTGGGAGACCCATAGATTATGATAGGAGATCACTTTTTTGCCTGCCCTGAGCAGACATTTAAACAGAGGGAAAGAAATGCACAGTGAGATCTTGTGAATTTCATTGCACCATTTTTTCTGACATCCCTGTGTGGGAATGCCACCCTTGCATACACTATGCCTGATGCAGCCATGATATGGCACAAGAGCTTGCGAAGTGCCACAATGCATGCATATCACTACTTTGTTACATGACACAGGTGAATGGTCACCTTAATGCCACCTTAGCATCATAGACATGACACTAAGGCCCTGATTTATACTTTTTGATGCAAACCTGCATTAGCGCAGGTTTGCATCAAAAAGTTTTCTGCCAGCTAGCGCCATTCCAGGACTCCAGCCAGGCGTCATATTTGAGGACTGATGCTAGCCGGCGTTAAGGCCCGAGTAGCGTCAAAATAAATGATGCTAACTGGGTGGGGGAGGCGTAGGGGAAACAGGAGGTTGTGCGTCAAAGTATGGCGCCAGTCAGGTTAGAGTCAGAAAAATGACTCTAACCTGACTGGTGTCATTTTTTGACGCACAACCCTCATGGACATGACTCCTGTCTAAGTAAAGACAGGAGTCATGCCCCCCAGCCCAATGGCCATGGAGAGGGGACCAAGTTAGTCCCACCTATGGCACTTTAAAAAATAAAAACAAAAAACTGGACTTACCTGGGATGGGTCCCCTATCCTTATGTGTCCTCCAGGGGTGGGTAGGGGTGTGTGGGAGTGTCCCTGGGTGCAGGGAAGGGCACCTGTGGGCTGCTTCCATGGTCTCCGGCCATGGAAATGAGCCCCCAGGTCCCCTATTGCCTGCCCGGACCCAGGCATCAAATAATGGCGCTAAGCAGGCTTAGCACTATTATTTATGGCCCTCCTCCTCCGGTGCATGATTTTTTGCATGGGAGGATAAATAAGGCGCAAATACCTTAGAGTAATTTTTGGCCCTGGAATGCCCACCTTGCTTCTCATTGACACAAGGTAGTTTTTCGCAGGCAAAAAATGACGTTAACTCCAATGTTTTGACGCTATATGGGTCTAGCATCAAAATATAAATATGGAGTTAAGTTTGCACCGGATTAGCGCAAAATAAAATTATGCAAATCTGGCGCACAAAGAGTATAAATATTCCCCCAAGGCGGTGCAAAGGCAGCACAAAGGACATGTAAATATGCCCCTAAATAATGTGTGTTAAGGTGCGGCATTTAAAAGACAGTGTTAAGATAAAAAAAAGTCACTTGAAACTAACTAGTAAATGCGGAGTGGGCTTTGCTCCACCAGAGCATCACTAAATGTGATGCTCTAGTGGTGCAAGGGTCTTTTACATGGGCCTTAAGTGTGGGTGATGTGCATTGGATGTGTGGAGTGATGCATGTTGCATATGTGTTGATGAGCAGTCATCTATGAGTGATTATCAATGTGTGTAGAGTATGGTGTGTTCTTTGTTTGGCCCATGTGTCTTATTTGCTGTATGTGTTATGTAGTGTCTGCTGGTTTACCTAAAAGCAGACCATTTCCATATTGTCCATCCTGGAAACGTTGATTGATGATAGAGTGCCTGAAGATGAAGCCATTATGAATGCTTTCAGGATATTTCGCTAAGACTTTTGTAATTAGGCTCCGATGGTCCACAATGGCCTGTTTATTGAATGGGTATGCATCCTGTTGTGGTACAGGTGGCACCCAAAATGTGAGGAAACCCAGCAATGGCGTAGAACCCTTCTTTGATCTCCTGCTGCAGTTGTTGGGTGTTGGGTGGGTTTTGGGGAAGAGGAAGTAGCAGGGAGTTAGGTAGATGATGGCATCCAGTACAGTAGGCAGGAATGGCGAGAAGGAGGGCTGGGATATTCCACCTACTCCTGCTTCAGTTGTTTGGAAGGACCCAGAAGGAAGCATGTGCAGCTCATCCAGGAGCTTTGTGAGGGTTGGAAAGTTGGTTTGCCTTCCTGCTCTTACAGTAATAGTTATTTTTGGAGTAGCCGGATAATTGACTCCTACTTGAAATGGTAATATCTTATGATATTGTCTTCTCTGACCCTAATAATTGTTGTTCTTTGTCGATATGTGAAATCCCTCCTCCTGCGCTGCCTTTCTGGTTGCTGTGGTGGTGATGGTGAGTGATACGGTGGTGCTGGTACAGCTGGTCCTGCCTGGCGTCACCACTGGCATCGTCTGCAGGTTTCAAGTTGGAGTAGTAGTAGGGTAGGTCCATGGTGTCCTGTAGGAGGTTGCCAAAGTGTTTTGTGAGTGTTCTCCTCATATACCCGTGTCTGTGTGTCATTTTAACACCTGTCTAACTAGATCTTAAAATTTTGATGTAAATGCAAGCTAGCGTCATTTTTCCTTACCGCGTCTTTTTTTGTGAGGCTTGTAAACATGACACTAGAAAGCTAGCATCATTTTTTACGAGGGAACCCCTACCTTGCTTATCATTGTCAGTAAACGATGCAAGGTGAGACGGTGCTCTTAATAAAAGATGCAAGCCTTGTAAAAGTGGCATTAGACATGTCTAGTGCCACTTTGTAAATATGGCGCTGGGTTAGCGCCACAGTTGCGCCAAAACAAATGGCACAATGTCGACGCAAACTCCTTGTAAAAATACCCCATTGTGCTTCTCACTTAATACTCGTACCAATCCACATACCTCTGCCTTTCCACTGCCTGTTAAGCCACTCTCATTCGCCCTGTTTGTTCTATAATGTATTTTAATATTATATGTCAGTGTGATTGTTGGGAAATCTGAAGCTCACACAGAACCCCTCAGGATTATTGACCAAGCTATGCCCCTGAGCTTAAAAGGCTGTGTTTAAAAGGCTACTTAACTGGTTGGCACAGTCAGTGATGCAGCTGTAGGCCCACTAATAGCATTTTATATACAGGCCCTGGGTACATGTTGTATGACTTTACAAGGGACCTATAGGTGTATTAAATGCACTAAATAGGTGTAGGACAATTCTACCATGTTCAAAGAAGAAAGCCAAAGCACTGTAGCACTGGTTAGCGTGGGTTCTTCTTTGTTCCTCATGCCTGCTTGTTGTTTATATATATAGTTTCGAATTAAATCTCTGTGTTCACTGGTTTCCTGGGTGAGCGTGTATCATTGACAGTATAGAGGAAATGTACTGCCAGTGTGCTCTGCCGGCTCACTCTCCACCACCGCCACCCCCACCTCCGGTAGCAGGCCAGTTTTGGAGCATTGCTGCATTCGTTTACATATCTATAGTTTCCATTCAAAAAATTTTTTTTGACCTGGCTGTATCTACTATACACGCCACCTAATCTCCACATACATTTTCCATAAAAGGTGTGCTCGAGAATCTTGTTGTGCATGGGAAGTTTTGGGGTAATCAATCATGCTGAGAAAAAAGGGGGGGGTCAAAAAAGTTCATTTCCTATTTTAATTCCCATTGGGATTTTAGACACGACTACAGCCCGAACTGTTGGATGGAATTACACCAAAATTGGTAGAAAGGTAGCTCTCTGGCCAGAAAGAGTGTTTTTTATTTATTTGGGGTAAATCCGTTCAGAAGTTTTTGAGGTATTGAAAGAAAAACAAATTTGTATATCTGATGGCGCAAAGACTTTGTGAATACTCCAGATCTTGTGCAAAGATCTAATTGCTGCCAACACTTCAGCCACGAAGTGTTGGTAGCTTTTCTTGAGACTTGGCTTCAGCCAGGAATGAAAAAAAAAAAAAGGGGGCAGGGTAATGTTACCCTACCCCACCTTGCTTTGGTGCAGGGGTATCTCCTCAGGGCTGAAAAGCATTTAAAAAAAAAAAATCACAAATTTTGACGTGATTTAATAAATCTGCCACACTTGTATTAATGTTCCTCCTGGGAGGGCTAGGTGCAAGTGGCATTGTGTGGTTGTCTTATATACATCTTATTTTGGCCCCCTTTTTCTTAAAAACATATTTGTTTATTTGCTGTGCAGCTCTCCAAAAATTATATTTGTGGTGCATAGCAACCTGAGGCTCCTGGACGCGGGCTTTTGTATATTCCTCTACCTCATCTGTAGTGTCTTTTGAGTTCTTGGATGGAAAGGAGGAATTCCCACAAAGGACATTGATTTCAGAAAATCGATTGTCAACATTTAATAGAAACAACAGAGAAATGGGTGAGGTGGCTGAGCCCTGGGTGTATGTGTCCTGAAGGCAGTGATAGCAGTGTGAACAAGGGGAATCTCTGGGGCAGAGACCACCTCTCAGAATGACTGGTGGAGAGTCGACGCAGACTGCTTGAAGATCCCGTGGATGACCTCCACAGATCCCTGAGTATACCAAGACAAAAAAATAACTGTGCAAAACACATCAAGGGGGCAACACCTGACACAGGACTAACAGTTGGTGCCAGCTCACCCAAACACCCCCGATATGGCAGAGCACCACCAGGACACCCTGTCTGTACACAGATTGCACACTATGAAGAACACTAAGCCCACTTGTCTTATCTAGATGAAAGGCTGCTTTCGACAGGAGAGCTGCAGCCCAGGTTCTCCCTGCTCCTCTGTGGGAAATTTGCTAAAATTGGGGCTGAGTGGAGCCTCCCTGAGATCAAAGGCTCCAGGTCTGGAAAGCGTCACCTGAGCAGCCATGCTGGAGCTGCTAAATGGCCACCCTCAAAGCAGGGGACCTCTGAAAGTAACATCAGCTGTCCTGGAGCTTGGATCCAGGGGGGCTGCTCAGCTGGAGTGTCCCAGACATATTAGAGTGTACCCCACTTCTGAGGGCGTGTGTGTCTTCACATCACTTTCACACATGGACATGGGTGGAGTTCAAACAGGCCAGCCCAGATTTTATTCTAAGCATGCAGCAGACCGGGTGCTGAGGGAGAAGCACATAACAATGCAGGAGGAGTCATCTGCACAGCAATGTTTCAAAGTTTAACAGTAAAATGAAAGTGCAATTACAAGCCTCCTTGACTTTCCCTCACCATGTGTGATGTTTACAGAAGTATTCACTCACTCAACCCTAGCCTAGCCTACACAGCCCTGCAAGGCACAGAAGACACTCACCAAAAATGACCCCTTCGGAATTTGGACAGCTAATATGCTACTATTTTGTCTGGCAACCATTTGCTCACAGTGACACGTTAAGTTTTGTTTTCTTAATGTCATGCCCATGACAGTGTGTCTCTGTGTACCTAGGTGTGTGGACAGGGACGGCTCCTCCGCCAGGGTGGAAGAGCATCGCCCCCGCCAGCAGCAGCAGCTGCAAAACGCTTACATTAAAACAATAATAAAAGGAACATGGCCCTGGGGGAATGACGGGGACTGAGGAGGAGTTCAAAGCACTCCCCCTCAGTGCGCATGTATGTTTCCGTCTCGGGCCAGCCAAACACACATGCGCACTAGGCACTCTCCAACCCGGCAACGCAGGCACTGCATTGCCAGGCTGGAGACAGCAGGGAGAGACTTCCACTCTGCCTCGGAGTGCCCTGGCTGGGCACTCCGTCCAATCCTAATGCTGCTTTCATGCTATTCATGCCAGCAGCATGAAAGCAGTGTTAAAATTGGATGCAGGGCAAGCTAGGAGCCTGTGCCTGCAGTGGAGGAGAGGCGCAGAGCAGATTAGAGCGTAGCATAAGGTACTTTAAAAAAATTATTCGATTTTTTGTTGCCCCCCACCACTCGATTCAATGCTAAGACCCTTTTCCCTCCCGCAAGCCGCCACTGTGTGTGGAGTGTGGGCCGAGGGAGGAGTGAGGTGATTTGAGTGTTGCTTAGGCTTCAGACCCCCAACTCTTTTGTGACAGGAGATGCTGTAGCTTTAAAAGATTCTGGCCACTAGTTGAAACATGGGCGACTATAAAAGAGGCACAGATTCAAATAGTGGAACAAAGACAATTAACCCCTGCTATGCCACGCAGCGCACATCACAACCTCCACCCCAGTTTGCCTAAATTTTGTCAAAAGGGTGCCCCACTCAAGCTGGAAGACAGCCCTTCCTTACTTTGGATTGGAAGTTCTTCTGCAACACTACAGGGCATGTAAAAGCTTCAAGAAGAGGTGCATTAGAGTAGATGAAATTTATGCACCATCCCAACAGGAGGTAAAGTTACACCACATGGCAAGCGGCAGCCTTGCCAAGTGTCACGTATCTTCCATTAGAATAACCAATTCCGGTTATTTTCCCACATTGGCGCAATGCTTGAGATTGTCACACAAAAGAACAGCTTCCTGAACTGCGGTAAATCCTTCTAATTTCAGTTTCTCACTTTGCTAGGTACGCTCTGAGTAATGTTTTTCAAAGGCCATAAGGTGGAAAGTGTAGGATTCTCAATATATTACGAAATTTATATGGATCCCTTGCCTTCATCCCTTGAGGACTTTCAGACCATTAACCCCACCCTGATCACCATAGCAGGGGTCCTGGTAGACATGGCCAACATCATGAGGGAGGCAACAGCGCAGCAGCGGGCCAATACCACTAGCCAGTCCATTGACCAGCACTCCACTTCCACTGCAGCTAGTGGGCAGGAGGCCCCGCCAGAGGACCCACAGGCCACCAGCACCCCTCCCCCTGCAGAAGGTGAACCACCCCACAAAAGTTCCCTACGACCCAGTCAGAGGCCAGAGACACTTGCCAAGACCACCGCCAGGAAATGAGACTCTCCTGACTATCCCCCTTGTGTCCCACATAGTCACCTTGTCCACTTTGAACTGCCTTTGCTCCCCTTCCTATGGTCACTTGGACACTGGACCTGTTCTACAAACAGACTGGAACGATCCCTGGACTTTCCTCCATCGTTACCCCATTCCATTGCACTTTTCTCCCAACTTCATAGCACTACAATAAACACACTTGAACACAACTTGACTACTAGCGTTTTATGTTTTGAAAATGTGCATTCATGGAAACAGTCACATCTAGTGCAAATGATCTGAACACCATGAGAGCATAGAAATAAGGACCTGTAGTCAGCACATCAGTACACAGTTGTCATATCATCAACATCTGTAGAATGACAAGCCATAGGTGACAGTAAGTTGATATGCAATGGAAGTTAATGCTATCATGCTACAGCCACACAGAATATACCACTAGTCATAGGAATGGTCAGTTGCTCTGTGTCACCTGTGTGTCATTGAAAGTATTGACGGATAACTGGTGTTCTGTTGTCCTCATCCTCACCCTCAGCCTCTTCATCCTCACTGTCCCCAGGGCCTACTGCTGCCACAGGGGCATCTCCAGTCTCCTCCTTCTGCAGAAAGGGTACATGCTGTCTGAGGGTCAGGTTGTGCACCATGCAGCATGCCACTCCCATCCAGCAGACCTTCTCGGGTGAGTAGTACAGGGATCCACCTGTCAGATGGAGGCACCTGAACCTAGCCTTCGGCAGCCTGAAGATCCTCTCAATGGTCTGCCTGGTTCGCCCATGTGCCTCATTATAACGTTCCTCTGCCCCTGTCCTGGCATTCCTCACAGTGGTCAGCAACCACAATTGGTTTTGGTAGCCAGAGTCAACTGTAAGACCACATTTAGCCTCAAACAATGATTTGGGGATGACACACGAAGGCATACACTTACATACAGTGGGTGGAGACCAAGGCTCACCTATTAGCCATACCCTGTGCCTCTGTAGTTGGGACATCACATTTGGGATGCTGCTATTCCTCAGAACAAAGGCATCACACAGCGACCCAGGATACTTAGCATTGACGTGAGTGATGTACTGGTCCGCCAGGCACACCATTTGCACATTCATGGAGTGGAAACTCTTACGAATCCTGAATACCTGTTCATTCGGGTGGGGGGGACAATTGCAATATATGCGTCCCGTCAATCACCCCAATCATACTGGGGATATGTCCCATTGCATAGAATCCGGCCTTCACAGTGGCCAAATCTTCCACTTGGAGGAAAGATGTGTAGTTGCACTTGTGTTTGAGCAAGGCAGACAAGACTCTTGCCAGCACGACTGGGAACATTAGCTGTGACATTCTTGCTGCCAAGCCCACTGTCAGTTGGAAAGAACCAGTTGCCAAGAAATGGAGCATTGATAGCACTTGCACAAGATGGGGGATCCCAGTGGGATGACGGATGGCAGATATCAGGTCAGGCTCCAATTGGGCGCCCAGCTCTGTGATTGTGGCCCTGTCCAGTCTATATGTGAGTATGATGTCCCTGTCCTCTATTGTAGCCAAGTCTACAAGGAGTCTGTACATGGGGTATGTCTCCACCTCCTCTTTATCCACAGCCGTAGTTATCTAAGGGACACAAGAGTGAGTAGGCTGTCACAATGTGAACACTGGAACCACAACTTCAGTGCACATTGTGCATTTATGTTATGGGACAGTGGGAATGGCGAGGTATATGCTAATTCAGTCTGTGATGCAGTTAATGTCAATATGACCGTTGTCCCCCCCCCCCCATGAAATGGCGACCACCTGTCCTGTATGTCGGAACAGGTGGAAGTGAGGTCATTCCGCTGACGTTGGGCGTTGTGGCCGAAGGCGATCATGCACCGCCGTGCAATTGCTCATTGGATAATATAGTAGGGCTCTATGGAGTACAGTGGCCAATGAGGATCTGCTCCGGCCGTGACGGTGTACACCGCTGCAGACGTGACCACCATTTTCTATCTGATTCCTCACTTGTTTCCTGACCTTCAACTGGAGAAAACCTACACTGCGTGTGTTGCTGTGACCTGTGTCTGGAACCCACCATGGCCCGTGTGACCGGGGAAAGGGCCCCTGCCTTCACTTCGGAGGAGCTGGAGTGACTGGTGGATGGGGTCCTACCTCCCTAGGGACTGCTGTATGGGCCTTCAGACCAACAGGTGAGTACACATTGGGTACCATGCATGTGGGAAGGATGCATGAAGATGTGTGCGCAAGCATCGTGTCATCGGGGAGGGAATGTCTTGTGGTGATGTACATGGTGGGTGCCGGACGATGTGTGTGCCAATGGTGATGGAAACAGGATTGGTGGGCCATATATGTGACAGGCTGGACTGTTTGTTCAATGGTGTTCTCCACTCTGTATTGCCTCTGGTAGTCAGCGCCCATCAAAAGAAGGGATTATGGTGTGCCATTGCCAAGGATATGCGGATCCTGGGGGTCTATGGCAGACGGAGCACTCACTGTCGGAAACAGTGAGAGAACCTGAGACCCTGGGCACGGAAGACCGCGGAGGCCCAGCTGGGGATGGTCTCCCAATGAGGAAGGGGTGCCCGACGGAGCCTGACTACCCTGATAGCCTGCATACTGGCAGTGGCCTACCCAGAGCTGGATGGGCGCTTGAGAGAATCACAGCAGCCACAAGGGGGTGAGTACAGTGGGTATAATTCTAAAATTTGGCAGGTGGGGTGGGATCTGGGTGGTGGACATGGGTTAATGGGTGCCCCTAAGGCCAGGCCACACATTGCAGTGTGGTCAACTCTAGGGGAATGGGTGTATGGCAAATGCTGGTAACCTAGCTTGTTAGCATTCCATTTCAGGCAGGGCTTTGTGGGTACCAGGAGGGGTGCAGTTGGCGGTGTGTGGCCCTCATCTTGCCTTAGCATACAGCCAAATCACTGGCAGTGCAATGCATAGTGCTTAAGCCTGATCCCTGTGTGTGATGGTGCTGTGTATGCCAACTGTGGTGTTGGTGCACTAATTGACCCAGTGTCCCCTTTTTCTCTCTCCCCTCCTTTTTTCTTCTGGCATCCTGTCAATGTGTGCATTAGCGTCATCTGGTGTTGGTGTTCCAGGTGGAGCATAACATAGAAGATCATCGGAAAAACTTGCAGTTCGAGTTCCATGGCGGCGTTGTTCTTCCCTGTGTCTCCGATGGTAAGACTTTTCTCTTCTGTGATGCGTTTTCGCCAGGTTTTTGATGGCGTTGATACCGCCCCGGAAAATGTGGCGGATTGTAGGGTCTTAATATGATGGGCGGTACTTTGTCTTCCGCCTGGCTGTTGACGGCTACCCCCGTGGTGAGTGTTGTTAAATCCCTGGCGGTTGGTGTGGTACATTGGCTGTCTATGGGAGGTATCACCGCCATGGTCATAATTTGGCGGTAGTTACCGCCAGCCTTTTGGTGCTATTACTGCCACTTTATCACTCAACACCAATGTCATAATGAGTGCCTAAGTCTGTTCTATTTATTTTACCACAAATGTGATGATGCTAAAAGTGACTCTAAAAACTAAAAAAAAAAAAAAAAAAACAGCCTCACAATTTCACTTCTTTGTCCTGCATAGGCTGAGATGTTTACTAGCATGCACACAGACACATTACACACACACACACACACATATTGAATAATACAACATTTCAGAAACATCCGATACAAACACTGTCATGCCCCAAACGGCAATCTGGAATTTATAAAACACATGTCCAGGGACTGTTCCTGAAAAAGACTACTTAAAATATACAATGTGCATTTCACATGGTTTGACACCATTTCCGGGTAAGTAAATGTAAATCTCCACACTATTTCATAAATGTGGATAAAATACAATGCTTACTGTACATAAGCTATCCATGGACTGAATCCCTGTGTAAAAATGTGAGCAGCAATAAAGTCTAATGACAGTGTTGTGTGACCTGCACAACATGTGTTTTACTTCAGGGCAAGTTCCCTTGAGGTGGAAGCAGGCCATTGTTGTGAAGTTACTAGAAAAACCTTCCCTAGACCCCGTTAAACCAGAAAAATGTTAGGCCTATTTTTCTGCTTCAGTTTTTTTGTCAAAGTGGCTGAAAAACAAGTGAATGATCAGCTGATCAACTTTCTTGAAGCAGAACACCGGTTACATGTGACCCAATCGGGCTTTCGCCTGCTGTTTGGCATGTAGTCGGCACTGCTGCTAGCATCTGAGTCCCTGAGACAAATAGCGGACGGGGCAAAACCACTGCACCAATCTTGCTGGATCTAAGTGCAGCTTTTGATACTGTATACCACAGCCTTCTGTTGGAGCGGCTGTTGATTAACAAAGTTGGGGAGATGGACCTACGTTGGATACCCTCGTTTCTTCAGAAGTGCACCTTTCAGGTGGTTTAACAACCGTTTTTCTTGGAGGCTGTGTCTCTGCAGCAGAGGGTACCGCATGGCTCTGCTTTGAGCCCCACCTTTTTTAATCTTTATATGTACCCACTTGCAGATGTCATTGAGCGCCACACCTTTAACATCATATCATACACTGATGACATACAGCTTATTATCACCCTATCCCAGGATGAAGGAGCCTCTGCAGCTTGGCCGATCTTTTGTCTGGGTGACCTCGCAGAGTAGATGACTCAGTGTTGCCTCAAGTTATATACTGGAAAAACTGAGGTCCGAACTGTTGGGAAACAACCATTGATTGGGCCCTCTGTGTGGTGGCCAGATGTATTAGGGCCTAGACCGATGCCTAAGCCGAAAGTGAAGCATCTCAGCATATGCTTTGATGCCAATCTACCCTTTGATAGCCATGCTGGCCGGAAAGCGCTTTGGAATTCTGAAAATTCTGAATGAAATCTTAGACCTTCTCCTGGAGGAGACCAGGAAAGTAGTAGTCCAGCCACTAGCCATCTCCAGTCTGGACTAATGTAATGTGCTATATCTTGGTGTCTCACAAGGTAGACTGGCGAAACTTCAGAGTCCAGAATGTAGCTGCACGACTGCTGCTTAACATCTTGAGCACTTGCCCATTGTGTCCGCTCCTGCCAATTTACACTGGCTCCCTGTGAGGAAGAGAGTTTGTTTCAAGGTTTTGTGTTTCTGTCACAAACTTCTGAATGGGAAGTCACCTCGATACTTACACTCCTTGGCAAAATTGTATGTACCGAGCAAAAGTCTAAGATCTGCTGGGCTCTTGCTCATTGTTACTCCCAGGGTAAAAAAAGCTTGCCTGTGCAGATGATCTTTTAGTTTTCGGGCCCCTACTGTGTGGAATTCTTTGCCTCTTGATCTGAGACGGGAAGGCTCTGAATTAGCTTTCCAAAAGAAATTTAAGTAGTGGATTTTTAGGCATCCTTAGGGGCTAGCAAGCTGCTTTTTGGGGGTGTTAGGGACACTGTACGCTTAGCATGGGGACACTCCAGTCAGAATAATCAGGCACTTAATAAATCATTTCTTATTATTTATTATTAATAATAACACATTTTATCTGAGCGGCCAGTTAGTAGGTGAAATTGTGTGTAAACACAACAAACCCGGTAGGTACACATGAGGTAGAAGAGCAATGCCTCAAGCTGCCTTTAAAATGTGTACCTGCTTGTGACAAACACCTCGAAAACATGGAAGAACATAGCTGTCATGTCATCCTCTTTCTCCTCTGTATTTTCACAGGGAGGTGAGACCCCACCATAACCGCCACCTATGTTTATGGGGGAGGGATAATGGGAGCGCAGCAAACGTGAGTCCATGGAATCACTATCCTTGTCACTACAGCCTCTTGGATGCAAGGATGATGTTGCTTTACAACACAATGCAACATCACAAACCAAAATAAAATGATGGCCGGAGTGTTGAAACTTTTCAAACACTCACCCCCAGTCACAGATCTGGGTTTAATCCATTGTTATTTTGCTCGCCACATGACCCCAGTCTGGAGCCAGCCATATGCAAATCAGTCTTGACCCTGTTCCCCATGGCAACAGTCCAGCCCGAACTGCCAGGCCAGGTCCTCCCTGGACAGGAAACAAGCACCCTGAGACCATTTTCAGGGTATTCCCCTTCATCAGCCAGACTAGCTTGTATCCAGTGGCGCAGGGAGCAAGGGACCCACGTCTGGGCATACCCTAGCCACTAAGGGTGCACAAGGCAACATCACAAAACAAAATAAAATGATGGACGGAGTGTTGAAACTTCTCAAACACTCACCCCCAGTCACAGATCTGGGTTTAATCCATCATTATTCAATCCAAACTGAGGTGGTATGGTGAGAAAAAGAACAATGGCTTAAACCCAGCTCTGTGACTGGGGGTGAGTGTTTGAGAAGTTTCAACACTCCGTTCATGATCCTTTTGTGTTGCCAACGTTGCTTTACAATAGTCACACAGCTCAGAAGCCCAGAGGAACTGAAAGTTAGTGGGGATCTTTGTAGCATCCTGCGTGTCATAGTTACCCTGCTGCTGACAGCAGATGCCCCTGTGCACAATTCTACACATATTAAGTCGGCGCAGAAGTAACTCCAGGATACACAGGCAACAGAAAAATGCCACCGGTGAAGCAACCACATATATGAGGTTGGAGTGCACATTGCGTTTTGAACTGCACTACGGGATGACTTTTTAAGGGTCAATTATTTGTCTTTTTGTTTTTTGATGGGTAACCAGGTTTTAACAATTACTGGTAAAATGGATGTGTTTTCCAAAACCTGAACTGAATTATCATAATTATACACAATTTGTACTTTACAGCTAAATGGCTGACCCTGCGCGTGCTTCCAAGAACGAATGCCTAAATACATAATAATTAATGATGAAATGCTAGTGTACAATGGAGTATGCTTTAGGAAACAAATGTCCTTCTGAGTGTTTTCTGCTAGGTTTTGAAACAGAGACAAGCAAAAGCGGACCGATGCGTTGCAGCAGAGGAGCTGGACAAGCACAATCAGAGGGGCTTCCTTGCAAAAATACAGCGCTCTAAAGCATGGTTAATTAAATCATCCATCAAAAGCTTCAAAGGTGGTGCTCATAATCCAATCTGGCTAGGGAGCATCCTACAGGAGAACAAGCATTCGGTCTTCCATTTCTGAAAGTTAGAGGTATTGGCGTTTGTTTTTTTGTATGCAGTGTAATGCTGATATTTGCATAGCACTAATTCCAGTCGCATGACCTGGGGGCACTGGAGAACCGGATAATGGGAAATAGGTTATGAGGGAGGGGAGACAGGAGTAATATGCTGGCTCTGAAAAAAAAATATTAACAACATTCTGGGAAAAGCAAACAATCCTAGAGAATGCAAGATTAAGTAAAGCATGTGAAAAGTAAGCAGGAGCAACATGTTTATTTTATCATTTTTATACATGTAATATGCTGGCTACAAAAAGCCTGTAACATTTACTGCTGTAATGTGCACGAACAGCGAAAGGGTGTAGTGCCACAGGCTGTCCTTAGGTGTCCTTTGGAACGTCTTTTGGCCGCATAAGGTACAGCACCCTGCAATCTTCAATTATACACATCCTCAGTGACCTTCGGGCGCTGTGCTGAAAAATGAAGTGGGGCGCCTGTTTTGCAAAACGTTTTATGCTGTGCATTCAGGTTATGAGGGAGGGGAGCCAAGCGTATTATGCTAATTGAAAAAAAAAAAAAAGTAGGAGGGGGTGCTATATGAAACTTCACGTAGTGATGTTAAGCGCTCTTTCGTTTCAGTTTGCGCTTTATGAAACTTCACGTCCTCATGTAAAAAAAAAGTAACAACATCTTGAAAAAGCAAACACTGATAGAGAATGCAAGATTAAGTAAAGCATGTGAAATGTAATCAGGAAGAACATGGTTACGTTAACACTTTTACACTTATAATATGTTGCCTGAAAAAAACCTGCAACATTTACTGTTCTACTGTGCACGAAGCAGGGAAAGAGTAGAGTACCACAGGTGGTCCCTAGGTGTCCGTTGGGACCTCTGTTGGCCACATAAGGTACTGCACCCTGCAATCTTCAATTCAACACATCCCCAATGACTTCTGGGCACCGTGCAAAAAAATTAAGCGCGTCAACCGTTTTGATAAAAGATTTACACTGTGCATTCAGGTTATGAGGGAGGGGAGACAAGAGTAAAATGTTGTTTGAAAATAAAAATAGGTATGAGGTTGCGCTATATGTAACTTCAGGTAGTGATCGAGTTCACGATATATGCATAGTCTTCTGATCAAGTTTGCGCTATATGAAACATTACGTCCTCATGTAAAGCACTCAGAAACCAAAAAGAAACAGCAGTATGCCCACAACAAGGAAGAGGAAGAAACAACATATGGCCATGCAGCATAAAGCGGGGAGGCAAAAGGTAAAAATAGTGCACCACACTGAGCTATATGGCCGATCGCGCAATCATCCATGTAACAGGGTCGGTCTGCAAGGCGGTAACAAAGCAGCCTCAAGGCAGGACAAATGTGAAGCATTTTCCTAGGACATCAAGGGAATTTTAAAAAGCAGGCCAAGGAACGATTGAAACTGGTGGGTGTAAGATGGGCAGGGTTAAAGCCCACAGATCTAGATTACAACATGTTGAGACAACGCTTGCGTGGTGCCTAGGCTCGACCTAAAAAAGACTTTCTCAGCATCTGGAACCTAGCAATATAACAAGGATGGCAAATGATTAACAGCTACTGACCCGCCTCCGAGGCAGTCACGTCTCGCCAGGGTTGAAGGCGGCGAGGCGGTGTGCCGGGACAGGGGGTTGCCATCAGGGAAGGATTGGGGAATATTAATAAAATAAAAATAAATAAATAAATAAAAAACTTACGCCTACTCCGCCACTCCTTCTTCCTCACAGGAGGCACAGGCTCCCAGACTGCCCTGCGCCAATCCTGACACTGCTCAGAACAGCGTTAGGATTGGCTGGGAGTGTCCAGCCAGGGCACACCCAGGCAGACTGAAGCCTGTGCCTACTCTCTCCAGCCCGGCACACAATGCCGAGCTGGAGAGCGCATACTGCAAATGTATGTTTGGCCGGCCGGAGACAGCCAGCCGAACATACATGCACAATGAGGGGGAGTGCTGAGCAGTCCCCCTCAGTGCTGTCATCCTCAATGCCCCGTCCCTTTCACAACAAAACAATAATAAACGTTCAATTCAATAGTTTATTCGGCCTATGTTTAGGCCATTTAAAAATTAGAAATAGTCATACATGCAAAAAGATAGAAATCGTAAACCATCACATATAAAAGAAGGATCAACAGTTATCACACTGTTTAGCGAAACGGGCCAGAGGTTATATGAGAGTTCCATAGTTTGTACCTCCCAGAAAAAAAGAAGAAAAAAAATGCCATTTACCAGAACGGTTAAAGAAGAAACAAATGATATGCCAAAACCTTTCACAGTGTGCTTAAGGAAAACTGTTCTAGAGCAAATTATACTTTAAAAAATGGTTCATAGTGCTTCATAAAAAAAATCATAAATAATTAAAACAAGACATTTAAAATGGTACCTAAATCTTACCATATGCAAAGTGCTATGTGCTAAGATAATACAAATCAATTTAGAATAAAAGGTTGCATACCCAATCTTTTCTGATAAAACATATACAACTATTCTAAAACAGATTTATACATAAAATAGATCATAAAATTAGAAGCCAAACTGTGGAAAAGGGTACCCTAGGTTGGCCTGTTCACTTAAATAAATTGGTCAAATTATTTGTGTTGTGCAGTTTACAAAATAATATATGCTAGGGAACTATAAATCACTTTAGTTGGGGTAGCCCACTGGAAAACATGCAGGGAGATACAATCTAATATCCTCAATAGATCAGCACTAATAGTTATATTTAAAATCCCAATCTATTGTAACAGACCACATCCACTAACTTCTGGACCGTTTTTCAACCAGTGGATTGAGATCTGAAATAATCCTACTATGGATTGTCCATGCTGCTGACAAATATTTAGAAACAGAGCTCACTATCAGCATGGAAGTGTCATATTTACATAGTCTGTAGACACTGGTTCGGTTTTGTGCTGGCAATGTTTTGCACAGAGGAATAATCCACTTTCCTCAAGGGCATTTGTACAAGGGACAGAAAAATAGGACATGCTCTGGAGTTTCCTTGCATAGATGGCAATTTATACATTTGTCAGACATAGGACTATTGGACGGCCAATGAGCCGTGAAGCTGTTGACCGCCAATGTTCCGTATCTGAACTGAAGTAGTAAAGAACGGGCACGGGCTGGTATAGGGAGATCCAGGAAGCTTTCAGGCAAAGGTTTGTGCTTGACCAGCAGGAACTCTGCTGTCAGCCGACCTGACCCATTTGAGCCGAGAGATTCCTCATAGATTTTCCCCCAATATCGGTCTTTAAGCAGCAGTCTAGCGTTAGCAGGGATCATCTCGGGATTCTCCCAATAATGGGATAAACCCAATTTGACCCAAGCTGCTTTCATCTCCCTTAACCAGTGAACTTTTTCCCATCCATAGCAAGGTGATAATAGATCTTTAACTGCTGTCCTAAAGGGTTCGAGTTCTTCCATTTTCCATAGTCGAACCCAGTATAGAAGTGGCCTTAAGTAAGCTGTATCTTTAATGCTGTTTAAACCCAAATCTAGTCTAAGGGGGAGCATCGGCGTGCCCTTCCCTAGTCTAGATATGTGTCTGAGGAAATTATTTTCTTTGGTTTGAAGGGTGTCCAGTTGTCTATTTGAACCCCAGAGTTCCACTCCATATAGGGCAGCGGCACGGATTTGGACTTTATAAATTTCAGAAAAAAGAGTCAAAGGGGGGCTTGCTGCAGTGCTAGCCTTCCGTTCTATCACTCCACATCTTTGGCTGATGGTAAGTGCACCTTTCCTTATAGCTGCATCCCAGCTGCCCTTATCAGATAATCTAATGCCCAGGTAATCGTATTCCATAACCCTCTCCAAGTGAACTGAATCCATCTTTATATTAGCTCTAAGCTTCTTGTTCGGGGAGCTATATATCATGAGTTTGGTTTTCTTAACATTAATATCCAACCCGTAATCTCTGCAAAATGCACAGAACTGGTTGACCAGATTTTGGATTAAACATGGCACTTTTATCCCAGCCAACTTTGGGGAGTCATTAGTGCAATTTGTTAAATACTTAATACAATTATTTATGTATAAAAGGAAAAGGGTAGGGGTCAGGACACAGCCCTGTCTGACTCCTCTCTCAATAGGCACTGGATCTGTTAAGTCACCATCCTTACCGCTCCTAATTTGTGCGTAGGTGTTCTCGTGTAATCGGGCGATAAGTTTCAAGAGACCATATGGGATGCCCATGTTGGCTAATGTCAGCCATAACTGGTTTCTGGGGACCAGATCAAATGCGGCTCTAAGATCAATAAAAACTACAAAGAGGTTGCCCCCTCCTACTTCCACAGTCTTCCATTTGATTGTTAGAAATCTTAACACTTGATCTATGGTACTGACTGCTGGCCTAAACCCTGCTTGCAGGTCGGAAATGACATTAGTTTCCAGAATCCATTCTTCTAGGTGGGACAAAATTTGCTTTGCAAAAAGTTTTTGGGAGTTATCAAGTGAGGAGATTGGACGGTAGTTGGCAGGGTCGGAGGGGCTGCCTTTGTTTATTATTGTTTATTACTGTTTTGTAGTAAAAAGGTTTGCAGCTGCTGCTGGCGGTGGGGAAGACGCTCCTCTGCCATAGCGGAGGAGCCGCCATTGCTGCCAGGAGAGGCGGTGTGAAGTTTAAGTGTTCTTAGCAGATGTTCCCCTCTTGTTCGACAATGAGCCGGCGCTGGGCATACGTTAATGACTTCATTGTGTGTGCTTATCAATATGTAAGTATAATAGAATTGTCTATGCGCGTACATAAATGAAGTTATACTTATGTAGCAAGTGTATTCTGAAAAGTATGCCTAACTTCCAAATAAGTATGTATATAAAATATGTGTTCCGACACACTGCCTTTGCATTTATTTACCTCAAGTAAAGATCTTTGAGTCAAGAATTCAGTGTTTCTGCTTCCAAAGTTTTGCACAGACCACCGCACCCGGGTCTTCTAATTTCATCTGGGGGTGTTCTTGTGAGTGGTTCCCCTTAAGGTGAGTGCTTAGAGTTAAACTATTCTCCTAATTGAAAATTAAAAGCTGATAATGATCTTTATGAATTTGCAGTTGCATAACGTGGCTTTTGAAAGCTGGGCTGGTGCATGTAATTTGTATATGTTCATAACTTAATGATATTGTCATTTGGTAACATGGCACATTTGAAAAGCAATTACATCGCAGCCAAATCGATGTTTGGGTGCGGCACTAAAACTTGATGTGAAAAGAAGGCACCTATCGGCAGACTAAACACACAGGCGGTCATTACAAACATGATAGTCTGGACTGCCATGCCGGCGGTGGCTACCGCCATATAATAAATGTGGGCAAACTGCCACTTTTGTAACTCCGCCACCAGCAGACTTCAGCCACCAGGCACCCTCACCTGCAGTGCTGCCCACTGGATAATGTGTCTGGTTCCACCAGCCTTTCCCTGGTAGTTTACCCTACCAGGGAAAGGCTGGGAGAATGGGTGACTCAGGGCCCCCTGGGGGCCCCTGGACTGCCCATACACAGTGAAATGCGCAATGGGTGCTGCTGCACCTGCCGCCCTGCTACATTGCTACCCTTCTACATTGCCGCTGGCTCCATTGGGAGCCAGCGTCAATGCTCAGGCCCTGCATTCAGCTGGGCCAGCTGGCAGAAACAGTTTCCGCCCACTGGCCCAGATGAATGTTCATTATGTGGCCGGCGGGGGCTTCTGCACAATGGTGGTCTTTCGTTGACTGCCAGTGCCGAACTCAGCGTGTTTTCCCGCCGAGTTCATAATGACCACCACAATTTTTATTTCTTAAAGCTATCTAATAGTCTCTTCTGAGAAAAATTCGAGGTTAAACTGTAAGCCTTTTAGAGAACCATCCCATCAAACATACTCAGGGTGCTTCGCTTCTTCCTTTCATTGGCAATCACATTCGAAGCGCTGCGCTGTCATACTGTTGTAGAAGGCACTAAACACATACTATTTCTATCACAACATAACCTATTCCCCTCCTCAGTGACTGGCCACCCCGAGGGTATATTACCTGTATATTACCATGGGTGAAAGGTACAATTGAAAGAAGCCCTCACTTACCAATGTCGCCAATGGAAGGGAAAGGTGAGTTCCCAACTCTTTAAGAGCATTCACCTACTCACAACACAGACGTTGCACATCTTTTACCAGATCAGAAAAGAGGTTGACATTTGGTAAAAGTTACTGGAATTCTGTAAGTTACACACAGGGTACACAGGTGCTAGACCTGTCAGCATTAGGGTGGTCTTCCCCCAAACTTATTGCCTGCTTGGCTCCATTTTGTCTGGATTTTTGGTCTGTTGGCCTTAGGACTCTGTGCACTTTACCACTGCTAACCAGTGAAATAAAGTGCATGTGCTCACTACCCTAAACATGGTTTGATTGACATATACATGATTGGCATATTTAATTTACATGTAAGTCCCTTGTAGAGTGGTATACCATATACCCAGGGCCTGTAAATTAAATGCTACCAGTGGGCCCGCAGCACATATTGTGCCACCCACTTACTTGGCACCTTAAAACTTGTCCAAGGCCTGACATTGCAGCTTGAAGGCAGTGTCTCACTGCCATGTCGACATGGCATTTAAACCCCTTGCCAAGCCTTAAACCCCCCTTTTATTGAATATAAATCACCCCTAAGGTAGGCCCTGAGTAGCCCATGGGGCATGGTGCTGTGTAGTTAAAAGATAGGACATGTACTTTTTAGTTTTACATGCCCTAGTGGTGAAAAACTCTTAAATTCATTTTCTCACTACTGAGAGGCCTACCCCTGCCATAGGGTAACATTGGGGATTCCTTACTAAAATTAATAAGTCGTAATTTCTAAACCAGAGTTGGTAGATATGTCATGGTTGGTACCTATGAACTTGTAATGATAAACCCTCTTTAATGGTGAAATCGGATTTATCATCACAAGTTTGAAAATGCCACTTTTAAAAAGTTGTCCTTTTTCTGCCCTTAGACCTCTGTGCCCGTAACTTGCCTCAGGTCACATGACTGGGTGTAACTGACAGTTAGGACTTTGTGAATTCACCCCAGATAGTCACACAATAGTGGGATTAGCAGAGCCTGAATGGGCCATTGACTGACTTGATGGGGGGGTGGAGCTAAATACATCCCCACTTCCAACTGAATAGGTTGCCACCACACAGCAGGCTTAATGACCTTGTATTGTCAGTGCAGACAGCTAGGAGCCAGGGCAGGGGAGGCAGTAAATTCCTGGAACTTCAGAGAACCCTTCTGGAAACTTCTCCCAACTTCTAGGAGCAGGGCACCAGTTATAAAAAAAGTGCTTTCAGACCTGCTCCTCAGTTTACTACTGGGCCTGTTGAAGGACTCTCAGGATTGCCAGCTGCTGTGACCTGCTGTGCACTCTGCCAGACTGCTGCTGTACCTGGAAGGACTGTTTTGCTGCCTGGAGCCTGCTTGGGACCTTCAGAGACCACCCTGCATTACCACCTACACCCAGGGGCCAGAAGAGACTCCAAGGGCTAGTTCAGCTGGTCTCCTGTTTTGAGCCACAGGGACATAACAGGCTTCCACCATCTTAAACTGGCACACAGACCCAGCCTGAGTGAGTCTTGCACCCCCCAAGAGATCTCCATCCAATCCAAGACCCTTGATTGTGGTGCTAAAGGTGCCCCGGTGGCCATTTTCTAAAAGTGAGGACTTTTAGGAGGAAGTGAGGAAGTTTGAACCTTAAACTTTAAAAAATCATAATTATTCTATTGATTGGATTTTGATGTTTTGGAGTCAAATAATGTATTAACATTTTCTCTATTTTTCTAAATTGGTCTGAGATTTGTATTGTGTTGTGTTTTCACTATGTTGCTCTTTGTGTACTGCATAAATACTTAACACATTGCCTCTAAGTTTAGTCTGACTGCTTTTTGTGCCTAGCTACCCAGGGTTAAGCCAGGTTAATGTAGCGACTTTTTGAGGTTCACCTAGCAAGGGATTGAGGCTGTTGTTTGACCAGGGTTCACACCCCTGTCAACCAACAACCCAATTTCTCACACCAGGGATATTATCTTGTTTTTGTGAATGTTCTCAGAATGGACCCACACCATCTTGTAAAGGTGTGTTTGTGTGTGAGCGTGTGGCGCAGGAGTCCCGGGTGCAGATGTGCAGATTCTTTGATGTGCCTGACAGTAAATGTTTAGATATGAGTAGATGTATTTTAGGCACTCTCAACATTTTTCCAGTCCAGTCACACTGACACTGGAGAGTATGGATCTACAGGTTCTGCATGCAGCAACAAATGTGTCCAGATATTATGGCCCTGGCGGTCAGGGCGGTGTTACCACCAACAGGCTGGCGATACATACAGCCACTTTGTGAGATTGGCGGGTTGGCTGCAGCAAACCCGCCAACTTACTACTCATACCCCCATGGCAGTTTGAGCCGCCGGGCCAGAGAATTCCATCTCCAGCCTGGCGGCTGACAGAGTACCGCCCCTGGCATTATGAGCCAGCCTACCACCATGGTTTACGTACCATTAGCAATGCCACGAAAACCACGGTGATAGGCCCTACCGGTGACAGGGAATCCCTTCCCTGTCACCGGTAGGTGGCTCCCCCACTCCCCCAAACACTCACCTGAAATCCCCTACCCACCTCCATCCAAACTCACCCCTCACCCACCCTCATACACACAGTAATCCCCTCACCCCGACATTCAAACTCACACCTCAGCCCCCTCCGATACATGCACACACACCCCACCCTGATACACAAACTAACACCCCCTCCGATCCATTCACTCACCTCCCATACACTCACACACCCGCACTCACCACACAACTGTCCCCACAGCCACACACGCACACATCACCCCCTCCCTCCGCCCCCACTAGAGTCACAGCGCCCCTCACCCCACTGCTCCCGCATACATGCACACAGACAGCCACACGCACCACACATATACCCATTCACTAACACTGCCATACACGCATTCATACACACACTGCCATACACGCATGCAAACATGCATACTTCCAGACATACTCGCACATAATCTTTCACACATTCACACTGACATGCATTCACTTCACCATTATTACACCCATTCACTCACATGCATACAACCACACAAACAACACAACACACACTGACGCATTCACACACGCACTCACACACTCAGACACACACAACACCCCCCACCCTTCCACCCTTCCCTGTCAGACGCCCGACTTACCTTGTCTGGCGAGGAGGTCATCGGGAGGGAAGGGGCACTGCTACCGCCAGCAGCATCCCGCCAGCAGAACACTGCCAGGCCGTGTTTATGTTCATAATACAGCTGGCGGTGTTCTACTGGTGGGGCGGTGCAGGTGGTAGTAGTGCAACCTTACCACCGTCCGCCAGCATGAGCACTGCTGGATTTCCGCCCTTATTGTGGCGTAACTCAAGCAGTGCTCATACTATGGCGGACGGATTGTAGCCGCGGTGGCGGTATATTGGCGGCCATCGACGCAGTGGTAGGTGGTATTTACTGGAAAAGTTAAAATGAGGGTCTATGTATGTGCAATCATGTCTTGATTCATTCACTCATTCATTCACAATGATGCGTGTTGGCACCAGAGTGCAAAAAATGTGAAACATTCATGTCAAGCTTTCAGTGCACATTCTAAGAATACTCTGATCCCATCACAGATGTCTCGCATACTATTCACACACTCTTCAGATTACTTGAGGACATGGAACAGACTTTAAATACACCTTTAATGAGTGTTTGACTCCACCTTTAAGCATTAATCCCGTCAGGATTAGCCAAGGTATCCCCACAAAGATGGTTTGCGCTGCTTAATATGTGTGTGGAATTCTTTCCAAAAATTAAATTTACGGCCACTGTTGTCACATCATGATCCACTGAAGTCCTTGGAGGTTGCACTGCACAAAATGCTTGAATAATGTATGTGCAGATGGTAAATATAATCAGGGCTTCCACAAAACAGGTGATTTGACTGCAGCATTTGAAAAAAATGGAAATGCTACTGAACTGCAGTGAGTCTGGATAAGAAAAATGTATTTCAGGGAGATCACGATAGGAGTTAGATGAAGTCTATGAAACCCATAATATTTTTTTCCTTCTCAGTATGATTGCCAAATCATTGGATATCTCTCTCCCCACCCTCTCTCGCTCAATTTCTCTCTGTCAATGTCTTTCTCTCAATGGCTCTCTCTCTCTTTCTTTCTCTATCTCTTTCTCACACTGTCTTCCATCCCATAATGGAATGGAATAGAGAGAGACTAGTATTGCAATGTTAGATTTGAATGTCATTGTTATGTTTTGCTGTTTAGTAGTACAGAGGCACTTGCGGCCTGCTGGTAAAGTGCATGAACTGTCACTCCAGTGGCTGAAGGTTCAAATCCTAGTATTGCAAGGTAGTATGTCTTTTTATTGACTAGTTTTTTTAAATATTACAAATGCCATGGGAAGGAATAGTTACATGTTATCATATCAAAATATTTGAGTCGAACGTCATAGCTATGTCTGGACACTGCATAGTAGGGAGGCACCTGTGGCCTGGTGGTTAAGGTCTCCGACCTCCCCCTTGAAGATTTAGGCCCTCATTGCGAGTGTGGCAGTCTCAAAACCACCACACTCGCGATGGCGGTCGGTCAACACCCGACATGCACAGCCGAAGGCCGTACACGGTGGTGGTTGGATTAACATACAGCAACTAAAAATACTTTCCATTAAAAAAACATAGAAATTCAGTGAACAAATTAAAGGCTATAGAGCAGTATTTTTCTCTTAAAAACCAAAGGTTACAGTGATTTTATTGTTACGAAATAGAATTTAAATACATTAGAAATTCACTGAAAAAAACAAAGGTTACAGGGACGTTATAGTTAGGAAATAGAATAAAAAAATAGAAACTCACTGAAAAAACAAACGTTACAGGTATGTTTTAGTTAGGTACTGAATTTACTCACACAAAGCCATAGAAATTCAGCAGTTGAAGTTACCAGCCCTAAATTTAGATTACGCTCCCACAATGCATTGCTTATGACCTCACATACTACATCACTCACGATATGGTCAGTGACGTCACTCATGACATCACTCATGACATCTCAATAACATCACACACCAATTCACAGACCCACACATCCACTCATAAACTCACATACCCACTTACACACCCACAAAACCACTCACACACCTACGCACTGACCAACACAACCACTCACACACGCACTCACACCCACTCACACACTCACTTACACACCCACACAACCACTCACACACCCATACAGACACATTCACAGCTACTCACCAACCCACAAAACCACTCACACACCCACTCACAGGCCCACACAGCCACTTCCACACCCACTCACACATCCACTTACCCACTCACACAACTACTTACACACTCACACAACCACTCACGCACACACTCTCACATACAGCTACTCACACACCCACACAGTAACTCACACCAACTCACACACCCACACAGAGACAGTGGTACCCTTTTAGAAATTGCAATAGCATATGTTTGCATTAAATGTGTTGTTTTTTTAGTACCTAATGTCTGCTTTTCATTGGGCCAGATCTGTAGATCTGCTACAGATCATTACACAATATAATCGGCAGACCCCTTATTTGCCCGAGGATTTAGGATGAATCCACAGGTCCATAAAATGAATAAAAAAAAAAAAGACTTGGTGCATTGCATTTATAGAAAGACTGCATAAGTTATCTTACCTTAATTTTTTATTTTTTATTTTTTTATTTTTTATTTTTTATTTTTAAAACATATTGTAAGAAAAAATGTGTGAATGAAATGTATTTATAAACTTGTGAAAATGTATAATACCAACTTCAACTTATGGCTCAAATTGTAGTGCAATTTATATAAAAAAATGAAGGTTGCAGAGATGTTATAAGTTGGAAAAAGAATTAAAAATAAACTCGAAATTCTCTGAAAAAAACAAAGGAACATTATAGTCAGGTTCAGATTTTACACATACAAAACCATAGAAATTCAGCAGTTATAGTTACCTGAGCTAAATATCACTTGCGGCCCCTGCAGTGCAGATGCCGCGGCTAGCATCCCACTCTAAAAAGTGGTCTTGCTTCAGACTCCAGTACATTTCACCATCTTTGATTGGCAGAATATTATCTTGCCCACAGTCTGATATTGACAACTATGTTTAATTTTGCAATGTTTAAAAACAAATGCTGTTATTACATTAAAACATCTCCCCACCTCAGTTCAATCAATCCTAATATCAATTAAAGCTATGTGGTTCACTAAAGTTTGTTGTTCTAAAACATTGTGTTATGGTTCTAAAAGTTTCGGAAGCACTGATTTGGCGTACAATTTTCTATCAGAGTCACATGCTATTCTCATATAAAATATTGATCCTTTAGTTGAGGATAATACTAATTTGATAATTGTGTTTTGACAAAAGGAATGTGATCCGCCTGCTTTAAAAAGTGTCACGATAACACAAGTAATGAAAACCCCATTTGTTGATCTAAAACTAGTTGTGAGTTTTACACCGATTTTCACTTTCTTTGTGACTATAACTAAAATGATAGTGGTAGATCAACTGCACAATTATCTTGCAGGCTGTGCTGAACTATACAATAAAACCAGTATGCAGTCTAAAAAATTTAGATAATTTGTCTGTTCAGCAAATGCCCCTAGATTGGGTGCCCTTTAAAGGGACGATCCACTTTAGATTATTGGGGCCCGATTGACAAACAAAAAATTGCAGCTATACATTTATAAATTTTCTTTCTCTGTTGAAAGTACTTTCGGGCTTTACATTCACAATATTGCTAGTGATATGTCCAGAAGGGTGCAGAAGCATATTGCAGACATATTACTTGGAAATGTCATGCACATATTCCCTGGAATCCCATTTCCCCCCATGCTTAAGTGTTTATTCTGTGCAATTATGCACTGGGCAAATGGAGCCTGATGTGCATATGACACTTTGTTCTTTTCCTTTTTTTTACCAATGGGAAAACATTGGGAAAACCTTATCTCTTACATCTCCTCCAAGTTTGCCACCATAAAAATAGAGCTACTTATGCTCTTTGTTGAAGTAAATCCTGTACATCTGCAGGGTAAGAAAGGGTTCAATAGCATTTTAGATCACAATCCAAGTATTTCAATGTGTTGAAATAGCTGTTTGACAAGCAGTCAATGTCTGAGTAGGTTGTCTTATGAGTCGGTCAGCTAAGAAAATATCTGCCTGGTTGAACCGGATGCTCCCTAACCAAGGCAGATGTAAAAACTATTTGGAGGACCTTTCAGTGCTTGGTATTTTGTAGAATGATATATGGGCTTCAGTTTTTCCACGTATTCAAACCCACCACTGCCTGGACTCTGAGGCATATGTCTAAGCAAGGAATTCACAGGCAATTAATGGCTTAGCAGAATGACAGTTCTCATTGATGTTCTCAGACACTCCCCCATAGTATACATTGTTGCTTGAGGGATCTTTCTGTAGATGAGGAAGCAGGAAACAGACTTTAATGGAGCATAATACTTGTCCTTGGAAATCGTGTTTTTGATTGATCAATACTTTATCATTGTAGAGAATACCCCTCTGAGAATTACACCTGATGCCAATATTTTGTGATACAGTTCCTTTATGCTTTTTTCAATTACTTCTTCCATTTGGTGTGTAGAGACTTACGGTGGAAACAACATCAGAGTTGCAGGAGGCACTTCTTAGATTACATGCTTGGCTTGTGATGGATAGGCATTCACTGCTCCACAGAGCTCTATGAATTCATTCAAGTATTACATGAGCTGGTGCCTGACTGAGAGCATTAAACCTTTTCCATATCTAGACACCAGTGTATATTTCTCTCAACAAAGAACCTTTGCAGATCTAATCTGTGAGAAAAAAGAGTAAACATCAGAAAAAGTTACCAAGGGTAGGTAACCTCTTTGGCTATAAATATTTACAGGAGCCTTTGGCCCACCCAAGACATCCTAGTTTTAATAAACTGTTCCTGTTTTAGGGGAATTCATGATTCCTTCAGGATCCCCCACTTCTTAGCGGGGTATGGCACAAATCTTATATGGGTATGGCTTCAGTATAGAACCTGGCACGTAGTCCATGTTGATATCTGTCACCCCCTCTGCGACCTTGAAGGTAAAGGCCCGGAGCAAACTGGTGAAGAAGATGAAGATCTCAGTCCTGGCAAGTTGTTCCCCCGGACACATACGATGTCCTGTTAAAAGACAACAAATGAGTAAAATAATTTATTCTTCAGTGTAATATTGAAGAAGCAATCTACCTAAGATTATGGGATGAAGAATATCATCAAAGAACTAGGAGAAATTATTATGTAAAATTTTCGGATTCCAAAGATCTAAAAGAAGGTTAAGTTTAAATGTCCAATCTACGAACTAAAGAATGCAAATCAACAGCCCACACCTTCCCTCCTATATGTAGGTTTGGAGAAAAACAGGATTTTGAATTCTACAGCATGCTGTGCCTTAATGTTCCTGTGGTCTCACATTGCCAAGAGTAATACAATGCTGAAAGGCATTTCTGACTGTAACCATTGGTTCAAGAGATACTGGTCTTTGAAAGTTGTCCAGTAGTCCCAGTTATCAGCCATCAGCCCATGGGAAGCCATATATTTAGAAGGAATCAAAATAGTTTAAGCTCAAATAAACTATTTCAAAATAACGTCCCATGAAGATCCAGTACTCCAGGGTATCAAAAGAAACATACCTCTTACTTCCCTGAAGCGTCCAGATTCATCCCCACCAATCCAGAGCCTCATGAAGCAACACATTCTATAATCACTGATGGTAAACCTGGCCACGAAATTCTAGTTCTGTGTTAAACCTTTCTGATAGATACTTCTAACCGCTGATTCCTCACATTCAGAATAATCCACAGCTGCCAGACTGGATTGTAAACTATCCAAAGGTGGCCCTGTGTGACTCTCTGTGGGCTTTGTTCTGGCTTCGAAAAATAAGTCAATAGGGTGTAAATGTGTCAATCTGTCTCGCTCTTAATCTCTCATGCAGTTTATGTATGTGTGCCCCAGGATTCCTGCGCATTGGCGATACTGCAGCAGGTTTAGACCTTTTTGGAGGCCATACTATATATCTTTGACTCTCTTCCAGCTACCTCTGGCATGCTGGATCAGTGACATAATATAGAGTCTAAACATATTGTGATACAGAAATATTGTGTCACAAATATCATTGACACAAACATAATTTTCCCAAATTTATAATGGTAAATACTAAAATATTGAGAAGAAATATTGTTTCACACTAATATCATAACAAATATGGCACAAATATTGTTTTTAAATACAGGTTAAAATAGTAAATGTTAAATATTTTAACACATAACATTAATTAATATAAAATATTGCTACAAAAAGCATATACATGTAATTTTATTGTACTTTATGATCAATAGATTTGTTGAAGTATTGCACACAGTCTGATGTAGGGAGCTTCAGTGGTTTCTTCTGTATTTCAGGTGCATATGCGAGTACTTTACTAGTTAGATATGTGCATTAGGCCATACATGAGACCAGGCACCTGAACTGGTGTTGCTGCCATAGATGCACTTATGCTTATGAGGGGAACAGTGAGATTGAATTTCAGCATTAGATTTAACAATTATGCTTTGATTGCTGAGCTTACTCTTGAGGCTTATAAATTTACAATGGGATCTGGGTTTTTTCCTCCTTATACGGATTATGTTGTGATACTTTACCACTGAATGTTGTTAATCAGTGATGTGTAGAAGTTCAACATGGCAGGCACCATGTAAAGAAATGGATAGCTTTTGAGCAGTGTAGTTGTTTATTGTAATGGTTTAGGATCTGTTTCCCTTTAAATGTTATGCTCTGCACACTAGAACTCGATGACCCAATACAAGGCTACATTCAAAACATTTTGGTCTTGTTTGTAGCGCATTTGACACCTTGGATTACAAATAAAGAAATGTGATTTTTGCCTTGGGAGTCATGCCGCAAGTTTCTTTCCCTCTGTGAAATGCAAGAACACGGGAAGTAATTGCTAGGTTGAGCAGAGTGCAAATGCAGGGATGCAGGAAGTGATTGCAAGGTTGTTGGAAGCAATGTACTTTTATATTTAAGTGTATAAGAATGTAACAAAATCCAATACAAAATATTAAGGGCCTCATTACTGCCACAGCAGTCCAACCGCCACATTACGAGTTTGGTAGGCAGACTTGCCTACAAACAGCCGTCCCCGCCAGGATCAAAGATCCGGATGGGCTCATGGCAGTCCTGGTTGTAATCAGCTATGGCGGCACTGAGCTCAGCGCCGCCCTGCTGACTACAACCTTGTTCTCCACCAGACTTTTCATGGTGGGTTTCCCACCATGAAAAGGCTGGCTGGCTGTGAACAAGTGCAGGGGGCCCCTGCAATGCCCATGCCCCCCTGATCAGCGTCATCTGTGCAGGTAGTGTGCATTCAGAGGGTGCGGTTCTCCCCCCTCTGTGCTACGGGATAGCACCCGGCTCCTTTAAGAGAGCTGAGTGCCATCTTGTAGTACTGTTCCCGCCAGTCTGCCCGGGTGGAATCCTCTGTTTCAAGGTTTCTGCCGGTCAGCCAGATCAGGCCAGCGGAAACCTTGTTATGTGGCTGGGGGGACATGTGGCGGTCCCGCGTTGGGACCTCCAAACCAGTAATGAGCCCCCAATAACCCACCAAAATAATGAAAATCGAAAACACATTTACTTAAAATATTATACATAACAGACACCCACTATGAATCCAAATCACTCTCCTTCCAACAGGAAAATGCTGTACGGCTGATTTCAAAGAGTTAAAACACGGGCGCTTTATTAGATCTCAATATGGGGCAAGGATCATGGATGGGCATCTCGTCCACATCCTCCATTCAAATAAGCACTCTTTTTTCTCAGATCATCTATAATTGGGCGAGAGCGCAATGTATATACTATGATAAAAATATTTATAAACTTGTGCAATGATCTTATAAAGTGCCTGTGTTTAAACACTTTGAAAACAGGCGTACAGTGTTTTTGTGTCGGAAAGAGGGTGATTTGGAGGTATATATATATATATATATATATATATATATATATATATATCCAGAAGAATGGTGTATTTAAATCGCACACCAAGGGCTGCACATCATTCAATACCAGCTGGTAAAATACTCAGAAGTTAATTCTTTGAAGACAATTCTTTGGAGGTATTTTAAAATGTAAATAGTTATTGTTTCTTGTGGAGATGATGATTTTTATGGGACATGTATCATGTATTGTGTTATTTGTTTCTATTCAGTTGGTAGTTTATTGTGGTACTTATTTAATTTTGGATATTCCTTTCAGATACGCTGGGTCGGATGGAGATCAATTAAACTCTACTTTACTTGTGTTTCTTTCACTCATTCTCCTTAATTTTGTCACTAAACACCGTTGGGTGAATCTCTTTGCAGATACTCAGATAAGAATTTCTAAATTATTATTATAGATGAATTTTTACCCTGATTAAGCTTTTGTTGATATATTAGCAGTGTATATGTTTACTATCTAGTCGATTTTCTATTTTCTTAAAACCTATAACAATATAATATTTTATCATAGACATTGTGTTTTAGAAAGAAATACGAATTTTACTATGTAATAACACTGTTTCTTGATGCGTTTGTATCCCCTTTAATAGATTACAAAATAATGAATTTATGAAAAATATGTATCTAGGAAAAGTTGTGGAATTGCAAACGATGGTCTGAATCATGCTGTTTACATGTGGGGTATTAATTTATGATATAAATGTAATTTTTAGTAGTTCTGGTTGTATAATGGTATCTGTAAAGAAGTTGTGGTTTGGTCTTTATTTAATTCACAGGATGTTAGTCTTACTTTTATGTTTAATTTAGGAGGGTATTTAAAGGTATCTTATTGGTGATACTTATCACGTGACCAAGGCTGCTGTGTCAGTCGAAACGCGTTGTGTGTATGGATTAAATTGACTTTTCTTGCTCCTGAAACCTGAGTGTGCGATTACTATTTTTTCTCTTTTTTTGCTTTACATATTACCGGTTTGCTCGTACCGGTTGTCGCACCACCCCTTTGGGCTGATTGAGATCTGCTTTCGAGTATTTTTGTTTTTATATATATATATATATATATATATATGATTAATTAAAAATGATCACATAATAATATTGCACACATTTACACAATATTAATAAATGTATGTCTGGTAATAATAGCATTGTACTTCATATTTGTAAAATGTACTACTCCCACTCCATTCTATGCAGCAGTAAAGTAAGAAGTTCACTTAATACACATAACATGATTTAATAACTCAATTTACAAAAATAGAAACATTGTAACATAAAAATGATATATATACATTTTTAAAAAGGTAAAATGTTTATAGTAATATTAATGTCTTAATAATTAATGTCAACTAACTTGATTATTCAAATAACTTCCTACACTATACTCCCACAAACCTAGCTGCCTAGATTAAAATGTAATTACAATACAAAAGTCTAACACAATTAACATATTGAGTAATAAAAAAGATAATTAATAAATATATAAATTATTAATTGATAATTATTACTTAACTTCCTATTACCCTACAAAACACAAAAACCTACAAATAATGTATAACACTAAAAATATAATAATTAGACAATTTACATCATTATAATTCAATTAAGTATTTCAATAAAAATGATTAATTAATTGATAATTAATTATTATAGAAACTAATCAATCCACACCTACAATCTAATTGCAAAAATATAGTAATTACACAATTTGCATGTTTAATTATGAATTAAATAGTTAATAATACATTAATTAATATTCAAGTATTACTTAATTAACTGCCCATCCTATACCCCTACAAACCCAACAACCCACCACAACTATATAAAATAAAAAATATAATTATTAAACAATTTACATCATTATAATTCAATTAAATATTTTACTAAAAGTTAATAATTATTTGTTAATTAGTTATTAATTAATTAACTTTCCATCCTATACCCCTACAAACTCAACAACCTGCAGCTAAAATATAACTTAAATAATATATCTGATAGAGACTTCTAGCTGCAGATTCCTCCTGTTTCAAATTCCCAGGCACCTCACTGGATCCGAAAGATTTTTGCCTGAGCAGTATCTCTGCATGCTGTTGGGTGGCTTTGGTTGGTTCCGTTTGTCGTCATCAGCGTCGTAGGCGTTGGAAGTGATGTTGTGGTCACCTATATAGGCAACACCCAGGTGCGCAGATGTCAGTTCTTATCTTTGCGTGCCAGTTAATGCTGATCTGGGGAAGAGCTACCCCTCTCATTTTGACGAGTTCTTTTGACTTTTTGTTGATTATTTTTCAAAGTGAGTCAAGTATATCTTCTAGGAAGGCAGATTTTAAGCTGTGTTGCACCTGTCATTGCATCATGTCAGTAATAGATCCCCATTTGGTTTGTTTGTGGTGCCTCGAGTGATGCAGTGGATGCCACTTATTGTGACTCCTTGGAGGTCACAGTCCTGATAAAGAAGAAGGTTGCAGGATCAGTCCAGGAGCCGCAAGTCCTCTTCGTACCAATCCAGGTCATCAGGTAATCAGGCCACTCAGGGAAGAGGCACAAAAAGCACAAGAAGTTGAAGCGTGCTTCGACTTCTCCTCGACCGATGTGGTGACTACGGAACATCAGCGTTCCAGGCGAGTTCTGCGGAGACATTTCCAGGTCTGACGTTGAGCCTCCTACTGTTTCCAGGAGCGGAAGTGACCACCCCTACTCACGTAAGGGAATTTGCGAAGGCCAGGCGCCATGACTTTGAGTGGGCCATCCCCACCCACGCCCGCTTGGGCTCCATGGGGTCAGAGAGGACCCCATCAGGTTCTGGGCTCGTAGCTTCGGCCTCAGCTCTGATTGGCCTCCTTGGGTATGATCACCGATCCGGACCAGCACAGGTCGTGCCAATGCAACCTTCTCCGGGTGCTGGTCCTGATGCCCACTGATGGCACCAGCCACATTATCATCCCTGACAAGTCAGAGTCAGAAAGGTGTCACTCAGCCCTGGCAGGGCCCATTGGTACTTGGTAATTCCCTGATCATTTGTTAGAGCAGCCAGGGGTAGGGGATGATTACTGGATCCTTTAGACTAACAATTAGGTACATCATTGGACTGGTATGAGGAACTTGGTGATGCCAGAGGTCTGGACACATCTCCAAATACTGGTTGTCTTTCTGTCCCTATCATGGCTACCGAGAAGGGGGCATTAAATGCAATGGTGGTGAAAAGGGCAGCAGCGGGCATCTACCTTAAACTTCCCTCAGTGGCGGTCAAGACTAACCTCTTGACAGAAGTGCTTACCCTGGAGCTTCTTCTTCAGAACCACTCCTCATCTTCAATGAAGCACTGACTAATGTCCTTCTGAGAACCTGGTCCAAGCCCAGCACAGGGGCTCCTGTGAACTGGCTAAGAGGATCATCTATGTTTGCTCCAAGAGGAAGTTATGACTCTCTTGGCCAAGGCAGCTATAGAGAGGATTCCGATATCAAAAGTAGGCAGTGGTTGTTATTCCCACTACTTTTTGATTCTCAAAAAAGAACAAGGGGCTTCCCCCTATTTTAGAACACAAAACTGTCAATTTGTTAATCAAAATGAGAAATTCAAGATGCTCACTTTGGCTCAGGTCTCATCTGCCCTAGGCCAAAGAGATTGGCTGGTACCATTGGGCTTGCAGGATGTGTATTTCCACATCCCCATTTTGCCTGCCCTTAGGCGTTATCTGTGGCAAAAGGTAGGCCATGAGCACTTTGTTCATGGTGCTCTCCTTTGACCTTCGCATACCCCTCGGGTGTTCACGAAGGTGATGGCGCTTGTCGCAGCTTATCTGCGGAGATTAGGGCTATCAATCTATCCTTACCTCGATGGCTGGCTGTTGAAAGCATGCTCGAATCAGGCTGTTGTCTCCCACTTTCAGACTACAGTGAACATCCTGCATTTGCTGAGGTTCACTGTAAACGTGCTGCAGTCACACCTGACTCATTAACAGATGCTCCCATTTATCGGAGCAGTTCTGGAAACTTTACAGTTTTGGGCTCATCCTCCGAGTAGCGAGTTCAGGACATTCAGGCTATGATATCGATGTTTCATCCTCTGTTCTTGATTTCAGTGAGAATGACTCTGAGGCTGCTGGGCCTCAAGGCCTTCTGTATCCATTGGTGAATCATGCCAGATGGCATATGGGGGCATCACAGTGGGACTTGTAGTTCCAGTGGGTGCAGCATCAGGTGAATCTCTCTGACATGGTGTATATCTCAGAGAGAAATTCAAAAGACCTGCAGTGCTTGCTGTCGAACCATTGTTCCTGAGGTGGGGTGGCCATCTGGGAGAGGTGGAGATCAGGTGACTCTGGTCGGTGGAATTCAGACTCCACATCAACTTGTTGGAGCTTCGTGTGATCCGGCTATCTTTCAAGTGGAATTTAGGGGAGGTGTTCATGGTCAACACCACCACAATGTGATACTGCAACAAGCAATCTGGGTTGAGATCGTGGAACCTTTGTCATGAGGCCTTGAGTCTCTGGACAGGGCTGGAACAGCAGGGCATTTTCCTGTTGGTTCAACACCTGGCAGGTTCTCTAAACACCAGGGCGGACAAACTCAGCTGTTGATGCTTAGCAAATCATGGGTGGCGTCTCCATGCAGAGGTGGTGCAAGAACTCTTTCAGCAGTGGGAAGCGCATTGGTTATATCTGTTTGCTCAGAAGAGAACGCGCAATGTGAGCAGTTTTGTGCTTTGGAGTTTCCAAGATGGCTATTTCTCAGAGATGCTTTTTGTCTTGAGTTGAGTTCAGGCCTTCTGTAGGCCTCATTGCCCATACCACTCCTGTCTAGAGTTCTCAAGAAGATCAGGAATGACCGGGCCCAAGTCATTTTTGTGGCTCCAGACTGAGCATCGATTCTCCAATCAGGTAGCCCATTCGGGAGGATCTTCTGACGCAGAAGCAGGGGAGGGTCCTTATCCCTGGAACCTGTCAACTCTGTGACTCCTTGCGTGGTGATTGAGTGGCAACAGCTGATAGCTTTTGATAGCTTCTGCCTCTACCAGGGTGTTATATGCCTGCTGATGGCAAAAATGTGTCAAATATTGCACAGAAAGGTTTATCAACCCTCTTTCTGCCTTTTTTTCTGATATTCTTCTCTTCACTTTTAGTTTTGACAAGCAGGGCTCTGCTCTGGGCACTCTTAAGGGTTATCTCTCTGCTCTGTCCACCTTCCTGCAGCTGCCTTACCAACCATATTTATTTAAGACCCCTATTGTAAAAAGGTTTCTCAAAGGGCATGTACCCATCTTCCCCCCACGCCCTTTATCATGCCTCTGTGGGATCTTAATTTATTTCTCACATAACTCATGTGTGCTCCCTTTGAGCCTCTACACAACTGTCCCCTCTGGTTGCTTACCATCAAGACTGGTTTTCTAGTGGGGATAACATCTGCACAGAGGATGAGTGAGCTGCAGCCTTTGTCATCCAAGCTTCCCTATTTGACTGTGTTTCTAGACAAAGTGATGCTTCGCTCTTTTTCCTTCCGAAAGTGGTGACCACAACCCACTTGGGACAGTCTGTCCCCCTTCCCACCTTTGATGCTTCTCCACATCCCTCTAAAGAAGAGGAGCGACTCCACTGTCTGGACCCAAAAAGAGCATTGGCATTGTACTTTGACCGCACAAGAGTTCTGGGTGGATGACTAACTCTTCTTTGGATATTTTGGAACAAAGAAGGGTCGGTCAGTACAGAAGCAATCCATTTCACGCTGGGGCATGCTCTGTATTAAAATTTGTGAGGCATTTCACTCATTCGGTCCTTTAGGACTTTTTAGTCAAGGTAAATTTGTCTGCAGCCCACCCCTGGGATGGTGTTCCTTGGGTATCTATTCAGAGGGAAGGAATTTGCAGCTAGAAGTCTATCAGATAAACAAGGTACTTAACTTCAGTAACGCATTATCTGGTAGAGACAATATCTATCTACAGATTCCTTACACCCACCCATGCCTCCCTCCTTTCGGACAGATTTCTAGGGTTAGGGATCATCCCTTTCACGGCCCTAGTTTCGACACACAAAAGTCAGTACACTTCATAGCTCTGCCGTCCTGGCATGAAAAGTCCTGAAAAGTAACTGATGTCCACACGCCTGGGTGGCGCCTATATAAGTGACTGCAACATCACCTCCAGTGCCAAAGATGCCGCATGAAAACGAAGGAGGCCACCTGACGGCGCACAGGGGTACTTCTCACTCTGAGAGGGTGATCCACTCTGACGCCTGGGAAATTCAAAGATAAGGAATCTGCAGCTAGATATTGTCTCTACCAGATAATGCATTACCGAAGGTAAGTAACTACACAATTTACATATTTAATTATCAATTAAAAAAATATTAATGAATTAATAATCAATTATTACTCAGTTGACTTCCCACCCTAAACCCCTACAAACCAAACAAACGCAACTAACATATAACAAAAACAATAATTATAAAACAAATTGCATAGTTAAAATTCACTTAAATATTTAATAAAACATTATAACGAATTGATTATTAATCATTACTTAATTAACTTCCCTCCCTATACCCCTGCAAACCCAACAACCCACACCTAAAATATAACTTACAAAATAAATAATAATTACACAATTTACATAATTATTGATCACATAAATAATTAATAATATTAAAATTAAATTATTTATTAATTATACTTAATCAACTGTCCACCCGGTACCACTGCAAAACTCACAACCCGCTACAACCCTGTAAATTAATATTAGCAATTAAATTAAAAATGATAAATAACTTAAAATGCTAAACTATATTTAAAAATAGTAACAATCATGCAAACAATATAAAACATATACACTTAAAAAAATACTAAAACACATAACGAGAATTAAAAAAACATTATTTTTACAACTATATTATTGAAAACTATATGAATTACAAAGTTATTATTAAAAACGGTATTACATACCTAAAAATCAATGTACATGTCAACAATATTTCTGCGTCGCAATATTTTTGGTTCATGATATTAAAAACTCAATATTTCTGTAATTCAATATTTTTAATCCGATATTTTGTCCAAATATTGGCATGCCTTTGGGCCCCAAGGAATAGGCTCCCATTAGTATTATTGTGGCCTATCAGTCCTCTGCTCCATCTGAACTCCGTGGACTGATTATTGTTTCAGACCAGACTTTGGTGAAGACTTCCATCATTATCTCCAAGACCCACATCAGCCCCTCCTTTATCAAGGCTGGTGCTGATGCTACTGACATCAGAGGAAAATCCAGTGCCAGCTCTGATGTCTGACCCAGAACCAGCAGCTGCCTGAACTGAACAAGTTTGTGATCTGAACCTGCTTGATAGCACTTATTTGCCATTTAGTTTGAATGTGTTCCTATGCTACTGCTACAGGAAAGGCACCACAATTTGTTATCTATGACCCCTCCACCCACCCCCCAATCCCTGGTCCACCCCCTCCCCTGGCAGGGAGTTAAGTAGGACTGCGGCATTAAGGAATTTAATGTTACCCTTCACCAGCCTAGCTTTGATGTCATGCAGAAAAACTTGTTTATTGGGACAATATACACACACCTTTTGGGACATTCAGCAAAATCTTGGGCTGGGCTCGCATATGAAACATGAGAAGTTGATCTCTTCACCTCACCAACTTCTTGATTACCTAGGTGACACTCTGAATACTAAAAAAGTATATCCCTCGGAGGAGAGAGTGTATACCATTTTTTGGAAATGTCACCTCCTTCTTCAAATTTTGGGTCCATCAACTCGACAGATCTCATATTTTTGGGGGTCAATGGTGTTTTGCCTTTATCTAGTTCTGAAAGCATGTCTATAAATAAGACCCTTATACCTTACAGTGCCTTAAAGACGAATGGTCTCAATGGAAGGAAAGTTGTCACCAGACAAGCCAAACAATCTCTGATGTGATATGCAAGAGAAGCAATTTATTGGAAGAAATACCCTTTTTCCAGGATCTGAACCAGACAATTATGACAGATGCTTCCCTGGCAGGATATGGAGTGCATTTACAAGATCTCACAGTACAAGGTCAATGGTTGCAAAGATAATGATAGTAGCACATAAATGTTCTGGAACTAAAGGTGGTCCGTCTAGCCTTGAAGGCTTTTGCACAATCTCTAATGTGTAGCAGGATTCTTTTTCTAATTCTATGGACATTGAAATAGTTACCTCCAATCAATAATGATTTCAATATTTGAATATAAAGTGTTTTTGGATTCCTGCAAATGTACAGAAATGTTTTACTTTTATGACTTCAGTGAGGAAACCTATGATGCAGAATTAGGAATACAAAATTTAGCTTTTCCTTTCTCAGGAGACACACATGCCCTCCTTATGAATGTGCCTTTTGATCGCTCATATGTATTCTGCAACAAAGCTGATGTTGCAGGACTCTTGTTATTGGAACAAGACTGCTGGATTCGGGTGGCAGTACAACCACTTGTAGATAACTCAGTCAGTCCCAAACCAGTTGGCAACTGTCAGACTAATCCTTTCGGCTAACTAGCAGCACCTCACTCAAACCTAGAAAGTAGAGGTGCTTTGTGGCAGCCTGATTGTTGACCCTTGGTGACCCCTCAGGGACGTCGTGGTCAACAACTCTCATCCCTTTCTCTTGTTAGCAACAGGTCTTATACACACACGCAGACAAAAGAAAGAGATGCAGAGTAGTTTTCAATATATGTATTGAAAAGACTGCAATCCACAATAAAATATATAAACTGCAATTATTAGGGCAATGAGACATAGCAAGATTAGGATTATTACAATCTGTCAAAAGAAAAATAAACAACCCAAGCATATTAGAATAACAAGTGCATAGGACTCCTACCTAACACCCAGCTTCCAGCGATATCATAGAGGTGATACCCAATCTGCTCATACTTAGTCAATGGAAGAAGCACCCAGTCCCACTACCTGAGAACAGAGGTGTGAGAAAACAAGGCTGATTGCAGAGGCCCCCTAACTTTTTGCCCCCATTTTTAACTTTTTGCTTGTGTTTTCCTGACTCTGAGGGTGCCCTGGGTACTGCTAACTAGTCCCAGGGCCTGTGCTCTGTATAAAATGAGCATGCAAATTAGGCTAGTTATAATTGGCTAAGTCTACCTACCTATATATCCCTAGTATGTGGTTGAGGTTGTAGGTATAGGGATCCCAACAGAGGTGGAACCCCCATAGGTGCACTCCTGAGGTGCCAGTGTTATTTTAAAGGCAGGCCTGCCTTGCTGGCGGCTTTTAAAATTAAAGTTACATGCAAATTCTACTTTGGAATTAAAAGTAGTTTCAAACTACCTTATTTTTACATATGTCACCCCTAAGGTGTGCCCTAGGTGCCCCTAGGCTGGGTGCCATGTAATCATAAGCAGGGACCTTGTAAAATAGTTTTATAAGCCCTGGTGAGGTAAAACAGCCATATTAGTTTTCCCTCATTGTAGTGAATGGCCTCCATAGACTAGAATGGAGAGACTTTATTTTAATTGATAAAGTCCCTTTAAGTGTCAGATACCTTAAGTTTGGTATCAAATTAATTATTATTATAAATCCAACAACTAACAATTGTTGGATTTAATATTTAACTTGAGAGAGTTCTAAACTCTACCTAAAAAATTGCCAATTTCATCCCTGTAGTGCTCTGCTCTGATTGGCCTTTTTCTGGCAGCCTGGCCAGGCTGCCTTGATGAGGTGTGAAGTCGCCTGAGCTCAGCACAGAGGAATTTGTCTGGGGGAGGAGAACTTCCCTCAGCAGATGGAAAAGCAAGTAGAGGGGAGGTCTGGCAAATTGGTCCTTAAAGGCAGGGAAGGACATTTGGAGAAACCCAACACCTCCCTCACACCTTGCAAACCCAGACAATCAGGCGCCCCCTGCTTAGATTAGGAGAGGGCAGGAGAGGGGTGTGTTCAAGATTTTTAGCCACACCAGTAGGTGGGCTCAGCCAGATGTAACCTCCAAAAATCACTTTCAGTCATGATGGATTTTTGAGGAATGTTTCTCCCTGTGATTGATTTTTGCCACACCTCCCAGGAAGTGGTCATCACAGGGGGAAGGACCCTGCACCTATTTGGAGAACCAGGATTTGGTTTTTCACCCAGGAGCAAGGATAAAACTGGCAGACCTGCAACCACACCTCAGAGGACTACACCAGCTGCACACTTGGGCTTCACCAGAAGAAGGACTTTGCCTGGCTTCAACTGGTTCAAGGAGGGACCCCCTGTTTGCTACAGGTGAAAAATTGCTAACCAGAGTCCCCTGCACCAAATCCTGAAGAAACTGAACAGCTGACCACTGTCTAGTGGACAATATGGAGTTTGTGCCAGATGCATTCTGAGAGTTGTAGTCGGCACCCTCAAGGAGCATCTCAGAGCTTCTGGAACCTTGGGGTGAGCTGTGGACCTCGAAATACCCTTAAAAGAACATATGGAAGAAGATCCAGAAGTTTGGAGAAGTTGGAGAACTTTTGTAAAAAGCTCCATAAAGGGACCGTCCAGCCGCGGCATCTCTAGCCGGCTTGCCTCTACCACGACCCGGCCTACTTGCTGGTTCGTCACAGTGAAAAAATCTCAGAAAAGGGACTAAGTCCGAATGTAGAAAGTTGACCAGGACCTCCCAGGCAGTGTATTTGAAGGGGGGTCCTAGGATGTTGGATCAAGATTCACGTTTGCCCTGGTCGAAGGACTTGCATCTCGAAAAAACGACTAAGTCCGAAGGTAAAATTGTCCACCGAGGACTCCTGAAACGTGCATCCGAGGAAGAGTTCCAAGAGGTCGGATTTGAATGGCGTCTTGGTCCTGCTGAAGAAAATTTTAAAGAAAACAACTAAGTTCGAAGTTAAACATTTGAGTGAGGCCTCCCGAAGGCTGAAGCCGAGCAGGGCTCCATCGTGGTAGGCCTTAAACTTTGACTGTGTCCCGGTCGAGGTGCGATCAGATGACCAGATTGGCTAAAAAGCATTCATTCTTTAAAAATTCATATCTCCGGTTCCCCTTATCCGATTTTAATCTTTTTGGTGTCATTTTAAAGATCAAAATATATTCTATTTTTATAAATTGGTGTTGGATTTTTATTGTGTTTTGTGTTTCACTTATTTACTGTTTGGTGATTCTTTAATGCTTTACACATTTATCTCCTAAGTTAAGCCTTGTCGCTCGTTGCCAAGCTACCAAGGGTTGAACTAAGTTTAATTTATTGAGACCTAACTGGACCTAAGTGGAGGTTAGTGGCCTATTGCTAAGTGTAGGTACTTACCTGCCCTTACCAATAACCCATTTTTCAAAAAGGAGTCTGTCTGCGGTCTCCTTGGCTGGTTGTATAGGGAAGGTTGAGATGTTTTAATGAAATGGCGTACATGTGGATGGATGTTCTGGCCAGAGTGACCTCTCTGCCCTTGCCCAGCCTGTATGGTGTTTTATAAGAAAACATGTTTGCGTTCTGTAAAACAGGCCTGACATGGGCATGTGCCCAAATATTGGCTGTCTGCAAACTCTGGTGGCAGCAATACTAGATAAGTTATTATGTACTTGTTTTTGTCAGCCTTGGGCAGAGCTACACTGTGAAATGTTGCGCACAGAAAATAATAATAACACTTTCACAGAATTACAGCTGATTATAAAAATAAAAACGTCCCGCTGAAAAGCATGCTGAACTAAAGCAAATAAAATGAATAAATGAAAACAGAGCACATATATAGGTAAAAGGGCATAGTCTGCAGGCCTAAGCTAAGCAAAAATATGTGTGCCCAAACAAGAACCCACAACACTGATGCAGGCTTAGATGCCTTTAAAGAATGGAAGGACTCAGCAAGCACTCTGGGTCTTTCGATCCCTGCAGACAATTTCCTCACCAGTTTTGGAAATTCCAGGGCTGCTCCTGGGGGTTACAGGCAAAGACAGTGTCCGCAGCCCCCAGAAGTCACGACAATCCTCTCATTGATGTGGATGTGGATCCGGCAGGAAGCGCATAGGTCTTCTGGGTCTGTCCTCACAGTTCTCCTCCCCTCTGGCAACAGCCTCCAAGTCAATTTAGCTTGCCTTTACCGGCATACAATCACCCTGTGGGAGGCAAAATCTAGTACTTTCTACCAGGGTGTCAATCCATCATTACGACAAATGAGTTCTTCAGGTCATTCAGCATGGTTGCACCCTACCAATTCTTTTTTGTCCCAGTACACTTACCTCCCACACCAGACTGACTTTTGGAGGAAAACCTTTCCATTCTAATGTAGAAAGCATGAGTTTTATTCACCAAAGAAGCCATTCAAAGGGTTCCAGAGTCAGACGTAGGGAAGCCCTCTGTCCTTCTTCGTAACAAAGAAGGATAGAGGGCACTGGGTCATCTTAAATCTTTTCCTCTAAACAACTTCCTAAGGAAGGACACATTCAACAAGCTCACCTTGACCAAGTTTTTGTCTGCCCTTGGTTCTAGTGACTGAATGGGGGCCTTGGACTTGCAGGTTGCGGGTTTTTATGTATCTGTCTTGCAGTCCCACAGACGTTTTACTGCTAGTATTGTTAGTATAAATGTTATTATTTCTTTTATATTCATATTGTAATTTTAAATGTGCATTTTGTAGTAGTTGAGTTTCTAGGGCAATTAGTTAGGAACATAATCAAATTTATAATGAATTGAATTTTAACGTTAATTAATTTTCACTGATCATTAAATATTTAAACAATTAATAATTATGTAATTGTGTATTTGTTACGTTATTTACATTTAATGTGTTACTTTTCATAGTCATAATTGTTGGGTTCATAGGGGAATGGGGTGGAAATGTATTGATAATATATATTTTTTATTCATTGTTAATCCTAATCATCTTTGAAAATAACTATGTATATTAATTGTTTTTATTATTTAAATTACTTGTTTTAATTGATGTATATATTAATTATCATTACTTGTGTTAATATTTGTAAAATGCCTTTCGTATTTTTTTAATTTTATTAGTTTAATTTTAGTTAATGTTTTAATTTAAATATGTTTAATTTTTTAATGGATATTTATGGCTTTTTGATTGTAGGGAGTGAAATGATTTAAATTTTAATTAATTTGAGTTTTTTAAACAATATTTAGCATGCTTTGATTATTTTGTTAAATTTACATTTAAGCATTTCTATATAAAATAATATAAAATATGATTTAAAATATATACTTCTGTTAGTTTCAGTGTTTTGCAGAAAATGTTTACAAATGGGAAGGCTAAATGTAATACTTATGATGTTTAACACCTTCCTTTTTGCTGAATACATTGAAGTGGGAATAGTAAATGTAACCCCTCCGAAGTCCAACACTTTCCCTTCTCTTGCTAACACTAGGGATGACATAGTAAATCTAATCCTCCTCCAAAGTCCAATGGTTTTCTACTGTTGCTTAGATTGGAGTGGAAATAGTAAATCTAACCCTTCCGAAGTCCAACGCTTTTTCTACTACTGCTTTGACTGGAATGGCAATAGTGAATGTAATCCATTCAAAGGCCATCACTTCCCCTACTTTTACTGAGGCTGGAGGTAATTGTTTATTTTTTATATTTATTGTTTATATTATTTTTTTATATATATATGTGTGTGTGTATATATATAATATATATATATATATATATATATATATATATATATATATATATATATATATATATATTATTCTGGAAGATAAAGGATCACAAGAAAACAACAGCCAGCCAGGGCAAAAATCTAGATCCGAAAGGATGCAATGAGCACAAAGAAAATGTAATATTCAAGAAAGAAGTGACTCAAACAGATGATCTCACCAAAAAACAAAAATATATTTCTACTACAACGTTGCTCAGTGGCTGTACAGCTGACACTGCTGGATTTTCAAAAGGCATCATGAGAAAAGATTCCAATTGGAATGTGGAATCAATGCAGTGCTGAGAAGTTTTCCGATATGCAGAAATCAAGTGGTATTATCAGTGATGTTCAGTACATCTGGATGCAGTGATTTTAAATGGTACATCCAGAAATTTTCTCTGATGTCCAGTAGTTCTTCCTTTAAAACATGTTCCACAGGGAAAATCTTCAAATCTGTAGTAAATGGTCCACAAGTCTAAAATGATTGGCTACAGGCTGATCACGTTTCTTGCTGATTTGTTGTTCCTGAATCGTTTCCGGAGGTCATTCACTGTTTGGCCTACGTATTGTTTTTTTACAGCTTTGACGTTGGCACTGAATCACATAAATAATACATGCTGAGAGACTTGTAAGACGTTGTTTTATTCAATAGATCCTTCTTGTAACAGAGCTAGTTAATGATGATGTTTGTAAAAGCTATTCACATGTGATGCACCTTTTAGAATCACAGCAATGAACTTCTGCATTTTTTACAGCTTGCTTAAGTTCAGCTCTCACAATAAGTGATCGTAAATTGGGAGCTCTGCGGTAAGCAATGACTGGTGGTTTTGGAAAAAGCTTTTGCAATTTTTCACAAGTGGATAGCAAGGAAAAAGTTGTTTGTATTATATTTCTGTAGTTGGGAGCTGATGGATGATAGTCAACCACAAATGAGATTCTGTCACTTTTGCTTCTTCTGTTGGTATTCCACATAAGTGCTTCCCGGGTAACTGCAAAGAAATGTCAATTTGTTGCAGAATGATATGCAGAGGATAGCCTCGTTTTTTAAAACTAACAAGCTCCTGTAGATGGTCTTCACAAGTTTTTTCATATATATATATATATATATATGTAGGCCACTAGGTATTTATTGTTAGCACCTAGTTTCTATAGAAAAGGTTTTTTTGTTTTGCTAGTAACTTTGGCACCTTTTGATGAATCTTCACAAACTTTTCCAAAAAACAACGGACATCAATTAAGTTTCAAGGTGATTTGTTATTATCCATAGGTAAAGATTGATCATTGTTAAGTATCACTTATGATTTTTAATGTCCTTCTCTAATATAGTTTATTGAGGTATTTTGATCTATAATTTTTTATGCTCACAGAATTCTATGAACTTGATTTTGAGTGGATATTTAATTAATTGTGTATGCACACTGTAAACTTTATATTCTATACAAAGAACTCCTTAGACCACAATGCATTGTAATGGTATTGGGAAAAGTAACTTTGGCACCTTTTGATGAATCTTCACAAACTTTTCCAAAAAACAACGGACATCAATTAAGTTTCAAGGTGATTTGTTATTATCCAAATGTAAAGATTGATCATTGTTAAGTATCACTTATGATTTTTAATGTCCTCCTCTAATATAGTTTATTGAGGTATTTTGATCTATAATTTTTTATGCACACAGAATTCTATGAACTTAATTTTGAGTGGATATTTAATTAATTGTGTATGCACATTGTAAACTTTATATTCTATACAAAGAACTCCTTAGACCAAAATGCATTGTAATGGTATTGAGAAAAGTAACTTTGGCACCTTTTGATGAATCTTCACAAACTTTTCCAAAAAACAACGGACATCAATTAAGTTTCCAGGTGATTTGTTATTATCCAAATGTAAAGATTGATCATTGTTAAGTATCACTTATGATTGTTAATGTCCTTCTCTAATATAGGTTATTGAGGTATTTTGATTTATAATTTTTTATGCACACAGAATTTTATGAACTTAATTTTGAGTGGATATTTAATTAATTGTGTATGCACATTGTAAACTTTATATTCTATACAAAGAACTCCTTAGACCAAAATGCATTGTAATGGTATTGGGAAAAGAGTACTATAAATAGAGTTGATAGAGAAAGGACTATACAACCAAGAAGAAGACTGCAAAGTCGAAACGCGTTGTTGTTTTTTCTGCACCAAATAAACCTTCAAAAATGTTCCTATGGCTGAGCAGAGAGCGCGGCAATTATTTCTTTGTTTGTAAAAATATATATAATATATATATATATATATATATATATATATATATATATACACACAGACATAGTAGTTTCAAGGCCTTCGAGCTTCCTGGCCTCGATCCTGCTTCTGTCCCATGCCATGTGGCACATGCAGGCGCTGCAGTGGGATCTGCAATCTCAGTGGGCTCATCATCACAGGGACTTGTCAGAGTCCATACAAGGGTCAATGGGGACTAAAAAAGATCAGCAGTGGTGGCTGCTTGACTGCAATTGGAATGTTGGAAGACCCCTTTCCCTACCACTCCCAGAGCTCCCAGTCACGTCAGATGTATCATTGCAGGGTTAGGAGGTTAAGTGCGAAAGGTGGAGATCTGAGGACTCTGGTGACTGGTGAAGGTTTGCATCAACTTCAGCTAGTTGGAGCTGCGAGCAATCTGCTTGGCACTGAAGGCGTTCCTCCCGACCATCAAGGGGGAAAGGGTACAGACTCTCAGAGATAACACAACTACCTCAACAAACAGGGCGGCATGGGGTTGTGGATACTGTGCCAGGAGGCTATGCGCCTCTGGAAGTGGCTGAACGCTCAAGGTGCTAAATGGCTGACATTACGCAGGAGGGATGCATTAAAGCTCTGTAAAATACTATAAAAAAGTCAGAGAGTAAGTTGTGATTGGCCATCCCTGATCCTTGACTGATGTTGATAAAAGGGCTGTGGTGGTTTTGATTTCCAGTCTTGTTGGAATCAGAAGGGTTGTTGGTGGGCTCTTGAGAATATTATTGAGAAGGAATTTTTGCATGCGATGGAGACACTCACAAATACACAGGTGTTGATAGATAATTGCATAGTAAATGCACAAATAGAATGATCAAGCAAGTGTGCAGAGAAGAACATCTCCATCAGCATCACCACACACAGGAGCGATATCACAAAGAAGCCCCAAAAAGAGCTAAGCCAAGCTTTTTTTCCTGCTAGGTGAACAGATCTGGAGCATCATCCTGAATTAGGAAGAGATGCCAATTCATAGTATCTCGACGATTTGAGAATACTACCTTTCCTGTTAAGCCCTTGCATCTCCCATGTCACATGCTTTGATGGAAGGAGATCATGCAACTATTGTCTTTTTGCACCTGCCGTGCGTCCTGGTCAATGCCAGGTAGATGGGAGCATGCTGGGAAACAGGAATATTTCAACTTCAACTGCTTGGAACTTCATAATACCTTATTTAACTAGCTCTCAGTTCATTCCTTAATCATCATTAGAGACCTTGTCTCCCTGATTCCACCTCTGAGTTGTGACTACACAAACATAATAAATTGGGAAAGACTGTGAATGTAGGGCAGTGCCATGTGTCCAGTGCTCACAACATTTACACCACCTAGTGTTTGGCACTAGTGTGAACACAAGGATTTCTATTCCTTAGTAATAACTGTATTACTTCTGTGATCAACCATGCATATCTTTCTCACCTCAGTTCCCAAACACATTGTAAGACCTCTGAAGGGGGGGGGGGCTTGAATATGTAAAATTTCCTTTAATAAAAACAGATGTCTTTCTTATTAATTTATTCAGCACAGTGGGCGGTAGTGTCCTGAAGAACACTGCAGCATGGTGAGAATCGTGTAGACATGTATTTGCTAGGAATAAAACCTTTTTTTTTTTAACTCCCACCATTGGAGAACTAGTAAAACCCTCATTATCCACGAATAGCTAGTTTTAAGTTTAGGTACATAACCATTCCCCTCTACAACTCGCTTCTTTATCCCTTACACCATGGATGCTCCCCAGCACTACGGTAGTAGATCGAACCTTTCAGACCAATGCCTGGATGGGCCAAATGATGTAGCATACCACCCACTGGGTGGGTGAGGGTGTTTTGTCCTGAACGCTAAAGAGCCTTCGGAGTGTCCACAGTTTACAGAGTTCTGTTAATCAGCAAGGAGTACTCTTTTGCTTGAATACTATATATAATGGAGGACATCCGTCCTCACTTTCTCTGTTCTCTCCCTCTAGTATGATAAGACGCATTGATCACGCTTCACCTCTTCTGACATTCTGTAAGGATTTGTAGACATGTTCCTTCAAAAAAAACCTCATCTCTGGCTACCGTACCCCAGCGTTAACCTCAATGTTTCTGAACAAGCAGTCCACTGCTCTGACTAAAGCATCTTCTTGAGTATACAGTACAGAACTTTACAGCTTGGTTTACACGTTACAAACATATAGCTGGAGGTTCTTGCCTTGCTTGCACTTCTTTGACCTATTAAGTGTGAAAGGAAAGCCTAATTTGTTAAACCAGCTGAGTGTTGGATAGAGTACTTGAAGGTCTCAACCGCCTTAATTTACACTGATTTCTCCTCTCAAAAATCAGTTTTCTAGCAATTGAAGCCAATTCAGATGCAGGCGCAGAGGGTGATGTGTGTCCACATGAGAGCACCAAAGACCGAATTAAGTTCATAGCTCTGTATTAGATTTTTACTCAGATGCCTTTCGGTGCTTGAGAGTCATATAAAGAAAAAGAGAGCTAATAGAACCAAAATACCTCTGAGGATTCTTTCTGTGCAGGAGGGTGCCACTTGCTGCACAAAAACAAACCTGTTTGCAAAGCAGGCACACTTGCACCATGGTGCAAGTGTGCCTGTATTGACGCTAGGCATCACATTGTGCACCAGCGCAGGAAAAAGACAGGAATACGCTGCAAAAAGTTCAGTACAGTGCATTCCTGCCCTTTCTCTATCACATAGGGCAGTACAGCAAGGTGACCAGCTGTGCTGCATTATTATTTGACAAATATTACCCTAGGTACATAGTACATTCGAAAACGGTAAAAGCAGTAACAATAAAGAAATTAAAAATGAAATCCTATACTTATTTGCTATTCATTGATGTAGGGATTTCACCTCCTGACAAAAAAAAGTTAAGGGTAGGGGGTTCAAGGAAATATAATTTACCCGTAAAAGTGTCATAGTGGTGGTGTGATGTGAAATGTGTGTGGGACATTGGGGATGAGCCTGGCTGCCGAGTATTGGATAGTTTTCAGCCTTCTAGAAATTAGGGTGTGAGCGATAGTGTTTCTGGTGTTGCTTGGAAACCATCTCATTAGCATCTTCAGGAGGCAGTGGCATCGTTGACTTGTGTGGTCATGTGCAGTTTGCTGATGATGATCATTCTGAGGTTCCTGGCATTGGTTCTGGGTGTGGGTCCGAGGTCGGCTGGCCACCTAGGCCGGAGTCATATGGCGAGGTGTCCTTGCTGAAGATCACTACTGCCTCTTGTTAGTGTTGATCTTGAGACAATTGGCTTTCATCCAGTTAGCGATATTGGTCTGTGGCAGCAAAGAGCATTGTATATGTACTGTACTTGGATCTGAACCCAGACTGAAGCGCCAATTAGCCGGCAGTTAGTGAGGTGGTTGGTGAGGCATTGGTTGATTAATTATGCTAAAATTTTTCCGAGGTATGGTAGGAGGGAGATGGGTCTGTATTTGAAAAGTGTGGCAGGGTCAGTGGATGGCGTCTCGAGCAGAAGCATGACAGTGGCATGTTTCCAGGTATCTGATGTGGCTGAGTCAATAGAGGCATTGAGGATGGGTATTAGTGCTTCACCGATCGCAAGAAGTCCTTTAGTGACGGCATGGTTGGGGCAGGGGTCAGATGAAGCCCCGAGTGGATGTTCTTCACGGTAGCAGCAATTTCTCTGTGGGGATAGAAGGCTACAAGGTCAGGGTTTGTTCATCTGCACGTGATAAGATGGTGAGTTGTGACATTGATGGATTTCTTTTTAATGGCGTTCTTTCATGTTCCTTACTTTGAGAATACACTGGAACCAGATCATTTTTGCTATCTGCACATTTCACTTCTGTCACTTGTTTCCTCTCTTCCATTCATTTGTGCTGAGAAAAAATGCATGAATGTGACTGCAAAATGTTTGTATTAAAGCGTTGCATGCTCCAGCTGGTTGAGGAGGAGGCTCTGGTGTGTTGAACTGCAAATGTCTTGCTTAAATTTGAATGTGTGGTGGTTAATTTGCATTAAACAAATGTTAGAGTTATGTCGCTTATCCCAGGTGTTCTGCTTTCTTTCTTTTTTTAAAGTGTGTTTATTAAACACATCATAAATGCTTAAAATACAAATTACAAGTCAATCATACAAGTGAACACAACTATGTGAATATAACCTTTCTTGTTTTTGCTGAAACTCATGTATTACTATACTAACAATAACTTCAACTTCAACTTTGCACCAAATGGTTACACTAGAGTCTTAGAGCCAATAGTTGACTTTAATGTCACTTCTCATTTGTCACAGCAGGTCTAAAGTTCCAGGTCTTAGCCTGAACTTTCGCCTGCTATTGGGGAGGGTGGGTCAGTGTCTTTATACTTTTCCTCGTTTGTGTACTTCTCTAGCAATCTTAAACAGACAGCATTCATTGTTGGGATGTGAGGTGCCAGTATGTTGCCTGGTCTTCCTCAGATTTAGAGCATTGCAGGCTTTTGGCATTGTACAAATTACGCAGCATGGCAAGTGTAATATATGTCCTCTGTACATAATTGTTTTTTATCATGTAGAATTGACTAAACATGAGAGCTACCTACCATTATTTGTCTTGAAAGGTTTCCTTGCAGTCTGTTTCCCATTTCTGCCTCATAGCTAATGGAGAGATGGTCATGTCCACCCAAACTTCCTGATATAAGTGTGATGACCCTCTGACCGAGCTTGCTTTAGTATTATTGCCAATGTATTGGAGTTTAGGGTTTCATCTTTGATCATTCCCCATACTTTCTATGTCTTACTCTTCTAATAGTGCAGAAATTGACCCTGCTCAGATGGAAGAGTCCAAAGCCCACACCCAGTTAATCACCTTGCCGTTCTCGTATAAGTCACCTACCTCCCGCCAATTCCCTTGCCTCCATTTTGCCATGTTGAGCTCTCTATATTTTCTTTCAAACATTGGCATTTACCATAATGGCTCTACTTGAGTGAAAGGTAGCCTCACTCCCATCTAGCTCTGTACCGGGCCCAGATTTGATTTGCCAACATGGGGAAGTTGCCTAGATGGCGGATGTGATGGACGAGCTGTAAAATGCTCTGCGCCAGTCCTCTGCCTGACATTATTCTGCAGTACAAGGGCCTCAATATTGACTCACTTGGGGACCACCGATGATATACTTGGGAACACCTGGCGCCACAGTGGGGCTGAAGAGTCGCTCGTCGGTGGCAATTGCAGCTGGATGTAGCCAAGGCGTATCGAGAATCGCACCCTCCTTGAGCTTCCTTCAGTGGACAGTGCCAGGACCTGCTAGAGCGGTTTGTGGCCCATGTGACAGTGCAGAAGAAAACCAGCCACCTTCTTCCACTTTCAGTCCCAATGGACCACACCTGACACTGGGGTGGATCAGACATCAGCAGCTAGAGTTAGTACTGGGAGCCTCCTGCCCTCTCAAGTAATCACTCCTAAGCTAACACCCATGGATCCTGAAAGGGTTCAAACTGATTGCTCCTAGGGCTCCCTCCTCCTACACACTGGTCACCTGAGAGGGATGGCGGCTGGGATCTACCTACTGCCTAAGCGAGTGCCTTACATCAAGGATCTGTTTCATTCTTCTCGCTAGTGGTCTCTGAGAGGGGCACAGGGGTGAAAGACACCATCAGGATGCTAGAGATTGACCAGGACGACTGCCACATGGACCTGCCCAGGTGCATTGCCTGGGTATCAGGTTGGGCTGCGCCTGTGAAGAACTCGGATCTGGCACCTTGGACTTATTTGTCCAACAAACATGTTAAGCAAGAAAGTCACAATTACAGGCCCTCCAGACAGAAGTGATGGTTTTCTGCACAACAAGGCATTGTGCAGCTCCCGGAGGAAGTGGAGGGCCCCAAAACATGGACCTTTTCATTGATGACTGGTTAGCCGACACTGTGCTGGTGGGGGGAAGGGAAATCCACCTTTTCTTTCTTTGAGAGGGCCCAGATAGTTTGTGGTAGAGCACCTCCGCTAGAGGCTCTGTTGTGACTGGCGGCGGCACAGCTCTTTAACTATTATGACCGAGATCATATCCAACAGGTCTGCCATGCGAAATGTCCTTGGCAAGTGGAAAACAACATAGCGAACATCTATCCTGACAACACAACAGATGTGCAAAATCGTCAAAATCTTTCATGTCTATTAAGCAAATGCTTGAGTCCAAGACACTATGATGTTCCCAGCCAAACTGTGCATTGTGGACTCTGGGCGCACTACTTTCTTCTTGACTTCAGCCAAGGCCTGGAATGGCTGAGGACCTCCACTACATGACTCACAGAGATCTAGCGATGCCTGTCACCCAAACCTCAGATCCCTTCAGCACTCAACAGACGAGCAAAGGACTGCCCTGCTTTTCCCTGAATACGGTAAAGAGAGGCTGCACTAAAGACTGGACTGCACGTATTGCTCTTTGAGTTAGCTTAGAGGACTCTGTCTAAGGTGCCCTGCTTATTCCCTGCGGGAGCTGGTTACCCAAATCAGACTGGGGTAAAAAAACACAACTTTACAAACGTTTTCACACTTTCAAACTAACTTCTAACTGTGGTAATTGCCAATACTTATTTGCATTTTGAATGGGAAGATGTGATTTACGATATCCTTAAATATATATGTCCCCAGAATCCTCTTGTGGATTTTGTTAATAAAAATAAGATCTATTTTTATGAAAGGGTGTTGATTTCCTTTGTATCATGTTTCTTTCTTCTTCAACTGTTTGGTACTTCTAAATGCTTTACACTTCTCCCTTTGACAACGCCTGACTGCTTGAAGCCACAGCTGACAAGGGTTGAGCTAATGTCTTGCAAACAAACCTTGCTGGACCCAAAACAGGTTTGGTAGCTTAATACACGGTGAGGTTGCACAGCCACACCATATAATAAATGGCAATTTCTCACATGCCCCTTTTGGAATACAACTGATTTCCCTTTATTGACCCTCAGTCCAGATTGTTAGCCAAGTCAGCAGTACTGTCAGTGATTCCTCTGGGTTTGTCAAATAGACTCATAAGTCCTCCGCATAGAGCAATACTGTAGGTTTGTACTCCCATGTTCGGATTGCCCAATTGTTTATCACCTTAAAAAAATTATAAGTTATTAGATCTGTCAGCATTCGGGTGGTCTTCCCCCAACCTTTTTGCCTTCACTCTACTATTTTCCTGAATTAATCTGGTAAAATATAAAGAGTGAAAAATGGGTATCAATTAAACCTTTGTATTTCTGATATGGGTTCACGATAAAGAGTTTAGAAGCAGTGACTATTTGCACATCTCTGAATTTGTAGGGACTCATACTAGCATGTGAATTAGAGGGCATATCTCGAAATGACTTATTTCTTACATACTGTCTTACATTTGGAAAGCACACCACTTGTTCTACTAGTCCATGTTCCCCTTAGTTTCCCAATAAAAATGGTACCTCACTTGTGTGGGTAGGCCTAGTGCAGATGACAGGAAACGGCCCAAAATGCCACATGGACACAGCACATTTGTCCACAGAAAACTGACCCTTTTTTGCAATGTGCGTACCAGTGGAGTTTGGGTCCTACCTCAGTTGGCACCTAGGGAAATCTAGCAAACCTGTACATATTTGAAAAAATAGACTCCCATGGAAATCCAGAATAGAGTGACTTGTGTGGCTCACACCAAATTTTGTTACCCAGAATCCCTTGCAAACCTTAAAATTTGTCGAAAAAATACATTTACCTCACATTTCTCTGATGGAAAGTTCTGGAATCGAAGGGAAGCCACAACCTTCCTTTCACCCAGCATTCTCCCAAGTCTCCTTATAAAAATGGTACCTCACTTGTATGGGTAGGCCTAGTGCCCTCAATAGGAAACAGTCCAAAACAGTCCAAAAAGCAACAGAGACACATCACATTTTTCCACCCAAAACTGACCCTTTTTTTTTGCAATGTGCCTAGCTGTGGATTTTGAGCCCTGGCTCGGCTGTCACCTAGGGGAAACTAGCAAACCTGTAAATTTTTTAACGCTAGACTTCCTTTATTTTTTTGTTTTAATAAAACACACTTTTTATTTATATTACTATGAATGGACAAGTAGCTTATTGTTTTCTGTTTTATTCTTATTATCATTACTTTCCTTTTTTTTTATTTTTATTTATTTGTATTATTGGAAGGAAACATATAACACATATATTCTTAAGTCATTATACACTGAAAGCTTACAATATAATAGAATATAGGGTGGAAGAGATGAGAAGAAAAACATCGCCAAGTTAGATCATACGTAATACAAAACACAAAACCTAGCCACCCCTCAAATTCTATCTAGGAGTGGTGCCCATTAATTCAAAAGGGGGTGGCCCCGATCATTATGGGCCGGTATCCAAGCCTGAAACAGACCCCATATTGTCTTCCCTTTCCTCCTGGCCTGTCTCCCCTTCCGTTTATACAATGACATCTCCAAGTGATATACAGACAGCAGCCTAGCCAACCATTGTTGCCAGGACGGGGGTCGTAGATCCAGCCATGCTGTTGATATACAGATTCGAAACACCGCCATGGCTACAAAGATAAACGCTCTATGTGGTCCAGCGATTTCGCCATCAGTCCCACAGACCATGATCTCAGGTGTAAGGACATCATAGCCCACTACCTCCTTCAAAACAGATTGGATACCTTCCCTTGAGGCTTTTAATTCCCCACATGTAGCCATCATATGTATGATATCTGAACCTTGCATCCCACATCTTGGACAGTTTGTTCCTGACACACATCCCCATTTGGCGAGATGGGCTGGTGTATGATACAGATCAAACATAGTCTTGTAGTGCTGCGCTTGTAAGGAAGATGATAATAGAATAGTGCATCCCAACTCCAGTGATCTCAAAAAGTTGTTACTACCATCTGCCAACTTCTTACTCCACCTCTCCTTGTTCTTTTCTAGATCATCTGCTTGTTCTACCATTAAAATAGGGTAAATTGACCTAATAGTTATGCTGGGCTTAGCCAGAATATCATTTAACAATTGGTTACTTTTAAATCCCTGGACCCCCCTGGTTTTTCCCCTAAAAAGTCCCTTATCTGTAGATATTTGAAGAAGTCCCTTTTCTGTAGACCATACTGTTCCTGTAGATCTCGAAACGTCTTGAGCCCCGAGTTGTCAAAAAAGTTTCCTAACCTGGTTATACCTGATGTACACCACTTTGCCATATATTTATCATGAAATATTTCAGGGAGTAGTGGATTCTTCTCAATCATGGTATAATAGTTGTATCTACCAAATCCTTTCTTGTTGTACCATAATCGCCAGCACTTGTGAGCCGCTCCTAAGACTTTATACCTAGTTTTCTTATAATATCCAGGCTCATGGTATGTTACCAGACCCCCATTGGCTGCAGTTCCTATCTGCAGCTCGTATATATTGGGGCTGTCAGCCTTTATAGCTCCTTCTCTGTCAGGTCCCAATAGCGGGCGTATATACTGAAAGGCTGCTGCCATTTGATATAATTTTATATTCGGTAGGGACCACCCACATCTTTCACGAGGAAGAGACATAAATTTGCTCGATCTCCTACACTTACCATATGCCCATATAAATCTCAGGATTATTCTATCAATCTCTTTAAATTTTAAGTTAGTAAAGTTCAATGGTATAGCACGAAATAGATACAACAACTTCGGGAGGAAGATCATCTTTATCATATTGCATCGCCCTACAATGGTTAAATGTAGGTTATTCCATCTGCATGCATCTTCTCTAAATTTGGCAAGTATAGGATCTATATTTAAATTTACAACTTCATCTGCATTTGGTGTAATATTAATACCTAAATATACTGCATGATCCACCGTCCGTGTATCTTTAATATTTGTATATTGATTAGCCAGCAGCTGTGTCTTAGCTCCATTTAGCAGATATCCGGAAAACCTTCCGAATTTTTTCGTCACCACTTCAATCTCTCTCAGTGCTGAATCAGGAGAGGGGGTTAGTATGGCTATATCATCTGCATATGCTAAGACTTTGGTATCCCATCCCTGCCTATGGATTGGTGGAATCTTACTATTTTCTTCCAATTGTCTCAGCAGAGGATCTATATACAAAGCAAACAGAAGAGGAGAGCATGGGCACCCCTGCCTGGTGCCTCTCCTAATCGAAATAGTCTCAGATTGTCCTCCCATTAGATGTATTTTCACAGCCGGGGATCTATATAAAGCCCTTACTGCTGTAATAAATTTCTTCCCTAGCCCATAATATTCCATAACGTACCACAAATACTTCCAATTCACCCGATCAAATGCCTTCTCTGCATCCAAAAAAACAGCTGCCATAGGCTCTTTTGCAACTTCCGTAGAATCAAAGAGTGCTAGAACTCTCTGGATATGATTAGTTGTATCTCTTCCTGGGATAAACCCATGCTGCCGCGGAGAGACCAACTTTTTAATCACCAATGACAATCGGACTGCCAAGATCTTTGAATATATCTTAGCATCACTATTTATTAATGTGATCGGGTGATATGAGGCTGGATTTAATGGGGGTTTTCCCTTCTTCTGAAATATAACTATATTATCTAGATCCCAAGATGGGGGGATTTTCCCTCCATTTTGTACCTGAGTATACAGCTCTAACATAACCGGAAGCAGAGGTAGTTTAAAAACTTTATAAAATTCTAGAGGGATCGAATCAGGACCAGTAGCCTTCCCTGTGGGCAGGTTGCTCATTGCCATTTCTATTGCTGAGACATCTATCTGTTCTCCAAGGCGTGACTTGTCACTCTTATCTAGTTTTCCCATCTTAATGGGGTACAAGAACTCTAAAGCATCTTCATCCGAATATGCTGATGTTTCATCGTAAAGTTCCTGATAATATCCATGGAACACCTTTCTGATTCCGCCCACTTCTGACGTTACCCGTCCTTGCCGGTCTGTGAGCTCCCTAATTACCCCAGCCGCTGTTTTCTGGGTTGCCCCCAACTTTTTCTCCAAACTCAAACCCTTGTGCGCGCTGCGTTAAATATTTGTCTGCTATTTTTTGGCCTGTAGCCTCATTTGCTGTCGCTTTTATTATGGCAACCTCTTCCTGTGCTTTCCTTATATCTACTCCAGCTTCTATATATATAGCCAACTGTCTTTCTGCAAACCGCAGCTTCGCTTGGGACTCTATTATTCTCCCTTGAGCCTCCTTCTGCCTTTTAATATTAAACCTTAATGTTTCTCCACAAATACCAGCTTTCAGAGTGTCCCAAACAATCTCTACTGAGGCTGACCCCTGATTGAACCCCAAGAATTCAGTTATCCACTTACTCATATGCTCACAATATTCTGGATTTTTTAAAAGTCCCCTTTCGAATGTCCATCTGCTGACTTTTGGTTCTAACCCATCCAGTTCCACATCCAGCACAAAAGGATTATGATCTGACACCATCCATGAGTATAACTCAATCCTGGCTTGTTTTAAAAATACAGGGCAGATTAGAAAATAATCAAGTCGTGCTAATTTCACATGAGGAGCCGAGTAATAAGTATATCCGGGGTTGGGTTTGCGCAACTTTACCCAAGCATCCACCAGCCCTAATTCTTGCTGAATAGCACCCATTGCCTTATACACCCGAGGTTTACGCCCTTGATACTTCTCAGTTGTGGGTGCTAATAGATCCTGTAGTCCCTCCCACGAGCCATTAAAGTTAAAGTCACCACATATGATATAGGGAGGGGCTCATCCTGTTAGCTCGATAGCGAGGGTATCAATTACTATCGGATCATCCGTAACTACCCAATATATGGAACATAATGTAAAGCTATTATGGCCGTAGCTACATTCTACTATTACCCATCTTCCACCGGTATCGGCCTTTTGCCGAGTAAATTTTAATTTACTAGTCTGGTCTAGAATCGCCACTCCTTTAGTTCTAGCTTCTTGTTTGGACCAAGCAATTGCCTTCAAACCAAGTGAGCCGAGGATCCCAGAGTTTTTATATTCCACGTGTGTTTCTTGCAGGCAGAAAATATCTGCCTTAAAAGTTTTCAATTCTTCGGCAACTCTCCTTCTTTTATGAGGATCGTTCAGTCCACATATATTGATTGACATAATTCTGAGTCTAGCCATACCCCTTCCTTTTTGTAATTTCAAATCTTTTCTCTTTGAAATCCCTCAGGTTAACATATCTGACTGCATCAACTCTTAAGTTCCCTTTCCTTCCTTTTCCACTTCTTTGCCCCATATCTCTTATCTCCATTAATCGTTTCCTTTCCATTTTCTTCCCCTGATTTGCCCCTATCGCTCCTCCCCCAGCCCCTCCTACTTTCCCCTTCCCCTTCCCATTCCCCTTCCCTCACCCAGGGCCAGTCGCCCCTTGCCCCCTCCCTGGCCCCCTCCCTCCCCCCCTGATACTGGCTCCCCATTCTGTTGAGCAATCAGACCCCACATGGCCTGAATGTTGGTGTCGTGCGTGCATCGACCTACCCCCACCCACCGGTACCCCGAGTGCCTATGCCTTCCCTATTTCTTCTATACTCTATACATTCACCCCCATCAGATATTCTTTTGCCTTAATTTCTGACGTGAAGACTCTTACTTTTCCACTCATTATTGTTTTTAGCCTAGCGGGCGCCAACAGATAAGCCTCCCCTCCTTTCTCGAAGAATGGTTTAATAAGCTGCCGGAGCCGCCATCTCCGCTCCACTGTAGCGTGACAGAAATCGGGGCGGGTAAAGAAGGTAACGCTAGACTTCCATGGGAACCCAAGATGGGGGGACATCCAGAATCTGTTCTCCAGAATCCCTTGCAAACCTCATAATTTGTCCACATTTTTTTTACCACCCAACGTTCCCTTAGGTCTCACGATAAAAATGCTATCTCACTTGTGTGGGTGGGCCAAGTGATTGTGACAAGGAAGGGTCCAAAATTTATTGTGGATACATCAAAATTATCTATCACAAAATGGCCTGTTTTTGCAAGGGGGGGCGCTCATGTTTTTGGTCCCGGGATCTGGGACCATGTAGGGAAACCTACCAAACTCAGACATTTCTGAAAACTGGACACGTGGGGGAATACAGGGAGATGTGGTTTGTGTAGATTCTCTCAATGTTTTCGGACCCAGATTCCCCTGCAAACCTCAAAGTTAACTTAGAAATCACATTACTACCAGGGCTCCCCTTAATCTCCCAATAAAAATAATACCTTACTTGTGTAGGTGGGCCAAGTGACAGACAGGGAAAGGCCAAAAATGTGTAGAAATTGAGGGGGAACCAAAGTGGGTCCAACAGGGCTGTTATTTTCATACGTGGCTGTCGCTGCTTTGGGCACCCACACAAGTGGGCCAGATTTTTTTTATCAGTGCAGATAAGGCAATGCTGGGTGGTAGGAATTTTGTAAATTCTTGCAGATTCTGGAAGTTTCTATCACAGGGATGTATGGAAAATGCATGATTTCAGGCAAGGTTGGAGTTCTGCAGGACATTGTGGGTACAAAAATGGAGTGCATGTGAAGTACCCACCCAGTGGCATAACGAAGACTTCCTGCACTTTAGCAGTGCAGAGGAGCCCCCTCAGCACAGTACACTGTGCACGGGCCACAGACCCCTGCCTGGGTCCAGTGGGGAGGGGATACCCTCAAGGCACTTCGCTGCCCTGGACACCACTCTGGACTCCCCCAGATGCTTAGTTTTCAGAAGTGTCTGGGTCTGGTAGGTTTTCTAGGTGGAAGTGTACCCAAGTCCCAAAAGTGCAGCCGCTCACATTGACAAAGACTGTGTCCCCATTTATTTGGGTGGGGGTATGCCCATGGTGAGCCGCCCCTACCCCTCTTTTAAAACAAAATGATTCTGTGGCATCTAGTAGGCTTTATACTCCCCTACCCCTCTTTTATTTTAAAAAAATCCTGGTGCCTAGTGGACTTTCTGCCCCCCATGGGCCTATTTTGGGGGGTGGGGTCGTTGTCGTGCCCATTCCGGGTAGCCCCCAACCATAGAATTTTCTAAAAATAAAAATACAAATAAAAAAAAATCCCTGGTGCGTAGTGGGCTATCTGCCCCCATGGAGGGCAGATTGTGGCAGTAACCCCCATTCTGCCCCCAGAGGAACAGAAAGACTTTGCCTATTTTTGGGGTGGAGTCATTGCCATGCCCATTCTGGGCAAGCCCCACCCCTATATTTGTTTCAAACAAAATAATCGCTGGTGCCTAGTGGGCTTCCCCCCTCCCCTTGGGGGGGGGGGGCAGATCAGGGGTAGTTACCCTATTTGTCCCCAGGGGGGTAGAAACAGTTTGGTCTCCATTCATGTGGGGTGGGAGCATATGGTGGGCAGCCCTCACCCCCAAGGTGGGCAGAAAGACTGTGCCTATTGTTGGGAGTAGTGGGGGTATTTCTACACCCATTCTGGGCACCCACCACACTTTCCTAGATACAAAAATAGGTCCTGGTGCATTGTGGGCTTTCTGCCCCCAATGGGGTAGATTAGAGGTTACTGGCCCCCTCTATCCCCCAGGGGAGGCATAAAGACTGAATATTAAGCGGGGAGCAAAAGCCCTTGCCCAAGGGGCCACTCTCCCCCTCCCTGGTGTCTCATGAGCGGATCCCTGATCCAGTGGCAATACCCAAAACAGAATCCACTAGAGAAGGGTACCATTGGAAAGGGGAGATTCTTCCCTTTCCAATGATACCTCTCACGTCTGCCTCAGTGCTCAAGGGGCTGAAAGAGCTCCCTGAGCACTGAGGCATTGCGCACTGATCACCATTTTAGTGAAAACTTAAAACTCTTTCCCAGCTCCTGAGGCTGTTTTTTGGAAAAAGGAAATTCCTCTGCTTTGAACAACAGAGCGATTTCCTGGACATGTGCAGAGGACGGAATAGTTCCGTCCTCCACACATGACCACCATGGCTGAGAATGGAACTGTTCCATCCTCAGCAAAGAAGCAGTTAAACCATCCAATTATAACATATGTGTCACCCCTAAGGTAGGCCGTAGGTGGCCCAAAGGGCAGGATGCATTGTAATTAAACGGTTGACATGTATTTTTAAGATGTACATGTCCTGGTAGTGAAAAACTCATAAATTCATCTTTATTTACTGTGAGGCCTACCTCTCCCATAGGTTATTTGTGGATTGCCTTATTACATTTAGTAAGTGCTAACGTTTGATTGGGAATAGGTAAAATGTCATGTTTTGTGTCTGAGAAATCATAATTTAAAATCCTCTTTTATTGATAAAGTTGGATTTTAAGTTACAATTTTGAAAATGACACTTTTAGAAAGTTGGCATTTTTCTGCCCTAACTACTTGGTGCCTATAGCCTATTCTTGTTTCACATGACTGGGTGTAGTTGGCAGTTGGACTTTGTTTATTACTCCCAGACAGCCACACAATAGAGGAATTACATGTCCTGGATGGGCCATTACTGACAGGATCGGCCGGAGCTGGGTAAAGCCCTACTTGCAAATCAACAAGCTGCACCCTGCCTTCAACCAAAGGACTTGTTAATACGTCATTGTTCATGCAGCATGCCTTGAGCCAGGGCAGGGGAGGCAGGAAACTTCAAGCACTTCAAAGGTAATTCTCTAGAAGCATCTCCTACTTCAAAGAAGGCACTGGGTATACAACTAGAACCCTCACACCTACTCTTCAGTTCAGCACTCTATGAGGACTGTCTTCTGCTGGTGTCTGCTATGTACTTCAGAGGACTGCTTTGCTGCACCTGGAAGGATTGCTCTGCTGCCTAAAGCCTGCCTTAAACTCTCAGAGGCCTGTCCTGCTGATTGAGCCCTGTTCCATTGCTTGAACCCAGGACTATCAGACTGACTCCAGGAGCTAGTCGGCTGGCCTCACGATCAGACAGAAAATGCTCCACCCATCTTAAATCTCCACCCGGACGCAGCTTGACTGTGTCCCACGTCTGTAAGTGGTGCCTCTCCATCCTGGATCCATGTGAGCGGTGCTAAGATGTCAGGATAGCCAAATCCTAAACTTCTGACTAAAAACGGCTCTGAGAAGTAAGAGGAGAACAGGACCAACCTGCTTGTATATCTACCCAAGGTGCATCGCCAGTCAGCCTTACTCTGCAGCACTTTGCAAGAAGTTCTCCAGAGCAGCAAACCTGTTCCAGGGACCTTTGTGGAGCTCTTGTCGGCTATTTCCTCAAGCCTTGTTCCGCTGGAGATTTTCCAGTTCCATAAAAAAGACTACGGGCCAGATGGTGAAAGCTTTTTAGCAGTCGCAAATGATCTAAATCGCAAAATCGGGCTGTTTGCGCTTGCTAAAAAGAAGTTTGGTGTGTTCCAATGCAAAATTGTCATTTGTAACTTGTTACATAGTCGTAATTTGGCATTGAGATTCAATATTAGGAAGCAGTGTGTTTAGGGCATCCCTTCCAAAATCCAAATCATAGTAGTACATTTGAATGTTTTGTGACCTAAAAATGGTGGCAGAACATTCACAGGCTACCACCAATTCCAAATTGGTGATAACCCATTCGAAAATGGGAAGGGGTCCCAAAGTGGTCCCATTAATTTTTTTCATTTTCTTTTTTTAAATGCAGCCCGTTTTCCTGTAAGGAAAGCAGGCTGCATTAAAAAAAGATTGCTTTATTTAAAAGCGGTCACAGACATGGTGGTCTGCTGACCCCAGCAGGCCACCATCCCTGTCATTTTGTGTAATTCCCAGTGGGTTTCAATGAGGTAGGTTTATTTGTGACCCACTGGGAATCACAAATGAAACTCAAACGAGTTTCGAACAATTGAATGTGCAATTTCCATATTGCAATTCGGATATAATCGCAATTAGGAACTCGCAATTTAAAACGTACAGTCATCTGACCTTATGTACGAGCATGGAAATCTTCACTGCAACTTCGTCCAGCAGCTCCCTCACAGTAACACCTCCTCCTTGTCCAGCAGCCTTGTCCCACTGAAACTCTACCTTCTCAGAACATTTTTGTTGAAATTTCTTCTAAGCATGAAAGTCTGCGCCAACTGGCCCAAATCCACTTTTTGTATCTGACTCTCGGTCTTGCACAACTATATGGCCACAGTTGGACCTTTGCTTGTTTAAGTTCTAGTTTTTATCTTATTATCAAACTTTTAAAAAATCATTCCTCCGGTACAACTGATTGGATTTTTGTTGTTTTGGTGTGAAATAATTCAATAAAATGTACTTTATTTTTCTAAATTGGTGCAGGGTTTTCATTGTGTTGTGTTTTCACTTTATTACTGTGTAGTTCAGTATAGTTTTAAAACATTGTGGGCCATATTTAATACCATTTAACGTTCTGAATGCTTTAGTGGCTGAGCCATGATACAGAAAATGTAATTTTTGATTTACAGGTATTTGGTTTGAGTTTTTACCAAAAGTAACTCAAGGCAGCACTGACTCACATTATGTAGTATTTATAGAAAGAGGAAATGCCTTTAAGGATTGTTTTTGTGAATGAGGGTTTTGCTGATTTAAAGGAAAATATATAAACATTGACACATTCTTGGAAGGATCTGCCTTTCCCTTTACAGTTTTATTGCCAAGTTACTCTGTCTTATATTTCTTGCTCTTTCATTCTGCCTTTCTTTCTCTTAATGTGTCTCTGATGTCTCATTCACCACAACACGTTTGTGAATTTTTAATTTCCCCCTCTGTTGATTCCCAGTTGGTAAAGTTCCCACATGGTTACAGAGACCAGTCATATTTCACTTTAATCACCTCTGATTTTCAGATGCATTTTGTGATAAGATCAGCATGTTTACCCTACAGATTTTTTACCCACAATACAGGATTTGTGTATAGCTCCTAGCCCCTCTCATCGTGTAATAATACCTCATTAAAATTTTCTGGGATGGGAGCCAATCAGATCCCCAGAATGTGTGAATCCCTATGTGAATCCTCTCTGGATCTGCATATTTTGAAATAGCCAACAAGAAAGGTTTTAGGTCCAATCACAACTGTCCACCTTTATACCCTCTGTTCCTCCTTGAATAAGATCTGTGCATAAGTTGCAGATTAATCGTCAAGATATATGTCGAATTAACAATAGAATGCCCACAGGCACCTTCTAGTAACACAATGATCTCAAGAACTTCTCAACAGAGTTACACCATACCATAAAAATATTCTATCAAGTTTTGTGTGATTCAGTGAAGTAGAGCAGAACGTCCTATTTGTTTCTAATTGAAAAAAGCTACTTTTACTTCACCACGTTTAACTAATCAGCACAAAATTTTAGATCAGAAACTGAGCTACAGGTAAAAAGCAAGTTCCACATTTTGTGTAAATCTGTCAACTTGTGCCAAAATTGTTAATCTGAAAATAATTATATATTACTGATTTAAGTGTGCAGAAGATAACAAGAATCAGTATGGACTATATGGGGTATTTTGAACAGTGCTTTTTTTTTTTTAACTGGGTGTACCTGCAGAAAAGGGCAAGAAGGCTTCAGTGGTCACAAAATGTCCCTCCTTATCCAGGAAATTTGCTGGATTGAACTGATGGGGTGTCTTCCAGCATTCAGGGTCATACATAGCAGAAGGTAGATTAGGTATAACAATGGTACCCTGCAAGAAATAAAATCACACCAGGTATCATAATCATGATCATTGAAATATTGTCCACTGTTATGTCCATACAAGATGACTAACAGATAGATTTGTTTTTCATGTATCCATGTGAAACCCCCATGACCTATCATTTCTCATCACCACTCTTTCACTTCCTGTCTGGTTAGAACCGGATTCTCAACTTATCAAGTACGTTCCAGAAATATCTGATCCACCTACCTGACCTAAGAGGGAGGGCAGGGTTATAGTCCACTTTGGCAATAATGAGTAACACTGTCAAGCTATAACTTCCTTTACTAAAACCTAGACCCGTCAGTTGTCGTTAGTGTACATCTGAGAAACTGTTGATTACAGAGTAAAAGTCAGTGCATTAAAGGTGCCCCTCTAGGCACTGAAGCAATTTTATGTACATATTACTACGTCTCTAAATGCTACGTTGAGACTTTAGTCATGATAAAATTTTGCGAACACTAAGATGTAACAAAACTGGTTATACACAGGGCAGCTAGAATTATGGGGAAATGGAAGAGCATAATATGCAGTAGGGTTGAGCAAGAAATTCCTAATTATGCATCATAACATGCACATTTTGTGGCAGTATTATTTCACAATTTTTCATTTTGACATACACTAACACTGTGGAAATGTTACAACTCATTAGTACCAATGTTATACCCAAATAGAACCAACCACCTGAAAGTGGAACAGTGAACCTTTGAAAATAGGCTGCCACCACTGGGCAACATGCACTTCACTCTTTGTCATGTATTTTGATGGGGTTAAGCTAGAAAGATTTTTTATTCTGCAAATAATGCAGTAGATGATGGACAAGGTGGCAAGTGCAGTAAATCAAAAATTATGCAGAAAGGGTATGTCACTACTGGATACCATGCATGACATTCTTTTTTTTGTAACATTTGAACATTTGTGCTAGAAATATGTTTTATTAAAAGCTGCAAATTATTCAGCAAATAGTGACTTATGTGGCAAGTGTGCTAAATACAAAATTAGGCAGAAAATGCCACAGGTGCAGAATTGTGGCTCTAGACATACTGCCAGTATGGAAGCATCTCTTCTCACCTGTGCTATGGCCTCTCCTTAGTTCCTGTAACACAGATAAACAATATATTGTTGGGTTCACTCACAGTCCCTCAGTGCTGGTGTGCACAACCATGGGGCCGTAAACCCTAGTGTAATGGGCTATGTCATGGCAGATTTCCTTATAGTCTCTTCAAGAGTAAAATGTTTTATATGCATCTCTTGGTGAGAGTTCCAAGCTCAATTTCGGTTGCCTGGTGGAGCTTGGAGCTGTCGCCAACCGGGCTTTGAGTGCTATTCTTTTTATTTATTAATAACTCGATATCTTCTCCTGCCTGAGTGCATTTGTTTTATCTGAACCTAACCTAATGTTGGCTAAAAGAATGGGCTGAACCTGTAGAGGGAACCTGAAGAGCAGCACCTTCTTGGCAGTATACGCAATATTGAAAAGCGTTTAACCTTCCTTCATTTCTAGTTAAGCGTGAGACATCCTTTTTTTAGCAGCCTTCCCCTACTGTGATTGCTCTATGGTGTCACACTGAACTGAATCCATGCATATGTAGTGGCTGTTGGATTGCCTGGGCCTTCAAACATTGAGTGTTCGCTCATGTGCTTTTGACAGCGACAGCCAGATTAATTTCATATTCCCCACTGAGAGTGCCAAGTGCTACATTGGCTTTTCCTGCGCTGCTGTTTTCAACAACATTCACGTTCCCCATTAAGCATTCATCATAAATGGAAGCATAATGCCATCCTTTTCTGCTTTGGCTTCTGTGTCCAGTTCTGACAGACGCATGGAGAGTGGCTGTGCTAGCTCCCACTACTGCTCTGTTACTTACTGCGGCTAAAGTAATTGAACAAAATAAAGCAGATACATCATTGGCTAGTTTGGTTGGATTCTTCTTTGGGATTGGCTTAATCTCCTGAGTTTATTCAAAGCTAAGAGTAAGGATCCTCCTCAAACAATTTTGTTGTAGATAGAGCTAGTGGGCACTTAATTGTGAACTTTTCCTTAATTTTCTTTCTGCAACATTCCTTTAATAACCAAATATTACACAAGGTCTTGATGTTTACCAAGGTGGTATAAAGCATTGTTTTGTGATTACCATTAATCTGAAATTGTTTAGATTATTGTACAGTTAACACTATTAAATAAACAATATCTTATATTAAGGAATCCATAAAGTGAAATTAAAATCTTCCAACCACTTTTTTAGGTGAACCAGACATGCATAGATTAAGGTGGAAACAATGGTTAGGACTTTGGACAGGTATTTGATGGTACTAAATGTGACCCCTTAGGGAAAAACATATGCTATGTAATTGCTTTAGAACAGAGGGTCAAATAATATTTGATCATTTACCTGTGCTAGTTACCCGAGCCCAAGTTTTCTGGGATGAGTTTAAAGAAGCAGTGAACAGTTTGTAAATACACTTCAAGTAGGATACTAGTATAATAGTGAACAAAACACAGATTTTAAACACACCAGTAAGTTCAAAATGAGTCCACTGATGGATTTTCAGCAGAGCAGAGAATCCTTGTTTCCACTTTTCATTTCATTGGAACACTGGGTAATTACTTAAGGGATTACATTGTAGTTAAGTGTTTTAATAGAAGAACACACAAAAGACTACTTTGAAGCAGGAATCCCAGTTTGGAAGAGATTTTGGAAATTGTGAGAGGAAGATCCATAATGGCATCCAATGAACTAAGGACGTGCAAGTAGTAGAAACAGTTAATGCTGTTTTGTTCAAAACTAAGCATCCAGTAAGTTCAAATAATGAAACCAAGAAATTTGAAATCATTGGTGCTGGTGCGGAGGAAACTTGCTACATATGTCCGTAAAAAATCATTGTCCTGCATAAAGTGCAAATAAAATGTATGATTTTTGAGCATGTAAAAACATGCAGACGATTGTATTAGCTTATGAAGAAAGTGACACCACATAAAGGTCTAAGAAAATATGTACAGAAAGCAGAAAAGTAGTGTTATGTGTCAGGATGGCCAAGATCGTAGGACAGTTGGACAAGCATGGGGATCAAGTTTGCAATATGACAATTGGTGATGTAAAAACTGATGTCACCTTAGACTCATGATATCCTGTCACTATAGTGACTGACAAGTTGTACGAGAAGGAATGAAACACATAAGCTTGTTGCCCTTAGCATTCATACTATAGCATTTGGAGGGTTTGAAATTGATTTAGCGGTTATTTTAAAGAATGTGTTAGACATAAGGATAGAACCATGCACACCATGCTCTATGTAGCAAGGAGAAGTTACAACATACCAGACTGGAGGGACCAAGGAGCAGTTGGTATGGTTTCAAGACCTTTGATGGCTAGCTCAATCGAACTTGTTGTCACAATAGTTACTCAAACTTTATCTTTAAAGCACCTTTTTGACACCTATAAATCATTATTTGGAGATAAATTTGAAAAAGTGAATGTTATGAACATAAAATTGTCCTCAAACCAGGGGCTGTTCCAGTGATTCATAGGGTATGGAATGCTCTGTTGAGTGTTAGGAGTCAACTAAAAAGAACATCTGCATAAATTGTGTAGTGAAAATGTGATTGAAACCAGTTGACACCTCTCAATGGCTTTTTATATGGATCTGAGGTCCCTAAATAGATAGAACCCTAAATAAGAACATCCTGGTAGACTGTTTCCCCTTACCTAGGATCCAGGTAATCTTAGCTCAATTAGGTGAAGCAAACGTATATCTGAGAGCTGCCTACCACCAGGCTCAGCTCAGTGAGGAACCTTTCCTCACTAACAACATTCATTACCCCATTTAAATCATATATATTCCTTCGTATGTAATTTGACCTGGCCTCAGCAGTCTCAGTTTTCCAACAAAAATGTATGTATTATATCTTAGGCGGAATCAATGTGTTGGCCTACCAGGATGACATCCTCATATCTCCTGATACTGAAGAGAATCTTTTGCAAGTGCTGCACAGTATTTGATACTTTCTAGATCATGGTCTTATACTTTACAAAAAAAGAATGTCAATTTTTGTTAAAGGATGAGGAATATTTAGGGAATCGTATTTCAGCTGAAGGTATCAGACCAAAAACAGATTTGGGAGAGACCATAATAAACAGCCCAACCTCTAAAGGCAAAGGCCAGTTAGTATCTTTACTAGGTTTTTGCAAATATTATTCACATTTTGTGAATAATTGTGCATTACGAACATCACCTTAAATTAAATTATTATGAAGTGGTATTAGAAAATCTTTGGGAATGGAGGAAAATTATACTTTTAAAAACCTGCAAGGATTAATAGTGGATATTCCTGCATTACATGCTTATAAAGCTGACATATCTTCAATAGTAGTCAAGTCAAGTCATAGTACTTTATTTGACTGCCTAAAGCCATAAAAGTGCATATCATAGTCAAAAATAATAAATTTCTTATACCATTGTTAAAAGAATAAAATAAATAAAATAACATATACCATGATAAATACAACCAAAAGGAAGAATCAATATGAACTACCCAGTTCAAATTCAATATCTCTTTCTAATTGACACAGAGCATTTAATAAAATTAATCATCACATAACACACCTCAGTACCCCCTAACTCCTGTAAGAAAGCAAAAACCACCTTGTAGGATCTTATATTAGTTTGTATAAAATTGGGAGTAGAAAGTGTTTCCTTTGGTGATTTGCAGGGCTAAAAAAAGGTGCAGTACCCATTATTGTTCCGAAGTTCTAGCTCTCATGTCTCTGGGCAACAGATGATATCATACTAATTTGTTAAATACAGCCAGTCAGGATTATGCAATCGTAAACCAGACACATTCCATGAGATTACTTTAAGGCACAGTGAGACAGCAGGGCTCTTGGTCAGAGCAGGAGGATCATCCACATGCGGAGAGCAGGCCCCTAGAAGAGTAGGAACAGTCCTGGTGGTGCTGTGTTGTCAGTCCATCTGGTCCAGCCTCATACCTGTCAGACACCTGAAGATTGTACAATGGGGTCGTATTAGAATCGCAGTATCCCACAATTGAGGTTTGCACAGGTGATGATCTGAAAAGGCCACCCAGGGAAGATAAAAATAACCAAGAGGTTGTGCTTTGATGTTCCCATCTATCAATCAATCAATCAATCAGCTTTTATATAGCACAGCACTGGCACACCTAGTGGTATCTGGGCGCTGAAGGTGCGATGTCTCATTTGAAGAGGCAGGGTTTGAGATTCTTTCTGAAGTCCGTTATGAAGGGTGCTGTTCGAAGATGGAGGGGCATGTCGTTCCAGGTCTTGGCAGCGATGTAGGAGAAGGTGCGGCCTCCACTGCAGCTGAGATAGAATTGGGGGTTGTGAACACGGGCTGATGCGAAGGAGCACATGTGCTTTGCGGGTGGATGGAAATTCAATCAACGGTTGATGGTAGGCAGTCCTTGATTGTGTAGGGCTTTGTAGGCATGTGTGGGGATCTTGAACTGGCATCTCTTCTGATGGGGAACCAGTGGAGGTGTCTGAGGTGGGGAGTGATGTGGGTCCAGTGGGGTGGTCCATGATGAGTCTGCCTGCCGCATTCTGTATGGTCTGAAGTCGTCTGAGTACATAGAGAGTGTTGCCATAGTCAAGGTGGCTGGTGACGAGGGCCCGAGTGACAGTTTTAATGGTGTCGGTTGGGATCCATCAGAAGATTCTGAGGAGCGTGTGAAGGGTGTGGAAGCAGGAATAGGTGACTGCATTGACTTGCCATTTCATGGTCAGTTTGCTTCGCTGTCGAGGATAATGCCAAGGTTGCGTGCATGGTCTGTCAGTGTGGGTGTAAGTCAGATTTCTGCTGATCACCAGCTGTGGTCCAAGATGGAAGTGTCCTTTCTGAAGATCAGTACTTCTGTCTTGTCAGAGTTGAGTTTGGAGCAGCTTTCCCTCATCCAGTTGTCTGCGTTGGTCTTGGCATTGCAGAAGTTGGTTCTGGCATTGGAGGGGGTCTTCAGAGAGCGACAAGTTGAGTGTTGTCTGATTATGAGATTATGTTGAGGCCGTGGGATCTGACAATGTCTGCGAGGGGGGTCATGTAGGTGTTAAAGAGGGTGGTGGTGTAGGATGATTCTTGGAGTACACTGCATGTGATGTGAATGGGTTGGAAGGTTAAGAGAGGCAGCCGGATGCTCTATGTGTGACCTGTAAAAAAGATGCAATCCATTTGCACGTATGCTTCTAAATACTCCTAAGCAACACTCCATACGGGCAGGAATCGCGTCCCTACACTGGCTCCCAGTGGAGAAAAGGATTCAGTTCAAGGCCCTATGCCACATTAATAGAGCCATATTCGATAATGGTCCTGAAATGCTTAAAACGTTGGCATATGTCTACATTCCAGCCAGGCCACTCAGATCCTCCTCAGCTAAGCTGGTCATAGTGCCAACGGTGAAGAAAGCAAGTTGGGGAGGAAGATCATTGGCATATCAAGGTGCTTTGCTTTGAAATAACCTTCCTCTCAATATTAGATCAAATTCACAAGAGACTTCTTTTAGGAAGGATCTGAAGTCTTGGTTATTTAAAACTTAAACTCCTGCACAAACATAAACAGTACAATCCTGCTATCACAGTATAAGCGCTACAAGGCCTCTGGGCAGTTTAGGTGCTATATAAGCAATTATAACATAACATTTGAGGGCCTTGTTTTGCATGGCAATGTTGTAGAGTCTGTTTATAAGGGTCTAGTGGGAGACAGTGTTGAGGGCTGCTGAGAGGTCAAGGAGGATTCTGGCTACAGTCTCTCTGCAGGTGAGAAGGGTTCTTATGTTGCTGTGGAAGCTATCAGGGTAGTCTCGGTGCATTGGCTTGCACAGAATCCTGATTGGGAGGCGTCAAGTAAGCGGTTTTGTGCCAGGTATTCGGTGAGCTCTTGGTTGATGGCCTTCTCGAGTACTTTGGCAAGGTAGGAAAGCAGGGAGATCGGGCGGTATTTTTTGTGTCCGCTGGGGACAGTAAAGGGTGACCCCCAATGACATCAACTCCATAGATCTGACCTCTCTGTGTTTCTAACTGCCCGGGAAGGCTGCTGGTAGAAGGAGGTATTGAAGATGCTGGTTAGTTCTGGGCTGAATGTGTTGGCTCTGAGGTTGAAGAGGGGTGGGGACAGAAGCCAGTGAGTGCCCCAGAGTGGATAAATGACATAATGGCCGTTGAGGTCAGGGTGGTGAGCAAAGACCAGGTGGTGATAATTCAGCTGGTGTGCGCTGGTTGGTTGGAGCTGTTGAGGTTGTGAACAGTGGGTTGTGGATCAAAGTTGTTGTAGATGGTTGCAATCTTGCCGAGGAAGTAGTCCAAGAGGGTGTTGCAGAGTTCTTGGGAGTGGTGAATGGTGTTTTTTGTGGCTGTAGGGTTGGAGAATTATTTGACTATTTTGAAGAGTACTTCTGTGTGGTTGGCTGCTGTGTTGAAGCAGAGCAGGATGTAATGGATGTTCTATTGGCTTCTTTGATGCACATGCAGTAATTGCTGATGGCTGCTTTATGAGGGCCTCTGTCAACTGGATTATTTGAAGTGTGCCATAATTTCTGGAGCTGGTAGCAGTAGTGTTTGGTGGTTCTGAGCTGTGGGGTGTACCAGCTGGCTTGTTTCGAGGTTTTGTTGGATTTTGCTGGTTTCATCGGGTGACTCCGTTAGTACGTTTGGTGATCCAATCAGAGAAAATCTGGACAGCAAGGTCAAGGTCTGATGAGGTTTCGGGTTCGGTGGTGCTGAGGGCCTGTGTCCACTGTGTTTCAGTTGCCTTGCCCCAGTTGTGGTCTGAGGAGCTGTGGCACTTGTTGATGGTGTGCTGAGCGTTGGAGATGGTGAAGTGGATGATGGCATGGTCGGTCAAGGTGAGTTCTGCGGTGTGACTGAATTTGATTCTGTCCCCAGAGGTGAAGATAGAATTGAGAGTATGCCCAGCTTTGTGTGTGGGTTTGGTGACCAGTTGGATGAGGCCGATGTTGTTCAAATTCGCAAGTAGGGAGGTGGAGTTGGTGTCGTTGGGGTCATCATTGTGGAAATTGAGGTCACCGAGTAGGACATTGTGGTAGGAGTTGATGGCTGGGGGGGATGACATTGGTGATGGTGTCATGGAAGGCCAGTCAGGGTCCAGGTAGTCTGTATATGAGGGTGCCTCTGAGCATGGTCTTGGTGTCGGTCTGTGGCTGAAAGCTGAGGTGTTCGTGTGACATGGGGTCGTGACTGGTGACAACGCTTCAGGTGGTTTCTTTGAAGAGGATGGTGATGCTCCCACCGTGTTTGTCCATGCAGTCTTGGTGTATCATCTTGTAGCCTTCAGATGTTGCTGTGGCTATGTCAGGGTTCTAGGAGGGGTTGTGCAATGTTTTGGTGATTAAGGCAACGACCGGGGAGAGGGTAGAGATGGTGTCCCAGATTTCCATGGCCTATTTGCAGATTAATAGGGCGTTGAGCAGGATGCAATGGAGAGGTTCCGGGTTGTTTGTGGTTTTCTGGGCAGTGGCAATGCGGGCTCCAGTGTGGAGTGGGGGTCCTGTGTTGCAGAAGAAGCAGCAATTGCAGCAGATGATTGTTGTGGGGTCGGGCCCAGGGCTAGGAGCTCCTTGGTAGTGTAGCACTGAGTGGTGGGAGGGTCAGGGGTCCTGATGCTGGGTGCGGTCCAGGCACAGACAGGCGCAGGCGGGCTTGCCTTTGGTGCTCCATTGACGCATCATAGGCACACCTACTGCACAGAGCTACACAATAGCCTCCATAAATAGTCGTGGAAGGGGCTCGCCGGGAGGCCGGATGGCAGGAACGGAAGAAGCAGGAAAATTGGCGTCAGCAACTCAAAGACAAAATCTAATTGCTATGACAAAAGAGACAATAGAGAAATAACATGGTAAAAAGAGGGCAAAAACAGAGACAATAACCAAGGGGAAACACAATGTGAGAAAACAGGGCTGATTGCAGAGGCCCCATAACTTTTTGCCCCCATTTTCCTCTTTTTGCTGGTGTTTTCCTGACTTTGATGGTGCCCTGGCTACTGCTAACCAGTCCCAGGGCCTGTGCTCTGTGTAAAATGGATATGCAAATTAGGCTAATTATAATTGGCTAAGTTAACCTACCTATAAGTCCCTAGTATATGGTAGGGCATGTAGGTTTAGGGACCACAGCATAGGTGGTGCACACCTAGGTGCACTGCTGAGGTGCCCAGTGTCATTTTAAAAGCAAGCCTGCCTTGCTGGCTGCTTTTAAATTAAAGTTATATGCAAATTCGACTTTGGAATTAAAGGTACTTCCAAAGTCTTAAACTACCTTATTTTTACATATAAGTCACCCCTAAGGTGTGCCCTATGTGCCCCTAGGGCTGGGTGCCATGCAACTATAAGCAGGGACTTTATAAAAATAGATTTATAAGCCCTGGTGAGGTAAAAACAGCCAAATTCGTTTTTCCCTCATTGAAGTAAATGGCCTTCATAGGCTAGAATGGGCAGACTTTATTTTAAATTTTAAAGTCTCCTTAAATGTTGCATACCAAGAATTTGGTATCAAATTAATTGTTGTAATAAATCCTACAACTTCCAGTTGTTGGATTTAATATAACTAGTTGAGGTAAAAAGTTTAGACTTTACCTAAAAAGTTGCCAATTTCAGCTCTGCATTGTTTTTGCTGCTGTGCTCTGATTGGACAGCCTGCAGCAGCTTCTGCCAGGCTACCTTGATGAGGTGTGAAGTGGCCTGACTTCACACAAAGGAATGTGCTTGGGGGAGAGAATCTCCCCTCAGCAGATGGTGAGGCAGGAAGGGGGAGGGCTGCCAAACTGGTCTTCAAAGGCAGAGAAGGACATTTGCAGCACCCAGCAACACCCCCACATCCTGCAACCCCAGACAACTAGGTGCCCCCTTGATTAGATTAGGAGAGGGCAGGAGAGGGGTGTGTTTATGATTTTTAGCCACACCAGTGGGTGAGCTCAGCCAGATGTAACCTCCAAAAATCAGATTCATCCATGTTGGATTTTTGGAGACTGTTGCCTTCTGGGATGGATTTTTGCCACACTTCCCAGGAAGTGGTTATCACAGGGGGACGACCCTGTCCCTGATTGGAGAACCAGGGCCCCCCTGCTTTTCACCCAGGAGCAAGGATAAAACTGGCAGACCTGCATCCACGCCTCAGATCCCCTCCAGAATTCAACAAGAAAGGAACTAAGGAAGAAGAAGGACTGCCCTGCTGGACCCCTGGCCTGCACCTGGACCCTGCACTCAGAAGGACTGCACCAGCTGCACACTTGGGCTTCACCACAAGAAGGACTTTGCCTGGCTTCAACTGGTTCAAGGAGGGACTCCCTGTTTGCTACAGGTGAAAAATTGCTAACCAGAGTCCCCTGCACCAACTCCTGAAAGAAGCGACCAGCTGACCACTGCCCAGTGGCCAAAAAGGAGTCTGCGTCAGGTGCATTCTGGGAGTTGAAGTCCGCACCCCCAAGGACCATCACAGAACTTCTGGACCCTTGGGGTGAGCTGTGGACCCCAAAAGAACCTTGAAAGAACATCTGGGTGAAGCCCCAGAAGTTTGGAAAAGATTGGAGAATTTTTGAAAAAAAGCTCCATAAAGTGACCGACCCGACGCGGAAATTCTAGCCGGCTTGCCTCAACCGCGACCCGGCCTGACTTCGTGGTTCGTCCCGGTAAAGAAACACATCCAAAAAAGAGACTAAGTCCGAACGTAAAAAGTTGACCGGGACCTCCCAGCCATCGTATCCGAGAAGGGCTCCATGTACGTCGGATCAAGATCCAGGTTTACCCCGGTCGAAGGATTTTCATCTCGAAAAAACGACTAAGTCCGAAGGTAAAAATCACCACCGAGGAAACCGACTTCGCGTATCCGGACAAGGGCTCCAGGAGGTCGGATTCAACTGGCAGGTTCGTCCCGGTGAAGAAAAACTTCAAAATAAAGACTAAGTCAGAAGGTAACTTTTTAACCGAGGCCTCCCGCGACTTGTAGCGGAGCAGGGCTCCATCGCGGTCGGCCTGAAAGTTTTACTTTGCCCCGGTCCTGGTGCAACCAGATGACCCGATTGGCGCTTTTTGTTTCTAAGCGCTAGAAAATAATAATACTTTAAAAATTCATATCTCCGGTTCCCCTGAACCGATTTTAATCGTTTTTGTGTCATTTTAAAGATAAAAATATACGCTATTTTTATAAATTGGTTTTGGATTTTTAAACTGTTTCCGGTGTTTTATTTAATTACTGTTTTGTGATATTTGAATGCTTTACACTTTGTCTCCTAAGTTAAGCCTTGACGCTCGATGCCAAGCTACCAAGGGTAGAGCTGGGATTAATTTACTGAGACCTAACTGTACCTATGTGGAGGTTAGTGGCTTGTTGCTAGGTGTAGGTACCTACCTGCCCTACCAATAACCCATTTTCCAACACACAAGAACAGCGGCAGTGCCCAAAACATGGTAATTCCCTCAGTGGGACCATACCTGGGCTTGGGGAACTGTGCCGCAGTACCTTGTCAGGGAGCCAGGCAGGGAATGATAGGCAGCAGGGGAGCGGTGACCTTGACCACAGGGGTCAAAAACTGCCCTATGCATAGTTATTTGGGGATACAGGCAGGGTAACATAGCCCCCATTAAGTTGGATTTAGAAAGATTGTTTAGTATACAGTCTCCAGGAGAAATCTCCACTCGTGGATCAACCCAGGGGATCTTCTTGCAGATATGATCTTGGCGTACATGTTATAAGTCCAGACCATGTGCTCTTGAGCCAGTGACCTACTTTGTTTAATAAATAGGCATTGGATTCAGGATATGAATTTGCCAGCTTAGGAACATTTTCCAATACAATTATGGAAGGGGTACATTCCATGTTTATAAAGTTGGCATATATTGAATAGTAACTGTAGATGCCAGATCAGTTGATGTAGAGGTGGTTCTAAGTCAAATGGTGGATGGTAAAACAAAGCTACTATAGCTTTCACCTTCAGATATTTGTCAAAGGCTGAATGCAACTACAGTACTATAGAGAGAGAGGCACTGGTTTCTATTTAGGGCACTAATTATTTTTCAACATATTTGGGTGAAAAAGAGTTCACTTTAGCTACACATTAGTATATTTTAGTTTGTTTGCTAGGACAAAGAAGCCTTTGCAAAGCAAGTCTGAGACTATTCAGGTTCCTATCCAAAATGTGCGAATGTATTTCTACTGTAGACACATTCCCGGTGGAAAGAATTTAGAGCAGGTTTCTTGTCAAAATGTCCATTAGAAACAGTTTCACATGATAATGTAATTGAAGGAATGGAATGTGTAGTAGGATTAATTCACAGGGCTTTGATGACAGAGGAGATTATCTCTCAAGAAGAATGGAAATGTTGTCCTGATAAGTATACATGTCAACTATTATTGAAGGTGTTCGTTGTTTAAGGTTGGCCCAGGAAGAATTATATGAAGAGTAATGTTAAACCCTATTCCAAAGAAGAAGAAGGATTGGTCCTGAAAGTTAATTTACTGATTCCTTCAGCTGAGTTAAGAATATGATATAACGTTTTCACATATTGGGCATGTTGGTTTGACAGGAACAAATAAAAGGCCCTATTATTGGTGTCCTAGGATAGATAGGAAAGTGGAGGTGTTTCTGCTGGGTGTACGGAATGAATAGAGGCTGATAAATCTTTACACACCTATAATGCCCTGTTGTCTCCAGTTGACTACCAAAAATTGCCTGGCAGTGGTTGGGAATGAATTTGATTAGTCCTGTGTATACCTTGGAAGAAAACATTAGGTATACTCTAGTAATACTTGATTATCATTCCAAGTGGGTAGAATGGACGTTTATGAGCAAACACGACACTAGTATTGTCTTTTGCTTCTTCAAAAATGTATTTGAGAGGGAGGGTCTCCTGAAATATTTGGGACTGAACATGCAGTAAATTGAAATTTCACTCCTTTGAGACCTGTTTATTTTGTTTTGATGGCAAGCATCTTTCTGTTGCTTTGTATAATCCTCAAGGGAACGGAATGGTGGAGAAGGTGACTTGTATGTTGAAAGAAACCATTTCATTAAGGTTGTCATCAGGTTTGAGTGTCTCAGAACTGGTCTCTTGACAGGTTGTAGAGTTATCTCAACACTCCTCATTCCATCACAGATGTATCTCCTTTTGTGCTACTGAGGAGTAGGCGCTCTTCTGATATATTCGGAAGAAATTGGATTCTAGAGAAGGCAAGTGTGAGTGGCATGTACCAAAGAGTAAAGGATACGCAAGGCAGAAGCAAGCAGAGATATGATTACCTGAAAGACTAAGACATACATTTTCACACTGGGGATGTGGTAAACATTAGTAGACTCAGGAGATGTTTCTCAAAGTTTTACCCCAGCGCACAGATTGTCCAGACCTCTAGACATGCCATTTTGGTGGAAAATAGTAAATGCTACAGTAAGAGTGCTGCTGCATGGGGGGAAACTGGGAGTGAGGAAAAAGAGTGTGAGTTCATTCACCTCTAGGAAGTGGTTGGGTTTCTTTTGTTCCATATAGGGTTTGGCTTACTGGTCTCTGGATGGGGCAGTGTAAGGAGATTTGGCATCACATTTTGAGGCAATCAGCAGGTCTGTCTACACACCTTCTCTTATCTTCCATGAAGATTCTAGTAGGGTAATTCACAGTTAGTTGACCCACCTGCTGTCACAATTGAAAGGGATGATAGGCATACCACTGCTCCCAGGTATTTGAGGGATTATGAACTGTCTTGAGTATCCTGTTGTTATTTCTGCATTTTTATTATCTCAGTTCAAGATTTTCTTTCAACTATTATGTATACCTTCATTTTAAGTGTCCATTCTAAGGGTTTTTTTTAAGTGTAAGGATGGGAGGTGTGTTATGGGTCATAGCGTGGTAGATTTCCCTTTATGAATGGAATGTTATATGTGCATCTCTTGATGAGTGTTCCAAGCTTGATTTTGTTTTCCTTCTGAAACATGAAATATTTTGCTATAGAATTTTTAACTTTTATAAATGTTTTTTATCTTTGTATAAACGTATTTATCAAACCATTTTTTTCTTTAAAATAAATGGGAAACGTAAACTGTCCATGAAAGTTTTGGTTTTCTATTTGTATGGTCTTTTTATATGTTTGTTTTATGTGGACCTCCAGGGAAGTTCTGTACCATAAATGAAAAATAAACTTGAAACTTGTTTTCCTTGTGAGACTTGGAGCAGTTGCCAAAAGGTCACTTTAGGATCTTCTTTTATTCAACTATTATTAAAGCTGAAAACTTCTTCTACTTGTATGGATTAGTTGTCTTGACAAGCTAAAACATACAATCAATGCTATTGTCTCTCATAAAAGTGGTGTATCTATATATACTTTGTCAGATGCATGGGGTAGCAAAGGTCCATATCTGATAGCACCTATTTTTTAAACGTCAAGAAGGCATCAGCAGGAAAATAATGTAAAAATTGAGTTTTAATATCCGCAGTGTCCAGTCCGTGCCCTTCTCCTTACCTCCCAACGGAAAATAGGGGTCTGTTAATGGTGGGAAAAGTGCATTAATATCCGTAGGTAAATAAAGACAGTGCAATGCCTACTCCAACATCCTACCTTTTCAATGGTATATCCCAGCAGTGAGACCTCCTCTACCACCTGTCTAAAAATGCCGATTCCCTGAATGTTGCAGTAGCGCTGGATCTCGTGAATTACAGCATTGGTATATGGAAGCCTCTTCCTGTCTTCATATTGCATGACCTGAGACTCATCAAGGACAGCATCCAACTCCTTCTGTATTTTTTCTGGGGAGAAATATTTCCACAGCATAATTAATTTGACTTGGTTTTCAAGAAAAGCTGCAACATAGCCCTTTATGATATTCAATGACAAATGAAACTCAGTTACAATAAACAAATAACATTTCACATATAACTCTCAGTTATAGTGCAAAAAGCTAGCTAGTTGTTCAGCATACATCCTTCCATGGTACACAATAAATGGCAATTAGAGACTCACTTTGAATACACATGTTTTGGGGGTTTAGAAATCCAAAATCCAATGCAGTGCAGTAGAATGTAATCCTATGCAAGGACATACCAGCGTTCCTTCCAAACCACATTCACACTTTCAATTTGAATGGGTACCCTGGCACCAATGGCCAGTCTGAATGCCATATGACTTTAAACTGCCTTCAAGAGGCAAAAATGTTCAGACTCCAATAGTACAAGTAATTTCCAGTAAATTTAGTTGTAGTAGTCAAGTCTGAACTCCTCCTCAAATGAAATACAAGATAAAAATATTCTTGTACAAGAACATTATGTGCGCCTGTTGAATGAAGTGTAGAATGGATAACTAATTAACAATGCAGCTGAAATGAGTGATGTGGCCAGCAAGATGGCCGATTAGACTGGACTGTGAAAAGCTCTGGTGGCCCATTACTAATCCTGCCATAATTCTGCCACCTGTCTGCAACTGACTCACTCTCTTTTGCTGCTCAAACTTGCCACACTTTGGGGACAGCTAACAATCACAGCTCATGGGCGGAGACAAGAATATTGTGGTGACTGCAGCCTGTGGTGTACAGAGAGAGGCGGGGGATAAAATGGTGTTGGCCACTTGCCTGCTTGATCACAGGTGAAACTGCACCAGAAGGGGAGGCCTTGACCTCACCGGTGACTCTGGAGGCCTGAGTCTGCAGTGGGCTCACTCCAGCAGTGACACTGCCTGGAGAAGAAAGGCGCAGACATACTTACCCAGCAGTTGGGGTACAGCAGCGCTCATCTAACAGAGGGCGGTGAGGATGGAGAGACCGCTGCGCGGATCAAGTAGGTGTTGGCTGAGGTCCTGAGCTGATGGAGAGAGGTGCGGGAGAGGCCCCTGCCTGGGTTTTCAGACACTCGCCGTTGCGGCCTTTCCTGCCTCCTTGGCTTCCTTTTCCTGGGCAGACCTACCGGATTGGCACACACAGCCTCAGAGAACACAGGTTCCACGGCCTGCTGCAGCTGGGGACTGGCACAAAAAGATGACCGACCAGACGGCTGGTTACTGATGTGACACATGAAATGGGACTGTCTTTGAGGGCCACCAGAGAGACAAGGACCATGGGAAGCTACCCTTGAGGCTACAGATGTGACCGAGAGAGTGAGTGGAACACCCTGCAGGCCATAGTCCCATCCCACCGCCTGCAGTAGATTCTAACATGGGGTCCGCAAGCAAGGGACTGCTGCGGCTGGGATCTCTGCCACCCAGACATTCAGATGCTATTTCTGCTCAGGTGAGAGGGACTTACAGGAGAGACCCCTGGGAATTAACAGAAGTGCTCAGGTCTCCCTGTAGTGGGCTTACCTAGCTAGAAAGGAGAACTGCACATCCAATAGCCACAAATCACACATCCAGTGGTCTGAGAGCCCACCCCACTGCCTAAACACCACCTGAACACCTGGCTTTGCCTTGGGCCCATCTCACTGCCTCCAGTAACATCTGAGCACTGTGACAGTGAACCAGGAACTGCTGTGGATGGGACCCGGCACACAACCTCCAACACCCAGCCATCCTGATGCTGTCGACACACAGGTGGGAGGGACCGATAGCAGAGACCCCTGGGGGAGAAAACAGAAGTACCACAGACTCTCGGTGTGGCTGGCCTGGTGGGAAGGTGGGAACGCTCATTAATCTGCCAAACATCATGTACCTAACGGCCTTAGAACCCGCCTCACTGCTTACACACCACCCAAACACTTGGCCTCACCTGGCAGGAAATGAAGGGAGTGACTACATCAAGCCAGCACTCACTCCGCCCTGGGTAGACCCCCCCTTGGCATCTACATCCTGTCACTGATTATCACCAAATACAGGGTACCCCCAGAACCCAGGGGAATCTGGCTGAGAATTGGCCCGGGACTGGACTGCTCAGAGAAGTGATATCCTACTTGACTCAAGGCTGGGTCCACAGGGTACACAGATTTCTCGATAATATCTTGATGGACTTCCTGTGCTAGTGTTTCCTAGAAAGAGCCTAATGCAGCCTTGGAAAAGTGGACACTCAATTTATGGCCAAAGACAAGGTCTACAAGCACTCCAGACACGGCAAGATGGACTGTTTTGCTAGAGTCGTGTGCCCCCAGAGGGAAACCCAGTCGCCTCACCGTCACTGTCAGACATTGCAACCTGTCAGAAATTCACTCTTTCCACAAAGCGCTAGAGGGGAAGATAGGAGAGGTGCGATCTGAGGTGTCCCTACTAAGACAGGATCTTCAGAAAGTAACAAAAAGAGTGACAACAGCGTAGACAAGGATTTCAGAAGTGGAAGACACTATACAGGAACTGCACAAGGAACTCATAGAACCCTGTGCTTTAACCCAAGATGTATTGTGGAGGTAGGACAATACAGAAAAACAGGCATGGAGAAATAACATGTTTTGTAGGATTCTGGAAGGAGTGGAAGGGACTAAACTGACTGGCTTTTTGGATAAATGGCTGAGGGCTTAGTTCCCACAGGAAACCTTATCCCCCTGCTTTATCACAGAGCAAGCCCACTGAGCTTTAAATGCCAAACCTCTGCTCAGGCCGCCCGAGACCAGTAATAGCCTGCTTCCTCAACTTGTTAGACTAAGACATGATCTTGAGAGAAGTGTGACGTCTGGGCGAGATCAGCATTGAAAACACTAAGACCAAAGTGTTCCTGGACTACTTGCGAGACGTCCAGAGGCAACATCGTACATTCGATGCCGTTAAGGCAAAACTGAGGGCCATCCAACTACAATGTATGTTACTGTACCCGGCAAAATTCAAAGTTCCGTTTGTCCACTCGCCCAGATGAGGCATGGACCTGGATAGAGGAACGGCCACCTTGACGACCTACCTCGGGGGGAACCCCTGACCAACCTACTCTGCTTGTGGGAGAGGCATGGCTTAAGGTTCACCAGACTGGCAGACAGTGAAGGAAATCATAACAACAGTTAAGGTGCAAGGGAACCCCACTGACTGACCACCAGCAGTCACGCAGACATGGCATCTCCTGAGGTATTGAAGAGGAACCACCCCCATTCAGGAGAAAGGCTGAAGTAAATATATGAGGCTAGGTCAGACGTCCCTGAGCTGCCTGACAGATGATTCCCCTCACGGGCTTCGAGCATGACCATCCACTGATAGCAGGGATTGCCTGCCTGGTACAAGATCATTTGGACGTTGCTTCCCAGGGTGAGCAGCGGCAACAAACTCAAGGCGGGACTGGCACCTGATAACGGGCACTGAATCACCATGGGAGCAGAACACAACTGGTCACAGCTAACTTTTTATCCCCCTTTAGCTAGTTAACTTTCTTATTTTTAGTTGGTTTTACAGATTGGTAGTGTTTTTTCCTTCTTTTTGGGATTTCTGAGTTTAAAATAATGGATGGGCTGCAGACATCTCTCCCTCTCTGTAGGCATGAACTGGATCTTCAATGTGGTTCTGTATTGGGGAGGATTTGGCGGGTGGGGTGGAGGAACAACTGTTATGATGGGAAATTATGTTATTTGGTTGCATTACCTGACAATTGCTGTGTTTCTTACTTTATAGTTACATATCATATAGCGGTGGGAGTGAGGGAAGAGACTCAGTGGTACACTGTGACATCAGACAGCCAGAGAGAGGGCTCCCCCCTAACGATACTGACATGGAATGTCAACAGTTTGGGAAACAAGATAAAAAGGGGCCTGTGACAAAATATATTAGGTGACTTCAACCTGAAGTGGTTCTCCTCCAAGAGACACACCTATGGGGAACTCATTGCCATTTTTTGGGGTGAGAGGCATATCATGTACTGGCACATGCAGGGTTCACTAGAGGGGTCCGGGTAGTAATGATACTAGTGAGGAACCCTCCCACACTTCCAGGTGATGAAAACATGGGTTGACCCCAGTGGAAGATACTTTTGCATGCAAGGCCACGTGGATGGATTGAGATAACCACGGTGAGCATATATCCCCCACCCCGACTCCAGGTTCCCATCCTGGCCAAAATCACAGATATCCTTTTCAAATCCACCTCCATAATTTAGGTGGGAATCCTAATGGCTTCATGACTGTGGGCTTAGGTGCCTCCAGAGCACAAACTACCCCCCCTTCAACATAGTTTGGACAATTTGCAGAAGTAATGGGCTTGACAGACGTATGGTGCAAGGTACACCTGACAGAACAGAAGTACTTCTACTTTTCAGGGGTACACAAAGTTTACTTACACCTTGACTATATTTAGTGCCTATGGGAGACATGCGAAAGGCAGAGTATCTGGCCAGGTGCCTATCAGACCATTCACCATTGTTAGTTAAACTGGGAAGGATCACAGAGAGATGAGACACAGATTGGAGACTGAATGCCTGGGACTTAAAGGAGAGCGATGTAAACCGCGGGCTCCGTGCAGGTACAGAGTTTTACTTTACTGAAAATCAGGGGTCAGTGTTATCCAGGGAGACACTGTGGGAAACTTATAAAACTGTCATGTGAGACAGGGTGCAAAATCTAATAGCACAGAAAAAGAGAATGGAAACACACAAACTTGAAGAAAAATAAACACAGATACTGCAAATTGAAGCTTCCCTGGGTGCAACATCTGACCCCTTCTCCTCCGACAGATCGCTTCCTTCTAAGCAGAATATAGAGATTTAACATAAGAAAGAATCAGAAAACACATGTTGGCAACACAACATCCGTTATATGAGTCTGGTGACAAGGCCGGTAGGGTGCTGGCCTGGCTTAGCAGGAGAGAAGCGAAAGCCAGATGGGTATAGAAGATTAGGGCCAACACAGGAGAAACTTATTACACAGATGGCCAAATAGTGACAGAATTTTCTTGATACTACGAGCAGTTCTACAAGGCTCCTCCCCTACATGGCACAGACTAATTTGCACATTATCTCATGGCAATACCTTGCCCCCAAATGAACGTGACGGCACAAGATTCCCTTGAACAGGATCTGACACTGACTGGCTGTAATAACCAAATGAAGCACCGGGAAGACACCAGGGCTCCCCACTGAGTCCTTCAAGGAATAAGCCAACCTGCTTGGGCCCCACCTGTGTGGGACTGTTCCTAGAAGTGATAGAATCCCCCACTGATCTCTGCGAAGCAGTCAAAGTAATGATACCAAAAGAGGGGAGCCATGAGACAGATGTGATTCCTATCACCCAGTTTCTTTGTGAAATTTTGAAACTAAAATACTTGCCACGGTCCAGGCCACATATCCTGCAGGTTATATCTTCATTGATCCATCATGATCATTTTGGATTTATGGCAGGCTGGCCAACACAACTTAATTTTCAGCGCGCGTCCAATTGGCTTGCCCTGGTGTGATGCCATTGATTATGTTTGACCAATGACTTTGTGTTTCACCACTCCGCATATTAGTTGCTCAATGTTCACCAGTAGCACATTACATGTTTTGTTCAGTTTAGCCGCCTATTGGCTTTGACATTGCATTAGCCATTACATTCTGTATTCTGCCTATTGGCTTTGACATGCTGTATTCAGTTTAGCTGCCTATTGGCTTAGACATGATATTATACATTGCATTTTGTATTCAGCTCAGCTGCCTATTGGCTTTGATATGATATTATATATTACATTTTGTATTCAGCTCAGCTGCCTATTGGCTTTGACATGATATTAGACATTACATTTTGTATTCAGCTCAGCTGCCTATTGGCTTTGACATGATATTAGACATTGCATTTTGTATTCAGTTCAGCTGCCTATTGGCTTTGACATGACATTAGACATTGCATTTGATATTTAGGTTAGATGCCTATTGCCTTTAACATGGAGTTAGACATTGCAGTTGAGAATCCAAGCTGTATTTTTCCAAGCTGTGTTTTTGCACAAGATGAACCAAGATGTTTTCTTCTCACACCAGACTACACCTGATAAGAGAGGGTACATTTGGTGTTTTCCTTTCTGCTCAGACTTGGGAAGAGGAGGAGTCTAGGAGATCTGGCCAGTCTCCAAAGGCTTGCGTAGTTTTCCCAGGTCTGAGAGGAGGGGGCACGCTTTTGTAGGGATGGCTCGGGCTTCAGAGAATTAGATTCTTTTCTGCCTGACTTCGGACTGGAACTTGGTGCCAGTTGCCAGTCTCCCGTGTGGGTAGATAATCTCTTTCTCGCAGTTGACCGGAGTCATCAACTTGCAGACCCCAGAAAGATGAAGCTGTAAATAGTTTCTCACACGGTGAAGTATTTATTTTGCTTTGCATTCAATATCTTATAAATATAACCTGCTGTGTACATTGTAACTGAGAAGTACTGTGATATATTTTGTTTTAATGCTGTGACTACTTTTGTGCTCGAAATCTAATAATTCGTCCCTCAAGAACTTGTGGGTGGGGAGGAATTAACAACAATAAAGGTCTTCTTTGAACTCAGAAGTGCATTCTTGATATGTTCTGTAAGCTCTGATACGAGATAAGAAGGAAAGCAGAACACCTGGTCAAGACTCGCCCCATATCTTCCTGTTCCCAGACGTTGAAAAAGTGTTTGACGGAGTCCATTGGCCTTTGCTGGACCAGACGCTATGTAGGGTCAGGTGTGGTCCCCAATTTAGACAGTGAATTGCACTCTTATAACCCAACCCTGTTTCGTTCGTTTATCAGTGTTAACTTGCAGACTTCTGCTGAATTTCCAATAGGTAGAGGTACCAGACAAGCATGTCCTCTATCACCCATTCTCTCTGCCCTGAAGCTGGAGCCATTGGCTTGTGCAGTGAGACAGAACCCCAACATACACGGATTCTGGGTCTCTGAAACTGATTGGGAGGAGGAAAAGATCGCTTTATGCAGACGATATCCTCCTATATATCACAGACCCAGAGAATACTATCCTGTTATGCTTCCTGACCCTGCAGGAATATGGGGCCCACTCAGCATACAGAATTAACTAAAACAAGTCCATATTATACTCCTGAGAATTGGGCTACCCTCTGCCGACTCCACAGGAGCTCAAGATGGTCAAGGAGGTGTTCAAATACCTAGGGATATTCATAACGGTGCAGACTGATCTGTACGCTAGAAACAATGTGGGCAAAGTTATAACAAACGTCCAATTCGATGTGGTGAGATGGAGAGGCCACCCACTCACATTAATGGGACCTTCCCAAGCTACTCTCTGCACTTCAGAACACATACTACCGGTCCCTTAAACGGTATTTAATAAAAATCAATGGAGAACCGATGACGCTTTTGTGGGATGGAGGCCCCCATGAATAGCGACTCAAATGCTACAAAGAGTGGAGGCTAGGCCCTCCCGGGTGTTGAAGGCTACTATTGGGCAACACACCTGGTAAAATGTAATGATTGGATTTTTGCCCTACAGGATTGCTCAACCTTTCATCTTGAGTGGACACTACTGGGGCGGAAATCTCACTTACACTACATGTATGGAGGTCCAGGTTCCCCTTGCCTCCCCCTGCCATGCAAGTGGCACTTCTGGCCTGGGACAAGGTAACATGGGCAAGGAAAATTACTAGATTGGCATCTCTATGGGAAGGTATATGGTTGAAGGAACTGGCTAAATTGCGGGGCTTTTAAAGGTGGGACACAATAGGCATCTCCACTGTAGAGGACATCCTTGCCAATGGAGATATTATTCCCTCTTCAGTAGCGCTGCGGGAATGTTGTCTTCACCAGTCTCAGTTCCTCAGATATGCATATCTACACCGTGCGTGGCAATCGGAGGGGCTGAAAGATATTGAAATCCCAGAATATGCCCCACTGGAGGGGAGGATATTGATGGAAGAATTGGGAAAAGGCACCATTTCATGCACATACAAAACACTGAGTAAAAAAAATTTCAGACATGCTGGGTAGGCTTAGAGACAGGTGGGGGCACGACAGAGGGGAGCCTGACAATGCTACATCCTTGAGAAGTAGCCATCAAGTCACACCTATGCTTGATTCAGTTCAAAATTCTCCACCAGGCATATTATGATTGTCATAGACTACACCACATAGGAAAGGCCCCTACATCACTATGGGGGTGATTCCAACTCCAGGTGGAAACCGCCATTTGGCCGCCACGCGGCTGAAATTCCGCGGCCCCCATTCTGACATTCCCGCTGGGCCGGCGGGCGCTAACCAAGTTAGCGCCCGCCGGCCCAGCATGAATGAGGCCGCAACACAGGAGCCGGCTCCAAATGGAGCCGGCGGTGTTGCGGCGGTGCGACGGGTGCAGTTGGACCCATCGCGCTTTTCACTGTCTGCCATGCAGACAGTGAAAAGCAGGCTGGGGCCCTGTTAGGGGGCCCCAGCACTGCCCATGCCAGTGGCATGGGCAGTGCAGGGGCCCCCAGGGGCCCCAGGACACCCGTTACCACCAGCCTCTTCCTGGCGGTGAAAACCGCCAGAAACAGGCTGGCGGTACGGGGGTCAGAATCCCAAGGATTCTCCCAGCCGGAGCAAAAACGACGGATGACCGCCGGCCCCTGCAATCCGACCGCGGCTTTACCGCTGTGGTCGGAATGGGGATTGAAGCACCGCCAGCCTGTTGGAGGTGCTTCCGTCATTCGTTGCCCTGGCAGTCCAAGACCGCCAGGGTCAGAATGACCCCCTATGTCTGTGTTGCTCAAAAGTGACAAGCTCCCTTATATACACACTCTCGGAATGCCCCAACATATAAGCCTTTTGGAAGCCTATAGTTGAGGGACTTACAGCCATAGTAGAGCTACTCATCCCACATAAGCCCAGATTCACGTTGCTGGGAATCCCAAATGATGTTGACACCCCTGATCAAAACTTATATTTGGTGCACCGGACTTGGTGGTGGCAAAGAAGGACATTGCCAAATACCGGGGCACAAGAAGTGCCCAATATACACGAATAGTGCAAGGGCATGGACCTTTATATGGCAGCGGAAAAGGTGGTATACTGCAGTAGAGGCTGTCCACACAGGTTTAACAGAATCAGAGGTTGGTGGAAGACATATTATGAGCTAGGCACAACAATGGACACCCAAGACACTAAATTGACCTCTCTCCAATTCACAATAATTCAGATAAAATTGAATGCTTTTATGTTCCCAAAATGGTACCCCCCACTATTTATGTATTGATTGTGTAACACAATGTATTGCTCACCACTCACAATGTATATTATCCTGAACACTGAACTTAAAGATATTGGCGCTCCTCGTGTGTGACTGTAAGGTGTTTCTTTTGTTGGTTTTAAAATAAAAAATAAACATATTAAAAAAAAAAGAATGCAGTTGAAATAACACTTTCTATCTACATCTATGATTTCCTTTGTGCTTGTGTTATGTTTTATGTTATCTTATGTTATGTTATATTACGTTATGTTATATTATGTAGCACGTGCTATCCTTTGTCTTTGTGTTATGTGTCATGTTATGTTACGTAGAGCATGCTATCACTCGGAAGGGTATCCTGAAGCTGAGCAAGTGTGAGTCCAGCCACACCTAGAGCTTAGTGGGACCACTCCAAAAGCCAGGCCTTCAACTTCTTATGGAATCGAAGAAGTGAGGAGGAAGCTCTTATGTGTAGCACAAAGTCATTCCACTCTTTAGGAGCAATGGAGGAGAAGGATCTACCTCTGCATTTAGTTTTCAGTGCGTGTGGGATTTGTGCAATTAGAAGTCCAGATGAGCAGATGTGACTGGTAGGTTGGTGAAAGCAGATGGTATTGTTGAGGCATGTTATGTAGTGCCCTGAAGGCGTGGATGAGGAGATTGAATTACTCTTGTTTGTGAATTGGTAGGTGTGGTGTGAAGTGTGAGATAATTATAAATGTCAGTCGGTGCTTAACTTTCAAATTTACTTTGCTTTGAAACTTAAACCAGAGAGGTAACTGACTTCCCATCGTCCATCTACAGAGGAAGTGACATCACTGGTTTCTGCCAAAATCTTTTTAAAAGAAGAAGCCAGGCAAATGGCTTCATCCCCCACATTCCACCTGCATCAGAAGTAACATCACTCTAGTGTCCATCATTCATATAAACAGGAAGCGTTATAACCGGTATCCCACCAAAACCATCCTTAAAAGGCAAATTTGACAAAGAGCACCTCATTTTCCTTCATCGATCTGCACAGTAAGTGGCATCACTGGCAACTTTGCCTCACGCAGATCCCCAAACTGGCAATTCCCACATTCCCACCCAGACTAAGACAACCCAAGCACTCACACAGGATTTGCACCAGTGTTTAATTTAAGCTGGTGGTTTCAGGCAGGACTCATTGGCATTATTTTCAATCATGTGACTTTAACCTAGAACAAAAGAGAGAAAGGTAAATGACGAGGAAGTGAAAGACAGACAAAAAGTGACAAAGGGATGAAAAAGAATCAGGAAGAGTGAGGGGAAAGGGGCAGGGGAAATGTGTTGGTGGTTGAAAGAGGTGAAATTCAAAGTATTCAACTTTGGATTTTGGCAATGCCAACATTCAGTAACAGTGCTGTAGGCTTTTGAGAAACATTCAGGGTCTGGCACTTATACAAATTAAGCACCAATTCGCACAACACATACTCAGTCCCCTACACATACAACTTACTGCCACTTACCCTCAAACCACGGAACACATCTTCAAACTCAACCTCATTAATGCTCATTCTGCAGTACTACACGCATCAGGCATCACAGACCTCATCATCCACCATACACTTGATGCCCTCTCCATCACAGACAAATGTTTCACCCACATATCCTGTCACGTAATATATGTCCTTCTCCCCACAGGCTAATGCATCCATCATGTGGACCGCGCACATAAGAAGAGAGGAGCCCCCACTGCCATACATAAGTGTTCCTGGTCCTGCGCCCTAGGCAGGTAGGTAACACAACTCCATGCTGATATGCCATTTTCCACTCTCTGCAACTCAGTTTACCACCTTCCATCTCATATAAAGGTCTCCGGGCAGAACAAGGACTTTGTTTGATGGATTCTCAGATCTCCTCATCCCCTAATTCATCTGACATTCCCACACCACCTACAGGCTGACTTCAACATGCCTGAAAAGAGAAGCTTAGAAAAACAAGAGACACCCTCCTCAACCTCATCAATATTCTTAACTTAGTACAGCATCTCACACAATCAGTGTACTTCAAAGGCCTCGTCCTGAACCTTACAAAGCGCCCATACCCTTAGACCAGACAGACTTTGCCATCCCCATCTCCTTGGTCAGATTTGTACCCACAAATGCAATCAATTGTAAACCACTGGTACCCCTGAACTGGGCAGACCATTTTTGTTTTCTTGCTCAGCGTCGTACACACAAAACAAGGTCAACAAAAAATTGAAGACCCAACCTCGAGATCCGTCAGACTCACATACAGTAACATCCAGCAAAACTTTGTGAACATTCAAGCCCCAATTGAAAGAAGGAAGTGTGAAACACCTGTACTCTAAAGATCTTAGTGACAATAAACTATTCATCCATAGACAAGAAAATATATGGATGAAAACAAAACTCCTGATGACCTCATGATACTAAGTGTCACTGTGCACATCAGACAGACAGTTCATTGCAGCAGCCATGGCAAAGTATTACACCAATACCATTAATGAAGCCACCAACAAAAGCACAATGTTTTTCAAGACAGTTCAGCACTGCATCAACCCCCTGCCAGACTCACCTATTTCTCACTCCACAGAAAGGTGGAAAACCATCAACCTCTTTTTCAGTGAGAAAATGCAGGAGATCCAACAGCACATCAACAACATCAGGCCTGATTCTTATCTTTTGCCCAATCTTTCCTGTAGAGTTTTGCAATCTTTATCCTTCAAGGCTCTATCTGCAGATCTCACCAAAATGCTCAACCCCCTCAAAGCCACTTCCTATAAAGACGATGTCTTACTCTTGTCTTTCATCAAAGCACTCACTGGGAACACCCTCTCTCACCCCCTGCTTCCCTGACTCAATGTATCTTTCCGGATACACATCTCTACTTGAAAGTCTTCTCTGCTCAGCCGAAACAAGAAAGAGTTCCTGCTATATGCAAAGAACATACCAAATAACAGTACAAACCTGACTCTGTGACTTAGATCTTGACAACTCCAAACGTTAATTTTCACTGAATGCCAAGTCCCTGGTATTCACCCTCAACACCACCCTTATCCTCAAGGAACATACTGCCAAAAACAAAGGTGGGCTGGTATTAGTTTTCACAATTTCTTCCACAAAGTGACTTCAGAACTTCTGTCAAGCCCTTATACTCTAGCACAGGGGTCTCCAACCTTTCCTATACTAAGAGCTACTTATGTTCAATAAAAGTCATCCTAAGCTACTTATTAGTTTTGTAACAAGTCATCAGGTCGGACAAGATTACATTTGTGGCCTCCTTATGCACGAGTACTAGCAGTGACCACTTCGGTTCATCGGACATGGTTGCCAGAAGTTACCTAAAAAAGGCTTTGTCAATGTGGAATGCCTCTATGAAGGTAATATAAAACAGCAATAATTGCAATTCCCCTAGCGTCAAGGTAATAATATTAGTAGTAAGTCCCTGAAACTCTGAATGATTTATTACTCAAACACCAGCTTTAAATGTATTTTTGGCTATTCATTCATTTTTCGTCAAACATCAGCATCTGAGTTCTGAAAATGCACACATTTTCGTTTAAATACACACTTTTCAATTTTGGCGAACATGTATTAATTAATTCAACCAAGGAAAAGCTTCTAATTTAGGAAACTGGATGCACATAAGAGAGCTACATTTAGTCAGTTAAAGAGTTACCAGTTGCTCACGAGCTACTCGATGGAGAAGCCAGCTCTAGCAAATGGATGGTGATAATGCTGTGTTATGTAACCTTTTAGAATCCACACTAGCACTCCATAATGGCATTCTACAGGCCACAGGGCGGCATGTATCATTCAGGGCCTGAAGAAATATTAGCACATACTGATTGAACTCCATTGTTTCCCCTTGATAGCCAGCACCATCTTGAAAGCCAGCTGCATCAGTTACAAAGTGATCACAACCAGCACACCCCCTTGTCTTACAGAAGAGTTCACCATGTTTGATGGTTCTTGCACACTCACAGCAAGGACACCATCAAATAAAGAATTAGCACAGGAGTAAGCTTTGAGTTGTGGAGGAGCACACACCAACCCCTAGAGAACTACTAAGTGCAGAATTGAGAGAAAGGAGGTAGAAAGGGACAATATTCAACAGCAAACAGAAGCCACAGAGTAGACAAATTAGAGTCTGTGTGGAGTCTGTTGTTTTAAGATAGGGCATACCAGTTAGTGGAGCAGTCAAAGGATGCTTTAAGAGAGGCGATGTAATCTAGGGAATAATTGCTCCCCCTGAAATCAAGGAGCTTTAATGACACAAGAATTCGAGGACAGAGAGTCAATTGACAGCAGGATCGGTAGACACAGAAACACTACTCTCAGTATACACTCAACTGTAGTCTCAGGACAGCCAGGTCAACAGAATATCCACAGCCTGCACCAGAAATTCATGATCAGCCTCAACTGAGCTATACATCCTATAAGAAGTTCATAATAGGACTCATACCCCAAAAAACAGCCCATGAGAAAGCCTGTATTGCATCATGTTAGTATGTCTTTTGTGGTGAGAGGCATCTGCCTCTCTGTGGCCTATTGGAGTCAAGATAGAACCTTCAAGGCCATATATGAAATATGGCACACACATGGTGGCGATAGGGGGTGCTAAGGGGCACAAGAAAAATAGCTCTGCATTGGATGCAACGCCACTTTTCTTAAATCAGGCCCTTAGAGCCACTTGGACAAAATAAGGCTATTGTGCTAGCCATAACAACTGGGAAAGCCTAGGATACATGCCCAACATTGGAGGACAGACTTTAATGTCTAAATATTTCATGTAACTTTCATAAGATTCATCATCTAAATATGATAACTGCATGGCAGGGCTGAAATCAATACAAAGGCACCCAGTGGTATTCTTGTGAAATTACTCCTCTATCTTCTAGAAATTGTTATGCACCGTAATGACCTGCTTATAAGTCTTAGGTCAAAAAAGTGTTGTGATTATGGCATGATTGACATTCACTGATGTCGAGTAAAATCATTGCTGTAAAATTGTTAAAATCTGCATCCCATTTAAAGATAATGCAGGATGGTAGTAGCTGACATTTATCAGTACAGTTTTAATGGCAAGGTAGATGGAGATTGTTTCTGAAAATGGTGGTGATGATACCACACAACCTTTGGAATATAATGAGCATTGTTCAAATATTTTCTGTATTCATAAGCTCCTTTATTATCTGCCAGTAATATGTTTGTGGGGAATATAAGTCTTGATTTTGCTGGAGAATGAGCTGCATTTTACTCTTGCCATAAAGTGGGAATGTTAGTGCCTTTAGTAGCACATTTTTCTTGTTTTGACCATAAGAAGCTCCTTATTCATCTTCTTGTTTCCTTCTAGGTCTTGTCTATAGATTGCCTTAGCTGCCCGCTGGATAACTCATTTCCATTGCATTCACATATACTTAGTGGGCTTTGGTCATTCCTAGCTCATTACTGGATGAATTTATTTCCTGCAAAGGGGATATCCCTGTGTTTATATGGGGAGTGTTCGTATTGCCCATAACAAATCTTCAATTGGGTAATCCATTGATAAGAGCAAGCTGTAGACTGGCCTTAATAACACAGTTTAATCTTTCTACAAGGCCATTGCTGCGTGAATAATAAGGTGAAGTTAGGATGGGTATTTACTCCAGAACAAGCTAGAAAACAGGCCTTCTCTGTTGCAATTAGTTGGGTAAAAATGTCAGATACCATATCTTTAAGGAAACCTTCCCTCAAAAATGCTTCTTTAAAAAACCTTATGACAGATTCTGAATTTACATTGTCCACAAATTTTACTTCATGTCATTTGGTCATGTAGTTTACCATTACTAAGGCACTTCCTATAACACCAAAGTTCCAGACACATCAAACGCCACATTGCTACATTGCACATTTTGTAACCACAATGGGATTAACTGCAGATTTTTATGTCACCTGTGACTTATCGCTGAGTACGCACATGCAACAATCATGCGCATAGGGGGTCATTACAACCCTGGCGGATGGAGGAGAACCGGCGGTAAGACCGCCAACAGGCTGGCGGCCTTACCTTGGTGTATTATGACCATGGCGGTTACCGCCATGGTCAACCGCCTGTTCTCCGTCCCACCCGCCGGGCTGGAGACCTGGGTCCCCAGCCCGGTGGCCGTCAGTATACTGCCGGTGGTATTTGGACCCGGCTTACCGTCGTGGATTTCCAGCAGTGTGAACCGCCATGAAATCCATGGCGGTAAGCACTATCAGTGCCAGGGAAATCCTTCCCTGGCACTGATAGGGGTCTCCCCCAACCCCCACCCCCACCCCGACTCCCTCCCCTACACCCCCCACCACCCCTGTCACCCCCCAAAGGTGGCAGGGCCCCCCTCCCCACCCCGACCCCCAACATAACATTACTCACGCACACCCGACACGCATGCAGGCACCACCAACACACACACGCACACACCCCGACATACATGCCTACATCCACACACACAGTCAGACACGCACACCCACATTCAAACATACACGCACACATCCATACAGACATACCCACAGACATACACGCACTCATTCCCATACACACAACACCCCCGCAAGCATACACGCAGTCACACACCCCCTCTACATACACACACGCACACCCCCATGCATCCACACAACACCCAACACCCCCCACCCCCTCCCCTAACGGACGATCGACTTACCTGGTCAGTCGATCCTCCCGGAGGGGACGGGAGCCATGGTGGCAGCTCCGCCGACACCACACCGCCAACAGAACACCGCCACAGCGAATCACAGGACGTGATTCGCTGGGCAGTGTTCTGTTGGCGTGGCGGTGGAGCAACCTCCACTTCCCCGCGGCCCGCAAGTATGGCTGTTGGCGGCTCTCCGTCGGAATAACGACGGAGAGGAGCCAACAGTCATAATACGCCGAGCGGCAAACCGCCTGCACAGGCGGTCTTCCGCACGGCGGTCCCTCGGCGGTCTTGCAAAAAGACCGCTGAGGTCGTAATGACCCCCATAGTGTTCAATTGCCTTGTCCACCCCAGGCCACCAAAAATCCTCTCTCACTTTTGGTTTCATTGCGCAAATTCCAAGATGCCCTCCCTGGGCTAAGTCTAATACTCTTTTACCCAAATTTCTTGGTGGAACAACCAGTTGTCCAGTTCTATGCATGATGTCCTCAACCATGGGCAATTCCTCCTCCACTCTTCTGTAGGGAATTAATGTTTCTGGGGTATTTTTTTACAGTAGGCGGTCCATTCACCACAAAGGCCCATATTAATACTTTTTGATGCAAAACTGTGCAAAAGCAGTTTTGCGTCAAAAAGTATACCACAAGCTTGCACAAGCCGGGAGCCATATTTATGGAATGGAGCAAGCCATAGGTAAGGATCGGCTAGCGTCAAAAGAAAAGACGCTAGCCGGGGGGTGACAGTAGGGAAAATGGTGCTAGTATAATATATATGGTGTTAACCAGCCTAGCGCCATTTCTTGACGCAATAGCACCCAAAAATGACTCCTGTCTTAGTAAAGACAAGAGTCATGCCCACCACCACAATGGCCATGCCCAGGGGACCAGTGTCCCCTGGGCATGGCCATTGGACCCAGTGTCATGCAGGGAGGCCTTGACAGGGGCCTCCAATGGCACAGAAAGTATACTTACCTATACTTACCCAGGATGGGGTCCCCCTTCCTCTGGTGTGGATGAGTGTGTTGCTGGGGCATGGGGTGGGCATCTGTGGGCCCATTCCATGGTGTTTAACCATGGAAATGGGTCCACAGCTACCCTAACACCTGGTCAAACCCAGGCATTAAATAAAGGCGCTAAGCAGGCTTAGCCCCATTATTTAGGTCCGCCTCCCACCCGTGTGCCATTTTTGCATGGGGGGATAAATATGGAGCTACGGGTTTAGAATCATATTTGGGACAGGAACACCTACCTTGCATCTCATTGACACAAGGTCGGTTCACGCATCTAAAAAATGGCACTTACTCCAATATTTTGATGCTAGAGGTGTCTAGCGTCAAAATATAAATATGGAGTTGAGTTTGCGCCGTTTTAGTATCAAAATAAATGACGCTAAAACGACGCAGAGTATAAATATGTCCCAAAATTCCCTGCACCCTGCAACTCCCTGTCATTGAATACTGCTTCCATCCACTCTCACTCAGTCAAGGTCCCGTTCACAACTTCACTAATGGAATTCACTACATGCACCATTTCTAGATCATCAATCGCATCTTGTTTATCCTCACTCTCTTCAAAAGGTTATCTAGAAAGACAATTAGCTACCTTATTCTTCGCATCTGTTACATACTCTAATTTGTGATGAAATTCTTGTAATCTGTATTGCCATTTGGTGATGCGAGGGGTAGATCTGCCACCCACCCTTTGTGGTGAAAAGATCCACTAAGGGTTTGTGGTCTGTTCTCAAGATAAATTATTTTCCCCACAAATAAGTTTTAAAGTGTTTTACTCCACACCACATGGCTAAAGCCTCCTTTTCTATGGTAGAGTGTGTGGATCCAACTCCCCTCAAAGTTCTCCATGGAAATGCAATCGTTTCCTCCCTTTTGTCACTCCTTTGTTACATAAGCACTGCCCAAGTCAAATATTGCATACATCGGATGAAATGATACACAAATCATTTATATCAAAAGCTTTGAAGGGATGTGCTTCCATAATGTTATTCTTGATTAATTCAAAGCTCTCATTGCATTCATTGTTCCACACAAATTTGATATTCTTCTTCAAGAGATTGCGTAAAATCACTGTTTTGTCTGAAACTTTGTGGACAAATTTAAAAGAATATTCCACTAGGCTGACAAATGACCAAAGTTGGTCTTTATCTGTAGGTTTTGGTGCACTTTGGATGGCGTCTAACATCTTCATTTGGGTTGAAATCCTTTTCCTGACACATGATGTCCCAAGTAATCCACACCTTTTTCTAAGAATTTGCATTAATCTTTTTTTCAAAGTCAGCCCACTTGCTTTTATGACCTCTAAAACACTTTTCACTCTTTCATTGTGAACTTCTTCAGTTTCCCCAAATATTAGAATGTCATCTTGAAAATACATTACCCTCTTTTTCCCATCAAATAATGTATTCATTAATCGTTGGAATACTATAGATGCAGATGCCAGGTCAAATGGAAATTAGATGTAGCTGTAATCCCCCTCTGGAGTGACAAATGATATATAATATCTAGAACCTCGGCTCAGCTTTATCTAATGGCAGGCTAAGGATACATCTAGAGAAGTGAAAAATCTTGCACTATCCAAAGTCGCCAGCATCTTGTTAATGTTGGGTAGTGATTGGCAATCTACCCAAATGTTGGTATTTAAATCTCTCAAGTCTCAAGGAATGTTCTGTAAGTCCCCCCACAGGTCACCTCATGGATAGAGTACTTGCACCAGCACTGTTTTTGCAAGTAGCAGGAATACCCCCTCAGAGCTGGTAAGTGTGGAAGGAGTCATTTGAGGCCTATTTGGAGGCAATAGATAGGGACACATTTATGTCAAAAAAGAAAAAGGCACTATTAATATGCAATTTAGGTACAGAAGGCAGAAACAGGGGCAAATGTGATTATGTGTAGGACAAAGTCAAGTCCTGCAATGTTTAAGGTTTACAGCAGGTACTAGCTTTATCACATTTGATAACATAGAGAAGTATTAAATAGTTATGGCATAAAGCTTACTTGGCAAAGTACCTATCTAACAACTTATAGTTAACCTGTTCATCTGTATTTTCATTTTCTTGCTGTTGTTTTTAATTTTTTCTTACATTCATTGTGAAGGAAAGAGGATATGCAGGGATGGTAGTCACCTAGAAATATATGGAGGGCAAATAGAATAGTGAATCATGAATGTGCTATTTCCCTGCATAGAACTTTGGGGGAGTTCTGTAGGTTGGCAGTTGCCGCCAGGTCGTTGAACTGACCGGAAAAAACTTACTTGATGTTATCCTGGCTATCACTTCTTTTCACTTTAGTTGCACATTTTCTTGTTTTAACCATAAGGAGCTCCTCATGCCTCTTTTCCAGTATTACATATACTTAGCAGGGGCTTTGGTCATTCCTTGTCGATGGCTTTATTACCTGTCTTACTTCCATGGTTTGTCCAGCCCATGAGATTTTGGATCTCACAGTTTTTCGAGTAGATGATATGTTTTTCCACTACTGCCTGCTATCAGATGGCAGCCTTTAAAATTATTTTTTGAACATTACAAAATGGGCATATGCACACATGCTGAACAGGCATCTTGTAATGCAATGTTGTTATATTTGAACACATTCCATTCAAATGTGGCTGCTTTACATCCATGGTGGCCTTCCTTGAACAGGAGTTATTAAAATATATCACAATGCTTCAAAGATGGCTGCAGTGGATGAGCACATCTGTGGTGCCTATCTTTTAATGCATTTTGTTAAATTTGTACAAATTAAATTCTAAAACAGCCACTATGAATGTAGGTGCATCGACAGCAGGAATCTTTGTTTTGGGTTTCTTAAAATAGAACCATGTGGTGCATGAGTGAATAAATGGACACCAGAAGAGGCTGTGGTGAAATATTGAAATGATCTATTGCAAGCCTTCTATCACTCCACAGCCTTTAGATGAGATCCCAGATCACTCATTTTATATCAAGCACCATAAGGGCCTAAGAATATTTTTGCCTTCTCAGTTGCTCACCTTGGATATCTGGTTGAGTCATCATGTACAAGAGGGCCCAGAGCAGGGTGGATGTGGTGGGTTCAATACTGGCTCCAAACAGCTCTATTGCAAGGCGTATCAAATTGTCCTGGTCAAACGTAGAGGTGGCATCATCAGACCCCTGGATCAGGTGGTAAGAGTCAAGTTTAGGATAGTGAAAGTAGCTCTGCAACATTTCACTTCACATTCCATTGCTTACATTCTAACCACTCTTCAGAGGAATTTAAGCTAAAATCTTACTATAACTATACCTTGCTCTTTCTTTCATGTCTTCTATATTAAATCTCTTCACATATTACATTGTAATAAAACCCTGATTATAGATGATATAAACCTTTGGCTTTAGAATCACATTTTGTGTAGGACAAAGTCAAGTCCTGCATGGTTTAAGGATTACAGCAGGTCCTAGCTTTATCACATTTGATTCCATGATTTTAAAATATGCTAACATAAATACAGTTTTGGGTGTAAGTGAAAAGGTATGTAACCAGATTACGTACACTTGTACTGCTGCAAAAGGTAAGCAAATGCTCTTTTTACACTATGTTTGCTGCGTGGAGAATTGAAAATGGAACAAATTGCAGCATGTATGATACCAATGAATGTTTAAAATGAGCAACATGATATTGTTCCTGGAGGCAGACTACATTGTGGAAGACAAGATCATCCAGAAGGCAGCAGCACAAATGCCAAACCACATAAATAGCCACTGAAAAATGCAGAGTAAGTCCAGTGAGAAAATCAGTGCTAATTTTCATGGCCGTTGTGTAGTGAATATCAACAGAGGTAATCCTTCCCGTAAAGGAAAAGATGCAAGCCAGTAACTAGGGGCCCGATGTCTCATTATTCCCAATAGCGATAACCAAATTGTGATTTTTTGTGAATCGCAATTAAGTAATCGCTATTGGGATGTATGAAGCTCCAGGAGTTTCATATAGCGTTTCGCAAGGGCTCGCAAATGGACCTACCTCATTAATATCCATGAGGTAGGTCCCAATTTTGGACCCATTGCAAATGGCTACAATCACAGGGATGGTGGCCTGCTGGGCTCAGCATACCACCATGTCTGTGATTGCGTTTCAATAAAGCAATCCTTTCTTTTTTTTAAATGCAGCCCGTTTTCCTCACAGGAAAATGGTCTGAATTTAAAAAATGAAAAATTAAAAGTGGGACCACTGCCTGCTCTTAAAAATGTTTTAAAATGTAGTCACAAAGAGGAAGGGGTCCCTTGGGGGCCCCTTCCCCTTTGCAAATGGGTTACCTCCAATTTTAAATTGGTGGTAACCGCAATTGTTTTGCAACTGCATTCACAGTTACAAAACAATCATACATACCTCTGAGGTTCGGCATTAGGAAGGGACGCCCTTGACACGCCCCCTTCCTAATACCGAATAGGTAATTAGTCGCAAATCCAATTTATGATTCAGTAACAAGTTACCGAATCGCAAGTTGGATTTGATACATACCAGAATGCATTTCTGCGATTGCAAAAATCTGTGATACATCTGGCCCTAGATGCCCAACAAAATCAAAATATACTATGGCAACCATCCCATGGGAAAGCATTTCCTAGGTACCTTGCTATTGTAGGCATTCAGCCTCAATCCTTCACACGCTGATGGGCATAAGAAAATAGAAAATTGGGCCATATTTAGATTCCTGTGAAAATAACTGAGAACACCTCTCACAGGGACAAGTTGTGCATTGGGATCCAAGTTCCTTGGCTTGATTGTAAATATTGTAAGTGCCCCTTGATTCCCAAGGACTAAGAAAAGCAGAATTTTGACAATGGGAAAATCAGCTAAAAGCATAGCGTCCTGACTTTCAACATAAACCCCTATGATCAAGCATTGGTTTAAATTATACATCTGGAGATAGGGTCTGATTTACAAAGGTAAAGTTAGACCAAAAGTCTAACTTTAGAGCTGAAGTCTCAGTTTAGATCGAGAGTCCAAATTTACACCTGAATTCTAATTTTACACCTGAAATCTAAGATTAGACCTGAAGTCTAGGTTTAGGCAAAAAGTCTAGCTTAGGCCAAAAGTCTAAGTTTACTACTTTTAGGTATTCACAAAGGTAAGTTACTACTCGTAATTTTACTACTAGTAATTTTACAAGTGGTAACTTTACTACTAGTAACTTTATTCGTTGTACACTTACTATTAGTAACTTACCTTTATGAACACCAAAAAGTAGTGAACTTAGACTTTTGGTCTAAGTTGGAATGTTGGTCTAAACTTAGACTTCAGGTTTAAAGTTCGTCTTAAGGTGTAAAGTTAGCCTATTGGTCTAAACTTGAACGTCATGTCTAAAGTTAGACTATTGGCGTAACTTTACCTCTAGTAATGTTACAAGTAGTAACTTTAATACTAGTAACTTTATTAGTTGTACACTTTCTATTAGTAACTTACCTTTATGAACACCAAAAAGTAGTGAACTTAGACTTTTGGTCTAAGTTGGAATGTTGGTCTAAACTTAGACTTCAGGTTTAAAGTTCGACTTAAGGTGTAAAGTTAGCCTATTGGTCTAAACTTGAACTTCAGGTCTAAAGTTAGACTATTGGTGTAACTTTACCTCTGTGAATTATTTAGTATACATTTTGGACCCTGGCCACGGAGGACCATGGAGAAAAAAGGTATTGGGTGACAGCCATACAAGTTGATATTAGAATTACCAGGAATGTGTCTCTATTTAAAAGTTCAAAGTGAAAGACCAGCAAAGCAGCAATCTTAATGAAACTGCTCAGGTTAGATATAGAGTTAAGCATAGGTGACTTAATGAATGAGCTGGGTGTCTCCCATAATCACAAGCAGGATCTAACACAGTGGACCTAAATCAAAAGAACACCCATGACTTTGTAAACAAAATTGAAGGTGAATCCTAAAAAGATTGCAGAGAGAAGCTGAGTCAAAGCAGGCTTCAGAGATTCAATACCGTCAGCAAGCATGCGCTTCATCTCAATATTGAGTGGAAAACTGTAAAACATAAATTGTGGAGACCCAAAAGAATCTAGGAAAGGAATACATAGTATAGTTGTGTCCTGGGTATTATTAGTATTTTGAGTCACATATGGTCAAGGTTACTTTTCCACCTCCCTGATAAAACCGCCTGTTTTGACCAGAAGAGGACCTCATTTTTTGAAAGCACCAATACTTACTTTGGCTAACTGGGTCAGGTAGAAATCAATGAAGTCTTGAGGCTCCTCAGGAATTCCGTTCTCCCTGTGACTCTCAATCTCTTCCTTCACAAATCTGCTTTGAAATTCGTTAAGTTTAAATACAGTCTGATGAGGTCCTGGTATGTGCTGCATAAGCCTGGGGAAAGCATCAAAGAGCTGGAAGAAGAGATATTGACAAGCATTGTCAGGTCTTTCTATCAATACAAATTTCAAGTGAGACACATGAGTAGGGGTGTGCAACATTGCAAATTAATTTTGCACAAGATTTTGGTACTGTTAGACCTGTCAGCCTTGCGTTAATTTTCCCCCAAACTATTTGTCATACTACTCCAGTTTTTGCTGAATTCGTTTTTGTTGGCCTTAGGACTCTGCACACTGTACCATTGCTAACCGGAGCTGAAGTGTTTTTGCGCTCTCCTTAAACATGGTAAAATTGGCTTACACCCAATTGGCACATTTAATTTACTTTTAGGTCCCTAGTAAAGTGGGACTACGTTTACCCAGGGCTTGTATATTAAATGCTAACAATGGTCCTGCAGTACTTATTGTATGCCACCCTTTAAGCAGCTCTCTATCTCAGACCTGCCATTGCAGCCTGTGTTTGCAGTTGTAAAGTGCCAATGTTTTATTTTTTTATGTTTTATATTAATGCTTGGAAAACAGTGCAAACAATTATCTCCGTCTTAGCCACATACACAATTTCATGCGAAGAATACCAAGTTCTTTGCAACAAGGTCACAATTCATCTCAACCCCGAATTGTTGGTTTAAAATTCTCAATAAGGCATTCACAGAACACCTATTTCTACAATTTCCCCATTCCTAAAATGTGACGCAATAAAGTGAGAGTGTGACGACAATACCTAAAATATTGACAGACAGATGGCCACCTGCTTAAATCTAGAGGCAATGAACTGGCTAATAACAATGCGAAACACACCATTAACGGTCTTAATCCTAGTGCCCTGATTAGTATTAATCACATATTATTAAATTGTTTTTCCACTTAATATAATAATACACAATACAACACACTGCTAATAAGATAAATTGAGCAATAATGTTACAGTGCAAAAACATTTTCAGCATCTAACTGACAGTAAAGTGACATAAACCAAGCGGGACTCATATCCCCGCCCATTACAGATTACATAGTATTAAAGTGACAGTGCAAACCATGCTAACTTTTTTTCAACCTGGGAGCATGCTAATGAAAGCAGACAATGCCCTCAGGGCACCCAGCCTGCAATTGACCAATAATATAAAGTGGCAATGCGAACATAACATAATGCAGTCGAAAGGCCCATGATTAATGACTATCAGTGCCTTTAAAAGCAACTACACCAATTGGACTGTCAGTATAAAGTGACTGAGCAGAGACTAGTGAAGTGAACTCTTTTTACCGTTTCAACTAAATGAATCAGAGTAACAATGTGAATACTTGCGTCTAGCGATCCAGGAACCAACCTCAGGATAAGGTGCAAATATAATAGACATTCCCATCTAAAATATATGAAAATGCAAGAAAGTCTAACCCAGGAATCTTCTTTCGTCCACCACTTTCTAAAAAAAAGCCCCCAAATTATTTCGTAATGATGTAACTTATTTAAGAATACCATTGCTCCCTTATACTTATTTTCCTAATTTACTTTAACCATTTCTCATATGTAGGTTTCAATGGAGACTTCCAGTGACTAGTAATAATAGACTGAGCCACCAGAATAGAACTATAAATAAGTTGAACACCCTGTTCCTCAGTTTTTGAAGTAATGGTAAGGCCTAACAGCATGGTACTAGGTTTACCTCATAGCTCATCATGAATGTGATGTATTCAAAGATCTGCTGCCAAGAAGTGGAGATGAATTTACAGGTCATAAACATATGCTCCTAATCTCACATGCTTTCACATCTGGGACACCTTCTTGTGGTTGTACGGAAGATTCTGTTGAGCCTTTCTGGGGTATAATTGGGCATCCAGGTATTAAAAAACATCATCCTGTGAAAATGAGCCCTCCACAACAGTGTAAATCCATACTCAAAGTACTTTGACCCACTCTCTGCATTGATCTCAATCCAAGTATATACCCAACATTTAATCCAGATTTTAGGAGGAGCAGGAGAAATGTCCTGATGAATCTCTTTATCAAAGAAACTCAGAGAATCATTAAAATTCCCCGGCCGGAAACGTTTCCCAGTCAACCCGCTGAGCGATAGACGTCATATAGTGGGAGACTGTTAGGAACAGAGACTATGGCCCTCATTATAACATTGGCAGTAAAAACCGCCTACCACCGTGGCCATGGCTGCCAAAAGACCAGCGCCGCGGCTACCAGCCATCCCCCAAATTATGACCGTAGCCGGAATTCCGCCAGAAGGACAGTGGAATTCTGGCTGCGGCCATGGCGGCGGATGGTGGCGGATGGTGGTAAGGTGGCGCTGCTGCCAGCAGCAGCCTCACGCCAGTGGGATGCCACTGACGATATTATGACACATGATACGGCCTGGCGGTGTTCTGCTGGCAGCAGCCCCCTGTCCCGTCTCCTGCCAGAGGACCCCCTGAAACCAGGTACGTTGGGTGCTCCAACAAGGGAGGAGGGTGGGGGGTGTTGTGTGTGTGGGGGTGTGTGTGAATGTTTGTGAGTGCATGTATACGGGTGTGTGTTGCATGTTGTATGTGTGTGCATGTATATAATGTGTGAGTGCGTGTTTATTGTGTCGTGTGAATGCGTGTGTGCTTGTATGTATGTCAATGTGTGTGGATGTGTGTGTGAATGGATGTATGCATCCGTGGGTGAATGTGGGTATGAGTGTGTATATGAGTGTGTACGATGGTGTGTGAAGTTGCGTATATGTTGGGGGTTGGGTTTGGAGTGGGATGGGGGTCAGAGGGAAACCTGGGGAGGGGGACGGGGAAGACCCATATCAGCGACAGGGAAGGAATTCCCTGTCACTGATAGTGCCTACCACCATGGTTTTCGTGGAGGGAAGGAAGCCACAAAAACCAAGGCGGTAGAAGGGTTCATAATCCCATTGGAGGGCTTGTGACGGCTGCCTGGCTGGAGACTGAAGTCTCCAGCCCAGCGGCTGTTACCGCCGTGGCAGACGGAGTGGTACATTGGCAGTTTGGCTTGAGCCAAATCACCAATGTCATATTATGGGGAAAAGTACCGCCAGCCTGTTGGCAGTACTTTTCTCCGTTTTACCACTGTCTGCTAGGACTATATCTGTCTCTAGGGAAAACTGAAACAGGCTGCTTGCATGACACTGCGAGAGCAAACCTCTGCCAGCATCTTTATCCAAGGCCCAAAAATCTCTGATCTTATAACTATAAAAATGGGAAAGATGAAAGTAGAAAGACAGAGTGGCAGTGAAATGAATCGTGGGTATCTTAACTTTCTGATTTTTTTTTTCGTAATAGCCCTGAAAATGAACAAGGCCTTATACCTGACTTTCTTTGGCATCTTAGGATCATGGATAATAATCAAGATCCTGCTATTTTGTAGTAATTTCACATACATTTTACCAGAGAGTTCTCAAACTGAGATCCCTGCATGGAAAACTAACGCAACTGAAAGGCGATGGACGAGAAATAATAAGTTCTAAGACAGGGAAGGACTAAGCCCCTATCTGTCTTGCAGAGTTGGAGTATTTTCAAGCTAACCCTTGGGGATTTATTGCCCCATACGAATGGGAAAGAAATTACTCTCAAGCTTGCTAAATAAGCCTTCTGTTAACTTGCAGGGAACATGTATTAATGGAAACAAGAAAAGAGGTAAAACTCACGTCTTTATGAGCGATATCCACCTGATCATTGAGATAGGAAGTGATTTCCAGAGACCGAATAGAGAGAGGATCTTAGGCAATTGGGGGCGAAGCTTAAACAATAACTGTTGAGGACAAAACAGCTGTTGCAGCAGATGTCCATGGTGGATCTTAGAAACACCCTACTGGAGTTCAATCAAGTAATTTCAGCATCAGTAATGAAGAGTGTCAATGCTCTTAAGATGTGGCTTAGGAGAGGAGCTGATTCAGTAACCCTGATCAGAGCTATTAAGATGGTCACTACCACTACCCCTCACTGCGCACATTGGGTTTAACATGACCTAGCTCTCGAAAGAGCGGCATAAAAAAAACTGGAAAGTGGCACTGGCAGTACTTGAAACAGGGATAAGGGTAGTTATAAAATGGCCCTGAAAAACAATGATTAAGAGAGCCCACTGCATCTTTAATATGCAATATATTGAGAAGGCAGATAATGAAGGAAGGCGATCTTCAAAATTGTCACAAACTTTATTGATCCCAAAGTTAAGTGCCCCCCATTAGAGACTAGCCAGTCTCTCTGTATCCCCCTTAGTGATTTTTTTATGTATAAAATCCTCAAAATCCAGAACAATCTAACCTAGACAAGTAACCATTCTAGGAATCCCAGAGATTGGAGCTGTAGCTGTTCCTTCAGCATACTCCAAATTGATGTCTTTTCAGGTCCTATCAGCGGAAGAAGTGACATCTTCCTTCACAAAATGTAAATCAGAATCTCCTACTGATCCCCTACCCCCTCACATCCTGAAGTCAATTGTGGATATTGTTAGCCCAATATATTGGGAATTATTTGCTACCTTTCTTCATTCTGGTATTCTACCGGATGATAGGAAGCAAGCCATTGTGATTCCTTTAATTAAAAAGGTTGACGCCAATCCTAAACCCCTGTCTAACGTTAGACCTGCTTCTATACTCCCAGCAGCCACGAAAGTCTTGGAAAGATTGGTAAATCAACAGTTTACCGCTTTCTTCCCTGACAACAACTTTCTAAATTTTTCCCAATCGAGGTTTAGAGCTCTCCAAGCACCGAGACAGCTATATTAGAGGTCTCTGAGTCCATTAGATGAACCTTGGACTCAGGCCTCAACATGGCCCTGGTTCTGTTGGACCTGTTTTCAGCATTCAACACGGTTGATCATAACATCTTGCTGTACAGGCTAGAAATCTGGGAGTGACAGGCTCTGCACATGGCTGGCTGGGTTCTTTTCTTGAGAGACATGAACACATGATCTGGATGAATCCATATGCCTCGAACACTAAGAGGTTGAAGTGGGGAGTGCCATAAGACTCCTCCCTATGTCCACTTTAGCATATTTGGTGGAATCCTTTAACATAAGAGTTACCTCATATGCAGATGATACTCAACTCAGCTCACATATGACGAGGACTCTGTAAAGGCTAAGTAGGCATTTGCTTATTGTATGATAGCACTGCTGGACTGGTTGAAGGACAACAAATTGCCACACAATCCAGAAAAGATTTAAATGTATCTTATTGTGTGGGCAGAATCCCCTTCCCGGATGTGTAGGTGCATGGCCTAATAAGGTGCCCCTAAAGTCTGTGGTTAGAAACTTGAGCGTTATGTGTGATGCCCAACTTTCCTTTGGGGCACAGGTTTCAGCAGTTGTAAATTCCAGCTTTGGGATTCTCCTCATGCTGAGGGAATTTCTTCACCACCTTCCACACTGTGCACAGGTTACAGTGGTGAGGACACTGATCCTCTCCAGGCTGGATTATGCCAATGCACTATACCTGACCCAACGGTTACAATTTATACAGAACATGGCAGTCCGGCTACTATTTAAAATTTCAAGGTATTCCTCAGTGTCCCAATTTCGTAAAGACTACACTGGCTGCCAGTCAACAGTGCATACTGTATAGGGCTCTGACTAAGACCCATCAAACATTTCATGATAAGGAGGTCAAGTATCTCAATGAAAGGATGAAGGAGTACCATCCTGGGAGATCCTTGCGGTCTAGCAATGCCGGTCTAATTGTGGTTTCTTGCTTTAAAAGACAATGCAGAGGAGGTTCCTCCTTCACTGTCAAAGCAGCAGGTTTGTGGAACCAACTGCCTAAACAAATTAGGTCCATAATAGAGGAAGACAAATGTATGATGGAGCTGAAAATATTTTTGTTCAAGCTCCAGGGATGAAGGGACTTGAGTGGCCCTCAATTTCCACCATTTTTAGTACCAAAAAGCACTGGGATACTCTTGTTGAGTAACCTTTGTCATTCAGGACAGAATTGGAATAATGTATCCCCAAATACCTTTCAGGATGTGAATTATAATTATTGCCTGACACCCGGGGTAATACCTCAGTAGAGATATTAAACAGCAATGACTTCATTTTTGATTCATTGGTTTTACATCTCCTCAGGCAAGTGTACCTCTGAATTGCTTGCAGGGTTGTCACTATATTCCTCACATCCCAGCACAATTCGCACTTTTGCATCCTGGTAATTGCAGTTCAGAATTAGGTCTTACTTCAAGATTAGCTGCAGTTTTTCACCAAAGTTGGTGCAGACATTGCTGTCTATCTCTAGACGTGTTTCTGGGTTTAGCCCTTCATCAGGAGGGAGCAGTACTGTGGTACTGTGACCTGAGAGGAATTTGGCAGCATTTCCAGCAGCCTCAGATGAATTTTCTTTGCTCTCTACTACTTGTGCTGTCTCAGAGAGCAGGTTTACAGGTAATTGTTTGAAGGTTTTAGCTCAGCCGATGTCCATTATGAAGTGTGAACCTCCCCAGTACGTCGGCGGCAGCCTCCGAAGCTTTGATGTTGATGTTGTTTTTTAGCAGGAGGAAGATGAAAGTGGGTGTAGGAAAGTCGTCTCTTTCTAGCTTGGTTACCCACACTTTTTGTCTGTTTGTCCGTTTGGATGTGTTCGCTGGGATACTGCTAATCAGTACCCCAGTGATTATGCTCTCTTTTTGTAAACTTGGTTGCTGGAACCTTTTTCAACTCACATTTGGCATACTGGTGCCCCAATGTAAGCCCCTAGTATATGGTACCTAGGTGCCCAGGGCATTGGGGTACCAGGGGATCCCTATGGACATCAGCATGTATTATGCCACCCATAGGGAGGCCATGCAAAGTGGTCTTGAGGCCTGCCATGGCAGCCTGCATGAAAAGGTGCATGCACCCTTTCAGTACCAGGTCACTGTAAGTCACCCCAAAGGTAGGCCCTCCTAACCCAGAGGGCAGGGTGCAGTACCTTTGTGGGAGGGCACCTCTGCACTAGCAAAGGTGCCCCCCCACAAACTCCAGCTCCATTTTCCTGGCCTTCGTCAGTGTGGGAACGCCATTTTATGCGTGTACTGGATATAGGTCACTACCTATGTCCAGCTACATAATGGTAACTGCGAACCTAGACATGTTTGGGATCAAACATGTTGGAATCATACCCCAGTACTATTGCAAGAATTGGAAGTATGAATCCATGTACTCTGGGGGCTCCTTAGAGGACCCCCAGCATTGCTACCACCAGTCTTACAGGGTTTTCTGGGCAGCCGAGGCTGCTGCCACCCCTCAGACATGTTTCTGCCCTCCTGCTGCTTGATCTGAACAAGCCCAGGAAGGAATTACAAAGGATTTCCTTTGGGAAAGTGAGGTAACACCCTCTCCCTTTGGAAATAAATGTGACTGGCTTGGGAAGGATAGCCTCCCCAAGCCACTGATATGCTTTGAAGGGCACAATTGGGGCCCTCTGTGCATAAACCAGTCCACACCCATCCAGGGACCCCCAATCCCTGCTATGGCACGGAACTGTTCAATGGAAAGGGGAGTGACCAATCTCCTGTCCATCACCACCCCAGGGATGGTGCTCAGAGCTCCTCCAGAGGGTCCCTCTGTTCTGCCATCTTGTTTCCAAGGTTGGCAGGGCACTCTGGGAGCATCTGAGTGGCCAGGCCAGGCAGGTGACATCACAGGCCCTTCTTGATAAGTGCTTACCATGCTAGGTGACCAATCCCCCTTTCAGGGCTATTTAGGGTCTCTCTCTTGGGTGGGTCCTCAGATTCGGCTTGCAAGATTCAAGCAAGACTCCTCTGCAACCTCTACTTTGACTTCTGAACTCCGGAACTGTGACTAGAACCTCCAGGACCGACAAGCTGCTTCCTAGAAGAAGAACTCTTCCGCAACATTATTTCCAGGGATCCTGCCAGCAACTTCAACATTTCGCCCAGCTGTGCATCCACTGAGGGTGGCGTGTCTTAAGACTGGACTAGAAGAAAGAAGGAATCTCCCTTGGAGTGAAGGAGTCACTCCACTGCATCCTCTACCACCTGCTGTAACAACGACTGGGTTTGTCGATCTCCTCTCATCTTGAGCTGCGTGGATCCTGCATCACGGGTGGTGATCCAGAGTAGTCCTCCTGGTTCTCTCTGCCAGCTATCCAAATTTGGTGGAGGTAAGCCCTTGCCTCCCCACGCAGGATAGTACCCCAGTGCATCACATCTCTTGCAGCTGCCAAGGCGTATTTGCATCTCCTCCAAGGGATCTTCAGGCAACGTGTAGCTCCAATCCCCAGCACTCCTTCCTGTGACGCACAGCCCTCTGCCTGGTTGTCCTGTGGCGTGGGATCCCTTTCTCTAGTTCTAGTGCTGCATGGGCTCCTTCTGTGACTTCTGTGTCCCTGTACTGTGGGAATCTTGTGGGTGCTGCCTCCACTCCTGTGGGTCCTCCGGATCCCCTGTGACTCCCCCTCCTAAGTTGAGTCCTCGTGGGCCTTGCTGGTCCCCGGCAGCACCACTTTTCCACTAACCACAAATTTGCCTTTGCCAAGGCTTGTTGGAGGAAGTCCTGCACCAACACCCATCTGCAATCTTCATTCCACAGGGGACATCTTCTGCATCCATCAGGAACTCTTCTGCAGCTCCAGGGCCGCAGTGCTGACCTGTTCTACCTCACTATCGACCAACTCCTGCAAGTACAGCTGGGTGGGTAGTAGCCCTATTCCTCTTGGACTCTACTGTGACGTTTGGAGTTGGTCCCTTCTCTCCACAGGTCTTCTTCTCCAGGAATCCACTGCTGGTTTCTTGCAGTCTTGTCTGGGTGTCTTTTCTTCTTTTCCTTCCCTTTGGGTGGTTTGGGGAAATTCAAGTGATTTACTCCTGCATTCCTGGTCGCTGGGGGGGTACTGTGTTACTTACCTCAGTGGTTTTCTAGTACTCCCAGCTCCCCTTTACACATTCCACTTATCTAGGTGGGGGTCCTGTGTTCGCATTTCATTTTTTTAGTGTATGGTTTGGGCTCCCCCTAGGGTCACTATTGGTTATTACTATTTGCACTGTTTTCTAACCTTTTCTCTGCTTATTACTGTTTACTAATGTATATCTTTAGTGTATTACTTACTGCCCTTCTAGTTCTTAGTGGTATTGTGTTCCAAAAATAAAGTACCTTTATTTTTGTACAACTGAGTGTTTCTTTCATGTGTGTATGTGCTGTGTGACTACAGTGGTTTTGCGTGAGCTTTGCATGTCTCCTAGATAAGCCTTGGCTGCTCATCCACAGCTACCTCTAGAGATCCTGGCTTCTAGACACTGCCTACTTTTCACTAATAGGGGATACCTGGATCTGGTATAAGATATAAGTACCATACGTATACACCAGGCCAGCTTCCTACACTGGGCATCGTGGGAGAGGTGGAGGCTTACCATGGAGGGGGGGAGGGCTGTGAATTAAGGAGTGTCTCAGGCTGTTCTCAGCACTAAGCCCCGCTCCCTTCATGGCCTCACCTCCTCATCACATGGCAGAAATTCACAAGTTGGTAGCTCTGTAAAGGAAAGCATAGCTCAACTGGTGTGACTTCTATGGTCACATGCCCTCCCCCCGTCCCACCGGCACTCTGCAATTCTAGATGTTTACTGCACAAGTGGTTTGCGTGATAAAGAAGGTGACCAGAATTTTAAAGACAAAAAACTGAAAATTTCACAAAAATAAAAGAAGGACTACAATTTACTTCAACCTAGCGCACAGAATGGCAGCACTCAACGGCATAGACTCATAGAATAGGCACTGAGAACATAAATAAAATGCAATTTTTAATACTGGTATTATGTCTGTTAATGAAATTGCTTGCTTAGAACAGCTGCTAACTATCCCTGCTTTGGAAAACAGAAAAAGGCTTCTCCCACCGTTTTCCATTTTTAATCGAGCCTCTCTAAAACCTGGCTCATGACCTAAATTTCCTGAAACTTGCCGGGACAGCTGGGAAAAAAATGAGACTCTCCCGGGCAATCTGGGATGCCTTTTACCTTAGTGATAACCGAGGTGCCCAAGTCCCAAAAGGGAGCAGCGGTCAGAGCAGTGGGGGTACAAGGAGATGCAACTCAGAGACCCATCAGACCAGCGAGACATTTCAGTTTATCTTAGGCAGCAGTGGGGAGCACTGAAACAATTTTGTGGCTTGTGTAATTAAATAGGCAACTTGAGGAAGCCAAAAAAAATTGAGGGACATCAGTGGGACTCCTCATCTATAGTGCCACCAGCTATGTCATTCTACCTCAAAAGAACTAATGGCCAGATTTTGGAGTCCAAGGCAGTGCACAAATTGTCCAGGGAATACATACATCACCGTAGGGACTGCACATTCGAATTGAACAGATCCCCCTCCTCATCTTTCCTGGAATAGTTAAATGCTGCATTCCTTTCATTAAAATACCATTTGAATTTGACACCGGTCTTGGCACAATTCGATGAGTACCCAGAGCATCATAAGAACCTTACTATGTTTGTTATGTATGTACATAACGGTTGTACATTAATGTAGCAGAGATTTGTGAAGACTTGAACATGCTGCCCACATGAGACCATTAGGCTACTAATGCCAGTCATATGATGTGAGTGAGTGGTACACAGTGAACCCAGCAAAGCAAACCCTTAATAACAGCGTTCAACCAGGGAAGATAGGGTTTTGAGAATACTGCACATCTAGCCGGAAGGGATCACTAACCCCATCCACGAAGAGAACTATATTCAACATGGGAAGTCTCAAAACACTGAGAGACCCCTCAGGCAACTGGGCACAGTTCATACTGGAACACGACCTGCAGAGCAGACTCAGAGACCCATCCACATGGCAGAAAGTATCCAACTAAGATATTTCGACAGGCTGAAAAGCAAGCACGCAACAACCACAGGGAGACCCTCGTAGAGACATCTGTTAAACCAACCAATGATGCACGTACGTGTTACCATGTTCAGAACCCACTCTAACAAGATTAAAAATAGTATCAACTAACACTACCCATTTTTAAACACAGGCTCATGTGATATGCCACGCCCCAGCTTTGCATTCAGATGTACCCAGAATTTATGAGACCTTCTTGTTCATACTAGACCTTGTAGTAGTGGAGATGGGGTCCATAAGACTTTATGGTTGCTTCTCCAGTTAGGGGACACTATCCTTGTGAGTCCTCTGGTGTTTGCTGTCTCACACAACATTTAAAAATGATTACACTTAACTCGAACTTTGTTTGGAAACAGATACATCACACTAATTGCAACAGGAAGAACTGTATCTATGTCATCACTTGTCCCTGTGGCCCTCACTATGTAGGGATGACCACCTGAGCTGTGAAAACCAGAATGGTGGAGAACCACAGCACCATTCGCTGCTGTAGAAATGAGACCAGAATTTGCAAACACTTCTCTACTGCTCAAAACTCCCATGATGTTCTAAGATGGACACTCATGGAAGCAAACCAGGACAAGCAAACCTATACTTTTCAAGATGGCACAACACTGGCTTTTTCTTTCTATACTCTAATAGATTAGGGCTGAATGATGAAATCCCTTGGAGCAAAGTATGAATACTAGCACCTTTTGACACCATTCAGATGCTCTCTTTTCAACCGCCACTGTGACATTGACTTTTTATCCCATTGTAGGGGGTTTCCTCATGTCTGAGCCTAGTCTTCAATAATCTTGCAACCTTTCTGCCTTATCTATTGGGGATATTGGTTTCCTTTCTGAGTTTTTAAAACATTTACTTCTATACAGCCCTTCCATAATGGTTACTTTCTGATACATGTGGGCAACTAGCTCTAGACGTGTGAGCATTTTTTGGGTAACTCATTAATCTGGATCGCCCATGATTTCATGATGACAGCTCATCTGTCTCTTGATCTCTGATTATGTCTATGCCAGGGCTATGGAGAGCACCCTGTACTTCATAGCAATCCAGCCCTAGAAGAGCCATTTAAGGCTACGTATTCACTCTCTCTAAACTAGTGTGTTGTATTGACACATTGAAATCATTTTTCCACAGCACACATGTACATTCTACATTGGGAGTTCCTTCATTAAGGTAGCCACAAGATTTCCTGTTCAACCAAAATGTGTTGGTAGATCCATGCCTTCTTAATTTACCCTACTTTTGTTGATTACCCAGAATATGAGGGTTTCAACTGGGCTACGTGATCTCTGTAATGTCTCTCAGTTTATTAGGGCCACAAAGCCCTTTCCATACACTATAGCAGTTTACTCCTTACTAGTCCAAGATGGCCACCACTAGTTCTCAGGACGAGATTGACTTGCCTAAGATGGCCACCACGTACACTAACCCCTTCTTGGTTTTCATGTCACCTTAGTGAACAATATACTGACATCCACTTTACTATAAGAGCACTTGTGCACAAGGTAGATGCTGTTACTAACATGGTTACATAATCACAGTGATGTTATTCAGTTCATGGGGCTACTGAGCCTGCCTCTTCACTGTAGCAGTTCACTCTTCACTAGCTTAATATGGCCATCAGGAGTTCTGACACAAGGTTCCCATTAGAGGCTGAAATGCACCACTTCACACACCTGTGATGCATCCCGACTGGAGTAATCCTCTTTAAAATGAGACCTCCCACCTCTCTCTGTCTCTTTTAGGCGAGAATAGAAGGGTAGGGCAACCGCACTCAGTGCAGGACAGGCCTTTGAGTACTATTGCTGGTTTCTCGTATATATATATATATACACACTAGCAATTAGAGATAGGTATAGAAAACAATTGGAAAACAGTGTAAAACACAATAGTGAATAGTGACCCTAGGGGGAGCCCAAACCAAAAACTAAAAAAATGGAATGCAAATATAGGACTCCCACCCAGGTAAGTGGAATGTGTAGAGGGGAGCTAGGGGTACCAGGAAACAACAGAGGTAAGCACTACAACACCTCCCAGCGACCAGGAAGGAAGAGGTAAACCAGTGGATTTTCCCCAAACTACCCACAAAGAAGAAAAGAGAAGAAATGTAAGACCCAGAAGAGACTGCAAGACCCCAGTGGCGGATTCTTGTGAAGGAAGACCTGTGGAGAGAGGGGACCAAGTCCAGAAGGCATAACAGAGTCCAGTGGGGGTAAGAGCCCCTACCCACCACACTGAAGATGCAGGAGTTGGTCACCAGTGGACACAGGATGGTCAGCACTGCACCCATGAAGATCAAATTCTTGGAGGATGCAGGTGATGTTCCACGCCGTGTAGAAGATTGCAGACTGGGTTGGTGTCTGGATTCCTCCAACAAGCCTTGGCAAAGGCAATCTTCACAGTTGGAGGAAAGTGGAGCTGCCAGGGGCCAGCAAGGTGCTGGAGGACTCATCCCAGGAGGGGAGGTCACAGGGGGCTCTCAGCGATCAAGAGGGCCCACAGAAGCCCAGGCAGCACCCACAGGAGTCCCACAGGACACAGAAGGTACAGGAACGAGCCCACGCAGCACTACAAAAGGAGATGCCACGCTGCAGGAGAATCATGCATAGGGCTGTGCTTTGCAGGAAGGAGTACAGGGGGCTGGAGCTGCACATTGCCTGAAGAACCCTTGGAGGAGATGCAAACAAGCCTTGACAGCTGCAAGAGAATCAGTGCACGGATGTACTGTCCTGAGTGGGAAGTCAAAGGCTAACCTCCTCCCAAGTAGGACAGCTGGTAGAGAGGACCAAGGGGACCACTTCAGACCACCACCCATGATGCAGGATCCATGCAGCTCAGCAGGAGAGGGGATCCACGTAACCGGTCGTTCTTGCTGTAGGTGCCTGTGGATGCAGGTGAGTGACTCCATAACTCCGATGGAGATTCCTTCTTCCTTCCTGTGCAGGCTGAAGAGTTGCTGTCTTCTGAGGATGCATGGCTGGCGAAATGTTGCAGAGCTGGCAGGAGTCTTGGAAACAATGTTGCAGAAGAGTCTTCCTTGTGCATGTGCAGCTTTGTCGGTTCCTGGGGGGTCCAGTCATGGTTCCAGTGGCCAGAAGTCGAAGTGGAGGTTGCAGAGAAGTCCTGCTGGAATCTTGCAAGCTGAATATGAGGACCCACCCCAAAGGAAGATCCTAAATAGCCCTAAAAGGAGGAGTGGTCAACTAACCAGGTAAGCAGCTATCAGGAGGGGGCTCTGACATCACCTGCCTGACCACTCAGATACTCCCAGAGTTCCCTGCCAACCTTGGAATCAAGATGGAAGAAGCCAGGGACCCTCTGGAGGAGCTCAGGGCACCACCCCTGGGATGGAGATGGACAGGGGAGTCACACAAGAGCAGGGACTGGGGGTCCCTGAACAGGTGTGGACTGGTTTATGCATGGAGGGCACCAAATGTGCCCTTCAAAGCAAAACCAGTAGCTTGGAGAGGCTACCCCTCCCAGGCCAGTCATACCTATTCCCAAAGGCAATCCTTTGTTCTGCCTTCTTGGACTTGATCAGATCAAGCAGCAGGAGGGCAGAAACCTGTCTGAGGTGTGGCAGCAGCTTGGGCTGCCCGGAAAGATTTGTAAGACTGGCTTTAGCAATGCTGAGGAGCCCCCAGCGTGCATGGAATTTTACTTCCAATAATTGCAACAGTATTGGGGTATGATTCTGACAGGTTTGATACCAAACATGCCTAGGTTTGGTGTTACCATTATGTAGCTGGACATAGGTAGTGACCTATGTCGTACCCGCACAAAATGGCGTCCCTGCACTCACGAAGTCCAGGAAAATGGAGCTGGAGTTCATGGGATCACCTCTACTAGTGCACGGGTGCCCTTCCACACAGGTTCTTGCACCCTGCCCTCTGTGCTAGGAGGACCTGCTATAGGGGTGACCTACAGTGACCTGGTGCAGTGACCTGGTAGTGAAAGGGTCCATGCACCCTTTCACGCAAGCTGCAATGGCAGGCCTGATGAACAGTTTGCATAGGTTCCCTATGGGTGGCATAATACATGGACTTAGGTACTCAGGGGATTGGGGTACCAGGGGATCCCTATGGGCTCCAGCATGTATTATTCCACCCACAGGGAGCCTGTTCAGCAGGCCTGCCATTGAAGTCTGCGTGAAAGGGTGCATGCACCCTTTCACTACCAGGTCCCTGCACCAGGTTACTATAAGTCACCCCTTCATAGAGGTGCCCCCACAAACTCCAGCTCCATTTTCCTGGACTTCGTGATTGGGGGGATACCATTTCATGCGTGCACTAGATATAGATAACTACCTATGTGCAGCTACATAATAGTAACTCCGAACCTAGACATGTTTGGGATCAAACATGTTGGAATCATACCCCAGTACTATTGCAAGAATTGGAAGTATGATTCCATGCACTCTGGGGGCTCGGTAGAGGACCCCCAGCATTGCTACCACCAGTCTTACAAGGTTTTCCGGGCAGCCCAAGGTGCTGCCACGCCTCAGACAGGTTTATGCCGTCCTGCTTCTTGATCTGATCAAGCCCAGGAAGAACAAAGGAATTCCTTTGGAAGAGGGAGGTAACACTGTCTCTCTTTGGAAATAGGTGTGACTGGCTTGGGAGGGGTAGCCTCTCCAAGCCACTGGTTTTGCTTTAAAGGGCACATTTGGTGCCCACCATGCATGCACTAGTCTACACATATCGTCTTCAGCTGAGCACACGTCTCAGGCCATTGATTCCGCCAATGGGGAGCTATCCTTCAAGGAACTGAGAGAGGTGTGTCTTGCTAGGAAGCTGAAGATGAGGACGAATCCTAACAGGGGTCTGCTCTTGGGCTTGCTCCTCCAGGATGACTAGGACAAAGCTGGTAGCCAGGGGAAGGAGGAGGAGGGAATAGATTCTAAGGAGGGATAGACTTCTCACTGTCAGAGAAGAGGATGCAGATAACTACAAAATCCTTAAGTCTGCACGCTTAGATGGTTTTGGTCTCACAACTGAACACTACAGGATAAAGTTCAGGGAGACCAGAAAAGAGTCCTCATAGGATTGGGGAGATTTTGTGGACTGTTCTCTTAAAGCATTGGAAGGCTGGTTACATGGTAGCAAAGTGTCTGATTAAAAGGGCTTAGACAACCTAATTCTGAGAGAGCATATACTTAATAATTGTGTGTCGGATTTGTTGCACCAGTATCTAGTGGACTCAGATCTGACCTCTCCCCAAGAACTGGATAAGAAGGCCGACAAATGGGTGAGAACTAGGGTGAGCAGAAAAGCTCATACCGGGGGTGACAAAGACAAGAAAAAAGAAGCAGGTAAATCACATGACAAAGATGGGGACAAAGATAAAAAAGAGTCTTCATCAGGCCCACAAAATTCTTCTAGGGGTGGGTCTAAAACCTCTTCCTCTAGCAATCAGGTAAAAAAGCCTTGGTGTTATTTTTGTAAAAACAAAGGCCATAGGCCAGGAGACAGCTCCTGCTCCAAGACAAACACCAAACCACCCAACACTACAAACCCCACTCCTACCTCCAGTGCCCCTAGCAATAGCAGTAGTGGTGGGAATAATAATAACAAACAATCCAAGGGTTAGCAGGGTTAACTCTAGAAAGTTTAGTGGGGGCTGGACTAGTTAGGGAAACAACTGAGGCTGTTTAAGTCTCTCATGGGGGCATTTATTTTGTCACCCTTGCTACCTGTCCCCTTAACATGGGTAAGTACCGGCAGCAGCCCTTGATAAATGGTGTTCAGGCAGAGGCCTACAGGGACACAGGTGCCAGTGTCATCATGGTGACTGAAAAACAGGTGTCTACTGGTCACCAGTACCAAGTGACTGACGCCCACAACAACACTGTGAGCCACCCCATGGCAGTTGTTAATCTCAGCTGGGGAGGGGGGTTACTGGTCCTAAAAAAGTTGTAATGTCCACAGACGTACCTGTAGAGTGTCTACTAGGGAACAACTGGGCTGAAATAGAGTTGGAGGACCATGCAGTAATCCTGGGCATTCCAGGGCATACTTTTGCTTTGACAAGGGCTCGGGCCAGAAAGCAAAAAGAACAGAGAAACTTGGAGCCTGAAATAATGGCCTATGAACTTCCTCAAAGCAAGGATAGGAAAGGTAAGAAATGGTCCTCTACTCCAACCTCCACTGAGGAGTCCCCCTTTCAGATGACAAACCTCTGTTATGGTTACAACAAGTGAAAGGAGAAACACCCAAATTGCTGAGGTGGTTCATTTCCCTACAGGGGATGGACTATGCAGTAGAACATAGACCTGGGAGTAACCACTCCAATGCAGATAGACTCTCCAGATACTTCCAATTAGACAATGAAGACTCATTTGTGCAAGGTTAGCCTTCTGGTCCTTTATTTAGCAGGGGTTGTGTAGGAAAGTACCCTCTTTCTTGCCATGGTTACATCCCAGTGAACACAGTCAAACACACTGACATCAGGCAAAAAAGGGGGTAAACATGCCAAGAAAGAGGGTACTTTCCTGCACTCAACAATTAACTTTTGACCCCATACACATACATCTGCTTTTACTCCCCCTTCCGACTCTGCCTTGACCTGCTTTTCCCACTGCTTCGCCCTGGTTTGACCCACCATCCATACACCATGGTGTCAACACCCTTGATTTTTTTTTGTTTTTATCCCACAGCCTCGCCCATTACAACAAACATAAAAAGACCCTTGCCTATCTGAACTCCACTCAGGTGGACATAGCCCTTCTGCATGAAACCAACCTCACAGGCACTGAGACGGATAAGCTCAAACATGACTGGGTGGGCAAAATCATCCATAGTAGTCAATCATTCCAGCTGACCACTGGTGACAGACCCTCAGAGTAGAGATGCCTTTCCCCCGGACAAGGTACTGTGAGTGGGGTATATCTATGCTTTGGTAGGGATAAAAGCAGCATTCTGTCTTCATCTCACTTGCAACCTGACAAGAATGGGCACTGACACTAAACTCCTCGGTAGGGACTGGAACCAAGCTCCAGATGCTGTGTTGGACTGCACTGGCCTACGAGGTAGGGTCAGTAACATGGAGAGAGTGATTCTATGGGATGTATAATCGGGTCATGGAATCCTTGACATCTGGAGTCTCCTCAACCCAACAGAAACGTGATATACCAATCTCTCACGTATCCACAGCACCCAGTCTAGACCTGATTACTTCGCCATCTCCCAAACCCTCACGCCGATGGTGGTGGATGCATACATCTTGGAGGGCTCACTCTCTGATCATTTTCCGACCAGCTTATTGCTTGACTCAAAAGTCTTGGGGCCAGATGTATCAAAGGGTTTTACCCATTCTGTGTCTATGGGAAAATGCGTTGGTACATATGGGCCTTGGTGTCTCAACGTCTCTTATTACACTAGTGCTACTCGAATCCCTTCTCAAAAATTATTTTGATGATAATGCAGGATCAGTCACATCCACACAGATGCAGTGAAGGCCACCATCAGGGGCCAACTCATGTGTGAAGCAGCCCTCTACAACAAGCTGAGAGCGGACCAACAGGCCTGTCTGGAAGTAGCAATCCTTGAGCTGACCCGGTCATACTCATCCTGCCCCACTTATTACATTTGACTGCAAATAGAGAAGGTGAAGATGGACCTTAATAGCCTATTCTTACCATCATTGTGAACAGGGTGAAAATGCTAGCAGACTGCTTGCAGCACAGATCTGACAACGGAAGCAGTATCTGCCATCCCAGCAATAAAAGACTTGTCTGGTCACCTTGTCCACATCCTTGGGGATAGCGGACAATATCGAGAGTACTACAAGATCCTCTATGCCCCGGAAATCATTACTGATAAGGCCAGCATTGACATCTTCTTCAGCACTGTTTGCCTTCCCTAACTGAATAATGATGGGCTGGCATTAATCTTGGGTGAGATCACCAATCAGGCGCTTGCACTGGCCAAATATGTTGTGCCCTACAGTAGTGCCCCTGGGTAAGATGGCTTCCCTGATGGGTTTTACAAATGGATGACACCCACTGTGGTGGACTTCCTCTGCACTGCCTATGAAGAAGAGGATCAGATGGACAGCTTGGTGCCTATTTCCAACAAGACCCTCACAACAGTGCTTCCCAAGCTGAGTACAGACCCACTGTCCTGTGGCAGTTACCGACTTACATCCATCCTTAATGAAAACGTAAAAATCTTGGCCAGCATACTGGCAATCCATCTCAAAAAGATAATCCCTACAGTCATTCATTCCGCACATGTAGGCTTCATTCAGCTCAAACCTCTCGCAGTCATCTCCAAACCATGTCCCATGTTCTCTGGCTAACCAAGGATATCCTGGAAGAGGTGCTGGCCTTGTCCTTCACTGACGAAAAAACAGTCAACTGCACAGAATGGAGATACTGCTTTGTGGCTCTCTACAGCTTTGGCCTCAGTGATGATTTTGTCAACTATGTTTGATGATTATAGGATACTCCCACAGCACAAGTAAATTGTAGGGGTTTTCTATCAGCTCTCTTTCCAATCTGACACGGGACACAACAAGGGTGTTCACCCTCCCTGCATCTCTTCCTCCTTGCCATGGAAACTCTGGGCACAGCTCTCTGCCAATTGACAAGCACTGTGAGTATCCGTATGCTGGTAAGTGCTTATCTGTACTCTTATATATGGAAGATATCCTGGTGACACTTAAGGACCTCCCAAAATATCTCCCAGCTCTCCTGAGTCTCATCACAAAGGATTACTTGGTCAATTGGACAAAATCGATTGTCTACCCATCTTCACGACCACAATGATGACTTCCATGGAGGGCTTCTGATTTTGCTGGACGTCATCTCACCTTAAATACATGGGTGTTTATGTTAACAGGGGTCTAGAATCTATGACAATGGATAATTTGGAACCGTTCATGGATTGACTTGGGGTACTTCGCTAAAAAGACTCACTTAAACCTTTCTTCATGGGTAGGGTGCAAGCTGTCAAAATCGTCACCCTCCCTATTTTAACATATGTCCTTGGTATGCTCCTTTTCCCGCTCCCCTTCTCACTACTGCACTCTAAAGAAAAAAAAATCACGAGTTTCATTTGGGGTGCCACCAAATCGTGAGTGGCACTACCCAAGCTGATTGCCCAACGGAAGGTTCACAGACTAGGGCTCCCCTCTGTTGACTTCGAACCCTGGTGCTGCACTTTACTCAACTCGCCTTCATGCTCCAGGGGATATCTGATCCCTCTTTGGATAACGATTGAGAGGAACATTACCCAGAGCCAGCTAGCGTTCTGCTCACGAGGGGTCCCCCTTTGACGTAATGCTGGCGTCTGTGTAGGAGGAGCCTTACCTAACTGGCCATGTGGTGTCTATGCGGATATTGACTCCTTCTCTCGGGTTCTTGATCATAGGTCTCCCAAATCTTTTAAACCTCTGAGAGAGGAATCCTATCTCCCAAACTAGAATGGCAGCATTCCCAACTCCACCATTGTCTTTTCATTAAGCTAGGCACCCCCACATGGGTTTTGGCATGCTCCCCAGTTGCCTCCTCTCTTGCTTTTGGGGCCGCTTTAAAGGGGTAATGTCTCATCTCTGTAATCTTTTAATATGATACAAGTACTCACTGCCTCGGTTACAAAGACTACGAACAGTGTGGCAGGAGAAACTACACATACACTATTCTAGACTATACATGGTCAAAAGCTTTGCCTGTGTCTACTGCAACTAGTGCTAGAGGGGGATTCAATCGGGTGGCTAGATATATTGGCCCAGATGTCAGAAACGATTTTGCACTTAATATTGGACCGAATTGCAATTTTGGGCTGTTAAGAAATGCAAAATCCACATTCGTTATGTACGAATGCAGAAAACCCAGTTGCAAAATGCGATCCCTACACTGTAGGAATCGCATTTAATAAATTCCAAAAATAGGGAATTGCCATTACTGATTCCCTATTTGCGATTCGAAATTGAATCACCACTAACCTGACCCTGGTGGTAACCATGTGCAAACTATAAAAAAAAATCCCCAAAATGCATTTGGCTCATTCACAATGGCAACATTATACATCCTACCAAGGAGGATGAGGATCCAGGCGCTGAGCGACATGAGCAGGAGGAGTCAGGAGAGGAACTGACAGAGGAGGAGATAACAGACAGATACAGACTGTCTAGCCAGGTCACATTTGACCTGATTGCTGACATACAACCCGAGTTGCAGGCCCCTACAAAGCGCAGCAACCCATACCACCCCATGTGCAGGTGTTATGTTGCCTACATCTCCTTGTGTCAGAGAGCAACCAATCAGTCATAGCAGTGGCATGGGAGGTGTCAAAAAGCAATTACCAAGGTTCCTCCACAAATTTCTGGATTTAATGGTTGGTAAGCTGCACTAGTACATCTATTCACCAAATACCCCCGAACATTGCAGCAGACAAAACGTAGGGGCTGATTTAAGAAAAGTGGCGCTGAACCCAGGGCAGTGGCACTTTTCTTGTGCCCCTTAGCGGCCCCTACCACCACCATGGGCGCACCGTATTTAAAATACAGCGCACCATGGTGTAGGGTAGGGGGCAATAGCGTCAAAATTCCTGACGCTATTGATATACTCTGCAGGAATAGCACCAAAATGTTGGTGCTACTCCTGCAGAGAACATTGAGGCCCATTGTATTCAATGGCATGCCCCTTTTAATGCCTGCTGTGAGCAGGCATTAAAAGTGGCGAAAAAATGGCGCAAGGAACTCTCTTAAATTTCCTTGCCCCCCTTGCATACATTATGCCTGGCGCAGGCATAATGTGGATCAAAGGTTTACAAAGTGGAGCAATGCATGTATTTCACCACTTTGTAAATATGGCAAGTGTAAAAAGGCACTTTAGTGCCACCTTAGCGTAAACAAAATGACGCTATTATGGGGCTAAGGTGGCGGAAGGATCTCTTAATTCAGGCCCTTAATTTCTATAGGATGGCACAGTTCCCCAATGTCATTGGCAGCGTGGATGGCACACATATTGCAATATGCTGTCCTTCAGCATCAGAATATATCTACAGAAACAGGAAGAGCACACACTCCCTGAATGTGCAGGTGGTGTGTGATTCTTCCTCTCTCATCATGGACCTTGTGGCCAGGTACCCAGGTAGCACACACAACTCATTCATGTTGCACATTCTGTTAGGAGATTACCCATTAAATCAAACTTCCACAGGAGCATATGCCTTTTACCCAACTCCCTCCAACAGATGCGTGCTCATTATAAGAAAGGGGGAAAGGGAAATGGGAATAGAAAAATAGAGACCGCCTCCAGATCCAGTTCAGCCTGTGTTTCACCCTTGAAGATAGGATATTCAGTGTGTGTCTCTGTAACCTGCACCTTTCTTCTTACTGGGATTTCTTTAAAGGAAGGACCTGCAGTCGGGTGACAAGAGCATAGATAGGTAAATTCCTACTGGGCATTCAACTGCTCAGCCATTCACATTCACCCAATTCTATTGTTCTCCTAACCTGGATCTTTTGAGAGACTAGCCTCTCTCTAAGAGAACAATGTTAACTTAATATTTTTTCTCCAGGAGTCAGAGGTATCCAAGGTGTTCTGGATAACAGTTCAAAAGTTCACAAATATACAATCTCCTAAAGTCTTTTACAGGAAATGAAAATTCTGTCTCAAGGTTCAGTTTTCTCAATCACAGTCTCTAGGAATTAGTCTGAGCACTGAGGTTTGTCTCTAAGAATGACAAGTCTGCAAGGCGAAGAGTTCTTTGAATATATACGTACTCTATAAATATATATATATATTTATATATATCTATATATATATATATATTTATATATAGATATATATATAGATATATATATAGATATATATATATTGGAAAGTCTGGAAATCATACAAAAGAATTCCTTACTGCAGTTGCTTGAAGTTCTGTTAGGCCAAAACAAATTCTCCACAGAAAGCCGATAGCCAGTTTTTGGAAGAAGGAAGAAATTCAGCTTCTCCAAAAGGGAAAAAGTAGCTGGCGTTCAGACCGTAACAAGAAAAATAATTACTTATTCAAAACTGGAAGAATTCTCTATGAAACGAAGCGCCTCAGGAACACTGCTCATTCTCCTCAGGGTGACAGTTGAAGTGCACAGCTCCCAGAGAGAAACAGCTGGAGGGAAACTTCAGCATGAGACTAAGGTAGAAACACTAGAACGCTGACCTCACAAAGATTTGTGGCCACCATCTTGAGTGGCAGTTAAACCTGAAGAAGCTAGTTCTAAGAACAGCCTCTGCAAGAGCCACCGGGAGTGAGGACGCCGCTGCAACCAAGGTGGGTACAAGGAAAAGGGGAATCGTTTTTGCTGAGGGAAGAACTAAACAACGCTGCAGTATTTTTCCTGACACATACTAGCCAGGAGTGTTTGTGTCAACTGTCGTAATGTTTCCCCATGCATGCCCCATAGGGGACAGTGCATATGCCTTACGCCCATGGATCCTCATCGGACACCTTATCTGACCGCCCGGACACCAAGTGGGAGACGGTACAATCTGGCACACAAAGCAACAAGCTCAATTATTGAGCTGCCATTTGACATACTCAAATTCCGCTCCAGGATTATCCATAAGACTGGAGGTGCACTTCTCTGCAGGCCACATACATGCTGTAAGATAATAGATGTGCCATTTTGCATAACATAGCAGTGCGGAGTGTACTACACAATGTCAACATTGAACCTGAAGCTGATGAAGACTCTGATGATGAACAACAGCCACAACAGGGACAACAGGATGACAGCCATGTGGCTGAAGGACGGGCTAGATGCACAGAAATCACAAACAACTACTTCTGAGGTAAGGCATGACATGTTATGGTATCAATGAGACAACTCACACCTGGCTTAGTGCTTGATGCACAATCTTGTGCCCACCTTTTATTCAGTGGGCAACATACACAAAACAAAACTAAACCTGTTTAAACAAATATGCTGCATTTGTGCCAAACGTACTGGAACTGGGATGCTTCATGTGGGCTTATCTTCTCTGAGCCCTTTCTGCGCTTTCAATGCACCCTGGTCCTGCGGCTGTATAGGATTACGACTATAGCTGGTATAATCATGCCCAGTGGAACAAATCTCCTGAGCAGACATGCTATCCATACTGGAACCATCTCTGCTCCCTGGTGGGGATGGGTTTCGTGGCAAACATAAGTTGTGTGTCTGATTGATTTCTAATGCCGATGTCACCTTCACCAGGGCCCTGGCAACATCCTGGCAGCAGTGTGACATATCCATTTGGATATTGATGGTATGCCTTGCCAGGCTTGAGGTGGCATTGGCCAGCTGGTTTATTGCCCTGGTGTGTGAGTCAAAGTGGGCCATGAACTGTCTTTGCTGCCTGCCCTGCAGCCTGTGGTGCTGCTTCAGTGCACTGTACCAGAGCTCCTGCCCCTTCTTCACTGTTTTTGTCAGGCACTGCAAGTCCCTGATTACCACGCTAAGTTTCTTATTTTGCAGGCGCTGTGTCCTAATGATCGTCCTCGCCAGGCCACCATAGACACCTGGTGTTGTAGCAGCTGCAGCAGTAAACACTGTGGGCCTGCTGATGGGCCTGGGGTCAACTCTGGTGTGGTCCTCTGTGGAGGAGTGCTTAGCATCACTCTCATGAAAGCTGGTCAGTGCTGTGGACCTGCATCTCATGGCTGTTTGCATGGTGATGCATGGGATGGGTGATGTTGCAGTTGCTGCCACCAGCTGGGCATCACTAAATGCTGCTGGTTCTGTTACTTCTGGGCTGCTAACTGTTAAACACATATGTACACATTAATAATGAATAAATGTTACTGGTTTGGTCAGAACAATGTTGTGACATTGTTACATGTGTGTACGTGCTTTAGGAGATGTGACTGCTTGCTAAATGTGACCATTGGAACACAGTAGAGCATGGTTAATGAGTGCACTACAACTCCCCATATGTATTGGATTAGTGGGTGAGACACCTGACTGGAGTTGTCCACACTATGGCCCTCATTATGACCCTGGCGGTGTTGCACCGCCAGGGCCAACGGGTGCGGGAGCACCGCCGACAGGCCGGCGGTGCTCCCTTGGGCATTAAGCGCCGCGGTCAGAAATGGAAAATCGGCGGTCTCCCGCCGGTTTTCCGTTGCCCATTTGAATCCCCCATGGCGGCGCAGCTCGCTGCGCCGCCATGGGGGATTCTGACACCCCCTACCGCCATCCTGTTCCTGGCGGTTCGCCCGCCAGGAACAGGATGGCGGTAGGGGGTGTCGCGGGGCCCCTGGGGGCCCCTGCAGTGCCCATGCCAATGGCATGGGCACTGCAGGGGCCCCCGTAAGAGGGCCCCGCTAGTATTTCACTGTCTGCATAGCAGACAGTGAAATACGCGACGGGTGCAGTAGCACCCGTCGCACCTTCCCACTCCGCCGGCTCGATTACGAGCCGGCTTCATGGTGGGAAGGTCGTTTTCCCCTGTGCTGGCGGGCGGCCTTTCGGCGGCCGCCCGCCAGCCCAGGGGAAAAGTCAAAATACCCGCCGCGGTCTTGCGACCGCGGTACGGTATTTTGACGGCGGGACTTTGGCGGGCGGCCTCCGCCGCCCGCCAAGGTCCGAATGAGGGCCTATGTGTTATGTGCTGTGGTTTGCCTAACAGTATAGCCTAAAGAAATCATAAAGGTATGTCTCTTACCCTGGCTGGAGCCTGCTGTGAGGGAGGTGTAAATGTGTCTGCTCCGGCGACACCAGCAGGTTCCGAAGTCACCTCAATGAAGTGCTCCATGGGAGTCAGGGTGGGTTGGTTAGATGGTCCGCCTCCTGTCCCACACTCCTCAATCATCCTACTGGTCAGCTTCTCCTTTTTCCTGGAGCGTAGGTCATACCACATTTTGAGCAGCTCTGGAATGGTCCTCTGGGTGAACCCCAAGGAATTTACCTTTTGCTTAATCTCCATCTAAATTTAGGTTTTTTTTTCGGGCCTCTATACGGAAAAGGATGCCTTGCCAAAGAGCCGGTCGATATTGGACAGACATTCCTCAGTGAGGACCTGCAACTCCATCCCAGAAATTTTTATTTTTCACTTTCAGCTACCTCTAACTTCCTTGCTCTCCTCTGCAGCTATGCTGTGGTGTTCTCCCCGTTCCCTGTGTTTGCAGCAGTATGTCTGTGGCATCTTGTATTTACTGTGTTGGTTCATCCCTGGCCCAGGTGTCCCCTCTGAACCTTATCATAATAGGCTCTCCATCCAAGATTCCAGGAGGAGCGCTTAGACTGTCGTGGAAGATCTGAGGGTGACAAGGACTGTGATGTGAGGTGGCTGGGGGCGTTGCATTATTAAACTTAGAATTTCACCGTCATCGTTTTCCTGTGTGATCATTGGCCATCCCTACACTGGCGACGAGGATGGGATCCTGTGATGCAAAAGAAAACACGCCCCAACACGGCTAATTGTGAACAGCACATACGAACTGTGAAGAAGGATTAATTGAGCGCTGTGGTCCTGAGACAGATTCCGGTGAGGCAGTGTCTTTTACTTTTCACGAGGGATGGTGAAATTTAAATGTAACCCTGCAGTGTAGAGGCAAAGTCATTGGATGTGAAAGCTTGCGTGACGACACAAGTGAACATCGATCCTTTTAGCCAGCACTCTCGGACTGCAACATTTAGGCAGTCTTGCCACATTTAATTAAGGGACATTACTATTAATGTCCAGCTCAGCGTGTGAGGAAAAGTTTAGTGGCTACGAATGTCAACTGTTTGTTACCTGGAAGTCTCCATATCTACCATCTAAATCGTGGCAATAACTCTCCAGCTAAAGATCAAAGGTGTAAAGTGGTTTAAGTCTGAATCGGCTGTGAGGCATGCCGATTATATCAATAATTATGTCTCGGGGAATTCACCACAAAGGCCAGCAGCTATAAATCTGCAGCGCGCTCTGGGCGTTTCATTTAGAATGTTCATATCACCTCAGGGAATTCTTCTCAGCTGAGGCACAGTGCACACACTTTGCATGCATAACCTAGGAAGAAACAAATAGTTCAAGGAATCTTCATGCCAATATGACTTAAACAACTGCTGTATTTCAAAAATGGGTTACATTTTATAGAACTGAACCTCAATAAGGGACATCGAGTCGTTTTTCTCAGGATACAGCTGCCATTTCTCCTTAATAGAATTTATGTGCTATTAGCACCATCTAGTGGACACACTTGAAAGGTGTCAGGCACCAAGAAAATAACATAGGAGGTTTCAGCAGACCTCTGTGTCTGAATCGAACACATTAGAACAGTGGGTACTAAAGAGATACAGTGATCCACACACTAGAAATATTCAGAGTACAAAGGAAATAAATGTTTGCATAGTTAACAACAGTTGTGACACTCAAATTACAAATAATAAGATTGAAGGCACCCTTATGTATTACAATATAATTACATATGCAGTGTGTATTGATTACTTCAGAATTTAATAATAGAATATTCATGTGAAGTGCAAATAAATGTAATCAATATGTATATTTAAAATCTAGTGAAGAGCTACAAATGGATAAAATATGAGGTTGTAGGTGCATATATGTGTCAAATAGTTTAGTACACAGGGATTTGACCAAGCACATAACTCGAATAGCATCTAACCACATAGTCTCCCACCATGCAAAACATCACGGAACCTCTATTCTTCTTAAACACCCCAGGGGAACCATCAATGACATGGAATAAGTGGCAAAAGGTTTTTAATAACTACCTTATAGTGTGTGGTCCTAATATAAATGTTGAGAGAAAGGTTGCGCTACTAGCACACTGCTTGGGAGCGGAAGGACAAAAAGTCTTAGAACACCTTCCAGATTTGTCAGATGATGAAGGAAACAATTTGAATGCATATGAAATATGTATAAAGAAGCTAGATAAACACTACCTACCCAGAATTAGTACAATTCTAGAGAGGTATCATTTTGGCAAACACTCACAGAGGGAAGGGGAGAGCATAGAGGACTTTGGTGGTCATTCTGACCCTGGCGGTCTTTGACCGCCAGGGCGGAGGACCGCGGGAGCACCGCCGACAGGCCGGCGGTGCTCCAATGGGGATTCCGACCGCGGCGGTAAAGCCGCGGTCGGACCGGCACCACTGGCGGGGTCCCGCCAGTGTACCGCCGCCCCATTGAATCCTCCGCGGCGGCGCAGCTTGCTGCACCGCCGCGGGGATTCCGACCCCCCCCTACCGCCATCCAGATCCCGGCGGTCGGACCGCCGGGATCCGGATGGCGGTAGGGGGGGTCGCGGGGCCCCTGGGGGCCCCTGCAGTGCCCATGCCACTGGCATGGGCATTGCAGGGGCCCCCGTAAGAGGGCCCCTACATGTATTTCACTGTCTGCTGCGCAGACAGTGAAATACGCGACGGGTGCAACTGCACCCGTCGCACAGCTTCCACTCCGCCGGCTCGATTCCGAGCCGGCTTCATCGTGGAAGCCTCTTTCCCGCTGGGCTGGCGGGCGGTCTGAAGGCGACCGCCCGCCAGCCCAGCGGGAAAGTCAGAATTACCGCCGCGGTCTTTCGACCGCGGAACGGTAATCTGACGGCGGGACTTTGGCGGGCGGCCTCCGCCGCCCGCCAAGGTCAGAATGAGGGCCTTTGTGTCTGAGCTAAGGAGATTGGCTTCATCCTGTCAATTTGGTGCAACCTTGGAAGAACACATTCGTGATCAGTTCTTATTAACATGCAACATTGAGAGGGTCCATGAGGAGTTATGGCTCAAGGATGACCCCCCTCAATGAGGTATTAATAGTATCATAACAGGTAGAACATATGCTTTTGTGTGTAAAAGAACTTAGAGTTCAGAGTAAAAGTGCGACAGCTGAGAATAAAGCAGAAGTAAACGTGGTGAAAGAGAAGAAGAAGGAAACTCAAAAAAATTCAGATAAAGAGTTTAGAGGACAGTGCTTCAGATGCGGAATGATAGGTCACATGGCCAACTGGAAGGCGTGCCCAGCATGGAGGGCAGTATGTAAAGTGTGTGGCAAGAAAGGTCATTTTGTCGCATGTTGTAGATATAAGAAAAATGATAAAAGAAATAACACTGTCAAAGTTTCTGAGGTTTATGATGAAATTGTGTTGCAAGTGAACGATTCAGGCAAAGGTAATCCCAAAGACATCATAAAAATAGATAACACTGAGGTTGAAGCAATGTTTGATTCATGTTCGCATCTAACAATCATTTCTGACCAGGTATTTTGTAGAAATTTTGAAAACAAAGTAAAATTGTATGAAATGGGTATACAACATGGCGGGTATGGGGGTCAGCCAATAGCCATGAGAGGATACTTTTGGGGAACTATTCAATATGGAGAAAGAGAAACACAAACTAAAGTCTATGTAGCAGAAAGGAGTGACAACATTTTAAGCTGGCCTATTAGGAGTTATCTAGGACCCTAATGCATCACCTCAAATCAAAGTTCAAGAAGTACAAGAAAATTACTTTGTAAATACACCTTTCCAGACGTTTTCACTGAGAAACTGGGATGCCTCAAAATATACATTCACAAAATAAAACTGAAGCAGAATGCAATCCCAGTTGTTTCTAAAGTTCGACGACTACCAATAATTATCCTAGATCCTGTGAGGGATGAGTTAGAGAAACTTTGTAAGCAAAATGTCATTGAACCTTTTGAAGCTACGGAGTGGCTTGCTCCGATTGTAGTGGCTCGCAAAGTGGATAATAAAGTGAGATTATTTGTGGAATTGCATGCACTAAACAAGGAAGTGGTAGTAGACAGAATTCCTCTACCTACTATTGCAGAAATGTTCACCGCCCTAAAAGGAGCAAAGGTCTTTTCAACTCTAGATCTGGCCTCAGCATATTACCAAGTCAGACTACACCCAGAGTCCCAAGACCTAACCTCTTTTATCACACCTATGGGTGCATATAAATTCAAACGTATGCCTTTTGGATTAATTTCAGCATACTCGGACTTCCAAAGAGCTATGACGGAAATCCTTAAAGGTATTCCAGGTGTTTTCTACTACAAAGATGGTGTGCTAGTTTGTGGAGCAACCAACATGAAACATCAAGCTAGGGTTGAACAAGTCCTCAAAAGATTTAAGAAACTTGGCCTCACAGTGAGATCGGACAAATGTCAATTCGCATGTCCAGAGATATCCTACCAAGGTCACAAAATTTCAGGCAAAGGGATCGAACCGAAGGGAGATCTCGTGAAATCAATAATAGACTTATCAACTCCATCAAACAAAGATGAACTTCGATCATTTCTTGGGATGGTGGAATTTTACAGTAAATTTATTTCTAACTTCTCTGAAAGAACATTCCACATGCGATCACTTTCGAAATCCAAAACAGAATTTATGTGGGACTCATTGTGTTATAAAGAATTCCAGGATGTGAAACAGTGCCTCAGGAATGCACCCAACCTCAGTGCCTTTATATCAGGAAGGAAAGTAATAGTGACCACAGACGCCAGCACAAAAGGTCTGGGAGCTGTCCTATCCCAAGTTGATAGTAAAGGAGAAGTCACCATAGCGTTTGCCTCAAGATCATTGAGAAGAGCAGAAGCAAACTACTCGGTGATAGAAAGAGAGGCATTGGCTGTATATCGGGCTGTCCAAAAATTAAAAACTTAATTTGGGGTAATGAATTCAAGGTCAGAACTGATCACAAACCACTAAAGGAGATATTTGAGAAGAAAGGTCTAGATGCTGTATCAAGTCGCATTAGGAAGTGGATAATCAATCTGCAGGAATACACATTCACAGTTGACTACATCCCAGGTGTAAAAAACAAAGCAGCAGACTGCCTATCCAGATTACCTCCCAGCACAGATAGTTTCGGGGATGACAAACAACTTTCAGAGGAGGAAGATGTTGTGCTCTCGAATGTCTGCGTAATATCTGAGGGGGTGATAACAGAAGCAGTATGTAAAACAAACTTCAGAGAAGATGAGGATCTGAATTTGGTCAGGCAGTACTTGAACGGCAAATGGCCGTCTAAAACCCAAATCAAAGACAAGCTGAAGGCATTTTGGTGTGTGAGGAATGAATTAGCAGAACATGATGACTGCTTGTTTAGAGGTACAAAACTGAAACCCCCAAGTAATCTAAGACTGAAACTTATAAACAGAGCTCACAAGGATCATTTTGGTGTGTCCAAAACCAAAGAGAGAATACGAATGGACTTTTGGTGGCCTGGTATGGATATCCAAATTGAAAGATGCATAAGGGAGTGTGTACCCTGCAATAAGAGTAACAAAATTCTAATTACAAGAAAACCACCAATGCAGTTGGGTAAACTCCTAAAACACCCCTGGGATGAACTGGCACTGGACATTATAGGGCCCCCTACAAGGTGAACAGGCCACACCATATATCATAGTTGTAATCGATTTGTACTCTAGGTGGCCTGAAATAAAAATCACAGCCAACATCAGCTTCAGTAGTGTCTTAAAAGTTTTAAGCAAACTATTTGCAAGAGAAGGATTACCATCATTAATACAAATGGACAATTGTGTCCAATTCTGCTCAAATGAAATGCAAACATACATGAAAGAGAATGGCATACCACATTGTCGTTCAGCTTTATACCACCAAGAGACCAATGGAGGCATTGAACGATTTAACAAAACTTTAAAAGAGATCATTCAGCTTGCTAAAGTAAATTCCCTCAACTGGAAGATGGAAATAGCCAAAAGAATTATTGAATATCGCCTGACTCCACACCAAAGCACTCGTAAAACACCTTTCGAACTACTTAAAGGGAGAAAGCCCCATTCACAACTACTTCCATCATGGATGAAATGGGGAAAAGGATGGGTCACGATAAACACGAAACAGACATGGAGACAGCAGGACATCCGAAAACAGGAGAGAAGAAAGGAGAAGTATGACAGAGATAATCACACAAAAGACAATAAGGTTTCGGTAGGTGCCTGGGTAAAGGTCAAGGCTCCCGCGGGAAGCGCAAAGGACTCGGAATTCACAAGAGCAATGACAGTGGTCAAATTGTTCCGCAATGCTGTGAAAACTGATGATGGCAGAATATGGAACCTAGGGAGGATAGCTCTAATCAAGCCTTCCTACATTGGATATACAACCCACAATGCCTGTAGAGGAGGATCAAATAAAAAAAAAACACATGGAATTGTGGAATCCTCGTCAACACCGTGTGAAAGTGAAGGCACCTCATGGAGATATCCCTGTAGAGTACGAACATGACCTGTTCGACCACCGAAATATTTAATGGACTATGGGCCTCATTATGACCCTGGCGGGCGGCGGAGGCAGTAAAACCGCCCGCCAGCCCAGGGGAAAACGACCTTCCCACGAGGATGCCGGCTCGTAATCGAGCCGGCGGAGTGGGAAGGTGCGACGGGTGCAGTGGCACCCGTCGCGTATTTCAGTGTCTGCAAGGCAGACACTGAAATACTTTTCGGGGCCCTCTTACGGGGGCCCCTGCCGTGCCCATGCCATTGGCATGGGCACGGCAGGGGTCCCCAGGGGCCCCGCGACCCCCCCTACCGCCATCCTGTTCATGGCGGCTTTCCCGCCATGAACTGGATGGCGGTAGGGGGGGTCAGAATCCTCATGGCTGCGGAGCGCGCTCCGCAGCCATGGAGGATTCCAAAGAGCAGCGGAAAGTCAGCGGGAGACCGCTGACTTTCCGCTTCTGACCGCGGCTGAACCGCCGCGGTCAGAATGCTCATTGGAGCACCGCCAGCCTGTTGGCGGTGCTCCCGTGGTCGGTGGCCCTGGCGGCCACCGGCCGCCAGGGTCAGAATGACCCTCTATGTCTGTAACTAAAAAGAACCTCAGATTATTCTCTGATTTGTGCATGGTGTCTATTGTATGTGTTCCTTCATTCTTCATTATATGTTAACAGCCGTGGTTATTTGATGTATTACACATATGGTTAAAAAGCGTCACATGTTCCTTTTAGATTTAATTAAGTTCTAGTTCTTTCCCCTGTTCACCCCTTTTCCCTACTCTGTGATCATCGGTAACTAACTTGTTTCTGTAATGAAAGGGGGATGTGTGGTATCCTGTATTTCCTGTGTTGGTTCATCCCTGGCCCAGGTGTCCCCTCTGACCCTTATCTTAATAGGATCTCCCACCAAGATTCCAGGAGGAGAGCTTAGACTGTTGTGGAAGATCTGAGGGTGACAAGGACTGTGATGTGAGGTGGCTGGGGCGTTGCATCATTAAACTTATCATTTCACCGCCATTGCTTTCCTGTGTGAACATTGGATATCCCTACAGTGCCTCAGCCACTTCCTGCTTCCTGTAGCTGAGTTAGGCCTCAGGATGTGGCCACGCCCTTTTAATCACTCTCGCCTGGGCTTTCAGTTTCATTTGGGCCTGGATTTCTAAAAATGCAATTTCTTATTAAGGAATCGCAATTTTGCGATTTCTTATTTACCAATTTCTTATTTGCAATTTCTTCTCTGTAGAAATCGCAAATAAGGAATAACCAATCCAGCCCGGCAATTGCGACTCACAAATAGTGATTTCTATTTAATCACTATTTGCAAATCACAATTTTAGAATTTTGTACATCTGGCCCATTGTTCCTATCATCTGATGAACCAAATGACCAAGTTGTCTTCTGGCAATAAAGCCTTTGCGGTCCTCATTGACCAGCTTTGCTATCAAACTCGAAAGTCTTGTGGACAATATCCCTGCAAAGAACTTATAATAGCTATTTAGTAACGAAATCAGCTGGTAGGATTCACACTTAAATGGGATCTTATTTGGCTTTAAAATAAGTACTATGGTGGTTTCTCCCCATGCTAAAAGTTGTACTTTTCCTTTAAATAGATCGTGTTTATTTGTCCCAGGATGCCATCTGCACGAGCGACTTTCACTTTTTTATCTTTGAAATTGCTTCCTTCAATAATTTTGGGATTAAGGTTTCCTGGTCATTTAAATCTAGTGTAGAACGTAAAAGGGAATCAAATCAAGTACTTGATTCTTGATTATTTTGAGGTAAATTTTCATTATATAGGGCCTGATTCTAACTTTGGAGGACGGTGTTAAACCGTCCCAAAAGTGGCGGATATACCACCTACCGTATTACGAGTCCATTATATCCTATGGAACTCGTAATACGGTAGGTGGTATATCCGCCACTTTTGGGACGGTTTAACACCGTCCTCCAAAGTTAGAATCAGGCCCATAGTGTTTAATACCAAGTTTGAATCGCTAATCCAATCTTTTAATTCTGAGACAATGGTGGACTACCCGTGGGCCCCTGGATCCAAGTAATATATGCTTCCTGAAGAAGTTTCCTTCATTATTCTCTATATTCAAGGTTGTTAAAATGCTAAGCTTACAATTTTCTTAATCTTTTTGTGCAATCCTGCTCCTACATTGCTCCTTACAATTTTTTGAATCAGCGCTTATCTCCACATGATTTGATTCTTGCTGAGGATCTAACCAATGATTTTCCAAGTTATCAATCTGCTTTTCTTCTGCTGTTTTTAACTTTACATGATTAAAGGTCCACTCCGTGATAATAATCCTCAGAAAATCTTCTACATTGCACTTAGAGGATATTTGATGAGCAGCTGTTTAAATTAATATTGAAGAAAGTCTAGGGCAGTTTTGTGAATTCCGAAACAACTGTAAACTTACACAAGGTGTAAATTTACCTTTGTGAATTAGGCCCCTAGCTTAAGCTCCAGCTCCTTTTCCTAACCCGGAAGATTTGGTTAAGCTATCTGCTTTTTAACAACCATCTACTAGATTGACGTTTCCCATCTAATTCTGACACCAGATTTACAAAGGGATAGTCCAAAAGGAAAGATGTGATGTATTTAACTTGGCTTACTAGAGCTAAGCAGTTTTGATCAACAAACCAATAGTCGATCGCAAACTGGTGATATGTCAATCTGTACATGTATGTGAGTCACTTTCCTGCTCTCTCTCTGTTTCTCTCTCTTTCCACATGCACCCTACGCCCAGATCCTGAGTTATGTGTTTCAAGCATCATGCCATCTTTGTGGAATTACAATGTGGGCGGGCAGTAGATTGATCATGTAAGTTGTTTATTAGGGTGTTAAAATTGTCTCTATACAAATAGGAGGGTTATATTCCAGAGTGAAGCAAACACCTTTCTTAGGGGAGACAGGTCAACTATATCCGGCCTGTAATATCCAAAACACATGAGCTGATACTTTCTGCAAAAGGACTATATCCCATCTTTCATATTTGTCTACCTCAAAACATTTGACTTGCTTATTTGCACTATTCCTGATAAAAAAGCTACACCCATATTGGAGATGATCTGAGTGTTACAAATCACTGACCAGAGTTAAGGCTGTATGCAAAATAAGAATACAAATTCACCCTCATCCATATACTTCTCTTGTAATAGGTATATTTACACACTGTTCCCTTTCAAGTACTCTATTATATATGTATGCCTTTCCTTACTTCTCAACCCATTTATTCTCCAAGGACTTAATCAAATCAAATAGTTGCCCATATTACACTTGGAACTATTGTACAAGGTATGACCTTACCATCTATGCAAAAGAAAGGACTATTAAAGGACTGTAAAAGAAAAGATTCTGAGAACAATTTTTTGTGTTTTTGCACATCTTGCTCCTCACCCTGTGCTCATCCTGTTTGGGAACCCTCCATTGTCTATCTGCTTAGCTCAGCCATTTGAGTGTCCTCTCCTGCCCAGGAGTGAGTCATAAATATTTTCTGTAGGTTACTTATGTCTCCATGAGTATATACAGATTTGAACTGTAACAAGTAGTGATTCACCACCTCTACATGAGGCCTAGGTGTACAAGTTTCAAGTATCTTTGTCTGATTTCATGTCTTAGATTAAAGTCTCAGCTTCTTCCTCACTTCACAAGTGCCTTTTATTCTTCCACTTTTAGTGGAGCTGGAAATTTCAGTCACAATTTAGCCCACCGGCCCTGCAATCCAACCATGTTTTTTAACCCAACAGTCATTGTCTTTCCTCTGTACCCCAGAGCTGATAGGATTGTGCAGGTAAAATTAAAGTATGATATGGTCTTAGATGTTATGGTTGCAGAAAGAATGAGACCCTTTGCTAATTCACCAGCATTTTTCTTGGTCTCTTCCTAACAGGACTGGGCCTAAAGGCATCCCTATGCACCGTTTAGATCTCCAAAGCCAAATCCCCCTATAGACCAGTCGTATTAACTTTGAAAAAGCCCACCTTTGATAATACTGATTGTGACTGTTTTAATGTCAGTGCCTGCTTCTCCCACTGCAATGCTCCCCCTGGCCTTATTTTCAAATCTGAGAGTGTCTTCTGTGCTATTCTATCCCGGCCTTGAAGGTGGACGGTTCTGAAGAGTTATGTTTGTCACTGCCTCTTTAAGTGTGGAAGTGCAGCTTACTAGTTCATCGAATGTCTCATCGAATGACCTCAAGTGTCTAGTATCTCAGTGTGATTGCTCCCAGAGATAGTGAAGGTATTTTGAGCTCTTCTTATATAGTTTTCATCATGTGTTCTACTCTCCCCATGTTAGAGGATTTTATCTGCAATATGTATTGGATTATACAGTTTATAGTCTATGCCTCTCCTATACTCATAAAGGTTGGGAATTGAGGAGCCATTAACTCTGTTATGAGAGGATTCTGCTCTATCTCAAAATGAGCAAGGACCTTAAATATAATAGTGAGTTGGAATTTATTTGGGAACACTATGGGGTAAATATACAGGCTCTTGTCTGGACAAAACAAATCCTGAATCACAAGACCGCTGAGGGACCGCCGTGCTGAAGACCGCCAGTGCTGGCGGTTTTCCGCTCGGCGAATTATGACTGCTGGCAGCCCTCCGTCCTTTTCCAGACAGAGAGTCGCCAGCAGCCATACTGGCGGTCGGCGGGGAAGTGGAGGTTGCTCCACCTCCACTGCCCCGTCAACAGAACACCGCCCACCGAATCACGTTACGTGATTCGACGTGGCGGTGTTCTGTTGACGGGGTGCTGGCGGTGGAGCAGCCCCCATGGATCCCGTCCCCTCCCAGAGGATCAATGGACCAGGTAAGTTGATCGTCCGTTAGGGGAGGGGGGCGGTTTTGTGTGTTGTGTGCGTGCATGGGGGTGTTCGTGTGAGTAAGAAGAGGGGGTGTGTGAGTACGTGTATGCATGCGGGGGGTGTAGTGTGTTTGGAAATGTGTGCATGTCTGCCTGTATGTATGTCTGTATGGATGTGTGTGTGTGTGCCTGAATGTCGGTGTGTGTGCATGACTGTGTGTGTCTGTTGGCATGTTTGTTTGTGTGCATGCGGGTATGTGTGTTGGTGGTGTCTGCATGCGTGTCAGGTGTGTGTCTGTATAGTGGTGTCGGGGTGGGGAGGGGGGCCTGCCACCTTTGGGGGGTGGCAGCTGGCTGGGGGGTGTTGGGGAAGGACTCTGGGTGGGGGTGGGGGAGACCCCTATCAGTGCCAGGGAAGGTATTCCCTGGCACTGATAGTGCTACCGCCATGGATTTCATGGCGGTGCCCAACCCCATAAAATCCATGGCGGTCAGCCAGGTCATGATAACGCCGGCGGTCTTGTGACAGCCGCTGGGCTGAAGACCCAAGTCTCCAGACCAGCGGTCGTCTCCACCATGGCGGTCGGTTTGGAGAAGTGGCGGATGACCATGACGGTAACTGCCATGGTCATAATTCAGTTTTTTTTACCGCCAGCCTGTTGGCGGTAAGACCGTCACTTCTCCACCAACCGCCAGGGTTGTAATGAGGGCCTTTATCTCTGTTTAAAAAGTGTGGTCAGGCCAATTTAAATAGAAAATCTAGATCTATCCATAACCCTAAGCCTCTAAAAGAATGTAAATTGCAAAGACAAAACCAAAAGCAGTACCAAGGGCTCCGTTAACGAACACCCTCGCTCCGGTCCGTTTTCAGGGTAGCTAAATTCGCTCACAAAGGATTTAAAAGTGATCCTTAACTACTATCACAGAGCACACAAACAAATAACTTTCTTGTCTTGGTTTCCTTGGTTCGCCCCCACCAAAATAGAGATTTGAGTAAGAAGAAGAAAAGTGTGATAAGTACGAAAGGTGTAGCTATTAATGGAGCTATGACTGGGAGTGATGAGAAGAGAAGGGGAGTTCTCCAGATCTCAATAAGAACAAGTTTCCTGCACTTACAATTGGAACAAGAGATTCAAGGTGCAACTGAACTCTGTCTTGGCACTCTCTTTTCAATAGCGTTCTAGAGGCTGTAGAAGTTAAAAAGAGGAAGGTAGCTAGCCAGTGTTTCCAGACAGGCATTTGTTTCTTACAGAAGGGGTTGGTGATGGCATGCTTGATAGAGTAAGGAATAATTCCTGAAAGAAGTGAGACAATAACCATGTGAGTTTTGGCTTCACAAGATGGGGGAACTATATATTCAGGCATGCAGCTGAATAAGGATAAGTTACATGTCACAACTAGTTAGACAGGTACATCAATTGCTTCATTTTAGGACCAGGTCTAGTACTGCAATTGTTTTCACTGGTTTTAACCCCATGAATGAGGAGGATGTCCTATTAATTACTTATGGAATTTGGAGGACATTAATGTTGCATCTGCCTCATTCTGTAAGAAAATCCTTCAGGTGTGAGCAAAAGGAGGATATTCTCTTTTTAAAATATTGTTGGGATGTGAGTTTAGAGCTTCTCTTGCATTTCAAACATTATATTTTTTTCATATTGTGTGATGCATGTGCAGTGTACTCTCACACTGACTGAAAGTGAAAACAGGATCAATAATGCACTTTGATCAATGCTCATGGGATACTGATCCAAGTGGGAGATGTTCCACTGGAAATCAGGCAACATCCCCTTTCCAGCGGGACATCTCTATATGGGTTCCAAGTTTGGAGATTTTAGCAGGAGGGCATTTCACCAAGTGGAGATCCACCCACTTGGTACCTGGTTGAGGTCAACTAGGGATAGGCGTGTGATCCCTCCACTAAAAGAAAAAATAACCATCTTTCTGCCTCTTTCGTGGGTAGACAGAAAGCCCACTAGATGCCACAGAATATAAAACAAAAAGTGGCATCGCAGCCCACCCTTGCATTGGGCCGTGTACTCAGCCATAAATAGCCCCAACTATCCTTCTGATCCTCCTGGTGTTCAGATTGGGGGTTTAGTCTCAGGCTCCTCCAAAGGGACAGCAGAAAGTCCACTAGAGTCAAGGAAAGTAATTTGAACAAAAGAAGAGATTGTGCAGCCCACCAAGCATCAGGCCATGCCCCCAACTTATAATGACCTAAGGATTCTTTCTGTCATTTTGGACAGCAGATTTGTTTGTTTTTTACCCCAATCTACACTCCAGATAGGGGGCGGGAAGAAGGGAATATTGCCCCCTATTTACTAGGGATATTAGTTTAAAAAAGCATTGGCAAACCAAGGCGTCAGGACAAACTCTACCTCACATGCTCTAACCTTTCTATGCTCACAGAAGGGCAGATTAGAAAGGTTTGCCACAAATATGCCAGAAGTGGAGAGGAATCCCAGAAATGACTAAGAATATATATTTTTAAGGCCAACATTGGACTGTACACCCACCCCATAATGGGCCCAACGGTTTTTCTGAAGTTGAGATGACAGGAGAGGTTTATCCATTATCTGCTTCCCAGGGGTTCAAAAACTCACTAGGCAACAAGAAAAATGGTCATATAGAAAAAAAGAAGTGGAATAGGCAGCTGCCAAATCATGGTGCAGTACTTGAATTCTATAATGGGCCCAACAGCCTTTCTGCCCCTCGGGAGGCACATTGGGGGATTTACTCCCGATATGCCCCCTAAAGGGCAGAAAGCTTACTAAACCCAGAGATTCCAGAATGCTCCCTCACTGAAATATGAGAAAAATGTGTGATTTTAGCTAAAGTTTGGGGTTTGTGGGTTTTTCTGGGTAAAATACTGACATGGGATCTTTGCAAGTCACACCTTCCTGGACTCTTGTGTGTGCCTAATTTTTTCCATGTCTAGTTTCAGTATGGTCCCATGAGTGGTGGCTAAGCTCAAGCCTAAATATTGCAGCTACCTACATAACCAAAATGGGTACATTTCCATGGCAAAGCCCTGCCACACAACTGGGGTACCATTTTATTGGGAGAAAAGTGGAAATACAGAGTAGTCAAACATTTGTTATTAGCAATTTATTTTATCTACGTTTCTGTCTCCTGAATGTAGGCCAGAGGAAAAGAGAGACCTCTTTTCAAAATGCCCTCTAAATCATTTGGTTGTTTGGATGACCCAAATCCTGAGTTTTTGAACTGCTATTCCTAAACTAAAGGGCAGATTTAAGGAAAGTGGTGCTACACTAAGTACAGCACCACTTTCCTTGCAACCTTTAGTGCCTCCCTACCTCCACAATGTGTGCACCAAACCAAAGAGGGGAGGCAATAGCATCAAACTTTTTGACGCAATTGATGTAGTGTTCAGGCTTAGTGCCAAAATGTTGTCGCTAACCCTGAACAGTACAAAGGGGCCCATTGTAAACAATGGTGTGCCCCCTTTTAACGCCTGCTCTGAGCAGGCGTTAAAAGTGCCAAAAAAAGACGCAAAGAAATTTGCAATTTTTTCAAACCCCCTTAACGGGGGAACTCCCACTTTGCATACATTATTCATGGCGCATGCATAGTGTAACACAAAGGGTTACAAAGTGGCACAATGCATTCATTGCACCACTTTGTAAATATGGCATGGCGTTTTTGGCCTTCAAATGCCACATTAGCATCAAAAAATGACGCTAATGTGTTGGTAGATGGCGCTAGGCCCTCTTAAACCTGGGCCTAAGTATCAGTATATTATTGTTGTAATTCTGCAACCCCTGGATAATATTATAACTCCTTTCAGGATCTCTTTAGTCTACGCTGATGGCACCCAGCTGGTTTTATCTCTCACCTCTGACTCGAGTCCCTCATCTTCTACTCTGTGAACTGTTTCTGGAGCGAGTTGGTAGGTGGATCAAGAAATGCTGGCTCAAGCTTAACAGAAACAAGACAGAACTAATGATCGTTAAGAGTCTTTCTTCTCCTCAGCGAGCCCTCGGGTGGCCAGCCTGTCTTGGACCCATGCCTGTTCTCAAGACAACTATAAAAAGTTTGGGCATATGTCTAGACAAAACCTTGTCTATGGCAACCCAGGCCACCAAACCTTCAGCAAGCTGCTTCTGAGTCCTGCGGATGATACGCAAGGTTCTGCCTCTACTCCCCCAGTCCACGAGAAGGCGCATTGTCCAGGCACTGATTTTATCTCACCTTGATTACGGCAACTCACTCTACCTTGGTACTCCCAAGGCAGTCAATCGGAAATTGTAAGTCATGCAGAATGCTGCTGTCTGCACTTTGCTATCAATCCCCAGGTCTGAATCTGCCAGACAAGACCTGTTGCACCTACATTGGCTCCCAGTTGCTCAAAGAATTGCATTCAATGCCCTTTGTACTGCCTCTAAAGCTTTGGTAGTCTGTTCTTTTCACATCAACTCGTTGTCGCTTACACCCCCAAAGACTTCTAAGATCCACCAACACCCACTTTCTTACCATACCCATCATTAGAAAAGCAAGAAGTGGAGTTCGGTCCTTAAGTCATAATGTGGACAAGCTTTGGAACTCCCTCCCCTTGACCATCCGAGTTAAGGAAAACAAGCTTTGCTTTTGAAAATCCCTTTAAACGCGACTCTTTATGAACTACTGAGCCTATGTCCAGGTGGTACTGTGGCGGGGAATGGATTCACTTTCTCAACTAGCGCTGAGATGCCCACCAGTTGCCATGAGCTCTATAAATCTGATAGTATAGTATAGTATACAGTATAGAATATCAATTGGTTGAAAAAAATACAGATGAATATGTAACACATTTCTATTTTATCCTACTTTTTTTTTTTTTTTTTTTTAATTCAACAGTTAGTTTATTTTGGAAAACCATAAACAATCCACACCAGTGGCTCACTGCTGAATATCAGTTGACCATTTCCAACTGGACCTGCCCTGAACCCTGCTGGTGGCTTCTGCTTCAGTGAATCGTGACTCCCAAGTGCTGTTTCCCAGGTCCTGGGACCCCTAGCTCTGTCAAAATGTACACCTAGCATCCCAAAAAACCTGCAACACAAAACATATACTAAAATAGTGCAATGCAAATCACAAATTCCCCTCTAGGCAAGTGTAGTGTGTAGAGGGGCGCTGGGAGTGAAAACCCTACCTAAGTACCCTACCCCAGAGCCCAGGAAAGCAGGAGTAAAGTACAGCAAGTTTCCTCAGAATACACTACAAGTCGTGATGAAGAATTATACAAGAACCAAGCAAGACTGCAAGCAACCAATGATGGATTCTTGGACCTGAAGACCTGTGGGGAGAGGAGACCAAGTCCAGAAGTCGATGAAGAGTCCAGGAAGAACAGGAGCCCCTGCAAACCTGAAAGAAGGTTCAAAAATGGATTCTCGGGTTTGAAGAAAAGTATAGAAATGCACCAAACAAGATAGCTGTGGGTTCTTGCTTGGTGCATGAGATGTCCCATGTTGAGTCGTTGGATGTATGCCGTTTGCGTCTCTGGATTCCTCCAACAAGCCTTGGTTTGCACAAGAACACCTTTTGCATCAAAGGGGAGATGTCCGGCTCTAGGAGGGACCTGGGTGTCTCAACTCAGACTGAGGAGACAGAGGGGGCTCTCAGCACTTCAGACTGCCCTCAGAAGACCAATCAGCACCCACGGGAGTTCCAGGACGTGAAAACAAAGGATTTGGAAAGTCTGGTCATCACAGCACTACACAAAGGGATCCCACGCTGCTGGAGAACAGCTCAGGGAGCTGAGCATCGCAAGAGTGCTGGGGACCTGAGCTACACCGTGCACGAAGAACGTTTGGAAGAAGTGCACAGAACCCCAAGGAGCTGCCAAGGAAGCGATGCATAGGGGTACTGTCTGGCTCGGGAGGCAAGTCCTTACCTCCACCAAATTTGGACAGTGGGACCTTTGGATAGTCAGGGTCACTTCGGTCTACCACCTGTGTTCCCTGGATCAAGCTCTTTGACAGGAGAATAGTCCAGGAGTACCGGTCATCGTGCAGAGAGGTGCCTGCTGAAGCGGGGACATGGCTCCATCACTCCATGGGAGATTCCTTCGGTCCTTCTGGTACAGAATGAAGACAGGCAGTCCTCAGACCATCCACAATCTGGAAACTGTTGCCGTTGCTGGCTGGAGCTGAAGTTGCAGGTCACAGTAGCCTTCCTGGATACTTTGCTGTAGTTCCATTGGTTCCTGGAGCAGTCTGCGGTTGAGCCGATGGTCAGAAGCTGAAGAAGAGGATGCAGAGGAGTCCTGGTGGAGTCTTGCAAACCGAATGTGAGGAAACACCCAGAGGAGAGACCCTAGGTAGCCCTCAGAGGAGGATTGGCTACCTTATCTGAAAAGGACCTATCAACAGGTGTCTCTGACATCACCTGCTTGCACTGGCCACTCAGATGCTCCCAGAGGGACCCCACACCTTGGAAACCAAGATGGCTAATGCCAGAAACACTCTGGGGAGCTCTGGGCACCCCACCGGTGGTGGTGATGGATATGGGAGTGGTCACTCCCCTTTCCTTTGTCCAGTTTCATGCCAGAGCAGGGACTGGGGGTCCCTGAACCGGTGTAGACTGGATTATGCAAGGAGTGTTTCCATAGACTCTGGAAGGCTACCCCTCCAAAGCCATGTAACACCTATTTCCAAAGGGAGAGGGTGTAACACCTTTGTTGCTTTGTTTTGTTGTCCTGGGATTTAGCTGCTCAGTCCCCAGGAGGGCAGAACCCCGTTGGTGAGGTGGCAGCAGCTGGGGCTGCAGTGGAAACCTCAGACAGCTGGATTGGTATTACTGGGGGTCCATGGTGGAGCCCCCAGGGTGCATGGAATTGGTCTCACAATACCAGATTTAGATTGGGGTTCAATTTCACAATCTTAGACATCTCACATGGCCATATTCGGGGTTACCATTGTGAAGGTACATACATGTATTGACATTTATGTAGTGCACGTGTATAATGGCATCCCCACACTCACGAAGTCTGGGAAATTGGTCCTGGATAACGTGGGGGCACCTTTGCTAGTGTAAGGGTGCCCTCACACACGGTAACTTTGCACCTAGCCTTCAGTACCTGAAGGTTAGACATATAGGTGACTTATAGGTTACTTGGTGGAGTGGAAATGGCTGTGAAACAGTGTGTGCACTATTTCACTCTGGCTGCAGTGGCAGTCCTGAAGAAAGGTTGGTATGAGCTCCTTATGGGTGGCAAGAGAAATACTGCAGCCCATAAGGACCTCCTGGAACCCCAATGCCCTGGGTACCTAGCTACCATATACTAGGGACTTATAAGGAGGGTCCAGTGTGCCAATCAGAATTGGAATATGGAGTCACTAAACTATAGTGACAAATTTGGCAAACAGTGAGAGCATAAGCACTGGAGTTCTGGTTAGCAGAACTCCAGTGACCCAGTCAAACATACTGACTACACGTATAGGTCACAAACTCTGAGCACTGGGGTCCTGACTAGCAGGATCCCAGTGAGACAGTAAAAACACACTGATAAACAGACAGAATTTGGGGGTAATGTGCCAGAAAGATGGTACTTTCCTACACTCATCAAGGATCCTGTCAACGGAGGCTGGCGTTGTGAAGTCCTGCGTTGGAGCTGCGTTGCGCATAGGATGTTACAATGAGCTGCAAGATGCGATGTGAGGTCTTGCATCAGAGATGCGTTGCACAACAGTGGTTCTAATGCAAAGCTGAGGTGATGCATTGTGTTGCATTCATTCTGCCACAGCTGGGCTTAAAGAGCTCCTTCGGGCCAGCTTCCAAGGGTCCAGGACTTGGGAGGCACTACTTGGGGGGCAAGAATCACAGCAGATGGTGGGATGAAGGTGGTTGGAGCTTGTTCTGTCTCTGTGGTTCTGATCAAGAGGCCTGACAACTAGCCCTTAGAGTCACTCAGGTGGTCCTAGATTCAAGATGCGGGTTTAGTCCTTTTCACTCAGGCAGCAGGGCAGCAGAGTAGCAAGTCCTTCCAGCGGCAGAGCAGCACAGCAGTCCTTCTGATCCTCCCAAAGGTCTTGATGTATACTGAAACGTTGGGTCTGAGGGTCCAATATTTATGCCTGGTGTCAGCTTTGAAGTAGTGGGTGGTTATGGATGTTTCCATCCCCAGAGGTGTTTGGAATTTCCTACCTCATCCCCAGCTTTCATGGGAGCACAAGAGACTAGGGTCAAAACCTTTGTGAGTGTGCTGAGGCTGAGTGTTTGTAATGTGTAAGTGCATTAGGTGATAGCTACTCCCCCTATCAAGCCAAATAGGGCCTATCCTGCCAATACATATTCCCCTTTATCTCACTGACTGGGAGCAATACACAAAAAACAACTGACAGCTAAACCTAGTCATTTGACCCAGGATATATAATACAGACACCAAGGGGGTTATTCTAACTTTGGAGGAGTGTTAATCTGTCCCAAAAGTGATGGTAAAGTGACGGATATACCACCAGCCGTATTACGAGTTCCATAGGATATAATGGACTCGTAATACGGCTGGTGGTAAATCCGTCACTTTTCCGTCACTTTTGGGACGGATTAACACCTCCTCCAAAGTTAGAATAACCCCCCAAATGTTTGGGACAGAAAGCAACAACTTTCTAAAAGTGGTATTTTCAGAGTTGTGACTTAAAGCCTGACTTTACCATTAAAGATAGTTTTAAATTACACTTCTTTAGATACCAAACTAGACATTGCTGCTCCCAATTAAAATTGAAATCACTTATTAAATGTAATAAGGTAACCCAAGGGGTGAGGCAGGCCTTGCTGTAGTGAAAAACAAATTTAGGAGTTTTTCACTACCAGGACATATTAAACTTAAAAATACATGTTCATACAGAATACACACTGCAACCAGCACCGTGGGCTGTCTAGGGCCTACCGTAGGAGTGATTTATATGTATTAAAAAGGAAGGTTTGAGCCTGAAAAGATGTTTATTTTGCCAGGTCAAAATTACAGTTTAAACTAGGCTCACAGGCTGCAATGGCACACCTGGGATATGCTTAAAAGCTACTGAGTGGGTGGCCCAATAAGTGTTTCAAGTCCACTAGTAGCATTTAATTTACAGGCCTTGGGTGCATGCAGTACCACTGTACTAGGGACTTACAATGAAATTAAATATACCAACTGGGAGTATGCCAGTATTACCATGTTTCAGGTAGTGAGCACACACACTTTAGCATTGATTATTATTTGTAAAGTGCACAGAGCCCTACGGCCAAGAAACACAAGATCAGCAAAAAATGGAGGAGTAAAATGATTTAGTTTGGATGAAGACCACCTCAAATCTGAGAGGTCTAGCACAACCTCTACCAACCTCTTGTACTTTACTTGTTACAATGAACCTGTTGCAACATGCGGCATACCTGCTCTTGGATATAGATGACGACCGACCACATTAGTGCCGTAATATGAGGTATGCGCACCTAAATGTACATTTTCGTACTAACATCTCCATTATCTTGGCCATATACATATGCAATGTATTCAGTTAATTGTATGGCAAATCTCAACCTTAAATTGAAAATGTAAGTGCTCATTTTGATGTCTGCCAAACTCACAAAAATTGTATTTTTAACTTGAACGTGAATAGAATAAAATAAAATGTACATATGGTCAGACTTATTGGGGAGTCTGCAATCTCAGACAACCAGGTGCCCCTTTGAGTAGATTAGAAGAGGGCAGGAAAGGGGTGCATTACGGAATTTTAGCCACACCAGTGGGTGGACTCAGTCAGACCTAACTTCCAAAATTCAGATTCTACCATTTTGGATTTTAAAGAATGTAGCTCCTGGAATGGCTTTTTGCCACACTTCCCAGAAAGAGGTCATCCAAGAGGGTGGTGTCCTACCTGTGACTGGACGTTTGCCCCTACTGCTTTCCACCCCAGGTACAAGGATAAATATGGCAGAGCTGCATCCACATCTCAGACCCCTTCCAGGAACGAAACACCTTAGTGACACCATACCGTAATTTTTTTCGACGCTAAGGCTGAGCTAAAGTAGTATTTTCCTCACGCCATTTTCACAAAGTGGTGCAATGTATGAATTGTGCCACTTTGTAAACCCTTACGCCACATTACGCCAATGCAAGGGTGCTCATAGCAGGTATTAAAAGGGGGGTTCCATTATTTATGTACCAACATTTTGCTGCTACTCCTACAGAGCACACCAATAGCGTCTAAAAGAATGACGCAATTGCCACCTTCCCTGCGTCATGGTGCGCTGTATTTTAAATATGTCGCACACATGGTGGCGATAGGGGGCACTGAGGGGCGCAAGGAAAGTCTTTCTTAAATCTGCCCCTAAGTCCGAAGGTAAACTTTTGACCAAGGCCATCGGCTTGCTGTAGCCGAGCAGTGCTCCACCTCGGTCAGCCTCAAACGTTCAGTCGAGGTAACACCAGATATCCCGAGTGGCGCTTTTAGTTTCTATGCACTAAAAAACATTAATTCCTTAAAAATTCACATCTGTGGTTCCCCTTATCCGATTTTATTTGTAATGGTGTCAAATTAAAGATGAAAATATTTCCTATTTTTATAAATTGGTTCTGGATTTTTAAACTGTATCCTGTGTTTTATTTTATTACTGTTTTGTGATAGTTTAATGCTTTACACACTTTGGGCCTTATGACGACCCTGGCGGTCTTAAGACTGCTAGGGTTGGAGTGGGGGTCGGACTGCCACCAATGTGGAAGTCCAACCTCCACATTCCGACCATGGCGGTACCACTGCGGTCGGACCACTAGCACCACCAGATTAAAATTTAACGTTGGTCTGGGGTGCTGGCAGTCCTAATCCACCAGGGCAGCTCTGCAACCGGACTGCTATGCGGATTACAAGTCCCTTCTCCGCAAGCGGTTTCATGGCAGTTGCACTGCCATGAAAAGGCTGGGGCAGACGGGATGCTGGTGGCCCCAGGGTGGCCCATGCACTGCCGATGCACTTGGTATTGCAATGTTTACTGTCTGCTTTGTTGGTGCACCCTACACACTACAGCATTGCCAACGGCCCTATTATGAGCCAAAGACAATGCTGTAGGCCTTTTTCCGTTGGGCCAGTGGGTGGGAAACTCATAATGGGGCCTAAGGGGAGGCAGCTGCACTTGCGGCAACCTGCCTGTTGGGACTTTGGCGGATAGGCTTTTCTGTCTGCCATAGCCATTATGACCCCCTGAGTCTCCTAAGTTAATCCTTGTTGCTCATTGCCAAGCTACCAAGGGTTGAGCTGGGGTTAATTTATTGAGACCCAACTGGACCTAGTGGGGGTTAGTGGTATATGCATAAGTGTAGATACTTACCTAACCTTACCAATAACCCACTTTCCAACACTGATGTCTTCTCAAATGATGTCGCCAATGACATCATCCAGTGAGTTTAAGTGGTTGTATAAATCTGTAAGTGGGAGTGTGAGTGGCAGTATATGTGACTGCTGTAGATGGCTGGTCTGGTTTGTAGTGGGTACCTTGGGTACTTTCACCTTATACCAGGTCCCGTTAGCCCTTATTAGTGAAATGTAGTAGAGTTGTAGCTGCTTAGGATGATAGAGGTAGCTATAGCAGAACATCTTAGGCTGAACTAGAAGACTTGCAAAGCTCATGCAATACCACTTATAGTACAACAAACAGCACTTATACACAAGTAGAGACAGTACTCAGTGTTACCAAAAATAAAGGTAGTTTCTTTGGGTGACACAGTACCAAAAATATCTTAGAGGCAATACTCCTTCTGGAGGTAAGTATTATACACAATATATACACTAGACACCAAAATAAGGAAAGTAATTAGGCATGGGATAGTGCAAACAATAGGAAATGGTATAGAATGCAATGGGAGAAAATAGGTCTAGGTGCAACACAACCCATTTACTAAGAAAGTGGAATGCGAATCACAAATTCCCCCCTAGACAAGTGTAGTGTGTGCAGAATTGCTGGGAGAGTAAGAATACAGTAAAGGTAAGTAAATTACCCCACCTCAGAACCCAGAAAAGCAGGAGTAAAGTACGGCAAGTTTCCTTAGGACACACTACACCTTGTGATTGTAATTATTGCAAGAACCAGCCAAGTCTGCAACCAACAAACAGTGAATTCCTGGACCTGAAGGCCTGCAAAAGAAGGAGACCAAGTCCAGAAGTCAAAAGAAGTTCTGGTAAGGACAGGAGCACCTGCCAACCCAGAAGAGGGTGCAAAAGAAGAGTCCCCGGTTGGACGAGGACTGCAGAAATGCACCCTAGGAAGATGCCAGTGGGTTCCTGCATGATGCAAAGGATGTCCCATGTCGGGAAGTTTTGGTGCTGGATTCCTTCAACAAGCCCTTAGTTCCGGCAAATTCGCATTTTGCATCAACTAGGTGCTATCTGGACCCAGGAGGGACCTGGGGGCCTCAACTCTGTGTGAAGAGGAAGAGGAGGATCTCAGCACTTCAGAGAGCCCTCAGAGCACCAGATATCCCCCACAGGAGTCCCAGGACATGGGGACAAAGGAGGTGCAGAATGCGGTTGGTGCAGAACTACACAGGAGAGTCCCACACCACCGGAGAACAACTCAGCGAGTTGAGCATCACAGGATAGAGTGCTGGGGACCTGGGACAGGCTGTGCATGAAGGAATTTTGCAAATAGTGCACAGAGGCCTCAGGAGGTGAAGAAGACATGGTGCACAGGGGTACTGTCGTTCTGGGGGAAGGCAAGGTCTTACCTCTTCCAAATTGCAACAGCAGGACCTCAGGGCAGTCTGCGTCGATGGGGTACACCCTCTGTGTTCCAGGGAGCATGCTCATCACCAGGAGAGGAGTCCAAGGGAACTGGTCATTGACTTAGAAGGTGCCTGCGTGAGCAGGGAAGTCTCTCTGTCACCCCACAGGAGATTTCTTCGGTCCTTCTGGTGCAGGGTGAAGACAAGGAGCCCTCAGAGCGTGCACACCGTGGAAACTGTTGCAGTTGCTGGCTGGAGCTGAAGTTTCAGAAGAAATGTATCCCTTGTGGATACTTTGTTGCTGTTACAGCAGTTTCTGGAGCAAGCTGCAGTTGATCTGAGGTCAGAGGATGAAGTAGTAGTTGCAGAGGATTCCTGCTGGAAACTTGCAAGAAGAATCTGAAGAGAACCCACAGGAGAGACCCTAAATAGCCCTGAGAGGGGGATTGGATACCTTATCAGGTAAGGACCTATCAGGAGGGTTCTCTGATGTCACCTGCTGGCAATGGCCACTCAGAGTCCTCCAGAGTGCCCCCACACCTTGCAAAGCAAGATGGCTGAAGTCTGGGACACACAGGAGGAGCTCTGGGCACTGCACCGGGGGTGGTAATGGACAGGGGAGTGGTTACTCCCCTTTCCTTTGTCCAGTTTCACGCCAGAGCAGGGGACAAGTGGTCCCTGAACCGGTGTAGACTGGCTTATGCAAGGAGGGCACCATTAGTGCCCTACAAAGCGCTTCTAGAGGCTAGGGGAGGCCTCCCCAGCCTGTAACACCTATTTCCAAAGGGAGAGGGTGTAACACCCTGCTCCCAAAGGAAATGCTTTGGTCTGCTTTCCTGGGACTGAGCTGCTCAGAACCCAGGAGGGCAGAACCCTGTCTGTGAGGTGGCAGCAGCTGTAGCTGCAGCGCAAGCCTCAGAGACCTGGTTTGGCAGTACTGGTGGGGCCATAGTGGAGCCCCCAAGATGCATGGAATTGGCTCCCCAATACCATATTTGGAATGGGGGACAATTCCATGATCTTAGACACCTTACATGGCCATATTCAGAGTTACACTTGTGAAGCTACATATAGGTATTGACCTATATGTAGTGCACACGTGTAATGGCATTCTGCACTCACAAAGTCCCAGGAATTGGCCCTGAACTATGTGGGGGCACCTTTTCTAGTGGAAGGGTGCCCTCACACATAGTAACTTTGCACCTAACCTTCAGCAAGTGAAGGTTAGACATATAGGTGACTTTTAAGTTACTTAAGTGCAGTGAAAATGGCTGTGAAATAGTGTGTGCACTATTTCAGTCAGGTTGCAATGGCAGGCCTGTGGAAGGGTTTGTCCGAGCTCCTTATGGATGGCAAAAGAAATGCTGCAGTCGATACGGATCTCCTGGATCCCCAATGCCCTGGGTACCTAGGTACCATATAATAGGTACTTATAAGGGGGTACAGTGTGCCAATTGAAATTGGTAAATGAAGTCACTAGCCTATACACACCAGACACATTAGCCCATAAACTATGAGCACTGGGGTCCTGACCAGCAAGATCCCAGTGAGACAGGCAAAAACATACTGATATACAGGTAAAAATGGGGATCACATGCCAAGAAAAATGGTACTTTCCTACATGTGCATATTTGCTTGTATGGTTTAGTGACAAAGGACCTCATTACAAGTCTGGTGGTCACTAGACCACCAGACTCATGGTTGGTGGTCGGGCTGCTGCCAGAGTCACGGTTGGTGGTCGGACTGCCACAAATGTGGCAGTCCGAGCGCCTCATCACAATACTGGCAGTTGGACCACCAGTGAACCGCCAGCTCCCCCAGGATCAGAAATCCCAGCGGTCTGAAGGTGGCAGTGGTCCTAATCCACCAGGACAGCACTGCAAGCAGCGCTGCCCTGGGGATTAGGGTACCACCGTCATGAAAATTCTGGTGGAGAACAGGTGCAGGGGGCCCCGGGGGGGCCCTACACTGCCCATGCACTTGTCATGGGCAGTGCAGGGGTCAAGCTGGCCAGCACTCTCACAATGTTCACTGTCCGCCTTGCTGGTTCAACCAGCACTCTACAGCATTGCCACCCGCTCGATTATGAGCTGGAGACAATGCAGTAGACTATTTCCCACTAGGCCAGCCGGCGGTAACTCAGGTTTCCACCTGCTGACCTAGCGAGAAGCTCTTAATGGGGCAGGCAGGGAGGTAGCCTGCATGGCATCAACCTCCCCACCTGAACCGTCTGCTGAATTCATAATGAGCCTCAGAGTGTGTTTCTGACTGTATCATTGAGTGAGTGAGTAAGTGAGTGGCTGTAGAGGTGAGTGTGTGAATGTATCACTAGGTTTTCCATAAATGTGTGGATGTTTCAGTGTCTTTATGGAAGAGTGAATGGATCTGTTTGCAGCTATATTGTTTACTCACTGGGTGTGTCAGTGTGTGTATTAGTGAAAAATTGGGTGCATGACTCACTGCATGGGTTAGTGAGTGGGTTGTGATTCCTTGCATGGATGACTAAATTGATGTGTTAGTGAGAGTATTTGTGTGTTTATGGGTGAGTGAGTAACTATGTGGGTGATTAGGTGGGTGTATACAGAAATGACGAGGTACATCAGTGACTGTATGGGAGAGTGAGTGGATGTGTGAGTAGTTCTCAGTACGTGAGTTGGTGTGTTACAGTCTGCTTGGGTGACTGACTGGGTGTTCTTGTACAAGTGAGTGACTGGGTGTGGTAGTTATTGTACAGGTGAGTTATTTTGTGTGTAAGTGACTGTGTCAGAGAGTGAGTGTTTGTGTTTGTGAGTGGATAGGTGACTGTGTGGGTGTGTAACTTCTTGCATGGGTTGGCGTATGGATATATTAGTAGTTGTGTGGGTATGTTATTTGTTATTTTGAGTAATTCTACAGGTGTATGATTTGGTGCCTGATGATTGCATGAGTGTGTCAGTGGGTGTGTAAGTAGCTGTGTTGGTGTATGAATAACCGAGTTAATGATGTATGGTGAGTGAGTCGAGTAAGTGTGTGTCTGTCAGTAGTGTTATTGGTGTATGAATGAGCGTGTGGGTAGTTTTGAGTGTGAATGTGCAATTGCTTGTATGGGGTATGAGAGAATGTTTGAGTTTTTTATGGATGATGTCATCAGTGATGTCATCACTAATGTCCCTTGAGATGACATCAGTGATATCACTGACCATGTCATGAGTGATGTAACATGTGAGGTCATAAGCAGTGCATTACAGAAGCACAAGTTATAGTTAGCTGAGGTAAATATGACTGCTGAATTTCCCTGCTTTGTTTGTCTAAATGGCGTTTTTAATTCCATTTCCCAGCTATAACATCCCTGTAACCTTTGATTTTTACAGTGAATTTCAATGTTTTTTTTTTCTCTATTATCTAATTATGACGTCTCTGTAACCTTTGTTTTTTTCAGTGCATTTGTTTAATGTGTAGTAGTTTTAATTTTATACATTTACCAAATATAGGACCTGTCTCTGTGCGTGTGAAAATAGCTGTGAGAGGGTGTCTGTGGGTGTGACTAGGTGTGATAATGCATTGTGAGTGTGAGAGAATTGGTGTGTGTACGTGTAACGTAAGTAAGAGGAAGCCTTCTTTGTCCCCTCAGGTGCCTTGGACATAACGGTAACGTCCTGGGCAGCACTGCTCGGGTGCCCAGGACGTAACCGTTAGGTCCTGCACCCGGCCCTCGGTGAAGCGCTAGGGTTCCCCAGAGGGACTCCCTCCCACTCAACCAGGGTCTCCCACCCCGCCTCCCCACCCGCATCCAATGACGTCAGCACGCGATTGCGCACTGACATCATTGGAGGCTGCCAGACGTGCTGGAAAGCCATTTGCTTCCAACGAGTGCAAGAGGAAGGGAAGGAAGGATTTTCCTTTCCCTCGATGTCTCTTTCAGCATTCCTGCTGCCCAATTGCGATGCGATTGAGCGGCAGGAGTGCCCACTAGGCACCAGGGATTTTGTGTGTGTGTGTTTTTTTTTTGTGGGGGGCAGCCCCTTGGGCAAGGGTTGCCGCCCAAAGGGGGAAAACACTGTTGGGCAGTTCTGCCCTATTTTTTTAGGGCCATCTGCCCACAAGGGGAGCAGAATCAACTTAGCACCAGGGATCTTGTGTGTGTGTGTGATTTGTGTGGGGGTGGCCCCTTGGGCAAGGGTCTCCCCCAAAGGGGGCAATATATTTTATGTCATTTCTGCTCCCCTTGGGGGAAGTTTAGACTATTTTATTTTTTAGGCCCATCTGCCCCCAGGGGAGGTAAAAGCCATCAAGACACCAGATATGTTTTTTTGTTTCCTTTGGTTTTTTGTGTAGGGAGCACCCCCTTTGGCAAGAGTTGCCCCCCACAAAGGGGTGCAGTGCACTGTTGGGCAGTTCTGCCCTCCAAGGGGGCAGACTCCACTTAGCACCAGAGATCTTGTATGTGGTTTGTGTGGGGGTGGCCCCTTGGGCAAGGGTCGCTCCGTAAGGGGGGGCAATATTATTTACACCATTTCTGCTCCCCTTGAGGGCAGAGCAGCCTATTATTTTTAGACCCATCTGCCCCCAAGGGGGGCAGAGGCCACTAAGGCACCAGGGATTTTTTTTTTTTTTTTGTGTGGGTGGCGGCCCCTTGGGAAAGGGATTCAGCACAGTAGTGGGGGCCATTTCTGCCCCCCTTGGGGGCTGACCGGCCTAGTTTTTTTTTAGGCACATCAGCCTCCAAGGGTGGCAGAGAACACTAGACACCAGGGAAAATTTCAAAATGTTTGGTGGCGGGGTGTTTGTCACTGGCGAAGTATTTGCATTTGTGATTGTAACAGTTTATTTCTCCTTTTTGTTCTATTTCAAAGCTTTTGCTTCCTATGCTGTGGCTCGTTGCGGTTTTGGTAGTGGCTGACCTGCGGTTTGCATAGTTGCATGTTTTAGGTAAGTAAAAACAATTTACTCCAAAGAAGTATTGTTGCCATGCATGAATGACGTTTGTAGGTGGTGTACTAAATGTAGGATTGTGTGTGAAATTGTCCTTAGATTTGTGCACAATGATATTTGTGTTGCCTTATGTCTAATTTACTTTTCTTTTTTCTTTTTAGTGGGCTATTATTGGTTATTGCTGTGTCTGTGCAGAGAAGTTGCTGGTGAGTCTAGCTTTTGCAGGCAAGTGAGTGGTATAGTTTTTGAGTAATAACTCTTTTGATAAAGCCACACTTTGTTTGTTACTTATTTTAGACAGTGCTAGTTGCCGTTTGCACATTTGTTAAGTTACACTTCTTAGAAAGGATCATGGTTAGCCATGGAGTGACCGCTCAGAACGTTGTTGGCATGCTTTTTGAATCGTCTTCTGATCATGACCTGAGGCAGAGGAGGACATGAGAGATTCTGGCAGTGAGTTTTCTGTCCGAGAGGAATCTTCTCATGAGGAAGCCACTCTGAGTGTAGATGAATGGCCTGTTTTAGAAGAGGACACTGATGTGCCAAGAGTGCAGCAGCCTGGGCCTGAAAGGTTCCCGTTGGAAGACCTGACACCTGGGTTGCCCCAAAAATGGAGCAGCCACAGTTGCCTGCCTTTATTGGTCTCCCAGGGTGTGGAGTAAGTACGGAAAACTTTTTGCCTCTCAATTTCTTTGAGTTGTTTATGGACAATGTATTTTGGGAAGAGATTGTTGAGCAGACTAATTTGTATGCGGAGTAGTATTTTGCTTCTTCTTCGGATGCTGAATTTTGATGACAATGCTTTAGACTTGCAACGAGATTACCCTGATTGTGACCGTCTATTTTTGATTAGGCCTGTCCTTGATCATTTTGTAGATCGATTTTCAGAGGTGCATGTTTCAGGAAAATAAATTAGTGTGGATGAGTCTTTGGTCTTGTTCAAGGGGTGTTTGGTTTTTAAGCAGTACATTCCTAGCAAGAATGCACAGTATGGAATTAAATTGTATACGCTATCTGAAAGTAATACAGGATATGTTTATAATTTCCAGGTCAACACTGGTAGGGTTTCCAGTATTGACCCCCCTGGTTGTCTGCCCACTTCTAGAGTTAGTGAGAAAATTGTGTGGGAACTTGGTAGACAACTGTTTACTAAAGGTCACCATTTGTATTTAGATAACTTCTACACTGGAGTGCAGTTGTTCAAGGAGTTGTTCAGGGTGGACACTGTTGCTTGTGGCACAATCCGTTCTAACCGGAAAGGCTATCCAAGGGAGCTTGTCTGTAAAATTCTTGAGAGGGGACAGTGCAGTGCCCTGCGTAATAATGAGCTGCTAGCTCATGGAATTTGCATACAAGAGGGATGTATACATGCTACCATCCATGATGAAAGTACTACTCCTGTGACTGTTTAGGGTCAGGTTGTGTAAGTGCGCAAACCTGCGTGCATTTTGGACAACAATAAGCACATTGGTGGTGTTGATAGAGTAGATCAGAGGTTGGAACCTTACACTGCTCTTCGTAAGTCTTACATGTGGTATAAAAAGTTGGCCATCCATTTGTTTCAATTGGCAACTTTTAATGCTTTTATTGTGTTCAAGGATTGTTCCCGAGTCAAGGATGAAATTTGTTAAATTTCAGAAGTCAGTGATACCGAGCCTTATTGTGGTGGAACAGGCAAGAGTTCCTAGAGTAGCAGTAGTGGAGGATGTGGCTAGATTGAAAGATCACCACTTTCCTGATCAGATTCCTCCTACTCCTAAAAAAGATTTTCCCGCTAAGAGATGTAGAGTCTGTGCCCGAAGAGGTATCCGGAGGGAGAGACAGATGTACTGCCCAGACTGTCCTTCAAAGCCTGGGCTGTGTCTGACTGGCTGCTACAGTAGTTACCACACACAGAAGAATAACTGGGAACCACCATAAGCATAAACTGCCATTTTATATTTTTGTATGATCAGTTTTGCGGTTGGCATTACTGTCATGTATTCAGTTAAAGCTTTCGTATTTGTAGTTTTGTAAACTTATTTATAATTAGTTAGTGGTTCCTTTGTTGTTTGAAAACAACAAAAAATGATGGCGGTGTGCTTGGAGTGGCGCTTGGCTGGCAGTGTGCGTGCAGTGGTGCTTGGCTGGCAGTGTGCATGGAGTGGTACTTGGCTGACAGTGTGTGTGTGGGGTGGTGCTTGGCTAGCAGTGTGCATGGAGTGGTGCTTGGCTGACGGTGTGAGTGGGGTGGCGCTTGGCTGGCGGTGTGCGTGGAGTGGTGCTTGGCTGGCAGTGCCAGCCAAACCATAGTCCACACACTCCCATCAGCTAGTGTGATTGCTGTATCAGGCATATGGGCGTATGAAAGTTAAGGGCCCCTGAATGGCGCTATCTGTTGATGCGAGTGTTGCAATGTGCTGGCCCCGTGGCTCGTGGCGTGAATGGTCTATTGCATGTCATGTATGAAAGGTGTGTGAATGGACTGTAAAGCGGTTGGTGCCTTGATGCAGCATCACAGCTCACGAGCTCTGAGTCATTGGTTCAGTTTTTTAGCCTCAGTTATTAACAGTGCATTTCATTTTTGTGAAATCTCTTGTTAATAAAATGTTATCTACTGTACCATCACTTCACCCTCATGCCAAATCCAACCAGTATGTGTGGTAAAAATGACAAAACCTGCTCCTCTGTAATCAGGCGTTGCAGCACACCCGTGACATGCTAGGTGTCTCGGGTGGGACCCTGATAATGAAGCATGCCACCAACCTGGTTGGTGGGTAAGGTATCTTTTTAACATAACCTAAGTGTGTTTCTTTTCCCAATTTTAGTGCTTGGAACATCACAGAAGGATGTGGATTACATCAAAATGATCTATTACAAAACAATCTCTTTTTCTGGGGGCATCTGAGTGTTTGGTCCCCAGTGCAGCAGTCATCTAGAGAAACGTACCAAACCCAGAGATTTTTTAAACTAGACACCTGGAGGAGTCCACGTAAGTGTGGCTTGCGTGGATCCCCCAACATTTTCTTACCCAGACTCCTCTGCAAACTGCAAAATGTGCTTAAAAAAGCATATTATCCTCACTTTCCTCTGTAGGATCACCGCACCTGCACAAATGTCCTACCACCCAGTGTTCCCCTCAGTGTCCCAAGTAATATGATACCTCACTTGTGTGAGTTCCCAAAGCAGAGTCAGCCTAAAAATGTATAAAAGAAAAAATTGTGCTTACCAATTTGCTGTGCTATCCACTCAATCACTACACATTTTTGGTCTTTTTGTGGCCCATCCACAAAATTGAGGTATCATTTTTATTGGCAGATTGAGAGGAACATTGGGTGATAGGAAATTGTACCGGCACAGAGATCCTACAAAGAAAAGTTTGGAAAATGTGATTTTTCCAGCTATATTTGAGGTTTGCAGAGGAGTCTGGGTACGAAAATGTTGGTGGATCCACGCAAGCCACACACCTCCCTGCACTCCCCCAGGAGTCTGGGTTTGGTAGGTTTCCCTAGATGACCGCCGCACCTGGGACAAAAAACGCAGGTGCCCCCCTGCAAAAACAGTTTCGTAATACATCATTTTGATGTGTCCACATTGTGTTTTGGGGCATTTCCTGTCGCGGGCACAAAAGTGAGGTACCATTTTTATCGGGACCCTTGGGGGAGTGATGGGTAGAGGAAATTTGTGGCTCCTCGTAGATTCCAAAACTTTCCATCACCAAAATGTGCAGAAAAAGGGTTTTTTGCCATATTTTGAGGTTTGCAAAGGATTCTGGGTAACAGGAACCTGGTGACAGTGCCACAAGTCACCACATTCTGAATACCTTTAGGTGTCTAGTTTTTAGAAATGTCCAGGTTTGGTAGGTTTTCCTATTTGCCGGCTGTGCTAGAAGCCAAAATCCACAGCTAGGCACTGGTCAGTTTTCTTTAGGAAAATGTGATGTGTCCACGTTGTGTTTTGGTGCATTTCCTGTCACAGGCACTACGCCTACCCACACAAATGAGGTACCATGATTATCGGAAGACTTAGGGGACGCCGGGTGGAAGAAAATTTGTGCCTTCTCTTAGATTCCAGAACTTGCCAGCACCAAAATGTGTGGAAAAAGTTTTTTTTTTTTGGCCAAATTTTGAGGTTTGCAAAGGATTCTTGGTAACAGAGCCTGGTGAGCACCCCACAAGTCACCCCATTCTGAACTCCCCTAGGTGTCTAGTTTTTAGAAATGTCCAGGTCTGGTAGGTTTTCCAAGGTGCTGGCTGAGCTAGCGGTCAAAATCCACAGCTAGGCACTCTGCAAAAAACAGGTCAGTTTTCTTTAAGAAAATGTGAGGTGTCCACGTTGTATTTTGGTGCATTTCCTGTCACGGGCACTAGACCTACCCACACAAGTAAGGTACCATTTATGTCGAGACACTTGGGGGAACGCTGGGTGGAAGGAAATTTGTGCCTTTTCTTAGATTCCAGAACTTTCCATCACCAAAATGTGAGGAAAAAGTGTTTTTTTGTGCCAAATTTTGAGGTTTGCAAAGGATTCTTGGTAACAGAACCTGGTGGGCACCCCACAAGTCACCGCATTCTGATCTCCCCTAGGTGTCTAGTTTTTAGAAATATCCAGGTTTGGTAGGTTTTCCTATGTGCCGGCTGAGCTAGAGGCCAAAATCCACAGCTAGGCACTTTGCAAAAAACAATTCACTTTTCTGTAGAAAAATGTCACGTCTCCACATTGTGTTTTGGGGCATTTCCTGTCACACGCACTAGGCCTACCCACACAAGTGAGGTACCATTTATATTGGGACACTTGGGGAAACACTGGGTGGAAGGAAATGTGTGGCTCCTCTTAGATTCCAGAACTTTCCATCACCAAAATGTAGGAAAAAGTGTGTTTTTTGCCAAAGTTTGAAGTTTGCAAAGGATTCTGTGTAACAGAACCTGGTGAGAGCCTCACAAGTTACCCCATTCTGAAATCCCCTAGGTGTCTAGTTTTTATAAATGTCCAGGGTTGGTAGGGTTTTTCTAGATGCCTGCTGAGCTAGAGGCCAAAATCCACAGCTAGGCACTTTGCAAAAAACAGGTCAGTTTTCTTTGGAAAATGTGATGTGTCCACGTTGCATTTCTGTCGCGGGCATTAGGCCTACCCACACAAGTGAGGTACCATTTGTATCGGGAGACCTGGGGGAACACAGAATAGAGGAACAAGTGTTATTGCCCCTTGTCTTTCTCTACATTTTTTTCTTCCAAATGTAAGATAGTGTGAAAAAATGACATTTGTTTGAGAAATGTCCTGTAATTCACATGCTAGTAAGGGGACTCTGGAATTCAGAGATGTGCAATTAACCACTGCTTCTCAACAACTTATCTAGAGCCCATTTTGGAAATACAAAGGTTTCCTTGATACCTATTTTTGACTCTTTACATTTTACCAAATAAATTGCTGTATTCCGGTATACAATGAAAATGCATTGCAAGGTGCACCTTATTTATTGGTTCTGGGTCCCTAGGGTTCGTAATGAACCTACAAGCCCTATATATCCCCGCATCCAGAAGAGTGCAGCAGATGTAAAGGTATATTGCTTTTGAAAATCTGACATGGCAGGAAAAATTTACATAGTAAAACGTGGAGAGAAATGCCTGTTTTTTTGTCTCAATTTCAATGTTTTTGTGTTTCAGCTGTTATTTTCTGTAGGAAAACCTTGTAGGATCTACACAAATGACACCTTGCAAAATTCAGAATTTTGTCTACTTTTCAGAAATGTTTATTTTTCCAGGATCCAGCATAGGTTTTACACCCATTTCTGTCACTAACTGGAAGGAGGCTAAAAGCACAAAAAATAGTAAAAATGGGGTATGTCCCAGTAAAATGCCAAAACTGTGTTGAAAAATGTGGTTTTCTGATTCAAGTCTGCCTGTTACTGAAAGCTGGGAAGATGATGATTTTATCACTGCAAACCCCTTGTTGATGCCATTTTCAGGGAAAAAACACAGGCCTTCTTCTGCAGGCCTTTTTAACCATTTGTTTTTAAAAACTAAATGTTCACTGTATTTTCGCTAATTTCTTGGTCTCCTTCAAGGGAACCCACAAACCCTGGGTACCGCTAGCATCCCTAGGATGTTGGAAAAAAGGACGCAAATTTTGCATGGGTAGCTTATGTGGACAAAAAGTTATGAGGGCCTAAGTGCGAACTGCCCTAAATAGCCCAAAAAAGGTCTGCCACCTGTAGGGGAAAAGGCCTGGCAGCGAAGGGGTTATAGCAAATCGTATTTCAGTATGTTGCTGTACAAGCATATATTTATATGATTAATTCAATAGTGAATTTCTTTTTGAGAGCTTTTTCAAATAATCACTTATTTGTGGAAGTGGTGTTCTTCGTGATTAATCACGATGTCGGCTTATTTTTTTTAATTTTCAAGTAGTTTATACAGACTTTCAACTCAATCGGTGGTTTAATATCTAGACATTGAAAATATTGACTGAAAAAGGTGCATTGGCTTTAGGTTTGTTTACCCGCGTCGAGGTTGGTTGTTGTGTTGATCGCGACTAATCGCGACGTTGGCGTGTTTTCAGAGAGTTGCAATTAGTACTAAATTAACTTCCTACCCAAAGTCTGACATGATTAGTTTAATATTCAGGTTTCAAAATTGTTATCTGTGGGTCTTATTTAACTAATAAACTTGTCCTTGGATTGATATGTTTAATCGTGACATCGTCGGTCGAAGCGAGGCTCGCGATTAATCGAGATTTTAATGTTGTTTTTAGAAAGTGGGAACTGCTTCTAAACTGATTTTCCATGTCATTTTATATATTCAGTATTTTATTATAATGGTGCACATTTTTTTAATAGTGTGAGTTCTTACATTTTAAACATTATCTGTGCTTTCATTTTTGTTAAATTGCGACATCGTCGCTTGTCGCAATTACGCCATTATTCGCAACAGCTGAACATCTCGAAATGAAGAGCTTTGATTGGACAACACCAAATTCAGTTATATTTTAATGGAGACCACACCCAGACTTCCCATTTGGTTTCAACCTGCAGTGGGAGAGGAAGCTGTTTTTTGCTGTGCTCTATCTACTGCTGTATCAGGTGGCTTTTGTTTAATTATTTTGTTTATTTAATAATAAAATGTTATCTACTTCTTCTCAGCATTCAGAGGAACAGCTAGATGAGCAATCTTCTTCCGATGAAGAACTTCCCTAGAAGAAGCAGTCAATTGCCTGGAAATTCTTTGTAATCCCTTCAGGAGAGAAGAAGACAGTGGCCAATCTGGTAAAATGTACTTTTTGTAAAAAAATACTTTCAAGGGAAACAAGCGAGAAGTATTCATGCCCAACAACAACCATGCTTTGCCATCTGAAGGTTTATCACAACAGGCAATACGTAGAAGTAGTAAGGGAGAAAAAATGGAGAAACTTCACCTTCCAGTGGACCAAGACCATCAGTAGGAGAAGTTGTGCCACCACTGTTAGATACTCAGCTTGAAGATATTGTTTCAGAATTTAATAGAGTGAAGAGCTTTTGATTTGATTGTAAAAACAATACTAACTGTAGTTGAGCAGGCGGTGACTGATTTAGAATGCTGCAAAAAAAACACACGTGCTAATCTCCTTTTCTTTTGCTTCTTTAGTTTAATTTCCAGTTTTTGCAAGTTTTAAAGACCTTGTAATGGTCTAGTTGCCAATTTGTTTAAAGCAAATACCAGAAAAATTTACAAAAGTTTTTGAAAATCTGCAAAAAATGTTTTAAAAGATCTAGAAAAAGAAAAAAAGAAATAGCGCTCTTTAGAACCACCTTTCTTGGTAAAAAAAAAGATGAGCTATATGTGTGCATGTGTGCGTGTATGAAGAAGAATGAGGAAAAGAGTGCATCAGTGATTGAATGAGTGAGCATCTGCGTGGTACATGTGTGAGTGCATATGTTTATGTATGGGTGAGTGAGTGAGTGCATGAGTCTGCATATGAGTGACAGGCTGAGTGTATGTGTGTATGTATGGGTGATTGTATGACTGGATGAATGAGAGCTTGAGTATATGCATGATTAAGTGATTAAATATATGAGTGTGTGTATGGATGATTGCATGATTGCAAGTATGAGCGATTTAGTGAGTGCATTAGTGTGTGCATGAGTGAGTGACTGAGTGTATGCATTTGTATATGGTTGATTGAGTATATCAGTTCCTGTATGAGTCAGTAAGTGAGTGCATTACTGCATGTATGGGTGAATGAGTGCTTGAGTGCATGAGTGATTGACTGAGTGAATGAGTGTATGTGAATGGATGGTTAACTGATTGCACATGTGGCTGTGTGAGGGCATGAATACTGCATGAGTGAACAAATGAATCTGTGAGTGGTGTATGAGTGAATGAGTAATTGCACAAATTGTCCATGGGTAACTGACTCTGTGTGTGTGTGAGAGTGGATGTATGGATGAGTGAGTGAGTGCGTGAGTGGTGCATGGTGCAATCAGTGAGTGAACAAGTGCATGTATTGGTGAGTGAATGAGTGTGTGAGTGGTGTATGGGTGACAGAGTGACTGCAAAAGTAGTGTGTGGGTGAGTGAATAGATGTATGGCTGGTGTATGCATGAGGGAATAAGACTACAAATGTTGCATGTGTGTGTGTATGAGTGCATGTATGGATGAGTGACAGTGCATGTGTTGTGCATGGTAGCTTTAGAGAATGCATGTGTGAGTGTATGGGTGAGTGAGTGATTGCATGCATGTATGGCTGTATGAGTGAGTGCTTGAGTGTATGCATGAGTGAGTCACTGATTGTATGAGTGTGTGGATGATTGACTGAGTGTATGACTGTATGTATGGGTGAGTGAATACATGTATAGGTGAATGAGTGATTGAGTGGTTTATTACAAGTATGGGTGAATAACTGAGTGCATAGGTGCATGTATGAATGGAACAGTGTGCATGATTCTCTTAGTGGGTCTGTTAATGGATGTGTAAGTGTCTGAGTGGGTCTCTGTGTCGGTGTATGAGGGCTTGAGTGAATTTGTGGCTGGGTGCGTAAGGGTCTGAATGGGTCTGTGAGTGGGTGCAGGAAGTTCTGTTTGAGTCTGTGAGTGGGTGTGTCGGTGTCTGAGTGGGTCTGTGAGTGGGTGCATCAGTGACTGAGTGGGTCTGTGAATGTCTGTGCCAGTGTCTGTGTGGGTCTGTGAGTGGGTGCATGAGGGCCTGAATGGGTTGGTCACTGCCTGTGTCAGTGTCTGAGTGGGTCTCTGAGTGCATGTGTCAGTGTCTGTGTGGGTCTGTGAGTGGGAGGGTGAGTGTCTGAGGAAGTCTGTGACGGGGGTGTGAGGGTCTGAGTTGTTCTGTGAGGGGGTTAATGAGGTTCTGACTGGTCTATGAGTGAGTGTATGAGTGTCTTAGTGTGTCTGTGTGTGGCTCCATCAGTGACTTACTAGATCTGTGAGTGGATGTGTTAGTGCCTGTGTGGGTCTGGGAGTGGGAGAGTGAGTGTTTGAGAAGGTCTGTGACTGGTTGTGTGAAGGTCTGAGTGGGTCTGTGAATGGGTGCATCAGTGGCTGAATGGGTCTGTGAGTGGGTGCGTCAGTGTCTGAGTAGGTCTGTTAGTGGATGCGTGAGATTGTCAGTGGGTTTGTAATTGGTTGCATCAGTCTGAGTGGATGACTGTATTTTTATTGTTGTCACTTATTTTCGCAAAATCATCATGACTTTACACAGGAGGGCTGCGCTGAGCATTGTGATTTATTGGCGTTCATCACAACAGTCAACAAAAAAATATTTTAATGTCTAAGTTGGACCACTATAATTTCCTATATAACAGCCCTGGAGTCAGGGTAACTTCACCCTGACTTCTTATGCCACTTTCCATCTAACATTTCAGCCCTGGGGACCATAAACTGTTCCCTAAAATGGCAGACGTCATGTTCTAGACAGCTCAAACCCAGCCAATCACAGCATATCTGTTGTCATTTGCATTTGCGAATACGTCATGATCATCGCAAAATCATCGAAAGCCCAGATATACAAATTTGTTTTTCACTGGACAGATTTTCACCAAATAGGCCATAGCGCAATCTGCGTATTAAAAGCTAGCTTTCTTCCAAAGTTTGTGTAATCCAGTCCAGTGGTTCGGGCTGTAATCCTGTCTAAAGATCCTATAAAACTTTACATGGAAAACACAACTTTTTTGACCCCCCCTTTTCTCAGCCAACGCTTGACAGATCACCCCAAAACTTTCCATGCGCAACAAGTATCACCAGGGGACTTTTTTGAGAAAATTTCGTAAAGGTTTGTCAAACGGTGCCAAAGATATAGGCAAGTCAAAAAATGCTTATTCTGTGGAAACTGGGTCCTAACTATAACTACCTACTGGCGACCACCACTACATATATATATATATTCGTGCCCCTCCATGCACAGTTTTCTCATCAATGATTTTACAGCAAATGCAGCTCCGATATTATAAATAATGTCAAAGAAGGTGTCACGAGTGACGTAATGTGTGGGGAATTATTAGTGCATGGTGAGGGAGCGAGTTATAGTTACGTTAAGGCACGAGTTATAGTTACTTGAGATAACTGTAACTATAACTGCTGAATTTCTATGGCTTTGTACGTGTAAAATGTGAACCTAACTATAATGCCCCTGTAACCTTTGTTGTTTTAGTGAATTTCTACTTTAAAAAAAATTCTATTTCCTAACTATAAAGTCCCTGTACTGAAACAAAGGAAGGGGAGGGACCGGGAGATTGATGGTCCAGTGTACAGTCTCCCACTGATTTGGAGAAGCTTAATTTTTCTTTGGTCCTGATGAAGAGTCAATGGATCCTGCTGGGCCACTAGACACAAAACATGTTGACCCTGGTTTAGAGGTACCACAGTAGTTGTAGTCCTCGCTCATTGTTTTTTGAGAGTAACAGAGCATCACAACTCAATTCGTTACTCTCATTTTTGTTTTTAATCTTGGTCTTCATCTTACATGTACTGATTAAAATTATTGATGTATATCATGAGATGAATAACCAATTTTAATGTTTTTTCTGTTCTCTCCAATTTCGTGCTGGTGCCTAGATTCAGGTATCCCTCTCTGTATAGTTTGAACCCACCAGTCACTATTAGAGCAGTGCTGCTTAGAGCCCCCATCTGGGGAGCCCGTCAGGCGTTGCAGCGCCGGCCTGGCGAGGAGCATTCCTGATGATGATGCCAGTCATCCACTGTGATGCATGAGTGCTCTTGCTCCTGAGTCACTAGGTCCCCTAGAACGGTTTTGTTATTTTGGAACAGTGTACCTATGATTATTATAAAGTCCCTGTAACCATTGTTTTTTTCAGTGAATTTCAAAAAAAATTTAATTCTATTTTCGTACTGTAATTGCCCTGTAAACTTTTTTTTTATTTTTTTAATGCTTGGTTTTGTACTGGTATTTGTGATTATGTAACATTTGTTTTTTTAGTAAATTTGTACGTTTTTTTAATCATATTCCGTAACTGTAACTGTAACTCTAACCTTTGCTTTTTTTACTTAATTTGTGAGTTTTGTTTACAAGAAAAGATATATTAATAAAACACACCAAATTGTAACATTAGTTTAACCTTAAATGATGCAATAGGTGGGTGTGTCAGTGTGTGTGTGTGACAGTTGTGTGGGTGTGAGAGTTGTTTTCTGGGACTGTGAGTTAATGTATCAATGTGGGAAACTGGTATCATGTTGCAGTACCCCCCACTTTTGGCCTGGCTTCTGGATGCATCTTGTTCTGGGGTGCACTGGGATCCTCCGAACTAGGCTCCCAGGCCAGTGTTTTTTCACTAAAACATTATAAAAGCAATTAGATACACCTTTAGCTACCAGTATAAGTCCCTAGTAAAAGGTACTTAGGTACCCAGGGCATGGGGTACTATGGGTAGGCCCCTGAGAACAGCAGCACTGATTGTGCCACCCATTAGGGCCATGCACCCAGATGCACCCAGCACTGCCATTGCAGGCGGAGTGTCCTGGTGCAAACCTAAACACAAGCTCAACATGGCACACTGCCTGTGTGCCCAGTCCACCATACACTGTATTTACTATGGATGAGACACCCCTCTGGCAGGCCTTACAGCACTAAGGCAGGGTTCTCCATGTTATATATGAGGGCATAACTGCATGAGCAATATGCCCCCACTGTGTCCTTGCCAAACCTGGGACAGAGTGAGTTGACAGAGAATCCATTTTAATGCACGTGTTGGACCCTGGTCAACACGAGTTTCCCAGCTACATGATGGCCACTCTGAACCCTGGGTTGTTTGGTATCAACCAACTCAGAATGTTAAATCCAAACTGGTACCACTATCGGATTTATCCCTAAATGTTCCCAGGGGTCACTTTAGAGGTGCCCCCTGCAAAAGCTAAGTATCCTGGCATGGTTGTTGACTGGTTATACCCAGCCTGCCACTCCAGACAGCCAATATAGAAACTTTTGGGAGAGCCCTGACTCTCTGGTTTGGAAAGCAATGCCCTTCCTGGGTGGAGGAGCTAACACCCCTCCCCCAGGCATCTGCACTGCCCTGCTGGTGAGCTTCAAAGGGCATACCACCCTTGAAACTCGACCCCCAGTCCTGCTGCTAGCAGTAGATGGCCTCCCCCTTTGAAAATCACCCCACTTCTGGTGGGAGCAAAGGTGGGAAACCACACAAAGTGTAGGAGGAGTGGCCCCACCTGGCATGCACCACCACTAAGGTGTTGCCTGCTAAGAGAACACTCAGTTTCATTTTCCTCCATCTTAGATGGAAGGAATATAGCCAATTAGGTTTAGGAAAGTGACACTTTCCACAGAAAGTGGTCACTACAGTGGTTGTAGCCACTCAAGGGTAATTGTCTCATTGGACACTACAAGTTTCCCCTTAAAACACCCACTAAATTCAATATTTAGTGGGCATTCCTAGGCCAGGAAAACAGATACAAAGGACACAAAGAAGACCAGCACAAAGAAGATCCAAGGCTCAAGAACTGTGGACCTGCTGCATCAAGAAAAGGCACCAAACCCTGCCTGCTGCACCCAAGACCCGACAATCGCCGCTGCGGAGAAGCTGGACAGTGGACTGACCTCAAGAAACCCAGAGGCCCTCCAGGCTTCACCAATCGCTCAAGAACTCCCTCCTGAGTGGAGGTACCACTCTGCAACAATCCAAGAACCAGCAACTCAGTGAGGGTCACTTTACTGACTGGCCAATAATTCCCGAACTGGAAGTTGCAGCCAGCCCTGACAACACACTAATGATCATGAGGACAAACCCTGAAAGTGTGCCAAGTTTGATGGCACTGCGCCCTCCAATGGCCATACCATACTAATATCCTGGGTACTAGTCAGCTGACATCAGACACCAGGAAAACCAGCTCTCCCAGAGCAGAAAAAGGACCAGGAGGAAGCCCTAGTCAAGGGACTTAAGGAAAACCCCAGACCTCCCGCCAGAGTGCCTGTAAGTGACCAACAAAGAGACCAACCTCCAGCTCCAAATGCCACCTTTGTGCACAACCTCTGGCTCTCCGACTTGCTCTGCACCCAGCTGCCCTGTTACCTGCAATGAAGAACCAGCTGTGCCCCGAGGGTCCCTCACCCCTTGCGACCTTGACACTCCAAGGGGACCCCAAGGAACCACCTTTAAAGCTGCAAGAACAGATCTTTTCCAAGTGGTCCCACTCAGTGGCCCTGCACCAGCTACAAGAGACATTTCACTACTGCTCCCACCAGAACTGGGAGCCGCCTGTAGTTATCCAGATGGCACGGCATGCCCAGCGATGATCTCGACCATCCTGCAAAAGTGGAACTTGGTAAAGCAAATGTGTGATTTTATATGTATTTTTAAGGGTGACTTCCTATTAATTCTCATGGTGCATAATTAAGCACAGAAAGACTGCATTTATTAGAGACTCAAAAATCAATAGCTTCAAAATTATTTAACCAATTTTGATAATCTTGGTCTTAAAATGTATATAACATTTGGAAGTATTTTTATAAATTGGTCTTGAGTTATTCCTTCCAATGTGTGGGTTGCATGAGTGATACTGTGAGTACAACAAATCTTTTGCCTTTCTCTAAGATTGCAAAGCATTTCTTAGAGAAATTAGTGCATTAGGTGATCTAGATTTTACCTCTGGAAACCAACATGAGGTTGCCTGGACCACCTGCACAGTGAACCTAGCTTTGTACACTACATAGAGGGCCAGCCTCCTAAATCAGTGACGGTATGGGTGTGTGAGTGGGTGTGAGTGGTTGTGTGGGAGAGTATATGGATGTGTGAGTGTATGAATAGGTGTGTGAGTGGTTTTATGGGTGTGTGTGAGTGGTTGTATGGGTCTATAGGTGAGTGTGTGAGTGCTGTGTGGGCCAGTGAATGTGTCTTTAAGTGGCTATGTGGGTCAGTGACTCAGGCCCTCATTACAACTTCGCCAGTCTTTTTGCAAGACAGCTGAAGCCGCTGCCGCCAACAGACAGCCAGTTGCTTTGGATTTCCGCCCATTTACAGGTGGAAATCTGACCCTGTGTGCCTGGCCGACAGATGAAGAGAGGCGGTGCCATTGCAAGCACCGCCATGCCAACAGGACTCTGCCCTCCATATTACGATACATAATATAGCGCAGCGGTGTCCTGTATGGCGGTGCGGCGCTGGCAGTGGCAGACGCCAGATTCCATCCTCTCCCGGATGACCACCTTGCAGAAACAGGAAAGTGGACCATCCGAAAAAGGGGGTGTTGGGTGCATGTGTGTGTTGTGTGCATGTATGTGTAGAGCGGCATGGGTGTGCATGAGTGCGTCTGTGTATGTATGTGTGCGTCGAGGGTGTGTGTGTCTGCATGCGTGCAGATGAGCAGGGTGTGTGTGCCTGCATGCATGTGGATGAGTAGGGTATGTGTGTCTGCATGCATGCGAATGAGTAGAATATGTGTGGCTGCATGCATGCGGATGAGTAGGATGTGTGTGTCTGCATGCGTTCGGATGAGTAGGGTGTGAGTCTGCATGCGTGCGGATGAGTGGGGTGCGCGAATGGAGTTGTGCGGGAGAGAGGGTGCATTCAGGGAGTTGTGCTGATGAGTGGGGGGGTTGCATGGAGGTGTGCGGATGGGTGAGGGGTTGCATGGAGGTGAGTGGACATGTGGGGGATGTGTGTGCCAGTGACAGGAATGGGGATTCCTGTCGCCGGGTGCGTTAACGCCAGGCTTTTTGAGGCGGGGCGACAGCCGCAGGAAGTCTGGTGGTATGCTGTCTCCTAATACGGCCTGTGGTCTGAGGCCTGCCGCCAGCCTGGAAGAGCTCACTGCTGGCCGCGTTGGTGCAACCGCACCGGCAGGTCAGGCGGCATTGTGGCAGTTTTGCTTTGGCCAAACTGCCATATTTGTAATGCAGCGGTCTTTACCGCTGGGTCCACGGCAGTAAGACTGCCAACGTGGGTATGGCGGCCTTAAGACTGCCACACTCTTAATGAGGGCCTGAGTATGTGAGTGGCTGTGTGGAGTGGCTGTGTGGGTCTGTGAGTGAGTGTGTGTGAGTGTCTGTGTGGGTCTGTGAATGACTGTGGGAATGTGTGCGGGTCTGTGAGTGGGTGTGTGAGTGTTTGTGTGGGTGTGTGAGTGTGTGAGTGGGTCTGAGAGTGGGTGTAGGAGAATCTGAGTAAATTTGTGACTGGGTGCATGAGGGTCTGAATGGGTCTGTGACTGGATGCAAGAGGATCTGTGTGAGTGGGTACAACAGTGTATGAGTGGGTCTGTGAATGGGTGCATCAGTGGCTAAGTGGGTCATGAGTAGCTGGGTCTGTGTGGGTCTATGATTAGGTGCATGAGGGTCTGAGTGAGTCTGTCAGTAGCTGTGCCAGTGTGTGAGTGGGTCTGTGAGTGGATGTGTTAGTGTCTGTATGGGTCTGTGAGTGGGAGCATGAGCATCTGAGTAGGTCTGTGACTGGTTGTGTGAGGGTCTGAGTGGTTCTGCGAGTGGATGCGTCAGTTCTGAGTGGGTCTGTGAGTGGGTGTGTCAGTGTCTGAGTGTGTCTGTGAGTGGCTACATGTGCTCAGTGGTTCTGTAAGTCGTTGCATCACTGTCTGAGTGGATGACTGTATTTTTTTTTGTTCTCACTGATATTCGCAAAGGTGTCGTGACATTAAACATGAGTGCTGAGCGTCGCAATTTGTTTGTGATCACGACAAATACAATATTTTAAGGTCTTAATTAGACCACTATAGCGTCCTATATATATAACACTTTAAATATTTTGTATTACAATGTAATCCAAATAAAATAGAATGTAACTCTCAGTTGCTAACTACAACCTATGAATATGTATAGTTTCTCATTTATAACATTGTAAATATGGAGAAAAAAAAGTTTAGGTATGTCTCCTTATCCTATGTACCTGTATCTCTAGGCCTGTGTGTCCCGTATTCTCTGTCAATGTGTATTTCCTTTAAATGGTGTGCTGATAGTATGATGATGTACTAAATGTACTACAGAAGTTCATGGCAGTGATGTTGACCCACAGGAACAGCTTCATCCAGTTCCCAAGTAGTGGAGATCAACTGAACAATGTGAAAGCAGACGTTTACACTTTAGGCGGCATTTCGCCTGCCATATGTGACATTAATAGGACACACATTGCCTTAGTATCAACACACAACAGGGAGTAAGCATACCGCAGCAGGAAAATCTTTCATTCCATAAATGTGCAAGTGTCTTGCCTACCTGATATGTATATCACTAGCTTCTGTTCACACTTTCCTGGGCCACCATTGATTCTTTTGTGCTATGCAATAGCAGCATAATCAGCAAATGGCACAACTTAAAAATGTCAGGGCCTCACTTGTTGGCAAGTGCTCCGTGTGGCTATATGTGATAATCTTATAATATTACTATGTCAACTTTGCAAACTAACTTTTCTAAAACTTATGTTATGTTCATATGTTATGTTTTCTAGGCCACTCAGTATATCCTAATAGATGATGGTTGTTACCACCACTGAGAAGTCCAACATGCCAAGGAAAGTCTGCTTTAACGAGGCACATGGTGGAACTTGTAGACAGGTGGACCTGTGAAGCAGGTATTTGGGTTCATGAAAGCTTGATTCCATTGTCTGGATAAGTCTGGTGGAGCCCTGTTCTACTCACCTGTGAATGTGTGCAAGATAACAATGTTCCGTTGTATGCTGCACAGCATTGCCCTGGGGCAGAATATTCAATTTATTCCTCATGATGACTATAATGAGGAGGCCCAGGGTAATATAGAAGAGTGATAGAGAATAATTACCAAATGAAGATGACAGTGATGAGGGAGAAGTAAGGGCCAGATGTAGCAACTTTGCAAATTGCGAGTTGCAATTTGCGAGTCCGAGCTATGGGGTCGCAAAGACCCACCTCATTAATATTAATGAGGTGGGACGCAAATTGCGGCCCCATAGTGACTATGGGCACTCACGGGTATGGAGGCCTGCTGGGACCAGCAGACCTCCATGTCCGTGACTGCTTTGAAATAAAGCAGTTTTTGTTTTTCAAGTGTAGCCCGTTTTCCTTAAAGGAAAACGAGCTGCACTTAAAAAAATAAACCGAAACCTTTAGTTTCTGATTTTTTCAGGGCAGGTAGTGGCCCTTGGACCACTGCCTACTCTGAAAAAATATTGGTGGGTCCACTCACAAAGGGGAAGGGGTCCCATGGGGACCCCTTCCAATTTGCGAGTGGGTTACCATCCACTTCAAGTGGATGGTAACTGCGACTCCATTTGCGACCGCGTACGCGGTCGCAAATGGAATTGCATACCACTGCGAGTCGCAAATAGGAAGGGAACACCCCTTCCTATTTGCGACTCTGAAATGCATTTTGCGAGTTGGTCCCGACTCGCAAAATGCATTTCTGCATAGCAAACTCCGGTTTGCGACTCGCAAACGGCGATTTTTGCCATTTGCGAGTCGCAAACTGGTTGCTACATCTGGCCCTAAATGATTTATGTCAGATGTCATCAACAACTTCTTGTCGTAAGGGTAAACTTCAGTTCATTGACATGAGTGTAAATGTAAAAATCTTGGTCTACATGTGGCTCACTTGTGAAGTGGTTGCTTAAATAATAAGTTTGAGTTGTTGTCTACATAAGGTGGTTTTAAATGGTGACTGACTACACTACATGGCAGATTGGAAATTCTAGAATACGATACTGATATTATGTTACTATCAGCATCAGTAGAATGTGTTTCTGAATTTGCTTGATAGTGGTACAGTCCTTTTGAGTGTACCTAAATAATATATTAAGTTCACATATTGATTTTGAATGCTCATCTTTTCCCATAGATGAACCTACATTGTTATCTTCGGAAAAGAAACAGTAGTGACTTATTGAATAGGTAAGTTACCTTATTTTGGTTATATAGTTGTACAGTTTTACATGCTGTGTGACTTTCTATTGTTCTAACATTTAAATATGTTGTCAGTACTGGCTTCACTGCTTAATAGGAATGGCTACTACTCCTGTGTAAGGCTATACACATGTAATGATTTTGGTGATGATGTATACCTAAAATACGAAATCTGCATACATTGTAATACATAGATCACAGAACTGGATGATTTTGTTAAATGTAATAAACCTTTTTCATTCTAAAAAAAACAAAGTATGTTTAATTTCTGGACATACTGTAAATATGACTGTTGAACCATAAATATTGTAAAATGATTCATGCAAATTTTCTGTGGAAAGTTTCCAATATTAGAACCCTTCAAACACTTTTGAGAATACCAGCAAAGAATATAACATATAAGTTAACTGTAGTAAAAAATATAAACCTTATTCAATTTGACACATATGATGATTAAGGTGGGATATGAAAAGGAAGAATTATGTTGATTTTCACAAAACTAAAAATCAACTATCAAACACAGAACTGACTATTGTTATGGATGAGATTCTTAAGGTCCAGCCACAATTATTTGGAGAACATGTCTAAACTAAATATCAATCCCAGGAGGCAAATGTGTTGAAAGAATAGTCCCTAGTATCACTGTTGTACTTTCACCAAAGCAAATTACTTGCAACTCTTAGTAGTAATTTTGGTGGAATCATATCCCACTGGTCCTGGTGATCACCTCCTCTTATGGGTGACTGTTAGTTCAACAGTTGGAAGATTAGAGGGAATCGCAGGTGCCTTTTGTGTTTGCAATGTCTCCCTCTCTGTAGAAGAGCCTAGTGCATGTTCCACGGATTTCTATGGGTCCACGGCAAGGGGTTGATGATTCACAAAAAGTCCTGAATTGTTCCCTAAACCTCCCCTGCACCTCCCCAGACAAGGAGCACAAAGCAGATATTTGTCTCTCAATTAGGCCAGTGTGCTCCCTATGCAACTGCTTAATGCCACCCATAAGCTCTTTGTTATCTCTGAGGAGCTCTATGTCCTGCCCTATCTGTTCTTCATTCCAGGAGGTTTCTCCAATGATGCTTTGGCCCATAGATTTCCTGAAACTATGGGCATCAGTGGTCTCAATGTGATATCCAAATGGTGACATCTCTCTACCCACACTGCCCTAGGCCCTTGGCAGGCCTGGCACAATCGTACTGGGTCCTGACTCATCTGCAGTTGTTGGTGTTGATGTTGCCAGGACTGTGGTATCCACTGGAGCTGTAGATTGTGATGTTGGGCCGCCGGAACCAGTGACAACTACTGGCTGTTGTGGAGGCAGAGACATAACAATGGTAGTGTAAGTAGTGTTAAGAAGAGTGAGGCTCACCCTTTCAGCCTAGCAAGTCACACCTGTTGAACAAGGCCGTTCAGGACCAGGAGGAGCTGTGTCCTTACTGAAGGCTCCTGCAGTAGTTCAACAAGTTGTTCAAATTAGAGATGTGGTTTTAGGACCATCTGCTTTGGGAGCTGGTCCTACACTATGATATGACATGATGATTGTTAGTACATCTGTATGTAGTAGTGTAAGTGTAATGGTAAGTCTCAGCCTTTTTACACTCTGGATACATATGTACAAAATCTGAAAGTTGAACACAGCATTGATAACCAGGATATTTTGTGGATTTTAAGGGAGGGGACAGTTAAATAGACCTTTGATTCTACCTTCAACGTATACTTCTTCGTTTCCTAAGTATGATGAAGTAATATGGTCAGTATTTCTATCACATCACACTTGTAAGTCATCTTCCTAGAGTGATATCCAGTCCTTCATCATATCAAGCTTCCTTACTCAATCATTTATTGTCTTTGTTATTTTATTTCTGAAAATTACAAAACATTCATTTAAAATTTATATGACATGAACCTTAACTTGTACAGGGAAGCAACCACATAACCCATATAAACACTTCAGATTGTTAAATGCACAATAGCCACTAGGATACATACAAAAATACAGTGGTTACACATTGGAAGCATGACACCACAGACACAAGTAACCCTCCTTAAACTATCCTTTGAAGAAGGTGAACTTTGATTGACTTAAGAATATCACACTTTAAGAGATGCTTTATGAGTCCAGTCTTTGCCAATCCGCATCTGCTATCGGCTCCTCCAACTCACTCACCCGCACGGCACGTGCCACACACTGGGGTAGCACTTGATCACCTCTTACAGCTTTATAGAACAATGAAATGAGGTGTCCCCCCTCTCCCCATCGGAGCAAGCCTCCCAGCACTTGGGATGGGTGCGGGACATCCGTGAATCCAACCCAGACCTCCCGTGCCACACTTTCCAACTTGGCATACTACAGAAACTGGCCTGGCCCCATTTCAAAAGTTTCCTGAGCCTCCGGGAACACAATGAATACCTCCCTGGGCTAAAGAACCCCTCCAGTCTGGCAGCCACCTGTCCTCCAATGATCCATAGACATATCAGCGTTGATCGCACCAAACGGAGCAAGATCCCAGATGCGCAGCTCCCCGTCGAACGGTGCCCTACCCAGCACTTTACTCACAAATGCCTCTCAGATTGCTGCAGTCTGCCTCACCAGATAAGGAGCTCCCTCTGTCGACCTTCCTCCTCTCATCAGTAATTGCACCAGGGAGGCACCACACAACATGCCAAGGAACAACCTCTTTTCCCAACTATTTGATACTGTCAGCCACTGTGCCACGTGTTGTAAGTGGGCCGCATAATAGTAATGCTGCACATCAGGCAAGACGAGACCACCATCCTCCATGTCCCGTTTAAGAACCGACAATGCAACCCTACTACGATGTCTGGCCCAGACCAGGGAGATAAGCAAACTATCTAACTTCTGGAAAAAGAAGGAATGGATCAGGAACATGGCATTCTGAATCAGATAAAGGCAACGCGGAAAAAAACCCATCTTCGCCACAGCTACTCTGCCATCACCAACAAGGGGAGGCTACTCGAAAATGCCACTGACCCCTCGAGATTGGTCATAACCTTATCCTCGTTGAGGCGTCTATATGTTTCCTCCATATGGACCACCCATATACCCAAGTATGGAAAACCTTCCAATTCCCAGCGGAGGCCAAGCTCAGGCAATTGATCAGCAGGAACCCCCACCAAGCTACCCATTGGAAACTGGAGTGACTTCCCAACATTTACTCGGAGACCCGAGCCACTTCCAAAGGCCTCAAGGAGCCCCAGCAAGACGATACCGCCCGGGAAGGGGTATGGACATACAGCAGTGCATTATCCGCGTATGGAGAGAGAACAGGAGTAGAATCACCAAGCTTAATACCCCATTGTTCCATCTCCCCATGCAGCAAAATCACCAATGGCTCAATAGCAAGGGTGAATAGTAGTGGTGAGAGAGAACAGCCCTGTCTTGTGCCCCGCCCTACCTCCCACTCATCTGATAAGTCTATCCTAATTCAAACCATAACTAAAGGGCAGGTATACAAAAGGTGCACCCAACTACAAAAGACAGGACCAAAACCCATTCCCCGCAGCACAACCATAAACTATGGCAACTCCACTGTATCAAATGCCTTTTCCAAGTCGAGTGATAATAAGTCAGAGACCCAGTCCATCGTTTTGTGTAGACTTACACTTAAATTAAATATGCAACTGGTTGTAGGCCAATTACACCATTTTAAATGACAGAGCACAAGCTGTTTTTTACTTATTAGCAGTAGTTATGTGCGCATAGTCTTAAGATCCAGCTTAACTGGGTTCAGAAAATAGGGGGTGAAGAAACAAGCCTGGGGATGACTCTGCAGAAAGGGCCAAGTCCAACAGTTATGTAATTATTAAATAACGTTCTTACATATAAATAGTAATTATTACTTTTTTGACCATTAATGATGTTTACAAGGACAATAGAAATAAAATATCATGCATTTTCTTACTTTATGTGCTGGGAAAATAGAATTACACACAATAGTTACTCGTTAATTCAGGATAACAAATATATTATCTAGTGCCGTTCACCACTAAGTAGGGACCATTTTTACCATAGATGGAGCATTTTTTGTTTTGCCAATTACTTTGGAGTTGTTTAATGATTCTTCACAAAATTGTCAAAACTTATACTTTCTTCAGTTCAGGTGATGTCTTGAAAGTTTCAGGGTGATCTGTCAAGCAGCGGCCAAGAAAAAGGGGGAGGTGGTATCCTAAATCACTTTTTTACCATTCTATGTAAATGGGATTAAATTTGAACATGACATACAGCCCGAACCGCTGTACGCAATTACATCAAAATAGGCAGAAAGGTAGTTTTTTGTGATTTGGTGTTAATCCCTTCGGTAGTTTTGGGGAAATTAGTGTTAAAAAAATATACATACATCTAAGGACGCGGATCCTCCCTGGATCCATCTGGCCCCATGCTGATTTCTGATTGCCTGCCATCACTTCAATAAGGAAGTGTTGGCGGCCATCTGCTGAGTCCCAGAAATATAATTTAAAAAAAGAAAAGGGGCCGGTGTAGGGATACCCTGATCTCTTTGCTCTGGTGCTGGGGTGCGACAAGGACCTCACCAGAGCTTAAAAGCATGTTTGTTTTTTAAACATCAGAAAAATCCACAGATCCAGATCCATTTATTTTTCCAATGTTAAAAAAAACAGGTGTTTTCCTGCCTTTTATAGAAGCCCCAGGGTGGACTACGTCCAGGGGCCATGTCAAAAACTGAGGAGGGGGTGCACGGGCCCCCTCCTGGGCTTCCCAGAGCCCTGGGGACAGCCACCTCCCTGAGACTGAACTAATAAGGAATGGGGGGCAGCCCCTACACAACCCCAGGGACCACCACCTCCCTGTGGGGGGGGGGCACATGTTATATTAAAAGTAGGGGGGAGTGCTGCCCCCTGCAGCCCGGGGGGCCACCACCTCCCCGGGGCTACAATAAAAGAATGGAGGGGGTATGTCACCAACCCCCGAGCCCCAGGGACCACCACCTCCCAGGGTCTGTATAGATTGGAGGGGGGGTGTGCAGCTCCCCTCATGGAGCAAATGATGGCCCTGGGGACTGCCACTTCCCAGGGCCTGCTCCTGCTATGTCCTGGGGTGCTCACCCTCAGACTACAAACTTGTTGCTGTGACTTGGCAGGAGCACTGACAGCCCCCACCAAGTCAGGACAAACACTTCACTTTCTGGAAGTGAGAACTGTCAAGCAGCTCTCATTTGCAGAAAGTAAAGTTTTAATCTGTTTCCCTGCGTGCAAATACGCATTGGGAAACAGATGAAAACATTGTTCCCGGAAGCAGGGAGCTGCTATTTAAAGCTTGGACCAAGTGGGCCTTCAGGCACCCCCCATGATCCTGTCACTCTCTTCCATCCCACAATGGGATGGAAGAGAGCGAAAGAGAGATTGTCATTGCAGTGGTCACTCCATGCAATGACTTCATAGAGTAAGATTAGAAAGATGTTTGGTACAAATTCTTTTGTTACGTTTGGATGCAGAGCAGAACTGAGTCACTTCTCGCCTAATGGTCAGGGTCTTGTGCTGTCACTCAGTAGGTTGAAGGTTCAAATCCTAGTATCACTTGGCAGTGTGTTTATTTATTTATTAGTGTTTTGACCGTTAAACCTTCCTTGTGATGGAACATGGATGGGATTCCTGTCATAGGTATGTCGAGAAGCATCACAGTTAAAAGTCATCTATGGCCTTAAGGTTAAGCTCACTGAAAATGGAGGGTTCTACTCCAGGTGTGTCTGTAGTCATTTTTCTTCTTTATTTTTTTTTAAACTTCAAAAGTTTAAGGTTCATACTGAAAGGTGATCTCACTCTTTTTGATTGATAAATTTGTCCAGAAATTTCTCATTCAGAGTACATAGTTCATCAAAGTCTGGAAAACTCTGTCTCTCCCCTTCTCACTCTCCGTCTATCAATTTCACTCTTTCAATCTTTCTCCCATTCATGCACCCAATCAGACCCTTACACACCCACTCACAGACCCACACAGACACTCATGCACCCACTCACATATCCACTCAGACCCTCGTGCACCGACTCACAGCCTCACTCAGACCCTCACACACTCACTCAGACACTCACGCACTGACTTGCAGATCCACTCAGAGCGTCACCCACCAACTCACATTTCCATGAAACCCTTGTGCACCCATTCACAGACCCACACAAATACTGACACACCCCCTCATAGACCCACTAAACACTGATGCACACTCTTTCACACCCAGTCAGGCACTGTCACAGACACTCTCACACCTATTCTCACACCCAGAGAGACAGGTTGTGTCAACTCCTACTGTGCATGGCCAAAGGCCAAGAGCAGTGTAGGCTTGAGTGGTTAGGAGGGTTGGCTGTAGGGCCTGGTCGTAGGCCAGGCCTTGGGGCCAACCCCCTCCGCACAAGACCAAAGGCTTGCTCAGCATGGGTTTTGGTGGTTATAGGGGTTTGGCCCTTCGTGTAACATCAAGACGAATATGTGAATATCGCTGAAAAAAATAAAAACATTCACACTCATTCAGACACTAATTCATTTGTCCATAAATGCGCTCAGAGACTCATGCACCACTCACACACCCATTCAGCGACTCATGTACCCGCTTACACACCCACTCACAGACCCACTCAGACACACACACCCACTCACAGACCCACTCACACATGCACGCATCAACTCACACCCTCACTCAGTCTCATGCGCACACTGTCAGGCCCGCTCAGTCACTCACACACCCACTGACAGATCCACACAGACACTCACCCACCCACTGACAGATGCACTCAGACCCTCACGCACTCACTCACAGACCCACTCAAACTCCCACTCACCCATTCAGAGACTCACTCACTCATTCACCCACTCACAGACCCACTCATGCTCCCATTCACAGACTCACTCAGACACTCATTCACCCACCCACTTACAGACCCAATATGACACTCATGCACCCACTCACAGACCCACTCAGACACTAACACACCCACTCACAGACCCACTCAGACCCTCACTCACCTATTTACAGACTCACTCAGAGACTCATTCACTGACTCACAGACCCACTCAGCCACTCATGCACCTCCTCACAGACTCGCTGAAAGTCATGCATCCACACACTCATCCACTCAGAGACTCATGAGCAACTCATGGACCCACTCAGAGACCCATTCACCCACTGTCAGACCCACTGCGGTACTCATGCACACACTCACAGACCCACTCAGAAGCTTATGCATGCAGGGTTGGGCCAACCTCCATTGCGAATGGGTGAAGACAGTGCATGGTTATAGGGGGCTGGCCACAAGGCCAGGCCACATGCTAGGCCCTGAGGCCAACCCACGCATGCATGGCTGAGAGCTAGGCATGGTGTAGAGTTGAGAAGTTATAGCAGCCAACGGCCAAAGGCTGCAGTGGCTGCATTTATGTACAATAATTACAATTACTTTACATTAAAAAAAACATAGAAATTCACTGAAAAAAACAAAAGGTATAGGGACAGTATAGTTAGGAAATAGAATTTAAAAAACTTGGAAATTCACTTAAAACGCCAAAGGTTACAGGGACGTTATAGTTAGGATTTGAATGTATGCTCACAAAACCATAGAAATTCAGCAGTTATAGCTATAGTTAGCTCAACTAACTATAGCTCATGCTCTAAGGTCACTCTGACTCGTGGCCTCACCATGCACTGCTAATTACCCCACATATTACTTTGCTCATGACAGCTTTGATAACATAATTGATAATCTCAATGGAACATTTGAAATAAAATTAATTAGCAGAAAACTGTGGCACGCCTCTTGCAGTGATAGCTTTAAGTCTGGGTAAAAGGTTAATGGGGAGCCATTGAGAACCTTTGTTCTTGCCCTAATTTCAATACCATGTCTCTGTCTTTATAGCTGAGTATTCACACAAATATTGGTCCCAGTGGTCTACCAGGTACTGGCCTCGGATCAAATTACCTGAGGCCTTTTTTTATGATGAAGACCTGTGAAAAGCTATCTTTGCCAAAAAGGTAAATTATTATGTTTTCAATTAATGTCTTGAAGTTCCCTGTGTTCTGTGACTCTGTAATGCCTACAGTTCATGGTTATCCCCTCAGGAACTTATTTTTGGGTCTCTATTTTTGTCTCTGATGGACTCTAGCATTTTGTCCATTCTTAAGAGTTTCTCATTTCGGGTGACTGGGTCATCTGGTATTTCTGATTTAGACTTCTAACTCCACATTCCTCACCATGTGAATTTATCCAAGCACCAGATTTGATCCAGAAACTTTTAATAGCAATTCTTTTGCAATTGGGTAGGTGGCATCATGCAGCTCTGCATCAGATACGTTCCATTCTAAATGTGACATCGGGCCACTATATCTCTTTTTCATCCAGGTGACTGGTTGACACTTGTTCGGTATAAGTCAATAAGGACGCTCAATGAAGGACCACACGCCAATTATAAATACAATTTAGCTTTACTAGAATTGCAGGTAAATGTAGGTATTTAGCACATTAACAATAGTAGAATACGAATAGCAATGAAAAGCATCTATTTATATATAAGTACACTACAAAGAGCATCTATGCATATATATATATATATATATATATATATATATATATATATATAAGCAAAGAGTTAATTGACAGATATAAGTTTTGATTAACTGTATACCAAAATGCATCACACTACGATGTTCAGGAAGCAGAATATAAATGAGTTGAATACTTCAGATAAACTTTGATTTACTGCACACCAACATGCATGTTTCAATTACTGCAGCAGGCTCTCACTACGATGTTCAGGAGGCAAGATATAAACAAACTGAATACTTCAGATAAGCTTTGATTTACTGCACACCAAAATGCATGTTTCAATTACTGCAGCAGGCTCTCACTACGATGTTCAGGAGGCAAAATATAAACAAACTGAATACTTCAGGTTATAAACACAGTGCAAGCATAAATAATCAGTCATAATGATAGAGCAGAGAAACAAAGGCCTTTCATCCCTGTCTGGATCTTAACTTAGTCCACGAAATGCTGGGAAGCCCTCTACCGCCTGCTTGGACCTCTCTCCCCCTCAAGCATCACGGTCAGCAAAACAGGGAGGCAGCGCTGGGCCATGGCAGCTTTCAAAACTCCATCAGCGAGCTTCAAATCCCTCACCCACACTTCAGTGCTTAAATAACTCGAAGCTTGGATACTATCTCTTTCTGGCAGTTTCTAGCTATGTTATCAGCACTTGGCTGCTCGGCCCTTCTCCAGCTTTTGTTTTCACTCCATCTTCTCCCTGTACTCTCATTCTCAAGGTTGAGACAGAGGGGGTTAATACAACTTTGGAGGAGGTGTTAATCCGTCCCAAAAGTGACGGTAAAGTGACGGATATACCACCAGCCGTATTACGAGTTCCATAGGATACAATGGACTCGTAATACGGCTGGTGGTATATCCGTCACTTTACCGTCACTTTTGGGACGGCTTAACACCTCCTCCAAAGTTGTAATAACCCCCAGAGTCTTCTACACAAACAAGCTTGAAAATAATATCATGAACTTTTCCACGTTGTTTGGGGGGGGTTTCAACAGGCATCACACTCATCTACACTGCTCAAGCTAATTAACCCTTCGTGTCACAATGTCTTCCGCACCTTTCCCTATACTGATCAATCTCTGTCACCTCAGGGAGTTGATGTTAGTTTATTTCCACGCCTTCTAAAGTGAATCCCCAGCTCCTCAAATTCTGTCAACAGTGACAGAGATTTCTTTTCAACTTATATTTTTACAGTGTACAATATGTTCCCTCCTAAAATGACAGGTTTGAAACAATGTAGGGACTGCAACCATCTGATGTTGGTGACAGGCAACCATGATATCTCTCTCTGTAGCCTCGGCTCCAGACACAACTTGGCATTGTGAGACTTCTGAGCCAAGATGAAAAAACGGGTATAAGCAAAGCAAAACCTGCTGTTGCAGAACTTCAAAGTCAAAGAAAGCCCGGTTTTGGCTGAAGTTTAAGGGCCTGATTTAGAGTTTGATGGCAGGGTTACTCTGTCACAAATGTGACAGATATTCCTTTGGCCATATTACGATCCCATAATAGCCTATGGAGATCGTAATACGGCGGACAAGATATCTGTCATGGTTGTGACAGAGTAACTTGTCCGCAAACTCTGAATCAGGCCCAAAGTTTGGGAGTTATGTAATGCTCCGGGTACCGATGAAGTCAGACTCAGACTTTGAAACATTCAGTGAGAGCAAAGCCACTGCTTGCACTCTAGCCCTACTCCATAGGTTTGCCAGACACCCCCAACCATTTTGTCCCTTTCAAAACTTTGGAAGGGAATACCAGCAGTGGCAGCATCAGTATGGGCATCAGTATGGGCCTCAGAAACAATAGACCTTTTAGTCCTTTGGGGTAAAAGGTCAAGGATCTTGATCTACAGAATTCAGGACCCCAAGGACAATGCTGTATTTGCACATTTCTGTCCTGCACTCCCCCAGGTGTTACTTGTGGTTTCAGATAGGGCAAGAGCACATAATTCTCTGTGTTCCTTTTAGGCCTTACCAGGGCACCATGGGTGTTCACAAAGGTGATGGTGGGGGCGGGAGTCCATCTACAGAGTTTGGCAATACAAGCCTTCCCATATCTCATGACCAGTGACCAAAGGTAGATTCACTTTAATCACTGTTGACATTGTTGGGTTGCTACATCAACATGCCTAAGTCACACCTGGCTCCTTCACAACAACTCTCCTTTATGAGCCCTTCATGGATATTGTTCTCATCTGAGCAATCCCATCACCTCAGTGAGGACAGAACATTTGGACTATAATCCCAATGTTTCAACCCTTGGCCTGGGTCTCAGGGAGAGTGGCTGTGAGGTATCTGGGTCCCTTGAACACCTGCATTCTGCTTCTAGAGTGTACCAGGTGAGATGTGTGGACTCTGCAGTGGGACTGAAGTCTCAGTGGGCTTAGCACCAAGGAGACCTGTCAGAATCCATCCAAGTGTTCAAGGGGATTGTGCAAAATCTGCAGTGGTGGCTTTTTGACCAAAATTGGATACGCATCAGTCCCCTATAGTTGATCCTGCAAGTGTTCGGATCCACCATCCTATAGTAGTAAGGTTTCATAGGTTTTCATGGAAAGGTCCAATAGATTGGAATGGTGCTAAATACATGTGGAGTGTGCAAGGTTGTCAATTAAAGACATTTAACTATAACAAACTATACCAACATCTGTATTCATGCGTACGCATGGAGGCAACCTCACCCGACATAGTCAAAGCTCTTACAGGGTCAATCTGTAACTTATTTTGGCAATGAAATGGCTTTCTGCTTGGCTTGTCAATTGCTAATAACTCTTCTGAAGTTGTGGGTCTCTTCTGGACAATCTAGGATTTCCTAAAATCAGTGTGCAATTGGCTACATGAATAGAATGAATGCCCACTGGCACAGAGTTCTCCCAGTATAGATTAGGAATTGTCATACCACGGGTTACTCACAAGAATTCCCAGGAATTATGCAGAAGTGAAGGGAAGATCTTCCACCACTTCTCCCCAAGGTTACTCCTTAGTATCAGAAGAGACAACTGACACCAACGACTGATCCTACGGCATGAAATGAGCAGAGCAAGAAATGGAGGTCTTCAATTGCTCAGCAGAGTATAATTAGTCAGAAGCCGATGTTCAAACTAAAACAATATACCAGACACTCCATCAGGAAACAAGAACAGTGGGAGCAAGAGGTCCTTGACTGCTCAGCAATGCATGCTGTGTGAATAAAAATACCAGGCATGTGTACTTTATTAAACAGACTTGCACATAAACTATAGTGCACAACATGCTTTTTAAATTAAAAACTCAGTAGAACATGCAAACATAACAGAGTATATGGCAACTGCCTAATTAGAAAGTGGTGATGACAACAGGAACACGCAACATAAGCAGACTGGGGTATGACAGGAACCACGACTCGGACAAGTATCTTATTATTTAAAAACCATGTGAAAAATACCTATCCTTCGTAATTTCCATCAGCACTACAAGTAGTGACTGTTGCGTGGAAACGTACTGTGGACATAAGCTCCATGCTAACCCCTAACTCAAAATACCTGCAGGTGCATGAAAAATCATGCACCATTGTATACACCTGTTTGAAGAAAGCATATGGGTTTCAGAAGCATATCTTCGGCTTGTATTTCATGGACAGCATCTTAATGCAGTATCTCCATGCAAGGCATGCCTTAAATCAACTTGAACGCTGTTGTTACATATCCTTTCTCAGTTCCTGCATTCTCTTTTTCTTAATAGTATGCTATGCTCTGGCTACAATCTAGAATTCTATCATTTGAGGGAATCTGGTCAACTGGCTCTGGTAGCTTCTAGTTCAGGACTGCTGTGGTCTTGATTTCTGAAATATACTATTAAACATGACTGTTACCTTATTGCCTCCCTCATGGCTTCAAATATCACTGAGACAACCCCACTTTCTTATGTTGAGGACATTGAGTTGTATGAGTGTCCTCCATGTTTGTTCTTTTACTTGTAATTTTGGAATTCTGTACAGAGAAATTAGCTTGGGAGAAAGCAGTTATGCATGTCGTCAGAATAGTTCTAGTCTGAAAGCCAAGTTAAGCTAAATCTTAACCCCATAAGTGTGGACACGGTACAACAATAAAGAACACCAATAGATAAAATAATGTGGAAAAGGCTGATATTACTTTTCCATCTCAAAATTTAACTGGACTTTGGCAGTGTCTCTTTGGATTTAATTTGTTTAAAACAGTGAATGGTTGATTTTTTGGGTTGGAGTGTTGATAGGTGTGGACAGTTCCCAACCTATTTATGTTTTATATTTTTAGGGCCATATAAAACAATAAAAAAGTTTCAAGTCAAAACACAATTTGCTTGTAATGCTTTTACCCTCTGCAACTAACACCTTCAATTATGCAGGGGGGCAGGGCACATGAGCATATATCTACACACAGACCCGGGAGGTGGGAGGCACAGTTCTCACCACTCCTACCTCTAATGAGGCATCCCCCTCTTTTCTGTTTTACCCTTTGATGCTGAAATATAATGTCACAGTTTTCTATGAGTGGCATGAGCAGACTCTGCTCATCCACCCCCCCATACATTACTGCAGACAAGGTATAGGAAAAGTTTAGGACCATCCTAAAACATGTGGTACTAGAAGGAAGCAATATAATATTTTTGTATGTGGTAGTAAAGATTTATTTCTGTAATTAGGGAATGGAATTTTAAATGGATTGGCCACAAGGATACATAATTGATTACATTAAGTTTGTGTAAACTGTTTTAAGGCTGAAGTATTTTACATGTGTATAGAAGGTGACCATGTATCTAACGATACTTCTTATTGTGTAGTATGCATTGGACATAGAAGAAAATAATTCAAGGTCTAGCCACAACCCAAAATCTGGATTAGCAAATAGGATAGCAAGACATACAGAAGTAGTAACACAGGAATGACAGTTTGACTTTTATCAGTTTCACTTCATCACATGGGGTTTTAATGGGCTGCTACCCAAACGTTGGTGTTAGACTAGCTTCCCAGTCAAAACATTTGTGATAATAACCTTAAAGCCTTGACATGATTGAGACTGTGACACCAAATAGTCCTAAATTTCCAAATATGCAACATGGCTGTATGTTTCCTTGATAATGAAGTTAACAGAGGAACTCCAGACATTCAGACAGTAACAGAGTTACTGGAGGAGGTGAGAAGCATTTCAGCCCAGGGATGTGTGGAGTACAATGCACCCCACTGGTGGTGACTTACCTTGCTAGAATTAGAGCTAACTCCTTTGCTAAGCCACTGACACTGAACAAAAATAGGGCAGTGCATGAAGAATAAATATCACTTTTTGTAACATATTTGACCTGCTTCTTAACTCCCTTGGGTCACGGTTTGAAGCAGATTGTGCAAGTGTAACACTACAGTGAAGTGCAAAACATTTATTACAGGTAAAAGGTACTCACCCTGGCACTCATGGAACCTAGTAATCTTGCTGCAGAATTAGTTCCTTCTATGAACTGGAGGAAGGTTTTGTCACCACCAGAGAACTGGTGCCCAAAAACAACAGCAGAGATCACTCTGGAGATTGAATGGACGAGGATACGTGCAGGATCCATGGCTATTCCTATGAACACATGAGGAAGAGTAATAATTTGTAGAATAAGACTAGTGTTTATATGTGTATTAAGGATACAGATCCAGACATGAAGTAGCACCTGATTTTTGGCTAAAGGTCACACATTCAGTCATGTGATCTAATGCCTACATTGTGAGTAAATATATAACTTTTTTATGGAATTCTAGAAGAAGTCCAGAAGTACTGCTTGGAATCTGTGACTGACATTCTTTTCCTGGAGTACTTACATGCATAGACATCATTTAGGGGTCCCATAGGGTAACATCTGTGACCCCAGACAGTCACCTTGTTACCCTTGGCACTGCCCTTGTGTCCCTTGGGCTCAATGTTGGCAAAACAGAGCCAAGAACACTGTGGAGGTTCTGCATTCCTTACTGTTCGCTGACTTTTCATTGTACCAATAGAGAACAATATGTTATTATTTGCTAATAGTATATAAAATATGGATAACAGCTAACTAATGCACAGCTTTTGTGGCAGCTGTGGTAGGTAAAAATGGTTTAATATAAATGTTTATTGTGTGTGCTTTCAGGTGAGGTGTGTTTATGTGAAAGAGAGTGTGTGTATGTGTGAGCATGTGTGTCTGTACATGTGAGCATGCATGTGTGTGAAAGTGAGTGAAAGTCCAAGTATTGAGTGAAATTTTGTGAGATCGAGTGTCAGTAAGTATGAGTGAGTAAGATTAAAAGTGAATGGATGAGAATAAATAAGAATGAGTTTAATGGGGTGTTAGAGAGTGTTGGTGAGAGAGTGTGGGTGTGAATGAATGGATGGGAGTGAGTATGAGTGAAAGAATAAGTGTGAGCAAGTGAATGTGAGTGTTACTGAGAATATGATATCATGCTTTTGGGTTTGGTGTTGGCCCTTGCATTCTGAATGTAATTATTAGCTTTTAGAGAAACCCAGAGTAAAATACTGGCACTGGCATGCTTGAGTCAGTTCTTAGCATGAGAGACACCTGTGAAAAAATACTGATTCAAGCACACTAGGGGTCATTCTTGACATAAAGGATGCTAATTGTAAAATACTACTGACACTGATATCCTAGAATGTGTTAATGGCATATGGGGCACTCATGTAAAGATACTGACATACATAATATTCTAGGCATGTGGACACTAGGGGCAAAATGCTGGTGCTAGCACAATGAGGTTAATTCTTATTATATAGGTGGGCAACCTGGCATATGGAGGGTAATAACTATAAAAAATTGCTGGCCCTGACATGCTGATGTAACTTTTGACACAAGGGTCATCTATTGTGTATGGACAACATAAATTGCAAAATTCTGCCACAAGCATATTATGGCCCTCATTATGACATTGGCGGTCAGTGATAATGTGGCAGTAGTACCGCCAACCGGCTGGTGGTACACACCACCACATTATGACATTGCGGCAATATACTACATTGACCGCCATGACAGTAGCAGCCGCTGGGCCGGAGATAAGAATCTCCAGCCCGGCGGCTGCTAATGTACCGCAGGCATTTTGGCTCTGTCTACTGCCATGGTTTCCGTGGCATTTGTAATGCCGCAAAAAACAGGGTGATAGGCCCTACCAGTGACAGGGAATTCCTTCCCTGTCACTGATAGGAGGCCAACCCCCCCAAACACTCCCCAGACGCCACCCACCCCCTCCTCCATCCACACTCCTCCCTTCCAATCCTCCACCCCCCAAACACATACACACATGCAGACACGCACCATGCATATACACACTGACTCACACAGGTATACATGCATTCATACATGCATGCATCCATTCATTCACACACACATCCGTACCACATTCACAATGACACGCATTCACATATCCATTCATACATGCATTCTCACACATGCATACACACACGCAAACAACACTACACATACATTCACATTCACGCACACAATCACACATTCATGCACACACCCCCCACACCCCCCACCCCACTCCCCAGTCGGAAACCCAGCTTACCTGCATCCAGGGGTTCCTCCCGCAGGGGACGGGCGCTGCTACCCCCCGCAGCATCCGGCAGCAGAACACCACCAGGCCGTATTCTTTTTCATAATACCTCTGGCGGCGGTCTACTGGCGTGGCACTGCTGGTGATAGCAACGCCACCTTAACACCATCCACCAGCATGGCCACGGTCGGATTTCCGTCCTTCTTCTGGCAGAAAACCTGCTGTGGTCATAATTTGGTGGATGGCTTTTAGCCGCGGCAACGGTCTTTTGGCAGCCATCACCGCAGCAGTAGGCAACACTTACTGCTATTGCTAAAATGAGGGCCTATATGTCAATTTTTAATATAAGCGCTCCCATAGCATGCGCAGCATCCATGACAATATGCTGACCCTGGCACAGTGAAAGTAATTTATGACATATGGGGCACCCGCATGACATTTAAAAAAAATTTGTGTCAACTCCTGGGAAACATCAGGTTTTATTGACTTGGCATTCCATGAAAAGATTTCAGTATTTAGTGAGTTTGCTTTCAGCTCCAATAGCATTTTAGCAAACGTATGTGAAAATTATGCTTTGGAATGCAGTATTTCACCCCATTCTGTTCCAATTTTTCTTGGATACTCGCTTCACTCGCTCTCTACAATTCAAGGTTTTATTCCCCAGAAATTTCAAAGATCAAGTGAGCACCATAATATAGATAATAACCCAAATAGTTATTTGTTTGTGTCATGTTGTACTAACAATGCAGATAATATGGAACGTCAGTGATATATTTTGTTATGAAGTTAGTGTCTTGTGACATTTCTTCCTGGAGGAAGTAAGGGTCAAGGATCACATGATGTCACTCCCTGTGATGTGTGATATGGGTATGCGTGCCCTTCCTACAAATGCCAAGAAGGGGCACTTACATGATTGGTTTAGGTGCTATACCCAGGAATGCCCTATAAAAAGTATACACCACATACTCGGAATGTGTACAGTCCTGGCTAGTGTTGGGACGTGGTACTGAGTGTGGCCACCACCAGAATAGCCTGTCAAACATGTGTCAGGCCTGCCTTTGCAGGCCTGTGGGTGCATGGTTGCCCTTGTACGTAGAGTGGCTTGACTCACCCCTTAGCCAACCCCGAGAGGGCCTTCCACAACCCATAGAGCACCCCCTTAAGGGCAGAGCAGGTGGCTGATGTACGGTTGGGCAGGTACACATTGGTTTTCCATTCCCCAGTAGTGTAGAACCCCCACACTGGTCTTCCCTATCTAGGAGATTTGCTCTTTTCATAGGTTTGGCAGATTCTCTTTGCCCTTGCAGGCCTGTGTGAGCCCTCTTGCAAGTATTCTTAGATTGGCCTTTCTAAATCTCAAGCCAACCTTGAGGAGACCTTTCACTGCCAATATGGCACCCATAGGGCAAATACTGAAGGGGTGAAGCAAATGGTAGGTGCAATACAGGGCAGGTACACAGAGGTGTTGTCTGCCCAGGTAATGAAGAATACCCATGTTTGTTTTCCCCACCTCTGAAGGTTGCTCACCAAACATGGGGGGCCGATTGAAATCTCTCCAAACTGCAAAAGTTGATTGTAGTAAAGCAGCCTCAAAAACGATTCCTATTGTTGGATTCACACTGTCAACCCCTTTCCTATGGTAAAGGTGTATTTTTCCATTAACAGCTTAGAAATGCCCCTTCTGGAAAGTGGGTGTTTCTCTGCTCTAAAATTCACTGGGTGCATTTCTACTTGGCTCTAGTTCACACAGGAGGCTGGAGGACCATTATTGTGCATTCCCCAGCAGCAGCTGTAAACATTGGGCATGCAACTAGAATGACAGACCTCTGCTATTTGAGGGCCTGGCTGGATACATTGGACGGATAGATTTTGACATTTGGTCTCTGGGATCAAGATCACAACCCCACTAAAGATTAAGATCTGCATTCCATGCCCTCATGGCCGACAGGACTAAAATTTAGGGACGACATCTGTGAGTCCTCCGAACCACACCCAACTTCCAAGGCACACTACAGTATAACTACTGGAGCCATACTTCAGCAGGGCAGAGATACACTTGTGGGGACATGGGACTGGAGAACCTGGTTCACATGTTGCACACTGCCAGAGGAATTTGTTGTGCACAAGGAGAATTACTGCCATTGGAAGAGACCACTCACACTTCCTGAATAGTGGCTGGGATGGACGGGCTATCTACTGCAGTATGGTGCTCTGAAGTGAATCTCCTAGGTCTTGTTGGCTTGCCCTCTGTCCCTTTGTAGAGGTATTAGGGACATCGATGACCTCGACGAGGGACCAACACCCACTAATAGTAACGTATGGAGAGCAATGCACTCATAAGTGCCCACATCATCTGCTGAATGCCAACTGGTAGTGATGTGTGAGGCTGGAACTAAGAACTATGGGCCACATGTACAAAGCATTTTTGTAGTTGCAATGGGACGATGTGCAGAATTAGCCCGTTTGTGAGTAAAAATGCTTTTTGGGATCTACAAAGCCCAATTTGTGATTCGGTAACTTGTTCATGAATTGCAATCTGGGTTTAGCCATTTGGTATTAGGAAGGGGCATGTTGAGAGTAACCCTTCCTAATACAGAATCTGAAAGTTATGTATGAAGTGTTTTGCAACCAAAATACAGTTGCAAAACATGCTCAGATTACTACCACTTTCTAATTGGTGGTAAGCCATTCGCAAAAAGTAAGGGTGGTGGAGAAAATATTTTTTAAGAGCAGGCTGCACCACTGCGTACTCTAAAAAAATGAAACTTAAACACTTAATTTTATTCTTTTTAAATGCAGCCCATTTTACTTTAAAGAAAACAGGATGCGTTTAAAAAAAGATTGCTTTATTTAAAAGCAGTCACAGACATGGTGGTCTGCTGACCTCAGCAGGCCACCATCCCTGTGATTGTAGCCATTCCCAATGGGTCGCAAATTGCGTCCTGCCTCATGAATGTGAATCGCTAGCAATCTTAAATACATTGTTGTACATCGTATATTGTGGTTGCCTAATATTGAATTGCTAAAATTCACTATTAGGAAATCGCAAACCTGGGATTTTGTACATCTGGCCCTATGTCTGGAGACCAGATTGCCCGGTGCAGACCCAACAGAGCATTTACCGCATCTAAAGAGTGTGGCCCCTGCATTGTAGTGCCTCAACACCCAGCGTCTTGTTGGTGGTGAGTGGATTTACCATTTGCGGGACACAGTCTGGCCCGCTTTGACGAACATGCCGCATCTCCTCATGAGACATGCTGACTGCACCCTCATTGTGAGTGTTGCCAGATTCACAGGGAGCAACCCTCAGAGGTGATGGCGCACCCATAGTAGTGCCTCATTCTTCCTCGTGAGGCACTGCTTAATCTGCACTGTGACCGGAACTGTCTGGTGTGACCAGTATCAACGAGCACTACACGTTGTGCCTCATATCAGGGGAGGCATGGAATTTGCATATCTTTGTTGTATAATATCAGAACTGTCTATTGCGACTCATATTAACCCGCATCAGGTGTTGTGCCTCATGTCCCTGGAGGCACAGAATTTATAACTCATTGTTAGATATAATCAGAACTGTCTGTTGCAGCCAGTATCAATGTGCCTCATTTCCTGGGAGGCACAGAATTTATAATTCTTCGTTGTGTGTGATCAGAACTGTCTGGTCAGCCCATATCAACACACATCAGGTGTTATGCCTCGTTTCTGGGGAGGCCCAGAAAATACAACTCTTAGTTGTGTGTGACCGGAACTGTATGGTGCAACCTGGTGCAATGCAACCCAGGCGTTGTGTCCGGATTGCCTAGGTGAGACTCTGATTGACATGTACCTGAAAGAGTGCCTCTCTCTTCCAAGCAGCTACCCTGCAACATTCCCCTTCATTGTTAGTTCTTTTTGGGCTCTCCTTGTGGCGATTTACCTGCCCTCTCCTCACCTGGCCCAGAGGACATTGTGTTGTCTGGTAGTATTGCCAGGTGTTAGGAATGGATTTTCTGGTTGGTTAGGGTATGCACCTAAGCCAGGCAGAACCCACCCACTCTTTTCAGGGCAAGGGAGTTACACGTCCAAGATAACCCCTGCTCACCCCCTTGGTAGCTTGGCACGAGCAGTCAGACCTATACCAGAGGCAATGTGTAAAGTGTTTGTACAGCACACACAATACACGTGACACACTATCCCCACCACAAAGGAAACACAACACCAAGGGCCAGATGTACCAAAGGATTTTACCCATTCTGTCTCTGTGGGAAAATGCTTTAGTACATATGGCCCCAAGTTATGTAAAAATAAACTGTATTGCACAAAAAATAATTGGACCAAACATAACATGTCAGTAATACCTTGCTACCCAAGCAGTTGTCAGAATGTTACATAGGTTTTGATTACTCTTCAAAAATAAGCAGTAGTCATAATGGAACACATAAGTACTCGGTATTCTGCAACATAGGTATTAGTCAGGATAAACATTACTATAGAAATGCACTTGTCATAAAAGTATCATATTGTGTTTAATAAACGCCCAGGTCGCTGCAGAGATTTTTAATAGCAGGAGTGCTTGCAGGGTCAAAATTAGGAAAAAGAAAAGCGCTCTCGACGTGCTCCCTCAACGAAGCAAAGGTGCTCAGATCCAGCATCTCAAAGAAAAAGGGGAGCTCTCACAGCACTTAAACAGAGTGCTCTCCAGGCACTAGTTCAGAAGAAAGGAAACACTCCTTATGCTCTTTGAGCAGTTGCAGGGGTCAGGGGCCCAAAGCACCCTGCCGCTGGGGGACACAGCAGATGGATCACAGGTTGGCAGGGCCAAGCAGCAGGCCAGCACAAAGGGTTTGCAGGCAGTTGGCAGGCCCTCCAAGTGACAAGCAGGTCACAGGTAAGCACAGCAGCAGCAGTCCTAGGCGGTCCCTGATGAGTCCCTCCAGCAGCATTCTGTGTCCAGTTACCAGTAAGTTTAGTTCCAAAGTATCTCCAATTGTGGGGGAAAATCCTCGGTACTTATACTCAGTTTTGCAATGGTTTAACAAAGAAGGGGAAAAGTATGCACAAAGCCCAACTGTCACTCTGCCTAGACGTGGATTGGAGTCAAGCTGCAAAACACCAGAGTCATAAGCACAGAGGAATGCTCACTTTCTATAATAGTAATACACAAATCCACTTACATCAGTAAGCATCATTTCTCACTACCATTACAACCATACCAAACATGCCTACGCTTCCCCTCATAAATCAGACAATACCCCCTAGACTTAAGGCAGGGCATTTCCAATGCAATCCTATGAGAAGGAAGCACTCACAGCAGTGAGAAACCAAACAGGCTGTTTATCACTACCAGGACAGGCCACGCCACTAGGCACGTGCCCTGCCTTCTACATACATAGTACCCTGCCCATAGTGCTAGCTAGGGCCTACCTTAGGGGTGACTTAGGGGCAAAAGGGGAGTTCCTGGCCTGGCAAGTAGATTTAGATGCCAGGTCCCTGTGGCAGCAAACTGGGAACGCAGGTCCAGCGTTAGCAGGTCTGAGACATGTTTGAAAGGCTACTTCAGTGAGTGGCGCAAGCAGTGTTGCAGGCCCAGTAGTAGCATTTAATCTACAGGCCCTGGGTATAGGGATACCACTGTACAATGGACTAACAGGTAAATTAAATGTGCCAATCAGGTATAAGCCAATCGTACCAAGTTTTACAAGGGGGAGCACATGCACTTTAGCACTGATTAGCAGTGATAAAGTGCCCAGAGTCATAACGTCAGCCAAAAAGGGTAAAAAAAATTAGAAGGCAAAAGGTTTGGGGGGTGACCCTGTAGAAAGGGCCAGGTCCAACACCCGGACTGGGCGGTGAGATTTATTGACTGGGCAAAAGGAAGTTTCCAATAACGTTCAGAAGCGGTCACAAGACTGCACAACCTCCTTCCCCGGTGCTTTGAAGAACTGGTCTGGTGCCAGAAGGCACAATATGGAGTCCTTGGGTTGAACAAAGTATTGCCCTCAACCGCTTTTTCTACGCATCCTGGGGGTACATTTTCCAAGTAGTAGCCAAACCCCCTATTTGCCAACTGCCTCCTAATCAGCCCTGCTAACTACCCCCACCTTCTTCCCTGACTAAAAGTGACACTGGCCGCGATCGGCCTCGTTTCAGTTGGGAGAGTTATTTCTCTCCAACTCGTGGGTGTTGAGTAGTTGGGGTGAGCTGGAGGGTGGAGAAAGGCTTGGACAATGGGGTCTGCATTGTGCTATCAATTGACCGCTGGATATCAGTTAAACCACATTACGGTGCTGCGTGCATGTGTGTATGAGTGTTTTACATACGAGCCTGGCTGATATCCTTGGCACCATATACCAGTGCTGAGTAAATGCGTGCGTGTGGGAGTGACTGCCTGAGGATCACCTGTTAGCAATTACATCGGCTGGTGGTGTTGCTTTACACGTTGATTTCTTGCCAGCAGACCACTACTTTTGACATTGGTTTTACCCGTGCTGCCTTGAACCACAGTGCTGCTTAAAAGTGTTGTCATTATCTGTGTGTGCACATTTCTGATACTGTTGTGATCTGGGGTGCACCCTAAACCATGTAGTATTGCACTATAATAATTGCCAGGGTGGGCCCAGGGTTGACAACATTACGCACCACATAATGGTACTAGGGGGTAACATAGGATCTCTCGCCAGTGCGCATTCTTCTGATATCATTCTAACCCAGTTTGGTCCTAGTATCACTAGTATATTTCTGAGTGTGATTTATGCCCAGAAGTCCACAATGTTCATATTATGTTAACTAATGTGTGTGTTGAACACAACCTTTATTTGCATACTAAAAGTGTGAATTCTCTTTTGTGATGCTCAGTGTATGTATTGTGGGAGTGCTGTGCCAATACTTTACCCATTGCTTCTGTGATAAGCCTGACTGCTCAGTGCCAAGCTACCCAAAGGTGAGCGCAGGTTATACAGTGAGTGTAATCACCTTCCCCTGCAGGAGTGGTAGGGTCTGCCTGGCTGGGGCACTGCCACAGCCACTCAGAAAAGGCCGCTTTCAAAACTTCCCTACTGCCTCATCAATATTGGGGCTGTTCCCACTGATAGCCACCCTGAAAACAGTTTTATTTTAACTCCTGTTACATGCTCAAAAACTTGGTGGATACCCAAAACCATGCAAGGGCATTCACCTACCTTCACAGATTTTTCTCTCCACCTCTTTAAATGCATTTTTGAATCAGATTCATAATGGCTACCTTTAGGCACTTGTTCTTAATTAAGCAGGTTATACATTTTCTTATGGTAAAAAAAAAGCAGTGGCCAGACACTACAAGGATTACACCACAAGGCCCCAAATATGTTTTTTAATAGATTATGGATATATTCAAAGGCAAATTGGCACATGGAGCACAGAAATCCTTACAATGATTCTGTGACCATTTAGACCTGCGGACAAATATGTGAGCAAATGAATGATTGTGCAACAGTATGCGCACTAGGTGACAAAATGATCTAAAGATATCCCTAACTACTTTCTGGGTATGCTGTTCACATAATTTATATTATTGTATGAGCAAAAACATACAAAAGTAACCAGAAGTATTATATTAAGCAAATCTGTTATAAATGCAATAGAAATGAGTGAGGAGAGGCCAAAACATTTTAACTTTCACTGTAATGTTATCTTAGCTCAGTCCCAGGATCAAACATCAGAAATCTAGAATTTGTTCAACACAGATCAGTAATAACCCAGAATCAAGGCCTGAATTTAGATAGGCTTTTTACTTCCAGCTGTTTCATTTCTGACATTGCGTCTTTTGTTTGACCCGACCGTCTTTAGGTTCATGATACTTCTGCTAAATCTGTTTATTAACACTCTATTAGTACATTTCATGACTTTTATATAAAGTAAATCTTAACCTGCTGAAAAGCCTATCATATGTGACTTATTTGAATGTTGAACAGATAAACCCCAGCCTTGGAAGCTGCTGTCTTCTAAGAAGTTATCAAAAGATCTATTCACCACACACTTGAAAATTATGAAACATTTAGATTCTAAAAATGATCTGCCATTTTTGATAGATGTGAATAGTTTTCATAACCTAAATGATGTCAGGAACCCTATCAGAAAGTGAACACTATGCGTAATAATTCGACCTGAACCAAAGATGTATAGATGATGAACATAAGACTTGTATGGAAACTTTCACTATTCTTAAGACCATACAATGTTGTTGCCCGCAATTCAACATTGAAATAATTGGTGCAAGAAGGTTCAACGCAAATTCACTTCTAAAAATGGGACTAGAGTACATAAATGGGGCCTACAATTTCATATTCATTTTTTGCCTTCTCCAATTTCTTTTAACCATATTTAAATCATAGTTTTTTTTCTAATCCTGGTATTTCAATATATTTATTTTTATCCGAGTAGGAATGAAGTTGCAACAAATATATTTTCACATTTATGCAACTAATATATGTACACAATGGGCTTATTAACAAACTGTACTTACCATTATTATTACAGTACTACTACCCTTGTCCTACAAGAATTTATCTACAAATCTCCATGTGGAGATCTCCACTTCCATCTCTTCTACCTTTTATAGCAGGTATCTTTGCCTGATTGCGGAGATCTCAGGGCATGTACGTTTAAGGTACTGTAGTAAATGTGGGGGGACAGGGAGGAAGAGCTGGGAAATGGGGAATAGTTATTACAAAATGGGAAGTGCATAGAAGGGGTATGGATGGGTGAAGTGCGGGTTAAAAAGGGGTTAATGGAGGTGCAATGCCCTCTGCTATTCACGGTTTACCCTTCTACAGGGACTAAGGGCAAAAAGGTCCCAAAACAGTTGCAAGTGTACTCCACCTCTGAGTTATTTCAGTACAACACTTGAGCAACCACTGGTACTGCAACACCCTCCCTTAGAGAATAATGGAAGCAGCAGCTTAAAACAACACCCCATAAAAAATAATATTTTTAAAAAAACGATTTTGTCTTTTAAAAATAGATGAGTTTAATTGAAAATTAAAACATATATGGAGGTGGAGACCTCCATGTGGAAATTACCACTAGTAACTTAACTCTTGTAAATTTAGCTCCACACCCTGTTTTCATGGGGTAGGGATGGGTTTGCTTTTACTTGGTAGTAAATTTACAGTGGGAAAGGGCGTATAGTGAAAAGCAGGACATTTACAGCAAAGGTTAAGAGTGAATTTGCACTTGTGGATTTGCTCACGTATAAATTTATCTTTCTGAATAGGCCCCTAACAATTTGAATGTCATCATTAGATCTTAGCTAGCTTAGTTTAGTGAATGCTGTTGGCTGGGTCGCCGTGCAGCGTGACATAAACAGACTCGAGTGAGTGTTTCTCCTACTTTCCGTCCAAACAGCATGTTGGCATAGTCTATTTCTCAGTGTCTCGGTAACACCATAAACTTGCACCGCTTCCACTTTTTTTCTTGTTTCTTTTGAAATAGTTTGTTGGTGCATGTGGCATCTCCCTAACATGGCATGCAACAGAGGAGCCTTGTTATTTTTCCCCCATCTCTTCTGATAATCCTGTCCTCATTTTCCTTGTTGGCAGTAATGCCTAAAATACATTTTAACTTACCTTCAGTCCCTATGCAGCATGACAGGAATGACTTTCTCAGTGTCTCTATGGATAATCTTTCTGTTTTATGGAGACCAGGACATGGTGTTAATGTGTCACAACTTTTCTTTGTGCAAGCTGCTCAACTGCAGTTTCTGTTTGACTTCCTTGATGCTCACCCATGTCCTTTAGGTTGAACCTTTGAAGGTGTTTTTTGCAGTTACTTTTTTCCTTTCCAAGGAGTATTGCCTTGAGGGGATTTTGCTCCACTTACAGTCTAAATCAGGTGCCTGAAATTTCCACTGGGAGCGACAGACTATACCTATGTACCAAGAGACCATTCAAGTTATCTCCAAGATTTGCCCTTGACATTGATGTTTGTAGCATTTAGTGTGCTAAATACGTACAAAATAAAATCATCTGCTCATCTGTAAACATTAGAATTGGGGTACTTGCACATGCTCACTTTTGCAGCTCTTTATGCATCATTATTATTGCTGTTTTAATTCCTTATGCTGCCTATGTCCCCAAATATGGATTCCTCTTCAAGACTTACAGCATGGATAGACACTTAAAATATCAAATTTTTGTAGTCTTCATTTTTAAAAAGTAAATTTAGACAGGGAAACAGGTTGTTTACTACCTCTTTTATGTTTAGAAATCAGTAAAAATAGTAAACTTAGAGCCCTAACAAAACTATTTACCTTTATTTGAGGTTAAAGCCTCTACCAGACTTTGCGCCTCTTCCTGTATCCGCTTTTCCAGCGTTTTCTTCCCCACTCCCAGGTTCCGCAAAGTCATCAGGCAGAAGCGTCTTTGTTGCTTCCAGGTCTGTCCAGATGAAAAAACTACACCTGAGAAGAATAACTCAGGTTAATGTTTCTTTAAAGTGCATTCTCTCGTGATTTGCTTCCATCTACTGACATTATAACCCTCTAATGCATTGTACTGTGATGTAAAGCGTGTGCCATCGAAAGCACAAGTTATGGTGTTTTAAAACATATGTTGCTACTCACTTCTACTGGCATAAAAGTCAATCATTGTGAAATCAGAAGCCCAAAAGAAGTAAAGATAATATGTGAAAAATCCAAGAACAAATGAATCTGCTGCACAAGGCACCAAAGAACTAAGTGACATATGAGAACTTTGAGTGTTTGGATTACTTACCAGTAGTCTTTATTACTTTCAATCTCCCTTCTGTACCTCAGTATTGATGTCAGTGAGATGGAATCAATCAACACAGAGTAGGAATTAATGTAGGAAGTCTCTACACATGTAATGAATTAGCTTTTTACATTTTAACATTTTACAAATGGCCCTTCCCACCAGTTCCATCTCATAAAGATGGTGGACCCATTGTCTCTAGTTGACAGCCTCATTGCCAGCATCAACACAAGCAAAGAAACCTTCACCATTGTTAAGGATTCCACCTCACCTCTGACTGTCTCAAGCTCGATCACCCCCTCGCAGGACCTAAGCAACAATCTCTCTCAATTATACAGCAAAAAAATCACTTCCATTTACAGCAAGTTCAACCTGCAATCGGACCCAACAGACCTAGCCAAATGCTTTCTGATCTTATCCAAAGAACCAATGTTAACCACTCCCCCAGAAGAAATAGCTGCTACCATGAAGTCCATCCACTAAGGGGCCCCACCCGTCCCATTCCCCACCATGCCTATTCCATAGGCCTGCAACGCATTTGAACAATGCTCACACCCTTTCTGAATGCCTCCACTTCTTTCCTGACCTTGCCAAACACTTGGAAAACATGCAACTGTCCTACTGCTGAAGAAATCCTTTGTGGACCCTTCAATGCGCTCCAACTACAGGCTGATATGCCTTCTACCATTCCCGGCCAAGGTCGTAGAGAAAATGAAAAATAGACACCTCACAGAATACCTCAACGAATGCCAACTCCTTAACAACATTCAGTCTGGTTTCCGACCTAATCACAGCACAGAAACGTCCCTCATCGCTGCCACAGATGACATCCACATGATTCTGATCAGAGGCAAAACGGCGGCCCTCATCCTCCCATGCCTCTCCCTATCGTTAGACAGGGTCTCTCACCCCATTCTCATCCGAAGCTTAACTGTGACACGAATCCAAGGATATACACTCCAGTGGATCTGCTCCTTCCTGACTGGTAGGATCCAGTCAGTTAGCCTAGCATCATACACCTCCGACACCCACAACCTTATCTTTGGTGTTCTGCTAGGATCTTCTCTGACCCTGACCTTCTTCTACTCATACATGAGCCATCTAGTCAGCATCACCCACTGTCAGAACATCAACAACCTCTCCTAAACTGACAACATGCAACTCATTCTCTCCCTCACTGACCGGATGTCCATTACCTGATGACCCCTTCATCAGACTGCTGCTAGCTGAAGCCAGTGGGTTGGGCCTCCCCCTATCACTGGCCCACAAAGAGAGGAAGGAAAGACTTTACAGGCAAAGGGGAGCAACATGACACCTACGCCAGCCCTGTGTGCTTAGGTCCCTTTTGTAAGCCTCAATTAGGAAGCAAGGAGCTGTTTAACAGCCAGCCATTGCTTCGTTAAACTACCGATCAAAGGTGTGGCAGCAATGCAGAGTCCACGACTGTGATTTTCTAATGAGGGATCCCCAGTGTAGGCAGAGTTGAAGAGACAAGATATCAGCATAAGTTAGTTTGCAGTTTTGCTTGATGGTTTCAGGCGGGGGAGCAGTGGAATGCCTCAGGATGAAACACTGAGAACAATACTTGGGGATTTGCTTCTCTCAACATGGTCTGGGATTGGTGCTAGGGGACATTTAACTTGCATTTAGCCCTATGGTAGGTTGTGCTATTTTTACTCCAAATACATACAGAGATATTAAAAGACATTAAAGGAAAGTCTATTATTAATGATCCAGTTGTAATATTGGTTTCATGGGTGCAATATAAGGATTAAAGGGTAAGTATATAAGGAGTTTCCAAGTTTGTTTTTTCAGATTATCATTTCACACCTCTCAGGGTATAATATTACAAGTTATAAAACCACATACCTGGTGCAATTCTCCTAAACAAATGAGCAGCATATGCCTAATACCGACACAAGAAGAGTTTCTGTCATACCTGGGCATTTGGAAATCTGTTCCAACACTGGAAATAAGTCTATGAGTTCCAAGTAACTCTCCAAAGGACAGTACGTGCTTTGTAAGCTGTGTATGGTGTTTCACCTTTTAATAAATTATTCAGAAATTCATTGGACTCCGACTTTACACTTGCCCTTTCCTAAAAACGACCCCAAGCCCCCGCCCTAAACCTTAAGACCTACCTTGTCCTAAAAGCTACCCCATCCTGTCCTAAAAACTACCTCGCGCCCGTCCTAAACTGTCCTAAAAACTACCCTGACCCCCGCACCAAACTGTAAAACCTACCCCAAACTGTACTTAAAACTATGCCACCCTGTACTAAAAAGTACCCCGAACCTCCACCCCCACCCTAAACCCTAAAACCTACCCAGCCCTTTCTTAAAAACTAACCCTGACTCCCACACAAAACTCTCAAACCTACCCCACCTTGTCCTAAAAACTACCCTGACCCTCCACCCCCTGACTAAACCCTAAAACCTACCCTGCCCTGCCCTAAAAACTACCCTGACCCCCGCCCCAAACCCTAAAATATACCCCACCCTGTTCTAAAAACTATCCCGACACCCTGCCCCTACCCTGAACCCTAAAACTTACCCCACTCTGTATTAAAAACGCCCCCGTCCCCCCGCCCTGAACTCTAAAACTTACCCATACCCTGTCCTTTATGGCAAAGTTCTTTAGGTTCTTTAGCAGAGTAACTTTTTCTGTGGACTTTGGTTCCCTAAGAGCCAGCTGAACATTAGGTCTGATCCCACACTAGTAGAGCAGGTAGTTTTCATGTTCATATTGTCAGTTCTTCTCTGACTCAAATTTGTCCTACTGCCATGGGTAATGCTAATCCCATGCTTTTCAATATCTTTATGACTTTATTTTCCTGTGGTCCTTTCCACATGTCTTATGGTGTAGAACATGTTATAACTAACCACAGTCCTTAACAGCCTCTGCTCTCTTTCTTTTGTTCTAGACCTGTTTTGTCCTAGTTAGAGATTTTGTGTAGAATCAGTTTGCAGACCCAACTCCGGGGAGAGTATTAATCTATTTCAAAGGTTTCAAAGGTAAGGAATCTGTAGCTAGATGTCTCTATCAAATGAACATATTACTTACCTTGGGCAACGCGTTATCAATTAGAGACAGGATCTAGCTGCAGATTCCTTACAGATCCTCCCTTCCTCACCGATGTGCGACCTGGATTCTATTTTCTCAAAGATCTCTTTATTGACATGAATATACCTTCATTGGAATTTCGTAATTATTTTAGACAAAGATGTCTCTTTTGGCACACTGTTTCCATAGTGAGTTTCTATAAGTGTCTCTGAGCTTTTAGCGTGACATTGATACGGAATCGCGTGACACCCTCCTTTGACGTCCAGATGTACTAGGAGAAAAGAAATCCCAATCCAGTCTGGAACCTTCGAGAATTCAAAGGTAAGCAATCTGCAACTAGATCATATCTCTACCAGATGATGCTTTACTGAAGGTAAGTAACTTGTTCTTTAAGTTCGTTTTTGGCACTTGGTGTTTGGCTGATGTGTTTATGTTTAGTTAAGTTCGTATAGGTCAGTAGTTCTCAAAATGTGATCTGGGTACCCGTTGGGGTACCACGAAGCCTCCTCAGGGGTTATGTGGTGGCTTACAAAATGAAATAATATTAACAGATGAGGTCCCCAGCTTTCAGTAATGACTCAGTGGGGGGGCCCCGGAATCCAATAATGATTCAGTAATGATAAAGTGGGGGTCCACAGAAGTCAAAAGGTTGGGAACCACTGGGTTAGTGTTTTGAGAATGTTTAGCAGTTAAATTAGGTTGTTGTTTTAGTAGTAGTAGTCAAATGCAGGGGGCCTTTTTGTATAGTGTGTTTTAAATAATATTTGATTTAAGTGTATTATAAGTAGGGGTGTGCGGCATGCTCTGCTCCGCTGGCGGAGCTAACAGAGTTGTTAGAAATCTGCGCTCCACTGCGCAGAGTTGTCCAAAAAACTCAGTTAGCCCCGCCAGCAGAGCGGAGCTCACCCGGTGTGTGCTGCAGCCCAGTTGGGCTGCACAGCACTAGCGCACACAGACTGAGATTGCTCTGTGCAACCCATATCTGGGCTGCAGCGCACACCGGAGCAGAGAAGGAGGCAGCCGTTGGAGGGGACGATCCCCCGGGAAGACCCAGGTAGGTCCTTTACTCCTCTCCTTTTCTCTTTTTTTTGATGTTTTTTGTGAACACCGGTGCAAAAACAGTGACTGAAACGGCAGCTTTCACTGCCTACATCCTTGGCCTGACTTTAGGCCAGAGCCGTAGGAAGTGAAAGCTGCCGTTTGAGGCCTCTTGTGTACCGGCCTGTCCCGTGTGCAGTGCACATGGGGTAGGCTGGTGCACAACAGGCATGGCAGCTTCCGCTGTCTACAGCCCTGGCCTTAATTCAGGCCAGGGCTGTTACAGTAAAAACTGCAGTTTGAGGCCTCTTGTGTACCGGCCTGTCCCATGTGCAGTGCACATTGGGCAGGCCGGTGCACAATTGTCCCATGTGCAGTGCACATGGGGCAGGCCAGTGCACAAGAGGACTGGCAGCTTTCACTACCTAGGGCCCTGGCCTGAATTCAGCCCAGTGGCACAGGTAGTGAAAGAAAGCTGCTGTTTCAGGCCTCTTGTGCACCGGCCTGACCTGTTCAGCACACCCAGTTGTTTGATAGAAAGTCCATGTGCAAAACAACTGAGCACATAGTTGAAAGTAACTTGGGAGAAGAACACACCGCTTCCCCCTTCACATTTCTATGATTATTCATTAACTTCAATTGATGATCATGAGGCTGAAGAAAAGGGGGGTGTCCCCTTCCTAATTGCGACTCGCACCACAATGCTAAATTGCTTTGTGACCTCGAACGCGGTCACAAAGCAATTCGCAGTTATCACCAGTGTCACACTGCTGGTAACCCATTCGCAAAAGGGAAGGGGTCCCCATGGGACCCCTTCCCCTTTGTGAATGTTGCCATAAATGTTTTTTCAGAGCAGGAAGTGGTCCAATGGACCACTGCTTACTCTGAAAAAACGAAACCAAATGGGTTCGTTATTTTTTTGGTATTGCAGCTCGTTTTCCTTTAAGGAAAACGGGCTGCAATACAAAAAAAAAAAAAAATGCTTTATTTAAAAAGCAGTCACAGACATGGAGGTCTGCTGTCTCCAGCAGGCCACCATCCCTGTGAGTGCAGGGAATTGCTATGGGGTCGCAAAGTGCGACCCAACTCATTAATATTATTAGGTGGGTCTTTGCGACCCCATAGTGATTCGCAGACGGTGTCTGAGACACCCTTCTGCATCTGATTTTGCGACTCGGAAATTGCGAGTCGCACCGACTCAAAATTTCTGAGTCACAAAATCGGACATTGCTACATCTGGCCCCAATCCTCTTCATGGCACAAGTCCTGAGTTATACCATTGGGTTGACATGCGAGATTTAATTCACCTGCAAGGATAACATAAGAGGACTCTGAATGGCCGACCAAAATCTCATCCAACAGGTGGAGCAAAGGTGGTTCTTGCTGATTACCAAAAAAGGAGTGGCCTTAGAGAAGGAGAAATTAGTCATTAAATATGTGTCAATTCTGTTTGAATTTTTACTACAGAAAAGGAAAGTGTGGTGTTCACCCCATCAAGCAACCCACCCAAAGGGCGCCCTTCTAAGTATTTTATTGCAGGGACACAGAAACTCTTGACCCCTCCTTCTGTCTACATGCTCAGTCGCCCATGTTTCCTGGAAGAGATAGATTGCGTGGTTGTCAATAAATTGGCCCCATGCTGGGTCAGCCTGCTTTGGCTTAATTCCAGTAATACTCCGACCAACAGCAACTATGGAACTGGGCACCAAACTAGCAGAGGAAGTAACGGTTTGGGGTAAAACCAGTAGGTGCTGGACCGTAATTATAGGTTGGGCCTTGTCCTCAACAGACTGCGGAGTGACATCAACTGGTAGTCGTTCACTGTCAACTATGGATTTGAGAACATAATCAGGAGCTGTCAATGGTCGAGGTCTGAAAAGATGAGCAAGGGGGTTTGGAGGAGCTGACCTTTAAGGCTCTGCCATTGAAATACCAGTTTTACGGACAGAAAGGGATAAGGTAGCTACAAAAAAATATTTTATGTGCAGTCAGTCAACCTCAGTAAGGGTCGACAAGGCCAGGTGATGGGTGTAAATGGCAGAAAAAAAAATGGAAGAAGAGAGATATCAGAACAGGGTTTACTACGTGGGTGGCTACTGGCCAGTAACATCCACGCAATCGTGGGAGTCCAGAAATTACCAATCACACAATCGCCCAAGGCACTTTTTGCCAAGGGTACAACCTATACCACCCTTTGAACCATCAAGATATCGCACCTGTGTGGGGATGGGAAGTTGGTGCCAGTATGCAACTGGTGGAGGAACTTGTTTTTGAGCTGGGAAAAAGACTCACCTGTGTTGGGTGGCAAGCACTGCACATTTGATACTACAACCACATAGGTGCAAGCCTCGTGGGAAGATTAATTGAGGTGGAGTTGGATTCATAGGTAGATGTATGCCCCACTGACCATACAGGTTCTCCTCAGTCTCCTTTCCTGGCTCCACCTGAACAATACTGTGCATTTCCCAAGGATTCATTATTAACTGGCACAGATTGTTGCTTTGCCACCCTGTCCGGAAAGCAGTTTTGCATAGAGTTACTGTTGCCTTCCATGGTAATGGAGAGGTTGGTGGAAATGATTTCCACAGGGCCATGAGTAACAGGTGAGAGCAGGTTTGGAGGCTGTCCTTTTAAGACCAAGTTTAGTTCAGATAGTTCAGCCTCGGTTTCACCCGACTGCTGATGGATTGGCTTCCATGATATCTACAACTTTATTCCACAAAGCCCTCAATACATCCACAAAACTGTCTTCATCACTGTCAACACAATCACTACTTTTGCTATTTGGGGTTCAGCGTGAAAGTTTGGATATGGCACACACTTAAATCTTTTTTCCTTTTGCTGCAAGTCCATTGGCTGTGGAACTTGGCAATTTAAGATATAGCTGCAAAATGCACCATGGGCACTAAAGGTGTACTGGCAAAAGAACTGAAGGGACTTGTTCCCAGAATATTAGCAGTGACTGTGCTTCCCATTTCAGTGTTTGTTAGAATGGAAGAGGCAGGGTGTACAGGAGAGGAAGAGGTAAGGGATAAAAGGTGCTCTGCCAGTTTGATTTCTTTATTTAAGACTCCTATAGCATGCTAAGGGAATCCATCCAAAGATGTTCCAGACTGGGGTTTGGATGAGCTTGCAGTTGACATAGGCTTCCCTATTTTACCAGCCTAGGCAAAAAGTGGACTGACAGTGCCTTGCTTAAATGCAAGTAGCTGGTGGGGATGTAGGTCCAGAGAAAGGAGGGGTGGCCCAGCCCAGCCTCTTCCGGGTCAAGACATGCCCGGTCTTAGCCTTTTCTTTGCTCAGGCTGTGCCCAGGCACTCCCCGTGTGTGTCCCATTCAGCAACGTCTTTCCTCACACTAAAAGCACGTTTGCAGACTGTGCCGCCTTCTCCTCAGCACAGGGACATTATAACAATATCTTAATACCTCAGGTTGATATATCCTCTGTAGTTAGGGCGTAAACATGCCTGAAGCTGATGGAGTTCAGAGCGCTGCTACAGGTTTTGTTTCTTAAGTTACTATTTAATTAGGATGCGTGTGGGCTACTTTTGTTTTATGGGTTGTGATTTTGTGTGGTTTTTTTAACAGGTGTTAGATTTGGGTCCTCGATTTTTTTCTCTTTTTAGGTACTTTTTGTTAAGGGAAAGAAGTTTGGTTATATAATAATCAATATTATTTTTTAATGTCCTTTTTTGAGTTTGCTTGTTATTTTACTTTTTAGTAATATTTACAAATAAATATATTGGTGATATTGTTTTGATGTTTAGGGTTATTTTATGTTTTGAGTTGGTAATTTGGATTTTTAGAATAATATCCGGGCTATCGAGTCTAGGTATGTTAAGCCTGCTTTATTTGGAAATAATAGGCCTTTGCACTGTAATATGCAGTGCATTTCTTTGGTTTGTTGTAATATTTTATGTTTAGTTGAGATATTGATTCCATTTTTCTTAGCTGCTGGTCGCTTTGTTCCTTTTTTAGTTTTTGTAGAAATTGGTAGAGTGTAGGGTCGTTTTGCCTTTATGTTGATTTTGTGTTATTCATTTTTGCTTGTTGTGCCATGGTTATTTGATACTTGGCATCAAAGACCAGAACGGTGTGGTCTGCAAACTCAGGTATCTTCAATTTGTTTTAGTGGTTTTGGTAGTAGTGTGATACTGTGAGTAGATTGTAGTGTTTTGCTCCTTCAGCTACTGAGACATATGACTAGGCAATTCTTTTATTTTATTTCATGGGCAAAATCAGCGTTTGGTGATTCTGGCCTGATTTAGAGTTTGCGGGACATGCTACTCTGTAAAAAACATGACTGATATCCCGTCTGCCGTATTACGATTCGCATAGGATATAATGTGATCATAATATAGAGGACAGGATATCTGTCACACGTGTGACAGAGTAACCCCATCTGCCAAATTCTAAATCAGGCCCAGAGTGTTGATAACTGCAGGTGTCTCTGTATACTTTGGTTACACTAGTAGTACCTTCCCTGTATAACTTTGTGCAGGTATATTTTTAAAATAGTAGAACTAATTGCATGCTTATATTCAATGATTATTTTTTGGGGATTCTAATTGTTAGTATCGTATTTTATTTTAGTTAGTAGTTTGTGGTATGTTGCACTACGTTGGTAAAAGTGCATAGACTAAAGGGATGTTTGTTTTGGGGAGGATTCTCTGTAGATTGTTTAGATCTGTGTGAATACTGGATGGCATGATTTGAATGTGCTATCTGCCAGCCCCTTTTTCTCAGTCTTAATAACAGTAGGTTGTTCATTGTTACATACATAATCATTTGTTTTAGTTCTGTCCTTGAGACAGGATTAACTCTCAGCAGTCTCTTGTTTTCAAAAAAATATTCACAGTAATTCATACATCCATACACCCAGAGAGGCATGGAGCCCACCCCCTTTAGCCATTGGTCACTTTAAGTACCATAGGCATGATTTTTCAGCCCTTAGTGCATCATATATAGAATGGGACAAGGGGCTTGTCTTCTTAAGCTATTGATGTTGTTGCCACTGTCACTCACTATCTGGATCAGCCCACTGGGCAGACAGTTGCAGTTTGGCTTGAAAAGCTGTTGAAGTGATAGCATGTTGCTTGTCTACTCAACCGCGCAGTAGCAGCACCAATAAGTAGTACCCATGTAGCCAGCACCACCAAAGTGAATTGCATACTGGCCTGCTAAAGCACTATTTTATGGAGCGATGGTGACGGAGAGATAGTTGTGGAAATCTCACACATACTTAGTGTGCTAAAACTGGGCTGCTTGCAGAAGCCCCCTAACTTTTTGCCCCTATTTTTCTCTTATGCTGGTGTTTTCCTGACTCTGGTGGTGCCCTGGGCACTGCTAACCAGTCCAAGGGCCTGTGCTCTGATTAAAATGATTATGAAAATGAGGCTAATTATAATTGGCTGTGGGAACCTACCTGTAAGTCCATAGCATCTGGTAGGGCATGTAGGTTTAGGGACCCCAACATTGGTAGTGCCTCCATAGGTACACTTCTGTGGTGCCCAGGGTCATTTTAAAGGCAGGCCTGCCTTGCTGGCTGCCTTAAGATAAAGTTAACCCCAAATTTGAGTTTGGAACTAAAAGTACTTCCAATGTCTTAAACTTCCTTATTACATATAAATTACCCCTGGGTGTGCCCTAGGTGCCCCCTGGGTTTGGTTGCAGTGCAACAATAAACAGGGACTTTATAAAAGATGTTTTCTAATCCCTGGTGAGAGAAAAATAGCTAATTTTATTCCCCCCATTGTAGTGAATGGTCTACATAGGCTAACATGGGGAGACTTTATTATTAATTAATAAAGTCTCAAAAGGAGCTAGATATTTCAAGTTTGATATCAAACTTATTGTTAAAATAAATCCAACACTCCAACAACTTGCTATTGTTGAATTTAATATAACTAACTCAGGGAAAGAGTTTTAGAACTCTAGCTGAAATTTGCTAGTTTCAGCTCTGTAGTGCCCCTCTCTGATTGGCCAGCCTCTGGCAGCCTGGCCAGGCTGCCTTGATGAGGTGTGAAGAGGCTTGGATTGAACACAAAGGAAGAGTCTGGGGGAGGAGAGCTGAATCAGCAGATGGTGAAACAGGATAGGGGGAAAGCAGCCAATCTGGACTTCAAAGGAGGAAAGGACATTTGGTCCTGCAGGTGGACCGCCCCCATTTCTTCGAAACCCAGACAGCCAGGTGCCCCCCTGATGAGATTAGGAGAGGTCTGAAAAGGGGTGTGTTAAGGGAACTTTGCCACAACACTGGGTGGGCTCTGCCAGATTAAACCTCTGAGATTGTATTTTTTACATCTTGGATTTTGGGAGAATACTGTACCCTGGGATTGATTTTTGCCACACTTCCCAGGAAGTAGTCATCCAAGAGGGTGGTGGCCTGTCTGTGATTGGACAGTTACCCCTCCCCTGCTTTCTACCCCAGGAGCAAGGATACATATGGCAGAGTTACCACCACACTTCAGATCTCTACCAGGAACAAAGACAAGAAGATGGACTGCCCTGACCTGCACCTGGACATTGCACTCTGAAGAGCTGTACCACCTGCACACTTAGGCTTCACCATAAAAAGGACTTTTCTGAAAGGGGAACTAGAGCACTTCAAAACCACTCTTTGAAGTCTCCCCCACTTCAAAGGCATTTTTGGGTATATAAACTGGGTCTCTGACCCCACCAATTCAGACACTTCTGGACCTGAACATGCAACCTGTCAAGAGGAACTGCCTGGCTGCCCAAAGGGGTCATCTGGACTGCTTTGCTGAAAAGGACTGCTGCCCTGCTGCCTTGATGCCCTCTGACTTTGCTGTGAAGTGCTCTTCAAGGGCATGGATTGAGCTTACCTCCTGTTTTCTGAAATCTCAGGGTCAAAAAAACTTCATTTCTTCAGAAAACTCCTTGTGTGCTAGACATTGACGCACAGCCTGCCGGAAACGATGCCCAGCCGTTTTGTAAGAGAGAAATCAGTGCACAGCCGAGCCAGAATGATTTGGCCTGACTTCCCGAGTGAACAATAGATGCAGCGCCTGCTGTGCGACCGCAAATTTGACTAACTGCCTGTGACTTCTTCCCGCACCCCCAGGATTTTCCCTGACTCAACGCTGGCAGTCAAAAAGATCCCCACTTCACAGTAAGGAACCAAGACTGCGTGCCAGAAATCGACACAAAGCCCTTGCAGCGTGGAAAGAAACAACACATCGTCTGTGCCGTGCCGGAAATTCTGACGCACACCCTATTTTTCCACGCATCTCCTCCTCTGCGGTCTCCGTGTGTGTTATTTTTGGCGCAAACCAGGTACTTTGGGCAAACAAGAGACAACTGTTGATTTCTAAGATTTAAGACTCTTTTGAAACTTGCAAAAGTGATATCTCAACTTGTGCTTATTGAATCTTGATTGTTTTTTACCTTAATGTAACAAGATATATATCATATATTTTTCTAAACCTTTTGTGGTGTATTTTTGTGGTGTTTTCACTGTGTTATTGTATGATTTATTGCACAAATACTTTACACATTGCCTTCTAAATTAAGCCTGACTGCTCAGTGCCAAGCTACTAGAGGGTGGGCAGAGGATAATTTGGATTGTGTGTGACTTACCCTGACTAGGATTGTGGTCCCTATTTGGACAAGGGTATATACCTCTGCCAACTAGAGACCCCATTTCTAACACTTGGGAGTTGAACTGTTATATAATAAGGAACATTAGGTATTATGCTTTTGAAAATCATTCCTGTAGGCTCTTGTGTGCAAATGCTTTCTTAGATCAATTTCCATAATGTTTGGCGATGATTATGCTCTCTAATGTTTTCAACAATTTAATTATTTCTTGTATCTCTCTCGTACCATGCATTAGAATAGTACTTTGTACAATTCCAGTGTGTTCCTATATGATTTATTATTAATTTTCTGATCTAAGATTTGATATATGTGGCTCCTCACGGCATATCATCTGTGGTCTTTAAAACAATAAAATAATATTATATTTGAATATTTTCTTGTGTAACATTATTATTTAAACATGCATTACACTATTTTTACATTCATACTTATGAATAAGATGTTGATTAATATGTTCATAGATGTTGAGGTTTTCATTTTTGTTATGTTTGTTAATGTTACATTTGCATGAATTATATATATTTTTTTAGGGTTTACTTCATTCTAGTTATGTTTTTTGAGCTTCGTGTTTCGGAATAATGCTCTTTTTTTATTTTTGTGTTGAATTTGTTTTAACTATATTTAGGAAGCATGGATAAAATATATATTAAATCTTTTTTTAATATTTTGTTTAATTAACCATTTTGACTCTTGCTTTTGAATAGTTATGAATAATGTGCTTTATTTTGCTTACTTTGGCAAAGTCTATTTCAGTTTTTTGGAAGTGGCTTTTTTATTTCTTTTCTGTCAGTAGTCCGGCAGAGTGTCACTTTCATGCAGGTTGAATTTTTTTGCTGCAATTTCTTGCAAATGTTTGTGGCTTTTTTGCAGTTGATTTTTAATCAGTAAATAATTTTTGCTGGTTAAATAACTTTAAGCTTAACTACAATGGTTATTTGGGTTGGAATTTGAAAGACCAAATGCACAAAAGGTGATGGGAGAAATACTTGCAATTTGTCTAACCACATGCAATTGATTGTGGTAGCATTCCATCCCATCATTCTTTTGCTCAGTAGGCCACCTCAGTTGCACCCAGCCACATACAAATCATTCTTTACCTTGCTCCAGTAGGTAGAAGTCCAGCCTTACCTGCCAGTCCAGGTCCTCCCTGAAGCTGAACAAAAACAATACAAGACCCAATGAACTGTTCCTATATGGCTCTGTCCAAACTCCAAATCCGGTCCTCAATTCCTTATCTTTCACCACTGAGACCTGGGTTAAACTCCTCAGTTGGTGGCTCTGGAAAATTGCTGTACTTACCTGTTCCTCAAATTGAAAACATATCCGATGTACTGTAAATATGTATAATTGTGTGATGTGTAAATAAATGTGATGGCAAAAATGAAAATGTTCCCATCTTCCCTCCCTGTCATATTTTGGTCCGTGTTAGGTGGTCTCCACCATGCTGCTCTGCTTACACCTCCTTGTGTTTGAAAACCTGTAATAAAATGTTTTACGTAAGGCACACACTTGGAGCTCGGTTTCCACATTATGAAATGCCTAAAATGAAACAAGCATGTGCAATGCAATAGGTCTTGCATTTGTGAGTGATTAATGTTGTAAATGACATTGGCCCTCATTACGACCCTGGCGGTCCGAAGACCGCCAGGGCCTCGGTGGCAGTCTCACCGCCGGCGTGCCGGCGGCAAAGAGCACCAAATTACAAGTTTGGTTGAAGCCAAACCTCCGATACTCTTCCCATTCCGTCTCTTTTCTGCTGTCCGCGAGGCTGGAGGTGAGCATCTCCAACAACACGGGTGCCGTAATACCACTAGCGGTATTACAGTGGGGGAGACCGCCGTCGTACTGCCAGAAAAAGCTGGCTGTCTTGCATCCTGGCAGTAGGAATAAGCATTCATGTCGCCAGGATACACTCGCACACATCCACACACAAACATCCCTCCACTCACCCGCGCACTCGCTTCTTATCCCCCATTCACACTAACATACATACACAAACACTGCCCTCACACACGCATTCACTCCCTCCTCCCCAGCACATACATACATTCACATCCCCCTTCTCCTTGCACCGCATACACGCACTCACCCGCTCTCCCTGTTCACTCACACAAACACACACCACATTCCCCTGTCCACTTACATACACATGCACATGCATACACACACTCACCCCTTCCATCCGCTCAATCGCACTCACGCACTCAATCGCTCACACACATGCACTCACACACTCACCCCCTCCCCATCAACAAACACTCACTCACCCCCCACCCCATCCACAAACAATCTCACACCCCAACCCCATCCACAAACACTCACTCATCTCCTACCCCATCCACAAACACTCACTCACCCCCACTCCATCCACACTCACACCCCTCCCACCCCATCCATAAACACTCACCCCCCCTCACCCCATCCACAATCACTCACAAATGCAGACACGCACTCACAAACACCCCTCTGCATTCACAACTTTCACACATGCACTCACACATCTACATACACACCCCCCCTGTCGGACGATCCACTTACCTCGTATATAGAGGAGGATGTATAGGAGAGGACGGGTCCCAGTGCTTCTACCGCCAGCAGCGCCCGCCATCAGGACACCGCCACACCGTATTACGGGTCGAAATACGGCGTGTAGCGTCCTTTTGGCGTGGCTGTGACGGCAGTGGAACTGTCAGCACGACTGGTGTCAGAATTCTACCTGATTTCAGGTGGAATTCAGAAATCAGTTGTAATAGGGTGGTCTTGTGACCACCAGCACTGGCAGTCTTTAGGCCCCCGCAACTTCGGCGGTCTTACATAAAGACCGCCAAAGCCGTAATGAGGGCCAATGTCTTTTACATATGTGTTTTGGTTTGGTTTCAGACAAGGTCTTCGTACCCACCTCGTACCTGCAAAGTGATCTGAAGAAATTATTTTGGTAAAAGAAGTTAAGAGATCTGTTTTCTGGTTAGTTCAATTATAGCTTAATTCCTGAATATGTGTAAGGCTATATCAAGCCCAAATTGTATCCACTAATAACCTGCATAGAGAATAATAAGTGCATGCCAAATTGCAGGCACATGAGGTGTATCCCTCAGTTTGCACTACTGTCGCTATCTAAGTGTAGCTCTGTACAGCAGAGCTATACTTAGTTTACATACACCTTGGTAGTACGGAAGTCAGCAGAGCTACCCCACAGGGGTCACAGTTCTCATTAATGTCTGAGTCAACACAGATCTACATCAGGTTACACTGCTCTCATCAAGGCCTTAGACAGAAGAGCTACCTCCTTGGTTGCACATCTCCCAGTAATGTTTCAGACAGCAGAGCCATCAATTGGGTTACATCAATCTTATTAATGCCTGAGCCAGCATGTACTGTTAGTCCTTCCGGAGCTCTCCTGAACATTTGGGACAGCAGAGCTTCCTCTTAGCTTACACATGTGTAGGCAAAGCCATGGACTGCACTGCTGTTTCTTAACATACACACATATCTCAGTAGCAATTATGATGACATAGCTCTGTAAGGCCTGTGAAAACAGAGCTACCCCTGGGGTTACAATGCACTCCGTGACTGCCAAGACTAAAGAGCTTTCCCCCAGTTTCCATTGCCATCACTAACAACTGAGAGAGCAGAGCAATACTTAATTTACACACATGTAGATAGTACAAGAGTCAGCAGAACTACCCTGAATGCGTCACAGCTCCTATTAATGTCTGTGTCAGCACAGATCTACCTCAGGCTACACTGTTCTTATCATGGCCTTTGATAAAAATGTCTTCTCTTGTTGCACATCTCTCAGAAATGCTTAGAACAGCAGAGCTATCGACTGGGTCACATCACTTTAATTATTATTATTTTTTTTTAATGTGTTTTTTGACATTTTTCTCAGTAACTCACATCTTCATTCAGTTAACAAGTCATGCTGGAATGCCTCAAATTCACGATACAGATATCACAATATTCGTCCCTTTGTAAAAGTAGAACAGGCATTTGATTATTATGTTAACAGTTATATTCTACCTATCTTGTGAATGCCTTTGTCCTCTGATATTGTAACCCTCTTCTTCTTCCCGATCTACAAAGTGTCACATTCTGTATCCAATCCTCATGTCTTATAAACCATAGTAACTAATAAATCTAACTTTGCGCTGGAGAGATAATCCTGATACTTGCATGAAGGTCAGAGTCATCAGGGCCACAGGCCCACCATCCCAGTAGGTAGGCCCCCACCCATCCTTGTCTTTTCCCACAGCTTTTTCACATGTGTTTAATCACAAAGTTCAACAGCTGGTTTCTCAGCACATCATGTATTTGGATCGGGGTACTCCTAACCTCCATATCGCATTTCCCTCAGTTATTCCCATCGCTGGTAGCATCCTTCATTCCTTTCCACACACTCCAGTTCAACCCTATTCATCTCCTGTGCCCTGGCCTGTGTGGGTCGTGTCAGCTTCTTCCTCCCCTGTCCCTGGGTTATCTCCTGCCACTGATGTCCCTTACTCCCAAGATGCCAGTAATTCCGCCCAAAGTGGGGCAAATGGGCACTGACGGACCCCCCCGGTCCTCCTCGTGTTGCAACGCATGCAGCTCAGCCTGCGCCCAGATCGATACATCATACCTCCAGGCCACCACTGAGGGGCCCCCAGTCGATTTCCAGTTCATGGCAATCCGGTGTTCGAAGGGCGCCAGTGCTAAGTCTAAAAACCTATCACCTATTTTTCGGGAGACCGATCTGGGGCCCAGATCCAAAAGGCAAACAGAGGGGTCCATCTTCACACACACTCCTAGTGTCTCTTACATGTTATCCACCACCGTCCGCCAACAGTGCTGCATCGCTGGGCAGTGCCACAGCATATGATCCAAATCCGCATCCTCAATACCACATCTGGGGCACACTCGTGGTTCACCCCCATATATCACCTGTATTCTATTTGGCAAAAGGTACGTTCTATGCACATAATTGTATTAGATGTATCTGAGGCGAGTGTTCCGTGACACCCTACGAGGGTACGCCACCGCCCTCCACCACTCCACTTCAGTCCTCTCCCACTTTGCCCTAAGGCTCTGAAGGGATTGCATTGTGCCTTCATAATGGGCTCTATTTAGACTAGTGATAAGGTGAGTGTCTCCCCCCATTTTTAGTAAGAGTTGAAGTACTGTATGAACCTCTGGTTCCACATTCACTGTGTGCAAATACTCCTGTATGGAATATGTCAGCGTTTGGTAAAGAAGGAATTGTCCCCTCGGAACCCCACTCTCCTCCATCATACTAGTGAGAGATCTCATCACCCCGTCACGAAAGAGACCCCCCAGGGACTCCACTCCTGGCTGGACCCAGGCCCAACCTGCGATCTCTGTATCACCCAGCCTGGCGAACCCTGAGGCAATGCCGTCAATGGGAGTGCCAGTGAGTATGCTGTCCCAATTCCCATGCGTTTCAGGCATCTCTTCCAATAGGGGAATGCCACTTTCAGCAACATGTTTCCTCCTGGTAACGGTATCCGCCTGTCAATCATTCGCGCCAGTATCAAGTCTCCCCCAATCTCTCCCTTGACACTGACCCTGTCCAATCGCCCTTCCCCTGCAAACCATCTGACCATCCATTGTAGTTGGCTCGACAAGTAGTAAAGCTCAAAGTCCGGGACTCCCAGTCCACCTTCTTCCACAGGGCGACGTAAGACAGATAGAGCAGTCCGCCTGTGACCCCCATCCCATATGAGCTCTCTAAGCAGTGTATTCAATTCCTTGAACCAACTCGCTGAGACCATCACCGGTAGGTTGGAGAAATAATAGAGAAGGCGAGGCAACATAATCATCTTAGAGAGGGATATCCGTGCCATTTTGGACAGTTTCAGAGAGTGCCAGAACGTCACAGAAGACCTCAAAGATCGGAGTGCCCTGCCCAAATTGCCATCACGAAGGTCCCCCATGTCATGAAACACCTGAACTCCCAGGTATTTAAAGGTGTGGGGTGCCCGTCCTATATCCAATGGACAAGACAGCTCTCCCACCCCCCATGGAAATACGTACATCTATTGAGTCGCAAGCCTGAAATGTCTCCAAACTCCTCCAGTTATCAAGCACCCACAGGACCCCAGAATCACCCTCTCTCAAATAGATTAATATATCATCTGCATAAAGTGAAATGTTATGATCTGTGCGGACCCACGTCACCCCCCCTGCCTCGGCCCTCCACCTGAAATCTGGCCACCAGAGGCTCAACAGCGAGTGCAAACAATAGAGGAGACAACAGGCAGCCCTGTCTGGTGCCTCTAAAAATGGGGTAGGTCACTGACACCATCCAGCCCATCCTCACCCACGCCATCGGACCACTGTATAGTAAGTCGACCCACTGCACCCATCATTCGCCTAAGCCCATCCTGAGCATCACTGCCGTCAGGTATTCCCACCTCACTGAGTCGAACGCCTTCTCCAGATCCAGAGAGAGAAACACTGCGACCTGCAGCCGCTCAGTTCGTGGCATATGTAAAAGAGCAAACAAACGCCTAAGATTAAGAGACGTTCTACGTGCTGGTATAAAGCCATTTTGGTCCTCGTGTATTAAGGAGGGGATATGTTGGAACGGTCTGTTGGCCAAAGCCTTACTCAGTATTTTAAAGTCGCAATTCAACATCGAAAGCGGATTAAAATCGGTCATCGGTGCCTCCTGTGACTCTATCTTGGGCAATGGGACCACTAGCGCTTCTCTCATTGTCTCGGAAAGCATGCCCCACTGGAGAGCCTCTACGTAGAGTTCCACTAACACAGGCGCCAGGATATCCCAGTACGTCTTATAAAACTCCATGGGGAGTCCATCTGTGCTGGTGTCTTAACCGCCACTAGTTGTGAGATGGCGGTCTTGACTTCCTCTAATGTCACCAGGCCCCCCGGTTGTTCCAGGTCCTCTATCGTCAATGTGCTCAATGGCAGCGAGTGCAAATGGTTGCCCAGCACCCCTGGTAGGTCCACCGCCAGTCGACCATAAAGGGCTTTATAGTAATACATAAATTCATGAGTTATTTCAGTCGGTCCATGCACGCAAACCTCTCCCACACCACACACGCTCGTTATTGGCGCTCCCTCCCCCTGGGGTCTCACCAGCCATGCCAGCATCCTGCCAGAACCTACCCTCCTCTGCATGCACAGCCGCCAGGTGTCACAGGTAGCTGTGTCGTCGCAGCTGTTACTCAGCCAGGCTGTGAGATTCTTTCACCTTAAGGAGTCTGTTCCGTGCTATCAAGTCCATACCCCCCACCATCTCGCTCTCATGTGTTAGCATTTCTAGGCGAACAAGCTCACGCTCTAAGACCCTTGTGATCCCCACTGTTTGTCCCATGCAGTGTCCCCGGGTCACTACCTTAAGGGTCTCCCATTCTACCTGTCTGGAGGCCGTGGAGCCCTGGTTGACGCGGATATGCTCCAATAGGTGTGTTCTAAGCGTTTTCCCTGTGGGGTGGGTCCTCCAGGGCCATCGGTCCAAGTCTCCACATCGGGATGGGTGCTCGGGACTCCGTAGTACGCCAAATAAGGAGTAATGGGCTGTGGTCTGATAGGGTACGTCCCAAGTACTCAGTGTGTGTTATTTTGTGTACTAGGTTCCAGTTTCACACCACCCTATCTATTCTAGTGTGCACCTCGTGCAAACCAGAGTAGTAGGAATAATCCCTCACTCACGGATGCTGAGTCCGCCATACATCCTCTAGTCCCCAGTGTGCCATCCAGTCTCATAGTCCTTTAACCAGCTTATGTGCTGATGCCTCTGGTAACGGAGGAGTTGATCGATCTAATTCAGTGTCTATAACACCATTAAACCCCCCCACCACTAATTGTCCCCCCAGCAGCCTAGTGAATCGGCCTGAGAGATGTTGCAGAAAGAGCACCTGATCCTGATTAGGGGCATATATACAACTTAGTACCACCTGCTTTCTATGCAGTCTTCCCTCCACAATCACAAACCTACCATCTTGGTCTATTTCAACAGTTGTAGCTTCGAATGGGACCCCTGCTCTTATCCACACTAGCGTGCAAAGGCTGAGTATGTGGTGGGGAACACTTGTCCCCTCCATCTGTGCCTTAATTTGTCTACCTCACTGGAGTTAAGATGGGTCTCTTGCAATAGTGCTATATGCAGTCCCCTCCTCTTCAAATATGTCAAGACTCTGTGCCGCCTAGTCAGCGTCCCCATCTCACGGATATTCCATGTTATCAGGTTATAGTCCGCCATTGTACTTGCATTATCCCAGGGAAGGCTGCCCACCCGTTCCAGCATCCGCCCCCTCCTGTATTCGCCACTCCATCCCCCGCTGCCAGCATCTGCTTCAGAACAGGACGATCCATCTCTCTCGCACTCAACACAAAACATGAGACTGTAACCCCCAACTCCCTGTCCCCAGGGCACCTCTACAACTGTAAACATTGCATAAGCACCACCAAAACAGGAAGTCATTCTGTGTTCTCACGGCCAACAGGGCCCAAAAGTCAATCCAAAATCCCCATCTCAGGGCTGGGGCAGCTTAGGAAGTGTCAACCCAAATCATCGGCCGTTTGGGGAGTCATCCTGGGGGCCCCATCGGGGCTGTGAGAACCTGTCCCTGTTGCATCTGAGGCCCGGTCAGACTCCCTTTCACTGGCCTCTGCTGATGAATCTGTACTCTGCAATGATGCCACCGCCTCCAGCGCCGCTTTCCTGGTGGATTCCTGTTGGGCCTGCGTTTTTCCCACTCTCCATCGGAGCTTACTTCGTTGTCTCTTGAGCCCTCTACGACTCTGGCATCCTGTGCGTCCCGCTCTGTTCCCAGGGCCCTCCCCTGTTTTATGCGTCTCGGGCCATTGCCACACTTCATCTGGTGTCTGGAAAAAGGTGGTGTGGCCCTCGGCGATCACCCTCAGTCTAGCCGGGAATAGGAGGGAATATTGAATACCTTCGTCCCTGAGCGCTCTCTACACCACTCTGTAGGAGGCTCATTTATTCTGTACCTCCACAGTGAAATCCAGAAATAACGTTACTGTTCCATTGGCAACACAAAAGGGTCCGGCCTCTCTTGCTCGCCTCAGCAGTATGTCTCTGTCTCGGTAGTGTAACAACTTGGCCACGATCACTGGAGGGGGTCGTCTTGAGGCCAACGCCCCCGATAGCACCCGGTACGCAGGCTCCAATGCAAAGAATGGGGTGAGTAGTTCCAGGGCCACGTCCGATCGCAGCCACCCCTCCAGAAAAGTCACCATATCCGCACCTTACACACCCTCCGGGAGACCTACGATTCTCACATTATTCCTGCGATTGCGGCCTTCTGCACCCTCCGCCCTGTGCTCCAGCCACTGCACACGTTCCGTCAGCTGGAGATCTGTGGCCTTGAGCTCCTGTTGCACCGGTGAGATCTCCGCAAGTACTATTTTGTTTTCTTTGACTCTATACGCCAGCTTCTGGTGATCTGCCCTAAGTAGGTTTACTTCCACCGATACCTTGCCAATGTCCCACTGAAGAGTCATCTTAGTGTCCTCACTGCCCCCCAGAATCTTGTCTGACGTGACTTGTAGGGGCGGTGTCACCTGTTCTGCCATTGCTCCTCCTGCTGAGCCGCCCATGTGCCTGCGGCCTGCACTTTACTTCTGTTCCTGCCCCTTGAGGACATCCGTCATGTTGGGGTGGCAAGCTAACAACCCCCACTCCGTCTCAACGAGGATCTGGACACACAGCTCTCTCATCAATTTTTCTTGTCCTGGGGTCAACACTTAAGACCCTCAGACTAGGCCGCTGTCCCCTGGTGCTCACCTGGGCTTTCAAAGTATCAGTCCTCTTCCTTCAATGCCGCTCATGAGGGCTGCGTTGGGTTCCGCGGTACCAGATTCCTCTGCAGGGGCCCCCGCGTATCTCCGTCCGAGCCAGGGCCCCTCCACTCAATTCTTGCCGCCACTGTCGCTCCTCGTCCAATGCTCAATTCACACTGGCCCTCAAGTGCCAGCCGAGCGCTGCCCCAGGGGCGCTCCCACTGCTCCCCACCAATGTCTGTCGGCTCCGAACTGCGTGGCCGGGCCACACACTCAACCTATTTCACTGCTCACTCCGCACTCCGTTCTCCAGGATTGCACCGCACTCCCCCGGTGTCATGTCTCACTGATCCCCAGGCTCGAGTCACTCGCCGTCCCAGGCACTCTCTGCCCGCATGCCGCCGGGAGTACAGGCTCTCCCTGTCTGTTGGGCCTCTTCCTTCTGCAGCCCACAACCGCGCCAGGTGATCCCTTGCCGGCTGCTACTCTGCTTCAGCATCCGTCAGATCGCTCCACCCGGCAGCGCGCCTCCTGATCCTCACCAAAGGGCTCGAAAACAGCCCCAGGCTCCAGCCCAAGGGGTCCCCGCCACTCCCCCAGTGTTCTTTGCTGCCTTCAGTTCCCGGTGGGTTAGGGATGAAAAGGATAATTAATGGGCCCTGGCGGAGCCGCGATTTCACGTGTCCGCCATTTTGACCATCCAAGCCACGCCGTCATATCACTCTCATTAATGTCTGAGACAGGAGAGTTCTATCAGAGGCCTCAAAGCTGTTTTCAACAGTTGGGACAGCAAAGCTATCCCACAGGTTACTTTGAATTTATGATTCCAGCAACTGCTATCCCTCACAGGTAATGCGTATAAGGAGTTAAGCATCAGGGTACACAGCTCTCACTAGGCTATGAAACAACAATGCTATTCAACAGGTTACTCTCGGCTACACACCTCTGAGTAAGAGTTGAGACAGCAGAGCTGTCCCTCAAGTGAAACAGTCCTCAATATGTCATGTCCTTGTTCTAAAAGTGCTCAGAACCACCTAAAGCGGAGAGTTTCTTCAGGTTACACACCTCAACCTTAAAGGTTAAATTCTAGAAACATCCATAAAGGGACCCAGTTGCGAGTAACACTTGAGACTGCAAAGCTGCTTGTTAATCTATGCCAAACTACTGAAAGTAATACATTTTTTGGCCACAAAGTTTCCCACATAACTATGGAATTGGCCCATTCCCACATGATCCATCTTCTGCTGCATGATCGGCAGATTTCCACAAACATGTTTGTAGCACAAAAGGATGAAAAGTGTCTAAAACGCGGAGACACCAGATGCGACACAGTGGACGGCCCTTTGCAAAGGTTGACTGTTCACATTTCAAATTCGTATTGTTTTATTGGAATATTAAACTGGTACAAATGAGGTGAAACCTCTGCCCACACAGTGGCGTTAGTGTGTAGAAATGACAAAATAATGAAGTGAAGCTATCAAAAAATTGCCGCACAAATGACATATGATCTGGTCTCATATGTCAGAGATAGCCTGTGTTAGAGTAGCAATCTCAGTATTGAGTGAACAGTAAACCTATCCACAGCACTATGGCCTTAAGCGTCTCTCACTGACATCATGTTCGATGGCTCTCACTGACATTATCTTCGCCTCAGCACTCGAAACCATTCAAGTCATTCAGACCCGCTTTGACAACACTTAATTCTGTTTCTAACCTCTCATTCCTTCTTTAGGGAAGGCGGTTCTGAGCATTTCGCAGAGTGAAAAAGAACAGTCCTATGGTGCTGCCCATGTAAGCCTCCCGCCTCAGGAGTGTCAGCCCCTCTGAAGCATGTTAATGCCACCCTTATAAGTTGAACCCTCTCTGAAGTAGGTTAATCCCGCTGTCACACATCCCAATACAGTGATGTTTGAGTCTGGAAACAGTAAGGATGCACGCACACAACAGTAAACAATCAGACACACACATGTAACGGTACACACAAAACCCACACAGGAATGTGCAAACACAAAAGACCCTGTTGCAATCAACACAATACACCTCCTCCAAAAGCATACATAATTTATTCAAATATTAACTCTTAATATTTTAACCTTTAAGAGCACATCTGAAAAGGAAGTCAGCAGACATAACTATTTAGAGACAGGTGCTAGGAAGTGCCAGCTCTTCTGTTTCCTGCCCAGTCGGAAATGTAAAGTGGTTCTATACCAGGGACACTTTGTGAGAAGCCCAGGGGCTGCAGACTACATTTCTTTGATTCCTTAGCGGCAGGAAGCCACCCCTGCTGCTCTCTTCGCGCCTGGAGGCACTTATCACTGGACTTTTGCCCCACTGCACAGGACGTGCGTGGGCGCACCTGGGCGAAGACCGGGCCAAGAGCGGGCCCGTCTGCACCCGTCAGAGCCCAGAGGAGACGGCTGGGCCACCCCTCTAACATTAATGGTAATGTCCTACTAATCCATGCATTAAGTCTGATCTATATTGATTTCATTGGTTTCATTGACTAGCGTCTTAACAGGGGGTTAGTGTGGCAAAAAGTGGGTCAAATTAACATCAACTGGGTATTTTAGTGTACGACCGAAATCCAGAGATGGGCAAGAAGAAGCAATCAAATGCAAAGAACACATCCTCTCATAAAGATCATACATCAATATTAAAGTATATCTCAGGTGCAATGGCGGTTATATATAAGCAGAATACAAATGTAGAAGAAAGGCTACTATCAAAAGGTAGCCCTATAGAGGCTTTACCCTTGCATAATAATCCCTCAAGCTTAGACCCCGACTCCATACATTGATCTAAGGTTATAGAGAGTAGGAAGCAAGTTGAAGTCCTAAACGGCTGTATTCAATATGCAAATGAGTCCATATTAGAGGTTGATGATTTCCCCCTCCATCTAAACGTATACAGAAGCCTCGAGTACTTTAAACGGGAAGTGCTTCAAGCCTTTTGACAGCTGAACCTCATAATAAGGATGATATAAGCATTCAACCTATCGGACAGTAGCAAACTAAAACCATCACAAAAAAACTCCCCAGAAGATAACTACAGCAAAAGTACATGTAAACATTCTAGACACAATTAAACCCTTCGAACTCACAGTCAAAACATCATTTGATATTTTACTAAACCGTTTAATTCAAGTGGAGAGTAATGTGGCGTCTATCCTTGACCTAGTGAAGACACAATCAGTTGATCCAGTCTCTATAACCCCTCAACTTAATGGTACAACCGATTCAAATTTATGTTCAGTAACAGAGCTGCAACCCCCATCGATTACACCTTTAGCCAAGCAGCCTCCCACAAAGTCCTGTACACACGCAGGTCACACCTTTAGCATACATCAAACTACGACGGTGCATACAAACACAAGTGGCTCTGAGATCTATAACACGTCCCACCCCCAACGGATACGCCACTTCTCCCGAGTGGCATTTTACAATTACCCCCTGCAGCGACCCCCAATGTAGTAGTCTTTGCAAATGTTCCTACCTTACCCAGCGAGAACCAAGAAACATGAGGTAGATCTTGCTGCCTCCGATTCATATGATTCAGGGGTTGCAAGACTAGGCCTCAATCTTTTGTTTTGGAATGTGGCAGGCCTTTGCAATAAAATCAAAATAACTGAATGATTAGGCTTTATCGGACCATTTTCCTGTTTGTGCCTCCAAGAGACTTGGTGTACAGATCCCATACATATAAATGGATATAGGGCATTCCATACTCCCGCGATCCCTTCCACACATGGCAGGTCGAAAGGGGGCTTTGTACTTACATTTCAAATAAGCTTGATCTGATAAAGGCGATTAGCCTAACTTCAAATGTTTCTTTAACAGTTGATTCTGTGTAAACTACAAAATTTATTACAGTTGGTTATCGGAAATTTTTACAATAACGCCCCTTTGGGTAAAATCTCAAATATAATTAGGCAATTGCAGGATGACCTGGTGCAACTCCACCAGGAGAGAGACTTTGTATGGGGAGGTGATTTTAACACACATTTATGGACACAATCGGCTGAGAAAGTCGTGGCCTATATTAAGGGGGTAATGAGTTCCAAGTTCATTTCAGTCACAATCATTATGGTAGCACACTGAATGACACTATGTTCAAGTTTGATTTATCATTTTCAAATGGAATTAATGGCAGTAATTTGCAATTTAAACCCACCTAAAATGGCAGATGCGCAAACACAACAATTCATTTTATTTTAACATCTAAGAATTTCTCTTACAGCGTATCTAATCACCAGATTTACAATATTGCACTCAGCGATCACTATCCTCAAAGTATACATCTTGCTTTGCCTCCAGATAAAAAGCAGCACATGGGAACTGTGGATAATCTTAGTAATATAGAATTGGGCTCCAGAAATGGGTATTCTCTACGCTGGTCCCAGATTGAACCAATAGGCTTTATGAAGCAGCTGCTCAGTGACCACTTTAAAGACTTCGAGATTTGCCTTGATGATCATATAAACCCACAAGAATGTATCAGAGCTTTCACTGCAATCACATGTGGGATTAAAAAGTCACTTAGTGTTAACACGAAAATGTCAGGACCCCAGAAAAAAATAAGGTTGGTTTGACTCTGAATGTACACAGGCCTATAAAAATCTTAAGAAGGCCCTACATAATTCAAAAAGAAGTAAGAGTGAGATTTCCATACTCAGACAGGAGTATAAGAAGACCGTAAAAAATAGGAAAAAATGTATAAAAGAAGAGACTTCGAACACCCTGTGTGAAGCAAGCCTTCAAAACAATGTCATATTCTGGAAGGTAGTAAATTCCCCGTTGCTGGAGAGAGAGATTCTCCCAGCATAGAAATTAGCTATTACGGAAGAGGAATAGATTGCCCATTTCTCCGAAATATTCTGCTCAAGAAAGGTGACTCTAGGTACAAATATCTATGAAGGCGACCTGCTGACTATTACTCCACTGTTTAGTATAAATGAGGTTATTGAAGCCATTAATGCAAGTAAGAGTGGGAAAGCACCAGGCCCAGATGGAGTCCCAGTGGACATATACAAGTCCAATATTGTTCTTTGCGGCCCTTTATTGACACAGGTTCTTAGAGCTTTTTGTTCAACAGATTTTATCTCAAGCTGGGGAGAGTCCATTATAGTACCAATATGGAAAAAAGGTGATAGTCATAATCCTGCTTGTTATAGACCAATCTCGCTTCGCGACACTCTTGCAAAGATAGCTGGATGTATTATTTTGAACAGATTGCAGGAGTGTGCTGAAACAAATAATATCCTAACGGACTTGCAATATGGCTTTCGCTCAGGGGTAGGAACAGTGGAACAGGCTCTAAATCTAGATATTCTGATTGGTAAATACTCTAAGGTCAAGAAAGGAAACCTATACATGGTCTTTGTAGATTTGACCTCGCCGTTTGATTGTGTGATCCACAGTGAATTATGGTCCACCCTTTTGCGACTGGGGGTAGATGAAACAATAGTCCACTTCATAAGGGAGTTATACTCTGCAAGTAGAGCAAAGGTACGGTTTGGGGTGCACAGGGAATGCACCAGCTCATTCAATATATATCAAGGGGTACAACAAGGCTGCATATTAGCGCCTTTCCTTCTTTCATTATATATAAACAAACTTGAGTCGGTTTTAGTCAATGAATGTAAGGATTTACCACAAATTGGTTATCAACCGATACCAGCTCTTATGTATGCTGATGATGCCGTTCTTTTGGCATGAACCCCACTAGTTTTGCTGTGTCTTTTGGCAATCTTTGCCCATTACATGGAAGAACTAGGCCTTAGAGTTAATCGCTCTAAAACATATGTGATGAAATGTGGCATTAAGACTACTAAAAATTGCCGCATTATAATAAAGGGCGGGAAAATAGATGTTATACCAACATTCTCGCACCTAGGAATCCTGTTTGACAATAAAGGTACCTGGTCCCAATGTATTAGCTCTAGGAAACTACTATTTATTAAAACTGACATGGCATAAAAATACATTCTAAACGAGGATCACTCCAAAAGACATGCTGACAATTTATAATGCTAAATGTGTCTCTGCTGCATGGGGCAGGGCTACGGGGATATAAAAAGTGCAATGTGTTGCAGATAGCGGAAAAGTATTTATTAAAGTCACTTTTAAGTGTCTCAAATTCCACTTCATCATTTGTGTGTCATTCAGAACTGTGGGTTACGCATATTGCAGATTTAATAAGGATACAACCAGTATTGTTATGGCACAAAGTCTGGTCTTCAGAATATGCGAGTATGAACAGGGCGATTATAAAAGATTGTCAAACCTTAAATTATTCACTGCGAATTCCTTGGTTGGAGTACATTAGGAACTTTTTTATGGACTTGGGTCACCCGGACTATTATGTTGCACCAGAAATTATGGAAACACTGAACGGGAAAGAACTTAAAATGGAATGCCTTACCCATCTGGCCGACTTAAGGTGGGCTATAGAAGCACAAAACCAAGTGTTATGAGAACTCAACTGATGCAGATGATGGCCGGCATGGAACCAAATCTACAGTATGTTTTGAATCCTAGGCATTGCTTTGTTCTCATTCGCATAAGACTAGAGACATCCCATTGATTAGTCAGTTTTCCTGTAATGAATGATTGGAGTGCTGTACTGGAGAACTGTCCCTGTGATTCAGTCTCAATACAAAGTACAATACATACAGTTTATTTTGTAAATTGTATACTAACCAGAGAAATAAATTTTAATACCATTTTTAAAATCTTTACAAATACGTCAGTGTCGCCCGGCCTTTCTGTACGTACAGACTCTTCCACCACTCAAAATCTGGAATGGTATTGCAGTTTATTTTTGTGCTGTATTGAAGGTCAGAAAGAGCTTTTAGATAATTTTATAGATGTTTTATTAACAGTTTTTGTAATGTCTTGAGTCTTTTTAATAAATCATATGAGAATATGTTGCCGTGTTTTTATTACCATTTATTGATGTAATCCACTTTTGGATTTTGAGCCAAATAAGTAATGTTAACTTTTTATTTGTTTATATATGCTTTTATGGTTGTTGATAGCAACCGAATAAAGTATCTTCTACTGCTATACCATTCTTACACCAAAACTACCTGCTATCAAAGACAAGTCTGCATTTCATCCCTGCACACTTGACGCAATTGATTAAAAAACAACTCTCACTTCGCACTTAGGAGTTACCCAAGTTAATGGCAGGTTATGTTTTTTAACTGCACGTGGGGTTAGAGCGAAAAACACCGCAGTGCAGCTTTAAAACCTGGGATCGGGAGACCCGGTCCATGGAAGGAAAGCAACACTGTAGCACTGGAATACTCTGTATTGATGATTCAAACAAGCACTGTTAAAGCTAGCGAGCAGCACCTGAAAATAATGAAAACTGGATAGGAAATAAATTGCTATAGCGTGAAAGCAAAAATACACACCTGGACAAAGAGGGCATGGGGAATGGGAGGGAAAAGAAGAAATAGTACCTGCAATGGAGCGGACCGTCACTAATTAATCTGTACTTGGTAGGTGCTCCAAACCAATTAGGAGGCAGTAAAAAAGAGTGACACTGGATTCAACCTGTGGTAAGCAGCATGCAAGGTCAAAGCCCTATAATGAATACAGCATGTCTCCAAGACAGGGCATGTGTGCTGCCTAGGCTCAACAAAGGAGCCATGACCATTGTCAGACACAAGCTTGTTGAACTATGCACGTGGATTGGGGTGGTAGGATCAAGATTTGTTCCTGGGGAAACAAGACAGCTAAACGTTGATTTCTATAAGATGATTAATTTTTCACTACTTTCTCAACCCAACAAACATTCTTGAACAACAGGGCTGACAAATGAGAGTGGTGCAATCCTGTGTCTCTGTTTTCTTTCTCATCCCATTCCAGCCTTACCCATTTGTATCACAGGCCCTGTAAGAGCACACCACTCCCACTGGATTCCGTGAGAAAGGTCAGTACATCCTGACAGAACCAAGAAGCATTTCCCATGTCACCATTCACCAACTGCAGAGCCCAAGGAAACTGTTCCTGTCTCCAACAGCCATCATGGATCTGCACCATTCAGCAATAGAATATTAGCATCAGTCATTGATGAACTCATCCACTATAAAGGGATTCTCCACACTATGGGGAGCACCAAGTATGCAACAACAAGAATAGATTTTAGGGTTGAGGAATCTCTTTAATATTTGCAGACAGCATGAGAGATCAATGCTTATTTCCCAGATGACTATTAGGCCACACATGAATCAGATGCAAAATCCAATATACCAACTCGCTCAATCCACATTAATTGATGTTTGGCCACTGCACTGGTTGTTGCCAAGTTGGGCATTCTGTGCTGTTGAAAATCCAAACCTCACACATTGTTGGTGAATATGTATGAAATGGCATGATTTGAAAGATTACTTCATAATGTCAATGAAAACTGGATTTGTTTGAAGGAGCCAGGGAATCCTTTAAAATACGTTGAGATGTATGGGTACAATAGTGTAAAGGTAATGCGACCAGTATCATGCTAATTTTAATTGTTGGTCATGATCTACATTATATCTCAGCCGCCTTAAAATGTGTTTAACATTTAGTTTTAAAAAAAAATAGTTGAATATTCCCAAATGACGGGTAGCAGTCATTATTATTATTACCATTTTATTACTTTCATTATGATTGAGTTTGCTACATTCATATTTCCCTTCATTTCCATTCTATTTCACTTGCGATAATAGCGTGGGGGACAGCAATATTAGACTCCGAGGTCAAACCCTTAGGACATTGATGCATGCTTATGAGAAAAGAGGGTGATATATTATATTGGTACGTAATACATTTGGGGAGTGGGAAGGGGAGAACTGATTTTTAACCAGGAAAGAGATACCCTTGATAGTATGGGATAGACAGTGTATGTTCTTTTGTTATATAGTAAGGACTCACTTTCTTCAACGGTCGTTATACTGTTTGATGAAAATGAACTATTAAAGAAATGTGAACAAAAAAGATGACACAAAGTTTTGAAATTTGAACATTGGGTGGTTTTAGGTAAGTAGTGTAGTTGGTACAGATTTTGGATATTCTTTCCTTCAACTGCTGCAAAGAGGAATTCAGACATGGAGCTAATTTAAAAATTCTTAGCGCCATGTGTATCATTGGGAAAGCGTGTGTTCTCCAGAACTTGGACAAGACATCATGAGTCTTGGTTTGACTGTCGTAGTTAACTATTAGTCACATAGACTTAAAAATACCAATGTAGGATTTGCAATTTAAAATATATGTGTCACTTTAATTGAGGGACTGGATGGTCAACCAGAATTTGCAAAAAAGAAGTCACCAATTGATAAACTGTTTGAAGACAGATTTTTATGAAGAATTGGTCTTATTCCTTTACTTAATTTTAGAAAAAGATGGGCTCCATGACTGGTTCTATTGTAAGAACATAGGAGAAAAAGAAAGTAGTAACATCTGTTTTCTCGTGCATGGCAAACAATCTGACGTAAAGGAGCTAGCCCCTCACTCTAGAGTGAGATAATGGAAACTCATTCTGATGTGAATTTCTGAGTTAAAACATTTAACAAATGTTTGGCTTTAAGAGTTGATGAACTTCTGCATATGCAAGGAGGGGACAAAGGCGACTGTTTGGTATGAGAACAATTTAAATAGGTCTGAAATTCACAGAAAAAAGCAAAGGTTACTTGGACATTATAGTTAGGAAATAGAATAAAAAACGTAGAAATTCCCTTAAAAAACAAAGGTTGCATGCAGGTTGCATGGATATATATACATAAGACAGCATCTTACAAGTCGCTTTAGATGCATTATTTATGTTATTTAGTGCCAACGTCAAAGCTGTAAAAAACAATATGTAGGTCAAACTGTGAATGACCTCCGTACACGATTCAGGAACCACAAATCGGCAATAATTAACAAGAAACTTGACCAGCCTGTAGCCAACCATTTTAACCTTGTGGACCATTTACTATCAGATTTGAAGATTTTCCCTGTGGAACATGTTTTAAAGGAAGAACTACTGGACATCAGAGAAAATTTCTGCATCCAGATGGACTGAACATCACTGACAATACCACTTGATTTCTGCATATCTGAAGAGTTCTCAGGACTGCATTGATTCCACATTCCAATTGGACTCTTCACTCATGATGCTTTTTAAAAATCCACCAGTGTCAGCTGTGCAGCCACTGAGAAAACCATCTTGTACTACCTGAGGAAGGCAGAAGCTGAACCGTTGTAGTAGAAATATATTTCTGTTCTTTAGTGAGATCATCTGTTTGAGTCACTTCTTTCTTGGATATTACATTTTCTTGTGGCTCTTTGTATCCTTTGGGATCCAGATTGTTGCCCTGGCTGGCTGTTGTTTTCTTGTGATCCTGCATCTTCCAGTATATATATATATATATATATATATATATATATATATATATATATATATATATATATATAGTAAAAAATGTTGTTTCCCTCATGTCAGTTATGTTTAACTAAGACCACAATGAACCTAAAACAGTTTTCCCCCATTTGTCTGCCCTGAAGAGTGGGTCCCTCAGGGAGTTAACCATATGTGCTAAGGGTCATTACATCCCAACTGTGACTCCTTATATGTTTTTTCATTTTATTGTTCAAGACTCTGGACTGAGTCCCCAAGTCCTATAATGGCAGCCACTATGTTTTTGTTGGTTAGAATCAGCCAGTCACCTCATTCGGACCGCAGCAGGACCTGCCAATCAGAACACATATTTTGATATATCTTCCCACGGAAACCTTTGGGAGTCATGCAAGAGTCCTACAGCAACAGATTTATCAAAAACCACTGAATGAATTTACACCAAATCACAAAAAGTATGCTTTCTGGATAGGTATTTAGCTTTCTGCTAAATTTGTTGAAATTCATTTTAGCTGTTTTTTCTGTGTCACTGTTAAAACTGCCCTATGGAAATTCCACAGGAAAAATGTACTTTGGTGCCCTCTTTTTCTAGACCCCTCTTTTTGAATGATCATGCAGAAACATTCCAGAAAAGAACAAAGGTGGATATACTATTTAGTTCAGCAAGTTTCGTGAACATTTGGGAAACTGTGCCAGAGTTATTGGCAAAACAAAACAAAAAGCACACCTCCTTTGGAAACTCTATCTGTGTGTGTGTGTCTGTGTGTGTGGGTGTGCGTGCCTGTGTGTGTGTGAGTGTATGCTAATATAAATTCATGAAATGAGCTGTCATTCCTAAACCTTTTATGATGCTAACTTAAATAGAACAAGCTCTACCAATAGTTTAGCATAACATTGCCATTTTTGGTAGAGTATAAAGAGAGTATACATACTATAGATTTGGAAACAAATGTAAGGATATTCATGACCTAAGAATTCAAAGTCACAACTAGCCAGGCTGTATTTAAATATTTTAATGCTAATTTTTTTATATATAAATTTTTATTATAAAGGGCTTTACAGTGATTAAACTAATATTTATGCATTCCATAACTATGCTCACTTACTCACTCATATTTCCTCACCATTTCTGAAGTACATTTTAGCAGATATTACATTCCCCGCTATATAAATACTGAGGTCATACATCCAGTCACTGTATCTCATCTAATGAAGTTCTATGCCATTTTTTCAACACTTTCTTTTTTTGTAGTCACATGTATTTGATTAGAAACCATTTTCATGGAAAAGCTGCTTACCCTTTCCTCTTGATAGTCTTTCAAAAATGGGTGTTGCAGGACGTCCAGCCATTTCCTCTGAGTGTGTCGTTAGTGTATTTCTTATTGTCTGGCATCCATTCAGTACAATTGCAGGTGACTGTCCCAACCACAAAGTGAAAGTATTCCCATAGGTCTTTGCAAGCTGGGTATAGAAAACAAAAGCACTATATGTAACAGTACCAAAAAGGAAAGCTGCAAGCACCTAAAACTGTTGATGTGATGATACAAACCTAAAAATAATATCACTATAACAACTTTCAACGTGTGGGGAGCACATACACAAGTGGTTAACTGCTATATTTGCCACATCAGCCCCTCGTCTTGATCCTCCTTTAAAGATGGTGAAGTAGGATTTTTTCTTTTGAAAACTAAACTTTGGCTGCCTCCTCACCAGTTGTTAGTTTGAGCTGGTAGTTGCTGGTGGAGGCAACTAGCACTTATTTTTGGTGGCTGGCTCTTATGTTTCCTCGTCGTACATTCCTGGGAGCAAGAGGGAAAAATACACAAACTGAAAAGACAGAGAATGAGAAAGACTGAGAAAAAGTCCCAAAAGGAGACAGTTGGAACATGCAAAAGTGAGATAAATGGACAGGGAGTGTCTGATAGCAGATTACTGAGACATGAGGTGGATTTAAAACTGCCAGTCTTGATATTCCAAGCACTGACTTTTAATTGCACCAGCCACGAGTTTCGGGCACAGCACAGCCCTCTTTTTAAAAATAAGTTAAGCACTGCTCCCCACCATAAACCAAGGGTATGCAATATTGCCACCAGAATATTAACCCCTTCGCTTCCAGGCCTTTCCCCCCCCCCCAGGTGCCAAGCCTTTCTTTGGCTGTTCAGGGCAGTTCGCTCTTAGGCCCTCATACCTTTTTGTCCACATAAGCTACCCACGCCAAATTTGCAACCTTTTTTTCCAACATCATAGGGATTCTAGAGGTAACAAGACTTTGTGGGTTCCCCTGAAGGAGACCAAGAAATTGGCCAAAATACAGAGTAAATTTTGTTTTTTTCAAAAAAATGGGAAAAAGGGCTGCAGAAGAAGGCTTGTGTTTTTTCCCCTGAAAATGGCATCAACAAAGGGTTTGCAGTGCTAAAATCACCATCTTCCCAGCTTTCAGAAAACCCAATTTTTCAACACAATTTTGGCATTTACTGGGACATACCCCATTTTTACTATTTTTTGTGCTTTCACCCTCCTTCCAGTTAGTGACAGAAATGGGTGTAAAACCAATGCTGGATCCCAGAAAGCTAAACATTTCTAAAAATTAGACATAATTCTCAATTCAGTAAAGGGTAATTTGTGTAAATCCTACAAGGGTTTCCTGCAGAAAATAACAGCTGAAATACAAAAATATTGAAATTGTGGTGCAAAAAACAGCCATTTTTCTCCACGTTTTACTCTGCCTGCAATGTCAATTTTTTTAAAGCAATACACTGTTACATCTGCTGGACTCTTCTCGTTGTGGTGATATATAGGGCTTGTAGGTTCATCAAGAACCCTAGGTACCCAGAGCCAATAAATGAGCTGCACCTTGCAATGGGTTTTCGTTCTATACCGGGTATACAGCAATTCATAAAATATAAAGAGTGAAAAATAGGTATCAAGGAAACCTTTGTATTTCCAAAATGGGGACTAGATAAGGTGTTGAGAAGCAGTGGTTATTTGCACATCTCTGGATTCCGGGGTGCCCATACTAGCATGTGAATTACAGGGCATTTCTCAAATAGACGTCTTTTTTACACACAGTCTTACATTTGGAAGGAAAAAATGTAGAGAAAAATAAGGAGCAATAACACTTGTTTTGCTATTCTGTGTTCCCCAAGTCTCCCAATAAAAATGGTACCTCACTTGCATGGGTAGGCCTAATGCTCACGACAGGAAACGCAACATGGACACATCAAATTTTTACATTGAAATCTAACGTGTTTTTTGCAAAGTGCCTAGCTGTAGATTTTGGCCTCTAGCTCAGCCAGCAACTAGGGAAACCTATCAAACCTGCACATTTTTAAAAACTAGACACATAGGTGAATCCAAGATGGGGTGACTTGTGGGGCTCTCACCATGTTCTTTTACCCAGAATCCTTTGCAAACCTCAAAATGTGGCCAAAAAAACTCCTTTTCCTCACATTTTGGTGACAGAAAGTTCTGGAATCTGAGAGGAGCCACAAATCTCCTTCCACCCAGCATTCCCCCAAGTGTTCAGATAAAAATGGTACCTCACATGTGTGGGTAGGCATAGCGCCCGTGACAGGAAATGCCCCAAAACACAACCTGGACACATCAAAATTATCAAATACAAAACTACCTGTTTTTGCGGGGGGCACCTGCGTTTTTGGTCCTGGGCTCAGCAGCCATCTAGGAAAACCTACCAAACCCAGAAATTTCTGAAAACTAGATACCCAAGGTAGTACATGGAGTAGTGACTTGCGTGGGTCTCCAAATGTTTTCTTACCCAGAATCCTCACCAAACATCAAATTTAGCTAAAAAATCACATTTTTCCCACATTTCTGTGTGAGATCACTGCACCGGTACAAAGTTCTGACCACCCAACGTTCCACTTAGTCTCCTGGTAAAAATGATACCTCACTTGTGTAGGTGGGCCAAGTGCCTGTGACAGGGAAGAGCCAAAAACATGTTGAAATTGAGGGGGAACCAATGCAGGTCCAAAAGGGCAGTTTGAGACAAAAACAATTTAGGCTGACAAGTACTGCAGAATTGTTATCGGTATAGATGAGACAATGCTGGGTAGTAGGAATTTTGTGGATTCCTGCAGATTCCGGAAGGTTTCATCATAAAAATGTGGGGGAAATGTGAGATTTCCAGCAAAGTTGGATGCTTGCAGGGCATTGTGGGTGAGAAAATGATGCCGGGTGCATGTGAAGCACACCACCTTGGAATCAACCAGATGTTTAGTATTCAGATGTGTCTAGGTTTTGTGGATTTTTCTACATGGTAGCGTCATGTAGAAAAATGAATGCAGCGTCCAAAAAGTGCAGCCCTCACCATTCCAAGTGGGACGATTTTGAGAGTTAGCCAAGCTCTCATGGCCTAAATGTAAACCCAAAACCCAAAATAATCAAATGTCCTCTTGCGTGCCATGGGATAAGATGTTTTAGTGTGCGGGGGGAGAGTTGAAAGAATGTTACCCCCTTCAATTGGGGTGGGGGCATAACCAGGCCCAAACTGGTTGTTAGCCACTACCCCACTATTTTTTTTTTTAATTCCCTGGCATCAAGTAGACTTTCTGCACCCCCCAGGGGTGTGGATCAGGGGTAATTGCCCCATCTGCCACACTGGTGGGCAGAACAATTTTGGCCCCATTTATTTGGGGTGGGGGTATGGCCATACCCACATCCTCTTATTTTGAAAACAAAATCTTCCCAGGTCTCTAGTGGGCTTTCTGCCCCCTTGTGGGCAGATGGGCCTTCCAAAAATAGGCCAATCTGCCCCCAAGGGGGGCAGATATGGGCAACAGTAATGTGTCCCCATGGGGAGCTACCTTTGTCCAAGGGGCCGCCCCCCCAAACAAAACACTCACATACATATACACCAATCCCTGGTGCCTAAGTGGTTTCTGCCTCCCCATGGGCTAAAAATAATTTACCCCCCTGGGGAACGGCCCTTGCCTAAGGGGCCGCTCCCCTTATGTGTCAGTATCATTCAAAAAATTCCCTGGTGTCTAGTAGGCATTTCTGCTGCCCGATCGCATCGCGATTGGGCAGCAGAAATGCTTGCAGAGACATTAACGCTGGACCCCTCCCCCAGAGTGGAAGAGAAATGCTAAGCATTTCTCTTCCGCACTGCGCTGGAAGCATGCTTCCAGCATGATGGGAGGTGACCTCTGATGAAGTCAGCACGCGATCATTTGCTGACGTCATCAGATGTCACTGGGGTGGTCGGGAGGGTCGGGTGGAAGGGGAAGCCATTCCCCTTCCAGCCCTGCCCCAGGTGGGTCGGCCCTCTGGGGGAGGCACTAGCGCTTCTCCCAAGGGCCGGTACCAGGACATAATGGTTACGTCGGTGGCGCCTCCGCGCCTCAGCCACGGACATAACCATTACATCCATGGTGGGGAAGGGGTTAATGGAACAAAGGACAAAATACCAAAATAAAAAATCAACAGGTAAATATATCTTGATTTTCTAAACACAACTCCACATATATGTACCCTGGTGGAATATATATGTTAAAGATACATTGATGTGGAGTTAGGAATTGTAATGCACCCTGGCAATATATGTTTTGAAGTTACATTGATGTGGCGTTATGAATAGTAAATCGCTTTTACCTATATTCACTTACTTTTCAATATTTTGTTCCTCTACATTCTGGCCTTGATATTCTTGTGACACGATATTCTGGGGGTTGATATTCAGGAGTACAACCTACACAATATTATGAATGCACAATTACATAAGTATAGATTTTCTTAACTCCTCATCTATGGTCCTTGAAGATATATGCATATGTCTATATATCTATTCACTGAAAAATCCAAGGTTACAGGGTTGTTATAGTTAGCTTGACGTTTTACCAATACAATAACATAGAAATTCTTCAGTTATAGTCATACTTATAGTTATACTTATGTTAAGAAACTATAACTTGTTGCCAAAAGTTACTTTTCAGAACGAGTTATAGTTTCTTCAGATAAGTATAACTGTAAGTAAAACTATAACTGCTAAATTTCAATGGTTTTGTATGGGTAAAATGTTAACCTAACTATAAAGACTTGGAACCTTTTGTTTTTTCAGTGAATTATTATGTTTTTATTTAAAGCAAACATTCGTATTTCTGTCAGGTTGCGGCTGCCATTCAGGGCCTTGCTTTTCCACGGGATCCGAGGAGGTTCCGAGGAGGATCCTTGAGTCCAGGGGTCTGCTGTAAACAAAAAAATTTACTTGTAAACCACAGAGGGTTACCCATAAACCCAAAGGGGCTGGGTGGAAACTGAATATCAAAGACAACAATGCCCCCAAAGGAGAACAACAATTATTTATTTACAAACATTATAAGCAGTATAGGTGGAAGATGCGCTAAGAGTAATCTTTTATTTGTTCACACATAAACATTAAAATCCTATTTATATAATCGTTCAGTAGGAACAGCCCATCATAAAACCAAAAAAGGAAGGACAAACCAGTGCAAAAATTAATAAAAAGTGCTCGTGTGTAACAATAAAGAAAAAGAATATTCAATATCCCCATGTTCCACAAACTGTATAAAGTTAAAAAGGTTGGTTACTCTTTCACTGCATTGAATCAATCTAAAATTTTTGGAGATATATATCTGCTTATTGAGTCCTTCCTTGATATCCTAAGCAAAAACCAATCCAGGCTGAAATATTCACGTCAACGTTTCGACCCCTTTCTGTCCTGGGTTAATTCACCGCTCCACAACGGGTCTTCTTCAGGACTGACTGATGGGAGTCTCCTATCTTGTTAAATCTTATGGACACCTCCTTCTTCCTAGAATGTAAACATGACAACCGACTGAATCTATTTGTTTATTCAAGGGTTAATTATTCCAACTATATCCCGGATGCGACGCCTCTATCGTTCATTTAGTTCAATCTCCATACGGGTCGTGTCTTCTTCCGGATAGCGTGTCAGGTCACTCTATGTCAACGAAAAAATTGGCAATTTTTTTTGCCCATGAGGGGACCCCTCCATGTGTCCTATGGGGTCAGGATACCTGTATCCTGACCCCTTATATGCTTTTCACACTGTTCCCACCCTAATCTCTGGGAATGCGAGAAACAAAATGAAGACTGCAACTTTTCTGTCAGGTTGCTGCCAGCCAATCAGGGCCTTGCTTTTCTCCAGGATTCGAGGAGGATCTGAAGAGGATCCACGTTTTGATACATACAAATTTGGTTTTCATCAAATAACCAGAAAACTACTGAACAGATTCACACCAAATCACAAAAAGGTTGCTTGCTGGACCAGGATCTAGCTTTCTGGCTAATTTGGTGTAACTCCGTCCAGTGGTTTGGCTGCTATTCCTGTTAAAAATCCCAATGGAAAAATGGGAGGGAAGAAAAAACCTTTTGGGACCCCCCCTTTTCCTCAGCCCCCGCTTAATGGATCACTCCTATACATTTTATACGTATGCTGAATTCAGCATCATATTTTTGGGGAAAGTTTCGTGAAAATGTATCAAACTGCACCAAAGTTATTAGCAAAACAAAAAACACTTTTTCTATAGAAACTAGGTCCTATCTATAACTACCTACCTACTTATATATATAAACCCCCTCACCTTTTGCCTCCGTCTTTAACTGCTACTGCTGTTTTCTGACTCTGACTGTGCCTTGGGCACTGCTAAGCAGTCTCAGGGTCAGTGCTCTGTTCAAAATGGAATATGCAAATTAGGCCTAATTATCATTGGCTCTGACAACCTACCAATAAGTCCCTAATGAATTGTAGGGCACGTAGGTTTAGAGACCATAGTATAGTTAGTTCAGCCATAGATGCATTGCTGTGTTGTCCAGTGTCATTGTAAAGGCAGGCCTGCCTTGCTGCTGCATTTAAGTTAAAATTAAAAGTGCTTCGAAAGTCTCAAACTACTTTATTTTTGCATATACGTAATCCCTACGTTCGTTCTGCCCTAGGTGCCACAAGGGTTGAGTGCAGTGTAAATATAAGCAGGGACTTTATAAAAGTAGTTTTATAAGCACTGGTGAGGCAAAAACGCCAAATCCATCTTTCCTATTGTAGTCAATGGGCTCCATAGGCTAACATTGGGAGACTTTATGATAAAATAATACAGTGTTATTTCCAATAGAGATGAGCTAAACATATCAAATTCAATATCAAATTAAATGTTATAATGAATCCAACAACTTGCAAGGTTGAATTTATTATAACTAGCACAGAAAAAGAGTTTTAGAACTCTTTCTGAAAGTTACCAAATGCAGCTCTGAAGTGCCCTTTCCTGATTGGTCAGCCTCTGCCAGCCTGAGCCAAGCTACCTTAATGAGGTATGAAGTGGCCTGGTAACAATAACTTGTGCCCTAAGGTAACTATAACTTGCACCCTCACCATGCACTGCTAACTACCCCAGATATTTCAGCACTTACAACAACTTTTATAACGGCAATAAAAATATCAATGAAACATTAGCAGTCAAATTATTGAATAAAAAACTGTGCATGGCAGGGGTTCGAGTTATAGTTACCTTAGGGTACAAGTTAAAGTTACTTGAGCTAACCATAACTATAACTGCTAAATTTCTGTGGTTTTGTGTGAGTAAATTCAGATCCTAAATATAATGCTCGCTTAACCTTTGTTTTTTTTACATGATAGATAGATAGATAGATAGATAGATAGATAGATAGATAGATAGATAGATAGATAGATAGATAGATAGATAGATATATGGATGGATAGTTAGATAGATAGTGTACATCTTTAAAATACACTTTTGAGTCACTGCCTCCCCCACTTGCACTGTCTGTCTTCTCACAAACACAAATATATCCAGCGATGCTGCTAAATTTGTCCACTCTAAAATACACATCAGAACCATACTGTCCACACTGTTTACAGCATGGACACATCCTTAATGCTGTCTATCCAATCCAACAACGGATGCCAACTACTATAGATCTTTTCTCAAACCTGAGATACTGAATATTTCCTGACATGCCACATTAAACTATGTACATTCTCCTACAGTTTTCTGCTACCTTTTTCAAGTGCTCAGGGCCCTACTTCTCTTCTAGACGCCAACATTTTAGAAAACATCACATTGCCATAAGCCATAACTATCAACAAGCAGTCGACATGCTATGCCAAACTGACTCATGATCAGCTCATGAAAGTGCTGTATGGTGTCAATATCTCTTTCAAGCGCACAGGTAGCCCCTCAACACCTTATCTGAGTGAGAGCATGAGGAAGAGGGTATTTGAAGGACCGGTCTCAGATGGAGGTCCGTATGCAAAGCTAATTCTGGTGAAATCACTTATTAAAAGACAGATCTCACCTATTGCAAAATGTGTGCAAATATATTGCCCAGCACTCTATCTATCTAGCTATAGATATATATATAAATAGATAGATATATTATGCATAGATATACATATAATAATATCCAAGAAAGAAGTGACTCAAACACATGATCTCACCAAAAAACAAAAATACATTTCTACTACAACGTTTCAGCTTCTGCCTTCCTCAGGTAGTACATGGTGGTTTGCTGATAACTGCACAAGGAATGTTTTGGGGGAATCTGTCAAGCGAGGGCTGAGAAAAAGGTGGGGTCAAAAAAGTTGCGTTTCCCATGTTAATTCCTATAGGACCTTTAGGCACAACTACAGCCTGAGCCACTGGATGGAATTACACCAAATTTGGAAGAAAGCTAGATTTCAGTACACAGATTGTACTTTTGTTTATTTGGTGTAAATCCATTCAGAAGTTTTGAGAAATTAAAGGGAAATTCATTTGTATAGCTCGGGCCACTAAATGTTTCTGATGATCGTGGCAAATTCACAAATGCGTGCGACAAAATGAATGCTGTGATTGGCTGCCTGCAACCTGACTAGAAAGCTGCAGCTGCCATTTTATGTTATGGGAGAGGGTCCCCAGGGCTGAAAATTGAAATGATAAGTGGTATAAGGGTACAGTGTGAAGGTGCCCTGACCCGAGGGGTGTGATATAGGGATGATTGAGGGTCAAATTATGGGTTAGAAATGATTTTTCTTCACCATGTGCGATATTCGTGAATATCCTTGAATATCTCTGAATCTTCAAGAATATTTGAGGACATTCGAGAATATTCGAAAATATGCAAAAATAAATAAGAAAACATTCACAGACTCATTCATACACAAATTCATTCACTCATACATGCTTTCAGAGACTCATGTGCCCACTCACACACCCACGTAGACCCTCATGCACCCACCCATAGAATCACACACCCCCTAGGTGGATAAAATGTGAAAGTTTCTCAGCCTTAGACATGCTTTTACTAATAAAAAAAAAGGTCCTATACGGCTACCTGTGGTGCTAAACAACTCAATTTGGGCTATAACTCTCTCCCAATATCTAGCTTTAACCTCATTAACCACAGTAGACATTATGGAGGAAGGCTCTTCCTGGTGGTTAGCTAAACCGAGGTCATAAAACGATTTTTTAAAGTAGGCTGCCACTCAGTCTTGTTAGAGATATTAAAGCTAAGGAAGTCACATGACCCTCTCTGTAAAACTGTAGTTCCCTGACAGTTCATATGCTACCCCAATAGAGTAGTGGCCTTCATGAAGCCAATGCAGACACAGCTTCAAGTTTGTGGTCCAATGTAAATGGAACCAAGGGGGTGCCTCTCCCCATACCTGTACCATCTCTGATAAAATTGTTCTCACTGGTCCCCAGAGAGTCCGTGGGACAATGGCCCTGTAACTCTGCACCATACAGAGATGCGCCATTTGTTTGAGAATTACAAATTTATTTTGTGTACCACAGAGTCTTTTTTGGCGAATCTAAGGATGGCTGCCACTCTATAGGTTACCAAAAGAGAACTTTTTGAGATCTATGATGTGTATAATCCAGAGTCAGACAAACTAATTCCCAAATATTCAAATTTCCTGCACTTCCTGACCCAAGTTAATGTTTCCTCTCCCCCCTCTTGGAATAAGTTGCTTGCTTGGTTTTTGATGCATTCATTTTAAGGCCATGTACCATGGAAAACATGCAAAATCTGTTCACAGGACTATGCAGACCAACCCTAGTCTTGGCGAGCAAAACAATTTTGTCCGTAAAGAAGAAGGCGGGGGAGATTTTTGGCTTGCTAGCTTAGGGGGGGTTATTAGTACAATCAGTAAAGAACTCCACACAATTGTTGATGTCACAAAAAAGAGGATTGGAGCCAAGACACAGCTCTGGAAGACACCTTATCAATAGCAATTTTCTAAGTTAGTTTACCATTCACACCATAGCAAACCCTCCCCCCTTTGCAAAGGCACATTGATGTTTAATAAATTATGAGGTATCCAGCCGTTAAAGTGCCTCCCAAAGTTTTTTCCTGGGGACTAAATCAAAAGCACCTCAGGGGTCAATAAATGCAACAAAAAGAGCTTTTCCACCAATATCCACAGTCTACCACTTGGGAATCAAAAAGTGGAAGACCTGGCAAATGGAGCTGGCTATAGACCTAAATCCTGCCCAGACGGGAGAAAGGATTCGGTTATGATCAATCCATTCTAGTAGTCTGTTGGAAAGTGGATTATTGGTAAGGGCAGGTAGGTATCTACACTTAGCGATAAGCCACAACCCCCCACTAGGTCCAGTCAGATCTCAATAAATTAATCGCAGCTTAACCCTTGCTAACTTGGCAACGAGCAGTTAGGCTTAATTTAGGAGACAGGTGTGTAAAGAATTTAAAAATCACAAAACAGTAAATAAGTAAAACAAAAAACACAATAAAAATCTAACACTAATTTATAGAAATAGATTATATTTTTATCTTTAAAACAACACTAAAATGACAAAAATAAAATAAGGGGAACCAGAGATATGAATTTTTAAAGGATATGTGTTTTTTTTGCGCATAGATAACTAAAAGCGCTGAATGTGATGGAGCCCTGCTCGGCTACAGTGAGCGGGAGGCCTGGGTCACAGTTTTACCTTCGGACTGTGGGCCGGATTACGACCTTGGCGGAGGGGATTACTCCATTCCTAATGTGACGTATATCCCGTCTGCCGTGTTACAAGTTCCATAGACTATAATGGAACTTGTAATAAGGCGGTGGGATATCCATCGCATTTGGGATGGAGTAATCCCCTCCACCAAGGTCGTAATCAGGCCCTTAGTCTTTTTCTTTAAGATTTTCTTCACCGGGACAAAGTCGCAAGTCGGATCCGACCTCCCTGGAGCTCTCTTCAGACACGAGCCTCATGAGACCTTGGTGAGGAATTCTACTTCTGAACTTAGACGATTTGAAATTGAAGCCGACCTCTCTGGAGACCTCTTCGGATACGCTGCGTGGGAAGCCTCGGTCAACTTTTTAAGTTTGGACTATTCCACTCTTTTGGAGCTTTTTTTGTCAGATGTTGGATAACCCTCCACAGCAAACCGATTTTGAGTCAACGTCGTTGGTTGGCCATTAAAGGAGCCCCCTGTTAAATCCTGGGAGTCTGGTGCTCCGGAGCTTTTCAGCGGGATCGACCTGCAAGTAAGTTCGGGTTGCGGTTGATGTAAGCCGGCTTGACTCACAATGTCGGATAGCCCCCTTATGGAGCTTTTATTCAAAAGTGCTCCAATCTGCACCAAACCTCTGGATCTTCTCCCAGAAGGTCTTTGAATGTCCTTTAGGAGTCCACAACTCACCTCAAGGTTCCAGAAGCTCTGACTTGCTCCTTGAGGTTTAGGACTCCAACTCCCAGAATGCACCAGGCTCAAATCTAAAAATGACCACTGGTCAGCTGGTCAGTTTCTTCAGGCTTGGTGCAGGGGACACTGGTCAGCTATTTTCTACCTGTAGTAAACAGGGGGTTCCTTCATGAAGCAGTTGAAGACATGCAAAGTCCTTTTAGTGGTGAAGCTCAAGTGTGCAGCTGGTGCAGTCCTTCAGAATGCAGGGTCAAGGTGCAGGTGTGGGGTCCAGTAGGGCAGTTCTTCTTCTTCTTCTTTGTCCTGTTCCTTGTAGGGATATGAACTGTAGGTGCAGCTCTGCCATATTTATCCTTGCTCCTGGAGTGGAAAGCAAGGGGGCCAACGGTCCAATCACAGACAGGCCACCAGTCTCTTGGATGACCACTTCCTGGGAAATGTGGCAAAAATCAATCCCAGGGAGCAACATTACTCAAAAATCCAAAATGGCAGAAAGTTAGGTCTGACTGAGCCCACTCACTGGTGTGGCTATGTTTCCCTTAACACAACCCTGTGCTGCCCTCCCTTAATCTAATCAGGGGTTGCCTGGCTGTCTGGTTTTGCATGAAATGGGGAAGCTCCACTTGCTGGTCCAAATGTCCTTCCCTCCTTTGAAGTACAGTTTGGCTGCTCTCCCCCATCCTGTTTCACCATCTGCTGAGGAAGGAAGTTCTACTCCCCCAGGCACTTCCTTTGTCCTTAGCCCAGGCCACTTCACACTTTCAGGGATAGTTCTAAAACTCTTTCCCTGCGTTATTTATATTAAATTCAACAATGGCAAGTTGTTGGATTTATTATAACAATGGGTTTGATACCAAACTTGAAATACTTAGTGCCTTTTGGGACTTTATTGATTAAAAATAAAGTCTCCCCTATGTTAGCCTAAAGAGCCCATTCACTACAGTGACTGAAAAATGAATTTGGCTATGTTTCCATCACCAGGGCTTATAAAACATCATTTAAAAGTCCCTGCTGATAGTGTACATAACAGCCAGCCCTAGGGGTGATCCTTTTGCAAAAATAAGGTTGTTTAGGCCTTTGGAAGTACTTTAAATTCCAAAGTAAAATTTGGGGTTAACTTTAATTTAAAAGCAGCCAGCAAGGCAGGCCTGCTTTTAAAATGACACTGAGCACAACAGAAGTACATGGGGATACTTTCTATGCTGGGGTCCCTAAACCTACATGCCCTATATATACTAGGCACTTATAGGTAGGTTGGCATAGCCAATCATCATTAGCCTAATTTGCATATCCATTTTACACTGAGCACTGGCTCTGGGACTGGTTTGTAGCACCCAGGGCACAGTCAACAGTCAGTAACCACCAGTGTCTGTCCACAAAGTTTGGGGGTGACCAGGAGGACTTTCCTACATAGTCTACCCAGGACCTGTTTACAAATAATCCGTTTGGAGGTTATCAAGGAGGCAAATGGGGCAATAATTAGGCAGGATGTTTGGACTTCCCTTTTTAAAAACAGGAACCATCTCTGCCCCTTTCCATGAGTCAGGTATCTCTGCATCCGCCAGGACTAAATTGCAGACAGCATTGATGTAAGGGACCAAAATACTTAGGTGAATGTTGGAAAATTGCCCTCTTTGAAGGATCACCCCAAACTTTTTGTCTTTCTCCTCCTCTTTTTCTGACCTCATTGTGACTCTGAGCCCTTTGCTATTGGTAATCAGTGCAAAAGTGCATGTGCTTCTGCCCTTAACATGGTTTCATTGACTTATACACAATTGGTATATTTATTGTATCTGTAAGTTCCTACTATAGTGCACTCCCTGTGCCCAAGACCTGTAAATTAAACTCTACTAGTAGGCCTGCAGTGCTAATTGTGCACCCACACAAGTTGTCCTTTAAACATGTCTCAGGCCTGCTACTGCAGAGCCTGGGTGGGCAGTTTACACTGCTATGTTGACTTGGCATTTAAAACCCCAAGCCCTAAACTCCCCTTTTATTACATATAAGTCACTCATATGGTAGGCCCTAGGTAGCCCATAGGGCAGAGTGTTGTGTAATTAAAAGCTAGGACATGTACTTTTAAGCTTTACATGTCCTGGTAGTGAAATACTCCCAAATTTGTTTTTCACAACTGTGAGGTCTACCCCTCTCACAGGTTCACACTGGGAATTCCTTATTGCACTTTTAAGTTGTAGCTCCTGATGGAGAAAGAGTAACTCTGCCATATTTCATATCATTGGAATGACAGTGATAAATCTTCTTTGCTTCTTTGCTTCTTTAACAGGACTATTTTAGGAATGCCACTTTTAGGAAGGTGCAAACACAGTAGGGCTACCCAATATTCTCCCGGGCGACTGGGTATGAACTAGAACCTAAAGTAAGGGGCTCCAGAAGGTGTCATTTAACATATTCATAATCCAGTTGGTTAAATAATCCAATTTGTACAGAATCAAACATTCATTATTATTGAAAAGGCGTATCAAATGAATTCTGAAAAAATATATTTTACTTTATCCAAGAAACTAACAAATATTCATATATTCCACATGTTCACAACTGAATGCATTACATATAATCAGCTCCAACAGCGTTCAGTCAGGGCCCTTAATACAGTGTTATAGAAAACAAAACTAACTTCCATTAATCCCACAAATTTAATTGATGGGTCTGTTATCAAGATCAATAGAGATTGATACCTTCACATATAGTGATACAGACTTCCTGATCACGATACAAACAACACCCAAAGTAGGTTTGCAAATGATTGAAGTCGCTTTTTCTGACTCAGGGGCAAATATATGAGAGACTTGCGCTGCCGTTGCATCACTTTTAGTAAAGCAGCGGCACCACAAATATCTTCGTGTGGCTTTGAAGGGCCTCATAAATATGGAGTAAGGCAAGGTAGTGCAATTCTCTACTCTGCATTAGGAAGGCGTTCCATGGGCACTGAGGTGGGTTTTCCCATGCAAAACCCATGGATTTTGATGCATCCCCAGATTTAAAAGGGTCTGCAAACTTGGGGATGCGGCAAAACCTTATGCCTTCCTATGGAAGGCTCAACAAGGAGAAATATCTTTATTTCTCCTCGTTTTTCTTCTACTTTCTATGTGTGCTGCAATATGCAGCACATATAGAAAGATGAAAATGTCTCCCAGGATTGTTTTTGTGCAGGAAGGTGCCCCTTCTTCTACTAAAACAATCCTGCCTACAACATAAACACCCTTGCACCATGGTGTAAGGGTGCCTGTATTGGTGCTAGGGGGAGAGGACAGGAATGTGAGTAGGCCATAGATACTGCACATTCCTGAGCTTTCACTTTGATGCAAGGCAGAGCAGCAAGGTGATTTACTATGCTGCCCTGCTCTAATTTCCCCAAAAATTGGGCATTAGTGTGGATGCACTGTCAATGTTTTGGCCTCAAATGTCCCAGAGACCACCATCAGGACTAAATGACGTAAAAAGAGCCAAAAGGACATGCCCCTTAGGTACCTAATTAAAACCCACATATCAAAACAATCATAAAAGAAGATGATAAGTATGCCAAAGAGACATTAATGTGGATCAATCACCTTGTTGGTGCAACCTAAACCTTAAAAGTGCCACCAAACAAACCACCACAAGTTTGAATGTGTACACATTCATTTTATAGTATTTAGGCCGAGTAATATAGCTCTAATCAAAAAGGCCCGGAACCAAAGTACACCAAAAGTGTCTTAATCAAAACACAATGTCAATCAAAAGTGCCAATACTGAACTTACCCACAATGCCAATTAACAGAAAGCCAGAATCTAATTTAAAAAAAAAGAAAAAGAAAAAATATGTATATATGTAGGATGCAAAAGAAAGAATGTTACATTCTAAATTGCTTCTACGATTATAAGCAATAAATGAAGATAATAGTGACCTCAAAGTTCTGTAATCATTCCACAATCTATAAGGTTACAAGGGAAAACCCCCTTCGAGAAAGGGGCCAGTCAACAAAGTTGAAAAACTATAAAAACATCAAACCGCAAATCTACTCACTTCAAAAACTAACACTCGGACCAGAATGCTCCCCAATTGATCCAGGAAATTCATTGAGCTCCGAGCCAGAGATACACTATAAGTGCATGCATCAGGTGGGACTGGTAACATGATATATCTAAAAAATGTCAGCGCCATCTTGAAATAGTCAAAAAGTACTACAGACACACACTTTAACCATGGGATAAATCTCTCCTGAGGCGTACTCCTGGAAAAATCCGTCGATGTTAAATTAAGTTTTCTAAAGAGAAGGAATCCACTTGTTCTACAAACATTCCACAAAAAGGACGCTATACATCACAACAATTAACTCACAAGGGTATGCATGAGTACCATCAACAAACAACAATGCAGTATATATATTTGGAGTATCCTATAGGAATAGCCATTGTAAAAACAAATATACAAATAGCTAAAGTACATCAACAAGTATTCCATAAGTACACCAACTCAAACATATATATAAATGAGGTTCTGCAAAAAACATTTGTACAGCAGGACGACTTTGGGGGGCAGAACCAGTCTTTTTCTGAACAATTGGCAAGAGTTAACTCACAGCCCATGGGTTCTAAAATCAGCACAGGCGTACAAACTGGAATTTTATGATTTTTCTCATCAGTGCTCCCTTCCTGAAGAGATGTATTTTTCCCAACAAGGGCAAGTTTTTTTCTCTTCTGAAATACAAATACTTCTAGAGAAGGGAGAGATAGGTTGGTTGTTCCCTTCACTCAAGGCTTTCTCAGCCCCATCTTCTTGTGGGAGGAGAAAGAGAGTGGTTCCTGTTTAGTTCTGAACTTGAAAAATTTTGATGCCTGGATTATTTACCTTTAGCAATCTGATCGGGAGACATTGCTGAAAAGCGTTCCCCATTGTCATTCCTAAGTCATTCAAGGCCACATTATTGAAATGGAAGGTAACTGACTGTCACAGTGAAATGGAATTGATGACAAAGTATTGGATATTCATGCACAGGGCCAAGGTGTGGTCTTGTATCCTTTTCAAACCAGAACTTAGAAACTACTATTCCCCAGGTCACTGTTTGTCCTGATGAGACCATGGTATCTTCCTTTAGTGTCGAAACGGTGTCGACAATCTAAGACAGACCCTACCCTTCATGATTTAAATGAAGAAAAGTTATTGGATGGGCAAATATTTTGTGAAATTTAAAGAGGCTGTCTTTATGAGATACACCAGATATTAAAAAAATTTAGCAATTCTTTGTTCTTCCTTCTTATGTGGTGTCCTTTTGTCACTGTCACTGTCACTATTGTGTTCTGTTCTCTACTGTTTGTCACAATAGAGATGATGCCATGATGATAGATAATAGTGATAAAATATGTCTTTATTCAGTTGGGCACTGGTTGTAATGTATATAACTAAGATGCTTATTACAGATTTCTAACTGTCCACATAAATACAATTTGGTTGATTAAGTCAGCGGCAAGATATTTTTGCCGAAACAAAAATTTGTCTTAAAGTGAGCTTCACATGAATGTGTGCTTCATTATATATGGATTATTTACTGGCATTTCACAATGGAAGTCATCCATATTCTGTGAGGTGTCCTTCGGGAAGTGAACTGGATGGTGCATCTAGATCTGAAAGACACATCCATAACTATTCCAATTTTTTCTCCTCATTAGCACTTCCTGCAGTTCATGTGCCTGGGACAATGTTAGGAATTCAAAGTTCTCCTCTTTGGCCTGTTCTTGCATCTTGGTGCTTCACAAAAATAATGAAACCATTTGGGAACGCCCTACAAACAAAGACAGTGTGCTTTATCATTTACCTAGAAGACCTGATTCTTATGGCAGAGGATCCTCTGACTATGTTAACATAGCTGGAATAGACAATCCGGCTCCGGCGGGAGCTGGGGTTCATTATCAATGCTCAGAAGTTTCTTTTTATTCCGGCTCAATGCATGGAGTTTCTGGGATTTCAAATAAATCAGGCACAATTGGTTCTGCCCCCTCAGAAAGTTCAGACTATTAAAAAGGAACAGTGCAGCCAGACAGTATCATTGAGATTAGTAGTACAGATTGTAGTGCTTCTAACCTCTTCAATTCAGGCCATCTTTCCGGGTCCTCTTCGCTACAGAGCTCTTCAATGGCTCAAGATCCAACACCTTCAGAAAGGCCTCAATACTTGGATCAGATCAACTTGTCGGAAGAGTCCAGGACAGAGATGGCTTGGTGGTTAGACCACATGGAGGCCTGGAATGGCAAGGCGATCTTTGGCTCTTCTCTGGAGATAAATATTGAAAAGTTGATGGGGATAGGGTGCAGTATGCGGCCTAGTCTCCAAATAAGGTCATTGGTCGGAATCGGAGCTCAACCTCCACATAAACTCTTGTGAGCTCCCAGGGGGTTTGTTTGCAATAAGGGATCTTTGCCCAGTGAAGAAGGACTGGGATTTCAACGATTGGAGACTTAACATGAAGATCTTCAACCCTGTCTGTTGCCTTTGGCATCTCTTGAGGATAGATATGTTTGCCTCTCGCCTCAACTGTCAGATCCCATCATTTTTCTGCCAGCTCATTTACCTGGAGGCCCAAGTAACGGATACATTTTCTACAGGATTGGTCCCCATTCCTGAGTTTCGCATTCTTCGATGATAATTCCAAGGGATCTTTCACAGGTGAGGCATCAGAAAGAGGCGATAGTTCTGGTGACTCCATTTAGGAAGGCACAGCCTTAGTTCTCAGTCCTTCTCGACTTAGCTTCTGCTTGCCCATTACTGCTCCTGTGTCAATGGAACCTGTTGTTGGACAAAGTGGAGTAGATTCATCCACTGATTCTTTTGAGACATCTCTCATTGTTGGCATTGAGGGTTTCTGGGAGAGATGGAGTTTGCCAGGCATTTCAAAGAATACTGGGGCCTACAACAGACAAGTTTGATCTTCTAGTACTCATAAATGCTATGCCTCCACATAGTGGCGCTGGTGTGGTTGGTGCTGTGAACGGAGTGCAGACCCCACTGGTGCTGATTGTTGTCTAGTTATCAATTTTATATCTTCTTAGGTGTCTGCTGGTATGGCTTAGAGGCCAATTAATAATTTTAGATATGCTATTTCTCCCAGACATCCTGCTGTGGACAGTAAACCTGTTGGTGAACATCAGTAGGTTTGCAAACTTATGAGCGGTAGTAGAATATCCAATCCTTCACAGGCCATGGATTCAGTCTTGTGGAATGTAAATATCGTCCTTAAGTTCTTAAAGAATTGGCCGGACAATAAATACTTGTCCCGTAACCAGTTATCCTCTGAACTCACGATGTTGTTATGCTTGATATGTTGCAAAAGAGTTTCAGATGTGCAAGCTCTTGATCTCTGGTAGAGTTGTCTCTCCTGATGGAGTTTCTTTTGCTTTTACGAGGTGAATGAAGTCTGAGTCCAGGATGGTGTCTTACCGAGCGTTTCCGGGAAATAGTGAGCTTTATGTACTACAGTACTTGAAACCTTATGAGGTAAGTACCAATGATTTTCATTCTGACCAGGGTGACCGATTGTTAGTTGCTGTACAGAAGCCCTATAAGCCGGTGGCGGCTGCCACTTTAGCCAAGTGGATGCGTTGGCTCCTATATGAGACAGGGATTGCTCCTTCACTTTTCGGCGCCCATTCAGCCATAGGGCCCATGGCCTTGAAGTTCTTTGCATGAGGTTCCCATTTGGATGATATTCCTATGGCGGTGGACTGGTCTTCTGAATCATCGTTCAAGTCTTTTTATTACAAATCTATTGTGGATGTTGCTTCAGTGATGGTGGCACAGCTTTAATCAAGCATAAACAGAACCTCCAGACCAGACATAGAATAAAATATTTTCTAACTTACGGGACAATAATTTTCAATTCTTTTAAGGACACGGACGTGAGGATTAGCCCACCTGGGATTATGTATGAGAATATATATACATATATATGAAAATATACATTTATACATATATATGTGCATGTTGAATTCCATGATTAGTGCTGATCATAAGTACCAATTCTGTTCTGAGATATGGAGTCTTATTCCTAGTGAACTGTGATTATGTCTTCAGGCTTTTTCTTTTCTCCTAGGGAATGACCACAGGCAATTATAAACCAGGCTGAGTTTGAGCAAAGGCTGGATGTTCTTGTTCATCCGCTGATGGCCTTTTTTCAGCTGATTTCTCCAGAAGAGGTTCTGCAATGCCCTAGAACAATGGTGTTTGAGTTGGACTCCAGCTGAGTCCTGTGTTATTCAAGTTGGTTGGAAGTTCTTCTTGCTGAAGGATTTCAGAGTTAGAAGGGGTTGATTCCCAGTGTTGATGGGCAAAGAAAGAGGACATGAGATGGCATTTTACTCTTATGCAGGGTGTGAGGCACTCCTCACAGAGCCTCACAATACTGATGGTTTACAGTCCAATGCCCTTGAGGTCAAGAGCTATCAATGCTGCCACCACTGCCCAACAAAGAAGGACAATAAGCATGGTTGTTAGGACATATCCTTTCTTACAGCTTGCCATTAAAAATGTCCACTGCACAAGCCTGATTGGAAAGGTATACCATTCCTCAGAACTAGATACAACTGTTGTGAATTCCACACACTTCTGGAAACATTCGTAGTACCAGGGAAAGCAATTGTAAGACCTGCCACATGGCTTCCATTTGCATGGTGCATCATCCAGTTGGATGGAGGGGGGATAGAAAAAACAAAAAACACTAGCTGTGTTCCTTTGAGTCATGGCCGCTGACGTTTGCCAACTCATTCAAATTCTCTCTCAGTTCCTCTCCTCAGTATGACCATTAGCACTAGCACACCATCATATTAGAAGGATTATATGGTAAAGGAGAGAAGAGTGCTTTAGTTGGTTGGAAGATGCCAACTTCTGGACAACTTGAAGTGTCCCTGAGTTCAAGCAGAGCCATAGGAAATGTGAACATACCCAATAGTTGAACAGGTTTAATAAGGTTCTTTTGGATACTACACTCATGTTACAAAAAACATGTCTCGACCACACTTTTTGACAAACCCGGAGAAGGGATGGATTACTCTTAGGTGAGCTCAAAGGCCAGTTGGTGATTTCAGTCATCGTGAGGAGGCAGGTGACACTAGAAGCCTGAGGCTCTGTGTGATTGTGTCTGAATTTTTATAAGAAAAGAGACTTGACATTTGCTTTAACAATGACAACTTCTCTGCTTTACAACACATTCTCTCAATCTTCCTTGGCCCTGTGTGAGTGAACTTGTGAGTCAAGGGGCATCCCATGGGTTTTACCTAGGCAGTCAAATGCTAACACCCATGTTTTGTTGATGAAAAGACCTATGTACTGAAAAAGGTATACAGGGCTTTGTGACAAAATATAGCACCTCCTCAAGGCTGGTGCTAACAAGGAGAAATGTTTTAATTTCTCTTAACTTTAGATGTATTGCATGAGTGCTGCACTGTACAGCACAAGTACAATATGGAACTAATTTTAAAGTTTGTCTAAGCAAAACTTTAAAGTTCAAAATCTTTGCTAAACATCACACACATTTGTAACATTGGGGAAATGTGTATGCATCATGCTAGATAGCCTGAGAGAATGAAAATGCTGAGGAAGAGAGCAGCAGCGCCATATATTAAATGCAGCACATAGCTTCAAAGACATTGGCCCTCATTGTGACCCTGGCGAACTTCTGACAGCCAGGGCCACGGTGGTGGTTTCACTGCCGAATGGCTTGCGGTGAAAACCGTCACATTATGAGTGTCGCTGGTTGGCCTCTGCCAACCTGCCACATCCCCACTTATACCGCCAGGGCGGTTGGACCCGCCGGGCAAGAGGTTTGCATCTCCGATCCGGCAGTCTAATGAAGACCGCTAGTGGTATTAGGAGCCAGCTTTCCACCAGGGATTCCGCGGAGGTAGCACTGCCACGAAAACCCTGGCAGAAAGGCAACTGGTGACAAGAAATGTCTTTCCTGTCACCGGCAGACGCTTCCCCCACCCCCCTGCAAGCCCTATACCCCCCCACTCTCCCTCCATACCAGAACCCCCACCCATATCAGAACAGCGCCCTCTCCCCACCCCCCTTCTAGTACAGTGCCCCACCCCCACATGTACGCACAGACACCCACATGCACCCTGCATACACTCATTCACGCACCCCACATACACTCTAACACCAACACTGACATTCACACATAAACTCACAAGCATCTATACACGCATTCACTCACAAGCATTCATACAGTCACTCATTTCAACATTCATAAATGCACTCACCTCAACATTCATACAAACATGCAACCATGTATACACACATATATTCACACACTCATACACACACCCATACACACTCGTACACACACAAAGACAATACACACTCACACACAACACCAACACCCTCCCACCCCCTCCCCTGTCGGACGATCGACTTACCTTGCCCGGCGAGGAGGTCGTCAGACAGGGAACAGGCGCTTCCACCGCCCCACCATCAGGACACTACCAGGCCATATTACAGGTCTTAATACGGCTGGTCCGGTTGGAGAACCGCCCTTTCGCATCTGACCGCCAGCAGGACTACTGGAGGATTTCCACCCAAAATGTGGAGGAAATCCTTCAGTACTCGTGATATAGTGGGTTGAAGACCGCCAGCACTGGTGGTATTCTGGCACCCGCGGCTTTGGCCGTCTTTGCAAAAGACCTCCAAAGTCATAATGAGGGCCATAGTGTTTCCATGCTGTCTATTACTAGTGCAATGCAGTATAGAAAATGTGGTTGTTGCATTGCTCCATAACTTAATAAATGTCCACATTTGCCTCACCCAATCTCCTGCCTTTATCTCCTTCTCATTCATGAACCACTCCTTTGCCTTCCCTTGCTCTTCGATACTTAATTACCAGGACAGATGGACTAATAGTTTTTTTAAAGTGACAACGACTACCATAGTTCTTCATTATTGCATCTGATTTGCCAAAAGGGAAGATTTTACACTGATCACAACTGTGTGTGCCACATCATACACCATAGCTTGTGTTTATTTATGCCATCATGTTGTCATTATGTATTGTTACAAATTGAACACTTTCTGCCTTTAATTAAGATATAAGACACAAGATATAAGCCAGACAAATAAGTATTTGACTGTCAGATATTCTATTATTTCATTCTCACAATAAAACCATCCAAATACAAATTAATGTTTTTGTTTGACCATTTAAGTCTAGGGAATCAGACCCCTGGTGGATTTCTTCAAACTAGATAGCAATGATCTTTCTGTTTGACCATTTAAGTCTAAGGAATCAGAACCCTGGTGGTTTTCTTCAAACTAGATAACAATTATTTTTCTGTTTGACCATTTAAGTCTAAGGAATTAGACCCCGGGTGGTTTTCCTCAAGTTAGATAACAATTTTTTTCCAGTCTGACCATTTGAGTCTAGGGATCAGACCCCTATTGCTTTTTTCAAGCAGTGTGAGGAATCGTCTCCTGGTGTGACAAAGGTGTAAAAGTATGAATGAAGGTGACGGTGGCGCAGCCAGTGTGTCATGCGCCCTGGTGAAAGGAAGTAAATGGCCCCAGTTACTGTTTGAACTAAGACATACAGCAATAATCAGGGTTGAGTGGTCCCTCAGGCTCTGGGCACAGGTGCAACTGCAACTGCTGCACCAGTGGAGGCTACACCCCTGGAAGGTAATGCTGAGACATTGGTAACTTCTGTTTTCATTGACCACAATCAATATTGACATTTCAACTTGTGATAAGTGTATATATATATATGCCTAGATTAATATATATATATATGTGTGTGTATATATATATATACACACACACACACACATATATTTATATATGTATATATATATATATATATTTATATTCACTTAAAAAAACAAAGGTTACATTATAGTTAGGAAATAGAATTTAAAAGCCTATAGACTTAAAAAATTAAAAAAACAAAGGTTACAGGGTCGTTGTAGTTAGGCTCACATTTTAGCTGTAGCAAACCATAGAAATTCACCAGTTACATTTAGAGTTATCTCATGTAGCTAGAATGTGTGCCCTAAGGTAACTATAACTCGAGCCCCCCATGAGCTGTTTGTTTTGTCAAAAAATTTACCAGCAACAATTACATTGATATTATCAATGATGTTATCAAAGATGACATGAGTGCTGTAATTTATGCTGTAACTATCGGTGCATCGGGGTGTGAGAGTGGCTGTGAGAGTGTCTGTCTGGGTATGAGAGTGGGTGCATGAGTGTCCCAGGGGGTCTCTGAGTGGGTGCGCCAGTGTCTGTGTGGGTCTGTGAGTAGGTGCGTGAGAGTTACAGTGGGTCTGTGAGTGGGTGTGTGAGAGTCTGAGTGGGTCTGTGAGTGGGTGCATATGTGTCTGAGTGGGTCTGGGAGTGGATGCCTGAGGGTCTGAGTGTGGCTGTGTGAGTGACTGCACGAGGGTCTGAGTGGGTCTCTGAGTGGGTGTGTGAGGGTCTGAGTGGGTGTGTGAGTAGGAGAAAGAGATTGAAAGAGAGAGAGATAAATAGAGTAAAAGGGAGAGAGAGAGCTTTTAGGCTTTGATGGGTGATAGGTGAGATCATCTTTCGGTATTGTCCTTAAACTTTTGAAGTTTAAAAGAAATTAAAGGAGGGAAATGATCACGAATATACCTTTAGTAGAACCCTCAATTGTCAGTGCGAGCGTCTGTGACCTTAACCAGTAGGCCACAGGTGACTGTTCTGCTCTGCATCAAAACATAACTTTAACATTCGAACCACATATGTTGCTAGTCTATCTCTTTGAAGTCATTGCATGGAGGGTTCATGCAATGACAATCTCTCTCTCTCTTCCATCCCATTATGGGATGGAAGAGAGAGCGAGAGTGACAGGACTGGGGGGGGTCAAGACCTCCCTGGTCACAGCCAGCCCCCCACATCCTGTGAGACCAGGCATTGCTCCCACAAGCAGGGAGCTGCTTTTAATAGCAGCCGCCTGCTTGTGAGAGCAATGTTTTCATCTGTCTTCCCTGCACGCGTATTTGCATGCAGACAAGAAAGATGAAAACTCTGCTTTCTGACAGTGGGAGGTCTTTGACAGCTCCTACTGCCGGAAAGTGGACTTTGTAAAAGCTACCACCAAGCAAAAGCAAACCGCTATGTCCCGGGGGTGGCAACCCTGGACATAGCAGGAGCCAGCCCTGGGCGTTGGCAGTCCCCAGGGCCATCAGTGGCTTCACGAGCCGGGCCACTCAGCCCCCCTCCAACATGCATAGCCCCAGGGAGGTGGTGCTCCCCAGGGCTTTGGGAAGGTCCAAATCAGACCCCCTTCACTCTTTTAGTACAGCCCCAGGGAAATGGAGGTCCTCGGGGCTGTGTGTGGGCCCCCACATTAAATTACTCTTATGTCCTGGAAAGGTGACAATCCCCAGGCCTGCAGGGTGGCGTGCCTTCCATGCACACAGTGTACTAAAGGTAGTGGTCCCCAAAACTGAGGGGGGTGCACAGTCACCCCATATTGTTTTTCTTCATTGCCCCAAGGAGATGGTGGTTCCAGGGTCGGTGGTGGGCCCACATGCCCCCCAGATGATATTAACTGTAAGCCCGGGGAGGTGGCAGTCCCTGAGACTGTGGGGTGCTGCACAGCCCGCCACACACAGTTTAATGAATGCCCCAGGGAAGTGGTGGTCCCTGGGGCTGCATGGGGACCATGCCGCCTCCTGCATGATATTAGTTGTAAGCCCCGGGGAGGTGGTGGTCCGTGGGGCTGCGGGGGAGTCCGGACCAGCCCCCCCAGCATTATAAATATCTATGTCCCGGGGATTTGGCCCACCCAGTGGCTTAGGGATTCAGAAGTGCAGGAGCACGCATTTCATTTTTTTTTTTTTTAAAGTGCTTTTTAGCCCTGGGGTTCCTTCTGGGACCCCAGCACCAGAGCTGAGGGATCAAGGTGTCCCTACACTGGCCCTTTTTATGTTTTTTTAATGTTTTTTTCTGGGATTCAGCTGAAGCCATGTCCCAACATTGCTTCCAACACTTCCTTGGTGAAGTGTTAGCAGCCAATCAGACCTCAGCACAAGATCAGGAGTGGTAGCAAATCCTTTGCGTCCCTATATATACAAATTTTGATTTTCTTAAATTGATCTAAAACTACTGAACGGATTTACACCAAATAACAAAAATTTGGTGTAATTCTGTCCAGTGGCTTCAGTGTTATCGCTGTTCAAAATCCCTGTGGAAAAATGATTGGGGAAAACATGTTTTGGGACCCCCTCTATTTCTCGACCCCGCTTGACGGATCACCCCAAAACATTCCAAACAGCAGCCAATGTGACGCCATTTTTGGGAGAACATTTTGTGAAGATTCATCAACCACCACCAAAAAGTAAAAAAAAACACTTTTTCTATGGAAACTAGATCCTAACTATACCTAGTGGTGACTGCCTCTAGGTAATATATATGGATATAGCTATAGATATGTGTATGTATATATATGTACACATATATGTATATATATATATATATACACACACAGGCACACACATATTCACTGAAAAACCCAAAGGTTAAAGAAACGTTATAGTTAGGGGAAATGTTCAGTAACAATTTAACGTTTGAACTACAAAAACACAGGAATTCACTAGTTATACTTATACGGCCTGATTTAGATGTTTGCAGATGGGTTACTCCATCACAACGATGATGGATCTCCCATCTGCCAAAATGGTTGCAGGTCCTTTGGCCAACTACCCCCTGCCGGCAGCCATACCCACGCTGCACACGGTCTTCAGTTATGCGCACTGTTGGGTTGGCCAAAGGGACTGGCTCACAGCCAGACCCTGTGGCCAACCCATCTGCAGATTGCCAACCCCATGCTGCGCACACCTTTGGAATGTGTGGCATAGGGTTGGTCTTCGGGCCCCAGTGACCCCATGCCCTGGGGCCAAAACATATATTGAGGGCAGGGGTTGCTAGATGGAAGTAAACATATGTTTCCCTGTCCATGCTAGTGCGAACAGGGAAGCCACTGTGTATATGGGGTGGGCTTCCTGGGACACAGTCACTGAGCCAGCCCTGGGGATGAGGTCCCGTGGGCCTTTTCAAGGCTCAGGGAGGGAGGGGGACACATGGCCCCTCCTTTTTATTTATTGTGACGGTTCCAGGGCATTGGGCCCAGAGTCTAATTAGTCTCCAGACGGAGGGCTGAGCGCCCCCCTCTCATTTAATTATGTAGCACCAGAGAATGAGGTCCCTGGGGCCCCCCAAAGGCTCAGGAAGGGTGCCTTTGCCTCCTCCCGAAAATAAACTCTTACCTTTGCCCCCCGGTTCTGACCCACCCTGGACCACGTCTTTTTTTTTTTATATTGCTGCTAATTTCTGGATTGGCTGCAGATTTGGAAAAAAAATGTTGGGACTTGACCTAGGAGATCTCAGAGTATCCCAACTCCCTATCTCTTTTTTGCATTTTTTTGGACTCTGGACTGAGAACCAATTCCTAAGACGGCTGCCACCAATTCCTGGTTGATGTGGTGGCAGCCAACCAGATGTTAGCTTGTGATCTGTTGGGTCAGCACATCCTCTGTGGCATGATATATACAATATTTTGAGCATTTATTGTAAAGTGTAAATTTACACAGATGCAGATGAGTCACCAGACCATGGCTCGCTTGGCAGGCGTTACTGCCATTACACGTCTAGAGCACTCCTCCCAGGGAAAAAGAATGAGCTACATCACCGAAGTCAGTTCAATTCAGTTTTACTTGATGTGGAAAAACAAGGAAACAATGTGATTTTGACCAGTCACAGTCTTGATCACATGACTCATAGTTCGAGCACACCAATATTTTAAGAATTACTATCGCAATGAAAAACAGACTTCCATTCAAATATATCATATCCAAAGGAAATGTGCACAGTGAAAATGCAAAATTAATCAATTTCTAATTTGTAATATAGAAAACAATAGTAAAGAAAATACTGGTTAATAAAAAGGGGAAACAGGAGTCATGACTACAAATCAATATAGCATTGATATGGCATCATATATATGTTTGTGTGTTTATATAAATATATATTTATATATAGTATTAAATATTAGTGAGAGGTATTTAATTTACTTAATATTAATAGTATATGTAAAAATATGTAAGATGTACTACTTTAACCGATATATATATGTGTGTTAAGAAAAATAAATTGAATATTTTTTAACAAACTTAGTGTAAATCATAATTTGTAAAATATTTATGTACCTACCATTATAAGGATAGAGAAACAATATTTATGTAAACGATATTTTTGACACAATATTTGTGTGACATGATATTGTTGATTCTGATATTGTGATCCAAGCAGTCTAAGGAGTCATCTCCACAATTGACAAAGGGACAAAAATACAAGTGAAGGTCCAGCAAAGTACTGCGCCACCTTGGCCCTGACCATTGAGCCCTGGCATAGCACACTGATATTTCTTAGGGAAAGACAGTTAAGAGGTTTGGCGACTTCCATAAAGATTGTATTACAGAATATCGATGGGCCACAATATTGTGACCGGAATATCGATGGAGAAAATATTGAAGAGGTAAGCACACAGAGGGAGGTATGGATGTACTATTCCTAGCTCCTCACCTATTTACCTTGAAGATATACACTAATGTATGCATATATGCAGAGTTAAATATAGGAAATCTATACAAACTTATTTTTGGATGTTTTATCCCTTGATGTTCTGGTCATGATATTGTGAGCATTTGATATTCATGACCCGCATTGCCCCCCCTACAGAGAAAGGAAATTTACTTTGTGAAAGAAACCTGCACCATACCCTGCACATTCAAGAGGTTGTGCGCTGTTTGTTCAAGATGACCTTCATAGTCCAGTTAAATCACAAACCTCTAAAAAGGTGGATGCCTTGAAAGTGACCACCAAACATTTCTATGGTGGCCCTTTTCCTTGCAAAGTTTGTACTTTACCACAGAACATTTGTGAGAGCTGGCACATCAAGCTGATAATGGAAGGTAACCACATCATATGACACAATGTCCTAGAAATAAGGATCAGCTTTGCACTGAGCGTTCTTAATGCTGTAACCCTGTGCTCTCCTGCTCTCTGACAGAATCAGTTTCCTTGAGGTTGAGAGACAATTCATGAGATCTCCATGGCAGATTCTCCGCATGATTGTTGACTTTGTTTCTCACCTGAATACATGACTCTACCTGGAAATAAGATTTACCAAAAATGATCCTCCTTCCAATATCTGCGTTTATCATGCCCATGTCCAGGGCATGACTTAAATGTTTTTGGGGGGTAGATCATCACCTGATGCAGGTTACAGGCTGTTTTAGCTGCACCCCCGGTCTTGGCACATCTGTGCAGCCTGACATGAAAGGGACCTCTTCTCCCTAGTGTGGCAAATGGTTATGGAGACTTCAAGGCATGAGAAGTTAAAGTACTCTTGCTGGGGGCCGTGGTGTATTCAGTTTTAAGTTGTGAGTTACAACTGTGAATGTCATTGGTATCTGTTTTCCCTTTGTCCCTGCAAGGCCCCTGTGCTACTCCATCCACACCTGCTCTCCCCTCATGCCTGTGTAGCTTAGGTTGTTGTGTATTGGGTTAACATCTATAAACCAATTGATGGAATTGAAGCAGAACAAAGCAGATCTACCATGGGCCTAGAGGAAAATGCACCAAAACCAAGGCATTACCATTTGCATGAGCCTGGACCACATAACCTCTTTTCCAAACTTTTCAGCACAGAGTGTAACCCATCAACAGCTCCTTAATGACCAAGTACTGTCTGAAAAAGATACACTATTCCTGGTAGCAATATGGGACGCATGCGATTGGAATAAAGGTACAGACGCTGGTAGAGTTATGGTATTTTGGTTGCCATGAGACTCAGATATGTACCTAGAAGAATGAATTTGGATTTGTTTGGTTCCTTTCAAATTTTGAAGTGCAGCACAAACACTAGTTTTTTTGGCTTGTCACCAACAGACTCTAATTCTTTATATATTGTGTCCCTTTAAACCAGAGGAACAGTTCATATTTCTGAGTTCTGTGAATCTATCTGCATCCACAAAAAAGAAAAACATGGATATGTTATTGTATTTTGGGTTGCCATCCTTAGGAAGGCAGCATACTGGTGCTTCAAACCGAGGATGAGGCGGAAGACTGCCCTGTTTAATGAGAAACTGTCATAACTTATCTCAAAGAACTGCAAAGCCTCAGCAGTGCCAGTGCTGCCCTATAGATCTGCTGATTGAAGATAACCAGCCTGCCCAAGAACCAAGTGATGCTGCCACTGCCCATCCTGGTCATGATGCACTCCCTTCACAAGTGAGATGCTTGTGTATGAATGTCAGTGTTTTCTCTCTTACTGAGATCCAGTGCTGCCTGCATTCACCCCCTATACAGTAAGAGAGAAGAGCTGAAGAACTGGTGGCTGCTAGTGTGGGAGGGATGCCAAGGCACTCTTACTTCACCATCAGTGCCTCAGTTCGCACCATGAAATGTGCAACACATCAGTTCTCCACTCCCCTCCTGTAACACTGAAATACACCACCTGCCTTCAGTCACAGTGTGACTGATGTGTCCTCCCACAGCAGCAGCCAGTGCTGTAGTGTCTCCCTGAGGCAACATGTCCACCCTGGATTCACCCGATACCCCTGGACCTGCCATCCCAACTGGTCTTACCTGCATGAGGGTCTCATAGCGAAGTTCAAATTTCAGGGTCCACAGGTTGCCGATGATGGGGAGCGGGGTTGGGCCAGGAGGATACCGTCTTCTCAACAACTGAAGCTTGAGATATTGCGTTGCGATAAGAGTAACCACCAGGGCCAGTAACACAGCACCCAGGGGCGGCATGGCGGACACCTGCTTTTACCTGGGGTACAACACAGGCTGAACCTTCACTTATATTCCACCTCGCTCTCTGTTTCTCTTTGTAGCATTAATTTCTTCCTCGCCCTTTTACGTCCTCTCACCGTCTCTCCTGTCTCAGAACCTCCTGCTCATCTGTCACTTGATGACTCCTGACAGTGCGTCCTAGTTCTGATCGTCTCAACTCATCCCTCCCTCTCCTGGAAACCACTCCCAGGGCCTCGCTGTCTTAATTTCAGTCCATCCCCCTCTACCGGGCACTCAAGGAGAGTTGGCTTTAAGTAAACCAGTCAGAGAAGTCATGTGTATTGAACAGTACATATTAGTTTCTCTCCGACCTATGTGTCTCCTGTGAACTTTTCCAAGAGACGCTCAGTTCTGGCACACGTGTTTACCTAGAATTACCGCGCCGTCGCCCAGATGTTATTAAGGTGTGTCATTGACAGCTCTTCATTCTGGGAGGTGATAACTATTCTTCTGGCTGATAAACTATTTGCTGCCCTGCAGCTCGGGTAATCCTCCTTCTGTGAAAACTCTTGGGGCAGGGAAAATCAATCAACAGTCGCCTCGACCTCTGACTCTCGAGTGCTCTCTGAGATGACGAACGAAACCGCTCACGTGCACATGATGGTGGACAATAACATAAAACAAATTGTATTCTCCTTCTGAGCATGACGTCTCGAGATTCCCTATTCCATGCTAGGATTTCGTCCCAGTTCTGGTTCTAGGATGCTGGAGGCCCCGGGCAGAATAGGAACATGCCTCCCTGAAAGATGTAACCACTGGCAGTGACCTCAATTCACCATTAATGTTTGGTACTGTTGAAGCATCTGAAATATAAATAAGTATAAATATTTAAATCTGTGTTAATTTGGACATACATTCCATTAATCAAACTGGGCTAAGAAGCTAGAACTAGGTTTCGTCAAAAGGACATGATTACTCAGATGTTCTCTAATTGTTTCCAGATTAGTGTATGATTAAAATTCCACAACAGATTGCCCAAACGGCAATTGAATTAACTGTTACTCCTACCTTCCTCTACAAAATACTATGCTTAGTCTAAGGGCCTGATTTACAGTTTGGCGGATGGGGTTACTCCAGTGGTTCCAAAACTTCTTCCACCTGCGGCTCCCTTGACCTATTGGCCATTGTCTGCGGCTCCCCATGATGTTATTTTTGTTTTTTGGAGGTTCGGGGGATGTGAGCCCAGCCTCAAGAGTACTTCCATTTTTCTCCTTGAAAATAATTGGGATGAGGCCAATGAAGCTAATATTATCATAAATGTAACAAAATAAAAATATAACAGTTATTTAATAAAGAAACCTTAAAAGGATCAGCAGTGAGCTATAACCGGAGGGGTTACACTACAGGGTCACCAGACACCAACCAGAAGATCTGACTCCAGACCAGTCTGTTCTTGGTCTAAACTTCCTTACTTGCGTCTTGAGAAGAACAGAAGTATTAGAGATAGAAAACTTTTCTCTGCACCATGATGGAGTGGGACAAGTCACAGGATATATAGATGGCATAGGATACGCTTAAGCCACACACGACATGAAATTCATAAGTTCGCCCCACATCAGTGAACTGGGCAAAAGGGAGCAGGCTTCCCTTGAAGGAGAGTGATGCAGCAACTTCTCTGTTGGGCTTTATCGTTGGTCAGTGTTTAAAATGTCCACATTGCTGGTGTGTGCCTCAAGTCTCTTTTTCAGTATAAGTCGTTCCCAAAATGTGTTCGCTGCACCCCTGGCTAGTTTTGATGATGCATCAGGGTGCCGCAGCACACAGATTGGGAACTGCGTCAAAACGTGACGGATATGATATCCTGTCAACGGTATTACGATTATGTCCTGTGGATGTCATAATTCGGTGGACGGGATATATGTCACGTTTGTGACGGAGTAACCCTTCTGCCAAACTCTAAATTAGGCCCTATGTTTTATACTTTCTATTTGTGCAATACAGTGGGGGACACATGCAAAGCCGTAAAAGCGTGGAAAAAAAAAAACATTTCTCCTTAATATTCCCAATGTCAAAAGGGTGTGATTTTTTTTATGCAAAACCCTGTCAACTAGCTAGAGTTTTGCATAAAAACCATGGGTGGTTGCAAGAGAATCCCCATGTACCACTCATGGAACACCACGTTCACACAAACTAACACAAGAAGCTTTTCATTACTTTCAGGTGACTTTCCAATGCAAAACTAGTTTTGCGCTGAAAAGTCCATTCCAAAAAAAGATGTTGCACTGATTTTTGTCACTTCTGTGATGCAAACTCAGTGTAAAATGTAACTATTCTCCCAGAGTCTTCCCTTCCCTCACTGATTCTGCCCATCACATGCAATGCTTCTCTTCCCCTGTCTGTTTCCTCAAGCCTCTTGCTCTTTCTTGCTGTTCTACCCGCATTACAATCATCCGTCGCCTCTCTTCTGTACTTTTCCTGACACCGCTCCCCCATCTCTTATCTTAGTTCTTTCCTTTGTCTTACCCCCTTTATATACACTCATATTTACTCTTTCACTTCATCCTGGAGGAGCAGGATTGCCACCTGTCCGGTTTTCTACCCGCATCACTGGTATTTTAATGTCTCAGCGGGAACACAAAGAAACAAACTCACCTACAGCCAGTATGTGAACCCTTACCTGTACATACTTCAAATTCAAACAGCAGTTATAAATAAAAAGTACTTTTAAATGTGTTCTAGCCTGCATGAATGATTCCTTGTCTAAAATTAAGGTAAACAGAGGTACAAAAGTCATGTTAAAAGTGAATACCTATGATAAATTTAAAGTCCCATTTAGTATAATGTCCGGGCCTTTGCAGACTCTTGAAAAAACACAACAAATGGTAGGTATGGTTTCCTCTTGGAAATATGGCAACTCTACAAGGCATATATAGTTAAAGTATGGCCTGGGGAGGCCTTAGGCCCTCCTGACATTAGCGTGTGCCCCCCCCCCCGGCAGACAGCAGTAGTCAGCTGCTGTTTACTTGAAATGCTAACAATACCAAGATGTTAAATATACAGGTAGATATTTATTTAAAGCTTAATTGGTGTAAAGAAAGTAGCTGTTAAGCCCTGCAACACTTAACTTTAGGAGCAACTTCGGCCCTGATTTATACTTTTTGACACAAAACTGCGATAACACAGTTTTGCGTCCAAAAGTATAGCGCCGGCTTGTGCCATTCCAGTACGCCAGCCAGGCTCCATATTAATGGAATGGTATAATCCGGCGCAAAGGGTGGGCTAGCATAAAAAAAATATTGACGTTAGCCGGGTGGGGGTGGAGGTATGGGAGAAGGGGGTTTTGCACCAAAAAATTAGGTTAGGCTGGTTGGAGTCAATAAAAATGACTCTAACTTGCCGAGCGTCATTTCTTGATGCAAAACCTACCACACCACATGACTCCTGTCTTATAAAAGACAGTAGTTATGCTCACCACCCCAATGGCCATTCCGAAAGCCAAAGGAATCATGGGCAGATCCAGGGAAGTGGGCACAGACGTTGGAAATCTACAGATCAGCTGAGTCGTAAAACTTGGAAGTTGATAGAAAGTCATCGAAAAAGCCGTCAACAGACAACTCATCAAACACATCAAAGACAACAACATCCTGGACCCTTCACAGTCAGGCTTCCGGAGCAACAACAGCACCGAGACCGCCCTCCTCGCCGCCACAGATGACATTCGCATCCTCCTGACAGGGGTGAGATCGTGGCTCTCATCCTCCTCGACCTGTCCTCCGCCTTCGACACCATCTCCTACCACACTCTATTGACTCGCCTTCATGACGCCGGCATTCGCGGCAAGGCACTAGAATGGATCAGCTCCTTCCTCACCGACAGAACCCAAAAGGTACGACTCCCCCCCTTCTGCTCAGAAGCCACCAAGATCAACTGCAGTGTCCCACAACGCTCCTCTCTGAGCCCCACTCTCTTCAACCTCTATATGGCCGACTAGCAGCCATCGCCAGACACCACACACTCCACATCGTCTCATACGCTGCGACACACAGCTAATCATCTCCATCACCAACGACCTGCACACAGCCAAAGCCAACCTCCACAACGGTATGAAAGCAGTCGCTGCCTGGATGAAGGATAGCTTCCTCAAGCTAAATCCAGACAAAACAGAAGTCCTCATCATCTGCAACAACCCCTCAGCCAGGGACGAATCGTGGTGGCCCACTGCCCTCAGAAGCACTCCGGCCCCTACCAACCAAGCCCGCAACCTCGGCTTCATCCTGGACTCAACACTCTCAATCAACCGTCAAGTCAGCCCAGTCTCCTCCGCCTGCTTCCACACCATGCACATGCTCTGGAAAATCTTCAAATGGATCCCAACCGACTCCAGAAGAACAGTCACCCAGGCCCTCGTCAGCAGCCCCCTAGACTACGGCAACGCCCTCTACACCGGAACCACAGCCAAGCCACAGAAAAGACAGCAACGCATCCAGAATGCCTCCGCCTGTCTCAACAAGAGCGCCCCCAGACACAGCCACACCTACGTCCTGCTGAGAGACCTGCACTGGCTCCCAATAGCCAAGAGAATATCATTCATGCTTCTCACACACACCCACAAAGCGCTTCACAATCGGATCAGAATACCTCAACCACAGACTCGACTTCTACACACCCACCAGACAGCTCCTCTCCGCCGACCTCACCCTCGCCGCCATCCCTTCGCATGTGGAAGACCTCAGCCAGAGGAAGATCCTTGTCACGCCACGCCACCAAGACCTGGAACTCCCTCCCCATCCACCTCAGAAGATCTCCCACCCTATCGCAATTCAGAAAGGACCTCAAAACCTGGCTCTTCGATTGATCCCCAACTGATCGTCGACAACCGTTCATTGCTGCCCCCCTCCCCCAGAGCCTTGAGACCCTAGCAGGTGAATAGTCACGCTTTTCAAAACTGCTGATTGATTGATTGATAGAATGGAAGTTTTTCCTGTTGTGGTAAACTTGTTCTATATTATGTGCTGGTACTAAGGCCATATGGGTGCCGTCAATTGCTTCCACAACATGTGATTTACTTGCTACTCCATAGAATCCAGCCTTCACATTAGCTAAATCCTCACACGTGGGGAACCAGATGCAGCTGTCCTGGTGTTGCATCAGTGCTGAAAGCACATTTCTTAGCACACAACAGAACATTGTTTGTGACATACCAGCACAGATTGCCACAGTGTATTGAAATGAACATGTTGTCAGTAAATGCAATACTGCCATCACTTTCACTGTTGGTGTCAAACATTTGGGATTCACGTTTTGTGGCAGGTGATCAGGCTCCAACTGATGGAATAGGTCCAGTATGGTTTGTCCATTCAATTGAAACTTGCAGATGATGTTCCTTTCTCCCATTATGTGAAGGTCTGGGAATGGGAGGTACCCAGCAGGCTGGCATCCTCTCCTTCTCACAGAGTAGCTAGCTGTGAATTGTAAACAATGTATGACGGTTGCCCACAATGTCCACAGTAACATATGTGAATAGGAAGTTAAAAATCATGTGACAGTACATAATACTTTCATTTTTTCTAAAATACATTTTCATCAAAATAGTTTACTGTACTATATCCATTAACAATCCCCATTGTTGCTCTTAAATGTCATTTGCCCATTGGGAGGATACCATCAATGATGGTGTACAGTGCACTGTGCTAATCAAGCCAACATGCACACTGACGCACCAGACACATGAAAGGGTTAATTAAAATCCTTGTCAAGAGTAATTTACAGGATTACAGATTTAACCCCTCATTTGTAGTCTAGGTGACGGACACAACAGTCTCCATTACAGCATTATCAGCTGTTGAAATGGTGGATGCCTGCCCTCGCATATTGGACATTGTGCGTCAGACGCTGCCGGCAGACATCGAGTGCACAGTAGGCGGATGAGTGCACAATGGACACAGCCATAGGCTAACATTGCTGATTGTGGCATACACGGCCCAATGGCTGAGTGCGCTGACACTGATGACTGCGTGCGTTGCATATTTGTATACCGCGATTTTGAAAAAATCTCACTTGACTCCTGACACTGCTGCTATCAAGACGTTCTTCATTTTAACTGCTGTTTGTGACCTCTGGGAGCAATCATGTCCACCGAAGCAGGTGAATGGTCAGCTCTATGGCTAACCAGAGGAACAGATAACTCTCTCACATGCATATGTCACTCAGATGGAAGTATCGTGCCTCAGTCGTCTCATGCTCACTCTCATTATTGGGCTTCAGCAATGGGGCCCTTACATAGGTTAATGGTGTCTGGAATCGGGCAGCACTATACATTGTGTACTACATCATCATTGTGATATGTGAAAAGCCCTATCTTCCATTGGTGGGATATGAACCCATATACGCATGTATAGCTTTCCAGGGAGCTTGGAATAATGTAGCATTCAGAGCATGCTAACTCTCATAACACGTGTCTGGCCCTTACTGCATGAGCTGTGAATGTTTCCTGGAGTGACCTCTTGTGAATGAGGTTAGGTAGGTGCAATTTCTCAACTATCACTCAGTGTAGTTCATGTCTCCAAAAATATGTTGCCTGTGAACTAGCAATACATCAGAGATACCTTCAGAGTGCCACACAACCCTGAGCACACATATGGAATTACCTAAAGTTGCACATTGTCATTTTGAAATGCATGAGGTTGCCTTTGGACTGCTATGCTCTACTAACAGTTAGCAAGACATGAGATTGAGTTATGCCCAATCATTAGCATGGGCCAGGCTGGGGCAGGGGTTGTGTGGCACTACAACTGAGGCCAAGCATATTGTTTCTGTAGATCTATGAACCCTGGACGAACACTGAAATAATTTGAACACACATTATTAGCCTGGGTTAGTTTTACAGGAAATACATTTGGAATGGTGACAGAGGTAACCCCTTTGACCTGATGCCTCATTGCATTACACCACATTGGTAATATGTCACATTTCTTGTTGACAGGCCCCTTACACCTACAGGTCTAGAGTCCAATTACCTGCTGTAATGATTTACCAAAACAGGCCTACTGCCCAAGTTACACAGTTTCAGTGCAGGTATTATTTAGAGTATGTTGCCACAATTTGTTATCATTCATCCACACCAATGACAACTATGAAATGTAGATACATACTGCACACACTCCAACTGACGTAGTATGCCATAACGTTAACTTGTCCACATTTCCAAGCATCAGTATTGAGGAAGCTACCACTGGTTATGATGGGAGGGCTGTCATGAGTGTCCAAGTCTTAGGATGTAGACTGTACTATGCTTCCAAACTGAATAGACCATGTGCCTCAAGTCAATGAACCTGGCTGCAAAGCTGTCTGTACAATAAAGCACAAATAGTGTGCTGTTATCAAACTCTGAATGGCATGTCCTTTTTCTTTGTAGCCAGCAGCACAGGATATGTATGTGGCTCTGGTCAACATGATGGTAGAGTGTTGGCTTAGTCAGTGTAGAATATGACCAGGGATGAGCATGGGCAGCAGATGACACCACAAGTGTATCTACATGTCTTGCCAGTGCTCTTCATGTGTAAAGCAAACTTGTCATGTGTTCATTGTTGATTTTGGCTCGGCTTGAAGTAGTTGTAGACAAATTGAGTTAGAACCTATAAAAATAGCCAAATCATTACATTGACACACGTTTTTTTCATCTCTTGTGTCCAAAGAGGTCAAAGCCCATCTGAAGCGGACTATATGGAAAGTCATCGCCCAGAAGGTGTGGACACTGGGGGTTCTATCATCGACCTGGCATTCACTGTAGGAAGTGGTGGGAGGACATGAGGTGCTGGACCAGTAGGGTCACAGAGGTCCAGCTGAGGAAGGTCTCTCAACTGGGACAGGGCACGCGCTGGCAACTGACCCCCCTAATGGCTGCATTGTGGCGGTGGCCTATCCAGAGCTAGAGGGGGAGTTGAGGGCCCAACAGCAGCTTACAAACTGGTTTCTTTTTCAGGGAGCCATTTGCCCGTGTGCAATGTCTAACGCAAAGGAAGAGTTCTGGATTGTGTAGGTCTTGAAGTGGGTGCATGGTGATGTTCTTTGCCTAATGTTGTTATTACCGAGAGGCCACAGCAGAGTCTAGTCCGTTGCCAGTTGTCTGTTTCACGCAGACACATAGCTGAGTAAGGCCATAATCACCTCATGTTGTTTGCTGTTCTGGGAGAAGGGTTATCAGTCAGACCACTTGTCTTTATTGTGTCGAGAGGGATGCTCCCTCTCTACTGTGTTTGATGTTCCAGAACCCATATTACATGTGCCATAGCATACTGTGCACTGTACCTGTAGTAACTGACCTGTGTTTCCTACTGGTAAGTAGAGTTTCCCGTGACATGAGTATGCAATCATCACTGGTGGCATCAGCAGTAGTGGCTCCATGTTACACAGCGTACCTTTCTCTGGAGTTGTTTCAACTGCAATACTGTTTGAAGGTACATTCATTGACTGATGACATGCATCTGGTAATGATATGTGACAACGTTAGTTTCATATGTGAGTGCCTGCACTCATTTTTACGGGACCATTGGTGTTTAATATCCCAAATGGTGCAGTGTTGTTCCATCCCATCAACATTGAAGTGTGCCCACCTCTTCATGTCATTGTCATTCACTGACATACAACAGACAGCACAGGTATATAAGCATCTAGGAATGCAACCTGAGAATGGTTTTGTCACCAGTGAACAGCCTGATTAGTGATGTTCCTGGTGCCATATGGACTAATGTGATGTGTGCATTTGTAGTAGGTATCTTCCAATGTCTAGGCCATGATTCTCTATAGCCCACTTTTCTATGCTACATGTGATAGATAGCCATGTTACCTCACTACAGCTTTCATTGTACTATCTTGAAACAGGTCATTTGGAGAGGTATCGCCAGAAAAATGTAATCAGTGTAAACTGTGCATGTGACATGATCCCTGAAAAGTAATCTCTGTGAACTGTGCATGTGAATGTGACATGATCCCTGCCACAGCACTTATTGCATCTACCTTTCTGAATGACTTGTCCATCATCACATCATAATGTTTTTCCATGAAAATGAGCATTATAGGAAACCTGGGGATTGTGTAGACTCTGTAAGGATGACCTGTTGCTAGGCACCATATCTTGTGCCATCAGTTCAGTATTGTATGCTACAAGGACCAATGTATACAAGGTGGGCAACTGTCTGATGACACAGACGAAGCAGGAGTGTTCTAAATCAAAATTCTGGTGTAGGGGGGATTGTGACATCACTGTGTACAACTATTTTCTGATAATCTATCATGCATGTACTCCTGCTAATGTTGGGTGACATGTAGTGAGCCATGTAGATGCAGATGCAGTAGTCGGTGCCCACCTGTGATATATTGTGCTTGAATCTGATGGATGGGGGTGTTTATGCAGATGCATTCAACACTTCTTAATGTGTCATTTCAAATGCATCCAAGGAAAATGAAGGAGACAGTATAAACGTTGTTAGGAAAGCTTCTGGCCACAGTGGATCTGGCTATGATTAACAGGACAGTGAGGGACACAGTGATGTGGGCAGTGCCATAGAGGATGTCAGCTCAAGTTCATCATCGTTGAGACTTCCTCCAGTAGACACTTTAGAGTGGTGGTAGACCCCACAGGATCAGTACCATCTTCATCCCTGTCTGCCACCACCAGTTCCATCAGCACCCTCCCTGTAGCTCCCCACCAGTTGGCTGGGCCCCCTCTCCTAAGAGAGGGCCAGTCTCCTTTGCTCCAGGCACTTCAGACCCTTCCCCTGTCCCACCTGCTGCACAGAGCAAGGAGACTATTTACCTCCTGAGATATATCTCTGTGGGTCAGACAGTCATTCTGAATGCCACCCAGGGGCAAGGAAGCCATCTGCAGCAGATTGTGGCCATCTGGAAGGCATTCATAGTGCTATGTTTGTTCTACAGAGACCCTTTCAGGCTCTGGCCTCCTCCCTCTCTGCAGCCTCCCATCATCCCCACCCATTCCCCATACCAATACCCAATTCTGCCACCTGTCCAAAGCACAAGCACACATTTCCACTCAAACACCCATACAGACCCAAGTAGCACATCCACACATAGGCAGAAACACGAGAAACAAAGACAGGCACACATCCAAACACACTGACACTACACCCACCACCACAGACTCCATCATATGCATCACATCAACACCCACCACAGACAACACAACATCCACTTACACACACTACTTCCCATCACATCTACACACAGCAAATCAAACACTACACACAGATGCACACAACATACACACTCTACCACACCTAGTACTGACAATACCACACCCACAAGCACCCCCTCAGTCACATGAATTCATACACCACACACAACCACACCACCAAAGCAACATCCACCACACCTACTAGCCCCACTTCCACATCAGCAAGCACCACTGGCACCACATACAGCTCATACACACCTAAAAACACACACAAGAGTTTTCTTCATCTTGAACATCTTGGTCCCTGTTTTACGTTTCACTGGCGATGTCTGTGAACATCCAAATGTTTCAATAGTGTTCATGTGACACAATGTCATTGGGTCTACACATTACAGCAGGTTATGCTCCTCATATGTTTATGGTGTATGGGCAGGTATTCATCATGGTGGAGAGGTCTTGCCCAACCTAATTTCTGTGCTTTGTAACAATAGGATGTGGGACTGCAGGTGTGTTATTTTCCCCCCTCAATGTTATATATTTTACTTTGTGTGACCAGTACAGGAGTTACATAGGTTAAGGGGCACTGCTGCATGGATGGATATGTGTGATGTATCTAAATTGGGCCTGACATTTTTTTGTGTGGTATTTCAAATGGTAAACTGTTCAGCTAGTCTTGTGCATTGTCACCGTTATTTGGCTTGCACTTCTCCCTCTGATGTATGTTGGATATGAGTTGACTGGGTACAAGTTATTCTTTTGTTTCTCCACACCTGTAGGGTGATTGGTTAGCATGGCTTTTTATCTTCTTTCTGTGACATGTGTCCATTGTTTTGTTTGTGGTTTACACCTACTTAGGTTGTATGTGACAAATGCAGTTACTAACGTCTTTGTTTAAATATCTTGGACTTTCACATTGCACATATACATGGCACTTAGTGATGCTATTGTATGTCCTGGCTATACTTTGAGCCTGGGGGCCTGTGCACTGAGACGTTTAGGGGCTGTGGCCCAAGGATCCAAACTTTCAAGGGTCCCTCTGATTGTACGGAGCCTGTTCTTCATGGGGTATTTCCATGATGGGCTTGCATTAGTTCTTAGGTGTGTTGTTTAGGACAGCATTTTCCAAATATGATTGCTTGATGTGCATGTTGTGTGAGGATCTAGTGCAGTACTATAGTGTAGCCGGTTATCGGATAACACAGCTCCTGACATCCCAGAATGGCGGATGACACGCTGCGGCCGCAGATGGAACGATGACTTGTCCTGTTTCCAGGGCACCGGAGACGCCGGAAACACCCTCAGGATCCCGGATATCCGGGTTCCCGAAAAGACTGAAAGAGAGGACGAACTCGGCGACGCGGCCGAAGAAGGAGGACAGAACGCCGACAACGAAGAGAGGCAGGAGACGGAAGACGGCAGAAAGAAGGGGAGCAACGAGGCTCCCTCGAGCATAACCGGCGAACAGTGGGAGAGGAGGAACGGTGACACGCGCGCACTCCGCCACGTCCCAGGAGGGACGTGGCTAACGAAGGTACGGGAGAGGGGAGGGACAGTACGGGGAGAGAGGAGGGAGGAATGTGAATGGGACAGAGAGAAGACGAACAGGAGTAAAAAAGGGAAGTTAAAACTAAAGACTCCTTCTACTTAGAAAACTTGAAAGCACTGGAGACAAATACCTATTTCTGGGGAAAGCACCAAGAGGTGACTGTTCACACACCTGCTCATTATATAACTCTACACACACCCGGGAGCTCGCTCTCTCTCTCTCTCTCTCTCTCTCTCTCTCTCTCTCTCTCTCTCTCTCTCTCTCTCTCTCTCTCTCTCTCTCTCTCTCTCTCTCTCTCTCTCTCTCTCTCCCACCTCTTCTCTACCCCCCTAATAAGAACTGTTACCTCTATACACCCCGACTTACCTTCGTTTCCGTTCCTCTTTCCGGTGCGGCTGGGAGTACGACAAGGACAACTTCGCCGGTCAAGAGGAGCCCTGGGAAAAGAGAGAGAAGAGACAGTCTAGGAGAAAGAGCACACCCCCTTATACTGTTGACAAAAGCAAAAGACTTTAAAGAAGTGTAAATAAACTCACTATTGCTCACACACTCAAGTATCCGAGTCCTTATTATCACCTAGCCCACTGCTACATATAGCATGGAAGGTGTGTTTGATTTTAATGCTACATGCCTGGTTAGGTGTGTTGTCTGTCTTTGCTGATGTAGCCTGTGCAAAGTGTGAGGGTGTCACAGTGATTCTTTTCCATGATGTTATTGTGGACCTGCTTTTGTTTTTGTGTATTGTGGACAAACATTTCTTTCATTGTCGCTTATTGAGGCACACATTTTGATATTGGGGGAGTGTTCTGCTCCTATGCTGTGTCAGTGAGCTAGCCAAAGAGGGCATCAGAGAGGCAACGCTTGTGCAAACATTGTTGGCTGTTCCGTACAGGGAAACACACATTTTTGTTTGACTGAGGGCCACCCTGGATGTTATGTTGCAACTGTCTGTGTAGTGTCAGTGAAGTGGAAAGCAAATGTAAATGGATGAGAACCTACCATTAGTTGCGTCCACGATGGTGTGGGTTTAGGCAGTCATCCAGCAGCGGCAGTACATGTACTCTTGGCTCTTTGATGTCATGGTATGCCTACAAGTGAGTGAAGGTGAGTTTCTGCCTTTCATCCATCTGTTTCTACCAGCTGAGGTGTGGTGGTTTGGCTGCCACCGTCAAGTCAGCAGCAACATGCATCATGATTGGACCAGCAGTGGGACTGGCAGTCAGCCCTCAGAGAGACGAATTGGGCTCCACTGCCGCCATTGCTATCTGTATTTTCTGCGGTGCTGCAGTGGTAATTCCTATGTGTACTCGCTTAACTAGTAGTTGGGTGGGTGGACCACTGATTCATGATCAGGGAGAACCACTCCCTTTCCACGATGCTGACCACACCGCCAAACTTGTAATCAGCCCCTTAGTTACCATAAAAATATTCTAAAAGCAATTAGAGTTTTAATAACTTTCCACCCTTTTTTCCCTACAAACCTAAAACCCACTCCTAAAATATAAATTAGTAAGTAAACTACACAATGATGAATTATACATTAAGAATTACAGGATGGGTGTGAGTAAAACATGAATTAATCAATTAAACAATTTACATAATTACCAAATCAATATGAAATTTACATAAAAATTGAATGTAAAAAATTTATAATTTCAATCCTAGCCCATTCCTTTCCACCCTACTGCTATTCTTCCTTGCAGTTGCAACCAACTGATATCTATTGCAGAACTGTGGGTCTCTACAAATCAACCCGCTTGTTGTTAAGATCACCTACAGCAGGAGCTCAGTCTCTTGATTTGTAATTCTGGAATTCCATTTTTGGAATAGAGCTAAGCCAAAAGGGCAAAAGAGAAAACTTCTTGATGCAATGAAACATCGCAAAGGGTGGAGTAAATTGAAAGATGTGAATCACTCTTCTTGATCATAAAGTCATTGAGGCATTTTTTTACACACAGATGACAGGGATCTTGGACAGTAAAATAAAAACACCAAAATAAAATACGACGGGGCACAAAAAAGGAATCAGTGAGGAGGTAGGATATAGCAGTAGCCAGGCATTCTAAATAAATACAGAAAAAATACTGCAGGTGGCATTGTCATTGAACACCTCATCTGACAGCTGGTTCTGTCTTTCTTGTTGCAACACTCTTCCTATCGGTCTCCGCCACATTACGCATAAGTGCTCTTTGACGTCATTCTCTAATCACTGAAATCTGCATAACTGATTTGGTGAGTAAATAAGTCAACAAGTGGATGTAGCTGCTACTGCTACTCCACTGCACAGTGTTGTGCTGTGCGAGGTTTAATGTGGTATCTCTCACTAGTCTTTTTTCATTCCAGATCTTTGGATCTATTTACTGATATATATGTTAACAATGTGTGTTACGTGGTACTGCTTTGAATTGTGTGTTTTCTAAACATATTAAAGCCTTGTGAAAATATTAAAATATGCGCCCCAATAAAGGGGTTCCATATTGAAATGTGGATTAGTATTTTGAGTCCCAATATACAGTTCAATGTTAGGGCCAAATTTAAGAAAAGTGGCGCTGCATCCAATGCAGCGCCACTTTTCTTGCACCCCTTAAAGGCACCATGTGTGCGCTATATTTAAGATACTGCAAACTATGGCGGTATTAGGAACAACAGCGGCCACATTTATGACGCTATTTTGGCTCTTTGCTTCACTAGCATCAAAACTTCTGAAGCTAGTGGAGCAAAGTGCAAGGAGGCCCATTGATTCCAATGGGTGCATGCTTTTAACGCCTGCTTTCAGCATGCGTAAAAATGACACAAAAAATGCCGCAATGTAATCTTGTAGATTTCATTGCACAATTTTTGTGGGCCTCTTTGCACTGGACCACCCCTTTTGCATACGTTATGCATGGTGCCACTTTGTAGTTATGGTGCTGCGTTTTTGGCAATCTAACGGCACATGAGCGCCATAAAAAAAAAATGACACTGATTTGGCGTTAGATGGCGCAAGACCATCCTTAACTTTGGGCCTTAGTGTCCTAGTTCCATGAGAGAAGTGGCAACCACTTCCCTTTCAAAGTCATCATCATGTGTATGTGTCATCTTTGTGCTTATGTGAAAAAACACCCAGTATTGCAGGTGTACGTGTTGGTTGTTTAATATGATGGATCGTGGTGTGGGGAAACAAAATGTTCAACTGTCTTTATAATGCAGAGAGAGGACTCTCAGGGCAGCAGGGTCTTTTTTGCTTTCCAGTAACAAAACCCCACTTTCAGGGTCTGTGGCTGGAAAGCAAATAAGAATGCAGATTAGACAGAATCAACTTGGCGGATCTCCTTGGCACTCACCTTAAGGAAAGTGAATCTAATGTATTAACTGATGCATTTTCATTACAGAAATCCCTTCCAGACAGGCATGGCTCTCTAGTTATGATGGGTGGTCTTCTGCCAGAGGAGACTGCTCCACCACTGATCATACAAGCTGGACTTTCAAGGCCTATATGAGGCCCGTACTCACTTGTCTGGGTCAAAAACTTACAAATACGGCAGACTGTATGTTGACAAAGTGGAACCTTGGAGGCTTGGGAGGAGCCCTGAGTGAAGCAAACTTGTAGTTGATGAATTGCTCAGGAGTGGTTGTTGTCACTGGGTAGTTATAGTTAGGACCATTACCTTAATCAAAGCATTTTTTATTTGGCTTATAACTTTAGCACTGTTTGATGAATCTTCACAAAACTTTCCAAACAAAATCCTCACCCATTTCACCTCCTTCCTGGATCGCTTCAGGGAGATCCATCAAGCAGGGGCTGGGAAATATGGGTGGTTTCAAAACACTTTTTCTCCATGCAGTTTTTCATTGGAAAATTGAATAGTGATACTGCAAAAACAGCTGAACCGATTTAAACCAAATATGGCAGGAACCTAGTTTGTGTCCAGAAAGCATTCCTTGCGTCATTTGTTGCAAATCTGTTCAGTAGTGTTTGAAAAATTGTGGTTCTAAAACTTTGTATATTTCACACTGATATGATAATCTGGCTCACCTGTGAACAAGGCTGCAGAGGAACAGCTGAAATGCGTAATGAAGTGTAATGCTGCCACTTGAATGTAAGCTGAGGGTGACAGTGAAATCCTCTGGTGTCCCTCTGGTGGGGGTGAAGGTGTTCCTGGGTCTTGGGGAGGGCACCTGTGGACCCATTACATGGTGTTTAACCATGGAAATGGGTCCATAGGTCCCCTAACGCCTGGTCTGACCCAGGCGTTAAATAATGCTGCAAAGCAAGCTTTGCACTATTATTTAGCCCTTCCTCCCACCCATGCGTCATTTTAGCATGGGGATAGGTATGAGGCTATGGGGATAGAACCATTTTTTGGATGGAAACGCCTACCTTGCATCTCATTGACGCAAGGTAGGTGCATGCATTAAAAAAATGGTGCAAACTCCAATATTTTGACGTTAGACGTGTCTAACGTCAAACTATAAATATGGAGTTAGGTTTGCGCCAAATTTGCGTAAAAAGAAAATTACGTAAATTCGGCAGAAACAGAGTATAAATATGCCCCTAATTATCCCAACTCCAATTCTTAAAAGACTGAGATAAGTGCATATGTTGGCAGTTGTGCGTACTGTTCAGCTGCAGACACTCTTACATTGGGGAGTGTGTGCATATTAAAAGGATGGAAAGGCTGAGAGTTAGGGTCTGATTTATATTTCTGCAGATGAGTTACTCCTTCACAACGGTGACCGGTATCCCATCTGCCGAAATATAAAGCCCATAAGATATAATGCAATTTATATTTCGGCAGACAGGATATCTGCCACCATTGTGAAGGAGTAACCCGTCCGCTGAAATGTAAATCAGGCCCTAAGTATTCTAACTCCACTGACAATTACAGGGTAAAAGGTGCATACATTTGAGAAGGGTGAGTCAGAATTACTATTCTAACTCCAATCCTACTAGCATTGGCGAAAGTGCGTGTCTCTGGGGGAAATCAGATTTACTATTCTAACTCCAATCCTACTAGCATTGGCGAAAGTGCGTGTCTCTGGGGGAAATCAGATTTACTATTCTAACTCCAATCCTACTAGCATTGGCGAAAGTGCGTGTCTCTGGGGGAAATCAGATTTACTATTCTAATTCCAATCCTACTAGCATTGGCGAAAGTGCGTGTCTCTGGGGGAAATCAGATTTACTATTCTAACTCCAGGCTTGCAAATATTGGGGAAAGTACTTACATTTGAAAGTGTGGGGTGACATTTACAGTTCTAACTGCTTCCCAATACAAACTGGGAAAAGTGTTTGTATTTGGGTAGTTTCATTTTTTATTGTCACTCCAGTCTCACAGACATTGGAGAACTTCACATATACAGGAGGAGAGATATTAGGAGTGGGATACTTATTCACTATCAACTCAAAATAGGGAAAACTAAATAAATTAATAAAAATCTAACAAGCTAAATATAGTTTCAAAAGTCATAAAATGTTTGTACTTAATTATTCTGGCTCCAATAACAAGAAATAATGCAGGCACTCACAAGCTCATTAAAAATCCTTTATTTATTTTCATGAGCATGACTTTGCAGAACATGTCTAAACTCAGATTTAACAGGTGTTGTTCACCTTCTACTAAGTTTCATAGATAAATGTGTTGTCATCATTATTTCCCGTTGCAGACCATGGGAAATGTATTTTTATAATCTTTTACGTGCACTTTCTGCGTATAAAGTGCCTAGTGCTAATAAAAATGCACAAGCAATTAAAAAAAGGCAACATGTAATTGTTCCTATATTGTCACCCATCTCTTAACTCTCTCCTTACTTTACATCATATTTTATATTATTTTTATTCTTAACAACATCAAAACATTCTCAATGTCTGCATGCGTATTCCTAAATACACTGAAATCCGGACCACGTAGCCATAATGACATGTCATCCCATGGTCTCCAGAATCCTTTTATTATATTTAGTGCACAATCATCATTTTATAGACATTAAACCTTGCAAAGATATTAGGATGAAATGTTGTTATGTTTACCTTTCACAATCTCTTGTAATTAATTACGTAAACAGGGGCAACATACTTGTACAACCTTTTCATATTAATAAATGGCTGTGTGCTATTAAAAAACTGCTAACTACCTTTCTTTTTTTTTTAAAAAGACACTCACAACAGTATTTAACCAAATTTTAACAGCACAATAACATATACAATGTCTCCATGCCTGTTACCAGAATTCTGTGCCATTATGTAATATTAAGATCCAGCTCAAATCTTGATGTTCACCATGCTTTGGCGAAGGCATGAAGGTGAGCTTTTGTAACTGTTACGTTTTCCTGATCTTATGTTATTATGTAACCATGAGGAGTGTAATTTTATAACCGTTGCATGCTGATTACCTCCCTTCCTTGATCATAAAGGACTTGGAACTGGAACCAAGTGAAATGGTGTGGGTCCCACTCCTATATACATCTTCCAGACAGGGGATATGAACCCACCGTCTCCAACTGTATAAGACGTTGGGATAGTGTTTGTTTCAGGTGTCCACTTCAGGTTGTTCTTCAGACACAGCCTTTGTGTAGCATGATACTTTTCATAGCAGTTAGCACTGAGACATTGCCATACTGGAGCACCTCCTACAGAGGGACCAACTGAAGGAGTAATCTGGAAAAGGTAACAGGACAAGCTTCTCTTAGAGACTTACCCATCTTTCACAACATAGTGTGCAGTCCTGCCCCTCACCCACTCCATCACAATTAGCAGCTCCTTGCTAACCAAAGAGCCTCATAGAATTTCAAAAGGCATCCCTGTGCTCACTCCACCTCACTTCAATGTCTCCCTGCCTTTCCAGGGGATAGGTCATCTTCACTTCCTCTCATGGTCAGAAACAGCCATAGACCTCAATCAAAATGTTTGGATTACTGTGACACCATGGCCAAAATAAAAAGTCAGGATACAAGACACACATAGTTGGGTACTCAGGTCAGGGGAACATGCCTGTATTCCATGCAGGAGACATTCCCTTCCCAACAAGTTGCTTTGGCATGTCCAAAATGTCAGCATTACAATCATACTGGCTGTGTAGCTACTACACATGCCACATATTGCATGATCCATCAAGTACAAGGGACCAGTCATTATTTCAAAACTCAGTTGCACTGATTTTAAAATCCTGGAAGAAACACAATGCTGCACTGACTATGCCAATTTGTCCTACTTTGAATCACAATGTACCATTAGGTCTATTCACTTCCGGAAGTGTCTACAAAACTATCTCAATAAAGAATAGCCTACAATTCTGAGTACACTGTTTTACTGTATTTGAGCACTAACTACCTTCAGCAAAACTTCAGCCACACCATACCGTAAATTCCCACTGCTACCCCACCCTCCCATTTTACATAGCACTGGCACACATACAGAACAGCATTGTGCATTGCGGTAAGAAATGTAGAACAGTTTCCAAAGTTTTGATAGTTGCCCTCTTTTAGCAGCCATTGACAGAAACTTGGAATCTGTATAGTTCTATTTCTGTTGCAAAGCCTTTTCCTAATCCCAGCTCTATGCTGCCTGTCACACAACTTTGACTCCCCCCCCCTGAACATAAGGACTTTTTTATATTACATTTTTTGTCGTGCTCTAATTTTCCATATATGCTGCTTTTTCACACGTGACACCGGTGTTGGAAAGTGGATTATTGGTAAGGGCAGGTAAGTACCTACAGTTAGCAATAGGTCAGTAACCTCCACTTAGGTCTAGTTTGTTCACGATAAATTAAACCCAGCTCAACCCTTGGAAGCTTGGCAACGAGCGACAAGGCTTAACTTAGAAGACAAGTGTGAAAAGCATTTAAAAATCACAAAACATTAAATAAGTAAAACACAAAAAAAAAAAAAATCCAACACCAATTTATAAAAATAGATTATATGTTTATCTTTAAACCAACACCAAAATGATTAAAATCGGATGAGGGGAACAGGAGATATGAGTTTTTAAAGAATTAATGTTTTCTTGTGCATAGAAATGACTAGCGCTCAAAGGGTTAAAAAAAAGGTCACACTGGAAAGGGACAAACTCTAGAGTTTCAGGCCACCCACGAGGTAACACTGTCACATGTACTTTCAGAGCTGTTTCTTGATTCAGGAAAGTGGTCCACAGCACCCTCCAAGGGTTCAGAGGCTCTGGTTTGCCTCTTGGGTTTTGGGACTAAAACTCGAAGAATACACCTCTTCAATTTATGGAGTTGCTTCAAACATCTCCAAACTTCTGGATTTTCTTCCAGGGGTCCTTTGTGGGTCCTTGAAGTGTATGCAACTTGATCCAATGTTCCAGAAGCTCTAAGTTGTTCCTTGAGAGTTAGGATTACAATTCCCAGAATGCACCTGGTCAGAATCCTCAAATGGCCACTGCACGCTGGTCAGCTGAGCTCTGCTTGCGGGACTTGATGTAGGGGACTCTGAGAAGCTCCTTTGTACATGTAGAAAACAGGAAGTCCCTTCTTGAAGCAGCAGAAGAAAGGCAAAGTCATTTTAGTGGTGAAGCCAAAGTGTGCAGCTGGTGCATTCCTTCAGAGTGAGGTGCCAAGGTGCAGGTCAGGGGTCCAGCAGGGCAGTCCTTCTTCCTCTTTGACTTGTTCCTTGTAGGGATCTGAGGAGTGGGTGCAGCTCTGGCATATTTATCCTTGCTCCTGGATGAAAAACAGGGGTCCTGGGTATCCAATTAAAAGCAGCCCCCGTCCCCCTTTGATGACCACTTCCTGGGAAATGTGGCAAAAATCAATCCCAGGGAGCAACATTCCTCAAAAATCCAACATGGATGAAAGTGATTTTTGGAGTTTACATCTGGCTGAGCCCTCCCGCCGGTGTGGCTATACAGTATGTCTTTAACACACCCCTCTCCTGCCCTCTCCTAATGTAATCAAGAGGGCACCGAATTGCCTGGGGTTGCAGGATACGAGGGAGGTCCTGAGCTGCTTCAAATGTCCTTCCCTGCCTTTGAAGACCAGTTTGGCCGCTCTCCCCCATCCTGCTTCACCATTTGCTGAGGCAGATCTCCTTCCCCAGGCACATCCTTTGTGTTCAGCCCAGGTCACTTCACACCTCATCAAGGCAGCCTGGGCAAGCTTCCAGAGGCTGGCCAATCAGAGAAGGGCACTACAGAGCTGCAGTTGGAAACTTTCAGGTAGAGTTTTAAAACTCTTTACCTGAATTAGTTATATTAAATCCAAGGTATCTGGCACTTAAGGGGACTTTGTTAATTAAAATAAAGTCTCCCCATTTTAGCCTATGGAGGCCATTCACTACAGTGAGGAAAAAAACAAATCTTGCGATTTTACCTCACCGGGACATATAAAAAAATATATAAGGTCCCTGCTTATAGTTACATGGCACCAAGCCTTGGGGCACATAGAGCACACCTTAGGGTGACTTATATGTACAAATAAGGTAGTTTAAGGCTTTGGAAGTACTTTAAATTCCAAAGTCTAGTTTGCTTATAACTTTAGTTTAAATGCAGCCAGCAAGGCAGGCCTGCCTTTAAAGTGACACTGGGTACCTCAGCAGTGCACCCATGGGTGCACTACCTATGCTGGGGTCTCTAAACCTACGTGCCCTACCATATACTAGGAACTTATAGGTAGGTCGACATAGCTAATTATAAGTAGCCTAATTGGCAAATTCATTTTGCACAGAACACAGGCCTTGGACTTCGTTACCATCAGAGTCAGGAAAACTCCAGCAAAAGTGAAAAATGGGGGCAGAAAGCAAGGGGGCCTCTGCAATCAGCCCTGTTCTCCCACACAGGCCACCCCCACCAGTCCACATGGAAAACTGGCTGTACCTTTGCAGGGTCTACTCTGCCTTACATCCTCCTATCATGGTCAATCCTTCTGGGTAGTGAACCCATCCCAACAGTGAAAGGGCCCACTTTAAACTGTAACTTCCCTCTAGGGGGGGTCTTCCTCCTCAATCTCTGTCAAAGTGGGTAGTGAGGTGCCCACCTCACCTATCTCTAACTTTGCTAGGGCAACACCTAGCTTACCCACAGAGATCACCCAACACTTGAGCAACCCCACCAGGATCAACAAAGTCATGGGGCCTACTTTGCTTTTGGCCCTGGGATCTGCCTCCCAGGCCAAGTGCAATGCTGCCATGAAGACCAGCACCCAGCAGAGGCTACTGACAGCTATCAGCACCCAGAACCACACCCTAATCTTTCCACTGACAGGTGGGTGAGCTGCTTTAGGGGCAAATGTGGGGTCCTGGCACCCCTCTTGCTGTTTAGAGTGGGGGGCTACCTCATCCTGTAGCAGACACCCTCCTTCCACTCTCCTTTCTGCCAGTGCAGGGGCAACATCCTAATAAAATGTCTCCCCCCCATAAAAATTGGGTAGATTCTGGTAGGAGCGATGACTTTGGCCGTGTGCTTAAGGGCATCTTTTTATCATTGAAGAAGGACATTATGCAGGACTTGAATGTAATATACCTAGATGCAATAACATAGAGAGCACCGTGACTAAATAGTGCAATATGAAATATAGTAAGTAAATGCATTTGGAAAATACTGGGGTATAGCCTTCTCCTCCGATGTGTCTGTAAAACTGAGCTTTTGTCCTGACCATGTGTCCTAAATTTTGAGCCTTTGTATTGAATTTTTACAGCCCTTGCCCAGAATTTGCCTCCATGCCAGATGGTCACCCTACCCAAACATAACTGTAGACTAAGGCCTTGACTATAGCTTTAATATGCCCTTTAAATTTAGAAAGTCAGCATGAACACTGCATACCTTGGGAATTCACATGGTTACTATGCCTGCTGAGAGGAGCCGAAGCCTCTGAGTGAAATATCTGCACAAAATGAAAGATTTACTAGTGTAATTACCAGTTTCCCTTATAATTCCTTATCTCAAAGTGGTTTCCCTGTCCCCTCTTCTGAAACCTGCTAACCCCGCTATTCGGTAGGTTGAATATCACCATAATCAGTAGCTACAACATGCAACACTTGTCTTTTTCCTCTTTGAAAATGTCTTTATTTATCTTTCTCTTTGTCTTGCCCACACCAATGGATAGTGAAAATGTATTACGTTTTGAAGCTATATCAAATGGGTCTTAGAGGCCTAATCCTATCTCCTCTTTCAGAAATTTGTTTACGAAGGGCCTTAAGGCCTCACTGATGATTTGGGCACACATGGTAATGTCTATTGGGGTGATGGAATAATTTACTCTGCCCCCCTGATGGACATCCCATTCTTCAAGTCTAGAGTTATCTACTGGCCCCAAAGACACCCAGGTAGACATTGGCAGGAACCACTGTCATAGCAAATTCCGGTCAATGCTGTGAATTTTTGACAGACTGCTCGGTCAAACTTTTACGTTTTTCAATTTTCAGAAACAAACTCAACCCAGGAGTTAGTTTTGAAACAAATGAAAAACTAATGACCACCACAGGAATTTTCCCTCATGCCATTGGGGTCATTATTTTTTTTTAACTGTCCTTCACCACCAGCAAAGCTGGGGTTGGCGGACAGCAAAAATAAGCCATTGGATTGCACTCTCTAAATTGTATGGTTGATCTGATGGCTAACCTCTGATGGTCCATTTCTCCGTTGAGCCATCAGAGGAGCACACCGGGTGAACCTACAAGCCCTCACTCAGGTACTCCCACCACCTTCTGAGAGATACCAAAAGAAGATCCCCAAAGAAGGGATCAAAGCCAGCTCCAACAATGGCAAAGAGATTTTTGCTATCATCAAGGTGTTCACTCTCCAATAAGCCTCACAAACCAATTCTATCAATCCCTTCTAGGTACCTGCAACAACCTCTTCAACTTCATCCACAGCAAAATTGAAAAGATCTACAATCTGACCTCAAAGACATCACCAGCACCTGCCCACCATCCACTTGAAGACACACCTAAGTTGGAGAACACACACCGAGGAAGACATCTCTTCAATCATAAAATCTGGGACCCCCACTGACCCCTGTCCACCTCAAATCTACAACTTACAAGGACCTTTGGTCAGCTAATAAAGCAATCAACCTTCAAATCATCAACCACCTGGAAATACACAGTCTTCTTGACCACACACAATCAGGCTTTTGTAGCAACCATTGCAGGGAGACAGCACACAGATGAAATCCACACCCTTCTGGAACAAAGAGAAACTGCGACCCACATGCTACTAGACTTCTCTGCTGTCTCACACGCCAGCCTCACTGAAAGACTACACATTAAAAGCATCCACGGTCCAGCCCTCAATTAGATTTGCTCCTTCCTCACACAGAGAACATAGAGAGTCAGACTCCCAACCTACACATTAGAACTGCAGAGCCCCTCAAGGTTCATCTTCAAACCCTACCCTGTTCAGCATTTACATGACACCACACGTCAATGTCATCAAAGCTCAAGGCATCTCCATTATTTCCTACACTTATGACACCCAACTCATCCTCTCAATGTCCAACCAGTCCTCCACAACAAGATACAACTTCACCAAAATTCATCTGCGTAGTGGAATGTATAAAAACCAACTGCCTGCAACTCAACTTGTACAAGACCGAAGTATTTGTTTTGGGAACAAGAACTCCCCCTAAGACTCCACCTGGTGGCCGTCAGAGATTGCCTCAACACCCATACCCACTGATCACGGTACAAATGTGAGAATCATCTTAGATGACAAACCCAACATGGCCTCACAGGTGAATGCAGTCAGCAAAGTAGAACAGGTGGCATTGAACAGCCTCCCTCTACATATCAGTGACTCCTCCTAGCTTCTTGAATTCCTCAAGAGGCTAAAGACCTGGCTCTTCAATTAACCCCCAACAGATGACCTACCCACCTGCTCCATCGCCTGGACAGCCTTTGGTGATAAGTTGTGCTCTACGAATCCAAATAACATAACATAATTTATTGTACCATAACAGGAGTATGCCACCAAAGGAGCTGGAGTAGGTTCTGTCATCGACATAATTGAGGTCTGCTTGCCTCTAAATTGGACAGGCCTTAAGGATGGCAAAGGGAGTAATCTATACTTATTTTCTGGTGGTTCCTGGAAATTGCACATAGGTCAAGCAGTATCAAGCCAACACTAAAATTTAGATTATTAAAATATCAGCACAATACATATCCAATGTGAATTAACCAGAAATGAAAACAAGTTAATGATCAAAATGGCACAAAATGAATTAAACCCGAAGTACGGATAAGGAGAGATGAAAAGCATATATTTTAATGCTTTGTGCATCTAAAATAGGTAAGAACACCACAGAGTTCTAGCTGTTCATCTCAAAAGCAGCCAGGAAGTTGTAACGGTGCCTTCGTTTTTTTGTGGTAAAGCAAACCGAGATTCCACCCAGTCAATGGCCTTAAAGCATTACAGTTTTTAATAAAACACCTTCTAAACAAAAACATGTTCTTAACCACTCAGGTTAAGACCCCTGCCAAAAGCTCAGTTCCTACCAGGCCTGCTAGTTTCTTTCAAGACACTACCTGCGTTGTGCCTGGGAGTTTTGTTTCCAGCTCAGCCTTCCAAGGAGTAGATCCATAGCAGAGGCTTCTCTTGGAATACACCTGTGTTCCTTCTTTTTTACAGTAAAAGAGACAAGCTCTCCTGGTCCCAAGAATACCTATTAGAAGCAGAGATTTCCAAAGACAGCTTAAATCAAGCACTCTACCTTCTTCTTCCATAGGGATCAATGATTCTTCAATTTAGCCCTATTCTTTCCATCCATCTCTGTTCCGGCTGCATTCTGATAGCCAGATAATGGGAGCCAAAATCTACAGTGGCCCCCACTAGTGGATTATTACTGGAAGTCTATCAGAATCTATTCAGAGGAATGGACTAACTTTGCTCCCCTTGCTATGGTTTGTTGGCTTCAAAGCACACTTTATGAATCATTTCTGTTTATTCGAGCCCCTGAAGGAATAAGTGTAAACACAGCTGTGAGCCTATGACCCGGCCACGTTAGATATGTAACTCACAAAGGATACACAGTTTTGTGTCAACAACCCTGCGGCAGGCAGTGTATTAGAGGCAATTTAGTGGATCAGAACTTTATAACCCCAAGTAACAAGCCCCCCTCCTCTCAATCTACACATCTCAAGAAATAATATTTATAAAGGGAGCACATTATGTGCTTGACAGGAATGGTATAGCTCCTGGGCCTTGCCCTTTAGTTAGTAGTGATTAGTTTACATGACTCCTAGGTGGACATTAATTGTAATATTTTAAGGTAGGGAGGGCATGTCAGCTCATTAAAAGAGGACACGTTAGAAAGGAGCCCATGTTTTGGTATGCGTACGTTTTCCCTTCTAGTGCAAGTGATACAATTTCCATACCAAGAATGCCCTAGAGTTTGAGGTACACTATAATGTGACATATTAACACTGTATTGTTGTCTGAGCATTCCCATGACCACAATTATGCTTTGTTTTCTTGCACATGAAAGGCATAACGCCTCACTGCCTCCCACATTGGATATTTGACCTTTGCCTGTACCTGAAGGTTAAATATGTTAACTGTTGTTTGCCCTTCAGATGCAATGTGTGAGGGGTAGAACACAGGAGGTGAAAGGGGGTTTAGTGACCTCTTACTGCTGAGAGATTGGAAATGCCAGGAGGGGCACCTTAAGGACCTTGGCGGCCCTGGGACAAACGTATTTTGGGGGCCCCTATTTGAAACAGTTTTGAATTTATGATCCACTTTCAGCTCTTTCATGCTCTCTTTGGCCAGGCCACTGACAGTGCATAGGCCCAAACCTTAAACGTGTTTACATTTAATATTCAGGGATATTGATGAGGGTTTTCAATATTTTACCACAGCAGCAGCTCACAAATATTACTGCAAATAATCTCTGTGACACCTTTCCATTTCTCATATGTGAGATCCTGTTTTGATCTAAAAGAAACTTTTCATAAGGATGTTGCATGAAATATAAACACAACTGGAACAGTCCAATTTTGGCCTCATCCCTCCACGTTGCAAAAGTAACTTGACAGTCTAATTGATATCATATATGCTTTGTGCCTTAACCTTATTAATGTAAAGCAAATCATCAAACTACATTACCAAAAGTGCATTCACTGTAGAAATCAGGATTCTACATTTATATGTGTTAGTTCTAATGTTTATCTCTAATGTGAGAATTCTAGTTCTAATTCATATTTATACTTATTTTGAAGTATTGCAATTATTGAAAGCAGCCATGCTAATATGTTCATGATTTATTGCTCATGTTTGCATTTATCTAATATTGTGCTTGCAATATAGCATAATGTTTAAAAGTGCATAATCGTTGTGGCTTGTTAAGTTAGCATAAGCAGGCTTACTTTTAACATGTGAGATGTATTCGATTTATTTTGCATTATTTTCCTTTGCAGGTGCACATTCTTGTTTATTTAGCTATTTAAAGGCGCATTTTGTATTAGAGGTAGAAAGGCCGAACAAGAGGACCTTGGCAAGTACAAGATGATTTTGGGGCTCATTCTGAGCCCGGCGGGCGGCGGGAGGCGCCCGCCTGGAGGGAGCCGCCAAATGACCGCACCGCGGTCAAAAGACCGCGGCGGCCATTCAGACATTTCCTCTGGGCCGGCGGGTGCTCTCCAAAAGAGCGCCCGCCGGCCCAGAGGAAATGCCCCTGCAACGAGGACGCCGGCTCAGAATTGAGCCGGCGTAGTTGCAGGGGTGCGACGGGTGCAGTTTGCACCCGTCGCGTATTTCAGTGTCTGCATTGCAGACACTGAAATACACAGTGGGGCCCTCTTACGGGGGCCCCGCGGCACCCCCTACCGCCATCCTGTTCCTGGCGGGAGACCCGCCAGGAACAGGATGGCGGTAGGGGGTGTCAGAATCCCCATGGCTGCGGAGCGCGCTCCTCAGCCATGGAGGATTCCCCCGAGCAGCGGGAAGTCGGCGGGAGACCGCCGACTTTCCGCTTCTGACCGCGGCTGAACCGTCGCGGTCAGAATGCTCGTGGGAGCACCGCCAGCCTGTTGGCGGTGCTCCTGTGGTCGGTGGCCCTGGCGGCCACCGGCCGCCAGGGTCAGAATGACCCCCTTGGTGTACTTCCTACTCATTGTCTATCTAGCAAGAAGAAGCTCAAGGTTGAACTGTTCATTAGTGTTCCATGAGATAGGAGAATCACTCCATGTTGCGAGTGCGTTCCATGAGAAGAAGAAGTAATTGGGTTTCTGATGACGTGTCGGAAGATATGGATGCTCCTGGAATGTAACAGCAGAATTATTTTAGACTTTCAGAGGTGCAAACCTCTTATACCACTTGTCCTCACAGTGCATGGCTTCATGCTAACACTGTATGCTTTATTTTCTGAAGACTTCTACTGAAGGCTTTACAATGTTGATATCTACTTTGCTCTGTCCTGAGACCCTTAAATATAGTCCAATCTAGCCTACAACGTAGCTTAATGTCCCTACTTTCTTCTTGCTGACAGACGAAAACTAAATTATTTTATAGACTGTCAATTCTTATTTCTTAGTTTTTTTATTTGCTGTTACCATAATCCTTATATGTCTCGTACTGAAGTGATTTAAAATGTTTTGGCACTTCAGTTTGTTGGTTTTCATTCTGTACCTTTATAATCTGGTTTTGGTAAAAACCTTCTAAACTTCAATATTGATTCCTGGTCCTCTTTCTGTAGCCAAATAGGCTTCACAGAATTGTAAATGTGGATTTGTTACTAACTCCTTTGTCCCCCAGCACTCTAAAAAGATCCAGAAGGAGACTGACCACCACTTCCATGCACCCTCTAACACAACATTTGTCTTCAAAATGTCTGTGATAGACTCTCACACATCACCCACATTAAAAATAAATTAAAGGAAAATGCTATTTGCAACAATTTGTTTAAGAATTATTCAAAATCATCAGGGCAAGACTCTCAGCAGAAGAGAGCTGACTCTATCAGTCCCCCTCCCAGGCCAGGGCCCACTTTTCCCATGCCTTAAAACATATCTGAATGCCAACCATCTAGTCAAAAACAAAGGGCAGAAGCATGCTAAAAGGTGGAGGCCCTTATTTACAAGCTCCAGCATCACCAGTTTATTACATTTTGTGATGCACCTGCGGCACAGGCTGCACACCCATATCTACAGGGCCACCCAAAGCCCCTTTGTGTGGCTTTACATGGCGTTGTAGATTTGGAGTAAGGCAACAAAGCGCAAGTTGCTGCGTTGCCTTACTTTGCATAAGAGGGAGATAATTCCATGGGTATTGTGTGGGTGTTCCCATGCAACACCCATGGATTTTGACACATTCCCAGATTTACAAGGTTTCTTAAACCTGGCAATGTATCAAAAGCCCTGGCCTCCCCAATGGGTGGCATAAGAGTGATCCTCCATTGATTGTTTTTGTGCAGGAAGATGTCCCCTCCTGCACAAAAACTATCATTCCTACAATGCAGGCTCCCTTGCACCTCTGTTGATGCATGGCAGCAATTTATGCACCAGTGCAGGGGGAGAGGACAGAAATGTGCTGTATCTTGTAGATACAGCACATTTCTGCCCTTTGCCGGTGGTGCAGGATGGCGCAGCAAGTCACTAGCTACTAAACCCTGCGCAATGGGCCTTGTAAATATGGCCCGGAGTTTCCTACACCTACCAATGTAAAGCAAACTTGTAAAAGGCATTGACCCGCAACCTGGTATTACACTGATGTTATTGTGTTTAGCACACTACTAACATGAAATGATGAGAGCACCAACTTTACAGGTCGATGATTTGCCTTAACATCCAATTTGTCATCATTTGAACCAGAATTTTATCGAGGTGTACTCTTTCCCTGCCACAGAGGTGTATTTTTCAGAGGGAGCCACAAGGCTTATCTGACAGACCGAGCCTCATCACAGTGCATGTTGAGTGTACTGCAAAAGGATGTTGGCAATTTGGACACACTGGGACAAACAACATTGTTGACAGCACACACGGAGCAAAGACGTCTGCAAGCACTCAGTTTATCAGCTTCAGCTTTCCTTACAAACAAACATTTGGGGTTTACAATGCAATGTCCCTTTATTTTGGTGATCAGCTTCCAACCATAATGCATGTTTTAAGTATTTCACTTTATTTGGTACAAAATATTTTCATTATTTTGAGTTCATGTTTATTCCAACACCATAACTTGATGATTGCTGAGTATTAATAAAACACTAATACTGTCACGCATTGGGGGGCAATTCTGATTGGGAAATCAATTAGTCCTGAGCTGATGGAAAAAAACGTTATGAGCTGCTCATGGAAGGCCAGGTGATTACCTGAACGGTGCACAGGGACAAGGGTTCCATTCCAATAATTGTCTCTCGGATTGGAAAAGGAGCCATTGCTGACCTGATTTACTTAATCATTAAAAGCCCTGGAAGATAAAAGGATGAGGACCTAAGAGGACGTCCTGCCCTGATAGTGAGAATGGAGATAGTGAGAGCTGATGTGATGGAACAGTCCGTGCCCTAGACAGAGATTTCTGAAAGTTAAGTGCCCGATGTACTAACAAGTGGCGAACTACAGCACAGCGACCAAAGTTGCTGGGCTGCATTGGACTACCTTGATAGAGCAGAACTACGTCATATCTTCAAAGTGGCACAGTTCTGCTCTCTCTATGCAATGACACACTTTGTGCTGCCTAGGCTCAATGCAGACAGGAGTACCTTCCAGCACAAAAACTATCTTTTGAGGCTATTTTCTTTTTGCATCTGTGCTGCAGAACACAGCACACATGGGAAGAGGGAATAACACAGAGAAATAAAGGTATTTATCCTCGCCAGCTTCAGGGAGGCGCAGGATTCTGGCATAACGCCATGTCTACAAGTCTTTGCAGATGTAGGTTTGTGTCAAAATTCCTGACTGGAAGCAGGAAATTGTCTATGTAACACCCATTGAATGCCTCCTTGGCGCAAAGCACGGCAAGGTAAATACCAAAAAGGGTTTTGTACAAACCTGGTGCAAAACCTTTGTAAATCAGAGCCTTGTGTTTAGTGGCCTGTGTAAAACTGCTAGCAAAAGAGACATCATGAATGGCAAGGGAAATCAAAGATAAGCCAGACCTCTGCATTTTTAATGCTTTGATGTTTAATCAATGAAGAGGTGAATACACCAAGATAAAGTTAAATGCGGAAACCCAGGTGAGATAAAATGACATAAATCAAAAGAGGGGATATAGGATGCAAGACTGCCAGGGCACATCCTCCTAAATCATGAATCTAGTCTACTATGGGTACCCAAAGAGAGAAAGGAAAACAAGAAAAAAAGAAAGGTTTAGGTCACCTCCTGAAAAAGTGGCTTTTAAAGGACGGTAGCACTCACCCACTCAAAGGTGGCATGTTTTTATCATAGGGCTCCTCCTCACGTTGACAGTGATGATGCCAACGTGGGCTACAACCCTAGAAAGCTCTTTTGGTTAAACATCAAGCAAGTGTATGATTACTGGTGTTGAGGTAACATGAATGAGGAAGTGGGTTCTCTCTTTAAACTTCTGACAGGTGCTACATGCTTTCTTCTTGACCTTGCCTCTCTCTGTTCAGGCCCACACGGGCCATGTATGAGCCATCACATAGAAAAGGACATATACTTTACATTAGTATCTTTCCACTTGCTTAGTAAACTTTTCATCATCCAAGGATCTGATAAAGAAGGGGACATCACAAATTCATGTTTATTTTTACTTTCACAAACATGAAATCAAGTTTTTCTTCTAAGGTCAAAAGCACACACAGCACATGCCCATGCAAGTACAAACAAGTGATGACATTTCATGCATATAGCGTGAGATTCTCTCCTAGAAATAGACTCATTCTCTATAAAAAAAGATCTTTGCCTGATCATTCTTAGGGTATGGCCTCCATCTGTGAAACCCAGTACTTGATTATTTGATGACAATAATTAAAGCAATTAGGACATATAGTGGTCTTTCAATCTTATGATGCCACTAACTGGGCTGGCACACAGACTTATATACTTCTAGGGAGGGGTAGATATACCTTATTTCAAATACTGTAAGATAGTAGAAGAGCGGTATAAATTAAATTAATTTCCATAAGCTAAAAGTGTCATGGTTCTTAGGTCCCAAAACAGCGGATCATGGGATTTACAGACACAAAACAAAACAGTAGTATTTTTGTATCAATCTAAAACTGGGCTTGAGAGCTTCATGCAGCCTATTGGGCATGGTGAGCTCAGATAAATGTACTATCTTTCAAAACAATGTGGATGTTTATATCGGAAAGCGGCTGTAATAGTAGGGAATTGCACCGCCTAATTCTGGAAACTATGTAGCTGTATTGACGTGGAGCTATCCCGCGGTGTGGGTAATTTCATTTCTTCGCCATAGCTCCATCTTCCTAGCTATGGTGGTGTGCTGCACCTGTGATCCGAATAGCTGTGGCTCTACCTGGATGATTTCCTCCACCATGACCCTGAGCTCCTCCTCAGAAAATCTGGGGTGTCTTTGCGGTGCCATGGGGTGGTGTGGGTGATGTGTGGGGTGGTGTGTGTTGTGATGTGTGGGGTGATATTTAGAGGTGTGTTGTGTGAGGTGCGTGGATGTTGTGTGAGTGATGGCGTTGAGTGCCTGTGGATGCCTATGTTGTTTCTGCTGGTGTCTCTCTCTGGCCTTCTGTCGCAATTGTTGTCGTAAGGGTTTGTGGGTGATATGGGTGTGTGTTTTATAGTGTATTGGGTGTGTGGGTGTGGTGTGTGTATGTGTATCAGGTGTGTGTATTTGGAATTGTCCAATGTGGTTATGTTTTGTAGATGTGTGTGTATTTTGAGCGCAGCGGTGTGTACCGCCAATGGAATACCGCTGTTGAAAGACCGCCGCATGGATGCGTGGGTCATGATAGTGTGGGAGTATTCCTGTTGGCGTGACGGAGTTGGTTTTGTTATCGCCAGTTTATCACTGACCTTTAGTGTGGCGGACTTGTGTGGGTGTCTAGATTTTGGCGGATTCCGAGCTGTGGGTCATAACGGCAGTGGCGGTATTCCGCGGCGGCGGCGGTGTGTTGGCGGTCTTCTGTACGGCAGTAAGCGGCTTTTACCGCCAATGTTGTAAAGACCCCCATAATGTATATCAACTCACAAAAGGCTCTTTTAATCTCTGTTTCAAATGTTTATTAGCAATACAAAACATTAAACTTATGTCTATGCATAAAACATGCACCGTTTGCTTCAAATCAGCCCAAGTTGTAATCGTGACCATGAGATCATCTCTGAATTTCATTCATCTACTGAAAAATGGACGGCAGATACACTCTCTAAACTTGTGCACTTCGGAAGCATGGTGTAAAAGGATCTTGCTGTCATTTTTGGTTGTCTGTCCTTCCACAATGCTGCTAAAAAGTGGGATACACTAAGAGCTGCCCACTTTGGCTCTTCACAGAAATTGATCTTTTACTTTTATACTAAGGCTGACTGTTACTCTATTATCTTTTTACCACCAGTGACCTACTTGTTGTTGGTAATACCTATCCACAACGCCAGCAGTATTTATTTTGTACTAAGGTTTGTCTTGTACCACCACCAAGACTGCCTCCAAAAGTAAGCTCTTGCTTGCTGAAGGGATGAACGTTCTTGCCTATAAGTGAACATGTTGCCCACTGCTCTATTCATAATGTTCAGACTCAAGTCACCACTAACCTCTAGCCCTGTATATTGCAGCAGAAACAACGTGGAACCCATGAGTCTCCTTCCCCATTGACTTTGCTAGCATCCCCAAGACCGCACTCGGCGTGGATGGCGAACAGGGCAGAAGAGGAAGAGGGATAAGAGAGGTGGCACGCAAGAGACATTATCAGCTTGTAGTCACAACTCATCTGCAGTCTCCCACCAGTGATGATCTTTTTAAACTAAACAGAACTCAAAGTTAGAGTCTTCCCTTCCATTAACTTAAATATACTGACTTTTTCATTTACAAAGATTTAACTTGAAAGGCAAAATTCTATGGTACATGACACATATTTAGGATTTACTGTAGTAAATTATGCACAATGGTAAACACTCAACATATCAGTGACAATCAGCGGCGGTGCGATCCCCCGCTTTGGCAGCTACAGCGAGGGTGGTGTTCTTTATGGGCCTCTTCTGTCTGCAACTCCGTGGACAAAAGCTCATCATTAGTGCTGGAATATAGCGTCACAAAGCAAGTAGGAGCGAGATAAAACGACAGCTGGGCAAATAGAGCACTGGATGAAAGGGTGAAAAAAAGGAAGTATGGATGAATGAGTAGGTGGACGATGGTGTATGCGTATGAATGATAGTGTGAAAGGATGAGTGAACAATAGTTGGATGGACAGATGGAAGGATGCAAAGGGATGGGTGGATGAGTGGGTTGGTGGATGGACACGCGAAAGGATGGCAAAGTGAAGGGATGGATGGATGGGTGGAGGGACAGGTGGAAGGATGGGAGACTAAAGGCACGGGTGGATGAGTGGGAAAATATGAGTGAATAGATGGCAGAGTGGATGGATGATGGGTGGATGTATGCAGAGTGGATGGGTGGTTAAGAGTTGCTGGATGGATGGATGGATAGATGGGTGGATGGATGGCAAAGTGGATGGGTGGATGGCATAGTGAATGGATGGATGGCTATGTGAATGAATTGATGATTCTACAGCAGATTGGATGGATTCATGAATTAATGGCAGAATGGATGGATGGCAGATAAAATGATGAATGGCAGGATGGATAGATAATGGCAGAGTGGATTGATGCATGGCAGAGTGGATGAATGGATGTTTGGATAGCTGAGTGAAGAGATCAATGGGTGAATGGCAGAGTGGATGGACAAATGGATGGATGGCAAAGTGGATGAATGGAAGAGTGGATGGGTGGAAGGATGGATGACAACTTGAATACATGGATGGATGATTGATGGATGTATGGTAGAGTGATGGTGGCAGAGTGGGTGAATGGATTGATGGTACAGTTGATGAATGGATGGATGAATCACAGTGGGTGGATGGATGGCAAAGTGGATGGATGGCTGGATGGTAGACTGCAGGGGTGGATGGATCAAAGAGTGGCGGATGGATGAATAACAAAGTGGATGAATGGATGGCAAATTGAATGGATAGCATAATGTATTGATCAATGTGTGGCAGAGTTAATGGATGCATCGCAGAGTGCATTGGTAAGTGGATGGAAGAATGGATAGATGTATGGTAAATTGGGTGGATGAATGAATGGACAGAATGGGGAAAGACTAAATGATGGATGGATGACAGCATGTAAAGGTGAAATAGTGGATATCAGTAGGTTGATGGAAGGGTTGAAGAATGAATACATAGATGCATGGATGGAAGAAACAAGGAAGCTGTTGGAGAGAGGGTTTGTCTCACTTGCCTTGCTTGGTTAGAGGCATCAACGCTGTAGTTCAAAGTGGGCACTAACCTAATTTTCTGGTTACTCCCTTGACTTAATTCCATTCATGGCTCTGTGTCGCTACAACAAATTATCATTGTCATTGGTAATTGAATGTTAGGATGAATGAGAATCAAAAAATAGTATAGAGCATTACATCGTTGCTTTAGAGAAGCTCTTGGACCAACTTCAGATACCTTCAAAATGAATGCCACATCACACCAGTTCTGGACATTTGGTAAAACAATTTATAGCGTATACTCGTGTGAAAGACCAGGATTAGGAAACTGTGTATCCACCAAAAACAGGCATTTGGAATTATTACCAGCTCCTCAAATAGTACATTAACTTGTCATTTTTCAGTTCTGACCTTAAGATCAAAGGGTTGCACATTGTCTTTTATCGGGTATTTGCCTCGTCTCTATTCAGTTTTAGTTCAGGGGTATTGTGATAGTCTACCACCACCTGCAACTAATCCACAATAGGTCCCACCAGCATATTCATCCACAGAAGTTTTAGGAACTTAACACCAAAACGATGATGTCACAGCTGCCATGTTAGCTGTGACACTTTCAGATTAGCCATGCAAAATGGCAATTGTAAAGGTACTTGCATGCTGTTCTCTTTATCTGCACCTACATTTAGTAATCCTTGGACGCTAGAATCGCCCTGTGGAGTACTCTAGGATCCAGAGTTCCCTTCCACTCTCACGCAGCCAGCATCTTGGTTGGATACTTTCGACGATGTAGGCTTTGATTTGTGTGCGACTTTCCTCCAAATACAGAGATGAAAGTCTAAGCAGAACACTGTGAACTACTCTGTGCTCTGTTCTTTGCCAAGGTCCATGTGTGGCTCCATGAACTGTTGCAGGAGTCTGGTGGTTTGCAAGCAGGGTGGGTGTGTCACCCCAGTGGCAGTGATTGCACTATGATGTTTTGCCTCTGCCAGTGCTCCCCATGCTACACGCTGCCTCACACTCTGAGTTCGCTGGCGGTGACCTGGGCATCCCACCGTCGACCACATGTGCAGTTTTGTCGGCACTTGCTTCCTGCATTGTTTTGGAAGCCGGCCAACAATTTTTTTAGCGTTATGCTTTTGGTTTTCTCCGAAAAAATGTAACCTCATAAACAAGCTGTCATTCTGCCTTGAGTAATAGGGGCAGGAGCGGGGTTACAGGTATCTGGGCAAAACCGGTTAGTGATGCTAAATGTGTGCCTGGCTGAGCCAAAAAGTAATATCAACTTCTGGTTACTCTGCATGTGTGTTTGTGGTGTCGTATAACGCCCACCGATTTATTATTCAGGCCTAATGATGTGTGACAATTTTCAACAGAGAATATTTTCTAGACCCTTTCACGAGGGGCCAACCCTCCGGAGAAAATCTAGCTACATCAGGAGCGGCCTTCCAGCAGAGTTGCTCATTTTAAAATTCTAGCCTCGATGTGTGGAAGTTTGTGAAACTTCGCATTTCCAAATTAGCTATTTTTTAAAGTCCTCATAAAATTTACAAACCTTGTGAAATATAAAAAAATATAAGATAAAAGCAACATTTTGAAACATATGCTCTTGAGGTAAAAAAAAAAAAAACTATGGCAAAAAAACTCAATTTGGAAAGATGATTTCCCGACAAACAAAACTTTTGCAGGTAGTCTTAATCAAACATGTTTTTTTTCTTACTAGAAAGCCTTTCCCTCAAGCGAAGGTGGTTCAAGTGCACGAGTTTTACAAATCTGTGATATGCAAAATTTGTGTACTGTATGCCAATGCGCTGGTGTAAATCACACTGTGCTTATCTTGGGCAGTTCTAATCATCATGCCCCTCAAGAGCCTTCAAATGAGGTACAGCAATCCTGAGCACAGCTAACAAGGAGGTCAGGGCCTCATTTACGATGCTCGCCCCTCCCCCCCCAGGGGAAGGGCAGAAATGAGCCATGTCTACTAGATATGCTGCATTTCTGTCCTCTCCCCCTGCGTTGGCGCACAAATTGCTGCCTTGCGCCAACGCAGGCATCCTTGCACCATGGTGTGAGGATGCCTGTGTTGTGGGGATTATGCAGGAAGGGACACCTTCCTGCACAAAAACAATCACAAGATGTGTTTTCCTCTTTCTATGTGTGCTGCAGAATAGTAGGAACCAGTGATGAAGCAAGCAGGACATTGCAAAGGGAGGTCAGGAGTTATGATTTCTGCATTCCTGCTCAGGACATGGGCAGAAAAGAGTGCCACTGGGAGCGAGATTCAATAGAAAGGCCAAGAGGAGTAAGAGAGTACACAGAGAGCAGGTTGAAATTCCGTAGGCACACCAGGGATGGTTCAAGGTCACAACCCTTTGTGAAGAATCACACATGCTTCTCAGAAATAAGACCATTTTTAAAAATGTTTCAAATGGAAAATCAAGAGATAGGGAATTGCAGCAGAAGGTTCAACTAACTTAGCAGCACACACTGGTTCAAAGAAATGTTTACCCCTTTTTCAGCCTCTTACTTTTTTTGCTGATTGCACCCACTTACATCCACCTCTCTGCTCCATGCTATACTTTTCACCTCATCTCTCGCTGAGCCCGAAACCTAATCTTGCAGGTCCAGCCTCTCTTATGTCCCATTCACCCCTGCATTTTCTACTCTTCGCTTCTCATCTCTCCCCAAGCAGTGTGCCTTCTCGCTCTGACTCTGCTACTCAGATATCCATCCTTTCTCTGTAGACCTTACCTTTCATCCAGCCTCTCATCTTCTCTTGCTGGTCCTGCCCCTCATGCATCCATGTCTCCTTTCCTGCCCCACTCTTCAATGCTCAACTCCCCACCCAGCCTTTCATCTCCTCTACTGGTTCTACCATTCCTACTCCACCTAGCCCCTTTCTTTCGCCCCTTTACTTTTATATTCTCTCACTGATTCTGCCCTTGTTACATAGACTCCTATCCTTCCTCCTTCCCACACTTCTCTTATCTTGCCTTTCTGATTCTAATAATTTTAAATTAAACTCCGAATCTCCATCTTTGGCAACCCTCTAAGGCATTGATACTCAATTACAGCCTGGGCACTGCATGCAGCCCTCCTGACTGTAACATGTGACATCCCGTGGTACAGCAGAGCTCAGCTGCCATTTACCTAGAGATGGAAACTACAAAAAGATGTTAAATAAACAGGCAAACATGTATTTAAAGGTTAATTGGTGTAAATAAAGTAACTATTGAGCCCTGCAACACTTAACTTTAGGACCTCCTTCATTTTTAAAGCCACCTTTCAAAAAAAGGTGTAAAAATATGATAAAGTCTCTTCAAAATTCAAAAAGTGTATTTAATTAACATTCAGAATCTTTTCACTTCAGTACATCAGATTTTATTAGTGCATTGAGAAGTATTCATATAAAAGTGATAGTTTTCAAACATGAACTTAGCAACATTAATCCTTCCCCCACACTGACTACAATGCCAGTTGTGAATTAAAGAGGAACATTTATTGTCATGTGCACTTTTTGGGTGCCCTGGGTTCCTATTGTACAAGTAAAACATTATAGTTTATTAAATCAAACTCAGAAGGTTTTGTACAGCGCATGCATTTCGAGGTCCTTGTATAATTGATAATAACGAAAAAGGAGGGAAAAATATTGCCTAGGAGCACACAATTTGGTAAAGTGGAAAAGCTGTGATTAATCCCAGGTTTTTCTGCTTTCACATTGTGCAATTCAGCAACTTGATGTATATATTTTGCTTCCCCTACTCCACCTTACTGCCAATAAGCCCCCCACGCCAAGCCAACCGCATACTGCTGGCATCAATGTGACCCTCTGTCATATCACAGACCACAGTTTTTGTCTCTGGGAAATGTTCAGGAGTTTCCATGCTATAAGCGGAGCAACATGAATTGAGATAAGACATTATTCTATCTTTGAATGTGAACACTGCAGGATACTCTGCTCTTCATTCAGGCAGGGCTCTCTTTGCACCTAAGGGCACATCATGTACCCATCTAATCGATGTTCTCAGGCAGATACAACAATTAGATTACTGAAGCCCTTTCGGCCCAGGGGAGGGGTTTCCTCCCCGGGGCCTCACAGCACTGCACCACCATTGTAACAGAGGGCCTGATTTAGAGTTTGGCAGATGGGGTTCCTCCATCAGAAACATGACAAGATTTCCCAGCCACTGTATTACAATCCCATTATATCCTATAGGAACTGTAATATGGCGCACAGTATATCTGTCACATTTCTGACGGAGTAACTGGTCCGGCAAAGTCTAAATTAGGCCCGGTCTTTTAAAAGGCACTGCTGAGAGGTTCTGCTTGGATGTGAGCAGGTACAGGGTCCATGCCCAGCCCCGGCCCTTTCTGCTGACCCCAGTGAGTCATTACTGGAAACCAGGGATGCCGACCTAAGCATTTTCAATGATTTGAACCGCAAAACAATATACTAAGAATACAAGAATATTATTCAAATAAATACACATCTGATAAAATATCCGCAAATAAATACAAAATAAATATGAATTTTAATTTTAATGGGAAGGTTGGATCTTTTCTAAATTCAGTTGAGGGCACTCTTCGTCCACACTATATTCTGTTTGATGCACTTACACTGCCCCCTCAGGAAACTAACTTAATTTAACCAGTTTCAAATTCTTTTACCTTTTACAGAGCATTTTTAACATTTTAATTTTTACATTTTGCCTCTTTATCTATATACCATTTATTAGCCTAGGGGTCCTCAGAGCACAGCTTAATAACCACTGGTTTAAATAGAAAATTAGAGCAGATTGTTGATGTCCCAGATGTGGGTCTGAGAATGCAGACAATGTGCATATAGTGGCTAATTGCTTCCATCTATGTGAATTTTGGACACCTATTGCATGTCATCTCTTCAAGGCTCAATGTCAATGTAGAATTTACAACACATATTACTACCCTCGGTACTCATTTGAATATACCTCTCTGGAGGGTATCAGTTCTATTCACAGCAGTAGCTTTTGCCAGATTGTGTATAGCTATGGTGTAGATAAACTTGTCTGACCCTACTATGGCCAATGGGCGGGCCTATAGTTTTCACAACTGTGAATTTGAAGCCGCTAATTTGAAAGCTAATGGTCGAAAGGGCCATAGGTAGCTTCATGCAACACAGAGTCAGTTGTGGCAGAATTATAATGTTATGTATGCATGATCTAGGATACTGACTTTCTGCTGCTATCTGTTAGTTCTATGTTTTAATAATCCTGTAATGTTATTGAGTATTAAAACATTGGAATGTTGAGAGCACCATTGAAGATAATGGAGTAGCTCTGGGCTTCTAATGGCTGGTACAAGCCCGGAGCTCCAACATTCCGATGTTTCTCTTCATGTTTCTCCTTTTTAAATTTAGGATATTCTACCCTTAATGGGTGGAATGTTGTAATAGCCTTAAAGCCCTCCGCCTCGGGCTATACCCTAGCTGTAGGTCTTTAACCACCGGTATAGCCCTCGGCAGGGTGGCTTTAAGGATCAAGTAAAGATTAAGATTATTGTATTTGTGAGAATGCTCCGGTCTCCCTCCCAAAGACCTATTTCCTAGCTAAAATGTCTGAACAATATCTTTTCTGTAAAATCGCAATTTTAGCATCTCAGCTTCACAAACAAGAAATAATGTTCTATCAAAGCACAGTTGTTGGAAATGACCCCTTCTGCAAGGCTATCCCCAAACATTTAGCCTTCTTCCTCCTATTTTGTCAGGTCTGCTTTTGCTGGTTTATTGTCTTTCTGCACTTTACCACTGCTAATCAGTGCTAAAGTGCAAGTGTTACCGGTAGAAATGTACTGTTGATTGGTTTATCCATGATTGGCATATTTGATTTACTGGTAAGTCCCTAGTAAAGTGCACTAGAGGTGCCCAGGGCCTGTAAATCAAATTCTACTAGTGGGCCTGCAGCACTGGTTGTGCACCCACATTAGTAGCCCTGTAAACATGGCTCAGACCTGCTCACAGTGTCTGTGAGTGCAGTTTTAAACTGACAATTCGACTTGGTAAGTGTACCCACTTGCTAAGCCTAAACCTTCCCTTTTTATATATGTAAGGCACCCCTAAGGTAGGCCCTGGGTAGCCCCATGGGCAGGGTGCAGTGTATGTTAAAGGTGGGACATGTACTTATGCGTTTTACATGTCCTGACAGTCGAATACTGCCAAATTCGTTTTTCACTGTGCAAGGCCTATCTCTCTCATAAGTTAACATGAGGGCTGTCTTTAAATAGTATTAAAGTGCAGGTTCCCTTTGAGAGCAGATACAAAAATGGAGTTCAGGGTCTCTGAACTCACAATTTAAAATTACATCTGCTAGTGCATTTGGTTTTTAGATTGTTAGTTTGAAAATGCCACTTTTAGGAAGTGGGTATTTTCTTGCTGAAACCATTCTGTGACTCTGCCTGTTTGTGGATTCCCTGTCTGGGTCAGTTTGACAGTTAGGCTGTTTGCACCTCTCTTCAAACAGTGACACAAAGGGGGCTGGGTGTAGCCCGCATATCCTGATGAGCCATCTGTGCAAGGAGGGAGGGGAAGAGTGGTCACTCACACCCGAAAGGACTGTGCCTGCCCTCACAAAATGCATACTTCAACCCACTGGTGTGTGTCTGGGGTCTGGCCTGAACAAGGATCTTGCAAACATTTGAGACTTCGCTTTGAAGTTTGCCTACTTCAAAGGCAGAACTGGGTATAAGTAGTGGACAAAAAAAAAAAAGACTTTTAGAATCTTTCTGGTATTAAGAGGAACATCTGCCAAGGAGAAGAGCTGAAGAGCTGGAGGAGGAGTACTGTCCCTTTGCTGTGTTGATGTGCTGAATAGGCCTGCAGTTGCTGCTTCTGCCATAAAAGAGTGCAAAGGGTGAACTTTGCTGTGTATCCTGCTTGAGAAAGTTCTCCAACGGCTTGGAGCAGAGCTAGCCTCCTATTGGAAGTCTCAGGAACACCAAAGACTTCAGTTTCCTCGACCTGCAGCACTGGGAACTGTGTGTTTTGTGCTGTTCAAGAGAAAAAAACACTGCAACACCACCAATGAAGCCGCTGGCTTGCTCCATGACCTGCCACAGCCAGACGGAGCCGCACTGCCTCGCTTCGCACCCCAACCCTGGTCTCCCCGACGCCATCATCGGACGACTTCACCGAGCCGCTGCTCACACTGCAACCTGTGGGCCCCGCACTCCGGCATTGCCTGCTTACACCGGAGCCTGGGCCTCCCCGACAATGCTGCTCCTGTTGACACTGGCTCCGCTGCCTGCACTGAGGCCTGTGGACACCACTTGTGAGGAGCACGAAGCACCGTCCCATCCCGCACCCCAGCCCTGGTCCACCATCGCCAGCACCATGGACTCTAGTGTCATCAACAGACGTCCCTGTCTGCACCGCGACCTGTAGACACCGCCCGGAGCCGTCCCGTGCCGCCGACTTAGGCCTACCGCCGACAGCACTTCAGCAATGCCGCCGATGCTGCCTGCATCGTGACCTAGTGACACTGCACGTCGCACCGCCCGCTTCACACCGCAGCCCTAGTCTCACTGATACCGCTAGTCGACCGTCACCGAGCTGCTGCCTGCACCGTGACCTGTGGACACCACACATCATATCGTCCCACTTCACACTGCAGCCGCAACGCCATCCACGCCAGCGCTCCTGACTTCATCAGCCTGGAGTTCGATCCACAACACGTGGGGCTTCAAGGGCCCGATGACCTCCGCACCGACTCTGAAACTGACACAGCGACGCCAGCGACGCCAGCGACGCCAGCGACGCCAGCGATGCCAGCGACGCCAGCGACACCGCTCTCCAGAGCTCACTGCGAGGATTACGATGCCCTGCAAATTCAAAGGTACTGTTTGCGGGTCTTCCCGACACCGTAGCTGGAACGCGATGCTGCGGCCGGCTTTAACTGTTCGCTTTTTTTATCACTATGCCGTAATAGCCCCAGGTGGAGCAATCGACTCCAAAGAACTGTATTTTCAAGTAAATCTTCCAAAATTCATATATTTATTACTGTATTGTGGATTTTTATTGTATTTGGTCTTGTTTTACACAGATAAATATTGGCTATTTTTCTAAGACTGGTGTGGTGTCCTTTTGTAGTGTTTTCACTATTAATGTGTGTTATGTGCAAATGCTTTACACATTGCTTCTGAGATAAGCCTGACTGCTCGTGCCAAGCTACCAGGTGGTGAGCAGGGGTTATCTGAGTGGGTATCTCCCTTATCCTGACTAGAGTGACAGTCCCTACTTGGACAGGGTCCAAACCGACTGCCAACTAGAGATGCCATTTCTAACAGTGCAATAAAATGTCCACCATGCTTGCATTACATGAAAAATTGGATACAGATGTTGTAGATAACAAATGTCACAGATGCTGATAATAAACAAACTCTACACAAAAAACTTAAAACTAACTAGACATAACTAGAAAGGGACAGCTATTGCATGTCGCCTATATTCTAGGCAACATCAATATAGAATTTACAACACATAGGGGGTCATTCTGACCCTGCAACGACCGCGGGAGCACCGCCAACAGGCTGGCGGTGCTCCCAAGGGCATTCCGACCGCGGCGGTATGGCCGCGGTCAGAAACGGAAAACCGGCGGTCTCCCGCCGGTTTTCCGCTGCCCTGAGGAATCCTCCATGGCGGCGCAGCTTGCTGCGCCGCCATGGGGATTCCGACCCCCTCACCGCCATCCTGTTCCTGGCGGTTGTGACCGCCAGGACCAGGATGGCGGTGAGGGGTGTCGTGGGGCCCCTGGGGGCCCCTGCAGTGCCCATGCCAATGGCATGGGCACTGCAGGGGCACCCTAACAGGGCCCCTAAAAGATTTTCAGTGTCTGCCATGCAGACACTGAAAATCGCGACGGGTGCTACTGCACCCGTCGCACCCTTCCCACTCCGCCGGCTCCATTCGGAGCCGGCTTCCTCGTGGGAAGGGGTTTCCCGCTGGGCTGGCAGGCGGCCTTCTGGCGGTCGCCCGCCAGCCCAGCGGGAAACACAGAATAACCGCGGCGGTCTTCTGACCGTGTAGCGGTATTCTGTTGGGGGAACTTTGGCGGGCGGCCTCCGCCGCCCGCCAAAGTTAGAATCACCCCCATAATATTGTGCTGGGTAATCATTTGAATATACCTTTGTGGAGTGTATCATGTGTATAAATAACCCAAAAAGAATAACTACTGTTAGACCTGACAATCTTAGGGTGGTCACTCAACTTTTTGCCTCCCTCCCTCCACTTATTGACACTATTTTTGCTGGCTTTAGGACTCTGGGCACTTTACCACTGCTAACCAGTGCTAAAGTGCATATGCTCTCTCCCCTAAAACTTGATGACATTAGCTCATACCCAATTGGCATATTTAATTTACTTATAAGTCCCTAGTAAAGTGCACTACATGTGCCCTGGGTCTGTAGATTATATGCTACTAGTGGGTCTGCCGAACTGATTGTGCCACCCACATAGGTAGCCTCTTAACCATGTCCCAGGCCTGCCATTGCAAGGCCTGTGTGTGCAGTTTCACTGTCAATTCGACTTGGCATTTAAAATTACTCGACAAGCTTTAAAACTCCCCTTTTTCTACATATAAGTCACTCCTAAAGTAGGCCCTAGGTAACCCATAGGGGAGGGTGCTATGTAGATAAAAGGAAGGACATATACCTGTGTAGTTTATATGTCCTGGTAGTGTAAAACTCCTAAATTCGTTTTTCACTGCTGTGAGGCCTGCACCTTTCATAGGCTATTATTAGGGCCACCCTCATATACTGTTTGAGTGGTAGATTCTGATCTGAAAGGAGTAACAGGGTCATATTTAGTGGTCAGAATAGTAATACAACATTCTGCTGACTGGTGAAGTTGGATTTAATATTACTATTTTAGAAATGTCACTTTTAGAAAGTGACCATTTCTGTGCACTTAAATCCTTCTGTGCCTTATAATCCACATCTGGATGGGGTAGTTGACAGCTCCCGTGTGCATTTTACTCAGACAACCCCAAAAACAGGATGCTCATTCACACCTGCACACATCTGCATACTGAATGGGCCTTCCTGGGCTGGGAGAGTGAAGGGCCTGACACTTACACGTGAAAGGACAGTGGCCTGCCCTCACACAATGGACTGCCAAACCCCCTACTAGGACCATGGCAGACAGGATGGAACTGAAAGGGGACATTGGAAGTGTGCACTTCTAAGCCACTTTTTGAAGTCTACCCCACTTCAAAGGCACATTTGGGTATTTAAATACGGTACCTGACCCTACCAACTCAGACACTTCAGCTTGACAAGACCCTTCATGACAAGACACTTCCTGGGAAAGAAACTCTGGACCAGAACCTGCAACCTGCCAAGAGAGGCTGCCTGGATGCCCAAAGAACTCACCTGACTGCTTTGCTGTAAAGGACTGTTGCTCTGCTGTCTTGCTGCCTTCTGGCTCTGCTGAGAAGTGCTTTCCAATGGCTTCGATTGAGCTTGCCTTCTGTTTTCTGAGGTCTCAGGGCTAGACTTCACCTCTGCAAAGAACTCCTTGTGCAGCAAAAATCGACGCACAACCTGCCGGAACAAAGCAGCCCTGCTCCCTGAGTGAAGATCGATGCAGTGCCAGCGTTGTTACCGGAACTTGGACGCACAGCCCACTGGAGCGACGCATTACTGAGCCAGAATGACGCGCTCGACTTCCTGCGAAGAGGAATCATTGCCTTGCGACAGAAAATTCCCTGCATCGCCCACCAGATTGACGCAGCTCCTGTGACTGCGCCCTGCACATCCAGAATTTCTCCCCATAGTCCCTGGGGTATCCAAATATCCCGCAACCCAAAGAGAATCCAAACCTGCATGCCTGAAATTGAAACAAAGCCCTTGTTGCGTGGAAAAGCATTGACGCATCGTCTGTGTGCGCCCGGCGAAACTGACGCACACCTCCCCATTTTCCACGCATCTCCTCCTCTGCGGTCCCTTGCGGATAATTTAGACTAAAACCACACACTTTGTGCTTGCAAGAGGCACTGATTGCTTTTTAAGAACTTAAGACTCTTTTTATCATTTTCTACAGTGATATTTCAACGTGTACTTATCAAATCTTGATCGTTTTGACCTTCATTTAATCAGATATATATCTTATATTTTTCTAAACCTGTTTGGTGTATTTTTGTGGTGTTTATACTGTGTTCTTGCATGATTTATTGTACAAATACTTTACACATTGCCTTCTAAGTTAAACCTGACTGCTCAGTGCCAAGCTGCCAGAGTGTGGGCACGGAACAATTTGGATTGTGTGTGACTTACCCTGACTAGAGGAGGGTCCTTGCTTGGACAGGGGGTAACCTGACTGCCACCCAAAGACTCAATTTCTAACAACTCTCCTAAGAAAAACAAGGATCAGACAAATGTCAACAAGCAGTGATTAAATAATATACTTTGAGCCAACTAAAAATTGCATTGATGAGGACCTTAATAAATGATCCTAATGAAACTAAGCTTATTTTGAACAGCATAATAAAATAATACAATAACATAAGGTATATCTATTGACTATACTACTAATAATAATAATATTTATAAAAATAATACAATATTAAAGTTATACATTTGAGCTATTATACATGGGATTCTGCAATCTCTGTAAAAAAGCCCATTAATAATTTCTTTGGAATAGGTGACTTGTAATACACGCAGTTTCCCATTATAAAGAAAGTACACCAAGATTCAACTGTAATAATTCATTAAAGTTGAGTTTTGACATCACAATGCCTGCTACCACAGTCAGCAGCTGAGGGGAAATGCATTTCAGGCCACAGAGCATGATTGAAGCAGCCTATAGAACATAAATTAAACATGGCTTTTCCCTCTTCTGCTCTGTATTTCTAGCTGTGCAGTGACTACCAGAAAGGAGATATTTATGGCAAGGTTTTGTTTGCATTCCTTTTTTGTTTTAAAAAATTGACTTGTATTAAACTGATTCCATTATTTTCTCACAAACATCTCAGCACTTTTCTTATGTATTTAGTTTTGCACTAAAGATTTTTTTTTATGTTCATGCTTCTAAACATGCGCTTTGCATATTCAACAACAATTAAACATAACATTAAATGTATGTTGATTAAATAGGAACGAAGAGCAGGAAACATTACAAACTATCCTCTTTATTATAGTTGTTATAATACGTAATATAGGAAGAAGTTAGAAAGTTAATGAAATAAAAAATCATCACTACAAAGTAAAATTAGAGCCCAGTAAGCCTTGATGTTTTCAATTTAGTAGTACATACTTCCATCTTTTCACCACTCACTTAGTAATATATTGTTTTGCTTTTTTGGATCGTTATTGTTGAAAATTGGGGTACCAGTTGAGGGATGTGGACCGCTACTCAAACAGGAACCACATTGCTGGCATGGTGAAACATAAGAATCACAACAAATTAACCGGTGTTTAACCCGGTAGCAAAAGCCATCTTCACTTAGAGGCAATGTGTAAAGTAGAGTAAAAAACAACACAAATTCAATCAGGAGGACTAGAGATATGTAATTTTAAATAGTTCAGATAAGTAAAGGGCCTAAAAGCACAAGCGCCACTCAAGGTATTCTGGTCGGGGGAAAGTTACAAGTTCAGCCCAAGCACAATGGAGCGTGAGACGGATACAGAAGCAAGGATTAGCAGGCAGGCATTAGCAGGCAGATCGCTCCCCGCTCCGCCGCCCAGCGCCACCACCTCACCGTTCCGTTCCTATTGTCTCTCCCTGCTCCATTCCACTTCCCAAGCCACTGCGTCCCCTGCGGCCCCTCCCGCCTCCCTCCTCCACCTCACCGTTCCGTTCCTTTGTCTCTCCCTGCTCCATTCCACTTCCCCAGCCGCTGCGTCCCCTGCGGCCCCTGCCGCCTCCCTCCTCCACCTCTCGTCCTTTTCTTTCTTTTTTCCCGCCGCTGCCTTCCCCTGCGGCCCCACCCCCCAAGTCTTCCCATTCGTCGAGCCCTCCCTCCTCCCAGCTGCCACTCCCTCCCTGCCCCCTTTTATGGAAGTTGCAGCATGGATGCGCCGCTGGCGTGCCAAAGGCAAGCCCATCTGCGCCCGTCCGTGCCAAGACCGCGCCAGCGCCAGTCCCCCTGGCCCTCGCAGACAAGCCTACTCCCCCCTCATCCTCCTCTTACTAAACCCAGGCCTTCGCCCCACCTGCACCCTTTCCAGCCCCACACACACTCACGGACCCTTCACTTGCCACACCTGTCATTTTTCCTGCTCCTCCTCCCTCACACCACACACCAACCACAGCGACCCACCCGACTACACACACAACACCCCCAACGCAACACACACCGGCTCTGCCCCCACCCCCACCAACCAGCCCCGCAGCACACCACACCACAACGAGAACACACCCCGCAACAACACCCTCATGCACCACACCAACGCCACCCACCACAACCGCCTCAACTGCCTGCTCCTCAACACCTGCTCCCTTCACAAACATGCCATAGAACTCTGGGACCTCATCACATGACACTCACCCGACATCGCCTTCCTCACGGAAACCTGGACCAACCCCTCCTCGGAACCTGACATATCCATCGCCACCCCCAAGGGATACAAACTCCAATGCAAAGACCGCCTCAACAGGCCAGGGGTGGCATCGCCATCCTACACAGGGACACCATCAAAGTCACCACTGCTAACCAGTCCCAGGGCCTGTGCTCTGTGTAAAATGGATATGCAAATTAGGCTAATTATAATTGGCTAAGTTAACCTACCTATAAGTCCCTAGTATATGGTAGGGCATGTAGGTTTATGGACCACAGCATAGGTGGTGCACACCTAGGTGCATTGCTGAGGTGCCCAGTGTCATTTTAAAAGCAAGCCTGCCTTGCTGGCTGCTTTTAAATTAAAGTTATATGCAAATTCGACTTTGGAATTAAAGGTACTTCCAAAGTCTTAAACTACCTTATTTTTACATATAAGTCACCCCTAAGGTGTTCCCTATGTGCCCCTAGGGCTGTGTGCCATGTAACTATAAGCAGGGACTTTATAAAAATAGATTTATAAGCCCTGGTGAGGTAAAAACAGCCAAATTCGTTTTTCCCTCATTGAAGTAAATGGCCTTCATAGGCTAGAATGGGCAGACTTTATTTTAAATTTTAAAGTCTCCTTAAATGTTACATACCAAGAATTTGGTATCAAATTGATTGTTATAATAAATCCCACAACTTCCAGTTGTTGGATTTAATATAACCAGTTCAGGTAAAAAGTTTAGACTTTACCTAAAAAGTTGCCAATTTCAGCTCTGCATTGTTTTTGCTGCTGTGCTCTGATTGGCCAGCCTGCTTCTGCCAGGCTACTTTAATGAGGTGTGAAGTGGCCTGGCTTCACACAAAGGAATGTGCTTGGGGGAGAGAATCTCCCCTCAGCAGATGGTGAGGCAGGAAGGGGGAGGGCTGCCAAACTGGTCTTCAAAGGCAGAGAAGGACATCTGGAGCACCCAGCAACACCCCCACATCCTGCAACCCCAGACAGCTAGGTGCCCCCTTGATTAGATTAGGAGAGGGCAGGAGAGGGGTGTGTTTATGATTTTTAGCCACACCAGTGGGTGGGCTCAGCCAGATCTCTCCTCCAAAAATCAGATTCATCCATTTTGGATTTTTAGAGACTGTTGCCTTCTGGGATGGATTTTTGCCACACTTCCCAGGAAGTGGTCATCACAGGGGGACGACCCTGTCCCTGATTGGAGAACCAGGGCCCCCCTGCTTTTCACCCAGGAGCAAGGATAAAACTGGCAGACCTGCACCCACGCCTCAGATCCCCTCCAGAATTCAACACGAAAGGAACTAAAGAAGAAGAAGGACTGCCCTGCTGGACCCCTGGCCTGCACCTGGACCCTGCACTCAGAAGGACTGCACCAGCTGCACACTTAGGCTTCACCACAAGAAGGACTTTGCCTGGCTTCCACTGGTTCAAGGAGGGACTCCCTGTTTGCTACAGGTGAAAAATTGCTATCCAGAGTCCCCTGCACCAACTCCTGAAAAAGTGACCAGCTGACCACTGTCCAGTGGCCAAAAAGGAGTTTGCGCCAGGTGCATTCTGGGAGTTGAAGTCCGCACTTCCCAAGGACCATCACAGAACTTCTGGACCCTTGGGGTGAGCTGTGGACCCCAAACGAACCTTGAAAGAACATCTGGGTGAAGCCCCAGAAGTTTGGAAAAGATTGGAGAATTTTTGAAAAAAAGCTCCATAAAGTGACCGACCCGACGCGGAAATTCTAGCCGGCTTGCCTCAACCGCGACTCGGCCTGACTTCGTGGTTCATCCCGGTAAAGAAAAACATCCAAAAAAGAGACTAAGTCCGAACGTAAAAAGTTGACCGGGACCTTCCAGCCATCGTATCCGAGAAGGGCTCCACGGACGTCGGATCAAGATCCAGGTTTACCCCGGTCGAAGGATTTTCATCTAAAAAAAACGACTAAGTCCGAAGGTAAAAATCACCACCGAGGAAACCGACTTCGCGTATCCGGACAAGGGCTCCAGGAGGTCGGATCCAACTGGCAGGTTCGTCCCGGGGAAGAAAAACATCAAAAAAGAGACTAAGTCAGAAGGTAACTTTTTAACCGAGGCCTCCCGCGACTTGTAGCCGAGCAGGGCTCCATCGCGGTCGGCCTGAAAGTTTGACTTTGCCCCGGTCCTGGTGCAACAGGTGACCTGATTGGCGCTTTTTGTTTCTAAGCGCTAGAAAATAATAATACTTTAAAAATTCATATCTCCGGTTCCCCTGAACCGATTTTAATCGTTTTTGTGTCATTTTAAAGATAAAACTATAAGCTATTTTTATAAATTGGTTTTGGATTTTTAAACTGTTTCCTGTGTTTTATTTAATTACTGTTTTGTGATATTTGAATGCTTTACACTTTGTCTCCTAAGTTAAGCCTTGACGCTCGATGCCAAGCTACCAAGGGTAGAGCTGGGATTAATTTACTGAGACCTAACTGTACTTATGTGGAGGTTTGTGGCTTGTTGCTAGGTGTAGGTACCTACCTGCCCTACCAATAACCCATTTTCCAACAGGTCCAATATGTATACCTGGTGCCAGCTTTGAAGTAGGAGAAGGTTCTGGATAGGTGTTTTGAATTTTCTGCCTGCCAGCCCTGGCCAGAGTGTGTCTTGGGTAACAAAGACCAGTGTCAAACCCTTTGTGACAGTGCTCATATTGTGCCTTTTTGATGTGCAAATGTGGTAAGTTGCAGGTGTTGTGAGTCACTCACCTGAACTCCAGGTGGGTCAGGACAGCAATGAAGGACACACTACACCCCTAGGAGTTTCCAAGGGGAAGGGGGGGTTAGGATGAGAGAGAAAGCAAAAAATACCAGGACTTCTTCATATTCAGATTTCCCTACTCTGGGTACTGCTGGGCTCAAGGATATCTGGATTCCGGTTCTGGATTCACGATACTGGCAATCAAGATTATTCAGATACTGGGGCCTGGACTCAGATGTGCCTGTAATGAAACCACACTTTGAACAGGAAACACTAAACATATCTTTGGCATTAACTAACCTCAAAGCAACATACCAATACTTCACACTAGAAAAACTCTGCAGTGTGTTTTAAGAATTATCCAGGAATTATCAAAAACTGGAATAATCAAACAAGGATTTTACTGAGAGAAAATAACTGGGTTAATCACACCAAAACTACTTTAAGTTCTTAAGTAGTACAAGAGTCTCAAGAGTACAAGGTTTATATGCAAAAATGCAATGGCAATCAGGTTATAGATAATAGTTTTGTCACAAAAGTCTTTAGAACACGGACACCAGATTCCGAACGAGAAAACACAGATTGAAAACCAACTATGAACACAAGATCCAGGAAGGTGCAGCTATTACAAGAAATACAACTTTTCTCTAATGTCTTTTCATTCACAAAATTGATCCGAATATTATTGGTGGCTTTAGATGAGTTTGACTAATCAGCTCTGATCAAGATTCCAAATTAAACAGAAAAGCTTGTGTTACCCTATGTGGGATGACTTGTTTATTTTTGCCAGCGCAAGAAAGTGAGATGCGAGAGATGAATTGCAAGCACCCCCCACAGGTACGCTGGCTTTTATAAGTGAACCAGGTGCAAGGAAACACATAGGGAAAACAGAGAAACTTGTTAAGCTTTATTGAAATTGCACATGTTTCTCAGCTGTCTTTTTTCCCACTAGGAGGCTCAATTAAGAACTCGTTAGTCATTATTGTAATTGCATGTTTCTCAACTTTCTTTTTTTTTCTGTTAGAAGGATCAATGAAAGAACCGGCAGTTGTAGTCAGATCACATGTGCTTCCTCGATTACCTAGGTGAGGCCTAGGTGTTCAGACGTTATCTTGACAACAAGCATTGGTCTAGATCTGCTTTAAACATTGCCATTATGTTAATATCTGAGTTGCCAAGTTGCACAAGCTTTCAAAGGCATAACATGATTGAAACTGGTACTGTGTTTGAAAAGAAAATAACATCTCTGATATTACTCATAAAGGGGGTAATAAGGCATGACTAAGGTACGACTAGCCCTGCTCACAGCTGGGACCATGACAGTAGCCACCAAATGGTTAGGACAAGAAAATGCCAACATTCTTAAAGTGGCATTTTTAGAATTGTGACTTAAAACCCAACTTTACAATTAAATATGGCTTTAATTACAAATAATTGGATACCAAACTTGTCATTTTTAGCTGCTCCCAGTTGAAAGTTATCAGTTATTCAATTTAATAAGGTAACCCAATGTTATCCTATGGGAGAGGCAGGCCTTGTAGTAGTGAAAGCAACGTTAAATGTTTGTCACTATCAGGACATGTAAAACTTGAAAGTACAGCTCCAACTTTTTGAATACACTACACCCTGTTCTCTAGGCTGTGTATGGCCTATCCTAGGGATGACTTATATATAATAAAAATAAAGGTTTAGCCCTGGCAAATGTTTTACTTTGCGAGATTCAAATGGCAGTTCAAAACACAGGTTGCAATGGAAGGCCTGAGTCATGTGTAAAGGGCTCCTTAAATGGGTGGCACAATCATTGCAGCAGGCCCACTACTAGCATTTTATTTAGAGGCCTTGAGTACATTAAGTACCACATTAGTAGGAACTTACAAGTAACTTAAATGTGGCAATTGGGTTTAAGAATATTTGACCATGTTTATTGGGGAGAGGACAAGCACTTGAGCACTGGCTAGCAGTGGAAAACTGCACAGAGTCCTAAGACCAACACAAATAATATCACTAAAAAAGCAGTAGTAAACCAAAAAGTTTGGGGGAAGATCACCCTAAGACTGACAGGTCTAACAGCTGTGACTCGTTTGCCATATTTCCGTTTCTTGTTAGAGCAGTGAAGTCCAGCTGGGGGGGAGCACCAATGGCACAACCTGCTGCCTACAGTCTTTAACTTTCTAGTCACTCAAGTCTGCAGATAATACATTATGTTTTAGTATAGCCTATTTGGTAATCTGCTGATTGCCAGTCAGACTGATGTCTCTGTGGAGCCGGTAGGTTTGGTACTGAGTGAATGGCAGCATGACTTACTCCAAACTCTGACTTGGTCCTCCTGCTTTACTTGACCGGCTTTTGGAGGCATCATACAGTTTCCAAGTTGGACCATCCTGTTTTTTTAAAACTTTGGAACTGATTACTAACAGTAAAATTTTGAGGGAATTTGTGTGTTATTATTCTAACTTATTCTCACTTACCAACTAAAAGTAGCCAGAGTTGATTCTGGAGATGTCAGGAGAGGCATGTTTTCTTTGCAGCAGCTTCCTTCCACAGAAGCCACTTATTACAAGCATCACCATCTGTCATCTTTGCTGCATTTCATCTGCATTTTCCTAGAATTCATGCTCAATAGTTGTGACAAACTAGCTTTTGTCCATATTGAACTTTCTTTTTAAAAACATTCCTGGGGCGAGCATCTTCATTTCTGGTTCCCACCACTTTTAAAACCAAAAACATGTACAAGTATTCCATAGTACCATGATCTCCCTGTGGAAAGACTGATCATTCTTTCCTCCGAGGACAGTGTTGGTGTAGTTTAATGCTGCCCCCTAGCACTCCATGTGTGTTTATCTGCAGACTCCTGATGGAGTAAAGTCACATGTTTCAGTCTGCGGTGCGCCAATGAAGTCAAGGAATGTCACTATACTTAAGAGAACAATTGCCATGAATATTATTCCATTCGAATCAATGGAGTTGAACATTCTTGAAGGATTACGGTTTGCCATAATAAAGGTGGCCTGGCATGCAATGGACCTGAAACCTTAAACAGCAATGAAAATTTGCTTAAATGGTGATCCAACTAAAGTCAATGGAGGTGAACTATTTAAAAAAAAGTGGCTCTATTAATGTTAGTGAATATGAATGGCCTTACGCTAACAAACCTGGGCAAACTGGTAAGCTGTTTTATCTGTTTTCGTATATTAAACACTCAGCACTACCTCCTTCACCCATGAATTTATGCGCTGAACCTGATCATGTACTCTTGTCCTGCTTTACGTATTAAGTACTGTATTTTTTATATAGATAATGCTCTTTCAATACATAAATATACAATCAAAGTATGACTGGCTAGTTAACTGGGTAATTGTCAGAGTATAGAGTGCCTCATTTATAGAACTGGCATTAGCAAAGCCCTTTTGATTTTACTAAAATATTTAGAATATACAGAGTATATAGAGTATAGGAGCTTTCAGCCACCTCTCTTCATCCATTGGTCTGTTGTTGTGTCATTTACATTTCGTTTCAGCATACTACAGCATATAGCACAGGGCACTTTGAGTGACTGCAGTTCACTCTCTCACAAGGAGAACATCAGCATAAAAGCTATTTCCCTACTGTACGGGTGTTTTTGCTGTTTTTACTTTATAATTAAGCTAGTGTGTCCTTTGTGTTTAGAGCCTGATTTGCTTGCAGGTTGCTTCTGATCCCATCTCCTGCCTACGCTGTTGTAAATTCCTTTTAGAGTGCACTGTTTTTCTGGTGTGATGCTTTTCTGACTGCTACTATTTCACAGCATGCCAGAATTAAACCTGTTCTGTATTGTTGTCCCCTTTTATTTCTTTCTTTCTTTCTTTCTTTCTTACTTTCTTTCTTTCTTTCCTTTTTTCTGCCCTGCTGTTTTGCTTTCTTTAATGACCGAGCTGACAAAAATCTCTGGAATGCACTTCTCGGTTCAAAAAAGACAGTTATTATTATTTCACCACAAGGTTCCTAAAAAGAAGATTAGTAGGTCGAAAGCACACGTTTAAAAATAGTCACAGCAATGAAAGGAAAATATATCAAAATGATTCTCAACTGCAATGTACACAGCAAATATATGTGATTATATTCTAGCATAATTGCAAAGCAAAGAATAAAGTAAAATTTCATCACCGTAGGGCCTGCCAAGCTCTTCATCTTTCTCGTGCCAGCAAGATGATGACCCCGTTCAACTGCGAGAAAGAGATATCCACCCTCATGGGACAAGTGTGTGTGTCAGGCATTCGACGTCCAATCCTGACCGAGGTATTGGAAATTCCACCGCTACTGAGCAGGGCCACCTTTTTATACCTTAAAAAAACGAAAGGGCTTTCTGGAAAAAAAAACTTCCATGAAAGAGACATATTCAAACATGCTGGCTACTGTAGGTCAGAGTTGGAAGAAAAATGTTGAAAACTGGCCAAAATCTCAAGGCACTCCTCCCAAGACCGAACCGTTCCCTGCACTGAAAAAACATGTACATTCTTATCATGTTGACTGACTAACTGGTCGGTGAGGAAGAATATGAAAAACAAGCACAGTTTACCATGTGGAAAAACACAGCTCAACTGCAATGTCTAAACTGCAATGTCTAACGCCACGAAAAAGTCAATAGGCAGCTAAACTGAACACAAAATGTAACCTGCAATTGGTGAACACTGAACAACTAATCCATATGAAAAGTGATGCAACACAAAGTCAGAGGTCAAACATACCTATTTCATTACACCTGCCCTCTTTTTCCTTCCTTGATGCTTCCCTTCTTCCTTACTATTTCTTTCTCATTCAATTTTTCTTTCTTTCTTTCTTTCTTTCTTTCTTTCTTTCTTTCTTTCTTTCTTGCCTTCTTTCATTCTCTTTTTCTTTCTTCCTCTCTTTTGTCTCTCTCTCTCTCTCTCTTGTCCTTTTTCTTTCCCTCCTCCATTCTCTCTTTCTTTCTGTCTTGTTTTCTTTCTCTCTTTCTCTTGACTTCTTTTATTTTTTCATTCTGTCCTGCCTTCTTTCCTTCTCTCGTTTCTCGCTTTCTCTCTTTCCTGCTCTTTCTTTCTATTTCTTTGTCTCTTTCTTTCATTCTTTTGTTTTTTCGCTTTTTCTTATCTCTTTCCCTCTCTTTTCTTTTGTTTGTTTCTTTCCTTCTTTTTTCTCTGTTTCAATCTCTTTTTTCTCTTTCCTTATTTCTTTTCTTCCCTTTTTCCATCTGTTTGTTTCTTTTTTGCTTTGCCAATGCTTGTTCACAAATGGCGTAATAATTTCTTGAAGTCAACTCCTAAACTCTCGTAAAGAAACCATATAAATCTATTAACTGTATCCAAAGTCATTGGCTAAGTATGCTGGTACATGTTTCATTTGAGACTAATTTTTTCAATAATGTCTTGGGAGAAAATCCAGAAACCGTACTGTGAAGATTTCTTTCAATTTGATCACAATTAGTACAATCTAAAATGGCATAATATACTTTCAAATACAGCACATATCAAACGTTTTTCCAAAAATGTATTGGAGAACCTCCCCACCATGTAAAGTGATATTAATGTCTCATCAAGCTTGGTTTGAGCAAGGAAAGACATCCATAGGGTTCTTTACTGTCAACATAGCTGCATAGTTCTCCATGTCACATGTGACTCCTTCAGAAAGTGTTGTTTTTTAATTCCACAGCACCTTACATGCTGGTATTTTTATACCCATACTTACGATCGTAAAAGTAAAAATGTAAAACCCAGAAAGCAAAGTGCTGTTGGGTAAAATGTCATGAATGACTGGCTGTGTCCCGCATGACAATGAGGGGTTTTGGCAGCTATGCCATAAATGCTGACTGTGTCCATGTTTCGTACCTGTAGGGCTGGCAGCGTCAGCCTTTTGTACCTGTAGATCGACGGCACCAATTCTAAGCTGTGGACACAGTTAAGATATAGGGCCAGATTTACAAGAAAGTGGCAGATCAGCTGTGATGCACAACTTTTCTTCCGTCCCGTTGTGCCCCCTAACAACAACATGAGTGCCCCATATTTACAATACGGCTCACCATGGCACACGTGGGGACAATAGCGTCATAATTTATGACACTATTGTGGTACTTTGAAGGCTTAGCGCCATAAATTGTGGCACTAATCCTGAAAAGTAAAGGTGAAGCCCATTGAAAGTAATGGGCATGTCATTTCAATGCCTGATCTGAGCAGACATGAATGTGACGCTAAAAATGTCACAGTGAAATGTTGCAAATTTCACTGCACCATTTTTACGGCCTGCTTTTGGGGGAGAGCGTTCAATTGCATACATCATGCCTGGCACAGGCATATTGTGGGGCAAGGGGGCACAAAGTGGCGTTATGCAATCATTGCTCCAATTTGTAAATATGGCGAAGGAGAATGGCCTCCTTAATGCCACAGTAGTGTAAAAAAATGACACTAATGTGGTGCTAAGGGACGCTAGGGCCTTGTAAATCTGGCCCATAGGTTTTTTAATGTTTGCCTCAAAAGGTGAGCTTCCTATGTCCCAACAATAAACAGTCCTTCTTCTCTGTCAGTGGCATGTCCCAGTTTTGTGGCTTTTAAAATGCAGTCGCCCTAAACATAAGTGAAGTAACCATGCAGTGGAAACTTTGTGAAGTGGAGAGGAAAATGCTTTATGCAACATGTCTTTTAAAAAGATAGTGGTTCTCATTGGTGTCATAATATTTAAAAAATAATATGACTTCGAAGGCAGCAAAGGCTGCAGACTGTAATTATGTTCACAAAATACAAATCAATTTTTTTTTTGCAAATGATGGTAAAAAAATAACTATCACCAAAAATCATTGGTATTACGATATTGTCTAGCATGTAGTCGCAGTATATATGAATCCAGAGAAAACATGTTATGTTATGTTAAAAACATTCTTAAAGCGCATTAAACCCGAGGGAATCAAAGTGCTAGCAGAGACCAGGCAGATGGCAAACGCACTCACTCAGGACCTTGTAGAGTAAAGAGCCAAGTTTTTAATTGTTTTTTTTAAAGTAGAAAACGTTTTTGTATCCGCAATGTAAGATGGCAAAGTATTCCATAACTTGGCCGCTCCTATAGAGAAATCCCTTCCGCCCCATCAAGCTTTGCAAACTCTAGGAACAAATACCAATTTACGCAGGCAAGACCTAAGAGGCCTAGGTGTGGTATACCACTGAAACATAGCATTAAGCTGTTTCGCATTCTGGAAGTAAAGGACCTAATGCACCATGCAGAGAGCTTTGAAGACAATCCTCCTGCTAGGCAGCCAATGAAGAGCACGCAGTCCCTCTCTCACTGATACAACTAAGAAAAATAAAACAAAGTAAAAAATGATGTGTTCCGTAAGTAGCACTTGTACTAATTGAATCCAAGGATTATGTTGAATCCCTGCCTTTTCTTGGATAAGGCTTATTTTGTTTGAGTATTCAATGTCAACATCGTTTCAACACTGTTATGGATTTAGGGTTTCATCAGGACCACTAAATATAGAGATAACATAAGGAAGTAAAAATAATTTCTTCCTTAGAATCAATTATAGGTGTTCATAGTAGGTATCTAATATAAGTAAAGCTGACAATGTCCCTTAATATGTCACCTTCAATAAAGAATTAACTCAGGCCTTCACTCGTTTGCTGTTCATGTAATCTTTAATAAATTATGGCCCAGATTTTTTAAAAATGGCATTTCACATTGTGAAGAGCCATTTTCCTTAAGCCCCCCTAATGCCATCAGGTGTGCGCCGTATTTAAGATACTATGGACATATTAGGAATAATAGCATCAAAATATTTGATGCTATTGTGGCACTTTGCTTCACTAGCGTCAAACATTCTGACTATATTGGAGGAAAGTCAAAGGCTTTCAGGAGTTGTTAAAAATGATGCCATAAATGGTGGAATGAAAACTTGTAGATTTCATTGCGCCATTTTTGCGGGCCTCCTTTCGCTGGAACGCCGCCTTTGCATACAATGTGGCACAAAGGGTCGCAAAGTGGGGCAATGCTTGCATTGCGCAATTTTGTCAATACGGTGGTGTAAAAAAAATGACACTAATGTGGCGCTAAGCCTTCTTAAATTTGGGCCTGCATGTTTATCTCCTAGATAGCCTTCATTGGGTTCCCTGAATAAGTAACCGTTATGTTGATGTTGCACCCTTGGTGATCACTGATGGATAAACTTCATGTATTATATTGAAGGTGACATTTTCAGGTACGGTGTCAGCTTTAATTAAATTCAATAAGTTTGATTTATATTTTGTGAACCCAACTGTCTACAGCCATTGTTGTCTTTCAAATCATATTATTTTGGAGATATTATGACAACAATGAGAATCACTGTTTTTAAAAATATGGTATGCCATGGTTCCCATGAAGAAAGTTCTGCCAAGTGTTGACATGCACTTCAGTTGAAAATGTTGCTTTGAAAAACTGCTGAAGATGGTTGTTGAGCTCTTCTGAGTCAATCATTTACATTGCTATATGAATGTGCACCTTATTATACAATTCTGAGAAAAACTCTGTATGCAAACTTTACAAGTAATCACTTGTGAGAGCAGGGTGTGTTTGGCTTACATCACTAGAAAACTTTCTCATCACGGTTTTGTGACTTAGTTGTCTAGAGCCAAATTATTACTTAAAGATTAAGGGCCTCATTACGACTTCAGGGGTCTTTACCGCCAGGTCTGCAATGGCAAGACCGCCACAGCGAGGCTGGCGGTCTGATGACTGCCAGCCTCGTAATAAGGGCCTAGGTGTTTATTTGTTTGTATTTAAGTCAGCATAACAACGCATTGCCTTGACACAATTGTGCCTCAGACTATGGCCCTCATTCTGACCTTGGCGGTCTTTTCGCAAGACCGCCGAGTTACCGCCGCGGTGAAGACCGCCGACCGCGGCGGTATGCCGCTGTGCGCATTCTGACCGCTGGGAGCGTTCCGCCGGAAAACCGCCAGCAGCCACACTGGCGGTCGGCGGGAAAGTGGAGACTGGTCAACCTCCACCGCCACGCCAGCAGAACACCGCCCACAGAATTACGACCCACATTTCTGTGTGGCGGTCTTCTGTTGGCGGTCTTCTGTTGGCGGTCACCTCCCCATGGCTCCCGTCGCCTCCCGGAGGACCAACGCACAAGGTAAGTTGACCGTCCGTGAGGGGAGGGGGTGGGGGGGTGTTGTGTGATGTGGGCGTGCATGGGGGTGTGCGTGTGAGTGTGTAGAGGGGGTGTGTGAGTGCGTGTATGCGGGCGGGGGGTGCTGCTGTGTCTATGGGTAATGTGTGCTGTTCGGCAGGTGCGCATGTCTGCATGTATGTGTGCGGGTATGTGTCCCCGTTGTGTATGTGTGTGTAGGGGGTGTGTATATGTGCATGTTGGGGGTGTGTGCATGTCGGGGTGCATGTATGTGCATGTCGGGGTGGGGGTGGGGAGGGGGTTCGTACCACCTCTGGGGGGTGGCAGGGGGGTGGAGGGTGTGGGGGGAGGACTCGGGTGGGTAGTGGGGGGTGGGGGAGACCCCTATCAGTGCCAGGGAAGGAATTCCCTGGCCCCGATAGTGCTTACCACCATGGTTCGCACGGCGGTTCCCGCCCGCAAGAAACCGCGGCGGTAGGCAGGGTCATAATACCCTTGGCGGTCTTGGGACGACCGCCGGGCCGGAGTGCGCAAACTCCAGCCCCGCGGTCATGACCGCCGTGGCGGTCGGAGTGGAGAAGTGGCGGTCGGTCGCGGCGGGGACCGCCGCGGTCAGAATGCCATTTTTAATACCGCCGGTCTGTTCGCGGTCCGACCGCCGTCTCTCCGCCGACCGCCAGGGTCAGAATGAGGGCCTATGTGTACTGACATACACGTTTCCAAAGTGGAAGAAATGCTGTTTATTCTTCTTGTGTAAAGGACTGCTGGAGTACCTTTCTATTGAGAGAAAATAGCAATCATGAGAACTCTTTTGTGGTCTTGTGCTGATATGAAATTTGAATGATTTTGTAGCATTAGAGGAAGATGTGCCCTACCTTATTTCACCAAATCAAGCATGTTCTTGTTAATGGCTCTGAAAGGTCTACTGTACTGAACACATGGCAATGTGTAGTGTCATTCTTTTGGTTTGAGGTTAAGGCTTAGCAATAGTGAAGGTATCTCTAACAAAGTTCCAGTTAATGTATCATGTGTTTTTAAAAATCTATTGGTTGTTGTCATTATCACCTGTGTGTATTTCACTGTTTGAAAGCCTATAAAATGTGTTTTTTCTTGCCTTTTAATATGAACAGTCTGTATGCCAGTTTGTTATTTAATTTGGTATTTAGAATACTTTTGATTCTATCTAATGAGGTATTTCTGGAAGTCGACCTTATGTTAAAACCTCTCACTTCTTATAAATTATATTGATGCTGATTTAAACTGACTAAGTTATTAGCTTTTTGCTCTCTGCAGTGATTCCTACATTTTTAATAAACCTGTCCTGAACCAAGCTGATGGAATTTCAATCTGAGTGCTAATAAGCATTGGTTGAATAATATACTTGAAGCCAATTAAAATGGTGTTAATAAGAAACATACTAATTGTTCTCCCCGCTTCTCCCTAAACTCAACGTCTCCAGAATAACATCTTCTGATTAAAATAATTACAACTGATGCATTTGATATTAATAATTATTATACAATACAAAGCTATACAACAATGTCTATTCCCACCCACTCAAATGGAACATCCACAACTGGTAGAGGCACAGTGCCTTAGTCCTCCCTCTTGACCTACCACTTACTTGGCAAGTGAGAAAGGTTCTATATAACCTCTATGTGTCTCTGCCCATCCCTGACCAGTAGAGCAGAGACTCCAACCTATCCTGGGTTTTTTAATGCCCAGTTGCCTTGCCAAGCACACTTCATTGGCCAGTTACAACAGGACGTTTTTGTGCACACTTGTCACTTCCTAAAACCTGGCTCAGGATTCACCAGCCCACTATCAATTAGGCCATCGTCCCAGCCAACACAGGGCCTGTTTAACAAGGGTAAACTTAACATTTGTATAAGTTTGAACCTTTTCAGTATTCACAAAGCTGCATTTTAATGGTACGTTTATGAGTGCGGAGACTCTGCAGTCAGGGCAGAGAACTCCACACATCAAATAATAGGCCTGTCCTCTCTTTTTATGTGTCAAATTCTCCACTCTGACTACAGATTCTCCACACTCGTAAACTTCCTACTTAAATGCAGTTTTGTAAATGTTGAGAAAGTGCAAACTTATAGAGATGTGTAGGTTTACATTTGTGTTTCATAGTCACTCCTTTGCTGGCCTGTTTCTTGACTTCTTTGCAAAGTTCCACATGTAGGGCATTCCTTCTGTGTCTCACGGATATCATCTTGAGTCGCCCCCCAGCAACTAAAAACCCTGCATCTCTGGAAGCAACCCAGATTCAAACACCTGGTCCACTTCAGGAACTTTATCCTCCTTTCCATCTAGAACAGAAGCAGTGACATCTATGGTGTGGGCCTTCCAGGAATCTGCCCTTTCCTGCAAACTACCTCGTCCTGGTCCTGTCAAATCAGGAATTGTCCCAGTCTCCTTCTACTATTGCTGCACAGCCTGTGGTCTACTAAACACAGCTGATGCTGCCCCAGGCAGAAACACTCCTGGATCTGGGAACTCCATTATATTAGGAGGAATGTGCTTCAGAGCATCTGGATCCCTCCTCATATGTCCATAGGTTGACTGCAACAGGACTCTCCTGGGCCCCTTTACCCATATGTAAGACACTAGCTATCATGGATGCGGCTGCCCTAGGGTCTTTTACCTAAATGTTTCTACTTGGTGGCACATATACCAGGTCACCATCTATGATTTGGGGGACCTTCTGGTCCTCCCCTCCCATGATGTTACTTACAGGGAACAACAGTACCATTCCTATTCCACTGGTCCCTTGAGAATTACCCTGACCCTTACCCTCCGGGTTTCAACCAGTATTTGGAGAGTTCCTCCATTTATGGTTTAGAAACATGCTGTTCTAGACCCTTGTAAACCCTGTCAGCTATCCACTTGTCAGCAAACACTGCATGTTTCTCTGCTTCTGTTCCTGTCAGATCCGACCAGTATTGGGCGGATAACTTTTGGAGTTGTTCTATCACCGTGGGCTGGTTAAGAGCATGAAAATTCTTGACCTCCATCCCTCTCACTTCCTCACTCATTTCAGTCTTCCAACACACCATCAATCCAAGTATCATATAGAAAATGATCCACTCTTTTGCACTCTTTCGCATTCCTTGAATCTCTGAAGGTACTGAGCTGGCTTCAGCCCAAACCTCCTGATCAGAGCTTCCACCACAGGGATTCCCCCAAAAACGTCTGACCTTCCCAAAGGCAAATTACTTATTAAGGCATCCGTCTTAGGCATCTCGTTCAAGGCTTGTGCTTCACATGCAATCTCAAAGCTCACAAACCATTCCAAAATGTCCTGCCCTTACACATACACATGTACAAGCTCCCTTGGAATCGAGGCCACTACCTGGCCTGAATTGGAGGTGGATTCATGTCTCCAAGACTGAGCTGTGCCTACTACCATCCTAAGCTTCTCCTTCTCAAGGACAATCTCTTCTCTCTCCTGCTCTCTTTCCCTTTTCTTTTCAATCGCTTCCTGTTCTCTTGTATTATTTTTCTGGGCCCATTCCTCCAGTGTCTCCCTACTCCTCTCTTCTTGCTTCTGGGGAGCTAACGTCACTGTTTCCCTCTCAAACCCCCTGGCCATCCCCACCGGCAGTCATTTAGCTCTCAGGGGAGACAACTGCAAGCTCAGGGTCTCTGCTAAACCCTACCTACTGAAGGGAATTACTCCTGAAATTGGTGACTGTATACTCTAGAAATTAGTCAGTGTGGGTAACTTCTCAAAAGTGCAATAGGATAGACACTGGGTGTGTGTGTCTGGGATAGATCAGTTCTAAGGGGACATCAAAATCTGACTTGATAGGGCCCCCCCCTTGGATTTCTAACACGGACACCTCCCCACAGTCTACAACAGCCTCTTACCTTTCACCCTGTCTCTCAAACTCCTCCCTTATGAAATCAACAAAGATCTCTCCGTCCAAGCTCACGGGAACCCGCCACCCTCTGCCCTACATATATCATTCAGCTGATATATAGATCTGATGCTAAGATCTGCTCCCAACCCTATGTTCTCCATTAATTGCACGTGCAGACTTTGGGCCTCATTATGACCCTGGCGGGCGGCGGAGGCCGCCCGCCAGGATCCCGCCCTCCAAATTACCGCGCCGCGGTCAAAAGACCGCGGCGGGTATTACGAGTTTTCCCCTGGGCTGGCGGGCGGTTCCAGTAAAACCGCCCGCCAGCCCAGGGGAAAACGACCTTCCCACGAGGATGCCGGCTCGTAATCGAGCCGGCGGAGTGGGAAGGTGCGACGGGTGCAGTGGCACCCGTCGCGTATTTCAGTGTCTGCAAGGCAGACACTGAAATACTTTTCGGGGCCCTCTTACGGGGGCCCCTGCCGTGCCCATGCCACTGGCTCCGCAGCCATGGAGGATTCCAAAGAGCAGCGGAAAGTCAGCGGGAGACCGCTGACTTTCCGCTTCTGACCGCGGCTGAACCGCCGCGGCAGAATGCTCATTGGAGCACCACCAGCCTGTTGGCGGTGCTCCCGTGGTCGGTGTCCCTGGCGGCCACCGGCCGCCAGGGTCAGAATGACCCTCTTTGTGTGCAGAAAAAACGTGGACGTATTGTGCATGTGGTGTAAATTGGGACCGGCCTCTGCAAAGCTCGAAACCCTTGAATTCTAATCATTAGGTGTACAACCCCTTCCAATTAATTGTCAGAACCCCTATCAGAGCGCCGTGGGACAAGCAGAGTTACTGGGCTTGACTGGAGGGGTTGTGGCTTGCTATCTTGGGGCCTGACCTACTATGTATACTGAGGACCTGGGCCAAGTACTACCCTTTTCAGCATTGCCTCTCAGTGGCAGTGAGGCTTGGACAGTCCAAGGCTCTTCGCTGGGAGAGGAGGGTGTTAGACATACACAGGTGCAAGACTCAATGTACAAATAATAACCACAATAAGTTGATCATCCAGTCAAATATTTGATTTTATGAAAAAAGTTGTACTTTAATATAAGCACACAAAGCATAGAGGAACACACTAAATAATAGTCCCAGTCTTCTTGTTGTAGTTGGACTCTCTCTCCTAGGTGAGACTGCTGGTTTAGGGACGACAGCATTTTTCTTTGTAGGCGACTAAGCCAATCCTACAAGCCACAACTGTTGGTCCAATCCTGCTGGCTCATAAGCAGTACCTCACCAAAAACCCAAACAGGAAAAGGTGATTTCTGGCAGCCTTTGTGCATAGACTCTAGAATGAGACATCTCTGGGGAGTCGTGGTGGAACGGAGATTATCCCTTTCTCACATGAGCAACAAGTCTCAGTCACACCAGGCAATGAGAGAGATGCAGAAAAGTTTTTAATATATTAATTAAAAGACTGCAGTAAGCGATAAAATGCATGAGCTGCGATGAGAAGGATAATGCACGGTGCAAGAAGAATAATTGTGAAAATGAGAGTCGTGAATACAAAGACCCCACCATCTTGAAATAAACAGAAGATGTAGAAAACTCCAATACCATAGCATGGGGAATCTAATCTATAACCTAAAGAGCGCTAGGTGTGGTAAACCTAATCTGCCAGTACCGTGTCCATAAGAAGCACCCCGTTAAACCCTTGTTACCTTGCAATGAGTCAGTCTCCGTGGAGACACGAAGGCTTGGTCTGCATCAAGGCGATGTGTACCATAGATAGCATTGATTGCATCTGGTAGGAATCCCTCTGATAACCTTGTCTGGGTGAGATGTATTTAAACAGATCTTGTAGGACCCCTGACGCAGGTATATTCCCACACAATAGATAAGGAGGCATGCTTCAGGAGGCAATTATATAAACAATTCCCTCCAAAAGTACATTATGTTTCTGTCTCACCTAAGTGGGAAAGGAACGTGAAGTGAATACCTATGTATATCACTAGTATTTGACGCTGATAGTGACGTCTTCAAAGAGTGGCACTGATAATGTGAAATCAAAACATTTTCCTAACTGTAAACACAGCAGCCATTTTAAAAGAAAAATTTAATAAATAAGCTAAAGCAGAGAAGGCAATTCAGAATTTGGCCAGAAACAACACCTAGAGGATGTGATACTGATAAGTCCACAAACTGACAATAATACATGTGACATGCTGGTGGGCCATAGGACATGGGAGAATGCTAATATGAAAGACAGGAGTAATGAACCGGAACCAAGATCACAATGTGCAACAAACAGGAAGGCAGGCACGTCACATTACAAATCCCACAACAAACACACTAATTGTACCATATCTCATTGCAGAGGACGATGGCTCTCCTGGGGATATGCCTGTCCTGGACTACCCTGATGACATGGATGACGAGATGACAAACATCAGCCAGCAGACCCTCCAAGATGATCTTGGGACCCTCCAGACCCCACCATCATTCGCAAGGTGGAGCACAGATTCAGCAGCCATCACAGAGAAGTCACCCACCACCACAATTGTATGGCCTGCAAGCTCCAACCCAGCTGAGGACTCTGACGACACTGGCACCAGCTTTGAGAGAACTGGAGTTGGAGGACAGCGGGAGCTGGCCAAGGAGGTGCAGGTGGGGATAGAAAATATGGCAGCCAGCCTAGAGGGGGTGCATGATGTCAACTGCAGAACAGGCAGCAGCCATGCAAGGGCGAACATCAATCTTGCATGAACTCAAAAAAGGTTGAAGGAAATCAGCACATCTGTAAGAGAGTTGACACAACACCTCCAACAACAATCCTGTCAACGCGTGCCCAAAGGCAATATTGATCCCCTCAGGGCCGACCTGGCTGCCTACCACAGTGATGTGGCTGCTATACTTAAGAACCAGCAGCTCCTCCTTGCTGCAGTACTGCCCTTTATAGCCCCACAGTTGGCAGCTACCGGGTTGTCTGACTCCACGTCTTCAAACACTGTGTGTTGCCCCTTCACAACCACCACCACCAAGGGCAGAGGAGACAATATACACATCAGAAGATGAAGACGTGGAACAGATCACCTTCACCCGTAAGAGTACCCGGTAGCTCTTGTCCCTGCCACATGGCCACCTATAACCAAGGTCCTGTGCTTTGTAACATGCCAGTCTTGCAACAGCTGCTCACTAGCACTGTTCTCCAGCCCACTGTGTATCTTGTCACCCTGCCCTGTGATTGTCTCTCACTAACTCATTGGCAATTCCTGTCCCTCTGCACTGTCTGACACTTCACCCCAGCATGTCCAATGACATGTCCTTTTGCACTTGTGTAGGATCACAATGGAAGGTGTCACACTAACGGACTCACAATCATGGACAATTTACATATAGCACTACAGCACTTTAAAATAAAAGCACTTACACAACAACTTTGTCTCTGTGTAATGTGACATATTAACCGTGATGGACATTAGTGATGTTTACCTCAGGTCAATGATTATAGGTTGTCAAAACAACTGACCTGAAAGAATGTTGGCTGATAACTATGCACTGTGGTCTAGATTGTACCATCATCTGCCCTTCCTGAGGGTTAAATATGAGGGAAATAGAAACTATACAGTATAATGCTGTGTTGGACAGAATAACGCTTCCTCAAGGGATGTCTAAGCCAGAAATGATTGCCTTCAACTTTTAATTCAAGCCAATATTTATGTATGTGACATTTGACCCACTTTTTACCTAACACACACCATACAGCATGAATGGATGTGTATGAGTGTATGCACAAATATGTAACTTGGCTGAACCATGTAATAAATGATAGGTGTGAGTTATGTATACCATACTACATGACGTCATACTGCCACTCACCTTCTACAGCTTCACTTGGACATCCGGCTGCAGGCAAACTTAACACAGTGTCCTCAATACCAATTCTGGTTGCAAATTATGTGAGATTGAAAACATACATCAAAAATTAACAACACTTTGGGATACATAGTAACCTCGGGTGGTGGCTGTAATGGATGGCAGATTTTTAGCAAAGTAGCTCGTGTGTAGCTGCCAGTGTAACAGCTCAATTGGGATTTGGTTGCAGGATGGGACACAAATGCAAATACTAAAGAGACACTGTACATCCATGCCAAGGCCCTGATCCCCAAGCATGTGACACATACTGTAAAGGGTTACCTAAATATTTATTTAACAGTAAAAACAGAAGCTAAAACCAGGGGAAACTCCTTACCTAACCTAACCTAACTACACATTATCCACAACTGGCCCTAACTAACCTAAGCTAAACTTACTTATCATATTTAACAAAACAATCTAAACATCAACCCTCCACCCCCTTTATAAGACGGGACACATGGAGGACAACATATACTAACCTAAACACATACTATCTTATACTAAACAAATATATATTTTTTAGGGTTTTTAAAATATTTTTATTTTAATTTTATTTTTTTAACACCAAAACCCCAACATCATTCCCCACCCACCCGCCCACACACCGAAAAAAAACATATTAAAAGTAGCATACCTCCACCCCCAGCCACTACTACTAACTAAACTGACAGCCTATTCTAACCTAACACTAAGCCCCCTAAACCCACTAATTAAAAGAACCAGGAAAGATGAGGGAGGGGAGGGAATCATGGCTGAGGGTAAAATGTTTACAAGTTCACCCTCCGCAGGGTCTTCTTTAAGGCACGCACCATCCTATTCACTTGTGCCACCTCCTGCTGCAGCCTGTTCATTTTCCTCAACATACGGTAAATGTCATGTTGCATCCGTTGAAAATCTGCTGGGTCAATGACTGCAGCAGGGGTGGTCTGGGTGCCAGTAGAAGATGTATGTCCCATTGTCAGTGCCATGCTTGTAGGAGGAGGTGCAGGTGGTGCTGTTTTAGGTCAGGGAGCAGTGGAGGTTGACGGTCCAGCAGTCGTGCCTGCTATGGTTGGTGTCACCTGGGTGGTAGTGGTGGTGCTGGTGGTGGTGGCAGTGGTGGACACGGAAGGGCCCCCTTTGGCAAATGCCCTCCACACTCCAGAGGCTCTTTCATGGCGATAACGCCTTACCATGTTGCGGAACCCAGACTCCACATCCAGAATGTGGCGGTAACGCATCGCCCGGCGCTGAAACTCCCGAATCTGGATGGGATTCATATTGGCAGCTTTTAAAAAATATATTAAACCAAACATTAGATACTTCATTGTGTGATATGGCTCCAGAAGTAAATTAGACAGTGCTTCTAATGTACCAGAAACAGGCCATATCATCATACAGATCACTAATTGTCCCTGAGGAAGTACATGCCAAAGCAGCCTACACATGTCCTATCAAACAGCACAGCAATGCTCTAAAACATGTGTAACAACTTAAATGACCAATGCATCATTGTTCAGCCATTTGTCACGTAAAAAATGCTGCAAGTCCTCCACATGTGACAGCCCAACTAATGACTAACGTCTGGATGACAATCAAGGGCCACAAGATCTGTGAGTTGTAAATGGAATTGCCAGGATAGAATGCAGTTGCTAATCATTGTGGGTATCCTAGTTTTGGACAAGTGATTTACAGATTTACATGTCTGTGTACTAAACCTGGATCATCAATCCTAGGTACACATTTCATAACCCTCCCCCTGTGCCTGATGGGGGGGATGGACAAGCAACAAATACTTTCCAACAGCTAGGACACGCCGAAAGATTTGGACAGCTGTACATGGGTTTGGGCAGACCACCACAGGTAAGGATGATGTCCAACTATGATACACCCAAACCTTGGACAATCCCATCCACATTTATGTTTGGAAATGCAGACAATTGTCAACATCATTTCATACCAGTAACACATAACTTACAACAAGCCGATAGATGCAAGTACACATCTGGCCATGTGCTGCATGCACACCTATGACATTGTACTCAAGTGCCACATACACGTAGCACAACATGTGGAGCTACATGCTGCTAGGAAGTCAAACATACAGTCAAACATGTTAATTAGTGAACAGGGAGGCTCAAGTATGTGGGTAAGACTTTGGCATCCCTATACTGTGAGATTCAGGGTCTGACTTGCTGACTAAATCATAAATGTGGTCCTCTGCTAACTTTTCATAATAAAAGTTTTATCCACAAAAGTCACCCTATTCACATGGCCGTGCCTACAGGGCTGCACTACAATCCCAAAATATGACTATACAGTAATGATTGCCCAACTCAAAGATGAAAAACAAAATGATACTCCACTCAAGGAACATATCTGATCATTTACCAGTGCATCATATCTTGCTAAGTGTCCAACACACAGGAGTCAATCACACAACAGCAGCAAACACAACACAGAACAGAAATATCAACACTTACTGTAGATGACTGGGTCCGCAAATCGAGCCACCTCTCCGATAGTGTAGGGGGCAGATCCACCTTTAAAGCATGGAAGGGAGAAATGTGCTCAATGTCTGTGCACTGTACAACACTTCCAAATACAATTACTGTGTGTAATATTAAATCAGAAAGTCAAGCCTCTCAGACATGAAGATACTGCAACCGACATACCACTGCAAACATGTACAGACCCAGGCACTCCAGTGAGTGATACACACATATCTGCACACATGAAGTGGCCCTTACTATCATGTGGTGGTAAACATGCTTCATCGTTTGTTTGCAAACTCATTTATGGAGTGTACTCCTCTCATCATGTGTATCAATGAGAGACATGCAAAGCCACTTTCCTGGAGGACTGCAATACCAGTCACTCAGGTATTGTGGCTTGGGCATCAAAGGACAATCCTTTACTGTGTGACGCACCTGTGGGTTGAATTAGGGCATGATTTATCATGCTTTCTATGGTTCCTTACATGTAGGGCCTGTGTTGTGTCTAGGTTACATATGCCACATTAAAAGGGTACTCTGAGCCACATATGTCCACTATGACACCATAACGGCAGGGATCCTGTGCATTATTTGGTGACAGTTTGAGGCTAGCCATGGATTGAGCAGTTTTTATATTTGGATACAACAAGGAGATATATGTTGACAGTGTATATTTTATTCATCCATGACAGACTGCATGGGCACAGGTGTAGTCATTGCACCTGAAATGTGTCTCTCCTTGCCCTGTTTACCCAATATGGGTTTCAGAAATCACAGATGAGCCACATTCATCATCTTACATTTGCCAATTTGATTGATCAGCGGATATATAGCAAACTGATACCGTGATATTATTAATACATGCTTTAGCAAATGTACCAGTGTGTCAGTCATGCTGATGTAGGTTTCAATTTGTATGTACCTTCGGAATGAGAGCAGTAACAGGTATGCTGGTCTACTGATCTCAGCAAACATCCATGTCAGTGTTAGCCTCCATACTGGGAGGTTAGTTATTAAACATATGCTGCACTTGATCAGCATGGTTGTGCCAAACTAAACTAGCTAAGATTGGTCAGTGGTCCCTTGCATGACGTCATGCACTTAATCCATTGTGATCATGCATTCCCCAATGTCACGTATCCCATGATGATCCCATAACTTATGAGAAGTACATGGCAATAGAGTAACACAGATGGCAAATGCATTAGCTCGGGCCAGCTATTGTGACTAAGCCCAATGTAAAACACACAGGTACAATGTACAGAGGGCCATGGATAGTTGTTACCCCTCAATTTGTATAATTTGCTTCATTTTATGTGCCACAGCTATGGTAAGTTGCACCAAACATTTTGATATGAACGCGTGTGCATTAATTTAATTGCGGCACAACCAAGTCCAACTATCAGCCTGAGATGTTACCTGAGGTCAGATATAAATTGTTACGTATGTGTCAGAATCCAGTTCAGACATGTATCAGAAATAATTGAGGGACACATTATTTCTTGAAAATATCTGGATAAAAAACATGTCTTTCCTGGTATACTCACAGACCATGCATAAAACATATGTTAGAGCCACAGTTGCATCATCTATTGACGTGAAGGCAGCACTAATTTACAGGCTCCTGTTGTGTTTTGTAAGTTAGTGCAGCTGTTGCGTCAACAAATGACGGTAGTGTGTAGGAATTATTGTATAACTCACGGCAACTGTATGTTTAACTTGCATTCCACATGTCCAAAAACATTGCCTGCAGCATATGAACAAATCTGCTACTGTCACTACAGAGTATTTAAATGTGCACATTACTCTGAATTGTACTCACCAACAGGGCCATCAAACACAGTCCCCAGGTGGTCCACCAGGTCTTGCTCCCGGGCAACCAGGTCAGCCCAACGGTGTTTCAGCTGATGGTCGTTGAGTGGTGTTTTGTAAATTCTTTGTAGCTGATACAGGACCTTTACCCACCGGAGCCTCCTTGCCTCTGTGTAATACCCCTGTATCACACGGCCCCCTGATTCAATCATTAATGGGAGGAAGTGGCACACCAGACAAATAAATCCCCCCAGCTCCTCCTCACCCATCCTACCAAGACGTGGCCTACCCAACATGCTTGAAAAAGAAAGTTGTAATAAAGGGGTACAGAGGATAATGAAGGGAAAGTAGGAGAGGGAAATGAAAACTAATTAACAGTAAAACAGCCCATCTATCCCCAAACTAACACTACCCACAACAGACTCCCAACAGTACAAAGACAAAATTAGACACCAGAAATAACAAAAATACACTTAGACAGGATAACACAGACACTTAGGAAACACCAAAAGACAATTTAAAGACCACACAGGAGCCAAATTCACAATATGCACAGAGAGACAAGTCCAAACACAGCCACACAGTCAGGAAAAATCACAGACTGCAAAGTGAAAGTGAAAGTACACCCACTGTACCAATTCTGTAAAAAGGATATCCTGTTACATCACTTCCTGCCTCAAATGCGGTGCGTTTTTATTCTTATGCTTCAAAATATTATGACGCTTACAGTCTGTGCGTCATTTTCTTTTGACACACATGCTTAGAAATTACACTGCATCCATATTTTCAGTTATTTCTCATACTTAACCAATTTCATGGGGTACAGTGTGGGAATTACCGCTCAGGGCCGATGGATGTATCATGGCAGAGAGCGTCATTTTTCCACGCATGTGCAGCATTTTTTTACGCATTTGTGTCTTTTTTGACGCGCATGCGTCAAAATCTCTGTCTTTTACAGGGTTTGGGTCATTTCTCAATTTTAATAGTATATGACAGGTGTGACTATACAAAGATAGGCTGTTTGCACCTACATTGTGCATTCCGGGGTATGGGCACATGTGACCGATCATACTACTGCGGACCATGATCCTCTAGTTGTTGTACCGGATTTGCACTCTTCACTGACGCAATAGATGGCCAAACGTGTGGAATACAAATTGGTATTACCCAGTTTGGGCATGTTGTGCGTCAATAGAGGATATCAAGGCTCCGCAACACAATTCAGTAACTAATTTCCTGTGTGTCAATGTGTGTGAATTGGCTCTCACTAATGTAGTTGTCCCACTGTGTGAACATCACAAGATGCGTTTTCTTAAATGTGCTTGTATGCATGTGTTCTCAATGTGGAAAACCATCAGATGCTATTCAGTGTTGAAATGAGAAAGGAAATGTGTTTGTCATACACGTAGCAACAAATGCTGTGTGAACTTCCCAGGTTTTTTGGGACATAAGCATCACCAATGACAAACCATGCACAGGATAGATAGAAGACGGTTTATCATGGCAAAATTCCAAGACTAGGCCATCACATGTCCTGGAATGTTGGACACCACTTCCTGGGCACTTGTTTGTATACTACCCATGAGTCAGGCATTGGTAAACGCTATGTGGGTACGGTGTTTGTGACACCGAGTCCCAAAACCAATCCACAAATGTAATGTCACACCACAGCTTGAGTCATATAAATGACCTATGTTTCTCCTGTGGCAGTGGAGGACCAGCAGACCAAGCAGCACATGTGCACATATTTCCAGTGGTTAATTGCACAAAGGTGTCCAGTGTAAGTGTGTGGGGCCATGTGTAGCCTGTGTCAATATTGGGGTCCATGTTGTCACAGTTACGTGCAGGTCTACTCATGAGTCTGTGGAGCCATTTCCTGCAATTGGAAAGTATCCTTCACAGCTGAATTAAAGTAAAGCCGAAGAGGAATTGAGAACCCACATGGGGATAGTCCAGCTATGGCACTGCAGACGTGTTATGAGACTGACAACAGGGCATCCTTGGTGTGCTGACAAAGTTAATGCATCAGGAATTTTAAACCGTCAGTTTCATCACAACATTTGTACACAGGGTGGCCTCTAAAATTCCCACTGCAGCTGGGAACATCAGTGCCTGTATGCTGATTAATCTCACAGCTATTCACCACGCAAGCCCCATCAATATGTTGGGGGCAATGTGAATCAGTGTGTGGACTGTCAGGGCACACACATGTGTTGACATTTCATGAACATTATCTAAAGTTGTTTGTTGTGCTGGAGGCACCATACCCAATCCATGCATACAGCCATGGTACACTGTCACTATTTGTCACTCATGCATACATGAAACCCAGTCAAGGGATGGACCATGATTAGGCTATTTAAAAACAAGTTCCACCCCATGGTACGATAAGTAAACTGATTACGCTATACAATGCATTTCAGTATTCATTGTAGACCTACATGACACAATACCCCAGGAGGAGAGTGAGGGCATGGAAAGCAATTAAGAGACAAATGTAGCCACAGAGAACCTTTATGGTGACGCAAAGACAGGAACCAATCAGGCTAACAGGATGCAGGCTCAATCATGAACAAAAATGAGCAAGGCAAATACACAGTCAGCAGACTGAGACTGGTCAAAGCTGGAACAACACTGTTGAAAATGTAAACTGTTTTTGTCCTGTGTGTTGGAACGTTACACAATAACCCAAGGCCTGTGTTACCCAGGTTATTTATATGGCAATGCATAACAGTGTTATACATATTATGGCAGTTTCTATGCCGTTCCAGGCAGCTGCAAGGGCAGTGCATGTTCAAATGGCTGGTCTGCATGGAGGTGCACACAGGTGTGTGCAGCTTCAGTCTCTCACAAGTCCTGTAGGTGAGAATCAAGTTCAAAGGGCCAACAGTACCTTTCACATGGGAAGCAATGTACAGGTGATTACAGGTCCTACAGACTACAAGGCAGTACATTATTCAACCAGAAGCCCATGCAGACAGAAGAACAATGACTATAGCATACCGTACTAAAGAGGGAAGCACACTGGAGTCAGACTGTGAGTCTGGGTGTGTGTAGATGAGGGATTATCAGGGTACAAATATTCTATTTCCAGGGCCCCCTGAAGAAGGGTGGGGTGAGACAGGGAACATGGCAGTGACAGGACTTATGACCTGGGATGGCATGTGCAGGGGATGTCTTGTGAGCAATGCTAGTCATACCTGGGGCACTCGTGCTATCCATTTGCTGCTTATATGGATTTCTTGTTACACTTACTCCTTGCAAAGATAGCTGATGTCACACTTACTGCTGCCAAGGGTCTGGTCATACCTTCTTGTTACCAGTGCTATAGCACATCCACTGCCTCATGCATGGGGCATTTTTTTTCCTTAGTGAATGATGTTGTTGTAGTTGTGTGCCATATGCTGCAATGAACCATGTTGCCCACATGTATGTGTGAAATAGCTGTGCTCCTCTGCTATTGCCCTTCAAATGTGAAATGGACAGGATATATGTGTGTGTGAAGTTGGGTGTACATTCATACCCATCAAATGTGATGTGGATTTTTCGGTATCCTATTATGTATTTCTGCAATGCTCTATGAGGCTACACTCTGATTATGATTCTTAGGGATAATGTTATGCAAAAATGATTATCCAGACAAGATATAGGCGGTCATTCTGACCCTGGCGGTTGAAAACCGCCAGGGCAGAGGGCCGCGGAAGCACCGCCAACAGGCTGGCGGTGCTTCATGGGCAATTCTGACCGCGGCGGTAAGGCCGCGGTCAGAAAAGGGCAACCGGCGGTTTCCCGCCGGTTTACCCCTGGGCCAAAGAATCCTCCATGGCGGCGCTGCTCGCAGCACCGCCATGGGGATTCCGACCCCCTTCCCGCCATCCTGGTCCTGGCGGTAAAAACCGTCAGGAGCAGGATGGCGGGAACGGGTTTCGTGGGGCCCCCTAACAGGGCCCCATAATGATTTTCAGTGTCTGCCTAGCAGACACTGAAAATCGCGACGGGTGCCACTGCATTCGGAGCCGGCTTCATTGTTGCTGGGTCTTTACCCTGGGCCGGCGGGCGGCCTTTTGGCAGTCGCCCGCCGGCCCAGCGGGAAAGCCAGAATGGGCGCCACGGTCTTTTGACCGCGGTGCGGTCATTCGGCGGTAACCGCATGGCGGGCGGCGACCGCCGCCCGCCGCGGTTGGAATGACCGCCATAGTGATTAGAATAGGTGTTTATCTACATATGGTAAGACAGTGGTGATGGTGAGTAGAGATAAAAGAAATTTTGGACAATGGGTTGTCTCCGACTCAAACCTGCAGCTGTGTTTGGATGGTCCGCCTCAGATTGATGGACAGCATCCTCCTCTTCCTCCTCTTCAGGCATTTGTGGGTCGGGTTCATATAGGGGAATGTTCCTCCTTACACATATGTTGTGCAGGATGGCACAGGTCAAAATGATCTTGCAGACCATTTCTGGTGAGTATAGGAGGCTGCCTCCGGTGATGTCGAAGCACCTGAATCTTGACCTCAGGATGCCAAAGGTCCTCTCAACTGTGGTGCGTGTCCTCCGATGTGCCTCATTATTGGCACACTCTGATGCTGTGCTTGGGTTTGCAAATGGGGTCATGATCCATGGCTGGATCCCATACCCCTGATCAGCTGAAAGAGAAAATGAGTGAGAAAATGTTGATGTTTCTTGCACCATGTTTATCACTTTGCATGGCAGTTGTTCTCTTGTGTTGTCTGTGACTCATCGGTGTTTGTGTTATTGTGTGGAATCCTAGGCTTCTAGGATGTACCATCAGCATTGGGTTGTTTCATTATCTGAACTGCTGTTTGGCTGATTGACCGGATGTCTGCGGTATTTTTGTAGAGTTGCAGTACATTGTGTACTTCCTTGCATTATGTCATGTGAAAGAGGTGTCCATGTGTCTTAACTGGGAGTGACATATACTTCCATACACAGAATTATTTTCGCAGTGGTGGGAACACAGTTGCATCTATATGGACTGGTCATTCCATCCAATTTAACATATGCAATAGAATTAGTTTAACATCAGTGAGGCCCTTAAATTTGGCAAGGTGACAATGTACAACACATCTCCATAAGTTGTCAGCACTGACGTGTTGTCAATTGACTACGCACAAATATCCCATGTATGACAAGTTCTCTGCAGACCTATTTCTCTGCCCTTGCCAAGTCGACTCAGGTTCAAACGTGTACCTCTACTACTGAACAAGTTCTATTTCAGCTGGCTAACTTGGTTGTGAGGTTGTCATTTACAGTGTCAGAAGGTCCATATGCTTGTACATCTGTTGTGTATATGTGTAATTGTCTCAAACCGCATGTGTAGGAATGTGCACTTTCAATATTGTCACATCAATATGTGTTCTTAGCACAGCCCACTTGCTTATTGGTAGTGGGCAATGTCAGAGCAGGAGTGATGTGAGATATTGGTACTGCATCAATGATTCCATGTCACCTTCATTGTAGTCATCATCATTATGCTATGTGTGTCATGGTGTTTGACCTGCAGCAAAACACAATACACACCCCTTACATAGTATGTATTGCTTGGAAGGGTGGTTGCTTGAGTGTTATTGATGTGATATTGAAAGATTAATCTTCCAAGTTGTACTGCCAGTTGTAATTGTCATTGTGTTGTTTTAAATTGTTCCCTTGTGTCTGTGGAGTGGCATATGTTGTTATTTGGATCTGTCATTTGTCCATGGGTGTGTATCCAAATGGGTCAGGATATCATACATGCCTAGCAGTGTCACAACCTCAGTATTTTCTTGGCCACGTGTCAATGTAGTGGTGTATGTGTTGTGTGTCCTACAGGGTTGCTGTGCTGTGTGTATATAAGTAGGTTTCTGTACTTACCAACAAGTAGGCCATTTCCATATCGTCCACCCCAGAAGTGTTGATTGATGGTGCAGTGGCGGAAGATGAATGAATCATGCACACTCCCAGGATACTTTCCAACGATGTTGGTGATCAATCCCCGGTGATGGACAATATCCTGCACATTGATTGAGTGTGTGTGCTTCCTGTTGCGGTATAGATGTTTGGTTGCAGCAGGTGGCACAATGCGTACATGTGTGCAGTCACTGGCACCAAGTACATGTGGGAAGCCGTTGATTTGATAGAAACCCTTTTTGGTCTCCTGCTGCTTCTGCTGTGTGTTGGGGAAGCTGATGTGGTGGGGTGTGAGGGAGATGATGGCATCCAATATCTTGGGTAGGAAGGCAGAGAATGAGGTCTGTGAGATCCCGGCAACCAGGGCACCAGTGGTTTGAAAGGAGCCACTTGCCGACATGTGGAGTACAGCTAGCAGCTTGGTTTCTGGTGGAATGGTGTGGGGTGTCTGCAAGCTGGGTGCCAACTGTGGCTCACTGTTGCGTAGCAGCTGCTGAATGGCTTGCCAGTTGAGCCTGTACCTCTGCATGGTGTCTTATTGCCGGAGTCCCAGAAGGGTGTTCCTGGTGCGGAATATCCTCTCCTGCCTTCTGTGTTGCATTTGGGGTCCGTGCTGGTGTTGTAGAATCTGCTGTTGTTGGTCCTGTGCTCTGCATCTGCTTGCATGCTGGATGAAAAGCACCTCCATGTCTTCCTTTTGGAGTTCTGCTGTTGCTTCTGTGTGTTTTCCTTAAGTACTGGTGTGTTTGCCCCATTTTAACGCCTGCCCTGACCCAGGCGTTATTTTTTTACGCAAATCGGGCTGTGCGTCATTTTCTGACTCCGCCTTCCGGCCGTGCCTCATTTTTGCGGGGTAGCCTAAATATGGCGCACAGGGGTTTTAGTCATTTTTTGGACGGGAACGCCTACCTTGCATGTAATTAATGCAAGGCGGTTTCCCGCATCCAGAAAATGACGCAAACAGCAGACTTTTGGCATCCGCAGGCTCCTGCGTCATTGTATAAATATGGTGCACGGTTTGCGCTGAATGTGCGTCAAAATGTTTGACGCACATTCGGCGCAAACAGAGTATAAATATGCCCCTTAGTGATTCCCTAAGGGGTCACAAATGACCTACCTCATTAATATTCATGAGGTAGGTTGCAATTTGCGACCCCATTGGGAATGGCCGCACTCACAGTGATGGTGGCCAGCTGGGGTCAGCAGACTACCTTGTCTGTGACTGCTTTTCAATAAAACATTTTTTTTGAAATGCAGTCAAATCAAATCAAATAAAAAATTATCTTTACTCTATTTTTGTTAAAATCATAAAAGTACATAGAAAGAGACAGTAATAAATAATTTAACACATCAAATCTCTTGCAGCTATTGGTATAAAAGCTACCTCTCACTCTTCAATAAAATGTATAACCTTCCTATGTCAAAAAATGGCCCACAAAAATTTGGACATGACACTGCAAATATATATAGTTGGGAGAGATTAGAAAAACACATAAGCTGAGTGACATTGTACCAAGTCCATGGATCTCAGTAATGGATTCAAAATGTCTTCCTCAGAGAATTGTATAGTGTGCAGAATAAAACCGTATGGAAAGTACTTTCATCAGTAACCTTATCACACGGGCATTTAACCATAGGCCTCGACCAGTCATTCATGGTTAGAAAACTCACCAAATGGTGAGAAAAGGTCCAGCCTAAACCTGGAACAAATCTATGTTGTTCATTGCTCATCTCCTTTAGATACAGTTGCATGCCAAATGAGGTTAAAACCAGCTGATTTTTAACAAATTTTGGCTTAAGCAATTCAGCAGTTAAGCTTAGCTCTTCCAAGGGTGACAAACACTCTTTTTTCAAATATTTTCATGCTGTAGCCCATAGAGAATCTGGTTTATAGTAATAAGTGTGATGCCCCAGGTCAATCATAAAGTTTTTGACATATTCTAGCCACTGTACTCCTCCTACACGAGAGGACCTGAGACAATCCCCTAAAATCTCTTGATTCAGCTTAGTGTGCTTGGAAGTCCATACCTTGTGCCGTGGCAGGATCGGCTGTATTTTAAATAGGTTCGAAATAAGTGGAACCCCTAGTTCAAAGTGGCATACATATGGTGGGCTACTCCGCAAGAGAAAGAGAAGATACTACAAAACGGTATTCTATATAAGTTGTAGAGAGTCATCTTTTACATGTCCCCAGAGGCCTGCCCCATTCATGGATGTTGACATGCATTTGGCCTTATAAACTGTTAATATCTCCCTAGGGGTTTCTTTCCAACCTTGCAAGCAAAATTGCGCAAGGCAGTAACAGTTTTCTGAAAATGTAACCCTCTAGTTCCAGTTGCCATCCACCATGTCCCATTTTGGTCAAACATAATCCCTGGATAGGAAAAGGATGTGACTGGGGTATTTCGGTATCGCTTTCCCACACCTGATAGCAATTGTCTTGCTTTTCTTAACTAATAACCCCAGATCCTCCATATAGGAAACAAAGCGCGTTAGTAGCTGTTGTAATGCGAGAGGGGTTTGGGCCATGAGAACTGCGTCGTCAGCATATAGTAAGGCAGGAATTTTGCCAGGACCCTATTTAGGGCAAGTTGTTACAATCAGCAGATAGTACACTACCCAAGCTATTAATGTATAAAGAGAAGAGGAAGGGTACCAAAACACAATCCTGCCTTACCCCCCCCCCCCCATGCTGACTGGTACGTTCACTCATTAGTCCATGCCGCACTCTAGCCCTACACCCATAATATGTTTGTCCGAGGAATTGTAGAATCGGCGGGTCCACCCCCAGAGTCCCCATAATAGCCCACAATTTACTATGGATTACACAATCAAACACAGCTGTGAAGTCAAGAAAAACCAGGTACAGTCTACCTTGTTTAATGGTGGAATATTTCTCAATCAGCATATTTAGGTTAAGGCCCTGCTCAACGGTTCCTACTCCCGTCCAGAACCCATACTGTAAGTCTGATAAGATGTTCTTCTCCTGGGCCCAGTCTTGTAATCTGTTCAAGATAACACGACCCACCACTTTCAGCATTAACTCTAAAAGAGAGATTCACGGGTAACAGGTAAGGCTATGTCTATCTCCCTTTATGAAAATTGGCACAATTATCGATTCCTCCAAAACCTCAGTAAGCCAACTTGGCAACATGCATTCAGGACTTGAGTGAGCAATGGCCCCAAAAGGCTCGTGTTGGCTTTAAATAAGTCTACAGGGATAAAATCTGGGCCCGGTGCCTTGCCAGCTTTACTTGCCTCTACGGCAGAATAGACCTCTTCCAAGGCAAATACAAGCTTGATTGGAAAGTTAACAGGGGCAGGAAAATCGCTGTCAGAAGCATCATCATTTGTCAGACATAGCATGTCAGTCGGACTAGGATAGATGGCTGAGAAGTGTGAGATCCAGTTTCCCTTGCTAATTGCCATTTCAAGGCGTGGTCTAGTGTCTGACCTAAAATAGGGTGAGTTGATTACCTGCCAAAACACTTCAGAATCTTTACTACGGTTAGCTTCTTGCAATTTGTCCCATAGGTCCTTTTTCAATACTGCTTTCTTCTGCATTAGAACATGCTTATAGTTTTTTCTAGCAACCCTAACTTCGTTTACACAGCGTGGGTGTTTATGTAGGGCTAGTTTCAACATACTATGGGCCTTAGTACAAGATTCATCAAACTACCCCATCATTCTATTTTTGCTGCTGCCCTTACCTGTAGCCACCAGTCCCTCCTTAATACCCCCAGCAATCCTTTGAAAACTCTCAATAATATCCTCTGGATTAGTACCCATGTCTAAGCATTTCTCAAAAGCCTGCGTACATCCACAAATCAACTTCTTTAGGAAATCCTGGGGATCAATCTTTGACTAATGCAAGGTGTATCCATTAAGCCTTGCAATGTCCATATCCTCCACCCTGCAATAGTTAGAAAGTGACGCTTTGGATAAAAAATCCCACAACGCCACATCCAAGTCTATAGTCATTGGGTAATGGTCACTGCATGCAATTGTATGGGTGATAAAATGTCCAACCCTTGCAGCTTGTCTGTTTGTGACCAGTATATAGTCTATCACTGAGTTTTTTCCTTGACCATTGAATGTGGATGCAAATGGAATTGGCGGGCAGCAGATCTCATTGCAGAAAGCTATGTCAGTACTAAATATGAGCTCATTCAGTTTCTCCCCAAGGAAGGAGTATATAAAGTGTGAGTGCCCATCATTCTCTCTTTCTCTTAGGCCACATATCATCTCTGAGCCCCTAGTACATACTCCGGTATTAAAGTCTCCCTACAGTAGGAACACCAAATCCTTGTATCTCCCATTCCTGAGGTCTTCAACATCCTTCTTTAATAAAGTCAGAGCTGTTTTTACCTCAGTTTTCTGGATTTTACTGTAGAAGTTGATTAATGCCAGCACACATGTGGCTGAGATTTCAACAACAACAATCTGATGGTAGCATTGTGGGCCCAGCATAATTATACTAGAGACCCTCAGGGTGTTTGATACGTAGGTACAAATTCCCCCCTTCGCTCTCCCTGAGTTAGGCAGCACAGCCGGGGCATGATAGGTTCTAAAACCATTTAGGTGGATTGGGTTTACTGCCTACGTTTCTTGAACACAAACTGCGGTAGAACTATTAACAAATTTGCACTAGTCTGCTATTGCCACTTTAGACAGTAGACCTGCCACGTTCCAGAAGGCTACCCTTATCTTCCCCTAAGAAAGTGCATTTCTGATGGGAGATAGTGCTTCTGATGGGTCAATGCTTAGTGTTATCCCATCGTCAGGGGGTCTCAGTGTGGAAAATCCTATTTTGTTACCTTTACCATCAGGGTTGCTATCTTCCTCTGGCCAACCACCTTGGGAAACAGAAGGGGACACAGCCCTGCCCTCCTTCGGGGGGGATTACCCTCCTGTTACGTCAGCCTACACCGTCCAGACCCTTAAGACTCACAAAGCGGTTGCTTGTATTGTACATGAGACATCTCCCGCCCAGGCTGGAGGAACGATAAGGGGCTTCCTGTGCAGTGCAGGATTGGTATAAATAATCAAGTGGCAGGACAGATATACCATTCAGCATCGCCTCCCTTCGCCCTACTCTGCTTAATATAGTTTCTACCAGGCACGGAGTTTTTAAAGACAGGATTACGCAATCTCCTTCTTTTTTTTTCCTTCCCCTCTCCACTTATTCACTCTCCTGACCATTTTCATATTCTCAAACAATTCACTAGTGAGTCTACATTTCTCCCCTAGCCAATGTAAAGCTTTGTCCCTCAATGCTATCCAGGTTTCCTTGGCCTCCGCCTTTGTTGCGAGGGTTGGTACATTTGCCAACACTAAAATAACAGAGCTACGGCAGGTAGTAAGTCGGGGTAATGAAGGTCTGTTCCCTATTTGTCATTAATGAGCAGATCCTTGCTAGACTCTTGTTCAAATTCTATGGGGCTATGTTCCCGTACTAATCCACCTGCACTGCTGGATACTAACAGCACAGGTTGTTCGTCAGTATTCCCATTACCAGGCGCTATATGTCCAGTTCCTTCCATCTGATACACGAGCCCATTTCGTGTGTGCTTAGTCCCTGCTGCTGCACTATTTTTAGCTTCCTGATTCAAGGGAAGTGCCTGTGGGAGCTTAATTACTCTTGAGGCCAAGACTAATTGTAAATGGTCTGCACAAGTGGAGAACATGGTGGACATTATGACAATGGCGGTGACTATTAAAGTGGCGGTAATACTGCCAACAGGCTGGCAGTAATTACCGCCAAATTAAGACCATGGCGGTGATAACTCCCTTAGACAGCCAATGTACCACACCACCCGCCAGGGCGTTAACACCACTCACCACAGCGGTAGCCATCAACAGCCAGGCGGAAGGGAAGGTACCGCCCACCATATTATGACACAGCAAACCACCAGAATTTCCGGGGCGGTATCAACGCCATTAAAAGCCTGGCGGAAACAGAACACAGAAGACCAAATTCTCACCAACAGAGACCCAGAGAAGTTCAACGCTGCCATGGAACTGTAACTCCAAGTCTTCCCAATGCTCTTCTACCCCATGCTCCACCTGGAAGACCAACACCGACAAAGACAACGATGGTGAGTACAGCCACCTAGCACACAAGGGAGGGAGGAAAAGGAGAATCACACACACACATACACAACACACACAATTCACACACACACCATACACACAACCAGCTGCAGATGTAAACCAATGGCACAGGACACACAGCATAATAATGCAAGGACTACAGGTCGGCAGTACTGATATTGTAATAGCATGCCAACACTCACCATATGTAACATATTGATAACATATATATGAACGATTGTCCAGAAAGGGCCAATGCCCAGTCCAAAGTACAAAAGGCCCACATGGCCACAAGGCACCGTCCAAGCCCCAACTTGATGCTGACAAACTCTGCACAAAACTGTGCAGGGGTATCATTTTGGAAGTGGGCAGGCACCTCAGAGGGAAGGAGGGTGGGGGGCACCTCAGCTGAAGTGGGGAACTTGCCCACTGGTTCTGGAGGGGGCTCCATGCCCATTTCCCAATGCTGGGGAGTGGAAGGTCACAGTCTCTGAGGTGGGGAACTTGTCCACTGGTTATGGAGGGGGCTCCATGCCCATTTCCCATTGCTGGGGAGTGAGGTGGAGAACTTGCCCATGGTTCTGGAGGGGGCTCCATGCCCATTTCCCTTTGCTGGGGAGTGCAAGGTCACAGTCTTTGAGGTGGGGAACTTGCCCACTGGTTCTGGATGGGGATCCTTGTTAATCAGTCCCTGGAAGGTGGCCTACATGCCCTCTGCTGGAGGTGAGGGCTGCATTGTCTCTGCTGGGGGAGGTGCCTCCTGGGTAGCCTCTGCAGGAGGAGATGGTTGCTGTGTCGCAGCAGGAGAGGAGGGCCCCATGCCCAATGGTGGTGGTGGTGGTACCCAGCCTCAGCATGAGGTGAGGGCTGCTGTGTTGCAGCAGCAACAGGCACATAATACGCACCTATAGACTGGACAGGGCCACAATCACAGAGCTGTGTGCCCAATGGGAGCCTGACCTGATATCAGCTATCCGTCATCCCACTGGGATCCCCACTCTTGTGCAAGTTCTATCATTGCTCCATTTCCTGGCAACTGGTTCTTTCCAAGTGTCATTGGGATTAGCAGCAGGAATATCACAGCCAATGTTCTCAATCGTGCTGGGAATGGTTTTTTCTGCCTTGGTTAAACACATGTGCAGCTACATTGCTTTCCCCCAGGTGGAAGATTTGGCCACTGTGAAGGCAAGATTCTATCCAATGGGACATATCCCCAATATTAGTGGGGTGATTGACGGTACACATATTGCATTTGTCCCCCGCTAGAATGAACAGGTGTTCAGGAATCAGAAGAGTTTCCACTCACTCAATGTGCAAATGGTATGCCTGGCGGACCAGTACATCTCCCACGTCACTGCCAAGTATCCTGGGTCGGTGTATGACACCTTTGTTATGAGGAATAGCACCATCCCAAATGTGATGGCACAACTACAGAGGCACAGGGTATGGCTAATAGGTGAGCCAGAGCCCCTACCCAATGAATGTCAGTGTATGCCTTCAGGTGTTTATCCCCATAGCATTGTGTAAGGCTATTGTTTGTCCCTCTATACTTCCAGGTGACTCTGGCTACCCAAACCTATTGTGGCTCCTGACCCCTGTGAGGAATGCCAGGACAGGGGCAGAGAACCGTTATAATGATGCACATGGGCGAACCAGGAGAATAATCGAGAGGACCTTCGGCCTCCTGAAGCCCAGGTTCAGCTGCCTCGATCTGAAAGGTGGATCCCTGTGCTACTCACCCGAGAAGTTCTGCTAGATAGTAGTGGCATGCTGCATTTTGCACAACCTGGCCCCAGATGACATGTGTCTTATCTGCAGGTGGAGGAGACTGCAGATGCCCCTGTGGCAGCAGTGGACCCTGAGGACAGTGAGGATGAGGAGGCAGAGGATGAGGATGTGAACAACAGAACATCAGTTATACGTCAATACTTCCAATGACACACAGGTGAGACAGAAACTGACCATTCCTCTGACTATTGTTTCATCTGTGTGGCTGTAGCAAGATGGAATTCACTTCCTATGCATCTCAACTTACTGTCACCTATGGCTTGTCATTTTTCAGATGTTGTTGATATGACAACAGTGTCCTGATGTGATGACTACAGACAGCTACAGGTCATTAATTGTATTCTATCACAGTGTTCAAATCATTTGCACTAGATGTGACTGTTCCCATATATGCACTTTTTCAACACATAAAACACTATCAGTCAAGTTGTGTTCAAGGGTGTTTATTGTAGTGCTATAAACCTGAGAGAAAAGTGCAATGGAATGGGGTGATGGTAGAGGAAAGTCCAGGGTATTTTTCCAGTCTGTTTGTAGCACAGGTCCAGAGTCCAAGGGGCCATAGGGAGGGGAGCAAAGGCAGTTCAAAGTGGACAAGGTGACAGGGTGGGACACAAGAGGGACAATGAGGTGAGTCTCATTTCATGGTGGTGGTCTTGGTCTTGGCAAGTGTCCCTGGCTTCTGCCTGGGTCGCAGGGAATGTTTGCAGGGTGGTTCACCTTCTGCAGGGGGACGGGTGCTGGTGGCCTGTGGGTCCTGTGACAGGGCCTCCTACCCACTAGCAGCAGCGGAAGTGGAGGGCTGGTCAGTAGGCTGGCTAGTGGTAGGGGGCCGCTGGTGTGCTGTTCATTCCCTCATGATGTTGGCCATGTCTGCCACAACCCCTGCTATGGAAATCATGGTGGTTTTGAGGGCCTCCAAATCCTCCCTGATCTCCTGATGGTGTTCCTCCTGTAGCCGCTTGTTCTACTGTATGTCAGTAAGTATTTGGCCCATTGTGTCCTGGAATTGTTGGTAAGCCCCCAGGACATTGGTGAGTGCCTCCTGGAGAGTCGTTCGCTGGTCCTGTCCTCCCCTGGTGCACAGCGGTCCTCCCAGTGTCCCTGTTCCCCTGTGCCGGTGTGCTCTGAATGGTGTACCCACTGCCACTGACCCCAGGCCCATGATTGTCTTGGGGGCGAGGTGTGGACTGGGGTCCCCGTACAGGTGGGCAAACTGCTGATTGACGTGCCCTGGGGACAGAGGTGTGGGGACGCTGGGTGGGTGCTGTGGTGTTGGATACTGTAGGGGAGGCTCTGTGGTGGACTGTGAGTGGGCTGGGGTGGCCGACTGACCAATAGTCTCTGATGGGCCAGGTAGTTCATCTAGATCGTGAAGTCCAAAGTTACTGTCATCACTGGGGGCATCTTCTGTTGGGGGACTGGACAGTCGTGACACCTCCTCTCCGCTGACATTGGCTGGGGCACCTTTGGGGATGTAAGTGATATATTATGCTTCATGTCTGTGACTAATTGTAGATCCCTAGCTTCCCCTCTATCATTGCTGTTGCCCTGCCACCTTTGTTTGTGTATGGTGATATATTGTGAGATTGTTAGTTCTCCATGCTGTGCATGCTTCTGTAATGGGTGTACATGCAGGGCTGAGAGGACTGTCCATGCATTGGTATGGCATGCAGGGCTTGGCATTGGGGTTAGTCAGATGTGTAGGTTCAGTGTGTGGGATGGAGTGGAGTGATGGGAATGAGGGTCGGGTGAGAGGCATGCAGGTATGGGGTGATAAGTAGTAAATATTGACTCACCAGTGTCCAGTCCTCTGGCTACTCCAGTGAGTCCCTCAGGATGCAGTATTGCCAAGAATTGCTCCTCCTATGCTGTGAGCTGTGGGGGAGGAGGTGGTGGTCCACCACCAGTCCTCTGTATGGCAAGCTGGTGCTTTGCTGCCACGGAACACACCTTCCCTCGTAGGTCATTCTACCTCTTCATGATGTCGTCCCTTGTTCTTGGATGCTGTCCCACAGCGTTCGCCCTGTCCACGATTCTCCACCATAGCTCCATCTTCCTGGCAATGGATATTTGCTGGACCTGTGCTCCAAACAGCTGTGGCTATACCCTGACTATTTCCTACACCATGACCCGCAACTCCTCATCTGTGAAACAGGGGTGCCTTAGTGGGGACATGGGTGTTGTGTGGTGTGTGTTGATGAGAGGGTGTTGAGTAATGTAGTGGGGTGTGTGATGTGGGGTGCGTGACTGATGTATGGGTGTATGTGGTGTGTGTGTCTAGTTGCCTCAGTGGTCTTGGTGTCAGTCTGGTGGCAATAATTGTTTTTCCTAAAGGGTTGTGGGTATTGTGGGTGGGTGTTTTATAGTGCTGTGGGTGTGTGGGTGAGTGGGTGTGGTGTGTGTATCAGTGTCAGGTGTGTGATTTTCATTTTAGCCAATGTAGTGTTGTTTTGTATTTGGGTGTCCATTCTGAGCATGCTGGTGTGTACCACCAATGGTTTAGTGCCATTGAATGTTTGCTGTGATAAACTGTGGGTCATGAAGTGGTGGGCGTTGTATTGTTGGTGTAACGGTATGGGTGTTAGTACCAATACTTTAACACTGCCCTTTGGGCTGGCTGATTTGTGTATGTGGCAGTATTCTGTTGGATTGGTGTGTGTGTGTCATAATATGGCGAACGGATATTCGCCACCTCGGCGGTATGTTGACAGCCGTCACTGCAGCGGTAAGCAGTATGTACTGCCATTGTCATAATGACCACCCAATGTGTTCTATCATCGTCACTCTATTAGCTAAGGAATTCAGAGACAATTTAATGAAAGAATCCAAAGATTCCACAGTATTTAGCAACTCCTTGAACTCATCAGAGGTGACCTTAAACGTACTTTTTGTTGTAGTTGGTTTTACCATGCCTGTTTTGTAGCCTGCCTTCAGGGTCTTGGTCTCCCCTAACTTTGTTCCCTGGGAGTTTATCGTAGGGCCTGGTCGTCCTGATACATTTTAGTGGGGGATCAGAATCTATTTCATTAATTGAATTAGACGTAGTTGGGGCAATGTTTATGCTGCCACTATTTGCAGTATCCACGGTCACTGTTCTAGGTGGTTTTATACAAGTAGATATATCTTCACAAGGGGTAGTGCCTGTTGCTTCCCCCTCATGAATGGACAGGGATTCCTCGACGGTGGTAATTGGCTTCTCAATGGCACCCATAGCCCCTATGATATAGTGTAGCAGGGAAGTTCATGAGCGTCTCTGCTCTTTCCCTTTTGTATCCAATGCTGAGTGTTGTCTCTTCCCCATCCTTTATCTCACACTACTCGTTAATGCTCCAGACTTGACTGTTGCTCCTTCACACCTGGTGTTCTCCCGCAGGATGACTTAGACACTCGCCCCTTATCTAATTAAAAACTAATAACGTGTGGGAAAGCCTGCCCTGCCACTTCCTGGCACTGATGGGCGCAGGACAGGCCCTCCCTTGGCCTGCTTTTTGTGACCAGGCGCTGCCCCCGTGCATCCCGCACTGCGGTAAACACCCACATGCTATGTAGCGCTCTTTGCTGGATTGAGTAAGAGCAGCTGTAAACAGCCACCTCCTTGGGCCACAGGCAGTCTGGGAAATGAAGTCCCCACACATTGGTCAGTGTGTCCCGCGCTGCGGTAATACCCTTAAAGGAAAACAGGATGCATTACAAAAAGAAAAATGAGAAGTTTTCTTTTCATTTTTTTCAGAGTAGGCAGTGGTCCGTGAGAAAAAAGAGGCATTTCTTTATAATGCAAATACAATCAAAGTATGACTGAGGCTAGTTACCTCGACAAATGCTCAGTTATAGAAGGCATTGTTTTTCACAAATGGCATGAGTATTGCTTGACGGTCAACTCGCAAACTTGTGTAAAGAATCCTTTTGAATCTATAAACTTTGAGCAAAGTTGTTGGTTAAATATGCTTGAACATATTTGTTTTGAGACTAGCTATTCCAAGAACCCAAAAACTTCCCTTTAAAACACGATAACAGCAATATAACACACCTAATATGCATTAAAATGCAGCACATATAAAATGTTTTGCCAAAAACTCCTTGAGGAAGCTCCACACTATATAACGTGATCTTAATGCTTCACTGAGTTTGCTTTGAGCAAGGAAAAAGACCTCTATAGGTTTCTTTACTCATAACATAGATGTCCGCTGTCTATCCTTACTCCTTCAGACAGTGTTGGATGTACACAACAGCAGCTTAAATGCCCTATTTGTAAACCCAAACATACAGTAGTAAAGGTAAAACTGTAAAAACAAGAACACAAAGTCCCACTGACTAAAATGCATTGAATGGCTGACGGTACCCCCCCCATATGACAATAGGGGGTTTTGGTGGCTATTCAATGAATGCTGTGACAGGTGTTTGTACCTGCAGGGTGACAGCACCAATTCTGTCATCTGGAAATGGTTAAGATGTAGAGGCAGATGTATGACCATTTCATTTTGTGAGTTTTTAATTGCGACTTTTTTGCGAGTCGCAGTTAGAGACTCCCAAATGAAATGTACAAATGTGTCTCAGACACATAAGCAATTCCTAATGGGGTCGCAAAGACCTACCTGCTGGTGACAGCAGACAATCATCTCAAGCAGTATTTTTTTAAATGCAGCCTGTCTTCCTTAAAGGAAAACAGGATGCATTTCAAACAAAAAAATGGAAAGCTTTCATTCATTTTTTCAGAGTAGGCAGTGGTTCGGGGAACCACTACCTGCTCTGAAAAAATATTTTCGCTTGCATTCACAAAGGGCAAGGAGTCCTGTGGGGACCCTTTCCCTTGTGCGACTGGGTTAGCACCAACTTGAAGTTGGTGGTAACTGTAATTGTTTTGCAAACGCATTCCCGGTTGCAAAACAATCTTACATGGCCCTGCCACTCGCTATTAAAAAGGGACGCCCTTGGCATGCCCCTTCCTAAAAGCAACTCACAAAAACATTTTGCGATTTGATAATGGATTACCGAATCACAAAATGGGGTCTGTACATCCAGAAAAGCTTCTGTGAATGAGGCCGTTTGGGGCCAGGAAAAATCATTATACATCTGGCCCCTAGTTCTTTAATGTTGGCAGTGAACTTTGGGCCTCTTTTTTCCCCACAAAAAAAAACATTCATTCTTTTATGTCAGTTGCTCGTGGCTTTTAAAAGCTGGTCACCGTAAACATAAGTGAAGCATCTATGCAATTGAAACTCAGAGAAAATGGAGAGAAAAATTATTTTATGCACATGTTGGCAAATGCTCAAAGGGTCTTCAGTTGACTAAACTTTGAAAACTGGTGTTGATTGATAGGTAACTTCTCTGACTCAGTTAATTGCATTGATATGCAAATGCGAACCTTGTTATACAATTCTGGGAAGAAGCACTTTTGTGAACTTTAAATGTAGGCTTTTCTGAGAACAGGGTGTGTGTGGATTTCATGACTGTAACTCCTGAAATCTAACACTAAACTCTCATACCCTAGAATGGGGAATCTAATCTCTAACCTAAAGAGAGCTAGGTGTGATAAACCTAATATTCTAGTACTGTGTCCATAAGAAGCATCCCCTTAACCCTTGTTACCTTGCAAAGAGTCAGTCTCCGTGGGGACACGAAGGCTTGGTCTGCATGAAGGTGACGTGTAGCATAGATAGCATTGATGGCATCTGGTAGGAATCCCTCCGATAACCTTGTCTGGGTGAGATGTATTTATACAGATCTTGTAGGACCCCTGACGCAGGTATATTCCCAAACAATAGGTAAGGAGGCATGCTTCGGGAGGCAATTATATAAACAATTCTCTCCAAAAGTACATTATGTTCCTATCACACCTAAGTGGGAAAGGAACGTGATGTGAATACCGACGTATCTCACTTGTATTTGACGCTGATAGTGAAGTCATCAAAGAGTGACACTGATAATGTGAAATCGAAACATTTTCCTAACTATAAACACAGCAGCCATCTTAAAAGAAATAATTAAATAAATAAGCTTAAACAGTGCAGGCTAAGTGTGTTAAAAGTCACGAAGTGACGGGGGCACAGGCCTTCGAGCCAGAATGCTAAGCGAAACTCCTCATTCCCATTAACACTAAATAGGATCCACTACATCTTAAAGGCAATGCGCTAACATTGTGTTGGGTGGCATCCCCGAGCCCCTCTGTCTGTTTTATTGAGGCTAATTCTTCCCCATTTGACATAGGAGGCAACTACCAGATGCAGCTCATGCTAGTGCCCATGCAACAAAGTTTAAGGTTCGCCTTCAGAGTCAACTTTTACAGCGCTTGTAGGTAGAGGTAGGTAAAGATAGAAGTAGACGTAGGTAGTGGTAGGTGTAGGTAGAGGAGGAGGTAGATGTTGATGTAAATGTAGGTATAGGTAAGTGGAGGTAGAGGCAGATGTGGGTAGAGGTAGGTAGAGGTAGGTGTAGGTAGAGTTAGAGGTGGAGGTGGAGACAAGTGTAGGTGTAGGTAGAGGTAGGTTCAGGTAGATATTGGTGTAGGTAGAGGTAGAGGTAAAGGTAGAGGTAGATGTAGCTAGATGTAGAGGTAAGTGTAGATAGAGGTAGGGAGAGGTAGGTGTAGGTAGAGGCAGGCATAGATAGAGTAAGATGTAGGTTTAGGTAGAGGTAGGTGTGGGAAGAGGTAGGTATACGTAGGTGTAGGTAGAGGTTGAGGTAGGCAGAGGTGGAGGTAGACATAGGTAGACATAGGTGTAAGAACAGGTAGGTGTAGGTAGAGGTAGGTAGAGGTAGGTAGAAGTAGGTGTAGGTAGAGCTAGGTGTAGGTGGAGGTAGGTGTAGGTAGGGGTGGAGGTAGAGGTTGGCAGAGGTAGGTGTAGGTAGGTAGCAGTAGGTAGGGGTAGGTATAGGTAGAGAGAGGTAGGTAGAGGTAGCTGTAGGTAGAGGTAGAAGAAGGTGTAGGTAGAGTTAGGCAGAGGTACAGGTAGAGGAAGGTGTAGGTAGAGGTAGGTGTAGAGGTAGAGGTAGGTGTAGGAAGAGGTAGAGGTAGGTATAGGTAGGTTAGGTAGAGGTAGGTGTGGCTACAGGTAGAGGTGAGGGTAGAGGTATGTGTAGGTGTAGGTAGGTGTAGGTAGAGGTGGAGGTGGAGTTAGGTGAAGGTAGGGGTAGGGGTAGGTAGACATAGGTGTAAGTAGAGGTAGGTGTATGTAGAGGTACAGGTAGAGGTAGGTAGAGGTAGAGGTAGGTAGATGTAGGTCTAGATAGGTAGTAGTAGGTAGTGGTAGGTGTAGGTAGTGAGAGGTAAGTAGAGGTAGCAGGATGTGTGGGTAGAGGTAGGTGTTGGTAGAGGTGGGTGTAGGTAGAGATACAGGTACAGGTGTAGGTAGAGTTAGGTGTAGAAGTAGAGATAGAGGTAGGTGTAGTTAGAGGTAGGTATAGGTAGGTGTAGGTAGAGGTAAACGTAGGTAGAGGGGAGGTGGAGGTATATGGAAGTGTAGGTAGAGGTAGGTTTAAGTAGAGGGGAGATAGAGGTAGGTGGAGATAGAAGTGGAGATAGAGGTAGGTAGCGGTAGAGGTATGTGTTGGTAGACGTAGGTGTAGGTAGCGGTAGAGGTAGGTAGAGGTACTTGCAGTTAAAGGTAGGTAGTGGTAGAGGTAGATAGAGGTAGAGGTAGGTTGAGGTAGAGGTAGGTATAGCTAATGTGGAGGTAGAGGTAGGCAGAGGTAGAGGTAGTTGTAGGTAAGGGTAGAGGTAGGTGGAGGTAGGGGTAGGTATAGGTAAAGGTAGGTAAAGGTAGAGGTATGTGTAGGTAGAGGTAGGTGTAGGTGTAGGAACAGGTAGAAAGATATAGGTGTAGGTGTAGGTAAAGGTGGAGGTATGTGAAGGTAGAGGTAGGTGTAGGTAGAAGTCGGTGTAGGTAGATGTAGAGTTAGGTGTAGGTAGAGGTAGGTGTTGGTAAAGGTAGAGGTATGTGTAGGTAGAGGTAGATCTAGGTATAGATAGAGGTAAAGGTAGGTGTAGACAGAGGTAGAGGTAGGTAGCCCAGGTACAACACATGCACGGACCTTATAGCACCACAGCACTAGCAGCTTCAAGGTACTACCACGGTCGAAATGCGGAGGACGGACCGCTGCTTTGGCAGCGATACGATCTCCACCGCGTCCTGGCTGTCATGATGGTCGTAATGAGGCCCTATATGTTAGATACCTCGTAAAGCATTTAACGAATATTGAAGCCCTAATCTGAAATACGAAAGCATAACAACTAAAAATTTAAATAAAGAATGATGAGACATACTATGTTCCAGATGGTATTTAAAGCATATTACAAAAAAGCAATTGGAAATGAGACATCCACCTCTTCAATTCACAGAAACACACTGGTAAATGTTGAACAATAGAAATAAGAAAATACTTTATGCTAAGAAAAGAGACAGGGTGCCTGCATTCAAGCCTTTTGAAAGAGAATTATAGGCAGATAAAAATATTCTGGGCCAGATGTACGAGCATTTCATTTTGCAAGTCTCTAATTGCGATTGATTGAGAATCACATTTAGAGACTCACAAAATGAAATGTACTAATGTGTCTCAGACACATTTAGGTGGTCATTCCAACCTTGGCGGTAAAAGCCGCTTACCGCTGTCAGAAAATCGCCAACATACCGCCGCGGCCGCGGTAAACCGCCACGGTCATTCTGACCCACAACAGGCAAACCGCCAAAATACAGACATCCACAAAAGTCCGCCACACCAAAGGCCAGCGAGAAACTTGCAATGACCAAACCTCCACCGTCACGCCAAAAGAAATACGCCCACACTATCACGACACACGAATCCATGCGGTGGTCTTTCAACCGCGGTAATCCATTGGCGGCACACACCGCTGCGCTCAAAATACACACACACTTACAAAACGCAGCCACATTGGACAATTCAAAATACACACACCTGATACACATACAAACACCACTCCCACACACCCAATACAATATAAAACACACACCCACATCACCCACAAACCCCCACTCCTACAGAATCGGGACCACGCACTGAGAAAAAGAGAACTGAGCACCCAGACGCGCATCTTACTTTCACCCAGCAATATTTCCACGCACTTCACACAACACACCAATACACATCACCACACAATCCACCCCACACATCACCCACACCACCCCATGGCACCGCAAAGATACCCCAGGTTCTCGGAGGATGAACTCAGGGTCATGGTGGAGGAAATTGTACGGGTAGAGCCACAGCTATTTGGGCCACAGGTGCAGCACACCACCATTGCCAGGAAGATGGAGCTATGGAGCAGAATAGTCGACAGGGTCAACGCTGTGGGACAGCACCCAAGAAATAGGGACGACATCAGGAAGAGGTGGAACGACCTACGGGGGAAGGTACGTTCTATGGTATCCAGGCACAACATTGCGGTGCAGCGGACTGGCGGCGGACCCCCACCTCCTCCCCCAGAATTTACAACATGGGAGGAGCAGGTCTTGGCAATCCTGCATCCTGAGGGCCTCGCAGGAGTATCTGGAGGAATGAACTCTGGTATGTCTCATCTTCACTACTTCATCCCCCCACCCCACCAGCATGCCAACTCATACCCCCACCCTCACCCTCACCCCCATCACATCCTGCTCCTTGCAAATGTCTCACCATCACAGCCCACCCATCCCAACACCAAGCCCTGCATGCAACCACAAAGCATGGACACCCATCACCAAAGCATGCCCACTGCACATACCCATCCCCCTCCAAACCACCGTCACAAAAGCCCCCACACGGGAATGCCAGCACTGGGGTACAAGGGCACCCACCCATTACACGCTATGGCACACACAAATGCAATAACCATACTTTTATACCCCTGCAGGACCCGAACGCCACGTCACCGTGCAGGAGGGTCCACAAATGTCCACTCCACCCCCAGAAGAGGCCCACAGTGAGGACAGCACCTCTGTCGACCTCAGGACAGTCGGTTCCCCTCAGACAGCCACAGCCCATAGCAGACCTTCCCCCCTCTGGGAACACCAGCACAGCACCCACCCAGCGGGCCCATCACTCAGTCCCCAGGACACGTCAATCAGCGGTGTGTCCACCACTACAGGGCACCCAGGTTAACCCACCACCCCAACAACAACAGGGACCTGGGGGCAGTGGTAGTGGGCACACGGTCCAGTGGACAGAGGCCCAGGGAAACAGGGGAACTGGGAGGGCTGCTGTGCGACAGGGGGGGGACAGGCCCAGGGAACCCACTCTCCACGAGGCCCTCTCCTCCATCATGGGAGCCTATCACCACTCCCAGGAGACGATGGCGACGGTCCTGGGCAGGTTTAAGGAGATCCAGCTTCTGCAGGAGGAACAGTATTTGGGGTTCAGGGAGGAACTACAAAACATCAGTTCCGCCCTGGCCACCATTGTAGGGGCTCTGAATCAGGTAGTCACCACATTGTGGGACAATGTGGCACCACAAAGGGCCCCTGACACTAGCATGGACCAAGAACTGCCTACCACCTCTGCCGGCGCTAGTGGACAGGAGGCCCCGCCACAGGACCAACAGGCCACCAGCACCCCACCCCCTGCAGAAGGAGAACCACCCCGCAAGCGGGCCCTGAGATTCAGGAAGAAGACAGAGTAAGATGCCAAGACCCCTGCCAGGAAAGGATACCTCCCTGATTGTCATCCCACTGTACCACATTGACACCCTGTCCATCCTTATACTGCCCATGCTCCACTTTCCACAGGCATTTGGACAATGCACCTGTGATACTAATAGTCTGGACTTTGCCATGGACAATCCTCCACCATCACCCCTCACCGATTTGCAATCACCCACCATAATAGAGCACTGAAATAAACACAGTTATTGCACAAAACAATCAGGAGTCTGGCTGTGAGTTTGTACAAATGTATTAGACATTACCGTGCCAAAAATGCATATTTACATTGTGATGCCAACATACCACTGTCACACAGCTGTAGTCCATGGGGAAACAAAGCAGATGTCACTCAGTATGGCCCACATCTCTGAAATTGGAAGGGAAAGTCACAACTCAGTTACCATACACTGGGGGAGAAGGTCAGACAGTAGAGAGGTAGTAGGGGTTAAGTATATGTAATATGCCGGGTTGGAATCTTACCTGTGTGTCATTGAAAATACTGCTGTATTACTGTGTTCCTGTTGTCTATGTCGTCCTCTTCGGCTTCCTCGTCTTCACTCTCCACAGGCTCCACAGCTGCTGCAACACCACCATCTGGACCATCCTCCTGCAGAAAAGGCACCTGGCGTCGCAAAGCCAGGTTGTGAAGCATACAGCAGGCCACGATGATCTGGCACACCTTCTTTGGTGAGTACAATAGGGATCCACCTGTCATATGGAGGCAGCGGAACCTGGCCTTCAGGAGGCCGAAGGTCCACTCGATCACCCTCCTAGTTCTCCCATGGGCCTCATTGTACCGTTCCTCTGCCCTTGTCCTGGGATTCCTCACTGGGGTCAGTAGCCATGACAGGTTGGGGTAACCAGAGTCACCAATTAGCCACACACGGTGCCTCTGGAGTTGACCCATCACGTAAGGGATGCTGCTATTCCGCATGATGTAGGCGTCATGCACTGAGCCAGGGAACTTGGCATTAACATGGGAGATGTACTGGTCTGCCAAACACACCATCTGTACAGTCATCGAATGATAACTCTTTCTGTTTCTGTACACTGGTTCACTCCTGCTGGGGGGTACTAAAGCCACATGGGTCCCATCAATGGCACCTATGATGTTGGGGATATGTCCAAGGGCATAGAAATCACCCTTCACTGTAGGCAAATCCCCCACCTCAGGGAATACAATGTAGCTCCGCATGTGTTTCAGCAGGGCAGACAACACTCTGGACAACATCTTGGAAAACATAGGCTGGGACATCCCTGATGATATGGCCACTGTTGTTTGAAATGACCCACTTGCAAAGAAATGGAGCACTGACAGCACCTGCACTAGAGGTGGGATCCCTGTGGGTTGGCGGATTGGTGACATCAGGTCTGGCTCCAGCTGGGCACACAGTTCGTGAATAGTGGCTCGGTCAAGCCTGTATGTCAGTATGACACGTCTTTCCTCCATTTTCGACAGGTCTACCAGCGGTCTGTACACAGGAAGATTCCTCCATCTCCTCGCATGTCCCAGCGGACGGTGCCTATGAAGGACAACAGCGAGCACAGAGTCAATCAACCCACAGGTACGTAACCACAGCTTGCACATAACACGATTCCCAATGCATTGAATGGCTTGTATGAGTGTTGATGCAAGGCCTAGGTATGTGTGACGCAGTAAAAAATAAGCCATGTGGGCCCTTGAAATGGCGGCTGCCTGACCTGTGAAGTGTGACAATGGGATGTGAGGTAAATGCGCTGGCATGACACACTGTGGCGGTAGGCGGTCGAAGACCGCGGCGCAAAGCCGCATTGGTTAACATTGGACCCTATGGGTCTCAGGAGCCAATGACGATGAGCGCCGGCGGTCGCGGTACGCATCGCCGCGGTACTCACCTTCGTGGGCGTGACCGCCATTTTCTATCTGCTTAATCACTCGATACCTGATCTTCGACAGGAGAGGACCTACACTGCAAGTGCTACTGTGACCTCGGTCTGGAAGAGACAATGGCTCATGCAACTGGGGAAAGGGCCCCTGCCTTCACTGCTCAGGAACTGGAGAAACTCGTGGATGGGGTCCTCCCCCAGTATGCGCTACTCTACGGTCCTCCAGACCAACAGGTAAGTACACTGGGACCATGCTTTGTGGCCAATGCCTGTGTTGAGTGGGGTGGATGAAAGATTGTGGGGAGGGGAGCAAATGAGGCATGCATCAATCGACGGATGAGAGCATGTGCCACATGGCAAGGGTAGGGATGGGGGGCCACTCACATTGAGGGTGCAGAAGGTGATGACTCTTTTTCTCCCCCTGTACATTTCACATAGGTCAGCGCCCACCAGAAGATTGATATTTGGCGTGCCATCGCCAAGGACGTCCGGACCCTGGGGGTCCACCACAGACGGGGCACTCACTGCCGGAAGAGATGGGAGGACATCCGACGCTGGAGCAGGAAGACGGCGGAGGCTCAGCTGGGGATGGCCTCCCAACGTGGGAGGGGTGCCAGTCGGACTTTGACCTCCCTGATGTCCCGGATCCTGGCGGTGGCCTACCCCGATTTGGATGGGCGCGTAAGGACATCACAGCAGACACAAGGGTGTGAGTACACTCTTTCTTATTATGGTGATTTTGCGCGCAGTGGAGGTGTCTGGGTGGGGGAGGAGGGCTGTGGGTATCCCCAGGCCAGGGCGATTTTTGTAGGCTAGGCCCCTCCGTAAGGCATGAACCTGTGCCCCCGCACCCCACCTCTGGAGGGTGCCAAGTACAGCTATTCATGGCCCTGTGTCATCTATGTGTGCAGATGTTGTCCATAGGCTTGTAGGCCATGTCCCACGGATTGAGTATGCGACCCCAAGTGCGCGGCGTAGTGCAGGGGGCTTCTGTGTCTGTCCTGTCTGGCAACAGTGTCGCCAATGCATGCACTCAACATGTCTTTATTTTCTCCTCCCCCCCTTTTTTGTGGTCTTCCTGTTCATGTGTGCATTAGCATCATCAGACGGAAGAGAAGTGGCATCGGAGCACAAGGGAGCTGCATCCCACATGGCCCTGGAGGGCCATGCAACGGATTCCGATTTCACCAGTGGGACGGAGGGCGAGGGGAGCTCCACAGCGGGGACTCGGGCAGACATAAGTGACACGGATTCGTCCTCTGAAGGGAGCTCCCCAGCGCACCAGCACCACCCTCCCAGCAGCCCCTCAGCGTTTGCCCCGTGCCCGCTCACCCAGGAAGGTGGGCATCTCCTTCGCCCCAGGCACCTCAGGCCCTGCCCCAGTCACCCCTGCTGCCTTCAGTGAGGAGATCATTGACCTCCTGAGGACGCTCACTGTTGGGCAGTCTATAATTTTGAATGCCATCCAGGGTGTCACACCTGCATGCACTACATCTTCAGCCACTACGTCCATCACCAGCACACACACCAGAACCCCCCGCACACGTGCAGTCACCACCCCCACTGCCATTTACACGTCCCCTGTGTCCTCTCCCAGTGTGTCTGTGACCCCCTCTTCCAAGATACACAAACGCAGGCAGCCACCCACCCAACAGCCATCCACCTCACGACAGCCTCCAGCCCAAGCACCTGCACCCAAAGACACCAGACTTAAAACTCCTACAACCACATCCTCTTCCTCCACTTCCATACCCACTACACCTACCCATCCCACTACTCCTAAAAAGCTTTTCCTTTCCAAACTTAACCTCTTCCCACCAACTCCCCCACCCCGTCCATGTCCTAGGACTCCAGTCAGCACCTAAGCCACGTCAAAACCGGGCCCTGTCATGACAGTCTGCAAGGACTATGGAGTCCCCCACCCTCCAGGGCAGCCAGTTCAGTACGGAGCCAAGGCACAGGCAGCCCACCCCCGGAGAAACAATAAAAGATAGGTAGTGGCCGGCGCGAGAGGGTGAAGACACCAGGCACAAAAATCCCTACCATGGCTCCGGCAGGAGGTGTGGAGACAGCTGTCACACCGCCCAAGGTGGGGAAGGGCCAAAGGCGGTCATGGAAGGCTGGGAGGGGCAGCACGCCAGACAACACCGCCATCAGCCCAGCTGGCCAGGAGGGCCCCGCCAGCCCCATCCCAGGTGGGCAGGAGGCCACCAACATGCCCGGCACTGCAGCCCAGGAGGGCCCCGCCAGCCACAGGACATATGGGCAGGAAGGCTCCGCCAGCCACAGGACAGGTGGCAAATGAGCTCCACGCCATGGCCAGATCTGCTGCACTTTGCACCGCCGTCTCAAGTACCGCTGAACTGGACACCGCCGTCTCAAGCACCGCTGAACTGGACACCGCCGTCTCAAGCACCACTGAACTGGGCACCGCCGTCTCAAGTACCGCTGAACTGGGCCATTCATCTCAAGCACCGCTGAACTGGGCACCGCCGTCTCAAGTACCGCTGAACTGGGCCCTTCATCTCAAGCACCGCTGAACTGGGCCCTTCATCTCAAGCACCGCTGAACTGGACACCGTCGTCTCAAGCACCGCTGAACTGGGCCCTTCATCTCAAGCACCGCTGAACTGGGCACCGGCGTCTCAAGTACCGCTGAACTGGGCACCGCCGTCTCAAGTACCGCTGAACTGGGCACCGCCGTCTCAAGCACCGCTGAACTGGGCACCGCCGTCTCAAGCACCGCTGAACTGGGCACCGCCGTCTCAAGTACCGCTGAACTGGGCCCTTCATCTCAAGCACTGCTGAACTGGACACCGCCGTCTCAAGCACCGCTGAACTGGGCACCGCCGTCTCAAGTACCACTGAACTGGGCCCTTCATCTCAAGCACCGCTGAACTGGGCACCGCCGTCTCAAGTACCGCTGAACCATGAGTGGCAGGGGCTGGCCCGCATCTTAGTTGGGCAGGGCTGCACGAAGCAGTCTGGGCACCAGGCCTCCCCCAGAACCAGTGGAGACTGTTATCCACTTGAGAGACTGTGGCTTTGCACTCCCCAGGATGTGACAGTGGGCAAACCACCCACTGTAGAGACTTGAGAGACTGTGGCTTTGCACTCCCCAGGATGTGACAGTGAGCAAACCACCCACTGTAGAGACTTGAGAGACTGTGGCTTTGCACTCCCCAGGATGTGACAGTGGGCAAACCACCCACTGTAGAGACTTGAGAGACTGTGGCTTTGCACTCCCCAGGTTATGGCAGTGGCCATGGAGGCCCCTCGTGGATCTGGCATCGTGCACTCATCTGGCTGAGGTGCCCCCCCTTCCCTTCCCCCTGAGGTGCCTGTAGTTTTGCTATCTGATGCCCCTGCAGTGTTCTCTCCATTGGAGTCAGGTATCTTGTGTGGGCTTTGCCCATGTGATTTGTGCCCAGTGGTCCACGGACACTACATGCTACAATGCTCGGACTTGTACAATTATGTTTATAACAGTTTTTGATGTATATTTATATTTTTAAGCCAGTACTACAATATATTCAAATGTTTGGAATCATTTCCTTTTGTGTTTGCATTCTTCTGGAGGGTTTGGCGGGTGTCACTCTGATGTGTTGCTACGCATTGATGTGTGTGTTGTAGTGGGTGAGGGTGGGTGTGTCGCATATGTGTGTGCCCGTAATATTTTCTCCTCCCCTCTCCCCTGTGTCGGAGGTGCAGTACTCACTGTTGTCTTATGCGCCGGCGTTCGTACTCCTGGTAGAGGAGTAGGAACACAATTGCTGGGAGTATGTGGAGTTCGGGTTCCATGCTGTCCTGATTCCTCGTGGGCTGTATGGAGGTGAGCGTTTTCCCTTCGAAATGGCTGTTTCCGCCGTGTTTTTATCGGCGGGGCTACTGCCCCGGAAAAGGTGGCGGATTGGTGTGTTGTGATACAGTGGGCGGTACATTGTCTCACGCCTGTCTGTTGGCGGTGACCGCTGCGCTGTTTGTTTGTGCCGCCGTGGCGGGCGGTGTGGTAATGTGGCGGTCTCTGTTGGCGGTTTCCGCCAGGGTCAGAATTCCATTTTTTTCCCCGCCAGCCTGTTGGCGGTTTGGCCACAGGTTTAACACCGACCGCCAGGGTTGGAATGACCCCCTTAGTGTTTCCCAATGGGGTCACAAATGACCTACCTCATTAATATTCATGAGGTAGGTTGCAATTTGCGACCACAGTGGGAATGGCCGCACTCACAGTGATGGTGGCCATCTGGGGTCAGCAAACTATCATGTCTGTGACTGCTTTTCAATAAAACAATTTTTTTGAAATGCAGTCAAATCATATCAAATCAAAAATTAGCTTTACTCGATTTTTGTTAAAATCATAAAAGTACATAGAAAAATACAGTAACAAATAATTAAAAACATCAAGGGGGTCATTACAGCATTGGCGGGCGGCTCACGGGAACCGCCAGAAGACCGTACCGCGGTCAAAAGACCGCAGCGGTCATTCTGGGTTTCCCACTGGGCTGGCGGTCGACCGCCAAAAGGCCGCCCGCCAGCCCAGTGGGAAACACCCTTCCACGATGAAGCCGGCTCCGAATGGAGCCGGCGGAGTGGAAGGGGTGCGACGGGTGCAGTAGCAAATGCAATGCAGACAGTGAAATTCAAAGTGGGGCCCCCAGGGGCCCCACAACACCCCATACCGCCATCCTGTTCCTGGCGGCCGAACCGCCAGGAACAGGATGGCGGTATGGGGTGTCGGAATCCCCATGGCGGCGCAGCAAGCTGCGCCGCCATGGAGGATTCCTTAGGGCAGCGGAAAACCGGCGGGAGACCGCCGGTTTTCCCTTTCTGACCGCGGCCAAACCGCCGCGGTCAGAATGCCCTTGGGAGCACCGCCAGCCTGTTGGCGGTGCTCCCGCGGTCGTATTGACCGCCAGGGTCAGAATGACCCCCCAAATCTCTTAGAGCTATAGGTATAAAAACTACCTCTCACTCTTCAATAAAATGTATTAACTTCCTATATCAAAAAATGGGCCATCAACATTTGAACATGACATTGCAAATATATATAGTTGGGAGATATTGAAAAAACACATAGGCTGGGTGACATCGTACCAAGTCCATGGATCTCAGTAATGGATTCAAAATGTCTTCCTCAGAGAATTGTATAGTGTGCAGAATAAAACCGTTTGGAAAGTACTTTCATCAGTAATCTTATCACACAGGCATTTAACCTTAGGCCTCGACCAGTCGTTCACGGTGGGAAAACTCACCCAATGGTGAAAAAGGTCCAGCCTAAACTTGGTTAAAACAATTCTATGTTGTTCATTGCTCAAGTCCTTTAGATACAGTTGCATGCCAAATGAGGTTAAAATCAGCTGATTTTTTAACAACACTTGGCTTAAGCAATTCAGCAAACTGCTAATATCTCCCTAGGGGGTTTCTTTCCAACCCTGCAAGCAAAAATGCGCAAGTCTGTAACAGTTTTCTGAAAATGTAACCCTCTAGTTCTAGTTGCAGTCTACCATGTCCCATTTTGGTCAAACATAATCCCCTGGTAGGAAAAGGATGTGACGTAATGGATTCTAGTGTCTTTTATCATGTGACTGGGTGACTTCGGTATCGCTTTCCTACACCTCATAGGAATTGTCTTGCTTTTATTAACTAATAACCCCAGATCCTCCATATAGGATACAAAGCGCATTAGTAGCTGTTGTAATGCGAGAGGGGTTCCTGCCATGCGTCGTCAGCATATAGTAAGGTAGGAATTTTGCTGGGACCCGATTTGGGGCAAGTTGTTACAATCAGCAGATAGTACACTACCCAATGTCAATGAATAAAGAAAAGAGGAAGGGTGCCAAAACACAACCCTGGCTTACCACCCCCTCTAAGCTGACTGGCTCGGTACATTCACTCATTAATCCATGCTGCACTCTAGCTCTACACCCATAATATGTTTGTCTGAGGAATTGTATAATCGGCGGGTCCACCCCCAGAGTCCCCATAATAGCCCACAATTTACTATGGATTACACAATCAAACACAGCTGTGAAGACAACAAAAGCCATGTACACTCCACCTTGTTTAATGGTGGAATATTTCTCAATCATCATACTTAGGTTAAGGCCCTGCTCAACGGTCCCTACTCCCGCCCGGAACCCGTACTGTAAGTCTGATAAGACGTTCTTCTCCTGGGCCCAGTCTTGTAATCTGTTCAAGACAACACAAACCTCCACTTTCAGCATTAGGTCTAAAAGAGAGATTGGCCGGTAACAGGTAGGGCTATGTCTATCTCCCTTTTAGAAAATTGGCACAATTATCGATTACCTCCAAAACCTCAGTAAACCAACTTGGCAACATGCATTCAGGAGTTGAGTGAGCAATGGCCCCCAAAGGCTTGTGATGGCTTTAAATAAGTCTACAGGGATAAAATCTGGGTCTGGTGACTTGCCAGCTTTACTTGCCTTTACAGCAGTAATGAACTCTTCCAAGGCAAATACAAGCTTCATTGGAAAGTTAACAGGGGCAAGAAAATCGCTGTCAGAAGCATCACCATTTGTCAAACATAGCAGGGCAGTCGAACTAGAATAGATGGCTGATAAGTGTGAGATCCAGTTTCCCTCGCTAATTGCCATTTCAAGGCATGGTCTAGTGTCTGACCTAAAATAGGGCGAGTTGATTACCTGCCAAAAAGCAGCAGAATCTTTACCACAGCTAGCTTCTTGTAATTGGTCCCACAGTTCCTTTTTCAATACTGCTTTCTTCTGCTTTAAAACATGCTTATAGTTTTTTTTCTAGCAGCCCTAACTTCGTTTACACAGTGTGGGTGTTTGTGTAGGGCTACTTTCAACATACTATGGCGGTCATTCTGACCCTGGCGGTCAAAGACCGCCAGGGCGGAGGACCGCGGGAGCACCGCCGACAGGCCGGCGGTGCTCCAATGGGGATTCCGACCGCGGCGGTAAAGCCGCGGTCGGACCGGCACCACTGGCGGTCTCCCGCCAGTGTACCGCCGCCCCATTGAATCCTCCAAGGCGGCGCAGCTTGCTGCGCCGCCGAGGGGATTCCGACCCCCCCTACCGCAATCCAGATCCCGGCGGTCCGACCGCCGGGAACCGGATGGCGGTAGGGGGGGTCGCGGGGCCCCTGGGGGCCCCTGCAGTGCCCATGCCACTGGCATGGGCATTGCAGGGGCCCCCGTAAGAGGGCCCCTAAATGTATTTCACTGTCTGCTGCGCAGACAGTGAAATACGCGACGGGTGCAACTGCACCCGTCGCACAGCTTCCACTCCGCCGGCTCGATTCCGAGCCGGCTTCATCGTGGAAGCCTCTTTCCCGCTGGGCTGGCGGGCGGCCTGAAGGCGACCGCCCGCCAGCCCAGCGGGAAAGTCAGAATTACCGCCGCGGTCTTTCGACCGCGGAACGGTAACCTGACGGCGGGACTTTGGCGGGCGGCCTCCGCCGCCCGCCAAGGTCAGAATGAGGGCCTATGGGCCTTAGTACAAGATTCATCAAACCACCCCATCATCCTATTTTTGCTGACCTGTAGTCACCACTCCCTCCTTAATACCCCCAGCAATCCTATGAAAATTCTCACTAATATCCTCTGGATTAGTACCCATGTCTAAGCATTTTTCAAAAGTCTGTATATATCCACAAATCAACTTCTTTAGGAACTGCTGGGGATCAACCTTTGACCAACGCAAGGAGTACCCGTTAAGCCTAGCAATGTCCATATCCTCCACCGTACAATAGTTAGAAAGTGACTCTTGGGTTAAAAAATCCACAACGCCACATCCAAGTCTATACTAAGAGGGTAATGTTCACTGCATGCAATTGTATGGGAGATAACATTTCCAACCCTTGCGGTGTGTCTGCTTGTGACCAGTATATAGTCTATCACTGAGTTTTTTTCCTTGACCATTGAATGTGGCTGCAAATGGAATTGGCGGGCAGCAGATCTCATTGCAGAAAGCTAGGTCAGTACTAAATATGAACTCATGACGGAGTGTATAAAGTGTGAGTGCCCATCGTTCTCTCTTTCTCTTAGGCCACATATCTTCTCTGAGCCCCTAGTACACACTTCGGTATTAAAGTCTCCCCCCCTTAGGAACACCAAATCCTTGTATCTCCCGTTCCTGAGGTCTTCAACATCCTTCTTTAATAAAGTCAGAGAGGTTTTTACCTCAGTTTTCTGGATTTTATTGTAGAAGTTGATTAATGCCAGCACACATGTGGCTGAGATTCCAACAACAACAATCTGATGGTAGGGTTGTGGGCCCAGCATAATTATACTAGAGACCCTCAGGGTGTTTGATACGTAGGTACAAATCCCCCCCTTCGCTCTCCCTGAGTTAAACAGCACCACCGGGGTATGATAGGTTCTAAAACCATTTAGGTGGATTGGGTTTATTGCCCACGTTTCTTGAACACAAACTTCAGTAGAACTATTAACAAATTCTCACCAGTCTGCTATTGCCACTTTAGACAGTAGACCTGCCACGTTCCAGAAAGCTACCCTTATCTTCCCTTCAGAAAGTGCATTTCTGATGGGAGATAGTGCTTCCGATGGGTCAATGCTTAGTGTTATCCCATCGTCAGGGGGTCTCAAAGTGGAAACTCCTATGTCATTACCTTTACCATCAGGGTTGCCATGTTCCTCTGGCCAACCACCTTGGGAAACAGAAGGGGACACAGCCCTGTCTTTCTTCGGGGGGATTATTCTCCTGTTACGTCAGTCTACACCCTTCAGACCCTCAAGCCACGCAAAGCGGTTGCTAGTATTGTACATGAGACATCTTCCGCCCAGGCTGGAGGAACAATAAGGGGCTTCCTGTGTAGCGCAGGATTGGCAGAAATAATCTAGTGGCAGGACAGATATACCATTCGGCACCGCTTCACTTAGCCCTACTCTGCTTAATATAGTTTCTACCAGGCACGGAGTTTCAAAAGACAGGATTACACAATCTCCTTGTAGTTTGTTCCTTCCCCTCACCACTTATTCCCTCTCCTGAGCATTTTTATATTCCCAAACAATTCACTAGTGAGTCTAGATTTCTCCCCTAGCCAGCGTAAAGCTTTGTTCCTCAATGCTATCCAGGTTTCCTTGGCCCCCGCCTTTGAAGCGAGGGTTGGTACATTTGCCAAACACTACCATATAAGGAGCTACAGCTGGTGGTAAGCAGGGGTAGTGAGAGTCTGTTCCCTCTCCTTGTCACTAATGAGCATATCCTTGCTAGACTCTTGTTCAGACTCTATGGGCTATGTTCCTGTACTAATCCACCGGTACTGGTAGATACTAACAGCACAGGTTGTCTGCTCATATTCTGATTACCAGGTGCTATATGTCCAGCTCCTCCCATCTGATACACCAGCCCATTTTGTATGTGCTTAGCCCCTGCTGCTGCACTATTATTAGCTTCCTGATTCGAGGGAAGTGCCTGTGGGGGCTTAATTACTCTTGAGGCCAAGACTAGTTGTAAACGGTCTGCACAAGCGGAGACCGTGGTGGTCATTATGACAATGGCGGTGACTGTAATACCGCCAACAGGCTGGCGGTAATTACCGCCAAATTAAGACCATGGCGGTGATAACTCCTGTAAACAGTCAATGTACCACACCATCCGCCAGGGCGTTAACACCACTCACTATGGCGGTAGCCATCAACAGCCAGGCGGAAGACAAGGTACCACCCGCCATATTATGACACAGCAAGCCACCAGAATTTCCGGGGCGGTACCTACCCCATCAAAAGTCTTGCGGAAACAGAACACAGAAGACCAAAGACTCACCAACAGAGACCCAGAGAAGTTCTCCGCTACCATGGAACCGGAACTTCAAGTCTTCCCGATGCTCTTCTACGCCATGCTCCACCTGGAAGACCAACACCGATGAAGACAATGACGGTGAGTACAGCCACCTAGCACACAAGGGAGGGAGGGAGGAAAAGGAGAGGGACACACACACACAACACACACCATTCACACATACACCATACACACAACCGGCTGCAGACATAAACCAACGGCACAGGTCACACTGCATAATAATGCAAGGACTAAAGGTTGGCAGTACTGATATTGTAAGAGCATGCCAACACCCACCATATGTAACATATTGATAACATATATATATATATATGTGAACGATTGTCCGGAAAGGGCCAATACCCAGTCCAAAGTACAAAAGGACCACATGGCCACAGGGCACAGTCCAAACACCAACTTGATAAAAAAAAACACTGCACAAAACTGTGCAGGGGCATCATTTTAGAAGTGGGCAGGCACCTCAGAGGGAAGGGGGTGGGTGGCACCTCAGCTGAAGTGGAGAACTTGCCCATTGGTTCTGGAAGGGCTCCATGCCTATTTCACAATGCTGGGGAGTGCAAAGTCACAGTCTCTGAGGTGGGGAACTTGCCCACTGGTTATGGAGGGGGCTCCATGCCCATTTCCCATTGCTGGGGAGTTGAGGGTCACAGTCCCTGAGGTGGGAAACGTGCCCACTGGTGCTGGAGGGGGCTCCATGCCCATTTCCCATGGCTGGAGAGTGCAAGTACACAGTCTCTGAGGTGGGGAACTTGCCCACTGGTTCAGGAGAGGGCTCCTTGTACATCAGTCCCTGGAGGGTGGCCTACATGCCCCCTGCTGGAGGTGAGAGCTGCATTGTCTCTGCTGGGGAGGTGCCTCCTAGGCAGCCTCTGCAGGAGATGAAGGCTGCTGTGGTTGCAACAAGAGATGAGGGCTTCTTTCCTTTCCTGGCTGGTGGAGTGGGATCCTTCCCTTTCCTGGCTGGTGGAATGGGATCCTCCCCTTTCCTGGCTGGTGGAGTGGAATCCTTCCCTTTCCTTGCTGGTGGAGTAGGAGCCTTCACTTTCTTGCCTCCATGACTAGGAGGTGCTGAGGTGCTGGGTTGGGTCGTTGGGACGCTGAGGTATTCATTGTTTGATTAATCATTACACATATACCATTTTCAGATTTTCAAAGTACAGATTGCGGAAGTAGCTAGAGCTGAAAATAAAAGGTAAAGATATTGGAGTTATTTAATAGGAGACAATTTGTTTGGCCACTATGTAGCTGACCTATAGAGACAAGGGATTATGAATTGTACAAAGGGTTTATATTTGCTCCTTAATTACTAGAGCATGAGTACCACTTTGATATCTAGGAGGTGTGGTGCATTTGATAACTCACAATGGGGATTCCACTTTTTGTATTCATTTTTCTCTGAATTAGCATCTGTCTGTTTTTTACTTTGTTTATATTTAATAGGGATTGTTGTCTCCATTAGTCCTGATGAGTCCCAAATAAGTAGGGGCCGAAACGCGTCGACTTTTGTGATATATTGCGAGGTTGTAAGGAAGATTTATTGTACCTTTAAGGACTGTAGAACACATTTCTCTATGATTTAGGATGAAAAGTCCACAGAATGTGAAATGTGTGTTTTCTGAGTACAGCCATCGTACATATGTGGATTACAGTATAATCGGTGGATATAACCACATTGTTTGCAAATTAGCAGAGCAATGACGTATATACTTCATGTGATGTACAGGCTTTGATAATATGTTTGAATTTGTGTTTATCTATATGTATTTATGATGCTTGTTCTTAATTATTTTTCGTCCTTTTTTCCCAATGAATTAATAAATGTTGAAATTTATTTTCATTACCAATGATGGATTAACATCCTCATTGTGTGTGAACTAAAGTGTTATATTCTTTCCTGCTAGCAGACCAATTTTATATTTGTTGAATATTCTCTACCCAGGTCTAGTAGGGTTAAAAGGGTAGAACGCTGTTTAATACAGCAGCTCCGTCAAACTTTCAACAGCCCGAATTACGAGCAGTGGAAAGCACAATGGATGCTGCTGCACCCGCCGCACCACCACATTGGCACCGGCTTGATTATGAGCTGCCGTCAATGTTAAGGCCCTGTTCAGCACAGGGCTGGCAGGCGGAAATGCAGTATTCAGGCCAAACAGGCGGCTTGATGGTGGTAGGAATTTGGGGGACGGCCTCCCCCACCCACCAAACTTGGAATGGGGGCCTACATCCCGGCAGCTGGGTCTTGGTGAACAAAAATGTTCGGAAGACATGTCTGGAGCCTAGGAGACGTGGACCATACCAGGTCATCCTTGCAACGAACACTGCTGTGAAGTGTGGTAGTCTAGCTAATTGGATTCATGCAACCTAGACTCAAAGAGTAGAGTGTCCTCTTGATGATGATATGACAATATCTCTCCTTGAAGTGCAACCCACAATTGAAAGACCACAAGAAGAGGGTGCACAGAGGACTGAGACTTAGGAAGAGGCTGTAACAGCACATCCTCAGCCTCTGGGAGGTTAACAGACAGATGAGGTGTCTTGTCCAGAACTGCTTCCTGAGCCAGACTCTGACCATGATGAAGGGCCTAGTGTGGTGTCACGCAGAGCAGAACCTCGAGATTGTTGACTGCAAAGGCAGAAGGGAGAGAGGTCAAGGTTTCCTGCCAAACAAGGATTGAGTACTGTCCTGGAGATTAATGAGGACTCTGAATTAAATGCCAGTGAGGGTGAACAACCTAAACCCAGGAGATCAAAAAGAGTTAGCGTGCCATGTCTAAGGTAATCATCGCCTGAATGGACATACTTTGTTGAAAACAACAATGAGAGGGGAACTAGCGATTTGGGAGACAACCCCAATTGAGCTTCTGTGAATTTGAGGTGCAATCTTGAACTGAGCTTGAATTTGCACTCTCACTGAACAAACAGATTTGAAATATTATTGGCATGATGATGTGACATGGACTTTGCCTTGAAAAAAAGGGAGTCCCCAGGCCCGAGGCAGCAGAAGGAGTGTAAGGGTGCCATTTAATAAAAGACAGAGTAGGGCTACGGAAGACTGACAAGGACATTGTAGATAATTCCCTTGTACACCGTCTGAACTTTGTTTTGCCCTTTGCACAAGTAGAAATCAAAGAAGACTCAGTTTGCTGTTAATTTCTACTTTACGGTCTGATCTTACATACGGCATGGAAACTAATAACATAAATAGACTTAAACATATATTAGTTGCAGTGTTGTTTGTCACTGTTGTAGTACTAATGATCTTTCTTGTAGGATTATTTTCATCTACATCTTCTTTAGCAGATGAGCTTAGCCTTGTGTTACCACACAATCGTGAGTGTTATAGATAAGGCTTTGCATGTAGTTATGTCTAAAGGAGATTATTCTTCAAATGTTTATTTGAAATGTTTTATGAGTACACTGACACTATGGATGCAAGGGATTTCTATGTATGTATGCAATTGCCTCAACAGCCGCAGAGTGCATCATGTACCATCATGTTCCTCTGACTTATGGTGTTACTTGTTGTATTTTATTGAGTCTTTTCATTGGAAGTGGTCACTTTCAGTATTATTTTTCGAATTATGATTTGGTTCATTCAGAATTTCCCTTACTGGAGCAAAGAAATAAGTACAACTGGAAGGTTCTTTTCACCCTCCATGACATTGGACACTGCCTATGCTCACCCAAACAAATTGACTTGCAGTTTGACAGATAATGGGAAGACATTTCTCAGTTCAGTTGAAGAAAGGAGGAGAAATATGGAATCTAGTCAGAGACAGACAAGGACCTTAAGAACCAGCATAAGTGACTGTGGCAGCTGGTGGCTTTTGAAAGTGGTGGGGCCTAAAAGTCACCCTCGACTATCACAGAGTGAGCAAAGCAAGTGACACCAATGGACCCAAGGGGGTTTTGGGCTAAAGGACACTGTCACCACATTCACTAGACAGACAAATGTATGCAGAAAGACTTTACATTGACATAATACCAAAGCATGAATCTGAAAGGGTAAGAAGGCAAATTCTAATTGCTATATTAAACAACATATGTAAATTATGTATAACAGGTAGTCTTTGTCATAATTTACCAGTTTACTATGTTATGTGCATAGAAGTGTCCTTTCACTTGCAGAGTTATTTCATACCAACTTAGCTACTGAAAGTATGCTGTACACAGTGGAGTCAAAGTACACAACTGTTTTAGATGTGATTACAGAAGCCTGTGAGTGAGTAACTTGCCACTGTGGCAAATGACAATTTTATTCAACAGCAAACTAACTAGTTTATGCTTCTAGGCAGCAAAGCATTGGCATTACTCAGGAGGGCAAATGTATGCAGAGACACTTTATGCACACATAGCAAGGCAATACTTCATGTTTCTTTGAATGTTATGGTTCTATTATCTCATCTCATTTCCTTCAACAGTGTGGACTTTTTTAGCTTTCTCTTGGCACCAAAAGTCTGAAGTACAGAAAAAAATCTTGAAACTAGATCAGCTGTACACATATTCTTATTGGGGTTGCACAATATTTTTGCTTCCTTCCAGTCATTCGCTCCATGCCATTCACCATTCTAATTCTAACCATTCCAGTGCCATACGATAGATTCAGTTTCCATTTAGCAAGTGGTGGAAAAATGCGGACATATTGAGAAAGCATTTCTCAATGTGCCTGTCTCATAAGCTGTTTGCTTTTTTATCTTAAAGGGCAGTCCAACTCGTCTAGGTTTTTTTTGCTTCATGCACACCCATCTCACATCTTGGCTATTTACTTTGAAATAATAACATTATAGTGCATTTGCCTGGTATTGCGGCAGAGGCACCTTACTTGTCTGCAGTGAGTGTCACCTTGTAGCAGCATTAGAAGAAAAGCAAGAAACGCCTGTACACGCTCTCGGGACAACCAGCACACGCACAGGTCTGCTGTCAGCAAGGACTTCTGTGGTCCGTGCTCATAGTGACAGAGGACGGAGGGAGACAGAAGGTGTGAGAAGACAGAAGAAGAGAAGACAGAAGAAGACAGAAGGCGTGAGAAGACAGAAGATGGAAGAAAACAGGAGGTGTGGGAAGACAAAAGACGGAAGAAGACAAAAGATGGCAGAAGATAGAAGAAGATGGAAGGCGTGAGAAGACAGAAGATGGCAGAAGACAGAAGGCGTGAGAAGACAGAAGGCGAGAGAAGACAGAAGACGGAGGAAAACAAGAAGACAGAAGGCATGAGAAGACAGAAGGCGTGAGAAGACAGAAGACATAAGAGAACTGAAGGCAGAAGAAGAGAGATGACGATTGAAGATAGAAGACTGCAGAAGGTGTGAGTAGAGTGCAGACATGAGAAGACTGAAGACATCATGATTAAAGAAGGCAGTGAAGACAGAAGACAACATTCTGGAAGAAAAAAGAAGACAGCAGCAAAGAATGAAGGCAGGGAGGAGGGCAGCGAAGAAAGAAGACGTCAGCGAAGAAAAAAGACAGCATGCAAGAAGAAAAAAGAAGTACCTTCAGCGTCGCAGTCAGAGGAAGGACACTGGCCAGTGTCCAATAGGAAGTGACCGGAAGGAGTAACCGGTCGACAGGTAACTCAATGGCAAGATTGGCGAAGAAAACAAAGACGACAACAGGAAGTTAGCCAATCCAAAGTAGGTAAATCATAGTGACTATGGAGTAAGCAACTGGTAAGTTCAGGTTAGTAAGGGCTGGTTCCAAGCTCCTTTTAATTTTTTTTTACTAACTTGCAAGCATGCGCACGTGCATGCAAAACCTAAAAGAGAACAAGACTAATCACTGTACGCTTTAAAATAACGCTGCAAAATAACTGGCCATGTTGTGCACACTTCCTGTCCCTGCACTGACTGGAGGCCATGTGCCCGAGTTTGGAGCTACCTCTGTGCCAAAGACCCAATGCTGAGGTAGCTCTTATGCTATTTAATACCTTAAATAGCATGAGCGCTGCAACGGGATTAGATAAACAAGGCAACAACATACCCCACTAAAGAAACGGAGGGCTCCTTTGGCTGGCCTGTCCCCTGCCTTACAGGCAGAGTGGATTTAGACCTAAGGAGCTTGATGTATGCTTGTCAGGCTGGCTGCGTTCAGAGACTGGCCATTCTGTCATGCATACTTTAAGTACAGAGCTCTGCAGCTCTCCTTGGCATCAGCCATGCCATCTCACCTTCGTGATGGGATTTCCAATCAAGTCATTGCAGCCCTACCAATCACAAATATTTAAGAGCACCACAAAATAAAATTCACAGTAAAGAGTATTATATTTTTATTTCCAGGGTGGGTTGTTGAAGAAAGCAGTGGGTCTAAGCCCTCCCGCTCCTTAAGAGGAACTATCACTGATGAGTGGACTAGAGAGGAAATTAAGCATGAAGTGAAAGGGACTTAAGCAGCCTTAGCTTTGCATCGGAAATATGAAAGGACATTTTGCCTGCTCACAGAAATCTTTAGTTGACACTATATTAGTTGGAAAGACTAAATGTGATCACACATTTGAGGTTAGAGGAAATTGAGAATTTTTATTTTGGATGGCGAAGATCCTATTATTCTTGGAGTTTCCTACATTTGTGGAGAACATGCACATTTCAAATTGCCCAAAGGATGATATATTTAGGTATAGTCTTCCAGAAAATATATCATGTATAACATTTGAATGATCCTGTGTGGGAAACAAAAGTCAGAACTGAGTGAGGTAGTAATGTTGCTGAGATTGTGGGAGACATATTTATGCAATGTTTCCATCTGTGGGTGTGATCTCAAATGCATTGAATGTTAGGAAATTGTCTAACACAGTGGCTAACCTGTCCACAAGTACAGCATGTTCCTTATTGGTGGTACATACTGAAATGGTAGCGATGAGATCCATGGTTTTGCAGATCCGTCTTGCTTTAGACCTCCTTCTTGCAAGAGAGGGTGGAGGTTGCTGGATGTTAAAGGTCCAGCAATGCTACACCTACATCCCAGACAACCGTAAGGACCTGATGAAATACATTAAAAACATCACTGACCTGAAGAAAGATTTGAAGGAATTGGAAGCAACAGGTGTTTGGGAAGCAATTGAAAGTGGATTCGCTATTATAGGCAAATTGTTTGGAAACTTTAGAAGTGGAATAGTGGGTACCATCTTGATACCCCCCGCCGCCAGATGCCCCTACACCACCAAAGAACTCCACACGCTCAACTGTGACCTCCCCAAGGCACACCCATCGACCCTTCTTGTGTCGGACGTGCAACTTCACCTGCGCTCAAGCCACCAAGCACCACAACAACTCCACCCATAACAACCATCTCAGCTGCATCCTCCTCAAAACCCGCTCCGTCCACAAGCACACCGTCGAACTCGGGGACCTGCTCACCTCAACCTCCCCAGACATTGCCTTCCTCACTGAAACCTGGATGAACCCCTCCTCGGAACCCGACACTGCCACAGCCAGCCCTGAAGGCTACAAAATCACCCGAAGAGACCACACCAACAAACCAGGAGGAGGAATCGCCAAAACCCACAGGAGCACCATCAGGATCACAACCAACACCCTTGACACCCTCGATGCCGCTGAACGCCTGCACTTCCAGATCTACGTCAACACCAACACCACCCTGAGAGGAACCCTTGTCTACAGACAGAAACTCACCGCTCACCACCACCAGCAACGGACCCCTCACCGGAGCTGGAACAAGATCTCAAAGGACCAACTGATCTCCGCCCACGCCCCACGACCCAACACCAGCGACCCCAATACCGCTGCCCTCAATCTCAAACAATGGCTAGACGACTGCGCCAACACCCTCGCTCCACTTAGGAAATCAACCAACACCCGCACCAGCAAGAAAGCCCCCTGGTTCACCGCTGACCTTGAGGCCTTCAACGACAGTGCGGGAAAACCGAGAAGATCTGACGCCGAGAACGAACAGAGAGCAACCACCCCACCCTCAAGACTGCCATCCGCAAGCATCACCAGCTCATCTGGACCACCAAAAGATCATTCTACAAATAACGAATTGACAACAACGCACACGACAGCAAGGAGCTCTTCAGCATTGTCAAAGAACTCACCAACCCCAAGTCCTGCTCCGCCGACCCCCCTGTTTGCAAGATCTCTGTGACTCCCTCGCCACCTTTTTTCACTCCAAGATCATGGACATCCACGGCAGTTTTGCCTCCCCGATTCCCCACAACCACCGCTGCCAACGCCAACCCCAATGCACCCAACCACACCAACCTCCGGAGTGCCTCGGCCCACACCAAAAATGAGGAAAACACCAAGACCGTGAGCACCATCCACTCCGGATTACCCGCCGACCCCTGCCCTCATCATGTCTTCAATAAAGCCAGCCAAATCATCACCCCCCAGCTCCGCACCATCATCAACAGCTCCTTCGAGACCGCCACCTTCCCGGAGAGAGCTGGAAACACGCCAAAGTCAACGCCCTGCTCAAAAACCCCGACCCCGAAGACCTCAAGAATTACTGACCCATCTCTCTACTCCCCTTCCCAGCGAAGGTCATCGAGAAGATAGTCAACAGTCAACTATCACGCTTCCTGGAAGACAACAGCCTGCTCGACATCTCCCAATCCAGCTTCCGCAAGTACTACAGCACCGAGACCGCTCTCATTGCTGCTACCGACGACATCAGCATCTTGTTTGACAAAGATGAAACCGTGGCTCTCATCCTCCTTGACCTCGCGGCAGCCTTCGACACCGTCTGTCACCACACACTTTGCACACGCCTCCACGTCGCTGGAATCCGCCACAAGGCCCTGGACTGGATCACATCCTTCTTTTCCAGCAGAACTCAGAGAGTCCGCCTCTCTCCGTTCCTGTCAAAAGCCACCAAGACCATCTGCTGAGTACCACAAGGATCCTCTCTCAGCCCGACCCTTTTCAACATCTACATTGCGCTGCTCGCAAACATCGTCCGGTCCCATGGCCTTAACATCGTCTCCTACGCGGATGACATACAACTGATCCTCTCACTCATGAAGAGACCCGCCACAGCCAAGGCCAACCTCCACAACCGACTTTACGCCATTGCCAACGGGATGGTGGTAAGCCACCTCAAACTGTACTCGAATAAGACCATGGAGGTCTTTCATGAAACCTTCCCAAAACTGCATCCATTGAATCCTATCTGGGGAGTCTGCCATGAACTTTAGTACAAACAGCACAAAACACAGAATATTTTTAAACTGTTATGCTCTCCTCGAGATGAAGTTGTTTTTAAAGTTTCAACATTTTGCAAAGTGATCTGAAAATGAGAAAAGAAATTCTATAACACGATCACACATCAAGGGAATTTGTTTCCTTTAATTAACCTTTGAAAATTATTATATAGTAATTAAATGTACTTGTGGGCTGATTAGAGGAACCAATCCAGAAAGTTAAGAGGTCCTTGGATTGGGATAAACCTTACGATTGTCTATGCACTAGCCTGAAATTTTTGCCAAAAGCAAGGGCTCTTGCTTAGTGGGGTATGGCACGGTTATATGTTGAAACGAGTGCTTCAACCACCCATGCCTGAACAACGAGGTCGGAACAACGACCTCGTTGTTATCACTAATGCCTTTACCACGAATGCCTTAACAATGATTTTTCCTGGTAAAGGCATTAGTGATCAGCATGCATGGTTCCAGCATGCGCCCCCCCTGGCCCCCCACCCCTCTAAATTACCGCGACCCCCCAACCCCACAACCACCTCAACCCCCACCCCCAAAACTACCACAACCCCAACCCCCTCCCCTAAAACCTAAAGCACCCCAACCCACCCCTAAAACCTAAACCCTGCCCCCCTTCCCCGCCCCTAAACCCTAATCACCCCGAGCCCCATCCCACCCCCAAAAACTAAAAATACCTCGAGTCCCCACCCCCTCCCCTAAAACCTAAAGCACCCCCACCCCCAACCCACCCCTAAAACCTTAACCCTGACCCCCGCCCCTAAACCCTAATGACCCTGAGCCCCCGCCCCACCCCCAAAAACTTAAAATACCCTGAGTCCCCACCCCTAAAACCTAAAGCACCCCAAACCCCCACCCCTAAAACCTAAACCCCCCTCCCCACCCCTAAACCCTAATCACCCCGAGCCCCCCACACCACCCCCAAAAAAATAGCCCCAGTCCCAGCCCAACTTACCTCCTCCTTGATCGCGTTGACTCCCTTCTTCTGTCCGTTAACCACGCATGTACGTGATTCACACATGCATGGTGTAGGCCCTAAAACAAGGAAGTCGTGGAAAACGAAAGCGTTGTTTCGCTTTCGTTTTCCACGACTTCGTTGTTCACGACTCGTTGTTCTGGGTGTTTCCCGTATGGCACATATCTTAAATGGGTGTAACTGCAATGTAGCTCCTAGAATGGTGCCCATGTTGACTTCTTTCTCCCCTTCAGGAAGCCGGAATGTGAAGGTGCAGAAGAGGCTGGCAAAGAAGATGTAGATCACAGTCCTGGCCATCAGCTCCCCCAAACACATGCAGTGTCCTGCAAAAACACCAGAGCTAAGATCACTTGTTTTAATCAAAGAGTCAATGATACAATTAAACAATGAGCAAATGACTGTAAGACCAGTTCTCCAATCCTTGAAGCCTGTGCAGATTATTTTATGTACTTTGTTTACCAAGGTGTGATGACATCTGTATTTAACCACTGCTCCATCTTAACCACTGACTCCATTTTGTGCTTAGCTTAGCTTCCTTCACTGTCACATTGGTGACCACCAGATCCATTCTGATTACAGACTCCATTTTATGCTTAACTTAGCTGCAGCCTCTGTCATGTGAGAGGTGCAGGTATTTTTTAGTGCACAAGTTATGCAATGTGTTTTTCGCTCATGTTTTCACTCATCATAACCTTTCTCACCAAGGGTTAGAACATAACATGGAGGGGTATGGGTTAGATAAGGATGTACCAGGATGATGTTTATGGTATGGCAAGGAACGGTTTGGTCTTGGAAGAGCACCTTGGGTTGTGCCCAATCTACAAAGTGCCCTTCTCAAAACCAATCTACCTTGGCCAGCGTTTGAACAACTCACTGGATGGGAGGAGGATTTATAGAATTCTCCTCTCTGGCTTGTTTTAAGTATATAAGAGGAGGAAACTAGATGGCTGTGGAAATATTGAACTCTGGTTGAGACGTGGACGCCTGTGCCTGCCACTCTCCCTTGAGGGTAGTTCTCTCTTCACTGTCGACTGGGTTTACGGCCTGTTGCTGGCAAGGAGATGATGCAAGCAAGCCCCATGGTGATGAATTCTTTTTGATTATTGTTAGATATGGGGTCTTTGGTTGGCAGTCAGGTTACCCCCTGTCCAGGCAATGACCCTCACTCTAGTCAGGGCAAAGGAGAATCACTCTTTGTTAACTTCCACTCACCCTCCTTGGTAGATTGGCACGAGTAGGTAGGCTTAACTTCAGAAGCAAGGTGCAAAGTATTTGTACCACCACATACAGTAACTCAGTGAAAAAACTACAAAATGACACAACACAGGTTTAGAAAAAGATAGATAATATTTATCTAAGCAAAAACAAGAACAAAATGACAAAAATCCAACATGCACAAGTCAAGATCTGAATTTAAAAAGCAATAGAGTCTTAAATCCTTTAGAAAACTGTGAGAACGCTGTTAGCATGCAAAGGTACCTGGGTAGCATCAAAAATGAAGCCTCACAGGCGAATGTGCGTTGAAAAAGGCCAGCGATGCGTCAGTTTCTCACTCGTAAGCGAGAATGTGCATCGTTCCTTCTCCGATCGGGTCGTGTGTGTCGTTTCTTCTCTCCCACAAGAGAGTGATGCGTTGACCCGGACTGGCACCTCGGGTCCGGGCAGGCTTTGTGTTGATTTGCAGCGCCCAGCAATGTTGCATTGAAATTGCGCTGCATGGGGGCTTGCGTCGTTAACAGCAGCCGCTGCGGGTGTTGCGCGTCATTTCTCCAGCCGTGTTGCATCGATCTCCCAGCCTGGATTTCTGTCCTTTTCCACCAGCTTCACCTTCCAGGGCCCAGAGACAGGTTAGGGCACCACTTGGCAGGTAGTGCTCAGCAGAAAGCCCAGGTACTAGCAGAGAGAAGTCTTTGATGCCCCTGAAACTTCAACAACAGGAGGCAAGCTCAGTCAAGCCCTTGGAGATTCTTCACCAGTGGGAAGTCACACAAAAGTCAGTCTTTGCTTTCTCTCAGGCAGAAGCAGCTATTGCAGGCCAACCCAGCAAAGCACAGTCACAGGCAAAGGGGCAGTACTCCTCCTCCAGCTTCCAGCTCTTCTCCTAGGCAGAGGTTCCTCTTGGTTCCAGAAGTAATCTGATTTTCAGGGGTTTTGGGTGCTCCTCTTATACCCCTTTCTGCCTTTAAAGTAGGCCTACTTCAAAGAAAAGCCTCTGTTGTTTTCAAGATCCTGCTCTGCCCAGGCCAGGCCCCAGACACACACCAGGGGGTGTGAGGGCAGGCACAGCCCTTTCAGGTGTAAGTGACCACTCCTCCCCTCCCCGCAGCCCAGATGGCCCATCAGGATATGCAGGCTACACCCCAGCTCTCTTTCTGTGACTGTCTGGAGCAGAGCCACAGAATGATTTAAGCTGTAAGGAAGAAAATGCCTACTTTCTAAAAGTGGCATTTTCAAACACACAGTCTAAAAAACAACTTCACTAAAAGATATATTTTTAAATTGTGAGTTCAGAGACCCCAAAATCCACATGTCTATCGGTTCCCAAAGGGAATCTGCACTTTAGTCATATTTAAAGGCAGCCCCCATGTTAGCCTATGAGAGAGATAGGCCTTGAAACAATGAAAAATGACCTTGGCAGTGTATCACTGTCAGCACATGTAAAACACATAAGTACATGTCACACCTTTAACATGCACTGCACCCTGCCCATGGGAATACCTAGGGCCTACCTTAGGGGTGCCTTACATGTATAAAAAGGGAAGGTTTAGGCTTGGTAAGTGGGTACATTTGCCAATTCGAATTGGCAGTTTAAAACTGCACTCACACACACACTGCAGTGGCAGGTCTGAGCCATGTTTGCAGGGCTACTAATGTGGGTGACACAACCAGTTCTGCAGGCCCACTAGTAGCATTTGATTTACAGGCCCTGGGCACCTCTAGTTCACTTTACAGGTAAATCAAATATGGCAATCATGAATAGCCAACGTACACATACAATTTATACAGGGAACACTTACACTTTAGCACTGGTTGGCAGTGGTAAAAGTGCCCAGAGCAAAACTAAAACAACAAAAACAGAGTCCAGCACACAGAAACAACCTGGGAAGTTGAGGCAAAAAGTTAGGGGAGACCATGCCAATGATGCCAAGTCTAACAATTATTATTTCCAGCTTCGCATTGGGCATGAATATATAATCACTGTACATGAAGATCTATAATCTTAAAGTAGTGTATTTTGTTTTTAAGAGCATTATTATTCTACGGCTGTGATTATTTTGGGGATTGTATTCTTGTTACTGCATTGGACCTACATGCTTCCTCTATTCAAACCTGAACAATGCTTTAATAAATGTATAACTCAGACTAAGAGCTCTGCATTGGTGGAATTCATTTTATTTATGTTTCCTCTAAGTTTAAAGTAAAGCAGTACACTTTTATATCACTGTGGTGACTTTCTTCAAATGTGCGCTCGTGTTGTACATAATTTACCTTTTTATTCAAACCTTGCAAAGTGCCTTGATATATGTGTTTCTCGGACTGAGAGGATTGCATTCCTTTTAGTAGTTGTGTATTTCTTCTTAGTCTGCAGTAAAGCAAAACACAAGGCTAGCTAAGACTTGCTTAAATCACTTTACTTTCGAAGAGTAGCTGGGCTGGAACAGTGAAGTATCATATCTCGAGGTGCTTAGGATTTGGGGATCTGACATAATAGGGAACAAAAACGATCACACTTCAGATAACATAAATGAACTTTCTAGTAGATATTCTGATTGAATAACTGTCTGCCATCCCTCGTTTGTGTCCTGAGAAGGAGATGAGAACCCATACCTATAGTGATGAACACTGCTTAGAATGATAGTACTCTCCAGAACATTCATTAAAACAGTTATAAGATGCTTCCAGGATGTAACAGGGGTTTAGGACACTGAAGATATTGTTTAAAACACTCTTAAATGAACTGTGATTTTTTCCTAAAGAAATTAAATTGTCAGTTGTAAGGCATTGTGATTTGTCATCATAATGAAGAGCAGCTGCAAAAAAAGGCTTTAGTCACATTTTAATTGGTTGGTGCACCATTATTACTTTAGAGTTGTAAAACACAAGATTGTATTATCAATTAGAACCCTCGCTGTGAACATTCCGTCCATGGAAGGCATGTTCTAAATAAGGTGAATACCCAGCCAGGACCCAGCCAGGATGTGTTTCTATGACAAATCTAGAAAAACAGTGGTACACTGAATATAGTGTTGATATTCTGAACCTCTTATCACTAATACTTAGCTATGGCTATGGCCCCAATAGTTCATCTATCATAAAAAAAGTCGAAACTGAGCTGATTACTTGAAACCACGTTCTAACTTTTGAAATCTAGAATGTTGGGGAAATTTTGCTGACCATGTTGTCATGGCATCCTTCATAAAAAAAATCATAATTCTCTAGGAGACTTGATTTATTGATGAGGCAGCTATAAAGGTCTTTAAGACAATTGCTGCACCTACGATCCATTTCATTTGAGGGATAGGTTGTTGTCTCACTCTTCAAAGGCTTTCACGTCACCTAGAGAATTGTCACTCAATGAAAACCAGAGAATGGAATCGAAACTACTAGGCCTGGGTAGAATTTCAATTAAGCTGGAGTAATTATAGTAATTTCAGTAATTCTGCATTACTTCTTTACTCAGAATTACCAATAATTACGTAATTGCTCCTGCTCATGTAATCTGGGGGAAAAAGCCTAAAGTGAGAGCACACTTAGCAAAAGTGTGCCTGCGCACGCTTGCCATTCATATTGTGCTGCATGTAGCGCTATTTCTTAGACCAAAAATGCATCTTTGCATAAGTCAGGGTTCGTGTTCTGCTGCATTTTGCACTACTTTTTTTAAATATATATTATTTTTTGGGCAAGGCCATCTTACATCTTTAAACACTTATTCATCATTTACATTACCACCATTGGAGAAACAAACCAAAATCACGATCACCGACAGGCAGGATAAGGAAGACCAAGGTTGCCCCAACGTCCATAAGATGGGAACAGCTTAAACCAGCAATGTTATAATCTAACCCCCCTGGCTCATACAGTAATATCTTCCGACCACTTAGTCAGTGCTGGCCAGAACGATTCCCCCAACACCACTTCCTATGGCCTTTAAGCTTATATAAGATCACTTCCATACCATGTTTGGCTAGCAATCTTGCACTCCAGTTTACCATTGTTGGGGCTCCTCTTTTAACCAGTCAGAGGTGATACAGAACCAAAGTATTGCAATGGCCTTAAATAAGAAATACGTTCCTTTTTTGCCCCCCCCCCCGTTCTCTGCAAAATCCATCACCCCCAGTAGTACTAAGGCGGGTTAAAGACAGACCCGTCCCTTGATAATTACTCTGAGGAACTATTCCACTGCCTGAAACAATGGCCTCAGCTTAGGATAAGCAAAAAACATATGTATAATTTCAGCATCCACCCCCCTCCCACAGCCAATACATTTCTCATCTGAGCCACCGCTTTTAGAGACCTTGGCCGGTGTATAACACAAATTCCAACCTGACCCCTTCTTGACCAAAACACATATCCCACTTTTCATTCTTGAGAGCAAGCTTGTCAGGCTGCGTGTCTGTTAATAAGGTATAAAGTGCTCCTATCCTGTCCCTACGCCTAGTAGCTTCTATTACCAGAATGTTACCATAAGGGGCAATTTCTTTTTGCAGCGATGGAGGAAATCCCGAATTTGCAAAACTTAAAAAAATGCTTCCAGGGGAGATCATGCTGGGTTTGTAATTCCGTAAATGATTTAGGTAGGGTGTCAGAGTATAAATCTCTGACCCTGATTATCGCTTGCTGTCTCCAAATATTCAAAACCAGGCCTTGAAAAACCACAGGAGGAAGTATCGGAACGAAGATTGGGGTATTAAAATTAATCCTCCCAATCGAGTTCCGCCATTTTAACTGCACCCATACCGTATGTGTTCCTCGTAAAACCTCAGATCTTCTTCTTTTGAAGTAACTAGATTCTCTGCATCTTGCGACCCAACCTTTGGCCTCCGAGCCCTACATCATTCTGTATATAGAAGGAGACGCTGCATAACTACACCCCTCTATATCTTCTATGATTAATACATTCATATGCTGGAAAAAGCATGCATTACAATATAACGTAAAGTGGGAATCCGCCCATACACCTGGGGATCTTGGAAGGGTCATATATCTCCAGGCTCCTCTGGGTTTATTGCACCCCCCAAAAAAATTGCTACTGATTGTCTCTAGATTGGCGAGCTAACTTCTAGTAAACTTTAAAGGGATAGAGCAGAATAGATATAATACTTTGGGCAGTATATTCATTTTTAGTACATTACAGCGGCCCAAAAGGGAGAAAGTTAAATAATGCATTCTGTCTAGGTCCCTTTTTAATTTATCCAATGGGGCCATATTTTGCTCCACCACCTTGTCAACTGAAGCCGAGACTCTGATGTCAAATATACAGCTTCTGATACAACCCGCTAGTCTCTAATACTGGTCTGGCCCGAGCAAATGACCTGGGTCTTATCCTTATTTCGTTTATAGCCTGAGTATGTAGCAAACAGCTTAGCTAACCTTTTGATTTCCTTAAGAGCTTTCTCTGGACCAGTTGTGGTCACTGCCACATCATCAGTATAGGCAAAGACCTTATAGCTCTCTTCATAGAGAATAACTGGGTTAATATCTATACACTCCTCCAGTTTGATGAGAAGGGGCTCTATGTATAATGCAAACAGCTGCGGTGAACAATGGCAACCCTGCCTGATACCTCTAAAGATGGAGATTGCATACGATTCCAAACCTGCTAACCATACCCAGGCTTTAGGGGCCTTGTACATGACTTTAGAAGCTGTTAAAAAACCTTCCCCAATCCACTTCCATTTCAAAGTCTCCCATAGAAACAACCAGTAGAGTAGATCAAATGCCTTCTCGGCATCCAGCAATATCAAGCCAAGTGATGTTTGATATACTTCCGCAAAATTGACCAGCGAGATAACTCTTCTAATATGATCAACTGTGCCTCTGCCTGGAATGAGCCCCTGCTGCCTTCTGCATACTAATGGAGAGATAACCCTTGCCAACCAGCTAGATAAGATCCTAGCATATATTTTCGGGAAACGCTCTTAGCAACAAGTTGTTAATGCCGATCTGCCTTAACAACGAGTCTTAAACCACTAGTTAGTCTGTACCACGAGGTACAGAGTAACTCCTGTCTTAAGAATGATTTTTCCAAAAGAACGAGTGCTGCATCAACGACTTTAATGGTGGAAGAAAGAATTTTAAGGAAATTTTTTATTTTTTATTTTTTTTATTTTTTGTTTATATACTATTTATATGTTAAGTTAATATATATTTATAAATATATATATATTACTATTTATTTGTATGTTTATTTATATTTTTATGTGTATATATATGTATGTTTTTAAAAATATTTTTGTATATATGGTTTGAATGCTGTACATTAAGGGGTGGGATATATGTTTTATGTAGGAGTTATTTGAGGGGAAGTGTGTTAATACTCAAGTATTAATTTAAATACTTTAGTATTAAATGAGGAATGTAGTGGATTCAGGGGTGGTATATATGGTATATGGGGTTTATGGATAGGGGATTGTATTTATATGTTTTGGTTTAAGTAGTGGATGTATGAGATGTAGGGGTTATGGGTGGGGAGAGTAATAATACTTAGGTATTAATAAAAATAGTTGGGTATTTTTTATTATTATTATTATGATTTTTGTTTGTTACAGGAATAAATGTTTATTTAGAATTAGTGGCGGGATGTTTGGGATTTAGGGGTTGTGGGTGGGGAAGTGTATTAATTTGTATTGGGTTAAGGAACGGGATATATGGGATAGAGGGGTTATGGGTGGGGAAGTATATTAATACCTAGGTATTAATTAAAGTACTTGGGTATTATTTTTATTATTATTGTTTTTTGTTGATTAAGGGAATAAATGTTGGTTTAGAATTAGTGGTGAGATATTTGGGATTTAGGGGTTGTGGGTGGGGAAGTGTATTAATGTGTATTGGGTTGAGGAGCGGGATGTATGGGATAGAGGGGTTATCGGTGGGGGAGTGTCTTAATATTTAGGTATTTATAAAAATAATTGTGTATTATTTTTATTATTTTATTATTAAGATTTTTTGTTTGTTACAGGAATAAATGTTGGTTTCGAATTAGTGGTGGGATATTTGGGATTTAGGGGTTATGGGTGGGGAAGTGTATTAATTTGTATTGCGTTAAGGAATGGGATGTGTGGGTTAGAGGGGATATGGGTGGGGAAGTGTATTAATACCTAGGTATTAATTAAATTAATTGGGTATTCTTTTTATTATTATTTTTATTGTTTTATATGGATTACAGGATTAAATGTTGGTCTAGAATTAGAGGCGGGTATTTGGGATTTAGAGGTTGTGGGTGGGGGAGTGTATTAATGTGTGTTGGGTTGAGGAACGGGATGTATGGGATAGAGGGGTTATGGGTGGGGACGTGTATTAATACCTAGGTATTAATTAGAATACTTGAGTATTATTTGTATTGTTTTTATCATAATTTTTGCTTGATTAAAGGATGACTTGTTGTTGTAGAATTAGTGGCGGGATATATGGGATTTAGGGGTTGTGGGTGGGGGAGTGTATTAATGTGTATTTGGCTAAGGAGTAAGATGTATGGGATAGAGGGTTTGTGGGTGGGGAAGTGTATTAATACTTGGGTATTTAGTTTAATGTTTTATATTTCTTTTTACAAATTAAAAAAAATATTCTGTGCAGTAAGGGGTTGGATGTTTGGGATGTATACCTTATGGGAGAGGAAGAGTAGTAGTACTCAGGGATTATTTTAATTATTTTATGTTCATAGTGTTTTTTTTTTTTTTAAACATGCTTTGATTTTTGGTTTGGAATATATGGGATTTAGGGCTTTTTAGTAGGGATTTGTGTTGATGGTGTTTTATTAATTTCCCAAATTATGTTATGGTTTTTGGTTTATTATTTGTTTCTAAAATATTTTGTGGTAAATGGAAGAGGCTAAATGGTATTTGTTTTTTATGGTTGGAAAATGTAATTTATATTTAAGCTTTATAAGTAATATTTGTGTTGTATTTTTTAATTTGATCTTTTTTATTTTCTTGTGTATTTTAATGAAATATATTTGTTTTGTTTTTTAAAATGTATGTAATTGTTTATCATTGTAATGTTGAAATTTTTATTAGTTCAGTTAATAAGTAAAATGTATTTAAAATTGTTATTCAGTTATTTTTTTCATTTATTTACTTTGTACTATTTTTTCTTGAATTTATTCTTTTTTATATATGTTGTAATTGTTGTAAAATATTTTTATATTTAATTTTTAAAGATATTTTGTACTGGAAATGATATTTGTTTTGGTAATATCTATATTTATATATATGTGTATAATATGTTAGAATTTATTTTTTATTAATTATCAATTTATAATATTTTTGAAAGCAAAATGTATGTGTTTTTTACACTTAATTATTTTTTTAAATATAGTTAGAGAAGATATCTTAGGTCTTTTTATTTTTGTGTTATTGTGTTATAGTTAAATACATTTCAGAACCATTTGTTTGTTTTTTTACATTTTTTAAAAATAAAAACACATAATCAAAACTTTTGAAAATGTTTATTTTAAAAAAAAATGTTTAAAAAACACAGAAAATTATTTTTAAATATAAATTAATTTTCACTTATTTTTAGAAATTTTTACAGAAATTATTTCTATTTTTTTTTTACTTTCTTAGTGGTATTATTCTATTTGTTCCATTACTTCCTATGGAAGCAATAGTCAGTTTTCTATTTTTAGTAGTTCCCTCTGTTTACGTAGGCTGTACCTCTGTTTCTTCATTCAGGGGAGCGTCGCAGTCAAGATTGGATGGAAGAGGACACCTTGCTCGGGTAAATTAACTTAAATTATTTTTAATATATGTTTTACGGTATTTTTATTACGGAGATAGGAATCGGAGATATTTTTAAGTTAGGGAGTAGCATTTCGAAGTGGCGTCTGTTGATAATGTTTATGTTTTTTATTCCTGTACAGGTTAGTTATCGATTGCAGTGTTATTTATAAAGATGTTTAGCACTTTTTTGTTTACTAATATTTGTAAAGTGAATGTTAAAAAATTGTGATGGTGATTTATGTTGTGTAACGGTGAAAGACGGAGTTGCCTATGGCTTTTTGGTAAAAAAATCTATCTATTGTATATTATTGTTATTCGTATTTGTTTATGTTTGATTTTGTTTAACTTTTTATTTCGATTTCTTGTGTTTATGCTGTATTTATTATTAAATTAGTATATATTTAGTATGTTATTTATGCTTCTTCGATTTTTTAGGGAAAACATTTTTTTCATGGATTATATGGAACATTGTGCTTCACCTACTTTATAATTGGATAAAAAGTTTATTACAATGTTTCTATTACATTTGTTATTGGGTATACATATGTTTATATGTTATCATATACTTTGTATTAGGAATGGTAATTTTATGGGCTATTGATATTTTTTTTTCTTCTCTACAGGTTAAAATGAATTATTTATTTGAGAGAAGATCAATATTTCTACAGGGAGAGATGCAGAAATGGTTTTATTATTACATTAAGAGAAGAAAACACCTTAAGGTAGGAGCTTTTGTGTCTTGGGATTATTTTGGTATTAAAGATTTTTAATTATTTTTGATTTGATTAATGGTGTTTTGTAAACTGGCAAGTAATGGCGAGTTTGTTTATTGTTGTTAGTAAGTTAGTACATATGCTAGACTGTCTAGGTAGTCTGAAGGTACCATTAAAAGGAATTCTTGTATTTTTGCCAATATTTTTTCTGACATTTGTTTGCTTTTTTGGGTTGTGTGTTGGTTTAGGCTACTTGATAGTGATTGAGCAAGCCTCATTTCTTGGAAACTTTGTTCCTTTTTCAAAATATAGGTTTGGGTGGGGTTTTCCTATTGCTTTGTTGAAGGAGTTGTGCCATCCTTCAATGGAATTATTAGTTTTTGCTCCACCTTCTAAACAGGTCGTGTAGCAGTTCCACCACTGTATAGGATATTGTGGTTTTCTTCTGCGGCCTGATCTGTTTAGGTGTCCTATCCATGTTTCTCCAAAATAATTTAGTAATGGTGACAATTTGTCTTCGTTTATTGTGTAATAGTTAAATTCCGTGATTGTTGTGTAATATTGATCTACTTTATCAGGTAGTACAAAGCATAATGTTAGTTTTCTTAACTGAAATTGGAGTATGCAGTCAGTAAAATATTCTGTACTTAAGGATGATTTTTGTATTTGACGCCAATAGGCTTGTGAAAAGTGAAAATAACATCCTTGTATTTGTGTTTCAGGATATATTTTTATTATTGTGTTTATCATTGCAAGTTCAAAGTCAATTATTACTTTTCTAGGTGTTTTATGTATTGTTTTGGTTTTGATTACTGTTAATAATTCATTGTAAGTAGAGGAATTTTTGTCAGGTAGTAATGCATATACTAGGGGGATTGTGGTGTTATTTTTTGTAGCATGTATACTGTAAATTTGTTTGAATGGATGTGGTGTTGATTTAAAAGTTCCGTCCATCATCCAAATTTCACTATTTTGTAGGATTAGTAAATTGCAGTTTGTACTAAATATTAAAATTCTTTTTTGACGGTTTTCATTGTCGTATATTAGGAATTCTTCATTCGAAAAGGTAAGTTTTAGTTCTGGTGCAATGTTTATATCTGCATAGGATTGTGGTGAAAATGTTGGGGGTTACATGCTTTTTTTTCTCGTTGGTAAATTTGCCTAAGGTTTTGTATTGAAGGCATGCTACCTGCAACCTGTTCAGGAATTGATTGCGCTACTGCCCTTAGCACCGGTCCGCAGGATTCATTGGAGGTATGTGCCAACTGTTTTATTTTTTGTATATTTTCTCGTACTTCTAATTCCATTGCAGAGGCAGAGTGGTTATGTTCTGTTGTTCTAATGACAGTATTTTCTAGAGTTGGTGCTCTGCCGCTGCAATTTGAAGAGAAGTATTGTACACACCTCCAATGACTTCTGTTTTCCTGAATTCTATTTCTGCAACAAAGATATCCTTTGAATTTAAGGAGTTGGTGTCCTGTGCTTGATGTCATATAACTTGCTTCACCTTGTGATGCCATTTTGTGAGAGTCTGTAAATAATCGAAAAAGAGAAAAAAAAGTTAGTTACTAATTAATTAGTATATAATTATTTAATGGTGTTAGAATAGTTAATTTGTTTTTTATTGGGTGTTTATTTCCTGGTTTGAGGTAAGTATTCTATGGAGTTGGTTTATTTGCTTGGCTATTTCGGTTATCCAGCACCTGTTAGAAGGTAAGTAATTTGTGGTGGAGGGTTAGTAATTGTGCTGTTATATACAGTTTTTTTGCTGCTTTTTTGGTAAGTATCTAGTGGATTATTAGTAGTGATTTTATTTTTTATTTATGTGTGGTTTGTGAGTTAATTTAATTCTTAGTGGATTTAATTTTGTAGTTGTTTTAGTTGTTATACAGGTTTTGTTTTTAGGTTAATAGTAGGTGGAGTGGTTATAATTGATTTTTTTATACTTACTGTTTAGGTGAATGTTTTTATTTGGTTTTGAAGATAGTGGTCTTTGCGTTGTTGATGATCTTCTGTGGAGCTTTTTTGGTGAATCTGAAAAAAATATATATCATTATTCTCTTTAGTTATTCATGTTTATAGTTTAGTTAGTTTTAAACTGTTTTGATGAAGGAAATGTTTATTGGAGGTAGTGTCCTGTATTTGTGTTTGAGAGTCACTGATTAGTATGTGTTTAGAAGTCATTGTATAGGTGATTTTTACATTCCACTTGATTTGATGTTTTGTTTGTGTGAGGTAGCTATAGTATTTTTGTTTGTAAATTGGTATTTTGCGACTGCTTTGAGTTAAGTTTTTTGAAGATGTATTATGCTGGTATGGAAGTTTTAGTGCTGTTCTCAATTTATTTTTATATATTTAATACTGCTAAAATACTGTATTTTTTTGTATCTATAAGGAAACATGTTTTTATAATGAGCAGCTTGAGTGGATAGTTGTGTAGTGTTTTAAAATATGGGCAGATGAGGTAAGTGACAAGCATTTTTAGATTCTGTTTAGGTTTGATAAAGGGAGTAGAGGGAAAGCTATCTACAATCCCTTTTACTAGTATATTTGAAATGGGGTACTTAGGGAAAGAGGGATGGTTAGGGAGTTGTAGGAAAATGGATCAAGTGGGTGTGTAGTTGTTAAGTTTGATTACAGGTAATTCCTGGTTGGAAAAATTAAGGAGGAAATTAAGATTTTGAGACAGGGCAGCAAAAAGAGGACGTTATTAGTTTTATGAAACATATTTTGAAATAATTGTGAATGGCAGGCTTATAATATTTTTGTAGAGGAAAGTTTGAGTGAACAGAGAATTTTACAGTTTTTGGGAGGAAGGTATTTTGAAGTGGTTTTCTACTAATTTTGTCTGTATTTCGTATGTATAAAGAAATGTAGAAGAGTGTAGTAATTTAAGTTTACTGTATGTTTTTTTGTTTGAACACAGTATAAACTTATATTAATTTTTTGTAACGTTTTCCTTATAATTCTCTATTTTATGCTAGGTAGTATATGATGTTTATTTTTTGGGTAGGGTTAAGTTAGTTTTTTTTGTTTATAGATGAATTTAATTGTGTTGGTTTATTGGTAATCACATATTAATATTTGTAAATTATTTTCTACAGTTGTGTTAATTTGTTTCTGGAAAAAATGTGGAAATTATCTTTGGTTTTTAAACGATTTTCTTTGTTTCTTGGTCAGTATTCTTTAGTGTATCTCTGAAATTTTAAAGAAATATATTTTAATGTATTATTTCGTATTTTGGGTCGTGTTTTGTTAATTAATTAATTATTGAGGTATTTTCAAATAATAATTTGTCTGTTAAATACAGTAGATGGCGCTCTTAGATAAATTTTTAATCGCTGCATCTTCATTCTCGTACACACGTCTTCTCTGTATGGTGTTCTCTGTAGCACTGAATTTTAAATGGCTGGACGCCAGCATATGTTTTTATGTACCTGTTTGAAGTGTTAAATTAAAATTAAGATAGAACCTATTTTCGACATTTTTTTTATTGTATATTTTGATAATGCTGCACGTATGTTTATTATTTTGAAATTATTGTTTGTTTAATTTTGATTGGTTTCCCCTTCTGCTCTGTGTTGTTTGGGGAGGGGAAATACTTTGTGGGGGTTGTAAGCAGTGTTGTAGGACTATGTGTTTATGAAGTTTTTTTTTTTATGTAGTCCGTTTAGTGTGTTTGTTTAAAAATGCGGTTTTTTCTGTAAATTAAGGTATCATTGTTCGTTTCAAAAGTTATATAATTTTTTAACGTTTAATTTTAGTTTAGACAGCGTTTTTTTAAATTTTCATAGTTTGTTTCGATGTATATTTTCGGTGTTCTGGTGTTAGTTGTAGTTGATATCGTTGTTTAGGTATTTTACTGTTTGAGATGATTGTGTCATTGTGGAGACGTTGTTGTAATAAAAGTTGTTGTTTAGGTTTTATCGTGGTTCTGCAGTAGTTGTTTAGATCATCATTGTTTAAGCAGTAGTTGTTCCATCATATATTCTAAATTTTCACATCATAGTTCAACAGTGATATTGGGTTGTACGGTCCCGGGTAACAAGGGGACTTATCCTTTTTCCTAAAGGCTACTATAATGGCTGATTCCCAAGATGATGGAGGCTGGCCCTGCTGAGCCATTAAGAAAGATGATACCATTTAATTTCTCAGTTCTTAAAAAAATTGCCTTATAGAACTCAAGGGCAGGGCATGTGGCCCGAGGCTTTACTTGTAGCCAAAGAACTCATAGCTTCATATATTTCATCTAATGAGATTGGAGTCTCCAAAAGATTTTTCTCTCCTTGACTAAGCCTAGTTGATTTTAACCCCCCTAGAAGTTTGGGCCTCTCTGTAGTCGCCAACTGCTTGTTCTTGATTGCCAGAGTATAACTCCCATAGAAATCTCTGAATACTTTTAAGATCTCCTCTTGTTATTTCAGCATACATCCATGAGAATCTTTAATAGCCGCTATATACCGATCTGCCACACTTTGCCTTATTCTTCTAGCCAAAACTTTAAAAGTAGATTCCCCATCTTCATTTCATTCAGCCTTGAACATCTGATATTTAACTGCTGCTGCAGTGCTGAGATGCTAATTAACCTTAGCTTTCAACACCGATATCCCAGCTTGAGTTGTGCTAGCATTTTCCCCTTTCCTTATGCTTTGGATCAATTTACCCTCAGCCTGCCTGAGCTGTTGATACAGGCTGGCTCTTTCACCTTATGCAAATGTAGGCTAACACTCAGTGTCTCTCCTCTGCCCCCTGATTTTAATGCATCCCACACCATTCCCGGCACGGCGGTGTTTCTATTAACCTCTAAAAAATTGTTTTAATCAGATATGCATATGGTCTAAATAAGCGGGCTCAGCTAGTACCTTTTTATCAAATGTCCATGTTTGACGGGGCCTGGAAGATCCAGTTATTGGTACAACCAAGATTAATTGGTTATGGTTCGATAAGATTTTGGGGGAAAGTTCTATCTCCGCTTCAGGGGCTAAAGCTGCTGTTGTAAAAAAATAATCAAGTCAAACCAGTTTATTGTGAGGGCAGAAGAAATATGTATAGCCAGGATTCGGAGATTTAAGTTTTCCCAGACGTCAATAAGAGCATTACCCTATATCAGTCCCTTTAAAGCCCTGAGCACCTTGGGTTTTCGTCCTTGATAGCAATCGAAGTTAGTTAGACCCTTATTAACCTTGAGGTGAATAATGCAATCTCCACAAATTACTAATGGAGGTGGGCATGCAGATAATTCCAGATTTAAAGCATTGAGTGTTTCAGCCTCATCAAAAGTTGATCCATAGATGCTGGCGAGATTGAACTTGCACCCCCCCACATTACATTCTAGGGTGACCCAGTGACCCCCTTTATGTACAAGAAAGCGACCTGAGGTACCGAAAGAGCTTCTAGCCATGACTGCTACAACCCTGTGTTGTCACCATCTGCTGTGTACAGGCTAAATGTGTCAGCCATAGCTCTTTCAGCATGTCCTGACTTCCCCAAGGGATGTGAGTCTCTTGAAAGCAAACAATATTAGGTTGCATGGATTTTAGGCCCACTGCCACCTTCCTTCTTTTTAGGGGGTTATTCAGACCGCCTATATTTATGGAGCAAATTCTTAACTTACACATCATGAAATTGCTTCTGGCTATCCGTTAGCCCCGCTGCCTTATTTTTACTTGGTCATCCCCAAATGGTTATCATCCCTTGTCTTTTGCTAGGTATTCTTCCTAAGATCATGGTTAACCTACCTTGTCCTTACACACACATTTGCCTTTTGCCTTTGCCCTATCTTAATCAAAGCTTCCCCCCAACACTCCCTTCCCCCCCGAGCTCCCTCCATACCGATCACCCTGTCCCTACCTCGCCGCCTCCCACCCTCTTTCCCACTACCAACACTACTAGCACACCTCCCACCACCTCTTAGAGGACACAGAACCCAACAGGTCCATTCCATGATGAATTTGTGCTCCCCTTCCCTCCACACCCCATATCCTATACCTTATTAATAACAAAACATACCACCTCATACTAACAGACCCCTTGTCCTCAAAAAGCATCTTACTCTAGTATCCTAGTGAGTGTAGACAAATGACAAAACTCACAAGCCCATCGTTCATCAAGAGTGCCTACTATCAGAGTGAGTCCAGGAAGTCTTTGGCCTTCATTTCAGAAAATAAATAGTGAGTTCCGTTGTGAACAACCACCTTCAACTTAGCAGAATTCATCAAGAAGACCTGAGCCCCCTTGTTCTGTAAAGGCAAGATTATTTGGTGGAGTCTCCATCTTTTCTCCACGGTTGCATGACAGAAATCTGGTCTAACAAAAAGTCACACCCCTTAGCGGTACTTTTACGATCTGGAAAGACAAGATCATACAGAACTTGTCTTGCCTGGAAGTTGTGCAGACAGATCAATATTGCCCTGGGTTTTGCACCATCTTCATCCAATTTGTATTTTATTTCTTAGGTAAATCAGTGGGCCCTCTGAATTTCTCTCTCCCAGTCCCATTGAGCTAGAACTGGGTGCGCTTCCTTAATCAGATTCACCATAAATCCATGAGGGTCTGCGCCTTCCACCCCTTCTGTAACACCCAACACTCGAAGGTTATTTCATCTGAGTCTATCCTCAAGATCTACCAGTTTCCACTGGGTATTGTCCAACTGGGCTTTCAACAAGTCACCAGTCTTCCCTTGTATGACAGCGTCATCCTCCAGTTTAGAGTTTAGAGTCCCAGCCTCCCCATATGTGCATCAAATTTAAAGCATGTTTTTGCCACTCAACGAATGGCCCCCCTGCATTTTGCGGAAGGCTAACTACGTTCAATAAAGTTCGGCCTTTGTCTCCTCCTGCTGCTCCATAGTACTGTGATGTATCATTTCCAGGGAAATTTATCCTGTTGGGGTCATGGGCTAGGGAGAGTATTAGAGCCTCCATAGTACGGGGTGACAGAATATTCCCAGTGCAGATCTTTAGGTGCCATAAATGTTTGTTGGCAGTTAGGTAAGCCCTAGTAAGGGCTTCTCTTTTTTTTCCTTTTCCTAACAGTAGCAGCCTTACTGCTTTCTTACTGCAAAAATGTATTCTTGTGTCCATTTTGGATGCCATGTGCATTTTGAACCAAGAAAACATCCTACCCCAAGAGCTCTTTTGTGAGTAGTTCTTTTCCAAGATGTTCTTTAATGACATTTTTTACAGATGCACAAAACTGGCAAGATGAAGAAGTGATGGTCCGAGCCACCTGGAGGGCACTACCAGCATAGAGCCTAGGGGTGACATTAGTATCTTCAACACTATCATAGGAATACTTGTTTTTGCCCCACGTTCAACCCATGCTCTCCCCTTGTGAATCTAGTATCCACTTCTGTCCATTATTGTAGAATGTGTGAAGAGAAGAAAAATATCCAACAGGGGCATCAACGTTTAAACCATGTTTCTGTGGAAACAGTCTAACATCCTCTGTGGGGGCTACCAATAAAACTTCATTACATCGTTACACTTCCCAGGTAATTGAGGAAGCTAGGGGGCTAATATTTGATGGCCCTTGTGAGGATGATGACTTTGTGACACGCAACTCAGTAGTTGAATGAGGGAGGGGGGTCTGAGGACAACGGGCTGCAGGAGTCAAAGGAGACACAACCGGAGTGTGCCACGTATAGAGGTGGGGTTCTTAGCCTGTGCCATGTATACTCCGTGGAATCAAGTAGGTAAGGTGTCAATCATGGGGGAGTCCATCATCCATCTTGGCTGCCAACTCTTCTATGTACCTGTCCCAGACATCCCATTGTGGGGGGTCCCCCCTTACTTTAGCAATGAGAGCCACGTCATGACTTCAGGCATCTTCCATTTAAGAAGATGCCCCAGCCACAAATCTATAGGTCGGGCTTCCAAAGGCTTCCAGGCCATGGCAATGTTGCGTCATGCGGCAACACATATGCTAGGTCTATAAATCCTAAGATATACTTGCTTTCACACTTGCTTGTGGTGATCCCGGGTATCCACTGCAAAGGATCAGCAGATAATACCCATTCTGTAATGTCCAACAGTATCCCTGCGACCTTCTCCCAGGAGTGCCGAACCATGTGGCAGGTCCACACCAGATTGTAGAAGTGTGTCTTCAAGGCAGGAAAATGGGGGTACCCAAAAGCCATGGTCAGAAATTATGGGGAAATATACGCAGATGTTAAGTTAGTCTAGTGCAGGTAGTTAAATTGAAAGAATATCAACCAAGGTTTTATAGGCACTTTGCGTACCTGCTTGGGCACTATGGTCTACTGTCTGTGGGTGAGTTCCTGACCTGTTGCTGTCACCCATTTGTCTCTGATAATGGGAAAATTCACAATATATGTACCTAATAGTACCTGTACGACACAGTAAGCAGTACGGGTGGGCAAAATATTCTGTTCCACTGGCCACATTTTGCCAACCACTGCGGGATGGAGTTGTTTCCCATCAATGGGCTCTTCAATGGTAAGTAGGGGAGCGAGATTTGGAGGGCACTATGCGTGATTTTTTAAACAAGGCTGGTCGTGGAAGGTTGTGATTATTTCCGGTCAGAAAGCTGCCACTTGAACAGAAAATCTACTTGAGCAATAACAAAATCAACTCAAGAAGCAGAACATTCTGGCACACAGTGCGGTGCTGTTTGCTTATTTTTCAGTGCAGAACGAGGTCCCAGCACTAAATCACAGCACATGCAGTGTAACATGCCTACTTTCACCTGTTTGTGGAGTTCTGTAGAGTTGTTTTGTAACCATGGAGTTAAACTTCATGAGTTCTGCCCAGGCCTAGTGAGCAGAGCCTGCAGGTGCCTAGAGGGGTCCGGCTCTCGGCTTTCAGGTCCCCAGAGGCACCCTATAGTGACTAAAAGCATTCAGTAGGACAGAAATTGACGCTCTGCAAGGTTGTATTTTTTCTGGAAGTTCCAAAAAAGGGTTTCATGTGCACAGAGGTCTCCCAGCACAGTAAGTCCAAAGTGCCTCTATGATCTGATATTATGGTATGAAGCCACTCTGCAGAGAGTCAACGGGGCACATATTGGGAGGTTTGGTGAGTAGGGCAGCTGGCAGTGATTGAGCTGGACATATCTGTTTCAGCAACATTTGGCAGTCGTGGTCAACCACGTGGGGTGCAGGGCTACTGCCCGAAGATCCATTAACAATCTTATTATTGTGTAGTCCCCTAGGTCCCACCTGTCAAACGCTGGTTCAGGATTAGGAGTGTCTGAAAGCCAGTGCACTGACCACTGTGACTGGGCTGCCACATAGTAAAGATTATAATTTGGAGATCCTAGCCCGCAATTTCCAGGAGGGCATATATTTTATGAAGCACCACCCTTTTGTTGCCGGACCCCTTGATCAGATTGGAAAGGACAGAGTTCTGGGAAAGATTACCTGGAAGGGCTGCAAAATAATACAGTAACCAAGGCAGCATCACCATTTTAACTATTGCCACCCTCCCCATCAGCTACCCTTGTGGTTCAAGCTCCACTATTCAAGACCACAGTATGGGCCTCATTAAGACCCTGGTGACCGGTGGTAAGCAAGCGGTAACACCAGCTATTATGACCATGGCGCAATAGACACGGCCATACCGCCGGACCCTCCAACATACAGCCAGGCTTCCGCCTGGCGGTCATAATCCCCAGCCAACCTGGCCACGGTGGTAAACCCCGCCATGGAAAGGCTGGCAGTAAGGGGGACTTGGGGTGCCCCTGGGGGCCCCTGCACTGCCCAGGCACTTGGCATGTGCAGTGCAGGGGCCCCCAGGCACAGCCTCATCGGGCATTTCACTGAAGTTTTGATGCACAAGCCCCATGTGACCATCTTAAAGGCATTCCATTCAATCCCACCATCAGTGGTATGCCTTTATTTTTGGTGAAATAGTTAATGACGTATGTGTCCAAGGTATCACTAAAAACCCTGTCCTGCAATGCTGGAGTAAACAATTTCTAGGTGGGTACCAGTGTCAGCCTTCTGCTTCATTGTGATGACATTTTGAAGAGGCTGTGATCAGACACTGTGGGGGTCCAGGTACTCAGTGGCCCCAACCTGGGGAGCCATGGGGGTATGCAGAAAAAGAGATTTACTTTGGTGTGTAATTGGAGACAGAGGGCGCCAAATATTCTGCACTTGCTCATGTGTTAGCCAATATCTTAAGCCGTTCACTGTTGCTAGCATTCTTTTTAAGAAAGAGAATGACCTCTCCCAAGTGATGTCTTGCACAGCATTAAGGTCCCCACCCCATATACTGGGTGCTTTTAGGTCGTGTATCATTGCGGGGTTGAGACTCATTAAAACTGTTGCTGATTTGTCAGTATAGTGATTGAGGCCCCATCCAACGGCCCTTCCACCATCATCTAGCAGCCCTTGGAGTCCACTGACGTGTGGTCTGCCTTCAGAAGTACCTTGGAGCAACCAAAATGAGGGCTCCAAGGCTTACCCAGAACATGTGGTGCCAGCTATTTGGCTTCTCCATCTTATCTCCAATTTACAGAGCTATGTGGCAGTTTTTTGTATGCTTCAGGTAGGAATACATCAAGTGGCACCGCTGGAGGTTCCAACTTATAGTGTTATATGTAGACAGATGTGTTCTGTGGGTTTGTTGCATGTTGCTATATCCCAAAGCCACCACTTAATGCGCCCCCATCAGTTGGCCTTCCCCAATTCCAAACAGCCACTTCCCCCAGCTGAGAGATGTAGTTAGATGATGCTACTTCATAGGGCTAAGACTCAACATAAAAACCCCAAATCCTATTCCCTCATCAGGGTTACAACTACTAACCTGCAATCAACTATGAACCATAACTGTGGTTCAAATAAAATGTTCCTTTCGGACTTGGCCTAGGGGTCTCAGCAGTAGAGAGTAACAAATTAGCAGTATAATGAGGTCAAGCCCATATCGGAGTTCAACGGGTGCCCATCCCCGGGAAAAGAGGGCTGCAATTCTTTGCCCCTGTACAGCAGAAGAATCGGGGCTGGGAGGGGGCATACTGTACCAGTAGTCACAGCAATTGCTCTAGTGTCAATGGAGTGAGGTTAGATCATGATTTTCTACGTTGAGAGCCAGTTCACTCCCCAGACAGGTGGCACCCGAGCCAGTCGATGATAGTGACAGGCTGCACAGCAACTCCAGTTCCACCACCACCTCATCACCCTGCCTGCTCATTTATGGGTATGCTCCTGGATGGCCTTTGTGAGCATTCACTTGTGTGTGTGTGTGCATCTCTTGCGTCCCTCCAGCTGGGTATTTTGGGGGATCAAAGACACCCTCTTTGGACTTGAACCACTCCCAAGCATCTGCAGGTGATCTGAAAAAAGTATGTTATTGCCGTCCATGACCTGTAGCTTGGCCAGGATCATTAGAGAGTACCTGAGGCCCAATTCACGTAGCTGTTGCTTAATTGACATGAAGGGGCTCCTGAACCTTTGTACTTCTGTGGTGTAATCCAGATAGATGTTCACTGCCCCACCGGTGACCCATCAAGGGCTCTTAATCCTTGCAACTTCTAGGTTGTGGTTGTGGACCCTGTAATTAAATAGACATGCTACCACTAGCTGAAGCAGTGAACCTGAGGGGGAAACCTGCCCGTGACCAGGTGGGCACTCTCCACAGAAAATAAGGTGGATGTTTTCTGCCCAGCACCATCTGCAGAAGGCAGTCCTCAAGGAAAAGTTCCATGTTGGCCCCTTCAGCCCCTCCAGGAGGCCCACTACTTGAATGTTGTTATAGCGCGAATGGACCTCCACATCCTCTGAAGTGTCCGGCAGATGTGAAAATTCAGATTGGAGTGCTTTAATATGGGATTGCATCTCTACCAGAGAGGGCCGCATCCCTGCCACAGTAGATTTGTTCACCTCCCCCCTGTGTCTGAGCTTAGCCTGATCAGCTTGTAAAGGTCCCACAAACACCACCAGTGCATCAACTTAGGTTCCAGGCTTTTTTTTAACATTCTTCTTGTCCTTTAGAAGTTGATCAAAGTGTTCCACCTGTGTGTGTAGTAGAGGAGGAGGCATCTTCTCCCAGCTCCAGATGAAGAGCAAGGGCCATCTCCCTCCTCCCCGCTTCTCACGTTTGGGTTAAGGTATTACTATTTTGATGGAATTGAAAATTTTCATGGCAGAGACCCTCGCATGCTGGCACTGGATCAATGTGATTTTTGTCCCATGTGGTGCATATAGTGTGGCTGCTCGGTGAGCAGTACCCACTACTGTGTTATTCTGAAGAAGGCTAAATTATGCTTTTTTATGTAGGCCTACAGGCTTGTCTTCCTACCCAAAATGTGTCGCATTTTATGTAGTGACCTCTCTTTGTGTGTTGAGATGTTTCTGTTTTGCACTGAGATTGCATCACAGTGCAATGGTGGCACTTGGGAAGTCCCATCACTTCTGAAACTGTTGACTTTACCAGCAACAACATTGTTGTTGCATATACTTACAGTTATGTTTTTTTTCTGCACACCATGACACCTCACAACCCAGAATGCATTATAGCTTTCTTTTTTATTACAACTTGTACACTTGTTGCATATGGTTTCATAGCATCCGCTGCATGATATGTGCTTATGTTGCCTTCCATGTGACTTTGCAGTGGGACTGTACTTGCATGTATGTATGTTTATGCACACTTAATATGCAGACCATTTTGGATTCAAATGGGCTCACTTTAGAAACATTTCTAAACTTGATTTTCTATTACATTGTGTTGGTGTTAATTTTCCTGCATCCGAAAAAAAAGATGTGCTTCTACATGCAATGCACACATCTGCTTAAAGTGATGTTTGTATTGGCAATTGGGCAATTATGTACCACCTAACTAGCAAACTCTTCTTTTATCACATACCCCATAGGAATTTCCAGGTAAATCATAGCATATAATGCACCAATTTTCAAGCCCCTGCAGCCTTTCCCCCTGGGACCAGCCTAAGTAGAGTTGTGCTTTGCTCGGTTCAGTTTCAGCCATGTGCGTATGCCCCACCACTTTAAAAATTCACCAGCCGCCACTGTCATGTAAAGTGCTCTGATGCCACAAACATGGTGCTGCAAACACAAGAACCTCTAGCAGAGATGTCCCAACCCATCAAAAATAGACACTTTCCTGCTCACATTACATATGTAATATGCATGAGCAGAAGTGGGTGATTCTAATTATGAGGGCTGAACAGATGTATACAGAACATTCTGACTTTCAGCCTTCTCAGCACAGTTTTCTGAAGCACAATGTCATGGACTTTCTACCTTCTGCTGGGTTACTCCTGGAACTGTGTTTAAGGCATCTAGAAGCTCATCATACCTAGATGTCCTAGCAAATTGTCTTTCACTCATCTGGTTATAGCAAAAAGAACAGTGGCTTCTGCTCCTTTGACTAGATTTTCTATACTTACATACTAAAAAGTAATGAAGGCCAAAGTATTTTCTTTCCTCACATGTAGAGCCCAGGCTTTATTTCCGGACTTTGGATGAGACATGGACATGGTCAAGGAACCACTACTCTGCGGAAGTGAAATGTTTGTCTAGAAAAAATACTCCTATGGAAACCATTTTATCAAACCTTACCTTGGGATCTGCAAATTCAGTGACATTGTGACAATGTTTAAAAAAAGGCTAAATACACCTCAGTGGCTAACCTGAGTGTGTTTAAGAAACTACTTAATCTGCTCTCTGGTTTAAATTGTGTTTTGAAAGTGTATGCAGCACTTGTTTTTGGCTTGAAATGTGAATAGTTTTTAAGTGCATGGAAAAGCAGTATTTCAGTAGTTCCAAACTTGCCCCTTAACTGAGTAGTTGAATCTGGTGGCAAGGAATTGTGGATTAAGCCTGTCTGTATCCAAGAAGATTCTCAATACAGGAGCAGCAGCTCTCCCTGCACCCCTGCCACAGTAGCCAGAGCTAAGCTGACCTGCTCCTTATATAGGTTTCTATTGATTGCTGCATCGGTTGCTGTTATTGGTTGGTAAGGCTAGTATTTCTATTGGATTAAGAATTTAGGGTTTGAGTTGTGATTGGCTAATAGGGCTCATGTTTTGATTGGGCACTAGGGCTAGGGTTTACATTAGATTAAAGGCGGTAATATGCTACCGAATCGCAGTTGGGGCTTGCGAATACATACCAATTCAGTATTTTGAAAGGGCGTGTTTAGGGCGTCCTTTCCAAATACCGAATCAGAATGGGATAAATTAATGTTTTGCAACCGAATTATGGTGACAAATCATTTGCACATTAACATCAACACAAAGTTGTGGTAACCCATTTACAAATGGTCTCATGCTTACCTCAACAGGCCAACATCCCTATGATGACTGTAATTCCTAATGGGCCACAAATCGAGACATACTTCATAGGCCCATATGTACAAAGGAATTTTGCATGTCATAATGGTGCGAACCACAATTTCAGGCTATTAGGATATGCAAAATGTAATTTCGGAATCAATAAAGGCGATTTTGATGGCGCAAAATGAAATTTCTATCCTGTAGAAATTGCATTTTGGGAATCTCTAAACAAAAATCACAAATAGGGATTTCCAAATAGTGAATTGCTGACACCATGCACAAAAGATTTCTTAAGTGTGAATAGGTGCAAAATGGCCATTTAGGAAATGAAAATACCATCAATCTGTAATAGGTGGTAACCAGGTGCAAACTAAAAAAGGCACCCAAAATGCACCTGGATGTCTCAGATTGGTGGCTCTGCATGGCTTGGCAGGGAGGGTCAGGATTTTGGCTAGCAGGGAGAGAAGGAGGAGACAGTGAGAGGATATTTAGGGTGAGGGTCACCCTGTTTTAAAAGACTGAGGACAAGATATGTGAGAAGCAGAGAGTCAGTAGTGAGGTAATCCTGGAATTAACTGCTGACTTACAAAGTCAGCTACAGACCCTAACTCTCAGAAACAATGCAATCCTACCACATGTGCAGTTATTGCATGGTCTACGCCTTTTAACCTCTGGCAGTTACAAGGGAGTCACAGCAGTGGCGGGGAGAGTGTCACAAAGTGCATTATCAGGGTTCTTTCACAGGTTTCTGGACATCATTGTCAGCAAAGTTATACAATACATATTTTAACCTAATACTGTCCCAATATTTGCAACAGACCAATTAATGTTTTAACGGATATCACAGTTTCACATTGTAACTGGCTGTGTTAATGGCACACATATTGCCATATGTCCACTCTCAGCAAATGAACTGATCTATAGAAATAGGTAAAACTCACACTCACTCAATGTACAGGTAGTGTGTGATGCCTCATGCATCATAACAGCCCCTATGGCCAGTTCCCCAGGCAGCACACATGACTCCTTAATGTTCCACTGCAGTGTAATACATAAACTACTCTCTCAGGGTGAATTTGGCAATGGCTTTTTACTTGGTAAGAGAATTGCTCACTCAATTCATACAGTGGCCAGAACTGATTTGTGATATGATGGGTTATCCTTCTCATGCCCTTAAAGGAGACAGCACATTTGCTTTGCATCCTTGGATACTGATACCATACTTGACTCCAAGAATCAGAAGTGAAAGGCAGCACTAGAGGGCACATAAGACAACACAGTCAATCATCGAATGTAACTTTGGCATACTGAAGTCCAGATTCAGATGCCTCTACAAAACTGGTGGGATACTGCTTTACAGACCTGAGAGAGTTTGTAAAAACATTGTCACATATGCCATTCTACACAACATTGCACAACATTGCAATGAGGAAGGGTCTGCACAACACCAGCATAGAGCCTGAATCTGACATAGATGTCAAACTACCACCACTAAAGGTTCAACAGGATGGGACGTGTACAGCAGAGGGTTGTGCTTGATGCACAGAGATCACCAACAACTAATTTTGAGGTAAGAGTGAGTACTACATCTAAGAATTAGACATCACACATGATGGTAATGCTTTGTCCATAACTGAAAAATCACTTATTCAGGTTGTAACACTGTATCTCTCCTTAAACTGCCATCCATAGATGGTGTACTATTCTGTCAACAAATCAGCAAAGTATGGCAAAACAAACAAAACAAAGTAGCCTCATTACTCAGATTGTTTACTGGATTCACTATTTCAAGCTTCTTGGATTGGTTGCCTTCTCTGCAAGACTGACCTATGGAAGAGGGGGACATGTCAGATCCTATGTATTTTGGAGTGTGAGCCTTGTACAGTATCCTTCTTGCTAAAATGTTTCACTGATGCTAGAGCTCTCTTCACTCTCAATTGGTGGCAAAATGTTTGGGACAGACAGGTTGTGTGTCTGTATGTTTTCAAGGGCTGTGGTTACTTGTACTAGTCCATGTACAACAGCCTGACTGCAGCGCCCCATGTCATTTTGTATGTTAACAGTTCTCCATGCAAGAGTGGTTATGGGTACTGCCAATCAATTTATTGATCTAGTGAAGGCATCAAGGCGTGCCATGTGCTGCCTTTGCCTGGGTCTTTGCAGACGTTGCTCCTTCTCCATGGCAGCAATCGAACAGTCTTGTCATCCTACGTGCATTTGCAGCATTGATCTTGACATGTTTGGCTTGCAGGCACTGTACTGAGATGATGGGTTTCTCCAGGCCACCAAACAAAGGAGGACTGCCTTCCATGACATCTGACATATTATTATTGTGGGTTGTTGCTGGCTGGACTCTCACAGATGTAGTTGTAATTCTGTCTTGGGATTGTTCCTCATCACCTTCTACAAAGTCTGGTAGTAGTGCAACAGTTGCTTCCCTAGTATTTGGAGTTAGGGTAGCAGGCATAGGAGTTGTAATTGTGCTATCCTCCATTTCCACATGTGTGTCAGTAGCTTATTCAGCCTCAGTTATTTCTGACACGTACGGGTTTGATCTGTGGAAATGTGTGTAGATAAAAATATATATATATATACATATATATATATATATAGTTACTGTAAAGAAATTGTTTGCTGAGATGTTGTATGTGTGTAATGACAAACAATGTTATGGGAAGAAATTAAATGGGAGATGACTGACCATGGCTTGAGCCTGTAGGATTGGAGATGTCAGTGTCTGACACTCCCACCACACTTTCTGGTTCTAGTGTCCCCTTGATCAGTGATTCCATGAGAGTGAGAGGGGGCTGTTCGGAGGGTCCACCACCCGTGCCAGTACCCTCAGCCATCCTGCTGGCCATCCACTCTTTGCTGCGGGATGTTAAGACATACCCATGTTTCCTGATATTTGTAATAGTCCTCTGGGTAAAACCAAGGGAGTTCACCTTCTCCAGGATGTTGTTGTCGATTTTGTGGTTCTTGCCCTCAGGAACAGTGATCTATGCCTTCCCAAAGGGCTGGTCCATGTGTGCAACACATTCTTCCATTTGCACTTCTAACTCCTTTTCAGAGAATTTGACTTTGTGCTTCCTGCTACGATAATCCTTGTCCCCATCATCCTTGGACATTATGCTCTCCAGGAATTGGAATCCACTGTCACTAGTGAGACAGGAGCACTCCTGCCTTCCAGCACCTTCCTTGGCTTCTGGGTTGTGGCCACATCCTGTATTACTTCACTTCCTGGTCTGACTTCATCATTTTGTATCCAGATTGCAACTTTTCCTAAATTCCGATTTAATAATTGCAATTGTAAATTTGTAGAAAACGCTATTAGTAGGATACTCTCACATGCATCTCATTTTGCAATTTACTAAAAGTAATTTCTACAAACTCGCTATTTGGAAATGGTAAAACCTCACTTTCGTACAAATGGACCTAATATGCATGAGACAGGTCTATTTACAACCATGCTTGGAATCGCTGATAAAACTCAAAAGAGTTTCAAACATTAGGAATACTGATTTTCTAACTGTAATTAGGAGAGAATCGCAATTTGGAAATCAGTATTCCTAATGTTAGTACATCTGGCCTTTAGTCCTTAAGCCATATTCAAAGGGAATGTTTTACTGTTTTTTTTTTCAGGTAAGCAGAAAAACACACAAGCCCTATGCGTAATCACTTGTATCATACAGTATCAATTTCCACCTCTTGGAAAGAGCCTCGACTGCTTGTTCTCACTATCCTTAGTGAGATACATAGGCAAAAGGAGTAAATGAATTACTTATTGGATACAATATTACACCAAGCCATGACACACAAGTGGTAAATGAAAATGCCTATCACAAAAATTGACAAGTAAGCAGTGACTATCGGAAAACTGAGAGAAAATGGCTCATACTTCTTAACTCGATGAAGGATAGTAATCTAAAAAGTAAGTCAGGTGAAAATGAAATCCTTTTTTTCGTCTTTTCAATCTAAGTGATGGAAGGGTTGTTGGCCCGATAACCTTCCCCCTCCCCTCAGTCAGCCACAGTGGTAAAAAAATCTAGGAGTCACATTTTATAACAGGCATTCTTTTCCAACCCCAGGTGTTGTCAGTGGTTGCTTCTTGCTTTGGTCTGTGAAACACACTCAAGAAATTGACTGTTGTCCATGCATGGATTGGCTCACAACTAGACTATACGAATTTTATCATATAGGTCTTCCCGACTGCTTGATTAAGCCATTGCAGGTGGTGCAGAATGCTGCTGTGCGTCTGCTTCTGAAAAGTATGTGCTTCTGTTCTATTTCACTACATTATTAGTAATAAAGAATAGGATTCTTAAAACCTTGGTGCTCACCCATAGGACCTTTTATTCCATCAGCCTCCACTATCCATCTGAGATGTTTGTTTCCTACTTTCTGTCTCAAATCCTCTGGTATCGCATCTATTTTGGTAGTGATTCCTAAAGATACACAGGCCAGGAAAGGGGGTTCTTCCATTTTTCATTCTGGCTGCACAAGCCTGGAGTAAACTGCCAGCCAATCTCTGTGGTATGAACTGACCTTTGAAAACCAGGCTCTTTGCTCTGACTTAATTAAGTGAAATGGGTCAGTTTCTGCAGGCCATTAGCACTGGGACAGTTTTAGGCATAGCTGTGCGCTGTACAAATAATCTCATTCATTCATATATTATTTCACACAGGCAGGCACACTGTCAGCATCACTGCAAGTTACTTTGGCACCTGAGATTACAGTTCATTCACTCTCCAATGAAAGCACATTGTTATAGTGGAATATAATCCATAATACTGACAACTGTGTGTCCATCCCAAGGGAGTGGCTGGTTTTGCTGTTAAAGATGGTGAATCTTTGTGGAAATGTTATGGCAATTTATTGCAGAAACCCAAAAGATTCGCACAGGCAGTTACTGCATTTGTCAGGAATACTCATCTAATAATTAGGTTGATAAGGATCTATATAATTGTGAACACTTATGATGCAGATGATAACAAAGGCCATTAACGTATGTGTCTGTATGATTCATTATGACAGGTCATCTTCAATCTTGATGAAGGCTTACCTGCAGAAAAGGGTAAGAAGGTCTCACTGGACACAAAGTTCCCCTCTTTCTCAAGGAAATGGCCCGGATTGAACTGATGAGGTTTCTCCCAGTAATCAGGGTCATAAAGAGCTGCGGACAGATTACATAAAATCATGGTGCCCTGCGAGGAATAACATCAGTGCATTGGTTATCAGCCACATAGTACTCACATTTCACAAGACCCATTCAAACATATGTAAAGTAAATGGTCTTCTTTGCATGTAGCCAAGTATACATTTATAACAAATCTAATTCCCATTTTCTCTACAGAAAACAGCCTCATACACGAGATAGTCTTTTCTTTATGCTATTTATATCACATTCATTATTTTCATTTCTATTCTTAATCTTTTGTTTGCACATGTCAAACACTTTAAAAAAGCTTACAGTGTGGACATTGGGTCTTGTACTATGTCTCTACAGTTAAGTCAAAAGAGATACGCGATCTAGGGAACAATTTAAACCACTAGAAGAGACACACAATTAGGAAATCTCAAGACAACCAGCTTGAGTATTTCCTCCCCACTCCAATGGCTAACTCAGAGACTCCAACAAGAGATATCTTTCTACCTTCCATCAAATTCCCTGTATTGCTGTAGCTAAAAAAGGGGTACACAGTCCAGTTTACACTAGAATATACCCACACTGGGTGCCCACTACCCAATTAAAACAAGCATTGGCAAAGCCAATGTGTCTAGTTCCAACGTCTAAATGCATGCAAACACATGAATTCATGAATATTGTTAACATGTGTTGCATGCACAAAAGCTATTAGGATTTCTTTTTTAGTTCATATTGGATTGGAGCCTGGCTTATGCGCCATTCAAGACGGAGCATTTGCCTGAGCTCTGACGCATCGCAGAGAATTTAACCTGAATAAAGCCTGCATATCGTGACGCAATGACATCCACAGCATGCTGCTAATGCTGCACTTGAACTCCTGACAGCAGAGGTCTCGTGGCTTCTAATAAATCAGCGGCTTTTTGTGTCCCAGAGCTGCAGTAGTGATCTCTGGTAAAAGCATGAGTGGCCACCATTTCGTGCAGCTCATATTACAGCAGAACTATCAGTCAAACTACTTACTTTGGGGAATGCCTGCTACCCCTATTTTACCTGACCATGTTATAACCTTGAGGCTGCCTTTTCTGCTACATAAACCTTTCTTGCCTGGAACTGTGGCAGTGATTTATGGAAACAACATAGCAATGCTTAAACATGGCCTATGGAACTGCTCTTTTAATGTTGTTTACAGTTTCTATATAACATATGAGCAAAATACATTTCTGCCGCTCCTCTTTCAGGTTTTTTCTCTCCACCTCAAGACTGCTTTTATATGATGCAGATGCCATGGAAATTCTTGTTTGAACATTGTATGAATGAAATTCATATGAAATTCAATGAATATGACTTTGCTAACATCATGGTTTCCTTGAGTACTTTATTCAACTTCTCAAGCATACCATTCATCTCTGAGTGGTAAAGTGCACATTTCTTGTATTTTATTTCTCTTTTCTCAAGAAACTATTCAATTTCTTTACATACCAATTGAAATCCATTGTCCATGAGTAATGTCTCTCGATATCCTTCCCTTGCCAAAAAATCTCTTAAAAATGTTGTTATGTGTCTAATTTCTATTACACTTGTCAAACAAATTTCTTGCCACCTTGAAAATGTATCCATCACCACTATTTGGTAGGTTTGTTGCCCCTCCCTATGAATCAGGCCCAAAATGTCTAAAGCTATGTCCTTCTGCTGACCTGTCGGATGTTCTCTGACTACCATGGGTTATATCCTAGTTTTCTTTCACTTGGTAGACAGTCTCGTACAACCCTTTCAACCTGTACATCCGTTCCCGGCCACCAATATGATGACAGTAATCTTTCCTTAGTTTTAGACATACCTTGATGAGTCTTATGAGATAAGGTTATTAATTCTTCACTGAGACTGCTTGGGGGTATTAGCCTAGTTCCCTTAAACAGGAGATCTTTGCATATGTTCAATTCATCCTTTCCTCCTCAATATGCCTTACAACAATCAGACTCTTGTTTTCTGTTGTTCTACCCTTTCAGTATTAGAAGCTGCCTTCTTCAAGCATCCTGCCAGAACTGAACTTCTGTCGCCATCTCTGCTCAGAAATAATATTGCATTCTACCTGACACACAAATCATGTTTCCTCATCAGTCTGGTCATACTCAATTTGTTTGTTATTCCCGTTTGGAATCAGCATTACATTTTTTTAGCTGCAGTATTTTTGACTTCTGGAATGTATTTAATTTCAAAATTGTATTCCTGCAAGGCAATCGCCCATTTTGTTATTCTTCCATACATTAAATCTAACCCTTTTGTATTGAAGACCTCACAAAGAGGCTTGTGGTCAGTCCTGATTTCAAATTTAACAGCTCATAAAACTTCTTCAATTTTTGTACTGCCCAGTACACAGCAAGCACTTCTCTCTCTATATATTACTGAGTATCTTGTCTCAGCATCTTTCAACCCACATGAGATAAACATGATTGTATTCATGCCAGCCTGTCCATCCTGCTGTAATACAACACCCAGTCCTTTAAGACTGGCATCTATGGTAATAATTACAGATTTCCTTTTGGAATCAAAAAGAATTAGTTTGGGAGCTAAACTGAGTTCCTTTTCTTACAACCTGAATTTGCTCTCACAAACCCCATCCCATGCAAATTCAACTCCTTTTCTCAAGAGACAGCTCATAATTGACACTAAGCTCAGCAAAGTTCTTAAACAATTTACTGAAGTATTCTACCACTTCATCAATTCCTCTTCTAACAAAGGAGAGCTCCTAGGCTGATTGGAATCAACCAAATCTGGTTTGAGTATGATTCCTTCTCCAGTAATCATATGTCCTAGGTAGTTAATGGTTTTAGTACTAAATTTGCATTACTCTGGTTTTATCTTGAGATTCCTGTCACTTAACCTTCCTAAAAACTCTCTGAGGGGAGTATTGTGTCCTTTAGTGTCCCTAACAAAAAGCAGGATACCATCTTGATAGATACAGACTCCTTCACTTCCTTTCAACACCTTTTCCATGACATGTTGGAACACCGATGTAGCAAAAACTAAACCGAAAGGAAGCCTAATAAATCTAAATGTTCCAAAAGGAGTTACAAAAGTGGCGCAATCCCTCAAGGACTTCTCCAACTTGACCTGATAGTAGACTGAGGTAAGATTGATAGTACTAAACACCTTTGCCCCTCAAAGCAAAAGTAACACCTCTGTAATGTTTGGAAGGGGTTATCCGTCTACAATAACTTTTTTATTTAGATGTCGTAAATCCACACAAACATTAGATTTACTTGCTGCCATAACATACACCAACCATTCTGTTCCTTCAACCTTCTCAATAGTCCCTGTTAGACCTGACAGCCTTAGGCTGGTCATCATCCAGCATTTTGCCTGCCTCCCTCCATTTTACTGACCCTGATTTTGCTGGTTTTAGAACTCTGTATGGTATACCCCTGCTGACCAGTGCTAAGGTGCATATGCTCTCTCCCCTAAACATGGTAACATTGGCTCCTACCCAATTGACCTATTGAAATTTACTTATAAGTCCTTAGTAAAGTGCGCTAGAGGCACCCAGGGCCTGTAATTAAATGCTACTAGTGGGCCTGCAGTACTGATTGAGCAAACCACATAAGTATACCCTTAACCATATCTCAGGCCTGCCATTGCAAGGCCTCTGTGGGCAGTTTCACTGCCACTTTGGCTTGGCGTTTAAAACTACTTGCCAAGCCTTAAACTCCCCTTTTTCTACATATAAGTCACCCCTGAGGTAGGCAGTAGGTAAGCCATTGGGCAGGGTGCTATAGAAGAGAAAGGCAGGACATGCACCTATGTGTTTTACATGTCCTGGTAGTAAAAAACTCACAAATTTGTTTTCCAGTACTACGAGGATTGCTCCTTTCGTAGGCCAGCATTAGAATTGCCCTTACATACTTTTAAGTTGTGGATTCTGCTCTTTCATGTTTACTATGGCCAGAATGGTAATAGAAAATCCTGCTTATTGATGAAGTTGGATTTAATATTACTATTTTTTAAATGTCACTTTTAGAAAGTGTGCATTTCTCTGCACTTCTACCATCTATGCCCTACAGCCTGTCTCAAATCCATGTCTAATATGTGCTGGTTGACAGCTTCTTTTGTGCATTCCACCTGGACAGTCATAAACAGAGGACACTCAGTCACATCTGCACTCATCTACATACTAAATGGGTCTCCCTGGGCAGGAAGGGTGGAGGGGCTCTCTTTTAGACTTCAGAGGCCAGGGATCCTGACAGACAGGGATGGGTTGGAAGGGAATCTTGTGCACTTCAAAACCACTCTTTGAAGTTTCCCCCTCTTCAAAGGCATTTTTGGGTGTATATATACTGGGTCTCTCACCAGGGCCCCACTAAAATACCAGAAGGAGACCACCAAATCAGACACTTCTTGACCTGAAACTGGACTCTGTCAGAAAGACTGCCTGGCTGCCCAAAGGACTCATCTGGACTGTTTTGCTGAGAAGGACTGATGCCCTGCTTGTTTCCCTTCTGCCTGCTGGCCCCTGACTCTGCTGGAAGGACTCTGCCTTCCCCACAAGTGCTCTCCAAGAGCTTGGATTGAGTTTGCTTCCAGTTGTGGAGTCTCGGACCACAAGACTTCACCCAAGAGAAGAAAATCCCCATGTATCAGAAAATTGATGAAACGCCTGCAGAAATCAATGCAGCTCCAGCCTCACAGCTTAAAAATCATTGCATCATCTGCCAGATCGATGCAGTGCCTGTTCTTTCTTACAGCGCATCCAGAATTTTCACACATTGTCCATGGATGTCAAAAGATCTCCCCATCTCAGTGAGGAACCAAGGCCGTGCTCCTGGAAATCAATTAATCACCTTGCAGTGTGGAAAAAAATGACGCATCGTCTGTGCTGCACCGGAAAATCCAACGCAACACCTTATTTTTCAACGCATCTCCTCTGTGGCCCTGTGTGTGTTGTTACTTTTGGTGCATCTCAGGTACTGTGTGTTAGAAGGATAAAACTACTGATTCTTAAGGATATAGACTCAATTAAACCTTTAAAAAGTGATATCTTCACTTGTGCATATTGGATTTTTGTCATTTTTGTCTTTTTTTATTTAGACAAATAGTATCTATTTTACTAAACCGGTGTGGAGTACTTTTTGTAATGTTTTCATTGTGCTACTGTATGAGTTATTGCACAAATACTTTGCACATTGCCTTCTAGGTTAAGCCTGCCTGCTCTGTGCCAAGTTACCAGAGGGTGAGCACAGGATCATTTGGATTGTGTTGTGACTTACCCTGATTGTGGTCCCTACTTGGACAAGGGTGTATGCCTCTGCCAACTAGAGACCCAGTTTCTAGCAGTCCCATTGTATTTTAGTTTCTTAATCTCCTCCTGCATTTCCTCTATGACAGCTATGGGAACATTCCTTACTTTACAAAAAACTGGCTGTGCACCTGGAATCAATTGTAACTCATGTTTATAATTGTTCAAGCAACCTAGCTCCTCTACGACTTTGGCATCAGTTACTGTATTCACACAACATAGATTTACCTTTTCTTTTGAACAACTTGGAGGATGATTGTTGGGATCCAACATCACACCCAAGTCGCCTTGATGTATCCAACTAATGATACTGTCTACGTTTTTTGATACATATATCTTCACTGACACCAAACATTGCTTATATTCAATCAAACATATGGGATAACTATGCAACTTTATGGGTTCACACCTATAAGTACAGGGTTTTATATCTGGCTTGAGAAGGGTGACCTTATCTTCTAATTTATTGAAATATAACTTATTCAAAATTATGGTGATTCTCACTCCTGAGTCAAAAAAGACCTTAGTGGCCTTTCCTTCAACTAAGATTGTGTCCACAGGGCTAGATCTAATTTTGCCTTCTTCACCTATCTTTAAAACAATTCAATGGTGTCACTCTCCTGATAATCCTTCACAAATATACCACTGACCTTGAATTTACTATCTTTCTTCTTGCATACAACAGCAAAATTCCCTTTTTTCTAGCACTTGACACAAGTGCCTTTCAGAGCAGGACAATCGTTATCATTAGCCAGATGACCAGTCTTATCACACCTGTAACACTTGCACACTGTGGGCTTGGTTGCCAACTTGGCAGATGGGACACTCCGTTACAAACGTGACAGATATCCCACCAACTGTTTTACAAGTTTCATAGGATATATTAGAACTTGTAATACCATGGACGGGATTTCTGTTGCGTTTGTGACAGAGTATCCCATCCGCCAGGGTCATAATCAGGCCCCGTAACTTTACTTCTCATACTTTTATTTTCATCCTTAATGTTGAATTTCCTAAACTTCTCTTTCACTACATGCACATTCAGTTCCTTCTCATTCTCTTTTTAATTACTTCAGCTCATTTGATAGAATGTTCTATTCTCTTAGTAACTAATAGAATCTCCTCAAGGGCAGGATGTTCTCTCAACAATAACTCCTCCCTCACTTTTTCAATACTGTATCCTAACATGAACTGATCATATAGGCGTTCATCTAATAATCCAGCACATTTTTATGATGATGCAGGCTTTCTTAATTCAGTTACATAGTATTCCACTGATCCTCCCTCTTTTTGAACCCTTCGGGCAAAGTGATATCTTTCTAAGATAGGGCTCACTTTTGATAAAAATTGTTTTTCCAGTTTCTTAATACATACTTAGAGGAAGATTTAAGAAAAGAGACACTGCACCTAGTGCAGCTCCACTTTCCTTGTGCCCCTTAGCACACCCCTACCGCCATCATGTGTGCGCCCAATTTAAATTACGGCGTACCATAGCAACATATTTTTTTACGCTATTGATGTACTCTGTAGGAGTAGCACCAACATTTTGGGCTATTCCTACAGATTACATAGGGGTCCATTATAGATAATGGTATGCCCCCTTTTAACGCCTGCTCTTAGATTTCCTTGCACCATTTTTTGGGCCCCCCTAATGGGGGAACACCTCTCTTGCATACATTATGCTGGCGCAGGCATAATGTGACACAAGGGCTTACAAAGTGGCGCAATGCATGCATTGCGCCACTTTGTAAATATGGCACGTGGAAAATGCAACGCAAGCATTAAAAAAATTACACTATGGCAGCACTAAAGTGGCAATAGGGGCTCTTAAATATGCCCTTAAGTATTCATTCAGGTCATTTGATTCAAAATCAGAAACTTCTGGGAGGTGATCAAAAATGTCTTGCTCCTCAGGACCTAGACGATGAAGAAGAAGAGAACTTTTCCTTTCTGCACTTAGAGATGTCTCACACACTTTTCCGTACCTTTCAAATACATTATTCCACTTTTGCGACTTCATGGATGGTGTCCCTTGACTAGTGAGGAAGAAGGGTGGAGGGTTAACATTCTGCGTTTTCGTTTTTATTAGACCAACACCGTAAAATATATAAAACTCAATAACAATAACTTGTGGAACATTTTCCACTGTGTCTCTCTCCTCAAACATGAGCAACCCTCAGGGAGCTGGTTTGGCTGTACTGGGGTCCATGGTGGAGCCCCCAGAATGCATGGGATTGTCCCCCAATACCAAATTTGGAATGGGGGGACAATTCCATGATCTTAGACACCTTACATGGCCATATACGGAGTTACCATTGTAAAGCTACATATATGTATTGACATATATGTAGTGCACGTGTGTAATGGTATCCCCGCACTCACAAATTCCAGGGAATCAGCCCTGGACAGCATGGGGGCACCTTTGCTAGTGCAATGGTGCCCTCACACTAACTAACTTTGCACCTGGCCATAAGTTACTTAAGTGCAGTGAAAATGGCTGTAAAATAGTGTGTGTACTATCTCACTCAGGCTGCAGTGGCAGTCCTGAAGAAAGGTTTGTCTGAGCTCCTTATGGGTGGCAAAAGAAATGCTGCAGCCCATAACGATCACCTGGAACCCCAATGCCCTGGATATGTATGTACCATATACTAGGGACTTATAAGGGGGGGGCCCAGTGTGCCAGATGGAATTGGAATATGAAGTCACTAAACTATAGTGACTAATTTGGTAAGTAGAGAGAGCATAAGCACTGGAGTTCTGGTTAGCAGAACTTCAGTGACACAGTTAAGAAAGACTGACAAGACACGCATTAGGCTACAAACTATGAGCACTGGGGTCCTGGCTAGCAGGATCCCAGTGAGACAGGCAAAACATACTGACAAACAGGCAGAAACTGGGGTAACATGCCAAAAAAGATGATACTTTCCTACAGTATTTGAGTTAATTAGCCGCCTCAGGCAGTTTAGCTGTATACAACTATTTTTACAAATCCTTGAAGGCTTTCGCTTCACCTGCTTCTGCTGTTGCTGCTCCCCCCCCTTCAAATTGATGTGACTGATATATTCTTTCTTGCACTTAACCCTCAAGTGGCATGCCAGGTGGGCACCTAGCTTATTTCCCTGCTCATGTGCCCCAAATTTAAGGCAGAGCACAGTGAACTTCACTCCATTTGTGTATATCATGGTTCGATTCCACCTGAGTGTAGTGACTTTCTGTTGGGCAAGTAAACAGGGGAATTATATGTAAGCCAATTCAGCTTGTTGCAGTTTTCCCTCTAACACCAATCTATCTTTGTTTTTTTGTTTGGTTAATGTGGACATAAGTGAAATGCATTGCCCTCTAAGAACAGCTTTAAAGGCATCTTAATTATTGGATAGGTCAGTATCCAAACGTCATTTGTACTAAAGAACTAGTAGTTCATCCCAGAAAAGTTCTCTCACTAGTGGGCCAGGAAAGAACCATCTATAGTCTTTCAGTGTTGGAAGGGGCACTCCAGTGTCACAGCTATGGGAGCATGTTCTGAAAGAGCTATAGGATGGAATTCTGAATGTAGAAATGGACGCAGCTTTCTAATTCAACTTTATGAAATGATTAGTAACATCATCTCCTTCTGATGCACTTACCCAACTGAGGTTAGTGCAATAGGTCCAGTTTCTAATGTCTTCAATCTTCAATTTTTTTTTAAAATCTGAAATACTGAGCAAACCTAAATTGGAGAACTGTTCCTTGAGGGGGAGTACTGTCATGACCACACAAACTTGCCAAGTCAAATCAAAGAAGTGCATGAGAAAAGCAAAGAGATATCCTCAGTGGAGACAGCAAAGCCCAAACTGGAAGAAGGTTTGCAGAGTAATCTTGCGCTTATTTCAAAGGAAGAATCAAGAAGAGAAGATCCAAGATGGCCGCTGTGAGTCCTGAAGGTTAGTTACAGTTCTAGTCTTGCAATCGGTTGGTTGCTAGGTTACGAGCTCTCCAGCTGGAAGCCTTGGACTTCAACTGAGGTCTGACAGGAATCAGCTGTGTGGAGAGAGAGCGCGCTTCAGAACAGAAACTCCTGTGAGGTAAAATTACATTTGAAGATTATATTACAGAAAACGTATAAATATTGTCAAGGTTTATTCGAAGAGTTTGATAGTAGACCGTTCCCGTGGAAGTCGGCAAGGCTACAGAGTTAATGTATGAATTAACCTTATGTTTACAAGGTTCTTGTTTAACATATTAAAGTCAAAGAAAAAACGAACTTTAAAAGAGCAAGTATCTACAAATGTCAAGGTTATAAACAAAGGCCAAGTTTAAAGGAGAAACGAACTGTTAACAAATAAGCATTTACAAATTCAATGGTAATAAACCAAAATAGAGTTTCAAAGAGAAACAAACTTAAATAAACAAGCATTTACAACTACAAGTTATCGACAGATGTCGAAGTAAGGAAGGAGAAACTAACTGTAATAAACAAGCATTTACAAATACAAGTTATCAACGAATGTCGAAGTAAGAAAGGAGAAACGAACTTTAATAAACAAGCATTTACAAATACAAGTATTGACAGAAGTCACAATAAGACAGGAGAAATTAAATAACATCAGCTGATTTGAAGAACGCATTATCACCAACTATATATATATATATATAGCAACATAAAACCAATCTCTAACAAAGGTTGAGAAGTTCTTCCAGAATCAGTAATAAGCATTTTTTTAAGAAGAGCTATCATTTATAGAGAGAAGCAAGGCTACAGAGAACTCAGTGTGAGTGAAGAAATAATAGAATTAAAGAGAATTAAGTGTTGAGAGTAGAAAGTGAAAAACTGATGTTGTATGTCCCTAGTAATTGCGACTGTGACTCTTGCAGGTGCTGTATCCAATCTTAGATGTGAAGAGGAAGACTGAGTACTGGCGTTCTGTGGCAGTCTCTCTACCATCCCATTCCCCTTTCCCCCTCTGGGGTACTCAGCACGAAGGATTAATATTCGTTGTGAGTAGCTCGGGTCGGGACTGAGGAGTTATCTTGTGCTTCTGAGGATATCGAATTGAAGTATCCTGACAACTCCATACTTGTAATAGTTCCAAAGGTGTTTATTTCAGTGCTAAAAAGTAAATGGGGATGTGCAATGGGCTGGGTTGATGATGGAGGAAAGGCCAGGATAGAGTTCAGTCTATTTGTATCACAGGTGCTTTTTCCAAAGGGCCATAGGAAGTGGAGCAATGGCAGTTCAAGGTGGATAGGGTGACAGAGTGGGACACAAGGGTGACAATCACAAGAGTTTTATTTCCTGGCGGGGGATTTGGTAATGTTTGCTGGCTTCTGCCTGGATCGCAGGGACCGTTTGTGGGGTGGTTCTCCTTCTGCAGGGGGTGGGGTGCTGGTGGCCGGTTGGTCCTGTGGCGGGGCCTCCTGTCCACTAGCGCTGGCGGAGGTGGAGGGCTGTTCATCAGTGTGGCTAGTGTCAGGGGCCCGTTGGTGTACCACTGCCTCCCTCATGGTGTTGGACATGTCTGCCAGCACCCCTGCAATGGTGACCAGGGTGGTGTGGATGTCTTTCAGGTCCTCCCTGATACCCAGGTACTGTCCCTCCTGCAGCCGCTGGGTCTCCTGCAACTTGTGCAGTATCTGGCCCATGGTCTCCTGGGAATGGTGGTATGCTCCCAGGATGTCGGTGAGTGCCTCGTGGAGAGTGGGTTCCCTGGGCCTGTCCTCCCCCTGTCGCACAGCAGTCCGCCCAGCTTCCCTGTTGTCCTCTGCCTCTGTCCCCTGAATCGTGTTCACACTGACACCAGGTCCCTGGTCATGCTGTGTTTGTGGGGTTACCTGGGGTCCCTGTAGTGGTGGACACACTGCTGATTGATGTGTCCTGGGGACAAAGGTATGGGCCCGCTGGGTGGGTGCTGTGGTGGTGTTTTCTGAGGGGTGAGGCTATGTGCTGGGTTGGGACTGTGGCTGGGTAACCGACTGTCCAGAGGTGCCTGATGGGCCAGGTTGGCCATCGTGATCCAGGTGTGCAGAGCTGCTGTCATCACTGTGGGCCTCTTCTGGGGGGGACTGGATATTGCTGGCACCTCCTCACCGGTCACGTGGAATGGGGGTCCTGTGGGGATGTAAATGCAGTGTTATTGTATCTGCGTGTGCCATCTTGTGCATGGGTATGTTTCCCTCTATGGTTGTTATTAGCAAGGCAGCTTTGGCTTGTGTGAGTTGTGCTTGGTTTGGCTAAATGATTGTCACTAGTGTGCATGCTGTGGTGAAGGGTGTCCATGCAGGTCTGTGATGGGTCTCCATGCATTGGTGTTGCATGCAGGGTTGGTATTGGGATGGGTGGGTTGTGATGGTGGGGCATATGTGAGATGGTGGAGTGATGGGGATGAGGGTAGGGGTAGGAGTTTGTGATGGCATGCAGGTGGGGGGGAGTAGTAAAGATTAGACTTAGCAGAGTCCAGTCCGCCTGCTACTCCTGCATGGCCCTCAGGATGCATGATCGCCAAGACTTGCTCCTCCCATTTTGTTAGTTGTGGGGGAGGAGGTGGGGGTCCACCGCCAGTCCTCTGTACCGCTACCTGGTGTCTTGCAACCACGGAATGCACCTTCCCCCGTAGGTCATTCCACCTCTTCCTGATGTCATTCCTTGTTCTTGGGTGCTGTCCCACGGCGTTGACCCTGTCCTCAACTCTCCGCCATAGCTCCATCTTCCTTGCTATGGACGTCTGCTGCACCTGTGATCTGAATAGTTGTGGCTCTACCCGAATGATTTCCTCCACCATGACCCTTAGCTCCTCCTCTGAGAACCTTGGGTGTCTTTGTGGTGCCATGGGTGTAGTGTGAGTGGTATGTGTGAGGGTGTGTGGGGTGATGTGATGGTGTATGGGTGATGGTGTTATGTGGCTCAGATTCAGTGGGTGCTCCTGGCTTGTCTCCCTCTCAGTTGGCAATTTTCTTTTCGTTGTAAGGGGTTGTGGGTATTGTGGGTGTGTGTTTTATATTGGATTGGGTGTGTGGGTGTGGTGTGTATGTGTGTCAGGTGTGTGTAGTTTGAATTGCCCAATGTGGTGTAGTTTTGTTAGTGTGTGTTTATTTTGAGCACAGCGGTCTGTACCGCCAATGGTTTACCGCAGTTGAATGACGCTGCGGCGTGATTCATGGGTCATGATGCTGTGGGTGTATTTCTGTTGGCGTAAGGGTGTTGGTTTTGGTACCGCCAGTTTATCACTGACCTTTGGGCTGGGGGACTTGTGTGGGTGTTTGCATAGTGGCGGATTTCTCCGTGTGGGTTATAATACCCGTAGCGGTATACCGCAGCGGTCACGGTATGTTGGCGGCCTTCAGCACGGCGGTAAGCGGCATTTACCGCCAATGTTGTAATGAGGGCGAAAGTGCCTGATTTAGTGTTTCAGAGACATGGCATGTAAGCACGAATTTGACGGATATCCTGTCCACCCTATTTACAAGTGTCATAAAATATATTGCAATAACAAGGTTGAAGGGATATCCATCACATGTGTGATGGAGTAACCCATCTGCCAAAATTTAATTAACGTTCTAAATCATGGACGTCATTTAGGAGCCACCAGGGGTCGCAGTTGCATTGCCTTTGCAACCATTGGCCTCGGAGACTGCAAAATGAGTGCCCTTATTTTCTGCCTATTCGTTTTACACTCTTAGTTAATAGTCTCTATTATTCACTATTTGTGTAATACAAACATGAAGCACCAACAGCTGGAGCGGGAATGCCAGTGAAAGATGGTGTAAGTAATTTTTCTTAAATGTATTTTGTATGCATGCTTGTATATGAGAGTGCTTTTGTGAGTGCGTCTCTGTCTGAGAGTGTGTGTGTTAGTCAGTGACATGTAGTGAGTGAGAGTCAGTGACAGGCGGTGGTTGAGAATGAGTGAGACTGAATGTCAGTAGGTGAAAGTAAGTGAGAATGAGTGACAATAAGAAGTGAGCAAGAGTGCATATTTGAGAATGAATAGGAATGATTGTGAGGATTGTGAGTGAAAATGACTGAATCAGAGTGAAGGAAAATGGGTGAAAAGAGTGAGTGTACGAGTGAGAAAGTATGAGTGAGTGAGAAAGTGAATGTGAGTGATAGTGAGTGTGACTGAATGAGTTGGAATGAGTGAATTATTGTGAGAGTGAGTGCAAATGAGTGTAAGTATGATTGAGTCAGAGTAAGAATCAGTAAAACTGAGTGCAAGAAATGTGAGTGTAAGAGATTGAGTGCCATATGAATGAGTGTATGTCAGTGAGAATAAATGAGGGAGTGTAAGTGAGAAAGAGTATGAGTGAGTGAATGAAAGGTAGCATGAGTGAGAAGATGTTATGCTTGTGAGGCTGCTGTTAGACGTGGCAGACTGAAGGTCATTTTTGGGTTACAGAGCCATCTGGGCAAAATACTGGCAGTTGCATGCAGGAGTCAATTGTTAGCATGACAGGCACCTGTGGGAAAAATACTGGCACTGGCACACTGGAGGCAATTATTGGGTAAAGGGCACCTCCGGTTAGATAATTCTAATGGCATACTGTAGACAATTCGTGGCATACTGGACACTACTGAAAAAATGCTTGCATTGGCAAGCTAGAGGAAATTCTTGATACAAGGGGCACTCTTGGTAAAATGCTGTTAGCTCATTAGAGGCATGTTTAGCATATGTAAGGAAAGGTTTGGCATATGGGAGGGGGACAACCATAACAAAAGACTGCCCCTGATATGCTATAGATAATTTTGACATAAGGGTAACCAAAGGTATAGAGATTGCATTAATAGAAAAACTCTGACTGTGGTAAACTGTATGTAATTGTTGGCTTATGGAGGCACTAATGGCATATGAGAGGCAACCATGACAAAGTACCGACCATCCCACCATGGGGGTAATTTTTTGCTATTATGGATGGCGTCCATAATACATTTGGAAACAATGGGGTGAACTGTTCCGGAGTGCCAGGTTTCATTGGTGTGGCACACAATGAGTGGACATGAATATGAATGAGTGTCCTTTCAGAGTCCATGACTTTTCAGCAAAATTAATGTAAAAGTTTTCCTTTAAAAACACTATTTGCTGCAATGTACTTCAAAATAGTCTTGAAGATTGAACCTCTTGAGCCCTCGTATAAGAGGCCTGGCTTGCTAAAATTCAAGGCAAGTGTTTGAAAGATAATTTCACCGCTCTAAGAGAGGTGGTAGCTAAAATGAAAATTTGTCTGTGTTGTGTCTTATTAATCGTGCAGTTATTATGGAACTTCAACAATGTCAATGATTGTGATTTATCAAGGGTAAGGTAATGGGACACCACTTCCTGGGGACACTCATGGTCAAAGGTCATATGATATCACTTCCCGTGTAGTCACTAAGGTCAAAGAATATGTGATGCCACTTCCGCTACTCCTAGCATTTTAGTGAATCGACACCTATATACTAAACCAGTTTGAATGCCGATACACTTAGGTATTGTAAACAAATGAAAACAAAGCTAACCAAGACTTACAGATATGTTAATAATAATGGAAGGAGACAAATCAGTGTTAAATTGCTTATAATAAATATAATCTTTCATGAGCATCTTTCTCTGGATCTTGCGTTATTTTTATCTTAACAGGGGTGTGCTTACTTGAAGGGATATTTTTTACTACTTACAAGTTAAGCCGGCCTAGAAGTAGCAGATCATTAGGTTCTGTTTCTGTGCCCAGGTGGCACGTTTATTCCATTAAAGCAGGTCCCACCTTTATGGCTGTGCCGACTTCAGTAAAAATACAAACTTTAATTGCAAATCTACGCTATCGTGAAAGCATTTTGGACATGTCATCCTCTTTTAGCTGGCAAAGACATAGGGGGTCATTACAACCTTGGCGGTCTTTTCACAAGACCGCCGAGGGACCGCCGTGCTGAAGACCGCCAGTGGTGGCGGTTTTCCGCTCGGTGTATTATGACTGTTGGGAGCTCCACGTCATTTTTCCGACGGAGAGCCGCCAACAGCCATAGTGACGGGCGGTGGGGAAGTGGAGGTTGCTCCACCTCCACGCCAACAGAACCCTGCCCAGCGAATCACGTCCTGTGATTCTGCGCGGCGGTGTTCTGTTGGTGTGGTGGTGTCGGCAGAGCTGCTCCCATGTCTTCCGTCCCCTCCCGGAGGATCGACAGAACAGGTAAGTCGATCGTCCGTCAGGGGAGGAGGGTGGGGGGGTGTTGTGTGTTGTGTGGGTGCATGGGGTGTGCGTGGGTGTATGTAGAGGGGTTGTGTGAGTGTGTGTATGCTTGCGGGGGTGGTGCGTGTTTTGAGAATGAGTGCATGTATGTCTGTATGGATGTGCACGTGTATGTTTGAATGTGGGTGTGCGTGTCTGACTGTGTGTGTGGATGTTGGCATGTGTGTCGGTGTGTGTGCGTGTATGTGTGTTGGTGGTGCCTGCGTGTGTGTCAGGTGTGTATGTGTAAGGTAATGTCGGGGGTCGGGGTGGGGTGGGGGGTCCTGCCACCCTTGGGGGGTGGCAGGGGTGTTGGGGGGTGTAGGGGAGGGAGTCGGGGTGGGGGGTGGTTTGAGATCCCTATCAGTGCCAGGGAAGGAATTCCCTGGCACTGATAGTGCTTACCGCCATGGATTTCATGGCGGTTCCTACCATTGGAAATCCACGGCGGTAAGCCAGGTCAGAATACCAGCGGCGGTATGGTCACGGCCGCCGGGCTGGAGACCCAGGTCTCCAGCCCAGCAGTCGTCTCCGCCCTGGCGGGCGGAACGGAGAAGCGGCGGATGACCATGGCGGTAACCGCCATGATCGAAATTCCCCAAAAAAAGACCGCCAGCCTGTTGGCGGTCTTACCGCCGCTTTACCACCATCCGCCAGGGTTGTAATGACCCCCATACTCACCCTGGAAAGCAGTTTTCAGTCCTCGTGGGAAAAACAGATGAATGTGAATATTTCAGGCATCCCTCTGTGGGAATGACCCCCACGGCATTTACAAGACAGTGTTAAGACAAAAAAAGTGGTTTGAAACTACCCCGAAAATGCAAAGTGGGCAAGGGTCTTGTACATGGGCCCTAAGTGTGGGAGATGTGCATTGGATGTATGGAGTGTTGCATTTTGCATTTGTGTTGAACACTCATTAAGAGGGACTATCAATGTGTGCACAGTGTGGCATGTTTATTGTTTGACCCATGTGTCTTTTATGTAGTGTCTGCTGGCTTACCTACAAGCAGGCCATTTCCATATTGTCCATCCTGGAAACGTTGATTGATGATAGAGTGCCTGAAGATGAAGACATTATGAACGCTTCCAGAATATTTCACTAGGACTTTTGTGAAGAGGCTCTGATGGTCCACAATGGCCTGCACGTTTACTGAATGGGTATGCTTCCTGTTGTGGTACAGGTGTTCCATAGCAGCAGGAGGGACAAGTTGCATATGCGTGCAGTCCATGGCAACCAAAATGTGAGGAAACCCATCAATGGCGTAGAACCCTTCTTTGATCTCCTGCTGCAGTTGTTGGGTTTTGGGTGGGTTTTGGGGAAGAGGATGTAGCAGGGAGTTAGGTAGATGATGGCATGCAGTACAGTAGGCAGGAATGCCGAGAAGGAGGGCTGGGATATTCCACCCATTCATGCTGCACTTGTTTGGAAGAACCCAGATGGCAGCATGTGCAGCACAACCAGGAGCTTTGTGAGAGTTGGAAAGTTGGTTTGCCTTCCTGCTCTTACCGTAATAGCCTTTCTTGGAGCAGCTGGATGATTGACTCCTACTTCAAACAGTAATATCTTATGATATCTTCTTCTTGGACCCTAATATTTGTTGTTCTTTGTTGGAAAATGGGTTATTGGTAGGGCAGGTAGGTACCTACACTTAGCAACAAGCCACAAACCTCCACAAAAGTACAGTTAGGTCTCAGTAAATTAATCCCAGCTCTACCCTTGGTAGCTTGGCATCGAGCGTCAAGGCTTAACTTAGGAGACAAAGGCCCTCATTCTGACCCTGGCGGTCTTTGACCGCCAGGGCGGAGGACCGCGGGAGCACCGCCGACAAGCCGGCGGTGCTCCAATGGGGATTCCGACCGCGGCGGTAAAGCCGCGGTCGGACCGGCACCACTGGCGGGGTCCCGCCAGTGTACCGCGGCCCCATTGAATCCTCCGCGGCGGCGCAGCTTGCTGCACCGCCGCGGGGATTCCGACCCCCCCTACCGCCATCCAGATCCCGGCGGTCGGACCGCCGAGATCCGGATGGCGGTAGGGGGGGTCGCGGGGCCCCTGGGGGCCCCTGCAGTGCCCATGCCACTGGCATGGGCATTGCAGGGGCCCCCGTAAGAGGGCCCCTACAAGTATTTCACTGTCTGCTGCGCAGACAGTGAAATACGCGACGGGTGCAACTGCACCCGTCGCACAGCTTCCACTCCGCCGGCTCGATTCCGAGCCGGCTTCATCGTGGAAGCCTCTTTCCCGCTGGGCTGGCTGGCGGTCTGAAGGCGACCGCCAGCCAGCCCAGCGGGAAAGTCAGAATTACCGCCGCGGTCTTTCGACCGCGGAACGGTAACTTGACGGCGGGACTTTGGCGGTCGGCCTCCGCCGCCCGCCAAGGTCAGAATGAGGGCCAAAGTGTAAAGCATTCAAATATCACAAAACAGTAATTAAATAAAACACAGGAAACAGTTTAAAAATCCAAAACCAATTTATAAAAATAGCTTATATTTTTATCTTTAAAATGACACAAAAACGATTAAAATCGGTTCAGGGGAACCGGAGATATGAATTTTTAAAGTATTATTATTTTCTAGCGCTTAGAAACGAAAAGCGCCAATCGGGTCATCTGGTTGCACCAGGACCGGGGCAAAGTCAAACTTTCAGGCCGACCGCGATGGAGCCCTGCTCGGCTACAAGTCGCGGGAGGCCTCGGTTAAAAAGTTACCTTCTGACTTAGTCTCTTTTTTGATGTTTTTCTTCCCCGGGACGAACCTGCCAGTTGGATCCGACCTCCTGGAGCCCTTGTCCGGATACGCGGAGTCGGTTTCCTCGGTGGTGATTTTTACCTTCGGACTTAGTCGTTTTTTCGAGATGAAAATCCTTCGACCGGGGTAAACCTGGATCTTGATCCGACGTCCGTGGAGCCCTTCTCGGATACGATGGCTGGAAGGTCCCGGTCAACTTTTTACGTTCGGACTTAGGGCCTGATTCTAACTTTGGAGGACGGTGTTAAACCGTCCCAAAAGTGGCGGATATACCACCTACCGTATTACGAGTCCATTATATCCTATGGAACTCGTAATACGGTAGGTGGTATATCCGCCACTTTTGGGACGGTTTAACACCGTCCTCCAAAGTTAGAATCAGGCCCTTAGTCTCTTTTTCTGATGTTTTTCTTTACCGGGACGAACCACGAAGTCAGGCCGGGTCGCGGTTGAGGCAAGCCGGCTAGAATTTCCGCGTCGGGTCGGTCACTTTATGGAGCTTTTTTCTAAAAATTCTCCAATCTTCTCCAAACTTCTGGGGCTTCACCCAGATGTTCTTTTAAGGTTCTTTTGGGGTCCACAGCTCACCCCAAGGGTCCAGAAGTTCTGTGATGGTCCTTGGGAAGTGCGGACTTCAACTCCCAGAATGCACCTGGCGCAAACTCCTTTTTGGCCACTGGACAGTGGTCAGCTGGTCACTTTTTCAGGAGTTGGTGCAGGGGACTCTGGTTAGCAATTTTTCACCTGTAGCAAACAGGGAGTCCCTCCTTGAACCAGTGGAAGCCAGGCAAAGTCCTTCTTGTGGTGAAGCCCAAGTGTGCAGCTGGTGCAGTCTTTCTGAGTGCAGGGTCCAGGTGCAGGCCAGGGGTCCAGCAGGGCAGTCCTTCTTCTCCTTGTAGTTCTTTCTTCTTGAAATTTGGTGGGGATCTGAGGCGTGGGTGCAGGTCTGCCAGTTTTATCCTTGCTCCTGGGTGAAAAGCAGGGGGGCCCTGGTTCTCCAATCAGGGACAGGGTCGTCCCCCTGTGATGACCACTTCCTGGGAAGTGTGGCAAAAATCCATCCCAGAAGGCAACAGTCTCTAAAAATCCAAAATGGATGAATCTGATTTTTGGAGGAGAGATCTGGCTGAGCCCACCCACTGGTGTGGCTAAAAATCATAAACACACCCCTCTCCTGCCCTCTCCTAATCTAATCAAGGGGGCACCTAGCTGTCTGGGGTTGCAGGATGTGGGGGTGTTGTTGGGTGCTCCAGATGTCCTTCTCTGCCTTTGAAGACCAGTTTGGCAGCCCTCCCCCTTCCTGCCTCACCATCTGCTGAGGGGAGATTCTCTCCCCCAAGCACATTCCTTTCTGTGAAGTCAGGCCACTTCACACCTCATTAAAGTAGCCTGGCAGAAGCTGCTGCAGGCTGGCCAATCAGAGCACAGCAGCAAAAACAATGCAGAGCTGAAATTGGCAACTTTTTAGGTAAAGTCTAAACTTTTTACCTGCACTAGTTATATTAAATCCAACAACTGGAAGTTGTGGGATTTATTATAACAATCAATTTGATACCAAATTCTTGGTATGTAACATTTAAGGAGACTTTAAAATTTTAAATAAAGTCTGCCCATTCTAGCCTATGAAGGCCATTTACTTCAATGAGGGAAAAACGAATTTGGCTGTTTTTACCTCACCAGGGCTTATAAATCTATTTTTATAAAGTCCCTGCTTATAGTTACATGGCACCCAGCCCTAGGGGCACATAGGGCACACCTTAGGGGTGACTTATATGTAAAAATAAGGTAGTTTAAGAATTTGGAAGTACATTTAATTCCAAAGTCGAATTTGCATATAACTTTAATTTAAAAGCAGCCAGCAAGGCAGGCTTGCTTTTAAAATGACACTGGGCACCTCAGCAATGCACCTAGGTGTGCACCACCTATGCTGTGGTCCCTAAACCTACATGCCCTACCATATACTAGGGACTTATAGGTAGGTTAACTTAGCCAATTATAATTAGCCTAATTTGCATATCCATTTTACACAGAGCACAGGCCCTGGGACTGGTTAGCAGTACCCAGGGCACCATCAGAGTCAGGAAAACACCAGCATAAAGTGGAAAATGGGGGCAAAAAGTTAGGGGGCCTCTGCAATCAGCCCCAGTTTCTCACACAACTCCCCCCCAGCCCACACGCCCAGGAGACTCAGCCCAACCCTGGGAGAGTCTTCCTGGCTTGTTAGGCGAGGAAGACAGTGAAGAAAACTGGCTGTCCCTTTGCAGGGCCTACTCTGCCTTATATCCTCCTGTCAGGGTCACTCCCTCTGGGTAGTGAAGCCATCCCAACAGTAAAAGGACCCAACCCAAACTGAAACTTCCCTCTAGGGGGATCTTCCTCCTCTCTCTCTGCCAACTTGGGTAGTGAGGTGCCCACCTCCCCTACTCCTAACTTTGCTAGGGCAAGACCTAGCTTACCCAAAGAGGTCACCCAACACTTGAGCAACCCCACCATGACCAACAGGGTCAGGGGGCCTACTTTGCTATTGGCCTTGGGGTCTGCCTCCCAGGCCAAGTACAGTGCTGCCAGGAAGGCTAGCACCCAGCAGAGGCTACTGACAGCTGTCAGTACCCAGAACCACACCCTAAGCTCTCCACTGACAGGTGGCTGAGCTGCTTTAGGGGCATCTTTGGGGTCCTGGTACCCCTCTTGCTGTCTAGAGTGGGGGGCTACCACCTCCTGTGGCAGACACCCTCCTTCCACTCTCCCTTCTGTCAGTGCAGGGGCAACACCTTGCATCTGGACAGCTGCCTGACTACTCAGGACTTCCTTGGGGTCAGGTGAGGCCTCACCAGTGCCAACTCTGGGCTCCCCCCCTACTGGGGCAGAAGGCCTTTGGCTCCTTGGAACTCTCTTTAAGAGTGGCCTACCCTTCCTTTTCTTCTTTCCTTTTCTTGGGGACCCTGTCTCCTAACTGTAGGGACTGACTCCCCAGGACTTTGGGTTGGGGGGGCACCCTGGGCGACCACCCCATCTGTGACCAGACTCACCTCTGGGAGGTCATTGCCCAGGATACAATCTAGGGGAAGGTCAGCACTGACTACCACCCTAATCCAGTCAAGGATACCCTCCCTCTCTAGGGGCACTATGGCTACAGGTTTGGAGGTGACCTCCCCTGTGGCTATCCTGACTTTCTTTGTCTTTCCTGGGACATACATGTCTGGGGTCACTAACCGGTCACTCACTACAGTGTGACTGGCACAGGTGTCTCTCAGGCCAGTGGTAGGGATCCCATTCACTTGAATGTGGTGGAAGTGCCTACTCCCACCCTCAGGGATCACCAGCTTACCATCTGGTCCTGTCTCCCAGCACAATGCTAGGAGGACTTCATCATCTGAGGAATCCTCCTCTATGGCTACACTGGACAGCCCAGTGCTCACCACTTTCTTTGGACAGGCTGCATCTCCTCTGAAGTGACCTGTCTGCTGACAGTCAAAGCAAGCCCTACTGTCCAAGAGCTTTTTTAACCCTGGGTCTCCCTGTCTCTGCATGTCAGATTGGGAGTGGGATTTACTCTCCTCCTTCTTAGGGTTCTGGGGTACAGAGGGAGTCTCTGTGGTGGGCTTACCACCTCCCTCCTTAGGTTCTTGGGGACCTGTCCCCCCCTTCTTGGAGTCTCCCCCCTGGGACTTGACAACCACCCTGGTTCTCAACCACTCATCAGCTGCCTCCCCTAGCTCTCTAGGGTTGGTCAGCTTAGAGTCCACTAGATGCTGGCGTAACCTTTCTTGTATACAATTGGTCAAGATGTGCTCTCTCATGATCAGATTGTATAACCCCTCATAGGTATTTACTTTGTTGCCAATAATCCAGCCCTCCAGTGCTTTTAGTGAGGTGTCTACAAAGTCAACCCAAGACTGGGTACTGACCTTCTGGGTGTCCCTGAACTTCATTCTATATTGCTCTGGGGTCAGACCAAACTTCTTGGCTAAGCACCTTTTCATACTAGGGTATGAATCTGCCTCCTCCCCCCTTAAGGTCAGAAGCCTATCCCTCCCTGAGTTGGGGACCAACTCCCACAAAAGGGAACCCCAGTATTGAGGCCTAACCCTTCTCATTTGGAGTGCCCTCTCAAAGGCCTCCAGCCACTTATCTATGTCATCCCCCTCTACATAAGTAGGGACCACCCCCTTGGGTAATCTGGGGCAAACTCCCCCACCCATGGACACCTCAGCTTCTTTATCGCTGCTTCCATCTCTTTTTTCTTTGTATGCCCACTTTTTCTTTTCTAGGGCCAGCTTCTCTGCTTCCAAAGCTATGTAGGCTAGCTGGGCTTCCAGCTCTCTTTCCCTGATGGATGGGTTCTCTCCTCCTGAAAGGACCCTCTTCCTACCACTAGCTTTGGGTCTGCCCCTAGTGACTGTATCCATTGAGGTCCGTTCCTCCTCTTCCTCACTTGGGGTCTGATGCCTTCCCTCCCCTGAGTGGTTAGAGTTAGCATCTTCCTCTTTTTCTTCCTCCTCTGGAGCTTCCTCTGTCTCTACCTCTTGTGCCTCAGCCCATGCTGTCAGGGATTTAATCAGGATTTGCTTCCTGAGATCAGGGGTTGCAGGCAACCCCCTCTCAATACACAACCCCCTAAGCTGGACTACTGTCAGTGTGGGTAGGCTAGCCAGATCAAGCTCCATGGTTCCCTAGTTTTGTGTCAACAAAAACTTTTTGCAAAAATTGGTAACAAGAATTTAGAAAAATTACAAAAATTCAATAATTGAAATTAATCCAAATTAATAAAAAAAAAAAATTAAAATTAAAAATTAAAAACAATTTTTGCACTAGGACAATTTAAAGGATTTTTAATTTGTTTTATCTAAAACTGTAACGTGATATTGAACACAAGTACAGGATCCCGTTGCTGCTTCCAATTATGTTGGAAAATGGGTTATTGGTAGGGCAGGTAGGTACCTACACTTAGCAACAAGCCACAAACCTCCACAAAAGTACAGTTAGGTCTCAGTAAATTAATCCCAGCTCTACCCTTGGTAGCTTGGCATCGAGCGTCAAGGCTTAACTTAGGAGACAAAGTGTAAAGCATTCAAATATCACAAAACAGTAATTAAATAAAACACAGGAAACAGTTTAAAAATCCAAAACCAATTTATAAAAATAGCTTATATTTTTATCTTTAAAATGACACAAAAACGATTAAAATCGGTTCAGGGGAACCGGAGATATGAATTTTTAAAGTATTATTATTTTCTAGCGCTTAGAAACGAAAAGCGCCAATCGGGTCATCTGGTTGCACCAGGACCGGGGCAAAGTCAAACTTTCAGGCCGACCGCGATGGAGCCCTGCTCGGCTACAAGTCGCGGGAGGCCTCGGTTAAAAAGTTACCTTCTGACTTAGTCTCTTTTTTGATGTTTTTCTTCCCCGGGACGAACCTGCCAGTTGGATCCGACCTCCTGGAGCCCTTGTCCGGATACGCGGAGTCGGTTTCCTCGGTGGTGATTTTTACCTTCGGACTTAGTCGTTTTTTCGAGATGAAAATCCTTCGACCGGGGTAAACCTGGATCTTGATCCGACGTCCGTGGAGCCCTTCTCGGATACGATGGCTGGAAGGTCCCGGTCAACTTTTTACGTTCGGACTTAGTCTCTTTTTCGGATGTTTTTCTTTACCGGGACGAACCACGAAGTCAGGCCGGGTCGCGGTTGAGGCAAGCCGGCTAGAATTTCCGCGTCGGGTCGGTCACTTTATGGAGCTTTTTTCTAAAAATTCTCCAATCTTCTCCAAACTTCTGGGGCTTCACCCAGATGTTCTTTTAAGGTTCTTTTGGGGTCCACAGCTCACCCCAAGGGTCCAGAAGTTCAGTGATGGTCCTTGGGAAGTGCGGACTTCAACTCCCAGAATGCACCTGGCGCAAACTCCTTTTTGGCCACTGGACAGTGGTCAGCTGGTCACTTTTTCAGGAGTTGGTGCAGGGGACTCTGGTTAGCAATTTTTCACCTGTAGCAAACAGGGAGTCCCTCCTTGAACCAGTGGAAGCCAGGCAAAGTCCTTCTTGTGGTGAAGCCCAAGTGTGCAGCTGGTGCAGTCTTTCTGAGTGCAGGGTCCAGGTGCAGGCCAGGGGTCCAGCAGGGCAGTCCTTCTTCTCCTTGTAGTTCTTTCTTCTTGAAATTTGGTGGGGATCTGAGGCGTGGGTGCAGGTCTGCCAGTTTTATCCTTGCTCCTGGGTGAAAAGCAGGGGGGCCCTGGTTCTCCAATCAGGGACAGGGTCGTCCCCCTGTGATGACCACTTCCTGGGAAGTGTGGCAAAAATCCATCCCAGAAGGCAACAGTCTCTAAAAATCCAAAATGGATGAATCTGATTTTTGGAGGAGAGATCTGGCTGAGCCCACCCACTGGTGTGGCTAAAAATCATAAACACACCCCTCTCCTGCCCTCTCCTAATCTAATCAAGGGGGCACCTAGCTGTCTGGGGTTGCAGGATGTGGGGGTGTTGTTGGGTGCTCCAGATGTCCTTCTCTGCCTTTGAAGACCAGTTTGGCAGCCCTCCCCCTTCCTGCCTCACCATCTGCTGAGGGGAGATTCTCTCCCCCAAGCACATTCCTTTCTGTGAAGTCAGGCCACTTCACACCTCATTAAAGTAGCCTGGCAGAAGCTGCTGCAGGCTGGCCAATCAGAGCACAGCAGCAAAAACAATGCAGAGCTGAAATTGGCAACTTTTTAGGTAAAGTCTAAACTTTTTACCTGCACTAGTTATATTAAATCCAACAACTGGAAGTTGTGGGATTTATTATAACAATCAATTTGATACCAAATTCTTGGTATGTAACATTTAAGGAGACTTTAAAATTTTAAATAAAGTCTGCCCATTCTAGCCTATGAAGGCCATTTACTTCAATGAGGGAAAAACGAATTTGGCTGTTTTTACCTCACCAGGGCTTATAAATCTATTTTTATAAAGTCCCTGCTTATAGTTACATGGCACCCAGCCCTAGGGGCACATAGGGCACACCTTAGGGGTGACTTATATGTAAAAATAAGGTAGTTTAAGACTTTGGAAGTACCTTTAATTCCAAAGTCGAATTTGCATATAACTTTAATTTAAAAGCAGCCAGCAAGGCAGGCTTGCTTTTAAAATGACACTGGGCACCTCAGCAATGCACCTAGGTGTGCACCACCTATGCTGTGGTCCCTAAACCTACATGCCCTACCATATACTAGGGACTTATAGGTAGGTTAACTTAGCCAATTATAATTAGCCTAATTTGCATATCCATTTTACACAGAGCACAGGCCCTGGGACTGGTTAGCAGTACCCAGGGCACCATCAGAGTCAGGAAAACACCAGCATAAAGTGGAAAATGGGGGCAAAAAGTTAGGGGGCCTCTGCAATCAGCCCCAGTTTCTCACAGGCAATATGTGCACTCCCTTCTCCTGTGGTGCCTTTCTGGTTGCTGTGGTGGTGATCGTGAGTGATGCGGTAGTGCTGGTGGAACTGGTGGTGCCTGGCGTCATTGCTGGCATCATCTGCAGTCGCCAGTAGGTAGTTATAATTAGGAACTAGTTTCCATTGAAAAAAACATTTTTTGACTTGGCTATATCTACGGCACCATTTGACGAATCTCTAAATTAATTTCCAAAAAAAGTGTGCTCGAGAATCTTGTTGTGCATGGGAACTTTTGGGGAATCGGTCAAGCTATGAAAAAGGGGAAGCGGGGGTCAAAAAAATCAATTTCCTATTTTAGTTCCCAGTGGGATTTTAGACATGACTACAGCCTGAACTGCTGGATGGAATTACACCAAAATTGGCAGAAAGGTAGCTCTCAGTCCAGAAAGAATGTTTTTTTGTTATTTGGGGTAAATCCATTCAGTAGTTTTTTGAAGTATTCAAAGAAAAACAAATTTGTATATCTGGTGGCACAAAAACTTTATGAATACTCCCGATCTGATACAGAGATCTAATGGCTGCCAACGCTTCAACCAGGAATTGTTATTCGCCATTCTTGAGACTCGGCTTCCGTCAGGTCTCAGAATGAAACAGAAAAAAGAAAAGGGGGCAGGGTACTGTTACTCTTCCCCCTCTAGCCTTAGTGCAGGTGTCCCCCAGGGCTAATAATAATTTTTTTTTAAAACAAAATCACAAATGTCACCGTGATTTAATAAATCTCCCAAGTTTGCTTTTAATTTTGCTTCTGGATGGGCCAGGTCCAGTGTCATTGTGCAGTTGTTTTACATACATCACATTTTGCTCCCCTTTTTCTTAAAAAATATTCATTTATTTTCTGTGTAGCTCTACAAAAATTATATTTGTGGTGCATAGGAACCCTAGGCTACTGGACATGGGGCTTTTGTTTATTCCTCTACCTCATCTGCAGTGTCTTTCAAGTTTTTGGATGGAAGGGAGGAAGCCCCACAAAGGACCTTGATTTCAAAAAATCGATTATCAACATTTAATAGAAACAACAGACAAATGGGGGGAGGTGGCTGAGCCCTGGGTGAGATGTGTGTGTCTTAAAGGCAGTGGCAGCGGTGTGGAAGAAAGGGATCTCTGGGGCAGGGACCAGCTCTCAGAATGACTGGTGGAGAATGGACACGCACTGCCTGGAGATCCCGTGGACGACCTCCACAGACCCCCGAGTGTACCAAGACAAAAAAACAACAGTGAAAAACATCACAAAGGGGCAACGTCTGACACGGGACTGTACATAGGTGTGTGGACAGGGGAGGCAACTGTGCTATGACAGAGGAGAGTTGCCACTCCACCAGCAGCAGCAGCTGCAAAACTTTTACAAGTAAATGATAATAAACTATGTTTATATTGTTTTCTTGTAAAAGGGACAGGGCCACGGGGTGAAAAGGACTGAGGGGGAGTGAGTTTACATGTATGTTTCCGTCTCGGCCAAACACACATGTGTACTAGGCTTTCTCCAACCTTTCAATGCAGGCACTGTGTTGCCGGGTTGGAGGCAGCAGACAGAGACTTCCACTCTGCCTCAGAGTGCCGTGGTTGGGCGCCATCCAATACTAACACTGCTTTCATGCTGTTAAGATTGGATGCAGGGCAGGCTAGGAGCCTATGCCTGTAGTGGAGGAGAGGAGCGGAGAGGATCGGAGCAGCTCGTAAGGTACCTTAAAAAAAATTATATATTTTTTTGTTGTCCGCCACACACTTCACCACCCTGCCCCTTTTCCCTCCCGTAAGCTGCAACTGTGTGTGGAGTGTGGCTCGAGGGAGGGGTGGGGGGAATTATGTGTTGCTTGGGCTTTATACCCACATTTTTTTCTTGCTGTAGCTTTAAAAGAATCTGACCACTAGTTGAAACATAGGCGAATGTAAAAGAGGCAACAGATGCACACAGTAGAACAAAGACTATTAACCCCTGCTCTGTCTCACAGCGCACACCCCAACTTCCACCCGAGTTTGACTAGATTTTGTCAAAAGGGTGTCGCTCTCAGCTCTTCCTTACTGTGGTTTTGAAGTGCTTCTGCAATACTCCTGGGCAAGTAAAAGTTTCAAGAAGAGGCGCATTAGAGCGGATGAAACTTACACACCAGTCCACCTGGTGTTAAAGTTACACCACATGGCAAGCGGCAGCCCTGCCAAGTGACATGCAATTTGCTTTAGAATAATGCATTTACAGTCATTTTTCTGCATTGCCGCAATGCCTGAGGTTGTCACGCAAAAGAACCATGTCCTGAACTGCGGTAAATCCATCTAATTTCAGATTCTCACTTGGATATGTAAGCTCCAAGTACTGTTTTTCAAGGACCACAATGTGGGAGGTATAGGATTCTCAATATTTTATGATATTTATATGGATCCCTTGCCTTCATCCCTTGATTTTGCTTGCAAGAAAGTGTCACTCATAGTCGGTGAAATGCCACTCGTAATTAAATTGAAATTAGGAAAATGTCACAAATAGCAATCTGAAATCTTGGCAGCTAGGTAGCGGTAGGTATGTCCATGGGGACGCAGACTACACTTGCCACTGATATTCTTTCTAAGGCAGATGCAAGGGTCTGCATGAGCATGTTCTCGTTGTGGATGAAGGAGGCAGTAAACTTTATCTTTAGCACTTTAACATTTTTTTTAGTGTGGAGCTTGCAATCTCTGGATCACCCAGAACTCGAGAACACGAGATAGGAAAGTGAGTAGATAAACACATGTTCAAAAGCATGACGGCCCCTTTTAGTACATTTTCACATCACTCTTTCACTAAACATGCCTAATGAAAATTGCCATTTCTACAGGGCTAGGATGCCTTGTTCAACAACACATTAAGGGCCTCATTATGATTTCGGCAGACGGAAAAGCCCATCCGCCAAAATCCCAACATGGAGGTTGCTGCCATTGTGGCTGCCTCCCCGCCAAGCCCATTATGAGTTTCCTGCCGGGTCAGCAGGTGGAAACCTCAGTTTCCACCCTCTGGCCCAGCGGGAAATGTCCTACAACATTGTCTCCGGCTCGTTACGAGCTCGCAGCAATGCTGTAGGTTGAGGGTGCACCAGCAGACTCCCAATGTTCACTGTCTGCAAAGTAGACAGTGAACATTGCGATGGTGCTGGCCAGGGGGGCCCCAGCACTGCCCATGCCAAGTGGATGGGTAGTGCAGGGGCCCCCCTTGTGTTACCTCCATGAAATCGCTGGTGAAGAATGATGTCGTAATCCTCAGGACATTGCTGCTTGCAGCGCTGCCCTGGCGGATTAGGACCGCCATGACGACTTAGCCTGGCGGTGGTGGCGATCCGACCACGGCGCAACTGCAGTAGTCCTAATATGGTGCTCAGACCACTGCATTTGCGTCCGGCCAACCGCCTCCGCAAACCTGGCGCCAGGCTCATAATGAGGCCCGAAGTCTGTTTAGTTTATTTTTACCACAAATGTGATGATGCGGAAAGTGACTCTAAAGACTAAAAAAGAAAAAAACAGACTCAGAATTTCACTACTTTGTTTATCCTGCATAGGTTGAGATGTTTACTAGCATGCACACAGACACACCTACACACACACACAAACTGAATAATACAACATTTAGGAAACATTTGATACAAACACTGTTGTGGCCCAAACAACAAGCTGGAATTAAAAATGTTTAAAAACACACTTTCATGGACTGTTTCGGAAAAAAAACTACATAAATTATACAATGTGCATTTCACATGGTTTGACACAATTTCTGGGTAAGTTAATATAAATCGGCACAATATTTCGTAAAATGTGGATAAAATAAAATGCTTACGGTATATAAGCTATCCACAGGCTGAATGCCTGTGTAAAAATGTGAGTTTATAGCAATAAAGTCTAATAAGAGTGTTGTTTGACCTGCTCAACATGTCTTTTACATCCGGACAAGTTCCCTCGAGGTGGAAGCAGGCCATTGTTGTGCAGTTCCTAGAAAAACCTTCCCTAGACCCCGTAAAACCAGAACATTTTGAGGGCTATTTGTCTGCTTCAATTTTTTGTCAAAGTGGCCGAAAAACAAGTGACTGTTTAGCTGATCAACTTTATTGAGGTGCAGTTGATTGTGACCCAATCGGACTTTCGCCCGCAGTTTGGCATGGAGTTGGAACTGCTGGTAGCATCTCAGTCCCTGAGACAAATAGCAGGCAGGGCAAAACCACTGCACCAATCATGGTTGATATAAGTGTAGATTTTGATACCATATCCCACAGCCTTCTGGTGGAGTGGCTGTGGATTAACGGATTTAGGGGGATGGCTCTGCATTGGATGGCCTCTTTTCTTCAGAAGCGCACCTTTCAGGTGGTTCAACAACCGTTTTTTAATCTTCATGTGCGACCCTTTGCAGATGTCATCGAGCTCCACGGCTTTAACATCATATCATATACTGATGACATACAGCTTATTATCACCCTATCCCAGGATGGAGGAGCCTCTGCAGCTTGTCTGATCTCTTGTCTGGATGAACTCGTAGAGTAGATGACTCAGTGTTGCTTCAAGGTAAATACTGGAAAAACTGAGGTGCTTCCTATAGGGAAACAATCATCGATTTGGCCCTCTGCATGGTGGCCAGATGTATTAGAGCCTAGACCGATGCCTGAGCTGAAAGTGAAGAATCTCGGCAAATGTATGATGCCAATTTATCTTTTGATAGCCAGATCTCCTGCTTGGCAGGAAAGTGCTTCGAAATTCTAAAAATTCTGAGTAAAATATTAGACTTTCTCCTTGAGGAGACCAGGAAAGTAGTAGTCCAGCACTAGTCATGTCTAGTCTGGACTTCTGTAATGTGCTGTATCTAGGTGTCTCACAAAATAGACTGGCTAAAATTCAGAGAGAGCAGAATGTGGCTGCAAGGCTCGAGCACTTGTCCATTGGGTCCGCTCATGCCAACTTACGCTGGCTCCCTGTGAGGAAGAGAGTTTGTTTCAAGGCTTTATTTTTCTGTCACAAAATTCCAAATGGGAAGTCACCCAGATACTTATGCTCCTTGGCAAAATTGTATGTACCAAGCAAAAGTCTTCGATCTGCTGGGGCCTTACTCATTATTACTCCCAGGGTAAAAAAAAGCTTGCCTGGACAGATGTTCTTTTGGGCCCCTAAAATGTGGAATTCTTTGGCTCTTGATCTGAGAGAGGAAGTCTCTGAATCAGCTTTCCATGAGAAATTTAAGATGTGGATTTTTAGGCATCCTTAGGGGCTAGCAGGCTGCTTTTTGCAGGGGTGTACGGACACTGTACGATTAGCATGAGGACACTCCAGTCGGAGTAACCAAGCACTTTATAAATAAATTATTATTTATTATTATTAATAACACATTTCATCCAAGCAGACAGTTATTGGGTGAAATTGTGTGTAAACACAACAAACCCAGTGTGTACACATGAGGTAGAAGAGCACAGACCTAAGCAATGCCTCAAGCTGCCTTTAAAATGTGTACCTGCTTGGAACGAACACCTCAAAAACATGGAAGAAGGTAGATGTCAAGTCATGGCTGGAGTTGTGGCAAGAAATGGTGGGGATAAAAAAGCATGAATGTTCCACAAAGCATGGAAGACAGGTGGAGCGACTGTGTGCTGTGGAAAGAGTTGCATACTGGACCATTATTCCTGCTGGGCAAGTTAGGACAGATATCTTTTGGCCACTCCAGGAAAACACTGACCTGGGGTTGGACTGACGTGTTATGGCTGTCCTCATGACATGTCATTCTCTTTCTCCGCTGTATTATCACAGGAAGAAGAGAACCCGCCACACATGCCACCTATCTTTGTGGGAAGGGATAATGTGAGCACAGTAAATGTGAGCATTGTGGGGAAACGTGATCACACCAAGTTTCTCCTCCTTGGGAAATTATCTGGGATAGATTATACCACAGTGTAAAAGCTGGAAACATTCACGTCAAGCGTTCAGTGCACATTCTAAGAATATTCTGATCCCATTACAGATGTCTTGCATACTATTCACACACTCTTCAGATTACACAAGGACATGGAACAGACTTAAAAAAACCTTTAATGAGTGTCTGACTCCACTTTTAAGCATTAATCCCACGAGGATCCTGCAAGGAGGTTCGCCCTGCTGAATAGGCATGTGTGTGGAATTCTTTCCAAAAAATAAATTTACGGGCACTGTTGTCACATCATGAGATGCTGAAGTCCTTTGAAAACAAATGGAAATGCTACTGAACTGCAGTGAGTTTGGATAGTCAGTTTGTATTAGAAAAATATATTTAAAGGAGATCATGATAGGAGCTAGGTGAAGTCCACTCTAAATAGTCTATGAAACCCCATAATTTTTTTTCCCTTCTCAGTATGATTGCCAAATCATTGGATATCACTCTCCCCACAGTGTCTCTCTCTCTTGCTTAATTTTTCTCTGTCAATCTCTTTCACCAAATGTCTCTCTCTTTCGCTCAATATCTCTCTTTCTCTGTCTCTCTCGCACTGTCTCCGTCCCATAATGGGATGGAAGAGAGAGAGACTAGTATTGCAATGTTAGATTTGAATGTCATAGTTATGTTTTGCTGCTCAGTAGTACTGAGACACTTGTGGCCTGCTGGTAAAGTGCATGAACTGTCACTCCAATGGCTGAAGGTTCAAATCCTTGTATTGCTTAGTAGTGTCTATTTACTCACTAGTTTTTTAAATATTAAACATGCCTTGTGATGAAATATTTACGTCCTTTCCCATCAAAATCTTTGGGTCGAACATCATAGCTATGTCTGGGCACTGCATAGGTGGGGAGGCACCTGTGGCCTATTAGCTAAGGTCTCAAACCTCCGCGATTGAGTGTTCAGTCTAGGTGAGTCAGTGGTCATTTCTTTGCTTTCTTTTCTTTTCAACTTCAAATATTTAAGGTACATACTGAAAGGTGATTTCACTCTTTTTACGCGACAAATACTTTTCAATTTGTCCAGAAAGATCTCATATTTAGTATATCATGCGTCAAAGCCTAAAAAAAAATTCTCTCTCTCTCTCTCTTCTCAATTCCTCTCTGTTGGAAATGGCCTTTCTGCAGGGTCACCCCTAATATTTTGCCTTCCTCTTTCTCTTTTTCTGACCTCATTTTTGCTGGCTTTAGGACTTTACCATTGCTAATCAGTGCTAAAGTGCCTATGCTCTCTCCTTAAAACATGGTGACATTGGCTCATACCCAAATGGCTTATTTAATTTACTTGTAAGTCCCTAGTCAAGTGCCCTTCATGTGGCCAGGGCCTGTAAATTGAATGCTACTAGTGGGCTGCAGCACTGGTTGTGCCACCCACATAAGTAGCCCCCTAACCATGTCTCAGGCCTGCCTCTCCAGTGCCTGTGTGTGCAGTTTCACTGCCACTTCGACTTGGATTTTAAAAGTACTTGCCAAGCCTTAAACTCCCCTTTTTCTACATATAAGTCACCCCTAAGGTAGGCCCTAGGTAACCCACAGGGCAGGGTGTTATATAGGTAAAAGGCAGGACATGTACCTGTGTAGTTTATATGTCCTGGTAGTGTAAAACTCCTAAATTCGGATTACACAGCTCCTTTTATAGGATAGCATTAGGGGTACCCTCATACACTGTTTGACTGGTAGATACTGATCTGAAAGGAGTAGCCAGGTCATATTTAGTATGGCCAGAATGGTGGTACAAAATCCTGCTTAATGGTGAAATTGGATTTTATATTACTATTTTAGAAATGCTACTTTGAGAAAGTGAGCATTTCTCTGCACTTAAATCCTTCCGTGCCTTCCAATCCACGTCTGGCTACGTTCAGTTGACAGCTTCCATGTGCGTTCACTCAGACAACCCCAAACACAGGATGCTCAGTCACACTTGCATACATCGGCATATTGAATGGGTCTTCCTGGAATGGGAGGGTGGAGAGCCCGACACTTACATGTCAAAGGACAGTAGCCTGCCCTCACACAAAGGACTGCCACACCCCCTACTGGGACCCTGGCAGACAGGATGGAACTGAAAGGGGACCTTGTGCATTCTAAGCCACTCTAGGAAGTCTCCCCCACTTCAAAGGCACATTTGGGTATTTAAGCAGGGTCTCTGACCCTACAAACTCAGACACTTCTGAGGTAGACACTCTACTTTATCAAAACACTTCCTGGAGAAGAACCTGAACCAGAACCTGCAACCTGCCAAGAAGAACTGCCTGGCTGCCCAAAGGACTCACCTGACTGCTTTCTGAGAAGGACTGCTGCCTAGCTGTTGCCCTGCTGCCTTGCTGCTCACGTGCTGTGCTGAGAAGTGCTCTCCAAGGTCTTGGATAGAGCTTGCCTCCTATTCCCTGAAGTCTCAGGACCAAAAAGACTTCATTTCTGCAAGAAGAACTCCTGGTACAGAAAAAATTGACGCACTGCCTGCCAGAAATGATGCACAGCCGGCATTGCGATGAAATAATCACTGCACGCCAAACCGGAACGACGCAGCCCGACTTCGGAAGGAGAAGATCAACGCAGCGCCAGCGTAGCGACCAGAAATTCGACACACGGCCCACTGGATAGATGCACAGCCGAGCCAGAATGACGCAGCCCGACTTCCTGAGAGGAATCGATGCAGCGCCTTTGTGCAGTAGAAATTTCCACGCTACGCCCACCAGATCGACGCAGCCCCTGTGACTTTGTCCTGTCAGAGCTGGATTTCAACGCATCGTCCCCGGGGCATCTGAAAACCCCGTAACCCGAAGAGGATCCAAGACCGAGCGAATGAAATCGACGCACACCTCCCTGTTTTCCACGCATCTCCTCCTCTGTGGTTCCTTGTGGAGATTTTGAACGCACACCAGGTACTTTGTGCTTGCAAGAGACATTTGTTGCTTTTAAAAGACTAAAGACACTTTACATCATTTTTACAGTGATATCTGAACATATACTTCTTGCATCTTAATGGTTTTGACCTTCATTTTACCAGATGAATATTATATATTTTTCTAAACACTGTGTGGTGTATTTTTGTGGTGTTCTACTGTGTTATTGCATGATTTATTGCACAAATACTTTACACATTGCCTTCTAAGTTAAGCCTGACTGCTCAGTGCCAAGCTACCAGAGGGTGGGCACAGGATAATTTGGATTGTGTGTAACTTACCCTGACTAGAGTGAGAGTCCTTGCTTGGACGGGGGTTAACCTGACTGCCAACGAAAGACCCCATTGCTAACAATCTGTCAATCTATTTCTCTAAATACCTTTCCCTCTGTCAGTCTCTCACTTTATCTCTCTAGCTCTCTTCCATCCATTATGTGACAAAAGATAGAGAGTGTGAGATTGTTACTGCAATGGACTCTCCAGAAAATGACTTCAAAGCATCACACTAGCAGGATGTTTGGTTTGAATGTTACTTTTTGATGCACAGCAGAACAGAGTTGGCCTAATGGTGCAAAATTAGGCGGTTACAGGGAGTTGGTGTAGGGCCTGACCACAGCCCAGGCCCTGCGACCACCCCTGCCACGCACAGCCAAAGGCCGCGTGGGGCACAGGGTTTGCTTGGTTACAGGGGATTGGCCGCAGGCCCTGCAGCCAACCCCTACCGCTCAATGCCAAACCCCAGTGCATGGCGTGGGGTTGGGTGGTTACAGGGAGTTGAATGCAGGACCTGGCCTGTGGCTAGGCCCTGCGGCCAACACCCGACATGCACAGCCAGAGGCCGTACACGGCCATAATATGGATAAACACATAGTAACTAAAATTACTTTACATTAAAAAAAACATGGACATTCAGTGAACAAACTAAAGGTTATAGAGCATTATAGTTAGGAAATAGAATAGAAAAAATCTTTAGAAATTCTCTTAAAAACCAAAGGTTACAGCGATGTTCTAGTTAGGAAACAGAATAAAAAAAAAAACTAGAATTTCACTGAAAAAAACAAAGGTTACAGGGACATTATAGTTAGGAAATAGAATTAAAAAAATTGAAATTCACAAAAAGAAACAAAGATTACAGGGACGTTATAGTTAGGTGCTGAATTTACTCGTACAAAACCACAGAAATTCAGCAGTTAAATTAATCAGCCCTAACTATAGCTTCTGCTTCCACTTCCGCAATGCACTGTTTATGACCTCACATATTACATCACTCATGACATGGTCAGTGACATCACTGATGATATCTCAATGACATCACACACCCATACACAGACCCACACACCCACTCATACACTCACAACCACTCATACATACACTCACACCCATTCACACACTCACTTACACACCCACATAACCACTCACACACCCACTCACACACCCATACAACCACTCGCACAGCTACTTACCAACCCACAAAACCACTCACACACACCATTACAGACCCCCACAGCCACTCACACATCCACTTATCCACTCACAGAACTACTTACACACTCACACAACCACTCACACACACACTCACACACACTTACAGCCACTCACACACCCACACAGTAACTCACACCCACCCACAAACCCAGAGGCAGTGATACACTTTTAGAAATTGTAATAGCATATGTTTGTATTAAATGTGTTGTAGTTTTAGTATTGAATATGTGCTTTTCATTGGAACAGATCTGTGGATCTGCTACAGATAATCCCACAGTACAACTGCAGACCCCTTATTTGTCCGAGGATTCGGGATGAATCTGCAGGTTCATAAAATGAATAAAAAAAGAAAGACTTGGTGTATTGCATTTATAGAAAGACTGCATAAGTTACCTTACCTTAATTTTTATTTATTTTTTATTTTTAAAACATATGGAATGAATGAATGTGTGAATAAAATGTATTTATTAAACATGTGAAAATGTATTTTACCAAATTTAACTTACGGCTCAAATTGTAGTACAATTTATATAAAAAATTAAGGTCGCAGAGACATCATAGTTAGGAAAAAGAATTGAAAATAAACTTAGAAATTCACTGAAAAAAACAAAGGAACGTTATAGTCAGTTTCAGATTTTACACACACAAAACCATAGAAATTTAGCAGGTATAGTTACCTGAGCTAAATATCACTTGCGGCCCCTGCAGTGCAGATACCACGGCTAGCATCCCACTCTACAAGTGGCCCTGCTTCAGACTCCAGCACATTTCACTATCTTTGATGGGCAGATTAATATCTTAGCCACAGTCTGATATCAACAGCTGTGTTTAAGGTTGTGATGTTTATAAATAAATGCTGTTATTACATTAAAACATCTCCCCACATCATATCAATTAAAACTAGGTTGATCACTAAAGTTTGCTGTTCTAAAACATTGAGTTATGGTTCTAAAAATTTGGGAAGCACTGATTTGGCCATACTATTTTCTATCAGAATCAAATGCTATTCTCATAGAACATATTGATCATTTATTTGAGGATAATATTAATTTGATGAATGTGTTTTGACAACAGGAATGTGATTCGCCTGTTTCAAAAAGTGTGATGGTAACACAACTAATGAAAAACAATTTTTTTGATCCATAACTAGTTGTGAGTTTTATACCTATTTTCACTTTCTTGGTGAATATCACTAAAAGTATAGTTGTAGATCAACTGCACAATTATCTTGCAAGCTGTGCCGAACTATACAATAAAATCAGTGTGCAGCTTGGAAAATGTAGATCATTTGTCTGTTTAAGGGGACGATGCACTTTAGATTATTGGGGCCCAATTGACACACAAAAAAGTGCAGCCATGCATTCAGAGATTTTCTTTCTCTGTTGAAAGTACTTTCGGGCTTTACATTCACAATATTGCTAGTGGCATGTCCAGAAGGATGCAGAAGCACACTGCAGACATATAACTTGGAATGTAATGGGCATAATCCCTGGAATCCCATTTTCCCATGCTTAAATGTTTATTCTGTGCAGTTATGCACTGGAGAAATAGAGCCTGATGTGCGTATGAACTTTTGTTCTTTTCCATTTTTCGCCAGTAGGAAAACATTGGGAAAACCTCATCTCGTACATCTACTCCAAGTTTGCCACCACTGGAGCTATGTCTACCCTTTTCTGATGAAATCCTGTACACCTTCAGGATAGGAAAGGGTTCTATAACAGCTTTGATCACAATCGAAGAACTTCATTGTGTTGAAATGGCTGTTTGACAAGCAGTTAATGTCTGAGTAGATTGTCTTGTGTGGCAGTCATCTAAGAAAATATATGCCTGGTTATAGCAGGGTGCCCCCTAACTAAGGCAGAGATAAAACCTATTTGGAGGACCTTTCAGCACTGGATATTTGAGAGAACGATATGTGGGGTTCAGTTATTCCACAAATTCAAAACCACCACTACCTGGACTCAGAAGCATTTGTTTCAGCAAGGAATTCATTGTCAATTAATAGTTTAGCAGAATGGCTGGTCTCATTGATGTTCTCAGACACTCCCCCATAGCGTACATTGATGTTTGAGGGATCTTTCTGTAGATGAGGTAGCAGGAAACAGACTTCATTGGAGCAAGATACTTGTCCTTGGAAATTGTGTTTTTGATTGATCAATACTTTATTATATTAGAGATTACCCCTCTGAGAATTATGCTTGATGCTAATATTTTATGATACATTTGTTTTTTTGCTTTTCTTCAGTTACTTTTCCCATGTGGTGTGTAGAGATTTGAGGTGGAAACAACATCAGAGTTGTAGGAGTTATTTTGGGGATTTTGCTTGACTTGGGATGGATAGGCCTTCACTGCTTCATACAGCTCTATGAATTCATTTGAGTATTACATGGGCTGGTGCTTGACTGAGAGCATTGAACATTTTCCATATCTAGACCTGTGTATATTTCTCTCAACAAGGACCCTTTGCAGATCTAATCAGTGAGAAAAAGGAGTAAACATCAGACTTTTTTTTATCAAGGGTAAGTAACCTTTTTGGCTATATATTTTTGCAGGAGCGTTTGCCCCGTTCGAGACATACTAGTTTTCATAAACTGTTCCTGTTTTAGGGAATTCATGAATCCTTCAGGATCCCCCACTTCTTAGTGGGGTATGGCGCAAATCTTATAGGGGTATGGCTTCAGTATAGCACCTGGCATGTAGCCCATGTTGATATCCATCACCCCCTCCGGGATCCTGAAGGTGAAGGCCCGGAGCAGACTGGTGAAGAAGATGAAAATCTCAGTCCTGGCAAGCCGTTCCCCCAGACACATACGATGTCCTGTTAGAAGACAACAAATGAGTTAAAGAATGTATTATTCAGTGTAATATTGAAGAAGCAATCTACCTAAGATTATGGGATGAAGAACATCAATTAAGAACTAGGAGAAATTATTATGTAAAATTTCTGGAATCTAAAGATCTAAAATCAGGATAATTTTAAATGTCCAATCTGGGACCTAAATAATGCAAATTAACAGCTCAATGTAGGTTTTGGGAAAATAAGGATTTTGAATTCTGCAACATGTTGTGCCTTAATGTTCCTTTGGTTTCACATAGCTAAGAGTAAGTCAATATTGAAAGGCATTTCTGACTGTGACCATTGGTTCAAGATATACTGGTGTTGGAAAGTTGTTGAGTAGTCCCAGGTGTAAGCTATCAGCCCAGAGAAAGCCATATATTTCCAAGGAACCAAAATAGTTTGAGCTCAAATAGACTATTTTGAAATAAGGGCCCATGAAGATCCAGTACTCCAGGGTGGCAAAAGAAACATAAGTTTTACTTGACATTTTTAAGATATTGGTTGCCCACCAATTTAGAGCTGAGTGAAGCAACACATTCTATAATCACTGATGGTTAACCCTGCGCCTGTAATTCCATTTCTCTGTTAACCTTTCTGATCGATACTTCTAACTGCTGATTCCTCACTTTTACAATAGTCCACAGCTGCCAGACTGGATTGTACACTTTACAAAGGTTACCCTGGGTGGCTCTCTGTGGGCTTCATTCTGGCTTTGGAAAATAAGTCACCAGGGTGTAAATGTGCCAATCTATCTTGCTCTCGATCTCTCATGGAGGAGACAATTCTGAAGTTTATTCCTGTGTGCCCCAAGTCTCCCGGGCATTGGCGATACCGCAGCAGGCCGTTTTGGAGGCCATACTATATATCTTTCATACTCCTCAAGACCCCTCTGGCATGCCAGATCAGTGACATAACATTGAGTCTAAAAATATTGTGATACACAAATATTGTATCGATAAAATAATTGACACAAACATAATTTCCCCATATTAATAATGGTAAATAAAAAATATTGAAAAAAAATATTGTTTCGCACTAATATCGTACACAATAAGCCAAAAATAGCGTTTTTCCATATATTTGCAGTTTGAAACAGTAAATGTTAAATATTTTAACACATAGCATTAATATAAAGTACATTAAATAAATGTAACATTTACTATTAAAGATCAATATATACTTACAAAAAACATACACACATAAATGCATATGCATGTGTGTTTATACATACTTATATACAATATACCACTATTATTAAATCTTATATTTTACATTATATGTTTTGTATTTTTTTCCAATTTACTGCTATAGAAAGCATATTCATGTATTTTATTGCACTTTATGATCAATAGATTTGTTGATGTATTGCATGCAGTCTGATGTGCTCCAAGCAATCTTGATGCACAATCATATATTTTTGATCGAAATGTATTATGGATGAGGAATAGAATACATTCCCACAAAGACTAATGTGTCTTAAAAGCTCTTCCTGCAGATCTGCACCTTGTTTAGGGAGCTATTGTGGTTGCTTCTGTATTTCATGTTCTCATAAGGAATGCTGAGTTCTTTACTAGTTAGATATGTGTTTTGAGCCCTACATGAGACCAGGCACCTGAATTGGTGTTGCTGCCATAGATGCACTTATGCTTATGTAGGGAACAACGGTGTGATTGGAATTCAGCTTTATGTTTAACAATTATGTTTTGATTTGCTGATGCAAAAAATGGAATATGTTCTTTCGAGCTTACATATGAGGCTTATAAAATTACAGTGGCATCTGTTTTTATACCTTATGACATGGATCATGTTGTGGTACTTTACAACTGAATGTTGTTAATCAGTGATGTGTAGCATTTCAACATGGCAGGTGCCATGTAAAGAAACAGATAGCCTTTGAGCAGTGTAGTTGTTTATTTTAATGGTGGTGGAATAGGGATTTGTTTCCCTTTAAATGCCATGCTCTGCACACTGGAACTCGATGACCCTATAGAAGACTATGGCCGAAACATTTTTATTCTTGTTTGTAATGCATTTGGCACTTCGGATTACAAATAGAGAAATTTGATTCTTGCGTTGAGAGTTGTGCCGCTAGTTTCTTTCCCACTATGATATGCAAGGACGGGGGAAGCCATTACAAAGTTGAGCAGAGTGCTAATGCAAGGCCACGGAGAGTGATTGCGAGGTTGAACAGAGTTATTGGAGGCAATGTATTTTTATACATAAATGTATAAAACATGTAACAAAATCAAATACAAAACATTAAGGGCCTCATTGCAAGACTGGCAGTCACAAGACCGCCAGCCTTGTGGTGGTGACCAGACCACCGTGGCTGTGGTGGTCTTATTGCCACATTACGAGTTTGGTGGGCAAATCCACCTTAAGACCATCGCCCCAGCCAGGATCAAAGATCCCGATGGGCTGACGGTGGTCCTGGTTGAAATCAGCCAGGGCGGCACTAAACTCAGCACCGCCCGGCTGATTCCAACCTTGTTGTCTGCCAGGCTTTTCATGGTGGGTTCCCCCTCTGTGCTATGAGATGGAACTCAGCTCCCTTAAGGGAGCCGAGTGCTATCTCGTAGCACTGTTCCCGCTGGTCTGACCACCAGGAATGCTCTATTTTAAAGTTTCCACCAGTCAAAAAGGTCAGGCTGGCGGAAACTTTGTAATAGGGCAGGGGGGATGCCCACGCCATAGCGGTGGTGTCCTTCAGGCAAGTTTGGCGGTCCTGCACTGGGACCCCCTAAACTCGTAATATGCCCCCAAATAATTTACCAAAATAATAAAAATAAAAACACACATGTAAAAATATATATATATATATATAAAAATACTTTTACTAATTGTGTTTCTAATATATATATATCTATGTATATCATCAAAGTTCTGTTCAGGAAGCCCTCAGCCCTGACAGGGTGGCCCAAGCACACCCATAGTCATCTTTGCAATCCTTGTTTTGAATAACTCAGTACTTTTTTTCTGCATACACACCTGCAGGCGGATCATGCTTTTGTAATTAATCCATCCCACCAAAGCTCCATTCAGAAAGACCCTGACTGTGCGGCCCCAGCGTGTGGGAAACGGACACCCGCTACGAATCCAAAGCACTTTCCTTCCCACAGGAAAATGCTGTACGCCTGATTTCAAAGGGTGTAAACACAGGGGCAGGACAAGTGCCTGTGTTTAAACACTTTCAAAACAGGCATACAGTATTTTCCTGTCGGAAGGAGTGTGATTTTTAATGAAATCATAATATTACCTAAATTTAAACAAGATTAATTAATGTAATAAGGTCTGGTTTTAATAACATTATACTTTGTAGGGGTGAAATTTAGTATTCCCACTCCAGTCTGTGGAACAGTAGGGAAAGTGGTGGACTCTGAAGGGTAAAATTTAGTATTCCCACTCCAGTCTGTGCAACAGTAGGGTAAAGCGTTGGACTCCAGAAGAGTAAGATTTACTAATCCATTCCAGTCCATGCAACAGTAGGGAAAGCGTTGGACTCCAGAGGGATCAAATTTACTACTCTTACTCTAGTCTGTGCATCGTAGGGAAAGCATTACATTCTGGAGGGGTAAAACTTACTATTTCCTATCCAGTCTGGGCAGCAGTAAAGAAAGTAGTTCACTTAAAACACATAACATAGGCCCTCATTACAACCCTGGCGGTCGGTGATAAAGCGTTGGTAACACCGCCAACAGGCCGGCGGTAAAAAAATTGGAATCATGACCACGGCGTAAACAGCCAACACAAACAGCCACTTTAACACACCAATCACCACAGCGGTAGCAACAATCACTGCGGCGGTAACCGCCAACAGCCAGGCAGAAGACAATATACCGCCCACTGCATTACAACACACCTATCCGCCAGCATTTCCGGGGCGGTACCAATGCCATCAAAAGCACAGAGGAAACAGAACACTGAAGGGAAACGACTCACCTCTCGACACTCAAGGACGAACCACGACACCATGGAGCCCGAGCTGCACTTTTTCCCATTGCTGGTGTACCTTCTCACACACCAGGAACACGAATGCCGGTGAAGACGACCACGGTGAGTACTGCACCTAGCACACAAGGGAGAAGGGGGAGGAAAAAGAGACTGACACACACACGCAACACACAACACCCCCACTCCCTCCCCCAACACCATACACACAAACAGATGCAACAACATTACATATACACCCCATAACCATCAGGAATAATGCAAGGACAAAAGGAATGGAGTAAAATAAGCGTAATAGTACAGTTTTAGATAAATACGTACTCAAATCAATAAACAGTATGTACAATACATACAATATACACAAAAGGAGGGACAATGCCCACTCCAAAATGTCCGTGGCCCACTGGGCCAAAACACATAGGCCAAGGCCACACTTGACTCCTGCCTCAATACGGAGAGAACACTGCAGGGGAATTAGGTCGAAAACACACAGGCACCTCAGGGGGACAGAGAATGGGGGGTCACCTCAGCGGGAAGATGGTACAACTCCACTGGCCTGGAGGGGGCTCCATGCCCACTGCTTGGTCCTGGGGAGTGCAAAGCCACAGTCTCTCAAGTGGGTGGTTTGCCCACTGCTTGGTCCTGGGGCGTGCAAGGCCACAGTCTCTCAAGTGTGTGGTTTGCCCACTGCTTGGTCCTGGGGAATGCAAAGCCATAGTCCGTCTAGAGGATGTTGTCTTCCATTGGTTCTGGAGGGGGCCTTGTGCCCAGTGTGCTTCATCCTGGCAAGGAGGGGCTGAGTGGATGGCTTCTTCCACTGGTTCTGAAGGGGGCCTTGTGCCCAGTGTGCTTCATCCTGGCAAGGAGGGGCTGAGTGGATGGCTTCTTCCACTGGTTCTGGAGGGGGCCTTGTGCCCAGTGTGCTTCATCCTGGCAAGGAGGGGCTGGGTGGATGTTTTCTTCCTGTGGTTCTGGAGGGGCATTGTGCCCAGTGTGCTTCATCCTGGCAAGGAGGGGCTGAGTGGATGCCTTCGTCCACTGGTTCTGGAGGGAGCCTTGTGCCCAGTGTGCTCCATCCTGGCAAGGAGGGGCTGAGCAGATGGCTTCTTCCATTGCTTCTGGAGGGGGCCTTGTGCCCAGTGTGCTTCATCCTGGCAAGGAGGGGCTGAGTGGATGTCTTCTTCCATTGGTTCTGGAGGGGGCCTTGTGCCCAGTGTGCTTCATCCTGGTTGGGGCAAGGTCACAGTCTCTCATCTGTGTGTCACACCGACAAGTGTTGCAGGGGCCAGGGTGCACTGCAGCCCATGTAGTCACCACTACACACTGCTCTCAGGCGGTGACGACTGCTCAGTGGATGCCAGTTGCGCTGCAGGTGGCGGTGCTGGCAGTGGTGGTGGTAGCCTCCAGGCTTTCACCTGCAGCCTTCGACGGCTGCCCACTGGGGCTGCAGCTGCTGGCAGTGGTGCTGCTGGCAGCGGTGCAGGTGGCGGTGCTAGCAGTGGTGGTGGTAGCCTCCAGGCCTTCATCTGCAGCTCCGGACGGCTGCCCACTGGGGCTGCTGCTGCTGGCAGTGGTGCTGTTGACGCGGTGCATATGCTGAAGCTGGCTGCGGGGCAGGTGGCGGCGCTGTCAGTGGTGGTGGTAGCCTCCAGGCCTTCACCTGCAGAAGCGGACGGCTGAAGTGCAATGGCTGGTGTTGTGTTCCCCTTCCTCCCCCTGGCAGATAGTGGTGCCTCTTTGCTTCTGCCAGCTGGTGTCTTTTTTTTGCCCTTGCTGGCTGGTGGTGCCTCCTTCCCCTTGCTGGCTGGTGTCCCCTTCTTGCCCTTGCTAAGAGGCGGACCCTTCTTGGCCTTGGAAGGTGGTGCTGGCACACTGGCTGGGCTGACAGGTGCCTTCTTGGAGCCTCTCAGACCTGCAGTAGCTGCAGAAACCACAGTGGCCATAGACTGGGTGGCTGAGGTGCTGGGCTGAGTTCTCGCCACCCTGGCCCGAAGTGAAGGATGGGGGAGGGGTGGGGAATAGGTCAAGGGTGGTGAGGAAAAGCTTCTTAGGGACACTGGGGTGGGAAGAGGGTGAAGGTTTCAGAGTGGAGGAAGAGGGAGTGGTTGTAGGAGATGTCAGTCTGCTGAGTTTGGGTGCAGGTGCATGGGCTGGATGCTGTTGTGAGGTGGATGGCTGTTGGGTATCTGTGTGCTTGCGTTTGTGTACTTTGGGAGGAGGGGTCACAGACACAGCGGGAGAGGACACAGGGGATGTGTGCATGGATGTGGGGGTGGTGACTGCCAGTGAGGGGCGTGTAGTGATAGGTGTGCTGGAGGTAGTGGATGAGGATGTAGTGCACGCAGGTGTGAGTGGAGATGCTACTGGGAGGGAGGTGGACGAAGAGGAGGAGGGGGACACAGTGGAGGCAGTGGATGTTGGTGTGTCTGCATCTGGATGGTGCTTGTGTGAGTGCCTGTGAGATGAAGTGTGGTGCTTGTGTTTGCCTGAGCCACTTTTGTGTGTTGATTTGGGTGATTGCTGGTCTGAAGGTGTGTTTGGGATAGGCTGGGGTTGAGAGGATTGGGACTGGGTAGAGGAAGTTGGAGGGGGGAGGCTGGAGACAGCGACAATGGCTGCCATCAGTGCGTTGGCCAGAGCCTGTAATGCTCTCCGTAGGGCTGCCACACCAGAGTGAATGCCCTCCAGGTATGCATTTGTTTGTTACAAATGCCCTGCTACACCCTGGAAGGCATTCAGTATGGTTGACTGCCCAACAGTGAGGGATCTCAGAAGATCAATAGCATCCTCACTGAGGGCAGCAAGGCTGACTGGAGCAGGGCTTGAGGTGCCTGGGGCGAAGGAGGTGCCTACCCTCCTGGGTGAGCGGGCATGGGAAACATGCTGAGGGGCTGCTCGGAGGGCGGTGCTGGTACGGGGTGGCGGTTATACCTGTAGTTGGGGTAGCCACAGAGGTGTCCGCCAATGCCAGGTAGCTGCCATCGGAGGAGGTGTCGCTGTCGGTACTGTCCCCTCCTGTCTCCGTCGTGGTGCTTCCCTCGCCCTCCGTCCCACTGGTGCCCTCACCATCAGTGGATTCGGCCTCCAGGCCCATGTGGGATGCAGCTCCCTCTGTCGCTGTTGCCTCTGCTCCTCCGCCAGATGATGCTAATGCACACAAGGACAGGGTGACAAAACAAAAAGGGGGAGGAGAGACAGAGGATACACTTGGTCAATGCCAGCAAAAAACACTACCGCTGGCGTACACAACTCATAGGGAACAGCCCTATCCACTAGGCCATGCACTACCAGTTGCAATGCTAGTCACCAGCCCTGGGGACACAATGCCTAACTCCATTAGCGGCACACCTGAAACGCACAGGACCCTGCCCAGTAGTAGATGCCCCTAACATTATTGGGGTTGGAGTGCATCTGAACTTGCCCATCATTGAACATACCCTGCCATGTTCGCCCTGGCCTAGGGGCATCCACAGCCCACATCCTCCACCGCGGTAATACCTTAACGCGCGCAAAGGCATGATTCAGAATCTGTACTCACCCCCTTGTGGCTGCTGTGATGCCTTCAAGCGCCCATCCAACTCCAGATAGGCCACCGCCAGGATGCAGAACATCAGGAGGGTCAGGGTATGACAGGCACCCCTTCCTCGTTGGGAGGCCAGCCCCATCTGCGCCTCCGCCGTCTTCCTTGCCCAGCGACGCAGGTACTCCCACCTTTTGCAGCAGTTGGTGCTCCATCTGTCAAAGACCCCCAGGGTCCACACCTACTTGGCGTTGGCACACCAAATACCCTTTTTCTGATGGGCGCTGACCTGCTGGAAAAAAACTGCAGAAAAGGAATTAGTCATACCGTCTGGACTGTTATACTCATGGCCCAACATATCCCCCCCATCCCCTTACGCACATACATTGCCCATTATTCATGCAGCCCTCTGCCCAGGATCCCTCAGACCTCCCCTACACAAGGCTTACATACACAGCAATCCATACATTCATGGCCATGCATCATGCTCACAGTGTAGTCACCTGTTTGTCTGGAGGACCATAGAGTAAAGTGTACTGGGGTAGGATCCCATCCACTAGTCTCTCCAACTCCTCCGAAGTGAAGGCAGGGGCCCTTTCCCCAGACACCCGAGCCATTGTCGCTTCTAGACACAGGTCACAGCAGCACTTGCAGTGTAGGTCCTCTCCTGTTGAAGGTCAGGTAGCAAGTGAGTGCACAGATAGAAAATGGGGGTCACGTCCACGGCGGTGCGTACCGTCACCGCCGGCGTACATCGCTATTGGCTCCTGGAGCCCATGGGGCCCATTGATAACCAATGCACAACGGCAGAGGAATTACCTCATTTCCACTTGTCCCTCCTCACAGGTCAGGCAGCCGCCATTTCAGGGGGAACCAGGCCATGGAACCTAACTGCGTCACAGCAAACATTGGCACATCAACTGACTTACGAGTTCACATACTGTTTCTATAAAGCAAAAATTGCATATTAATGTTGAAATATGTGTGAATATGACCTTATGCTCACCGTTTTTCACCCTAGAGTTCAACCGCTGAGGATGAATAGGAGATGGACACATCCCCCGTGTACAGACCCCTGGTGGACCTGGCGACAATGGAGGACAGGCATATTAACCTGACCTACAGACTTGATAGGGCGACAATCCAAGAACTGTGTGCCCAATTGGAGCCAGACCTGATCTCAGCTATCCGCCACCCCACAGGTATCCCCTCTCTAGTGCAGGTCCTGTCAGTGCTCCATTTCCTGCAAGTGGTTCCTTCCAAGCGACAGTGGCCATGGCATCGGGGATGTCACAGCCTATGTTCTCAAACGTGCTGACCAGAGTGTTGTATGCCCTGCTGAAACACATGCCCAGATACATCGTATTCTCCCAGGTGGAGGATTTGGCCACAGTGAATGCTGACTTCTATGCACTGGGACATATCCCCAACATCATTGGGGCCATTGATGGTACACATATTGCATTTGTCCCCCCACCCCGGAGAAATAAGTTTTCAGAAATAGAAAAAGCTTTCACTCTCTGAATGTGCAGATGGTGTGGTTGGCGGACCAGTACATCTCCCATGTCAATGCCAAGTATCCTGGCTCTGTGCATGATGCCTTTATCTTGAGGAATAGCAGCATCCCATATGTGATGTCTCAGCTCCAGAGGCACCAGGTGTGGCTAATAGGTGAGCCCATGGTCCCCACCCAGTTGATGTAGGTATATGGGTGTAGGTTTGGCCCTAAGGGTGAGTGTGTGGCTAACAGGTATCCCTCGATATTTGCAGGTGACTCTGGTTCCCCCAACCTCTCATGGCTACTGTCCCCAGTGAGGAATGACAAGACAAGGGCAGAGGAACGTTACAATGAGGTACATGGGCGAACAAGGAGGATAATTGAGAGAACCTTTGGGCTCAAGAAGGCCAGATTCCGGTGCCTCCGTCTGACAGTTGGATCACTGTACTACTCACCCAAGAAGGTGTGCCATATCATCGTTGCATGTTGCACAACTTGGCCTCGAGATACCAGGTGCCTTTTCTGCTGGAGGATGATCCTGGAGATGGTCGTGTGGCAATGGTGGAGCCTGTGGACAGTGCTGAAGAGGCGGCAGAGAAAGAAGATGTGGACAACAGAACTACACTAATTCAGCAGTACTTCCAGTGACACACAGGTAAGATACTGTAACTTCACCTTCCATTGCAGTTTTGTGTTGGACATTGAACATGGAAGCCTGAATTCCCTATTTCTATGGACACTTACTGTACCCTTTGGCATCTCTATTTTCAGATCTCTGTGCCCTTCTCTGGCTCCTGGTGTGTTTACTGCTGCCCACTACAGGTCATACCTATGTAAATATTACAGTACATTTGAATTGCAATGCTTACAGTTTGTGAAACTAATACATTTGTCAAACAATTGAAAGACTCCACATTTGATTTTGTGCCAAGGGTGTTTTCTTAGGTGCTAATAAGTGGGGGGGGGGGGGTATTGAAATGAGCTGGGTTGCTGATGAGAAAAGTCCAGGGTAGAGTCCAATCGGTTTGTATCACAGGTGCATTGTCCAAGGGGGCATAGGAAGGGAAGCAATGGCAGTTCAAGGTGGACAGGGTGACAGAGTGGGATACAAGGGTGACAATCAGGAGAGTCTTATTTCCTGGCGGGGGTCTTGGCAATGTTCTCTGGCTTCTGCCTGGATCGCAGGGACCATTTGCAGGGTGGTTCTCCTTCTGCAGGGGGTGGGGTGCTGGTGGCCTTTTGTTCCTGTGGCGAAGCCTTCTGTCCACTAGCGTCGGCGGAGGTGGAGTGCTGTTCTTTAGTTTGGCTAGTGTCAGGGGCCTGTTGGTGTGCCACTGCCTCCATCATGGTGTTGGCCATGTCTGCCAGCACCCTTGCAATGGTGACCAGGGTGGTGTGGATATCCCTCAGGTCCTTCCTGATCCCCAGGTACTGTCTCTCCTGCAGCCGCTGGGTCTCCTGCAACTTGGCCAGTATCTGGCCCATGGTCTCCTGGGAATGGTGGTATGATCCCAGGATGGTGGCGAGTGCCTCGTGGAGAGTAGGTTCCCTGGGCCTGTCCTCCCCCATCACACAGCAGTCCTCCCAGCTTCTCTGTTGTTCTGTGCCTCTGTCCCCTGAACCGTGTGCCCACTGCCACTGACCACAGGTCCCTGATCATCCTGTGTTTGTGGAGTTGGCTGGGGTCCTTGTTGTGGTGGACACACTGCTGATTGACGTGTCTTCGGGACAGAAGGATGGGCCCACTGGGTGGGTGCTTTGGTGGTGTTTCATGAGTGGGGAGGCGCTGTGGTGGGTTAGGACTGTGCCTGGGTCACCGACTGTCCAGAGGTCCCTGATGGTCCAGGTTGGTCACCGTGATCCAGGCGTGCAGAGCTGCAGTCATCACTGTGGACCTCTTCTGGGGGGGGGGACTGGATGTGGCTGGCACCTCCTCTCCGGTGACGTTGAGTGGGGGTCCTGTGGGGATGTAAATGCAGTGTTATTGTTTCTGCGTGTGCCATCTTGTGCATGGATATGTTTTCCTCTATGGCTGTTATTAGCAAGGCAGCTTTGGCTTTTGTGAGTTGTGATTTGTTTGTCACTAGTGTACATACTGTGGTGATGGGTGTCCATGCAGGTCTGTGAGTGGTGTCCATGCATTGTTGTTACATGCAGGGCTTGGTATTGGGATGGGTGGGTTGTGATGGTGGGGTATGTGTGAGGTGGTGGGGTGATGGGGGTGTGAGTAGGGGTTGTTGTTTGTGATGGCATGCAGGTAGAGTAGGGGATAAAGTAGTGAAGATTTGACTTACCAGAGTCCAGTCCTCCTGCTACTCCTACCAGGCCCTCAGTATGCATGATTGCCAAAACTTGCTCCTCCCATGTTGTTAGTTGTATGCAAATTCGACTTTAGAATTATTGGAAATTATTTTTACATATGTCACCCCTATGGTGAGCCCTATGTGCCCCTAGGGTTGGGTGCCATGTAACTATAATCAGGGACCTTATAAAATAGTTGTATAATCCCTGGTGAGGTAAAATAGACACATTTGTTTTCCCCTCACTGTAGTAAATGGCCTCCATAGGCTAAAATGGGGAGGCTTTATTTTAATTAATAAAGTCCCCTTAAGTGTCAGATACCTTGAGTTTGGTATCAAATTAATTGTTATAATAAATCCCACAACTTTCAATTGGTGGATTTAATATATCTAGCTCAGGTAAAGCGTTTTAAAACTCTACCTCAAAGTTGCTAACTTCAGCTCTGTAGTGCCCTTCACTGATTGGCCAGCCTCTAGCAGCCTGGCCATGTTGCCTTGGAGAGATATGAAGTGTCCTGGGCTGAACACACAGGATGTGCCTGGGGGAGGAGATCTGCCTCAGCAGATGGGGAAGCAGGAAAAGGGATGGTGGCCAAACTGGTCTTCAAAGGCATGGAAGGGCATTTGGAGCAGCCCAGCACCTCCCTCATATCCTGCAACCCCTGACAATTAGGTGCCCTCTTGATTATATTAGGAGAGGGCATGAGAGGGGTGTGTTTAGGATTTTTAGCCACACCAGTGGGTGGGCTCAGCCAGTTCTTACCTCCAAAAATCACTTTCAGCCATGTTGGACTTTTGAGGAATATTGCTCCCTGGGATTGATTCTTGCCACACTTCCCAGGAAGTGGTCAGCAAAGGGGGAAGGAGCCTGCCTCTGATTGGATACCCAGGACCCACTGTTTTTCAACGAGGAGCAAGGATAAATTTGGCAGAGCTGCACCCACACCTCAGATCCCTACAAGGAACAAGACAAAGAAGAAGAAGGACAGGCCTGCTGAACCCCTGACCTGCACGTGGACACTGCACTCTGAAGAACTGCACCAGCTGCAAGCTCGGGCTTCACCACTAAAAGGACTTTGCCTGTCTTCTACTGCTTCAAGACGGGACTCCCTGTTTGCACCAGGTACAAAGGAGCTGCCCAGAGTCCCCTGCATCAAGTCTGGCAAACAGAGCCCAGCTGACCAGCGTCCAGTGGCTATTTGAGGATTCTGACCAAGTGCATTCAGGGTATTGTAGTCACAACTCCCAAGAAGCAACTCCGAGCTTCAGGCACCTTGGATCAAGTTGTTGACACTTCAAGGACCCAAAAGGGACCTCTGGAAGAAGATCCAGAAGTTTGAAGATGTTCGAAGCAACTCCAAAAGTTGAAGAGGTGTGTTGTGGGAGTTGTAGTCCCAGACCTCAAGAAGCAAACCAGAGCCTCTGAACCCTTGGCTGGTGCTGTGGAGCACTTTCCTGATTCAAAGAAACACTTCTGAAAGTAAGTGTGACAGTGTTACCTTGTAGATGGCCTGAACTCTGGACTTTGTCCCTTTCCAGTGTGACCTTTTTTAACCCTTTGAGCGCAAGTTGCTTCTATGCGCTTGAAAACTTTAATTCTTTAAAAAATCATATCTCCAGTTCTCCTTATCTCATTTTAATTATTTTGGTGTCATTGTAAAGATAAAACTATAATTTATTTTGATAAATTGGTGTTGGACATTTATTGTGTTGTGTGTTTTAAATGCTTTACACACTTGTCTCCTAAATTAAGCCTTGTCGCTCATTGCCAAGCTACCAAGGGTTGAGCTGGGTTTCATTTACTGAGACCTAACTAGACCTAAGTGGAGGTTAGTGGCATGTTGCTAACTGTAGGTACTTACCTGCCCTTTCCAACAATTATTAATTAATAATCAGGTATTACTTAATTAACTACCCATCCTTTACCCCTATAAACCAAACAACCCCTTACTTCTATATAAAATAAAAAAATGATTATTAAACAATTTACATCATTTTAATTCAATTCAATATTTTACAAAAAATGAATAATTGGTAAGTAATTATTACTTAACGTCCCACCCTAAACCCCTTCAAACTTAACAGGCCACAGCTAAAATATGACTTAAAAAATATATCTGATAGAGATTTCTAGCTGCAGATTCCTCACCTTTCAATTTCCCAGGTATCACACTGGATCTGAAAGATTTTTGCCTGATCAGTACCGTTCCATGCCGATGGGTGGCTTTGTTTGGTTCAGTTTGGTGTCGTCACCGTCGTTAGCGCTGGAAGTGACATCGTGGTCACCCAGGTGCGCGGACGTCAGTTATTTTCTTTCTGCACCAATTAGCACAGATCTCAGAAAGAGCTACCCCTCTGTCTCTTTCTGACAGTTTTTTTTTTTTTTACTTTTTGTCGATTGTTTTTCAAAGTGTGTCAAGGATGTCTTTTAGGAAGGCTGATTTTAAGCTGTGTGGCGCCTGTCATTGTGCCATTGTAGTAACAGACCTCCATTTGTACTGTTTGTGGTGCCCTGAGCGTGACCACAACTCCAAGTGGTTCATTGGACACCACGAAGGACACAATCCAGATCGAGTATGAGGCTGCTGGACCACTCCATGAGACCCAAGTCCTCTTCGTACCACTGCTGGTCATCAGCCCACTCAGGGAAGAGGGTCAAAAAGCACAAGAAGTTGAAGCATGCTTCGACTTCTCCTCATCCCTCGGCTGATGTGATGCCTATGGAACATCGGCGTTCTAGGCAAGTTCTGCGGAGACGTTTCCAGGTCTGACTTTGAGCCGCCTACCATTTCCAGGAGCCAAAGAGACCCCCATCTCAGGTAAGGGAGTTTGTTGATGCCAGGCACCTCTTCTTTGAGTGGGCCATCCCCACCGGCACCCCTTTGGGTCCTGTGGGGTCAGAGGGCCCCATCAGGTTCCGGGCTGTCAGCTTCAGCCTTGGCTCTGGTGGACCCTCTTGGATCTGATCACAGATCCAGACTTGCACTGGTCATGCCCACACAACCTTCTCCACTGGTACCAATGCCCACCAGAGGCACTAGCCCCATTCTCATCCCTGACGACTTGGAATCAGAGCGTTGTCGCTCCATGCCAGCAGGGCCCATTGGTCCTAGGTCATTCCATGATCATTTTTCAGAGCAACCAGGCGTAGGGGAAGATTGAGAGGGGTCCCTATATCCTTTAGAATACCAGTTAGGCACATCTTTGGACTGGCATGAGGAACTTGGAAATGGCAGTTGTATGGACACATTTTCAGATACTGGTTTGCTTTCTCCCCCTATTGTGGCTACGGATTAGGGAGCATGATATGCGATGGTGGTGAAGAGGGAAGCAGAGGGCCTCGACCCTGAACTTCCCTCAGTGGCGGTCAAGACTAACCTATTGACAGAAGTGCTTCACCTGGAGCTTCTTCTTCAGAACCACTCCTCTTCTTTAATGAAGCACTGACTGATGTCCTGCTGAGAACCTGGTCCAAGCCCAGCACAGGGGCTCCTGGGATCCGGCCAGTTGCTCGCCGCCATTGCCCCACCCCAGGTGACCCAAATTTCCTCAGCCAACACCCCACCCATGAGAGATTGGTGGTCCAGGCCTCAACTTCTGCTGATGCGTTCCCTCTTGCCCCCCAGACATGGAATCCAAAAGGCAGGATACCTTGGGAAAGAAGATGTTTTCTTCGCCAGCCTAGCACTGCTTTCGGGAAAACTACATGCCTTTTGGGCCATTAATCCCACACGTTTAGGATACAGATAAGCAAGTGCTGCCATAGGTTCCGAAGGAGGCACGAGTTATCCTCTCCCAAGAAGTGGAATACAGGAGTGATGCAGCAAAGTTCACCATCAGATTAGACATGACTGGCTCAGTAGGCTGTGCGGTTTCAACAGTGGCTCTAACACACCAAGCCTAGTTGAGAACATCTGGCTTTTCAGGGATATCCAGGCCAACCTCACGGACACGCCCTTCAACAGGACTCGTCTATTTAGAGAAAAGGCAAACTCGGTACTTGAGCGCTTCAAAAACTCACAGGCTATGGCCAAGTCCTCGGGCCTCTCAGTGACTTCTCGTCCCTAGTCTGCTTCCCCCCCATTTCATGGCTACAGAAGGGGCATGCCACCACACCAGCCCTATGCCAGCTACCGTCCTGTGCAAGCTCCTCAAGCTCTGCGAGGACCTGGGTGTGGTGCATTCCGACTTCATGGGTTAGGTAGCTAGAAGCTGTCTGCCACAAACCCTTGGCAGCTGCAGCTTCCAAGCTCACCAGTTTGGTTTTGCAAGACCATTTAGAAGGAGAATCCAGCATCATCTCCTCCACTGGTAGTCCATTACATCTGACAAATGGGTCATGCAGATCATTCAAAGGGGCTACTCCCTCCCCTTCGAGTCTCCCCCTCGCTCTCCCCTATACTGCCATCTCATGAGAAGCTGATGGAGGATCATCTATGTTTGCTATGAGAGGAAGTTATAGTTCTCTTGGTCGAGGGAGCGATAGAGAGGGTTCCGATATCAGAAGTAGGCAGTGGTTGTTATACTTTTTGATTCCCCCCCCCCAAAAAAGGATACATATTTCCACATCCCCATCTTGCCTGCCCACAGGTGTTACCTGTGGCAAAAGGTAGGCTATGAGCACTTTCAGTTCATGGAGCTCCCCTATGGCCTTAACAGACCTCTCGGGTGTTCACCAAGGTAATGGCATCAGTCGTTGCTCATCTGCGGAGATTAGGGTTATCAGCCTATCCTTATCTGGCTGTTGAAAGCGGGCTTCACCCTGGCTGTTATCTCCCACCTTCAGACTATGATGGACCTACTGCATTTGCTGGAATTCACTGTAAATGTGGTTAAGTCACACCTGAATCCTTCTCAAATGGGCCAAATCCACTGTTTGTATCAGACTCTGGGTCTGATACAGACGATTTTGCCTGAATAACGATTGCCTGAACAAGATATATATATCTCAATTCTAGACAACTAATAAACTTTTAAAATATATATATATATATATGTTCATATATATATATATATATATATATATATATATATATATATATATATATTTATGTAAATTCTAAACAACTAATAAAGCATAAAAAAAAGAAAAACTTACCTTAAAATTCGTTGTTCAGGCAAGTGTTATTCAGGCAAAATAGTTGTTTAGACAGTAGTTGTTCAGTACTTTGTTGTAGAGACTTTTTAGTTGTTTAGCAGTAGTGGTTTAGGCAAGTAGTTGTTTAAGAACTAGTTGTTCCATCACATATTACTAAGTTAAACTTGACAGCTTTGTGCCAAGCTGCCAGAGGGTTAAGCACAATTTAATTTAGTGAGTTTGGTGAGTTACCCTGAAAGCGATTATGGCTGTTGCTTGAGCAAGGTTAACATCCCACTCAACCAACAACCCAATTTCTCTGCAAGTCCAAACAGTAGGGGCAACAAAGAAAACCCCTGTCTTGTACCCTCTCTAAATCCCATCCTGCAGATACCATGGCGTTGGTGTGTGCTGCAGCGAGTGGTTTAGAATGTATTAGGTATGATATTTTATTGTAGAATAGCCCATTGTTCATCTGTTTGTTAGTTGTGAATAGATACTGCCATGCACCAGTATCAAACGCTTCCTCTGTGTCCAACAACACTATTGCTATTTTTTACTCACTGCTTTCTGTCTCTCCCATAATACTAGCCAAGCGTCTGATGTTCAGTGCTGTTCTCCTGCCTGGTATTAAGACAGTCTAGTCCATGTGGACAGGGCTCTGGATCACTCTATTTAACCACAATGCTCAGACTTTACCCTGTGTCTTTGGCCTTTAAGACAAACAGTCGTATGAATCCTTGCCAAGTTTCAAAGATACTTACAAATATGGCCTCCCCCATTTATTTAGGCAGCTCTCAGTTTTCTAGATTTGGATATGAATATTTGCTTCTACATATTATACAAACCAAACAACATAAACTTTTTTTTAAATGTACTTTTGTTGGTCATCTAGTTACTTACTTTTAAAGTATTGCTCAACCACCTGTGTCTGTAAAATGGATTATTTGTCCTAAACTTTCAACCTTTGCCAATAAGCCACTTCTAAGAATATGCCTCAAAGACATGGGGTCATCCTAACGAAAAACATACATAGGAGAAACAGAAAAGGCTTGCAAGCAGAACACTGGGCAATTACACAGTAGCTAATTGGAAGCTACATGGTGTTTGGCCAATGTGTTTGCAAGCCCATATCCTGAGTAGATTGCTGTGCGAGGGCATGAGGCTTGTGTGGACAGCATGCATGTATATGTACATGTGCTGAGACCGAATGGTATCAGTGCAAATACAAATATGTACATGAAAGAACAGAGCTCTTTAAAGCTCTGTTCTTTCATAGAGAAGGCAGTGAGGCCCGCCTTCAGCTGATCAAGACTCCTCCCTAGGAGCCCACTGAGCAAAAAAAACTTCCAGCATCCATTGCACAAACTAACCACTCGTACTTTGGAGCTGTGTCTAAAGTAGAGGCTTCAGAACACAATTTTAGATTCCTGCTTTTCTTGATGAAGGCATTGAGGACTTTAGATATGGTCGGGTGGCTTTCCTTTTCCACTGACGACCTGTACACAAACATTGTTCCTAGACTATTCCTGTAGTTTAATCCTATGTATAGCTTTAAAACATTGTGGGGCATATTTACTAACATTTTGAGTTGTGGGTGTGCTTTAGTGGAAGATCTGCAACACAAAAAATGTATTTGTGATTTACAGGTATTTGCTTCGAGTTTTTACCAGAAGTAACGCAAGGCAGCACTGCCTCCCATTATGCAGTACTCATAGAAAGAGGAAAATGCCTTTAAGGATTGTTTTTGTGAAGGAGGGTATTGCTAATTAAACGGAAAATATATAAACACTGACAAATTCTTGGAAGGATCTGGCTTTCCCTTTTACATTTATATTGCCAAGTTACCATGTCTTAAATATCTTGCTCTCTCTCACTCAGACTTTCTTTCTCTTTCTGTGTCTCTGATGTCTCACTTACCATAGCACGTTTGTGATTTTTAAATGCCCCCCTCCCTGTTCATTCTCGGTTAGTAAAGTTCCCACATGGTTACAGAGAGCAGTCATATTTCACTTTACTCACTTCTGATTTTCAAATGCATTTTGTGATAAGATCGGCAGGTTTATCCTATAGATTTTTTACCCACAATACAGGATTTGTGTATAGCTCCTATCCCCTCTCACCAAATAATAATACCTCAGTAAAATGTTCAGGCTTTGGAGCCAATCAGATCTCCAGAATGTGTAAATCCCTCAATGAATCCTCTCTGGATCTGCACATTTTGAAGTAGCCAACAAGAAAGGTTTTAGATCCAATCACATTTGTTCAGTTTTCTACCCACTATTACTCCTTGAATATGATCTGTGCATAAATTGCAGATTGATAGTCAAGATATATGTAACATTAACAATTGAATGCCCACAGGCACCTTCTAGTAACACAAACATTTGAAGAACTACTAAACGGTGTTACACCATACTACAAAAATATTCTGTCAAGTTTTGTGTAATTCAGTGAAGTAGAGCAAACAATCCTAAATGATTTATAATGGAAAAATCTATTTTTACTTCACCCCATTTAACCAATTGGCACAAAATAAGTGATCAGAAACTGATCTAGTCATACCAAGAAGTTCAAAATTTTGTGTAAATCTGCCAATCTGTGCCAAAGTTGTTACCAAACCAACAAAACATTATTTATTTATTTTTAAAACACCTTAACAATACCTACATAGCCACTATTGCTTACTCTGTAAATAGTTATAGATTACAGATTTATTTTGTGTATTTTGAACATAGCTTTTTTGTTTTTTAACTGGGTGTACCTGCAGAAAAGGGTAAGAAGGCTTCATTGGTCACAAAGTGTCCCTCCTTATCCAGGAAATTGGCTGGATTGAACTGATGGGGTGTCTTCCAGCATTCAGGATCAAACATGGCAGAAGGTAGATTAGGTATAACAATGGTACCCTGCAAGAAACATCACACCAGGTATCATAATCCTGATCATTCATATATTTTCCACTGTTATTTCCATGCAAGATGGTTAGCAGATAGATTTGTTTTTCATGTACCCACTTGAAACTACTGTGATCTATTTTTTTCTCATGACCATCATAGTCACATCCTGACTGGTCACAACTGGATTCTCAATCTATCAATCAGGTTCCCAATAATTTGGTCCACCTACCTGACCGAAGATGGTTGCAGGGTAGTAGTCCACTGCCTTCTACAGAAGGATTTGGTAATAATGAGTAACACTGTCAAGCAATAACTTCCTTTACTAAAACATTATAGCCTTAGAACCCGCCGTAGCGGGCTCTACAGGCTATTAAAGGCCCGCTCCCCGCGTTAAATGCCCGAGCCGAAGGCGAGGGCATTTAACAAGGGAGAGGGACTTTAATAGCCGGTAGAGCCCGCTACGGCGGGTTCTAAGGCTATTAGAACATTATGCCACTCAGGGCAGAATGTTCTATTAAAAAAAAAAAATTCACGGAGCCCGAGGGGATTAAAATCCCCTCGGGCTCTGTGAGGCTTTGTTCACAGCTGCTGCTGTGAACAAAGCGAACACTGGAATGTTGGCGCTGCGGGCTTTTACCGGCCAGTAAAAGCCCGCAGCACTCCATTGTCTTCAATGGAGCTGCCAACATTCCAATGTTCTAATTGTTATTAGTGTACATCTGAGAAATCCTCCATTACAGAGTAAAAGTCAGTGCATTAAAGGTGCCCCTCTAGGCACTCAAACAATTTGATGTACATATAACTACATCTGTAAGTGATATGGTGACGCTTTGGTCATAATGAAACTCTGAGAATACTAAGATTTAACCAAACTGGTTATACACAGGGCAGCTCAAGTTATGGGGAAATGGAAGAGTATAATATGCAGTAAGGTCGAGCATCAAATTCCTAATTATACATTATAATGTGCACATTCTGGGCAGAATTATTTTGCAATTTTTAATTTTGACATACACTCACTCTGTGGGAATGTTACAACTCATTAGTACCAATTGTATACCCCAATAGAAGCAACCACCTGAAAGGGGAACAGTTGACCTTTGAAAATAGTCTGCCGCTACTGGGCACCATGCATTGCAATCTTTGTCATATGTTTTCATGGGTTTAGGCTAGAAAGACGTTTAAAAGCTGCAAATAATGCAGTAGATGGTGGACAAGGTGGAAAGTGCAGTAAATCCAATTTTTTGCGGAAAAGGGTCTGTCACTACTAGACACCATGCATGACATTCTTTTTTGTATCCTTTGAACATTTGAGCTAAAAATATTTTTTGTTAAAAGCTGCAAATTATGCAGCAAATGGTGGATTATGTGGCAAGTGTGGTAAATACAAAATTAGGCAGAAAATACCAAAGCTGCAGAATCGTGGCTCTAGACATTTTTCTAGTATGGAAGCATCTCTTCTCACCTGTGCTATGGACTCTGCTTCTTTTCCTGTAACACAGATAAACCATATATTGTTGGTTTCACTCCCAGTCCCTCAATGCTGGTGTGCACAACCATGAGACCGTAATCTCTAGTGTAATGGGCTATGTCATGGCAGATTTCCTTAGAGTCTCTTCAAGAGTAGAATGTTTTACATGCATCTCTTCGTGAGTGTTCCCAGCTCAATTTCAGTTGATTGGTGGAGCTTGGAGCAGTCGCCAAAGGGACTTTGTGTGCTGTTCTTTTTATTTATCAATAGCCCAATACCTTCTTCTGCCTGACTGCATTCATTTTATCTCAACCTAACCAAATTTTGGCTACAAGAATGGAATGAACCTGAAGTGGGAACCCGAAGAGCAGCTCCTACGTGGCACTATATGCAGTATTGAAAATCATTGAACCTTACTTCATTGCTGGTTAAGTGTGAGCCACCCCTTTTTTGTAGCAGCCTTCCCCTACTGTGATTGTTCTGAGGTGTCACACTGCACCAAATCAATGTATATGTAGTGGCTGTTGGATTACCTGGGCCTTCAAACATTGTGTGCGCGCTCCCTTCACATGCTTTTGACAGTGAGAGCCAGATTCTTTTCACATTCCGCAATGAGAGTGCTGAGTTCTGTTGGGGTGTTACAGTGCCTTTTCCTGTGCTGCTGGTTTTAATATTATTTACACTCCCCATTAAGCATTCAGCATGTATGGAAGCATGATGGCATATTTTCCTGCTTTGGCTTCTGTGTCCAGCCCTGACAGACCCATGGAGAGTGACTGTGTTAGCTCACACTATGCCCGCTCTGCTACTTGCTGTGACTAAAGTAAGTGAAAATAACGAAGCAGGCACATCACCGGCTGATTTGGTTGAATTCTTCTTTGGGACTGGCTTAATCTCCTGAGTCTGTTCAAAGCAAAAAAGTAAGCATCCCCCCTAGAGCAACTTTGTTGTAGACAAAGCTAGTGGGTGTTTGATCATGAATATTTCCTTAATTTTTTTTAAACAAAATTCCTTTAGTAACCAAATCCTACACATGGTCTTGATGTTTACCAAGGTAGTATAAAGCATTGTTATGTGATTACCATCAATCTGAACTTGTTTAGAGTATTGTACAGAGTATTGTACAGAGTCAACACTATTAAATAAACCATATCTTATATTAAGGAATCCATAAAGTGAAATTAAAATCTTCCAATCACTTTCTTAGGTGAACCAGACATGCAGAGATTAAAGTGGAAATAAAGGGTAGGACTTTGGACAGGTATTTGATGGTACTAAATTTGATGCTTTAAGGAAAACGGCATGCTAAATAATTGCTTTAGAATAGAGGGTCAAATAATATTTGATAAGTTACCTGTGCTAATTACCCCAGCCCAACTTTTCTGGGATGAGCTTGAGGTAACAGTAAAAAGTTTGTAAATACACTTCAAGAATGATACTAATATGATAGTGAAGAAACGCACATTTTAAACAAACCAGTAAGTTCAAAATAGGTCCATTGATGGATTCTTAGCAGAGCATCCTTGTTTCCACTTTTTCATTCAACAGAACACTGGATAGTTACTTAATGGATTAGATTGTAGTTAACTGTTTTAATAGAAGAACACACAAAAGACCTCTGTGAAGCAGTAATCCCAGTTTGGAAGAGTTATTGGAAATTGCAAGAGGATCTGAAAAATCCATAAGGGCATCCAAAGAACTAAGGATGAGCAAAAAGTAAAAAATGGGAAAGCTGATTTGTCCAAAACTAAGTATCTGGCAAGTTCAAATAATGAAAACTAGAAATTCGAAATCACTGGTGCTAGTGGGGAGGAAACTTGCTCCACATGTGGGTCAAAAATCATTGTCCCGCAGTAGGGAAGACTTGCATAAAGTGCAAAAAGATATATATTTTTTCGTGCATGTTAAAACATGCAGACAATTGTATTTGTTAATGAACAATGTAACACCACAGAAAGGTCAAATGAATTATGTACAGAATGCAGCAAAGTAGTCTTGTGTGTCAGGATGGCCAAGTCCATAGGACAGTTGGACAAGCAAGGAGATCAAGTTTGCAATATAACAATTGGTCATGTGGAAACTGATGTCACTCTAGACTCAGGATATCCTGTCGCTATAGTGACTGACACGTTGTATGAGAAGGAATGGAAACACATAAGAAAGCATTTGGAAGGTTTGAAATTGATTGGGTGGGTTATTTTAAAGAATATGTTAGACATAAGGAAAGAACTATGCACGGCATAGTCTATGTAGCAAGGAGAAGTACATATCACACTAGAGAGACCAAGGTGCAGTTGGTATGGTTTCAAGACATTTGAAAGCTAGCTCAATCTCACTTGTTCACACAATAGTCACACAAACTTTACCTTTGAAGCAACTTTTTGACATCTATACATCATTATTTTGAGACATTCCTGTGATTCATAGGGTGTGGAATGTTCTTTTGAGTTTTAGGAGTCAACTAAAAAGAACATCTGCATAAATTGTGTAGTGTATGGGTGATAGAGCCAGTTGACACCTCCCAATGGATCTCTCCTATTGTTTTGGCAAAGAAGAAAACAGTGATGTGAGGTTTTGTGTGTGGATCTGAGGTCCCTAAATAGGAACATCCCTAAATAAGTACATCCTGGTAGACTGTTTCCCCTTAGCGAATATCCAAGTAATCTTAGCTCAGTTGGGTGAACCAGTGAAGTGTTTGCAACCTTAGATCTGAGAGCTGCCTACTACCAGGCTCAGCTCAATGAGGGTTTTTTTCTAACAGTATTCAATACCTCATTTGGATCATATATTCCTTTGCATGTCCCTTGGCCTGGCTTCAGCAGCCTCAGTTTTACAAAAAAATATGGTTTATATCTTATGGGGAATCATTGTGTTGGCCTACCAGGATGACATCCTCATATCTCCTGATAGTCAAAGGAATCCTTTGCAAGTGCTGCACAGTGTTAGATGCTTTACGAGATCATGATATTACACTTTACAAATAAAAGGGATGTATATTTTTGTTAAACAATAAGGAATATTTAGGGTATCGCATTTCAGCTGAAGGAATGAGACCAAAAATATATTTGGAAGAAAACATAATTGATAGCCCAACCTTTAAAAGCAAAGATGATCTAAGATCTTTCCTAGGGCTTTGCAAATATAATTCATAGTTTCTGGATAATTGTGCGTTAAGAACAGCATTTAAAAAAAAAAATAATCATGAAATTGGACCCTGACTGTGCCTGGTGGGACTCCAAGTCCCAGGCACCCCTGTGCTCTCTCTACACCTGGGGACACTCGCGGGCGCTACAAAGTGCACCACGCAACGCCGCTGCCTCTGACCCTGACTGTGCCTGGTGGGACTCCAAGTCACAGGCACCCCTGTGCTCTCCCTACACCTGGGGACACTCGCGGGCGCTACAAAGCGCACCACGCAACACCGCTGCGCGGGACGTGCGCGGGCAAAGGGCGGGCCCGTCCTTCGCCCGTCAGCGACCGACTGAGGCCGGGCCATCCCTCTTTAATTTTTGTTTGGGGCCCTAGTTTTTGGCTTTCGATACCACGCAGTCTACAATGGGTAAGCGGAAGGCAGATGATGTTCCTGCGCCACACTCTGGTGCTAAAAAACACAAGAAGCGAGCTAGCAGGAAAGCAGATGACCCTCCTAAGCCTATTAGGAATCAATTTCAAACTATTGACTCCTTGTTTGAGGGAGTAGAGGCAATATTGAGGAGCCCATCTATCATCGCTCCCCCCATTTCTGCCACTTCGACCCACAGGAAGATTCCGGATCTATTTAACAAAAAACTGCGGACTCCCCATTTGTCTGTGAAAGTGGACCTTCATCCGCCTCCCATATCCAAGGCTGCAATTTTTTCGCCACCAATGAGGCATACTTCGAATGCTGAAGTTGTAGAATGTACCCAATCCAGGGACTCTCTGCATTCAGGCTCCAAGACTGTAATTTTTAGTGATATCCCCTGTTCAAACAGATTTCAACCCCTATCTACTTCTGGTGAGAGCCTAGGTTGCTCTCCACCTTTAATTCCAGCGGAACCTGACACAGAGGAATTGGACGGGCAATCCAACGTAATAGGTCACTTGAACTGGAAATTGTTTCCCAGAAGCTGGATGATTTAAAATCCTTGGTAATGGTTATTTTGAGTAAAATTTCTGGACTATCCGATCAGAAGGTAATCTGGAACTGTAAATTGCCCAGCGCGAATGTCCACATCCCTGAGCTGACCGGGGGGGTCCAACACGCTAGCAACATTAGATACTGGGGATAACTTAACCTCTTATCCCAAATGCCTAAAGTTGGGGGCGAAGTCCACGAGCATGGCTACGAATAAAAAGGGGAGTTGTCTACTCTTTCCCGTTGACAACCCCACTGATACCGGCCGTATGCTTAATCCTGCCTCAAAAAATAATGATCAGCGTCTTCCCTGTATAAATCCCTTGCCCAAGGAAGCCAAGGACGGGAAGGGTGCACAGGTGCCTGTAAGTCCACTCAGAGTCTTACGCCAAGGTCAATTTAAATTGACTCAGGCGACTGATTCAAAGGGGAGATATGATCAGAGTAGTAAGGATGCATACATATGCATGATAGGGGTCCCTAGGTTGTCTGTTGGTCAGAGAGAGTCTCACGAATCTCTCACTAATAAAGTTATTTATTGGATTCGCACATAGAGGAAATGTCTGTCTGTTATCCGTTCTGATATTTGGGAGGTACGCAGACATGTCCAACCAGATTTTGATTATATTTCAATTCTTCTTTTTGATTCCTCCATGGTCGATAATGTTATGGCTTTCAATTCACGGACCAGTTTTCTGAAATCTGGTAGAGATATCGGAATTGGCCTCTGTATGTATTCTCCAGGGGGTGAGATACGAAGGATTGATAGACCATCTAATGTCCGTGTGGGAGGGATCCAGGGTCCACTCTATAGTAATCGACCAGTTTCGACCGAGATCCGTTCCCCCCGGTTATCAGACTTAGACTGACTAAGTGCTGTCTCTCCCCCAGTGTTCCCCATTGCTGTTGCTACGGCCCATAGAGGCAAACGACCAAGGGCTTTGAATTTCACCGCACCCCTGAGAGCTAGGCCCACATTTATGCTTTCTGAACTTCACATTATGTCTTGGAATGTGGCTGGAATAGAGAAAAAGATGGGAGATCCCGGATGGGTCAACCTTATCACTAAGCAGGATTTATGTCTTTTTCAGGAAACCTGGGCGGAAGAGATAATATATGTTGACGGGTTCACAACATATTTTGTCGCAGCTCAACCTGCCTCTGGAGGCTTTGGTAGACCCATGGGTGGGCTTATGATTTTAGTGAATAAAAAAATTGCAATGTGACCATTGTGCATTATCCCTTAACTCGTTAGATCTATTGGGCATTAGACTTATATTTCAGCCTGGTTTTACAGTGATTATGGTCAATGTATACGCGAGGTCTGTCCCCCGTAGCATGGAATCTAGGGTACTTGCTCAGCTAGCTGAGTCTATGGAACTTTTCCATCCATCTAATTATCTGGTGATAGGGGGTGATATAAACTGTTCCTTCGTATTTAAGAACCTTATAGGCAATTTGACAACTGAAGAAGATGAATCTTGGGGTAATTCCCAAACGAAGGACGATACTCCTAGCATTGGTTCTTGTGTTGCCAAGCAGATGACCTCCCTTTGTTTACGTTTTGGACTCAGAGAATGTAATGGTTGCACTAGATCTGATCCAAATCGTGCCCCCACTTTTAAGCGTGGGTGTTCTTCCAGCATTATTGATTATTTTTTGGTCGACATCAGGCTCTGGTCAAACACTCTGGATATGAAGGTGGAACCCTGCTATGATAGCGACCATCACCCCCTATGTCTTACTTTATCCAATAAAGCTTTTGAGAGAACCCAACATCTAGAGATCACTGATGTCCCGATCCCTCGCCTGAACCTTAGGCAAACTTGCGTCAGTTGGCCAAAAGTTACATCTAATCCATTCCTGATCAAACAAATGTATTCTTCCTTTCTACAGCTGTTCTCCGGTTTTGATGAGCAAGAGGTCGATAGTATTCCAATCTTGAAAATCCACATCGAATTGACAAACATCTTACAGAAGTTTTTCTATAAAGAAACCACTTTTAGGTATGCTCTCGATACCATCCGATCTAGAGAATGGTTTAACAAAGATTGTGACCTTGCGAGGCTCAATCTCAAATTGGCCCTTCACAAGCACTCACAGGAGAAGATCAGGGCCGCTAGATTTAGTTACACCAAGGCCCTGGATCTAGAGAAGAAAAATTGGGAATTTGTGATCTGGCAGAAGCTGCTGGAGGCAGTCAAAAATCGAGACGATGGCTCTTTTTGGAGGTTGCTGACCAATAGGTATAGAGAGGGTAATGACACTTGAAATCTCCATATCCAGCCTGAAAGATGGGTGGCCCATTTCTCCGAGATCTATGCTTCATCCATACAGCAGGACTATGAGGCCAATAAAGGCGTTGAATGCAGGCCTCCCATTGAAGGACCTACGGAGGACATTGTTTTTACAATTGCAGAAACCACAGCAGCTATTAGTTCTCTGAAATCCGAAAAGGCTCCTGGTCCTGACAAGATTCCGGGGGACTTGTTTAAGTCAGAACCCGTTATTTGGGCGTGGTATATTAATACATTATCGAATGCCATTGCAGCAGGTGGCCCTATTCCGGATTTGTGGCTCGGGCCGAAATTATCCCAATCTATAAAAAAGGAGATGTGGGACTGCCCATAAATTACCGCCCAATTAGTCTCATTGACAATCTACAAAAGATTTTCTCTAAGCAAGTCCTAGACAGGCTTATGGACTGGGTCCAAGCCAACCAGGTCATATCCCCCCTCCAGGCTGGTTTCCGTTCAAGAATTAGCACTATGGACCAAGTTTTTAGATTCTTCCTGCTACTCTGGAAATACGTTACTTTGGCCAAACAAAACTTGTATGTTGCTTTTGTTGACCTAAAGTCCGCGTTCGATCTCGTTCCAAGAGAGAAATTGTGGGAAGTCCTAAAAAAAATTGGTGTCCCGAAAAAATTTGGTGCACCTAATTCAAAGATTGCACAAGAACACCTATGCTCGAGTAAGATGGGGTAGTCAGGGGGAACTTACTGATCGTATTAATATCAGGCAGGGGGTACTCCAGGGCTGTGTCCTGGCACCCACTCTTTTTTCCTTGTTCATTAATGAGGTGGTGCAAGTTGTAACTGATTGTCCAAATGATGCCCCTTCATTGAACAATTTAAAAGTTTCAATTCTTTTATTTGCAGACGGCTCCCTCTTGATCTCTAATACACCTATGGGACTTCAGGTTCTCCTGGACAGGTTCAGTGTGTTTTGTGCAGACCATGGACTGGAGCTAAATTCCAGTAAAACAAAACTTATGATCTTTGGTCTTGGTTGCACCAAACGATGTAGCATCTTATATAATGAGGTTCCTCTGAGTAAGGTATGCTCCATCGATTATCTAGGGGTGAGAATCAGCAATGACATGAACTGGCAGGCCAAGGCAGGAAAAAGTTTAGCTCTTTTAGCACACAGGTCAGGGGCAATTTTGCGTTTCCAAAAGTCTAATACTGTGAAAGTTGTTTCCCCAGCTATTAAAATGTATCTAGCAAAGGCTCAGAACGCCGCGGTTTATGGCGCAGAGGTTTGGGGTTGCTTCAAAACTAGTAAGTTATCTGTAGGGGAAAATAACTTCGTAAGATCGCTCTTGGCATGTCCTCATAGTACGCCCTTGGTTCCAGTGTTTTTGGACTTAGGGTTCCCCCACATTTCTGATGTAATAGCCCTAAGGCCTCTAACTTTTTGGGTTCGTATCTGGACCACCACTGAATTAGTTATATATAAGGAGTCCTTGCAAGATTTATTGGATAGACCGAACGTACTTTCTATCCCTTGGTTTAAGTATATTTCGGAATGGTTTCACACCCTGGGACTTAGTGACTTTTGGAGCCAGCCAAATAATTTAAGGAGGGTCCACAAGGATCATTTAAAATCTGTTTACTGGTCCCATGTTAGGAAAAAGTATTTGTTATGCACTTCATATGGTAGGTTGACGTCTCAATTTCTCTATTACAAGTGGTTGCCCCACTTTGAACCCTTTTTAAATTTGATTACCGATCAACTAAGCAAAAGTTTGTATGTCCGGTTCAGGTATGGATGCCTCCCCCTGAAGTCCTTTACTAGTTCATGGTGCTCTACTTCGCTAATCGATCAATGCCCAAGTTGTAATGGCTCTGTAGAAACTGTAGTGCACTTCATGTTTATTTGTCCTGCCCATGGCCTTGTCCAGCGGAAATGGCTCCGTCCCGCTTGCAGGAATATGGGGTTGAGAACGTGCAAAGATGCCCCAAGGTTGATGTTGAGAGACTGCTCCACCCTTCCTAACTTGTGCGGTCAGCAAGTTCCTTGCGTCCGCATGGCATATACGTACACATTTTTAAAAAAATCATAGTGATTTGTTATTAATTGAACACTGATCTTAATTTATTCAATTTAATTACTGTTCACATGATAGTTTAAACTCAATGAATTCTCTATCAAATTATCGATGAGGAAGTTAAAGGTAGCTAAAATTTGACGACTCCTCCTCATATATAGGATGGGAGATATACGTGAAGACTTACATCAATTCCTTCTTTTATATTCGCAGATCTCTCATTTTATCCTCATTATTAATTTTAAACTTTATTATATATTTATTATGTATAGATCATGGTTTTACTGCTGTAAGTTATTGCTTTGATGGTTTAATTAGACCGAATAAAGCTTGCGTGACTTGAATCATGAAATTGTGTTAGAAAATCTTCGGAAAAGGAGGAAAATGATACTTTTAAAAACCTGCAAGGATTAATAGTAAATATCCTGCATTACATGCCTATAGGTCGGGCATATTTTCAGTAGTAGTCAAGTCAAGTAGTACTTTATTTGGCTGCCTAAAGCCATAAAAGTGCATATCATAGACACAACAATACATTTCTTACACAGCCATCAAAAGTATAAAACAAATAAAATAACAAATACCATGTTTAATACAATAAAAAGCTAGAATCAATATGACCTATCCTCGTAAAAAATCAATATCTCTTTCTAATTGAAAAGGAGCATTTAATAAAATGAATCATCGCATAACATACCTCAGTACTCCCTAACTGCTGTAGGAAAGCAAAAGCCACCTTATAGGGTCTTATATTAGTTTCTGTAAAATTGGGAGGAGAAAGTGTTTCCTTTGGTGAGTTGCAGGGCTAAAAAAGATGCAGTACCCATTAATGTTCTGAGGTTCTAGTTCCAGTCAAGGCTCGCTGACATCTAAGGGGGGGGCCAGGCGGGTGTGGCACACGAGGGGTGCATTTATAATCAAAATTAATAATATTAAAAGCTTACCTTCAGCCGCTGCGCTGCTCCTCTATCCCTCGTTGTCGCTCCAGGCTGCAGGCACAGGCTCCTAGCCTGCCCTGGGGCCAATCCTGATGCTGCTCAGAGCAGCCTCAGAATTGGCTGGGAGTGCCTAGCCAGGGCACACCCAGGGCAGACTGGGAGCCTGTGGAGGCTCTCTGTAGCCCGCCAACTGTGTTGCCGGGCTGGAAAAAGTCTCCTGAGCATGTGTGTGTTGGCCGGCCCGAAATGGCCAGCCAAACATACAGGCGCACTGAGGGGAGTGCTCTGTGCATTTCCCTCAAGTGCTCGTCACCCCCAATGCCCCGCCGCTTTTCAAGAAAAGGATAATAAACAAAGTTTATTATCCTTTTCTTGAAAAGGCTTTGCAGCTGCTGCTGGTGTGGGAGCGATGCTCCTCCGCCCTAATGGAGGAGCCGCCGCTGTCTAGTTCTCATGTCTCTGGGCAACAGATGATATCATACTAATTAGTTAAATACAGCCAGTCAAGATTAAGCAATTTCGATCGTCAACCAGACACATTCCATGAGAATACTTTAAGACACAGTGAGTGAGCAGTTCTCGTGGTCAGAGCAGGAGGATCATCCACATGCTGAGAGCATGCCCCTGGATGAGTGGGAACAGTCCAGGTGGTGCTATGTTGTTAGTCCCTCTGGTCCAGCCTCATACCTGCCGACACCTGAAGATTGCACTATGGTGTTGCATTAGAATCGCTATGTCCCACAATTGAGCTCTTTTACCGGTGACAATCTGAAAAGGCCACCCAGAGGCCATAAAAATAACTCAGAGGTTGTGCTTTGATGTTCCCATCAATCAATCAATCAGCCCTTATTTAGCACAGCACTTGCACCCCTAGGGGTATCTGGGCGCAGAGGGTGTGATGGCTTAGTCAAAGAGGCAGGTTTTGAGCTTCTTTCAGAAGTCCACCAGGGAGGGTGCTGTTCGAAGATGGAGGGGCAGGTTGTTCCAGGTCTTGGCAGCGATGCAGGAGACGGAGCATCCCCTGCTGCAGCTGCAATGGATTCTGGGGGTGTACGCACAGGCTGATGTGGAGGAGCGCAAGTGTTTTGCGAGTTGATGGGATGGTTGAGATAGGTTGGTCCTTGATTGTGTACAGATTTTTAGGCTTGTGTGAGGATCTTGAACTGACATCTCTTCTGAATGGGGAGCCAGTGGAGGGGTCTGAGGTGGGGGGTGATGTGGGTCCTTTTGGAGAGGCCCAAGATGAGTCCGGCTTCTGCATTCAGTATAGTCTGAAGCCATCTGAGGATGTAGAGAGTGTTGCCGTAGTCGAGGAGGGTGATGATAAAGGCCTGAGTGAAGGGTTTTCTTCAGGTGTAGGTTGGAATCCATCAGAAGAGTCTGCAGAGTGCGCAAAGGGTGTAGAAGCAGATGGAGGTGACTGCATTGACGCCATTTTGAGGTTAGTTTTGTGTCAAGCTGGATGTCAAGGTTGCGCGCATGATCTCTTGGTGTGGGTGTTGGTCCGAGTTCTGCCGGTCACTAGCTGTGGTCCAAGATGGAAGTGTCCTTCCCGAAGATCAGTACTTCTGAGATTAGAGCAATAATCTCTCATCCAGTTGGCTACATTGGCCATGGCATTGCAGAAGTTGGTTCTGGTGATAGAGGGGTCTATGGAGAGTGAGAGGATAAGTTGAGAGTTGTCTGATAATGAGATTATGTTTAGGGTGTGGGATCCGACGATGTCTGCGAGGGGTGTCATGTAGGTGCTGAAGAGTGTGGGGCTGAGGGATGATACTTTGGGTACGCTGCATGTCATGCCTCCCAGGTGAAGGGAGGTAGCCAGATGCTCTGTGTATGAACTGTAAGAAAAGAGGTGGTCCAGTTGAGGACGTTGTGTCATATGTCAATATTGTAGAGTCTGTTGGTGAGGGTGTGGTGGGAGACAGTGTTGAATGCTGCCGAGAGATCAAGGAGGATTATGGGTACAGTCTCTCAACAGACGAGGAGGGTTCTTATGTCGTTCTGGCACTGATCAGGGTGGTCTAGGTGCTGTGGTTGGCATGCACCTGATTAGGAGGTGTCAAGTAGGTGGTTTTGTTCCAGGTATTCTGTAAGCTTTTGGTTGATGGCCTGGTGTGCGTTGGTTGGTCAGGGATGTTGAGGTTGCAAACAGTGGGTTGTGGGTAAATGTTATTGTAGATGGTTGCGATCTTGCTGTGGAATTAGTCAGAGAGGGTGTTGCAGAGTTGGGAGGGGTGAATGGTATTCTCTGTGGCTGCAGGGTTTGAGAATTCTTTAACTATTTTGAGGAGTTCTTTCATGTGGTTGGCTGCTGTTCTGATGCGGGCTGTAATGGCTGGTCTCTTGGCTTCTTTAATGTGCAGGTGGTAGTTCCTGTGGGCTGATTTGTGAGTGGCTCTGTCGGTGGGATTCTTTGAGGTGCGCCATCATTTCTGAAACTGGTAGCAGTAGTGTTTGGTGGTTCTAAGCTGTGGGGTGTACCAGCTGGCTTGTTTTGAGGTTTAGTTGGATTTTGCTGCTTTCATCCGGGCGACTCTGTTGATGCATTCGGTGATTCGATCAGAGAAATTCTGGACAGCAAGGTCAAGGTCTGATGAAGTTTCAGGTTGGGTGGTGCTCCGGCCCTGTGTCCACTGAGTCTCAGTTACCTTGCCCTAGGTATGATGGGAATAGCTGGGGTGCTTAGTGATGTTGGGCTGATTGTTGCTGATGGTGAAGTGGATGATGGTGTGGTCGGTAAAGGTGAGTTCTCCGACGTGTCTGAATTCGATTCTGTCGCCCGAGGTGAAGATAGAATCAAGAGTGTGCCTGGCTTTGTATGTGGGTCCGGTGACCAATTTTTTTCAAATTCTCCAGGAGGAAGGTGGAGTTGGCATCATTGGGGTCATCCATGTGGAAATTGAGGTCGCCGAAGTTGTGGTAGGAGTTGATGGCTAGGGGGTGATGGTGTTGGTGTCACTGACGGCCAGTCGAGGACCAGGGGGTCTGCATAGGAGGATGTCTCTGTGCGTGGTCTTGGTGTTCGTCTGTAGTTGGAAGTTGAATTGTCCCATAAGTGACATGGGGTCATCATTGGTGGCAATGCATCAGATGATTTCTTTAAAGAGGATGGTGATGATCCTGCGGTGTTTGCACATGCAGTCTCTATCATCTTGTAGCCTTCAGGTGTTGCTTTGATGATGTCAGGATTTGAGGAGGGGTTGTGCTAGGTTTTGGTGATGAAGGTAATGTCCGTTTAGAGGGTGGAGATGGTATCTTAGATTTCCGTGGCATTTTTGCAGAGTGGACGGGCATTGAGCAAGATGCAATTGAGATGTCAGGGTTATTTGTGATTTTCTGGGTGGTGGTGGTGCGGGCTCCGGTGTGGGGTCCTGTAACTGAAACAGGTGAAAGGTCCCTTGGTGGATCGCGGAGCGGCAGTGAAGCAGCTGTTGTTCTGGGGTCCATGGCCAGGAGCTCCTTGGTGGTGTAGTGGCGGGTGGTGGGAGGGTCAGGGGTCCCTATCGCTGGGTGCGGTCCAGGCACAGACAGGCACAGACGGGCTTGCCTTTGGCGCTCCTTCTGCACCCACTGCACATAGCTTTGCAGTGGCCTCCGTAAATAGTCCCGAGAGGTGGGAAGGGCTGTCAGGGAAGCGGGAGGGCGGGAGCGGAAAAAGAGGGAGAATCAATGTCAGCGACTCAAAGACAAAATCTAATTACCAATCGGTTGCTATGACAACATAGAAAACAGAGAAATAACATAGTTCAAAGAGGCCAAAAACCAAGACAATAACCAGGCAGAAATACAAGAGCAATGGCAATGCTCAAAACAGCAAAACACTGTAATCCCCCCAGCAGGATCAAACCGGGGCTCAGGGACTTGGGGAACTGCAGCACAGTAGCTTGTCAGAGAGCCAGGTGGGGAATGATAGGCAGCAGGGGAGTGGTGACCTTGACCACAAGGGTCAAGAACTGCTCACAGGGGCTGTGCAGTGGCCTACATAAATAGTCCTGGGATGTGGGAGGTGCCGGAAGGGAGGTGGGAGGGCTGGAGCGGATACGGCAGGAATATCAGGATCAGTGATGCAAAGACAAAATCTAATTACCAAGCATTGCTATGCCAACAGAGACAACAGAGAAATAACATGGTAAAAAGAGGGCAAAAACAGAGACAGTAACCAGGCAGAAGCACAAAAACAACAACAGTGCCCAAAACAGCAAAACATGGTAATTCCCTTAGCAGGACTGAACCTAGGCTCGGGGAACTGTGGTGAGGTACTTTATCTGGGAACCAGGCAGGGAATGATATGCAGCAGGACAGCGGTGACTTTGACCACGAAGGTCAAGAACTGCTCTGCAGTGTCCACCCAGTGCCCTTATCCTCACATCTCAAAAGCAAATAATGGTGGGATAAGTGAATTAATATCCCTAGATAGATAAAGATTGTACAATGCCTACTCCACAACCTCAATCATCAACATCCTACCTTTCCAATGGTATATCCCAGCAGTGAGACGTCTTTTACCACCTGTCTAAAAATGCCCATTCCCTGAATGTTGCAGTAGCGCTGGATCTCGTGAATCACAGCATTGGTATATGGAAGCCTCTTCCTGTCTTCATATTGGATGACCGGGGATTCATCAAGGACAGCATCCAACTCCTTCTGCACTTTTTCTGGGGAGGAATATTTCCACAACATAATTAATTTGACTTGGTTTTCAAGAAAACCATTAACGAAGCCCTTTATATTTTCAATGACAAATGAAACTGTTACTATAAACAAATAACATTTCACATATAACTCTCAGTTGTGGGGCAAAATGCTAGCTAGTTGTCCAGCATACATCCTTTCATACAGTATTACAAAGAAAGGGAGCACACTGCCTACACTCCAGCAACAAAGTCCAACCCCAATGCATCATGGTAAATGCAGTCGAATTCGTAGTCCATTCCGAAAGTAATAAAGTCTTTCACCTCTGTAGGCGCAGCAAGTGCTGTTTATCCCTGTACACGTGTTTCTGGGTTTAGCCCATCATCAGCAGGGAGCAGCATGGTATAGGGGCTTGCTTGAAATGCCGCCAAATGTTTTCTCAGGTTTATGTACCTCTCATGGCGCACAGGTGCCTCCCAAGGCTCGTCAGCCGTGGCTCAAGGGAGCCGTCCAAAGACAAAATTACAAAGAAAGGGAGCACACTGCCTACACTCCAGCAACAAAGTCCAACCCCAATGCATCATGGTAAATGCAGTCGAATTCGTAGTCCATTCCGAAAGTAATAAAGTCTTTCACCTCTGTAGGCGCAGCAAGTGCTGTTTATCCCTGTACACGTGTTTCTGGGTTTAGCCCATCATCAGCAGGGAGCAGCATGGTATAGGGGCTTGCTTGAAATGCCGCCAAATGTTTTCTCAGGTTTATGTACCTCTCATGGCGCACAGGTGCCTCCCAAGGCTCGTCAGCCGTGGCTCAAGGGAGCCGTCCAAAGACAAAATTACAAAGAAAGGGAGCACACTGCCTACACTCCAGCAACAAAGTCCAACCCCAATGCATCATGGTAAATGCAGTCGAATTCGTAGTCCATTCCGAAAGTAATAAAGTCTTTCACCTCTGTAGGCGCAGCAAGTGCTGTTTATCCCTGTACACGTGTTTCTGGGTTTAGCCCATCATCAGCAGGGAGCAGCATGGTATAGGGGCTTGCTTGAAATGCCGCCAAATGTTTTCTCAGGTTTATGTACCTCTCATGGCGCACAGGTGCCTCCCAAGGCTCGTCAGCCGTGGCTCAAGGGAGCCGTCCAAAGACAAAATTACAAAGAAAGGGAGCACACTGCCTACACTCCAGCAACAAAGTCCAACCCCAATGCATCATGGTAAATGCAGTCGAATTCGTAGTCCATTCCGAAAGTAATAAAGTCTTTCACCTCTGTAGGCGCAGCAAGTGCTGTTTATCCCTGTACACGTGTTTCTGGGTTTAGCCCATCATCAGCAGGGAGCAGCATGGTATAGGGGCTTGCTTGAAATGCCGCCAAATGTTTTCTCAGGTTTATGTACCTCTCATGGCGCACAGGTGCCTCCCAAGGCTCGTCAGCCGTGGCTCAAGGGAGCCGTCCAAAGACAAAATTACAAAGAAAGGGAGCACTCTGCCTACACTCCAGCAACAAAGTCCAACCCCAATGCATCATGGTAAATGCAGTCGAATTCGTAGTCCATTCCGAAAGTAATAAAGTCTTTCACCTCTGTAGGCGCAGCAAGTGCTGTTTATCCCTGTACACGTGTTTCTGGGTTTAGCCCATCATCAGCAGGGAGCAGCATGGTATAGGGGCTTGCTTGAAATGCCGCCAAATGTTTTCTCAGGTTTATGTACCTCTCATGGCGCACAGGTGCCTCCCAAGGCTCGTCAGCCGTGGCTCAAGGGAGCCGTCCAAAGACAAAATTACAAAGAAAGGGAGCACACTGCCTACACTCCAGCAACAAAGTCCAACCCCAATGCATCATGGTAAATGCAGTCGAATTCGTAGTCCATTCCGAAAGTAATAAAGTCTTTCACCTCTGTAGGCGCAGCAAGTGCTGTTTATCCCTGTACACGTGTTTCTGGGTTTAGCCCATCATCAGCAGGGAGCAGCATGGTATAGGGGCTTGCTTGAAATGCCGCCAAATGTTTTCTCAGGTTTATGTACCTCTCATGGCGCACAGGTGCCTCCCAAGGCTCGTCAGCCGTGGCTCAAGGGAGCCGTCCAAAGACAAAATTACAAAGAAAGGGAGCACACTGCCTACACTCCAGCAACAAAGTCCAACCCCAATGCATCATGGTAAATGCAGTCGAATTCGTAGTCCATTCGAAAGTAATAAAGTCTTTCACCTCTGTAGGCGCAGCAAGTGCTGTTTATCCCTGTACACGTGTTTCTGGGTTTAGCCCATCATCAGCAGGGAGCAGCATGGTATAGGGGCTTGCTTGAAATGCCGCCAAATGTTTTCTCAGGTTTATGTACCTCTCATGGCGCACAGGTGCCTCCCAAGGCTCGTCAGCCGTGGCTCAAGGGAGCCGTCCAAAGACAAAATTACAAAGAAAGGGAGCACACTGCCTACACTCCAGCAACAAAGTCCAACCCCAATGCATCATGGTAAATGCAGTCGAATTCGTAGTCCATTCCGAAAGTAATAAAGTCTTTCACCTCTGTAGGCGCAGCAAGTGCTGTTTATCCCTGTACACGTGTTTCTGGGTTTAGCCCATCATCAGCAGGGAGCAGCATGGTATAGGGGCTTGCTTGAAATGCCGCCAAATGTTTTCTCAGGTTTATGTACCTCTCATGGCGCACAGGTGCCTCCCAAGGCTCGTCAGCCGTGGCTCAAGGGAGCCGTCCAAAGACAAAATTACAAAGAAAGGGAGCACACTGCCTACACTCCAGCAACAAAGTCCAACCCCAATGCATCATGGTAAATGCAGTCGAATTCGTAGTCCATTCCGAAAGTAATAAAGTCTTTCACCTCTGTAGGCGCAGCAAGTGCTGTTTATCCCTGTACACGTGTTTCTGGGTTTAGCCCATCATCAGCAGGGAGCAGCATGGTATAGGGGCTTGCTTGAAATGCCGCCAAATGTTTTCTCAGGTTTATGTACCTCTCATGGCGCACAGGTGCCTCCCAAGGCTCGTCAGTCGTGGCTCAAGGGAGCCGTCCAAAGACAAAATTACAAAGAAAGGGAGCACACTGCCTACACTCCAGCAACAAAGTCCAACCCCAATGCATCATGGTAAATGCAGTCGAATTCGTAGTCCATTCCGAAAGTAATAAAGTCTTTCACCTCTGTAGGCGCAGCAAGTGCTGTTTATCCCTGTACACGTGTTTCTGGGTTTAGCCCATCATCAGCAGGGAGCAGCATGGTATAGGGGCTTGCTTGAAATGCCGCCAAATGTTTTCTCAGGTTTATGTACCTCTCATGGCGCACAGGTGCCTCCCAAGGCTCGTCAGCCGTGGCTCAAGGGAGCCGTCCAAAGACAAAATTACAAAGAAAGGGAGCACACTGCCTACACTCCAGCAACAAAGTCCAACCCCAATGCATCATGGTAAATGCAGTCGAATTCGTAGTCCATTCCGAAAGTAATAAAGTCTTTCACCTCTGTAGGCGCAGCAAGTGCTGTTTATCCCTGTACACGTGTTTCTGGGTTTAGCCCATCATCAGCAGGGAGCAGCATGGTATAGGGGCTTGCTTGAAATGCCGCCAAATGTTTTCTCAGGTTTATGTACCTCTCATGGCGCACAGGTGCCTCCCAAGGCTCGTCAGCCGTGGCTCAAGGGAGCCGTCCAAAGACAAAATTACAAAGAAAGGGAGCACACTGCCTACACTCCAGCAACAAAGTCCAACCCCAATGCATCATGGTAAATGCAGTCGAATTCGTAGTCCATTCCGAAAGTAATAAAGTCTTTCACCTCTGTAGGCGCAGCAAGTGCTGTTTATCCCTGTACACGTGTTTCTGGGTTTAGCCCATCATCAGCAGGGAGCAGCATGGTATAGGGGCTTGCTTGAAATGCCGCCAAATGTTTTCTCAGGTTTATGTACCTCTCATGGCGCACAGGTGCCTCCCAAGGCTCGTCAGCCGTGGCTCAAGGGAGCCGTCCAAAGACAAAATTACAAAGAAAGGGAGCACACTGCCTACACTCCAGCAACAAAGTCCAACCCCAATGCATCATGGTAAATGCAGTCGAATTCGTAGTCCATTCCGAAAGTAATAAAGTCTTTCACCTCTGTAGGCGCAGCAAGTGCTGTTTATCCCTGTACACGTGTTTCTGGGTTTAGCCCATCATCAGCAGGGAGCAGCATGGTATAGGGGCTTGCTTGAAATGCCGCCAAATGTTTTCTCAGGTTTATGTACCTCTCATGGCGCACAGGTGCCTCCCAAGGCTCGTCAGCCGTGGCTCAAGGGAGCCGTCCAAAGACAAAATTACAAAGAAAGGGAGCACACTGCCTACACTCCAGCAACAAAGTCCAACCCCAATGCATCATGGTAAATGCAGTCGGCTTTTGGCGGCATTTCAAGCATCCCCACAGACTTTGGCTGCTCTCTGCTGATGACGGGCTAAACCTAGAAACACGTGTCCAGAGATACACAGCACTTGCTGCACCTACTTAGGTGAAAGACTTTTGATTACTTTTTCAATACAAAACAAAGTGACTGCATTTACCATGATGCATTGGGGCTAACTTTTTGCTGGAGTGTGAGGCAGTGTGCTCCCTTTTTTCTTTTTGTCCAATGACTGCTCCCTTGAGCTAACGAGCTGACGAGCTCTGGTGAGGCACCTGTGCGCCAGTGAGTGGTACATAAACCTGAGAAGACTTTTGGCGGCATTTCAAGCATCCCCACAGACTTTGGCTGCTCTCTGCTGATGACGGGCTAAACCTAGAAACACGAGTCCAGAGATACACAGCACTTGCTGCACCTACTTAGGTGAAAGACTTTTGATTACTTTTTCAATACAAAACAAAGTGACTGCATTTACCATGATGCATTGGGGCTAACTTTTTGCTGGAGTGTGAGGCAGTGTGCTCCCTTTTTTCTTTTTGTCCAATGACTGCTCCCTTGAGCTAACGAGCTGACGAGCTCTGGTGAGGCACCTGTGCGCCAGTGAGTGGTACATAAACCTGAGAAGACTTTTGGCGGCATTTCAAGCATCCCCACAGACTTTGGCTGCTCTCTGCTGATGACGGGCTAAACCTAGAAACACGTGTCCAGAGATACACAGCACTTGCTGCACCTACTTAGGTGAAAGACTTTTGATTACTTTTTCAATACAAAACAAAGTGACTGCATTTACCATGATGCATTGGGGCTAACTTTTTGCTGGAGTGTGAGGCAGTGTGCTCCCTTTTTTCTTTTTGTCCAATGACTGCTCCCTTGAGCTAACGAGCTGACGAGCTCTGGTGAGGCACCTGTGCGCCAGTGAGTGGTACATAAACCTGAGAAGACTTTTGGCGGCATTTCAAGCATCCCCACAGACTTTGGCTGCTCTCTGCTGATGACGGGCTAAACCTAGAAACACGTGTCCAGAGATACACAGCACTTGCTGCACCTACTTAGGTGAAAGACTTTTGATTACTTTTTCAATACAAAACAAAGTGACTGCATTTACCATGATGCATTGGGGCTAACTTTTTGCTGGAGTGTGAGGCAGTGTGCTCCCTTTTTTCTTTTTGTCCAATGACTGCTCCCTTGAGCTAACGAGCTGACGAGCTCTGGTGAGGCACCTGTGCGCCAGTGAGTGGTACATAAACCTGAGAAGACTTTTGGCGGCATTTCAAGCATCCCCACAGACTTTGGCTGCTCTCTGCTGATGACGGGCTAAACCTAGAAACACGTGTCCAGAGATACACAGCACTTGCTGCACCTACTTAGGTGAAAGACTTTTGATTACTTTTTCAATACAAAACAAAGTGACTGCATTTACCATGATGCATTGGGGCTAACTTTTTGCTGGAGTGTGAGGCAGTGTGCTCCCTTTTTTCTTTTTGTCCAATGACTGCTCCCTTGAGCTAACGAGCTGACGAGCTCTGGTGAGGCACCTGTGCGCCAGTGAGTGGTACATAAACCTGAGAAGACTTTTGGCGGCATTTCAAGCATCCCCACAGACTTTGGCTGCTCTCTGCTGATGACGGGCTAAACCTAGAAACACGTGTCCAGAGATACACAGCACTTGCTGCACCTACTTAGGTGAAAGACTTTTGATTACTTTTTCAATACAAAACAAAGTGACTGCATTTACCATGATGCATTGGGGCTAACTTTTTGCTGGAGTGTGAGGCAGTGTGCTCCCTTTTTTCTTTTTGTCCAATGACTGCTCCCTTGAGCTAACGAGCTGACGAGCTCTGGTGAGGCACCTGTGCGCCAGTGAGTGGTACATAAACCTGAGAAGACTTTTGGCGGCATTTCAAGCATCCCCACAGACTTTGGCTGCTCTCTGCTGATGACGGGCTAAACCTAGAAACACGTGTCCAGAGATACACAGCACTTGCTGCACCTACTTAGGTGAAAGACTTTTGATTACTTTTTCAATACAAAACAAAGTGACTGCATTTACCATGATGCATTGGGGCTAACTTTTTGCTGGAGTGTGAGGCAGTGTGCTCCCTTTTTTCTTTTTGTCCAATGACTGCTCCCTTGAGCTAACGAGCTGACGAGCTCTGGTGAGGCACCTGTGCGCCAGTGAGTGGTACATAAACCTGAGAAGACTTTTGGCGGCATTTCAAGCATCCCCACAGACTTTGGCTGCTCTCTGCTGATGACGGGCTAAACCTAGAAACACGTGTCCAGAGATACACAGCACTTGCTGCACCTACTTAGGTGAAAGACTTTTGATTACTTTTTCAATACAAAACAAAGTGACTGCATTTACCATGATGCATTGGGGCTAACTTTTTGCTGGAGTGTGAGGCAGTGTGCTCCCTTTTTTCTTTTTGTCCAATGACTGCTCCCTTGAGCTAACGAGCTGACGAGCTCTGGTGAGGCACCTGTGCGCCAGTGAGTGGTACATAAACCTGAGAAGACTTTTGGCGGCATTTCAAGCATCCCCACAGACTTTGGCTGCTCTCTGCTGATGACGGGCTAAACCTAGAAACACGTGTCCAGAGATACACAGCACTTGCTGCACCTACTTAGGTGAAAGACTTTTGATTACTTTTTCAATACAAAACAAAGTGACTGCATTTACCATGATGCATTGGGGCTAACTTTTTGCTGGAGTGTGAGGCAGTGTGCTCCCTTTTTTCTTTTTGTCCAATGACTGCTCCCTTGAGCTAACGAGCTGACGAGCTCTGGTGAGGCACCTGTGCGCCAGTGAGTGGTACATAAACCTGAGAAGACTTTTGGCGGCATTTCAAGCATCCCCACAGACTTTGGCTGCTCTCTGCTGATGACGGGCTAAACCTAGAAACACGTGTCCAGAGATACACAGCACTTGCTGCACCTACTTAGGTGAAAGACTTTTGATTACTTTTTCAATACAAAACAAAGTGACTGCATTTACCATGATGCATTGGGGCTAACTTTTTGCTGGAGTGTGAGGCAGTGTGCTCCCTTTTTTCTTTTTGTCCAATGACTGCTCCCTTGAGCTAACGAGCTGACGAGCTCTGGTGAGGCACCTGTGCGCCAGTGAGTGGTACATAAACCTGAGAAGACTTTTGGCGGCATTTCAAGCATCCCCACAGACTTTGGCTGCTCTCTGCTGATGACGGGCTAAACCTAGAAACACGTGTCCAGAGATACACAGCACTTGCTGCACCTACTTAGGTGAAAGACTTTTGATTACTTTTTCAATACAAAACAAAGTGACTGCATTTACCATGATGCATTGGGGCTAACTTTTTGCTGGAGTGTGAGGCAGTGTGCTCCCTTTTTTCTTTTTGTCCAATGACTGCTCCCTTGAGCTAACGAGCTGACGAGCTCTGGTGAGGCACCTGTGCGCCAGTGAGTGGTACATAAACCTGAGAAGACTTTTGGCGGCATTTCAAGCATCCCCACAGACTTTGGCTGCTCTCTGCTGATGACGGGCTAAACCTAGAAACACGTGTCCAGAGATACACAGCACTTGCTGCACCTACTTAGGTGAAAGACTTTTGATTACTTTTTCAATACAAAACAAAGTGACTGCATTTACCATGATGCATTGGGGCTAACTTTTTGCTGGAGTGTGAGGCAGTGTGCTCCCTTTTTTCTTTTTGTCCAATGACTGCTCCCTTGAGCTAACGAGCTGACGAGCTCTGGTGAGGCACCTGTGCGCCAGTGAGTGGTACATAAACCTGAGAAGACTTTTGGCGGCATTTCAAGCATCCCCACAGACTTTGGCTGCTCTCTGCTGATGACGGGCTAAACCTAGAAACACGTGTCCAGAGATACACAGCACTTGCTGCACCTACTTAGGTGAAAGACTTTTGATTACTTTTTCAATACAAAACAAAGTGACTGCATTTACCATGATGCATTGGGGCTAACTTTTTGCTGGAGTGTGAGGCAGTGTGCTCCCTTTTTTCTTTTTGTCCAATGACTGCTCCCTTGAGCTAACGAGCTGACGAGCTCTGGTGAGGCACCTGTGCGCCAGTGAGTGGTACATAAACCTGAGAAGACTTTTGGCGGCATTTCAAGCATCCCCACAGACTTTGGCTGCTCTCTGCTGATGACGGGCTAAACCTAGAAACACGTGTCCAGAGATACACAGCACTTGCTGCACCTACTTAGGTGAAAGACTTTTGATTACTTTTTCAATACAAAACAAAGTGACTGCATTTACCATGATGCATTGGGGCTAACTTTTTGCTGGAGTGTGAGGCAGTGTGCTCCCTTTTTTCTTTTTGTCCAATGACTGCTCCCTTGAGCTAACGAGCTGACGAGCTCTGGTGAGGCACCTGTGCGCCAGTGAGTGGTACATAAACCTGAGAAGACTTTTGGCGGCATTTCAAGCATCCCCACAGACTTTGGCTGCTCTCTGCTGATGACGGGCTAAACCTAGAAACACGTGTCCAGAGATACACAGCACTTGCTGCACCTACTTAGGTGAAAGACTTTTGATTACTTTTTCAATACAAAACAAAGTGACTGCATTTACCATGATGCATTGGGGCTAACTTTTTGCTGGAGTGTGAGGCAGTGTGCTCCCTTTTTTCTTTTTGTCCAATGACTGCTCCCTTGAGCTAACGAGCTGACGAGCTCTGGTGAGGCACCTGTGCGCCAGTGAGTGGTACATAAACCTGAGAAGACTTTTGGCGGCATTTCAAGCATCCCCACAGACTTTGGCTGCTCTCTGCTGATGACGGGCTAAACCTAGAAACACGTGTCCAGAGATACACAGCACTTGCTGCACCTACTTAGGTGAAAGACTTTTGATTACTTTTTCAATACAAAACAAAGTGACTGCATTTACCATGATGCATTGGGGCTAACTTTTTGCTGGAGTGTGAGGCAGTGTGCTCCCTTTTTTCTTTTTGTCCAATGACTGCTCCCTTGAGCTAACGAGCTGACGAGCTCTGGTGAGGCACCTGTGCGCCAGTGAGTGGTACATAAACCTGAGAAGACTTTTGGCGGCATTTCAAGCATCCCCACAGACTTTGGCTGCTCTCTGCTGATGACGGGCTAAACCTAGAAACACGTGTCCAGAGATACACAGCACTTGCTGCACCTACTTAGGTGAAAGACTTTTGATTACTTTTTCAATACAAAACAAAGTGACTGCATTTACCATGATGCATTGGGGCTAACTTTTTGCTGGAGTGTGAGGCAGTGTGCTCCCTTTTTTCTTTTTGTCCAATGACTGCTCCCTTGAGCTAACGAGCTGACGAGCTCTGGTGAGGCACCTGTGCGCCAGTGAGTGGTACATAAACCTGAGAAGACTTTTGGCGGCATTTCAAGCATCCCCACAGACTTTGGCTGCTCTCTGCTGATGACGGGCTAAACCTAGAAACACGTGTCCAGAGATACACAGCACTTGCTGCACCTACTTAGGTGAAAGACTTTTGATTACTTTTTCAATACAAAACAAAGTGACTGCATTTACCATGATGCATTGGGGCTAACTTTTTGCTGGAGTGTGAGGCAGTGTGCTCCCTTTTTTCTTTTTGTCCAATGACTGCTCCCTTGAGCTAACGAGCTGACGAGCTCTGGTGAGGCACCTGTGCGCCAGTGAGTGGTACATAAACCTGAGAAGACTTTTGGCGGCATTTCAAGCATCCCCACAGACTTTGGCTGCTCTCTGCTGATGACGGGCTAAACCTAGAAACACGTGTCCAGAGATACACAGCACTTGCTGCACCTACTTAGGTGAAAGACTTTTGATTACTTTTTCAATACAAAACAAAGTGACTGCATTTACCATGATGCATTGGGGCTAACTTTTTGCTGGAGTGTGAGGCAGTGTGCTCCCTTTTTTCTTTTTGTCCAATGACTGCTCCCTTGAGCTAACGAGCTGACGAGCTCTGGTGAGGCACCTGTGCGCCAGTGAGTGGTACATAAACCTGAGAAGACTTTTGGCGGCATTTCAAGCATCCCCACAGACTTTGGCTGCTCTCTGCTGATGACGGGCTAAACCTAGAAACACGTGTCCAGAGATACACAGCACTTGCTGCACCTACTTAGGTGAAAGACTTTTGATTACTTTTTCAATACAAAACAAAGTGACTGCATTTACCATGATGCATTGGGGCTAACTTTTTGCTGGAGTGTGAGGCAGTGTGCTCCCTTTTTTCTTTTTGTCCTTTCATACAGTAGTGAACTACAGTGGTACATAGTAAATTACTATTAGAGACTCACTTTAAATACACAAGTTTTGGGGATTTTTTGAAATCCAAAATCCAATGCAGTGCAGTTTAGTGCAATCCAATGTGAGGACATATTGGCGTTCTTTCTAAACCACATTCAAACTTTCAACTTGAATGGGTACCCTCGCACCAATGGCCAGTTTGAATGCCAGTCTGACTTTAAACTGCCTTCGACAGGTAGAAAAGTCTAGACTTGTGCAAGGAACTTCCAGTGAATTTAGTTGTACTAGTGAAGGCTGAACTTTTTTCAAGTGAATTACAAGATAAAAATATTGTTGTACAAGAACATTATGTATGCCTGTTGAATAAAGTGTAAAATGTATAACTAATTAGGAAGGCAGCTGAATGAGGGGTGTGGCCAGCAAGAGCACCAATTAGATGCATCTGTGAGAAGCTCTGGTATCCCATTGCTAATCCTGCTATGATCCTACCGCCCACCCACAAATGACATCCTCCCAACTTCTGCCTCAACTCTCCACACGTTGGGGACGACTAATAATTGTAGCTCATAGCTGGGGATGAGAATATTGCAGTGACTGCAGCCTGCGGCCTACACAACTGCCTTGATCACCAGTGTGACTGCACCTGAGGGGGTGGCCTTGACCTCACCGGTGCCTCTGGAGGCCAAAGAGTGGCAATGTGCCCACTCCAGTGGTGATGCTGCCTACAGAAGAAAGACCTGCTAAGCAGGGGGGAAGAGCAGCACCCATTCCAGCGGAGGGCACCAAGGATGGAAAGACCACTGCATAGCTGAGGTGGGTGCGGGCTGAGGTTCTGAGCTGACAGAGAGAGAGGTAGGCTTCTGCCAGAGAGGCCCCTGTCCGGGGTTTCTGGCACATGCCGCTGCAGCCTTTCTCCCCTCCTTGGCTTCCCTGTTCCTGGGTAGACCTACCAGATTCACACACGTAGCCTTGAAGGATAAGGGTTCCAGGGCCTGCTACAGCTGTGGACCAGCACAAAAAGACAACTGACCCGACAACTAATTACTGATGTGACACATAAAGTGAGACCATCCTCGAGGGCCGCCAGAGAGACAAGGACCACAGGAAGCTACCCTCAAGGCTTCGGATGTGACTGAGAGAGTGAGTTGAACACCCTGCAGGCCATAGGCCTGTCCCACCGCCTGCAGTAGCCTTCGAACGTGGGGTCCACAAGCCAGGGACTTCTGAGGCTGGGACCTCTGCTACCCAGACATTCAGATGCTACTTCTGCTCAGGTGAGAGGAACTTACAGCAGAGGCCTCTGGGGTAAACTGAAGTGCCAAGGGCCCCATGTAGTGGCTTGTCTGCAAGAAGGGAGAACTGCACATCACACGTCCAGCGGTCAGAGAGCCCACTTCACTCCCTAAACACCACCCAAACATATGGCTTTGCCAGGCAGAGGGCAAAGGGAGAGACTACATTGGGCCCATCCCACTTCCTACAATAACATCCAAGCACTGTGACAGTGAGTCAGGAACCATCACGATGTTCTCGCCACACAGGTGAGAGGGACCGTTGTCAGAAACCCCAAGGGGTGGAAACAGAAGCACCGTAGACTCAGGTGTGGCTGGCCTAGTGGGAAGGGGGAACCTCACATTATTCTGCTGAACATCACGTACCTAACAACCTGAGAACCTACCTCACAACCTACACACCACCCACACACCTGACCTCGCCTGGTGGGTAATGAAGGGAGTGACCACTTTGGGCCCATGCTCACTACTCCCTCAGAGGATCCCCCCTTGCCATCTACATCCTGTTACTGATGATCACCAAATACAGAGGACCCCTAGAACCCAGGGGAATCTTGCTGAGAGTTGGACAGAGACTGGTCTGCTCAGAGAGGTTGTATCCTACTTGATTCAAGGTCGGGTCCAATGGGTACACAGATTTCTGGATAATATCATGATGGACAGCTTCTGCTAGTGTTGCCTAGAAAGGCAGATTGGCAGATGATTCGCCCCCCAGCCTAGGAGACTGAGCATCCATTGATAGTAGTGATTGCCTGCCTGGTACAAGTTCATTAGGACATTGCTTCCCAGGGGGAGAAGTGGAAACAAACTTAAGGCGGGACAGGCACCCGACATCGGGTGCTGAAACACCATGGGAGTAGAACACAACTGATCCCACCTAACTTTTTCCCCTTTAGCTAGTTAACTTTCTTCTTTTTAGTTGGTTTTACAGACATACACAGAATCTGTGTCTCTGAAACTGAATTGCGAAGAGGAAAATATATTGCTTTATGCAGACGATGTCCTCCTATACATCACAGACCCCAAGAATACTACCCTGTTACTCTTCCTGACCCTGCAGGAATATGGGGCCCACTCGGCATACCGAATTAACTAAGACAAGTCCATATTATACTGCTCTTGAGAACTGCGCTACCCTCCGCCAACCCCACAGGGGCTCAAGATAGTCAAGGAGAAGTTCAAATACCTAGTGATATTCATAGCAGTGCAGACTGATCTGTACGCCTGACACAATGTGGGCAAAGTTATAGTGAACTTCCAATCCGACGTGGTGAGGTGGAGGGGCCTCCCACCTACATTAATGAGGTGAGAAGCCCTTTTTAAAATGGTCACCCTTCCCAACCTGCTCTATGCACTTTAGACACATACTACCTGGTGCCTCAAACGGTATTTAATAAAATCAATGGAGAACTAAGGATGCTATTGTGGGATGGAGGCCACCCACAGATATCGACTCCAAATGCAATCCCTACAGTAGAGGATTGGCCCTCTCAGATGTTGAAGGCTACTACTGTGCAACAAACCTAGTAAAACTTAATGTTTGAATCTTTGCCCCACAGGTTCACTCAACCTTTCATTTTGAATGGGCACTATTGGGGCCAAAATCCCACTTACACTGCATGTATGGAGGTCTAGGTTCCCTTTGCCTACCCCCTGCCATGCAAGTGGCACTTCTGGCCTGGGCCAAGGCAACAAAGACTCCCACATGGGCAAGGTAAATTACTAGATTGACACCTCTGTGGGAAGGGACATGGTTGAAGGAACTGGCAAAGTTGTGGGGCTTTGAAAGGTGGGACACCATAGACACCTTTAGTGTAGGGTACATACTTGCCCATGGAGATATTATGCCATTTTCAGTGACGCAGTGGGAATATGGCCTGCACTAGTCCCAGTTCCTCAAATATGCACAGCCATACCATTCGTGGCAATTGGAGGGGCTGAAAGATACTGAAATCTCAGAATATGCCCCAGTGGAGGGAAGGATATTGACGGATGAATTGGAGAAGGGCACCATTTCATGCATATACAAAATGCTTAGTAATAAAATGTCAAACACACTGAGTAGGCTTAGAGACAGGTGGGGGCACGACACAGGGAACCTTGACAACGTAGACTTGGAGGTGGTGTTGATGTATCCTTGAGAAGTAGCCATCAAGTCACACCTACGCTTAATTGAATTCAAAATTCTCCACCTGGCATATTAAGACCATCATAGACTACACCACATGGAGACGCCCCCACACCACTAAGTCTGCATTGCTCAGAAACAACGGGCTCCTTTATACACATACTCTGGGTATGCCCAACATACAGGCCTTTTGGAAGCCCATGGTCTAGGGACTTTAAGCCATACTAGAGGTAACCCTCTCACTTGAGGCCGATTTGTTTTGCTGGAATCTCAAATGTTGTGGACATCCCCGATCAAAACTTATATTTGGTGCACTAGCTTGGTTTTGGCGAGGAGGGACATTGACAAATTCTGGGGGCACAAGAAGAGATCAATATACATGAATGGCAGAAGTGCATGAACGTTTATATGGCAGCGGAAAAGGTGGTCTATCACAGTAGAGGCTGCCCATGCACGTTTTACAGAATCAGGGGTTGCTTGAGGACATATTATGGGCTACGTATAACAATGGGCACCTAAGAGACACTCCATGACCCTCTCTCCAAAACACAATAATCCATATCAAAATTGAATGCTTTTATGTTCCCAAATTGGTACCCTCCCATGATTTATGTATTGATTGTGTAACATGATGTATTGCCAAATCCTCACCCTATATAGTATCACAAACACTGAACTTGGAGATATTGGCGCTTCTCGCACATGACTGAAGGTGTTTTTTTTGTTGGCTTCAAAATAAAAGAATAAACATATGGTTAAACCAGGCATCCTTGGCTGGTTCTCCCCTGTCTTTTTTGCCTCTGTTTCCCACGTTTTGACTGTGTGCTGGACTTTGTTTTTGCTGTGTTTGGTACTCTGGGCACTTTACCACTGCTGATCAGTGCTAAAGTAAAAGGGCACCCTGCGTGAATTATATGTGTATTTGACTTTTCCATGATTGGCACATTTTATTTACTAGTAGGTTCCTAGTAAAGTGCACTAGAGGTGCCCAGGGCCTGTAAGTCAAATGTTACTAGTGGGCCTGCAGCACTGGTTGTACCACTCACTTGAGTAGCCCTGTAAACATGGCTCGGACCTGTCACTACAGTGTCTGTGCGTGCAGTTTTAAACTGACAATTCGACCATGCAAGTGTACCCACTTGCCAGACCCAAACCTTCCCTTTTTATACATGTAAGGCACCCCTAAGTTCGGCCCTAGGTATCCCTATGGGCAGGGTGCACTGTGTGTTAAAGGTGGAACATGTACTGATGTGTTTTACATGTACTAACAGTGAAATACTGCTAAATTCGATTTTCAATGTTGCAAGGCCTATCTCTCTCATAGGTTAACATGGGGGCTGTCTTTAAATATCCTTAAAGTGCAGTTTCCCTTTGAGAGCAGATACAGGTCTGGAGTTTGGGGTCCCTGAACCCTCAATTTCAAAACACATATTTTAGTGAAGTTGGTTTTTGGATTGTTAGTTTGAAAATGCCACTTTTAGAAAGTAGGCATTTTCTTGCTTAAACCATTCAGTGACTCTGACTGTTGATTCCCTGTCTGGGTCAGACTGACAGTTGGGCTGTTTGAGAATCTCCTCTAGACAGTGACACAAAGGGAGCTGGGGTGTAGCTTGCATATCCTGATGAGCCACCTGGGCTGGAGTGGAGGAAGGAGTGGTCACTTATGAAAAGATACTCTGACGTCTTCCGTCCATAAAAACAGGGTCGTTTTATTAAGATCAGAGTTAAGCAACCATCCCTGGCAGGTTCTCCTTCCAACTGCCGTCCTCTCCGTTCCCAACATTCCACCTCCCTCATAGCGTTACTAGGCAATAGCTACCCACCACATTCTAACTACAACCCAACACATCTCCCCCTTCTACACAAGACAAACAAAAAAAAATACATTTAATAATATACATGTGGCATAAGTATAGGTGACATACATGTCAAACAAAGAAACAATACAAACACTCGAAATACAACTTATTTAAGCACTGCTCCAAATTTTTCTTACATAAATATTCTTTATGTGGGCATACCCACCACCTCTAGATGTAGGTAACATCTCAAGGCCACCCACACTCTGATGAAGGTGACTCTATGTTAAATAGTCCTTCAAATACCCCGGTCTCTTCACAGATCTCCTCTCCCTACACACCTCCTTATCCACGTCTCCCTCCTTGTTGCTATCCATCGTACCCTTCCACTTCCACAATTCTGCTTCATTACATTTCATCACCCTACTCACATTCCACCTTTTACCATCTTCCAATACCACACTATAATCATACACTTTCACCACTTGCTTAGGCACAGACCACTTAGACAAACCTTTCTTGGTTTTATCCCACATCCTAGTCCTCACCCAATCGCCATCTCTCAACCAGCCTTTCTTCCAACTCTCCTTACTTCTCTCATCGTACACCTCCTGCTTTCCACTTACACGACTCAATAATGCTTCTTCATCCACCTTATCCCTTCCAGCTCTACCCATCCACCCTGGCACAGCTTTGGTACATGGCTTTCTACCCTTCAACAATACAAACGGGGTTCCCAGCTTTAAGGAATGTGGAGTGGTACGATAACTCCACAAAAGATTCTTTATCTCCCTCCTCCAATTTATACCATTTTGTACAGATAACTGTATGTTCTCACTCAATACTCTGTTAATTCTCTCCACCAATCCATTCTCCCTGGGATGTGCCACAACTGTTCTGATATTTCTAACGCCACACTTCTCCACAAAATCAGTAAATTCACCAGATGTAAACTGTGGACCGTTATCTGTCACCACTGCCTCTGGACTCCCTCTCTCCTCCAGACTTCCTCACAAAATTCGATTACCACATTTGACCTAATTTCTTTCACAATGCTTACCTCCAGCCACCTCGAATGATAGTCTACCATCACCACAGCAAACACTTTCCCATTTGTGTCCAATGCGAAAGGACCACATACGTCCATCCCCGCTTTCTGCCAGGGTTTATCCGGAAATGGGAACTGGACCACCGGGGTCCTCCCCCCCACATGGGACTTATCGCCACAAGCACAGCTTACACAATTTCTTATAAACCTTTCCACATCTTGGTCCATCCCCGGCCACCAAAAATCCTCTCTCACTTTCCTCTTCATTCCCGACATACCTCCATGCCCTTCATGCAAAACCTCCAATAATCTTTCCCTCAACTTGTGTGGAACAATTAACCTGTCCCCTCTTCTCAACACCCCGTCCTGATCCGATAATTCAGACCACACGCTCTTGAAATTTGCTATAATGTTTGTAACATCTTCCAACTCTGACCAATGTTTTCCCAGATTCTTTCTCAACATTTGCAATTCCACATCTTCATTCACTGACTCTCGCCAAACCTCTTCACTGATAGCATCAGTCCCCGAATCTTGGACACTCGCAACGATCCACTCCTCTTCTTCCTCATCCTCAGGATTTTCAATCGGCAGTCTGGATAAACAATCTGCATTCACATTATTTACCCCCGGCACATACTTCATTACAAAATCATACTCCTGTAGACTATATATCCATCTTGCTATTCTGGAAGACGCTCGACCAGCACCCTTCGTGGTAAATACGTCAATTAAAGGTTTGTGGTCCGTTCTCAGTTCGAACTTCCGTCCCCACACATAGTTCTTGAAATACCTTACCCGCCACCAACAGGCAAGAGCTTCTTTCTTGATAGCATAGTTCTTTGCCTCCGCCCCTTTTAATGTCCTAGAAGCAAACGCTATTGCATGTTCTTTCCCTTTGTGTGACTCCATCAATACTGCCCCCAGACCATACATACTCGCATCTGTAGATACAATAGTATGATCGCCTGCCACAAAAGGTTTCAACTCCACTGCATCGATTATACTCTTCTTCAGTACAGAATACGCCTGTTGACATTCCCTAGACCACTCAAATTTTTGATTTTTCTTCATTAAGGAGCGCAACGGTTGAGCAATATCAGCAACGTTTTTCACAAATTTTGCATAGTATTCTGCTAAACCTAAAAACGATCTCAGTTGATCATGGTCTGTAGGGGTTGGAGCTTTTTCAATCGCCTCTAATAAACTTGTCTTCGGTTTTATACCTTCTCCCGACACCGTATGACCCAGATACTCAACACATTTGCATTCAAATTTACATTTCTTCACCTCCACAGTCAGCCCTGCATTCTCCAAAATTGAACATACTTTCCTCAATACCTTATTAGGTTCTTCCACGTTTTTCGCCCAGACCAACACGTCATCCAGGAAAAACTTTACATTTTCAACTTCCCCTAGCAAACTTTGCATAACCCTCTGGAAAACCGCTGAAGCTGACGCCAACCCAAATGGCATACGTACAAATCTAAATGCCCCTTCAGGTGTTATGAAGGACGTTAAATGTTTTGAATCTGGATGCAGCATGATTTGGTGGTATGCATTGGATAAGTCTAGAGTAGAAAATATCCCACCATCCCGAACACTAGATAATAATTTGTTTATGTTCGGTATCGGGTGCCTGTCTACCCAGATGTTCTCGTTCAGATCCCTCAAATCCACGCACATACGGATTTTACCATTCGGTTTCCTTGCCAAAACTACAGGACTTAACCATTCTGAGGATTCAACTTCCTCTATCACTCCCATTCTTAACAACCTTTTCAATTCCTCTCTTAAGGCCTCCTTTAGCACCACAGGAACTCCCCTCACCTTATGCACCTTAGGTATGGCTCCTTCTTTCAGTACAATTTTGTGTTGGAACTTTTTCAAACATCCCAATTTGTCACCAAACAACACTGGGAATTCTAACTTCCATTTCACTGATTGTTGTTCTTCACCCTCCAAGGTCAACACTTGCTCCTTCGTATTTGGATTCAGCAAAATTCCTAAATTGTTTTGTTCACCCCAACCTAATAAACACCTTCCACTCTCCACCACATAGATGTCACTGGTGATGCCCCTTTGTTTGAACTCCATCTCTCCTTGGATATAACCAATTATGGGTATCTTTTTCCCTCCATAACCCATCAATTCAACCGTAGGATTTAACAAACGCACCTCTCCCACTCTCATTCACGTCTCTCTATCAATTAATGTATATGGGGAACACAAATCTGCCCACATACTAACCGATACCCCATTCAATTTCACAACACACTTTGGAAGTCTATATTCATCATTACTCAGCATTAACGCATCACCATTATGCGGTGTATCCTCCGAGGCTACCTGTTGCATCACAAGCACCCCTATATGTTCGTTAACTTCACCATCCCCCAAGGAGTTTTTGTCACATAAACAGTTTACATCCTTCTTGTCCCCACCTTTCTTTTGATTGCACACCTTGGAAAAATGTCCTATCCTGTTACATATAAAACATTTACTTTTCTTGGCTGGGCAGTTCATCGAAAATGCCAAACGTCTAGTGCTTCCACACCTGTAACATTTCTTCTTACCCTCGGCTTTCCCATCATCTTTTTCACATTTGATCCTATCCACCTCCTGAATAGTTGTATCACTCTCATCATTACCATTTTTTTTCCTAACTCTTTGATATACTTAGACGTGGCTTCTATATGCCTTGCTGCCGCCAACGCCTCATCTAATGATGGGTCCCTAAGTGACAACATTTTTCTTGAATTTTCATATCCTTGGTATGGCTTATCAGTTGATCTCGTATTATTTCCTCATGCAACTCTTTAAACTTGCATGTGTTGGCCAAAGATCTTAACGCACACACATACTGATCAACAGATTCATTAGGTGCTTGAATTCTCGAAAGAAACTTATGGCGTTCCACCACAATACTCATTTTCCTGCTACAATGATCTTCTAATGCTGCCATGGTTCTCATATATATGTCATTGCCCTCATCTTCTTCATCCGACCCATCCCCATTGACTTCCAACACCTCATTATTGGGCAGCGCTTTCAACACTTTTCTCCCTTCAACACCTAGATTGTGCTTGAGTAAAGCTAACTTTCTTTTCCCCGTAAAAATAGCCCTACCCAAAGCTTCCAGGTACGTTTCAAATGCTTCACGCCAATCTTCCCAAGGCAAACTAGATTCGCCAGCATACTCAAGAATACTGGGGGTGGCACAATTGACTGCATTTTATCTCCTTTTTTTTCCTTAAACAATCTATACAGATCAGTGTATTGGTTCCTGTCTGCCGGCAAATGAAGTCTCAGTCCTTGTCCGACGATTTGTTTCCCTTCTCAGACTATTGTGTATGTACAATTCTCCCTTTTTTTATATATAAATACCTCTAGTCCTCCATTTTCCAATTTCAGCACTGTCCATCCATTACGCTACACTGCCGTATAGGTGAAGCCAACAGTTACACCTCCCTGAACTTGTTGTTCCGTTCTCGCCTTAATTGAACGAACTCAGCTCGTTCAGCGATCATGTGACGTGCACCTCGGTTGCCCCGGAGACGCCTGACGCCTAAGCGCGCACACTGACACGCACACACACACTTCCGGATGCGTTCCTGCTCTCGCGTATTTTGACATACGCGCGTTCCTTGACAAAACACGGAACGCGTACTTTGACGCATGTGCGTTCCTTGGAAACAAGGAACGAGAAGTGCGATCATGCCAGCAACACGGAACGTGATGTGCGATCACGCCAGCACACTCATGCGACCTCCTCAACGGTCACGCCTAAGGTAAAACACATTGTAAATTGCCACTTTCCACCTTAATGTCGTCGGGGTAGCTTTCAGCGTTTCCTCATTTACGCATGTTAAGTATTTCTCCTTTCAAATCCTGGCCTCAGACACCTCCAGTAAAAAGGACATCTCCTGAGATAATCAAAACTCCATCACAACTCTCTTTCTTTGATTCCAACTTCAGCGCTTAGATTTTCCTTTGGCAGCTGGCTCTAATAGGTATTGCCGGCTCACGTTGAACCTCCACTCCTTCCACTCCTATCAACGGTACTCCACGGACGATCCTCCACCCATGCCAGGGTTGGCTCACTGACTTAATCCCACCTTCGTCGCCACTGAAAAGATACTCCGACGCCTTCCATCCATGAAAACAGGGTCGTTTTATTAAGATCAGAGCTAAGCAACCATCCCTGGCAGGTTCTCCTTCCGACTGCCATCCTCTCCGTTCCCAACATTCCACCTCCCTCATAGCGTTACTAGGCAATAACTACCCACCACATTCTAACTACAACCCAACAACTTACACCTGAATGGGCTGTGCCTGCCCTCACACGATCTAATCTTCAACCCCCTGGTGTGTGTCTGGGGCCTGGCCTGGGAAAGGCAGAATCCTATAAACAACAGATACTTTCCTTTGTGGTTTGCCTACTTTAAAGGCAGAAAGGGGTAGGACTCAAACCCCCAGACTTTAGATTTCTTTAAGGTCACTTCTGGATTCAAGAGGAACCTCTACCAAGGAGAAGAGCTGAATAGCTGAAGAGCCGAGGAGAAGCATTGTCCCTGCCTGTGACTGTGCTTTGTTGGGCTATCCTGCAGTTGCTGCTTCTGCTTGTGAAAGGGGACAAAGACTGTACTTTGTTGTGCATTTCTGCTTGAGAAAAATCTCCAAGGGCTTGGAATGAGCTTGCCCCCTGTTTTGAAGTTTCAGGGCCATCAAAGACTTCCTCTGCCAGCACCTGGACTCTCTGCTGAGACACCTGCCCTGCCAAGTGGTCCTCATCCAGCCCCTGGGCCCTTGAAAGGTGAAGATGGCAGAACAAGGGCTGAAATCCACGTACAGAACACTGTGCGGGGAACATTTTCGAGCACAACCTGCAACTTGGTTGAAAAATGACCCACCACCCGCTTTGCAGTTAGAATCGATGCTCCACCTGCATCGCAGCTGGGTGATTGATGCATTGCGGCTGGAGAAACCCGCAACACCCGCTAGCGGCTGCTGATAATGACGCAAACCCCTACACAGCGCAGTTTTCTAACACCATGTAACCGGATTTCTCATGCATCGTCGCTGGGCATCAAAGTCATCGTGAACCTGTGCGGATCCGAGGTACTCAGTCCGGAAATCGACGCATTGATCTCTTGCGAGGGAGAAAAATGACACATTGCCTACTCAACCGGAGAAGAAACAACGCACAGCCTCACTTGCAAGTAAGAAATCGACGCATCGCTGACTTTTCCAATGCATGCAAAATGTTGTATAAATTCAGACTCATACCGCCATAAAAAAACATGTTACAAGTAACTGTATACCTGTAATAATTCCAGTACTTCCACCAAGTTAGATGCAAAGGAGTAGAAGAGCATAAATGTAAGGGCAAGTCATCCAAACCTTGATAAGTCTGTGCCCTACTTAATGGAAAAATAGAAAAAGAAAGGAGAATATTACGTAGATGGGTCACACTATTTGCTCAAATAATCACAGTGATAAGAGAGTCACATGAGATAGTCACAATCTGTGAACAATAAAAGCCACACTCTTAATTACGTCCAGATACAGACTCAAAAAGGTGCCGGTGAACCATATTTTAAATGAATACAAAACATATTCCTGACAGAACTACGAAGTACCAAGAGCCAGCTCTGTAGGCTGCATCTCTGTAATGAGCCGGACTGGAAAATAATCTTGAATGAAACGCTGACTGCATGTAACAAGTGTTATCATAGCTGATAAGAAGTACAAGAAGTCGCCACGTTGGCTTCATCTCCATGGCATTCTGTCAACTGATACAAACGAAAGAATATATTGTGGTTCTGATGGACCCGTAACCCATAAGAGTAAACACAGTAGGATTCGTGAGTGACATACCTGGTTTCCGTGGGCTTGTCTGCCAGCGTCACCCCTAGCATAGAAGAATGCCGAGGGAAATCCAAAATAAACTGCCCATTTTATGACGAAAACAAAATGCCCTAAAAGGCATGAAGAAAGGACTATTTGCTGAAGACTATAAACGTAAGAACATTTTGGCCATATTGGCCTGACAATCATCATTATCGAACGCCTTCAAAAATATTTATTATATTCAATATTAGCAATAATCCTAGCCCATAAAATAGGTGCAGTAAAAAAATCAACTTGATAACATTTCTAGTGTCTCTGGGCGCGTCAGGCAATGTTTCCCTTGACGTGAACAGTTGTCAATGCATATCCTTACTTGGTCACCTGTTTCTTAAGTGTGTTGCAACGTCCTGATAAAAATGAAAACATGACTCTATGAAGTGTCACATGTTTTCAGACATAGTAAAACTGACAAAAACTATGTAGTGTTAACCAGAGTACATAATGTAACGGTCATAATGGCTATATTTAAGAGAAACTCACAGATCATGATTATTATGTCAGTGGCCCTAAGTTCAACACGGCGAAATAACAACTTTCATGGACCAACATTTGGTCTTGAGGTTTATTTGTGTATAGATGGTCTATATTCAACCCTTTCTCCTTGGCCCTTAACCGATTAATCCCTTTGCTTTCCAATTTTTGAGATGCCTCCAGTCTACTTCCACCCCTCAGATTGTTTCTTATCAAGTCAAGTCCATGGAATTTAACATCTAAGATTTCCATTTATTTATGGGTGACATTAAAGTATCTCCCTGAGATTAATATTACAAAAAGCTTGGGTGGTAGGGCATTTTTTACCTTACCTGCATCGTCCACCTACTATTTTCTTTGTTATTTCCTTTCCCACCTTTATTGTGCAATCCTCATGGAAGGTGCAGTTTTCATTTCCACTACTACCTAGTTGTTTAGATTTAAAACTGAAAAAAAAACTATTTTCATCTCCAAAATCACATAAATGGTAACCATTTCCTGCATGACTAGTCTTGATTCAGATCATGTTGCAAAATGATGACCACTACCTTATACATCATAGATGATGCCCTCCTTTCCACAGATGAAGATGACTCCTGCCTCCTGATATTGCTGGATCTCTCAGCAACCTTTGATACCACCCTGGAGTCTCAAACGTGATTCACCGGCAATGTCCTTCCCTAGACTCCCTCCTACCTTTCCATCCAACACAACACCAGTTTATTTAAATGGGCACTTGTGGACTCCCTCAGGGTTCCATCTGGCCCCTGTCATCCTCAGACGCTACATAGAGCCACTTAGTTTTCTACTCGCAGATAGCAGCTTCAATATTCACAAATATGCTGATAATACATAACTGTACTTGAAAGTCTTCTCTGCACAGCCCAAGCAAGACAGAATTCCTGTTATCTGCAAAGAACATAAACAAAATATCAGTACAAACCTGACTGTGATATAGACCTTGACAGTTTCAAAACTCATCTTTAACTCAATGCCAAGTCCCTTGTATTCACCCTGAGCACCACCATAATCCTCAAGGAACATATTGTCAAAAACAAAGGAGGGCTGGTACTATTTTTTGCAATTTCTTCCACAAAGCGACTTCTGAACTGCTTTTCAGCCTTTATACACTAGCATATGGATGGTGATAATGCTGTGCTATGTGACTTTTTAGAATCCAATCTGGCACCCCTTAATGGCATTCTACAGGCCACAGAGCGGCATGTATCATTCAGGGCCTGAAGAAATACGATCACATCATTATCATACTGATTGAATTCCATTGGCTCCCCTTGCCAGCCAGTACCATCTCCAAAACCAGCTACATCATTTAAAAAGTGATCACAACTAGAAAACCTGCTTATCTTGCAGATGAGTTCACCATCTCTGGTGTTTCTTTCACACCCACAGCAAGGACACCATCAGACTGCAGACTAAGAAGTGTACAAAAGACACACAAAAACAGCTGGCCCTTTCCATTTATGCACCCAGGATTTGAAACAATATCCTGTATCTTCCACAACCGCATAACCACTGTTCCAATTGAAGAAAGAGCTGTGGTTGTGAATATTTATGAGAAACCAACAATAACACTTCCGACAAACTTGTATTTTTAATTTGATATATCAATGTAACATCTTTGTGGAGCCTGAAATAAGGACATATACATTTAAAAGAAATTTTCATTTTTCTGCTGTTGGACTTGAGTAAAGATAAAAACATTATGAACTTGAATGTCCGAAGTGGATCTGTGCAGTAGCGTTTTTAGAGTAAATTCAAATGTAATTGACACCAAGGTGCATCAATGGATACAACTTGGACACAGAATACAAACATACTTAATCTGAGTGCTCCGCTAGTTTATTTTTTATGTGTACAAATACTGGGGGTCTCCTCTAGGTTTTGGTTTCACACATCTCAGCAACAGGTGTTTTCAGTGTTAGGGCCCCACTATATAATGTTTTAGTACAATATATTGGACCATAAGGGATGTGCAACTAAGATATCCCTGTTGCCTAGTTAAAGTTTCTGTACGTTATCTCCCATGTGGCTCTGCCAGTATTTGTACACCATAAGCAGTATAAAAGCAGATTTTGTTATGATGAATACATAATATGTATGAAAAATATTTTTGTAGTTTATGTTTTTCCTACAATAAAAATATATTATGATATTTAATATTTTGGCATACAAGAATCTGCTAGATATAATCTGCAGCACCAGTGAAAGGGCACACATCCAGAAAGCAGCTGTTTTTGAGATCTGAATCACAGTTCCCTCAGTAAGAACAAAGGATACAATGGGAACTCACCCAAAGCTAGGACAGGTGACAATTTGTGTTTGTGGCTGGCAGAGGCAAGACACATAGATCACTTACTAGCACAGGAATAAGCTGTGAGTTGTGGAGGAGCACACGCCAAGCACTAGAGGACTACCTAGTGCAGAATTGGGAGTAAAGGAGGTAGAAAGGGACACAATTCAACAGCAAACAGAAGCCACAGAGTAGACAAGTGAGAGTCTGTGTGGAGTCTGTTGTTTTAAGATAGGGCATACCAATTACTAGAGCAGTCAATGGATGCTTCAAGAGAGGCGATGTAATCTAGTGAATAATTTCTGGCACTGAAATCAGGGAGCTTTACTGACACACATGAATCAAGAATTTGTGGACAGTCAGAAAACTGACACTAGGGGGGAGACGACCGCCGGGCTGAAGACCTGGGTCTCCAGCCCGGCGTCCGTCACTATACCGCCGGCAGTATTTGGACCCAGCTTACCGCCGCGGTTTTCCAGCGGTCTGAACCACCATGAAAACCATGGCGGTAAGCACTATCAGTGCCAGGGAATTCCTTTCCTGGCACTGATAGGGGTCTCCCCCACCCCCACCCCGACTCCCTCCCCTAACCCCCCACCTCCCCTGCCACCCCCCAAAGATGGCAGGGCCCCCCTCCCCACACCGAACCCCAACATCACTGCACCCATACCCACACGACACGCACGCAGGCACGACCTACATACTTACATACTTACACGCACACACGCCGACATACATGCCTACATCCACACACACAGTCATACACGCACACCCACATTCACACATACACGCATACATCCATACAGACATACCCGCAGGCATACACGCACTCACACACCCCCTCTACATACACAGACGCACACCCCCACGCACCCACACAACACACAACACCCCCCCAACACCTCCCCTTACGGACTTACCTGGTCCGACGATCCTCTGGGAGGGGACGGGAGCCATGGGGGCAGCTCCGCCGACACCACATCGCCAACAGAACACCACCACGGTGAATCACAGGTCGTGATTCGCTGGGCGGTGTTCTGTTGGCGCGTGGAGGTGGAGCAACCTCCACTTCCCCGCGTCCCGCCAGTATGGCTGTTGGCGGCTCTCCATGGGAACATGGACGGAGAGCAGCCAACGGTCATAATACGCCGAGCGGAAGACCGCCACCACTGACTTTTACATTCTGAGGAACTGCAATGTCCCACACATGATGGCACATCTACAGAGGGAGAGGGTTTGGCTCATTGGTATGTAAGCTTTTGAATGTGTGTCCCTGTTATGGCACCTGTCGCCACAATGTTCCCTGTGGCTTTACCTACCCTGATACAGGTCCTATCTCTGTGCACACAGGTGACTCTGGCTACTCTAACCTTCCCTGGCTGTTGACACCAGTGAGGTACCGTGCCACTGAAGGGGAACACTATTACAATGAGGCCCATGGCAGGGCGAGGCACGTAATAGAAAGGACATTTTGCCTCCTGAAGGCCAGATTCAGGTGCCTGCATGACACTGGAGGTGCCCTCCTCTACACCCCCGCTAAAGGTATGCCAGATCATAATTTCCTGCTGCATGCTCCACAATCTATCCCTGAGACGTCAAATACCTTACTAGCTGATGAGGAGGAGGAAGCTGGACCAGTCTCTAGTGATGCAGAAGTGTAAAGTGATGAGGAGGCAGATGAGAAAGGTGCAGCAGACCCAAGGGCTGAGCTCATAAATAAGTACTTCCAGTAACAAACAGATATGTTGTCTGTGTATTTGCATGTGTTGTATGTCAACAAACCTTGGTATCAATGGTCCACTTAATTTGGAATATCAGTGGTGGTGTACTCTGTACCTATCCCTTTGTGTGTGTTGTGGGAGGTGAGTCATAGCATGTAAGGTGCGGAGTTTAAATTTCTTACCTCTCACATGTATGCAGGTTGCAAGACACACATCTCCTATGGACAGGACTGTATTGTGCTATGTGTCCTGCTTTCTCCTGTTCTCATGTCATTCCGGCGACTGTCTGTGCATCTTAGTCACTCCTACCTATTGTTAAAGCCATTCATATTCAGTATCCTTTGATTACTGTTCACTGAGTTATGTTTTGCACATTAGAGGTGCCATCTACAGTGTTTTGTCAAGTATGTCCAGCGACTAGTGATGTAGAAGTGTATCTGTTGTGGCCTGTAGAGTTGCCTACTACACTGGGCACCTCAAGTATGGACTACATATGTGTTTTGTGTGGCACCATGCCTACTTTCCTGATGGTGGTCTCTGTCATGGTCTTTTTCAGGTTGGCTAAGTGTATTTACTCTGGTGTGTGGCAAGACTGGTGACTCCCTTACATCCGCCCTAGCACATATATGTAGTACTGTGTCTGCTGAAGAGGATGCCTCCCTCCACAGTCCATTTCACTGCCTGTTGGATTGCGGCCAATTCCACATTGACATTTTGGTTAACATGCAATTGTACCTATACAAGTAAAGACACATATGCAGTTGCTGTGATCTATGGTGTTTATTGTGAGTAGAGTGGCAAACAGGCGATGAGTGGGGTCATGGTAGATGAAATCCTCATAGTAGATTGCACAGCTGTAGGAAGCACAGGTCCAGTGTCCATGGGCCACAGGAAAATGGAGTAATGTTATTGAACAGTTAGTAGGGTATACTCAGGAGAGGGTCCCTTCCTGGCAGTGGATTTAGTCTTGGCATCTGCTCCAGCCGGATGTCTGGGTGGACGTCCATGTTTGGGGGGGGGGGTCTTCAGCTACAGAGGGAGGGGTGCCAGTGGCCTGTGGTTCCCCTGGAAGGGCCTCCATTCTACTACCTGCTGCAGATGTTGATGGCTCAGATGAGGTGTTGGTAGTGTCCTGCTGGTGGATGGAGGTAGGACGCAGGGTAGTTGTGAGCTCCCTGACCACCCGTGTAATGGAGGCCATGGTAGCATTGTGGGTCTGACACTGCTGCCTGGCCTCCTGGTGGTATTTCCTCTGCAGCCTTTGGTTTTCCCCCAAGATGGTAATGATCTGGCCCATCCTGACCTGGGTTGCCCTTGGCTGCCCCGTCCTCTGGCCACAGGTGCCTTCCCATGCCCTCCACCCCATGTGCCTGTGCCCCTGGCATGGTGTGCCGACTCCCAGTTTCACCAGGACCTTCATTGTCTGGGCTGTGAGTGGTCGACTCTGGTCCCTGTACTGTGGGACACACGACTGATTGGACAGTCCTTGGGGCACAGGTTTATGGACGCATGGTTGGCTGTGATGGTGTTGCCACTGGTGGGTGGCATTGATGTGGGCAGAGTGAGGCAGGGAGTAGTAGACTGACCAGGGGTCACAGTTAGATGGGCCAGGTAGGTCATCAATACCCAGACTTCCAGTGGTGTTGTCCTCACTGGGACCTTCATCCTGAACAGGGCTGGCAGCCTCTGGTAACCTCTTCCTGGTGCCACTGGCAGGGGAACCTGCTGATGGAGTAAGAGAGAGTTAAATGTTGGAGGTGTGTATGGTTGTCTGTTAGTGTGATGCATACAGTGGCTTGACCTGAGTTCCAGCAATGGCATTGGCAGGTGCAACACAGTTCACACTGTTTGTGGATGATGACATGTGTACTAGGCTCCTTGGGGTTGTTGTGAATCAGGCTTGGTCACTTTAGCTCGGTGGGTGGGTTCTGTTCCTGTGTGATGGTTCACCTGACTGGTTTGCCCTGTTAGTTGGTGGGAGATTCTGGTTTGGTATATATGAGTGAGAATGGCTGTACATTGCAGCATGGTGTCCAAACGGGAGGAGGATATATGTGTCTGAAAGGTTGTTTGTCCTGTCTGTGCCTGTTGTTCATGGAGTATACCTTCTTTCTTTCAAGGCCAGGATTAGTCCATTTCAGGGTAGTAGGCCTGGATTAGTGGCCTTTAGGATTGGTGACAGTGCTGTGTCTGGTTTTGGGCTAGCATTGTGTTGTGCCATTGCATTGCTGTCATTGCCATTTAGTGGTCCTCAGTCGTAGCATCCAGCTTTTGTAGCTAGTGAAATAGTCATACATGCAAGAGGTGTGATGTGACGTGCCCATTGCAGGTTTTTATGTGGATGGGCTACTGCATTGTGGGAGTCGGAGTGATTGTACTTGGCAGTGTAATCCGTGCACTTAGCAGGGAGTGTGTGGGCATTGGGGTTGGGTGATGGTGTGGCATGGAGGAGAGGGGCATTAGGTGACTGGGTGGGTGGTCTGGTGGGAGATGGAGTGAAATGGGGAGTGTTTGGGTGGTGAGGAAGCATGCTGGACAGGTCGCATTCGTGCCAGGGAGTGTTAGTTACTAACCAGAGTCCAGTCCTCCAGGTATTCCAGTCAGGTCCTCTGGATGCAGGATGTCCAAGACCGTTTCCTTCCACAATTTGAAATCTGGGGTGGGGGGGACGTACCGCCAGTCTTTAGTTCTGCCGTTGGTGCCTGGATGGCATGGATCACACCTTCCCCCATAGGTCGTTCCACCTCTTTCTGATGTACTCCCTGATACGTGGATGGGTGCCCCCTTAGTTGACACTGTCAACTATTCTCTGCAATAACTTCATTTTCCTGGCTATGGATGTTTGCTGTACCTGTGCTCTTAAGAGTTGTGGCTCTACCCTCATGAGTACATCGACCATGACCCTCAACTCCTCGTCAATGAAAAGTGGGTGCTTTTGACGTGGCATGGTGGTTGTGTTGTTGGTCGCGGTGGGGGTTGTGTGTGTTGGGTGCAGTGTAGGGTGCTTGGTGGGGTGGGGGTGTTTGGATGTGAGTGGTGGTAGGTTGTGGTGTTTGTGTGTAGTTGTGATGTGTGTATGGTGTGGGTAAGCAGTTGTGTGGTGTGTGGTGAGTGTGATGTGTATACATGCCTATAGTGTATATGTGATAAGTTATGATTTTGTGCCTCCTAGCTGTCTGTGCATGTGGGTTTTTTCACAAAGGATTTTGGGCTGTGTAGGGTTCTGTTATATAGTGCTGTGAGTGGGTGTACCTGGTGTGTGTGTGTGTCAGGTGTGGGGTCTTCGAACTGTCTAATGTGGTGTTGTGTTTTGATAGGAGTGTATGGTCTGGCCACGTTGGTTCGCCCGCCAATGGTTTTCCACCTGTGCTGATTTGTGGATCTTAAGACGGTGGGCGGTAAGTTGTCGGCGTGGCGGTGCAGGAGGTGGGACCACCTCTTTCCCGCCCATCAGTGTCCTGGTGGTGTCAGATTTTTGGCTGTTTTTTGGCGGTCTTCATTGTGGACTCTTAATATGGCGTGTGGAATACTGCCAACACCAGTGGTCTTTTGGCGTCCGCCACCACAGGGGTCTTGCCAAAAGACTGCTGAACTTGTAATTAGTGCCATAGTGTTTATGGGAGATGAGAAGGGTGTTTAGTGATGCAGCTAGTACTGGTGCAAAGTTCTGAGAAGGAGGGCCTGGACTGGGTAAGACATGATCAGTAGTTGGTCTGGAAGATTGGTTCTAAACATGTTTATGAGTGTAGTTTTAATGGCAAGGTAGATGGAGGGTGTTTCTGAAAAGGGTGGTGGTGATATCACTCAATCTTTGGGAGACAATAGGCATTTTCCAAATATTTTCTGTATTCATAAGCTTCTTTATTATCTGCCAGTTAAATATTTAGGGGACTTCATTTTGCTGGAGACAGATGCATTTGACTCTTGTCATAAAGTATTTGTGGGAATGCTGGTGTCTTTAGTAGCACATTTTATTGTTTTACCCATAAGAAGATCCTCTTTCCTCTTCTTGTTTCCTTTTTAGGTCTTGTCTACAGATTACCTTGGCTGCCTGTTGGAGAACTCATTTTGATTGCATTACATATACTCACCGTGGGCTTTGGTCATTCCTTGCTCATTACTGGATGGCTTCATTGTCTATATTACTTACCTGCTCTTGATTTGATGACATTCCATCCTTTCTTGTGTTTGTCAAGTCCTAGAACGTTTGGATGTCACAGTTTTTCCAAATAGTAAATATATGTTTCTTTTACTGCCTGCTATCAGTGGGCAGCCTTTTTAAAATATCATTTTTGATCATTACAAAATGGGCATCAGCACATATGCACACATGCAAAACAGGCATCTTGCAATGCAATGTTTTTTTATTTGATCAAATCCCATTCAAATATGGCTGCCATGGATGCACATGCATCCTTATTGGCTTTCTTGGAGCAGAATGTATTCAAATATAACAAAAGTACTTCAAAGATGGCAGCGGTGGATAGGCACATCCGTGGTAGTCATCTTTGAATGCATTTTGTTAGATTTGAACAAATTCAATTCCAAAGCAGCCACTGTGAATGTGGGTGCTTCATCGGCGGTCATCTTTGTTTTGGGTTTCTTAAAATAGCACCAAGTGGTGCATTTGGATATGGATATTTGAGTGATTAAATGGACATAGGAAGAGGCTGTGGAGAAGTGTTGAAATGAACTGTTGTAAACCGTCCATCACTCCATGGTCTTTAGCTGAAGTCTCAGCATTGTATAGTTATATTTAAAATGATGATTCATTTTATATCAAGCACCATAGGGTTCTAAACATATTTTTTACCTTCTCAGTTGCTCACCTTGGATATCTGGTTGAGTCATCATGTACAGAAGCGCCCAACATAGGGTGGATGTGGTGGTTTCAATACTGGCTCCAAACAGCTCTATTGCAAGGCGTATCAAATTGTCCTGGTCAAACGTAGTGGTGGCATCATCAGAGCCCTGGGTCAGGTGGTAAGAGGCAAGTTCAGGATAGTAAAAGGAGTTTTGAAACATTTCTCTTCACATATCATTCCCTTAATCCTAACCATTCTTCAAATAAATTATTTAAACTAATAACCTGCTCTTAACTTGCTCTTTCTTTCATGAGTTCTCTTTACATACTCAATTGTAATAAACCCTGACTATGGACAATATTAACCTTTGGCTTTAAGATCACAAAATATTTTAAATTATTAAAGTAGTATCTATCATGCAGCATTCTGGGTTCTACATAGATCACAAATGACCTCCTTGTGAATTGTGGTGCAAATTTGATGCATCATTTGCTAATCTCATAAACTGGAGAAAATAGGAAACATCCCCATCATTGTTACCAGATCACTCCGGGAGTGAGTCAATCATTTAAAATTTTGTAGAAACCTAAACAGCTGGCTCCTTACGGTTGATTGTCCTAGTTAGCACTTTCAATGTTCACACACTCACAATTTCGGGTATATATTCGTATTGCAACAAGAGAACCTTAGAGGACAATCTTTGGGGCCAATTTATATTTTGGCAGATGGAGGTTTGGCAGTCAAGGCAACAGAGTAATTTACTCCATCGCCTTGACTGCACCTCTGCCCGCCAAATGATGAAGGGCCAGATGTAGGAAAGCCTTTTCCCGGTCCCGGCTTTTTCCCATGTAAAAAATCCTATTCTGCGAGTTGGTAACCTGTTATTGACTTACAGAATAGGTTTGCAAGGCTCTATTGACCGCATTCTGGTCGCAAAACAATGCTACATCGCGCTGCGACTTGCAATTAGGAAGGGAACGCCCCTTCCTAATTGCAACTCGCAAACCTATTTTGCGAATCTATAAATAGATTACCGAATCGCAAAACAGGCTCTGTACATACCAAAGTGGTGTTTTCCTGTCGCAAACGGTCTGATTCGGCGAATTGGGCCGTTCGCGACAGGAAAAATGGTACGTACATGTGCCCCCTAGAGTTAAGCATAGTTGACCCAAAGAAAGAGCTGGTTGTCTTCCATAATCACTAACAGGATCTCATGCAGTGAACTTAAATCAAAAGGCCAGCCATGACTTTGCAAACACAACTGAAGATCAATCCCAAACAGGCAGGCTTCAGAGATTCAATACTATCAGCATACTTACACTACACCCACCAATATTAAGTCCAAAACTATGTAACATAAATTGTGCAGACCCAAAAGCACTTAGGAAGGGAATACACAGTATAGTTGTGCCCGGGGTAATATTTTTATTTAAAGTCACTTATTGAATGTTCAAATCACTCTTCCATCTCCATGATAAAACCTCCTGTTTGAACCAGAAGAGGCTCCCACTTGGTTGAAGTCACTAGTACTTACTTTGACCAACTTGGTCAGGTAGAAATCAATGAAGTCTTGAGGCTCCTCTGGAATTATTTTCTCCCAGTGGCTTTCAATCTCTTCCTTCACAAACCTGCTTTGAAAATCGTTAAGCCTAAATACGGTCTGATGAGGTCCTGGAAGGAGCTCCATAAGCCTGGGAAAAGCATCAAAGAGCTGGAAGAAAAAATATTAACAAATACACTCATTGCTATCTCTCAATATAGATTTCAGACACAGCCTAGAGGTGTGCACAAGATTTTGGGAACTGTTTTGCCTAACTCCGCCTGTTTTTACTGAATTTGTTTTTGTTGGTCTTAGGACTCTGCACACTTTACCATTGCTAACCAGAGTTGAAGTGTTTGTTCTCTCTCTTTTAAATATGGTGAAATTGCCTTGCACCCAATTGGCACATTTAATGTACTTGTAGGTACCTAGTAATGTGATACTATATTTAACTAAGGTCTGTAAATTAAATGCTACTGGGAGGCCAACAGCGCTTATTGTGATACCCACTAAAGTAGCCCTTTAAACATACTTCAGACTTGCCATTTCAGCGTGAGTGTGCAGTTGTAAACTGCCATTTTGAATTGGCAAAACAAAGCTTTTGCCATGACTAAGCCTTCCTTTTTAATAATTATAAGTCGCTCACAGGATAGGCCCTAAACAGACCACAGGGCAGAGTGCCGTGTGTTAAAAAAGTTAGACACGTACTTTTAAGTTTTACATGTGCTGGTACTGAAACACCCTTAAGTTCGTTTTTCACTACTGCAAGGTATGTCTCGCCCATAGTGTAACATTGGGTTACCTTATTACATTCAATAAGTGAAAACATTCAGGGGGTCCTTCTGACCCCGGTGGTCTAAGACCGCCTGGGCCAGGGTCGGCGGGAGCACCGCCGACAGGCCGGCGGTGCCCCGCAGGGCATTCTGACCGCGGCGGTTCGGCCGCGGTCAGAAGAGGCAAACCGGCGGTCTCCCGCCGGTTTACCGCCGCCCTTAGAATCCCCCATGGCGGCGCAGCTTGCTGCGCCGCCATGGGGGATTCTGACACCCCCTACAGCCATCCTGTTCCTGGCGGTTCGCCCGCCAGGAACAGGATGGCGGTAGGGGTTGCCGCGGGGCCCCCGTAAGAGGGCCCCGCAAAGTATTTCAGTGTCTGCTAAGCAGACACTGAAATACGGGACGGGTGCAACTGCACCTGTCGCACCCCTGCAACTCCGCCGGCTCAATTCTGAGCCGGCGTCCTCGTTGCAGGGGCATTTCCTCTGGGCCGGCGGGCGCTCTTTTGGAGAGCGCCCGCCAGCCCAGAGGAAATGTCTAAATGGGGTCTTTTGACCGCGGTGCGGTCATTCAGCGGCGGAACCTTGGCGGACGGCCTCTGCCGTCCGCCAGGGTCAAAATCAGGCCCTCAGTTTGGATTAGGTAAGAAAGTTCAGTTTGGTCTCTAAAGAATTGTAATTTAAAACCCTATTTAATGGTTTTAATTCACATTTCTGAAAATGCCTCATTTAGAAAGTTGTAATTTTTATGTCCTAACATTTGGTGCCTGTAGCCCATATCCAGGGTGACATGACAAGGTGTAGCTGGCAGTTGGTTTTAGTGTATTACTCACAGACAGTAAGACAAAGGGGAAATAGGTGTTGGCAGGATTGGCATTTCTGACATGATGGGGAGCAGAGATATCACCTACCACACTTGCACATCACAAAGACTTTCACCTCAGCTCACTCACAAAGGGTTTCACACTAGTAGTTTGTGCCCCCAGACAAGCTGGGGCTAAGGTAGTGTGGCAGGAAATTCCCGACACCTCCATAGTTGGAGGATTCTTGAAGCTTCTCTCACTTCAAAGTTGGCCCCAGTTTCAGACCCAAATCTTCAGATCACTTCAGGACCTATGGACTGTGCCAGGAAGAAGGAATGCCCAGCTGTGAAGTCTCCTCTGTCAGCAATGTTCTTCTCTGCCAACCAAGAACTGCTTTGCTAACTAGGGCCTGCTGTAAGCTGCCCTGCTGAATCCAGGTTACCAGGTTACCTGTGTGGACCCTTGACTCCTGGAAGTTTGAAGGGTCATGCAGCTTGCCCCCTGTTCAAGCCACAGGGACATAATAACTTCCTTTGCCATTCGTGCAACTCATGTAGTTCGACGCTTGCGCAGCTCAACACAAGCACCAGCCCAGGTATACACATCTTGTTATCAGTGCAGAGGCATCACACTGCAAGTCCTCGCAAGCCCCAACAGTTCCTTTGAAGAAGCTCACTGACAGAGGCCCAGAGCAAACCATCTTGTGCTTGGCACTGGCACATTGCTGTGCACGTCTTCATAGTCCCAGCGGCTTCCTAGATGATGGACCTCACATTGCAAGTGTCATCAACTGTCATCAACTCCGCTGTTGTGCAACACATCTTGAAGATGGAGCTTTAATTGCAGCTCCTCATCTATGGCCCTTCGATGCCTGTAGCTTGCACACCTCAACACAAGGAATTTGCACTTCAACACCCATGACCACAACGCCCATGAATTAACTCAGTCCTATATCTGGCCTGTGCTCAAACACAGTATGCCTGAACTAGTGACTTGGACCCAGTCTACCATGACCAGATAACTGTAATTGGTGCTTTTTGCATGTCGGCGCTTGGTTTCTTCAAAACCTTTAAAATGGAATATTTTGGTGTCAAATCATTAATTACATTTTACATCTTGTGATCCCAAGGAGGGAGATCCTCAATCTAGAGATCCCACGGACACCGGGGGACTCACTGTTCCAGCCGCCCCAGCGCCAGAAGCTCCCTTTGTAGAGTTGCTGCAAGGGGGCAGGGCTTCTCCGGATGCGCTACAAAGCACACCCTGCATTCCTGTGGCATGGGATGTATGCAGGCTGGACCAAGGCAAAGCCCAGACCAAGGGCTGGCCCGTCTGCATCCGTCAGAGCCTGAAGTAAGCTAGGCTGGGCTGGGCCACCCCTTGAACAACGAGCACAAGGTACTCCATATCTTTGCTGGCAACGATTTATATTTGTCAGACTTTAATTTTGCTGCAAAGTCCTTGGAACTCCGCACTGTGAGTGAGCCACGGTTTGGTGACAGTGAGGTTGTAATTCCCTTGTACTCCCTTTAGTCTGGTCATGGGGAAGCAGAAGCTACGGAGAATTTTAAAGGATCCTGTATAATAAAAAAAAGTCTGAGCTCAACCAGTAGAAACTGTGTTACGGACAGGATAGACAATATTTTGGAGAAAGTGGATGAGATGCTAAATACCCCAGTTTGTTCAACTATTGACGGTTCACCCAAATCCCAGACCTGGTATGCAAAGAAAAGAAGGGCTAACAAGAAAGTCTCAGAGTTGTTTACAAGGAAAGTGAGCTCTATTTTATCTTCTGATGAATTGATCATGGATTCCCTCCAGCCCTCCAATAACGCAGTCCCTCCAGTAGAGGGCACTGCTGTGTCTACAGCATACCCGAAGACTATCTGTGAAAACAGGTTCGCCGTCCTAAGCCTTCACAAGCAAGCCTGCATAAGGGGAAACAACCTGAACAACTACGTTTGAATTACTACGTGCTTTAACAACGAATCTTGAAGAACTACTAGGTATTAACAACGAAGTTTTGAACAACTACTGGTTTAACAACGATTTTACCTTAACAACTAATGCCAGAACAACGAATTTTAAGGTAAGTGAATTATTTTTTGATAAATTTTAAGGTGAGTTTTATTTTTTTGTTTTTTATTTGTTTGGGGTTTAATTATTATATGATTAATTTGTGTAAGTATATTGTGTGGATTAAGTAATGGATTCTATGGGTTGTGGGTGTTATGGGTGGGGTATTGTATTAATACTCAGGTATTATTTTAAGTACTTTTGTTTTTTTATATGTTGTAATTTATGTTGTGGGTTTAGGGGCGGGATATATGGGATGTAGGGGTCATGGGTGGGTCAGTGTATTAATACTCAGGTATTAATTTGAGTAGTTGTGTTTTTTATATGTTGTAATTTATGTTGTGGGTTTAGGGTCTGGATATATGGGATTTAGGGGTTATGGGTGGGGAAGTGTATTAATACTCAGGTATTATTTTAAGTACTTGTGGTTTTTTATATGTTGTAATTAATGTTGTAGGTTTAGGGTCTGGATATATGGGATGTAGGGGTTATGGGTGGGGAAGTGTATTAATTTAAGTACTTGTGTTTTTTTATATGGTGTAATTTATGTTGTGGGTTTAGGGGTGGGATATATGGTATGTAGGGGTTATGGGTGGGTCAGTGTATTAATACTCAGGTATTAATTTGAGTAGTTGTGTTTTTTTATATGTTGTAATTTATGTTGTGGGTTTAGGGTCTGGATATATGGGATGTAGGGGTTATGGGTGGGAAAGTGTATTAATACTCAGGTATTAATTTAAGTACTTGTGTTTCTTTATATCTTGTAATTTCTGTTGTGGGTTTAGGGGCGGGATATATGGGTTGTAGGGGTTATGGGTGGGGAAGTGTATTAATACTCAGGTATTATTTTAAGTACTTGTGTTTTTTTATATGTTGTAATTAATGTTGTAGGTTTAGGGGTGGGATATATGGGATGTAGGGGTTATGGGTGGGGAAGTGTATTAATACTCAGGTATTAATTTAAGTACTTGTGTTTTTTATATGTTGTAATTTATTTTGTGGGTTTAGGGGCGGGATACATGGGATGTAGGGGTTATGGGTGGGGAAGTGTATTAATACTCAGGTATTAATTTAAGTTATTGTATTTTATTAAAATTTGGTATTTATGTTGTGGGTTTAGGGGTGGGATATATGGGATCTAGGAGTTATGGGTGGGAAGTATATTTATTATTTATTGTATTTGGTTATTTGTTTATTTTTTTTTATTGAAAGTATATTTAGAATTAGGGGTGGGATATAGGGGATGTAGGGTTTATGGTTGGGGTTTTGTTTTTATGATTAGGTTTTTCTTTCTATGTTTGAGTTTTTTTTAATTTATTTTACTTATTTTTTTTGGGATGCAATTTGGTTCATTGGTGGTTTATGATTTTGAAATGTATTTATAGTTTACATTTTTTTATTATGGGTGAATAATTTTTTTGTGTTATATTTTTAGGTTTTGAATTTTTTCTTTTGTTGTTATTGAAGGTGTAAAAATAATTTTGTTTAAAAATAGTTATGTTTAAGAATTTATATTAGATTTTTTAATAGTATAGTAGTTGGTATAGTAGATTTTGGAATGTAATAATGTTATATTTTTTTATTTTAAATATTTATTAGATTTTAATTTTTTGGGTGATTTTTAAAATTTGTTAAATTTTTGTATTTTTTTTATTTATTTTTTTGTTAATGTGATGTAATTAATATTATTCATATTTTTTATTATTTTTTGGATGTATAATTTAATATATAAATTAATTTGTTTTAATATTATTTCTAAAAGTTAATTAATTAAATAATTATTTGTAGATTATTTATAGATTTGTTTTTTTTTAGGTGTTAGAAATTTTTGGATGTGCAATAATGTTTTTTTCATGCAAATGTAATTTTTTAAAAATAAAAATACCATTCATTTTTTAAAAATATTTTTTATTTTGAACATAATCAAGTTTAAAAAATGCAACCAAAATTTTTTAATTATAAATTTATATTTACATATTTATAGAAATGTTTTCCTTATTTATTTATATTTCTTTATCTATTTTTTGTGGTATTTTCTTATTTTCCCTATTGTAGTCTATGAGTGAAATAGTCCGTTTTCTATTTTTAGTGCTCTTCCATGTTTACGTTGTTTGACGTCTTCTGTATTCAGTCGGAGGAGCGTTGAGGTCAAGATAGGACGGAAGCGGAGACCTCGTTCAGGTAAATTGGATTATAATTTTTTTTACAGTATGTAGTAGGGTATTTTTATTACGAAAATAGTTGTCGGAGGTAGTTATAAGGTAGGTAGTAGATTTTCGGTGTTTGTTATGTTTCTTCTGTTTAATTATTTGTTTTCGAATATTTTTGTATACGATAGTGGTTTCGTAAAAGTAAACAAATTTGTTTAGCAGTGTTATATCTTACAAATGATTATACTGCTTTTGGAGTAGTTGGAAAGAATTGTATATTTTTTTGATAAATTTAGTTTTGGGATTTTTGATCGAGTCAGTTGTTCGGTTTATTAATTTTTTTTTTAGTTTATTGTAATAGGTTTTGTGATTAATTTTTCTTTTGTGTTAGTAGTATTCTTTATATCGTTTTCATGTCTTTTTCTTGATAGTTAATGTTTTAATTAATGATGTGGCTTTGGTTAGTATGTGATTAATTGTTTTACTTTTTTTGGGTAAAAAAAAGTATATTTGGTATTTTACGTTTTTTAGATATTTTTCGAATTTCTGCTTTGGTGAAGTATTATATTTTATTTCTTTGATTGTTTGTATAGTATATAAAGTTGGTTTTTTTATCATCCATTTAACATGAATAATGTTTAATTGTTTTTGTATGATTAATGTTTTTTTTTTCTTTTCTAAGTATGAGATGCTGTTTTCTATATTAATGAAGAAGAATTATTCAGCATCACATGTTTGGATAAAGACATGAGAACGTCAAAGGTAGGAACAATTTTTGTTGTGTACATTTAGTGTAAAAAAAGTTTGAAAAATGCTAATTTAATTGATGGTGTTTGTTTTTTTTAGAACTGGCAAGTAATTTCTTAGTAGGTTACTGGTTGTTAGTAATGTAGAATATATGCTAGACTGTTGAGGTAGTCTGATGATGTTATTGTATCAAATTGTTGTACTTTTGCCAAAATTCTTTTGGTCATTTCTTTGCTTTTTTTACTCGTGCGTGGGTTCAGGCTACCTGACAGTTATTGAGCAAGTCTCATTTCTTGGAAACTTTGTTCCTTTTTCAAAATTTCTATGAAATGATACAGGTTTGGGTGGGGTTTACCTATTACTTTATTGAAGGCGTTGTGCCATCCTTCTATGGCATTATTAGTCTTTGCACCACCTTCTAAACAGGTTTGATAGCAGTTCCATCATTCTTTTGGAAATCTTGGCTTTCGTCTGTGACCAGATCTGTTTAGGTGTCCAATCCAGGTTTGTTCGAAGTAATTTAGTAAGGGTTCTAATTTGTCTTCATTTTGTGTATAATAGTTAGACTCTGTTATTGTGTTGTAATACTCATCTACTTTTGTAGGTGGTACAAAGCATAATGCTGTGAGTTTTTTTAATTCAAATTGTGGTATGCAATCTGAGAAATATTCTCTACTTAGGGATGATTTTTGTATTCTATGCCAATATGCTTGTGAAAAGTGGAAAAAGCATCCTTGAATTTGGGTTTGTGGATATATTTTTAGTATTGTATTTATCATTAATAATTTGAAATCTAATATTACTTTTCTAGGTGTTTTATTTGATGTTTTGTTTTTGATTGTTGATAAAAATTCATTGTAAGTAGAGGAATCTTTATCAGGCAGTAATGCATACACTAGGGGGATTGTAGTGTTGTTTTTTGTGGCATGTATGATGTAAATTTGAGTGAATGGATGGGGTGTAGATTTAAAGGTTCCATCCATCATCCAAATTTCACTATTTTGTAGGATTAGTAAGTTGCATGTTGTGCTGAATATTAAAATTCTTTTTTGAGGGTTTTCGTTGTCGTGAATGAGGAAAGTTTATTTGGAGAAGGTAATTGTTAGTTCTGGGGGGATGTTAATGTCTTCATAGGTTTGTGGTGTTATATGTTGGGGATTACTTGCCAGTCTTTGTCGTTGAAATATTCTCCTAAGGTTTGGTACAGAAGGCATGCTACCGGAAATATGTATTGGAATATTTTGTACTACCTCCCTTATAACCTGTCCACAGGAGTCATTGGAGGTGTGTGCAATGTTTTTTATTTTTTGTATGTTTACTCTTATCTCAATTTCTATTGCAGAGGCAGAGTGGTTGTGATCTGTTGTTTTAACAACGGTGTTTTCTAGAGTTACAGATCTGCCTCTACAATGTGAAGAGTAGAATTGTACACATCTCCAATGGCTCCTGAGGTTGACAACCTTGTCTCTGCAATAAAGATAACCTTCATACTTTAGTAGCTGGTTTCCGGTTCTTGAGGTTATGTAACTTGCTTCTCCTTGCGATGCCATTTGTGAAATATCTGTAAATAATATAAAAGAAATAGGTTAAAAGAAGTTTGCAGTTTTTATTATTAAATTTGTGGTGGATTTAGTTTACCACTTAGTAAGTTAATTAATATATAATGTGTCCTATTTGTAAGTGTTTGGTGTAGGTGGTTTGTTATCTTTTATATTTGGTGATTGTGTGTTATTTATTGAGGTAAGTAATTTTTGCTTTTAGATTTGTATTTGTGGGTCTATTGTGTTCCTAGTTTTTGTTATGAGGTAAGTAGTTAGTGGAGTTGTAATAGTATATTATTTGATAATTATTCTGCAGCACCTATGTTAATGTAAGTATCTAGTGAAGTTGCTTTGATTATTTTTTAATGTTTTGAGTATTTTAATGTGATATGAGGTAAGTAGTTGGTGGAGTAGGAATAGTAATTTTTGTGCTATTTATTGTGTAGCAGGTGATGTGATGTAAGTATGTGGTGGAGTTGTTATAGTAAATTTTGGGAAACAGCCTTTATTATGATGTTTTATTTACGAAGTCGTGGTTAATTAAAGTGTAACAATGCTTTTCTTAAAAATGAATATGTTATTTTGTGAGTTAATTATGTATGTTCTGAATAATGCATATGTGTGGTTAAGGTACATAGAAGGGAGTTGGTGAAGGAGGATTATGCAGGTGACAAGGGTTTTAATTAGGTTAGTAGGGGGTTTTAGGTTTTGGGGAGGGGGTGGGGGTTAGGGGGTTTTAGGTTTTGGGGTGGGGTTGGGGGGGTGGGGCATTTTTGGTTTTGTGGAGGGGGTTGGGGTGAGGGGGTTTTAGGTTTTGGGGTGGGTTTGGGGGGGTGGTCTGTTTTTGGTTTTGGGGAGGGGTGGAGGGGCAGGGGGTTTTAGGTTTTGGGGTGGGTTTGGGGGGTGGGGCGTTTTTGGTTTTGGGGAAGTGGTGGAGGGTGAGGGGGTTTTAGGTTTTGGGGTGGGGTTGGGGGGGTGGGGTGTTTTTGGTTTTGGGGAAGTGGTGGAGCGTGAGGGGGTTTTAGGTTTTGGGGTGGAGTTAGGGGGGTGGGGCGTTTTTGGTTTTGGGGAGTGGGTGTGGGGTTAGGGCGTTTTAGGTTTGGGGTGGGGTTAGGGGTGGGGCGTTTTTGGTTTTGGGGAGGTTGTGGAGGGGTAGTGGGTTTTCGGTTTTGGGGTGGGTTTGGGGGGTGGGGCATTTTTGGTTTTGGGAAGGGTGTTGGGGTGAGGGGGTTTTAGGTTTTGGGGTGGGGTTGGGGGGGCGGGGCGTTTTTGGTTTTGGGGAGGGGGTGGGGGGTAAGGGGGTTTTAGGTTTTGGGGTGTGGTTGGGGTGGTGGGTTGAGGGATGTAGGGTGAATGGTGCCTATTAGTTATGCTTTTATCAAGAATGCTTTTAGAATGAAATATTGTTGTTAAGGCATTTGTGGAAAAATTATTAGTAGTAAGAACAAGGTTGGTGTTCTGTCCTTGTTGTTTAGGCACTAGTTGTTTTGGAAGTTGGTGTTTTGTTGTAAAATTTATTATGTTTATTGTTTCACCGTTGTTTAGAGGTAAGTGTTTGGTGGCGTTGTAATAGTTATTTTTTGGATATAATATATGTAGTGTGTTTGCAAAGTGTTTTTAATTTTATTGAATACATGTGTGTTTGGTGTTAAGTTAAGGGGTATTTGAATAAGAATGTTTGTTTAGTTTTATTTAACTAGACAATCTGGTTATATGTTATAATGAAAATATTATACTTACTTTGAGGTTTTTTCTTATTTTAGATGTTATTTTTTAAAACATTGATTTATTTCACTTTTTTATGTCTTCTGGTGTTTTCTTGGGTTCTTGGAGTCTGTAAGAAATAAGAGAGAGTGTATTATTTAGTTTATTCTTTTGTTTTATTAATTATTTAGTTTTTTTGATTTAGAAGTAAGTTTTTTAGTAGGTTTGAAATTTGGTGAATAATATTTGGTTTTTGGTTAAATTTATTAGGTGAATTAATTCCTTTTTTTAAATTAATTTGTAGTTTTAATATTCAATATATATTTTTTAATTATTTTATGGTATTCGTTATTTAACACATTTTTTAATGCAATTGCTTGTGGTTTAGTGAAATTGTTTTTGTATAATGGTAATGGTTTACCTTTGATGGTGAAGGTGTGGTGTTAATCTTTTTGGTCAGATTCTAGATATTTATGCCTGTAACAAAATAGTTGAAAGGTACATTAATTATATATTATTTTAGCTGTGGTATAGGTTAGTAAATTTCTTTATATTTATTTATGGCTATTTTACCTTGTTATCTTAGTAGATGGCGGTGTTGGATAAATTATATTTTAATTCTTTTCCATAGTGATATGCTTGTCTTCTCTGTAAGTTGTTCGGTGTAGTAATGAGTAGAAAATGGAGGTCATTGGTATTTATATGTGTTTTTGTAAGTATTGTTTTATTTGTAAATTGAATGTGTTTTGGATGTGTTTTTTTATTGTGAATTAGTTTGTGATGTTAGATATATATAATTGTGGAGTGTATTTGTTTTGTAGTTTGTAATTTTTTTTGTTCGTTCTCATTTGTTCAGTAGAGGAAGTACTTCCTGTGTCATGTAGAAAGTGTTGTAGGACAATTGTTTTATATAGGTTTTTTTTTTGTGTTGTGTTTGTTTTATAATTATTTAAGTATTATTTATTTTGATTTAAAACGGTGTTTATATGTTTTGGATTTTTGTGATGTTGTATTTTTTGTATGTAGGAAATATATTGTTATTTTCGATTTCGTTTTTTTTTAACGTTGTATTGTAGTCCTTTTAAGAATTTATTTATTAATCGTTACTGTTTAGTTGTGATGTAAATTAATATTTTCCGTTGTTTGGGGTTCGTTTTCAATATATTAGGTGTTTAGGAGTTTTCGGTGTTGGGTAGTGTTTGTTTGGGTATTCGTTGATTGGCTAGTCGTTTGTTTGGGTAGTAGTTATTTTAGGATTCGTTGTTTAAGTATTTGTTGTTTGGGTAGTAGTTTGTTTGGGTATTAGTTATTTGGGGAGTCGTTATTTAGGTAATTATTTTTTTAGGTAGTCGTTGTTTAGGTAGTAGTTATTTGGGGAGTCGTTGTTTAGGTAGTTGTGGTTTACATAGTAGTCGTTTAGTGGAATGTTCGTGATTTAGTGGTTTTCGTAGTCGTTAAATAGGTGTCCGTTGTTCAGGAATCATTTAGTTAATGTTTTTTTTCGTTGTTTAGACTTCGTTGTAAAATAATTCGTTTTATAGGTTTTTTCGGTGTTGGGAAGTCGTTGTTTAAGATGTAGTTGTTTAGATTGTAGTGGTTTAGTGTCATATTCCTGCATAAGGCAAATTAGCTCCCTGTCCGCACCCCCAGGTGATTCTCTTTTCCCGGGAACAGGCTATCCCGCCATCCCAACAAGCTTTCCTCTAACAACCAGCCTGTCACCCTCCTGGTAGTGGTCTCTTGAATTCTGAATGTCCCAGGGATGTAGGTGGGGGATATAGGAACAATGAAGGAAAAGGCAGGGGATGGGCCAATTCACAAAACATGGGGCTGCCAGGGGGGGCAGAGGGGAGGTCTTACATGAGTGTGATAACAAGGGGCCCATATGCTTTACTCAGCATGTCTATTGCTCATATAGATCTGGTCAATCTGATTATAACAAGGGGAGCTTGGTGGGTATGAGATCCCAGCAGCACAATCCCAATCATGTACAGTTTTTCCTGGTAGATGTTCCAAAGGTGACGTCCCATAGCAGTGTGGACCATGATTCCTTGGCAAATATAGTCATCCACTAGTTAAGGTTACTCAATTATTAGGGGTCACATCACAAGATTAGGGTGCATTGAAATTCCAGACAAGTCTGTGGATGTAGTGAGAGTGTCCTTGATGGACTGTGGGCTGGTTAATGGTTTACTGGCCATGGATGCAGGTAGAATATGCCATGCCTCTACTCGGATTCAGATCAGATTTAGGGACGACTATAATTTGCAGAATATTCCTAGCAGTGATTCACAGGGCGATCATGACAGGCATAGTGGCCCGGGGGACATTGGCTGACTGTATATCATTTTCCAGGAGGTCAGTTATATCACAGCCCTGAAAATGTGCACAAAGCCACTGGGGAGGAACCCCTGGATAACATGAAATCTGAGAAAGAGCGAGTAAGCGATCAATCTATAAACTGTAAGGTACTTACCTGGGAGATTATTCTTGGGGGAGGTGGGGACAGCATGCCATCTTGTAGACATTGGTGGAAGACAGGAGGAGTCAACAATGAAGCGCCCAACAGCTGACCAAGTCATTGGAATACAATTCTTGTCATGGAATGTCGCTGGGATTGGTACTAAATTGGTGGATGCTGACTGGGGTAAATTTATAGACAATTATGATATTTGTCTATTTCAGGAAACCTGGAATCTGTGGTCAGTTACTAGGAATAGATAAACCTTTTTTTATTCCTATGCAGTTGGATCACATAGAGGTAGGACCTCAGGGGGTTTGGCCACATGGATTTGCACAGGCTTACAATGTTCAGCTACGATTCTACCCACTAGTTCCCCAGACGTGCTGGCCGTAAGAATGGGCTTTAGCAGTGGAAACATCATTTTGCTGATAAATGTTTATAATTGAGTCGTAGGGAGGAAAGATGAAACCCAAGTGCTTTCTGCCATGGAGAATTTCCTGATTGAGAATAGAGGTGTTGGGGAGCTCTTTTTAGCAGGTGACGTGAATGCTACTTGTGAACCCCTTTGCTCATTTGACCCAGACTTAGTGGAAGAGCAAAATAGAGAGTGAAGAATACCACCCCTAGATCGTCCTCCTGTTAATTGGTCCCCAAGAGTAGTACAACTACTTGTCCTTACATTAACTTTTGGTTTAAGAGCCACAAATAGGCGGACTTTATCTGATAGGGGTGGTAAGCACACCTTTAACAGGCCTGATAACATGTCATATTGACTATTTTCTGATTAGTCTAAAGTGTTGGCTGTACATCCACGACATGGTGGTCCTTGACAGGACGGATAGTGATCAAAATACCCTCAACTTCACCCTGTCTGCCTCCTTCGCTAACACCCCAAAAATCCGGGCTGTGCTCAAGTAGAAAACACTGAACTTTCCAATAACTGTAAGGCTATTAAATGTGGATGGATCAAAAGGAAACCCGAGCTTGTGGAAGCAGTTAACTCCATGGTGATGGAGCAAGTAGATCTACTGAGTATTCTTGCTCCAGAGGAGAGAGGGCTGGTTTTGTCAAAAACCCTTGAGCTTTTTTTTTTTTATTTAAGAAAGCTGTTGGCCCAGGATACTAAAGCCCATATTTATACTTTTTTAGCACCGCATTAGGGTACATTTGTGATGCAAAAGCGGCGCAAACTTACAAAATACAATTATATTTTGTACGTTTGCGCTGCTTTTGTGTCAAAAAATGATGCAAATGCGGCTCTAAAAAGTATGAATATGGGCATAAGTGCCCAAGTAAAGGGCAGAAAGAAAGTCCCTGGTACACCAAGGCCTGTAGGATATCCAAAACGCAACTACTGCAAGCCATTCACAGTAAGGTCAGGTCACAGATTGTGGCTTGTAGGTCAAACTACGAGAAAGTACTGGAAAGGGCCAAAAGGGACTGGGAAGATTCTTTGTGGGTTGAGCTGCCCCAAGCACTGACCTCCAAAGATGACAAAAAATTCTGGGCAAGTCTGGCTTTGTGAGCCAATGGTGGAAAGAGACCTGTGCAATATTTGGTACAACCCCAAGAATAGGTCTCTCATTTTAACAACTTATATTCTTGTTTGAACATTCCAGGGTGGGTCGATGTGGACCCCTTGCTGATAGAAAAACTAAAGGATCAAGATATCCTAGAGGTACCTCTTGGAGAGACTTAGGAGGCTGTTAGTTCAACATTGCAAGGGAAGACACCCGGTCCCGATTAGATCCCAAATGAGCTTTACAAACTCAATGTGGGTGCTAAACCGGAACCATCTTTTCAATGCCATCTTGAAGGGTATGCCAGTCGCTGCTTCTTGGTGGTTGGCAGCAATTATTCCCACCCATAAGAAGGGCCAATATAGCGCACCTTACAATTCTAGCCAATTAGCTTCATAGATGCCTCCCAGAAGATTTTTTGTAGACAAATTCTAAACCACATCCTGGAGTGGACAGAGGCGAATGATATTCTATCACAGTTTCAGGAAGGGTTTAGAAATGGTATTAGTACAGTAGATCAGATCTTCCTCTTCAACAGCATCTTCTGGAAGGCAGTGATGGTAAATATGGGATGACTTTTTCTTGCTTTTGTTGACCTACGTGCCACCTTTGATCTGGTATCTCGAGCCAAGCTCTTGTCAATTTTGGATAATATGGGTATACCGCACAATTTATTGGTTACTCTGGTATGGCTGCATGAGGAGACTTATGGTTGTGTAAGATTGGGGACAAGGAACAGTTGACCCCACCTATAAGCATTCGTAAGGGAGTTAGGCAGGGATGCGTCCTGGCTCCTACCCTGTTTTCCCTGTACATAAATGATGTTGTGAGAAGGTTGGCTAGGGATCGCTGTGATGCCCCTAGGGTGGGGGAGTGCTCTCCTGACCTCAAAATCACTTAGTGGATTGCAGCAGCTCTTGGATAATTTTAAATTTTTTTGCCCGGAGCAGGGTTTGGATCGCAACAGTGCAAAAAGTAAATTTATGGTTTTCAATACAGTCAGAACTAAAGCCTATAAATGTAAACTTGCTGTTGACACGGCTATGATTGAGCAAGTATACAACTTCAACTACTTAGGGCTGAGGTTAACACCTGACCTAGACTGGTCGATGCAGGTCACCAAAGCTGACTGCTCACTTTTGCACTATTCATCCTGACTTGTATCGCTATTTAATAAAACCTTTTCTAAGAAAGCCGCTCCAGTGGTGTAAATGTATAATACCAAGGTGCTGGGTGCAGCGCTATATTGAGCGGATATATGGGGCTGTGCTAATTGCAATGCCCTATCTCTCTCCGAAAAAGGTTTCTCAGGCAGCTATTTGCACTTCCAAAGAGCACTCCTCCAGTCTCCTTGTACTCAGGCTTGGCATTCAAGACAATTTCTCAGAAAGTTGAGGTTCGTCTTTTATTGTATTGGCACAGGATCTAGTCCTCACACATCACACAGAGATGTATGAGCTCTCTCTGGCATTCAGCGAATATCCTGACTCATGCATGTTAGGTCCTTTCTCATTAAGCTGGGGTTGGAAGACTTGTGGTTAACACCAGAGGCTTGTACATCTGGCTGCAGAACAATGATTAAATTAGCCTATTGGCAGATGGATAATCAGGAGATCATAGGTAATAGTAGAGGCACTTTGATCATGGACTTTTTTTAGAGTTTCAGTTGACCTCCAGATACGGGGACACAATTGACAAGATTATTCTACCCTGGCCAGGAAAATGTTCCTACAATTTAGATATCAGACTCTACTATTCTGTGCTAAGTGGGCAAATATGCATCAAGAGAGTTTTGAGTGCCCAGGTTGTAAGGGACATATAGAAGATCTACCTCACTATTTGTTCTTTTGTCCAGTGTACGATGCCCAGAGGAGAAAATGGTTACTATCCTTATGCAGATCGCTGGGTGTCAGGAGCTATTTGGCTGCTGCAAGGATTCTGAGAACTGACATCTCCAGGTTGGTGGGGTTGGGGTTGCAAAATACCTCCAGGCAGCCTGGACTTGGCAGTCCAAGTACATCCGTGCTATTGAGACTTAGAGAATTCCGTATTACTCCTCTGGAAGGAATGTCTTAATACCTGGATTTTATCCTTTCTAATGCACTTACCCAGTGTTTTAATAGTTGTATTTTGAGAATTATTTTATGCATACCCTGCCAATTATATTATATTTTTTATATGTTGTTTTTATCCTAAATTTTTGTGGTTCATGCATAATGCGTCTGAGTTCCATCCTGTGGCATTTTTTGTGCACGATGGCATGATGTACATATTTGAAGCCAGATTTAGGCTTCCTTTGAGGTTCTCTGCTTCACCGACTTTTTTTCCTTGTGTGCTGCTACTTTGCGGGGCACTCTTTTTGACGCATTAATTGGTTGTGATTGTATAATTGGATGCGCTTATTATTATTATTAGATTAATTGATTGTATTGCACTAGACTAAGTACGGTATTTATTCTGCTCTATGCAATGTGTATTTGTTTTACTGTGCTTTTATGGTGCGTTGATCCGAATGAAAATTGTTATGATCATGATGATTACATTTTGGGTGTATTTTTCTAAATTGGTGTGGGATTTTCTTGTGTTGTGTTTTATTTTATTACTGTTAGTATGCTGCATAGATACTTTACACATTGTCTCTAAGTTATAACTAACTGTTTTTGTGCAAGCAACCAGAGGGTTGAGCACAGATTAATTTGGGGTTTGCTTGTGTCTCACCCTAACAAAAAATGGGGTTGCTGCTTGAGTAGGGTTTCATCCTCCTCAACCAGTAACTTCATTTCCTATAGGAACATTAAACTAAATTAAGCAATGTATGATTAGCCAGTATGTTGAGTGAAAATTTCATGCAAGGGAAACGTTGTGTAACAAACTCATGGGAGATACAAGCTGGACTATGGTTAGAGAATAAAATTCTCTTGAACAGGACATTTTCTGTATGAACCAGTCTTCTGTCTAATCATATAATCCAAAAAACAATAGGATTGTCTATTTTCATCTAACTGTCTTATTAACATTCCTGAGTCCTAAAGGGCATGTGTTTAAGGTCCACATATGAGGTATGAGGAGGATACACATTTAAAGACCAGGCTTCCTTTCACAAACTCTGTATTGAAAATGTAGATAATTAGTAACCAATCAAGCAATTCAATTTAGCACTAGAACTGTTTTATGCAAATTCACACCTACACATCTGTCCAATCAGTTAATGCTAACAAACCTGGCATGTCAAAATGTACACTAGTGCATTCTGCTGTGTTTATTCTCACCTTCATGAGGGCGGTCCTTTGAGAAGGAAGTGATGCACTTCACATACCAATAATGCCTCCCATTGTGCTAAATATTTTATATGATAGCTAACTTGTGTTCTCCACTGGGACTTTTGTTGTGGGTCAAGTTGTCTAATAGACACCACTGACCATTAACAGCGAGGAACGTACAGCCAGACAAAGCACTTACAAGTTGGGAACATCCGGAACCCCTGAAAAACCAACTACACAAATAGTAAGAGCTTGTTTTCATGTTTGTTTATTTGCACCATATACTGAGTAGTCTAAACATTATGGGGGTTATTCCAACTTTGGAGGAGGTGTTAATCCGTCCAAAAAGTGACAGATATACCACCAGCCGTATTACAAGTTCCATAGGATATAATGGACTCGTAATACGGCTGGTGGTATATCCGTCACTTTACCGTCACTTTTAGGACGGATTAACACCTCCTCCAAAGTTGGAATAACCCCCTATATGGTTCAGGCTTTTATCTAGTACACATGATGCCTTTATTGATGTAAACATAGACAGTAAATGTTATATTGTTTTGTGGAAACTAAATACTATAGTTTAGAAACTAGCTAATATAATTGTGCCATTAAAGATTTGGGAAGTGTCTATCAAATGCCATAATCTCAAATTCGGGGCAAGTTAGGAGCCAGAGAGATGCCTAATCTCCACTCATTGCCAAAGTTGACAAGTTTGACCATCGTGAGGCAAAAAAATAATAGATATTAACGGATCTGGATACTGGAGGAAGCAGAGAGAGAGAGAGAGAGATCACAGAGGGAAGGCAACGGGAATGTTAAAAGTCTTTAGGGAAAGACGTGGGGTGAACATCAAATTGCATATTAGCAGTGGCGGCTCGCGGGATGGGGCGGCATGCAGAGGGGGGGGGGCACAATGAAAAAATGTATATAGAGAATAATAATTTTTTTAAAACATTTTTAAACATTACAATTTCGCCATGATGAGCTTTGCCGTTCCGATCCGCTCCTTAACTGGACTGCAGGCACAGGCTCCCAGTCTGCGCTGCGTCCAATCTTAACACTGCTTTCATGCTGCTGGCAGCATGAAAGCACCGTTAGGATTGGACAGAGCGCCCAGCCAGGGCTCTCCGAGGCAGAGTGGAAATATCTGCCTGCTGTCTCCAATGGTATAATGTTAAAAACATTATGGATGTGAATGGTGTAGGTACCGACCGGTATATTTACTTTTGTGACCCCACGGACGAGAACCTCTTGAAAGATGTTTACGTCATTGATTGGCGAGATTCGAGGTGGTGGTGAGTCCGTCAAAGTGGGAGACTGGTCTCCGGTAGAAGACGTGAAATAGTCTGTATGACGTTGATGGGAGCGGGATCTTGATTTGCGGTGAGACCCATGACGGTGGTGATGTCTGGAAGTGGTAGAAGAACACCTTGATGAGCAATGGCACGAGTGATGTCTTGATCTGGTACATGTGGGAGTTGAAGGCGCTGGCACTGGCACTCATGGTGCTACAGCAGGAGGGACTAAAGGAGTAAGTACCAGTGGAGATGTCGGAAGTGGCAAAGGAGTTGTAGTCTGTGGAGGAGGGGATGGCCGAGGAGATGTTATTGGTAACTACCAACAAAGGAGAAGATTCTGTTGAAGAATAAATCCTTCTCCACTTTCTTGTATTCCTACTTGATATTGGCCTTTACACCCCTGCAGGACCCCTACCCAACGTCACCGGACAGGAGGGTCCAGATATGTCCACTCCACCCACAGAAGAGGCCCTCAGTGATGACAGCAGCTCTGTCCAACTGGATCAAGATGACCAGCCCGGCCCATCTGGGACCTCTGGACAGTAGGTTCCCCTCACACTGGCACAGGCCACTGCAGAGCTTCCCCCTCTGGAAACACTAGCACAGCACCCACCCAGTGGGCCCATACCTCTGTCCCCAGGACACGTCAAGCAGCAGTGTGTCCACCACTACAGGGAACCCAGGCTAACCCACCACCCCAACAACACCAGGGACCTGGGGGCAGTGGTAGTGGGCACACGGTTCAGGGGACAGTGGCACAGGAACACAGGGGAACTGGGAGGGCTGCTGTGCGACGGGGGGGGACAGGCCCAGGGAACCCACTCTCCACGAGGCCCTCTCCAACATCATGGGAGACTACCACCATTCCCAGGAGACGATGACAACGGTACTGGCCAAGTTTCAGGAGACCCAGCGGCTGCAGGAGGAACAGTATTTGGGCTTCAGGGAGGAACTCAAATCCATCAATTCCACCCTGGCCACCATTGTAGGGGTGCTGAAGGAACTTGTGAACACCAGGAGGGACACTGTGGCAGAACAAGGGGCCCCTGACACTAGCCTGGACGATGAACAGCCCACCTCCTCGGCCGGCGCTAGTGGACAGGAGGCACCGCCAGAGGACCAGCACCACACCCCCTGCAGATGGAGAACCACCCCGCAAGCAGTCCCAGAGATCCAGGACAAAGACAGAGAACAATGCCAAGACCCCCGCCAAGAAATGAGACCACCCTGATTGTCATCCTTCTGTCCCACTTTGTCACCCTGTCCATACTTAAACTGCCCTAGCTCCACTTCCTATGCCCCTTTGGACAATGCACCTGTGAGACTAATAGACTGGACTCTGCCATGGACATTCCTCCACCATCCCCCCTGACCATTTTAGAACCCCCTCCACTATTGAACACTTAAATAAACACCCTTAAGTCACAAAACAATCAGGAGTCTGTCTGTGCTTTCAAAAATGTATATTAGCAATAACAGTGGCAAAATGCTATATCATATATAATGTCAACATACCTATGTCACACAGCTCTAGTCCATGCGGAAACAAAGCAGATGTCACACAGTGGGACCCACATCAGTGAACTCGTAAGGGAAAGTGACAACTCAGTGACCATACACTAGGTGAAAATGACAGACAGATGTGAGGTAGTGGAATTAAATCAGATGTAGCAGGCAGTGGTGTCTTCTTACCTGTGTCTCACTGGAAGTATTGTTGGGTCATCGTGTTCCTGTTGTCTATGTCCTCTTCTTCTGCTTCCTCGTCTTCACTGTCCACAGGCTCCACAGCGGCCACAACACCTCCATCTGCACCATCCTCCTGTAGAAAAGGCACCTGTCGTCACAAAGCCAAGTTGTGAAGCATACAGCAGGCCACGATGATTTGCCACACCTTCTTTGGTGAGTAGAATAGGGAACCACCTGTCATGTGGAGGCACCGGAACCTGGCCTTCAGGGTGCCGAAGGTCCCCTCTATAATCCTCCTAGTTCACCCATGGGCCTCATTGTAGCGATCCTCTGCCCTTGTCCTGGGATTCCTCACCGGGGTCAGTAGCCATGACAGGTTGGGGTAACCAGAGTCACCTGCAAATGTCGAGGGACAACTGGTAGACACACACTAACTCATAGGGACATCCCCAGACCCTGACACCTAGTCACACTGTATTGGGTCCATGTCCTTACCTAATAGCCCCACACGGTGCCTCTGGATTTGCCCCATCACATAAGGGATGCTGCTATTCCGTAGAATATTAGCGTCATGCACTGAGCCAGGAAATTTGGCATTCACATGGGAGATGTACTCGTCTGCCAAACACACCATCTGCACATTCATCGAATGGTAACTCTTCTGGTTTCTGTACACCTGTTCATTCCTGCGGGGGGACCAAGGCCACATGTGTCCCATCAATGGCACCAATGATGTTGGGGATATGTCCCAGGGCATAGAAATCACCTTTCACTGTAGGCAAATCCTCCACCTGAGGGAAAACGATGTAGCTCCGCATGTGTTTCAGCAGGGCAGACAACACTCTGGACAACACGTTGGAAAAGATAGGCTGGGACATCCCTGATGCTATGGCAACTGTAGTTTGAAAAGACCCACTTGCTAGGAAATGGAGTACTGAAAGCACCTGCACTTGAGGGGGATTCCTGTGGGATGGCGGATAGCTGACATCAGGTCTGGCTCCAACTGGGCACACAGTTCCAGGATTGTGGTACGATCAAGTCTATAGGTGATGATCACATGTCGCTCCTCCATTGTCCACAGGTCCACCAGTGGTCTGTACACCGGAGGATGCCGCCATCTCCTCACATGCCCCAGCGGACGGTGCCTATGGAGGAGAACAGCGATCATAGACTCAAACAACTCGGAGGTACGTAAACACAGCTTATTTGGACATTTTTGGCAAATCGACATATGCCTGTATTAGTTTAAGCAAGGCCTAGATATGTGTGACGCAGTCCAAAATAATGCCATGTGGCCCCCTGAAATGGCGGCTGCCTGACCTGTAAAGTGGGACAAGGGGATATGAGGTAACTGCGCTGGCGTTGTACACCGTCGCAGTAGGCGGTCGAAGACCGTAGCACAATCCTGCATTGGTTAACATTGGATCCTATGGGTCCCAGGATCCAATGACGATGTACGCCTAGGAGAGGACCTACACTGCAAGTGCTGCTGTGACCTCAGTCTGGAAGAGACAATGGCTCGTGTGTCTGGGGAAAGGGCCCCCGCCTTCAGCACGGAGGAGTTGGAGAAACTAGTGGATGGGGTCCTCCCCCAGTACACGCTACTCTACGGTCCTTCAGACAAACAGGTAAGTACACTGTGAGCATGCTGTATGGGCAATGCCTGTGTGGAGTGCTGTGGATGAAAAATAGGGGGGGGGGTGAGAATGAGGCGTGCATGAAACGACGGTGAGTGCATGTGCGTCATGGCAAGGGTAGGGATGCAGACCAATGACTGTGACGGTGTGTACGGTTTTATCTTCTCATTTTCCCCTGTACTATTCCCGTAGGTCAGCGCCTACCAGAAAAAGGACATTTGGCGTGCCATCGCCAAGGAAATCCAGACCCTGGGGGTCTACCACAGACAGAGCACCCACTGCCAGAAAAGATGGGAGGACATTCGCCGCTGGAGCAAGAAGACGGCGGAGGCCCAGCTTGGGATGGCCTCCCAACGTGGGAGGGGTGCCCGTCGCACCATGACCCCCCTGATGTTCAGGATCCTGGCGGTGGCGCACCCGGAGTTGGATGGGCGCTTGAGGGCATCACAGCAGCCACAAGGGGGTGTGTGCACTCTCATTCTTCTGATTCTGCGTGCATAGGAGGTGTCTGGGTGGGGGAGGTGGGCTGTGGGTTCCCCTAGGCCAGGGCGAGTTTAGTAGGCAAGGTCCCTTCTTAAGGCAGGCCCTGTGGCTCCCCACCCCACCTGTCTCCAGTGCCAACTACACCTAGTCAGGCTCCTGTGACATCCATGTGTGCAGCAATCCGGCATAGCCTTGTAACCCATGTCCCTGGGATTGATTAGGGAACTCCAAGTGCACGGCGTAGTGGAGGGGGCTTCTGTGTCTGTAGTGTCCGCCAACGGTAGCAGTAATGCATACACTCAACATGTCTTTCTTCTGTCTTCCCCCCTCTTTTTGTGGTCTCCCTGTTCTTGTGTGCATTAGCATCATCAGGCGGAGGAGCAGTGGCACCGGAGCAGTAAGGAGCTGCATCCCACATTGCCCTGTAGGGCGACACAACGGAGTCTGAATTCACCAGTGGGACGGAGGGCGAGGGGAGCTCCACGGCGGGGACAGGAGCTGAGACCAGTGATACGGACTCCTCCTCTGATGGGAGCTCCTTTACGGTGGCGGGCCCATTTGTGCCCCCTGCATCTACAGGTATAGCCGCCACCCCCCCCTACCAGCACCGCCCTCCCAGCAGCCCCTCAGCGTTTGCCCCGTGGCCGCTCACCCAGGAGGGTGGGCATCTTCTTCGCCCCAGGCACCTCAGTCCCCTGCCCCTGTCACCCCTGCTGCCCTCAGTGAGGAGGCCATTGACCTCCTCAGGTCCCTCACTGTTGGGCAGTCTAGCATTTTGAATGCCATCCAGGGTGTAGAGAGGCAGTTGCAACAAACCAATGGATACCTGGAGGGCATTCATTCTGGTCAGGCAGCCCAACAGAGAGCATTTCAGGCTCTGGCCTCAGCACTGATGGCAGCCCTTGTTCCTGTGTCTAGCCTCCCCCCTCCAACTTCCTCTTCCCAGACCAAATCTCCTCAACCCCAGCCTATCCCAAGCACACCTTCAGACCAGCATTCACCCAAATCAACACACAAAGGTGGCTCAGGCAAACATAAGCACCACACTTCATCTCACAGGCACTCACACAGGCACCATAACCATGCAGACACACCAATATCCACTGCCTCCACTGTGTACCCCTCCTCCTCTTCATCCACCTCCCTCCCAGTATAGTCTCCACTCACACCTACATGCACTACATCATCATCCACTACCTCCATCACCAGCATGTCCTCTCCCAGTGTGTCTGTGACCTCTCCTCCCAAAGTACACAAACGCAAGCACCCACCCACCCAACAGCCATCAACCTCAGAACAGCATCCAGCCCATGCGCCTTCATACAAACTCAGCAGAAAGACACCTCCTACAACCACTCCCTCTTCCTCCACTCCCAAACCCTCTCCATCTTCCCGCCCCAGTGTGTCCAAAGAACTTTTCCTGGCAAAGTTTGACCTGTTCCCTACCCCTCCCCCCATCCTTCCCCTCGGGCCAGGGTGTCCAGAACCCAGCCCAGCATCTCAGCCACCAAGTCGCCGTCCAATGTGGAACCTGCACCTCCCAGAGGCTCAAAGGGGGCAGACGTCAGGAAAGCCAGTGTACCACCAACCCCTGCATAGGATCAAACCATTCTGCCACCTGCCAAGGTGAAGAAGGGGCCAGCAGGCAGCAAGGGCAAGGAGCATGACCCATCCAGCAAGGCATCCTCCAAATCTCCAGCTGACAGAGCCAAGGGCACAACAGCATCTGCCAAGGTGAGGAAAGGGAAGAAAATCAAAGGCAAGGCACTTCAGTCGACCAAGGATGCAGGTGAAGGCCTGGTGCCCACCAGCAGAACGGCCAGCCCCGCCATCTGCACCGCGTGCAGCACGGCCAGCAGCCCCGCTGAAAGCACCACCACCTGCACCGCCACCTGGGCTGCCACCTGCACCGCCACTGCCACTGCTACTGTCAACAGCAGTGTCCCCAGTGGGCAGCCGTCCGAGGAGCTGTCCCTCCACCACTGGCAGCACCGGCACCTGCACTACGGCCAGCACTGCCAGCATCCCCGTTGCAAGCACCGCTGCAAGCACCACCACCTGCACCGCTGACAGTAGGACCACTACCAGCACTGGCAGCCCCAGTGGGCGGACGTCAGAGGCTGCAGGAGACGAGCTGGAGCCTACCACCACCACTGGCAGCACCCCCACCAGCACCGGCACTACCACTACTTAGCAGCCTTAGCTGCCTCAGGATGGAGTCTAGCCCTGCCTCCATGAACTATCATGCTACCTGTTCCCTGCAAATATATTGTATTAGACACCCAGGTGAGGGAATGTGTACTGGCCCACTCCCAAGTACTGCATCACTGAGCACCAAGCCCCCTCCAGAACCACTGGAGATATGTATCCACCCCCCCGTCCTTGGCAGAATGAAGCACACTGGACACCAAGTCCCCTCCAGAACCAGTGGAGAAGCCATCCACTTGAGAGACTGTAGCCTTACACTCCCCAGGACCAAGCAGTGGGCAAACCACCCACTTGAGAGTCTGTGGCTTTGCACTCCCCAGGACCAAGCAGTGGGCAAACCACCCACTTGAGACACTTGAGAAACTGTGGCTTTGCACTCCCCAGGACCAAGCAGTGGGCAAACCACCCACTTGAGGGACTTGAGAGACTGTGGCTTTGCACTCGCCAGGACCAAGCAGTGGACAAACCACCCACTTGAGGGACTTGTGAGACTGTGGCTTTGCACTCCCCAGGACCAAGCAGTGGGCAAACCACCCACTTGAGAGACTGTGGCCTTGTACTCCCCAGGACATTGCTGTGGGCATGGAGCCCCCTCGAGGAGCAGTGGCGTTCTTCCATCTTCCGGCTGAGGTGCCCCCCCTTCCCAATCCCTCTGAGGTGCCTGTGTGTTTTCGACCTGATGCCCCTGCAGTGTTCTCTCCATATTGAGGCAGGAGTCATGTGTGGGCTGGGCCCATGATTTTTGGCCCAGTGGCGCACGAACATTTGTGAAGGACTATGTACGGACTCTGTACATGTTGTACATTTGTGTAAATACTGTTTTTCAAATTCTATAGCACATCTGCCTATTTCTAAAATATCACTGGTTTGACTCAATTCCTTTTGTCCTTGCATTTTTCCAGGGGGTTACAGGGTGTAAATGTAATGTTGAGGCATGTGTTTGGGTGTATGGTGTTGTGGGTGAGGGTGGGGATGTTGCGTGTTGCGTGTGTGTGTCACTCTCTTTTTCCTCCCCCTCCCCTGTGTACTAGGTGCAGTACTCACTGTCGTCGCCGCCGCCGTCTCTGGTGTTCCCGGTAGATGAGGAGGTAGACCAGCATTGGCAGGACCTGCAGCTCGGGCTCCATGGCATCCTGGTTCTTCGTTGAGTGTCGAGCGGTCAGTGGTTTCCCCTCAAAACACTGTTTCGCTGTGCTTTTGATGGCGTTGGTACCACCCTGGAAAAGCTGGCGGATAGGCAGGTTGTAATGTGGTGGGCTGTACAATGTCTTCCGCCTGTCTGTTGGCGGTGACCGCCGCAGTGTTTGTTGCTACCGCCGTGGCGGTCAGAGTGCTAAAGTGGCTGTCTGTGTTGGTGGTTTCCGCCGTGGTCGTGATCCCATTTTTTTTTACCACCGGCCTCTTGTCGGTATTCCTGTCGTTTAACACCGACCGTCAGGGTTGTAATGAGGGCCTTAGTCTGTTAAATCAAACAAAAGTGTTTTTTGTACAGCAGACATGTTGAACTTGCATATTTGAAGGTGTTTTCATATGTTATAAAGAAGAAGTGGTGGCTCTGTGAATTTAAATATTTGCCCAGGAACACATAATTTGAAATCAGTTTATGAGTCAAGGGCATTATAATTAGGGCAAGTAGATTAAGTCACTAACCCTGCAGGTCTAGCAAACATTTTATGATTTTTCATGGCCTGCATTCCTCAGTGACTTGCTGCTGCCCTTGGGGAGAACCTACCTCTTTGAATCATCTTTCGGCCTGCACCTTCTGCTCACAAAAGAAACCCTCTTGGCTTTAGATATCACTTGCCAGCTTCTGCTCAGCACAGTAGGGCCCACTGGGCATGGCCCACATCTCATCGCCTTGCTGGGGCATGCAGGGAAGTATCCTTAGCCCATCTTCAGTGGAACACATTGTGGGACAAAGCAGGGGGCTCCTCCTCTTTGCCAGTCTCTGAGAGGACTGCAGGAGTCCCAAATAACACAATCAGGTTCCCTGGAACCTGAACTCTAGCACCTACAACACAAAATCATCTTCCTGGAGGACAGATGCCAGAGAGACAACATACTTTTTTTGGCTTCCTGGAGAAGGTTGAGCTGGAAAATGTAGGAGGATTCTCAGACCTCCATGGTCTCACCTTCATCCCACCCATCAACATATGAAAAGTGGAAGGCCTTCCTCTGTCTCCGACAGACATTGCACAAATGGGACTGCTCGAACCTGCCCATATGTGCATCACCATAGATGGCAGGTCTAAAAACATCTGGGAACCAGAGGACTTGCATGGTGTATTTAATAATCTACAGGACCCGACCATGGGCACAACACTGCTTCCTGCTCCCACCAGAGACACTCCAGCTCCTAGGGACAACAGGAAACCCAGCCACATGGGTAGGTTACAGACGCAGGGCTCCAAATTCCAATCCCAAAGCAGGAAGGACAGACTAATCAGGGTGGTTGTGGAACTCATGCATGAATCAGGATGGGATAAGTCCCACTCACATCTGAAAAGAACTGGGACTTCTGACTGTGGTGAAGATTGCCATTGAGCCCTCCAAGTCAACCAGCAGGGCCAAACGGATGGGTTTCTCAAGTCTTTCTAATGATCTATGTATTCATCCTTACATTTGCGTGAGTATCTGTTTCTAATGTTCTTTGCTCTATGATATTACATTATGCTATTTGTTGTTTAACATTGTACCATGTTGTGCATAAGGTTTTAGTTCTGCTTTTCATTTACCCTCTCCCAGCCTGCCAGGTTGGATGCTCTCCCTTCTTGGTCCTCTGTCCACCCTTGCAAAGCCCAATGCATATCCTGGCAAGATATCATCACACAACTCCTGTTGCTCCTTCTCCTATGCCCCCCAATTAGGTGCATCATAGTTCAAATCCCCACCCCTCCCATCCATGAGGCTTCTCCAGTATTTCTTAGACATTATTGCCACCCTCTCTCCCACCAAACAAGGGTACAAACCTTATTTTCCTTCCTCTACAGTGGCAGTTGGGTACCCAGAACATTGCTACTTGTGAGGTTCCACTGACTAAAGATATATATATATATATATATATATATATATATATATATATATATATATATATATATATATGTGTGTGTGTGTGTTACCTATTGGCGGTCACCACTAGGTAGTTATAGGTAGGATTACGTTTCTATACAAAAAGCAATTTTTTACTTGCCTATATCTTTGCCACCGCTTGACAAATATTCACAAAACTTTCCCAAAAACGTTGCCAGTTCCATAAGCTTCTTCCTGGAAAGTTTTGGGCCGATCCATCCAGGGGTGCCTGAAAAATGGGGGGGTGCCCAAAACACATTTTCCCCATTCATGTTTCCATTGGGAGTTTGAACAGCAATAGCATACAAACTACCTGGTCCAGAAAGAGTGCTTCTTTTGTTTTGGTGTAATTCCATTCAGTAGTTTCTGAGAACTTGAGAGGAAAACAAATGTGTATATCTAGGGACACGAAGGATTCACAACCCCTAACGATCTGGTGCTGAGATCTGATGATTGGCTGATAACACTTCAACAACAGAAACTGTTATCAGAAAGTTAACAGAATCAGAAAGTTAACAGAAAGTGTTGTCAGCCTTCTTGGGACTCAGCTTCAGCCGAGTCTATTAAAAAAAGTTAAAAAAAAGAAAAGGGGCCAGAGTGCGAACACCCTGACCCCTTAGCTCTAGTGGTTGGGTCCCAAAGGGATCCCCCAGGGTTAAAAAGCATGTTTTGCTGATTTTACGAGTGGAGAAGCGAATCCACTCGTAAACATCACAAAAAAAAGAAGCCCGGGCTCGCACTCTTCATTAGTCAAAAGCCCCTGGGTGGGCCAAGTTTTGATAAAAGCAGGGGGCCTCCTGTCCTCCTCCTACTGCCCCAGGGACCACCACCTCCCCGGAGCACATTTTTTTTAATGCAGGGGCTTGTGTCCCCCCTGCTGCTCTGGGGACCGCCACCTCCCCAGGGCATTATTGTAATATGCAGAAGAGGGCCTCCTGGCCCCCTCCCGCTGCCCTGAGGACCACCAGCTCCACGGATGACCTCGTAAAAAATACAGGGGGCCCTGTGGCACCCCGCTTCCCTGGGGACCACCACCCCCCAGGGCAGGAGTAGTACCAAGACTGTAGTTGGAGTGGGACCACCACCCACTGGGGCTAGGATCTAGTTGGAGGGGGGCCTTGAGGAGCCTCTGATGGCCCTGTGGACCGTCACTCTCCAGGGCCAGCTCCTCCTATGCTCTGGGGTGCCCACCCCCGGGACATAGCTCTTTGCTGTGGCTTGGCTGAAAAGCCAAGCCACAGCAAACACTTTGGGTTTGGACAGCGGGACCTTTAAAGCTGGTTCCACTGTCAAAATCTAAAGTTTCATCTCTATCCCCTGCACACGTGCACGTGTGCAGAGGACAGAGATGAAATGATTCAGCAAGCAGGGAGCTGCTGTCAAAGCAGTTCCGTACTTGGGTATGCATTGGCAATGCTGGGGAAGCCTTAAGGCTTCCCCCGCAGTGCCAGGTAGCCTGAAGGGTATTGATCTAAAAAAATAGGGACCATGGGGGGAGCCCTTGAAGGCTCCCTAGCGGTCCTACTTAGCCCGTAAAGGGCTTTATCATAAAAATTAAATACACTTTACAAAAATTTTAAAAAAGGAGGGGCCGCGGGAGAGCCCTTAAGGGCTCTCCCGCGGCCCCTACTTTTTTATATATTTTTTTCATTACAAAGCCCACAAAGGGATACAAAAATTAAAAGAATAGAAAACCCCTATATCTCAGTGTGAAGGTCGCAGACCTAAACGCATTGCTATGGGGGTTTGAGTCCAGCTGGCCTCATTTTCCTTTCCTTTTTTTTTGTTTTAATTTAAAAAATTGAACTTTTTAAAATATATCTGTTAAATCTAACAAACATATTTCATTCGAAGTAGATATTAAAGCCTAAAAAAAACTCTGTTTTTCTCTCACTTTGTTTCGCTTTTTCTGTCTCTCTTTCAATCAATTTCTCACTCACCCACTTAGACACTTAGGCACCCACTCACAAACCCACTCAGACACTCCTGCACCAACTCACAGACCAACTGACACCCTCATGCAGTCACTCGGAGACCCTCGCACAGACTGACTCACCAACTAAAACACTGATGTACGCACTCTCACACCCAGACAGACAATCTGACAGCCACTCTTGGCCCCAATACACTCTCTCACATCTATTCCCATACCCAGAGAAGCTGTGGCTAACTCCTATGTTACACAGTGAAAGGGCTGTGCACAGCGTGGGTTTGGGTGGTTCGAGAGTGTTGGCCGCAGGGTCTGGGTGCAGGCCATGTCTTGCTGGCAACTTCCTATATGCATGGGGGAAGAACGTGCATGGTTGGGTGTTTATAGGGGGTTGGCCTCAGACGGCCACAGGGCGTGCAATGCAGTGGTTGGAATACGGTATAGTAATTGAAATTTCTTTACGTTAAAAAAGCCATGGAAATTCACTGAAAAAAACAAAGGCTACAGGGACGTTATAGTTAGGAAATAGAATACAAAACACCTTAGAAATTCACTGAAAAAAACAAAGGTTACAGGGACGTTATAGTTAGGAAAAAGAATTAATAAAACCTTAGAAATTCACTGAAAAAAACAAAGGTTGCATGGACATTATAGTTAGGTTCCGAAGTTACTCGTACAAAACCGTAGAAATTCAGCAGTTATAAGTACCTCAGTTAACTATAACTGGCACTCCCGTAATGCACTGCTTATGAGCTCACATAGTAATCACTCATGACATGGTCAGTGACATGACTGATGACATCTCATATGACATCACTGATGGCATCATCTACATAGTCATACACCCACTCATTTGCTGATACAAACTTGTATACCCACAAACAAACATCTACTCCCATACTTATTCAGTAGTGATATGTATAAATTCATTCAGTCAAACGGCCACTGACACAACCACCCACTCACCCATACACTACTAACTGAGGTATTCACAGACTCATACAGTTACTTACACACCCACTCATACACCCACTGACACACCCACTCATAGTCACGCACCACATTAATAGATAACTATTCTAGTGACACATCCAGTTAATCAGCTGTAGAAACTCTAAGACACCCACACATCCACCCATACAGTCACTGACACAGTCTCTGACTCATTATTACAGTCACTTATACACTCAATCACGCAACTGTACAACTATTCACACACCAACTCATTCACATGAAAAGGCACTTACATACCCATTCAGTCACTCATACAGCCATTCATATAGCCACTGACTGACCAACACAAGTTTTCACACATCCACTCACTATCCTATATAAAAACTGACTCACCCACTCAGTTTATGATACAGCTACTCATACACTCACTGACTCTTACATACAGTTACTGACATAGCCACTTAGTTATACTTACAGCCATACAGTAAGTGACTCGCCAAGTCACTCACCAATAGAGTGACACCCATACACTTACCCAGACAACCACTCTGACACCCACTCACTCCCAAATGCAGCCACCCATAGACCCACTCACTAAATGTAATGCAGCTGCTCACACAGTCACTTGTTCACCTATACAGCAACATACACATCCATTCAGTCTCCCATACAGCAAATGATTCAACCACTCATTCACCCATAGACACACTCACACACCCTCTCACACATCGATGCAACACTTACACTCACTAGAGGATGTCATCAGTGATGTCATATGAGATGCCATCAGTGATGTCACTGACCATGTCATGAGTGATGTAATATGTGAGGTCATAAGCAGTGCATTACAGGAGCGCCAGTTATAGTTAGCTGAGGTACCTATAACTGCTGAATTTTTACAGTTTTATACGAGTAAATTCAGAACCTAACTATAATGTCCCTGTAACCTTTGTTTTTCTAGTGAATATATGTATATATATATATATATATATATATATATATTTTTATTTTTTATTTTTTTTAATTATTATTATTTTTGTTTTTCCTGAAAAAACAAAGGTTACAGGGACGTTATAGTTAGGAAATAGAATTTTAACAAACTATAGAAATTCACAGAAAAAAACATGGGCTATCGGGAAATTAAAGTTAGGTTCTGAATTTACTCATACAAAATAATAGAAATTCACTTGTTATAGTTAGAGTTATCTAAAGTAACTATAACTTGGGCCCTAAGGTAACTATAACTCGCGCCCCTGCCATGCACAGGTATGTGATCAATAATTTTCCTGTAGATGTTACAATGAATTTATCAATTACGCTATCAAAGATGTCATGAGTGCTGTAATTTGTGGGGTACTAAGAAGTGCATGTTGAGGGTGTGAGTTATAGTTAACTTCAAGCACAAGTTTTTTGCTGCAAATCCGCAAAAATGTCACAAATTTGTGGCAAAAATGTAAAAAACGGTTAAAAAAAAAAGTTTTTTTGCCCTGGCCGGGTCTCTCTGTGACCCCAGCACCGGAGCTAAGAGGTCAGGGTGACTCTACCCTGGCCGCTTGTCTTTTTTTTACACTTTTTTTCTGGGACTTGGCACAAGCCGAGTCCTAAGATGTCTGCCAACACTTCCTGGTTTGAAGTGTTGGCAGCCAATCAGAACTGTGCATTTCTCTGCACAAACTCATCTTTTTACGTGACATCTTCATGATCACAGATATACAAATTAGGATTTCCTTTAATTTCTCAAAAACTACTGAATGGATTTACACAAAATAAGCGTTAGCATAATCTGTGCACCAAAAGCTAGCTTTCTGACAAAATTGGCGTAATTCCGTGCAGCGGTTCAGGCCGTAATTGTGTCTAAAGGTCCTATGGGAATTAGCATGCGAATCACAACTTTTTTTCACTCCCCTCCTCCTTCTTGGTCCCCGCTTGACAGATCACTCTGAAACTTTTCACACCCAACAAGAATCACAGGGGGACTATGTTTGCAAAATTTTGTGGAAATTCGTCAAACGGTGCCAAAGATAAAGACAAGTCATTAAACGCTTTTTCTATGGAAACATGGTCCAAACTATAACTACCTACGTCCGCCACTAAGTAATATATATATATATATATATATATATATATATATATATATATAAACACCCATTCCTGCGGAAGGGCAAATGGCTTCGATGCTGACTTTTTGACCCATGACCCCACACACATACACCCCCCATTTACTCCTGCCTTTCCATTCGGCTCCCCCCCTGGTTTGACGCACTGTCCATATACCATGGCATCACTGCCCATGACTGTTTTATCCTGAAACGTCCACAGCTTCAACTATTACAACAAACCTAAAAATTCCCCTGACTATCTCAACTCCAAATACGTGTATATAGCCCTTCCGCAGAGAACCCACCCCACTGCCCCTGAGGTGGATAAGCTCAAACATGACTGGGTAAGCAGAGTCATCCATAGTAGCGAATCATCCCAGCCGACCACTGGTGACATGCCTACATGGCTATTCTGCTGCTCAAAACTCTCTCCCACACAAAAAGATGTGGGCAGATCTTCCATGTAGATATGCCTTTGCCCATCTTAAGATCCTGAACAAGGTCCTGTGTGTGGGGTCGATCTATGCTCTGGTAGGGGTAAAAGCAACATTCTTTCTTTGTCTCAATAGCATCCTGACAGAACTGGGCGCCACCATTAAACTCCTAGGTGGGGACTGGGAACAAGCTTCAGATGCTGAGTTGGATAGCACTTGCCCGCTACCTAGGGTGAATGTAGGAATCTGGCTCTCTATGTGGTGCACTAAAATGAAATACACCATGCAGAGAGTCCAGTGGATCTCCAAAGGATTGCAGAGGCAGAAATAGACAGATCTAATGCTCTATTTGTGATGGTGTAGGCGAGTACTTAGGCTTATCAAGGAGTCCTGTTAAGATTTGTTGTACTCACAGAGGGAATAAATGAGACACACACTCAAAGAACAAATCCAAGACCAAATTAGAAAAATAGCATTTGTTTTTATATATATTCTTTGAACCAAAGAACTTCATTATAAGGTAAGCAGTTTTTAAATTGAAAATACTTTTCAGTTTTAAAAATCGACACAGTGCAGGTAAGTACTCGAATTAAAAATCTAGTCTTCGGGCAACGCAAGGTTCAAATTAGCACCAAAAGAACACCCACAGCAGTACTGGGACAGCCGGGTGCAGAGGTCAAATTTGTGATCGGGTACCCCATGTTTTCCACAAGGAGACTAGGGGTGAACAAAGATGCGCTGCTCACAGGTGAGTAAAGTGGTGTCAGGGGTCGAGCTCCTAGGGTTGAGGTTAGAACAAGGGAGGCCACAAAGCAGCACCAAACTTACACCCTCAGCAGCACAAGGGCGATTGGGTGCAGAGGTCAAACACAGCATCGGGCGCCCAAGGTTAACCAATGGAGACTGGGGGTGATGAAAGATGCGCTGCTCTCAGGTGAGTAAAATGGTGTCAGGGATTGACCTCCTGGGGTTGAAGCAAGCACTGGGGGGCCACAAGACAGCACCAGACTTACACCCTCAGCAGCACAGGGGCGGCCGGGTACAGAGTGCCAACACAGCATTGGGTGCCCAATGCAAATCAATGAAGGAGGTCGGTCTTGGAAAGAGGCTAAGGGCTCGTGCCAGGAGGCTGAATGAAGACAACCCACAGCTGCCCAGGTAAGTTTGGATGTTCAGGCACTTAGGGACACCGTCGGTCCAGCTCCCCAAGGTCAAGGGACTCCAAACGCAGGGTTGTCTTTTGACATTGGAAAACAACTTACTGGGTCAGGGGGAGTCTTCGGATTGAGGCTGCAGACTTCGAAGAAGAGTCCAGCAGGAGTCATCCAATGGTAGGCTCATAATCACTGGGGAACCTTCACGGTACCAATGGGCCCCTTGAACTTCAGCCATGGGCGTCGGGTGCAGAGGTGGGTCTGGGTGCAGTTTTGCTGTTCCTCAGAGTGGAGTTCTTTTTCTTTAAAGTTGGTTTCTTCCTGACAGGTTCGCTATTCATGGGCGATCTTGGTCTTTGTCAAACGCACAAGTTCTCCCAGAGCCTTGGAGGTCACTGGACTGCAGGACGGGTTGTCTTTTGATGCAGAATCGTTGAAGGCTACAGACAGGGCTGGGGCCAAGTCAGTTGGTGTTTGCAATCTTCTCTGCTGGTGCAACGAAGTAGTGTCCAGCTCTTCTTAGGTCATCAGGAATCTGAGTTCTAAGGTTCAGGGGTGCCACATAAATACTGAATTTAGGGGTGTCACATGGGTACCAGATGTTAGCCAATTGGCTACTCACCTTTAGGGTCACTGCGCCCTTCTTATTACCACTTCCTTTGGGAAGTGAGCAAAGCCCTAACCCTATTGGCCTAATTCCTTCCAAACAAGATGGAGGAATTTAAAAAGTACAGTCTGCTTCAGCTCACCCCCCTTAACCCCTTCGCTGCCAGGCCTTTTCCCCCTAGGTGCCAGGTCTTTTTTTGGCTATATGGGGCAGTTCGTGCTTAGGCCCTCATAACGTTTTGTCCACATAAGCTACCCATGCCAAATTTGTGTCCTTTTTTTCCAACATCCTAGGGATTCTAGTGGTACCCAGAGTTTGTGGGTTCCCCTGGAGGAGACCAAGAAATTAGCCAAAATACAGTGACAATTTATTTTTTTTAAATGGGAAAAAAGGGCTGCAGGCGAAGGCTTGTGTTGTTTTCCCTGAAAACGGCATCAACAAAGTGTTTGCGGTGCTACAATTACCATCTTCCCAGCTTTCAGGAACAAGCAGACTTGAATCAGGAAACCACATTTTTCAACACAATTTTGGCATTTTACTGGGACATACCCCATTTTTACTATTTTTGTGCTTTTAGCCTCCTTCCAGTTAGTGACAGAAATTGGTATGAAACCAATGCTGGATCCCGGAAAGCTAAACATTTCTGCAAAGTAGATAAAATTCTTAATTCACCAAGGGGTCATTTGTATAGATCCTACAAGGTTTTCCTACAGAAAATAACAGCTGAAATAAAAAAATATTGAAATTGAGGTGAAAAAAGCAATTTTTCTCAACGTTTTACTCTGTATCTTTCTCCTTCGATGTCAGATTTTCCAATGTAATATACCGTTACGTCTGCTGGGCTGCTTTGGTTGCGGGATATATTGGGCTTGTAGGTTCATCAAGATCTTTAGGTTTCCAGAGCCAATAAAGGAGCTGGACCTTGCAATGGGTTTTCCTTGTATACCTGGTATACAGCAATTCATTTGGTGAAATATAAAAAGTGAAAAATAGGTATCATGGAATCCTTTGTATTTCCAAAATGGGCACAGGATAAGGTGTTAAGAAGCAGTGGTTATTTTTGCATCTCTGAATTCTGGGATGCCCATACTGTGAATTACAGGGCATTTCTCAAATAGACATCTTTTTTACACACTGTCTTACATTTGGAAGGAAAAAATGTCGGGAAAGACAAGGGGCAATAACACTTGTTCTACAATTCTGTGTTCCCCCATGTCTCCCGATAAAAATGGTACCTCACTTGCGTGAGTAGGCCTAATGCCCATGACAGGAAACGCAACATGGACACATCACATTTTTACATTGAAAACTGACGCTTTTTTGGGAAAGTGCCTAGCTGTGGATTTTGGCCTCTAGCTCGTCTGGCACCTAGGAAAACCTAGCAAACCAGTGCGTTTTTGAACACTAGACACCTAGGGGAACCCAGGATGAGGTGACTTGTGGCACTCTCACCAGGTTCTGTTACCCAGAATCCTTTGCAAACCTCAAGATTTATCAAAACAAAAACACTTTTTCCTCAAATTTCGGTGATAGGAAGTTCTGGAATCCGAGGGGAGCCACAAACCTCCATCTACCCAGTGTTCCTCTAAGTCTCATAGTAAAAATGGTAACTCACTTGTGTGGGTAGGCCTGGTGCCCACGAAAGGAAATGCCCCAAAACACTATGTGGATACATCAAAATTATCAAATACAAAACTACTTTTTTTTGTGGGGGGGGTCACCTGTGTTTTTGGTCCTGGGCTCAGCAGCCATCTAGGGAAACCTACCAAACCCAAATATTTCTGAAAACTAGACACCCAATGGAATCCAGGGAGGTGTGGCTTGTGTGGATCCCCCAGTGTTTTCTTACCCAGAATCCTCAGCAAACCTCAAATTTAGCTAAAGAAATCGCATTTTTCCCACATTTCTGTGTGGGATCACCACACCGGCACAAATTTCCTACCACCCAATGTTCCCCTTAGTCTCCCCGTAAAAATGATACCTCACTTGTGTAGGTGGGCCAAGTGCCTGTGACAGGGAAGAGCCAAGTGGGGCAGAACTTTTATCGGTATAGATGTGACAATGCTGGGTGGTAGGAATTTTGTGGATTCCTGCAGATTCTGGAAGATTCCATCACAAAAATGTGGGAAAAATGTGTGATTTCAAGCAAAGTTGGAGGTTTGCAGGGCATTGTGGGTAAGAAAATGGTGCATGATGCATGTGAAGCACACCACCCTGGACTCATCCAGATGTTTAGTTTTCAAATGTGTCTAGGTCTCCTAGGTTTTTCTACGTGGCAGCATCCCAAAGGCCAAAATGTGCAGCCCTCACCATTCCAAGTGGGACGATTTTGAGAGTTAAACAAGCTCTCATTGCCCAAATTTAAAACCAAAACCCAAAATAATCAAATGTCCTCTTGCTTGCCGTGCGATAAGATGTTTTAGTGTGCGGGGGAGAGCTGAAAGACTGTTGCCCCCTTCAGTTGGGGTGGGGGCATAACCATGACCACACTGGTTGGTAGTCACCACCCCACAAGTTTTATTTTTGTAATCCCTGGCATCTAGTATGCTTTCTGCCCACCCGGGGAGTGGATTGGGGGTAATTGCCTCACCTGCCAACTGGTGGGCAGAACAACCTTTTCCCCATTTATTTGGGGTGCGGGTATGGCCTTACCCCACCCTCTTTTAAAAAAAATAATCTTCCCTGGTCTCTGGTGGGCTTTCTGCCAGATAGCCTTACAAAAATAGGCCGATCTGCCCCCAGAGGGGGAGAAATGGCCAACAGGAGTGTGCCCCCATGGGGAGCGACCCTTGCCCAAGGGGCTGCCCCCCATACAAAACACACACATACACACACCAATCCCTGGTGCCTAAGTGGTTTCTGCCCCCTGGGGGCAGATGGGCCTAATAGAAATAGGCCGATCTGCCCCACGGGGGGCAGAAATGGCCTAAAATAAATTTGCCCCAAGAGGAACAACCCTTGCCTAAGGGGTCACTCCCCTTGCGTGAAATTGGCGCAAAAACAAAATCCCTGGTGCCCAGTAATTTTTGCCCCCCAAAAATACCTGGTGCCTAGTTGTTTCTGCCCCCCCTTGGTGCAGAAGTGGCCTAAAATATATTTGCCCCAGGGGAGCGACCCTTGCCAAAGGGGTCGCCCCCTTTGTGTGAAATTGGCACAAAAATAAAATCCCTGGTGTCTAGTGGTTTCGGCCTCCCCTTGGGGGCAGATCGGCCTAATAAAAATAGGCTGATCTGCCTGCAAGGGGGGCAGAAATGGCCTAAAATAAAATTGCCCCATGGGAGTGACCATTGCCTAAGGGGTCGCTACCCTTCTGTTAAAAAATATATTTCTATATCCCTGGGGGCTAGTGGTTTCTGCCATCCTTAGGGGCAGATCGGCCTAATTAAAACAGGTTGATCTGCCCCCAAGGGGGGCAGAAATGGCCTTAAAAAAATGTGCCCCCCCCAGGGGAGCGACCCTTGCCTAAGGGGTCGCTCCTCTAATGTGAAACCTACCTAAAAAAAAAATCCCTGGTGTCTGGTGGTTTCTGCCCCCCTTGGTCATCAGACGCCACGGGTGGGGGCCAGGGAGGGGGGCAGGGGTGGAAGGGTTTAGCGATTCCCCTTCCATACCTGCCCAGGGAAGGGGGGTGCCAGGCCCTCGGGGGAAGCGCTAGGGCCGGTGTCAACACCAGAGCAGTACGCGCTCTATTGGCGACAAAAATGCAAAAACCCAGCACTCTCAAAACAAAGTAATTTATGCATTGTGCTGATATGTTGTGGTTTAACCTTTTGCATTGCAGAGTTCAATCCTGAAAACTTATTTTTAATATGCTTACAAATACTGTTCCTTTGCAATGTATTGCTGCAGGTTTTCAGAGTGTGTTAGGATGTGGCCCCGTTCCAGGGTCTTCCAGAGACTTTCCCTGCAACATGCCTGGGCGTGGTTCTGGGCTGGGCCAAGACTCTATAAAAGAGAGTCAGCCCAACTCCCAGTGCTCACTATTCAGAGATCCCAGTGCAGAGCAGCAGCTTCTTCCTGAGCTCCTGTCCCGGCGGCCTATTTGGATCTTCCAGTCTTCTGCCCTAAACCTTCATTGGTGATCATTGTTCCAGGCGGTAAGACGGTGGTTGGACTGTCCCGACACCGTTATTTAGAATTTTCATATTCTTGGTTTAAATTCTTAAATGAGTAACAGATTACTTGCGCACTACCATTTCTTGACATTTATATGGTAGTTTACAAATAGGCAAGACGCGCGATTTATTTCATAAAGGTTTGACTTTGTTATTCATTGCGCGCTACCATTTCTTGACATTCACATGGTGGCTTAAGAATCGGCAAGACGCACGATTCGTTTTATGGTGTTTAAACATTGTTGTCCATTGCGCGCTACTATTTCTTGACATTTACATGATGTTTTACGAATTGGCAAGACGCACAACTCGTTTCATGAGCATTTAACTTTGTTGTTCATTGCGCGCTACCATTTCTTGACATTTTACATGGTGGCTTAAGAATCGGTAAAAGAAGCGCGATTCGTTTAATTGTACTTTGATCTTGTTATTTATTGTGAGCTGTTATTCCTTGACATTTACATTGTGTGTTACGAATCGGCAAGACGCTCGATTCGATTAATGATTATTTGACTTTCATATTCATTGCGTGCTACTATTTCTTGGTATTTTACATGGTAACACTCGAATTGGCAAGACGTACGATTCTCTCCTCAAGTTTAATTCATGTTGTTTATTGTATGCTACTATTCTAAGATATTTATTATGTAATATTCGAGTTGACAAGTTATGTGATTTGTTTCCTGAATCCATATTGTGTTATTCATGGTGCACAATCCTTTTATGGTGTTTACTATATATATATATATATCTATATATATCTGCAATATGCGTAATTTGTGTTGAAACATTTTAAGAGTACGCAGAAGGCCAGAGTTTCTAGATGCAATATTGTATGGTCCTAGTATACATTCTCAAAACAGGATTTATATGACTGGTTTAAAATTTAGTCAGAATGTTTTTTCTGATTCTCATGTAAAGGAAAGTACTTGAATAAGAAAGTTTTCATTTAATTCATCTTGATTCCCCTACAGGTATCCAGCCATCTTGAAACTTAGTCATTTTAAACTTAACTCTTAGATTGTTCATGTTTTCAGAGTGACTAGGCTTAGAATCATAGTCTAGTATTGATTTCAGGAGATATAATTTTCATATTGTGTGTTCTAACCTTTTTCTTACTACAGGTCTCCTTCCCAGCTGTTCCCTTCCTAATCCCCTCTTCCCCTCTTGAACTCTCTCAGTCTCTGTGATTTATCTATCAGAGTCTTGGAGCTGTTCAGTGGTGGACGTGTTGGGAACATGCACAGACCCCGAGGATCTGGTGACTCTGACAGAATAGTGAGCCCACAAATGATTATCCTCCTGGCTTGTGTATGTTCTCAGCATGGCCACGCTAGACGAGTTAGTAAAGGCTATCACCCAGCTCCAAGCAGAGGTGGTATCATTCAAAGAATTGACAACTAGCTTAGCAGAGAAAGTGAGTCAGTTGCAAGATAAGGTAGAGAAGAAGGAACAAAGTCCCACAGGTGTGTCTTGGCCAGGTACTTCTTCTCAGGCTTCTGGAAGTAATCCGAGTTAACTAAATGTTCCTTCTGCAATTCCTTTAGCTCCCCCAGAACGTTTCTCAGGTGACCCTTTGAAAGCGCAATCTTTCCTGGTTCAAGTGGAACTACACTTCACCTGCAGACCAAATACTTTTCCCGAAGCCCTGTCCAAAGTAGCTTTCTTGTTATCATATCTGTCTGGGGATGCAGCTACTTGGGCAATTCCTCTTGTGCGTAAAAATAGTCCCTTGTTGTATAACTGGAGAAATTTTGTTCGTGAATTTGAGAGAGTTTTTGATCGTAGAACTGTAACACAGTCAGCAGATCGTGAATTGTTAGATTTATGCCAAGGAAATCAAGACCTAGTGTCGTATTTAGCCAACTTTAACCGGCTGGTTGCCGAGACATCCTGGCCTGAAGAAAAACAAGCGGTCTTGTTTTACAAGGGACTCAAAAAGGAATTAAAAGATATCTAAGCGTAAATCGATCCACAACCTACAGACTGTCAAGAATTAATAAATCTTGTCTTGAGGAACATGTTTTTGGGTCTCTATTTTTGACTCTAATAGACTCCAGCTTTTATCCATTCTCAAAGGTTTCTAACTTCAGGTGACAGTCATCTGATATTTTGATAGAGATTTCTAACAGATTCATCACCATGTGAATGTATCCAAGCACCAGGTTTTATCTGGAAACTTGTGATATCAATTCCCTCGCATGTGGATAGGTGGTGTTGTGCAGCTCCACATCAAATACATTCTACTTTGGATTAGACATTGGGGCCACCACGATATCTGTGCCACCTTAGAGAGCTGACATTAGTAATTTTCCACACCTTCTGAAGTTAACCCCCAGCTTCTCGAATCTTCTCAGTGCTGATTGAGAATCCTTTCCAACTATTTTCTTTTCCAGTGTGCATCATGTTCCTCCCTATAATGACAGGCTTTAATCAATGTAGGGAATGCAACCATATGATGTCGGTGACAGACAACCACAATGCCTATCTCAAGGTATCTCAGCTCCAGAAACAACTTGGTATTGTATGACTGCTGAGCAAAGATTAACAAAAAGGCTAACGCCAAAGCAAATGTGCTGTGGTAGAACTTCATAGTTGAAGAAGGCTCCGTCTTAGTCGAAGTCTATTGCGCAGACCCAATCTTGTTTCTGAGGCTGACCTTGCACAAAGTCTTGCAGTTCGGCTAAGTTTAAGGAAAGTAAAAAACTCAGGAGGCCAAAACATGGTCCTTCGTCACCCCACCATTCCCACCATTCAGTCATGCGATGCCCAGATACCTCCAGACCACTGAGTCGCCCCCCTCAAGAGCTCCATAAGTTCTCACAGGCTTTGGAAACCATTGTTGATGCACTACCAGACCCCTCTGGAGCGCCTTCTGGACGTATTGATCTGAAGTGACCTCTAGGTGGGTTACCACTGGCGGAATTGTTCTAACACTGACTGAACCACTTAACATAGTTTGAAGACTGGCCTCTCCTCTGACCCAGACTCCCCTAAATCCAATTCCGACACCATGTCTGACATCGCCTTGAGTGACACACTAACCTCTGGGTCTCAACACCGGGTCTGATGTACCCCACGCCAGACACAGAGTGAAAAGCCTTATCGGACTTCAAATGTCAGAATCCTCTTCCCATGAGGTCAAACCTTTAAACCTACTTTGACCACAAACCCTTACTTTAACAGGTTGATTATGATGACTGTCACAAGTGCACACAGATGATGACAAGAACTTTTTCCGGGATTTACAAGAGGCCAGTAGGGTACACATTTTACCAGACATTGGTGTATTCCCCCAACTTTGGCAATGGAGGAGTCCAAGCCCTTTGTAACAGTCAGAAGGAGAATGGCAGAAGTGCTGGATGTCACCCTGCCTACTGCAGTGGTGAAAACAAATGTCTTGATAGAGGTGTTTAAATCTGAGCAAACAAATCAGGAACTTCGTCTGCCCTTTAATGAAGCCCTCACAGATGTTCTGATGGATTCTTGGCACTGCAGGCTATTACCTGTAGATCCAGATTTTCTTCTCCAACATCCCACTCTGGAAAGCTCACTGGTGCAGGCATCCAGAATTCGCCTAAACCCAAAAGATTTGCCAACATCACCACGTTATAAGGAATGACAGCGAATGGAGGCCTTCGCCAAACAGATGTTTTTCTTCTGTTGCTTTGAACCTAGATCCATCAATACATCTTGCCTTCTGGGCAGATACTTGCATGCCAGGTGGGAAAGAGTGGTTGGTATCATGCCAGCTGTCCCCGATGACTTCCAACCAACTCTACAGTGCCTTATCATGGGTGGCCAGGGTGCTGTGAAGCATTCCAATAATTCAGCCCTCGATATGATGGCTTGTCTGGGTAGGGCAGTTGGAACCAGCATGGTGCTATGGTGCAATGCCTGGATTCACTCTGTGATGGACATGCCCTTTGATGGTTATAGGCTGCTGGGACTGAAGTCGGGCTTGGACTTAGAAAGATCCAGTGAGAGCAAAGTCATTGCTTACACCCCAGGCCTAACCCCACAGGTTTGCCGGATACTCAACTTCTTTGCCCTTTTTGAGGCTTTAGAAGGGGATACCAGCTAAGGCAACGTCAGTATGGGCCTCAGCAACAATGGGCCTCTAAGTTCTTTTGGGGGAAAAGGTCAGCGATCAGGCCAAGAGCATCCAGGTCTCCAACAGCAATCCTATATCCAAACCCAGCTCCCTTCTCTCACAACTGCCCCAAAACTGCTTTACTTTCCCCCGGCAGTTCAGGATCACCAAGTGGGAGAACATATCACCTTTTATCTCACTGGGTGGCGGAGAATCACTTCCGACCAATGGCTGCTCCAAATTATGGAACACATTTACTCCCTATCCTTTCTGTCCTATCCTATGAACATAGCTCCAGCACTGCAACACCTCCTGGAGGACCACTAGTCCATACTCCGCTGAGAATTTCAGACTCTTTTGACCAAGGGAGCAATAGAGAGGGTGCCTCTACCAAGTATCAGGACTGGTTGTTATTGTTTTTTCTTGGTTCTGAAAAAAGGACAGAAGCCTTTGCCCATCCTCAATCTTTGTACTCAGAACTTCTTCCTCTGGGAGGATGAGTTCAAGATGCTTATTTGGAACCCAAGTCCTGTCCCTCCTTGACTCAGGAGCCTGGATGGTGGTATTAGATTGGCAGGACACCCATTTGCACATTTTTGTCCTGCGTTACCTGCAGTTTCAGGTAGGGCAAATGCCTTTAAATTATCTGTGCTCCCGTTTTGGCCTTACCAGTACACCTTGGGTGTTCACAAAGGGGATGTTGGGGGTTCCGGTCCATCCATGGAGGTTGACAATACAAGTCTTCTCATACCTTGACGACTAGCTACTGAAGGTAGGTTCACCTCAAACATTGTTGAAATTGTTGGGTTGCTACATCAACATGCTACATTAATATGCTGAAGTCACACCTGACTCCTTCACAACAGCTCCGCTATATCAGGGCCTCCAGGATATGGTGCTCTTCTGAGCCTTCCATCACCTCAATGAGGATAGAACATTTGGGCTATGATCAAAATGTTTCAACCCTTGATCTGGGTCTCAGAGAGAGTGGCTCAGACCCTTCTAGGCCTCTTAGTCTCCTGCATTCTGTTTGTAAACCACACCAGGAAGAGATGTACAGACTCTGCAGTGTGATCTGAAGTCTCAGTGGTCTCAGTAGCAAGGAGACCTGTTATAATCCATCCAGGTATTGAAGGAAACTGTGCAAGATCTTCACTGGTGGCTGCTCGACCACAAGAGGACATGCATCAATTTCCTCTAACTACCCCTCCCAGAGCTAACAGTTGTGACAGATGCATAGTTGCTGGTTTGGGGATGTCATTTGGGGGAAGTGGAGATCAGAGGACTCTACTCTCTGGCAGGCCCTCACCTTTATTTCAACTTGTGGGAGTTGTTAGTGATTCATTTGGTGATGAAGGAGCTCCTCCAAACCATCAAAGAGTAACAGGTACAGGTGAACACAGACAACACAACTGCGATTAGGTCCTGCAACAACCAAAGCGGTGAAGGGTTATGGGCCCTATAGCATAAGGCTCTATGGGGGTCATTACAACATTGGCAGTAAAAGCCGCTTTCTGCCGCGCAGAAGACCGCCAATACACCGCCACGGCTGCGGAATTCCGCCACAGCTATTATGACACACATCTTGGAATCCGCCGAAATTCAGACACCCACACAAGTCCGCCACACCAAAGGTCAGTGTTAAACTGGCGAAAACAAATCCTCCACCGGCACGCCAACAGAAACACGCCCATGCTATCACGACCCACGAATCCACGTGGCGGTCTTTCAACCGCAGTATTCCATTGGCGGTACACACCGCCGCGCTCAAAATACACACACATCTCCAAAACACCGCCACATTGGACAATTCAAAATACACACACCTGATACACATACAAACACAACTCCCACACAATCAATACAATATAAAACACACACCCACATCACCCACAAACCCCTACAACCAGAAATTTTGAGGAAGCCGAGAGACAGAGAGCACAGCAATTGAGAACCCCACCACACAGAGGCACACAACACCATCACCCATACAACATTCCACGCACAAAACACCACACACCACTACACATCACCATACTCATCAACACATACACCACCCCACACATCACCCACACCACCCCATGTCACGCCAAAGACACCCCAGGTTTTCTGAGGAGGAGCTCAGGGTTATGGTGGAGGAAATCCTCCGGGTAGAGCCACAGCTATTTGGCTCACAGGTGCAGCACACCTCCATAGCCAGGAAGATGGAGCTATGGTGCAGAATCGTCGACAGGGTCAACGCTGTGGGACAGCATCCAAGAAATCGGGAGGACATCAAGAACAGGTGGAACGACCTACGGGGGAAGGTGCGTTCTCTGGTCTCCAGGCACAACATCGCGATTCAGCGGACTGGCGGCGGACCCCACCTCCTCCCCCACAACTAACAACATGGGAGGAGCAAGTCTTGACCATCATGCATCCAGAGGGCCTCGGAGGAGTCGGTGGAGGAATGGACACTGGTAAGTCAAATCTTAACTATCATATCCCCCACCCTACCTGCATGCTATCACACACCCCCACCCTCACCCCCTCCCCTATCACTCCAACTCCTCACTAATGTACTAATAACACAAACCACACATCCCAACACCAAGCCCTGCATGACACAACTAAGCATGGTCACCCCTCAGTAAAGCATGCTCACTGCACATACCCATAACAACCCCCTAACCATCATCACACAAACCCCCACACAGGAATGCTTGGACTGGGGTACACGCACACCCACCCATTGCACACCATGACACACACACATGCAATAATCATGCTCTTATACCCCTGCAGGACCACTACGGAACGTCACCACACAGAAGGGTCCAGACATCTCCACTCTACCCACAGAAGAGGTCCACAGTGACGACAGCAGCTCTGGCCAACTGGATCCAGATGACCAGCCCGGAATATCTTGGGCCTCGGGACAGTCGGTTACCCTGGCACAGGCACAGCCCAACACTGACCTTCCACCCTCTGGTAACACCAGCACAGCACCCACCCAGCGGGCCCATACCTCCGTCCAGAGGACACGTCAATCAGTGGTGTGTCCACCACTACAGGGAACCCAGGTTAATCCACCACCCCAATAACAACAGGGACCTGGGGGCAGTGGTAGTGGGCACACGGTCCAGGGGACGGAGGCCCAGGAACACAGGGGAACTGGGAGGGCTGCTGTGCGACAGGGGGCGGACAGGCCAAGGGAACCCACCCTCCACGAGGCCCTCTCCTCCATCATGGGAGCATACCACCACTCCCAGGAGACGATGGCGACGGTCCTGGCCAAGTTTCAGGAGACCCAGCGCCTGCAAGAGGAACAGTATTTGGGGTTCAGGGAGGAGCTCAGAACCATCAGCTCTGCCCTGGGCACCATCGTAGGGGTGCTGAAGGACATTCAAAAGACCATGAGGGACACCGTGGCACTCCAAGGGGCCCCTGACACTAGCATGGACGATGAACTGCCCACCACCTCCGCCGGCGCTAGTGGACAGGAACAGGACGCCCCGCCACAGGACCACCACACCAGCACCCCACCCCCTGCAGACGGACAACCACCCCGCAAGCGGTCCCTGAGATCCAGGAACAGGACAGAGCAAGATGGCAAGACCCCCGCCAGGAAATGAGTCCACCCTGATTGTCCTCCCACTGTCCCACTTTGTTACCCTGTCCAGAATGGAACTGCCCGAGCTCCACTTCCTATGCCCATATGGGCAGTGCACCTGTGTGACTAATAGATTGGACTCTGCCATGGACATTCCTCCACCATTACCCATCACCATTTTGCCACCCCCTCCAATAATTAGCACTTCAATAAACACCCTTGTACTACAAAACAATCATGAGTCAGTCTGTGATTTAGAACATTTGTATTAGCAATGACAGTGTCAAAATGCGTTTTTAATTGTAATGCCAACATACCTATGTCACACATCACAAGTCCATGAAGGATGCAAGCAGATGACACACATTGGTAACCACACCTGTGAAACCGTAATGGAAAGGTACAACTCAGTTACCAAATACTGCTACTAATTGACAGACAGGATAGAGGTAGAAGTGTGAAAGTGAATGTAATAGTAAAAAAAATATTTCTCACCTGTGTATCACTGGAAATATTGCTGTATGACTGACTCCCTGTTGTCTATGTCTTCTTCCTCAGCTTCCTCCTCATCACTGTCCACAGGCTCCACGGGCTCCACAGCTGCCACAACACCGTCATCCGGACCATCCTCCTGCAGGAAAGGCACGTGGCGTCGCAAAGCAAGATTGTGAAGCATCAAGCAGGCGATGATGATCTGGCACACCTTCCTTGGTGAGTAGAATAGTGAACCACATGTCATATGGAGGCACCTGGCCTTCAGGAGGCCGAAGGTGCGTTCGATCACCCTCCTAGTCCGCCCATTAGCCTCATTGTAGCGTTCCTCTGCCCTGGTCCTGGGATTCCTCACTGGGGTCAATATCCAGGACAGGTTGGGGTAACCAGAGTCCCCTAATAGCCACACCCGGTGCCTCTGGAGTTGACCCATCATATAAGGGATGCTGCTATTCTGCAGGAAGTAGGTGTCATGCACTGAGCCAGGGAACATAGCATTTCCCTGGGAGATGTACTGGTCTTCCAAACATACCATCTGTACATTCATGGAATGATAACTCTTCCGGTTCCTGTACACCTGTTCACTCCTGTGGGGAGGGGACCAGAGCTACATGGGTCCCATCAATAGCACCTATGATGTTGGGGATATGTCCAAGGGCATAGAAGTCACCTTTCACTGTAGCCAAATCCTCCACCTGAGGGAAAACGATGTAGCTCCTTAGGTGTTTCAGCAGGGCAGTCAACACTCTGGACAACACGTTGGAAAACATAGGCTGGGACATCCCTGATGCCATGGCCACAGTTGTTTGAAATGATCCACTTGCAAGTAAATGGAGCACTGATAGCACCTGCACTTCAGGGGGAATTCCTGTGGGATGGCGGATTGGTGAGATCAGGTCTGGCTCCACCTGGGTACAGAGTTCCTGGATTGTGGCATGGTCAAACCTGTAGGTGATGATCAAATGTCGCTCCTCCACTGTTAACAGGTCCACCAGTGGTTGGTACACCAGAGGATTCCGCCATCTCCTCAAATGTCCCAGCTGACGGTGCCTAAGAAGTACAACAGCGACCACTGAGTCAACAAATTCCCAGGTATGTACCCACAGCTACACAGAACACGACACCAAATACAAAACTCCTCCTGTATGTGTGTTGAGTGTAGGCCCAGGTATGTGTGATGCAGTAGTAAATGAAGCCATGCGGGCCCCTGAAATGGCGGATGCCTGACCTCTAAAGTGGGACAATGGGATGTGAGGTATCTGCGCTGGCGTTGTACACCGTCGCGGTAGGCAGTCGTAGACCGCGGCACAATGCTGCATTGGTTAACATTGGACCCTATGGGTCCCAAGAGCCAAATATGAAGTGCGCCGGCAGTGATGATACGCACAGCCGCGGAGGTCACCGCCATTTTCTATCTGTTCAATCACTCGATACCTGATCTTCGACATGAGCACTGCAAGTGCTGCTGTGACCTCGGTCTGGAAGAGACAATGGCTGCTGCGTCTGGGGAAAGGGCCCCTGCCTTCACTGCAAGGGAGTTGGAGAAGCTAGTCGACGGGGTCCTCCCCCAGTACACGCTACTCTACGGTCCTCCAGGCCAACAGGTAAGTACACAGGGAGCACGTTGTATGGGCTATGCTGGGTGGAGAGGGCTGGATGTCAGTAGGAAGGGGGCAGAGTTCAGGGAACATGAAGGACTGTGAATGCATGTGCCACATGGCAAGGGTAGGGATGGGGGCCACTCACTTCGATGGTGCTGTTGTCAATGAATTCTCTTCTTCCCCTGTACATGTCATGTAGGTCAGCGCCCACCAGAAGAAGGACATTTGGCATGCCATCACCAAGGACGTCTGGACCCTTGGGGTCCACCAGAGACGGGGCACCCACTGCTGGAAAAGATGGGAGGACATTTGCCGCTGGAGCAAGAAGACGGCGGAGGCTCAGCTGGGGATGGCCTCCCAACGTGGGAGGGGTGCCCGTCGCACCATGACCCCCCTGATGTTCCGGATCCTGGCGGTGGCCTACCCTGAGTTGGATGGGCGCTTGAGGGCATCACAGCAGACACAAGGGGGTGAGTACACTCTCATTCTGTGGACTTTGCGCACAGTGGAGGGGTCTGGGTGGGGGAGGAGGGATGTGGGTTTCCCTAGGCCAGGGCGAGTTATGTAGGCTAGGCCCCTCCGGAAAGCAGGCCATGTGGCACTCCACCCCACCTCTGTAGAGTGCCAAGTACAGGTATACATGCCCATGTGTCATCTATGTGTCCAGATGACCACCATAGCCATGTAGGCCAGATCCCAGGAATTGCATCTGTAGAGGCCAAGAGCACGGCGTAGTGCAGGGGGCTGCTGTGTCTGTATTGTCCGCCAACGGTAGCGGTAAGCCATGCACTCAACCTGTCTTTCTCCTGTCGTCCCCCCTCCTTTTTGTGCTCTCCCTGTTCTTGAGTGCATCAGCATCATCAGGCGGAGGTACAGTGGTACCGGAGCACGAGGGAGCTGCATCCCACATGGCCATGGAGGGCCACACCACAGACTCTGAATACACCAGTGGGACGGAGGGCGAGAGGATCACCAAACAGCGACACGGACTCGTCCGCCGATGGGAGCTCCCTTGTGGTGGCGGCACCATCTGTGCCCCCCACTTCTACAGGTACAGCCGCCACATCCCCTACCAGCACCGCCCTCCCAGCAGCCCCTCAGCCTTCTCCCCGTGCCCGCTCACCCAGGAGGGTGGGCATCACCTTCGCCCCAGGCACCTCAGCCCCTGCCCCAGTCACCCCTGCTGCCCTCAGTTAGGAGGCCATTGACCTCCTCAGGTCACTCACTGTTGGGCAGTCTACCATTGTGAATGCCATCTAGAGTGTAGAAAGTGAGTTGCAACACGGTAATGTATTCCTGGAGGGCATTCATTCTGGTCAGGCTGCCCTTCATCGAACCCTGCAATTTCTGGCCTCAGCACTGATGGCAGCCATTGTCCCTGTGTCTAGCCTCTCCCCTCCAACTTCCTCCACCCAGACCCAGTCCCCTGTACCCCAGCCTATCCCAAGCACACCATCAGACAAGCATGCATACACCTCAACACACAAAAGTAGATCAGGCAAACATAAGCACCACACAACCCACAGGCACTCAAACAAGCATCACCCACATACAGACACAACAACATCCACTGCCTCCACTGTGTCCCCCTCCTCGTTGTCTCCCTCCCAGTGTCGTCTACACTCTCACCTGCATGCACTACATCTACAGGCACTAGGACTCGCACCAGAACACCCAGCACCACACCCCGCTCACCTGCACGCACCACCCCCACTACCATTTACAAGTCCCCTGTGTCCACTCCCAGTGTGTCTGTGACGCCCCCTCCCAAAGTACACAAACGCAGCCAACCACACACCCAACATCCATCCACCTCACGACAGCCTCCAGTACCTGCACCTGCACCCAAATCACCTAAAGTTACACCTCCTACAACCACCTCCTCTTCCTCCACTTCCAGACCCCCTCCAGCTACCCATCCCAGTCTTCGTCAGAAACTCTTCCTCACCAACGTTGACCTCTTTGCCACCACCCCCACCCCTCCAATTTATAGGTCCCGTAGTAGCACCACAGCCAGTGGTGCGTGTTAAAGGTGTGTGGAGTGCACCGGCCACCAGGGCAGCCAGTGTGACACGGAGCCAAAGCACTGCCAGTCCACCCCCTGTAAAGCACCTTAAGTTGGAAAGTGGCCGACGGGACAGGGTGAAGACTCCTGGTGGCAAAACTGCTCACAAGGGTCCCGGGGGGAGTGCTGAGTCAGCTGTGACTCCTCCAAAGGTGGTGAAGGGCCAGAAGAAGTCTCCAAAGTCTGGTAAGAGCAGCACGGCGGAAAAGGGTGCCATCCTCCCCGGCGGCCAGGACGCCACCGCCAGCACTGTCGTCACTGGTCCGGAGACCACCGCCAGAGTCAGTGCCCTGGAGGGCAGCAGTATCGTCACTGGTCCAGAGACCACCGTCAGAGTCAGTGCCTTGGAGGGCAGCATTATCGTCACTGGTCCGGAGACCACCACCAGAATCAGTGCCCTGGAGGGCCCCGGCAGCCACAGCCCCGCTGGGCAATGAGGGACTGTCATGCCACATACCAATGCACAGGTCAGAGACCGCCATGGTGAAGACCGCTGAACAGGGCAAAGCACCGCTGAACAGGGCAAAGACCGCCATTGCAAAGCACCGCTGAACAGGGCAGAGACCGCCATGGTGAAGACCGCTGAACAGGGCAAAGCACCGCTGAACAGGGCAAAGACCGCCATGGCAAAGCCCCGCTGAACAGGTCAGAGACCGCCATGGTGAAGACCGCTGAACAGGGCAGAGACCGACATGGTGAAGACCGCTGAACAGGGCAAAGCACTGCTGAACAGGGCAAAGCCCGACATGGCAAAGCACCGCTGAATAGGTCATAGACCGCCATGGTGAAGACTGCTGAACAGGGCAAAGCACCGGTGAACAGGCCAAAGACCGACATGGCAAAGCACCGCTGAACAGGGCAGAGACCAACATGGCAAAGCACCGCTGAACAGGGCAGAGACCGACATGGTGAAGACCGCTGAACAGGGAAAAGCACCGCTGAACAGGCCAAAGACCGACATGGCAAAGCACCGCTGAACAGGGCAGAGACCGACATGGCAAAGCACTGCTGAACAGGGAAAGACTGCCAAATCAAGCATCGTTAGCCCATGTGCAGCTGGGACAGTGACGGAACAGGGACCGTCACGGGGAGCGTGATGCACTCTGGGCACCAGTCCCCCTCCAGAACCAGTGGAGACTGTTATCCACTTGAGAGACTGTGGCTTTGCACTCCCCAGGATGGTACAGTGGGCAACCCACCCACTGTAGAGACTTGAGAGACTGTGGCTTTGCACTCCCCAGGATACATCAATGGGCATGGAGCCCAGTCGTGGATCTGGCGTGGTGCTGTAATCGGCTGAGGTGCCCCCCCCCTTCCCTTCCCTTCCCCCTGAGGTGCCTGTTGTATTTCTATCTGATGCCCCTGCAGTGTTCTCTCCATTTGAGGACAGGTATCTAGTGTGGGCCTCGCCCATGCATTTTGGGCCCAGTGGTGCATGGACATTGATATGTGCATACCTGTACTAATCGTAATGTATACATTCTGGAATGTGTATATATATCTGTATATATTTGGTTGCTGTGGTTTGATACATTACAATGGTTGCACTGATTTCCTTTTGTCTTTGCATTCTTCCGGGGGGGGGTTGTGGGTTGTTACTGTGCTGTTTGGAAATGCATTGGTGTGTGTGTTGTAGTGGGTGAGGGTCAGGTTGGGGGTGGGGGTGTTGCGTGTGTGTCCCCCTGACTTTTGCCTCCCCCCTTCCCTATGTCGTTGGTGCAGTACTCACCGTTGTCTTCGGCGTCTACGTTGCTGGTGATCGTAGAGGAGCAGAAAGACAAGCGCAGGGAGTATTTGTAGTTCGGGCTCCATGGTGTCCTCCTTCCTCCTGGAGTGTATTAAGGTGAGCGTTTTCCAATTGCAAAAGCTGTTTCCGCTGTGTTTTTATCCACGGTGAATCCACCCCGGAAAAGGTGGCGGATTGGCGGGTTGTGATACTGTGGGCGGTACATTGTCTTCCGCCTGTCTGTTGGCGGTGACCACTGTGCTGCTTGTTTGTACCGCCGTGGCGGGCGGAGTGTTAAAGTGGCTGTCTATGTTGGCGGTTTCCGCCACGGTCATAATTCCCTTTTTTTGTCCGCCGGCCTGTTTGCGGTATTACCGCAGCTTTAACACCATCCGCCAGGGTTGTAATGACCCCCTATGTCTCTAGAAATGGCTGAATTGTCAATACATCTCCCTGATACCCCAAATACAGGATCTTTAAATGCCAGGCAGACAAACTCAGCTGGCGGTGCCCATCGTATTATGAACAGCAGTTGCTCTCAGAAGTGACACAGTGCATCTTCCAACAGTAGAGAGAGCCTTGGCTTGATCCATTTGACGTGGCAGAGAATGTGCAGTGTCAAAACCTTTGCACATTGTGTTCCCAAGGAGGTTCTCTCCCACCTTTCCCCTGACCTGGGGAGCTGGAGTCCAGTATGCCTTTTCATCCCTACGAGTACTGAAAAAGGTCAAGGTAATCTGGACCCAAGTCATCCTACTGGCCATGAGCATTTATCCTCCAAATCAGCTACCCCTTTTGCAGGACCTCCTATCGCAGCAGCAGGACCGCATCCTGCACCTGAGCTGCAGAACCTACACCTCCATGCGTGGCAACTGTTGGAAGGTTGAACTGCAACAGATGCTGCCTTACAGTCTTCCTCCCTAAGTGATTGGTGTCTTCTTGGCAGCCAAATGTCCTTCTATCAAAGCCGCTTCTGCAGAGCGCTGGGTGACGTTTCAGGTTTGGTGTTCCTCCTGTAACATCCAGCCCTTGAATGCAAAGTTGTCAGATGTTCTCTTGTTTTTTCTCCCATTGTACCAGCAAGGCCTTGCTGTGGCAACAGTTGAGGGTTACCTTTCTGCCCTTTTGGCAGCCTTCTTAGGTTTGCCAGATCAGCCCACCCTCCCTTCCAATTTCCCGATCTGCACAATGGTAGTCTGTTATATATTGTACCCAGAGATCAGAAAGGAACTAATGTTATTGCTTTGTGGTGGTGCAGATATAGTGAACCCCACGTCACATCCCATAATGTCATCGGCCGATGCACGAGGAAATTTCTATTGAATGTTTCCAGACCTAGGGCCTGATTACGACCTTGGCGGAAGGGATACTCTGTCACAAACTTGACGGATATCCTGCCTGCCTTTTTACAAGTTCTATAGGAAATATTGGATCTTGTAGTACGGCAGATGGGATAGCCATCATGCCATCATGTTTGTGTCGGAGTATCCCATCCGTCAAGGTCATAATTAGGCCCCTAGTCTGGGTGAGGAATCTGTGGTTAGATAGAGTTTCTACCAGAAACCGAAGTTTAAGTAACTTGTTAATTCAAGATTGTGCTTTCAGCCAAGTCTATTCTTATCTTGCTGTGCAAGCAGTCTAATCAGTGAGTCTATTTTGTCATCTAAGTTCCTCAGCCCACCACTCGTTTCCTTGAATATGTGTTTCACTTCTTTTTCTGTGCTTCATTTCTAATAGCTATCTTGTTATCTTTTTGTGGTCTGCTGTCTCTGTCCGAAGCCCATCCTGCTCTCCTAAGGCCAGAAGAGGGTTTTGCTGGCTTGTGGTCCATCTTTCCCAAGTTACGTCAGGTGCTTTTCATTTATGTTGATTACTTATTGCTATTTTTCCTTGTGGGTGCAGAGGTAGCCAAATTGCCAGCATTGAATTGTGTCTACAGGTCCATCATTTTACTCTCTGTCCTTAGTAGAATCAAAACTTTCCTCCACAATAGCTAGGAGATTTTATATTTTATTTCAGGTTTGGAGGCTCAGATTCTGCTAGTTTATAGCTGGTTGACACCCAGAGAACCAATGCCCCGATGGGTTTTAAATAAAATGTCTTAAACATAGAATCTGAAGACCAATCTGCTTCTCTGGGAATATCTTCTACATGGCCACCTAAGAAAAAATCATTAGAAGCCATTGACTCCGTAGCAGAATGGGCTCCAAAAATAGGGATGTCAATACCAGCTTCCTGAAGCACCCAACCTACCTATCAGCCAACGGTGGCTGCCAACACCAGCTAGAAGGGTTTCTGGAGAGCTGAGAAGAGTTGACTTGTTCCTGGAGGCCGATATTCTTCAGTCATTGATTCACAGGCTCATAGGCAATAAACCACACATAACTTAGGGTGATCTGGAAAAGCCAGCTAATGTTCTACTCTGGTATTAGTTTTTGTCCTTTTGGATATTGTAAACAACACTCCATCAGGGCTAAATATACGTGCAATAACATCAAAGGCCCGGACATCCGAGACACTCTGGCAAGAAATTAGACACAAGGTTCATTTACCTGTCAATTCCTTGTGCGACAAGTATTGGTTATCTTGCTACGATTCCAACATCCTCAGAATCACATTTACGTCCCATATGGAGGAATAATGTCATTCAGGGGCAATGAAGAGGCAAACGCCTCACAGCAGCCTACAAACCGATGGTTGTTCCGCTATCGGTTTGCCATGCTATAGTAAATGCCCCAGAGAAATGGCAAATTTGCAAGCATTAATAGTACAATTTGCCAGACCTTCGTTCGCCAGTTCAGACAAGAAGTTGACAACCTGCATTGTATCTGCCCCCACGGGATCCAGATCCCGTCTCAGATGCCAGCGTGACCATCAATGCCAAGCTAGAGTCAGCCCATGCCTTGGAAAGAAGTCGGTAGCCATCATAGAAAGCCCAAGGATTTCCTAATGTGCCCTATAATCCTCCCATTCTCAACCAGTTGGTGGAGGAAGCCCCAATGAACTGTCAGAAGTTGAGGATTCCAGGGAAGTGTAATTGGAAAATCCACGGAAAGTTCCATAAGAGGGGGACCCCAGACTTGCAACCTCCAAAGAGACGTCACAAAGATCACCTCTGCCTTCTGAACCTGGACTAGCGCCACAAGTCTGGTGATCATGAAAAAAAGAAAGAAATGGGTAACTCTTGAACTGACTCCAGTCTTGGAGGAAGGCATCCGTCGCTTCCGCTACGGGGATCCAGGCACCAACTGAAATGCTGAGGTAATTGATGGTTGAGCCTCGACATAAAAAGATCTACCTGGCATAGACACCAGTGATCCATTATCTTCTGGAAGAGGAGATGATCCACTTCCACACACTGCAATCCTTCAAATGTCTGGATTGCCAGTCCATCGTCTGATTGAATTTCCCTGGCAGATACTCCACGGTAACCAACAGATTGTCCTGCAGACAATAGCTCTAGAATTCTTTGGCTAGATCCACTAGGACTTTGAACCATGTGCCACCTATTGAGTTTATATAATGCATTGCAGATATGTTGTCCATCTTTAGCAGGACAGAACAGGACACTTTGTCCACCACAAGACTCTAAATCATGAACGAACCTGCCCGAAGGTCCAGGCAGTTGATATGTAGCAATTCTTCGTGTTCTGACTACTATCCTACTGTGGTAATATCCTGAAAGCATGTGACCCATCCGTGATAACTGGCAACGGATTAGTCCATCAAATCTGGGGCTGTCCCGAAGATGGCTCTGTTGTTCTATGCAAGCATGTGGTTGAGCCACTATTGAAGTTCCATCACACCCTCGGGTGAAAGCGATATCACTTATGCATATGACAAGCCCCTCTTGAGATGTTGAGCCTTCAATCGCTGAAGAGCTCGGAAGTGAAGTGGTCTCGGGAGGATCACTTGAATGGATGATGACAATAGACCTACAATCCTTGCTAGATAGCGAAAGGAAAATATTTTGTTCTCCAACGTCTTGCGTAGTACCCGAGAGATCACAAGCATCTTCCTCTGTGGGAGTCTCAGTGACTGTTTCACTGAATCAATCTGGAAACCTATCAAAGGCATCTGTTGCAATTGAACAAATTCTGATGGTTCAAACTGTGCCCCAATTCCTGTAGAATGATGCGTTAATAGTTTACTACAGTAATTTTGTCCTGGTGCATTAAGAGGATGTCGTCTAGAGAAATAATCAGTTTGACTCCTCTCGCTCGAAGCCATTCCATAACTGACCATAGCACCTTGGTGAAGCACCAAGTAATGGAGGCTAGCCCAAACTGAAGGCAGGTAATTTTTAAAAACTGTCTGTCCCAATTGAACTGAAGGAAATGATGTAGGGATGAAAAATCAGAACGGTGAATTAAGCATATTTGAGATCTAATCTCAACATTAAATCATTAGGCAGAAGGATGTCCTGCAATAGATGAATGCCATCCACTTTGAAGTGGCCATATATCACCCACTGGTTGAAATCTATGAGATTGATTACCGGATGAAACACCTTCTCTTTCTTCTCCATAAGGAAGATGCTGCTTAAGAAACCCTTGGAGTGAAGGCCGGAGGGAACGATGGCTCCTTTTCAAGGAGCTCTCCCACCTCCTGGGGTACCACCTGAGATTGTTCTAGAGAGAAAAGAAGAGGTGTGGACGTGTATTTTGTGTGGGAATGCCATAAAGTTGTATGTGAAAACCTGTCACTGTCTGAAGGACCCATGCATCCCTTTTAATAGTGTCTAACTTGTGTCTGTTTGCACCATTGCAACCTGCCCACACACCCTGAGTAGGGAAGAAATGGTATTCCTTACCAGAAGTGTCACCTGATGTGTTACTACCTCCACAAAAGCCTCCTTTGCCTCCTGGACCTCTGCCACAGGACGGGATAGAACCCTTCAAACCTCTTGTGGTCCTGCAACTGGTTGGACCTTTTAGTTTATAGTTTGTGGGGGTTGGAAGAGTTTGAGCAGCTGGAGAAGCCCCCACTGCCTTTCTGAGCCCCACCAAAAAACTGTTGGTTGAACATTTTGCCTTGTCTCATGATGAAAAGGTGTTAACAAGGCATGAGAACGGGGGCGTGGCCAAGATGGCGGCTGGAACGGACGCTTAAACAAAGAGCTCCGTTCTCGGAAATCAGACGAAATCCTGATCCCTGCAATGCCCGACATCAATGCATGCAATCTAAGAAGACCCCTACGCACGTAGGGAACCTACAAACATTGTGGGGAAATAACGCCGTCCGGATGAGATCGACATAACTGACGATCGGAAGGTGAACGCTAGCTGCCGCTGGTTGGTAGCCTTCCTGGTCCCACCCGCAATTGTCCTCGCTGCGAGGGGGGACTGGATCGGGCCCGCGAGCCGTGAGTGCCCGGCGCGGGGCCCCCGAGGCTATAGCGCTGCCCGGGCTGTGGCCTGTCTGGACTCTCCAGTGCTGGGGGGACCTGCTTGGCGCGGCTTGGAGCGGGCTCAGCCGTTGGACGCCCGGGCCTGGGCCTCCAAGGGAATTGTCGTGTTAACCCCGGCCGCGGCTAATATACTGACACAGGGACTCGGCTGCGATCGTCCCCCCGTGAAGAGACAGAAGAGCAGAGCGGGCTGGGCTGGGGCCACTGGGGCGATACTGTTGGCAACTAGCAAGAAAGAAAATAAATAAATAAACAAAAAGGGAACATAAACGCACAACAAAACAAGAGAAGTTACTCACCATCGCATAAAGTACCACAAGCTCAAAGATCACTTTGTTCATGCAGTGTAAAACGTACGGAAACATGAAAGGTCCGTAAAGCGAACACAGGACTCGACAGAACTTCCAACAATTGCATTCCTAACATCAAAACTCCACGCTGGATTGGGTAGTTTAACCTGTAACTCCTCGATCTCCTAATGAACAAAATAAACAACGAGGAGACGGAACTTAAGAAATGTGAGGCGCAATTGGGCACCATAAACTCTGGGTAGAATACCGATTCAACGGAAATGTAGCTTGGATGATACACACCTCGACGAAGTGTCTCCTAAGCCCTGATAATAATTGCAGAATGCCCTCTGACCTCTCTTGCTGGTAAATAAGCCCACACTAATCGCCACTGCGGAGCAAGAACCCCCACACAACTTGCCAAATCACATAAGTTCTTTGGAATTAGGGGAAGAACTATAATTGCAGTGACACATATAGCTCCCAAGGTAACCTTCGTTAACGGAATCAACCAGGTTAAATCAGCACGCCCTGCGCCCTTTAGGCAACTTCAACCAAATCCAGCTTCAACCTGTAGCCCAGCAGTAATCGTTGCCGCAGGACACAATGGTCAAGCCAAAACAGCCCAAACCAGGGAATCACATGGACGGTGACAAACCGTCCCCCGCAAGCGAGCTTGATATGCAATCCGTAACACTCCATCAAGTGAATGAAACACTGTGCACCCATTCTCTGCAATTCGACAAACTTTTACAAGCAATAATGGACACCAAGTCCTCGCTTGAGGGCAAAATCGTCACAGCGGTCATGGAGGTCACACTACTTCGTGCGGATCACCGCAAATTAATGGACAGGGTAAACAACACAGAACTAGCACTAAAAACTGTCCAACCCGAGATTTCAGACATGAAAACTAAGATTCAGCAAATGGAAATGGAAATGACGCAGTTACAATGCAGGACTGAGGAAGCAGAGGGTCGCTCCAGACGTAACAACATCAGATTCCTAGGTATACCAGAAAGGAAAGAAGCACCCAATGCTGAGGAATTTCTAGAGAGCTGGCTGAAAAACACAATGAAAATACAAGACTCTACTAAAACACCAGTGATAGATAGAGCACACAGAATCCCCGGCGGACCTCCGCGGCCAGGCGCTCCACCTCGCCCCCTGATAGCGCGCTTCCTGAATTGCACAGACAGGGACCATGTCCTCCAACATTTCAGAACCACAGGACCAGTCAGTCTGGAGAATAGCAACGTCACTGCTTATCCAGACTATACAATGGAAGTACAACGTAAAAGAGCTTCATATATCAAAATCAAACAAATATTGTGTGAGCACAAAATCACTTATTCACTTATGTTGCCAGCTCGCCCCCGGATAATAGCGGATGAAAAAACTCTTATGTTCCCAACCCCTGAAGATGCATGGACATGGTTACATGCTAAGGGCCTGGTTGAGCCGTCCAACGAAGATGCAGCAAGTGGGGAATGGATCAAACCCAGCTCCAAGAAAAAGAAAAAGAAAAACGCCACAGCGCGTCCAACTAAATCACAAATCGCGGCTGATCAAGCGAAAACCGTGAGTGACACTTGCACATTTACACGTCTGATGGCAGACAATAAAGACGAAAAGGGTTTAAATGAAAGTGGCTTGGTGCGGAGTGGCAGACGAAATTTGAAGACCCACAGAAGTTAACTCGAATGAGCCTGCCAATTCTAGGACAATAGGGGCTGAGTCCCCTTCCCTCTAACACGCGGAAACGGACACACATGGACATCCCACAACGTGACCGGACCTTGTGCAGATTAAACAAGCCACAAGACATTAAAGCCAAATAATACGGACATACCCAGGGTCAGCGCAGAGGAAAAAAACATTTTGGTGGTGGGCTGACAAGGTGCTCGTCCTCTGCCAACCCACTCCCCCCACCAACTGAACGGTATCCGAATGGAACTGAACTGTACAGACTCAAGTTTAGGCACCAGTTGTGCCACTCTGTTTGAAGCTGGGCATTTGCCCAAATATCCTTTTACGTTGTTTACCTATACTTCTCCCTTCTTATATTGGGTTCTATCCCACCTTCTTCAGGTCGGCTTCATCCAGCGCGGGGGTGGGAGTGGGGGGAGCGGTTGTGGGGGTAGGCTTCTGGTGGGGGTCTACAGTGGAAATGGGGGGCTCGGTCAGAGGGCTCCTTGGGCAAGGTGGAAGGTAGTGGTAACACTGTAAAATCCAATGCACAAAGAGTCCATCTATAACATACTAACTTGGAATGTGAAGGGTATGGCGGGAATGTCCAAACGCAATAGAATATACGCGCACTTAAAACGTCATCACATCCACATTGCTATATTACAAGAAACGCATGTCACTCCAGAAGATATTAAACCCAGAGAAGAAATGGGCAGGAGCAATATACGAATCAGGGACATCAACTTTTGCTAGAGGTGTACTGATTTGGATAGCTCAAGGGGTCCCATACGTAGTAGAACACAGCACTACGGATAAAGATGGCAGGTTTATACAAATAGTAGGTTCTCTAGATGGTGAAATACTAGTAATCAATGGGATGTATGTCCCGAATGTCAAACAGGGCGAGTTCTTACGAAACTCAATCTCACATCTATCAAATGACTTAACTTCACCTAGTATCTGGGGAGGGGACATGAACTGCGTTCCGCAAATAGATATGGACAGGTCGCACCCCCCACTGATAGCCGCCCCAGTAAGGAAAAACTCCAAGATGTTACAGTCATGGATAACAGACCGACGCCTCATAGACGTATGGAGACACCTACATCCTCAAGTAAGGGAATACTTGTACCACTCCCCTGTACATTTGGTACACACCCGCATAGATTTGATACTCAGTTCACAGGACTTGATGCATAAAATCATGGGCGCAGAATACACTGCAAGAGTAATCGCAGACCATTGTCCACTGGTCGCTCACATCAAATGGGGCAGACCACGTGCTTGCATCCCAACTTGGCGACTTCAACCACGGTTACTGCAGGACCCCCCCTTTAGAAAAGAAATAGCTACACATATTGCCTCATATTTTACCATAAATAACGAGACTACAAGCTCTAGAGCAAATGAATGGGACACACACAAGGCAGTACTAAGGGGCACATGTATATCGATGGTAGTGGGAATACGACAAACACTGACTCTGGAGCTCCGACGGCCAGAGCGTGATGTCCGCATTGCAGAATGCAAACAAGTAGAGGACAAAGCCGCTGTGACAGACCTTAATAGACTACGCACAGAATGGAACAAGGCGGACCGGCGCCTAAGACAGTATGACTACCGTCACTATCTGGCTCATGTACATGCTGAAGGGGATAGATCTGGTAGACTATTAGCATGGTTACTAAAGAACGAACATCGGAACTCCCCAATAGGGGCCATTCGCCTTGACACAGGGATAATAGTAAACACCCAAAAGGAAATAAACAGCGCCTTCAGAGAGTACTACAGCACACTATACAGGGCTCCACCCCCTCCATCAACAGAACAGTTAAACGAGTTCTTCAGCGGGATAAAAATAAACCGCTTAACTCCAGAGCAGGTACAGGATTTAGAAAAACCGATAGACCTAGCAGAGATACAGCAAGCTTTACAACAATTAGCACACGCAAAGCGCCAGGCAATGATGGCATTCCTATACAGTACTATAGCACATTCTCTGCACAAACATTAACCCCATATTTGGGAATGCTAACCGAAGCCTTAAAACTCGATCAACTACCTGACACTTTGAGAGAGGCATTGATAGCAGTACTACCTAAATCGGGTCGCTACCCATTAGATGTCCGCTCATACAGACCACTCTCTCTGTTGAACACAGACTGCAAGTTGCTGGGCAAAATCCTGGCAAACAGGCTACTCCCACGTATATCGGACTTGGTCCATCAAGATCAATCCGGTTTCATACCTGGCCGCAACACTTTTACTAATATACGGAACCTATTGCATCTAATGGCAAACACCCCAGAGTGCGAACATAAACAAGTAGCAGTATCACTTGACATTGAAAAAGCGTTCGACACTCTGGGATGGCCCTTCCTTATAGAAACCCTAACACGCATGGGCTTCGGTAAGACATACATCAGCTGGGTCAGGGTTCTCTATTCCAGCCCAACAGCGAGAGTCAAGACAGGCGACACAATATCTGAGAAGTTCCCCATAGAAAGGGGCACTAGGCAGGGCTGCCCGTTATCCCCACTGTTGTTCGCCCTCGCCACCGAACCACCAGCCGCCCGGCTACGTACATTAGCCCCTGCATGGGGCATCCTAGACGGACATACGCACCGCATAGTGTCACTGTAAGCGGACGATGCGTTAATATTCTTACGAAATTATTCAGAATCCCTACCTGACTTGTTGGGGTTACTATACAAATTCGAGGGTGGTGTCCGGGTTAAAAGTGAATTGGACAAAATCCTGCCTATTCCCTATGCGACCAGTACCTGAAACACACCGGTTGACCGCTAGCCAGGGTGACCTGAAATGGTGCTACACCACGTTTAAATATTTAGGAATAAATGTATATCACGACCCACAGGATCTCAAAGATGGCAACCTGGGACAAGTGATACGCCCCGTTAGGGGCTCACTGCCCTTCTGGCGCTCGCTCCCACTCTCTCCCATGGGAAGAGTGGCTGTAGCAAAGATGATAATACTACAGCGTCTGCTCTATTTCTTCATGGCGCTCCCATTGATGCTCCCGGCTTCCTTTTTCAAACCACTGAATAGCATACTAATAGACTTAATATGGGGCAATTGCCGTCGTTGCGTAGCGCTAACAAAAATACATCAACCACTAATGTTGGGAGGCCTGGGAGCACCAAGATACGAATTATACTATGCCTCTGCCCAGCTACAATGGGTGTTTCAATGGCTTGGTAATCTTACGTATGAAGAAACACAGGCAATACTCAAGGATCTGAGACACACTAACATATTACAATACCTGATGTGCCGCGATAGATCAACACACACACACAAAACATTCTACTGAATGTCGCTCACTGGATATGGGGACGCTTCGCACTAGCAGGGGACAAAGAGCTGCAATACTCTCCTAGGATCCCACTACTGGCCATCCCGAAAATCGAAAACATAGCAGGGAAGGTAGGCCTGAACACTTGGCCAGAGGAGGGCATACAAACTACAGGTGACATTTATAGCGAAGGCCGCATCCTAACATACGAGGCACTATCTAACGCCCATAATTTGGGACAGGGAAGCTTCATAGCATTCGGTGCAGTACGACACTTAGTTCGCTCAACCTGGAAATGTGGGCATAATGAGCCAAAAACTGCCCCTATATTATATGATTTGTTAGAAAGCGCAGCAACTCCAATAAACGTATCCAGAATATATAAAATCCTGACAACGCATATCGAACATGGGCAGGAACAAGCAAAAAATAGGTGGGATCAGGTCCTTTCAGAGCCACTCTTAACACAAGCATGGAACCAGGCTATGAAAATGGTTTATGAAGTATCACGCAACCCCTGATTCCGTTACACCCAGTTTAATTATGTGCATCAAGCATATTTGTCACCTAATCGATTAGCATGCATGTTCCCCCAAACGCCACAGAGGTGCCCTAGATGCGGCACCACAGAAGCCACCTTTTTCCACATGACATGGGAATGCTCACCAATTCAAAACACATGGAATGATATCATAAATCTGTTGACTGAGTGGACTGATATTCCAATGTCTCCTAGTCCGGAGCTGTGTCCATTGGGTATAGGAGTAAGATCTAAAAGACGGAAGCAGACACACAGATGCATTGCACTAGCACTAGTATTGTACAGACGCCTGAAAGCCATGCATTGGAAGCACCCAGCGCGCCTAGCATAGGTCAATGGCAAACGGAGCTACTGCGCTGGGCAAAAGCAGAAGAACAAACATTGCACTCACTCCAGGACAAGGGGATACAGGTCAAGGGAGTAGAGACCTGGAGCTCCTTTGTGACACTTTTAGAAAGCAAAGATGATGAACTATCCCCCTGAATAAACCGCACGAACGGGCAATAACTAACTAATCATAGCACACACTGGGCTGACGGCACAATTAAATACAATAGCGAATACTGGGTGCAAACCACATAGTGTATAACAACCGCAACACCAGGAATCACAGGAACACGTATTGGAGGACGCCATTCGTACGCACCTTGCAATGAATCATATATAGAAGAGAAATGCTCTACCTGTCGCTGACGGCCTGAGTGAGGAGGCCTAACTCCGCAGACACGCCCACCTCACTGACACCGACCCCTGTACATTTGTGATTGCTGAGCTGCCCCCACCTGCCCAGACCCGAACTATGGCAGGAGTACATATCGCCTCACGCCGGAGGATGCTGGAGGGCCTGCTCACGCACGTCGGGTGCTGCCCTCTCCTCCCCCTCCCTCCTCCCTCCTATCCCCCTGTGCGTAAACTCGTCCAGACTTCTTCCGACCTCAACCCCTCTCTTCTTTCTTTGTATTATTAAGTTCCCTTTCTCCTTTTTTTCTTCTCTTCTCTTTTTTCATTATCTTTGTTTTATCCCATATGCTACAAGCCATACAGTGACTGCTGAGTATATAATGTTTCTAAACTGCTTGCATAAATAAACAAACGATATTGGTATCGTTAACATGTAAATTCAACAGGGAACAATGTTGAAACGTGGAAGAATTGAGAACTTTGATGTACTTGCATATAACTGTAAATTTCTTTATTGTCTTTGTTGTTATAATACAATAAACACATTTAAAAAATAAAAAAACAACGCATGAGAACTCTTTAATGAAAGGATCTCCAAGAATACTACCATTCGCCAAGGCCCCTGCTTCCGTGGTGGCAACCTCACCAAGTCTGGGTAAAAATTTTATTTGGAGTGAGTGCTGTTGTTCTGTAGGTAATGCAAAATTGACATTACCAAGAAAACATAGGGACCTTTGGGCCCATCCAGCCAGTATAGTAGGATCAGTCACATGGCTGGAATCTTTTACGTCTTTGGCCATATCAAGAATTTTTGTCAGGGGACCCAGAACGTCAAGGACCTTGTCCTAGCAAGCTTGCAATGACCGGTCCAGACTATTCATAGGTTCTTTGATGAATTTCGAAATAAAAATAGACATTTTCAGGTCTATGGTTGGGGTTCATGCCACCCTGTCATCGAGAGAGGGTCTAGAACACTCTGCCTTGAGACACCCCTGTACCTACTGATCCATGGTTTTGCAAATGTGGCAGGCCATATATTGCACCACTCTATCCACCAGGAACCAGTCCGCTGATCAAGAGTGATAGATGTCCTCCGGGTTAAGAATACCAGAACCTCCATCGCGTCTTGGTCACCCCCATCTTCCAACCTGTTCCTCTTGGCGATGCACGTCTGTTCTCACGGTCTGCTTGGGCCTGGCTCGTCACCCAAATCTCCATTGGGAATATGTGAGTCTTCCCAGGCATTATCATCTGAAACCTGTTGGAACCTGGAATCTTCTTCAGGTGTATGCCCAGGTTGAGAATCATCATGGTCCGCAAGGGCCTCCAGAAGCCATTTCAGAAAGGCTTTGAGCAATTGTTCAAAATGTCAGAAGGTAGGGAGCTAGTTCCAGTGTTAGCTGCTGCCTGGGCTTTACTTTTGCCCTTTGAGGCTGTCTGTGAGTCCCTATTAGCAGTCCTCATCTCCTGCCACACTAGGGTCAATGCAGAATGCTGTGAAATGGGCTACGTGAATTTGTTGCTTAAAGGCGCTAGAGTGGCTGTAACTGTAGTTTCCAAAGAGGCATTAATGACCTCTACCAAATCTCCAGGCATGGAGAGAAGCGCATGATCCTCTTCCATGGCTTCCCATTTCTCATCAGAGGCCCAACCCATGACTACACAGGTCACTACCCTGAAGGTGGGTTAGTGAAAACAGTGAAACTGAAAAATGGCCACGATCCAAAGGTTGATGAATACGTAGGAAGTGGTAACTGAATCTTAATAACTACACAAAACAGTGAAGCATTAGGTTGAAGTTGCCAATTCTTGTTGGCTACAGGGAATCTTACAGGTCGTCTATGATACATATCATAAAACCAAGCTATGCAGTAAAAACTAACTCACTGCAGGTAATAAAGAATTTGTAATGACTGAAGTGGGAGTCCTCAGCGTGACCGCTCTGAGTGCAGGGTATCCGTTCACTGTGCACGCGGAAGGGAGACCCCTGACCAGCAGCTGAGGAATGCTAAGAATGAGAGGAATGCGCTCACCACTGACAGGAGACGTGTGAGACCCGTGGCCTCTAGGGGACGCGGCCTGACACTGCACATCACTTAGATGTGAGCGTGGTGTGTAAATGAATCCACTGCAGCGGGAGAGCCCCCATCTAGTGGGCCTGATGTGAATTCAGCAAAGCTGAGGTACAGAACATGCGGCCGTGAGAAGCCTGACTGAACACTACCTGCACGGGCTGAAAAATGCTTGTTATCAACAATCTGGGCAGTACAGTGAGGAAGCAAACACTAGTACCCAGCAATCACCTACATATAAATATACAACGAATAAAATACCATCACACAAGCAAACAAGTTCATAAAAGTATCAAGGAAAAGCACTCATCTGGCTGCTGAGCTTTTCCTTGACACTGCCTATATATGGGACACTCTCTAAGGTTGTGCGAGTTTACATACGACTCTTGGGAGTTGTAGTCTTTGTTGTTGATTAAGGCTGCTGAGTAGAAAATAAAGAAAATAGAAAGCACAATCCGAGCCTCTAATCCTGACACAGAATTAGCTTGCGCTCCCTTGGAGATGAAGTTCACAGAGGAGCTCCAGATGGTGATGGAGGGGGTGGGAAGCATTGCAGCTGTTAGTGCAAAAGATTCAGTGACACCGGGGCCTAAGGGTATGTGAAGTACAGTGAACCCCACTGGTGGAGATTTACATTGCTGGCATTAAGGCCCATGACTCACTTGCTAAGCCTCTGCCACAGAACAAAAAAAGGGCAGCAAAGGGAGAATAAATATATCACTTTTTTGTTATCCAGTTGACCTGCTACTTCACTCCTTTGTGTCATAGTTTACAGCAGATGATATAAGTGCAGGCAATACAGTGAAGTCTAAAACATTTATTATGGGTAAAAGGGTACTCACCCTGGCCCACACAGAACCTAGAAATCTTGCAGTGGAATTACTTCCTTCAATGAACTGGTGAAAGCCATTGTCATCTTTAGAGAAGTGGTGCCCAAAAACAACAGCAGAGGTCACATTGGCAACTGATTGGGCGAGGATGGGTTCAGGATCCAAAGCTATCCCTGAGAACACAGGAGGAAGTGTCAGGGTTTACTGAATAAGACTACTGATTATATGTGTAGTAGGGATAGAGGTTTAGACATGAAGTAGGACATAATTCACAAAGGATCTGGGCTTAAGGTCAGAAATTCACTCATGTGATCTAATGCCTACATTGTGAGAGAATATATGAGTTTTATGGAACTCTAAAAGAATTCCAAAAATAACAACTGCTTGGAATCTGTGACTGACACTATTTTCCTCGAGTATTTACATGCATCTGCATTATTTAGGTTTTGCCTAGTGTCGCAACCCCTCATAACCCTTGGAACTACCCTTGCAACCCATGGCCTCTAAGGTGGCAAAAGCTGAGCCAAGAACACTGGAGAGGCTCTTCATTCCTCATTGTTCTCCGATTTTTCATTGTACCAATAGTAAAAATATTTTATTTTTTTCCACTGGTATATTAAAATATGGAGCACATTTAGGGCCATAGGACCACTGCCTACTCTGAAAGAATATTATTGGGAGCATTCACAAAGGGGACCCCTTCCCGTTTGCGAATGAGTTACCATCCACTTCAAGTGGATGGTAACTGCGAGATGATTTGCGACCGCTTTCGCGGTCACAAATCAATTTACATCGTGGTGCGAGTCGCAAATAGGAAGGGAACACCCCTTCCTATTTGCGAGTCGGAAACACATGTTGCGAGTCGCAAAATGTGTTTCTGCATCGCATGAGGGCATTAGCGCCTCGCAAACGGCGTTTTTCACCGTTTGCGAGGCGCTAATGCCTTGCTACATCTGGCCCTAAGTTGGTACACAGCCTTTGGTGGCAGCTATAGTAAGTAAGGTTTTTAATGTATGTATATTGTGTGTGCTTCTAGGAGAGAGTGTGTTTATGTGAAAGAGAGCATGTGTATATGTGAGCATGTGTGTCCGTATATGTAAGAACGGGTGTGTGAGTGAAAGTGAGAGAGAGTCCTTGACAGGTAATGAGTGTGAAATTGTGTGAGATTAAGTGTCAGTAAGTATGACTGAGTGAGATTAAAAGTGAATGGGTGAGAATAAATAAGAATTAGTTTAAATGTAAGAGTGTGGCTGAGAGGGTGTGAGTGAGAATGAACGTACAAGAGTGTGAATGAGAGAATGAGTGTAAGTGAATGTGAGTGTGAGAATGTGATTCAATGCATGCAAGTTTGTTGTTGATCCTGGCATTTTGATTGTAATTTTTGTCTTATACAGACAATCAGGGTATAATATTGTCACAGGCATACTTGATGCAATTCTCAGCATGAGAGACACCTGTGACAAACACCTTCCTCTAGCACACTACAGGGTATTAATGACTTAAAGGTGCCAATTGTAAAATACTGGCACTGGCATACAAGAGCTAATTAATGGTTGTGGGGCACCCGTGTAAAAATATTGACATGCTTGTGGAAATTCTATGCATGTGGGCACTCAAGGCAAAATGCTGGTGTTATCACACAAGAGGTAGTAATTCTTATCCTAAAGGTGGTCAACCTGGCATATGGAAATGTGGCAACAATAACAAACTGCTTGCCCTGACATGCTGAGGTAATGTTTGACATACGGGTCACTTATGGTGTATGGGCAGCATAAACAGCAAAATTCTGGCACTAGCATATTTTATGTCATTTTTATTTAAGGGGTACCCATGGCATGTGCCATCACCCATGACAATGGCCCTGGCACAATGGAAGTAATGTATTTCATATGGGGCACCCAAAGCACATTTTGCAAAAACTCATGGGAAATGTCAAGTTTCATTGATTTGCATGAAATGAACAAATTTGAATATTTAGTGACTACGCAGTCAGAGCCTATGCCATTCTAGAAAAATTATGTTACAATTATGCTTTGAAATGCTGGGGCAGATTTAAGAAATGTGGTGCTGCTCCCAGTTCAGCAGCCCTTTTCTTCAGCCACTTAGCGCCCCCTACCACCACGTGTGTGCTGTATTTAAAATACGGCGCACCATGCCGCCGGGTAGAGGGCAACATTTTTGCGCTAACCCTGAACAGTACATAGGGGCCCCTTGTAACCAATGGTGTGCACCCTTTTAACGACTGCTCTAAGCAGGCGTTAAAAGTAGCCACAAAAATATGACACAGTGGAATCTCTTAGACAGGGGACCACCCCCTTTGCATACATTATGCATGGTGCATGCATATTGTGGCTTAAAGACTTCCAAAGAGGTGCAATGCATGCATTGTGGCACTTCATAAATATGGCACAGCGATTTTTGAAACCTAATGCCACATTAGCGTAAAAAAATTATGCTAATGTGACACTAGTGATTCTTAAATCTGGGCCGTAGTATTTCGCCACATTCTTTTTTCTTGGGGGAGCTCTTACTTCATGCACTTGATCTTTGTTAAGCAGGTTCTACATTTTATTATAGTGAGATAAAGCAGTGGCCGGACACTGTGAAAGCTGAATTAATTACTACTGAAATTCGGATTGATTAATGTTTGAGGGTTACAAGAATTAGGCTAACATAGAAACTGGCGTGTTTTGGATAATGTGCACACTTGAGTAGCCACTATTACGCGTATGGCAGCTAATAAAGAATTCGTACTTAAGGTTTAAATAATGTGCACATGTAGAATAAAATGTATTAGTGGAACACAATAAAGTATTAATATTATGTATTTGTCTAAGAATATATGAGTATTTATTACCTATAGAGGTTTGGGTCTAAGTCGACTAATCCCCATGTTAAGTTTCATGGCATAAATAAATGTTGTAAATGTTTTGTGAAAGCCGAGAATTAATGTTGTTCATTGTTCACACAGCGCTGACCAAGCGATTTGTAAATGTCTTAAACTTTCTCATGAGAACTGCTTGCTGTAATGTTCTGTTACTAGATGTTGATACATTGTAATTTTGATATGTTAGAAGCAAAGGTTCTCAGGAGCTGATAATGGCCACACTACTTCACCTGTGATGTGCAACAAAAGTTACCTGACGAAACTGGTGACAGGAACAGGAGAAGAGGAGCCAGTAATCAACGTGTGAAAGACTGTCTAGCTATAATATAGATTTTGAATTTAGAGACTATTGGTCTTATTGTGAACGTACGATTTCCTGACCAATGACAGTGCGAGAAAATGCTTTATGGACTTTAGTATATCCAGACTACACTTGTGTTAGAAATGGGGTCACTCGTTGGCAGAGGTATACAACCTTGTCCAAGTAGGGACCACAATCCTAGTCAGGGTAAGTCACACACAATCCAAAGTATCCTTTGCCCACCTTCTAATAGCTTGGCACTGATCAGCCAGGCTTAACTTATAAGGCAATGTGTAAAGTATTTGTGCAACAAATCATACAGTAACACAGTGAAAACACCACAAAAATCCACCACACAGGTTTAGAAAAATATATGATATTTATCTGGTTAAATTAAGGTCAAAACAATAAAGAGTCAATAAGCACAAGTTGAGATATCACTTTTGCAAGATTAAAAAAAGAGTCTTAAATCTTGAAAATCAACCGTTGTCTCTTGTTTGCACAAAGTATCTGGTTTGCGACAAACAATAACACACATAAAGACCACAGAGGAGGAGATGCGTGGAAAAATAGGGTGTACGTCAGATTTTTCAGCACCGCACAGACGATGCATCATTTCTCTTCACGCTGCAAGGGGCTTTGCATCAATTTCCAGCGCGAAGTCTTGGTTACTCGCTGCGATGAGGCGATCTTTTTGACACTCGGGGACGATGCAGGGAAAATTGTGGGCATGTGTTGCATCGATCTGCATCGATCTGGTAGGTGATGCATTTAATTTTCTGTCTCACTGCAGGTGCTGCGTCGATTCTTCACTAGGGAAGTCGGGCTGCATCGTTTTGGTTCAGCTGTGCGTCGATACGGTAGGCTGTGCGTCGAATTTCCGGCTGCAAGGCAGGCACTGCATCGATTCTTCACTCGGGAAGTTAGGCTGCGTCGTTCCGGCTCAGCTGTATGGTGATTTCTCTGTCGCAAAACAGATGTGCCTCGTCTCCAGCAGGCTGTGCATCGATTTTCGGTGCACAAGGAGTTTCCTAAACAGATTAATTATTTTTGACCCTGAGACATCAGAAAACAGCAGGCCAGCTCAATCCAAGCCCTTGGAGAGCACTTCTCAGCAACGTCAGAGGGCAGCAGGGCAGCAGCAGGGCAGCAATCCTTTTCAGCAAAGCAGTCCAGACTTAAAAGAGTGGTTGTGAAGTGCACGAGGTCCCCTTTCAGTACAGGTCTGTCTGCCAGGGTCCCAGTAGGGGGTTTGGCAGTCCATTGTGTGAGGGCAGGCCGCTAGCCTTTGAAATGTAAGTGTCAGGCCCTCCACCCTTCCAGCCGCGGAAGACCCATTCAGTATGAAGATGAGTGCAGGTGTGATGGAGTATCCTGTGTTTGTGGGTGAAATGCACAAGGGAGCTGTCAACAAGCCCAGCCCAGACATTGATTGGACACAGGCTGTAAGGCACAGATGGATTTTAAGTGCAAATAAATGCTCACCTTCTAAAAGTGCCATTTCTACAATGGTAACATAAAATCCAAACTCACCAAAAAGCAGGATTTTCTATTACTATTCTGGCCATACTAAATATGACCTGGTTACTCCTTTCTGATCAGAATGACCCACTCAAACAGTATACGTGGGTAGCCCTAATGCTAGCCTGTGAAAGGAGCAGGCCTCACCGTACTGGAAAACGATTTTAGGAGTTTTACACTACCAGGACATATAAACCACACATGTACATGTTCTGCCTTTTACCTACATAGCACCCTGCCCTATGGGTTACCTAGGGTCTACCTTAGGGGTGACTTATATGTACAAAAATGGGGGTTTAAGGCTCAGCAAATACCTTTAAATGCCAAGTCGAAATGGCAGTGAAACTGCACACACAGGCCTTGCAAAGGCAGGCCTGAGACCTGACTAAGGGGCAACTTATGTGGGTGGCACAACCAGTGCTGCAGGCCCACTAGTAGCATTCCATTTACAGGCCCTGGGCACATGTAGTGCATTTTACTAGGAACTCACAAGTAAATCAAATATGCCAGTTGGGAATGAACCATTGGTACCATGTTTAAAGGACAGAGCATGTGCACTTTAGCACTGGTTAGCAGTGGTAAAGTGCGCAGAGTCGTAAAACCAGCAAAAACTGTGTAGGAAAAGTGGAGGGAGGCAGGCAAAAAGTTGGGGGATGACCACCCTAAGGCTGTCAGGTCTAACAAATTGGAAGAAGGAAGTCAGTCGCTTTCCCCCGCCGTTGCTTGTCCTTTCGAGTTGCTTTTTTATTCTAGTCCTGTTCAGGTTCAGTCCCTGTCCTTTGTCAGTCAGTTCAGGAGCTGAGCAGTTCCTGATGTCACTTTCCCTCATAACCTCCTGTTAGACTTTAAAGTTTATGCACGGTCATCCCCCGTCTTTTGGCCTCCTGCCTCCTGTTTTTTCTGACCTGTTGCTGTTGGCTTTTGAACTCTGAGCACTTTACTACTGCTAACCAGTTGCTAAAGTACATATGCTCTCTGTGTAAATTGTATGGTTAATTGGTTTATCCATGATTGGCATATTTGGTTTACTAGTAAGTCCCTAATACAGTGCACTAGAGGTGCCCAGGGCCTGTAAATCAAATGCTACTTGAGGGCCTGCAGCACTGGTTGTGCCACCCACATTAGTAGTTCTGTGATCATGTCTCAGACCTGCCACTGCAGTGTCTGTGTGTGCAGTTTTAACTGTAAATTTGACTTGGCAAGTGTACCCACTTCCCAAGCCTAAACCTTCCCTTTCCTTACATGTAAGGCACCCCTAAGGTTGAACCTAGGTAACTCAAAGGGCAGGGTGCAGTGTATGGTGAAGGTAGGACATATAGTAAGGTGTTTTGTATGTCCTAACAGTGAAATATTGCTAAAGTCATTTTTCACTTTTGAAAGGCCTCCCCCTCTCATAGGTTAACATGGGGGCCACCTTTAAATCTGATGAAAGTGTAGATTCCCTTTGGGAGTGGATAGACATATGGAGCTTGGGGTCTCTGAGCTCACAATTTAAAAATACATTTTTAGTAAATTTTAAGATTGTGTGTTTGAAAATGCCACTTTTAGAAAGTGAGCATTTTCTTGCTTATACCATTTCTGTGACTCTGCCTGTTTGTGGATTCCCTGTCTGGGTCAGTTTGACAGTTGGGCTGGTTGTACCTCACACCAGACAGTGACACAAAGGGACCTGGGGTGTAGGCTGCATTTCCTGATGAGCCATCTGTGGTAGCACAAAAGGGGAGGAGTGGTCACTCACACCTGAAAGGGATGTGCCTGTCCTCACACAATGCAGTCTCCAACCCCCTGGTGAGTGTCTGGGGCCTGGCCTGGGCAAGGCAGGATGTCACATTCAAAAGAGACTTTACTTTGAAGTAGGCCTACTTCAAAAGAGAAATTGGGTATAAGAAGAACACCCAAAACTACAGACTTTAGAATACCTCTGGAAACCAAGAGGAACCTGTACCTGGAGACGAGCTGAAGAGATGAAGAAGAAAAGCTGCCCTGCCTGTGACTATGCCTTGTGGAGCTATCCTGCAGTTGCTGCTTCTGCCAGAGTAAGAGGACAAAGACGTCCTTTGTGTTGCCTTCCTTCTTGTGAAGATCTCCAAGGGCTTGAGTTAGAGTTTGCCTCCTGTTGTTTGAAGTCTCAGGGACAGCAAAGACTTCTCTCTGCCAGCACCTGGAATCTCTGGAGAGACTCCTACTCTGCCAAGTGGTGCCCATCCAGTTCTTGGGACCCTGAAAGGAGAAGCTGGCAGCCTAAGGGGAAGAAATCCACGCACAGAACGCCGTGTGGGGAAAAGATCGACACGACTCCAATCTGCGGCCGAAAAATCGGCGCGCCACTGGCTTCGCGGCTGAAAATCGACGCTCGCATGCAACGCGACCTGAAGATCGATGCACGGAGGTGAAGAAACGACATGCAGCATTGCTAACGGAGGAGGGTGATATCGCAACCTGCGCTGCATGGTTTTGGATCATCGTGCGGCTGGATTTCCGACGCAAACACCGCTGGGCGTGTAAAAATAATGCAAGGCCTGCCTGGACCCAAGAGTGCTGACCGGATCAACGCATCGCTCTCCTGCAGAGAGAAGAAACAACATGCCCCAACCCGACGAAAGGAGAAACGATGCAAGGTTTCATCGTAAGTGAAATCGACGCATCGCAAGCCCTTTTTGATGCACACTCGCCCGTGCAGGGTTATTTTTGACGTGCCCAAGGTACATTTTCACGCTAACAGTGTTAGTGTGTGTTTAAAACTACATGAAGACTCCTTTTGCTTTTCAATTGATACCTTGACCTTTTTGTTTAGAGTTATGTTATCAGTGGCACCGCGCTAAGGCGTCAACTCATACAACAAAGATAAGCAAACTGTAGATGCTCACATTAGAAATTACCGTCCCAAGCATGCAGTGTTATCTATTGTTTTGGAACAACCTACGTCAGGGGTCCAATTAGATCTGTATAAATACATCACACTTTAGACAGATAATCAGAGGGATTCCGACCAGATACCATTGCTGCTATCGATGCTGCACGTGGCCTTGACGCTGACCGGGACTTCGTGTTCTTCCGAAGTTTGAGCTCAAGACCTCATTCAAGATAACCAGGGTTGGGGACTCCTTCCCGGGACATGGCATTGGCAGATTAGGTTTAACATACCAAGCTCTCCTTTAGGTAGAAGGTTAGGCATATCATGATAGGGTATTAGGACGTTTTACACACTTCATGTCTTTTTGTATTATTGCAAGATGGTGGGGGTCTTTATAATAATGACTCTTGTCTTTACCATTCTGTTCCTTGCACTGTTCATTATCCTAATCATTGAAGCCCATATAACTTATCGCAGATTGCAGTTGTGTGAAATAAAAACTATTAAAACCTTACTGCATCTTCGTCATTGCCTGTGTTTGATTGAGACATGAAGTATCTGTGAGAAAGGGGTAATCTTTGTTTAACCACAACATTCCCTGAGATGCCATACTTCTGAGTCCATGCGAAAAGGCTGCCGCAAATCATCTTTGACTGTCTGGGTTGTTGGTGAGGCACTGCTAGTGAGCCAGAAGGGTTGGGATCACAGTTGTAACTTGTTGTAGGATAGGCATAGTCACCTACAAACATAAATACTGTCATCTTTAAACGTGCAGTCATGCCCAGAGCAAAAGTCCAACTACGACAACTTGTGTATTGTGGATTTTTGTCATTTTGGTCTTGTTTTGTTTAGATAAATATTTCCTATTTTTCTAAACATGTGTTGGTCATTTTGTAGTGGTTTCATTAAGCTACTGTGTGTGTTGATATAAATACTTTACACCTAGCACTCTGAAGTTAAGCCTACTGCTCGTGCCAAGCTACCAAGTGGGTAAGCAAGGGTTAGGTGAGGGTGATTCTCTTTTACCCTGACTAGAGTGAGGGTCCTTGCTGGGACAGGGGATAACCTGACTGCCAACCAAAGACCCCATTTCTAACACCACCCTTTTGGAGTAATTGTGTTAATGCTGATTCCTTGTTTCATGACCTTTAAGCTGGTTCAGCTAACTTAGAGTCCAACCGTGGCTGAGCCATTTCCTCTAACTGTCCCGTTGCTGATGCTGACCAGAAGGATGTTCAACTGAAAATGAGAAATCGCAGCTTGCTGATCTATTCAGGAGGGGTATAATAAAATGCTATTGCTTCTGTTAAAGATTGTTGTTCTTCTTTTTAGGTACCAACTGCTATTTTGCTACAGCCCTAGTTAGATGTTTTCTGAATTAATTTTTGACTAAATTATAAAGTACAAACATGCCATTCAAGGTGCTTACAAATGTCATTAACTAAGAATTGACGTTGTTCACCTGTTGTGTCTAGATGTATTCTATCTCTGAGTTGCAGTTATTGATGCTACTAGTTTGTTGTAACTCTTGAAAGTTTAATCATCAATTCATTAGTTAAATTGAGATTTTTTCAATGTTTTGGTCAGCCTGTGTTGTTTGTACATGCTTATCATTTGGGTTTGAGACTCATCTACATGATATTAGCATTGTTAATACAGGGAAATAAATCTCCTAATTTTACTATAAGATATGGTTATTCATGGCCACATGGGTCATGGTGCGTACATTTTATTGACTCCAAAATGATAAAGATGTTAAAAAGGAAATTTAGCTGTATTGCTCATTGAAATTATGATCTATGGTGGAATCACTCTAAGCATAGTCAAAAGGTCCATTGAACTTCTAATGGGTCCCCTATAAATAAATTACTGATGACCAAATAGGGCCAGACACGCTCACAGATTTTGGTAGCAGAGTCAGATGGTTAGTCTCCTTGAGAGGCTACCATAATTTTCCAGTTGTTGAGAAAAGGGTCGGATGGTACGTCTCCTTAAGAGGTCACCATAAATTTATTAGATAGTGGTAGCAGTAATGGAGTGGGGTGTCTTCTTAAGAGATCATTATGATTTCCCAGATATCACAGCCATAGGGGGTCATTTTCACCCCGGCGGTCAGTGGTAATGTGGAAGGTGGTAACTCCAACAGACTAGCGGTACATACCACCACATAATGACATTGGCGGGTTGGCTGAAGCCAACCCACCAATGTACCACTCCGACCCCCATGGAGGTAGCAGCCGCCGGGCTGGCGATGAGAATCTCCAGCCCGATGGCTGCTATTGTACGGCTCAGGCATTTTGACCCTGCCTACCACAATGGTTTTCGTGGCATTCATAACACCACGAAAACCATGGCGGTATGCCCTATCAGTGACAGGGAATTCCTTTCCTCTCACTGATAGGAGGCCCTCTCCCCCCAACAACTCTGCAGATGCCCTCCAAACCCCCATTCCACTCCCCCTTCCAATCCCCCACCCCCTACACATACACACACGCAGACACACACCACGCATACACACACCCACTCACACAGGCATACACGCATTCATACACGCATGCATCCATTCATTCATGCACACATTCACACTGACACGCAGACACGCATTAACATATCCATTCATAGACGCATTCTCACATATGCATACATGCACGCCCACAACACTACACATGCATTTGCATTCACGCACACACTCACACATTCATGTACCCCCCCCACACACACACAACACCCAACACCCCACTCCCCTGTCAGAAACCCAACTTACTTGGATCCAGGGGGTCTTCCGGCAGGGAACGGGACGAGGCGCTGCTACCGCCAGCAGTGCCCACCAGCAGAACACTGCCAGGCCATATATTTGTCATAATACGGCTGGTGGTGGTCTTCTGGCGTGGTGCTGCTGGTGGTAGCAGTGCCACCTTAACGCCGTCCGGCAGCATGGCCACAGCCGGATTTCCGTCTTTCTTGTGGCAGAAATCCGGCTGTGGTCAAAATTTGGCAGACGGATGTTAGCCACGGCGACGGTCTTTTGGCGACCATTGCCGCGGTGGTAGGCGGTACTTACCTCCAAAGTCATAATTAGGGCCATAATATTCCAGACCTCTGTAGTGGAAACAAAAGATTATGTCGCCCTAAGAACGTACCATGACTTTCCCAGAACTTTGGATGTTGGCCAATGATCATTTGAAGATGTTCTCAATGTTACTAGTGAGTGTTTGAATGGAGCAGGTTTTGCGCATGCACGGCTTAAGCAAATCGCAGGTGAATTATGATGTTAGAGAGTGAATAGGGAGTTTGCATACGCCAGTGAAGTTTTTTAGGGCATTTGTGTACTCCAAAGAGTGTGTGTAGGGAAGTCGTCGAACTTCACATGTGTGTGGCACTTTGTGCTAAAAAATTGCCCATGTGGTCATTGATATACGGACCCTGCGTGGTCTAAGACTCCGGAGTATTGGGTATCGTATAAGTATAGACGATACTTGGGTGGATGTTGTAATTTGTCTGTTTAATACTGCAATTGGGCGTGGTTGACAAACTCAGAGTGCGTGTTGAGGGGAGTGTTAGTTTTCGATGGAGATTTGGTGAATCATATGTGCACCAGGAGGACCCAAAGATCAGTTGAGAGTAAAATTTGCTAGTCGAATTTTGCTTGTGTGTCAGGGAAACTAAGATAGAAGGAGTATCTGTTAGAGCTAAATGCTGCAGTTGAAATTTCAGTAAGGTTTCTGAAGTGATTGTGTTACCTACCTTGATTTTATTTAGTGCTCGCAATATTTGCATTTATTTTTGCACAGATCTGTATTGAGGAAGACAAGCTGAAGGGCTTTGCCAGCCACTATACGTGTGAGTGTGACGTCACTAGAGCCACACTGGGATAGGTTGGTTGGTCAGAAAGGCCGCAAACGGATTGGTGGACCACCGTGAAGCATCATTGGATGAGGAGACAGACAAAAAGGATTTTGAGATAGAAATTTACTTCCTGATTCGATTGAAGAGTAGCGTCAGATACAGAAATTAAATTCTTCATAGCTTTAAAGAGTGCTCTAAGGGGAAATGTGTTAATTCCAGTTAAAGTAGGAGAAGTTGCACCCCCAGAAGGTACACCCACATGCATTGTATTCGAAGAACAAGGTGCTGCGCCATGTCTTTGGTTAAAACAATGGTGCAAAGAGACAGAGAAAGAAGGGAGTTTAGCGTTTCCTGCCCATGGAACATTTAATTTGAGAATCTTAGAGAATCTGAGTAGAGTACTTTATGATTCAACACCTCCTCCGCGACCTGCACAATTTGAAGCTTTAGCTATTTGGGAATTAGTGGCCAGACAGCAACAGCAACAGAAATTTGAGAGAAGAATGAGAAAAGCTGAGACATCTTTAGCTGAAGCAAGATGGGATAGTGAGCAAAAATGTTGGAGAACTGAGACTTTACAGGGAACGAAGAAGTTTCCTGCAATTACACAAGAAAATGAAAACCATGCCAGAATGAGTACCAAAAAGATGGATTTGTATCCTTCTGAGGAAAGGAAGCAGATTTTAAATAATCTAGAAAATCTTTGACCTATGATGAGGAATCATACAATGATGAGTTTATTTTGCAGCTACTCAGAAGTCGTCCCCCACCATATGCAGCACATTAGACAGGTCCGAGTACTAGTGCAGATCCTATAGCTCCAGTATATATTGAAACTACACGAAGGCAAGTACAGGTTAGCCACAATGTTCCTACCACTTCTATAGTTCAGACACCTATGCTGCAGGTTGACATGCTGAGAGTTCATCCAGAGATAACTATTGTAACTCCAATATTGCCAATTTTTTTTAAACTGACGTAGTGTTCATTTTGTAGTGGTTTCATTGTATTACTGTGTGTGTTGGTACAAATACTTTACACATTGCTTCTGAGTTAAGCCTGCAAGCTTGTGCCAAGCTATCAAGTGGGAGAGTGGGGGTTAACTAGGTGTGTTTCTCCTTTGCCCTGACTAGAGTGAGGGTCCTTGATTGGACAGGATGTAACCTGACTGCCAACCAAAGGCCCCATTTCTAACACTCTTCAATTCTTATAGCATGGATAGCCACTTAAAAGATCACATTTCTGCATGTTAGCATTTTTTAAAGCGAATACAGAAAGGGACAATGGTTGGTTTACATCCTTTATATGAACAAATATTTACCTTTATTTGAAGCAAAACTCTCCACCAGATTTTGCGCCACTTCAGCTATCTGTCCTTCAAGACTTTTCTTCCCGAGACCCAGGTTCCGCAAAATCATGAGGCTGAAGCGTCTTTGCTGCTTCCAATTCTCTCCAGATGAAAAAACAACACCTGAGAGGAATAACTCAGGTTAATGTTTCTTTAAAGTGCCTTTTTCATATGATTCTACTGACATAACACTATAATGCATTGTACAGTGATATAAAGCTTTTGTTATCGAAAGCACACATTATAGTATTTCAAAAGATATGCTGCTACTCACTTATATTGGCATAATAGTCAATCATTATGAAATCAAAAGTGAGAATGTAAAGATAATGTGTGATCAATACAATTACGAATAAAGCTGTTGCACAAGGCACGGAAGAGCTGTCTTGCATATGAGACCTGTGAGTGTTTGGATTACTTACCACTAATCTTCATTACATTCAATCTCCCTTCCTTACCTCAGTATTTATATCAGTGAGAAGGTATCCACCATCCAAGGGCAGATGTTATGTGGGAAGTCTCTAAAAATTTCCTAATTTGGTCTTTTTCATTTTTAAGATTTAAAAATGGCCCGCCTACCATCTCCATTTGTTCAAAAGGGAGGACTCATTGAGCAATTCCACCAGCAACAAAAATGGAATGAAATATAGGGCGAAGCAAGGTAAAATAGCAGAATAACCTTCGTCTCGGGGTTTCATGGATACTACTCCCCTGCATGGCTGTCTGAAGGTATGGTGAGTTACACACTCACCAGGGGGTGGCCAGTGATAAGCCTACAACAAATTCACTCTGAAGAAATTGCGGCACCAAAGTTTTGGCTGTTTGAAAGGCAGAAAACATTCAATTCCTGATACCAGCCCTGCAAGAAGTCTTGGTGATGGCCTTAAGCGTTCCCAGTTCGAAGTCTAAAGAATGCACAGATGAACATGGTCTACGAACAAGAGAATCCCAAACGCTGATCGTCTCCTCTTTCACACATAGTTTGAGATTTTGGTAGGAAACAGCTGAGAGTAAAGGCTACAAAAGAGAGCAGGGGTGAAGTTTTATCAACTGTACTAGAAGCACTGTTTGCAGGAACATAAAATATTAAATATTCCTGGCATAGGAAGGAATTGTTATTTATGTGTCTAATTTGCCTGTGGATTAGAGCAAGCAGCCTGGAATTCAGAGGTAAGGGGAAAGGCAAAAAGCAGACATGAAGGTCAAGGTGCCAACAGAACATTTACCCAGGTAAATCTCCACTGTGAAGCTGAAGGAACGTCTTGAGTTTATTCGCAAAAAATGTAGATCACTAGTATACTGAGCTCGCTGCAATTTGCCCTTAAAATGGGAGGTGTCCAGACAGGTTTGCCATTGGACAAACACATTGTAAGATAAGATGTATAGTGTACCAGGATGAAGAAGTTCAAAAAGAGATATACCAATGATGCTTGTTGCACTCAACATTGAAAAAGTCTTTGATAGTTTGGACTAGACCTTTCTGTCTTGATATAGATGATATAGATATAGATGGGCCTCATGCACAATATAGTCAGATAGTTATGGCAATTTATCATCAGACCATCATAAGAATAACAACAAAGTTTGCCATTCATGAACTTTCGTATTATTCACAGGCACCCATCAGAGATGTCCACTTTCCCTGTTAAACTTCGCTCTTTGTGTAGAATCATTTGTCTCAGGTATACAACACTCCAGGGCTACATATGGACTTACATTTCATTCAAATGCATATATAAAATTGCCCTTTATTCAGCTGACATTCTTCTAACTCTTGTAGCCATGAAACATCATTCTCTGAAGTCATGCAGCAACTACAGGCACTTGAAGAAGTATCTGCTTACAAGATCAATGTGAAAAAAATCTGAGGATTTGAACCTTAATCTGCTTTCACACAAGTTGTTAAACATGGACAACAAGTTCCCATTTTGCTGGGTCTTTTCACATATTAATACCTGGACATTACAAGTAGTGCACACCTAGCAGCCTATTCAGGGTCAACTTTCCTCCCTTACTAGAAGAATTTAGAAAGACTAGGCGGGCAATTCCGTATATTACATGCAAAGTCTGAATTTATATGGTCTGCCGATAAAGGTAGATTACAATTTATCGCACAGATACAAAAATTGGTGTCTGAATTTCCTTAGGGCTTCACTAGACTGAGCGTGCCTCTTGCAACAAACAAAATTGAGAGGAGGCATAGGCTTGCTTGATCTGTACTATACAGATAGCCAATTAAGGTATATTTCAGAATTATCTAAAATAGAGACAGTTCTAACACAGGCATTGATAGATCATACAATTGTGGCAGATCATTATCAGACCTGATTTGTTTACATTTAAATGAGATGCCAACAGATTCATAAGTGAGCTTGCATAAACACAACACTGCAGATATGGAACACACTAGCTGAGTAAATGGGCTTTACAACTTTCTGTCCCAGTATACAAACAACTGGAATGGAGAATGAGCCAGGACAGTACATGCAGAAGAACATTCAAATTAACCCTGAAACGCTACCATCAAATGATCAAGAACACCAAACACTCCTCTCTGGCAGACAACATCAATGCCAGCACCAACAGAAGAAAAAAAAACGTGCACTATTGTTAAAGATTCCACCTCACCACAGTCTACCTCCAGCTCGATCACCCCCTTGCAGGACCTCTTCAACAATCTCTCAATTCTTCAGCAACAAAATCACTGCCATTTACAGCAACTTTACAACCAGAAGTGACAGACCTACCCAAATGCTTCCCGATCTTATCCAAAGAACCAGTGTTAACCACATGGCTTGTCATCCCCCAGAAGAAACAGCTGCCACCATGAAGTCCATCCACTCAGGGGCCCCATCCGATACCTGCCCCACCACGCCTACTCCACAGGACTGCAACCCATCAGCGCCATCCTCTCTCCCATTCTGAATGCCTCCACCTCTTCCGTGACCTTGCCAAACCCTTGGAAGCATGCATCTGTACTCCCACTGCTGAAGAAACCCTTTGAGGACCCTTTAACGCTCGCCAACTACATGTAGATACACATGCTACCATTCTTGGCAATGGTCTTAGAGAAAACCATCAATAGGCACCTCACTGAATACCTAAATGACCACCAACTCTTCCACACCATTCAGTCCGATTTCAGACCCAACCCCATATGAAAACTTCCCTCATCCCTGCCATGGATGACATCCACCGGATTCTGTACAGAAGAGACATGGTGGCCCTTATCCTCCAATACCTCTCCACATTGTCTGATAGGGTCTCTCACACCAGTCTCATCGAATGCCTAAAAGTCACGAGGATCCAAGGAGACAAACTCCGATTAAACTGATCCTTCATGACTGAAAGGACCCAGTCAGTCAACCTGGCACTATACACATCATATGCCCACAACCTCATCCACAGGATCTTCTCTGAGACTGACCCTCTTCTATGCATGATCCCTGTAGCCTGCATCATCCACTTTAGAACATTAAAATCCTCTCCTCCAGAGATGACGCACAACTCATTGTCTCCCTCACGACAAGACACCAGTTACCTGGTGGCATCTATGTCAGACTAATGCCAGCTGAAGCCAGTGGGTTGGGCTTCCCTACTTGCCGGCCCGCAGAGAGGAAGGGCTAATGGTCAGGTGTGGCAGCAATGCAATGACTTCCCGATGAGGGATCCCCATTGCAGGCAGAGCTGAAGAGATGAGATATCAGAATGAGGTTGTTCGCAGTTTTGCTCAATGGTTTGAGGTATGGAGGACTGGGGGGAGCAGCTGAACGGCTCAGGAGGAGACACTGAGAATGATACATGGGGATTTGTTTCCCTCAACATGGTCTGGGATTGATGCTAGGGGACTTTAGACTTGCATTTAGCCCTATGGTAGGGATGCTATTTTCATACTGACTACACACATATAATAAAGCATGAAAGGAAACTCTATTGTTAAGGATTGCGTTGTGAAATTGGTACCACAGCTGCACTATAAGGATTAAAGTATAAGTATATAAGGGGTTTCCAAGTTTGTCACTCAGATTATCATTTTACACGACTTTGGTATAACGCTGCAAGTTATGAAACCACATACCGGGAGCAATTCTCCTAAAAAACCAGAAGCAGCCTGTGAGTTATACTGAAAGGAAAAAATATCTGTCCTACCTGGGACTTTAGAAATCTGTTTGGACTTTATAACTAAGTCTATGAGTTCAAAGTAACTCTCCAAAGATTTTCTGTCACAATTCACAGAGTCAGCTATCCAGGAAAGCTTTACAAGTTCAAGCTTGGCCATGAATACCACTTTAAATTCTAATGACCATGAGGTACCCTTAGACCAGGATAACTCTCAGCCGAATACAAAAACTTCTGAGGAGAGTGGTTTAGGGCTAGGTCAGGGGCTGCAGGATACTCAAGTGTAAATGCCAGAGAAAAGAAGAGAATATCCTCTTTTTGAAAAGCTTCCTTGCATGTAACTCTGAAACAAGGATAAGAAGAAGGGTTTTGGAACAGTACAGGACTCTTTTATTACTGCTGTTCTTCTGTCTTCAGGGTTAATGTTCCAAGCGAAGAGTTGCCTCCTCCAAATTTAGTTCATCCGACTTCTCAAACTGTTTCAACAAGCTCTTTGCCTGCTACATTTAAAGATTCTGTTGATCTCTAGCAGACCGTAGATTCTTAGGAACTGTTGAAACAATGTAGACCGCCGAAGTTCCGTCAGCCACAAGACCGCCACTGATGGCGGTCTACAGTCCGCCATATTATGACTGCTGGCGGCTCTCCTCCATAAATTGGTTGGTGCAATGGAGGCTGCTTCGTTGACACCGCTACGTCAACACAACACTGCCATGCCTATTACGACTTAGTAATAGGCATGGCAGTATTGTAGTTACAGGTGCTTGCAGTGGAGGAAGCGGCATGGACCCCGTTCTCTCCCGGATGACCACCGCAACCACCAGGTAAGGTGATCGACCGACAGGGGAGGGGGAGTTTAGGGTTTTGTGTGTGCGTGCCTCAGTTCGTGTTTGGATGTCTATATTAATGCTTGTATGAATGCATGTTGGGATGTATGAGTGAATGCGTGTATGGTTGCGGGGGCAGTTGTGTGGTGTGTGCCTGTGTGTGGGTGCATGAATGGGTGTGGTGTGAGTGTGTGTTTGCCTGCGGGTGTGTGCGCATATGAGGGGGTGTAGGGTTGGTGTATGGATTGGGGGTGGGGGGGCTTGTGTTTGTATAGGGGGGGCGGGAGGTTCAGGTGCTTGCTGGGGAAGGTGAGGGACCCACCTACCAGTGACAGGGAAGGAATTCCCTGTTACCGGTAGCCCTACCGCCATGATTTTTGTGGTAGTAGGTTGGGTCACAATACTGCCGGCGGTACTCTGGGGGCTGCCGGTTTGGAGATGAAGTGGTGTTGGGGCAGGTTGTCACTGGCAAACCCACCACGGTCATTTTGTGGCGGTATGCACCATCAGCCTGTTGGCAGTGCTACCGCCACTTTACCTGGCGGTCAGAAGACCGCCAGGGTCATAATGACCACCATAATGTTTATCACTGAAACATGGCTCACCTCTGCATCTTTACCAGACATCTTCACAACACATGACCACCGCAACCACTCCCCAGGATACAAGATGATCTACTGTGACCGTCCCAACAGGCGCAGCGGTGGCATCACCATTATCCACAAGGACTCCCTCATTACATCTCCTTGACGATGACACAACACAATCATGGAACACTTCAACTTCCAGATCAAACCCTACCCTAACACCACCACCAGAGGAACCCTCAACAACAGATGCCCTGGACATTGCCCTAACATCTGCAACTGCATCAAGAACTTCATCGCCCCAGTAGCCATTGACTCCAATCTCTACATCACCCACAGGACACACCCTGGATCCATAATTATCCACCAGCGACTTCACCAAAGTCTCTAACACCACTGAAGTGACATGGACTGTCCACCACATCCTATACTTCACCATAGAGAAACGCCACAATGCCTCAACCAGACCTTCCAGCCTACTATGCTGCAACTGGTACAAGGTCCTCAAAACTCTCTGGATCACCACCCTCAATGACACCAGAGTCAGCCCAGAAAACACCCTTGAATGCAACGTACAAAACCTCTCCAACTGACTCTCAGCCGCGGAGGAAACAGTTGCCCCCTTGAAAAGCACCACCAGCAACTCTTCAACAAGTCCACCTGGTTCACCCCCAGAACTATGGACCCTAAATGTAATTGCAGGAATTTAGAAAGACATTGATGCTCCAACAAATCACCCTCCAACCTCTACTCCTTCAGGTCTGCCCTAAAGACTTACCACCACTGACTCAGAGAAACCAAGAAAGAAGCACTCTACACCCACATTGAGGAAAGCACCAGAGACACCAGAGAGCTCTGCAGCATAATCAGAGAATTCTATTGCCCCTCTGCCACTGAAAACATGATCCACCCCACCCAAGCCCTCTGCGACAAGCTATCAAACTACTTCCACCACAAAACACACGGCATCTACAGCAACTTTGATCCCCAGCCCACTGCACTCCACCTCCCCCAACCCCTTTACACACTGAATCACTAATAGAAGCAGCTCTCCTCCGAAGACACCATCACCATCATGACAGCGATCCACTCTGGACCCCCTACGGAGCCCTGTCCATACCGTTGTTACAACCTAGGAAAGGAAATAACAGGAGCCCCCTTCCGGAAATCCGGAAAACCTCCCTCACCACAGCCACCCTCGCCAATGCCTGGAAACACGCCGTGGTGAATCCCCTTCTGAAGAAACCCTCGGCAGACCCCAACGAGCTCAGGAACTACTGCCACATCTCACTCCTCCCTTTTCCCGCCAAAGTCCTGGAAAAGGCCACCAACCGCCAACTCACAGACTACCTCGAACACAACTACCTGCTCGACCCATCCCAATCTGGCTCCTGACCAAACCACAGCACCGAGACCACCCTGATTGCAGCAACCAATGACATCAGGTGCCTACTAGACCTCAGTGGAACAGCAGCCTTCATCCTCCTCGACCTCTCTGTGGCCTTCGACACTGTATCCCACCACACTCTCATCACCAGACTCCATAGCATTGGCATCCAAGAAAGTGCTTTCAACTGGATCTCCTCCATCTTCGCTGGGTGAACACAGAAGATCTGCCTCCCTCCCTATGTCTCTGCCCACAAAGACATCAACTGTGGCATCCCCCACGGCTCCTCCTTCAGCCCCACCCTCTTCAATGCCTACATGACCCCCTAACCTGACATCCTACCCAAGCCCTCTGCAACAAGTTATCAAACTACTTCCACCACAAAACACGTGACATCTACAGCAACTTTGATCTCCAGCCCACTGCACTCCACCTCCCCAACCCCTTTCTCACACTGAATCACTAATAGAAGCAGCTCTCCTCCGAAGACACCATCACCATCATGACAGCGATCCACTCTGGATCCCCCACGGAGCCCTGTCCTCACCATTGTTACAACCTAGGAAAGGAGATAATAGGAGCCCCCTCCCGCAAATCCGGAAAACCTCCCTCACCACAGCCACCCTCGCCAATGCCTGGAAACACGCCGTGGTGAATCCCCTTCTGAAGAAACCCTCGGCAGACCCCAACGAGCTCAGGAACTACTGCCACATCTCACTCCTCCCTTTTCCCGCCAAAGTCCTGGAGAAGGCCATCAACCGCCAGCTCACAGACTACCTCGAACACAACTACCTCCTCGACCCATCCCAATCTGGCTTCTGACCAAACCACAGCACTGAGACCACCCTGATCGCAGCAACTGATGACATCAGGCACTTCCCAGACCTCAGTGGAACAGCAGCCTACATCCTCCTCGACCTCTTTGTGGCCTTCGACACTGTATCCCACCACACCCTCATCACCAGACTCTATAGCATCGGCATCCAAGAAAGTGCTTTCAACTGGATCTCCTCCATCTTCGCTGGGTGAACACAGAAGATCTGCCTCCCTCCCTACGTCTCTGCCCACAAAGACATCAACTGTGGCACCCCCCAGGGCTCCTCCCTCGGACTCAACATCATCTCGTATGTCGAGGAAACCCAGTTCGTCCTCTCTCTCACTGATGACACCACCTCCACATGCACCAACTCCCAAAATACCATGACCAACATCACCACCTGGATAAAGACCAACTGACTCAAGTTGGACAAAACAGAGATCCTCATATTCAGAAAAAAGCAATCCTCCTGGGAAGACACATGGTGGCCCTCCTCGTACAGCACAGATGTCTCATCAAGCTCCTCATCCATGCCTACAAGGCCCTCCACAATGCCGGACCCTACCTATCTCAACAACTGCCTTACCTTCAACCAACATAATAGAGAACTCCGATCATCCACCCTCGCCCTGGCCCATGTCCCCCGCATTTGCTGCGAACAACACGGAGGGTGATGCTTCTCTTTCCTCACTGGCAAGTCCTGGAATTATCTCCTCCTTCAGCTATGCACATCCCCCTCGCTGAAAAACTTCAGAAAGCAGCTCAAGACCTGGCTTTTCGACTGCCATCTCCCGCCCGGCATGACCCGCAACACCACCATAGCACCTAGAGGCCCCCCCGGGGTGACAAGCCTGGCGTCAACAAGAACCACCTGAGCAAGAGACTGAGCAAGGCAATGCAAAATAAGTCTTTTGGTTCTCCAGAAGAGTTTTCCTTCAAGGTGTCCTCAAATATGACCCTCAACAGTGAGTAAGAGACAGAAAGGCTTTGAGAATTTATTGGGCCCTTTTAGAACTGTAGGCGAACAGTGATCATTAGTTCAGCAGTCCTAGATTAGAGTTTTGTATGAGGGTCATTTTCGGGTCTTTACCTCTATCGGGTAAGCATAGGTCTTTTTGAAGTCATTACAGAACTCCTCAGTTGGTTAAGAGAAATATAGAACCTCATATGCTATATTTTCTGTAGATTGACTCAGAGCATATTTTTGCCCATATGGTTAATTGACCTTTAACTACTGAATTTATATTTGTTTGATTCTCGCTTTCGGTTGATAGAAACACCCCAACCCTGGTGAGTGCCTGGGGTGCAGTCCCATGCACCCATTGTAAAAGGATTTGTCCCTTACTCCCTGGGTAAAAGGCAAGAATCACCCCTCGGGGAAGTTGGAGGATAGAGCAAGTGGAGGTGGATTGGGATAGCAGGGCGGGTCGAAAAGGTATGGTGGTTGGATAATTGCAGTTGGAAAAAAGGAGAAATCTTAGTTTATAGAGAATTATTTTATTTACAAGACAGCCACAGGTAGATGAATTATTTTCATGATCTTGTATTCTATGGAAAAGATATATGTGTTATTCAAGTATGCACTTACACGTTTTATGCATGCTGCACTTTGTCACTTCGGTTCTTAATGCACTATTTGCACTTCTGCTTTTCATGATTGGTATTTATAATGCACTGTTGCGATTTTCCATTAGGGCACTTTTTCTCAATAAGATGAGGGGAGTGAATGAGGGGAGTCAGAACAGAAAGTTTGACAAAGTCAGGTTCCAAACAGTTTGTGAATGTTCTGCTCTTGTTAGAAATACATGTGAAAACAACATCCCGGCTCCTGTAGCATATTTAGATTTTATAGCATAGACACTTTTCAGTTTTTGTTTTTAGGCAGATCTTTGGCTGGTTCCTAATTGTTTTTTATTGGAATGGCAGTTACAAGGAATGCAGGTGAAATTGGTACTTAGGCACTTACAGCATATTTAGCACTTTATAGCACAGGCACTTTCCTCATATGTTAATAGCTCTGTTTTGTTTTGGCTATGGGCGACTGGGATATATGTCTGGATAGGTAGCCAATATGCTCAGTTATATGGGGTTTGTAGCCTCACTACGCAAGACAGACATTATTGAATGATAATAGGGAAGGATAATTTGAAGGTGTTTTCGTTTAAGGCTTACGTTGTAAATAATAAATGTAAAAGGCAATCAGTAGAAGAATAGAAACTAGGGCATAACCCTGACATAATATTTATTCAAGAAACCCATGTAAAAAAATCAAATGGCGTAACACTTTAAATGTTTCAGAATTGGTCAGGGTTTGAAATTGTTTCAACTCCAGCTGCAAATTATAGAGGTGTGGCTATTTATATTAACAATTATTGCAGATGGCGGGCATAGCCTCCCGGGTCGATAAAGAGGGTAGATGGTGTTGGAGTGTAGCTTTTATAATCAAAATTAACATGAAATGCTCGCAAATTAATGTATAATGATGCCGCATAGAAAATGTGTTGCTGTGTTTTTACTAAACGCGTGTGTGAAATGTGCCCACGGGGAGTGGCTCCCAATGTATACGATGATAATGAAATTGACTAATAATGAATTATTAATGTACTAATGTATGATTTTGTATTAGCATTTACAATTATATGTTAAGGGTTTTGCTGAAATTATTTACTAGGCCTTAGTTAGCCTGAGTCTAGGCCTAGCTGCCCGGTTTCATATTAAATGTATTTCTCTAACGTGCATGGTGCTGACTAGCTGAAGGCCATGTAGCCGTACTTTTCCAGAAGCTAGGAGATGTGTGTAGCCATAGTAAATTCTTTCTCATGAGACTCAACTTGCTCAAGGAGACACTCTTGCCAAATGCAACAGTGTAAACTTGCAACAGGTACAAGGTCGCCTGACCTGGTAAAGACAATGGAACTACTGACTGAGCCTGGGAGAGTAAAAACTTGTACCTGACATTCTACCCATTGGAGACGTCAATTACAGGAGCCAATAAACTACATGAGAACTGTTCTAAAGTGACAATCCTAATGAGGTGACTATATGATTATTGGATGGAGATAATGATGCACCAAACTTGCCCAATTGGAATTTAGGGGACTGTACGACGAGAATGATATAACCTTTTGACAAGGAGAAATCAGCCATTATATGCCATTCCAAGCCACCTTTTTGTCCTGCCCATTACGTGCCTTTTGCTATCACCCAGCCAATTTGTTACTCTGCTTAAAGACTTTGCTGTTTGACTCTTCAAACCATCCTCACCCTTGCTTGCCCGTTCTCTACTTTTCCTCCTTATGAGGGAGGTATTCCTTATTGCCCGGTCTGGCTGGACTTTGCTGTGTTTCCTGGCTGATGGCGAATCAACTGATGTCCTGAGGACAAAGACTGACTCTGTATGCTGACCCATTACGGAGGGTAACTATATGATAATGGAATTGTAATTGTCTGTTTGCCTTTCCTTTCTAGGTACCAACTGCTCTTTTGATAGAGACCTTAGTTAGATGTTTTCTAAATTTGTGTTGCTAAATTGTTTTGCATGAAGCCCAACATGCTAATTCGACGTTAGTTAAGGAGTTCATTAAAACGAATGCAAATAGACAAATGACTGAATCGATGCTTTCTTGAATAATGCGCTAATCATATTCTGCCAAAGTTAACCCATGTTGACGTCGTGTTTTGTTCTAATGTTTATGATCTTTGGTTTGCTGAAATCTTATTCGAGTTGCCATATTATAACAGTATTGATGTGTTTTATGGTTTTGAGACTAATAAACTTGCTAGTAGATTGTACTCAATAAGGAATAAATATTATAAATCTTACTCAGATTTCGTGTGGTTATTCATGATTGAGAGGTCATGGTGTGTTCTGATTCTTATTAATGTCATTATCTAAATTGAATCGATTTGTTATGGTGAATATTGATGATGTTATTGATCTGTTGATTGCTATGCTGATTAATTGTCTCGTCCTAAGGTGTCTTCAATCAGGGTCAAAAGATTAATTGGCCTAAAACGAGTCCCAGATTAATTAAATTATCTAGTAAGGGACGCGTTATCAATGGGCATGGGTTAATGGTTTAATAGTTGGCTCACATTTTACATTAGCTACAATCTACGCTCCAATAGAAGATTATTCTAAACCGTTGGTCGAGTTTCAGTTGTTCATGGTTTTTCCTGGAAGGACATTTAAATTTTCTTCAGATCCTAGTCTAGATTTGTCTGCGATCAATTACAGACAAAACGAAGGCAGAAATGCTAAGGTATTGACACAATATCTTACATTTTTGAATCTGGATGACCCCTGGAGAACAACATTTCCAAACCAAAACAAATATTCATACTTCTCAGACTAGATTCAAGACTGAGAGAGGGTAGATTTTTACTCAGTTTCTGTGAATATTGTCCTTATACAATATATTTAGCACTGAGTTGTTTCTCAGATCATTCCATGCTAGCAATTAATACTGCAGCAATCTGACACCCCAGCCCTCAACATATGGCTCTTGAATAGATCATATCTAGTTTAAGAGCTCTGGGTTGTATAAACTGAAAAGGAACATATTTAGTTGGCTTAGATGTAATGTGGAATGAATTTAAGGCCACTATAAGGGTGATCACAACTACTAAAGATATTAAAAGGAAGAGAAACTCCAAGCGACAGAGGGAACATTTAGCAAATCCAATTAAAACAAGCTGGGGAGAATTTTTTGTATTTTCAATACGCCTCCAATCATCATCATCTTGACAAAGAAAACAAGGAGACGAGTGAGTACTACTCTGAAGAGGTTAATCAAAGCAACACAGCCTACATGCAGAAGGTCTATGAAGACAGTGAATATTTTTATTCAATTTCTAGCAGGAGAGGTGCACAAGAAAGCATCTAAAATGTAATTAAATCACTCCTGGGCACAGACACCATTATCCGGGTCACATACATCAAAAGGACCCAAGACAGAGTGCTTCAGTATTACATCAGTATGTATCAGCAGCAACAATCTTTGGACTACATCAAATTACAGGCCTTTTTAGAAAATCTTTCAATTCCAGCTTTAGGTCGACAAGCTGGGGAGTTCTTAATGAATACAGTTTCACTGTAAGAAGTGGAAGTGGAATATTAAATCTTTATCTAATGGAAAATCACTTTTTAATTGAACAATTAGTGAGTGCTATTCAAAAGGATAACTGAATCAAGCCCCTATTAACGAAGTGTCCAAAATCAAACTCTACATTAATGAGATTATGCTTTTTTTTAAGACCAGAGTTGGGTGTGAAGCAAAGAGTTTTTGAATTTGTTTTAGAGTTTGAAGAGCTAGGTGGTTATAAAATTAACAAAGTTGAAAAAAAGCTGCTGTTGGGGATTTATTTGATTTGAATTGCAAACCTTTATTTGACAGGATTAAGGGCCAGATGTAGCAAAGGATTTGCGCCTCGCAAACGGCGAAAATCGCCGTTTGTGAGGCGCAAATGCCTCTTTGCTATGCAGAAATGCATATTGCGGTATGCATTTCAGAATCGCAAATAGGAAGGGGTGTTCCCTTCCTATTTGCGATTCTGAGTGGTATGCAATTCCATTTGCGACCGCGTACGCGGTCGCAAATGGTGTCGCAGTTACCATCCACTTCAAGTGGATGGTAACCCACTCGCAAATTGGAAGGGGTCCCCGTGGGACCCCTTCCACTTTGTGAATGGACCCCAAAAAAAAGTTTCAGGGTAGGTAGTGGTCCAAGGGACCACTACCTGCCCTGAAAAAAAACTGAAACTAAAGGTTTCGTTTTTTTTTTTAAGTGCAGCTCGTTTTCCTTTAAGGAAAACGGGGTACACTTAAAAAAAAAAAACTGCTTTATTGAAAGCAGTCACGAACATGGAGGTCTGCTGACGACAGCAGGCCTCCATGTTTGCGAGTGCCTATACTCACTATGGGGCCGCAATTTGCGACCCACCTCATGAATATTGATGAGGTGGGTCATTGCGACCCCATAGCGAGTTGCAGTCGGTGTCTGAGACACCGTACTGCATACCAATTTGCGAGTTGCAAATTGCGAGTCGCATGGACTCGCACTTTGCAACTCGCAAATATTTTATTTGCTACATCTGGCCCTTAATCTTTGTTTTCCAAATGGAACACTCTGCCACTTTCAATTATTGGTAGAGTAGCACTAACATAGATCTCAGTATTATCACTTTTAAATTTTTTATTTCCTTAACTTTTGTGTTTGTAATTTGTTTTTTTGCCTTTTTACCGTACTTAAAATCCCACACTTTCCCCAATTTGCTTACATTGGAGTGATATTAGTAAATCTAGAGCTACAAAGTTCAACAGTTTCCCTAATGTGCTTAAGCTTGGAGTGGGAGAAGTGAAGCTAACCTCCACAAAGTCCAATAGTTTCCCAGTTTTGATTAGATTGGAGTCTAAATAATAAATATAGTCCCCTAAAAGTACAACACTATCTCTAATGTAGTTTAGGTTGAAGTGGGACTAATAAATGTGTAACTAATTTCTATTTTAAATAATGAGACATTGGGTTGATAACAGTAGTTTTATTTTTAATAGTAGCAGATTTTTCAAAATCATGCATTGTTGCCGACAAACATTTTCTACATATTATGTTGCATGTTTGAAAGTTTCATATTTTATATAAATTGTCAATTCTTCAAAATGTTAACATTTTTCACATATTATAATATTTTTGAAACAATTGTATACAATTTGTGAGAAAACAGGGCTGATTGCAGAGGACCCTAACTTTTTGCCCCATTCTCCACTTTTTGCTTGTGTTTTCCTGATTCTGATGGTGCCCTGGGTACTGCTAACCAGTCCCAGGGCCTGTGCTCCGTATAAAATGAGTATGCACATTAGGCTAATTATAATTGGCTAAGTCAACCTACCTATAAGTTGCTAGTATATGGTAGAGCATGTAGGTTTAGGGACCCCAGCCTAGGTGGTGCACCCATATGTGCACTGCTGACGTGTCCAGTGTCATTTTAATGGCAGGCCTGCCTTGCTGGCTGCTTTTAAATTAAAGTTACATGCAAATTTGACTCTGGAATTTAAAGTAGTTCCAAAGTCTTAAACTACCTTATGTTTACATTTGTCACACCTAAGAGGTGCCCTATGTGCCCTCAAGGCTGGGTGCCTTGTAACTAAGCAGGGACCTTATAACAATGGTTTTATAAGCCCTGGTGAGGAAAAACAGCCAAATTCATTTTTCCCTCACTGTAGTGAATGGCCTCCATAGGCTAACATTGGGAGATGTTATTTTAATTAACAAAGTTCCCATAAGTGTCAGATACCTCATGTTTGGTATCAAAGTAATTGTTATAATAAATCTCCCATCTTACAATTGCTGGACTTAACATAACTAGTTCAGATAAAGATTTTTAAACTCTACCTGAAAAGTTGCCAACTTCAGCCCTGTAGTGCCCTTCTCTGATTGGCTAGCCTCTGGCAGCCTGGCCAGGCTGCCTTGATGAGGTGTAAAGTGGCCTGGGCTGAACACAAAGAGATGAGCCTGGGGGAGGAGAACTCTCCTCAGCAGATGGGGAAGCAAGAAGGGGGAAGGGCTGCCAAACTGGTCTTCAAAGGCAGGAAAGGACCTTTGGAGTTGCCCAGCACCTCCCTCACATCCTGCAAACCCAGACAATTAGGTGCCTTCTTAATTAGATTAGGAGAGGGAAGAAGAGGGGAATGTGTAGGATTTTTAGCCACACCAGTAGGGTGGCTCAGCCAGATGTAACCTCAAAAAATCAGTTTCAGCCATGAAGGATTTTCGAAGAATGGTGCTCCCTAGGATTGATGTTTGCCACACTTCCCAGGAAGTGGTCATTACAGGGGGATGGACCCGGCGTCTGATTGGAGATCCAGGACCCCCTTGTTTTTCACCCAGGAGCAAGGATGAAACTGGCAGAGCTGGACCCCACACCTCAGTTCCCTACTAAGTTCTTACCAGATTCCTGCAAGGAAGAACCTCAGAAGAAGAAGGACTGCCCTGCTGGACCCCTGATCTACACCCGTCCACTGTACTCTGAAGGACTGCACTAGCTACATACTTGTGCTCCACCAAAAGAAGGACTTTGTCTGGCTTCAACTGGTTCAAGGAGGGACTCCCTGTTTGCTACATGTGAAAAATTGCTAACCAGAGTCCCCTGCCTCAGATTATGATAAAACTGACCAGCTGACCCTTGTCCATTGTTTTGGAGTTTGAACCAAGGCATTCTGGGAGTTGTAGTCCACACCCTCAAGGAGCAACTCAGAGCTTCTGGAGCCTTGTGTGAGTTGTGGACCTCAAAAGAACCTTAAAAGAACTTCTGGAAGAAGATATGGAATGGAGAAGATTGGAGAACTTTTGGAAAAAAGCTCCATAAAGGGACCAACCTGCCGTCGAAAGTCAAGCTGGCTTACTTCAACCGCGACCTGGCCTGACTTGCTGGTTCATCCCGCTGAAAAGCTCCAGAGCCCACTGACTTCGGAGACAAAAAGCTCCAAAAAAGGGACTAAGTCCAAAGGTAAAAAGTTGACCATGACTTCCGGCGCAGAGTATCTGAGGAGGGCTCCAGGTATGTCTGATAAAGATTCAGCTTTGGCCCGGAAGAAGATTTTCGTCCCAAAAATTTTTTTAAATCTGAACGTAGGAATCTTCACTGAGGTCCCCCACAACGCGTACCCGTGGAAGGGCTCCAGGAAGGTCGGATCAGACTGGTGACTTCGTCCCAGTGAAGAAAATCTTCAGAGAATGACTAAGTCCGAACCTAAACTTTGACCAAGGCCTCTCGCTTGCTGTAGCCGAGCAAGGCTCCATCACCGTCGGCCTCAGACTTTGACATTGCCCTGGTCGGACACGACCAGATTGGCGATTTTTGTTTCTAGGCACTGAAAAACACAAAGGCCCTCATTACGACATTAGTGGTAACTGGTGCTTACCGCCGTGCTGCCGGCCGCCAACTTACCGCCGCGCTGGCGAATATCCGTCCACCATACTGTGACACACACACACCAATCCAACAGAATACGGCCACCTACACAAATCCGCCAGCCCAAAGGTCAGTGATAAAGTGGTGGTCCCAAAACCTACACCGTTACGCCAACAGAACAACTCCCATTACATTATGACCCACAAATCACCACGCCGGACATTCAAAGGCGGTGAACCATTCGCGGTACATACCACTGTGTTCAGAATGGACACCCACATACAAAACACTGCAGTGGACAATTCAAACAACACACACTTGACACCAATACACAGACCACACTCACACACCCACACCACTATAAAACACACAGCCACATTACCCACAACCCCTTATGAATACAAATCATTGCCACCAGACAGACACCAAGAACACTGCCACAACTAGACACACACACCACTCACACCCATACACCCCTCACACACTCCACATCACACACCCCAACACACCCTTACCAACACACATCACATAACACCCATGGCACCACAAAGGCACCCTGTTTCACTGAGGAGGAGTTAAGGGTCATGGGGAGGAAATTGTAAGGGTAGAGCCACAGCAATTTGGAGCACAGGTGCAGCAGATATTAATAGCAAGGAAGATGGAGCTATGGCGGAGAATCGTGGACAGGGTCAACGCTGTGGGACAGCACCTAAGAACAAGGGAACACATCAGGAAGAGGTGACGTGACCTACAGGGGAAGGTACGTTCCATAGCAGCAAGACACCAGCTCGCTATCCAGAGGACGGGCGGTGGACCCCCACCTCCTCCCCCACAACTCACAGCATGGGAGGAGCAGGTAGTAGCAATTCTGCATCCTAAGGGCCTGGCCAGAGTTGGAGGAGGACTGGACACTGGTAAGTCAACTTTTAACAATTATCACCCCCCATACCTGCATGGCATCACACCCCCTCACCCTCACTCCCATCACTCCACTCCTTCCCACACACTCCACCATCACATCACACTGATCCCAATGACAAGCCCTGCATGCTGTACCAATGCATGGACACCCCTCCTAGCCCTGCATGGACACTCGTCACCAAAGCAATCACAGCATAGGGAAACTAACATACCACTATAGAGCAACATAAACGAGCAAAAGCTGTGAGGGGAACAACAACCATAGAGGACAAGCTACAGAAGTACAAATGTCAGACACCTGAAGCTTGATACATCATTTACATTCCCACAGGTACCCCAGCCAATGTCACTGGAGAGGAGGTGCCACCACTATCCAATCCCCCAACAAAAGAGGCCCACAGCGATGACAGTAACTCTGGACTTCAGGATCTGGACGATCTACCTGGCCCATCAGGGACTACTGGAAAGTCAGTCACCCAAGCCAGTCACAGACCACCCCAGAGCCTTCCCCATCAGGAACCAACACCACAGCACCCACCCAGCGTACCCACACCTCTGTCCCCAGGACACGTCAATCAGCAGTGTGCCCACCTGTATAGGAACCCCAGGCCACACCTCATACCCAAGACAATCAGGGACCTGGGGTCAGTGGAAGTGGGCACACCGTTAAGAGGACAGAGGCACAGGCCAACAGGGAAATTGGGAGGACTGCTGTGTGCCAGGGGGAGGACGGGACCAGGGAACCGACTCTCCAGGAGGCACTCTCCAAGATCCTGGGAGCCTACCAACATTCCCAGGACACGATGGGCCAGATCCTAGACAACGTACAGGAGAACAAGCAGCTGCAGGAGGGACAGTATCAGGGGATCAGGGAGGGCTTGCAGGCCATCAACAACACCCTGATCTCCATAGCAGGGGGACATGGCCAACATTATGAAGAAGGCAGTGTCACACCAGTGGGCCCCTATCACTAGCCAGTCATCTGAACAACCCTCCACTTCCGCGGCTGCTAGTGGCCAGGAGGCCCCGTCACAGGACCAAAAGGCTACCAGCACCCTGCCCCTGCAGAAGGTGAACCACCCCGCAAACGTTCCCTGTGAACCAGACAGAAGCCAGAGACACTTGCCAAGACCACCGCCAGGAAATTAGACTCTCCTAATTGTCCCCCTTGTGTCCCACTCAGTCACCTTGTCCACGTTGAACTGCCATTGCTCCCCTTCCTATGTCCCCATGGACAATGCACCTGTGCTACAAACAGACAGGAACAATACCCTGGACTTTCCTCAATCATCACCTCATCCCATTGCACTTTCCCCTCTAGCTATTAGCACTACAATAAACACCCTTGGATAAACATCGACTACTAGCAAATCATGCATTGCAAATTTGTATTGATTGAAATAGCTACAACCATTGCAAATTAACTGTACATAGAATGAGCATAGAAATAATGACCTGTAGCTGACTGTTGTGATCATACCAGGAGAATGTGTCATATCACCAACATCTACAAAATCAATATCCAGAGGTAACAGTTAGTAGGGCAAAGAAGTGGGTAATGCCAGCAAGGCAATGCCACACAGAATACACCAATAGTCATAGAAATGTAAAGTTGCACTGTCTCACCTGTGTGTCAGTGGAAGTACTGACGTATCACAGATGTTCTGTTGTCCACTTCCTCATCCTCTGCCTCCTCATCCTCACTGTCCTCAGGGTCCCATGCTGCCACAGGGGCATCTCTAGTCTCCTCCTCTTGCAGAAAAGGTACTTGGTGTCTGAGAGCCAGGTTGTGCAAAATGCAGCATGCCACTACTGTCTGGCAGACCTTCTTGTGTGAGTAGCACAGGGATCCACCTGTCAGATGGAGGCACCTAAACCTGGCCTTCAGGAAGCCAAAGGTCCTTTCAATGATCCTTCTGGTTCACCCATGTGCCTCATTATAACATCCATTTGCCCTTGTCCTGACATTCCTCACAGGGGTCAGCAGCCATGCTAGGTTTGGGTAACCAAAGTCACCTGCAAATATTGAGGGACAACATTTAGCCACACACTATCCTATATGTCCAACACCATTGGCATAAACCAAAATATACTAGGTGGAAATCAGGGCTCACCTATCAGCCACACCCTGTGCCTCTGTAGTTGGGACATTCCTCAGGACAAAGGCATCATGCACCGACCCAGGATACTTAGCAGTGACTTGGGAGATGTACTGGTCCGCCAAGCACACCATCTGGACATTCATGGAGTGGACACTTTTACGGTTCCTGAACACCTGTTCATTCTGGCGGGGGTGGTACAATTGCAATATGTGCTCTGTAAATCGCACCAATTATGTTGGGGATATGTCCCATTGCATAGAGTCCGGCCTTCACAGTGGCCAAATCCTCAACCTGGGGAAATGCAATATAGCTGCACATGTGTTTTATTAGGGCAGACAACACTCTGGTTAGCACGTTTGAGAACATTGGCTGTGACATTCCTGCTGCCAAGCCCACTGTTACTTGGAAAGAACCAGTTGCCAGGAAATGACAGCACTTGCATAAGAAGGGGGATCCCAGTGGGGTGACGGATAGCAGATATCAGGCCAGGCTCCAATTGGGCACCTAGCTCTGTGATTGTGGCCCTGTCCAGTCTATAGGTGAGTATTATGTGCCTGTCCTCCAGTGTAGCCAATCCACCAGGGGTCTGTGCACGGGGGTATGTCTCCATCTCCTATTCATCAGCAGCGGTAGGTATCTAAGGGACACAAGAGGGAGTAGGCCGTCACAAACTGAACAAGGGAGCCACAACAACACTCCACAATGTGGAAACATTTAATGGGACAGTGTAATTAATGAAGTATGTGCCTATTGATCCTGTGACGCAGCAATAATCGATGGGCCTGTCCACCTCCTCTGAAATGGCGACCGCATGTCCTGTGTGGAGGGACAGGTGGAAGTGAGGTAATGCCATTGACGTTGTGTGCCGTGGCGGTAGGCGGTCGTGAACCGCTGTGCAATTCCTCATTGGTTAATATTGGGCCCTATGGGGTACAGTGGCCAATGGGGATCTACGCCAGCGGTGATGGTATGCACCACTGCGGACGTGACCGCCATTTTCTATCTGATTGTTCACTTGTTTCCTGACCTTCCATAGGAGAGGACCTACACTGCATGTGCTGCTGTGACCTGTGTCTGGAACCTACCATGACCCGTGTGACCGGGGAAAGGGCCTCAGCCTTCATTTTTGAGGAGTTGGAGAGACTGGTGGATGGGGTCCTACCCCAGTATGGACTGCTCTATGGGCCTCGAGACCAACAGGTGAATACACCTTGGGCACAATGCATGTGGCATGAATGCTTGGAGTTGTGTGTGAAGACCTCGTGTGAGGGGGAGGGTGGATCTCCTCTTGGCGGTGTACCTGTTGTGGGCTGGGCTATGTGTGTGCCAATGGTGATGGAAACAGGTATGGCGGGCCATTTGTGTGACAGCCTGGACTGTTTGCCCAATGTTGTTCTCCTGACTGTATTGCCTCTGCAGGTCAGCGCCCATCAAAAGAAAGGAATATGGCGTGCCATTGCCAAGGAGGTGTGGACCCTGGGGGTCTTCGGCATGCAGACCAACCACTGTCGGAAACGGTGGGAGGACCTGAGACGCTGGGCACGGAAGACCGCAAAGAGCCAGCTGGGGATGGGCTCCCAACAAGGACCCCATGATGGCCCGCATACTGGTTGTGGCCTACCCTGAGCTGGATGGGCGCTTGAGGGCATCACAGCAGCCACAAGGGGGTGAGTACAGTGGCTATCATCACAATTTACGGCTGGCGAGGTGGTATCCGGGTGGTGGTTGTGTGTCCTTGGGTGCCCCTTGGCCAGGCCAGACATAGCAGCATAGATCCTCTGGTGGCTAACAGTCTGGATGGGAAATACTGCTTACCTAGCTTGTTAGAATTCACTCCTGGGCAGGGCTGTGTGGGTCCCAGGTGTACTGCAGTTGGCGCTGTGTGCCCCTCCTCATTCCTTAGTGACTAGCCATTTCCCTGGTAGTGCAATGCATAGTGCGTAGGCCTGTTCTCTCTGTGTGAGGGTGCTGTGTACTCCAATGTTGGTGTTGGTGCAGTCATTGACCCTGTGTATTCTTTGTCTCTCTCCCTCCCTTTCTTGTTTTGTCATCCTGTCCTTATATGCATTAGCATCATCTGGCGGAGGAGCAGAGGTACCGGCGACAGAGGGAGCTGCATCCCACAAGACCCTGGAGGCCACTGACGCTGAGGACACCAGTGGGATGGAGGGCGAGGGGAGCACCATGACGGAGACTGGAGGGGACAATATAGACTCAGATACCTCCTCCTCCGCAAGTACAGCAGCCACACCCCGTAACCAGCACCACCCTCCCAGTAGCCCCTCAGAGAGTTGCCGTGCCTGCTCACCCAGGAGGGTGGGCATCTCCTTCGTCCCAGTCACCTCAGGCCCTGCCCCAGTGAGCCTTGCTGCCTGAGTGAGGAGGCTACTGACCTCCTCAGATTTATCTCTGTAAGGCAAACAACCATTGTGAATGCCATCCAGGGGTTGGCAGCCCAGATGCAGCAATCTAATGCGTTCCTGGAGGACATTCACTGTGGATTGGTGGCCGAACAGAGATCAATCCAGGCTCTGGCCTCCTCTCTGATGGCAGCCATTGTACCTGTGTCAACCGTCTCCCCCCAACCTCCACTTCTCAGTCCCAATCTCCTCAACCCCATCCCAAGTACACAGGCAGACGAGCATGCACACAGGACAGCACCAAGAGTGTCACAGGCAAACACACACCACACTTCATCCCACAGGTACTCACACCATTCAGTTGCAGACACGACAACATCCACTATCAACACTGTCTCCCCCTCCTCCTCCACCTCTCACCCAGTTGCATCTACACTCACACCTGCATGCACTAAATCAATATCCACTTCCACCATCATCACCACACTAAGCAGAACACACACCTCACTGGCAGACACCTCCACAACATCAATGCACGCTTCCCCTGTGTCCTCTCCCACCGTGTCTGTCCCCCCCTTCCTAAAATACACAAACGCAAGCACCCAGACAGCCAACAGCCATCCACCTCAAAACAGCATACAGCCCATGCACTCCCTCATCCGCCATTCCCATTACTCCTCCCTCTTCCAGCCCCAACGTCCCTTAAAAGCTTTTCCTTACCACAATTGACCTCTTCCCTACCCCTCCACATCCTTCACAGAGGGGCAGGTTAGCAAGGACCCAGCCAAGCACCTCAGCCAAACAGTCCACGGGCATAGAGGTTGCACCACCTACTCGTGGTGGAAAGGATTCCAGGCCAACAAAACTCAAGTGGAAGTAGCCTGCAGCAGCTGCTAAGAAGGGGAAGGAGTCTGCAGCAGCTGCTGAAAAGGGGTAGAAGCCTGCAGCAGCTGCTAAAAAGGGGAAGGGGCCTGCACCAGCAAGAAGAGGGGGGAAGAGTCCATCCACCAGTGCCATGAAGGTAAGGGATCACCAACCCATGAGCAGGAGGAGAGGAGGCACTCTATGCCAACGGAAGCTGCCAGCCAAACATCGCCACCACCACCAGCTATCACAGGGCCGCCACCGCCAGCCGTAGTTGTGCAGCGATCAGAATGTGCAGGGGCTGAGCAGGAGCCTCCCACAACCACCACCACAGTGCAGCCATCGGAGGGTGCAGGGGCTGAGCAGGGGCCTCCCACAACCACCACCACAGTGCAGCCATCGGAGGGTGCAGGGGCTGAACAGGAGCCTCCCACAACCACCACCACAGTGCAGCCGTCACCGCCTGCGAACGCCATCTAGTCCAGCCTCCATGGGCTGCTGTGCGGCCTGCCCCCACCTGAAGCAGTGTGCAAGACACCCACTTGAGAGACAGTGGCCTTCCACTCCCCAGGACAAAGCAATGGGCATGTTGCCCCCTCTAGAACCAGTGGGGAAGACACTCACTCGAGAGACTGTTGCCTTGCACTCCCCAGGACAAAGCACAGGGCATGTTGCCCCCTCCAGAGCCAGTGACCAAGACACCCACTCGAGAGACTGTGGCCTTGCACTCCCCAGGACAAAGCACAGGTCATGTTGCCCCCTCCAGAACCAGTAGGCTTATTCCCAAATCCGGCTGGGGTGCTCCCCCTCCCCCTAAGGTGCCTGCCTATTTGATAACTGATGCCCCTGCAGTGTTCTATCTGGATTGGTACACAATTCGAGTGGGGCCTTGGACTGTGCCCTGTGGCCATGTGGGCCCTTTGCACTATGAACAGGGTATTATCCCTTTAATATACACGTGTACAGATCTTTATCATGGCCAATTTGGAATTATCACTTTATTGTTGGACTGATTACAATCATTTTCCTCAATTCCTGTTGTCCTTGTATTATTCAGCAGATTTTCGTGGTCAGATTGTTTTTGTAAATCAGCTGGTTGTGTGTATGACATGTGTATGTCGGGTGTGTGTGGTACGTGTGTGTGTCACTCTCTTTTTCCTCCCTCCCTCCCTTGTGTGCTAGGCGGCTGTACTCACCGTCATGATCTTCACTGGCGCTAGTGTTCCAGGTGAAGCATAACGTAGAAGATCATCAGGAACACTTACAGTTCAGGTTCCATGGTGGCGTGGGTCTTCCCTGCGTCTCCAATGGTGAGTCCTTTCACTTCTGTGCAGTATTTCCGCCAGGCTTTTGATGGCGTTGGTACTGCCCCGGAAAAGGTGGAGGATTTTGTGTCATAATATGGTGGGTAGAACTTCGTCTTCCGCCTGACTGTAGGCAGTTACTGCCGTGGTGACTGTTGTTTCCTCCCTGGCAGTCAGTGTGGTATATTGGCTGTCTATCGGAGATAACACCGCCATGGTCATAATTTGGCGGTAATTACCACCAGCCTTTTGGCGGTATTACCGCCACTTTATCACCAACCGCCAGGGTCGTAATGAGGGCTTAATTCTTTAATAATTCATACCTCTGGTTCTCCTTAACCAAAGTTATTCATTTTGGTGTCATTTTAAAGAAAAAAATATAACCTATTTTTATAAATTGGTGTTGGATTTTTATTGTGTTTTACTTATTTACAGTTTTGTGATTTTTAAATGCTTTACACATTTGTCTCCTAAGTTAAGCCTTGTCACTCAGTGCCAAGCTACCAAGGGTTGAGCTGGGTTTAATTTATTGAGACCTAACTGGACCTAAAAGGAGGTTAGTGGCCTATTGCTAAGTGTAGGTACTTACCTGCCCTTACCAATATTCCACTTTCCAACACAATTGTTGTGGGAAATCAGGTTGTTGGTTGACTGGGGTGTGAGCCCTAGTCAAGCAACAGCCTCAATCAACTGCAGGGTGAACTAAAAAAAGTTGCTAATTTAACCTGTGCTTAACTCTGGGTAGCTTGGCATAAAGGCCCATATTTATACTTTTTTAGCTCCACAATTGTGCCGCTTTTTGACACAAAAGCTGGGCAAACTTACAAAATACAATTGTATTTTGCAAGTTTGCGCCGCTTTTGCGTAAAAAAATTATGCAAATGCGGCGCTAAAAAAGTATAAATATGGGCCAAAAAGCAGTCAGCCTAAGCTTAGAGGCAATGTGTTAAGGATTTATGCAGCACGCAAACACCAATACAGTGAAAAAAACAACACAATAAAAATCCCAAACCAATTTAGAAGAATAGAGAAAATGTTAATAAATTATTTGACACCAAAACCACTGAAATCCAATTAGTAGAACCAGAGTACTGAATTCTTAAAGTTTAAGGTTGAAAATAGCAAGTCCTCAGTTTTGGAAAGTGGCCACCTGAGCACTTTTAGCACCAAAACCAAGGACCCAGGAGCGTTCAAGACTCACTCAAGATGGGTCCAGGTGTGGGTTCAAGATGGTGGGAGCCTGTTATATCCTTGTGGCTCTGAACAGGAGGCCAGCAAAACTAGCCCTTGAGTCACTTCTGGAAGTTCCGGGTGCAGGTAAAGCTGAAGGGCTCCACAGCAGGGCTAGCCTCTGAAGGTTCATGGCAGGCTCCAGGCAGCAAAGCAGTCCTTCCATGTACAGCAGCAGTCTGTCAGAGTGCACAGCAGTTTACAGTAGCAGGCAGTCACCTGAGAGTCATTCTTCAGGTCCAGTAGTCAAATGAAGAGTGGGTCTAAGAGCCCTGTTTATATACCCTGGTGCCCTGCTCCTAGAAGTTGGACATTTCCAGAAGGGTTCTTTGACGTTCCAGAAGATTCCTGCCTCCCCTGCCAGGCTCCTACCTGGCTGCACTGGAAATACAAGGTCTTTAAGCCTATTGTGTGTGGCAGAGCCGAGCCTATTCAGCTGCACATGGGGCTGTGCTTAGCTTTGACCACCCATCAAGTCAGGTAATGGCTCATTCCGGATCTGCTGATCCCAATATTGTGTGATTGTCTGGGGTGAAATCACAAAGTCTCAACTGTCAGTTACATCCAGTCATATGACTAAAGCAAGCTGCAAGCACAGAAGGCTAAGGGCAGGAAAATGCCAACTTTCAAAAAGTGCCATTTTCATACTTGCAATTATAAATCCGACTTTACCGTTAAAGAAGGTTTATCATTACAAGTTTATAGACACCAAAATTACATATCTATCACCTCTGATTTAGGAATTACAGCTCATTGAATATAATAAGGAATCCCCACTGTTATCCTAAGGGTTGAGTAGGCCTCACAGTACTGAAAAATTTATTTGGGAGTTTATCATTACTAGGACATGCTAAAATAAAAAGTACACGTCCTACCTTTTAATTACACCGCACCCTGCCCTATGGACTACCTAGGGTCTACATATGTAATAAAAGGGGAGTTTAAGGCTTGACAACAGGTTTTAAATGCCAAGTCGACATGACAGTGTGGCACTGCCTTCAGGCAGCAATGACAGGCCTGGGACAAGTTTTAATTTGATACTTAAGTGTGTGGCCCACTGGCAGTTTTTCATTTACAGGCCCTGGGTATATGGTATACCACTCTACAAGGGACTTACATGTACATTAAATATGCCAATCAGGTCTATGCCAATCAAACCATGTTTTAGGGAGAGAGCACAGGTACTTTAGCACTGTTTAGCAATGGTACAGAGTATGGAGTTCTAAAGCCAACAACCAAAAATCCAGCAAAAAATAGGAGGAGGAAGGCAAAAGGTTTGGGGGTGACCCTGAAGAGAAGGCAATTTCCAACATCTGTTTTTCAAAACCACATATTTTTAACAAATATTTTTGTTATTGTTTTTTCAAATACATATTTAATTCTCATTTAATAATAGGTGCCACAAATGATTAAGGTTACTTTTTATAGTATTTTAATATGTGTCTTCTTTAGTAAGAAAAGTCAAGTTTCCATACATATGATTTCATACATTTTTTCAACTTTTTTTAGCTGAAACAAAAGTAAATATAAACAATAAGTTATCATTTTTATTGCTTTCTTTAGAGTGTTACTGAGTCTTTTATGTCAGTTTAGTGGTAGTTTCTATAACACTTTATTTCATTTTTTAGTCTAACTACCTCATTTTGGGTTGTTCCAGCTTCCATGTGGTTGTGGCTTCAGGTGTCTGCTCTCCGTGTCTGGTAAGAGCAATTTTAAGTTCATTTTACGGGCTTTAGTATTTGGGTGAGGTGTTTATGTTTAGTTTAGTTGGTATAAGTTAGTGTTTGGAGATTGTTTAGCAGTTAAATTAGGTTGCTGTGTTAGGAGTGGCAGGTGAATGCAGTGGGCCTCTTGGCATTGTGTATGTTTTAATATAATGTTGAATTAAATGTATTATAAGTACGTGTATTTAGTAACTATTAAAGTTCATAAGTTTATTGACAGATAATAAATAAAGTATGCATTTCATCATCAAAAAATACAACAAGCAGCAAGAATACATCATTAAAACCAATGACAATTAATCAAAATAAAAAAATAAAACCCAATAATTGTAACATCATATGATTAAAACACCAAGGCCCTCATTACAACATTGGCGGTAAATCCCGCTTACTGCTGTGCAGAGGACCGCCAACACACCACCGCGGCCGCCGAATTCCGCCACAGCTATTACGACCCACAGCTCGGAATCCCCCAAAATCTAGACACTCACACAAGTCCCACACCAAAGGTCAGTGATAAACTGGCGAAAACAAAACCTCCACCGTCACGCCAACATGAATACGCCCACACTATCATGACCCACGAATCCACGCAGCGGTCTTTCAACCGCGGTATTCCATTGGCGGTACACACCGCCGTGCTCAAAATACACACATATTTACAAAACACTACCACATTGAACAATTACAAATACACACACCTGATACACATACACACACCACTCCCACACACCCAATACAATATAAAACACACACCCGCATTACCCACAAACCCTTACAACAAACAATTAGGAAGAAGCAGAGAGACAGCAAAGCAAAGACCACACCAGCATTCAGAGGCACACAACACCATCACACATACACATCCACGCACAAAACACCACACACCCCTAAACATCACCCCACACATCACAACACACACCACCTCACACATCACCCACACCACCCCATGGCACCGCAAAGACACCCCAGGATTTCTGGGGAGGAGCTCAGGGTCATGGTGGAGGAAATCATCCGGTTAGAGCCACAGCTATTCGGATCACAGGTGCAGCATACCTCCATAGCTAGGAAGATGGAGCTATGGTGCAGAATCGTGGACAGGGTCAACGCAGTGAGACAGCACCCAAGAACACGGGATGACATCAGGAAGAGGTGGAACGACCTACGGGGGAAGGTGCGTTTCGTGGTCTCAAGACACCACATTGCGGTTCAGAGGACTGGCGGCGGACCCCCACCTCTTCCCCCACAACTAACAACATGGGAGGAGCAGGTCTTGGCTATACTGCATCCTGAGGGCCTTGCAGGAGTAGCTGGAGGAATGGACTCTGGTAAGTCAAATCTTTAACTACTTCATCCCCCACCCTACCTGCATGCTATCACATACCTCCACCCTCGCCCTCACCCCCATCACTCCAACTCCTCACATATGTCCCACTATCACAAACCACACATCCCAACACCAAGCCCTGCATGCAACAACAAAGCATGGATACCCATCAACAATGCATGTCCACTACAGATACCCACACAGACCCCTAAACAATTATCACATAAGGTCCGACACAAGAATGTAAGCACTGGGGTATAGGGACACCCACCCATAGCACGCCATGGCACACACAGATGCAATAATAATGCCTTTACACCCCTGCAGGACCCCGACCCAACGTCACCAGACAGGAGGTTCCAGACATGTCCACTCCCCCCCCAGAAGAGGCACACAGTGATAACAGCAGCTCTGTCCAACTGAATATAGATGACCAGCCTGGCTCATCTGGGACCTCGGGAAAGTCGGTTCCCCTGACACAGTCACAGGCCACCATAGAGCCTCCCCCTCAGGAAACACCAGCACAGCACCCACCCAGCGGGCCCATACCTCTGTCCCCAGGACACGTCAAGCAATAGTGTGTCCACCACTACAGGGAACCCAGGCAAACCCACCACCCCAAGAACAGCAGGGACCTGGGGGCAGTGGACATACGGTTCAGGGGACAGAGGCCCAGGAAAACCGAGGAACTGGGAGGTCTGCTGTGAGACAGGGGGAGGACAGGTCCAGGGAACCCACTCTCCACGAGGCCCTCTCCAGCATCATGGGAGCGTACCATCTTCCCAGGAGACGATGGCAATGGTACTTGGCAAGTTTCAGGAGACCCAGCGGCCGCAGGAGGAATAGTATTTGGGGTTCAGGGAGGAACTGAAGTCCATCAACACCACCATGGGCACCATTGTAGGGGTGCTGAAGGACCTCGTGAACACCAGGAGGGACAATGTGGCACAACAAGAGGTCCCTGACACTAGCCTGGACGATGAACTTCCCACAACCTCCACCGGCGCTAGTGGACAGGAGGCACCACCACAGGAACACAACACCAGCACCCAGCTCCCTGCAGATGGAGAACCACCCCGCAAGCGGTCCCTGAGATCCAGGACAATGACAGAGAACAATGCCAAAACCCCCGCCAGGAAATGAGACCCCCCTGAATGTCATCCTTCTGTCCCACTTTGTCACCCTGTCCATCCTTAAACTGCCCTAGCTCCACTTCCTATGCCCCTTTGGACAATGCACCTGTGAGACAAATAGACTGGACTCTGCCATGGACATTCCTCCACCATCACCCCTGACCATTTTACAACCCCCTCCACTATTTAGCACTTAAATAAACATCCTTGAATCACAAAACAAGCTGGAATCAGTCTGTGCTTTCACAAATGTGTATTTGCAATAACTGAGGAAAATAGCAATGTCCATTGTATTTTCAACATACCTATGTCACACAGCTCTAGTCCATGAGGTAACAAAGCAGAGGTCACACAGTGGGACCCACATCTGTGAAATTGAAAGGCAAAGTGACAAATCAGGGTCCATACACTGAGTGAAAGTGACAGACAGATGATAGGTCGAACAATTTTATCAGATGTAGGAGGCAGCGATGTCTTCTTACCTGTGCCTCCCGAAGTATTGCTGGATCATGGTGTTTCTGTTGTCTATGTCCTCTTCTTCTGCCTCCTCTTCTTCACTGTCCACAGCCTCCACAGCTGCCACAAGACCTCCTTCTGTGCCATCCTTCTTCAGAAAAGGCACCTGTCGTCGCAAAGCCAAGTTGTGCAGCATACAGCAGGCCACAATGATCTAGCACACCTTCTTTGGTGAGTAGTATAGGGAACCACCTGTCATATGGAGGCACCGGAACCTGGCCTTCAGGAGGCCGAAGGTCCTCTCTATAATCCTCCTAGTTCGTCCATGTGCCTCATTGTAGCATTCCTCTGCCCTTGTCCTGGGATTCCTCACTGTGGTCAGTAGCCATACAGGTTGGGGTACCCAGAGTCACCTGCAAATGTCGAGGGACAAGTGTTAGACACACACAAACCCTTACGGACAACCCAAGACCCAGACAACTATTCACACGTTATAGGGTCCTTGTCCTCACCTATTAGCCACACACTGTGCCTCTGGAGTTGCCCCATCACATAAGGGATGCTGCTATTCCTCGGAATGTAAGCGTCATGCACTGAGCCAGGAAACTTGGTGTTCACATGGGAGATATACTGGTCTACCAAACACACCATCTGCACATTCATAGAATGCTAGCTCTTCCGGTTTCTGTACACCTGTTCACTCCTGCGGGGGTACCAAGGCCACATGTGTCCCATAAATGGCACCTATGATGTTGGGGATATGTCCCAGGGCATTGAAGTCACCTTTCACTGTAGGCAAATCCTCCACCTGAGGGAAAATGATTTAGCTGCGCATGTGTTTCAACAGGGCAGACAACACGTTTGAGAACATAGGCTGGGACATCCCTGATGCTATGGCCACTGTTGTTTGAAAAGACCCACTTGCCAGGAAATGGAGTTCTGACAGGACCTGCACTAGAGAGGGGATTCCTGTGGGATAGCGGATAGCTGACAACAGGTCTGGCTCCAACTGGGCACACAGTTCCTGGATTGTGGCACAATCAAGTCTGTAGGTGACAATCACATGTGGACAGGTCCACCAGCGGTCTGTACACCAGAGGATGCCGCCATCTCCTCACCTGCCCCAGCGGACGTGCTCTATGGATGAGACCAGCGATCAGAGGGTCAGCCAACACTGAGGTACTAAAAAATCAACTTTATTGCACACATTTGTCAATCCGCTATGTGCCTGTCTTAGTGTGTATGCAAGGCCTACATATGTGTGACGCATTTAAAATTAATGCCATGTGGCCCCCTGAAATGGCGGCTGCCTGACCTGTAATGTGGGACAAGGGGATATGAGGTAACTGCGCTGGCGTTGTACACCGTCGCAGTAGGCGGTCGAAGACCGCGGAGCAATCCTGCATTGGTTAACATTGGACCCCATGGGTCCCAGGAGCCAATGACGATGTACGCCGGTGGTGACGTGACCACCATTTTCTCTCTGTTCACTCACTTGATACCTGATCTTTGACAGGAGAGTACCTACACTGCAAGTGCTGCTGTGACCTCAGTCTGGAAGCGACGATGGCTCATGTGTCTGGGGAAAGGGCCCCTGCCTTCACATCAGAGGAGTTGGATAAACTAGTGGATGGGGTCCTCCCCCAGTACACGCTACTCTACGGTCCTTCAGACAAACAGGTGAGTACACTGTGAGCATGCTGTATGGGCAATGCCTGTTTGGAGTGGTGTGGATGGGAGATTGGGGGGGGTCAGGTGTTCATGATCCGACGGTGAGTGTATGTGCGTCAGGGCAAGGGTGGGAACGTGGGCCAATGACTGTGACGGTCCGGACGGTTAATGTTTTTCCTTTTTCCCTGTACTATTCCTGTAGGTCAGCGCCCACCAGAAGAAGGATATTTGGCGTGCCATCGCCAAGGACGTCCGGACACCGGGGGTCCACCACAGACGGCGCACCCACTGCTGTAAAATATGGGAGGACATTCGCAGCTGGAGCAAGAAGACGGCGGAGGCCCAGCTGGGGATGGCCTCCCAACGTGGGAGGGATGCCCATCGCACCATGACCCCCCTGATGTTCCGGATCCTGGCGGTGGCTTATCCGGAGTTGGATGGGCGCTTGAGGGCATCACAGCAGCCACAAGGGGTTGAGTACAGTCACATCCATCTGACTTTGCGCGCATTGGAGGTGTCTGGGTGGGGGAGGTGGGCTGTGGGTTCCCCTAGGCTAGGGCGAGCCTTGTAGGCAAGGACCCTTTGTGAGGCAGGCTAAGTGGCACCCCAACCCCACCAGTAGTAAGAGCCATCTACACCTAGTCAGGCTCCTGTGACTTCCATGTGTGCAGCAATCGGGCATAGGCCATGTAACCCATGTACCTGTGATGAATTAGGGAACTCTAAGTGGATGGCGTAGTGCAGAGGGCTAATGTGTCTGTAGTGTCCGCCAACGATAGCGTTATTGCATGTACTGAACATGTCTTTCTACTTTCTTTCCCCCCCATTTTTGTGGTCTCCCTGTTCTTGTGTGAATTAGCATCATCAGGCGGAGGTGCGGTGCCACCGGAGCAGGAGGGAGCCGCATCCCACATGGCCCTGGAGGGCGAGACTACGGAGTCAGAATTCCCCAGTGGGACGGAGGGCTAGGGGAGCTCCATGGTGGGACCTGGAGCAGAGACCAGCGACACTGACTCCTCCTCTGATCGAGCTCCCTTGCGGTGGCGGGCCCCTGTGTGCCCCCCGCATCTACAGGTAAAGAGCCACCTCCCCTACCAGCACCGCCCTCCCAGCAGCCCCTCAGCGTGTACCCCGTGGCCGCTCACCCAGGAGGGTGGGCATCTCCTTCGCCCTAGGCACCTCAGGCCTTGCCCCAGTCAGCCCTGCTGCCCTCAGTGAGGAGGCCATTGACCTCCTGAGATCCCTCACTGTTGGGCAGTCTACCATTCTGAATGCCATCCAGGGTGTAGAGAGGCAGTTGCAACAGACAAATGCATACCTGGAGGGCATTCATTCTGGCCAGGCAGCCCAAAAGCGAGCACTTCAGACTCTGGCCTCAGTACTGATGGCAGCCATTGTCCCGGTGTCCAACCTCCCCCCTCCAACTTCCTCCACCCAGACCCAATCCCCTGTACCTCAGCCTATCCGAAGCACACCATCAGACCAGCATGCACACACATCAAGGGTAGCTCTGGTAAACATAAGCACCACACATCCCACAGGCACTCACACAAGCATCATACCCATGCACACATACCAGCATCCAATGCCTCCACTGTGTCCCCCTCTGCCACGTCTCCCTCCTCCCTCCCTGTCACATCTCCACTCACACCTGCATGCACTACGTCCTCAGCCACTACCTCCATCACCAGCACGCCCATCACCACACACCGCTCACGTGCAATCACCGGCCCCACTAACATTCACACATCCCCTGTGTCCTCTCCCAGTGTGTCTGTGAGCCCTCCTCCCAAAGTACACAAACGCAGTCACACACCCACCCAACAGCCATCCACCTCACGACAGCCTCCAGCCCATGCACCTTCACCCAAAGTCAGCAAACAAACACCTCCTACAACCACTACCTCTTCCTCCACTCCCAAACCCCCTCCATCTACCCGTCCCAGTGTGTCTAAAAAACTTTTCCTGTCAAACCTTGACCTCTTCCCATCACCTCCCCCACCCCTTCCGTCCCCTAGGGCCCACCTTTCCAGGTCCCAACCCAGCACCTCAGCCACCACATCACCGGGCACACTGGTGCCAGCAGTAACCGGATGCTGGAGTGCACCAAGCAGCAGGGCTGCCAGTGTCCCAAGGAGCGAGGCCAAGGACATTCCCCCACCTCCAAAACAGAAGAAGTTGCCCACATCCCGGAGGGAGAAGGCCAAAACAGCTGCCACCAAGGGCTCAGCCAAGACAACAGTTGTGAGTGGCAAGACAGCTGCGCCACCATCAGAGGTGGGGAAGGGCCTGAAAAAGAAAGGCAAGTCAACGTCGCCGGCAACCTGCACAGCGGACAAGACTGCCACCGGCACCACCACATGCACCGCCGCCACGGGCACCGCCACCAGCACCCAAGATACTGAGCCCTTCACCAGCACCGCAGACACTGTGCCCTTCAGCAGCCCCTCGGTCAGGGAGCCCACCACCAGCACCGCCGCCAGCACCGAGGTCAGTGAGCCTGCCACCAGCACTGCTGCTCATGACACCACTGTCAGCACCGAGGTCAGTGAGCCCCCCAACAGTACCGTCGCCAGCACCAAGGTCATTGAGCCCCCCACCAGCACCGCTGCCCAATGACCGACGCAAGCACCACCGCTACTGAGCCTGCCACCAGCACCGCCAGCGGCCACGCCACATCCTGAGCCAGTGGCACCACCGCAGACATGGCTGCCATCCCTAGTGGTCCTTCGTACGAGGCTGGTGGTCAGTTCAAGGGGCCTGGGCAGCTTCCATGTTGCCCCACCGTCAGTGGACTGTCACATCCACTACCTCAGTCCTTGGCAGGATGAAGCACTCTGGGCACAAAGCCCCCTCCAGAAGCAGTGGAGAAAGGCATCCACTACCTCAGTCCTTGGCAGAATGAAGCACTCTGGGCACAAAGCTCCCTCCAGAACCAGTGGAGAAAGGCATCCACTACCTCAGTCCTTGGCAGGATGAAGCACTCTGGGCACAAAGCCCCCTCCAAAACCAGTGGAGAAAGGCATCCACTTGAGAGACTGTGGCTTTGCACTCCCCAGGATAGAGCAGTGGGCACACCACCCACTTGAGAGACTTGAGAGACTGTGGCTTTGCACTCCCCATGATAAAGCAGTGGCCAACCCACCCACTTGAGAGACTTGAGAGACTGTGGCTTTGCTCTCCCCAGGATAAAGCAGTAGGCACACCACCCACTTGAGAGACTTGAGAGACTGTGGCTTTGCACTCCCCAGGGTACAGCAGTGGTCACACCACCTACTTAGAGACTTGAGAGACTGTGGCTTTGCACTCCCCAGGATAAAGCAGTGGGCACACCATCCACTTGAGAGACTTGAGAGACTGTAGCTTTGCACTCCCCAGGATAAAGCAGTGGGCAAACCACCCACTTGAGAGACTTGAGAGACTGTGGCTTTGCACTCCCCAGGATAAAGCAGTGGGCAAACCACCCACTTGAGAGACTGTGGCTTTGCACTCGCCAGGATAAAGCAGTGGGCAAACCACCCACTGGAGAGACTTGAGAGACTGTGGCTTTGCACTCCCCAGGATAAAGCAGTGGGCAAACCACCCACTGGAGAGACTTGAGAGACTGTGGCTTTGAAGTCCACAGGATACATCAATGGGCATGGAGCCCCCTCATGGTGCTGGCGTCGAGCACTCATCCGGCTGAGGTGTCCCCCCCCCTTCCCCCTGAGGTACCTGTTTTTTTCGATCTGATGCCCCTGCAGTGTTCTCTCCGTTTCGATTGGGTATCTAGTGTGGGCCTCGCCCATGCATTTTGGGCCCAGTGGTGCACGGACCATATTGGTGCAGTACCTGGACTTGAATTCTTGGTGTACATATTTGTTTATAGTGTATATAAAATTTTGAGTAATGGATTTTACATGATTACAAGCGTTCAACTCATTTCCTTTTGTCATTGTGTTCTTCCAGGAGGGTTGGGGGGTGTAAATTTAATCTTTCAGCATGTATCGGTGTGTGTATTGTTGTGGGTGAGGGTAGGGGTGGGGGTGTTGCGAGTTGCGTGTGTGTCACCGTCTTTTCCCTCTCCCCTCCCCTGTGTTGTAGGTGCAGTACTCACCGTTGTCGTCGCCACCGTCGGTCGTGCTCCTGGTAGAGGAGCAGGAAGACAATTGCAGGGAGAATTCGGAGTTCAGGCTCCATGGCATCCTGGTTCCTCGTGGGTTGTATAGAGGTGAGTGTTTCCCCTTCGAAGTCCTGTTTCCGCCGTGTTTTTGTTCATGTTGAATCCGCCCCAGAAAAGGTGGCGGATTGGCCTGTCATAATAGTGTGGGCAGTACAATGTCTTCCGCCTGATTGTTGGTGGTGACCGCCATGCTGTTTGTCTGTACCACCGTGGCGGTCGGAGTATTAAAGTGGCTGTCTATGTTGGCGTTTTCCACCTTGGTCGTAATCCCATTTTTTTTTCTGCCGGCCTGTTGCCGGTATTACTGCCGCTTTAACACCTACCGCTAGAATTGTAATGAGGGCCTAAAAGTTTCCCAAAAGACCTAAACAAGTGGACACAGTGCACATAAAAGCTTCAAAGTCGAGCGAACATTTTGTGCCTAATAAGCCTCCCTTCATAGAGGAATTTGGATACAGCCACCGCAATCACAGTGGAAGAGTCTCTTTTGCAGGTCCTAAGGGCTTTTATTTGATTAGTTAGGCCTAAAAACCGATATGGGGGAAAGTCAACATGGCTCTGGGTTTGGTGTATTTTGGACAAAAACACAATAAATGTTCCTCAATTTCATTCAGAAGCCTACATAATAGACACCAAGTGGACCTTGACTGTACAGAGTCCCACAATGAAGTGTAAGCAGCAATTGAGTCCCATACTTAAACTGCAAGAACAATGAGCGAGTGTACACAGTTTGGATGTAATTTAAAAATTCTTCTGCCTTAGACACAGACTTGTGCTATAAAAAATGTCTTGTAAGGCTCTCTGTGTAGCTAGACAATTCAGGCTGAGCAGCAATTCGCTCCCAATATCTAGATTTAACCACTGTACCCGCAGCGTCTGTGACGGTCCTTCCCAGAAACTTGCTAGGGCCAACTCACAACATGTTTTTTTTTACATAAGCCAGCCACTTGATCGCTTTGGAAATTTCTCTTTAATTATATGAATAAGGCCTTCTCTATAGGGGCGTAGTTCTTCAGTGGCCGAAATATTGTTTCAATGAGGGGGGAAGCAAGTGTATCACTCAGAGGTTTGAATTGAAAGACAATTGATGTGAGCGGCCTTGTTTGTTTTCCTTAGGGCAACCAGCTCAGAGATGGGGTGAAGATCAAAGTCCAGTGTTAAAGACACCAGAGGTGTCCCCCTCCCAGCTCTGATAAAGTTGTTTTTACTAGTACCCAAAGTATCCATATGACAATATCCCCATAATTCAGCACCATAGAGTGCCACACACCTTTCTTGAGTCTTGTAGATCTCCATTGCAGGAAGAATTGGGAACCTTGAGGCGTTTTTAGCAAACCTGAGGATTATGGGGGTTATTACAACTTTGGAGGAGGTGTTAATCCGTCCCAAAAGTGACTGTAAAGTGACGGATATACCACCAGCCATATTACAAGCCCATTATATCCTATGGAACTTGTAATACGGCTGGTGGTATATCCGTCAAATTTGGGACAGATTAACACCTCCTCCAAAGTTGTAATAACCCCCTATGTCTGCTATATGATTGAACAGATATGAGCTGAGCTTTTGAGGATTTGTGGGCCCAAGAGCCAGACTCCACCAGACGGATGCCAAAGTAGTCAAAGTCCCTGACCCTTTCTAGTTCTTCCCTTTCAGAGTTACAATGCCCTTTATCCTTTTCTTCCTAGAATAATTTATCTGCTTTGTTTTGGTAGCATTCATTTCAAGACCATGCTCAGAACAAAACAGATTAAATTTGTCCATAAGATTTCGTAAACCCACCCTAGTTTTAGCAAATGAAAGATTACTATCTACACAGAAAAGAGTCAAAACATTCTGTCCTTCAACAGTAGGGTAATCAGTGGAGTGATCATTAACACAATTAGTCAGAAGCGTGACATAATTATTGATATAAACAAGGAAGAGAGTAGGAGCCAAAACACAGCCCTGACGCACACCCTTGTCAACAAAAGAATGCTGGGTTAGTTCTTCTTTGTGCCACGTCGGGCTCTAGCAAAATTCTCCTTATGGATGCACATAATAACGGTGAGCAAATTACAGGGAATTCCCACCCCAGATAGGCCTCCCATAATTTCTTCCTAAGTACCAAGTAGAAAGAAGCACAAAGATCAATAAATGCTACTAAAGGTTCTCCTCTTCCAATATCTAAAGTCTTCCACTTACCCAAAAGGAAGCGGAAGACCTGGTCAATCGAACTGGTCTTAGATCTAAATCCTGCTGGAGATCAGACAGGATATGGTTTTTGTTGATTAATCCAAATGTCTTTCTAGGCCTTCTTTGCAGAAAATCTTTTTCAAGTTATCCAAAAGGCTAATTGGGCTGTAGTTAGTTGGGGTGTTTGGGCTTCCCTTTTTGAAGAGGGGGACAATCTCTGCCCCTTTCAAAGTAGTGGACATTGCTGCCATTTGCTGCAATTATGTTTGTGACAGTATTAATGTAGGTGACACATTTATTAGGGTCAGATTTTTAAACAAAAAATGTCAGCTGAGATCTTATATAGTCCAGGAGCCTCCCCTCGCTCCAGCGACGCTATTGCATGAGCAGTCTCCGCTATGGCAAAAACTAAGGGAGTAGGAGGTGATTTAAGTATAGGAGCTTTATCTGTACTGGGGAGGCCAAATCAGTTTCATGTGGACAGGAGTAAAGTTCTTCAAAATAGGTGACCCACATGTAGGGCAAAATGGACATCTCAGCTGGCTTCCCTAAATGCCCACCGCTTAGACTTACTAATTGCCAACATTTCCTTAGGTTGTTATTACTAGAGGTGTCTAAAAAGTCAGACCATTCATAACACTTATTTGCCACTTTGGCTTACCTTACTTTGTGCTCTACATGCCCTTATCTTCTGACTAGCTCCTTTAATAATTTCTCTTAGGAGATTTATCTCAGACCCTCTGTAACGCTATGAAAACCACCCATTACAGGAGCCCTCCTGAACTCTTTGAGAAAAAAATCTTTAAGCCCATCAAAAAAGTTTGATTGCTCAGCTGCAATCGCTTTGTTTACCTAGTTGTCTGACATAAACGCCATGTGCCAAACAATAGCTGAGTACAAATTCAAATGTACCTTGGGAGAAGAACACACCGCCTTCCACTTCACATTACTACGATTTTTCATGACTTCCAATTGTTGATTGTGTGGCTGAAAAAAGGGTTGAAACTTGGGAGATCAACTCCTTCATAGTTAATACTAGGGGATTATGGTTGCTCTTCTCTTTCTCAAACACTTTCATATCATCCATTATCCTCCATTGTTTAACATCTTAAATGATATAATCAATGAAGCTCACATATAGCCCTCTTCTAAATGTGGGAACAAGGATAGCATGAGAAGATGAGTGAACATTGCAGACTCAAACCCCATGGGGTAAAGTGAGGTCTACCATTTGGAGAGCAGCCCTTCTAAGGTTTTTCTTCACTGAAGAAGTTAGTTCAGGGATTCTCCACATTAAGGGCCTGATTTAGAGTTTGGCAGAGAGGTAAGTCCGTCACAAACGTGATGGATATCACATATCGCCATACTACATGTTCTATAGCTATAATAGAATTGCAATACGGCATACGGGATACCCGTCACGTTTGTGATGAAGTAACACCTCCCACCCCCCTTTAAATCAGGCCCTAAGCCCTCCTCATGCACAAGTTCTGAGTTATACATTGGGTTCATGTGTTAGATTTAAGTCACCTGCCACAATAAGATAACGGGACTCTGAATGGCGGACCAAAATCTCATCCAAAAGGCAGAGCAAAGACAATTCTTGCAGATTACCAAAATGCTTATCATATATGTTAATTAACAAAAGAGAAGTGGCTTTAGAGAAGGAGAAAATTAGCTCTTTGATATCTGACGCTCCTGTATGAATTTTTCCTGCAGAACAGGAAAGTGTGATTTTTACCCAGACCACAAATCCAGCTGATAGGACCTAATTGTAGGGACACAAACTCTTGACACTGCTTCTTTGTACATGCTCAGTTGCCCATGGTTCCTGGAAGAGACAGATCACATAGTTGTCAATAAATTGGCTCCATGAAGGCTCATCAAGCTTTGGCTTAATCCCAGCAAGTTCTAACTAACAACAGCTATGGAATTGGGCCCAAACTACCAGAGGAAGTACAATTTCAGGTAAACACCAGTAGCTGCTGGAAAATAATCATAGGTTAGGCCTTGTCCTCAACAGACGGCTGGGCAACAACGTAGTCATACATTGTCACCTATGGATTTGAGAACATGATCAGAAGCTATCAATGGTCGAGGTCTAAAGGGATGAGTAAGAGGATTAGGCGGAGCTGATTTTGGAGGCTCTGGTACCCAAATACCAGCTCCATGGATATAAAGGGACAAGATAGCTATAAAACAGTGTTCTACGTGCAGTCATTTAACCTCAGGGTTGAAGGGGCTGAGTGATGGGTAACTCTGTTGCTGCTTGGGATCAGTGATCTAATAAAGTGGGGCAGGGGCACAGTCAATTGCTTCAGATGGCGGTAAAAGAAAAACAATGGACGAAGAGATTTCAGAATAGGGTTTTCTAAGGGAGTGGCAACTGGCCAGTAACATCTGAGCACTGGCAGGAGACCTGAAATGAACAATTACACAATTGCCCAAGGAACATTTTGCAAAGGGTCCCTTCCATCCCACCCTTCAAACCATCAAGATATCGTGTGTGTGTGTGAGTATGTGAAGTGGGTACTAGTATGTAACCAGTGGAGGACCTTGTTTTGTAGCTGGGCAAGAGAATCAATATTATTGGATGTGAAGAACAGCACATTTGGTAGTACACCATATAGTGACAATTCTCGGGGTGCTTAATTGAGCTGGAGTTGGATTCGTAGGTAGATATATGAACCCTCTGCTCCTGTTGCTTCTTCACTATTTCCCCCATCTGAACAGACCAATTCATTTCCTAAGGATCCTGTATTAACCACCCGGGATTGTTGTTTTGCCACCCTGCCGATAAATAAATATGTATGAAGTTACTGTTGCAATCCCTGATAGTGGAAGGGTTGGTGAAAATGATTTCCACAGGGCCATAAGTAACAGGTGAAAACAGGTTTTGAGGCTGTCATTTTAAGACCAAGTGTATTTTACATAGTTCGGCCTAAAGTACATCAACTGCTGATAGTTTGGCTTTAGTTTAACTTCCATTACATAAATGACTTTATAGCACAAAACCCCCATTGCATCCACAAAGCTGTCTTCATTGTCTGACTGGCCATTGGCTGTGAAACTTGTCAATTTAAAATGTGGCTTCAAAGGCACCTATGGGCATTAAAGAAAGAGTACTGGAAAAAGGACTGAAGGGGCATGTTCCCAGAGTAATATCAGTGGTTGCGGTGCCCATTTCAGTGTCTGTTAGAATGGAAGGGGCAGGGTGCACAGGAGAGGAAGAGGCAAGGGATAAACGAAGATCTGAGAGTTTGATTTCTTTATTTAGGACTCCTACCGTATGCTGAAGGAGTCAGTCCAAAGAGGTGCCAGACTGGGGTTTGAACGAGTCTGCAGTTGAGTTACGCTTCCCCATTTTACCAGTCTAGGCAAAAAGTGTACTGACAGTACCTCTCTTAAATATGAGTAGCTGGTGGGTGTTAACGCTGAAATTTTTCTAATGAATATTCATGTATACTGAATATTAAATCTGCATAGAAAATGAGTTAACGTAGAAAAATAATACACACATTTGAAAATGTGCCTACTTGAGTGACCTCCAACAATCACGAAGTGTACTTATTAACAGCTTATTAATGTAAAATGTTGAGTTTATATTTGGATTAATGTAGCAGTATATTATATTAATGTTTATGTATAATGTATTTCCTTTATTAATCATAGGCCTTAATTTAGCTAGGTCTTGGGTCTAGTTGCACGCCCTCATGTCAAATTGCATTGCTTAGAAGAATTATAAAATGGCTTCTTAGAGATTTAAATTGTGATTTTCCATTGCTTTGACCGAATGTTAGTAGCTAGAATTATTTCCCATGAGAACTGCTTGCTAGAATATGTTGTACTAGCTAAGGATACTTTGTATAATTTATTGTGTGTAAAGGTGACATTCTTACGAGCAGACAAAGGATGTACTGACTGGAGTATAAGCTGTTACAAATTGGTTACCTGATGATCCCAACGATGGGAACAGGAGAAGAGGAGCCAATCATCGACATGTGAACAATGGTTTAGTAAATTCTTAGATTTGGGGTTCTACTTTTATTGAACTAAATGTAAACGTACGTTTCTTTGACCAATAGCAATGTGGGAAGTAGTTTTGGGGAATCTAACTTCGGCAGATTGCACTGAGAAGAGAGCAGCTATTAGGCTATTCTCCCCATACTTTCCTTACCATCCTGAGAGGATAGTTATTATTCTTTCTGAACTGCACGAAGAGACATTTCCTATCTTGAACTCTATTGCTGAATTCCGATGCTTTGCTGACCAAACAGATGGCCAGTTGACAAAGACCGTCTCAGCTTGCTGAACCATACTGAGGCAACGTATAAAACGATGTTACTGATTGCTATGTCTGTTTCCTTTTCCATAGGTCCATAGGTACCAACTGCTAATTTTGGTAGAGCCATAGTTAGATGTTTTTCCAAATTTGTGTTGACTAAACAGTTTTGCATGAAGCCAAAACATGCCATTCTAATCTGAAGGTTAGTAAGGATACTCACTGCTTGATGCCTGCTACAGATTAACAACAGTTGATGTATTTTCTTTGCTGAATCTAAATGTATGCCATTTCTTTTGTGTGGTTATTCTTGCTGTTAATTTGTAAAGTAACTCTAGAATGTGTAGTGATGAAAGCTTTGATTAAATTGAGATTATTTAGAAGATTCGGTCAACTTGTTTCTGCATGCTTATCATTTGAATTTGAGACTACGATTACATGATATTAGCATTGTTAATATAGGGAAATAAGCATTTTAACTTTTACATAAAGGTGTGGTTATTCATGGCCACGGGGTCATGGTGAGTGGAAATTACTTACTCCTAAGATTATTGATTTTATTGATTAATATTGCTATTGATTTGTACCGGAACTGAGTTTATGGTGGGAACTACTCTAAGCACAGTGAAAAGGTCCACTGAACCTCTAACGCGTCCCCTTATAAACTAATAACCAAATAGGGCTAGACGCGCTAACATGGGTATGTAGGTCCAGGCCAAAGGGGGTGGCTCAGCTTCTTCGATGAAGACAGGCATGTTTTTGGCCTGGTCTACACCCAGGAGTGTCCCCGTGCGCTTCCCGCTGTCAGTCCTTGCTCTAAAAGCACTTTTGCTGGCTTCCCAGCCTTATCATCAGCACAGGGCCAGCAAGGTTTCTGGAGTGCCCCAGTCTCCTCCAGTGACAACTTAATATCTTGAGTTGATGTATCTTCAGTAGTTTGAGCCCAAAAAGTGTCTGAAACTTAAGGAGTTCAGAGCTCCGCTATAGATTTTGGTTTTTAAGTTATCATTTGATTTGTGATGTTTGTGGGCTACTTCTGTTGTACGGGTCAGGATTTTGTGTTTTTTTCTAAACAGGTGTTACATTTGGGTCCTTGATTTTTCCCTCTTTTTAGGTACTTTTTGTTAAGGGAAACAAGCTTGGTTATATAATTACCAATATTATTTTTTAATGTCCTTCTTTTTACGTTTTCTTTTTTTTAGCTATTTTCTTTTTTGGTAATATTTATTAATAAGTGTATTTTATAACACAATTTTGTTGTTCAGGGTTATTTTTTGTATTTAGTTTGTTTAGTTTGGGTTTTTAGAATAATGTCCTGGCTATAGAGTCTAAGGGCTTGATTACTAGATTGGCGGTTTTGAGACTGCCATACTCGCGGTGGTGACCAGACCATCACTCTCCCAGGGGACAGACTGCCAGAATACGATCCTTGCGGTTAAACCGCCACCACCACCAGGATCAGGGATCCTGACGGCACAGCCATGCTGATTGCAACTTTGCTTTCCGTACGCCTTTTCATGGCGGGGTCCCCGCCATGAAAAGGCTGCCAGAAAGGTAGTGCTGGCAGCCGGAAAGGGACTGCACATAAAATAGTCTTCCCTGCCCCCTGCCAGCACCCTCAGAATGCGCACTTTCTGCTATGTCTGAGAGAGCCGAGGCCAATGCCGTCACCCTGTTTCCTCCGGCTGACAGGAGGAAACTTAATACAACATTTTCACCAGTCAGCCAAGAGGAAACATTGTAATACGATGGGGGGAGAGACCACCAGCTTGACGGGCGCCTCCTACCCACATGTTTGGCAGGCCGACGGTCAGACCGCCAAAGTCGTAATCAGGCCCCGAGTACGTTAGGTCTGGATTATATGGAACTAGTAGGACTTTGCACTGTATTATGTTGTGTATTTCTTTGGTTGTTTATGATATTTTAGGTTTTATTTTCATTATTGATTGAATTAATCTTAGCTACTGGTAGCTTTGTTCCTATTTTTATAATTGTAGAAATTGGTGTAGGCTTGCTTTGTCCTTATGTCCCTTGGAAAAGAGCTGTGCCACTCTCACTCTGTGTTATTCATTTTTGCATGTTTTGCTATGGTTCTGTGATACTTGGGTTGGCGTCAAAGACCACAACAGTGTAGTCTGCCATCCAGGTATCTTTAAAGTAGTTTCCTAGGGGACTTAATTTGTCTTCATGTTTTTGGTAGGAGGGTGATTCTATTAGTAGATTTTAGTGTTTTGCTACTTCAGTTACTGGGACATATGACTAGACAATTTTTTTTAAATTCATGGGCGAAATCAGCATTTGGTGAGTAGTTAATAATTTGGTGTTCATTATGTGTCAACTTGCAGTGACTGTCGGACCGCCACATTCCAGGCAATCCGACTGCTACATTATGACCCTGGCAGTTGGACCACCAGGGGACCACCGTCACCACTGGGAATATGGTTCCTGATGGGCTGACAGCAGTCAGGGTTGTGTTCAGCCATGGTGGCACTGAACTCAGCGCCGCCATGCTGATCACAACCCACTTACCCCCCTGCCCAGTATCGCTGGAATGAGCACAGTCTGCTTTGCAGACAATGCGCATTCCTAGGGTGCTGGCGTGCTACGGTATTAAGGGAGCCAAGGCCACTACCGTAGCACTGTTCCCGCTGATCAGGCCTACGGGAACTGCAAAAAGAACAGTTGATGGACGGAATGTAGACCAACTGAAACATTCACCCCAAGTCACAAATCTGGGTTTGATCCATCAGTTATTTTGCTCACCATGCCATTCCAGTTTGGACCCAGCCATATGCAAATCAGTCTTGATCCTGCTCCCCATGGGAACAGTCCAGCCCGGACTGCCAGACCAGGTCCTCCCTGGACTAGAAACAAGCATCATGGGACCAGTTTCGGAGTATCACCCCTCTTCAGCCAGGCTAGCTTGAATCTGGAGCAGTAGTGAGCACGGGACTCACGTCTGGGCATATCCTTCCCACTTGGGGTGACAAATGCAAAAAGAACACTTGATGGACGGAATGGAGACCAAATCAAACATTCACCCCCAGTCACAGATCCGGGTTTAATCCATCAGTTTTTTTGATCACCATGCCCTTCCAGTTTGGACCCAGCCGTATGCAAATCAGTCTTGATCCTGCTCCCCATGGGAACAGTTCAGCCCGAACTGCCAGGCCTCCCTGGACCAGAAACAAGCATCCTGGGACCAGTTTCGGGGTATCACCCCTCTTCAGCCAGGCTAGCTTGAATCTGGTGTCATAGTGAGCACAGGACCCACGTCTGGGCATACCCTTCCCACTTGGGATGACAAATGCAAAAGGAACACTTGATGGGCGGAATGTAGACAGGGTTTACAAAATAAAAACACAAACACAACAAAAAAACAAAAAAACACTTACCTCAATGACCGCTGCATCGCTGCCCTTCTGGATGCACTGCGGGCCCCGCCTCCCAGACTGCAATGCGACCAATCCTAATGCTGATTTAATGCTGCTGGGAGCATGACAGAAGTATCAGGATTGGCCTAAGCACCCTCAATTTGCACTCCCAGACAGACTGGGATCCTGTGTTGGCTGTCTCCAACCCGGAAATGCAGCTCGGGTTGGAGACAGCTCAGTGCGCATGTCGATTTGGTCGTCCTGGGATGGCTGGACAAACTCACATGTACACTGACAACAGTGCACACTACTCCCCCTCATGCCTGTCCTCTCCCATGGACCTTCACCATAGAAAAATAATTGTTTTATTTTTAGGTTTTGCAGCTGCTGCAGGTGACGGGGACAACACTCCTCCGCCATAGTAGAGTCGTAATGTACTTTAACCCAGGAATATAAAGAGCAGGGTCAAGGGAAAAACAATCTTTCAAGATTTCCTTGCTTAATTTAATTCCCAGCCTAGTCCAAATATTCAGCCACAGGCCCAAGAGGGTAGAAGGCTACAAGATCTGAGGTATGACCTATACCTAGCTCCTCATGCACCGATAAAGTGGAAGGGCTTTGTGGAAGACATAACAACCACAATAAAAACTTATTTTCTACCAGTTGCAGCTCTGTATGAATAACATATCCCCATATTTCACTCCTGTATGCAACTTTAGCCAAACATTTTGCACTGTAGATCTGCAGGAGTCCCCTCACGGGTCTGCATCCAGCCTGGAAGCAAAACTAAAAAGTGCAGCATTGGTGCCTATAAAAATACTCCTTTCTCCTATTTATTATAGAACACTGCTTAAGGCGGAGTCAAACAGTACACCCAAATAAGAAACTTCACTGCTCTTGGGGAGGGCACAGGAACCTAAGGTAAACCTTGAGGATTTAGTATTGCAGGGACCAACTATGATCACAAAATACTTTTTCTTGTTAATCAATAGGTCCAGTTCTTCCATAAACTTGACAAAAGAGAGCAGCAGGACCTGCAAGCCTCTGGCATTTTTAGCCATTAACACTGCATCATCTGTGTATAATAAGACAGGTAAACTATGTGAGCTTATTGACGGACAATCAGTTTTCATATCCAGCGGGACCTGACGTGAACGATTGATGACAAATTAAACAAAAAAGGGCCAAAATAAATCCCTGTTGAACTCCTCTATTAATACAAAAACTCCAAGAGTACTGCAAGTCTTTGAATAGTGAACTGAATCCTTAGTGTCCCTGTGAAGATCTGTTAAAAACAAAACAATATCCCATTCTACACCCATAGACAGCATAATCTGCCATAATTTTGATCAGTTAATCTGATCAAAAGCAGAAGTGAGATCCATACATCCCAAATGGATGGAGCCAGAGTCGGCAATGGTGTATTTACCTAGTACCAGGTATAGATTCAAACACTGGTCCACGGTCGACCTGCCCACATGAAACCTGTACTGGGTACCAATAGCCTCTCCAGAAGTATTCAGCCAACGACCTTGACTGCTGAATCAAGAAGGGAGATGGGTCTATAACATGAAAAGCTATCCCTCTCCCCCTTTTTAGGGTCGAGCCTGCATTGCATGCGCTCGCGCATGCTTATCGCAGCGAGACACTTTAGTTATTAGAAAAGGGCTCGGAGCCCTGTCGACGTCACGTCAGTGTGTTTCATCGGTTCGTGGGCTTGCCTAGTAAAATCTGCTTGCTTTCATTAGTGGAAGGCATGCACACGTCCTGCCTTTTCCGGTGGTTAGCCCTCCTCGAGCGCAGCGACCAAGTACAGAAAATATGCGAGGCTCGCGGTTTTCTGTCGGATCGTGGACTACTTTTTCTCTATTTTCCTAGCGCAATTTCGCTTGGCAGAAGTCGAGCGCTTTACACAGTTAATTTCACTTTTTCGGGTTACATACATAAAAGCACTTTTGCCGATAGATGAAAAGTCGGGTTAGGAGTTTACAACGCGATCAACTCTAACATGACCAAAAGCGAGACCAGTTGCATTGCAAATGCTTGTTGAAGATTGGCACAATAATAGACATAGCCCATTACTTGCGGGAGCCCACCGGAATCTCCGCGTTAATAACTCCAGGGAGAATCAGTACCCAAACACCCACATCATTAACACAGGTGTCAGGTGGGAAGTCATTGGGGCCAGAGGCCTTATTAGAAAACAATCCCATATTTCCTTTTTTACTTCCTCCCCCGAGAAAGTTAACCTGGACGCCCCTGTCAGCCTGTGGTCCCTCTCCCCTGATTCTAGTGAATCCAAGCTATAAAATGCTTCAAAATGAGCCACCCAAGAATCTTCAGTAATGTGGGCCTCAAGAGATTCAGCCAGCTCTGGAACAAATAGAGAACCGTTAATAAGGTCCCCAGATTTAGAACTATTCCTCAAAGTGCTAGAATCAATTAGATCGATCCAGTTCTCTTCTTTTAAGTTACACTTGCACCTGGCCTGTTTCCTTTTGTACACCCAACAACACCTCTTAACCATAACGGAGGCTCTAGGCTTCTGAAACGAGGTATGCTTAAGCTCCCCCAAAGCCTTTGAACATTCCAAGTCAAACTATCTACGCAGCCTATTGTAGTTTCCTGTCACAGGTGGTTCTAAGAGATCAGACACTACATTAGAAATTTCTGAAAATGCCTGCAAAATATTGCATGGGTATCTTGTAATGGAACCACAGGTAACACACCCTGATGCACATCAAAGGTACAGGTACTTATAAAAGTCCTCCGGTGAAGTCTGGGTCCACGTAAGCATCCTCCCCTGGCTTATAACCTTACTAACCCCTATGGCTACCATCCTTGGACGCGTAGGTAAGGGAAACCAAGAAAAGGAGAAACATACTGGGTTGTGGTGACTAAGTGGAGTTACCAGGATCCAGGATTTGAAAATATATGGCAGCAAAGGGGTGGAAACAAAAATAAAAATCAATTACAGATTTGCATCCTCTTTCTGTGAAAGTGGGATCAAGAACATACATTCTACAAGGAGAACAAGATTAAACTGGCTCAAGGAAGTATTTAGACTAGCGCCCTGTTGATTATGCTCAAAATGAGCTCCAGTCGTAAGAGGGCAGCAATGATAAATACCTGGAGCCCCGTTACCCCTCGGATTCCCACACAGGTGAGCATTAAAGTCCCCTGCCACTATAATGAAAGCTAAAGCTAACTTAATTCCAAAGGTGTTATTTACAAATCAGCAAAAAGTTTGAACACTGCAGCTCTCCTGCCGGGATAATTTAGCATTATAGAAATTAATCAATAATAGCTTTGGAGCCAGAGGAAAACAGCAGGGCCTGCAGGGAGGTTCTACTAGTGAATATAAACTCACACCTTCCCTTGATTGCTAGAGAGACAAAAATAATCAGCCCCCTTTTTGTGTGCACAGCCCTTGATTCTGATGTCGGTAGAAAGAAAGTTTTAGACCCCTGTAAAAAATAATTGTTCTCTGTTGCCCAAGTCTCTTGGAGACAAATTATCTCAAACCTACTGATAAATCCCAAGCAAACTGGATCATCAAACTTCTCTGCGATGCCTGACACATTCCAACTAATACATTTGCATGCGTTGCTAAGGAGACAGTCAGTCGGGCCCACTGTTTGCAGTGATGGGGAAACCATCAGTGAATCAGACACCTCGCCGCTCAGCGGGGTGCTGAGATCGACAACCATCAGTCACATGCATCTAAGATGGACCAGGGGATGAATCGATTAGAGCAGTGGTTCCCAACCTTTTGACTTCTGTGGACCCCCATTTTATCAGTACTGGAGCCCGGGTACCCCCACTGAATCATTATTGGAACCCGAGGACCCCCACTGAGTCATTTCTGATAGCTGGGACCTAATATTATTATATTTTTTAAGCAGTCGCGGACCCCCTGAGGGGGCTTCGCGGACCCCCAGGGGTCCCCGGCCAACAGGTTGGGAACCACTGGATTAGAGAGGTTCAACTGTGATGAAATCGCAGGCCGGACTATGCTCATCTGTACCTGCCGCCTTGGAAACTGCCTGGAGTTAAGTATGGGTGTACACTTAGGAGGATTATTAAAAAAGCCCTGGGTAAACGCCCTGATGAATGGAGCAGAGCCAAAAGAGGGAACAGCCCTGAAGGAATCTAAACCCATTACCGGCACATGAGGTTTATTCAAAAAATTAACCACACAGTCCCCCTCCAGAGTTTTCTCTCCTTTCTCCAACCAGCCAACTCATCAATGCATGGTAATACAGCCTCCGGCACAGTCCCCCAAGGCAGTATAAGGGCACAGCCAGTGCACAACTTTATTTCTTAATTCATAAAAATTCTCCTGGGTATCAACCTTAAGCGGGAGAACATTACACAATACAATTACATAAGGGGTTGCCTCAGCGAGTCAATCAGGTACCACCAAATTAGACAATGAAGGTCTCCTGGACCGGCAACTGAAAGTGGCTACATTGGCCCTTGAACCACATGACCGTACAGGGCTCCCACCACAACACCATCCCCCCAGGTGCTAGGTGTATGGTAGATAGAGTGATAGCCTCTTCTGTTGCTGTCCGCCCATCTGCCCTCGGCCGTACAGCAACTGGTGAACCAGCTAAACCCCCTGCAACAGGTTGACTAGAGCACAGCAAGGTGGAAGTGGGGGGGGGCAAGCGGGACAGCGTTAGACGAAGGGGCTGCCAAATGCAACAAGGGACAAGTAATAATAGATAGATTAGAGAGTTTAGAGAGCCCCGATTCAATTGCCGATAAACGTTGGCAAATAGGTTCCAATTTGAACTCCATCACAGCAGAAATGGTAGACTGAAGAGAGTCTTTTAAGCTTTTCATGTTCCCATGGCCCATCTCATCATGAATAACTGATCTCCACGTCTGGCCAGAATTAGCCCTAGGGCACTTGGATATTTTACATGGCTACAGTTTTTTCCCCCTGTCAACGGCACTTTGCCCTCCTTCTGAGGCTAGCAAGGAAGCTGCTACACCGACACAGCTGCCCACGGCCCAAAGGCACAAGGGCCCACAAACGATAGAGCACCCGGATCTAGATGAAGAAGCCGCCCCCCCCTCACCCCCCCCCACTCCAACATGATCCAGGCAGGGAGGTAATCGTGCCCAAACCACCATCAACAAAGATGTTCCCAGCAATACAGAGAGGAAAGTCAAAGGGGGAGAGCGTGATGGCCTGCGGGTAGCCAGTTCAATTTCTTTGACAATAATACCCTCTGCCTTATTCCAAGAAGGCATCCATGGTCTTAGCTGGGTTAGCTGCAGTCTTCTGTTTCCCCATATCGAGTCCCCAAAGGCACCCCTTCTGTCATATCAAATCACCACCAGGGAGAACAACAGGCCAGCCAAGAGCTATAGTGCATATGCCGAATGCCAAGGAACTCTTCCCGGCACTAGAAACACACGTGCTAGCGTGGCCACACCCCATATCCTTCAACACCTGCACCCACCAAAGAGCACCATCAGACTGAAGTGGGTAAGATCTGGCCAGTCATCAAACACTTCCTACCTTGCCACTAGAGCTTCGAGCCAAGAGGGGGGGCCAGCCTCATCTGGGCTCTGATGGGTACGGATGGGCCCACCCTTGGTCCGAGCTTTGCCCAGGCATGGCCTACATGCGTCCCACGCCACAGGTGATGTATTGTTAAATGCACTGTAGTGGTGTGGGAATGCTGGTCAAAACCCCTCCTCCTGGGCTGGCTGTCTGCGATGCCCCGTGGAACACTGAGTCCTTTGCAGTCAACAAGCTGAAAAGCATCCGCGCCATAGGAAATGATGTAGCGCTAAATGCGCAGCAGCAGCTCAGGAATGCTGGTCAAAGCCCCTCCTCCTGGCTGGCTGTAATGCTCCCTGATAAAGTGAGTTCCCAGCTGTCAACAAGTTTACTTTTTCTCTTTCTCTCTGTCGCTCTGATCTCTTTTCATGGGTCTAGATTTGCATGTATTTTATTTGTTATTTTATTTAACAGTGTTTTCGGTCAATTAAAACCATTACACAAAGAGAAAAGAAAAAAAGAAGAAAAAAAGAAAGAAAAGTAAGAAAAAAAAGGAAAACGAAAAAATCATACAATACAATAATGAAATCGGTTTAAGATAAAAATATTCAGCTGAATTACAGAGTACTATAAAGTTGCTTGCTGGCTGGTTGTGAGCACTTGTCTTGCTTGTTCAGTCTCCTGAAGAAGGCGTCCTAATTTGTCTAAGAATTTAGCCAGTCTGCAGCTGAGCTGCACGTCTTCCCCTTTAAAGCCTGCCAGTATCACCAGTCTGCTCCTACCCAGCCCCCGTTGAAGATAGACTGGTCGTAGGAGTCTAGTACGATCCATTGTGGTGCTTTTGCACAGGCATATCCGATGGATTTCCGGAGCCAGCCCACATAGCCGACAGGTGTCCGTCATATTGACTTGCGTCCACCTAAGGAGGTGGGCATATGTTGGAAAGCAGCCCATTCAGTATTTCATGAAGGCGGCTTTAATCCCTGGGTTAACTGCTGCTCCCAGATAGAGTTGTGGGGTTAGAGTGCCGTATGAAAACAAATCCAGCCAGGCATGGCTCCGTTTCGATAAAGCCTCTTTATCCTGAAGATCTGAGAGAGACTTGACACTTAGGCCCTGATTTATACTTTTTGGTGTAAAACTGCACCAACTCAGTTTTGCACCAAAAAGTTTAGCACCGGCTTGCACCATTTCTGTGCACCAGCCGAGCACCATATTTATGGAATGGTGCAAGCCGGTGCAAAGGGTAGGCTAGAGGCAAAATAAATGACTTTAGTCGGGTTGGGCTGGCAGTGTGGAAGAAGGGGTTTTTGCACCAAAAAATGACGTTAAGCAGGTTAGAGTAAAAAAAAGACTCTAACCTGCCTAGAGCAATTTTCTGACGCAAAACCATCCATACCAAATGACTCTTGTTTTTGAAAAGACAGGACTCATGCCTACCACCCCAATGGCCAGCACAAGGGACCAGGGTCCCCTGGGCATGGCCAATGCACCCAGTCTCATGTAGGGGGGCCCATTTCAGGGCCCACAATGGCACTTTAAAAAATACAATAAAATACTTACCTTTAAATACCTGTACTTACCTGTACTTACATGGGATGGGGTCCCCCATCCTCCACTGTCGCTCTGGTGTGGGTGGGGGTGTCCCTGGGGCCTGGGGAGGGCACCTGTGGGCTTATTGCATGGTGTTCCACCATGGAAATAGGCCCACAGGTCCCCCAACGTCTGCCCTGACCCAGGCATTAAAAAATGGGGCAAATCAAGCTTTGCACCATTTTTTGACCCCCCTCCCTCCCATGCATCATTTTTGCACAGGAGTATAACTATGGCGTTGAGGCCATAGAGTCATTTTTTGCATGGGAACGCCTACCTTGCATCTCATTAAGGCAAGATAGGTTTCCACTTCCAAAAAATTACTTTAACTCCCTAAATTTGGCACTAGATGGGTCTAGCACCAAAGTATAAATATGGAGTTAGTTTTGCACCGAATTAGAGTAAAACAAAATTATACTAATTTGGTGCAAACAGAGTATAATTTTGACCCTTACTTTCGTTGCACATTTGACAAGCTGGTGTGAGCTGAGTTGAGGTAGTTGATCTACCAGGCCCAATACTGTCAAGGAGGACTCAAGGTGGAGACGAAAGGGGGAACTGGGGTCCGAAGTCATTTCCACCCAGATAAGAGAGCTTAAGGAGCCTTCCCTTGCTACCCTAGGTTTATGGCTTAGATTGATAAATGCCCTTTCCTTGCTAGAGACTGCCTAACCAGGCCAAATTCTAGGCAGACCTGGGCCGGTGAAATATTATTTGGTAAACTGAACGACCTCTTGAAGAGCTTGGCGATCATTTTGTCCAAGTGCTCGTCACCACGGCCTCTTAGAACTTGCTGTCATATGTGATTGTTGGAATTAGTTTGGCTTGGATGACCTTTAATATCGGCAGATAGGTTAAAGAACCAGTTGCTCTTTTGACACTGTTGAACGCAAATACAAGCAAGATTAATTTCTGACTAAGGGACTCCAGATGGAGCTTGAAGGAACCATTGCTGTCAAGAAGAATCCCTAGGTATTTATATTGCACATTGTTTCAACCTTGTTGTTACCCAAGTACCAATGATATCGCAGCCGCACAGTCATCTTAAAGGGCATGATTTTTTATTTGTTCAGGTTGATGAGGAGAGCATTTTTTTCAGAGAATTCAGCTGTTGCGTTAAGTAGCCTCTGCAGTCCTATTCTAGAGTATCTGAAAAGGATGAGATCATCGGCGTACATCAAGCTTGTAATAGCAGTTTGTCCCAACCTTGGTGGATGCGAGTTCACCTTGTCCAGTTCCGCCGGTAAATCAGCCAAAAACAGATCTGCATGTATGTATTTACAATTCTGCAGCTACCTGACCTGTGGGTGCACTGTAGAAATCACTTGTCTGTTTTATTTTTTTCAAGTATTTTGAACACTGCAAACCTATTCACGTATACAGTGTGTAGTTGTTAAACTTTTATGAGATTATTCTAGTGAAGCACTGATTTCTTCCCCAAGCATTGTATTCTTGGTGTGTTTTTCCTGCTTCCTTCTATTGCATCTGGGCCTGATTCTGTTTTCTCAACTGCTAGCCATCGGACCCCAAACACCGCACCCCTTCCTATATGCACATTTGTAGGAAAGTACTCTCTTTCTTGGAATGGTAACCCACTTTATCTGCCTGATGTCAGTGTGTTTGACTGCCTTCCTGTTTGCTAACCAGGACCCCAGTGATTATGCTCTCTCTCCCAGAACTCTATATTTCATCCCACAATTGGCATATTGGTGCCCCCATGTAAGCCCTTAGTATATTGTACCCAGGTACCCAGGGCATTGGGGTTCCAGGGGATCCCTTTGGGCTGCAGCAGTTATTCTGCCACATATAGGGAGCCCATGCAAAGGGTTCTGCAGGCCTGCCATTGCAGTCTGCGTGAACCTGGTGCATTCACCCATATTCACTATAGGTCACTGCACCAGGTCACTATAAGTCAGCCCTATGGTAGGCCCTCTCAGGCAAGGAGGCTGATGGGTGCAGGAACCTGTGTACCACTAGCAGAGGTGCCACCACAAACTCCAGATCCATTTTCCTGGACTTTGTGAGTGCGGGGATGCCATTTTACTTGTGTACTGGACATCGGCCACTACGTATGTCCAGCTACATAATGGTAAATCCAAATCTAGGCATGTTTGGTATCAAACATGCTGCAATCATACCCCAATACTTTTGCAAGTACTAGTTGTACGATTCCACACACTCTGTGGGCTCCTTCGAGGACCCCCAGCAGTGTCCCTACAGCCTTCTGAGGTTTCCCAGGCAGCCCCAGCTGCAGCCACCTTACAGACAGGTTTCTGCCCCCTTGTTGCTTGAGCATCTCAGGCAGAGGAAGGCAGAACAAACGATTTACTTTGGGAGAGGGGTGGTACACCATCTCACTTTGGAAATAGGTGTTACATGACTTGGGAGGGGTAGCCTCCCCAGGCCACTGGTATAATTTTAAGGGTAGATTTGGTACCCTCAGCACATAAACCAGGTGACACCAGTTCAGGGAAGTACAGTCCCTGCTCGGACGTGAAATTGGACAATGGAAAGGGGAGTGACCACTCCCCTATCCATCACAACTCCAGGGGTGGTGCACAGAGCTCCTTCAGAGGATCCCTGGGTTTTGCCATCTTGAATCGAAGGTTGGCAGGGAACTCTGGGAGCATCTGAGGGGCCAGGTCAGGCAGATGACATCAGAGCCCGCTCCTGATAGGTGGTCACCCGGCTAGGTGTCCAATCTCCCTTTCAAGGCTATTTAGGGTCTCTCCTTTTTGTGGTTCCTTAGATTCGACTTGCAAGATTCCAGAAGGATTCCTCTGCACCACTTACTTCGACTTCTGACCAAATAAACTGCATCTGGACTCTCCAGGACCCGACAATCTGCAACAAAGACGAAGACTTCAACTGCAACATTGTTTCCACAGCTCCTTCCAGCTTCTGCAACATTTCCCTAGTCATGCATCATCTGAAGACAGCCCCTCTTCTGTCTGCACAGGAAAGAAGAAGGAATCTCTTTTGGAGTGAAGGAGTCACTCCCCTGCATCTGCAGGCACCAACAGCAACAACGACCGGCTGCCTGGATCTCCTCTGTTGCTGATCTGCATGGATCCTGCTAAACAGGTGGTGGTCAGAATGGTCTTGTTGGTCCTCTCTACCAGCTGTCTAACATGGGTGGAGGTAAGCCCTTGTCTTCCCAGGCAAGACAGTACCCCAATGCAGTGCATTTTTTGCAGCTGCCAAGGCTTGTTGACACTTCTTCCAAGAGGTCTTCAGTCTTCATGTAGCTCCAGTCCCCAGCACTCCTTCCTGCGATGCACAGCGCCCTGAGTGACTCTCCTGAGGCGTGCAACTCCTTTTCATTGTGCTGCATGGGCTCCTTTTGCAACCTCAGTGTCCCCATCCTGTGGGACTCCTGTGAGTGCTGCCTGTGCTTCTGCTGACTTTCTGTGATGCTGACACCCCCTCCTGGGTTAAGTCCTCCTGGGCCTTGCTGGTCCCCGGCAGCACCACCTTTCACCAACCATGAGTTTTGCCTGTGTCAAGGCTTGTTGGTGGAATCTGGGCATGCAAACCCAACTGCAATCTTCCTTCCGGTGTGGGACATCACCTGCATCTTCCAGGAACTCGACTCTGACTCCAGGGATGCAGTGCTGACTCTTCTTCCTCACTGTCGACCACCTCCTGTATCCTCAGCTTAGTGGGTAGGGGTGCTTGCCCCCACTAGAGTCTGCTCTGTCTTCTGGACTTGGTCCCCATCTTTCAACAGGTCTTCCTCTTCAAGAATCCACCATTGGTTTCTTGCAGTCATCTCTAGGTTTTGCAGTTCTCTTCTTTTCTTCTAAGTGGGTGCTCTGGGGAAATTATAGTGATTTACTCCTGCTTTCCTGGTTGCTGGGGGGTGTTGTGTTACTTACCTTTGTGTTTTCCTGGTATCCCCAGCGCCCCTCTACACACTCCACTTACCTAGGTGGTGGTCCAACTGTTGCATTCAATTTTTTTCGTGTATGGTTTGTGCTCCCCCTTGGCCCACTATTCTCTATTGTTTTTTACACTGTTTGCAGTGTTTTCTAACTATTCTTATGCCTATGTTTGACAACTAGTATATACATCTTGTCTATTACTTACCTCCTAAGGGAAGATTGCCTCTATAATATTTTTGGTGCTATGTTACCATAGTAAAGTACCTTTATTTTTGTAACACTGAGTGTATTCTTTGATGTGAGTAAGTACTGTGTGACTAAAGTGGTTTTTTCATGAGCTTTGCATGTCTCCTAGATAAGCCTTGACTGCTCATCCACAGCTACCTCTAGCGAGCCTGGCTTCTAGACACTGTCTACAGTACACTAATAAGGGATACCTGGACCTGTTATAAGGTGTAAATACCTTAGGTACCGACCACACACTAGGCCAGCTTCCTACAACATTACACTACATACAGTGCATTTCAGGAAACACGGATTGACGGGTGAGTGGTTGCTCAGTGTGGAAGTTGTTCCTTTTGTCCACCAAGGCTTCTGATAAGCTTTAAAAAATGACTGCCAATAATCTGCGGTAGGTAGGAATTAGATAATAGCATACACACTTCCCAAGGAGACTGTTCTCAGGGATAAAATGTACTGTGCAATTAATTTGAGAGATTAAACATGTGAAAACACACATGATTACTCTATTGTCAGTGGCACTTCATACAGGCTGAAGATTCTATTTGCCCTCTGGCTCCGGCTTTGCAAAAAAAGCGGTGTTTTATTCCTTAGATCATCTTGTAATTGTAAAGTTAAAGTTGATGTAAATGTTTGTGTTTTATACTGCTGAATGCATGCCTTTTTCACTCAAACTAAAACATATAACATAATCTTATAAACTGTAATTATCATACTCATTCATGTACAGTACTGAAAAGACTGAAAATCAAAGTCTTTCATGAATGAGGGCATGTGGAATAGACACGCTGTTCGGATATGAAAAGAAATGCCTGGACACTGCAAGGACAAATCTTCACCTGTCCACTTGCCACATAGGATCCATCATGTTACAAATCACACTACTAACATTGTTCACTCTGTTTTTATCATTCACACCTCTCACTTCACTCAAGTATCTCACACCATAAATGACTCTCACCACTTAGATATCTCATACAGCTCGTGTACCTCGCATCACTGACTCCACACTGATTGACCTCATCACACATTACTCACACCATCCACATCACTCCTATGATATGCTCTTTGACTAATCAGATCTATAGCATGTTTAAAGGATGTACACATTTCTTCTCTTGTATTTCCCATTATTTTTCATGGCAAGTTGGGCCAAGCTGACTCCAGCATTTTATCCATAACATAAACACAAGAGGTGTATAAGTACAGTGCATGTTGACAGATTCACCCAAGCATGCACTTGGTTTCTCATTCACTTCTTTTCACATTCACCAAACCACTCACGCCCCACATTCCCCGACTTGCCTCTTCATATAACTTCAAGCAAACATACATGTAAACTAACCCATCAGGATTAATGACTTTCTCTTAGAAAAGGCCAGGCATATTGGCTTTGCTAATGTTTTTTTTTTCATTACTAGTATTGTCAAGTCAAAGGAAAAGTACATTAGTGTGTGTTAAAGTTAAATTTTCAGAAGACTTGGAATCTTTTTCGTAGCAGCATTGGTTTTCTGTAGTGACTTTTCTAGTTCTAGCAATGAATATTTAAAAGCCCGGATACCTGTAAGTTGACTTGTAGTACAATCAGGAAAACTAGGTATTATGTTTTTTTAAATCGTTCCAGTAGGCTCTTGTGAGCTGATGCTTTCTAAGATCAATTTCCATAATGTTTGGGGAATGATTGTGGTCTCTAACATTTTCAACAATTTAATTCTTTCTCGTACCTCTTCCGCACCATTGCATTAGAGTAGTTCTTTGTACATTACTAGTGCTTTCCTATATAATTGTTTTTATTTTGTTTTCTGAGATTTGATATATATGGCTTTTTACTTATTAAAAATATTACTATATTTGAATATTTTCTTGTGTAACATTATTATTAAAACATGCATTACATTATTTTTACATTCATACTTATGTATTAGATGTAGATTAATATTTTCAGAGATGTTTGCTGAGGTTTTCATTTTTGCAGCATTATTATGTTCTAGGTACTTGATATTTTCTATCAATAAAGTTACATTTGTTAATGATATATTTGTGTTTAATGTATTCTAGGTTAATTGCTAAACTACATAGTGTTTTTTTTTATTTAGTACTTTATATTTTCTTACTGTTTTAGTTATGTTTTCTGAGCTTGGCATTTGGGATTTTTATTTTATTTTTTTTTGTAATTTTTGATTTGAGTTTGTTTTAACCATATTTAAGAAACATGCATAAAACATATATAGGCCCTCATTACAAACCTGGCAGTTGGTGTTAAAGTAGCTTTAATACTGCCAATAGGCCGGCGATAACTACCACCAAATTATGACCATGGCGGAAAGATCTCCGATAGACAGCCAATCTACCACACCGACCGCCAGGGCGGAAACAACAGCCACCATGGCGGTAGCCGCCTATAGCCAGGCGGAAGTCAATGTTCCACCCACCAAATTAAGACCTTTGAAACTGCCGTGTTTTCTGGGGTAGTACCACTGACATCAAAAGCCTGGTGGAAACTGAGCACAGAAGGGAAAGGACTCACCATTGGAGACACATGGAACAACCACGCCGCCATGAAACTGAACTGCATGTCTTCCCCATGATCTTCTACGTTCTGCTCCACCACGAACACCAATGCCGGCGAAGATGACGATGGTGAGTACAGCTGTCAAGCACACAAGGGAGGGGGGGAGGAAAACGACAGTGACACACACACGCACTACCCCCCCACACCATACACACAAAAAGCTGCATTACAAAAACAATTTTACCCCGTAACTCAGATGAATAATGCAAGGAAAAAACGATTTAGCAAAAGTGAATGTAATTAGATCAACACAGCATGAAAAATAAGTTAGGCAAGATAATAGATATATACATATGTACAGAAAGAGGGATACAGCCCAGTCCACAATTTGCGTAGGCCACATGGCCACAGGCCAAAATCCTAGGCCACACATGTCACCTGCTTCAACATGGAGAGAACACTGCATGGGCATCAGTTAGTAAATAGGCAGGCACCTCAGGGGGACAGGGGACGGGGGGCACCTCAGCTGGTGGATGTAACAAGACCACTGGTTCTGGAGGGGGCAACATGCCCTGGTCTTGGTCCTGTGGAGTGCAAGGTCACAGTCTCACATGTGGGTGTCTTACCCACTGGTTCTGGAGGGGGCAACCTGCCATGTGCTTGATTTTGGGGAGTGATGGGCCACAGTCTTGTGAGTGGGTGTCAGACCCACTGGTTCTGGAGTGGGCAACCTGTCCTGTGCTTGATCCTGGGGAGCGAGGGGCATGTGGGTGTCTTACCCACTGGTTCTGAAGAGGGCAACGTGCCCTGTGCTTGATCCTGGGGAGTGATGGGCCACAGTCTCTCAGGTGGGTGTCATACCCACTGGTTCTGGAGGGGGCAACATGCCCTGTGCTCAATCCTGGGGAGTGATGGGCCACAGTCTCTCAGGTAGGTGTCATACCCACTGGTTCTGGAGTGGACAGGCCGCACAGCAGTCCATGGAGGCAGGATTACATACCGTCCGCCGGCGGTGACGGCTGCACAGCTGTGGTGCCCCCGGTGGGGTGAGGCTGCTGCCCATCCCCTGCAACCTCAGACGGCTGCAGAGTGGTGGTACTGCTGGTGGGGAGAGGCTCCTGCCCATCCCCTGCAACCTCGGATGGCTGCACAACCATGGTTGGTGGTGGCTCCGTCACGGTTCCAGGCCCAGGACCCTTGGTCTTCCTGCCTGCTGGGGCAGGATCCTTTCCCTTCTTGCCTGCTGGGGCAGGCTCCTTTCCCTTCTTGCCTGCTGGGGCAGTCACCTTGGGCTTCCTGCCAGCTGGGGCAGGCTCCTTTCCCTTTAGGCTAGCTGGTGCAGGCTCCTTCCCCTTCAGGACATGTGGCCTGAATCCCTTTCCACCACGAGTGGGTGTGGTGGTGACTGGGCCTGTGGACTGTGTGCCTGAGGTCCTTGGCTGGGTTCTTCCTACCCTGGCCATACGTGCATGACGGGGGGAGGGGTGAGGGAAGAGGTCAATGGTGGATAGGAACAGTTTTTTAGGGACAGTGAGGTGGGAAGAGCGAGAAGGAATGGGAGTGGAGGATGAGGAAGTGGTCGTTGGAGGTGTCTGTATGCTGCTTTTGGGTGCAGGTGCATGGGCTGTATGCTGTTGTGAGGTGAATGGCTGTTGGGTGTCTGAGTGCTTGCATTTGTGTACTTTAGGAGGGGGGGGCAGACACAGCGGCAGAGGACACAGGGGGCGTGTGCATGGCTGTTGTGGAGGTGTCTGCCAGTGAGGTGTGTGTTCTGCTTGGTGTGGTGATGCTGGTAGTGGATGATGATGTAGTACATGCAGATGTGAGTGTGGAGGGAACTGGGTGAGAGATGGAGGAGGAGGGGAGACCATGGAAAAGTGGATGTTGTTGTGTCTGCAACTGGATGGTGTTTGTGTGAGGGCCTGTGGGATGAAGTGTGGTACTTGTGTTTGCCTGTGACTCTCTTGGGTATTGTCTTGTGTGCATGCTCGTCTTGCTGTGTGCTTGGGATGGGTTGGGGTTGAGGGGAATGGGACTGGACAGTGGACGTTGGAGAGGGGGAAGGTAGGAACAGGGACAATGGCTGCCATTAGAGAGGAGGCCAGAGCCTGAATCGATCTCTGTTGGGCCACTAAGCCAGTGTGAATGCCCTCCAGGAATGCATTAGATTATTGCATCTGGGATGCCAGCTCCTCGATGGCATTCACAATGGTTGACTGCCCTACAAAGATGGATCTCAAGAGGTCAATAGCCTCCTCACTCAGGGCAGCAGGGCTCACTGGGGCAGGGCCTGAGGTGCTGGGGCGAAGGAGATGCCCATCCTCCTGGGTGAGCGGGCATGGGCAACTCGCTGAGGGGCTGCTGGGAGGGCGGTGCTGGTACAAGCCATACAGGATTGGAGGAATGATAAATCTGTTATTATCAAAGAAGCCGATAAAGGTGGAAATGTTGTGGTCATGAATTTTAGAGACTATGATCATGAAGCTCAGAGGCAGCCTGGAGTCAATATGAATTATGGAAGAGTTGAAACAAGGATACTTGATAGATCAAAGGTTATGATAAAAAACAAGCTGCATATCTATGTTGATAAATAGCTTCTTGATATGGAGGAATCATTTGTGGGTGGAAAATGCGATCGTAACAGTGATTTATTTTTTGCCAAAAATTCATAAGGGAGTGGCCATACCGCCGGGTAGACCGATCATTGCTGGTATAGGTAGTTTGACAGAACATATCTCTGAATATATGAATATGTTTTCAAATCCATTTGTGAAAACATTGTCATCTTAAATCAAGGACGCAAGAGACTTTCTGAGACAGATGATTGACATTGCATGGGAGTCTCTACTCTATGACGACTATGGACATGAGTAGCTTGTACACTAATATTGAACATGGACATGGTATTGAATCTATCAAATATTTTCTGTACGTTTTTTTCAACACTCACAGATGCTGATTGATTTAATGGGAGTTGTGTTCATGAACAATTTTTTGTATAGCAGAATGATCTTCATTAGTTACAAGGATTTGCAATGGAGTCTAGGTTTGCTCCCTCTTATGCCAACCAGTTTATGGTTTTGGAACATGGACTATGTGTGATGGAGCATTTTTGTTTCAGATAACCTTATGTATATGAACATTTGTAACAGTCACTGGTGGAGTACCAGCATATCTGGGATTTAGCGCCAGACAACTTACCCGATACCCCTTTTTTGGGGGGAAAAATATATATATTTATGTATACATACAACACACATACATATATGTGTGTCTCGTAGTGACCCAACCTCTAAACTCAGGCACCCCTAAACCCTAAATATACCCTCACCATCCAATCTCCTTACCCACTCCTAAACCCTAGACACACCCTTACCACCCAATACCCTACCCACACTAAATCCTAAAAAATACCTTTCCCACCCAATACTCCATACCCACCCTAAATCCTAAAAATACCCTTACCACTCCAAATAACATGTTTGGATACATTGATTGAGTAAGGAACCCATCTTTCTGTGGAATCATTATATAATAAAGCTGTTGTTTTGTGTTTCATGAACAAATGAGGTTAAACTAATATAAAAGGGTGTGTCTCTGAGAGCAAAATTTAATTTGAAGATAATGCTTGTTTAACTGTGCTGAACTTTGCCATCAATCACACAGACCACTATTCACCTGTGTTTGTAGAACACATAATTAAGCCATTCATACTTATGTTTGCATGGCAAGCAATGCCACTTTCAAAATGGCAGCTGTTATCATTGGGATTATTCCTGTATTTGATGGTATATTGCAATATCTAGGACTCCTAGTTTAACTGAACTTTCACACAATAGAATGGCAGCTATCATTGACCCCGGAAACATGAAATATGTGATTGAATATTTAGATGAATGGGCAGCTATAATAAAGAAATAAAAACAATTTGAGTATTGTACCTGATTTATAACAATTATGTTGTTATTGTTTATATAGATTGTTACCTTTAGATATTTGTATGATATACATATTGAATTTTGTTCAGATTGTATAAAGCACGTTATGTTATTATGAACACTTTAAAATGGCGGCTGTTTCCATAGATATTGTAATGTAATATGTGGGGAATGTTCCCTTTTCACTGCTCACAGAATGTGCAACATTTAGTTAGAGTGTATGCTTCACCTTTTGACCCGTAAGTCGGAAGAAGTAAATTCCAATACACTAAATATTTGCAGCATCCAGGAGACTATGAGGCCTTCCATGTTAGGAGGAGAGTGAGTGAAATATATATTTCGTGTGGAAAAGGCAATTGCCTTGCAGTGGACATATTGTAAAGGCATGCATGGTAGCAGCATGTATATATATATATATATATACATAGATATATATATTACGGTTGTGACTGCCAGCGGTGTCAGCAAAATGCCTAAATAAAAAATTATTATTGCAGACCCCTGGATCACAGTGAGTGCTGCTTTGTTTGCTTTAATGAGGTAACGTATGATGGTTATATACATATAGCTATATCTATATATATATATATATATATATAGATATATTATTTCAAAACAAAGCACGCCAAAGGGAAACCGACGCACACTCAGCTGGTGCGAGGCAACGAGGGTGGCTGAGCCCTCGATTAATTTTGTGAACAAAAGATAAATGCCACGCACTCCGTTCAGCTCCTCAATTTTTTTTATATAAATCAGGTTTATTTGATGCAAAAAAGGAGAAAACAACGTGTTTTGACTTTACAGTCTTCTTCCTGGTTTTACAGTCCTTTCTCCATTCTCACTATTTATAATGCTTAATTCCCAAAGTCATTACAATGCATTGTGGTCTCAGTAGTTTTTCTATCTATATATTAACATATAATTAACCTAAAAGGATTTTTTTTTTTAATAAATAACAAATGCATTGGGATTGAAGAAACAAATGTGTCTAAACAAAATACTATGGAGGAAGGAACAAATGATCACTTGCATGAATTAATAATTATTACATTATAACATTTGGAAGCTTGGCAAGAAATAATAACCGTCTTGAGTGCAAAATTAAATAAAAATACTTTTGAGGATTAGCCACAGTCATTATTATACAAAAAATGTTTTAAATTTACATTTTAACATTTATCTTAAATTAACGTATTCTAATTCCATAAAGACATCATTAACATTGTAATTACTTCAAAAATTTAAAGATGAACAAAAAGTTCCTCATCATTATTCAATCCCAAAGGGCTCTTTGTCCTCATTAAGATGATATATTTAGATTCAAGTTGTCTGAGTTTTTTTACTCTGTCTCCACCCCTCTCATGTTCAGGAATGTGGTCAATTCCATAATACCGTAACAGTTTCCAGCTGTTCACTTCATATTGTTGAAAATGTTTAGCAATAGCATATGTAAAATCCTTATGCAGAACCGCTCTGATATCTTCTAAAATTCTTTTCTTTAGCATGCAAATTGTACTGCCTATATATTTCAAACCACAATGACACTCAATTACATAAACTGTGAATTTTGTATTACAAGTAATTCGATGTTTTATCTTCAATGTCATGTCATTCCATAATTTCACTTCTTTAGTTGATTTGCCAATTTTGCATGCTTTACAGCTATTGCACTTAATAAATCCAAATTGTTGTTCTATCAACCAGTTTTGTTGATTTTTTATGGTGAAGTGACTACTTATTAGATAATCTTTTAATGAAGGTGCTTTCCTATACGTTATCAATGGAGCTAAACCAATTTTAGAACCCAAATCTTGATCTTTTCGTATAACATGCCAATGTGTACATAAAATTCTTCTAATAGATATATTACTATATATTACCTAGTGGCAGTCGCCCCGTAGGTAATTAGAGTTAAGACCTGGTTTCTATAGAAAGATCATTGTTTATTTTGTGTATGTCTTTGGCGCATCTTGATGAATCTTCATTAAATATTCAAAACTTATACCTTGTTAAGTTCAGTTTCTGTCTTAAAAGTTTTGAGGTAAACTGTCAAGCAGGGGCCAAGAAAAAGAGTGTCCCAAAATGAGTTTTCCCCAATACTTTTTCCGTAGGACCTTTAGACATGCCTACAGCCCGAACCACTGAATGGAATTACACCAAATTTGGCACAAAGCTAGATTCTGTTACGCAGATCACGCTTTATGTGATTTGGTGGGAATCCATTCAGTAGTTTTGGAGAAGTTTAAGCCAAAAAATATAGATAAAGAGGGACGCAGATCCTCCGTGGATCCAACTGTCTGCAACTTCCACTTCAGCATGGAAGTGTTGGCAGCCGTCTTGGGACTCGGCTTCAGCCAAATCCCAGAAAAAAAAGACAAACAAAAGAAAAGGGGCCAGGGTAGTCACCCTGACCCCTTATCCCTGGTGCTGGAGTCATGGGGACTACCATCCCCTGGGGTTCTGTCAGCGTTGAAGGGAGACTGCGAGGCCCCCACTCTTGGAGCCACAGATGGCCCTTTGGACCGCCACCCCCCTGGACCTACTCCTGCTATGTCCCGGGGTGCTGTGGCTTGGCTCCAACTGATGTGAAGTAAAGGCTTTGCTTGGTGGTGACTACATAGTAGTAGTAATGCATAGTAATAAATGTGTGGTATAGTTTGTTTCCCTTATGTCAGGTATGTATAACTAAGACCGCAATGAATCCAAAACTGTTTTTTTTCACATTTCTTTTGCCCTGGAGAGTGGGTCCCTCTGGGAAGTCACAATAAGGGCTAAGGGGGTCAATATACACTCTGACTCGCATACAACTACACAATGGCTATTATCACTGTCTATCTATCTATCTACCTATCTATCTATATATCTATCTATGTATCTACCTATCTATCTATGTGTGTGTGGTAATGTAAATTCACAAAATGGGCTGTCATTCCTAAACATTTTATGATCCTAACTTGAATATCGCAGTCTCTGCAAATGATTGAGCATAAAATTGCAATTTTTGATATGGTATAAAGAGAGTGCATATACCATTGATTTGAAAATAATTTTAAGGATTTTTATGACCTAAGGACTCTGGGTCACAACCAGCCACTGTGTTTAGCCATAAATGTTTAAATATTTTAATGCTATCTTTTTTGCATATATGTTTTTATTGAAAAGGGCTTCACATTGATTACATTCACATTTATGCATTTCATAACTATGCTCACCTACTCAATCATATATCCTAACCATTTCTAAAGTATGTTTTATCAATTATCACAATTACAGTTGTATAAGTACTGAGGTCATACATCCAGTCATTGTATCTCAACGAACGAATTTCTATGCCATTTTTTAAACACTTTCTTCTCTTGTATTTGCATGTATTTGATGCAAAACCGATTCATTCTCACAGAAAAGCTGCTTACCCTTTCCTCTTGATAGCCTTTCAAAAATGGGTGTTGCAGGACGACCAGCCATTTCCTCCGAGTGTGTCATTAGTGTATTTCTTATTGCCTGGCATCCATTCAGTACAATTGCAGGTGACTGTCCCAACCACAAAGTGAAAGTATTCCCATAGGTTTTTGCAAGCTGGGGATGGAAAATGAAAGCACTAAATGTAACAGTATAAAAAAGGAGATGCGCAAGCGCCTACACTTATCGATTTTGGGAGACAAACCTACAAATGAAATCACTATTACAACTTTCAACCTATGGGGAGCAAACACACAAGTGGTTAACTACTATCTTTGCCTTGTCAGACACTTGTCTTGATCATCCTTAAAAGGTATCTTCGAATGAAAACTTTAGTTGCCTCCTCACCAGTTCTTAATTTGAGCTAGTTGTTCCCCGTGGGGGCCACTAGCACTTATTTGTGGCGGCTGGCACTTATTTTATCTTATTGTGCATTTCCTGAGGGCAAAAGGGAAAAATACGTAAACTGTAAAGAGGAAGGTTGAGAAAGACTCACAAAAGGAGAAAGTAGGAACATGCAAAAATGAGATAAAAGGGCGTGGAGTGTCTGGGATAGAAAGGCACCGAGAGATGAGGGGGATTTAAAACTACCAGCCTTGATATTCGGAGCAATTATGTTTAATTGCACCAGCTGCGTGCTTCTGAAGAGAGTTTCAGACGCAGCACTCTTTTTTTTGTTATGTTATAAGCATTTATAGAGGGCACTAAACCCAAGGTCATCAAGGTGATAATAGAGACCAGGACTGACAGAAAAACATTCATTCAAAGCCGTGCTGGGTAAACAGCCATGTTTTCAGTTGTTTTTTCAAGATTAAGAAGATGTCAACATCTGCAATGTGAGGCGACAAGGTGTTCCACAATTTAGGTGCTCTCACTGAGAAGGCCCTTCCTCTCCATCTGGCTCTGCAGAATTTAGGAACAGCTGCCAGTCTACGAGAGAAAGACCTAAGAGGTCTAGCAGGTATATGCCAATGAAACATAGCATTAAGTTGTTCAGTGCTCTTGAGATAGATAGCTCCAGGAACCATACACAAGGCATTAAAAATAAGTTGCTTTCTAATGGGACCCCAGTGAAGGGCATGCAAGCCTTCCTTCTCCGATACCTGTCTAGGAATGTTCAAAATGAGCTGGGCAGCAGTATTCTGGATCACCTGCAGTTTGTTGATACCTCTCCTGTTGGTATTAAGATAAAGGGAGCTAAAGTCATGTAATTGAGAGGTGATGAGTGCAATAACAACCACCTGACGTAGTTCCTTGGGGATAAAAGGAAAAATCTTCCTTAGTACTCTAACAATAAAGAAACAGGTACTCAACGTGCGATTGGCTTGGTTATTAAAACTCCTGGAATTATCAACTAAGATACCCTAGTTTTTGGCAGACTGCACTGGGGTGGGAAGAGACCCCCACTTCTCGGGCCACCAAATATTAAACCATATTGAGTCCTGGGTACTGAAGACCAACACCTCTGTCTTTCCAGCATTGAGTTTGATCGTGTTACTACTCATCCATTTCTCGATGCTTGACATTGACTAAAGGACTGGGTGACAGAGGTTACATTATTAGAGATTGTCACAATAATTCAGCAGCAGTATCAGCAGCATATGATTGAACCTCAAAGCCAAAAGACTGAACATGAGCCACAAAAGATACTACATAGATATTAAAAAGAGTCAGACTCAATGCAGAGCCCTGAGGGATGCCACAAGGAAGACTGACGGCATCCGCCTTGAAGTCCCCACAGCTGACCACCTGTCAGTAAGGGAGGAAGATAGTAGATGGAGAGCAGTGACACTGACTCCAATCTCCTCCAGTCATTGAATCATCCAAGCAGGCCATACCGTATCAAACGTTGCAGACAAATCAAGTAGTAATAGTATGGCCGCACCCCCGATCAACGTGGAGAGGAATGTTGTCAGTTACCGCCACAAGTGCGGTCTCTACAGTATATTGTGACCTGATCTGAAGCTTGTGTGAGTGATCCAGAGAAGCCTTTGTTTCAATCAAATTTACAAGTTCCTGATTTTAAAAAATTTCGAAAACTTTAGCTGGGAAATGAAGCAAAGAGATCGAGTCATAATTCTTAAGATCGTGTGGATCTGCAGTGGGTTTTTTAGGTGAAGGGATGACAAAATTTTGTTTCCAGGAAATACGAAAAATGCCTGTTTGTAAAATATGCCTGAAAGTGATTTGCAAGAACTCTGCAATAGATTCAGGAGCTAAATGAAAATATTTGGCAGAGCAGGGATCTAACAGAGACCCAGATTTAATACTCAGGAGTAACTCCTGGGTATGTTGATGAGAGATAGTGGGAATTTCCAGCAAGTTCTGTCCAGAAGAGCCCACAGCAGTGGGCAAAAAACCTGCATCAGATGAAAGGTCAAAGAAGGAGTATAGGTCTAGGATCTTATTTTTAAAGAAAAGAGCTATACTATCACAGAGATATTGTGATGTAAGAGCCTGACTCTGAAAGGGAGGAGAGACCAGGTCTTTGATGACACTTAGAGAAGTTCTTGCTGTCCTGATTTTATTTGTAATAAAGGCAATTTTAGCAGTTGTGACAGCAAAGTCTTATGCTTAGCTTTGTCAAGAAGTTTACCCTCAGTATTGATGGTAAATAGCCATCTGTGCTCCTGCTTAGGGCATTTAAAACACAACTCCTTAAGTTCAGTCAAGAACCAGGGTGCAGAAGGCTTAATACTGGACATTATTTTGGTTCTTAAAGGGGCAGTGGAATCTAAAGAAGAGGAAAGCCAGGTGTCAAAGCTCCAGCAGAGAAGCCCCGGGAGGACACTGTGCTGTTTTTGGATGCATAGAGGGCTTATTTAAAATTAGCGGTGGTGATATTACTTCCATTTCTATAAGTAATAAACTTTGTAGGAGGTGTATTAACTTTAAAATGGATCAGAGGAAGGCTGACGAAAATAATATGATGGTCTGAACAGCTCAAGAGACAGATTTCATTATTAAATAGGTCTGGATGATTAAAGAATACACAGTCAAGGTGTTACCTGAAGAATGAGGAGACATCTTAATTTTCTAGGATAGTTCTAAATTAGCCATCAGCTCAAGCAGGGAAGCAGTATACTTATTAGAGGGATCATCAAAATGAAAGTTAAAGTCCCCTAGTACGGTGATGTACCTATAACTAATGTATGGTTCAATAATCTGTCCCCACAAGTCAATAAAAGTGGCCCTAGTGATAGGGGTCTCTAAACTAGAATTCCAGAAAAAGCATCCTTGGCTGAGATCTTTAGTCTGAAAAAGACTGCCATGGAACCATCTTCAATAATAGGGGATATCAACACCAGTTTAGAACCCAAAGTGGTCTTAACAATAATGGTGAGGCCCCACCCATCCGACCTTTGCAATCCTGTCTAAAGATAGAGTAACCCGGAGGTGTGGCATCCATAAGGTCAGGGTCTGAGTCATTCTGGGCCCAGGTCTCCGTGATAAAAAGACAGACATGGGTCTCCACTAAAATCAGATCATGGTTTTCAGTGTTGTGCTTAATTAGTGAACGTGTATTCAGCAAGCCACACCAAAACCTCCCAGCACTAGGGGCTGAAGAACAAAAGGTTTTGGTCTGAAGGAAGCTTGGATCAGATTTATTCTGGGGAGCCCCTGCTTCAATACAATGCAAAAATCAGAAGTAACAATTAAGACAAATCTTTGTGGAGTGGTCAGATATATTCAAAACTGAAGCACAAACAGCCTGGAGATTCCTAGATTGTAGGTCAAGAATATGCTTGTGAGACAAATGATGTCCCTGAGCTAGATCCATCTCTGGCCCACAACAAACAGCATGCCTTGTGCTGTCCAGGCAAGGACAGGTGCAGATGGGCTTGCCTTAGGTGCGCCTTCAGTGCATCACTGGTACGTGCACCCGGTGCGCATCCACATCAGCATGCCCTTTAAGAAGGAGCAAGGCAGGAAGTAATGAGGCACTAGTGCACCAACTTCCAAAAACAGCGGTGTGCCAGCACCGGAAGTGAGTGAAACCTGGCACCCTCTCTGCACAATCACCCAGAATGGCTACTGCAGACTGGAGGGTAACAGAAACAAAACAACAAGGACCACCCACCCAAGACACAGCCCCAGCAATAAGATCAAAACGCAGATAAAATAGGTAAGAAATAACGTATAGTAAAACACAGCTCAGGGCATAACACAAATTGCTAAAATTGCTCTCAATTAAAAAATTATTGTAGCGGGGACTCAGTGACACGATCGGTCCAGCTTCCCAAGGTCCAGGGGTTCCAGATGCAGGGTTATCCTTTGATGTCAGAAAACAGCTTACTGGGCGGGTATGGTCAGGGACAGTCTCCAGATTGAGGCTGCAGATTTCAAGGCAGAGTCTGGCAGGGGGTCAAATCACAGTGGACTCAGGCTCAGAATCGATGGGGAATCTTCCCAGGACCAGTGAGCCACTCAGACTTGGCCTGTGGGCATTGGCTGCAGAGGTGTGTCTGGGTGCGGTTTTGTGGCTCCTAGGGGCTGAGCTCTTTTCTTTAAAGATGGTTTCTTCTTGAACAGGTCCACTGTTCTTAGGAGATCTTAGGCGGTCATTATAAACACGGCGGGAAACACCACCACCGCTGTGGCGGTGGTGAACAGAATGCCACCGTTGGTGGTGAATGGAAACCTGCCATATAATGAACGAAAATCCCCGCCAAAAATCACCAGATCACCACTCTCCGCCATGACCCTGTCGGTGGGAATCCCGGACCTCCCCAACCCGCCACCGCCAAGCACACCCACATCCCACCCTCCAAATAATGATGCACAAATCACCTCCTTGGTGGACAGTGGAGGCCTAACGACCGTTGGCGGCTCTGACCACCATGGGCAGCAAGTGGACTTAACAGCAAGAAGTGCACACATTGGATACGCGTGTAACCCATACACCTGACACACATCCATAACCTCATAAAACACCCCCAGACATACCCCACAATCCTTTGCAACAAAACCAGGCCAAGAAGACTGAGAGCACCAGAGACAGACATTGAACGCCAGCATACAGGAGACACACACCGACCCACAGAAGAGCACCCTCACTGCCTTCTCAGCCCCAACACCATTCACCACACTTACTATGTCACCGCCCAAACATCCACGCTTCACCGAAAGGGAGTTAAGGACCATGGTGGATGAGGTCCTGAAGGTGGAGCCACAAATATATTCGGGGCCAAGTTGCAGCACACACCCATCGCAAGGAAGATGGAACTATGGCAGACTATTGTGAACAGGGTCAATGCAGTGGGACAACATCCACGCACCAGGGACGACATCCGGAAGAGATGGAAGGACCTGCGGGGGAAGGTCAGGGGCATGGCATCAAGGCACCACATCGCAGTGCAGAAGACTGGTGGAGGACTGCCAACAACACCCCCAGAATACACAGACTGGGAGGAAAAGGTACTGGCCATCCTGCACCCTGAGGGACTCACTGGACTCACTGGAGGAATGGACTCGGGTAAGTCATCAACATATACCCCATATACACCATACCTGTAATGCATGCACAACCCCACCCCACCCACACCCACCAGGACCAACACCCCACCCAGGCATCAGCCACTAAATCCACCCCCCCTGCATGACCACAAACCCATTAACAGGCCCACATCCCTCCCCCTGTGCACAGTCACCTACCCTGCAAGTACTTGCAATGGAACGACACCCCCACCACATTGCAACCCCACAGTCGACGCCAAATGCAGTGTCAACCTCACAAAGGCACCCTGTAAGGCCACTGAAAGTAACCCCAGCACAAAATAGCCCAGTCCTGTTCACCCCAAACGTTCATGCAGCTGTAACAGACATGTCTATGTCCCCCATCAGGCACCACCACCCATGCAACCCTAACGGATGAGCAGCCCCTCACACAGTCCTGGACTCTCACCATGCAGCAGCCCCACCCAGGAAACCACTGTCACCCCTACCACCTAGTCAAGACCAGCAGCCCAGGGCAAGCATCCCCCTACCAGTGTATCCAGGCCACAGACTGGTGGAACACAGGTACAGAGGCCACAGTCTCCCACTCCAAACATGCAGGAAGGTGAGTGCCCCAGTACAAGTGGTACTGCCAGACCCTTGGAGGGGACACAGGCACAGGGGGCTAGGGCAAGTGCAAGGGTGGCAGTGGGCCAGGGGGGAGGCCACAGGATGGATTCAGAAGCCTAGGACGCGATATCAGAGGTACTGGGGGCCTACCAGCATACCCATGACAGGTTGGCACTGATTGTGTCACCCTGGAGCACAGTCAGAGGATGCAGCAGGAACACCACCAACAGGCCATGGAGCAGTGGAAAGAGCACAACGCCACAATGTCCACCATAGCAGGAGTACTGCTGCAGCTGGTCACAAACCAGTCTGACACCCACACCGGATAAGAGGCCCCTACAACAGCACCGGACAACCAGCATCAGAAACATCCCAGGAACTACCCTCACAGGAAACACAAGCGCATACCATGTCATCCCCTGAAGATCAACAGCAGGCGCTTAAACGGACCCTCAGGCCAAGATATGGCACTGGAACCCCAGCAAAGAACAAGGCCCCCTTCAAGAAGTAACTCATCAACAATCTGCAGAGCAACCATCCCACTCAACCAGCCACCACACATTGCTAAGAGGCAATATGAACTAATGTAAGAAAAGATGGACCCATTATTAGTACCAGCAAGGCTGCCACCATGTTGGTCTTGAGGACACCCACCCCTTACGACTTGCCATCACTGTAAATAGCACTATTCACTCACTTCAACCAATAAAACACATATCAGACCTGTAACACTGTCCCCTGTGTTAAATTGTGAACAAAGTGAAGTATGGGTGCAACTGGCTAATAACTACTTTATTGTCAAATCTGTGCATGAAGGGAGTCCTGCGTGCCTAAATGTTGGCAATACGTAAATGCAGAAAATTTCAATCTGTACCATGCAGAAGCGGACCATGTTTCAGCTATCATTACCAACCACCCCCTATATGACTGAGCACACTGACAGTATGTGTCACAAACCCTAATGCCAGGCCCAAGTCCCACACAGTTACTGGAAGTAGAGTTGTATCAGTTTGTTCCTGGAATCAACATCTTCCCCTTCCTCATCATCACCATCACTCTCCTCACCTCTCTGAGGTAGCTCGTCAGGACATACAACACCCTCCACCTCCAAGAGGGGGATAGAATGTCTCACTGTCACGTTGTGCAGCATGCAGCAGGCCACCACTATTCTACACACCTTTTCAGGCCCATAGGCCAGGGGACCCCCAGAGATATGTAGACAACGAAATCTAGCCTTCAGGAGAGCTATTGTTCGCTCTATCCCCCTCCTAGTATGTCCATGGGCCTCATTGTAATTCCTCTCTGCATGCATCCTGGGATTCCTCACTGGTGTCAGGAGCTAACGCAAGTTTGGATAGCCAGAATCACCTAGAAAAAGGTACATTGCAGAGTTGTCATTGTTATGACCCTTAGTCAAACAGCCTGGCTGTCTGCTATGTGTCAGTTAGTGACAGGCACACTTACCTATGACCCACCCTCTGCCCTCTTGGAGTTGTTCCATCCTGTGTGGCACACTACGGTTCCTCAACACAAAGGAATCATGGACTGAACCTGGGAACATGGCATTCACATGTGAGATGTACTGGTCTGCAGTACATACCAATTGGATGTTCATGGAGGGAAAGTTCGTTCTGTTTCTGTACACCTGTTCACTCACTCTTGAGGGGATGATCAGTATGTGGGGGCCATAAATGGCACCTATGACATGGGGTATAAGGCATAGAATTCCGACTTGATGGCAGGGAGGTCAGTACTTTGGGGAAACCTCACATAGGACTGCAGGTGTCGTACAAATGCATTCAGAAATCTTGACAGTACCATGCTGAACATTGGCTGTGAAAATCCAGCACCAATGCCCACTGTTACTTCAGTAGGGATGGCATGCTGATTACGATTTCCCGGAGTAAGTGCAGGATCCAGAAAAGCACAAAGTTCCTGAATTGTTGCACGTGTGAGTCGGTAATTGATTATGATCTGATGCTCCATCATGGTCCTCATATCCACAAGTTGCCTGTACACCGATGGTGCCCTTCCTCACAACAAGGGTCGGTACCTACGAGGGGTTTCAAACAGGTGTGATGAAGATACATACATAGGCACACATTTCATCATTTGTGCATTGCATAGTTCATTGTAGTGACTCTACATTAACTGCTTCCTGACAGATGTACATCTACATCACAATGAGGGAACAGAGTATTTCATGTGTGGTATATTACGGAATGGACACATGACCCCCCTCATGCTACGTATCCTGGCTGTGGCGTACCCAGACCTGGATGGGCGCTTGAAGGCTGCACAGCAGTCACAAGGGGGTGAGTACTCATTTCACAAACTTCAGTCTGGAAGGATGTCTGTGTGTTCATTAGGGTTCATGCTGCTTAGAGGCAGGGACTCTGGTGTCCATCTACTTTATGGTCCCCAAAGGGTGTAGGAGTGTCTTTGTCAGGTCTCCCACACATCACCTCCTTAGGTAGTCCAGAGGATGGGTGTAGAGCAGTATTCTGGTCAGTAATCAGGGGCATGGCCATGGGCATAGTGAACGGTGCTGCCTTTTGGGTGTGTCTTTTGGGTGGGTGTATGTCTGGCCATTATGTACCTCCATTCAGCTATTTACAGTTGTCTCTTCTGTTTTGTCTCCCCGTCCCTGTTCTCTTGTGTTGGTTTGGTACAGCAGCAACATCTGGCGAGGGACCTGAGGCACCGCCAAGTGGGGAAGCAGCGGCCCACGGATCCTCGGAGGCAGAGACATCCGATGCCCAGGGGACCAGTGGGTGGGAGGGCGAGGGGAGTTCCACGGGGAAGGCAAATACCACAGGAGGTAGTGACTCCGAGACCTCCTCCGATGGGGGCTCCCCGGCGGTGGCGGACCCTAGTGGTACAGTGACATCTACCCCACCCCCATTCCATCACCGCCCTCCCTTCTGCTCCCCACCGAGTTGCCCGTGCCCGCCAACCCAGTAAGGTGGGCGTCTCCTTCGACCCAGGCACCTCCTCCCCTGCCCCAGTCAGCCCTGCTGCCCTCACAGAGGAGGATATAGACCTCCTGAGAACCATCTCTGTAGGGCAGACAATCATTGTCAATGCCATCCAGGGGCTAGCATCAGAGGTGCAGAAGACAAATGTCTATCTGGATGGTATTCACAGTGCCGTGTCTGCCCTACAGAGATCTTTTCAGGCTCTGGCCTCCTCTTGGACGGCAGACAGTTTCCCTGGCCATTCCATCCCCCTTCCAACCTCCTTTACCCCTCCCAGCACCCCACTCCTTCACCCGTCCAAGGCACATATTCAGTCAAGCACATCAACACACAAGAAGCACACTTCTAAACACAAGCACCACACCTCCCACCACAAGCATTCACACAGCCAACAGCATCCACTTCCCCCTGTGTGCCCACCTCTTCCCCCTCCCTCCCTGTACCCTCTACATCCACACCCTCATGCACTGCACCTTCAGTCACTGTAGCTGCTCCTCTTACTGCACTCACCACAATTGCAGACATCCATACATGCACCCCATGCACCACACCTGCACTCACCACAACTACTGTAGTTGACACATGAAGCACACTCACCAGACTTGCAGACACCCACACAACATACATTCACACTAGCTGCCTGTCTTTTCCCACTGGGTCCACCCCCTCCACCAAAGACGCACCAAGACACCCACCCATCACACATCCACCACACCACAGCATACTGTCCAGTCACCTGCACCCACTACACGCACCCCTACACCACACACATCCACTGCCTCTGCCTCCACTCCCGTGCCCTCATCCAGGACAACCACAATTGCTCCGAAGAAACTTTTCCTCTCCTGTGCTGACCTCTTCCAACCCACTGTGTAGGAAGTTGGCTCTGTATGTGCTATTTCAAAGTAAGGAATAGCATGCACAGAGTCCAAGGGTTCCCCTTAGAGGTAAGATAGTGGCAAAAAGCGATAATACTAATGCTCTATTTTGTGGTAGTGTGGTCGAGCAGTAGGCTTATCAAAGGAGTAGTGTTAAGCATTTGTTGTACATACACACAGGCAATAAATAAGGAACACACACTCAGAGACAAATCCAGCCAATAGGTTTTGTTATAGAAAAATATATTTTCTTAGTTTATTTTAAGAACCACAGGTTCAAATTCTACATGTAATATCTCATTTGAAAGGTATTGCAGGTAAGTACTTTAGGAACTTTGATTAATTACAGTAGCATATATCCTTTTTCATAAAACACAAATAGCTGTTTTAAAAGTGGACACTGCAATTTTCACAGTTCCTGGGGGAGGTAAAGTAATGTTAGTTTTAGTAGGTAAGTAAATCACCTACAGGTTTGAGATCTGGGTCCAAGGTAGCCCACCGTTGGGGGTTCAGAGCAACCCCAAAGTTATCACACCAGCAGCTCAGGGCCGGTCAGGTGCAAAGGTCAAAGAGGTGCCCAAAACACATATGCTTCAATGGAGGTAAGGGGGTGCCCCGGTTCCAGTCTGCCAGCAGGTAAGTACCCGCGTCTTCGGAGGGCAGACCAGGGGGGTTTTGTAGGGCACAGGGGGGGACACGAGTCAGCACAAATAAGTACACCCTCAGCAGCGCGGGGGCGGCCGGGTGCAGTGTGTAAACACGCGTCGGGTTTCCAATAGTTTCCTATGAGAGACCAAGGGGTCTCTTCAGCGATGCAGGCAGGCAAGGGGGGGGATCCTCGGGGTAGCCACCACCTGGGCAAGGGAGAGGGCCTCCTGGGGGTCACTCCTGCACTGGAGTTCCGATCCTTCAGGTGCTGGGGGCTGCGGGTGCAGGATCTTTTCCAGCCGTCGGGAAATTAGAGTCAGGCAGTCGCGGTCAGGGGGAGCCTCGAGATTCCCTCTGCAGGCGTCGCTGTGGGGGCTAAGGGGGGACAACTTTGGTTACTCACAGTCTTGGAGTCACCGGAGGGTCCTCCCTGAGTTGTTGGTTCTCCACCAGTCCAGTCAGGGTCGCCGGGTGCAGTGTTGCAAATCTCACGCTTCTTGCGGGGAGTTGCAGGGGTCTTTAAATCTGCTCCTTCGAAACAAAGTTGCAGTCTTTTTGAAGCAGGGCCGCTGTCCTCAGGAGTTTCTTGTCTTTCTTGAAGCAGGGCAGTCCTCTGAGGATTCAGAGGCCGCTGGTCCTTTGGAAAGCGTCGCTGGAGCAGGTTTCTTTGGAAGACAGGAGACAGGCCGGTAGGACTGGGGCCAAGGCAGTTGGTGTCTTCTGTTCTTCCTCTGCAGGGGTTTTTCAGCTCAGCAGTCCTCTTCTTCTTGTAGTTTCAGGAATCTAAATTCTTAGGTTCAGGGGAGCCCTTAAATACTAAATTTAAGGGCGTGTTTAGGTCTGGGGGGTTAGTAGCCAATGGCTACTAGCCCTGAGGGTGGGTACACCCTCTTTGTGCCTCCTCCCAAGGGGAGGGGGTCACATTCCTATCCCTATTGGGGGAATCCTCCTTCTACAAGATGGAGGATTTCTAAAAGTCAGAGTCACCTCAGCTCAGGACACCTTAGGGGCTGTCCTGACTGGCCAGTGACTCCTCCTTGTTTTTCTCATTATCTCTCCTGGACTTGCCGCCAAAAGTGGGGGCTGTGTCCAGGGGGCGGGCATCTCCACTAGCTGGAGGGCCCTGGGGCATTGTAACATGAAGCTTGAGCCTTTGAAGCTCACTGCTAGGTGTTACAGTTCCTACAGGGGGGAGGTGTGAAGCACCTCCACCCAGAGCAGGCTTTGTTTCTGTCCTTAGAGAGCACAAAGGCTCTAACCGCATGAGGTCAGAAACTCGTCTCTCAGCAGCAGGCTGGCACAGACCAGTCAGTCCTGCACTGAACAATTGGGTAAAATACAGGGGGTATCTCTAAGATGCCCTCTGTGTGCATTTTTTAATAAATCCAACACTGGCATCAGTGTGGGTTTATTATTCTGAGAAGTTTGATACCAAACTTCCCAGTATTCAGTGTAGCCATTATGGAGCTGTGGAGTTCGTTTTTGACAGACTCCCAGCCCATATACTCTTATGGCTACCCTGCACTTACAATGTCTAAGGTTTTGCTTAGACACTGTAGGGGCATAGTGCTCATGCACATATGCCCTCACCTGTGGTATAGTGCACCCTGCCTTAGGGCTTTAAGGCCTGCTAGAGGGGTGACTTACCTATGCCACAGGCAGTGTGAGGTTGGCATGGCACCCTGAGGGAAGTGCCATGTCGATTTAGTCATTTTCTCCCCACCAGCACACACAAGCTGGCAAGCAGTGTGTCTGTGCTGAGTGAGGGGTCCCTAGGGTGGCATAAGACATGCTGCAGCCGTTAGAGACCTTCCCTGGCATCAGGGCCCTTGGTACCAGGGGTACCAGTTACAAGGGACTTACCTGGGTGCCAGGGTTGTGCCAATTGTGGAGACAATGGTACATTTTAGGTGAAAGAACACTGGTGCTGGGGCCTGGTTAGCAGGGTCCCAGCACACTTCTCAGTCAAGTCAGCATCAGTATCAGGCAAAAAGTGGGAGGGTAACTGCAACAGGGAGCCATTTCTTTACACAGTGGCTCACCCCGTCTTGTCCCCAAGCGTGCTCACCTCCTTGCCCTTTCCACTCCTTCCACTTCACAGCCCATCCCTGTCTGCCCTTCACATTCCCGTGCCCCTTCCCCAGGGAAAAAAAAGGCCTGGGCTGAGCCTAGTCCATCTGGCTCCACCCGCTCAAACCCCCCCCCTTCAAAGGGCAAGCCCACGCCCCCTCCACCTTCCAAACGAAAGTCCATGGCCCACCCCCGTCCTGCCGCTGTTCTGTGAGGTGCCTGGATGCTCCTTTGTTGCCCCATTAGGTGGAGTACCGTGCACTTGTGGGAGTCAGGTTGTGTCCGTTGTGGCCCATGGCAATTATAGCCGTACAGACTGGCCATTGGCCCTGTTTGGACTATTTGGCTTTGTGAGCTTTCATTAAAGGTTTCTGTGTGGCCTGTGTTTCATTATTTATGGGTGTGGGGCATTTGTATGTACTATTATCAAGTTGGATTTGCCTTGTGTCTGGTAAGTACCTCTTGCTAGGGGGTGTATGACTTGTGCTGCTGTGTAGGATTGGGGGGCGTTGCAGGGTGGGTGGAGTGGGTGGGTAAGTGACTGAGCCCTTTCCTCCCTTGTATCGTAGGTTGCAGCACTTACCGTCGTCGTCTTCGTCGGCGTTCTCGGTCGTGGAGGTATATGGCAAGGAGCAGGGCTGGCATGATCTGCAGCTCTCTATCCATGTCTGCTTTGGCGCGTTGTGTGGGCCTACAGTGAGTGTTTCCTTATATTTGGTTCATTTCCACCTGGCTTTGCGTGGCGGTGTTTCCCGCCCCGGAACTGGTGGCGGACTGGTGGTTCATTATTTGCTGGGCGGGTTGGGCCTTTCCGTCGGCCTGTGGGTGGACTCTGCTGTCGTCGTCGGCACTCCTCTGCTGGTGGTGGGTGGTTTTCGGGGTGCCTGTCTTTCGTTTGGTTCATTATTTGGCGGTCCGGCCCGCTCCTCTGTTGGTGGTTGTTACCTCCACCGCCGCGGAACGGACCGCCATGTTCATAATGAGGGCCTTAGTCTTTGTTGAAGGTAGGCACTCCTCCCAAGGCATTGGAGGTTGCTGGGCTGCAGGACAGGTCGTCTTTCGCACAGAATTGTTTAGGGCTGCAGATAGGCCAGTAGGGCTGGGGCCAAGTCAGTTGGTGTCTTCAGGCTTCTCCGCTGCTGTGATGCTTTAGTGTCCAGCTCTTCTTAGGTCATCAGAAATCTGAGTTCTAGGGTTAATGGACACTACCTAAATACTGATTTTAGAGGCGTTACTGGGGGTGCCATATGGCATCCAATGGACTACTCACCTTTAGGGTGACTGCACCTTTTATATGACCACTTCCCTTGGGAAGTGAGCATAACCCTAACCCTAGTGGCTTAACTCCTTACAAACAAAATGAAGGAATTGAAAAAGTAGTGTCCACTTCAGCTCGTCCACCTTAGGAGTGGAACTGTAATGAAGTGGACACTTCTCCTAATTTAATTATTTTTCCCACCTGTGCTGCTGCCAAAAGTGGGGTCAGGACAGGGGGGTAGGTCATCTCGACCATCTGGAGAGACTTGAATTGCATTACAAAGGTGGCAGGGTCTTTGAATCTCCATACCCTGAAATGTCTATCCTGCCTGGGAGAGGAGGTAACATCGCTGCCTAGTGCAGGCTTTTGCATCTCGGCTTCAAGAGCACTGGCTCTCACCATGGGGGTCGAGAAACGTATCTATGGAGGCTGAACTAGTCAGTACCATTCAGTCAACACACTAGTAGCTTTTAGGTTTCCAGGGAGCACCTCAAAGGTGCCCTCTATGTGCATTTATTAATAAATCCATCATTAGAATCAGTGTGGGTCTATTATTCTGAGATGTTTGATACCAAACACCCCATCATGTAGCGGGGAAACTCATGATGACCAGTGTCCAGCACATGCATTTAAAATGGCTTCACCGTATACTTCCTATGTCTGAGAATTGACAAAGACATAGCAGAGGCATATTTACTCATACAGACATGCCCTCACATGTAATGTAATGCACTCTTCCTTAGGGCAGTAAGGCCTGATAGAGGGGTAACTTACATATTGCATGAAGTGGTTTAGGGGACATGGGACAGAGGCTGTGTGCCATGTTGTGTTTCCAATTTTGGAAGCACCTTGTCATGCAGCCTGCAATGGCAGTCTGCCTAAGATTGATGCTAGGTCCCTCAGAGTGGCACAAGTTGTGCTGCAGCTCCGGGGGCCCTCTTCAGTACGCATGCCCTAGGTGTCAGGGTTTCCATTTACTAGGGCCTTATAGGGGCTGAAGAGCCTGGTTACTTGGGGATCAAGTAACTAGGGGCCAGATGTACGAAGCAGTTTGCATGTCGCAAACAGTGAATTTCGCTGATTGCAGTGTGCAAAATGCACTTTGCAATGCACAAACGCCGATTTGCGATTCGGTAACCTGGTTACTGAATCGCAAAACGGATTTGCGAGTCGCAATTAGGAAAGGGTGTTTCCTTCCTAATTGCGAGTCGCAATGCAATGCTGGATTGCTTTGTGACCGCGAACGCGGTCGCAAACCAAGCGCAGTTTGCACCCTTTTGTAATGGGTGGTAACCCATTCGCAAAAGGGAAGGGGTCCCCATGGGACCCCTTGCCCGTTGTGAATGGCACTGCACACATTTTTTCAGAGCAGGCAGTGGTCCTATGGACCACTGCCTGCTCTGAAAAAAGGAAACGAAAACGTTTCATTTTTCATTTTTGTAATGCATCTCATTTTCTTTTAAGGAAAACGGGCTGCATTACAAAAAAAAAAAAACTGCTTTATTAACAAGCAGTCACAGACATGGTGGTCTGCTGTCCGCAGCAGGCCACCATCCCTGTGAGGGCCTCCAATCGCAAGGGGGTCGCAAATTGCGACCCATCTCATGAATATTCATGAGGTGTGCCTTTGCGACCCCCTTGCGATTCGCAGATGGGCTCAGGGACACCATCCAACATTCCTTATTGCGGGTCGCAATTCGGATTCTACCTACAGCTGGTACTAGGTGTTTTGTTTTAGGGAAGGTAAACTGGCACTGGGGATCCAGTTAGCAGCAATCCAGTGCACTTCAGTTGAAGTTGCATCTAAAAACAAGGCATAAAGTGGGGGGTTCTGCAACCAGAATCCAGCTCCCTACAGTAACTATAAATCACACCCTCGCCATGCATTGCTAATTACTCCAGAAATTACAACACTCATGACACCTTCTATAATGTCATTACAATAAAACATTAGCAGTTGCGTTATTGAAATAAAAACTGTGCATGGGGAAGCACAAGTTATAGTTACATTAGAGCATGAGTTACAGTTACTTGAAATAAATCTAACTGTAACTGCTGAATTTCTATGGTTTTATACAAGTAAATTCAGAACGTAACTATAACGTACCTGTAAATTGTGGCTTTTTCAGTGAAATATATATATATATAGTTAAAGTACTCTTAAGAGTCACTGCTTCCCCCACCTGCAAACACAAATATATCCAGGGATGTTGCTAAATTTCTCCACTTAATTTCTCAACGTCAGAATCATACTGTACACCCTGTTTACATCATGGCCACCTTCTTGTTGCAGGCCAATCAAACAACTGATGCAACTCCTAGAAATCTTTTTCCATACTTCTGATACTGAATGTTTCCTAGTCCTGAAATTGGATAATCCCTCACATGCCCCCTTCAGCTATATACATCTGTTTTCAGTTGCCTTTAACCAGAGTCCAGGGTTGTGCTTTTCTGCCATGATCATGAGGAAGAGGGTACTCATAGAAGTGGTCTCAGATAAGGTCTGCATACAAAACAAAATCTGGTGGAATCACTTAATAAAAGGCAAACTTTTCCTATACACACACACATTTACAATACAGAGCTCCATGGCTCACGTTTTCACAGATGTGTCAGAAACTCTGATGCATCTGTGGCGCTAAACTTAAGCATTGCTGGACTAACGTTAAACAAATGATGCTACTCCAGTACTGCAAGGAAGGCACCCATAGACAAAAGCCCTACGTCAATTTAACTCCTGCTTTGAGCAGGCGTTAAAATGTAGACGCAGTGAAGTCGCAGAATGATCCATTGAAAAGTAAATTTCACTGCACAGTTCGGCGTGGATTTTTGCCTGGGGACGCCTACCTTGCATATCATTGCCAGTAGCTGGCTCCCAGGGGTGAATAGTTACACTAGAGGCCACGGTAAATATGGAGTTAGGTTTGCACCGCAGCTGTGTTAAAAAAATGATGCAACAGTGCGAAAGGGGCTTGTAAGTAAGCCACAAAGGCCCTCATTCCGACCCTGGCGGTTTGAAACCGCCAGGGTGGAGGGCAACGGAAGCACCGCCAACAGGCTGGCGGTGCTTCCAGGGCTATTCTGACCGCGGCGGTAAAGCCGCGGTCAGAAAAGGGGATCCGGCGGTTTCCCGCTGGATTTCCCCTGGCCCAGGGAATCCTCCATGGCGGCGCTGCTTGCAGCGCCGCCATGGGGATTCCGACTCCCTTCCTGGGTAAAACCTGCCAGGAACAGGATGGCGGGAACGGGTGTCATGGGGCCCCTGGGGGCCCCTGCACTGCCCATGCCACTGGCATGGGCAGTGCCAGGGGCCCCCTAACAGGGCCCCACCATGATTTTCACTGTCTGCTATGCAGACAGTAAAAATCGCGACGGGTGCTACTGCACCCGTCGCACCCCTGCAACTCCATTCGGAGCCGGCTTCCTCGTTGCAGGGGCTGTCCCGCTGGGCCGGCGGGCGATCTTCTGGAGATCGCCCGCCGGCCCAGCGGGAAAGTTAAAATGACCACCGCGGTCATTTGACCGCGGTGCGGTCCTTGGGTGGTTTCCGCCCGGCGGGCCTCGGAATGAGCCCCAAAGTCTTTTGCCATAGGTACAGCAACATCTTTAAGCATAGGATTCATAGGCATAAGATTACAAATCCAAAAATGTAATACTATGCCAGTTATGGCGACAGGCATTTGTCATTTTACACCTCGGTGACGATGGCACTGTCCCAATCCTATGCTTTAAGATTTTGCTGTACAATTGGCAAAAGACTTTGGGGCATATTTATACTCTGTTTGCCCCGAATTTGCGTCTTTTTTTTAAAGTAAATTCAGTGCAAACTTAACTCCATATTTCTATTTTGACGCTAGACCCGTCTAGCGTTAAAAAAAATTGGAATTAACATAATTTTTTGGATGTGTGAAACCACCTTGCATCGTTGAGATGCAAGGTAGGTATTCCCATTTAAAAAATGACTCAAAGCACCTAGCGCCTTATTTATCCTTCTGTGCAAAAAAGGTTGGAGGCGGGCCTAAATAATGGCACTCAGCCTGCTAAGCGCCATTATTTAACGCAGGCTTAGTGCCATCATTTAACGCCTGGGTCAGAGGCAGACTTTAGGGGACCTATGGACCCATTTCCATGGTCAAACACCATGGAAAGGGCCCACAGGTTTCCACCCCAAGCCCCAGGAACACCCCACCCACACCAGTGGGACACTACAGGATGAGGGACCTCATCTCAGGTAAGTAGGGTAAGTATTGTTAAGTATTTCTAAAAAAATGTTTTCATGTCGTTGGGGGTCCATTTCTGCCCCCCCCCACATGGCACTGGGTGCAATTGCCATAGCCAGGGACCACTGGTTCCCTGTGCTGGCCATTTGGCGGGGTGGGCAGGATTCCTGTCTTTTTTAATACAGGAGTCAAGTGGTATGGATGGTTTTGCATCAGCCTAGCGTAATTTTTTAAGGCCCCATCCCCTGTACCTCCACCCCCACCCGTCTAACGTCATTTTCCCAGACGCTAGACCTCCCTAGCGCTGGCTGGCAGGATTCCATACATTTGGCGCCCAGCTGGAGCTCTGGAATGAAGCAAGCCGGCGCTATACTTTTTGACTCAAAACTGCGTTTGCGCAGTTTTGCGTCAAAAAGCATAAATATGAGCCCTTGTCCCTATCTACATCGGAATGGATGGCACTCTGCTTATCCTATGGTTAAAAGCTTTGCTAGAAAAACAGACATTTGAGGTGAGCAAATCTAGAGTGTCACTGATGTTGCAGGGTACTCCTTACTGGTGCTGCTCTCCACCTAAACTTCAAAACTACCCAGAGATCTCTCTTCCTTTGTACACACATATATATATATATATATATATATATATATATATATATATAGAGAGAGAGAGAGAGAGATTGAGAGACAGCGAGAGATAGATAGATAGATAGATAGATAGATAGATAGATAGATAGATAGATAGATAGATAGATAGATAGATAGATAGATAGATAGATAGATAGATAGATAGATAGATAGATAATCAATAGATATTCAGTAATCGGATGCTAGTTCATTCCTTTACTGATAGCAAGAGGAGCTCTTTTGGAAGAGGCAGTTCTGAGGGTGGGTGCCTTTCACATTATGCAAACCAGATCTCTAAAAGGTCATTAGAATAAATATCAAATATTGAAGTGCCTTATTATGGAACAGAGTAAAATCAAATAACTATACAGTAGCTGCATAATTTTTATTGTTATAACTCAAGAATGAGTTTATCAGCCTCCAGATAAATCATTTTACAAAATGTATCAGTGAACAAACAGGTTACATAGGTCAGTATGCTAGAGTAACTCTTATTTGTACAAATGCAGCAAAGTCTTCAGGGAATGCCATCAATAGCAGTTCTAGGTAATGCCACAATGCTACAAAATGTGAAAGGTAGATGTAAAATTGTATGAAAAATAGAACTCTTGCAATTGTATTTATGTTTTAACTGATGCCACATTTCTACTATTGAGTAGCCAACAGGTGTTCTCAGTTGTCAGATTATTCTGAATTAGTAGTTGCAAACGTGTGCCATCAGTGTTTCAAAACCATATGGACACATTTTAGGGAATCTTTATCAGAACAGGCTTCTGGGACAACTAACTGGCATTCTTAAAATTTAGGGAATGGTAAGTTTAGACGTCAGTTTAATAATGCTCAGAGAAAGTAAGAAGAATCAGATAATTCCCCTCTCAGCTGGTGAAAATGTATGGGAGGGTATCTGTCACAACACAATTGTACAGCAGGGGTAGCTAACCTTTTCTATAACTATAAAAGTCCAGTCGAAGCAGAACTAAGGGGGTATGTCTACTCATCCATTTACCAGCTCTTAAAAGATTGTTCTCACTGGTCCCCAGAGAATCTGTGAGACAATGGCCCCATAACTCTGCTCCACATGGCGATGCATCCCTTGGTTGAGTGTTTTAAATTTCCATTGGGTACCAGGGAATCTTTATTGGCAAAGCACACAATGGCCACCACTCTATGGTCAGCAAAAGAGAACTTTTTGACATCTGTGGTGCCATGATACAGAGTAAGCCAAAGTAATCCCCAAATATTCAAATTCCTTGACCTTTTCCTGCACCTCCTGCCCCACATTAATGGTTCCCCTCTCCCTCTTCCCTTTAGAATAAGTCGTCTGCTTGGTTTTTGATGAATCATTTTTAAGGCTATGTGCCATGAACAACAAGCTAAATTTGTTGACAGGCATTAGCAAACCAGCTCTAGTCTTGGCAAGCAATAGAGTCATCCGCAAAGAAGGCAGGAATTTTCTGACATGCTGGCTTGGGCTAGTCATTACTACAGTTAGTTAAGAAATCCACACAATTGTTAATATACAAAAGAAAGAGGGTCAGAGCAATACACAACAGCAATTCACCATTCATACAATAGCAAACCCTGGCACAGTTCCCCTCATTCAAGAACACACAATGCTGTTTAACAAATTACGGGCTAGCTCTAGCCCTGAAAGTATCTCCTAAAGTTTCTCCCTGGGGACGAGTCAAAAGCAGCTGGAGGTCCATAAATGCAACAAAAATGGCTCCTCCACCAACATTCACAGTCTTTCACTCGGTCATCAAACAGTCGAAGACCTGGGCAATGGAGCTGGTTTTAGACCTAAATCCTTCCAGGAGGTGAGAAAGGATTTGGTTATCATCAATCCAGGACCTGTTTACAAAGAAACGTTTGTAGACTATCAAGAACGCTAACTGGGCAAGAATTGGACAGGATGTTTGGACTTCCCTTTTTAAATGCGGGAACAGTCTCTGTCCCATTCCGTGAGTCATGTATTACTGCACCCACCGAGACTGCATTAAGTTATGGTACCCAAATATTTAGGTGATGTTGGAAAATTTCCCTCTCTGAAGGGCCACACCAAACATTTTGCCTTTCTCTTCCTCCTCTTTTCCTGACCTCATTTTGTTGACAATAGTACTTTACCCATGTTAACCAGTGCTAAAATTCATGTTCTTCTCCCGTAAACATGGTTTCATTGACTTATCCATAATTGGTATATTTAATTTATCTGCAAGACTCTAGCAGAGTGCACTACCTGTACCCAGGTCCTGTAAATGAAAAGATAGTTGTGACCCTGCACACAAGTTACCCACACGTTGCCCTTTAAACATGTCTCAGGTCTGCCACTGCAGAGCCTCTGTGTACAGTTTACACTGCCATGTCGATTGGCATTTAAACCACCTTGCAAAGCCTTAAACTCCCCTTTTATTACATAGGCTACCCCTAAGGTAGGCCCTAGGTAGGCCATGGAGCAGAGTGTTGTGTAGTAAAAGGTAGGGTGTATATTTTTAAGGTTCACATGTCCTGATATCTCCATCTAACATGATACAGACTTTCTGATCAAGATACAATCAACATTCAAAGTATGTTTTTAAATGATCGAAGTTGCTTCTTCAGTTGATTGTGGATGTACTGTTGACGTTTCGGTCACAAATGGCTAAACAGTCTGCAAGACCATCATCAGGACTATATTCATAAACAGACCCAATAAGACAGGCCCCTGAGGAACCTAATTAAAACACATTATTAAAACAATCATAAAAGAAGATCATAGGTACGCCAAAGTGACAATAATGTTGATCAATCCCCATGTTACCAACCAATCTATCGCAGGTGTGTATATGTCCACATTCACTTTATATTATCCAGACAGAGAAATATAGCTCTAACCAAAAATGCCGGAAACCATTGCACACTAGATCCAAACACTATGTTGACCTAATGTGCGAGTACTGAACTTACTCACAATGCTACTTGACAGAAAGTCATAATCTAATTAAAAAAAATAATAAAATATATATATGATATAAGTTAGAGGAGGAAAGATGTTACATTCCAAATTGTGTCTATGATTATGAGGAGCCACGGCTTATCCCAATTAATGAAGACAATGGCCTCAAAGTTCTCTAATCACTCCGCAGTCTATATGATTACAAGGAGAAAACACCACAGAGAAAGGGGTCAGCCAACGTACAAAGATTAAAAAACCCATAAAAGACATCAAAACATGAATCCACTCCCTTCAAAAAGGCATTAACTAGCACTCAGACCAGCAGGTTCCCTATCAATGCAGAAAGTCCACTGAGCTCCAAAAAAGAGATGGTATAAGCACGTGTATCAGTTGGGACTGGTCACATGACAAATCTTGAAAAAATGTCAACGCCATCTTGAAATAGTCACAATGTACTGTAGACGCATACTTAACGAAGGTATATATCTCGCCTGTGGCATACTCATTATACAAACATTCCACCAAAAAGATGCAATACATCAGACAATTATCTTAAAAGAGTATGCATAAATAACAACCACAAATGGAAACACAGTGTATATATTAGGGATCTCCCATAAAAACAGTTGATGTAAAAACAAAAATACAAATAAAAGCATATTAAACAAATATTTTATGACTACACCAACTCAAAAAATATATACGAATGCGGTTCTGCAAAAAGCATACATACAGCAAGACAAATTCGAACCAGTCTTTTTCTCACAAATTGGCAAGAGTTGACTCACGACCCTAGGCTCTTCTATCAGTACAGGGGTCTAAACTGGAATTCTGTGATTCTCTTCATTAGAGTTCCCCTCCCGAAAAGATGTATTTTTCCCAAAAAGAACGAGTTTTCATCTCATCCGAAATACAAAAACTTCTAGAGAATGCAGGTAAAGGCTTGGTTGTTCCCAACTCTCGCGGTTTTCTCAGGCTCATCTTTTTGGTGGAGAATAACGGGGGTGGATGCCACTTAGCCCTGAATTTGATAGCAGTGGTGGCTGGTGATCATTACAAGTGGTGGGTGTTAGAAATGGAGTCTTTGGTGGACAGTCTGGTAACCCCTGTTCAAGCAAGGACCCTCACTCTAGTCAGGGTAAAAATGAATCACCCTCAGCTAACCCCTGCTTACCCCCTTGGTAGCTTGGCAGAGCAGTAGGCTTAACTTCAGAGTGTTAGGTGTAAAGTATTTGTACCAACACACACAGTAACTTAATGAAAACACTACAAAATAACACAACACAGGTTTAGAAAAATAGGAAATATTTATTTAAACGAAACAAGACCAAAAGGACAAAAATCCACAATACACAAGTCAAGTTATCAATAAATTGCAAAAAAGGTCTTTAACTAGTTTTAACCACACACTAACACTGTTAGCGTGAAAATGTACCTTGGGTGCGTCAAAAAATTACCCCACATAGGTGAGTGTGCGTCAAAAAAGGGCTTGCGATGCGTCAATTCCACTCACGAGCAGGACCTTGCGACGTTTCTCCTTTCGCTGGTTCGGGGCACAGTGTTTCTTCACTCCACAGGAGAGCGATGCATCGATCTGGTCTGCACTCTCGGGTCCGGTCAGGCCTTGCGTTGTTTTTACATGCCCTTCGGTGATTGCATCGGAAATCCAGCTGCACGATGATCCGAAAACCACGCAGCGCGGGTTGCAATCTCCCAGTCTCCGTCAGCGATGCTGCGAGTTGTTTCTCCTGCTCTGTGCATCAATTATTTTGTCGCGTTTACGGCAAGCGTCGATTTTCTGCCACGGAGCCGGCGATGCGTCGTTTCTTCAGCCACAGATCTGAGTTGCATCGATCTTTTCCCCGCACGGCGCTCTGTGCGTGGATTTTCTCTTCTTAGGCTGCCAACTTCTGCTTTCGGGGTCCCAGGAACTGGATGGGCGTCACAGGGCAGAATAGGAGTCTCTCCAGAGACTCCAGGTGCTGGCAGAGAGGTCTTTGCTGTCCCTGAGACTTCAAACAACAGGAGGCAAGCTCTAAATCAAGCTCTTGGTGATCTTCACAAGATGGAAGGAACACGAAGTCCAATACTTGCCCTCTTACTCTGGCAGAAGCAGCAACTGCAGGATAGCTCCACAAAGCACAGTCACAGGCAGGGCAGCTCTTCCTCAGCTCTTCTGCTCTTTTCCAGGAAGATGTTCCTCTTGGTTTCCAGAAGTGTTCCTGAAGTCTGTGCTTTTGGGTGCTCTTCTTATACCCAATTTCTCCTTTGAAGTAGGCCTACTTCAAAGTAAAGTCTCTTTTGAATGTGAAATCCTGTCTTGCCCAGGCCAGGCCCTAGACACTCACCAGGGGGTTGGACACTGCATTGTGTGAGGGCAGGCACAGTCCATTCAGGTGTGAGTGACCACTCCTCCCCTCCCTCCTAGCACAGATGGCTCATCAGGATATGCAGACTACACCCCAGCTCCCTTTTTGTCACTGTCTAGTGTGAGGTGCAACCAACCCAACTGTCAAACTGACCCAGACAGGGAATCCACAAACAGGCAGAGTCACAGAAATGGTATAAGCAAGAAAATCCTCACTTTCTAAAACTGGCATTTTCAAACACACAATCTTAAAATCAACTTTACTAAAATATATATTTTTAAATTGTGAGCTCAGAGACCCCAAACTCCACATGCCCTTCGCTCCCAAAGGGAATCTACACTTTAATCAGATTTAAAGGTACCCCCCCCCCCCCATGTTAATCTATGAGAGGGACAGGCCTTGCAACAGTGAAAAACGAATTTAGCAATATTTCACTATCAGGACATATAAAACACATTACTATATGTCCTTCCTTAACCATACACTGCACCCTGCCCTTGGTGCTACCTAGGATCTACCTTAGGGGTGTCTTACATGTAAGAACAAACTTGATTTACAGGCCCTGGCACCTCTAGTGCACTTTACGAGGGACTTACTAGTAAATCAAATATGCCATTCATGGATAAACCAATCAACAATACAATTTACACAGAGAGCATATGCACTTTAGCACTGGTTAGCAGTGGTAAAGTGCTCAGAGTTCAAAAACCAACAGCAACAGGTCGGAAAAAATATGAGGCAGGAGGCAAAAAGATTGGGGATGACCCTGCATAGGCAAAAAAGTCCAACAGTGGGTATAATCCTTGGCTTGAATTGCAGTGAGCGAGACAGACTGATTTAATTGGAGGGGTTGAGGGGATTCACTCACACTCACTTGCAGTTAATTCTATTCTCTCACTTATTCTAAATCAGTTTTAGCTACATACTCTCATTTGCTCTTGCAGTCACTTATACCAACTCTGACTCAGTTTCACTGACTTATGCATTCTCATCTATTCTCACACTGACCCACTCATTCTCACTGATTCTCAGTTATCCTCACTCATTCTAAGTCATTCTGACAGATTCTCACTAAATCTCACTCATTCTACGTCATTCTGATAGATTCTCACTACCACTCACTTAGGCCCTCATTATGAGTGTGCCGGTCTTAAGACTGCCACATTTGTGGTGGCGGTAGGACTGCCGCCAAAGTGGAGGTCCAACCTCCACATTACGACCATGGCGAAAGCGCCTTGGTCAGACCGCTGGAACTGCCACTTTTAGACTGGCCGACAGCATGGCGGTGCCGGAGCTTTTAATCCGCCAGGGCAGCCATGCAAGCAGCACTGCCCTGGGGATTACGACTCCTGTGTCCACCATATTTTGCATGGACTGCCCGGTCGCGCTTTTCTCTGGGTGACTTACAGGCAGTGAAAAGAGCAACGGTGCTGTTGAATCCGATGCACCGCAACATTACCGTCGGCTCAATGTTGTGGCGAGTTTCCTGTTGTTTCTGCCCGCTGGCCTAGAGGGAAACTTGTAATAGGGCCAACGGGCAGAAAACCGGAGTGGTGGTTTTCCGGCCCAAAGAGTTTGGTGGGCAGTCTCCGCCGCCCACTAAACTCATAATGAGGTCCTCAGTCTTACTTAGTTTCACTTATTCTCAATCTTGAACTGGGTAAATCAGGAAGAACGAGTGAGTCATGGGGAGACCCAAGGACTCTAGGTATGACTATGGGAGACATTCCCACCCTCTCTCTCTCATTTTAAGTCCCACTCATTCAGATTCACTCATCACTGTGACTTCCTCATAAGCAGTCCTACTCATTCTCACTCAATCCCACTCAGTCACTCATTCTGACTCACACAATGTCACTCTGACTCACTCAGTCTCACTGAGACTCCCCCAAATTATTACTGTTTCACTCTGACTCATTTATTCCCGCTCATTCTCACTCATTCTCACCTAGTTTCTAAGAGTCTCCCGTTAGCTCACTCGCCCTCCCTGATTCACTCAGTCCTAGTCATTTTGATTCAATCTCACTGTGCAATGAGCCTCACTCATTCCCACTCAGTCTCACTCATTCTGACTCACTCAGTCTCACTGTGACTCAGTCTTACTCATTTCACAGTAAGTCTCAGTCATTCTCACTCAATAGCTCTCATTCGCCCTGATTCCCTCAGTCATACTCATTCAGTTTTACTCATACTCACTCATACTCACTCAGCCTGACTCAAACTCACCCAGACACACTTATCCTTACTCAGTCTGACTCAATCAGTCTCACTCACTCTCACACTGACTCACTCATTCTCTAACTCACTAAGACTATCTCACCCTTGCTTCACTCATACTCACACACAGTAACATTCAGTTACATTACGTCATTCCACCTCCCTCATTCATGCTCACTTATACACACTCTTCTTATCACTCATTGTCTCATCTTGACTCACTCTTTCACTGACATTGTCACTTTTACTCACACATACACACATAGAGATACAGACATGCTCACATATACACACACTCTCTCAGAGTCACACTCTCTTCCACATGCATACATAGTATTGAAAAACATGTTTACTTACCTTGCTGTCTGGGCAGGTCCTGTTTGCTGCGGCTTCTTTTAGCTTTGGACACTTGAAACTGAAACCTCAACCCTGTGCAGTCGCAGATTTTAGTTTTCAGTCTCTGCTCATTCACCCCACCCTTTCCCAACTATGTGACAAGTTGGAAAAGGGTGGGGTGACCGGCTGATTGGTATTTAGCCACGAACACTGCAGGGCGTCAGCCTGCAATGCCCATAGTTTACTTTATCTGTGAAGTTTCAACACATCACAGATTGAGAGGCATTCATCAATGCCAGGGGCCTGAGGCCAGGGCTGGGAGTTCTACCAGCCCTGGATAATCTCTGTAGGATGGGGCAGGTGCCATCCTGTACCTGTGCCAGACACCAGAAACGCTCTGTAGCAGAGCTGTCTTAGGGTACTGCTAGATAGCATTTTCTTTTTATACCAAGAGTGAATACAAGATTATAATTCACTCTTGATATTGGGGCATAGCCCTGGAGCACTAATTTGAAAACAGCCACTGCTTGAAAGATTTTAATGCCTGGATTATTGGCCAACATTTCAAGATGGAAGGCATCCATCTTCTCCAAGACATCCTTCGGGACAGGGGGCAGGATAGTGCATCTAGATCTGAAAGACGCATTATTAACCATTCCAATTTGTTCTCGTCATCACCGTTTCCTGCAGTTCATGGGGTGAAATTTTATGTGTTCAAAGTTCTCCATTTTGGCCTGTCCTCGCACCTTGGTGCTTCACAAAAATAATGAAACCTGCTGTGGAAGCCTTACAAGCAAAGACAGTGTGCTTGCTCATTTACGTAGAAGACCTGATTCTTATAGCACAAGATTCTCAGACCGTGCTGGGGTTCATTATCAATTCTCAGAAGTCTCTTCTTATTCTGGCTCAACGCACACCACAATTGGTTTTTCCCCCTCAGAAAGGAATTGAGGCCTGCTTTGTGAAGCCAGACAATATCATTTTGATCAGTAGTACGGATCGAGGGGCTTCTAGCCTCTTCAATTTAGGCCATCTTCCCGGGTCCTCTTCACTTCAGAGTACTTCAGGGGCTCAAGAACGAACACCTTCCGAAAGGCCTCAAACACCCAGAAGAGGCCGGGACAAAGATGGCGATATGGTTAGATCACATGGAATCCAGGAATGACAAGGTGATCTTTGGCTCTTCTCCGGAGATAATTGTTGAATTGGACACCAGCCAAAGGGGATCACGTGCGAGATGGGGTCCGGTCTCCATGGAAAGTCCTTGGTCAGAATCGTACCTCAACCACCACATAAACTGTTTGGAACACACACAGATGGAAACATTGGTAGTGCCATGGAAAGCAATTGTGAGACCTGACACATGGCTTCCTTTTGCATGGTGCATGTGCAAGCTGGATGGGGGGTAGCATGAAAACAAACCCTAGCTGCAACATATACCTTCCAATCATGGCCTCTGACATTTGCCAACTCTGCCAAACTCTCTCCCAGTGCCTCTCCTCAATACTACCATCAGCACTAGCACACCATCACATTAGAAGGATTATATGTTAAAGGAGAGAGGAGTGCTTTGGTTGGTAGGGAGATGCCAAGTTCTGGACAACTTGAAGTGTCCCTGAGTTCAAGCAGGACCACGGGAAATGTGAATATACCCAATAGTTAAACAGGTGTAATTGGGTTCCCTTGGATACCAGACCCATGCTCCAAAAACATGCCTCAACCACACTTCTCTGAAAAACCTGGAGGTGGGAGGGATTAATCTTAGGTGAGCTCAAATGTCAGTTGGGGATTTCAGTCATCCTGAGGAGGCAGGCAATACAAGAACACTGAGGCTCTGTGTTATTGTGTCTGAAGCTTTGTAGGAAAAGAGCCTTGGCATTTGCTTCAACAATGATAACTTCTCTGCCTCCAAACATTCTCTCAATGTTCATTGGCCAAATGTACATCAAGGGGCATTCCATGAGCTGTACTTTGTAGTGAATCCTATGTTGTTTTAAAGGAAAGCAGGAGCTTAGCCTTCTGGCTTGAAGACTTGTGCCCCGTCAACCAATGATGTTTACCCTATTCTGTTTTAGCACAATTATTTAATTATATATTTCCAAGTGGGCTGCATTGTTTTTAGTTAGGCCAATGTTTTAGTATCATGTTATCAGTGTCACTGTGCTAAGACGTCACTATCAAGCAACAAAGATAAACAAACTGTAGGTATTCACATTAGATACTTTCCCTCTTTGCACTTTCAAGGGAATTGTTTATTTATTTACCGCCCCAGGCATGTCTAGTTACCTATTGTTTGGGAACAGACCTACATCAGGGGTCTGATCAGACCTGTATAAATACATCTCACACAGATAGACAGTCAGAAGGCTTCCTACCAGATGCCATTGACGCTATCCATGCTGCACGCCACTTTGATGCTGACCCAATCTTTGTGATCCCATGGAGTCTGATCTAGAGACCTCATTCTAAGGTAACGAGAGTTGGGGGGCTCTTCTCATGGACACCGCATTGGCAGATTAGGTTTATGACACCTATCTCTCTTTAGGATTGGGGTTAGGTTTATCATGCTGGAATATTAGGACATACATCACAACTTATGTCATTTTATGTTATGTCAAGATGGTGGGGGTCTTTGTACTAACGACTCTTGTGTTCACAATTCTGTTTCTTGCATTGTTCATTATCCTTATTATTGCAACCCATACAATTTATCGTAAATTGCAGTATTGTTTATAAAAACCTATTAGGATTTTAATTCATCTCCTTCACTGCCTGTGTGTTTGATTGAGACATGTTGTTTACATGAATAAGGGGTAATCTCTGTTTAAACATGACACTCCCTGAGATGTCTCACTCTTGAGTCCATGTGTAAAGGCTGACACAAATAACCTCTTGCTGTTTGGGTTTCTGGTGAGGTGCTGCTTGTGAGCCGGGAAGTTTGGGACGACAGTTGGGACTTGTTGTAGGACTTGCATAGTCACCTACAAACATAAGTACTGTCATCTTTAACCAGCAGTCTTGCCTAGAGCAAGAGTCAAACTAATATAACTTGGGCAGTCCCATGTTAACACTCGTGTGTCTTTATGGAAATATCTATCTACTAAAAAAGGTGTACAAGGCTTTGTGCCAAACTATAACCTGTCCTTGAGGCTGATGCTAACAAGGAGAAATGTTTTAATTTCTTTTATGTTTAGACACATTGCATGAGTGCTGCATTGTACAGTACACATACAATGTAGACATTATTTTAAAGTTTGTCTAAACATAACTTTAAAGTTCAAAACCTATGCTAGACATCAGACACACTTTTGCAACATTGGGCCAACGTGTGTGCATCGTGCTAGGAAGGCTGAAAGAGTGCAAACTCTGCAAAAGAGAGCAGCTAAGCCAAATATTAGATTCAGCACCACAGCTTCAAACATAAATAGCGTTGCCCTGCTGCCTATTACATTGCTCTATAAATTAGTATATCTCCACATATACCTCACCTAATCTCCTATCTTAATTGCCTTCTCATTCATGAAGAACTCCATTGCCTTCCCTTGCTCTTCAATACTTATATCACTAGGGATAGAGTGGAAGGTTGAGGGGAGGACATGGCGGGCTGCGTCACGGCCGTAGCTCGATAGACGCGCCTTCTGCCGTTCCTGGGGGGCATGGCATACACACACAACGATCGGCTGAATGTGTCGGCCGGCCGTGCTAATCTTGGGAAGCCGGCCGCTTTGGAGATCAGGCGAGGTACCCGGCGGGAGACTCCGGCACTGGGGATGTGCCGTACTGGAGCTCTGCCGGGTGCGAAGAGGCTCGGTGAGGATTCCCCTTCGGGGGAAACCGGGCAGTGCCAGCACTAGTAAGGTTCCCGGGAAGGTGTCCTGGGAGCCTGGGTACCTGGTAGCGCGTTTATGTGTGCTTTTTCTGAGAGTTTTAAAGCAGCAAGTAAGGCGGTGGGTAGTGCTGGGGCCGCAACCAGTTTCCGTGAAGAAGAAAAGAGCCCTCCCCCAGTCCTCCGTTAACTTCTTGCAGGTAGGGGGCCTGGGGCTAAGGGTGGAGAAAAGGGATAGGGCGGTCGGTGGAAATCAGGGGAAGCCTAAGGGAAAAACTTTGGACCAGGTGAATTATTTATTAAAAAAAAAAGAAAGACAGTATTGAGGGGAGACCAAAAATAAAGCACAGACTTACACCTTCTCTAAGATCCTACTTTAGGGCTAGGCCAGAGGATATTGTGTTGGTGCCGGGGCAAGGAAAAATGGATACCTATATGGTTAAGGACACTGGAAACGGTGCAGACTCTGGCAAGGGGGTTGAGGATGACTCTCCCCCCCAATTGATAATTTGGCCCTTCGAGAGAATATACAAGTTGGTCTTGATGTTTCTATGACGAGTCAAGGTGGCAACTTGTCCACCCCGCGACAGGAGGAAGAAGTGCGGGTAGAATTAGTTGCCAGCCCTCCCCTAGACCAGGCTCTGGCCCCCGACTCAAGGTACAGCCCCTCCATGGAGGAGGTGATCCTCTCCATCTCGGAGGATATAAAAAAAGGCTTTGCAAACACGGAGTGCAACCAAGGGGAAATCAGAGAGGCCTTTGAGGCATTGGAAAAAAAATTGATAACTTGATGGAGAGGATCCAGACATTAGAGGAGACGGTAGGGGGGATGAAGGAGGAGTTGAAACATCATAAAGATGAGATCTGAGACTTGAACGAAAAAGAGCAAGGATTACAAGTTAGGATTGAGCAACTGGAGAACTACTCACGTAGGAATAATATAAAGTTGTTAAAGGTGCCGGAAGGAGCAGAAGGGACAAATCTTAAGTCCTACGTGGTTTCCCTAATTAAATCCGTATGTGAGCTGGAAGAGAGTAATGAAGAGATTGAAAAAGACATTCAGAGAGTCCACCTTTATGAGGCGGCCAAACAGCACAAGACCGAGAAAAATCTTGGTTAATTTCTTAACCTATCATCTAAAGGAGAAAATATTGAGTAGCACACTAAAACAGAAATCATTAAGGGTGGAAAATGTGACATTTGAGATTAGATCCGACCTATCTAAAATTACAATGGATAGATAGTGGGAATTAGGAAAAAGGCTGGATGAATTTAAAAAGTTTGGCGTCACGGCACAGCTGAAATTTCCTGCATTCTTGCGAATAATTTACAATAACAAAATATATAATATAAGGGAGATAGATAGGGCGGATGAATTGTTAGATGTTATAAAGAAGGAACAGGCCGATCATGTGTAATAATTGTAATAATTTTTTTAATTTTGAGCCTCCCAGGTAGGTGGGGCACTCTAAAATTAGGCCCATGGTGGCTGACATAGTGGGGGGGTTCTCCATGGGAGGGAGTAGGGAGGGAAGGGTACAAGGGGGTTGGTTTTTTGGGTTAAGCATGGAAATAGTTCCTCATTCACCTGGGCGGTGGGGTGGTGGGTTAGCTTTGAATGGTTAGAATTGGTAAAGGCCAGGGGGAGGGGAGGTTTACAATAAAATGTCTTTCTTGGAATATTAATGGTTTGAGGACTAAATCGAGACGAAACAAAATTTTACAATACTTAAAGGATTCACCGGCACAAATTCTAATTTTGCAGGAGACTCACTTGGCGGCAGACTAGTGTAAGGAGTTATTTAAGACCCAAAAATGGGTGCAAATGTATTTTTGCACCACCCATAATTTTCACACAAGGGGAGTAGTTATTTTGGTTAAACAGGGGCTCCAAGCTAGACCAGAAATTCTTAAAATAAGGGCTGATCAAGCCGGTTGTTGGATCATTGCAAGAGTACAGGTTGATGAGGCAGTTCTGGTATTGGTTGGATTCTATGGCCCGAATTGTGATGATATCAAACCTCTTAAGAAGGTATTTTCTCAGTTAATTGAATTCTCAGACTCGGTTATTATGGCGGGAGATTTTAATGGGGTGTTGGATAATAGATTGGATAGAACCGACTCTTGCAGATCCTTAGGTACGCTAAAATCACAACATTTCTTAAAGAGAATGATGAAAGATCATGGCTTGTGTGATATATGGCGAAAGAAGGAAGGGGAGGCTAGAGTCTTCTCCTTTTTTATTAAGAAATATAGTCATGCTTCACACATTGATTATTTCTTAGTTGATGACAGTTTGTTGGAAAATGTTGATGGGATCGAATATTTACCCTCACACCCATCAGACCATGCAGCAGTAGTATTGCATCTGACTCTCCCTCAGAGAAGAATGTTTAAGAGATGGACATTGGAGCGTGCGTTATTACTAGATGAGGATGTCTTGTCGCAATTACGTAGAGAAACGGAGTCTTTTTTTAATATTAATATAGGTTCGGCACCATTATCAGTGGCTTGGGACTCCTTTAAGGCTGTAATACGGGGGGTAATTAAGAGTATTTAATGTTACAAACATAAAGGGGGTCATTCTGACCCTGGCGGTCACCGACCACGGGAGCACCGCCAACAGGCTGGCGGTGCTCCCTCGAGCATTCTGACCGCGGCGGTTCCGCCGCGGTCAGAAACGGAAAGTCGGCGGTCTCTCGCCGACTTTCCGCTGATCGGGAGAATCCACCATGGCGGCAGAGCGCGCTCCGCCGCCATGGGGATTCTGACACCCCCTACTGCCATCCTGTTCCTGGCGGGTCTCCCGCCAGGAACAGGATGGCGGTAGGGGGTGCCGCGGGGCCCCTGGGGGCCTCTGCAGTGCCCATTCCGATGGCATGGGCACTGCAGGGGCCCCCGTAAGAGGGCCCCACAAAGTATTTCAGTGTCTGCAAAGCAGACACTGAAATACGCGACGGGTGCAACTGCACCCGTCGCACCCCTGCAACTCCGCCGGCTCAATTCTGAGCCGGCGTCCTCGTTGCAGGGGCATTTCCGCTGGGCCGGCGGGCGCTCTTTTGGAGAGCGCCCGCCGGCCCAGAGGAAATGTTTGAATGGCCGCCACGGTCTTTTGACCGCGGTGCGGTCATTTGTCGGCGGTACCTTGGCGGACGGCCTCTGCCGTCCGCCAAGCTTTGAATCACCCCCAAAGTGTTTAGAGACAAAATAAGCGCTTTAGAACAGGAAATGTTAATAAAAACCGAGAAGTTGGTTGGTAAAGGAGATGGGACTCAGGAGGAGGAGGTAGGCAGAGTGGAGTTGGCCGAGCTAAGAACACAACTGGTTAATATTCTACAGGCGCGAGTTGTTAAAAGATGGGAGGTTAGCAAATTAAAACATTTTGAATATGGGGAAAGTTCGGGGAAATTGCTAGCCTGGAAAGCCAAATTAGATCAGGTTAGGAATCATATTAAGGAAATAGTGGTTGAGGATACAGGTGTAAAATTGACACGTAGTGAGGATATTGAACGTGAGTTTCAGGACTTTTATTCATCTCTGTATATGGAACATGCGGAGGGGCGAGAAGAGTTGGTGGAGGACTGGCTAGCTCAATATATGTTACCAGAAATTTCGCAACAAAACCAGGAATTTCTTAATGGCCCTATGACGGCTGGGGAAGTGTGGGCGGCCTTAGCTGGGGATAAAGAAGGGAAAGCCCCGGGCCCCGATGGTATTGCGGTGGAGGTGTATAAAGTCTTAGGCGATTCAATAATCCCAATTTTGATTGAGTTGTTTGGCAAGGTTTTCTCAAACGAGATAGATATGCCCTCCTCATGGAATGACGCAGTTATTACATTGATTTTGAAACCCGGCAAAAACCCGACTAATCGTACATCCTATAGACCTATCTCATTATTGAATAGCGATTATAAGCTGTTTACCAAAATTGTGGCGGATAGATTAAATAGAGTAGCAAATAGTTTAATACACTAGGACCAGAAGGGCTTTTCGAAGGGTAGATACCTCCACGAGCTGACATATGAACTGATTGGGGCTATAGATATGGCAGTATCTTTTGACTCCCCTTTGGGGATTATTATTGATGCAGCGAGCGAAAACCTTTGATCAAGTAAATTGGGGCTATTTAAAGCTTTTGTTAAAAAAAGCTAAACTGGGAAGTAATTTTTGCGGGGTAGTAAATCAGACTTACAGGGCTCCAACAGCCAGAATACTTGTGAATGGGAATCTTACTGGTCCTATTGTTATAGCTAGGGGCACTAGACAGGGTTGCCCGTTATCTCTTGTATTATTTAATCTATATATGGAGCCATTTGCGAGGAAGATTCGGCGGAATATGGTGATCTCCCCCTTCTGTTGTCAGGGTTGGGAGAGGAAACTCGCTTTGTTTGCCGATGATCTCTTGGTTTATACAGACAATCTATCAACTGCATTTCCTGAGATTCTTAGGCTGGCTGAAGAGTTTGGTAAGGTTTCTGGTTACTAAGTAAATCTGGAAAAAACAGAGATTATGGCTTGGAATATGGATTATAAATCTGTTTATTGTCAGAAGGAAATTAGATATTTGCGAATTTTGATACCTCAAAACATTAACCAGTTAGCGGAGAGGAACCAGGTAAAATTGCTGCTGGAATGTAAGAGTTTATTACAAGGCTGGACCCATCTTCCTTTATTGATTATTGGCAGGGTTAATTTGGTGAAAATGTCTATCCTTCCAAAGTGGAACTTTTTGTTTTCTACTTCTCCACTCCTCATGCAGAAAAAATATATAGAAAAAATGCAGCGCCTTATAAACGACTTTATTTAGAACTCTAAAGGGGTTAGAATTTCTCAGAGGAAGTTGCATCGGTGTCAGGAAAAGGGTGGTTTGGCATTACCAGAATTGCAATATTATGCTTGGGCTTTTCTTTTTAAAAACTTTAGAGTTTTCCTCCTTGTTTCAGACTCCACGACTACGGGTTGAATGTTTAAGATAATGGCTTCTTATATCAAAGGCGCTTCAACTAATTTTATTTTTAAATTTGGGGACCCTAAATTCTTCCAAAAGTTAAGGCTGAAAATTATGCGAGGATTGGCAGAATGTTGGTATCAGATTAGACAATTGGCATAACTCACCTATTATAACTTTAATGCACCTATCTGGGATTCCCCGGGTACCCCAGAATGCTTTCAAGATATTTTAGCATTACCGATAAAACAAGCTGGGTTAGAGCACTGGGGAGATTTGTTTCTGGAGGGGGTTCTACTTTCCTGGGAAGAATTGGTGTTGAAAACGGGGGTTCTTTGTCTAGGTGGAAGTTTTTGCAAATAAGAGAATGGGCTAAGGGGATTAAGGAAGGTGTTGGTATGTCCAATCCTTTGAGCGAGATCATTCCGAGCCCATTAGTAGGTCCCCACAGAGTGTCAGCCTGATATTGGGGGATCCTAGAAGGGGTAGACGGGGAGTTTGAACTTCCCATAGACTTGTGGAGAGAATTTTTCCCAGAAGAGTCAATTAAGAGGTGGTGGAAAGAGTCGCTAGTATTGCTCTATGGTATTGTGAAACCTGCCGCTCTGAGAAAAAATCACTACTACACGATACATAGAGTTTATATCTCCCCTGAGAAGTTATCCAAAATGAAAGGAGGGCAGGAGGTGAAATGTCCAAAGTGTGGTTTAATTCAAGCAACAGATATTCATATGTTTTGGGAATGTTTTGATGTTCGACATTTTTGGGAAGGAGTATGTAACAATTTCGAGTATATTGAATCGGGAAATGATCGGCAGGGGCGGCCTGGTCGGGATACATCCATAGACATGAAGTTTGTATTCTATGCAATATTGCTGGCGAGGTGGGAAATATGTAGAAAATGGATGTCGAAGGCCCCTCCAGGCCACACAGAATGGCTTAGGGATGTTTTTTGTACAGCAGATTTGGATCAAATAATGGGGGAAAGGATAGGATGCGGGGGAATTTTTGGGTACCTTTATTGAATTGGAAATTAGGTCATTGATGTATATAATTTTGCTTAAATTAATGCAGGAATTGAAATGGTTCTGTGCTACTTGTCCAATGATTATACACCCTGCTCTGAAATCCTTATGGAATTGGGACAGTCTGAGGATTGCTTGAGAGGAGAGGGCAACCCCTGGCCGAGAAAAAATTATTTTGTCTTGGTTGATAAGCAAGCAGGTTTCTCATATAGCCTATGGGGAATGAGGACAATAGAAAAAAAAATACTTATATCACTAGGACAGATAGACCAATACTATGGGGGTCATTCTGACCTCGGCGGTAAAAGGCGCCTACCGCCGGTCAGAAATCCTCCATAATCCCGCCGCGGTCGCGGAAACCCGCCACGGTCATTCTGACCCGCAGAAGGCAAACCTCCGAAAATCCGACCGCCACAACAGACCGCCAGACCAGCGGTCGGCGGAAAGGTGGAGGTGACAAAACCTCCACCGTCACGCCAACAGAAATACGCCCATGCCATTACGACCCACGAATCCACGCGGCGGTCATTCAAACGCGGTATTCCATTGGCGGGACACACCGCCGCGGTCAGAATACACACAAACGAACAAAACTCTGCCACATTGGACGATTTGAATCCCACACACCTGATACACATACACACACCACTCCCACACACACAATACAATATAAAACACACACCCACATCACCCACAAACCCCTACGCTAAAAAATTCGTAACGAAGGCAAGAGCGAGACACCAGCATCCAAAAAATAACAGCCACTCAACACCATCACCCACACACTATCCACACACAAAACAACACACACCACCACACTCAACTCACTTAAATACACATACTCCACCCCACACATCATACACACCACCCCATGGCACCCCAAAGACAACCCCGCTTCACAGACGAAGAACTCAGGGTCATGGTGGAGGAAATCGTTCGGGTAGAGCCCCAGCTGTTCGGCACACAGATACAATACACCAGCATTGCCCGGAGGACGGAGCTATGGCAGAGGATTGTCGACAGGGTGAACGCAGTGGGACAGCACCCCAGAAATCGGGAAGACATCAGGAAGCGATGGAACGACCTACGGGGGAAGGTGCGTTCCATGGTATCCAGGCACAACATCGCCGTGCAGAAGACTGGCGGAGGACCCCCACCTCAACCCCCACAATTCACATCATGGGAGGAGGAAGTCTTGAACATCCTGCATCCTGACGGCCTCGCAGGAGTCGGCGGAGGAATGGATACTGGTAAGTTGAAGCTTCAATACTGCTTCCCCCCCACCTGCATGCCAAATCAGACCCCAACCCTCACCCCCATCCTCGAACCCCACCCTCACCCCCACCCCCATCCTCACCCCCACCCTCACCCCAACCACCATCCTCACCCCCACCACCATCCTCACCCCCACCACCATCCTCACCCCCACCCCCAGCACACCTATTCCCCGCCAGTGTCTCACCATCACAACCCACACATCCCAAAACCTAGGCCTGCATGCGTCCACTAAGCATGGACACCCATCACCAAAGCATGCCCAATGCATATACACATCCCCCCCACAAGCCACCCTCACCAAAGCCCCCACACACGAATGCCAGCACTTGGGGACACGAGAACCCACAGATACACCCATATGCCACACATTGAAACTATAACCATACCTCTATACCCCTGCAGGACCCGACCGTCAACACACCGCGGCGGAGGGGCCAGAATTATCCACACCCCCCACCCAAGAGGCCGTCAGCGATGACAGCAGCTCTGTCAACCTGGACACCGATGACCAGCCCGGACCATCGGGGACCTCTGGACAGTCGGTTCCCCTCACACAGGCCCAGGCCACTACAGACCCTAACCCCTCTGGGAACACCAGCACAGCTCCCACCCAGCGGGCCCATGCCTCTGTCTCCAGGGCGCGTCAATCTGCGGTGTGTCTACCACTACAGGGCACCCAGGATAACCCACCACCCCAACAACAACAGGGACCTGGGGGCAGTGGTAGTGGGCACACCGGCCAGGGGGCAGAGGCCCAGGGAAACAGGGGAACTCGGAGGGCAGCTGTGCGACAGGGGGGGGAGGAGAGGCCCAGGGAACCCACTCTCCACGAGGTCCTCACCACCATCATGGGAGCATACAACCGCTCCCAGGAGACGATGGCGACGGTACTGGCCCGGTTCCAGGAGATCCAGGCACTGCAGGAGGAACACTATCGGGGGTACAGGGAGGACATCAGAGCCATCAACACCACCCTGGTTACCATGGTAGGGCTGCTGCAGGACCTCGTAAACACCAGGGCGGACACTGAACAACACCCAAGGGCCCCTGCCACTAGCCTGGACCAAGAACAGCCAACCACCTCCGCCGGCGCTAGTGGACAGGAGGCCCCCGCACAGCAGCAGCCCACCAGACCCCCACCTCCTGCAGGAGAAGAACCACCCCGCAAGAGGGCCCTGAGATCTCGCAAGAAGACAGAGTAGGATGTCAAGACCCCCGCCAGCAATGGATACCACCTGATGTCATCCCACTGTCCCACATTGTCACCCTGTCCATCCTTGAACTGCCCATGCTCCATCTCTCCACAGGCCTCTGGACAATGCACCTGTGTGACTGTTACTCTGGACTCTGCCATGGACATTCCTTCACCATAGCCCCCACCCACTTGAAACCACCCATCCCATTTTGAGCACTTAAATAAACACCTATTTTGCACCAAAATATCTGGAGTCTGGCTGTGATTTCAATAGATTGTAATTGACATGACAGTGCAAATATGTCCTTGTACATGGTGAAGTCAACAAACAGCTGCCACAAAGCTGTAGTCCATGGGGAAACGAAGCACAGGACTCGTAGTGGGGACCCCAGATCTGAAATAGGGAGGGAAAAGCCAAAACTCAGTCATCATACACTGGGGCAAATAGACAGGCAGCAGAGATGCTGGAGAGTAGTTAACATTTACTAAATTATCTTTGAAATGTTACCTGTGTCCTATTGGAAGTACTGTTCAATGATTCTGTCCCTGTTGTCTGTTTCAGCCCCGTCGTCTTCCTCCTCGTCACTCTCCTCAGGTTCCTCCGCTGCCACAACACCACCGTCTCGACCATCCTCCTGCAGGAAAGGCACCTGGCGGCGCAAAGCCAGGTTGTGAAGCATGCAGCAGGCCACGATGATGTGACACACCTTCTTAGGTGAGTACATTAGGGATCCACCTGTCATATGCAGGCACCTAAACCTGGCCTTTAGGAGGCCAAAGGTGCGTTCGATCACCCTCCTAGTACGCCCATGGGCCTCATTGTACCGTTCCTCTGCCCTGGTCCGGGGATTCCTTACTGGGGTCAGTAGCCACGACAGGTTGGGGTACCCAGAGTCCCCCACTAGCCATACACGGTGTCTCTGTAGCTGTTCCATCACGTAAGGGATGCTGCTATTCCTTAGGATGTAGGCGTCATGCACTGACCCGGGGAATTTGGCATTTACATGCGAGATGTACTGGTCAGCCAAACACACCACCTGGATGTTCATTGAATGGTAATTTTTTCTGTTCCTGTACACCTGCTCCCTGTCTCTTGGGGGAACCAAAGCCACATGGGTCCCATCAATGGCACCAATTACGTTGGGAATATGTCCAAGGGTGTAGAAATCACCCTTCACTGTAGCCAATTCGCCCACCTCAGGGAAAATGATGTAGCTCCTCACGGATTTCATCAGGGCAGACAACACTCTGGATAACACCTTCGAAAACATGGGCTGAGACATCCCAGAAGCAATTCCCACGGTTGTCTGAAATGACCCACTTGCCAAGAAATGGAGTACTGACATGACCTGCACCAGAGGGGGAATCCCTGTGGGTTGGCGGATGGGGGACATCAGGTCGGGCTCCAGCTGGGCACACAGTTCATGGATAGTGGCACGGTTAAGACGGTAGGTCAGGATAATGTGGCGTTCTTCCATTGTCGACAGGTCCACCAGCGGTCGGTACACGGGAGGATTCATCCGTCTCCTCGCCCAACCCAGCGGACGGTGCCTAGGAAGGACAACATGGAGCACACAGTCAAGCAACCCACAGGTACGTACTCACAGCTAGCACAGTATACGATTCTCTATGCAGTGAATGGCGTGTCTGAGTGGCTATGCAAGGCCTAGGCCTGTGTGACGCAGTTGAAATTGAGCCATGTGGGCCCTGTAAATGGCGGCTGCCTGACCTGTGAAGTGTGACAATGGGATGTGAGGTCAATGCGCTGGCGTGGCACACCGCGGCGGGCGGCGGGCGAAGACCGCGGCGCAAAGCCGCATTGGTTAACATTGAAGCCTATGGGTTTCAGGAGCCAATGGCGAAGGTCGCCGGCGGTGGCGGGACGCACCGCCGCGGTACGCACCGCCGCGGACGTCACCGCCATTTTCTATCTACTTATCCACTTGCGACTTGAACTTTCACAGGAGAGGACCTATACTGCAAGTGTTGCTGTGACCTCGGTCTGGAAGGGACAATGGCTGCTGCACCTGGGGAAAGGGCCCCTGCCTTCACTGGAGAGGAGTTGGAGAAACTCGTGGATGGGGTCCTCCCCCAGTATGCGCTACTCTACGGTCCTCCAGACCAACAAGTGAGTTTAATTCAATCTGGATTTGGGGCCACTGGCTGGCTTGGGGGCCTGGCGGGGGGCCTGGCGGGGATGGGGGGCATGTTGGGACTGGCGGGGGGCATGGCGGGGATGGGGGGCATGTTGGGCCTGGCGGGGGGCATGGCGGGGGGCCTGGCGGGGATGGGGGGCATGTTGGGACTGGCGGGGGGCATGGCGGGATGGGGGGCATGTTGGGCCTGGCGGGGGGCATGGCGGGGGGCCTGGCGGGGATGGGGGGCATGTTGGGCCTGGCGGGGGGCATGGCGGGGATGGGGGGCATGTTGGGCCTGGCGGGGGCATGGCGGGGATGGGGGGCATGTTGGGCCTGGCGGGGGGCCTGGCGGGGATGGGGGGCATGTTGGGCCTGGCGGGGGGCCTGGCGAGGATGGGGGGCATGTTGGGCCTGGCGGGGGGCATGGCGGGGATGGGGGGCATGTTGGGCATGGCGGGGGGCCTGGCGGGGATGGGGGGCATGTTGGGCCTGGCGGGGGGCATGGCGGGGATGGGGGGCATGTTGGGCCTGGCGGGGGGCCTGGCGGGGATGGGGGGCATGTTGGGCCTGGCGGGGGGCCTGGCGGGGATGGGGGCGTTGGGCCACTGGAAAGGAAAATGCTGACAAACTTGAACGTGGTATTTCTCCCTCCCTGTACGTGTCACATAGGTCCGCGCCCATGAGAAGATCGGGATTTGGCGTGCCATCGCCAAGGAAGTCCGGACCCTGGGGGTCCACCATCGACGGGGCACCCACTGCCGCAAGAGGTGGGAGGACATCCGCCGCGGGACCAAGAAGACCGCCGAGTCTCTGCTGGGGATGGCCTCCCAACGTAGGCGGGGTGCCTGCCGTCAACTGAGCCCCCTGATGTTCCGGATCCTGGCGGTGGCCTACCCTGATTTGGATGGGCGCGTGAGGGCAGCACAGCAGACACAAGGGGGTGAGTCCAAGCATTATCTACTCTGTTGTCGCGCAGTGGAGGTGTCTGGGTGGGGGAGGAGGGCTGTGGGTCCCCCTAGGCCAGGGCGATATCTGTAGGCTGGGCACACCCGTAAGCCCCTGTGTCCCCAGCCACCACCCTCAGTAGTTTGTCAGTACAGCCATCCCTGGGCCGTGTCATCCATGGGTGCAGTTGTCAACTCTAGGCGTGTAGGGCATGTTCCACGGAATGCGTAGCGGACCCCAAGTGCGCAACTTAGTGCAGGGGGCATCTGTGTCTGTCATGTCCGCTAACTGTACCGGAGATCCATGTAATCAATATCCCTTTATTTCTCTCTCCCCCCCCCTTTTTGTTTGTCTTTCTGTGCTTGTGTGCATCAGCATCATCAGGCGGAGGAGAAGTGGCATCGGGGCAGGAGGGAGCTGCATCTCACATGGCCCAGGAGGGCCATGCCACAGAGTCAGACTGGACCAGTGAGACGGAGGGCGAGGGGAGCTCCACGACGGGGACGACTGGAGCCTGCAGCGACACGGACACGTCCTCGGAAGGGGGCTCCCTTGCGGGGTGGCACCATCAGTGCCCCCCGCCATTACAGGTACAGCCGCCACCCAGCGCACCATCTCCGCCCTCCCAGCAGCCCCTCAGCGTTCGCCCGTGCCCGCTCTGCCAGGAAGCCGGGCATCTCCTTCGCCCCAGGCACCTCAGGCCCTGCCCCTGTTACCCCCGCTGCCCTCAGTGAGGAGGTCATTGACCTCCTCCGAACGCTCATTGTTGGGCAGACTACCCTTTTGAATGCCATCCAGGGGGTGGAGAGGGAGGTTCATCGCAGCAATGCGTACCTGGAGGGCATTCATTCGGGTCAGGCTGCCCATCAGCGATCGTTCCAGGCTCTGGCCTCAGCACTGACGGCAGCCATTGTCCCTGTCTCCTGCCTGCCTCTACTAACTCCCTCCTCCCAGTCTCCTGTTCCTCTGCCTGTCCCACCCACACCATCAGACCAGCCTGCACACACCTCAACACCCAAGAGAAGCTCATCCAAACATAAGCACCACAGATCACGCAGACATTCACACACGCAACATTCCGATGCAGACATGCCAACAGTCACTACCACCTCTGTGACCCCCACCTCCTCGTCTCCCTCCTCCCTCCCTGTGACGTCTACACTCACACCTCCATTCACCTCACCATCAGCCAGTGTTTCCATCACCAGCACACCCTCCACTCCAGTCCGCACACGTGCAGTCACCACCCCCACTGCCATTTACACGTCCCCTGTGTCCTCTCCCACTGTGTCTGTCACCCCCTCTTCCACACCACACAAACGCAGCCACCCACCCACCCAACAGCCATCCACCTCACGACAGCCTATCCCTCCTGCACCTGCACCCAAAGACAGCAAACGTGACTCACCTACAACCACATCCTCTCCCTCCACTCCCATTCCCACTGTACCTACCACTCTCCATTGTCCCAAGAAGCTCTTCCTCGCCACTACTAACTTCTTTCCTGACCCTGAGCCCCCCCCTCCTTCTCGTCGGGGTAAGAAGAGCACCTCAGCCACCACCAGCCCTGCAGCCCCCTTGACAAGGGTGCAGGGGTATTGGAGCCCGCCAGCCCGCATGTCTGGATCTTCGCCCAGCAGCAAGGGGACAGCCAGCCCACCCCCTGGGAAGAGGAGCAGAAGGCGGAAGGGGCGCCGCAGGAGCCCGCCTTCTACATCCCCCCCGGACACCACCCAGAGACAGTCACCAGCCACAGCTCCAAAGGGAGGAAAGGGCCACAGGCCCACTACTAAGGAGGGCAAGGGCAGCAAGTCGGAGAGGTCAGGCAGCAGGCCTGCTGCCCAGGAGGAGCCCACAACCCCCATAGCCGCTGCCCCGGTAGGAACCGGCACAGCTGCCCCGGGAGAGCCCACCACCCCCATAGCCGCTGCCCAGGGAGGACCCAGCCCAGCTGGCCAGGAGGGCCCCACCACCCACAGCCCAGGTGGGCATTGAAGGAGCACCATCCCCGCTGCCCAGGAGGGCACCACCAGGCAATGAGCAGTTGGCCATAGACCGTCCGCCGTCTCCAGAACCGCTGAACTGGGCCCCGCCGTCTCAAGAACCGCTCCGCTGGGCCCCGCCGTCTCAAGAACTGCTCCGCTGGGCCCCGCCGTCTCAAGAACCGCTCCGCTGGGCCCCGCCGTCTCAAGAACCGCTGAACTGGGCCCTTCAAGGCAAGGAGCGCTGAACTGGGCCCCGCCGTCTCAAGCACCGCTGAACTGGGCCCCGCCGTCTCAAGCACCGCTGAACTGGGCCCCGCCGTCTCAAGCACCGCTGAACTGGGCCCCGCCGTCTCAAGAACCGCTCCGCTGGGCCCCGCCGTCTCAAGCACCGCTGAACTGGGCCCTTCAAGGCAAGGAGCGCTGAACTGGGCCCCGCCGTCTCAAGCACCGCTGAACTGGGCCCCGCCGTCTCAAGCACCGCTGAACTGGGCCCCGCCGTCTCAAGAACCGCTCCGCTGGGCCCCGCCGTCTCAAGAACCGCTGAACTGGGCCCTTCAAGGCAAGGAGCGCTGAACTGGGCCCCGCCGTCTCAAGAACCGCTGAACTGGGCCCTTCAAGGCAAGGAGCGCTGAACTGGGCCCCGCCGTCTCAAGCACCGCTGAACTGGGCCCCGCCGTCTCAAGCACCGCTGAACTGGGCCCCGCCGTCTCAAGCACCGCTGAACTGGGCCCCGCCGTCTCAAGCACCGCTGAACTGGGCCCCGCCGTCTCAAGAACCGCTCCGCTGGGCCCCGCCGTCTCAAGCACCGCTGAACTGGGCCCTTCAAGGCAAGGAGCGCTGAACTGGGCCCCGCCGTCTCAAGCACCGCTGAACTGGGCCCCGCCGTCTCAAGCACCGCTGAACTGGGCCCCGCCGTCTCAAGAACCGCTCCGCTGGGCCCCGCCGTCTCAAGAACCGCTGAACTGGGCCCTTCAAGGCAAGGAGCGCTGAACTGGGCCCCGCCGTCTCAAGAACCGCTGAACTGGGCCCTTCAAGGCAAGGAGCGCTGAACTGGGCCCCGCCGTCTCAAGCACCGCTGAACTGGGCCCCGCCGTCTCAAGCACCGCTGAACTGGGCCCCGCCGTCTCAAGCACCGCTGAACTGGGCCCCGCCGTCTCAAGAACTGCTCCGCTGGGCCCCGCCGTCTCAAGCACCGCTGAACTGGGCCCTTCAAGGCAAGGAGCGCTGAACTGGGCCCCGCCGTCTCAAGCACCGCTCCGCTGGGCCCCGCCGTCTCAAGAACCGCTCAGCTGGGCCCCGCCGTCTCAAGCACCGCTGAACTGGGCCCTTCAAGGCAAGGAGCGCTGAACTGGGCCCCGCCGTCTCAAGCACCGCTCCGCTGGGCCCCGCCGTCTCAAGAACCGCTCCGCTGGGCCCCGCCGTCTCAGGAACCGCTGAACTGGGCCCTTCAAGGCAAGAACCGCTGGCCCTTTGGCAGACGTGGCAGGGCAGGATCTATCTCGGGCAGGGCTGCAGGATGTCCTCTGGCCAACTTGCCTCCTCCAGTGGCAGTGGGGTCTGTTATGGACTGTATGGACTGTGGCTTTGCTCTCCCCAGGATGGCCCAGTGGGCGGGCCACCCACTGTATGGACTGTATGGACTGTGGCTTTGCTCTCCCCAGGATGGCCCAGTGGGCGGGCCACCCACTGTATGGACTGTATGGACTGTGGCTTTGCTCTCCCCAGGATGGCCCAGTGGGCGGGCCACCCACTGTATGGACTGTATGGACTGTGGCTTTGCTCTCCCCAGGATGGCCCAGTGGGCGGGCCACCCACTGTATGGACTGTATGGACTGTGGCTTTGCTCTCCCCAGGATGGCCCAGTGGGCGGGCCACCCACTGTATGGACTGTATGGACTGTGGCTTTGCTCTCCCCAGGATGGCCCAGTGGGCGGGCCACCCACTGTATGGACTGTATGGACTGTGGCTTTGCTCTCCCCAGGATGGCCCAGTGGGCGGGCCACCCACTGTATGGACTGTATGGACTGTGGCTTTGCTCTCCCCAGGATGGCCCAGTGGGCAGGCCACCCACTGTATGGACTGTATGGACTGTGGCTTTGCTCTCCCCAGGATGGCCCAGTGGGCAGGCCACCCACTGTATGGACTGTTTGGACTGTGGCTTTGCTCTCCCCAGGATGGGCCAGTGGTCATGGAGTCCCCTCGTGGATCTGGCGTTGTGTACTCAAGTGGCTGAGGTGCCCCCCCTTCCCTTCCCCCTGAGGTGCCTGTCCGATTTTCTTGCTGATGCCCCTGCAGTGTTCTCTCCGTGGAGTTCTTGTCGTGGGACTGGGCCTTGCCCCTTTGCACAGGAACCCTGTGATCCACGGACAGTGGTTGGACTACATTTAGTAGCTGTATATATTTTGTATATAGTTTATTTATTTATTGCGATTACTGGTGTCCATATTTCAATATATCTGCCCGTTTATGATCTCTTCTTTTGGTCTTTGCATTATTTCGGAGGGGGGTGGTTTGTGGGTTGTGACAGTGATCTGTGGGAATGCATTGATGTGTGTGTTGTAGTGGGTGTGGGTGGGTGGGTGTGTGCCGGTAATCTTTTCCCTCCCCTGTGTCGTAGGTGCAGTACTCACCGATGTCTTCGGCGCCGCCGGGCGTGCTCCTGGTATATGAGCAGGAATAGGAGTGCGGGGATGACCTGCAACTCTGGTCCCATGCTGCCGGAATCTCGCGTGGAGTGCGTAGAGGTGAGCGTTTTCCCGTTCGTAGTCTGTTTCCGCCGTGTTCTTATCGGCGGTGCTCCCGCCCCGGAAAAGGTGGCAGATTGGTGGGTCGTAATAGGGTGGGCGGTACATTGTCTGCCGCCTGGCTGTTGGCGGGAACCGCCGCGCTGTTTGTTTGTACCGCTGTGGCGGGCGGAGTGTTAAGTTGGCGGGCTGTGTTGGCGGTTCCCGCCAGGGTCAGAATTGAATATTTTAGACCGCCGGCCTGTTGGCGGCTTGGCCGCCGCTTTATCACCGACCGCCAGGGTCAGAATGAGGGCCTATATTTTTTAAAGTGAAAAAGACAACCATAGTTCTTGATAAGTGCATCTGATTTGCAGGAAATGGACATTTTACACTGGTCACAGCTGTGTGCACTACATCAAACACCACTGTTTGTGTTTATTTGTACCATCATGTTGTCATTATATATTGTTTGAATGCCAAAAGTGAACACTTTCTGTCTTTAATTACCATTTAAGCAACAAGAAATAAGTCAGTCAACTAAGTATTTGGTTGTAAGGTATTCTATTATTTGACTATCACATTAAAACCAGCTAACTGACATTTTTTTCTGTTTGGCCATTTTTAAATCTAGGGAATCATGCCCTACAGGTGCTATTGCTTTTCTTCAAGCAGTTTGAGGAATCATCTCCCAGTTTGACAAAGGTGTTAAAGTATGAGTGACAGTAACAGTGGTGCAGCCAGTGTGTCATGCACCCTAGTGCAAGGAAGTAAATGCCCCAACTGCTGTTTGAACTGTAAAATACATCATTAATCAGGGTTCCGTTGTCCCTTAGGCTTCTGGGCCCAGGTGCAACTGAACCTGCTGCACCAATGGAAGCTACATCTCTGGAAGGTAAACCTAAGGCACTGGTAACTTCTCATTCTACTGACCTTTAGATCTGACACAATCAATATTGACTCCAGGGACAGTTCACCCTCTTATAAGTAGAATACACAGGATGTTAGAGAAGATCCAGGACAGAATAAAAGAAGGGTCAGTCAACTTGCAAAGCCTTGCCGTGTGCGGCCTAGGGTTTGTCTACTGGCACAAGGGACTCCACACCACAGGACCAAAACATATATTGAGAGCAGGAGATGCCAGATGGGAGCAAACGTATTTGTTCCTGACCACGCCAGTGAGTGCAGGCAAACTACTATGTACATGTAGTGTGCTTCCTGGCAAAAAGTCTGTAGGAAAGTACCCTCTTTTTGCCATGGTCACCCCCCCTTTCTGCCTGATGTCTGTGTGTTTGACTGTGTTCACTGGGATCCTACTAACCAGGACCCCAGTGATTATGCTCTCTCTCCTCTGAATTTTATGACTGCATACTGGAAACCCAGTATTTCAACCAAAATTGGCATACTGGTGCCCCCTTATAAGTCCCTAGTATATGGTACCTGGGCACCCAGGGCATTGAGGGTTCCAGGGGATCCCTATGGGCTGCATCAGTTCTTTTGCCACCCATAGGGAGCCCATGCAAAGGCTTCTACAGGACTGCCATTGCAGCCTGAGTGAAAAGGTGTATGCACCCTTTTACTGCCATTTACACTGCACCAGGTTATGTATTAGTCACCCCTGTAGAAGGCTTTTCAGCCCTGAGGGCACGGTGTAAAGTACCTGTGTGTGAGGGCACCCCTGCACCAGCACAGGTGCCCCCATGACCTCCAGGAATTCATGAGTGCGGAGACACCATTTTATGTGTGTACTGGACATAGGTCACTACCTATGTCCAGCTACATAATGGTAACTCCGAACATAGGCATGTTTGGTATCAAACATGTTGGACTCATACCCCAATGCTTTTGCAAGAATTGGTTGTATGATTCCATGCACTCTGGGGGCTCCTTAGAGGACCCCCCCAGTATTGCCAAAATAGCCTTCTGAGGTTTTCCAGGCAGCCCCAGCTGCCGCCACCTCTCAGACATGTTTCTGCCCTCCTGTTGCTTGAGCAGCTCAAGCCCAGGAAGGCAGAACAAAGGATTTCCTTTGGGAGAGGGGTGTTACACCCTCTCGCTTTCTAAATAGGTGTTACAAGCATGGGAGGGGTAACCTCTCCAAGCCACTGGAGATGCTTTGAAGGGCACCGATGGTTCCCTCCTTGCATAACCCAGTCTACACCAGTTCAGAGACCCCCAGTCCCAGCTCTGGTGCAAAACTGGGCAAAGGAAAGGGGAGGGACCACTCCCCTGTCCATCACCACCCCAGGGGTGGTGCTCCTAGCTCCTGAAGAGGGTCCCTGAGCTTTGCCATCTTGGATCCCATGTTGGCAGGGCACTCTGGGAGCATCTGAGTGGCCAGTGCAAGCAAGTTACTTCAGAGCCCTCCCCTGATAGGTGCTTACCTGTGTAGCTGACCAATCCCCCTTTCAGGGCTATTTAGGGTCTCTCTCTCAGGTGGTTCTTCAGAATCGGATTGCAAGACTCCAGAAGGAATCCTCTGCATCCTTTAAATCACCTTCTTACTGAAGAAACTGCATCTGGTGCCTCCAGGAACTCTACAAACTGCAACAAAGAAGCAAAGACGACTTCTGCAACATTGTATCTTCAGCTCCTGCCAGCAACTGCAACTGTTTCCCAGTTGTGCATCCTCAGAGGACAGCCTGCCTTCAGCTTGTACCAGAAGAACAAAGGAATCTCCCTTGACGTAAAGGAGTCACTCCCCTGCATCAGCAGGCACCCCTGTGCAGTAACGACCAGTGGCATGGATCCTTTCTCCTGACAAAGTGCGTGGATCCAGCATCACTTGTGTTGGGCTGAAGTGGTCCCGGCGGTCCTGACGTCATACTGTCCAACTTTGGTGGAAGTAAGAGCTTGCCTCCCAATGCAAGACAGTACCCCTGTGCACAGAGTGTTTTGCGGTTGCCAAGGCTTGTTGGCATCCTTCCATGAAGTTCTTCATGCACTATGCAACTCCAACCCCCAGCACTCCTTCCTGCGACGCACAGCTTCCTGGGTGGTTCTCTGGAAGTGTGGGACCGTTTGTTGTAGTGCTGAGTGGGCCTCCTTTGCACCTTCTTTGTCCCCCTGCTGTGGGACTCCTGTGCATGCTGCCTGGTCTCCTGAGGGGTCTCTGAGTTGCTGAGAGGTCCCTCTAATTCCCCCTCCTGGGTAGAGTCCACCAGGTCCTTCCTGGTCCTGGGCAGCACCTTTTTCCGCTAACCACGAGCTTTGCAAGTGCCAAGGCTTGTTGGTGGAATCCAGAAATGCAAACCAGACTGCTATCATCCATCCGGCGTGGGACATCATCTGCACCAACCAGGAACCTGCATCCATTCTCTTGGGTGCAGTACTGACTGTTGTTCTTCACCAATGGTTCTTCTTTTGCACCTTTATCCAGGTTAGCAGGAGCTCCTCTTCTCCATAGACTCTTCAGTGCTTCTTGGACTTGGTCCTCTTCTTCCACAGGTCTTCAGGTCCAGGAATCCATCATTGGTGTCTTGCAGTCTTTTCTGGTTCTTGCAATATCTTCTTTCTCATGTTCTTCTGTGTGTTCTAGGAAAGTTTGTGTTATTTACTCCTGCTTTCCATGGCTCTGGGGTGGGTTCTATTACTTACCTTTGGTGTTTTCTAATACTCCCAGCGCCCCTCTACACAATACACTTGCCTAGGTGGGAAACCGACTTTCGCATTCCACTTTCTTAGTATATTGTTTGTGTTCCCCCAGGTCCATTTCTAACTATTGTGATTCTCACTATTTGCATTGTTTTCTAACTGTTTTACAGCTATTTCTGCATACCAGTGTATATAATTTGTATAAGGGAGTATAGTCTCTAAGGTATTTTTGTCATTTGTGTCACCAAAATAAAGTACCTTTATTTTGTAACTCTGAGTATTTTGTTTTGTGTGTGTGAGTACTGTGTAACTACAGTGGCATTGCATGAGCATTGCATTTCACTATAGGGGATAACTGGACCTGGTATAAGGTTTTGTTACCTTAGGTATCCACTACAAACCAGGGGAGCCTCTTACAAAGTCACTAAGGGAGCCCGAGGGGATGGGGGTTCCATGGGCTTTTTTAAGGCTCGGGAGGGTGGGCCACCTGACCCCCATCTCTTTTATTTAGTGTGACAGCCCCAGGCGATGTGGTCGGAGTCTAACTAGGCTCTGCAAGTGGGGTGTATGCCCCCTCTATATTTAATTATGTAGCCCTGAAAACTTTACCAACAAGTTTCTATTGTGGTCCATATCCATGGAACATATGTTGGAGCTGTCACATGGAGCAGAAGACGGAAGGGAACCCCCATCATATGACACATGAGGCCTGATTTAGATGTGGTGGTGTTACCATCAAAACGTCACAGCGGCAGACCCGAGAATACTGTCAAGTCGACAGTGTTCCTCCCACTATATTTAAATGTTACAGTCCTGCAAGTGGTGTACTGGGGGTGGTTTGCTGACGAAGAGAGGACTTCACGGGACCCAGTGGACATCGGACAATGGCTGTGGCTATGGAACAGAGGTACGCCACAAAAACAATGTACATTTGCCAAATGTATCCTCCTGCATCACACATGACACGACACAACACATACACACCATTATCCATTGCCATTCCACCCCTCACAACACGTACATGTCACAAACACATATTGACATGCATCCATGATATAACATACAAACACTATTGACACTGCACCCACACATGACACAACCACAGCATCCTACACAACTACACACTCATACACACACACACATCACAAGCACACACATCACAACTACCGCTACACAGCAACGTTCACCTGAATGTTGCATGCAGCAACACAACAAAACATACACAATGTTAATGCCATATGCAAGTGGCACACATACTCACACAACCACATGACTCACTCCTGCTCCCTCCACCACACCCAGCAAATCACATTGCATCCTCACATATACGTACTGACCCACACACACAGCTGGAATTATTTTAAAAAATTACTGTGACATGTAGATGCCTGCAGTGGTCCTGACCTCATGTGCAGTGACACCCCCCAAAAAACGCACACAGCCAATGTGGGTTCCAAACCTTCATGTCCAGGGAGAGGGGGTGTTTTCTCCATGATACAGTGGTTGTGTCCAGTCAGAAACAGTGAAATTGGGAAAAAAAGGTGCCATCACTTCTCCCCAGCCGTAATCTGCCAAGTCAGAAGTGGATGTCGAACCACCACATTTTGCTTGGCAGTAACCCACATCCAAATCTGCATGTTGGTAAGTGTGGTTGGGGTACCGGAGTAGCCACAGGTTCTCAGGGTGCCGTCGCCAATGGCAATCCTTGGCGGAGTCGGCGAGACTTGAGCGATTTAATGTCTATTGGACTGGCAACATCTACATCTGGCAGGTGGACTGCCAAGCCTGCAGACCGGGATTCCTTTGAAAAAGTGGTGGCAGACCTATTACTTTCAACATCTAAATCAGGCCTAATGTATCCTAGAAACAACAGGCTTTTGCACTAAACATTTTAATGCACTACCCTGTGCTGCCCTTCCCAATATTGCTCCATTTCCGACAGACTAAGGGCCATATTTACAAGTGGCTTGTGCCGCCTATGTGTCACTTTCTTTGACATGACGATGGTGTAGGCCCATATCTACAAGGCCACAAAAAAGCCACTTTGCATGGCTTTTCATGGCCTTGTAGCTATGGAGTAAGGCAACACCACCCAAGCCACTGCATTGCCCTACTGTGCATCAAAGTGGTGTTCTATGTTTAGGGATGCATCAAAAGCCTTCACCTCCCCAGGGGAGGCATAAGAGAGGCACAATGTAGAGAAATACCTTTATTTCTAGTCATTTTCTCCTGTTTCTCTGTGATGGATTCTGCAGCACACACAGAAAGAGGAAAACGCCTCTTGTGATTATTTTTGTGCTGGAAGGCATCCCTTCCTGCACAGAAAAGCAATCATCCACGCAACACACCATGGCACAAGGGTGACTGCATTAGGTCATGGCAGGTCATTGTGCACCAGCGCAGGGGAAAAGGACAAGAATGCACCACATCTTGTAGATATGGTCCATTCCTACCCTTTTCTTTTGACACAGGGCAGTGCAGCAAAATGGCTTGTGGTGCTGCCTTGTGCAAAAGTAAATATGCCCCTCACTTTCTTAGAGCTGGAGACAAATATCTAGTGTTCCCAGGCAGATTTTCTGCATGATGATGAACTTGCCTCTTAGGTGACTGCTTGACTGTACTGGAGATGGGGTTAACACAAAGTTATCCTCTTTCCAGTGTCTGTCTCAACGATTCCCATGTATGCTGTATGACACTACTGTTGTTTGGACCCAGATGATCGACAGATACAGGTTATTGGTCATTTTAGCTATACCCTCGGTGTTCAGACATCTATGAAGCCTGACATGAAAGCAATCCCTTCCCCGTAGTGTGACGTGTGTCCATAGAGACATCAAATCATAAGGAGTTGATGTACTCTTGCCAGGAGCCACGATGTATCCGTGCAAGTTTAAGTTGTGGATTACAGCAGTGAATCGTACTGGTGGCTGTTTTCCCTTTGTCCTTAGAAGGTCCCTGTGCTACTCCAACCTCTCCCGATATCTCTACATTCTACTGAGGCTTAGGTAGTTGTGTATTTGGTTCAAACCAGCAAACCCTTTGATTAAACAGAAGCTAATCCAAGCAGACCTGCCTCGGGCCTTGAGACAACAGCACCCACAGCAAGGAATGACCATTTGCCTGAGCCTGAACCCCACAACCTCCTTTCCAATATTTCCAGCAGAGCGTGTAACCCTTCAACAGCTCCCTGTTGGACTATCTGAAATGAATATACTATTTCTGGTAGCAATATAGGACGTATCACATCAGATTGAAGTTAGAGATGCTGGTAGAGTTGTGGGATTTTGTTCACCATGAGAATCAGATATGTGCCTAGAAGAGTGAAGCTGGATTTGGTTGGTTCCTTTTAAATGTTGAAGGGCAACACAAACACTAGTTGGTTTGTTGGTCTGTCACCAATGGACTCTAATTCTGTATACATGCTATCCCTTTCAGCCAGAGGAACAGTTCATATCTCTAAGTTTTGTGAATCTCTGTGCACACACTAATATGAAAGAATTAGATATGTTATTGTATTTGTGTAGCAATTCTCAAGATGCTGGTGCTTCAAACTGAGGAGGAGGCGGGAGACTGCCCTGTTCAGTGGGAAACTGTCATAACTTATCTCAAAGAACTGCAAAGCCTCAGCAGGTGCCAGTGCTGCCCTATGGATCTGCTGATTGAACATAAGAGCCTGCCCAAGATCCAAGTGATGCTGCCACTGCCCATCCTGGTCATGATGCACTCCCTTCACAAGTGAGATGCTTGTGTATGAATGTCAGTGTTTTCTCTCTTACTGAGATCCAGTGCTGCCTGCATTCACTCCCTATACAGTAAGAGTGAAGAGCTGAAGAATTGGTGGCTGCTAGTGTGAGAGGGTTGCCAGAGCACTCTTACTTCACCATCAGTGCCTCAGTTCGCACCATGAAATGTGCAACACATCAGTTCTCCACTCCCCACCTGTAACACTGAAATACACCACCTGCCTTCAGCCACAGTGCGACTGATGTGTCCTCCCACAGCAGCAGCCAGTGCTGTGGTGTCCACCCTGGACTCACCCGATCCCCTGGACCTGCCCTCCCCAGCTGCTCTTACCTGCATGAGGGTCTCATAGCGAAGCTCACATTTCAGGGTCCACAGGTTGCCGATGATGGGGAGCGGGGTTGGGCCAGGAGGATACCGTCTTCTCAACAACTGAAGCTTGAGATATTGCGTTGCGATAAGAGTAACCACCAGGGCCAGTAACACAGCACCCAGGGGCGGCATGGCGGACACCTGCTTTTACCTGGGGTACAACACAGGCTGAACCTTCACTTATATTCCACCTCGCTCTCTGTTTCTCTTTGTAGCATTAATTTCTTCCTCGCCCTTTTACCTCCTCTCACCGTCTCTCCTGTCTCAGAACCTCCTGCTCATCTGTCACTTGATGACTCCTGACAGTGCGTCCTAGTTCTGATCGTCTCAACTCATCCCTCCCTCTCCTGGAAACCACTCCCAGTGCTTCCCTGTTCCAATTTCAGTCCATCCTCCTCTCCCGGGCACTCAAGGAGAGTTGGCCTTAAGTAAACCAGTCAGAGAAGTCATGTGCATTGAACAGTGCACAGTGTTTTCTCTCTGACCTATGTGTCTCCTGTGAACTTTCCCACGAGACGCTCAGTTCTGGCACACGTGTTTGTTAAGAATGGCCGCGCCAACGCCCAGGTGTTATTAACGTGTGTCATTGACAGCTCTTCAGTTTGGAAGGTGATGTCTATTTTTCTGGGTGACAAGCTGGTTGCTGTGCAGCAGTTTTGGGTAACATTCATCTCTTCCTGAAAAAACTCTGTCCTGAAAAATTCAATCAACAGTCGCCTCGACCTCTGACTCTCGAGTGCTCTCTGAGATGACGAACTGAACCGCTCACGTGCACATGATCGTGGAAAATAACATGAAACAATTTTATTCTCCTTCTGTGCATGATGTCTCGAGATTCTTGATTCCATGCAAGGAAATCGTCCCAGTTCCGGTTCTAGTATTTTTGAGGCCCTGGGCAGAATGGGATCATGCGTCGCCCTATAAGATGTAACATCACAGGCAGTGACATAAATTGACCATTATTTTTTTTACAGCCTGCATCCTGAAATCATGTATTCTGAGGTCCTTGTTTAAGTGATAATTAAGAAAAAGGGGTGAAAGTGAAATAAAACTATTGCCTAGGATCACACAATTTGCGAAAGTGGGGATTAAGCCCAGGTTTTCTGGTTTCACATTGTGCATTTCACCAACCAGAGGTATATGCTTTGCTTCCCCTTCCTAAGACTGGGAGCAGTAGGTGTATGTCCCTTATCCCAGACTCTCTGAGAGTAGACTCTTTACTGAGATTTCTTAGACAGCTCTTTATGAGAAGTCTTAGCTTATTTCTTGGTCTGCTGTTATTTGAACTGAGAATACTTTCCAACTTTTTATCTCAAACCTTAATACCTTAATAACATTAATACCTTAATAGAAGAATGAACAACTAAACGATCTGTAAATAAAACCATCGAACTCACATTTTCTTTATTGACGGAACTAAAAGAAATGATAATTGATGACTCTATATAGTGACATCAGCTCCTTAAAGCTCTGTCAACATCAAAGATCCATTGACCTGTATGCGGGGTTCTTGACTGATGAGTAAGTGATAGTGAAACCCCATGCTCCAACACCTGCATCTGAGGTCAAGGTGTGAGAGTGATGTGCATATGCACACATATTTCTAAGGACAAGAAAGCCTAATCAAGGGACTACATTAAAATGATTTGGACACTCATGAATCCCATTTTGGCATTGATACCAAGAATAAGTGTTTATTTATGTCACACATGTAAGTGTTGCATGGTAGGACAAGTGCAAGACCCTATCTTTTTTAGAAGCCAAATAGAGATCGAACATTTGCAACAGGACCTGCCACTCGGCAACCACTCACATATGAGCAACAGCCTGTGTCCCCACCAGCATCAGAACATTAAGGGAACCTGGTGGGAGCCCCACACGTCACCCCATTTTGAATTCCCCTATGTGTCTAGTTTTAGGAAATGTCCAGGTTTGGTAGGTTTTCCTAGGTGCCGGCTGAGCTAGAGGCCAAAATCCACAGCTAGGCACTTTGCAAAAAACTGGTCCGTTTTCTTTAGGAAAATGTGATGTTGTCAAGTTGTGTTTTGGGCACTTCCTGTCATGAGCACTAGGCCTACCCACACAAGTGAGTTACCATTTTTATCGGGAGACTTGGGTGAATCCTAAGTGGAATTAAATTTGTGGCTCCTCTTAGATTCCACTACTTTCTATCACCGAAATGTGAGGAAAAAGTGTTTTTTTTTGCCAAATTTTGAGGTTTACAAAGGATTCTGGGTAACAGAACCTGGTAATAGACCCACAAGTCAGCCCATTCTGAATTCTCCTAGGTGTCTAGTTTTTAGAAATGCACAGGTTTGGTAGGTTTTCCGAGGTGCAGGCTGAGATAGAGGCCAAAATCCCTTCTAGGCACTTTGCAAAACAAAAGGTCATTTTTTTCTAGGAAAATGTGCCGTGTCCACGTTGTGTTCTGGGACATTTCCTGTCACGGGCACTAGGCCTACCCACACAAGTATGATACCATTTTTATTGGGATACTTGGGGGAACGCTTGGTGGAATGACATTTGTGGCTCCTCTTAGATTCCAGAACTTTCCATCACCGAAATGTGAAGAAAAGGAGATGCTTTTGCCTAATTTTGAGGTTTGCAAAGGATTTTGGGTAAGAGCACCTGGCGAGAGACCCACAAGTCATCCCATTCTGAATTCCCCTACGTGTCTAGTTTTTAGAAATCTCCAGGTTTGGTAGGTTTTCCTAGGTGCCGGCTGAGCTAGAGGCCAAAATCCACAGCTAGGCACTTTGCAAAAAACGGGTCTGTTTTCTTTAGGAAAATGTGATGTGTTCAATTTGTGTTTTGGGCACTTCCTGTCATGAGCACTAGGCCTACCCACACAAGTGAGGTACCATTTTTCTTCAGAGACTTAGGTGAATCCTGGGTGGAATGAAATTTGTATCTCCTCTTAGATTCCATTATTTTCCATCACCGAAATGTGAGGAAAAAAGTGTTTTTTTTGCCAAATTGTGAGGTTTGCAAAGGATTATGGGTAACAGAACCTGGTAAGAGCCCCACAACTCAGCCCATTCTGAATTCCCCTAGGTGTCTAATCTTTAGAAATGCACAGGTTTGGTAGGTTTTCCTAGGTGCCGGCTGAGCTAGAGGCCAAAATCCACAGCTAGGCACTTTGCAAAAAAAAAGGTCAGTTTTTTCTAGAAAAATGTGCCGTGTCCACATTTTGTTCTGGGGCACTTACTGCCGCGGGCACTAGGCCTACCCACACAAGTGAGGTACCATTTTTCTTCGGAGACTTAGGTGAATCCTGGGTGGAACGAAATTTGTAGCTCCTCTTAGATTCCATTATTTTCCATCACCGAAATGTGAGGAAAAAATGTTTTTTTTCTCCAAATTTTGAGGTTTGCAAAGGATTATGGGTAACAGAACCTGGTAAGAGCCCCACAACTCAGCCCATTCTGAATTCCCCTATGTGTCTTTTTTTTTGGAAATGTCCAGGTTTGGTAGGTTTTCCTAGGTGCCGGCTGAGCTAGAGGCCAAAATCCACAGCTAGGCACTTTGCAAAAAACTGGTCCGTTTTCTTTAGGAAAATGTGATGTTGTCAAGTTGTGTTTTGGGCACTTCCTGTCGTGAGCACTAGGCCTACCCACACAAGTTAGTTACCATTTTTATCGGGAGACTTGGGTGAATCCTCAGTGGAATTACATTTGTGGCTCCTCTTAGATTCCATTACTTTCTATCACCGAAATGTGAGGAAAAAGTGTTTTTTTTTGCCAAATTTTGAGGTTTACAAAGGATTCTGGGTAACAGAACCTGGTAATAGCCCCACAAGTCAGCCCATTCTGAATTCTCCTAGGTGTCTAGTTTTTAGAAATGCACAGGTTTGGTCGGTTTTCCTAGGTGCAGGCTGAGATGGAGGCCAAAATCCCTTCTAGGCACTTTGCAAAACAAAAGGTAATTTTTTCTAGGAAAATGTGCTGTGTCCACGTTGTGTTCTGGGACATTTCCTGTCACGGGCACTAGGCCTACCCACACAAGTTAGATACCATTTTTATTGGGATACTTGGGGGAACGCTTGGTGGAATGAAATTTGTGGCTCCTCTTAGATTCCAGAACTTTCCATCACCGAAATGTGAAGAAAAGGAGATGCTTTTGCCTAATTTTGAGGTTTGCAAAGGATTTTGGGTAAGAGCACCTGGCGAGAGACCCACAAGTCATCCCATTCTGAATTCCTCTACGTGTCTAGTTTTTAGAAATGTCCAGGTTTGGTAGGTTTTCCTAGGTGCCGGCTGAGCTAGAGGCCAAAATCCACAGCTAGGCACTTTGCAAAAAACGGGTCTGTTTTCTTTAGGAAAATGTGATGTGTTCAATTTGTTTTTTGGGCACTTCCTGTCGTGAGCACTAGGCCTACCCACACAAGTGAGGTACCATTTTTCTTCAGAGACTTATGTGAATCCTGGGTGGAATGAAATTTGTATCTCCTCTTAGATTCCATTATTTTCCATCACCGAAATGTGAGGAAAAAAGTATTTTTTTTGCCAAATTGTGAGGTTTGCAAAGGATTATGGGTAACAGAACCTGGTAAGAGCCCCACAACTCAGCCCATTCTGAATTCCCCCAGGTGTCTAATCTTTAGAAATGCACAGGTTTGGTAGGTTTTCCTAGGTGCCGGCTGAGCTAGAGGCCAAAATCCACAGCTAGGCACTTTGCAAAAAAAAAGGTCAGTTTTTTCTAGAAAAATGTGCTGTGTCCACATTTTGTTCTGGGGCACTTACTGCCGCGGGCACTAGGCCTACCCACACAAGTGAGGTACCATTTTTCTTCGGAGACTTAGGTGAATCCTGGGTGGAACGAAATTTGTAGCTCCTCTTAGATTCCATTATTTTCCATCACCAAAATGTGAGGAAAAAATGTTTTTTTTCTCCAAATTTTGAGGTTTGCAAAGGATTATGGGTAACAGAACCTGGTAAGAGCCCCACAACTCAGCCCATTCTGAATTCCCCTATGTGTCTTTTTTTTTAGAAATGTCCAGGTTTGGTAGGTTTTCCTAGGTGCCGGCTGAGCTAGAGGCCAAAATCCACAGCTAGGCACTTTGCAAAAAACTGGTCCGTTTTCTTTAGGAAAATGTGATGTGTTCAAGTTGTGTTTTGGGCACTTCCTGTCGTGAGCACTAGGCCTACCCACACAAGTGAGTTACCATTTTTATCGGGAGACTTGGGTGAATCCTCAGTGGAATTACATTTGTGGCTCCTCTTAGATTCCATTACTTTCTATCACCGAAATGTGAGGAAAAAGTGTTTTTTTTTGCCAAATTTTGAGGTTTACAAAGGATTCTGGGTAACAGAACCTGGTAATAGCCCCACAAGTCAGCCCATTCTGAATTCTCCTAGGTGTCTAGTTTTTAGAAATGCACAGGTTTGGTAGGTTTTCCTAGGTGCAGGCTGAGATAGAGGCCAAAATCCCTTCTAGGCACTTTGCAAAACAAAAGGTCATTTTTTCTAGGAAAATGTGCTGTGTCCACGTTGTGTTCTGGGACATTTCCTGTCACGGGCACTAGGCCTACCCACACAAGTTAGATACCATTTTTATTGGGATACTTGGGGGAACGCTTGGTGGAATGAAATTTGTGGCTCCTCTTAGATTCCAGAACTTTCCATCACCGAAATGTGAAGAAAAGGGGATGCTTTTGCCTAATTTTGAGGTTTGCAAAGGATTTTGGGTAAGAGCACCTGGTGAGAGACACACAAGTCATCCCATTCTGAATTCCCCTACGTGTCTAGTTTTTAGAAATGTCCAGGTTTGGTAGGTTTTCCTAGGTGCCGGCTGAGCTAGAGGCCAAAATCCACAGCTAGGCACTTTGCAATAAACTGGTCCGTTTTCTTTAGGAAAATGTGATGTTGTCAAGTTGTGTTTTGGGCACTTCCTGTCGTGAGCACTAGGCCTACCCACACAAGTGAGTTACCATTTTTATCGGGAGACTTGGGTGAATCCTCAGTGGAATTAAATTTGTGGCTCCTCTTAGATTCCACTACTTTCTATCACCGAAATGTGAGGAAAAAGTGTTTTTTTTAGCCAAATTTTGAGGTTTACAAAGGATTCTGGGTAACAGAACCTGGTAATAGCCCCACAAGTCAGCCCATTCTGAATTCTCCTAGGTGTCTAGTTTTTAGAAATGCACAGGTTTGGTCGGTTTTCCTAGGTGCAGGCTGAGATAGAGGCCAAAATCCCTTCTAGGCACTTTGCAAAACAAAAGGTCATTTTTTTCTAGGAAAATGTGCCGTGTCCACGTTGTGTTCTGGGACATTTCCTGTCACGGGCACTAGGCCTACCCACACAAGTGAGATACCATTTTTATTGGGATACTTGGTGGAACGCTTGGTGGAATGAAATTTGTGGCTCCTCTTAGATTCCAGAACTTTCCATCACCGAAATGTGAAGAAAAGGAGATGCTTTTGCCTAATTTTGAGGTTTGCAAAGGATTCTGGGTAAGAGCACCTGGCGAGAGACTCACAAGTCATCCCATTCTGAATTCCCCTACGTGTCTAGTTTTTAGAAATGTCCAGGTTTGGTAGGTTTTCCTAAGTGCCGGCTGAGCTAGAGGCCAAAATCCACAGCTAGGCACTTTGCAAAAAACGGGTCTGTTTTCTTTAGGAAAATGTGATGTGTTCAATTTGTGTTTTGGGCACTTCCTGTCATGAGCACTAAGCCTACCCACACAAGTGAGGTACCATTTTTCTTCAGAGACTTAGGTGAATCCTGGGTGGAATGAAATTTGTAGCTCCTCTTAGATTCCATTATTTTCCATCACCGAAATGTGAGGAAAAAGTGTTTTTTTTGCCAAATTTGAGGTTTGCAAAGGATTATGGGTAACAGAACCTGGTAAGAGCCCCACAACTCAGCCCATTCTGAATTCCCCTAGGTGTCTAATCTTTAGAAATGCACAGGTTTGGTAGGTTTTCTTAGGTGCCGGCTGAGCTAGAGGCCAAAATCCACAGCTAGGCACTTTGCAAAAAAAAAGGTCAGTTTTTTCTAGAAAAATGTGCCGTGTCCACATTTTGTTCTGGGGCACTTACTGCCGCGGGCACTAGGCCTACCCACACAAGTGAGGTACCATTTTTATTGGGAGACGTGGAGGAATGCTGGGTGGAATGAAATTTGTGGCTCCTCTTAGATTCCTGAACTTTCCATTACCGAAATGTGAGGAAAAGGAGATGCTTTTGCCTAATTTTGAGGTTTGCAAAAGATTCTGGGTAACAGAACCTGGTGAGAGCCCCACAAGTCATACCATTCTAAATTCCCCTACATGTCTAGTTTTTAGAAATGTCCAGGTTTGGTAGGTTTTCCTAGGTGCCGGCTGAGCTAGAGGCCAAAATCAACAGCTAGGCACTTTGCAAAAAAAAAAGGTCATTTTTTTCTAGGAAAATGTGATGTGTCCACGTTGTGTTCTGGGGCATTTCCTGTCACGGTCTCTAGGCCTACCCACACAAATGAGATACCATTTCTATTGGGATACTTGGGGGAACGCTTGGTGGAATGAAATTTGTGGCTCCTCTTAGATTCCAGAACTTTCCATCACCGAAATATGAGGAAAAGGAGATGCTTTTGCCTAATTTTGAGGTTTGTAAAGGGTTGTGAGTAACAGAACATGGTGAGAGCCCCACAGGTCACCCCATTCTGAATTTCCCTAGGTGTCTAGTTGTTAGAAATGTCCAGGTTGGGAATGTTTTCCTAGGTGCCGGATGAGCAAGAGGGCAAAATCCACTGCTAGGCACTTCACAAAAAACAGATCCGTTTTCTTTAGAAAAATGTATTGTGTTCATGTTGTGTTTTGGGGAATTTCCTTTTGCAGGCGCTAGGCCTACCCACACAAGTGAGGTACCATTTTTATTGGGATACTTGGGGGAATGCTGGGTGGAAGGAAATTTGCAGCTCCTCTTAGATTCCAGAACTTTCCATCACCGAAATGTAAGGAAAAAGTGTTTTTGTTGGCCAAATGTTGAGGTTTGCAAAGGATTCTGGGTAACAGAACCTGGTGAGAGCCCCACAAGTTACCCCATTCTGAATCCCCTTGGTGTCTAGTTTTAAGAAATGTACAGGTTTAGTAGGTTCTCCTAGTTGCCGGCTGAGCTAGTGGCCAAAATCCACAGCTAGGCACTTTGCAAAAAAACCAGGTCAGTTTTGGCTAGGAAAATGTGATGTGTCCACGTTGTGTTTTGCGGCATTTCGTGTCACGGGCACTAGGCCTACCCATACAAGTGAGGTACCATTTTTATTGGGATACTTGGGGGAACGCTGGGAGGAAGGACATTTGTGGCTCCTCTTAGATTCCAGAACTTTCCATCACCGAAATGTGAAGAAAAGGTGTTTCTTTTACCAAATTGTGAAGTTTGCAAAGGATTCTGGGTAACCGAACATGGTGAGAGCCCCACAAGTCACCCCATTCTGAATTTCCCTAGGTGCCTAGTTGTGAGAAATGCCCAGGTTTGGTAGGTTTTCCTAGGTGCCGCTTGAGCTAGAGGCCAACATCCAAAGCTAGGCACTTTGCAAAAACAGGTAGTTTTGTAATTGGATCATTTTGATGTGTCGACATTGTGTTTTGGGGCCTTTCCTGTCACGGGCACTAGGCCTACCCACACAAGTGATGTACCATATTTCTTGGTATACCCTGGGTGGAAGGAAATTTGTGGCTCCTCTTAGATTCCAGAACTTTCCATCACCAAAATGTGAGGAAAAAGTGTTTTTTTTGCTACATTTTGAGGTTTCCGAAGGATTCTAGGTAACAGAACCTGATGAGAGCCACACAAGTCAGCCCATTCTGAAGTCCCCTAGGTGTCTTGTTTTTAGAAATGCCCAGGTTTGGTAGGTTTTCCTAGTTGCCGGCTGAACTAGAGGCCAAAGTCCACAGCTAGGCACTTAAAAAACAGGTCTGTTTTCTTTGGGAAAAATGTGATGTGTCCATGTTGCCTTTCCTGTAGTGGGCATTAGGCCTACCCATACAGTGAGGTTCCATTTTTATTGGGGGACCTGGGGAAACACAGAATAGGAGAACAAGTGTGATTGTCCCTTGTTTTTTTCTAAATTTTTTCCTTCCAAATTTGAGTCAGTATGTAAAAAAGACGTGTGTTTGAGAAATGCCCTGTAATTCACATGCTAGTATGGGGACCCTGGAATTCACAGATGTGCAAATAACCACTGCTTCTCAACACCTTATCTTGTGCCCTTTTTGTAAATACAAAGGTTTCCCTGATACCTATTTTGGACTCTTTATATTTTACCAAATAATTTACTGAATACCTAGTACACATTGAAAAACCATTGCAAGGTGTGCCTCGTTTATTGGCTCTGGGTACCTAGGGTTCTTGATGAACCTACAAGCTCAATATATTCCCGCAACCACAAGAGTCCAGCAGACGTAACGGTATATTACTTTTGAAAATCTGACATGGCAGGAAAAAGTTACAGAGTAAAATGTGGAGATAAATGGCTGTGTTTTTACCTCAATTTCAATTTTGTTTTTTATTTTAGCTGTTATTCTCTGTAGGAATTACACAAATGAACCCTTGCTGAATTTTAAATTTTGTCTGCTTTTCCAAAATGTTTAGCTGTCCGGGATCCAGCATTGGTTTTACACCCTTACTTGTCACTAACTGGAAGGAGGCTAAAAGCACCAAAAATAGTAAAAATGGGGTATGTGCCAGTAAAATGTCAAAATTGTGTTAAAAATGAGATTTTCTGATTCAAGTCTGCCTGTTCCTGAAAGCTGGGAAGATGGTGATTTTAACAATGCAAATCCTTTATTGATGCCATTTTCAGGGAAAGAAACACAAGCATTCTTCTGCAGCCCTTTTTTCCCATTTAAAATATATATATATATATATTATATATATATATATATATATATATATATATATATATATATATATATATATATATATATATATATATTTTCTGTATTTTGGCTACTTTCTTGATCTCCTCCAGGGAAACCCACAAACTTTGGGTACCTCTAGAATCCCTAGCATGTTGGGGAAAAAAGGACGCAAATTTGGCATGGTTAGCTTATGTGTACAAAATGTTATTATGGCCTAAGCTCGAACTGCCCCAAATAGCCAATAAAAGGCCTGGCACCAGAGGGAGAAAAGGCCTGACAGCGAAGGGGTTAAAGGCAATGTTTAATGTCTTCATGAGGTACTCAAACATTATAAAAGGTGAAAAAGACAACACTAGAAAAATCCCAAAACAATTTTGAAAAATAGAGAATATTTGTTAAATAAACTGACACCAAAAAAAAAACTAGAGATATGAATTCTTAAAGTTTGAGTAAGAAATAGCACCAAAAAGCACAAAGCATCAAATCTGAGTATTTAGTCATGCTAGGCTGGGTCAAGGTCAAAAGTTAAGGCTGATCGAGATAAACTACCTGTTGGCTAGAGGGACCCAGTTTGTCCCAGTGGAAAGGTTTATGTTATGTTATGTTATTTGAATTTATATAGCGCGTATCTGCCCAGAGGCCTCACAGCGATCAAAATTGAAACAAAAAGCATCCAGCAAAGATAAATTGGAGATTAAACCCTAAAAAGCCACGTCTTCAGGACCTTGCAAAAGGATAATTTATGGTTTATCGCTCATATGCTGATCGGTAATGAGTTCCATAGCTTTGCCCCCTTATATGCCAGGGAACTTCCCCCCATCTAGCTTTCTTCACTTTGTGGATCACTGCCAAATATGCTGATGAAGATCTAAGTGATCTATTTGGAGCATAAAAAGACGCTAATGACCTCAGCATTTCTGGACCTCGATTATGCAAAGCTCTATGCATATGGCATAGTGTTTTAAACTGTATCCTCTTAGCCACTGGCAGCCAATGCAGCGATGAAATCACAGCTTTTCTAGATTCCTGCTTAGAAATATTCAGTACCAAACGTGCAGAGGCGTTCTGGACTTTCTGCAATCTTTTGATCACATAACCAGGTGAGCCCATGAAAGGTGCAATCCCATAATCAATTCGAGAACCGATTAAAGCCTGTACAATTATTCTTTCGGCCGTGAAAGGTAAGATGGTGAAAACACTCCTCAACAGCCTAAGAAGGCCAAAGGAAGAGGCAGCTATTTTGTTAGCTTGATGGGCCATTGACAGTTGTGGATCGAGCCAAACCCCCAAACTTTTAATAAATTCTTTAGGTGGGGGTAGAAAATCCATTCCATCAATCATTGAAGGATTCATGATGGGCTTTGCTTGTTGCCCAAAAATCATCACCTCTGTTTTATTATCCTTCAGTTTAAGTTTACTTCCGGTCATCCATGCTGCCACAGCTTGGAGACATGGACCAAATGCTAACTCTATAGAACGGTAATCCTGTGAAAGAGATATAATTAGTTGTGTATCATCTGCATAAGACACCAAAGTCAGCCCAAAGGGCTGAACTATTTCTGCCAATGGTAGCATGTAGATATTAAATAAAGTGGGGCTAAAAGAAGACCCCTGAGGTACTCCACATCTACTGTTGATTTGATCTGAAAAATATGACCTATCTGAAACCTGAAAAGACCAATCTTTAATAAATGAGTTGATACAGTCTAAAGCTAACCCAGACAATCCAATATCTTGTATCCTATTCATTAATATATCCAGGTGCACCGTATCAAAAGCAGCACTAAGGTCCAAAAGAATAATGGCTGTTTCTATGCCCTTATCTAGTCGCTTTTTCACTTCTTCAGTAACAGCTATCAATGCAGTCTCTGTACCATGTAATGGTCTGAAGCCCATCTGAGAAGCGTGTATCAAGTTATTGACTTCCAGAAAAAGAGACAGTTGAGTTTGGACATATGTTTCAGCTATCTTAGACAGAATCTGCAACAATGAAATAGGCCTATAGTTGCCAAGAAATCCAGGGTCAAGATTAGGTTTCTTCAGAAGTGGTTTAACAATGGCATGTTTCCATTGCTCTGGCACTACACCAGAAGTCATTGAAAGATTGATGGAATTCGTAATAAAGGGAACCGTCAAAGGGACGCCTAGTAATAGTACCTGGGGAGGGGCTGGGGCAAGAGGAGATCCTGATTTGATAGATAGAAAATGTTGTTTAACGATATCTTCCGATATCGGGGGAAAGACTGATTAAGATGTAGTATTCACTGACTTTTGTTTAGAAACCTTATGTGGCTGGTTTATAACACCAGGAAAGGTCAAATAAATGTCTAGCACTTTTTGTTGGAAATATGATTGTAATGCCATTAATTGTGTTTGACCACTGACTTTGTGTTTCGCCACTGCGCATATTAGTTGTTCAATGTTCATCAGTAGCACATTACATGTTGTATTCAGTTTAGCTGCCTATTGGTTTTAATATGGCATTAGACATTACATTGTGTATTCAGTTTAGCTGCCTATTGGCTTTAACGTGGCATTAGACATTACATTTCGTATTTAGGTTAGCTGCCTATTGGCTTTAACGTGGCATTAGACATTACATTCTGTATTGAGTTTAGCTGCCTATGGGCCTTATCGTGCCGTTAGACATTGCAGTTGAGATATTGCAGATGAGCTGTGTTTTTCCACATGGTAGACCGAGCTGTGTTTTCTGTATTTTATTCTCACTGAACCCTAGCGTGATAAGGGAGCGTATATTTTGTGTTTTTTCCCCTCTACCCAGCCTTGGGAAGGAGCGAGCTTTGGAGACTTGGCCACTCTCCAACGCCTATTCTTTTCCCACTCTGATCTACAGTAGCCAGCATGTTTTGACTATTAGAGGAAAGAGCCTGTTAGCAGGCTTTTTCATTATAAAACGGTGTCCCTAGGCAGCAGTGAGGGGGAATTTTCCGAGACTTCAGTCAGGAGCGGACGTCAGCTGCCTGACCTCCCGTTTGGGTGGAAAATCTCTTTCACGCAGTTGAACAGGAGTCATCAACTAGCAGGCATGAGAAAGATGAAGAGCAGTGATAGGCCCTATGGTGCTGAATTTTTACTTTTATTCTTTGCTTTGAAGTTATGCTATAATATAATCACATATATTTGCTGTGTACATTGCAATTGAGAATCACTTTGATATATTTTCCTTTCATTGCTGTGACTACTTTTAATCATGTGCCTCCAACCCACTAATCTCTTCTCTCAGGAACCTCGTGGTGAAGTAATAATAAATGTCTTCTTTAAACTAAGAAGTGCATTCCAGAGATTGTTTTCAGCTCGGTCCTTAGTAAAGCATAACAATGATTCAAGATTGTTGACATGCTCCTGAGATGCATTCAAAAGTGCCATATCCTCTTGGGACTGAGTAATCTCATTGAGGACGCAAAAGATCTGTTTAGGTGAATTAGACGCCTGTTCGATCTTTGCTGTATAATATCTGGTTTGTGCAGATTTAATTTCAATGTGATAAAACCAAATTGCTTTTTTAAAATCTTTTTTTTAGAGATTCATTGTGTGACTTCCTTCATCTCCTTTCCTATTTCCTGCATTCTCTTTTGAGATGCAGCAAATGTGCTGTAAATCAGGGAGAGTTCTGTCTACTACGTTACCTTCCCCTGGTGGATAATGGTAGGTGTGCGTCTAAACTACCCACAATCCAATTGTCTTAGGACTTTGACAGGTCTGTAACATTATTTTGGCTGGATGGTTTATTCCTTTCCAAGGTGTAAATCCAGGCATCAGCATTAAGCTTATGCCAATGCCTGGAGGGTAGGAACATATTATGCATCAATTTCTCATGGCTAGGTATAGTTAATTCTAATCTTATCAAGAAATGGTTAGACCAGGCCAAAGGATATGATGCCATAGGTATTAATTCTTATGACCCTTATTATGTATTAAACAGACAAAGTGCAGCAAGCCAAAAGAAACTCACCAATCCCTATTGTTTTCCAATACGTCGCAATCTGTGAGATAATGTCTAGTTTGAGCACGTATGGTGTGCAACTCCACCGAGGCCTCTGCTGCACAAAAGGGCCTAAGGGGTACAGAAAGAACCCGATAATTAAACACAATATGGGGGTGCACCACTTCAATGTGTCAGATAAATAATAGTAAATGCCAGGAGTCCAATGTAATCAGGCAAATAACAATACGAAGGATCTGTTGGTTTCATCCACAAGACTTTACTTGATATGGGAAGCTTGATACACCATTAAATTCACAAATACAAACAGCCAACGCGTTTCCCCCTATACACATGGGCTTCTTCAGGCCTGCAATATAACATATAACCATAGGAAAAATGACATAATATAATAACATAAATGAAATAGTACAGACACACCAAGTTAACAAACAAGTTCTTAATGTACAAACATATGATAAAATATTTTGAAGTTACAAACAAAGTTGTAAAGAAAAAAAAATTCTGAAAGAACAATATCATAAGTCTGATCGATGCCAAGTGCTATGTAGTGAATTGAACCAGCAAGGGAAAAAATGAATTAAAGAAGAAAGGATCCTAAAACTCCCATAGTCCAATGTGCACTGAATGTGATAAAGTAAAATGAAGAGCCAATGCAATCACGTTATAGAAACTAGAAAAAGTGAAGGTATTTCCCAGCCACTAAAGCGAAAATAGCAATACCAACCACAAAGTGACAAAAAATAAGAGAGAAGGTGCGTATCAAAAAAGAGAAAGAAAAATAATAGTAATAAGTATCAAAAAAGGCACACATACCCCAAAAATTCCAATTAGAAGAATGTTGTTATCCATAGTGTACATATAAGCCCAAACGTGGAAAAGTTCTGAAAAGTTAAAGAGAAGCGCTGATGCCGGTATTTGCGTCGGTACGCAATTATATAAGAGTAAAAGTATATGCGCTGGGTTGATTAAAACCCAGCCCGAACGAAAATATGAAATAATCAGTAGGTGGTATAATTAAATCAACTGTGGAATCAGCGAACAGGTCAAAAATAACTGTAAACGATAATGAAAAAATCGCGTAACTAAAATAAACAGCTGTTCCAATCTTACCTAAGTTTCAGTAAGGAGTATCGCATAAAATGGTAGGAACGGTTATTAGGACCAGTAGCAGCAGACGCAAGAAAACGTAAGACGGGCCCGGTCGTGTGCCGTCCGTCGGTAAAAAGAACCCGTGTGCGGCATTCGAGTGTAAACATGTCAAAGGGTAAATGCCATGTATTTATAATCCCGCCGTGAAAGAGAAAGACTGTGACAACACAAAAAACAGACTATCGGCGGCCGGCACCATACTGAGTATTACACTACAAAAGTATATTGTGGCTATTTTGAAATAGAAAAGAAAATAGGTAAAAATATATAAAAATTGAATTGAAATATAACGCAAATGTTGTTATAAACCGGAAACGCAAAACCAGATAAAATTGGTGAAAGTTAGTAAGCATGGAGAATAGAGATAGGATAAGAATAAATTGGAACAAAATTAAATCATCATGTGAGTGGACCAGTGTCATATGTAATGACAGCGGATATCTGCTGTCATTGTTCTTAATGGCACGTATATGCTCCTGTATACGGTGTTAGGTCAGGGCCATGGCATCCAGGCACCACATCGCAGTGCAGAAGACTGGGGGAGGACTGCCACCAACACCACCCGACTACACTGACTGGGAGGAGAAGGTACTCGCCATCCTGCACCCAGAGGGACTCACTGGACTCACTGGAGGAATGGACTCGGGTAAGTCATCTACAATTAGCCCATATACACCATTACTGTAATGCATGCATCACCCCACCCCACCCACACCCACCTAGACCCACACCCCACCCAGCCATTACTCACCACATCCACCACCCTGCATCACTCACTTCCAGGCCCACATCACTCCCAATGTGCACAGCCACCCACCCCTGCACGTACCCACAATGGAATAATAACCCCCACCACAAAGTAACCCCACCCCTGCCACTAAATGCAATGGCCACGTCACAAAGGCACCCTGGAATGCCACTGAAGGGCACACCAGCACAAAATTGCACAGTTCAGTACACCTCAAACCCTCATGCATATGTAACAGACATGTCTATGTCCCCCAATAGGCACAACCACCCATGCAACCCTAAAGGAGGGGACAAGGAGTGCCACAGCACTCCAAGGAGACTGAGGCACATCACAAGACCTTGGCGAAGGATCCCTGGACACTGATGAGCAGGCAGGTCCCTCACACAGCCCTGGATGCTCAACATGCAGCAGCCCCACCCAGGAAAACACTGTCACCCAGTCAAGACCAGAGGGCACAGACAGGTGGAACACAGCTACAGAAGCCACAGTCTCCCACTCCCAACATGCAGGAAGGCGAGGGCCCCAGTACAAGTGGCACGTCAAGACCTGCGCAGGGGACACAGGCACAGGGGGCCAGGCCAAGGTCAAGTGCCCCAGTGGGTCAGAGGATAGGGCACTGGATAGATGCAGCAGCCCAGGACGTCATTGCAGAGGTTTTGGGGGCCTACCAACATACCCAAGACAGGTTGACACAGATTGTATCCACCTTGGAGCAAAGTCAGAGGATGCAGCTGGAACAACACCAACAGGCCATGGAGCATTGGAAAGAACACAATGCCACAATGGCCACCATTGGTGGAGCACTGCTGCAGTTGGTCAACAAACAGTCAGACACCCACACCGGACAAAATGCCCCCAAAACAGCCCTGGGCAGCCAGCAACAGATGACCCAAGCAGCAGAAACAACACAGGAAATACCCTCCTAGGAATCACAAGGGCCAACCATGCCACCTCAAGAATCTCCACAGCAGGCGCCCAAACGTAGTCTTAGGCCAAGATATGGCACTGGAAACCCAGCTAAGAACAAGCCCCACTCAAACAATTGACACTGCTACTACTGCAAAGCAACCATCCCACCCATTTACCAACTACACTTAGCTGAGGGCTAAATAAAGGACTATACTACAAATAGGACCCACCTATGACATCCAACAGGGCTGCCACCAAGTCGGTTTTGAGGACACCCAACCCTTACTACTTCCATCACTGTACATAGCACATTTCACTGTATTCGACCAATAAACAACATTTCTCACCTGTAACACCGTCCCCTGTCTTCAATGTTGAACAAAGTGGAGTATGGATGCAACTGGCAGGGAACAACTTTATTGTCAAATTGTGCTTGTTGGTGGTAATGTGTATTTCAAATTACGAAAGGAGGTAATGCATATATTGTCTGTCAGTACCGTGCTGAAGAGGTCCATGTCTCGCCTATCACGACCAATTCCCCCTATATGACATGTCACACTTACAGTATCAGTCACTAACCACAATTACAGGCTTAAGTCCCACACAGTTATTGGAAGTAGAGTTGTATCAGTTCATTCCTGGACTTAACATCTTTCCCTTCCTCATCCTCACCATCACTCTCCTCACCTCTCTGAGGTAACTGATCAGGACCTATAGCACCCTCCACCTCCAAAAGGGGGGTTGAATGTCTCACAGCCACGTTGTGCAGCATGCAGCAGGCCGCCACTATTCTACACACCTTATCAGCCCATAGGCCAGGGAACCCCCAGAGATATGTAGGCAGCAGAATCTAGCCTTCAGGAGACCTATAGTACGCTCTATCACCCTCCTAGTACGTCCATGGGCCTCATTGTATTTCCTCTCTGCATCCGTCCTAGGATTCCTCACTGGTGTCAGGAGCCAACGCAAGTTTGGATAGCCAGCCAGAATCAGCTAGAGAAATGGTCAATACAGAGTCGTCATTGTAATGTCCTTAGTTAGACAGGCTGTTTTTCTGCAATGTGTCAGTTAGTGACAGGCTAACTTACCTATGATCCACCCTCTGTCCTCTTGTAGTTGGTCCATCTTCTGTGGCACACTACTGTTACTCAAAACAAATGAATCATGGACAGAACCCGGAAACATGGCCTTCACATGGGAAATGTACTGGTCTGCATCACATACCAAATGGATGTTCATGGAGTGAAAGTTCTTCCTGTTTCTGTACACCTGTTCACTAACTCTTGGGGGGATGATAGCTATGTGGGTGCCATTGATGGCACCTATGACATGGGGAATGTTTGCAAAGGCATTGAAGTCAGACTTGATGGCAGGGAGGTCAGTACTTTGGGGGAATCGCACATAGGATTGCAGATGTTGTACAAATGCATTCAGAAATCTTGTCAGTACCTGGCTGAACATTGGCTGTGAGAAACCAGCACCCATGCCCACTGTCACTTGAAATGAGCCTGTGGCCAGGGAATGGAGTGTGGAGAGCACCTGCACCTCAATTGGAATGGCATGCTGATTACAATTTCCGGAGTCAGTGCAGGATCCAGTAATGCACATAGGTCCTGAATAGTTGCACGCGTGAGTCTGTAGGTGATTATGATCTGACGCTCCACCATGGTCCCCATATCCACAAGTGGTCTGTACACCGATGGTCCCCTTCCTCTCCACAAGGGTCAGTACCTATGAGGGGTAAGAAAAAGGAGTTATGTGCACAGATGCACTGGCAGATTTGCTACATACATGCAGTGTATTCTTCATAGTAGTGTCTGTACAATAACTGCAACCTGACAGATGTACATGTACGTCACTAGGAGGGAACGGAGTAAATCATGTGTGATTATATACTCAATGGATAGAGGCCTAGGTGCTTCATATGGCTAGTAGGCCCAGAATTGTGAGTATTATGAATTTCAAGATGCGTAGGTGATGGCAAAATGTCTGCCCACTGTAGTTCTGCCCCTTCATTGTGGAAGTGACCTAATACCGCTAGTGGTTGACGTCACAGCGTACGGCGGTGTTGACCACTGTTCGCACCCTCATTGGCTAACATGGATGCCAATGGGGAATCCTGGCGTATCATGATCGCCGCTGGCGGTGACGGTGCATACCGCCGTGGAAGGTACGCGCGTTCGTCATCGTTTGATCACTTGACTCCCTGATCTTGTGCGGACAGGTACTCGACTCTGTGTGTTGCTGTGGCCTGCCTCGGGCAATGGATGTTCCACGTGGTGCAGGGGAAAGGGCCCAGCCTTCACCCAGGAAGAACTGGAGAAACTTTTGGAAGGGGTCCCGCCCGTGCACGGCTGACTCTATGGCCGGCCAAAGGTACAGGTGAGTCCGGGTTTGGGGGGCACTGTGTGAGTAATAGATGGAGTGGATTGCACAGATGTGTGCTCCTGCGAGCCAGGATGGGCCTTGGTGCATGGAATGCTGCGTGCCACTGTCCTGCATGTCTGGGAGTACTGTCTGTCCTATGTCTGACAATCTGCCAGCTGTTGCCATCGTGCAGGTGCCTGACCTTTGTGTTCCATTTCTGTGTCACCCTCCTAGGTCAGCGCCCACCAGCAGAGGGCATATTGGCATGCCATCGCCAAGGAGCTACGGACCCTGGGGGTCTACAACCGGTGGAGCACCTACTGTCAAAAGAGGTGGGAGGACCTGCGTTGCTGGGCACGGAAGATCACTGAGGTCCAGCTGGGGAAGTCCTCCCAACGTGGAAGGGGTGCCCGTCGGGCACTGACCTCCCTCATGCGAAGGATCCTGGATAGGGGCTTGAAGGCTGCATAGCAGTCATAAGGAGGTGAGTACTCAGAGCCCATACTTCAGCCTGGAAGGATGAGTGTGTGTGCGATAGGGCTCATGGTGCATAGAGCAGGGAATTTGACTGGTGTCCAGCTACTGTCTGCTCCCCAAAGGGTGCAGGGGTGTCCCTGTCGGGTTCCACCTACCTCAGCTCCAATACAATTTCAGGAGATGGGTGTAGGTCAGTATACTGCTCAGAAGTCAGGGCCATGGCCATAGTGCACGGTGCTGCCTGTTGGGTGTGTCTGCTGGGTAGGTGTATGTCTGGCCATTGTCTATCAGCATTCAGCTACTTACAAGTGTCTCTCCTGTTTTATCTCCCCATCCCTGTTCTCTAGTGTTTGTCTGGTACAGCATCAACATCAGGTGAGGGAGCTGAGGCACCGGCAAGTGGGGAGGCAGCGGCCGACGGATCCTCCGAGGCAGAGACAACGGAAGCCCAGGGGACCAGTGGGTGGGAGGGTTAGGGGACTTCCACGGGGGAGGCTACTACCACAGGATGTAGTGACTCTGAGACCTCCTCCGATGGGGGTCCTCTGGCGGTGGCAGACCCTAGTGGACAAACCACTACTGTGAGATCTTCCGCCACCCCCATACCATCAGCGCCCTCCCTTCTGCCCCCCACCGAGTTGCCCGTGCCCGCCCACCCAGAAAGGTGGGCGTCTCCTTTGCCCCAGGCACCTTCTCCACTGCCCCAGTCAGCCCTGCTGTCCTCAAAGAGGAGGCTATTGACCTCCTGAGAACCATCTCTGTAGGGCAGACAACCCTTGTCAATGCCATCCAGGGTCTGGCTTCTGAGGTCCAGCAGACCATTGCCTATCTGGATGGCATTCATAATGCTGTGTCTGCTCTACAGAAAGCTTTTCAGGCTCTGGCCTCCTCTTGGACGGCAGCCAGTTTCCCTGGCCATTCGGTCCCCTCTCCAACCTCCTCTACCCCTTCCAGCACCCCACTCCCTTCACCCGTCCAAAGCACACAATCAGACCCACTTACAGGCACATCAACACACAAGAAGCACACTTCCAAACACAAGCACCACATCTCCTACCACAAGCATTCACACCGCCAACAGACACCTGCACACACAACAACGTCCACTTCCCCCAGTGTTCCCGCCTCCCTGTCCCCTCTACACCCACACCCTCATGCACTGCACCTTCACTCACTGTTACTGCTCCTCTTCCTGCACTTACCACAATAGCAGACAACCATACATGCACCCCATACACCACACCTGCACTCACCACCTCCACTGTAGTTGACACATGCAGCACACTCACCAGACTTGCAGACACCCACCCAACAGACATCCACACTAGCTGTCTGTCTTCTCCCACTGTGTCCACTCCCCCTCCTCCCAAAACACTCAAACGCACCAAGACACCCACCCATCAGAAATCCACCACACCACAGCATACTGAGCAGTCACCTGCACCCACTACACGCACACCTACACCCCATACATCAACTCCCTCTGCCTCCTCTCCCTCGCCCTCATCCACGCCCACCCCAATTGCTCCGAAAAAACTTTTCCTCTCCCATGCAGACCTGTTCAAACCTACTGGCCCACCCCGTCTTGTCCCGAAACGTGCCCACCTCCTTGCCATTTCCGCTCCTTCCACATAACAGCCCACCCCGGTCCAGCCTTCTCATTCCCATGCCCCTTCCCTGGTGAAGAAGGCCCACTCAGAGCCTAAGGCATCCATTTCCACCCGAGCCAAACAGCCCCCACCCCTTTCAAAGGAGAAGCCCCCCCCCTCCAACCTCCTCACGTAAGTCTAAGTCCCACCCCCATCGGAAATCGGGTGTGGGGCTATTGTATGTACTATGGCCAAGTTGCAGTGGCCTTCAGTCGGGTGCGTCCCTCTTGGTGTGGGAAGGTTTGGGGGGCTGTTGCAGAGTGAGTGGAGTGGGTGGGTATGTAACTTTGCCCTTTCCTCCCTTGTGTCGTAGGTTGTGGTACTTACCATTGTCGTCTTCATTGGCGGTCTCAGTCGTGAAGATATATGGCAAGGAGCAAGGCTGGCATGATCTGCAGCTCTCTGTCCATGGCTGCCGCTGCACGTTTTGTGGAACTCCGGTGGTGTTTCCTTATATTTGTTTCTTTTCCGCCTGGGTTTGTGTGGCGGTGGTTCCCGTCCCAGAACTGGCGGCGGAATGGTGGTTCATAGTTTGATGGGCTAGTTGGGCCTTTCCGTCGGCCTCTGGGTGGACTCTGCCATTGTCAGCGCGACTCCTTTCCTGGCGGTGGGTGGTGCACAGGATGTGTGTGTTTTGTTTGCTTCATTATTTGGCGTTCTGGCCCGCTCCTCTGTTGGCAGTTTCTACTGCCTCCGCCGGTGGAGCGGAACGGACCACCATGTTCATAATGAGGGCCTAAGTTTGCAGAATTTTGCTGATCTTCAAACTCCAATAAGGCAGGTTCCACAAGCCCTGATGCCGGAACAAAATCCATATGGTTCACAATTTAATTTGAATTAAGACTCAAATGTAAATCAGAATTCTTTTCAAAATCATAATGCATTTCAACAGTTTCCCCTATTTTATTAATTGAAGACCACAACTCTGACCAGTCACAAGGACGATGCCAAAGAGGGGAGGGAAATTGTATTCTTGGTGCAGCCGTAGAGGTAGATCAGAGTGGTCCATTTGTGGAAGGGGTTGTGAATGGCCACCACTTATCCTTTTTGGTCAATACAGGAGCAACTCACTCTATTGTGAGAACAGTAGAAGTTCCAAACCTCCCCCTGTCTGTAAAAAGAATCCAAGTTGTAGGAGTTGCAAATAGGAAATGATCAATCCAGTGACAGAAGAAGTACCTATTAAAATAGGGCTCTTTGAGGATAATTATCAGTTTGTGGTGTGAGATTTGAGTCCTGTGAGTTTATTGGGGCGTGACTTGTTCTGTGAGTTAAAATGCACTATCTATTGCACACTGAAGGGAGGTGAATTCCAGGCTCAAGATGAGGATGTAAATTTCAAGTTAATGACCCAAGGGCCTGAGGTTGAGTTATTTCCAGTGATGACATCTGAAGAGTTATCCCCAGATCTCAGGGATACTGTGCAACCTGATGTCAAGGACTTTTCAGAAAAGGACATTAGTCTCATAAAAGAAGTTGAGCCTGTCTGCATAAAGGTAAAACCTAACGTTGAGTATCCGAGAATCCCACAGTATAATTTGACAATTGCTGGAATTACTCCTGTGATCTAATCAATTATACTACAAAGCATTTTGAAGGAGATAATAGTGAGTCAAAGTAACTCACCCATAGTGGGCTTACAGAAATGTGTGTATCAACATCTCTAAGGTGGCCAGATGCTTTTCCTTTTGTGTTAATGAGTCTAAGCAGTGCTCCTGACAGAAACACAGGATTGTCTCTGCACAAGATAATCATGGGGAGAGCCATGAGATTGCCTGCAGTGTTGCAAATGCACTTGTGAACATTATGGATGACATGGTTCTTGACTATTGCATGGGAATGGATGATGTGGCCCTTTCTGTGTTTCGCCAGGTTGAAGCTGTTACCACCTCTCCATATTTGGACACTCAGGGCCTCATTATGAGCGCCACAGTTGGACCGACGGCACCGACAGGTTGCCGCAAGTTGACAGCCTGGCAGTCTTGGCAGTTGTAATCCACCAGGGCAGTGCTGATTCCAGCACTGCCCTGGGGATTACGAGTCCCCCTTCTGCCAGCCTTTGCATGGCGGTAGCCCCATCATGCAAAGGCTGGTGAAAGGGGGTTCCAGGTGCCCCATGGGGACCCTTGCACTCCCTATGCACTTGGAATGGGCAGTGCAGGGGCCCACATGGACAGTCCTGTCACTCGTTACACTGCCGAATTATGGGCAGTGGAAAGCACGATGGGTACTGCGCACCCGCTGCACCACCACATTTGTGCCAGCTCAATTGCGAGCTGACATCGATGCTAAGGCTCTGCATTGAACTCCTAAAAGGGCCTGATGACGGTCCGAATTTGGAGGACAGCCTCTGCCGCCCACCAAACTCGTAATGGGGGCTACGTCCCAGCAGTTGGGTCTCAGTGAAAAAAAATGTTCGGAAGACATGTCTGGAGCCTAGGAAAGGTGGACCATACTAGGTCGTCCTGAGACTCGGAAAGAGTCTGTAACAGCACACCCTCAGCCTCTGGGTGGTCACGATGAACAGACAGATGATGTGTCTTGTCCTGAACCGCTTCCTGAGCCAGACTCTGACAAGGATGAAGGGCCTCGTGCTGTGCAACACAGAGAAGAACATGGAGATTGTTGACAGCAAAGGCAGAAGGGAGAGAGGTCAAGATTTCCTGCCAAACAAGGATTGAGTACTGCCTGGAGGATAATGAGGACTCTGATTTGAATGCCTGTGACGGTGAACAACCTGAACCCAGAAGATAAAAAAAGAGTTAGAGTGCCATGTCGAAGGTATTCATCACCTGAATGGACATACTTTGTTGAAAACAACAGTGAGAGGGGGACTTGTGATTTGTGAGACAAGAGAGAAACCCCAATTGAGCTTCTGTGAATTTGAGCTGCAATCTTGAACTGAGCTTGAATTTGCACTCTCACTGAACAAACAGATTTGAAATATTATTGACATGATGATCTGACCTGTACTTTGCCTTGAAAAAAAGGGACATTATTTAAGGAAGAATTAAGAAGAGGCCCGAGGCAGCAGAGGAGTGTAAGGGTGTCATTTAAGAGAAGACAGTGTAGGGCTAAGGAAGACTGACAAAGACTTTGTAAATAATTCCCTTGTACACCGTTTGAACTTTGTTTTGCACTGTGCACAAGTAGAAATCCATGGAGAAAACTCTATTTGCTGCTAATTTCTACTTTACGGTCTGATTTTACATATGTCATGGAAAGTAATAACACAAATAGACTTAAACATATATTAGTTGCAGTGTTGTTTGTCACTGTTGTAGTACTAATAATCTTTCTTGTAGGATTATTTTCATCTACGTCTTCTTTAGTAGATGAGTTTAGGCCCAGTGTTACCCCACAATCCTGAGTCTTATAGATAAGGCTTTGCATGTAGACATGTCTAAAGGAGATTATTCTTCAAATGTTTATTTTAAATGCTTTCTGAACAGACTAACACTATGGATGCAAGGGATTGCAATGTATGTATGCAATTGCCTCATCAGCTGCAGAATGCATCACGTACCATCATATTCCTCTGATTTATGGTGTTACTTGTTGTCTTTTATTGAGTCTTTTCAATGGACGTGGTCATGTTCAGTATTATTTTTCGAATTATAATTTAATTCATTCATAAATTCCCATACTTGAGCAAAGAAATAGGTATAATTGAAAGGTTCTTTAAACCCTCCATGACATTGGGCACGGCCTATGCTCACCCAAACAATTTGACTTTCAGTTTGACAGATAATGGGAAGATATTTCTCAGTTTAGTTGAAGAAAGGAGGAGAAATATGGAATCTAAGTCAGAGACAGACAAGGACCTTAAGAACCAGCATAAGTGACTGTGGCGGCTGGTGGCTTTTGAAAGTGGTGGGGCCTAAAAGTCACCCTCAGCTATCACAGATTGAGCAAAGCAAGTGACACAAATCGACCCAAGGGGGTTTGGGGCTAAAGGACACTGTCTCCACATTCACTAGGCAGACACATGTATGCAGACAGACTTTTCATTGACATAATCCTGAAACATGAATCTGAAAGGGTAAGAAGGCACATTCTAATCGCTATATTAAGCAACTTATGTAAACAGGCAGTCTTTGTCCTAATTTACTAATTTACTATGTGCATAGAAGTGCCTTTTCACTTTCAGATTTATTGCATACCAACTTAGCTACTGAAAGTATGCTGTACACAGTGGAGTCAAAGTACACAACTGTTTTAGATGTGTTTACAGAAGCCTGTGAGTGAGTAACTTGCCACTGTGGCTAATGGCAATTTTATTCAACAGCAAACTAACTAGTTTATGGCTTCTAGGCAGCAAAGCATTGGTATTAATCAGGAGGGCAAATGAATGCCCAGACACTTTATGCACACATAGCAAGGCAATACTTCATGTTTCTTTGAATGTTATGGTTCTGTTATCTCATCTCATTTCCTTCAACATTGTGCACTTTTTTAGCTTTCTCTTGGCACCAAAAGTCTGAGGTACAGAAAGAAATCTTGAAACTAGACCAGCTGTACACCTATTCTTATTGGGGTTGCACAATATTTTTGCTTCCTTCCAGTAATTTCTTCCATGACATTCACCATTCTAATTCTAACCATTTCAGTGCCATACGATAGATTCAGTTTAGATAGATTCAGTTTCAATTTAGCAAGTGGTGGAAAAATGTGGACATATTGAGGGCAGTCCAACTCGTCTAGTGTTTTTTTGCTGCGTTCACACCTATCTCACATCTTGGCTATTTAATTTGAAATAATAACACTAAGGTGCACTTGTCTGGTATAGCAGCAGAGGCTCCTTACTTGTCTGCAGTGTGTGTCACCTTGTAGCAGCACTAGAAGAAAAGCAAGAAACGCCTGCACACGTTCCCGGGACAACCGGCACACGCACAGGTTTGCTGTCAGCAAGTACTTCTGTGGTCAGTGCGCATAGTGCCTGAAGGAAGCCCGGAAGAGGATAAAACAACAAGCATTAGCAAAGCCAATAGGTTTCGTCTTTGTCTTTTTTTCTATGTAACTGGCGTACAAATATTAAATAAATGTTATAATAATGTTTGTTTTATTAAATTAAAAACAAACATTATTATAACATTTTTCTAATATTTGTAAGGCAGTTACATAGGAAAAAAGGCAAAGGTGACATGTATTGGCATGCGTGTTAGAAGAAAGAAGAAAGAAGACAGAAGACAGAAGTAGACAGAAGGTGTGAGAAGACAGAAGATGGAAGCAAACAGGAGGCGTGGGAAGACAAAAGACGGAAGAAGACAAATTATGACAGAAGATAGAAGAAGATGGAAGGCATGAGAAGACAGAAGATGGTAGAAGACAGAAGCCGTGAGAAGACAGAAGGCGAGAGAAGACAGAAGGCAAGAGAAGACAGAAGACGAAGGAAGACAAGAAGACAGAAGACAGAAGGCATGAGGAGACAAAAGGCGTGAGAAGACATAAGAGGACAGAAGACAGAAGAAGAGAGACAACAATTGAATATAGAAGACTGTAGAAGGTGTGAGTAGAGCGCAGACATGAGAAGACGGAAGACATCATGGGGTAAAGAAGGCAGTGAAGACAGAAGAAAGCATTCTGGAAGAAAAAAGAAGACAGCAGCAAAGAATGAAGGCAGGGAGGAGGGCAGTGAAGAAAAAAGACGTCAGCGAAGAAAAAAGACAGCATGCGAGAAGGAAAAAGAAGTACCTCTAGCGTCGCAGTCAGAGGAAGGACACTGGCCAGTGTCCAATAGGAAGTGACCGGAAGGAGTACCCGGTCGACAGGTAACTCAATGGCAAGATTGACGAAGAAGACAAAGACGACAACAGGAAGTTATCCAATCCAAAGTAGGTAAATTATAGTGACTGTGGAGTAAGCAACTGGTAAATTCAGATTAGTAAGGGCTGGTTCCAAGCTCCTTTTAAGTTTTTTTTACTAACTTGCAAGCATGCACACGTACATGCAAAACCTAATAAAGAACATGGCTAATCACTGTACGCTTTAAAATAATGCTGCAAAATAACTGGCCATGTTGTGCACACTTCCTGTCCCTGCACTGTCTGGAGGTCGTGTGCCCGAGTTTGGAGATACCTCCTTGCCAAAGACCCAATGCTGAGGTAGCTCTAATGCTATTTAATACATTAAATAGCATGAGCGCTGCGATGGGATTAGATAGACAAGACGACACCGTACCCCACTAAAGAAATGGAGGGTTCCCTTGGCTGGCATGTCCCCTGCCTTATAGGCAGTGTGGATTTAGACCTAAGAAGCTTGATGTATGCTTGTCAGGCTGGCCGCGTTCTGAGATTGGCCAGTCTGTCATGCACACTTTAAGTACAGAGCTCTGCAGCTCTCCTTGGCATCAGCCATGCCCCCTCACCTTTGTGATGGGATTTCCAATCAAGTAATTGTAGTCCTACCAATCACAAGTATTTAAGTGCACCACAAAATAAAATTCACAGTAAAGAGAATTATATTTTATTTCCAGGGTGGGTTGTTGAAGAAAGCAGTGGGTCAACGCCCTCCTGCCCCTTAAGAGGAACTATCACTGAAGAGTGGACTAGAGAGGAAATTAAGCATTAAGTGAAAGGGAATTAAGCAGCCTTAGCTTTGCATCGGAAATATAAAGGGACATTTTGCATACTCACAGATAAATCTGTAGTTGACACTATATTAGTTGGAAAGACAGAATGTGATCACACATTTGAGGTTAGAGGAAATTGGGAAATTTTATTTTGCATGGTTAAGATAAAATTATTCTTGGAGTTTCCTACATTTGTGGAGAAAGTGCACATTTCAAATTGCCCAAAGGATGATATATTTAGGTATAGTCTTCCAGAAAATATATCATGTATAACATTTCAATGATCCTGTGTGGGAAACGAAAGTCAGAACTGAGTGAGGTAGTAATGTTGCTGAGATTGTGGGAGACATCTTTTATGCAATTATTCCATCTGTGGGTGTGATCTCAAATGCATTGAATGTTAGGAAATTGTCTAACACAGTGGGTAAACTGTCCACAAGTACAGCATGTTCCTTATTGGGGGTACATACTGAAATGGTAGCGATGAGATCCATGGTTTTGCAGATCCACCTTGCTTTAGACCTCCTTCTTGCAAGAAGGGGTGGAGGTTGCCGGATGTTAAAGGTCCAGCAATGCTACACCTACATCCTGGACAAGAGTAAGGACCTGATGAAATACATTAAAAACATTACTGACCTGAAGAAAGATTTGAAGGAATTGGAAGCAACAGGTGCTTGGGAAGCAATTGAAAGTGGATTCGCTATTATAGACAAATTGTTTGGAAACTTTGGAAGTGGAATAGTGGGTACCATCTTGATACCCCCGCCGCCAGATGCCCCTACACCACTAAAGAACTCCACAAGCTCAACTGTGGTCGCCCCACCGCCTGCGTCCAGACCTCTCCAAGGCACACCCATGGACCCTTCTTGTGTCAGACATGCAACTTCACCTGCGCTCAAGCCACCAATCACCACAACAACTCCACCCATAACAACCATCTCAGCTGCATCCTCCTCAAAACCCGCTCCATCCACAAACACACCGTCGAACTCTGGGACCTGCTCACCTCAACCTCCCCAGACATCGCCTTCCTCACCGAAACCTGGATGAACCCCTCTTCGGAACCCGCCATCGCCACAGCCAGCCCTGAAGTCTACAAAATCACCCGAAGAGACCACACCAACAAACCAGGAGGAGAAATTGCCAAAATCCACAGAAGCACCATCAGGATCACAACCAATACCCTTGACACCCTTGATGCCGCCGAACGCCTGCACGTCCAGATCTGTGACGCCATTGCCGACACAATCCACACCCACGCCCTCACCTCCACGGACTACATACTCCTCGGCGACCTGAATTTTCACCTGGAGAACACCGACGACAGCAACTCCTCAGCCCTACTCGACAACCTCGCCAACCTCGGTCTCAAACAACTCGTCACAACGCCCACCCACTCAGCCGGCCACACACTAGACCCCATCTTCTCCACCAGCAGCCACATCACCTTCACCCATACCACCAAACTCCACTGGACCGACCACCGCTGTGTCCACTTCTCCTTCCAGAAACTCACCGCTCACCACCACCAGCAACTGACCCCTCACCGGAGCTGGAACAAGATCTCAAAGGACCAACTGATCTCCACCCTCGCCCACGACCCAACACCAGCGACCCCTATACCGCCGCCCTCAATTTCAAACAATGGCTAGACGACTGCGCCAACACCCTCGCTCCACTTAGGAAATCAACCAACACCCGCACCAGCAAGAAAGCCCCCTGGTTCACCGCTGACCTTCAGGCCTCCAAGTGAGAGTGCCGGAAAACCGAGAAGATCTGGTGCCAAGAACGAACAGAGAACAACCACCCCGCCCTCAAGGCTGCCATCCGCAAGCATCACCAGCTCATCTGGACCACCAAAAGATCATTCTACAAAGAACGAATGGACAACAACGCACACAACAGCAAGGAGCTCTTCAGCATCATCAAAGAACTCATCAACCCCAAGTCCTGCGCCGCCGACCCCCCTGCTCGCAAGACCTCTGCGACTCCCTCGCCACCTTTTTTCACCTCAAGATCACGGACATCCACAGCAGTTTCGCCTCCCCGATCCCCACAACCACCGTTGCCAACGGCAACCCCAACGCACCCAACCACACCAACCTCCTGAGTGCCTGGACCCACACAAACGATGAGGAAGACCATGAGCACCATCAACTCCGAATCACCCGCCGACCCCTGCCCTCACCATGTCTTCAATAAAGCCAGCCAAATCATCACCCCTCAGCTCCGCACCATCATCAACAGCTCCTTCGAGACCTCCACCTTCCCGGAGAGAGCTGGAAACACGCCAAAGTCAACGCCCTGCTCAAAAAACCCAGGACCGACCCCGAAGACCTCAAGAATTACTGACCCATCTCCCTACTCCCTTTCCCAGCGAAGGTCATCAAGAAGATAGTCAACAGCCAACTATCACGCTTCCTGGAAGACAACAGCCTCCTCGACATCTCCCAATCCAGCTTCCGCAAGAACCACAGCACCGAGACCGCTCTCATTGCTGCTACCGACGACATCAAGATCTTGCTCGATAAAGGTGAAACCGTGGCTCTCATCCTCCTTGACCTCGCGGCAGCCTTCGACACCGCCTCTCACCACACACTTTGCACATGCCTCCACATCGCTGGAATCTGCCACAAGGCCCTGGACTGGATCACATCCTTCCTCTCCGGCAGACCTCAGAGAGTCCGCCTCTCTCCGTTCCTGTGAAAAGCAACCAAGACCATCTGCTGAGTACCACAAGAATCCTCTCTCAGCCCGACCCTTTTCAACATCTACATGGCACCGCTCGTAAACATCATCCGGTCAAATGGCCTTAACATCGTCTCCTACGCGGATGACATACAACTGATCCTCTCACTCACGAAGAGACCCGCCACAGCCAAGGACAACCTCCACAACCGACTTTACGCCATTGCCAACGGGATGGTCGTAAGCCACCTCAAACTGAACTCGGATAAGACCGAGATCGTCATCTTCAGCTCCAACAAATCAGCATGGGACGACTCCTGGTGGCCTGCCACTCTAGGAGCCGCTCCAAATCCCACCACCCACGCATGCAACCTCGGCTTCATACTGGACTCATCGCTCACTATGACCCAGCAAGTCAAAGCCATCTCATCCTCATGCTTCAACACCCTCTGCATGCTTCACAAGACCTTCAGATGGATCCCCATTGAAACCAGAAGAACGGTCACCCGCACCCTCGTTAGCAGTATACTGGACTACGGCAACACAATCTACGCTGGAACAACTGCCAAGCTCCAGAGAAAACTTCAGCGCATTCCGGACGCCTCAGCACGACTCATCCTCAACCTCCCTCGCCACAAACCCATCTCACCCCACCTCAGAGACCTCCACTGGCTCCCCGTCAACAAAAGGATCATCTTCAAACTCCTGATCCATGCTCACAAAGCTCTCCATGACACTGGCCCTGCCTACTTCAACCAGCGTCTCAACTTCCACGTCCCGACACGTCAGCTCCGCTCCGCCAACCTTGCATCCACCGTACCACGACAGGTGCAACTCCTTCTCCCACCTCGCCGCCAAGACCTGGAACTCCCTGACAACCTACGTCTGACCCAGGACCTTCTGACCTTCAGGGAGCGTCTCAAGAACTGGCTATTCGAGCAGTAGCACCCCACCAGCACCTTGAGACCCTAACGGGTGAGTAGTGCGCTTAACAAATGATTGATTGATTGATTGATTGATACAGCATATCATTATTGTCATCTGTGCAATATGCCTGTTCATTACATTCAAGGGATATAGACATGTAAGGGCATGGAGGGAAAAGCAACAATTGAAGGGACTGAAGAGAACCGGGAAAGATGAGGAAATGGAGGAGAGTCAGTGTAGATTTCATGATGATATGAAAGATCTGGAAAATACCAGACGAAAGACATTAAAAACTTCAAAATATTGACTTGACCTGATAAAGATTCATATGTGTGTTACTGTGATGGCTTACATCATCTTCAGAGGGGATAGTAGAGCAGCGCAATTTAGACTCCATCCTTTACACGTCATTTATGTACAAACATGCATTATATTTGACATCATACTTACTGTGTGTTCTAGTGATATTTATGTGTATAACGCATTTTAGGTTCATTAATGGAACGTAATAATTGAAGATACTAATGCTTATTTGAAATTTTAACATTTATTCACTATTCACATTTCACATTTATACTTGAGTGTTTTTAGTAAGTAGATGCGCATTTTATTCATGTGTTGTGTTTATATTGAAAGTTATGTGTGCACCAGTAAAGGCACATATATATTTGTTTTTTTGAATTCCACCTTGGTCAGGATACTTTAGCTGTTTAAAGGCCCTAATTTTGAGATGTAGTTTGCTTGGTAAATATTTTTCCTTTGCAGGTACGTTCTCATGATTGTTAATTAAAAAGTATTGTTCAATGTATACGTAGGGATAGTGAGGCCTAAGAATAGGAATTTTGGCAGAGAATACGGGGACCTAATGAGCAGATGAAGACTTCTATTCATCGTGTACCAGACACAGGAGGTTGCAGTATCTATCTGTACATCTGTGGGATGAGAAACTTCGATGATTTTGCAAATGGTACCAGAAGGAATAATTTGATTGGCTCAAGGTGATGTGGAAAATGAAATGTGGGTTCCTGAAGCTTCTGTATGTTTTAATTAAAGTTTAAAAGATTCTCCCTTGGCTTTAGAGAGGTACAGACTTCTGCTTCTTTTATTCTTCCTAAGTGTTAAGATTTATGCTAAACCCTTTTTCGCATTTCCAAATTCTCTTGAGACACTTTTTCCTGAAATCCTCCTCATTCTTGGATTTAGAGATTTTATTAAGACTTCAACTATCTTCTAATGCTTAGAAGGGTAGATTGGAGTTCCTTTACCAAACATGCATTTGTAATTCTCAGTCTGTATTGCAGTGGTTGCATTTAATCAGTCCTATGCAATTTTGAGACAGAATTTCTTACAACATCTCAGCTTGCCATTTATAATTCTGTACTTCTAAATATCCTTCTGACATACATATTGTTACATGGTGAATGTTGTAATAACATTGTACATGAGGACACTGTAATGGGAATGCTGTTGTTTGTAATAGCATATGGACGTAATGCACAGTTTTACCTTTGTTTCTCTGAACAGTTTTGACTGGTCAGTGTCCGATCTGCATGCGCTCTTGGTGACTGCTTTTGGTGACTGACTTGTGTGCGGTCCACGGGGATTGGAATGCGAGGAGGGGATAATAGAATACTGGGAAAGGAACTGGTATCACAACATCCTGGGATTATTACTGGTGACATTATTATTATTAATGTAAATAAAGACATTGGATTTTTACCTCCATGCCTCATTCATTTATGGATTTCCTGCTTCTCTACACGTATTGACTGAACCAATTCTTAATTTGTAATACATTTTTCTAATCTTCAATCACTGATCCCTGGTGCTTATTGTGGGGTAAAATTCACTTCTCGAAATTTAAAATATTGGATTATTGCTAACTACGTTTGTTTCAGTCAACTTTCAAAGGTCCATGGGATAAGTGCTGTAATTTATGCACATGCACGCTCTCGCCCCGATACTGTATGCTCTGGATGTGCGATTGTTAGACCATAGTTCCCTATTCATTGTATTGTACTGGGAAGTGTGCTCAGTGTTCTGTCCTGAGCTTGGTGCATGACAAGGTCTAAGAAGGAGAAGAGGGGAAAATTATGAGACTTTAGCCAATAGTCAGCTGTCTCAGATTCCACATATCTGCATAAATCTGCAATGGCAAGTGTCCTATGCTGCTGGTCATTCACCTGTGGGTCCCCCAGACCAGCTACCACTGGGTCTCAGTGCATGCTGTTGAGGGGGAGCTGCCCCTTCCAGGGAGGCCAGCCGGGGAGGTTCCTATCTAGAACCCCTTGCTTTTCCCCCCACACGTGAGCGGACTGGCAGAATGCCTCATGAGCCGGAAGTCTCTGAGTGTTCTGTATCGCCGTGTGGCTCCAGCCCGGGCAGACGCTCTCCAGCATCGACTGCCACTGTAGTAGAAGGTCATACCCGTCACTCCACACTCCCACATGCAACCTCCGATCAGCCGACCTCACCCTAGCCACAGTCCCCCGTATCCTGCACACCACCACAGGAGGCAGGTCTTTCTCCTACCTCGCCCCCAAAACCTGGAGCTTCCTCCCCACCTACCTTCGCAAAACCAAAGACCTACTAGTCTTCAGAAAGAACCTCAAGACTTGGCTGTTCGACCAGTGACCTTCCCTGCCCCCCCTCCCCCAAGCGCCTTGAGACCCTCAGGGGTGAGTAGCGCACTCTACAAATTTCTTTGATTGATTGATTGATTGACACACACGCTGAGGTTGGGGGTTGTGCGTCAAAAAATGGGGCAAGTCAGGTCTGAGGCAAAATTCAGGCCTCAAACCGGATTTGCGCCATTTTTTTTTACGCCCAACCTCCATTGACATGACTCCTGTCTTAGCAAAGACAGGAGTCATGCCCCCTTGCCCAATGGCCATGCCCAGGGGACTTATGTCCCCTGGGCATGGTCATTGGGCATAGTGTCATATAGCAAAAACAGAGGGTGAGTAGTGAGTAAACAGGCGCTTCCTACTCTAAATCCATATCTTCCCACTCAGATATATCAAAACGGTGCAAATGACTAGGGTCAAACCCTCTATACCCCCTAACACGATAACAACAAGTTATCCAAAGTGAAAATAATTACATTCGCACACGTAACAATACCTTAGAGAACCAATATAAGTACATATAAATTTCTATATTATATACAGTGTAGTCAAAGAAAAACAATATAGATCAATCTACAATCACAATTTCTATCCCAAATAGGTTCCACACAAAACAAACCAAAAATTATTTTATAATGTCCTCTCCACAGTCGACAAATAGTGATCACCAGTTCCAATTATGTATCCCAATTTCACAGTCCAAAATGGTTTTTATCAATTCAGATTAAGTTTCTGTGAGTAAATCCAAAGGTTTTCCAATTCATCCAGCAATTCTCTCCTTTATCCTTATATTTAATCCCATTGTCTTTGTCCCTTTGTCAGTCCCTTTGTCAACACGTGTTTCATCCGGGGAGTATCCCTGGACTTCTTCAGGACTTCCTATAATAATATTATATACATACCATATGTATAACATTTATTAAGTAATCTGAGCATCTCCCAATTTAGATTGTGACAAAATCATTTCTCATTATGCAGTGAGAATCCATATCAATCCCATATCCATAAATGTGACAAAATGTGTCATGTATCTGTCAATATTTATTAAAACCATACACCTTATATAAAAAGTAGTGACTCGTGATTCGAAACATACATGCAATTCTCTTCCCAAATAAATTCAGATTATGAAATGTGCACATCCCATATATAAAAAAACCACCTCATTCCTTTATACAGTGAATTTCTTAGTGGATGCCCATCCACAAATATAGATTACATACACCATATTACAACTGATCGTACCTTCACAAAATCCTTGATCCATATATATATTCCATTTTCCTTTTCAAGCTGTTCTGTTTATTTCTTATGTCCTACTTGGACACAGGTAAAATGTTTATTTATACAAAACATCCTTACATAGTGTATTCCTTAAATAAATAAATATTAGTCTTACACTCACCTAATGCATATATATCTCCCTTGTGTCTCTATACGTTACTCTTATATTCTGAATATTCCTAGAAAGATCATATGAAAAATATACTATTTAGGAATCTTTATGTTTGTCTCTACAACTCCTACAAAGTTTTTTGTTATTGTGCTACAATTATTTCTGGCCCCTATATATCATACGCTTACCTGACGTATATATTGAAACGCGAGTACGCTACGGTGTTAGCGTTCTATAAAGCTCCGATATTTCAAACCAAAGCTACGTAGCTTCCACCTATTTATGCGTCTCCCTATAAAATAAAAATCAAGGACGGACTAAACACAACTCTCTCCGTTTCCGGAGTCGTAAACATCAAAAACGGACTCCATTTCTTTTTGATCTTCCTATTGCGCTCGATATTGTTACCTGGTAATAATTAGCCTAAGCTGTAACATTCGCGTTACCGTTACGATCCAGCTTAGCATTTTTCTACTGGAACAACTTCAAAACTCAAGTTATCTGTGTATGAAATACCACAATCTCCAACCCCACAATATAAATAAGAGCACATATCCATAATAGTTACTATCAAAGTTGCTGATTTTATCCTACAGCTTACGTCTCACATGATTGCTAAGTATCATACTGTCAGGTAATACCCTATTATACACCTTATGTCAACATACATGTATAACAATATCAATATCCATGTATTATATTAAATTATGTAAACCAATACCTATATGTTCCCCATAATCCAATATATTATATTCTTATAAAACAGATATAATATCACCATATATTATATTCTCAAAAAACATGTCGCAAATTGTCCTAAAAGATTCGTGAAATAAAATACAAATCACGCTTATCCAGGACTATTTGTCCCCTAAAAAGTATTCCATTTCATAATCCGTATTTAGTCCCCTTTCTACTGCTCCTAGTCTTATAATCCATTTTGATTCCCTTCTCCGTAACTCCAATTCTCTATTCCCACCACGTGGGTTACTTTCACAATGATCAAAACCTATAAATTTGAACATTCTACGAACACCTTGTGCTGTGCAGGCTTTCATATGGGATGCTATAGGATATCGTTCATCCCCTAGATTTATTGCCCTCCAATGTTCCAAAATTCTGACTTTCAAAGGCCGAATCGTACTGCCAATGTAAATTCTGTCACATACACATATAAGCATATATACAACTAATTTCGTATTACAATCAATATGCGATTTAATAAATATTTTTTCACCTCTAATGCCCTCCAAATCCTTTTTTGGTTGCCATGCCCATTTACATACTGTGCATGACCCACATTTAAAGAAACCCAAATTATGCTTCATAAGCCAGTCTTTTGTAATTTTATCCGCCAAATAGCTAGGACTGAGCATATTGTTGAGGGTATTCCCTCTTCTGTATATCACTTCTGGTTTTTTACCTATGTATTTCTGAAGTTTCTCATCTCGACTTAGTAAAGACCAATGCTTATTCATAATCTGTATTAGTCTTTGAGAGTTTTCCGTATAGTCTAATATAATTTTAATTCTCTGAACCCTATTCCGTGCTCTCTCCTTCTTACGGCATATACCTAGATCTAGTGTCTCCCTACGGGGTATATTTCGCACCTTATTTATAGATCTTTGTATAAATGTCTCAGAATATCCCCTGGCTATAAATCTTTGTCCCATGTTTCCAATTTCCTTTTGAAATTCATCATTTTTACTATTCTTAGAAACTCAGAATTTTGGAACTTTGGAGGGCAATAAATCTAGGGGATGAACGATATCCTATAGCATCCCATATGAAAGCCTGCACAGCACAAGGTGTTCGTAGAATGTTCAAATTTATAGGTTTTGATCATTGTGAAAGTAACCCACGTGGTGGGAATAGAGAATTGGAGTTACGGAGAAGGGAATCAAAATGGATTATAAGACTAGGAGCAGTAGAAAGGGGACTAAATACGGATTATGAAATGGAATACTTTTTAGGGGACAAATAGTCCTGGATAAGCGTGATTTGTATTTTATCTCACGAATCTTTTAGGACAATTTGCGACATGTTTTTTGATAATATAATATATGGTGATATTATATCTGTTTTATAAGCATATAATATATTGGATTATGGGGAACATATAGGTATTGGTTTACATAATTTAATATAATACATGGATATTGATATTGTTATACATGTATGTTGACATAAGGTGTATAATAGGGTATTACCTGACAGTATGATACTTAGCAATCATGTGAGACGTAAGCTGTAGGATAAAATCAGCAACTTTGATAGTAACTATTATGGATATGTGCTCTCATTTATATGGTGGGGTTGGAGATTGTGGTATTTCATACACAGATAACTTGAGTTTTGAGGTTGTTCCAGTAGAAAAACGCTAAGCTGGATCGTAACGGTAACGCAAATGTTACAGCTTAGGCTAATTATTACCAGGTAACAATATCGAGCGCAATAGGAAGATCGAAAAGAAATGGAGTCCGTTTTTGATGTTTACGACTCCGGAAACGGAGAGAGTTGTGTTTAGTCCGTCCTTGATTTTTATTTTATAGGGAGACGCATAAATAGGTGGAAGCTACGTAGCTTCGGTTTGAAATATCGGAGCTTTATAGAACGCTAACACCGTAGCGTACTCGCGTTTCAATATATACGTCAGGTAAGCGTATGATATATAGGGGCCAGAAATAATTGTAGCACAATAACAAAAAACTTTGTAGGAGTTGTAGAGACAAACATAAAGATTCCTAAATAGTATATTTTTCATATGATCTTTTTAGGAATATTCAGAATATAAGAGTAACGTATAGAGGCACAAGGGAGATATATATGCATTAGGTGAGTGTAAGACTAATATTTATTTATTTAAGGAATACACTATGTAAGGATGTTTTGTATAAATAAACATTTTACCTGTGTCCAAGTAGGACATAAGAAATAAACAGAACAGCTTGAAAAGGAAAATGGAATATATATATGGATCAAGGATTTTGTGAAGGTACGATCAGTTGTAATATGGTGTATGTAATCTATATTTGTGGATGGGCATCCACTAATAAATTCACTGTATAAAGGAATGAGGTGGTTTTTTTTATATATGGGATGTGCACATTTCATAATTTGAATTTATTTGGGAAGAGAATTGCATGTATGTTTCGAATCACGAGTCACTACTTTTTATATAAGTTGTATGGTTTTAATAAATATTGACAGATACATGACACATTTTGTCACATTTATGGATATGGGATTGATATGGATTCTCACTGCATAATGAGAAATGATTTTGTCGCAATCTAAATTGGGAGATGCTCAGATTACTTAATAAATGTTTTACATATGGTATGTATATAATATTATTATAGGAAGTCCTGAAGAAGTCCAGGGATACTCCCCGGATGAAACACGTGTTGACAAAGGGACTGACAAAGGGACAAAGACAATGGGATAAAATTGAAGGATAAAGGAGAGAATTGCTGGATGAATTGGAATACCTTTGGATTTACTCACAGAAACTTAATCTGAATTGATAAAAACCATTTTGGACTGTGAAATTGGGATACATAATTGGAACTGGTGATCACTATTTGTCGACTGTGGAGAGGATATTATAAAATCATTTTTGGATTGTTTTGTGTGGAACCTATTTGGGATAGAAATTGTGATTGTAGATTGATCTATATTGTTTTTCTTTGACTACACTGTATATAATATAGAAATGTATATGTACTTATATTGGTTCTCTAAGGTATTGTTACGTGTGCGAATGTAATTATTTTCTCATTGGGCATAGTGGCATGTAGGGGGGCCCAAATCAGGCCCCCCTATGCCACAAAAAAAATCTGAAAAAAATATTTACCCGAACTTACCTTTACTTCCCTGGGATGGGTCCCTCCATCCTTGGGTGTCCTCCTGCGGTGGGCAAGGGTGGCAGGGGGTGTCCCTGGGGGCAGGAGAGGGGAACCTCTGGGCTCCTTCCGAGCCCACAGGCCCCTTAACGCCTGCCCTGACCCAGGCGTTAAAAAACAGCGCCCATCAGGCTGTGCGTCGTTTTTTAAGGCCCACTCCCTCCTGTGCGTCAAAATGACGTCAGAGTATAAATATGGGGCACAGGCCTTAAAGTCATTTTTTGGAAGGGAACGCCTACCTTGCATATAATTAACGCAAGGCTGGTTCCCCCTTCCAAAAAATGACGCACATGGTGGAATTTTGACGCCCGCGGGGTCGGACGTCAAAGTATAAATATGGGGCAGAGTTTGCGCCGATTGTGCGTCAAAATTTTTGACGCACATTCGGCACAAACAGAGTATAAATATGCCCCATAGTAACTAAAATTACTTTACATTAAAAAAAAACATGGACATTCAGTGAACAAACTAAAGGTTATAGAGCATTATAGTTAGGAAATAGAATAGAAAAAATCTTTAGAAATTCTCTTAAAAACCAAAGGTTACAGCAATGTTATAGTTAGGAAACAGAATTTAAAAAAAAACTTAGAATTTCACTGAAAAAAACAAAGGTTACAGGGACATTATAGTTAGGAAATAGAATTAAAAAAATAGAAATTCACAAAAAAAAAACAAAGATTACAGGGACGTTATAGTTAGGTGCTGAATTTACTCGTACAAAACCACAGAAATTCAGCAGTTAAATTAATCAGCCCTAACTATAGCTTCTGCTTCCACTTCCGCAATGCACTGCTTATGACCTCACATATTACATCACTCATGACATGGTCAGTGACATCACTGATGACATCTCAATGACATCACACACCCATTCACAGACCCACACACCCACTCATACACTCATACATCCACTTACACACCCAAGACCACTCATACACCTACTCACTGACCAACACAACCACTCATACATACACTCACACCCATTCACACACTCACTTACACACCCACATAACCACTCACACACCCATACAACCACTCGCACAACTACTTTCCAACCCACAAAACCACTCACACACACCCTCACAGACCCCCAAAGCCACTCACACATCCACTTATCCACTCATAGAACTACTTACACACTCACACAACCACTCACACACACACTCACACACACTTACAGCCACTCACACACCCACACAGTAACTCACACCCACCCACAAACCCAGAGGCAGTGATACACTTTTAGAAATTGTAATAGCATATGTTTATATTAAATGTGTTGTAGTTTTAGTATTGAATATGTGCTTTCATTGGAACAGATCTGTGGATCTGCTACAGATAATCCCACAGTACAACTGCAGACCCCCTATTTGTCCGAGGATTTGGGATGAATCTGCAGGTCCATAAAATGAATAAAAAAAGAAAGACTTGGTGTATTGCATTTATAGAAAGACTGCATAAGTTACCTTACCTTAATTTTTATTTATTTTTTTATTTTTAAAACATATGGGATGAATGAATGTGTGAATAAAATGTATTTATTAAACATGTGAAAATGTATTTTACCAAATTTAACTTACGGCTCAAATTGTAGTACAATTTATATTAAAAATTAAGGTTGCAGAGACATCATAGTTAGGAAAAAGAATTGAAAATAAACTTAGAAATTCACTGAAAAAAAAACAAAGGAACGTTATAGTCAGTTTTAGATTTTACACACACAAAACCATAGAAATTCAGCAGGTATAGTTACCTGAGCTAAATATCACTGGCGGCCCCTGCAGTGCAGATACCACGGCTAGCATCCCACTCTACAAGTGGCCCTGCTTCAGACTCCAGTACATTTCACTATCTTTGATGGGCAGATTAATATCTTAGCCACAGTCTGATATCAACAGCTGTGTTTAAGGTTGTGATGTTTATAAATAAATGCTGTTATTACATTAAAACATCTCCCCACATCATATCAATTAAAACTAGGTTGATCACTAAAGTTTGCTGTTCTAAAGCATTGAGTTATGGTTCTAAAAATGTGGGAAGCACTGATTTGGCCATACTATTTTCTATCAGAATCACGTGCTATTCTCATAGAAAATATTGATCATTTATTTGAGGATAATATTAATTTGATGAATGTGTTTTGACAACAGGAATGTGATTCGCCTGTTTTAAAAAGTGTGATGGTAACACAACTAATGAAAACCCATTTTTTTTATCCATAACTAGTTGTGAGCTTCATACCTATTTTCACTTTCTTGGTGAATATCACTAAAAGTATAGTGGTAGATCAACTGCACAATTATCTTGCAAGCTGTGCCGAACTATACAATAAAATCAGTGTGCAGCTTCAAAAATGTAGATCATTTGTCTGTTTAAGGGGACGATGCACTTTAGATTATTGGGGCCCAATTGACACAAAAAAGTGCAGCCATGCATTCAGAGATTTTCTTTCTCTGTTTAAAGTACTTTCGGGCTTTACATTCACAATATTGCTAGTGGTATGTCCAGAAGGATGCAGAAGCACACTGCAGACATATAACTTGGAATGTAATGGGCATAATCCCTGGAATCCCATTTTCCCATGCTTAAATGTTTATTCTGTGCAGTTATGCACTGGAGAAATGGAGCCTGATGTGCGTATGAACTTTTGTTCTTTTCCATTTTTCGCGACTAGGAAAACATTGGGAAAACCTCATCTTGTACATCTCCTCCAAGTTTGCCACCACTGGAGCTATGTCTACCATTTTCTGATGAAATCCTGTACACCTTCAGGATAGGAAAGGGTTCTATAACAGCTTTGATCGCAATCAAAGAACTTCATTGTGTTGAAATGGCTGTTTGACAAGCAGTTAATGTCTGAGTAGATTGTCTTGTGTGGTAGTCAGCTAAGAATATATATGCCTGGTTGAAGCAGGGTGCCCCCTAACTAAGGCAGAGATAAAACCTATTTGGAGGACCTTTCAGCACTGGATATTTGATAGAATGATATGTGGGCTTCAGTTATTCCACAAATTCAAAACCACCACTGCCTGGACTCAGAGGCATTTGTTTCAGCAAGGAATTAATTGTCAATTAATAGTTTAGCAGAATTACTGGTCTCATTGATGTTCTCAGACACTCCCCCATAGCATACATTGATGTTTGAGGGATCTTTCTGTAGATGAGGAAGCAGGAAACAGACTTCATTGGAGCAAGATGCTTGTCCTTGGAAATTGTGTTTTTGATTGATCAATACTTTATTATATTAGAGATTACCCCTCTGAGAATTATGCTTGATGCTAATATTTTGTGATACAATTGTTTTTTTGCTTTTCTTCAGTTACTTCTCCCATGTGGTGTGTAGAGATTTGAGGTGGAAACAACATCAGAGTTGCAGGAGTTATTTTGGGGGTTTTGCTTGACTTGGGATGGATAGGGCTTCACTGCTTCATACAGCTCTATGATTTCATTTGAGTATTACATGAGCTGGTGCTTGACTGAGAGCATTAAACATTTTCCATATCTAGACCTGTGTATATTTCTCTCAACAAGGACCCTTTGCATATCTAATCAGTGAGAAAAAGGAGTAAACATCAGACTTTTTTTTATCAAGGGTAAGTAACCTTTTTGGCTATACATTTTTGCAGGAGCGTTTGGCCCATTCGAGACATAATAGTTTTCATAAACTGTTCCTGTTTTAGGGAATTCATGAATCCCTCAGGATCCCCCACTTCTTAGTGGGGTATGGCGCAAATCTTATATGGGTGTGGCTTCAGTATGGCACCTGGCATGTAGCCCATGTTGATATCCATCACCCCCTCCGGGATCCTGAAGGTGAAGGCCCGGAGCAGACTGGTGAAGAAGATGAAAATCTCAGTCCTGGCAAGCCGTTCCCCCAGACACATACGATGTCCTGTTAGAAGACAACAAATGAGTAAAATAATGTATTATTCAGTGTAATATTGAAGAAGCAATCTACCTAGGATTATGGGATGAAGAACATCAAGTAAGAACTGGGTGAAATTATTATGTAAAATTTCTGGAATCTAAAGATCTAAAAGCAGGATAATTTTAAATGTCCAATCTGGGACCTAAATAATGCAAATTAACAGCCCACACCTTCCCTGCTCAATGCAGGATTTGGGAAAATAAGGATTTTGAATTCTGCAACATGTTGTGCCTTAAAGTTCCTTTGGTTTCACATAGCTAAGAGTAAGTCAATACTGAAAGGCACTTCTGACTGTGACCATTGGTTCAAGATATACTGGTGTTGGAAAGTTGTCGAGTAGTTCCAGATGTAAGCAATCAGCCCAGAGAAAGCCATATATTTCCAAGGAACCAAAATAGTTTGAGCTCAAATGGACTATTTTGAAATAAGGGCCCATGAAGATCCAGTACTCCAGGGTGGCAAAAGAAACATAAGTTTTACTTGACATTTTTAAGATATTGGTTCCCCGCCAATTTAGAGCTGAGTGAAGCAACACATTCTATAATCACTGACGGTTAACCCTGCGCCTGTAATTCCATTTCTCTGTTAACCTTTCTGATCGATACTTCTAACTGCTGATTCCTCACTTTTACAATAGTCCACAGCTGCCAGACTGGATTGTACACTTTACAAAGGTGACCCCGGGTGGCTCTCTGTGGGCTTCATTCTGGCTTTGGAAAATAAGTCACCAGGGTGTAAATGTGCCAATCTATCTTGCTCTCGATCTCTCATGGAGGAGACAATTCTGAAGTTTATTCCTGTGTGCCCCAAGTCTCCCGGGCATTGGCGATACCGCAGCAGGCCGTTTTGGAGGCCATACTATATATCTTTCATACTCCTCAAGACCCCTCTGGCATGCCAGATCAGTGACATAACATTGAGTCTAAAAATATTGTGATATTGTGATACACAAATATTGTATCGATAACATCATTGACACAAACATAATTTCCCCATATTAATATTGGTAAATAAAAAATATTGAAAAAAAATATTGTTTCGCACTAATATCGTACACAATAAGACAAAAATATCGTTTTTCCATATATTTGCAGTTTGAAATAGTAAATATTAAATATTTTAACACATAGCATTAATATAAAGTACATTAAATAAATGTAACATTTACTATTAAAGATCAATATATACTTACAAAAAACATACACACATAAATGCATATGCATGTGTGTTTATACATACTTATATACAATATACCACTAGTATTAAATCTTATATTTTACATTATATGTTTTGTATTTTCTTTCCAATTTACTGCTATAGAAAGCATATACATGTATTTTTATTGCACTTTATGATCAATAGATTTGTTGATGTATTGCACGCAGTCTGATGTGCTCCAAGGAATCTTGATGCACAATCATATATTTTTGATCGAAACGTATTATGGAGGAGGAATAGAATACATTCCCATAAAGACTAATGTGTCTTAAGAGCTCTTCCTGCAGATCTGCACCTTGTTTAGGGAGCTATTGTGGTTGCTTCTGTATTTCATGTTCTCATAAGGAATGCTGAGTTCTTTACTAGTTAGATATGTGTTTTGAGCCCTACATGAGACCAGGCACCTGAATTGGTGTTGCTGCCATAGATGCACTTATGCTTATGTAGGGAACAACAGTGTGATTGGAATTCAGCTTTATGTTTAACAATTATGTTTTGATTTACTGATGCAAAAAATGGAATATGTTCTTTCGAGCTTACGTATGAGGCTTATAAAATTACAGTGGCATCTGTTTTTATACCTTATGACATGGATCATGTTGTGGTACTTTTCCACTGAATGTTGTTAATCAGTGATGTGTAGCATTTCAACATGCCAGGCGCCATGTAAAGAAATAGATAGCCTTTGAGCAGTGTAGTTGTTTATTTTAATGGTGGTGGAATAGGGATTTGTTTCCCTTTAAATGCCATGCTCTGCACACTGGAACTCGATGACCCTATAGAAGACTCTGACCGAAACATATTTATTCTTGTTTGTAATGCATTTGGCACTTCGGATTGCAAATAGAGAAATTTGATTCTTGCGTTGAGAGTTGTGCCGCTAGTTTCTTTCCCACTATGATATGCAAGGACGGGGGAAGCCATTACAAGGTTGAGCAGAGTGCTAATGCAAGGACGCGGAGGGTGATTGCGAGGTTGAGCAGAGTTATTGGAGGCAATGTATTTTTATATATAAATGTATAAAACATGTAACAAAATCAAATACAAAACATTAAGGGCCTCATTGTAAGACTGGCAGTCACAAGACCGCCAGCCTTGTGGTGTTGACCAGACCACCGTGGCTGTGGTGGTCTTAGCGCCACATTACAAGTTTGGCGGGCAAATCCACCTAAAGACCATCGCCCCAGCCAGGATCAAAGATCCCGATGGGCTGACAGTGGTCCTGGTTGAAATCAGCCAGGGCGGCGCTAAACTCAGCACTGCCCTGCTGATTACAACCTTGTTGTCTGCCAGGCTTTTCATGGTGGGTTTTCCTTCTGTGCTATGAGATAGAACTCAGCTCCCTTAAGGGAGCCGAGTGCTATCTCGTAGCACTGTTCCCGCTGGTCTGACCACCAGGAATGCTCTATTTTAAAGTTTCCGCCAGTCAAAAAGGTCAGGCTGGCGGAAACCTTGTAATAGGGCAGGGGGGATTCCCCCGCCATAGCGGTGGTGTCCTCCACGCAAGTTTGGCAGTCCTGCATTGGGACCCCCCAAACTCGTAATAAGCCCCCAAATAATTTACCAAAATAATAAAAATAAAAACACACATGTAAAAAAAAAATATATATATATATATATATATGTATATATATATATATATAAATATTTTTACTAATTGTGTTTCTAATATATATATCTATGTATATCATCAAAGTTCTGCTCAGGAAGCCCTCAGCCCTGACAGAGTGGCCCAAGCGCGCCCATAGTCATCTTTGCAATCCTTGTTTTAAATAACTCAGTACTTTTTTTCTGCATACACACCTGCAGGCGGATCATGCTTTTGTAATTAATGCATCCCACCAAAGCTCCATTCAGGAAGACCCTGACTGTGCGGCCCCAGCGTGTGGGAAACGGACACCCGCTATGAATCCAAAGCACTTTCCTTCCCACAGGTAAATGTTGTACGCCTGATTTCAAAGGGTGTAAACACAGGGGCAGGACAAGTGCCTGTGTTTAAACACTTTGAAAACAGGCATACAGTACTTTCCTGTCGGAAGGAGTGTGATTTTTAATGAAATCATAATATTACCTACATTTAAACAAGATTAATTAATGTAATAAGGTCTGGTTTTAATAACATTATACTTTGTAGGGGTATAATTTAGTATTCCCACTCCAGTCTGTGGAACAGTAGGGAAAGTGGTGGACTCTGAAGGGTAAAATTTAGTATTCCCACTCCAGTATGTGCAACAGTAGGGTAAAGCGTTGGACTCCAGAAGAGTAAGATTTACTAATCCATTCCAGTCCATGCAACAGTAGGGAAAGCGTTGGACTCCAGAATAGTAAGATTTATTATTCCCACTCCAGTCCATGCAACAGTAGGGAAAGCGTTGAACTCCAGAGGGATAAAATTTACTACTCTTACTCCAGTCTGTGCATCAGTAGTTAAAGCATTACATTCTGGAGGTGTAAACCTTACTATTCCCAATCCAGTCTGGGCAGCAGTAAAGAAAGTAGTTCACTTAAAACACATAACATAGGCCCTCATTACAACCCTGGGGGTCGGTGATAAAGTGGCGGTAACACCGCCAACAGGCCGGCGGTAAAAAAATTGGAATCATGACCACGGCGGAAACAGCCAACACAAACAGCCACTTTAACACACCAACCGCCACGGCGGTAGCAACAATCACCGCGGCGGTAACCGCCAACAGCCAGGCAGAAGGCAATGTACCGCCCACTGCATTACAGCACACCTATCCGCCAGCTTTTCCGGGGCGGTACCAATGCCATCAAAAGCACGGAGGAAACAGAACACTGAAGGGAAACGACTCACCTCTCGACACTCAAGGACGAACCACGACACCATGGAGCCCGAGCTGCACTTTTTCCCAATGCGGGTGTACCTTCTCACACATCAGGAACACAAACGCCGGCGAAGACGACCACGGTGAGTACTGCATTTAGCACACAAGGGAGGGGGGGAGGAAAAAGAGAATGACACACACATGCAACACACAACACCCCCACCCCCTCCCCCAACACCATACACACAAACAGATGCAACAACATTACATATACACCCCGTAACCCTCAGGAATAATGCAAGGACAAAAGGAATGGAGTAAAATGAGCGTAATAGTACAGTTTTAGATAAATACGTACTCAAATCAATAAACAGTATGTACAATACATACAATACATACAAAAGGAGGGACAATGCCCACTCCAAAATGTCTGTGGCCCACTGGGCCAAAACACATAGGCCAAGGCCACACTTGACTTCTGCCTCAATACGGAGAGAACACTGCAGGGGAATTAGGTCGAAAACACACAGGCACCTCAGGGGGACAGGGAATGGGGGGGTCACCTCAGCCGGAAGATGGTACAACTCCAATGGCCTATGGGGGCTCCATGCCCACTGCTTGGTCCTGGGGAGTGCAAAGCCACAGTCTCTCAAGTGGGTGGTTTGCCCACTGCTTGGTCCTGGGGCGTGCAAGGCCACAGTCTCTCGAGTGTGTGGTTTGCCCACTGCTTGGTCCTGGGGAATGCAAGGCCACAGTCTCTTTAGTGGATGTTTTCTTCCACTGGTTCTGGAGGGGGCCTTGTGCCCAGTGTGCTTCATCCTTGCAAGGAGGGGTTGGGTGGATGTTTTCTTCCACTGGTTCTGGAGGGGGCCTTGTTCCCAGTGTGCTTCATGCTGGCAAGGAGGGGCTGAGTGGATGTCTTCTTCCATTGGTTCTGTAGGGGGCCTTGCGCTCAGTGTGCTTCATCCTGGTTGGGGCAAGGTCACAGTCTCTCATCTGTGTGTCACACCGACAGGTGTTGCAGGGGCCAGGATGCACTGCAGCCCATGTAGTCACCACTACACACTGCTTGCCGGCGGTGACGACTGCTCAGTGGATGCCAATTGCGCTGCAGGTGGCGGTAGTGGCAGGGGTGGTGGTAGCCTCCAGGCTTTCACCTGCAACCTTGGACGGCTGCCCACTGGGGCTGCTGGCAGTGGTGCTGCTGGCGGCGGTGCAGGTGGCGGTGCTAGCAGTGGTGGTGGTAGCCTCCAGGCCTTCATCTGCAGCCTTGGACGGCTGCCCACTGGGGCTGCTGCTGCTGGCAGTGGTGCTGCTGGCGCGGTGCATATGCCGGTGCTGGCTGCGGGGCAGGTGGCGGCGCTGTCAGTGGTGGTGGTAGCCTCCAGGCCTTCACCTGCAAAAGCGGACGGCTGAAGTGCAATGGCTGGTGTTGTGTGCCCCTTCCTCCTCCTGGCAGATGGTGGTGCCTCTTTGCTTCTGCCAGCTGGTGTCTTTTTTTTGCCCTTTCTGGCTGGTGGTGCCTCCTTCCCCTTGCTGGCTGGTGTCCCCTTCTTGCCCTTCCTAGGAGGCGGACCCTTCTTGGCTTTAGAAGGTGGTGCTGGCACACTGGCTGGGCTGACAGGTGCCTCCTTGGAGCCTCTCACACCTGCAGTAGCTGCAGAAACCACAGTGGCCGTAGACTGGGTGGCTGAGGTGCTGGGCTGGGTTCTGGCCATAGGTGTGCTGGTGATGGAGGTAGTGGATGAGGATGTAGTGCACGCAGGTGTGAGTGGAGATGCTACTGGGATGGAGGTGGACGAAGAGGAGGAGGGGGAAACAGTGGAGGCAGAGGATGTTGGTGTGTCTGCAGCTGGATGGTGCTTGTGTGAGTGCCTGTGAGATGAAGTGTGGTGCTCGTGTTTGCCTGAGCCACTTTTGTGTGTTGATTTGGGTGATTGCTGGTCTGAAGGTGTGCTTGGGATAGGCTGGGGTTGAGAGGATTGGCACTGGGTAGAGGAAGTTGGAGGGGTGAGGCTGAAGACAGCGACAATGGCTGCCATCAGTGCGTTGGCCAGAGCCTGGAATGCTATCCTTAGGGCCGCCACACAAGAGTGAATGCCCTCCAGGTATGCATTTGTTTGTTACAAATGCCCTGCTACACCCTGGAAGGCATTCAGTATGGTTGACTGCCCAAAAGAGAGGGATCTCAGGAGGTCAATAGCATCCTCACTGAGGGCAGCAAGGCTGACTGGAGCAGGGCTTGAGGTGCCTGGGGCAAAGGAGATGCCTACCCTTCTGGGTGAGCGGGCACGGGAAACATGCTGAGGGGCTGCTCGGAGGGTGGTGCTGGTATGGGGTGGCGGTTGTACCTGTAGTTGGGGTAGCCACAGAGGTGTCCGCCAATGCCAGGGAGCTGCCATCGGAGGGGGTGTCTCTGTCGGTACTGTCCCCTCCTGTCTCCGTCGTGGTGCTTCACTTGCCCTCCGTCCCACTGGTGCCCTCACCATCAGTGGATTCGGCCTCCAGGCCCATGTGGGATGCAGCTCCCTCCGTCGCCGTTGCCTCTGCTCCTCCGCCAGATGATGCTAATGCACACAAGGACAGGGTGACAAAACAAAAAGGGGGAGGAGAGACAGAGGATACACTTGGTCAATGCCAGCAACAACACTACCGTTGTCGTACACAACTCATAGGGAACAGCCCTATGCACTAGGCCATACACTACCAGTTACAATGCTAGTCACCAGCCCTGGGGGCACTATGCCTTACTTCATTAGCGGCACACCTGAAACGCACAGGACCCTGCCCAGTAGTAGATGCCCCTAACATTATTGGGGTTGGAGTTCATCTGAACTTGCCCATCATTGAACATACCCTGCCATGTTCGCCTTGGCCTAGGGGCACCCACAGCCCACATCCCCCACTGAGGTAATACCTTAACGCGCGCAAAGGGTTGATTCAGAATCTGTACTCACCCCCTTGTGGCTGCTGGGATGCCTTCAAGCGCCCATCCAACTCCAGATAGGCCACCGCGAGGATGCAGAACATCAGGAGGGTCAGGATATGATGGGCACCCCTTCCTCGTTGGGAGGGCAGCCCCAGCTGCCCAGCGGCGCAGGTACTCCCACCGTTTGCGGCAGTGGGTGCTCCGCCTGTCAAAGACCACCAGGGTCGGCATCTACTTGGCGATGGCACGCCAAATACCCTTTTTCTGATGGGCGCTGACCTGCAGTAAAAAAAAACTGTAGAAAAGGTATTAGTCATACCATCTGGACTGTTATACTCATGGCCCAACATATCCCCCCCATCCCCTTACGCACATACATTGCCCATTATTCATGCAGCCCTCTGCCCAGGATCCCTCAGACCTCCCCTTCACAAGGCTTACACACACGGCAATCCATACATTCATGGCCCATGCATCATGCTCACAGTGTAGTCACCTGTTTGTCTGGAGGACCATAGAGTAAATTGTACTGGGGTAGGACCCCATCCACCATTCTCTCCAACGCCTCCGAAGTGAAGGCAGGGGCCCTTTCCCCAGACACCTGAGCCATTGTCGCTTCGAGACACAGGTCACAGCAGCACTTGCAGTGTAGGTCCTCTCCTGTTGAAGGTCAGGTAGCAAGTGAGTGCACAGATAGAAAATGGGGGTCAGGTCCGCGGCGGTGCGTACCGTCACCGCCGGCGTACATCGCTATTGGCTCCTGGAGCCCATAGGGCCCAATGATAACCAACGCACAACGCCAGAGGAATTACCTCATTTCCACTTGTCCCTCCTCACAGGTCAGGCAGCTGCCATTTCAGGGGGGCACAGGCCATGGAACCTAACTGCATCACAGCAGACATTGGCACATCAACTGACTTATGAGTTCACATACTGTTTCTGTAAAGCAAAAATTGCATATTAATGTTGAAATATGTGTGAATATGCCCTTATGCTCACTGTTTTTCACCCTAGAGTTCAACCGCTGAGGATGAATAGGAGATGGACACATCCCCCGTGTACAGACCCCTGGTGGACCTGGCGACAATGGAGGACAGGCACATTAACCTGACCTACAGACTTGATAGGGCCACAATCCAAGAACTGTGCGCCCAATTAGAGCCAGACCTGATCTCAGCTATCCGCCACCCCACAGGTATCCCCTCTCTAGTGCAGGTCCTGTCAGTGCTCCATTTCCTGCAAGTGGTTCCTTCCAAGCGACAGTGGCCATGGCATCAGGGATGTCACAGCCTATGTTCTCAAATGTGCTGACCAGAGTGTTGTATGCCCTGCTGAAACACATGCCCAGATACATCGTATTCTCCCAGGTGGAGGATTTGGCCACAGTGAATGCTGACTTCTATGCACTGGGACATATCCCCAACATCATTGGGGCCATTGATGGTACACATATTGCATTTGTCTCCCCACCGCGGAGAAATGAACAAGTTTTCAGAAATAGAAAAAGCTTTCACTTTCTGAATGTGCAGATGGTGTGTTTGGCGGACCAGTACATCTCCCATGTCAATGCCAAGTATCCTGGCTCTGTGCATGATGCCTTTATCTTGAGGAATAGCAGCATCCCATATGTGATGTCTCAGCTCCAGGTGTGGCTAATAGGTGAGCCCATGGTCCCCACCCAGTTTATGTAGGTATATGGGTGTAGGTTTGGCCCTAAGGGTGAGTGTGTGGCTAACAGGTATCCCTCGAAATTTGCAGGTGACTCTGGTTACCCCAACCTCTCATGGCTACTGTCCCCAGTGAGGAATGACAGTACAAGGGCAGAGGAATGTTACAATGAGGTACATCGGCGAACAAGGAGGATCATTGAGAGAACCTTTGGCCTCCTGAAGGCCAGATTCCGGTGCCTCCGTCTGACAGGTGGATCCCTGTACTACTCACCCAAGAAGGTGTGCCAGATCATTGTTGCATGTTGCATGTTGCACAACCTGGCCTTGAGACGCCAGGTGCCTTTTCTGCAGGAGGATGATCCTAGAGATGGTCGTGTGGCAGTGGTGGAGCCTGTGGACAGTGACGAAGGGGAGGCAGAGGAAGAACATGTGTACTACACTAATTCAGAAGTACTTCCAGTGACACACAGGTAAGATACTGTAACTTCACCTTCCATTGCAGTTTTGTGTTGGACATTGAACATGGAAGCCTGAATTCCCTATTTCTATGGACACTTACTGTACCCTTTGGCATCTCTATTTTCAGATCTCTGTGCCCTTCTCTGGCTCCTGGTGTGTTTACTGCTGCCCATTGCAGGTCATACCTATGTAAAGATTACAGTGCATTTGAATTGCAATGTTTACAGTTTGTGAAACTAATACATTTGTCAAACAATTGACAGACTCCATATTTGATTTTGTGCCAAGGGTGTTTACTTAGGTGCTAATGAGTGGAGGGGGTATTGAAATGAGCTGGGTTGCTGATGAGAAAAGTCCAGGGTAGAGTCCAGTCTGTTTGTATCACAGGTGCATTGTCCAAGGGGGCATAGGAAGGAGAGCAATGGCAGTTCAAGGTGGACAGGGTGACAGAGTGGGATACAAGGGTGACAATCAGGAGAGTCTTATTTCCTGGCGGGGTGTTGGCAATGTTCTCTGGCTTCAGCCTGGATCGCAGGGACCATTCGCAGGGTGGTTCTCCTTCTGCAGGGGGTGGGGTGCTGGAGGCCTTTTGTTCCTGTGACGAAGCCTCCTGTCCACTAGCGTCGGCGGAGGTGGAGTGCTGTTCTTTGGTTTGGCTAGTGTCAGGGGCCCATTGGTGTGCCACTGCCTCCCTCATGGTGTTGGCCATGTCTGCCAGCACCCCTGCAATGGTGACCTGGGTGGTGTGGATGTCCCTCAGGTCCTCCCTGATCCCCAGGTACTGTCTCTCCTGCAGCCGATGCGTCTCCTGCAACTTGGCCAGTATCTGGCCCATGGTCTCCTGGGAATGGTGGTATGATCCCAAGATGGTGGCGAGTGCCTCGTGGAGAGTAGGTTCCCTGGGCCTGTCTTCCCCCTGTTACACAGCAGTCCTCCCAGCTTCTCTGTTGTTCTGTGCCTCTGTCCCCTGAACCGTGTGCCCACTGCCACTGACCCCAGGTCCCTGATCATCCTGTGTTTGTGGAGTTGCCTGGGGTCCTTGTTGTGGTGGACACACTGCTGATTGACGTGTCCTCGGGACAGAAGGATGGGCCCACTGGGTGGGTGCTGTGGTGGTGTTTCATGAGTGGGGAGACTCTGTGGTGGGTTAGGACTGTGCCTGGGTCACCGACTGTCCAGAGGTCCCTGATGGTCCAGGTTGGTCACCGTGATCCAGGCGTGCAGAGCAGCAGTCATCACTGTGGACCTCTTCTGGGGGGGGACTGGATGTGGCTGGCACCTCCTCTCCGGTGACGTTGAGTGGGGGTCCTGTGGGGATGTCAATGCAGTGTTATTGTTTCTGTGTGTGCCATCTTGTGCATGGATATGTTTTCCTCTATGGCTGTTATTAGCAAGGCAGCTTTGGTTTTTGTGAGTTGTGATTTGTTTGGCTAAGTGATTGTCACTAGTGTACATGATGTGGTGATGGGTGTCCATGCAGGTCTGTGAGTGGTGTCCATGCATTGTTGTTACATGCAGGGCTTGGTATTGGGATGGGTGGGTTGTGATGGTGGGGTATGTGTGAGGTGGTGGGGTGATGGGGTGATGGGGGTGTGAGTAGGGGTTGTTGTTTGTGATGGCATGCAGTAAGGGTGGGGGATACAGTAGTGAAGATTTGACTTACCAGAATCCAGTCCTCCTGCTACTCCTGCCAGGCCCTCAGTATGCATGATCGCCAAGACATGCTCCTCCCATGTTGTTAGTTGTGGGGGAGGAGGTGGGGGTCCACCGCCAGTTCTCTGTACAGCTATCTGGTGTCTTGCAACCACGGAACGCACCTTCCCCCGTAGGTCATTCCACCTCTTCCTGATGTCATCCCTTGTTCTTGGGTGCTGTCCAAACGACATCGACCCTGTCCACGACTCTCCGCCATAGCTCCATCTTCCTTGCAATAGATGTCTGCTGCACCTGTGATCCGAATAGCTGTGGCTCTACCCGGATGATTTCCTCCACCATGTCCCTTAGCTCCTCCTCTGAAAACCTGGGGTGTCTTTGTGGTGTCATGGGTGTAGTGTGAGTGGTATGTGTGAGGGTGTGTGGGGTGATGTGTTGGGGTGTGTGCTGTGAGGTACCTGGATGGTGTATAGGTGATGGTGTTTTGTGGCTCAGATTCAGTCGGTGCTCCTGGCTTGGCTCTGATGGAACCTCTTGGATCAGATCACAGATCCAGACTTGCACTGGTCATGCCCACACAACCTTCTCCACCGGTACCGATGCCCACCAGTGGCACTAGCCCCATTCTCATCCCTGACGACTTGGAATCAGAGCGTTGTCGCTCCATGCCAGCAGGGCCCATTGGTCCTAGGTCATTCCATGATCATTTTTCAGAGCAACCAGGGGTAGGGGAAGATTGAGAGGGGTCACTATATCCTTTAGAATACCAGTTAGGTACATCTTTGGACTGGCATTAGGAACTTTGAAATGTCAGTTGTATGGACACATCTTCAGATACTGGTTTGCTTTCTCCCCCGATTGTGGCCACGGATTAGGGAGCATGATATGCGATGGTGGTGAAGAGGGAAGCAGAGGTCCTCGACCCTGAACTTCCCTCAGTGGCGGTCAAGTCTAACCTATTGACAGAAGTGCTTCACCTGGAGCTTCTCCTTCAGAACCACTCCTCTTCTTTAATGAAGCACTGACTGATGTCCTGCTGAGAACCTGGTCCAAGCCCAGCACAGGGGCTCCTGGGAGCCGGCCAGTTGCTCGCCGCCATTGCCCCACCCCAGGTGACCCAAATTTCCTCAGCAAACACCCCACCCATGAGAGATTGGTGGTCCAGGCCTCAACTTCTGGAGGTGCGTTCCCTCTTGCCCCCCAGACAAGGAATCCAAAAGGCAGAATACCTTGGGAAAGAAGATGTTTTCTTCGCCAGCCTAGCACTGCGGTCGGGAAAACTACATGCCTTTTGGGCCATTATTCCCACACGTGTGGAATACAGATAAGCAAGTGCTGCCATAGGTTTCGAAGGAGGCACGAGTTATCCTCTCCCAAGAAGTGGAATACAGGAGTGATGCAGCAAAGTTCACCATCAGGTATGGATTAGACGCGACTGGCTCAGTAGGCTGTGCGGTTTCAACAGTGGCTCTAACACACCCAGCCTAGTTGAGAACATCTGGCTTTTCAGGGATGTCCAGGCCAACCTCATGAACATGCCCTTCAACAGGACTCGTCTATTTGGAGAAAAAGGCAAACTCGGTACTTGAGCGCTTCAAGAACTCACAGGCTATGGCCAAGTCCTCGAGCCTCTCTGTGACTTCTCGTCCCTAGTCTGCTTTCAACCCTTTCATGGCTACAGAAGGGGCATGCCACCACACCAGCCCTATGCCAGCCACCGTCCTGTGCAAGCTCCTAAAGCTCTGCGAGGACCTAGATGTGGTGCATTCCGACTTCATGGGTCAGGTAGCTAGAAGCTATCTGCCACAAACCCTTGGCAGCTGCAGCTTCCAAGCTCACCAGTTTGGTTTTGCAAGACCATTTAGAAGGAGAATCCAGCATCATCTCCTCCACTGGTAGTCCATTACATCTGACAAATGGGTCCTGCAGATCATTCAAAGGGGCTACTCCCTCCCCTTCGAGTCTCCCCCTCGCTCTCCCCCCATACTGCCATCTCATGAGAAGCTGATGGAGGATCATCTATGTTTGCTTTGAGAGGAAGTTATAGTTCTCTTGGTCGAGGGAGCCATAGAGAGGGTTCCGATATCAGAAGTAGGCAGTGGTTGTTATACTTTTTGATTCCCCCCCCAAAAAAAAGGATACATATTTCCACATCGCCATCTTGCCTGCCCACAGGTGTTACCTGTGGTAAAAGGTAGGCCATGAGCACTTTCAGTTCATGGAGCTCCCCTATGGCCTTAACAGACCTCTCGGGTGTTCAGCAAGGTAATGGCATCAGTCGCTGCTCATCTGCGGAGATTAGGGTTATCAGCCTATCCTTATTTGGCTGTTGAAAGTAGGCTTCACCCTGGCTGTTGTCTCCCACCTTCAGACTATGGTGAACCTACTGCATTTGCTGGAGTTCACTGTAAATGTGGTGAAGTCACACCTGAATCCTTTGCAAATGCTCTCATTCATCTGAGCAGTTCTAGACATGATACAGTTTTGGACTGATCCTCCCATGGAGCAAGTCCAGGACATTCAGGCAATGATACTGAGGTTTCAGCCTCTGTTCTGGATTTCAGTGAGAATGACTCTAAGGCTGCTGGGCCTCAAGGCCTCCTGTATCCTGTTGGTGAATTATGCCAGATGGCATATGCGGGCTCTACAGTGGGACTTGAAGTTCCAATGGGCACCGCATCAGGTGAATCTCTCAAACATGGTCCAGATCTCAGAGAGAAATGCAAAAGGGCTTCAGTGGTAGCTGTTGAACCACAACTGGGTCAAAGGCAACAAGATCTGACAGTAGTGACAGATTCATCACTTCAAGGATGGGGCAGCCATTTGGGAGAGGTAGAGAGTAGAGGACTCTGGCTGGTGGAATTCTGACTCCACATTAACTTGCTGGAACTCTATATGATCCGGCTAGTGCTGAAAGCATTTCTTCCGTCTTTCAAGGGAAATTTAGGGAGGTGTCATGGACAACACCCCTGCAATGTGATATTGCAGCAAGCAGAGTGGGGTGGGGTTGTGGACGCTTTGTCAAGAGGCTTTGCATCTCTAAATATGGCTGGAACAACTGGGCATTCCCCTGGTGGTTCAACACCTTGCAGGTTATCTAAATGCCAGGGCGGACAAACTCAGCTGTCGATGCCTAGCAGATCATGAGTGGTGTCTCCATTCGGAGGTGGCACAAGGATTCTTTCAGCAGTGGTGAGTGCCTTGATTAGATCTTTTGACCTCAGAAGAGAATGCGCAATGACAGCAATTTTGCCATTTGGAGTTTCCAAGATGGCTATCGCTCAGAGATTTTTGGTGCTCCGGACTGGGAACAGGGAAGCTGGTATCGCAAGCTTCTGAAAATAAGCATCGATCCTCAGATCTGATAGACCCTTCAGGTGAACTTCAGTCGCAGAAGCAGGGGAGGGTCCTTCAGCCGAACCTGTCAACTCTATGACTCCTTGCACAGAGGTTGAGTGGCAACAGCTGATAGCTTCTGACCTTTTTCCCGAAGTCTGTAATGTTATTCTGGCAGACAGGTGTCCCTCGACCAGGACGGTATATGCCTGCAGATGGTAAAATGTGTAAAATATTTTACAGAAAAGTCTATCGACCCTCTTTCTGCCTCTCTTTCTGATATTCTTCTCTTCCCTTTTAGTCCTGTCCAGCAGGGCTCTGGGCACTCCTAAGGGTTATCTCTCTGAACGGTCCTCCTTCCTGCGGCTACATTACCAACCATCTTTATTTAAGTCCTCCATTGTAAATAGGTTTCTCAAAGGGATTGTACACATGTTTCCCCCTATTCCCTTTATCACGCCTTAGTGGGATCTCAATTTAGTTCTCACATACCTCATGTGTGCTCCCTTCGAGCCTCCACAGAATTGTCCCATCCTGCTGCTTACCATCAAGAAAAGCTTTCTAGTGCTGATAACATCTGCCCAGAGGGTGAGTGAGCTGCTGGCCTTGTCATCCAAGCCACCCTATATGACTGTGCTTCCAGACAAAGTGATGCTTTGCCCTTGGGCCTTTTTCCTTCTGAAAGTGGTGACCACATCCTATTTGGGACAGTCTATCACCCTACCCACTTTTTATGCTTCTCCACATTCCTCTAAAATAGAGGAGAGACTCCCCTGTCTGACTGCACCAGCTGCAAGCTTGGGCTTCACCACTAAAAGGACTTTGCCTGTCTTCTACTGCTTCAAGACGGGACTCCCTTTTTGATACAGGTACAAAGGAGCTGCCCAGAGTCCCCTGCATCAAGTCTGGCAAACAGAGCCCAGCTGACCAGCGTCCAGTGGCTATTTGAGGATTCTGACCAAGTGCATTCAGGGAATTGTAGTGCCAACTCCCAAGAAGCAACTCAGAGCTTCAGGAACCTTGGATCAAGTTGTTGACACTTCAAGGACCCAAAAAGGACCTCTGGAAGAAGATCCAGAAGTTTGAAGATGTTCGAAGCAACTCCAAAAGTTGAAGAGGTGTGTTGTGGGAGTTGTAGTCCCAGACTTCAAGAAGCAAACCAGAGCCTCTGAACCCTTGGCTGGTGCTGTGGACAACTTTCCTGATTCAAGAAACACTTCTGAAAGTAAGTGTGACAGTGTTACCTTGTAGATGGCCTGAACTCTGGACTTTGTCCCTTTCCAGTGCGACCATTTTTAACCCTTTGAGCGCAATTTGCTTCTATGCGCTAGAAAACATTAATTCTTTAAAGAATCATATCTACAGTTCCCTTTATCTGATTTTAATTATTTTGGTGTCATTGTAAAGATAAAAATATAATCTATTTTTATAAATTGGTGTTGGACATTTATTGTGTTTTGTGTTTTACGTATTCACTTCTTTGTGATTTTTAAATGATTTACACACTTGTTTCCTAAATTAAGCCTTGTCGCTCATTGCCAAGCTACCAAGGGTTGAGCTGGGTTTCATTTACTGAGACCTAACTAGACCTAAGTGGAAGTTAGTGGCATGTTGATAACTGCAGGTACTTACCTGCCCTTACCAATAGTCCACGTTCCAACAATTATTAATTAATAATCCAGTATTACTTAATTAACTACCTCTCCTATACCCCTATAAACCAAACAACCCCTTACTTCTAAATAAAATAAAAAAATAATTATTAAACAATTTACATCATTATAATTCAATTCAAGATTTTACTAAAAATGAATAATGAATTGGTAATTAAGTATTACTTAACTTCCCACCCTAAACCCCTAGAAACTTAACAGGCCACAGCTAAAATATGACTTAAAAAATATATCTGATAGAGATTTCTAGCTGAGATTCCTCACCTTTCAATTTCCCAGGTATCACACTGGATCTGAAAGATTTTTGCCTGATCAGTACCGTTCAATGCCGATGGGTGGCTTTGTCTGGTTCAGTTTAGTGTTGTCAGCGTCGTTAGCGCTGGAAGTGACATCATGGTCACCCAGGTGCGCGGACTTCAGTTATTTTCTTTCAGCACCAATTAGCGCAGATCTCGGGAAGAGCCACCCCTCTGTCTCTTTCTCACAGCTTTTATTTTTTATTTTTGTCGATTGTTTTTCAAAGTGTGTCAAGCATGTCTTTTAGTAAGGCAGATTTTAAGCTGTGTGGCACCTGTCATTGTGCCATTGTAGTAACAGACTCCCATTTGTACTGTTTGTGGTGCCCCGAGCACGACCACAACTCCAAGTGGTTCAGTGAAGGCCACGGACGTCACGATCCAGAACGAGGATGAGGTTGCTGGACCACTCCATGAGACCCAAGTGCTCTTCGTACTACTGCTGGTCATCAGGCCACTCAGGGAAGAGGGTCAAAAAGCACAATAAGTTGAAGCTTGCTTCAACTTCTCCTCATCCCTCGGCTGATGTGATGTCTATGGAACATCGGCGTTCTAGGTAAGTTCTGCAGAGACGTTTCCAGGTCTGACTTTAGCCGCCTACCATTTCCAGGAGCCAAAGTGACCCCCATCTCAGGTAAGAGAGTTTGTTGAGGCCAGCCACCTCGTCTTTGAGTGGGCCATCCCCACCAGCACCCCTTTGGGTCCTGTTGGGTCAGAGGGCCTCATCAGGTTACGGGCTGTCAGCTTCAGTGTTGGCTCTGATGGACCCTCTTGGATCTGATCACAGATCCAGACTTGCACTTGTTGTGCCCACACAACCTTCTCCTCCACCGGTACCGATGCCCACCATTGGCACTAGCCCCATTCTCATCCCTGACGACTTGGAATCAGAACGTTGTCGCTCTATGCCAGCAGGGCCCATTGGTCCTAGGTCATTCCATTATCCTTTTTCAGAGCAACTAGGGGTAAGGGAAGATTGAGAGTGTTGACTATATCCTTTAGAATACCAGTTAGGTACATCTTTGGAAAGGTATGAGGAACTTGGAAATGCCAGTGGTATGGACACATCTTCAGATATTGGTTTGCTTTCTCCCCCTATTGTGGCTATGGATTAGGGAGCATTATATCCGATGGTGGTGAAGAGGGAAGCAGAGGTCCTCGACCCCGAACTTCCCTCAGTGGCGGTCAAGACTAACCTATTGACAGAAGTGCTTCACCTGGAGCTTTTCTTCAGAACCACTCCTCTTCTTTAATGAAGCACTGACTGATGTCCTGCTAAGAACCTGGTCCAAGCCCAGCACAGGGGCTCCTGAGAGCCGGCCAGTTGCTTGCCGCCATTGCCCCACCCCGGGTGACTCAAATTTACTCAGCCAACACCCCACCCATGAGAGATTGGTGGTCCAAGCCTTAACTTCTGATGGTGCATTCCATGTTGCCCCCCGGACAAGGAATCCAAAAGGCAGGATACCTTGGGAAAGAAGATGTTTTCTTCCACCAGCCTAGCATTGCGGTCAGGAAAACTACATGCCTTTTGGGGCATTATTCCCACACGTGTGGGATACAGATAAGCAAGTGCTGCCATAGGTTCCGAAGGAGGCACGAGTTATCCTCTCCCAAGAAGTGGAATACAGGAGCGATGCAGCAAAGTTCAGCATCAGGTGTGGATTAGACACGACTGACTCAGTAGGTTGTGCGGTTTCAACAGTGACTCTAACACACCAAGCCTAGTTGAGAACATCTCGCTTTTCAGGGATGTCCAGGCCAACCTCATGGACATGCCCTTCAACAGGACTCGTCTATTTGGAGAAAAGGCAGACTCGGTACTTGAGCGCTTCAAGAATTCACAGGCCATGGCCAAGTCCTCAGGCCTCTCTGTGACTTCTTGTCCCTAGTCTGCATTCACCCCTTTCATGGCTACAGAAGGGGCATGCCACCACACTAGCCCTATGCCAGCCACTGTCCTGTGCAAGCTCCTTAAGCTCTGTGAGGACCTGGATGTGGTGCATTCCGAATCCATGGGTCAGGTAGCTAGAAGCTGTCTGCCACAAACCCTTGGCAGCTGCAGCTTCCAAGCTCACCAGTTTGGTTTTGCAAGACCAGTTAGAGGGAGAATCCAGCATCATCTCCTCCACTAGTAGTCCATTACATCTGACAAATGGGTCCTGCAGATCATTCAAAGGGGCTACTCCCTCCCCTTCGAGTCTTCCCCTCACCCTCCCCCTATACTGCCATCTCAGGAGAAGCTGATGGAGGATCATCTATGTTTGCTTTGAGAGGAAGTTATAGTTCTCTTGGTCGAGGGAGCCATAAAGACGGTTCCGATATCAAAAGTAGGCAGTGGTTGTTATACTTTTTGATTCCCCCCCAAAAAAAAGGATACATATTTCCACATTCCCATCTTGCCTGCCCACAGGTGTTACCTGTAGCAAAAGGTAGGCCATGAGCACTTTCAGTTCATGGTGCTCCCCTATGGCCTTAACAGACCTCTCGGGTGATCAGCAAGGTAATGGCATCAGTCGCTGCTCATCTTCGGAGATTAGGGTTATCAGCCTATCCTTATCTGGCTGTTGAAAGCGGGCCTCACCCTGGCTGTTGTCTCCCACCTTCAGACTATTGTGAACCTACTGCATTTGCTGGAGTTCACTGTAAATGTGGTGAAGTGACACCTGAATCCTTCTCAAATGCTCCCATTCATCTGTGCAGTTCTGGACACATTACAATTTTGGACTTATCCTCCCATGCAGCGAGTCCAGGACATTCAGGCTTCAGGCAATGATACTGAGGTTTTAGCCTCTGTTCTGGATTTCAGTGAGAATGACTCTAAGGCTGCTGGGCCTCAAGGCCTCCTGTATCCTGTTGGTGAATTATGCCAGATGGCACATGCGGGCTCTGCAGTGGGACTTGAAGTTCCAGTGGGCACAGCATCAGGTGAATCTCTCAAACATGTTTCAGATCTCAGAGAGAAATGCAAAAGGGCTTCAGTGGTAGCTGTTGAACCACAACTGGGTCAAAGGCAACAAGATCTGACAGTAGTGACAGATTCATCACTTCAAGGGTGGGGCAGCCATTTGGGAGAGGTAGAGAGTAGAGGACTCTGGCTGGTGGAAGTCTGACTCCACATTAACTTGCTGGAACTCTATATGATCCGGCTAGTGCTGAAAGCATTTATTCTCTCTTTCAAGGGAAATTTAGGGAGGTGTCATGGACAGCACCCCTGCAATGTGATATTGCAGCAAGCAGAGTGGGGTGGGGTTGTGGACGCTTTGTCAAGAGGCTTTGCATCTCTAAATATGGCTGGAACAACTGGGCATTCCCTTGGTGGTTCAACACCTTGCAGGTTATCTAAATGCCAGGGCGGACAAACTCAGCTGTCGATGCCTAGCAGATCATGAGTGGTGTCTCCATTCGGAGGTGGCGCAAGGATTCTTTCAGCAGTGGTGAGTGCCTTGGTTAGATCTTTTGACCTCAGAAGAGAATGCGCAATGACAGCAATTTTGCCATTTGGAGTTTCCAAGACGGCTATCGCTCAGAGATTTTTTGTGCTCCGGACGGGCAGAGGGAGGCTGGTATCCCAAGCTTCTGAAAATGAGCATCGATCCTCAGATCTGATAGTCCCTTCAGGTGATCTTCAGTCGCAGAAGCAGGGGAGGGTGCTTCAGCCAAACCTGTCAACTCTATGACTCCTTGCACGGAGATTGAGTGGCAACAGCGGATAGCTTCTGACCTTTCTCCCGAAGTCTGTAATGTTATTCTGGCAGCCAGGCGTCCCTCGACCAGGACGGTATATGCCTGCAGATAGTAAAAATGTGTAAAATATTGTACAGAAAAGTCTATCGACCCTCTTTCTGCCTCTCTTTCTGATATTCTTCTCTTCCCTTTTAGTCCTGCCCAGCAGGACTCTGGGCACTCCTAAGGGTTATCTCTCTGCTCTGTCCTTCTTCCTGCGGCTACATTACCAAACATCTTTATTTAAGTCCTCTACTGTAAATAGGTTTCTCAAAGGGATTGTACACATGTTTCCCCCTATTCCCTTTATCACACCTTAGTGGGATCTCAATTTAGTTCTCACATACCTCATGTGTGCTCCCTTCGAGCCTCCTCAGAATTGTCCCATTGTGCTGCTTAGCATCAAGAAAAGCTTTCTAGTGCTGATAACATCTGCCCAGAGGGTGAGTGAGCTGCTGGCTTTGTCATCCAAGCCTCCCTATTTGACTGTGCTTCCAGACAAAGTGATGCTTTGCACTAGGGCCTTTTTCCTTCCGAATGTGGTGACCACATCCTTTTTGGAGCAGTCTATCACCCTACCCACTTTTTATGCTTCTCCACATTCCTCTAAAATAGAGGAGAGACTCCCCTGTCTGGACACCAAAAGAGCATTGTCATTTTACCTTGACCACACAAGAGTTCCAGGTGGATGGCCAACTCTTTGTGGGCTATGTTGGAACAAGGAAGGGTTGGGCAGTACAGAAGCAAATCATTTCACGCTGGGTCATTCTCTGTATTAAAATTTGCTATGCTCTTCCCAGGAAACAACCTCTAGAGAATTTAAGGGCCCATTCCACCAGAGGGAAGCAGTGACCACAGTGTTGGCATGTGGAATCCCAGTCCTGGATATCTGCCAGGCAGCAACGTGGGTGTCTTTGCATACATTTGACAAACACTACTGCCTGGACGGTCAGGTCCGCAGGGGCAGGCATTTCACCCGGTAGGTCCTGTAGGACTTTTTAGTCTAGGTAAATTTGTCTGCAGTTCACCGCCGGGATGGTATTCCTTGGGTATCCATTCAGAGGTAAAGTATCTGCAGTTAGAAGTTTATCAGATGAACAAGTTACTTACCTTCAGTAAAGCATTATCTGGTAGAGAAAATATCTAGCTGCAGATTCCTTACACCCACCCATACCTCCCCGCTCTCAGACAGATTTCTAGGGTTAGAAATTACCCCTTTCAGGGTCCTAGTTTGGACACACAAATGTCAGTGCACTTCATGGCTCTGCCCTCCTGGCGTGAATTGTCCTGAAAAGTAACTGACGTCTGTACGCCTGGGTGGTACCTATATAGGTGACTGCGACATCGCCTCCGGTGCCAAAGATGCTGCATTAAATAAAAGGACACCACCCCACTGTGCGCAGGGGTACTGGTCACGCAAGGATTTTCGGATCCAGTCTGACGACTGGGAAATTCAAAGGTAAGGAATCTGAAGCTACATATTGTCTCTACCAGATAATGCATTAGTGAAGGTAAGTAACTTGTTCAATAATTACACAATTTACATATATAATTACCAATTAAATAACTAATAATTAATAATCAATTATTACTCCATTGACTTCCCACCCTATACCCCCAACTAATATATAACAAAAACTACAATTATTAAACAGTTTGCATAATTAAATGCAATTAAATATTTTAATAACAAATTACAACTAAATGATAATTAATCATTACTCAATTAACTTCCCTCCCTATAGCCCTACAAACCGAACAATCCCCACCTAAAATATAACTTAAAAAAATAATTACTCAATTTACATAATTAATTACCACTCAAATAATAAATATTTCACATTTCATTATTAATTAATTATAATTAATTGACTCCACACCCTTTACCCCTGCAAAACTCACAACCCACTGCAACACTATAAATTACTATTAACAATTAAATTAATAATTATAAATAACTTAAAATTACAAACTGTATTTGAAAATAGTAACAATTATACAAACAATACAAAACATATGCAATTAAACTATGACAAAAACACAAAGATAATTAAAAAAACAATATTCCTACATTATATAACTGAAAACCATATTAATAGCACAGCTATTATTAAAAACTGTATTTCATGCCTTAAAATGTATATAAATGTCAACAATATTTCTGCATCGCAATATTTATGGTTCATGATATTAAAAACTCAATATTTTTGTAATTCGATATTTTTTAAATTATATTCTGTCCAAATATCTGTGTGCCTTTGAGCCCCAAGGTACAGACCCCCATTTGGATTATCATTGCCTATCAGTTCGCTGATCCATCTGAATGCCATGTACTGATCATTGTTTCAGCATTTACTCCGGTACACACTTCCACCATTAGCTCCAAGACCCATGTCAGTCCCTCCTTCACCAAGGGTGGTACTAATGCCACTGACACCGGAGGAGAATTCAGTACCAGCTCTGATGTCTGACCCAGAACCAGCAGCTGCCTGACCCAACCAAGATTGTGATCTGAATCTGCTAGATTGCATGTAGTTGCCATATAGCTTGAATGTTCCTATGATACACTACAGGAAAGGCACCTTCAGAGTCTCCACTGTCTATTTGGCTCCAAACCTAACCAGAGGTTGCCACCATTCAGAGATGAGGATGGTGGGGATGAGGATGATTTACCCTCCAATCATCATAATGACAGCTTTTACCTGGACTTACAGGAGGCTACTGGGCTTTCTACTTCCACTAATGGAGGGTTGAATTCACATGTTTGGCCCTAAATGGAAAAGGGTGCTGCCTTTGCAGTTGCAATTAGACCTAATGTAATGGACCTACAACTGTCTTCAGTTGAAGACAATACAAATGTGCTTACAGAGGTTTTACACTGTGTGCCAGTCTTATATGAGCCCTTGCTTCAGTCCAATGAAGGCCTTACGGATACCTTAATGGGCCCTTGGAGGAGACCTTGTGTGTGTCCAGCAGTGAATAGGCAGGTGGCCAGACTCTATGGCACAGTTCCTCATGTCCCTACTTTCTTCACACAGCCTCCTACTCAAATGATTCTGTTAGTCCACGCTTGCACTTACACTGTGAACCACAATTTGTTCTCAATCACACACCACCAATCCTCGGCCCATCCTGTCCCCTGGCAGGGGTTTGAGTGGAACTGAGGCGGCATTCAAGAAATTAATTTTTATCCTTGACCAGCCTAGATTTGATGTCATGAAGCAAAGCTTGTTTATTGGGATGATATACACACACCCTTTGGGACATGGCCACCAAATTCTTGCTGGCAGTCCCAGAAGAACTGAAGGCATCACTGACTTAATCCATTCTGGATAGTGAAGATATGGCCAAATATGTGATTTATGTTGGTCTTCATACTACTGATATTATAGTCTGAGATGGGCGGTTGGAACCAGTGTGGTGCTTTGTCGAAATGTGTGGGTGTGATTCACAGGTCCTGCACCTGAGGATCCTCACTGTCGCAAACATAGAATATTTCTGTACATTTGCTGGGATCTCAGAACAGTTTTTGGAGGTAACCACTTCAATGTACATAGAATTAGAGTTACGTCCATTACAGAATGAGACAGGCCTTCTTTTTGCTGAATTTTTCTGGATCATTAACGGCATCTAACCAATATAATGTAACCACATAGCAGCATTTGACAAGAGAGAACCTTGAGTTTAATTGTAAAAAACACATATGAGCACATATAGAGGACAAAAATGTAGTAATAAAGGAGCCTGTCAGGTCAAGTGTTCAGGAAGTGCAAGGAAAATGCACTGTCACTTTAAGAAACCAGGAGCTTCTCTTCCAAGTATTCACTGTACTGGCAGTTTGCCTCACAGCCACAGTTCTTTTTTGCACGCTTAGAGGATATCCGAACACACTCTGGGTTTCTCTCCCCAGTCTTTTCATAACTTTTGTCACAAAACGTTAACTCTTTTTTGCTTTATCCATAATTTCCGAGCCTATTCTAAATTTGTCACCAGATTTCCCTCAAAAAGTGGTGAATATTTTTCTCAAATGCCTTCACTTTTCATAAAATGCGCTTCACGTGGGCGAAAAAAGGCCTAATCAGACCCACATTGTGTGTGTTGTCTGTCTTCCTGCCTCTCACTGAGAAAAAAGGACAGAGAAAGGGCTCATTCTTCGGAATCCAGAATTTCTTGCACAAGACTCAAATATAGGAAGAACTATAGAAAGAAAACATAAAAAATTTCATCACCATCAATCTGGCCACTCTCACTACCCTCAAGAACACCAGTCGACATCAAAGAGGAGTCGCCACCGACTTGCTTGCTGTTGCAGAGTATGATAACAGCACCGCCGACAACGACGTCTTAGGTGCCATTAGGTTTACATTCAACATCACCATCAGCAGCGAGATTGTCTACAACGGAATACTCAACACCGACGCATCGGTCAATGCCAAGGAGATCGGCTTCATTGACATTGAGATGACCGTCAAGACACTCAACAGCAAGTAAATTGATTTTGAGGCAGTCAGAAATTTCATTTTTTTCTGTTTCTGTGACTCATCAACCTAAAGATGGATACCGGACTAGACCAACTTTAATAATCCAAAGAACATCTTATTTCTTTGTACTTAACTCATAGACCTATTTTTCCATTAAGTCCTGTATTTCTCCAATAAGTCCTGTAGTTCAGCCACTGGAACCAGAGTCAAGACCAAGACCAACAATTTCCTCACACACTGAAGGTCCTTGCAGTGATCTTCTCCAAGATATTCGAACACAAAAAGACAGAAAACAAGATCATCTTCTCTGCCTCTTTCTCCAACTAGGTCTTAATCTACAACCTGCTATTCTACATATACTCCTACTCCTTCTGCAGCATCACCTTTTAGGTCATCTCCTGTAGAGGACATTCTTACATTTCAAAATGTCCTAGTCAGAGGTGCCAATAAACTAAATATTCAACAAATATCACCACCACAGTTAACAGCTTCTGTGATAAGGGAGACTCTACAACCCAGAGCTTCACCAAGGCCTACCTTGCCTTTGGCACCCGGATATGAAGAACTTGAAGAAAAGTTCCTATGATCCCTACAAATGCACAGACATTTTATTACATTTATGACTTCAGTGAGGAAACCTATGATGCAGAACTAGGAATCCAAGTATGAAACTTTTCCTGTCTCAGGAGGCCCACAGGTACCTCTTATGAATGTGCCTTTTGATGGCTCATGTATATTATGCAACAAAGCTGATGTCGCAGGACTCTCGTTATTGGAATGAGACTGCTGGATTTGGGCAGCAGTACCACCACTTATGTGTAACTGAGTCAGTCTTACACCAGATGGCAGCTGGCAGCTTAGGCCTTTCAGCTGGCTAGCAGCATCTCACCCAAACCTAGAAAGTAGAGGTGCTTTGTGGTAGCCTGATGCATAACACTTGGTGACCTCTCAGGGAAGTCGTGGTTGACAACTCTTACCCTTTCTCTCATTAGCAATAAGTCTTCTACACATTTTCAATATATTTATTGAAAAGACTGCAATCTTTGATAAACTATATAAGCTGCAATTATTAGGGCAATGAGACATAGCAAGATTAGGATTGTTACGATCAGTGAACAAACAACCTATGCATATTGGAATAACATGTGCACAGGACTCCTACCTAACAACTAGCATCTAACAAGAGCATAGAGGCAATACCCAATCTGCCCATGCTTAGTCAATGGATGGCACACCCACACCCATTACCTGAGAACAGGGGCCTGCCTGCCGTCTCCGTGGCTGGTTGTACAGACAAGGCTGAGATCTGCAATGAAATGGCATAGAGCATGGATGGGTATTCTGGCCGGAGCGACCTCTGTGCCCTTGTCCAACCTGTATGATATTTTATAAGATAACATGTTTGCGTTCTGTGAAACAGGTTTGACATGGGCACATGCCTAAGTGTCGGCTGTCTGCGCATTCTTGTGGCGGCAATACAAGATAAATTATCATGTACTTGTTTTTGTCAGCCTTGGGTATAGCTACACTGTGAAATGTTGTGCACAGAAAATAATAATAACACTTTCACAGAATAAGAGCTGATTAGAAAAATGAAAACATTCCCCTGAAAAGCAGGCTGAACTAAAGAGAATAGAATGAATACATGAAAACAGAGCACACACATCCTGGTAAAAAGGCACAGGCTGCGTAAATGCCTTTAAGGGGTATAAGTCCACAACAAACACTCTGGGTCTTTCAACCCCTGATGACAAATTCTTCACCAGTTGTGGAAATTCCAGGGCTACTTCTGGAGATAGGCATACAGGCAAGGACAGTGCCCGCAGCCCCCTGAAGCCACAGTGGCAGCAGCGGCAGGGAGGGGAGCGCAGGAAAGTAGCAATGAGGAAAGGTGCGTAGGAAAATGTACAAAAGTGGCACAGTAAACAAGAGAAAGATTGAAAAACAGAGAAAAAGCAGGAAAACAAAGAAAGCAGACAGAAGCAGATGGCCACTAGGCCACCTGGGATGAGGTGCAGGCGGGCGTCTACGGGTGGAGGCTGGCCTCGATCTCAGAGCTGGCAGGCTCTTGAGGAGATCGGTCATGGTGGCAGCAGCAGGTGGAACCATGCAGGAGGGAGTGGCAAACGTTTACCAGAAAGGTCTGGTTTTGCACTCTACCCACACCCATCCATCACAGATGTCACTAGTCAGGTGACCTGGCAAATATAAGGGGTGTGCGCACGTGCCCTAGGCCAGTTCCAATAAGCTTAATGTTGTGTCACTTATTTTAAAAGAATGAGGGCCTTGGGCCCCCAACACTACAATGGCGATGAGTAGGTCTGCCCCACGGTTGAGCCGGCTACAGCTGGGTCGCACCTCATGGAGAAAATGACCACGGGCCTGCGCTTGTCAGCCACCTGTGCATGACCCTGCAGAAGTTGCCTGCCGTGATCCTGCACCAACACACTGATGTGTGAGGTCCCCAGATGCAAGGAGCGAGAACTGGCCGAATGTCCTGCCCGCTGCAACCCCAGTAAGACACCAGGAAAGTGCCTGCTGCCTATCCGGCATGAGGTGAGTCCCGCAGACTGCCATGAGGAGAAGCCTTGTGAGTGAGATACCTGTGAAGGGGCAGTACGCTACAACCTGTGCAGGGCACCCTCCCTGCTTGTATCCCAGCGAGAGAGAGTAGGAGAAGTGTTGCGGCCCAGGCAAACAAGATCTCTCCGGATGATCCTGCTGCCAGCTGCCCTCGCATGCAACCATCTGTCATGGCAGAGAGGAGAGAAGGAATTCCCTGAAATAGCCTGGCAAGGCGAGAGCAGTGGCCAGCCTGCAAGCATGAAGGCCACCACAGCAGCAGGGACCGGAAAGAAACGGCCTCCCCTTCAGGTTCAACAATGCTCGCAGCCCACACAACAAAGAGACAGGCTGGCAGAGAGATGACAGGACTGTGGATCGGCCTGTGATGTCCTTGATCATGAGTGTGGACTCCACCCCTTCTCCCCCGTAAAATGTAGGACTGTCGATGGACGGGGAGTGTGCATGGAGGAAATGCACTTACTTTGGGAGCGGGCACCAGAAAAGGAAGGGCTGCACCAGCAGCTTGTAGCCCATGCTGCACTTGCACTGCCATTTCAAGAGACCCGTGGCATCAGGGACACACTGCTGTGGCCTCGAGGAAGACAACTGCAGAACCCATATCGGCTTCCTGCAGTATGAGGCAGACCCCCTATGAGTGATTAGCCACGCTTTACAAATCCATGATTGATTGATTGATTGATTGAGGCAATCCAGGGAGGTGAGGAGAGCATCATGTGCCTGCTGGTAGTCATGTGCCTGCTAGATCTGGGATGAGAGGTAGAGCCCTCCCGCGCCAACCCTGACACCTATTGACAGGGCTGGAGAACCATGAAAAGAGCACTGCCTTGCTGGATTAGTGAGGCTGCATTGTCACTTAGTGGTCACTGGTGGTTACTGCACCCATTTGAAATAATAAAGTGAGCATTAGCCAAACAAACTGTCCCCCAGCGCTAAGAAGGCTGCCGTGCCCATAGTTGAAGTGGCAGCAGCACTCACTGACATTAAGTGCTACAGGGAGAGACACATAATTGCACAAGGAGCCCCACAATATGCCCAAAGCTGCCCCAGCCAAGCAGCAAAGCATTAGATAGCCGCAAGCCCCACATAGGGCACAAGGAGAAATTACGCTGCAAGAGCAGCCACCATAGACCTGAAGAACGGGTATGCCAAGCACCAGCAAAAGGACGCCGTTAGAGAAAGAAAAACTATCAGAGGTGCACAGATGGCACAGATGGCTGCACCTGCCAATCTGACAGAATGGGCAGGATCCCAAGAGAGAGAGAGAGAGACCCACAGGACAAGACACAATTCCAATGGGAAGAGACCGTTCCAACCGGCCACACCCCAGCACCAGATGGCCACCATTGGACTGACATGGAGCATGTCACAAGGAGTGAACGACCCTGCCAGGCAACCTGGAACAGAGGTGGGAGCAAACGTTGCAACAACCCAGTCCCAAGGCGCAAGCACTGTGCCCTCGAGTGAAGACAGGACGAAAGAAGAAGTGACCATCCAGTCAGGGAGCTGACCACCAAGAACATCCCTGAGGAAGGGACAGGACCTACGTGAGGTCCACGAGGAGGAGGAAGCAAGTCCTATAGACCGGACTAAGCTGGAGAGAGGTCCATGTGATGTAGCATGCAACCTATGGCAAGAAAGGAAATGGAGAAGAGAAGAGAGAGGAATGTGGCACAACGCTGCGTTGTGAAAAAGGTCTGAGGAAGAGAAGTGTGTGACAGACCTGTCACAGAGAAGATCAGTAACACCACAGGTGCGCAAGAGAAAGGGAGAAGAGCAATAGGACTGTGGGCTCATACTAGTACCGGAGAGGGCATCCATCAACACGAGCAAGCTACGGGGTGAACAGATGTCACTGGAGACAGCTCTGCGGGTGGGCCAACTGTAAGTCACCAGCACGTGCGAACCACATCCATGCCGCACGTTTCTCAGTGCAACCATCTGTAGGAGGCTGGTCTGGTTTGTGGTGGGTACCTATGGTACTTACACCTTATACCAGGTCCAGTTATCCCTTATTAGTGTAGTGTAGGCAGTGTCTAGAAGCCAGGAGCTCCAGAGGTATCTGTGGATGAGCAGTCAAGGCTTAAGTAGGAAACATGATAAGCTCATGCAATACCACTGTAGTCACACAGTACTCACACATGAAGGAAAACACTCAGTGTTACAAAAATAAAGGTACTTTATTTTGGCAACACAAATACCAAAAATACCATAGAGGCTATAGTCCCTTAGGAGGTAAGTAATACACAAATTATATACACTAATATGCAGGAAGGGGCATAAAAAACAGAAAACAGTGGAATTAGTGAAAATCACAATAGTTAGAAATGGGCCTAGGGGGAACACAAACCATATACTAAGAAAGTGGAATGCGAAAGTCGGTCTCCCACCTAGACAAGTGTAGTGTGTAGAGGGGAGCTGGGAGTACTTAGAAAGTCCAAAGGTAAGTACCAGAACCCACCCCAGTGACCAGGAACGCAGGAGTAAATCACAGTAAGTTTCCTAGAACACACACAAAAATGAGAAGAAGAATTATGCAAAACCCAGAAGAGAATGCAAGATACCAACAGTGGATTCCTGGACAAGAAGACCTGTGGAAGAAGGAGACCAAGTCCAAGAAGCACAGAAGAGTCCAGGAAGAGCAAGGCCCCTGCTAACCCGGATGAAGGTGCAACAGAAGAACCACTGGAGAAGAAGAAAAGTCAGCACTGCACCCACGAAGACAAAGTGAGGTTCCTGGAGGGTGCACATGATGTCCCACACCGGATGGAGGATTGCAGCTGGGTTTGTGTCCTCGGAGACCGCCAACAAGCCTTGGAACATGCAAAGCTCATGGTTAACGGAAAATGGCACTGCCCGGGACCAAGAAGGACCAGGTGGACTCTACCCAGGAGGTGGAGTCAGAGGGGGACCTCAGCAACTCAGAGAGCCCACAGAAGACCAGGCAGCGCACACAGGAGTCCCACACCATGGGGACAAGAAAGTTGCAGAAGAGGCCCATGCAGCACTAGGACAAAGGCTTCCATGCCACTGGGGAATCACTCAGGGAACTGTGCATCACAGGATAGAGTGCTGGGGGCTGGAGCTACAAGATACAGGAAAGGCTTGGAGGAAGGAAGCCAACAAGCCTTGGCAGCTGCAAAAGACGCAGTGCATGGGGGTACTGTCTTCTGTGGAAGGCAAGGTCTTACCTTCACCAAAGTGGGACAGCTGGTAGAGAAGACCATCGGGACCACTTCAGTCCACCACCCATGATATAGGATCCATGCAGCTCAGCAGGAGAGGGGATCCACGCAGCCGGTCGTCGTCGCAATTGGTGCCTGAAGAAGCAGGGGAGATTCCTTCTTCCTTCTGATGCAGGCCGAAGATTCCTTCTTCCTTCTGATGCAGGCTGAAGATGAGTTGTCTTCAGAGGATGCACAACCGGGAAACTGTTGCAGTTGCTGGCAGAAGCCGGAGCTACAATGTTGCAGGAGGTGTCTGGCCTCTTAGTGGCAGCTTGGAGGTTCCTGGAGGGTCCAGATGAGAAGTCGAAGTGGAGTATGCAGAGGATTCCTGCTGGAGTCTTGCAATCTGAAACTGATGAACCACCCAAAGGAGAGACCCTAAATAGCCCTGAAAATATCCCTGAAAGGGGGATTGGTCACCTAACCAGGTAAGAACCAATCATGGGAGGGCTCTGATCTCACCTATTGGCACTGGCCACTCAGATGCTCCCTGCCATTGAGTTCAAGATGGCAAAACCCAGGGACCCTCTGGAGGAGCTCTGAGCACCACCCATGGGGTGGCGATGGACAGGGGCGTAGTCAACCCCCTTTCCTTTGTCCAGTTTTGCACCAGAGCAGGGCCTGGGGTTGCTTGAACCAGTGTAGACTGGATTATGCAAAGACGGCACCAAATGTGCCCTCCAAAGCATTTCCAGTGGCCTGGGGAGGCTACCCCTCCCAAGCCTGTAACACCTATTTCCAAAGGGAGAAGGTGTAACAACCCTCTCCCAAAGGAAATCCTTTGTTCTGCCTACCTGGGCTTTTCAAACAACAGGAGGACAGAAACCTGTCTGTGAGGTGGCAGCAGCTGGGGCTGCCTGGAAAACCTCAGAAGGCTAAAATGGCAATGCTGGGGGTCCTCTAAGGAGCCCCCAGAGTGCATGGAATCATACAACCAATGCTTGCAAATGCCTTGGGGTATGATTCCAACATCTTTGATACCAAACATGCCTATGTTCGGAGTTACCATTATGTAGCCGGACATAGGTAGTGACCTATGTCCAGAACACTTATGAAAAGGCATCCCCGCACTCACGAAGTCCGGGAAAATGGTCCTGGAGTTTGTGTGGGCACCTCTGATAGTGCATGGGTGCCATTACATACAAGTACTTTTCACCCTGCCCTCATGGCTGGAGGGCCTGCTGTGGGGGTGACTTATAAGTGACCTGGTGCAGTGAAAATGGCAGTGAAAGGGTTCTTGCACTTTTTCACAGAGGCTGAAATGGCAGTCTTGCAGAAGCCTTTGCATGGGCTCCCTGTGGGTGGCAAAATATATGCTGTAGCCCATAGGGATCCCCTGGAACCCCAATGCCCTGGGTACCAAGTACCATATATTAGGGACTTATAAGGGGGCACCAGTATGCCAATTGTGGGTGAAATACAGAGTTTGGGGAGAGAGAGCATAATCACTGGGGCCCTGGTTAGCAGGATCCCAGTGAACACAGTCAAGCATACCGACATCAGGCAGAAAAAGGGGGGTACTTTCCTACACCGTCTAGACACCTGTCACTGGCTGATTGATATAGATGGCATCCCTGCTGGTAATTGCACATGCTGAACGAGAACAGCAAGTGGCTACAAAGTCCCTCAAGTCATCCCTTCTCCAAGCAAGACACCCCCACCTGTTGATCACACAATCATTCATTAAGATGACATCACCAGGTGCATCACCTGAACCAACTAAGGAGCATTGCACCACCAGAGCGAGCCCTATGTCAGAAAAAAGACCGGAAGTTGGCTGGGTATCCCTGGCACTGTGGGAGGCTGACCACCCATCCACCCATGGGGTTGCACGAGGCTTGGACGTGGCCCTGTTGAGAGTTCAGCAGTGACCCCCTTGCCACGGCCTATGAGAGGGCCGCACAGCCCACGCAGTCCTGTGGCAATCCAGGGGCAAAGGCCTCAAGGGAATTCCAGTGAGAGGGAATCCTGACGAGAGATGTGTCGAGAAATGTGTCAGAAGCATCTCCATGACAGGCACTGGGAAGCACCGCGGTACGGACGGAGACTGGTCACCCAAAGACTACTTGACAAAGGCCAGTGCACCTGAATCCTGATGGCCAGAGCACACAGACCCTGAGACAATTACCATTCATGGCTGCATGAGCAACTTGGATGTGGTCCTGTTGGCTGTTGTTCCATGGGGCCTTCGCTTGGCCTGCGATAGGCCCTGCACAGTCCACAATGTCCTGTGGCAGTCTGGTAGAAGGGCCTCAAGGAGACTCCTGCATGATGGAGTCCAGGCACCAGAGGGAAGCACAAAGCTTCTCTACCAGTGGATGTTGGAGAGCACCAAGGCCTTCGAGGAAGAAATTCTCTCATCCATGTCATCCTTAGTCTTTCAGGTTTTCTACCTATGGGGCCTGAACACCTTCACAGGGATCCGTGCAGTGGACTCCCCAATGCTCCTGATGCACCTACGTTGAACTCTGTAAATAGACTTCACCACTGCTCAGGATGCGACATCCCAGTGGACTTTGTAAATAGACTTCAACACAGTGAGCCCAGGCGGGACAGGACAAACAGTGCCCGAGTAAACGGTAACCTCTTGGACAGGCGATTGAGGGATCTGGACTTTGTCAACACAGCCATTCATGCCCAGAGTCGTCTAGTTAAACTACAGAGGCGTTCCGTGATTCTGGCTGCCCCCAGCTGCACCTGTCCACTCATCATGTCCAGCGGACTGCCTGAAGAGACTCAGTGGTGTTTATTTCAGTGTTTATTTCTCTCCCACAAGTTGGAGTTGTTTGTGTTTTTTTAAATAAAGTTTGGGAGGGATGTAGAGTCTGCCTGGACTCATACCAGTGTTTGATGATGACATGTTTCCACCAGCCACTCCTTGAGGTTGGGCCTGGGTGGAGTTCATGGAGTTCTGCTATGCTGAACTCCGCAAAGTGCTGAAAAAAACTCTGCCGCGCTACGCAAATTTCCGCGAGCGACAGAGTTTGGGTAAGGGGCGCTGTTTGCACTGATTTTCAGTGTGGGAGTTTCTCCTGCACTGTAAAATCAGTGTGAACGGCATCATGCGGATCTCAAGAGTGTGTTAACTTCTTTTTGCCGATTTTCTACTCAAGTGGCTGCTTCCTCAACGCGAGCAGCAGCTTTCTTATCGCGAGCGGGTGCGGCCTACCACAACCGATCACATTCACAAATCTCGCTCACCAACTTAACAATTTTTCTTGGTCACGCTCACCAACTTAACGTTGGTGAGCGCAAGCGAGAGAAAAATATCTGCGTCGCTTCGTGGAGTTTTTTGGAACCCTGCAATGACGGATGATTGGGAAAAACTCAGCGAACTCAGTCTCCGGAGTGTAATTCTTTGCCCACCCCTACTCGGGGGCTGGTTTCACACTCATTCCACAACCATCCATCACAAGTGTCACCAGTCAGTTGACCATGCAAATAAAAGGGGCCAGGTGCACCAGCCCTGGGCCAGTTCCAATTATCATAATGCTGTGTCACTTATTTTAGTAGCATGATGGCCTAGGAACCAACACTACAATACCCATTCCCTTCTACATTGCACCCCTTCATCCCTTACACTGCAGATGTTCCCCAACACTAGGCTTGTAGATGGAACCTTTCAGACTCAGCCTGGATGGGCCCAGTGATGTAGCATGCCAGTGGGTCTTCTGTCCTGAATGCAAAAGAACCTTCAGACTGTATACAATTCAGAGTTCTGTTACAGTGAGAAAGGAGTACACTTTTGTGTGATATCTAGATATAATGGAGAGTATCCGTCCTCACTTCCTCCTTTATCTCCCTCTATTCAGATAACCACGCTCCACCTATCCGGACATTCTGTATGGATTTGTAGACATGCTCCTTCAAAGAACCCCTCATCTGTGACTACCGTACCCCAGCCTTAACCTCAATGTTTTCTAAAGAAGTAGTCCACTTCTCTGACTAAAGCATCCTCTTGAGTATACAGTAGAGAACTTTATATCTAGATCTACAGCTTACAAACATATAGTTGGAGGTTCTTGCCTTGCTTATACTTCTTTGACCTATTAAGTGTGAAAGTAAAGACTAATCTTTTGAACCAGCTGTGTGTTGCATTGAGTACTTAAAGCTCTCAATCGCCTTAATTTACACTGAATTCAGATGCAGACAGAGATGTGTGTCCACATAGGATCACCAAAGACCGAATTATGTTCATAGCTCTAATCAAGTATTAGATTTTTACTCAGATATCTTTTGGTGCTTGAGAGTCATATATAGAAAAAGAGAGCTCTTAGAACTGAATGCATTTAGAAAAGAAAGGGATATATTAAGCATAATGTGCCCTAAAGGTACACTGTACTGTAGCTCTGTAGGAATCTTGCATCTCTAAGAACTGAGGACTTTGATAGAATCAGACTCTAGAACAAAATGTGCCACCTACACACACAAATTCAGAAGGGAAGAGGTACAGCTAGATTTAAGCAAATAATTTCTAGTCTGTCGAAAATCTGTCATACAGAGAGCTGGACTTTTTCAAAAAGTGATTCACTATGTAGAATCACATCAGAAATAAGGAACATAGGGTCTCATTTAATACGTTTTCACGCAGGGCAGGGCAGCGACGCAAGCCGTTTTGCTGCGCTTCCCTGCGTCAAAACAGAAGTGCAGGAATGAGCCTTATCTATATGGTGCAAGGATGTCTGCTTTGCAGGGATGATTGTTTATGTGTAGGAACAGACACCTTCCCAGACTCGTAAATCTGGGAATGCGTCAGATTCCTTCGGATTCCATTGGTGTGGAGTACCCACAGTAGCACCCTTGAAATGCATTGTTATACCTGAAAGGGGTTCATATTTACAAGGCCATGAAAAGCCATGAAAGGTGGCTTTGCATGGCCTTGTAAATATGGGCTGGCACACTGCGCCATTGGAGCGTGAAAATAAAATGACGCTCTTGTGGTGCAGTGTGCCGTTAGGGCCTCGTAAATAAGGCCCCCTTTATGTGGATAGTCGCACAGTGCAGCCAGTAAGTCATCAGTGGTCCTGAAAAAAATGCTACCTTACTTCAGTGTGTGGGCAAAGTGCCTGTGACAAGGAAGGGCCCATGAAGTATTGTGGATACATCAAAATTATCTATCACAAAACAACCTGTTTTTGCAAGAGGGCACTTGCATTTCTGGTCCTAGGCTCAGCGACCATGTATGGAAACCTACCAAACCCAGACATTTCTGAAAACTGGACACCAGGGGGAGTACAGGGAGGTGTGGCTTGTGTGGATTACCTCAATGTTTTCTGACCCAGAATCCCCTACAAACCTCAAATTAAGCTAAAAAAACAGATTTTCCTCACATTTCTGTGTGGGATTACTATGCCAGCACAACTTTTCTCCCACACAGTATTCCCCTCGATGTCCCAATAAAAATGATACCACACTTGTGTGGGCAGGCCAAGTACCTGAGACACGGAAGGGCCAAAAATGTGTAGAAATTGAGGGGGGACCAAATTGGGCCCTAAAGGCCAGTTATTTATCATAACACACAAGTGGGCCAGAGTTTTTATCAGTGCAGATAAGGCAATGCAAGATGGTAGGAGTTTTGTCGATTCCTCCAGAATCTGGAAGTTTCCAGCACAGGAATGTATGGAAAATATGTGATTTCAAGCAAAGTTGGAGGTCTGCATGGTATTGTGGGTAAGAAAATGGTGTGGGGTGCATGTGAAGTACAACACCCAGTGCAGTAACAAAGGCCCCCCCCGCACCTCTGCAGCGCAGGGGGGCCATGATCTCCAGGGACCCCCTCAGCACAGTACACTGTGCACGGGCATCAGTCCCCTGATTGGTTCCAGAGGTGAGGGGGCCCCCATCAAAGGACTTTGCAAGAGGGGGCCCCTCAAGTTTCATTACGCCACTGACACCATCCTAGACTCCCCCAGATGTTTAGTTTTCAGAAGTGTCTGGGTCAGGTAGGTTTTTCCAGGTGGAAGGGTACCCAAATCCAATATGTGCAGCCGCTCACCATTGCAAGTGGGACACTATTGGGAGTTAGCCAAGCTCTCTTGGACCATATGTAAAATCAAAACCCAAAGAAGTCATATGTCCTCTTGTTTGCAACTGGAATGAGATGCTTCAGTCCGTAGCCCCCACCCCTCTTTTATTTAAAAAAAAAAAAAAAAGTCCCTGGTGTCTAGTGGGCTTTCTGCCCCCCTACCCTCGGGGTGGTCAGAAAGACTGTCCCTATTGTTGGGAGTGGAAGGGGCATTGCCGTGCCCATTCTGGACACCCCCCACACTTTCCTATATATAAAAAATGCCTGGCACCTAGCTGGCTTTCTGCCCCAGGGGGGCAGATTAGGGGCTGCTGCCACAACTGCCTCGTGGGGGGGGGGAAGACTGAGTATGCCCATAAAGGGGGAAGCAAAAGCCCTTGCCTACGGGGCCACCCCCCCACCCCATTTCTCATGGGAGGATCCCTGCTTGGGGATCACCCTCCTGTAGCGATCCCCAAGCAGGAATCACTAGGGCTGAGAGAGCCCCCTGAGTACCGAGGCCATTCGCACTGATCGTCATTTCGGTGAAAACTAAAAACAGTGTCGGGAGCTGGGGAAACTCTTTCCAGCTCCTGAGGCTGTTTTTATAAAAAGGGAAATTCATCTGCTTTGAACAACAGAGGGAATTCTTGGGCGTGTGCAGAGGACAGAACAGTTCCGTACTCTGCACATAACCACCGTGGCTGAGGAAGGAACTCTTCTGTCCTCAGCACAGAAGCAGTTAAACCCCTAAGGTAGCCCAAAGTGCAGGATGCATTGTAATTAAAAGTTTTACATGTACTTTTAAGATGTACATGTCCCGGTAGTGAAAAACCTATAAATTAATTTGTATTTACTGTGAGTCCTACCTCTCCTATAGGATAATCATGGGTTGCCTTGTTACATTGAGTAAGTGCTAACTTTTGATTGAGAATAGGTAAAATTTCATGTTTGGTTTCTGGGAAATCGTAATTTAAAATCCTCTTAATGGTAAAGTTGGATTTTAAGCTATTTTTTTTAAAATTACACTTTTAGAAAGTTGGCATTTTCCTACCCTATTTGGCGCCTATAGCCTGTCCCTGGGTCACATGACTGGGTGTAGTTGGCAGCTGGACTTTGTTTATTCCTCTCAGACAGCCACACAATAGAGGAATTATGTGTACCTGGATGGGCCATTTCTGGCATGATGGAAGCCCAGATAGGCAGATCCAAAACCTTTGACTGAAAACTGCTCTGAGAACCAAGAGCAGAACAGGATCAATCTGCTTGTATATCTACCCAAGGTACATCGCCAGTCAGCCTTACTTTGCAGTACTTCGCATGAAATTATTCTCCACAGCAGCAAATCTTGTTCTGAGGACATTTGTGGAGATTTTCCACTTCCAAAAAAAAGACTAAAGGCCAAATGATTAAAGCTTTTTAGCTGTGGAAAATGGTCCGAATTGCAAAATCTGGCCGTTTGCGACAGCTAAAAAGCTGTTAGGCATGTTCCAATGCAAAATTGCGATTCAGTAACTTGTTACCGAATTGCAATTTGACATTGCAATTCGATATTAGGAAGGGGTGTGTTTAGGGTGTCCCTTCCTAAATCTGAATCACAGTGGTAAATTTGAATGTTTTGTGACCGAAATGAAGTCGCAAAACATCCACAGGTTACCACCAATTCCAAATTGGTGGTAACCCATTCGCAAATGGGGAGGGGTCCCCATGGGACCCTCCTCCTCTTTCGTGAAAGTCTGTTTAAGCATTTTTAAGAGTAGGCAGTGGTCGCATGGACCCCTGCCTACTCATAAAAAATAAAAATAAAACTTTTCATTTTTTTTTTAAAACCCAGGCCATTTTCTTTTAAGGAAAACGGGCTGCATTTTTTAAATTTAAAAAAAGATTGCTTTATTTAAGAGCAATCACAGACATGGTAGTTTGCTGACCCGAGCAGACCACCATCCTTGTGATTTTTTTCGATTCCCAGTGGGTCGCAATGTGAGACTTACCTCATGAATATTAATGAGGTAGATCTAATTGCAACCCACTGGGAATCACAAATGAAACTCAAACGAGTTTCGAACAATTGGAATTGTGATTTTCTAATTGCGATTCACATAGAATCGCAATTCAGAACTTGCAATTCAAAATGTACGTACATCTGGACCCAAGTCCAAGCATGGAAATCTTCAGTGCGACTTTGCCCAGCAGCTCCCTGACAATGATACCTCCTCCTTGGAGACCACCAGCAACCTTGCCACGCTGAACCTCTAACTTCTCAGAACATTTATGTTGAAATTTCATCTAAGTATGAAGGTCAACGCCAACTGGGCCAAATCCACTGTTTGTATCAGACTCTGGGTCTTGCATGACTAGATGGCCACGGTTGGCACTTTGATTGTTCAAGTGCTAGTTTTTACATTATTTTTTAAACATAAAAAAGTTAATCACTCTGGTTCTACTGACTGGATTTGGTGTGAAATAATTCAATACAATGTAGTCTATTTTTCTAAATTGGTGCGCAACATTTATTGTGTTGTGTTTTTACTTTATTACTGTTTGTGTAATGCATGAATACTTTACACATTACCCCTAAGTTAAGGGAAACATCCTGAACAACTGGGTCCTAAAGAGCTATTTGCCTGAACCACTACTGCTAAACAACTAAAAAGTCTCTACAACGAAGTACTGAACAACTACTGTCTAAACAACGATTTTGCCTGAACAACGATTGCTTAAACAAGATATATATATCTCAATTCTAAACAACTAATAAACTTTTAAAATGTATATATATATATGTATATATATATATATTTATGTAAATTCTAAACAAATAATAAACCATAAAAAAAAAGAAAAACTTACCTTAAAATTCGTTGTTCAGGCAAGTGTTATTCAGGCAAAATAGTTGTTTAGACAGTAGTTGTTCAGTACTTTGTTGTAGAGACTTTTTAGTTGTTTAGCAGTAGTGGTTTGGGCAAGTAGTTGTTTAGGACCTAGTTGTTCCATCACATATTACTAAGTTAAACTTGACAGCTTTGTGCCAAGCTGCCAGAGGGTTAAGCACAATTTAATTTAGTGACTTTTGTGAGTTACCCTGAAAGCGATTATGGCTGTTGCTTGAGCAAGGTTAACATCCCACTCAACCAACAACCCAATTTCTCTGCCAGTCCAAACAGTAGGGGCAACAAAGAAAACCCCTGTCTTGTACCCTCTCTAAATCCCATCCTGCAGATACCATGGCGTTGATGTGTGCTGCAGCGAGTGGTTTAGAATGTATTAGGGATGATATTTTATTGTAGAATAACCCATTGTTCATCTGTTTGTTAGTAGTGAATAGATACTGCCATGCACCAGTATCAAATGCTTCTTCTGTGTCCAACAACACTATTGATATTTTTTACTGACTGCATTCTGTCTCTCCCATAATACTAGCCAAGCGTCTGATGTTCAGTGCTGTTCTCCTGCCTGGTATTAAGACAGTCTAGTCCATGTGGACAGGGCTCTGGATCACTCTATTTAACTACAATACTCAGACTTTACCCTGTGTCTTTGGCCTTTAAGACAAACAGATGTATGGATCCTTCCCAAGTTTCAAAGGTACTTACAAATATGGCCTCCCCCATTTATTTAGGCAGCTCTCAGTTTTCTAGATTTGGATATGAATGTTTGCTTAATACTTCTACGTATTATACAAACCAAACAACATAAACTTTTTTTTAAATGTACTTTAGTTGGTCATCTAGTTACTTACTTTTAAAGTATTGCTCAACCACATGTGTCTGTAAAATGGATTATTTGTCCTAAACTTTCAACCTTTGCCAATAAGCCACTTCTAAGAATATGCCTCAAATACATGGGGTCATCCTAACGAAAAACATACATAGGAGAAACAGAAAAGGCTTGCAAGCAGAACACTGGGCAATTACACAGTAGCTAATTGGAAGCTACATTGTGTTTGGCCAATGTGTTTGCAAGCCCATATCCTGAGTAGATTGCTGTGCGAGGGCATGAGGCTTGTGTGGATAGCATGCATGCATGTGTACATGTGCTGAGACCGAATGGTATCAGTGCAAATAAAAATATGTACATGAAAGAACAGAGATCTTGAAAGCTCTGTTCTTTCATAGAGAAGGCAGTGAGGCCCGCCTTCAGCTGATCAAGACTCCTCCCTAGGAGCCCACTGAGCAGAAAAAACTTCCAGCATCCATTGCACAAACTAACCACTCGTACTTTGGAGCTGTGTCTTAAGTAGAGGCTTCAGAACCCAATTTTAGATTCCTGCTTTTCTTCATGAAGGCATTGAGAACTATAGATACGGTCGGGTGGCTTTCCTTTTCCACTGACGACCTTTACACAAACATTGCTTCTAGACTATTCCTGTAGTTTAATCCTGTGTATAGCTTTAAAACATTGTGGGGCATATTTACTAACATTTTGAGTTGTGGGTGTGCTTGAGTGGAAGATCCGCAACACAAAAAATGTATTTGTGATTTACAGGTATTTGCTTCGAGTTTTTACCAGACGTAACACAAGGCAGCACTGCCTCCCATTATGCAGTACTCATAGAAAGAGGAAAATGCCTTTAAGGATTGTTTTTGTGAAGGAGGGAATTGCTGGTTAAACGGAAAATATATAAACATTGACAAATTCTTGGAAGGATCTGTCTTTCCCTTTTACAGTTTTATTGCCAAGTTACCCTGTCTTAAATATCTTGCTCTCTCTCACTCTGCCTTTCTTTCTCTTTCTGTGTCTCTGATGTCTCTCTTACCACAGCACGTTTGTGATTTTTAAATGTCCCCCTCCGTGTTCATTCACGGTTAGTAAAATTCCCACATGGTTACAGAGAGCAGTCATATTTCACTTTACTCACTTCTGATTTTCAAATGCATTTTGTGATAAGATCAGCAGGTTTATCGTATAGATTTTTTACCCACAATACAGGATTTGCGTATAGCTTCCATCCCCTCTCACCAAAAAATACCTCAGTAAAATGTTCAGGCTTTGGAGCCAATCAGATCTCCAGAATGTGTAAATCCCTCTATGAATGCTCTCTGGATCTGCACATTTTGAAATAGCAAACAAGAAAGGTTTTAGATCCAATCACATTTGTTCAGTTTTATACCCACTATTACTCCTTGAATATGATCTGTGCATAAATTGCAGATTAATGGTCAAGATATATGTAACATTAACAATTGATTGCCCACAGGCACCTTCTAGTAACACAAACATTTCAAGAACTACTAAACGGTGTTACACCATACTAGAAAAATATTCTGTCAAGTTTTGTGTAATTCAGCGAAGTAGAGCAAAAAATCCTATTTGATTTATAATGGAAAAATCTACTTTAACTTCACCCCGTTTAACCAATTGGCACAAAATAAGCAATCAGAAACTGATCTAGTCATACCAAGAAGTTCCACATTTTGTGTAAATCTGTCAACCTGTGCCAAAGTTGTTACCAAACCAACAAAAACCTTATTTTTTTGAAACATATACCTTAACAATACCTACATAGCCCCTATTGCTTACTCTGTAAATATTTATAGATTACTGATTTATTTTGGGTATTTTGAACATAGCTTTTTTGTTTTTTAACTGGGCGTACCTGCAGAAAAGGGCAAGAAGGCTTCATTGGTCACAAAATGCCCCTCCTTATCCAGGAAATTGGCTGGATTGAACTGATGGGGTGTCTTCCAGCATTCAGGATCACACATGGCAGAAGGTAGATTAGGTATAACAATGGTACCCTGCAAGAAATAACATCACACCAGGTATCATAATCCTGATCATTCATATATTTTCCACTGTTATTTCCATGCAAGATGGTTAGCAGATAGATTTGTTTTTCTAGTACCCACTTGAAACTACTGTGATCTATTTTTTTCTCATGACCATCATAGTCACGTCCTGACTGGTCACAAATGGATTCTCAACTTATCAATCAGGTTCCCAAAATATCTGGTCCACCTACCTGACCGGAGATGGTTGCAGGGTAGTAGTCCACTGCCTTCCATAGAAGGTTTTGGTAATAATGAGTAACACTGTCAAGCAATAACTTCCTTTGCTAAAACCTAGACCCATCATTTGTTGTTAGTGTACATCTGAGAAACCGTCCATTACAGAGTAAAAGTCAATGCATTAAAGGTGCCCCTCTAGGCACTCAAACAATTTGAGGTACATATAACTACACCTGTAAGTTATGTGGTGAATCTTTGGTCATAATGAAACTCAGAGAACACTAAGATGTAACAAATCTGGTTATACACAGGGCAGCGCAAGTTATGGGGAAATGGAAGAGTACAATATGCAGTAAGGTCGACCATCAAATTCCTAATTATACATGATAATGTGCACATTCTGTGCAGAATTATTTTGCAATTTTAAATTTTGACATACACTAACTCTGTGGGAATGTTACAACTCACAGTACCAATTGTATACTCAAATAGAAGCAACCACCTGAAAGGGGAACAGTTGACCTTTGAAAATAGTCTGCCCCTACTGGGCACTATTCACTGCAATCTTTGTCATATGTTTTCATGGGTTTAGGCTAGAAAGATGTTTAAAAGCTGCAAATAATGCAGTAGACGGTGGACAAGGTGGAAAGTGCAGTAAATCCAATTTTTTGCGGAAAAGGGTCTGTCACTACTAGACACCATGCATGACATTCTTTTTTGTAACCTTTGAACATTTGAGCTAAAAATATTTTTTGTTAAAAGCTGCAAATTATGCAGCAAATGGTGGATTATGTGGCAAGTGTGGTAAATACAAAATTAGACAGAAAATACCAAAGCTGCAGAATCGTGGCTCTTGACATTTTTCAAGTATGGAAGCATCTCTTCTCACCTGTGCTATGGACTCTGCTTCTTTTCCTGTAACACAGATAAGCCATATATTGTTGGGTTCACTCCCAATCCCTCAATGCTGGTGTGCACAACCATGAGACCGTAAACTCTAGTGTAATGGGCTATGTCATGGCAGATTTCCTTAGAGTCTCTTCAAGAGTAGAATGTTTTACATGCATCCCTTGGTGAGTGTTCCCAGCTCAATTTCAGTTGACTGGTGGAGCTTGGAGCAGTCGCTAAAGGGACTACGTGTGCTGTTCTTTTTATATATCAATAACCTGATATCTTCTTCTGCCTGACTGCATTAATTTTATCTCAACCTAACCTAATTTTGGCTACAAGGATGGAATGAACCTGAAGAGCAGCAACTACTTGGCACTATATGCAGTATTGAAAACCATTTAACCTTCCTTAATTTCTGGTTAAACGGGAGCCACCCCTTTTTTGTAGCAGCCTTCCCCTACTGTGATTGTTCTGAGGTGTCACACTGCACCACATCCATGTATATGTAGTGGCTGTTGGATTACCTGGGCCTTCAAACATTGTGTGTGCGCTCCCTTCATATGCTTTTGACAGTGAGAGCCAGATTATTTTCACATTCCCCACTGAGAGTGCTGAGTTCTGTTGGGGTGTTACAGTGCCTTTTCCTGTGCTGCTGGTTTTAATATTATTTACACTCCCCATTAAGCATTCTGCATGTATGGAAGCATGATAGCATATTTTCCTGCTTTGGCTTCTGTGTCCAGCCCTGACAGACCCATGAGAGTGACTGTGTTAGCTCACACTATGCCCGCTCTGCTACTTGCTGTGACTAAAGTAAGTGAAAGAAATGAAGCAGGCACATCACGGGCTGGTTTGATTTAATTCTTCTTTGGGACTGGCTTAATCTCCTGAGTCTGTTCAAAGCAAAAAGTAAGCATCCCCCCTAGAGCAACTTTGTTGTAGACAAAGCTAGTGGGTGTTTGATCATGAATGTTTCCTTAATTTTTGTTTTAACAAACTTCCTTTAGTAACCAAATCCTACACACGGTCTTGATGTTTACCAAGGTGGTGTAAAGCATTGTTATGTGATTACCATCAATCTGAACTTGTTTTGAGTATTGTACAGAGTATTGTACAGAGGCAACACTATTAAATAAACTATATCTTATATTAAAGAATCCATAAAGTGAAATGAAAATCTTCAAACCACTTTCTTAGGTGAACCAGGCATGCAGAGATTAAAGTGGAAACAATGGGTAGGACTTTGGACAGGTATTTGATGGTACTAAATTTGACGCTTTAAGGAAAACTATATGCTAAATAATTGCTTTAGAATAGAGGTTCAAATAACATTTGATAATTTACCTGTGCTAATTACCCCAGCCCAACTTTTCTGGGATGAGTTTGAGGTAGCAGTAAACAGATTGTAAATATACTTCAAGGATGATACTAATATGATAGTGAAGAAACAAATATTTTAAACAAACCAGTAAGTTCAAAATAAGTCCACTGATGGATTCTTAGCAGAGCTGAGAATCCTTGTTTCCACTTTTCAATTCAACGGAACACTGGATAGTTACCTAATGGATTAGATTGTAGTTAACTGTTTTAATAGAAGAACACACAAAAGACCTCCGTGGAGCAGTAATCCCAGTTTGGAAGAGTTATTGCAAATTGCAAGAGGAACTCAAAGATCCATAAGGGCATCCGAAGAACTAAGGACGAGCAAAAAGTAAAAAATGTGAAAGCCATTTTGTCCATAACTAAGCATCTGGCAAGTTCAAATAATGAAAACTAGAAATTCGAAATCACTGGTGCTAGTGGGGAGGAAACTTGCTCCATATGTGGGTCAAAAATCATTCTCCCGTAGTAGGGAAGCATAAAGTGCAAAAAGAGATATATTTTTTCGTGCATGTTAAAACATGCAGACAATTGTATTTGTTAATGAACAATGTACACCACAGAAAGGTCAAATTAAATATGTCATGAATGCAGCAAAGTAGTGTTGTGTGTCAGGATGGCCAAGTCCATAGGACAGTTGGACAAGCAAGGAAATCAAGTTTGCAATATAACAATTGGTCATGTGGAAACTGATGTCACTCTAGACTCAGGATATCCTGTCGCTATAGTGACTGACACGTTGTATGAGAAGGAATGGAAACACATAAGAAAGCATTTGGAAGGTTTGAAATTGATTTGGTGGGTTATTTTAAAGAATATGTTAGACATAAGGAAAGAACTATGCACAGCATGGTCTATGTAGCAAGGAGAAGTACATATCACACTAGAGAGACCAAGGTGCAGTTGGTAAAGTTTCTAGACATTTGAAGGCTAGCTCAATCTCACTTGTTCACACAAGAGTTACACAAACTTTACCTTTGAAGTACCTTTTTGACACCTATACATCATTATTTTGAGATATTCCTGTGATTCATAGGGTGTGGAATGCTCTTTTGAGTTTTAGAAGTCAACTAAAAAGAACATCTGCATAAATTGTGTAGTGAATGGGTTATAGAGCCAGTTGACACCCCTCAGTGGATCTCTCCTATTGTTTTGGCAAAGAAGAAAACAGTAATGTAAGGTTTTGTGTGTGGATCTGAGGTCCCTAAATAAGTACATCCTGGTAGACTGTTTCCCCTTAGCGAATATCCAAGTAATCTTAGCTCAGTTAGGTGAACCAGTGAAGTGTTTGCAAACTTAGATCTGAGAGCTGCCTACCACAAGGCTCAGCTCAATGAGGTTTTTTTTTCTGACTAACAGTATTCAATACCTCATTTGGATCATATATTCCTTTGCAAGTCACCTAGCCTGGCCTCAGCAGCCTCAGTTTCACAAAAAATGATGTTTTTTATCTTATGGGGAATCATTGTGTTGGCCTACCAGGATGATATCCTCATATCTCCTGATAGGCAAAGGAATCCTTTGCAACTGCTGCACAGTGTTAGATACTTTACAAGATCATGATATTACACTTTACAAAAAAAGGGATGTATATTTTTGTTAAACGATAAGGAATATTTAGGGCATTGCATTTCAGCTGAAGGTATGAGACCAAAAATAGATTTGGAAGAGAACATAATTGATAGCACAGCCTTTAAAAGCAAAGATGAGCTAAGATATTTCCTAGGGCTTTGCAAATATAATTCACAGTTTTTGGATAATTGTGCGTTAAGAACAGCACTTAAAAAAAATATATATCTTGAAGTGGTGTTAGAAAATCTTCAGGAAAGGAGGAAAATTATACTTTTAAAAACCTGCAAGGATTAATAGTGAATATCCTGTATTACATGCCTATAAGTCTGACATATTTACAGTAGTAGTCAAGTCAAGTAGTACTTGATTTGGCTGACTAAAGCCATAACTGTGCATATCATAGACACAACAATACATTTCTTACACAGCCATCAAAAGTATAAAACAAATAAAATATCAAATACTATATTTAATACAATAGAAAGCTAGAATCAATATGATCTATCCTCGTAAAAAATCAGTATCTCTTTCTAATTGAAAAGGAGCATTTAATAAAATGAATCATCGCATAACATACCTCAGTACTCCCTACCTGCTGTAGGAAAGCAAAAGCCACCTTATAGGGTCTTATATTAGTTTCTGTAAAATTGGGAGGAGAAAGTGTTTCCTTTGGTGAGTTGCAGGGCTAAAAAAGATGCAGTACCCATTAATGTTCCGAGGTTCTAGTTCCAGTTGTGGCTCGCTGACATCTAAGGGGGAGGCGAGTGTGGCACGTGATGGGGGCATTAATAATAATAAAAGCTTACCTCCAGCCGCTGCTCCTCTTTCCCTCGTCGTTGCTCTAGGCTGCAGGCGCAGGCTCCTAGTCTGCCCTAAGGCCAATCCTGATGCTGCTCAGAGCAGCCTCAGGATTGGCTGGGAGTGCCTAGCTAGGGCACTCCCAGGGCAGACTGGGAGCCTGTGGAGGCTCTCTGTAGCCCAGCAACTGTGTTGATGGGCTGGAAAAAGTCTCCTGCGCATGTGTGTATTGGCCGGCCCGAGATGGCCAGCCAAACATACAGGCGCACTGAGGGGAGTGCTCTGTGCATTTCCCTCAAGTACTCGTCACCCCCAATGCCCCCCCGCTTTTCAAGAAAAGGATAATAAACACAGTTTATTATCCTTTTCTTGAAAAGGCTTTGCAGCTGCGGCTGCTGCTGCTGCTGGTGTGGGAGCGATGCTTCTCCACCCTAATGGAGGAGCCGCTGCTGTCTAGTTCTCATGTCTCTGGGCAACAGATGATATCATAATAATTTGTTAAATACAGCCAGTCAAGATTAAGCAATTTCAATTGTAAACCAGACAATTCCATGAGAATACTTTAAGACCCAGTGAGTCAGCAGTTCTCGTGGTCAGAGCAGGAGGATCATCCACATGCTGAGAGCATGCCCCTGGATGAGTGGGAACAGTCCAGGTGGTGCTGTGTGGTCAGTCCCTCTGGTCCAGCTTCATACCTGCCAGACACCTGAAGATTACACTATGGTGTTGCATTAGAATCGCAATGCCCCACAATTGAGCTTTGTACCGGTGAAAATCTGAAAAGGCCACCCAGAGGCCATAAAAATAACTCAGAGGTTGTGCTTTGATATTCCCATCAATCAATCAATCAGCCCTTATTTAGTACAGCACTTGCACCACTAGGGGTATCTGGGCGCAGAGGGTGTGATGGCTTAGTCAAAGGGGCAGGTTTTGAGATTCTTTCAGAAGTCCATCAGGGAGGGTGCTGTTCAAAGATGGAGGGGCAGGTTGTTCCAGGTCTTGGCAGCGATGCAGGAGGTGGAGCGTCCCCTGCAGCAGCTGCAATGGATTCTGGGGGTGTACGAACAGGCTGATGTGGAGGAGCACAGGTGTTTTGCGAGTTGATGGGAATTCAATTGATGGTTGAGATAGGTTGGTCCTTGATTGTGTATAGCTTTTTAGGCATGTGTGAGAATCTTGAACTGACATCTCTTCTGAATGGGGAGCCAGTGGAGGTGTCTGAGGTGGGGGGTGATGTGGGTCCTTTTGGGGAGGCCCAAGATGAGTCTGGCTGCTGCATTCAGTATAGTCTGAAGTCATTTGAGGACGTAGAGAGCGTTGCGATAGTCGAGCAGGGTGATGACAAGGGCCTGAGTGAAGGTTTTTTTTTTCAGGTGTAGGTTGGAATCCATCAGAAGAGTCTGCAGAGTGCACAATATATGTGGAAGCAGATGGAGGTGACTGCATTGACGCCGTTTTGAGGTCAGTTTTCTGTCAAGCTGGATGTGAAGGTTGTACGCATGATCTGTTGGTGTGGGTGTTGGTCCGAGTTCTCCCGGTCACCAGCTGTGGTCCAAGATGTAAGTGTCCTACCCGAAGATCAGTACTTCTGAGATTAGAGCAATTATCTCTCATCCAGTTGGCTACATTGGTCATAGCATTGCAGAAGTTGGTTCTGGCAGTGCAGGGGTCTATGGAGAGTGAAGGCATAAGTTGAGTGTTGTCTGATAATGAGATTATGTTTAGGCCGTGGGATCCGACGATGTCTGCAAGGGGTGTCATGTAGGTGCTGAAGAGGGTGGAGCTGAGGGATGATACTTGGGGTAGGCTGTATGTCATGCCTCCCAGGTGAAGTGAGGTAGCCAGATGCTCTGTGTATAAACTGTAAGAAAAGAGGTGATCCAGTTGAGGATGTTGTGTCATATGTCAATATTGTAGTGTCTGTTGGTGAGAGTGTGGTGGGAGACAGTGTTGAATGCTGCCGAGAGGTCAAGGAGGATGATGGCTAAAGTATCTCCACAGACAAGGAGGGTTCTTATGACGGTCTGGCACTGATCAGGGTGGTCTAGGTGCTGTGGTTGGCATGCACCTGATTGGGAGGTGTCAAGTAGGTGGTTTTGTTCCAGGTCTTCGGTAAGCTTTTGGTTGATGGCCTTCTAGAGTAATTTGGCTGGGTAGGAAAGCAAGGAGATCGGGTGGTAATTTTTATGTTCACTGGGGCCGGCAGAAGGTTTCTTTAAGAGGGGTCCGAACTCTGTGTGTTTCCAACTCTCTGCAAAGGCTGCTTTGGAGATATTGATGATGCTGGTTCATTCTGGGCTGATTGTTTTGGTTCTGTGGTTGAAGAGGCGGTGGAGGCAGGGGTTAGTAATGACATAATGATCGAGGGGGGTGGTGTCTAGGTGGTGAGCAAATACCAGGTGGTGATCATTCGGCTGGTGTGCGTTGGTTGGTCAGGGGTGTTGAGGTTGCAAACAGTGGGTTGTGGGTAAATGTTATTAGTCAGAGAGGGTGTTGCAGAGTTCTGGGGGGGTGAATGGTATTCTCTGTGGCTGCAGGGTTGGAGAATTCTTGAACTATTTTGAGGAGTTCTTACATGTGGTTGGCTGCTGTTCTGATGTGGGCTGTAATGGCCGCTCTCTTGGTTTCTTTAATGTGCAGGTGGTGGTTGCTGTGGGCCGATTTGTGAATGGCTCTATCGGTGGGATTCTTTGAGGTGCGCCATCATTTCTGAAACTGGTAGCAGTAGTGTTTGGTGGTTCTGAGCTGTGAGGTGTACCAGCTGGCCTGTTTTGAGGTTTAGTTGGATTTTGCTGCTTTCATCAGGGTGACTCAGTTGATGCATTCGGTGATCCGATCAGAGAAATTCTGGACAGCAAGGTCTGATGAAGTTTCAGGTTGGGTGGTGCTCCGGCCCTGTGTCCACTGAGTCTCAGTTACCTTGGCCTAGTTATGGTGGGAATAGCTGGGGTGCTTGGTGATGTTGTGCTGAGCATTGCAGATGGTGAAGTGGATGATGGTGTGGTCGGTAAAGGTGAGTTCTGCGACGTGTCTGAATCCGATTCTGTCACCTGAGGTGAAGATAGAATCAAGAGTGTCTGGCTTTCTGTGTGGGCCCGGTGACAAATTTTTTTCAAATTCTCCAGGAGGAAGGTGGAGTTGGCATCATTGGGGTCATTGATGTGGAAATTGAGGTTGCCGAGTTGGAGGTTGTGGTAGGAGTCGATGGCTAGGGGGGGTAATGGCGTTGGTGTCACTGAAGGCTGGTCAAGGGCCAGGGGGTCCCCATATGAGGATGCCTCTGAGCGTGGTCTTGGTGTTGGTCTGTAGTTGGAAGTTGAATAGTCCCATGAATGACATGGGGTCATCATTGGTGGCAATGCATCGGATGGTTTCTTTAAAGAGGATGGTGATGCTCCAGCCGTGTTTGCACATGCAGTCTCGATGTATCATCTTGTAGCCTTCAGGTGTTGCTTTGGTGATGTCAGGGTTTGAGGAGGGTTGTGCTAGGTTTTGGTGATGAAGGTAATGTCCGTGGAGAGGGTGGAGATGGTATCTCAGATTTCCATGGCATGTTTGCAGAGTGGTCGGGCATTGAGGAAGATGCAATTGGGATGTAAGGGTTCTTTGTGGTTTTCTGGGTGGTGGTGGTGCGGGCTCCAGTGTGGGGTAGCGGTCCTGTGTTGCAGGAGAAGCTGTAACTGCGGCAGGTGAAAGGTCCCTTGGTGGATCGTGGGGAGGCAGTGAAGCAGCTGTTGTTCTGTGGTCCATGGCCAGGAGCTCCTTGGTGGTGTAGTGGCGGGTGGTGGGAGGCTCAGGGGTCCTGATGCTCGGTGCGGTCCAGGCACAGACAGGCACAGTTGGGCTTGCCTTTGGCGCTGCTTCGGACCCACTGAACATAGCTTTGCAGTGGCCTCCGTAAATAGTCCCAAGAGGTGGGAGGGGCTGGCAGGGAAGCGGGAGGGCGGGAGTGGAAAAAGAGGGAGAATCAATGTCAGCAACTCAAAGAAAAAATCTAATTACCAAACGGTTGCTATGACAACATAGAAAACAGAGAAATAACATAGTTCAAAGAGGCCAGAAACAGAGACAATAACCCGGCAGAAATACAAGAACAATGGCAATGCTCAAAACAGCAAAACGCTGTAATCCCCCCAGCAGGTTCGAACCGGGGCTCAGGGACTTGGGGAACTGCAGCACAGTAGCTTGTCAGAGAGCCAGGTGGGGAATGATAGGCAGCAGGGGAGTGGTGACCTTGACCACAAGGGTGAAGAACTTCTCACAGGGGCTGGGCTGTGGCCTCCATAAATATCCCTGGGACGTGGGAGGGGCTGGCAGTGAGGTGGGAGGGCTGGAGCGGATATGGCAGGAGAATCAGGATCAGTGATGCAAAGACAAAATCTAATTACCAAGCGGTTGCTAACCCAACAGAGACAACAGAGAAATAAAATAGTAAAAAGAGGGCAAAAACAGAGACAGTAACCAGGCAGAAGCACAAGAACAATGGCAGTACCCCAAACAGCAAAACATGGTAATTCCCTTAGCAGGACTGAACCTGGGCTCGGGGAACTGTGGTGAGGTACTTTATCTGGGAACCAGGCAGGGAATGATAGGCAGCAGGGTAGCGGTGAATTTGACCACGAAGGTCAAGAACTTCTCTGCAGTGTCCACCCAGTGCACTTCTCCTCACATCTTAAAAGCAAATATTGGTGGGATAAGTGAATTAATATCCATAGATAGATAAAGATTCTACAATGCCTACTCCACAACCCGTAATCAACATCCTACCTTTCCAATGGTATATCCCAGCAGTGAGACGTCTTTTACCACCTGTCTAAAAATGCCCATTCCCTGAATGTTGCAGTAGCGCTGGATCTCGTGAATCACAGCATTGGTATATGGAAGCCTCTTCCTGTCTTCATATTGGATGACGTGGGATTCATCAAGGACAGCATCCAACTCCTTCTGCACTTTTTCTGGGGAGGAATATTTCCACAACATAATTAATTTGACTTGGTTTTCAAGGAAAGCATTAACATAGGCCTTTATATTTTCAATGACAAATAAAACTGTTACAATAAACAAATAACATTTCACATATAACTCTCAGTTGTGGGGCAAAATGCTAGCTAGTTGTCCAGCATACATCCTTTCATACAGTAGTGAACTAAAGTGGTACATAGTAAATGACTATTAGAGACTCACTTTAAATACACAGGTTTTGGGGATTTTGAAATCCAAAATCCAATGCAGTGCAGTAGAGTGCAATTCAATGTGGGGACATACTGGTGTTCTTTCTAAACCACATTCAATCTTTCAACTTAAATGGGTACCCTGACACCAATGGCCAATTTGAATGCCAGTATGACTTTAAACTGCCTTCGAGAGGTAGGAATGTCCAGACTTGTACAAGTAATTTCCAATGAATTTAGTTGTACTAGAGAAGGCTGAACTTTTTTCAAATGAATTACAAGATAAAAATATTGTTGTACAAGAACATTATGTATGCCTGTTGAATAAAGTGTAAAATGGATAACTAACTACGTAGGCAGCTGAATGAGGGGTGTGGCCAGCAAGAGCGCCAATTAAATGCATCTGTGAGAAGCTCTTGTAGCCCATTTCTAATCCTTCTGTGATCCTGCCGCCCACCCACAAATGACACCGTCCCAACTTCTGCCCCAACTCTTCACACGTTGGGGATGACTAATAATTGCAGCTCATGGATAGGGATGAGAATATTGCAATGACTGCAGTCCGTGGCCTACAGAGAGAGTCAGGGGATAAAATTGCGTTGGCCACACAACTGCCTTGATCACCAGTGCGACTGCACCTGAGTGGGTGGCCTTGACCTCACTGGCTCCTCTGGAGGCCTGAGAGTGGCAATGTGCCCACTCCAGTGGTGATGCTGCCTACAGAAGAAAGACCTGTTAAGCAGGGGGGGAGAGCGGCACCCATTCTAGCGGAGGGCACCAAGGATGGAAAGACCACTGCATAGTTGAGGTGGGTGCGGGCTGAGGCTCTGAGCTGACAGAGAGAGAGGTAGGCCTCTGACAGAGAGGCCACTGTCCGGAGTTTCTGGCACCTGCCGCTGCGGCCTTTCCCCCCTCCTTGGCTTCCCTGTTCCCGGGTAGCCTTGAAGGATACGGGGCCCGGGGCCTGCTACAGCTGTGGACCAGCACAAAAAAACAACTGACCCGACAACTAGTTACTGATGTGACACATAAAGTGAGATCATCCTCGAGGGCCCCCAGAGAGACAAGGACCACAGGAAGCTACCCTCTAGGCTTCGGATGTGACTGAGAGAGCGAGTGGAACACCCTGCAGAACATAGGCCAGTCCCACAGCCTGCAGTAACCTTCGAACATGGGGTCCACAAGCCAGGGACTTCTGAGGCTGGGACCTCTGCTACCCAGACATTCAGATGCTACTTCTGCTCAGGTGAGAAGGACTTACAGCAGAGCCCTCTGGGGTAAACTGAAGTGCCAAGGGCTCCCTGTAGTGGCTTGCCTGCAAGAAGGCGGAACTGCACATCACACGTCAAGCGGTCAGAGAGCCCACTTCACTCCCTAAACACCACCCAAACATATGGCTTTGCCAGGCGGGGGGCAAAGGGGGAGACTACATTGGGCCCATCCCAATGCTTACAATAACATCCAAGCACTGTGACAGTGAGTCAGGAACCATCATGATGTTATCGCCACACAGGTGAGAAGGACCGTTGTCAGAAACCCCTAGGGGTGGAAACAGAAGCACCGCAGACTCAGGTGTGGCTGGCCTGGTGGGAAGGGTAAACCTCACATTATTCTGCTGAATATCACGTACCCAACAACCTGAGAACCTACCTCACAACCTACACACCACCCACACACCTGACCTCACCTGGTGGGTAATGAAGGGAGTGACCACTTTGGGCCCACGCTCACTACTCCCTGGGAGGATCCCCCCTTGGCATCTACATCCTGTTACTGATGATCACCAAATACAGAGGACCCGCAGACCCCAGGGGAATCTTGCTGAGAATTGGCCAGAGACTGGTCTGCTCAGAGAGGTGGTATCCTACTTGATTCAAGGTCGGGTCCAATGGGTACACAGATTTCTGGATAATATCTTGATGGACAGCTTCTGCTAGTGTTGCCTAGAAAGGCAGATTGGCAGATGATTCGCCCCCCAGCCTTGGACACTGAGCATCCATTAATAGTAGTGCTTGCCTGCCTGGTTCAAGTTCATTTGGACATTGCTTCCCAGGGGGAGAAGTGGAAACAAACTCAAGGCGGGACAGGCACCGACATCGGGTGCTGAAACACCATGGGATCGGAACACAACTGGTCCCATCTAACTTTTTTCCCCTTTAGCTAGTTAACTTTCTTCTTTTTAGTTGGTTTTACAGACATACACAGATTCTGGGTCTCTGAAACGGAATTGCGAAGAGGAAAATATATTGCTTTATGCAGACGATGTCCTCCTATACATCACAGACCCTGAGAATACTATCCCGTTACTCTTCCTGACCCTGCAGGAATATGGGGCCCACTCGGCATACCGAATTAACGGAGACAAGTCCATATTATACTCCTCTCGAGAACTGCGCTATCCTCCGCCGACCCCACAGGGGCTCAAGATAGTCAAGGAGAAGTTAAAATACCTAGTGATATTCATAGCAGTGCAGACTGATCTGTACCCCTGACACAAAGTGGGCAAAGTTATAATGAACTTCCAATCCGAGGTGGAGGTGGTGAGGTGGAGGGGCCTCCCACTTACATTAAAAAAGGTGAGCAGTCCTTTTTAAAATGATCACCCTTCCCAACCTGCTGTATGCACTTTAGACACATACTACCTGGTGCCTCAAACGGTGTTTAATAAGATCAATGGAGAACTAAGGATGCTATTGTGGGATGGAGGCCACCCATGGATATCAACTCCAAATGCAATCCCTACAGTAGAGGCTTGGCCCTCTCAGATGTTGAAGGCTACTAGACAAACCTAGTCAAACTTAATGTTTGAATCTTTGCCCCACAGGTTCACTCAACCTTTCATTTTGAATGCAATATTGGGGCTCAAAATCCCACTTACACTGCATGTATGGAGGTCCAGGTTCCCATTCCCTACCCCCTACCACGCAAGTGGCACTTCTGGCCTGGGCCAAGGCAACAAAGACTCTCAGATGGGCAAGGTAAATTACTAGACTGACACCTCTATGGGAAGGTACATGGTTGAAGGAACTGGCAAAATTGTGGGGCTTTGAAAGGTGGGACACTATAGACATCTCTAGTGTAGGGGACATACTTGCCCATGGAAATATTATGCCCTTTTCAGTGACGCAGTGGGAATATGGCCTGCACCAGTCCCAGTTCCTCAAATGTGCACAGCTACGCCATTTGTGGCAATTGGAGGGGCCGAAAGATATTTAAATCCCAGAATATACCCCACTGGAGGGAAGGATATTGACGTATGAATTGGAGAAGGGCACAATTTCATGCATATACAAAATGCTTAGTAATAAAATGTCAAACACACTGAGTAGGCTTAGAGACAGGTGGGGGCATGACACTAGGAAGCTTGACAACGTAGACTTGGAGGTGGTGCTGATCTATCCTTCAGAAGTAGCCATCAAGTCACACTTACACTTGATTAAATTCAAAATTCTCCACCTGGCATATTATGACCGTCATAGACTACACCACATGGGGACGCCCCCACACCACTAAGTCTGCGTTGCTCAGAAACGACGGGCTCCTTTATACACATACTCTGGGTATGCCCAACATACAGGCCTTTTGGAAGCCCATAGTCCAGTGACTTTAAGCCATACTAGAGGTACCCCTCTCACTTGAGGCCAGATTTGTTTTGCTGGAATCTCAAATTTTGTGGACATCCCCGATCAAAATTTATATTTGGTGCACTAGCTTGGTTTTGGCGAGGAGGGACATTGCCAAATCCTGGGGGCACATGAAGAGCTCAATATACATGAATGGCATAAGGGCATGAACCTTTATATGGCAGCGGAAAAGGTGGTCTATCACAGTAGAGGCTGCCCACGCAAGTTTTACAGAATCAGGGGTTGCTGGAGGACATATTATGGGCTAAGCATAACAATGGGCACCTAAGAGACACTCCATGGCACTCTCTCCAATACACAATAATCCATATCAAAATTGAATGCTTTTATGTTCCCAAATTGGTACCCTTCCATGATTTATTTATTGATTGTGTAACATGATGTATTGCTCACCCCTCACCCTATATAATGTCACAAACACTTAACTTGGAGATATTGGCGCTCCTCACACATGACTGAAGGTGTTTTTTTTGTTGGCTACAAAATAAAAGAATAAACATATTGTTAGACCTGGCATCCTTGGCATTGTCTCCCCTGTCTTTTTTGCCTCTGTTTCCCATATTTTGACTGTGTGGGGAACTTTGATGTGCTGCTCTGTTGTTTGTGGGGACTCTGTGTCCCAGGATCCAGCGCCAGGAGAGGGGGTGGAGCCTGAAACAAGAGCGCTTCAAAGCGCGTCACGCACCCCCGCAATGCAGGAACTTTGCTGTGCTGCCCTGTTGTTTTTAGGGACTCTGTGTCCCAGGATCCAGTGCCAGGCGAGGGGGCGGAGCCTAAAACGAGAGCGCTTCAAAGCGCGTCCCGCACTTCCGCAACGCCGAGACCGGAAGAGGCCGGGTCGGGTCACACCTCTTAATTTTGAGGTTGATTTTGTTTTTTCTTTTTTTTGGTTTGAAATTCTACGTGTTTCTGGCTACATCTATCGTTTTTTTTCTATTTCGATATCAAGTATAAAATAGGGAAGCGCAAAGCACAAGGGAGTCCTGTGACAGCAGTTACATCATCCAAAATTCCTAAATCCCATAAAAACTTAAAGAGATTCTCCAACTGTGCTACTAAAGAAATTGACACTTGAATTGAAGAGGTGGAGTCTATGTTAAATGGGAAGGACACCCGAGTCGTAAAAGGGCCAACTAGTGCCCCCCTTGCATCCTTTTTCAGGCCTAGAACATCCAAAAGGGCAAACCCAGCTAGCTGCATGGATCCTGCCCTAAACCTGATAACTGCAGAGGGGTCGAATGACGCAGCTGATCTAGGGGCTAAAAGACAAAGGGGGTCATTTCAACCCTGGCGGTACAGGACCGCCAAGGCTGAAATGACGGAAGCACCGCCAACAGGCTGGCGGTGCTTCCGATGTCATTACGACGGCGGCAGTTGCGCCACAGTCACACCGCCGGCGGTTTCCCACCACATTTGCCCCGGCGGTGATAATCCGCCTGGGCAGCGCTGCTAGCAGCGCTGCCCAGGGGATTACGAGTCCCCGACCGCCAGCCTTTTCCTGGTAGTTTTAACCGCCAGGAAAAGGCTGGTGGTACAGGAAGTCGCAGGGCCCCTGGGGGCCCCTGCACCGCCCATGGCACTGGCATGGGCAGTGCAGGGGCCCCCTGACAGGGCCCCATGCAGCTTTTCACTGTCTGCTATGCAGACAGTGAAAAGTGCGACGGGTGCAACTGCACCCGTCGCACGGCCGCAACACCACCGGCTCCATTTGGAGCCGGCTCCCATGTTGCGGCCCAGCGGGGATGTCAAAATGGGCACCGCGGGAGTGCGGCCGCATTGGCGGCCGCACTGCGGTTACAACTTGGCGGGTGGCGGTTGCCGCCCGCCAAAGTTGTAATGAGGCCCAAAGTCTCACACAACCGGTAGATGTGGGTGCGGATGATGGAAATATTACAGTGCATGACATACTCTGTTCCAATCGCTTTTCTGCACTAGGAGACCACGATCAAAACTCAGAGAAAGGTTGTGCAGATCCTAATTTGCAAACGCTAAGCAAGCATGATATGGGTGGGAATCTCCAGATGAAAATGGTCAACCTAATCATGGATCTAAAACAAGAGGTAAAGGACCTAAAACAGATGCTGTCCGAAGCTCTCACATTACCTCGCCCAGAGGTTAAGAAGAGGGTTGGGGAGATTCCATTTGAAAAAAGTTTCAAATACACACTACCTACTTCTAAAGATTGGAGCAAGGAATCCGGTGTGGAGCCTGAAAAACTATTGACCAGAACAGGTCTAACATTGGGAACTGTAAAAGCCCCCAGAGCATCTAGCCGTAGTATTCATCCTTCGCAGTCTAGCTCCTGTATAGGAGAGCCATGGAACACTGCCGCCGGGCAATTTACAGGGAAAAATTACAACTATAAAAGGAGTCCATTCTGGGGGGGGCGGGGTGTCACTCAGGATGGGAGCCCAGGGACAATAGGTGATTTAGTAACCCTGCCTTTAGCTCCTCACTATAAGGGTGGTAATGCCATCCATCCTAGACCTAGACCCCTCCACTCTTCTTTAATTTCCTGGAGTATAGTGGGCTTACGGAACAAAATTGGTGATCCAGACTGGGGTTCTCTTATTGACTCCTGTAGTATTTGTCTTTTCCAGGAAACTTGGGCTACTACTAACATACACAGACAAGGGTACATTTCATTCTGCAAATAGGCCATTCCTTCACCTGCGGGGAGGGCAGGAGGGGCGTATTACGTAGGTAAAGATTTCCGAGGTAGAGGAAGTGAAAGAAATCTATGTAAATTCACCTGATATTTTGGCGGTCTCATTTAAATCAAAATTGGGCCCACCATTATTGTGTGTTAACTTATACAATAGGCCAGGTCCCTCTAGCAAAATCTCAGAAACAATATCTCTGCTAAGTACACTTGTGGCTGATTTATTTTCCTTGCATTTTGTCATCATAGCCGGCGACTTCAACGCTTCCCTAGAGCCTAACTCCCTATTTGCAGAGCTAACTCAGGAAGAAGCTGCAACATGGGGAATTCCATCCTTTTCCATGGCGGGAAGCCAGCCTACATCTAGTCCAAGGGTGTTGTAGGTTATTGAATTAATGCTGCTATATGGCCTACTGCCAGGAAATGGTCGTTTCCCCTCAGATGTTCAAGCACGTCCCACCTTTTCTTAGTTGGACCTATAGTAGCCTGATTGATTATCTGCTTATTGATGCTAGAATTTGGCATGGAATTAAGGACCTTAAAGTGGGAGATCAATGCTATAGTGATAATTTCCCCCTTTTGTTAGAGTGGGTTAGGTGGTTTCCTTGTTCTGGGCCAAATAAGCAAGATCAGAGAGTTATGCCCTTCCTGGAAGTGGCTAGCATTCAGTGTGTATTAGGATGGGAGGCTTTCACTGGGATATTTATTATTCTTTTTTCTATCATTTATCACGAGCACTATTTCCTTACACTGGTTTGTCCTTCTGGTTTTTATGATCATGAGATGGAGTGTTCCTATGGGATGCATATAATAAGATGTTTTCGAATACATGTATGTTTATGAATAAATCGTTTTTTGTAATTTCACCTATGCTGCTTTATGTTGTGTAAATGGTTTTTGGTTTCCCCTAAAGGGCAGTGTCGTATTTAATATTTACTTTTAGAAAGTAGGCATTTTCTTGCCTAAACCATTCTGTGAATCTGACTGTTAATTCCCTGTCTGGGTCAGACTGACAGTTGGGCTGTTTGTGAATCTCCTCTAGGCAGTGACACAAAGGGAGCTGGGGTGTAGCATGCATATCCTGATGAGCCACCTGGGCTTGAGTGGAGGGAGGAGTGGTCACTTACACCTGAATGGGCTGTGCCTGCCCTCACACGATGCAATCTCCAACCCCCTGGTGTATGTCTGGGGCCTGGCCTGGGCAAGGCAGAATCCTGTAAACAACAGAGACTTTCCTTTGAGGTTTGCCTAATTTAAAGGCAGAAAGGGGTATAAGTAGTGGACTCAAAACCCCAGACTTTAGATTTCTTCAAGTTCACTTCTGGATACAAGAGGAACCTCTGCCAAGGAGAAGATCTGAAGAGCTGAGGAGAAGTACTGTCCCTGCCTGTGACTGTGCTTTGTTGGGCTATCCTGCAGTTGCTGCTTCTGCTTGTGAAAAGGGACAAAGACTGTACTTTGTTGTGCATTCCTGCTTGAGAAGAATCTCCAAGGGCTTGGACTGAGCTTGCCACCTGTTTTGAAGTTTCAGGGCCATCAAAGACTTCCTCTGCCAAGCACCTGGACTCTCTGCTGAGACTCCTGCCCTGCCAAGTGGTCCTTATCCAGCCCCTGGGCCCTTGAAAGGTGAAGATGGCAGAACAAGGACTGAAATCCACACACAGAACACCGTGCGGGTAACTTTTCGACGCACCACCTGCAACTTGGTTGAAAAATGACCCATCACCCGCTTTGCGGTTAGAATCGACTATCCACCTGCATCGCAGCTGGGTGATTGATGCATTGCGGCTGGAGAAACAATGCAACACCCGCTTGCGGCTGCTGATAATGACGCAAACCCCCACACAGTGCAGTTTTCTAACACCATGTGACCGGATTTCTCATGTATCGTCGCTGGGCTTCAAAGTCATTGTGAACCTGTACGGATCCGAGGTACTCTGTCCGAAAATCGACGCATTGCTCTCTTGCGAGGGAGAAAAATGACGCATTGCCTACTCAACCGGAGAAGAAACGGCGCATGGCCTCACCTGCAAGTAAGAAATTCAAGCATCGCTGACTTTTCTGATGCATGCTCGCCCGTGTGACTTTATTTTAGACGCAAACCAAGTACTTTGTGTGAAATCAATATTTCCATTGTTTTCTATGGAGTAAGACTCATACTTTTGAAAATTCATATCTTGACTTGTCTATGTTGGATTTTTGTCATTATGGTCTTGTTTGATTTAGATAAATATTGCCTATTTTTCTAAACTGGTGTGGTGTCTATTTTGTAGTGTTTTCACTGTATTACTGAGTGTGGTGGTAAAAATACTTTAAACATAGCTTCTGAGATAAGCCTGACTATTTGTGCCAAGCTACCAAGGGAGTGAGCAGGGGTTATCCTAGGTGTGTATCTCCATTGCCCTGACTAGAGTGAGGGTCCCTGCTTGGACAGAGTGCTAACCTACTTCCAACCAGAGACCCAATTTTCACACATATTAAAAAAAAGACTGCAGCTAAAATGAAACTTTCTATCTATATACATGATTTCCTTTGTCCTTGTGTTATGTTATGTTTTATGTTACATTATGTTATGTTTTATGTTATCTTATGTTTTATGTTATACTATGTTTTATGTTGTCTTATGTTATGCTTTATGTTTTGTTATGTTTTATGTTTTGTTATGTTATGGTATTAGATAAGTAGAGCACACTATCACCCGGGAGGGTATCCTGGCACTGAGCGAGTGTGAGTCTAGCCACACCTAAGTGGAAAACCATCAACCTCTTCTTCAGTGAGAAAATGCAGGAGATCCAACAGCACATCAACAACATCAAGCCTGCTTCTTATCTTGTGCCCGATCTTTCCTGTAGAGTTTTGCAATGGTCATCCTTCAAGCCTCTATCTGCAGATCTCACCAAAATGATCAACCCCCTCAAAGCCACTTCATAAGAAGATGATGTCTTACTCTTGTCCTTCATCAAAGCACTCACTCTAAACTCTCTCTCACCCCCTGCTTCCCTGACTCATTGTATCTTTCTGGATGCTCTTAAGGCAGGGTAGATTTTCCCACCCCTAATGAAACCTACACTTTATCCTGACAACCTTTCCAACTACCAGCCCATTACTCATCTACCATTCATTAGCAAGATCACTGAAAAAACCTATGGATAGACAACATAAAGCCATCCGCACATGTTACAACAAGCACACAATGGCCCTCATTACAACCCTGGCGGTTGGCGGAGAAGTGGTGGTCTTACCGCCAACAGGCTGGTGGTAAACAATTGGAATTATGACCATGGCGGTTACCGCCATTGTCATCCACCACTTCTCTGAACCGACCGCCAGGGCGGAGACGACCGCTGGGCTGGAGACTTGGGTCTCCAGCCCAGCGGCCATCACAAGACCATCGGCGGGATCATGACCCGGCTGACCGCCATGGATTTCATGGGGTTGGGCACCGCCATGAAATCCATGGCGGTAAGCACTATCAGTGGCAGGGAATCCCTTCCCTGGCACTGATAGAGGTCTCCCCCAACCCCCACCCGAGTCATTCCCTGACACCCCCCACCCCCTGTCACCCCCCCAAAGGAGCCAGGACCCCCCTCCCCACCCCTACCCCTGACATCACTACACAGACACACACCCGACACGCATGCAGACACCACCAACACACATACCCACACACACACGAACAAACATGCCAACAGACACACACACAGTCATACACACACACCCACATTCAGATATACACGCACACATCCATACAGACATACATACAGGCAGACACGCACACATTTCCAAACACACTACACCCCCGCAAAACATACACCACTCACACACCCCCTCTACATACTCACACGCACACCCCCATAACCGCACGCAACACACAACACCCCCCCACCCCTGTTCCCTAACGGACGATCAACTTATCTGGTCCGTTGATCCTCCGGGAGGGGACGGGATCCATGGGGGCTGCTCCGCCGCAAGCACCTCGTCAACAGAACACTGCCATGCCGAATCACGTATCGTGATTCGGTGGGCGGTGTTCTGTTGACGGGGCGGTGGAGGTGGAGCAACCTCCACTTCCCAGCCGACCGCCAGTATGGCTGCTGGTGGCTCCCCGTCCGGAAAAGGACAGAGGGCTGCCAGCAGTCATAATTCGCTGAGCGGAAAACCGCCAGCACTGGCGGTCTTCAGCATGGCGGTCCCTCGTCGGTATTGTAAAAAGACCGCCAAGGTTGAAATGACCACCAATGTATTTAACCCATCCATTTAAAGTAAGGATGCGTCAAGAATAAGGATGTAATCAGTCCATTTATTGTATGAAGATCCAACAGCCGACAAGTGTTTCGTCACTGACTGTGACTTTTTCAAGGCTGTGAAAAGTACATAAAAACATTCCACTTGTAATACATAAAAGGATATGACAGATATATGAAACAAATATATACCTATCGTGCAGTTAACTTAGTAGTGAAAAAGAGAAGGAAAAAAAGGATGAAGTGAGCAAGGAACATTAGACTATGTCCGTGAAGAATATGTTGTGTATTTATTCCCCAATCCAAGAATTTTTTGAAAGAGAAGAACCAAAAAGTGAAAGTTACCAAAGTGAAACCGATGCTGGTGTGTTGAAACTCAAGGGAAAGCAATTTAATAAAAAATATTATTTTGTGCCAAAATATTGTATTGTGGCAAACTCAAGATGCCTCACAATAAATAGATCCCTAGATGTTGTATATAGACCATGCAGTTTGGGTGAAATGTTTATTATGGTAGGATAATGAGAGAGAGCCCACCTGCTCACAAAGTTTCCTAGATGTCGCAATGCGAAGAATACTTTTTGAGCCATTAGAGTAAAAAACGACCTGTCCTGTTGCAGGTACTAATAAGTAATGATATCCGCGTCAAAAGATAACTCCAGCAAGCATATTATGCGTAAAAAAAACATTTTGCTAGAAAATGATATAGATTGAAAAAAAATGTTGCACAAATTCAGACTCATACCGCCATAAAAGAACATGTTACAGGTAACTGTATACCTGTAATAATTACAGTACTTCCACTAAGTTAGATGCAAAGGCGTAGAAGTACATAAATGTAAAGGCAAGTCATCCAAACCTTGGTAAGTCTGTGCCCTCCTTAATGGAAATAAGGAAAAAGAAAGAAGAATATTACGTAGATGGGTCGCACTATTTGCTCATATAATGACAGTGATAAGAAATGAGATAGTCACAATCTGACCACAATGATAGCCACATTCTTAATTAAGTCTAGATACAGATGCAAAAACGTGCAGGTGAACCCTATTTTAAATGAATACAAAACACATTCCTAACAGAACTACGAAGTACCAAGAGCCAGCTACGTAGGCTGCATCTCTGTAATGAGCCGGACTGGAAAATAATCTTGAATGAAACGCTGACTGCATGTAACAAGTGTTATCATAGCTGATAAGAAGTACATGAAGTCGGCCACGTTGGCTCCATCTCCATGACATTGAGTCAACTGATACAAACTAAAGAATATATTGTGGTTCTGATGGACTCGTAACCCATAAGAGTAAGCACAGTAGGAGTCTTGGGTGACATACCTGGTTTCCCTGGGCTTGTCTGGCAGTGTCACCAATTAAAAAATGTATCCACCCATTTTATGACGAAAACAAAATGCCCTAAAAGGCATGAAGAAAGGACTACTTGCTGAAGACTATAAACATAAGAACATTTTGGCCATATTGGCCTGACAATCATCATTATCGAATGCCTTCAAAAAGATATATTATATTCAATATTAGCAATAATCCTAGCCCATAAAATAGGTGCAGTAAAAAAATATACTTGATAAAATGTCTAGTGTCTCTGGGCGCGTCGGGCAATGTTTCCCTTGACATAAACAGTTGTCAGTGGTATCCTTACTTGGTCACCTGTTTCTTAAGCGTGTTGCAATGTCCTGATAAAAATGAAAAAAGGACTCTATGAAGTGTCACATGTTTCCAGACATAGTAAAGCTGACAGAAACTATGTAGTGTTAATCAGAGTACATAAAGTATCGGTCATATTGGTTATATTTAAAATAAACTCACAAATCATGATTATTATGTCAGTGGCCCAAAGTTCAACACGGTCATGAAATAAAACTCTCAGTTACTCAGCTACTTGTAGGGCATTACCCCGAACATAAATAAATGAAAAGGGAAACCAATGCAAAAACCGCCATGGTAGACAAAAAGAAGAGAAAATGTATAGCGTCCATCCAATAACACATACGCATTATTAGCCATGTAGGCAAGATACCAAACGTATGGTAAGTATAGGGTGAAAACAGGTGTTAAAACATGGAAAATAACAACTTTAATGGACCAACATTTGGTCTTGAGGTTTATTTGTGCAAAGATGGTAAGTATACAGGAACAGATCCCTATGTACTCCCCTGGGTCCCATAATGTCACGGCCATATCAGCATTGGAGAAAGAACAGACACAGAGAATCGAAGAGACCAAAACATAACATGATCTTACTGGTGTGATTTATTACAAACAAATCCGTGAGGTCATAATTAGTCCCAAACATGAGGATTGAAGAAGGGCAAAAACAGCAAACACATACCAGTGTCATATGTTATAAGAATAATGATGAAACCATAAATGCTCTCTTAGATGGGGGGGGGGGCAGACCAAAGTTTGTTGATATATCATAGTGTCTTATGGACTAAGCACATCGAAACATAAGGAAGGAACATTTGGCAAAAATAGTAAACATAGTATTATTGTAAAAATACATGTAGTTCCTTGTCTATATTCAACCCTTTCTCTACGGCCCTTAGCCGATTAATCCACTTGCTTTCCAATTTTCGCAATGCCTCCAGTCTACTACCACCCCTCAGATTGTTTCTTATCAAGTCAAGTCCATGGAATTAAACATCCAAGATTTCCATTCCTTTATGGGTGGCATTAAAGTATCTCCCTGAGATTAATATTACAAAAAGCTTGGGTAGTAGGGCATTTTTTACCTAACTAGCACCGTCCACCTACTATTTTCTTTGTTATTTACTTCCCCACCTTTATTGTGTAATCCTCATGGGAGTTTCAGTTTTCATTTCCACTACTACCTAGTTGTTTAGATTTAAAACTGAAAAAAAAACTATGTTCATCTCAAAATTCACATAAATGGTAACCATTTCCTGCATGACTAGTCTAGCTTCAGATCATGTTGCAAAATGATGACCACTACCTAATACATCATAGATGATCTAAGAAAAGAGCAAACCGGGGCACTCCAAACAAAGAGAGTCCAAAAGTCGGGTGACTTAGTGTGGAAAAGTTTAATCCTCAGTAATTGGTCGTTGAATCATAGTTCAAAATTGTTTGAATCCACATATGAGAAAGTATATAGCAGGTTACAATAACAAACTGACTCCTCAGAATGAACAGGCATAGATGAGCAACAAAACAGCCAACACGTGTTTCGTCCTCTCGGACTTTTTCAAGGCTCTAGGTATACTTTTTAGGTAAAGAATGGCTGATGGTGTTCAGTTAGATATCCACACGATGAAATAGACCTGACTGTTTCTAACCGTAGAGTTCGGGAAGCAAATAACAAAGGCGTATGTGCTTGCCACTGCAGCGTCTGATACCGCTGCCGTTTCACCATATGAAGATAGATGATGCCCTCCTTTCCACAGATAAAGATGACTCCTGCCTCCTGATATTGCTGGATCTCTCAGCTACCTTTGATACCACCCTGGAGTCTCAAACGTGATTCACCGGCAATGTCCTTCCTTAGACCCCTTCCTACCTTTCCATCCAACACAACACCAGTTTATTTAAATGAGCACTTGTGGAGTCCCTCAGGGTTCCAACTGGCCCCTGTCATCCTTAGCCGCTACATAGAGCCACTTTGTTTTCTACTCACATTTAACAGCTTCAATATTCACAAATATGCTGATAATACATTACTGTACTTGAAAGTCTTCTCTGTTCGGCCCAAGCAAGACAGAATTCCTGTTGTCTGCAAAGAACAACAAACAAAATATCAGTACAAACCTGACTGTGATATAGACCTTGACAGTTTCAAACCTCATCTTTAACTGAATGCCAAGTCACTTGGATTCACCCTGACACCACCATAATCCTCAAGGAACATACTGTCAAAAACAAGGGTGGGCTAGTACTCATTTTTGCAATTTCTTCCACAAAGCGACTTCAGAACTACGTTTCAGCCTTTATACACTAGCATTTGGATGGTGATAATGCTGTGCTATGTGACTTTTTAGAATCCACTCTAGCACCCCTTAATGGCATTTCACAGTCCACAGAGCGGCATGTATCATTCAGGGCCTAAAGAAATATGATCACATCATTGTCATACTGATTGAACTCCATTGGCTCCCCTTGCCAGCCAGCACCATCTTCAAAACCAGCTACATCATTTACAAAGTGATCACAACCAGCAAACCTGCTTATCTTGCAGATGAGTTCACCATCTCTGGTGTTTCTTTCACACCCACAGCAAGGACACCATCAGACTTCAGACTAAGACACACAAAAACAGCTGGCCTTTTCCATCTATGCACATAGGATTTGAAACAATATCCTGTATCCTCCAGAACCGCACCACCACTGCTCCAATTGAAGAAAGAGCTGTGGTTGTGAACATTTGTGAGGAACCAGCAATAACACTTCTTACAAATTTGTATTTTGAATTTGATATATCAATGTAACATCTTTGTGGAGCCTGAGATAAGGACATATACATTTGAAATAAATTTTCATTTTCCTGCTGTTGGACTTGAATAAAGATAAAAACATTATGAACTTGAATGTCCGAAGTGGATCTGTGCAGTAGCGTTTTTAGAGTAAATTCAAATTCAAATGACACTAAGGTGCATCAATGGATGCAGCTTGGACACAGAGTACAAGCATGCTTAATCTGAGTGCTCCACTAGTATATTTTTTCTGTGTACAAATAACTAGGGGTCTCCTCTAGGTTTTGGTTTCACACATCTCAGCAACAGGTGTTTCCAGTGTTAGAGCACCACTATATAGACCCTCATTACAACCCTGGCGGTCGATAATAAAGCGGCGGTAATACCGCCAACAGGCTGGCGGTATAAAAAACAAAATCATGACCACGGCGGAAACCGCCACCACATACAGCCACTTTAACACTGCGGTAGCAACAAACACTGCGGCGGTAACCGCCAACAGCCAGGCGGAAGACAATGTACCGCCCACTGCATTACAACACGCCCATCCTCCAGCTTTTCCAGGACGGTACCAACGCCATCAAAAGCATGGCGGAAACAGAACACAGAAGGGGAACGACTCACCTCTCGACACTCCAGGAAGAACCAGGACGCCATGGAGCCCGAACTGCAGGTGTTCCCCATGCTGGTGTGCCTTCTCATACACCAGGAACATGAATGCTGGCGAAGACGACCACGGTGAGTACTGCACCTAGCACACAGGGGAGAGGGGAGGAAAAAGAGAGTGACACACGCACGCAACACGCAACACGCAACACCCCCACCCTCACCCCAACACTATACACACAAACACATGCAACAACATTACATATACACCCCGTAACCCTCGGAATAACGCAAGGACAAAAGGAATGGAGTAAAATGAGTGTAATATTAGTAATTTTGAGAAATACGTTCATAAAGAAAAAACAGTATGTACAATATATACAATATATGCAAAAGGAGGGACAATGCCCACTCAAAAATGTCCGTGGCCCACTGGGCCAAAACACATAGGCCAAGGCCACACTTGACTCCTGCCTCAATACGAAGAGAACACTGCAGGGGAATCAGGTCAAAAACACACAGGCACCTCAGGGGGACGGGGAATGGGGGCACCTCAGCTAGAAGATGGGGCTCCATGCCCACTGCTTGGTCCTTGGGAGTGCAAAGCCACAGTCTCTCTAGTGGGTGGTTTGCCCACTGCTTGGTCCTGGGGAGTGTAAAGCCACAGTCTCTGAAGTGGGTGGTTTGCCCACTGCTTGGTCCTGGGGAGTGCAAAGCCACAGTCTCTCTAGTGGGTGGTTTGCCACTGCTTGGTCCTGGGTAGTGCAAGGCCACAGTCTCTCTAGTGGATGCCTTCTTCCACTGGTTCTGGAGGGGGCCTTGTGCCCAGTGTGCTTCATCCTGGATGAGGCAAGGTCACAGTCCCTCACCGGGGTGTCACACCGACAGGTGTTGCAGGGTCCAGGATGCACTGCAGCCCATGTAGTCACCACTACAAACTGCTCTCAGGCGGTGACGGCTGCTCAGTGTATGCCAGTTGCGCTGCAGGTGGCGCTGCAGGCAGTAGTGGTGGTAGCCTCCAGGCCTATACCTGCAGCCTCAGACGGCTGCCCACTGGGGCTGCTGCTGCTGGCAGTGGTGCTGCTGGTGGCGGGGCAGGTGGTGGTGCTGGCCGCGGTGCAGGTGGCGGTGCTGGCCGCGTTGCAGGTGGCGGTGCTGGCAGTTGTGGTAGCCTCCAGGCCTTCACCTGCAGCCTCAGATGGCTGAAGTGCCATGGCTGGTGTTCTGTGCCCCCTCCTGCCCTTGGCAGCTGGTGCTGCCTCCTTGCTTCTGCCAGCTGGAGTCTTTGACTTGCCCTTGCTGGCTGGTTCTGCCTCCTTCCCCTTGCTGGCTGCTGTCCCCTTCCTGCCCTTGCCAGGTGGAGGACCTTTCTTGGCCTTAGCAGGTGTTGCTGGCACACTGGCTGGGCTGACGGGTGCCTCCTTGGAGCCTCTCACAGCTACAGAAACCACAGTGGCTGCGGATTGGGTGGCTGAGGTGCTGGGCTGGGTTCTGGCCACCCTGGCCCGAGGTGAAGGATGGGGGAAAGGGGGAGGGAATAGGTCAATGTTGGCAAGGAAAAGTTTCTTAGGGACACTGGTGCGGGAAGAGGGTGAAGGTTTGGGAGTGGAGCAAGAGGGAGTGGTTGTAGGAGGTGTCAGTCTGCTATGTTAGGGTGCAGGTGCATGGGCTGGATGCTGTTGTGAGGTGGATGGCTGTTGGGTGTCTGTGTGCTTGTGTTTGTGTACTTTGGGAGGAGGGGTCACAGACACAGTGGGAGAGGACACAGGGGACATGCGCATGGATGGGGGGGTGGTGACTGCCCGTGAGGGGCGTGTAGTTATAGGCGTGCTGGTGATGGAAGTAAGGGATGAGGATGTAGTACATGCAAGTGTGAGTGGAGACGCTACTGGGAGGGGGTGGGCGAGGAGGAGGAGGGGGACACAGTGGAGGCAGTGGATATTGGTGTGTCTGCATGGGGATGGTGCTTGTGTGAGTGCCTGTGAGATGAAGTGTGGTGCTTATGTTTGCCTGAACCACTTCCGTGTGTTGATTTGGGTGATTGCTGGTCTGAAGGTGTGCTTGGGATAGGCTGGGGTTGAGGGGATTGGGACTGGGTAGAGGAAGTTGGAGGGGGAGGCTTGTGACTGGCACAATGGCTCCCATCAGTGCATTGGCCAGAGCCTGGAATGCTCTCTGTTGGGCCGTCAAGCAAGAGTGAGTGCCCTCCAGGTATGCATTTGTTTGTTGCAAATGCCCTGCTACACCCTGGATGGCATTCAGTATGATTGACTGCCCAACAGAGAGGGATCTCAGGAGGTCAATAGCCTCCTCACTGACGGTAGCAGGGCTGACTGTGGCAGGGCCTGAGGTGCCTGGGGCGAAGGAGATGCCCACCCTCCTGGGTAAGCGGGCACGGGAAACACGCTGAGAGGCTGCTGGGAGGGCGGTGCTGGTACGGGGAGTGGCGTCTGTACCTGTTGTTGGGGTGGGCACAGAGGTGTGCGCCACCACCAGGGAGCTTCCGTCAGAGGAGGAGTCGCTGACGGTAGTGTCCCCTCCTGTCTCTGTCGTGGTGCTCCCCTAGCCCTCCATCCCTCCATCCCACTGGTGCCCTCACCGTTGGTGGATTCGGCCTCCAGGCCCATGTGGGATGCAGCTGCCGCCATCGCTGCTGCCTCTGCTTCACCGCCAGATGATGCTAATGCACAGAAGGACAGGGTGACAAAACAAAAAGGGGGTGGGGGGAAAGAGGATACACTTGGTCAATGCCAGCAACAACACTACTGTTGGCGTACACAACACACAGGGAACACCCCTAGGCACTAGGCCATGCACTACCAGTTACATTGCTAGTCACCAGCCCATGGGGTACAATGCCTAACACCATTAGCTGCACACCTGATACCCACAGGACCCTGCCCAGTAGTAGATGCCCACTAACACTATTGGGGTTGGAGTGCATCTGATCTTGCCCATCATTGAACATACCCTGCCATGTTCGCCTTGGCCTAGGGGCACCCACAGCCCACATCCCCCACCCAGGTAAAACCTTAACACGTGCAAAGTCATGATTCAGAATCTGTATTCACACCCTTTTGGCTGCTGTGATGCCTTCAAGCACCCATCCAACTCCGGATAGGCCACCGCCAAGGGGGGAAGGGTACGACGGACACTCCTTCCTCGTTGGGAGGCCAGCCCCAGCTGGGCCTCCGCCGTCTTCCTTGCCTAGCGGCGCAGGTCCTCCAAACATTTGCAACAGTGGGTGCTCCGTCTGTCAAAGACCCCCAGGGTCCACACCTCCTTGGCGATGGCACGCCAAATACCCTTTTTCTGATGGGCGCTGACCTTCAGAAAAAACACAGCAGAAAAGGGATTAGTCATAATGTCCGGACTGTCATACTCATGGCCCACCATATCCCTCCCATCCCCTTACGCACATATATTCTCCACCATACATGCAGCACTCTGGCCAGGACCCCTCAGACCCACCCTACATGGGGCTTACACACACAGCAATCCATACATTTATGGCCCACGCATCATGCTCACAGTGTACTCACCTGTTTGTCTGGAGGACCATAGAGTAAAGTGTACTGGGGTAGGACCCCATCCACTAGTCTCTCCAACTCCTCTGAAGTGAAGGCGGGGGCCCTTTCCCCAGACACTCGAGCCATTGTCGCTTCCAAACACAGGTCACAGCAGCACTTGCAATGTAGGTCCTCTCCTGTTGAAGGTCAGGTAGCAAGTGGGTGCACAGATAGAAAATGGCGGTCACGTCCATGGCGGTGCATACAGTCACCGCTGGCGTACATCGCCATTGGCTCCTGGAACCCATAGGGTCCAATGATAACCAATGCGATGTTGCAGGGCGGTCATCGACCATCGACAGCAACGGTGCACAACCCCAGTGGAATTACCTCATTTCCACTTGTCTCTCCTCCAAGGTCATGCAGCTGCCATTTCAGGGGGGCACAGGCCATGGCATCTAACTGTGTCACAGCAGACATTGGCACATCAACTGACTCTCAAATTCACATACTGTTTCTGTAAAGGAAGAAATGCATATTAATATTGACATATGTGTGAATATGGCCCTCTGCTCACAGTCTTTTACCATAGAGTTCAACCACTGAGGATGAATAGGAGATGGAGACATCCCCCGTGTACAGACCCCTGGTGGACCTGGCAACAATGGAGGACAGGCACATTATCCTGACCTACAGATTTGATAGGGCCACAATCCAAGAACTGTGTGCCCAATTGGAGCCAGAACTGATTTCAGCTATCCGCCACTCCACAGGTATCCACCTTGTAGTGCAGGTCCTGTCAGTGCTCCATTTCCTGGCAAGTGGTTCCTTCCAAGCAACAGTGCCCATGGCATCAGGGATGTCTCATCTAATGTTCTCAAACCCGCTGACCAGAGTGTTGTCTGCCCTGCTGAAACACATGCGCAGCTACATCGTATTCCCCCAGGTGGAGGATTTGGCCACAGTGAAGGCTGAATTTTATGCCCTGGGAAATACCCCCAACATCATTTGTGCGATTGATGGTACACATATTGCATTTGTCTCCCCCCCGGAGAAATTAACAAGTGTTCAGAAATATGAAAAGCTTTCACTCTCTGAATGTGCAGATGGTGTGTTTGGTGGACCAGTACATCTCCCATGTCAATGTCAAGTATCCTGGCTCTGTGCGTGATGCCTTTATCTTGAGGAATAGCAGCATTCCATATGTGATGTCTCAACTCCAGAGGCACAAGGTGTGGCTAATAGGTGAGCCTATGGTCCCCACCCAGTTGACGTAGGTATATGGGTGTGGGTTTGGCCCTAAGGGTGAGTGTGTGGCTAACAGGCATCTCTTGAATATTTGCAGGTGACTCTGGTTACCCTAACCTCTCATGGCTACTGACCCCAACGAGGAATGCCAGGACAAGGGCAGAGGAACGTTACAATGAGGCACATGGGCGAACAAGGAGGATCTTGAGAGAACCTTTGGCCTCCTGACGGCCAGATTCCAGTGCATCCATCTGACAGGTGGATCCCTGTGCTACTCACCCTAGAAGGTGTGCCAGATCATCGTTGCATGTTGCCTGTTGCACAACCTGGACTTGAGACGCCAGGTGCCTTTTCTGCAGGAGGATGAGCCTGGGGATGGTTGTGTGGCAGCAGTGGAGCCTGTGGACAGTGACGAAGATGAGGCAGAGGAAAAAGATGTGGACAACAGAACACTCATTCAATAGTACTTCCAGTGACACACAGGTAAAACACTGTAACTTCACCTTCCAATGCAGTTTTGTGTTTGACATTGAACATGGCAGCCTGATTTCCCTATCTCTACGGCCACTTACTGTACCCTTTGGTAGCTCTATTTTCAGATCTCTGTGCCCCACTCTTGCTCCTGGTGTGTTTACTGCTGCCCACTACAGGTCATACCTATGTAAATATTACAGTACATTTGAATTGTAATGCTTACAGTTTGTGAAACTAATAAATTTGTCATGGAATTCACAGACTCCATACTTGAATTTGTTCCAAGGGTGTTTATTTATGTGCTAATAAGTGTAGGGGTTATTGCAATGGGCTGAGTTGCTGACGGAGGAATGTCCAGGGTAGAGTCCATTCGACTTGTATCACAGGTGCATTGTCCAAGGGGGGCATAGGAAGTGGAGCAATGGCAGTTCAAGGTGGACAGGGTGACAAAGTGGGACAGAAAGGTGACAATCAGGAGAGTCTTATTTGCTGGCAGGGGTCTTGGCAATGTTCTCTGGCTTCTTCCTGGATCTTAGGGACCATTTGCGGGGTGGTTCTCCTTCTGCGGGGGGTGGGGTGTTGGTGGCCTGTTGGTCCTGTGGTGGGGCCTCCTGTCCACTAGCGTCCGCAGAGGTGGAGGGCTGTTCTTCGGTTTGGCTAGTGTCAGGGGCCCGTTGGTGTGCCACTGCCTCCCTCATGGTGTTGACCATGTCAGCCAGCACCCCTGCAATGGTGACCAGGGTGGTGTGGATGTCCCTCAGGCCCTCCCTGATCCCCAGGTACTGTCCCTCCTGCAGCCTCTGCAGGAGGGACAGTACAGGGGGGGGCACCTCAGCCGGATGAGTGCACGACGCCAGCTCCACGAGGGGGCTCCATGGCCATTGATGTATCCTGGGGAGTGCAAAGCCACAGTCTCTCAAGTCTCTAGTGGGTAGTTTGCCCACTGCTCTATCCTGGGCAGGGCAAAGCCACAGTCTCTCAATTCTCTCCAGTGGGTGGTTTGCCCACTGCTCTATCCTGGGGTGTGCAAAGCCACAGTCTCTCAAGTCTCTCCAGTGGGTGGTTTGCCCACTGCTCTATCCTGGGGAGTGCAAAGCCACAGTCTCTCAAGTCTCTCCAGTGGGTGGTTTGCCCACTGCTTTATCCTGGGGAGTGCAAAGCCACAGTCTCTCAAGTGGATAACAGTCTCCACTGGTTCTGGAGGGGGCTTTGTGCCCAGAGTGCTTCATCCTGCCAAGGACTGTGTTAGTGGATGCCTTTCTCCACTGGTTCTGGAGGGGGCTTTGTGTCCAGAGTGCTTCATCCTGCCAAGGACTGTGTTAGTGGATGCTTTTCTCCACTGGTTCTGGAGGAGGCTTTGTGCCCAGAGTGCTTCATCCTGCCAAGGACTGTGTTAGTGGATGCTTTTCTCTACTGGTTCTGGAGGGGGCTTTGTGCTCAGAGTGCTTCATCCTGCCAAGGACTGTGTTAGTGGATGGTTTTCTCCACTGGTTCTGGAGGAGGCCTTGTGCCCAGAGTGAGTGCTTCATCCTGCCAAGGACTGTGTTAGTGGATGCCTTTCTCCACTGGTTCTGGAGGGGGCTTTGTGCCCAGAGTGCTTCATCCTGCCAAGGACTGTTAGTGGATGCCTTTATCCACTGGTTCTGGAGGGGGCTTTTTGCCCAGAGTGCTTCATCCTTCCAAGGACTGTGTTAGTGGATGCTTTTCTCCACTGGTTCTGTGTTAGTGGATGCCTTTCTCCACTGGTTCTGGAGGGGGCTTTGTGCCCAGAGTGCTTCATCCTGCCAAGGACTGTGTTAGTGGATGCTTTTCTCCACTGGTTCTGGAGGGGGCTTTGTGCCCAGAGTGCTTCATCCTGCCAAGGACTGAGCTAGTGGATGTGATACTCCACTGACGGTGGTGCAATATGCAAGCTGCCCAGGCTCCTGGAACTGACCACCAGCCTCGGACGACTGACCACTGGGGATGCCAGCCCTGTCTGCGGTGGTGCCACTGGCTCAGGATGTCGTGGGGCCGCTGGCAGTGCTGGCAGCGGTGTCAGTAGCAGCGGTGCTTGCGGCTGACTCAGTGGCATCGGTGCTTGCGGCTGCCTTTGTGGCGGCAGTGCTGGTGGCATGTCAAGTGACTGCGGTGCTGGTGGCGGGCTCAGTAACTGCGGTGCTGGTGGCGGGCTCAGTAACTGCGGTGCTGGTGGCGGGCTCAGTGACTGCGGTGCTGGTGGCGGTGCTGGTGGCGGGCTTAGTAACTGCGGTGCTGGTGGCGGGCTCAGTGACTGTGGAGCTGGTGGCGGACTCAGTAACTGCGGTGCTGGTGGCGGGCTCAGTGACTGTGGTGCTGGTGGCGGACTCAGTAACTGCGGTGCTGGTGGCGGGCTCAGTGACTGCGGTGCTGGTGGCGGGCTCAGTAACAGCAGTGCTGGTGGTGGGCTCAGTAACTGCGATGCTGGTGGCGGGCTCAGTGACTGCGGTGCTAGTGGCGGGCTCAGTGACTGCGGTGCTGGTGGCGATGCTGGTGGCGTTGTGGGTGGCGGTGCTGGTGGCGGTCTTGTCCACCGTGCAGGTTGGCGTTGATGTGGACCTGCCCTTTATTACCTGGCCCTTCCCCACCTTGGATGGTGGCGCAGCTGACTTGCCACTATCCACTTTTGTTTTGCCTGAGCCCTTGGTGGCAGGTGTTTTCGCCTTCTCCCTCCGGGATGTGGGCAACTTTTTTAATTTTGGAGGTGGCGGAATGTCCTTGCCCTCTCTCTGTGGAACACTGGCAGCCCTGTTGCTTGGCGCATTCCAAAAGCCCGTAGTTGTTGGCACCACTGTGCCCGGTGATGTGGTGGCTGAGGTGCTGGGTTGGGACATGGAAAGGCGGGCCCTCCGGGATGGACGGGGTGGGGTCAACATTAGATAGAAAAAGCTTTTTAGACACAGTGGGACGGGCAGATGGAGGGGGTTTGAGAGTGGAGGAAGACGTAGTGGTTGTAGGAGGTGTATGTTTGCTGACTTTGGGTGAAGGTGCATGGGCGGAGGCTGTGGTGAGGTGGATTGCTGTTGGGTGGGTGTGCAGCTGCGTTTGTGTACTTTGGGAGGAGGGCTCACAGACACACTGGTAGAGGACACAGGGGATATGTGAATGGTAGTGGGGTGGTGAGTGCACGCGAGCGGTGTGTGGTGATGGGCGTGCTGGTGATGGAGGTATTGGCTGAAGATGTAGTGCATGCAAGTGTGAGTGGAGACGAGACAGGGAGGGAGGAGGGAGACGTGGAGGAGGGGGACACAGTGGAGGTAGTGGATGTTGGTATGTGTGCATGGGTATGATGCTTGTGTGAGTGCCTGTGGGATGTGTGTTGCTTATGTTTGCCAGAGCCACCCTTGTGTGTTGAGGTGTGTGCATGCTGGTCTGATGGTGTGCTTGGGATAGGCGGAGGTACAGGGGATTGGGTGTGGGTGGAGGAAGTTGGAGGGGGGAGGCTAGACACAGGCACAATGGCTGCCATCAGTGCTGAGGCCAGAGCCAGAAATGTTCTCTGTTGGGCTGCCTGGCCAGAATGAATGCCCTCCAGATATGCATTTGTTTGTTGCAAATGCCTCTTCACACCCTGGATGGCATTCAGAATGGTAGACTGCCCAACAGTGAGGGATCTCAGGAGGTCAATAGCCTCCTCACTAAGGGCAGCAGGGCTGACTGGGCCAGGGCCTGAGGTGCCTGGAGCGAAGGAGATGCCCACCCTCCTGGGTGAAAGGCCATGGGACACACGCTGAGGGGCTGCTGGGAGGGCGGTGCTGGTAGGGAGGTGGCGGCTGTACCTGTTGATGCGGGGGGCACAGATGGGCCCGCCACCGCAAGGGAGCTCCCATCATAGGAGGAGTTGCTGTCGCTGATGTCACCTCCTGTCCCCGCCATGGAACTCCCCTCACCCTCCGTCCCACTGGTGGCCTCAGACTCCGTTGTCTCACCCTCCAGGGCCATGTGGGATGCAGCTCCCTCCTGCTCCAGTGGCACTGCTCCCCGGTCTGATGATGCTACTGCACACAAGAACAGGGAGACTACAAAAAGGGGGGGGGAGACAGAAGAAAGACATGTTCTGTGCATGCAATACTGCTACCGTTGGCGGACACTACAGACACAGCAGCCCTCTGCACTACGCCATGGACTTAGAGTTCCCTAATTAATCACAGGGAAATGGGGTACAAGGCCTGTGCCCGATTGCTGCACACATGGAAGTCACAGGAGCCTGACTAGGTGTAGTTGGCTCTTACTACTGGTGGGGTTGGGGTGCCACATAGCCTGCCTCACGAAGAGACCTTGCCTACAAAACTCGCCCTGGCCTAGGGGAACCCACAGCCCACCACCCCCACCCAGACACCTCATAATGCACACAGAGTCAGCTGAATGAGAGTGTACTCACCCCCTTGTGGCTGCTGTGATGCCCTCAAGCGCCCACCCAACTCCAGATACGCCACCGCCAGGATCCGGAACATCAGGGGGGTCATGGTGCAACGGGCACTCCTCCCACGTTGGGAGGCCATCCCCAGCTGGGCCTCCGCCGTCTTCTTGCTCCAGCGGTGAATGTCCTCCCATCTTTTCCGGCAGTGGGTGCTCCGTCTGTGGTGGACCCCCAGGGTCCGGACGTCCTTGGCGATGGCACACCAAATATCCTTCTTCTGGTGGGCGCTGACCTAGAGGAATAGTACAGGGGAAAAGGATAATCTTTAACCGTCTGGCCCGTCACAGTCATTGACCCACAGTCCCACCCTTGCCCTGACGCACATACACTCACCGTCCGCTCATGCAGGCCTCAGTCCCCCCCCGTATCTTCCATCCACACCACTCCAAACCGGCATTGCCCATACAGCATGCTCACAGTGTACTCACCTGTTTGTCTGGAGGACCGTAGAGTAGTGTGTACTGGGGGAGTACCCCATCCACTAACTTCTCCAACTCCTCCGAAGTGAAGGCAGGGGCCCTTTCCCCAGACACATGAGCCATCATCGCTTCCAGACACAGGTCACGGCAGCACTTGCAGTGTAGGTCCTCTCGTGTCAAAGGTCAGGTATCAAGTGAGTGAACAGACAGAAAATGGCGGTCATGTCCGCGGCGGTGCGTACCGTTACCGCCGGTGTACATCGTCATTGGCTCCTGGGACCCATAGGGTCAAATGTTAACCAATGCAGGATTGCGCCGCGGTCTTCGACCGCCTACCGCGACGATGTTCAACGCCAGCGCAGTTACCTCATATCCCCTTGTCCCACCTTACAGGTCAGGCAGCCGCCATTTCAGGGCGCCACATGGCATTATTTTTAAATGCGTCACACCTATCTAGGCCTTGCATACACACAGTAACAGGCACATTGCGGATTGACAAATGTGTGCAATAAATATTTATGTTAATACCTCAGTGTTGGCTGACTCTCTGCTCGATGTTCCCATCCATAGGGCACGTCCGCTGGGGCAGGTGAGGAGATGGCGGCATCCTCCGGTGTACAGACCGCTGGTGGACCTGTCGACAATGGAAGACAGACACATCATTATCACTTACAGACTTGTTCGTGCCACAATCCAGGAACTGTGTGCCCAGTTGGAGCCTGACCTGATGTCAGCTATCCCACAAGAATCCCCCCTCTATTGCAGGTCCTGTCAGTACTCCATTTCCTGGCAAGTGGGTCTTTTCAAACAACAGTGGCCATTGCATCAGGGATGTACCAGCCAATGTTCTCAAACGTGTTGTCCAGAGTGTTGTCTGCCATGCTGAAACACATGCGCAGCTACATCGTTTTCCCTCAGGTGGAGGATTTGCGCACAGTGAAAGGTGACTTCTATGCCCTGGGACATATCCCCAACATCATAGGTGCCATTGATGGGACACATGTGGTCTTGGAACCCCCCTGCAGGAATGAACAGGTGTACAGAAACCGGAAGAGCTACTATTCAATGAAAATGCAGATGGTGTGTTTGGCGGACCAGTACATTTCCCATGTGAATGCCAAGTTTCCAGGCTCAGTGCATGACGCTTACATTTTGAGGAATAGTAGCATCCCTTATGTGATGGGGCAACTCCAGAGGCACCGTGTGTGGCTAATAGGTGAGGACAAGGACCCTATACCATGTGAATAGTTGTCTGGGTCTGGGGTTGTCCCTAAGGGTTAGTGTGTGTCTAAGAGTTGTCCCTCGATGTTTGCAGGTGACTCTGGGTACCCCAACCTGTCATGGCTACTGACCCAGTGAGAAATCCCAGGACAAGGGTAGAGGAACGCTACAATGAGGCACATGGGCGAACTAGGAGAGTGATCGTAAGGACCTACAGCCTCCTGAAGGCCAGGTTCTGGTGCCTCCATATGACAGGTGGTTCTCTCTACTACTCACCAAAGAAGGTGTGCCAGATCATCGTGGCCTGCTGTATGCTGCACAACCTGGCTTTGCGACGACAGGTGCCTTTTCTGCAGGAGGATGGGCCAGTCGGTGGTCTTGTGGCAGCTGTGGAGCCTGTGGACAGTGAAGAAGAGGAGGCAGAAGAGGAGGATATCGACAACAGAAACAACGTTATCCAGCAATACTTCTAGTGAGACACAGGTAAGAAGATGGCACTGCCTCCCACATCTCATACTATTGTTGGAGCTAGCATAAGTCTGTCATTTGCACTCAGTGTATGGGCCCTGACTTGTAACTTTGATTTTGCAATTCACAGATGTGGGTCCCACTTTGTGCCCTCTGCTCTGTTTCCTCCTGGCCTACAGCTGTGTTACATTGGTATGTGAACAAGTAAATTGACATTGCTATTTTCCATGGTTATTGCAATAACACATTTGTGAAGGCACAGACTGACTCCGGATTGTTTTGTGATATAAGCGTGTTTACTTAGGTGCAAATAAGTTGAGGGGGTAGTAAAATGGGCTGGGGGGATGGTGGAGGATTGTCCATGGCAGAGTCCAGTCTATTTGGTTCACGGGTGCATTGTCCAAAGGGGCATAGGAAGTGGAGCTAGGGCAGTTGATGGATGGACAGGGTGAAGAAGTGGGACAGACGGATGACATTCAGGGTGGTCTCATTTCCTGGCGGGGGTCTTGGCATTGTTGTCTGTCTTTGTCCTGGATCTCAGGGACCGTTTGCGGGGTGGTTCTCCATCTGCAGGGGGTGGGGTGCTGGTGTCGTGTTCCTGTGGCGGTGCCTCCTGTCCACTAGCACCGGCGGAGGTGGTGGGCTGTTCTTCATCCAGGCTAGTGTCAGGGGCCCCTTGTTGTGCCACAGTGTCCCTCCTGGTGTTCACAAGTTCCTTCAGGACCCCTACAATGGTGACCAGGGTGGTGTTGATGGACTTGAGTTTCTCTCTGACCCCCAAATACTGTTCATCCTACAGCCGCTGGGTCTCCTGAAAGTTGGCCAGTACCGTTGCCATTGTCTCCTGGGAATGATGGTATGCTCCCATGATGTTGGAGAGGGCCTCGTGGAGAGTGGGTTCCCTGGGCCTGTCCTCCCCCTGTCGCACAGCAGTCCTCCCAGTTCCCCTGTTTTCCTGTTCCTCTGTCCCCTGAACCGTGTGCCCACTGCCACTGCCCCCAGGTCCCTGATTTTCTTGGGTTGGTGGGTTTTCCTGGGTTCCCTGTAGTGGTGGACACACTGCTGCTTGACGTGTCCTGGGGACAGAGATATGGGCCCGCTGGGTGGGTGCTGTGCTGGTGTTTCCTGAGGGGAGAGGCTCTGTGGGGGCATGTGCTAGTGTGAGGGGAACCGACTGTCCCGAGGTCCCAGATGGGCCAGGCTGGTCATCTTGATCCAGTTGGACAGAGCTGCTGTCATCACTGTGGGCCTCTTCTGTGGGGGGAGTGGATATGTCTGGAACCTCCTGTCCGGTGACGTTGGGTAGGGGTCCTGCAGGGGTATAAAGGTATGATTATTGCATCTGTGTGTGCCATCGAGTGCAATAGGTGGGTGACCGTGTACTCCAGTGCTTGCATTCTTGTCTAGTGCCTTGTGTGATAGTTGGTTTAGGGATCTGTGTGGGTATCTGTAGTGGACATGCTTTGGTGATGGGTGTCCATGCTTTGGTGTTGCATGCACGGCTTGGTATTGGGATGTGTGGGTTGTGATAGTGGGGCATATGTGAGGTATTGGACTCATGGGGGTGAGGGTGAGGGTGGGTTATGTGATAGCATGCAGGTAGGGTGGGAGATGTAATAGTTAAGATTTGACTTACCAGAGTCCATTCCTCCTGCTACTCCTGCGAAGCCCTCAGGATGCAGTATAGCCAAGACCTGCTCCTCCCATGTTGTTAGTTGTGGGGGAAGAGGTGGGGGTCCGCGGCCAGTCCTCTGAACTGCAATCTGGTGTCTTGAGACCACTGAAGGCACCTTCCCCCGTAGGTCATTCCACCTCTTCCTGATGTCATCCTGTGTTCTTGGAATCTGTCCCACTGCGTTGATCCTGTCTACGATTCTGCTCCATAGCTCCATCTTCCTAGCTATGGAGGTGTGCTGCACCTGTGATCCTAATAGCTGTGGCTCTACCCGGACGATTTCCTCCACCATGACCCTGAGCTCCTCCTCAGAGAACCTGGGGTGCCTTTGCGGTGCCATGGTGTGGTGTGGGTGATGTGTGAGGTGGTGTGCGTTGTGATGTGTGAGGGGATGTGTTTGTGTGTGTTGTCTAAGGTGCGTGGATGTTGTGTGAGTGATGGTGTTGTGTGCCTGTGGATGCTAGTATTGTTGATGGTGGTGTCTCTCTCTGGGCTTTTTTCTATATTTTTGTCGTAGAGGTTTGTGGGTGATGTGGATGTGTGTTTTATATTGGATTGGATGTGTGGGAGTGGTGTGCGTATGTGTATCAGGTGTGTGTATTTCGAATTGTCCAATGTGGCGGTGTTTTGGAGATGTGTGTGTATTTTGAGCGCGGCGGTGTGTACTGCCAATGGTTTACTGCGGTTGAAAGACCGCTGCGTGGATTCGTGGGTCGTGATAGTGTGGGCGTATTCCTGTTGGCGTGACGGTGTTGGTTTTGTTATCGCCAGTTTATCACTGACCTTTGGTGTGGCGGACTTGTGTGGGTGTCTGGATTTTGGTGGATTCTGAGCTGTGGGTTGTAATAGCTGTAGCGGAATTCCGCGGCCGCAGCGGTGTGTTGGCGGTGTCTGCACGGCGGCAAGCGGGATTTACTGCCAATGTTGTAATGAGGGCCATAGATCACTTACTAGCTCAGGAGTAAGCTGTGAGTTGTGGAGGAGCACACACCAACCACTAGAGAACTACCCAGTGCAGAATTGGAAGTAAAGGAGGTAGAAAGGGACACAATTCAACAGCAAACAGAAGCCACAGAATAGACAAGTGAGAGTCTGTGTGGAGTCTGTTGTTTTAAGATAGAGCATACCAATTACTAGAGCAGTCAATGGATGCTTTAGGAGAGGCGATGTAATCTAGTGAATAATTTCTGGCACTGAAATCAGGGAGCTTTACTGACACAAGACTTCGTGGACAGGCAGAAAATTGACACTAGGATCGGTAGACACAGAAACACTACTCTCAGTATACATGTAACTGTAGTTTCAGGACATCTAGATCAAGAGAATATCCACAGACTTCACTAGAAATTCATGAAGACTCAGCTGGGCTATACATCCTATAAGAAGTTCATAAATGGACTCATACGCCAAGAAGCAGCCCCATGAGACAACCTGTATTACATCATGTTAGTAGGTATTTTGTGGTAGGAGGTATCTACCTCTCTGTGGCCTATTGGAGTCAAGATAGAACATATAATTTGCGCTCAAATTACAACAACAAAGATCAGCAGAATTTCTTGAGTGAAAAGTAAAGGTTTAAAGGTTTGTTATAATGATTAGTATCCTTGTAGTATTTTAGTAGCTATTGTGAGCGGGTACCATAAGTAGGCAGGTTGGGTTGAAAAAAGCACAGCCTCCAGTGCAGTATTTCACATACACACACACACACACACACATGCACATGCACACTTATACATAGAAAGTGTGTGTGTGTGTGTGTGTGTTGTTGATGTCCTATGATACTAAGGCCCAGATTTCTGACAAAGTGGCGAAGCGCAGTGCTGTACCAAAAACAGCCGCACTGTACCACTTTTGAAACGCAGGTCTGTGCCGTATTTACAGGAATACAGCACACCCCTATGTTTTCCCCTGCTCTGGAGCTGAATTAAGCTGCCTGCACCAATGCAGGCATCCTTGCACCATAGTGAAAGGGTGTCTTTGTTGAGGTGATTGATTGTTTATGTGCAGGAAGGTAGCCCTTCCTGCACATAAACAATCTATAATGGTGATTTGGCACTTCTACATGTGCTGCAAAATGCATAATACATGCATGATACATAACTATACTTGAAAGTCTTTTCTGCTTAGGCCAAGCAAGACAGAATTCTTGTTGTCTGCAAAGAACTACAAACAAAATAACAGTACAAACCTGACTGTGATATAGACCTTGACAGTTTCAAACCTCATCTTTAACTGAATGCCAAGTCCCTTGGATTCACCCTGGACACCACCATAATCCTCAAGGAACATACTGTCAAAAACAAAGGCGGGCTGGTACTAATTTTTTCAATTTCTTCCACAAAGCAACTTCAGAACTGGTTTTCAGCCTTTATACACTAACATATGGATGGTGATAATGCTGTGCTATGTGACTTTTTAGAATCCAATCTAGCACCCCTTAATGGCATTCTATAGGCCACAGAGTGGCATGTATCATTTAGGGCCTGAAGAAATATGATCACATCATAGTCATACTGATTGAATTCCATTGGCTCCCCTTGCCAGACAGCACCAACTTCAAAACCAGCTACATCATTTACAAAGTGATCACAACCAGCAAACCTTCTTATCTTGAAGATGAATTCACCATCCCTGGTGTTTCTTTCACACCCACAGCAAGGACACCATCAGACTGCAGGTTAAGAAGTGTAAAAAAGAGACACAAAAATGCTGGCCTTTCCATCTATGCACCCAGGATTTGAAACACTATCCTGTATCCTCCAGAACCGCTCCACCACTGCTCCAATTGAAGAAAGAGCTGTGGTTGTAAATATTTATGAGGAACCAACAATAATACTTCCTACAAACTTGTATTTTGAATTTGATATATCAATGTAACATCTTTGTGGAGCCTGAAATAAGGACATATACATTTGAAAGCAATTTTCATTTTTCTGCTGTTGGACTTGAGTAAAGATAAAAACATTATGAACTTGAATGTCCTAAGTGGATCTGTGCAGTAGCGTTTTTAGAGTAAATTCAAATTTAATTGACACCAAGGTGCATCAATGGATACAACTTGGACACAGAATACAAACATACTTAATCTGAGTGCTCCATTAGTATATTTTTTCTGTGTACAAATACAGGGGGGTCTCCTCTAGGTTTTGGTTTCACACATCTCAGCAACAGGTGTTTTCAGTATTAGAGCACTGCTATATAATGTTTTAGTACAATATATTGGACCTTAAGGGATGTGCTACTAAGATATCCCTGTTGCCTAATTCAAGTTTCTGTACGTTATCTCCCATGTGGCTCTGCCAATATTTGTACACCATAGGCAGTATAAAAGCAGATTTTGTTATGGTGAATAAATAATATGTATGAAAAATATTTTTGTAGTTGATGTTTTTTCTACAATAAAAATATATTATGATATTAAATATTTTGGCATACAAGTATCTGCTAGATGTAATCTGCAGCACAGCACCAGTGAAAAGGCACACATCCAGAAAGCAGCTGTTTTTGAGATCTGAACCACAATTCACTCAGTAAGAACAAAGGATACTATGGGAACTCACCCAAAGCTAGGACAGGTGACAATTTGTGTTTGTGGCAGGCAGAGGAAAGACACATAGATCACTTACTAGCACAGGAGTAAGCTGTGAGTTGTGGAGGAGCACACACCAACCACTAGAGAACTACCCAGTGCAGAATTGGGAGTAAAGGAGGTAGAAAGGGACACAATTCAACAGCAAACAGAAGCCACATAGTAGACAAGTGAGAGTCTGTGTGGAGACTGTTGTTTTAAGATAGGGCATACCAATTACTAGAGCAGTCAATGGATGCTTTAAGAGAGGCAATGTAATCTAGTGAATAATTTCTGGCACTGAAATCAGGGAGTTTACTGACACACATGAATCAAGAATTCATGGGCAGGCAGAAAATTGACACTAGGAATGGTAGACGCATAAACATTACTCCCTAGATCAACAGAATATCCACAGACATCACTAGAAATTTATGATGTCTCAGCTGAGCTATACATCCTATAAGAAGTTCATAAATGGACTCATACGCAAAGAAGCAGTCCCATGAGACAACCTGTATTACATCATGTTAGTAGGTCTTTTGGGTGGGAGGTATCTACCTCTCTGTGGCCTATTGGAGTCAAGATAGAACATATCATTTGCGCTCAAATTACAACAACAAAGATCAGCAGAATTTCTTGAGTGAAAAGTAAAGGTTTAAAGGTTTGTTGTAATGATTAGTATCCTTGTAGTATTTTAGTAGCTATTGTGAGTGGGTACCATAAGTAGGCAAGTTGGGTTGAAAAAAGCACAGCCTCCAGTGCAGTATTTCACATACACACACACACACACACACACACACACATGCACATGCACACTTATACATAGAAAGTGTGTGTGTTTGTGTGTGTGTGTGTGTGTTGTTGATGTCCTATGCAACTAAGGCCCAGATTTCTGACAAAGTGGCGAAGTGCAATGCTGCACCAAAAACAGCCCGCTGCGCCACTTTTGAAACTCAGGGCTGTGCTGTATTTTCAGGAATACGGCACACCCATGTGTTTCCCCCTGCCCCAGAGCTGAATTAAGCTGCCTGCACCAACGCAGGCATCCTTGCACCATAGTGCAAGGGTGTCTGCGTTGAGGGGATAGATTGTTTATGTGCAGGAAGGTAATCCTTCCTGCACATAAACAATCTATAATGGTGATTTGGCACTTCTACATGTGCTGCAAAATGCAGCACACATAGAAGTACCAAAGTGTCATTTTGGAATGCTTGAAAGGGACACCATCCTGCACAAAAACAATCATCCATGGCATTTTGCTTTTTCTATGTGGGCTGTAGAATGCAGCACAAATAGAAAAAACAAAAAACGAGAAGGCATAAAAGCATTCCTCCTCATTTTGCCACCCACCCTTGAGGTGGCATTAGTTTTTGATGATGCCACAGATTTATGATTTCTCGTAAATCTGGGGCAGCGTCAAAAGCAATGGGTATTGCGATGGAACGCCCACTGCAACACCCATTGCACGCCCGCGCCCTTTGACGTAGAAAACTGTGGAAAGGGCCATATTTACAAGAAAGAGTAACGCCACAAAAAGTGGTGTTACACCTCCTTGCAAATATGAAGCAGTGGTTAGTGCCACCGGAGTGTTACGAAATGTGATGTTCCAATGGCGCTAGGAGCTTCTAATTATGCCTTAGAGCGATTTGGCCAAATTAAGGCTATTGTCCTAGCCATAAAAATTAGGACAGGCCCAGGATACAAGCCCAACATAGAAGGCCAGAGTTTAACGTCTAAATATCTGGCGAAGTTCCAACCATCATTTAATTTCGATGGACTGACCTTCATGTAACCTTCATAAAGTTTGTCATCTAAATTTCTAAATATGATAATTGCTTGGCAGGGCGGTAATCAAAACAAAGGCACCCACTGGTATTCTTGTCAAATTACTCGTACTCTGACTTCTAAAAATTGTTATGCACTATAATGACCTGCTTATAAGTGGAAGAATAAAAATGTGTTGTGATTCTGGCATGATTGACATTCACTGATGTCAAGTATAATCATTACTGTAAAATTGTTAAGATCTGCATCCCATTTAAAGATCATTCAGGACGGTAGTAGCTGATACAGAAAAAGCTACCTGTGCCTCATCATTTGGGCTATTTCTTTGCACAAATGGTTGAATTTTTATGCCTAAATTTTCCAATAACCTGGCTGAGTAGGCTCTGAATAATTGAGAGGGTAGTTTTCCTGTTTCAATGCATTGCTAAATAATTTCTTGACAAGAATGTCAGGACATGAATGGCAGGAAATTCAAAAATGTCTTGACTACAAAGTAGTGTCCACAGGTTTTGATCATGCTGTCGATCTGACACTGGCACAGTCCTCGCATTTCTGAGATATGGTCAATGTTCATAACTAAGGGCCAGATGTAGCAAACTTCCAAATTGCGAGTTGCAATTTGCGAGTCCCAGCGACTCGCAAATTGCAACTCGCAATTTGGAATGCAGAAAGGTGTCTCAGACACCTAGCGATTCAGGGCACTCACGGGGATGGTGGCCTGCTGGAGACAGCAGACCACCATGTCCGTGACTGCTTTTAAATAAAGCAGTCTTTTTTTTTTTCAAAGTGTAGCCCGTTTTCCCTAAAGGAAAACGAGCTGCACTTTGAAAAAAAACGAAACCTTTCATTTCGGTATTTTTCAGGGCAGGTAGTGGTCCCTTGGACCACTGCCTGCTCTGAAAAAATGTTTTTTGTGCCAGACACAAAGGGGAAGGGGTCCCATGGGGACCCCTTCCCGTTTGCGCCTGGGCTACCATCCACTTCAAGTGGATGGTAACTGCGCTTTCATTTGCGACCGCAATCGCGGTCGCAAATGAAAATACATAGCAATGCGAGTCGCAAATAGGAAGGGAACACCCCTTCCTATTTGCGGGTCGGAAATGCATTTTGCGAGTCGGTTCCGACTCGCAAAATGCATTTCTACATAGCAATGAGGCTTTAGCGACTCACAAATGGCGATTTTCGCCGTTTGTGACTCGCTAAACCCTTGCTACATCTGGCCCTAAGTGTTCTGCAAATACCAGTGTAGCTATTTTGGTTTGACTAATTAGAGGACACCTTCCTATACAAAAATAATCAATGGACATAATTTCCCCTTACTAGAATGCACACACACAGAAAGAGGAAAAAAGGAGGAGAAATAATGTTATTTCCCCTTGTTGCAACTCCCTTACTCCTCCCCTGGGGAGGTGTAAACTTTTGATGCATTCTCAGGTTTATACCATGTTATAAATCTGGGAATGTGTCAAATGCCATGGATGTTATGTGGGAACACCCACTGTAATGGCTATTGCACACCTACCTATTGGAGTGTGAGGCAACACAGCAGAGTGCTCTGCATTGCCTTACTCCATATCTACAAGGCCATGAAAAGCCACGCAGGGTGGCTTTACTTGGCCTTGTAGATATGGCTCTGAAGTGTGCCGCTGGACCTTCATTAAAAGTGACATTCCGGTGGCACACGGGGGCTTGCAAAGAGGCCCCTGTGATCCTCTACTTTAGGACACAGTCTTCCGTGATTTCTACAATGCCACTGAGCTTTCAGCTGCCTAATCGTGTTCTAAGTATGTACTGAAACAATTTTATTTCTCTACAGTGCTCCGACACTCTCCAGGTTTTGCTTGCATTAAAAAATTTGATAAACATATATAAATATAGGCCCTCATTACGAGTATGGCGGTACCCAGACTGCCATGTTGGCGGTGGCAGTCGTACCGCCGACGGCCAGGCGGTGAAGACTACAAAATTATGACCATGGCGGTCTTGCCATCAATTTACAGCCAATACACAGCCAGTACCGCAAGTGCGGTTAGGCCGTTGCGGACGGCGGTAGGCACCTTCAGACCGGCAGGGGTCAAGTTTCTGCTGGACACATTATGAGGCTGCGCACCAACAGGGTTTCCTCTGCTGTCGCACCGCCACCAAAACCCTGGCGGAAACCAACTCAATAAAAAGAGACACTCACCTTCAGGAACACAGACACGTTCAGAGCCACCATGGAACCAGAACTGAAAGTCCTCCCACTGCTCCTGCTCGCACTACGACTCCAGAACCAGCCACAGTGACGACGAAGACAACTGTTAGGATACCCACCTAGCACACACTGGAGGTAAAGCCATTAGAACACATGCGCACACAACACACATAGCCAAGACAGCCAGCGACGGCCACACACACATGCAACCACACACCCATAACAACACACATGCAGAACTACATACACACACACACACGAACCACGCACACGCACACCTAAAATACACACAACATGGCCAACACACATGTGCCAACCACACCGCACATACACATTACCGATACTGGCTAACACACACAAACACAACACCACCGAGTCCAACAACAACACCACAACTGCAACAACACAAACGTGTTGGCAAGCCAATGCACTGCACACCTACACATGACAACATACTGACAACACGGAAAGACAACTCACAACCAATCAACACCATCACAACTCATACAACGTACCATATGTCACACCACGCCCACACAACACACAACGCATTGGAGATCACCACACACACGGTGCACACACAACAACCACACAGTGCCACACAACACCAGCCCAACACATTGCACCACAAACAAAACACAATATAGCTACACACATGCATGTAACTACACAATCATATCCCACACACAATATACACCCATCACAGCGGGACTGATGGCAGGGCCTCAAACACACATGCAGGCCATGCACAACAGCATACACAACCAACACACACACATGTCACACACACACACATGTCTCACACACACACACACACAAACTGAGGACCTCAAACACAAAACCAACATGGAAAAAGAAAGGTAGGACAAGTAGTGTTCGATGGATGCCAACATTTTGTTGGCCCAGATGTATTAAATTGTGTACATAAGAAAATAATATTAACTATGTACAAAATGGGCGATAGGCCAGTCCAATGTCTGAGGTGCCAAAGGCACATTAGGTACCTCACTGTGCCCTAACTTGACTATTGGCTGCAAATTGGCCTCCACAGGGTAGGGGCATCAAGGGGGCAGACAGGTACCTAAATGGCAAGTGGGGGATGGGGGGTTGGGCTTGGGAGGAGGCTTCTTGGCCTTCGGGGGGTTGACTATTTGGCAGGGGGAGGGGCATGGACATTACCAGGGGTGGCAGCGAAGGACTTGGAGGTGGAAGGGCTGGACTTGGGGAGTGACACAGAGCACTTAGGATTTTCACCGGGTGGGAGAGGGGTAGGTAACAAAAACAATTCATAAAGGAAATGTTTCTTTGGCACACAGGGGTGGTCGTGGCAAAAGGCTTTTTAGAGTGGAGGGAGAGGGAGTGATGGAAAGATGTGTCTTTGAAGGTGTCTTGGGTGCAGGTGCGTGCGTGGAATGCTTGTGTGTGATGGGTGTCTGTTGGTGGATGAGTGCGGGCGTTTTTATGTCTTGGGTGGAGGGGTGTCGGAGGGGCTTGGAGATGCCATACTGGATGGGTGACTGTCTGTTGGGGTGGTGGCTGCAGGTATGTGCTGCATGTGGGGGTGTGATGGTTGTGGTGAGTGCGGATGTGGTGACTGGGGTGGATGTCTGAGGGCCTGATATTGTGGTGATTGTGGGTATGATGGGATTGGTGGCTGGATCTACAAATGATGATGTGCTGGCTGCAGGAATGTCAGGTGTAGTGTCTGTAAAAGAGGGGGAGGTGGGGGAGTCTGTGCAGGGAGTGGATGTTGTTTTGTCTGCAGGTGGGTGTTGTCTGTGTGCATGCCAGTGGAGGGGCTTGTGGTGCTTGTGTTCGTCAGTGCCAAATGTGTGCATGGCTGTGTGAATGTGTACTCTGGATGGGTGTGGAGAGAGGGTTTGGGATTGGGAAGAGGTAGGTGGAGGGGGGACGGTAGACAAAGGGACACTGGCTGCCATCAGTGAGGTGGCCGGAGCCTGAAAGGATCTCTGGAGGCCAGCTAGCGCTCCGTGAATGCCTTCCAGGAACGCATTGCTCTGTTGGTCTTGAGCTGCCAGTCCCTGGATGGCATTCACGATGGTAGACTGACCAACAGAGATGGATCTCAGGAAGTCAATAGCCTCCTCACTGGGGGCAGCAGGCCTGACTGGGGCTGGGGCACGTGTGCCCCTGGAGAAGGAGATGTCCACCCTCCTGGGTGAACGGGCACAGGCAACTGGGTGGGGAGCTACAGGGTGGGAAGTGCTAGTAGGGGGAGCTGGCAGACAGTGATGGTGCTGGGTTGGTCCCAGATGGGTCCGAAACTGCCAGAGAGTCTCCACTGGAGGAGGATTTTGAAGATAATGTGTTGGATCCGCTCTCCCCGTGGCACTCCTCTCACCCTCTGTCCCCCGAGCCCCTCGGTTTCAGTTGTGCCACTTTCCTGGGTACAATGGGCTGCTGCTTTCCCAATCGCCTGTGCCCCTGCCCCTTCACAGATGATGCTGATGCAAACAATGAGAGAGAGAGAGAGAGAGAGAGAGAGAGAGAGAGGGAGGGAGAGAGAGAGAGAGACAGGGGGCAAAATAGTTAACATACACCTCCCAATGACACAGCTAAACATGTACATCTGTCACAATACATATCATGTCTAGGAAATCTCATTTGCAAAGACACATTACCTACATCATGTCATTACATGTCAATACTACCCACACCTGTCTGCTAACCCTCGTACCTACAGCAAAACCAAAGTAGGACAGCACTACTACACTCATCCCCATGATGCCAACCTATCTGCTCCTAATCTGGCACGGCCGAATAGGCAAGCAAAGCTGCAATAGTCACAGGCCATATGATGGTCCCTTCAACTATCCATGTCAACATGATGTGGGCAGTCAGTCAGCCATGCAACAGAGGAAAAGCTAGGGGCTGTGTAATAGACGCCATATACACAACATGGTGACACATCAGGGTACATACCACCACCAGTACAAACATTTGGTATGGAAGGCCACATCCCCACAATTATTGCTCCTAGAACTACACCATCTGTGCTGTCAGGCCTCATCAAATCCACATGTATCAGTATTCCAGTTTGCCTACCTACACATACCCTACGGTCAGCAGATCACCTATATAGACCTAGTCAGTTCTCAGGCAGTACTCCTGTTCCATGAAGGCCAGTTCTGTGGTGGAACTGTGATGCCAGCCCCACAATCTGTCTATACCAGAAACAGTACATGATTTACATAGTCGCAGGGATGAAAGGAGAGTCACACAGTCACATATACAGGTAGCTTACACAGATGACAGTGGACTGACACCTCACAGCCACCAATGCAGATGGATGGAGCTGCTGATTCAGAATGCCTAGGGTGCTACTGACACTCACATCCATCGTATGGCCAGGATGGAGTCACCCATGTGCCTATTTCATTAGTGCATCTCCACATCACAGATATGGAGAGGTATGGAACAGAGAGATGTACATCCACTGACAGTAAAGCATGGGGACACATCTACATATAATACTCTGCCAGGGTGCCTATTGCCAAATCCCAAAGGATGAGGCAAATGTGGCATTAACTACAATGACACTTTGCGTGCAGTGAAGCACCCATTCCCATTTAAGGCCAGCCAAGTCCCAGGGTGCAGTCAGTACTCACCCCGTGTGGCTGCTATGCTGCCCTCAAATGCCCATCCAGGTCAGGGTAGGCCTCTGCCAAAATGCGGGCCATTGGGGGGAGGTCAGGGTCTGACGGGCACCCCTCATCATTGGGAGGACATCCCCAGCTGGGCCTCTGCGGTCTTCCGGGCCCAGCGCCTCAGGTCCTTCCACCACTTGCAACAATGGGTGCTCTGCTGGCTATGGACTATAGGGTCTGCACTTGCTTGGTGTTGGCATGCCAAATCCCCTTCTTCTGATGGGCGTTGACCTGCATAGGTGACACAGACAGTAGGAGAAAGTCATGTAGACTGGCACCATACCAACAGCAGTGGACTATTTACAGAACAGCCAGCAAATGCCCACACATAGCTACCTCACGGTTCACACGACCTAACCCCATGCCCCCTGCATGTATGTACTCCCTGACCAGTACACGTACGCCATTCACCATCGCACACACCCCAATCACACATGACTAAGGCATTGGTCTCACCTGTTTCTCTGGTTCCCCATAAAGCTGTCCATACAGAGGGTAGGACCCCCATCGACCAACTTCTCCAGTTCTTCTTGGGTGAAGGCAGGGGCCCCATCACCTGCAGGAGGTTGCATGTTGGCTCCCAGGGACAGTACACAGCAGCACACCTAGTGGAGGTCTTGCTTGCTTGAGTGTCAGGAGTCAAGTGAGCAAGGTGGCAGAAATGTCGGTCACGGCCGCCGCGTACTGCATCGTCACTGCTGGCAGTGATCGCCATTGGCCCCTGTCCCCCATAGACAGTAATGTTACCCATTGAAAAGCTGCATGGCGGTTGCAACCGCCTACCGCCATGACGAGCTATGCTGGCAGACTTAGGTCACTTCCACGTGTCCAATGCTGCAGAACAGGTGGCTGCCATTTTATGCACATATCAGGCACCTAAATAAGTGCGGCATACACCTTTTTCGGCAGAAGGCGCATTGGGCCCCAGTTGTGCTATCAGGGTTTGGCACATACATGTGAAAGCTATGACACCATGACCTTATGTGGCTGGTTGTCTAATGGTCAGCATGTCCAGAAACCCATATATATATATTGGTATATGGTATGACTACATACATGCTCAGTGCAGGACAGGTCAGTGTTCCAATTATGGTACATGATACATGTGATGTAAGTCATGAAATATTGTTCAGGGGCAGCAACGTGCATCAAAGGTGTAGTCCTTGTCACTTCAGCATGCCCATTATAGTATGTGTCAGCAGGGTGCGGCATGTCTACAGTGTTAGGTGTGTGCTATTTTGATATGTACATGTAACATGTGTGGGATGCATTTCACATTGTACAGTTGCTCCTCTCCATCCTAGATACCCTGTTATGAGGAGATTGAGACATGCACCAGTGTTCTGTCTGCCAGTGGACCTTGCAACCCTGGAGGAGAGGCATATAATACAGACCTATCGTCTTAATCGTCAGACCATCATGGATCTATGTACCCAGTTGGAGCCAGATCTACTACCTGCCATACATAATCCTTATGCCATCCCTCCCACAGTTCAAGTTCTGTCAATGCTACACTTTCTTGCCACAGGATCCTTTCAGATTGCAGTCGGCTTGGCAGCAGGGGTGTCACAGCCCATATTCAGTCTTGTGTTGAAGGATATACTATGTGCATTTTTGAAACACCTGGACAGTTACATCAGGTTCCCCGAACGAGGGGATTTGGCCTATGTGAAGGCAGACGTCTATGATGTGGGACACATCCCTCACGTGCTAGGGGCCAAAGATGACACCCATATAGCTTTGGTTCCTCCCTGTGCCAATGAACAGGTGTTCAGGAACCAAAAAACTATCACTCCATCATTGTTCATGTGGTGTGTGTGGCAGATCAGTACATCTCCCAAGTGATAGCCAAGTTTCCTGGATCTGTGCTTGACTTTTACATTCTGAGGAACAGCAGTGTCCCACATATGAATACACGTCTACAGAGGGAGAGGGTTTGGCTCATTGGTATGTAAGCTTTTGGATGTGTGTCCCTGTTATGGCACCTGTCACCACAATGTTCCCTGTGGCTGTACCTACCCTGATACAGGTCCTATCTCTGTGCACACAGGTGACTTTGGCTACCCTAACCTTCCCTGGCTGTTGACACCAGTGAGGTACCCTGCCACTGAAGGGAACACTGTTACAATGAGGCCCATGGCAGGACGAGGCATGTAATAGAAAGGACATTTTGCCTCCTGAAGGCCAGATTCTGGTGCCTGCATGACACTGAAGGTGCCCTCCTCTACACCTTGCTAAAGGTATGGCAGATCATAATGTCCTGCTGCATGCTCCACAATCTATCCCTGAGACGTCAAATACCTTACTAGTTAATGAGGAGGAGGCAGCCAGACCAGTTGCTAGTGATGCAGAAGTGTAAAGTGATGAGGAGGCAGATGAGGAAGGTGCAGCAGACCCAAGGGCTCACCTCATAAATAAGTACTTCCAGTAACAAACATGTATGTTGTTTGTGTATTTGCATGTGTTGTATGTCAACAAATATTGATATCAATGGTCCACCTGATTTGGAATATCAGTGGTGGTATAATCTGTACCTATCCCTTTGTGTGTGTTGTGGGAGGTGAGTCATAGCATGTAAGGTGCTGAGTTTAAATTTCTTACCTCTCACATGTATACTTTATGCAGGTTGCAAGACTCACATCTCCTATGGACAGGACTGTATTGTGCTATGTGTCCTGCTTTCTCCTGTTCTCATGTCATTCCGGCGACTGACTGTGCCTCTTAGTCACTCCTAACTATTGTTCAAGCCATTCATATTCAGTATCCTTTGATTACTGTTCACTGAGTGATGTTTTGCACATTAGAGGTGCCATCTACAGTGTTTTGTGAAGTATGTCCAGCGATTGGTGATGAAGAAGAGTATCGGTTGTGGCCTGTATAGTTGCCTACTACACTGGGCACCTCAAGTATAGACTACAAATGTGTTTTGTGTGGCACCATGCCTACTTTCCTGATGGTGGTCTCTGTCATGGTATTTTTCAGGTTGGCTAATTGTATTTACTCTGGTGTGTGGTAAGACTGGTGATTCCGTTACATCTGCCCTGGCACATATCTGTAGTACTGTGTCTGCTGCAGAGGGTGCCTCACTCCGCAGTCCATTTCACTGCCTGTTCGATTGCGGCCTATTCCACATTGACATTTTGGTTAACATACAATTGTATATATACAAGTAAAGACACATATGCAGTTGCTGTGATCTATGGTGTTTATTGTGAGTTGAGTGGCAAACAGGTGATGAGTGGGGTCATGGTAGATAAAATCCTCAGAGTAGGTTGCACAGCTGTAGGAAGCACAGGTCCAGTATCCATGGGCCACAGGAAAATGGAGTAATGTCATTGAACAGTCAGTAGGGTGTCTCAGTGGCACACAAGGGAGAGTAATCAGGAGAGGGTCCCTTCCTGGCAGTGGGTTTGGTCTTGGTATCTGCTCCAGCTGGATGTTTGGGTGGACGTCCATGTTTGGGAGGGGGTTTCTTCAGCTACAGAGGGAGGGGTACCAGTGGCCTGTGGTTCCCCTGGAAGAGCCTCCATTCTATTACTTGCTGCAGATGTTGATGGCTCAGGTGAGGGGTTGGTAGTGGTAGGGTCCTGCTGGTGGATGGAGGTGGGACGCAGAGTAGTTGTGAGCTCCCTGACCACCCGTGTAATGGAGGCCATGGTAGCATTGTGGGTCTGACACTGCTGCCTGGCCTCCTGGTGGTGTTTCATCTGCAGCCTTTGGTTTTTCCCCAAGATGGTAATGATCTGGCCCATCCTGTCCTGGGTTGCCCTTGGCTGCCCCGTCCTCTGGCCACAGGTGCCTTCCCATACCCTCTGCCCCCATGTGCCTGTGCCCCTGGCATGGTGTGCCCAATCCCAGTTTCACCAGGACCTTCATTGTCTGGACTGTGAGTGGTCGACTCATGTCCCTGTACTGTGGGACACACTACTGATTGGACAGTCCTTGGGGCACAGGTTTAGGGATGCATGGTTGGCTGTGATGGTGTTGCCACTGGGGGGTGGCATTGATGTGGGCAGGGTGAGGCAGGGAGTGGTAGACTGACCAGGGGTCGCAGTTAGATGGGCCAGGTAGGTCATCAATACCCAGAACTTCAGTGGTGTTGTCCTCACTGGGACCTTCATCCTGAGGAGGGCTGGCAGTCTCTGGTAGCCTCTCCCTGGTGCCAGTGGCAGGGGTACCTGCTGATGGAGTAAGAGAGAGTTAAATGTTGGAGGTGTGTATCGTTGTCTGTTGGTCTGATGCATACAGTGGCTTGACCTGAGTTCCAGCAATGGCATTGACATTGACAGGTGCAACACAGTTTACACTGTTTGTGGATGATGACATGTATACTATGCTCCTTGGGGTTGTTGTGAATCAGGCTTGGTCACTTTAGCTCGATGGGTGGGTTCTGTTCCTGTGTGATGGTTCACCTGACGGGTTTGCCCTGTAAGTTGGTGGGAGATTCTGGTTTGGTATATGTGAGTGGGAATGGCTGTACATTGCAGCATGGTGTCCAAATGGGAGGGGGGTGTATGTGCCTGCAAGGTTGTTTGTCCTGTCTGTACCTGTTGTGCTTGGAGTATACCTTCTTTTTTTCAAGGCCAGGATTAGTCCATTTCGGGGTAGGAGGTCCTTAGGATTGGTGACAGTGCTGTGTCTGGGTTTGGGCTAGCATTGTGTTGTACCATTGCATTGCTGTCATTGCCATGTAGTGGTCCTCAGTCGTAGCATCCAGTTTTTGTAGCTAGTGAAATAGTCATACATGCAAGAGGTGTGATGTGACATGCACATTGCAGGTTTTGATGTGGATGGGCTATTGCATTGTGGGAGTCATAGTGATTGTACTTGGCAGTGCAATAGGTGCACTTGGCAGGGCGTGTGTGGGTATTGGGGTGGGTGATGGTGTGGCATGCAAAAGAGGGGCATTAGGTGACTGGGTGGGAGGTCTGGTGGGAGATGGAGTGAAATGGGGAGTGTTTGGGTGGTGAGGAAGCATACTGGACAGGTCACATTCGTGTCAGGGAATGTTAGTTACTAATCAAAGTCCAGTCCTCCAGGTATTCGAGTCAAGCCCTCTGGATGCAGGATGTCCAAGACCTTTTCCTTCCACAATTTGAAATCTGGGGGGGGGAGGGGCATACCGCCAGTCTTCAGTAACGCTGTTGGTGCCTGGATGCCATGGATCGCACCTTCCCACGTAGGTTGTTCCACCTCTTTCTGATGTCCTCCCTCATATGTGGATGGGTGCCCCCTGAGCTGACACTGTCAACTATTCTCTGCCATAACTTCATTTTCCTGGCTTTGGATGTTTGCTGTACCTGTGCTCTTAAGAGTGTTGTTCTACCCTGATGATTACATCGACCATGACCCTCAACTCCTCGTCAATGAAAAGTGGGTACTTTTGACATGGCATGGTGGTTGTGTTGTTGGTCGCGGTGGGGGTTGTGTGTGTTGGGGGCTTGGTGGGGTGGGGGAGTTTGGATGTGAGTGGTGGTAGGTTGTGGTGTTTGTTTGTAGTTATGATGTGTGTATGGTGTGGGTGGAGCAGTTGTGTGGTGTGTGGTAAGTGTGATGTGTGTACGTGCCTATAGTGTATGTGTGATAAGTTATGATTTTGTGTCTCCTAGCTGTCTGTGTATGTGGGGTTTTTCACAAAGGATTGTGGGCTGTGTTGGGTTCTGTTATATAGTGCTGTGAGTGGGTGTGCCTGGTGTGTGTATGTGTGTCAGGTGTCGGTCTTCGAACTGTCTAATGTGGTGTTGTGTTCTGGCAGGAGTGCATGGTCTTGCCACATTGGTTCGGCTGCCAATGGTTTTCCACCTGTGCTGATTTGTGGATCGTAAGACGGTGGGCGGTAAGTTGTCGGTGTGGTGGTGCAGGACGTGGGACCACCTCTTTCCCACCCACCAGTGTCCTGGTGGTGTTGGATTTTTGGCTGTTTTTTTGATGGTCTTCATTGTGTACTCTTAATATGGCGTGTGGAATACTACCAACACCAGTGGTCTTTTGGCGTTCGCCACCACAGGGGTCTTGCCAAAAGACTTCTGAACTTGTAATGAGTGCCATAGTGTTTATAAGAGATGAGAAGGGTGTTTAGTAATGCAGCTAGTACTGGTGCAAAGTTCTGGGAAGGAGAGCCTGGACTGGGTAAGACATGATCAGTAGTTGGTCTGGAAGATTGGTTCTAAACATGTTTATGAGTGTAGTTTTAATGGCAAGGTAGATGGAGGGTGTTTCTGAAAAGGGTGGTGGTGATATCACTCAATCTTTGGGAGAGAATAGGCATTGTCCAAATATTTTCTGTATTCATAAGCTCTTTTATTATCTGCCAGTTAAATATTTAGGGGGCTTAATTTTGCTGCAGACAGATGCATTTGACTCTTGTCATAAAGTATTTGTGGGAATGCTGGTGTCTTTAGTAGCACGTTTTATCATTTTACCCATAAGAAGATCCTCTTTCCTCTTCTTGTTTCCTTTTTAGGTCTTGTCTACAGATTACCTTAGCTGCCCGTTGGAGAACTCATTTTGATTGCATTACATATACGCACCGTGGGCTTTGGTCATTCCTTGCTCATTACTGGATGGCTTCATTGTCTATCTTTCTTCCCTGCTCTTGATTTGATGACATTCCATCCTTTCTTGTGTTTGTCAAGTCCTAGAACTTTTGGATGTCACAGTTTTTCCAAATGGATAATATATGTTTCTTTTACTGCCTGCTATCAGCGGGCAGCCTTTTTAAAATATTATTTTTGATCATCACAAAATGGGCATCTGCACATATGCACACATGCAAAATAGGCATCTTGCAATGCAATGTTTTTTTATTTGATCAAATCCCATTCAAATATGGCTGCCATGGATGCACATGCATCCTTATTGGCGTTCTTTGAGCAGAATGTATTCAAATATAACAAAAGTGCTTCAAAGATGGCAGCAGTGGATATGCACATCCGTGGTAGTCATCTTTGAACCAATTCCGTTCCAAAGCAGCCACTGTGAATTTGGGTCATCTTTGTTTTGGGTTTCTTAAAATAGCACCAAGTGGTGCATTTGGATATGGATATGTGAGTGATTAAATGGGCATAGGAAGAGGCTGTGGAGAATTGTTGAAATGAACTGTTGTAAGCCGTCCATCACTCCATGGTCTTTAGCTGAGTTCCCAGCATTGTAGAGTTATATTTAAAATGATGATTCATTTTATATCAAGCACCATAAGGGTCTAAAGATATTTTTTACCTTCTCAGTTGCTCACCTTGGATATCTGGTTGAGTCATCATGTACAGAAGCGCCCAACAAAGGGTAGATGTGGTGGTTTCAATACCTGCTCCAAACAGCTCTATTGCAAGGCGTATCAAATTGTCCTGGTCAAACGTAGTGGTGGCATCATCAGAGCCCTGGGTCAGGTGGTAAGAGTCAAGTTCAGGATAGTAAAAGGAGTTTTGAAACATTTCTCTTTACATATCATTCCTTAAATCCTAACCATTCTTCAAATAAATTATTTAAGCTAATAACCTGCTCTTAACTTGCTCTTTCTTTCATGAGTTCTCTTTACATACTCAATTGTAATAAACCCTGACTATAGACAATATTAACCTTTGGCTTTAAGATCACAATATATTTTAAATTGTTAAAGTAGTATCTATCATGCAGCATTCTGGGCTCTACATAGATCACGAATGACCTCCTTGTTAATTGTGGTGCAAACTTGATGCATCCTTTGCTAATCTCATAAACTGTAGAAAATAGGAAACATCCCCATCATTGTTACCAGATCACTCTGGCAGTGAGTCACTCATTTAAAATTTTGTAGAAACCTAAACAGCTGGCTCTTTACTGTTGATTGTCCTAGTTAGCACTTTCAATATTCACACACTCACAATTTCGGGTATATATTCTTATTGCATCAAGAGAACCTTAGAGGACAATCTTTGGGGCCAATTTATATTTTGGCTGATGGAGGTTTGGCAGTCAAGGCAACAGAGTAATTTACTCCATTTCCTTGACTGCACCTCTGCCCGCCAAATGATGAAGGGCCAGATGTTGGAAAGCCTTTTCCCAGTCCCGGCTTTTTCCCATGAAAAATCCTATTCTGCAAGTTGGTAACCTGTTATTGACTTACAGAATAGGTTTGCAAGTCTCTATGGGGCGTGCCAAGGAAGTCCCCTTCTCATAGTGAGCCGCAGGGGGATGTAAGATTGTTTTACAACCGTGAATGCAGTCGCAAAACAATCACAGTTACCACCAACTTCAAGTTGGTGGTAACCCATTTGCAAACGGGAAGGGGTCTCTAAGGAGCCCCTTCCCCTTTTTGAATGAATGTAAAAACATTTTTTCTGAGCAGTAGTGGTCCCACGGACCACTGCCTACTCTGAAAAAATGAAAAGAAAACTTTTCATTTTTTTGTTTGAAATGCATCCTGTTTTCCTTTAAGGAAAACAGACTGCATTGAAAAAAAATGCTTTCTGTAAAAAGCAGTCACATACATGGTAGTCTGCTGTCCCTAGCAGGCCAGTATCCCTGTGAGTGGGGCCATTCCGAATGCGGTCGCAAATTGAGATCTACCTTATGAATATTAATGAAGTAGGTGATTTGTGACCGCTTTGGGAATCGCTAAATGTGTCCGAGACACATTTGTACATTTCATTTTGTGAACCTCTCCTTGCGATTCGCAATGAATAGCAAAAAGAGACTTGCAAAATGAAGTGGCCATACATCTGGCCTAAAGTGACTGCCATGCTGGCAGTCATTTCTTATAGCATTGCCAGGAACCACATGCACGGTGTATCAGGTTGAGGCATAGCTCTGTCAAGGATGACGAAGCAATACATCAAACTGTTTTTTTGAAATTAAAAATGTTTTTCTTGAAGCAGGATTTTCTTTTTGAAAATAAAAAAGACAGTTCTTCCCTCGCCTTTGGTGAGGGGAGCAGTTTGTAGTTTTCGCTGCCCCTTACCTCCAATGTTTTCTTTGCAGTGACGGGCAGTAAAAACTGATCTCTAATTCCCCCCATCTAAATTAAGTGAACAGTTAGAGGTCAACTAACCATTCCATCGAAAAGTGTTTCCTCTGTACCTGGTGAATTTAGGCATTTAGCATCAATCCATCACACGCTGATGGAGAATTTGGCCATATTTAGATTCCTGTGAAAATAACTGAGATCTCCTCACACATGGACAAGTTGAGCATTGGGCTCCATGTTCCTTGGCCTGATCGTAACTATTAAGGTGTCTTGATATTAAAAGTGCACCTTCACTTCCAAGGACTGAGAAAAGACAGAAATCTGTCACTTATTGAGTGTTCAAATCACTCTTCCATCTCCATGATAAAACCTCCTGTTTGAACCAGAAGAGGCTCCCACTTGGTTGAAGGCACTAGTACTTACTTTGACCAACTGGTTCAGGTAGAAATCAATGAAGTCTTGGGGGTCCTCTGGAATTATTTTCTCCCAGTGGCTTTCAATCTCTTCCTTCACAAACCTGCTTGCAAAATCGTTAAGTCTAAATACGGTCTGATGAGGTCCTGGAAGGAGCTCCATAAGCCTGGGGAAAGCCTCAAAGAGCTGGAAGAAAAAATATTAACAAATACACTCATTTCTATCTCTCAATATAGATTTCAGACACAGCCTAGAGGGGTGCACAAGATTTTGGGAACTGTTTTGCATTACTCCGCCTGTTTTTGCTGAATTCATTTTTGTTGGTCTTAGACCTCTGCACACTTTAACAATCGCTAACTAGTGTTACAAGTGTTTGTTCTCTCTCTTTTAAATATGGTGAAATTGCCTTGCTCCCAATTGGCACATTTAATGTACTTGTAGGTACCTAGTAATGTGGTACTACATTTAATTAAGGTCTGTAAATTAAATGTAGTTGGGACGCCAACAGCGCTTATAGTGCTAGCCACTTAAGTAGCCCTTTAAACATACTTCATACTTGCCATTTCAGCTTGAGTCTGCAGTTGTAAACTGACATTTTTTGAATTGGCAAGACTAAACCTTCCTTTTTAATAGTTATAAGTCTCTCACAGGATAGGCCCTAAACAGACCAGAGGGCAGAGTGCATGTGTTTAAAAAGTTAGACATCTACTTTTAAGTTTTACATGTCCTGGTACTGAAACACCCTTAACTTTGTTTTTCACTACTGCAAGGTCTGTCTCTCCCATAGTGTAACATTGGGTTACCTTATTACATTTAATAAGTGAAAACATTCAGTTGGGAGCAGGTAAGAAAGTTCAGTTTGGTCTCTAAAGAATTGTAATTCTTATTAATGGTAATTCTTTATTTAATGGTAAACTTGGGTTTTAATTCACAATTCTGAAAATGCCACATTTAGAAAGTTGTCATTTTTATGTCCTAACCAATTGGTGCCTGTAGCCCGTATCCTTGGTGACATGACAAGGTGTAGCTGGCAGTTGGTCTTAGTGTATTACTCACAGACAGTAAGACAAAGGGGAAATAGGTGTTGGCAGGATGGGCATTTCTGACTTGATAGGGGAGCAGAGATATCACCTACCACACTTGCACATCACAAAGACTTCACCTCAGCTCACTCACAAAGGTTTTCACACTAGTAGTTTGTGCCCCCAGACAAGCTGGCGCTGAGGCAGTGTGGCAGGAAATTCCAGACACCTCTGTAGTTGGAGGATTCTAGAAGCTTCTCTCACTACAAAGTTGGCCCCAGTTTCAGACCCAACTCTTCAGATCACTTCAGGTCCTATGGACTGTGCCAGGAAGAAGGAATGCCCAGCTGTGAAGTCTCCTCTGCCACTCATGCTCTTCTCTGCCAACCAAGAACTGCTTTGCTAACTAAGGCCTGCTGTAAGCTGCCCTGCTGAATCCAGGTTACCTGTGTGGACCCTTGACTCCTGGAAGTTTGAAGGGTCCTGCAGCTTGCCCCCTGTTCAAGCCACAGGGACATAATAAGTTCCTTTGCCTTTGGTGCAACTAATGTATTTCGACGCTTGTGCAGCTCGACACCGGCACCTGCCCAGGGATACACATCTCGTTTTCAGTGCTGAGTCATCACAGTGCATGTCCTCGCAAGTCCCAACAGTTCCTTTGAAGAAGCTCACTGACAGAGGCCCAGAGCAAACCATCTTGTGCTTCGCACTGGCACATTGCTGTGCATGTCTTCGTAATCCCAATGGCTTCCTAGATGATGAACCTCACATTGCAAGTGTCATCAACTGTCATCAACTCCGCTGTTGCGCAACACATCTTGAAGCTGGAGCTTTAATTGCAGCTCCTCATCTATGACTCTTCGATGCCTGCAGCTTGCACACCTCAACACTAGGAATTTGCACTTCACACCCATGACCACAACGCCCATGACTGAACTCAGTCCTGTATCTGGCCTGTGCTCAATCGCAGTCTGCCTGAACTAGTGACTTAGACCCAGTCTACCATGACCAGATAACTGTGATTGGCGCTTTTTGCATGTTGGCGCTTGGTTTCTTCAAAACCTTTAAAATTGAATATTTCCGGCTTTACCAATTGAATTTTTGTAGTTTTGGTGTAAAATCATTAATTACATTTTACATCTTGTGATGCCAAGGAGGGAGGTCCTCAATCTAGAGATCCCACGGACACCGGGGGACTCGCAGTTCCAGCTGCCCCAGCGCCAGAAGCTCCCTTTGTAGAGTTGCTGCTAGGGAGTGGGGCTTCTCCAGATGCACTACAAAGCCCACCCTGCATTCTCGTGGCGTGGGATGCATGCAGGCTGGACCAAGGTAAAGCCCAGACCAAGGGCAGGCCCGCCTGCATCAGTCAGAGCCTGAAGTAGGCTAGGCTGGGCTGGGCCACCCCTTGAACAACGAGCACAGGGTACTCCGTATTTTTGCTGGCAACGATTTATATTTGTCAGACTTTAATTTTGCCGCAAAAGCCTTGAAACTCCGCACTGTAAGTGAGCCACGGTTTGGTGACAGTGAGGTTGTAATTTCCTTGTACTCCCTTTAGTCTGGTCATGGGGAAGCAGAAGGCTACGGAGGCTTTTAGAGGTCCCTCTGTAATAAAAAAAGTCTGAGCTCAACAAGTGCAAACTGTGTTACGGACAGGATAGACAATATTTTGGAGAAAATGGATGAGATGCTAAATACCCCAGTTTGTTCCACTATTGATGCTTCACCCAAATCTCAGGCCTGTTATGCAAAGAAAAGAAGGGCTAAGAAGAAAGTCCCAGAGATGTTTACAAGGAAAGTGAGTTCTATTTAATCTTCTGATGATTTCATCATGGATTCCCTCCAGCCCTCCAATAACGCAGTCCCTCCAATACAGGGAACTGCTGTGTCTACAGCATACCCGAACACTATCTGTGAAAACAGGTTCGCCGTCCTAAGCCCTCACGAGCAAGCCTGCATAAGGCAAATCTGCTCCCTGTCCGCCCCCCCAGGTCATCCTCTTTCCCCAGGAACAGGCCCTCCCGCCATCCCAACAACCTTTCCTCTAACAACCAGCCTGTCACCCTCCTCTTTGTGGTCTCTTGAATTCTGAATGTCCCGGGGATGTAGGTGGGGGATATAGAAAAAATGAAGGAAACGGCAGGGGATGGGTCAATTCACAAAACTTGGGGCTTCCAAGGGGGGGGGAAGGGGGAGGTCTTACATGAGTGTGATAACAAAGGGCTCATATGCTTTACTCAGCATGTCTATTGCTCATAAAGATCTGGTCAATCTGATTATAACAAGGGGAGCTTGGTGGGTATGAGACCCCAGCAGCACAATCCCAAGCATGTGCAGTTTTCCTGGTAGATGTTCCAAAGGTGACGTCCCGTAGCAGTGAGGACCATGATTCCTTGGCAAATAAAGTCATCCACTAGTTAAGGTTACTCAATTATTAGGAGTCATATCACAAGATTAGAGTGCATTGAAATTCCAGACAAGTCTGTGGATGTAGTGAGAGTGTCTTTGACGGACTGTGGGCTGGTTAATGGTTTACTGGCCATGGATGCATGTAGAATATGCCATGCCTCTACTCAGATTCAGATCAGATTTAGGTACGACTATAATTTGCAGAATTTTCCCAGCCGTGATTAACAGTGCGATCATGACTGGCATAGTGGCCTGGGGGACATTGGCTGACTGTATATCATTTTCCACGAGGTCAGTTATGTCGCAGCCCTGAAAATGTGCACAAAGCCACCGGGGAGGAACCCCTGGATAACATGAAATCTGAGAAAGAGCGAGTGAGCGATCAATCTATAAACTGTGAGGTACTTACCTGGGGGATTAGTATTGGGGGAGGTGGGACAGCATGCCTTCTTGTAGACAGGAGCGTATTTGTGGAATTCAGGAGGAGTCTACAATGAAGCGCCCAATAGCTGATCAAGTCATTGGAATATAATTCTTGTCATGGAATGTTGCTGGGATTGGTACTAAATTGGTGGTTGCTGACTGGGGTAAATTTATAGACAATTATGATATTTGTCTATTTCAGGAAACCTGGAGTCTGCGGTCAGTTACTAGGAATAGATAAACCTTTTTTTATTCCTATGCAGTTCAATCACACAGAGGTAGGCCCTCAGGGGGTTTGGCCACATGGATTTGCACAGGCTTACAATGTTCAGCTACGATTCTACCCACTAGTTCCCCGGACGTACTGGCCGTAAGAATGGGCTTTAGCAATGGAAACACCATATTGCTGATAAATGTTTATAATTGAGTCGTGGGGAGGAAAGATAAAACCCAAGTGCTATCTGCCATGGAGAATTTCCTGATTGAGAATAGAAGTGTTGGGGAGCTCTTTTTAATGGGTGACCTGAATGCTACTTGTGAACCCCTTTGCTCATTTGGCCCAGACTTAGTGGAAGAGCAAAATAGAGAGTGAAGAACACCACCCCTAGATCGTCCTCCAGTTAATTGGTCCCCAAGAGCAGTACAACTACTTGCCCTTCCATTAACTTTTGATTTAAGAGCCACAAATGGGCGGACTTTATCTGATAGGGGTGGTAAGCACACCTTTAACAGGCCTGATAACATAAGTCATATTGACTATTTTCTGATTAGTCTAAAGTGTTGGCTGTACATCCACGATATGGTGGTCCTTGACAGGGCGGATAGCGATCAAAATGCCCTCAACTTCACCCTGTCGCCTCCTTCGCTAACATTCCAAAAATCCGGGCCGTGCTCAAGTAAGGAACGCTGAAGTTTCCAATAATGGTAAGGCTATTAAATGTGGATGGATCAAAAGGAAACCCAAGCTTGTGGAGGCAGTTAACTCCATGGTGATGGAGCAAGTAGATCTACTGAATAATCTTGCTCCAGAGGAAAGAGGGCTGGTTTTGGCAAAAACCCTTGAGCTTTTTTATTAAATTTAAGAAAGCTGTTGGCCCAGGATACTAAGGCCCATATTTACACTTTTTTTTGCGCCGCATTTGGGTACTTTTTTGATGCAAAAGCGGCGCAAACGTACAAAATACAATTATATTTTGTAAGTTTGCGCTGCTTTTGCGTAAAAAAATGATGCAAATGCAGCTCTAAAAAAGTATAAATATGGGTCTAAGTGCCCACGTAAAGGGCAGAAAGAAAGTCCCTGGTATACCAAGGCCTGTAGGATTGCCAAAACGCAACTACTGCAGCAATTAACAGTAAGGTCCGGTCACAGATTGTGGCTTGTAGTACCAATTACGAGAAAGTACTGGAAAGGGCCAAAAGGGACTGGGAAGATTCTTTGTGGGTTGAGCTGTCCCAAGCCCTGACCTCCAAAGATAACAAAAAATTCTGGGCAAGCCTGGCTTTGTGAGCCAATGGTGGCAAGAAACCTGTGCAATATTTGGTACAACCCCAAGAATAGGTCTCCCTTTTTAGCAACTTATATTCTTGTTTGAACATTCAAGGGTGGGTCGATGTGGACCCCTTGCTGGTAGAAAAACTGAAGGATCAAGATATCCTAGAGGTACCTCTTGGAGAGACTTAGGAGGCTGTTAGTTCAACGTTACGAGGAAAGACACCCGGTCCCGATCAGATCCCAAATGAGCTTTACAAACTCAATGTGGGTATATGGGGCTAAACCTGAACCATCTTTTCAATGCCATCTTGAAGGGTATGACAGTCGCTGCTTCTTGGTGGTTGGCAGCAATTATTCCCATCCATAAGAAGGGCCAATATAGCGCCCCCTGCAATTATAGCCAATTAGCTTCATAGAGGCCTCCCAGAAGATTTTTTGTAGACAAATTCTAAACCACATCCTAGAGTGGATAGAGGCGAATTATATTCTATCTGAGTTTCAGGCAGGGTTTAGAAATGGTATTAGTACAGTAGATCAGATCTTCCTCTTCAACTGCATCTTCTGGAAGGCAGTGACGGGAAATATGGGATGGCTTTTTGTTGCATTTGTTGACCGACGTGCCACCTTTGATCTGGTACCCCGAGCGAAGCTCTGGACAATTTTGGATAATATGGGTATACCGCACAATTTATTGGTTACTCTGGTAAGGCTGCATGAGGAGACTTATGGTTGGGTAGGATTGGAGGACAAGGAACAGTTGACCCCACCTATAAGCATTCGTAAGGGAGTTAGGCAGGGATGCGTCCTGGCCCCTACCCTGTTTTCCCTGTACATAAATGATGTTGTGAGAAGGTTGGCTAGGGATGGCTGTGATGCACCTAGGGTGGGGACCAGGAGAGTGCTCTCCTGACCTCAAAATTGCCTACTGGATTGCAGCAGCTCTTGGATAATTTTAACATTTTTTGCCTGGACAGGGGTTTGGAACTCAACAGTGCAAAAACTAAATTTATGGTTTTCAATCCAGCCAGAACTAAAGCCTATAAATGTAAACTTGCTGTTGACACGGCTATGATCGAGCAAGTATCCAACTTTGACTACTTAGGGCTGAGGTTAACACCTGCCCTAGACTGGTCGATGCAGGTCGCCAAAGCTGACTGCTCACTTTTGCATTATTCGTCCTGAATTCTATCGCTATTTAATAAAACCTTTTCTAAGAAAGCCGCTCCAGCGGTGTAAATTTATACTACCAAAGTTCTGGGTGCAGCGCTATATTGAGCGGATATATGGGGCTATACTAATTGCAATGTCCTATCTCTCTCCGAGAATAGGTTTCTCAGGCAGCTATTTGCACTTCCAAAGAGCACTCCTCCAGTCCCGTTGTATTCAGGCTTGGCATTCAAGACAATTTCTCAGAAAGTTGAGGTTCGTCTTTTATTGTATTGACACAGGATCTAGGGCCAGATGTAGCAAGGCTTTTGCGCCTCGCAAACGGCGAAAAACGCCATTTGCGAGGTGCAAAAGCCCTCACGCGATGCAGAAATGGATTTTGCGAGTTGGAACCGACTCGCAAAATGCATTTACGACTCGCAAATAGGAAGGGGTGTTCCCTTCCTATTTGCGACTCACAACGCGATGTAAGTTGATTTGCGACCGCGAAAGCGGTCGCAAATCAACTCGCAGTTACCATCCACTTGAAGTGGATGGTAACTCATTCGCAAACGGGAAGGGGTCCCCATGGGACCCCTTCCCCTTTGTGAATGATCACAAAAATATTTTTTCAGAGCAGGTAGTGGTCCTATGGACCACTGCCTGCTCTGAAAAAAAATGAAACAAAAGGTTTCGATATTTTTTTCCAAGTGCAGCTCGTTTACCTTTAAGGAAAATGGGCTGCAGATGGAAAAAAGAAAACTGCTTTATTGAAAAGCAGTCACGGACATGGTGGTCTGCTGTCTCCAGCAGGCCACCATCCCCGTGAGTGCCCAGACTCGCAATGGGGTCGCAAACTGCGACCCACCTCATTAATATTAATGAGGTGGGTGTTTGCGACCACATTGGGAGTCGCAGAAGGTGTCTGAGACACCTTTCTGCATAGCAAATTGCGAGTTGCAATTTGCGAGTCGCTCGGACTCGCAATTTGCCACCTACCTACATCTGGCCCTTAGTCCTCACGCATCCCACAGAGATGTATAAGCTCTCTCTGGCATTCAGCGGGTATCCTGACTCATGCATATTAGGTTCTTTCTCAGGAAGTTGGGGCTGGAAGACTTGTGGGTAACACCAGAGGCTTGTACATGTGGCTGCAGAACTATGATTAAATTAGCCTATTGGCAGATGGATAATCAGGAGATGATAGGTAATAGTAGAGACACTTTCATCCTGGACTTTCTAGAGTTCAAGTTGACCTCCAGATACGGGGACACAATTGACAAGATTATTCTACCCTGGCCAGGAAAATGTTCCTACAATTTAGATATCAGACTCTACTACTCTGTGCTAAGTGGTCAAATATGCTTCAAGAGAGTTTTGAGTGCCCAGGTTGTAAGGGACCTATAGAAGATCTACTTCACTAGTTGTTCTTTTTTCCAGCGTACGATACCCAGAGGAGAAAATGGTTACTATCCTTATGCAGATTGCTGGGTGTCAGGTGCTATTTGGCTGCCACAAGGATTCTGAAAACTGACATTTCCAGGTTGTTGGGGTTGCAAAATACATTCAGGCAACCTCGACTTGGCAGTCCAAGTACATCTGTGCTATTGGGACTTGGAGAATTCCGTATTACTCCTCTGGAAGGAATGTCTTAGTACCTGGATTTTATCTTTTCCAATGCACTTACCCGGTGTTTTAATTGTTTTATTTTGAGAATTATTTTATGCATTGCTTGCCAATTATATTATATTTTTTATATGTTGTTTTTATCCTAAATTTTTGTGGTTCATGCATAATGCACTTTATCTTTCAGTGAGAGATAGAGTGTCTGAGTTCCATCCTGTGGCATTTTTTGTGCATGATGGCACATATTTGGAGCCAGATTTAGGTTTCCTTTGAGGTTCTCTGATTCACTGACTTTTTATCCTTGTGTCCTGCTACTTTGTGGGGGCACTCTTTTTGATGCATGAATTGGTTGTGATTGCATGATTGGACACGCTTATTATTATTATTAGATTAATTGCTTGTATTGCATTAGACTAAGTACGGTATTTATTCTGCTCTATCCAATGTGTATTTGTTTTACTGTGATTTAATGGTGCTTTGATCCGAATGAATGTTGTTATGATCATGATGCTTACATTTTGATGTATTTTTCTAAATTGGTGTGGGATTTTCTTGTGTTGTGTTTTCACTTTTTTACTGTTGGTATGCTGCATAGATACTTTACACATTGTCTCTAAGTTAAAACTAACTGTTTTTGTGCCAAGCAACCAGAGGGTTAAACACAGATTAATTTGGGGTTTGCTTGTGTCTCACCCTAACAAAAAAGTAGGGTTGCTGCTTGAGTAGGGTTTCATCCTCCTCAACCAGTAACTCCATTTCCTATAGGAACATTAAACTAAATTAAGCAATGCATGATTAGCCAGTATGTTGAGTGAAAATTTCATGCAAGGGAAACTTTGCGTAACAAACTCATGGGAGATACAAGCTGGACTATGGTTAGAGCATAAAATTCTCTTGAGCAGGACATTTTCTGTATGAACCATTCTTCCGTCTAATCAAATAATGCAAACATTTTGTAGGATTTTCTATTTTCATCTAACTGTCTTATTAACATTCCTAAGTCTTAAAGGGCATGTGTTTAAGGTCCACATATGAGGTATGAGGAGGATACACATTTAAAGATCAGGCTTCCTTTCACAAACTTTGTGTTCAATAGGTAGATAATTAGTAACAAATCAAGCAATCCAATTTAGCACTAAAACTGTTTTACGCAAATTCACACCTACACATCTGTCCAATCAGTATATGCTAACAAACCTGGCATGTCAAAATGTACACAAGTGCATTCTGCTGTGTATATTCTCACCTGCATGAGTGTGGTCCTTTGCGAAGGAAGTGATGCACTTCACATACCAATAATGCCTCCTATTGTGCTAAACATTTTATATGATAGCTGACTTGTGTTCTCCACTGGGACTTTTGTTGTGGGTCAAGTTGTCTAATAGACACCATGACCATTAACAATGAGGAAAGTACAGCCAGACAAAGCACTTACAAGTTGTGAACATCCGGAACCCCTGAAAAACCAACTACACAAATAGTAAGAGCTTGTTTTCATGCAAGGTACTGATCTATTAACATTCTGGTTCATTATTTGCAACATATACTGAGCAGTCTAAACATTATATGGTTCAGGCTTCTATCTAGTACACATGATGCTTTTATTGATGTAAACATACACAGTAAATGTTATATTGTTTTGTGGAAACTAAATACTATAGTTTAGAAACTAGCTAATATAATTGTGCCATTAAAGATTTGGGTGGTGTCCATCAAATGCCATAATCTCAAATTCGGGGCAAGTTAAGAGCCAGAGAGATGCCTAATCTCCACTCATTGCGAAAGTTGACAAGTTTGACCACCGTGAGGCAAAAAAAGAATAGATATTAAGGGATTTGGATACTGGAGGAAGCAGAGAGAGAGAGATCACAGAGGGAAGGCAACGGGAATGTTAAAAGTTTTTAGGGAAAGACGTGGGGTGAACATCAAATTACATATTAGCAGTGGCAGCTCACGGGATGGGACAGCATGCGGGGGGTGCACAATGAAAACATATGTAAATAGAGTAATAATTTTTTTTAAACTTACATTTTCGCCATGCTGAGCTTTGCCGTTTCGATCTGCTCCTTAACTGGACTGCAGACACGGGCTCCCAGTCTGTACTGCGTTCAATCTCAGTACTGCCTTCAAGCTGCTAGTAGCATGAAAGCAGCGTTAGGATTGGACAGAGCGCCTAGCCAGGGCTCTCCGATGAAGAGTTGAAACCTCTGCCTGCTGTCTCCAATGGTGTAATGTTAAAAACATTATGGATGTGAATGGTGCAGGTACCGACATCTGTATATTTACTTTTGCGACCCCACGGACGAGAACCTCTTGAAAGGTGTTTACGTCATCGATTGGCGAGATTCGAGGTGGTGGTGGGTCCGTCAAAGTGGGAGATTAGTCTCTGGTAGAAGACGTGGAATAGTCTGTATGACGTTGATGGGAGCGAGATCTTGATTTGCGGTGAGAACCATGACTGTGGTGATGTCTGGAAGCGGTAGAAGAACACCTTGATGAGTGATGGCACGAGTGATGTCTTGATCTGGTGCACGTGGCAGTTGAAGGCGCTGGCGCTGGCACTCATGGCACTACAGCAGGAATGACTAAAGGAGTAAGTACCAGTGGAGTTGTTGGGAGTGGCAAAGGAGTTGTAGTCTGTGGAGGAGGTGATGGCCGAGGAGATGTTGGTGGTAACACTACCAGCAAAGGAGAAGATTCTGTTACAGAATAAATCCTTCTCCACTTTCTTGTATTCCTACTTGATGTCGACAAACTCCTCAGCATCGATCTTTCTCATCTCCATTTGTCCCTCAACATTGATCTTTCACATTGACGATTGTCTCTCAACCTCGATTTTCCACGTTGTGTCAATGGCGAACCCGCACCCCTCAATAAAGAATAGCTTCTCGATGTCATACGCCTACCAAGTCTCAACGGTGTGTAATCTCTCGACGTCGACTGGTGGTGTGACAACATCAAGCGTTGCCGCTTCCTCAACATCAAACTAGTCCTTGATGGCAAAAAGGCAGGAGCTGCCACATGCCCTGACACTCATGTCCTCAACGTTGACCGGAGTAATTTCTGTCCAGAAACACTCTTCTCACACCTTCCACATCCACAGGAGGTTGAAGGAAGATCCCTGGTGGAAGACTGACCTTCCCCTCACTCTGAGGTCCCATTGGCAGGTTACCTTTGTCTTCTTCTGTCCTCTTTTGCTTGAAGGCGAATCTTCATTGTGTAACGCAGAGGGCACCTGGAATCTTCTTGTAGATGTCACAGGCATCAGGAAGATGAGATGAAGGAAGGCAGATAATACAGACCCCATGAGGGTCTCTTTTGGCCTCTTTCCTACCACAGCAAGAACACTTGTCAAAAACTGAAGGCATTTGGAATGACAAAATACCTCAGTTTTCTATCGGAATCTTACAGTAAATCTCAGAAAATAGCAGGAAGAGCTGAAAGACCTCGAGTAAAAGTGTTGTCAATAATTTTTGACAAGATATTTTTTGCAAAAAAACCTATAAAAAGTTGGAGCTCAACACTTCAGGATCCTGTCAGCAGGAGCCGGAAAAAAGAACTGAAGCAACTGCCCCCTGCTGAGCATGTTGGGCTACTGGTGGTCTCTGGGTTCTTAAAGAAACAGTCTCTATTTTAGCCATATAATGACTGCCCATGGGGTTACCCTACCCTATACTTCCTCATTTCTATCATAAAAGGGGTTTGTGAAGGAGATTTGTGATTGCACTTAAATATAATGTGTTAGCCCTTTTTGGACTTTATGATGAAGATTTGGGTCTTTGTAGCCTGGGTATATAGACTACATTATCTGCCTCTATCTTAAGTGTTTCCACAGGCCTTCAGGAAGAAAGCTGAGATTCTACACTTAAGAAGATATATTGAAGAGATGCCCTGGGGTCCCTGCATTTGGTTGGGACTATTCAGTGCTCATGCCTTATCATGGAAATTCCCCTTCGAGAGAACAGGAGTTACAGGTAAGAAACTATTCCTTACTCTTGAGGGTAGCAGGACTAAGATACATATCATGATTTTTCCACATCTTCATTCAAAATGTATCCCTTCCAGATTTGGTTTGGGACTTTTTTTTGTCTTCCACTTCATGCAAGTATCTGTATATGGCAATTTTCTTTCTAAATTCAGTTGATATGTGTAGTGCTGTTTAGAAATCAGCAACTTAATATTTTCCCCCATCTTTGAACCACACAACCTGCTGTAATGTTTAAATATTTAAGTTAAAAAAGACTCCAATTGGTATTAATACATAAGTCATCCAAGAGATCAGTCCATCTTCTCCAAGAAGTTAACTCCTAGTGATTGAGGGTTTCTGCTACAGGGGCAGACCTTGTCTGCAGACAAAGATGGCCACAGAATGCCAAGTCTCCTGATTGCTGCAGACTACTGGAGGGAATCCTAGCCTGCCCAGGTGGCATCCATATACCAAAATGCCCACATTGGAGTGTGAACACCATAGGGGAGCTCCTTGATATCTCCAGTGGTGCCCTGTGCAGCGGGACCGAGGAGCACAATGTCCAGAGTGACTACCTCTCCCCCAGCCTGCCGGCTCCCTCCAATCACTGCCGCAGGGACTCGCTATCCTGTGAAAGGGGAACTGCAACCGTGAGGTTGGGTGAGGAATCCACCCCAGGCCTTGAAAAATCTGTTTGCCAACTCGTAATTGTGAATCAGATTTTATCAGGTTGAGCTATTTGTAGCTATTTGTAGCGCCTATTTTGTTCATTCTGGCGACTGAATTTAAGCTTGAAGAAACTGGTGTTCTCTTCATTGAGAAAGTGAATGTGCAAAACAATGCCTTTAAATCTTGTTTTTATCTTGACAAATGTGCTGTGTGTTCAAGGACAGAGGTCAAGTGTCAGTTTCTCTTTTTACTAATTGTTTCTTTTCATATCCTGGAAAATTTAGTTTTTTTTTCTTTCTCTTATTACAATTAGAGGTTTTTGTCAAGTGTGTTGTCTGACATTCATTGTGAAACAAAAGGCTGTAAGATATCATTTTTTTCTAATGCACAGCATTAAAACACCTTGTAAATGAATAGTACAATCAATTAAAAATATATCAGCAATTTCAGGAATTACGAAATAAATATTTTTTTGTTATTCAGAAGTTTGATGCAAGCAAAGATTTAAGTAGGAGCAAGACAACTCAGAACACTTTACTTGGTGATGTGCAAATGACAAATATTTGTAGAAGCTTGATTTCCAAATATTGTTCACTGGATAGTTTTGTCAGTAAAACGACATGTCAGTGGGAAATGTGGCCATTTACAAAAATGTAGCTGTTTGTGCTACTACTTCATCCTTCAGATTTGTATTTATTAAAATTGAAAGATTTTGAACATGATTTGAGAAACATTCCTGCACCCGCCCTGATGATAAAGCGATGAATGAACTAAGAGGCACGTCAGAAGTCATATGTATCCTAAATGTGGTTGGATGTGTATTATATATGGAGCAAATATTTAGTCTATTAAATCAAACAAAGCTGTTTGTTGTACAGCAGACATGTTGAACTTGCCTTTTTGAAGGAGTTTTCATATGTTATAAAGAAGAAGTGGTGGCTCTGTGAATTAAAATATTTGCCCAGGATCACATAATTTGAAATCAGTTTATGGGTCAAGAGCATTATAATTAGGGCAAGTAGATTAAGTCACTAACCCTGCAAGTCTAGCAAACGTTTTATGATTTTTCATGGCCTGCATCCCTCAGTGACTTGCTGCTGCCCTTGGGGAGAACCTACCTCTTTGGATCGTCTTTCGGCCTGCATCTTCTGCTCACAAAAGAAACCCTCTTGGCCTTAGATATCACTTGCCAGCTTCAGCTCATCACAGGAGGGCCCACTGGGCATGGCCCACATCTCATCACCTTGCTGGGGCATGCAGGGAAGTGTCCCTACCCCATCTTCAGTGGAACACATTGTGGACCAAAGCAGGGGCCCCTCCTCTTTGCCAGTCTCTGAGAGGACCGCAGGAATCCCGAACGACACAATCAGATTCCCTGGAATCTGAACTCTAGCACCTACAACACAAAATCATCTTCCTGGAGGACCGATGCCAGATAGACAACATACTTTTTTTGGCTTCCTGGAGAAGGTTGAGCTGGAAAATGTAGGAGGCTTCTCATACCTCCATGGTTTCACCTTCATCGCACCCTGAATATCCAACGGGCCCATCTTTTTCGTAACCGCAGACCTGCTACAAGGGACAAGACCTGTCCATTCATTGTGTGCTTCCTGAGGCACATGCGGTCCAACAAACCCTAGCTACTGCCTGTAATCATGTACCCTACTATTATGAAGGCCATGAAATTAGCATTTCGGCAGATTTTTCCAAAGAGACATATGAAAAGTGGTGGCCTTCCTGTGTCTCCGACAGACATTGCGCAAATGGGACTGCTCAAACCTGCCCATATGTGCATCACCATAGATGGCAGGTCCAAAAACATCTGGGAACCAGAGGACTTGCATGTTGTCTTTAAAAATCTACAGGACCCGACCATGGGCACAACACTGCTTCCTGCTCCCACCAGAGACACTCCCGCCTCTTAGGGACAACAGGAAACTCCGCCACATGGGTAGGTTACAGAAGCAGGGCTCCAAATTCCAATCCCAAAGCAGGAAAGACAGAGCAATCAGGGCGGGAGTGGAACTCATGCAGGAATCAGGACAAGATAAGTCCCACTCACATCTGAAAAGAACTTGGACTTCTGACCATGGTGAAAATTTCCATCGAGCCCTCCACGTCAACCAGCAGGGCCAAACGGATGAGTTTCTCAAGTCTTTCTCATGATCTATGTATTCATCCTTACATTTCCGTGTGTATCTGTTTCTAATGTTCTTTGCTCTATGATGTTACATTATCCTATGTGTTGTTTTACATTGTACCATATTGTGCATAAGGTTTTAGTTCTGTTGTTCATTTACCCTCTCCCAGCCTGCCAGGTTGGATGCTCTCCCTTCTTGGTCCTCTGTCCACCCGTGCAAGGACCAATGCATATCCTGGCAAGAGATCATCACACAACTCCTGTTGCTCCTTCTCCTATGCCCCCAATCGGGTGCATCGTAGTTCAAATCCCCACCCCTCCCATCCATTAGGCTTCTCCAGTACCTCTCAGACATTATCGCCACCCTCTCTCCCACCAAGTAAGGGTGCAAACCTTATTTTCCTTCCTCTTCAGTGCCAGTTGGGTACCCAGAACATCGCTTCTTGTGAGGTTCCACTGACTAAAGCTATATGTTACCTATTGGCGGTCACCACCAGGTAGTTATAAGTAGGATTACGTTTCTATACAAAAAGCAATGTTTTACTTGCCTATATCTTTGCCACCGCTTGACAAATATTCACGAAACGTTCCAAAAAAAGTTGCCAGTTCCATCAGCTGCTTCCTGGAAAGTTTTGGGCTGATTCATCCAGTGGGGCGGGAAAAAAAGGGGGGGGTCCCAAAACACATTTTCCCCATTCATTTTTCCATAGGGATTTTGAACAGCAATAGCACAAAAAATACTGAACGGAATTACACCAAATTTGAGAGGAAGGTATGTCCTGGTCCAGAAAGAGTGCTATTTTTTGTTTTGGTGTAATTTCATTCAGCAATTTTTGAGAACTTAAGGGGAAAACAAATGTGTATATCTAGGGACGCCAAGGATTCACGATCCCTAAAGATCTGGTGCTGAGAACTGATGATTGGCTGATAACACTTCAACAACAGAAACTGTTATCAGAAAGTTAACAGAATCAGAATGTTAACAGAAAGTGTTGTCAGCCTTCTTGTGACTCAGCTTCAGCCGAGTCCCGAAAAAAAAGTGGAAAAAAAGAAAAGGGGTCAGGGTATGGTGACCTGACCCCTTAGCTCTGGTGGTTGGGTCCCAAAGGGACCACCCAGGGTTAAAAAAGCATTTTTTGCTGATTTCACGAGTGGAGACGCAAATCCACTCTTTAATATCACAAAAAAAAGAAGCCCGGGCTCCCGCGCTTCATTAGTCAAAAGACCCCGGGTGGGCCAAGTCCCAGGGGCTTTTTTTTAATAAAAGCAGGGGGCCTCCTGTCCCCCTCCCGCTGCCCCAGGGACCACCACCTCCCCGGAGCAGATTTCTTTTAAGGCAGGGGGCTTGTGGCCCCCCTGCTGCTCTGGGGACCGCCAGTCCCGCAGGGCATTATTGTAATATGCAAGAGGGGGCCTCCTGGCCCCCTCCCGCTGCCCTGAGCACCACCGCCACCACAGGCAAACTTGTAATAAATGTGGGGGGGGCCTGTGGCCCACCGCTGCCCTGGCGACCACCACCCCCCAGAGCAGGAGTAGTAGCAAGACTGTAGTTGGAGTGGGACCACCACCCCCTGGGTCTAGGATCTAGTTGGAGGGGGGCTTCAAGGAGCCTCTGATGGCCCTGGGGACCGCCACTCTCCAGGGTCGGCTCCTGCTATGCCCTGGGGTGCCCACCAATGGGACATAGCTCTTTGCTGTGGCTTGGCTGCAGTGCTGCAGCCATGCCAAGCCACAGCAAACACTTCAGGTTTGGACAGCGGGACCTTTAAAGAAGGTTCCACTGTCAAAATCCAAAGTTTCATCTCTGTCGCCTGCCCGCGTGCACGAGTGCAGAGGACAAAGATGAAATGATTCAGCAAGCAGAGAGCTGCTGTCAAAGCAGTTCTGTACTTGGGGATGCATTGCCAGCAGTGCCAGGTAGCCTGAAGGGCATTGTTCTAAAAAAATAATAAGTAGGGACCATCGGGGGAGCCGCCCTTGAGGGCTCCCTAGTGGTCCTACATAGCCCATAAAGGGCTTTATAATAAAATTAAGTACACTTTATAAAAAAAATTAAAAAATGAGGGGCTGTGGGAGAGCCCTTAAGGGCTTCTCCCGCGGTCCCTACTTTTTTATATATTTTTTTCACTACAAAGCCCACCAAGGGCTACAAAAATTGAAAGAATAGAAAACCCCCATAGCTCAGTGTGAAGGTCTCAGGCCTAAACACATTGCTATGGGGGTTTGAGTCCAGCTGGGCTCATTTTCCTTTCCTTTTTTAAAAAAAAATGAACTTTTTAAAATATATTTGTTAAATCTAACAAAAATATCTCATTCTAAGTAGATATTAAAGCCTAAAAAAAAAATCTCTGTTTCTCTCTCACTTTCGTTCGCTTTTTCAATCAATTTCTCACACACCCACTTAGACACTTAGGCACCCACTCACAGACCCGCTCAGACACCCCTGCACCCACTCACAAACCAACTGACACCCTCATGCAGTCACTCAGAGACCCTCGCACAGACTGACTCACCAGTTAAAACACTGATGTACGCACTCTCACACCCAGACAGTCAATCTGACAGCCACTCTTGGCCCCAGATACACTTTCTCACATCTATTCCCACACCCAGAGAAGCTGAGGCTAACTCCTGCGTCGCACGGCGAAAGGGCTGTGCACACTGTGGGTTTGGGTGGTTGGAGAGTGCTGGCGCAGGGTCTGACTGCAGTCCATGTCTTGCTGGCAACTTCCTCTACGCATGGGGGAAGAATGTGCATGGTGGGGTGTTTATAGGGGGTTGGCCTCAGGACCTGGCCAGAGGCCAGGCCCTATGGCCAACCCCTGCTGTGCACGGCCAAAGGCTGTGCACTGCAATGGTTGGAATAACGTATAATAATTGAAATTACTATACTTTAAAAAAGCCATGGAAATTCACAGAAAAAAACAAAGGCTACAGGGACGTTATAGTTAGGAAATAGAATAAAAAACACCTTAGAAATTCACTGAAAAAAACAAAGGTTGCAGGGACGTTATAGTTAGGAAATAGAATTAATAAAACCTTAGAAATTCACTGAAAAAAACAAAGGTTACATGGACATTATAGTTAGGTTCTGAATTTACTCGTACAAAACCGTAGAAATTCACAGTTATAAGTACATCAGTTAACTATAACTAGCACTACCGTAATGCACTGCTTATGATCTCACATATTAATCACTCATGACATGGTCAGTGACATCACTCATGACATATCATATGACATCTATGATGACATCATCTACACAGTCATACACCCACTCATTTGCTGATACAAACTTGTATACCCACAAACACACATCTACTCCCATACTTATTAAGAAGTGATACACAGACATTCATTCAGTCAAACAGCCACTGACACAACCACTCACTCACCCATACACTACTAACTGCGATATTCCTAGACTCATACAGTTTCCTACACACCTACTCATACACCCACTGACACACTGACTCATACTCACGCATCCCATTAATGGATCACTATTCTATTGACACATCCAGTTAATCAGCTGTAGAAACTCTGACTCGCCCACACACGCACCCATACAGTCACTGACACAGTCACTGACTCATTATTACAGTCACTTACACACTCAATCACTCAACTGTACAACTATTCACACACCAACTCATTCACTTGAAAAGGCACTTACAAACCCACTCAGTCACTCATACAGCCTTTCATATAGCCACTGACTGACCAACACAATTTCTCACACATCCACTCACTATCCTATATAAAAACTGACTCACCCACTCAGTTTATGATACAGCTACTCATACACCCACTGACTTACATACAGTTACAGATACAGCCACTCAGTTATACTTACAGCCATACAGTAAGTGACTCACCAAGTCACTCACCAATATAGTGACACCCATAGACATACCCAGACAACCACTCTGACACCCACTCACTCCCAAATGCAGCCACCCACAGACCCATTCACTGAATGCAATGCAGCTGCTCACACAGTCACTTGTTCACCTATACAGCAACTTATACATCCATTCAGTCTCCCATACAGCAAATGATTCAACCACTCATTCACCCATAGACACACTCACACATCAATACAACACTTACACTCACTGGAGGATGTCATCAGTGATGTCATATGAGATGTCATCAGTGATGTCACTGACCATGTCATGAGTGATGTAATATGTGAGGTCATAAGCAGTGCATTACAGAAGCACCAGTTATATTTAGCTGAGGTACCTATAACTGCTGAATTTTTATGGTTTTGTACGAGTAAATTCAGAACCTAACTATAATGTCCCTGTAACCTTTGTTTTTTTAGTGAATATATATATATATATATATATATATATATATATATATATATATATTTTTTTTTTAAGTTATACTTACAGCCATAAAGTAAGTGACTCACCAAGTCACTCACCAATATAGTGACACCCATAGACATACCCAGACAACCACTCTGACACCCACTCACTCCCAAATGCAGCCACCCACAGCCCCACTCACTGAATGCAATGCAGCTGCTCACGCAGTCACTTGTTCACCTATACAGCAACTTATACATCCATTCAGTCTCCCATACAGCAAATGATTCAACCACTCATTCACCCATAGACACACTCACACACCCACTCACACATTGATACAACACTTACACTCACTGGAGGATGTCATCAGTGATGTCATATAAAATGTCATCAGTGATGTCACTGACCATGTCATGAGTGATGTAATATGTGAGGTCATAAGCAGTGCATTACAGGAGCACCAGTTATAGTTAGCTGTGGTACCTATAACTGCTGATTTCTTATGGTTTTGTATGAGTAAATTCAGAACCTAACTATAATGTCCCTGTAACCTTTGTTTTTTAGTGAATATATATATATATATATATTTATTTTTTTCTGAAAAAACAAAGGTTATAGGGACGTTATAGTTAGGAAATAGAATGTTTTTAAAACATAGAAATTCACAGAACAAAACACAGGCTATTGGGAAATTAAAGTTAGGTTCTGAATTTACTCATACAAAACCATAGAAATTCACTTGTTATAGTTAGAGTTATCTAAAGTAACTATAGCTTGTGACCTAACGTAACTATAACTCACGCCCCTGCCATGCACCGGTACGTGATCAATAACTTTACTGCAGATGTTACAGTGAATTTGTCAATTATGCTATCAAAGATGTCATGAGTGCTGTAATTTGAGAGGTATTAAGCAGTGCATGGCGAGGGTGCGAGTTATAGTTATCTTCGAGCACAAGTTTCTTGCTGCAAATCTGCAAAAATGTCATAAATTTGCGGCAAAAATGTAAAAAAGTTTTTTTGCCCTGGCCGGGTCTCTCTGGGACCCCAGCACCGGAGCTAAGAGGTCAGGGTGATTCTACCTTGGCCCCTTGTCTTTTTTTTACACTTTTTTTCTGGGACTTGGCTCAAGCCGAGTCCCAAGATGTCTGCCAACACTTCCTGGTTTGAACTGTTGGCAGCCAATCAGAGCTGTGCATTTCTCTGCACAAGCTCATCTTTTTACGTGACGTCTTCGTGATCACAGATATACAAATTAAGATTTCCTTAAATTTCTCAAAAACTACTGAACGGATTTACAATAAATAAGCATTAGCTTTCTGCCACAATTGATGTAATTCCGTGCAGTGGTTCAGTCTGTAATTGTGTCTAAAGGTCCTATGGGAATTAGCATACGAAACACAACTTTTTTTTAATCCCCCTTCTTTCTCGGTCCACCCCTGACAGATCATTCCGAAACTGTACACTCCCAACAAGAATCACAGGGACACTATGGGGATCATTACGACCTTGGCGGGCGGTGGTAGCGGTAACCGCCTTGCGGCCGCCAATGCGGCCGCCAGTACGGCCGCACTCCTTTGGCCCCCATTAAGACATCCCCGCTGGGCCGGCGGGGATGAGGCCGCAACATAGGAGCCGGGCTCCTAATGGAGCCGGCGGTGTTGCGGCCGTGCGACGGGTGCAGTTGCACCCGTCACGCTTTTCACTGTCTGCTATGCAGACAGTGAAAAGCTGGGCGGGCCCTGTTAGGGGGCCCCTGCACTGCCCATGCCAGTGGCATGGGCAGTTGGGCAGTGCAGGAGCCCCCAGGGGCCCCAGGACACCCCTTACCACCAGCCTCTTCCTTGCAGTGCAAACCGGCAGAAACAGGCTGGCGGTAGGGGTGTCATAATCCCCAGGGCAGCGCTGCTTGCAGTGCTGCCCTGGCGGATTATCACCGCCGGGGCTAAAACGGCGGGAAACCGCCGGTCCCGGCGGTGCGTCCGCAGCGCTTCCACCGCGGTCGTAATAGGGCAGGAAGCACCGCCAGCCTGTTGGCAGTGCTTCCGTCATTTTAGCCCTGGCGGTCTCGGACCACCAGGGTCAAAATGACACCCTATGTTTGCAAAATTTCGTGAAGATTCGTCAAATGGTGCCAAAGATAAAGGCAAGTCATAAAACGTTTTTTCTATGGAAACGTTGTCCAAACTATAACTACCTACGTCCGCCACTAAGTAATATATATATATATATATATATATATATATATATATACACACCCATCCCTGCGGAAAGGCAAATGGCTTTGATGCTGACCTTTTGACCCATGACCCCACACATACACCTCCCATTTACTCCTGCCTTTTCACTCGGCTCCCCCCTGGTTTGACACACTGTCCATATACCATGGCATCACTGCCCATGACTGTTTTATCCTGAAACATCAACAGCCTCAACCATTACAACAAACGTAAAAAATCCCCTGACTATCTCAACTCCAAACACGTGTACATAGCCCTTCTGCAGGGAATCCACCCCACTGCCCCTGAGGTGGATAAGCTCAAACATGACTGGGTAGGCAGAGTCATCCATAGTAGCGAATCATCCCAGCCGACCACTCGTGACATACCTACATGGCTATTCTGCTGCTCAAAACTCTCTCCTGCACAAAAAGATGAGGGCAGATCCTACATGTAAATATGCCTTTGCCCATCTTAAGATCCTGAACAAGGTCCTGTATGTGCGGTCGATTTATACTCCGGTAGGGATAAAAGCAACATTCTTTTTTTGTCTCAAAAGCATACTGACAGAACTGGACCCCACCATTAAACTCCTAGGTGGGGACTGGGAACAAGCTTCAGATGCTGTGTTGGATAGCACTTGCAGGCTACCTAGGGTGAATGTAGGAAGCTGGTTCTCTATGTGGTGCACTAAAATGAAATACACCATGTAGAGAGTCCAGTGGATCTCCAAAGGATTGCAGAGGCAGAAATAGCATGTCTAATGCTCTATTTGTGATAGTGTAGGCGAGTACTTAGGCTTATCAAGGAGTCGTGTTAAGCATTTGTTGTACTCACAGAGGGAATAAATGAGACACACACTCAAAGAACAAATCCAAGACCAAATTAGAAAAATAGCATTTGCTTTTATATATGCTTTGAACCAAAGAACTTCGTTATAAGGTAGGCAGTTTTTAAATTGAAAATACTGGGGCATGGTCTGGCCGCCGATCCGAATGCTGCCTGAGCAGAGAGCTCCACACGCCGGATCGGATCGGGGACCTCGAAGGGGGTGTTGTTTCCCACCAGGAACCCTGTTGATCACCTGGGGCCCTCTGCAGGCCCGATAGGCTCCGGGCGCTCGGAGCCATCTGGCTCACAATAGAGGAAACGGCCGCCGGAATGAAGCGGCTGGACTAGGCCTAACGTGGTGTGCTAAGCCACGGCCTCGATTTTTACTTGGGGCGGAGGTCCCCTGGCAGTATACTGGGCAGCGGGGAGCGCTTTCCTCCGTGCAAGTAAGGAGACGGCCTGAGATTGGATTCCTCAGCCAGGACCTGGACATATCGGAGGGGGGAGGCAAGGGATGCCCTCCCCTTATGCGCAGCAGGAAAATCACCAACATAACGCGCTGAGGAGTGCTGCGGACCGGATGGGAGCCCCCCGAGTGCCCTGAGCTGAAGTAGACGCCCACGAATGAGTGTACCCAACAGCACATATTTTCTATGGACCCAACCGAGTTTGTGGGACCTTTGGCGACTTGGCTGCAGAGATCCTCCCTGGTCTGTAGGAAGAGCGTCGTGGACCGGATGGGAGCCCCGTGAGTGCCCTGAGGTGGAGCAGACGGCCACAACTGAGTGTACCCAACAGCACATATTTTCTACGGACCCACCCGAGTTTGTGGGACCTTTGGCGACTTGGCTGCAGAGATCCTCCTTGGTCTATAGGAGGGTCGAGTGCATGGTACCGGCACAGGAGGAATCAGCACTCTGTTGTTCTGAGTGTTTCGGGCAGAGGCAGGTGCCAGATCCCAGGGGTCCTACAGGAGGGGCCCACTACTGAGAGGGGATTGGCACTTCTGGCGGAGTGTTGGGAAGGGTAGGGCCCACCTACCTGCCTACAGTGGAGCAGCGATTGGGACCCAGGGCAGTCATACCCCACTGGGATTTCACAGCGACGGCACCAACCGGCAGCCCTCTATCCTTCCACCCCCGTCCAGACATGGTAATTTGAACCAGGCTCAGGACTAGCACAGGCTGCCCCCGAGGACTGGTGCGAGGGGCCCACCATCTATCAGATCGTTTGATGACAGAGAGGAGAACTGAACTTTCTGTTCAGGAACATGCTAGCAGCTGCATGCCTCTAAAGCCACGTGTGACATTTTTCTTTGGGTCCAGTTCGATTTCTTGCTCCCCCACGGAGGCTCCAGTATCAGAAGACCCAGCCGCTGCAATACAGACATCATTGCTTTCGCAATAGGAACAAGGGCCCGGGGCCACGTCTACACTTGGTAATTATTTCCCAGGACCTCTTCTCTCCACTGGGCAATGCCAAACGGGAAGCCTCCAGGCAAACACTCTCGCCAACTACTGTTTTCCAAGGCCATTGCTCAACCGAAAACCATGGCAGCGCAGACGGCCCCTTCTGGTCCCGCGACCCCACCAGCTGACCCCCGCACAATGGAGGCAATAGACCGTATACTGCAGGAGATCACCGCAGTGGGGCGACAGTTGAAGGCAATGGACTCGAAGATATCGGACCTGACCGTGGCCTCTACCTCCATACGGCTGACATCGCTGGCTTTCAGGAGACAGTGACTAACCTAGATCAATGCCTCATGAATGTGGAGGCCCAGATCGCGACATTGTCCGACCATGAGGCAGAGTTACGGTCTACATGTGCAAAGGTCACAGACAGGAGTCGCAGAGACAATGTTCGCGTTTTTGGCTTTCCGGAACACAAAGAGGGTCCTGACATCAAAACCTTTACCAAGCATCTTCTTCCTGAGCTCACTGGCCTAGACTTCTCACCGTCCTTGGAGTTCCAAAAGGCCCATAGAATTGGCCCTCTGCACAAAGCGACCTCCAGCAAACCCCGTCCCATTATTGCATGTTTTCTGCCTCATGAACAGGCTCGACAAATCATTTCGACAGTTAAGTATCAAGGGCTGTACACTCTGGATGGTCAAGAGATTAGGATAGCAGCGGATTTTTCTAGGATAACAAATGAAAAGCGGAAGGCGTTCTCGGCCCTTTGTCCACAACTCAGGAACCTGGACGTTAAGTTTGGTCTTTTTGAACCTGCTCAAATGTGGATCACTTATAATGACAAATCTAGGGACTTCACTGAACCTGCCGATCTCAGCTCTTTCCTGGACAGCCACGCTCAACACCCCATGATGGATTTCGCCACAGCACACCCAGAGCCCGATGTCTTCACTTCTGGAGATTCCCCCTCTATATCTGTTTCTCCCTCCCTGCCACAGCCTCATCATTCATCCCCACAGAAGAGGGGTAGAGTTTCTGACTGCTCGCTCAAATCACAGGAGGGCCGGACCATGTTCTTCAAGCAGTGATTGACCACACTCAGGACCAGGTAGAGACAAATCACGATCCCCCCAAAGCCAGTACTTGAGGACATCTCGTAATGTTGGGTTTCATTGCGCTCAGTGGTCCTCTCGCTCTACAATCGGCAACAGGCGCTTCCTCATCGGACAGGTAAGCGTCATATCAGACTATCTTTCTCGATGTCTTTCTCCTCAGTTTGAAGGGGCAAGGGGGGTCAAGCCCAGTGTTATGTCCCTGAGTTTGTGTTTGTGGTATTGCTGATGCTATCCACCCCTACCTCTGGGCATGTTGCATGGACAGCTTCAATATAGACCCTCTATTGCTATGGGGGTCGATTTATGGTTGGAAACGCTGAGCAGCAGTAGGTCCCAGCGATTTATTTGAGTATTCTCCTATCTGTTACACGTCACAGTATATGCAGATCAGCTTACTCATTGTTAGCACTTTTTATACTGTATGGTACCTGCTCTGCATAACTTGTGACCTGCCTCTAGATGAGGGATATGATTTCACCTCCAGACATCACCAATTTCTTTTTTTGCGATTTATACCCCTGTGTCCTCTTTTCCATCTACTTTGTAGGTTAGTAGCCGCAGTATGTCTCCACGAAACATAGACTCAGGGGAACCCTGGCCTACTATACACCTCAGATTTCTGTGAGGTTTTTGTTTCTCCCCCTCCTATGCCACTCACCTTTTGCTCGCCATGCAAGAGGAATGCTTGGATGGCACCAGCCGTGAGGGCTTAGTACCCAATTCACATTATCCTTCGATTATTCTATCCCTCAAGGGCACACCATGTGCTGGGTGGTTTTTGTAATCTTTTGTAATCTTTTGTACTCTTTCATTCACAGTTCTGGGGTACGGACCCGCCTCCCCTTAGTATTCTCGATAGTTACGACCACTGAGATATATGTTGGTGGTGATGCCTGCTTGAATGTGGTATAGTACGGTATTTAACCTCTCTTTTTGCTTTGGTGGGCGCTGACCCTCGATCACCTGTCTTGGTTGTCGGCCATGCTGTTATCCTCCTCCTCTTCTGATTTTGCTCCATGTCACATCTCACCTTCCCAAGCTTTCTGTTCTCTGTTCCCCTACGCACCGTGCAGCGATATCTATTAGAGAGGGCTTCCTAGTGGTCCAATTCTGCCAAATACATAGTTTCTCTTCCACCTCGCACCTCCCCCGGTGCGCAACCAGCGCGTGGGTCTTACAGGTTCCGACCCGCAGTTTAACAGGCCTTTCAGTGGTGAGTTATCGCCTCCCTCACTGGTGTTTTCGTTTCTTTCTCCTTCTCTTCCATTCATTTCATTCTATTCTTCTTTCATCTCTCACACACACTCCCTCTTCTTTTGCACCTTCACACTTCTTTCATCTCCCTTGGTGACCTCTATCTCTTTCTTTGTCTCTTTTGTGTTTCTTCCTTTCCTTTCCTTTTTCTTTTGCATTTTTGTTTCCTTTCTACTTCCTGACTGAGGGTTTCCACTACACTACCCCTCTCTACCCGTCTGTTCCCCTTTAGAACTCAAGTGCTCTGAGCTCTGCTGACTCCAACCTATCCTTTTCATTAATTGTATCACTGCACACACGTCCTCCCACCCCCCTTCAAATCAGACCCTTCTACGCTCTATGCTGGGGTTGGTCACTCTGCTCACGGTCCTCTCTTGGAACATACACGGTATGACGAACTATGTCAAGCTGCAAAAAGTTCTATCTTATCTCCGAACTAAAAGAGCCGATATTGCCTTAATCAAGAAACACACCTCTCATCATCAGAATCAGAGAAACTCTATAGAGATTGGGTGGGCAAGGTGCTTTTCAGCGGAGCACCATCCGTGCATGGTGATGCGCTAGGTTTGGGACAGATGTGCAGGATGGCGATACTCATTCGTCGATCCTTACAGTTCAGGCTTCTTAAGATGTGGTGCGATCCAGAGGGGCGTTATGTCCTTGCCAAGCTTACCCTGGGCTCTTCCACAATTTGTGTTGGTACTATTTATGCTCCCACGGGCTCCAAACAATCTTTTTTGCTTTCTATTAATCGATTATTGATAGAGATTGGCGCCTCCCAATACCTGCTGGGTGGGGACTGGAATCTGGAACAGGATGCCATCCTAGATCGTTCCAGTGGTCTTGATGCGGGCAATAATGCTGACAGGGCTCTCCTAGGAGACGTTCTATCGGATCATGGTTTGCTGGACCATTGGTGCCTCTCTCATCCATCTGACCGAGAATACACCTTTGTTTCCACGGCTCATGGGACTCAATCCCGCCTAGACTACTTTCTTGTTACACACCGGTTGTTGCAGATGATTCGCTCATCCGAAATTCTACCGGCCGTATTGTCTGACCATTCTCCGGTGTTATTGGCTCTAGAGCTGGGACTGACTTCTCCCGGACGTAAGCCCTGGCGTCTCCAGACCTCCAGATATCGAACCCCGAAGGGAAAGAAACAACTTAAATCCCACGTCGCCACCTATCTTCAGAACAATAAAGGCTCAGTCTCTTCCCCCCAGCTGCTTTGGGTGGCGGCGAAGGCTACGATTAGAGGCCAGCTCATGCGGGACGCGGCCATTTCTAATGCCCAAAGACTCGAACAACAGAGAAAACTGGAAGATTGCATTGCCCAGACCACCCGTGAATACACACTAACCCCCTCTCTGCACACCTGTCGCTGCCTGGAACTAGCCAAAATGGAGCTCAACTCCCTCTACACGTCACGGGCGGAATATGCCCTGCAGCGATTGAGAGGTCGCCACTACGAGCATGGGGAGAAGGCCAGACGCTTGTTAGACGCTCAACTCCGTCAGAGGGAGGCTGCATTAGCTATTCTGTCCTTGCACGGTGCCAATGGCACGCTTATTACACACCCTCAGGCAATTGCAGATGAGTTTGTTCGTTTTAACCAAACCTTGTACACTCCAGAAATAACTTTTGACACTGATCGTTTGGACGCCTTTCTTGAGAGGGCGAATATACCTTGTCTCTCTGACAAGGGCAGGGTGCTCCTGGAGGGTGACATTAGCAAAGAGGAGATACAGCAGGCAATAGCCAACCTCCCATACCATAAGGCGCCTGGCGAGGACAGGTATGTGAAGGAATTTTATAAATGGACGGGGGCAAATACCGTAGATGCCTTATACGAGGCCTTTCGGGGGGCTGATCAGATGGGCTCTTTACATCCTCTCTCCAACAAGGCTTCCATCACAGTTCTTCCCAAAGCAGGTAAAGATCCTCTTCTATGTGGTAGTTATCGTCCCATATCCCTACTTAATGGAGATATCAAGATCCTGGCAGGGATCTTGGCATCCCGCCCCAAGAAGGTCATTCCCTCCCTGATTCATCACACCCAAGTCAGTTTTGTACCTGGCCGCTCATTGAGGAACCACCTTCGTACGCTACTCCATGCCATCTGGACGACTCAGGACTCGCGGGAGGAATCTCTTGCTCTTTCACTGGACGATGAAAAGGCGTTTGACCGGATAGAGTGGTGGTACCTATTTGAGACTTTAAAACGTTTCGGTCTAGGGACTAGCTTCATTAATAGAGTGTGTTTGCTGTATGACTCCCCGACAGCCCAGGTCAACTGCGGTGGGTTCCTCTCAGACACCTTCTCTGTCAACAGAGGGACACGTCAGGGTTGCTCTCTATCTCCGCTACTATTTCTACTGGCCGTTGAACCCTTAGCAGCAACAATTTGTGGTTCCAATCTTATTTCCGAAATATCGGTCCCTGGTGGCTACTCCACTGTTTATTTATATGCCGATGATATTCTGCTCACCCTCACCGACCTATCTACTTCACTACCAGCTCTCAGTGCTATTCTATCAGAGTTGAACTTCTTTCGGGCTATCGGATCAACTGGGATAAGAGTGAGGCGTTACCACTACCTCCTGTAACAGTAAGCACGTCAGTCCGGGAACTATCAGTCAAATGGAAACAGTCCCGTCTTCACTATCTGGGCATTGACATTATCAGAGATCTAGACAAAATGGTGGCTGACAATCTGCACCCACTGTTAGGCAGTATGAAACGGGATTTTGAGAAATGGACACACCTGTGTCTCTCTATGTGGGGCAGGGTGCAGGCGGTACAAATGGTGACCTTACCGTGTTTTTTTATACATCCTGGGCATGCTTCCTTTGCAAATACCTCTGTCTCTCATCCGTGAGATAGACCGTCGTGTACAGGCCTTTGTCTGGGGGGGCTGTGAGTCAACGACAACCTAGAGCTGCTTTACTCTCAAGACGCGAGTTTGGGGGGCTGGGTCTCCCCTCGGTAGAACACTACACTCTGGCATTACAACTCTCGCAGATGGTGTTTCTACTCCCGGGAGTGCGTAACCCTCCGCTTTGGGTGGAAGAGGAACGGACGCTTTCACGTTCCACATCTGCACTCCAGGTGCTCTATAATGCAGAAACGATGCCCCATTATACCACCAATCCTATGATTAGCGCTGCGCGGAACTCATGGCGGCATCCACACCACCTGATGAAAGTAGATCCTCAAATACATGACAGGGCACCAATATGGGGCAATAAAGGTTTTCTGATTGGGGGGAAGACTATTTTCTGGGAGGAATGGCGTTCGAGAGGTCTCCTGAGGGTGGATCAGCTTATAACGGAGGACAGATTGAAGTCGTTTGCGGAACTCAGTGAGGAATTAAATCTTCTGGTACATCACTTGTGGCGCTATATGCAGCTTAGACACTGCTTGGAGAGACGCATATGGAACTCCATGTGGCGGCTACCCCAATCCCTGATACTTCAGTATCTGGAGACCTGGGGTTGCTTGAGGGGCGCTGTATCAGGACTGCAGGCATTGATGAATTGATACCTCTTCTCTCTCCCCCTCCTCATCTCCCTTAAAAGTAAGTGGCAGGCATGCTTGCAGGTCGAATACCAATTGGAGGATTGAAATTTAGCCTTTTTAAGACATTACATGAGTGGTACTGGACCCCCCAGAAACTGCGTTCTGCAAGGTTGTTTTCTCATGCCTCCTGCTGGAGATGCCCTCAAGCTTGCTGTGATCTGCCACATATTGTACATGATTTCCCAGTCATTCAGCCTTTTTGGCGATCAGTAGGAGACACCCTTAGAGATGTCTTACCCCTACCGACTTCCCTCACCCCTTCCCTTTTACTGCTTCATGATACCAGAGACTTGTACGATATCTCTCGACCTCAACTTCGTTTACTGCATACCGCATTGGCCACAGCTAAGGTTTGTATCCTCAGGCACTGGCGCACTACAACTGCCCCCTCCCACGTGGAATGGATCACTGCAATGTACCAGGCTGCCTCCCATGAACGACTCATATACGATTTACAAGATAAAACAGATGTGTTCCTACAAACGTGCTCACCCTTTCTCTCATAGCCAGTGAGCTGACTTCCAACTGCGGCGGTCATAATGTAAACTTTTAAACAGGGCCACACATGTCCGGCCATTCTAATGCCACACATCAACACGGTTTTGCTCCCTTACGCATCGTATTGGCTTCAGTAGCGTGCATGGTGTATCTATATATATGTACGTACTTTCGCCTGTTCTCCACTCAGCCCTTTTAAGAATCCACTGACCACCTACCCTCATATATCTATTTCTCCCGAGATTTTATTTTATTTTATTCTATTTTACTCCATTCTATTCTACTCTCCTCATTTGTATTACTCCCGCCAACCCTCCTTGACTGTATTCTTTGTCTTCCCCTTCTCTCATCTTTTATTCCTCCTACTCACTCCACCCCTCGGTCACTATCACTATCACTATCATTATCATCTTCATCTACACTATTTCTGACTGAATTCTCACTCTCCCTCTTATTTCCACTTTTTCCTTTCCTCTCTCTTTCATTGTCACTCCCTCTTCTCCCTATCACTTCTGTTTTCACTACTTTTCTTAATAATCCCGTCCTCCCTCCTCTGTTCCTCCCCCTCCATGCTCCCTTTTGAGCTCTCCCTTCCCCTTTCTATGGCATGGGTTTCATCCATCGCTGCAGACAGCCCTGACTGCTTTTTTTCACCATTGATTCGTATACTACGTTCTGAGGGCCTACAGGGGTGTCGCCTATCTGTAATTAATCATCCCCTTGAAACATCTTCGTGCTCCCCATCCTACCGTTTTTGACCTAGTCTTTGGGTAGTGGAGCTTTGAGACACGTTGAGGAGAGGTGACTAGAAATGGCATGTCTACTTTATTTTACAATGGGGTGCCGAGGAGAACGGAGGAGGAGTATTATATTGTATTGCATTATACTGTATAATATTATATTGTATTGTAGTGTGGTTTTATTGTTTTATTGTGTTATGGTATTATTGTCTTATTGCATCGCCGTATTGCACGGCTGTGCTCTGGTTCTATAGTGTTATGATTATTCTATTCTATTTACTTCAGTTATTGTTTCACGCCTTAGACCACTATAGAGAGAGCTCAGATTTTCTTAGATGTTATTAAATGCCACTGTGATTTTCTTTTTCTCTTTCTGAATATGCTTGATATCTTCAACAATACCATGTCGGAATTTACAGTGTTCCTAATACAAATAAAAAATTACAACAAAAAAAATAAATTGAAAATACTTTTCAGTTTTAATAATCGACACAGTGCAGGTATGTACTCGAATTACAAATCCAGTCTTCGGGCAAGGCAAGGTTCAAATTAGCACCAAAAGGGCACCCGCAGCAGTACTGGGGCGGCCGGGTGCAGAGGTCAAATTTGTGATCGGGTACCCAATGTTAACCAATGGGGACTAGGGGTGAACAAAGATGCGCTGCTAACAGGTGAGTAAAGTGGTGTCAGGGGTCGAGCTCCTGGGGTTGAGGTTAGTACAAGGGAGGCCACAAAGCAGCACAAAACCTACACCCTCAGCAGCACAGGGGCGACTGGGTGCAGAGTGCAAACACAGCATTGGGCACCCAAGGTTAACCAATGGAGACTGGGGGAGACGAAAGATGCGCTGGGTTGACCTCCTGGGGTTGAAGCAAGCACTGGGGGGCCACAAGGCAGCACCAGACTTACACTCTCAGCAGCACAGGGGCGGCCGGGTACAGAGTGCCAACACAGCATTGGGTGCCCAATGTATATGAATGAAGGAGGTCGGTCTTGGAAAGAGGCGACGGGCTCTTGCCAGGAGGCTGAATGAAGAAAACCCACAGCTGCCCAGGTAAGTTTGGGTGTTGAGGCACTTAGGGACACCATCGGTGCAGCTCCCCAAGGTCCAGAGGCTCCAGACGCAGGGGTGTCCTTTGACATTGGAAAATAACAAACTGGGTCAGGGGGAGTATTCTGATTGAGGCTGCAGACTTCGAAGCAGAGTCCAGCAGGAGTCATCCCATGGTAGGCTCATAATCGCTGGGGAACCTTCACGGGACCAATGGGCCCCTCGGACTTCGGCCATGGGCGTCGGGCGCAGAGGTGGGTCTGGGTGAAGTTTTGCTGTTCCTCAGAGCAGAGTTCTTTTTCTTTAAAGTTGGTTTCTTCTTGGCAGGTTCGCTATTCATGGGAGATCTTGGTCTTTGTCATGCACCCAGTTCTCCCAGAGCCATGGAGTTCACTAGACTGCAGGACAGGTTGTCTTTTGATGCAGAATCATTGAGGGCTACAGACAGGGCTGGGGCCAAGTCAGTTGGTGTTTGCAGTCTTCTCTGCTGGTGCAACGATGTAGTGTCCGGCTCTTCTTAGGTCATCAGGAATCTGAGTTCTAAGGTTCAGGGGTGCCACATAAATACTGAATTTAGGGGTGTCACGGGGTACCAGATGTTAGCCAGTAGGCTACTCACCTTTTGGTGACTGCACCCTTATTATGACCACTTCCTTTGGGAAGTGAGCAAAGCCCTAACCCTATTGGCCTAATTCCTTCCAAACAAGATGGAGGAATTTAAAAAGTACTGCCTGCTTCAGCTCACCCACCTTAATCCCTTCGTTGCCAGGCCTTTTCCCCTGTAGGTGCCAGGCCTTTTTTTGGCTATTTGAAGCAGTTTGTGCTTAGGCCCTCATAACTTTTTGTCCACATAAGCTACCCATGCCAAATTTGCATCCTTTTTTTCCAACATCCCAGGGATTCTAGTGGTACCCAGAGTTTGTGGGTTCCCCTGGAGGAGACCAAGAATTTAGCCAAAATACAGTGACATTTTTTTTTTTTTTAAATGAGAAAAAAGGGCAGCAGAAGAAGGCTTGTATTTTTTCCCTGAAAACAGCATCAACAAAGTGTTTGTGGTGCTAAAATCACCATCTTCCCAGCTTTCAGGAACAGGCAGACTTGAATCAGAAAACCACATTTTTCAACACAATTTTGGCATTTTACTGGGACATACCCCATTTTTACAATTTTTTTTGCTTTTAGCCTCCTTCCCGTTAGTGACAGAAATGGGTATGAAACTAATGCTGGATCCCGGAAAGCGAAACATTTCTGAAAAGTAGATAAAATTCTCAATTCACCCAGGGGTCATTTGTGTAGATCCTACAAGGTTTTCCTACAGAAAATAACAGCTGAAATAAAAATAAATTGAAATCGAGGTAAACAAAAAGCAATTTTTCTCAATGTTTTACTCTGTAACTTTCTCCTGCGATGTCAGATTTTCAAAAGTAATATACCGTGACGTCTGCTGGGCTCTTTCGGTTGTGGGGATATATTGGGCTTGTAGGTTCATCAAGAACCTTAGGTTTACAGAGCCAATTAAGGAGCTGGACCTTGCAATGGGTTTTCCTTGTATACTTGGTATACAGCAATTCATTTAGTGAAATATAAAGAGTGAAAAATAGGTATCAAGGAAACCCTTGTATTTCTAAAATGGGCACAGGATAAGATGTTGAGAAGTAGTGGTTATTTTCACATCTCTGAATTCCGGGGTGCCCATACTGTGAATTACAGGGCATTTCTCAAATAGACGTCTTTTTTACACACTGTCTTACATTTGGAAGGAAAAAATGTAGAGAAAGACAAGGGGTAATAACACTTGTTCTGCTATTCTGCGTTCCCCCATATCTCCCGATAAAAATGGTACCTCACTTGCATGAGTAGGCCTAATGCCTGTGACAGGAAACGCAACATGGACACATCACATTTTTACATTGAAAACTGAGGTGTTTTTTGGAAAGTGCCTAGCTGTGGATTTTGGACTCTAGCTCATCCGGCACCTAGTAAAATGTAGCAAACCTGTGCATTTTTAAACACTAGACACCCAGGGGAACCCAGGATGAGGTGACTTGTGGCACTCTCACCAGGTTTTGTTACCCAGAATCCTTTGCAAACCTCAACATTTGTAAAAAGAAAACAACACTTTTACCTCAAATTTCGGTGATAGGAAGTTCTGGAATCTGAGGGGAGCCACAAACCTCCATCTACCCAGTGTTAATCTAAGTCTCCCAATAAATATGGCACCTCACTTGTGTGGGTAGGCCTGGTGCCCATGAAAGGAAATGCCCCAAAACACTATGGCCCTCATTACAATCCTGGCGGTCGGTGTTAAAGTGGCGGTAATACCGCCAACAGGCCGGCGGTAAAATAAATGGGATCACGACCACGGCGGAAACCGCCAACACATACAGCCACTTTAACACTCCGACCACCACGCCGGTAGCAACAAACACAGCGGCGGTCACCACCAACAGACAAGCGGAAGACAATGTACCGCCCACCCTATTACAACCCGCCAATCTGCCAGCTTTTCCGGGGCAGTACCAACGACATCAAAAGCACGGCGGAAACAGTCTTTGGAAGGGAAACCACTCACCTCTCGACAATCAATGAAGAACCAGGACGCCATGGAGCCCGAGCTGCAGGTCCTGCCGATGCTGGTCTACCTCCTTATACACGAGAAATATCAAAGGTGTCAGCAACGACCACGGTGAGTACTGCACCTAGCCTACAGGGGAGGGGGGAGGAATAAGAGAGTGACACACACACACGCAACACCCCCACCCTCACCCTCACCTACAACACCATACACACGAACACATGCAGCAACAGTACATTTACACCCCGTTAACCCCTGGAAGAACGCAAGGACCCAAGGAATTGAGTTAAATCAGTGATATTTTGAAATATGCAGATATACTGAACGAATATAAAAAACAGTATATACAAATATTTACAATATGTACAGAAGGTCTACACTGTTCCTTGCAAATGTCCGTGGCCCACTGGGCCAAAAATCATGGGCCGAGCCACACTTGACTCCTGCCTCAATACAGAGAGAATACTGCAGGGGCATCAGGACATAAACACAAAGGCACCTCAGGGGGATGGGGAAAGGGGGGGCACCTCAGCCGGAAGATGGTACAATGCCACTGCTCCTCGAGGGGGCTCCATGCCCACTGCTAGGTCTTGGGGAGTGCAAGGCCACAGTCCCTCAAGTGGGTGGTTTGCCCACTGCTTGGTCCTGGGGAGTGCAAAACCACAGTCTCACAAGTCCCTCAACTGGGTGGTTTGGACGATGAGGAGGAGGGGGATACAGTGGAGGCAGTGGAGCTTGGTGTGTTTGCATGGGCATGGTGCTTGTGTGAGTGCTTGTGAGATGAAGTGTGGTGCTTGTGTTTGCCTGAGCCACTTTTGTGTGTTGATTTGGGTGAATGCTGGTCTGAAGGTGTGCTTGGGATAGGCTGGGGTTGAGGGTATTGGGTGTGGGTAGAGGAAGTTGGAGGGGGAAGGCTAGACACAGGGACAGGGGCTGCCATCAGTCCTGAGGCCAGAGCTGGAAATGCTCTCTGTTGGGCCGCCACGCCAGAGTGAATGCCCTCCAGGTATGCATTTGTTTGTTGCAAATGCCCCGCTACACCCTGGATGGCATTCAGAATGGTTGACTGCCTAACAGTGAGGGATCTCAGGAGGTCAATAGTTTCCTCACTGAGGGCAGCAGGGCTGACTGGGGCAGGGCCTGAGGTGCCTGGGGCGAAGGAGATGCCCAACCTCCTGGGTGAGCGGGCATGGGAAACATGCTGAGGGGCTGCTGGGAGGGCGGTGCTGGTAGGGGAGGTGGCAGCTGTACCTGTTTTTGCGGTGGGCACAGAGGTGTCTGCCACCGCCAGGGAGCTTCCATCGGAGGAGTCGCTGTCTGTGGTCTACCCTCCTATCCCCGTCGTGGTGCTCCCCTCGCCCTCGGTCCCACTGATGCCTTCCCCCTCGGTGGATTCGGCCTCCAGGCCCACGTGGGATACAGCTCCCTCCGTCACCGGTGCCTCTGCTCCTCCGCCAGATGATGCTAATGCACACAAGGACAGGGTGACAAAACAAAAAGGGGGGGGAGAGACAGAGGATACACTTTGTCAATGCCAGCAACAACACCACAATTGGCGTACACTACACACAAGTATCAGCCCTATGCACTAGGCCATGCCCAACCATTTAATGAGACAGTCACCAGCCTATGGGGTACAATGCCTAACGCCAGCATCTGCACCCCAGAAATCCACAGGACCCTGCCCAGTGGTAGATGGCCCCTTACACCATTGGTGTAGGAGTGCTCCAGAGCCTGCCCAACAAGGGACCTACCCTGCCATGACCGCCCTGGCCTAGGGGCACCCACAGCCCACATCCCCAACCCAGCTACATCCTAACGCGCGCAAGGTCAGCTTTCAGAATCTGTACTCACCCCCTTGTGGCTGCTGTGATGGCCTCAAGCGCCCATCCAACTCCGGATAGGCCACCGCCAGGATGCGGAACATCAGGGGGGAAATGGTGCAACGGGCACCCCTTCTACGTTGGGAGGCCAGCCCCAGTTGGGCCTCCGCTGTCTTCTTTGACCAGCGGTGCAGGTCCTCCCATCACTTGCCACAGTGGGTGCTCCGCCTGTGATAGACCCCCAGGGTCCACACCTCCTTGGCGATGGCACGCCAAATACCCTTTTTCTGCTGGGCGCTGACCTGCAGGGAAAAGACAGCAGAAAAGGAAATTACTCACACGTCCGTACCGTCATACTCATTGCCCGCCAGTTCCCACCCATGCCCTGACGCACATACACTGACCACCTTACATGCTGCACTCTGCCCAGGACGCCTCAGCACCCCCCAACATGTGGTTTACATCCACAGCACTCCAAACATTCATGGCCCATGCATCATGCTCACAGTGTACTCACCTGTTTGTCTGGAGGACCGTAGAGTAATGTGTACTGGGTTAGGACCCCATCCACCAGTTTCTCGAACTCCTACGCAGTGAAGGCAGGGGCCCTTTCCCCAGACACATGAGCCATTGTCGCTTCCTGACACAGGTCACAGCAGCACTTGCAGTGTAGGTCCTCTTCTGTTGAAGGTCAGGTAGCAAGTGAGTGAATAGTTAGAAAATGGCGGTCACGTCCATGGCGGTCATGTCCATGGCGGTGCGTACCGTCACAGCCAGCGTACATCGCCCTTGGCTCCTGGAACCCATAGGGCCCAATAATAACCAATGCGAAGTTGCACGGTGGTCATCGACCACCTACCGCGACGGCGCACAACGCCAGCGTAATGACCTCATTTCCACTTGTCCCTCCTCACAGGTCAGGCTGCTGCCAGTTCAGGGGGGCACAGGGCATGGCACCTAACTGCGTCACAGCAGACATTGGCACAGCAACTGACTCTCAAGTTCACATACTGCTTCTGTAAAGTAGATTAATCAACATTAGTGCAATAGATGTGGAAATATGACCCTCTGCTCACTGTTCTCTTCCATAGGCTTCAACCGCTGAGGCAGAATATGAGATGGCGGCATCCTCCGGTGTACAGACCCCTGGTGGACCTTGCGACAATGGAGGACAGACACATTATCATCACATACAGACTTGATCGTGCCACAATCCAAGAACTGTGTGCCCAATTGGAGCCAGGCCTGATGTCAGCTATCTGCCAGCCCACAGGAATCCCCCCTCTAGTGCAGGTCCTGACAGTGCTCCATTTCCTGGCAAGTGGTTCCTTCCAAACAACAGTGGCCATGGCATGAGGGATGTCTCAGCCAATGTTCTCCAACGTGTTGACCAGAGTGTTGTCTGCCCTGCTGAAACACATGCGCAGCTACATCGTGTTCCCCCAGGTGGAGGATTCGGCCACAGTGAAGGCTGACTTTTATGCCCCGGGACATATCCCCAACATCATTGGTGCCATTGATGGTACACATGTAGCATTTGTCCCCCTGCCCCCCCTGGAGAAATGGACATGTTTACAGAAATAGAAAAAGCTATCACTCGATGAATGCGCAGATGGTGTGTTTGGCAGACCAGTACATCTCCCATGTGAATGCCAAATATCCTGGCTCTGTGCATGATGCCTTTATATTGAGGAATAGCAGCATCCCATATGTGATTTGCCAACTCCAGAGGCACCGGGTGTGGCTAGTAGGTGAGCCAAAGGTACCCACCGAGTAAATGTTGATGTTTGGGTATGGATTGCCCCTAAGGGTTAGTGTGTGTCTCACAGTTGTCACCCTATATTTACAGGTGACTCTGGTTACCGCAACCTCTCATGGCTACTGACCCCAGTGGGAATGCCAGGACAAGGGCAGAGGAACATTACAATGAGGCACATGGGCGTACAAGGAGGATTATAGAAAGAACCTTTGGCCTCCTGAAGGCCAGGTTCCGGTGCCTCCATCTGACAGGTGGATCCCTGTACTACTCACCCAAGAAGGTGTGCCAGATCATCGTTGCATGATGCATGTTGCACAACCTGGCCTTGAGACGCCAGGTGCCTTTTCGGCAGGAGAATGTGTCTGGAGATGGTCTTGTGGCAGTGGTGGAGCCTGTGGACAGTGACAAAGAGGAGGCAGAGGAAGAAGATGTGCACAACAGAACAAATATAATACAGCAGTACTTCCAGTGACACACAGGTAAGAGACTGTAACTCCACTTAACATTTCAGTAATCTGTTGGACATTGTACAAGGCAGCCCCTTACCCTATGTCTATGGCCACTGACTGTTCCCTTTGGATTCTCTATTTTCAGATCTCTGTGCCCTATTCTGGCTCCTGCTATATGTACTGCTGCCCACCAAAGGTCATCCTGTAGTATATTTCACTGTACATATATGTTGCAATGCGTTGATAATGTTGTACTAATACATTTGTGAATCATTAGACTGACTCCAGATTGGTATTTGTTTCAAGGGTGTTTAATTAGGTGCTAATAAGTATAGGGGTATGTGCAATGGGCTGTGGTGATGGTGGGGGAAAGTCCATGGTAGAGTCCAGTCTCTTGGCATCACAGGTGCATTGTCCAAGGGGGCATAGGAAGGGGAGCAATGGCAGTTCAAGGTGGAATAGGTAACAGAGTGGGACAGAAGGGTGACTATCAGGAGAGTCATATTTCCTGGTGGGGGTCTTGGTAATGTTCTCTGTCTTCTGCCTGGATCGCATGGACTGTTTGCAGGGTGGTTCTCCTTCTGCGGGGGTGGGGTGATGGTGGCCTGTTGGTCCTGTGGCGGGGCCTCCTGTCCACTAGCGCCGGCGGAGGTGGAAGGCTGTTCCTTGGTTTGGCTAGTGTCAGGCGCCCTTTGTTGTGCCACTGCCTCCCTCATGGTCTTGCCCATGTCAGCCAGCATCCCTGCAATGGTGACCAGGATGGTGTACATTTTGGTTAGGTCATGCCTGATCCCCAGGCACTGTCCCTCCTGCAGCCGCTGGGTCTCCTGCAACTTGGCCAGTATCTGGCCCATCGTCTCCAGGGAATGGTGGTATGCTCCCAGGATGTTGGAGAATGCTTCGTGAAGAGTAGGTTCCCTGGGCCTGTCCTCCCCCTGTTGCATAGCAGTCCTCCCAGATTCCCTGTTGTCCTGTGCCTCTGTTCCCTGAACTGTGTGCCCACTGCCACTGACCCCAGGTCCCTGATCGTCCTGGGTTTGTGGGGTTGCCTGGGGTCCCTGTAGTGGTGGACACACTGCTGATTGACGTGTCCTGGGGACAGTGGCATGGGCCCGCTGGGTGGGTGCTGTGCTGGTGTTTCCTGAGGGGGGAGGCTCTGTGGTGGGTTAGGACTGTGCCTGAGTACCCGACTGTCCAGAGGTCCCTGATGGGCCAGGTTGGTCATCGTGATCCAGGCGTGCACAGCTGCTGTGTCACTGTGGGTCTCTACAGGGGGGGACTTGAGGTAGCTGCCACCTCGTGTCCGGTGAAGTTAAGTAGGGGTCCTGTTGGAATGAAAATGCATTGTTAATGTATCTGCGTGGGCCATATTGTGCATGGGTGTGTTTCCATCTATGATTTTGATTTCCCTGTCAGCTTGGCCTTGTGTGAGTGGTGATTTTGTGGGCGGGGTGAGTCTCTCTACTGGGCATGCTGGGGTGATGGGTGTCCATGCAGGGTTGTGATGGGTGTCCATGCATTGTTGTTGCATGCAGGGCTTGGTATTGGGATGGGTGGGTTGTGATGGTGGGGTATATGTGAGGTGGTGGAGTGATGAGGGTGAGGGTAGTGGTAGGAGTTTGTGATGGCATGCAGGTAGGGTGGGGGGATGATGTAGTTAAGATTTGACTTACCAGAGTCCAGTCCTCCTGCTACTCCTGCAAAGCACTCAGGATGCATGATCGCCAAGACTTGCTCCTCCCATGTTGTTAGTTGTGGGGGAGGAGGTGGGGTCCACCGCCAGTCCTCTGTACAACAATCTGGTGTCTTGATACCACGGAACGCAGCTTCCCCCATAGGTCATTCCACCTCTTCCTGATATCATCCCTGGTTCTTGGGTGCTGTCCCACGGTGTTGACCCTGTCCACGATCCTCCCCCATAGCTCCATCTTCCATGCAATGGACGTCTGCTGGACCTGTGATCAGAATAGCTGTGGCTCTACCCGGATGATTTCCTACACCATGACCCTTAGCTCCTCCTTGGAAAACCTGGGGTGTCTTTGAGGTGCCATGGATGTGCTCTGAGTGATATGTGTGAGGTGATGCGTGTGGTGATGTGTTGGGATGTATACTGTAAAGTGTGTGGATGGTGTATGATTGATGGTGTTCTGTGCCTCTGTTGGGTGTGTGCTGTTTGCTTGTCTCTCTGTGCTGGGTCTCTTTTTTTGTTGTTGAAAGGGTTGTGGGTAATGTGGGTGTGGGTTTTATAGTGCTGTGAGTGTGTGGGTGTGGTGCGTGTATGTCTGTCAGGTGTGTGTATTTTGAATTGTCCACTGTGGTGTACTGTTGTAAGTGTGTGTGTATTTTGAGCGCGGCGGTGTGTACCGCCAATGGTTTACTGCAGTTGATTCGTGGGTCGTGATACTGTGGGTGTATTCCTGTTGGCGTGACTGTGTGGGTTTTGCTATCGCCAGTTTATGACTGACCTTTGGTGTGGCGGACTTGAGTGGGTGTCTATATAGTGGCGGTATTCTCTGTGTGGGTCATAATACCCATGGCGGATTACCGCCGCGGCCACAGTCTGGAATGGCAGCACTGAGTGCAGTTGGTGCGAGGGTCGTTCAGGGTGACACAGTCTGTGCTGCAGCTCTCAGGGGCCGTTTTTAGAGCCCCATGCCCTAAGTACCCCGGGTACCATTTACTAGGAGCTTACAATGGCAACTAAAGGGTTTGCCATTAGGAAAAATGACTGAAGTTTTGGGAGGAGATCTGGCACCGGGGACCAGTTTATCAGGTACCCAGTGAACCATCAGTCAAATTTGCACCAGAAACCAGGCAAAAAATGGGGAGTAACCATGTCAAAAGAGGCATTTTCCTACAGTCAACAACATGGACAGAGCGATTCTACGGGACACCCAATTGGATCATGGAATCCTTGAGCCTCCTCTACCCAACCAAAAAGTCATATACGTATCACTCACCTGTCCACAGCACCCAGTCTAGACTTGATTACTTCCCCATCTCACAATCCCTCATGCCGATGGTGGTGGATGCATACATCTTGGAGGGCTCGATCTCTGACATTCTATGACCAGATTATTGCTTGACTTGGGACTGACATGGCCTGGTAGAAAGCCTAGGCATCTCAACATTTCTTATTACAAGAAGTCAGAGAGGAAAGAGCTCCTCAAATCCTACCTCAGAAACTATTTTGATGAAAATGCAGGATCAGTCACATCTGCATAGATGCTCTCGATTGTGGCGAAAGCCACCCTCAGGGGCCAACTCATGAGTGACGAAGCCCTCCAAAACAAGCAGAGAGTGGAACAACAGGCCTTCCTGTAAGCAGCTTCTTTTGACCTGACGAGGTCACACTCATCCTGCCCCACTTATTCCATTCAACCACAACTAGGGAAGGCAGAAATGGGCCTTAATGCTCTCTTCACTTCTAAGGTGGAGTACTCACCCAACAGACTCAATTACCATCATTATGAGCAGGGTTTAAAGGCTGGCAGACTTCTTGCAGGACAACTCTGACAATGGGAGGTGCATCTGTCATCCCAGCCATAAAAGACTGGCCAGGACACCTTGTCCACATCCTTGGGGGTTAGCGTACACTTACAAGGGTACTATAAGGGCCTCTATGCCCTGGAAATCGTTAGTGATGAGGCCTGCATTGACAGCTTCTTCAGCACTGTTTGGCTTCTGCCACTGAATGACAATGGGCTGGCACTACTCTCAGGCAATATCACAAAGTATGAGATTGCAATAGCCATCTCTGGCATGCATTACAGTAGAGCCCCTGGAGCAGATGGCTTTCCGTGGAGTTTTACAAATGGCAACACCTGCTGAGGTAGACTCCCTCTACCCTGCCTAAAAAGATGTGGATCAAATGAACTGCTTGGGCTCAATATCCAACAGGACCCTCACAACAATGCTTTACAAGTTTTATAAGGACCCACTGCCCTTTGGTAGTTACAGGAGCATGCATAGCTCTCCTTAATGGGGACGTCAAGTTCTTGGGCAACGTACTGGCAGCCCATCTCAGAAAGGTAACCCCCACACAAGTAGGCTTCACCCCAGAACAAATCTCTCGTAATGACCTACCAACCCTGTCCCGTGTCCCGTGGCTGGCCAAGGACATGCTGGAAGAGGCGCTGGCTCTGTCCGTCAATGACAAAAAAGGCATTCAACCGCATAGGACAGAGATATCTCTTGCAGCTCAGTGATGATTTTAGCAACTGATTTTAATGATTATACAATACTCCCTGAGACCAAGCAGGGGTTTTCTATCTGCCCTCTTTGAAATCTGGCTCAGGACACAATAGGGGTGTCTGCTTTCCTGCTTCTGGTCCATCTGCTAATCGATGGGCAGTGGGGTAGCAGGTACTGGCCTTGTAGCAAATGACCTAAGACCTTTTTTTAAACAATGAACACATGTGAATAGGTTTCTTTATCAAAAAGGTCAATAAGCATGTTTTCAATTAATGTCTTTAAGTTCCCTGTGTTCTTTAACTGGTCTGCCTACAGTTCATTGTTTTTCCTTCAGGAACATGTTTTTGGATCTCTATTTTTGGCTCTAGTAGACTCCAGCATTTTATACATTCTCAAGGGTTTCTAACTTCAGGTTACAATCATCTGATATTCATATTCATCACCATGTGAATTTACCTAAGCACCAGGTTTTATCCGGAAACTTGTGATATCAATTCCCTCGCATGTGGATAGGTGGTGTTGTGCAGCTCTGCATCAAATACTTCTATTCTGGATGAAACATTGGGGCCACCACCATATCTGTGCCACCTTAGAGAGCTGACATTAGTAATTTTCCACACCTTCTGAAGTTAATCCCCAGCTTCTCGAATCTTCTCAGTGCTGATTGAGAATCCTTTCCAAATATTTTTTTTTTCAGTGTGCATCATGTTCCTCCATATATTGATGTGCTTTAATCAATGTAGGGAATGCAACCATCTGATGTTGGTGACAGATAACCATGATGCCTATCTCATGGTATCTCGGCTCGAGACACAACTTGGTATTGTGGGACGAAGATGAACAAAAAGGCTAATGCCAAAGCAAATGTGCTGTGGCAGAACTTCATAGTTGAAGAAGGCCCGGTGTTAGTCGAAGTCTATTGACCAGACCCAATCTTGTTTCTGCGACTGACCTTGCACAAAGCCATGCAGTTCGGCTAAGTTTAAGAAAAGTAAAAAACTCAGGAGGCGAAAACATGGTCCTTCCTCACCCACCATTCCCACCTTTCAGAGTCATGCGATACCTAGATACCCCCAGGCCACTGGGTCGGCCCCCTCAACAGCTCCATAAGTTCACACAGGCTTTGGAAACCATTGTTGATGTACCACCAGATCCCTCTGAAGCGCCTTCTGGCCGTATTGATCCGAAGTGACCTCTAGGTGGGTTACCACCAGCGGAATTGTTCTAATACTGACTGAACCACTTAACATAGTTCGAAGACTGGCCTCTCCTCTGACCCAGGCTCCCCTAAATCCAATTCCAACACCATGTCGGACATCGCCTTGAGCGACACACTAACCTCTGGGTCTCAACACTGGGTCTGATGTACCCCACGCCAGACACAGAGTGAAAAGCCTTATCGGACTTCAAATGTCAGAATCCTCTTCCCATGAGGTCATACCTTAAACCTACTTTGACCACAAACCCTCAATTTAACAGGTTGATTATGATGACTGTCATAAGGGCACACAGATGATAACAAGAACTTTTTCCGGGATTTACAAGAGGCCAGTAGGCTACACATTTTACCAGACATTGGTGTATTCCCCCAAATTTGGCAATGGAGGAGTCCAAGCCCTACGTGACAATCAGAAGGAGAATGGCAGAAGTGCTGGATGTCACGCTGCCTACTGCAGTGGTGAAAACAAATGTCTTGATAGAGGTGTTTAACCCTGAGCAAACAAATCAGGAACTTCGTCTGCTCTTTAATGAAGTCCTCACAGATGTTCTGATGGATTCTTGGCACTGCCAGGCTATTACCTGTAGATCCAGATTTTCTTCTCCAACATCCCACTCTGGACAGCTCGCTGGTGCAGGCATCCAGAATTCGCCTAAACCCAAAAGATTTGCCAACATCACCACGTTATAAGGAATGACAGAGAACAGAGGCCTTCGCCAAACAGATGTTTTTCTTCTGCTGCCTTGCACTTAGATTCATCAATATATCTTGCCTCCTGGGCAGATACTTGCATGCAAGGTGGGAAAGAGTGGTTGGTATCATGCCAGCTGTCCCAGATGACATCCAACCAACTCTACAGTGCCTCATCATGGGTGGCCAGGATGCTGTGAAGTATTCCATTAATTCATCCCTGGATATAATGGCTTGTCTGGGTAGGGCAGTTATAACCAGCATGGTGCTATGGTGCCATGCCTGGATTCACTCTGTGATGGACATGCCCTTTGAGGGTTATAGGCTGCTATGACTGAAGTCGGACTTGGACTTAGAAAGATTCAGTGAGAGCAAAGTCATTGCTTACTCTCTAGGCCTAACCCCACAGGTTTGCCGGATACCCAACTTCTTTGCCCTTTTTGAGGCTTTGGAAGGGGATACCAGCTAAGGCAGCGTTAGTATGGGCCTCAGCAACAACGGGCCTCTAAGTTCTTTTGGGGGAAAAGGTCAGCGATCAGGCCAAGAGCATCCAGGTCTCCAAGGGCAATCCTGTATCCAAACCCCAGTTCCCTCCTCTCACAACTGCCACAAAACTGCTTTTATTTGCCCCGGCAGATCATGATCACCAAATGAGAGAACATATCACCTTTTATCTCACCGGGTGGTGGAGAATCACTTCCGACCACTGGATGCTCCAAATTGTGGAACACATTTACTCCCTATCCTTTCTGTCCTTTCCTCTGAATATAGCTCCAGCACTGCAACACCTCCCGGAGGACCACTTGTCCATACTCCGCTGAGAATTTCAGACTCTTTGACCAAGGGAGCAATAGAGAGGGTGCCTCTACCAAGGATCAGGACTTTGCCCATCCTCAATCTTTGTACTCAGAACTTCTTCCTCTGGGAGGATGAGTTCAAGATGCTTACTTGGAACCCAAGTCCTGTCCCTCCTTGACTCAGGAGCCTGGATGGTGGTGTTAGATTGGCAGGACACCTATTTGCACATTTTGTCCTGCATTACCTGCAGTTTCAGGTGGGGCAAGCGCACTTAAATTCTCTGTGCTCCCGTTTTGGACTTACCAGTACACCTTGGGTGTTCACGAAGGTGATGTTGGGGGTTCTGGTCGATCCATAGAGGTTGGCAATACAAGTCTTCCCATACCTTGACGACTAGCTACTGAAGGTGGGTTCACCTCAAACACTGTTGACATTGTTGGGTTGCTACATCAACATGCTACATCAATATGCTGAAGTCACACCTGACTCCTTCACAACAGCTTTCCTATATCAGGGCCACCAGGATATGGTGCTCTTCTGAGGCTTCCATCACCTCAGCAAGGACAGAACATTTGGGCTATGATTGGAATATTTCAACCCTTGATCTGGGTCTCAGAGAGAGTGGCTCAGACCCTTCTGGGCCTCTTAGTCTCCTGCATTCTGCTTGTAAACCACACCAGGAAGAGATGTACAGGCTCTGCAGTGGGATCTGAAGTCTCAGTGGTCTCAGTAGCAAGGAGACCTGTTATAATCCATCCAGGTATTGAAGATCTTCACAGGTGGCTGCTTGACCACAAGAGGGCATGCATCAATTTCCTCTAACTACCCCTCCCAGAGCTATCAGTTGTGACAGATGCATCATTGCTGGTTTGGGGATGTCATTTGGGGGAAGTGGAGATCAGAGGACTCTAGTCTCCGGCAGGCCCTCACCTTTATTTCAACTTGTGGGAGTTGTTAGTGATTCATTTGGTGATGAAGGAGCACCTCCCAACCATCAAAGAGTAACAGGTACAGGTGTACACAGACAACACAACTGCGATTCGGTCCTGCAACAACCAAAGCGGTGTAGGGTTGTGGGTCCTATGCCATGAGGCTCTATGTCTCTGGAAATAGCTGAATGGTCAATACATCTCCCTGATACCCCAAATACAGGATCTTTAAATACCAGAGAAGACAATCTCAACTGGCGATGCCCAGCGTATTATGAACAGCTGTTGCTCTCAGAAGTGACACAGTGCATCTTTCAACAATATAGAGAGCCTTGGTTTGATCCACTTGACTTGGCAGAGAATGTGCAGTGTCAAACCTTTTGTACATTGAGTTCCCAAAGAGGTTCTCTCCCACCTTTCCCCTGACCTGGGGAGCTGGAGGCCAGTATGCCTTTTCATCACCACCTCTCCTGCCCAGAGTACTGAAAAAGATCAAGGTAATCTAGACCCAAATCATCCTACTGGCTATGAGCATTGATCCTCCAAATCAGCTACCCCTTTCGCAGGACCTCCTATCGCAGCAGCAGGACTGCTTCCTGCACATGAGCTGCAGAACCTACATCTCCATGCATGGCAACTGTTGGAAGGTTGAACTGCGACAGATGCTGGCTTCCAGTCTTCCTCCCCAAGTGATTCGTGTCATCTTGGCAGCCAAATGTCCTTCTATCAAAGCCTCTTATGCAGAGCGCTAGGTGATGTTTCAGGTTTGGTGTTCCTCCTGTAACATCCAGCCCTTGAATGCAAAGTTGTCAGATGTTCTCTTGTTTTTTCTCCCATTGTACCAGCGAGGCCTTGTTGTGGCAACAGTTGAGGGTTACCTTTCTGCCCTTTCGGCCTCCTTAGGTTTGCCAGATCAACCCTCCCTCCCTTCCAATTTTCCGATCTGCACACTGGTATTCTGTTGTATATTGTACCCAGAGATCAGAAAGGAACTAATGTTATTGCTTTGTGGTGGTGCAGATATAGTGAACCCAACGTCACATCCCATAATGTCATCGGTCGATGCACAAGGAAATTGCTATTAAATGTTTGCAGACCTTGGGCCTGATTACGAGCTTGGCGGATGGGATACTCTGTAACAAACTTGACGGATATCCTGCCTGCCGTTTTACAAGTTCTATAGGAAATAATGGACCTTGTAGTACGGCAGATGGGATATCTGCCATGTTTGTGTCAGAGTATCCCATCCGTCAAGGTCGTAATCAGGCCCCTAGTCTGGGTGAGGAATCTGTGGTTAGATAGAGTTTCTAGCAGAAACCGAAGTTAAGTAACTTGTTCATCTAAGATTGTTCTTTCAGCCAAGTCTATTCTTATCTTGATGTGCAGACAAGCAGTCTAATCAGTGAGTCTATTTTGTCATCTATGCTCCTCAGGCCACCACTCATTTCCTTGAATATGTGTTTCACTTCCTTTTCTGTGCTTCATTGCTAATAGCTGTCTTGTTATCTTCTTGTGGTCTGCTGTCTCTGTCCAAAGCCCATCCTGCTCTCCTAAGGCCAGAAGAGGGTTTTGCTGGCTTGTGGTCCATCTTTCCCAAGTTAAGTCAGGTGCTTTTAATTTATGATGGTTACTTGTTGCTATTTTTCCTTGTGGGGGCAGAGGTAGCCAAATCACCAGCCATTGTGTCTACAGGTCCATCATTTTACTCTCTGTCCTTAATAGAATTGAAACGTTCCCCTACAGTAGCTAGGAAATTTTATATTTTATGTCAGGTTTGGAGGCTCAGATTTTGCTAGTTTATAGCCGGTTGACAACCAGAGAACCAATGCCCTGATGGGTTTTAAATAAAAAGGTCTTAAACATAGAATCTGAAGATCAATCTGCTCCTCTGGGAAAATCTTCTACATGGCCACCTAAGGAAAAAATCATTAGAAGCCATTGACTCCCTAGCAGAATGGGCTCCAAAAATAGGGATGTCAATACCAGTCTTTTGAAGCACCCAACCTACCTATCAGCCAACGGTGGATGCCGACACCGGCTAGAAGGGTTTTTCAAGAGCTGAGAAGAGTTGACTTGTTCCTGGAGGCCGATATTCTTCAGTCATTGATTCACAGGCTCATAGGCAACAAACCACACATAACTTAGGGTGATCTGGAAAAGCCAGCTAATGTTCTATTCTGGTATTAGATTTGGTCCTTTTGGATATGGTAAACAACACTCCATCGTGGGTAAATATACGTGCAATGACATCGAAGGCCCGGACATCCGAGACGCTCTTGCAAGAAATTAGACACAAGGCTCATTTACCTGTCAATTCCTTGTGCGACAAGTATTGGTTATCTTGCCATGATTCCAACATCCTCAGAATCACATTTACATCCCATACGGAGGAATAATGTAATTCAGGGGCAATGGAGAGGCAAACGCCTCACAGCAGCCTACAAACCAATGGTTGCTCCCCTAACGGTTCGCTGTGAAATAGTACATGTCCCAGAGAAATGGCAAATTTGCATGCATTAATAGTACAATATGCCAGCCCCTGTTTGCCAGTTCAGACAAGAAGTTGACAACCTGCATTGTATCTGCCCCCACGGGATCCAGATCTCGTCTCAGATGCCAGCGTGACTATCAATGCCAAGCTAGAGTCAGCCCACGCCTTCGAAATAAGTTGGTAGCCATCATAGAAAGACCAAGGATTTCCTAATGTGCCCTATAATCCTCCCATTCTCAACCAGTTGGCGGAGGAAGCCCCAATGAACCGTCAGAAGTTGAGGATTCCAGGGAAGTGGGATTGGAAAATCCACAGAAAGTTCCAGAAGAGGGGGAACCCAGACTTGCAATCTCCAAAGAGGCATCATAAAGATCAACTCCACCTTCTGAACGTGGACTAGCGCAGCAAGTCTGGTGATCATGAAAAAAGGAGGAAATGGGTAACTCTTGAACTGACTCCAGTCTTGGAGGAAGGCATTCGTCGCTTCCGCTAGGGGGATCCAGGCACCAACTGAAGAGCTGAGGTAGTTGATGGTTGAGCCTCGACATAAAAAGATCCACCTGGCATAGACACCAGTGACCCACTATCTTCTGGAAGAAGAGATGATCTACTTCCATGCACTGCAATCCTTCAAATGTCTGATTTGCCAGTCCATTGTCTGATTGAATTTCCCTGGCAGATACTCCATTGTAACCGACAGATTGTTCTGCAGACAATAGTTCTAAAATTCTTTGGCTAGATCCACTAGGACCTTGGACCGTGTGCCACCTATTCAGTTTATGTAATGCATTGCAGATATGTTGTCCATCTTTAGCAGGACAGAACAGGACGCTTTGTCCACTACAAGACTCTAAATCATGAACGTCCAGGTCCAGGCAGTTGATGTGTAGCGATTCTTCGTGTTCTGACTACTATCCTACTGTGGTAATATCCTGACAGCATGTGACGCATCCATGATAATTGGCAACAGATTCGTCCATCAAATCTGGGGCTGTCCCGAAGATGGCTCTGCTGTTCTATGGAAGCATGTGGTTGAGCCACTATTGAAGTTCCGTCACACCCTCGGGTGAAAGCGATATCACGTATGCATATGACAAGCCCCTCTTGAGATGTTGATCCTTCATTTGCTGAAGAGCTCGGAAGTGAAGTGGTCCCGGGAAGATCACCTGAATGGATGAAGACAGTAGACCTACAAACCTTGCTAGATGCTGAAGGGAGAATTTTTCCTTCTCCAACGTCTTGCGTAGTGCCCGAGAAATCACGAGCATCTTCTTCTGTGGGAGTCTCAGTGATTGTTTCACTGAATCGATCTGGAAACCTAAGAAAGGCATCTGTTGCAACTGAACAAATTCTTGTATCGGATGGTTTACACTGAGCCCCAATTCCTGTAGAATGATGTGTTAATAGTTTACTACAGTAGTTCTGTCCTGGTGCATTAAGAGGATGTCGTCTAGATAAATAATCAGTTTGACTCTTCTCGCTCGAAGCCATTCCATAACCGACCATAGCACCTTGGGAAAGCACCAAGTACCGGAGGCTAGCCCAAACTGAAGGCAGGTGATTTTGAAAAACTGTCTGTCCCAATTGAACTGAAGAAAATGCTGTAGGGATGAAAAATCAGAACTGTGAATTAAGCATATTTGAGATCTAATCTCACCATTAAATCATTAGGCAGAAGTTCTTCATCTGTATTCTTCTTCTTTGTACTTCATCTGTGTTCTTCTTCTGTGTACTTCGTACTTCCTTGACTCTTCTCTCCTCCTCTTCTTCTCTCCCCTGTTCTTCAGTTCTGGACTCCTCGCTCCTCTTCTTCTTTACCTTCTCCTTGGCTCTTCTCTCTTCTGCTCCTCTTCTTCTTTACCTTCTCCTTGGCTCTTCTCTCTTCCGCTCCTCGCTCCCCTTCTTCTTTACCTTCTCCTTGGCTCTTCTCTCTTCTGCTCCTCGCTCCTCTTCTTCTTTACCTTCTTCTGGGCTCTTCTCTCTTCTGTTCTTCTGCTCCTCTTCTTCTTTACCTTCTTCTGGGCTCTTCTCTCTTCTGTTCTTCTGCTCCTCGCTGCTCTTCTCTCCTCTCTCTTCCGCTCTTCTACTCCTGACTCCTCTCTCTGACCTTCCTCACTCCCCTCCACCTCTGTAACCCCCCCTCCCCTATCTTCCTATCTTTTCTTCCTAACTTCCCGCCACCTTTAACCCCCCCTCCCCTATCTTTTCTCCCCTCTACCTGACCCCCCCACCCTCCGCTTTCCCGCCGCCACCACCTGCTCGCCCCCGCCCCCCGCTCCCATTCGTCGCCCCACTCCCGCCCCCCGCTGACCCCTCCTCCCCCCTCCTCCCTCTTATGGCGGCCGCTGCGCGACAGAGTTAGCGACCCTTGACCCAAGGGTAGGTCGCTCCCCCTGCCGCTGCAGCTCCACCAGCCCAGGCTCCTGAAACCTCCAAGCAAGCCCTGCGAAACCACAGTAAGTACTCCCCCCCCCTGCCCCTCGCCCTGCCCCGCGCTACTCACCTCTTCTCCTGCTTCTCTCTTCATCTTTGATCTTCCTCTGTGCTCTCCATCTGTATTCTTCATCTGTGTTCTTCTTTCTTCCCTGCAACCCGTCCTGCGTGTTCTTTCTTCTGTCTTCATCTGTGTTCTTCTTCTGTTCTCTTCTTTCTTCCCTGCACCCCGTCCTGCGTGTACTTTCTTCTGTCTTCATCTGTGATCTTCTTCTGTGCTCTTCTTTCTTCCCTGCACCCCGTCCTGCGTGTTCTCTCTTCTTCTTTGTCCTTCTTCTGTGTTCTTCATCTGTATTCTTCATCTGTGTTCTTCTTCTGTTTTCTTCTTCTGTGTATTTCATCTGTGTTTCTTCCTTCTCTTCTGCACCACGACCTGCGTGTGCTTTCTTCTTCTTGGTCCTTCTTCTGTGTTCTTCATCTGTATTCTTCTTCTGTGTACTTCATCTGTGTTCTTCTTCTGTGTACTTCGTACTTCCTTGACTCTTCTCTCCTCCTCTTCTTCTCTCCCCTGTTCTTCAGTTCTGGACTCCTCGCTACTCTTCTTCTTTACCTTCTCCTTGGCTCTTCAGTCTTCTGCTCCTCGCTCCTCTTCTTCTTTACCTTCTCCTTGGCTCTTCTCTCTTCCGCTCCTCGCTCCTCTTCTTCTTTACCTTCTCCTTGGCTCTTCTCTCTTCTGGTCCTCGCTCCTCTTCTTCTTTACCTTCTTCTCGGCTCTCCTCTCTTCTGTTCTGCTGCTCCTCGCTGCTCTTCTCTCCTCTCTCTTCTGCTCCTGACTCCTCTCTCTGTCCTTCCTCACTCCCCTCACCTTTGCAACCCCCCTCCCCTATCTTTCTATCTTTTCTTCCTAACTCCCCGCCACCTATAACCCCCCTCCCCTATCTTTTCGCCCCTCTACCTGACCCCCCACCCTCCGCTTTCCCGCCGCCACCACCTGCTCGCCCCGCCCCCCCTGCTCCCATTCGTCGCCCCCCTCCCGCCCCCAGCTGACCCCTCCTCCCTCCTCCTCCCTCTTATGGCGGCAGCGCCGAAGGCGCGCCAAAGGCAAGCCCGTCTGCGCCCGTCCGCGCCTGGACCGCGCCCAGCGCCACGACCCCTGGCCACCAGCACTCCCAAACCCCGCAGCACAGCTACGACCCCATCACCCTCCACGCCCTCAACCCGGGGCGCTCCAGCACCTGCTTCCAAGCCAACCCGAAACGCACCCACGGACCCTTCGTATGTCACACCTGCAAACTCACCTTCCACCGCGAAAACACCACGCCCGCCAGCCCACGCGCCAACAACCACCTCAAATGCATCCTGATCAAAGCACGCTCCGTCCACAAGCACGCCGTTGAACTATGGGACACCTGGACTCCACCGCACCAGACGTCGCCTTCATCACTGAGACCTGGATGAACGCCTCCTCGGCCCCCAACATCGCCATAGCCATCCCCGACGGCTACAAGATTTCAAGGAGAGACCGCACCAGCCAAGTAGGTGGAGGAATCGCCATCATCTTCAAGGACTCCATCAATGTCACAACCTCCACCGAAGACACCCCCCTCGCCGCCGAACACCTGCACTTCCAGGTCCACACCGACCCCAGGACCACACTCAGAGGAAGTCTCATCTACCGACCCCTGGACCACGCGCCCTCTTCAGCGACTCCATCACTGACTTCATCTCCTCGCACGCCCTTGCCTCGCCGGACTACATCCTCCTCGGTGACCTCAACTTCCACCTGGAACAGAACAACGACCCCAACACCACCGCCCTGCTTGACAACCTCGCCAACCTCGGCCTCAAGCAACTGGTGAACACCCCCACCCACGTCGCCGGACACACGCTAGACCCCATCTTCTCCGCCAGCAACCACGTATCCTTCAGCCACTCTTCACCTATACACTGGACCGACCACAGATGTGTCCACTTCACCTTCCGACGCGAGACTCGCCACCTCCGCACACAACCCATCCCACGTCGACAGTGGAACAAAATCCCCGAGGAACAGCTTCTCTCCACTCTCAACGACAACCAACCCACCTTCTCCTCCGACCCCAACGACGCAGCCCTCAGCCTCACGAATTGGATCACCAACTGCGCAGACAACCTCGCTCCCCTCAGACGCCTCCCAAGACAGACCAACACCAAAAAACCTCTCTGGTTCACCAACACCCTTAAGGAATCAAAGAAAACCTGCCGCACCCTCGAGAAAGCCTGGCGCAAGGACCACACCGCAGATAACATGACTGCCCTCAAGAACGCTACCCGTGAACACCACCAACTGATCCGCGCCGCCAAAAGAAATTTCTTCACAGACAGACTGGACAAAAACAGCCATAGCAGCAGAGAACTCTTCAACATCGTCAAAGAGCTCTCCAACCCTAACGCCAACGCCATCACGCCCTCACAAGACCTCTGCAACTCCCTCGCCACCTTCTTCCATCGTAAGATCACCGACCTACACGACAGCTTCGGACACCAGACCCAGCCAACCACCACAGAACCTACAACCCCAGCCATCACCCTCAACGCCTGGACTCACATCAACACGGAAGAGACCAAAGCCACCATGAACTCCATCCACTCCGGTGCCCCCTCGAACCCCTGCCCACACTTCATCTTCAACAAAGCAGACAACATCATCGCCCCGCACCTCCAGGCCATCATCAACAGCTCGTTTTCGTCTGCTACCTTCCCCGAGAGCTGGAAACCCGCTGAAGTCAACGCCCTACTGAAAAAACCTACGGCGGACCCAAGCGACCTGAAGAACTTCCGCCCCATCTCGCTCCTCCCATTCCCTGCCAAAGTCATAGAGAAGACCGTCAACAAGCAACTTACCAACTTCCTTGAAAACAACAGCCTACTCGAACCCTCTCAGTCCGGATTCCGAGCCAACCACAGTACAGAAACCGCCCTCATCTCAGTCACAGACGACATCAGAACCCTGATGGACAACGGAGAAACAGTCACCCTCATCCTCCTCGACCTCTCAACTGCCTTCGACACCGTCTGTCACCGCACCCTAATAGCCCGCCTCCGCTCCACCGGGATCCAAGGACAGGCCCTGGACTGGATCACCTCCTTCCTCTCCAACCGTTCCCAAAGAGTCTACCTCCCACCTTTTCGCTCAGACCCCACCGAGATCATCTGCGGCGTCCCACAAGGCTCCTCGCTCAGCCCGACACTCTTCAATGTCTACATGAGCCCCCTCGCCGACATCGTACGCAAACACAGCATCATCATCACTTCCTACGCCGACGACACTCAACTGATACTTTCCCTCACCAAGGACCCCACCAGCGCCAAGACCAATCCGCAAGATGGAATGAAAGACGTCGCAGATTGGATGAAACTCAGCCGTCTGAAACTTAACTCAGACAAAACGGAAGTCCTCATCCTCGGAAACACCCCGACCGCCTGGGACGACTCCTGGTGGCCCACGGCCCTTGGCACCGCACCGACCCCCTCAGACCACGCATGCAACCTCGGCTTCATCTTGGACCCACTTCTCACCATGACCAAACAAGTCAACGCCGTATCATCCTCCTGCTTCCTCACCCTCCGCATGCTCCGAAAGATCTTCCGTTGGATCCCCGCCGACACCAGAAAGACCGTGACCCGCGCCCTCGTCACGAGCTGCCTGGACTACGGCAACACCCTATACGCAGGAACCACCGCTAAACTCCAGAAACGTCTGCAACGAATTCAAAACGCCTCTGCCCGCCTCATCCTCAACATACCCCGCAACAGCCACATCTCCGCCCACCTGAGACACCTGCACTGGCTTCCCGTCAACAAAAGGATCACCTTCCGACTCCTCACCCACGCACACAAAGCCCTCCACAACAAGGGACCCGAATACCTCAACCGCCGCCTCAGCTTCTACACACCCACCCGTCCTCTTCGCTCCGCCAACCTCGCTCTCGCCGCCGTCCCTCGCATCCACTGCACCACGGCGGGTGGGAGGTCCTTCTCCTACCTGGCGGCCAAGACATGGAACTCCCTCCCCACCATCCTCAGGACCACCCAGGACCACTCCGCCTTCCGGAGACTACTCAAGACCTGGCTCTTCGAGCAGCAGTAACCCCCTCCCCTAGCGCCTTGAGACCCGCACGGGTGAGTAGCGCGCTTTATGAATATTTATGATTTGATTTGATTTAAAGGATGTCCTGCAATAGATGAATGCCATCCATTTTGAAGTGGTGATATATCACCCACTGGTTGAAATCTATGAGATTGATTACCGGATGAAACACCTTCTCTTTCTTCTCCACAAGGAAGATGTTGCTTAAGAAACCCTTGGGGTGAAGGCTGGAGGGAACGATGGCTACTTTGCGAGGAGCTCTCCAACCTCCTGGGCTACCACCTGAGATTGTTCTAGAGAGAAAAGAAGAGGTGTGGACATGTATTTTTTGTGGGAATGCCATAAAGTTGTATGTGAAAACCTGTCACGGTCTGAAGGAGCCATGCATCCCTTTTAATAGTGTCCAACTTCTGTCTGTTTGCACCATTGCAACCTGCCCACACACCCTGAGTAGGGAGGAAAGGGTATTCCTTACCAGAAGTGCCACCTGGTGTGTTACTGGCTCCAGAAAAGCCGCCTTTGCCTCCTGGACCTCTGCCTCTGCCATAGGAGGGGATAGAACCCTTCAAACCTTTTGTGGTCCTGCCACTGGATGGACCTTTTTGTTTGCAGCTTGTGGGGGTTGGAAGAGTTTGATTAGCCGGAGAAGCCCCCCTACCTTTCTCAGCCCCACCAACAAACTGTTGGTTAAACATTTTTCAGATAGATTGTTGTGCCTTGTCTAATGACGAAACGGTGTTAACAAGGCATGAGAACTCTTTAATGAAAGAATCGCCGAGAATACCACCTTTAGCCATGGCCCCTGCTTCCGTGGTGGCAACCTCACCAAGTCTGGGCTCAATTTTCATTTGGAGTGAGTGCTGTTGTTCTGTAGGTAATGCAAAATTGGCATTACCAAGAAAACATAAGGACCTTTGGGCCCACCCAGCCAGTGTAGTAGGATCAATCACATGGCTGGAACCTTTTGCGTCTTTGGCCATATCAAGAATTTTTTTCAGAGGACCCAGAACGTCAAGAACCTTGTCCTGGCAAGCTTGCAATGACCAGTCCAGACTATTCTTAGGTTCTTTGATGAATATTGCAATAAAAGTAGACATTTTCAGGCCCATGTCTGTCTAGAACACTCCGCCCTGAGACACTCCTGTACCTACTGATCCATGGTTTTGCAAATGTGGCTGGCCATATATTGCACCACTCTATCTGCCGGGACCCAGTCTGACGAACAAGAGTGATAGATGTCGTCCGGGTTAAGCAGACCAGAACCCCCATCACGGCTTGATCACCCCCATCTTCCAACCTGTTCCTCTTGCCGATGCACGTCTGTTGTCACGGTCTGCTTGGGCCTGGGTCGTCACCCAAATCCCTATCAGGAATATCTGAGTCTTCCCAGGCATTATCATCTGAAACCTGTTGGAAACAGGAATCTTCTTCAGGTCTATGCCCAGGTTGAGAATCATCATGGTCCGCAAGGGCCTCGAGGCGCCATTTCAGAAAGGTTTTGAGCAATTGTTCAAAAGGTAGGGAGCTAGTTCCAGTCTTAGCTGGCGCCTGGGCTTTACCTTTGCCTTTTGAGGCTGTCTGTGAGTCCCTATTAGCAGTCCTCATCTCCTGCCACACTAGGGGCAATGCAGAATGCTGTGACATCCGCTACATGAATTTGTTGCTTGAAGGCGCTAGAGTGGCTGTGACTGTCCTTTCCAAAGAGGCATTAATGACCTCTACCAAATCTCCAGGCATGGAGAGAAGCGCGTGATCCTCTTCCATGGCTTCCCATTTCTCATCAGAGGCCCAACCCATGACTACACAGGTCACTACCCTGAAGGTAGGTTAGGGAAAACAGTGAAACTGAAGAATGGCCATGATCCAAAGGTTGATGAATCCCTAGGAAATGGTAACTGAATCTTAATAACTACACAAAACAGTGAAGCATTAGGTTGAAGTTGCCAATTCTTGTTGGCTACAGGGAATCTTACAGGTCGTCTATGATACATATCATAAAACCAAGCTCTGCAGTAAAAATGAACTCAATGGAGGTAATAAAGAATTTGTAATGACTGAAGTGGGAAACTGAGTCCTCAGTGTGACCGCTCTGAGTACAGGAAATCCGTTCACTGAGACCCCTGACCAGCAGCTGAGGAATGCTAAGAATGAGAGGAATGCGCTCATCACTGACAGGAGAAGTGTGACTCTCGTGGCCTCTAGGGGACGCGGCCTGACACTGGGCATCGCTTAGATGTGAGCGTGGGGTGTAAATGAATCCGCTGCAGCGGGAGACCACCATCTAGTGGTTCTGATGTGAATTCAGCAAATCTGAGGTACAGAACATGCGGCCGTGAGAAGCCTGACTGAACGCTACCTGCACGGGCTGAACAATCCTTGCTATCAACTATCTAGGAAGTACAGTGAGGAAAAAAACACCAGTACCCAGCAATCACCTACATATAAATATAAAAGGAAAAAATACCATCACACAAGCAAACAAGTTCATAGAAGTATCAAGGAAAAGCACTCATCTGGCTGCTGAGCTTTTCATTGACACTGCCTATATATGGGACACTCTCTAAGGTTGTACGAGTTTACATACAATGACTCTTGAGAGTTGTAGTCTTTGTTGTTGATTAAGGCTGCTGAGTAGAAAATAAAGAAAAGAGAAAGCACAATCCAAGCCTCTAATCCTGACACAGAATTAGCTTGCGCTCCCTTGGAGATGAAGTTCACAGAGGAGCTCCAGATGGTGTTGGAGGGGGTGGGAAGCATTGCAGCTGTTAGTGCAACAGATTCAGTGACACCGGGGCCTAAGGGTATGTGAAGTACAGTGCACCCCACTGGTGGTGATTTACCTTGCAGGCATTAACGCCCATGACTCACTTGCTAAGCCTCTGCCACAAAACAAAAAAAGGGCAGCAAAGGGAGAAAAAAGATATCACTTTTTTGTTATCCAGTTGACCTGCTACTTCACTCCTTTGTGTCATAGTTTACAGCAGATGATATAGGTGCAGCCAATACAGTGAAGTCTAAAACATTTATTATACGTAAGGGGTACTCACCCTGGCCCACACAGAACCTAGAAATCTTGCAGTGGTATTACTTCCTTCTATGAACTGGTGGAAGCCTTTGTCATCTTTAGAGAAGTGGTGCCCAAAAACAACAGCAGAGGTCACATTGGCAACTGATTGGACGAGGATGGGTTCAGGATCCAAAGCTATCCCTGAGAACACAGGAGGAAGTGTCAGGGTTTACTGAATAAGGCTACTTATTATATGTGTAGTAGGGATAGAGGTTTAGACATAAAGTAGGACATAATTCACAAAAGATCTGGGCTTAAGGTCAGAAATTCGCTCATGTGATCTAATGCCTACATTGTGAGAGAATATATGACTTTTATGGAACTCTAAAAGAATTCCAGAAATAACAACTGCTTGGAATCTGTGACTGACACTATTTTCCTCGAGTATTTACATGCATCTGCATTATTTAGGGTTTGCCTAGTGTCGCAACCCCTTCTAACCCTTGGAACTACCCTTGAGACCCATGGCCTCAAAAGTGGCAAAAACTGAGCCAAGAACACTGGAGAGGCTCTTCATTCCTCATTGTTCTCCGATTTTTCATTGCACCAATAGTAAAAATATGTTATTATTTTCCACTGGTATATTAAAATATGGAGCACATTTAGGGCCTGATTTTGACCCTGGCGGACGGCGGAGGCCGTCCGCCAAGGTACCGCCACTGAATGACCGCACCGCGGTCAAAAGACCGCGGCGGCCATTTAGACATTTCCTCTGGGCCGGCGGGCGCTCTCCAAAAGAGCGCCCGCCGGCCCAGAGGAAATGCCCCTGCAACGAGGACGCCAGCTCAGAATTGAGCCGGCGTAGTTGCAGGGGTGCGACGGGTGCAGTTTGCACCCGTCGCGTATTTCAGTGTCTGCTTAGCAGACACTGAAATACTTTGCGGGGCCCTATTACGGGGGCCCCTGCCGTGCCCATGCCATTGGCATGGGCACGGCAGTGGCCCCCAGGGGCCCCGCGGCACCCCCTACCGCCATCCTGTTCCTGGCGGGCAAACCGCCCGGAACAGGATGGCGGTAGGGGGTGTCAGAATCCCCCATGGCGGCGCAGCTTCTAAGGGCAGTGGTAAACCGGCGGGAGACCGCCGGTTTGCCTCTTCTGACCGCGGCTGAACCACCGCGGTCAGAATGCCCTGCAGGGCACCGCCGGCCTGTCGGCGGTGCTCCCGCCGACCCTGGCCCCGGCGGTCTTAGACCGCCGGGGTCAGAATGACCCCCTTAGTTGGTACACAGCCTTTGGTGGCAGCTATAGTAAGTAAAAATGGTTTTTAATGTATGTATATTGTGTGTGCTTCTAGGAGAGAGTGTGTTTATGTGAAAGAGAGCATGTGTATATGTGAGCATGTGTGTCCGTATATGTAAGCACGGGTGTGTGAGTGAAAGTGAGAGAGAGTCCTTGACACGTAATGAGTGAAATTGTGTGAAATTAAGTATCAGTAAGTATGACTGAGTGAGATTAATAGTGAATGGGTGAGAATAAATAAGAATTAGTTTAAATGTAAGAGTGTGGCTGAGAGGGTGTGAGTGAGAATGAACGTACGAGAGTGTGAATGAGAGAATGAGTGTAAGTGAATGTGAGTGTGAGAATGTGATTCAATGAATGTGAGTTTGTTGTTGATCCTGGCATTTTGATTGTAATTTTTGTCTTCTACAGACAATCAGGGTATAATATTGTCACTGGCATACTTGATGCAATTCTCAGCATGAGAGACACCTGTGACAAACACCTTCCTCTAGCACACTGCAGGGTACTATTGACTTAAAGGTGCCAATTGTAAAATGCTGGCACTGGCATACAAGAGCTAAGTAATGGCTGTGGGGCACCCGTGTAAAAATATTGACATGCTTGTGGAAATTATATGCATGTGGGCACTCAAGGCAAAATGCTGCTGTTATCACACAAGAGGTAGTAATTCTTATCCTAAAGGTGGTCAACCTGGCATATGGAAATGTGGCAATAATAACAAATTGCTTGCCCTGACATGCTGAGGTAATTTTTGACATACAGGTATGGTGTATGGGCAGCATACACAGCAAAGTTCTGGCACTAGCATATTTTATGTCATTTTTATTTAAGGGGTACCCATGGCATGTGCCATCACCCATGACAATGGCCCTGGCACAATGGAAGTAATGTATTTCATATGGGGGCACCCAAAGCACATTTTGCAAAAACTCATGGGAAATGTCAAGTTTCATTGGTTTGCATGAAATGAACAGATTTGAATATTTAGTGACTACGCTGTAAGAGACTATGCCATTCTAGCAAAATTATGTGACAATTATGCTTTGAAATGCTGGGGCAGATTTAAGAAATGTGGTGCTGCTCCCAGTGCAGCAGCCCTTTTCTTCCGCCACTTAGTGCCCCCTGCCACCACGTGTGTGCTGTATTTAAAATACAGCGCATCATGCCGCCGGGTAGGGGGCAACATTTTTGCGCTAACCATGAACAGTACATAGGGGCCCCTTGAAACCAATGGTGTGCTCCCTTTTAACGACTGATCCAAGCAGGCGTTAAAAGTAGCCACAAAAAAATGACACAGTGGAATCTCTTAGACAGGGGACCACCCCTTTGCATACATTATGCATGGTGCATGCATATTGGGGTGCAAAGGCTTCCAAAGAGGTGCAATGCATGCATTGTGGCACTTCATAAATATGGCACAGCGATTTTTGAAACCTAATGCCACATTAGCGTAAAAAAATTATGCTAATGTGACACTAGTGATTCTTAAATCTGGGCCGTAGTTTTTCGCCACATTCTTTTTTCTTGGGGGAGCTCTTACTTCATGCACTTGATCTTTGTTAAGCAGGTTCTACATTTTATTATAGTGAGATAAAGCAGTGGCCGGACACTGTGAAAGCTGAATTAATTACTACTGAAATTCGGATTGATTAATGTTTGAGGGTTACAAGAATTAGGCTAACATAGAAACTGGCGTGTTTTGGATAATGTGCACACTTGAGTAGCCACTATTACGCGTATGGCAGCTAATAAAGAATTCGTACTTAAGGTTTAAATAATGTGCACATGTAGAATAAAATTTATTAGTGGATCACAATAACGTATTAATATTATGTATTTGTCTAAGAATATATGAGTATTTATTACCTATAGAGGTTTGGGTCTAAGTCGACTAAGCCACATGTTAAGTTTCATGGCATAAATAAATGTTGTAAATGTTTTGTGAAAGCAGAGAATTAATGTTGTTCATTGTTCACACAGCGCTGACCAAGCGATTTGTAAATGTCTTAAACTTTCTCATGAGAACTGCTTGCTGTAATTTTCTGTTACTAGATGTTGATACATTGTAATTTTGATATGTTAGAAGCAAAGGTTCTCAGGAGCTGATAATGGCCACACTACTTCACCTGTGATGTGCAACAAAAGTTACCTGAGGAAACTGGTGTCAGGAACGGGAGAAGAGGAGCCAGTCATCAACGTGTGAAAGACTGTCTAGCTATAATATAGATTTTGAAATTAGAGACTATTGGTCTTATTGTGAACGTACGATTTCCTGACCAATAACAGTGCGAGAAAATGCTTTATGGACTTTAGTATATCCAGACTACACTTGTGTTAGAAATGGGGTCACTCGTTGGCAGAGGTATACAACCTTGTCCAAGTAGGGACCACAATCCTAGTCAGGGTAAGTCACCCACAATCCAAATTATCCTTTGCCCACCTTCTGATAGCTTGGCACTGATCAGTCAGGCTTAACTTATAAGGCAATGTGTAAAGTATTTGTGCAACAAATCATACAGTAACACAGTGAAAACACCACAAAAATACACCACACAGGTTTAGAAAAATATATGATATTTATCTGGTTAAATTAAGGTCAAAACGATAAAGAGTCAATAAGCACAAGTTGAGATATCACTTTTGCAAGATTAAAAAAAGAGTCTTAAATCTTAAAAATCAACCGTTGTCTCTTGTTTGCACAAAGTATCTGGTTTGCGTCAAACAATAACACGCATAAAGACCACAGAGGAAGAGATGCGTGGAAAAATAGGGTGTACGTCAGATTTTTCGGCACCGCACAGACGATGCATCATTTCTCTTCACGCTGCAAGGGGCTTTGCATCAATTTCCAGCGCAAAGTCTTGGTTACTCGCTGCGATGAGGCGATCTTTTTGACACTCAGGGACGATGCAGGGAAAATCGTGGGCATGTGTTGCATCGATCTGCATCGATCTGGTAGGTGATGCATTTAATTTTCTGTCTCACAGCAGGCGCTGCGTCGATTCTTCACTAGAGAAGTCGGGCTGCATCGTTTTGGTTCAGCTGTGCGTCGATACGGTAGGCTGTGTGTCGAATTTCCGGCTACAAGGCAGGCACTGCATCGATTCTTCACTCGGGAAGTTAGGCTGCGTCATTCCGGCTCAGCTGTGTGGCGATTTCTCTGTAGCCAAAACGGATGTGCGTCGTCTCCAGCAGGCTGTGCATCGATTTTCGGTGCACAAGGAGTTTCCTAAACAGATTAATTATTTTTGACCCTGAGACCTCAGAAAACAGCAGGCAAGCTCAATCCAAGCCCTTGGAGAGCACTTCTCAGCAAAGTCAGAGGGCAACAGCAGGGCAGCAGTCCTTTTCAGCAAAGCAGTCCAGGTGAGTCCTTCGGGCAGCCAGACAGTTCCTCTTGACAGGTTGCAGGTTCAGGTCCAGAAGTTATCTGAGTTGGTGGGGTCAGAGACCCAGTTTATATACCCCAAAAGTGCCTTTGAAGTGGGGAAGACTTCAAAGAGTGGTTTTGAAGTGCATGAGGTCCCCTTTCAGTACAGGTCTGTCTGCCAGGGTCCCAGTAGGGGGTTTGGCAGTCCATTGTGTGAGGGCAGGCCGCTAGCCTTTGAAATGTAAGTGTCAGGCCCTCCACCCTTCCAGCCGCGGAATACTCATTCAGTATGAAGATGAGTGCAGGTGTGATGGAGTATCCTGTGTTTGTGGGTGAAATGCACAAGGGAGCTGTCAACAAGCCCAGACCAGACATTGATTGGACACAGGCTGTAAGGCACAGATGGATTTTAAGTGCAAATAAATGCTCACTTTTTAAAAGTGGCATTTCTACAATGGTAACATAAAATCCAAACTCATCAAAAAGCAGGATTTTCTATTACTATTCTGGCCATACTAAATATGACCTGGTTACCCCTTTCTGATCAGAATGACCCACTCAAACAGTATATGAGGGGAGCCCTAATGCTAGTCTGTGAAAGGAGCATGCCTCACCGTACTGGAAAACGAATTTAGGAGTTTTACACTACCGGGACATATAAACCACACACGTACATGTTCTGCCTTTTACCTACATAGCACCCTGCCCAATGGGTTACCTAGGGTCTACCTTAGGGGTGACTTATATGTAGAAAAATGGGGGTTTAAGGCTTGGCAAGTACCTTTAAATGCCAAGTCGAAGTGGCAGTGAAAGTGCATACACAGGCCTTGCAAAGGCAGGCCTGAGACCTGACTAAGGGGCTACTTATGTGGGTGGCACAACCAGTGCTGCAGGCCCACTAGTAGCATTCCATTTACAGGCCCTGGGCACATGTAGTGCATTTTACTAGGAACTTACAAGTAAATCAAATATGCCAGTTGGGAATGAACCATTGGTACCATGTTTAAAGGACAGAGCATATGCACTTTAGCACTGGTTAGCAGTGGTAAAGTGCGCAGAGTCATAAAACCAGCAAAAACTGTGTAGCAAAAGTGGAGGGAGGCAGGCAAAAAGTTGGGGGATGACCACCCTAAGGCTTTCAGGTCTAACAAATTGGAAGAAGGGAGTCAGTCGCTTTCCCCCGCCGTTGCTTGTCCTTTCGAGTTGCTTTTTTATTCTAGTCCTGTTCAGATTCAGTCCCTGTCCTTTGTCAGTCAGTTCAGGAGCTGAGCAGTTCCTGATGTCACTTTCCCTCATAACCTCCTGTTAGACTTTAAAGTTTATGCAGGGTCATCCCCAGTCTTTTGGCCTCCTGCCTCCTGTTTTTTCTGACCTGTTGCTGTTGGCTTTTGAACTCTGAGCACTTTACCACTGCTAACCAGTTGCTAAAGTACATATGCTCTCTGTGTAAATTGTATGGTTAATTGGTTTATCCATGATTGGCATATTTGGTTTACTAGTAAGTCCCTAGTACAGTGCACTAGAGGTGCCCAGGGCCTGTAAATCAAATGCTGCTAGAGGGCCTGCAGCACTGGTTGTGCCACCCACATCAGTAGTTCTGTGATCATGTCTCAGACCTGCCACTGCAGTGTCTGTGTGTGCAGTTTTAACTGTAAATTTGACTTGGCAAGTGTACCCACTTCCCAAGACTAAACCTTCCCTTTCCTTACATGTAAGACACCCCTAAGGTTGACCCTAGGTAACTCAAAGGGCAGGGTGCAGTGTATGGTGAAGGTAGGACATATAGTAAGGTGTTTTGTATGTCCTAACAGTGAAATATTGCTAAAGTCATTTTTCACTTTTGCAAGGCCTCCCCCTCTCATAGGTTAACATGGGGGCCACCTTTAAATCTGATGAAAGTGTAGATTCCCTTTGGGAGCAGATAGACATGTGGAGTTTGGGGTCTATGAGCTCACAATTTAAACATAGATCTTTAGTAAATTTTAAGATTGTGTGTTTGAAAATGCCACTTTTAGAAAGTGAGCATTTTCTTGCTTATACCATTTCTGTGACTCTGCCTGTTTGTGGATTCCCTGTCTGGGTCAGTTTGACAGTTGGGCTGGTTGTACCTCACACTAGACAGTGACACAAAGGGACCTGTGGTGTAGGATGCATTTCCTGATGAGCCATCTGTGCTAGAAGGAAGGGGAGGAGTGGTCACTCACACCTGAAAGGGATGTGCCTGTCCTCACACAATGCAGTCTCCAACCCCCTGGTGAGTGCCTGGGGCCTGGCCTGGGCAAGGCAGGATTTCACAATCAAGAGAGTCTTTGCTTTGAAGTAGGCCTACTTCAAAGGAGAAATTGGGTATAAGAAGGTCACCCAAAACCACAGACTTTAGAATACTTCTGGAAACCAAGAGGAACCTGTACCTGGAGACAAGCTGAAGAGATGAAGAAGAAAAGCTGCCCTGCCTGTGACTATGCCTTGTGGAGCTATCCTGCAGTTGATGCTTCTGCCAGAGTAAGAGGACAAAGACGTCCTTTGTGTTGCCTTCCTTCTTGTGAAGATCTCCAAGGGCTTGAGTTAGAGTTTGCCTCCTGTTGTTTGAAGTCTCAGGGACAGCAAAGACTTCTCTCTGCCAGCACCTGGAATCTCTGGAGAGACTCCTACTCTGCCAAGTGGTGCCCATCCAGTTCTTGGGACACTGAAAGGAGAAGCTGGCAGCCTAAGAGGAAGAAATCCATGCAAAGAACGCCGTTTGGGGAAAAGATCGACACAACTCCAATCTGCGGCTGAAAAATCAGCGCGCCACCGGCTTTGCGGCTGAAAATCGACGCTCGCCTGCAACGCGACCTGAAGATCAACGCACGGAGGTGAAGAACCGACATGCAGCATCGCTAGCGGAGGCTGGTGAGATCGCAACCTGCGCTGCATGGTTTTGGATCATCGCGCGGCTGGATTTCCGAAGCAAACACCGCTGGGCGTGTAAAAATAATACAAAGGCCTGCCTGGACCCAAGAGTGCTGACCGGATCAACGCATCGCTCTCCTGCAGAGAGAAGAAACAACATGCCCCAACCCGACGAAAGGAGAAACGACGCAAGGTTTCATCGTAAGTGAAATCGACGCATCGCAAGCCCTTTTTGATGCACACTCGCCCGTGCAGGGTTATTTTTGACGTGCCCAAGGTACATTTTCACGCTAACAGTGTTAGTGTGTGTTTAAAACCACATGAAGACTCCTTTTGCTTTTCAATTGATACCTTGAACTTTTTGTTTAGAGTTATGTTATCAGTGTCACCGCGCTAAGGCGTCAACTTACACAACAAAGACAAGCAAACTGTAGATGCTCACATTAGAAATTACTGTCCCAAGCATGCAGTGTTATCTATTGTTTTGGAACAACCTACATCAGGGGTCCAATTAGATCTGTATAAATACATCACACTTTAGACAGATAATCAGAGGGATTCCGACCAGATACCATCGCTGGTATCGATGCCGCACGTCCCCTTGACGCTGACCGGGACTTCGTGTTCTTCCGAAGTTTGAGCTCAAGACCTCATTCAAGGTAACCAGGGTTGGGGACCCCTTCCCGGGACATGGCATTGGCAGATTAGGTTTAACATACCAAGCTCTCCTTTAGGTAGAAGGTTAGGCATATCATGATAGGGTATTAGGACGTTTTACACACTTCATGTCTTTTTGTATTATTGCAAGATGGTGGGGGTCTTTATAATAATGACTCTTGTCTTTACCATTCTGTTCCTTGCACTGTTCATTATACTAATCATTGAAGCCCATATAACTTATCGCAGATTGCAGTTGTGTTAAATAAAAACTATTAAAACCTTACTGCATCTTCGTCATTGCCTGTGTTTGATTGAGACATGATGTATCTGTGAGAAAGGGGTAATTTTTGTTTAACCACGACATTCCCTGAGATGTCATACTTCTGAGTCCATGCGTAAAGGCTGCCGCAAATCACCTTTGACTGTCTGGGTTGTTGGTGAGGCACTGCTAGTGAGCCAGAAGGGTTGGGATCACAGTTGCAACTTGTTGAAGGATAGGCATAGTCACCTACAAACATAAGTACTGTCATCCTTAATCGTGCAGTCATGCCCAGAGCAAGAGTCCAACTACGACAACTTGTGTATTGTGGATTTTTGTCATTTTGGTCTTGTTTTGTTTAGATAAATGTTTCCTATTTTTCTAAACATGTGTTGGTCATTTTGTAGTGGTTTCATTAAGTTACTGTGTGTGTTGATATAAATACTTTACACCTAGCACTCTGAAGTTAAGCCTACTTCTCGTGCCAAGCTACCAAGTGGGTAAGCAATGGTTAGGTGAGGGTGATTCTCTTTTACCCTGACTAGAGTGAGGGTCCTTGCTGGGACAGGGGATAACCTGACTGCCAACCAAAGACACCATTTCTAACACCACCCTTTTAGAGTAATTGTGTCAATGCTGATTCTTAGTTTCATGACCTTTAAGTTGGTTCAGCTAACTTAGAGTCCAACCATGGCTGAGCCATTTCCTCTAACTGTCCCGTTGCTGATGCTGACCAGAAGGATGTCCAACTGAAAATGAGAAATCGCAGCTTGCTGATCTATTCAGGAGGGGTATAATAAAATGCTATTGCTTCTGTTAAAGATTGTTTTTCTTCTTTTTAGGTACCAACTGCTATTTTGCTACTGCCCTAGTTAGATGTTTTCTGAATTAATTTTTGACCAAATTATTATAGAGTACAAACATGCCATTCAAGGTGCTTACAAATGTCATTAACTAAGAATTGATTTTGTTCACCTGTTGTGCCTAGATGTATTCTATCTCTGAGTTGCAGTTATTGATGCTACTAGTTTGTTGTAACTCTTGAAAGTTTAATCATCAATTCATTAGTTAAATTGAGATTTTTTCAATGTTTTGGTCATCCTGTGTTGCTTGTACATGCTTATCATTTGGTTTTGAGACTAATCTACATGATATTAGCATTGTTAATACAGGGAAATAAATCTCCTAATTTTACTTTAAGATGTGGTTATTCATGGCCACATGGGTCATGGTGCGTAAATTTTATTGACTCCAAAATTATAATGATGTTAAAAAGAAAATTTAGCTGTATTGCTCATTGAAATTATGATCTATGGTGGAATCACTCTAAGCATAGTCAAAAGGTCCATTGAACCCCTAATGGGTCCCCCTATAAATAAATTACTGATGACCAAATAGGGCCAGACACGCTCACAGATTTTGGTAGCAGAGTCAGATGGTTAGTCTCCTTAAGAGGCCACCATAACTTTCCAGTTGTTGAGAAAAGGGTCGGATGGTACGTCTCCTTAAGAGGTTACCATAAATTTATTAGATAGTGGTAGCAGTAATGGAGTGGTGTGTCTTCTTAAGAGATCATTATGATTTCCCAGATATCACAGCCATAGGGGGTCATTTTCACCCCGGCGGTCGGTGGTAATGTGGAAAGTGGTACCTCCAACAGACTAGCGGTACATACCACCACATAATGACATTGGCGGGTTGGCTGAAGCCAACCCACCAATGTACCACTCCGACCCCCATGGAGGTAGCAGCCGCCGGGCTGGCAATAAGAATCTCCAGCCCGATGGCTGCTATTGTACGGCTCAGGCATTTTGACCCTGCCTACCACCATGGTTTTCGTGGCATTCATAACACCACGAAAACCATGGCGGTATGCCCTATCAGTGACAGGGAATTCCTTTCCTCTCACTGATAGGAGGCCCTCTCCCCCTAACAACTCTGCAGATGCCCTCCAAACCCCCATTCCACTCCCCCTTCCAATCCCCTACCCCCTACACATACACACACGCAGACACACACCACGCATACACACACCCACTCACACAGGCATACACGCATTCATACACGCATGCATCGATTCATTCATGCACACATTCACACTGACACGCAGACACGCATTCACATATCCATTCATAGACGCATTTTCACACATGCATACATGCACGCCCACAACACTACGCATGCATTTGCATTCACGCACACACTCACACATTCATGAATCCCCCCCCCACACACACACAACACCCAACACCCTCCTCCCCTGTCAGAAACCCAACTTACCTGGATCCAGGGGGTCTTCCGGCAGGGAACGGGACGAGGCGCTGCTACCGCCAGCAGTGCCCACCAGCAGAACACTGCCAGGCCATATTATTTGTCATAATATGGCTGGTGGTGGTCTTCTGGCGTGGTGCTGCTGGTGGTAGCAGTGCCACCTTAACGCCGTCCGCCAGCATGGCCACAGACGGATTTCCGCCTTTCTTGTGGCGGAAATCGGGCTGTGGTCAAAATTTGGCAGACGGATGTTAGCCACGGCGACGGTCTTTTGGTGACCATTGCCGCGGTGGTAGGCGGTACTTACCTCCAAAGTCATAATTAGGGCCATAATATTCCAGACCTCTGTAGTGGAAACAAAAGATTATGTCGCCCTAAGAACGTACCATGACTTTCCCAGAACTTTGGATGTTGGCCAATGCTCATTTGAAGATGTTCTCAATGTTACTAGTGAGTGTGTGAATGGAGTAGGTTTTGCGCTTGCACGGCTTAAGCAAATCGCAGGTAAATTATGATGTTAGAGAGTGAATAGGGAGTTTGCATACGCCAGTGAAGTTTTTTAGGGCATTTGTGTACTCCAAAGAGTGTGTGTAGGGAAGTTGTCAAACTTCACATGTGTGTGGCACTTTGTGCTAAAAAATTGCCCATGTAATCGTTGATATACGGACCCTGCGTGTTCTAAGACTCCGGAGTATTGGGTATCGTATAAGTATAGATGATACTTGGGTGGATCTTGTAATTTGTCTGTTTAATAAGTCAATCGGGCGTGGTTGACAAACTCAGAGTGCATGTTGAGGGGAGTGTTAGTTTTCGATGGAGATTTGGTGAATCCTAAGTGCACCAGGAGGACCCAAAGATCAGTTGAGAGTAAAATTTGCTAGTCGTATTTTGCTTGTGAGTCAGGGAATCTAAGATAGAAGGAGTATCTGTTAGAGCTAAATGCCGCAGTTGAAAATTCAGTAGGTTTCTGAAGGGATTGTGTTACCTACCTTGATTTTATTTAGTGCTCGTAATATTTGCATTTACTTTTGCACAGATCTGAATTGAGGAAGACAAGCTGAAGGGCTTTGCCAGCCACTATACGTGTGAGTGTGACGTCACTAGAGACACACTGGGATAGGTTGGTTGGTCAGAAAGGCCGCAACCGGATTGGTGGACCACCGCGAAGCATCATTGGATGAGGAGACAGACAAAAAGGATTTTGAGATAGAAATTTACTTCCTGATTCGATTGAAGAGTAGCATCAGATACAGAAATTAAATTCTTCATAGCTTTAAAGAGTGCTCTAAGGGGAGATGTGTTAATTCCAGTTAAAGTAGGAGAAGTTGCACCCCCAGAAGGTACACCCACATGCATTGTATTCGAAGAACAAGGTGCCTCGCCATGTCTTTGGTTAAAACAATGGTGCAAAGAGACAGAGAAAGAAGGGAGTTTAGCATTTCCTGCCCATGGAACATTTAATTTGAGAATCTTAGAGAATCTGAGCAGAGTACTTTATGATTCAACACCTCCTCCGCGACCTGCACAATTTGAAGCTTTAGCTATTTGGGAATTAGTGGCCAGACAGCAACAGCAACAGAAATTTGAGAGAAGAATGAGAAAAGCTGAGACATCTTTAGCTGAAGCAAGAAGGGATAGTGAGCAAAAATGTTGGAGAACTGAGACTTTACAGGGAATGAAGAAATTTCCTGCAATTACACAAGATAATGAAAACCACGCCAGAATGAGTACCAAAAAGATGGATTTGTATCCTTCTGAGGAAAGGGAGCAGATTTAAAATAATCTAGAAAATCTTTGACCTATGATGAGGAATCATACGATGATGAGTTTATTTTGCAGCTACTCAGAAGTCGTCCCCCACCATATGCAGCACATTAGACAGGTCAGAGTACTAGTGCATATCCTACAGCTCCAGTGCATATTGAAACTACACGAAGGCAAGTACAGGTTAGCCACAATCTTCCTACCACTTCTATAGTTCAGACACCTATGCCGCAGGTTGACATGCTGAGAGTTCATCCAGAGATACCTATTGTAACTCCAATATTGCCTATTTTTTTTTTAACTGCCGTAGTGTCCATTTTGTAGTGGTTTCACTGTATTACTGTGTGTGTTGGTACAAATACTTTACACATTGCTTCTGAGTTAAACCTGCAAGCTTGTGCCAAGCTACCAAGTGGGAGAGTGGGGGTTAACTAGGTGTGTTTCTCCTTTGCCCTGACTAGAGTGAGGGTCCTTGATTGGACAGGAGGTAACCTGACTGCCAACCAAAGGCCCCATTTCTAACACTCTTCAATTCTTATAGCATGGATAGGCACTTAAAAGATCACATTTCTGTATGTTAGCATTTTTTAAAGTGAATACAGAAAGGGACACTGGTTGGTTTACATCCTTTATATGAAGAAATCAGTAAAAATTGAAAAGTTAGTCTCTTAACAAAAATATTTACCTTTATTTGAAGCAAAACTCTCCACCAGATTTTGCGCCACTTCAGCTATCTGTCCCTCAAGACTTTTCTTCCCGAGACCCAGGTTCCGCAAAATCATGAGGCTCAAGCGTCTTTGCTGCTTCCAATTCTCTCCAGATGAAAAAACAACACCTGAGAGGAATAACTCAGGTTAATGTTTCTTTAAAGTGCCTTTTTCATATGATTCTACTGACATAACACTATAATGCATTGTACAGTGATATAAAGCTTTTGTTATCGAAAGCACACATTATAGTATTTCAAAAGATATGCTGCTACTCACTTATATTGGCATAATAGTCAATCATTATGAAATCAAAAGTGAGAATGTAAAGATAATGTGTGATCAATACAATTACGAATAAATCTATTGCACAAGGCACCGAAGAGCTGTCTTGCATATGAGATCTGTGAGTGTTTGGATTACTTACCACTAATCTTCATTACATTCAATCTCCCTTCCTTACCTCAGTATTTATATCAGTGAGAAGGTATCCACCATCCAAGGGCAGATGTTATGTGGGAAGCTCTAAAAATGTCCTAATTTGGTCTTTTTCATTTTTAAGATTTAAAAATGGCACGCCTACCATCTCCATTTGTTAAAAAGGGAGGACTCATTGGACAATTCCACCAGCAACAAAAATGGAATGAAATATAGGGCGAAGCAAGGTAAAATAGCAGAATAACCTACGTCTCGAGGTTTCATGGATACTACTCCCCTGCATGGCTGTCTGAAGGTATGGTGAGTTGCACACTCACCAGGGTGTGGCCAGTGATAAGCCTACAACAAATTCACTCTGAAGAAATTGCGGCACCAAACGTTTGGCTGAATGAAAGGCAGAAAACATTAAATTCCTGATACCAGCCCTGAAAGAAGTCTTGGTGATGGCCTTAAGCGTTCCCAGTTCGAAGTCTAAAGAATGCACAGATGAACATGGTCTACGAACAAGAGAATCCCAAACGCTGATCGTCTCCTCTTTTACACATAGTTTGAGATGTTGGTAGGAAACAGCTGAGAGTAAAGGCTACAAAAGAGAGTAGGGGTGACATTTTATCAACTGTACTAGAAGCACTGTTTGCAGGAACATAAAATATTAAATATTCCTGGCATAGGAAGGAATGTTTATTTATGTGTCTAATTTGCCTGTGGATTAGAGCAAGCAGCCTGGAATTCAGAGGTAAGGGCAAAAGCAAAAAGCAGACATGAAGGTCAAGGTGCCAACAGAACATTTACCCAGGTAAATCTCCACTGTGAAGCTGAAGGAACGTCTTGAGTTTATTTGCAAAAAATGTAGATCACTGGTATACTGAGCTCTCTGCAATTTGCCCTCAAAATGGGAGGTGTCCAGACAGGATTGCCATTGGACAAACACATTGTAAGATAAGATGTATAGTGTACCAGGATGAAGAAGTTCAAAAAGAGATATACTAATGATCCTGGTTGCACTCAACATTGAAAAAGTCTTTGATAGTTTGAACTAGACCTTTCTGTCTTGATATAGATGATATAGATATAGATGGGCCTCATGCACAATATAGTCAGATAGTTATGGCAATTTATCATCAGACCATCATAAGAATAACAACAAAGTTTGCCATTCATGAACTTTCGTACTATTCACAGGCACCCATCAGAGATGTCCACTTTCCCTGTTAAACTTCGCTCTTTGTGTAGAATCATTTGTCTCAGGTATACAACACTCCAGGGCTACATATGGACTTACATTTCATTCAAATGCATATATAAAACTGCCCTTTATTCAGATCACATTCTTCTAACTCTTGTAGCCATGAAACATCACTCTCTGAAGTCATGCAGCAACTACAGGCACTTGAAGAAGTATCTGCTTACAAGATTAATGTGAAAAAAATCTGAGGATTTGAACCTTAATCTGCTTTCACACAAGTTGTAAAACATGGACAACAAGTTCCCATTTTGCTGGGTCTTTTCACATATTAATACCTGGACATTACAAGTAGTGCACACCTAGCGGCCTATTCAGGGTCAACTTTCCTCCCTTACTAGAAGAATTTAGAAAGCTTTAACTAGGTGGGCAATTCTGTATATTTCATGCAAAGTCTGAATTTATATGGTCTCCCGATTAAGGTAGATTACAATTTATCGCACAGATACAAAAATTGGTGTCTGAATTTCCTTAGGGCTTCACTAGACTGAGCGTGCCTCTTGCAACAAACAAAATTGAGAGGAGGCATAGGCTTGCTTGATCTGTACTATACAGATAGCCAATTAAGGTATATTTCAGAATTATCTAAAATAGAGACAGTTCTAACACAGGCATTGATAGATCATACAATTGTGGCAGATCATTATAGGACCTGATTTGTTGACATTTAAAAGAGAGGCCAACAGATTCATGAGTGAGCTTGCATAAACACAACACTGCAGATATGGAACACAGTAGCTGAGTAAATGGGCTTTACAACTTTCTGTCCCAGTATACAAACAACTGGAATGGAGAATGAGCCAGGACAGTACAGGCAGTAGAACATTCAAATTAACCCTGAAATGCTACCATCAAATGATCAAGAACACCAAACACTCCTCTCTGGCAGACAACATCAATGCCAGCACCAACAGAAGAAAAAAAAAACGTGCACCATTGTTAAGGATTCCACCTCACCACAGTCTACCTCCAGTTAGATCACCCCCTTGCAGGACCTCTTCAACAATCTCTCAATTCTTCAGCAACAAAATCACTGCCATTTACAGCAACTTTACAACCGGAAGTGACAGACCTAGCCAAATGCTTCCCGATCTTATCCAAAGAACCAGTGTTAACCACATGGCTTGTCATCCCCCAGAAGAAACAGCTGCCACAATGAAGTCCATCCACTCAGGGGCCCCATCCGATACCTGCCCCACCACGCCTACTCCACAGGACTGCAACCCATCAGAGCCATCCTCGCTCCCATTCTGAATGCCTCCACCTCTTCTGTGACCTTGCCAAACACTTGGAAGCATGCATCTGTACTCCCACTGCTGAAGAAACCCTTTGAGAACCCTTTAACGCTCGCCAACTACATGTAGATACACATGCGACCATTCTTGGCAATGGTCTTAGAGAAAACCATCAATAGGCACCTCACTGAATACCTAAATGACCACCAACTCTTCCACACCATTCAGCCCGATTTCAGACCCAACCCCATATGAAAACTTCCCTCATCCCTGCCATGGATGATATCCACCGGATTCTGTACAGAAGAGACATGGTGGCCCTTATCCTCCAATACCTCTCCACATTGTCTGATAGGGTCTCTCACACCAGTCTCATCGAATGCCTAAAAGTCACCAGGATCCAAGGAGACACACTCCGATGAAACTGATCCTTCATGACTGGAAGGACCCAGTCAGTCAACCTGGCACTATACACATCATATGCCCACAACCTCATCCACGGGGTTCCACAAGGATCTTCTCTGAGACTGACCCTCTTCCATGCATGATCCCTGTAGCCTTCATCATCCACTTTAGAACATTAAAATCCTCTCCTACAGAGATGATGCACAACTCATTTTCTCCCTCACGACAAGACACCAGTTATCTGGTGGCATCTATGTCAGACTAATGCCAGCTGAAGCCAGTGGGTTGGGCTTCCCTACTTGCCGGCCCGCAGAGAGGAAGGGCTAATGGTCAGGTGTGGCAGCAATGCAATGACTTCCCGATGAGGGATCCCCATTGCAGGCAGTGCTGAAGAGATGAGATATCAGAATGAGGTTGTTTGCAGTTTTGCTCAATGGTTTGAGGTATGGAGGACTGGGGGGAGCAGCTGAACGGCTCAGGAGGAGACACTGAGAATGATACATGGGGATTTGTTTCCCTCAACATGGTCTGGGATTGATGCTAGGGGACTTTAGACTTGTATTTATCCCTATGGTAGGGATGCTATTTTCATACTGACTACACACATATAATAAAACATGAAAGGAAACTCTATTGTTAAGGATTGCGTTGTGATATTGGTACCACAGCTGCACTATAAGGATTAAAGTATAAGTATATAAGGGGTTTCCAAGTTTGTCATTCAGATTATCATTTTACACGACTTTGGTATAACGCTGCAAGTTATGAAACCACATACCAGGAGCAATTCTCCTAAAAAAAAAGAAGCAGCGTGTGAGTTATACTGAAAGGAAAAAATATCTGTCCTACCTGGGACTTTAGAAATCTGTTTGGACTTTATAACTAAGTCTATGAGTTCAAAGTACCTCTCCAAAGATTTTCTGTCACAATTCACAGAGTCAGCTATCCAGGAAAGCTTTACAAGTTCAAGCTTGGCCATGAATCCCACTTTAAATTCTAATGACCATGAGGTACTCTTAGACCAGGATAACTCTCAGCCGAATGCAAAAACTTCTGAGGAGAGTGGTCTAGGGCTAGGTCAGGGGCTGCAGGATACTCAAGTGTAAATGCCAGAGAAAAGAAGAGAATATACTCTTTTTGAAAAGCTTCCTTGCATGTAACTCCGAAACAAGGATAAGAAGAAGGGTTTTGGAACAGTACAGGACTCTTTTATTACTGCTGTTCTTCTGTCTTCAGGGGTTAATGTTCCAAGCGAAGAGTTGCCTCTTCCAAATTTAGTTCATCCGACTTCTCAAACTGTTTCAACAAGCTCTTTGCCTGCTACATTTAAAGATTCTGTTGATCTCTAGCAGACTGTAGATTCTTAGGAACTGTTGAAACAACGTAGACCGCCGAAGTTCCGCCAGCCACAAGACCACCACTGATGGCGGTCTACAGTCCGCCATATTATGACTGCTGGCAGCTCTCCTCCATAAATTGGTTGGAAAGCCTCCAGCAGCCATATTGGCGGTTGGTGGTGCAATGGAGGCTGCTTCGCTGACACCGCTACGTCAACACAACACTGGCACACCTATTACGACTTAGTAATAGGCATGGCGGTATTGTGGTGACAGGTGCTTGCGGTGGAGGAAGCGCATGGACCCTGTTCTCTCCCGGATGACCACCGCAACCACCAGGTAAGGTGATCGACCGACAGGGGAGAGGGGGGTTTAGGGTTTTGTGTGTGCGTGCCTCAGTTCGTGTTTGGATGTCTGTATTGATGCTTGTATGAATGCATGTTGGGATGTATGAGTGAATGCATGTATGGTTGCGGGGCAGTTGTGTGGTGTGTGCCTTTATGTGGGTGCATGAATGGGTGTCGTGTGAGTGTGTGTTTGCCTGCGGGTGTGTGCGCGTATGAGGGGGTGTAGGGTTGGTGTATGGATTGGGGGTGGGGGGGCTCGTGTTTGTATTGGGGGGTGTGGGAGGGTCAGGTGCTTGCTGGGGGAGGTGAGGGACCCACCTACCAGTGACAGGGAAGGAATTCCCTGTTACCGGTAGCCATACCGCCATGATTTTTGTGGTGGTAGGTTGGGTCACAATACTGCCGGCGGTACTCTGGGGGCTGCCGGTTCGGAGATGAAGTGGTGTTGGGGCGGGTTGCCACTGCCAAACCCGCCACGGTCATTATGTGGCGGTATGCACCATCAGCCTGTTGGCAGTGCTACCGCCACTTTACCTGGCGGTCAGAAGACCGCCAGGGTCATAATGACCACCATAATGTTTATCACTGAAACATGGCTCACCCCTGCATTTTTACCCGACATCTTCACAACACATCACCACCGCAACCACTCCCCAGGATACAAGATGATCTACTGAGACCGTCCCAACAGGCGCAGCGGAGGCATCACCATTATCCACAAGGACTCCCTCATTACATCTCCTCGACAATGACACAACACAATCATGGAACACTTCAATTTCCAGATCAAACCCTACCCTAACACCACGACCAGAGGAACCATCAACAACAGACGCCCTGGACATTGCCCTAACATCTGCAACTGCATCAAGAACTTCATCGCCCCCGTAGCCATTGACTCCAATCTACATCACCCACAGGACACACCCTGGATCCATTATTATCTACCAGCGACTTCACCAAAGTCTCCAACACCACTGAAGTGACATGGACTGTCCACCACAACCTATACTTCACCATAGAGAACCACCACAATGCCTCAACCAGACCTTCTAGCCTACTATGCTGCAACTGGGACAAGGTCCCCAAAACTCTCTGGATCACCGCCCTCAATGACACCAGAGTCAGCCCAGAAAACACCCTTGAATGCAACGTCCAAAACCTCTCCAACTGACTCTCAGCCGCAGAGGAAACAGTTGCCCCCTTAAAAAGCACCACTAGCAACTCTTCAAAAAGACCACCTGGTTCACCCCCAGAACTATGGACCCTAAATGTAATTGCAGGAATTTAGAAAGACATTGATGCGCCAACAAATCACCCTCCAACCTCTACTCCTTCAGGTCTGCCCTAAAGACTTATCACCACTGACTCAGAGAAACCAAGAAAGAAGCACTCTACACCCACATTGAGGAAAGCGCCAGAGACACCAGAGAGCTCTGCAGCATAATCAGAGAATTCTCTTGCCCCTCTGCCACTGAAAACATGATCCACCCCACCCAAGCCCTCTGCGACAAGCTATCAAACTACTTCCACCACAAAACACACGGCATCTACAGCAACTTTGATCCCCAGCCCACTGCACTCCACCTCCCCCAACCCCTTTCCCACACTGAATCACTAATAGAAGCAGCTCTTCTCCGAAGACACCATCACCATCATGACAGCGATCCACTCTGGACCCCGTATGGAGCCCTGTTCATACCGTGGTTACAACCTAGGAAAGGAAATAACAGGAGCCCCCTCCCTGAAATCCTGAAAACCTCCCTCACCACAGCCACCCTCGCCAATGCCTGGAAACACGCTGTGGTCAATCCTCTTCTGAAGAAACCCTCGGCAGACCCAAACGAACTCAGGAACTACCGCCCCATCTCACTCCTCCTTATTACCACCAAAGTCCTAGAGAAGGCCACCAACCGCCAACTCACAGACTACCTCGAACACAACTACCTCCTCGACCCATCCCAATCTGGCTTCTGACCAAACCACAGCACTGAGACCACCCTGATCGCAGCAACTGATGACATCAGGCACCTCCCAGACCTCAGTGGAACAGCAGCCTTCATCTTCCTCGACCTCTCTGTGGCCTTCGACACTGTATCCCACCACACCCTCATCACCAGACTCCATAGCATCGGCATCCAAGAAGGTGTTTTCAACTGGATCTCCTCCATCTTCGCTGGGTGAACACAGAAGATCTGCCTCCCTCCCTACGTCTCTGCCCACAAATACATCAACTGTGGCATCCCCCAGGGCTCCTCCCTCGGACTCAACATCATCTCGTATGTCGAGGAAACCCAGTTCGTCCTCACTCTCACTGATGACACCACCTCCACATGCACCAACTTCCAAAATACCATGACCAACATCGCCACCTGGATAAAGACCAACTGACTCAAGTTGGACAAAACAGAGATCCTCATATTCAGAAACAAGCAATCCTCCTGGGAAGACTCATGGTAGCCCTCCTCGTACAGCACAGATGTCTCATCAAGCTCCTGATCCATGCCTACAAGGCCCTCCACAATGCCGGACCCTACCTATCTCAACAACTGCCTTACCTTCAACCAACCTAACAGAGAACTCCGATCATCCACCCTCGCCCTGGGCCATGTCCCCCGCATTTGCTGCGAACAACACAGAGGTTGATGCTTCTCCTTCCCCACTGGCAAGTCCTGGAATGATCTCCTCCTTCAGCTATGCACATCCCCCTCGCTGAAAAACTTCAGAAAGCAGCTCAAGACCTGGCTTTTCGACTGCCATCTCCCGCCCGGCATGACCCGCAACACCACCATAGCACCTAGAGGCCCCCCGGGGTGACAAGCCTGGGGTCACCAAGAACCACCTGAGCAAGATATTGAGCAAGGCAATGCAAAAGAAGTCTTTTGGTTCTCCAGAAGAGTTTTCCTTCAAGGTGTTCTCAAATATGACCCTCAACAGTGAGTAAGAGACAGAAAGGCTTTGAGAATTTATTGGGCCCTTTTAGAACTGTAGGCGAACAGGGATCATTAGTTCAGTAGTCCTAGATTAGAGTTTTGTATGAGGGTCATTTTCGGGTCTTTACCTCTATCGGGTAAGCATAGGTCTTTTTGAAGTCATTACAGAACTCCTCAGTTGGTTAAGAGAAGTATAGAACCTCATATGCTATATTTTCTGTAGATTGACTCAGAGCATATTTTTGCCCATATGGTTAATCCAGTGTTTTTCAACCACTGTTCCGCGGCACACTAGTGTGCCGCGAGATGTTGCCTGGTGTGCCGTGGGAAAAATTGAAAAATTCGAAAGATAAAAAAAAAAAAAAAATGTCACATTTTCGCCCACTAGGTGGGCGCCGGACTGTGTCCTGGGTATGGGGGGGGGGGGTGGGGTTTTTGACCCCACCCTCGGCCAGCAGGGGCGCCGATTGGCGCTCCTCAGGGGGACACCCTCCACTTTTCTGATGTCCGGGCTGTGATTGGTCCAGACTCCAGCCTGGACCTATCACAGTAGGACATTGTGAACGGGTCGTTACGACCACGTCCACGCCAGCGCCAACCAGCTTCTCGCCAGGAAAGCCCGATGAGTCAGTTCCGCGTTCCCATGTCTCCATGGGAACGCTCCGGGCGTCGATGACGCGTTTCCCTGTTTCCAGGGAAACGCTTGAGGACTTCCGGGGCAGCAACGGTGAAAAGGGGCCGGAGCCGAAAGACGCGGAGAGGGAGAGCGCGACGAGGTCAGGACGAGACGAAGGAGTGAAGGAGGTCAAGTCAGGAAGAACTGGAGTCGAGGAGCGGGACGAGGAGGACGAGAGAGCGGCAGTAACGAGAGACAAGGAGAAGGAGGTCTACCACGGAGAAGAGCCGGAGCAGAACAGCCGAGGAGCCAGCCACGACCCAGGAGGGTCGTGGCTTGCAAAGGTAAGGTCCCTCCTGGGGACGCGGGAACCTAGAGGGAAAAGGGCACTGGGGAAGGAAATAGGGGAGCTGGGAGAGGAGAAAGGGTAGGGGCACAATAACAGCAACCGAGGACAGTCTTGTTTTCCTGTCCACTTGGGAGCACGATGCACTAAATTAGAGACCCCTCACCATTACCCGTTCAGCCAAACAGGCCCAGGTTGCGCACTGAATAAAGTATTTTATAATTTTTCATATTTCTGTTTACTTACTATTTCATAATAAAGTAATTATAAAATACTTTCTTTGCGTTTATTTGATTCCTATTCAAGAGAATTACTTTATATATAGTCAATATAAGCACAGAGTTAAATTTTGTAACATTTTCTAATGGTGGTGTGCCTCGTGATTTTTTTTCATGAAACAAGTGTGCCTTTGCCCAAAAAAGGTTGAAAAACACTGGGTTAATCGACCTTTAACTACTGTATTTAAATTTGTTTGATTCTCGCTTTCGGTTGATAGGAACACCCCAACCCTGGTGAGTGCCTGGGGTGCAGTACCATGCACCCATTGTAAAAGGATTTGTCCCTTACTCCCTGGGGAAAAGGCAAGAATCACCCCTCAGGGGAGTTGGAGGATAGAGCAAGTGGAGGTGGATTGGGATAGCAGGGCGGGTCGAAAAGGTATGGTGGTTGGATAATTGCAGTTGAAAAAAAAGGAGAAATCTTAGTTTATAGAGAATTATTTTATTTACAAGACATCCACAGGTAGATGAATTATTTTCATGATCTTGCATTCACTTTATAGCACAGGCACTTTCCTCATATGTTAATAGCTCTGTTTGGTTTTGGCTATGGGCGACTGGGATATATGTCTGGAAAGGTAGCCATTATGCTCAGTTATATGGGGTTTGTAACCTCACTACGCAAGACAGACATTATTGAATGAGAATAGGGAAGGATGATTTGAAGGTGTTTTCGTTTAATGCTTACGGTGTAAATAATAAACGTAAAAGGCAAGCGGTAGAAGAATAGAAACTAGGGCATAACCCTGACATAATATTTATTAAAGAAACCCATGTAAAAAAATCAAATGGCGTAACACTTTAAATGTTTCAGAATTGGTCAGGGTTTGAAATTGTTTCATCTCCAGATGCAAATTATAGAGGCTGCAAATTATAGAGGTGTGGCTATTTATATTAACAATTATCTGCAGATGGAGGTCATAGCCTCCCGGGTCGATAAAGAGGATAGATGGTGTTGGAGTGCAGCTTTTACAATCAAAATTAAAATGAAATGCTCGCAAATTAATGTATAATGTGCTGCATAGAAAATGTGTTGCTGTGTTTTTACTAAACGTGTGTGTGAAATGTGCCCACAGGGAGTGGCCCCCAATGTATACGATGATGATGAAATTGACTAATAATGAATTATTAATGTACTAATGTATGATTTTGTATTAGCATTTACAATTATATGTTAAGGGTTTTGCTGAAATTATTTACTAGGCCTTAGTTAGCATGAGTCGGGGCTTAGCTGCCCGGTTTCATATTAAATGTATTTCTCTAACGTGCAAGGTGATGACTAGCTAAAGGCCATGTAGCCGTACTTTTCCAGAAGCTAGGAGATGTGTGTAGCCGTAGTAAATTCTTTCTCATGAGACTCAACTTGCTCAAGGAGACATTCTTGCCAAATGCAACAGTGTAAACTTGCAACAGGTACAAGGTCGCCTGAACTGGTAAAGACAATGGAACTACTGACTGAGCCTGGGAGAGTAAAAACTTGTACCTGACATTCTACCCATTGGAGACGTCAATTACAGGAGCCAATAAACTACGTGAGAACTGTTCTAAAGTGACAAACCTAATGAGGTGACTATATGATTATTGGATGGAGATAATGATGCACCAATCTTGCCCAATTGGAATTTTAGGGGACTGTACGACGAGAATGATATAACCTTTTGACAAGGAGAAATCAGCCATTATATGCCATTCCAAGCCACCTTTTTGCCCTGGCCATTACGTGCCTTTTGCTATCACCCAGCCACTTTGTTACTCTGCTTAAAGACTTTGCTGTGTGACTCTTCAAACCATCCTCACCCTTGCCTTGCCCGTTCTATACTTTTCCTACTTATGAGGGAGGTATTCCTTATTGCCCGGTCTGGCTGAACTTTGCTGTGTTTCCTGGATGATGGCGAATCAACTGATGTCCTGAGGACAAAGACTGACTCTGTATGCTGACCCATAACTATATGATAATGGAATTGTAATTGTCTGTTTGCCTTTCCTTTCTAGGTACCAACTGCTCTTTTGATAGAGACCTTAGTTAGATGTTTTCTAAATTTGTGTTGCTAAATTGTTTTTCATGAAGCCCAACATGCTAATGCTAATTCGAGGTTAGTTAAGGAGTTCATTAAAACGAATGCAAATAGACAAATGACTGAATCGATGCTTTCTTGAATAATGCGCTAATCATATTCTGCCAAAGTTAACCCATATTGACGTCGTGTTTTGTTCTAATGTTTATGATCTTTGGTTTGCTGAAATCTTATTCGAGTTGCCATATTATAACAGTATTGATGTGTTTTATGGTTTTGAGACTAATAAACTTGCTAGTAGATTGTACTCAATAGGGAATAAATATTATAAATCTTACTCAAATTTCGTGTGGTTATTCATGACTGAGAGATCATGGTGTGTTCTGATTCTTATTAATGTCATTATCTAAATTGAATCGATTTGTTATGGTGAATATTGATGATGTTATTGATCTGTTGATTGCTATGCTGATTAATTGTCTCGTCCTAAGGTGTCTTCAATCAGGTTCAAAAGATTAATTGGCCTAAAACGAGTCCCAGATTAATTAAATTATCTAGTAAGGGACCCGTTATCAATGGGCATGGGTTAATGGTTTAATAGTTGGCTCACATTTTACATTTGCTACAATCTACGCTCCAATAGAAGATTATTCTAAACCGCTGGTCGAGTTTCAGTTGTCCATTGGTTTTTCCTGGAAGGACATTTAAATTTTCTTCAGATCCTAGTCTAGATTTGTCCACACTCAATTACAGACAAAACAAAGGCAGAACTGCTAAGGTATTGACACAATGTCTTACATTTTTGAATCTGGACGACCCCTGGATAACAACATTTCCCAACCAAAACAAATATTCATACTTCTCAGACTAGATTTAAGACTGAGAGAGGGTAGAATTTTACTCAGTTTCTGTGAATATTGTCCTTATACAATATATTTAGCACCGAGTTGTTTCTCAGATCATTCCATGCTAGCAATGAATACTGCAGCAATCCGACACCCCAGCCCTCAACATATGGCTCTTGAATAGATCATATCTAAGTTAAGAGCTCTGGGTTGTATAAACTGAAAAGGAACATATTTAGCTGGCTTAGATGTAATGTGGAATGAATTTAAGGCAACTATAAGGGTGATCACAACTACTAAAGATATTATAAGGAAGAGAAACTCCAAACGACAGAGGGAACATTTAGCAAGCCAATTAAAACAAGCCCAGGAGAAATATTTTCATTTTCAATACGCCTCCAATCATCATCATCTTGACAAAGAAAACAAGGAGACGAGTGAGTACTACTGTAAAGAGGTTAATCAAAGCAACACAGCCTACATGCAGAAGGTCTATGAAGACAGTGAATATTTGTATTCAATTTCTAGCAGGAGAGGTGCACAAAAAAGCATCTAAAATGTAATTAAATCACTCCTGGGCACAGAGACCATTATCCGGGTCACAAACATCTAAAGGACCAAAGACAGAGTGCTTCAGTATTATATCTGTATGTATCAGCAGCAACAATCTTTGGATTACATCAAATTGCAGGTCTTTTTAGAAAATCTTTCAATTCTAGCTTTAGGTCGACAAGCTGGGGAGTTCTTACTGAATACAGTTTCACTATAAGAAGTGGAAGTGGAATATTAAATCTTTATCTAATGGAAAATCACTTTTTAATTTAACAATTAGCAAATGCTATTCAAAAGGATAACTGAATCAAGCCCCTATTAACAAAGTGTCCAAAATCAAAATCTACATTAATGAGATTATGCTTTTTTTTAAGACCAGAGTTGGGTGTGAAGCAAAGAGTTTTTGAATTTGTTTTAGAGTTTCAAGAGCTAGGGGGTTATACAATTAACAAAGTTGAAAAAAAGCTGCTGTTGGGGATTTATTTGATTTGAATTGCAAACCTTTATTTGACAGGATTAAATCTTTGTTTTCCAAATGGAACACTCTGCCACTTTCAATTATTGGTAGAGTAGCACTAACATAGATCTCAGTATTAATACTTTTACATTTTTTATTTCCTTAACTTTTGTGTTTGTAATTTGTTTTTTTGCCTTTTTACCCTACTCAAAATCCCACACTTTCCCCAATTTGCTTACATTGGAGTGATATTAGTAAATCTAGAGCTACAAAGTTCAACAGTTTCCTAATGTGCTTAAGCTTGGAGAGGGAGAAGTGAAGCTAACCTCCACAAAGTCCAATAGTTTCCCAGTTTTGATTAGCTTGGAGTCTAAATAATAAATATAGTCCCCTAAATGTACAACACTTTCTCTAATGTAGTTTAGGTTGAAGTGGGACTAATAAATGTGTAACTAATTTCTATTTTAAATAATGAGACATTGGGTTGATAACAGTAGTTTTATTTTTAATAGTAGCAGATTTTTCAAAATCATGCATTGTTGCCGACAAACATTTTCTACATATTATGTTGCATGTTTGAAACAGTTTCATATTTTATATAAATTGTCAATTCTTCAAAATGTTTACATTTTTCACATATTATAATATTTTGGAAACAATTGTATACAATTTGTGAGAAAACAGGGCTGATTGCAGAGGACCCTAACTTTTTGCCCCATTCTCCACTTTTTGCTTGTGTTTTCCTGACTCTGATAGTGCCCTGGGTACTACTAACCATTCCCAGGGCCTGTGGTCCGTATAAAATGAGTATGCACATTAGGCTAATTATAGTTGGCTAAGTCAACCTACCCATAAGTTGCTAGTATATGGTAGAGCATGTAGGTTTAGGGACCCCAGCCTAGGTTGTGCACCCATATGTGCACTGCTGACGTGCCCAGTGTCATTGTAATGGCAGGCCTGCCTTGCTGGCTGCTTTTAAATTAAAGTTACATGCAAATTTGACTTTGGAATTTAACGTAGTTCCAAAGTCTTAAACTACCTTATGTTTACATATGTCACACCTAAGAGGTGCCCTATGTGCCCTCAAGGCTGGGTGCCTTGTAACTAAGCAGGGACCTTATAATAATGGTTTTATAAGCCCTGATGAGGAAAAACAGCCAAATTCATTTTTCCCTCCTGGCCTCCATAGGCTAACATTGGGAGATGTTATTTTAATTAACAAAGTTCCCATAAGTGTCAGATACCTCATGTTTGGTATCAAAGTAATTGTTATAATAAATCTCCCATCTTACAATTGCTGGACTTAATATAACTAGTTCAGATAAATATTTTTAAACTCTACCTGAAAAGTTGCCAACTTCAGCCTTGTAGTTCCCTTCTCTGATTGGCTAGCCTCTGGCAGCCTGGCCAGGCTGCCTTGATGAGTTGTGAAGTGGCCTGGGCTGAACACAAAGAGATGAGCCTGGGGGAGGAGAACTCTCCTCAGCAGATGGGGAAGCAAGAAGGGGGAAGGGCTGCCAAACTGGTCTTCAAAAGCAGGAAAGGACATTTGGAGTAGCCCAGCATCTCACTCACATCCTGCAAACCCAGACAATTAGGTGCCTTCTTGATTAGATTAGGAGAGGGAAGAAGAGGGGTATGTGTAGTATTTTTAGCCACACCAGTAGGTGGCTCAGCCAGATGTAACCTCAAAAAATCAGTTTCAGCCATGAAGGATTTTCGAAGAATGGTGCTCCCTAGGATTGATGTTTGTCACACTTCCCAGGAAGTGGTCATTACAGGAGGAAGGACCCTGCGTCTGATTGGAGAACCAGGACCCCCTTGTTTTTCACCCAGGAGCAAGGTTGAAACTGGCAGAGCTGGACCCCACACCTCAGTTCCCTACTAAGTTCTTACCAGATTCCTGCAAGGAAGAACCTCAGAAGAAGAAGGACTGCCCTGCTGGACCCCTGATCTGCACCCGCCCACTGTACTCTAAAGGACTGCACTAGCTGCATACTTGTGCTCCACCAAAAGAAGGACTTTGTCTGGCTTCAACTGGTTCAAGGAGGGTCTCCCTGTTTGCTACATGTGAAAAATTGCTAACCAGAGTCCCCTGCCTCAGATCCTGATAAAACTGACCTGCTGACCCTTGTCCATTAGATGTTTTGGAGTTTGAACCAAGGCATTCTGGGAGTTGTAGTCCACACCCTCAAGGAGCAACTCAGAGCTTCTGGAACCTTGTGTGAGTTGTGGACCTCAAAAGAACCTTAAAAGAACTTCTAGAAGAAGATACGGAATGGAGAAGATTGGAGAACTTTTGGAAAAAAGCTTCATAAAGGGACCAACCCGCCGTCGAAAGTCAAGCTGGCTTACTTCAACCGCAACCTGGCCTGACTTGCTGGTTCATCCCGCTGAAAAGCTCCAGAGCCCACTGATGTCGGAGACAAAAAGCTCCAAAAAATTGACTAAGTCCGAAGGTAAAAAGTTGACCATGACTTCCCGTGCAGAGTATCTGAGGAGGGCTCCAGGTATGTCTGATGAAGATTCAGCTTTGGCCCGGACGAAGATTTTCGTCCCAAATTCTTTTTTACATCTGAACGTAGGAATCTTCACTGAGGTCCCCCACAACGCGTACCTGTGGAAGGGCTCCAGGAAGGTCAGATCAGACTGGTGACTTCGTCCCAGTGAAGAAAATCTTCAGAGAATGACTAAGTCCGAAGGTAAACTTTGACCGAGGCCTCTCGCTTGCTGTAGCCAAGCAAGGCTCCATCATCGTCGGCCTCAGACTTTGACATTGCCCAGGTCGAGGCACGACCAGATTGGCGATTTTTGTTTCTAGGCACTGAAAAACACAGAAGCCCTCATTATGCCATTAGTGGTAACTGGTGCTTACCGCCGTGCTGCCGGCCGCCAACTTACCGCCGCGCTGGCGAATATCCGTCCACCATACTGTGACACACACACACCAATCCAACAGAATACGGCCACCTACACAAATCCGCCAGCCCAAAGGTCAGTGATAAAGTGGTGGTCCCAAAACCTACACCGTTATGACAACAGAACAACTCCCATTACATTATGACCCACAAATCACCACGCCGGACATTCAAAGGCGGTAAACCATTTGTGGTACATACCGCACATACAAAACACTACATTGGACAATTCAAACAACAAACACCTGACACCAATACACAGACCACACTCACACACCCACACCACTATAAAACACACACCCACATTACCCACAACCCCTTATGAATACAAATCATTGCCACCAGACAGACACCAAGAACACTGCCACAACTAGACACACACACACCACTCACACCCATACACCCCTCACACACTCCACGTCACACACCCCAACACACCCTTACCAACACACATCACATAACACCCATGGCACCACAAAGGCACCCTGTTTCACTGAGGAGGAGTTAAGGGTCATGGGGAGGAAATTGTAAGGGTAGAGCCACAGCCATTTGGAGCACAGGTGCAGCAGATATTAATAGCAAGGAAGATGGAGCTAATGCGGAGAATCGTGGACAGGGTCAACGCTGTGGGACAGCACCTAAGAACAAGGGAACACATCAGGAAGAGGTGACGTGACCTACAGGGGAAGGTACGTTCCATAGCAGCAAGACACCAGCTCGCTATCCAGAGGACGGGTGGTGGACCCCCACCTCCTCCCCCACAACTCACAGCATGGGAGGAGCAGGTGCTAGCAATTCTACATCCTGAGGGCCTGGCCAGAGTTGGAGGAGGACTGGACACTGGTAAGTCAACTTTTAACAATTATCACCCCCCATACCTGCATGCCATCACACCCCCTCACCCTCACTCCCATCACTCCACTCCTTCCCACACACTCCACCATCACATCACACTGATCCCAATGCCAAGCCCTGCATGCTGTACCAATGCATGGACACCCCCCCTAGCCCTGCATGGACACTCATCACCAAAGCAATCACAGCATAGGGAAACTAACATACCACTATACAGCAACATACACGAGCAAAAGCTGTCAGGGGAACAACAACCATAGAGGACAAGCTGCAGAAGTACAAATGTCAGACACCTGAAGCTTGATACATCATTTACATTCCCACAGGTACCCCAGCCAATGTCACTGGAGAGGACGTGCCACCACTATCCAATCCCCCAACAAAAGAGGCCCACAGTGATGACAGTAACTCTGGACTTCAGGATCTGGACGATCTACCTGGCCCATCAGGGACTACTGGAAAGTCAGTCACCCAAGCCAGTCACAGACCACCCCAGAGCCTTCCCCATCAGGAACCAACACCACAGCACCCACCCAGCGTACCCACACCTCTGTCCCCAGGACACGTCAATCAGCAGTGTGCCCACCTGTATAGGAACCCCAGGCCACACCTCATACCCAAGACAATCAGGGACCTGGGGTCAGTGGAAGTGGGCATACCGTTCAGGGGACAGAGGCACAGGCCAACAGGGAAACTGGGAGGACTGCTGTGGGCCAGGGGGAGGACGAGACCAGGGAACCGACTCTCCAGGAGACACTCTCCAAGATCCTGGGAGCCTACCAACATTCCCAGGACACGATGGGCCAGATCCTAGACAACGTGCAGGAGAACAAGCAGCTGCAGGAGGGACAGTATCAGGGGATCAGGGAGGGCTTGCAGGCCATCAACAACACCCTGATCTCCATAGCAGGGGGACATGGCCAACATTATGAAGAAGGCAGTGTCACACCAGTGGGCCCCTATCACTAGCCAGTCATCTGAACAACCGTCCACTTCCGCGGCTGCTAGTGGCCAGGAGGCCACGCCACAGGACCAAAAGGCTACCAGCACCCTGCCCCTGGAGAAGGTGAACCACCCCGCAAATGTTCCCTGTGAACCAGACAAAAGCCAGAGACACTTGCCAAGACCACCTCCAGGAAATGAGACTCTCCTAATTGTCCCCCTTGTGTCCCACTCAGTCACCTTGTCCACGTTGAACTGCAATTGCTCCCCTTCCTATGTCCCCATGGACAATGCACCTGTGCTACAAACAGACAGGAACAATACCCTGGACTTTCCTCAATCATCACCTCATCCCATTGCACTTTCCCCTCTAGCTATTAGCACTACAATAAACACCCTTGGATAAACATTGACTACTAGCAATTCATGCATTGCAAATTTGTATTGATTGAAATAGCTACAACCATTGCAAATTAACTATACATAGAATGAGCATAGAAATAATGACCTGTAGCTGGCTGTTGTGATCACACAAGGAGAATGTGTCATATCACCAACATCTACAAAGTCAATATCCAGAGATAACAGTAAGTAGGGCAAATAAGTGGGTAATGCCAGCAAGGCAATGCCACACAGAATACACCAATAGTCATAGAAATGTAAAGTTGCACTGTCTCACCTGTGTGTCAGTGGAAGTACTGACATATCACAGATGTTCTGTTGTCCACATCCTTATCCTCTGCCTCCTCATCCTCACTGTCCTCAGGGTCCCATGCTGCCACAGGGGCATCTCTAGTCTCCTCCTCTTGCAGAAAAGGTACATGGCGTCTGAGAGTCAGGTTGTGCAAAATGCAGCATGCCACTATTGTCTGGAAGACCTTCTTGTGTGAGTAGCACAGGGATCCACCTGTCAGATGGAGGCACCTAAACCTGGCCTTCAGGAAGCCAAAGGTCCTTTCAATGATCCTTCTGGTTCACCCATGTGCCTCATTATAACATCCATTTGCCCTTGTCCTGACATTCCTCACAGGGGTCAGCAGCCATGATAGGTTTGGGTAACCAGAGTCACCTGCAAAAATTGAGGGACAACATTTAGCCACACACTATCCTATATGGCCAACACCATTGGAATAAACCAAAATATACTGGGTGGAAACCAGGGCTCACCTATCAGCCACACCCTGTGCCTCTGTAGTTGGGACATTCCTCAGGACAAAGGCATCATGCACCGACCCAGGATACTTAGCAGTGACTTGGGAGATGTACTGGTCCGCCAAGCACACCATCTAGACATTCATGGAGTGGACACTTTTACGATTCCTGAACACCTGTTCATTCTGGCGGGGGGTGGTACAAATGCAATATGTGTTCTGTAAATCGCACCAATTATGTTGGGGATATGTCCCATTGCATAGAGTCCGGCCTTCACAGTGGCCAAATCCTCAACCTGGGGAAATGCAATATAGCTGCACATGTGTTTTATTAGGGCAGACAACACTCTGATTAGCACGTTTGAGAACATTGGCTGTGACATTCCTGCTGCCAAGCCCACTGTTACTTGTAAAGAACCAGTTGCCAGGAAATGACAGCACTTGCATAAGAAGGGGGATCCCAGTGGGGTGACGGATAGCAGATATCAGGCCAGGCTCCAATTGGGCACATAGCTCTGTGATTGTGGCCCTGTCCAGTCTATAGGTGAGTATTATGTGCCTGTCCTCCAGTGTAGCCAGGTCCACCAGGGGTCTGTGCACGGGGTATGTCTCCATCTCCTATTCATCAGCAGCGGTAGGTATCTATGGGACACAAGAGTGAGTAGGCTGTCACAAACTGAACAAGGGAGCCACAACAACACTCCACAATGTGGAAACATGTAATGGGACAGTGTAATTAATTAAGTATGTGCCTATTGATCCTGTGACGCAGCAATAATCGATGGGCCTGTCCACCTCCTCTGAAATGGCGACCGCATGTCCTGTGTGGAGGGACAGGTGGAAGTGATTGTGCCGTGGCGGTAGGTGGTCGTGAACCGCTGTGCAATTCCTCATTGGTTAATATTGGGCCGTATGGGGTACAGTGGCCAATGGGGATCTACGCCAGCGGTGATGGTATGCACCACTGCGGACGTCACTGCCATTTTCTATCTGATTGCTCACTTGTTTCCTGACCTTCCATAGGAGAGGACCTACACTGCATGTGCTGCTGTGACCTGTGTCTGGAACCTACCGTGACCCGTGTCACCGGGGAAAGGGCCTCAGCCTTCATTTCTGAGGAGTTGGAGAGACTGGTGGATGGGGTCCTACCCCAGTATGGACTGCTCTATGGGCCTCGGGACCAACAGGTGAATACACCTTCTGCACAATGCATGTGGCATGAATGCTTGGAGTTGTGTGTGAAGACCTCGTGTGAGGGGGAGGGTGGGTGTCCTCTTGGCGGTGTACCTGTTGTGGGCTGGGCTATGTGTGTGCCAATGGTGATGGAAACGGGTATGGCGGGCCATTTGTGTGACAGCCTGGACTGTTTGCCCAATGTTGTTCTCCTGTCTGTATTGCCTCTGCAGGTCAGCGCCCATCAAAAGAAAGGAATATGGCGTGCCATTGCCAAGGAGGTGTGGACCCTGGGGGTCTTTGGCATGCAGACCAACCACTGTCGGAAACGGTGGGAGGACCTGAGACGCTGGGCACGGAAGACCGCAGAGGGCCAGCTGGGGATGGCCTCCCAACAAGGACCCCCTGATGGCCCGCATACTGGTGGTGGCCTACTCTGAGCTGGATGGGCGCTTGAGGGCATCACAGCAGCCACAAGGGGGTGAGTACAGTGGCTATCATCACAATTTACAGCTGGCGAGGTGGTATCCGGGTGGTGGTTGTGTGTCCTTGGGTGCCCCTTGGCCAGGCCAGACATAGCAGCATAGGTCCTCTAGTGGCTAACAGTCTGGTTGGGAAATACTGCTTACCTAGCTTGTTAGAATTCACTCCTGGGCAGGGCTGTGTGGGTCCCAGGTGTACTGCAGTTGGCGCTGTGGGCCCCTCCTCATTCCTTAGTGACTAGCCATTTCACTGGTAGTGCAATGCATAGTGTGTAGGCCTGTTCCCTGTGTGTGAGGGTGCTGTGTACTCCAATGGTGGTGTTGGTGCAGTCATTGACCCTGTGTATTCTTTGTCTCTCTCCCTCCCTTTCTTGTTTTGTCATCCTGTCCTTATGTGCATTAGCATCATCTGGCGGAGGAGCAGAGGTACCGGCGACAGAGGGAGCTGCATCCCACAAGACCCTGGAGGCCACTGACGCTGAGGACACCAGTGGGATGGAGGGCGAGGGGAGCACCATGACGGAGACTGGAGGGGACAATATAGACTCAGATACCTCCTCCGATGGGAGCTCCCTGGTGGTGGAGGACACCTCTGTAACCACCCCAGCTGCAAGTACAGCAGCCACACCCCGTACCAGCACCACCCTCCCAGTAGCCCCTCAGAGAGTTGCCGTGCCTGCTCACCCAGAAGGGTGGGCATCTCCTTCGACCCAGTCACCTCAGGCCCTGCCCCAGTGAGCCCTGCTGCCTGAGTGAGGAGGCTATTGACCTCCTCAGATTCATCTCTGTAAGGCAAACAACCATTGTGAATGCCATCCAGGGGTTGGCAGCCCAGATGCAGCAATCTAATGCATTCCTGGAGGACATTCACTGTGGATTGGCGGCCCAACAGAGACCAATCCAGGCTCTGGCCTCCTCTCTGATGGCAGCCATTGTACCTGTTTCAACCGTCTCCCCCCAACCTCCACTTCTCAGTCCCAATCTCCTCAACCCCATCCCAAGTACACAGGCAGACGAGCATGCACACAGGACAGCACCAAGAGTGTCACAGGCAAACACACACCACACTTCATCCCACAGGCACTCACACAAACACCATTCAGTTGCAGATACGACAACATCCACTATCTCCACTGTCTCCCCCTCCTCCTCCACCTCTCACCCAGTTGCATCTACACTCACACCTGCATGCACTAAATCAATATCCACTACCACCATCATCACCACACCAAGCAGAACACACACACCTCACTGGCAGACACCTCCACAACATCCATGCACGCTTCCCCTGTGTCCTCTCCCACTGTGTCTGTCCCCCCTTCCTAAAGTACACAAAAGCAAGCACCCAGACACCCAACAGCCATCCACCTCAAAACAGCATGCACTCCCTCATCCTCCATTCCCATTACTCCTCCCTCTTCCAGCCCCACCGTCCCTAAAAAGCTTTTCCTTACCACGATTGACCTCTTCCCTACCCCTCCACATCCTTCACACAGGGGCAGGTTAGCAAGGACCCAGCCAAGCACCTCAGCCAAACAGTCCACGGGCATAGTGGTTGCACCACCTACTCGTGGTGGAAAGGATTCCAGGCCAACAAAACTCAAGTGGAAGTAGCCTGCAGCAGCTGCTAAGAAGGGGAAGGAGTCTGCAGCAGCTGCTGAAAAGGGGAAGAAGCCTGCAGCAGCTGCTAAAAAGGGGAAGGGGCCTGCACCAGCAAGAAGAGGGGGGAAGAGTCAATCCACCAGTGCCAAGAAGGTAAGGGATCCCCAACCCATGAGCAGGAGGAGAGGAGGCACTCTATGCCAGCGGAAGCTGCCAGCCAAACATCGCCACCACCACCAGCTATCACAGGGCCGCCACCGCCAGCCGTAGTTGTGCAGCGATCAGAATGTGCAGGGGCTGAGCAGGAGCCTCCCACAACCACCACCACAGTGCAGCCATCGGAGGGTGCAGGGGCTGAGCAGGAGCCTCCCACAACCACCACCACAGTGCAGCCATCGGAGGGTACAGAGGCTTAACAGGAGCCTCCCACAACCACCACCACAGTGCAGCTGTCACCGCCTGCGAACGCCATCTAGTCCAGCCTCCATGGGCTGCTGTGCGGCCTGCCCCCACCTGAAGCAGTGAGCAAGACACCCACTTGAGAGACAGTGGCCTTCCACTCCCCAGGACAAAGCAATGGGCATGTTGCCCCCTCCAGAACCAGTGGTGAAGACTCCCACTCGAGAGACTGTTGCCTTGCACTCCCCAGGACAAAGCACAGGGCATGTTGCCCCCTCCAGAGCCAGTGACCAAGACACCCACTCGAGAGACTGTGGCCTTGCACTCCCCAGGACAAAGCACAGGGCATGTTGCCCCCTCAAGAACCAGTAGGCTTATTCCCACATCCGGCTGGGGTGCTCCCCCTCCCCCTAAGGTGCCTGCCTATTTGATAACTGTTGCCCCTGCAGTGTTCTATCTGGATTGGTACACAGTGGGGCCTTGGACTGTGCCCTGTGGCCATGTGGGCCCTTTGCACTATGAACTGGGCAGTATCCCTTTGTTATACACGTGTACAGATCTGTATCATGGCCAAAGTGGAATTATCACTTTATTGTTGGACTGATCACAATCATTTTCCTCAATTCCTGTTGTCCTTGTATTATTCAGCAGATTTTCGTGGTCAGATTGTTTTTGTAAATCAGCTGGTTGTGTGTATGACATGTGTATGTCGGGTGTGTGTGGTACGTGTGTGTGTCACTCTCTTTTTCCTCCCTCCCTCCCTTGTGTGCTAGGCGGCTGTACTCACCGTCATGATCTTCACTGGCGCTAGTGTTCCAGGTGAAGCATAACGTAGAAGATCATCAGGAACACTTACAGTTCAGGTTCCATGGTGGCGTGGGTCTTCCCTGTGTCTCCAATGGTCCTTTCACTTATGTGCAGTATTTCCGCAAGGCTTTTGATGGCGTTGGTACTGCCCCGGAAAAGGTGGAGGATTGTTGTGTCATTGTTGTGTCATAATATGGTGGGTAGAACTTCGTCTTCCGCCTGACTGTAGGCAGCTACTGCGGTGGTGACTGTTGTTTCCTCCCTGGCAGTCAGTGTGGTATATTGGCTGTCTATCGGAGATAACACCGCCATGGTCATAATTTGGCGGTAATTACCACCAGCCTTTTGGCGGTATTACCGCGACTTTGTCACCAACCGCCAGGGTCGTAATGAGGGCTTAATTCTTTAAAAATTCATACCTCTGGTTCTCCTTAACCAATGTTATTCATTTTGGTGTCATTTTAAAGAAAAAAATATAACCTATTTTTATAAATTGGTGTTGGATTTTTATTGTGTTTTGTGTTTTACTTATTTACAGTTTTGTGATTTTTAAATGCTTTACACATTTGTCTCCTAAGTTAAGCCTTGTCGCTCAGTGCCAAGCTACCAAGGGTTGAGCTGGGTTTAATTTATTGAGACCTAACTGGACCTAAAAGGAGGTTAGTAGCCTATTGCTAAGTGTAGGTACTTACCTGCCCATACCAATATTCCACTTTCCAACACAATTGTTGAGGGAAATCAGGTTGTTGGTCGACTGGGGTGTGAAACCTAGTCAAGCAACAGCCTCAATCAACTGCAGGGTGAACTAAAAAAAAGTTGCTAATTTAACCTGTGCTTAACTCTGGGTAGCTTGGCACAAAGGCCCATATTTATACTTTTTTAGCTCCACAATTGTGCTGCTTTTTGATACAAAAACTGGGCAAACTTACAAAATACAATTGTATTTTGCAAGTTTGCGCCGCTTTTGCGTCAAAAAATTATGCAAATGCGGCGCTAAAAAAGTATAAATATGGGCCAAAAAGCAGTCAGCCTAAACTTAGAGGCAATGTGTTACGGATTTATGCAGCCAGCAAACACCAATACAGTGAAAAAACAACACAATAAAAATCCCAAACCAATTTAGAAGAATAGAGAAAATGTTAATAAATGATTTGACACCAAAACCATTGAAATCCAATTAGTAGAACCAGAGTAATAAATTCTTAAAGTTTAAGGTTGAAAATAGCAAGTCCTCAGTTTTGGAAAGTGGCTATCTGAGCACTTTTAGCACCAAAATCAAGGACCCAGGAGCGTTCAAGACTCACTCAGGCTGGGTCCAGGTGTGGGTTCAAGATGGTGGGAGCCTGTTATATCCTTGTGGCTCTGAACAGGAGGCCAGCAAAACTAGCCCTTGAGTCACTTCTGGAAGTCCCGGGTGCAGGTGAAGCTGAAGGGCTCCACAGCAGGGCTAGCCTCTGAAGGTTCATGGCAGGCTCCAGGCAGCAAAGCAGTCCTTCCATGTACAGCAGCAGTCTGTCAGAGTGCACAGCAGTTTACAGTAGCAGGCAGTCACCTGAGAGTCATTCTTCAGGTCCAGTAGTCAAATGAAGAGTGGGTCTGAGAGCCCTGTTTATATACCCTGGTGCCCTGCTCCTAGAAGTTGGACATTTCCAGAAGGGTTCTTTGACGTTCCAGAAGTTTCCTGCCTCCCCTGCCAGGCTCCTACCTGGCTGCACTGGAAATACAAGGTCTTTAAGCCTATTATGTGTGGCAGAGCCGAGCCTACTCAGGTGCACATGGGGCTGTGCTTAGCTTTGACCCCCCATCAAGTCAGGTAATGGCTCATTATGGGTCTGCTGATCCCAATATTGTGTGATTGTCTGGGGTGAAATCACAAAGTCTCAACTGTCAGTTACATCCAGTCATATGATTAACGCAGGCTGCAGGCACAGAAGGCTAAGAGCAGGAAAATGCCAACTTTCAAAAAGTGCCATTTTCATACTTGCAATTATAAATTTGACTTTACCGTTAAAGAAGGTTTATCATTACAGGTTTATAGACACCAAAATTATATATCCATCACCTCTGATTTAGGAATTACAGCTCATTGAATATAATAAGGAATCCCCACTGTTATCCTAAGGGTTGAGTAGGCCTCACAGTACTGAAAAATTAATTTGGGAGTTTATCATTACTAGGACATGCTAAAATAAAAAGTACATGTCCTACCTTTTAATTACACCGCACCCTGCCCTATGGGCTACCTAGGGTCTACATATGTAATAAAAGGGGAGTTTAAGGCTTGACAACGGGTTTTAAATGCCAAGTCGACATGACAGTGTGGCACTGCCTTCAGGCAGCAATGGCAGGCCTGGGGCAAGTTTTAAGGTGATACTTAAGTGTGTGGCCCACTGGCAGTTTTTCATTTACAGGCCCTGGGTATATGGTATACCACTCTACAAGGGACTTACATGTACATTAAATATGCCAATCAGGTCTATGCCATTCAAACCATGTTTTAGGGAGAGAGCACAGGCACTTTAGCACTGGTTAGCAATGGTACAGTGTATGGAGTTCTAAAGCCAACAACCAAAAATCCAGCAAAAAATAGGAGGAGGAAGGCAAAAGGTTTGGGGGTGACCCTGAAGAGAAGGCAATTTCCAACATCTGTTTTTCAAAACCACATATTTTTAACAAATATTTTTGTTATTGTTTTTTCAAATACATATTTAATTCTCATTTAATAATAGGTGCCACAAATGATTAAGGTTACTTTTTATAGTATTTTAATATATGTCTTCTTTAATGAGAAAAGTCAATTTTCCATGCATATGATTTCATACATTTTTTCAACTTTTTTTAGCTGAAACAAAAGTAAATATAAACAATAAGTTATCATTTTTATTGCTTTCTTTAGAGTGTTACTGAGTCTTTTATGTCAGTTTAGTGGTAGTTTCTATAACACTTTCTTCCATTTTTTAGTCTAACTACCTCATTTTGGGTTGTTCCAGCTTCTATGTGGTTGTGGCTTCATGTGTCTGCTCTCCGTGTCAGGTAAGAGCAATTTTAAGTTCATTTTACGGGCTTTAGTATTTGGGTGAGGTGTTTATGTTTAGTTTAGTTGGTATAAGTTAGTGTTTGGAGATTGTTTAGCACTTAAATTAGGTTGCTGTGTTAGGAGTGGCAGGTGAATGCAGTGGGCCTCTTTGCATTTTGTATGTTTTAATATAATGTTTGAATTAAATGTATTATAAGTATGTGTATTTAGTTACTATTAAAGTTCATAAGTTTATTGACAGATAATAAATAAAGTATGCATTTCATCATAAAAAAATACAACAAGCAGCAAGAATACATCATTAAAATCAATGACAATTAATCAAAATAAAAAAATAAAACCCAATAATTGTAACATCATATGATTAAAACACCAAGGCCCTCATTACAACATTGGCGGTAAATCCCGCTTACCGCCGTGCAGAAGACCGCCAACATACCACCGCGGCCGCCGAATTCCGCCACAGCTATTACGACCCACAGCTCGGAATCCGCCAAAATCTAGACACTCACACAAGTCCGCCACACCAGAGGTCAGTGATAAACTGGTGAAAACAGAACCTCCACCGTCACGCCAACAGGAATACGCCCACACTATCATGACCAACGAATCCACGCAGCAGTCTTTCAACCGCGATATTCCATTGGCGGTACACACCGCCGCGCTCAAAATACACACATATTTACAAAACACTACCACATTGGACAATTACAAATACACACACCTGATACACATACACACACCACTCCCACACACCCAATACAATATAATACACACACCCACATTACCCACAAACCCATACAACAAACAATTAGGAAGAAGCAGAGAGACAGCAAAGCAAAGACAACACCAGCATACAGAGGCACACAACACCATCACACATACACATCCACGCACAAAACACCACACACCCCTAAACATCACCCCACACATCACAACACACACCACCTCACACATCACCCACACCACCCCATGGCACCGCAAAGACACCCCAGGATTTCTGAGGAGGAGCTCAGGGTCATGGTGGAGGAAATCATCCGGGTAGAGCCACAGCTATTCGGATCACAGGTGCAGCACACCCCCATAGCTAGGAAGCTGGAGCTATGGTGCAGAATCGTGGACAGGGTCAACGCAGTAGGACAGCACCCAAGAACACGGGATGACATCAGGAAGAGGTGGTACGACCTACGGGGGAAGGTGCGTTTCGTGGTCTCAAGACACCACATTGCGGTTCAGAGGACTGGCGGCGGACCCCCACCTCTTCCCCCACAACTAACAACATGGGAGGAGCAGGTCTTGGCTATACTGAATCCTGAGGGCCTTGCAGGAGTAGCTGGAGGAATGGACTCTGATAAGTCAAATCTTTAACTACTTCATCCCCCACCCTACCTGCATGCTATCACATACCCCCACCCTCGCCCTCACCCCCATCACTCCAACTCCTCTCATATGTCCCACTATCACAAACCACAAATTCCAACACCAAGCTCTGCATGCAACAACAAAGCATGGATACCTATCACCAATGCATGTCCACTACAGATACCCACACAGACCCCTAAACAATGATCACACAAGGTCCGACACAAGAATGTAAACACTGGGGTACAGGGTCACCCACCCATAGCACACCATGGCACACACAGATGCAATAATAATGCCTTTACACCCCTGCAGGACCCTGGCTCAACGTCACCAGACAGGAGGTTCCAGACATGTCCACTCCCCCCCCCCAGAAGAGGCACACAGTGATAACAGCAGCTCTGTCCAACTGGATCTAGATGACCAGCCTGTCCCATCTGGGACCTCGTGAAAGTCGGTTCCCCTGACACAGTCACAGGCCACCATAGAGCCTCCCCCTCAGGAAACACTAGCACAGCACCCACCCAGCGGGCCCATACCTCTTTCTCCAGGACACCTCAAGCAACAGTGTGTCCACCACTACAGGGAACCCAGGCAAACCCACCACCCCAAGAACAGCAGGGACATGGGGGCAGTGGACATACGGTTCAGGGGACAGAGGCCCAGGAAAACCGGGGAACAGGGAGGTCTGCTGTGCGACAGGGGGAGGACAGGTCCAGGGAACCCACTCTCCACGAGGCCCTCTCCAGCATCATGGGAGCGTACCATCATTCCCAGGAGACGATGGCAATGGTACTGGCCACGTTTCAGGAGACCCAGCGGCCGCAGGAGGAACAGTATTTGGGGTTCAGGGAGGAACTGAAGTCCATCAACACCACCATGGGCACCATTGTAGGGGTGCTGAAGGACCTTGTGAACACCAGGAGGGACACTGTGGCACAACAAGAGGTCCCAGACACTAGCCTGGACGATGAACTGCCCACAACCTCCGCCGGCGCTAGTGGACAGGAGGCACCACCACAGGAACACAACACCAGCACCCAACTCCCTGCAGATGGAGAACCACCCCGCAAGCGGTCCCTGAGATCCAGGACAAAGACAGAGAACAATGCCAAAACCCCCGCCAGGAAATGAGACCCCCCTGAATGTCATCCTTCTGTCCCACTTTGTCACCCTGCCCATCCTTAAACTGCCCTAGCTCCACTTCCTATGCCCCTTTGGACAATGCACCTGTGAAACAAATAGACTGGACTCTGCCATGCACATTCCTCCACCACCACCCCTGACCATTTTACAACCCCCTCCACTATTTAGCACTTAAATAAACATCGTTGAATCACAAAACAAGCTGGAGTCAGTCTGTGCTTTCACAAATGTGTATTTGCAATGACTGAGGAAAATAGCAATGTCCATTGTATTGTCAACACACCTATGTCACACAGCTCTAGTCCATGAGGTAACATAGCAGAGGTCACACAGTGGGACCCACATCTGTGAAAATGAAAGGCAAAGTGACAAATCAGGGTCCATACACTGAGTGAAAGTGACAGACAGATGATAGGTCGAACAATTTTATCAGATGTAGGAGGCAGCGATGTCTTCTTATCTGTGCCTCCGGAAGTATTGCTGGATCATGGTGCTTCTGTTGTCTATGTCCTCTTCTTCTGCCTCCTCTTCTTCACTGTCCACAGGCTCCACATCTGCCACAAGACCTCCTTCTGTGCCATACTTCTGCAGAAAAGGCACCTGTCGTCGCAAAGCCAAGTTGTGCAGCATACAGCAGGCCACAATGATCTGGCACACCTTCTTTGGTGAGTAGTATAGGGAACCACCTGTCATATGGAGGCACCGGAACCTGGCCTTCAGGAGGCCGAAGGTCCTCTCTATAATCCTCCTAGTTCGTCCATGTGCCTCATTTTAGCATTCCTCTGCCCTTGTCCTGGGATTCCTCACTGTGGTCAGTAGCCATACAGGTTGGGGTACCCAGAGTCACCTAAAAATGTCTAGGGACAAGTGTTAGACACACACAAACCCTTAGGGACAACCCCAGACAACTATTCACACGTCCTTGTCCTCACCTATTAGCCACACACGGTGCCTCTGGAGTTGCCCTATCACATAAGGGATGCTGCTATTTCTCAGAATGTAAGCGTCATGCACTGAGCCAGTAAACTCAGTGTTCACATGGGAGATATACTGGTCACACCACACACCATCTGCACATTCATAAAATGCTAGCTCTTCCGGTTTCTGTACACCTGTTCACTCCTGCGGGGGGTACCAAGGCCCATGTGTCCCATCAATGGCACCTATGATGTTGGGGATATGTCCCAGGGCATAGAAGTCACCTTTCACTGTAGGCAAATCCTCCACCTGAGGGAAAATGATGTAGCTGCGCATGTGTTTCAACAGGGCAGACAACACGTTTGAGAACATAGGCTGGGACATCCCTGATGCTATGGCCACTGTTGTTTGAAAAGACCCACTTGCCAGGAAATGGAGTTCTGACAGGACCTGCACTAGAGAGGGGATTCCTGTGGGATGGCGGATAGCTGACAACAGGTCTGGCTCCAACTGGGCACACAGTTCCTGGATTGTGGCACAATCAAGTCTGTAGGTGACAATTACATGTGGACAGGTCCACCAGCGGTCTGTACACCAGAGGATGCCGCCATCTCCTCACCTGCCCCAGCGGACGTGCTCTATGGATGAGAACAGCGATCAGAGGGTCAGCCAACACTGAGGTACTAAAAAAAACAACTTTATTGCACACATTTGTCAATCCGCTATGTGCCTGTCTTAGTGTGTATGCAAGGCCTACATATGTGTGACGCATTTAAAATTAATGCCATGTGGCCCCCTGAAATGGCAGCTGCCTGACCTGTAATGTGGAACAAGGGGATATGAGGTAACTGCGCTGGCGTTGTACACCGTCGCGGTAGGTGGTCGAAGACCGCAGCGCAATCCTGCATTGGTTAACATTGGACCCTATGGGTCCCAGGAGCCAATGACGATGTACGCCGGTGGTGACGTGACCACCATTTTCTCTCTGTTCACTCACTTGATACTTGATCTTTGACAGGAGAGGACCTACACTGCAAGTGCTGCTGTGACCTCAGTCTGGAAGCAACGATGGCTCATGTGTCTGGGGAAAGGGCCCCTGCCTTCACATCGGAGGAGTTGGATAAACTAGTGGATGGGGTCCTCCCCCAGTACACGCTACTCTACGGTCCTCCAGACAAACAGGTGAGTACACTGTGAGCATGCTGTATGGGCAATGCCTGTTAGGAGTGGTGTGGATGGGAGATTGGGGGGGGGTGAGGCGTTCATGATCCGACGGTGAGTGTATGTGCGTCAGGGCAAGGGTGGGAACGTGGGCCAATGACTGTGACGGTCTGGACGGTTAATGTTTTTCCTTTTTCCCTGTACTATTCCTGTAGGTCAGCACCCACCAGAAGAAGGATATTTGGCGTGCCATCGCCAAGGACGTCTGGACACTGGGGGTCCACCACAGACGGCGCACCCACTGCTGTAAAAGATGGGAGGACATTCGCAGCTGGAGCAAGAAGACGGCGGAGGCCCAGCTGGGGATGGCCTCCCAACGTGGGAGGGATGCCCGTCGCACCATGACCCCCCTGATGTTCCAGATCCTGGCGGTGGCGTATCCGGAGTTGGATGGGCGCTTGAGGGCATCACAGCAGCCACAAGGGGTTGAGTACAGTCGCATCCATCTGACTTTGCGCGCATTGGAGTTGTCTGGGTGGGGGAGGTGGGCTGTGGGTTCCCCTAGGCTAGGGCAAGCCTTGTAGGCAAGGACCCTTTGTGAGGCAGGCTAAGTGGCACCCCAACCCCACCAGTAGTAAGAGCCATCTACACCTAGTCAGGCTCCTGTGACTTCCATGTGTGCAGCAATCGGGCATAGGCCATGTAACCCATGTACCTGTGATGAATTAGGGAACTCTAAGTGCATGGCTAGTGCAGAGGGCTGCTGTGTCTGTAGTGTCCGCCAACGGTAGCGTTATTGCATGTACTGAACATGTCTTTCTACTTTCTTTCTCCCCCATTTTTGTGGTCTCCCTGTTCTTGTGTGCATTAGCATCATCAGGCGGAGGAGCGGTGCCACCGGAGCAGGAGGGAGCTGCATCCCACATGGCCCTGGAAGGCGAGACTACGGAGTCAGAATTCACCAGTGGGACGGAGGGCGAGGGGAGCTCCATGGTGGGAACTGGAGCAGAGACCAGGGACACTGACTCCTCCTCTGATGGGAGCTCCCTTGCGGTGGCGGGCCCCTGTGTGCCCCCCGTATCTACAGGTACAGCCGCCACCTCCCCTACCAGCACCGCCCTCCCAGCAGCCCCTCAGCGTGTGCCCCGTGGCCGCTCACCCAGGAGGCTGGGCACCTCCTTTGCCCCAGGCACCCCAAGCCTTGCCCCAGTCAGCCCTGCTGCCCTCAGTGAGGAGGCCATTGACCTCCTGAGATCCCTCACTGTTGGGCAGTCTACCATTCTGAATGCCATCCAGGGTGTAGAGAGGCAGTTGCAACAGACAAATGCATACCTGGAGGGCATTCATTCTGGCCAGGCAGCCCAACAGCGAGCATTTCAGACTCAGGCCTCAGTACTGATGGCAGCCATTGTCCCTGTGTCCAACCTCCCCCCTCCAACTTCCTCCACCCAGACCCAATCCCCTGTACCTCAGCCTATCCCAAGCACACCATCAGACCAGCATGCACACACATCAACACACAAGGGTAGCTCTGGCAAACATAAGCACCACACATTCCACAGGCACTCACACAAGCATCATACCCATGCACACATACCAGCATCCACTGCCTCCACTGTGTCCCCCTCTGCCACGTCTCCCTCCTCCCTCCCTGTCACATCTCCACTCACACCTGCATGCACTACATCCTCAGCCACTACCTCCATCACCAGCATGCCCATCACCACACACCGCTCACGTGCAATCACCGCCCCCACTACCATTCACACATCCCCTGTGTCCTCTCCCAGTGTGTCTGTGAGCCCTCCTCCCAAAGTACACAAACGCTCACACACACCCACCCAACAGCCATCCACCTCACGACAGACTCCAGCCCATTCACCTTCACCCAAAGTCAGCAAACAAACACCTCCTACAACCACTACCTCCTCCTCCACTCCCAAACCCCCTCCATCTACCCGTCCCAGTGTGTCTAAAAAACTTTTCCTGTCAAACCTTGACCTCTTCCCATCACCTCCCCCACCCCTTCCATCCCCTAGGGCCAACCTTTCCAGGTCCCAACCCAGCACCTCAGCCACCACATCATCGGCACACTGGTGCCAGCAGTAACCTTATTCTGGAGTGCGCCAAGCAGCAGGGCTGCCAGTGTCCCAAGGAGTGAGGCCAAGGACATTCCCCCACCTCCAAAACAGAAGAAGTTGCCCACATCCCGGAGGGAGAAGGCCAAAACAGCTGCCACCAAGGGCTCAGCCAAGACAACAGTTGGGAGTGGCAAGACAGCTGCGCCACCACCAGAGGTGGGGAAGGGCCTGAAAAAGAAAGACAAGTCAACGTCGCCGCCAACCTGCACGGCGGACAAGACTGCCACCGTCACCGCCACATGCACCGCCGCCACGGGCACCGCCGCCAGCACCCAAGATACTGAGCCCTTCACCAGCACCGCAGACACTGTGCCCTTCAGCAGCCCCGCAGTCAGGGAGCCCACCACCAGCACCGCCGCTCATGACACCGCCGCCATCACCAAGGTCAGTGAGCCTGCCACCAGCACTGCAGCTCATGACACCACTTCTGCATCTCTCTCTACGCTATTCTAGCCGCGACGAAGCCGGCGAGTCCAAAATCGGGCTTTAATGTAGTGATTCAACCACAATCCCATCCTGTTATTACTTCGCTGTTCTAACTAAGGCACTGTTGCTTTTTGTCCTGAGGAGGCCGTATTTGATAAGGCCGAAACGCATCGACTATATCAAACGAAGGAGTGGCTCTTGGAATTTTGAATAAGACTGAATAATTTGGGGAATGGATTGATCTTTCATCTCAGTCAATAATTGTCTTCACTATATAGGAAATTTCCTTCACACAACAATCACCACCTGGAAATATGACTGCTTACCACTAGATGGTTTAGCAGTTTTTCTTTTTCTTTTTATGTATCACGGTGCTCTTGTTTTTGTTCTTGTATTTGTTTTTATATGTGTTATGGTTATGTACAGGTGATATTTGGACTTTAGGATCTAATCTATTTATTTGGAACAAAGAAATTATTTCTCAGTAAAAAATTAAGGTTTTTGCTTAGATAATTAATACATATCTATCCTTGCTGGATACTTTGTTTTCTTGTTTTACTTTTGTCCCCTATCCAGTCGGGTTACAGGGACTGCCCCTCTTTTGGTGTACATGACACCACTGTCAGCACCGAGGTCAGTGAGCTCCCCACCAGTACCGCCGCCAGCACCAAGGTCAGTGAGCCCCCCACCAGCACCGCTGCCCAATGACCGACGCAAGCCCCACCGCTACTGAGCCTGCCGCCAGCACCGCCAGCAGCCACGCCACATCCTGAGCCAGTGGCACCACCGCAGACATGGCTGCCATCCCTAGTGGTCCTTCGTACGAGGCTGGTGGTCAGTTCAAGGGGCCTGGGCAGCTTCCATGTTGCCCCACTGTCAGTGGACTGTCACATCCACTACCTCAGTCCTTGGCAGGATGAAGCACTCTGGGCACAAAGCCCCCTCCAGAAGCAGTGGAGAAAGGCATCCACTACCTCAGTCCTTGGCAGAATGAAGCACTCTGGGCACAAAGCCCCCTCCAGAACCAGTGGAGAAAGGCATCCGCTACCTCAGTCCTTGGCAGGATGAAGCACTCTGGGCACAAAGCCCCCTCCAAAACCAGTGGAGAAAGGCATCCACTTGAGAGACTGTGGCTTTGCACTCCCCATGATAAAGCATTGGCCAAACCACCCACTTGAGAGACTGTGGCTTTGCACTCCCCATGATAAAGCAGTGGGCAAACCACCCACTTGAGAGACTTGAGAGACTGTGGCTTTGCTCTCCCCAGGATAAAGCAGTAGGCACACCACCCACTTGAGAGACTTGAGAGACTGTGGCTTTGCACTCCCCAGGGTACAGCAGTGGGCACACCACCTACTTAGAGACTTGAGAGACTGTGGCTTTGACTCCCCAGGAAAAAGCAGTGGGCACACCACCCACTTGAGAGACTTGAGAGACTGTGGCTTTGCACTCCCCAGGATAAAGCAGTGTGCAAACCACCCACTTGAGAGACGTGAGAGACTGTGGCTTTGCACTCCCCAGGATAAAGCAGTGGGCAAACCACCCACTTGAGAGACGTGAGAGACTGTGGCTTTGCAGTCCCCAGGATACATCAATGGGCATGGAGCCCCCTCCTGGTGCTGGCGTCGTGCACTCATCCGGCTGAGGTGCCCCCCTTCCCCCTGAGGTACCTGTTTTTTTCGATCTGATGCCCCTGCAGTGTTCTCTCCGTTTCGATTGGGTATCTTGTGTGGGCCTCGCCCATGTATTTTGGGCCCAGTGGTGCACGGACTATATTGGTGCAGTACCTGGACTTGAATTCTTGGTGTACATATTTGTTTATAGTGTATATAAAATTTTGACTAATGGATTTTACATGATTACAAGCGTTCAACTCTTTTCCTTTTGTCATTGCGTTCTTCCAGGAGGGGTTGGGGGTGTAAATGTAATCTTTCAGCATGTATCGGTGTGTGTATTGTTGTGGGTGAGGGTGTTGCGAGTTGCGTGTGTGTGTCACCGTCTTTTCCCTCTCCCCTCCCCTGTGTTGTAGGTGCAGTACTCACCGCTGTCGTCGCCGCCGTCGGTCGTGCTCCTGGTAGAGGAGCAGGAAGACAATCGCAGGGAGAATTCGGAGTTCAGGCTCCATGGCGTCCTGGTTCCTCGTGGGTTGTGTAGAGGTGAGTGTTTCCCCTTCCAAGTCCTGTTTCCGCCGTGTTTTTGTTCACGTTGAATCTGCCCCAGAAAAGGTGGCGGATTGGCCTGTCATAATAGTGTGGGCGGTACATTGTCTTCCGCTTGACTGTTGGTGGTGACCGCCATGCTGTTTGTCTGTACCACCGTGGCTGTCGGAGTGTTAAAGTGGCTGTCTATGTTGACGTTTTCCGCCTTGGTCGTAATCCCATTTTTTCTGCAGGCCTGTTGGCGGTATTACTGCCGCTTTAACACCGACCACCAGAGTTGTAATGAGGGCCTAAAAGTTTCCCAAAGACCTAAACAAGTGGACACAGTGCACATAAAAGGTTCAAAGTCGAGCGAACATTTTGTGCCTAATAAGCCTCCCTTCATAGAGGAATTTGGATACAGCCACCGCAATCACAGTGGAAGAGTCTCTTTTGCAGGTCCTAAGGGCTTTTATTTGATTAGTTAGGCCTAAAAACCGATATGGGGGAAAATCAACATGGCTCTTGGTTTGGTGTATTTTGGACAAAAACACAATAAATGTTCCTCAATTTCATTCAGAAGCCTACATAATAGACACCAAGTGGACCATGACTGTACAGAGTCCCACATTGAAGTGTAAGCAGCAATTGAGTCCCATACTTGAACTGCAAGAACAATGACCGAGTGTACACAGTTTGGATGTAATTTAAAAATTCTTCTGCCTTAGACACGGACTTGTGCTATAAAAAATGTCTTGTAAGGCTCTCTGTGTAGCTAGACAATTAAGCTGAGCAGCAATTCGCTCCCAATATCTAGATTTAACCACTGTACCCGCAGCGGCCGTGACGGTCCTTCCCAGAAACTTGCTATGGCCAACTCACAAAATGTTTTTTTTACATAAGCCAGCCACTTGATCGCTTTGGAAAGTTTTATTTTAATTATATAAATAAGGCCTTCTCTATAGGGGCGTAGTTCTTCAGTGGCCGAAATATTATTATAATGAGGGGGGAAGCAAGTGTATCACTCAGAGGTTGGAATTGAAAGACAACTGATGTGAGCGGCCCTGTTTGTTTTCCTTAGGGCAACCAGCTCAGAGATGGGGTGAAGATCAAAGTCCAGTGTTGAAGACACCAGAGATGTCCCCCTCCCAGTGAGAGCTCTGATAAAGTTGTTTTTACTAGTACCCAAAGTATCCATATGGCAATATCCCCATAATTCAGCACCATAGAGTGCCACACACCTTTCTTGAGTCTTGTAGATCTCCATTGCAGGAAGAATTGGGAACCTTGAGGCGTTTTTAGCAAACCTGAGGATTATGGGGGTTATTAAAACTTTGGAGGAGGTGTTAATCCGTCCCAAAAGTGGCGGTAAAGTGACGGATATACCACGAGCCATATTACGAGTCCATTATATCCTATGGAACTCGTAATACGGCTGGTGGTATATCAGTCACATTTGGGACAGATTAACACCTCCTCCAAAGTTGTAATAACCCCCTATGTCTGCTATATGATTGAACAGATATGAGCTGAGCTTTTGAGGATTTGTGGGGCCCAAGAGCCAGAATCCACCAGACGGATGCCAAAGTAGTCAAAGTCCCTGACCCTTTCTAGTTCTTCCCTTTCAGAGTTACAATGCCCTTTATCCTTTTCTTCCTAGAATAATTTATCTGCTTTGTTTTGGTAGCATTCATTTCAAGACCATGCTCAGAACAAAACAGATTAAATTTGTCCATAAGATTTCGTAAACCCACCCTAGTTTTAGCAAATGAAAGATTACTATCTACACAGAAAAGAGTCAAAACATTCTGGGGGTCATTCTGACCCTGGCGGTCATCGACCGCCAGGGTCAACGACCACGGAAGCACCGCCAACAGGCTGCAGCCGCGGTCGCCCAGCCGGGTCCAGCGGTTTCCCGCCGGATTTCCCCCGGCTGGGGGAATCCTCCATGGCGGCGCTGCTTGCAGCACCGCCATGGGGATTCCGACCCCCTTCCCGCCAGCCTGTTCTGGCGGTTTTCACCGCCAGAACAGGATGGCGGAAACGGGTGTCGTGGGGCCCCTGGGGGCCCCTGCACTGCCCATGCCACTGGCATGGGCAGTGCAGCGGCCCCCTAACAGGGCCCCAGCAGGATTTTCACTGTCTGCTTTGCAGACAGTGAAAATCGCAACGGGTGCAACTGCACCCGTCGCACCCCTGCAACACCGCCAGCTCCATTCGGAGCCGGCTTCAATGTTGCAGGGGCTTTCCCGCTGGGCCGGCGGGCGCTCATTTGGGAGGGCGCCTGCCAGCCCAGCGGGAAAGTTGGAATGGCCGCCGCGGTCTTTTGACCGCGGAGCGGTCATTCGGCGGCCAGATTTTGGCGGGCGGCGACCGCCGTCCGTCAAAGTCAGAATGAGGGCCTCTGTCCTTCAACAGTAGGGTAATCAGTGGAGTGATCATTAACACAATTAGTCAGAAGCATGACATAATTATTGATATAAACGAGGAAGAGAGTAGGAGCCAAAACACAGCCCTGACGCACACCCTTGTCAACAAAAGAATGCTGGGTTAGTTCTTCTTTGTGCCACGTCGGGCTCTAGCAAAATCGTCCTTGTGGATGCACATAATAACGATAAGCAAATTACAGGGAATTCCCACCCCAGATAGGCCTCCCATAATTTCTTCCTAAGTACCAAGTAGAAAGAAGCACAAAAATCAATAAATGCTACTAAAGGTTCTCCTCCTCCAATATCTAAAGTCTTCCACTTACCCAAAAGGAAGCGGAAGACCAGGTCAATCGAACTGGTCTTAGATCTAAATCCTGCCAGGAGATCAGACAGGATATGGTTTTTGTTGATTCAATCCAAATGTCTTTCTAGGCCTTCTTTGCAGAAAATCTTTTTCAAGTTATCCAAAAGGCTAATTGGGCTGTAGTTAGTTGGGGTGTTTGGGCTTCCCTTGTTGAAGAGGGGGACAATCTCTGCCCCTTTCAAAGTAGTGGACATTGCTGCCATTTGCTGCAATTATGTTTGTGACAGTATTAATGTAGGTGACATATTTATTAGGGTCAGATTTTTAAACAAAAAATGTCAGCTGGGATCTTATATAGTCCAGGAGCCTCCCCTCGTTCCAGCGATGCTATTGCATGAGCAGTCTCCGCTATGGCGAAAACTGAGGGAGTAGGAGGTGATTTAAGTATAGGAGCTTTATCTGTATTGGGGAGGCCAAATCAGTTTCATGTGGACAGGAGTAAAGTTCTTCAAAATAGGTGACCCACATGTAGGGCAAAATGGACATCTCAGCTGGCTTCCCTAAAGGCCCACCGCTTAGACTTACTAATTGCCAACATTTCTTTAGGTTGTTATTACTAGAGGTGTCTAAAAAGTCAGACCATTCATAACACTTATTTGCCACTTTGGCTTACCTTACTTTGTGCTCTACATGCCTTTATCTTCTGACTAGCTCCTTTATTAATTTCTTTTAGGAGATTTATCTCAGACCCTCTGTAACGCTATGAAAACCACCCATTACAGGAGCCCTCCTGAACTCTTTGAGAAAAAAATCTTTAAGCCCATCAAAAAAGTTTGATTGCTCAGCTGCAATCGCTTTGTTTACCTAGTTGTCTGACATAAACGCCATGTGCCAAACAATAGCTGAGTACAAATTCAAATGTACCTTGGGAGAAGAACTCACGGCCTTCCACTTCACATTACTACGATTTTTAATGACTTCCAATTGTTGATTGTGCGGCTGAAAAAAAGGGTTGAAACTTGGGAGATCAACTCCTTCATAGTTAATACTAGGGGATTATGGTTGCTCTTCTCTTTCTCAAACACTTTCATATCATCCATTATCCTCCATTCTTTAATATCTTAAATAATATAATCAATGAAGCTCACATATAGCCCTCTTCTAAATGTGGGAACAAGGATAGCATGAGAAGGTGAGTGAACATTGCAGACTCAAACCCCATGGGGTAAAGTGAGGTCTACCATTTGGAGAGCAGCCCTTCTAAGGTTTTTCTTCACTGAAGAAGTTAGTTCAGGGATTCACCACATTAAGGGCCTGATTTCGAGTTTGGCAGAGCGGTTAAGTCCGTCACAAACGTGATGGATATCACATATCGCCATACTACATGTTCTATAGCTATAATAGAATTGCAATACGGCATACAGAATACCCGTCACGTTTGTGATGAAGTAACTCCTCCCACCCCCCTCTAAATCAGGCCCTAAGCCCTCCTTATGCACAAGTTCTGAGTTATACATTGGGTTCATGTGTGAGATTTAAGTCACCTGCCACAATAAGATAACGGGACTCTGAATGGCGGACCAAAATCTCATCCAAAAGGCAGAGCAAAGCCAATTCTTGCAGATTACCAAAATACTTATCATATATGTTAATTAACAAAAGAGAAGTGGCTTTAGAGAAGGAGAAAATTAGCTCTTTGATATCTGACTCTCCTGTATGAATTTTTCCTGCAGAACAGGAAAGCGTGATTTTTACCCAGACCACAAACCCAGCTGATAGGCACCCTGCTTAGGACCTAATTGTAGGGACACAAACTCTTGACACTGCTTCTTTGTACATGCTCAGTTGCCCATGTTTCCTGGAAGAGACAGATCACATAGTTGTCAATAAATTGGCTCCATGAAGGCTCATCAAGCTTTGGCTTAATCCCAGCAAGTTCTAACTAACAACAGCTATGGAATTGGGCCCAAACTACAAGAGGAAGTACAATTTCAGGTAAACACCAGTAGCTGCTGGAAAATAATCATAGGTTAGGCCTTGTCCCCAACAGACGGCTGGGCAACAACAGTTGGTAGTCATACATTATCACCTATGGATTTGAGAACATGATCAGAAGCTATCAATGGTCGAGGTCTAAAGGGATGAGTAAGAGAATTAGGCGCAGCTGATTTTGGAGGCTCTGGTACCCAAATACCAGCTCCATGGACATAAAGGGACAAGATAGCTAAAAAACAATGTTTTATGTGCAGTCATTTAACCTCAGGATTGAAGGGGCTGAGTGATGGGTAACTCTGTCGCTGCTTGGGATCAGTGATCTAATAAAGTGGGGCAGGGGCACAGACAATTGCTTCAGATGGCGGTCAAAAAAAAAACAATGGAAGAAGAGATTTCAGAGTAGGGTTTACTAAGGGAGTGGCAACTGCCCAGTAACATCTGAGCACTGGCAGGAGACCTGAAATGAACAATTACACAATTGCCCAAGGAACATTTTGCAGAGGGTCCCTCCCATCCCACCATTCAAACCATCAAGATATCGGGTGTGTGTGTGAGTATGTGAAGTGGGTACTAGTATGTAACCAGTGGAGGACCTTGTTTTGTAGCTGGGCAAGAGAATCAATATTATTGGATGTCAAGAACAGCACATTTGATAGTACACCATATAGTGACAAGTCTCGGGGTGCTTAATTGAGGTGGAGTTGGATTCGTAGGTAGATATATGAACCCTCGGCTCCTGTTGCTTCTTCACTATTTCCCCCCATCTGAACAGACCAATTCATTTCCTAAGGATCCTGTATTAACCACCCGGGATTGTTGTTTTGCCACCCTGCCGGTAAATAAATATGTATGAAGTTACTGTTGCAATCCCTGATAATGGAAGGGTTGGTGAAAATGATTTCCACAGGGCCATAAGTAACAGGTGAATACAGGTTTTGAGGTTGTCATTTTAAGACCAAGTGTATTTTACATAGATCGGCCTAAAGTATATCAACTGCTGATAGTTTGCCTTTAGTTTAACTTCCATTACATAAATGACTTTATAGCACAAAACCCCCATTGCATCCACAAAGCTGTCTTCATTATGGCCGACACAATCCCAACTAGAGCTATTTAGGGTTAAGCATGAACACTTGGATTTGGCAAACACTTCAATAAACTTTCTTTTTGCTGACTGGCCATTGGCTGTGAAACTTGTCAATTTAAAATGTAGCTTCAAAGGCACCTATGGGCATTAAAGAAAGAGTACTGGAAAAAGGACTGAAGGGGCATGTTCCCAGAGTAATATCAGTGGTTGTGCTGCCCATTTCAGTGTCTGTTTGAATGGAAGAGGCACTTCCCCATTTTACCAGTCTAGGCAAAAAGTGTACTGACAGTACCTCTCTTAAATATAAGTAGCTGGTGGGTATTAACGCTGAAATTTTACTAATGAATATTCATGTATACTGAATATTAAATCTGCATAGAAAATGAGTTAACGTAGAAAAATAATACACACATTTGAAAATGTGCCTACTTGAGTGACCTCCAACAATCACGAAGTGTACTTATTAACAGCTTATTAATGTAAAATGTTGAGTTTATATTTGTATTAATATAGTAGTATATTATATTAATGTTTATGTATAATGTATTTCCTTTATTAATCATAGGCCTTAATTTAGCTAGGTCTTGGGTCTAGTTGCACGGCCTCATGTCAAATTGCATTGCTTAGAAGAATTATAAAATGGCTTCTTAGAGATTTAAATTGTGATTTTCAATTGCTTTGATCGAATGTTAGTAGCTAGAATTCTTTCCCATGAGAACTGCTTGCTAGAATATGTTGTACTAGCTAAGGATACTTTGTATAATTTATTGTGTGTAAAGGTGACATTCTCAGGAGCAGACAAAGGATGTACTGACTGGAGTATAAGCTGTTACAAATTTGTTACCTGATGATCCCAACGATGGGAACAGGAGAAGAGGAGCCAATCATCGACACATGAACAATGGTTTAGTAAATTCTTAGATTTGGGGTTCTACTTTTATTGAACTAAATGGAAACGTACGTTTCTTTGACCAATAGCAATGTGGGAAGTAGTTTTGGGGAATCTAACTTCGGCAGACTGCACTGAGAAGAGAGCAGCTATTAGGCTATTCTCCCCATACTTTCCTTACCATCCTGAGAGGATATGTATTATTCTTTCTGAACTGCACGAAGAGACATTTCCTATCTTGAACTCTATTGCTGAATTCCGATGCTTTGCTGACCAAACAGATGTCCAGTTGACAAAGACCGTCGCAGCTTGCTGAACCATACTGAGGCAACGTATAAGACGATGTTACTGATTGCCATGTCTGTTTCCTTTTGTCCATAGGTACCAACTGCTAATTTTGGTAGAGCCTTAGTTAGATGTTTTTTCAAATTTGTGTTGACTAAATAGTTTTGCATGAAGCCAAAACAGGCCATTCTAATCTGAAGGTTAGTAAGGATACTCACTGCTTGATGCCTGCTACAGATTAACAACAGTTGATGTATTTTTTTTGCTGAATCTAAATGTATGCCATTTCTTTTGTGTGGTTATTCTTGCTGTTAATTTGTAAAGTAACTCTAGAATGTGTAGTGATAAAAGCTTTGATTAAATTTAGATTATTTAGAAGATTCGGTCAACTTGTTTCTGCATGCTTATCATTTGAATTTGAGACTACGATTACATGATATTAGCATTGTTAATATAGGGAAATAAGCATTCTAACTTTTACATAAAGGTGTGGTTATTCATGGCCAAGGGGTCATGGTGAGTGGAAATTACTTACTCCTAAGATTATTGATTTTATTGATTAATATTGCTATTGATTTGTACCGGAACTGAGTTTATGGTGGGAACTACTCTAAGCACAGTGAAAAGGTCCCCTGAACCTCTAAAGCGTCCCCTTATAAACTAATAACCAAATAGGGCCAGATGCGCTAACATGGGTAGGTAGGTCCAGGCAAAAGGGGGTGGCACAGCCTCTTCGATGAAGACAGGCCTGCTTTTGGCCTGGTCTACACCCAGGAGTGTCCCTGTGCGCTTCCCGCTGTCAGTCCTTGCTCTAAAAGCACTTTTGCTGGCTTCCCAGCCTTCTCATCAGCACAGGGCCAGCAAGGTTTCTGGAATGCCCCAGTCTCCTCCAGTGATAACTTAATATCTTGAGTTGATCTATTTTCAGTAGTTTGAGCCCAAAAAGTGTCTGAAACTTAAGGAGTTCAGAGCTCCGCTATAGATTTTGGTTTTTAAGTTATCATTTGATTTGTGATGTTTGTGGGCTACTTCTGTTCTACGAGTCAGGATTTTGTGTTTTTTTCTAAACAGGTGTTACATTTGGGTTCTTGATTTTTCCCTCTTTTTAGGTACTTTTTGTTAAGGGAAACAAGCTTGGTTATATAATTACCAATATTATTTTTTAATGTCCTTCTTTTTACCTTTTCTTTTTTTAGCTATTTTCTTTTTTGGTAATATTTATAAATAAGTGTATTTTATAACACAATTTTGTTGTTCAGGGTTATTTTTTGTATTTAGTTTGTTTACTTTGGGTTTTTAGAATAATGTCCTGGCTATAGAGTCTAAGGGCTTGATTACTAGATTGGCGGTTTTGAGACTGCCATACTCGCGGTGGTGACCAGACCATCACTCTCCCAGGGGACAGGCTGCCAGAATACGATCCTAGCGGTTATACCGCCACCACCACCAGGATCAGGGATCCTGACGGCACAGCCATGCTGATTGCAACTTTGCTTTCCGTCCGCCTTTTCATTGCGGGGTCCCCGCCATGAAAAGGCTGGCAGAAAGGTAGTGCTGGAGTCCGGAAAGGGACTGCACATAAAATAGTCTTCCCTGCCGCCTGCCAGCACCCTCATAATGCGCACTGTCTGCTATGTCTGAGAGAGCCGAGGCCAATGCCGTCACACTATTTCCTCCGGCTGCCAGGAGGAAACGTAATACAACATTTTCACCAGTCAGCCAAGGGGAAACATTGTAACACGATGGGGGGAGAGACCGCCAGCTTGACGGCCTACCCACATGTTTGGCAGGCCGACGGTCAGACCGCCAAAGTCGTAATCAGGCCCTGAGTACGTTAGGTCTGGATTATATGGAACTAGTAGGACTTTGCACTTTATTATGTTGTGTATTTCTTTGGTTGTTTATGATATTTTAGGTTTTAGTTTCATTATTGATTGCATTAATCTTAGCTACTGGTAGCATTGTTCCTATTTTTATAATTGTAGAAATTGGTGTAGGCTTGCTTTGTCCTTATGTCCCTTGGAAAAGAGCTGTGCCACCCTCACTCTGTGTTATTCATTTTTGCATGTTTTGCTATGGTTCTGTGATACTTGGGTTGGCGTCAAAGACCAGAACAGTTTAGTCTGCCAACCCAGGTATCTTCAAAGTAGTCTCCTAGGGGGCTTATTTGTCTTCATGTTTTTGGTAGTAGGGTGATTCTATTAGTAGATTTTAGTGTTTTGCTACTTCAGTTACTGGGACATATGACTAGACTTTTTTTTTTAATTCATGGGCGAAATCAGCATTTGGTGAGTAGTTAATAATTTGGGGTTTATTATGTGTCTACTTGCAGTGACTGTCAGACCACCACATTCCAGGCGATCCGACTGCCACATTACGACCCTGGCAGTTGGACCACCAGGGGACCACCGTCACCACTGGGAATATGGTTCCTGATGGACTGACAGCAGTCAGGGTTGTGTTCAGCCATGGTGGCACTGAACTCAGCGCCGCCATGCTGATCACAACCCACTTACCCCCCTGCCCTGCATCGTTGGAATGAGCACAGTCTGCTTTGCAGACAATGCGCATTCCTAGGGTGCTGGTGTGCTACCGTATTAAGGGAGCCAAGGCCACTACAGTAGCACTGTTCCCGCTGATCAGCCCTGCGGGAACTGCAAAAAGAACAGTTGACGGACAGAGTGTAGACCAAATCAAACATTCACCCCAAGTCACAGATCTGGGTTTAATCCATCAGTTTTTTTGCTCACCATGCCATTCCAGTTTGGACCAAGCCATATGCAAATAAGTCTTGAACCTGCTCCCCATGGGAACAGTCCAGCCCGGACTGCCAGACCAGGTCCTCCCTGGACTAGAAACAAGCATCATGGGACCAGTTTTAGGGTATCACCCCTCTTCAGCCAGGCTAGCTTGAATCTGGTGGCATAGTGAGCACAGGACCCACGTCTGGGCATACCCTTCCCACTTGGGGTGACAAATGCAAAAAGAACACTTGATGGACGGAATGTAGACCAAATCAAACATTCACCCCCAGTCACAGATCCGGGTTTAATCCATCAGTTTGTTTGCTCACCATGCCCTTCCAGTTTGCACCCAGCCATATGCAAATCCGTCTTGATCCTGCTCCCATGGGAACAGTTCAGCCCAAACTGTCAGGCCAGGTCCTCCCTGGACCAGAAACAAGCATCCTGGGACCAGTTTCGGGGTATCACCCCTCTTCAGCCAGGCTAGCTTGAATCTGGTGGCATAGTGAGCACGGGACCCACGTCTGGGCATACCCTTCCCACTTGGGGCGACAAATGCAAAAAGAACACTTGATGGACAGAATGTAGACTGGGTTTACAAAACAAAAACACAAACACAACAAAAAAACACATACCTCAATGACCGCTGCATCGCTGCCATTCTGGCTCCACTGCAGGCACAGCCTCCCAGACTGCACTGTGACCAATCCTAATGCTGATTTCATGCTGCTGGGAGCGTGACAGCAGTATCAGGATTGGCCTGAGCACCCTCAATTTGCACTCCCAGACAGACTGGGATCCTGTGTTTGCTGTCTCCAACCCGGAAATGCAGCTCAGGTTAGAGACAGCTCAGTGCGCATGTCGATTTGGCCGTCCTGGGATGGCTGGACAAACTCACATGTACACTGACAACAGTGCACACTACTCCCCCTCATGCCTGTCCTCTCCCATGGACCTTCACCGTAGAAAAATAATTGTATTATTTTTAGGTTTTGCAGCTGCTGCAGGTGACGGGGACAACACTCCTCCGCCATAGAATATAAAGAGCGTGGTCAAGGGAAAAACAATCTTTCAAGATTTCCTTGCTTAATTTAATTCCCAGCCAAGTCCAAATATTCAGCCACAGGTGCAAGAGGGTAGAAGGCTACACGATCTGAGTTATAACCTATACCTAGCTCCTCATGCACCGATAAAGTGGGAGGGCTTTGTGAAAGACATAACAACCACCGTATTTTCTACCACTTGCAGCTCTATATGAATAACATTTCCCCATATTTCACTCCCGTATGCAACTTTAGCCAAACATTTTGCACTGTAGATCTGCAGGAGTCCCCTCACTGGTCTGCATCCAGCCTGGAAGCAAAACTAAAAACTGCAGCATTGGTGCCTAAAAATCCTCCTTTCTCCTATTTATTATAGAACACTGCTTAAGGCGGAGTCAAACAGTACACCCAAATAGGAAACTTCACTGGTCTTGGGGAGGGCACAGGAACCTAAAGTAAACCTTGAGGATTTAGTATTGCAGGGACCAATTATGATCACAAAATACTTTTTCTTGTTAATCAATAGGTCCAGATCTTCCATAAACTTGACAAAAGAGAGCAGCAGGACCTGCAAGCCTCTGGCACTTTTAGCCATTAATACTGCATCATCTGTGTATAATAAGACAGGTAAACTATGTGAGCCTATTGACGGACAATCAGTTTTCATATCCACCGGGACCTGACCTAAACGATTGATGACAAATTAAACAAAAAAGGGCCAAAATAAATCCCTGTTGCACTCCTCTATTAATACAAAAACTCCAAGAGTACTGTAAGTCTTTGAATAGTGAACTGAATCCTTAGTGTCCCTGTGAAGATCTCTTAAAAACAAAACAATATCCCATTCTACACCCATAGACAGCATAATCTGCCATAATTTTGATCAGTGAATCTGATCAAAAGCAGAAGTGAGATCCATACATCCCAAATGGATGGAGCCAGAGTCGGCAATGGTGTATTTACCTAGTACCAGGTATAGATTCAAACACTGGTCCACGGTCGACCTGCCCACATGAAACCTGTACTGGGTTTCCAATAATACATTATAGTTCTCCACCCACACCAATAGCCTCTCCAGAAGTATTCAGCCAACCACCTTGACTGCTGAATCAAGAAGGGAGATGGGTCTATAACATGAAAAGCTATCCCTCTCCCCCTTTTTAGGGTCGAGCCTGCATTGCATGCGCTCGCGCATGCGTATCGCAGTGAGACACTTAAGTTATTAGAAAAGGGCTCGGAGCCCTGTCGACGTCACGTCAGTGTGTTTCATTGGTTCGTGGGCTTGCCTAGTAAAATCTGCTTGCTTTCATTATTGGAAGGCATGCACACGTCCTGCCTTTTCCGGTGGTTAGCCCTCCTCGAGCGCCGCGACCAAGTACAGAAAACATGCGAAGCTCGCTGTTTTCTGTCGGATCGTGGACTACTTTTTCTCTATTTTCCTAGCGCGATTTCGCTTGGCAGAAGTCAAGCGCTTTACACAGTTAATTTCACTTTTTCGGGTTATGTACATAAAAGCACTTTTGCCGATAGATGAAAAGTCGGGTTAGGAGTTTACAACGTGATCAGCTCTAACATGAGCAAAAGCGAGACCAGTTGCATTGCAAATGCTTGTTGAAGTTTGGCACAATAATAGACATAGCCCATTACTTGCGGGAGCCCACCGGAATCTCCGCGTTAATAACTCCAGGGAGAATCAGTACCCAAACACCCACATCATTAACACAGGTGTCAGGTGGGAAGTCATTGGGGCCAGGGGCCTTATTAGAAAACAATCCCATATTTCCTTTTTACTTCCACCACAGCCTGTGGTCCCTCTCCCCTGATTCTAGTGAATTCAAGCTATAAAATGCTTCAAAATGAGCCACCCAAGAATCTTCAGTAATGTGGGCCTCAAGAGATTCAGCCAGCTCTGGAACAAATAGAGAACCGTTAATAAGGTCCCTAAAATTTAGAACTATTCTTCAAAGTACTAGCATCGATTAAATCTACCCAGGTCTCTTCTTTTAAGTTATGCTTGCTTCTGGCCTGTTTCCTTTTGTACACCCAACAACACCTCTTAACCATAACGGAGTCCCTAGGCTTCTGAAACGTGGTATGCTTAAGCTCCCCCAAGGCCTTTGAGCATTCCAAGTCAAACCATCTACGCAGTCTATTGCAGTTTCCTGTCACAGGTGGTTCTAAGAGATCAGACGCCACATTAGAAATTTCTGAAAGGGCCTGCAAAATATTGCATGGGTACCTTGTAATGGAACCTCCGGTGAAGTCTGGGTCCACGTAAGCATCCTCCCCTGGCTTATAACCTTACTAACCCCTATGGCTCCCATCCTTGGACGGGTAGGTAAGGGAACCCAAGAAAAGGAGAAACATACTGGGTTGTGGTGACTAAGTGGAGTTACCAGGATCCAGGATTTGAAAATATATGGCAGCAAAGTGGTGGAAACAAAAATAAAATCAATTGCAGATGTACATCCTCTTTCTGTGAAAGTGGGATCAGGAACATACATTCTACAAGGAGAACAAGATTAAACTGGCTCAAGGAAGTATTTAGACTAGCGCCCTGTTGATTATGCTCAAAATGAGCTCCAGTCGTAAGAGGGCAGCAATGATAAATACCTGGAGCCCCGTTACCCCTCGGATTCCCACACAGGTGAGCATTAAAGTCCCCTGCCACTATAATGAAAGCTAAAGCTAACTTAATTCCAAAGGTGTTATTTACAAATCAGCAAAAAGTTTGAACACTGCAGCTCTCCTGCCGGGATAATTTAGCATTATAGAAATTAATCAATAATAGCTTTGGAGCCAGAGGAAAACAGCAGGGCCTGCAGGGAGGTTCTACTAGTGAATATAAACTCACACCTTCCCTTGATTGCTAGAGAGACAAAAATAATCAGCCCCCTTTTTGTGTGCACAGCCCTTGATTCTGATGTCGGTAGAAAGAAAGTTTTAGACCCCTGTAAAAAATAATTGTTCTCTGTTGCCCAAGTCTCTTGGAGACAAATTATCTCAAACCTACTGATAAATCCCAAGCAAACTGGATCATCAAACTTCTCTGCGATGCCTGACACATTCCAACTAATACATTTGCATGCGTTCCCAAGGAGACAGTCAGTCGGGCCCACTGTTTGCGGTGAAGGAGAAACCATCAGTGAATCGGACACCTCGCCGCTCAGCGGGGTGCTGAGATCGACAACCATCAGTCACATGCATCTAAGATGGACCAGGGGATGAATCGATTAGAGCAGTGACTTCTGTGGACCCCCATTTTATGAGTACTGGAGCCCGGGTACCCCCACTGAATCATTATTGGAACCCGAGGACCCCCACTGAGTCATTTCTGATAGCTGGGACCTAATATTATTATATTTTTTAAGCAGTCGCGGACCCCCTGAGGGGGCTTCGCGGACCCCCAGGTGTCCCTGGCCCACAGGTTGGGAACCACTGGATTAGAGAGGTTCAACTGTGATGAAATCGCAGGCCGGACTATGCTCATCTGTACCTGCCGCCTTGGAAACTGCCTGGAGTTAAGTATGGGTGTACACTTAGGAGGATTATTAAAAAAGCCCTGGTTAAACGCCCTGATGAATGGAGCACAGCCAAAAGAGGGAACAGCCCTGAAGGATTCTAAACCCATTACCTGCACATGAGGTTTATTCAAATAATTAACCACACAGTCCCCCTCCAGAGTTTTCTCTCCTTTCTCCAACCAGCCAACTCATCAAACCATGGTAATACAGCCTCCGGCACAGTCCCCCAAGGCAGTCTAAGGGCACAGCCAGTGCACAACTTTACGCGGGAGAACATTACACAATACAATTACATAAGGGGTTGCCTCAGCGAGTAAATCAGGTACCACCAAATTAGACAATGAAGGTCTCCTGGGCATGTCTTTGAATTGTACACGCCGATACGCGCAGCATGAAGTTTTGAATTGCGTTTCTCCGCTCTTTGGAGCTGGAGTTAACCGAGAGTACGCTATATTAAAAGGATGTCACCGTTTCTGCCAGTTTAGAGTAGAGATATAGTTTACTTGAAATGTGAACTAGTTAGATAATCATTTTAATCCATGCAACCTATATAAAGCCCTGATGAAGTCTTTGAGAACAAACTTTCTCATATGACAAAACACGTGTTGGCTGTTGTTGGACTGAAAAATTGAATTTCAATGGATTTGTTATTTCAAGATTAAACAGAACTTTGACTGTTGGTGGACTGCAATCATTATTTCCGATGGATGTTATATTTCAAGAGCAAACAACAAAAAACTTTCTCCGTACATCCCGGTCCGAAATATAGATGACGATGTATCCACTCTTTATACTACGGTGGTCTGATTATTATACATGAGTGCCCTGACACCTGTCAAATTAAGGTCTCCTGGGCCGGCAACTAAAATTGGCTACATTGGCCCTTGAACCACATGACCGTACAGGGCTCCCACCACAACACCATCCCCCCAGCTGCTAGGTGTATGGTAGATAGAGTGAACCAGATAAACCCCCTGCAACAGATTGACTAGAGCACAGCAAGGCGGAAAGTGGGGGGTGGGGGGCAAGCGGGACAACGTTAGACAAAGGGGCTGCCAAATGCAACAAAGGAGAACTAATAATAGATCAATTAAAACCATTACACAAAGAAGAAAAAAGAAAGAAAAAAAAGAAGAAAAAAAAAGGAAAACGAAAAAATCATAAAATACAATAATGAAATCGGTTTCAGATAAAAAATATTCAGCTGAATTACAGAGTACTATAAAGTTGCTTGCTGGCTGGTTGTGAGCACTTGTCTTGCTTGTTCAGTCTCTTGAAGAAGGCACCCTAATTTGTCTGAGAATTTAGCCAGTCTGCAGCTGAGCTGCACATCTTCCCCTTTAAAGCCTTCCAGTATCACCAGTCTGCTCTTACCCAGCCCCCGTTGAAGTCAGACTGGTCGTAGAAGTCTATTACGATCCGTTGCGGTGCTTTTGCACAGGCATATCTGATGGATTTCCGGAGCCACCCCACAAAGTCGACAGGTGTTTGTCATATTGACTTGCGTCCACCTAAGTAGGTGGGCATATGTTGGAAGGCAGCCCATTCGGTATTTCATGAAGGCTGCTTTAATCCATGGGTTAACTGCTGCTCCCAGATAGAGTTGTGGGGTTAGAGTGCCGTATGGAAACAAATCCAGCCAGGCATGGCTTCGTTTTGATAAAGCCGCTTTATCCTGAAGATGTGAGAGAGACTTGACATTTAGGCCCTGATTTATACTTTTTGGTGTAAAACTGCACCAACTCAGTTTTGCACCAAAAAGTTTAGCACCGGCTTGCACCATTTCTGTGCACCAGCCGAGCACCATATTTATGGAATGGTGCAAGCCGGTGCAAAGGGTAGGCTAGAGGCAAAAAAATTACTTTAGTCGGGTTGGGCTGGCAGTATGGAAGAAGGGGTTTTTGCACCAAAAAATGACGTTAAGCATTTTAGAGTAAAAAAAATGACTCTAACCTGCCTAGAGTCATTTTGTAACGCAAAACCATCCATACCAAATGACTCCTGTCTTTGAAAAGACAGGACTCATGCCCACCACCCCAAAGGCCAGCACAAGGGACTAGGGTCCCCTGGGCATGGCCAATGCACCCAGTTTCATGTATGGGGGGGGGGGGCATTTTAGGGCCCACAATGGCACTTTAAAAAATAAAATAAAATACTTACCTTTACATACCAGTACTTACCTGGGATGGGGTCCCCCATCTTCCACTGTCCCTCTGGTGTGGGTGGGGGTGTCCCTGGGGCCTGGGGAGGGCACCTGTGGGCTTACTGCATGGTGTTCCACCATGGAAATAGGCCCACAGGTCCCCTAACGCCTGCCCTGACCCAGGCATTAAAAAATGGGGCAAAGCAAGCTTTGCACCATTTTTTGACCCCCCTCCCTCCCATGCATCATTTTTGCATGGGAGTATAAATATGGCGTTGAGGCCATAGAGTCATTTTTTGCACGGGAACGCCTACCTTGCATCTCATTAAGGCAAGATAGGTTTCCACTTCCAAAAAATTACTTTAACTCCCTAAATTTGGCACTAGATGGATGTAGCACCAAAGTATAAATATGGAGTTAGTTTTGCACCGAATTAGAGTAAAACAAAATGATGCTCATTCGGTGCAAACAGAGTATAATTTTGCCCCTTACTTTCGTTGCACATTTGACAAGCTGGTGCGAGCTGAGTTGAGGTAGGTGATCTACCAGGCCCAATACTGTCAAGGAGGACTCAAGGTAGAGACGAAAGGGGGAACTTGGGTCGGAAGTCATTTCCATCCAGATAAGAGAGCTTAACGAGCCTTCCCTTGCTACATTAGGTTTATGGCTTAGATTGATGAATGCCCTTTCCTTGCTAGAGACTGCCTAACCAGGCCAAATTCTAGGCAGATCTGGGCCGGTGAAACATTATTCGGTAAACTGAATAACCTCTTGAAGAGCTTGGCGATCATTTTGTCCAAGCGCTCGTCACCACGGCCTCTTAGAACTTGCTGCCATATGTGATTGTTGGAATTAGTTTGGCTTGGATGACCTTTAATATCGGCAGATAGGTTAAAGAACCAGTTGCTTTTTTGACACTGTTGAACGCGAATACAAGCGAGATTCATTTCTGACTAAGGGACTCCAGATGGGGCTTGAAGGAACCATTGCTGTCAAGAAGAATCTCTAGGTATTTATATTTGCACAGTGTTTCAACCTTGTTGTTACCTAAGTACCAATGATATTGCAGCCACACAGTCATCCTAAAGGGTATGATTTTTGATTTGTTCAGGTTGATGAGGAGAGCATTTTTTTCAGAGAATTCAGCTGTTGCGTTAAGTAGTCTCTGCAGTCCTATTCTAGTGTATCTGAAAAGGATGAGATCATTGGCGTACATCAAGCTTGTAATAGCAGTTTGTCCCAACCTTGGTGGAGGCAAGTTCACCTTGTCCAGTTCCGCCGGTAAATCAGCCAAAAACAGATTTGCATGTATGTATTTACAATTCTGCAGCTACCTGACCTGTGGGTGCACTGCAGAAATCACTTGTCTGTTTTATTTTTTTCAAGTATCTTGAACACTGCAAACCTATTCATGTATACAGTGTGTAGTTGTTAAACTTTTATGAGATTATTCTAGTGAAGCACTGATTTCTTCCTCAAGCATTGTATTCTTGGTGTGTTTTTCCTGCTTCCTTCTATTGCATCTGGGCCTGATTCTGTTTTCTCAACTGCTAGCCATCGGACCCCAAACACAGCACCCCTTCCTGCATGCACATTTGTAGGAAAGTACGCTCTTTCTTGCCATGGTAACCCACTTTATCTGCCTGACGTCAGTGTGTTTGACTGCCTTCCTATCTGCTAACCAGGACCCCAGTGATTATGCTCTCTCTCCCAGAACTCTATATTTCATCCCACAATTGGCATATTGGTGCCCCCATGTAAGCCCTTAGTATATGGTACCCAAGTACCTAGGGTATTGGGATTCCAGGGGATCCCTTTGGGCTGCAGCAGTTATTCTGCCATATATAGGAAGCCCATGCAAAGGGTTCTGCAGGCCTGCCATTGCAGTCTGCGTGAACCTGGTGCATGCACCCATATTCACTATAGGTCACTGCACCAGGTCACTATAAGTCACCCCTATGGTAGGCCCTCTCAGGCAAGGAGGCTGATAGGTGCAGGTACCTGTGTGTGAGTGTACCCCTGCACTAGCAGAGGTGCCCCCACAAACTCTAGATCCATTTTCCTGGACTTTGTGAGTGCGGGGATGCCATTTTACTTGTGTACTGGACATAGGCCACTACGTATGTCCAGAACATAATGGTAAATCCGAATCTAGGCATTTTTGGTATCAAACATGCTGGAATCATACCCCAATACTTTTGCAAGTACTAGTTGTATGATTCCACACACTCTGGGGGCTCCTTAGAGGACCCCCAGCAGTGTCCCTACAGCCTTCTGAGGTTTCCCAGGCAGCCCCAGCTGCAGCCACCTTACAGACAGGTTTCTGCCCCCCTTTTGCTTGAGCATCTCAGGATCAGGAAGGCAGAACAAAGGATTTCCTTTGGGAGAGGGGTGGTACACCATCTCACTTTGGAAATAGGTGTTACATGACTTGGGAGGAGTAGCCTCCCCAAGCCACTGGTATACTTTTAAGGGTAGATTTGGTACCCTCAGCACATAAACCAGGTGACACCAGTTCAGTGAACTACAGTCCCTGCTCGGTTGTGAAATTGGACAATGGAAAAGGGAGTGATCACTCCCCTATTCATCACAACCCCAGGGGTGGTGCACAGAGCTCCTTCAGAGGATCCCTGGGTTTTACCATCTTGAATCGAAAGTTGGCAGGGACCTCTGGGAGCATCTGAGGGGCCAGGTCAGGCAGGTGACATCAGAGCCCCCTCCTGATAGGTGGTCACCCAGCTAGGTGTTCAATCCCCCTTTCAAGGCTATTTAGGGTCTCTCCTCTGTGTGGTTCCTTAGATTCGGCTTGCAAGATTCCAGAAGGATTCCTCTGCACCCCTTACTTTGACTTCTGACTAAATAAACTGCATCTGGACTCTCCAGGACCCGACAATCTGCAACAAAGACGAAGACTTCACCTGCAACATTGTTTCCACAGCTCCTTCCAGCTTCTGCAACATTTCCACAGTCATGCATCCTCTGAGGACAGCCCCTCTTCTGTCTGCACAGGAAAGAAGAAGGAATCTCCTTTGGAGTGAAGGAGTCACTCCCATGCATCTGCAGGCACCAACAGCAACAACGACCGGCTGCCTGGATCTCCTCTGTTGCTGATCTGCGTGGATCCTGCAACACAGGTGGTGGTCAGAATGGTCTTGTTGGTCCTCTCTACCAGCTGTCTAACATGAGTGGGTAAGCCCTTGTCTTCCCAGGCAGGACAGTACCCCAATGCAGTGCATCTTTTGCAGCTGCCAAGGCTTGTTGACACTTCTTCCAAGAGGTCTTCCGTCTTCATGTAGCTCCAGTCCCCAGCACTCCTTCCTGCGATGTACAGTGCCCTGAGTGACTCTCCTGAGGTGTGCAACTCCTTTTCATAGTGCTGCATGGGCTCCTCTGTGTCCCCGTCCTGTGGGACTCCTGTGAGTGCTGCCTGTGCTTCCGCTGACTTTCTGTGATGCTGAGAACTCCCTCTGACATCCCCTCCTCGGTTAAGTCCTCCTGGGCCTTGCTGGTCCCCGGCAGCACCACTTTTCACCAACCATGAGTTTTGCCAGTGTCAAGGCTTGTTGGTGAAATATGGACATGCAAACCCAACTGCAATCTTCCTTTCGGTGTGGGACATCACCTGCATCCTCCAGGAACTCAACTCTGACTCCAGGGCTGCAGTGCTGACTCTTCTTCCTCACCGTCAACCACCTCCTGTATCCTCAGCTTAGTGGGTAGGGGTGCTTGCCCCCACTAGAGTCTGCTGTGTCATCTGGATTTGGTCCCCCTCTTTCAACAGGTCTTCCTCTTCAAGAATCCACCATTGGTTTCTTGCAGTCATCTCTAGGTTTTGCAATTCTCTTCTTTTCTTCTAAGTGGGTGCTCTGGGGATATTCTAGTGATTTACTCCTGCTTTCCTGGTTGCTGGGGGGTGTTGTGGTACTTACCTTTGTGTTTTCTTGGTATCCCCGGCGCCCCTCTACACACTCCACTTACCTAGGTGGTGGTCCGACTGTTGCATTCCTTTTTTTTAGTGTATGGTTTGTGCTACCCCTAGGGCCACTATTCTCTATTGTTTTTTACACTGTTTGCAGTGTTTTCTAACTATTCTTATGCCTATGTTTGACAACTAGTATATATATCTTGTCTATTACTTACCTCCTAAGGGAAGATTGCCTCTATAATATTTTTGGTGCTATGTTACCATAGTAAAGCACCTTTATTTTTGTAACACTTAGTGTATTCTTTCATGTGTGTAAGTACTGTGTGACTAAAGCGTTTTTTTCATGAGTTTTGCATGTCTCCTATATAAGCCTTGACTGCTCATCCACAGCTACCTCTAGAGAGCCTGGCTTCTAGACACTGTCTACAGTACACTAATAAGGGATACATGGACCTGTTATAAGGTGTAAATACCTTAGGTATCCACCACACACTAGGCCAGCTTCCTACAACATTACCCTACATACAGTGCATTTCAGGAAACACGGATTGACAGGTGAGTGGTTGCTCAGTGTGGAAGTTGTTCCTTTTGTCCACCAAGGCTTCTGATAACCTTTAAAAAATGACTGCCAATAATCTGCAGTAGATAGGAATTAGATATCAGCATACACACTTCCCAAGGAGACTCTTCTCAGGGATAAAATGTACTGTGCAATTAATTTTAGAGATTAAACATGTGAAAAGACACATGATTACTCTATTCTCAGTAGCACTTCATACCGGCTGAAGATTCTATTTGCCCTCCGGCTTCGGCTTTGCAAAAAAAGCATTGTTTTATTCATTAGATCATCTTGTAATTGTAAATTTAAAGTTGATGTAAATGTTTGTGTTTTATACTGCTGAATGCATGCCTTTTTCACTCAAACTAAAACATATAAAATAATCTTATAAACTGTCATTATCTTACTCATTCATGTACAGTACTGAAAAGACTGAAAATCAAAGTCATTCATGAATGAGGGCATGTGGAATAGACACACTGTTTGGATATGAAAAGAAATGCCTGGACACTGCAAGGACAAATCTTGACCTGTCCACTTGCCACATAGGACCCATCATGTTACAACTCACACTACTAACATTGTCACTCTGTTTATATCATTCACACCTCTCACTTCACTCAAGTATCTCACACCATAAATGACTCTCACCACTTAGATATCTCATACAGCTCGTGTACCTCGCATCACTGACTCCACACTGATTGACCTCATCACACATTGCTCACACCATCCACATCACTCTGATGACATGCTCTTTGACTAATACAGGAGTGTCACCCGTCTGTGCTTAGCATGTGTGTGTCTATTTTCCAACAACTATGCTGGCAACAGAGCTATTCAGAAGTATCACACTCTCATATTTGGCTTTAACTGCTGCATCTTCATATTTAGGGATTTAGTATAGCACTGACATTGCATTGCCTCTGGGCGTGTCTTTGGAACTTCCAAATAGCAACCTAAGGGAGCTTGGCCATAGGAGGATTGATTACAAATTCATTTGTGAATTTAACTGTCAGATCTATAGCATGTTTAAAGGATGTACACATTTCTTCTCTTGTATTTCCCATTATTTTTCATGGCAAGTTGGGCCAAGCTGACTCCAGCATTTTATCCATAACATAAACACAAGAGGTGTATAAGTACAGTGCATGTTGATAGATTCACCCAAACATGCACTTGGTTTCTCATTCATTTCTTTTCACATTCACCAAACCACTCACGCCCACATTCCCCGACTTGCCTGTTCATATAACTTCACGCAAACATACATGTAAACTCACCCATCAGGATTAATGACTTTCTCTTAGAAAAGGCCAGGCATATTGGCTTTGCTAATGTTTTTTTTTTCATTACTGGTTTTGCCATGTCAAAGGAAAAGTACATTAGTGTGTGTTAAAGTTACATTTTCAGAAGACTTGGAATCTTTTTCGGAGCAACATTGGTTTTCTGTAGTGCCTTTTCTAGTTCTAGCAATGAATATTTAAAAGTCCGGATACCTGTAAGTTGACTTGTAGTATAATCAGGAAAACTAGGTATTATGTTTTTTTGAATCGTTCCAGTAGGCTCTTGTGAGCTGATGCTTTCTAAGATTAATTTCCATAAAGTTTGGGGAATGATTGTGCTCTATAACATTTTCAATAATTTAATTCTTTCTCGTAGCTCTTCCGCACCATTGCATTAGAGTAGTTCTTTGTACATTACTAGTGCTTTCCTACAGAATTATTTTTATTTTATTTTCTGAGATTTTATATATATGGCTTTTTACTCATTAAAAAAAGTATTATATTTGAATATTTTCTTGTGTAACATTATTATTAAAACATGCATTACATTATTTTTACATTCATACTTATGTATTAGATGTAGATTAATATTTTCAGAGATGTTTGCTGAGGTTTTCATTTTTGCAGCATTATTACGTTCTAGGTACTTGATATTTTCTATCGATAAAGTTACATTTGTTAATGATATATTTGTGTTTAATTTATTCTAGGTTAATTGCTAAACTACATAGTGTTTTTTTTATTTAGTACTTTATATTTACTTACTGTTTTAGTTATGTTTTTTGAGCTTGGCATTTGGGATTTTTATTTTTTTTTAATTTTTAATTTGAGTTTGTTTTAACCATATTTAAGAAACATGCATAAAACATATATAGGCCCTCATTACAACCCTGGCAGTTGGTGTTAAAGTGGCTTTAATACTGCCAATAGGCCGGCAGTAACTACTACCAAATTATGACCATGGCGGAATGATCTCCGATAGACAGCCAATGTACCACACCGACCCGCCAGGGCGGAAACAACAGCCACCATGGCGGTAGCCGCCTACAGCCGGGAGGAAGTCAATGTTCCACCCACCAAATTAAGACCTTTGAAACCGCCATCTTTTCTGGGGCGGTACCACTGACATCAAAAGCCTGGCGGAAACTGAGCTCAGAAGGGAAAGGACTCACCATTGGAGACACATGGAACAACCACGCCGCCATGAAACTGAACTGCATGTCTTCCCCATGATCTTCTACGTTCTGCTCCACCACGAACACCAACGCCGGCTAAGATGACGATGGTGAGTACAGCTGCCAAGCACACATGGGAGGGGGGGAGGAAAACGACAGTGACACACACACGCACAACCTCCCCACACCATACACACAACCAGCTGCATTACAAAAACAAATTTTACCCTGTAACTCGGATGAATAATGCAAGGACAAAACGATTTCGCAAAAGTGAATGTAATTAGATCAACACAGCATGAAAAATAAGTTAGGCAAGATAATAGATATATACATATGTACAGAAAGAGGGACACAGCCCAGTCCACAATTTGCGTAGGCCACATGGCCACAGGCCAAAGTCCTAGGCCACACATGTCACATGCTTCAACATGGGGAGAACACTGCATGGGCATCAGTTAGTAAATAGGCAGGCACCTCAGGGGGACGGGGGAAGGGGGGCACCTCAGCCGGTGGATGTAACAAGACCACTGGTTCTGGAGGGGGCAACATGCCCTGGTCTTGGTCCTGTGGATTGCAAGGTCACAGTCTCACATGTGGGTGTCATACCCACAGGTTCTGGAGGGAGCAACATATCCTGTGCTTGATCCTGGGGAGTGATGATCCACAGTCTTGCGAGTGGGTGTCATACCCACTGGTTCTGGAGGGCGCAACCTGCCCTGTGCTTGATTTTGGGGAGTGATGGGCCACAGTCTTGTGAGTGGGTGTCAGACCCACTGGTTCTGGAGGGGGCAACCTGTCCTGTGCTTGATCCTGGGGAGCGATGGGCATGTGGGTGTCTTACCCACTGGTTCTGAAGGGGGCAACGTGCCCTGTGCTTGATCCTGGGGAGTGATGGGCCACAGTCACTCAGGTGAGTGTCATACCCACTGGTTCTGGAGGGGGCAACATGCCCTGTGCTCGATCCTGGGGAGTGTTGGGCCACAGTCTCTCAGGTAGGTGTCATACCCACTGGTTCTGGAGTGGACAGGCCGCACAGCAGTCCATGGAGGCAGGATTACATACCGTCCGCCGGCAGTGACGGCCCATCCCCTGCAACCACGTACGGCTGCAGAGTGGTGGTACTGCTGGTGGGGGGAGGCTCCTGCCCATCCTCTGCAACCTCGGATGGCTGCACAACCATGGTTGGTGGTGGTGGCTCCTTTCACAGTTCCAGGCCCAGGCCCCTTGATCTTAACTGCCTGCTGGGGCAGGATCCTTTCCCTTCTTGCCTGCTGGGGCAGGCTCCTTGGTCTTCCTGCCTGCTGGGCCAGGCTCCTTTCCCTTCTTGCCTGCTGGGTCAGGCACCTTGGTCTTCCTGCCTGCTGCGGCAGGCTCCTTTCCCTTTAGGCTATCTGGTGCAGGCTCCTTCCCCTTCAGGACATGTGGCCTGAATCCCTTTCCACCACAAGTGGGTGTGGTGATGACTGGGCCTGTGGACTGTGTGGCTGAGGTCCTTGGCTGGGTTCTTCCTACTCTGGCCATACGTGCATGACGGGGGAGGTGGGAGGGAAGAGGTCAATGGTGGATAGGAACAGTTTTTTAGGGACATTGGGGTGGGAAGAGGGAGAAGGAATGGGAGTGGAGGATGAGGGAGTGGTCGTTGGAGGTGTCTGTATGCTGCTTTTGGGTGCAGGTGCATGGGCTGTATGCTGTTGTGAGGTGAATGGCTGTTGGGTGTCTGAGTGCTTGCATTTGTGTACTTTAGGAGGGGGGGCAGACACAGTGGCAGAGGACACAGGGGGCATGTGCATGGCTGTTGTGGAGGTGTCTGCCAGTGAGGTGTGTGTTCTGCTTGGTGTGGTGATGCTGGTAGTGGATGATGATGTAGTACATGCAGGTGTGAGTGTGGAGGGAACTGGGTGAGAGGTGGAGGAGGAGGGAAAACCGTGGAAAAGTGGATGCTGTTGTGTCTGCAACTGGATGGTGTTTGTGTGAGTGCCTGTGGGATGAAGTGTGGTGTTTGTGTTTGCCTGTGACTCTCTTGGGTATTGTCTTGTGTGCATGCTCGTCTGGCTGTGTGCTTGGGATGGGTTGGGGTTGAGGGGAATGGGACTGGACAGTGGACGTTGGAAAGGGGGAAGGTAGGAACAGGGACAATGGCTGCCATTAGAGAGGAGGCCAGAGCCTGAACCGATCTCTGTTGGGCCACTAAGCCAGTGTGAATGCCCTCCAGGAATGCATTTGATTATTGCATCTGGGATGCCAGCCCCTCGATGGCATTCACAATGGTTGACTGCCCTACAAAGATGGATCTCAAAAGGTCAATAGCCTCCTCACTCAGGGCAGCAGGGCTCACTGGGGCAGGGCCTGAGGTGCCGGGGCGAAGGAGATGCCCATCCTCCTGGGTGAGCGGGCATGGGCAACTCGCTGAGGGGCTGCTGGGAGGGCGGTGCTGGTACGGGGGTGGCAGCTGTACCTGTAGCTGGGGTGGTCACAGAAGTGTCCGCCACAACCAGGGAGCTTCCATCGGAGGAGGTATCTGTGTCAGAACTGTCCCCACCAGTCACCGCTGTGGTGCTCCCCTCGCCCTCCGTCCCACTGGTGCCCTCACCATCGGTGGACTCTGCCTCCTGGGTCCTGTGGGATGCAGCTCCCTCCATCGCCGGTGCCTCTGCTCCTCCACCAGATGATGCTAATGCACATAAGGACAGGATGACAAAAGAAAAACGGGAGGAGAAAGAGACAAAGGAGTCATTGGGTCAATGGCTGCACAAACACCACCATTGGCGTACAGAACACCCTCACACACAGGGAACAGCCCTACGCAATATGACATTGCACTACCAGAGAAATAGTTAGCGGCCAAGGCATGGGGAGGGGCACACACCACCAAATGCAGCACACCTGGGACCCACGCAGCCCTGACCAGTAGTGGTTACCTACAAGCTAGGTTGCAAGATTTCCCCTTCTGAACCCTAGACACTGCAATGTCAGGCCTGGCCTAGGGGCACCCACTGACACACATCCCCCACCCAGATACCACCCTACCAAGCGTAAGTTGTAATGATGGGCACTGTATTCACCCCCTTATGGCTGCGGCAGTCCGTACTGGGGTAGGACCCCATCCACCAGCCTCTCTAACTCCTCCGAAGTGAAGGCTGGGGCCCTTTCCCCGGTCACACAGGCCATGGTAGGTTCCAGACATAGGTCACAGCAGCACATGCAGTGTAGGTCCTCACCTATGGAAGGTCAGGTAGCAAGTGAGGAATCAGATAGAAAATGGTGGTCACGTCCGCGGTGGTGCAGACCATCACCGCCAGCGTAGATCACCATTGGTCTCTGTACCCCATAGGGCCCAATTATAACCAATGAGAATTTGCACGGACCGCCTCCCGCAACGGCTCACAACGTCAGCAGAATTACCTCACTTCCACCTGTCCCTCCACACAGGATAGGTGGATGCCATTTCGGGGGGGGGAGGGGCAGGACCTGGAATAATGCTGCATCACAGGAGATATTAGGACATACTGGACAAATCACAATGACCCATTAGAAGTTAACAGGATGAAAAGTTCTGTTGTAGCACCATTGTTCAGTTTGTGACCTGCTCCTCACTATTTTGTCACTTAGATTGCTACCACTGTGGATAAATAGGAGATGGAGACATACACCAGTGTACAGACCCCTGGTGGACTTGGCAACAATGAAGCACAGGCACATTATCCTCAGCTATAGAGTGGACAGGGCCACAATCACAGAGCTGCGTGCCCAATTGGAGCCTGACCTGATATCTGCTATCCGTCACCCCACTGGGGTCCCCCCCCTTGTGCAAGTGCTATCAGTGCTCCATTTCCTGGCAACTGGTTCTTTCCAAGTGACATTGGGCTTGGCAGCAAAAATGTCACAGCCAATGTTCCCAATAGTGCTGACAAGAGTGTTGTCTGTCCTGATTAAACACATGTGCAGCTACATTGTTTTCCCCCAGGTTGAAGATTTGGCCACAGTGAAGGCCGAGTTCTATGCAACAGGACATATCCCCAACAAAATTGGGGTGATTGATGGAACACATATTGCATTTGCCCCCCCCGCCAGAATGAACAGGTGTTCAGGAATGGAAGAGTTTCCACTCTATGAAAGTACAGATGGTGTGCCTTGCGGACCACTACATCTCCCACGTCAATGCTAAGTATCCTGGGTCGGTGCATGATGTCTTTGTCCTGAGGAATATCAGCATCCCAACTGTGATGACCCAACTACAGAGGCACAGGGTGTGGCTAATAGGTGAGCTCTAGTCCCCACTGAGTAGATGTTGGTGTATGGGTATGATGTGGGCCAAATGGGATAGTGTGTGGCTAAATGTTGTCCCTCAATATTTCAGGTGACTCTGGTTACCCAAACCTGTCATGGCTGCTGACCCCCGTGAGGAATGCCAGGACAAGGGCAGAAGAATGTTATAATGAGGCACATGGGCGAACCAGAAGGATAATTAAAAGGACCTTTGGCCTCCTGAAGGCCGGGTCCAGGTGCCTCCATCTAACAGGTGGATCCCTGTGCTACTCACCAAAGAATGTCTGCCAGATAGTGGTGGCATGCTGCATGTTGCATAACCTGGCCCTCAGACGTCATATCCCATTCCTGCAGGAGGAAGAGACTGGAGATGCCCATGTGCCAGCTGTGGACCCTGTGGACAGTGAGGATGAGGAGGCAGAGGATGAGGATGAGGACAATAGAACATCTGTGATCAGACAATACCTCCAATGACACAGAGGTAGGACAGTGTTACTTCACATTTAAATTACATTTGTTTGAATTTGTGTGGCAATGTAATGCTGATATTTTCCACTTCTATGCCACTTACTGTTCCCTCTGGTAATTCATTTTGCAGATGTTGGTGCGATCACCGCAGCCAGCTACAGGTTATTAACTATGCTCATTTTCTGTACAGTTGATTTGCAATGTTTGTACCTGTTTCAATGAATACATATTTGATATACATGACATACTCCAAACTTCTTTTTTTCCAAGGGTGTTTATTGAAGTGCTAAAATATTGAGGGGGAAGTGCAATGGGATGGGGTGATGATGGAGGAAAGTCCAGGGTATTTTTCCAGTCTTTTTGTAGCACAGGTTCATTGTCCAAGGGGACATAGGAAGGGGAGCAATGGCAGTTCAAAGTGGACAGGGTGACAGGGTGGGTCACAAGGGTGACAATGAGGAGAGTCTCATTTCCTGGCGGGAGTCTTGGCAAGTGTCTCTGGCTTCTGTCTGGATCACAGGGAACGTTTGTGGGGTGTTTCTCCTACTGCAGGAGGAGGGGTGCTGGTGGCCTGTGAGTCCTGTGGCTGGGCCTCCTGGCCAGTAGCAGCAACGGAAGTGGAAGGCTGTTCAGATGTCTGGCTAGTGGCAGGGGCCCGCTGGTGTGACACTGCCTCCCTCATAATATTGGCCATGTCGGCCAGCATCCCTGCTATGGAGATTAGGGTGTTGTTGATGGCCTGCAAGTCCTCCCTGATCCCCTGGTACTGTCCCTCCTGCAGCCACCTGTTCTCCTGCACATTGTCCAGGATCTGGCCCATCGTGTCATGGGAATGTTGATAGGCTCCCAGGATCTCTGCAAGTGCCTCCTGGAGAGTCGGTTCCCTGGGCCTGTGTTCCCCCTGGTGCACATCAGTCCTTCCAGTTTCCCTGTTGGCCTGTGCCTCTGTCCCCTGAACTGTGTGCCCACTGCCACTGACCCCAGGTTCCTGATTGTCTTGGGTATGAGGTGTGGCCTGGGGTCCCTGTAGAGATGGGCACACTGCTGATTGACATGTCCTGGGGACCGAGGTGTGGGTAGGCTGGGTGGGTGTGTGGTGGTGTTTCCTTATGGGGAAGGCTCTGTGGTGGTGTGTGACTGGGCCTGGGTAACCGGCTGTTCAGAGGTCCCTGATGGGTCAGGTAGATCATCTAGATCCTGAAGACCAGAGTTGCTATCATCACTGTGGGCCTCTTCAGTTGGGGGACTGGATAGTGCTGGCACCTTCACTCCGCTGACATTGGCTGGGGTACCGGTGGGGATGTAAATGATGTGTTATGGTTTCTGTGTCTGACATATTGTGCACCGTGGCTTGCCCTCTTTGGTTGGATTTGCCCTGGCAGCTTTCCCTTGTGTACGTTTGTGTATGGTGGGATAGTTAGTTCTCTATAGTGTTCATGCTTTAGTGATGAGTGTCCATACAGGGCTGTGAGTGGTTTCCATGCATTGGTAGAGCATGCAGGGCTTGGCATTGGGATGAGTGAGATGTGATGGTGGGGTATGGGATGGAGTGGAGTGAAGTTATTGCGGGTGGGGGTATGTGATGGCATGCAGGTAGGGTGGTAGTAGTAGTAGAGAGTTGACTTACCAGAGTCCAGTCCTCCTCATACTCCGGCCAGGCCCACAGGATGCAGGATTGCCAAGACGATCTCCTCCCATGCTGTTAGTTGTGGGAGAGGAGGTGGGGGTCCACCTCCAGTCCTCTGTACAGCGAGCTGGTGTCTTGCTGCAATGGAACGTACCTTCCCCTGTAGGTAATTCAACCTCTTCAAGATGTCGTACGTGGTTCTTGGGTGCTGTCCCACGGCGTTGGCTCTAACCGCGATTCTCCACCATAGCTCCATCTTCCTAGCTATCGATATCTGTTGCACCTGTGCTCCAAATAACTGTGGCTCTACACTGATAGTTTCCTCCACCATGACCCTTAGCTCCTCCTCTGTGAAATGGGGTGTCTTTGTGGTGCCATGGGTGTTGTGTGAGATGTGTTGGTGAGAGTGTGTTGGGTAATGTGTTTGGGTGTGTGATGTGGGGTTCGTGAGTGGTGTATAGGTGTGAATAGTGTGTGGCTCTGCTGGCAATGGTTTGAAATGATAAAGGGTTGTGGGTAATGTGGGTGTGTGTTTTAGAGTAGTGTGGGTGGGTGAGTGTGGTGTGTGTATGGGTGTCAGGTGTGTGTTATTTAAACTGTCCAATGTAGTGCTGTTTTGTTTGTGGGTGTCCATTGTGAGCGCGGCGGTGTGTACCGCCAATGGTTTACCGGCGTTGGATGTCCGCCGTGGTGATTCGTGGGTCATAATGAGGTGGGCGTTGTTCTGCTGGCCTAACAGTGTGGGTTTTGATACCGCCAGTTTATCACTGACCTTTGGTCTGGCTGATTTGTGTGTGTGGCTGAATTCTGTCAGATTGGTGTATGTGTGTCCTAATATGGTGAATGGATATCTGCCGTGGCGGCGGTAATTTGGCGGCCGTCAGTGGGGCGGTAAGTGGGATTTACAGCCAATGTCATTATGAGGGCCATAATAATTATTTTGTTTAATTAATCATTTTGACTCTTGTTTTCAAATAGTTATAAATAATTTGCTTTATTTTACCTACTTCAGAAAAATCAGTTTCCGTTTTTTGGAAGTGGCTTTTCCATTTCGTTTGTGTCAGAAGTCTGGCAGAGTATCAGTTTAATGCAGTTTTGATTTTTTTGCTGTAATTGTTTGCTGTAATTTCTTGCACATTTTCATGGCATTTTTGTAGGATTTTAAATCACTAAATCATTTGTATGGGCTAATTAACTTTAAGCTTAATTATATTGGGTGTTTGGCTTGGTATTTGAAGGACCAAATACACAAAAGGTGATGGGAGTATTGCTTCGCATTTGTCTCACCACTAACAATTACTCCAGGTAGCATTACATCCCATCATTCCTTTGCTCCCCATGCCTACTCGGTTTGGACTCAGCAACATGCAAATCGGTCATTACTTTGCTCCAATAGGGAAAAATCCAGCCCTAACTGCCAGTCTAGGTCATCCCCGAGGCAGAACACAAACAACCCAAGACCCAATGGACTGTTCCTGTTTGGTTCAGTCCATATTTGATATTTGGTCCTAAATTCCTTATCTTTTACCAGACAGATCTGGGTTAAACTACCCAGTTTGTGACTGGAAAATTGCTTACCTATTTCTTCTTCAAAGTGTAAACATATGTGATGTACTGTAATAAGGTATAATTGTGTGATGTGTAAATCAATGTGAGGGTTAACACAAACATGTTCCTATCTCCCTTCCCCGTCCCATTCTGGTCTGTGTAATGTAGTCTCTACCATGCCTCTCTACTTACACCTCCTTGTATTTGAAAACCTGTAATATAATGTTCTAAATAAGGCACCCACTTGAAGCTAGGTTTCCATTATATGAAATGCCTAAAACGAAAAAAGGATTCATGACCATTGTTGGACACTGGCTTGTTGGAATATGCATGTGTAATGGATTGGTAGGATCAATATTGATTGCCCAGGAAAGAGGGCTCAACAAGACAGCTAAAAGTTGATGTAAGACCATGACATTTTTCATTACCCTCCCTACTCCACAAACATTCTAGAACTACAGGGCTGACAAATAATAGTGGTGGGCTCCTGCATATATGTTTTCGCTCTCATCCCATTACACCCTTATCCGTTTGTATCACTGGCCCTGTAAGAATACACCGCCCCCACTCGATCTGTGAGCAAGGTCAGTACATCCTGACATGACCAAGAAGCATTTCTCATGTTAACGCTCAGCAACTGCTCAGTCCGATACATCTGTTCTTGTCTCAACAGCCATCATGGATCTACACCCTCCAGCAATACAATATTAGCATCAGTCATTGATGAACTCATCCACTTAAAAGGGATACCCCACGCTATGGGGAGCATCAAGTATGCACCAATGAGAATAGATTGTAGGGTATAGGAATCTGGTTAAGATTTGTAGACTGCATGAGAAATCACTGTTTATTTCCCAAATTACTATTAGGCCAGATATGAAGCTTAAACGAAGTCCAATCTACCAACTCGCACAATCCATGTTAATTGATAGTTGGCCACTGCACTGGGTGTTGCCATGTTGGGAATACTGCACTGTTGAAAATCAACCACACTTCCAACACTTCACACATTGTTGATGAATATGTATGAAAAGGCATAATCTGAAAGGTTGATTTATAATGTCAATGATAAACTGCAAGTGGTCGAAGAAGTCAGGGAATCCTTTATAAGACCTTCAGTTCTATGGGTGCAATAGTGTGAAGGTAATGCAACCGGTCTCATGCAGCTTTTAATGGTTGGTCATAGTCTACATTATGCCTCAGCCCCCTTAAAAATGTGTTTAACATCTAGCTTTCAAAAAATAATTGCTCAATATTCCCAAGTAAGGGGTGGCAGTCATTTTTATTATTACTACTTTATTACTTTCATTATGATTGATTTTGCAACATTTATATTTTGATTAATTTCCATTCCATCTCACTTGTGATAATAGAGTGGGAGACAGAAATACTAGAATCTGAGGTCAAAGTCAAGGGCATTGATGCTTGTTTATGAGATAAGAGGGTGATATATTATATTGGTAGGTGATACATTTGTGGTGGGGGAAGGGGAGAATGGATTTTAAACCAGGAATGAGACGCCCTTGGCAGAGACAGTATATTTTCTTCTGTTATGTAGCATGCTTTCTTCACCGGTCGTTATACTGTTTGAAGAAAAGTGAAATATTAAAGAAATGTGAATAAAAAAGATGACACAAACATTTGAAATTGGAGTTTTGGGGAGCTTTAGGCAATTAGGTAGTTGGTAAAGAAATTGGATACTCTTTCCTTTGTCTGCTGCAAAGAGGAGTTCAGACATGGAGCTGATTTCAAATTTTTAGCTCCATATGTATTACTGGGGAAGTGTGTTATTCTCCATAACTTGTACAAGAATCATGGGTCTTGGTTTGACTGTTGCAGTTAACTATTAGGTACATAGACTTATAAACGATCAATGTAAAGATTTCGAATTAAAGATATAGGTATCACTTATTAATTGAGGGACTGGGTGATCAATCAGAATTTATAAAAAGTAGTTGACAAACTGAAGACAGATTTTTATAAACAATCAGTGTTGTTCCTTGACATAATTCTAGCAAAAGATGGGATCCATGACTGGTTCTATTGTAAGACCATAGTAGAAAGAGAAAGCAGTAACAGCTGTTATCTAATGCATGACAAACAATCTGACATAAAGGAACTAGCCCCTCACTCTAGACTGAGATAATGGAAGCTGTTCTAAAAATATGCTTCCAGTGTTGAACGTAGACTGGACAGTCATTCTGATGTGAATATTTGAGTGAAAATGTGTGGCAAAACCTTTGGCTTTAAGAGTTGGCAAGCTTCTGCATATCCCAGGAAAGGCCAAAGGTGACGGTTTGGTATGAGAACAATATAAATTGGTCTGGAGCCAGATGTCATATAGACAGTTGTGTGCCAAAGTAAGAAGGACAATATATATTCATATATATATATATATATATATATATATATATATATATATATATATATATATATATATATATATATATATGTAAATATGTACATATATATATATATATATATATATATATATATATATATATATATATATATATAAAACACCCTTGAACAAAGGGGGTTGAACAAAATTCTGTCCTGTACCTAAGGACCATAATACAGACAACATGATGAGAGACCGAAAAACCTTCATGAGAAGATGAAGACTTGCAGAATACTTTAACAATTATCTAATGTTGATCTGCCAAGCTACCTTCCAGATCCATTTAAGGAGTTCGGCCATCCCAAATCATGGACTCCTCAATGTGGTAGAAATCCTGATACATATATTTTATCCATTAACAAACTCACCAAAGAATCAACACCTAAAAGGATTTTTGATAACATTTCTAGAGTGGAAAGACAAGCGCTCCACCACCTTCAACAGAGAACAGATTTTATTATAAAATCAGCAGAAAAAGGTGGTGCAGTGGTTGCCATGAAGAATGTGATTATATTGCGGAGGGAATGAGACAACAGACGGATACCAACACTTACAAACATTTAGAAACTGAAGACTTGAACAAAGAAATTAAGAACATTGTTCCAAAGTACAGGAGCTTAAACCTCATTAATGAAACAGCAGCAGATATACTTGTTCATCCCAAACCAAGACCACAGAGGTTTTATGTGCTTTCCAAAATTCACAAAATTAACAATCCTGGCTGCCCCTATCATCTCTGGCAATGGTCCAGCCACTGAGAGACTATCTTTATTTGTCAACCTGCACCTCCAGCCCATTGCCCAAGAACGTCCATCATTTGTTAAGGACACCAATCACTTTCTTCAGATTATTGAAAAATTAAACCAAACCAACACATTTGATGGTGACACTCTTCTGGCTACATTTGTCATTACATCATTATACACCAATATACCACATTATGATGGGCTTATGGCATTATCTGAAGCTCTTAATAAAAGAACTGTGAAAAAAACAACAACAAATGTGCTTTCCAACTTTCAAAGAGTTATCCTTCAATCCAACAATTTTACCGTCAATGGTAAACACTATCTGCAAATACAAGGGAAATCCATGGGCAATCTGATGGCACCTTTCTATGCAAATATCTTCATGGGCAAACTGGAGTACTATAAACTTGTGAGTTCTAACATCAAACCACAGGTATGGCTACGATACATCGAAGGCATATTTGTAATATGGAAAGGAGGAAGCAGGACACTGGAGCAATTTACAGCTTTTATCAAAGGAATCCATCCTACCATCAAATTCACCGGCAGCAATACTAAATAGAAGAGTCATCTCCCTTTTCTGGATGTGCTATTCACCATTCATGAACAAAACATTATAACTGATCTGAACCACAAACCTACAGATGCTCATTTGTATCTAAACTTGACCAGCCTGTAGCCAATAATTTTAACCTTGTGGACCATTTAGTATGAGATTTGAAGATTTTCTCTGTGGAACATGTCTTAAAGGAAGAACTACTGGACATCAGAGAAAACATCTGGATGTACCTGCATCCAGATGGACTGAACATCACTGACAATACCACTTGATTTCTGCATATCTGAAGAGTTCTCAGGACTGCATTGATTTCATATTCCAATTGGAATTTTCACCCATGATGCTTTTTGAAATCCAGCAGTGTCAGCTGTGCTGCCACTGAGCAAACCATCTGTACTACCTGAGGAAGACAGAAGCTGAAACGCTGTAGTGGAAATATATTTTTTTCTTTGGTGAGATCATCTGTTTGAGTTACTTCTTTCTTGGATATTACATTTTCTTGTGACTCATTGCAACCTTTGGGATCCAGATTTTTGCTTTGGCTGGCTGTTGTTTTCTTGTGATCCTTCATCTTCCGGTATATATATTTAAATATATATATACATATATATATACATATATACATATATAAAAACAACGGTTACAGGAATATTACAGTTAGATTCTGAATTTACTTGTACGACCCTTAGAAATTCACCATTTATAGTTATTCCAATTAACTAACACTAGTGCCCAAAAGGTAGCTATAACTCACGCCCCCTCCATGAACAGTTTTGGTACAGTGATATTATCAATGAAGTTATAAAAGATGTCAGGAGTGCAGTAATATTTGGGGTAATTAGCAGTGCATGGTGAGGGTGCGAGGTATAGGTACCATAGGGTATGAGTTACAGTTACTTGAAATAACTATAACTATAACTGGTGAATTTCTAAGGTTTTCTATGAGTAAATTCAGAACTTAACTATAACATCCCTGTAACCTTTGTTTTTTTATGTGAATGTCTACGTTTTTTAATGTAAGGTAATTTCCATTATTATACATTAATCCAACCACAGCCACTCGGCCATGCACGGCAGCTGGCCGCATGGCCAGGCCTATGCCTGTCCTTGTGGCCAACTCAGCTGGTCGCATGGTCAGGCCTATGCCAGTCCTTGTGGCCAACTCATATAACCATCCAACCTTGCGCCGGACATAGCCTGTGGCCAGTCCCTGTGAGGGAGAGCGAGCAATTTACTTTGATGAATGATATACCTAGAATGGGATATTTCTGGACATATTGAAAAGAAAAATGTTTTTGTCAATTAAAAACATTGAGATCACCGTTAAGTATTGAAAAGAAACCAAAGCATGCAATGACCACAGACTCACCTGGACTAGAACCCTTAACCTTTAGGGTGTATGTCTGAGACTTTAATCACTAAGCCAGAAATGACTCCTTACTCTGCACTGTCCAGACTTAGCTATGACATTCAACCCACAGATTTTGAGGGGAAAAATAATTAAATGTTCCATCACTAGGATTGTTTAAAAGTAAAAACATTAGAAAATAAACACAGACACACTGCCAACCGATACTAGGATTTGAGCCTTCTTCCTACTGAGTGACAGCACAAGACCTTCACCATTAGGCCAGAAGTAACTCTGTTCTGCATCCAAACATAACTATAACATTTGTACCAAACATCATGCTAGTCTGACTTGAAATCATTGTATGGAGAGACCATTAGAAAAACAATCTCTCTCAGGATCAATATCTTCCCTGCTGTTGAGGATCTTGTTGAGAAGAAGGTAGAGAAGTGGGAAAGTAAGCTTAATTATACCTTCAGAGGTTTGATGAAGATGTTGATAGAATTTTTGGATATCCACAGAAATGCGTTGCTCAAAGAAAAAGATGAGAAACAACAACAGAAAAAAAGGGCCAAACAGATTATAGATATGGCAGAGTGTACACATATGCAAACAATGTTTGATGACACTTTTGGTAAAGCTGTTTCAAGGGGTAGGGAAACTAGGAGGAAGGTTCAAGTGTAAGTGATGCCTCCACTACTAACCTTAGAGGCAGCTGTTCAGAGTTCGCTAATCCTTACACATTTAGGCAATCCATCAAGAGCAGATCTTCTGCTTTTTTACAGGAACTCAAGAGAATGAGAAGGTTTCAAACTCAGATGGGGGAACGGAAAAAGAGAGATATTCACAGGAAGGAGTTGGAGGTAGGAGGGGTGGAATAACAAGGAAGCAATGGAAGAAACAAGGACAAAGTAGGAATCAGGATGAGGTTTCAAAAAATGAGAGACATCAAGCAATAGAACATTTACTGGTGAATCTATCAGATTGGAAATTGATGCAACTGAGATTTTGGTTCTGAATCAGGGTGTGAGCTTCTCCGCCGCAAGCTCAATGTCTTGCGGGCCAAGGTATATTCAGTTAAATTTGTCAGACAGTTAAAGTTGAATAAATTATTTCTGGATAAGCCAATTAAAAGAGAGTATATTTTCATTTTTAAAGAAGAAAGTCATATTTCCATTGGACAGTCACTTGACATAGATCTTGTTATGAGCTTAGAGGACCAACAGGATCAGGACAGGACATTGAGGTTTTGGCGACATACTTGGGTATAGATACTGATCATTGCAAAACCAATGGTTTCAAAGGAAAATCCAGTTTCATACCTCCTGTTAGAGCTGATAATATTCTGGATATTTTTAAAAAATTGTAATCAATGATTTTGAAATGCTTAATGTATCTTCTAAGAAGTCTAATCTGAAAAAAGCTGAATTTCGAGCCTTATTTGATTGGAGGAATGATAAATCACTCATTATCAAAGAAGCCAATGAAGGTGGAAATGTTGTGGTCATGAACTTTAGAGACTATGATCATGAAGCTCAGAGGCAGCCTGGAGTCAATATGAATTATGGAAGAGTTGAAACAAGGATACTTGATAGATCAAAGGTTATGATAAAAAACAAGCTGCATATCTATGTTGATAAATAGCTTCTTGATATGGAGGAATCATTTGTGGGTGGAAACTGCGATTGCACCAGTGATTTATTTTTTGCCAAAAATTCATAAGGGAGGGGCCATACCGCCCGGTAGACCGATCATTGCTGGTATGGGTAGTTTGACATAACATATCTCTGAATATATGAATATGTTTTTAAATCCATTTGTGACAACATTGTCATCTTAAATCAAGGACGCAAGAGACTTTCTGAACCAGATGATTGACATTGCATGGGAGTCTCTACTCTATGGCGACTATGGACAAGAGTAGCTTGTACACTAATATTGAACATGGTATGGAATCTATCAAATATTTTCTGTACGTTTATTTCAACACTCACAGATGCTGATTGATTTAATGGGAGCTGTGCTCATGAACAATTTTTTTATAGCAGAATGATCTATATCATTAGTTACAAGGATTTGCAATGGAGTCTAGGTTTGATCCCTCTTATGCCAACCAGTTTATGGTTTTGGAACATGGACTATGTGTGATGGAGTATTTTTGTTTCAGATAACCTTATGTATATGAAAATTTGTAACAGTCACTGGTGGAGTACCAGCATATCTGGGATTTAGCGCCAAACAACTTACCCGATACCCATTTTTTTGGGGGGGGAAATATATATATTTATGTATAGATACAACACACATAAATATATGTGTGTCTCGTACTGACCCAACCTCTAAAATCAGGCACCCCTAAACCCTAAATATACCCTCATCATCCAATCCCCTTAGCCACTCCTAAACCCTAGACACACCCTTACCACCCAATACCCTATCCACACTAAATCCTAAAAATACCTTTCCCACCCAATACTCCGTACCCACCCGAAACCCTAAAAATACCCTTACCACTCCAAAATAACATGTTTGGATACATTGATTGGGTAAGGAACCCATCTTTCTGTGGAATCATTATATAATAAAGCTGGTGTTTTGTGTTTCATGAACAAATGAGGTTAAACTAATATAAAAGGGTGTCTCTCTGAGAGCAAAATTTAATTTGAAGATAATGCTTGTTTAACTGTGCTGAACTTTACCATTAATCACACAGACCACTATTCACCTGTGTTTGTAGAACACATAATTAAGCCATTCATACTTATGTTTGCATGGCAAGCAATGCCACTTTCAAAATGGCAGCTGTTGTCATTGGGATTATTCCTGTATTTGATGGTATATTGCAATGTCTAGGACTCCTAGTTTAACTGAACTTTCACACAATAGAATGGCAGCTATCATTGACCCCGGAAACATGAAATATGTGATTGAATATTTAGATGAATGGGCAGCTATAAAGAAATAAAAACAATTTGAGTATTGTACCTGATTTATAACAATTATGTTGTTATTGTTTATATAGATTGTTACCTTTAGATATTTGTATGACATACATATTGAATTTTGTTCAGATTGTATAAAGCATGCTATGTTATTATGAACACTTTAAAATGGCGGCTGTTTCCGTAGATATTGTAATTTAATATGTGGGGAATGTTCCCTTTTCACTGCTCACAGAATGTGCAACATTTAGTTAGAGTGTATGCTTCACCTTATGACCCGTAAGTCGGAAGAAGTAAATTCCAATAAACTAAATATTTGCAGCATCCAGGAGACTATGAGGCCTTCCGTGTTAGTAGGAGAGTGAGTGAAATATATATTTTGTGTGGAAAAGGCACATGCCTTGCAGTGGACGTATTGTAAAGGCATGCATGGTAGCAGCATGTGTGGTTCCATCATACAACCCATATATATATATATATATATATATATATATATAGATATATATATATATATTACGGTTGTGACTGCCAGCGGTGTCAGCAAAATGCCTAAATAAACAATTATTATTGCAAACACCTGGATCATAGTTAGTGCTGCTTTGTTTGCTTTAATGAGGTAGCGTATGATGGTTATATACATATATAAATATAGATATAGATATATATAGATATATTACCTAGTGGCAGTCGCCCCTAGGTAATTACAGTTAAGACCTGGTTTCTATAGAAAGATCATTGTTTATTATGTGTATGACTTTGGAGCCTCTTGATGAATCTTCATGAAATTTTCAAAACCTATACCTTGTTAAGTTCAGCTTCTGTCTTAAAAGTTTTGGGGTAAACAGTCAAGCAGGGGACAAGAAAAGGAGTGTCCCAAAATGCGTTTTCCCCAATACTTTTTCTGTAGGACCTTTAGACATGCCTACAGCCCGAACCACTGAATGGAATTACACCAAATTTGGCACAAGCTAGATTCTGTTACGCAGATCACGCTTTATGTGATTTGGTGTAAATCCGTTCAGTAGTTTTGGGGAAGTTTAAGCCCAAAAATATAGATATAGAGGGACGCAGATCCTCCGCGGATCCAACTGTCTGCAACTTCCACTTCAGCATGGAAGTGTTGGCAGCCGTCTTGGGACTCGGCTTCAGCCGAATCCCAGAAAAAAAGACAAAAAAAGAAAAGGGGCCAGGGTAGTCACCCTGACCCCTTATCCCTGGTGCTGGAGTCCCTGGGGACCACCACCCCCTGGGGCTCTGTCATCGTTGGAGGGAGGCTGCGAGGCCCCCACTCTTGGAGCCACAGATGGCCCTGGGGACCGCCACCCCCCTGGGCCGGCTCCTGCTATGTCCGGGCTGCTGGGGCTTGGCTGCAACTGATGTGAAGTAAAGGCTTTGCTTGGTGATGACTGCATAGTAGTAGTAATGCATAGTAATAAATGTGTGGTATAGTTTGTTTCCCTTATGTCAGGTATGTATAAATAAGACCGCAATGAATCCAAAACTGTTTGTTTCACATTTCTTTTGCCCTGGAGAGTAGGTCCTTCTGGGAAGTCACAATAAAGGCTAGGTGGGTTAATGTACACTCTGACTCGCATACAACTACACAATGGCTATTACCACTGTCTATCTACCTATCTATCTATCTATCTATCTATCTATCTATCTATCTATCTATCTATCTATCTATCTATCTATCTATCTATCTAACTATCTAACTATCTATCTATGTGTGTGTGGTAATGTAAATTCACAAAATGGGATGTCATTCCTAACCATTTTATGATCCTAACTTGAATACCGCAGGCTCTGCAAATGATTGAGCATAATATTGCAATTGTTGGTATGGTATGAAGAGAGTGCATATACCATTGATTTGAAAATAATTGTCATGACCTAAGGACTATGGGTCACAACCAGCCAGACTGTGTTTAGCTAAAAAAAATTAAATATTTTAATGCTATCTTTTTTGCATATATGTTTTTATTAGAAAGGGCTTCACATTGATTAAATTCACATTTATGCATTTCATAACTATGCTCACCTACTCACTCATATTTCCTAACCGTTTCTAAAGTATGTTTTTATCAGATATCACATTTACAGTTGTATAAGTACTGGGGTCATACATCCAGTCATTGTATCTCAACAAATGAATTTCTATGCCATTTTTTCAACACTTTCTTCTCTTGTATTCGCATGTATTTGTTGCAAAACCGATTCATTCTCACTGAAAAGCTGCTTACCCTTTCCTCTTGATAGTCTTTCAAAAATGGGTGTTGCAGGACGTCCAGCCATTTCCTCTGAGTGTGTCGTTAGTGTATTTCTTATTGTCTGGCATCCATTCAGTACAATTGCAGGTGACTGTCCCAACCACAAAGTGAAAGTATTCCCATAGGTCTTTGCAAGCTGGGGATGGAAAATGAAAGCACTAAATGTAACAGTGTAAAAAAGGAGATGCGTAAGCACCTACACTTATCGATTTTGGGAGACAAACCTACAAATGAAATCACTATTACAACTTTCAACCTATGGGGAGCAAACACACAAGTGGTTAACTACTATCTTTGCCTTGTCAGACACTTGTCTTGATCATCCCTAAAAGGTATCTTCTAATGAAAACTTTGGTTGCCTCCTCACCAGTTCTTAATTTGATCTAGTAGTTCTTATTTTACCTTATTGTGCATTTCCTGAGGCCAACAGGGAATAATATGTAAACTGTAAAGAGGAAGGTTGAGAAAGACTCACAAAAGGAGAAAGTAGGAACATGCAAAAATGAGATAAAAGGGCGTGGAGTGTCTGGGATAGAAAGGCACCGAGAGATGAGGGGGATTTAAAACTACCAGCCTTGATATTCGGAGCAATTATGTTTAATTGCACCAGCCGCGTGCTTCTGAAGAGAGTTTCAGACGCAGCACTCTTTTTTTTGTTATGTTATAAGCATTTATAGAGGGCACTAAACCCGAGGTCATCAAGGTGATAATAGAGACCAGGACAGACAGAAAAACATTCATTCTAAGCCGTGCTGGGTAAACAGCCATGTTTTCAGTTGTTTTTTCAAGATTGAGAAGATGTTCACATCTGCAATGTGAGGCAACAAGGTGTCCCACAATTTAGGTGCTCTCACTGAGAAGGCCCTTCCTCTCCATCTGGCTCTGCAGAATTTAGGAACAGCTGCCAGTCTACGAGAGAAAGATCTAAGAGGTCTTGCAGGTATATACCAATGAAACATAGCACTAAGCTGTTCAGTGCTCTTGAGATAGATAGCTCTAGGAACCATACACAAGGCTTTAAAAGCAATTTGCCTTCTAATGGGACCTCAGTGAAGGGCATGCAAGCCTTCCTTTTCCGATACCTGTCTAGGAATGTTCAAAATGAGCTGGGCAGCAGTAATCTGGATCACCTGCAATTTGTTGATACATCTCCTGTTGGTATTAAGATAAAGGGAGCTAAAGTAATGTAATCGAGAGGTGATGAGTGCAATAAAAACCACCTGACGTAGTTCCTTGGGGATAAAAGGAAAAATCTTCCTTAGTACTCCAATAATAAAGAAACAGGTACTGAACGTGCGATTGGCTTGGTTATTAAAACTCCCGGAATTATCAACTAAGATACCCTAGTTTTTGGTAGACTGCACTGGGGTGGGAAGAGACCCCCACTTCTCGGGCCACCAAATATTAAACTATATTGAGTCCTGGGTACTGAAGACCAACACCTCTGTCTTTCCAGCATTGAGTTTGATCGTGCTACTGCTCATCCATTTCTCGATGCTGGACATTGACTAAAGGACTGGGTGACAGAGGTTACATCATTAGAGATTGTCACAATAATTTGAGTATCAGCAGCATATGATTGAACCTCAAAGCCAAAAGACTGAACATGAGCCACTAAAGATACCACATAGATAATAAAAAGAGTCAGACTCAATGCAGAGCCCTGAGGGATGCCACAAGGAAGACTTACGGCATCCGCTTTGAAGTCCCCACAGCTGACCACCTGATGGTAAGGGAGGATTATAGTAGATGGAGAGCAGTGCCACTGACTCCAATCTCCTCCAGTCATTGAATCATCCAAGCAGGCCATACCGTATCAAACGTTGCAGACAAATCAAGCAGTAAAAGTATGGCCTCACCCTCCGATCAACGTGGTGAGGAATGTTGTCAGTTACCGCCACAAGTGCGGTCTCTATATTGTGACCTGATCTAAAGCTTGTGTGAGTGGTCCAGGGAAGCCTTTGTTTCAATCAAATTGACAAGTTCCTGATTTTAAAACATTTCTAAAACTTTAGCTGGGAAATGAAGCATAGAGATCGAGTCATAATTCTTAAGATCGGGTGGATCTGCAGTGGGTTTTTTAGGTGAAGGGATGAAAAAGTTTTGTTTCCAGGAAATGCGAAAAATGCCTGTTTGTAAAATATGCCTGAAAGTGATTTGCAAGAACACTGCAATAGACTCAGGAGCTAAATGAAAATATTTGGCAGTGCAGGGATCTAACAGAGACCCAGATTTAATACTCAGGAGTAACTCCTGGGTATGTTGATGAGAGATAGTGGGAATTTCCAGCAATGTCTGTCCAGAAGAGCCCACAGCAGTGGGCAAAAAACCTGCACCAGATGAAAGGTCAAAGAAGGAGTATAGGTCTAGGATCTTATTTTTAAAGAAAAGAGCTATATCATCACAGAGATATTGTGATGTAAGAGCCTGACTCTGAGAGGGAGGAGAGGCCAGGTCTTTGATGACACTTAGAGAAGTTCTTGCTGTCCTGATTTTATCTGTAATAAAGGTAATTTTAGCAGTTGTGACAGCAAAGTCTTATGCTTAGCTTTGTGAAGAAGTTTTCCCTCAGTATTGATGGTAAACAGACATCTGTGCTCCTGCAGAAGGTTTAATACTGGACATTATTTTGGTTCTTAAAGGGGCAGTGGAATCTAAAGAAGAGGAAAGCCAGGTGTCAAAACTCTCAGCAGAGAAGCCCTGGGAGAACACTGTGCTGTTTTTTGATACATAGAGGGCTTATTTAAAATTAGCGGTGGTGATATTTCTTCTATTTCTACAAGTAATAAACTTTGTAGGAGGTGTATTAACTTTAAAATGGATCAGAGGAAGGCTGAAGAAAATAATATGATGGTCTGAACAGCTCAAGGGACAGATTTCATTATTAAATAGGTCTAGATGATTAAAGAATACACAGTCAAGGGTGTTACCTGAAGAATGAGGAGGCATCTTAATTTTCTAGGATAGTTCTAAATTAGCAATCAGCTCAAGTAGGGAAGCAGTATACTTATTAGAGGGATCATCAAAATGAAAGTTAAAGTCCCCTAGTACGGTGATGTACCTATAACTAAGGTATGGTTCAATAATCTGTCCCCACAAGTAAATAAAAGTGGCCCTAGTGATAGGGGGTCTATAAACTAGAATTCCAGAAAAAGCATCCTTGACTGAGATCTTTAGTCTGAAAAAGGCTGCCATGGAACCATCTTCAATAATAGGGGATATCAGCACCAGTGTACAACCCAAAGTGGTCTTAGCAATAATGGTGAGGCCCCCACCCATCCGACCTTTGCAATACTGTCTAAAGGTAGAGTAACCCGGAGGTGTGGCATCCGTATGGTCAGGGTCTGAGTCATTATGGGCCTAGCTCTTCCTGATAAAAAAACAGACATCTCCACTAAAATCAGATCATGGTTTTCAGTGTTGTGCTTAATTAGTGAACGTGTATTCAGCAAGCCACACCAAAACTTCCCAGCACTAGGGGCTGAAGAACAAAAAGTTTTGGTCTGAAGGAAGCTTGGATCAGATTTATTCTGGGGAGCCCCTGCTTCAATACAAGGCACAAAGCAGAAGTTACAATTAAGACAAATCTTTGTGGAGTGGTCAGATATATTAAAAACTGAAGCACAAACAGCCTGGAGATTCCTAGACTGTAGGTCAAGAATATGCTTGTGAGACAAATGATGTCCCTGAGCTTGATCCATCTCTGGCCCACAACAAACAGCATGCCTTGTGCTGTCCAGGCATGGACGGGTGCAGATGGGTTTGCCTTAAGTGCACCTTCAGTGCATCACTGGTACGTGCGCCCACTGCACATCAACGTCAGCATGCCCTTTAAGAAGGAGCAAGGCAGGAAGTAATGAGGCACTAGTGCACCAACTTCCAAAAACGGCAGTGTGCCAGCACCGGAAGTGAGTGAAACCTGGCACCCTCTATGCACAATCACCCAGAATGGCTACTGCAGACTGGAGGGTAACAGAAAAAAAATAACAAGGACCACCCACCCAAGACACAGCCCCAGCAATAAGGTCAAAATGCAGATAAAATAGGTACGAAATTACTTATAGTAAAACACAGCTCAGGGCACAACACAAATTGCTAAACTTGCTCTCAATTTAAAAATGAATGTAACGGGGACTCAGTGACACGATCGGTCCAACTTCCCAAGGTCCAGGGGTTCCGGATGCAGGGTTATCCTTTGAAGTCAGAAAACAGCTTATTGGACGGTTATGGTCAGGGACTGTCTCCAGATTGAGGCTGCAGATTTCGAGGCAGAGTCTGGCAGGGAGTCATATCACAGTGGACTCAGGCTCAGAATCGATGGGGAATCTTCCCAGGACCAGTGAGCCACTCAGACTTGGCCTGTGGGCATTGGCTGCAGAGGTGTGTCTGGGTGCGGTTTTGTGGCTCCTAGGGGCTGAGCTCTTTTTTTTAAAGATGGTTTCTTCTTGAATAGGTCCACTGTTCTTAGGAGATCTTAGACGGTCATTATGAACACGGAGGGAAACACCGCCGACCGCCGTGGCGGCGGTGAACAGAATGCTGCCGCTGGTGGTGAATAATGAACGAAAATCCCAACCCCGCCAAAAATCACCAGATCACCACTCCGCCATGACCCTGTCGGCGGGAATCCCGGACCTCCCCAACCCGCCACCGCCAAGCACACCCACATCCCGCCCTCCAAATAATGATGCACAAATCACCTCCTTGGCGGACAGTGGAGGCCTAACGACCGTTGGCGGCTCCGACCGCCACGGGCGGCAAGTGGACTTAACAGCAAGAAGAGCACACATTGGATAAGCGTGTAACCCATGCACCTGACACACATCCATAACCTCAAAAAACACCCCTAGACATACCCCACAATCCTTTGCAACGAAACCAGGCCAAGAAGAATGAGAGCACCAGATGCAGACATCGAACACCAGCATACAGGAGACGCACACCGACCCACAGAAGAGCACCCTCACTGCCTTCCCAGCCCCAACACCATTCACCACACTTACTATGCCACCGCCCAAACATCAACGCTTCACCCTAAGGGAGTTAAGGACCATGGTGGATGAGGTCCTGAAGGTGGAGCCACAAATATTCGGGCCGAGGTGCAGCACACACACATCGCAAGAAAGATGGAGCTATGGCAGACCATTGTGAACAGGGTCAATGCAGTGGGACACCATCCACGCAACAGGGACGACATCCGGAAGAGATGGAAGGACCTGCGGGGGAAGGTCAGGGGCATGGCATCAAGGCACCACATCGCAGTGCAGAAGGCAGGTGGAGGACTGCCAACAACACCACCAGAATACACAGACTGGGAGGAAAAGGTACTGGCCATCCTGCACCCTGAGGGACTCACTGGAGGAATGGACTCAGGTAAGTCATCAACATATACCCCATATACACCGTACCTGTAATGCATGCACCACCCCACCCCACCCACACCCACCAGGACCAACACCCTACCCGGGCATCAGCCACTAAATCCACCCCCCCTGCATGACCACAAACCCACTAACAGGCCCACATCCCTCCCCCTGTGCACAGTCACCTACCCCTGCAAGTACCCAGAATGGAACGACACCCCCCACCACATTGCAACCCCACAGTCAACGCCAAATGCAGTGTCAACCTCACAAAGGCACCCTGTAAGGCCACTGAAACTAACCCCAGCACAAAATAGCACAGTCCTGTTCACCTCAAACGTTCATGCAGCTGTAACAGACATGTCTATGTCTCCCATCAGGCACCACCACCCATGCAACCCTAACGGATGGGCAGCCCCTCACACAGTCCTGGACTCTCACCATGCAGCAGCCCCACCCAGGAAACCACTGTCACCCCTACCACCCAGTCAAGACCAGCAGCCCAGTGCAAGCATCCCCACACCAGTGTATCCAGGCCACATACTGGTGGAACACAGGTACAGAGGCCACAGTCTCCCACTCCAAACATGCAGAAAGGCGAGGGCCCCAGTACAAGTGGTACTGCCAGACCTGTGCAGGGGACACAGGCACAGGGGGCTAGGGCACGTGCAAGCATGGCAGTGGGCCAGGGGGGAGGCCACAGGATGTATGCAGCAGCCCAGGACGTGATATCAGAGGTATTCGGGGCCTACCAGCATACCCATGACAGGTTGGCACAGATTGTGTCACCCTGGAGCACAGTCAGAGGATACAGCAGGAACACCACCAGCAAGCCATGGAACAGTGGAAAGAGCACAACGCCACAATGGCCACTATAGCAGGAGCACTGCTGCAGCTGGTCCAAAACCAATCTGACACACACACACACAGGACAAGAGGCCCCCCCAACAGCACTGGACACCCACCATGAGATTACACCATCAGCAGAAACATCCCTGGAACTAGCCTCACAGGAAACCCAAGGGCCTACCATGTCATCCCCTGAAGATCAACAGCAGGTGCTTAAATGGACCCTCAGGCCAAGATATGGCACTGGAACCCCGGCAAAGAACAAGGCCCCGTTCAAGAAGTAACTCAGCAACAATCTGCACAACAACCATCCCACTCAATCAGCCACCACACATTGCTAAGAGGCAATATGAACTAATGTAAGAAAAGATGGACCCATTATTAGTACCAACAAGGCTGCCACCATGTTGGTCTTGAGGACACCCACCCCTTACGACTTGCCATCACTGTAAATAGCACTATTCACTCACTTTAACCAATAAAACACATATCACACCTGTAACACTGTCCCCTGTGTTAAATTGTGAACAAAGTGAAGTATGGGTGCAACTGGCTGAGAACTACTTTATTGTCAAATCTGTGCATGAAGGGAGTCCTGTGTGCCTAAATGTTGGCAATAAGTAAATGCAGAAAATGTCAATCTGTACCATGCAGAAGTGGACCATGTTTCAGCTATCATTACCAACCACCCCCTATATGACTGAGCACACTGACAGTATGTGTCACAAACCCCAATGCCAGGCCCAAGTCCCACGCAGTTACTGGAAGTAGAGTTGTATCAGTTGGGTCCTGGAATCAACATCTTCCCCTTCCTCATCATCACCATCACTCTCCTCACCTCTCTGAGGTAGCCCGTCAGGACATACAGCACCCTCCACCTCCAAGAGGGGGATAGAATGTCTCACTGCCACATTGTGCAGCATGCAGCAGGCCACCGCTATTCTACACACCTTTTCAGGCCCATGGCCAGGGGACCCCAGAGATATGTAGACAACGAAATCTAGCCTTCAGGAGACCTATAGTACGCTCTATCAGCCTCCTAATACGTCCATGGGCCTCTTTGTATTTCCTCTCTGCATCTGTCCTGGGATTCCTCACTGGTGTCAGAAGCCAACGCAAGTTTGGATAGCTAGAATCACCTAGAGAAATGGTCAATACAGAGTCGTCATTGTAATGTCCTTAGTCAGACAGGCTGGTTTTCTTCAATGTGTCAGTTAGTGACAGGCAAACTTACCTATGATCCACCATCTGTCCTCTTGTAGTTGTTCCATCTTCTGTGGCACACTACTGTTCCTCAAAACAAATGAATCATGGACTTCACCTGGGAACATGGTATTCACATGTGAGATGTACTGGTATGCAGTACATACCAATTGGATGTTCATGGAGTGAAAGTTCTTCCTGTTTCTGTACACCTGTTCACTCACTCTTGGGGGGATAATTGGTATGTGGGTGCCATTGATGGCACCTATGACATGGGGTATGTTGGCAAAGGCATACAATTCCGACTTGATGACAGGGAGGTCAGTACTTTGGGGAAACCTCAAATAGGACTGCAGGTGTCGTACAAATGCATTCAGAAATCTTGACAGTACCATGCTGAACATTGGCTGTGAAAATCCAGCACCCATGCCCAATGTCACTTGAAATGAGCTTGTGGCCAGGAAATGGAGTGCGGAGAGCACATGTACATCAGTAGGGATGGCATGTTGATTACGATTTCCCAGAGTTAGTGCAGGATCCAGTAAAGTACAAAGTTCCTGAATTGTGGCACGTGTGAGTCTGTAATTGATTATGATCTGACGCTCCATCATGGTCCTCATATCCACAAGTTGTTTGTACACCGATGGTGCCCTTCCTCACCACAAGGGTCGGTACCTACGAGGGGTTTCAAAAAGGTGTGATGAAGACACATACATAGGCACACATTTCATCATTTGTGCACTGCATAGTTCATTGTAGTGACTCTACATTAACTGCTTCCTGACAGATGTACATCTACATCACAATGAGGGAACAGAGTATTTCATGTGTGGTATATTACGGAATGGACACATGCTTAGGTGCTTCATGTGGCTAGTAGGGCCTGCATTGTGCAAAATTTCATTTATAGATGCGTATTTACTGCCAAAATGTCTGCCCACTGTAATCCAGGCCTTTCGTTGTGGAAGTGACCTCATACCGCTAGCGGTTGACGTCACAGCTAAGGCGGTGTTTACGTATCCTGGCTGTGGCGTACCCAGACCTGGATGGGCGCTTGAAGGCTGCACAGCAGTCACAAGAGGGTGAGTACTCATTTCACAAAACTTCAGTCTGGAAGGATGTCTGTGTGTGCATTAGGGTTCATGCTGCTTAGAGGCAGGGACTCCGACTGGTGTCCATCTACTTTATGGTCCCCAAAGGGTGTAGGAGTGTCTTTGTCAGGTCTCCCACACGTCACCTCCTTAGGTAGTCCAGAGGATGGGTGTAGAGCAGTATTCTGGTCAGTAGTCAGGGGCATGGCAATGGGTATAGTGAACGGTGCTGCCTGTTGGGTGTGTCTTCTGGGTGGGTTTATGTCTGGCCATTATGTACCTCCATTCAGCTATTTACAATTGTCTCTCCTGTTTTGTCTCCCCATCCCTGTTCTCTTGTGTTGGTTTGGTACAGCAGCAACATCTGGCGAGGGAGCTGAGGCACCGGCAAGTGGGGAAGCAGCGGCCCACGGATCCTCGGAGGCAGAGACATCCGATGCCCAGGTTACCAGTGGGTGGGAGGGCGAGGGAAGTTCCACGGGGGTGGCTACTACCACAGGAGGTAGTGACTCCGAGACCTCCTCCGATGGGGGCTCCCCGGCAATGGCAGACCCGAGTGGCCACACCACTACAGTGACATCTTCCGCCACCCCCATTCCATCACCGCTCTCCCTTCTGCTCCCCACCGAGTTGCCCGTGCCCGCTAACCCAGTAAGGTGGGCGTCTCCTTCGACCCAGGCACCTCCTCCCCTGCCCCAGTCAGCCCTGCTGCCCTCACAGAGGAGGCTATTGACCTCCTGAGAACCATCTCTGTAGGGCAGACAACCATTGTCAATGCCATCCAGGGGCTAGCATCAGAGATGCAGCAGACAAAGGCCTATCTGGATGGCATTCACGGTGCCGTGTCTGCCCGACAGAGATCTTTTCAGGCTCTGGCCTCCTCTTGGACGGCAGCCAGTGTCCCTGGCCTTTCTGTCCCCTTCCAACTTCCTCTACCCCTTCCAGCACCCCACTCCCTTCACCCGTCCAAGGCACATATTCAGACATGCAGTCAAGCACATCAACACACAAGAAGCACACTTCTAAACACAAGCACCACTCCTCCCACCACAAGCATTCACACAGCCAACAGACACATGCACACACAACACCATCCACTTCCCCCAGTGTGCCCACCTCTTCCCCATCCCTGTCTATCCACTCTACATCCACACCCTCATGCACTGCACCTTCAGTCACTGTTGCTGCTCCTCTTACTGCACTCACCGCAATAGCAGACATCCATACATGCACCCCATGCACCACACCTGCACTCACCACAACTACTGTAGTTGACACATGCAGCACACTCACCAGACTTGCAGACACCCACACAACATACATCCACACTAGCTGCCGGTCTTTTCCCACTGTGTCCCCCCTCCAAAAACACACAAACGCACCAAGACACCCCCCCAAAACACATCCACCACACCACATCATACTGTCCAGTCACCTGCACCCACTACACGCACCCCTACACCACATACATCCACTGCCTCTGCCTCCACTCCCATGCCCTCATCCAGGACCACCCCAATTGCTCCGAAGAAACCTTTCCTCTCCTGTGCTGACCTCTTCCAACCCACTGGTCCACCCCGTCTTGTCCCCAAGCGTGCTCACCTCCTTGCCCTTTCCACTTCTTCCACTTCACAGCCCATCCCTGTCTGCCCTTCACATTCCCGTGCCCCTTTCCCAGAGAAAAAAAAGGCCCGGGCTGAGCCTAGTCCATCTGGCTCCACCCGCTCAAAACACCCCCCCCCTTCAAAGGGCAAGCCCACCCCCCCTCCACCTTCCAAACGAAAGTCCATGGCCCACACCTGTCGCAAATCCCCACCCCCACCATCCCCTGCCCCTGTTCCGTGAGGTGCCTGGATGCTCCTTTGTTGCCCCATTAGGTGGAGTACCGTGCACTTGTGGGAGTCAGGTTGGGTCCGTTGTGGCCCATGGCAATTATAGCCATATGGACTGGCCATTGGCCGTGATTGGACTATTTGCCCCTGTGAGCTTTCATTAAAGGTTTCTGTGTGGCCTGTGTTTTGGCGGCACACTGTTGAACCCTGGTCTTTCGTTTCATTGTTAATGAGTGTGGGGGCATTTGCATGTACTATTATCAAGTTGGATTTGCCTTGTGTCGGGTAAGTACCTCTTGATGTGGGGTGTATGACTTGTGCTGCTTTGAAGGATTGGGGGGCGTTGCAGGGTGGGTGGAGTGGGTGGGTAAGTGACTGTGCCCTTTCCTCCCCTGTTTTGTAGGTTGCGGTACTTACCGTCGTCGTCTTCGTCGGCGGTCTCGGTCGTGAAGGTATATGGCAAGGAGTAGGGCTGGCATGATCTGCAGCTCTCTATCCATGTCTGCTTCGGCGCGTTGTGTGGGCCTACGGTGAGTGTTTCCTTATATTTGGTTAATTTCCGCCTGGCTTTGCGTGGCGGTGCTTCCCGACCCGGAACTGGTGGCGGACAGGTGGTTCATTATTTGCTGGGCGGGTTGGGCCTTTCCGTTGGCCTGTGGGCGGACTCTGCCATCGACGTCGGCACTCCTCTGCTGGCGGAGGGTGGTTTTCGGGATGCCTGTTTTTCGTTTGGTTCATTATTTGGCGGTCCGGCCCGCTCCTATGTTGGCGGTTTTTACCGCCACCGCCGCAGAACGGACTGCCATGTTCATAATGAGGTCCTTAGTCTCGATTGAAGGTAGGCACTCCTCCCAAGGCATTGGAGGTTGCTGGGCAGCAGGACAGGTCGTCTTTAGCACAGAATTGTTTAGGGCTGCAGATAGGCCAGTAGGGCTGGGGCCAAGTCAGTTGGTGTCTTCAGGCTTCTCTGCCGCTGTGATGCTTTAGTGTCCAGCTCTTCTTAGGTCATCAGAAATCTGAGTTCTAGGGTTCATGGGCACTACCTAAAAACTGATTTTAGAGGTGTTACAGGGGGTGTCATATGGCTTCCAATGGACTACTCACCTTTAGGGTGACTGCACCTTTTATATGACCACTTCCCTTGGGAATTGAGCATAACCCTTACCTAGTGGCCTAACTCCTTACAAACAAAATGAAGGAATTGAAAAAGTAGTATCCACTTCACCTCGTCCACCTTAGGAGTGGAACTGTAATGAAGTGGGCACTTCTCCTAATTTAACTATTTTTCCCACCTGTGCTGCTGCCAAAAGTGGGGTCAGGACAGGGGGGTAGGTCATCTCTACCATCAGGCGAGACTTGAATTGCATTACAAAGGTAGCAAGGTCTTTGAAGCTCCGTACCCTGAAATGTCTATCCTGCCTGGGAGAGGAGGTTACATTGCTGCCCAGTGCAGGCTTTTGCCTCTCGGCTTCGAGAGCACTGGCTCTCACCATGGGGGTCCAGAAACTTATCTATGGAGGCTGAACTAGTCAGTACCATTCAGTCAACAAACTAGTAGTTTGTAGGTTTCCAGGGATCACCTCAAAGGTGCCCTCTGTGTGCATTTATTAATAAATCCATCATTGGAATCAGTGTGGGTTTATTATTCTGAGATGTTTGATATCAAACACCCCATCATGTAGCGGGGAAACTCGTGATGACCAGTGTCCAGCACATGCATTTAAAATGGCTTCCCCGTATACTTCCTATGTCTGAGAATTGACAAAGACATAGCAGAGGCATATCTACTCATACAGACATGCCCTGACATGTAATGTAATGCACCCTTCCTTAGGGCAGTAAGGCCTGATAGAGGGGTAACTTACATATTGCATGAAGTGGTTTAGGGGACATGGGACAGAGGCTGTGTGCCATGTTGTGTTTCCAATTTTGGAAGCACCTTGTCATGCAGCCTGCAATGGCAGTCTGCCTAAGATTGATGCTAGGTCCCTCAGAGTGGCACAAGTTGTGCTGCAGCTCCGGGGGCCCTCTTCAGTTCCCATTCCCTGGGTGTCAGGGTTTCCATTTACTAGGGCCTTATAGGGGGCTGAAGAGCCTGGTCACTTGGGGATCAAGTAACTAGGGGCCAGATGTACGAAGCAGTTTGCATGTCGCAAACAGCGAATTTCGCTGATTGCGGTGTGCAAAATGCACTTTGCAATGCACAAACGCCAATTTGCGATTCAGTAACCTGGTTACCGAATCGCAAAACGGGTTTGCGAGACGCAATTAGGAAGGGGTGTTTCCTTCCTAATTGCGAGTCGCAGTGCAATGCTGGATTGCTTTGTGACCGCGAACAATACAGAGCTCCATGGCTCACGTTTTCACAGATGTGTCAGAAACTCTGATGCATCTGTGGCGCTAAACTTAAGCATTGCTGGACTAGCGTAAAAAAAATGATGCTACTGCAGTACTGCAAGGAAGGCACCCATAGACAAAAGCCCTGCGTCAATTTAACTCCTGCTCTGAGCAGGCGTTAAAATGTAGACGCAGTGAAGTCGCAGAATGATCCATTGAAATGTAAATTTTACTGCACAGTTCTGCATGGATTTTTGCCTGGGGACGCCTACCTTGCATATCATTTCCAGTAGTTGGCTCCCAGGGGTGAATAGTGACACTAGAGGCCACGGTAAATATGGAGTTAGGTTTGCACCGCAGCTGTGTTAAAAAAATGATGCAACAGTGCGCAAGGGGCTTGTAAGTAAACCACAAAGGGGGTTATTACAACGTTGGAGGAGGTGTTAATCCGTCCCAAAAATGACGGTAAAGTGACGGATATACCACCAGCCGTATTACGATTCCATTATATCCTATGGAACTCGTAATACGGCTGGTGGTATATCCGTCACTTTACCGTCACTTTTGGGACGGATTAACACCTCCTCCAAAGTTGTAATAACCCCCAAAGTCTTTTGCCATAGGTACAACAAAATCTTTAAGCATAGGATTCATAGGCATAAGATTACAAATCCAAAGCTGTAATACTATGCCTGGTATGGCGACAGGCATTTGTCATTTTACACCTCGGTGAGGATGGCACTGTCCCAATCCTATGCTTTAAGATTTTGCTGTACAATTGGCAAAAAACTTTTGGGCATATTTATACTCTGTTTGCCCTGAATTTGCGTCTTTTTTTAAAGCAAATTCAGTGCAAACTTAACTCCATATTTCTAGTTTGACTCTAGACCCGTCTAGCGTAAAAAAATTGGAATTAACGTCATTTTTTGGATGCGTGAAACCACCTTGCATCGTTGAGATGCAAGGTAGGTATTCCCATTTAAAAAAATTACTCAAAGCCCCTAGCGCCTTATTTATCCTTCTGTGCAAAAAAGGTTGGAGGCGGGCCTAAATAATGGCACTAAGCCTGCTTAGCGCCATTATTTAACGCATGCTTAGTGCCATCTTTTAACGCCTGGGTCAGAGCAGACTTTAGGGGACCTATGGACCCATTTCCATGGTCAAACACCATGGAAAGGGCCCACAGGTTTCCACCCCAAGCACCAGGCCACGGCTTATCCCAATTAATGAAGACAATGGCTTCAAAGTTCTCTAATCACTCCACCGTCTATATGATTACAAGGAGAAAACACCACAGAGAATGGGGTCAGCCAACATACAAAGATTAAAAATCCCATAAAAGACATCAAAACATGAATCCACTCCCTTCAAAAAGGCAGTAACTAGCACTCAGACCTGCATGTTCCCTATCAATGCAGAAAATTCACTGAGGTCCAAAAAAGAAATGGTATAAGCACGTGTATCAGTTGGGACTGGTCACATGACAAATCTTGAAAAAATGTCAGCGCCATCTTGAAATAGTCACAGTGTACTGTAGATGCACACTTTAACAAAGGTATATATCTTGCCTGTGGCGTACTCCTGAAAAATCCATAAATGTTGAAATAAATTATCTAAAGAGACTGAATCCACTCATTATACAAACATTCCACCAAAAAGATGCAATACATCAGAACAATTATCTTACAAGAGTATGCATAAATAACAACCGCAAATGGCAGCACAGTGTATATATTAGGGATCTCCCATAAAAACAGTTGATGTAAAAACAAAAATACAAATAAAAGCATATTAAACAAATATTTCATAACTACACCAACTCAAAAAATATATACAAATGCGGTTCTGCAAAAAGCATACATACAGCAAGACAAATTCGAACCAGTCTTTTTCTCACAAATTGGCAAGAGTTGACTCACGACCCTAGGTTCTTCTATCAGTACAGGGGTCCAAACTGGAATTCTATGATTCTCTTCATTAGAGTTCCCTTGCCGAAAATATGTATTTTTCCCAACAAGACCGAGTTTTCATCTCATCCGAAATACAAAACCTTCTAGAGAATGCAGGTAAAGGCTTGGTTGTTCCCAACTCTCGTGGTTTTCTCAGGCTCATCTTTTTGGTGGAGAAGAATGGGGGTGGATGCCACTTAGCCCTGAATTTGAAAGCAGTGGTGGCTGGTGATCATTACAAGTGGTGGGTGTTAGAAATGGGGTCTTTGGCTGACAGTCCGGTACCCCCTGTTCAAGCAAGGACCCTCACTCTAGTCAGGGTAAAAAAGAATCACCGTCAGCTAACCCCTGCTTACCCCCTTGGTAGCTTGGCAGAGCAGTAGGCTTAACTTCAGAGTGCTAGGTGTAAAGTATTTGTACCAACACACACAGTAACGTAATGAAAACACTACAAAATTACACAACACAGGTTCAGAAAAATAGGAAATATTTATCTAAACAAAACAAGACCAAAAGGACAAAAATCCACAATACACAAGTCAACTTATCAATAAAATGCAAAAAGGTCTTTAAGTATTTTTAAACACACATTAACACTGTTAGCGTGAAAATGTACCTTGGGTTGCGTCAAAAATATCCCCACACGGGCGAGTGTGCGTCAAAAAAGGGCTTGCGATGCGTCAATTCCACTCACGAGCAGGACCATGCGTCGTTTCTCCTTTCGCTGTGTCGGGGCACGTCGTTTCTTCACTCCACAGGAGAGCGATGCGTCAATCCAGTCTGCACTCTCGGGTCTGGTCAGGCCTTGCGTTGTTTTTACATGCCCAGCGGGGATTGCATCGGAAATCCAGCCGCACGAGGATCCGAAAACCACGCAGCGCGGGTTGCGATCTCCCAGTCTCCGTCAGCGATGCTGTGCGTCGTTTCTCCTGCTCTGTGCGTCGATTCTTCAGTCGCGTTTATGGCAAGCGTCCTCCGCCGCCCACCAAACTCATAATGAGGCCCTCAGTCTTACTTAGTTTCACTTAGTCTCAATCTTGAACTGGGAGAATCGGGAAGAACGAGTGAGTCATGGGGAGACTCAAGGACTCGAGGCATGACTATGGGAGACATTCCCACCCTCTCTCTCTCATTTTAAGTCCCACTCATTCAGATTCACTCATCACTGTGACTCACTCATAATCAGTCCTACTCATTCTCACTCAATCCCAATCAGTCACTCATTCTGACTCACACAATGTCACTCTGACTCACTCAGTCTCACTGAGACTCACCCAGATTATCACTGTTTCACTCTGACTCATTAATTCCTGCTCATTCTCACTCATTCTCACCTAGTTTCTATGAGTCTCCCATTAGCTCACTCGCCCTCCCTGATTCACTCAGTCCTAGTCATTTTGATTCAATCTCACTGTGCAATGAGTCTCACTCATTCCCACTCAGTCTCACTCAATCTGACTCACTCAGTCTCACTGTGACTCAGTCTTACTAATTTCACAGTAAGTCTCAGTCATTCTCACTCAATATCTCTCATTCTCCCTGATTCCCTCGGTCGTACTCATTCAGATTTACTCTGACTCACTCATACTCACTCTGCTTGACTCAAACTCACCCAGACACACTTATCCTTACTCAGTCTGACTCAATCAGTCTGACTCACTCTCACACTGACTCACTCATTCTCTAACTCACTAAGACTCACTCACCCTTACTTCACTCATACTCACACACAGTAACATTCAGTTACATTACGTCAATTCACCTCCCTCATTCATGCTCACTTATACGCACTCTTCTTATCACTCATTGTCTCATCTTGACTCACTCCTTCACTGACAGTCACTTTTACTCACACATACAGACATAGAGATACAGACATGCTCACATATACACACACTCTCTCAGAGTCACACTCTCTCCCACATGCATACATAGTATTGAAAAACATTTTTACTTACCTTGCTGTCTGGGCAGGCCCCGTTTGCTGCTGCTTCTTTTTGCTTTGGACACTTGAAACTGAAACCTCAACCCTGTGCAGTCGCAGATTTTAGTTTTCAGTCTCTGCTCATTCACCCCACCCTTTCCCAACTATGTGACAAGTTGGAAAAGGGTGGGGTGACCGGCTGATTGGTATCTAGCCACGAACACTGCAGGGCTTAAGCCTGCAATGCCCATAGTTTACTTTATCTGTGAAGTTTCAACACATCACAGATTGAGAGGCATTCATCCATGCCACGGGTCTGAGGCCAGGGCTGGGAGTTCTACCAGCCCTGGATAATCTCTGTAGGATGGGGCAGGTGCCATCCTGCACCTGTGCCAGACACCAGAAACGCTCTGTAGCAGAGCTGGCTAGGGTACTGCTAGATAGCATTTTCTTTTTATACCAAGAGTGAATACAAGATTATAATTCACTCTTGATATAGGGGCATAGCCCTGGAGCACTAGTTTGAAAACGGCCACTGCTTGAAAGATTTTAATGCCTGGATTATTGGCCAACATTTCAAGATGGAAGGCATCCATCTTCTCCAAGACGTCCTTCGGGACAGGGGGCTGGATAGAGCATCTAGATCTGAAAGACGCATACTTACCCATTCCAATTTGTTCTTGTCATCACCGTTTCCTGCAGTTCATGGGGTGCAATATTATGAGTTCAAAGTTCTCCATGTTGGCCTGTCCTCGCACCTTGGTGCTTCACAAGAATAATGAAACCTGCTGTGGAAGCCTTACAAGCAAAGACAGTGTGTTTGCTCATTTACGTAGAAGACCTGATTCTTATAGCACAAGATTCTCAGACCGTGCTGGGGTTCATTATCAATGCTCAGAAGTCTCTTCTTATTCTGGCTCAACGCACAGCACAATTGGTTCTTCCCCCTCAGAAAGGAATTGAGGCTGCTTTGTGCAGCCAGACAATATCATTTTGATCAGTAGTACGGATCGAGGGGCTTCTAGCCTCTTCAATTTAGGCCATCTTCCCGGGTCCTCTTCACTTCAGAGTCCTTCAGGGGCTCAAGAACGAACACCTTCCGAAAGGCCTCCAACACCCAGGTCAGGTAATCTAGTCAGAAGAGGCCAGGACAAAGATGGCGAGATGGTTAGATCACATGGAATCCTGGAATGACAAGGCGATCTTTGGCTCTTCTCCAGAGATAATTGTTGAATTGGACACCAGCCAAAGGGGATCAGGTGCAAGATGCGGTCCGGTCTCCATGGAAGGTCATTGGTCGGAATCGTACCTCAACCAGCACATAAACTGTTTGGAAGACACACAGATGGAAACATTGGTAGTACCATGGAAAGCAATTGTGAGACCTGACACATGGGTTCCTTTTGCATGGTGCATGGGCAAGATGGATGGGGGTAGCATAAAAAAAAACACTAGCTGCAACATGTACCTTCCAATCATGGCCTCTGACATTTGCCAACTCTTCCAAACTCTCTCCCAGTGCCTCTCCTCAATACTACCATCAGCAGTAGCACACCATCACATTAGAAGGATTATGGTGGTCATTACAACCTCAGCGGTCTTTTAAGAAGACCGCTGAGGGACCGCCGTGCGGAAGACCGCCAGTAGTGGCGGTTTGCCGCTCTGCGTATTATGACCGTTGGCTGCTCTCTGTTGTTTTTCCGACGTAGAGCCGCCAACAGCCATACTTGCGGGCGGTGGGGAAGTGGAGGTTGCTCCACCTCCACCGCCACGCCAACAGAACACCGCCGAGCTAATCACGTCCTGTGATTCTGCGCGGCGGTGTTCTGTTGGCGGTGTGGTGTTGGCGGAGCCGCCCCCATGGCTCCCGTCCCCTCCCGGAGGATCGACGGAACACGTAAGTCGATCATCCGTTAGGGGAAGGGGGTGGGGGGTTGTTGTGTGTTGTGTGGGTGCATGGGGGTGTGCGTCTGTGTATGTAGGGGATGTGTGAGTGCGTGTATGCTTGCGGGGGTGTTGCGTGTTTCGGAAATGTGTGCGTGAATGTGGGTGTCTGACTGTGTGTGTGGATGTTGGCATGTATGTCGGTGTGTGTGCGTGTATGTGTGTTGGTGGTGCCTGCGTGCGTGTCGGGTGTGTATGTGTAAGGTAATGTCGGGGGTCGGGGTGGGGAGGGGGGCCCTGCCACTTTTGGGGGGTGGTGAGGGGTGTAGGGGAGGGAGTCGGGGTGGGGATGGGGGGTGGGGGAGACCCCTATCAGTGCTAGGGAAGGAATTCCCTGGCACTGATAGTGCTTACTGCCATGGATTTCATGGCGGTTCCCACCGCTGGAAATCCACGGCGGTAAGCCGGGTCACAATACCGGCGGCGGTATTGTCACGGCCACCGGGCTGGAGACCCACGGGGAAGCGGCGGATGACCATGGCGGTAACCGCCATGGTCATAATACTAAAAAAAAGACCGCCAGCCTGTTGGCGGTCTTACCGCCGCTTTAACACCGTCCGCCAGGGTTGTAATGACCCCCTATATGTTAAAGGAGAGAGGATTGCTTTGGTTGGTAGGGAGATGCCAAGTTCTGGACAACTTGAAGTGTCCCTGAGTTCAAGCAGGACCACGGGAAATGTGAATATACCCAATAGTTAAACAGGTGTAATTGGGTTCCCTTGGATACCAGACCCATGTTCCAAAAACATGCCTCAACAGCACTTCTCTGAAAAACCTGGAGGTGCGAGGGATTAATCTTAGGTGAGCTCAAATGTCAGTTGGGGATTTCAGTCATCCTGAGGAGGCAGGCAATACAAGAACACTGAGGCTCTGTGTGATTGTGTCCGAAGCTTTGTAGGAAAAGAGCCTTGGAATTTGCTTCAAGAATGATAACTTCTCTGCCTCCAAACATTCTCTCAATCTTCATTGGCCAAATGTACATAAAGGGCATTCCATGAGTTGTACTTTGTAGTAAATCCTATGTTGTTTTAATGGAAAGCAGGAGCTTATCCTTCTGGCTTGAAGACTTGTGCCCCGTCACCCAATGACGTTTACCCTACTTAGTTTGCTCTGTTTTAGCGCAATTATTTAATTATATCTTTCCAAGTGGGCTGCACTGTTTTTAGTTAGGCCAATGTTTTAGTTTCATGTTATCAGTGTCACTGTGCTAAGACGTCACTATCAAGCAACAAAGATAAACAAACTGTAGGTATTCACATTAGATACTTTCCCTCTTTGCACTTTCAAGGGAATTGTTTATTTATTTGCCGCCCCAGGCATGTCTTGTTACCTATTGTTTGGGAACAGACCCACATCAGGGGTCTGATCAGATCTGTATAAATGAATCTCATACAGACAGATAGTCAGAGGGCTTCCTACCAGATGCCATTGACGCTATCCATGCTGCACGTCGCCTTGATGCTGACCCAGTCTTCGTGATCCCACGGAGTCTGATCTAGAGACCTCATTCTAAGGTAACAAGAGTTGGGGGGCTCTTCTCATGGACAGCGCATTGGCAGATTAGGTTTATCACTCCTATCTCTCTTTAGGATTGGGGTTAGGTTCATCATGCTAGAGTATTAGGACATATATCACAACTCATGTCATTTTATGTTATGTCAAGATGGTGAGGGTCTTTGTACTAATGACTCTCGTGTTCACAATTCTGTTTCTTGCATTGTTCATTATCCTTATTATTGCAACCCATACAATTTATCATAAATTGCAGTATTGTTTTTAAAAACCTATTAGGATTTTAATTCATCTCCTTCACAGCCTATGTGTCTGATTGAGACACGTTGTTTATATGAAAAAGGGGTAATCTCCGTTTAACCATGACACTCCCTGAGATGTCTCACTCTTAAGTCCATGCGTAAAGGCTGACACAAATAAACTTTTGCTGTTTGGGTTTTTGGTGAGGTGCTGCTTGTGAGCCGGGAAGTTTGGGACGACAGTTGGGACTTGTTGTAGGACTTGCATAGTCACCTACAAACATAAGTACACATACAATGTAGAAATTATTTTAAAGTTTGTCTAAGCATAACTTTAAAGTTCAAAACCTATGCTAGACATCAGACACACTTTTGCAACATTGGGCCAACGTGTGTGCATCGTGCCAGGAAGGCTGAAAGAGTGTAAACTCTGCAAAAGAGAGCAGCTGAGCCAAATATTAGATGCAGCACCACAGCTTCAAAGATAAATAGCGTTGCCCTGCTGCCTATTACTAGTGCAATGCAGACCAGCAACAATGGTTATTGTGTTACATTGCTCTATAAATTAGTAAATCTCCACATATACCTCACCCAATCTCCTATCTTAATTGCCTTATCATTCATGAAGCACTCCATTGCCTTCCCTTGCTCTTCAATACTTATATCACTAGGACAGATAGACTAATACTTTTTTTTAAAGTGAAAAAGGCAACCATAGTTCTTGATAAGTGCATCTAATTTGCAGGAAATGGACATTTTACACTGGTCACAGCTGTGTGCACCACATCAAACACCACAGTTTGTGTTTATTTGTGCCATCATGTTGTCATTATATATTGTTTGAATGCCAAAAGTGAACACTTTCTGTCTTTAATTACCACTTAAGCAACAAGAAATAAGCCAGTCAACTAAGTATTTGGTTGTCAGGTATTCTATTATTTGACTATCACATTAAAACTAGATAACTGACATTTTTTTCTGTTTGGCCATTTAAATCTAGGGAATCATGCCCTACAGGTGCTATTGCTTTTCTTCAAGCAGTCTGAGGAATCATCTCCCGGTTTGACAAAGGTGTTAAAGTATGAGTGACAGTAACAGTGGTGCAGCCTGTGTGTCATGCACCCTAGTGCAAGGAAGTAAATGCCCCAACTGCTGTTTGAACTGTAAAATACATCATTAATCAGGGTTCCGTTATCCCCTAGGCTTCTGGGCCCAGGTGCAACTGAACCTGCTTCACCAATGGAAGCTACATCTCTGGAAGGTAATGCTGAGGCACTGGTAACTTCTCATTCCACTGACCTTTAGATCTGACACAATCAATATTGACTCCAGGGACAGTTCACCCTCTGATAAGTAGAATATACAGGTTGTTAGAGAAGATCCAGGACAGAATAAAAGAAGGGTCAGTCAACTTGCAAAGCCTAGCCGTGTGCGGCCTAGGGTTTGTCTACTGGCACAAGGGACTCCACACCACAGGACCAAAACAAATATTAAGAGCTGGGGGTGCCAGATGGGAGCAAACATATGTGGCCCTGACCACGCCAGTGAGTGCAAGGAAACTACAATGTCCATGTAGTGTGCTTCCTGGAAAAACGTCTGTAGGAAAGTACCCTCTTTTTGCCATGGTCACCCCCCTTTTCTGCCTGATGTCTATGTGTTTGACTGTGTTCACTGAGATCCTGCTAACCAGGAACCCAGTGATTATGCTCTCTCACCTCTGAATTTTATGACTGCATACTGGAAACCCAGTATTTCAACCAAGATTGGCATACTGGTGCGCCCTTATAAGTCACTAGTATATGGTACCTGGGCACCCAGGGCATTGAGGGTTCCAGGGGATCCCTATGGGCTGCATCAGTTCTTTTGCCACCCATGGGGAGCCCATGCAAAGGCTTCTACAGGACTGCCATTGCAGCCTGTGTGAATAGGTGCATGCACCCTTTCACTGCCATTTACACTGCACCAGGTCACTTATAAGTCACCCCTATAGAAGGCCCTTCAGCCCTGAGGGAAGGCTGTAGAGTACCTGTGTGTAAGGGCACCCCTGCACTAGCAGAGGTGCCCCCATGACCTCCAGGACAACTTTCCCGGACTTTGTGAGTGCGGAGACGCCATTTTACGTGTGTACTGGACATAGGTCACTACCTGTCCAGCTACATAATGGTAACTCCGAACATAGGCATGTTTGGTATCAAACATGTTGGACTCATACCCCCAATGCTTTTGCAAGCATTGGTTGTATGATTCCAAGCACTCTGGGGGCTCCTTAGAGGACCCCCCCAGTATTGCCAAACCAGCCTTCTGAGGTTTTCCAGGCAGCCCCAGCTGCTGCCACCTCTCAGACATGTTTCTGCCCTCCTGTTGCTTGAGCAGCTCAAGCCCAGGAAGGCAGAACAAAGGATTTCCTTTGGGAGAGGGGTGTTACACCCTCTCGCTTTCTAAATAGGTGTTACAGGCATGGGAGGGGTAGCCTCCCCAAGCCTCTGGAGATGCGTTGAAGGGCACAGATGGTGCCCTCCTTGCATAACCCAGTCTACACCAGTTCAGAGACCCCTAGTCCCTGCTCTGGTGCAAAACTGGGCAAATTAAAGGGGTGGTGCTCCTCTGCAGTGACGACCAGTGGCGTGAATCCTCTCTCCTGACAAAGTGAGTGGATCCAGCATCACGGGTGATGGGCTGAAATTGTCCCGATGGTCCTGACGTCATACTGTCCAACTTTGGGGAAAGTAAGAGCTTGCCTCCCCATGCAAGACAGTACCCCTGTGCACAGCGTGTTTTGCGGTTGCCAAGGCTTGTTGGCATCCTTCCATGAAGTTCTCCATGCACTATGCAGCTCCGACCCCCAGCACTACTTCCTGCGACACACAGCTTCCTGCGTGGTTCTCCGGAAGTGTCGGACTGTTTGTTGTAGTGCTGAGTGGGCCTCCTTTGCACCTTCTTTGTCCCCCTGCTGTGGGACTCCTGTGCATGCTGCCTGGTATCCTGAGGGCTCTCTGAGTTACTGAGAGGCCCCTCTAATACACCCTCCTGGGTATAGTCCACCAGGTCCCTCCTGGTCCTGGGCAGCGCCATTTAACGCTAACCACGAGCTTTGCATGTGCCAAGGCTTGTTGGTGGAATCCAGAAATGCAAACCAGACTGCTATCATCCATCCAGCGTGGGACTTTCGCATTCCACTTTCTTAGTATATTGTTTGTGTTCCCCCTAGGTCCATTTCTAGCTATTGTGATTCTCACTATTTGCACTGTTTTCTAACTGTTTTACAGCTATTTCGCAATACCAGTGTATATAATTTGTAGTCTCTATGGTATTTTTGTCATTTGTGTCACCAAAATAAAGTACCTTTATTTTTGTAACACTGAGTATTTTCTTTTGTATGTGTGAGTACTGTGTAACTACAGTGGTATTGCATGAGTATTGCATGTCTCCCAGTTAGGCATTGGCTGCTCATCTACACTACTCCTAGAGGGCCTGGCTTCTAGACACTGCCTACATTTCACTGATAAGGGATAACTGGACCTGGTATAAGGTTTTGTTATCTTAGGTGTCCACAACAAACCAGGGGAGCCTCTTACAAAGTCACTAAGCCAGCCCGAGGGAATGGGGGTTCCATTGGCTTTTTTAAGGCTCGGGAGGGTGGGCCACCTGACCCCCATCTCTTTTATTTAGTGTGACAGCCCCAGGCGATGTGGTCGGAGTCTAACTAGGCTCTGCAAGGGGGGTGTATGCCCCCATCTCTTATTTAATTATGTAGCCCTGAAAACTTTACCACCAAGTTTCTATTGTGGTCCATATCCATGGGACATATGTTGGAGCTGTCACATGGAGCAGAGGACGGAAGGTAACCCCCATCATATGACACATGAGGCCTGATTTAGATGTAGTGGTGTTACCATCAAACCGTCACAGCGGCAGACCTGAGAAGACTGTCAAGTCGACGGTGTTCCTCCCACCATATTTAAATGTTACAGTCCTGCAGGTGGTGTACTGGGGGTGGTTTCCTGACAGAGGGAGGACTTCACGGGACCCAGTGGACATCGGACAATGGCCGTGGCTATGGAATAGAGGTACGCCACAAAAACACTGTACATTTTCCAAATGTATCCTCCTGCATCACACATGACACAACACATCACATACATACCATTATACCTTGCCATTCCACCACAGCACAACACGTACATGTCACAAACACATATTGACATGCATCCATGATACAACATACAAACACTATTGACACTGCACCCACACACGACACAACCACAACATCCTACACAACTACATACTCATACACACACACACACATCACAAGCACACACATCACAACAACTACCGCCACACAGCAACATTCACCTGAATGTTGCATGCAACAACACAACACAACATACACAATGTCAGTGCCATATGCAAGTGGCACACATACTCACACAACCACATGACTCACTCCTGCTCCCTCCACCTCACCCAGCAAATCACATTGCATCCACACATATACGGACTGACCCACACACGCAGCTCGAAGACAAAATGACAGGTCCAGGTCTCTTTGCAATATGCACACATGGACACAGTTGACAGGTGTGTTCGTACCATCATTGTCCTGCCAGCATTCATTTGGCAATGAATGACACCAAAACAACACTTGTGTATGTGTGCGATATTTGTTGTGTACCAGTGTGTCCCTATCAGTATCTGACCCACTTGTGTCCCCAACATATGCATGTCACAGTTATTTAAAAAACTTACTGTGACATGTAGATGCCTGCAGTGGTCCTGACCTCATGTGCAGTGACCCCCCCCAACAAACGCACACAGCCAATGTGGGTTCCAAACCTTCATGTCCAGGGACAGGGGGTGGGGGTGTTTTCTCAATGATACAGTTGCAGCAGCGACGGAGGCTGTGTCCAGTCAGAAACAGTGAAATTGGGAAAAAGGTGCCATCACTTCTCCCCAGCCGTAATCCGCCAAGTCAGAAGTGGATGTCGGACCACCACATTTTGCTTGGCAGTAACCCACATCCAAATCTGCATGGTGGTAAGTGTGGTTGGGGTACCGGAGTAGCCACAGGTTCTCAGGGTGCCATCGCCAAAGGCAATCCTTGGCGGGGTCGGTGAGACTCGAGCGAGTTAATGTCTATTGGACTGACAACATCTACATCTGGCAGGTGGACTGCCAAGCCTGCAGACCGGGATTCCTTTGAAAAAGTGGTGGCAGACTGTTGGAAAATGGGTTATTGGTAAGGGCAGGTAGGTACCTACACTTAGCAATAGGCCACTAACCTCCACTAAGGTCCAGTTAGGTCTCAGTAAATTAAACCCAGCTCAACCCTTGGTAGCTTGGCAACGAGCGTCAAGGCTTAACTTAGGAGACAGAGTGTAAAGCATTCAAATATCACAAAACAGTCATTAAATAAAACACAGGAAACAGTTTAAAAATCCAAAACCGATTTATAAAAATAGATTATATTTGTATCTTGTTTTTATAAAATTACACCAAAACGAATAAAATCAGATAAGGGGAACCGGAGATATGAATTTATTTTTTTTTAATTTTTTTTTTTAGCGCCTAGAAACAAAAAGCACCAATCGGGTCACCTGGTTGCACCTCAACCGGGGCAAAGTCAAAGTTTCAGGCCGACCGCGATGGAGCCCTGCTCGGCTACAGCCCGCAGGAGGCCTCGGTTAAAAGTTTACCTTCACACTTAGGTGGTCATTATAACCCTGGCGGACGGTGTTAAAGCTGCGGAAATACCGCAAACAGGACGGTGGACAAAAAAAGGGAATTATGACCCTGGCGGAAACCGCCAACAAAGACAGCCACTTTAACACACCGCCCGCCAAGGCGGTACAGACAAGCAGCGCAGCGGTTACCGCCAACAGACAGGCGGGAGACAATGTACCGCCCACACTATTACAACACGCCAATCCGCCACCTTTTCCGGGGCGGATTCACTGTGGATAAAAACACGGCGTAAACAGCTTTTGCTATGGGAAAAAGCTCACCTGAACACATCCCACAAGGAAGGAGGTCACCATGGAGCCGGAATTACAAATACTCCCTGCCCTTGTCTTTCTGCTCCTCTACGACCAACAGCTACGTAGGCGCCGAAGACACCAGTGAGTACTGCACCTACGACACAGGGGAGGGGGGAGGCAAAAGTTAGGGGGACACCCACCAAACACCCCCACCCCCACCCTCGCATATTACAACACACACACCAATGCATTCACAAAAAATCACAGTAACAACCCACAATCCCCCCGGAAGAATGAATATACAATGCGAAATTCGGTCAAACATTATAATGTGCCAATATACATGTCATACAAAAATATACAGATATATATTTCAAAATCACTCATAATTATATATACAATACAATACGAGAAGTAGTGCAGATATGTACACAACAATGTCAGTGCACCAACAGTCCAAAAATGCATGGGCGAGGCCCACAAACGATACCTGACCACTATCGGAGAGAACACTGCCGGGGCATCAAATTGAACTACTACAGGCACCTCAGGGGGAAGGGAAGGGGGGGCACCTCAGCCAGATGAATGCGAAGCCAGATCCACGACGGGGCTCCATGCCCATTGATGTATCCTGGGGAGTGCAAAGCCACAGTCTCACAAGTCTCTACAGTGGGTGGGTTGCCCACTGTGCCATCCTGGGGAGTGCAAAGCTACAGTCTCACAAGTCTCTACAGTGGGTGGGTTGCCCACTGTGCCATCCTGGGGAGTGCAAAGCCACAGTCTCACAAGTCTCTACAGTGGGTGGGTTGCAGACTGTGCCATCCTGGGGAGTGCAAAGCCACAGTCTCTCAAGTAGATGCAGTTCTCTACTGGTACTGGGTGGGACTGGTGCCCAGACTGGATGAGTCTCCCTGTGAAAGTTCATGTCATGTCACTGTCCCAGCTGCACATGGGATAAGGATGCCTGATGTGGCGGCCTTTTCATTCCTACACGATGCTTGCCCTGTTCAGCGGTCTTCACCATGGCGGTCTTTGCCCTGTTCACCGGTGCTTTGCCATGGCGGTCTTTGCCCTGTTCACCGGTGCTTTGCCATGGCGGTTCAGGACTGTTCAGCGGTCTTCACCATGGCGGTCTTTGCCCTGTTCAGCGGTCTTCACCATGGCGGTCTTCACCATGGCGGTCTTTGCCCTGTTCACCGGTGCTTTGCCATGGCTGTCTTTGCCCTGTTCAGCGGTGCTTTGCCATGGCGGTTCAGGACTGTTCAGCGGTCTTCAACATGGCGGTCTTTGCCCTGTTCAGCGGTCTTCACCATGGCGGTCTTTGCCGTGTTCAGCGGTCTTCACCATGGCGGTCTTTGCCCTGTTCAGCGGTCTTCACCATGGCGGTCTTTGCCCTGTTCAGCTGTGCTTTGCCATGGCGGTTCAGGACTGTTCAGCGGTCTTCACCATGGCGGTCTTTGCCCTGTTCAGCGGTCTTCACCATGGCGGTCTTTGCCCTGTTCAACAGTGCTTTGCCATGGCGGTTCTGATACGGACATTGGTGTGTGGCATGACGATCTCTACACTGGGCATTGGTGTGTGTCATTACGTTCTCTACACTGGGCATTGGTGTGTGGCATGAAGTTCCATCATTGCCCAGCGGAGCTGTGGCAGCCGGGGCCCTCCTGGGCTGTTACTCCGGAGGTGGTCTCCTGACCAGTGACGATACTTGTGCCCTCCTGGGCTGTGACTCCGGCGGTGGTCTCCTGACCAGTGACGATACTTGTGCCCTCCTGGGCTGTGACTCCGGCGGTGGTCTCCTGACCAGTGACGATACTTGTGCCCTCCTGGGCTGTGACTCCGGCGGTGGTCTCTGGACCAGTGACGATACTTGTGCCCTCCTGGGCTGACTCCGGCGATGGTCTCCTGACCAGTGACGATACTTGTGCCCTCCTGGGCTGTGACTCTGGCGGTGGTCTCTGGACCAGTGACAATACTTGTGCCCTCCTGGGCTGTGACTCCGGCGGTGGTCTCCTGACCAGTGACGACTGTGCTGGCAGTTGTGTCTGGACCGCCGGAAATGATGGCGCACTTCTCCGCCGTGACACTCACAAGAGGCAGGGCAGACTTCCTCTGGACCTTCCCCACCTTTGTTGGAGTCACAGCTGACTCACCAATCCCCTTCGAACCCATGTCAGTTGTTGTCCCACCAGGAGTCTTAACACGGTCCCGTCGTCCACTCTCCAATTTTAGAGCCTTTACAGGGGGTGGGCTGCCAATGCCTTGGCTCCCGGTCCTACTGCCTGCCCTAGTGGCCGGTGCACTCCACAAGCCTTGAACACGCACCACTGGTATTGGAGGCTTTTTGGCTGAGGCGCTACGACAGGACTGATGAATTGGAGGGGGGTGGGGGCAAAAAGGTCAATTTTACAGAGGGACAGTTTCTGACGAACACTGGGATGGATAGATGGAGGGGTTCTGGGAGTGGAGGAAGAGGAGGTGGTTGTCGGAGGTGTCACTTTAGCTGTTTTGGGTGCAGGTGCAGGTACTGGAGGCTGTCGTGAAGTGGATGGATGTTGGGGGAGTGATTGCCGGCGTTTGTGTACTTTGGGAGGGGGCGTCACAGACACACTGGGAGAGGACACAGGGGACGTGTAAATGGCAGTGGATGTGGTGAGTGCAGGTGAGCGGCATGGGGTGCTGGGTCTCCTTGTGCGACTCATGGAGCCTGTAGATGTGGTGCATGCAGGTGTGTGTGTAGATGAGACTGGGAGGGAGGAGGGAGAAGAGGAGGAGGGGGACACAGTGGAGACAGTGGATGTTGCTGTGTCTGTATGGGTGTGATGCTTGTGTGAGTGCCTGTGGGATGTGTGGTGCCTATGTTTGCTTGAGCTACTTTTGTGTGTTGACTTGTGTGCATGCTGGTCTGTAGGTGTGCTTGGGATGGGCTGGGGTACAGGGGATTGGGTCTGGGTGGAGGAAGTTGGCGGGGGGAGGCTAGACACAGGGACAATGGCTGCCATCAGTGCTGAGGCCAGAGATTGCAGGGTTCGCTGAAGGACAGCCTGACCAGAATGAATGCCCTCCAGGAATGCATTAACGTGTTGCAACTCTCGTTCTACACCCTGGATGGCATTCACAATTGTAGGCTGCCCAACAGTGAGTGACCTGAGGAGGTCAATGGCCTCCTCACTGAGGGCAGCTGGGGTGAGTAGGGCAGGGCCTGAGGTGCCTGGGGCGAAGGTGATGCCCACCCTCCTGGGTGAGCGGGCACGGGGCGAACGCTGAGGGGCTGCTGGGATGACGGTGCTGGTAGGGGAGCTCCCATCGGCAGACGAGTCCGTGTCGCTGGTTGGTGATCCGGTGGCCGACGTGAAGCTCCCCTCGCCCTCCGTCCCACTGGTGCATTCAGAGTCCGTGGTGTGGCCCTCAATGGCCATGTGGGATGCAGCTCCCTCGTCCTCTGGTGCCACTGTACCTCCGCCTGTTGATGCTGATGTACAAAAGGACAGGGAGAGCAGGAAAAGGGGGGGAGACAGAAGAAAGAGAGTTTTAGTGCATGGCATTCCGCTACAGTTGGCGGACAAGACAGACGCAGCAGCCCCTGCATAACGCCGTGCTCCTGCATTCTGCACATGCAATTTCTGGGTTATGGCCTACATGGCAATGGTGGACATCTGGGCACATGGATGCCACAGGGGCAACTATACCTTGACTTGGCACTCTGCTGAGGTGGGGTTGAGTGCCACATGGCCTACATTACGGAGGGGCCTTGCCTACCTAACTCGCCCTGGCCTAGGGACACCCACAGCCCACCTCCCCCACCCAGACACCTCCACTGCCTGCAAAGTCTGCAGAATGAGGTTGTACTCACCCTCTTGTGTCTGCTGTGATGTCCTCTAGCGCCCATCCAACTTCGGGTAGGCCACCGCCAGGACCTGGAACATCAGGGGGGTCATGGTGCGACGGGCACCCCTCCCACGTTGGGAGGCCATCCCCAGCTGAGCCTCCGTCGTCTTCTTGCTGCAGCGGCGAATGTCCTCCCATCTCTTACGGCAGTGGGTGCCCCGTCTCTGGTGGGCCCCCAGGGTCCAGACCTCCTTGGCGATGGCACGCCAAATGTCCCTCTTCTGGTGGGCACTGACCTACATGACATGCACAAGGGAAGAGTAACAGTCATTACCAACTGCACCGTCAATGTGAGTGGCCCCCTCCCTACTCTGGCCATGTGGCCCATTCATTCCCATGCATTAATGTTCTATGAACTCTGCCCCCTTCCCTCTTCCACCCAGCCCTGTCCACCCAGGCCTAGCCCATACAACGTGCTCCCTGTGTACTAACCTGTTGGTCTGGAGGACCGTAGAGTAGAGTGTACTGGGGGAGGACCCCATCCACAAGTTTCTCCAACTCCTGTGCAGTGAAGGCAGGGGCCCTTTCCCCAGACGCAGCAGCCATCGTCGCTTCCAGACCGAGGTCACAGCAGCACTAGCAGTGTAGGTCCTCTCCAGTCGAAGGTCAGGTATCTAGTGATTGAACAGATAGAAAATGGCGGTGACGTCCGCGGCGGTGACGTCCACAGTGGTGCGCATCATCACCGCCGGCGCACCTGTTCATTGGCTCCTGGGACCCATAGGGTCCAATGTTAACCAATGCAGCATTGCGCCGCGGTCTACGACCGCCAACCGCGACGGTGTGCAACGCCAGCGCAGTTACCCCACAATCCCATTGTCCCAATTTAGAGGTCAGGCAGCCGCCATTTCAGGGGCCCACATGGCTTCATTTGCGACTGCGTCACACATAGCTAGGCCTACACTCAACACACATACAGGAAGGTTTTTGTGTCTGGTGTAGTCTTGTGTGTAACTGTGGGTACATACCTGGAGGAATAGTGACTGGTTCTTCGCTGTTGTCCTTCGTAGGCACCATCAGCAGGGACATATGAGAAGATGACGGAATCCTCCGGTGTACCGACCGCTGGTGGACCTGTTGACAATGGAAGAAAGACATGTCATCGTCACCTACCGGTTTGACCGTGCCACAATCCAGGAACTATGTACCCAGTTGGAGCCAGAGCTGATTTCACCAATCTGCCATCCGACTGGAATTCCCCCTGACGTGCAGGTGCTGTCAGTGCTCCATTTCCTTGCAAGTGGGTCATTTCAGAATAATGTGGCCATGGCATCAGGGATGTCCCAGCCTATGTTTTCCAACGTCTTGTCCAGAGTGTTGTCTGCCCTGCTGAAACACGTAAGGAGATACATCATTTTTCCTCAGGTGGAGGATTTGCCTACAGTGAAAGGTGACTTTTATGCCCTTGGACATATCCCCAACGTCATAGGTGCCATTGATGGGACCCATGTAGCTCTGGTCCCCCCCACAGGAGTGAACAGGTGTACAGGAACAGGAAGAGTTACCATTCGATGAATGTACAGATAGTCTGTTTGGCAGACCAGTACATCTCGCAGGTAAATGCTATGTTCCCTGGCTCTGTGCATGACGCCTACATCCTGCGGAATAGCAGCATCCCTGATATGATGGGTCAACTCCAGAGGCACCGTGTATGGCTATTGGGGGACTCTGGTTACCCCAACCTTTCCTGGCTATTGACCCCAGTGAGGAATCCCAGGACCAGGGCAGAGGAACGTTACAATGAGGCCCATGGGCGGACTAGGAGGGTGATCGAAAGCACCTTCGGCCTCCTGGAGGCCAGGTTCAGGTGCCTCCATATGACAGGTGGATCCCTATTCTACTCACCGAAGAAGGTGTGCGACATCATCATCGCCTGCTCCATGCTCCATAATTTGGCTTTGCGCCGCCAGGTGCCTTTTCTGCAGGAGGATGATCCAGATGACGGTGTTGTAGCAGCTGTGGAGCCTGTGGACAGTGATGAGGATGAAGCTGAGGAAGAAGAAAACGACAACAAGGAGTCAGTCATACAGCAATATTTCCAGGTGAGAACATTTTCAGGTTTAACATTACATTAACTTTCACAAGTCTACCTCTATCCTGTTCCTCCATTTCAATCACTATTTGTTAACTGAGTTGTACCCTTCCATTTCAGTTTCACAGGTGTGGTAACCTACGTGTCAACTGTTTGCATCCTTCATGGGCTTGTGATGTGTGACATAGGTATGTTAGCCTTACAATGGTACAGCCATTATGACACTGTCATTGATAATACAAAGTACCAAATCATAGACTGACTCCAGATTGTTTTGTGTTTCAAGGGTGTTTATTTAAGTGCTCAAAAAATGAAGGGGGGTTGTAAAATGGTGATGGGGGATGGTGGAGGAATGTCCATGGCAGAGTCCAGTCTATTAGTCTCACAGGTGCACTGGCCATCTGGGCATAGGAAGTGGAGCTGGGGCAGTTCGAATATGGACAGGGTAACAAAGTGGGACAGTGGGAGGACAATCAGGGTGGTCTTATTTCCTGGCAGGGGTCTTGCCATCTTGCTCTGTCCTGTTCCTGGATCTCAGGGACCGCTTACGTGGTGGTTGTCCATCTGCAGGGGAGGGGGTGCTTGTTTGGTGGTCCTGTGGCGGGGCGTCCTGTCCACTAGCGCCGGCGGAGGTGGTGGGCAGTTCATCGTCGTGGCTAGTGTCAGGGGCCCCTTGAAGTGCCACGGTGTCCCTCAAGGTCTGCTGTATGACCTTCAGCACCCCTACGATGGTGCCCAGGGTGGAGCTGATGGTCCTGAGCTCCTCCCTGAACCCCAAATACTGCTCCTTCTGCAGGTGCAGGGTCTCCTGCAACTTGTCCAGGACCGTCACCATCGTCTCCTGGGAGTGGTGGTATGCTCCCATGATGGAGGGGAGGGCCTCGTGGAGAGTTGGTTCCCTTGGCCTGTCCTCCCTCTGTCGCACAGCAACCCTCCCAGTTCCCCTATGTTCCTGTGCCTCCGTCCGCTGGACCGTGTGCCCACTACCACTGCCCCCAGGTCCCTGTTGTTGTTGGGGTGGTGGGTTACCCTGGGTGCCCTGTAGTGGTGGACACACCGCTGATTGACCTGTCCTGGGGAGGGAGGTTTGGGCCCGCTGGGTGGGTGCTGTGCTGGTGTTACCAGAGGGTGGAAGGTCGGTGTTGGGCTGTGCCTGTGCAAGGGGAACAGACTGTCCTGAGGCCCACGATGGTCCTGGCTGGTCATCAAGATCCAGTAGGTCAGAGTTGCTGTCGTCACTGTGGGCCTCTTCTGTGGGTGGAGTGGTGTTGTCTGGTCCCTCTGGTGTGGTGACGGTCCTTCGGGTTCCTGCAGGGGCATAAGAGCATGATTATTGCATGTGTGTGTGTAATGGTCTGCCATGGGTGGGTGTGCGTTAACCCCAGTGCAAGCATTCCTGTGTGGGGGCTTGTGTGATGATGGTTGGGGGGGTGTTCTAGGTATGTGCAGTGAGCATGGTTTAGTGAGAGGTGACCATGCTTAGTTGTGTCATACAGGGCTTGGTGTTGGGATTGGTGGTTTGTGTTATGGGTACATTAGTGAGGAGTTGGAGTGATAGGGGAGGGTGTGAGGGTGGGGGGGTGTGATAGCATGCAGGTAGGGTGGGGGATATGATAGTTAAGATTTGACTTACCAGTGTCCCATCCTCCACCGACTCCTCCGAGGCTCTCAGGATGCAAGATGGTCAAGACTTGCTCCTCCCATGTTGTTAGTTGTGGGGGAGGAGGTGGGGGTCCGCCGCCAGTCCGCTGCACCGCGATGTTGTGCCTGGAGACCGTGGAACGCACCTTCCCCCGTAGGTCGTTCCACCTCTTCCTGATGTCCTCCCTATTTCTTGGGTGCTGTCCCACGGTGTTCACACTGTCCACTATTCTGCGCCATAACTCCATCTTCCTGGCTATTGATGTGTGCTGTACCTGTGAGCCAAATAGCTGTGGCTCTACCCGGACGATTTCCTCCACCATGACCCTGAGCTCCTCCTCGGAGAAGCGGGGGTGTCTTTGGCGTGCCATGGGGTGGTGTGGGTGAGGTGTGGGGTGGTGTATGTAGTGATGAGTGTGGTGAGTGTAGTGGTGTGTGGTGTTTTGTGCGTGGATGTTGTGTGGGTGATGGTGTTGTGTGCCTCTGTGTGATGGGGTTGTCAATTGCTGTGCTGTCTCTCTGGCCTTCTTTCAGAATTACTGGTTGTAGGGGTTTTTGGGTGATGTGGGTGTGTTTTTTATATTGTATTGGGTGTGTGGGAGTGGTGTGTCTATGTGTATCAGGTGTGTGTATTTGTAATTGTCCAATGTGGCGGTGTTTTGTAGATGTGTGTGTATTTTGAGCGCAGCGGTGTGTACCGCCAATGGAATACCGCGGTTAAAAGACCGCCACGTGGATTCGTGGGTCGTAATAGCATGGGCGTGTTTCTGATGGCGTGGAGGTGGAGGATTTGTTTCCGCATGTTTATCACTGACCTTTGGTGTGGCGGTGTTGTGTGGGTGTCTGAATTTTGGCGGATTCCGAGATGTGTGTCATAATAGCTGTGGCGGTCTACCGCGGCCGCGGTGGTGTATTGGCGGTCTTCTGCACGGCGGTAAGCACCTTTTACCGCCAATGTTGTAATGACCCACTTAGTCTCTTTTTCGAAGATTTTCTTCAGCGGGATGAACCTGCCAGTCCAATCCGACCTCCTGGAGACCTTCTCTGGATACGCGATGCTGGAATCCTCGGTGGAGATTTTTATCTTCGGACTAAGTCGTTTTTTTTTGTTGAAAATCCTTCGACCGGGGTAAACCTGGATCTTGATCCGACGCCCATGGAGCCCTCCTCGGATACGCTGGCTGGGAGGTCCCAGTCAACTTTTTACCTTCGGACTTAATCTCTTTTTCTGAGATTTTCTTTACCGGGACGAACCAGCAAATCAGGCCGGGTCGAGGCAAGCCGGCTAGAGTTGCCGCGGCGGGTCGGTCCCTCTATGGAGCTTTTTTACAAAAGTTGTCCAAAGTTTTCCAAACTTCTGGGGCTTCTCCCAGATGTCCTTTTAAGGTTCTTTTGGGGTCCACAGCTCACCCCAAGGGTCCAGGAGTTCTGAGATGGTCTGTGGGGGTTGTGGACTACAACTCCCAGAATGCACCTGGCGCAAACTCCTTTTTGGCCACTGGACAGTGGTCAGCTGGTCGCTTTCTTCAGGAGTTGGTGCAGGGGACTCTGGATAGCAATTTTTCACCTGTAGCAAACAGGGAGTCCCTCCTTGAACCAGTTGAAGCCAGGCAAAGTCCTTCTTGTGGTGAAGCCCAAGTGTGCAGCTGGTGCAGTCCTTCTGAGTGCAGGTTCCAGGTGCAGGCCAGGGGTCCAGCAGGGCAGTCCTTCTTCTTCTGTTGTTCTTCCTTGTTGGATGTGGTAGGGAACTGAGGTGTGGGTGCAGGTCTGCCAGTTTTATCCATGCTCCTGGGTGAAAAGCAGGGGCGTCCTAGTTCTCCAATCAGGTGCAGGGTCCTTCTCCCTGTGATAACTTCCTGGGAAGTGTGGCAAAAATCAATCCCAGGAGGCAACATTCTCTAAAAATCCATCATGGCTGAATCTGATTTTTGGAGGTTACATCTGGCTGAGCCCACCCACTGGTGTGGCTAAAAATCATAAACACACCCCTCTCCTGCCCTCTCCTAATCTAATCAAGGGGGCACCTAGTTGTGTGGGGTTGCAGGATGTGGGGGTGTTGCTGGTTGCTCCAAAAGTCCTTCTCTGCCTTTGAAGACCAGTTTGGCTGCCCTCCCCCTTCCTGCCTCACCATCTGCTGAGGGGAGATTCCCTCCCACAGGCACATTCCTTTGTGTGAAGCCAGGCCACTTCACACCTCATCAAGGCAGCTTGGCCAAGCTGCTAGAGGCTGGCCAATCAGAGCATAGCAGCAAAAACAATGCAGGGCTGAAATTGGCAACTTTTCAGGTAAAGTTTAAAACTCTTTACCTGAACAAGTTATATTAAATCCCACAACTGGAAGTTGTGGGATTTAATACAACAATTAATTTGATATCAAACTCTTGGTATGCATCATTTAAGTAGACTTTAAAATTTTAAATAAAGTCTCCCTATTTTAGACTATGAAGGCTGTTTACTACAATGAGGGAAAAACGAATTTGGTTGTTTTTACCTCACCAGGGCTTATAAAACTATTTTTATAAGGTCCCTGCTTATAGTTACATGGCACCCAGCCCTAGGAGCACATAGGGCACACCTCAGGGGTGACTTATATGTAAAAATAAGGTAGTTTAAGACTTTGGAACTACTTTTAATTCCAAAGTCAAATTTGCATATAACTTTAATTTAAAAGCAGCCAGCAAGGCAGGCCTGCCTTTAAAAGGGCACTGGGCACCTCAGCAGTGCACCTGTGGGTGCACTACCTATGCTGTGGTCCCTAAACCTACATGCCCTACCATATACTAGGGACTTATAGGTAGGTTCACTTAGCCAATTATAATTAGCCTAATTTGCATATCCATTTTACACAGAGCACAGGCCCTGGGACTGGTTAGCAGTACCCAGGGCACCATCAGAGTCAGGACAACACCAGCAAAAAGTGGAAAATGGGGGCAAAAAGTTGGGGGGCTTCTGCAATCAGCCCTGTTTTCTCACACAGACCTGTTACTTCCAACATCTAAATCAGGCCTAATGTATCCTATAAACAACAGGCTTTTGCACTAAACATTTTAATGCACTACCCTGTGCTGCCCTTCGCCATATTGCTCCATTTCTGACAGACTAAGGGCCATATTTACAAGTGGCTTGTGCCGCCTATGTGTCACTTTCTTTGACAAGACAATGGTGTAGGCCCATATCTACAAGGCCACGCAAAGCCACTTTGCATGGTTTTTCATGGCCTTGTAGCTATGGAGTAAGGCAACACCACCCAAGCCACTGCATTGCCCTACTGTGCATCAAAGTGGTGTTCCATGTTTTGGGATGCATCAAAAGCCTTCATCTCCCCAGGGGAGGCATAAGAGAGGCACAATGTAGAGAAATAAGTTTATTTCTCCTCATTTTCTCCTCTTTCTCTGTGATGGATTCTGCAGCACACACAGAAAGAGGAAAACGCCTCTTGTGATTATTTTTGTGTGGGAAGGCATCCCTTACTGCACAGAAAAGCAATCATCCACGCAACACACCATGGCACAAGGGTGACTGCATTAGATCATGGCAGGTCATTGTGCACCAGCGAAGGGGAAAAGGACAAGAATGCGCCACATCTTGTAGGTATGGTCCATTCCTACCCTTTTCTTTTGACACAGGGCAGTGCAGCAAAAAGGCTTGTGGTGCTGCCTTGTGCAAAAGTAAATATGCCTCTCAGTTTCTTAGAGCTGGAGACAAATCTCTAGAGTTCCCAGGCAGATTTTCTGCATGACGATGAATTTGCCTCTTAGGTGACTGCTTGACTGTACTGGAGATGGGGTTATCACAAAATTATCCTCTTTCCAGTGTCTGTCTCTACGGTTCCCATGTATGCTGTATGACATTACTGTTGTTTGGGCCCAGATGATCGACAGATACAAGTTATTGGTCATTTTAGCTATACCCTCGGTCTTCAGACATCTATGAAGCCTGACATGAAAGCTATCCCTTCCCCGTAGTGTGACGAGTTTTCCATAGAGACATCAAGTCATAAGGAGTTGATGTACTCTTGTCAGGAGCCATGATGTATCCGTGCAAGTTTAAGTTGTGGATTACAGCAGTGAATCGTACTGGTGGCTGTTTTCCCTTTGTCCTTAGAAGGTCCCTGTGCTGCTCCATCCTCTCCCGATATCTCTACATGCTTCTGAGGCTTAGGTAGTTGTTTATTTGGTTCAAACCAGCAGACCCTTTGATTAAACAGAAGCAGATCCAAGCAGACCTGCCTCGGGCCTTAGGACAACAGCACCAACAGCAAGGAATGACCATTTGCATGAGCCTGAACCCCACAACCTCCTGTCCAATATTTCCAGCACAGCGAGTAACCCTTCAACAGCTCCCTGCTGGACTATCTGAAATGAATATACTGTCTCTGGTAGCAATATAGGACGTATCACATCAGATTGAAGTTAGAGATGCTGGTAGGGTTGTGGGATTTTGTTTACCATGAGAATCAGATATGTGCCTAGAAGAATGAAGCTGGATTTGGTTGGTTCCTTTTAAATGTTGAAGGGCAACACAAACACTAGTTGGTTTGTTGGTCTGTCACCAATGGACTCTAATTCTGTCTACATGCTATCCCTTTCAGCCAGAGGAACAGTTCATATTTCTAAGTTTTGTGAATCTCTGTGCACACACTAATATGAAAGAATTAGATATGTTATTGTATTTGTGTAGCAATTCTCAAGATGCTGGTGCTTCAAACTGAGGAGGAGGCGGGAGACTGCCCTCTTCAGTGGGAAACTGTCATAACTTATCTCAAAGAACTGCAAAGCCTCAGCAGGTGCCAGTGCTGCCCTATGGATCTGCTGATTGAACATAAGAGCCTGCCCAAGATCCAAGTGATGCTGCCACTGCCCATCCTGGTCATGATGCACTCCCTTCACAAGTGAGATGCTTGTGTATGAATGTCAGTGTTTTCTCTCTTACTGAGATCCAGTGCTGCCTGCATTCACCCCCATACAGTAAGAGTGAAGAGCTGAAGAACTGGTGGCTGCTAGTGTGAGAGGGTTGCCAAAGCACTCTTACTTCACCATCAGTGCCTCAGTTCGCACCATGAAATGTGCAACACATCAGTTCTCCACTCCCCTCCTGTAACAATGAAATACACCACCTGCCTTCAGCCACAGTGCGACTGATGTGTCCTCCCACAGCAGCAGCCAGTGCTGTGGTGTCCACCCTGGACTCACCCGATACCCCTGGACCTGCCCTCCCCAGCTGCTCTTACCTGCATGAGGGTCTCATAGCGAAGCTCACATTTCAGGGTCCACAGGTTGCCGATGATGGGGAGCGGGGTTGGGCCAGGAGGATACCGGCTTCTCAACAACTGAAGCTTGAGATATTGCGTTGCGATAAGAGTAACCACCAGGGCCAGTAACACAGCACCCAGGGGCGGCATGGCGACACCTGCTTTTACCTGGGGTACAACACAGGCTGAACCTTCACTTATATTCCACCTCGCTCTCTGTTTCTCTTTGTAGCATTAATTTCTTCCTCGCCCTTTTACGTCCTCTCACCGTCTCTCCTGTCTCAGAACCTCCTGCTCATCTGTCACTTGATGACTCCTGACAGTGCGTCCTAGCTCTGATCGTCTCAACTCATCCCTCCCTCTCCTAGAAACCACTCCCAGTGCTTCCCTGTTCCAATTTCAGTCCATCCCCATCACCCGGGCACTCAAGGAGAGTTGGCTTTAAGTAAACCAGTCAGAGAAGTCATGTGCATTGAACAGTGCACAGTGTTTTCTCTCTGACCTATGTGTCTCCTGTGAACTTTCCGACGAGACGCTCAGTTCTGGCACACGTGTTTGTTAAGAATGGCCGCGCCAACGCCCAGGTGTTATTAACGTGTCTCATTGACAGCTCTTCAGTTTGGAAGGTGATGTCTATTTTTCTGGGTGACAAGCTGGTTGCTGTGCAGCAGTTTTGGGTAATATTCATCTCTTCCTAAAAAAACTCTGTCCTGAAAAATTCAAACAAAAGTCGCCTCGACCTCTGACTCTCGAGTGCTCCCTGAGATGACGAACTGAACCGCTCACGTGCACATGATCGTGGATATTAACATGAAACAATTTTATTCTCCTTCTGTGCATGATGTCTCGAGATTCTTGATTCCATGCAAGGAAATCGTCCCAGTTCCGGTTCTAGTATTTTTGAGGCCCTGGGCAGAATGGGATCATGCGTCGCCCTATAAGATGTAACATCACAGGCAGTGACATAAATTGACCATTATTTTTTTTACAGCCTGCATCCTGAAATCATGTATTCTGAGGTCCTTGTTTAAGTGATAATTAAGAAAAAGGGGTGAAAGTGAAATAAAACTATTGCCTAGGATCACACAATTTGCGAAAATGTGGGGATTAAGCCCAGGTTTTCTGGTTTCACATTGTGCATTTCACCAACCAGAGGTATATGCTTTGCTTCCCCTTCCTAAGACTGGGAGCAGTAGGTGTATGTCCCTTATCCCAGACTCTCTGAGAGTAGACTCTTTACTGAGATTTCTTAGACAGCTCTTTATGAGAAGTCTTAGCTTATTTCTTGGTCTGCTGTTATTTGAACTGAGAATACTTTCCAGCTTTTTATCTCAAACCTTAATACCTTAATAACATTAATACCTAAATAGAAGAATGAACAACTAAACCATCTGTAAATAAAACCATCGAACTCACATTTTCTTTATTGACGGAACTAAAAGAAATGATAATTGATGACTCTATATAGTGACATCAGCTCCTTAAAGCTCTGTCAACATCAAAGATCCATTGACCTGTATGCGGGGTTCTTGACTGATGAGTAAGTGATAGTGAAACCCCATGCTCCAACACCTGCATCTGAGGTCAAGGTGTGAGAGTGATGTGCATATGCACACATATTTCTAAGGACAAGAAAGCCTAATCAAGGGACTACATTAAAATGATTTGGACACTCATGAATCCCATTTTGGCATTGATACCAAGAATAAGTGTTTATTTATGTCACACATGTAAGTGTTGCATGGTAGGACAAGTGCAAGACCCTATCTTTTTTAGAAGCCAAATAGAGATCGAACATTTGCAACAGGACCTGCCACTCGGCAACCACTCACATATGAGCAACAGCCTGTGTCCCCACCAGCATCAGAACATTAAGGGAACCTGGTGGGAGCCCCACAAGTCACCCCATTTTGAATTCCCCTACGTGTCTAGTTTTAGGAAATGTCCAGGTTTGGTAGGTTTTCCTAAGTGCCGGCTGAGCTAGAGGCCAAAATCCACAGCTAGGCACTTTGCAAAAAACTGGTCCGTTTTCTTTAGGAAAATGTGATGTTGTCAAGTTGTGTTTTGGGCACTTCCTGTCGTGAGCACTAAGCCTACTCACACAAGTGAGGTACCATTTTTATCGGGAGACTTGGGTGAATCCTAAGTGGAATTAAATTTGTGGCTCCTCTTAGATTCCACTACTTTCTATCACCGAAATGTGAGGAAAAAGTGTTTTTTTTTGCCAAATTTTGAGGTTTACAAAGGATTCTGGGTAACAGAACCTGGTAATAGCCCCACAAGTCAGCCCATTCTGAATTCTCCTAGGTGTCTAGTTTTTAGAAATGCACAGGTTTGGTAGGTTTTCCTAGGTGCCGGCTGAGATAGAGGCCAAAATCCCTTCTAGGCACTTTGCAAAACAAAAGGTAATTTTTTCTAGGAAAATGTGCTGTGTCCACGTTGTGTTCTGGGACATTTCCTGTCACGGGCACTAGGCCTACCCACACAAGTTAGATACCATTTTTATTGGGATACTTGGGGGAACGCTTGGTGGAATGAAATTTGTGGCTCCTCTTAGATTCCAGAACTTTCCATCACCGAAATGTGAAGAAAAGGAGATGCTTTTGCCTAATTTTGAGGTTTGCAAAGGATTTTGGGTAAGAGCACCTGGCGAGAGACCCACAAGTCATCCCATTCTGAATTCCCCTACGTGTCTAGTTTTTAGAAATGTCCAGGTTTGGTAGGTTTTCCTAGGTGCCGGCTGAGCTAGAGGCCAAAATCCACAGCTAGGCACTTTGCAAAAAACGGGTCTGTTTTCTTTAGGAAAATGCGATGTGTTCAATTTGTGTTTTGGGCACTTCCTGTCATGAGCACTAAGCCTACTCACACAAGTGAGGTACCATTTTTCTTCAGAGACTTATGTGAATCCTGGGTGGAATGAAATTTGTAGCTCCTCTTAGATTCCATTATTTTCCATCACCGAAATGTGAGGAAAAAAGTGTTTTTTTTGCCAAATTGTGAGGTTTGCAAAGGATTATGGGTAACAGAACCTGGTAAGAGCCCCACAACTCAGCCCATTCTGAATTCCCCTAGGTGTCTAATCTTTAGAAATGCACAGGTTTGGTAGGTTTTCCTAGGTGCCGGCTGAGCTAGAGGCCAAAATCCACAGCTAGGCACTTTGCAAAAAAAAAGGTCAGTTTTTTCTAGAAAAATGTGCCGTGTCCACATTTTGTTCTGGGGCACTTACTGCCGCGGGCACTAGGCCTACCCACACAAGTGAGGTACCATTTTTATCGGGAGACGTGGGGGAATGCTGGGTGGAATGAAATTTGTGGCTCCTCTTAGATTCCTGAACTTTCCATTACCGAAATGTGAGGAAAAGGAGATGCTTTTGCCTAATTTTGAGGTTTGCAAAATATTCTGGGTAACAGAATCTGGTGAGAGCCCCACAAGTCATCCCATTCTAAATTCCCCTACATGTCTAGTTTTTAGAAATGTCCAGATTTTGTAGGTTTTCCTAGGTGCCGGCTGAGCTAGAGGCCAAAATCAACAGCTAGGCACTTTGCAAAAAAAAAAGGTCATTTCTTTCTAGGAAAATGTGATGTGTCCACGTTGTGTTCTGGGACATTTCCTGTCACGGGCACTAGGCCTACCCACACAAATGAGATACCATTTCTATTGGGATACTTGGGGGAACGCTTGGTGAAATGAAATTTGTGGCTCGTCTTAGATTCCAGAACTTTCCATCACCGAAATATGAGGAAAAGGAGATGCTTTTGCCTAATTTTGAGGTTTGTAAAGGGTTGTGAGTAACAGAACATGGTGAGAGCCCCACAGGTCACCCCATTCTGAATTTCCCTAGGTGTCTAGTTGTTAGAAATGTCCAGGTTGGGAATGTTTTCCTAGGTGCCGGATGAGCAAGAGGGCAAAATCCACTGCTAGGCACTTCACAAAAAACAGATCCGTTTTCTTTAGAAAAATGTATTGTGTTCATGTTGTGTTTTGGGGAATTTCCTTTTGCAGGCACTAGGCCTACCCACACAAGTGAGGTACCATTTTTATTGGGATACTTGGGGGAATGCTGGGTGGAAGGAAATTTGCAGCTCCTCTTAGATTCCAGAACTTTCCATCACCGAAATGTAAGGAAAAAGTGTTTTTGTTGGCCAAATGTTGAGGTTTGCAAAGGATTCTGGGTAACAGAACCTGGTGAGAGCCCCACAAGTTACCCCATTCTGAATCCCCTTGGTGTCTAGTTTTAAGAAATGTACAGGTTTAGTAGGTTCTCCTAGTTGCCGGCTGAGCTAGTGGCCAAAATCCACAGCTAGGCACTTTGCAAAAAAAACAGGTCAGTTTTGGCTAGGAAAATGTGATGTGTCCACGTTGTGTTTTGCGGCATTTCGTGTCACGGGCACTAGGCCTACCCATACAAGTGAGGTACCATTTTTATTGGGATACTTGGGGGAACTCTGGGAGGAAGGACATTTGTGGCTCCTCTTAGATTCCAGAACTTTCCATCACCGAAATGTGAAGAAAAGGTGTTTCTTTTACCAAATTGTGAAGTTTGCAAAGGATTCTGGGTAACCGAACATGGTGGGAGCCCCACAAGTCACCTCATTCTGAATTTCCCTAGGTGCCTAGTTGTGAGAAATGCCCAGGTTTGGTAGGTTTTCCTAGGTGCCGCTTGAGCTAGAGGCCAACATCCAAAGCTAGGCACTTTCCAAAAACAGGTAGTTTTGTAATGGATCATTTTGATGTGTCGACATTGTGTTTTGGGGCCTTTCCTGTCGCGGGCACTAGGCCTACCCACACAAGTGATGTACCATATTTCTTGGTATACCCTGGGTGGAAGGAAATTTGTGGCTCCTCTTAGATTCCAGAACTTTCCATCACCAAAATGTGAGGAAAAAGTGTTTTTTTTGCTACATTTTGAGGTTTCCGAAGGATTCTAGGTAACAGAACCTGATGAGAGCCACACAAGTCAGCCCATTCTGAAGTCCCCTAGGTGTCTTGTTTTTCGAAATGTCCAGGTTTGGTAGGTTTTCCTAGTTGCCGGCTGAACTAGAGGCCAAAGTCCACAGCTAGTCACGTAAAAAACAGGTCTGTTTTCTTTGGGAAAAATGTGATGTGTCCATGTTGCCTTTCCTGTAGTGGGCATTAGGCCTACCCATACAGTGAGGTTCCATTTTTATTGGGGGACCTGGGGAAACACAGAATAGGAGAACAAGTGTGATTGTCCCTTGTTTTTTTCTAAATTTTTTCCTTCCAAATTTGAGATAGTATGTAAAAAAGACGTGTGTTTGAGAAATGCCCTGTAATTCACATGCTAGTATGGGGACCCTGGAATTCAGAGATGTGCAAATAACCACTGCTTCTCAACACCTTATCTTGTGCCCTTTTTGTAAATACAAAGGTTTCCCTGATACCTATTTTGGACTCTTTATATTTTACCAAATAATTTACTGAATACCTAGTACACATTGAAAAACCATTGCAAGGTGTGCCTCGTTTATTGGCTCTGGGTACCTAGGGTTCTTGATGAACCTACAAGCTCAATATATTCCTGCAACCACAAGAGTCCAGCAGACGTAACGGTATATTACTTTTGAAAATCTGACATGGCAGGAAAAAGTTACAGAGTAAAATGTGGAGATAAATGGCTGTGTTTTTACCTCAATTTCAATTTTGTTTTTTATTTTAGCTGTTATTCTCTGTAGGAATTACACAAATGAACCCTTGCTGAATTTTAAATTTTGTCTGCTTTTCCAAAATGTTTAGCTGTCCGGGATCCAGCATTGGTTTTACACCATTACTTGTCACTAACTGGAAGGAGGCTAAAAGCACCAAAAATAGTAAAAATGGGGTATGTGCCAGTAAGATGTCAAAATTGTGTTAAAAATGAGATTTTCTGATTCAAGTCTGCCTGTTCCTGAAAGCTGGGAAGATGGTGATTTTAACAATGCAAATCCTTTATTGATGCCATTTTCAGGGAAAGAAACACAAGCATTCTTCTGCAGCCCTTTTTTCCCATTTAAAATATATATATATATATATATATATATATATATATATATATATATATATATATATATATATATATATATATATATGTATATATTTTCTGTATTTTGGCTACTTTCTTGATCTCCTCCAGGGAAACCCACAAACTTTGGGTACCTCTAGAATCCCTAGCATGTTGGGGAAAAAAGGACGCAAATTTGGCATGGTTAGCTTATGTGTACAAAATGTTATTATGGCCTAAGCTCGAACTGCCCCAAATAGCCAATAAAAGGCCTGGCACCAGAGGGAGAAAAGGCCTGACAGCGAAGGGGTTAAAGGCAATGTTTAATGTCTTCATGAGGTACTCAAACATTATAAAAGGTGAAAAAGACAACACTAGAAAAATCCCAAAACAATTTTGAAAAATAGAGAATATTTGTTAAATAAACTGACACCAAAAAAAAAACTAGAGATATTAATTCTTAAAGTTTGAGTAAGAAATAGCACCAAAAAGCACAAAGCATCAAACCTGAGTATTTAGTCATGCTAGGCTGGGTCAAGGTCAAAAGTTAAGGCTGATCGAGATAAACTACCTGTTGGCTAGAGGGACCCAGTTTGTCCCAGTGGAAAGGTTTATGTTATGTTATGTTATTTGAATTTATATAGCGCGTATCTGCCCAGAGGCCTCACAGCGATCAAAATTGAAACAAAAAGCATCCGGCAAAGATAAATTGGAGATTAAACCCTAAAAAGCCACGTCTTCAGGACCTTGCAAAAGGATAATTTATGGTTTATCGCTCATATGCTGATCGGTAATGAGTTCCATAGCTTTGCCCCCTTATATGCCAGGGAACTTCCCCCCATCTAGCTTTCTTCACTTTGTGGATCACTGCCAAATATGCTGATGAAGATCTAAGTGATCTATTTGGAGCATAAAAAGACGCTAATGACCTCAGCATTTCTGGACCTCGATTATGCAAAGCTCTATGCACATGGCATAGTGTTTTAAACTGTATCCTCTTAGCCACTGGCAGCCAATGCAGCGATGAAATCACAGCTTTTCTAGATTCCTGCTTAGAAATATTCAGTACCAAACGTGCAGAGGCGTTCTGGACTTTCTGCAATCTTTTGATCACATAACCAGGTGAGCCCATGAAAGGTGCAATCCCATAATCAATTCGAGAACCGATTAAAGCCTGTACAATTATTCTTTTGGCCGTGAAAGGTAAGATGGTGAAAACACTCCTCAACAGCCTAAGAAGGCCAAAGGAAGAGGCAGCTATTTTGTTAGCTTGATGGGCCATTGACAGTTGTGGATCGAGCCAAACCCCCAAACTTTTAATAAATTCTTTCTTTGGGGGTAGAAAATCCATTCCATCAATCATTGAAGGATTCATGATGGGCTTTGCTTGTTGCCCAAAAATCATCACCTCTGTTTTATTATCCTTCAGTTTAAGTTTACTTCCGGTCATCCATGCTGCCACAGCTTGGAGACATGGACCAAATGCTAACTCTATAGAACGGTAATCCTGTGAAAGAGATATAATTAGTTGTGTTTCATCTGCATAAGACACCAAAGTCAGCCCAAAGGGCTGAACTATTTCTGCTAATGGTAGCATGTAGATATTAAATAAAGTGGGGCTAAAAGAAGACCCCTGAGGTACTCCACATCTACTGTTGATTTGATCTGAAAAATATGACCTATCTGAAACCTGAAAAGACCAATCTTTAATAAATGAGTTGATACAGTCTAAAGCTAACCCAGACAATCCAATATCTTGTATCCTATTCATTAATATATCCAGGTGCACCGTATCAAAAGCAGCACTAAGGTCCAAAAGAATAATGGCTGTTTCTATGCCCTTATCTAGTCGCTTTTTCACTTCTTCAGTAACAGCTATCAATGCAGTCTCTGTACCATGTAATGGTCTGAAGCCCATCTGAGAAGCGTGTATCAAGTTATTGACTTCCAGAAAAAGAGACAGTTGAGTTTGGACATATGTTTCAGCTATCTTAGACAGAATCTGCAACAATGAAATAGGCCTATAGTTGCCAAGAAATCCAGGGTCAAGATTAGGTTTCTTCAGAAGTGGTTTAACAATGGCATGTTTCCATTGCTCTGGCACTACACCAGAAGTCATTGAAAGATTGATGGAATTCGTAATAAAGGGAACCGTCAAAGGGACGCCTAGTAATAGTACCTGGGGAGGGGCTGGGGCAAGAGGAGATCCTGATTTGATAGATAGAAAATGTTGTTTAACGATATCTTCCGATATCGGGGGAAAGACTGATTAAGATGTAGTATTCACTGACTTTTGTTTAGAAACCTTATGTGGCTGGTTTATAACACCAGGAAAGGTCAAATAAATGTCTAGCACTTTTTGTTGGAAATATGATTGTAATGCCATTAATTGTGTTTGACCACTGACTTTGTGTTTCGCCACTGCGCATATTAGTTGTTCAATGTTCATCAGTAGCACATTACATGTTGTATTCAGTTTAGCTGCCTATTGGTTTTAATATGGCATTAGACATTACATTGTGTATTCAGTTTAGCTGCCTATTGGCTTTAACGTGGCATTAGACATTACATTTCGTATTTAGGTTAGCTGCCTATTGGCTTTAACATGGCATTAGACATTACATTCTGTATTGAGTTTAGCTGCCTATGGGCCTTATCGTGCCGTTAGCCATTGCAGTTGAGACATTGCAGATGAGCTGTGTTTTTCCACATGGTAGACCGAGCTGTGTTTTCTGTATTTTATTCTCACTGAACCCTAGCGTGATAAGGGAGCGTATATTTTGTGTTTTTTCCCCTCTACCCAGCCTTGGGAAGGAGCGAGCTTTGGAGACTTGGCCACTCTCCAACGCCTATACTTTTCCCACTCTGATCTACAGTAGCCAGCATGTTTTGACTATTAGAGGAAAGAGCCTGTTAGCAGGCTTTTTCATTATAAAACGGTGTCCCTAGGCAGCAGTGAGGGGAAATTTTCCGAGACTTCAGTCAGGAGCGGACGTCAGCTGCCTGACCTCCCGTATGGGTGGAAAATCTCTTTCACGCAGTTGAACAGGAGTCATCAACTAGCAGGCATGAGAAAGATGAAGAGCAGTGATAGGCCCTATGGTGCTGAATTTTTACTTTTATTCTTTGCTTTGAAGTTATGCTATAATATAATCACATATATTTGCTGTGTACAGTGCAATTGAGAATCACTTTGATATATTTTCCTTTCATTGCTGTGACTACTTTTAATCATGTGCCTCCAACCCGCTAATCTCTTCTCTCAGGAACCTCGTGGTGAAGTAATAATAAATGTCTTCTTTAAACTAAGAAGTGCATTCCAGAGATTGTTTTCAGCTCGGTCCTTAGTAAAGCAAAACAATGATTCAAGATTGTTGACATGCTCCTGAGATGCATTCAAAAGTGCCATATCCTCTTGGGACTGAGTAATCTCATTGAGGACCCAAAAGATCTGTTTAGGTGAATTAGACGCCTGTTCGATCTTTGCTGTATAATATCTGGTTTGGGCAGATTTAATTTCAATGTGATAAGACCAAATTGCTTTTTTTAAATCTTTTTTTTAGAGATTCATTGTGTGACTTCCTTCATCTCCTTTCCTATTTCCTGCATTCTCTTTTGAGATGCAGCAAATGTGCTGTAAATCAGGGATAGTTCTGTCTACTACGTTACCTTCCCCTGGTGGATAATGGTAGGTGTGCGTCTAAACTACCCACAATCCAATTGTCTTAGGACTTTGACAGGTGTGTAGCATTATTTTGGCTGGATGGTTTATTCCTTTCCAAGGTGTAAATCCAGGCATCAGCATTAAGCTTATGCCAATGCTTGGAGGGTAGGAACATATTATGCATCAATTTCTCATGGCTAGGCATAGTTAATTCTAATCTTATCAAGAAATGGTTAGACCAGGCCAAAGGATATGATGCCATAGGTATTAATTCTTATGACCCTTATTATGTATTAAACAGACAAAGTGCAGCAAGCCCAAAAGAAACGCACCAATCCCTATTGTTTTCCAATACGTCGCAATCTGTGAGATAATGTCTAGTTTGAGCACGTATGGTGTGCAACTCCACCGAGGCCTCTGCTGCACAAAAGGGCCTAAGGGGTACAGAAAGAACCCGATAATTAAACACAATATGGGGGTGCACCACTTCAATGTGTCAGATAAATAATAGTAAATGCCAGGAGTCCAATGTAATCAGGCAAATAACAATACGAAGGATCTGTTGGTTTCATCCACAAGACTTTACTTGATATGGGAAGCTTGATACACCATTAAATTCACGAAGACAAACAGCCAACGCGTTTCCCCCTATACAAGTAGGCTTCTTCAGGGCTGCAATATAACATATAACCATAGGAAAAATGACACAATATAATAACATAAATGAAATAGTACAGACACACCAAGTTAACAAACAAGTTCTTAATGTAAAAGCATATGATAAAATATTTTGAAGTTACAAACAAAGTTGTAAAGAAAAAATATTTCTGAAAGAACAATATCATAAGTCTGATCGATGCCAAGTGCTATGTAGTGAATAGAACCAGCAAGGGAAAAAATGAATTAAAGAAGAAAGGATCCTAAAACTCCCATAGTCCAATGTGCACTGAATGTGATAAAGTAAAATGAAGAGCCAATGCAATCACGTTATAGAAACTAGAAAAAGTGAAGGTATTTCCCAGCCACTAAAGCGAAAATACCAATACCAACCACAAAGTGACAAAAAATAAGAGAGAAGGTGCGTATCAAAAAAGAGAAAGAAAAATAATAGTAATAAGTAGCAAAAAAGGCACACATACCCCAAAAATTCCAATTAGAAGAATGTTGTTATCCATAGTGTGCATATAAGCCCAAACGTGGAAAAGTTCTGAAAAGTTAAAGAGAAGCGCTGATGCCGGTATTTGCGTCGGTACGCAATTATATAAGAGTAAAAGTATATGCGTTCGGGTTGATTAAAACCCAGCCCGAACGAAATTATGAAATAATCAGTAGGTGGTATAATTAAATCAACTGTGGAATCAGCGAACAGGTCAAAAATAACTGTAAACGATAATGAAAAAATCACGTAACTAAAATAAACAGCTGTTCCAATCTTACCTAAGTTTCAGTAAGGAGTATCGCATAAAATGGTAGGAACGGTTATTAGGACCAGTAGCAGCAGACGCAAGAAAACGTAAGACGGGCCCGGTCGTGTGCCGTCCGTCGGTAAAAAGAACCCGTGTGCGGCATTCGAGTGTAAACATGTCAAACGGGAAATGCCATGTATTTATAATCCCGCCGTGAAAGAGAAAGACTGTGACAACACAAAAAAAAGACTATCGGCGGCCGGCACCATACTGAGTATTGCACTACAAAAGTATATTGTGGCTATTTTGAAATAGAAAAGAAAATAGGTAAAAATATATAAAAATTGAATTGAAATATAACGCAAATATTGTTATAAAACGGAAACGCAAAACCAGATAAAATTGGTGAAAGTTAGTAAGCATGGAGAATAGAGATAGGATAAGAATAAATTGGAACAAAATTAAATCATCATGTGAGTGGACCAGTGTCATATGTAATGACAGCGGATATCTGCTGTCATTGTTCTTAATGGCACGTATATGCTCCTGTATACGGTGTTAGGTCAGGGCCATGGCATCCAGGCACCACATCGCAGTGCAGAAGACTGGGGGAGGACCGCCACCAACACCACCCGACTACACTGACTGGGAGGAGAAGGTACTCGCCATCCTGCACCCAGAGGGACTCACTGGACTCACTGGAGGAATGGACTCGGGTAAGTCATCTACAATTAGCCCATATACACCATTACTGTAATGCATGCATCACCCCACCCCACCCACACCCACCTAGACCCACACCCCACCCAGCCATTACTCACCACATCCACCACCCTGCATCACTCACTTCCAGGCCCACATCACTCCCAATGTGCACAGCCACCCACCCCTGCATGTACCCACAATGGAATAATAACCCCCACCACAAAGTAACCCCACCCCTGCCACTAAATGCAATGGCCACATCACAAAGGCACCCTGGAAGGCCACTGAAGGGCACACCAGCACAAAATTGCACAGTTCAGTACACCTCAAACCCTCATGCATACGTAACAGACATGTCTATGTCCCCCAATAGGCACCACCACCCATGCAACCCTAAAGGAGGGGACAAGGAGTGCCACAGCACTCGAAGGAGACTGAGGCACATCACAAGACCTTGGCGAAGGATCCCTGGACACTGATGAGCAGGCAGGTCCCTCACACAGCCCTGGATGCTCAACATGCAGCAGCCCCACCCAGGAAAACACTGTCACCCCTAACACCCAGTCAAGACCAGCGGGCACAGACAGGTGGAACACAGCTACAGAGGCCACAGTCTCCCACTCCCAACATGCAGGAAGGCGAGGGCCCCAGTACAAGTGGCACGTCAAGACCTGCGCAGGGGACACAGGCACAGGGGGCCAGGCCAAGGTCAAGTGCCCCAGTGGGTCAGAGGATAGGGCACTGGATAGATGCAGCAGCCCAGGACGTCATTGCAGAGGTTTTGGGGGCCTACCAACATACCCAAGACAGGTTGACACAGATTGTATCCACCTTGGAGCAAAGTCAGAGGATGCAGCTGGAACAACACCAACAGGCCATGGAGCATTGGAAAGAACACAATGCCACAATGGCCACCATTGGTGGAGCACTGCTGCAGTTGGTCAACAAACAGTCAGACACCCACACCGGACAAGAGGCCCCCAAAACAGCCCTGGGCAACCAGCAACAGATGACCCAAGCAGCAGAAACAACACAGGAAATACCCTCCTAGGAATCACAAGGGCCAACCATGCCACCTCAAGAATCTCCACAGCAGGCGCCCAAACGTAGTCTTAGGCCAAGATATGGCACTGGAAACCCAGCTAAGAACAAGCCCCACTCAAACAATTGACACTGCTACTACTGCAAAGCAACCATCCCACCCATTCACCAACTACACTTAGCTGAGGGCTAAATAAAGTACTATACTACAAATAGGACCCACCTATGACATCCAACAGGGCTGCCACCAAGTCGGTTTTGAGGACACCCAACCCTTACGACTTCTATCACTGTACATAGCACATTTCACTGTATTCGACCAATAAACAACATTTCTCACCTGTAACACCGTCCCCTGTCTTCAATGTTGAACAAAGTGGAGTATGGATGCAACTGGCAGGGAACAACTTTATTGTCAATTTGTGCTTGTTGGTGGTAATGTGTATTTCAAATTACGAAAGGAGGTAATGCATATATTGTCTGTCAGTACTGTGCTGAAGAGGTCCATGTCTCGCCTATCACAACCAATTCCCCCTATATGACATGTCACACTTACAGTATCAGTCACTAACCACAATTACAGGCTTAAGTCCCACACAGTTATTGGAAGTAGAGTTGTATCAGTTCATTCCTGGACTTAACATTTTTCCCTTCCTCATCCTCACCATCACTCTCCTCACCTCTCTGAGGTAACTGATCAGGACCTATAGCACCCTCCACCTCCAAAAGGGGGGTTGAATGTCTCACAGCCACGTTGTGCAGCATGCAGCAGGCCGCCACTATTCTACACACCTTATCAGCCCATAGGCCAGGGAACCCCCAGAGATATGTAGGCTGCAGAATCTAGCCTTCAGGAGACCTATAGTACGCTCTATCACCCTCCTAGTACCTCCATGGACCTCATTGTATTTCCTCTCTGCATCCGTCCTAGGATTCCTCACTGGTGTCAGGAGCCAACGCAAGTTTGGATAGCCAGCCAGAATCAGCTAGAGAAATGGTCAATACAGAGTCGTCATTGTAATGTCCTTAGTTAGACAGGCTGTTTTTCTGCAATGTGTCAGTTAGTGACAGGCTAACTTACCTATGATCCACCCTCTGTCCTCTTGTAGTTCGTCCATCTTCTGTGGCACACTACTGTTACTCAAAACAAATGAATCATGGACAGAACCCGGAAACATGGCCTTCACATGGGAAATGTACTGGTCTGCAGCACATACCAAATGGATGTTCATGGAGTGAAAGTTCTTCCTGTTTCTGTACACCTGTTCACTCACTCTTGGGGGGATGATAGCTATGTGGGTGCCATTGATGGCACCTATGACATGGGGAATGTTTGCAAAGGCATTGAAGTCAGACTTGATGGCAGGGAGGTCAGTACTTTGGGGGAATCGCACATAGGATTGCAGATGTTGTACAAATGCATTCAGAAATCTTGTCAGTACCTGGCTGAACATTGGCTGTGAGAAACCAGCACCCATGCCCACTGTCACTTGAAATGAGCCTGTGGCCAGGGAATGGAGTGCGGAGAGCACCTGCACCTCAATTGGAATGGCATGCTGATTACGATTTCCGGAGTCAGTGCAGGATCCAGTAATGCACATAGGTCCTGAATAGTTGCACGCGTGAGTCTGTAGGTGATTATGATCTGACGCTCCACCATGGTCCCCATATCCACAAGTGGTCTGTACACCGATGGTGCCCTTCCTCTCCACAAGGGTCAGTACCTATGAGGGGTAAGAAAAAGGAGTTATGTGCACACATGCACTGGCAGATTTGCTACATACATGCAGTGCATTCTTCATAGTAGTGTCTGTACAATGACTGCAACCTGACAGATGTACATGTACGTCACTAGGAGGGAACGGAGTAAATCATGTGTGATTATATACTCAATGGATAGAGGCCTAGGTGCTTCATATGGCTAGTAGGCCCAGAATTGTGAGTATTATGAATTTCAAGATGCGTAGGTGATGGCAAAATGTCTGCCCACTGTAGTTCTGCCCCTTCATTGTGGAAGTGACCTAATACCGCTGGCGGTTGACGTCACAGCGTACGGCGGTGTTGACCACTGTTCGCACCCTCATTGGCTAACATGGATGCCAATGGGGAATCCTGGCGTATCATGATCGCCGCCGGCGGTGACGGTGCATACCGCCGCGTAACGTACGCGCGTTCGTCATCGTTTGATCACTTGACTCCCTGATCTTGTGCGGACAGGTACTCGACTCTGTGTGTTGCTGTGGCCTGCCTCGGGCAATGGATGTTCCACGTGGTGCAGGGGAAAGGGCCCAGCCTTCACCCAGGAAGAACTGGAGAAACTTTTGGAAGGGGTCCCGCCCGTGTACGGCTGACTCTATGGCCGGCCAAAGGTACAGGTGAGTCCGGGTTTGGGGGGCACTGTGTGAGTAATAGATGGAGTGGATTGCACAGATGTGTGCTCCTGCGAGCCAGGATGGGCCTTGGTGCATGGAATGCTGCGTGCCACTGTCCTGCATGTCTGGGAGTACTGTCTGTCCTATGTCTGACAATCTGCCAGCTGTTGCCATCGTGCAGGTGCCTGACCTTTGTGTTCCATTTCTGTGTCACCCTCCTAGGTCAGCGCCCACCAGCAGAGGGCATATTGGCATGCCATCGCCAAGGAGCTACGGACCCTGGGGGTCTACAACGGTGGAGCACCTACTGTCAAAAGAGGTGGGAGGACCTGCGTTGCTGGGCACGGAAGATCACTGAGGTCCAGCTGGGGAAGTCCTCCCAACGTGGAAGGGGTGCCCGTCGGGCACTGACCCCCCTCATGCGAAGGATCCTGGATAGGGGCTTGAAGGCTGCATAGCAGTCATAAGGAGGTGAGTACTCAGAGCCCATACTTCAGCCTGGAAGGATGAGTGTGTGTGCGATAGGGCTCATGGTGCATAGAGCAGGGAATTTGACTGGTGTCCAGCTACTGTCTGCTCCCCAAAGGGTGCAGGGGTGTCTCTGTCAGGTTCCACCTACCTCAGCTCCAATACAATTTCAGGAGATGGGTGTAGGTCAGTATACTGCTCAGAAGTCAGGGCCATGGCCATAGTGCACGGTGCTGCCTGTTGGGTGTGTCTGCTGGGTAGGTGTATGTCTGGCCATTGTCTATCAGCATTCAGCTACTTACAAGTGTCTCTCCTGTTTTGTCTCCCCATCCCTGTTCTCTAGTGTTTGTCTGGTACAGCATCAACATCAGGTGAGGGAGCTGAGGCACCGGCAAGTGGGGAGGCAGCGGCCAACGGATCCTCCGAGGCAGAGACAACGGAAGCCCAGGGGACCAGTGGGTGGGAGGGTTAGGGGACTTCCACGGGGGAGGCTACTACTACAGGATGTAGTGACTCTGAGACCTCCTCCGATGGGGGTCCTCTGGCGGTGGCAGACCCTAGTGGACAAACCACTACTGTGAGATCTTCCGCCACCCCCATACCATCAGCGCCCTCCCTTCTGCCCCCCACCGAGTTGCCCGTGCCTGCCCACCCAAAAAGGTGGGCGTCTCCTTTCCCCAAGGCACCTTCTCCACTGCCCCAGTCAGCCCTGCTGCCCTCACAGAGGAGGCTATTGACCTCCTGAGAACCATCTCTGTAGGGCAGACAACCCTTGTCAATGCCATCCAGGGTCTGGCTTCTGAGGTGCAGCAGACCAATGCCTATCTGGATGGCATTCACGGTGCCGTGTCTGCTCTACAGAGATCTTTTCAGGCTCTGGCCTCCTCTTGGACGGCAGCCAGTTTCCCTGTCCATTCGGTCCCCTCTCCAACCTCCTCTACCCCTTCCAGCACCCCACTCCCTTCACCCGTCCAAAGCACACAATCAGACCCGCTTACAGGCACATCAACACACAAGAAGCACACTTCCAAACACAAGCACCACACCTCCCACCACAAGCATTCACACCGCCAACAGACACCTGCACACACAACAACGTCCACTTCCCCCAGTGTTCCCGCCTCCCTGTCCCCTCTACACCCACACCCTCATGCACTGCACCTTCACTCACTGTTACTGCTCCTCTTCCTGCACTTACCACAATAGCAGACAACCATACATGCACCCCATACACCACACCTGCACTCACCACCTCCACTGTAGTTGACACATGCAGCACACTCACCAGACTTGCAGACACCCACCCAACAGACATCCACACTAGCTGTCTGTCTTCTCCCACTGTGTCCACTCCCCCTCCTCCCAAAACACTCAAACGCACCAAGACACCCACCCATCAGACATCCACCACACCACAGCATACTGAGCAGTCACCTGCACCCACTACACGCACACCTACACCCCATACATCAACTCCCTCTGCCTCCTCTCCCTCGCCCTCATCCACGCCCACCCCAATTGCTCCGAAAAAACTTTTCCTCTCCCATGCAGACCTGTTCAAACCTACTGGCCCACCCCGTCTTGTCCCGAAACGTTCCCACCTCCTTGCCATTTCCGCTCCTTCCACATAACAGCCCACCCCGGTCCAGCCTTCTCATTCCCGTGCCCCTTCCCTGGTGAAGAAGAAGGCCCACTCAGAGCCTAAGGCATCCATTTCCACCCGAGCCAAACAGCCCCCACCCCTTTCAAAGGAGAAGCCCCCCCCCCTCCAACCTCCTCACGTAAGTCTAAGTCCCACCACCATCGGAAATCGGGTGTGGGGCTATTGTATGTACTATGGCCAAGTTGCAGTGGCCTTCAGTCGGGTGCGTCCCTCTTGGTGTGGGAAGGTTTGGGGGGGCATTGCAGAGTGAGTGGAGTGGGTGGGTATGTAACTTTGCCCTTTCCTCCCTTGTGTCGTAGGTTGTGGTACTTACCATTGTCGTCTTCGTCGGCAGTCTCAGTCGTGTAGATATATGGCAAGGAGCAAGGCTGGCATGATCTGCAGCTCTCTGTCCATGGCTGCCGCTGCACGTTTTGTGGAACTCGGGTGGTGTTTCCTTCTATTTGTTTCTTTTCCGCCTGGGTTTGTGTGGCGGTGGTTCCCGTCCCAGAACTGGCGGCGGAATGGTGGTTCATAGTTTGATGGGCTAGTTGGGCCTTTCCGTCGGCCTCTGGGTGGACTCTGCCGTCGTCAGCACGACTCCTTTCCTGGCGGTGGGTGGTGCACAGGATGTGTGTGTTTTGTTTGCTTCATTATTTGGCGTTCTGGCCCGCTCCTCTGTTGGCAGTTTCTACTGCCACCGCCGGTGGAGCGGAACGGACCACCATGTTCATAATGAGGGCCTAAGTTTGCAGAATTTTGCTGATCTTCAAACTACAATAAGGCAGGTTCCACAAGCCCTGATGCCGGAACAAAATCCATATGGTTCACAATTTAATTTGAATTAAGACTCAAATGTAAATCAGAATTCTTTCCAAAATCATAATGCATTTCAACAGTTTCCCCTATTTTATTAATTGAAGACCACAACTCTGACCAGTCACAAGGACGATGCCAAAGAGGGGAGGGAAATTGTATTCTTGGTGCAGCCGTCGAGGTAGATCAGAGTGGTCCATTTGTGGAAGGGGTTGTGAATGGCCACCACTTATCCTTTTTGGTCAATACAGGAGAAACTCACTCTATTGTGAGAACAGTAGAAGTTCCAAACCTCCCCCTGTCTGTAAAAAGAATCCAAGTTGTAGGAGTTGCAAATAGGAAATGATCAATCCAGTGACAGAAGAAGTACCTATTAAAATAGGGCTCTTTGAGGATAATTATCAGTTTGTGGTGTGAGATTTGAGTCCTGTGAGTTTATTGGGGGGTGACTTGTTCTGTGAGTTAAAATGCACTATCTATTGCACACTGAAGGGAGGTGAATTCCAGGCTCAAGATGAGGATGTCAATTTCAAGTTAATGACCCAAGGGCCTGAGGTTGAGTTATTTCCAGTGATGACAACTGAAGAGTTATCCCCAGATCTCAGGGATACTGTGCAACCTGATGTCAAGGACTTTTCAGAAAAGGACATTAGTCTCATAAAAGGAGTTGAGCCTGTCTGCATAAAGGTAAAACCTAACGTTGAGTATCCGAGAATCCCACAGTATAATTTGACAATTGCTGGAATTACTCCTGTGATCTAATCAATTATACTACAAAGCATTTTGAAGGAGATAATAGTGAGTCAAAGTAACTCACCCATAGTGGGCTTACAGAAATGTGTGTATCAACATCTCTAAGGTGGCCAGATGCTTTTCCTTTTGTGTTAATGAGTCTAAGCAGTGCTCCTGACAGAAACACAGGATTGTCTCTGCACAAGATAATCATGGGGAGAGCCATGAGATTGCCTGCAGTGTTGCAAATGCACTTGTGAACATTATGGATGACATGGTTCTTGACTATTCCATGGGAATGGATGATGTGGCCCTTTCTGTGTTTCGCCAGGTTGAAGCTGTTACCACCTCTCCATATTTGGACACTCAGGGCCTCATTATGAGGTCACGGTTGTAGTGGGATCGCCACAAAAGTGACGGTCCGACTGCGACATTACGACTGTGGCAAAAGCGCCACAGTTGGACCGCCGGCACCGACAGGTTGCCGCAAGTTGACAGCCTGGCAGTCTTGGCAGTTGTAATCCACCAGGGCAGTGCTGATTCCAGCACTGCCCTGGGGATTACGAGTCCCCCATCTGCCAGCCTTTGCATGGCGGTAGCCCCATCATGCAAAGGCTGGTGAAAGGGGGTTCCAGGTGCCCCATGGGGACCCTTGCACTCCCTATGCACTTGGCATGGGCAGTGCAGGGGCCCACATGGACAGTCCTGTCACTCGTTACACTGCCCGAATTATGGGCAGTGGAAAGCACGATGGGTACTGCTGCACCCGCTGCACCACCACATTTGTGCCAGCTCAATTGCGAGCTGGCATCGATGTTAAGGCTCTGCATTGAACTCCTAAAAGGGCCTGATGACGGTCCGAATTTGGAGGACCAGCTCTGCCGCCCACCAAACACGTAATGGGGGCTACGTCCCAGCAGTTGGGTCTCGGTGAAAAAAAATGTTCAGAAGAAATGTCTGGAGCCTAGGAGAGGTGGACCATACTAGGTCGTCCTGAGACTCGGAAAGAGTCTGTAACAGCACACCCTCAGCCTCTGGGTGGTCACGATGAACAGACAGATGATGTGTCTTGTCCTGAACCGCTTCCTGAGCCAGACTCTGACAAAGATGAAGGGCCTCGTGCTGTGCAACACAGAGAAGAACATGGAGATTGTTGACAGCAAAGGCAGAAGGGAGAGAGGTCAAGATTTCCTGCCAAACAAGGATTGAGTACTGCCCTGGAGGATAATGAGGACTCTGATTTGAATGCCTGTGACAGTGAACAACCTGAACCCAGAAGATAAAAAAAGAGTTAGAGTGCCATGTCGAAGGTATTCATCACCTGAATGGACATACTTTGTTGAAAACAACAGTGAGAGGGGAACTTGTGATTTGTGAGACAAGAGAGAAAACCCAATTGAGCTTCTGTGAATTTGAGCTGCAATCTTGATCTGAGCTTGAATTTGCACTCTCACTGAACAAACGGATTTGAAATATTATTGACATGATGATCTGACCTGTACTTTGCCTTGAAAAAAAGGGACATTATTTAAGGAAGAATTAAGAAGAGGCCCGAGGCAGCAGAGGAGTGTAAGGGTGTCATTTAAGAGAAGACAGTGTAGGGCTAAGGAAGACTGACAAAGACTTTGTAAATAATTCCCTTGTACACCGTTTGAACTTTGTTTTGCCCTGTGCACAAGTAGAAATCCATGGAGAAAACTCTATTTGCTGCTAATTTCTACTTTACGGTCTGATTTTACATACGTCATGGAAAGTAATAACACAAATAGACTTAAACATATATTAGTTGTAGTGGTGTTTATCACTGTTGTAGTACTAATAATCTTTCTTGTAGGATTATTTTCATCTACGTCTTCTTTAGTAGATGAGTTTAGGCCTAGTGTTACTCCACAATCCTGAGTCTTATAGATAAGGCTTTGCATGTAGACATGTCTAAAGGAGATTATTCTTCAAATGTTTATTTTAAATGCTTTCTGAACAGACTAACACTATGGATGCAAGGGATTGCAATGTATGTATGCAATTGCCTCATCAGCTGCAGAATGCATCACGTACCATCATATTCCTCTGATTTATGGTGTTACTTGTTGTCTTTTATTGAGTCTTTTCAATGGACGTGGTCATGTTCAGTATTATTTTTCGAATTATAATTCAATTCATTCATAAATTCCCATACTTGAGCAAAGAAATAGGTATAATTGAAAGGTTCTTTAAACCCTCCATGACATTGGGCACGGCCTATGCTCACCCAAACAATTTGACTTTCAGTTTGACAGATAATGGGAAGATATTTCTCAGTTTAGTTGAAGAAAGGAAGAGAAATATGGAATCTAAGTCAGAGACAGACAAGGACCTTAAGAACCAGCATAAGTGACTGTGGCGGCTGGTGGCTTTTGAAAGCGGTGGGGCCTAAAAGTCACCCTCGGCTATCACAGATTGAGCAAAGCAAGTGACACAAATCGACCCAAGGGGGTTTGGGGCTAAAGGACACTGTCTCCACATTCACTAGGCAGACACATGTATGCAGACAGACTTTTCATTGACATAATCCTGAAACATGAATCTGAAAGGGTAAGAAGGCACATTCTAATCGCTATATTAAGCAACTTATGTAAACAGGCAGTCTTTGTCATAATTTACTAATTTACTATGTGCATAGAAGTGCCTTTTCACTTTCAGATTTATTGCATACCAACTTAGCTACTGAAAGTATGCTGTACACAGTGGAGTCAAAGTACACGACTGTTTTAGATGTGTTTACAGAAGCCTGTGAGTGAGTAACTTGCAACTGTGGCTAATGGCAATTTTATTCAACAGCAAACTAACTAGTTTATGGCTTCTAGGCAGCAAAGCATTGGTATTAATCAGGAGGGCAAATGAATGCCCAGACACTTTATGCACACATAGCAAGGTAATACTTCATGTTTCTTTGAATGTTATGGTTCTGTTATCTCATCTCATTTCCTTCAACATTGTGCACTTTTTTAGCTTTCTCTTGGCACCAAAAGTCTGAGGTACAGAAAGAAATTTTGAAACTAGACCAGCTGTACACCTATTCTTATTGGGGTTGCACAATATTTTTGCTTCCTTCCAGTCATTTGTTCCATGACATTCACCATTCTAATTCTAACCATTTCAGTGCCATACGATAGATTCAGTTTAGATAGATTCAGTTTCCATTTAGCAAGTGGTGGAAAAATGTGGACATATTGATGGCAGTCCAACTCGTCTAGTGTTTTTTTGCTGCGTTCACACCTATCTCACATCTTGGCTATTTAATTTGAAATAATAACACTAAGGTGCACTTGTCTGGTATAGCAGCAGAGGCTCCTTACTTGTCTGCAGTGTGTGTCACCTTGTAGCAGCACTAGAAGAAAAGCAAGAAACGCCTGCACACGTTCCCGGGACAACCGGCACACGCACAGGTTTGCTGTCAGCAAGTACTTCTGTGGTCAGTGCGCATAGTGCCTGAAGGAAGCCCGGAAGAGGATAACACAACAAGCATTAGCAAAGCCAATAGGTTTCGTCTTTGTCTTTTTTTCTATGTAACTGGTGTACAAATATTAAATAAATGTTATAATAATGTTTGTTTTATTAAATTAAAAACAAACATTATTATAACATTTTTCTAATATTTGTAAGGCAGTTACATAGGAAAAAAGGCAAAGGTGACATGTATTGGCATGCGTGTTAGAAGAAAGAAGAAAGAAGACAGAAGACGGAAGTAGACAGAAGGTGTGAGAAGACAGAAGAAGAGAAGACAGAAGAAGACGGAAGGCGTGAGAAGACAGAAGATGGAAGCAAACAGGAGGCGTGGGAAGACAAAAGACGGAAGAAGACAAATTATGACAGAAGATAGAAGAAGATGTAAGGCATGAGAAGACAGAAGATGGTAGAAGACAGAAGCCGTGAGAAGACAGAAGGCGAGAGAAGACAGAAGGCAAGAGAAGACAGAAGACGGAGGAAGACAAGAAGACAGAAGACAGAAGGCATGAGGAGACAAAAGGCGTGAGAAGACATAAGAGGACAAAAGACAGAAGAAGAGAGACAACGATTGAATATAGAAGACTGTAGAAGGTGTGAGTAGAGTGCAGACATGAGAAGACGGAAGACATCATGGGGTAAAGAAGGCAGTGAAGACAGAAGAAAGCATTCTGGAAGAAAAAAGAAGACAGCAGCAAAGAATGAAGGCAGGGAGGAGGGCAGCGAAGAAAAAAGACGTCAGCGAAGAAAAAAGACAGCATGCGAGAAGGAAAAAGAAGTACCTCTAGCGTCGCAGTCAGAGGAAGGACACTGGCCAGTGTCCAATAGGAAGTGACCGGAAGGAGTACCCGGTCGACAGGTAACTCAATGGCAAGATTGACGAAGAAGACAAAGACGACAACAGGAAGTTAGCCAATCCAAAGTAGGTAAATTATAGTGACTGTGGAGTAAGCAACTGGTAAGTTCGGATTAGTAAGGGCTGGTTCCAAGCTCCTTTTAAGTTTTTTTTACTAACTTGCAAGCATGCACACGTACATGCAAAACCTAAAAAAGAACATGGCTAATCACTGTACGCTTTAAAATAATGCTGCAAAATAACTGGCCATGTTGTGCACACTTCCTGTCCCTGCACTGTCTGGAGGTCGTGTGCCCGAGTTTGGAGATACCTCCTTGCCAAAGACCCAATGCTGAGGTAGCTCTAATGCTATTTAATACATTAAATAGCATGAGCGCTGCGATGGGATTAGATAGACAAGACGACAACGTACCCCACTAAAGAAATGGAGGGTTCCCTTGGCTGGCATGTCCCCTGCCTTTTAGGCAGTGTGGATTTAGACCTAAGAAGCTTGATGTATGCTTGTCAGGCTGGCCGCGTTCTGAGATTGGCCAGTCTGTCATGCACACTTTAAGTACAAAGCTCTGCAGCTCTCCTTGGCATCAGCCATGCCCCCTCACCTTTGTGATGGGATTTCCAATCAAGTAATTGTAGTCCTACCAATCACAAGTATTTAAGTGCACCACAAAATAAAATTTACAGTAAAGAGAATTATATTTTATTTCCAGGGTGGGTTGTTGAAGAAAGCAGTGGGTCAACGCCCTCCTGCTCCTTAAGAGGAACTATCACTGAAGAGTGGACTAGAGAGGAAATTAAGCATAAAGTGAAAGGGAATTAAGCAGCCTTAGCTTTGCATCGGAAATATAAAGGGACATTTTGCATACTCACAGATAAATCTCTAGTTGACACTATATTAGTTGGAAAGACAGAATGTGATCACACATTTGAGGTTAGAGGAAATTGGGAAATTTTATTTTGGATGGTTAAGATAAAATTATTCTTGGAGTTTCCTACATTTGTGGAGAACGTGCACATTTCAAATTGCCCAAAGGATGATATATTTAGGTATAGTCTTCCAGAAAATATATCATGTATAACATTTCAATGATCCTGTGTGGGAAACGAAAGTCAGAACTGAGTGAGGTAGTAATGTTGCTGAGATTGTGGGAGACATCTTTTATGCAATTATTCCATCTGTGGGTGTGATCTCAAATGCATTGAATGTTAGGAAATTGTCTAACACAGTGGTTAAACTGTCCACAAGTACAGCATGTTCCTTATTGGGGGTACATACTGAAATGGTAGCGATGAGATCCATGGTTTTGCAGATCCACCTTGCTTTAGACCTCCTTCTTGCAAGAAGGGGTGGAGGTTGCCGGATGTTAAAGGTCCAGCAATGCTACACCTACATCCCGGACAAGAGTAAGGACCTGATGAAATACATTAAAAACATTACTGACCTGAAGAAAGATTTGAAGGAATTGGAAGCAACAGGTGCTTGGGAAGCAATTGAAAGTGGATTTGCTATTATAGACAAATTGTTTGGAAACTTTGGAAGTGGAATAGTGGGTACCATCTTGATACCCCCGCCGCCAGATGCCCCTACACCACCAAAGAACTCCACAAGCTCAACTGTGGTCGCCCCACCGCCTGCGTCCAGACCTCTCCAAGGCACACCCATGGACCCTTCTTGTGTCAGACGTGCAACTTCACCTGCGCTCAAGCCACCAATCACCACAACAACTCCACCCATAACAACCATCTCAGCTGCATCCTCCTCAAAACCCGCTCCATCCACAAACACACCGTCGAACTCTGGGACCTGCTCACCTCAACCTCCCCAGACATCGCCTTCCTCACCGAAACCTGGATGAACCCCTCTTCGGAACCCGCCATCGCCACAGCCAGCCCTGAAGTCTACAAAATCACCCACAACAAACCAGGAGGAGAAATTGCCAAAATCCACAGAAGCACCATCAGGATCACAACCAATACCCTTGACACCCTTGATGCCGCCGAACGCCTGCACGTCCAGATCTGTGACGCCATCGCCGACACAATCCACACCCACGCCCTCACCTCCACGGACTACATACTCCTCGGCGACCTGAATTTTCACCTGGAGAACACCGACGACAGCAACTCCTCAGCCCTACTCGACAACCTCGACAACCTCGGTCTCAAATAACTCGTCACAACGCCCACCCACTCAGCCGGCCACACACTCGACCCCATCTTCTCCACCAGCAGCCACATCACCTTCACCCATACCACCAAACTCCACTGGACCGACCACCGCTGTGTCCACTTCTCCTTCCAGAAACTCACCGCTCACCACCACCAGCAACTGACCCCGCACCGGAGCTGGAACAAGATCTCAAAGGACCAACTGATCTCCACCCTCGCCCACGACCCAACACCAGCGACCCCTATACCGCCGCCCTCAATTTCAAACAATGGCTAGACGACTGCGCCAACACCCTCGCTCCACTTAGGAAATCAACCAACACCCGCACCAGCAAGAAAGCCCCCTGGTTCACCGCTGACCTTCAGGCCTCCAAGTGAGAGTGCCGGAAAACCGAGAAGATCTGGTGCCAAGAACGAACAGAGAGCAACCACCCCGCCCTCAAGGCTGCCATCCGCAAGCATCACCAGCTCATCTGGACCACCAAAAGATCATTCTACAAAGAACGAATGGACAACAACGCACACGACAGCAAGGAGCTCTTCAGCATCATCAAAGAACTCATCAACCCCAAGTCCTGCGCCGCCGACCCCCCTGCTCGCAAGACCTCTGCGACTCCCCCGCCACCTTTTTTCACCGCAAGATCACGGACATCCACAGCAGTTCCGATCCCCACAACCACCGTTGCCAACGCCAACCCCAACGCACCCAACCACACCAACCTCCTGAGTGCCTGGACCCACACCAACGATGAGGAAGACCATGAGCACCATCAACTCCGAATCACCCGCCGACCCCTGCCCTCACCATGTCTTCAATAAAGCCAGCCAAATCATCACCCCTCAGCTCCGCACCATCATCAACAGCTCCTTCGAGACCTCCACCTTCCCGGAGAGAGCTGGAAACACGCCAAATTCAACGCCCTGCTCAAAAAACCCAGGACCGACCCCGAAGACCTCAAGAATTACTGACCCATCTCCCTACTCCCTTTCCCAGCGAAGGTCATCAAGAAGATAGTCAACAGTCAACTATCACGCTTCCTGGAAGACAACAGCCTCCTCAACATCTCCCAATCCGGCTTCCGCAAGAACCACAGCACCGAGACCGCTCTCATTGCTGCTACCGACGACATCAGGATCTTGCTCGATAAAGGTGGAACCGTGGCTCTCATCCTCCTTGACCTCGCGGCAGCCTTCGACACCGCCTCTCACCACACACTTTGCACATGCCTCCACATCGCTGGAATCCGCCACAAGGCCCTGGACTGGATCACATCCTTCCTCTCCGGCAGACCTCAGAGAGTCCGCCTCTCTCCGTTCCTGTGAAAAGCCACCAAGACCATCTGCTGAGTACCACAAGAATCCTCTCTCAGCCCGACCCTTTTCAACATCTACATGGCACCGCTCGTAAACATCATCCGGTCAAATGGCCTTAACATCGTCTCCTACGCGGATGACATACAACTGATCCTCTCACTCACGAAGAGACTCGCCACAGCTAAGGACAACCTCCACAACCGACTTTACGCCATTGCCAACGGGATGGTCGTAAGCCACCTCAAACTGAACTCGGATAAGACTGAGATCGTCATCTTCAGCTCCAACAAATCAGCATGGGACGACTCCTGGTGGCCTGCCACTCTAGGAGCCGCTCCAAATCTCACCACCCACGCATGCAACCTCGGCTTCATACTGGACGCATCGCTCACTATGACCCAGCAAGTCAAAGCCATCTCATCCTCATGCTTCAACACCCTCTGCATGCTTCACAAGACCTTCAGATGGATCCCCATTGAAACCAGAAGAACGGTCACCCGCACCCTCGTTAGCAGTATACTGGACTACGGCAACACACTCTACGCTGGAACAACGGCCAAGCTCCAGAGAAAACTTCAGCGCATTCCGGACGCCTCAGCACGACTCATCCTCAACCTCCCTCGCCACAAACCCATCTCACCCCACCTCAGAGACCTCCACTGGCTCCCCGTCAACAAAAGGATCATCTTCAAACTCCTGATCCATGCTCACAAAGCTCTCCATGACACTGGCCCTGCCTACTTCAACCAGCGTCTCAACTTCCACGTCCCGACACGTCAGCTCCGCTCCGCCAACCTTGCATCCACCGTACCACGACAGGTGGCAACTCCTTCTCCCACCTCGCCGCCAAGACCTGGAACTCCCTGACAACCTACGTCTGACCCAGGACCTTCTGACCTTCAGGGAGCGTCTCAAGAACTGGCTATTCGAGCAGTAGCACCCCACCAGCACCTTGAGACCCTACCGGGTGAGTAGTGCGCTTAACAAATGATTGATTGATTGATTGATTGATACAGCATATCATTATTGTCATCTGTGCAATATGCCTGTTCATTACATTCAAGGGATATAGACATGTAAGGGCATGGAGGGAAAAGCAACAATTGAAGGGACTGAAGAGAACTGGGAAACATGAGGAAATGGAGGAGAGTCAGTGTAGATTTTATGATGATATGAAAGATCTGGAAAATACCAGACGAAAGACATTAAAAACTTCAAAATATTGACTTGACCTGATAAAGATTCATATGTGTGTTACTGTGATGGCTTACATCATCTTCAGAGGGGGTAGTAGAGCAGCGCAATTTAGACTCCATCCTTTACACGTCATTTATGTACAAACATGCATTATATTTGACATCATACTTACTGTGTGTTCTAGTGATATTTATGTGTATAACGCATTTTAGGTTCATTAATGGAACGTAATCATTGAAGATACTAATGCTTATTTGAAATTTTAGCATTTATTCACTATTCACATTTCACATTTATACTTGAGTGTTTTTAGTAAGTAGATGCGCATTTTATTCATGTGTTGTGTTTATATTGAAAGTTATGTGTGCACCAGTAAAGGCACATATATATTTGTGTTTTTGAATTCCACCTTAGTCAGGATACTTTAGCTGTTTAAAGGCCCTAATTTTGAGATGCAGTTTGCTTGGTAAATATTTTTCCTTTGCAGGTACCTTCTCAAGATTGTTAATGAAAAAGTATTGTTCAACGTATACGTAGGGATAGTGAGGCCTAAGAATAGGTATTTTGGCAGAGAATACGGGGACCTAATGAGCAGATGAAGACTTCTATTCATCGTGTACCAGACACAGGAGGTTGCAGTATCTATCTGTACATCTGTGGGATGAGAAACTTCGATGATTTTGCAAATGGTACCAGAAGGAATAATTTGATTGGCTCAAGGTGATGTGGAAAATGAAATGTGGGTTCCTGAAGCTTCTGTATGTTTTAATTAAAGTTTAAAAGATACTCCCTTGGCTTTAGAGAGGTACAGACTTCTGCTTCTTTTATTCTTCCTAAGTGTTAAGATTTATGCTAAACCCTTTTTCGCATTTCCAAATTCTCTTGAGACACTTTTTCCTGAAATCCTCCTCATTCTTGGATTTAGAGATTTTATTAAGACTTCAACTATCTTCTAATGCTTAGAAGGGTAGATTGGAGTTCCTTTACCAAACATGCATTTGTAATTCTCAGTCTGTATTGCAGTGGTTGCATTTATTCAGTCCTATGCAATTTTGAGACAGAACTTCTTACAACATCTCAGCTTGCCATTTATAATTCTGTACTTCTAAATATCCTTCTGACATACATATTGTTAGATGGTGAATGTTGTAATAACATTGTACATGAGGACACTGTAATGGGAATGCTGTTGTTTGTAATAGCATATGGACGTAATGCACAGTTTTACCTTTGATTCTCTGAACAGTTTTGACTGGTCAGTGTCCGATCTGCATGCGCTCTTGGTGACTGCTTTTGGTGACTGACTTGTGTGCGGTCCACGGGGATTGGAATGCGAGGAGGGGATAATAGAATACTGGGAAAGGAACTGGTATCACAACATCCTGGGATTATTACTGGTGACATTATTATTATTGATGTAAATAAAGACATTGGATTTTTACCTCCATGCCTCATTCATTTATGGATTTCCTGCTTCTCTACACATATTGACTGAACCAATTCTTAATTTGTAATACATTTTTCTAATCTTCAATCACTGATCCCTGGTGCTTATTGTGGGGTAAAATTCACTTCTCGAAATTTAAAATATCGGATTATTGCTAACTAAGTTTGTTTCAGTCAACTTTCAAAGGTCCATGGGATAGGTGCTGTAATTTATGCACATGCACGCTCTCGCCCCGATATTGTATGCTCTGGATGTGCGATTGTTAGACCATACTTCCCTATTCATTGTATTGTACTGGGAAGTGTGCTCAGTGTTCTGTCCTGAGCTTGGTGCATGACAAGGTCTAAGAAGGAGAAGAGGGGAAAATTATGAGACTTTAGCCAATAGTAAGCTGTCTCAGATTCCACATATCTGCATAAATCTGCAATGGCAAGTGTCCTATGCTGCTGTTCATTCACCTGTGGGTCCCCCAGACCAGCTACCACTGGGTCTCAGTGCATGCTGTTGAGGGGGAGCTGCCCCTTCCAGGGAGGCCAGCCGGGCAGGTTCCTATCTAGAACCCCTTGCTTTTCCCCCCACACGTGAGCGGACTGGCAGAATGCCTCATGAACCGGAAGTCTCTGAGTGTTCAGTATCGCCGTGTGGCTCCAGCCCGGGCAGACGCTCTCCAGCATCGACTGCCACTGTAGTAGAAGGTCACACCCGTCACTCCACACTCCCACACGCAAACTCCGATCAGCCGACCTCGCCCTAGTCACAGTCCCCCGTATCCTGCACACCACCACAGGAGGCAGGTCTTTCTCCTACCTCTCCCCCAAAACCTGGAGCTTCCTCCCCACCTACCTTCGCAAAACCAAAGACCTACTAGTCTTCAGAAAGAACCTCAAGACTTGGCTGTTCGACCAGTGACCTTCCCAACCCCCCTACCCCCAAGCACCTTGAGACCCTCAGGGGTGAGTAGCGCACTCTACAAATTTCTTTGATTGATTGATTGATTGACACACACGCTGAGGTTCACCAGACCGCTTTATAGCACCCCTCCTGTGACTCTCTACAGGCCCCGCTGGTCTCCCATCATCAGTGCCCTCTGCCCATCCGAGATGGCTCAATGCGGCCCGGATTGTACAGGCTCAAGGGCCCTGGCCTGGCGCAATACTAATGTGCATCCAAACCTTAGGGTGCCTTCATAATGTGTTCTTTTTGTGTTCCTGGTGTCGTGGAGGAAGGAGTTCTGCTCTGCTCGAATGTATCTTTACTGAGTAATCTCCTCTGGCTAATGGCGGTTGTATACGTAGATTTAAATGTGCCATTTTTTGCTGTTTGATAGTTTTTTGGGCAAAAGTCAGGACACTATCTTTAACTCAATATTTAGAGTTTCTTTTTCAGTATTTGCCCCTGCTATTAAAATGTGAAGATTTCATGCCTGACTTCTTGCTAAGTCATTATATTATTGCTGGACTATATGGGGTGTTAGCTATTTAACTTGATCTGGGCTCAGCCTCTGTTACCTTATGCTATTCTCTTGCATTTACATTTTGAGCATTTATTAATGATTTGAACTGACTATTTTTGCCATCTATAATGATTTGGAATATCAAATTAACCTTCAAGCTTTCTACTTTAATCTTGTCCATTTTGGATTTTTAAGGTGTGTATTTTCCTGTGTAAACTTCTCATTTCTTGTAGTTAAATGCTTAGGGAACTCATCCTTTTTGATGCACATGGCCTGATCTGTATTATCGGCCTGTTTTTGGTAAAAAGCTGCAAAACATTTGTAAGGCATCCCCCTTTATTTGACATACAGTTAGTGCAGGAGCGTAACAGACACACCCGCTGTTCCTGCGGCACAGGGGGGGCCCCAGTCCTCTCTACATGAAGGACCCCCTCAGCTTGTCTATGCAGGGTGTCTCTCTGCAGTGTGCAACATGCTCCAAGCTGACACCGGGCTGACCCAGGACTGAAAAGAAACAAAATAAAATATTGATTTCTCTTCAGTCCGAGCTTGCCAGTTACCTTACATGAGTGCAGTGCTTAATTTGTGCTTGTTGTTTCCTGTGCTGAGCACCGGCAGTTATTTGTGAGGGCTGGGCTTATTCTTATGCCTCAAGCATTTGCTGCAAGCAAAAGACATATGGGAAAAACGGAAGAAGAAAAAACTAAAAAGCGTCATGAAAGGGAGAAAGTAGAAAGTTGCAGGATGAGCTGAAGGGGCAGGGAGTGGCCGTAAATGGATTGAAGAGGCCCGAGATGGCTTCAGGATTACGCTGCCTCGTTATTCAGTGCTGGCAGATTTAATTACAGCAGTCTCGTGTTTAAGAGAAGGGCTTTGAGCACCAGCACCTCTTTATTTACAAATTAAGCACTGCATGGGTGAGTGGGCCCCCTGAAAGAGAGCGTAGAGAGCGTCCTGGACAGAGCACTACTCATCTTAGAGGGGAAGAGGCAGCCCAGAACTGACTAGAGCAGAGGTAGGGTTGCCACATTTCCCAGAGAAAAATGACAGCTCTCTCTTCATTCTGCAAAGGCCTGCATATGATTCTTAAGTAGAACTTTATATGAAATAACCTGTATTCATTTTAGCATGGTCTTTCTGTCTTTGTTTACTTTGGTTGTCAGCTGGGACATTACAGCTGCTGAAAACCAATTTTAAGGGTTTTCTTCTTACATAAGCTTTTGTATGTATTGATAAGGATATTAAACTAGCCAGGACATTAAATGTTAGTCATTACAAGGGATTTCACAATGTTTCCATTAAAGGATCGGACTAGAGCCCCAGCGTTCTTGTTTCCCTTGAGCATTCTTTAAATAAGGTGCACAGCACTAAAAAAAATGAGTGATCAGTTTTACCTAAGTATTTACAATCTTTTTGTGTTCTTTTGTTTCAAATCAAAGTAGTCAACGAAGCAGATTGCCTTTCTCCTCTATAGCATACCACAAGCCCAATACTTATTACAAACATCTTGTGTCTCATCACTGATGTGCAGCTCAAGCTCCTTTGATTAACATGCGTGGGAGCCAACAAGGCCAGCCCATGTGCCTAGAACCCACTAGTCATTCCAGAAGTTAGTTCTAGGCTTAACAACATCTCACTCTTACTCAAGGTTTATCTGAGCCATTCTTCCCTCCGATAGCCTGTGGGGAACAGTCAACAGTTGAACCCAGTAGATTTTGTGTAATATGAAAAGTGATATCCAGTGTTGATATATATATACGTAGAGAGGCAATGGGTGAGAGGACTTTGACCATTGGTTTGTTAAATTGTCAATCACATTTTCCTTCCATACACCAGTGGTTCCCAACCTTTTGACTTTTGTGGACCCCCACTTTAGCATTGATGGAACCCAGGGACCCCCACTGAATCATCGGAATCCAGGGACCCCCGTCTGTGTCATTACTGGAAGCTGGGGACCCAATTTTTCAATATTTGTTCATATTTGTTAATTTTCTAGGCACTCGCGGACCCCCTGAGAAGGCTTTGCGGACCCCCAGGGGTCCCCGGACCACAGGTTGGGAACCACTGCCATACACCATAGCACTTTACAGGGCATATTTATACTTTTTGATGCAAGACTGCAGTGATGCAGCTTTGCATCAAAACGTTTAGTACCAGCTTGCACCATTCCTGAGTGCCAGCCGGGCACCATATTTATAGAATGGTGCACGCTGGTGCAAAGGGTTGGCTACCATTAAAAAAATGACATTAGCTGGGTGGGGTGGCATTATGGGTGAAGGCGGTTTTGCACCAAAAAATTATGTTAGGGTGGTTGCAGGCAAAACAAATTACCTCTAACCAACCTAACATTTTCTAATGCAAAACCATCCATACCACATGACTCCAGTCTTATAAAAGACAGGAGTCATGCCCACCACTCCAGTGGCCAGCTCAGGGGACCAGTGTCCCCTGGGCATGGCCATTGGACCCTGTGCCATGCGGGGGGCCTCAAGTTGGACCCCCGAATGCAAGTCTTGCACCATTATTTAGCCCCTCCTCCCACCAGTGCGTCATTTTAGCACAAGTGATAAATATGGGGCTATGGGGTTAGCACCATTTTTTAGATTGAAACGCCTACCTTACATCTCATTGACGCAAGGTAGGTTCACGCATCTAAAAAATGGTGCAAACTCCCATAGTTTGACGTTAGACATATCTAATGTCAAAATATAAATATGGAGTTAGTTTTGCACCGAATTTGCGTAAAAAGAATTATGCACATTCAGCCAAATGGAGTATAAATAAGCTGCTACATTGCAGAATGGGACATCCCACTTTTCACATTGCCTCCCTTCACTTTGAATGACTGCGTGAAGCCTGTTCACATTATGCACTTCTGCCTAAAAATAGCAGGTTTAAAGTGTGCTGTTTACCTTTATTTATAACAAAGATTAACTATAAACTTCTGTTATCTATGCTGTCTGGACTTTCGGCAAAATGGACCCATCAGTGAATGGTATTCAAATTTAAACTTTTTAATGCATAAATGTAGGAGGTACATTTAACTTTTTTTCTTCTTCTGACAATACTTGCAATAAAAAAGTTAAATGCCGCACAGCTTGCCAAGGCCAGACCTTTATGGCTTTCCTGATGCTTTTTTTCTATAACCCTCCAATGTTGTAGTCCGTTCTTCAGCGCCTAAGAAAGCATGTGCTCTTGTAAAGGAAAACTAGATTACAAAGCTGCCCTGTGACAACCCAGTCAAATGCAGCAGCAAAATGCAAATATATAGAAATATTAGAGACGTTGGGGGTGCGCTCAGAATGACGTGTAAAGATCATAAATACGTTATAATGGCTTCCCAGGGTATCCAGACCTGACCCGGAGATACATCTCGCTCACCAGACTCTACCACGTGAAATGCAACGCTGCCTGACTCAAGCACACTTCAATGTAAAATATTCCACAGACAGAGCATGTAAACATTTTTTGGTTATTTAAGTCACACAAATAAACAAGCACAATATAGCACCTAATTCAGGGCTGATATAAAGAGTGTCATGAGCCAATCACCCTATGAAAGAAAACACAACCCTCAGGATAGCACAAACATTCTAATATGAATTTAATGTAAAAGAAATTGCAAATATGCAAACTAAATAATGCACAGCGATTGCTGTTCCAATGGACCAGAGCTTCCTCTCCCAAGATGGTGCATATAATGCTACAATCTACATACTCAGTGATTATGCATGCACAGATTTTCCCCAGAACAAGTGAATGAATGCTAGAAAACATTGTCAGGACTGCAATTAATTGATACTAATTAATGGACAGGTGCAAAGATGTTTTACAAGAAACAAACTGAGAATACCTTGACGAGCTGACACCGGAGCCACAGAGAAGAGTTGACTTCATTGTTCCCTAAAATCATTGCTTCATGGTGCCAGTCATCAGAACAAGGCTAGACTTACTACACAGGGCATGAAAGTTGAGCGATTGTAGAGCAGCATATAAAATGGCTGTGGGGCATCGGAGATGCATATAATTTACTAATAAATATACAGTAATGCAAAGTCTTAGGGCATGTTAAGATAAGCATGAGCATTGCCACTTTTGCAATACATGGACTTAAGTTAATCAAAAAGTAATTCCACTTTCTCACACCTCCCTAAAGGAAGACAGTTGAATACATCCTGCCCAATAGACTGTTTCAGGTTTGAGAAGAACTCTCATCCTTCAGATTTTGTAGCCTGAGGTTTTCTCATTATGGTGCTTTAGGGGGGAGGGGAGTTCAGAAAATGATAACATCAAGGAGGTTTTTCAAGAAACCTTCCCAAAACTGCATCTATTGAATCCTATCTGGGGAGCCTGTCATGTCATTTGGTACAAACAGCACAAAACACAGAATAATATTAAATTGTTATGCTCTCCTTGAGATGAATAGTTGTTTTTTACAGTTTCGACATTTTGCAAAGTGATCTGAAAATGAGAAAAGAAATTCTATAACACATTCACACATCAAGGGAATTTGTTTCCTTTAATTAAACTTTGAAAATTGTTATACTGTGATTAAATGTACTTGTGGGCTGATTAGAGAAACCACTTCAGAAAGTTAAGAGGTCCATGGATTGGGATTAACCTTATGATTGTCTATGCACTCTTCTGAAATTTTGCCAAAAACGAGGGCTCTTGCCTAGCGGGATATGGCACAGATCTCAAATGGGTGCGGCTGCAATGTAGCTCCTAGAATGGTGCCCATGTTGACTTCTTTCACCCCTTCAGGAAGCCGGAATGTCAAGGTGCGGAAGAGGCTGGCAAAGAAGATGAAGAGCACAGTCCTGGCCATCAGTTCCCCCAAACACACGCGGTGTCCTGCAAAAACACCAGAGCTAAGATCACTTGTTTTAATCAAAGAGACAATGATACAATTAAGCAATATGCAAAGGACTGTCAGACCAGTTCTCCAATTCTTGAAGCCTATGCAGAGTATTTTGTGTACTTTGTTTACCAAGGTGTGATGACATCTGTATTTAACCACTGCTCCATCTTGACTACTGACTCCCTTTTGTGCTTAGCTTAGCTTTCTTCACTGTCACATTGGTGACCACCAGCTCTGTTCTGATTACAGACTCCATTTTATGCGTAACTTAGCTGCAGCAACCGTCACGATGGAGGTGCAGGTATTTTTCAGCGCACAAGTTATGCAATGTGTTTTTCGCTCTTGTAGTCACTTATCGTGATTCGTCTCACCAAGGGCTAGAACATAACATTGCAGGGTATGAGTTAGATAAGGATGTACCAGGATGATGTTTATGGTACGGTAAGAAATGGTTTGGTCTTGGAAGAGCACCTTGGGATGTGGCCAGTCTACAACGTGCCCTTCTCAAAAACAAGCTATATTGGCCAGCGGATGGTAGGAGGATTTCTAGAATTCTCCTGACTGGCTTGTTTTAAGTATATCAGAGGAGGAAGTTAGACGGCTGTGGAAATATTGATCTCTGGTTGAGATGGGGACACCTGTGCCCGCCACTCTCCCTTGAGGGTAGTTCTCTCTTCACGGTTGACTGGGTTCATGGCCTGTTGCTGGCAAGGAGATGAAGCAAGCAAGCACATGGTGATGAATTCTTTTTGATTATTATTTCTATCTTTGGATTTTGCATGAATATATAATCACTGTATATGCAGATATATAATCCATGATTAAGGTAGTGTATTGTCATTGTTTATATTTATCTGCATTAATATTCTACTGCTGTGATTATTTTTGGAAGTGTATTCGTGTTGCTGCATTTGACCTACATGCTTCCTCTATTCGAACCTGAAACAGTGCTTTAATTAATTTATTAATCAGACTCAGAGCTCTGCATTGGTGGAACTCCTTTTATTCATGTTTCCTCTCAGTTTAAAGTAAAACAGTAAACTTTTTTTTCACTGCAGTGACTTTCTTCAAATGTGCACCCGTGATGTACATAATTGACCTTTTTATTCAAACCTTGCAAAGTGCCTTGATAAATGTGTTTCTAGGACTGAGAGGGTTGCATATCAGAAATTCCTTGCAGTATTTGTGTATTTCTTCTTAGTCTGCAGTAAAGCAAAACACAAGGCTAGCTAAGACTTGCTTAAATCACTTTACTTTCTAAGAGTAGCTGGGCTGGAATAGTGACGTATCATATCTCAAGGTGCTTAGGATTTGGGGATCAGATATAATAGGACACAAAAATGATCACACTTCAGATAACAGAAATTAACTTTCTAGAAAATATTCTGATTGGATAATTGTCTTCCACCTATACTTTGTGTCCAGAGAAGAGGATGAGAACCCATATCTACATTGAGGAACACTGCTTAGAATGATAGTACCATCTAGAACATTCATTAAAACAGGTAGAAGATGCTTCCTGGATGTAACAGGGGTTTAGGACACTCGTCTGAAGACATAGTTTAAAACACTCTTAAATGAACTGTGATTTTTTCCTAAAGAAATTAAATTGTCAGTTGTAAGGCTTTGTGATTTGTCATCAGTCTTTAGTCACATTTTAATTGGTTGGTACACCATTATTACTTTAGAGTTGTAAAACACAACATTTTTTCACCAATTAGAACCTTCACTGTGAGAATTCTGTCCATGGATGGCATGTTCTAATAAAGGTGAATACCCAGCCAGGACCCAGCCAGGATGTGTTTCTATAACACATCTAGAAAAACAGTAGTACACTGAATATAGCGTTGATATTCTGAAGCTCTTATCACTCATACTTATGAAATTGAGCTGATTGCTTTAAACCACTTTCTAACTTTTGAAATCTGGAATGTTGGGGAAATATTGCTGACCATGTTGGCATCCTTCATTAAAAAAATCATAATTCTCTAGGAGACTTGACTTATTGATGAGTCAGACAATTGCTATACCTATCATTCATTTAATTTGAGGGATAAGTTGTTGTCTCACTCTTCAAAGGCTTTCACGTCACCTAACTGAGAGAATTATCACTCAATGAAAACCAGAGAATGGAATCGTAACTACTGGGCCTGGGAAGAATTTCAATTACGCTAGAGTAATTGTAGTAATTTCAGTAGTGCTGCATTATTTCTTGACTCAGAATTACCAATAATTATGCAATTGCTACTGCTCATGTAATTCGGGGGAAAAAGCCTAAAGCGAGAGCACACTTAGCAAACGTGTGCCTACGCACGCTTGCCATTCATAATGTGCTCCATTTAGCACTATTTCTTAGACCAAAAATGCATGCTAGCATTACTCAGGGTTCGTGTTCTGCTGCATTTAGCACTATTTCTTTTATTTTTAATATATATTATTTTTTTGGCAAGGCCATCTTACATCTTTAAGCACGTATTCATAATTTACAACGACACTACGGGAGAAACAAACCAAAATCATGATCATCGATAAGCAGGATAAGAAAGGCCAAGGTTGACCCAACGTCAATTAGATGAGAACTGCATAAACAGGCAATGATATAATCTAACCCCCCTGGCTCATACAATAATGCATACTAATGGAGAGATAACCCCTGCCAACCTGCTAGCTAAGATCCTAGAATATATTTTCCCATCACAGTTAAACAGTGATATTGGTCTGTACGGTTCCAGGGAACAAGAAGGCTTATCCTTTTTCTTAAAGGCTACTATACTGGCTGCTTCCCAAGATGATGGAGGCTGGCCCTGCTGAGCCGTTAAGAAAGTTGATAACAAATCATTCCTCAGTTCTTAAAAAAAATGCCTTTACCTGTAGCCAAAGAATTCATAGTTTCATATATTTCTTCTAATGAGATTGGAGTCTCCAATAGATTTTGCTCTACTTGACTAAGCCTAGCTGATTTTAACCACCCTAGAAGTTCGGGCTTCTCTGTAGTTGCCAACTGCTTGTTCTTGATTGCCAGAGTATAACTCCTCATAGAAATCTCTGAACACTTTTAAGATCTCCTCTGGTTTTTCCAGCATACATCCATTAGAATCCTTAATAGCCGCTATGTCTCTATATCTGCCACACCTTGCCTTATTCGTCTAGCCAAAACTTTACGAGTAGATTCCCCATATTCATAACATTGAGCCTTGAACATCTGATATTTAACTGCTGATGCATTGCTGAGATGCTAATTAACCTTAGCTTTGAACACCAATATCCCAGCTTGAGTTGTGCTAGCCTTTTCCCCTTTCCTTATGCTTTGGATCAATTTACCCTCAGCCTGCCTGAGCTGTTGATACAGGCTGGCTCTTTCACCTTATGCAAATGAAAGCCAACACTCAGCGTCTCTCCTCTGACCCCTGCTTTTAAAGCATCCCACACCATTCCCGGCACGGCGGTGTCTCTATTAACCTCTAAAAATTGTTTTAACCAGATATGCATATGGTCTAAATAAGCAGGCTCAGCTAGTAGCTTTTTATCAAATGTCAGGTTCGACGGAGCCTGGAAAATCCAGTTATTGGTACAACCAAGATTAATGGGTTATGTTTCGCTAAGATTTTGGGGGAAAGTTCTATCTCCTTTTCAAAGGCTAAAGAATAAAAAAAATTATAATCAAGGCAAACTAGTTTATTGTGAGGAGAGGAATAATATGTATGGCCACAATCCGGCGCTTTAAGTTTTTCCCAGACGTCAATAAGAGCATGATCCTTTATCAGTTCCTTTAAAGCCCTGAGCACCTTGGGTTTTAGTCCTTGATAGCAATTGAAGTTATTTAGACCCTTATTAACCTCAAGGTGAATATTGCAATCTCCACAAATTACTAATGGAGGTGGGCATGCAGATAATTCCAGATTTAAAGCATTGAGGCCCATATTTATAGTTATTTAGCTCCGCATTTGCGTAACTTTTTGGCACAAAAGCCGTGCAAACTTACAAAATACAATTGTATTTTGTAAGTTTGCACCGCTTTTGCATAAAAAAATTAAGCAAATGCGGCGCTAAAAAAGTATAAATATTGGCCTGTGTGTTTCAGCCTCATCAAAATTGAATCCATAGATGCTGGAGAGATTGAACTTGTCCCCCCAAAATTACATTATAGGGTGACCCAGTGACCCCCTTTATGTGCCAGGAAGCAACCTGATGTACCAATAGAGCTTCTAACCATGACTGCCACCACCCTGTATTGTCACCATCTGCTGCGTGCAGGCTAAAAGTGTCCGCCCTAGCTCTTTCAGCATGTCCTGACTTCCCCAAGGGATCTGAGTCTCTTGAAAGCAAACAATATTAGATTGCATTGATTTTAGGCCCACTTCTTTCTTTTTAGGGGGTTATTCAGACTGCATATATTTATGGAGCATATTCTTAACTTATACCTCATGAAATTGCTTCTGGCTATCTGTCAGCCCCTCTGCCTTATCCTTACTTGATTGTCCCAAAGGTTTATCATCCTTTGTCTTTTGCTAGATAGTCTTCCTAAGATCATGGTTAACCTACCTTGCCCATACACACACATTTGCCTTTTGCCTTTCCCCTTTCTTAACCAAAGCTTACCCCCAGGTATCCCTTCCTCCCCAAGCTCCCTCCAAACCCCACACACTCTTCCTACATCACCGCCTCCCCACACTCTGTCCCACTTCCAACGCTACTAGCACCCCCTTCCACCACCTCTTAGAGGACACAGGACTCAACAGGTCCATTCCATGATGAATTTGTGCTCCCCTCCCCCTGACCCCATATCCTATACCTTATTAATAACAAAACAACCTATCTCAAAAACACAGACCCCTTGTCCTCAAAAAGCACCATACTCTAGTATCCTAGTGCGTGTAGACAGATGACAAAACCCACAAAGCCCATCGTTCATCAAGAGTGCCTACTATCAGACTGAGACCAGGAAGTCCTTGGCCTTCACTTCAGAAAAGAAAATAGAGAATTCTGTCATTAATAACCACTTTCAACTTAGCAGGATTCATCAAAAAGACCTGAGCCCCCTTGTTCTGTAAAGGCAAGATTATTTGGTGGAGTCTCCATCTTTTCTCCATGGTTGCATGACAGAAATCCTGTCTAACGAAAAGACACACCCCTTAGCTGTACGTTTATGACCTCGATGGGCAAGATCATACAGAGCTTGTCTTGCCTGGAAGTTGTTCCGACAGATAAATATTGCCCTGGGTTTTGCACCATCTTCATCCAATTTGTTTTTTATTTTATAGGGGAATCAGTGGGTCCTCTGAATTTCTTTATCCCAGTCCCATTGAGCTAGATCTGGGGACGCTTCCTTTCATCAGATTCACCATAAATCTTTGAGGGTCTGCTCCTTCCACCCCTTCTGTACCACCAAGCACTTGAAGGTTATTCCGTCTGAGTCTATCCTCAAGATCCACCAGTTTCCACTAGGTATTGTCCAACTGGGCTTTCAACAAGTCACCAGTCTCTCTTTGCATGACAGTGTCATCCTGCAGTTTAGAGATTTGAACCCCAGCCTCCCCCATATGTGCAGCAAATTCAGAGTATGTTTTTTCCACCCAGTGAATGGGCCCCTGCATTTTGCGGCAGGCTAACTTTGTTATATGACTTTCGGCCTTTGTCTCCTCCCGATGCTCCATAATACTCTGATGTATCATTTCCAGGGAAATTTATCCTGTTAGTGTTACGGGCTAGGGTGAGTATTAGAGCCTCCATAGTATGGGGTGACAGAATAATCCAAGTGCAGATCTTTAGGTGCCATAAATGTTTGTTGGCAGTTAGGTGAGTCCTGGTGAGGGGTTCTATTTTGTTTTCCTTTTCCTAACAGTAGCGGCCTTACCGCTTTCTTACTGCACAAATGTATCTTTGTGTCCATTTTAGATGCCAGGGTGCATTTTGAACCAAGAAAATAGCAGTTAGTGCCACGAGTAAGTTGGGAAAAATCCTACCCAAAGAGCTCTTTTAGCGAGAAGTTTTTTTCCAAGTTGTTCTTTACTGACTTTTTAACAGAAGCACAAAACTAGCAAGATGAAGAAGCAATGCATAGGGGCCGAGCCAACTAGATTGCACTATCAGCATAGAGCCTAGGGGTGACATTAGTACTTCAACATAATCATAGCAATACTACATGCTTGCGCCGGTTGTTTTCGTCCCCTGTTCAACCCATGCCCTCCCATTGTGAATCTAGTATTCACTTCTGTCCATTATTCAGAACCCAATGACAGTGTGTGAAGAGCAGAAAAAATATCCAGCAGGGGCTTAAACTTTAAAACCATGTTTCTGTGGAAACAGCCTAACATTCTCTGGGGGGCTAGCAATAAAACATAATTACATCAACACACTTCCCAGCTAATTGAGGAAGCTAGGGGCTATGATATGATGGCCCTTGTGAGGATGATGACTTCGCTGCCATGGACACGCAGCTCAGGAGTTGAATGAGGGAAGGGGGCCTGAGGACAACGGGCTGCAGGAGTCACAGGAGACACAACCTGCCTGTGCCGCGTGTGGATGTGGGGTTCTTAGCCTGTGCCATATATACTCTGTGGAATCAGGTAGGTAAGGTGTCTATCATGGGGGGGTCCATCATCCATCTAGGCTGCCAACTCTTCTTTGTACCTGTCCCAGACATCCCATTGTGGGGGGGTCCCCCCATTCTTTACAAATGAGAGCCACGTCATGACTTCAGCCGTCTTCCATTTACAAATCTATAGGTGGGGCATCCAAAGGCTTCCAGGCCATGGCAAAGTTGTGTTATGCACCAACACATCTGCTCGCTCTATAAAGCTTAAGATGTACTTGCTTTCGCACTGGCTTGTGGTGATACCCAGTATGCACTGCAAAGGATCAGCAGGTACTACCCATTCTGTAATGTCCAATAGTGTCCCTGCTACCATCTCCCAGAAGCACCCAACAATGTGGCAGGTCCACACCACATTGTAGAAGTGTGACTTTAAGGCAGGGCAATGGGGGCACCCATGGGCCATGGTCAGAAACATGTGGGGGAATACAAACATATGTTAAGTTAGTCCAGTGCAGGTAGTTAAATTGAGTGAACATCAACCAAGGTTTTCTAGACACTTTGCGTACCTGCTTAGGCACCATGGTCCACTGTCTGTTTGTGAGTTCCTGTCCCGTTGCTGTCCCCAATTAGTCTCTGAGCATGGAGAAGCTCACAATATATGTGCCTAGTAGTACCTGTACAACACAGTAAGCAGTAGGGGTGGGCAAAATATTCCGCTCCACTGGCCACATTTTGTTGTGGAAGGTTGTGACTGTTCCGGGTCAGAAAGCTGCCACTTGAGCAGAAAATCTGCTTGAGCAGTAGCAAAATTAACTTAAGCAGCAGCACATTCTGGTACACCATGCAGTGCTGTTCGCTTATTTTTTCAGTGAAGAACGAGGTCCTAGCACTAAATCACAGCAGAAGCAGTGTAACGTGCCTACTTTCACCTGTTCGAGGAGTTCTGTGGAGTTGTTTAGTAACCATGGAGTTAAACTTCATGAGTTCTGCCCAGGCCCAGTGAACACAGCCTGCAGGTGCCTAGAGGGGTCCGGCTCTCGGCTTTCAGAGGCACCCTATAGGGACCAAAAGCATACAGTATAACAGAAATTGACACTCTACAAGGTTGCATGTTTTCTTGAAGTTCCATAGACGAGTTTTATGTGCATAGAGGTCTCCCAGCACAGTAAGGCCAGAGTGCCTCTATGATCTGATATTACGGTATGAAGCCACTCTGCAGAGAGTTGGCAGGCACATATTGGGAGGTTTGGTGAGTAGGGCAGATGGCAGTGATTGAGCTGGACATATCTGTTTCAGCAGCATTTGGCAGTCGTGGTCAACTGCTTGGGGTGCAGGGCCACTGCCTGAGGATCTATCAATGAGCTTATTATTTTTTAGTCCCCTAGGTCCCACTTGTCAAACGCTGGTTCAGGATTAGGAGGGTCTGAAAGCCAGTGCACTGACCACTGCAACTGGGCTGCCATATAGTAAAGATTAAAGTTTGGGGCTCCTAGCCCAACATTTTCAGTAGGGCTTATATTTTATGAAGCTCCACCCTTTTGTTGCCGGACTCCTAGATCAGATTGGAAAGGACAGAGTCTATTTCTTTAAAGAGGGACTGGGGAAGGTTACCTGGAAGGGCTGCAAAATAATACAGTAACTGAGGCAGCAACACCAATTTAACTATCGCCACCCTCCCCATCAGCCACCCTTATGTCACGTTCAAGCTCCACTATTCAAGACCACAGTATGTGTTTTACCCCGTATGAAATTTTGATGCACAAGCCCCATGTGACCATCTTAAAGGCATTCCATTCAATCCCATCACCAGTGGTATGCCTTTATTTTGGGTGAAGTAGTTAATGATGTACATGTCCAAGGTATCACTAAAAACCCTGTCCTGCAATGCTGGAGTATACAATTTCTAGGTGGGTACCAGTGTCAGCCTTCCTACTCATTGTGATGACATTTTGAGGAGGCTGTGATCAGACACTGTGGGGGTCCAGGTACTCAGTGGCCCCAACCTGGGGAGCCATGGGGTGTGGCAGAAAACTTTGATGTGTAATTGGAGACAGAGAGTGGCAAATATTCTGCATTTGCTCATGTGTTAACCAATATCTTAAGCCATTCACCGTTGCTAGCATTCTTTTTAAGAAAGGGAATAACCTCTCCAAAGCGATGTCTTGCACAGCATTAAGGTCCCCACCCATATACTAGTGCTGTTAGGTCGTGTATCATTGTAGGGTTGAGACTCATTAAAACTGTTGCTGATTTCTCAGTATAGTGATCGAGTCACAGCCAATGCCCCTTCCACCATCACCTAGCAGCCCTTGGAGTCCACCACAACATATGGTCTGCCTTCAGCAGTACCCCAGGATCCACCAAAATGAGGGCGTATCCAGAACATGTAGTGCCAGCTATTTGGCTTCTCCATCTCGCCTGCAATTTATAAAGCTATGTGGCAATTTTTTGTATTTCCCCTAAGTAGGCGATGTGAGCCTGTCCACGCTTCAGGTAGGAATATATCAAGTGGCACCGCTGGAGGTTCCAATTTATAATGTTATATGCAGACAGATGTGTGTGTGGGTTTGTTGCATGTTGCTATGTCCCAGAGCCACCACTTAATGCCCCCATCAGTTGGCATTCCCCAATTCAAAACAGCCACTTCCCACAGCTGAGACATGTAGTTAGATAATGCTGCTCCATAGGGCTAAGACTCAACATAAAATCCCCAACTCCTATTCCCTCATCAGGGTTAGAACTAGTAACCTGCAATCAATTATGAACCATAACTATGGTTCAAATAAAATATTTCTTTTCAGGCTTGGGCTGGGGGTCTCAGCAGTAGAGAGAAACAAATTAGCAGTGTATGGAGGTCAAGCCCATATCAGAGTTCAATCGGTGCCCTACCCCGGGAAAAGAGGGCCACAATTCTAGCCCCTGTACAGCAGAAGAATTGGAGCTAGGAGGGAGCATACTGTACCAGTGGTCAAAGCAATTGCTATGGTGTCAATGGAGTGAGGTTAGATCATGATTTTCTATGTTGAGTGCCAGTTAACTTTCCAGGCAGGTGGCACCCTGTCAGTCGATGATGGTGACAGGCTGCACCACAACTCCAATTCCACCACCACTTCAGCACCCTCACATGCTGCCTGCTCATTCATGGGTATGCTCCTGGATGGCCTACCTGAGCATTTACTTGTGTGTGTGCATCTCTTGCCTCCCTCCAGCTGGGTATTTTGGGGGGTCAAAGACATCCCTTTGGACTTGAACCACTCCCAAGCATCTGCAGGTGACCTGAAAAAAAGTATGATAGTGCCGTCCACAACCTGCAGCTTGGCGCAGATCATTAGAGAGTACTTGAGACCCAATTCACGTAGCTGTTGCTTAATTGGCATGAAGGGGCTCCTGAACCTTTGTACGTCTGTTGTGTAATCTGGATAGATGTTCCCTGCCCTACCAGTGACCCGTCAAGGGCTCTCAAACCTTGCAACTTCTAGGTTGTGGTCGTGGTCCCTGTAATTAAAAAGGCATGCCACCACTAGCTGAGGCGGTGAACCTGGAGGGGGAGACCTGCCCGGGACCCGGTGGGCACTCTCCACAGAAAATAAGGTGGATGTTTGCTGCCCAACACCATCTGCAGAAGTCAGTCCTCATGGAAAAGTTCCATGTTGGGCCCTTCAGCCCCCTCCAGGAGGCCCACTACTTGAATGTTGTTATGGTGCAAATGGACCTCCACATCCTCTGAAGTGTCATGGAGATGTGAAAATTCAGATTGGAGTGCTTTAATATGGGATTGCATCTCTACCAGTGAGGGCTGCATCCCTGCCACAATAGATTTGTTCACCTCCACCCTGTGTCTGAGCTTAGCCTGGTCAGCTTGTAAAAGTCCCACTAGTGCGTCAACTTAGGTTCTTCGCTTTTTTCCCATTCTTAATGTCCTAATGTTGTAGTAGAGGAGGAGGCATCTTGTCCCAGCTCCAGAAGAAGAGCAAGGGCCATCTCACTCCTCCCTGCTTCTCCTAGGGGATCATTGTTTCACCGGGTAATCATGACTGTTCGTTTGAGAACCTATAGTAGGTCAGATTTACTGGCCCTTCGGGGTCAAGGTACACGTTGCGAGTGTTCGCCTGTAGGCCCGTTGTGTGGCCCATATCACTGTAGGTGCGGTGTATGGTCATTGGAACCCCCCTCCCTTATACGCTCCTTAGGGCCTGCTGTAAAGAGGATAGGACAACGGGACTTGAGTATCTGGAGCTTAAACGTCAGATCTGTGGTAAAGCACTATCAGGAGATTTACGACCTTCTTGCTGATGGTTCGCCGGATGTGCTTTTTCTGACGGAAACGTGGCTCCAGGACTCTGACTCCTCGATAACTAACTTAGCTTTTCCCCCAGAATATGCTATTTTTACTTTAAATCGTACGACTAGAGGTGGAGGTATTGCGATGGTCACCAAACGGTGTTATCCCTGTCAGTGGAAAGCCGCTGAACTTTTGGGGTGTGAGGGTGCCCTATTTAAAATAGCGTTTAGTCATCAGTTTACCTTCTCTGGGTTATTAATTTACCGGCCTCCGGGCTGTGATTCTGTTTTTAGGGCTGCTCTTCCTGAGTATATTAGCATAGAGGCACTAGGATGCGCAAATTTTAATGTTGTGGGAGATCTTAATCTCCATTTGGACTGTCCTTCCTTACCTACTATTAGGAGCTTTTTGGCGGATCTTGAGGCTTTACAGCTCTCGCAGATGATTACCTTCCCCACACATAAAGGTGGTCATATTCTTGACCCGTTCTTCACAAATTTAGAAGGTCTCAGAGTTCTTGGTTCCTCTCAGTTGGTCTGGACAGACCACATGCTGGTGAAAATGGCATGCTCTCTGTCTGACTCTCATTTTGTATCTCAGGATAGATTTGTTCTTAAACGACACTGGAACAAATTAAGTCTGGAGGATTTTTATCATCAGCTCGAGAAGACTCCTTTAGGTCCGCTCACCGAGGTCGATTGTGGATACGACTCCTTCTGTGAGTGGATTTCTGGTGCCCTCGATTCTCTGATTCCTATGTGTTGGTCTAAGTGTCACCGGAAGGAGCCGAGCCCTTGGTATGACACTTCCTTGGCATCTCTTAAGAGGGTCTGTAGACAGGCCGAAAGATTATGGAGGAAGTCATATGACTCTGATCTGAAAATATGTTATCTTGCTAAAATCAAGATTTATCACAGGGCAGTGTGTCAAACTTGTGCCTCCTTTTATGCTCAACAGTTTCAGAATTCTACCAATCCATCGAAACTTATTTTTAAAGTATTAAAGGACCTGATGGCGAAGAGAGTAATTGCAGGGGAAATATGCTCGGATTCACATTGTGAGGGTTTGGCCTCTTTCTTTCATGAAAAAGTGCAAGCCATCTATCGCACTTTCCCAACGGGTTCCCTGATGCTAGAGCAGGTTGGTCGCACCTTAGGTGAGGGGGAATGTCTTTCCATCTTACCCCCCTTATCTCTGGAGATGTTTGACTGTCTCAGCGGCAAAATTAAGTCTGGCTCTCCGGCTGACCCGTTGAAACCGGCCCAACTTAAGACTCTGGCACCAGTTTGCCGCTCCCCGGTACTGTCCTTGATCAACCTGTCTCTTTCTTCTGGAGTGGTTCCCGTTAGATGGAAGCAGGCAGTAGTTACGCCAATTCTGAAGAAGGCGACCCTTGACCCCCTTAAACGTGAAAGCTACCGCCCTATCTCCCTTCTTCCTTGGGCCACGAAAATAGCAGAGGCCCATGTGAATGCCACTCTTACAGACCACCTTGGTAGGTTTAACATTCTTGATCCTACCCAGAACGGGTTCCGCGCGGGTCATAGTACGGAGACGGCCCTCCTCTCGATGGTCGAGCATCTGCGCTCCGTGATGGATTCCGGTCGGACGGCGGCACTGTTGTTATTAGATCTTAGTGCCGCCTTCGACACGGTCTCGCACGGAATTCTGATTCGGCATCTTGAGGAGGTGGGCGTTTCTGGCTCCGCCTTGCACTGGTTTCGTTCCTTCCTTATGGATAGGTCATTCCAGGTGGCGATCCCGCCCGGTAAGTCGTCACTCTACCCGTTAGACCAGGGAGTCCCACAGGGGTCTTCACTGAGTCCCACCCTTTTCAATCTGTATGTGAGACCGTTGGCTGCGGTCGTCAAGCGGTGGGGCCTAACCATGGTATCCTACGCAGATGATACGCAGCTGGCGGTCACACTGAGTGGGGACTCAGACCTGGAGGCTCCCAGGTTTTGTGATGGTCTGCGGGAAGTGGCTAACTGGATGAAATCCAACTGTCTCCAGTTAAACACCAAAAAGACGGAGATTATGGTGGTTGGTAAACAGGTGGTTTTGTGGGATGATAAATGGTGGCCTTCGGAGTTGGGTGTGACTCCCCTCCCAGCGGCAGAGATAAAAAATTTGGGGGTATGGTTTGATTCTTCTCTGAGTTTCATCTGTCATACCAAGAAGGTGGCGGCTTCTTGCTATGGCATCATCAGAGGACTTCGACCTATCCTCAAATTCTTTGATGCACCTACAAGACAGCTGGTGGTTCAAGCATCAGTGCTGTCTAGGTTGGACTATGCCAACTCCCTACTGGCGGGGATAAACCAGTCAGAATTTCGGCGGCTCCAGCGGGTTCAAAACGCTGCGGCCCGACTGGTGACTGGTCTCCCCAGGCGATGTTCGGTGTCCAATACTCTGCGCTCTCTCCACTGGCTCCCTGTGCAGCAGAGGATTAGATTTAAGGTTCTCTGTTTTGCATTTAAAATCTTAAAGGGTACTTCCCCGCAAATCATGGAGGAATTGCTGATTCCTTATGTTCCCTCACGCACTCTTAGATCGTTAGGACAGAACTTAGCAGTGGCTCCGCGCTTTAAGCTGAGCAGAATTGGGGGCCGCTCCTTTCGAGTCCTGGCAGCGAGTTGGTGGAATTCTCTTCCTCCACAAATCCGGGCCATTGATGAGCTCCTTCAGTTTAGGCGGGCTATTAAGACCTTTTTATTTGTCTAAGCTTATTTGTTGTGTTTTGTCTTCTTTTGCCCGCTTTTAGTGCTGTGTTGTGTTTACCTTCTCAAAGCGCCGGGACGCCCCTTTGCTGGGGCAGCTGTGCGCGGTACAAATAAAAATAACATAACATAACATAACATAACCAGCTTTACCATGCTGCAGGTAAGTGGGATAAAAGGAGTGGTAGGCCTAAATAGGTCATCATTGCAGCTCGCAGTGTCCAGTCATGCCCCCAGAACACCATGGGTTTTTGTGTTCCACTAGTTCTCCTTCTATGGTAAAAATATGGCAGTTCTACCAGTGTGCTAGTGATCGGCGTGGGGATGAGTTGAAGTCTACATGCGGCCCCCGGCAGGCTTCCCCTTGAACTGACACCTGGGGTACCAAGCAGCCAGGCAGGCAGGCCCCTGGTTAACTTGATGTAGTCTGCATCGGGCAGGCAGTCACTAGGTCTCTCTGATGACATGCAACCAGCACAATGCCCATCAGTTGCATTCCCTCAGTCCTGGGTGTTAAACTGCCCCAGTCCGGGTGCTAAGGTCCATCTCTGGGGCCTGGGTATTTTGCAGACAATGGCTTGGGTCCCTCCCACACTCCGATGCCAAACCCTACTGGCAGGGGTCTCGTGAAGGTCACTCCCTACTGTCCTCGGCGTGAGCCCTGTGAGGCCAGGAACTGCAGTGAAATGTGGTTCTCCTCTGGCCAGGCCTTCCGTTTTAATAGGGAAGGGGCAGCACGAGCCGCCAAAGCACCAGCGCATAGGGGATTGTGTTTCTATTAGCCTTCAGGAGGAGGTCAGCTACACAGTTCTGCTCACATTGGGCCCTTATTCCCTTGGTAGAGGAGGTACTCTGCTCAGGACGCAGCTGAGGTGCCTGCAGTCTACACTGCCCGTGCCATTCCCGCTCATCACTGATGGTATGAACAGGAGAGACCACAGCTTTGTGCATGAACAAGGTGAGCCTCTCTGGCAGGCTCAGCGTGAGCTGTGGCTCTCTGTGGTGTTGCAGTTGGCCCAGTAGTTCAGAAGACCCAGGACACACACAGGTGCCTGCTGCAGGGTGCAGGAGCCGTCAGGATGGGGTTGGGCTAGCTTGGGATATAGAGCTTTTCAACTTCACATGCCCTCTTCCTCTCACAACTTCCTCTTGCCTTTCGTGTTCTATTGAATCTAGTGCTATTTATTAGCTCAAAATGCATCTTTGCGGGGCCATTTCTCTGCTAAAAAACTAAACGCAGAATTACTCTTCTTACGTAATTGTGCATAATGCCAAAGAACTCTTAGGTAAACTAGCATGATTATGATACACAGAATTATTTGAGTAATGCTTACTTCCATCAACTACCCATCAGGTGCTAAGAGGAGATGTGACCTAACAGCCAGAGCTGCAGATCTTGGAACTGTGGCACCAAATCTGTGCCCTGGACTTGGCACCATATCTGTGCCCTGGACTTGGCACCATATCTGTGCCCTGGACTTGGCACCAAATCTGTGCCCTGGACTTGGCACCATATCTGTGTCCTGGACTTGGCACCATATCTGTGTCCTGGACTTGGCACCATATCTGTGTCCTGGACTTGGCACCAAATCTGTGCCCTGGACTTGGCACCATATCTGTGTCCTGGACTTGGCACCATATCTGTGCCCTGGACTTGGCTCATCCTGTGATTTTGAGCAAATCACTATATTGCCTTTTCTCTAAAAAATGTGTAGTGTAATCTACTCATGTATCCCATGTATCAGAAGCGGTTCCTCCATAGGGGCAATGGGGCTCTGCCCCTGCCCTTTTTGTGCCTTTCTTTTAAAAAATATATTTACTGGCAAGAAAGTCAAATTTAAAAATACAATTTTTCGAAGCAAACAGCCAGACGCTCACTCAGTTAGGGTCGGGCACTTTCAGGAGCTGTACACTGCACAAGTTAGAATGTGTGTCTACACTGCACTGCAACGTCAGTAGGGCTTGCCTACTCATAGCCTTTGTATTTATTCTTAGAGCAGATGTCGTCATCTCCCTGTCTCCTCCTCCTTTAATAGCGACAGGTTGTAAACAGCCTTGGGCGTTTTAATAGCAAGCCCAGGCTTTTCAAAGCAGCACGTCAGGCAAAAGCATTTTTCCACACCCTTTCCAGTCACATCACGAAGTGTGGTGAGATCAGAATGCTGCAGTGACTTCACATCATTTTCTCACTAAGCAGGAAAGCATGTGGTCAAGGAATTTGTAACCAGACATCAGTGATAATGAACACATGCTATTTTCTGATGTCAGGTCACACCCAGCTTCACCTTGCATTTATGCACCACATGACACAGGTTCAAAGTTTAGGTCCCAAGTGATGGGAGTGGAGTTCAGGATCACATGTAGCTGGATTGCAATAATGAATGTGTTAAGGCACTGTTGCTGAGATATAATGACCGCATGGAGTCCTTTTGAAATGCAAATCCAAGAGCTATTGGCTCAGACGTTATGAGACTGAATTTGCCAGCAGCTTTTTAATGGAGTGAAGATCAGGTAGGAATGAAAAAACAGTAAACTGTAAAGTCTGTAACAATTCATTTGTAAAAAACAAAGTTTCACGTTTGGGAGATTACACTGCGAGTTTGATGCAAAATATGATGCGGCACGTTTGGGGTAAGGTGTTACTATTTTGATGGAATTGAAAAATTTCATGGCAGAGACCCTCCCATGCTGGCAATGGATCAATGTGATTTTTGTCCATGGTGGTGCATAAAGTGTGGCTGCTCAGTGAGCAGTACCCACTACTGTGTTATGCTGAAGAAGGCTAAATTATGTTTTTTTAGGTGTAGGCCTACAGGCTTGTCTTCCTACCCAAAATGAACACATTTTATGTAGGGACCTCTCTTTGTGTGTTGAGATGGTTCTGTTTTGCACTGAGATTGCATCACAGTGCAAAGTTGGCACTTGGGAGGTCCCCTCACTTCTGAAACTGTTCACTTTACCAGAAACAACATTGTTGTTGCATATACTTACAGTGACGTTTTCTTCTGCACACCATGACACCTCACAATCCAGAATGCATCATAGCTTTCTTTTTTATTACAACTTGTACACTTGTTGCACAGCATCCACTGCGAGATTTGTGCTTGTGTTGCCTTCCATGTGACCTTGCAGTGGGACTGTACTTCCATGTGTGTATGTTTATGCACACTTAACATGCAGACCATTTTGTATTCAAATGGGCTCACTTTAGAAACATTACTAAACTTGATTTTCTGTTACATTGTGTTGGTGTTAATTTTCTTGCATCTGAAAAAAAAGATGTGCTCCTAAATGCAATACACAAATCTGCTTAAATTGATGTGTGTACTGGCAATTAGCCAATTAGATACCACCTAACTAGCAAACTCTTCTTTTATCACATACCCCATAGGAATTTCCAGGTAAATCATAGCATTTAATGCACCAATTTTCAAGCCCCAGCAGCCTTTCCCCCTGGGACCAGCCTAAGTAGAGTTGTGTTTTGCTCGGTTCAGTTTCAGACATGTGCGTATGCCCCACCACTTTAAAAATTCACCATCTGCCACTGTCATGCAAAGTGCTCTGATGCCACAAATATGGTGCTGTAAACACAAGAACCTCTAGCAGAGATGGCCCGACCCATCAAAAATAGACACTTTCCTGCTCACATTTCATATGTAATATGCATGAGCAGAAGTGGGTGATTCTAAATATGAGGGCTGTACAGATGTATACAGAACATTCTGACTTTCAGCCTTCTCTGCACAGTATTCTGATGCACAGTGTCATTGACTTTCTACCTTCTGCTGGGTTACTCCTGGAACTGTGTTTAAGGCATCTAGAAGCTCATCATACCTAGATGCCCTGGCAAATTGTCTTTCACTCATCTGGTTATACCAAATAGAAACAGTGGCTCCTGCTCCTTTGACTAGATTTTCTATACCTACACACTAAAAAGTAATGAAGGCCAAAGTATTTTCTTTGCTCACATGTAGAGCCCCGGCTTTATTTCTGGACTCTGGATGAGACATGGACATGGACAAGGAACCACTACTCTGCGGAAGTGAAATGTTTGTCTAGAAAAAATACTCCTATGGAAATCATTTTATCAAACCTTACCTTGGGATCTGTACATTCAGTGACATTGTGACAATGTTCAAAAAGGATAAATACACCTCAGTGGCTAACTAGAGTGTGTTTAAGAAACTACTTAATCTGCCCTGTGGTTTACACTGTGTTTCGAAAGTGTATGCAGCACTTGTTTTTGGCTTGAAATGTGAGTAGTTTTTAAGTGCATGAAAAAGCAGTATTTCAGTGGTTCCAAACTTGCCCCTTTGCTGAATAGTGGAATCTGGTTGCTAGGAATTGTGGATTGACCCTGTCTGTATCCAAGAAGATTCTCAATTGTAGAGCAGCAGCTCTCCCTGCACCCCTGCCACAGTGGTCTGGGCTAAGCTCACCTGCTCCTTACATAGGTTTCTATTGATTGTTGCATCAATTGCTGTTATTGGTTGGTAAGGCTAGTATTTTCTATTGGATTAAGGGTTTAGTGTTTGAGTTGTGATTGGCTAGTAGGGCTCATGTTTTGATTAGCTACTAGGGCTAGGGTTTACATTGGATTAAAGGTTTAGGGTTGGAGTTTGTATTAATTCCAAACTGAAATTCGGTAACATGTTACTGAATCGCAGTTTGGGCTTGCAAATACATACCAATTCAGTATTTGGAAAGAGCGTGCTTAGAGCGTCCTTTCCAAATACATAATCAGAATAGGATGTATGAATGTTTTGCAATCGAATTATGGTGACAGAACATTTGCAAATTAACACCAACACAAAGTTGTACTAACCCATTCACAAATAGTCTCTTGCTTACCGTAACAGGCCAACATCCCTATGATGACTGCTATTCCTAATGGGCCGCAAATCGAGACCTACTTCATAGGCACATATGTACAAAGGAAGTTTGCATTCCCTAACGGTGCGAACCACAATTTCAGCCCATTAGGGTATGCAAAATGCCATTTTGGAATGAAAAAAGGCAATTTTGATGGCGCAAAATGAAATTTCTATCCTGTAGAAATTGCATTTTGGGAATCTCTAAACAGAAAATCACAAATAGGGATTTCCAAATAATGAATCACTAACCTCATGTACAAAAGATTTCTTAAATGTGAATATGTGCAAAGTGGCCATTTAGGAAATGCAAATACCATCAATCTGTATCAGGTGGTAACCAGGTGCAAACTGAAAAAGGCACCCAAAAATTACCTGGATGTCTCGGATTGGTGGCTCTGCAAGTCTTGGCGAGGAGAATCAGGATTTTGGCTAGCAGGGAGGGAAGGAGGAGACAGGAGAGGATATTTAGGGTGAGGGTCACCCTGTTTTAAAAGACTGAGGACGAGATATATGAGAAGCAGAGAGTCAGTAGTGAGGTAATCCTGGAATTAACTGCTGATTTACAACGTCAGCTACCAACAATGCAATCCTACCACATAAGCAGTTATTGCATGGTCTCTCCCTTTTACCTTCTGGTAGTTACCAGGGAGTCACAGCAGTGGCAGGGAGAGTGTCACAACATGTATTATGAAGGTTCTTACACAGGTTTCTGGACATCACTGTCAGCAAAGTTCTACAATACATATTTTAACCTAATACTGCCCCAATATTTGCAACAGACTAATTAATGTTTTAACGGATATCACAGTTTCACAATGTAACTGGCTGTGTTAATGGCACACATATTGTCATATGTCCACCATCAGCAAATGAACTGATCTATAGAAATAGGTAAAACTCTCACTCACTCAATATACAGGTAGTGTGTGGTGCCTCATGCATCATAACAGACCCTATGGCCAGATCCCCAGGCAGCACACATGACTCCTTAATGATCTACCACAGTGGAATACATAAACTTCTCTCTCAGGGTAAATTTGGCAATGGCTTTTTACTTGGTAAGATAGTTGCTCTCTCAATTCATACAGTGGACAGAACTGTTTGTGTGATATGATGGTTTACCCTTCACATGCCCTTAAATGAGACAACACATATGCCTTACATCCTTGGATACTGATACTATACTTGACTCCAAGAATCAGAAGTGAGAGGCAGTACTAGAGGGCACATAAGACAACACAGTCAATCATCGAATGTAATTCTGGCATACTGAAGTCCAGATTCAGATGCCTCTACAAAACTGGTGGGATACTGCTTTACAGACCTGAGACAGTTTGTAAAAACATTGTCACATATGCCATTCTACACAACATTGCACAACATTGCCATGAGGAAGGGTCTGCACAACCCCAGCATAGAGCCTGAATCTGACATAGATGTCAAACTACCACCACTATAGGTTCAACAGGATGGGACATGTACAGCAGAGGGTTGTGCTTGATGGACAGAGATCACCAACAACTATTTTAGGTAAGAGTGAATACCCCATCTAAGAATTAAACATCACACATGATGGTAATGCTTTGTCCATCATTGAAAGATCACCTATTCAGGTTGTAACACTGTGTCTCTCCTTAAACTGCCATCCTTAGATGGTGTACTAGTCTGTCAACAAATCAGCAAAGTATAGAAAAACAAAACAAAGAAGCCTCATTACTCTGAGTGTTCACTGGATTCACTTTTTCAGACTTCTTGGATTGGTTGCCTACTCTGCAAAACTGGCCTATGAAACAGGGGGGCATGTCCGATCCTATGTAGTTTGGAGTGTGGGCCTGGTACAGTATCCTTATTGCTCAAATGTTGCACTAATGCTAGAGCTCTTTTCACTCTCAATTGGTGGCAAAATATTTGGGACAGACAGGTTGTGTGTCTGCATGTTTTCAAGGGCTGTAGTTACTAGTACTAGTCCATGTACAACAGCCTGACAGCAGCGCCCCATGTCATTTTTTATGTTGACAGTCCTCCATGCAAGAGTGGTCATGGCTACTGCCAATCAATGTATTGATCTAGTGAAGGCATCAAGGCGTGCATGTGCTGCCTGTTCATGCATCTTTGCAGACGTTGCTCCTTCTCCATGGCAGCAATCTAACGGTCTTGGCCTTCCTGCAATTGCAGCATTGATCTTGACATGCTTTGCAGATGCCTATTAACAGTCTTAACATGTTTGGCTTGCAGGCACTGTACTGAGATGATGGATTTTTCCAGGCCACCAAACAAAGGAGAATTGCCTTCCATGACATCTGACATATATCATTGTGGATTGTTGCTGGCTGGACTCTATGGTGTCTGTGTGTCCCTGCCACAGATGTAGTTGTAATCCTGCCTTGGGATTGTTCCTCATCACCTTCTACAAAGTCTGGTAGTAATGCAACGGTTTCACTCCTAGTATTTGGAGTTGGGGTAGCGGGCGTAGGAGTTGTAATTGTGCTAACCTCCATTTCCACATGTGAGTCAGTAGCTTATTCACCCTCAGTTATTTCTGACACGTACGGGTTTGATCTGTGGAAATGTGTGTAGATAAATATATATATATATATATATATATATATATATATATATATATATATATATATATAGTTACTGTAAAGAAATTGTTTGCTGAGATGCTGTATGTGTGTAATTACAAACAATGTTATCAGAAGTAATTAAAGGGGAGATGTCTGACCCTGGCTTGAGCCTGTAGGATTGGAAGTGTCAATGTCTGCCACTCCCACCACACTTTCTGGTTCCAGTGTCCCCTCGATCAGTGATTCCCTGATAGTGGGAGGGGGCTGTTTGGAGGGGCCACCACCCATGCCAGTACCCTCAGCCATCCTGCTGGCCACCTACTCTTTGCTGCGGGATCTTAAGCCATACCCGTGTTTCCTGATGTTTGTCATAGTCCTCCGGGTAAAACCAAGGGAGTTCACCTTCTCCAGGATGTTGTTGCAGATTTTGTGGTTCTTGCCTCCAGGAACAGTGATCTATGCCTTCCCAAAGAGCTGGTCCATATGTGCAACACATTCTTCTGTTTGCACTTCTAAATCCTTTTCAGAAAATTCAACTTTGTTCTTCCTGCTGCAATACTCCTTGTTCCCATCATCCTTGGACATTATGCTCTCCAGGAATTGGAATCCTCTGTCACTAGTGAGACAGAAGCACTCCTGCCTTCCAGCACCTTCCTCGGCTTCTGGGTTGTGGCCACATCCTGTACTACACTTCCTGGTCTGACTTCATCATTTTGCATCCAGGGTGCAACTTTTCCTAAATTACGATTTACTAATTGCAATTGTAAATTTGAAGAAATTGCTATTAGTAGAATTCACTCCTACATGCACCTCATTTTGCAATTCCCTAAAAGTAATTTCTACAAATTCGCCATTTGGAAATGGCAAAGCCTCACTTTCGTACAAATGAACCTGATATGCATGGGATAGGTCTATTTTCAACCATGCTTGGAATTGCTGATGAAACTCAAAAGAGATTCAAACATTAGGAATACCGATTTTCTTGTGAGTTGGAGAGAATCGCAATTTGGAAATCAGTATTCCTAATGGTAGCACATCTGGCCTTTAGTCCTTCGGTCATATACAGAGGGAATGTTTTACTGGGTTTTTTTCAGGTAAGCAGAAAAACACACAAGCCCTATGCGTAATCACTTGTATCATATAGTATCAATTTCCACCTCTTGGAGAGAGCCTCAACTGCTTGTCCTTGCTATCCTTAGTGAGATACATGGAAAAAAGGAGTAAATGAATTACTGAATGGATACAATATTACACCAAGCCATGACACACAAGTGGTAAAAGAAAATGCCTATCACCAAAACTGACAAGTAAACAGTGACTACCCCAAAACAGATAGAAAATGCCTCATACTTCTTAACTCGATGCAGGATAGTAATCTAAAAAGTAAATCAGGTGAAAATGATATCCTTTTTTTCACCCATAGGACTTTTTATTCCATCAGCCTCCACTATCCATCTAAGAGGTTTGTGTCCTACTTTCTGTCTTGAATCCTCAGGTATCTCATCTATTTTGGTAGTGAACAGGCCAGGAAAGGGGGTTCTTCCATTTTTCTTTCTGGCTGCACAAGCCTGGAGTAAACTGCCAGCCAATTTCCATAGTATGAACTGACCTTTGAAAACCTGGCTATTTGATCTGACTTAATTGAGTGAAATGAGCGTGGTTCTGCAGGCCATTAGCACTGGGATATTCTTAGGAGTAGCTGTGCGCTGTACAAATAATCTCATTCATTCATATATTCATTCATACAGGCAGGCACACTGTCACCTTCACTGCAAGTTACTTTGGCGCATGAGTTTACAGTTCATTCACTCTCCAATGGAATCACATTTTTATAGTTGAATATAATCCATATTACTGACACCTGCATGTCCATCCTGAGGGAGTGGCTAGTTTGGCGGTTAAAGATGGTGAATCCTTGAGGAAAGTTATGGCAATTTATTGCAGAAACCCAAAAGATTCTCATAGGCAGATACCGCGCTTCTCAGGAATAATCATCTAATTATTAGGTTGATAAGGATCTATATAAGTGTGAACACTTATGATGCAGATGATAACAAAGGCCATTAAGGGATGTCTATGTATGATACATTATGACAGGTCATCTTCAATCCTGATGAAGGCTTACCTGCAGAAAAGGGTAAGAAGGCCTCACTGGTTACAAAGTTCCCCTCTTTATCAAGGAAATTGCCCGGATTGAACTGATGAGGTTTCTCCCAGTAATCGGGGTCGTAAAGAGCTGAGGACAGATTACACAAAATCATGGTGCCCTGCGAGGAATAACATCAGCGCATTGGTTATCAGCCACATAGTACTCACATTTCACAAGACCCATTCAAACATATGTAAAGTAAGTGGTCTTCATTACATGTAGCCAAGTATACATTTATAACAAATCTAATTCCCATTTTCCCTACAGAAAACAGCCTCATACACGAGATAGTCTTTTCTTTACTTTAATTTATTTTCTTAATCTTTTGTGTGCACATGTCAAACACTGTAAAAAGCTTACAATGTGGACATTGGGTCACGTACTATGTCTCTACAGTTAAGTCAAAAGAGATACGCAATCTAGGGAAAGATTTAATCCACTAGAAGAGACACACAATTAGGAAATCTCAAGACAACCAGATTGAGTATTTCCTCCCCACTCCAATGGCTAACTCGGAGACTCCAACAAGAGATATCTTTCCACCTTCAATCAAATATCTAGAAAAGGGGTACGGAGTCCAGTTTACACTAGAATATACCCACACTGGGTGCACACTACCCAATTAAAACAAGCATTGGCAAAGCCAATATGTCTAGTTCCTACGTCTAAATGCATGCAAACACATGAATTTATAAATATCGTTAACATGTTGCATGCACAAATGCTCTTAGGATTCCTTTTTGGGTTCATATTGGATTGGAGCCTGGCTTATGTGTCATTCAAGACGGAGCATTTGCCTGAGCTCCGATGCATCACAGAGACTTTCACCTGAATAAAGCCTGCATACCGTGACGCAATGACATCCACGCCATGCTGCTAATGCTAATACAACTCCTGACAGCAGAGGTCTTGTGGCTTCTAATTAATCAGCTACTTTTTGTGACCCAGAGCTGCAGTGGTGATCTGTGGTAAAAGCATGCGTGGACACCATTTCGTGCAGCTCACATTCTAGCAGAAATATCAGTCAAACTACATACTTTGAGGAATGCCTGTTACCCCTATTTTACCTGACCATGTTATAACCTTGAGGCTGCCTTTTCTGCAGTGGCGGCTGGTGAGGTTTGTGAGTGGTGGGGCTGGGTTTGGCAGCGGGGGGATGGGCGTGTACATTTTTTTCGGGAGGTTAGTTGCAATTTGAAATATGTATTAAATATAAATTGGTTCAAAGAAGAAATAAACCTCTCTCCAAGATGTATGGGCTTACCCATTTATGTATAAAATATATTATCTGACACCCCTGCCCCATCACAAAATCTCACTAGTAGTCGTAGATAAGTCAATATGTGCCAACATACACAAACAAGCATTGTTATATCATCATTTATCAATCATAAATGAGCCAACATTCAGACAATTTTGATGAAAATGTAAGTGCACCTTTATAGCATTTGCATCACTGCAGATTCAGATTAGACTCAGATTCTGCTAAACAAACACACCTGATCAACATGAAGTGGTGCCACCTTTATATAATTGTTTGAACTACGAAGCGGTTTACTTCGGCATTGAGCAATCAAGTTTGATGTAACACGTCATGTGTAGATCTAAAGCTATTCACTGGTGTCAAATAATCTACTAGGCTCTTCAGTGGAAAAGGATATTAAGCCATATCGATTCAGTAAGGAAGTCCATCATTATAAAGCAAGAAATATTATCAACAAATTCACTCATTATCAGTCCATGTGGTACTGATAGCCCTAGATATGGTAAACAAAAAACTATGTCCAGGATTCTACAGGCTTCTAACAGCACAGCAAACGTTACAGTTTATGATCTTGCAATTCAGAAAAGAGCAAACAACTAATGCTTCATCAGCCGGATAGCCATCAGAAAATATAAGAAAAAGGCCGCTCGTGGTGCTCAGACCCCTCATTGCCTGGTAAGATACTTTAAAAAGTGACTTTTTATTTTAACTGCACTTTGGATGCCCAGCTACATTGTGATGTATTCACTGTCTCCTTTTTCAACTGTGTTTACGTGCCATAGTAGCATTGTAACTGCCTTGCCTGCGATTTCAGAGCATCAGGGCATTGTTAGCTGTGATTTATTCTTGTCTCCTTTACACATTATAACCATAAAATGCATGTTTCAACTGAACAGCTTTTGCATAAAAAAAGGCTGGTGAAACAGTCACAAGTTTTATAAATGAAACTTTTTTTAGGCATTGGCAGCCACATTTAAGTGGCGGCATGGTTTTAGTTTTCTTTCGTGGCACATTCTTACATTAAAAATAAAAATACAAAAGAAATTAAACACTGCACTGGCCTGCCAATGCTTGTTCATTTTAGATTTCGTCTGAAATAATGGCTATTCAGAGAATTGAGACGATTTGGCTGATTCTTGGTTAACAGAATTCAAGCAGGGAGAATCAGTGTCGCACAATTCTACCCTGTTCTACTCTGGAAATGGTTTAAGTTGCTCATTTACAAAACTTTTTGTGGCCCTACATGGAAATTCTGCGTGCAAAACGTGGAATTTGTGGGTGTAATCTGCAGACGTGGATTTACAGTATTAGGATTTGTGGATTTTTACACCCAGAAATTTTATTTCCAACTGTATAAAAAATGACTGATTTTCTACAGCTAGAAAATTAAATTAGGACTAGAGTGAAGTCAAGCCATTTACAGTATTCAGACACTACTGGGTCCTCACTGAATTACAAAGAACCTACTAATTAGTCTTTGACTTCTCTGATGATATTGTGTCGGTCTAGTAGCCCTGGAAATGCATCATGCGGACTCGGATGTGGGGAGCACTCCTGAGGGTCATTCTGCATGGCAATGAGCCACTGTGTGTGCATGTGTAATATTGGGCACGAAGGCCCGTCTTGCAGAAGCGCAGCGCATGGTGCACAACGTGTTACACTGGCGATAAAGTGGTATTGCCTGTGCATTCAGCTGCTCGCTAGCAGAAGTGTGGCAGGAACCTATTGGTTTTCTCCCTGCAGTTCCGCTTGCCCCGAGGTGTGTTGGCGCGTCACCTGGCAGATCGGTGTGGGTACCTGTTCCTCCTGTAGGCTTAGCTGGTGCCTTCGCCACCTGACGGCAGCTGTATCCAGACTTCTGCATACTGCTTTCTTCCCTGAGGTTTCCCCGCGGCTGGCTGCCACGCCCAACGGTGGCATAGCCCACGTGCCTGCTCTGAGGCCCAAGGGAGGCACGTGAGGACTCCCAGTCACCACTCCGCTATCCAGAGACATCCTTACTCCACCAGTAGGAGTTCCAGGCAGACTGTGCTGCCTCGAGACATGGACTTGAGCTTCCGGTAGCTAAGCTAAGCAGGAAAGTGTGCCTTTGGTGTGACCCTGTGCAGTGCAACTCACTAGGTCAGAAACAAAAAAGAGTTAAATTAAGGGAAGACATACATAAAAACCCAAAAAAGGACCGAACACAGAGGAGGAGCCGGGGCCTAATGGCTAGAGCTGTCAGATTTGGTCGGAACACGGAAACCAGGATCAATCCCCAGCCTCCACTCAATATTATGTGATTCTCAGAAAGTAACTTAATTCCCCCAGTGTTATACATTAATTACGCTGTATAAAACTGCAAAAGTCGCCATAATATTGGTAGCCGAAAATTCTGCCCTTACCACCACTCAGTCAATCCACCAAATGTTCGAAGCTGGTCTTCCTGCCTACCATACCCTTTTCCAGCTCGTCAGGGGTTGAGGTCCCACCCATGCCCTGTGGCAAGTTTGGAAAAGGGTGGGGTGATGCTCTCCACTCCCTGATTGACGTGGAGGCTAAGCGCTTCAGGGCTTGAATGAAAAACGCACAGGGCTAACTTGGCCTCTGCATCATTAGGGGGTGGAGACCAGGCCTTGATGCTTGGTCTTTGCTGAGCTGATGACCTCACAGGCCTCAGGGCTGTGAGTTTGTCAGCCTGGCAAATAGACTCACTTTGGGCCTGCCTACGGGAGCAGTTAAAGTGATCATGTGACGTCACGTCACTTCACTTGTTGACTCGAGCAACATATGCTGGTGTTGGTGAGTGGGGGAGATAGTGCCCCCTGTTTTATAAAGTTACAACCAGTTTAATAAAAATAAAAAAAATGATCGCTTTGTTTTTTAAAGGGGGCGGAGCCCCGATATCCATGTACAGAAACCGCCACTGCTTTTCTGCTATATGAACCTTTCTTGCCTACAGCTGCGGCAGTGATTTATGGAAACAACATAGCAATGCTTAAACATGGCCTATGATACTGCTTTTTTTATGTTGTTTACAGTTTCTATATAACATATGAGCAAAATAGATTTCCGACGCTCCTCTTTCAGGTTTTTTCTCTCCGCCTCAAGACTGTTTTTACATGATGCAGATGCCATGGAAATTCTTGTTTGAACATTGTACAGCGCCTTCTCATTACTTTGAGCTGTGATGCCTTCTAATTGCTCATTTCACCTAACTCAACTATACAGTTGCAACTGTATATCACTAAAGTCTAACTTTAAGGAGTCCTCTCATCTATTTCCTTTCTCCAAACTTGGTTCCTTCAAGACGTTACTTGCTATATAGGTAGAATAAAACCCATTTAGAATATTCCTTGTTGCACTGCACATTCTTGCATCTTCTAAAGCCACCTCTTCCAGCACAAAACCTAAGAGGCTGAAAACTGATCCTCCATCTCCTATTGGTCCTCTCATAATCTAGTACTCAACACCATCCTTAATGAGGTGAGGGGCCTAAAATCTTTTATGTATGCCATCAATAAAAAACAAATTGAGGAACGCTGTATGATTATGGAGAGTACAATGGTTGAAATAGAGCAACGTGTTAGCTATGGTCAAGATGTGGCTTCTAAGATTCCTTTTCTTGAGCCGGAAATCCCAAAACTCAAATTACATATGGAAGATCTTGAAAACAGGAATTGATGCTGGAAGTACTTGAGTGTCCTGACCTACTTGAATTCCTGAAGAGATTTCTCCCTTGGACATGCTACTGCTCCTCCTCTCAACATCCAGTGAGCCCATCTTCTAGGGCATCCTCACCCTCACTCTTCTGAACCTAGAGGAATCTTTATGTTATTTCTTGAATTTCCAGACCTTCTACGTATCTTGAAAACTGACAAGGAAAAACATTGTCTTATCTGGTCTGGCCACAATATACTAATTTCTCAAGACATTTTCTAATAGGACAAATGCCAGGCAAAATGATTTCCTTACTTTAAGGCTGCAAATAAAACAGCTGAATGTATGATATATCATCCTTCATCATTGAAAAATTATGTTTCAAGGCACCACAAGATCTTTCAATGATCCGTGAATTTAAAAGCGTTTTTTCAAATTATTACATCTCATGCTATAGACACTAACGTTCGGAAATTCGAATTTTTGGCTTCTGCTCGTTCTTTTCCTCTCCTCACATTTCTTGAATACATGGCTGCTTTATTCATAACTGCCTTCACCTTTTCTCTGCTGTCGTTCCTGATATGGTGTCACCAGGTCTCATGTTACTCTTCACTATATTTTCTTTCAGATCTGGAATTGTTATCATTGCTCTGTCTCTACATCTACTTTTCTGTATCTTCTTTCTCCCTTATCTCCTGTTCTTTTTTTACTTCTATTATTTGAATGCTGATATGCCCTCCAATATAATTATGTCACTGAAGTCACGCTGTATGTTAATTTTTTAGTAAATGGTGTCATTTTATTTCTCTTTCCATTTTTGCACCTTGTCACCAATGTTCCTGTACCCTTATCATGGTATATCCAATATGTTTAATGTTGCCTCATTGAATGTCTGTGGACTTGGGAATCTGGTTAAAAGACAAAAGGTACTTTCAGATTTGCCTAACCTTAATTCCCAAACTGCATTTTTACAGAAAAATCACTGTAATGATGTTGAATCGGTTAAATTAAAACAACAATGGGTTGGCAAGGCTTTTTTTCTCCAGCTTTTAATCGCAAGGGTAGTGTTTCTATTCTCAGTCATTAAGCATTGAAAGAACAAGTTTCATCCACTGAATGTTATACTAATGGTCGATGGGTATTGATTAATGCCATCATTAGTAATAAACACCTTTCCTTGTTTAATATTTTTGCCCCAGTTAAACCTGATCCCGATTTTTGGTGCACTATTAAAGTAAAACTTGCTCCTAATAGTACCCCTAACATCATTGTGGTGGGTGACTTTAACCAATGGTTTGTTTTCAAGTAGGAAGTCTAAATGCAAATCTAACCAGACAACTATCAAATGCATTAGAATCAGCCATTATGTCTCAAACATTATTTGGTGCTTAGAAAACTTGTAATCCTGTTCGTTTTAATTCACTTTTTTCTCTATTGCACATCAGACAATGTCCAGAATTGATTATAATTTAGTTATAAAACTCTTACTCACTTGTATACAATCATGTGAAATAGGTTTCATTTTTATCTCACATCTTGCACCAGTAATGTCCTCCTTTGATTTGTCTCATACTGACTCCAAAACTGGCAGATGGAGATTTAATAAATCACTATTATCTGAAACACATTTAAAAACTGAGGCTACTACTTTTATTTGAATTTTTTTTTCAATTCAGTCAATCTAGCCATACATCCATTTCTAATATTTGTCATGCTTTTCAAGCCTCATTTAGAGCTTTCACTAAATCTTATTCTGTCAAAAAAGAACCCATTAAATTGATAAATTACGCCTGCAAAATGTATGCCAATGTCCTAGCATCCTGCCTTAAAACTGTTGTACCACTTCTTGTCAAATCTGATCAATCTGGTATTATTAAGGGTAGACTTGCTGCAGACGATAGGATGTTCTCTAACACATTTTCCCCATTAATTTTTTCATAGGGATTTTGAACAAAGATAGCGCTGAATACACTGGACGGAACTACACCAAATTTGGCAGAAAGAGGCTTTTTTGTTATTTGGTGTAAATCCGTTCAGTAGTTTTCTAGTTAATAAATTAAAACCAAATTTGAATATATAAGAACACAGATCCTTCTCGGATCCTCCTCAGATCCTCCTCTGATCCTCCACGGATTAGGAGGAAAAGCAAGGCCTGATTGGCTTGCCGCAAGCTGACAGAAAAGTTGCAGCCAACATTTTGATTCTCTGAGGGGTGGGAAAACAAACTGTGTAAAAAATATATGAGGTCAGGATACAGGTATCCTGACCCCATAGGACACATGGACAAAAATTTGCTCTTTATTTTCTTATTTTGGCTTATCCGTGGGTTCAAGTTATAGTTAACTTAGGGTATGAGGTATAGTTACTTGAAATAACTATCTATAACTGCTGAATTTCTCTAGCTTTGTATGAGTAAATTCAGAAACTAACTATAACGCCCCTGTAACCTTTGGTTTTTTAAGTGAAATATATATATATATATATATATATATATATATATATATATATATATATATATATATATATATATATACATACACATATGCATATATATATGTAGGTCGCTACTAGGTAGCTATATTTAGGACCTAGTTTCTATAGAAAGAGCATTTTTTGTTTTGCCTATAACTTTGGCGCCGCTTAACGAATCTTCACATACTTTTCAAAACTTATACCTTGCTAAGTTTAGCTTCTGTCTTGAAAGTTTTAGGGTGATCTGTCTAGTGTGGGCTGAGAAAAAGGGGTGTCCCAAAACACGTTTTCTCCATTTATTTTTGCATAGGACCTTTCGAAACGCAAACAACCCGAACCACTGAATGAACTAGACCTCATTTGGCATGAAGCTGGATTCTGTTATGAAGATCTTGCTTTTTGTGATTTGGTGGGAATCCGTTCAGTAGTTTCATAGAAATTTAAGGGCCAAAAAGTATACATTTATAGGGACGCAGATCCTCCGTGGATCCAACTGTTCCCGTCCTGATATTTGATGGGCTGGCAACACTTCATTAGAGAAGTGTTGGTAGCGATCTTGTCCCCGAAAAAAGACAAAAAAAGAAAAGAGGTCAAGGTAAAGTAACCCTGACCAGTTAGCCCTAGTTCTGGGGTCCCTGAGGGATCCTGTCAAGGGCTTAAAACCATTTTTTAAAATGTTACAATTAGGACTGCAGATCTGCATCTGCAAAAATAAAAAAATGAAGTGTGGTCTCCTGTGCTTCATTACTATAAAGATCCTGGGTGGGCCAAGACACAGGGCATTTATTTACAAATGTGGGGGGGAGCTGCTGACCCCTTCCTGCTGCTCTGGGGACTGCAACTTCCCCAGGGCTGTGTCTCCAAAATGCGGGGAGCAGTCCAGCACCCTCCCCCTGCACCGGGGACCACCACCTCCCTGGAGTGATGAATGTAATTTATGCAGGCAGGGGGCCTGTGGCCCCTTCACACCCCAGGGACCACCACTTCTGGGTCAATAAATGTGATTAAATCGGGGGCCTGTGGCCCCCCCATGCCCCAGGAACCTCCACTCTGAGGGCGATAAACATGAATAATGCCACAGGAACCCCCTGGTGCAAATATTTTTAAAAAAGAAAGGGGGTCCCTATGGGACCCCATGCCCTGGGGACCACCAACCCCTGGGACAACACTGTATTCTTAGTGTTTGGGGCTGCGCGGCCCCACACTGCCCCAGGGATCACCCCCGGGGCAAATGTTCAAATAAAGAAAGGTGGTCCCTATGGGTCAAAGCAGCTCTGTGCTTGCTGAAGCAATGGCACTGCATGGGAAGACTTGAGGCTGCAGTGTCAGGTAGCCCGTAAAGGCTTTTCATTATTATTATTTTTTCTTTATGAAAAGAATGAATAAATAGGGACCAAATGGGGAGCCCTTGATGACGCCTTTGTGGTCCCAGAAAGCCCATAAAAGGGCTAAAAAAAAGAAAAAAAAAGAAAACCCAACAGCTCAGTGTGAAGGTCACAAACCTTCATGCTCATCTTTGGGATATTGAGTCTGCGTGGACTCATCACCATTTTTTTCTAAACAAAAAAAAATATGATATTAAAAAAAAAAAAAAATACAGTTTGTATTTTAAATTGCATACGAATATCTCATTCTAGGTATATCAGACATCAAAGCCTAGAAAACTCCCTCTCAGTTTCTTTCATTTACTCTTTCAATCAGTTCTCTCACTCGCACTCACTCAAACACTTACGCACCCACTCACAGACCCACTCAGATACTCACGCACCCATTTACACACCAATCCAGATCCTCATGCTCTCACTCCAAGCCCCAGTCAGACCCTCACGCACCCACTCAGACCCACTCAGATAGTTTCACATCCACGCACACACCCACTCAGACGTCACAGACTCACTGACACCCTCATGCACCCACTCACAGACCCGCACACACATTGATGCACTCACTAAAATACTTGAAGAAAGGAACAATATGAAGGAGTTCATTTTGTCATAGAAATTATGGTTCATGCTGTAGAAATTAAAATTAGGACATGTTTTAAGTGAGTGCTCAAGTATCTTCCTCTTTTATTTCGCTAAAACATTCTGACATGCAGACTGACACATGTACTTTTAACACGAGCAGCAGACTGACAGTTAACTCCATAGTGATCAGCAGCTTCTCTTTAGAGCTCTAATATGCAACTAGAGTGCAAAAATTCTGAATCTATGCCAAACGTGTGGCACATCTGAGCATTAGCTTGATGGAACCGAAGTGGAAAACTGAAAGCATTTTCTACTGACGATACTGTAGTAGTGAGAAAAAAAAAAAGCCTAGCTGTAGCACAAATATCACACAAATGTAGCCCAAATATATCCCACCTACAGAAGTGTGCAAAAAGCTTTTTCTTTGTTTTTTTTGCAGTTTTACATAGCGCAGACTTAACCCGAAGTTTTTGAAGTGCTTTACTTACATGAGCCCCTAAATGTAACAAAGAATCAATTGATCAACTGGATAAAACAAAATAAAGATAGGAAATGATCTAATCGTACTTTGTCACTATTTGAGAACTCAGAAAATATGTCCTCATTTGATTTTTTTACAGCACTTACCACAATTTCTATGGGAATAAGACAGTCTCATTTTTATAATTTTTAAAGGAAATGCTTTAGGTATTACAGTTTTGGTTACATCAAGATGATGTCTGGTGTGCCACACTTTTGTAATAAATATAGAATGTTAGCAATCTAGTTGTTCATTAGAATACTGCGGGGAAGCAAATGTCAGGGGCACAGATTTGGATATTTGAGGGAAGGGAGGAGGGTGCAGAGGCAATGAGTTGACCACCCTGGGCAGGCAGGAGGGGCAGTGGCAACATCACAGACAATGGAGGGCAGGGGAAAAGGGGGTGGGGAAACAAACCAACCATGCAGGACCAGCAAGAGAGGGTTTGACAATATAACAGATTATTGAGAGAAGCGACAGTACAACAATACTTGCCGACAGACCCAATTCAGGCAGACTACTACCGGGGCTTTATTTTATCTGCTTCCTTCATAAAATATCCTCTTTTTCAATGTAAGTCAATTGGGAAAATCACCTTCACATGTGTTTTTTTTCAAAATCTCCCTATTGGATCACGGAGGGCAGGAGGAGTGGGGTGGGGACATGGAGTCACATGCAGAGAACAGGAGGGAAATGGGCAGGAGCACCAAACTGACCTTACAGGGCAGACGTCAGGGGTTGCAGCAGCACAATACACCACATAGGACAAGCGAGATGGCAGTGCAGTACAACGGACCATGGGAAGCAATAGGAAGAGGACAGAGCCATGTACTTGGACAACAGAGAGCAGAGGAGAAAGAGGCCAGGGCAACGAGCTGACAATACTGGACAGGAAGGAGAGAAAGTTGCAGCATAATGGTCCATGAACAGCAGGAGGGAGGGGTAGAGGCAGCACATCGGATCATGTAAGGCAGGTGAGAGGGGGTAGCTGCACGGACTCGGAAACCGAGGGTAGGAAGGAGTTGGATGTGGCAGCAAGCTATCTGTTCAGGGCAGGCCGGAAGGCTCGTGGCAGAATATCAGCCACACAGGGCTGTAATGAGGTAGCAGGGCCTGGACTTAGACAATGGATGGCAAGGAGGAGGGGGCAGGAGCAGCAAGCTTGGGCAGGGGCAGCACAATGCCACGCCACGCCCTGCGTCCAGCATCCCCCACCGTACATTGCTATGGGCTTCTTACTTAACATTAAAAATGCCCTAGACATTCACTGAAAAATACAAAGGTTACATGGGCGATATAGTTAGGAAATACAATAAAAACCTAAGTAAGTCTAAAAAAAAACAAAGGTTACAGGGGCATTATAGTTAAGTTAAGATTTTACAGTCACAAAACTAAAGAAATTCAGCTGTTAAAATTATTTCAAGCAACTAAAACTCAAGCCCTATGGTAACTATAACTTGCACCCTCACCATGTACAGTTTCCTCATCAATATTTTTACGGAAAATATTATCAATGATGTCATAGAAGACTTCATGAGTGATGTAATATCTCGGGTAATTAGCAGTGCACGGCGATGGTGCAAGTTATAGCTACCTTAGGGCACAAGTTATAAGTACTTGAAATAACTAACTATGACAGCTGAATATCCAAACTATAAAAATTCAGCAGTTATAGTTAGAGTTATTTCAAGTAACTATAATTCGTGCCGTAAGGTAACTATAACTCGCGCCCTCACAGTGCACAGTTTTTTTCTTCAATAATTTAACCGCTGATATTTCATTTATATTTTTAATGACGTTATAGAAGTTGCCATGAGCACTGTAATCTCTGAGTAGTTATCAGTGAATACAAGGGTGCAAGTTATAGTAACCTTAGGGCGCGAGTTATAGTTACTTGAAATAACTCTAACTATAACTGGTGACTTTCTGTGCTTTTGTACGAGTAAATTGAGAACCTAACTATAAGGTCCCTGTAACCTTTGTGTTTTGTCAGTGAATTTCAATTTTTTATTTACTTTTTTAAGTTCTTCTTTTTTTTTTTTAGGTAACTATAACTCGTGCCCCGCCATGTACATTTTGTTCTTCAACACTTTGAGTGCTAATGTTTCATTTATATTCTTAATGATGTTATAGAAGTTTTCATGAATGCTGTAATATCTAGGGTGATTAGCAGTTCATGGCGAAGGTGCAAGTTATAGTTACCTTATAGTTCATTTTTCGAAGTTTCGTCAAGCAGCATCAAAGAAATAGGCAAGTAATAAACTGCTTTTTCTGAAGAAACTAGGTCCTAACATTAACTACCTAGTGGTGACTGTCACTACGTTTTATATACATGTATATATATATATATATGTCTTGTAAAACGATGAAATCAGCTCACCGAGCCAGCTGCACCATATCGTTGCATACTATCGATCACCATCCGAAAAAAGTAAAGGAAAAAATTGAAAGAAACAAATTATTTCCAAAGGATTCATCTGCTTTATTGTCCGCATTGAAGATATATATATATATATATATATATATATATATATATATATATATATAATAATGAGAGAGAGAGAGATAGATATGTATATATAGATATAGATATGTATATGCTTAATAAGCGAGTTGAGGCCCTGTGCACTTAATGGGACTACAGACAGGGTACGCCTATTTACATTTCAGAGGAGGAGTGAGATTGGGTTTCCTTTTTTTGTTGTCTAAGGATTCTAGGGGTCTCTCTGTGTTCTTAATTCGATTTTGGGGTGCACCATTCACCTCTTGTTTCTCCTGGAAGACCATGAAGTTGGTTAGGTGATGGCTCTCTTGAAGTCAGAAGCCCTATAGGATCCTGCATTCCTTTTGTTGCTAGGAAGTGTTTATGGCTAGTGAAGTGTAAGTGCAAAGTGTAGTCCAACTTGTAAGAAATCTTCTTTTTCTGCAGGTAACTAATATTTCTCTAAAGTCTCTTCATCTCGTCAACATTTATAATGAGACATACTTGAATCTGTCTCAAGGCATACCACTCCTGTCAGCCTGTCAGCAACATTCTCAGGTCGTTTGTATCTGCATACACAAGATCAGAGGCAGATGTCATTGTTGCAGATTGCATGAGGCCAATATTGGAAGGACTAGGTGGATTAGGTGGAGGGTCAGTCTCTCAGAATACTACATTTTCTGGAAGGTATAAGGACAGGGGTTCTTTCATGTACTCTATACCTGTATAGTGAAAGCTGAATTAATTACCAATAAATGTCCATTGATTAATGGCTAAGAATTTACACGAATTACGATAACATAGAGAAAATGGTGCATCTTGGAGAATGTGCATACCATAACCCGTACAACAATTAATAAAGAAGTCACACTTACAGTTTAAATAATGTTTACATGTACAATAAAATGTATTAGTTGATTATAATAATATATTAATGTTATGTATTTGCTTAAATAATATTAGGCAGTGATTAATTATGAGGTTTGGGCCTACTTGATAAAAGCCTCATGTTATGTTCCATTGCCTTATAAATGTTCGTAAATGTTTTGTGAAAGCTGAAGATTAATATTGTCCACTGTTCACATGGCGCTGACCAAGTGATTTGTAAATGTCTTAAACTTTTCTATTGAGATCTGCTTATTAATTTGTCCTGTACTAGAAGTTGATACTTTGTAGAATTGATGTGTGAGAAGAAGATGTTCCCAGGCCTGGACAATGGCTGCACTTACTGGAGCTAGGATCGCAACATAAGTTACCTGACGAACCTGACGATGGCAATGGGAGAAGAGGAGCCAATCATTAACGTGTGAAAGACTGTTGAGTCATATTTTAGATTTAGCATTTAGAGACTATTGCATCTACTTGAACGTACGATTTTCTGCCCAATGATGGAGTGAGAAAATGCTTTATGGATTTTAGTATATCTGTACTACACTTTGCAGAAGAGGAGGCAGCCACTTTTTCATTCTTGTCCTGTTAGAGCCCATTTTCTCTGTCCTTTGTCTACATTGCTTAGATGTTAATGCTGTTGATGCTGCTTCCTTAGTTTAATGTTTTCTAAGTTGGTTCAGTTAACTTAGAGCCCAACCATGGCTGAGCCAATCCCTTTCACTGTCCCATTGCTGATGCTGCCCAGACAGATGTCGAACTGACGAAGAAATCGCAGCTTGCTGATCGACTGAGGGGAGGTATACGAAATGCTAATGTCTCTTTTGTAGATTTCTGTTCTTTCTTTTAGGTACCAACCCCTATTTTGATAGAACCTGAGTTAGATGTTTTCCAAATTAACTTTAGACAACATTACTTTTGTATGAAGCCCAAGCATGCTATTCTAATTGGAGAGTTAGTTAGTATGTCCAATGTGTTGACAAATGTTATAAACAAAGAATTGATTTTGTTCATCTGTTGAATCTAAATGTATGCTATCTCTGTTGTTCAGTTATTGATGTTATTAATTTGCACTGTAACTCTTGAATGCCTAATAATTAATGCATTCATTAAAATGAGATATTTTTGACGCTTTGGTCAGCCTGTGTTGTTTGTATATGCTTATCTTTTGGTTTTGAGATTAATTTACGTGATATTAACAATGTTAATATAGGGAAATAAACTTTCTAATTTTACTAAAAGGCGTGGTTATTCATGGCCACATGGATCATGGTGGGTAAAGATTACAGACTCAAAGTTTCAAATAATTGATTTGTTGAACATGTTATGTGGTATTCCGCACAATAAAAATAGATGGGTTTTTCAACAGGAAATTTGACAGTGGAAGAGAAGTACCTATAATCTCAAAGTCCTTCCGCCAGAAGTGGAATTGAGCTCACTGGATGACAACAATTGCATCAGGTGTGAGCCCAATGATGAAGCATGCCACAGGAATAGCATTGACTTGGGATCATAAGAAACAAAGGCCCTGATTTATACTTTTTGGCGCAAACCTCTGGTAGCGTAGGTTTGTGTCGAAAAGTATAGCGCCGGCTAGCGCCAGACGGGCACCATATTTAAGGAATGGCGCAATCCGGCGCTAAGGCCCGGTTAATGTCAAAACACATGGCGCTAACCAGGTGGGGGAGGCGTAGGGAAAACTGGAGGTTGTGCGTGAAAGAATGGCGCTAGTCAGGTTAGAGCCAAAATAATGACTCTAACCTGACTACTGCTATTGTTAGATGCACACCCCACATGGACATGACTCCTGTCTAAGTAAAGACAGAAGTCATGCCCCCCAGCCCAATGGTCATTACCAGGAGCTTAAGTCCCCTGGGAATGGCCATTGGGCACAATGCCATGTAGGGGGGCCAAAGTTAGGCCCCCCTATGACACATTGAAAAAAAGGTAAATACTTACCTCTACCTACCTGTACTTACCTGAGATGGGGCCCCCCCATCCTCTGCTGCCCTTTTGGTGTGGGTGGGGGTGTCCCTGGGGTCTGGGGAGGGTACCTGTGGCCTTATTCCATGGTGTTCCACCATGGAAATGTGCCCACTGGTCCCCTAATGCCTGCCCTGACCCAGGCATTAAATAATGGCGCTAAGCAAGCTTAGCGCCATTGTTTAGGCCAGCCTCACTTCTGTGCACCATTTTTGCACGGGATGATAAATAAGGCGCTAGGGCCTCTGAGTCATTTTTAGCCCAGGAACGCCTACCTTTCATCTCATTGACTCAAGGTAGTTTTCCATAGGCAAAAAATGACTTTAATTCCAATATTTTGGCTCTAGACATGTCTAGCACCAAAACATAAAAATGGAATTAAGTTTGAGCTGAAGTAGCGCAAAGAAATGACGCTAATTCAGCGCAAACAGGGTACAAATATGCCCCCTAAGTCTTTTTTGTCCTGAAATTGGATCTTGTAGCAGGAAGTAGTAGCTAATGTGTTCGGGTTGGAAACTCTTGGACTTTTCAAGGGAAGCCTAGGTTTGTACCCCCATAACTCTAATCTTTTCCTCCATTTTCACAGATGGCCTTACTCTGAGATGGGTGGAGACAGTGTTCTTTCAGAGTTGAGTGTCACCATGCTCCGCTTCTTTCTGATCTGCTGTCCCGACCTTATCAAATCACTCGGTGGCCATCTTGGTCAGGACCTCTCGGCTGCCAAAACACTGCTCCTCATGGCACCATAAATCAGGCTTGGCCTGGTTCCTCTTCATTTGGTGTTTTGCCCTACCCACCGTCAAGGCACTCTCAACCTTGCGAGACATCAATTCCTGGCCCTGCAGAAGCCATTAGAAAGGGCATGTCTTCCCAGGTCTCTGCCTTGGCCATCCCCAGGACTGGACTGGGAATCAAAAGCAGCCATGGCAAATTATGTCAGACTTGCCTCCATACTGTGTGCAGCAAGTAAGAGCAGCAAACTAGCCCAACCAGCACAAGATGAGTCTGGGGAGCTCTCAAGGTTCTATTGTGCATACATGAGAAATTCATCCAATCTGGGTTTGGCTTTTGCATTGTGGTCCTGTTTATCCCAACAGAAATCAGAATAACAATTCTTGAATGCAAAGGAAAAAAGAACCTGGACTGGATAAGGTATTCATGCATCGGAAACAAGTGAACTCTGTACCACCGCCATACTGATGAGAGGAGCAGGTGGACATCTACTGGTTCTTATCATCACATTGCGGCCCCTTGCACTGGAAGACCAGCACCTCACGATGTGCAGACAAGGCTATCCACATTAATTTTGCTTAACCTGCTGTAAAGAGGCCTATCCCTCACATGGCTTTCAGACAGTGTGTACAAGTTCAGCCCCAATAATCACTCTGCATCTTTATTATGGACACCTCTACGTTCACATCCCAGGCTAAGCTATAAATGGAGATGATAAGAACATCCTCCGTGTCCACAACTTTGGGTGTATTCATATAGTGCCATCAAGCATTTGAAGAGTTCTCTATACTAACCACAAACTAATGTTTTAGTAGAACATTACAATTGTGTTTTAGGAGAATGTATACAGTGGACTTTAGCTTATAGGTGTATTGTCAATTCTGTAGTACAGACCATGCTATGGTTCTACAGAACCATGCCCCATTCAAGTACAGGTGTGTTTCCTTTTGAAGCTCATAAAGGAAGAAAAACGGCTACACAATTTAGACCTGCTTGCATGTCAAAGTTATTGAAAAACGGGGCATCTAACCAAGATCGTGATATCATTACTCGATCTATTGTTAAAAAATCTCAAAACAAACAAAAAATTTACTATGATGGAAACAAAAACATGAAAGATGTCCCTATAACAGTATCTGACTAGATACGCCTCAAAACACCCAGCTTCGTCAAGTAAGGCAACCCAGAATAACCCGCAAAAGTTGATAAAGTGTGTGGTAATGCTTTACCACTAGGCACTACTGGTGGAATGAAGGCAATGTGTCTAGAATGACACAAATATCTAAAGAAATGCATTTTGATGATCAACATGAACTCATAAGACAAAATGTATCTGCACCCGTCTTTAAAATGACCAATGTGCACAATGATGGCCAGATAGATGCTCCTAAGAGTTTTGATACTCCTTCTCCTGAAACACCTGTACAAAGCAGTGTCAGGTCTCACAGAATACCTATGAGTCATCATAAAGCAGTTACATTTAAAGTGTACTTTTTTGAACGTTTTGGGTTTTACTTACGTATGTTTATGTTTAAGTAGTTTATTCACTCAGAGTAAAGTTTGGACTATTAGTAGTTTTTTTTTTTTTTAAGGAATCAATGTAGTATTCATGGTTACAAAAAAATATTTGATACTTTGAGAAATATGTTCTATGCTCAGTCTGTTGTTTTTACACCACTAGTGTATATCCTCTGTAGTTGCTTTACTCTGTCTTCTGGTGTCTGTGTTCTATTTTGAAATGCATTAGTTTGAGCATTCCTTAGACTGTTGTAAAGGGACACGTTGGAACAGTAGTTGAACTAAAGCCCTGAGTGGAATGGGGAGATATATCTACATGAGAGCTTGTTCCATTAGATCTACTTTCTTCACCTGTGGTCTCTGACTCTGCTCACTATACATACCTGCCAGGTATACCAGATCCTTGTGCAACTAGTAAGCCTAGTTGCATTTTATTTTTCTTAGAAATCTTGGGTGTTGGAAAGGGCACGTAGGTACCTACACTTAGCAATAGGCCACAACCCCCCACTAAGTCCAGTCAAGGTCACAATAAATTAATCCTTGCTCAACTCTTCGAAGCTTGGCCAACAAGGAGTGAGGCTTAACTTAGGAGACAAATGTATAAAGCATTTAATATCACAAAAACAGTGAATAAGTAAAACACAAGACACATTAAAAATGCAACACCAATTTATACAAATAGGAAATACTTTTATCTTGAAAATGTCAGCAAAACAACAAAAATCGAATGAAGGGAATGAAAGATATGAATTTTTAAACTTAAAATGTAAAAAATACTTTCTACTGCCTAAAAGCAAAAAGCGTCATCCGCAGACATCTGTTCACGCTTAACCAGGACAAAGTCAAAAGTTGAGGCAAGCTGTGATGGAGCCCTACTTGAATAAACTGAGTGGGAGTTCTCAGTCAAAATCTTATGTTCAGACTTAGAAAATATTTCTGGAACTTTTCTCCTCCTCGTCAAGCAAAGGTCCTCTTCAGGATGAGGGTCCAATGCAACAATGACCACTTGGTTTCCAGCAACATCCCGGTCAAAATCTTGGAAGCCTGGAGCTCCAGAGACTTTAGCGGTACGATCCTGAAATTCAGCCTGGGTTGCGATTTGCCGTCACCAGAGTGACTCTCAGCGATGTGTTGGTCCTCTTCTGGAGCTTTTTTTATACAGTTGATTCAAACTTCTCCAAACTTCTGGATCTTCTTCCAAAAGTCCTTTTTGGGTCCTTGGGGTGTCCACAACTTGGTCCAAGGTTCCAGAAGCTCTGAGTTGTTCCTTGGAAGTTGGGACTATAGTTACCAAAATGCACCTGATCAGAATCCTCAAATGGCCACTGGACGCTGATCAGCTGGGCCCTTCTTGCAGGACTTAATGCAGGGGACCCTGGTCAGCTTCTTTTTACCTGTCGCAAACAGGGACCCCACTCCTGGAGTTGCAGAAGTAAGGCTCAGTCATTTTAGGTTAAGCCCAGAGTGAGCAGCTGGTGCAGTCCTAGTGGATGGAGTCCTTTAGGTGCAGACACGGGATTCAGCAGGGCAGTCCTTCTTCTCAGTATCTTCTTCTACAGGGATCTGAAAAGCTGGGAAGCTCTGCCATATTTATCCTTGCTCCTGGGGTGGCAAGCAGGGGGGCATTCCTGACCAATGGCTTGTAGGGTGCCTCTCCCTGTGATGACAATTTCCTGCGAAGTGTGGCAAAAATCAATCCCAGAGAGCAACATTCTTTAAAAATCTAACATGGAGAAAATCTCTCCTTAGAGGTTGCATCTGGCTGAACCCACCAATTAGTGTGGTTAAGTTTCCCAAACTCACCCCTTCCAGCCCCTCTCCTAATTTAATTATTGGGGCTCCCATTTAGCTGGGGCAGCAGGAAATGGAGGAGGTACAGTTTCGGTGGCACGTAGCTTTCCCTCCTTTGAAAACCAGTTTGGCTACTCTTCCCCCATCATGCTCTGCTGTCTGCTTCAGCAATTCTCCTTCCACCAAATGCTTGCTTTGCCTCAGCCCATGCCACTTTACACCTCATTAAGGCAGCCTGACTCAGGCTGCCAGAGGCTGACCAACAAGAAAAAATCACTACAAGGCTGAATTGGACAACTTTCATTTCTAAAACTATTTCTGGGTACTAGTTATAATAAATCCAACCTTGGCAAGTTGTTGGAGTTACTATAACTTTTATTTTGATAATAAACATGGCATATTCAGCTCTTTCCTGCGGAAATTATTATTTTAAAATAAAGTCTCTCAATGCTAGCCTATGGAGATAATGCACAACAATAAGGAAAAACAAATTTGGCTATTTTGTCCCTCACCTGGGCTTATAAAACATATTTTATAAAGGTCCTGCTTATGTTTACAAAACACCCAACCCCTGGGGCGCTTAGGACAGAACTTTGGAGTGACTTATATGTAACAATAAGGTAGTTTGAGACTTTAAAAGTACCTTCAATTCCAAAGTCGAATTTGGGGTTCATTTGAACTAAAAAGCCTCTGCGAGGAAAGCCTGCCTTTAAAAGGAAACTGGACACAACAGCAGTGCACCTGTTGGTGTACTATCTGTAGTGGGGTCCCTAAACCTACATGCCCTACCATGTATTAGGGATTTATAGGTAGTTTGTCAGAGCCAATTATATTTAGCCCTAATTTGCATATACCATTTTACATAGAGCACTGGCTCTGGGACTGGTCAGTAGTGCCCAGGGCACAGCCGGAGTCAGTAACCACTAGTATTAGTCCAAACAGTTTGGGGGTGATCAGGGCCAAAAGGATGACATTCTTAAATCGGGCTTGTAGTTCTGGTTTTATACTAGGCTGAATATGACTGCAAGTCCCAGAATTCTAAGAAGAAAGAGGAATTAGCCTAAATAGTCACACACAGAGCAGGGAAACTTCAGAGCTATGAGTACCTTGTAACATGAGGTCTATCACAGAAGTCCTATGCCTGGGTCTCGGTCAAAGCAGTGTGAGGTTCTTGCAAGTAAAGGAAGATTACCCAGCGAAGTTGCTAACTGGCCCATGGTGGGTTAACATGTCATAAGGATGTTGCATTCTGAAAGTTCTAAATTAGCTTTCCACAAGCCCCTGTTGGTTCATAAATCTTGGCAAATAAAAAGGCTTCTGTTAGCTAAAATGCTGTGAATGGTTGGAGGTGCCCTGGTGGGAGCTCTGGTAGGATGTTTGCTTCAGGGTGAGATTTATCCTGCTGTTTAACAGAGGTGACATTGTTTTAGATGAGTAATCAAACAAAACTAAGTGGTGCAATTATGGCCGCAATGCTGTAAAAACAATGTATAGCTAAGACAGACCCCACTGGCATAAGAAATAAAGAAAACCGTAATTACATTTGTACACTGACTTTTTCAAAGCACCTCTTTCTTACCTAGCACTGTTTTGTAATATTTTATTTAAAAGTCTAAACACATTGTTTGTTGTTGTGATGTTGCTAGTGTGCCTGTTTTTCACAGTTAGATGGTTCACATCTAAGCATGCAGTGGTATAGGAAGCGCAGGGTGGTAATCCAACCTCCACCAACCAGTGGAGTGTCCAGCTTAGGTAGACTCTCAATGAAGTAGGGAGTGTCAACACCCAGAGGCAGACTGGTGAAGAAAGATGCCCAGGCTGGTGAAGGGAGTCTACATGTAAGAATGCAACCCCCCCTTCAATTGCATGTCACTGTCACATGTGGCCTTTGATGCCAGTAGTCAAGCTACCCCTGAAGACCTGCAGCTAAGGTAGGATAAGCCTTAACTCCAGAGCATGATCAGAGGCAGCACGACATGTGGAGTCCACTATTGGACCCCAGGTAGGCAGAACAAAGGTTGACGGGCGGGAGTGATACTTTCGAGTAAGTGTGACTAGAAGCTGACCCCCTCCCCCAGAGGATCCATTATTTACAAACCTATTCCATAAAATGCAAGGTACCAAAGCTCAACATAGCTAGGTGCAGTATATTTATGCATTAACACAACTGGGGTATGTATTCCCCATGTGAGGAGTGGCACCAGCGAGTCACTCTTGGTCCTGATGAAAGCTGAGGTGTAGGCTTGAAACATGTAGACCACACATTATAGGATGGCAGGTTCATTGAGCACCCACCTCCCCTTCCAATCACCCCATTTCAACCATGCTGCCACCAGGGCAGATATTAAAACATTAGTTTACCTAGGAGGCAGGTGTTTTTTATCTTTTTATGGCCGTCCACTTCTATAACACATCATCATAGTAGATTATATATAAAGTGCTCTCTTGTAATTCATTGGTTGCAGCACGCCCCGTTCTGCAGCGAAATGGGAAGGACCCAATGATGAAGCATGCCACCAAGGGGTAACCCTGGTGGGTGAGGGTTTGTTAAGGAAACAAATCAGTTTCCAGATCCTGTCTTAAGGTATATGTTTTTGTAGGAGGGTAAGCCCCTGCTCTTATATAATTTTCCTCCTTACTCCCTCTTTAGTGTTTTGTGGAGTACCAGAGTTGCCAACTCTCCAAATTGTGTCAGGAGACTGCCAGTTTTTTAAGTAAGAAATGGCTTTGTTTTAACTTGATCTGCATCAGTTGCCTTAATTTCATTAAAGTTAATAGGGCCTTTTAAATTCCTGGATTTAGCTTTCTGATTCTTCTGCTTCCTGTTTTGAAAAGTCGGTTCGCTAACTGGAAGCCTCCTTACCCAGAGGTTTCCAAAGACCAGTTCTGAAACAGTGCTTCCTACCTTCTTGTCCACACCCTCGAGCACTATGACAAAGGAAAAACTTACTGTGAATATAAGACAGGTCTTGTAGCCAGGATAATCAATATCAGGTGTCAATATACCCCCACCCAGACCAATGCCAGGGCTGCTCATGGGGATGTACTTGGAGGCAGGAGTCAGCAGAACTTATTTAGCCACATTTACAATCAATTTTAAAAAACAAATGGTTTTAAACCCTGGCCCTCATTTCAAACTCGGCGGTCTTTTCTGAAGACCGCTGAGGTTCCGCCGGGCCGAAGACCACCAGTGATGGCGGTCTTCCACCAACCATATTATGACTGCTGGCAGCCCTTTTTTGGATGGAGAGCTGCCAGCAGCAATACTGGCGGTCAGAGGGGAAGTGGAGGCTGCTCCACCATCACCGCTACGTCATCAGAACACTGCCCACCGTAATACGACCCAGTATTCGGCGTGGCAGTACTCTGGTGACAGGGTGGTGGCGGCGGAGCAGCCCCCATGGATCCCGTTCCCTCCCGGAGGGTCACCAGAACAGGTAAGGTGATCGTGCGTTAGGGGAGTGGAGTGGGGGGTGTTGTGTGCGTGCATGGGGTGTGTTGTGAGTGTGTAGAGGGGTTGTGTGAGTGCGTGTATGCATGCGTGGGGTGTAATGTGTGTGGTGGAACTGTAACTTGTATGTATGTGTGCATGTATGTGCACGTGTAGGTGTGTGAGTGGTGTGAGCGTGTGTGTAGGGAAGTGGGGGGTATGTGTGGGGATTTCAAGGGGGGTGAGGGGATGGGGGTCCTACTACCTTTGGGGGATGGTAGGGGGGTCGTGAGTGTTGGGGGAGGACTCAGGGGAAGGGGAGGGGGGGGAGGGGGAGACCCCAATCAGTGCCAGGGTACGAATTCCCTGGCACTGATGGTGCATACTGCCATTGATTTCGTGGCAGTTGAAAACCCCACTAAATCCATGGTGGTATGCGGGGTCCTGATACGGCCAGCAGACTAGTGACAGCCGCCAGCCTGAAGACCGTTGTCTCCAGCCTGGCGGTCGTTACCGCCGTGGCGGGCGGTTTCGGGACATTGGCGGTTTGGCACATGCAAATCCGCGCATGTCATAATGGTGCGGTAAAGACCGCTGGTCTGTTTGCGGTCTTACCGCCCTATTTGCACTGTCTGCCAGGGTTGTAATGAGAGCCCATGTGTGACCTGCTTTCTAGTGGTGAAGGCTACCAGGATCAGAAACCAGCCGCCAACAGCAAAATCTGACCCCAGTGTCCAGCCTCTTGGGCTGGTACAGCCAGTGCGGGCCTCACCATGCCTCCTTTGTTGTGTTCTAAGGTGATTTTTACCCTTTGGGGAATGCTGATCCTCTGCTGGGATTTGTTGAAAGATGTTTAAGAGAAAATGATTTTCTTTCTTGATTTTCTCACACAGGTTATGTAAGGTGCTGCAGAAGATAAAATGAAGGGTCATTTTCAATAAGCTCATGATATCTTCTTCAGCCATGCTTGAAGAAATTCTAAGATTCTGGGTAAAATGTGTACTTCCAGCAACAGGAGCAGTCTGACTGTTGATACCGGGTGCAGCTTCACTAAAGTGCAGTGACATCACTTAAAATGATGGGGTTCCTTAGCAGAATGTGAAGAGGTCCACGAGTCTCCCATGACTAACAGACATTCATTGCCTTGGCTAGAATAGGGTCCTTCTGAAGGCTTTGGAGGTCTCAGTGGCCTGTGTTACATGGCTGAACATTCTGTCATTCTGGGCACATCACTTATTCTCTCTGTGCGTTGAAAAATGAATGTGACCTTGTGTAATGTTATTGGTGCTCATGTGAACTGCTTCAATGCCTTGCTATACACTATACAGTAAGCATCTTGGAGGAATCAGCTGCTCTTTGGACATATGGTCCCATTTACCAACTGAAAGCTTCAAACATCTGTGCAAAAACAGGAAGCAAACAGAATATTAAAACAATAGTGTAGGTCAGTCAACAAAATGGAAGCCAAGGCTGAGGAGCCCCAATCAAGAATATGAGGTGTGGGGTCTCGCTTCATCACTGGGCCTGAGGGGATGTCAATTATGCCCTTGTCACAGTGTTCTAATGAACACCTACAGTGCTAACATTTTGTGTTTATGACAAAATCAAAAGCATGGCACACTTGGATGACATTTTGATGGAATCAAAACTGGACAGCTGAAAGCATTTCCTTCAAACATAAACAAAATGAAGGGTTCATTGTCACAGAAATTATGGCTAATGGTTTATAAATCTAAAATGATGAAATGTTCTATATATTCTCAGATATCATCCTCCTCAGTGTCAGAAAAAAATTATAGTATGCTGAGAAAAACATGTACTTCTAAGACCAGCAGCATCCTGGCCATTGACCTTAATATTCTACTGCAGATTCACTGCAGTGTTATAATGAACAACTAGTATGCTAACATTCTGCATTTATGACATATTTGTTGCACACCTGAATGTCAACTTGATAGAATGAAAGCTGTGAAACTGAAAGCATTTCCTACAGAGGACACTGCAGTAAATAAACAAAATGAGTGGGTTCTTTTTGTTGCAGAAGTTATGTTTAGGCGCTATGTAAGGAAAGAGGCTTTTTTCAGATTTCTCTCTACTTTTTGCCCCCATTTGGACTCCTAGCCACTGTTTATCGGCTTTTTCAGAGTGACCTTAGGCCTAATACCCAGACGGCAGTGCCAGTTTTATGATTCATTAGAAAAGGTATGTTAAAATGGCTATCCCAGTTGGAAAATATTGACTTACTTATAAGTCCCTAGTACCACCCTGTGTGTGACAATGTACAAAATAGCTTCCAGCATTCCCCTGCACGTTGGAAGGGCAGTTGTCATACTGCCAGTTTGACTTTGTCATTACCATTAATGGCTAAGTCCCTACTCTCTTAATAATATATGTAGGTGTCTGCTAAGGAAAGCCTATGGAGCCATATGGCAGGGAGCTGTATATTTTTAAATCAGAGTTGCATTTTTATATATGTCTTAGCAGCAACACCCTTAAAGTTGTAAGTTTGCAGAGGAAATGTAAATAGCCCCATTGGCTAACACGGGGTTGCTGGCTCGCATCCCAGCCTGGCTAACTTCTGAATGGGACTAGCTAACAGGGTACTGTAAGATCTTAAACCACTCATGGCAGTACACCTGACTTGATACTCAAGTCGAATTTGATATGACTATTAAAATAATGCAACTTTTACAACTTTTACAAAGTTGACACTGTGACCCAGCTGGTCTAGTGGGCTCACACAGGCCCTGGCCAACGGACAGCTTTCTGCCTGCCTGTCTGCCTGCCTGTCTGCCTGCCTGCCTGTCTGCCTGCCTGGGGAGATGTTAGGCTTAGGAACAAGGACAGGCTACTGTAGAGCTAGGTGTTGTCTCCCCTTCTCAGGAAGCCACTTGAGTTATTAGCCCATAAATTGAGCTTCAAAGGGGAAGCTGCCTTTGATGGACAAATGGTGATAACTCTCCTGAGCAGACTGCCTTTTGTTCATGTAGACTAGCTAGAGACAGGGCCAGAGAGGGAAAACCCATCCTTACACCGGTGTTCCTGTGGGTGCATAGCCCTTAGGTAACCACACCTCTGGGGTGGGCTACCAAGCTCCTCACAGTCAAGGGAAGGTTCAGATATTTGAAAGTGGCAAGAGTACTGTACTCCAAATACCACACATTGCCATAACTTTGTCATAAAAAAAGAGGAGACCTACTAGCCCATTGCCTAGTGATCATGTTGTCCCCTCAGGGCACTTTCCTGGGATAAATACAGCATCTCTGATATCCTGGACCTTAGTACACATTGAATTTGGAGAAAGGACTGAAGCAGGACTGTCCTGCTGCCCTTGAAACTGCCCAAAGAGAGGTTGCACCATCTGCTGGACTGCACCTACTGCACTTTGGACTCATGAAGTTTGGACTGTGTCTGTGGCTCCTGGCTCAGTCACACTTTATCAATGCCAGAAAATCAAAGCAGTGACTCCAAGGGTCAGTCGGCTGGCCCACTGGAACAGCACTAGGGACTTTGAAGCTGAAGAAGCCCAAACTTGCAAAGCAGTAGCCACTTCTGAGGATTTGCAACTGACAGCCACTGTGCACCCCAAGAGATCAATCAATGATGGCCAAACGTTACACCTGAGTAACTCAGACCCAGGAATTCTGTCAGAGTCCTGACTAGTCACCCGAGAGGGACCCTAGCCCCCATCAAGGATTTTCACTGCGACCGCTGTGTTTCGAGGCTGGTAGCTGAGCCGCAGTTGGCCTTCTACGGTCTCAAATAGGACTTCGTGGGACTCTGATCTCAATGGCCCAAGTTGCCCCACTTCACCTGTGGGCCGAGGAATCACAACAAAAACAACCCCGTCGATGACACAGCACCTGGATGACCTTTTAGCATCTTTTCATTTCACGTCCCCAGCATCAGGACCACTCCATTGTCAACTATGGTAGTCATGTTCTAAAGGCTGAAACTGGACTGAAAAAGGCTCTGTTGGCCAAGTACCTGTCCAAAGTATCCTTACTGACACCCAGACCTCTGCCTGGTCAGATGTGGTCACCCAAGTTGGGCCAGAGTTGCTGAAGAAACGCTTTCAAACTTTTCAAAAGTTTGCAAACTTTAAATTCACCAATACTTGTTTGGGGTAGAATTAACAGTTATTAAATGCTTTAAAATTAACTCAAATTCATAAAAATATACTCTATTTTTATAAATTGTTATGGTGTCTCTTTCTTGCTGTGCTACTGTACCGCCGTTGCGTCACTGACTCAGTGGAAGCGCAAACCTTACAACCATATATAAGAGGCCACACAAAGTCACTTTGCGTTGCTTTGAATGGCATCATAGGTATGGAGTAAGGCAAGGTCGTGTAAATTGCTGTTTTGCCTTACTTTGCTCAAGAGTGACATTCAATAACCATTGTGATGGGTGTTCCCATACAACACTCATGAATTTTAGTGGATCCCATATTTACTAACCCATGTAAACATGAAGATGCGCTGAAATCCTATGCTTCCCAGGTGAGGCGCAATGAGGAAAGATTTCTTTAATTCTCCTCTTTTTTTCCTCTTTTGTATGTGCTGCATTCTGCAAAACAATCCTGCATGCAACACAGACAACCTTGCAGGATGGTGCAAGGGTGCCTGCTTTGAAGCTAGGTACCCAAAACGATGCCTGCACAGTAGGAAAGGACAGGAATGCACCATATTGCTTAAATAGAGCACATTCCTTCCCTTTCCTTTAATGCAGAGGAGTGCAGCCAGGTGACTTGCTGTGCTGCCCTGCACCAAAACTTTGTAAATTTGGCTCTTAGTTCTTTTGTTTAAGCCTTACTGCTGGAAGCCACAACTAACAAGGTTTGACCGTAAGATTTTGCAATTGAGCCTAACTGAATCCAAGAAAGCTTACCTGGCCATATCACATAATACACCCAGATCCTCAGACTCTATAATTGTATTTTTGCGAGTTTTCAAATATCAGCCTCATCCATAACAGTAAAACATTCTGACATACTGAGTGAACATGTTTGAGTCCTCATGTCGATGTTGATCCAATATAAGAACTTGAACCTAGTTCCCCAGATCCCAGGTTGGTACTTCTGGCTATAAGGCTCCAGCGTTAAGATAACTAAGGAAGTGTGTCAATGTCCTCTGCCCAGGAGACACAAACCCAATTACCTTAAAATAGGTTTTGGAAGCATCATTTCCAACACTTAACTCTTTCAATCCTGTAATTAGTCACATTGTAAAATCCCTGGTAATTCAGAATGCCCCCCCAAATCTCTCAAATCGTAATAGACTGAACATAGAGAGTAGAAAAACCTATGTATGAGACAGTTGCAGAAGCTGCTCTACCTGCATCAGTATGTTTGTACCTTCTTCAGTTGAAATCCCTCCAAAGAAGTGTCCTTCACAAGCTGCCTAGCGGAGCCGACTGATTGAATGTTGCTAATGCGTTGAATTTCATGGATCACTGCGTTGGTGTATGGAAGCCTCTTCCGGTCTTCATATTGGATTGTCTTCTCCTCTCCAAGGACAGCATCCAGTTCCTTCTGGATTTTCTCTGGGGACAGACAATTACATTTTACTGTCTGAATAATTAATAAGCACTTTAGGATAATTCATAATATGTAAAACAAAAAACATAAAAAAAGTTATAAAAATGTTCCCACTGTTAGTTCTAGAGTAGCATCTTGCCCTCTTCTTTTCACTCAACGATCCACATTATTTTTTATAGAGTACTATGGTCACATGCTTTTACTAGGTGAAATGACATAGATGCTGTTATAAAAATGCAAGATATATGGTAACATATAAAACACTGACTGTTTTCTAGAATTTGTCACATTTTTTCCCAATCTATTTATATCTGTATGACCCTGGATGTCAGAACACTTTACTTAAGTTAAAGAAAAAGGAATAGTTTGCATATATGAGTAAACAATTGATCAGGAAATATAGGATAAAAATATACGAAAATAGAGATTCAGGGATTGGAACACAGAAGAACAGTTTATAGACATAGATGACGTAACCATATTCCTTTGTAAGAGACACAAAATTTGAACATTTTCAGAAGGATGCGTCTAGGTCAGTCTTATTGCTTATGAGATTTAGATAAAACTGTGAAATGTTGTTCAAACAAAAGTCTTTGTTGTTTTTTGTTGTTTTTTTCTGATCCTGTACTGTGGAGTAGTTCAGATGAATAGTAGGACAGAATACCACAATATGGATTCACTCGCATAACAAGATTGCTGGAGAGCCTTTTTAATAAAGAATTGTAGTTCAAGTGGAAGGGTTCTCATTATCATCAGAAGAAGAGCAGTTGTTCTGCAAGGTAGCTCTGGGTGGTAGGGTGTATAGTGTTGTTAATGATGCAGGCCACTTTAATTATTCTCCTTCTTTAACTAGCAATTTAAGGAGATCAAACTTTTCTTGTTCAAGAAACCAGATTGGCTGATGCCTACAGTGCTGCTTGTAGTGGGGCAAGATGGCAAAGTGTTGCCATAGTATGGTCTGGAATGGATTTAGGATTCACATATTTGTTTGAAAGCTTTAGCTGGTATGGGGGGTCTGTTGTCAAACAGGTGTTTCATGTAAAATTAAGCTCCTTTGGCAAAGGTGTCTATGTGGAATGGAAGGTTGAGATTTGTGTTGAGGTTGAAGAGCAAAGATTTTGTGCTCTTGATCATGAATATATTGGGAGTTTCCATCCATGATTGTACTGGGATAGAGCAGCTGGGATGGAACAGATATTCAACCTGTGGGTTGAGCAGGGCCTACCTTAGGGGTGAATTATATTTAAGAAAAGGGAAGGTTTAGAACTGGAAAAAGGGTTATTTGGCAGATTGACACAGCATTGTAAACTGCACATGGAGGCTCTCCAATGGCAGGCCTCAGTCATAGTTATAGGGCTACATAAATGGGTGGGGCAATCCATGCTGGAGGCTCACTAGTAGTATTCAATTTAGAGGCTCTGGTACATGTAATACCACTTTACTAGACAGTTATAAGTAAATTAAATATGCCAATTAAGGCTGATCCAATATTATCTTGTTTAGGGGAGAGAGCATAACCACCATAGCACTGGATTGCTAAAGCCACCCAAAACGAGGTCAGAAAAATAGAGGAGGTAGGCAAAAAGTTGGAGGGAAGACCACCCTAAGACTGTCAGGTCCAAAAGTATACCTTGAGGCAGAGGCGAATTATAAACAATACATTTAATGGCCATGCAATATTTCTGACCTTAATACTGTTGCATAATGTTTTCTTCAGTACTTTAATCTTCAGAATGTAGAGTCAAATTCACACACGAGGTTTTCGGACTTATGACTATCTCACACCATGAAACATACAGAACCAATCCTTGCGTAAGTTACACTGTATTTACATAGGTATATGAAAGGGCATAATGGTCAAGGACTGGAAAATGAGGCCTGTTGAGTCTTCTTCTTGATTGCAGAAGAAAGTGCAGATTCTCCCAGTAGCCAAGAGTCAGCTTGTACAGGTTAGTATATGTAGTACATGTTAAGAGGGTCCCAGCAAGGAGGAATACCCCACAAACGGGAAAACCCTGCTGCCACAATCTTGTGACTCATGATTGAAGATGAAGACTGGTGCTAAAGAAATCAGCAAGGCACCATTCTCTCCCTGACACTAGGAAGAAGGAACAAAGGCCAAGCAAGAATTCTAAATGTAGAATTTGAAAGGAATATCCAATTTCCAGATGCAAACATCAGGAATGAAAATAGAATCAAGCAGGCGATGATGATGAAAAAAAGGAAATAAATACACTGCAACACATCTTCATTTTGTGATTCTCTCTCTTGTATATGATTTATACAGGAACTGATATCACATTAAAATCTCTGTTATCTAGGATTAGGAACCTCCCTTAAAATCCTTTGGACAGACAATCATTGTGGGAAAGGCTGGTTATAAGGATTGCCTATGCCCCTTTCCTGAAAATCCTGGCAGTTGTTTGGTAAATTAAGACACTTACAATTAACATCTTCTGTATTGAATTATGAATTTATGTATGATGTGCCACACAGTCAGGTGACTGTGATCAGTTCAGGTGACATAGATGTTCAGCCACGCACTGAGCGCACCTCTTTGGACTATGGTACCGTGCAGCACCTGGAGCGCTACCGCCCTTCTGGAACACCCATGGTCTTTAGTAAGTTGTTGAAACTGCTCATGATACAGATATAACAGTAACTTACATACTTGCCCCTTTTCTTGTGGGTTGCAAAAACGTCTTCCTCATGGTATGAGTGAGAATAGATAGTTTGTATGAAGGCTAGGTTGCATGCCTGCATGTGCTCCAAAGTACTGCACTGTCTCATAAGGTCCGTCAGGGTTGGGACACCTAGGCCCTGATTTGAGAGGGCCTGGTGCCATATATCGCCATATAAGCACAATATTTTACACTTATGTGGCGATATTATGGAAAAAACGCTGCACCATATTTACAAAGTGGCACAATACATGCACTGCTCCACTTTGTAACCCTTTGTGCCACATAATGCCTGCACCAAGCATAATGTACGCAAGGTGGGCATTCCCTCATTATGGGGTCGACAAAAGTAACACAATGAAATGTAAAAGATTTCTTTGCATTATTTCTAGCGGCATTTTTAATGCCTGCGCAGAGCAGGTGTTAAAAGGAGGCCCACCATTGTTTTCAGTGGGCCTCAATATGCTTTGCATGATTAGTGTCAACATTTGTGGCGCTAATCCTGCAAAGTGCCAAACTAGCGTAAAAAATGTGGACGCTGGTTCCCTAACTACCGCCATGGTGCACCATATGTTTAATACAATGCATACTTGGTGGCATTAGGGGGGCACTAAGGGGCGCAAAAAAAGTGGCACTGCATTGGATGCAGCAGCACTTTTCTTAAATCTGCCCCCTAGTATGTCCAGGAGCTAGGAGGTACAAAGCATACATATCAGGGCAAAAGGATGATGTCACCAATTATGATTGTGGAAAGTCAGGATAAATCCCTCTGCCTTACACACTATTATTATGAACAGCTTCATACAGGCTATACTGGAGAATGACATCAGAGCCATGGAATAAGGCTTATTTACAGAAAGTAGTATCATTGGCCTAGTGGGCCTGTCCTGTATATCCGCTATATGGCATTTTGACTTTAATTCTACCAAGCCCAGCGAGTACCAACATTAACATTACCCAACCTCAAACTGATGAAAGGTGCATTTAACTGTCAGTTCCAGTCCAGTTTTGATCATTCCCTTCATTACAAGCTATAACAGGGTTAGATCCTCCTGATGCATGTACCCACTGGCAAGGGTCCCATCTCAGGCAAAAATTTCTGAGAGTGATGAGCGGTGTTGACTGGGTGGACACCTAATTTTAGTGGTCAGGACTACCTCATGGGTCACATGCAGTTGTTAAAGACCTGAAGGGAATTCTCTAGCCTTGTTGACCCTGTGATGGGAAAACACTGGTGGGATGGTGCACAGAGCGGGTTAGGTTTTGCCTAATAACACCGATGAAGAAACTCCCTGGTCCACAGTCAGGGCCCCAGACTGCTGAATGGAAGAAATATCGCTTGGCCTCTCAGTGGAGACTAAAAGCATCTCCTCTATGATGTCGTCAAAAAGAACAGCCTAAGAGGTACCATAAGGCCAATTCTCCTATTGAAGATTCACAAACTGAAGTGTGCATGTTCTAAACTGAGAAAGCCTGGTTCTACCTGGTGACATGCTTTCAGCATTGGGATGTCTGCTTTCAATAAGTGAATGTCAGATGCCCTGCAAAAAAGAAACCTGACAATCTACAAGATGTCTGTAATCATATGGCACTTCTCTTAGCCCATTAAAATAGAACCATCAGATTATGCATGACCGAGAGAGAGAGAGAGAGAGAGAGAGAGAGAGAGAGAGAGAGTACCAAGAGATGAGGCTTCCACAGACAGTGGAAGTGTATTGATGGCATTCCTGTGGTTGAACGTTGGAGACCCAGACACTGAAGTGAAGCAGATGGAGACAGAACTCTCCATAAAAAAATCAATGAGGTCCTTAAAGGCAAATGGCTGACCATTTGGCATATAGTACAAGTGAGGGGAAGGACTGAATTTCTGTTGTTCAAGGTGAGGGCGTTCCTCGGCATGAGATGTCCTTTTTTCTGTATCTGATTACTCCTTCAGGGATGCTGATAACAGTCATTTGCAGACGTTGCACTTCATTGTGCCCTTGTTTTGAATAATCCTGCCTGGAATCAGCCTCATCGCTGTCTGCTATGAGAGTCACCACATAGCACGAAGGCTGTGTCTGATGAACAGCCAGACAATGAAATTTAAGAAGAATCACCCCAAACAGGTTTTGAAACCTTACACACTGGATCCATATCTGTCTGAAGAATGTCTATAAAAGTGTGCCCATACTGCCCAGCTCTTTTCCGGGCCCAGTGGTTCATGAGCAACTATGGGAATGCCCTGCAGAAGACTCAAAGAACTGCTGTGTCACCAGCGCTGGATTACAATGACGTAAAGCCAGGCACAACTATTTATGAGCGGAAGGGGGTCCCCCCAGTATTCCTCAATTGTTCTTGTTGTGAACCACATTTAAAATCTCTGCAGGAATCAACCGTTGTGTGTTATTGGCAGTGTGCTCCAACTGAAAGACTGGTGCTGCCCTACCACTGTTGGAGTGAGACCGCTTCATTGCTGCAGGGATCTGAGCCCCGATCGGCCTGGAGAGTGAAGATATCTACAAGATTAAGATCTGCCTGGATGCCACCCCTGCCATCCCAGCATCCTCTTTGTACACAACCTACAGAAGCCAATTCTGCCAAAGATGATACCTCTTCCAAATAGGAGCACGACTCTGTGTAAAATTCCTATAATTGTTCTGTGTTATATTATACTGTGTGATTAAAGTACCTTCTTTTAATTCAAAGGTTAAGCACTAGACTGGACAATAGGTTATTCTTTCTGTTGACTGATTGTTGTGTTCTGAGCTCTTGTCCCGACACTACTTTCCTGAGAAGCCTTTGACTGCTCATGTAGGCTACCTTGAGAGTCAAGTATGGAAAGAATGTACTTGGCCCAGTGTGCGGAGCTATAGAAAAACATACTTATGTACTCTAGTGGCAAATGGCTTCATCTACCATGGTTAGGGCCGAGTAGCACCGTGGCCCTGCAATTCAAGTCTGAGACCTCACAAGTGGGCTGAACCACACTCGACTGGTGAGCCAATAATCCTTCTACACCCTCAGCGTATGTGAAATACTGAGACAGCATAGCCTTCTGCTAAACTAAAAGAAGCTCCACTTGGTGCTAGCTTACCATTAGCATAGCATGATGGACAAATGTGGGAGTAACATTCTTACTGTTGGCAAGGTTTCATAAATCACAGATTTATCTTGAGAAGACAATACAAAAGAGCTAGAGGTGTCAGGAAGATGCAAGCTCATGGTGAAATGGCATATAGTTGAAGTAATTTTTGTGATCCAACGGTAAGGGTATATGACTAACACAAAGAGAACAGTCAATTTGAACCCTCTGTGATTGAACCTTATAACAAACAAGGAAGATAACTTGCTGAACATTGTCACATGCTGTCTGACTTCAGTGAATATACAGTCATCATGTTCTCTCAATACATTTTGTTAAGCACATTGTTGAACAAATTGCGTAGATCTGGATTGGAAATATTGCAGTGGAAGAGGATATAAACAGGGAAGCTGGGAGGTGATTCCAGATATTGGCACTATTAGCTGCTCATATTGTTCAGTTGCCAGAGGTCAGGGCCACCAAGAACCAGTTTTTTCCCACGTCTTGAGATGTCCCCATCTCCAGCCATACATGTAGGGGAATATGTTGGTGGTTTGAGGGCACAATAGTATATCTCTTTGCATGCAGGGAAACATCACTATCTTGTGTGTTAACGCCATCTTATGCCAACTTCCTAGATCATTAGCTTGATATTCAGGAAGTTGCTATTATTGCAAGTGTGGCAAAAATCCAGCATGAAAGATCATTAGTAATGTTGTGATTTCAATTTAAGATGATGTTTTGATTTCCTGCTCTGAAATTGCTAACCTATGAACCACACTCTAACGAACCTCCAATTACAGGTCTGAAAACTGACAGGATATGGCTCCAGAAGGGGGTTAATCAAGAGCAATAGCAGATGCTGTTCAGCCGTCAAACAGACTGCACTATCTGACAAACCCCACAGTCTGACTGCCTCATTTGGATACACTTAGGAACTGTGGCCCTCATTATGCATTGGTGGTAAATCCCACTTACCGCCATGCTGATTGCCTCCAACATACCGCTGCCGCCGCGGATATCCACTTACCATATTATGAGACACACACACACCAATCTGTCACTATTCGGCCACACACAAAAATCCGCCAGCCCAAAGGTCAGTGATAAACTGGCGGTATCAAAACCCACACCGTTACGCAAAAAGAACTACGCCGACCACATAATGACTCACAAATCACCACGGCAGACATTCAACCGTGGTAAACCATTGGCGGTACATACCGCGCGCTCAAAATACACACACTCAAACAAAACAACACCACATTGGACAACTCAAACTACACACACCTGACACACATACACATACCACACCCACACACCCACACCACTATAAAACACACACCCACATTACCCACAACCCTTTACAAATAACAATAATTGCCAGCAGAGAGAGACAGCAAGAGCACTCACACAACCTGAGCCACATACCACCATCACCTATACACCACCCATGCACCTTACATCACACACCCTAACACATCACCCTACACATCCCCGCCCACACCACTGACACTACACTCATGGCACCACAACAACACCCCAGATTCTCTGAGGAGGAGCTGTGAGTCATGGTGGAGGAAATCATCTGGGTAGATCCACAGCTATTTGGATCACAGGTGCAGCAGATATCCATTGCTAGGAAGGTGAAGCAATGGCGGAGAATCGTGGACAGGTCAACACCGTGGGACAGCACCTCAGAAAAAGGGATAACATCAGGAAGAGGTGGAAAGACCTACAGGAGAAGGTATGTTCCATTGCAGCAAGACATCAACTCGCAGTACAGAGGACTGGCAGAGGACCCCCGCTTCCTCCCCCACAACTAACAACATGGGAGGAGCAAGTCTTGGCAATCATGCATCCTAAGGGTCTGGCAGGAGTAGCAGGAGGACTGTACTCTAGTAAGTCAACTCTCTATTACTATCACATCTCACTCATCCCAATGCCAATCCCTGCATGCTATACCAATGCATGGACACCACTCACAGACCTGCATGGACACCTATCACTACAACATGCATACTAGAGACAATCAGCTAGCCCAACAAATAACAACTCACACAAAGCAAAGCTGCCAGGGCAATAACAACAAGAGGGCAACCCACCCATGCACAATATGTCATACACAGAAACAATAACACTGCATTTACTTCCCCACAGGTACCCCAGCCAATGTCACCGGAGAAGAGGTGCCAGCAACATCCAGTCCCCCCACAGAAGATGCCCACAGTGATGATAGCAGCTCTGGTCGCCTGGATCTGGATGACCAACCTGGCCCATCAGGGACCTCAGGACAGGTGGTTACCAAGGTACAGTCTCACACCACCACAGAGCCTCCCCCCTCAGGAAACACCTCCACTGCACCCTCCCAGCGGGCCCATACCTCTGTCCCCAGGACACGTCAATCAGCAGTGTGTCCACCATTACAGGGGCCCCAGGGCACACCACAAACCCAGGACAATCAGGGACCTGGGGTCAGTGGCAGTGGGCACACGGTTGAGGGGACAGAGGCAAAGGACAACAGGGAAGCTGGGAGGACTGCTATGCACCAGGGGGATGACAGGCCCAGAGAACCGACTCTCCAGGAGGCACTCACTGCGATCCTGGGAGCATACCAACATTCCCAGAGACGCTAGGCCAGATCCTTGACAAGATGCAGGAGAGCATGCAGCTGCAGGAGGGACAGTACCTGGGGATCAGGGAGGACTTGAAGTCCATTATCACCACCCTGGTATCCATTGCAGGGGTGCTAGCAGACATGACCACCATTATGAGGGAGGCAGTGGCACACCAGCAGGCCCCTGACACTACCCAGACTACTGAATAGCCCTCCGCTGCTGCTAGTGGACAGGAGGCCCCTCCACAGGACCAACAGGCCACCAGAACCCCTCCCCCTGCAGAAGGAGAACCGCCCCGCAAATGCTCCCTGCGATCCAGGCCGAAGCCACAGACTATTGCCAAGACCCCCACCAGGAAATAAGACTCTCCTGATTGTCACCCTTGTGTCCCACTCTGTCACCCTGTCCACCTTGAACTGCCATTGCTCCCCTTCCCATGCCCCCTTGGACAATGCACCTGTGCTACAAATAGACTGGACTCTAACCTGGACTTTCCACCATCATGACCCTCGCCCATTGCACTTCCCCCTTTTCATCAGAGCACTGCAATAAACACACTTAGAAAAAAGGTATAGAGTATGTCAAATGATTTCAAAATGTATTTGTTTAACAAGGTTAAGAAATTGCAATTCAACTGTACAGTAATGTTTACATAGGAAAGACCTGTAGTTGGCTGCAGTGAGCACACCAGGAGCAGTAGTGGGGCATCAACATCTGCAAAAAGAGATGCCAATGGGTACAGTGAGTGGCCATAGAAGTAGGAATTCACAGCCTGCCAGTGACAATGCCACACATCAAACTGTCAATGAAATGTGAAATAACGCTGTCTTACCTGTGTGTCATTGGAAGTATTGACGAATGACTCCACTTCTGTTCTCCTCATCCTCATCCTCTGCCTCCTCATCTTCACTGTCCACAGGGTCCCCTGCTGCCACACGGCCATCTCCAGCTCCTTCTCCTCCTGCAGAAAAGGCACATGGTTTCTTAAGGCAAGGTTATGCAACATGAAGCATGACACGATGATCTGGCAGACCTTCTTGGGTGAGTAGCACAGGGATCCACCAGTTAGATGGAGGCACCGAAACCTGGCCTTCAGGAGGCCAAATGTACGTTTAATAATCCTTCTTGTTCGCCCATGTGCCTCATTGTAACGTTCCTCTGCCCTTGTCTTGGGATTCCTCACAGGGGTCAGTAGCCATGATAGGTTGGGGTAACCAGAGTCACCTGTAAATATCGAGGGACAACTGTTAGCCACACACTATGCCATATGGCCCACACCATACACCAACATCCACTGTGTGGGAATCAGGGCTCACCTATTAGCCACACCCTGTGCCTCTGGAGTTGGGCCATCACATTTGGGATGCTGCTATTTCTCAGGATAAAAGCTTCATGCACCAAGCCTGGATACTTAGCACTAACATGGGAGATGTACTGGTCCGCCAAACACACCATCTGCACATTCATCGAGTGATAACTTTTACGATTTCTAAAGACCTGTTCATTCTGGCAGGTGGGGGGACAAATGCAATATGTGTTCCATCAATCGCACCCTTGATGTTGGGGATATGTCCCATTGCATAGAAGTCAGCCTTCACTGTGGCCAAATCCTCCACTTGGGGGAAAACAATGTAGCTGCACATGTGTTTAATCAGGGCAGCCAACACTCTGGTCAGCACTATTGAGAACATTGGCTGTGAACCTATTGCCAAAAACTTTAGCACAGATAGAACTTGCACAAAAGAGGGGATCCCAGTGGGGTGATGGATAGTAGATATCAGGTCAGGCTCTAATTGGGCACACAGCTCTGTGATTGTGGCCCTATCAATTCTATAGGTGAGGATAATGTGCCTGTCCTCCATCGTTGCCAAGTCCACCAGGTGTCTCTACATGCGGGGATGTCTCCATCTCCTATTCATCTATAGCGGTTGCAGTCCATGGGGTAAAATAGTGAGCAGCTGGTCATTATCTGTACATTGTAACCACTACAGTTCCATGCATATTGTGATTGTTACAATATATTGGTGGCATATGTCCAGAATGTGAAATTGTGAACTGTGACTCAGTTAGGATCCATGGCGTCCGCCTGTCCAGTATGGAGGGACAGTAGGAAATGAGGTAATTCCGCTGACGTTGAGTGCCGTTGTGGGAGGCGGTCGGGAACAGCCGTGCAAATCTTTATTGGTTATCATTGGGCCCCATGGGGTATAGTGGACAATGGTGATGTATGCCGGCAGTGACAGTACGCACCGCTGCGGACGTGACTGCCATTTTCTATCTGTTCACTTACTTGATACCTGACCTTCAACAGGAGAGGACCTACACTGCATGTGCTGTTGTGACCTGTGTCTGGGACCTACCATGGCACGTGTGACTGGGAAAAGGACACCTGCCTTCACCTCGGCGGAGTTGGAGCGATTAGTGGATGGGGTCCTACCCCAGTACCGACTGCTGTATGGGCCTCCAGACCAAGAGGTGAGCACACTGTGGGTACGATGCATGGGGCATGGAAGCATGGAGTGCTGTGTGTGAAGGCCTCATGGAGGAGGGGTTGGTGGATGGGCCCTGGGCAGCATGCAGCATGTATGCTGGGCCGGGTCTGCTAATGGGGATGGGAAGGGGTATGGTTGACCATGAGTGTAACAGGCAGTACGGTCTGACTAATACCTTTCCCTGTGTGTATTTTCTCTGCAAGTCAGTGCCCATCAAAAGAAGGGTATATGGCGTGCCATCGCCAAGGACGTGCAGACCCCGGGGGTCTAAAGCAGGCAGAGCACCCACTGTCAGAAACGGTGGGAGGACCTGAGACGCTGGGCATGGAAGACAGCGGAGGCCCAGCCGGGGATGGTCCCCCAACGAGGAAGGGGTGCCCATCAAACCTATACCCCCCTGATGGCCCGCATACTGCCAGTGGCCTATCCGGAGCTGGATGGACGCTTGGGGGCATCACAGCAGCAGCAAGGGGGTGAGTACAGTGCCCTTCATTTCTACTTACGCCTGGTGGGGTGGTATCGGGGTGGGGGATGTGGGCCTGTGGGTGCCCCTAGGCCAGTCCTGACATTGCAGAGTAGGTCCCATGTTGGGCATGGTTCTTATGTGAAATTCCTCCAACCTAGCTAGTAGGCATCCACTACTGGGCATGGGTGTGTGGGTCTCAGGTATGCTGCAGTTTGTGGTATGTGTCCCTTTCCATGGCCTGGTGACTAGCAGTGTAACTGGTAGTGCATTGCCTAGTGCGTAGGACTGTTCCCTTTGTGTGAGGGTGTTGTGTACGCCAGCGGTGGTATTGGAGCCGCCATTGACCAAGTGTATCCTTTGTCTTCCCCCCTTTTTGTTTTGTCATCCTGTCCTTATGTGCATTAGCATCATGTGGCGGAGGAGCAGAGGTACCGGCAATGGAAGGAGCTGCATCCTACAGGACCCAGGAGGCCGAGTACTCCGACAGTGAGGGCACCACTGGGACGGAGGGTGAGGGGAGCACCACGGTGGAGACTGGAGGGGACAGTTCGAACACGGATACCTGCTCCGATGGAAGCTTCCTGTTGGTGATGGACACCTCTGTGCCCACCCCCAGCTACAGGTACAGCCGCCACCCCCGTACCAGCACCACCCTCCCAGCAGCCCCTCAGCGAGTTTCCCGTGCCCCATGCCAGCTCACTCAGGAGTGTGGGCATCTCTTTCGCCCCAGGCACCTCAGGCTCTGCCCCAGTTAGCTCTGCTGCCCTGAGTGAGGAGGCTATTGACCTCCTGCAATCCATCTCTGTTGAGCAGTCAACCAATGTGAATGCCATCCAGGGGCTGGCAGCCTAAATGCAACAGTCCAAAGCATTTCTGTGGGGCATTCATACTGGCTTGGTGGCCCAACAGAGATCAATCCAGGCTCTGGCGTCCTCTCTGATGGCAGCTATTGTCCCTGTTTCCACCCTCCTCCCTCCAACTTCCTCTACCCAATCCCATTCCCCTCAACCCCAACCTATCCCAAGCACACAGGCAGACGAGCATGCACACAGGACAACACACAAGAGTGGTTCAGGGAGACACAAGCACCACACTTCATCCCACAGGCACTCACACAAACACCATCCAGATGCAGAGATACCAACATCTACTGCCTCCACTGTGGCCCCCTCCTCCTCGTCCTCCACCCTCCTCCCATCACCAGCTCACCTATCAGGGCACACACCTCACTGGCAGTCACCAACCCCACATCCACGGACACGTCCCCTGTGTCCTCTCCCACTGTGTCTGTGCCCCCTCCTTCCAAAGTACACAAATGCAAGCACTCAGATACCCAACAGCTATCCACCTCACAACAGCATCCAGCCCATGCACCTGTACCCAAACACAGCAGACTGACTCCTCCTACAACCACTCCCTCTTCCTCCATTCCCAAACCTTCTCCCTCTCCCCCCCCAATGTCCCTAAGAAGCCTTTCCTCTCCACCATTGACCTCTTCCCTACCCCTCCCCCCGTCCTTCACGTCAGGCCAGGGTGGTCAAAACCCAGGCAAGCACCTCAGCCACCCAGTCAATGGGCACAATACTGTCCCCAGCAACTCCAGGTGGGAAAGGATCCCGGCCACCAGCCAGCCAGACGGAAAGGGTGCCTGCCCGAGGTGCTGCAGGAAGGAAGGGCAAGGAACCAGCCCCAATTGCTGCAGGAATGAAGGGCAAGGAGCCAGCTCCAAGTGCTGCAGGAAGGAAGGGCAAGGAGCCAGCCCCAAGTGCTGCAGGAAGGAAGGGCAAGGAGCCAGCTTCAAGTGCTGCAGGAAGGAAGGGCAAGGAGACAGCCCCAAGTGCTTCAGGAAGGAAGGGCAAGGAGCCAGCCCCAAGTGCTGCAGGAAGGAAGGGCAAGGAGCCACCCCCAGCTGAAGGAAGGAAGGGCAAGGGGCCTGCACCAGCAGGCAGTAAGGACAAGGGGCCTGGTGCTGGGACTCAGTCGGAGACCCCACTACCAACCAAGGTGGTTCAGCCACCTGAGGCTACTGGGGATGGGCTGGAGCCTCCCCCCACCACCAGCTCTGCCAGCAGCGCCGCCACCAGCACCACTACCAGCACCAGTGGGAAGCTGTCCGAGGCTGCAGGGGATGGGATAGAGCCTTCCCCCACCACCACCACCAGCTCTGCCAGCAGCACCACCACCAGCACCACCACCAGCACCACAACCACCACCAGCACTAGTGGTCAGTCGTCAGAGGCAGCAGGGGATGGGCTGGAGCTTCCCCCCACCAGCAGCAGCAGAAGCAGTGGGCAGCCGTCCGAGGCTGCAGGGGATAGGCTGGAGCTTCCCCCACCACCACCAGCAGCAGCAGTGGGCAGCCGTCCGAGGCTGCAGGGGATGGGGTGGAGCTTCCCCCCACCACCACCATCAGCAGCACCACCACTGCCACCACTGAACAGCCGTCCCCCCCGGTAGACATTCTGTAGACCTGTGTCCATGGGCTGTTGTGCAGCCTGCCCCCTGCAAATCCAGTGGGTATGACACCCACCTGAGAGACTGTGAACTTGCACTCCCCAAGATCTGCATCACAGGGCACGATGCCCCCTCCAGAACCAGTGGAGATGCCATCCACTCACCCCATCCTCCCCAGGATGAAGATCACAGAGCATGATGTCCCCTCCAGAACCAGTGGAGATGCCGCCCACTCACCCCATCCTCCCCAAGATGAAGATCGCAGGGCACGATGCCCCCTCCAGAACCAGTGGAGATGCCTTTCACTCACCCCATCCTCCCCAGGATTAAGATCACTGGGCACGATGCCCCCTCCAGAGCCAGTGGTGATGCCATCCACTCACCCTATCCTCCCCAAGATGAAGATCACAGGACACGATGCCCCCTCCAGAACCAGTGGAGATGCCATCCACTCACCCCATCCTCCCCAGGATGAAGATCACAGGGCACGATGCCCCTTCCAGAGCCAGTGGGCAAGTCACCCACTTGAGAGACTGTGGCCTTTCTGTCCCAGGACAGAGTAATGGGCATGTTGCCCCTTCCAGAACCAGTGGGCAAGTCACCCACTTGAGAGACTGTGGCCTTGCACTCCCCAGGACCAAGCACAGGCATGTTGCCCCCTCCAGGACCAGTGGCGTTGTTCTATCTGCTGGCTGAGGTGCCCCCGTTCCCCATCCCCCTGAGGTGCCTGCCTATTTTTGACCTGATGCTCCTGCAGTGTTCTCTCCATGTTGTTGCAGGAGTCAAGTGAGGCCTTGGACTTTGTAATGTGCCCCTGTGGCCCATGAACATTGATGACTGGGCAGTATCCCTACATTTGAAAATATGTATCTACCTTTTGATTTGGATGCACGTATTGCTACTATTTATCCTATTACACTCACTTTGATCTATTGGAGTTGTCCTTGCATTATTCCTGAGGGATACGGGGTAAATATGTTTTGTTATTGCATCTGCTTGTGTGTATGGTGCTGGGGATGGGGGTGTTGCGTGTGTGTGTCACTCTCTTTTTCCTACCCCCTCCCCTGTGTGCTAGGCAGCTGTACTTACCGTTGTCGTCTTCACCGTCGTTACTGTTTGTCGTGGAGCAGCACGTAGAAGATCACAGAGAAGACATGCAGCTCGGGCTGCATGGTGGCATGGTTCTTCTCTGAGTCTCCACAGGTGAGTCATTTCACTTCTGAGCTCTGTTTCCGCCAGGCTTTTGATGTCATTGGTACCGCCCCGGAAAAGGTGGCAGATTGGACTGTCTCAAGACAGTGGGTGAAACATTGTCTTCCGCCTGGCTGTAGGTGGTTACCGCCGTAGTGCCTGTTGATTCCGCACCGGCGGTCGGTGTGTTAAAGTGGCTGTCTGTCTGAGCTGTTTCCGTCATGGTCATATTTTGGCGGTACTTACTGCCAGCCTGTTGGCAGTATTACTGCCACTTTATCACCAACCGCCAGGGTTGTAATGATCCCCTGTATGGTTTCTATCAACTGAGTTCTTTTGGCTCCATTAGTCAAATACTTCCCCAACAACCCACACAGTAGATACCATCAGAAGAAGGGCATTACACAGCTCACTCTTCTTAGGGTGGATGGGGAATTGTATTTTTTTTCTGTCCACCACCACCAGAAAAATCCTGGCAGTGAGAACCAAAGTTAAAAAAGTTGATTCCTACGGTGTGGGGGTCATTAGTTTTGTGTTTTCCAAAACCAACTGACATTTTAAGAGTTACTGAAAAAAAACCTACAAGTCTGGGGTCAAATCAAATGACAGTCCTCCACCAAATCTTTTGAACCTTGAAGGCAACAACTGTTACAGTGGTTCTCTACATGGTACAGAGATGTCTGCTGGTCTAGTAGCTAGCTATTATTTGATGGACACTAGTCAGTCAGGATGGCAGAGGTAATGTCTTCCGGCACCGAGCTGGATAGGGTACCATCTATTAAACCTTAATTGAACCCCATATATCTAGGAAAGGTGATCAATCACTTGTACTTCTCCACAAAGAAGGGCTCTCCTATAGTTTGTGTGTAGCTACTCTAAAGTTCAATAGGTAGCAAACAAGAAGTATTGTCAACCCTTAAGAGAGTTGTAAATGTCTGATCCTTTTGTCCTTATACTTGTTGAATGCTTTTGCTTGTTTTTAAATTCATATAACATGATCAAATAAATCACTTCTTTGTATAATTGGAGCTCGATTAAAGAAAGAAGAAATGAAGAACCTGGCTTAATAAAATCAATACAACTGGCAAAACTGACAGATGGCTGTGGGGCAAGCGAGAAACTTCAAATCCTGTGACTACTATTGGAGGATAAGTAATCCAAAAATAGGTGAATACATGCCCGAGGTTTAAACTGCAATACTCTGAGCAGTCCTAAGAAGGGATTATCAGGTTCTGTGGAGAACTCGCCATCACAAAGAGATACATATCCTGTTATCAATGTGACACGAGTCAAAACATTTAAATGGTGCAGGGCCGTTCCACCCAGGGGCAGCAGCCTCTTGAGTGACTGATGGAGGGATTTTTGGTCCAGACATTTGCTAACATTTCTCTCAACCATTAGGTGGGTGAGGGCAAGGTGTCTATAGCTTGAGCCTAAAAACAGAAGTGTCAGGGTGTATTTCAGATCTAAGAAACAATAAGAAGGAGAATAGAGACATTGGGAGGAGGAATTTAGCTTTGGGACAAATCATGGGTCTCTTTGGAAGGTATGAGGTGTCTATAGCTTAAGCCTAGAAACTGAAGAGTCATGGAGTACTTCAGATCTAAGAAACAACAAAAGGAGAATAGAGACATTGGGAGGGGGAATTTAGCTTTTGGACAATGCATAGTTCTCCTTGGGAGGTATGAGGTGTGTATAGCTTGAGCCTAGAAACTGAAGAATCAGGGGGTACTTCAGATCTAAGAAACAACAAGAAGGAGAATAGAGACATTGGGAGAAGGACTTTAGCTTTGGACAAATCATGGGCCTGTTTGGGATGAAAGCATACCCCCCAAAGTAGGAGATCGAATGTAATGAGGATTAGTGAGAAGTAATTGAATCACTCAAAATCAGGAGGCATGAGACTGTGGCAACTAGAAGGTTCTCACCTTGTATGTCTGGTTTTGTCACCATATGAAGGAATGCCCATCGTAGGGTAGTTGATGTGGTCTCAATTCCAGCGGCAAACATTTCAATTGAAAGGCGCACCATGTTTTCATAGTCAAAAGTAGAATTGGCATCACCAGTATCCTGGATGAGATGATAAGAAGCAAGTTTAGCTGTTGAATGCATTCAAAATAACACTATTGTGGTAATGAAGCAGTACTGATTCATTCAGCATGAAAAATGATGAAGATGCTAATTAATCTTATTAATGGAATGTGAATTGAACTGAAACCTTCTGCATTCAATTAATGTTCATAAGCATAAGATGTAGTACTGAAAACAGATACACAATATTCTCTATTTTATTGCTCTTTCGCCTTTTAGAGAACTACATATAAAATAGCAGCACACACCTTAAATGAAAAATAAATGCAAGGTTAAAAAATTTTGGGAAATTTACTTTTTAGGTTTTGTAAAATGCGACCACTGCCGATGCATGTGTGTAACCAGAGAGTCTCCAAACTGAATTCTGGTTTGTGCAGGTACCATGTGTTCTTACAGGTCCCAGCCTTTGACAACAAGTGCTGTGACTGTACAAGCTATTTAAATCTGTATTATAGACAGTATTACATAGGCTGTTGCAAAATGGAGAAAACTTGGGCTCCATAAAGAGCTCCCTATTATCTCAGAAGGGAGATATCAGGGCATGAATTAACAATGCAGTGTCTCCGCATGAAATATTGGGGATTACATATTATTTTCCCCAGAAGGTGTACTTCCATGAGGAAACTGGCAGCCCAGTTACAAATCTGCATATTTCTACCCATCTAAGGTAAATAACAGGTCCAAACCTGCAAATATTTACTCCTGCTTGAAACAGGCGGTAAAGGGTTTTATTCCCCTAGGTACTGGAGAACTTTACATGAGCACCATTATATTAGACAAGTACACATGCATTTTGTGTATCTCATTCTTAGGCACAGGGAGATTAAGTGATATACCCACAATCACAGAATGTTGTTCCGAGGCCTAGACGTGAACCTGGTTCCCCAGTTGTGAAGTCGACATCTCTGTTCCTTACACCGGTGGTGTACCAAAGTCCCCTGCAGCCTCCGCGCGGTGCGGGGGGGCTTGCAAGATCCAGGGGACCCCCTCAGCACAGTACTCTGAGCAAGGGCATTCAGAGGGAGTGGCCTCCTCAAAGTACTTCACAGGGTGGCCCCCTCAAGTGTCGTTACACCACTGCCTTACACCGTACACACACACATGGGCCTTTTACGTTTCTCTGTGTGGGTGAACAGGGGCAAGATGGTGCAAGGTAAAAATGATTATTTTACTTCAGCTGGAGGAGAAGCTACTCTGACAGCTGAAGAATGCAGACTGAGAGCAACTTCTATCATAATCAGCTGCAGTGCCTATCAGTTGACTGATTGCTCCAGTGCTACAGCTCCTTGCTCGGGCACATTACCAGTGCAATGGTTTCAAGGTCAAAGAAGCAGAAGAGGAATTATTGAAAAGAGCAGACATGCGGCAAGCTCCCTCCTAAGTCCTGCACACTGGCTAAATGCCCTGCCCATCAGTTTAGAGTTGTTATCAGTAAGAGGCCTGTTATGCTCTGATTACTTACTGGTAATCCCCATTACTCTTAGTCCTACTCATCCTCGACCCAGTCCGGACATCATGAGGCATACCAAAGCAAACACCAGAAGAAGACCTTGGTGTAGGCCTGGAGGTAAGGAAGCACACACCACACAGCCAAATGAATGCAGTGAATTTAATGAAGACACAAAAACCGTCAGAGTGAAGTATTCCCTGCAACAGCCTGCAGAACACCATGACCAAAATTCCTAGCAGCCTACTGGGCACAGATCAGATGATAATGCCTGATAAAAGTAGAGTCTGAAGCCCAGGTCCCGGCCTGACAGATCTATGCCAAACAGACTCCCTGAAAAGCAGCCTATGACGTCGAGAGACCCATAGTGGACTGTGCCTGGATGGACATCAGGGAAGGCAACCCTGCACCTTGATGAGCCAGGGAAATTGTCTCCTTAAATCAGCAGCAGAGTGTCAATTCAGGGGCTGCCTTACCCTGCCCTACAACCTGAAAAGTCAAAAACAGACTGTTGGCAGTCCACAAAGGAGCAGTGCATTCCACATAGATAGAAAGGGCATGCTTAACATCCAAAGTGTGAAGAATAACTTTGTCTGGAGGAGAAGGAGAACAACTAAAGGTAGGAAGCACCAGTTCCTGAGTAGAATGAAAGTGGGAAGCAACATTAGGAAGGAACGCCGTATCCAGGTAGAGGACAGCAGCAACCTTTAGAAAACAGAGAAAAGGAGGGGAACACCACAGAACCACCAACTCCTCCTTACAAGACAGAAACTTCAAATCCGCAGAGGACAGAGGCTCAAAAGGAGCAGACTGAAGTGCACAGAAGACTACAGAAAGGTCCGAGGAGGAACAGATGACCTGACTACAGGTGCAGAAAGGAAAAATCTCCAAAATAACTTAGACACCAAAGTGAAAGCTGTAGAGGACCAGGAAGAAGGGTCCCGAAATGCCCGGATAGCATCCCATTGGCTCTTCAAGATTGAAAGGGCATAACCTTTTCCAAACCAATCCACAAAAAAATGGAGAACAGTAGGAACTGGACAGGCAAAAGGAGAAATTTGTGAAGGGTACACCAAGAAGCAAAGTGAGCTCAATGTTTAGAATAGGAGAGAGAGTACACCATCTCTTAGGACCTTGCACCAACGAAACAAGAGCAGGCAATCCATCTCTCAGAAACACTCTCCGTTCAGCATCCAGACTGCAAGTGTCAGTAAGGCCTGGAGAGGGGGACCCAAGAAGAACCCAAGGAGAAAAAACAGCCAGGCTCTGCAGCAACGGAAACCAGTACCTGCGGGGCCAATAAGGAAGGACAGGCACCACCCAAGCACCCTCCAGTCAGACCTTCAGTACAAAGGATTGGGCAAGGAGAAAAGGTGGAAAGGCATACAGGAGACCCTGAGGCCACGGAATTGACAATGCATCCATCTCCCAGGCACCTTCCTCAGGGCTCCTGGAGCAGAGCAGAGCTAGAAGGGAGTTCCCCTTGGAGGCAAACAGATCCAGGCAGGGATCACCAAACCATCTGCAAATCATGCGAAACACCAGAGAGAGCCTCAAGTCCAAGGAAGAGGGGAACTTCCGACTCAGACAGTCTGCCACCACATTGTCCGCCCCTTGGATGTGCTGAGCATGAAGGGACTGAAGAGGATGCTCCACCCATTTCACAATAGAGAAGGCCGCCAGACTGAGAGATTGACTGTGCATATGGCCCTGATGGTTGAAGTAGGCCACAGTCACAATGTTGTCTGACCAAACCAACACATTGCAACCCAACAGGCAAGACTGAAAATTACACAGGGCTCTGTCCACCGCTGACAACTCCCCCAAATTGGACGAATGATGTGCTTCCGAAGGAAGCCACTTCTCCTGCACCCCCAGAGGGTCCGGAGTAACTCCCAAGCCCATGAGGCACGCATCCCTCACCAAATTCACAAGAGGAGAGGGATGCATCCACCCCCCTTTGCGAGATTTGAGGAGTCTAATCACCACATCAGACTGGGAGCCACCACAGGGGACACCAGGATCAACTGGGAGAGGTTCAATACAGACAGGGACACAAACTTGCAAAGATGCCATAGCAACAGCCTCAGATGAATATGAGCCCAAGGGACAGTGAAGACCTCCACCGCCATATTACCCTGCACCTCCATCTACAGGCCCAAAGGGGCGGAAGACAGAACAAGGATCCATAACTTGAGAATCTGCGACTGAGGGAGAAATACCTTGTCCCGATCCGTGTTGAACTGTGCTCCAATAAACAACTTCCTGTTTCTGGCTGGAGATTGTATTTGGGAAGATTCAGAAGGAAACCATGGTTATTTAGTGTATACATGGTATGCTCCAGATGCATACGCATCACCGGTATGGAGGGTGCCTGAAGGAGCCAGTCATCTAGGTTAGGAAATATGGATATCCCTTGAAGATGGAGATAAGCCACCAGAGGGGCCTTAACCTTCATAAACACCCTAGGGGAAGACCAAAGGGCAGGACACAAAACTGCTGATGGTTACCCGTCACAGCGCAATATTCACAATACCAGAACAACAGGGGCATGAAAGTAGGCATCCTGGGGATCCATTGTGGCCATGACAGCACCCTTCTAAATAAATGGAATAATACACTGCAGAGTCTCCATTTTGAAAGGAATTTTTCTCAAAAAAGAGCTCAGGCCCTTCAGATTGATCATGATCCTGAAACCATCCCATCACATTCGGCATCTGAAAAATGATGGAATACACTCCAGACCCCTTCTGAAGAGGGAGATCAGACACAATGCCCCCTGTTCTATGAGAGTTTGGAAACCCGACAACAAGGCCTGCCACTTCACTGGCTCCTGTGGGACAGCGGTTTCCACAGTGCCCGGGGGTTCCAGACAGGAAATTAACTTGATTGGATAGCCTACTTGCTATTTGCGATGTGGTAGGGCGCCAATTGTCCAGAACCCATCACAGCCTTTGCTTGAACACAGAGGGAACCTCATGAGGGATGTTGGCAGCATAGTCCGGACTGCTGAAAGTCAGTGCCGGGATCAGAGTGAGACTTATCCTGTAAACCTTTAGGTTGGTGCCCTGCCACTGCAGACTGTCGGCATGAAGGCTGGCGAAAGGACCAGGAGGAAGACCACCCCCCATATGGCAGTCTGGGCTACTGAGCCCTCCGGAATGACAAAGAATTATTTTGCTCCTTAAACACCCAATGCAACTTCTCCTCCAACTCGTGCCCAAACAGCCTTGATCCAGTAAAAGGCAGACAGTTGACCATGGAGCGTTGTGCAGCATCGATTTTCTAACCCTTCAAATATAGGTTATGACGGGCCACCACTGAAGCACCCGAGGAAAGTGCGAAGGCCCTCATAGCAATATCAAACAGAAACTCAGCCTGCTGCGCCATAGAATCCAGAAGATTGTTACTGGAGCCCCCTTCCTGCATGGTGGAAAACAGGGTTTTGAAGTCAGACAAGAGAGAACAGGACACATGAGCTCCATACACACCAGCCCATAATGCGAGTTGAGCCCTTGCATAAGCTTTTTTCACGGAAGAGTCCACTTTCTTGTCTGCCTCATCCTTCAGGATATTCTCCTCTGCCATGGATTACCTACCTACCAGACTGGCCACCACAGAATCCACGTGAACAGAGTCAGGTAATTGCACATACGTGTCCTCGAAGGGGTACAGCTTGTACATGAAACATGGCAAAGCAATACGGTCAGGATCCTACCATTCCGGCAACAAGACATCCATGACAGACTGATGAATTGAAAGGGCCACACTAGGCAGTTTCTTAAACTGAGGCAACACTGAGTCCTGAGAAGAACCAGACACAGTGTCCTCAGGAAAATCCACATTCACATGTACATGGCCCAGTAAGGCAGGCAGCAGGTCACTGGAAATATACTTCCCCCTATGTTCAGCGAGGGAAAGGAGTCATCAGAGGAAGAGGAACTGGAAATATCGGAGTATAAGTCCTGTGTCTGAAAAGACTGGGAACTTGACTTTTCCATCCTCAAGGAAGACAAGGTTTCCATAATTAATTGCCTCAACTTCTCCTCCTTAGCCTCACTCGACTTCATGGGGGGGAGGAAGCAGACACCCCGTTGCTCCAGAAGAAGATGAATCAGAGGAGGTGGGAGAGCAATCCCTCTTCTTAAATGTATGCTTCCCTATTACAACCAGGAGCAACACAAACCAAACAACACACAGGAATGTGTACAAAAACTGCCCCAAGCACAATCCTTTTAAATAGAGCAGATGAGTCAACAACAGTGAACAACTGAGGCCATTTAAGGACCCCAAACACACCTGGAGCTGAGTCACAGCATGCAGCGTGAGGGCCTGTCACTTTAACTTCCACCACACAACCAAGAATACAGAAGTTCACCACCTCCCAAGGATGCGTCACGTTGCTGCGCAAGAACAGAGGCACAGCCCCAGCTGTGCACACAGACATCATGAGCTCCCGCAGCAGCCCCTGATGAATGTTCAGTCTGTCTGTGGCATTGCGCTTGCATCCCAGGACTAATGCCATGACAAAGGTGAAGGAGTATCCAAATCCTGCATCTTGCCATGGGAACCCAGCACAAACCACCAGCAGCACGGAAGAGAAGGCCGGCACTACACCCCAACGCACCCCACGGGATGCAGAGCCCCAGTCAAACTCTTAAGGGTGGAAACAGAGAAGCGCACAGGCACTGGCGAGCGTCATCCGTCCGCAGTAATAGAACGACTGGCTCAGGTACATAAGCAGGCATCAACAACGCCGGAGGGCAACACCAAGCTCCTGCTGCAATGGGCAAAACACCCCCAGCAGGAACCCAGAGACTCTGTCTCAAACGGCACCCAGACATATCTACAGGACAAAACAGGAGGCCCATCACAGTCCCACCATCACAGGCCACTCCCACAAAGGCTACAGGGTCCCCTAGAGCCCAGCAAAGGGGAACCTCTGCAACACGATGGAGGCGAAAGCCCGGCAGTCACCTCAGAGTCACCTGTAAGCACCTATCACGGACAGGAAAAAAAACAGGAAGTCCTCCTATTGGTTGGTGGTTATCTGCCTGACCTGGAGGGTGTTTCCTATTTTGTTTCCTGTCTGGATATGGGATAACCTCATGAAGTCAGGACTGGGTCGAGGACAAGGAAGGTAGAGGTAATGCACCTGACTCATCATCAGTGTTTCCTGTATAGTACATATTGGGGAGGTCTGCAAATTAATTTGAATTACATATTTTTGAGAAGTCTGAGACTTCGCTACCTAATGACTGGACTAGCTGTGCACTGAAAGAGGTGTAATGGTGCAACATCCTGAGTCCTACCTTGCTAAGGATAATCTTCATTTTCTTTGTCCTTTAATGTATTTTCTTGGAACCCTCACTGGGTTACACACCTTGCATCCCAAGCTTGTGGCCCCAGCTCCGGCCACTTGCTCAGTCAATGAGCCAGTGAGACCATATGTAGTCCTGCAGCACAACTAGTAAGGGTGCGTGTGGAAGAATAGAAAGTTTGTGGTTACGAAATGTTTCCACATTCCACCCAAGAGCAGTGTTCAATATCTTGACCTTACAGCACTAGAGTAGGAATGCAGGCTTCTTACTACGCCTGGGTGAAATTTTAAGTTAGCTGCCAAAATTGACAAAATACCCAAATGTCATACCTCATCAGTCATCAAAGTTCTCCAAATTTTACATTAAATATAACTTTTTTGTGTTTGAGCGTGCATCCTTCATGAAAACGTTTTGTGAAATACTAGCAGGAGACTTGTTCACATGCAAAATTTTAATCTCATTTTCTGGTCAATTCAATGTCTTTTTCTGCTCAGTGCCTTTATCCTCAAATATTTTTTTAAGTGAGATGCCCATTTGAGTTAAAAAACATGACATGGGATACTGCCGAGCCACATTTCACTACAAAAGAGTAACTTTGCAAAATCTTCAAGAAATTTCCCGGAAGACCAAAATATTCAAATTCACACACACCCAAGGTCTGACTACATGCCAGGTTAAGTGTATAGCGCTAATAGTCCTTAAATAAAATGCACTGTCCTTAAAGCCTCTTTATTTCACAGTTTTTCCCCAACTATAGCTATTTGTTCCTGTCTAATCAGACTCACCCCAATGCCCACTAACACATCACAGATTTAACCTTTAAATGCTATCTGTTTCTGCCTAGAGTTACTTCTTGCATTGTACTGTATTGAAGTGCAGCACTTATATAGTGCTTACCCCCCCTACATGGAGTGCTGAAGTGCTTGCCTACATGAGTAGCAGTGTTTGGTTGGAAGTGTGCTATCTTTATTTTGATCCTGTTTTGGGAAGTGTTTCCATGTTGTATGTGAGGACCACTGAGGTGCAGTTATGGTGTTATGAGATTCAGCTCTTAGCAGTGTGCTGGATGAAGAAGTGTAATAGGCAGGATGCAGTTTACGGTTTGTAGTAAGCTGGCAGCTTTGAGCAGCCACGTGGATCACTTTTTAGTATTTCTTATGTTCATTGTCCGCTTAGCTGGTTACTGTACAGGGCTGTCCAATCTGAGGTATTTTGTTTAACTGTTTATCATACTGAGCAGGCACAGGTTAAAGGAAGAAGTGGTGGAGAGATCTGCCGAGATGGCCTTTGTTAATGTCAACCTAAATGGGATAGTCATTAGAAGATGCCCGAAGACTCTGGACCTGCAGTATTAGACTAAATTAGAGTCCTCCATTGGCCGGCAGTATGTGGCAGGTCTCTTCAGTTATTCTTTGCCTGTTCAGCTGGTGATGGGTGGTTTACTGGTGTGGGTGTGTATAGTACAGGTTGATGGTTATGACCCTTAGCAGTTTTCTCTTAAGTGTGCGTGTAAGAGTGTCAGGTAGTAAAAGAGAATTCTTATGCAGCCTGTATGATCTAAAATCGATTGTTTGACTGCCGAGTGTTATGGTATTAGTTTTATTGTAAGTTATATATCTATATTGTATTGCAATTGCACTTATATAGCACTTACTACTCCTGACAAGGCACTATTGAGCTTTTATGCTGGGTAGCATGCTCCAAGTCTAAAGGTTATACATATTTTTTTTGTTGGGGGGGGGGGAGTTATTGGTGGTTGTTGGGATAGTGTGGTGCTCTACAGGAACCATTCCATGACCTTTCTCCAGTTTCTATGTGGTAGATTACGTTAATTGGAGTTAGGTGTGATCTTTAGTGGGAGCCGAGGATAGTGAATTTATGCATTCGTTGTCAGTATTAATTGATGAGCTACACTAGATTAGTTTGCACCATATGACTTTTAAAGAAGAGGTTGTGATCCTTGAAATAAGCTGTGGACAATTTGCAGAGATACATTAGTAAGGATTAAGGCAAACATGCATGTGCTTTACGATAGACTGTGCTCGTAAAGTGAGGGCATGCAGAGAATGGAAAGGAAGGAGAGTCATTTGAAAAAATAAGCACTGCAAAGCCAATAGGTTTCGCCCATGTGAATTCAGTTGGCTTTGTCAAAGGTTTTTACATATTGCAGATCAGTTGAGCTGCTGTGCAACATGCCGTAAAGTTAAAAAAAAAAAGCGCTATGACACAGACAATGCTGGGAGCGTCATTGAGCTTTTTAAAAAATGTTAAGCCTTGTTGCACAGCAGCTCAACTGCATTGACAAAGCCAATACATTTAGCAAAGGCAAAATCTACTTGCTTTGCCAATGCTTGTAAAGTTACAAAGAAAACACATGTCATATTCTACACAGAATTCAGGACTGATTCCTAAAAGTTACCTTTTTAATCACTCCTTCATTTTGGACACCATGATTTTTTAATATAAAATAAAGTTATTTTTGTTCTTTGCAGACAAAATATTTATGTTTGCAAGCACGTGTTACTTTTCACATGCACAAAAGCACCGCATGCAACTGTAACACACAAATTTATTGAACAGAAAAATATTTCTCTATTAATGCATTTGTAGTGAGACTTCTGAGGGAAAGATACAATTTTTTCTTTCACAGATCTCATTATTTGATAGAAACACTTTCATCAGTTAGTTCAAGATTGTAATAATTAGCAACTTCATAGTACTTGTTTGTGCTCGCACAAATGTTCAACCTGTAGTCCTGAATTTACAAATAACAAATAATTCTTTGTGCTATTTTGTACTTAATTTGCATTGTGCCACTTTGTAAATATGGCACGTGGAAAATGCCACTTTAGCTCCAGCTTAGCATTAAAAAAATGACACTATGGCAGTGCTAAAGTGACTATAGGGGCTCTTAAATATGCCCCTAAGTATTCATTCAGGTCATCTGATTCAAAATCAGGAACTTCTGGGAGGTGATCAACATTTGTTGCCCCTCAGGACCTAGACAATGAAGAAGAAGAGAACTTTTCCTTTCTGAACTTAGGGATGTCCCACACACTTTTCTGTACCTTTCAAATACATTATTCCAAGTTTGCCACTTCATGGGTGGTGTCCCTTGACTATTGAGGAAATGGGTGGACGTGTAACATTCTGCGTTTTTGTTATAATTAGACAAACGCCGTAAAATATATAAAACTCAATACCAATAACTTGTGGAACATTTTTCATTGTGTCTCTCTCCTCAAACATGAGCTTCCCCCAAGCAAAGAACAAATTAGGAATTAAAGATAGGGAGGGGAAGAGGCTTAAGTTTAAAGAAAGTTTAATCGACGTTCACATACAAACTTCACTAGTCTCACCAGCTCCGGCAGGGTGAATCCTCAGTTCCTCTGTAGCTGCACAGCCAAACAGTGACTGCCAAATGCCTCAGAAAGTTTCTCCCAGGTACGTTGAGATCTTCCTCATCTTGCCAACTACACCAGTGTAACATTGGGTAATAACTGTTCGCCAAGATATAAGGATGTTGTTCAAGTAGTAGGATTTTTTCTTAAAGGAATACTTCATCCACAAATCTCCTAGCATTCCCTGAGCAACTGTCACTGTCTTTGCAACCCTCAACAGAACCCTTGTCTGGCTTGGCTGATGACATACATAGAATTCTATCATTACACACCTACTCAGCTACCAAAGTAGCCCAGTATGGTTTTTACTTCGTAGGGTAGCCAATGGTATTAAAAAGGTGTGACGTATCAGGGAATAAGTACCCCAACCCCACTATGGGGTCAACATGTTTCTGCACACCATTAATCAGGACAGGTGTCCTTGCCATCAGCTGTAGTTCAGAGGTTCCCTTGTTACCCAAAATTGAGGGTCATCTTGGCCCCATATAGATGGTGATCTGTAGAAAGATCTGCTATCCACTGGACAAGCACCAATCCCCTGAAGGCTTGCATGCACACTCCATTAGAGATAAAGCTGTGACCACTATTTTATCCAGCAGTGGTTCGTTCCTGGACATCTGTCAGGCAGCAACATGGACTTCCTTGCACACATTCACAAAATACTTGTACCTGGACAGTCAAGCCCATCGGGACGGGAACTTTGCACACTCAGCCCTGCAGCACTTTCTCGTATAAAATTGTTCTGCAGACCCTCCTCTTGGAAAGGTATTGTAAGGTACAAAATCTGGGGCTAGAAGTCTCTATCAAATGAACAAGTTACTTACCTTCGGTAACACTTTATCTCCTAGAGGCTCTATCTAGTCACGGATTTCTTACCAACCTACCCATCTTCCCGACTTTGTGAATGGATTTCTAGGGACAGGGTTTTTCCCCTTTCAGGGCTCTATTTTTCCACACCAGTGGTCAGTGTTTTTCATGGCTCCGCACTACTGGCGTGGAAAGTCATGAAAAAAGCTGACATCGCCCTGGGGTGGTGCCTACATGGGCAATTCGCATGTCACTTCCAGCGCAGATGCCGACACACAGAGCTGAGCAACGCCACCCCCCGCATGCAAATGTAATGCTCAAGAAAAATTTCAGTATCTAGTCAGAACCTGGAGATAATTTTACGTTCATGAATCTGCAGCAAGATAGAGTCACTACCAGACAAAGCTTTACCGAAGTTAACTAACTTATTCATTAATGTTGTTGCACTTAAAACAATTTATTCATGATGTTTAGAAGTGTGTTTAGTAATGTAGTTTATTTATGCCATATGTTCGTAAATATGCCAATTAGATTAAGATGGTTGAAGTTTCTTACTCCTGCTCATTTCCCCCTCACAATCAATGCCCCCCCGTGTGTTCCCTCCACTAAGTTTCCGCGGAGCACAGCCACTGTAATGCAACTTTTATTTTTCATTAGAGAGAAAGTATTGTGAATGAAACTTTCCCTGGTGTTCAATAATTATCCTTCTATAGGCCACTTCCGCTGGAGGTTCTGATGCAGACTTGCTAGCCCACTAATGTATAAGTCTTTGTTTGAGAATGTTTCATTTTGTTCTTTAGATCTCCGTGTTGTTGTTGCGGAGGAAGCTAATGGAAGGATTCCTCTACCTTACAACTGAGTTAATGTTGTAAGACTGTAAATGAAATCCCTGCTTCTGATTTGTCCAATATGTGCTAGCAATAGCCAAGCCATGTTGAATCTGCAGTTTTGCTAATTTTTTATATGTAAAACGTGTACACAAAACCCTGGTTTGGAGTTAAGCGGGAATTACTTTATTTTTCCTACAGAGACTCTGGTTTATTTGAGATTTTTCTTTCCCTTTGAGATGCTATCAGTAATCCTTATGAATGTGATCTTTAGATTTTGGAGAAAGGGTATTGCTTATTAAGATTAAAAAAAAATCAGATTTCTGTTTTTGTATTCTGTATCTCAGGTTTCCCATCATTTAACCCCTTTCTCTGTATGGCCTGTTTTGAGACTTTTGCAATAAAACTCCTTACCTTTCTATTGGTGCAGAACTCAGTTGTTAAATGATCCCAGTCTCTGTTTTATTTTACTTTACTAAATTGCTAAACTGTGGGTTTGATGTTGTGAAAGGTGAAGACTATTATTGCAAGATCAAGGGTGCTGGACACAAACCGCCACAGCAAAATTTTGAGATGGTCAAAATATTGGGGTTCAGTGAATTATTGGGGTTCAGCTTTCCACATGCACTGAGGTCTCTCTGACTCCCTCTGAAAAACCCTGACGGACTTTTTAATGTATGCTGCATATCCTGCTCCAGCCAAGGAGTCTCCTCCAGACCCGGAGTCGTGCAGAGAGCCCTTGGCTCCTGTGGTTGCTGTGACTGCCACTGCCTCACCTGCAGCCTTAGTGCTGAATAGAAACACACAAACAATAATTTTTAGAGCAGATATTTTAATAGCCATCTTCGCTTTATAGATAAAGCACTAATAAATGGTTTTCTGACACCATCCCCATTAGTTGCTGCAGTCATCGTTACTATAATTCCTGCATCTAAGCGCTTTAGTGTATAATATATATTATCAGGCATTCATTCACTCATTCCTTCACACACAGCAAATACAGTCTTGGCTTCCACTAAACATTTTATTTGTTTGGAAAAGCACAACAGTCACCAGAAGCAACTTCGGCACTATTTTTCAAGTGATTAAGACTGGTTCCAGGGATCAGTGCTCCCTAATTTCTATTTAAAGCCTTTCACAAACAGATCAATGTTTTCTCCACCGTGGGGCCAACCAGACGTGGAAATCAGCAAAATAGAGGTGGGGTGGGCGCTAGATTCCACTTTGCCGCTGTTATGCATTTAATGTGAAGTTCTGGACAAATTGAGGCAACACCGAGTGGTGGAGTTTTTTCTTGCACGTGGCTTGCCAACAGTAAATTGCCAAGAGAGAGCTGGCGTTCCTTAGCCTGATTTTTGGGAGACAGGGGGGCACCGGCAAGATTTTGTACTGTCTGTGCAACTCCATGGAATCTCATGCAGTTTTCATGAATCTCTGCAGAAATCTGCAGAGTGAAACTCCATGAGCTCCGTCAAGCCCTAATATAGAGAGCAAAGTTAAATGATCTTACTAGCTAGTTTGATGGCTCTTTGAAGTCTCCTTGGTTTAACTCAGTGGGCCATATGTACGAACACTTTTCCTATAGACACAGAATGGGTAAAAACCTTTGCAACATCTGGCCCCGTGTTCTTTCTTGGTCCGACATGAAATGTCACAATACAGTGCCCTTGCTGTCTTCCTCTACATAATGAAGCCTCATCATTGCGTCAATGGCACCTCAAGAAGTGGCTAGATGGGGACTGCTCACTATGGGCCAGATGTAGCAAAGGGTTTTACCCATTTTGTGTCTATGGGAAAATGTGTTCGTACACATGGCCCTATCTCTGTTAAATGTATCAGAATGCGACACAGAACTGCACTGTGCCAGTTACATTAATGCGTCCAACTTTTTTCTCTGCAAAGCAGTGCTTCTTTGCTTATAATGTTCAAATATGACTTTGAGTGTGAGTATACATACAAGTGCATCTCAATACACATATATGCATGTACAGAGATATATACACATATTCATATTCAAATATAAAGATCTAAGCAGGTAACGTAATTTAAAGAGGACAGCAAATATAGACATCAAACAAACTTTGATGTATGATTATTTAAAACCATTACAAAATATTTAGAATTATATCAAGCATCAAATTTGAGTTATTGAAATTACCCTTGGAACATGCAATCAGTTAAAATTGATTTGCTGTGCTAAAATTAAAATGTCCCAGTTCCACTTGCTAGTCTCGTGTATTTAGCCGCAAAACCCTTGTAGCAGCATAGAGTATGGGCCAGAGATCCCTACATATATATGCTATATATACACGTATATATATATATATATATATGTGTATATATATATATATATATATATATATATATATACATATATATATATATATATATATATAGAGAGAGAGAGAGAGAGAGATAAACACCAGCACACACATACATTGACTTCTTTAGCTGGCTCTGCAAGCTTTTATCTAAGGCCAAATATGTGCTCCCTCCAGCCCCACTTCCAGTGAAGCCACCACTGAGGCCTGGAATAAGGCATACATGATTACCCTGGACATCTGGCTCAGGTAGAAATCGACGAGGTCCTGAGGCTCCTCTGAAATTCCACATTCTTTGTGACTTTCAATCTCCCTCTTCACAAATCTCAGCAAAAAATTGTCACTCTCAATAAAATGCTGCAGAGGTCCTGGAAGATGCTGCATCAGCCACGGGAAAGCATTGAAGAGCTGGAAAAAGAAGCATTGATTCGAATAGTGAGTACAGTAGCTCTAACGTTGCCTGTTGTCTCAGATCTCCAAAACAGCACAAGGTATACTTGAAATTGTCAATTCTACTGAAGAAAACAAACCAGGGTGGGTATGTGCTTCTCTGTGCACCTGGCACAGTTTGAATATCACATCAGAGGTCTCATGTCCCATTTATGTAAAACAATATCCAACAGCAGCAAATCTGTCATCAGAAAAGGTTAGGCTCATATGTGTGGTGAGGTGGGATCATTTTCTCTCTGCACTGCCCCATGGAATTGGCCATGCCTATACAATTTACATTTGTAAGTTGGAAAGGGTGTGAGAAAGTTGCCTCTTTCTAGCATGGTTATCCCAATTTGTGGCCTTTTTGACAGTGTCTGTCAGTGTGTTTTTACTGTCTCACTGGGATCCTGCTAGCCAGGACCTCAGTGCTCATAGTTTGAGACCTATTTGTCAGTGTGTTTTTACTGTCTCACTGGGATCCTGCTAGTCAGGACCCCAGTGCCCATAGTTTGTGGCCTACGTGTGTTGACAGTATACTTGATTGTGTCACTGGAGTTCTGCTAACTAGAACTCCAGTGCTTATGCTCTCTCTGTGTACCGAATTTGGCACTACAGTTTAGTGACTTCATATAGCAATTCAAATTGGCACACTGGTCACCCTTCCGAAGTCCCTAGTATATGGTACCTAGGTACCCAGGGTATTGGATTTCCAGGAGATCCTTATGGGCTGCAGCATTTCTTTTGCCACCTATAAGGAGCTCATACAAACACACATTCAGGACTGCCACTGCAGCCTGAGTGAACTAGTGCACACACTATTTCACAGCCATTTCTCACTGCACCAGGTAACTTATAAGTCACCTATATGTCTAACCTTCAGTTACTGAAGGCTAGGTGCAAAGTTACTATGTGTGAGGGCATCCTTGCACTAGCAAAGATGACGTTGTCCAGGGCCAAATCCCCAGACTTTGTGAGTGCGGAGACACCATTATAAGCAAGCACTACAAATATGCCAATAGATATATGTAGCTTCACAATGGTAACTCAGAATATGGCCATGTGAGGTGTCTAAGACTGTGAAATTGAATCCCCAATTCAAATCTGGTATTTGGGGGCCAATGCCATGCACCCTGGGGGCTCCGCCATGGACCCACAGTACTGCCAAACCAGCTCTCTGAGGTTTGCACTGTAGCCCCAGCTGCTGCCACCTCACAGACAGGTTTCTGCCCTCCTGGGGCTTGAGCATCTCAATCCCAGGAAGGCAGAACAATGCATTTCCTATAGGAGAGGGGTGTTACACCCTCTCCCATTGGAAATAGGTGTTGCAGGCATGGGAGGGGTATCCTTCCAGAGCCTCTGGAAATGCTTAGAAGGGCACAAATGGTGCCCTCCTTTCATAATCCAGTCTACACCGATTCAGGGACCCCCAGTCCCTGCTCTTGCGTGAAACTGGACAAAGGAAAGGGGAGTGACCACTCCCCTGTCCATCACCACCCCAGGGGTGGTGCCCAGAGCTCCTCTAGAGTTTCCCTGGCATTAGCCATCTTGGATTCCAAGGTGTGGGGACCCTCTGAGTGGCCAGTGCCAGCAGGTGACATCGGAGACCCCTCCTGATAGGTGCATACATGGGTAAGTAGCCAATCCCCCTCTCAGGGCTAATTAGGGTCTCTCGTCTGGGTGTTTCCTCAGATTCAGTTTGCAAGACTCCACCAGGACTCCTCTGTATCTTCTGCTTCACTTCTGACCTTCGAATAAACTGCAGACTAAACCAGGAACCGTTGTAACTGCAACAAAGTATCCAGGAAGGCTACTGGGACCTACAACTTCAGCTTCAGCCAGCAACTGCAACAGTTTGCAAGTTGTGCTCGCTCTGAGGACTACCTGTTCTCACCCTGCACCAGAATAACCAAAGGAATCTCCCGTGGAGTAATGGAGTACATTCCCTGCTTCAGCAGGCACCTCTCTGCGATGACGACCGGTACTCTGGGGACTTGTCTCCTGTCGACGAGAGTGATCCCTGGAACACAGGTGGTGGACCAAAGTGATTCTGACTATCCAAAGGTCCAGCTGCCCAAATTTGGTGGAGGTAAGAGCTTGCCTCCCCGTGACAGATAGTACCCCTGCACATCTCATCTTCTTCAGCTCCTTGGGCTTCTGTGCACTTCTTCCAAAGGTTCTTCGTGCACAGCATAGCCCAGGTCCCCAGCACTCAATCCTGCGATGCACAGCTCTCTGAGTTGTTCACCGGCAACATGGGATTCTCTTGTGTAGTGCTGCGATGACCGCACTTTGCAACTCCTTTGTCCCTGTGTCCTGGGACTCCCGTGGGTGCTGCCTGATCTTCTGAGGGCTCTCTGGAGTGCTGAGAGCCCCTCTTTCTCCTCAGTCCAAGTTGAGACCCCCCGGTCTCTCCTGGATCCGGGCAGCTCCTCTTTGACTCAAAACGCGTTATTATGTGAACCAAGGTTTGTTGGTGGAATCCAGTGACACATACAGCCTCCATCCAACAACTCGACGTGGGACATCTCTTGCACCAAGCAGGAACCCGCAGCTATCTTCTTTGGTGCATTTCTGTCCTTTTCTTCCAACCGGAGAATCCACTTTTGCACCTTCTTCAAGGTGGGCAGGGACTCCTGTTTACTTACCTGATTTTGGTAATTAGTGTATATGTTGTGTATAATATTTACCTCCAGAAGGAGTATTGCCTCTAAGATATTTTTGGCCTTGTGTCACTAAAATAAAGTACCTTTATTTTTGGTAACACTGAGTATTGTATTGTATTGTGTATAAGTACTGTGTGTCTATAGTGGTATTGCAAGAGCTTTGCATGTCTCCTACTTCAGCCTTGGCTGCTCTGCTACAGCTACCCCTAGACAGCCTAAGCTGCTAGATACTGCCTACATTTCACTAATATGGGATAACTGGACACGATATAAGGTGTAAGTACCTTAGGTACCCACTAATAACCGGGCCAGACTCCTACAAAGGGGGTCTGACATGTTAAACCACCTGAGCAGTGGTGTGCTTAAACATGCTCTGGAGTGGGGCAGGGTACTATATCCCAAGTGAGCCTGTAGATATAATTTAAGCCACATTACACTGAGTTATGGTATGTCAATTTTATTTCTTGAGTGCATGAATGTTATAACTTCTTCATGCTTACTTTGGACATATGGCACAATGAAGAAGATTCACTTATCCAGTTCTTACAGATTAAACAGCCAATGCACCAATTATGAACATTTGAGCCCTCACAATGCAGCCCTGTGCACCTGTTTTAAAGACTTTGGGGCATATTTACAAGCTCCTTGTGCCGCGGGTGTGTAATTTTGTTCGACTATCTGATGGTGCAGATTGCAGACCCGTATCTACAAGGCCACACAAAGCCACTTTGCGTGGATGTTCATAGTGTTCTATGCTGTAAGACAGTGCAGCACAAGTCACTGCATTGCATTACACTGCTTCAGGGGAGCATTCCATAGGCTTTGCAGTGGGTTTTCCCACCCAACTCCCGTGGGTTTTGACACATTCACAGATTTACAAGGCAAGGAAATGCGTCAAAATCTTACACCACCCCACGATCAAGCGCAACATTGTGAAATTTCATTATTTCTCTTTGTTTTTTCCTCTTTCTATATGTGCTGCATTCTGAAGCACACATAATAAAATGCCTCCATGCATTTTTTTGTGCAGAAAGCTGTCCCTCCATGTACAAAAACAATCCTGCATGCAATGCAAGCACCCTTGCACCACGGTGCAAGGATGCCTGCATTGGCACTAGGCAGCAAATTGTTTGCCAGCACAGGTGGAAAGGACAGAAATGCACCGTATTTCAGAAATAAGGTGAATTTCTGCCATTTCCCTGTGGCACAGAGCAACACGGCAAGTTCACTTGCTGTACTGCCCTGCACCACTTCTATGTAAAAATGCCCCTTTAAATCATCTAAAGCCCATGCACTTCATTTGTAAATTCTTCCAGTTAGTGCTTGAGCTGCTGAGTACTGGTCGAAAGTAGGGATAGACACCCACTTCTCCAAGTTTCCAAACTGTGCTGTCTTCCAGTTTTATCCTATAATGGATAATTTCCAAGTTAAGTGTATGCACCTCAGAGAATGAAATGTCTCTACACAAACATTGATGAAGCCCTTAGAGTTTGCCTTTTGATTGTGGTATCCCACCTTTTGCCTTTGCCAGTGCTTTTAGATAACACTGTTCTTCACTGGCAAAAACAGTAAGGGACAGCACTGGAAAAAAACCGAGATAATATATATGTGTGCATGTTTATCATGCAGCTCTGGACAAATGATCCATACATGTGCATATATCATGAGGTGGATGATGCGGAGGTCAATTTGTACTTTGTTTTCATTTATTGTTCTAAAATGTTGGACACCCATCCTGTACCAGTAAATTGAAAAAATATAAAAAGTGCACAAAGCACTCCATGCAGTAGTTGTGAGCATTTTCACAGAAGACACCCCTTTAAACCACCTCCTAAATAAATATTTCCTCTGTCCCCTTTAACTATGAAAGGGTAATACAGCTAATACTCATCCTGTTGTTTTTAGATCTCAACTCTAGACGGTGCGCAATCGCTGTCTCAATTCAGAGACATGCTGAATCTACATTGTGGGCTTCAATCTACCCACAGCCTTCCCATTTGCTGGCACAATTGTCTTTCAATTTTGCAGAATCCCCAATCCTGAAGGGCATGCATACATCATATCTTTACCAGTGCTTAACACTCCTCAAGAGCTCCAGCCAACTACTGTTAAGGTATGCAGAGCCCATGTTTTTATTTGTTGTTTGGAACTACTTCTTGATTTTGTTTTTAATGATCGACCGTTCCCACTGCACATTAGGAGTGTTATTGTTCCTGCCACTCAATTTTTATATGGCTGCTTTCTTTTCCATTCCTCTCTGCCTGTTTTCAGCTTGTTTCGTGCCTTCTGTTTGTGCCCATCTGCTTGTTTCTTGATTTCTATTTCAACTTTTATGCTCCTTTTGTGCCCTATGTTTCTGCCTTTATGCTCATTTCTTAACCTCTGCTTGTGCCTTTCTGCTTGTTTCTTCACATCTGTTTGTGCCTGTGTGATTGTTTCTTGACTTCTGTTTGTGCCTTTCTGCTCATTTCTTGACTTGCGTTTGCCCCTTTCTACTCATTTTATGCTAATTTCTTGACCTCTGTTTCTACCTTCATGTTTGTTTCTTGCCCACTGTTTCTGCCTTTATGCCAGTTTTATGCTTGTTATGTGCCCTCTCTTTCTACATTTCTGCTCATTTCTTAACCTCTGTTTGTGCCTTTCTGCTTGTTTACTGGCTTCTGTTTGAGCATATATGCTCATTGAATGCTCATTTCTTGACTGTTTCTGCTCTTTTATTTACCTCTGTTTCTGCATTAATGCTCATTTTTTTGTCCTCTGTTTCTGCCTTTCTGCCTGTTTTCAGCTTGTTTCTTGCCTTCTGTTTCCGCCTATCTGCTTGTTTCTTGATTTCTGTTTCTGCCTTTATACTCATTTTATGCTCCTTTTGTGACCTCTGATTGTGCCTTTGTGGTCATTTCATGAACTCTACTTGTGCCTTTCTGCTTGTTTCTTCACCTCTGTTTCTGCCTTTCTGATTCTTTCTTGACTTCTGTTTGTGCATCTGTTTATTTCTTGACTTCTGTTTGTGCCTTTCTGCTCATTTTCTGCTCATTTATTGACCTCTGTTTCTGCACTTATGCTTAATTCTTGCCCTCTGTTTCTGCCTTTATGCTCATTTTATACTCATTATAAGTCCTCTGTTTCTGCATTTCTGCTCTTTTCTTAACCTCTGTTTGTGCCTTTTTGCTTGTTTCCTGGCTTCTGCTTGTGCCCTTATGCTCATTTTATGCTAATTTCTTGACCTCTTTCTGACTTTCTGCATTTTTATTGACCTCTGTTTCTGCATTAATGTTCGTTTTATGCTCGTTTTTTGTCCTCTGTTTCTGCCTTTCTGATCATTTCTTGACTTCTGTTTGTGCATTTCTGTTTATTTCTTGACTTCTGTTTGTGCCTTTCTTCTCATTTTATGCTCATTTATTGACCTCTGTTTCAGCATTTATGCTTGATTCTTGCCCACTGTTTCTGCCTTTATGCTCATTTTATACTCATTATAAGTCCTCTGTATCTGCATTTCTGCTCTTTTCTTAACCTCTGTCTGTGCCTTTTTGCTTGTTTCCTGGCTTCTGCTTGTGCCTTTATGCTCATTTTATGTTCGTTTTTTGACCTCTTTCTGACTTTCTGCTTTTTTATTGACCTCTGTTTCTGCATTAATGCTCGTTTTATGCTCGTTTTTTGTCCTCTGTTTCTGCCTTTCTGATCATTTCTTGACTTCTGTTGTGACTTTCTTCTCATTTCTTGACCTCTGTTTGTCTGTTTCTGCTCATTTAATGCTTGTTTCTTGCCCCCGTTTCTGCCTTTCTGCTCATTTCTTGATCTCTGTATCTGCCTTTCTGCTCGTTTCTTGCCCTCTGTTCTTCTCTTTTCTTGCCCTCTGTTTCTGCCTTTCTATTCATTTTATGCTTGTTTCCTGCCCTTTGTTTCTGCCTTTCTGCTCTTATCTTGCCCTCTGTTCCTGCATTTCTACTTGTTTCTTGCACTCTGTGTCTCTGTGTCTTTCTACTGGTTTCTTGCCCTTGGGTTGGGCCTTTCTGCTTGTTTCTTGCCCTCGGTGTGCCTTTCTGCTCGGTAGATTGGTTCTGGGTCCCGTTTACCTGTGCCGGTTGGAGGTTTATGGATTCTCCATTGAGTAAAAATTTAAATTCCTCATCAAATGGGCTACATTTTGTTAAAAGTGCTTGGTTTTTTCAATGATCTATTATCCATTTCTTTGACTCTGTGTACTACGGTCTCTGGTTAGAAATCAGTCATAGTTGCCCACTCCCATATTTTTAAATCACAGGTTGGACATGACTCAGCAAATAAAAGAGGCTACTGGAGCTGCTCTCTGTAATGCCTGCTATTTTCGACCTCTTTTTCTTTGTTTTAGGGGGATTTACATAACAGAAATATTATTGCATCACTTACTTGTGTTTTCTCATGAGTAAGCGATAAATGTGTATTATAGTCAAGCTAACTAATTTAAGTACTTTTTACTTCAAGTCCTTCAGGGAGTTATATATAGCACCTTTTTCTTTCTGAAGGGGTGCATGGGGAAGCATAGCAAAAACCGAAAATACCTCTCACCTTCCTCTAGGGGAAGGGGACCTTGTGATCCTATGAAAGGCCATCTTAAGAAATGATCCTATGCTGAGGTTCACAATACTTCTGAAAAACAGCTTCAGATGATTATAAACTCCACCTTGGAAGCTTTTAACAAATAACAGAGGGGTTAAGAGGGTGGCCTCTGTCTTCTGAGAGTGATTCCTCACAGCTTCCCACTCTTGGTCATCCCCCAGCTAAGATACAGTTGCATTTGAGACAGGAGCCCCAAGTGAAAATAATTGAAATGACTAATTTCATATATCTCCAGCAACCTGCAATTTTCTGTAGATGAAGATCACCCTCCTACAAGTGATATTTGTTTCAGACTGTTTAATAGCCATTTTACCAAGGTTCCTGGTGAATTCAGCTGGTCAATGGCTTCTAAAGAGGGATTGGAGGGATCCAGAGAAGGCTTTGATTCCAGGGTTTTTAGGATGACTTTAGCCTCTGGGTTATAGGGGAGAGGGTGGTGCTTCCTCACTTTCCAATGTGATGGACCAATCAGCCAAATTTAGAGGACGTAACGATTCCAGACCCAGTAGATTGATGGGTAGAATCCTCTTCAAAGAGAACATGCTCAGGTTTGAGTCTGAGCTTAAGGACAGGTATATATTCTGCCAGGGTAAGATATATATCCCATTTATTGGCAGGCATTGAAGCTCAGGCTAATTTTCTTTTCCCCATTACCTTCCATAATCTAATAGCAGTGGCAAGGAGATAGCTGTATTTAGAGAGTTTGAAGACTTACTCTTCACAGAAAATGTGTCCATTAATGATGCCTTTTTGAAGAGATTTACATCTTGGGAAATAGCTGGAGAGGGTTAGCCGTAAGACATTTAAGAGTAGAAAGAATACTCCCCACTCAAGTTTATATTAAAGACTTTTTCTCCAGAGAGAAGAAATTTGATCCCACTTTTACTAAGAGTCGACTTGAGTCTAATTCCTCAGGGAAACTGGGTGGGAAACTGGTTTACTTCCTCAGCACATGGCAGGAATCTGTTCAATGAGAAATGGGTTCATCAGGGTGTAGTATATTCCTAGCACTCTCTCCAAAGGATTGTTTTTGTTTGGTGCCTCTACCTTTAATTTAAGAGAAGAGAAAGGCATTAAAGGAGAACATTTCATCATGGTCAGAAAAGGGGCATATTTCCAGTTCCATCTTGTGGCAGGGGTCAGGGTTCTAATTCCTAGTTCCTAGTGAAGAAATAATCAGGGGATTGCCACCTAATTATAGACTTAATAATCTGAACGTTTCCCTAAAACCAATTAATTTCAAAATGAATTCCCTGCAACAATATGTCAAAATGAATTCTCTGGTTCATCCAGGAGGTGTTGTAGTACCTCTGGAACTTCCAGATGATTTTTTGCATATTTCCATTTCTGTAGACATAAAATGTTGCTCAGGTTTGCAGTGGGCTGTGCACACTGGCAATTTCAAGTCCTGCCATTTGGATTAAAAACTTCTCCAAGAGTGTTCACCAAGGTCTTAACCCCATTAATTGCCATTCAGCATGCAAAAAAATGCAGGTTGATCTGTATCTAGACAATATCCTCATAGTCTCCACAGAAGTTACTCTAGGATATAACACAGGTGGTGCAGGCTTTGAGGGCTTTTGGTTTTCTTCTCAACCTCAAGAAGTCAAATCTCAAACCCTTGTAGAGTCTGGTTTACATAGGAGCCTGGTTCTAAAAGGATGTGGGCCTTGTATGTCGTTCTATGGAGAGGAGAGTCAAATTGATTCAGAGTTTGCTGGCATTTCTAAATATAGATCAGGCATCAGCAAGGGATTTCCAATTTCCTTTGAGTACAAGGAGGAAGTGTAGGTGTTGCTTCATATAGTTTCTACAGTTAAAATTATGCATATTTCTTCTGCTAGTCAGGAAGCTAAGAATGTTGATTCTGTGTTGCTTTCTTATAAGCGGCCTCTTTGATTGTGGTTCCTTTGTCTTGTTGACATTTGGAGCCTCTAATATTCCATATTCTTTAACGTTGTCTTCAAATCTCCAACAATTTAGATCTCCTTATTCCAGTGACACAAACTCTGAGAAAACAGCTTTATTGGTGGCTGGAATCTTGCAACCTGGAGAGGGGGTTCTCTTTCTTCACATCTACCAGTAGTAATAACAACAAGCGCTAGCAGCAGAACTTGGGGAGCAGTTCAAGATTCAGTCACTGCCCAGGGTCTTTGACAAGTTCACAAAATAAGTCATTCATCGAACTGGAGGGAGCTCAGAGCAGTCTGAAAGGCCCTTCCGAAATTTCATTTCAAGCAGTGCTTAATCTTAATTTGTGCTTGTTGTTTTTGGTGCTGAGCACCGGCCCTTATTTTTGAATGCTGGTGTTTATTTTTCTACCTCAAGCATTTACTGCGAGCAAAAGACACATATGGGAAAGTGGGATGAAGAGAAAAACGAAAAGGCGTCACAATGGGAGAAAGCTGCAAAAGTGAACTGAAGGGGCAGGGAGGGGCTTTTAAAGGACTGAAGAGGCCCAAAGTGGCTTCAGGATTACGCTGCCTCAGTTTTCCATGTTCCCACATTTAATTGCAGCAGCCGCATGTTTAAGAGGAAGGCTTTTTAGGCACTGGCACGTTTTTATTTACAAATTAAGCACTGATTTCAAGATCCTACCTTTGAAAATGGTGGTGAAGACAGACAATATAGTAGCAGTGTCATATTTGAACAGACATTTCAGAACAGTTTCTCCCTCCCCAAATCATTTACTCCTAAGGATAATAGACTAAAATCTGTTGCCCCTAAGACTGATTCATATTCAGGACAAGGGCAGCAAAATAGTGGACACCTTGAGCCAGCTGTTTCTTTCCTCAAAGAATTTAAAAATTACAAGGATAGTGTTTCAAATTATTTGTCAAAAGCACAGCACTCTCAGAATAGATCTGTTTGTAGATCATCACCATGTCCTTATCCCCCACTTTTCTGAATATTTATCATGCAACAGAGGTGGATGTGTTGACATCTAGTTGGCCGAGCAATCTCCTGTATACCTTTCCACGATTCCACTCATCCTTCGCCTTCTGTCGAGAATTTAGAAGGGCGGGCAGAGGTGTAATTTTGCTTTCCCTTTCCATATCCAAATCTCTCCCCTTCTCTATTGCTATTCCTTGCCCACGGAGACTGAGAATTGTTTTTTGGAAAATAATCGACTGACTATTGTTACACATGTATGCCTGAGTTTTGTATTTGAACTATTCGGGTATTCCTTTGTCCTCACCTATTTTTGTGTTAGTTTCAATAAAAAAAGATTTTAATACATCAATTGGACAATACATATGGGCAAGATTGTATCCCCATTCTAACGCTTCTGTATGCTTTATTGAGGGACCATTGTTCCTTTATAATAATATGAACCCCTGGTCCATTGTTATGCATGGGACTCCCTTGTTCATTGTAACTTTGTATTGTCGAGGTAATTTGAATTTCTTACACTATGGGCCTAATTATGAGTCTAGTGGTCTCAAGACTGCCAGACTCACGGTGGCAGTCGGACCACCGTGGCTAAGGCGGTCCGACCCCCACATTACGACCCTTGCAGATGGACTGCTATGGGACCGTAAGCCTCCGTCAGGATCTTTTATCCCAACGGGCTGATGGTGGTCTTGGTTGTGATCAGCCAGGGCAGTTCAGGGGGCCACAGGGGAGCCCGTGCACCGCACATGACGAGTCCAATTCTGCTGCACATTTTCCCAGTGGAAAACTCGTAAGTGGGCAGGTGATGAGACTGCAAGGACCACGGGTCTGGTGGTCAGAAACCATCAAACTTGTAATCAGGCCCTAAGTCTGGACAGAACCTGCCAAGTTTTGCTCAGGCTCATTCAACAAGAGGGATGCTGTCTCATGAGTGGAAGAGGGTGGTGTATCTATTACTGACACTTTTGCGTTAGCGACATGGAGATCTCAGTCTACCTTTGTTGGTCATTATAGGTAATTTTTGCCCAGGGTTCAGAGTTGGGAAATGGTACTACTTTTTTAAGGCTAGAGCCTCGAGTTATATACTGTAGAGCTCCAGTTTCCTTTTCTGACAGTCATGTTGCTTGATTTATTAAAGGGTATGTGTTGCATGAATTCTGTCAACTCTAATTTTTTTGGGATGCTTATATATTCCTTCATGGTGTAAGTGATGTGACGAGGAGGATGAGGAGGCCATGTCTGCATTACTTATGAGTAATCATCATTACTATGATCCCATTTTCTTCATCCTTATACTAACATTCCACTTTTCCCTTCCTTCTTGATGTTTTGTTAGTTAATGAGGGCAGAGGATATTTTTTATTAGGAGGTTTTTTGTAGGGGTGACACCTGGGAGAATTATTTTCATAATTATCCATAAAGCCAGTAATGGGATGGAAAATATGAAATCTGAGTAATGAAGATTACCAGAAAGTGATTCAGACATTAGCAGGAAAGTGTTTTTCACGTTTCTTTCTTAAATAGCTTCACTACAGGAATAGGAAAATGAATATGTCCATTTGCAGTTTTTGCTCTCTCTATCGTTTTTGTTCTGATTGTGTTCCTCACTCTTTTCCACATTGATCCTTCTCTTCACCCAGTTACATTTTTTAGGGAGCTGCCACTTTAAGAGAGCACAGCTTGTGTAAGCACATAGGGCCTCATTATGAGTTTGGTGGTCATCCTTCCTACTGGAAGGTTGCTGCTACACTGGTAACCTCCCCACCGGGCCTATTATGACTTTCCCACTGGGCTGATGGGTAGAAACCAAGGTTTCTGCCCATCAGCCCAGTGGGAAAGTGGTGGTAGCATGGTTGCTGGTTCGCAATAGAGCCAGAGGCAATGTTGCCACCCGCAGACTGCACAAGTACCCTTGCAATGCTCACTGTCTGCAAAGCAGACAGTGAACATTGCGAGGGTGGTGGGCAGGGGGACCCCTGCATTGCCCATGGCAAGTGCAGGGGCCCACCTGTGTCCCCCTGCACCTGTTCTCCACCAGCCTTTTCATGGTGGTAAATCCACCATGAAAAGGCTGGCAGGGAACAAGGTTGTAATCAGCAGGGCAACGCTGCGTTCACACCGTTCTGGCTGATTCCAACCTGGACTACCATTAGCCCGTCGAGAACATTGTTCCCAGCAGAGACGGTGGTCATTTGGCGGTCTGATCGCCAAACTTTTCATTTGGTGGTCAGGCCGCCAAACTGGTGACAGTCAGGACTGCCACCATGAGGCTGGCCGTCTCAAGACCGCAGCCTCGTAATAAGGCTCACAGCCTCACTGAGTCACCTTCTGAAAAAAATGAAAGCCCTGGGCTCGGGTAAGCTTCCCCAGGGCAGTAGCTTAGTAAGTAGGACTGGGGGAGGGGAGGTGCTCTTCAGATTTCCTAACAATCACGCTGGCACATAATGTTAAAATATATTATACGGCACAAGCATGGGTAGAAATAAATTATTAGTAAAGTCAAAATTAACCACTATGTTACATTTAGAATACAGAGTTTGTGTTTCCCCAGACTAAGCACTCTTAAAAAATGCCTGCCAGTATGGATGACATGTGAATGCTACACCTTGTAGTCCCTTTTGTCCTATGTAACATTTTCTATAAATTGATTTACACACATGATTCATTGTCTCTGTAAGTGTTTGTGATGTAACATGCTCAAATACACTACACTGGTAAGAGAGGTGCTATAAAACAAATGAAATACATGTGAGAATGGGTCTATGGAGAGATGAGAGGCACTCGTAGAGGGTGATGGTGAGGGAAACATTGAAGAGCCCCAATAAAGATTGCCTTATCCTGGTGCACTGTAAGGTCAGCATTTACTACACTTTAAAAACTAACACAATTGAATAAATAATGAAAATGCATTGTTGGACCATTTTTCCCCAACTTGTTTGGGGGGGAAGCCACCCAAGCTTCATTGTAGTGGTCAGGCTTGCTCACTATGCACGCTATGGGAGCTTGTCTGACAAAACATGCTATGGTTGCTTTGGGTTCCCACTCCGGTCCTGATTTTAGAGACACCCTTCTTGCAGATCTATCATTTAAATTTGACTCCCACAATGTGTTTCTTTCTTTAGCTTATTAGATTTTTTGGAGACTTACCTGGGCCCACGGAGTGCCTTGAAACTTAATCAAGTAATCCGTTGCTTCAATGAGCTGGTGGAGGTCCTTATCGTCGCTGGAGAAACGGTGCCCAAACAGCATAGCGGCTATAACATTGGTGACAGAATAGGTAACAGTGGTTGCAGGATCTATTGCGTTCCCTAAGACATGAAGAGGAAACAATGTCTGGAAAACAGTATAGACTTGGCCATCACAAATGCAGTTGGGAGTAAAGAAAAAGGCTGAATTTATGATAGCATGACTGTATTATAACTGTGTCATAATAACCGTCAGACAGTTATCACCATTACACAATATTGTTCACTTGTCTGATGATGCCAACTTGAGAATAAAACCATAAACACACAAGGGTTACCCTGTAAAGACAAGGGTTATCTTTTTTGTGTAAGGAATTTTGGTCATTGTACAACAAACAAAACAAGGGTTTCCTTGGAGTGGTTAACACTGCACCAGCTGGTACCATGGGACTGAGGCCAAAGGATGTTAATGGCCTACTGCATTCCCATTTATGGCTCTTTTTAACTACTCAACAGCATTGTTGTGAGCCTGTTGCCTTGACCCCTGACCTCCTTACTATGACACATTGAGACTGTATTTGCAAATGAGAAACAATTATAATTACATTTATTAAGACAGCAAAGTTTCCATGCTCCCTGTCACCTCTCATATTGAATTGGTTAATTTTACCAATAGTTGACTGTGGCTGCCTGCTGACAACAGAACAGACCTGTTTTATTGTATTCTGATTTAAATTGGCCTGTTCAGGATTCCATGGCAAACACTCTGGAAAGAAGTGCTTTGTGAAAATAAGACATGACTGAGGACTCTCTAGCACATGGAGAGAAAACTGCTCCCCCTTGTAAAAAGAATAATGGTGTCCTTAAGGTGAGTCAGCCATCAGGCTGTTTGTTTGTGAATGCAAACGTATCCCTTCTAGCTGAATGACAGAAATCTATTTTGATGATAACCAACCCAAAACTGTGAATAACATGTTTGTTTAATGGAGAGACCTTTTCGTTTCAATATGAAAACTTTCATTGTTAAACTTGCCATCATGTGAATACCTGTGATTCCATTCAATCCATGTTTCTAGCAATGTTTTGGCACTGTGTCATGAAGTTCTGATAATCAAGCTTTTGCAAAACACATTTGTAATTATTAAATATCATCATGGTTTTTTAGTTGTAGAATAGCGGCAAGAAAACTCTACATCCCTCTGTCAATTGTTTAGTCCAGGAGCTATTCCATGGATGTTGTAAATGAGACTGATTATATGTCTGGCGGGCTCAATACTGCCAGACTCGCATTGGCAGTCAGACCCCCACAGCTGTGACCACCATATTACGACCCTGGGGGTCAGACCGCCAGGGGACCGCCGTCTCCACCAGGATCTCTGATCCCGATGGGCTAATGGCGTTCCTGGTTGTGATCAGCTCCACCTTGCTGATTATAACCATGATCTCTGCCAGCCTCTTCATGGCAGTTCAACCGCCATGAAAAGGCTGGTGAAGAAAAAGTGCTAGGGGCCACAGGGGACTCCCTCCCCAGCACCAACGGAATGTCACTGTCTGCTCAGCAGTCAGTGTGCTTTCAGAGGGTGCTGGTCAGACCCCTGGTGCAAAGGCATTGGACTCAGCTCCATGTAGAGCCAAGTCCAATGCTGCCGCATGTTTTCCACCTTGGTTTCCGCCGGTCAGCTCAGTGGAAAACCCGTAATAGGGCAGATGGGGAGACTACTAGGTCAGTCGTGGTCTCCTCACCACGGGTCTGCTGGTCGTGTTGTCTGACCACCAAACTCGTAATCAGGCCCTAAGGCTGTTACTTTCATTTTTTATGATTTCCTTCATTTGTCTTCTCAGACATTTCTATTTCCATCATTTTTCTTTTCTGACTATTTCAATTGGTTGCGCATTCAGACTCTTCGATTTGTTTCATAGACAAGTGTAGAATGTGTATTCAGCTTCAGTTTCTTTCACATTATGGGTTTAGAGTTAGACTCTCTTTTCTTTGATAGATAGTGGGAAATTCAAGACATGCGTAAAAGTGCTGATACTACTTATTCCTTGTACTTTTTTAGGATAAATGTGATAACTGAGCTGGTGTCGCTGTCACCATGATTGTCTTATTTCTAATTTAATGTCTGCCAGTCCTATTAGTGTTTTTTTACAATATAACAACCACGATAATGTTGTACAGACATTCAGGTTCGATAACAAATCCAGGTATAGGATTTTAGGTCAGAAAATACTTCACATGGGCCATCAAGATCAAGATGGGCAGGACACCAGCATTCAACTTATTTGAAGTCTCCTGCGAAGCTCCTCTGAGGCACCTGCAAAGAATTTAGCCTTCATGGGCTGGTGCAAATGCGTTTTTTCTTTTTTTTTTTACTCAGACAAGAACGACTTTCCCTGAGATAGGAATAGCAGGTTTGTTATTCCTGACAGAACACCAGACCCTGTTGTCCTAAATCAGTTATGTTCACCACCTCTGAAACATGAGAATAGACTTATTAATGTATTTCTGTGCTACAACCAGCATACAGCCGCTACCTGTTCCCATACCCATATCCCTCTCCACTCACCCATCCAAGGCACACCTACTGACCCACATGCCTCCACATCAACAGACATGGTACGCAAGGACAGACATAAGCACCACAAACACCACCACTGCCATGCACACACACAATAGAAACATGCAGACATGACAAAATCCACACCCTGCACTGACTCCTTTACTACCTCCCCTCACAGTCAGTACATCACTCACACCTGCAGTCAGCACCACATCAGTCATTGATCCTGCCACATGTGCCCTCATTGCCACCATCTCCACATTATCTGACCCCTATTCATGCACCCTATACACCACTCGCACAAACACCACGACTGTCAACACACGCACATGCAGCACATCCACCCTACCTGCAGACACCACCCCAACATACACTCTCACGTCCCCAGTGCCATCTCCCTGCATCTCCTCCCCACCTCCTCCCAGTACATATAAACGCTCGCTCGCACTCACCCACCCAACAATCAACCAGCACACACATTTCATCCATCCACGCACTTGCACCCAAGGCACCTCCACATACACACCTCAAAACCATACCCACTCCCTCCACTCCCAAAAGTCCTTACTTTGACACCCTTGTGTCCCCAAAAAACATTTCCTCAAAGAGTTTTTCCTGTTCCCCACAGCTGCCCCAGTCCCTGTTCCCCTTCAGTGGCCTGCTACCCTTCCAAGGACCCTGCTTTCTGCCTTCCAGTCCACCACAGCCCCTCGCCATGCCCCTCTACCACCTGCCACTTCCGCCCCTGTCATGTCCACTGCTCTTCCTGCCAAACCCAAGTCCATGCCCGGTCCCTCCACTTCCAAGGCCAGGCCCACTCCCTCCAGTTCCAAGCCAAGCCCTTCCACCTCCAAGTGCAAGCTGAAGGACCCCCACAAGCTCAGACCAAAGGACTCCCCTCCAAGCCCTAAGCCCCCTTTACCCCTGAGGTGCCTGCATGGCCCACTGATCCCCTACCCTGTGGAAGCCTGCACTTTGCAGTCAGGAATCAAGTTGGGGCATCACTTTCTGCCCAGTGTGCTCGGGCACTGTGGAACTTTTGGACTGGCCCTTGGGCCTGTGTGTACATAGTTCTATTCCAAATTTTAACATTTATAATATATAAGCACACAACACCGTTGGTGTCAATGGTACCTACCTAGTCCTGGCTTAGCTTCAACATGTATGTGCGGTGGTTGTGGGTATTAGTGTGTATCTGTGTGTGTATGTGTGTGTTGGTACAGGTGTATGTTTGCATGTGTGTGTGGGTGTGGATTCCTGTGTCGTATGTGTGTTGTGTGTGTGTACTAACGTTGTTCCCTTCAGTGTGTGCTTGGGTGGTGTACTGACTGTTGGTACCTTGGTTGCCGTCGCTGGTCTGGTAGTTGCATGGCCAGGTAGAGCAGAGGGGGAAGATGCAATTTGCATGCCATGGCGCCTACATACGTGCCTGTGTTCCTGAAGGTGGGTGTTCCCTTTTATATTGTTAATTTCTGCCAGGCTTCCTGGCAGTATGCAACCTCGTAATGTCATTGTGGGATACTGCCTGACCACCGGCCTGGAGATGGCTGCCTCCATCCACGCTGGCCCATTCACTTCGGCAGGCCGAACGGCATCTTAGCTGTGTTCTGCAAGTGCCTTCCCAGTATTAGTGATACGGTGGTCTTCACCACCGGCCCGCAGCGGTGCGACGGACAACTCCTCCACAGAGGTTCGCTGACCGCCGAACTGTTGGAAGTAAAAGGTAGAACTTAAGGCAGAATTAAGCTACTATTTCCTTCAATTTGTTCTGCCCTTATCTGGGAAAGGGGCACAGGAATGTGAAGGGAGGACAGGGGTGGGCAGTGATGTGGAAGGAGTGGAAAGGGCAAGGAGGTGAGCACATTTGGGGACAAGACAGGGTGGGCCAGTGGGTTGGAAGAGGTCAGCACGAGAGAGGAAAAGTTTCTTCAGAGCAATTGGGGTGGGCGTGGATGAGGGCGTGGGAGTGGAGGCAGAGGGTGTGGATGTATGTGGTGTAGGGGTGCATGTAGTGGGTGCAGGTGACTGGTCAGTATGCTGTGTTGTGGTGGATGTCTGATGCATGGGTGTCTTGGTGCTTTTGTGGGTTTTGGGAGGAGGGGGTGGACACAGTGGGAGAAGACAGACAGCTAGTGTGGATGTATGTTGTGTGGGTGTCTGCAAGTCTTGTGAGTGTGCTGCATGTGGCAACAACAGTAGTGGTGGTGAGTGCAGGTGTGGATGTCTGCTATTGTGTTGAGTGCAGGAAGAGGAGCAGCAACAGTGAGTGAATGTGCAGTTCATGAGGGTGTGGATGTAGAGGGGACAGACAGGGACAGACAGGGAGGCGGAAGAGGTGGGCACACTGGGGGAAGTGGATGTTGTTGTGTGTGCATGTGTCTGGTGGCTGTGTGAATGCTTGTGGTGGGAGGTGTGGTGCTTGTGTTTTGAAGTCTGTTTCTTGTGTGTTGAAGTGCTTGACTGGGTGTCTGAATGTGTGCCTTGGACAGGTGAAGGGAGTGGGGTGCTGGAAGGGGTAGAGGAGGTTGGAGGGGGGACGGAATGGCCAGGGAAACTGGCTGCCGCCCGAGAGGAGGCCAGAGGCTGAAAAGATCTCTGTAGGGCAGACACGGCACTGTGAATGCCATCCAGGCATTTGTCTGCTGCATCTCTGATGCTAGCCCCTGGATGGCATTGACGATGGTTGTCTGTCCTACAGAGATGGTTCTCAGGAGGTCAATAGCCTCCTCTGTGAGGGCAGTAGGGCTGACTGGGGCAGGGGAGGAGGTGCCTCGGGTGAAGGAGACGCCCACCTTTCTGGGTGGACGGGCACGGACAACTCAGTGGGGAGCAGAAGGGAGGGCGGTGATGGAATGGGGGTGGCAGAAGATGTCACGGTAGTGGTGTGTGCACTAGGGTCCGCCATTGGAGGAGGTCTCGGAGTCACTACCTCCTGTGGTAGTAGCCTCACCCGTGGAACTCCCCTCGCCCTCCCACCCACTGGTCCCCTGGGCGTCGGTTGTCTCTGCCTCCGAGGATCCGAGGGCCGCTGCCTCTCCACTTGCCGGTGCCTCAGCTCCCTCACCTGATGTTGATGCTGTACCAAACCAACACAAGAGAACAGGGATGGGGAGACAAAACAGGAGAGACACTTGTAAATACCTGAATGCAGGTACCTAATGGCCAGACATACACCCACCCAGAAGACACACCCAATAGGCAGCACCGTTCACTATGCCCATGGCCATGCCCCTGACTACTGACCAGAATACTGCTCTACACCCATCCCCTGAAATACCTAAGAAGCCGACATTTGTGAAACCTGACAAAGACACCCCTACACCCTTTGGGGGCCATAAAGTAGATGGACACCAGTCAAAGTCCCTGCCTCTAAGCAGCATGATCCCAAATGCACACCCAGCCATCCTTTCAGACTGAAGTGTGTGAAATGAGTACTCACCCCCTTGTGACTGCTGTGCAGCCTTCAAGCGCCCATCCAGGTCTGGGTACGCCACCGACAGGATCCGTCACATGAGGGGGGTCAGTGCTCGACGGGCACCCCTTCCACGTTGGGAGGACTTCCCCAGCTGGGCTTCGGTGATCTTACGCGCCCATCGCCACAGGTCCTCCCACTGCTTTCTACAGTGGGTGCTCTGCCAGTTGTAGACCCCCAATGTCTGCACCTCCTTGGTGATGGTATGCCAATGTGCCCTCTTCTGGTGGGCGCTGACCTAAAAGGGTGACACCGAAATGTAACACAGAGGTCAGACACTTGAACAATAGGAACAACTGGCTAATCGTCCACTATGGAACGGACAGTAATCTCAGATATTCAGGACTTTCGCACAAAGCATGCCATGCACCATGGCCCATGCAGGCTCAGAGGTGCACACATATGTGCAATCAACACCATCCATTACACACAGAGAGTGCCCCCAAAACCCAGACTCACCTGTACCTCTGGCTCTCTGTACAGTTTTGCATACAGGGGCAGGACCCCGTCAACTAGCTTCTCCAGTTCCTTCTGGGTGAAGGCTGGGGCTCTTTCCCCTGCAACACGAGGCACATCCATAGCTAGAGGCAGGCCACAGCAGTACACACAGTGGAGTACCTGTACGCATGAGATCAGGGACTCAAGTGATCAAACGATGCTGAACGCGTGTACGTTCCGCGGCGGTGCGCACCATCACTGCCAGCGGCGATCATTATACGCCCGGATTCCCCATTGGCATCCATGTTAACCAATGAAAGGGCAGAATTACAGTGGGCGGACATTTTGCCATGACCTACGCATCTAGAATTAATTACTACTCACAATGCACACTACTCCCTACTAGCCACATGAAGCACCTAGGCCTCTGTCCATTCAGTATTGTAGCACACATGAAATACTCTGTTCCCTCCTCATGATGTAAATGAGTATCTGTCAGGTAGTAGTTATTGTAGAGACACTACAATGAACAATGCAGTGCACAAATGATGACAAGTGTGTCCATGTGTGTGTCTTCATCACACCTTTTTGAACCCCTCGTAGGTACCGACCCTTGTGACGAGGAAGGGCACCATCGCTGTACAGACAACTTGTGGATATGAGGACCATGATGGAGCGTCAGATCATAATCAATTACAGACTCACACGTGCCATAATTCAGGACCTTTGTGCATTACTGGATCCTGCACTAACTCCGGGAAATCATAATCAGCATGCCATTCCAACTGAAGTGCAGGTGATCTCCGCACTCCAATTCCTAGCCACGGGCAGTGAGCATGGGTGCTGGTTTTTCACAGCCAATGTTCAGCATGGTACTGACACGATTTCTGAATGGATTTGTACGACATCTGCAGTCCTATGTGAGGTTTCCCCAAAGTACTGACCTACCTGCCATCAAGTCTGAATTCTATGCCTTGGCCAACATACCCCATGTCATAGGTGCCATCGATGGCACCCACATACCAATTATCCCCCCAAGAGTGAGTGAACAGGTGTACAGAAACAGACAGAGCTTTCACTCCATGAACATTCAATTGGTATGTACTGCAAATCAGTACATCTCACATGTGAATGCCATGTTTCCAGGTTCAGTCCATGATTCCTTTGTGTTGACGAACAGTAGTGTGCCACTGAAGATGGAACAACTACAAGAGGACAGAGGGTGGATCATATGTAAGTGTGCCTGTCACTAACTGACACATAGCAGAAAACCAGCCTGTCTGACTAAGGGGCATAACAATGATGACTCTGTATTGCACCATTTTCTAGGTGGTTCTGGCTATCCAAACTTGCATTGGCTCCTGACACCAGTGAGGAATCCCAGGACGGATGCAGAGAGGAATTACAATGGAATTAGTAGGAGGGTAATAGAGCGAACTATAGGTCTCCTGGAGGCTAGATTTCATTGTCTACATATCTCTGGGGGTTCCCTGGCCTGTGGGCCTGATAAGGTGTGTAGAATAGTGGTGGCCTGCTGCATGCTGCACAACGTGACAGTGAGACATTCTATCCCCCTCTTGGAGGTGGATGGTGCTGTAGGTCCTGATCAGCTACCTCAGAGAGGTGAGGAGAGTGATGGTGAGGATGAGGAAAGGGAAGTTGTCAGTTTCAGGAACCAACTGATACAACTCTACTTCCAGTAATTGTGTGGGACTTGGGCCTGACATTGGGGTTTGTGACTAATACTGTCAGTGTGCTCAGTCATATAGAGGGGGGGTTGGTAATGATAGGCGAAACATGGCCCACTTCTGCATGGTACAGACTGAAAATATATGCATTTCCTCCTTTCCACCATTTAGGCACACATAACTCCCTTCATGCACAGATTTGACAATAAAGTTGGTCTCTGCCAGTTGCATCCATACTTCACTTTGTTCACAACTTAACACCGGGGACAGGGTTACAGGTGTGAAATATGTGTTATTGGTTGAAGTAAGTGAATAGTGCTATTTACAGAGATGGCAAGTCGTAAGGGGGGATGTCCTCAAGACCAACATGGTGGCAGCCTTGTTGGTAGTATTGATGGGTCCATCTTGTCTAACTACTTCATATTGCCTCTTAGCAATGTGTGGTTGGTGATTGCATGAGATGGTTGCTGTGCATATTGTTGCAGAGTTACTTATTGCAGGGGGCCTTGTTCTTCGCTGGGGTTCCAGTGCCATATCTTGGCCTGAGGGTCCGTTTGGGTGCCTGCTGTTGACCTTCAGGGGATTACATGGTATGTGCTTGTGTTCCCTGTGAGGGTAGTTCCTGGGATGTTTCTGATGCTGGTTGTCCAGTGCTGTTGTAGGGGCCTCTTGTCCGGTGTGGGTGTCAGACTGGTTTGTGACGAGCTGCAGCAGTGCTCCTCCTATGGTGGCCATTGTGGCATTGTGTTCTTTCCACTGCTCCATGGCCTGTTAGTGGTGTTCCTGCTGCATCCTCTGACTGCTCCAGGGTGGACACAATCTGTGCTAACCTGTCATGGGTATGTTGGTAGGCTCCCAATACCTATGATATCAGGTCCTGGGCTGCTGCATCCATCCTGTGGCCTCCCCCTGCCCACTGCCACCCTTGCACTTGCCCTAGCCCCCTGTGCCTGTGTACCCTGCACAGGTCTGGCAGTACCACTTGTATGGGGCCCTCACCTTCCTGCATGTTGGGAGTGGGAGACTGTAGCCTCTGTACCTGTGTTCCACCAGTCTGTGGCCTAGGTACGCTTGTGTGGGGACGCCTGCCCTGGGCTGCTGGTCTTGACTGGGTTGTAGGGGTGACAGTGGTTTCCTGGGTGGGGCTGCTGCATGGTGAGAGTCCAAGACTGTGTGAGGGGCCTACCTGCTCATCAGTGTCCAAGGATCCTTTGCCAGTGTCCTGTGAGGTGCCTCTGTCTCCCTGGGGGGCACTGGCACTCCTTGTCCCGTCCGTTAGGGTTGCATGGGTGGTGGTGCATGTTGGGGGGACATAGACATGTCTGTTACATCTGCATGAACGTTTGAGGTGAACAGGACTGGGCTAATTTGTGCTGGTATTACTTTTAGTGGCCTTCCAGGGTGCCTTTGTGAGGCTGACATTGCATTTTGCACCAGTGTGGGGTTGCATTGTGGTGGGAGGTGCCGTTCTATTGTGGGTACATGCAGGGGTGGGTGATTGTGCACAGCGGGAGGGATGTGGGCCTTTTAGTGGGTTTGTGGTCATGCACGGGGGTAGATGTAGTGGCTGATGCCTGGGTGGGGTGTTGGGCCTGGTGGGTGTGGGTGGGGTGGGGTGGTGTATGCATTACAAGTGTGGTGGATATGGGGTATGTGTTTATGACTTACCCGAGTCCATTCCTCCAGTGAGTGCAGTAAGTCCCTCTGGGTGCAGGATGGCCAGTACCTTTTCCTCCCAGTCAGTGTAGTCGGTGGTGTTGGTGGCGGTCCTCCCCCAGTCTTCTCCACTGCGATGTGGTGCCTTGATGCCATGCCCCTGACTTTCCCCCGCAGGTCATTCCATCTCTTGAGGATGTCGTTCCTGGTGCGTGGATGGTGTCCCACTGCATTGACGCTGTTCACAATTGTCTCCCACAGCTCCATCTTCCTTGCAATGGGTGTGTGCTGCACCTCGGGCCCGGATAAATGTGGCTCCACCTTCAAGATCTCATCCACAATGGTCCTTAACTCCCTTTCAGTGAAGCGTGGATGTTTGGGGGGGACATGGTGAGTGTGGTGAATGGTGTCGGGGCTGGGAACGAGGTGAGGGTGCTCTTCTGTGGGTCGGTGTGTGTCTCCTGTATGTTGGCATTCGCTGTCTGCCTCTGGTGCTATCCGTCTTTTTGTCCTGGTTTCATTGCAAAGGCTTGTGGGGTGTGACTGGGGGTGTTTTATGGGGTTCTGGATGTGTGTCAGGTGTGTGAGTCATACGCCTATCCAATGTGTGCACTTCTTGCTGTTGAGTCCACTTGCCGCCCGTGGGGGTCTCAGCCGCTAATGGTCGCCCGGCATCCACTGTCCGCCAAGGTGATTTGTGCATCATTATTTGGAGGGCAGGATTGGGTCTGTTTGGCGGTGGCGGGTGGGGAGGTCCAGGATTCCTGCCAACAGGGTCATGGTGGGGAGTGGTGGGCTGGTGATTTTTGGCCGGTTGGGATTTTTGTTCATTATATGGCGGGTCTACAATTCACTGCCAATGGCGGGATTCTGTTCACCGCCACCTCGGCGGTCGGCTATGTTTCCCGCGGTGCTCATAATGACCGCCTTAGTTCTTTTGTTAACAGGGGAACCATCCTAGCCCACTGGATCACTTTTGGGCATTTCCTTTCCAGAGCCTTGGTCAGATATGGCTGTATTTTGGGGTCTCGTAAGAAGCAATCTGTCCGGAAAACCTTTTTTAGCCTCTGTATCTAGCCACATCCTCTTCAAGTTTATTTCCTCTTCCAATTTATTTATTTATACATTTCTTGTGTCCATGCAATATATACCCTCAAATGTCCACTTCTCAACTGCCAGATTTAGAACTTCTTCCCCCTTTTTTCATGCAGCTGTTCCAGGATTTGGTCTTCCTTTCATAGATTGGTTTAAGAAATGCCTTGAACCGATTCTGCTGGAACTTTAAGGATCTTATAGTAATACTTCACCTGAGTGCCCAGAAATTCTTATTTTTGCTGTGTGAAGCCAAACTTGAGGCTAATCAGGCTATATATTTGGTAGCCTAAAAGTATGCTGGTAGCCCTCGCACTGGGCTTTCTGCAGAATAGTGCCCATTTGGCCTGGGAATTATATTTGTGCATTCCCTGCTATCGCCAATAGTGTGGCTTTTGTGGCCCTCCTAATTGGTACTGTAGATGGACTACAAAGCATACAAATACCGGTATATTGTGTTTTTATGGTTATTTGCTATGCTATGTAGGATAAAGCAACTATGTTGTCAATTGTTGATCCGCATTTGCGACACCCAGTTTGGTAGAAGGGTAATATCTCTTCTTCCTCGATCCATCTGTATAGTTCTTTTAGTAGAGTACTGGTCAACGCTTTGTCTTCTATGCCCAACAAGGCAATTAATCTGTAGTTTTTAGGGTCCATAAATTTGCCTTTCTTCAATATTGGCTGTACCAAAGAGCCTTGCTATGAGTACATGCTATCTGCTTGCAGTTTGCATTCTGTGAACAGGGTGGTGAGAATTTCCGCCCTGTATGCTGACTCCTCCATAAAAGAACCTCCAGGGAAGTCCTTTGGGACCAGGGACCCCTTCCCTCCTTTTATTATGATTTTCATAACTGACGGCTTGGCCTGTGCTTTGCATTCCTTGTCAGTCAAAGACTCAATGTCATTATTTGCTCGGTTCATGGATGGTCTGCTCTCATTACCTTGTAGTATCTCACCTATGTTTTCGGTATATATATTTGCTTAATGGACTAACCATGCTTCTACAGTCACAGGATTACGCTTGTCAGTATTTTTGTTTTCCAGGTGGGCCAAGTGTTCCCAGAATTGTTTCAGTTTATTGTTCTTAGAAAGCTCATAAACTTTGATGCATTTCACCTCAATTTGCTTTTGTTTTAGCTTCCAAAAGAGACATTTGTGGGTCAGTTTTAGATTTTTAAACTTTCTCTCTGAGTCAGGTGTTTTCTGATGGACTTATTTCACCTACCTTAATTTGTGGGTGCAGTCCCTTAGGTTTTCATTGCATTTCCAGGTAAAGCTTAGTTGTTGTTCCCTTTTATATGTTTTCCTCCTGCCACCCTCCAGGAGGGTGGTACGTGGATCTGTGAACCATTTGCCTCAAATTTGGATTGTGAGTATAAAGATCTTACATGCCCCCGGCTTGGCTGCATTGCTTGCATTCTATCTGATCCTTCTCACTAACGTGTGGTCCTCTACTCCCTTAGAGTCACCGATGATCACTCTGCATCCTTGCAGGTTGCCTTGTAGGTTGAATTCCACTTTGAGCATTGCGTTATCAATAAGTGAAATCCTTTGCTTGAATTGAATTTGTATGGAATATAAACAGTTTATATTATTTAAGTAGTATTGTTGATATTTAGAAATGCAATAAAACATTGTTAGTCATATGTATGTAATACAATATTATTAATTACATATCTTTTCAATTACAAATATAATTCAGAATTATCATGCACACATACAAAGCCCTACACAACACAGGACCAGAATACCTTAACAGCCGCATACACTTCCACCATTCCACCAGACACCCACGTTCTACCTCACTCTCACTCGCACACATTTCCTGCATCCACAAAAGCAAAACCGGATGTCACTGACTTGCCTACATTGCAGCTGAGACATGGAACCACCTCCCTCAACACATCAGAGTCTCCTCTTAACTTCTAGAGTTCCTCAAGAAGCTGAAGACCTGGCTTTTTGTATAAGCACCTTGGGGCCCACAAACCTATACACCTGCCAAAGCACCAGGGTATCATCTCAGTTGATTAGTGAGCTAAACAACACAATGTAACACAACATGTAACTTACAGTAACATAAAGAAGAAAGACATGTAACACATTTTTCTAATTTTATTTCTGTTTTCAAAGCTTATTTAAAGTGTTGTAAACATATATATTTCAACTTAAAAATAAACATGTATATATAGATAAACATTTTTATCACACCCAATAGATAACGTACGTTATCTATATTTATAAGGTGAGATAAATAGCAACGTGTTTCGTGACCCACTCAAAATTAGGCTCAGAGCCAATGCTGAATACCTCGATGTGGGTAATATGTATCAGCCACAGCTGCATCGACCCTGGCAGCAAGGTAACAATATGTGTAATAAGTCAGCCCAATGACGATGATTTATCACTTAATTATCAGATTTAAATATATTTGGGAAATTCAGCTATTTTATTTAAATCTAACAGATTTAGGAAAATAGGTACATAGTAAGGAGACCCTTTGATGTGCTAATGCATTTCAATTAATTCCTTAGCGAGTATGATCTTGTTTTTTGGGGAAGGGAGGTAGGAAGAGAAGAAACACTCCTTAATCATCTCAGACCTCTGACTTTGGGACCCAAGACTGGATGTGGTAAGAACCCTCGGGCTACAGTGGACTGACTTTTAACATCTAGTTATATTTCACCTGGTATCATCTGCTGTTAGAGTTGGACCTTCATATTCAATTTCCAAACTGTATCCTGGTTGTCTGGAGCTAGCTACAGCCTCTCTGCTTTCACAGTCTTGTAAGCCATCTTACTGATAAATACTCAGAAAGAATTGTTATCTATTGCACACAAATTTATTTAGATTAATTATTCCTTGTTGTGTGGGATTACTGCCAGTCAGTCCATTGACGATTGAGGGTCCTTACCACATGCCTTCTACCAGTCTGTGGTCCCAAGGTCAGAGGTCTGAAAATCTTAAGAAGTGTTTCTTCTCTCTCTACCTCCCGTTCCCACTTACCTCTGTAGTGCATCTTCAGATCTTGGACTTCATAACAGATTTTATTAGACTGAAAGGGAAAGAAGTGTGGGGGTAATTTTGGAGTCCTTGTCCTGAAACTCTGTGAAATCCTGACAGGTTGCACAGTATATTAAGTTTTAGGGCAGCAGTTTCCTCTGAATATTGGTCTCATATAGTTATAAAAAGATCTCTAAACTTGCAATTCACGGACATTGATTAGACCCAGAAAGTAACTGATCAACCTGTCAAGTCAATCCTCAAAGGTGCATTGCTACTGGGCTGAAAATTCAGATAGCTCCTGCTCAGAGCTTTCCTAAAGCAGGTCTGGTTCAGCAGCACCTCACATAGGTATCTGGCCTTGTGAAGCCCTCTTTGGCTGCAGCCTTGCCCTGTTGAAGAACCCAAGCTACAAAAAAGTGCCCTGGGGATTATGAACTCATTCTCTGCCAGCGGTACCATGGTGATAGCACCGCAATGAAAAGGCTGGCGAAGAACAGGTGCAGGGGACCACAGGGGAGAACCTGCACTGCCCATGCACTTGGCCCTCCTGGCCAGCTCCATTGCGATGTTCACTGTCTGCTACATTGCGAGGGTGCTGGTGCACCCTGCAGGCAACTGGCTCGATTACGAGACAGATAATTGTATAACTTACGTTTCTGCCTGCCGACCTAGCAGGAAACCCATAATAGCTCAAGCGCGGGGGTCTTCATGTAGGCAGTAGTCACCCTGTTGGGAGTTTGTCGGACAGAACTTTGCACCCTCCAAACTCGTAATCAACCCCAGAGTATTCTCTGCCATCAAAATACTGAAGGTCTGACCAAATCTAAATGAGGCAAATGGATCTTCTGTTTGGTATGGAGAGTAATCCTTCTTAATTGCAATGAAGTACCCTCTCTGCCAAACTCTAAAACATGCACTAAGTCCGAACATAGAAATCTTCAGTGGGTGAAGGCCCCAAATTATCCGGTTGGCGTGGGACCTTGACCACGACGTTCATATTTCTCGTGCTCGGGGTTTTATTGCCAAAAAGTCAGTAGCTTCGCCTGGACCTCTTGCTGTAGCCATCTGATCTCAAGGACCATTCTTCAACCATAGCCCGTTGCCTTGCCCTACTGATGGTTTTTTACTTCCTTTTCAGGAGCTAAGTCTGAAAGTAAAACTTCTGATGGGGTTATATCTGTTTTCTAATTCTGACCTGTACTTCATTGCGGCTGACCTTCACTAGCAAATATTTACAAGTCAAGCACCACTAGATGACTGCAGTTAGAATGCTTTTTGGTTCTATTTTTAACCTTAAAAATTAAAACTTCAGATCTCTGGTTCACTTATTAGATTTTTGCTATTTTTTAGTCATTTCATTCATTAAAATGTACTCTATATTTTTTATTGATTTGGGATTTTTCGGTTAAACTTCGGTTTAACTTTATTACTCTTTTTTGTACTGCATAAATTCTTTACATATTGCCTCTAAGTTAATGCGATCTGCTCTCTGCTATATCTACCATGTGGTTGAACTCAAGGTAATTCAGTGTCTAGTGGTTCACCCTAACAAGGTTTGTGATTATTTCCCAAGGTGCCCACACCTAATACTCCCAATTTCCTACAAATATTGTGTAACATTGTGTAACCTTTAAGGTTTAAATAGTGCATATTGTATGTCATTAATTACTCTTTTAGTATCAATAATCTCAATAATCTAAATTTGTAATGATGGATTCAGCTTGATCAATCTGTATACTTAACAGGCTAAATTAGGTATATTGAAGTTTGTTTGACCTCTTTGCTCCATTTCTTGCTCTTTACAAAAATTCTTAATAACATTTATGAACCAAAATAATACTTTAACATTTATAATTAGTGTACCAACTTAAAATATAACTGTCAGTAATAAGGAAATACTTTAAAGGTAATAAAGGACAATTTGGAGGCAATATTAACTATGCTTTATCATATAAACTTAACTAAAAGACAAAATACACTGCAAGATTAGAGTTTCCAAGAATTAGTAATAAAATTCAAAATATGCATAAAAACCTTGAGCACGTTTGATGGAATTTCTAGGTTTGCACAATGGTTATTCACCTTTTCAGTTGAGTTTCAAGCTTTAAATGGTGCATATAGACAGAACCCTCCCATTGGATATTTACCATTCACTTGGTTACAAAGATGTATAAATATGTTGTGCATATACTGGTTTTGTAAACAGATTGATAAAAGGTACCATAATTGACAAGTGTGACATTATATACTTTCAAAACTTTTTTTACACTGTTGAATGTAACCAACACATTAATGTGGACATTGGCAATATTCTATGTATTTTTCTATTTTCTTTTCTCCGTCTGTTTTGTCACTTTTTATATTTTTACATTCTGAATATGGTTTTAAATATATTCATGGTTTCGAAATATGGATGGTTTTAATTCATCATTTATTTTCTAAATAATTGAATACTTAATTGTCATTAAATACGTGTTGACATATTCTGTGTTTTTTGTGATTTGATGATTAAAATGAGCAGTCCAAATTTGAAATCAGTCTCAAAATGTCATGATGGAAGTAATTTCTCATTATTCATTAAATAAAATATAAGTTAGTGTTACAGAATCTTTGAGAAACATTTTTGAAGGCCTCTACCTGTCTTTTAAAAGTTAATTGAGCAGTGTTCTGGGAATGAAAACTCCATCTTGAGGTCTAGTGGTCTGTCTGATAGTGAAGGAATTCCTCCCCTTCTTCAATCAATCAATCAATCAATCACAATATTTATAAAGCGCGCTATGTACCCGTCAGGGTTTCGAGGCGCTGAGGGGAGGGGGGGGCGTGGTGCGCTGCTGTTTAGCGGTCCTTCATAGCTGCTGCATAACTCTTTTTCCATTCTCTTGGATTAATTTTCACTTGAATTAGTTCTTTAGTTCATCCACTTATCTCCTCATTCTGCTTCAGAAAATCCTTTAGTTGGAAATTTGGGGAATCCAGTATTTTGAATATGGACCAGCACATCAGACCTGAGTGTCCAGTATGAGGATGGCCTGTATTTTAACCTTTGATAAAGAACTTTAATACTTCATAATTTAATGAGATTAACCTTCTCAGTAGAACTCCCCACGGAAATGAGGTGTTTTTGTTTTTATGGGATTTCCTCAGTTATCTTACATGTTAGATGAACTTTCTAAATGTACCTTTCAATATACCTCTCTGATAGTTTTGGTGGTTGAAAAATATCTGTTGTGGTTTCCAGTATCTTCAATAAACAGGCCTCAAAGGTTGATGTTTCTTTTTGCCCCAATTCTTCCCATATATATGTGTGTGTGTGTGTGTGTGTGTATACATACATATATTTGTTTTCCATGACACTCAGAAATGGCCTCTGAACTTTCAAACTACTGGGATTTAATTAACAAAATATAGCCGGTTAGCTGAAACAGAGCAAAGGTTTGCACACTGACTAGGCTTTTGAGAGTTTGAGATGGATCAGGACTCCTCTTACCTTTAGTCATTCTGAAGAATTCTATTAGATGTTGAGCCTCTCTCTGGGTCCTTTCATCCATGCTTTTCTTCCCAAGCCCCAGGTTTCGCAGAGTCATCAAGCCAAAGCGTCTCTGCTGCTTCCATGTGTGTCCATTTGTAAAGATAACCCCTAAGGGAATTAATGATGTTATTATTCACTTCAATTTTCTTTTTGTTAGACAAGAAAAAATGTGTTTTAACAGAACCCTCCTCAAACCTCTTTTTGCATCACACCTTTACAAGCATTCACTACTACATAGCTTGTGAGGCTCAAAAAGAGAAGCTAGAGTAAGCCCTAACATATGCTGCTGATACTTAAACGTAATGTCACATTGCCCTCTATGTCTTGTTAGTGGGATCCTCAAATGTTACCAATGGCTAAGTTATCAGCTGGAAAATGCATTCAAATGGTGATATCTTAAATATATCACACAATAAGTAATATTACAGCTGATGTTGGCACAAAACAAATGTTCTACCATTGTAGACCTCCAAAGCAGTCAAAAGGATGAAATCTATGAAAGGATATCACTTAAGCACAGCACTGATAAAACGCATTGCAGCTCATTGCCATGTTCGTTAGCAGCACTGCTGGCTCCTCACCCAAGTTATGCTAAACCATAGTTTCCTACTCAGACGCAGAAATATCATTGCCGCATGGTGTACCGGTGGCCATACCATTCAGATGCAAAAATGAGGAATAGCACTGCTGAGTGTTCCACTTGTTCAACTATGTTAATATGCAATTGGGTACCACTATTTCTGATGCTTCAACCAGTGACAAAAGTGACAATTAGTCCATCTCTTTGCATATGAAGTACTTTCAGAGGGTACAGTAAGATCATACCACACATTCCTGCCTGACCCACAAAGCTCTGACTGAGCACCTAAAAACTTTTCTGGTACCTTCTTTAAAACTAGTGCTGTTGGAACTAAGGGCCAGATTACAAGGCTGTGGTTATGACGATCACCAGCCTCGTGGTGGCTGTTTTACGGCCACGGCTATGGTGGTCTGACCACCACATTATCAGGTTGGCAGGCAGAACCGCCAAACTCCTGCTGTCCCCACGAGGATCAGTGATGCCTATGGGCTGACGGTGGTGCAGGTTGCAATCAGCCAGTGCGGATCTGAACTTAGTGCCGCCCTGCTGATTACAACCTTGTTCTCCACAACCTTTTCATGGCAGTCCAAGTGCCATGAAAAGGCTGGTGAAGAACAAGTGTGGGGGGTATGGAGGGCCCTGCAATGCCTATGCCTGTGGCATGAGCAGTGCAAGGGTCTCCCTGCTCAGCACCTTCGAAATGCGTACTGTCTGCTGTGCAGACAGTGCGCATTTAGAGGGTGTTGGTTCCCCGTGCTTGCTGCAGCATTGCCACTTGCTCTATTATGAGCCAGTGACAAGGCTGCTATTACTCCCCGACTGGACTGACCAGCAGAAACCTTGGTTTCTGCCAGTCAGCCCAGTGGGAAAGGCGTGATGGGGTCGGCAGGCAGGTCGTCAGCATGATGGTGACCACACCATCGGGAACTCTTAGTCAGCCTCTAAGTCCTAAAAGCAAATTCGCCCGTAACTTCTGTTTATTATGGGGTACTCTGCTAGGATTTCCTGCAGTAAGTTGTAAGATATTCATGAATCCATGATAAAAAGGCTTTGAAAAATTATTATCCATACTCAGGTCCTTTGTGTATGTATACTGTAGTGGTTGGCTTTTTTCCCATTCAGCAGACAAGATTTACATGAAGGGTTGTAATTTTGAAACAATGAAGCAATTAGGAGCCTTCATGTTGTAAAATGATTGTCTCGTGAGGTAGACAAGGAAAGCAGATGCATTTTGAAATGCTGTATTCTGCTCCTACAAGGAGGTATCCAACAAAATGAGATAAACTAGGGAAACATTATTCTGGAGTGCAGAATGGAGGTCTTGAAAGAATTGAGCACAATTAGAGACAGCTTTAGAGATGCAAGCTACAGACCAGAACACAGGACAATACACATGTTGGTTCTCTGGTTGAGCCAAAAATAAATACAATAACTAGCATGGAATGGCAGGACTATATAACCTCTTTATGCGCCATGAATTCTCAGACCTCTGATGGTCATATTTAAAAAGCTCAAAGATGAAGGGGTAGCTAAGAGAATTATCGCCTATTTTCCCCTTTTGCAAAAGGTAGTGTTGCTCCATCTTAAGGCTGCTAGAAATGCGGGGACCAGAGGACCAGATGAATTGCCTATTTCTATTATTATAAAATTATATATGGATTGTTAGGCGACTTATTTATCTGCGATTTTTCATTATAGTTATTTTACTGGGAGGATTCCAACCTCATGTAAGTGGAGTATTATACTGCCGCTCCATAGGAAGGGCTCTATAAACTCTCTGTTTAATTCTACTCAGATTACTTTAATAGATGCTACAGGAATGTTTTTGCCAGCTAAATCTTAAATAAACTGTTAGAATGGGTAGAAGATAAAAATATAATTTTGCCGAAACAGGCTGAATATAGAGTGGGTCATTCAACCCTAGATAACATAACTGTGATCAATCCCCAGTTGGTAAAATATGCAAAATGGAGGAAAAGGCCTGTCTTTGCAGCTTTTTTTAGATTTTTCAACAGCTTTTGATCACTTTGGCTGGCAGATTCTTTGGAAGAAGTTGGATGCCATGGGCATTCCTGGGGGTCTCTTAAAATGTATTATTGCCCTTCATGCAGACATTTGGGCGCTCATTTCGACCTCAGCGGTCTTTTGTAAAGACCGCCAGGTACCGCCGTGCTGAAGACTGCCAGTGCAGGCGGTTTTCTGCATAGCGTATTATGACTGCTGGCAGCCCTCTGTCCTTTTTCGGACAGAGAGCCACCAGCAGCCATACTGGCGGTTGGCGGGGATGTGGAGGTTGCTCCACCTCCACCACCCGTCATCAGAACACCGCCCACCGAATCACGTCCCATGATTCGGTGTGGCGGTGTTCTGGTGACGGGGTGCTGGCGGCGGATCAGCCTCCATAGATCCTGCCCCCTCCCAGAAGATCAACGGACAAGGTAAGTTGATCGTCCGTTAGGGGAGGGGGGGGTGGGGTGTTGTGTGCGTGCATGGGAGTGTGCGTGTGAGTATGTAGAGGAGGTTTGTGAGTTCGTGTATTTATGTGGGAGTGTGTTGTGTGTATGGGAAATGTGTGTGGGTCGGTCTGTGTGCATGTCTGTTTGTATGTGTGCGGGTATGTGTTGTTGTAGTGTATGTGTGCCTGTGGGGGTGTGAGTATGTGCATGGTGGGGGGTGGGGAAGGGGTGTGTGTATGTGCATGTTGAGGGTGGGGAGGGCGGTCCTGCCTCCTTTGGGGTGCGGGGGGAGGACTCAGGGGAGGGTAGGTGGGTGGGGGAGACCCCTATCAGTGGTAGGGAAGGAATTCCCTGGCACTGATAGTGCCTACCGCCATGGATGTCGGGTCGGTTCTAAACCACCCGAAATCCATGGTGGTCTGCAGGGTCCTGATACCGCCAGCGGTCTGGTGACGGCAGACCGAAGTCTCCAGCCCAGCGGTCGTCACAGCCCTGGCAGTCAGAGTGGAGAAGTGGCGGATGACCATGGCGGTAACCGCCATGGTCATAATTCAATTTTTTTTTCCGCCGGCCTGTTGGCGGTATTACCGCCACTTCTCCCCCGTCCGCCAGGTTTGTAATGAGGGCCTTGGTGCCATGCCATGTTAGGGGGTATGTGGGACATGACACCAAAAATCTCAACTAGAAATGGGCGAAGACAGGGCTGCCTTTTGGTCCCTTTGCTATTTTATTTATATATGGCAGATTTACCCATAGCATTGAGTAAAATTGGTGGGGATGCCCCTATGCGGATGATATTGTTTTACTGGATTTGATACCTAAAGGTCTTCATAAGCGCCTGGATGCTTTATCAGTTGCCTGACGGACAAAGGGTATAGATGGCCCTTCCAAAACATTCCTTCGGCGGTAGTAAAATTATACCCTTATTTGGGCACAATTATTTCAGACATTTTGACAGAAAAGGATAATTTTGCCCATATTTTGAATAAAGCTGAGGCCCATGGAATTGCACTAAAAGCACTTTATGGGACAACAGGCCATAGGCCCTTTAAACATCTTTTAAGGCTGTATAAAATGAAGGTTCCTTCCACTTTTCTTTATGCTGTGGAGACAATTAAAGCTAACTGTTGGTATTTTATGCATAAGGTAGAAGGTAAGATATTCCGTACTATTTGCACTTCAAATTCCATGGGCTCTGTGGCAGTGCTAAAATTAGAATTAGGATTGGTGAGTACATATATAAGAGGCTTAGCAGCTATCTTGAGATGGTATCATTATATTTTACATGCTAACGCTAATACCTTAAAAGGTTTCATAGCTGTGGAAATTCTCATTGATTATGCACAGCCAGGAAATTTTTTATCTAATGTCCAGTTTGCTATGGTTCACTTTACAGGGCAAGGATGTAGGGCGGCGGTCAGAGCAACCGCCTCGGGCTCAAGAGATCAGGGTTCAATCCTCCGCGACGGCGCTACATCCTGTGATTCTGGGCAAATCACTTAGGGGGTCATTACGACCCTGGCAGCCGGCGGTATGTTGGCGGATTCCGCCTGGCGGTCATAATCCCCAGGGCAGCGGTGCAAGCACCGCTGCCCTGGGGATTATGAGTCCCTGACCGCCGGCCTGTGCATGGCGGTACACACCGCCATGGAAAGGCCGGTGGTAAGGGGACTTGGGTGAATTTCGGGCAGTGAAGTGCGCGACGGGTGCTACTGCACCCGCTGCACACCAGCATTGCAGCTGGCTCTATTACGAGCCGGCTGCAATGTTGATGTGACATTTCCGCTGGGCCAGCGGACGGTAACACTGTTACCGTCCGCTGGCCCAGCGGAAATGTCATAATAGGGAGACAGAAATACCACCGGCAATGGTGGTATTCTGTCTCCCGCGGCCTCAGCAGTCTTTTGAAAAGACCGCTGAGGTCGTAATGACACCCTTAATCTCCCTGTGCCCATGGACAGCGCCTAGAGACCATCACAGGTGATAAGCCGCACTATATAAATCTAAATTAGACATTCAGAGTATGAGCTATGTTCATCTTAAATCATTTTTAAGTGTGATATGAAGAATTCTTCTATGCTGCATGATATGAATGTTTGTAATACAAAGCCTTGTTTTGTTAATATGATTCACTCATGTCAATCAGCTACTTCACAGGCGTATTTAAATTGGAACTTGGAGCACAGGGTGCAGAGGTGTATGTTGCTTTTTAGGATGAATTGTTTGCCAGCAAAGAATATAATTGATGCCTGGCAGGGTGTTCCTAGGGATGAAAGAATTTGTAATTTATGTCAATCAGGTGTACAGACGATTGACCATGTTACTTTTGTCTGCCCAGCTTTAAGGGCATCACAACAGAGAATTTAAAAATCATTATTAAAAAGGCATGGAGTAAGGACTGCAAAGGCTGCTATGGATTAGTTAAATTACCCAGTGAAAGAATGAATGTGTGAAAAACCTTTACATTTTTTTGTTCTTTTCTGAATTTGTATTGAATTGATATTACATACCGTAGATCTCGATGTAAGATCTAAGGCCCCCAAGCCCGCCGAAGTCCCGCCAGCCACAAGATGGCGGTCATCAGACTGTCATATTATGATTGCTGGTGGCTCTCCGCCATAAATTGGGTGGAGAGTCGCCAGCAGCCATACTGGCGGTCGGCGGAGCAGTGGAGGTTGCTCTGCTGGCACCGCCATGTCAACACAACACCGCTACACCTATTACGACTTAGTAATAGGTGTGGCGGTGTTGTGTTGGTGAGGCGCGGGTGGCCGAACAAGCGCCTTAGACCCTGTTCCCTCCCGGACGACCATTGCGACCACCAGGTAAGGTGATCGACCGACAGGGGAGGGGGTGGGGGGATGTTGAGTGTTATGTGCATGAATGGGGGTATGTGTTTGTGTGAATGGAGGGGGCGGGGAGTGTTGTGTGTTTGTGTGCAAGTCTATGTGTGTGTATGCAAATGTGTGTATGGGGGGTGTTGTGTCCGTGTGTACATGTGTGTGTGAATGAGTGTGCATGTATGTGTGCGTGTATGCATGTGTGATGTGTACCTTCATGGATGTATGGGGGGAGGGGGTTCAGAATCGAGATCGCAGAGAGGAGGGGCTCAGAAGGGGGATCAGGGGTGTCACTGCTTGGGGGTGGGGGGCTTCTGATGGGTATAGGGGTGTGTCCTACGTGGAGGGGGGGGTTGGGGAGTCCTGCAGTGGCGACAGGAATGGGTATTATCGTTACCACCAGAGATTCCGTAGTGGGCCTGCCACCACAGAATCCCTGGCAGTAAGGATGCTCAAAATACCACAGGCGGTGTAAGGTGTACCGCCGGGTCGAAGGTGGTCAACCTTCAGCAAAGCAGTCCTATCCCCCTGGCGGTACAGGTGATGAACTGGCTGCAATACAGCCAGTTCACTTCCATTGTCATAATTTGGCGGTCCTGCATCGCCACGCTGTCGGATGTCTGGTCGCCACCTCCGGCGTGGCGGAGCAGGACCTCCAGGGTCTTGTGGTAATCCTGGTGACGTAAGTGGGAAGAGATCCTCAGATTTAGCGACCCAGAGGGAGAATTGGTACATACTAATCATTGGTATAATATTTGAAAAGGGGGGTGTTTATGAAACAATCCTAGGACAGAAGTGCAAAAAAGCTGATGTTTATGGACTATAGCGCTGATGGCCCGTTGTTTTGCCAGGGGGATGGGGTAACTTACTCCATCTCCCTCGCGGAGAAACTACCCACTAGGTTTATAAATGACTTTGAAGATGTCCCTCTTTATTTATCGTCCCCTACTTGACAGAGCACCCAAAAACTTTCAAGGTAAGAGCTGGGGGGAATGAACATTTGTTTGGGAAAATGTTGTGAATATTTGTAAAATTGTTACCTATCAAAGGTCATGCCAGTAGGTAGTTAGAGTTAGGACATATATATTTCCTAATGGCAGTCGCTTTAGTTAGGTGTAGTTAGGCCCTAGCTTCCATAGAAAAAACATTTTTTTACTTGGCTATATCTTTGGCACCGTTTGATGAATCTTCATGAAATATTTTTTTAAAGTGTCAAATTTTGTCGTGCATGGAAAGTTTCAGGGTGATCCATCAAGGAGGGACATGCGGGCAGGGAAAGAGATGAAAGTATTTGTCCTACATGCAGGGAGCTGTATTTCCAGCAGCTCCCTGTGTGTGGGAGCATTCTGGCTCCTGCAGGAGGTGGTGAGCTTGCTGGGTCCACAGGGGCCTTGAGGCCTCCATGCGGTCTCCAACATTTATAAAAAAGAAAAACAAAATCCTGCCTTGCCTATTTATATTAGGTAAATACACAGGGCAGGATTCATTGTGACATGATGCTCATTTCACAGGAAAAAAACTCAACAGGAAACACTTATAGATATTAACAAAGCAGGTGCCCAGGTTGAAGCATCACATCCGTGAAGTACTAATTATCCCAATTTCTTGCGCATGGTCAAGGCAAAGCGAGTGTGTTTTCTCTGCATTTCCAACATAAAAAGTTATCAGTAATCCTTGATGGAGGTATTTGCATCCTTGTTTTTTTTTAGCGCAATATGTCATGTAGTGAATGTCACGAGTGGGTTCTGTCTTGTCATCTGCTGCTGAGACAAGAGATCGTGCTGTCTATATCAAAAGCTACAAGTATGGAAAATGGCCTAGAAGCCCCACCCTTTTGCCCCGCCACATATACATTAGTGATATGCAATATCTTTCCACGACTTGTCCCTCTCCTTGCACTGCTAATTACCCATATATTACAAAACTCATGACATCTTTGATAATATCATTGATAATATCAATGTAATATTTGCAGTAAAATTATTGAGGATAAAACTGTGCAAGGTGGGGACACGAGTTATAGTTACTTTATGTAACACGTTATAGTTACTTGAAATAACTAACCATAACAGCTGAATTTCAATGCTTTTGCATGTTCGAAATGTGAGCCTAAGTAGAACGTCCCTGTAACTTAGTTTTTTTAAATCAATTTCTATGTTTATTTAATTCTATTTCCTAACTATAATGTTCTTATAGGGTAACCTTTGTTTTTTTTCCAGTTAAAAAAAAAAAAAAAAAAAAAAAAAAAATATATATATATATATATATATATATTTGTTCAGAAAAAGGAGACACTGCACTCCCGGAGACTGCAATAGACTTATCATTTATTCCTCTTGATTTCAAATGAGGTTAATATCCAGCATCACGTAATAAACTTATCATTGAGTCCTCTTAATTTCAAATGAAGCTAATGTCCAGCACCACGATGCATTTCGACACATCTGTCTTCTCCCTGGTGGTTTCTGCTGTCATAACTTACGACCAGCATTCTGGTATTTATAGTGCCCCAAGGTTCTTTCACCTGAAAGCAATCGAGGCACTTCCCCTATCTGCCGCACGTTCGTTTCTTGCTGATTAAAGGTCATATGCATTTAAAGTTGTTTTTAGATTTTCAAGATTTCTTCACGCTGGTAATGTACATCCTTGTGTAAAATAACAACTTCTTATTTGATAGCAACCACCAGCTTTCCACATCACATTTCCTCCAGCTGGATGTTCATAACCAACGTGCATAACTGATCTCTGTCTTTAACAGCCTCCATGCTTTTAGTTAAAGTGAAACCTGCAATTTACTTTCTGCTCGCCATGCCTCATTAATTAAACTGTAGTGAATAACCTGTTTCAACTAATCTGTCTTCTTCCTGATTGTTTCTGCTATCATGATTTACGAGCAGCATTCTGGTATTTATAGTCCACAAAGTTCTTTCACCTAAAAGCAATAGAGGCACTTCTCCTGTCCACCGCACGTCTATGGGAAGCCGTGCATGTCAAAATTACAGCTCCCCATATTGGACACCTCCTGAAATGCATAGCTGCTGCAAAATGAATATGACACACACCAGAATGAATGTACTATGTGTCAAAATAAGTATGATACCTGACAGAGTGAATCTGAATTGAACCAAAACAAATATGAAACCTGGCAGAATGAATATGCTACTTAGTGATCAATATGAATAACACACACAAGAAATTGAATAAGAAATATACTGAAATATATATAAATCATACTGAAAATAATATGGCCCTCACTGTAAACAATACAGCAATCACGGAAACTAATACAATATTCATCAAAAAGAATGGGGCATTTCTTGAAATGATTGACTTATGCCAAGAGAAATATGACAAACATTGAAATTAATATGGCAGACTGAAAATAATATAAAGTATTGAAATGAATATATTATATTCTGAAAAGAAAACAATGCACATTGAAACTAATACAATGTACATTGAAATGAACATTAAACACGTTGCACTGAATTTGAATTGTGTTGAAATGAATATTACTGAGAAGGGAATGAATATGAGACACACAGAAATAAATAGGAGATGACTGAAAATAAATATGGCTTGTGTTGAAATTAATGCAGCCCCATTGAATTGAAGTTGACATGTCTTCAAATGAGTATGACCACAGCTGAAATTCACATGAGATTTGTTAAAATGAATATGGCACGCCTTGAAATTAATAAGACACATATTCAAACTAATATGATACATATTCAAATTAATATGATATATGTTAAAATTGATAAGTTGCATCTTAAAATTAATATGACAAGTGTTAATATGAATATGACATCTATTGAAATAAACTTAACATTGATTGAAAAGAATATAACACATGTTAAAATGAAGATGACCTACGTTGAAATGAATATGACCTTCATTGAAATGAATTTGACATGTTTTAAAATTAATACGAGTAATGTTAAAATGATCATGACACTTATCACAATGAACATGGCTTGCATTGAAAGTGATACGATGTACATTGACACGATTATGATATATGTTGCAATGGATATGATTTATGTTAAAATTAAGGTGTGTTAATATGAATGAAGCATCCATTGAAAGAAATATGACACATGCTAAGATGAATATGACATGCATTGAAACAAATATGAGCTCCACCGAAATGAATTCAACCTGTCTTAAACTGAATATGACCAATGCTGAAATTAAAATAAAACTTGTCAAAATGAATATGTTGTGCTTTGAAATTGATAAGATACACAGCAAAAAAGTACTGCATATATTGAAATTAATATGACCTATGTTGAAATGGATATGACCCGTGTTAACATTATTATGACAGGTGTTAAGGTGAATATGACATCCACTGAAATGAATTACATTTATAGAAAGGAATATGACACATGTTAAGATGAATATGAGCCACTTTGAAATGAATATGACACCTGATGAGATTAATATGGCCCACATCAAAAGTTATATGGCATTCTGTAACATGAATATCACACTTTTTAAAATGAAAATGAAACTGTGAGATAAATGTAACATGCTTTGAAATTAATTAGGCAAATATTGAAATGAACACAAGCCATGTTTAAATGAATATGACTGCTGTTTAAATGAATATGGCTTGCTCTGAACTTATGTAGATTTGCTTTAAAATTAATGTTACATATTGAAATTAATGTTACATATTTACAAAGGGTAGCATTACGAGTTTGGCGGTTTGTGCACCACCATGGTGGCGGTGTGACCGCCATCTGCTTAGGAGTCAGACCACAGTATTACGATGTTGGCAGTATCATAGGGAAAGACTGCCGCAGTCCCGCCAGCACCACCAGGCAGCGCAGACCACCGCGGTGGCGAGGCAGGCCAAAAAGGCCGACGGAGCTGGTGTTTCAGATAGAAACATTATGATGTTGCCTACTGCCATCGTGACCATGGCAGTCCAGCCACCACATCCCAGCAGGTGGAAACGGAAAGCATAAAGGAAGCAACTCACCTGCAGGCAGTGTTACATGACCTGTGCCGCCATGGAGCCCATCACACACACATCCTGCTGCAGGTGCTGCTCATCGATAGACCCACACAGCACCCACATTGTAACACAATGGAAGGTCAATGGGATGCACAATAGGTTGTGAAACGAATATCCAAAGCTGACAATGCAAACAATACCTGCATAATAGTGATGGCGGCATCAGGAGCATTCATGGACACATTTCACTTTGCACATGCCCCTAAAACAGCATTTGCATAGGAACTGACCCTTCATGTATCTCAGGGACAAACAATATTTGAGCCAAGTGATATGCCTAGCTGCCAAATGTGTAAGTGCAAGTCAAGAAAGCACATACAATGGCACCAGCATGGTCCAGACATCTAGATGATGTAGCTGTAAGGTACACACATCAAAGTGGACACATGGTCAGTCAAATCCAAAGGAAGCTACCACAATTTAACACCCTGACAAACAAAACTCTAGCTCCCGCACATGAGACGAAAGTACAATCTATATCAGGGGACAAATCTACACCATACATGCTGACATTGGCCAACACAACCTAGCAAGCATAACACAATGCAATGACACCCCAATTGGATCAACACCCACATATCCATACAGTGAACATCTACCCTTGTCTTGGGTGACCAGCACTTCCCACAAAGTCAGATATTAAAAAACAACAGCAAATGTGGTGGATGTGTCTGTGGGTGTTGTGGTGGTGTCTGGGGGTATGGTGACTGAGGTGTGTGGGGCTGTGGGTGGTGAGCTGTTGTAGGAGGCTGGCCTGGCTTGTAGCGGGTACCTTGGGTACTTACACCTTATACCAGGTCCAGTTATCCCTTATTAGTGAAATGTAGTATTGTTCTAGCAGCTCAGGCTGATAGAGGTAGCAGTAGCAGAGCAGCTTAGGCTGAACTAGGAGACATGCAAAGCTCCTACAATACCACTTGTAGTTACACAGTACTTATATACAACAAAATACAATACTCAGTGTTACCAAAAATAAAGGTACTTTATTTTAGTGACACAAGACCAAAATTATCTTAGAGGCAAAGCTCCTTCTGGAGGTAAGTATTATATGGAATATATACACTAGACACCAAAATCAGGTAAGTAAATAGTCATAGGATAGTGCAAACAATAGAAAATACCGTAGAATGCAATAGGAAGAAATAGGCCTTGGGGCAACACAAACCATATACTAAGAAAGTGAAATGCGAATCGTGAATTCCCCCCTAGGTAAGTGTAGTGTGTAGAGGGGCACTGGGAGTGTAAGAAAACCACAAAGGTTGGTAAAATACCCCACCCCAGAGCCCAGGAAAGTAGGAGTAAAGTACTGCAAGTTTCCTTAGGACACACTAAAAGTCGTGAATAGAGTTATTGCAAGAACCAAGCAAGACTGCAAGCAACAAATGATGGATTCCTGGACCTGAAGACCTGTAAAGAGAGACCAAGTCCAGAAGTTGCAGAAGATTCCAGGAAGGCCAGGAGCCTCTGCCAACCTAGAAGATGGTGCAAAAGAGGATTCTCCGGTTGGAAGAAGTCTGCAGAAGAGCACCAAAGAAGATGGCTGTGGGTTCCTGCATGATGCAAAGGATGTCCCATGTGGAGATGTTGGATGCAGGTGAGTTGTAGCTCTGGATTAGTCCAACAAGCCTTGGTTCAAGCAATGTCGCAGATTGTGTCAAAAGGGTGCTGCCTGGACCCAGGAGGGACCTGGAGGCCTCAACTCAGACTGAGGAGGCAGAAAGGGCTCCCAACACTGAAGGGAACCCACAGATGACTAGGCAGCACCCACAGAGGTCCCAGGACACGGAGACAAAGAAGGTGCAAATTCCGGTTGCTGTGGCACTACAAAAGAAGGTCCCACGCCGCCGGAGAACAACTCAGCGAGTTGAGCGTCACAGGATAGAGTGATGGGGACCTGGGCCAGGCTGTGCATGAAGGATTCTTACAAATAGTGCACAGAGGCCTCAGGAGCTGAAGATGACGTGGTGCACAGGGGAACTGTCGCAAACAGGAAATGCAAGCTCTTACCTCCTCCAAATTTGGACAGCTGGACCTTAGGACAGTCTGTGTCAAAGGCGTCCACCACCTGTGTTCCAAGAAGCACACTCGTCATCAGGAGAGGAGTCACAGAGAACCTGTTGTCGTCTTAGAAAGTGCCTGTTGGAGCAGGGAAGTGACTCTGTCACTCCACGGGAGATTTCTTTGGTCCTTTTGGTGCACAGTGAAGACAGGGAGTCCCCAGAGTGTGCACACCATGGAAACTGTTGCAGTTGCTGGCTGGAGCTGAAGTTGTAGAGTCGCAGTAGCCTTTCTGGATACTTTGTTGCAGTTACAGCAGTTCCAGGAGCAGTCTGTGGTTGATCTGAGGTCAGAGGATGAAGCAGGAGTTGCAGAGTACTCCTGGTGGAAACTTGCAAGCCAAATCTGAAGATGAACACACAGGAGAGACCCTAAGAAGCCCTGAGAGGGGGATTGGCTACCTACCCAGGTATGCACCTATCAGGAGGGGTCTCTGACGTCACCTGTTCGCACTGGCCACTCAGAGATCTCCAGAGTGTCCCCACACCTTGGAAAACAAGATGGCTAACACAAGGGACACAATGCAGGAGCGGTGATTGACAGGGGAGTGGTCACTCCCCTTCCCATGTCCAGTTTCGCGCCAGAGCAGGGACAGGGGGACCCTGAACCAGTGTAGACTGGCATATGCAAGGAGGGCACCATCTGTGCCCTGTAAGGCATTTCCAGAGGCTCTGGAAGGCTACCCCTATTTCCAAAGGAAGAGGGCGTAACGCCCTCCTCCCAAAGGAAATGCTCTGTTCTGCCTTCCTGGGACTGGGCTTCTCAGACCCCAGGAGGGCGGAACCCTGTCTGTGAGGTGGCAGCAGGTGTAGCTGCAGTGCAAGCCTCAGAAAGCTGGTTTGCCAGTACTGGGGGTCCATGGTGGAGCCCACAGGATGCATGGGATTGGCCCCTCAATACCATATTTGGAATGGGGGGACAATTCCATGATCCTAGACACCTTACATGGCCATATTCGGAGTTACCATTGTGAAGCTACATATAGGTATTGACCTATATGTAGTACACGTGTGTAATGGTGGCCCTGCACTCACAAAGTCTGGGGATTTGGCCCTGGACTGCGTGGGGGCACCTTTGCTAGTGCAAGGGTGCCCTCACACTTATTAACTTTGCACCTAGCCTTCAGTAAATGAATGTTAGACGTATAGGTGACTGATAAGTTACTTAAATGCAGTGAAAATGGCTGTGCAATAGTGTTTGTACTATTTTATTCTTGCTGCAGTGGCAGTCCTGTGAAAGGGTTTGTCTGAGCGCCTTATGGGTGGCAAAAGAAATGCTGCTGCCCATAAGGATCTCCTGGAACCCCAATGCCGTGGGTACCTAGGTACCATATACTAGGGACTTATAAGGGGGGTTCCAGTGTGCCAATTGGAATTGGCGTATGAAGTCACTAAACTATAGTGACTAATTTGGAAGCAGAGAGAGCATAAGCACTGAAGTTCTGGTTAGCAGAACTTTAGTGACAAAGTTAGGCACTACTGACAACACACACAGTAGGCCACAAACTATGAGCACTGGGGTCCTGGCTAGCAGCATCCCAGTGAGACAGTAAAAACACACTGACATACACTCACAAACAAGCCAAAAGTGGGTGTGATGGATGTGTCACTGGGTGTCGTGGTGGTGTCTGTGGGAATGGTGGATGTGGTGTATTGGTCAGTGGGAGTGTCTGTTGAAATGGTGGCTGATCTGGTGTCTGTGGGTGAATGTTGAGTGCCTGCATGCCGGTGTGCCTGGTAGAGTTTGTGTCGCTGTGTGCTGCTTATGTGTGTTGAGGTTGGTGCATGCGGATGTGTCTATGGGCTTAGGACAAGTAGGGGAATAGGGAATTTGGATAGGGAAGAGAAAGGATGTGGGAGGGAGGATTGGGGATAGATTGCTGTCATCATTGAGGAGGCCAGATCCTGAAAAGATTTTTTTAGGCCAGACACCATCGAAATCATGAACACCATCCACTCCGGCTCTTCATGTGACCCCTGCACTCACCACATCCTCAACAAAGCAAGCTCCGTCATTGCACCCCAACTACAGAAGATTATCAACAGTTCCTTCGAGTCTGCCACCTTCCCGGAGAGCTGGAAACACGCCGAGATCAATGCACTCTTCAAAAAATGTAAGGTGGACCGAAAGGACCTCAAGAACTTCTGGCCTATCGCCCTGCTCCCCTTCCCGGCAAAATTCATAGAGAAGACTGTCAACAGACAACTAACCCGCTTCCTCGATCAAAACTGCACCCTGGACCCTTCCCAATCTGGATTCCGCAGCAACCACAGTACCGAAATCGCCCTCATCGCCACCACCGACGACATCAGAACCATACTGGACAAAGGCGAAACCGCGGCCCTCATCCTCCTGTACCTCTCGGCCACGTTTGACACCATCTGCCACCACACCCTACGCTCAGGCCTCAGCAATGCTGGAATTCGCGACAGAGCCCTGGACTGGGTCACCTCCTTTCTCACCGGCAGAACCCAGACAGTCCGCCACCCCCCATTCCGCTCAGTGGCCAACAAAATCATCTGTGCCGTACCCCAGGGTTTGTCCCTCAGCCTGACCCTCTTCAACGTCTACATTGCCCTGATTGCTAACATCACCCAATCCCACAACCTCAACATCATCTCATACGCTGACGACACCCAGTTGATCCTATCCCTCACCAAGGACTCCGCCAAGACCAACTTCAACGAAGGAATGAAGGCCATCACCGAATGGATGCCTCAAACTCAATTCCGACAAGATGGAAGTCCTCATCTTCGGCTCCACCCCCTCCACATGGGATGACTCCTGGTGGCCTGCCACTCTCGGGGCCCCTCCGACTCCCACCGACAACGCACTCATCCTAGGATTCATCTTGGACTCCCCATTATCTATGACCCAACAAGTCAACGCCATCTCCTCCTCCTGCTTCACGCCCTCCGCATGCTCTGAAAGATCTACAAATGGATACCCACCGAAACCAGAGGAAGAGCCACCCAAGCCCTCGTAAGCAGCAAACTGGACTACAGCAATGCCCTCTATGCAGGAACCACGGCCAAACTCCAGAAGAGGCTGCACTGCTTTCAGAACGCCTCTGCATGCCTCATCTTGGACATCCCCCACCACTGCCACATCACAGACCACCTGAGAAACCTGCACTGGCTCCCAGTCAACAAAAGAATCACCTTCAAACTCCTCACCCATGCTCACAAAGCACTGCACAACACAGGACTAGAATACCTCAACAAACGGCTCTCCTTCTACACCCTGACCCGGCATCTCCGCTCCGCCGACCTCGCCCTCGCAAGCGTCCCACGCGTCCGCAGAACTACAACCAGCGATAGATCATTCTCGCACCTCACCACCAAAACCTGGAACACTCTTTCAACCAACCTGCGCCAGACCAAAGACCTCCTTACCTTCAGGAAACTTCTCAAGACCTGGCTGTTTTAGCAGTAGGAACACTCCCCTTTTCTCTCCCCCCTCCTCAGCGCCTTGAGACCCTCACGGGTGAGTAGTGTGCTTTATAAATTCCTGATTGAGTGATTGACATGTCACTATGAATGTCTTCCAGGAAAGCATTTGTCTGAAGTTGGCCTACCAACCCCTGGATGGTATTCACAATGGCAGTCTGCCCCACAGAACGCTATTGACCTCCTGATACTCCTCAGGAGGTCAATAGCCTTCTCACTCAGGGCAGCAGGAGTATCAGGGGCTGGCACTGAGGCACCTAGGGCAAAGGAGACACCCACCCTTTTAGCTGAGTGGGCATGGCCAACTGGGTCGGGGAGCAAAGAGGACGGGTGGTGCTAGTACTGGGGGTGGTGGACAAGGATGGTACAAGAACAGGTCCTGATGGGTCCCCCACCACTAGGGAGTGGCCACTGGAGGTAGAATCTAAAGATGACGAGGTTGATCCTGTGCCCTCGGTGGCACTCCCCTCACCTTCTGGGCCACTGGGTCCCTCTGTGTCAGTGGTGTTATGACTGGAGGTACCGTGGCCAGATGCTTCCCCATTTGGTCTCGCCCTGTCTCCTTCACTTGCCTGGGATTATGCTCCAAATACAAAGGGGAAAAGGGTCTCCACATATTTCTGATCGCACCTGAACAAAAGCTGTGATTTACAAACAGTACCATAATGTCAAGTACGCCCCAGCAACAAACTACTTCAAGGTGGCTCCTACATGAATCATACATATGCATGTATGTCATATGAACTGTCAACAGTTGCCCACAGAAAAATCAGGTCTCAGATCTCCAATTGCATGGGTGAAGTTTTGCAATCATAATAACCATTGAACAAGTAGAAGACCATATCACCTTCAATGCTTTGCCTCATGGAGCATACCTGTTAACTGTTGTCATACAATAGTAGGCCAACGCTAAGTTCATTCCAACAGATCCCACACAAGGTCATGCAGACATCTATTTGTCACATACTCAATAACACAACAATAAGAAATGATGCTCCAAATCCTGCTATGTTGCTGACAGCAGTACAGTATCCTGAAGAAGGTGACATGGAAATACTCACGTCACACTGGAAACATGTCAACAATGCACACTTCACCATGTGTAAATTGTCCTAATTGAGCCATGGAGGTAGTACTAATGTTGCTCAGATATACTACATATTTGGCATGGAAATGTACACTGTAGTCAAAATGTGCAAATTGAAAGGGAGATATGTTGCTAAAATACATAACACAATGAAACAGCTAGCCCCCAGAAAATCACCACTACTATATGGCGCCCCTTACAATGACAAACTCTGATTGCATCAGTAGAAGCCATTCGTTCTTTGTATATTGGAGAGGTCCAGGGATTTACAAGAACTTGTAGAAGGCCCTGGACATGTTGCCTAATGGGACGCTACATTACTGTCTCTATTTTGGTCCTGCAAACCCAGATGTCCGTGGATGAATGGTTCTACCCAACCACATGTGATTCCAACAAAACTGTAAGTCACTCCATGATGTGTGCCAACAGCCAGGCAGCAAATCTTTCCCATTTAACATGTGCAGTGCACCTTGCCACTTCATGCCACATCAATGGCACAGAAATGGACATTGTGTGTAAAAACTCTAGTCCTACATGTCATAGCTACTGAAGTTGTACATGCCAAATGACATACAATGACGGGTGAGAGTATGTGTGAGCCAACAATCAATGGTGACACACTCCTATCTGTGGCACCACATAAAATGGAGCCCCATTGCATATGTCCAATTCCAAAGACAGGTTGGCATGCAACTATATGCAAGGGAATACAGAAATCTTCCTGTGAACACAGGTAGATGAAGCATGAAACAGCAGTGTACACATTATGTTAAAAGAGAATGGGACATATGCTAACATACCAGCACAAGGCATTTTGGCAACAGTGAAACGGACATAAATCATGTCAATGGACATTCCTCACTTACCAAGGGAAAGTTTTGATCTGTAGCTGCACCCAAAGAACAATGTATGCTCTGTCACATGTGTGATGCCACCTTCACATGTCAGACAGTAGTGAGGCACCAGCACTCATCACACACTGAAAACAAGTGACCTCTTGGGAGCAGATGCCAATTTACTCACTTAACCAGACACCTGGCTGAGGACAGTGATCCATCACTTTTTTTTCTTTGGACTATAACACTGAAAAGTAGTGGTCTGTTGCGTAGAATTTAGACCCACTACAACAACAAACCTTCCTTGATTGATCACTGTACAAAGGAATGTGTTGTCCTCGGAGAGCAATTGTTTTGTGGATTGTACTCAGTTGTGATCTAGGTCCCTGGGCTATTAGGCAAGGCACATCAATATGCACCAAATTTCATATCTACACAAACAGTTAATCATCTTGTGTGTCACACATGGTCCATCCCCAGTCATCAGGAGGAGATGTCAGAACCTAACACATTAACTTGGCTGTGTGACAGGCAGTAATATGTCCTGTACTCATTGTGGCTGCTGTGCTCCCTGCAAATGCCCATCAAGGTCTGGGTATGCTACTGCCAGAATGCGGGCCCCTAGGGGAATCATGCTTCGAGGTGTGCCCGCCCACGTTGGGAGGACAGCCCTATCTGAATCTCTGAGATCTTCTGGCCCAGCACCTCAGGTCCTTCCACCTCTTGCAACATTGGGCACTTTGCCAGTTATGGAACCCCAGGGTCTGCACCTCCTGGGCGATGGCTTTCCAAATCTCTTTCTGTTGATGGGTGTTTGTCTATATGGATGCAAGAGACAAATCAAGCGATTACAAACACAAGTTTTTGCTCAAATGGTTGTGTCACACACGTCAGAAACACCAAGTATAAAATGGGCAATTTGTCAACACATCACAAGTGTGAAGCACATGCCAATAAGTACAGGGACATGACTGCACACTTTTGGATTCATCTGCAGACTAACCCACTACCCTGCTCAAGGCCTACAATGACCAAGCAAGCCTAATGACATCAGGTATTCGATGCTCCAGCAACATGTACTGTGATGTGAGCCACAATGAAATACCACACAGCAATGTGGTTTCTGAAGGGTAAACTCGTTAGGCCTGACTGGACAAACACATTTACACTCTGCAATACTGACTCAATGCATACAGTCCCCACAGGCAACTATCATAGTACAGACTTCACCCTTACACTTGAGTGACAATGAAAGGGCTGGCATGGTGGGCACAGAGAGTATCTTCCCTGTGCATGTGTGGACATGTGGCCTAGCAAATGCAGACTCATGTCACTTCAGAGTAGGTTTTCGGTGGTATGTACCTGTACCACAAAACACTCCTTTAAATATATGTTTCTAACCTACAAAGAGAACAACTCAGCGAGCTGAGCGTCACAGGATGGAGTGTTGGGGACCTTGGCTAGGCTGTGCAAGAAGGAATTCTGCAAATAGTGCACAGAGGCCTCAGGAGGTGAAGAAGACGCAGTACACAGGGGTACCGTCTCTCTCAGGGAAGGCAAGGTCCTACCTCCTCCACACTGCGTCAGCAGGACCTCAGGACAGCCTATGTCGATGGGGTCCCTTAGGAGCACGCTCGTCGCTGTGAGAGGAGTCCAAGGGTACCGGTAATCGTCTTGGAAGGTGCCTGCGTAAGCAAGGGAGTGACTCTGTCATCCCACAGAAGATTTCTTTGGTCCTTCTGGTGCAGGATGAAGACAGGAAGTCCCCAGAGAGTGCACACCGTGGAAACGGTTGCAGTTGCTGGCTGGAGCTGACGTTGCAGAAGAAAAGTATCCCTTGTGGATACTTTGTTGCTGTTACAGCGGTTCCTGGAGCAGGCTGCGGTTGATCCAAGGTCAGAGGGTGAAGTAATAGTTACATAGGATTGCTGAAGAAAACTTGCAAGCAGAATCTGAAGAGAACCCACAGGAGAGACCATAAATAGCTTTAAGAGGGGGATTGGCTACCTCATCAGGTAAGGATCTATCAGGAGGGGTCTCTGATGTCACCTGCTGGCACTGGATACTTAGGGCCAGATGTAGGTAAGTCACAAATTGCGACTTGCAATTTGTGAGTCAAAGCGACTCGCAAATTGCAACTCGCAATTCGTGATGCAGAAAGGTGTCTGAGACACCTTCTGCGACTCGCTATGGGGTGTCAAAGACCCACCGCATAAATATTTATGAGGTGGGTCGCAGTTTGCGACCCCATAGCGAGTCTAGGCACTCACGGGGATAGTGGCCTGCTGGAGACATCAGACCACCATGTCCGTGACTGCTTTTCAATAAAGCAGTTTTTTTTTCTCTTTGCAGCCCGTTTTCCTTAAAGGAAAACGAGCTGCAAACAGAAAAAATACCGAAACCTTTTTGTTTCGTTTTTTTTCAGAGTAGGCAGAAGGGGTCCCATGGGGACACCTTCCCGTTTGAGAATGAGTTACCATCTACTTCAAGTGGATGGTAACTGCGAGTTGATTTGCGACCGCTTTCACAGTCACAAATCAACTCTACATCGTGGTGCAACTCGCAAATAGGAAGGGAACACCCCTTCCTATTTGCGAGTCTGATACACATTTTGCGAGTCGGTACCGACTCGCAAAATGTGTTTCTGCATCACGTGAGGCCTTTTGCGCCTCGCAAACGGCATTTTTCGCCATTTGCGAGGCGCAAAAGGCTACGTACATCTGGCCCTTAGAGCCCTCCAGAGTGCCCCACACCTTGCAAAGCAAGATGGCTGAAGTCTGGGACACACTGGAGGAGCTCTGGGCACCACCCCTGGGGTGGTGATGGACAGGGTAGTGGTCACTCCCCTTTCCTTTGTCCAGTTTTGCGCCAGAGCAGGGGACAAGGGGTCCCTGAACCGCGTAGACTGGTTTATGCAAGGAGGGCACCATCTGTGCTGGGGGAAGCTACCCCTCCCCAGCCTGTAACACCTATTTCAAAAGGGAGAGGATGTAACACCATGCTCTCAGAGGAAATGCTTTGTTCTGCCTTCCTGGGACTGAGCTGCTCAGACCTAAGGAGGGCAGAACCCTGTCTGTGAGGTGGCAGCAGCTGTAGCTGCAGTGCAAGCCTCAGAGAGCTGGTTTGGCAGTACTGGGGATCCATGCTGGAACCCCCAGGATGCATGGAACAGGCTCCCCAATACCAGATTTGGAATGGGGGGACAATTCCATGATCTTAGACATGTTACATGGCCATATTCGGAGTGACCATTGTGAAGCTACATATAGGTATTGACCTATATGTAGTGCACACGTGTAATGGCGTCCCCGCACTCACAAAGTCCCGGAAAATCACCCTCAACTATGCGGGGGCACTTTGCTAGTGCAAGGGTTCCCTCACACTTAGTAATTTTGCACCTAACCTTCAGCAAGTGAGGGTTAGACATATTGGTGACTTATAAGTTACTTAAGTGCAGTGAAAATGGCTGTGAAATAGTGTGTGCACTATTTCATGCAGGCTGCACTGGCAGGCCTGTGCAAGAGTTTGTCTGAGCTCCCTAAGGGTGGCAAAAGAAATGCTTCAGCCCATATGGATCTCCTGGAACTCCAATGCCCTGGGTACCTAGGTACCATATACTAGGGACTTATTTGGGGGGTCCAGTGTGCCAATTGAAATTGGTAAATGAAGTCACTAGCCTACAGTGACAAAGTTAAAAGCAGAGAGAGCATAAGCACTGAGGTTCTGGTTAGCAGAGCCTCAGTGACACAGTCAAGCACTATACAGACACACACATTAGGCCGTAAAATATGAGCACTGGGGTCCTGACCAGCAGGATCCCAGTAAGACAGGCAAAAACATACTGACGTACAGGTAAAAATGGGGGTAACAATCCAAGGAAGATGGTACTTTCCTACAGCAGTATTTCATCATCAAGACATGTAAAATACCCCAGTATATGCCCTACGTTTTAAATACACTGTACCCTGCCCATGGGGCTGCCTTGGGCCTACCTTAGGGGTACCTTGCATGTAGTAAAAGGGAAGGTTTGGGCCTGGCAAGTGGGTGGTACTTGCCAGGTTGAAATGGCAGTTTAAAACTGCACACACAGACACTGCAGTAGCAGGTCTGAAACACGTTGCACAGGGCTACTCATGTGGGTGGCACAATCAGTGCTGCAGGCCCAATAGCAGCATTTGATTTACAGGTACTGGGCACACATGTTGCACTACACTAGGGACTTACGGGTAAAACAACTATGCCAATCATGGATAAACCAATCATCAGGTCAATTTAGACAGAGAGCACTTGTACTTTAGCACTGGTCAGCAGTGGTTGAAGTGCTCAGGATCCAAAAGCCGGCAAAAACTAAATGTAGCACATAGTCGAAAACATATATTTATTTTAGTTCATTAATTTGGGTTCATACCATTTATTTTAGTTCATTAATTTGGGTTCATACCATATCCTTTCAGAATATGTAATATTAATTTCAATATGTATTGTTAATTTTAAAGCAAATCAACATCGATTCAAGGCAAGCCATATTTAAACAGTGAGCATTTTAATTTACACATGGCTAGTGTTTATTTTGATATGTGTTTTATTAATTTCAAAGCATGCTATATTTATCTCATATAGTTTCATATCCATTTTAATAAGTGTCATATTAATTTTAATGAATGTCATATTAATTTTGATATGGGTCATATCAGCTTCATCAGATATCATATTTTTTTGAAAATGGTTCATATAAATCTTAACATTTGTCATACTGCTTCAAATGAATGGCATATTTGCGTCAGTGGATGTCATATTCATCTTAACACCTGACATTATAATTTTAATATGGCTCATATCCATTTCAACATAGGTCAAATTAATTTCAATATATGCAATATTCATGTTGCTGTGTATCATATTGATTTCAAAGCATAACATTCATTTTGACAAGTTTCATTTTAATGTCAGCATTTGTCATATTCAGTTTAAGGCATGTTGAATTAATTTCAAAAGGGCTCATATTCATTTCATGTCATATTCATCTTAGCATGTGTCATATTCCTTTCAACAGACGTCTCATTCATATTAACGCATGATATTGATTTTAACATGACTCATACCAATTGCAACACATATTATAATCATGTCAATGTGTATCATATTACTTTCAATGCAAACCATATTCATTTTTTTATAAATGTAATGTTCATTGCACATTATATTCCTTTCAGAATAATGCATTTTCATTTCAGTACCTTATATTCATTGCAAGCTGTCATATTCATTCCAATGTATGTCATATTCCTCTTGGCACATGCCAGTCATTTCAAGAAATGTCTCATTCTTTTTGACAAACAGTGTATGTGTTTCAGTGATTGCTTTATTATTTACAGTGAGGGCCATATTTATTTCAGTATGATTGATATATATTTCAGTATATATCTTATTCAATTCTGAGTGAGAGTTATTCATAAAAATCACTAACTAGCCTATTCATTTTGCCTGGTTTCATATTTGTTTTGGTTCAAGTCAGATTCACTCTGCCAGGTATCATATTTATTTTGACACATAGTATATTCATTCCGGTGTATGTCATATTTATTTTGCAACACGCTATCCATTCCAGGAGGTGTCCTATATAGGGAGCTGTAATTTTGACATGAACGGCTTCCCATACACGTCCGTTTCTTGCTAATTAAGGCTCATGTGTGTTTGAAGTTATTTTGAGATTTTCAGGATTTCTGCACACTCAAAATGTACATACTTGTGTAAAATAACATCTTCTTATTCAGTAGTAGGTACATACATCTCCTTTTTCTGTGCAAATATTAACGGTTGGTCCTTTACCCTAACGCAGCACCTGCAGTTAGGCACGTCGCTGTTGAGGACCGAATGCTTGAAGTACATATATATATATATATGTATATATATATATATGTGTGTGTTAGAAATGGGGTCTTTGGTTGGCAGTCAGGTTATCCCCTGCCAAAGCAAGGACCCTTACTCCCTCACTCTAGTCAGGGGAAGTCACACACAATCCAAATTATCCCGTGCCCACCCTCCGGTAGCTTGGCACCGAGCAGTCAGACTTAACTTAGAAGGCAATGTTTGAAGTATTTGTGCAATAAATCATACAATACCCCAATATAACCCACAAAAATACACCACACAGTGTTAAGAAAATATATAATATTTATCTGGATACATGCAAGTCAAAAACGATTAAAGATGAAATAAGCAGATGTAGGGATACCACTGAAAGTGATGTCAAGTGTCTTAGAGTTAAAATATTACTGTAAAAGCAATAAAAAGTGTCATAAGTTCTCCTAGAAACAACAAGTGTCTCTTGCAGGGCAAAGTACCTGGTTTGCGTTGAAAAATCCTCTCAAGGGACTGCAGAGGAGGAGATGCGTGGAAAACAGTGGGTGTGCGTCGGTTTTGCCCCTTCGCACACAGACTTGCGTCACGGACTTGGATCCCCTTCAGGTTGCGGGGTTTTCAGATGCCCTGGGGGCGATGCGTGGAATCCTGGGCTTGCGGAGCGAAGTCACAGCGGCTGTGTCAATTCCAGTAGACGATGAGGGGATTTTTCTTTCGTACGGCAGGTGCGGCGTCGGTTCCTCTCAGGAAGTCGGTGGTATCGTTCTAAGTTGGCTTGCATCAATCCAGTAGGGCTGTGTGTTGAAGTTCCCGTCACGTCGCTGGCGCTGCGTCGATCTTCTGTCGCAAAGTCGGGCTGGGCCGTTCCAGACTCGGCATGTGGTGAATTTTTCACCGCGAGCGGGCTGTGCGTGGTTCTTGGCAGGCGGTGTGTCAAATTTTCACAGCACTGGGATTTCAGCTGCAGGAGAGAAGTCTTTTTGGTCCTGAGATTTCAGGGAACAGGAGGCAAGCTCTATCCCAGCCCTTGGAGAGCATGTCTGCAGCAAAGCAAGGAAGCAGCAAAACAGCAGGGCAACAGCAAGGCAGCAGTCTTCTTCAGAAAGCAGTCAGGTGAGTCCTTTAGGCAGCCAGGCAGTTCTTCTTGTCAGGGTGCAGGTTCTGGCTCAGATTTCTTCTCCAGGAAGTGTCTGGGATGGTAGGGCAGAGGCTGTGTTTTACTACCCAGATGTGCCTTTGAAGTGGGGAAGACTTCAAAGAGTGGCTTAGAAGTGCCCCAGGCTCCCTTTCAGTTCAATCTTGTCTGCCAGGGTCCCAGTAGGGGGTGTGGCAGTCCTTTGTGTGAGAGCAGGCCCTCCACCCTCCCAGCCCAGGAAGACCCATTCAAAATGCAGATGTATGCAAGTGAGGCTGAGTATCATGTGTTTGGGGTGTGTCTGAGTGAATGCACAAGGAGCTGTCAACTAAGCCCAGCCAGACATGGATTGTAAGGCACAGAAAGATTTAAGTACAGAGAAATGCTCACTTTCTAAAAGTGGCATTTCTAAAATAGTAATATTAAATCCAATTTCACCAGACAGCAGGATTTTGTATTACCATTCTGGCCATACTAAATATGACCTTCCTGCTCCTTTCAGATCAGCAGCTACCACTCAAACAATGTATGAGGGCAGCCCCAATGTTAACCTATGAAGGGAGCAGGTCTCCCAGTAGTGTAAAAACAAATTTAGGAGTTTTACACTACCAGGACATGTAAACTACACAGGTACATGTCCTGCCTTTTTATCTACACAGCACCCTGCCCTATGGGTTACCTAGGGCACACTTTAGGGGTGACTTATATGTAGAAAAAGGGGAGTTTTAGCCTTGCAAGTACTTTTAAATGCCAAGTTGAATTGGCAGTAAAACTGCACACACAGGCCTTGCAATGACAGGCCTGAGACAAGGTTAATGGGCTACTTAAGTGGGTGGCACAACCAGTGCTCCTGGCCCACTAGTAGCATTTAATCTACAGGCCCTGGGCAGAGATAGTGCCCTCTACTAGGGACTTATAAGTAAATTAAATAGTTTAATTGGGTATGAGCCTATGTCACCATGTTTTAAGGAGAGAGCATATGCACTTTAGCACTGATTAGCAGTGGTAAAGTGTGCAAAGTTCTAAAGCCAGCAAAAATGAAGTCAGAAAAAGAGAAGGACGAAGGCAAAAAGTTTGGGGATAACCCTACTGAAGGGCCATTTCCAACAATGTATATATATATATATATATATATATATATACACATACATACACACACACATATATACATACTAGATAGATAGATAAATAGCATGGCAAGGCTGCAGAAGATGTCAGAGGAAGGAGTTTTGTCGCAGGATAGCCTTGGTTTGAGCTATGGCGAAGATTTCTACGTTTGTATATAGTCTCCAAAATGGAAGTCAAAATCTCCAGCAAGACAAGGCAAAAGGCTGGAGCTGAAGACACTTCCAAAAGGGTCCAATATCCCTTTGTCGACAGACCGCTGAAAAGGATTTGCTCCTGTGGAGAAAAACGTAGGAGGAAAAGCTGCAAAGTCAATCCAACCAGTGATGCATCTTGGGCCAACAGGCAAACATGCTGGCCCCAGTCTCCTCCTAGATCTCAGAGCAGTTTTTTGCCAACATTCTTCTGATTCCCCACTTTTGGATTTTGGCTCTCTGAGCAACTGTAGAACCACTTACAAGGGTCCAGGACTGGAGTGTCACCACTTGGAGTGTAAGGACTCAGTCTGGGTCCATGTGCAGGTTCAAATGGAGGACATCATTTGGGGTCTTGTGGCTCCGAACTAGAGGCCAGCAAATTAGCCTTTGTGTGTCACTCTGGAGGTCCTGGAAAAGATGAAGATCTAATCATTGCACTCAGGCAGAAGGCAGCAGAGCAGAAGGGAAACAGCAGCAATTCAGCAAGGCACCAGTCCCGCAGAGCAGCAGTTCAGTAGAGTGGCAGTCCCACCAGCAACACAGCAGTCCTTCTTACTGGCAGAGCATCCACAGGTCCAAATGTGTACTGAAGAGCTAGTGTCCGAGTTCCCCATTTTATACCCACCTTTTGAAAGTTGGGAATCGTTTATAGACAGTGGATTTGAAGTGCATGGAATTTCCTGCCTCCCCTGCCCTTGCACAAAGCTGGCTGCAGTGACAATGGGTAGGTAGTAGGCCCTTTGTGTGAAGGTAGAGCAGAGGCTATTCAGTTTCAAGTGGGGCTGTGCTCAGTCCTACCTCCTATCCTGCCAGCAGATGGCCCATTCAGGCACACCTAATCATGTTATTGTGTGACTGTCTCAGATGAATTCACTAAGTCTAGCTGTCAGTTTCCCCCAGTCATATGACCCAGGTCAGGCTGCTGGCACAAAAGGGTGAGAAAAAGCTAGCTTTCCAAAAAGTGGCATTTTTAAAATTGTAATCAAAAACCCACCTTTACCATTATATAGGGTTTTCATTAAAATTCGAAAGACACCAAACTTTAAATAGCTTCCAGCTCCCAATCAGACATTTTAGCGTATTAAAGGTAATAAGGAAGCCACAGTGTTATCCTATGGGAGGGGTAGGTCTCACAGTAGCCAAAACTGAGTTTTCACTACCTGGACATGTAAAACTTAAAAGTACAAGTCCAACCTTTTAATTTGTCAGCACTCTGCCCTATGGTCTACCAAGAGCCTCTCTTAGGTGTGACGTGTATGTAATGAAAGGGGAGATTAATGCTTGGCAAGTGGGTTTTAATTCCATGTTGATGGGGCAGCTTAACACTGTATTCAGGATGCAGAGGCAGACCTCGAACATGTTTTAAGGTGCTACTTAAACGGGTGGCAAAATAAGTGTTGCAGGCCCACTGATAGCATTTGATTTACAGGTCCTGGGTATATGGTATTCCACTCCTCAAAGGATTTACAAGTAAATTAAATTTTGGGTATAAGCTCATTTTTGTTTTAGGGGAGGGAGCACAAGAACGTTAGCACTGGTTATCAGTAGTAAAGTGTACAGAGTCCTTAGGCCAACAAAATAAGTGCAGGAAAAGGAAGGAGGAGAGGTAAAAAGTCTGGGGGAAAACAACCCTAAGGCTGACAGGTCTGACACTACTCATGGTACAAATAAATAGAAGGTAGTTCTAACATGTTCGTAAAATATAGCTATCTACATTTGAACAAGAGTAGGAGCACATGCTCACTTTTGGCCATTGAGTATTGACACAAATTCAGCAATTATTTACAAATTGTCTTGTCAGGACATCTCCACAATTGCTCGTGATTCTATATTGAGTCCACTGGTGCACGGCAACATGTTGGTACAACAAGGTAGGGTGAGTCTCCATCCTCTGCAGCATCATGTACTGAAACATTGTTTTAAGGCCTTGACATGGCTTCAAAACAAGTGTGGCCTGAAATATTTTTGCAGGCTACCAAATACCTGCAAAAGATGCCCATCTGTACTTTGTGGCAAATAGTGATGATAGCTTTTTACAGAAATCCTTGGAATCCTGCAAAGAACTCCTCAGTGGTTTGAGATCTTGCAAGATATTGAGCATGAAGTGAAGTGGCAACCATCTTAGGAAGTCTTTGTTTAAAATAAGTTTATATATAAAATACTTATATATGGCTAATATTCTTTCTGGATGGTGTAATATGCAATCCAAATTGAAGCAAATGTACTTTGACACTGATGTAATTATGTGAGGGGATGTGGGAAGAAAGAGGCAGCACTCCACATGTGATGGGGGTGCAAGAAACGTAAGCCTTTTTGGAAAGAAGTCTTAAGCCATATCAAGTAGGTTAGAAGCTTTGAACTGCCACATGACCTGCTGGTTGTGACATTAAGGATACGCCCACTTAGATGGGCTGAACTAAGTAGGGGGGAATAGACGGTGATATCCCATATGCTGCTGGCAGCCAAACATGAATTGGTGGCTCGGTGGTAGCAGGAGAAAACGAATGGACATGGCCTCCTAGACCTGGCGAATGTGGCTACTACTGGCTATGGAGATGCTCACATACGACCTAGAAGACATACACCACAAATTTGAATCAGTCTGGCAGCCACTCCTAGACTACCTGAGGGATGAGAACTTCTCACTGCGATGTCCAGTCACACTGGGAGCACTGCGTCTGCATTGGTCCACAGAGTCCAGGACTGGAAGTACAGAGAAAGTCCTGTAATGACAGCTGTGGGAGATCAGTGCAGGGAATGGACAAAACATTGCTTGCCACATCGAACACAAACTGGTGAACTCAACAGTCTGGCGGCGACAGGCAAGGGGTTTCTTATGACAACTGAGGGGTAGGAGATACAGTATATTTAAGAATGTCAAATTTGCCTTTGTTGCCTCATGAAAATAATAAAATGAGAAAAAAACTGATGATTCTCGTCAGCGGTAGACATGCTGAGAAATCTCACCTCTTTTAGACAAACAGCACTTGAAGAAGCACAATCTATTACCTTGAGATTTGCTGCCCAATGAGTACTGAGTAAAGAGTTAGTGAGAGATCCAGAAAATTTCGGCAGGTAAGAGATTTTATAAATTGCATACTCTAAATGATGGTGATTATTCAGAAGCTCTACTCATTGAAAGACACGTGAGAAACTTCTTTGAAATCCACATGACAAAAGGGACTTTCTTTGAGGTGCTTTGTCCAAGGATAAGTTAGCAAGCACTTCTTGGAATAAAGAACAATCACAGCAAGGTCCATAAGGGACTGGATCTTTCATTTTCAAAGAATTGTTGAGGCCCTTATGACATTCAATGTTATATGTACCTGATTTTTGGTACAAAAATCAAGAAGTTAGAACTTTGAGAAGTTGCTGTGGATACTGCGAACCAAACACCTGGGTGAGTTGAGGTGTGTGCTTAAAGAGAGTTTGGTTTATGGAGAGCACTTCCCCTTCCCTATTGTATCATAATATGAAACTGCTTCAGGTTGTGTAGGTGTGCTAACCACCTTTGTCTCTACAGGTCTTCTGCTCCGCGAAACCCCTACTTCCACCAGCCTATTGTCGCATTAGCCAGGGATCAACGAAAGGTCTGTCCAACTATTTAGCCAGGTCCTCTTGGTGTCACATAGGAGAGTATTCTTTCCTAATTGTTACGCAGTGTTTCCTATCATTGACAAGTTGCTACAGAAGACATCATAATGAGCTTCTGCATCTCTTGTAGGATCAGTTTTCTGGAGAGGCTTCCCTAATCCCTTCCCCCTCTATCTTGCTGTGGTTAGCAAGTTAATACTACATGGCTACTACGTCTAGGTAAGGGTGGTAACAAATTCTCTTGTGTTTCCACATGAGCATCTTGGTTGTGAAAATTCTAGTTTACAATAATCAATAAAATAAGTCAATGTTAAACTTGCACCTCATTCTAAATTCAAACTCTAAAATATCTTTCCAACATATCTTGATATTGTTTACTTCTTGCAGTATTTTAATCAAGCCATTCCATGTATTTGGAAGCTTTGATGTCTCAATGAGTTGTGCCTTACTCGTGCTCTTTTTATTTTTGGGCATCAGATTCCCTATTTGAGGTGTGAAGATCTGAAGCTTAAATCAGGAACTATCTACCACAAATATCCACCTATTGTGCCCACACACCTAGTTACCTGGCCTTCACAATTTATTTATTTATTAAGTTCCTACATTTCTGAAAAGCATGCACAAATGCGTTTAGTCTAGCCTCTATTCTGGGTGATTTTAAAAAGGTGCTTCAGGCATATGGGAACTAGTAAAATTAGATTAGTAAAATAAGAGATGGAGTCATCTTTCTTAGTGAAACATTCCTTATTGAGATTTCAAGACAAATATTAGACAGTGTCATCAACACGCAAAGAGGACATCTGCATTATATATTTGAGTGTCAATAGTACACACAGTTTCTGATATTTAACGACATCCGCCTTGTACGCAAATAGTTCATCAATTGCACTGTCATAAAATAGCTTATCTCAAACAGCAATATTGTTGCCCAATCCATTTTACCTCTTCCCCCAAAAATCCCCTAAACAAAGAACTAGGGATGGGCAAAGAATTCTGCTCAGCTGGAGGAGTTTGCGGAGTTTTGTCCACTCTGCCCGAAGCACAGTTTCGAAAAACTCAGTGAAGTGATGCGGAGCAGAGTTTTTTCTCTTGCGTGGCTCGTCAACATTAAGTTAGTGGGTGCGAGTGAGAAAAATTGCTGTTGGTGAGCCCAAGCAAGATTTTTGAACGTGGCAGTTGCAGCAGGTCATGCTTACTGAGTTGAGGAAGCTCCCACTTGCATTGAGAAAATCTACTCGAGTGGCAGAAAAATGTTAGCGCACTCTGGTGCTCCGCATGATGCCGTTCACTCTGACTTTACAGTGTGAGAAAACTCCTTGCGCTAAAAATCAGCACGGACATTTGCAGAACTACGCAGAGGTCGACTGAGTTTTTCTGGCACTTTATAGAGTTCCACAATGCAGAACTCCGCCCAGGCCTACAAAGAACCATGACTGAGGTTAACAAAACTATGTACCTGTGAGGCGTGCATGGCCAAACCAGGTCCGAGGGGGATCCTCTCTCAAAAACCCCAAGTGATCTGAAGGTTGACACCACCACTCCTGTGGTATTATTTCTGAAAAAGATTTAGCACCCTGGTTTGAGTGGGGCAAACTGTGAGCATGAGTCCAACAGAAAGGAAGGTCTCAAAGGGCCCCAAGTGTATTCTAAGTATATTCAAAGTTCTTAAGGTTGTCTAGGCCTGATCACAAGGAGCTGATCATGGGACAGTCCCACCAGTAATGGCAGAAATCTCCAAGCAACCCACATCCCCTCCAACAAAGGTCAGTTGTGTCGGGAAAGATTTTTTAAGTTGAGTAGGGCACAGATACCACACATATAAATTTTTGTAATGGGCGTCCCTCATCCCAACAGAGTGGTTGAACTTAGGCATGTCACGGCATAGCCTTCGCAACTGCTCCTCAGGAATTACTTCCCCTGATAGAGTAGACCAAAAGTCAATATGTTGAGGTCTAATGTTAGGGGTAGAGTCAATTAAAAGTGATTAAAGGAAGGAAATAACACCTTTAGCTTTCCTTGCTTGTCTGACAACTTTTTCAGTTGGGGAGAGATCTCTTGTTGTGGCTTCTCTCACGACTGGGTGAAGTACCCACTTTTTTAGAAGTGTGTGGGTTTTGTTGACAGTTTTCAAAAGTAAGAATGTCTTACCCATGAAGTGATAAGGCACCCTCCTCTCCACCTATTGTAAGGTCCCTGTGAAAGCACTGGGGGGAATGCTAGGTTAAAATGAATAAGGGTAAATGGAGAAACAAATGTAGTCGAAGTGGCGGAGTGATCCAGGTCATTCCAGATGGTGATTGTTGTTTTGGTGGGTGTGCTGAAGTAGGTGTTGATGGGATGGTCTACTTTGGGTTTTCCATAACAAGTCCCAGATATATCGAGCCACTACTGCCTGATCCATATGAATCTAGTGTTTATCTGATTCCCTCAGAGACAATTGGAATATCACTCTCAGCTGGGCAGCTTTTAATAAGAGTGGAAGTCTGCAAGAGTTATCCTCCAGCCTCGTTAGGAAAGCTTAGCCATTTATAAGAGAGCCAGGCTCTGTGATCCTGCCATATAAATCTGGTGAGTATTTTGAAAAACTCCCACTCTATTGCCTATGGAAGTCTCTGAAATAAATATAAGAATTGTGGTAAGACTGTCATCTTTATTGCATGGATACAACCAAGCCATGATAGGTAAATAAGGGCCCACCTTTTAAGATAAGCCATAGGTTGTGGAAGTAATGGTTGAAGTAATGGAGGGTAGTTGGCTTATACAAGTCAGAGATCCTGGGAGTGAATTTAATTCCCAAATAAGTGAGCTCCTATTTAACTCATTGGAAGGAAGTGTCAAGTGCTAGTGCCTCCATCTCAGTTGGAAGGAGAGTTAGATTCAGGATGAAAGATATATGGAGAGCAAACATTGCTAATTCTCATTGTAAGGGTCTAGCGAGGTTTCAGGCAAGGTCAGGGATAGCAGAACACCATCCACAAACAATGACATTTTGTGAGTAATGGGCCCAAGGGGGATACCTTAAATCTCTTTCTCCTGTCTCACCTTTACTGCCAGGGTAACTATACTGAAGGCAAATATGAGGGGATAAAGTAGGCATCCCTGGTGGGTTCTCTGCTCTAGTTTAAAGGTTTCTGAGCCCAGTCCATTTACCAGTACATTTGAGAGCAGGTTTGTGTAATTTGCTTGGACCATAGGATAAATTGTTCGCACATAATCAATATTCGGAGAGTCTGTAAGAGGAAGGAACAATCCACCCGATCAAAAGCGTTTTCGGAATTCAGTGCTATCTAAAATGATTAGTATATGGTTTTACTAGTGTTTTCTACTAGGTGGATTACTTGTCACAAGTTATCATGCATTTGTCTCCCATTGATGAATCCAGACTGGTCTGGATGAATCAGGTCTGGCAACATTTCTTATAATCAAGTCCCAAGGATCCTGGTGTACAATTTGTCATCTAGGTATAGTAAAGCAATGGGTCTGTATGAAATACAATAGTGTGGATCCTTCCCTGGCTTCAGGAGGACAGATATTAAAGCCACACTCATCGAGGGTGTGACCCCGTGGGATGTAGCTATATAATCGAACAAAGCAGTCGTGTGCTTTCAGATGAAAGCTAAACATTTTATAGAATTGTGCCATGAAACCATCCCACCCAAGTGGTTTATGGAGTTTAAGGGTCAAATGTCTGCCTGAACCTCTTCCTCCTGAAACGGGCTGCTTAAAGCCTCATTTTGATCTTCTGTTACCTGGGGAAGATTAACTTCTTGTAGGTATTTGAGTGGATTAGCCGCCTCAGGAGGTTTAGCTGTATACAACTGTTTTTCAAAATCCCTGAAGGCTTTTGCTTTATCTGCTCCACAGGACCACTGCCTGCTCTGAAAAAATATTTTTGTCGACATTCACAAAGGGGAAGGGGTCCCATGGGGCCCCTTCCCTTTTGCGAAAGAGTTACCATGGCAGGTCGCTCCCCCCATCTGCCACGCAGCCCCCTGTGGGTTGAACCTCCGTTGCCACTTTTGCCGCCTGACTACTCGCTCCCTTTTTTCTATTCCCCTGAGCTTGTGCTTCTGTGCGACTTGTTTTTTCCATTCTGTGCCCTGTGTTTTGCTTTCTGTACCCCTGTGCTCTGTTGTCCCTCTCCCGCCGTCTTTTCCCGCCGTTTTTCCCCCGGGTTTTCCCCTGGGTTTTCCCCGGGTTTTTCCCTTGCTGCTGAGCCCCTGCTGCCCCGCCCCCTTCACTCCCATTGGCCGCCCCGCTCCCACCTCCCAGCTGCTCCTCCCTCCCTCTGCCCTCATATGGAGGCCGCGAAGCGGGCGCGCCGCTGGCGCACCTAAGGCAAGCCCGTCTGCGCCCGTCCGCGCCCGTCCGCGTCTGGACCACACCCAGCACCAGAACCCCTGGAACCCGCACCCCCCGCAACGCCAGACTGCACTACGACGCAACCACCCTCCATGCACTCAACACCAGACAAGACCACCCCTGCTACCGGGCCACCCCGAAACGCACCCAGGGGCCTTTCACCTGCCGGAACTGCAGATTCACCAGCATCCAACCCTCCACACCACCAGCCAGAGAACCCAACCACCTCCGCTGCATCCTCCTCAACGCTCTCTCCGCTCGCAAGCACGCCATCGAACTTTGGGACCTCCTAGACTCCACTGCCCCTGACGTCGCCTTCCTGACGGAGACCTGGCTGAATGCAACCTCAGCACCAGACATTGCCATAGCCATCCCACAGGGCTACAAGATCTCCCGCAGAGACCGCACCAACGGAGTGGGAGGAGGAATCGCCATCATCCACAAAGACTCCATCAAAATCTCAACGAACACCGATGACACCCTCACCACCGCCGAGCACATGCACTTCCAGATCCACACCGACCCCAACACCACCCTCAGAGGAACTCTCATCTACAGACCTCCCGGACCCCGCCCACAGTTCAGTGACACCATCGCTGACCTCATCAGCACCCACGCCCTCGCTTCCACGGACTACATCCTCCTCGGGGACCTGAACTTCCACCTCGAGAACAACAACGACGCCAACTCCACCGCCCTGATTGACAACCTCGCCAACCTCGGACTCAAACAGCTAGTAACGACACCCACTCACGCCGCTGGACACACGCTTGACCCCATCTTCTCCGCAAGCCCCCACGTCTCCCTCAACCACACCACCGAACCACACTGGACCGACCACAGATGCGTCCACTTCACCTTCAGAAAACCCACCACACACCACCGCACCCAACAGCTACCACGCCGCTGCTGGGGCAAGGTCACCGGGGACCAACTGACTACCGCCCTCGCCCTGAGACCACCCACCGACCCCACCGACCCAGACACTGCCGCGACCAACCTCACACAGTGGATCAACGACTGCACCAACACCCTCGCCCCTCTCAAGACATTTACAACCAACCACACCAACAAGAAAGCCGCCTGGTTCACCGAGGACCTCCGGATGTCCAAGTACACCTGTCGGAAGCTGGAGAAGACATGGCTCCACGACCAAACACCAGACAACCACACAGCCCTCAAGAGCGCCACCCGCAGACATCACCAACTCATCAGGACCGCCAAGAAGACCGCCTTCAAGGACCGCCTAGACAACAACGCACACAACACCAAAGAGCTCTTCAGCATCATGAAAGAACTCTCCAACCCCAGCTCCATCACCAATGACATCCCGCCATCTCAAGACCTGTGCGACTCCCTGGCCACCTTCTTCCACCGCAAGATCACCGACATCCACAACAGCTTCAACCCCGACCCCCCCTCACCCACCACCGAGTCAACCACCCCTGCGACTACCACTCGCACCAGTCGCCTGACCGTCTGGTCCAGCGTCAGCGACGAAGACACCATCAAAACCATGAACTCCATCCACTCCGGATCCCCATCGGACCCCTGCCCTCACTACGTCTTCAACAAAGCCAGCGCAGCCATCGCGCCCCACCTCCGGAAAACAATCAACTGTTCCTTCGAGACAGCAACCTTCCCAGAAAGCTGGAAGCACGCCGAGATCAACGCCCTTCTGAAGAAGCCCAAGGCGGACCCCAAGGACCTCAAGAACTTCCGTCCCATCTCCCTGCTCCCTTTCCCGGCAAAAGTGACCAAGAAGATTGTCAACAAACAGCTGACCCGCTACCTCGAAGTCAACAACATCCTGGACCCGTCCCAATCTGGTTTTCGCAGTAACCACAGCACCGAGACCGCCCTCATCGCCGCCACTGACGACATCCGGACCCTGATGGACAAAGGAGAAACAGCCGCCCTCATCCTCCTGGACCTATCAGCAGCCTTTGACACGGTCTGCCACCGCACCCTATCAGCACGCCTCCATGACGCCGGTATCCAAGAGAAGGCCCTGTCCTGGACCACATCCTTCCTCTCCGGCAGAACCCAGAGCGTCCGCCTCTCACCCTTCTGCTCCAAAACCACTGAGATCATCTGCGGCGTCCCACAGGGATCCTCCCTCAGCCCAACACTGTTCAATATCTACATGGCCCCCCTCGCCTACGTCGCACGACAACACAACCTCAACATCATCTCCTACGCCGACGACACCCAGCTGATCATATCCCTCACCGAAGATCCCGACACCGCCAAAGCTAACCTCCACCGAGGAATGAAGGCCATAGCTGACTGGATGAAGGACAGCAGACTGAAGCTGAACTCAGACAAGACGGAGGTCCTCATTCTCGGACCCACCCCATCAGCCTGGGACGACTCTTGGTGGCCCACGTCACTAGGCACAGCCCCGGAACCCACGGACCACGCACGCAACCTGGGGGTCATCCTCGACTCCACTCTCTCCATGACCAGGCAAGTCAACGCCATCTCCGCGTCCTGCTTCAACACCCTCCGTATGCTCCGCAGGATCTTCAAATGGATCCCCCTCGACACAAGAAAAACCGTTACCCAGGCCCTCATTACCAACAGACTCGACTACGGGACCGCCCTCTACTCAGGAACTACAAACAAGCTCCTGAGACGACTCCAACGCATCCAGAACGCCTCGGCCCGACTCATCCTCGATGTCCCCCGCCACAGCCACATCACACTCCACCTGAGAGGCCTGCACTGGCTCCCCATCAACAAAAGGATCACCTTCAAGCTCCTGATCCACGCACACAAAGCACTGCACAACACCGGACCCACCTACCTCAACAACCGACTCAGCTTCCACACCCCCACCCGAAGCCTCCGCTCAGCCAACCTCACCCTCGCCACAGTCCCCCGCATCCGAAAAACCACCGCCGGCGGCAGATCCTTCTCCTACCTCGCCGCCAAGACCTGGAACACTCTCCCCACCATCCTACGACAGACCCAGGACCTGCTGGCCTTCAGAAGACTCCTCAAGACCTCGCTCTTCGACCAGTAGCACCCCCCTCCCCAGCGCCTTGAGACCCTTGCGGGTATGTAGCGCGCTTTACAAATGCAGTGATTGATTGATTGATTGATTGAGTTACCACCAGTGTGGCACTGGTGGTAACTACGAGTTGCTTTGCGACCGCATTCGCAGTCACAAAGCAATTCTAAATTGCGATGCGAGTCGCAAATAGGAAGGGACCACCCCTTTGTGAATGAGCATCGTGTTAGGCTGTTTGCATGGCGCAAACTGCGATTTTCGCAGTTTGCACCATGCAAACGGCTACCTACATCTGGCCCAAGATTCATATCTTTGTGGCCTGATAGAGACTCCCTTTATACTTGTACTTCTTCATTTTAGGTTATTCTCTTTACCCTTGTACTTATTCCTTTTTTAGTTATTCCCTTTATGCTTGTACTTATTCATAGTAAAGTATTCCTTTCACCTTGTGCCTATTATTTTTTAAGTCATTGCCTGCACCCTTGTATCTATTCATTTTAAAGTCATTCACTTTGCCCTTGTGCCTATTTATTTTTAAGTTAGTCCCTTTATCCTTTTTCTTATTCATTTTAAGTTATACCCTTTACACTTGAACTTGTTCATTTTTAACTTAGGTCACATGATCAGCCTGTTTCTGAAAGTGCTTTGAGAAATTCCCCTAAAGTTGTTGCAGGTTGTGCATAATTGATTTGGTCATTGGCTCACTATTATTTCTCCTCCATGTGCCAGATAGAGATACGTTCTACCAGCCTGATTATGGATCTTCGAAAAAAGTTCTAGTTCTTTTTGTATGTTCGATCTGTACTAAGTTAAATAAGATGAATCATAATTGAACTAGAGTAGTGCTGTGTTTCAGTTCAGACTTTACCTGCAGCAATAACAGGACATTCCAAAATTAACTACATGTTTGCGTTTTGCACATGGTCAGTTAGCTACAAATAGGTTCTTAACTTACTAAAAATGTATTTGGGCCAATCCTAGTCCTTGACATCACCATGATCTCCATTGTTTACTTCTTGAAGTAAACCTTACCATCCTTCATCCAGGTACACTGAAAATGTGTTCCTGCGTTCAAGGCGTTCGCGTTCTGATGTGAATATGTGTGTTGTATGTATACATCTAGAACTGCAAATTGTGTTGGGCAGGGCCTTGTGCAAAAAGTCTAACTACGTAGGAAAAAACAACAAGGAGAGTGAGGCATGTTCACAATTAGGTCATGTTGATCTCCAGGGGTGGTAAAGTGCAGTAGTACATGGTTAGGCTTCACCCTCCTGCGCTGGGGAGGTAGCCTCTGGTTCAGCTTTTGTAGTTCTCCTCAGAACACTTCTCTAGGGATACACCCATCCATCCTCTAGGCCAGTTACACTCTAACATCAGGCACAGTGGTAGCCAAACACTACCTATGCAGACTGTGAGAAGAACCTGTTGTTCAAGAGAGATACTTGTTGTTCAAGAGAGATACTGGGCAGTTAGGCAACCATTAATAGGCTGCATGTAAAACTGATACATAATGGGTGGGTGTCTCCAGGAGCATGAGCCCAGTGTACATTCACACACCTATTATTTGTGCATCATTGACCATGCCTCTGTATTAACATGCTCAGTTCCTCTGGAGTGATGTCACCCTACATTAGCAAAGGCGTGTGGCTGGGAGACACCCTTCCTACTTCAGTGACTCTGCAGCAAAATTACAAATGGTTTTACAATTATTCCCTTTAATATATAGGAATCGAAGAGCTCACCTTACTATAAATAGAAGGTTTCTGATAGTTCCATTTGATTTAGGCAACACAAAAGACAGGGCATTATGTACAAATGGGTTTCGCAGTGACAAAGTCCAAGGTTTGCAAAACACAGGGTTTGTGACTACAAAACACGGCATTACAATGTATCAAACCCCTTTTACAAGTCCCGAAAAGTCTTTCTGACTCGTACAAGGATGTTTATGGTCCAATACAAATTGCAAATCAGTAGCATTAAAAGGTGTGACCCTCCCGTCCTATTTGGAGTCTCACTTGAATCTATCATTGGGTTGGGACTACAACTGCTGGTGCAAAACTCTGATCCGTTGCCGACTCCCTAGATGATGGATATTGATTCAAAAAAGAATAATCCCATTTTGGAATTATGTTAGCATCTTTGGGGGGAGGAGGAAGTTATCCAATGTCTCAAACAAAAAGCATCTTTTTTAAAGCAGCACCTAGCCGTCTATTGGAAACAGGTTTCTTTAAAAAAAAAAAGTTTCTAATTTGAGAATATAAATGAAGAGATGGGGGTTTGCCGTTCCTTCCTGGCCTCAATCCCTGCAATCACAGCCAGTCACAAGGTGTTGCAAATTGTGAGCTGATTAATAAATACTGAGCAGGAAGGTCGTTTTGAGATCACCTGTGAGTGGGCATTTTCAAATGAGTTACATGACTTGCATTGCAAATTCTATTTCTATCTGCGAACCAGTCTGTGTGCAAACTGCACATCCCTCAATTCACAAAGGGCAAAGGACATCAGGCCCTAAGCCTTGAGAGGGAACTGAGAGTCCTTCAATTTTCTGGAGGGAATTTTAGAACAGAAGCAGAATCAATCACCAGACTGAATTACCTCCATCATAGTGATAGTATTGTGGAGGAAATTCAGCCAGTGGACTCTGCACCGCTTTTGGAGCAACTAAAGGATTTCCAGTCCCCTTCAAACATTAATTGGTGTCCATAATTGTTGAAAGTGCTAAAAATGTTTGGAGAAGCTTTGGGGTGCACAATGAATGAGAATACAAATGTGGTTCTCCATTATAGCTACTTAGTAGAAATTGATAAGGATAGGTAAACTTGTAACTGTATTGCAAAATGTGTGATTTTGAACGCCCACTTTGTCAAATTGTTTCATCATGGAAAAATCATTTTACAACTGTAAATTTGAGAAGGCCTCGATGCAGGAGCAGCAGAAGGTGTGGGGCTGCGCGGGGGGAATTAAACTAAAATTCAAAATAATTTTAAAAAGTACTTATCTTAACCCCAAGCCCTACTCCACTCCTCCGTCTCTGTCACTGCAGGCATAGGCTCCCAGCCTGCCCTGCGGCCAATCCTGACGCTGCTCAGAGCAGCATTAGGATTGGCTGGCAGCACCCAGCCAAGGCACTTCCAGGCAGACTGGGAGCCTGTGCAGGCTCTCTCCAGCCTGGCAACTGTGTTGCTGGGCTGGAAAGAGCCTACTGCGCATGTGTGTGGCCGGCCCGAGACAGCGACCAAACACACATGCTCTCTGAGAGGGAGTGCTGAGCACTCCCCCTCACTGCTCGTCACCCCCGTGGCCCCACTCCTTTCAAAGAAAACGATAATAAACAAAGTTTATTATCCTTTTCTTTTAAAGGTTTTGCAGCTGGTGCAGCTGGCGTGCGTGGAGGGGTGACGCTCCTCCATACTAATGGAGGAGCCTCCCCTGCCTCGACATGCTTCAGTTGACAGTAAGCACTATTCAAAATTAAAAATCATGTGCATTTTAATGCACGTAGATATTCCTTCCTGTGCTGTGCTCATGTGTGCTGTGTTTCCCCTTTTAAACGTGACTAGGTGTATTGCACCGTGACTTGTGTATGTTTTGTTTCAAACATGGTAGTTTTGTGTCCTCCACCATTCCATCCAAAAATTAATTTAATAAAGGACTAAGGGCCTGATTAAGAGTTTCAGAGACTTGGCACGTCAGCACGAATTTAACAGATATCCTGTACACTTTATTTACAAGTGTCATAAGATATGATGCACTAAATGGTAGACGGGATATCCATCACATGTGTGATGGAGTAACCCATCTGCCAAAATTTAAATCACATTCTAAACCATGGACATCATTGAGGAGCCACCTGGGGTCGCAGTTGCATTGCCTTTGCAACCCTCATCCTCGGAGACAGCAAAATGAGTGCCCTTGTTTTCTGCCCATTTTTTTGTTACACCCTTCGTTAATAGTCTCTGTTTTTCATTATTAATGTAATAAAAACATGGAACACCAATAGCCGGAGTGAGAATGCCATTGAAGGATGATGTAAGTAATTTTTCTTAAATGTATGTTGTTTGCATGTTTCCATGTGAGAGTGTTTTTGTGAGTGCATCTCTGTGTGAGTGTGTGTGTGATAGTCAGTGACATGTAGTGAGTGAGAGTCAGTGACAGGTAATGAGTGAGACTGTCAGTAAGTGAGAGTGAGTGAGAATGAGTGACAATTAGAAGCGAGCAAGAGTGCATATGTGAGAATGACAAGGGATGATATGTGGCATTGTGAATGAGAGTAAATGAAAATGAGTGAGTGAAAAGGAGTGAATCAGAGTGAAGGAAGATGGGTGATAAGAGTGAGGGCAAAAAGTCAGAAAGTATGAGTGAGTGAGAAAGTGAATGTGAGTGATAGTGAGTGTGACTGAATGAGTGGGAATGAGTGAGTTATTCAGAGAGTGTGTGCACATGAGTGTAAATTGGATTGAGTCAGAAGAGAAATGAGTAAAAAATCAGTAAAACTGAACAAAATACATTTTAGTGTAAGAGATTGAGTGACATATGAATGAATGTATGTCAGTGAGAATGAATGAGGGAGTGTAAGTGAGAAAGAGTGTGAGTGCGTGAATATAAGTGCGCATGAGTGAGAAGATGTTATGTTTTGTGAGGCTGCTGTTAGTTGGGCAAAATACTGCGCTGGCATGCAGGAGACAATTGCTAGCATGACAGGCATCCAGGGAAAAATACTGGCACTGGCATAATCGAGGCAATACTTGGGTAAAGGGCACCTCTGGTTAGGTAATGGTAATGGCATACGGTAGACAACTCACGGCATACTGGACACCAATGAAAAAATGCTTGCGTAGGCAGGCTAGAGGAAATTCTTTGCACAAGGGACCCTCTTGGCAAAATGCTGTTCGCTCATTAGAGGTAATTTTAGCATATGTAAGGAAAAGTATGGCATATGGGAGGGGGGCAACCATGACAAAAGATTTACCCTGATATGCTATAGATAATCTTGACATGGGGGTAACCAACGGTATAGAGATGGCATTAATAACAAAACTCTGACTGTGGCATTTTGTATGTAATTGTTAGCTTATGGAGGCACTAATGATGGCATATGAGACGCAACCACGATAGAAAACTGACCCTCCCACTCTGGAGGTAATTTTTGGATATATGGGGGGGATCCATAGCACATTTTGAAAACAATGGGGTGAACTGTTCTGGAGTGCCAGGTTTCATTGGTGTGGCACACAATGAAAGGACATGAATATGAATGAGTGCCCTTTTAGAGCCCATGACGTTTCAGCAAATTTAATGTGAAAGATTTCCATGTACAAAAGAGGCCTGGCTCAATATAATTCAGGGCAAGTGTTTGAAAGATAATTTTACCGCCCTAAGAGAGGTGGTATCTAAAATGGACATTTGTCTGTGTTGTGTCTTATTAATCATGTAGTTATTATGGAATTTCAACAATGTCAATGACTGTGATGTATCAAGGGTAAGGTCATGTCACACCACTTTCTGGGGACACGCAGGGTGAAAGGTCATATGATATCACTTCCTGTGTAGTCACTAAGATAAAAAAAATGTGTGATGCCACTTCCACTTCTCCTAGCATTTTGGTGAATCAACACCTATGTACTAAACCAGTTTGCATTCCAATGCACTTAGGTATTGTGAACAAATGAAAACAAAGTTAACCAATACTTACAGATATATTGGAAGGAGACAAATCAGTGTAAAATTGCTTACAATACATTTTATCTTTCATGAGTGTCTTTCTCTGGATCTTGCGTTATTTCTATCTTAACAGGGGTGTGCTTATTTGAAGGGATATTTTTTACTACTTATGAGTTAAGCCGGCCCAGAAGTGGCAGATCATTAGGTTCTGTTTCTGTGCCCGGGTGACACGTTTATTCCATCAAAGTGGGTTCCACCTTTATGGCTGTGCCGACTTCAATAAAAATACAATCTTTAATGGCAAAGCAGTTTTCAGTCCTTGGGGGAAAAAACTGATGTATGTGAATTTGGAGGTTTGTTCTAACACTAGTGGGAAGGACATTCGTGCACTCTTCAGGCGCGGCTCCTCCGTTAAGGTGCAGGAGCAGCACCCCGTGCAAGTGGAGGCAAAACTTGAAAACTAAAATGATAATAAACTAGGCTCATTATGATTTTCTTTTTTGTCACTGGCTGAGCCTTGGGCATGGGTCATCGTGATCACAGGCACGAGGGGCGGTGGTGTGTACTGTTGTCAGTGGGCATGTGGGTTTGATTGGCCGTCTCAGGATGGCCAAACATACATACGCACTGAGATGTGTCCAACCTGAGCAGTGTTGCCGGGTTGGAGACAGCAGGCACAGGCTCCCAGTCTGTCTAGGAACAGAAATCAAGAGCACTCAGGCCAATCCTGATGCTGCTCTCATGCTGCCAGCAGCATGAGAGCTGCGTTAGAATTCATTTGCCACAGGGTAGCCAGGGAGCCTGTGCCTGTAGTGGAGCCAGACGAGCAGAAGAGTGCCGATCTGTTAGGATGCAGGTAAGTTCATCCTGTTTGTTTTATTTTCCTCTTGTCGACTCCCCACCCTTCGCCCCACCACTTTTCCCTGGCATTGCCTTTGACTGCATTCTTCCTGTCTGGAACCACCATTTACTTGGAGGACCCATACTGGAACAAAACAGACAAACATGGCACTGTTTCCATCTGCTGGCAAGTTCACTGGTGATTACAAAGCAATGTGACCATACTTGTCTGCAAGTGCCAAGTGCATGCTTGATTTCCTCCCGTGGTCTAGAAGAACCATCTGGAATGTCACCATGGAAAATCAGCAGCTAAGGTGGGTCTCTAATATGGGTATCTCTCTGCTTAGTTATCAGTTCATCACATAGCTTTCGAAAAGATAATACCAGAGGATTAACCAGTGACATTGTCCTGCTTGCAGTTTCAACTCTTTCTTAAAAACCAGCAGAAAGAGCCTTCCAACCTAGGTTTCATTTGTAAAGAGGACTGAAGTAGTTGAGTAATTCATGACTTACCGATTGATGAAAATGTATATACTATCCTTAGTTCTCACTTAAAAAACAGCCTTTCAAAGAATGTCATTTACAGCCAAACAATATTTCATAGCCTCTTTTATTAGTTTTGTGAAAAGTAAATAACATGATCTTTGTTGCCGATGTTCTTATAGAAAAATAATGTGATCACAGGCTAGTGAGTAAAGTATCAATTCTGAAAGGAGTGGCAGATAAAACCGCAGCTGGGAAATTATGCTTGCCCCCATCGAACCACAATGGTGCCATGATCGACTTGACTAGTCCAGCCCCAAAGAGGCAATCAATGTAATGTTGAAAATGAAAAGAAGGAAGGAAAGAATACTTGGGAGAATAAAAGTCAGAATGAAGAAAAAATCATTCTCTTGCACTTACCTTTGCTGTCAATCATTCTCACTAATTCACATTCACTCTAACTATGACTCACTTGTATGTTCTCACTCACACTTACTTCAACCCACTGGTATGCTCGCTCACTCATTCTCACTTATTCTCACTCTGAATCACTTATTTTCACTTAGTTATTCACTCACAGGCACTCATTCCCACTGAAATGTGACACTCCCTGAAATTAATTTTGACTCATTCATTTTTGCTGATTCTCATCTGGAGTCACTCTAACTCTCACTCACTTTTTCTCAATTGCTCTGAGTCACTCATGCCCACTTACTGACATCAAGCCCATTGTTTATCATTACTTACTGTCGCTCTCACTCATGCAATTTTCACTAACAGACACACATGCTCACACACATAGGCCCTCATTCTGACCTTGGCGGGCGGCGGAGGCCGCCCGCCAAAGTCCCGCCGTCAGGTTACCGTTCCGCGGTCGAAAGACCGCGGCGGTAATTCTGACTTTCCCGCTGGGCTGGCGGGCGGTCTCCTTCAGACCGCCAGCCAGCCCAGCGGGAAAGAGGCTTCCACGATGAAGCCGGCTCGGAATCGAGCCGGCGGAGTGGAAGCTGTGCGACGGGTGCAGTTGCACCCGTCGCGTATTTCACTGTCTGCGCAGCAGACAGTGAAATACATTTAGGGGCCCTCTTACGGGGGCCCCTGCAATGCCCATGCCAGTGGCATGGGCACTGCAGGGGCCCCCAGGGGCCCCGCGACCCCCCCTACCGCCATCCGGATCTCGGCGGTCCGACCGCCGGGATCTGGATGGCGGTAGGGGGGGTCAGAATCCCCGCGGCGGTGCAGCAAGCTGCGCCGCCGCGGAGGATTCAATGGGGCCGCGGTACACTGGCGGGACCCCGCCAGTGGTGCCGGTCCGACCGCGGCTTTACCGCCGCGGTCGGAATCCCCATTGAAGCACCGCCGGCTTGTCGGCGGTGCTCCCGCGGTCCTCCGCCCTGGCGGTCAAAGACCGCCAGGGTCAGAATGAGGGCCATAGTCTCTCTCTCACACAAACACACTCTCACCTGCACGCATGCACACGCAAAAAAGTAGGAGCATTTTGTTTGCTGTACCTCAGCTGGCAGCAAACGTCCTCTTTCAACTCCTCTTGTTCCATTTTTATTAGAATAATAGTTAATAACAACACACTGATAACACTGAGCACCGAATAACATAAAGGATAAAGGAAGGGTGCACCCCTGACACCCACAGGGTCACCAAATCTGCCACCCCTAAGTCTAGGAGTAGCAAATTGACAAGTTTTATGGCTGTGACACCTGAAGACCTCTAAATGACATGATTGGATGTCATATAATGATGTCCAGGACAAAAAAACATGCTTAACCATTTTCCCACCACCACCACATTTGACAGATTTCATTTATACACACAACTAGTTACTGATAGAAGCCATAATGATCATGGGGAGATTCTAACATGGTCATGAACCAAGTCACAGATACACATCCACATTTAATCACAGGAGAGACAGGTTCTATCCACCTGGCCAACTCTGTGTCAACTTTATCCTTTTTGAAATGTCTGACCTAAATAATATCCTCACCAACAAAAGCTTCAGAATCTGCTCAGAAAACACATAAATCCTTTTCAGATATTTGTAATTTCCTTTTCCTTTTAGCTGATGGACAGTTAGACCAAAAGTGGAATTCCTACCCAAAGTCTTTCCGAAGATGCCTAAATCAGTATGTCTATGTGTAGGAACCACCAGTAGGCTAGGAATCTGACTGCTAAACATCAGATTAGTTTTAAATCCAGATATGTGACAAGCCATAACTAATGGAACAACAAAATACTTTCAGTTCAACAATGGTTTGGGGCAGGGCTACTGGGTACTCCTGTGGGAAGCCATGAAACCTGTGGTTAGGGGTAAAGCGATAACATTTATCACACAGCTTAAAATAACTAGGACACATGCCATCAGGAGGATTGAACAAACAATACTACATTTTGAAAACTGACACAGAGAAACTGCTATGGAGCTACTACACTACATTACTACATTATAAACAGAATATTGCCAAGTTGTAACCTGGGGGTGGGTCTACATGAAGCACAGAGGGCTACCCTTGCATCTCAAAGTAGAGTTTATGGCCGAGGCACCAACACAGGTACATTGACATATTAGCTAAGAAAAGGAAATAACCAACCAAGGGCAGTTGTTAATGATCTAAAGTGTACTGGTCAGGGGTTTGGGGCTCAGGGAGAGATAGCACAGGAATTTGCTCAACTTTACAGTGTATTGTATCATCTTGGACCCATTGTCCCTTGATCTGCTCTCCAAAAATAAATGTCACGTCATTTGCTGAATAAGCCAAAAAATGAGTGCCTTAACCAGGAAATGACAGTTAAACTGATTGATCTGTCAAGACCCCAGGAAAACTGACTTCAAATTGAACCCTAAAAAGCAAATGCCTTTTGCTTGACCCCTCACTTGTTAGAAATATTCCATGTGGCTAGCGAAACCAGTGAGCTGTAGAAGACATTAGAGAGGCAGTAATCAGGGTGACTCCAAAGACTGGCAGAATCCACGATAAAGGTGACTCTTGCTTCCCGTTTTTTTGAAGGATGTTGAAGCAACAATTTTATCAAAAGTCTTAGTGAGGTGCCTAGTAACAGTTACCGAAACACTTGCTCACTAGGACTAAAGTGCCTTTATGCCGAACAGGTCATCTAGACACAACATTCAAAGACTTTTCAATGCTATTTCTCTTGCACCTGAATTGTCAGAATCAGCAATTGCTTTTGAAGTAGATTTAGGAAAGTTTTTTTGTTTTGTTGAACATACCTGTTAACTCTCCTGTAGAGCGTGAGATATGGCTCAACTTCTAGTGAATATGCCAGACTCTTATACACTGAACCTATGGCACAAGTATTGGTCAATGGGATTTGGCACAACCTTTTCCATTGCACATGTGACACGCCAGGAACACTGCATATCACTCCTTCTTTTTGAGAGGGCAGTGAACCTCTGGCAGCCACTATCAGGATGCACAATGACTTAACAGTTTTAAATGTGACACCGGACTGATAAATGGAATCTCTCTGTGAGCAGAAGACTTACTTGTATACTTGTAGGACCTGAAGAAACTGGGACTAATAACAATGCTGACTTTAAATTACTTGTTCCAGCCTTTGCACTTACTGGGATAAAGTCAATCTGTTTTCAGTTAGAGGAAAGGACTCTAACGATAGTATGACATCTCAATATTCTATCAATAAGTTACAGAGTAGATTGAATAACAGTGCCCAAGAACATATATGTGAAAGGAATATGTCTTATCCGCAAAAATTCAATCAGAACACCTAGCAATGGATGCGCTTGCAGTCAGAAATTGGATAATTGGTTAAGGACCATATAAACCCTTCTCAGGCAACAACCACAGTCCTCGTCAGGGTAAACAACAAAGGTTACTAAATTAACCTGTGCTTAACCCACTTGTAGCTTGGACCAAAGGCAATCATGCTTAACGTAGAGGCACTGTGTAAAATATTTATGAAGCACTCAAACAGTAATAACGTTTTTTTTTTAAAACACAAGAAAAAATCCATACCAATTTCAAATATTATTTAAACTAATTCAAATAATAATTACATTTTAATAAATAAAATGACAGTAGAACAAATTAAATCCAATTAGTAGAATCTGTGTTAGGAATTTTTAATGTTTTTGTTTAAAATAGTGCCTAAAAGGTCAAACCACCAACTGCAAATATCTGGTCACGCAAAAAGTCAAATGTTATGGTCTACTGAGATGGAGCATTGGTTGTATCCATGAGGTGTATTGGTCCCGGTCCTGTCTTACGTTTGGACTTACAAGAATATTTGAAAAAAAAGTTACTGAGAAGGTAAAGTTCAGTGGGGCAAGGCAGCCGACGTTGTCTGAGGAGCTACCTTTGTCATCAGGGAGTGACTGGACAAAGTGGCGATGATGATTTCTACCTTCAAACTTTGTCACTTTTTGGAAGTCGAAAATCTCCAGTTGCACTAAGCCACAGGCTGTATTCTTTAGGTTTAGACAGGAGCCACAGGGCCAGGGGGCACCACTTGGGGGGATTAGACCTCTGAAGAGCAGAGGCCAGGTGCAAGGTTCAAGGTCTCTGGAGCTTATGCCCCTGTAGGTCAAACAAGAGGCTAGCCATCTAGCCCTTAAAATCATTTTGGCAGTCTTGGGTTCGAGCAGCAAAGCAGGCCTCAAGCAACAGGGACACATTCTGGTAGTAACAGGGTAGTTCTCTGAGGTACAAGGTAGCCCTCAAGTAGCAAAGTAGTCCTCTGGGAGGTTCAAGGCAGTCCTTCTGGGGTCTTTCAGAGATCCAGGATTGTACTGATGAGTGGTTCAAGAGGTTTATTATTTATACCTGGTGCCAGGTTTTGAATTGGGAGAATCTTTCACATCTAGTTCTGAAAGTTCTTCCCTTCTCTTGTCAATGTTCTTAGAGGTCTGGTGTGACAAAAGACTAGTGTCAGGTTCCTTTGTGTGTGTTCTGAAGGCAGCCCTATGATGTGGATGTGTGGCAGGAAACAGGCCTTCCACCAGGCATCCTGCCATGTTGGCCCATCTGCCAAAACCTAGTCCCTTTTAATCTCATTGTCTGGAGGGAATACACAAATCCCATCAGCTAAGCTATTCACAGTCATGTGGCCCAGGACACTGGCAGCATGTACCAAGTGGTTAGAACAAGAGCATGCCAACTTTCTAAAAGTATTTTTTTCAGAATTGTGACTTAAAATCGGAATTTACTGTCACACAGGAATTTTAATTACAGCTCATACAAGTCAAAACATGATATTACAACCTGTTCCCAATCAACAATTAACACTTATTTAATATAATAAGGTAACCAAATGCTATCCAATGGAAGAGGTAGGCCTCACATTAGAGAAACTTGAATTTAGGAGATTTTCATTACAAGGACTACAAGCACTCCTTCCAGTGATTAATGACTGGATGTTTAATACTAGACAGGTACATGCCTACATTAGTGAACTCTGAGCTATTGATGGAGCAGGCTCAACACATTTTCTATGTAGCGTCAGGGTACCTCCAGACATTCCACAGGTCACTGGGACCATCCTCCCAATCTGAAAGGAAACTTGTTGACATCAGAAACTAACAACACACCTGCCACTGTTGGTATCTTTGTTCATTTTAGAGGTCATCAGGCTCCACGGATTCACCTGATGGAACACACTTGGGGGTTTAATCCTGAAAAGCATATTTTTTAACAAAGCAATGACAATTTTTTCTAGAAAGCAATTTGTTTATTAAATTCCCAGATCTTCTGGTATCTCCAATCTTGATATGTGCTCATGCCATATTTGAAAGCAACAGACATATTTCCCATCATTTAGTCCGTTAAAAGCCAAAATTGCTACCGACCCTTTACTCACTAACAAGATATCGCAAATTTTTAAACATTCCCACAGCTAAGGTGCACCTTGGAAAAATGATCTGGGACCGTGGGAGAGAGAATGGCCAGAGGCACTCAGGGCCACCAGGGAAATAGTCTTTGCAGCGTAGCTTAGGCTTCTTCCATTTTAATTTCTGCGCTACACTTCCTACACCAGGGAACCGCTATGGATAATGAGAGATGAGACACCACAGACTGTAGAGTGTACCCTGAAATATCGAGTCAAAATATTGTCACACACTAATATTGTGGACAAAAATATAGGCACACAAAATATCGAAAGGTAAGTGCATATAGGGAAGTATAGAATTACTGTTCTTAACTTCACAACAATGTGCCTTAAATGTTGTCAAGGTACAAAGTGTGGAGATAGGTATAGAAAAGCTATACATAGTTATTTTTCAATATTTTTTCCCTCGATGTCCTGTCTAACATATTAGTGTCCCATGATGTTCTGTAGACGATATTCAGAACTCAGCCACATCATCTAAATGCCGGCAGAGTAATAGGGACTGTGCATACTGTTTACACTTGGTATGAGGGTGCAGAATACTGCAAAAATATGGCATAAAAAGTAAGATGTTTTATATAAAGTTACATAAATAAATTGTCCTTTCTGCACAATGTGCCTTACTGAATATTGAATATAAACTGCAGGCAAATAGATACGCTACACTCCTTACTGGACTCCATTATTAATTTCTAAAAAAGGACATAGCACAGACATGATGAGCTTCCAATTCTTCACATAGTGCTAGGTGGAGCGCGGGCCTGCAGTGATGCAGAATTCCGGGACAACAAGTTTAAGAAGATCAAGGCAGCCCATGGAACATGAATGGACCTGGAATAACAGGCAAGACTCCAATGGTGATGATGTTACTTATGTCACTGAACCCTAAAGTCCAAGAGGGTTATATATTCTAATACAACAACCTATTGTATCATCCCATGAGTCCACGTACCTCAGGTGATGATCTTTACACCTTTAATTTATTTAATACACACTATACCTTGTTTGAGTTCAAATGAAAAATTGCAAATAAAGATTTCTATGTCAAAAACTCTTCCTAACATCCCTATATCAAATCCCTAAATCCATGCTCTACTTTGCTTACTCCACCAAATACTTTTAAAGACCAGTACTTTAAACTGAAGCTAATCTTATATCCTCAGTCTCTGTTTTAGTGCCTCTGACCACAAGCTCAGTTTTTTGGTTATTAGAAAGAATTATGGCTTTCTGATCCATCCATCCCATTACCAGGACAAGCAAGAAAGCACTCCCTTATGTTCCCTCCCCCTCATGCAATTGTTGGTTTATAAAAATATTTAAACCCTGGAACTCCTGCCCTTCACGTTTCCTACATGGAATTAAACTATAATCTTTATTTTGTTCATTAATAATGTCTGTGTAAAACTTGCAATATTTCTTGAGAGAATAGATAAGGTTATAGCTTCTGATAGTTCATACTGTAGGAGGATAATAAACACTGTAGAACTCACCAGAATTGTAGTTTAATACACCAAGTCCAGTCCTCTAATTTAGTACATCTGTTATTTTTTTTTGCACCCAGAAGTGACTGAGTATTTCTCATGTTTGTTAAGCTTTGCTGCCTCAATTCCCCTTAAATAATGATGGGGGAGGGGTTGCTTCTGTTTTTTTTTTTTTTTTTTAGAGGTGCCTGTTTGGGGTGACGAGGGTGAGAATTACCTCACCAACTGCATATAGTCAAGCAATGGACCGAGGGATACAAATCAGAGTAATTAAGATTACTGGTAAGTAATCCACACATTATTTGCGGTCCAGAGGACGTTTGGTGTTTTAAATAAACCAACATTGATGACATTCGTATGGACAAGATGCTGTTGTCTGATCCCAGCTCCACAAATTTCATATTGCATATCAAAGGTCACCATTAGTTACATGTAGGGATACATTTGAATACCTATTTATCTGCACTGCATGTTTTTACGTCACATGTTACATATTGATAGCGATTACAGTTGCTGACCTCATTCTTGACCTCATTTTATTTAATGCACTCATGTCCTTTCAGAGTTCCTTGTTGGGCTCCCTCAAGCATCTGCATGAATAAATGAAATGTTGTATACAAAAAAACTTACCTTTGCCTCCTGAAAGCTTCTCAAAAAGTGGGGGTACAGCCCGTTCAGAAAGTTCCTCCGAGTGCTTTATTAGTGCATTTCTGATAGACCTGCATCCGTTCACCACAACCGCTGGCTTCTGCCCCAGCCAAACTGTAAATATGTTCCCATAGGTCTTTGAAAGCTACAGAAAGAATGCAGCAGACAGCAGGTTAGAGAGGGGGACAATAGGCAGGCAAATTACTAACCCATATCACTTGAGGACAGGTGTAAGAACCAGTATGCATCATGTGCTTTCTGTGGCAGAGAACTCCAGCTCCACCCCACTGATGAAGTACAACTGGTTTCAGTGCGCTTTTTGTTGCAGGTCAGAAGGAGATTGCCCTGGAGGGTGGGTTAAACTGTTCCTATCTGGGCAGGACTTGAGTTGATTGGTATAATATCGACCTATGTAGTGGCACAATGTGATAAAATGATCACGTGGAATGCTGCTAATTACTTGTGTCTGAGGTTAATTGAAGCGTTCCACTCATTTGTTTTTATGGGCGAGCGCAAAGTGCTCCGTCCATAAAGTAATCTCTCTTTGGGCTTCAAACCACGCCCAGGTCATGTCAGTCTCTTTCATTGGTTCCTGGGCTTGCTCTTTAAAATCTGCTTGCTTTCATTTGTGAAAGGCATGCATACATCATGCCTTTTCCAGTGTTTAGCCCGCCTACACAGCACCGGTAAACTACTAGAAACATACGAGGCTCGATGTTTTGAGCCTGGTTTCTCGACTACTTTATCTGTTAATTTTCCCCGCAGCGCGATTGCGCTGCATTTTACATAGCGCGATAGCGCTGTGTTTTTTTTCTTTTAATTTGTGTGGCAAGAAAAGTTAGGTTTAGGAGTTTACAATGCAAACAGCTCCAACTCGAGCAAATGCGAGACCCGTTGCATTGAAAATGCTTGTTTCCATTTTTTTCTCAGTGAGCCTCCTGAGTGCAGCTAGTATGACTGGACAGGTGGGCTTGATGGGCTCCATGACTCAGTTTGGATCTCACTGATGAGGCTCAACTTTGTATGTAAACTAATTGCCGTCCAAATGCTGAGGTGTGAGTAAAGAAGATCATTCAAGTGGCCCAGCAAAGCCGAAACCCGTCTAGTGTGGATTAAACTAAAACTCTGGCTTAGCTCTGCATGGTTTTCTTGAGTGTGAAAGAACAGTTAATTTAGTTCCACATAACACCACTCAATACAAAATTGATGTGGTATCAATGATCTCTTCATTACTAATAGTCCCTAGAAGGATTCATGGATCCAGTGGTAATTTGAACCCAACTTTGAACTTTATGACATTTCAAACAAGCACTTCACTAAGAGAAGGACAATATATTTGCTTATATAATTGTTTACTTTAGATCACCTTTTCACCGCGCTGTCCCCTTTAACACCTGCCTGTCTGTTTTTAAAATATACTGTGATTTGCATTGGAATGGAGAGTACTGTCTTACCCCGGAAGGTTGGTTTTGACTTGTATGATTGGTTAATGCATTATTCATGTCTTGCTCTGCTTATTTTTTCATTTTTTTCCTGGTTGAACACTTTTGTTGATTGGTTAAATTAAAAGCTGAGCCTGCTTTATTAGATGTTTGATTGCTATTTGCAATCCAACATGTACGACAAGTGGCAGATATCCTTAATAAGTAAAAGGAACAATGAGGGCAGTCAAAATGAGAAAATGTTGTTAAATGGGCAATGTAGTGGTACGTATACATTCACAGGTGTAGTAGGTGTGCTATTTCTACCAATAAGCCTAGAAGGAAAGCGTGTTTGTTAAATTGCTAAAATTAGGTCAAGGAGATATATAAATTTTCTTTAGTAATATACAGAAGATGTACAGAAACCACAGTTTCTTTCCCATATATGAAGATTCTTTCACTATTTGAAGGGACGCCCTAAACACACCCATTCCAAATTCCAAATCGGTATTTATTCGCAATTCCAAACTGCGATTTGGTAACTTGGGGCCATATGTTGCAAAGGTTTTTACCCATTCTGTGTCTATGGGAAAAAGTGTTGGTACATATGGCCCTTGCTCCCAAATCGCATTTTGGGATTAAAACATATCAAAATGCATTTTTTTAAATCACAAATGGACCGATTCGGCGAATCGGGCCCTTTCTGACAGGAAAAATGCTTGATACATCTGGACTATGTTCTGTACCTGGTCACATATGTGTTTGAGATGACCAGAGTGAAAATGGTTATGAACATGGTATGGTTATGAAAATGGTTATGTGAGGATGGCTAGCCTCTGATCTGTACTTTGCCTCGTAGGTGTTTGGGAATGACCAAGCTTTGATCAGTACATGGATATCTGTAGGTACGGGATAAAACGGCTTAGATAGGTTTCTTGTGATGTCTTGTCCAGACTAACCGTTGGAGATGTTTATGAATGGTGGTTCTGTATGGTTAAGGACTGAGGTTGCTCAGATCTTTGCTTGACTGTTATAGCTCAATGAGCCTTGTTCTTGGTAAAGTGCGGAATAGCAACAAAAAAAAACATCTCCAGTACGCTGTGTTCAAGAATTTAATTTTGGTTCGAGATAGTTCTTTCTTCACCTCTCCCTATCTCTGTGTATTTTTACACACACTGAGATGTGTATCTATGTGACTTTGTGACAGGTTCTAGTTAGAACATTAGTTTCCTTGTCTTTGGCATGACAAAACTTGGGCCTGTCCTTACGGTCGACTGTAGTACCACGATGGGTCACAAACCGTTTAGCATTTTTTGCACCCCCAGCGGGTTTGAGACCCAGCCTTAATTACGCTCTGCAAAAGATGTACTAGTTAAATAATATTTTTATTATACAGAAGTCCTTAAAATTTAAGAAGCAGGAAACCTTTTGGGACTCACAGGGAATGCACAAATGAAGACCTGAGAAGTGACAGCAGACTCTTGTCCCCGCATTTGCATAATTGAATATCATTTTTAAGCAGCCCTCTCTATAAAGTGAAAAGTCTGTTTTTTTATAATGTTTTTTAGGTTGCCATTTAGTGAATGAAATCAGGTTGATTATCTAAAATCCCAAGCACTGGCTGAATGAAATTGTCATTTATGATGCTCGGGTTTGCTCCTCTTCATTGATAAGAAGCTATTTTATGAAAATATGAGTAGCCTGGGAGTGCTTAAGGAGGGGTAGTCTTTTTCCAGTTCTAGTCTGAAATGTATATACCCACTACATGCAGCAGATCTGTAGCATTGCAATATCCACTTTCCTAAAAAGGGAGTCCTTACAGTTCTTAATTTGCAAAAGGATAAGTGGACCAAGGTTCTGCTCGGAAACCAGGGCTGATGCTGCTGAATGTCAGCTTGCTGAATACTAAGACATTGTACCCTTGATTCCACCTCCTGCATCTGTAATTTACCACCAGACACTCCTTGCCTCTTTATCTCGCTCTGACAGATTCCTTTTTATCCCTGCTTTCTCCCTTGTCTCATTTTTCCATCTTTTTCTTCTTCCTTCCTTCCCCTCTCTCTCTCTTGTTGTTGGTCGAAGTGTGTTGAGAAAAAAATAAATACCTGCAGATCAATGTATTATATTCTTCCTTAATTTACTTGGCATTCCTAATTGTACAACGATTTAGACTAGCACATGGGAAATTAAGACCCTTTCAGCTGCTGGTCCTGCGTTTTGTCTTTCATTGAACTTTGTTCAGAAAAAAATTGAGAAAAAAACCTTTGTAAGCTGTGATTGAGAACAGGAGGTCCTCAGTGCTAGGGAGGCTCCTGTGAGCTGCTGCTTAGGCGCCGTGCATCGAGTTACAAGGAAAGTACAAGGTGATTAGGTGTATTGTCAGCAATCTTGACCCATGGGGAAGCCGATTATCACTCTACACGCTTGCCAACATCTTTGGTCTATCAGGAAACCGTTTTGATATTCACTTTGAAGTTGATGGGCACTACTTTTCTAATAATTATTTCTTTTAACGCAGCATGAAAGTATAAGGCCTTGCGTGCAAGGGAGTTACGATTCACAAATCATTCGCAAACTTCTCTACCTGAAATGTCATGGATGTAGTGAACACAAAACTATAGGAAATTGAAAACATAGCACATTGTTTAGAGTTAACAAGTAATCAGACAAATGTAACAGAGAACAGTGATACCCAAAAGTAGAAAACAAAACAGCACCATGAAAAAATGCAGGAGGCATTCACAATTTCTGATTATTATGAAAACAGTAAGTTGCACTCACAAGTTGCCATCAAGTTGAAGCAAGAGATAATTAGGCAGAACCTGTGGAAGGAGTCCCATAATTCAATACAACCTTTCCGAGTTGCACCACTCTGCAGTGGCATGAAGGATGTGTATTCTAGTAGAACAGCAGATGAGTAGCAGCAAATATTTGGACAGAGAAATGCAAAATGAGGACAGATAGTGGAGGTGTATGCCAGATACAGGTTAAGTAGGCAAGACATCACCGGACTTAGATATGAGCTACAGACTATGCATGGCAGTAGGAAATTGCAGAATTAGTTGAGGGGGTTAGGAACGCTCCTCGGGTAACAACCACTGTCCTTCTTAGGATCCATCACTGAAGTCACTAAATTTGCCTGAGCTCAGCCCCAAGGGCACAGAGTATAACTGAGAGACAAAGTGTAACGTATTCAGGTAGTACTCAAAAAGAAATAAGCCAAAACACAAACAATAAAAGTCCTAAAATTAATTAGAAACATAGAGTAAAATGTATTAAACAAAATTACACAGAAATTAGAAAAATCTGAAAAGGAGAACCAGAGATATGAACTTTTAACCTTTTAATTTGAAATTGCACCAAAAAGCACTAAGGGTCAGTGATATAAAATGGTTGCAGTGTAACATGGGCCAGATAAACTAACCAGGTTTGTTTAGGTCAAAGATTTTACCTTCTCATTTTACTCCTTTAAGTCCTAATCCACCACCGGAGTGCACTTCTAGAGCCGCCAGGACCTCAAGGGGAGTCCTTAGAATTGCCACTGATCAGGTGGGCCCTTGCTGGAAGGGCCTCCTGTAGTTTATTGTATCCCTGTAGCTTGAACAGGAGGGCAGTCTTATGACCTTTGGTGTCCAATATGTTGTCTTGGGTGTGAGATGGAGAAGAGGTCCAGTCATTTAGGGCCCCTCTCTGGTCTCAGAATGCAGATTCAGTTTTCTTCTGATGTTCCACAGGTCCAGGTGTCCTCCTATGTGAGTGCCTGGAGATGCCTGTCACAAGCTTGTGGGTGGAAATGTGGACAAAGGCTTTGGCCACACTAAACCTGCACTCTGAGGACCACGGGTGTGTGGGGAGTGTTCTATAGTAATCCTAGTGCCCTCCCATGTCTAACACTAAAATTTATGTTTAGGCAGTCCATCTATTCCCAACAAACTCAGAGACAGACGTCTGGTAGGATAAAGCTTCACACAAAGGTTGTGTCTCCAGAGCAGCCTGAGAAAGGGACATTCTTGAAATGAAACCAAGTAACACCAGGTCCCCATGCCCTGTCTAGAAAATGTGTATAAAGGTGTGATGTGATCCAAATCACCCCACTTTGTTCAAGTCACAAGCTCTTTTTGACCAAGGAATGAAGTACCTAGTGAGTTACTGTGTAGCCACAGCTGGTGTCTACCTGTTACCAAAGGCAGTGGGACATCACCTCAGGTCAACACTATGCTGGAAGAGATAGGAATATGTCTAAAGTGTCTAAGAGCCTGACTACCTGCTAAGAGAAGAAAAATGTACTTGGTCTTGCACAAGGACAGACTCTCCAGGAAGAAAGGCCCAGCATGTGTACATGGAGCACCCAGAGGAAGCTGACAAATGATTTGCTGAATCGGTCCATTTGTGACCGGCAAAATGCTCTTTGATAAATTTTAATCCCAAAATCTGATTTGGTAACAAGTTGCCAAATCACAGTTGGGAATTGAGCATAAAGTGATTTGGTATTTGGAAGGGGTGTGTTTAGGGCATACCTTCAAGTAGCAAATCAGAATGGGATGTATACATGTTTTGCAACCAAATTATGGATGCAAAACATTCACAGATTACCACCAAATTAAAGTTGGTGGTAACCCATTTGCAAATGGTTAAGGGTCCCCTTGGGACCCCTTCACCTCTGAGAATATTTAAATAATAAAATGAAACTTTTAATTTTTTCTTTTCAAACTCATCCCGTATTCCTTTAAAGAAAACAGTCTATGTTTAAAAAAAGAAAAGAGATGGTTTTATCAAAAAGTAATCACAGACATGGTGGTATGCTGATTCTATCAGGCCACCATCCTGTGATGGCTGCGTTTCCTAATGAGTCGCAAATTCAACCTACCTCACTTATATGCATAAGGTAGGTTTATTTGTGACCTACTGGGAATCGATAATGAAACTCAAAAGAGTTTCACACATCAGGAATACCGATATCCTAATATTAGTACATCTGGCCCATACTCTAGTTCTCATGTACAGTACCATGTACATACCTGAGCCTCGTAAACCTATACCCATTGGCAACCATGCACAGGTATGAGTTTGGTCACCACATAGTCCTATGTATACATCTGAGCATAGTTACCCCAACCCAGGTGTAGATCAAAGACTGTCAAACCATATGTTACCAAGTAGAGATTTAAGCTTAGTTTGCCTACACATAAATGCAAATGTGAGCCTGGTAATCTCATACCCATAAATATAGCCATATCCAGATCTGACTGTGGTTACCAGTTACATAAAACGGGAATCTGAGCCTGGTCTCTGAAACTTAAATAAAACCTTGTAGATACCTGAACCTGAAAACCCTGCACCCTTACATATCCATGAGCCCCCTGTACCCAAGCATCTACTCTGTACAGATCTGCATCAAATTACCCTTTACTCTTACATACCCATGTACAGATGTAAACCTGATCATCCCTCCTCATACATACCCATCTTCAAATCTGAGTCTAACCACCCCATAGATATACAGATCTAAACCTGATCACCTGTTCCCTTGCATAGCCATATGCAGATCTAAACCTAATCAATCAGGGAATTTGTAAAGCGCACTACTCACCTGTGAGGATCTCAAGGTGCTGATCGCTAATCACGCTAATCACTTTGTATTTGGACATATTCATGTACAAATCTCAACCCGGTAACTCTTCACCCTTAGATGTCCATGTCAAGATCTAAACCTCATCACGATGTACCCCCACATATTCATGTACCAATCTAACTCTTATCACTCATAACCATATGTAACCATCTTCAAATCTAAGTCTAATAGTCCCAAACATAACCATGTACAGAGCTAACCCTGATCACCCATACCTGTACATATGTTTGCACATATCTAGATCCATGCACCCCAACCCGAGCCTAACCATGTTCAGATCTGAGATTCATCACCTAATACCTAACCATGTACTGATCTCAGCTGGTCCACTAAAAGCCACACATACCTATACAGAGAACTGAGCTTGGCAACCCCTTAATCATGATAACATGTGGAAATTTGAGTTTCTCTATTCCGTACCCCTTTTTAAATATGTTCCGATCTGAGCCTGGTCCAATATATCTTCGCTTTCATATCTGTCAATCTGAGTACCAGTCCTGCAAAAATAAACATAATCAACAGAATGTCTGAGCGGGGATATCATTAACTCATAGATAAGATCCCCAAAGCACCTGGCTCTCTGATTGTGTGCTCCTGAGCCACTCATTGAGCAAAGTACATATCTGAACCTTGTCACCTCAAACCTGCAGAAAATTGTATTTTACAGAGCTAACCTTGTTGCTGAAATATCGTGCTATGCCAAGATCAGAGGCTGGTAATGTCAAGAACATATCTGACAGTGAACACCTAAATCCTTTTAGAATGAAGCACACATTAGGTTGAATACCTCCAGCCTGTACAGGACTAAGTACAGTTCTGAAAATTACTCCCTTTGATAAGAGAGAACCAAGTGCATAGCCTTGAGACTTTTTGCATAGCACATATTTTGTAGAACCAAGTACAAATATGAGGCTGTTAGCATCATATACATATTCGGTAGAGCCAAATACAGATATGAGACTTGCAACCTCAAACAGTAAGGAGTCAAGTACAAACAAGAAGGTGACCCCCATCAACACCTATGGAACCATGTATAGGTCTGACGCTGGCTAGCTCAAACTCTATGTAACCAAGTACATATTAGCGTGACTACTTCAACCCACGTGACCATAGAATGGTCGCCTCACCGCATGTCATCTAAAATCAGCTACAGATCTGGAGATGATGACATTAGATGCAATTATTTGACAGCCACGTACAGCTTTGGGGGCTGACCCTTTGAAACAATAGGAAATACGTACAGATATAAAGCTAACTGCTGCATATGCCATGGACCCAAGTAGGTCTGAGACTGACTATCTCAACCCCTATGGAAGCAATTACAGGTTTATGGAGGGGCACCTCAACCTGCATGGAAACTATTAGATGCCATAGGCCAACCTCTTCAAACCCCAGGAAACCAAGTATGGATCTGAAGGTGGCCAACTCAAATCGTATGGAAGCAAGTACATCTCTGAAGCCAACAACTTCATTTACATATACTATAGACCCAAGTAAACAAATTTCAGATACTTTCATAACAAATTTAACCAACCAATGCAGATATGATTGTCTTTCTCCTGCCTGGCAAGTGCACAACACCTGTTATGGCGTATATGAAAAGATGGTTTAGGGATGTGTCACCTATTATGTAGCCTTGGTTTCTGGATTAACCTTTTGGCAAAGATGGAGACCTATAAATGCCGTTTTGTGAATTATCCATACCTATTTGGTACTCCTAGGAATGGCAGATTATAATCTGCTGTAATTAGTTTAGAAGCAGAGTGCAAGGAGTCTGCCTGACGCTTACTTCGAAGCAAAGAGAAAGATGAGAATTTCCTGTCACAGTGATGTCACTGTTGGAAACTGCAAAAACAGTGAAGAACTAGGTCTGATCAGTTAAAGATATAATGGGTTCAATGACCTGGTATGTGGACGTTGGGGGTAGAGGTTGAGCATGAAGTAGAGGCAGCCACAAATTTTGATCAACTAGGGCATATTTGATGTAAGGTCTTACTATGTCAGTTATATTAAAAACCCTACTAATTCCAAATGAATAGTACCTGCATAAGGAACTCATGGCGAAGCTCAAATCTCATGGTCCACAGGTTACCGATGATGGGGAGCGGTGTTGGTCCGGGGGGATAACCTCTTCTGGACCACTGAAGCTTGAAAACATGTGCAGCAATGAAAGTGGCAACAAAAATCAGCAGTCCTACACTGATTGGCAGCATGATGTGCTCTTTCTCTGTGGTCTTATTCACAAATCAGGTTAGATTTTTCTTGTCGATTCTCCTTGTCTCTCTTCTTTACAGTTGTCTCCTTTATTTATGCTTCAGTGCAATGGGGTTTTGCCTCTCGCAGTTTCCTTTCCTTTCTACTTTTCTCTTCATTAAATCGCACTCTATTTTTTGGTCTCCTCCTGCTTCCGTTTTTCCTCCTCCTCTCCAGTTCTTCTACTAATTACATGCAGGTTTTCCCTTCACTTACTCTTTCTGTTTAAGCAAATTTCCCAAAAGTTTCCCTATTTCTATCTCTCCCTCCCATCCACCTCTGCCTCTTCTACTGGCCACTTTCTCTAGCTTTCAGTCTATGACACTGTAGCTCACACACTCTGTTCTTTTAAACCATCCAGCACAAACAATTCAGTGTTTACACTGCTTGCTTCGTCACCTTTGTTCATTTGCTTTTTTCCAAATATCATAGAGTTTATCAGCCATAGTGCATAGCATTCAGACTCTCTAACATCCTTGACCAGGTTTCATGACTTACATGCCACTGCCAAATGTCAACATTGGCAGAAACACAGATCCTGTGGATAAATCGGACATTTCTCAACACTTTTGTTTACTTTCTCCTTTCTTTATTTTGATTGGGTTCTGTGCAAAAGATAAGAAAACGTCAGCAAATCCAAAGGACATAAACTGTGGTGCTTTAATTTATATTATAAATTACACAGCTAGTTAAAAAAATGTATTAAAAACTCAGAAAGAGAAACCAATCCTACTTGCAGATGAACCATATCTACCTACCTTGTAACAGATCCCACAATTCAACACCTGCAGATACTGTTTGTTGCCCTCTAGCTATATGAGTACTGACCCCATTATCTACCTCACTTCGGGGGAGGTAAAATAACTCTAGAGTACTTTAAGGCTTCATTTAGTGTACAGCAGTTAGGTTTCTGTTTGTCCTCCATTGCAGAAAGTCAACCAGACTGTAGATGAACAATTTCCACATTTAGGCCCATGTTTATACTTATTTAGCACCACATTTGCGTAATTTTTTGACACAAAAGCGGCACAAACATACAAAATACAATTGTATTTTGTACGTTTGCGCCGCTTTTACGTCAAAAAGCAGCACAAATGCTGCGCTAAAAAAGTATAAATATGGGCCTTAGTTTTTCATAAAATAAGTTTGCTGCCCTCCATAGCTGAGTTTTGTGCATCAATTGTCTTGGCGTACTTTGTCAGCATTTTTCCTTCCTTGGTGCAGAAATGCTTTATCAAAGTTGGTGTGGCAGTTACCTACCTATGTATTTAGAGTGGACTGCCACCATGGAACATCATTCAAACTGTTGTGACAGAGGATGACAATGGTGAATAGTTACAAGTATCGAGGATGTCCACCAACATTTAAGAGGACAAAACACATGTCGACACTATCAAAAAATTACCGACACCTCCTGACTCTCCTACAAAGCAGACAAAACCAGCTCTTACATGCACTACAGACCCTTGGGGTTTGCAAAAAAGAAAACATCATTTGTGGCTATAAGATCTTTTTACTTCTCAGAGAATGAGCTGTAAGTAATAGTGGATGAAATTGTGAGAGTAGAGTCACAGCTGTTAGAACCATTGGTGTAGACAACAGACTTAAGCCAGCTTGGGGAAATATTAGGCAGAAGTTTCAAGAGCATGAATGCTGTGTCCACTGTGCAGCATTCACAGTATGACATCTGCAAGATGTGGAATAATTTGTATAGGAAGCATATTACTTCTATACTTGGTCCTACCAATGTTCTAAGGAGCAGATGGTGGGTCCCCCTGACCTATTTGAGGAGGTGTGGTATAACCTGCAGACTGAAGGCATCTTGGGTCTCTAAAGCTGAGGGGGAATGGTATGTAATGTGGGAGCATGTTTCAGATGTCATGGTATAGTCATCTATGAACTCCCTACTTCCTGTCCAAACAGTTTTGAAGTACAGAACTACATGCACCATATACATACTAATACTAGGTGACTCTTCATGGGAATCCACTTGTGATGTTATGTCACAACTCAGTGGCACCCTTTTCCAAAACATAATTATAAATCTGGGCTAAGTTTCATAGACTGCCAGAGCACAGCCTGGTAATACAGAACACAAATTAAACATGAGCTGTCTATTTTTAACATTTGCCAGAGCCTATATTAAAAAGCATGCTCCCTGGAGCAGCAGGAGGTAAAGTGGAACATGTACACACATTTGCTAATAGATGAGCCCACTGTCTTAATCAGTAGTTTCCCATAGATCAAGGGAAAAGTTCCACAGTGTTTACCATGTATGTTAACTTTCAGTGAGGGAAAACCAGTACAACAGTGTACAATTTCTACAGCAACCATAATGTAAAACAAAGGCCAACAACACTACAGGATCTACATCAGTACCAAGTCACATAAACATGCTCAAGGTGTTTCTGTTAAACATTGTAAACTAAAACAATGTATTCATAAGTGTTTGATGTACATCATAAACAACTGCAGTATGATAAATAGTTTCACATGTATACCTTTGACCATTGACAAGGTAAAAGCACTGTACAGACTTATCACATCAACACAACATAGGCACTGCAGTAGAGTTATCCTATGTAAAAAAATAAATCGTTAGTCAATTTTTGTATTACCCAATCACTATTTGATGCTAAATGTAGTCAGTGCATGAGATAGAAGCATCTGAACACAGCACAAGATGCATGCTGAGAGGACTGATACACTCTGTCACCATGCACTGAATGTAACAATAACACCAAATGACTTCTGGGCACATCAAACACATCCCCAGACAACCAAAGAAAGCCTTGTTCATAAGTCAATGCCTCAAAAAACTCATCCCCTTAAAGCCTGCTAAGGGCTAGTAAGTACCTTCACAGCAAGGTACAAAATACTACATGATGATACTATAGCTTACATCTGTCAGAAGCTACACCTATGTCAAACTGCAACTCAACAAACCTCCCAATTCTATAAAAACATAATTTATCTTCAAACTTAACACACACATACCCTGGTTATTTCAAATACCCCTTCAATTACCATTATTTTAACAGTGTATTATTAAAACCACATCGCAATGAAATGGCATTGCAAATTTCGACATCTGTTGAAATATAAAACTGAAAGCATCTTCAACATTATTCAACACCATGAATCACATGAATGTAATGTTCTTGATGACTTTACATCCCTTTTACTCTATCTGTAAACTGCGCATAGTATAGCAAGTGCAGCACAATAACCTTTTATCAACAGTAAATGCTAGACAGATCCTCAAGCAAAAGAGATGTATAAATAATTCACCAATGCTTAAAGGTATCTAAAAGGATTGAGGCACTCCCTGTGGAGCTAGTATTTGTTGAATGTCAAGCCACATGAACCATAAAAGGTTTCTGGGCATGGTAGCCAACATGTAATAACTCATATGGCCATTCACTAACATGAAATATCACATATAGCTCGCTGTTACTCCATTGCCAGTGCCAGACCAAGACAACAAACAAATGCAGCCTCACTGCCATCCACTTCAGTGCCAGCAGCATATTTCCTGCTGTGCGTAAAATAGAAGATGAAGTCTCCAAGCTCTGTAGGTTGGTCATATCTGCATCCACTCCCCCCTGAGATAACACCAGCACAGCAACATTCAGCAGTGGTTTCTCTCACTCTCCTACCAGTATTGGATAAAGTACAAATGGTCTGACTCCCTTAGCCTCCCCTGTGGTCACACCTGCACTGCCCTGAACAAAATTCCAGTGTATTTCAACAGCCATGTCAGCAAGACCATACTGAGACATGAGACCATATCATCTAAGTCTCAGAACCCCCTAAACCTGCTCTGACAAGACTTCCTGTTGAGAGAGATATCCAGAGCTGATGTCACCAACTTCATCAAAGCTGATAGGTTGATGACAGAGAGAACACCTGGATAAGATTATCTACATGCCTGAGTTGCAGAATGACCTGAACAGCAGTGTGCAATCTATCAGCAGCTTTCCGTTGCCCACCACCATCTACCCCTACTCCGTTCCATGAAACATCACTGGATAAATGGGTCATGGAGACAATCAGTGTCCCCAACTTCAGCCAATGAAATGGCAACTACTGTTTTTGCTCTCTTCCCTCCATTGGCACTATGTAGGAGTCCTTCTGCTACTTAGGCTGATCCTAGCACCAAACCCCAACAAGAGCAAGAACAATTGATATCACATTGTGTGCCAGGCAATAGAGAAACAGAATTCCCCATCTATAATATTTTACACAGATTTCCCTACCTTCTCTCGACACTGATGTCTGAATTCTTAAACAAAGCATTGTCCTTTCCTAACAAACACTTTCATTATTAATTGCACCTCATTCTCTTGGGATGTTAATAGCACACTATTTCACGTGTAATTGTGAAATAAAATAACATGACAATTGAAAATAAATGCACAACAATCACAAATACATTTGTTATATTTAAGTATTCCTATGTCTCTCATTTATTCAGTCAATATAAAAATGTACTTAACTTTTGGTCAGTTTCCATGAATCCTTATGAAGCACTGACTAATCAAATTCATAAATTTCCTATAACAACACAGCCACCTGGTCAACCCTGTAAAATGATAATGTTATGTAATGACACAATCTATGAAATTGCACATTTTTCATTTTTTAACAATTTTTAATATATAGTTTGTCACTGTAACATAATATACTTAATTGAACTATTTGTCATATACATGTCACTATAACGAGCAGTAGATATAGCAGAAATTGCATGTTACATTGTGTGTACTCAATTTAAGTAGCTTAGAACCAACAAAGTAAGTATATTTAATGTTTATGTACTAATCAATAACGAGATATGTAACAATAACAGGTGTCCTATAGTGTATTGCCAAGCACCAATAAAGGTAGCACACTGTTGTGATGCAGATTCTCACAAATTGTAACCCAAGTGTATTACTATTATCATTAAAGTTGAATCATTATGCGCTGATTACAAACTGTGCAACAGAAGTGAACAAATATAAAAGCAAATTCATAGCTACTTACATGTATTGGAAAACTATTACACGATGCAACATATCCATCAATGAAAAGTAATTTAAAAATGATTTGTGCCATGCTGTGTGTCAGTTCCATATGTTATGTAACATCATGCATGAAAAAAACCACATCATATCATTATAGAGATAAGTACACAACACTTATTGACAAAAATGTATATGAAATTTTATTTGGCTCTGTAATGAGTACTAGAACACCACACTTGCAAACACCATGGCAGTGTTATGCTGTTATGGAGTCCGCCTTTGAGAAAAGGGTGTTGACGAAGCAAACAATTGTCAAAAACTACATTTCATGCAGACCTCATTCAGGGTCAGTAAACTGTATTTTAACACAGACAGGAGGCCCTACGGTTCCTTGTGAATATGGTAATAATGCTTAACAGTAATGCACACTTCCATGTATCAGGATTCATTACAGATGCATTGCATGCAAACTGCATCATCCCTGTAGCCTTTGATTTTTTCCCTGACTTGGATTGAACATACAGTACCCGGATATATTGTCACTCATTCAATGCGCAGGTACGTTCCATTACTAATATCGTCAACTCCTGTATCTAGCCAAGGTTCCAATGATGGTTGAAACCACAACATGGCATGATATACACAATGCTCCCATGCTCTATGAACATTGCATGTCCATATCATTATGTTCCATCACATAAAAAAACATCTGCAAGTGTGAAATCACTACAGAATTGATCTGGTACATATACTGATGGTAGATGAAATGCACACATATAATGTGTATGCTCCTAAATGAGTAACACAGAGATATAAATTATGACACACAGGAGACATGCCTTCAAGTTGCAGATTATTGTTTGATATGCTGTTGTTACAACGTATAAGGCAACAATATCCTTGATACAGCACAATTTTCTATACCCTCGGGCTCTAGTGCAGTCTCCAAACAGATTGTGTCACTGGTCATATCGACCCTTAGGTATCAGCTAAACAAAGAGGATGGTTTCCAAACCATTAAGGTTTATTGGCAAATTATTAATTAACTTCGTCATTTGTCAATTTAAGCTGGCAATCGGTAAAGATAATCAATCCAACAGCATCTATCAAATAATAGCATCATAAATCATTTGGATGGTGATAAATGCAAAGCATAGAAAGTATTGGTTCCATAAAAGGAACTTCCCTTATCTAAGTAAAGCATCTAAAATGGCAAGGGGACATCCTAAGCAGAAGGTGTCCCTCTGAAAGGAAACAACTGAAGTTCAGGGTAAGGAAGGCTTAGGTGTTCAAGACTCTAACTCAAAATCTAGGAATATACAGTCTCGGCAGAGTTAAGGAAAAAGCCTTCCCTCAGCAAAGTCAGGACCAGGTCTCCTAACAGCTGTTCTAAGAGACACAAGTAAATGCATTAATCTCTTCCTAGAACTTCTTCCCACTAACTCCTCTGAACTGGGACCAAGCAGGTTACACCGTCTATTTGAAACCGGTAATCTCCCCTTGTTCCCATCATTCAACAAAAGCGTACAAAGCTGCAAGAACTTGGATGTTTCATTGCCATTTCATTTTTGTATTAACCTAAAAAGTATGGTAGTTCTAGTATGTCTGCTAATTTCCATGTATTTCCAATGCAGAGAAGCCTATTTATGAAGTGTTGTACAATTGCAGATTTTTGGCACTGTGTAGTAAGAGTCACCTTATTTTGAAGATTGGCACCACATACTTTTTTATTTGCAGGTCCTGTCATTTGCTCTTTTTTTTAATTTAATTTAAGGTAACTGTATTAATCACCGAGCTTCACTGAAAATTAACTTGTATTGGGAGCATAGAAGCATGTTCAAACTGTATACATTTTTGCATTTCATGCTCCAACAAACTTGTGAGCGGAAGCTTTAGTTCTTTGAAATGAAAGTTGTTTTACATTGTGTTTGCTTTCAGACTGGCTATTTTTGCTTAAATGTGTATGGGATGCTTAGGATCCCTGAAGTGGTGTGCTTTATTGTACACCAAAAATTATGAGGCTCCATATGATGTCATTCGATTATTCACAAGGCAGCGTTAAGCCACTATTTGTAACTTAACACCACCTTGTAAATATGGCCCCTTCACATGCACAATTTGTGTGGAAGGGGCGTGCAATGGGTGTTGCTGTGGACGTTCCACAGCGACATGCATTGCAATTTGACGGTGCCCAGATTTGCAAGATTTTGAAAACCTGAGACAGCGCCAAAATCTAACGCCACCCCAGGGGTGGAGTTAGCATGGCACAATGAGAAGGAGTACTTTTATTCCTTCTTGTTTTTTTCTTTTTCCATGAGTGCTGCCTTCTGCAGCACACATAGAAAGGGCAAAAGGCCATGAATGGTTGTTTATGTGCAGGAAGTTGTATCTTCCTGCACATAAACAATCATGCCCCTCAACGCAGACAGCCTTGTACTATGGTACAGGGGGAAACACAGGGGTGTGCCGTATTTTTGTGAATACGGTGCATCCCTGTATTTTCTGAAGAGACGCTGCATGGCATTCCAAATATTGACACAGCACCATGCTGTACCACTTTTTTTGTAAATTAGTGCAGTGGTCGGACCTCCAGCACTGCCAGTTTTCATCTACACGACGGTCCGGCAATGCTGGCGGTCCTAATCTGCAAGCAGCTCTTCCATGGGGATTACGACCCCCTTCTCAACCAGCGGTTTTATGGTGGTAGACCTAGACTGTGTAGTATCTACTCATTTGGTCTCACCTGGGTGGCCTGTATATCCTTATTCCCATTCTTTGTTTATGTCTTCCCTTGCAGTTCTCCTTATTTCGTACCTGTCGAACAATCAGCAAGATGTTCCCCTGCTTGCTGTGTTTATGGGTCTTGACTCCATCAATGAGATATCCATTTGATGGTTAGACTGGTGTACCCTTGCTTGTCTTTTGGTTCTTCTCTTACTGAATGGTTACTGTCAGTGTCCTGCTCTTCCTTGTTTGGTTTGCTTGTGAGGTAAGTATCATGAGCTGTTACTCTGGACTTAGCTTTTGATGGGTTCTCTGGAGTTTGTTGGTCTAATCATTTTGTTCCTTATATACTGCAGCAGTAGCCTTGTTCATAGGGATCAGATTGACTTTTTTGTTCCATCCCTTCAGTGATCTTATGTGGCAGCCATCCTTCCCCTGTTGGGTTGTTTGAGTATATTTAGCCAGTGGAGGTATGAATTTCATCATTAACATTTAGTGGGATGGAGCCCAAGTGGTGTTTAAGTCACTACAATATTATTTTGCATGCACATTACGTTTGTTCACGCATGTTACGAGGGCTCTAGTCTTTGAACCTTGAGGCTCTACAATGTGGATATTGAGGGACAGGTTTCTCCACTGCCCCTACATCTTCTGTCAACTGGGTCACATGGTATTGTATATATTCTGACATTTGGTAGTGATTTGGGCATGAACACCTCTTCGCATAGGTTTCTTTGTTGACCACAGAGTGTCTGTTGTCGGAGTACATGTTTTTTATAAAACATTAGTTATGTCCTTTTTGTCTCATCCAAGCCTTTTTCCACTTGCATAACAGTTCTGTTGTTTTCCTGGGCCCCCACTCCACCCTCATTTGAAGAAGGCAGTAGCGCATCACAGTCTTTCCCTGAAACGCAGGTCTGCACTACTTTGAATGCAATGTAGACCGGGAAACCATACCACCCATGCCTAAAACAAGTGGTTTATACTTCCTAACTCCTGAATCTAAATGAGGGGGATAGCTGGGCTTAAGGATAATTATTTTGTTTATTGTACAAATATTTTCTTCTAAGTCATACATCTGATATGATTTGAATTTGAAATCAGAGAAATATATCAATTAATATTGATTTTGAAGAAAATCTTTTGACAAGAATTATTTGAATTACATGGGCTGGTAGTGGGTCATTTCTGCTTTTGGATACCAATTAGATTTTTATTGGGGTGTAGATTGAATGTTGAATTAGAGTATGATTGAGATGGTTGTGAATATGTCGAGAGTTTTATCTTGTGTGGGGACCCCAGAGGCAGTATTATATGTAAAGAAGGTTATTCAAGAAACTTCAATGTTTATCGTATTGCGGCTCAAAATGATATAATGCTTGTGAATATAAGATGATTTTTACTAGGGGTTATTGATAGAGCGTTCCAACCTAATAATTTACCTGTATCTGGACGCTCTTAGGTCGATGAATCTTTTGACCAAGTGGGGCTCTCTTCACCCGAGAGTAATCAATTTAATCAAATCAATAATCAATAACGAACATAAGCAATGCCCTGATCAACATAACACTTCACAATTAATCCAGAAAACATTTCGGCGAACCATGACCTTTCGGCCATGAATAACCACACCAGTTTATTCAAAGTTAATGAATTTATTTCCCTATATTAACAAAGCTAGCACGATATAAATGTGTCTCAACACCAAATGATATATGTAAATGAACATTAATAGCTGTCCATAACGGCGAAAAAGATGCAATCTATGCAGCATTTGAATAACAATTCATTCGATAATAGCAACACAAACCACTAAAACTATAATCTGTAATGGGCTAATTGCATGCATTAGTCAGCATAACAAGGTCTCAAATTGCATCGTGCATCAAATGGATCCTCATCTAACCTCAAATTAGCATCTGCATGTGGGTCTTCATGCAAAAACAATTTAGCAACATTAATTTGGAAAACTCCTAACTAGGGCTCTTATCAAAAATCAGCAGTTGGTTACCTAAAAGAAAACACAATGCAATTGTACATTTTCCTTTCATATTTACCAAGTTCGATCAGCATTCAAGGAAGTCTTCGTCTCACAGGTACCGGTTTCGATCAGCATGGGACGGGGGCAAAGGGGGCAGGGTGGACGGAGCAATTGCCTCACGGCGGCAAAACAAAACTACTACTTCATGCAAAGGGGCAAATCAAAGTTAAAGTCTCTAGGGCGAGAATTACTTAAAGTCTCTAGAAGATAGCAAAATGACGATGTCTGCAAGATGGGTCATAATGGCTGCAATGTCCTGCAAAATGGCGGGCAACGGCCAATGTCCGGGTAATGGCCAATGTCAAAATGGCTATAGTGTCCGAGTAATGGCTAAAAAAATGGCTAATGGCTGCTTTCTTCTTGTGCACCAGGTTTAAATAAACAACAGTTCAAATCCAGTAGGGTCTTCCATTGGAGGGTTCATAGGTTGGCTTCAAATTGACCAATCAAAAACAACTATTCACAAGCTTCTACCTAAGCATACATTATCCTTGGAGTCGGGAACGTAAGTTGCAACATATTTTACCAATTAACTCACTTTCAGAGCTTCCATTGTCCGCACCTGCAGATTGACCTTGGAGCAAAGAAGAAGATGCCAGGCTGGCACGAAACCTTACAGATAAGCATGTGAACCGATCTTCACTGGAAAAGTACAGTTTCAAGCAAGAATCCACGTTTATTAGCACATTGGAAAAACACGAGCATCTAAACCGTGAGACAAGGCAACTAGGCCAAAGCCTCCACTAAAGTTATGCTAAGCTAAAACATTTCAAACAAGCAAATCATGGCACACGTTTACGATTATGTCGGATTAGTGCAATTCTAATACTTCACGTTATATAAAGCACGCTTATAAATGTTGGCGAACTACTCTGAGGGCACATTTGTCCCCGTACAATCTTTACTAGTTCGGTCAAAGTCACACTTGATTATTGCAGCGCTACGTTTATGCACTAATAAATGTAAAACCTTAATTTCTGCGTCATCAATCCCTCCTCTGATGACTACTTGTCATCACACAAAACTAATCCGACAAATTGTATTCCATTAAAATTCTGTCAGTTCTCTTTGCCTTTTAGTTCCCCTTGTTCTTGCTTTGTATTCTTCTGCCATTCTTTTCATCATTTTCTCTTCCTTCCTTCTCTTAATTCTTGCCATGATCATTAGTATTCCTCTTTTTATTCCCCAAATCCCAAAGATGCAAATTAGTACTATTAGTATTCCCTGTATTATTTTTAGCAATATTCCATTCCAAATGCCACCAAGCCAATTTCCCACTGAAGCAATTCCCTTTCCAACCTTCTCCCAAACTCCTGGTTCTTTCAATTCCTTCAAGTCTGCACTCTCTTTTGTTAGATTTGCAAGCATTGTTTTAATCTTCACGCTGTTGTCTGGAATATACGTGCAACAGTGGCTCGCACCAAGCATTTTGCAAACGCCGCCATCCTTTGCTAAAAGAATGTCTAGGGCAAGCCTGTTTTGAAGAGTCATAGCTCTTTCTGCTGCAAGCTCAGCGTCCATCAGGATTATAGCACCTGAAAACTTTGTCAACATGTTATCCACTATAGTAGACAACTTTCTTATTTTGATGGAATTCAACACGACTCCCAATGAAGGAATCATGGCTCCAAATATATCTCCTACCACAGCAGCTGCGGTCTCTCTTTTCTGGATACGATGGGATCCAGATGTCTTCGGAATCATCGATAGGTCATCCAGTTGATAAACCTTTGGGAACACTATACCCAAATAACATCTCCCCCACCATCCTTTTGGAAGACGATAATAGGCATTATGCCCACAAATGTAATATACACCTGGTATGACAGGATCAAGTCCGTTCAGCATGAATGTCCATTTGGCCTTAAAGATAAACGTATGTTTACATTCACTCGCTCCTACGAAAATGTTATCATAATAAGATTCACCACGATATATACAAAATTTCCCTACATGCCAAGCATCTAAAGCTATTCTCCCTTGTGTTCTTATTGCGGCAAAAGCATAATTATCTACTGAAGTCCTCTTACTTAGCTCTTTTTCTAATTTCGCATTCATTTGTGCCCTTCTATCATCTGTGCGATCTAAAAAGCTTATTTCTACTGCAGAGAGCGAGCAGATAAGGTTTTCCCTATGAGCGTGAGCTGTTTCAAAAGGTTGCATTGGCTCGAAAAATTCCCTCATTATTTTAGCATCCCAATCTTTAGCAATCTGGCTTAGTTGCGTGATTATAGGAACATATGCAAAGGTAACATCATAATTTGAATAAAAATACTGTATGTTAGTCTGACCATAAAATCTAGAAGTTACTATACTACATGTAATCCCATATGTAAGAGGCATGTGATGATAAGTCACCCCTTCCGTTACCGATGTCGGTATCTGTGTACACATATAACAATCTTTCGCATCCATAGTCTCAACATATTCTGTTAGTAAGCGATAGAAAACATTATACAAAAGTTCCTTCTTGTCGTGCAAGTGTCTCTCATCTAATTCTAGTCTTTTCAATGCTGTTAGTTCAGTGACAGTAACAGGAGCATAAGTAGAAGCATCAATTTTCTCATTCTCACCCTTAGCACGTGTTGCAAGCACTATTGCCATTATTATTAATACACATGCAGTTATCAAGCCTATACACACATATTTACAATATTTCATTCTACTGTTTTGTGTCATGATCTGTATAGAATCAGAGAGCTAGAAGCACTTATAAAAGAAACGATTTAGCAATTAGTTACAAAGCTTAACGAGCGCAATGTTCACACAGTTCTCTTCAGGAGCCCAGTCACTTATCGGTTAGTAGCATTCATCTCAATTCGGCAATACAATAACTCAGTCTTTTTTTTTTTTTTTTTTTTTTCAGTTAGCAACGTTGTCTCAAATCGAGTTTAAGAGTCAATCAGGTTATCAAAGTCTTATCAAGTTAGCAAATGTCTCATCCGGTTTAGCAATGTCTCAGCTGGTTGTATCACGTTAGATTATAGCAAGCAATGTAATTTATGAGTTTCTCTTTTTTTTTTTTTTTTTTCAATCAACAGCGTCCATAAAGCTTTTCTTTTCTATTGGTATCTCTTCTTCTTCGTTCTCGAGGCTGAGAGATACAAATTCGTCAGTCCAATCGTCATTGATTGCATATGCCCATTCTGGACCGGAATATCTCCTGTTTGGTATCCTTTTCCTTTTCAATTTTGCATCTCTCTTTGATTCTGTCTCACTGGTACTTTCCTCTTTGGCCAAGTCCTTTTCTTCACTTGAGGTTGGTACCACGACAGACACTTCCTTTCTTTTCTCTTTCACTCTTGGCCCTTCGTCATTCAACTTTTCTCCAGTTCTTAGTTTTACTGGCGATATACTTTGTCTTTTCTTTGCACTGTGTCCACTTGATGGACCTGCGATCTCTTCTGAAGAAGTTTGAACAGTTTGGTTCTGTTCTGCCTTGTCCCCTTGTTCTGGGGAGTCAATCACGTTTTCCTTTTCTTTTTCTGTACCGTCTGCTTCTGGGAAAGCCCTCCTCTGATCAGGCTCTCCTGCTTTTTCACCTCTTTCGAGCCCTTTGTCACCGTTACTTTCTTCAGGCTCTTTGTCACTTTCAGCTGCTTCAGGCTCTTTGTTACCTTCAGCTGCTTCGTCGCTGTCTGAGGTTTCTCCTTGGTCTTCCCCAAGTGAATCGGTTGTTTCGTCCTCGTCACGACTTCCTCACGTGCTTCTTTATCACGACCCAGTCACCTGCTTTCAGTGTGTGTCCTGGACCTTGGATCGGTGGCAAGGTGGTTGCTTCCACCTGGTGAGAGAAAGAGCGAACCACGTCAGCCAGACCTTTGCAGTAGTCTAACACCATATCATCTGTAATATTCAAAAGCGCGTTTGCGGGAACTGCAGGAAGTCTCATGGCCCTGCCCATGAGAATTTCGTGCGGGGACAATCCAGTCTTTCTGTCAGGGGTGTTTCTCATTGACATTAACACCAAGGGCAATGCGTCAGGCCATTTCAAATTTGTCGATGCACATATTTTCGCCATTCTCGATTTCAGTGTACCATTCCTCTGCTCCACCAGTCCTGAGGCTTCAGGGCGATAGCTACAATGCAATTTTTGCTCAATGTTCAGCGCTCCGCAAAGTAACTTTATCACCTCGTTATTGAAGTGACTTCCCCTATCTGATTCTAAAGAGATCGGGAATCCGAAACGTGGTTTCAACTCCCTCAACAATAGTTTTGCAACTGTAAGGCTGTCATTTCTACGTGTAGGGTATGCTTCAATCCAGTGGCTAAAAATGCACACAATCACCAACACATACTTCAGACCTCCATGCACAGGCATCTCAATAAAGTCCATCTGCATTCTGCTGAACGGGCCTCCCGCCCTGCCAATGTGGCTCACGTTCACAACTGTTCCCTTTCCTGTGTTCATCTGCTGGCAAATGACACAACGATGGCAAACTGCTTCTGCAGCTTGACGGAATCTGGGGTTAAACCAATCAGTTTTGAACAACCTTATCATGGCATCTCTCCCTAGGTGAGCCTGCCCATGATAGAACCGCGCTAGCTGCGATAAGAGACAATTTGGTAAAACATATTTTCCCTCATTTGAAACCCATAACTCATCTGGTCTCTTGGTGCATTGTGACTTAATCCAGGAAACTCTTTCATCCTCCCTGACGCTATTCTGTAATGCTTTTAGTTCATCCATTGTATCCACGACCTTTAAGGCAAATGCTTCAGCTGGTTCAAGCTCTGGCTCACTTATCGAATTCCATTCATCCCTGAGCAATATACAGTTCAAGGCACAAAATCTTGCGACCTGATCCGCATATGCATTTTCCAAGGAAACATAGTCCTGTCCTTTTGTATGAGCACTACACTTTACCACTGCAATTTCGGCTGGCATCTGAATGGCGTGTAACAATTCCCTTATTCTCTCCCCGTTTTTCACTGGGGACCCTGAAGAGGTCAGGAAACCTCTCTGTGACCATAGTTGCCCAAAGTCGTGCACAATTCCAAACCCGTACTGACTATCAGTGTAAATGGTCACCTTCATCAATGTAGACAGTTGGCATGCTCTTGTAAGGGCTACAAGCTCTGCTACTTGTGCAGAATAGACTCCTTGAAGCCAGGACGCTTCCAAGACACCTGTTACAGTACATACAGCATATTCTGCTTTCAAAATTCCCAATGCATCTCTTAAACATGACCCATCGACAAAAACAATTTGGTCGTTTTCATCAAGCTCAGTATCCTTAATGTCAGGTCGGGGTTTTGTGCAAAATTCAGTCACCTGAAGGCAGTCATGCTCGACGTCTTCAACGTTCTCAACTTCAGCATTTTCACCGGGAAGCAAGGTTGCTGGATTCAACGTAGTGCACCTTTTCAGCTGCACATTCGGTGAGCCCAGAATTATTGTTTCATACCTTGTGAGTCTTGCTCCAGTCATGTGTTGTGTTCGGGAGCGGGTCAAAAGTATCTCACCTGAGTGAGGGACCATGACTGTTAATGGGTGTCCCATCACTATTCCTTCACTCTGAGTGAGGCTGATACCAACTGCTGCTACGGCGCGCAAACACCCTGGCAGTGCTGCTGCGACCGGATCCAAAGTAGCTGAAAAATACGCTACTGGTCTGTTTATGCCACCATGGGCTTGGGTCAAGACAGACAAAGAACATGCATCACGTTCATGACAAAACAATGTGAAAGGCTTTGTGTAATCAGGCATACCTAAAGCTGGAGCCCTGCACATGCATTCTTTCAATTCAATAAAAGCATCCATCTCATCTCCTTTCAGCTCAATTTCATCCAAGGCATCCTTCTGGGTCAGTTTCAGTAAAGGCTTTGCTAGGGTTGAGAAGTTGGGAATCCACTGGCGACAGTAGCTCACCATCCCCAAAAACTTCCTCACCTCCCTCCTTGTCTTTGGTGGACTCATTTGAAGTACACTTGTTATTCTTTCCTTCATTATTTTCCGTGACCCTTTCTCTATTTGATGACCCAAGTATTTCACTTTCTTCTGACAGAACTGCAACTTTGAAGGAGACACCTTGTGTCCATTCCTTCCCAAATGGTTCAGTAGAGCAATGGTGTCGGCTGTGCAGCCACTTTCTGTCTTAGATGCAATCAGTAAGTCATCAATGTACTGCACTAGGGTTGACTCGAATGGCAATTCTAACTCTTCCAAGTCTTTCTTTAGAATCTGATTGAAAATTGACGGTGACTCAGAAAACCCTTGAGGAATTCGACACCAACTGTAAACTCTGTCTAAGAATTTGAAACAAAAGAGAAATTGGCTGTCCTCATGAAGAGGCACCGAAAAGAATGCTTGTGACAAGTCGATGACTGAGAACCACTCGGCATCGCAAGGGATTTGAAACATTATCACAGCTGGATTCGGTACTACAGGGCAGCATTTAACTATGATGTCATTTATTTTCCTCAAGTCCTGCACAATTCGGACCTTTCCACTCGGCTTTATTAGTCCCATGATTGGTGAATTACATGGACTGCTTAACACTTCTTTCAGTACTCCCTGTTTTACAAACTCGTCAATGAGTTGGGCGACTTTCATGAGGGTGTCTTGTGCCATGTGGTATTGTGGGGTCTGGGGAAAGGTTACATTGGGTTTTACAGTCACTTTCACTGGTTCCACTCCTTTCACCAATCCCACCTCTTTTCTTGTCATATCCCACACTTCTTTTCCGACTGTTTCCCGTAATTCAGCTGGAATCTCTTCTTCAGTTATCATCGGGAAAAGGTTAATCAGAGGATATTCTTCATCGACAGTTTCCATCTCATCCCCTTCTACACTTTCCTCTTCTTCCCCATCACTGTTCGTCTGAATTCTAATTCCATCGTCCGAACACATAATCGAACATCCCAATTTGCACAATAGGTCTCTCCCTAACAGTGCTATCGGGCTTGAGTCACATACCACAAAATTATGTAACCCTTGATAGTTACCAATACTGACTGGTACTGGATCTGTGATTGGGTTCGTCAGGTGCCTGTTTGCTACTCCCACTACTTGAACTGTCCTCCCTGAGAGTGGCAAATTTGGTACTTCAATGCTCCTAACAGTTGAACGTGTGGCTCCTGTGTCAACCAAGAATGAAACACGATGACCCATAACTCTTCCCTCCACATACGGACCCTTTTGATCAACTTCCAAGGATGCTGCAAGCACACAATCTCCCTCCTCTCCTGAACTTTCACTCTCCCATACATTGTTTATTCCATTCTCACTGTGTAATGGGAACTGTTGTACTGTGCCATTTGTATTCATCACCTGACCCGAGACCTGTGGAGGAACCATCACTTGCTGCTGACTCACTGGTGCCAAAGGTATTTGCATTTGCTGATTAGGTACCATGGGAAACTGCTGTTGCATTGGCTGCATTTGCGTCATCTGCATACGGGGCATCTGCATCTGCTGCGGCTGCATGGGCTGTAATCCCTGCAGCTGATTTATGGTCTGAAAATTTGGGTTTGGACCTCTCATTTTCGGTCCCCTCATTGTCTGGAATGCATTGACATCATTGTTTTGCTGAACAACACCTGCACCACCATCGGGCACTCGCGTTTCCAATGTCCGACTATTCCGCACACGTGACACGGCATCACCCTTTTCATTGCCTGCACACCATTCGGAATCGCAACAGTGTTCAAATCTGGACCATTACTCCCAAAACCTCCTCTGCCTCTGCCTCTCGCCTGTGGCTGAAACACCATATTTCCCTGCGGCTGCTGCTGCGGTACCTGCTGTTGGAACCCTTGCAACCCTTGCAAACCTGTCTGAGCTGCTTTAAGCTGCATCATCATCACTTTCTCTTTCAACCTTTTCTGTTTCACTTCAATTTCGTCGCTACAGTATTTCGCATAATTCAACATCTCATCAATCGGTTTCGACTGCCAACAAATCAAATGCGTCTTTATCATCTGGCTTATCTCTGGTCTCAGCCCTTCCACAAATCTAAACACAAAATGAAGCATGTCCTTCGCCTCTATTGTTTCCGTGCCACTGTAGTTCTTGAACGCCTTCAACAACCTCTCATAGTAACCATGAATTGACTCTTTAGCCTCTTGGGCAGTTCGATCAATCTTCTGCCAATCCACATTTTTCGCGGCAACCTTCGTCTTCAAATGCTCAATCACCTTATAGTACAAGCTCGTTACCATAGGCGATGGTGCACCCGTATCCCTGTCTCTCTCTGGTTCACTTGTCGGCCAACCTACAGCCCTTTTGCAGTCTTCCCACAAATCTGCCGGAACCACAATCTCAAAGAGGGTGTTCAGGTCTTCCCAAAGACATTTTGCAAGCTTCACAAACCTATCAGTCTGTTGATACCATTCAATTGGTTTCTCTCTCAGTTTGGGAAAATCATCCGTAAAAGACTGAATGTCGCTTCTGTGCCACGGTACATGTATTAATTTTCCCCCTGCTGTCTCCCTCATTGGCAACATGGTTATTGCATCACTACTCTGTGGTCTTTTCTCCTTATGCTCTGGGACACTGTCTTTCTTCTTTTCCTTTTTCCTTGCCCATCTGCTCTCCATTTGTCTAAGCACCTCCACACTTGTGCACTCTGCAACAATTCTCTAAGGTGCGTTTTCATGCCTGCTGACCTCATGTGTTCAAAGTCTGTGGTCCCGAAATCCAATCTATAGCTCCTGCTCAAGTGTTTTGTCTTGTCTATCTCAACCCCGTTTTTGTCGGCTATTTCTTGCAACCTTCTATGTACCTTGTTCACTTCTCTCGTAATCCTGGGACATAGATACCTCAGCTCTTCTTCCGAGTAGGACTCTAACCTATTCAAACCCATAGTCCCTTCCACCAATTCTTCTGCTTCCATGTTCAACCTGACTCTATTTAGATAGTCCTCTCCCTTTCCGCTGTCTGAGCTTTGTGTGGAATTCAGACTGTTGAACCACTGTGTCAGCTGTTGCGCATTCAACCCCATCAGTGTAGCATTCGCATCGACTGCCATTGATGGTTGCGGCAACTTTTCAGTGTTCGATGATAGCGGTATCATCAGTGGGGGACTCGACCTCACCACTGTTGACTGAGCACATATGGGACTAAACTCCATCAAGGACCCAGATCCAGTTGGCAGAGCCGCTATCGGAGTTGTCTCTGGAGTGTTTTCTATGCACCTCCTTTCCGTCCCACTCTGCACCATTGATCCTTGACCGCTCATACCTAAGCTAGGCTGAGTGTACAAAGGTACCGGTGGACCTACAGTAATGGGTAGGGATATCGCATCTGGGTTCTGTCCATTCCCCAGGTTCTGAGGCATGTTCATTCCCACACTATGGGTCATCATTGCCGGCATGCCCGTCTGACTCCCCGTCATCTGAGCATGTGCGGTTCCCCCCTGCATCTGCTTTTGAGACATCAAAAGCTGGGTTGACTCGGCTTGTGCCAATGTTGGGTTGCAACCATTCTGTACTCCCATTACGGTTGGGTCTAGAATCATTCCCGTACTGTTGTCACTGCTGTAGTACCTTGGGACCTGCGGCTGATAATTTTCTGCTGGTTTCAATATAGGCACATCTGGATATATTCTCCTAACCTGCGGTATCTGCGGGGTGAACAGTAAACTCAGGTCCTTAGATCCCGATGGCGTTTCTGAATTCGGAGTTTCATTATTCTGTACCGTGCCGGAGGGGCAGAACTGGTACTTGGACCTTGTCCACTCGCTGCATAAGGTGGTGGACGGTCGTTCAGCAATTGGATGATGAACTCCTCATCCTCTGACTCGTCTTCTCTATCTTTGGAACACCTCCTGTTTGTCTTACAGGTAGCTTTCTTGCCTGTCGCCTCTTCTTCCGTAGCAATTGCGGGAAACAATTTTATCCCCTGCAATATATCTGACCTCCACACCTTCTGTGCATTATCCCACCTAGCGTCCGCTAGTGTCTTTTCTACCTTTCTTATCCTGGTCTCAAACTTCTTTTGCTGTTGCTGTCTAGCCATTAGTTCCCAAATCGCTAGAGCCTCAAACTGTGCTGGCCTTGGAGGTACCTTCATGTCGTACATCGCGAATCTCAAATTCTCTAGTATTCTTATATTGAATGTCCCATGGATCGGGAACGCTACGCTCCCATGTTTCTCTGTCAGCTTGTGCCATTGCTTTAGCCAAAGGCACGGAGCTACCCCCTTTTCCTCCATTACAATGTAAGCTGGTGTACCTTCGGGTGGCGTCTCCTCTCCTACGCTCGCTTTAATGTAAGACTCTCCCTTCATCGCACTCTTTAATGCTTTAAAAAATTTCATTTTCTTGTCTTTTATTTCACAAAGTTTGTAATCAATAAGTGACTTTAATTCCCGGAATACTCTTCGCTTGCCTTTCCCCTTCCAATCGAGCCCCACGGACTGCGTCCAATCCGTGCGCGACCCTTCTCTGCAACCAACCTATCCCAGCGCGGCTCCTAGTGACGTCACACTCACACACACTGCGGCTGACAAAGCCTCGCGGCTTGTCCTCCTTCACTCAGCTCCGCTCGTAACAACTTCTAGCATATATCGCGAGCAACCAAATAATAATAAAACAGATCTGTCGGTTTACTACAGGAAGGGTAACACAATCGCTTCAGGACCTTAGGGATTTTTCACTAGCCTCGGCAGTTATTCCATCTTTCTCGGTCCCCACTTTCGCAAGCAAATTCTGACCCGCAGACTCTGCTCTCAACTTGTCAATGATCTATTCTAGTGCACTTAGAATTTGTCAAAGCCCGAAGTCGAAGTTTTCTTTCACTCCCTTAACACACGTACCGACTTGTTGACCACGCCCGATCAACCTATTAAACCGACCAGACCACAACATAAAACAAGTGTCTCATACACTTTTCAACATACTCCGGAGTCTCTTGACCTCGCAGGCCCCGTCTCAACAACAACAACCACGTGGACCTTTTTCTGCACAAAGCGCCACATACACATGAAGTTCGACGACTTCCCTACTCTCACACTCGGAGTCGCACCTCCGCTATTTTCTATGAAGTTCGACGACTTCCCTACTCTTACACTCGGAGTCGCACCTCCGCTATTCTCTAAAATCCTCGCAACCTTTTCGAACAACCTGCGGCAATAAGCTGTGCAAGCGCAAAATCCTAACTTCACTCATACTGTTACTAGTACCGCCAACGCCGATCTCACACCTCCATTCTCTCCATTCGCAAGCTCCAAGATTCCGGGAAAGTCGCGGGGGACTTAGCCCATCATCATTCTCTCAATCTGTTTTACCCAAGAAAAATCTAATTCAACACCATATACCTCTCGAGCGGGGTCCCAAAAGTCGGAACCTTTAATTCAACACCATGTATGTCTCGAGTGGGGTCCCAAAAGTCGTAACCGTCCTCTGCTACCATCTACTGATAGAGCGTTCCAACCTAATAATTTACCTGTATCTGGACGCTCTTAGGTCGATGAATCTTTTGACCAAGTGGGGCTCTCTTCACCCGAGAGTAATCAATTTAATCAAATCAATAATTAATAACGAACATAAGCAATGCCCTGATCAACATAACACTTCACAATTAATCCAGAAAACATTTCGGCGAACCATGACCTTTCGGCCATGAATAACCACACCAGTTTATTCAAAGTTAATGAATTTATTTCCCTATATTAACAAAGCTAGCACGATATAAATGTGTCTCAACACCAAATGATATATGTAAATGAACATTAATAGCTGTCCATAACGGCGAAAAAGATGCAATCTATGCAGCATTTGAATAACAATGCATTCGATAATAGCAACACAAACCACTAAAACTATAATCTGTAATGGGCTAATTGCATACATTAGTCAGCATAACAAGGTCTCAAATTGCATCGTGCATCAAATGGATCCTCATCTAACCTCAAATTAGCATCTGCATGTGGGTCTTCATGCAAAAACAATTTAGCAACATTAATTTGGAAAACTCCTAACTAGGGCTCTTATAAAAAATCAGCAGTTGGTTACCTAAAAGAAAACACAATGCAATTGTACATTTTCCTTTCATATTTACCAAGTTCGATCAGCATTCAAGGAAGTCTTCGTCTCACAGGTACCGGTTTCGATCAGCATGGGACGGGGGCAAAGGGGGCAGGGTGGACGGAGCAATTGCCTCACGGCGGCAAAACAAAACTACTACTTCATGCAAAGGGGCAAATCAAAGTTAAAGTCTCTGGGGCGAGAATTACTTAAAGTCTCTAGAAGATAGCAAAATGACGATGTCTGCAAGATGGGTCATAATGGCTGCAATGTCCTGCAAAATGGCGGGCAACGGCCAATGTCCGGGTAATGGCCAATGTCAAAATGGCTATAGTGTCCGAGTAATGGCTAAAAAAATGGCTAATGGCTGCTTTCTTCTTGTGCACCAGGTTTAAATAAACAACAGTTCAAATCCAGTAGGGTCTTCCATTGGAGGGTTCATAGGTTGGCTTCAAATTGACCAATCAAAAACAACTATTCACAAGCTTCTACCTAAGCATACATTATCCTTGGAGTCGGGAACGTAAGTTGCAACATATTTTACCAATTAACTCACTTTCAGAGCTTCCATTGTCCGCACCTGCAGATTGACCTTGGAGCAAAGAAGAAGATGCCAGGCTGGCCCGAAACCTTAAAGATAAGCATGTGAACCGATCTTCACTGGAAAAGTACAGCTTCAAGCAAGAATCCACGTTTATTAGCACATTGGAAAAACACGAGCATCTAAACCGTGAGACAAGGCAACTAGGCCAAAGCCTCCACTAAAGATATGCTAAGCTAAAACATTTCAAACAAGCAAATCATGGCACACGTTTACGATTATGTCGGATTAGTGCAATTCTAATACTTCACGTTATATAAAGCACGCTTATAAATGTTGGCGAACTACTCTGAGGGCACATTTGTCCCCGTACAATCTTTACTAGTTCGGTCAAAGTCACACTTGATTATTGCAGCACTACGTTTATGCACTAATAAATGTAAAACCTTCATTTCTGCGTCATCATTATCAGTTGGATAGCAGGTTTGTTGCTATTTTTACAGTTATTTCCCCTGGTTCTGCCAGCCCATAAATCTCTTTTTTGCAGGGGCCCGCTTTTGTTATGGTTGGTCACATACCACCCACTATAAGCTCACCTCCTTCCCTGATCCCAAGACAACTATAAACATACTATAAATGAGCTAGTCCATCCCCACCTGTGCCACCCAAACCACCTTGTCAAAATTTAAATTTCCCTAAAAACATCACATCTCTGTTAAATCTCACTGGGCATCCATAACTTACACCAGACCTTGCACAACCTCTACAGGGAAGTCCTCTGTAGTTGAGGATGGAGGGACATGGAAGTCTCTGGGGGAATGTTAGGCTCAATCCTCTTTCATGGCAGTGGTGATGATAGTGCCTTCTTTCTTCCGCCGGCTGGGCACTGGAGGAAGCCACCACAGCTGCCTCTGCCAGAAGAATCACCAGCTGACGGCAGGTCACTGCTATGGCCTGCATTTCTTTGCAGCACATCAAAGTGGCTGTCTCCCACTGGTGCTGAGCATCCTTACCTCAATACTGTATGTCTGAGTATCCGACTAGGACAGTTGGATGCGCTGAGAATAGAAAAAACATGAACTCAGAGTTCCTCCTGCAAGTACGCGTTTGTGTAGTCAGGCACACACACATTGATCCTTCTCTAGGGAAACAGGATGTTTTTCCTGGAAATTTCTTTACAGATAATTCACATATTACTATTTGCATCTACCTACCTAATAATTCCTTTGTTTTTGATCAAATAAATAAACAACGTGAATAAATACATTCATGTAGTGACTCTGTCACCAGACACTTAACTTGTGTTTAAAAACATAACTAAACTACAATGTTATATAAATATTGCCATACAAAATAGGATGCATTACATTTATACTACACAATTCATTTGTTTATATGTCATTCAACATTAGTTGAGCTCACCTGGAAGGGCAGCAAGATTTTTTGTACACATAGTGGCACATAATAACAGTAATTGCAGTGGTAGTGCCCTTCATATACTTCCACGTCCCTCTCCCCCCCAACACTCTTGTCTTCCTAAAGCATTACAGTAAAACAAATATAATATACCTAGGATAGATAGCAAGTGGGTGTTAGGGAAGGCCCAAAACTGCAGGGCTTGGCCTAGGCTTATATTTGGCTGAGGCCAGGTAGTAGACATGACATAAGACAAAATTAAATATAGGAAGAATTTTTGAGACAAGTGTGACGTGCTGGAATATGATGGATGTGAAAGGGTTGGTCTGGGTGGGCACTGGGCACAAAGTAGCACATTTGTTCTTCTAGACATTAATGCAAATAGCAGAAAGACAGGAACAGAGAAATAAGAAAATGGGCAAGTTGAGATAGATTGGTGTCTAAGCTTAGACAAGGAAGGAATAGCTTGATAAGTACAGCAGCTGTCAATGAAAAGGGAAATTGACTTCCCAATCGTCCCAGCAGACTCTATATTCCCCTGTTCCACCTTCACAATTTGTGGTTGTTTGTTGCCCTGCTCCTATGAGTCAGGCCGGGCAGGCTCTAGACAAAAACATTAGGCTTTTATTCAGTATTCACTACCAACCACAGTATTTGCACAAGTTAAACACAACATGTAATCAATCTTGAATTACTGGCAGTAAAAGTATCACTTTGAAAGGTTTACTTCTATGTTTTAAAATACAAATAATCAAAAATTCAATGCTATAAAACAAAGTTCCTAGTTTCAATAATGGGGAAATGTATAGGAAAGGATCAGGAAAACAATGATTAAAGGGAAGAAAAATGTAAAAATGGGGTAATGGAGAGGTTGCTTTAGCAGTGAAAAAATACATATTGTATGTGCACAAAAGCACTTTTGTGGAGGGTCTGCAACAATATTTTGCTTGGCACTCTAAAAAAATATACTTTTATTACAACAAATCATTGATTTGGGAGCTGCTGTGACATAGGTAGGTGTTGGAAACAACTGGTAGTGAGTGGGGGTATGAGGGAGAGAGCAACATGGGGGTAGTGGGAGAAGAGAGTGATGGATACTGCTACATGGAGCGCAGGGGGATGACAGGAGAGTTATACAGGAGAGACAGTTAAAGTGAGCTGGCTCTGTAAATACTATAGCAAAATGAGGTGTAGTGTGAGCAGATTCCCAGAGGCTTTACAGAGGCTAAAGTAGATAATACTAATGCTCTCTTTTGTGGTAGTGTGGTCGAGCAGTTAGGCTTATCAGAGTGTGGTGCTAAGCATTTGTTGTACACTCACAGTCCAGAAATGAGACATATACTCTATGACTAACCTATTTCTAGAACCAAATAGATCTTTGTTGCAAGTAAGTACAGTTTCAAGAATGTATCACTTTCAAGTATCAAATGCACTATGTTTAGAATTCACAGGTAAAACAGTTTTCAGTTTAAAAAATAGACACAGTGCAATTTCTCATTGAAACAATGCAGTCCCAGGGGAGGAAAAGTAACAACACAGTTTGCAGGTAAGAACTCGACTACGATCCCAGTGTCCGGAGTTGAGGTGTCCACAGGGCAAAGTTTAGGAAGATACCAAGGGTGCACCACCAGCAACACAGGACCAGCCTGGTGTAGAGGTCAAATTTGGTGTTGGGTGCCCAATAGAGTCCTATGGAAACAGGGGACACTCAGAAAGAAACAGCTTGTAGGTAAATACTCGCGACTTCAGGGCACAGAACTGGGGGGTTAGATTAGTACTGGGGAGAGTGCCACAGGTCAGCACCAAACACACAGCTTCAGTGGCACAGGGACCGCTGGGTGAAGGGTGCAAACACAGCGTCGGTCGGCCAGTGCTTTTCACTGAGGGAACCTCAGGGTTCACAAAGATGCTGCAGGCATGGTCCAGGGAGTTGACTGAAGAAAACCAACTGCTGGATAGGTAAGTAGAGAGCCCACTGGACGTTGCTGGACCATCGGTTAGGTTCCCAAAGGCCAGGGGGCTGTGGGTGCAGGGGTACCTTTAGGCATCTGGAAATCTTGTGGCTCTGGTCGCAGTCAAGGAGGCCCTCTGGATTTAGGCTGCAGGCACCATTGTGTTGGTCAGGAGGGGTCAACCCAGGGTGGACTCTAGGTCAGAATCACCTGGGGAATCTCTCTGGTCCAGTGGGCCACCTGGACTCAGGCTGTGGGCGTCAGGTACAGAGTGGGCACGACTTGCGGAACAGGTGTGGGTCTGGAGTCTTTGGAAGTTTCTTTGTGGACAGGGCCGCTGTCCTCGGGACATCTTGGTCCTTGAGTAGGCAGGCAGCCCTCTGGGGGTTTGTAGAGGTTGCTGGTCCTGCAAGATGAGTCGTCTTCTTATAGCAGAGTCTATAAGCTGCAAACAGGCTGGTAGAGATGGGGCCAAGTCAGTTTTCATCTGGAGTCTTCACTGCTCGTGTGGCCTTCAGTCCTTCTTCTTTTTTTCAGGTCAGCAGAAATCTGAAGAACAAGGTTCAGGGGTGCCTAAATACTAGATTTAGGGGCATTACAGGGGTCAAAGGACAGTAGCGAATTACTACTGTCCCTGAGGGAGGCTACACCCTTCCTGTGCCCACTCCTTTTGGGGAGGGGGCATATTCCTAACCCTATTGGCTATCCTCCTCGTTAAATATTTGAGGATTTTGCAAGGAGGGTACCTCCTCACCTCTGGGCACCCTGGGGTGGCCCTAGCTGAGGTGGTCACTCCTCCTTGTGTTTGATAATTTTCACATTGGACCTGTCACCAAAAGTTGTGCTTGGTCCAGAGGGTGGGCATCTTCACTAGCTGGAGTGACCTGGGGCAGTGTACCATGAGGCAGGAGTCTTTGAGGCTCACTGCCAAATGTTGCAGTTCCTGTCTGTTGACGACAGGCTGGCACAGACTAGTCAGCCTTACACTAGAGGGTTGGGTGAAATACAGGGAGCATCTGTGAAATGCCCTCTGTGTGCATTTTTCAATAAATCCAACAGTAGCATTAGTGTGGTTTTATTGTGCTGGAAAGTTTCATACCAAACTTCACAGTCTTCAGTGAAGCCATCATGGAGCTGTGGAGTTCGTAATGACCAACTCCCAGCTCATGTACTCAGTATGGCAACACTGCACTTACAATGTCTGAGAATGGACTTAAACACTGTAGGGGCATATTGCCCATGCAGCTATGCCCTCACCTGTGGTATGGTGCACCCTGCCTTAGGGCTGTAAGGCTGGCTGGAGGGGTGACTTACCTATGTCACAGGCAGTGGTTTGTTGGCATGGCACCCAGGGAGGGATGCCGTGTCAACTTTACCTTTTCCTTCTCACCAACACACACAACCTGCAATGGCACTGTGCATGTGTTTGGTGATGGGACCCTTAGGGTGGCATAATATATGATGCAGCCTTTAGGGACCCTCTCTGGCCACAGGGCCCTTGGTACCACTGGTACCTTTTACAAGGGACTTATCTCTGTGGCAGGGGGATGGCAATTGTGGAAACAATGTTATAGTTTTAGGGAAAGAACATAGGTGCTGGGGCGTGGTTAGCAGGGTCCAAGTATACACTCAACCAAGTTAGCATCAAATATTGGCCAAAAATACAGGGGTGCTGCAAGGAAGGGCCAGTTTCCTCCAACATTGAGCAGCCATATGGGAGAAAGCAAACACATTTTGTTGGGGCAGATCCTTGTTTGGAGAAGGGAAGAGATACACACAAGAAAGAAAGAGCTGAATAAACACATGCACTCTGATAGAGAGCTTAACTAAATAAAAGAAGTAGCTTCCTAAAAGTGAGTAGTAGGAGGAACACAAGTAGCCAGTCAAGAGTATGGTAAGGAGGATATGCTCCAGGGGAGGGGCACACAAGAAGGACAAGGAAAAACAACCGAATGAGAAGCAAGCAAATGTGAGTGAGAATAAAGCCAGCCAATGGTAAGAAATGAGGTACTGGGTTTTTCAGAACCGGTACTGATCCGGTAACCCAGCGGTGCCAGGGTACACCCAAAGACCTCGGGTACTTTCCTGATTCAGACCACAGAAACTCAGAGTCTTCTAGGTGAAGTCAAAGATCGAATTTATTGGCTGCAGCCAAGTAACAAGCGTCCTAGAAGTACAACAGCACGGTTTGTATGTTCTCAGGAGACTGTTTTTTTAATGCAAAGTCAGGTTTCCTTATATACAGTTTTTTAAGCTTCAGGCAAACATTCTTGACATTTTGGTTGGTCATTCACATGTTTTCACTACAAAGGAAAAAACAGTGTCATGATGAAACCTCATATTTCATGTCATCCAACCCATAATAAATTACCCGGCAAGGCCTAGCATTTTACATCAGATAAGTGTGGACCCCCAATAAAAACGGGCACCTCCCCCTCGTAAAGTAAGAAGAAGAAAAGAGCAGGTGCAGGTGTGAGCAAGATTAGGCAGGGTGTGTGAGCGATAATAAGGGTTTTATGGCATGGTGTGCCTTGATGCTATCTGATTCGGCCACTGGGAGAGGGACTGACCAAACAGGTTTGGCCTGAGGCAATGGTTCCAGCTTGCCCAGGTCAGAAAAAAGTCAATCAAGGTGTACATGTCCTTGGAATCAAATCTGACTGTATTATAAGCCTATGTGAGGGGAACTTTTAAAAATGGCTGCCGTGTATAAAATGGGAGCCACGAGTGCAGGACGAAAATGGCGATTTCGAGGTGAAAATGCTGCTGGAATTGAGCGAAAATGCTCATGCTTAGTGTACTAGTCATTATCGGTCTTTTGATACTAAAATCGTACTGCTGTGGCAAAGTAAATTACATGGGTCCAGAATTTTTAGAACCACAAACCCTCCTTTTGCCCTTACATAGGCAATAAACCTATTCTCATGCTAATCTGAGTCCAGGTCTATGTTTATAAGGCCATGGAGATGTTGCTGGAGCAAAATTCTAGTACTTGGTAACTCTCTCTGGACAGGTCTCCTCGAACATGAAGTAGCACAAAAGGCCACATATGGCAGGACAAAATAAGGAATACCTCTATCTGCAGTAGGTGGCATAAGATCACACACCCAACAATTAGTGATGTTCACTACTAACTAGTGTTGATGCAGAAGCTGTACAAAAGAATTGCTTACAAATTCTGATCTTCTAACCTGCTCATGTTCAGGAAAAGGGTGAAAAGAGTGCAAAGAAACAATAGTAGGAAAAGACATAGGTTGGGAAGTGGGTGCAGAAGTCAATTGAGTAGAGAAAAACAATCCCACCCATAAATGACAACGTCATGTTTAAAAGACACTAGAAAACACGTTATTAAGAACATATAGACAACGGGAGAAAGTAGTGACCACTATTACAAATTAAATAATAATTTTTCACAACCCTAACCAAAAAGCAAATCCTAAAAGTATCTAGTAACATTTTTAGGGCTCCTCTGCATTTCAGTAATTTTTGATGTTCAGGTGGAACAGTGGTGACTCTCATCAATGCTCTAAGGTGAAAAGGGGGTACTCTTTCCACAGAAAATGGACTTTATTCTGCTTTTACTAAACAGAATAGTACTTTAAAACAATGCCAGCAAAACAATCAGTCTCCTAACACCTAGTCTATACAATCACACGGAAACCTCTTGTGAAACCAACTATGCCCAGAGTCCGTTCAAAAAGCCTCTCTGGCAGGCTTCTATTGTCCATCAAATTTTCTTTCGTTGTTTTCTTTCGCATGGGCCTCTCAATTCAGGCCTCTTCGTGAGAAAAGTACTGCTTAGTTGGAGTGCCCTCCTGGCAAACACCCACAGCTCACTCGAAAGTCTCAATGTCTTAAAGCAATGCACCAGTATCTCTCCTCTGTGGCAGACACTACAAACAATGTGCTCTTCATTGATCAAGGGCACAAATCATCTCGTGCAGACCCAAGCACCATTAATTGGGAAATAGCTCAAGCTCAGCAGCACTTTCAGACTCCAACATTCATTATTTAGTGTCAGAGGACGCTCAAGCTGCTCTTTCATGGGCACCACAATATAGTGCCTTTTTCCAAACTTGAAATCTCCGGTGCACTGCCCTTCTTCCGTTGGAGCAAAGAAAAGGGGGTGTGTGGCCAAAACTCAGGCCAAGGGGCTCAAGGGATTGCCCACTGTCAGAGGTTACCAGCACATGACAGGTAGAGAAATGAAACCTCAAAACAGCTCTGCCATCAACAACAGGAATCCTTCTCTTTAGCTCCTTTACACTGAAACTTTGGCTCTGCGATGTCCAACGCCGTCTGATGGAGCAAGTACGATACCATGCGCTGGCGATCGCTGTCCAGCTTTGCTACTTTCTGGGTGCTGAGACTGTAGGGCCAAGACGTCCGGCTTTCATCTGTAGCTGTCACTGATGGGAATTAGGCTTAAATCAATGTCCTGCAGGTTATTATGACTTGATACCCGCAGAATCTAGTGACGTAGGAAATGTGCCACAGTTGTTAGTTTCCTTCAATTTAGTAAAAAAAACAGTTCATGGTTTTTAACAAGGGGACTGCAAGCAGGTGGTCTGCAATCCTCAAAGGAGCAGCCATACACCATGTGCATAAAATACAAAGACAAAGGCAGAAGGGCAAAACAGGGTCTCTAGCATCTTTAATTGGGCTCTCTCCATTATTCTCTGCCATCTATAGCTACATGAGAATTCTATCTGATTGGATTTCCTCACACAGTGGCATTGTCTAATGGGGTAAACACATATTTTCCTCAATGATTAAGTCTAGGTGTTCCTCCTTACCTTAGAACATCTCAATAGAGAAATCACATGATACCGATTATCAGGGACATGTAAAAAACCTTCCTTTAAAAACTGTGCATCAGGTGCACTATGCAATACACAGGCTAATAGTCAAATGTGCAAACAAAAAGACAAGAACTAGAGGGTCCTGATATTTGCATGATTAGGACACATCTGATCCCACCAAAAATTAAAGTAGCAGGAACAGAAGGGAACCGAAAACCAAATTAAAATAGACATTGAAAATTCGTCATGTTCAAAAAGGTAAACATAAGATATCTCCTATTGAAATGGAAAACTTGTCTTACTATAATATTGAGTCAGTTAACCAGTCTATCGCTACCCTGACAGTCAGGCTGGAAAACATTGAAGCAGGCCTAAGGCAAATTCTTGAAAACCAGTCTGGTCATACCAAAGGGAATTATACATAACATGGGGGTCCCTGGTACATCACTGCAGTCTGGAAATGTGAACCTGAACAATACATCAATAATAATAAAAGGGCTGACTGGTGAAAGGAATTCGAAAAAGAGAAATGGGACTAGGACATAGCTAAAATCTCAATAACTAAGCATGATGCGACATTGGTCAGGGGAAGTAACAAAAGAAAAAATCTATAGGAAGAACAAAAACAATTATTTGGGTGATAGTCAGGCATGTGACACAACACCGAGAGTACGGGTGATACACAAAGGCCAAAGTTACACAAATTTTAACTCTACCGTTGGCGACTACACCATATACGGTACTCCTAGCTAATGTTTCAGTTCCTTCTTCAGGAAAAAATGAAAACCTGTTTTTTTTTTAAGGAACGAAAGCCATATGCTACTTAGGAAACAGAACATCATTAACTAATGTAATATAGAAATTAGGCCACCTTGAGTCACAGATCTATAATTTCATCCTTAGGTCCAATCAAGGCTACATAAATGTAGGGCTGCCTGTTCCTTTAAGGGAAGGGGCAGTAACGTGACTAACTGCAGGTGACACACTTTGATCCTGTATATCTCTTTTTATTTTCCTTCAATACCATTATAGCCAAATAGACATGCACTGGTGAAGTGTTGTCTCTTATGTTCACAGCATGAAATATCATTATCTGTGGAATTTAGTAACCAGAACAAGTTCAACCAGCTGTTGCGTAGCGATGGGCATCGTCATGACCATCCCCTCACAACACAGGGGGGCTTGTAATAGTATCAAAAGCAGCAACAAACATGCAAAAAACAAATAAAAAAATAATTAAAATGCACAAAACGTCAAGCCATCAGATATACTTGCTGTGTATCAAGCACAAAAAGCATAGACAAAACAATAGCATGTGTGAATAAGCGGTGACACACAACACCATGTCATGTACTTTATGCACTGTAAACCTGCAGCCCAAAACCCAATATTTGGACCTGTTTAATTTGTCAGGTTTAAAATCCTTACCCTCCTTTTGACAGTAGATCACTAGGCAATGGAAATCTGCTGTCAAATATAACTTTACTGTTTCTCTTCTAACATACAGGACCAGCAAGAACAATTCATGATAGGACCAAATACATGAAAATAAATTTCCATTACTTAACTGTTACCCTCTTGTCAGTTACTTCGCAACATCAAGCCACCTTAGTTTTACCTTTCTAAAAGTAAAAATTGTTACACTGACACTCCATATTAATTTGGCACCTACAATTTCCACTGTGAAAAATAAGTCTTAATTGGCAAATCGTTCTCATTAAGGCATGTAGCCTTCAAAATTTTAGAAAAGGGCTGCATCTTATTTTCTGTCTAAGACTTAATGCAACACTTCGTTTTCTGTCAAATAAAAGCAACTAGCAGGCATCATTTTATTTTTTTAGAGCGGAGACACAAATGTATCAGTTCTGCAGAGCATTTAACATGATGTTGGTGTGGTATATTGCCGCCGCTCCTGCGTGCAGCCGGTCTCCATGGAGACGCCGAGTGTGTTGATCTCGAGCGGTCTCCACGGAGAGCGGTGATCGGAGAACGACGGTTGAAGGAGGTCGGATGGCTGGGGTATCTTTAAGGAGAATAAAGAAACCTTACTTTACCTGCTTGGAGATCGTTCTGTTTGTTGGATGACATTTCACATTGGCGACGAGGGTGGCTTAAGGTGCCCCAACATCATATTGGATGTTTTTTAAGATCGAGGAAGTTCAGCTGATTTTCTCCGTGTAAAACAACAGTTCCTGGTATGCTGTCTCCTGGAGGCGTGGTTTAAATTTTTCTTTCCCTTAAAGGGATGGTCTAAGCTACAGCATTTAAAGGGGAAGGTGTTCATTGCTGTTCAGCTGACATGGACATTTTCAAAAGAAACGTGGCTGGATGGTGACAACTGCATACGGTGACAGGCACACTTTCAAGAACGCTTTAGCCTGTTTTGTAAAATATACAGTGACAGGCACACTTTTATCATCTATGAGCATTTTACATTGTTGAGTACAGTGTACAGTAACTGCAACGTATTTGCATGGGGTGTATCAATTTTGTACAAATACTCATTTAATGGAAAGTGTTTGATGTTATACTTGTATTTGGGGGGTTTAGAATTTTGGTAATAGCATCAGTTTAGCAATATTTATTGGGAAGTGTTTTGGTTGGTTACTAAAGATTATTTAAAAAAAAAAAAAAAAGAATAATGCAGAATGTAACACCCCCTCCTTTCTTCTTAAGTAGTCCAGGAGATCCTACATATCCGTGGACTAAGTGGAAGAAAATGTTTGTTCATTATGCTAGGGTGTGTGGACCAACACTCAGCGCAGAGAGGAAACATGCACTTTTGATGCACTGTTTGGGGGGTGAGGGTCAAGAGGTACTGGAAAACTTACCAGATTTAAGTATTGAAGAGTCTAGAAATCTAAATGAATATGAACTCTGCATTAAGAAATTAGACAAACATTATATTCCGAGAGTCAGTACGATAATGGAAAGATACTATTTTGGCAGAAGAGAACAAGGAAAAGATGAATCGGTGGAGGAGTACATTACAAGTTTGAGGAAACTAGCTGCATCCTGTAAATTTGGAACGCTAGTGGATGAAAGAATAAGAGATCAATTTGTACTAAGGTGCAGTAGCGACAAAATAAGGGAGGAATTGTGGTTAAAAGATGAACCACCTTTGGAAGAAGTAATGTTAGTGGCAAAAGGAGTTGAGCACATGCTTAAGTGTGTTAAAGAGTTAAATTGTAACAAGGGCATGATTGGAGAAATTCCAAAGGTGGATGAGGTAGTATGTGAAGTGAAAAGCAAAGAACTTAGTGTATTGAAGAAAAAAGAGGATGAGTATAAGTTTAAAGGAGAATGTTTTAGTTGTGGGAGGAGTGGTCACAAAGCTAATGCTAGCAATTGCCCAGCATTGAATGTGGTGTGCAATGGGTGTGGGAGGAAAGGTCATTATTATAAATGTTGCCGTAATAAGAAGAAAAGGAATGGAAGTAGCAGCATGTCGAGAGAGATTAAAGAGGTGTCTCAGGATGTGGTTTTTCAAGTTAAAACACGTGGTAAGAATGAGGAACATCCGAGTGAGGTAGTGAATGTAGAGGGTGTTGGTTTGTTGATGAAGTTTGATTCCTGTTCACAGTTGACAATTATTTCAAAGAAAAGTTTTGATTTATTAACAAATAAGGATTGTGTGTTAAAAAAAATGGATGTACGTCCAGGAGGGTATGGTGGACAACCTATAAAAATGTTAGGATATTTTGAGGGTCATCTTGAATTAAAAGGGAGACATTTGGTTGGAAAGGTTTATGTGTCCAACCAGGGGGACAACCTTTTAAGTTGGACACATCAGAGATTGCTAGGGGTTGTGTTGAATCCAAATGCACAACCACAAGTGCAAGTGCAGTGTATTAATGGTAGTGAAGGGGAGTTAGTCTCTGAATTTCCTGAAGTGTTTGAGGAGAAGTTAGGGTGTTTAAAAGGATACAAACATAGAATTAAACTGAAGAAGGGTGCCATTCCGGTAGTATCCAAAGTGAGGAAAATTCCTTTGGCGTTACAAGATTTAGTGGTGTTGGAACTCAAAAAACTGCAGGATTTGGGTATTATTGAAGAGGTGGAAGCAACAGAATGGTTGGCGCCCATAGTTGTAGCAAGGAAGGGAGATGGAGACATCAGATTATGTGTGGACCTTAGAGCTTTGAACAGAGAGGTTGTTGTTGACAAATTTCCCCTTCCTAATATTGAAGAAATTGTGTCCACAGTTGGGGGAGCAAAATATTTCTCGACACTAGATTTAACATCGGCGTATCATCAGGTAGAGTTGGAGGAACGTTCGCAAGAGTTGACGGCATTTATTACACCTTTTGGTGCCTTTAAATTTAAGAGGATGCCTTTTGGACTTGTATCGGCAGCCTCTGTGTTCCAACGCATTATGCATAAGATTTTAGGAAATGTAGGTGGAGTGAAGTGTTATCAGGATGACATTTTGGTTTTTGCAGATACAGCGACAGAACATTGGGAGCGTGTGAGGATGGTGTTGAGTAGACTAAGTCATTCAGGGTTCTCTCTTAAAAGGAAGAAATGTAGGTTTGGTCTAACAGAAGTGGAGTACTTGGGACATTTGATCACAGGAGAAGGTGTAAAACCCAAACCTGAGTTGGTTATGACAATAAAAAGATTATCAAGTCCTCAAACCAAGGATGAAGTGAGTTCTTTTTTGGGGATGGTAGAGTACTATGGAAGATACATCAGGAATTTGTCAGAGAAGACAGAGAACATGAGAGGACTATTAAAGAAGGGAAAGGAGTTCATTTGGGACACTGAATGTGAAAATGAATTTGTAAAAATTAAGGAAGAACTGAATAATGCTCCGTGTCTTCAGGCTTTTAAACCTGGCAGACCTACTATTATTGTCACTGATGCCAGTGCCAAAGGGTTGGGTGCGATTTTGATGCAAGATGACAAGGGAAAGAAGTGTTTGATTGCATGTGCATCTAAAGCTTTGAGTGGTTCAGAGTATAATTACTCAGTAATCGAAAGAGAGTCATTGGCCATACACTGGGCACTAAAGAAATTCAGACATTTTGTTTGGGGTATGGAGTTTGTAGTGTTTTCTGATCACAAACCTTTAGTGGAGGTGTTTAGCAGCAAAGGTTTGAATTGTATATCTGCAAGGATCAGAAGGTGGATCATTTCTTTACAGGAATTCAAATTTAAGGTAGAATATCTTCCGGGCACTTTAAATTTTAGTGCGGATTGTTTGTCCAGATTAGTTGTGAAAGATGAGAAAGAGGGTGAATGTAAAGTATTACCTGGGCAGGAGGATGATGTTTGTGATTCATTCTGTGATGTATGTGAAATTTCATGTGGGGTGATAACTGAGAGTGAGTGGAAAAAAGCCGTGAAGGATGATGTTGAACTAACTGAGGTGTGTAAAGCATTAGAAAATGGAAGATTTAGATCACTGGATAGAGTATGGAATTTGATAAGACATGAATTAGCAGTGGATAATGGAATGCTGTTGAGAGGCACAAGACTAGTGCCACCGGAAGTGTTAAGAGCTAGGATCATGAACCAAGCACATGAAGGCCATCTAGGTATTGTTAAAACAAAAGAAAATGTGAGGGAAAATTTCTGGTGGCCAGGAATGGATTTGCAGGTGGAACGAATAGTCAGAGAGTGTATTCAATGCTCACGGAGTGATAAAATATTAAAAACTCACAATGTACCGATGTGTTGTAGGAAGTTGCCATGCAAACCTTGGGATGAGATCGCTATAGACATTGTTGGCCCATTATCAGGGGAACATGTTAACTCACATCTGATTGTGTTAATTGACTTATATTCCAGATGGGTAGAAGTCAAAAATGTCGGTGATGTTTCCTCTTCCAGTGTTATAAGTTTTTTAGAAGACATATTTAGGAAAGAAGGTTTTCCAAAATCTTTGTTATCAGACAATGGTCCACAATTTTGTTCTACGATGTTTGAGAAATATATGAGTGAGTGCGGTATCAAGCACAAGAAATCAGCAATATATCATCCCGAGACAAATGGTGCAGTAGAGAGATTTAATAAATTTCTCAAAGAAAGTATCCAACTGGCAAAGGCAAACTTTTTGAATTGGAGAGTAGAGTTGATGAAGAGGATTACAATTTATCGGTTCTCTCCGCATGCTACCACTGGAAAATCACCTTTTGTACTGTTCAAGAAAAGGTTACCTAATACCAAGTTATGTCCCGGTTGGATGGAGTGGAAGAAAAATGGTTTCAATTTAGAAAATTCTGATTGGCGAGATAGAGAACTAAGACTCATAGAGAAGAGGAAACAAGAATTTGATGCGAGGAAAAAGGTTTCAAATGTGAACATATCTGTGGGTGATATAGTGAAGATAAGGGCACCTATAGGGTGTGTAAAAGGATCAAAATTCACAAGACCCTACGTAGTTATCAAACTTTTTAAGAATGCTATAAAAACTTCAGATGGGAGAATTTGGAACATGAACCGAGTTGTTCATGTTAAGGATGTGGTTCAACCAGAATCGTATATGGAAGATAAAAATACAGGAAGATGTTGGTCAAGAACACATAATGACAGCTCTGATGGTGTGACAAAATGTGATGGGATGAGGAGAAGTAGTCGGAGGAAAGTCTCTCCTGAGCATCTTAAAGACTATGTTTTAAATTAATTGTAATTGTACTATTGTAATGAGTGAATAGTTTACTCTCCATTTTTTAGTGATAGTAGTACATCCTCTAATTTATGGTGTGTCAACATTTTTTTGTATGTTCGTAATGCAGTTCTTAATGTGAATTTGTTTGTTATTATAAAGGGGGAGATATGTGGTATATTGCCGCCGCTCCCGCGTGCAGCCGGTCTCCATGGAGACGCCGAGTGTGTTGATCTCGAGCGGTCTCCACGGAGAGCGGTGATCGGAGAACGACGGTTGAAGGAGGTCGGATGGCTGGGGTATCTTTAAGGAGAATAAAGAAACCTTACTTTACCTGCTTGGAGATCGTTCTGTTTGTTGGATGACATTTCACAGTTGGGACTTTCGAAGAAACCCCTTTTTTTTATATTTTCCCTTTGGAATTAAGTTCTTTAATTGTATTGATGTTCTTCTGGAGAAACCAGAAATCCCACTTTTAGAGGCCCGTAGGGTCATTCTGCATTTCACAGAGACAAGGCCCTAATTTAAAAGGTCACAAGTGTCAACATGACAGCCTACTCCATTGTTTATGGGAAAACTAAAGATAGCATCTCAGCAGCGTGACTTGAGCCAGCCTCTGTAGCTCTCCTAGCTTCTGCCACTCTGAATCTGTCAAAGACAGTAGGCCTTCCTATTTTCCTTCTAACCTGCAATAATTCACTCTATTTAAAAAAAAAAAAAAAATCTTTTTAGGCGCTTAAAAAAATTATCTCTATTTCCAGATTATTAAACTACATTTACTGTGAATAATTCACAAACCTTAATAACACACATACCAGTTGTTAGAATAAATGCTTGTTGCAATCCCATGCAATGGTACATATTTCATCAACCTCGAATGAATGAACGTCTCAGTAGGCCCAGCTGAAGTTAGAACCTTCAACCTTGATATTAAAACAAGCCTTTGTACTGGCACATTGACTCATTGAATCATAAGAAGGCACAACCTGCAAATATATATCAAACCTAAATGTATGCATTTACTGAAGCCTGAGACACTTTAAAAAGTACTCTGAATGAAAGAAAATGCAGTTTAAACAGTGCTTTTGCCCAAAATCGACTTTGATATTTTAGGCATTAAAAAATCAATATCCTGCAATTTTCTTGCATAATATGCATTACCAGAATGTCTATTACACAATCCATGAGTCAGCCATTGAAAATATTAACTTATACTTTATAGAAATTAGCTTGTTTGCTCCTGCGCCAAGGGAAAATTGCACATACAAATGTCATTTTAGCGGTGCAACATAACTTAAATTAAATTTTAATGTTAGGAGGTCATAGTATAGGTATTAAGCTTTATAAATATTAAAAAACGATTTTGAAAGGCACTTATTTTTTAAATAATGTTTCCATAATTAATAATTTGCTTTTTTTTAAAAAATAAAAACCCAATTATTCTTTTTTTTGTGATAATTCCACATATAAAAGCAAGCTGCATCCCTTGCCTATTATTTGGGATACATTAACTCACAAGCCTAAGCGCATAAGCCTAACTTGAAATGCGTCACATTTTTGCGCCACTTTCATTTAAAAGGAAGGTTATGCAAAATTCCACCCATGTTTAACTGGGAAAGTGCTGGCTGAATTGAACATTCCTATCAAATATACTGCAGCTGAAAAGTTTGCCTGTGAACATCTAATACAATGCATCTAAGAAAAATGCTGTAAATTATTTTTTTTTTTTTTGCATAAATAGATAATTTCGTTTTTTTGGGGGCCCTATTTATATCTATTGAATGTGTTTTCTAATTTATTAAGCATTTAACGGCAGTTTTGTATATGTGCACAAATGCTCATTCTATAAATTAAAGAGCAACATATAGCTATGTTAGCACATCACATGGTTCATTTCTGGATTTTTTCTAAGTTTCTACTTAATATTAATTAACCAACATTTTACTTAACAAACTGTAAACATCAAGAAGACCCACAAACACACATTGAGCTCATTTCAGATATAAACAGAAAACACTCAGTACACACAATACAGCGCGCTTTAGCCATTTTTCATAAATAGCGCCGTCGCAATTTACTTACAGAACCGTTTGCAGATCCTAGTTGTAAGTCATATTCACAAGAAAAAAAAGAAAACTTTTCTCAATTATTTCCAAGAATAGCGGACCCATACTTTATTAAACGTGATGGGGCCTACTCCGTGCTTCACATATAGTTCATAGGTTGGAGTTCCAATCGGAGGAACCGGACATGAGTCCTCCAACCGGGAGTCCCTTTTACAACCAAGACAAAACAAATTTCCAAGTCTGCTAAGACCAGGCATCTTCGCTCACTAGTCTAGCTTTAAACTTCAAAGGATTATCGTTTACGATAGTCTCGTGAATACACGAGTCCTTCGGCTTTGGTACTTGCAAGTTCCAAATCAAAGTGATCCCGAAGGGATACCAAACCAAATGTCCAACTAAGGACCAAACCAAGTGTCCAACTAAGGACTGGGAGACGCTCCACTTATACTTAACTGAAAATATCGATGATGTCACCAGAAGACTCGTCTTATCATTTCGCTCTACCAAACATCAAGGGTCCAAATCAGGGCGATAGCCAGGGCAGCAGTCCTTCGTAGCCGTCGGGAAGCGGGGAACCTCGCAGCAAAGACTTTCGGACCACGTCGACATGCAGGGGTCGATGAAGTGGCGGCCTTCCTCCAGAATTTTCACACGAAGCTCCCCACGGACCTCAGGCTTGGACCGGTACCGCTGGTATCACCCCACGTTGGGCGCCAACTGAGGTACTGGGTTTTTCAGAACCGGTACTGATCCGGTAACCCAGCGGTGCCAGGATACACCCAAAGACCTCGGGTACTTTCCTGATTCAGACCACAGAAACTCAGAGTCTTCTAGGTGAAGTCAAAGATCGAATTTATTGGCTGCAGCCAAGTAACAAGCGTCCTAGAAGTACAACAGCACGGTTTGTATGTTCTCAGGAGACTGTGTTTCAATGCAAAGTCAGGTTTCCTTATATACAGTTTTTTAAGCTTCAGGCAAACATTCTTGACATTTTGGTTGGTCATTCACATGTTTTCACTACAAAGGAAAAAACAGTGTCATGATGAAACCTCATATTTCATGTCATCCAACCCATAATAAATTACCCGGCAAGGCCTAGTATTTTACATCAGATAAGTGTGGACCCCCAATAAAAACGGGCACCTCCCCCTCGTAAAGTAAGAAGAAGAAAAGAGCAGGTACAGGTGTGAGCAAGATTAGGCAGGGTGTGTGAGCGATAATAAGGGTTTTATGGCATGGTGTGCCTTGATGCTATCTGATTCGGCCACTGGGAGAGGGACTGACCAAACAGGTTTGGCCTGAGGCAATGGTTCCAGCTTGCCCAGGTCAGAGAAAAGTCAATCAAGGTGTACGTGTCCTTGGAATCAAATCTGACTGTATTATAAGCCTATGTGAGGGCAACTTTTAAAAATGGCTGCCGTTTATAAAATGGGAGCCACGAGTGCAGGACGAAAATGGCGATTTCGAGGTGAAAACGCTGTTGGAATTGAGCGAAAATGCTCATGCTTAGTGTACTAGTCATTATCGGTCTTTTGATACTAAAATCGTACTGCTGTGGCAAAGTAAATTACATGGGTCCAGAATTTTTAGAACCACAGAAACGGGCAGGATGTGAGCCTCTGTAAGTTCTTGGTAAGTGCATAATAGCTCTTTTACATCCAGACAGCTTGCACTGTCCTCCTGGCTTAACTTAAAAAGATATAAAAGGGAAGAAAACTAAAGAGACAGCAGGAAGTAGGCAGCAAAAATAGATGGGGATATAAAAGGAAACGCAAGGCAACACTTGGAGTTAACAAAGACTAAAGTACATAAAGGGTAAGTTAGGAAACAGTTTATAAAATGCAAAAAGTGAAAATACATGATGCTTGTTAGGTGAGATTGACTGCTACAATAAACTTGACTTGAAAGCACCAGTGGGACTCCTGTGAGAAGTGGTGACTGAGACGTCATTAATACCACTTCGGCCATGGAGAACTTCTTGGCCTTGATCATGGTCTTCTTCTTTGGTGGTACTCAAAGGAAGAAAGGAGGATAAAACACTGATTAATAGTGCTATCTACAATAGAATTAATGCCCTTTTTTTTATTTGGAGGCAAAAAATCTACTACTTGAATCGCTAATCCTATTTCCTTCTTTACTCTCATCCTACAGATAGTTCCCCATCCTACAACTTATTAACCACTAATGATATTGCCCCTTCACTAGTTACAGAAATTGTCATTATAGCCCTACTAATGCTATGCATGTTATCACTAATCTTTCACTGCACCTCATGGAGATGGAGACTGTGCAGAGACAGAGTAATGGAGGAGCCCCACCACCCTTGAGATCTGTTGGCTCTTACTTGAAGCCTAATCAGGCTGGCTCCAATGCTGCCTGCGCTGACATCCTAGGTAACCTCTATGCACTGTAGAACAGAATCCCAATACCTGCCAATATGATCCACTTAACAACCTCTTCCAATCCACCTGGCACACTCCCTGATATGTCCTATTAGCCCATCTGGACCACAAGTTCTCTCCACTTACAAAGTCTAAGTGAATCATAATTTATAATATATAATGTATATATACCTACCCCCAACTTACAAAGTCTAAAGAAACCATAATGTTTAATATATAATGTGTGTAAACTAATATATGCAATTACAACTCAGGTCCATGTTTGTATATTCAAAATAATGTAGACAATACATATTGGTTAGCACGATGAAAAGTAAAGCTATACTGTCTACACAGACTTTAATATTAATGTCTAAAAATGTATAGATGGAAATGCAGGAATATATGTATGTATGCATGTCCTATCTATCTATCTATCTATCTATGTATCTATCTATCTATCTTTCTATCTATCTACCTGCCTATATATTTCGGCATTCATTTGCATCTAAGACAGTTGCTCCAGGTTTGTGTCCCAAAAGTGACTTAAACAGGCACAAAGTATTGCACTGAGATGTACTTTTCAGATCAAAACTTATTTTGCACAGGAAAAGTATTGCTGAAGTGAGGAAGTAGAATTGTGTTGAGCTATTTTGCGTCTAGAGCTTATCGTGGATGGTACATGGGTGTTTCTATGCAACCACACAAGGTTTTTGATGCACATACCTTTCTGCTAAAAAAGGTAAATGGGGCTTTTCATCAAACTTTTTAGCCTCCTCAAGGGGAGAAAATGTTTTTTGTCTACACTGTACAGCACACATATGTCTAGCAAAGTGGATAAGGTTTACCAACAGTTTGCACAAATGTGATACGAATTGGCACAAAGTGTTGGATTGAGATTCACTTTCACAGGTTTGTGCTAGAATGTTTCCCTAAAGTAAAGCAAAGTAGTCATTTTTGACGCAAAGTCCTATCTACTTGATAAGGCTTTATGCCACAAATATACACCTTCTCGAGGCATGCATACTGTAGGAGAAACTTTTTTATTAATTTCAAAACGTTTCCAAGTTTTAAACTGCCTCTAAGCATAGTATTCGGACCTGGAACGGTTCCCTTCTACTACAAAACCTAGGCTAGACATTCTGCACAGACCTTTACACCTTTACTATAGTGCAAGGGCGTTTGCTTAAATCACTGGTTCCACAAGGCAGCCAAAAGTGCGCCAAAGCAGTAGGAGACAGGAAAGGTGCCATATCTCAGCAGATATGGCACTGCCCTGTTAGGTCCCTGAAATTGCTGCTCTGTATCTATAAACATAGATTAAATGATAAGATTTATCTTGCGCGAATCAAGACTTAAAGAAGTGAAATGGTTCGAATTCAACTCAGGACATCTCAAACATAATTAATGCAGTCTGTTCAGAGCAGGACGTTTGGTTTTGCAGCACTAATCTTCCGTTATCTCATCTGCAAAACGTTGGAAAGAACTAGTTTATGGACTGCAAACAAAAACTGACCGATGGTTTAATAGCCTTAGCAGGAAAAGAGCCAAGAATCACTGGGAGTCTGTTTCATCATTCACCTGTGAAAGAGTGAGTGCATGTACTGACAAAAGGTAATTACAGGGCACCAGCCAGAGTTTACCTCCATCGAAAAAAAAGTATACAGACATGCGCACCGGTCGACTTGTCTGACGACAAATAATGGAAAGGACAAACATTGGCAAAGTCAATAGATCTCGTCTATACAAGAGCCAGTGGCTTTGCAATCTTGAACAATAGTGTGCTACTGTTCAGCATGGCTAAAAGTTAGTGGCGTGAAGTCTCATAGAGTGGTGTGAGAGAGTAGAGTGGAATAGGGGAGTAGAGGGCCTGACAGTTGAGTAGAGTAGAGTAGAGTTCAATGATTCAGTGGAACAGAGTGTTGTGGTGCTAAATGGCGTGGGCAGGGGTGGAATAGGGTAAAGTGGGTTGGAGCAAACTTAGGCAGCAGGATGGATTGGAGTAGGGTGGGGTGGATTGGATTGGAGTAGGGTGGGATAGATTGAATGAGCGGTGTAGGTTGGAGTGGGGTGGATTGAAATGGGGTGAGATGAATTGGAGTTGGGTGATTAGATTAGATAGGGGTGGGTGCATTGGACTGAAGTGAAAGGACTAGAGCGGGGTGGATTGGATTTGAGTGGATTGTGGAGTGGATTGGACTGGAGTTGAATGAATGGATTGGAGTGTGGTGGGTTGGATTGGGTATAGTGGGGTCGATTGGGGTCCAGTAGGGTGGGGTGGACTAGAATGGGATGGATTTGATTAGAGTGTATTTGGGTGGATTGGAGTGGGGTTGACTAGACTGAATTGGGGTGGGGTAGATCGGATTGGGGTGGTGATTGGATTGGAGTGGGGTAGTTTGGATTGCGGTGGGGTGGTGGGGGTTGGCTAGAGTGAACTGAGATAGGGTGGATTAGGTTGGGGTGAATTGGACTGAAGTGAGGTGAACTGGACTGGAGTTTGGTAAATTGGATTGGGGTGGGATGGATTGGATTGTGGTGGTTTTGAGTGGAGTGAATTCGAGTGGGTTGGATTAGACTGAAATGGGGAAGATTGGAGTGTACTGGAGTAGGGTGGATTGGATTGATTTGCTTGAAGTGTAGTGGACGGCTGTGGGGAGGATTGGACTGGAGTGCATTGTGGAGTGGGTGGGACTGGAGTTGGGTGGATGATAAGAGTGGGATAGGTTGGATTGGGAAGAGTGGGGTGGATTGGGGTACAATAGGGTGGTTTGGACTAGAGTGCAGTTGGGTGGATTGGTGTGGGGTTGGCTCAATTGGATTGGTGTGGGGTAGATTGGATTGTGGTGGGGTGGATTGCACTGAGGTGGGGTGGATTAGAGTGAGGTGAAGTGGACTAGAGTGAGGTGAATTGTACTGAGTGGGGGGGTGGATTGGACTGGAGTGAAGTGGACTGAACTGGAGTGGGGTGGATTGAAGTGGGGTGGGCTGCAGGTCGCCTGCTGTACATGAAACAGAAGATGGAGTGCTAAGCTCTGCAGGTTTCTCATGTCCGCATCCACACCTCATCCCCACATGAAAACAGCACAGCAACATCCAGAAGTATCTTGTTTCACTCTAACACCACCAGTATTTGACAAAGTACAACTGCGCTGACTCCCATAACCTCCACTGTGGTCCCACCTGCACTGCCCCCAAAAGTATTTCAACAGCTGTGTCTGCAGGACAGCAAAGACAAGGCTATATCATTTCAGTCTCACACTTCAGACTTCATGGTGGAACATAGGCCTGGGTCAGACCATGCCACTGCTGATAGTCTATCCAGGTTCTTCTGCCTTAGTGATGAGAATTCCCAGGAGGGTGAGTAGTTCTCCCCATTTTCAGAAGGGGACACACATGTTAGTCATGTCAATCTTAGAGTGGTCTTCCCCCAGGCGTTTTGCCTGCTTGCCTCCAACTTGTCTGGAGTTTTCCTTTACTGGCCTTAAGCCTCTGTGCTCTTTACCACTGCCCACCAGTGCTAAAGTGCATGTGCTCAATCCCCTAAAACATGATTTGATTGGCATACACCTGATTGGCATTTTTAATTTACATGTAAGTCCCTTGTAGAGTGATATACCATATACCCAGTACCTGTAAATTAAATACTACCAGTGGGCATGCAGCAATTATTGTGCCACCCACTTAAGTAGCACCTTAAAACCTGTCCCAGGCCTGCCATTGCAGCCTGTAGGCAGTGTCCCTTTTATTACATCTAAGGAGATAGCCCAAATGGCAGGGTGGTGTGTAATTGAAAGGTAGGGCATGTACTTTTTTAATTTTACATGTCCTAGTAGTAAAAAACTCCAAATGTGTTTTTTCACTACTGAGAGTCCTACCCCTCCCATAGGGTAACATTGAGGATTCCATATTAAAGATTACAAGTTGTAATTCCCAAATCAGAGGTGGTAGATATATCATGTTTGGTACCTATAACTTGTAATAAAAACCCTTCTTTAATGGAAAAAGACAGATGTATTATTTCAAGTTTTCCTGCCCTTGGCCCTCTGTGCTTGTAACCTGCCTTAGGTCACAGGACTGGGTGTAACTGACAGTTGGGACTTTGTGAATTCACACTAGACAGTCACACAATTGGGGAAGTAGGAGATCTTGAATGGGCTATTAACTGACATGATGGGGTGGGGGTGGGGGTGAAGCTAAGCACAGCCCCAATTGAAACTGAATAGGCTGGGCTCTGCCACCTCACAAAAGGCTCAACAACCCTGTATTGTCGGTGAAGCTGGCTCGGAGCCAGGGGTGGTGAGTCAAGAAATTCCTGGAATCTCAGAGAAGCCTTCTGGAAACTTCTTCTAACTTCTAGGAGCAGTACACCAGGATGTGGAAATAGGGCTCTCAGACCTGCTCCTCAGTTAAGTTCTGGACCTGGGAAAGGACTTTCAAAAGACCGCCTGCTGTTGTGACCTGCAGTGCACTCTGCCAGACTGCTGCTGTACCTGAAATAACTGATTTTCTGCCTGGAGCCTGCTTTGGACCTTCAGAGACCAGCCCTGCTACAGAGCTCTGCATCACCATCTACACCTAGGACTCCAGAAGTGACTCCAAAGACTAGTTCAGCTGGCTCCTGTTTTGAGCCACAGAGACTTAACAGGCTCCCACCATCTGAAACCTGCACCTGGCCACAGCCTGGGTGAGTCTTTCACCTCCAAGAGGCCTCCCTCCACTCCCGGACCCTTGGTTGTGGTGCTAAATGTGCCCAGGTGGCCATTTTCTAAAACTGAGGGCTTGCCATTTTGAACCTTAAACTTTAAACAGTCATAACTCTGATTCTACTAATGGGATTTTGATGGATTTGGTGTCAAATAATTTATTAACATTTTCTCTTTTTCTAAATTGGTTTGTGATTTTTAATGTGTTGCTGTTTGTGTACTGCATAAATACTTAACACTTTGCCTCTAAGTGTAGCCTGACTGCTTTTGGTGCCTATCTACCCAGGGCTAAGCACAGGTTAATTTAGGGACTTTTGTGGTTCACCCAGCAAGGGATTGTGGCTGTTGCTTGACAAAGGTTCACACCCTAGTCAACCAACAACCAAGTTTCTCACAATCACACATGCCCCACATCTCAACATCAATCACAATATCGTTTTTGCACTAACCTAAAGAGCAGGGCAATTCTAGCATGTCTTCTAATTTCCGTATACTTTCAATGCACAGAAGCCATTTTTAGTATTGTACAATTACACATGTTCTCCATTGTTTAGCAGAGTCACCTCGTTTTAAAGATTGACACCACAGTCTTCTCATGACAAGTTCCTGCCATTTGCTCATTTTGTTTCATTCAAAGTAACCGTTATTGTCATAGACCATCATTTCCATTAATAGCAGCTGAAAAAACTGCATAAAACTTTGCTCAAAATGTATGAATTTAGCATTACATGCTCCAACTAAACTGTGAGCAGAAGCTTTGGTTCATTCAGATGACAATTGTTGTGTATTGGGTTTGCTTTCATGCTGGCTATCTTTATTTAAATGCATATGGGATGCTTAGTCTTCTTGAAATGATGAGGCTCCACAAGGCATTATGACAATTTCTCAGTTGTTGCAAATGTGGCTACTTTGTATCCACCCGACGACCTCCCTCAATGGTAGGATTAACTCTACTTTCTGGATTAGCTAAAAGGAAACAATAATAACACAAAATGGGAATGTCTGTTGTAAAAAACTACCAGTTTTATTTTTATATTTGGTGTGTGCAGCTAATGTAAATAGCTGTACATGGCATAGACATTTCAATGAATAATGGTATCTAAATCGGCCATGGACGCCTCCATTTCCCGAAAAACTAAGATGCCTACCTCCCATGCTAAACCTCTCACTCCCAATTTAAAAGGACTGCACTGCTTAAATATGTTGCTTCCAAGGGAAAAGAGACACATAGGTTGGAAAACGGAGACCACTCATGGATTTGGAACTGGTAAGTTGCATCAGTGAAGGCCAAATGGTCAGAATTGGATGGATGAGAAGGGCTTAAATACACTTGACATTTAATGCATGGGTGACATTAATTGTCCTCCTGCAACTGTTGGCTTTTCTGAAACCTCTCAGTTTATGTAGACTAGGCAAAATCTTCTTATTTTCTTGTTCAACAAGTCAGTCTCTTTTTGGAAGAAATAGAATCTGTAAATTTCGTGGACCGCATTGATGAGAAAAACCAATGCCTAGCAACTTCTAGGGAAAGACTGTGGACTGGACAGAGGTGGTTTATATAGATCAGACCAGTGTCTCATCCTCAATTGTTGTGGAGTTAATAGTCACAGCTAAGCTGTTGTTTGGGTAATCAACCATCCAGAGCTGATGAAGCTAACAAGTTTTAAAGTATGCCTAAGCATAGTATTGGGACCTGAAAGAGCCCTTCTAGAACAAAACCTAACGTAGACATTACACACACACACACCCTTACACTATGGTGCATTAGTGGTTGCTTACAGTATGGTGCAAGGGTGGGTGTGTGCGTGCACTATCGTGCAGTGGTGCGCCAAGTGTGCCATAAAGTGCGCAAATGCAGGGATTGGAGGGGAGGGGGGCCGGGGGGAGAAACAGCTCTCCTCTCAGCACATATGGCACTGTCCTGCTTGGGCCCCATGAGTCAGGACTTAAAGAAGCGAAATGGATCGAGTTTAACGCGTGAAGTTTCACGCATTGTTGACGCGCGCTGTTCAGAACTGAACGTTGGGTTTCACGGCACTGATCTTCTGTTATGTCGTCCGTGCAAAAAGCTGGTATGGGCTAATTTATGAACCGTAAACATTAAACCGACCTCTGGCTTAATACCCCTAGTGCGAAAGGAGCCTGAAATCTAGGGGGCCTGTATAACCACTTATAGATGAAAGAGTGAGCGCGTGTACTGGTAATTACAGGGCACGAACCTGGTCAACCGGTCGAAAACACACCCAGAATTGCACAAGCACACGGGTGGACTTTGCTCCCAGGAAGTACGAGAAAGAAAAACAGAACGAGCACTAGGTAGAAAGAACAGGAAATTCAGAAAAGGGTAATTTCTGCCTGCTTTGTGCACACACGAGCAGCGTCAGGCGAGCACCATGCTGGCCCTCGGGGAGCTGTTTCTGGCCGTGTTGCTGACCCTCCTGGCTGCGCACTATCTCTCGCTTCAGTGGTCAAGGAGACGGTATCCCCCCGGACCGTCCCCGCTCCCCATCATCGGCAACCTGTGGACTCTGGGATTTGAGCTCCGCTTTGAGCCCCTCATGCAGGTACCCGTCCCTACATACAGTTACTGCAAAAGTACTTCCGAAGCTCGGGGGATGAACCAAAGAACGGATCCCGTACTTACACTTCTTGTGGACAGCCCTCTCCTCAGATGTGTCTTCCCTATAGATTTAAATAAGATGTCATCCTAGATGGCGCCAAGCATTTTTTTAATACCATATACTACATTTACATGCTTCATGTAAATTATTTTGGTGGTGTCAACAAAATATACAGACTTCCCTCCTGCCCTGCTTAAAAAGGGCCTCGCCCTCTCCATATATACTGAAATGTTGCTATAATTTTCCAGTTGGTATAAGATCCTATAGGTAGATTTCTGAACACTTAGGCCCATATTTATACTTTTTTTTAGCCCCGCATTTGCGTCATTTTCTGACGCAAAAGTGGTGCAAACTTACAAAATACAACTGTATTTTGTCAGTTTTCTCCCCTTTTTTGCGTCAAAAAGGGGCCCAAACGCGGCGCTAAAAAAGTTTAAATATGGGCCTTAGTGACACAAACCGATGCAAATTGTTGTTTTGGGAATTAGTTTCCAGTGCAAATTCTGATTTGCATTGAAAAGTGGCTTTAAGATAATACAAAGGTGAGCTTTGACGTGAAGCCCTAACATTTGTAGAAAGGGCTTTAGGCCAAAAACACACTCCTCCTCGAGGCAGGCACAGAATAGTGAAACATTTTATTTTCTCCACCCTTTTCTAAATTTGCATGTGTGCTGCACCCTACAGCACACATACAAAGTGGGAAACGTTTAAATGTTAATCTATGTATGGTTTTTTGTACACGAAGGGTACGATTCCAGTACAAAACACTGTTCCACTTCAAAACGTAGATTCCTACAGACAGATTTGTACTATAGTGCAAAGGTGTGTGTGTATAGCTCTTAGCAACCAGTGCTAGGAAAGAGAGCAGCGCCATATCTTAGTACATATGTCCTTCTCTTTTCCTATCACGCATTGCAGGGGGAACAGCCTTTACAATGTGGTAATTAGCACTCAGTGCCTTTACCACACATTTTTACCACACAAGCTTTTACCATGCGTATGCCTTTACCATGCATGCTGGCAGAGAAACAGGGATACAATCCCCAGGAACGAAATTGGCCATGGGAGGGGGCTGCATGCCCTCCTTCCCTGTAAATATAGAAATGGGCCCTGGGGAATGGGGTCCCTGGCTCAAAAATAGCTTGGGGAGAAGGCCAACTTGCCCCGCCCCTATAAATAAAAGTGCCAGGCCGTGTGGGATGGAGTCCCCTGGGCCAAAATCGCCATTGGGAGGGGGGCAGCTTCCCCCCCCTCCATTGAATAAAGTGTGGGGCTCTGGAGAATGGGATTCCGGTGGCCAAATTTGACTTAGGGAAGGGTCCATACCCATCTCCCTCTAGTAAATGTGCTGAGCGTCAGGGGATAGGGCCCACGTTTTGAGTGCCCTTGGCGGTTGGGCCACAGGACATGGCAATCAGCCATGCGTGGGGTTGGCTGCATCCAGTAAGTTGTTTGAATGCGGGTGGTAGGCCCCAGGCCAGGCCCTGCATCCAGCCCACAGCCAGGCACTGTAGTGGTTGGATTAATATATGGTAATTAAATATTACTTTATATTAAAAAAAACGTAGAACTTCACTGAACACAACTAAGTTGATGGGGCCGCTATATTTTGGAACTAGCATTAAAAACCATAGAAATTCAATGAAAAAAAACAGAGGCTGCAGGGACATTTTAGTTAGGAAATAGAATTTTTAAATCCTCAAAAACTCACTAAAAAACAAGAAGCTATAATTAGGTTCAGATTTTACACACACAAAACCACAGAAATTCAGCAGTTGTAGTTACACCTATCTCAATAAACTATAATTCGTGCCCTGAGATAACTACGATCTTCTATGACATCATTCATAATATCACTGCAACATTTGCAATAAAATTATTGATGAGAAAACTTTGCAAGGCTGGGGTGCGAGTAACAGTTACCGTAGGGGACGAGTTATAGTTTCTTGATAAGTATAACTATAAGAGGGTGAATTTCTATGCCTTTGTGTGTGTAAAACCTGATCCTAACTATAATATTCCTGTAACCTTTGTTTTTTTGGTCAAAATATATATGACGCCTTAATTATATTTACCTGCATGGTAAAGGCATGAGCGTGGTAAAAGGCATGTGCATGGTAAAGGCATGCATTGTAAAAAATGCATAATTAAGGCATGCGTGGTAATTGGCAATGTTGAAGTTGCATGCATCCACGCTGCAGCACAGCAGATTAGGTTGGTACAGTGTGTTCCCTGAGACACTGGTAACATTGCCCTCACATGTCTCTTACCTTTCAGGTTTACATTTTGTTTAAACATAATAATGTCATATCTCCTTTACAGAAGTTATGAAAGGCATGTTGGAAAAACCCTTCTAGGATTGCTGTCATTTCCAAAGCAGCCATTTCATTCCATGTCTCAAGGGAGAGTCCCACCAAACAAAGTTTTCAACCACCAGTGTAAAACATGGAGGGTGAGATTTATAAAGGCTTTGTGCTAGTGCAGTGTCACCAAAAGTGACACAACCTGGCACAAAGTCCTGATAACATTTTAATTATCCAGCATAAACCTGGATAGGTGCCCTAAACTAACACAAAATAGCTCTCTAAGCTCTTTGTGCTACTTTGCATCAAATGGGAGTATCCTACGACATGGGCGTTCTGTGTCATCCACCATAGTATTTCACTAGAATCCCTATTTACTAAACAAAAGTAGACAGGGATATGCACCAAAATGTGCACCTGCTTGAGGCAGGTGGAATGTTTGAGAAATGTTTTCTTTTTCCAAATTTGAAATTTTGCTTTCGAAAAAAAACAAAAAAACATTTACAGTTTGCCATACGGCTCCAGAAGATCGATGGAGATGGCCACCAACTTTCAATGCATTGACAGGAACCACTGTGATGGTGGTTCTTGCCAATGCAAGAGATGTCTTCTGGGCTGGTGGACATCTCTAAATCTGGCAGACAGATACACTGTCAGGGTGATGGAGTACTTTTCTCCGTCACCCTGAAGGAGTATATCCCATCAACCACAGTCTACACCAGACCCTGTTTGACTTAGTGTATAAATGGAAGATGGAGATCATGGCTGGATGGCAGAGAAGAATGAGTGAATGAATGGATGAACGAGTAAGAGAAGAGTATTGGTGGCCAATGGCAGGGACAGCAGAAAAATGGGGGAAGGGATATAAAGTTTATGAAAGACAGGAAAAGGAAAAGAAACCTGGAACACAAGAAGCAGATGCAGCAAGAGGAAGAGGGCGAGAGAGCAATCATGGGCAGAAAGGATGAGAGAGTACAAGAAGAAGACACAGGGTAAGATAAAAAGCGGAAAGCGATAAAGGGAGAGACAGTGGAGGAAGGATTGAGTAGGAGAGTGAAGGAAATAATAAGAGAAAGAGAGAAAAGACATAAAAGGAGAGACAGTGGAGGAAGGATTGAGTAAGAGAGTGAAGGAAAGAGTAAGAGAAAAGGAGAGGAAAGAGATAAAGGGAGGGAGAGAGAGAGTGGTGGAAGCATTAAGAAAAGGAACAAAGGAAAGAGTGACAGAGAGAGATCATTTCTTACTTGTACAAATGCCCACTCACAACATACAAATACTGCAAACCTTGTCCCCTCAGTCATATGAGCATTAATGTAGTATGTACACTGTTTATGCCATGAAAACTCCCTTCTTAGGCCCTCATTATGAGTAGCCTGGTAAATGTTTCAGACTTTACCTACTATAAGAAATTGTGTTAATAGTTGAGGGGGTTGAAAGTCCCACTCAAATAATAAAAACATTTCTTGTCAGGGTGAACCACAAAAACTTACTAAATTAACCTGTGCTTAACCCACTGGTAGCTTGGCACAAAAGAGGTCAGGCTAAACTTGGAATGTGTAAAATATGTATTCAGAACTCAAACAGTAATAAAATGAAAACCCAAACCAATTTAGAAAATATTACATTTTAGTAAACAAAATGACACAAAAACGAATTCACCAAAACAAATTAAATCAAAACAGTAAAACTCGAGTTATGAATTTCTATTGTTTTTAGTGAAATCTAGTGCCTAAAAGATCAAATCGCCAACTGCAGGCATCTGTCAAAAGTTAAGGCTGTCCACGATTGATCGTGGGCTCAATACAAGGGATGGATTGGGACCAGTCCCGGCTTATCTTCAGACTTAGACGAAATTTCAAGAAATGGTTCTAGAGAAGGTAAAGTCTCAGAGAGGCAAGGCAACACACTGTAGTCGATAGGAGCTCGTTGACATTGGAGAGCCACTAGACAAAGTCTCGGTGAAACTGTAGATGAAGAGGGAAGGGGTGGGGGGTTGGCGAGCTGGATTTTCAGGCCAAGGAGGTTGTCCCTGTTGTGGTGCTGGTCATCATTGAGCCTGGTAAAGATTTCTACCTTCAGATTGTAGATGTTTTTCAGGCATTCAGATTTACCCAACGTGACATTGCTGCAGGCTGTATCCTAAGACGGCTACACGAGTCCTGATACTGCTGCAAGAAGGTCCCACTGAAGAGGATTTACTTCTGGAGAGAAAGAATGCAGCAGGAACTGTAGCAAAGTAAATCCCTCTGGTGATGCACCTTCAAAGGATTGACTTGCAGATAGGTCCCAGTCTCCTATCGGTTCTCAGAGCAGTTTTAGATTAAAATGTTTTTATGTCACAGCGTTTGGGCTCTGGTAGTAGGAGGTCACTTCAGCACCACATCGAGGGTCCAGGATTTGCAAAGCACCCCTTGGGGAGTTAGAACGTACTCCAGGAAACTCCAGCAGCAGTATTTAAGGCCTAAGGAGCTTGTTCTGTCCTTGAATCTCACTCAGGAGGCTAGCCAATTAGCTCTTGGAGTCACTCTGGTAGTTGTAGATTCACTGGCTGGACCCATATACATTTTTATTGGGGGAACCATTACCATTCCCAGGCAACTGGAAACTCCTAGTAGGCATCAGGAACATTTTGGAAGGAAAATGCCAAAGTCTGAAAAGTGACATTTTCAAAATTGTAACTTATAGTCCGACCTAATAATTAAAGAGGATTTTAAATTACACTTGATTTGAGCCCAAACTTTACATCATCTTCTGATCCGAATCAAACATTAGCACTTACTAAATGTAATAAGGTCACCCAATTTTATCCAACGTGAGAGATAGGGCTTTCAATAGCGAAAAACAAATTGAGAACTTTTTTCACTTCCAGGACATATTGAATTTAAGAGCACATGCCCTACTTTTTAAATAGAATTCACCCCGTCCTATGGGCTTTTGGGACCTACCCTACGGGGTGACCTATATGTATTAAAAAGAAAGGTGTGGTCCGGAGAAATGTTTATCTTGCCAGGTCAAATTGGCATTTTAAAACTCCACTACAGTCCCCAATGGCAGGCCTGATACATTCTTAAGGGGCTAGTTTAGTGGGTGACACAATGAGTGCTGCAGACCCATTTGTAGAATTTAATGTATAGGCCCATGGTACAGATAGTACCATTTACAAGCTTCTTACAAGTAAATTAGTAAATTGAATGTACCAATTAGGTGCAGGCCTATTTAACCATGCTTTAAAGAGAGAGCACACGCCATTCAACACTGTTTAGCCATGGTAAAGTGCAAAGAGTCCTAATGCAAACAAAAACAAATTTAAAAAACAGGAGGGGTGAAAGCAAAAGGTTTAGTGGACTACAACCCAAAGGTGTCATGTCTAATACGTGCCCCCTACCAAAAAGCTGGGAGAACTACCCATCCTCATGGGAATTCTCATAGCGAAGGGAGACACACCTGAAAAGACCATCAGCATTTGAGTGATCAGACTCAGGGCGATGTTCAACCATAAAGTCCATTCCCAACAGTTTATGATTTTCACCACTCCAGACTGAGGAGGTCTGTGGTCTGTCTGAGCCCAGAACCAAGTCTGAAACAAGTAGGACCTTAATGTCTTCAGTGCTCAGACCACTGAAAGTCTTCCCTCTCTACATCACTTCACCTCTGTTCCCTGAGTAGCAACCTTCTGCTGATGAAGGCTCCAGGCTGGCATACACCCTCTTCATTTAGTTGTGAGATCATAGACTCTATACAACTCTCAGGGGCATCCCTCTGAACAATGAATACTTTAGAGAAGACAAGGGCCTTTAGGGGTCGTGCTGTGCACATGGTTTCCTTCAAGTTGTGAAATGCTTTCTGGCACGCCTTTATCCAGGTCTTCTTTGACTGCTTCTTTGAAGTCAGCTCAGTCAAGGGGACAACAATGGTGCCATATCCCTTGACAAACCTCTTGTAGTATCCAATGAGGCCTAAGAAGGTTCTCACTTCTGTTTGGAGTTTGGGGGGTTCCCAAGCCAAAATGGTCTGAACCTTGGGCTGGAGGGGCTACATCTTGCCCCACCACCGACCTGTGGCCTAAATAGACAACAGAACCCTGCCCTACCTGGCACTTACTGACCTTGATAGTTAGGCCTGCCTTCTTCAGGGCCTGAATCACTGCCTGGAAGTGGTTCAGGTTGTCATCCAAACTGGAGCTGAAGATTTCAATGTCATCTAGATTGGCAAATTCCTACAGTCCAGCCCGTACCTCGTTGACAAAAGGTGGCAGGGGCATTCTTTAGTCTAACAGGTATCAATCTAAAATGGAATTTGCCTTCTGAGGTGGAAAATGCAGAACCCTCCTTAGTGCCCTCAGTTAAGGCCAGTACTGCGACATCAAATAAAGGGTGTTGGAAATGATCTTTTCTGAAGGGTCACCCCCACAGCTTTTGCCTTCCTCCTCCAGTTTTTCTGACCTTATTTCTGCTGGCATCAGGTATATGTGTACTTTACCACTGCTAATCAGTGCTTAAAACAAGGTAACATTGGCTTACCTCCAATTGGCATATGTAATTGACCTAAATGTCCCTAGTAAAGTACACAGCATGTGCCCAGGGCCTGTAACTTAAATGCTACTTGTGGGCCTGCAGCACTGATTGGGTCACCCACTTAAATCACCCCTTCACCATGTCTCAGGCCTGCCCCTGCAGAGCCTGTGGGTTCAGTTTTGAACCGTCCCTTTTTATACATGTAAGTCACTCCTAATGTAGGCCCTGGACAACCCAGAGGGCAGGATGCAATGTATTTAAAATACAGGACATGTATTTTTAAGTTGTACATGTCCTAGTTGTGAAAAACTCCCAAAGTCGTTTCTCACTAAAGCAAGACCTATCTCTCCCATAACATAACGTTGTGATTCCCCTATGACATCTTATGAGTGCAATTCGCAATCTGATAGAGATGGTATTTTTGAGTTTGGTGTCTCTGGAATCATAATTTAAAATCTCAATTTATGGTGAAGTCAGATTTTAAATTGCAATTTTGAAAATGCCACTTTTGGAAAGTTGACATATTCTTACTTTAGCTATTTGATGCCTGCTGCCTATCTCTGATCACTTGTTTGGGGTGAGTGATAGCTGGGTTTTGTCTTCCAGACAGCCATACACAATGGAAGCTTAGGTGTGACTTGATGGGAAATCCTGGGAGGGAGGAGCTGGGCACAGACTCTCTTACATCTGAATAGGCTTTCCTGTCCCCATGCAAAGGGCTGCATACCCACCTGTAGTGGGTTTGGTGCCAGGGCAGGAAAGGATTTACTTCCTTGCACCTCAAAGGCCTGTCTGTAAAGACTCCCTCACTTCAAAGGCCAAACTGGGTATAAGTATGGAACCTCCAACACCACCCAATCAGTACACTTCCGGACCTGTGCCAGAAAGAAGGACTCCTGTGCTCCTGAAAGACTGCCACTCTGCTGGACTGCTGCTTTGTGGGACTCCTGCCTTGCTGTCATGCCCTGCTGCCTGCTGCTCTCTCTTGCTTGGGAGAGAAGGACTGGACCTCCATCACTTGAACCAAGAGCAACTTCAAGGACTAGCTAGCTGGCCTCCTGATCTGAAGTCTCAGGGACATAGAAGACTTACCAACTACCCTATCTCCTGCACCTGGACTCTGCCATCTGTGAGTCGGCCCTGCCATTTGGTGCCACCCCAGTCCTGAACCCTTGGAAGTGGGCCTGAGGTGTTTGATCCAGCAGATCAGAAGCATCTTATGCTACAGGAACAGAGTTGATGCATCACTGCTGCTCGAAGAACAGAACAGAAGAATCACCTCTATTGTGTGGGTCTGAACAAAGGCAACCAGTCTCACATCTCCCATGTACCACTCATCTTGGAACCGGTGCCTTGCCTTCAGAACCGATACTGCAGCGCTTTTCTTGACCCAAGCTCCCTAGATCTCCGTCAATGGCAGCCTCGATGTCTACGGTCAAACTCTGCATCGCAGCCTCTGCTCATCAGAACCATTGCATTAGCTCAACTGTACAACACATCCTTGGCATTGGTGAATCAGGAACATAGCCTTGCCGCATCTTGGAAGCAACACATGACTGCTGCTTGGACCAGAATTGTTGCATCTCTGCTACTGCATGGCAACACTCTAGAACCAGGATTTAGGGTGCTTTGGTTCAGCTGACCCACCTGGATCCCTGTAGCGGGCCCACACTCCATCGCGGCTGGCCTGAACCTTTGACTTTATCCTGACCTGGCACAACCAGCTATGCCCGTTTTGCACTTATTGCTTCATTTACGGTTTATTCTTTGAAAATTAATGACTCAAGTTCATTCCGATTGTGTTCTTTTTAAAGTGGTCTTGTTTTATGTATTAAATCTTACACTATTTTTCTAACCTGGTGTGGATCCTTTTTGTGTGTTGTTGTCACTGTTTAGATGTTTGTAGTGTTGCACAAATTGGTGAGCAAAGGTTAATTTAAGATTTGCCTGACACCTACCCTGACTGGGATTGTAGTTGCTATTTGATTTACACCCTAGTCAACCAACAACATAATTTCTAACAAAGGGTGTCTTGGCAGCACCCAACCAATCCATGCGTTCATCAACTCGCTGATGAGATGTGCATCAGTCTTGGTGCCTGAGTTGAGCCTTCTATAATCAACACAGAATCAATCAATCGGTCAGGATTTGTAAAGTATGGCTAATCACTAGATATGATATCCAGGCACTTGCAGGTCCTGAAGGCTCATTCGAACAAAGGGTCTTCCAGGCGCCACACCAGAACTAAAGTTGTGGTGTGGAGTCTGGTTGGATGGCCTTGAGTACCAGCATCACTGGGGTGGACCGACAGCTATTGAAGTGCTAAATCACTCATAGTGCAAGCATCTTGGGCACTTCCCTGCTTGCTGCTGGCTCTCACCTTGTCAGATAGTCTGTAGATCTTATACTTCACACCACATTGTCTCCAGTATCAATGTCATGGGTACTCCAATGGGTGAGCCCAGGGGTCAGGTCAGTGAGAACACAGAGAAAAACTTTTTCAACAGCTTGTGGCAGTCTCTCTTTTGTTGAGGTGTCAGAGGGGTAGAGGTTCACTTCCATTACTGATCCATCACACTTGTTTGAGGAGAGAAGATCTGGAAGACACCAACTCTTCCTCCTCCCCTCCATCTGTCACCAAGGGCACAGTGACATTGGACCTCTCAAAGTGGGGTTTCATGCTGGTGACATGCAGGGCCCTTAAAAAGGTTAATGAGGTTTTAGAGGTCCACCAGGTAGGTGAGGTTCCTCTTGTGCTTCTTGACCTCGTATGGCTCATTTCATGGTCCTGTAAGGTCTGGGGCTCCACTGGCTCCATCATTCACACTTTGCAGCCAGCCAGAAATGTAACCAGAGTAGCCTTCTGGTAATACCAGATTTCATCTTTTCTTGGCTGGCCACAAATTTCTCAGTGGTGATCTTCCAGAACCTCTTCAAAAGGGCTCTTAGGGCTAGCATATAGCTGACTACATCCTGAAGGGGGTTTCTTGGGAACTTGGTACCGTCCCTCCTTTACAAGGCTGAGAGGACCACAGACAAGGTGGCCGTACAGAAGTTCACATTCCCTTCTGAGACACCGCCTTGTAAGCAAACAGTAGGACTAACAAGAGGATGTCCCACTTTCACACCAAGAGCTTTGACAGGACCAGGATCATGCCCTTAAAGGTCTTGTTGAACTTCTCAAAAAGCCGGTTGATCTGGGGACAATAGAGCGTGGAGAACGTAGAGGTTACTCCATACTGGTCCCATATGGAATCAAGTACTCTTACATGAATTGGTACCCTGCCCAAACAACACATCTTTGGGGAAACCCAAGGTAAAGATCCCCATCAGTGCCCTGGTCACAGTTGGTATGGTCACTATTTTCAGAGGGATGTGCTCCTGGTACGGTGTTGGCATGGTCTGCCAGCAATAGGATACACCTGTTGCCCACGACAGTCTTGGGGTCCAGAGGGCCAATAATGTTGATGCCCTTCCTTTCAAAGGAGGTAGCAACAAGAGGAAAAGGTCCCAGGGGAGGCTTCTGCTTTCCCCTGGTCTTTACACTGGCCTGACAGGTGGGACTAGACCTACAGAACTCATCTGTGGTCATTGTCATCCAGGACCAATAGAAGCGGGAGGCCAGACCTTCAAAGGTCCTTGTCTGCCCCAGATAACCAGCAAGTGGAAAATCATGTGCAAGTCCCAGTAGGAAGGCCCTGTAGCACTGGGAACCACCAAAACATGGGTTGCCTTAGGATCAGGAATTTTAGGCTTGCTATACAGGAGATCATTCTCCCCATAGATGAGGTGATCGCCAGAGATGTGTCCATTTGCCGGGGCTGCATCTTGGTGTTGAGTGCCCTTGACAGTGTGGCACTCTTTCTGTACTTTGGAGAACTCAACTGGGAGGAGTCTTCCTCAGCATGCCACCCAGACAGCTCTGGTAGGTCTCCCAGGGCTGCAGAGTCTTCTCCTTTCAGTTCCAGACCATCAACCTCAGCTTCCTCCTGGACCGCAGAAATCTCTGGGACAGGTTTCCCATGCCCCATGTCCCCTGCCATTCCTATTCTTGGCAGAGGCCTGTGCCTTTGTTACAGGCTCCAGGATCTTTTGACGCTCCTCTTTGGCTGCCATGGACCTTGTGATCAGGCAAACTCATTCAGGCAACCCTAACATCTCCAGGTATGATTGGTGTTCCACCTCCTTCCATATGCATATCATTATCCAGTAGACAATCCACAGGCATGGCTGGATTCACAGCCACTTCCAAGGAACCTGAGACCACTCCATTCAAAGGAAACCAGAGACACTGGGTAGTGATTCCTGTGGCTGTTATGAGTTACACCTGGTGCAGTAGATTGGAAAGTAGAGGACACCAGATGACACCAGTAACAGTAGTCCTACTTACTCCTGTGATCCTCAGAGCCTCCACCCTTTGTCCATTAATGATGACCTGCTGTCTATACATTTACTGTTCTTAGGTGTGTTAGCCTTGGGTAACATCTCTCTGTCACCCAGGGACACTAACATAACCTCTGCACTCCCCCATACTAACTGGGATAACCACCTCCCTGTGCACAACACTTGCCCTTATTGGGGGTGCCCACCATTAAGTGGTTGCTGCTTCTTTGGGCAGGTGGGGGTTGTCCTTTGAGTACCCACTCCTGTAACACTCAAAGCACTTAGGGGTCAAGTTACCTAAAGGCTTCTTCTCATCAGGATTGGGCTGGGAATCATTCTCCTGAGGCCTTTTGAGACCTTAGACATTTTATTCTTGCTTCTTCGTCTTTCTTCTGGTTTGGAGCCTACCCACCCTCCTGGTGATCCCTCTTTGTGCCTTTTTGGACACTCTGGTGCTGACCTAGTGGTCCACCTTCCGTGCAAGTTCTCTGGGCGAAGTAAGCTTGCTGCCAATCAAGTTTTAGTGCAGCTCAGTAAATCAAGTATTGAGCATGTGTTCTCTGAAAATCAGATCATACAGCCCTTTATAAGTACTCACTTGGCACCCCTTCTCCCATTCATTCAGTGCCTTGTGCAAGTAATCAAGCAAATCCACCCAAGTCTGGCTTGACAGCCTAAATCATATGCTGTCCTTCTCTAGGATGAGCCCAAATTTGCTCTCAGGAATAAACTTCATGGGGCATACTTCATCTGGTCCTCTGCCTCCAACTCTAATGTCAGCAGGGTAACCCTCCCAATGTAGGCATGCGTTTCCAGGCTCTTGTGTCCCCAAGCCTCCTTTGGTACCCCATGCGTGCTTAAGGCTACCTCATAGGCTGAACCACTTATCGTTGTCACCCTCCACCTTAATGGTAGGCCAGATGGCTCACTGGTGAAGCATTAAATGAAACCAGTGGAGACCATGAGTCGCTCAAACTTACCAAATTGCTACAGCTGGTACTCCCTGAGCCCGACCCCATTCTTACCTCCTCAAAATTACTGCACGTGGCATTACAGTGTCTGACACGACTCTGCTTGGTCCCCTAGTTCCCATCTCCTTATGCTCCTGATATCCGTGTTTAAGGTCTCTCTTCAGGCCGTTCCTTGCTTGACTTACCTACCACAACTTACCCATTGGAAGTCGGCAGGCCTGGATATTCTGGGAGATTTATTTCAAGATGGTACCCCACTCCCTTGTCACGCTTTGTAAGAGCTACACAGTGAGCAAGTTTCAACATACGGCTCTATCACACATGTGCTACACGCCAGGCGTGGGATTACAGAGGCGAATACACCTGTACACCAACTGACTCAAACTCTGCACTATTGTGTCAGCAGATATGCTATCACTTGGCTCTAAAAATTACAAATGCAATCACTCCTACCATCACACGAAAGGCTATGTATACTTGGTAAATGGAGATTGGGAGAGCACTACATGATAAAGAGTGGTCCAGACCACTGTGTTATCCCTATACCGTCTCCTGTAATGCTAGATTTAAGTAGATCTGATTCTTCATTATGCACCAAGCATATCTTTCCCTCCCCAGACACCAGAGCATATTCACTGGAGTTACCACATCTTGTCCCAGATGAACCTCCGAGCCAGCAGATCTACTCCATCTGTTATGATCCTGTCTCCCTCTTTCCATATTTGGGGCTCAAATCCTTCATACAGTTTCCACATGTATGAGAGTATCCCTTCATCAGAAGTGGGTTGGTTGGTGCCCTGGGCCTTTTTCCTTGCCAAAAATGCCGCAGAGAACTGACACGCTTTTTGGACCTGCGTCTTTTATTAGCTAAGTAAGTGCTTGCTAGGAATTGTAAATCACCACATACTCCATTCATACTGCAACAGTGGGCAACATTCACAAGATAGGTCCAAGTAGAAAGTAAAGCTCTGCAGAGGGAAGAGTGTAAAGGCCTCTATACTCACCCAATTGCTGATTGTCCATAGATGGTATTGCTAGAAGGCCCACCTTGATTGAAGACAGGCTTCCCTCTCAAGTCCTCCTGGCTCTTGAGTTCTTATCTCATTTCCAGTGACCACTGACTCCCATTCCTGTTTCCACTCCTTCCAACCTCAGTCCCCTGTCTACAAAAGACCTTGCCTCCCATCACTCCTTGTCGTAGTCATTCTCAACTTTTCCCTTCAGCCTGTTGGTTTGTACTTACCCCTAGTTACCGTGGTTTCACTATTTAAATCCTTGTTGGGAGATACATACAAACACTTTGTTAACCCATCCTCCCATCCTTACCCTGCTTTGCTAAGGCAACTTTCACACCCTACGGTTCGGTCGAGACCCCTCCCACACTTTGTTCTCTCTTTCAACATGATTTCCTTTAACTACGTTCCTCCTTCCTTCTTTCTTAAGATCATTAGTTCTCACAGTAACTTAAATCCCCTCACCACACATTCCATCCCCTCCATTCACAGTGGCCAAGTCATTTGCTTTCTCATCCTCATCTTCCAAGTCTACCTCCTCATCCTCAGGAGGATCCTCCTCCTGCTAATTTGTTCTAGCCTGCATCCTCCCAAACTCCTCAAAGGCTTGAAGGCTATTTGAAAATCCAATATGGTGGCCTTCTTTCTCACATTCAGTCCTCTCTCCTTGCAAAGCTTATTCATCTCTGTCATCTTGAGGCTGTCACTGTTGCTCAGCTCCAACTGCAAATAGCAGAAGAGATGTAAGACTTAAATTTGGGCAAAAGGGAAAAAACTGCCAAGTCGCAAAGTAGGGAGAATCACAAAAAATCAATCTGATATCAGATTATATATATGGGATTTTTAGTTTTGCACAAATCACTGAGTGGCAATGCACAAACGCAATTTATAGATCTCATAACTAAACACCAATGTTAGAAATTAGTTGAAGGGGGTAGAAACCCCAATCAAATGATAATCACACTCCTTGCCAAGGCGAATCACAAAAAGGCACTAACTTTAACCTATGCTTAATCCTCTGGTAGCTTTGTACAGAAGCAGTCAGGCTTAACATAAAGTCAATATGTAAAGGATATATGTATCACTCAAACAGTAATAAAGTGAAAACATGACACAAGAAATATCCCTAACCAATTTAGAAAAGTAGAGTGAATTTTAATAAAATAAATGGCACCTAAATTAATTACATCCAATCAGTAGGACTGGAGTTCTGAATTTCTAAAGGTTTTACTGAAATCTAACGGCTGAACGATCAGAGCTCCAACTGATGGTATCTTGTCATGCAAGATTGTGGCAAATTTAAAGATAAGGCTGGCCCGATGGGGTCAGGGTCAGATAACAGGGTTGGAGTGGGCCTGGTTTTCGCTTACCTTGGGACTTTGAACATTTTTCAAAAAAGGTTTTGGAGAAGGTAAAGTCTCAGCAAGGCAGGATGCAGTAGCCCAGAGAAGGCTGTCGGCGACAGGGAGCCTCTGGATGAAGTCTCAGTGAGCTATTGATGATGGATGGAAAAGCTCTGGATGCGAAAAGATTGATTTTCAGGCCAAGTAGGTCGTCATTGATGGGGTGTGGTTTGTCGCAGAGCCTGGTGAATATTTCTACCTTTGGACTTAGAAGATTTGTGGAGCTTGGATTCAACCAGAGGGATAAGGTTGCAGGTAGTAGCTGAAGAGGGCTCCATGAGGCCTGGTACTGCTGCCTGGAGGTCCCACTGAAGAGTGTTTGCTGCTGTGGAGAAGAATACAGCGGGAGCTTCAAGGAGGTCTGCCCCACCAGCGATCCACATTCGGCAGACCAACTTGCAGGTAGGTCCCGGTCTCCAATCGGTTCTCAGAGCAGACTTTGGTGAAAACTTTTCTAAGTTACAGATTTTGGATGTTCGTAAGAGGAGGCCACTCAAGCACCAAATGAATGATCAGGATCTGAGGGGCACCAGTTGAGGGTCTGGATTCACTTCAGCAGAGGCAAGCTGCAGGGTACAAGCTATCATGTGCTTGGTATGTTCCTATAGCTCACACAGGAGGCCGACCAATTAGCCCGTGGAGTAACTCTGACGGTCCTGGGTTCAAGGAGCAGGTCCAGTTCACAAGTTTCAAAATGTTCACCTCCCTCTGGATCTATATTGTGAACTTGAGCGTGGCTTTGACCTTCACTTTGTACTTGAATTTGCAGATCAGTGGCTAATTCAGTATCTCTTTCTATCACTCCTTCATCTGCTGCCTTCACCCGTTTCATGTGAGGAATGTGGATTCACTGCAGCACTCAAGCGCACTTCACTGAAGTGTCGGTCATCAGTATTACTTGATAGGGTCCACACCACTGCTCATCTCAGCAGGTCTTTCAGACATGCTTTGGGACCACTGTCCAGTGTCCAGGATTCAGACTGTCACAGAGGCTATCCTTTGTCACTTCTGTTTCTACATTCACCTGACAGAATTCACCATATCAGCCAGACGTTTGCAGTAATCTAGCATAGTGTCATCAGCTACTAAAATGAATGGAGCTGAAGGATTATAGGCAAGTCTCATTGCACTTCTCATAATCACCCCTTGAGGCGATAAACCAGTCTTCCTGTCAGGTATACTTCTCATGGTTCTCTAAACAAGAGGAAGTGTGTTGAGCAGCTTTAGACCAGTTGACGAACCCACTTTGGCCAATTTGTTTATGAGAGTTTCATTAGCTCTCTCCATCACACCTGAAGAATGAGGTTGATAACTGCAATGGATCCTTTGATTGATCTGAAATGTTGTGCAAATGAAGTGCAAAACTTCATTTTTAAAGTGTGTACCACGATTTGTCTCAATAGAAGTTGTAATTTCAAATCTGGGTACCAACTCCCTCAGCAAAAGTTTGGCAGTTGTAGGCTGTAAGGTTATCTATTCTCCGAATAAAGTAGGCTTCAGACCCATTTAGAGGACAAGTTATACAATTACCAAGATACATTTCAAACCATTGCATGGTGGAGGTCAGGCAATGGGGAGATGATAGCTGGTTGATCTCGCCACAAAGAGCTCTTCCCCCCTAGCTTATCTGCTGCTGATTTCGGGCCCAGTCCACGCTGGCTGTGGCGGCGGGTTTAGCGTTTATTGTGGGCTTTGTATTGGAGCACGGATACAGCTTCATTGGGTCGGGCGCCAGTGGGTTTGTATTGCACTGATTTGGAGAGTGCTTCGGTTTGCTACACACCCTCTCTCCTTTTGTGTGGCAGGCGCTGGTGGACTGGGTGTCATGGCCCTGCCATACACATAGAGGTGGCCATGGCGGTCACAGTGGCGCAAAGAATCATGCAGACGTCTCATCACCACATGGCAAGTGCTCCCTTGGCAGACCTGTGCTGAAGCTCCTGGAGTCAGGCGATGCCGCTCACTTCCTCCGACCACATGTTGGAGGGTCATTAAATCCAGAGGGGACCCAGCTCACTGATGTATTGTTGACTGCTGTCATTGCTAACTACGGTGAAGTATAGAAACCCGGGCTGCCTGTAATTGAAGGTAACAATGTTACTAGGCAGTTGGAGGCTGGGGGACTGTTACAATGTTGCAGAGAATTGGAAACTGAAACTGGAACTGAGACAAGTGACATTACTAACGCTGATGGACCTGAAGTGAGTTTGCATTTTTCTTCTACCTTCTCGGCCGGGGTTGCAAGTAGCATTAGTCAATGGCAGACCCTCTCCCTGCTGCATCTATCCCAGTGGGTATCGACGAGGCTCCAGAACCTGCTTCTCATTTGGGGGTCTCAAACAGTTAGCTAGAGAGCCCCACAATGGAGCTGTATTGACAGATCTCCCTGAGGGACAAGCAGGCCAAGTGGACAAATTGGGGCAGCAATATTGAAGGGCTCTGCCCTAGCGCAACAGACGGCTCCTGCTCAGCTGACTATCAAAAAGGACCAAGGCCCTCTATTACACCCCAACTGCCAGCCCTACTGCTCTATGAATTATTCCTCCCATTCAACTGACTCTATCCAGGGGGAAGGGGATGTGATGCAGCCCAGGGATCAGATAAGATCATCCTTGCCACTTCCATTATTAGTACGGAAACTTGTAAACAGGAAAGCATTGCACAAATGACCTCCCTGAGGAGCCAGCCGGATTCTATGAGAGCACCCATGGTGAAGGAAACGCTTAGATACTTTCAACCTGGCCGGACCATTGGCAAGTCCACTGATGTTAGTAAGACTGATAAGGCAGCTTCCTCTCATGGAAAGAGGAGAGAGACAGGCAATGGCACCATCGGCAGTCCATTATGAACTAGGTTACATCTAAGGGGGAGATTAAATCATTAATTTCTCGTTTGTCATGGTATCAATGCAGGTTTCAAAGGAGCAGAAAGATGCCAAGGCCCATAAATCTGCCCTTCCCGGCTCTTCAAGCCCAACACGCTAGTCAACTTCTGGGGATAGCTTTATTGTTTCAGGAGCCCCTTCCCCACCAGCCTTATTACTTTCAGAGAAAGGAACACTGGAACCATCCTTATCTTCAATTATGCAGCTGCTCCAGGCTCAGAGGGTAGAAGCTCAGCAACATTATGCGTAGGTCAGTGCTATATCAATTCAGCAAAGCCTTGTTAGAAGTCAGTGGTAAAGTAGCTGCTCTCACTACAGATGTTCTGGACCTACAACAGGAAGTCTCGAACATGGAAGATTCAGGCCTGGATATTCTGGGAGTTTTAAAATCAGTGGAAGGTCAAGATCAACATCTGGGGTATGTTCAGTCCAAGATTGAGGACCTGAAAAATCATCAAAGAGTAAACAATCCATGGGTTTTTGGGGTCTCAGGAGGGAAGGAAGGGGATGCCCCAAGGACGGACATTGTGCAACTGTTTGGGAGGGCTTTCCTGGATTTATAAGACTTGGACTTTGACTCCTAAATACAGTGGACACATTAGTTGCCTCTGAGTCAGAGCAGAGAAGCTTCCAAGGCAACTTCCTGCTCTACTGCCCCAAGTGCGATTCTCATCTATTTTGGCTACTATCTGATAAGAAAAGCACTTTATCTGATAGCCAGCCGTGCTCTCCTGCTTGACATTGTTCAGCATTCCGTCCATCACTTGTTCTTTTTGCATGTGCCACCCTAAGTGGGACGGGATGCCTAGACATGGGTCCTGTGCTCCCATGCCACTGGGGTCAAGCTAGCCTGGTTGATGAGGGGTGATACCTCAAAACCGATCACAGGATGCTTATTCCCAGTTCAGGGAGGACCGGGCTTGGCAGTTTAGGCTGGACTGTTCCCATTGAAAGCATAATCAAGACTGGTTTGAATATGGCTGGGCTCAAACTGGAATGGAATGGGTACCAAAAAAAACATGGATTTAGCCCCAGATCTCTGTACTTGGGATGAATGTTTGACATTACTCAGCATTCCGTCCATCAATTGTTCTTTTTGAATCTGAACATGCATTGCCAAATGCTACCTGATCATGTATGTCATTGTGGGTCAGCCCTACTAAAGGTTTGGAATCAATGCAAAAAGTTTGGAATCCACTGACAACAGTAGCCAACAATTCCAAAAACACCCAAACCTCCCTCTGAGTGGTTGCAGGACTCATGTTCAGAATTACAGAAACATGCTGCATTGAGACTTTCCACACACCTTTTTCAATATGGTGTCCAAGATAGATTATGTCTTGTTTACATACTGCATTTTCATTGGGGAGGTCTAGGGCCTGACTCACAAAGATAAACATACCAGTTTCAGTAAATTTATGTTTTTTCAGTAGTTACAAAACTGCATTTTAATGGCAAGCTTACACACGCTGAGACTCCACAGTTAGGGTGGTGAACTCTGCACAGAAAAATATAGGACATGTCTTTTTATGTGTGGAGTTCTCCACTCTGACTTTGGAGTCTCCACACTCGTAAGTTTACTATTAAAAAGCAGTTTTGTGAATACTGAAAAAGTGCAAACTTACACAAACGGGTAAGTTTATCTATGTGAACCTGGCCCTTTAGGTCCACTGTGGGCTAGGGGATTTTATAAGGCAATTGTTTCAATTTACAGTCCCCTTTTGTCTTGGACATGACTAGCAAATTGAATATTCTGCACCAAAACTGAGTTACAGAGCATCATCAATTTTTCGAGATCTTTCTTCTGGATCTGACTGACAGTTGAAGGACTTTCTATATACTCCTCAATCAATCAATCAATCAATTAGTATTTGTAAAGCGCGGCTACTTACCCGTGAGGGTCTCAAAGTGCTGGTGGGGAGGGGCTTCATCCGAAGAGCCAAGTCTTGAGGTTCTTCCTGAAGATGGTGAGAGACTGGCTTTATCTGAGGTGTAGGGGGAGGTTGTTCCAGATCTTGCTGCAGTGTAGGATCATTCTCCAGCGGTGGTTTTGCAGATGCCAGGGATGGTGGCCAGGGCCATCTGGGTGGAGCTGAGGGATCTGGCGGGGGTGTGGAAGGAGACACGGTGGTCCTGCGTTGTGTATGGCCTTGTACGTGTGGTGTACTCCTATGGAATTCTACACCATATAAGAACTTTATTTTGGGATTGAAATGCTAAGAAGAATTGGCTCTCTTCATTAGGTGGAATAAAAAGTTGATTGTATGCCATTCTGCATCTGAAGGTATTTGGAACAAAATTACAGCTGGATTCAGTACCAAATGAGAACATGATATAACAATTCTATTTATCTTTCTCCAGTTTTAGACAATTCTCAATTTTCCACTTGGTCTCTTTATGCCCATCACAGAAGAATGACAAGGGCTACCAAGTACCTCAAGGAGAATTCTCTGCTTAATAATTTTTAATATCACTGGCTTTATTCTTTCTTCTGCCTCTTTCCAAAGTCTATACTGTTAATTTCTTGGGAAAACTGCATCTGGTCTCCCCTTTATTCTAACAGGTTTGCCACTTTAAATAAATCAAATCTCTTTTCCTGAAAATCCCCGTACCTCATTTTGACAGTATGTCTTAAATCCAGAGATAGGTCCCCTTTTCTAAAAGCTGGAGACAGAACTCTTATCGCTTGTGATTATTCTGAACAATGAATCCTCATCTTGAGTTTCAGTCGCATCACCATCTGGTGTGCAATAAATCATTTTGCAAAGCAGATCTCAGCCCAACAGATTCGCTGGCCTTGAATCACACAAAATGAACTGTTGTTTGTTTTCCATCTGGTCCCATTTTAACGGGGACATCTGCTGTAACATAATTAGCAATGTGTTTATTACTAATCCCTACAACTTAGACTTCTGTTCCAGAGAGGAGTAGGTTCCAACTTCCATAGAACTGTACAGCGGTTACCCTCGTATCGATTAAAAATTAAACAGGATGGTCATTAACTTCTCTGTCGACATATGAGCCACTTTCGTCTACCTCTAGGACTCCTCCAACTAAACAGGCATACTCATTGTGAATCACTCACTGCTGGATCATCATTCAGAATCAATAGATTCTGCTGGTACCCTACATTGCATGACATTTATTTTCTGATATTTTGCTGCATCACCAGTGATGAAGGCATCAACATTCAAAATGGTTTCTGATTCTGCACAATTTATTAAAAAATTTGGCACAGTTGGACAGTTTCTTTTTCTGCTTCTGGGGAACAACTTCACACTGTATTCTATTTGGATTCTAACTGACATTTGCATTTCCCATACCCGATTTTCCAAAAGAGGTGACAGCAGTTTTCCTTTTCATCATTTCAGCATTCACATTCATCCCATAATTATTTATCATTCCTCTTCCACCAACTTGCATTTGCATTGCTCCATTTCTCACCTGCTCAACTTGCATTTTATTAATCCTATTTGTTCTATGCTGAACATATTTCACATTTAATCCCTTTTGATTCTGGTATCTCCTCTCCAAATGCTTTCAGAAGTCATCAATTTTTATTTTCTGAATTATACCTGCTCCAAGATTTCATCTAGGCTTCAGTCTGCCAACACAGTTCACTCTATTGTATATGATTACTAAGCTCTGGTCTCAAACCCATAACAAATGCAGAAACAAAACCACTGACTCTATCTTTCGCTGGATCATCAACTCCTGTGTTTCTTGAAAATCTGCTTTAGACTCTCATAAAAAGCAAATACTGATTTGTTTGGTTCCTTTAAAGTTCTCAAAATGTTCACCCAATTTATATCCTGATAGGCATTTTTGTTCTGCAAATGTTTAATTACCTGCCTATATTTATTAGGCACTTCGCCAGAAGGAGCATTGTTAGAGCATCTGTAGTTGGTTTTCAATTGGGATGCAAATATTGCACTTAGATCCCTAGGAATTACAGTTTTCAATATTAAATTCAAATCAGTCCATAGCACCTGTGATATGTTTGCTAATATGTGCACTTCTCTAGCTCCTCTCTCAATATTTAAAAAACATTGTGGTAGAACCATAAAGATTAATTTATATTTATATTTGTAGTGCAGTTGAATGCCAGGAGTCCTCTTGCCAATGCAATATTATGTTGTGAAAAAACAGAAAGAAAAAGAAGAGTTCACGCTAAAAGGAAGAGACAAACTTTGAAGAAGGACAGTCTGTTGACTAAACAGCCATGTCTCGAATGCTTTCCTAAACGGGAGAAGACCTGTGATTTCCTTCAAACTCAAAGGAAGTTTGTTCCAACGTTTGGCAGTGCAAACTACGAAGCTTCTGCCGCCCAAATGGGATTTCATGAACTTGGGAACATTTACATTCTTGTCTGCTGGTGAATGCAAAGACCTGGAACGGCTATAAGTGGCAAAAGATACGTTTGAGATAATCTAGGCCAGAATTATAGAGTACTTTAAACCCCTCTCATAGGGTATTGAATTCAATGTGGTTCCTAATAGGCAATCAATGTAACTTCTTAAGGACCTGGGAGGCTGACTGATGCTTGGGAAACCCCAGAAGTAGTAGAGCTGAAGCATTCTACAGGATCTGTAATTTATTTAAATGTTTTTGCTCCATATTGATCTAGAGCACATTGCAGTAGTCCAAATTGGATAGCACAAGAGCAATGGCAACAGGTTAATTGCAGTGCCTTGAGAATGAAATGAACCATAGTTCTTAAAGTCTTCAGGGTATGAAAAGCTGATGATGTAACAGTATTCACTTCATTTTCAAAGGTCAGCTTGTCAAAAAGAGTCCCCAGGTTCCTCACTTTCCGGAAGATCGGCCCTTGTCTATGGCGCATGCATAACATTTCCTCCCTCCACCACCTTCAACATATTCTAAAATTGTTCCTGTCCCAGCATATGAATCACTTGCTGGACTGCTTCTCCTACCTTCAGTTTCTTTCACTTTCTTTTTAAGTGCTATCCCTCTCGTCCACCTTTCTTTGTACTCCTTCAGATAACTTGTCTCTTGTTTTTTTATTCTTTATTACAAGCTCCCAGTGATTAAACCCACTTCTTTAATTTCATCATGTGTCAAATCCATTTTATAATTTTTCTTCACATTTTTCATTTTACTAATGTCCAATTTGCATTCATCAGCTGACTGCTCTAGTTTGACATGTGCTTCATTTCCGCTCCTGGCTACTTCTTTAATAAAATATGTTATGTTTAGGTAATGTTATGCTAATGTTTATTGTATGGTTATATTTATGTTATGGTTATGTTAATGTTAATGTTTATGTTATATTAATATTTATGTTATGATTTGTTAGTGTTTATTTATGTTTTGTTATGGTTGTGTTTTGTTATGATTACGTTTTATTATGGTTTTATTTTTTATGCAGGATTGTAGAGCACACTATCACCTGGGAGGGTATCCTGATGCTAAGTAGATATGAGTCTAGGACTTAGTGAACTGCGCACAAAGCCAGAGGAGGCTCTAATGTGTGGAGGCAGATTGTTCCATGTTTTAGGAGTGATGTAGGAGACTGCTAGATCTGGTTTTCTATGTGCATCGGATTTGTGAAAGTAGGATGATGAGCCCTTTGCCCCTGCTTTACCTTCAGTTGCAGGCAGAGCCACAGTTAGTTTACTTGCACTGCCATCGTTCATGAGGAGCTACAACTAGGATATATTACTGATCTTTTAGCTCTCTGTCCTATATTAAGATGACTTACGATATGGTTGAATCCAAATTTGGAATTGAACAAGGTCATATGAAAAGATTGCATGTCTCTTGAGAGGGTCAGTAGTGTCCCATTGCTCAGTTATATCAAATCTTCATTGGGCGCATTATAACGTCTCAGTGTATACATGATCCCAGAAAGGATCTTACATCAGGGTCTGAGATAGGTTAAAATACATTTCCTATGTGCAGCCCTTGCAGAGTGAGAAGGGGGTAGATGTGTAAACCCTCAGTGCAAGCCTACATCACACTAAAGTCTAGAACACCCTATCTCACAGAGATTACAAATCCTAAATATCACTATTTGTTAATGAGACTCAGGTTTGTCAAGGTGATGCCTCAGCTTCCCTGAGGATCCCTGCACAGCTGGCTGCTGTAGTGTAGTTTCTCCTTCACTTACTTGTGAACCTAAACTTTATACTTTGATTAAAACCTCTTTACATCTCTTCACATTCTCTCTCCTTAGTGCTTACCTGGTTGAGAAAAAAACTGTACCATGGTAAGATTACCCACCTTCCTTCAACTGCCACTGTTTCCAGGACAATGTCCCTTGGTGTCTCAGGTCAGCAGATGGCATTGTTGTAGGATCCCTCCAGCTGAAGGGAAGCTGACTCGGCCACCTCTGCCAAGGTCCACTGGGCATGATAAATGATTGCATTGACATGTAGACAGTCTTGACCAGAGCAGAAAATGTCAGTTCACCACTGTGTTGCCTTGCAAGCATTTTATCTTGTGACATTAAAGCTAGAGTCGAGGGCACAGAACAGTTCCAAGCCCAGGACTATAGAAAGTCCCTCCATGAGCAGACATTGGCCTGAGACACATATGCTCAGAAGTGTGAAGTGAATGGCATATGCAAAATGAAAGTGATTTTATCACACGTGTGACATTCTGGTGCCCACTTTTCCCAGTCACTTCCTGAGGCACCCAGCTACTTTGTTATGTTTTTTAATGAAATTGACAGCATTCTCTATTTCCAAGCAGGATACAATGTCTCTGCCTTATATATGACCAATTCTATTAGCTCTGTTTATGCACTGACCTTTCAGACATGAGCCATCATGGCACCTCTGAGCTCAGGAGGCTCTGTACAGCCATTCCAAAAAGAGAATTTCCCACAGTGAATAGCACACAGGGTTTAAAAGCAACTGAGACAGGTGAATGTTTTGACACAGAAAAAAGCCCTTTCTTTCAGGGTAGTTTGACCATGGCATGCTGCCTTTAGTCTGACATATATAATAGTGGGCTTTTCTCCTGGCAGATCACCCTTTCAGTAATCATTGGTTGTATTTTGTGTGCTTCTCTAGTGACATGTACTTTTACTTCCTGTCCCTAGCTTGCAAAGACCCATGGGAACATTTTTACAGTGTGGCTAGGGCACAAGCCAGTGGTTGTGCTGAATGGATGCCAGACTATAAGAGACGGTCTAATCTCACACTCAGAGGAGCTCTCCGGACGCCCCAAAATCCCTATGTTTGAGGCACTCTCAAGGGGCAAGGGTGGGTAACATGTAATTTGATTTTTATTGGTATTGATTTTGATAATGTTATCTTTGCCACAGTTCTCATATTATTTGTTAAAGCAGTTCTATTGTTTTCATAATTCTGCTTGCCACTAGGTTCTTGGCTTGGTTGGGTCAGATTGAAGATTCCTAACACGGTGAACAACTCTAGTGGCCTCTTTTAAGGCCATTTCTATGGCACATAGGGGCTTGAAAAATTCAGATTAATTGACTTCCTGCAGAAATCATCTGTATTCGAATGAAGGGTGTACCACAAAATAATTTTGGTTAGGATCCCAAACAGTTAATTCTTTCTAGATGATTTATGTCAGCAGCAGCACGTCCTGCAGGTTGTTTTTCAAGTCTTGGATACTCGTTTGAAGAATGACTACAAGAACAGGATGTTGCAGAGGTCTCTATCTGTAATTCATTGGTGAAGTGGGAATGATTGTTGTAAGAAATTGGGTTACTGGTTGAGGGGGGACCGCAATCGTTGTCAGGCTGAAGTCTCAACCAAACCCTAAATTACACTGTGCTCAATGCTCATGTAGCTTGGCACTGAGCAGTCAATCTTAACTCAGAGGCAATTAGTAAAGTCATTTGTGCAACACTTCAAACAGAAACACTGTGAAAACACACTGCAAAAGGATCTCATAAGTTTTTAGAAAAATAGAGTAATATTTAATAAATGAAACATGACCAAAACAACAAAAATCCACCAATAGAATGAGAGATTTTGAGGTTTAAAGATTTTAGCAAAATAGTGCCAGAAACACAAGTCGCCAACTGTGAATATCTGGTCATTCCAGACCAGGACAAAGTCACAAGTTTACGCTGCCAATTAAAGAGCAAAGGCAGGCTATAGGACCCCACTCAGGCAAACTGAACATAGTACCTTTGGTACCGGCTGTGGAGGATTGCGAGGTTCAGTGCCCAGGATGCATTGCGCAGCAGAGGTGATACATCCGTTCTGAGGCCCTGCATATCTGCGGTGCAAGCTCCTTAATCATTGTCAAGGAGCCTGTCGATGAGGGCTTGAGATCCGAAGTCTGGCTTCGAAGATGCTTCACAAGGTGGAGGCTGTGCGTTGGTTCTGAGGAGCTGCGGAGCTGTGATGCAAGAACCTACATTGTAATTGAGGCTGCCATCGCTGAAAGTTGCAAGGGGTGTGCTTTGCACATGTGGTGGTTCCGATACAGCTGCGGGGTCAATGTTGAGTCCTTTGCACTGGGAGAACCCTTGCAGCAGAGCTTATGTGTAGGTTCCATTTGTGTTGGCGCTGCAAAGCAGAAATGCGTTGCTTCTGCTAGGTCCACAGATAGGCTGGCAGAGCACCTTCAGGCGCACTTCCAAGGGTCTTGGACTGGGGTGGCACCTCTTGGCAGGGTCACAGATGGTATAGTTTAGGTACTGGGTTCAATGTTGTAGGAGTCTTCTGTCCCTGAGACTCCAGTGAGGAGGCCAGCCAACTAGCCCTTGGAGTCATTTTTGTATCCTGGGCTCAACAGATGCAGGTCTCACCCAGGCAAGAGGGCTGCTGACAGCAGGTCAGACCAGTAGGGTAACAGTTCCTTCATATCAGCAGTCCAGCAGACTTTCAGTCTTTTCAGCATCACATCAGTCTTTCTTCATGACAGAGTATGCATAGTTCCAGATGTGTACTGAAGAGGTGGTGTCTGAGGTCTAATATTAAATCTTGGTGTCCTTTTCTGGAAGGCAGGAGAAGCTTCTAGAGATTTCCATTTAAAGTCCCCAGGCTTTTTACCTTCCCTGCCCTGAGTCTCGAATAACAACATGGTATATGCAGCACTTTCTGTGGAGGCAGAACACAGCCTATTCAAGTGTAAGAAGGGCTATACCCAGCTGAGCCCTCCCATCCTACCAGTGATGGCTCATCCAAGCGAACTTAAGCTCTCTATTGTGTATGGCTGACTTGGAGGAATACACAAAGCCCGACTGTCAGCTACATCCAGTATGTGACCCAGAAATGGGCTACAGGCACTAAATGGCTAAGGCAGGAAATTGCTTACTTTCTAAAAGTGGCATTTTCCAATTTGGAATTTAAATCACACTTTACCATTAGAGAGGATCTTTCGTGACGATTCCAAAGACACCAAACATGAACTAGTTACTTTTGATTTGGAAATTACAGCCTCTTAAATGTTATCCTATGGGAGAGGTAATCATTGCAGTAGTGAAAAACAAATGTAAGAGTTTTTTCAACTCCAGGACATATAAAACTTAAAAGTATGTGTCTTACTTTTTAAATACACTGCACCCTGCCCAGTGGGCTGTCCAGGACCTACCCGAGGGGTGACTTCCATGTATTAAAAAGTAAGGCTTGTGTCTGGCAAAAGGTTTACTTTGCCACATTCATATGACAGTTTAAGAACTGCACACACAGGCTGCAATGGCAGGCTTGAAACATCTTTAAAGGGCTACTTAGGTGGGTGGTGCAATACGTGTTGCATGAGTTTGGTAGCATGTAGCTTACAGGCACTGGGTAAATGTAATAGAACTTTAAAATGGACTTATAAGTACATTAAATATCCCCATTTGGGGAGAAGTCAATGTTGCCATGTTTTAAGGAGTCAGCATATGCACTTTAATACTGATTGGCAGTGGCAAAGTGTGCAGAGTCCTAAAACGAGATCAACAAAAAATGGTGGAGGAAGGAAAATTGTGTGGGGAAGGCCACCCTAAAGCTGACAGGTCTAACAATGGCATGCACCTAGACACTTCTCACTTCCAGAATTCCTTCCAGTCTATCTTATATCAAAGGCAACCTCCAGAAGGGAGGATTGATCCTGGTTGCTTATTCTGATATTGTTGCATCACACTTGGTACTCCATTGCCGTAGTGTTTTCCAAGTCATCACAAGGAAGTACTGTAGGATTAGAGTACAGGGCTGTGGAGAGTGTCTGACATCAGGCTTATAAAAATGATAAAGAGTTTTTATGTCATGTACATCAGCAGTTTTTAATCTTTTGACTTGTGTGGACTCGGATTAAATAGATGCTGAATGCTAGGGACCTTGGCTTAAGCAATACCTTTAATTTGAATTTCAAAATAGTACAAAAAACAGAAACAAGTATACATAGTTTATTTAACAAACAAAACACACAAAAATCAAAATTTAAATTTAAATGGGAAAATTTGAACTTTTCAAGATTTGGTTTTATTATTAAAAGATAAAGTGAAATGTGAGACTCTAGCATATCACTAAGGCATTTGGGGATAATGAGTGAATGTTGATTTCTGTGTAAACCCAATGAAATTATTTGTGAGAAAAACATCACAACCTTGCAATTTTCTCTTGTGGTGGTAACTGCAAATTGCTTTGAGACCGCATTCCTGGTCACAAAGCAATGTAGCATAGCGATGTGAGTCGCAAATAGGAAGGGGACACCCCTTCCTATTTGCGAGCCGCATTCACAATTTGCGAGTCGGTACCGACTCGCAAATTGTGAATGAGCATCACATTCGCCATTTTGCATGGCGCAAACTGCAATTTCCACAGTTTGCACCATGCAAAATGCATCTTACATCTGGCCCCAAGTTCTCTAAAAATTCATAAACATATATGCATCGATTGGTTTCATGTTTCTTTTGTGTTGTGTGGCTTTCTTATTCTGTTATTTAGTACTGTGAAATGCTTTACACTAAGGTGGTCATTACAACCCTGGCGGACGGTGTTAAAGCGGCGGTAAGACCGCCAACAGGCCGGTGGTAAAAATTTTGCAATTACGACCGTGGCGGGAACCGCCAACAAAGACAGCCACTTTAACACTCAGACCACCACGGCCGTACAAACAAACAGCGCGGCGGTCACTGCCAACAGACAGACGGAAGACAATGTACCGCCCACAGTATCACAACCTACCAATCCGCCACCTTTTCCGTGGTGGATTCACCGCGGATAAAAACACGGCGGAAACAGGACTTCGAAGGGAAAACGCTCACCTCTGCACACCCCACGAGGAACACCGACACCATGGAGCCGGAACTTCATATTCTTCCAGCGCTAGTCTTCCTGCTCTTCTACGAGGAGCATCAATGCCGGCGGCGAAGACCACGGTGAGTACTGCACCTACGACATAGGGGAGGGGGAGGCAAAAAACAGGGACACACACACTCAACACCCCAACCCCCACCCCGACCCTCACCCACTACAACACACACACCAATGCCTATCTATACATTACAGTAACACCCTCCAACCCCCCCCTTGGAGGAATGCAAAGACAAAAGGAAATGAGTGGAACCATTGTAATATATCAAAATACAGTAAGCAAATATATACATATACACAATAAACAAAATATACTCCACGATTAGTAATGCAGGTATTGCACCATTCATAGTCCGTGGACCACTGAGCCCAAAATGCATGGGCGAGGCCCACACAAGATACCTGATCCAAACGGAAAGAATACTGCAGGGGCATCAGATAGAAATACAACAGGCACCTCAGGGGGAAGGGAAGAGGGGACACCTCAGCCGGATGAGTGCACAACTCCACGAGGGGGCTCCATGCCCATTGATGTATCCTGTACCATGCTGGGGAGTGCAAAGCCACAGTCTCTCAAGTCTCTACAGTGGGTGGGTTGCCCACTGTACCATCCTGGGGAGTGCAAAGCCACAGTCTCTCAAGTGGATGCAGGTCTCCACTGGTTCTGGAGGGGGACTGGTGCCCAGATTGCTTCATTCTGCCAAGGACAGACGGAGTGGATGCAGGTCTCCACTGGTTCTGGAGGGGGACTGGTGCCCAGATTGCTTCATCCTGCCAAGGACATACGGAGTGGATGCAGGTCTCCACTGGTTCTGGAGGGGGACTGGTGCCCAGATTGCTTCCTCCTGCCAAGGACAGACGGAGTGGATGCAGGTCTCCACTGGTTCTGGAGGGGGACTGGTGCCCAGAGTGCAGCACTCACCCCGTGATGGTCCCAGTTGCATCACTGCCCCTGCCGCAAATGGGCTAGCGGTGCTTTCCATGGCGGTCTTTGCCCTGTTCAGCGGTCCTTGGCCTGTTCAGCGGTGCTTGAGTTGGCAGTGTCTGACCTGTTCAGCGGTGCTTTCCATGGCGGTCTTTGCCCTGTACAGCGGTCCTTGCCATGGCGGTCTTTGCCCTGTTCAGCGGTCCTTGTCCTGTTCAGCGGTGCTTGAGTTGCCAATGTCTGACCTGTTCAGCGGTCCTTCCCAAGGCGGTCCTTCATTGCCCAGCAGGGCTGTGGCTTGCGGGGCCCTCCTGGCCCTGCTGGGCTGTGGCTGGCGGTGGCCTCCTGGCCAGTGACTCTGGCGGTGGCCTCCTGGCCAGTGACGATGTGGCTGGCGGTGGCCTCCTGGCCAGTGACGATGGGGCTGGGGCGGCCTCCTGGGCAGCGGGGATGATGGCGGTCTTCTCCACCGTGCTGCTCCTCCCAGACTTTGGAGATTTCTTCTGCCCTTTCCCCACCTTGGGAGGAGTCACAGCTAAGTCGACACTCCCCCCGGGTCCCCTGTGAGCGGCTTGGCTGGCTGGAGTCTTCCCCCTCTCCCGCCGGGCACTGTCCAACTTCTGGTGCTTCATGCGGGGGGACTGGCTGTGCTGTGGCTCCATGCCACACTGGCTGCCCTGGTGGCCGGTGCACTCCACATACCTGTAACAACAGGCACCACTGGTCCCGGAGATTTTTTGGCTGAGGTGCTAGTACGGGACCTATGAGTTGGACGGGGGGTTGGTGGTGGGAAATAGGTTAAGGGGGGACAGGAAAAGTTTTTGGGAGACACTGGGACGGGTAGCTGGAGGGGGTTTGGGCGTGGAGGAAGAGGTGGTGGTTGTAGGAGGTGTACGTTTGGTGACTTTGGGTGAAGGTGCATGCGCTGGAGGCTGTCGTGAGGTCGATGGCTGTTGGTTGGGTGTGTGCCTGCATTTGCGCATCTTCGGAGGGGGCGTCACAGACACACTGGGAGAGGACACAGGGGACGTGTAAATGGTAGTGGGGGTGGTGAGTGCACATGAGCAGGGTGTGGTGGTGGGTGTGCTGGTGCGGGACGTAGTGGCTGTAGTGGTAGTGCATGCAGGTGTGAGTGTAGATGAGACTGGGAGGGAGGAGGGAGATGAGGAGGAGGGGGACACAGTGGAGGCAGTGGATGTTGGTGTGTCCGTATGTGTGTGTGATGCTTGCATGAGTGCCTGTGGGATGTGTGGTGCTTATGTTTGCCTGAGCTTCCCTTGTGTGTTGCGGTGTGTGCAGGCTGGTCTGATGGTGTGCTTGGGATAGGCAGAGGTACAGGGGATTGGCTCTGGGTGGAGGAAGTTGGAGGGGGGAGGCTAGACACAGGGACCATGGCTGCCATTAGTGCTAAGGCCAGAGTCTGAACGGTTCGGTGAAGGGCAGCCTGACCAGAATGAATGCCCTCCAGGAATGCATTTGTGTGTTGTAACTCCCTTTCTACACCCTGGATGGCATTCAAATTGGTAGTCTGCCCAACAGTGAGGGACCTGAGGAGGTCAATGGCCTCCTCACTGAGGGCAGCAGAGGTGACAGGGGCAGGGGCTGAGGTGCCTGGAGTGAAGGTGATGCCCACCCTCCTGGGTGAGCGGGCAAGGGGGGAAGGCTGAGGGGCTGCTGGGAGGGCGGTGCTGGTATGGGGGGTGGCGGCTGTACCTGTAGAAGTGGGGGGCACAGATGTTGCCGCCACCACAAGGGAGCTCCCATCGGAGGATGAGTCCGTGTCGCTGGTTGCAGATCCTGTGACCGCCGTGGTGCTCCCCTCGCCCTCCGTCCCACTGGTGTATTCTGAGTCCGTAGTGTGGCCCTCCATGGCCATGTGGGATGCAGCTTCCTCATGCTCCGGTGCCACTGTACCTCCGCCTGATGATGCTGATGCACACAAGAACAGGGAGACCACAAAAAGGGGGGGAGGACGACAGAAGAAAGACAGGTTGAGTGCTTGGCTTACCGCTACTGTTGGCGGACAATACAGACACAGCAGCCCCCTGCACTACGTCGCGCTGTTGGGCTCTACAGATGCAATTCCTGGGAAATGGCCTACAAGGCTATGGACGACATCTGCACACATAGATGACACAGGGGCATGCATACCTGTACTTGGCACTCTACAGAGGTGGGGTCGGGTGCCAAATGGGCTGCCTTACGGAGGGGCCTTGCCTACGGAACTAGCCCTGGCCTAGGGAAACCCACAGCCCTCCTCCCTCACCCAGACACCTTCACTGCACGCAAAGTCCACTGAATGAGAGAGTACTCACCCCCTTGTGTCTGCTGTGATGCCCTCAAGCACCCATCCAACTCAGGGTAGGCCACCGCCAGGATCCTGAACATCAGGGGGGTCATGGTTCGACGGGCACCCCTCCCACGTTGGGAGGCCATCCCCAGCTGAGCCTCCGCCGTCTTCTTGGTCCAGCGGCGAATGTCCTCCCATCTTTTACGGCAGTGGGTGCTCCATCTCTGGTGGACCCCCAGGGTCCGGACGTCCTTGGCGATGGCATGCCAAATATCCTTCTTCTGGTGGGCGCTGACCTACATGACATGTAAAGGGGGAGAAGAGAAGTCATTACCAACTGCACTGTCGAAGTGAGTGGCCCACATCCCAACCTTTGCCTGTGGCACATGCATTCACAGTCCTTCATGCTCGCAGAACTGTGCCCCCTTCCTTCTTACAACCAGCCCTCTCCACCCAGGCATAGCCCATACAACTTGCTCCCTGTGTACTCACCTGTTGGTCTGGAGGACCGTAGAGTAGCGTGTACTGGGGGAGGACCCCGTCCACGAGCTTCTCCAACTCCTGTGCAGTGAAGGCAGGGGCCATTTCCCCAGACGCACGAGCCATTGTCTCTTCCAGACCGAGGTCACAGCAGCACTTGCAGTATAGGTCCTCTCCTGTCGAAGATCAGGTATCGAGTGATTCAACAGATAGAAAATGGCAGTCACATCCGCGGCGGTCACGTCCGCAGCGGTGCGTACCATCACCGCCGGCGTACATCGTCATTGGCTCCTGGGACCCATAGGGCTCAATGTTAACCAATGCAGCATTGCGCCACGGTCTTAGACCACCTACCGCGACGGTGTACAACGCCAGCGCAGTTACCTCACATCCCATTGTCCCAGTTTAGAGGTCAGGCAGCCGCCATTTCAGGGGCCCACATGGCCTAATTACCAACTGCGCCACACATACCTACGCCTTGTCTCACAACACAAATACAGGCCACATTTTGTGTATGAATGGTGTTCTGTGTAGACTGTGGGTACATAACTCTGAGTTGTTTGACTCTGTGCTCGCTGTTGTCCTTCCTAGGCACCGTCCGCTGGGACATGTGAGGAGATGGCGGAATCTTCCGGTGTACCGACCGCTGGTGGACCTGTCGACAATGGAGGAAAGAAATCTTATAATCACCTACAGGTTTGTCCGTGCCACAATCCAGGAACTGTGTACCTAGTTGCAGCCAGACCTGATGTCAGCAATCCGCATCCCACAGGAATCCCCCCTCAAGTGCAGGTGCTATCAGTGCTCCATTTCCTTGCAAGTGGGTCATTTCAAACAACAGTGGCCATGGCATCAGGGATGTCCCAGCCTATGTTTTCCAACGTGTTGTCCAGAGTGTTGTCTGCCCTGCTGAAACACATGCGGAGCTATATCGTTTTCTCTCAGGTGGAGGACTTGCCTACAGTGAAAGGTGATTTCTATGCCCTGGGACATATCCCCAACATCATAGGTGCCATTGATGGGACCCATGTAGCTTTGGTCCCCCCACACAGGACTGAACAGGTGTACAGGAACCGGAAGAGTTATCATTCCATGAATGTACAGAAGGTATGTTTGGCAGACCAGTACATCTCCCAGGTAAATGCTATGTTCCCTGGCTCTGTGCATGACGCCTACATCCTGCGGAATAGCAGTATCCCTTATGTGATGGGTCAACTCCAGAGGCACCGGGTGTGGCTATTAGGGGACTCTGGTTTCCCCAACCTGTCATGGCTACTGTCCCCAGTGAGGAATCCCGGGACAAGGGCAGAGGAACGCTACAATGAGGCCCATGGGTGAAATAGGAGGGTGATTGAACGCACCTTCGGCCTCCTGAAGGCCAGGTTCAGGTGCCTACATATGACAGGTGGATCCCTATTCTACTCACCAAAGAAGGTGTGCCAGATCACCGTGGCCTGCTGTATGCTTCACAACTTGGCTTTGCGATGACGGGTGCCTTTTCTGCAGGAGGATGGTCCAGATGGCGGTGTTGTGGCAGCTGTGGAGCCTTTGGACAGTGATGAAGAGGAAGCAAAGGAAGAAGACATTGATAACAGGGACTCAGTCATCCAGCAATATTTCCAGTGACACACAGATGAGAAAACATTCCTGCCTACTACAAGTACTTTAACACTTCTACCTCTATCCTGTCTGTCGATTTCACCCAGTGTATGGTCACTGAGTTGTCATTTTCCCTTACGGTTTCACAGGTGTGGTTTCCAACGTGTGTCATCTGCTTAGATTCCTCATGGACTTGAGCTGTGTGACATAGGTATGTTGACATTAAACTTGAAAAAGCATTTTGTCACTGTAATTGCTATTACACAATTTCGAAATCACAGACTGACTCCAGATTGTTTTGTGCTTCAAGGGTGTTTATTTACGTGCTCAATATTGGAGGGGGTTGTAAAATGGTGAGGGGTGATGGTGGAGGAATGTCCATGGCAGAGTCCAGTCTATTAGTCTCACAGGTGCATTGCCCATATGGGCATAGGAAGTGGAGCTGGGGCAGTTCCAATATAGACAGGGTTACAAAGTGGGACAGTAGGATGACAATCAGGGTGGTCTCATTTCTTGGTGGGGGTCTTGGCATTGTGCTCTGTCTTGTTCCTGGATCTCAGGGACCGCTTGCGGGGTGGTTCTCCGTCTGCAGGGGGTGGGGTGCTGGTGTGGTGGTCCTGTGGTGGTGCCTCCTGTCCACTAGCGCCGGCGGAGGTGGTGGGCAGTTCATCATCCATGCTAGTGTCAGGGACCCCTTGGAGTGCCACAGTGTCCCACCTGGTGTTAAGTATTTCCTTCAGCACCCCTACCATGGTGCCCAGGGCGGAGCTGATGGTTCTGAGTTCCTCCCTGAAGCCCAAATACTGTTCCTCCTGCATGCGCTGGGTCTCCTGAAACTTGGCCAGGACCGTTGCCATCATCTCCTGGGAGTGGTGGTATGCTCCCATGATGGAGGAGAGGGCCTTGTGGAGAGTGGGTTCCCTTGGCCTGTCCACCCCCTGTCGCACGGCAGCCCTCCCAGTTCCCCTGTGTTCCTGTGCCTCCGTCCCGTGGACGTGTACCCACTGCCACTGCCCCCAGGTCCCTGTTGTTGTTGGGGTGGGGGGTTATCCTGGGTTCCCTGTAGTGGTGGACACACAGCTGATTGACATGTCCTGGGGACGGAGGTATGGGCCCGCTGGGTGGGTGCTATGCTGGTGTTACCAGAGGGTGGAAGGTCTGTGGTGGCCTTTGCCTGTGTGAGGGGAACCGACTGTCCCGAGGCCCACGATGGTCCGGGCTGGTCATCTAGGTCCAGTTGGACAGAGCTACTGTCATCACTGTGGGCCTCTTCTGTGGGTGGGGTGGAGATGTCTGGACCCTCCTGTCTGGTGACGTTGGGTAGGGGTCCTGCAGGTGTGTAAAAACATTATAATTGCATCTGTGTGTGTCATGGTGTGCAATGGGTGGGTGACCGTGTACCCCAGTGCTAGCATTCCTGTGTGGGGGCTTGTGTGATGATTGTTGAGGGGGGTGTTATAGGTATGTGCAGTGGGCATGCTTTAGTGATGGGTGTCCTTGCATTGTTGTGTCATGCAGGGCTTGGCGTTTGGATGTGTGGTTTGTGTTATTGGGACATTTGTGAGGAGTTGGAGTGATAGGGGAGGGGGTGAGGGTGGGGGTCTGTGATAGCATGCAGGTAGGGTGGGGGATATGGTAGTCAAAGGTTTGACTTACCAGAGTCCATTCTGCGAGGCCCTCAGGATTCAGAATCGCCAAGACCTGCTCCTCCCATGTTGTTAGTTGTGAGGGAGGAGGTGGGGGTCCGCCACCAGTCTGCTGTACCGCCAGGTGGTGTCTTGAGACCACAGAACGCACCTTCCCCCGTAGGTCGTTCCACCTCTTCCTGATGTCGTCCTGATTTCTTGGGTGCTGTCAGTGGCAAGACTAAAACCAGAAATGAGTGGCTCTTAGTTAGATTGCAAGAGAAAAATGGGCACTTATGGAGCCATACATTTTGATGATGGAAAGGGCTGAATAAAGTCCTGAAAAGTAAACCCAACCAAGTGAGGATTGGCTGGGATTGTCTGTAGACTACCTGAGAAGCAACCTGGGTGTGAAAGCATGAACAAGTAGGGTGCAACAAGAATTTAAGAGATCAGATTGTTTTGATAAACATATAACGAGAATCTATAACACTGTAATAGAGTTAGAGGTTGATAAAAGAGAAAGCAATACATTTCCAATAGAGAAATAATACATTTTTAGTTTTGAACGCACTACTGTTATAATTTCTCATTTGTTTTGGTAACATTCACTAATGTCCTGTAGATATAGTGGATTCGTTGATAACATTCATGATTTTTTCAGTTACATTTGCTTTGATAGCTTTCATGAACTTCCTGTAATAACACCCTTTTGGTAAATTTGCATGAATTTCTTGAAGTTACATCATTTGTTTGGATATCATGTCCTCAGACATTTGATGTTTTTCTTGCTAATCTGAAACCAACAAGTCTTCCTAGATTGAAAACTTTAGACTTAACCCAATCAAGCACATCAAACAGGCAGGCTCTAACGCTCCTACCCAAATCATATCAACCAATACCTCAGGGCAACCAAATCATACTTGATCGCCAACTAAAATACAAGCAAACACAAGAACAAACAGGCCTCTTAGCACTGGAGACCCAGACCTCTGAAATATCCTGAACTCAGCCATGGCAACAAACCCTAACCCTAACAATGAAACGGTTCAAGCAACCCTTGATTTAAAGATGAATGGCAAGGAGTCTGAAAACCGTGACAAGAGGACTGATCTTGAATGAAACTTGCTAATCCTGTTACTGTTGTCAAGCCCTGAACAAATTAAAAGCATCCACAAGCTGTCACCTACAGGCAATGTGGCAGCACTATACATCTCATGCACAGATAAGTGCACTTGGTTGACGGTGAGAGAAGAAAGCGGGAGAGAGGACCAGCCTCAAATTCATCCCAGGCTACAAGAGGGATCAATCAACGAACACAGGATGCAACTACTGAAGTATGCCAGTTGGGCAACAAATATCTCACTTTGTGAGCATCTGAAATGACACTAGAAAGCTATAGCAGAAATATCCATTTGGCTGTATCCCAGTAACATTTTGATCACAAAAGTGGCAATAAAACAATAATCATAACAATAACAACAATGATAATGGTGATGATGATAATACTGCTACTACTAGTATTATTAATAATAATAATAATGTATTCATACCTAATTAATTTGTGTCCTATTTTGCTTTTGTTCCAGTTGGAAGTTCCCATCTGCGGTTCATATTTTCAGTGTCTGGCTTGTCTTACATTTACTACCTGGTCCTTGTGATATACATCTGCAGCTTAATTGCTATAAAATTATTGACCATGGTTAAATAGTTTGACACTGCGTAAAAATGAATCCTTGCCCACACCTTGTTGATCAGAGGATGCAGCACCCAAAATCTTAAATATCACAGTACAGAATGAATAACAGCATCAATTTAAAATTGTTACACATTCATGTGATACAGGTTCCTGTTTGTTACTATCAAAATATACTATCAAGTAGTAATAGAAATATTAAACCTGTTGAAATAGAAAAAATACATACACTTTTGAATGCAATATACATAGATATCAGTTTTTGGAAATTAATTGTTTGAAAACAACTAGTGTTGCTCCTTGGGTGTGTGCAAAGGAAAAAATATAACAGCAAGTAAGTGTTTTCTTATCTTGTAGATTTGTGACTTATTTATTTATTTTGTAATTTATTCTGAGTTTTTATATAAGCCCTACCAAAAAGTTGTTTCCGCTGGCATGATCTCTCATTACTTCCACTATTTTGTGTTATGGTTGTTACCTTAAATGCCTGAGATGATGCCAATAATATAATTGACATTGTGTTCAGTTACAAATTCTACTTTTAGAGCACAAGAGGAATGAGTGAACAGACTGCAAGTGGCTGTTTAGCACTTTTAGCACAAATTAGTCTTCCCGTCCAAAATTGAGGGCAGGGTGCATTTTGTGCCAAAAAATATAACATAATGCCAGACCAAAATTTCACATCGTAACATTTAACTTTGCATATTTCTTTTCATATATTCTATAATTTCCGCAAATGAAATGACATACATTTCACTCAGACTTAGTTTTTTATAGGAGATACAAAGCTCGAAGACAAGTGTAGGTGAGATTATTAACCCTTTAGTCCCATTTTGGCACACTGACATTTTTTGTAGTTGTGCATAAACAATATTAAACAAATCATGAGATATTTATTGTTTCTGGTTATCTGAAAGGGTGAATCCTTTTCTTCTGTCCTAGTAAAGGCCATGGGACCACTGGCTGCTCTGAAAAAATATTATTGCATGCATTCATAGAGGGATAGAGGTCATGTGGGGACCCCTGCCCTCTTGCAAATGGCAAATTGGTGGTAACCGAGATTATTTTGTGACCGCAATTTCAGTCACAAAACAATCATACATACCCCTGTGACTTTCTATTTAGAAGTGACGCCCCTGGCAAATAGTGTCTCACAAATCTATTTTGTTATTCAGTAAATAGATTACGGAATCGCAAAATAGGGTTTGTACATACCAAAATGCTTTTTTGTTGTAGCAAATGGCCTGATTCTGAGCATTGGCCCCTTTTTACAACAGGCAACCAGCTACATACATCTGGCCTCTTGTGTACAATCAGTTGAATTCATTCTGGTCACCACGTACCACTTACACCCATGAACTGGGTCTTAGCCTCTTAAACCAAGAGTACTTGCAGACAACCACCCATTGCTCTGGTACTTTGCCTCCAGATTCACATGAATAGCTCCATAACATTTTCTCTCAGCTTTTCTCCCTGGCTGGCTGGAGTATGAGTGCACGAACATTAAAACTACTTCAACTCACCTGCATGCGTGCATACAAGGTACACATGTACAGCAATGTGCCTCTCATGCACAGGGCACCATGCAGTATGGTGAGCTTGAGAAGAGCAGCTAGTTCCCCCACCAGGAAGGGTCACTACACTGACATGTCCTACAAGTCACATACTGGCACATACACGGAAAAGCCATGTATTCAGGCACTAGATAAACCATCATAATTTGTCATGAAAACCCAACCTCTGGTGTCATTATCTACTAGACGTTAGTGTGAGTCTCTCTGGGGGGACACCCAGCAGTGGTCAGAACAATACATAATGTGGTCATTATTACAAGTGAGGGAGGGAGCACATCACAACAGCTTGGTATATTGTTTCTGTACTGAAACTCATGCAGAGCAGAAGCCCACTCCATAAAACAGCACTTGTATCATGCCATTTTGTACCAGGCCTGGGGCTGAACACAATTCATGCCAGCTATTACTGTTTTTTCAGCTGTTGGACTTGAAGGTGCTATTGCTTGCTGAGGCTACTGCAGAAGCTGGAAAGTGGTAACACTGGTTTCTTGTGGGTTAGTGAACACTATCAATAAACCTCCATTGCAATTCATATGGGAATCTTCCATTTGATATGGGGAGAGTGGGAGGGACCAAACTGACCCCCTACACACTCCTTTAGCACTTGACCCTCAGAATAGTGAGGCAGACCAGTCCAGGACTAACTCAAGGGGCTAGTGAAGTTTGAATAATCAAACTCTGTAAAGCACACAATGTCCAACCAATGTTTCTATGTGAAAAAGGACAGGTACCTTAATCTAGCAATTAAATACTAAAGACAAACTAAAAAATGTTCATAATGAAAATCAGAGCTGGCTAGCTGTTACTGTATCAGAGTTCTGGGTGAGACGAGCTCTCAGTATTCAAAAACATAAAGAACCTTCTTTTCACATTTGTCAGAGTTCACAACACCTTCCTATTCTATTTTTTACAGTGTTAAGCAATTCAAATCCCTTACCTTCTGTAATTGACATGAGGTTAGCACTACCAATGTCTCTTTTAGTTATGAACAATGAAAAAACTTCATATGTGAACTAAAATAACTATTGTCAAACTAAATACATGTAAAGAAGAAGATCAATATTAGGATAGAGCCACAACATTGATACCACCTTATTGGTGGACCCCAGTTGAGTTCCAAATGGATGCTTTAGCATCTATCCTGAAAGACAGAGAAGCGGAGTAGTCTAGTGCTTACTCAGTGAGGTAGTGTGGTTCAGAAACAGATAACTCGACAAAGCATACAATACCACTAAATAAATCAAGGTCCAGATACAACCTTCACTTAAAAAATAAAAAAAAATACTATAGTTCACACACAATTTAATTCTAAACTTCAAATTACATATGTACAGAATAAATGCAATATTTCTCTAGGACCCCCTGAATGAGATATTAGTGTAAAGAGATCTTTCAGTGTTCAGCAAAAGAAATCCCGCTCCCACGGTAATTGTCTTAGAATTAACCATTGCTAATGTATTTGTCACTGAGTTCACAATTTAATTCCCCTTCCTGTAGCATTTGTCATAGGATTTCACAATGTAAATCCAGTTTCTGGTGTATTTGTCATGGGGTTAGAACTTCCAAACCGCCTTTGTTCTGTATTTGACACAAGGTCTGCATTAACTATTTCTCTAACAGTTAAGAACACTAGAATTACTTTCCACGTTGGGTGAAGTATTTGTTGCCCTATCCTTGCCTTCTAAGAAGATCAAGAAAGGGGTGGGTACAAACAAGGTTAGCTATATAGTTACATGACCATGTTTCTTACGAATGCTGTTTTTATTGTGGTGCTCTCTAGGGGCTGTTCTGAGTATTACAGACAACATTCTCCAATATTTGCTGCACTTGGTGGTCCCTTAATGCTTTGCAGGGCATTCTTTTAAAAAGCAGTTGTGCTCATTACTCAGTCTGTGGTGGTCGTAGGACAACTGGACATCCTTCAAAACATTCACCACAACCTGTTCTTTCTATGTGGGTCACTGGATCCCCACACTAGAAACTAATAACCCCTCCCTCTGTTCAGTGTCTTTTTAACATCTCTTATAGCAGGAACTATTGTTTTTATAGCTGAAAGTTTGTGTTTTAAGGGGCTTTTTTGTGATATCATTGCAATAGGCCTGCTGGCCCTGAAAAAGTGTCATGCACTATGCTCTCTAGGGGCTAAATATATGGTTATACTGTAATACCTCCGGTCATCTTCTTTTCATGTGGTGATGTCCTCTAGCGGCAAAATATATGGTAACATGACTATGTTTCTTACAGATGCTATTTTAATTTTAGTGTTCTCTAAGGGCTATTCTAAGCATTACAGTCTATTTTCTGATGAAGGTTTTTTTCCAAATAAAGGTTTATATTGGGTTTATATGATCATTGTATATGTTTTATTAATCATTCCTTATTCCAATTATGACCATGATTCAAGTCAACTTAACATCCTTATTATACTATGACTGTTTGAACACTCTTGATACGTTTAGGTGGACCTTTTAGTTTATTTCTCTTGTTACTCCTCTGTGGCTGTCATGTTTTGGGAATTGTGTTAGCCAGCTAGTAACTCTGATGGTGGGGTAGTGAAAATGGTATTCTATTGGAATTAGCATGGCAGATTTCAATTAGGATGCTAAATGGCAACATTTTCATTTTTGGCTGCAGATAGAAGAAGAAGGTAAATGGAAGTGCTTCAGTTATGTGCAGGGTCACTGGATTTATGTGGTAGGAAAAGACCAAATTATGAGGCAGGGTTTACCAATTTATGTGGCAAGAAAAGTCCAGTTATGAAGTGACAGTGTCAATAGCTCTAACTCAAGCAAATGTGAGACACAGTACATTGCAAATGCTTGTTAGGTGTGGTGTCAACTGTTGAGAATATCCTGGCATTAGCTGAGAGCGTGTACCCCGGAATCCACTCCTGGGATAATGTCCTAATAAGAACATTTTATGCATTATTTAGGTTCATATGTTTCATAGGATAAATGCGTTTTGGCTGACAGCAAGAAAGCAATGCATATTGTTATTGAAGGTTGTTTTGCATTTACACCCAAGATGCAAATAAAAGTGTGGGCATTTGAAAAGGGATATTCATTAACAGAGCCATACCTGGATTAGACAGGAAATTCATGACACAGCTGTAATTTGTGAAAATGAGCCATCTACACTCTGCAAGAGTGGAGAGATTTTCATGAATGTCGCAGAATCACTTTTTAAGACTCAACTCCTGCTTAGCGCAAAGTCAGACCCTCTGTCAGGATGGGACGGCCATGATCATACATTCCATTTCTGTCACAAGGCCAACACCAGAGGTCCTAAAAAGCAACTCAGCGAACCTGATTACAAGTTTAAGTGCTATTTAATTCACCTGAGAAATAACAATACCCATAACCATTGGGTGTTATTTATTGGGTGCTATAAGTAATATCTATTATCAGTTTATGGGGTCTTTGGTGTGTAACACACCAACATTCCGCACTATACAGTAAATATTGTATGCTTTTCCCACATTAAACTTTGACAGGTTTAACCTGCCAACATTTTAAAAAGGTTGAGTTATTGAAAGCATCTGATAATTAGTGTGTGTGTCAAATACCTTCAAACTCATAATTCCGACCCAGAGGTAAACAGGTTTACATATGTGTCAGAATTAACTGACCCACTCATATTCAGGTCCTAAGTGGCTTACTTTGTGTTTTTGTACAACATTTTCACGAAAGTCCTTTTATATTCAGTGATTACGTATACATTTCAATATTGTTGTGGTAACCTGAATGTTGAGGTATTCATACAGTCATTTAATTTTATTAGTGAAGCTATAAGGAATCTCTTTTTGACATGGTTTAATGATTGTAAATATATCATTGTTATCTGAAAGGTTATATTTTTGCACCTTGTTACACAGTACCAAGTTTCCCAGATACATACCTGATGTGTTGCTTAAGTCCAGACTTTAGGAGTTCAGATTCTTCTAGTGCTGTTTTATAATGGAATAAACAAGACTACAGGTCCCAGAATTGAAAGACAAAACCTGAACTGGAGCATCACATCAAGTATGGACTTGGTAAGCATGTCAGGTCTGGAGTAACCTTTGCTGCAGAATACATATTAACTCTGTGCCAAGGTTTAGAGGGCAAGAGCACCGTGTATTTAAGAATGAGGATCCTTTCTTGAGTAGGCAGTATGATTTTTGAAAGAGCAGTGCCACATACATTATTGTTACAGGTGTCATCTTTACCTCGGGACACAACTGGAAACAGCAGAGGCGCTTTGGCCTGATGGCGATGCGGAACCTGGGACTCGGGAAAAAAAGTCTGGAAGGCCGTATCCAGTGCGAGGCACAGAATCTGCTGGAATTTTTTGCAATGAAGAAAGGTAAGAGGTTCGAGACTCAGTTGCTGCGTTATTAAATTAAATGGACACTGACATTCCTCTGAGAAATTAGGAATTGCAATGAAAATTTGTCATTTTGAGTCGACTTCCTTGGCTGTTTCAGCAGCAACAGTTACCCGAGTAGAAAGCATTCTGTCTGTGGTGAATCCTCTGTCCTTGCAATTCCAGTGGGGCCAGTAACCGCAGTTACTGCCTACATCGGAATTACCCCAGTATAACGAGGGCCATGGGATTACATTACAGGCTTCAACCAAATTATGCAGGAGGCTTGACTACATTATGCAGCAAGAAAAGACAAATTGTACTCTTAATGCATTTTTTTATAGTGTTACTTTATTATTTTGTAACATTTAAGTTGAAGCCTACTGGATAGCTCATGTGCTGTCTGCTGCGAGACATATTGTTATCTCAAAGTGGGCTTAAAGCCTGCCCATTGCTTATGATTGGTTGGCTTTATTGTCTTTCTCATTTGCTTGCTTCTTATTGGTAAGCGTGTATGGGCATTCTTTCCTCTTCGTACATTTGTCCCTCCAATGGAGCATGGATGCTTTAGCTGTACCTTTCCACTGCTCGATTTTGAAACACCACTTTTTCTTTGAAACCCTCTATGAGAGCGTTTGTATTTTCCAGTTGTCTTTCTTGTGTACTTCTCCCTCCACTCCTTTGCCACACCCGGTGTTCCTCACAAGCCAGTGTGCTTCTTCCCCACTGCACTGATTTCTTGACTGTTACAATTGTAGGACATGCAAAGGAAAACACATTAATCATGTTTCCTTTTATGTTTCAAATACAGTTTTCCTGAATTGTGACACTTTTAAATGATTTAGTGGGTCATTACGACCTCGGCGGTCTTTAAAAAAGACAGCCGAGGCCGCGGGAGCCAGAATACCGCCATTGCCGGCGGTATTCTTGGCTCCCTATAATGACATTTCCGCTGGGCCAGCGGACGGTAACAGTGTTACCGTCCGCTGGCCCAGCGGAAATCTCACATCAGCATTGCTGCCGGCTCCTAATAGAGCCGGCGGCAATGCTGATGTGCAGCGGGTGCAGTAGCACCCGTCGCACATTTCACTGCCCGAAATTCGGGCAGTGAAATGCGCGACGGGGCTATGCCTGGGGGCCCCTGCACTACCCATGCCAAGTGCATGGGCAGTGCAGGGGCCCCCAGGGGCACCCCAAGTCCCCTTTCCGCCAGCCTTTCAATGGCGGTGTTTACCGCCACAGACAGGCTGGCGCTCGGGGACTCATAATCCCCAGGGCAGCGGTGCTTGCACCGCTGCCCTGGGGATTATGACCACCAGGCGGAAGGGTGGTCAATTCGTAATGACCCCCTGAATGTGGTATTTCTTCCCATTATAACATGCAACAGCGGTCAATTGAGTTATCAGTTTGATTGGGGGCATCCTATTTAATCGTTTCACAGTTGAGCTTAGCCCCAATCTGTCCATACATTTTTTAAATGGAGCTAATCAAGAATGTTTCATATGAAGCACATCTCTTGCTTTCTATGAAACAATTACCAACAACCAATGGCATCACGTTGCAATTGTAATTTTGAAGGACAATTTACCCCACATCTTTCTGCACTGGGTACATCATAACTGCGTACATTTTAGATATGCAATGTAAGGGGGGTCTCATGCACCCAGCATCTTTTTAAATCAGACGAGATGTAGAATCTTTATGATATCAGATTTGTAATAGGAGCGATCCATGTTTTTTAAGCCACTTTTAGGTTATCATTTAAAAACATTGACAATCCCTTGTTAAAAAAAAATGAATATTTTTCTAATTTACAGCTTTACTTTAGGTATAATGACTGTGACAGGTATCATGAGAATTCCTCTGTCATTAATTTGTGAATTAGGGCCTGATTTCGATTTTGGCTGACGAGTTACTCCATCACAAAGGTGACGGATATCCTGTCCACTGAAATCTAAATCCCATTATATCTTATGGGATATAAATTTCGCCAGATGGGATATCTATCACTGATGTAACGGAGTAACTCATCCACCGATATCTAAATCAGGCCGATAGTGTTTTTAAAGTTTATGTTATGTAGTATTTCGATGTAACCTTGTGTATCTTGGTCATGTCTTTCAAACGTGTATTAAACATTTTGTACAAAGAGAATGATGAATCTGAGCTAGAAATCCATTGTTTTTGTTCTCGCAAGGGTTAGATTTCCCTATTTATAATAAGGATGTAAGCCTAAAAGAAAGTAAGACAGATAAGAACGAAAAATCATGCTATCCTTTTTGGGATATTTATATTACTCAGAATTATTGACCAAAGATGGGTTTCGGGTGTTTGAGATACAAGAAAATGCTCCTGTTGGTTAGAACAGATGTACTAAACACTATTGCACTCATCAAACCCTATGATGTGCAATAAAATCGTATGTGACTGCTATATGGTGGTGGTCTATAAACAAACCCTTCTTGTGAGTTGGAAAACCCTTTCCAACTCAAAAAAGTGGCTTTGCAGATCATTCCAAATCGCAATTAGGAGGGGGTTTAAAAAGGTGCTACCTCATTATTGCAATTGGCAATGGTGTGTACCAATGGCTTGCAGACACATTTGCAGTTTCAAAATATTAAAATGTCAACAACATTTCAAACTAGATGGTAACTGCCCCTCATCGGGGAAGATGTTCACTATGTGAATCTTGTTGTACGACTTTTGGGGAAGACACCTAAGTACTCTCTACAATAGTTTGCCAAATGGGAAATGATTTGTTTTAAAGTAGACCAGTCACTTTAATGCACATAGACTTTTTTAAATAAATGTGTCCCCTTTGGCAAAGCACATGCAAAGATTGTAGTCTGTTGTACCTTTACAGGTCACCAAACTTTCATTTGCACCATTCACAATTTGTCTTTCCGAATAATATTTGTTAGGAAAGTTGTTTTATGGCTGAACACTTGCAATGTGAGCCCTACTTTTATAACAATTTGAGAACTGCTTATACAGTTACAAAAGCTGCTCTGATGGACAGTACAATCTCCCAATTGTTTCTAACTCTACAACAATTCACTGGCCTGAAGTTGTCCAACTGACTTTCTCTTCCTTTACTCACAGGAGATTATGTGGACCCATCTCCTGCCTTGCTGCATTCTGTTTCCAATGTTATTGCTGCTGTGGTTTTTGGGCACCACTTCTCCAATGATGATAAAGAGTTCCTTACGCTCATGAAGGCCAATGATTTATTTACAAACTTCATAGACAGCATTTGGGCACGGGTGAGTCAATCAATAGAGAAGTATTTTAAAGTACTCAATGAACTGTATAGTGAAATGATTCTTTCCTCTGTTTCATGTAGATACCTTCCTAACAGATCAGCTCATCAAGTTCATAGAGTCATTCTTTGTGTACATATTTATTGTAAACTGGTAAACTACGCCCATGCATGAATGTGTTCCTGGATGAGACACAGGAGTGTAAGGGGGTACAGATACTGTAGATACTGAGGAGAGTACTGAGAGATCTCCAGACCTTTAGATACTCAGATAACATCAGGTGGTTTTCAAGACTGTATTGAATGAGGTAGAGAGGTATTTTCCCTTAGATCAGTAGAGACAGAGGGCTTAATTCACAAAGGGTTTCCACAATCGTGACTGAGGCCTCGCAGTTGTAGGGGAGTCTCCGCACTCAGGGTGGAATCTCCATAATGAAAATTCTCACTGTGGAGATTTTTCCCCAAGTGCGGGGACTCCCTCATGAGTGCAGGGCCTCCCGTGCGAGTGTGGGGCTCCGCCATGAGTGCGGTAGTCCTTCAAGAATTAGGCCCAGAGTGTTTCAGCTGTATTAGTATCAGTGAGGTCACTTGTCTTCCTACATTGGCCACTTATTCTGGTGTAAATCAGGGGCCAACACAGCTTCCCCACTACTTGCAGCCTTTGGAAAAAACAGATATGCAGCAACAGACAACTTGCAGCATGCCACAGCCCTTTCCAAGCAAGTTGGAGAACCTCAGGACCCTGTTGGTTAAACTGCGTCTCTGGCTCAGCTCTACAAAGTTTGTTTTCACAACCATGGGTGACACAAGTGAACTTAGATAAACACACTGAATGTAAAAAACAGTTAATTGAACCCCACCCAGTACATAAATGAGGTGTGTCAATGTTTTTGGATTACTAACAGGGAGTAATGGTAATCTAAATAATCTTTCATTAATGATTTGCACACTCAAGATCTTTAGAAATGGAATATTTCAACATATTTATTTTAAAATGGTTATTTTAAAATATCAAGATCTAGTGCACATCATATTGGACACATCACAGAAGATAATAAAAAAATAGGGGCGGACGGTCAACTCTCGGGGCGTGGAGTTCGGCAAAAACTCCATCAGCCACGGCATGGTGGAGTTTACTGGCACCTACCTAATACCATTCAGTACAAGGGTAGTATTACGAGGAACATAACGGATTTATGAATGCAAACTTCCATTTGTGAATTGTAAATCTTGCCACTCCTGCTGCAAAGCTGAAACTGAATATGTAAATGGTGTATGTTAATGAGGTCCAGAGACAGTGTAGGCTCGGACATGAGCCTGCACAGGAGCTAGAACTTTTGATCACCCATTCTCAGGACTGGCAAGAAGCATCATTTGCTGACATTTCCCAGCACTTTAAAGTGCTGATATTGTGGGATGCTGATATCATGTTCATGTTGATGTTATTGCAACATTATTGCCTCAGGTTCCGACACCTGAAGCAGCTCTCTCTCATCTGGGCCTGCCATAGTTTGAGGTGATGGTAGACTTGCTTTTACTGACACATAGGGCCTGATTCTAACTTTGGAGGACGGTGTTAAACCGTCCCAAAAGTGGCAGATATACCACCTACCGTATTACGAGTCCATTATATCCTATGGAACTCGTAATACGGTAGGTGGTATATCCGCCACTTTTGGGACGGTTTAACACCGTCCTCCAAAGTTAGAATCAGGCCCATTGTGTTTTGAAAGGGGGGGGAGAGGGAGTTGGGACCGACTTCAGCCTGAAAAAATAATGAACTCCCTGGCTGTTGAGTGCATCAGGAGTGGAGAAGTCTGCGCTGTGGTTCATGCATAACATTTTTGTTTAAAAAAAAAATAACACATACAGGAATACTCATGTATGGTGGGGGGGGGAATGGCTTAATTCTTGGTGTTAAGTACACTAAACCAAAAAGGTTGATATAGTGTAAATCACTTAGGGCCAGATGTAGCGAAGACTTTGCGACTCGCAAACGGCGAAAATCGCCATTTGCGAGTCGCAAATGCGTCTTTGCTATGTTGAAATGCATTTTGCGAGTCGGAACCGACTCGCAAAATGCATTTCCGACTCGCAAATAGGAAGGGGTGTTCCCTTCCTATTTGCGAGTCGCAATGCTATGCATTTTCATTTGCAACCGCGATTGCTTGGAGTGGATGGTAACCCAGGCGCAAACGGGAAGGGGTCCCCATGGGACCCCTTCCGCTTTGTGTCTGGCAAAATAAATAATTTTTCAGGGCAGGCAGTGGTCCAATGGACCACTACCTGCCCTGAAAAATACCGAAACTAAAGGTTTCGTTTTTTTTTTCAAAGTGCAGCTCGTTTTCCCGCAGCGGGTTGGGATACCCGGGATTTGCACACTGCACCCTGACCAAAGCTATACATGGTTCTTCGCCATAAGCACCAGGGGCTAACCTGCAAAGATCCAATTGTACATTGAAGTTAACTTCAGCACATACATGTAGGTAAGAGCATTAGTGCAGAATCATTAAAGAACCTAGAATAGTATTGAATGCTTAAAATACTTCAATGTCTTTGACATATTTTAACATGAAGCAAGGGAAAATCTTTTAAATTAACACACACCATACTTAGTAACTAGGGGAAAAGCAGGTCAGCAAAATGTTCTGCTTCTAGTTGGGTTGGGGGGGGGCAAGGGAGAGTTTCTTCCTCCTCAAGAACAGTTTTAGGTGCCCAGAAAGGGTGGGATGAGCTTCACAGAATCTCCTAGAGTTTTTATGTAACTTTGTAGAATTCCACAGACTAAAACTCTGCGAGTCCCTCCCTCCCCTAATAAAAGGCATCTAAACTTTTCAATAACAGCGATAATAGGGACAAAATGGTAACATCACAAGTTATAGCCTTTACACCCTCCCTGATCTATCTCTAAGAGCTATGCTAGTTCTAGCAGATGGATAAATAATAAGTCTGAGTTTGGGAAGTGGCCCATATACCTGGACAACAGGTTGTTGTCTGTTTAAGATATATTGTCAGCTATTTGAAGCTTAAGGCCAAGAGTAGGAGATTGTGTCCACATGAGAACACAATCCTGGCACCAGTTCGTAAAGGCAAAATGGAATGCTTTGCTGAGGCTTTGGGAGTCTTGCTGAAGGCTTCTTCGGTCAAGATGGAATCTGGTGCCGTGCTCATCTGGGTCTGCAACCTGAGTCTGTGACCTGGTTAAAGTTTCTCTCCTCGCTAAGTGGTCAAGTAGTAGTCCTTATATATTGTATCCTATCTAAGATGGAATCTGCAATGTCACCCTAGGAACGTTTTGACATAATCATATACATCAGTGAATGTACTAGTGAGGTAAAAATATATCAATGCAGACTGCATTATTTGGTTATTATTTGGGTTATAGTTGTTATATGACCTTGGAAAATGCACCTGTCCCAGACTGATGTCGAAAAGGGGTTTTGTTGATGTCTACATCTGAATATCTGTGAATCACTTTCACCATTCTTGGAAAGATAGCCACAGACAACATCTACGTCAAAGGGAGACATGTTGATGATTCTGCATAATTTAAAAAATATATATCAGCCTCAATTTTAAAAGATGGCTCTAGGGTGGTGATCTCTATTACATAGCATGGATTTGAGGCCAAAGGTAAACAAGCAGGACAGGTTAGTGGAACATGTTCTGTATATGTTTAAGAACCTAAAACAAAAGAAAGAAGCTTAAAAGAAAGTTATTAAGATAATAGAATTTTGTAGGGAAACAGTCATAGGATTTATGACATTCCTTGAGTACTTTCTAAGCTAAATATTCACTAAGTTATCAATGAGTTGTGTTTTTGATTGATCTTGCTTATCAGACATATTCATTATGCATTTACAGACAAAGGCACATGCATTTGAAGAACTAACCATTCATCACCTGTTACATGTTCAATAACACATCTTCAAACTAAATGAAAAAGGTGTCTCTGTGCTGCAAGACATGATCCTTACAACTACCCAATACTCCTCTCCCCCAACATATCCATATCATCTAGATGGCATACCACCAAGAGTAGGCACTGAAAATGGCAGGACCTAGGTATTCCTCTTTGGCCATCTGCCACAACTTACACCTCACGTGGCCAACACCACACATATGATAACCCATACTCATCTTCAGACCATATAAACACTGATACCAGCCCCAAAAAGCTGCACTAAAAATCTCAGCCATATCACTCTCATTATCCCAATAAGTCAAGCAGCCACCTACCCACTCAAACACCTGAACTTTTGCGCTTGAACTCACACTTATACACTTCAACTCAAACTCCCAGCACTGGAGACTCCATCAGACAAATGGTGCACTGTTTATCAGAAATACAAGACTCACCCCCACATCCATACACACAAACCCAGATGTCCGTACCCCAGCATATTACATCATGCAGTTCTCAAGCTGAGTGCTCAGACTCCGCACAATCTACAAACCCACCAGGCCCAGCACGAACATTACTAAGGAAACTTTTAACTTCCCACCACACATCCCTTGTAGGCAATTAGAGTCCTGGTGGCTCAAGCCCTGAGAAAATGAAGGATTCCCTTAAACATTTCTCAACACTCTACATGTTATGCAGCACATTGACAAACCGACCATCTTCAAATGCAAAATGCTCATCTCATCCTAATGGCCTCACTATCTATACCAATGCTCATAGAGTAGAGCGATCACTTTGCACACATTTTTCCATCTGTCACCCCACATCAAAACCTTCAGATCAGCCTAAAAGAGAAAAAGACTTCTCTCAAGGCTCGCTACAAGAAGAACTTGTCAGTCTCCCTTTAATCCACCAGCTTACAACAGACATTAACACATTCTTCAGCACAAACAACACCCTCACCTATGAAAAATATACAATGAACTGAGATACCTGCTCACCACTGAAGTCATGATCCTCCAAACACATACTCTTAGCAGCTGGGTATTCTCAAGAGTTCATTGAGAATCAGCTCATCATTTAAAGACAAGGAAAGAACTGGAGATCGACGAAAGCCCCAAACTTGACAAAGGCATGATGCAGGTATACCAGGACCTACCACAAGCATCCCTTCAGGAAGTTGTTTCGGGCCATGTTCGCTTTATGGAACTGCACATGACCATCTGTAATCTGAGCTTGGGCCTTTACAAGCCTAAATGGATCCCCAGGCCAAAGACTTGGTCTTGTGAGAAGCAGGAACTCAGGAGCTCTTGGTTAACATGGCAGCCATGCGCCCCTACGGCAATGCACTTGGCTTCAATAATTCAACCTGAAGTGGATCTGTTTCCTTCGTGCTCTAGTTTTGAAAATTATTTCAAGTACTTCTATCATGAAGGAAACATTTGAGGTTGACTGAAGACCATCTAGTGAGAGTATTAGTAATATTGCTGACTACAGCACGACATTAAAGCCAAGGTACTGTTTCATATAGCAGGAAAATATCACACACACTTGTTTTTGATGTTTGAATTAGTTATTTATAAATAAATATTCCATTGGATGAGTGTGCTATAAGAAATTCAGAGAGAGTTTTGAGAGAAACAGAGTTTACAGCAACCAGAGAGAATTAGAAAGCATTGACATTAACCTTGAACTATGATTCAGCAATATGGTCATGTTAAGAGAGAAACTAAATTTAGATTTGTAAGACCAAAGAACCTGAGCCAGGATTCTGTCAGGAATCACTTTGGGGGGAGTATTCAGATAAAACAAGCTGAATTTAAAGAGTCACCATTGTCTAAGTAATATTCCAAACATTGTTTGAGAGATTGGTGATAGAATAGATATTCAAGAAAAAGAAAGTCCAGAAATAAGTGAGTTTCAATCACAGTCTTTAAAATGTAATGGGTCAAATGTAACCGCATTTTATTATTTTTGCTATGTTAACTAAGACATAGAGCTATACTGATAGTCTTCCTTTTCTGATGTACTGCTAGCAAAGCTCTATGCCAGAGGACAGTTGCTCACTAGGAAGAATGGCCAGTCATCTATGAAGGATAACCAGTGAATTAGCAGCTTGAGTAAATTTACTGATTTACCTTGGTCATATCCCCTTCCCATTGGGTTTTGGCACCAAGTCACTTAGATATTCAAAAGTTACAGGGGTGACAGGATCTGAGGGAGAAACAGAATTCAGGTTGCTCCTGCAAAATTACAGTATACTGAGGTTAATGGTAATTTCATATTTTTTACTGTATGACTTTCAAAGTAATATGAGAACTAAAAAAGAGACACATTCAATATAGACCAGCCTTCTATCTTAATGAGAAAATGAGGACAATCAGAACATTAGAAGAAGTTAAGGAGTGTTTTGTGATGGGAGATAAAGACACACATGATTCACTGCACAAAAAAAGGTGAATAACAACCGGTAATGACAGACAGTGGCAATGCACATTGAGTAATAGGAGGGGAGGAAGAGGCCGATTGACTGTAAAATAGAGACAGGTGCAAAAAGGGTTCAGAAGAGTGAGTCCTGATTCACGAGAGATAACACGCCCACCCCCAAAGTCCTGAACCTTTGACTGGCATCCGTGAAGACTCCACTCTAAAGAAAAAGGTGAAATTCCTGAAGTTTGGGCTCCTCACAACTGCAAACATGCTTGTTCATGCCAAGACTCTGCCACCTTCAATGACCTCTCCAAAGTGATGTTCCGTGAGACCTGCTTTTCGCTCCAACAACAATTGTCTACGATGACTAGCAACATGAGACCTGCACTTTGCACCAACAACGGCGGTCCACAGTGATCCACCAATGGGAAGCTCCAGGAATTACTATCTCTTCTTGCTACAGCAATGACGTTTGCAATGCTCGACCTGCTCTTCACACCAAAAGAATCCGGAGCCTCCTTCAATGCAAACAGAACTCTTTGCACCAGAGCAGTACTTCCCTGGTACCTAAATCTGACATGCGCTCCATTAAGGTCAGCCTGAATTTATAACTATCCTTTCGTCTGGCTCGAGTGGTACTTTTCTGCTGTATGGGCCTATTTTCTTCAAAAATTCAAATCTCCATGTCTACTGATTAGATTTTTGTCATTCTGGTTTAGTTTTATTCATTTAAGTTTACTCTGTTTTTCTGAATTGGCTTGGGATTTTTCTTGTTTTGTGTTTTTACTTTATTACTGTTTGTGTCCTGCACAAATAATTTACACATTGCCTCTGAGTTAATTATGCTTTACTGCTTTGTGCCAAGCTACCAGAGGGTTTAGCACAAGTTAATCCAAGATTTTGGTTCTATCAGGGATCTTGATTATTTATCATTGGAATGCTTTCATCGCTCTGCTAGGATTGCTGAGCCAGTTGGAACCCAACAGTCCCCAGAAATCCCTGAAGGATACTAAAATAAGATTTACTAGTACCCATCAATTTTCCCACAAAAGTGGGGTTTGAAACAAACAATAAACTAATGCGAAAAGCTAAAACAGCAGTTGCATATTCCTGCCTAAGGAGAAAGTAAACAGAGGCTCACCGGTCTTATCCATACTGTCATAGTGAGTTCCTTGCTTTTATAATTGCCATAAAAATTGTAACAATGGTAACAGAATGTAAGTAATAAACACCCACCTGAGGTTCTTAGTTGAATAGTTTGCATGGCCAGTTGCTGCAGCATTTCAAGTTATGGGAACAAGCATATGTATAAAAAGGCACGATAAAATGTCAGACCCACTCCCACTTGTGGTAGGACATCGAAGTATTAGTTTTGGTAACTGTTAGCATCACATTATAACATACAATACTATAAATCAGGCTCAAGGTATCAATCACAGAATCAAGGTATAAATAGCATTTAGCAAGATAGAGTTTCAAGTTGCTGTTATTCACACAAATCGCCACACAGCAAAATAGAGCACAGAGTCCAATTCTCTAGGCCCAATGTTGGCTTTGCTCTCTCAGGAAGGATGATATCACAAAATAGTCTTCCCAAGGCAGCTCCTAAAAAGCGTAGGAGAAACTACTTGCAGGCGCTCCTAGGTAGGTTGGAAGAGTTGCTTATCTGACCAAAGTTTGAACACCAAGAGGGCACAGCAACTTATCTGCAATCCTCAGGAACTGAGAGTCTCCCGTTACCTCAGTGACAGGTGTTTTAAGCCACCTGGGACAGGAGCAAAGAGCTGTGCAATCGCCTCCTTCAGACATTCTCAATTTGAAGCATCAAGACTTAAGGGGGTGGGGTTTGTATAGAGTGCAGGAACACTAAATGGCCCCCAAGAGTTCAGTGTCTCTGGTGAGGTAGCCCTGGCCACTAGGGTCTTTCAGTGCAGCCGGAGAAGCACAGGTCCAGCCCCTCAGGTCTGAACCAAAGTAAGGTCTGTAGGAAAAAAGAGAGCAGCCTCAGCCCCTATGGAAACGGCATTCTTTCATTTGCTGCAGGCTACAATCCAAGGGTACCTGAAGGAAACAAGGTAAGGAAACCACTGCAGTTCTCTTTCATAAATCCAGAGCATGTTACATTTGCAAAGTACATTGGTTATGTTTGAAGGCAAGACATTATTTTGGTGCATAGTGCATCCCCCTGGTAAATAAAATGGGTGTGGTTGAACCCGGAGGGGGGACCTGAGGAGGGCCAATGCAGATATTTTGAGAATGATGTAGGTTATGCATCGTGGGCAGGTATCACCCAGAGGCAAGGGTGTGATCCCCATCCCGTCCAGGACGCCTAAGGGTTCGGGAAGTCCTGACAGGTTGTTGCTGGAGTAAGGCTTCTACCTTTCTAAACCAATAACCCAAATTTCTTACAGGTCACCTCCTTCCTCCACTGAAACTTAAGCCAGGGGGATAAAGTATTTTGGGAAAAAAACCTCTCTTCCAGACTTCTCTTATCACTAATTTATAAAAGTCCTGACCTCCCCCTGGTCCCTTTTAAAGTAGTGAAGTTCCTGGATACTCCTAAAGTGCCCTACTTGTGTTTAGCTGAATCACATTTCTCTACACATCATCCAGCCAACCCTAAGCCATTGTCCCTACTATTAGAGCAGTATTTCACACCTCATCAAACAGTACTTGCAGGCCAGCAGAAGACAGGACAGTGGTAATTAGCCAACAGGGGATTCAGGCAGTAAAATAATAGATTTTGAAAAATTACTTTTCCTGCATATTTATTAAACACCCAACTTCCCCATTGAATTGGACTTTTATTTATTATTGAAAACAGTTGTTGAAGTGTCTCTGTTCCAAACTCGCTATACAAAATTAATATATCAATCATTCAATTGTTTTTTGTAAAGCTCGGCTACTCACCTGTGAGGGTCTCGAGGTGCTGGGGGGCGGGAACGGGCCTCATCTGAAGAGCCACATCTTAAGGTTCTTCCTGAAGATGGTGAGCAATGGGCTTTGTCTGAGGTGCAGGGGGAGTTTGTTCTAGCACTTTTCTGTGATGTATGTGAAGGATCATCCTCCGGTTGTGGTTTTACAAATGCAAGGGATGGTGGCCAGGGCCAGCTGGGCAGAGCGGAGGGATCAGGCCAGGGTGTGAAAGGAAGCATGGTATTTCAGGTAAGCTGGCCCTGCATTGTGTGTGGCCTTGTACATGTGGGTGAGTAACTTGAAGGTGATTTGTTTCTCAACCAGGAGCCAGTGGAGGATCGTCAGGTGTTGGGAGATGTGTTCTTGGCATGGTAGTTCCAGGATGAGTCTGGCGGTGGTATTCTGGATGAGTTGTAGTTTTTTTATGTCTATAGTCAAAGTGCTGGTGCAGAGGGCGTTGCAGTAGTCGAGCTTGCTTGTGACTAATCGTGGGTGATTGTCCAGCGGTAGTCTGCTGGGATCCACCTGAAGATCTTCCGAAGTTTGTGTGCCAGCTGAAGGAGGCGACTGAGTTTACCTGGTGGGTCATGGATAGGGAGGAGTCAAGGATGATGGCTAAGTTGCGGGTGTGCTCAGCCCGTACGGGGGGGGGGGAACTGAGGGATGTTGCCCACCAGGAGTCGTCCCAAGCTGAGGTGGTGTTTCCGAAGATGATGAGCTCGGTCTTGTCGGAGTTGAGCTTGAGGCAGCTTTCTCTCATCTGGGTGGCGACGGCTTCCATTTCTGAGTAAAAGTTCCTTTTGGCCATGTCCGGGTCTTCGGTGAGGGAAATGATGAGTTGTGTGTCATCGGCATATGACACGATGTTCATGCTGTGGCTTTTGAAGATGGCTGCGAGAGGGACAATGTATACATTGAACAGTGTGGGACTAGGGGAGGAACCTTGGGGGACACAGCAATTGACTTCTGTGGGTCTGGATGTGTAGGGCGGGAGTCTGACCCTCTGAGTCCTATGGAGAGGAAGGAGTGGATCCATTTCAGGGCTCTTCTGTGGATTCCTATGTCGTGGAGTCTGGTGCATAGAGTGCTGTTGGAGACCGTGTCGAAGGCTGCTGAGAGGTCGAGGAGTATGAGCACTGCGGTGTGGCCGTGGTCTAGGAGTAGTCAGATGTCGTCAGTGGCTGCCAGGAGGGCTGTCTCGATGCTGTGGTTGCTGCGAAACTGCACTAGGAGTTGTCCAGGGAGTTGTTGGTCTCAATGAATTTCCGTCAATGTGCGTTGATTGCTTTCTCCAGTACTTTGGTGGGTAGGATAGCAGGGAGATGGGCTAGAAATTCTTTAGTTCTGATGGATCAGCCGAAGTCTGAAGTTTTCTTCAGCAGCGGGCGTATTTTGGCATGTTTCTAGTCCTTGCGGAAGGTGCCAGTGTCGATGGAGCAGTTCATTGTGTTTCAGGGCTCGGGGCGAGGGATGTGCTGGCTCTGATGTATATGTGGTGTGGGTAGGGGTCCGTGGGGCCTCCGGAATGGGTGCTGTTTATGATGCTGATGGTTTCCACTGTGGTGAGCGTGCACCCGGTGTGGATGGTCTGAGTAAGTTCTGAAGTGGGGGTCAGTCGCAGGTTCTGGTGCCATGATTTTCTGGGAGGAAGCTGTCGTAGATGTCCTGGATCTTGCCGTGGGAAAAGGTGGCACGTTTGTCTTAGGGGTCCTGTGATGGAGGGATGCTGGTGGCTTCGGAAGGGGGATTTGTGAACTTGTTGATGACTGAGAAGAGTTACTTAGAGTTGTGTGTGGAGGACTTGACGCAATCCCAGAGTGCATTCTTCCTTGGGTTCTTGATGTTTCGGCGGTCTGCGGCGCTTGCGGCTCCGAAGGAGGCAAGGTCTTCCCTGGTTGGCTGTTCCTCCATTTTTTCTCTAAATGTCTGCGGGTACGATTTGATTCTTGGAGTTCGGTTGTGAACTAGCTGGCTTTCTTAGGTATGTGTTTGGCCTATGTCAGCTGGAGGGGGGCTAGAGTGTCAGTGATCCATGCGTTGAGATTGCGCGCTGCTGTGTTGGCATCATCGGAGGGAGGAGGGAGGGATTTGGCAAGAGGTGCTTTGCTCATTGGTGATTTTGTTCCATTTCCTGTGGGTGGTCCTGGAGGCGTGACTGCTGTGTGCGGTGATTGAAAAATGTATGCAGCGGTGGTCGGTCCAGTCTGTGGTGGAGATGTTCTTGAGGGTGATCCGGTTGCTTGAGGTGAAGATGGGGTCCAGTGTGTGGATGCAGAGACCAGCTGTCTGAGGCAAAAGGGGACGAAGTTGTCAAGTAGCGCGGTGGTGTTTGGATCGTGCGGTCATCGAGGTAGAAATTCAGGTTGCCGAGGAGGAGGTAATCACCTGATGCTAGGGCCTGGGGTGTAGCAAAGTCTACAATGTCGTCTATGAATGCTGGGCAGGGGCCGAGTGGCCTGTACACCAGGTGCCATGGATGGAGGAGTTGTGGTTGGAGTGGACCAGGAAGTGAAGGTGTTCCATGGTGGTGCATTGTTCTTCTGGGATGACCTTGACACGTACTTTATGTTTTTTGTCATAGAACTTAGGGCTAGGCACTGTAGGACGGCCAAACATTAAATTTGTACATTTAATTCATACTTTCAAATACCATTAATTCTACATTGTGAGCTACATGGCCTGCATATACATCACTTATTTAATATGTTAAAGTTGGGTTTCCTTCCTGTCAAAAGTTATATTTTGCCATGTCTACCTGTAGGTTTGGAAGCTGCAGGACATGGGCTACACATGGATACCTGAAGCCCTATTTTTCTCACCAGTAAAGTGAATGGCACAATAGGTGTTACAGACCACAGGGGATATTTAACCTTGTATAGCATTTATGAATTTTCTTACATCATACACACTGGGCTTACTGGAAAGGTAAATATGTCATTTGGGGGATCAGCTATTTTAATCATAGTTTAGGATACTGAGAAATGCACTGCGGACTGGTCAGCTATATCCCTGTGCACAAAGTAAAAAAATCAGCAGAATGAGTCCACAAAAAATGGAGGTGACCAAACAAAAAATTTACATTTTGCACGCAGTGAAAATAGCTTTTGAAAGCTAATCAATGCAAACACATTCCAATTTAAATTTCCTGCATGTTCTGTTGTTAAATTCTAGGTACCCTGCTGTGTGCACTACCAGGCCCACTTGGTTGGCCAGCAGTTTTAAAAACTGCAAAGATCAGACTAGACCTGAAGCCATGCTTTTCCTTGTTTGGCCAGTGAAGGGCACAGTATCTGCTGCAGTCCAGCGGTGAAATTTAACTCCCCATGCTGAATTTTTCTGCACTATATAATATAGTTGTACTTGAAAGTTAAATATGCCAGTTAGGCCCTATTTTAACATGTTGCAGGGGTTAAAGCACGTATATTGGGGACTAGTCTATAGTGCCCCCAGTCTGCAGAGTTCAGAAACCAGTGCCCAGAAAAAAAAATGGGAGTGACAATGCAAAAAGTGGTTTTAGGTTTTTGGAAAATGGACAAATAATTGAAAGTTAAGCAGGTGGCCAAAATTTTTATTTTCTAGCATTTACATACCACGCCTGGACCTCATTTGTATTAGGGTGCTTTGCCATTCAACATTGGAAAGTAACAAAGTTACATTGTGAGAGAACATCATAATGGTTAACAGAGACACATAACATTGCCACAGCCAGGAAGAAATGGAAAAGATGAGCAGGTATTAGCTCTCTTACCTGTAACAATGTCAAAAAGCCAGAACAAACATACAGACCCCCAGCTTGGCAGTTATTTCTAAATTTGGCAGGCGGAGTAGTCTCAGCCTGGTAGATGTTAAGTGCTGCAGCAGACAAATAGAGATTACTCTGTCCTCTAAATAATAAAATGCACATATATGCACCTATAATTCATAACTCATCAAATATGTGTACTAAAAATAACATCATTCATTAAACTAAACAATAATCATTGTATATAATTGTATGTATTGCATGTTTGTATTGGTTGTATTTCACATGTACAATTGTATAATATGTATTGTATGTATTAAAAATGTATTACATTTTTGAATGCTTAAAAACATGCACCATCATTTTATTTGAAAACACTTCTTGAACGAACAATTAGCATGACTCGCAATTTTAAAAAATTAAATAAGCTAAATAACTAACTTTGAATTCCTTATTATAGATTTTTGTCTGATGAAATATTTCATAAGTGTTTATTTTAAGTATTTTATTTCCTATTCATGCTAATCAATCTAATGTGAAAAAAATTGTTTTTACAAAAAAATTAGGGGTATATTTATTAAAAGTGGCGCTGCACCTAGTGCAGCACCATTTTTCTTGGCCCCTTAGTGCCCCCCCCCAACACCGCCATGTGTGTACCATATTTAAAATAACGCCCCTTTGCATACACTATGCCTGGCACAGGCAGAATGTGGTGTAAAGGGTTACAAAGTGGCACAATGCATGCATTGCACCATTTTTGAAATATGGCACAGCATTTTGGGCCTTCTAACACAACAATAGCATAATAAAAATTACACTAATGTGGCGTTAGAATGACGCTAGGCCCTCTTAAATCAGGGCCTTAATACCAAACATTTTTTTCTTATTTTTATACCCTAAAATATATTTACCATTTATGATTTTTTTTTACATTTACAAATGGTTTATGTATTTTATGTGTATTAAATATTTACATTGTTATACAAAATGTAATGCTTATTTTTCCTATGTTGTTCAGTGTTAAATTAATAAAGAGCAATGTGTCATTTTTATGAATAGGGTTCAAATTTGATCTAAGCATATTACAATATTCAAATATACTATTTTAAAATATGAGTGATATTTTCAATGTTTCACTATTTGCTGATTTAGATATAATACCTAAAATTTATAATTTATGTAAAACATACAAATAAAGGTGGGTTAAAAATTAGCAATGTAACTGTATTACAACAAACATGATAGACAGTGTAAAATTATGTTGTGTCACACTAACAATTCTAACTCCAGTTCTAAATATATTGGGAGAGAATAGATGTATTTGGGAGGGTCTCATTTTAAATGTTAACTCTAGCCCTACCCCCATTAAGGAAAGTGCATATAGTTTGGAGGTGGGGGTCACATTTACTATTTAATTCAAGTCCAACCAGCATTTGAGAATGTATATTTTCTATGTGTGTGTGTGTGTGTGTGTGTGTCCTTTTCGTGTATGAAGGGTGTCAGATTTACTATTCCAGGTCTAGTGCAACCAACATTGAAGAATATGTGTATACATTTTGAGGGGATAGATTTACTACTGTAATTCTAAACTTATCATCTTTTAACAGCAAATAAATACCAAGACCAGTCAGATTTTCTACTCTAACTTCAGTCCCACAAACATTAGGGAAGGTCAATACATTTGGGGCGTAAACTCCACCTATGTTTTATCCATCAAGCATCAGAGTCATAGCTTGTACTAGGGCAAGTCAGATTAACTAATATAACTCTAGTCCCATAAATATTATGGCATGTGTACATATTGGAAGGTGGTAGATTTAGTCGTTTATCTCTATTCCCACCAGCACTGGGAAGGGTTCACATTTTGGAGTGTAGATTTACTGTATAAACTGCTACCACCAACTCTGGGCAAGGTACATATATTGAGGTCAAATGTATTTTTCCAACTCCAGTTCCACAGATGTTTAGGGATAGTGGATATAGTACAAGTAGAAGATATCCTTATTCCCACAAATATTGTGAATGGTAGATAAACTAGGGGAGGGGCTCTGATTTACAACTCCTATTCCAGCTCTGCAAACAATCTGAAAAGGAATACATTTTGGATTAAATCTACTTTTCAAAATCCATTGTCATCAACACTAAAAAACAATCCATACATATGGGGGAGAGTGGGGAATCATGTTTACTATTCTAACTCCAATCCCACAAATACTGGTCAAAGTGGTTTTAAGGGAGTGACAGTCTTAATTACTGTGCCAAGGCCGCTCTTACAAATATTACATAAAAGGACTGAACGAGGGAGAGGGTAAAAATACACTATCCTAACTCCTACCCTACAAACAAATGTATTGTAAATTATTTATATGACATAATCAAATATTAGCATGATAATATTGTATGTTAATTTATAATAAAAATACACATTGTATATTTTATTTAAATTGTGTGGATTTAACTAAAAAAGTTAATCTAAGAAAGTAGATTTTGTGTTACATTCTACATCATAAATCAAAAAATCTAATAATTATACACAAGATAGTGCACAAAACATTTATTTACACAGGATATAATTTATATATTTTTTTCTAAAGAAAAATGAAACACCGTAAGTACACTAGAATGTTAAAATTTTGCAAATTAAAACTATGCGTGTTTCAAAAATTACTCACACAAGTCAAACAACCTACCCAAATTGAATTTAAAAATCATTAACAAAAATTCAGTAAATCACTCATAGATTTTAAAACCTAACATTAAAAAATATAATGTGTAAGTAAAGGGGAGAACTGGATTACCTCATTGCATGATCTATAGATCTGAATCGTGACTTGAGGATGCCAAAGCATGCTCAGCTATTACTTGTACATGTGTATGTCCCCTGTTATACCTTTGATGAGCTGTTTTGTTGGCCCTCAGAAGGAGAGGATGAGGTAGGGAGTGAGGGAATATCCAGCATCACCTGCAACATAGACCTCAACAATTGATGTGTAAGGTAGGTTTATTATAAAAGCTGCATACATTCAATAAAGGCATGCATGCAATTATAAACTTATGGCTGAGCCTAGTGATAAGATAATTTAGAGTTAGTATATTTGAAATTCCATTCCATAGTTCCAGTGTCAGTTAGTAAAATGTACCTATTGGTCTCAAATCATTGAAATCCCCAGCAATCATCTGACATGCACGGAGTGATTCCCAGAAGAAGTAGCTGTTGTGCGCTTCCAGGAAAGCGAGTTTACACATCATTGGAGCAGCAAAGATGTAGCTGTCATGGTGAGCTGCCTTTACTTCAGCAGACTTGCATTGAGGGTCCTTGTTGGGAAATGGATTATTGGTAAGGGCAGATACGTACCTACACTTAGCAATAGGCCACAAACCTCCACTTAGGTCTAGTTAGGTCTCAATAAATTAAACCCAGCTCAACCCTTGGTAGCTTGGCAATGAGTGACAAGGCATAACTTAGGAGACAAATGTGTAAAACATTTAAAAATCACAAAATGGTAAATAAGTAAAACACAAAACACAAAAAGAATCTAGCATCAATTTATAAAAATATATTATAGTTTTATCTTTAAAATGACACCAAAACGATTAAAATCGGATAAGGGGAACCAGAGATATGAATTTTGAAACAATTAACGCTTCCTAGCACATAGAAGCAACTAGCGCTCAAAGGGTTAAAAAAGGTCAAACTGGAAAGGAACAAAGTCCAGAGTTCAGGCCACCCAGGAGGTAACACTGTCACACTTACTTTCAGAAGTGTTTCTTGATTCAGGAAAGTGATCCACAGCACCAGCCAAGGGTTCAGAGGCTCTGGTTTGCCTCCTGGGGTCTGGGACTACAGCTACCACAAGGCACCTCTTTAACTTATGGAGTTGCTCCAAATGCCTCCAAACTTCTGGATCTTCTTCTTCTTTTGGGTCCTTAAAGTGTCCACAACTTGATCCAAGGTTCGAAAAGCTCTGAGTTGCTCCTTGGGAGTTGGGACTACAATTACCAGAATGCACCCGGTCAGAATCCTCAAATGGCCAATGGACGCTGGTCAGCTGGGCTCTGCTTGCAGGACTTGATGCAGGGGACTCTGGGTAGCTCCTTTGTACGTGTAGCAAACAGGGAGTCCCTTCTTGAAGAAGTAGAAGACAGTCAAAGTCCTTTTAGTGGTGAAGCCCAAGTGTGCAGCTGGTGCAGTCCTTCTGAGTGCAGTGTCCAGGTGCAGGTCAGGACAGTCCTTCTTCTTCTGACGTTCTTCCTTGTTGAGATCTGGCAGGAAACTGGTGGGGAACTGAGGTGTGGGTGCAGCTCTGCCAAATTTCTCCTTGCTCCTGGGTGAAAAGCAGGGGGGTTCTCCAATCAGATGCAGAGTCCTTCCCCTGTGATGACCACTTCCTAGGAAGTATGGAAAAAATCAATCCCAGGGAGCAACATTCCTCAAAAATCCATCATGGCTGAAACTTATTTTTGGAGGTCACATCTGGCTTAGCCCACCTACTGGCACCTTCCTTTGTGTTGTTTAACCCAGGCTACTTCACACCACATCAAGGCAGCCTGGCCAGGCTGCCAGAGGCTGGCCAATCAGACCAGAGCACTACAGGGCTGAAGTTGGCAACTTTTTAGGTAGAGTTTAAAACTCTTTACTTGAACAAGTTTTATTAAATCCAACCATTGTAATTTGTGGGATTTATTATAACAATTAACTTGATACCAAACTCGAGGTATCTGACACTTAAGGGGACTTTATAAATTAAAATAAAGTTTCCCCATTCTAGCATATGGAGGCCATTCACTACAATGAGGGGAAATGAATTTGGCTGTTTTACCTCATCAGGGCTTATAAAACTATTTTTATAAGGTCCTTGCTTATAGTTACATTACACCCAACCCTAGGGATACATAGGGCACATTTTAGAGGTGGCATATGTAAAAATAAGGTAGTTTAAGACTTTGGAAGTACTTTTAATTCCAAAATCAAATTTGAAAGTAACTTTAATTTAAAAGCAGCCAGCAAGGCAGGCCTACATTCAAAATGATACTGGGCACCTCAGCAGTGTACCTATGGGTGCACTACCTATTCTGGGGTCGCTAAACCTACATGCCCAACCATATACTAGGGACTTATAGGTAGGTTGACATAGCCAATTATAATTAGCCTAATTTGCATACAAAGCCCTGGGACTGGTTAGCAGTACCCAGGGCACCATCAGAGTCAGGAAAACACCAGCAAAAAAGTGAAAAATTGGGGCAAAAAGTTAGGGGGCCTCTGCAATCAGCCCTGTTTTCTCACACTCATTATATAACAGCCATTACATTAAGATTACATAGCATTGTATGTCTTCCTTCCTTTACATCAGAAATGATTCATGTCATAGGTAAGACATTAAACAAAGGTTTAATTTGATCTAAACATATGTATTAGTTTGATAGTGATAAAGTAGATATTTAAGAGTGTATTTTGAAAATAAATAACAAGTGATTTAAGATGGTAATTAGATAAATTACATATGTGAAAAAAAGTGAAAACAAAGCGGTGTGAATATTAATGTAAAAGTAAAATAATGAAATTACATTAAAACTGGATAGTTAATAGAATAAATTTCCAAATGTATGAGTAAATAAATATACTTTATTATTTTAAATATATATATGTTATATGTATGCACCTATTAATGTTTTATGCTTGTTCTTGAGTAAGTGTCCTTCCTTATAACATTTTGTGATTTTTATATATATAAATATATATATTACATATATCACATATCTATATATATATATATATATATGTTTAAAGCAACACATTTGTTTTGTTTAAATAAAATAATACAGTAGTGTTTATTTTTAAAACTAGTAAAGTTATTTAAACACACACACACATATATATATATATATATATATTTATATATATATATATATATATATATATATATATATATATATATATATATATATATATATATATATATATTATTCTGGCAGTCACCAGTAGGGCCAGGACCATGTTCCCATAGAAAAAGCATTTTTTGACTTTCCTGTATCCTTGGCATCTGCATCTTTTGACGAATCTTCAGAATTTTTTTTTTTTAAAGTGGCCAAGTGATTCTTGTTGTGCAGTAGAAGTTTCAGGGTAATCCGTCCAGCACTGGCCGAAAAAAAGAGGGCTAAAAAAACATTAATTCCCATAGGACCCATCAACATGTCTACAGCCCGAACCACTGGACGAAATTACACCAGATTTGGCACAAAGCTAGCTGCCGGTACACAGATAGTGCTTTTTGTGTTTTTGATGTAAATCCGTTCAGTAGTTTCGGAGATGTTTAAGGGCAAATAAATGTGTATATCTCTGGCCATGAATAATTCGCAAAATTTCTGAATTTTTGCGAGTATTGGTGCAAAATGAAGCGTTGCAATTGGCTGACTGCAACATGACTAGTTGTGATCCTCATTTTATTTCATGGGACATGGTCCCCGGGGGTGAAAATTCAAATTGAAAGTGGCATATGGGGTCAGGGTGAAGGTCCCCTGATATAGCTGTGTTTTTTAGGGGCAAACTATAGATTTAATATAATTTTACGTCACAGCGTACGATATTCATGAAAATTCACAAATGTTCACAAATTTCCACAAATTATTTGAGAAATATTCGCGATTATGGAAAAATTTAGAAGAAACACCATAGACTCATTCATACACTAATTAATTAACTCATACATGCACTCAGAGGCTCAGACACCCACTCACACACCCACTCAGACACTCATGCACCCACCCACTCTGCCCCACTCTTAGACCCACCCTTCCACTTTCAGACACACTCAGACACTCATGCACCCACTCACACATCCACTGACAAAGACAGGCCCTGTGGCCAACCTGTGCTGCACACTGGCCAAAGGCCATGCATGTCGTGGGGTTGGGTGGTTATAAGGGCTTCGGTGCAAGGCCTGGCTGCAAGGCCAGGCCTTGCGACCAACCCTGCCGCGTATGGCCGAAGGCCATGTATGGCGGAGGTTGGAATAACGTATTGTAATTAAAATTACTTTGCATTCAAACAACATAGAAATTCACTGAAAAAAACAAATGTTACAGGGATGTTATAGTTAGGTTCTGAATTTACTTGTACAAAACCATAGAAATTCAGCAGTTATAGTTAGAGTTCTTTCAAGTAACTATAACTCGTGACCTAAGGTAACTATAGCTTGCGCCTTCACTAAACATAGCTAATTGCTCCACATATTATGTCATTGATGAGATCTTGATTGCAATTTTTGATATCACTGCAACATTTGTAATAACATTATTGACAAGAAAATTGTGCATGGCATGGGAACGAGTCATAGTTACCTTAGGGGCACGAGTTATAGTTACTTGTAAGAACGCTAAGTATAACTTCTGAATTTCTATAACGTCTCTGTAATCTTTGTTTTTGTTCAGTGATATATATATATATATATACATATACATATATATATATATATGTACACATATTTATAACCTTCAAACCTACTTGTGGTCTCCAGTAGGTATTATAGTTAGGACCTAGTTACCATAGGAATGTTTTTTTTTTTGTTCCCAATAACTTTGTCGCCATTTGATGAATATTCACAAAAGTTTCAGAACTAATACGACAGTCGGCTCAGCTGCAGTCTTAAAGGTTTTGGGGTGATATCGTCAAACAGGGGCCATAGATTTCTTTTTATCTTATGTCGACTTTTGACTGGACCCTCAAGGTCGTCTCAGCTACTCATAAAGCCGGACACCTATTGATGGGTCTTCGCCCGTACAAAAGTTCAACTGGAGCTAACTAATATCCCGCAGAACTGGTCTGACCACAATCTTTTGATCTCCCTGGTCACTGCTGGCCCCCTCTCTCAAGTGCCTGCAGCCAACAGTAAATCTATTAGACTGTGGAAACAGGTCAAGCTAATTTGTTTGCACATTTGGCAAATCAATAAAAAGTGAAGAAGTGCACCTCCGTTTCTGCCCTATTGGGACACAAAGGACAGTCACTCTTTGCCCCCTCCCCCCCTTTAACCCACCTCGAGTTGAAAGCGCATAATGGCATTGAGCCCACACGAAAGCAAAAGTACAGAGAATTTTCTGTGGAGGAGGTAATTCTATCAAGGGACAGTTCAAGGAGTGGAGTGCAATTATGATTTTCAAATGTAGCCATCAGGTCATCAGGCCTTGCCTTACGCCATGTCTTCTGTAGAACATGCTCCCAGTAAATATCTTTCACCAATTTGGCTGAGTTGCACCTCAGCTTGCAAGGATCTTCCCACACACCCTCAAGCTTTAAATCACTACATACGGTTTTCAAGACTTTGATCCATGGTGTAATGCAGTGCTTATCCAACAGCGTTAGCTCCTGTAGTGTGGCTTTAAAATGGCCAGCTCCTATGTTGTCAAAATTCTAACCCAGTAAGACAGAGTTTTTAGGTGACCCTTTTGAGGCTCAGATCCCACTGAAGGTATGAATGGTGTCCTTACTGGGACATTCAAAATTGGACCTATAAATTTGTCTTCTGTTATATTTAATTGTGCAGTGTACCCCATGTCCCAAATTTCCCCCATATAATGCACCTCCCATGGCCACAGCTCTATATACCTAAAGGGCTGGGGACACAGCCCTGGTGGTCGATGTTTTGTATTTCCTGGCAATGGCTGCTGCTCTATGTGTTAATATGGAACTACTCTTTGCCAACTATATATCCCATGAGAGCTTGTCAGTGAACCTAACTCCCAGGTAATTGAAACTCTTGACCAGATCAATTCTAGATCCATCTAATGTAATTTTGTTCCTAAAGGTATAGTGGCAATTAGTGACCATGAACTTTGATGTACCTGCATTGATCTCTAAACCCCTGGCCCTACTGAACCCCTCAAATTTATTTGACAAATCCTGCAAGCCCATATAGGTATGAGAAAGCAGTAGGGTGTCATCAGCAAAAAGCACAACTGGTGTGCAAACGCTAGCTATATTGGGAGCATCATGTTGTCACTTATTTAGAGCTTCCCCTACATCATTCATGAACAGGGAAAACAGAATGGGGTCCAGAACACATCCCTGTCTCATCCCACACTTAATAAGGATCCTGGGGGACAGATCGCCCTGTGCACGTCATCTGACTTAAGCATATGTGCCAACCTTGAAATACTTTCCACAGTATGATCCTGCAGCTGATTCACAGGAGTGAGCATAAATTGGTAAATCTATACTATAGTACCTATTCTTGCAGAAACCTGGCTGCAGGTGTGACAAGAGCTGATGTCCATTCAGCCAATCCTGCAAATTAAATAGGATTTACCTGCAGAAACTTTTCTGATAATTTGCAAATTAGACTAATTAGCCTATAGTTTGCAGGCGGTGTCTTTTAGACCCTTTAAATAAGTTGGGACAAAAATGGCACCACGCTAAAACTCTGGGATTTCCAACGTTGCTTAACCTATTTAGGTAGGGTACCCAAAATTCTGGTTCAGAGTGGAAGAGAGCCACTAGTATATTATCTGGGCCCGGGGCTTTCTCCTTTTTCATAAGTGAGAGCAACCCTAGTTTCTGTCAATGTAAATTCTGTTGGGGAAACGGTAGGAGAGGAGGAGGCATTTGGCGCAGCGAGGATAGAATCGTCCAAGTCCTCCCTCTGTGGACAATTTCCTTTGCTAATGGTTGCTTGCACACTATCTAGAGCTTTAAAATGGTCAACCAAGTGGTCAACTGGAACAAATACTTCAGAGGAAATGGGTTTGTAGTTGCTACCCGCTCCAGTGATTTTCCAGAAAGTTCTGTGGACTTGTTTCCCAAGAGCCTCTAACATTTTGCTTCACTGCCCCTCCTCCCAACGTCCCTCAGCATTGACCAATGTGACCTTATAGGCCTTGCTAGTTTGCATTATGTCTAATTTTGAGCCCTGTTTGACGGCCTTAATCAAACCCCCTTTTGCTTCCCTGCACTCTGGAAAACCATGGGCATGCGCTTGCGTGTTATAAAACAACTCAGTGTGTGTGTTGCGGAACTTGGCAGCATCTACATGTAATAATTACCTTTCATACTGCACTAGGCGTGTGAAGGCTCATCCTAAGAACAGCAAAAGGGAAAGGGATATCTCCGGAGCCAATCACAGGAATTGCTCTCCTTAGACGTTTTGGTGTGGAGGGTCCAGGCAGGAGGCAGTAGAAGTTAGGGGCATTGATTTGTCTCCCAGGGAAGGCTTTTCTTCAGCATACCAGGTAAAGCTATCATATTGAAATGTTTCAAAATTAAGTGCAGGAGTGTTGGGACAGGGGTGGCATACTATTGTTTCACCCTTGGATTGGACAGAAGTGCATAACTTCTGGAACTTCTCATCCCCACTTAAAAACCTCAGCACAAGGGAGAGGGATGAGATAGTAAGAACATTTTCACAGGAGCCTGAATAAGACCTGGCCCTTGTCCAGGGTTCTGGTACATCCTGAACTTAGCCTCAAAAGGACCCTGTAGCTTCATCTCTCAAGGGCTAGTGGTGCTGCCAATACGCACCCACTGAGGGACAGTTAAGGAATGATCCTGTAAAGGGATACTGGAGAAGAGGAACTCCCCTGATACATTTAAGGACTGAGCCTACAGAACGATTTTCCACGCCAGAGTGTCGAAGTAAGCCTCAGCAAGGCCTACTAGTGCAAGGGGTTCGCCCTTCTCTGCACAAAGTCCTCAGACCATATAGGAAGAAGTTGGCACAGAAACTGAAATAAAAGACAAAGTTTATTAAACCTCATGAGGTGGTACTACAGTTCAAACAGCACCCTTCGGTAATGTTTGAAGTAGCACACTGAACTAAGAGAGCATGGTCCTTTTATACAAACGCAGGGGCTAAAAGAAGGTGGTACAATTATAGAAGCAAGACTTACATACATATGAGGTCATATGGCAATGCACAGTCGACAGGTAGGAGGGGCTAACAGTTTTCAAGAACTAGTTGACACATTGCTGTCTGTTACTGATTACTAACAGCTGCAGATCTTACTGGGCATGTGCGAAAGTGGGAGATGCTAAATATAACTTGTCAATAGACAGATTTTCAAGACTAGTTAACAGAAAGGTAGGACAGAGCACATGGCGAGCACAAGGCAGAGAAAATGGCTGCCATGAATACAAAATGGATTCTGCGAAATGTTCACAATAGTTGCTAAACACAAGATGTCTTCTGCTAATGCTTAATCTAATCGCTACTGACTTACAACAAGAGGGTAACCCACTGACTTTTGCTATCAAATGGGTGATAAAAATGAAAAATATAGAGGCCAGGAGGCCTTAAGAAACCACTCCTAGTGTGTAGAACTGGCCACCATGAGCAAAACCCACGACTGTGGCTATCACATGGGTGCTCTTAAAGTGGCCATGGAGGATATATAAGCGGAAGAGTGCAGGCGTGAAGGGTTTTCTGCCTTGAGGGCTGTGTGGTGAAGTTAGAAGTGACCCCAAGCTGAGGAAAACACCAGGCACTGCATGGAGAACAGGTCCTGAGGAGGGTGAACAGAAGAATTAAGTTCCCCAAGGGCTATGAAAATGTAGAGGCTAAGAGGGCTGAAGAAAGCCCACGTGGTATCTACGAAGATCAAAACAAACATAAAAGTTGTTTAAATTGGCCCAGTGGATCCCTAGACAATAGGCAGTGAATTCTGTTCTCCATGGATATTGGGAAAGGCTAAGACTTGAAGAGTGCCAGCCTCTCAGTTTGTAAGATATCCCCGGGAAAGGGAAGGCCAAGGGCCCGGAGGTCAAATGGAAGAAAAGAGAACCTTGGAAGAGCTGTGTGCATGTGGCAGTGTACCCTGAAATGTCATTGTCCCCTAGGTTCCCAAATTCTAAGGATCATCGATGATGACAGGGGAAGAAGAAAAAAATATGGGCTACTGCAGTCCGATTGAAACAATTGCCCCCCATGCCCAGGGTCTAAAGAGAGATGAGCACCACCATGCTCCAGTGATCAAAAGCTTGTGGGGAGAGCCAAACAACTCTCACTGCTAATCCCCACCCCTTGCGTCTGTGTCTGACAGAAGTGGAAGGCACCGAGCATGTCTATCCCCATCCAAGAAGACTGGGGACAAGAGCGAAGAAGGCCACATTCTTTTGCTTGCAGGTGTAAGAGAGTGGTTGGTAGAAAAAAGGGATTCCAGCTCCATGCTGGCAAACAACAGCTGTTGTAGTCAGCGGGAGGCGACCAGCCCATTTGAAATTGAGCTCCGTGCATCACCCCAGCATCAAAAACACCCTGTGCCCCATTGAGTGGGCAGGGGCCATATAAAAAGAAAGAGTAGTTGCGCAAAGCTGAGTTGCCAAAGCAGAAGAAAAGAAAAGCATTTCCCTGTGGCATGATGAAGCTAATAAAATATTCATGCCTAGGACTAAAGCAGTGTCCCAGCATACTATAGTGAGCTCAGAAATGTGCGTATTTGTTTCTCATGGTGCCCCAGGAAGGGCAGGGCACCATGAGCCTACAGCCACGTGTTAGTTGGTCTGTTGAAAAGTGGAGGCCTGACAAGAATCCCCACAATTGTTTCTCCAGATGTCACCCTAAGTCTACCAGAGGGTTATAATGATTACCTCGGGAGATGTTTCTTTTGTTTTCAAGCATCTCTGGGGTTTGGGCTTTTACTGGGAGCTTCTGGGGTGTGAGCATCTTTATTGAATAGTTCTAAATCTGCATTTGTCGAGTAGTAATAATATTTTCATTTTTTGAAATTGAAAAGTTTTGTTGACAATCATAAATTAACAATTAATTATTTGCCTCAATAAAAGCTGTGAAAAAGCTTTATTGACAATCACAAAGTTAACAGTGAGTTAATACATGCCCCATGAATGCCATTTCTAGCACTTTTATTGGTATGTAACATCCCTTGCAATTTTATTGGTGTTTCATTGGGCTGTTCTGATATATTTCTGCTTTCAGGAAAGTGGTGGCACCTTGAAAAAGCCAGTTTGCCTGCAAGTTAGTTACTACATTCCTTGCATTTTCTATGTGTGACTAGTATCATGGTTTTAGGCGTTAGGGTGTGAAATATTAGGATGGTGCCATCTAGGTACTTCCACTCTCCGACATGTAGGTATTTGAAAATCAATAGATAGTATTCAGTGTTGTGTGCATAATAAGCTACTTTTCCTTTTTCTTTGTAAAAAGACTTACTATGCAAGGATTGTTGGGTGTTATTTCTTGAGTGCCTCTCTACTGAGGCACTAGCCCACTCTATATCCCCTGAGAAATTTGCAAACACATTACCTGTGAAGGACCCATATCTTTCGAAACTAATAACACACTTTCTTACAGTATGCAATGGGCATACAAAAACTACATACCTTTTCATTAGGTATGTCTATTAGTACATTATGAATGTAAACTAGTATGGTATCTATGCAGAATAGCATTATAAGGAACAGCATCTCATGCATGCTCAACGCCCTTCCTCTCCACATCAGACCAACCACCTCCCTCCTCAGCTTCACAAAGGAACTGAAGACCTGGCTTTTTAAGAGCCACCTCACCAGTAAACGCTACACTATCCGCCCCCCCAGAGCCTTGAGACCCTAATGGGTGAGTAGTTGCGCTTTACAAGCACTGATTGATTGATTGATGCATGTTGACTTTGCTGCCCAGTTCCAAAATGAGCTGTGTTTAAGCATTTGTATGATTAATTGTTTTTAGCATTCAAAACAGAGTGCTTTGAATAAACCTCTCCATAGTTGATTGTGATGTGTTATTGCACAGTGTGAAAGAGGAACACCTCTTCACCTCTTTTACTGTTTATCATTGTAGCTTTTCGATGCTTTCCCTGGGTAATGCAGCACCTTCCAGGACCTCATAAAAAGATCTTTATGTACAATAATATTATGGAGACATTTGTGAAGAAGGAAATTAATATCCACAAAGAAAATGGAGTGCCGGAGGAGCCTCAAGATTTAGCAGATTACTACTTGACCCAAATAGACAAAGTAAGTTGTGGGCATTATTGACTACTTCAGGATTACCGAGAAACATTTTACATGTGAAATAATGTATCTGTTTTGTAGATGACTTCAGAAAATGAGAAGACCTCCTGAAAAATCCATCAAAGTGATGCCTTCCATATTCTCTTGTGACAATACCATAGGTCAGACTCTAATGGGTTGAAATTGAACTTTGATCAGATGTAATGATATCCTTTTCCTGAACATGAGATTCCTAGTAGTCTACTAGTTTCTCATCCACAAGACAATCCAGAAGTTAATAGTGAAGACTGTACCTTAGTTTCAGACTCTAAAACAACTAGGCCCATATTTATACTTTTTTAGCACCGCATCTGCGTCATTATGGGCGAGCGCAAAGCGCTCTGTCCCATTCTGTAATCTCTCTTTGGGCTTCCAACCACGCCCATGTCACGTCACTCATTTTCATTGGTTCGTGGGCTTGCCTTTTAAAATCCACTTGCTTTCATTTGTGAAAGGCATGCATACGTCATGCCTTTTCCGGTGTTTAGCCCACCTACACAGCACCAGTAAACTACTAAAAACATACGAGGCTCGATGTTTTCAGCGTGGTGTCCAGACTACTTCATCTGATTATTTTCCACGCAGCGGGTTCATGCTGCATTTTACATAGTGCGATCGTGCTGCGTTTGTTTTCATTACAACGCTAATAGCTCTAACTCGAGCAAATGCAAGACCCGTTGCATTGAAAATGCTTGTTTTTTTATGCAAAAGCAGAGCAAATGTACAACATATAATTGTATTTTGGGAGTTTGGCACTGCTTTTGCATAAAAAAATGACGCAATGCTGTGCTAAAAAAGTATCAATATGGGCCCTACCTAATGTCAATTAAAGTAGGGCAAGTTCCTCTGATTCTGAAAATGAAGTTTGTTTGCTGCTCAAATAAAAGAGAAGGGAGATCACACCTCACCTCAGTAATAATACAACAATAATCCAGTGTGAAGAGACAATGAGAATGGTATCAAAGCAAATATCTTCAACTTAAAAAATTAACTATACGCTTAAATATTTAAAAAAGTTTATGCACATCATTCCATGCATGCACCCTGTGGATCACAATGGACATTAAATGGTTCTGGAGGTAGAGAATGCAAAATACTTACCATTTTTGCCACAAACGTGCAATTATATATTTATTTACAAAGCAGAAGGTTTGCTTGAGAATCTACATACGTTTTCTTTGCATGCTCTCCGGCTTACAAAATAATACTGACCCAACAAGCCAAACAAAAAGCATCTTTCTTATGCACTTCTGTGCAACAAAATGAAAACTTGATCTAGAAGTGAGACACACAAACTACTGTTTGAAGGGTATTATAATTGGCTATTAGGAACACAAATAATAATCTTAATTTTTATAACAGTAATGATGATTGTCTTTCATTCTCTTTAGTCTTCTAATGTAGCACATTCCTACTAAATGTAGCAAGGAGACCCAACAAAGCAACTAGACTGTATGTAAAGTTTTAGATTTACTATGTGAACAAATGAAAGACTAATTTATGGTCACATATTAATGGAAAGCTAGAAACAAATAAATAACAAATAGAATACATCTTAATCTACACATGTTTTCTTTGCATGCTCTCTGGCTTACAAAATAAAACTGTGCCAAACAAGACCAAAACAAATATTCTTCCTTATGTACTTCTGTGTAACAAAATGCAAAAGTGACTAGCAGTGAGCTACCCAAACCATGTTAGGGAGTACTCGATAATTGGCCATTAGGATAAAAAATAATACTCTTAATGATTCGCTTTCATTCACTTGGGGCTTCACACATAGCACAATCTTACTAAAAGCCGCAAGGAAGCCCAAAAAATAAACCACACTGCATATGTAAAGTTTCAGAATTCTACAGGAACCACTATGGTCACATGATTATGTAAACCAATAAACAAATACATAACAAATACAATAGATAAAAAGAAAATAAATTATATTAAATCTGATTCCCATTCTGTATAACAAAGATAAAAAGGGATTCCAAACTGTGTTTTTCCATCAACGCATTTCACATGGACTATGGCATTTGGTGTAGCAGTGACATTTTGATGCACAGAGGCTGCTTTTTGGGTACTGCAGTTAAGTAGCATAAGTATTTTTTAAGTTATAAGGCATTTAAACTTAGTGATATCTGTAATCGCTGTACTTTTGCAGAATTTCATAAAATGTTTGTGAAAATACAGTCGTACATTGCTTTCAGTTTATTTTAAAAATATGCTAAAAATACATTTCCCTACTCACTACAGTTTAATAAAGGGGTATGAGTTAGGGGCCTACTACTTAACTAGATCTAAGGCCCTAAAAGTGAACACAGCCAACGTGTGGTAAAAACAAAATGGTTGCCTTTTTATTTGCAAAAAACAGCCATTATCAATTATATACTGGCTTGTCATTGTCATGAACAACGGTATACTGCACGGTTATCAAAGTATACTGTGATAACTGTGCAGTATACCATTGTCCATGGCCCAAAATATAACCAAGACCCAGCTCTATTTTTGGATTGCAAAACCCTTGCGTCATGCCTTGTGTTGCATGGACAAGACAATACTTAAGTCAGATTTACAAAGAAATGCAAGGCCACTATGCGTGGCCTTGCTTTTATTGGTAAATCTGGAGAAAGGCAAGGCAGCACCATTCATTGTTTTGCGTTACTTAGTACACAATATTCTACATTGACGCAAAAATTTCCCATACACCCGAAAGCCACACCACTGTACCACTATACACTATTGTACACTAGGCCACTCCACTCTATGCCTCTCCACCATATGAGTCTCCACCATACCCCCTTCCATTGTATGCTATTACAATGTACACCACACCACTGTATGTCACTGCATTCTATGCTGGTACACTGTATGCACCTCCACTGAAGAACACCACTCCAGTCTACATCACTCCACTGTATGCTACTCCACTATAGACTAATCCACTCTTTGTCATTCTACTGTATTCCACTCCACTTTCACTCTATTTCACTGTTTGCTACTCCACTCTACAATACTCCACTGTTCGCTGTTCCACCGTATGCCACTGTACTGCATGCTACTCCATTCTACGCCACCCCAGCGTATGGCACTCCATGCAACATTTTTCTATGCTATTCAAGTGGATGCCATTTTGATGTATGCCATTCCACTGTATGCTATTACACTCTACCGCAGTCCACTCTATGCTATCACACTGTATGCAACTCCAATCTACGCCTCTTGAATATATGCCACTCCGCTATATATGCCACTTCAGAATATGCTGTTCCACTTTACAACATTCCACTGTATGCCACTCCACTCTATGCTATTCCACAGTGTGGCACTCTACTGTATGCTATTCCACTCTATGCCACTCCAATGTACGAACACTGCACTCTACCACACTCTAGTCTACTCTATTCTGTTGGATGCCACTCCACTGTGTCCCACTCCACTATATGTTATTACACTCTTCCACATTCCAGTGTATGCTAACCCAGTCTACACCACTTCACTGTATACCATTGCACTGCATGCTACTCCACTATACACAATTCCAGTTTAAGTGACTCTACTGTAGAGCACTCCACTCTATGCTATTCCACTCTATGCCACTTCAGTGTGCACCACTCTACTCTGTGCCACTCCATTCTACACTAGTCCATTGAATACTATTCCACTCCACGTCACTCCACTATTTGCTATTTCACTCTACACCAATCCAGTGTACACCACTGTACTCTACACCACTCCACTCTATGCTATTCTGTACTATGCTATTCCACTCTACGCTAGTCTACTCTACACCACTCCATCGTACACCACACTGCTTTATTCCACTGTACACCACTACACTCTACGCTATTACACTGTAGGAAACTTCAATCTTTGCCCCTTTACTGTATAATATTCCACAATGCCCCACTCTCTGTACGCCACTCCACTGTATGCTATTACACTGTACGCCACCCCACAATACACCCTTTCAGTCTACCCCACTTCACTGTATGCCACCTCACTGTTCGGTACTATACTATTAGTAGTGGGCGGAGCTCTCGGAGTTTAACTCTGTGGAATTCTGCAGTTCTATAAAAACTTCATGAGATTCCTCAGAGTTCCGCCCACTCCTTCTCTAACGCTGCCATTAGTGCGTCTATCACCATCAGCATGACCGACAACTCACCTACTGCTGCTGAGACAGCAGTCCTGAACAGTTAGTGATCCAGCTGGAGCCAAGCAAACAATGAACCCCCAGAAGAGGTGCCCACTGTAGTAAGTTGAGATGGAGGGAAGAGTGTGAAGAACAGTATTTATTGAAAGAGTACCACCCACTTCAGGCAGCGACCAGCCGTCTTGGATCCGAAGAACAACTAACAAAGTCCCCTGGAATTCCCTCCTGCCATTCTCTGAGCAAGGGTGGGTTTCAAACATAAACACAGCACAAATATTCAGCATGGCTAGGCACATGTACAAGGCACATGAGCTGCACAATCAACATATTACACCCACCCAGCATGACAAGACAGGAGAGTAGAGCAAGCATGCTGAAGTCTCTTGTTCAAGGTCATTGTGCGTGACCACCCATAGTTTCTCCAGAACCTCTCCATCTGACTTCAACACAATTAATTCAACTGATTGTTAAACCTAGCTTCTTTCCATTTAATTGGCTGGGGATATTGAGCCCTAATATATTCACAGTCATGCACTTATCCACGTTAAGTGCCTTAATGTTTGGGGACACACTTTGCTGTAATCCTTCATCATGCCTGATATCACAGTTCCATCTATCCCCCACCAGTCCATCTCACCAGTTAGGCCAGGCTGATGTAGAAGGGCTGCAGATACCTCCACTACCACCTGCAGGCCCGGTGTAGTTACTCTGCTCACACCGGCTCACACAATCCCAGTACATGGGCTCCTTGTCTCCTTGGGAGGCGCTGGCCTCACCCTTAAGGAGCTGCAGCAGTGCTGCCCAAGCTCCCATCTGCCCCCAGACTGGAGAAGCAGGAAGCAATCTTTGATCCCGAACAGGGGACAAAAGAGCAACACGCCTCAAGTGGATTCCAAAGGAGGATACTAAAAGCCTGGAACTCCACTGGAACTCTGGTACATTGGAAAGAGGAACATACCAGAAACGTCCGGAAAAAAAGTAGCGCACTAAAGAAAAGTACATTTTTTTGTCAATTCCTCAAGGCTGTCAGAGAGGTAACCTGGGTGCCTCGGTACTAGCAAAGGGCTGAAGACTGGGTTTTAGTTATCGAGATGCAGCTTGGGCTTTTATAGTAGGCAGAGGTTCTCTTGAGGTATCTATGCATACACAGTGGTTCCTTTGGCCTCACAAAGCTCAAACCTTCTCAGACCTGCTCTACAAAAAGTAATAAAGGGCTACTTGTATTCCTCTGAACTTTGGTAACACAGCAGACCTTTGCATACCCAGTACTTCATTTAGATGCATTAATGAAAACACAAGATGTTTTTCTCAGCATAAGCATCAATTAATGACTTAGGGCCTAATTTAGAGTTTGGCAGACAGGTTACTCCGTCATAAACATGACGGATATCCTGTCCACCGTATTATGATTATCAAAGGATATAATGGGATCATAATACAGTGCCTGGGAAATCCATGTCTTTTGTGATGGAGTAACCCCTTCCTCCAAATTCTAAATCAGGCCCTAAGTCCAAAAGCATAAATGTCATGAAACAATCTAACAATCCGGTCAAAGCAAAATAAGTGACACATAGAAGATTCAAGAACGGCTTAAGATGTTGTGTTTACATAGCCATAATGCAAATACCGATCAAACAACATAAGCAAAAAGTAATACTATTATGATATAACATCCATGTACTGCAATCGGATTATCACCAAACACAATAGGCATGCAGCTCATGCCGTTTAGCTTTTGTAGTTTATCTATTCTTCTACCTATCCGTACTTTGAAAAAGAATCGCTTATGTATCAATTAGTCGAGCAACTAATCACATTATGATCTTATTATGTTCATGTACAGTTTATGACTTGAAAGAATCAGAGTTTTTTATAACATCATCATTCAGGATTGAGTGAAATGGGTTCTGTCATGCCGGTAAACTCAGTCATGCAGCGTGGCAAAGTTTTTGCCGAACTCTGCTACCTCCACCAGCGGAGTGCAGTTTACCATCCACCCTTATACACTATACGCTTTGACACTCTACAAAACTGTTCATACCCTTGATCTAGAGGTTTACATGAATCTCTCCAATTGGAAGGGTAAGGAGGCCCTTAATAAAGGGGTGGAAAGATACGTCCTCCTTTTATGAAACCACTACTCCACTCAAGTATCCCTACTGGGCACAAGGCATTCTTACCATAGGCCAAGACACCCACCCCTAATATACTCTACCCCAATGGAATGCTCCAGTCTAGTGTACTCACTGTCACTCTATATAACTACACTCTACCAAACTCTTCTACACTCTGCCACTCTACTAGACTGTACTCCAATCTATCCCTGTCCACTTCACTGTCCAAATTTGCACTCTACTCTATGCCCGTACACTTCATTGTACAACACTCAACTCCACTCTTTGACAGATTCCAACACTGTACAACACAGCACTACACTCTACTGAATGAGACGCCACTCCTATTTATAATAGTTTCCTCGACTCTGTGCTGTACCCCTTCAATGTATGCCACCCCACTCAACGCTAATCCATTCTACCCTATTCTACTCTATGCCACTCCACTGTACACCACTCAACTCTATGCTTTTCCACTCTATGCCACTCCACTCTTCTACACTCCACTGCATAGTATTCCACTGTATGCTATTCCACTGTATGCTACTCCACTTTATAGTAATCCATTCTATGCCACTACACTATACGCCACTCTATTGTATGACACTCTCCAACATTCTATATAACTCCACTCCACAAAGGTCTGCCACACTTCATGGCACTCTACGACGTTCGACTCCACTCTATCTCTGTACACTCTACTGCTCAACTCTTTACTCTATTCTAAGCCAGTGCACTTCAATGTACAACATTCTATTCCACTATACAGAACTTTCTTATACAATAAAGCACTCCACCCTACTGTACGAGACCCCACTCCAGTTCATAAAAGTTTACTTTCTCCATGCTGGTACACTGTACTCTACTCCACTCTACTCCACAACACAGCATTACACTCTATTGTACTTTACTCCACACTACGTTACATCACTCCACTCAACTCTACTCCACTGTACAAAATTTTACCTAATTCTATGCCACTCTACATCAATCCACGCTACGCAGCTCCACTGTTTCACACAGTACTCTATGCAACTCCACTCTACCAGACTCTACAACACTGTATGCCACTCTCTGACACTTTACTCCTGTCTAAACCACTCCACTCCACTGTACAAGACTGTACTATACTGTATGCCACTATAAAACACTATACTCCACTCTACTCTATAATACTATAGTCCACTATACAACAATGTATGCACCTCTTTGTATACCACTGCATCCCACTTTACTCCACTGTATTCTGACACTGTACTCCATTCTACTCCACTACTCCCCTCTTCGCTACTCGACTCTATGCCACTCAATGCCACTGGACTCTATAACACTGTATGCCAGTCCATTGTACCACTCTCTACAACACCGCCCTGTACTGTACTCCAGTCCACTGTACGACAGACACCCCACTACACTCTGCTGTACAACACTGTACTCCAATTTATAACAATTTACTCAACTGTATGCTATGCCACTCCACTCTACTACACTTCACTCCACTATAGATTGCAACACACCACTCCAATCTACGCCACTTTACTCCACTCTATTCTACCCCACTCAAGTGTACTCCACTCCACTATATTCCACTCTACTACAATTTACCCCATTCTACCCCAGTGTACTATACTCCCCTCCATGCTGTTCCACTGTTTGACACTCTACTACTGTATGCAACTCCACTCCACAACACTGTACTACACTCTATGCCACTCTATAACACTTTACTCCACTCTATGCCCATCCACTCTATGCCACTGTACTGCACTGAATGACACTCAATGATACCACTCAGCTTTTCTCTACGATATGGCACACCACTATATGTCACAACACTCTTTTCTATGACATACCTCCACTGTACTCTACGGCACTCCACTTGATGCTACTCCACTCTTTGACACTCTATGATACTCTGCTCCACTCTATGACAGTTTCCGACACCCTGCTCTACTGTTTGACACTCCATTTTGCTTCTCCAGTCTACAATACTTTAATCCACTATCTGAGACACCATGCTAATACACTATAAAACTACTGTACAATACGCTATAACACTCCATTCCACTCTATTCCAAACTACAATACCCCACTCTATGATAATAGACTTTACAACTCTCTCCTCCTCTGTATCGTACAACACTCCATAGAGCAACTCTCCACTTACAACAATAGACTCTACGGTTTGAAATGCATTTTTATTAAAAATGTACCGAAAACATTGGAATTCCATAAAAAACCCAAAAGTTAAAGCTTTGTTATGGTTTATGAAAACTTATTTTCCCTTTACAAACCAAGTTTAAAGTACACAAACTTTCACAATTCTAAAGTTATAGGTATAACTTTAATTTACAATTCATCCACCACATACAAATTATTATAAGTAGCGGACCTCGTTTACCTGCTGTTTTCAGTTTGCTACCCTGACAACAATAACTATAATGCACCACTTTTCAATGCACTGTGCTGTGACAAATAATATAATTTGAGAAATTATAAGTGTTGTTATGAATGCTATGATTTCACTTGCTATAAGTGATGTGGTATGTAAGGGTATAAATAGTGCATGGAAAAGCGCCATCTTTAAACATGCAAAAATTCATACCGATCATCAGCATTGTACTATCAAAATTCGAAGGTGTTCACCATTATAACATGTCAACTTAAACGTAACAAATTATAACATCCATCATATTGGGAATAACTCATAAAAACTCAAAAATTGTTTATATATCAAAATGTTGCACTTCCAACATTGTACCCTCTACCCTTCCTCATTATGTTTAATAGACAATTGACATAGTTGTCAGCAAAATGCATTTTTCTTGTGAAACTCATCCTTTAGCTAATTATGTAGGCTACTTTGACAACTTAAGCACCGTAATGCAATATTATACCATTGATGCATGTGTATCACATTGAAGGAGCAAAACTTCAGAAATCTCATACCAATCAGTCCATATTTTATTGTTTACATAGTGTATGTCCCTGCACGTTTTCCAAAGTTGTATATGCTATCTACTGCCGGCATCTCAGCCTTCCACAAACCATTACTCATTATGCCCTAGTGTAAGTGATTCAGTTTAAACATGATCAAACATTAATTTATATCATGAAACACATCCAATGAAGAATTATATAGACTGTCGGATACCTTAACGCCCTCATTACAATGTTATAACATTGGTGCAAGCGAATCACACTAAAATAGCAAAATCTGATCCTGATCAATCCAACTTTAATTGTTTGCATGGTGTATATCACTCCTCTTTTTTCCAAAGTTATGTAAACTATCTATTATTAGCATCACAACCTCCCACGACTCATAGTACCTAAGTTGGCTCAGGAACCCCATATCATACCAAATAAGACTAAAAGAAAATAATATATACGTAACGGTGTAATACTACATGTATTAGTATAAACCTAATCTAACTTCAGCGAAGACAGAAATAGTAAACTCTACCTAATCTATGAAAGTGATTCTTGATGTGGCTGTCATACTGTGTGTATATTCAAATGAGAAGAAAAATTAAAAAAAATCAAGTTCATGGCATCAAATCCACAACTGAGTGCTAGCATCATACTATCCCAAACAAGTGTACGGTTCCTCAACCACATTTAGACATTGTGGTTCATTACTATCTAATACCAGAATATATCTTGTTTCAAGCTTCACCTTTACCTTTGCTACCCTTAGAGTTTTCTTTGAATACCCCCCACCTTCAAATCTTGTCACCATAGTGCCTTTCTCTTTTTCATATAATAAAGGGGATATTACAATTTCTCTTGGCTCTTAAGAGTTCTCCGTAAGGAATATTAGTTTTGAATTTGGGGGGTGAGAGCTGTTTCCATGCAGTATATTATTGCCCGCTGCTTCTTTCCAAAAAATGTTAGTCACCAACATCCCTTCCTTAACTTTTGTTTTTTTTTCTCTTTATTCTCTTCCTCATATTTAGACAACCTCACTTTCATCTTAGCAACAATATTGCAATCATCTCCTGATCATCATGCCCATCAAGTTTTTTTTTAAACCTGCTCCAGGGAGTCCCTTATACATTTCTATTCCATCTGGATATATATTACATATGGGTCTCCTTGAAATATGGATCTTCTCATCATAAAGATAGCCCCAAAACAACTCTGCTGAGCTTTACAGTTGTCAGGGCTACTTGTTTTATGTGGCTATGAGGACTAAATTATCTGGCAAAGTTATCTAATGTATGCAGAAAAAAACTTGAATTATGTGGGACGTTCTCTGGAAGTATTAATTTTATCCATTTGAGACAGAAAACTTTTTTTATGAAATCAGCCAAATGGCCTAACTACGAAGCAAATAATGTAACAAATGTAGTAAACCCATAATTATAGAGTAAACCCTGCAGTCACAGAATTGAATAACTCCACAGGGCATTCCCATTGTCATTTTGTTTGTGTCAAATATGTATTCATGAATAATGAACATAACTTAAGCAATCTAAATTCCACTGTCAGAAGACACTTGAATAAAAACCTTATTCAAGCTTAATGCTGCCTATATAAAGAGTAAAATTCAACCCAGTGCAACCAAGATGGGCTTAAAAGGGGCATAATGCAGTGAAGAGGATTAACAATTCTTAAAAATGAAGGCAGTCTCTAGTTTATGGTTTGAAAAAATGGCCCAAACTCAAATTCAAGCCTGTTCTTGACCTCAAAACTGCATGAAATGTATCAAAACAGAAACAATTAGAACATTGGCCAGCCAGTGGCTAGAACGTCAAATCCATCAAGCAAATTAGATGTATATTTCATAGATCTTCAGGATGCATGTTTTTACATTGTTGTCGCAGTGAAACATCCAAAGTTTGTGAGTTTCCCGATGGACAAAGACCAATACAAGGTTCAACTGTTGGGTCCGATATCAGCCTCAAGGGCATCGTGGTAAATGATTGTGTGCAGTGCCTGGTTACTTTAGTGTAAAATATTGATCTCCCCATGCCTCAACAATTGGCTGATCAAAGCCTCAGCTTTCCAACATTCATTGCATCATTTCCAGTAAACAGTTGACTAGTTTCACTGACTAACACTATGCCAAGTTTACCTCTCCTTCTCTTCAATCTGTTCATTATTTGGGTGATGCATTTAAAATACAGTAGGCCATCCTCCACAGGAGAGTGGCCTCAAGTATCACAACGTGTCACAATCTGAATGTCAGATCACATGAGAAGGCAAACTTTGAAGAGATTGCAAATTTTGCAATGGAAAAAACACTTTTTGCATAAGAAACTACTTCTCACAAATACATAGATGGTCATTTTGAAAATGGCGGGATGGCCCATCGCCGACCATGCTGACGGTTGACAGAAGACCGTCAGTGGCGGTGTCAGACACCCGCAATAATCTGATGCATGGAGCCTCACCGCCATTGATGGTGGTTAGGGCCGCCATGTGCCATGCTTGCTTTCGGTTGCAGAGTTAGATACTGCTCCACCCTGACCGCCACATCAGTCCATACTCCGCCACACCTATAATGATGCAGTTATAAGTGTGGTGGTGTATGGAGACACAGCGATGCAGGCGGAGCAGCACCAAAGGAGCCCGTTCCTTCCCATAGCAGTGCCATGGGACAGGTAAGTGCTGCCCGAGAGGGAAAGGGAAGGGGTGTGTGTGTGTGAGTGCATGGGGTGTGCGTGAGTGTTTGTGAAGGGGGTGTGTGTGTCTGAGTGTATGAATACGTGTGTGCATGTAGGTGTATGGGTGCATGAGGATGTGGGCTTTTGGGGGGAACCTGTATGTGGGGACTGGGTGGGGGATGGTGAGCGGGGAGCTGGGAGGCCTACATGGAGATTTGGGGGAGGAGGGTTGGGGGTCAGTTTTTGGAGTTTGGGGGTGGGATGTGGGGGCAGTTCTAGGGGCTTTGGGTGGTGGGTGGGGGTAATGGCAAGGGGGGGCTGGCATGTCACATGCAGGTGACAGGAATGAGAATTCCTGTCACCCGTATGTTTTCCGCCAGGAATTACCTGGTGGGATATCCCACCAGGAAATCCCTGGTGGAAATGGGATCACAATCCCACCGCCGGTCGGGCCTCCACCTCTGGGTCGAATATGCCTACCGTCGTCCCGGTGGTCGATTCTGACCTCGCAGTGGGTAGTAGTGAACTAGCCGCTTTACAGGCAGTTCACTACTGTGTTCAGAATATGGCAGTCTGGACCGCCATGCCATAGTTGCATCCCCACCACTACAGTACAGGCATTCAGATAGGCTTCCAGGTCAATAGCGGCAGTTAGTGTATTTAAATATGTTGTATACTTAGTTCACTTGTATGGCAACAGCGGTTGTTGTGATTTGCACTAATCCTTCCTTCACTTTTGTTGTTTTCTCTCTCTGCCGTCACATTGGTTTTTATGGTTCCCTCTCTTGTGCTTTATTGTCCTACTGCAAACCATTTGTTAAGTTTGGATTTTCCAGCGAATTTCCATACTACCCAATGTTGCATTGATGTTCACCTTAGGTTCCTGTCTTGGTTTTGTGATACACTGCACCATCTATTTGTACAGGGTGGGCACCCATCTGTGGATTTTCTGTCTCATACCTACTTAAGACATTGAACCAAGGAATTAAGTTCAGATCTTCAACTACCAGTCTGCAGGAGTTTCTCTTTTTCTCTCTTTCTTTTTTTTTGCTTTTGTCTCTGTCTCTCTGTTTCTCTCTCTCTCTCTTGCTTTCTCCTTTTTCTCTCCTCTCTTGTGTTCTCTCTCTCTCTCTCTCTCTCTCTCTCTCTCTACATTTCCTCACCCCCTTCGCCGCTCAGCTTTGGACTTCATTACCATCCTTGTCCTCATATGCATATCTAGGGGCAGAAGGAGGGATCGGCTTTGACAAGATATTATTGACAATAATAAGCCCATGAGAATTTTTCAGACCCAAACAAGAAGGAGTCTGAGACCAATCTGCTGCAGGTAATGGCACAAGCGATCAGCAAGATGATTTTCAAGTTGTGTGTCTGGAGTGTGATAACCTAATAGAAATATTGAATCAGGCAATTCAATTGGTTGGGACATCCAATGTGTCTGAAGTTATTTCTACTATACTATTCCGCCTAATCAAAGCACCAATATCGATTCTGATGGGAGTAGTGCAATGACCGTCCATGCAATGGTGCTTCAGTACTCCTCCTCCATTTTGACACCACCCAAGAAATTTACAGTAGACCCATATTGTTTCAAGCCTTTATAGTTCACTGCTATTTACACTTTCTAGCAAAACCACAACCAAAATGTAGCTTTTTGTTGTCCTTTCTTATTACAGATTCATTAAATTGGGTAACTATTTTAATTTTAAATTAAAGCCCTTGCCTGCTGAATTTTGGGACATTCGTATTGCAGTCTACTGCTAATTTTGGGAAAAGACAAACTCCAGCCTCCACACTTGTAGCTGTACATTCCCTTTGACAAGGAAAGGAAGGCCTGTTATACATCATCAGGTTCCAGAAGCTCATGGCAGAAGCCGCTTGGACTAGTCAATTGGCTGAAGTGGTCTTCTAGCACAGCCTACTGGAATGATTAAAAGAGGTCCTTTTATTGGTGGTGAATCAGCCACTACCTATACTGCACCTATATATTTTCTTCTACAGATCAATACTCACCAAATGCAAAGATTACAAGAAAAATGATGGTTTGCTGCTAAGGTGATCATTCCCTCTTCTCCAGAAACACCGAAAGAGAATTCTGCCACAACATAGGAAGCTCTACAACTCAGAAATATTCTTAAACATTTAACCACAGAAGACAGGTAGAATAGAAGGAAAGAAGAACTATCTAATGATTGTAGAAGACAAGGGCATTTTGTAAAAGACCGCCCCGCCTGTTGGGAAACTCCAGAACTTGGCAGTGAAGGGGGAGTGCACTTTCAAGATTCTATTCCAACATACAAGTGTCACAAAAGTGAAACAAACCAGTGCAAAATGTTTTATTTTACTTTCTACCTCAAAATGTGTTTTGCGCCGGATTGTTGACTCAAGGGGGGCATCAAAGGGGCCTTCCACTATTTTTGATGCAAAACCTTATGTACTAACAGTAGCAAACAGGGCTTTGCACAAAAAAGTCACTTGAAAGCATGTGCTTAAAAGGAGGAATACTTATATTTCTCCCAACTTTTCCCACTGTGCATGTGTGCTACACTGTACAGCACACATCTGAAGAGGTTAATGTTTTAAATTATGTTTAAGCACAGTATTTTGTACTGGAAAAGCACCCTTCCAGTTCAAAACCTATCTCTCTGTCACGCAGCACAGCAACTTGTGTGGTATCCTGCATCGTGTGAAATTTCTGGGCCTACATATCTACAAATTACCATTCCCAGACTGATGGGCAGACAGTGAGGGTGAATCAGTGTGTGGAACAATACCTCAGTGTTTCCCTCATGAATCAAGCAAAAAATAGGTGCAACGGGCACCAGTAGCAGACTTCTACAATAATATACTGCATGTCATTGGGATGCTCCCTAATCAAGGAATAATCACAACCCTTGTCAGTGTGAACCCTCAAAGTCACAAAATTAACCTGAATTCAACCATCCTAGTAGTTATGGTACAGAGCTGACAGGTTTAAGTTAGGGCAAGGTGTCAAATATTTATGCAGCACCAAAACAGTAATGAAGTAAAAATGCAAAACAATAAAAATCCCAACACAAATTAGAAAAAAGTACAGTTTAATAAACAAACAAACATCAAAATGATAAAAGTCCAATAAAGGGAAACAGAGACATGGGTTTTTAAAGTTTTAGGTGGAAATATCGCCAAAATAGCAAAGCGCCAATGTAAGACAAGGATACCAATAGACTGAGACTTAGAAGCAATTTGAGGCTGACCAAAATACTGTGGGTATAAATTGGAGACACCAACCATGTTTCTGCTGGTCAAAGATGTTACCTTATGATTTACAGCCTGATTTATAGACTAGTAGACAGCCCGCTGTTCTGCCAAGACGATGGAGTAAAATATAGAAATGACTGCTAAGCTGCAGTTATTTCTAAGGCACTGCCAGGAACTGCTTCATGGTGCTTCCTTAATAGTTTGGTGCAAGACTAAGTCAACATGTTGCCAAACTCTTTTTTATTTTCAAATAGAAAATCCCAATGTGGAACATTAAAAAAAAAAAAAAAAAAAAGATAATGCCCTCCATGCCGATGGGAGTCATCTAATCTCAATCCTTCAAGGCTCTTCTCAAGTTACAGTCAGTAGGCCCAGTCCTTCTCTGATCTTTTGCAGGTCCAAAAAATGTCCTGAAGTTGCTGTCTCAGGTTGCGACAGTTATGCCTGGAACTAGCTAGTGGGTGGCAATGCCTCCTTGGCATGTACTAATCAATGGGACCAAGCCTACCTGATGCCCCTACCCACTTTTTCAGTAGTTCCTATTTACCTTACTGCAAACAGGCCCAACATTCCATGTGTCAGGGCATTCTCAAGAAAGTGAAAGTCTTTGTCTTTAACTACACTAAACATGTGCTCTGAGGCCTGATGGGTGTGTGGGTAGTGTACTATGGTAATCCTAGTGTCCCTCAACATCTTACACTAAATTCCAATTTGAAGCCACACTCACAAACACCCTACAAGTCCAGAGATATCAGTCTGGCAAAACAAATGCATGGTCTTTCAGCAACCAGACAGTGGATACACATGAATTGTTTTCGCATCCTGTTCTCTCCATTTCAAGTGTATCCCAAGTGTAACACGTGGCTCAATAGACCAGTACGGCGGAATTTGACAATATGCTGTCAAAAAGAGGCCCCCGCATCCCACCTTGCATGTTCTTCTGACTCAGAGGAATCATCATTGTCCATTCAAATCAGCCTATTGTTTGCTCTTGGGGAGAATTTCACATCTTTTTCACAACTATTGACCTGTAATCATAGTCTAGAAGAAGCTGCAGATCTAATGCAAATTAGCCCCCAGGAATTTCAAGCAGGGGAAAGGTAACTTTCTAAAAGTGTATTTTCCTTAGTGTTTATTACAAATCTGGCTACACCACTGAATTGGATTTTTATTACCCATTAAATGAGTTTTCTATCAGGACCAATTCCCAAGGATACTATTTTGCACTCTGGATTTGTAAATAGGACAACTAGTCTTCCACAATGAAAATTGCTTTTGCTACATGTCCCACTTTTAAATGCCATGCTTCCTACGTTGAGGGCTACAAGATTCTCATAGGGGTGACATTGATATTTAAAAAGCTAACTTTTCTCCTGTAAAAAAGGGTCCTTGTCACGTCCGTCTGCAGGTTTAAAAACTGCAACAGTCAAGCTACAGTGGTGGACTTCAAGACATGTTTGCACAGCTACTGTGTCAGGGAGACCAGATCCTTGGGGCTTGCGCATGTTCCCAACATGTCCACCTCTTGGCAGCTCCAATCTCCACTAGTAGATAGAACAGAGTTAAAGAATGTCCAAGTGGGGGAATGGGTATTGGGTTGGGAACAGTGGGGAAGGAGACCTGTGGAAGCAAGAGTTAAACAATAAAATTGCAACATTAATCACAATGACTTTCAATAAGTTCTGTTTCAAATAACACTTATACTGAAAACATGAATGGCCTTAAGCTTCACTATAACTAGGCCTCAAGAATCTAGGTACCTGGAAATCGAGAAAGGTTATGCAGGGTTTTCGTATGAACATTCCAGAATTAACATATCATATTATGAACAATGAACGCTCTCCAAATAGCTCTTAGAATAATCACTGCATTGCCACAAAAAGAGCATCAGCTTTTTTCTCTGCATGAATGAACTGTACTAGAATCATGAAGAAGACTGTTACGTCACACTCTGATTAAGAATTCAAAGACTCAAATGTTCAGGAAATATTATGCACCTAAAATCAAACTGCACATCAAGATTACAATTTCTAGAAATGATCACGCACTCTGCCGATCTGTCTTTCAAAAGTGAAATGCCTGGAATAAATCGCGCACACTTATGCCGATTCGATCATCAAGAACCAAAAATACCAGGAAATGATCATGCACACTGCCGATCTGAATATCAAGAATTAAATGCCCGGATTGAATTGCGCACACTGTTGCCGATTCGAACTTCACTATATAAGTGCCATGAAGTGACCGCGCGCACTGCCGATCTGAATGCCAAGAATTAAATGCCAGGAATGAATTGTGCACAATGTTGCCGCTTCGATCTTCACAATGTAAATGCCATGAAATGACCGCGCACACTGCCGATCTGAATGGCAAGAAATAAATGCCATGAGTGAATCGTGCACACTGTTGCAGATTCCAACTTCACAATGAAAATGGCAGGAATGATCCTGCACGCTGCCGATCTGAATATCAAGAATTAAATGCCAGGATTGAATTGCACACACTGTTGCCGATTAGAACTTCACAATATAAATGCCATGAAGTGATCGCACACACTGCCGATCTGAATGGCAAGAATTAAATGCCAGGAATGAATTTCGCACACTGTTGCTGATATAGAACTTCACAATGCAAATCCCATGAAATTATTGCTTGCACTGCCGATCTGAATGTCAAGAGTCAAATGCCAGGAAAAACAATCACACACACGCGATTACAAGTTTAGGCCCAAAACTCGAGTGTCACTGGAAACGGAGTCAGGGGCCTAACCCGACCTCCGCCATCCCGCCCTGCTTGAAGATCACCAAATAAACGAGGGCAGGCCTGGAAATGGCTGGATAGGCCTCCGGGGCAGGAGCTCAGGAAAATGCTGCTGCTCTTCACCGAGACCTCTGAATAGTGAGCACGTGGGACTGGGCTCGGTCCCTTATATAGAGCCACATCCTGGCCACGTGCCACACCCCACCATGCTGCAAGAAAGGCTTCTAGAAAGTCTTAGCATAAAGGACCACACCCTGTAATCCTGCAAACAAGCCTTGCAAATGAACAATGAATTACAAACAGCATTAAAGACTTTTCAAGGTAAAATCTCTGCAATGCAAAAGGTAACATACTGCATAGAAATACAATGCATGAAATATGCCCTTGCAGAAGGGTTTTTGCATTTACGTCGCCCATACAGCGCGCCCTATCCTGATGTTGACATACTGTATTGGATGGCACAGTAGGTTCTGCAGTTCACTTATGGCATATAATGTACATGACAGGGGTACACCTTGTACCACATACTAGGGACATATAGGTAAGTTAAATATACAAATTAGGTATATGCCAATTTGACCAAATTTCATGGTGCAAGTACAGGCACTTTACTATTGGTTAATGGGGATAAAGTACACAAAGTTATAAAGCCAGCAAAGCTATAGGGTCCAGCAAAAAGATGAAAATATGGGGTGACCACGCAGAAAAGATACATTTCCACAATAAGATATTACCAACCAAAAAAAAAGCAGAATGCCCTTCTCATCGATTGTTAGTGAGGTTTATGTATGCCATTCCATCAAAACCCTTATTCCAATGGTCACCATCAAACTAGCATCCAGCAAAGACAGGTTGATCCACACAGATCAAGATTAGCACTGACAATGATGGTTCACCAACCTTGCTCAACTATCAGAACTTCCATATTGGGGAGTGCAGTGCAGACTGGATCTCCTTCACAAGTTTATGTACCAGATCCTCCACCTCAACCTTCCTTTCTTGAACTTGGTGACCTGGCAAAGCCTGCTACACCTTCCAGTGGAATATTTTCTGCATGTATTGCATCCAGACATCCTTCAGTGCTACCAAGTACCAATTAATTTCAAAAATATTTCTGTGATTCGTTGATGACATACATAAAGAATCCCATATTTGATGAAAACGTTCTGCTGAACATTGGAATATTTTGTGTATTTACACACAATGCTAGTTAGTTTCTTTCATTACTACTTTGGATACAAGTCCCTTGTTTCCTGTTTGTCATCCACACACCGTGTATTTTTTAGGTCTCCACTCCACATTTTATGATTATATAGGCTCTACGAAATCAAGGCATAATCCCAGCACAATAATATGGGTCTGGGAGTTTTCAGAAGATTGTCTGAAATCAATGAATTGTCTGTCTGACATAAGACTAGAGGGTGTCACAGCTACCCAATTACATACACAGAGGCACACATGTTCACATGAATACACACACATTTGGTGTTACTCCTGTCTGAGGACCAGGTATGCAACATGAACCACTTTTGGTTAAAAATGTAATCATCACCTGTATCTGTTGTTCATACTACAAATTATATCTCACAAATGGTTTCAAAACAGTGTACACTTTTGTTTAACTAGATAATTACTATCTGTTCATTTACCCATTATATTCCAGAATTCTATTTCAAAGCCATAGTTCCACTTGCCCACTGCATTCTCACATTTCACGTTCCCTGCACCTATCATTCATAACAAAATTCTTTAATGCATCCTCCATACAGGGATTTTAATTCTCATATGTCCTTCTCTGAAGATTGTAGTGCAAAATTATTTGAATTATTCATTCTGAGTGTTATTCGGTCAAATACAACCCAGACTGCATTTTTTGCCCTCATCATCAGTCCTTAAAGCTCAAGTCAACACACTCCATTGTCTCCCTTTCAAATACTGTTTTGAATGTTTTTAACTCACTCATCCTACCTCTTATCTACCACCCAGACCTCTGATGATGCCACTTCTTCATATGATGAAGACAACATGGTCCGCCTTTTGGTTGAATTGTTCGTAGCTGGCATGGAGACCACAACCACCACCCTACGCTGGGCACTGCTACACATGGTAAATCAACCTGATATCCAAGGTGAGGCTTTCAGTAGAAGAACATGAGTTTGTCTATACCACCTTCTTGCCTTTCAAAAGTGAATGCATTAACATTTTAAGAACATTATTAGATTTAAGTCTAGAAACCTAAAAACAACAAGCTGGTGGATGGAATGCTTGAATTAATCTCAGCCATTGGCAATCTCTCGGGTTGCATCCCAGTCCATCGTTTTTAGCCCACCATGTCACCTCAGTTTGGACCCAGCCTTTTGCAAATCAGTCTTGACTCTTCCTCATGGGAGCAGTCAAGCCCAAACTGCCAGCCGAAGTCCTTTTAGAACCAGAACATAAGCAACCTGGGACCAGTTACATCCCAGTCAGGGCTCTTGAGCCAGGTACAACTTGGTTCCTGTAGCACAGTGAACCAGGGACCCACATATGGGAATGTCCGGCTCACTTAGGACCACAAGTGCAAAAATAACAAGGTGATGGATGGAATTCATGAATTAATATCAGATACTGGCAATTGCTCAGGCTGCTTCCTAAACCATGGTTATTATCATAGAAATGTATTCTGGAGATTTGTGGGTGGGGATTGTACGTCAGAATATCATATACAAAAATATTATTTGATATAAATATCATGCCATCAATATTGTATACAAAAATATCATTACATTGATTAGATTTTCTATTAACTCCAGTGACTCAATATTTTTGTAAAATGATATTTAGAACAAGCCATTTATGTCAGACGACATTCTAACATGGATATTTGGGTACATGAGGTCACACACAGATCAAAGTTTGAGAATGATTTTTGGTCATCTGAGGTAAGCTTAGATGTCTTGTGGCAGCTATTACAGGTACTGAGAATTAACTTGCAAAAAAACATCTACACCTATATAAGCCAAAGCCGAGAATATTCAGTTAACTGTGCACCATTCCCTGCCTTGATGTCAATGCAAATTTTACACATTTTTTGTAGTTTGCAACATCTGTCAATGAATTGGCCTCATGAAGCTATTATGATGTAGCGTGAGGTTGGTTGAGAGGCTACATCTGTGGTCAGTTAACTTTGTGTAGAACAAGTCTCGTAATATGAGGGATATGTTAACAAAGCTTGACAGCTTGTTGAGGCATAGGTCTGTGCTTCCATTGTGGGTGAACCCGATGTAGGGTGCTCCTGAGCTTGAAATTAAGGGGTCAATCTTGTAACCTTCCACCAAAATCAGGTGTATGTCAGGTTTTGTTTTATGATGACTGGTGTGTGTGTGTGGGTAGTGTAGTATGGTAGTCCTAGTGGAGTTGGCTACCAAATTGGTACAATCAGAAATGCTCCTATTGAAAGAACATCAAGCCCTTGATATTACCTTGGCTGAATCTTATCATTGATCCAGCAGGTCACCTTTTACAAAGCTATCTATTGCATATCATAGACACAGGACAGGATTACATTGACTCGCTAAATCAAATTCATTGCCATGCAGGGTTATTTACTCATTGTCAAGTTTCCAAAGCCATATTTCGTGTAACTCAATAATGCTCAGGAGAGCTAGACCATTTGCTCAAGTGAGAGTTAATGCACTTTGGCTGTGTGAAAGTTTTGCAAATAAGCTGTGGTCTCGTAAGCATTCTGCTTCAAGATGTGAGACATTTTAAGCTCCTTTCTCCTTTCTAAAATCATAGTAGAGTGGCATTGTTATGATGTTGAACTCTGTCAACTAACAGACTTGAATAAGGTTTAATAAATACAGTGGCAAGATTTCAAGCAGACAGAGGGAAAAAAGAAATGGATTTATAAATGAGTTGAACGATCCGATTTTTAGCTCTCACATGCAGACACCACACTTGTGCTGTTGCTTAGCGACGATCTGTTGTTCTTAAAAAAAAAGTGGATTTTGGCCTCCCTATTACTTACCATTGAATGGCTTCTTCATCACTCTTTCTCTTGATCCTTATTGGTAAGTGCGAGCAGATGTAACTTCCTCTTCATGTGTTTGTCCCTTTTGATGGAGCATAGACCAAGTATTGATTACTTCTTGAGCTCTGTTTGAGGTCTTTTTTTTTTTCTTTTCTGGTTGTCAATGCTCCCCTGCTCAGCGTACTCTGGTTGTTGGTTGTTCCCACCTCCACCCTCCTTGCTTGCTTAATTTAAATGCTGGTATAGAAAGCTCCATATTCTGCCAGCTTTATTTCTTGAGATGTGTACAGGGCTGCTGGAGTTTTAGGCAGTTAAATTCGACTTTCTAAAATTGCAATCATGCATACGTGTAAATAAGTGCACACCAGTACTTAAGTTTTTAAATAAAGTAATACTAGAGTGCCTGAAGCTCTCCTTATATCAAGAAATAATGTATGCCATACAACAATGAAACGTAAAAGGCCATTTTATTAGGACAGGGTTGTAAACATTTTTCAACCTCAAACAACATAAACATAACATCAAAAACATCTTGATAACTCATTCCATTCTTCATCCAACATTCTCACCTTACACCAAGCTTTTACCCCAACCCAATACCTTACATCATTCATTTCACCTTTTCACTCTCTGACCTCCTTCCATTCCCCAATCTCTTTCACCCCGCCACCAAAAATCCTGCAGTGAAGTCTCCTTGTTGTCTTTCGAAAATCCTGCACACTGTCCTCCTCAGCCTGTGCTCCCTTTATCCACCCAGAGCAGTGGATATGCCCGCATCTGACTCTCCACGCCCTGAGCTACCTCCATCTAGACTAACCCCCTAGGGCATTTTATTGCCCCACACCATTTGCCTGCATGTTTCACCAATATACTTATTTGCTCCAAAGCCTCTTATGCCACAATGTATCTATCACATCCCTCAGTTCCATCATATAATATGGACTTCCAAACTGTGAAAGTTGTACCCCATCCTGCTGAACTGAAACTGTTTCTCCTCCCTGATGCCCATGTGTGGTGTCACCTTAATGTGCTTGGCCATTCAGATACACCCCATCTCTCTGATAAGCTTCCTCCCAGCCTTATCAATGGCTGCTGCGTATTTCAGAACTCCTCTCCACTGGCCAGAAATTCCATCCAGACCAGATATGTCCTTGCAAAATTCCTTTCAATCAACTTCAGATCCTGCTGCTTGTGTTGCAGTAAAGTCAATCCCGAAAACTGGACCAAATAATTTCCCCCCAAATGCATGATGAGCAAATCCAGGCAACTCCACTGGGGAACCAGTTTTGCCAGAGAAGAAACAAATTCCCTCAATGCATCCCACTCCTGACCATTTATCTGCCGGTCTGCATATATCCCAGAACCGCTCATGCACCTTATGCTTGAAAAAGAATGTGTTAATAATTACCTTGCTCCCTGACCTCCTTCACTCCTAAACCTTCATTTTCACATGTAGCGCTCACAACACCTAGATCTCCTCCTAATCTGGCCCCAATCCCTATGAAGGCATGCATCTCTATCCCAATCCAAAAAGAGTGCATCCCAAAATGGGCCGGGTCCCTCCTCAGTGTCCGCAAAGCCCTGCGTAGCACTTCCTTAACCCTCACACCATTCTCATGGCACTGAATTGCCTCCTACCTGTGCCCCAGCCAGACCTGAAACTTGCCTCATTCAGTCACTGGACACACCTCCACTCTACCCTCTACTGCAGCCACACCCATGTGTAGTGTGGTTGGTTTTATGCGTTAGCTTTGGGCGTTAGGCCTTTGTGCATTTTGCCCTGGATGTATTTTATTTCATTTGCTAGTAGCTTAGAGCCTCTGTGCACTTTGCTCTGCGTGCCTTTATTTTTTCCACGTACTGTTATTTTCAGATGGCCAGTTCTACGGTGTTGTTTTTTATTCATATCACACTGTTTTGCATACTTCAGCACTGATGTTCCTCATAACATACTCACTCTGTGCTTCAGTCAAGGATATAGTCTGGTACATTGCCGATAGACGTGGTTGAAGTTTAGACTTGTTATTTCTGCGTATTTGGTGATCACGTTGACATATAGGTTATAAAATAACTTCTCTGTCCCAATACAAGCAGAGGGAGATTCCTACCAGGGAACCACAACTAGATGCTGACTGCCTCGTTGCAGATGCTGAACCAAGATCACAGGCCTTTGCTCAGGTATGAAGACTAATGTCTCTGTAGTGATACAGACAGGCAAGCCAGGCACTTAACATGCTGTGCTCTAAATAGAACAAGCAGAGGGAGAGTAGAAACTATAATGTACAATGATTGCTTTATTTTTATGTTTTACTCTCCTGGTAACTATCTCGATCCTACTGTGTTGTATGGTTCTGGTTATCGCGGCTCATGCCTTATTTTCTAAAATACAGTCGTTTTATTAAAGCATTATATAAAACTTATACTGTCTTTGTCATTTGTATATGAGATCATATTGTAAATGAGAGAGTTGGTTTGGATCTGAGTGACCACGACTTCCCTGAGAAGTTCCAAAGATGTCATGCGCTCGGCTGCCCAATCATCTCTTCCCCATGGGAGAAATGAGGCACTGCTAGTTAGCCGGAGCAAAAACCGGATTTAGGGTGACAACGTTCTTCACACGTGGGTCAGACTCAGTCCCCCATACAGTTATAGATCCTGCCGCCTAGAAATCCAGTAGTCTCATTTCAGATAATGAGAGCCCACGCGACATGGCGCCGCCAACGTTTGGTCTGGCTCTAATGTTTCGGTCTGGCTGACTCTTTCGATCTCATATATAATTTGACTCCTCGGTTCCGTAAACGGAGACGTCCGTGGGGCTGAGGGTTTCCACCACCACGATAGTGGTTGGTTGTTCGAGCTTGAACTTTAAAAGGAAAATACCCCGATGTTGGTGTGCCTTTTTGGATCTCGGGCTATTTTAGACAAATGGCGAATCCTGTTGTAGTTAATATAGCTATCAATATGCATCACCCACTCACAGGACACCTGATGGCACATGGACTAACTGTCCAAGGGGGTCCAGTCACTTTTGTGGTGGCTGCCCATGCAGCCTATAGAACAGAACTTTTTTATTCTTGGGTCGTGTTTCCAGCAGTTGATGGGGGTACGAATACATTTCATGAATATACAGTTGCGAATGCCCCTGGACAATACAGGGCATATGCATATTTAGAGATACCTCTCTCTTATCAAGAACACCATAATTGGCTTGATGGCGCCCTCCCACATACCGTGGCACAAGTTAGGCTAGGTCCCTTAAGTAATGATGGTCCAACCTGGCCTTTATTGGCCACTTATACACCATATCCTGCGGTTGCTAATTTGGCAGTGGCTGATGTCCGTCGTTTATATGGAGAATTAACAAATATATATAGAAGATTAGTTCAGTTTGTAATGCAAAGCATGAATACAAATGCAGCGCGAGCTGCTCCAGCGCACCCACAGGCAATGGTCCCGGGTATTAATCCGGCCACTGTGCATTCGGTTATGGGTAAGATACCAGCTAAGCGAGAGGAAACTCCATTTTGGCTGGCGCAAAAAATTAATACGCTGGAAGCAGTGTTTCCCCATACGGGCCCTCAGGATAAACATAGAATATTAACGATGTGTTTGCCGTATGGGATGGTTCCTCCGATGGACCTTTGTAATACTTGGGGCACGGTTTTTGCTGCGCTCTACACAACGGCACATGGTACGCCGACATTAGCTAATTTACCGGACGTACTTAAACAAATTCAAGATGAATATGGAGCTGCACCAGCCTTGGATTTGGGTATGCAGTTGTTAGGCAATTTTGCCACAGTTTCTTCTATTATTTTGAGCAATCTCAAGGGAGAGGCAGTAGCACTAGCAGTGCGAATGCGTCTTCGGGATGTTCCACAGATTAATCAAGAGCGGGAACTTCCGAGAATAATAGCAGAAACCTATTCTAGTATCGGTCGCGATAGCCTCGGGGCTAGACCGCAAAAACCCCAGTTGCAGGGTAAAATTGGTAAAGATAATGCTAAACAACAGCAATCTGAGGGTACAAAAAAGCGCTGGGAAAAGAAACAGCAAACACCTAAACAAAATGAGGGACAGTCTCCGCAATCGGAGACCCCGCAGAATAGGTATAATCTCAGGAATAGGGATAATTTGAAAACGCCTGATAGATATCAAAATACTGATACACGCCAATCTCGTTCCTTTCAGGACTCCTCAGAGAAGAGAAGTGAGAGAGGTGGGCGGTCAGAGCGACGAACAGAGTACGTGAAACCGAGACAGGATTCACAACGCTCAGCGGAGGTTTCCATTAAACAAGAAGAGAAACCGCTGCAACAAAAACAGCAGTTTAAAAAGAAGAAGGTGGCAGCAGTCTCTGTTAGACATGCCGCTCAAGAAGAGAGTTCTCTTGACGAACAAGACATGGGCGTTAGCACTGTTAGACAGCGCGGCAGAGGTCACAATAGTTCGCCGGAGTCTTCAAGAGCATCTGGAGGTGAAAGCAACTGATGACTTCATACAAGTCGAAACGGCGGATATGCGGGTCTCTGATCCTGATAGAGTATATTTAGTGACTCTGAGATTAGAAGGGGACATTGACCGCATTGTACATGCCATTTTTTGGGACCATATGGTAAAATCATATGATGTTTTACTGGCCGAACAAGATTGGCCACCTGACTTTGTTCGCGACTGTTCGGTTGGGGAGGATGTTATTACACCTTCCTTCTCATCACTTGTTCCGAGAGAACTAGCGGAGTCCTATAGTAAATTGTGGGCTCTGGCACAAGCTCCCGCTTTATATAGAAATAATGTAGGGTGGGATAAACAATCACCTTATCATGTAATTCCAATAAAGGGCGAACCTCAGCCACAACCGCAGTATCCTATCAAATTTGAGGCTAGGGCATCGGTTAGACAAATTCTGATAGAATTGGAGTACCAGGATGTAATTCAGCCCTGTGTCTCGCCGATGAATAATCCCTTATTTCCAGTTTCTAAACCGGACCATTCATATAGGATAGTAGTGGATTACAGACATTTGAATAGTCATACACGCACATATGCGATACAAAATTCAGATAGTGCAGAGCTTATGAACAATATAGTGCGTAAAAAATACAAAACTACGTTGGATATCTCGAATGGGTTTTTCTGCCAAAATATAGCACCCGAAAGTCGGGACTATACCAGTTTCAGTGCGTTTGGCTCCCAGAAAAAATGTTGTCGTTTGCCTCAGGGGTATAAAAACAGCCCAGGACTGTTTTCAGCTCGTGTTACAGAAGTACTACACGCATTGGACCCTGAAGCGTTATCATATGTTGATGACATATATCTGACGGACGATGAGATTCTGCAGCATCTAAGGCGTGTATCGCGCATTGTTGTGGGGTTTGCAGATATAGGATATATATTTAATTTTTAAAAATCAAACATTGCCTTCCTCAGTGTCATTTTCCTGGGATATGAGTTGTCGAGTGAGGGTAAGAGCTTAGCACCACATTTTCTGGAGAAGTGTGCTCTATTGCAGCCTCCAAATACGGTTCGGAAACTACAGTCATTGTTGGGGTTTCTGAATTTTGGCAGAACGTACATTCCTGAATATGCTATGCGTATAAAACCATTGTACAAATTGATTCGTCCGAATTTTTCTAGTAAATTTTGGACGACTGAGCATACACAGATATTACGAGAATTACAGGCTGATCTACTATCAGTTAAACACTTACATACACGGGACAATACGACACATTTAGTGATCAGGGTAATACCTGGGGCTCTGGATTTTACGTATGTCACTTTTAATGAAGGTGAGACAGTCCCGATAGCATACAAGTCTCACTTGTATTCTTCTGCAGAACAACGCTTTGCACAAACCGAGAAAATATTCACTGCAGTACAGATGGCTGTGATTAAAGAAAGACTGCTTGCCCAGGGTCAACGCATCATTGTCGTTTCCCTAGTTCCGGCCTTCGAGGCTGTTACTAAAGCGAGCGTTCCTAATTCAAAAGCTTTACACCCGCGATGGATACAATGGGCTACGTCTTTAACAGCCTCTGATGTAGATTACATTTTTGACCCAAAACTGCAGACTCAAGAATTTCTACAATATGAAATAGAATACCCGGTCCCTGCTGGCACATTACCTATTGACCAGTACCAGGTGGTCATGTATACTGATGGCTCGGCACAGCCAGCGGTGGGGACTAAACAACAGTATTCTGCTGCATGTGCGGTGGTGAGTGGCTCGATGGAGGGGGACATGTTCTGCCCCCGACATACTTATACTAAAACCTTGGGAGATTGTACGGCACAGCTGGCTGAGCTCAAAGCTCTATTGTTAGCGTTGGAGCATGCAGAGCCGACGATGTTGACCTTGTTGGTCTGTGACTCCTACTATTGTGTGCAATCTTTCAATGAATATCTACACTATTGGAAAATGAATGGGTTTAGAGATTCTAAAGGCAACACCATTAAACATAGATTGTTGTGGGGTAAGGTTGCGGATCTAAAGGAGACGCTTCCTAATGTCCATGTTGTACATACACTTGGACACCAGCGCGTTGGAATACACGTTGCTGGGAATACAATGGCAGATGAAGCCGCGAAATCAGCAGTGGCTGTAGCCACTGTGGCCGCTGTAACTCGTTTGAGTTCCAAACCAGACACAGAGATTTCGGCTGCCATAAAAGCTTCTGCTGATGGTAAGCCATTTCCTAAAGGATTTCCTTCCAAATATAGTTACTGCTTGAATAGTGCACTGAACGCTGTTGTTCATATTCCAGGCGTTGGTGTACGTGAAATACCAAATGAAATTGAGAGATCTCGATTAATTTCTGCAGCACATGAGGGGGCGGCATCTGCACATGCTGGTGTGGCAGCCACAATTTCACTGTTACAGGCCCGTTATTGGTGGCCTGGTCTATATAAGGAGACAAAGCAGTATGTCCTTTGTTGTGACATTTGTCAACAAATTAAAGCTTCGTCGGCTAAACGCCCGCAGCAGACGCCCCTTCTGATTTCAAATAAACCTTTACAGTGTGTATACTTAGATCACTGTGGTCCACTAGCACCAGATAGGGCATACAAATATATTTTAGTTGCTGTAGATTCGTGCTCCAGATTTGTGTGGGTCTGGCCACAGCGCTCGGCTGACGCTCTTACTGTTATTAAAGATTTGCGTATCTTTGTCGATACATTTGCAGTTGCGGCTTTTCATTCGGACCAGGGCCCTGCTTTTGCCTCTAAGGCATTCAGGGACGCCATGGCTTCGTTGGGGGTCCAGCTCCAATTTTCGTCTCCATTTCATCCCGCGGAAAATTCTGTCGTGGAGCGATTAAATCGCGATTTAAAGCAATCCTTAACGGCCAGAGTTATAGGTACGGGTCGTAGTTGGCTAGTCCACCTTTATGGAGTACAAAGAGCACTTAATAACTTGCCTAGAAGGTCACTGGGGGGTCGTACTTCATATGAGTGCCTGTTTGGAACACGAATGTATGTTCCTGATCTAGATGGTCCTGGTGTGGAGGCGGCAGATACGCCCTTTGACATAAATGATTGTGTCACTGTTTTGCAGGATTTACAACAATTCCGTGAAGATAACTCTTCTGCGAATGCTGCCTCCTCAGGAATTAAGGAAGAGCCAGTAACACCTACTGGTTGGATACCCAGGATTGGGGATCTAGTGCGTGAAAAGGTCGCAGTAAAGAAATAATTTGGTCCTTCTTATCGAGCACCAGTACCCGTGTTAGGGGTAAGCGGCACAAGAACTGTGATTTTACCACCGCTGCGAGGGGCCAAAGGAAATCGCTTTGTTTCTATTGATAATGTCAAGTTACAACATGTGGCCGATTCTGCACAGCAGACCAAGAGGGACACCCAGTAGTTCCGGAATCCCTCTCACTACTGGGGAAGAAGTCCCGCTGCAGGTGATTTACACCGATACTGTTACCTCTCCGTGCATGGGGAGGGTGGAAGATGATCTTGCGATTGTTCCACAGACAACGATTAATTTAGAATCTTGCGATCAGGTTGCTGTTCGTTCAACTGATGTTGCTGAACATGTGGTTTATAGCGTACCTCGGCGAGAGCCTCCATCTGCTTCTATGTTCACAGTTGCACCTTTTGCAAGAACTGCCTCTGGCTGCTTTAATAACACTGATGATGTAATGTCCGACTCTGTGTCCACCGTGTCTTCGGTCCGAGGTCCACGTAAGCTACTGTCCTGGCTCAAATACAATTATTTTGTTTTTCCTTGGAACTATTTATGTTTTTTTATGGCCTTCATGACTATATTTTTATGGTTGGGGTTTGTAGTTACTTTTTGTCTAGTGATACATGGTCATTTTCTTCCTGATCGATCTAACATTGAACATGTCAAGACTGTGCTGAAACCACATTTTTCGTCTCACATGGTTCGAAGAGATTTCTCCAATGTAAACATTTCTGCGATACCGATTCCGGATGGGATTGTGTGGGATAAAGTAATGTTTGATATATATGGTCCTACTGAATTGATTCAAATACCGTATGTCCTCAAGTTGTCAATTAATGATATTGTTATACCAGGCATTGTCTCTGATGATTGGGATGTGAAGACAGTAGATTCAATGCTATCAGACTTGCAGTATTATACTGTTTATGATGATGAAGATGCTTACCAGTTTAGAGATAATCATGGTGACATGTTTTGCTACAACTATTATGGACACTATTTTATTCACAAAGCTAGTAGCCCTAAGTCCATTTTTAATGATGTGCAATGGGAACATTGTTCAACTCCTCCACAAGGAAGTTCGAAAACTTATTATGATAAATTTGCATATTTTTCTGGGCATGATCAACGAAATGCTAAGTCTTACTATTTCAAAGTTACTCCATATTCAATGACACAGTACAACAAACTAGTTGTCTAGGCTTGGCAACAATTAGAGAGTTGAATTTGCCTGGAATACCCGTCCCTTCCAAATAAAAAAATTGGCAGCACTATGTGAACGCTACTTTTGGTGAATTTACACATTGGGTCCAGAATGGTACGCTTAACACTTCATTGTTACATCCCGGCGGGTGGTTACTATGACCTGTAGACACTAATGAGTGTCATCAACGTTTTGTCACCTCTTCAGGGGGGTTCAGGACTAGTAGGGCAGACCCTCGCTATGTTTCACCGGAGCATGCTGATATTATAACTACATACAGCGTGGGAAAGCTTTGTCAGCAATGGTTGAAGACGTCCACGCTGGATGCAGTTAAGTTACACCTCACGTTACTGTCTAATGATACTGATTTACAAGATTTCTTGTCAGGTCCCAGGGTACCACGAAAGAAGAGGTTCATATATGAGGTTTATAATGAGATTTGGAAACTTTCACAACAGGAAGCTGCGGCCCGATTACGGCAGATTGATCAAGAGAATTTGATGCAAGCTTTGTCTGTTGTTGATAATGGCATGCATACACTTTCTGACCGAGTTTACACGATTGACAACATTGTTTCCTCTGCTATCGACATTATTAAATCAGATATGTCTTCTTTATATCATGGGCAGAGTCAGACACGGTCCATCATGCAGCTGGGTTGGACTCTTCAGACCTTGAAGGCAGGTCGCGTTCCATGGCAGCATATTCGCGCCAAGGAGATTTTTATCTCGTTTAATTTGACTCGTCAACAACAACTGATGGCTAAAAAGGAAGCGACTTATGTTATGTTAAATATTGAAAAATTGGAAAAACTGCCTTTTACGGTGGCTGAGATTCCGTCAGCTGAATGGTTAATTCATGGAGTTATCAATATGCCTATTTCCACTCTACAATTTACTTCTTGTCTGAAACATATTCCGGTGGGTAGATATGAACTCTTAGGAGACAGTTATATACATGAGGTGTGGGACCTTCCCTTTCAGTACAGATGTGTCAATGGTTTGAGGGAGGTTTTTCTTAGCGGTAGCGAATGCGAAGCTTCTGTCAGCCATTCCATGGTTTGTAAACAGCTGTCCTTGCACGGAGCTTGTAATGCTTCGATTGCTAACTTAGCTTGTTATCTGAAGGAAGTTCCAGTCCTGGTAATTAAAAACACTTTCCAGGTGCTTTCTAACGGCAGTTACATTGTTCTCAACAGCGAGCGCTGCTGTGGCATGCGTCCCGGAATAGTTTACGTTGTCATTGTCAGCAAGCCCGTTACATGCTGCAGGAATGTGTTGTATCCCCCCACTCAAATTAGGGAGGTAGCGGACATCTGGCCTCATATTGCTACTTCCAAGGTTAATTTCGACAAGTTGAGTCGACTGAAAGCTTTATTGTTTCAAAAGCATGTAGCCCTTACATCTGCTAGCGAGACCTACGCACTGCAAGTGGCAAGGTCATCGGCAGAAATACAGTCCCTTTTGAATACTAACTTTCCGAGTCACTTTGGTGAACTTGTGGGACGTATATTTAATGCATCCAGAGCTACTGGTATTGCACATTTTTTCCAGGCCGTTGGTGTTGGTTTCGCTCACACCTTCTCTTCTATATTCGGTTTGATACCTTCGGCTATACATTCGATTTTCGGAAGCATTTTTGGGGGTTTCCCAATTACTTTGGCTTTATTGGCTAGGATTTTGCTGCTGTTGCTCTTCTTTCACAATGGCTGTCCCGCTGCAACAAGATCCACTATTGCTGCTCCCATCAGCACAGCTGTGTCGTGAACGTGTGTTGCAGCATTTTGGAGCAACACTCTTGGGCAACTTGGAGTGTGGCTGGTCTCTGTCATTCAGACCGGTCTTGGACTGTGTGCAACCCGTGTTTCGGTGCCTTTGGTGCTCGTTTGAACATGCACTGGCTTTCTGTCTCTCACTGCAGCGCCATCCGGTGGTCGATCTTGATCTGTTGATGTTCCCGATTAGGGCTCATTCCCAGACTTGTGCACTTCGGTTGCGTTTGCTTCGTGAGGCAGTTTATGAGATTCCCTTCCTGGAGGAAGATGGGTTTGTCTCGTTCATTGACCCTACACGGGGTGCCGCCCTGAATGGTTTTGGAACTTTGGAACACACCTGCTCCATGATACTTTGTGGTGTAAATCTTCCGATCTTAACATACGTCGAAGTGGAGGAATTCCTTCTCTCTATTGCTTCCATTTGAACAAATTGGATTTTTTCATTCTTCACTAAATTGACATTTGATTCGGCTTATTAATAGATTTTATGACTTTACTGTCCTCTGAACTTGTCGAAATGGATCTATAATTTTAAATTTGCTTATATTTAGGGCATATTATTATGTTTTTAGAACCACTTGCTACCGACAAGGGGAGGGTGTAGTGTGGTTGGTTTTATGCGTTAGCTTTGGGCATTAGGCCTTTGTGCATTTTGCCCTGGATGTATTTTATTTCATTTGCTAGTAGCTTAGAGCCTCTGTGCACTTTGCTCTGCGTGCCTTTATTTTTTCCACGTACTGTTATTTTCAGATGGCCAGTTCTACGGTGTTGTTTTTTATTCATATCACACTGTTTTGCTTACTTCAGCACTGATGTTCCTCATAACATACTCACTCTGTGCTTCAGTCAAGGATATAGTCTGGTACATTGCCGATAGACGTGGTTGAAGTTTAGACTTGTTATTTCTGCGTATTTGGTGATCACGTTGACATATAGGTTATAAAATAACTTCTCTGTCTCAATACAAGCAGAGGGAGATTCCTACCAGGGAACCACAACTAGATGCTGACTGCCTCGTTGCAGATGCTGAACCAAGATCACAGGCCTTTGCTCAGGTATGAAGACTAATGTCTCCGTAGTGATACAGACAGGCAAGCCAGGCACTTAACATGCTGTGCTCTAAATAGAACAAGCAGAGGGAGAGTAGAAACTATAATGTACAATGATTGCTTTATTTTTATGTTTTACTCTCCTGGTAACTATCTCGATCCTACTGTGTTGTATGGTTCTGGTTATCGCGGCTCATGCCTTATTTTCTAAAATACAGTCGTTTTATTAAAGCATTATATAAAACTTATACTGTCTTTGTCATTTGTATATGAGATCATATTGTAAATGAGAGAGTTGGTTTGGATCTGAGTGACCACGACTTCCCTGAGAAGTTCCAAAGATGTCATGCGCTCGGCTGCCCAATCATCTCTTCCCCATGGGAGAAATGAGGCACTGCTAGTTAGCCGGAGCAAAAACCGGATTTAGGGTGACAACGTTCTTTACACGTGGGTCAGACTCAGTCCCCCATACAGTTATAGATCCTGCCGCCTAGAAATCCAGTAGTCTCATTTCAGATAATGAGAGCCCACGCGACACATGGGCCTTTCCTGGCATGGCCCATCTTGGATTTCCTCAGCCATATTCTCCTTTGGCCCTGCGCCACGTGTATCTAACTATGCAAAAAGCCAGACTCCTGCATGGACCCCAGAATTTGGGCTACCTAAATGCCCCAAAGAACATCCATAACATGCACAGCCTGAAAATCGTCACTTCAAAGCCATTATAACAACAGTATGGCAAAACTGCCAGAATGTCCTGCAACAAATCAGACACTATTGCTGCTCTTAACCTCATTCTCCTCAACACTCTCTTTTCCACAACCTTTCAAAATCCTCCCCAAAATATCATCCCTTGTGAGGTCAAACACCCACTACAACGTCCCATAAAACAAAATACCAGCAACTTGCCCTCTATGGTAGTGGGCAATAGACCATTGTCAATTAAAAACAAAACAAAACATACCACTTTCCCTTCTCTGTCCCTTTGCTCCTGTATTCCTGGCCTCTGTGGGTTTCCTTAAAATTTTTCAAACTCGTTCTAGGCCAGCCAATAGCTTATCCTAGTATATTCTGCTAAAGACCTTTCCACCAGTCCCATCACTCTCTCTCCCCCATGCCTAAAAGCTTGCTAGTATTGGCGTCCCGGTGTCCTCCGCTCCCAGTGCCAGGTTGCGGAATTGTTGTCACCGTGAATGAGATAACGAATCTGCTATTTCATTATTCACCCTTGGCTCATGTTTTGCCTTGAAAACAATATTCATTTGCAAGCAGGTCGATGTGAAGTATCTCAACAACTGCAGCACTCTAAGATACTGTGCTTTCTGTCAGTTCACCAATTCCACAAATGTCATGTTGTCAACACTGAATATCACCATCCTGTTTCCAAACTCTGACCCCCGCATAGCCAAGGCCAGCAATAGCAGGACAAATTCCAAGAAGGCATTGCTTCTCCCTTGCTGCAACCAGTCTGCTGGCTTTTGCTCAGCACACCACCTCCCATCGCAAAACAGGCCCAAGCCATGTGCACCTGCTGCATCAGAGAAAATCTGCACCTGCCAAATTGTGTTCTCCTCCAGTAACAACATCAACACTCCATTGAAGTCCTCCATAAAGGTTCTCCTGATACAGGTGAGGTAACACCACTCCTGACATAGCCATGCCCAACCTCCTGCAAAAAGTCCTTCTATCCCACATCACCCTGCATGCAAAGTTCAGAAACCCCAACATCGTCTGCATCTGTCTCAGCTCCAACCTCCTTTCCCCAGTCACTTAGTTCAAGAACTGTTGAATCTCCTGTGCCATCTCACGGGGCAACCTTGTCAGCCTCAAATTGGAGTCCAACTCAATGCCAAATAATGTCAACACCATACTTGGGCCCTCCGTCTGTTCTAGGGCTAAGGGAACTCCCATTTCTTCCGCCAAGCACTCAAATTCTCTCAGGGCCCTGTGACACCTCCCAACTCCTTCCTTCTTTCAAACTGAAAATCATCCAGGTAGTGTGAAACTTCACAATGCCCGGTCCTTTTCGTAAACACCCACTGTAAGAAGGTTTTGAAGGCCACAAACAATGCACATGATATGGCACACCCCATTTTCAAAATTCTGTCCACAAATATGGCACCTCCAAGTTGCATGCCGAACAATGGAAAGTCATCTGGATGTAATGATAATATACCAAACTCCAATTTTATATCGCCCTTTGCTAGTTCCGGCTGCCTGTCACACTGTCTCACCAAGCGTACTACATCATCCATTGATTCATACACCACCTTTGTGTCCTCTGCGGCAATTAAATCATTAACTGACGCGCCCTCCAGCCACAACAAGTGGTGTATCATTCTGAATTTCCCCTATGTTGAATTTCCCCTATGTTTTTGAGGCATCATCACTACTGGGAAAATAATCAAGTCATCCATGGGAAGGCATGGAAGGGGCTCACAATACTGCCTTCTTCTATTTCTTTCCTCAGTTTTGCTGCCACTACTTCCATTGCTGCCTTCGCTTATCTTAAATTATCTACCCACCTATGACCTCTATGGCCCTGATAACCCATGAGTTGCAATGCGGCCTCCCTGTCGGGGGTCCTTTTTTCCCATACTGTCCACTATTGTTTATTACCTGAAGGCAATCTGCCACTGTCCCATCTATCCTTAACGTCTGCCACCCGGCTCAGACTGCTTTCCAACTGTAATCCTCGTTCCCGCCTCTCTATCAGTCTTCTGCATAATTCACTCTCCAATTTCCTAATCATCTTGCACTTCACCTTCCTCCCAGTCATCGCTGCCTTCCTCGTAATCCAACACCAACTCATCCTATCCTACTCCCTCATCATACTCATCTTAGTTCACACTTTCGTCCTTCCATCTTCCATGCATCTCCCGCCCAACCGTACTGAAGTGCTCCATGTGGGTACACTGTGAAACAGCCCATGGAACGGGGGCACCGCAGACCCCCCACCTCTTCAGGCCAATATCCTGGGGTTGTCATGTGCCCCGTTGGCATCGCCAACTGGCTGCCAGTCACTCCTGATTACTTCAACGGTCCTTCCCCATCCAGGCTGCACCAACCTGTCCGGCCACTTGCACCACCAGCAACAAGAGCCACACCAGCTCCTGCAGTCCCTGACACCTTCAGGTCTCCATCAGGCACCCATTGCCAATGCCCCCCTCTGGCCCTTTCTGACTGAGCCCCCAGTCCCATGACGCGCTCTTACCTTCTGCACCATCTGTCCTTGGTCTAGCTCTGTCTCTTTGTCTGTGCAGAAATGTTCCCACCTTTCTTCAGCATCATGCAACAGTGGTTGTTGTTTGCAAATTTTTGCCTCCAAATCAACTTCTTGCCACTGCTATCTCTCTGACACCAGCCCCACCTGCCTCTGCAGGTTTTCACCCCCTGCACTTGACACCAGTGCTGAATCCATGGTCTCCACCCCAGCCTCATCACAATATCTCTGTTGAGAATCTCCTCTTTTCTTTCTCTTACTCAATTTGCCTGTTTCATTTGCCTCTGCATGTCCCAACACCTCTACCACATGCCTAGCACTCACATCTAAGGGGGCACCCTGCCTCTTATTGCCATACAAACCTTTGCACGGCTGCTCTATGCTTCCTCAACCCTCCTGCTGGCCCTGCTGTCTGGCCCCACCCCCACCTCTGCATCTAAGCCTTCTGTAGGCCCCCATATGCCGAGCACACCCCCAATAACAGAAGACTGTATCTCTTCCCCAGCACTTTCACTTTACCCTCTGCAGGCAGCGTGCACTCCCCGCCTCTTCCTTACTGGTACTAGGTCTCCCCCATGAAGGTCAACACGCCGAGATTGCAGTCACTACACCGACCGACGCTGTGCGCATCAGGCGGCACACTCCTCCCAGACCTGGTCCAATACACCAGGCCTGAGTAGGTCCACAAGCCCAATTGCACCCAAGGTGTGCAGGGCTTCACTGACCACATCATTGATGGCCCTACCCTCCATCACTTCCCATACCTTCTTGCTTCTCTAAATCCCCTCTCCCAGTGGTACAAGGAGTCAGGAAGAGGCTGTCCATGCCCTTCCTGACTCCTTAAATAGCTAACCCTAGCTCCGGCCCCTTCCCCTATCCCTGTCTGTCTCCTGCCCTGGCCTCACCGATACATGAAATTCCCCCGGGGGAGACTGGCTGTGCCTGTCACTCTGCCCGGGTCCCTCCAAAGCAGAAACCAGTGCAATTAATTATCAGGAGGCTCAATGCCAGAGGAGGTAGTCTTTACTCCACTATCCGACTCTCCTTGCCCCCTTTCATTGCTCTGCAAGTTCCTGCTTTGTGTTGTGATGTTCTCGCAGTCCTTTTCTTCCTCCGTCTTTCTGATCTGCGCATTTTTCCTTCTCTTGCACTCTGTAAATATCTGACACAGAAAAATAAGTGCTGTCCCCAAATAGAAGTGCTGGTGTCCCCCAACGGGAACACCGGCTATTGAATTAAGCACTGGTGCACACATACATATTAAGTTACTATTTTAGCGATGGGTGTAATTCCATGAAGACCTATCGGGCGGTGCGCACAGAGATCTGCGCACTGTAGGGTGAGGAACACATACTTGGCAGTGGATGCCTGCTTCATCCTCCCGCTCTTCTTCAGAGCCCTGATTTCCCCTCCTTTCTCTGCTCGTCTGGGATGCAGGAATATATTCCATCCTTGCAGCCTGCAGCACACCCGAAACGATAGCCCAGGTAATAAAATAATGAAGCTCGGCCTCCTTTCCTTAAAAAATATTAGGGAATTTACATGTATGACTGGTGAAACAAACAAAAAGTGAGGAATCTTAAAATTACGGCCAATGAGATGCTTGGTTGACATTAAGATTTTTGGCTTTGAGTGAGCTGAGGAAAGCTCGCTTTTCCCAGTCAGTCCTCATTAAAAGCTGAATCAAATACTTTATTCTAGAACACAGGCTACAATTTAAGCACTGGAAATCCAGCATGGGCGGTCCTTCTGATTCTGGTTTTATTTTAGGTATGCAAGGTGTACTGATACAAATACCAGTATTAAATAAACACTGAGAAGAAACCTTCAGGATTTTAGAAAACCAATTACCCTGCTGTGGGAAAGCTGCCAGAAAATGTACTGTGGATAGTCTAAAACTTATTAAATAGAACCTATGCACAGCAATACAAATCCACTGTACGTATGGTGTAGTCCTATCAGTGGTCATAATCTCTATATGTTGACATACCCATGTCTAGGGTCTTAATCATTCTTGCAGGTTCTCTGTGGTCGTAAAAAAGAAATTATACACTAGCACCTGATTCATCATTGACTTCATTTGGGCAATCGAACACATTTTGTACACCAAGTTCTGTGAATGTTTTTTTTTTAATATATAAGCCACTGGACAGAATCCAGTGCCACATCTTTAACCACAATAAGAGAGTGCAATTTTTATTGCGTCATCAATGTAAGAAAAACAGTTTCTGTATGGGTTATAAAGATTGCCTACTCGTTGGAACAGCTAATAGTTTTGCAGGGAATTTATTTTCACTGCATCAGTGTAACCCCAAACACCCACTCTATATGTTCCCAGTAAGAGACATTTAGCATTGTACAGTGAGACTAGTTCATGAATAGGTTTTTGGCCTAATTTTCGAGCAAATTTAACAAGCATTTGCAATGCAATTGGTCTTGCATTTGCTCTAATAAGAGCTATTAGCATTGCCACTTCCTAACTGGACTTTTCTTGCCATGTAGTGGGGGTAGAAGGGGAAGGAAAGACAAGGTGACGGGGTGAGAGGCTCAAAAGGAAAGGAGAACAAGTTTTGTACAACGGGCAGTCCCACTGTATAATACTTGAAAGCGTCATGAACGCAAATGAAAAACAAAACAAACAATGACAAGCAACTACCAGTTTGTTTTGTTTAGGGTACTTTCCTACAATGGTAAAGTGTAACCAAATGGAAACGAGTTGTGAGCTCTTTCGAGAAAGCAGAAACATAGTATCTACTCTTACCTTGACTATTAGTTGATAAAAGCTTCAAAAAGCATTCTCATAATTTCAGAACAATTCTGTTGTTTCTGCTTAGCTGGGGTTCCACAAAGCTAAAGCGCCTCTCTTGTATTGCCAACGTTTTTCTGTATTTTCATGGTCCCCCATGATAGGTTGACTATCAGAACTTTACACCAGAGTTTGGAAGACTAGAGTAATCAAATAAAAGATAAATGGGAGGACAATTGTCTTCTGTCTCAAGCACTACCACTACCTTACTCTTAGTGGTATCATAATCCCAATCTATTAGTGGGGGTTCCATTTACTCATATGCTTCCAACTTTCCTGCACCAGGAAACCCATGTTTTCTCCATTTCATATTAAGGTAGGGTAACTGGTAGCTTCCGGCTTATGCGACATCAGCTTGCGTGCTCTGCTGTCAGATCTTGATCACCTGGCAGGGCATCTACCAAAGGGCCACCGGGCAATGCATTGAAAAGCCCAGGGTGGACATTCTGGTGTATAATTTCCCCTTCTGAGGCATGGTTGGCCCAGGCAGGAAAAATTATCAATAGCCTCCAGGTGCAGGGAGAGTACTCCCAATCAGTCTAAGCAATTAGTTTTGTTTCCTTTGAAGAAATAACCCCCAGAGGATTTTTTATACAAAGGAAGTACTGGTCGGCATTGCAACTTTGATGAAGTGGCCCGATGCCATCAGTGACCACCAACATGATGAAGATGTCTAATTATGATGGGCAGTCCTATGCTGAGCCGACAGGAATGAGAGACTCCCACGCACAGTGGCTTATGTGGCACATGATAGACAATCAGTAACTCCCTCAGTCCTTGTAGATCAGTTGCCTCTTCATGTATTCACATATCGTTTGTAACAGAGCAAGGACCTGGTTCTAATCTGAAATTCATAATAGATTTACTTATGCAGTGTCTGAAAACAAGTGTTTCTTCTCTTCTAGAAAAGTCAAAACCCTCCTATCTATGAGTTCCCTCCCATAAAATATGATATGGATTTTTTTTTAACATAGCAAATAGACAAACATTTGTATTACCAAGATGGACTCATTCACTGCAGTCATTGCTGACAGTTTACAGAATATCACTGAATGTTGCTACACTTATTAAAAAAAAGTCCATCACAGTTCCTCGCTTGAATGCATCCCATTTTAAACCTAGGTCAGCCTGAAAACTACCACCTCATTGCTATTTCATGCATCTGTTTTAGGAGTAAGGGTTAAGACTTCTAGTAAAAATATTAAACCATCTTGCCTCACACAATGGCAAATCTTACTTTATTGTTGTGGCTAAATGATGCTCAAATCCATCTGAATCGCATAATGGAGTTTTATTTTGCTTGAAGATGATTTTATTTTTAGTGTACGCCCTATGGTTGTTGTTTTTTTATAGTTGTTTTTTTAATCTCTTCAACATCAAGAAGGTTACCATATCTGCCCTCAACAAATAAATATAATAGAATATTCCATGGAGGGGTGGCTAGCCTTAAAAGGAGGGTCTTGTGTCAATCCCTGATCTGATTGTCACTGTAAAGTTAGCGCACCTTCTATTTGACACCACTGTAAAATATTGTTAAGTTCCAAAAAGAACGCTGCTCTCCATCTCCTAGTCATAATGTTTCTAACATCTTATCCTCAGAATTCAGAACTGAGGACTCTTGCTTCCACAAGACGGTAATTTCCAGTATTATGTCCAATAGTGCTCTAAAACATGCCAAGTATTCTTTTGCAAAATTACTTCAAACTTATTTCAAAGTCCGTAAAATTTCTTGAATTTCACTTGCCTGTATCTCATGTGGAAATTGAATAATATACCATGCCATGTGTTAGAAGTCACTTGACAAAAAGACTGATCCAAGGAGAACATTTTTTCGCTAACACATTTTTGGATTAAAACAGTCTCTCACAGGCAAAACTTTTGCTAAATCTATTGAAATTTAGTTAAATTCAGATAGTATGATATTTGTGAAATTCATGAGATGTCACAGCTCAAATAAATATTTGATCAGGCCTAATTAAAACAACCTAAGAAAAGGGATGTTTTGGTGCTGACCACAGGTGAACATCAGAAATGTGGATTTTGTATCATTTGGTAGACAAGGACAATTAGGGACCCCATTCCAAAAAGGACCCATATTAAGATTCTGGATTAGAACATTAGCTTTGTTTATCAGCCTTTAAATGTATTGCCAAAGTGAGGAATCGTGCGAGCAATATTTACTTTTTTTCTCTCATCTCAAGAAAAGGTTATAAGTTTGACACTGGGTCCTTTCAGGACAGCAGTGGAAGAGACTTGTGAAGATTATCTGAATAGGTTCTATTTTAGAGCACCCAAGAAAAACATAAATAAAACTCAGGTAGCTCAGGATCTGAATGTCAGGTATATGACTGGACTGTAAAGAATAGACCCTATCTTCAAAAACTGCTTCACCAGTCAAAGTTAGATTGAGTTAAAATGCCTTTCTTTTGTACCGGAGCATGTCTTGGAGCTGCTTTGATTAATATACTTTAGTATAGCAAAAACAAATTGAGGTCTTCATTCAGAGATTACATGTCTCTACTACATTTCCGTTAACCAAAATGGATGGCTGGTGTTTCTTTAACCCAGGAATAAGGACATTAATTCTTTACAAGAGCCCTTGATGCTAGACCCATCATTTGAAAATGATGTAAAGAGACCAAGCCTTATTTTATATTAAACCTGACAATAGTGTGCTGGAGGAAGCATGTTCCTTACTCCCTACAGACATGTAAACTTTGTTTAATATATAGATTTTTATTCTATCCAATATTATTTTGTTTTATACTGTCATCATTGTTTGGTCTATCATAGTATACAAACACAAATGATGGATGGAATGCAGAACCAATCAAACATTCACCCCCAGTCACAGATCTGGGTTTAATCCATCAATTATTTTGCTCACCATGCCACCCCAGTTTGGACCCAGCCATATGCAAATCAGTTTTCACCCTGTTCCCCATGGGAACAGTCCAGCCCGAACTGCCAAGGTCAGGTACTCCCCAGACCGGAAACAAGCATCCAGGGACAGGTTTAAGGGTATCACCCTTTATCAGCCAGGCTAGCTTGAATCCAGTGGCATAGTAAGCCCGGGACCCACGTCTGGGCATACCCAGTGCACCTAGGACGACAAAAGCAAACAAGCACAAATGATGGACTGAATGAGGAACCAATCAAACATTCACCCCGAGTCACAGATCTGGGTTTAATCCATTTCCATCTGGCTGGAAAGGAGCACTTCTTGAAAATAAGAGAGAATAATTCTTTAAGTTTTACAGCAATCATTTCTGGAGCCAATTTTGCCACCTTCAGTTGACAAGGGTCCTAGCGAAATCATGACTTCGTGGATTGGATTGGATTAATCCCAGTACTTCCTCTTTTGTTGGTGGAATGACCTCTACAAAGGAATTCTCCTTTGAGCCATTACCGGTAGCTATGTTGCTAAACGATGGAAGCAGGATGGTTTTGTCAAATGTATTATAGACTTCTTTCACCTTATTCTGAAAGAAATCAGCTAGCGTGTTACAGAAGTCTTGAGATTTGCCTGAATCTTTGTTGGACTGGATTGTGGACAAGTTGATAACAGTTTGATATAGTTCTTGAGTAGAGTTTTTAGCAGATTGAATCTTGTGCATACAAAATAGAGTTTTAGTCCTTATGATCATCGATTGTAGTCAGCTACATACTTCTTGTATTTTGTTTTTTTCTTATTCGTTATAATACTTTCTCCAGATTCTCTCCTGCCTTCTGCAATTTTGTTTTAACTTCCTAAGCTCTTCTGAGTACCAAGATGCAGAGGGTTTACCTGTATGTGATTTAACTATTCCTAAAGTGGCCAATTAATTGATGTCCTTATTCAACCTGTTTGAGTAGTCTGATGTAGATTTATCAATATCATCATTACAGGGTTGTGATGTTACTTTTAAGGTGAGTTTAAACTCTTCTGGTTGGATTTTGTGCCATGTTCGCATGGAGAGTGTGGTATGTGTCCTTTTAGGCACCAGGCCAGATTGTTCTCCAAGAATGTCAAAGAGGACGGCTTTATGCTCTGACCATGTAAGTGGCACAACATTTATGTTTGTTACGGCGTTTTTGTGTGTAAAGATCCCATCTAGGATATGTCCTGCTAGGTGAGTGGGTTCTCCCACTTTCAGGGAGAGGCTCAGGTTGCTTTTGAATTAATGTCCTGGTGTTGGTGTCTGTTTCTGCCTGAAGATGGAAATTAAAGTCTCCCAAAATTGTGCAGTTGCTATGAACTATGTATGCCTCCAATACATCACTTATATTCTGGGCAAACATCTGCTTTGGGCCGGGAGGGGCTGTTAAATAATTCCAGTGAAAAAGTCATGGTCTCGCACATTGCTGAATGTACCGGTTCAAAGATGGCAGGAATAACTCTCCTGTATATAACTGCAAGTCTTCCCCCTTTCTTATTGGATTGGTCCACTCTATTAATCGTGTAACCTTCAGGGATGGCATTGACTAAGTCAGGACCATCTGAGGGGTCAGCCTAGGTCTCAGTAAAAAATACAAAAGTGAGATTGTAGGACCCCATAAACAAAGCAAATTCCATGGTATGTTTAACTAGGGATCTGGCATTGACTAAGGTACTACTAACCCTCTTTGTTCCCAACCTGGGGTCAGACCCATCCTACGATATAGTGCCTCCAGTATCTAGTATCTTAGGATCATCCTCCCATAATTGTTCCCTGCATTCTGAGCAGAAGCTAATTGGTGTAACACCGTTGACCGCAAGGTGCCATTTAGCGCATCCCTTGGTCTCATATCCCTTGAAATGAGCCCTGTTGTAAACCAGGAGCTCATCTCTCGTGTAACTCACCTCACTACGGATCTGGGAAGCTTGACCGGCAGAGGGACTGGCGTGAGGGGCGACCCAGGTGCAGATGGGCTCGGATGGGCTTGGGTGTATGTGGGACACGCATACAAGTTTGGTCTTACTTTCTAGGTTACTGTTGGTTAGGCACCGGTGCATGTAAGCCGTGTTTGCATAGGAGCCATTCGAAAATCTTGCATATTTCACCAAAAAAACTCTAAATTTGTTTTTCTAGAGAAAGTGCAGAAGGAGCTGGACACTGTCCTGGAAAAGTCTGAGATCATCCAGTATGAGGATCGGAAAAGGCTTCCATACACCAATGCTGTTATACACGAGATCCAACGCCACAGCAATATCGCAACATTTGGCCTTTTTAGGCAGGTCATCAAGGAGACCTCTCTGCAAGGGTACAACATTGAGAAGGTACAGTGCTGTGAAAAGGGATGGGATTGTGTAGTGAAATACCTCTTTTTGGATGTTCTCCCCCCAGTTTTGGACTACAAATGCTGATTTTTCGACTCAGAGTGCACTGAGGCCTGCTAACCGACCTCAGAGCCTGTGCTCTGCCCCTCAAAAGGGTTTGTTTGATTGACTTATACCCAATTAGCATTAGTTAATTTACTTATATATCTCAAATATATGGTACCAAGGGTACCCGGGACCTGTAACTTAAAGTGTACCTCATGGACTGGTGCGCTTATTGTGCCACCCTGAGAGTGACAAAGTAGAACCTGTCTCCCAGCCTGCCACTGCAAACTGGAGGAGCAGTTTTAAACTGCTGGCACGACCTTGCCAAGTAAACTTATGACGAAGTCAAGTCCTCCCTTTTTTTTAAGTATGTCAGCTTTAAGATAGGCCTATCGAGCCCTGCATACAGAGTATTGTATATTAAAGGGTAGGACATGTAAAAACCCTGAATTGTCATTTTCACCATGGAAAGGCTTGTAGCAGCATTAGCAACTACACTGTTACACACTGACAACTCAGCTGGACTAACTTCCTAATGGGACTACTAAAGTTGGTACTTTAAGGCATCAAAGAATTGTTACATTAAACCTGACTTTATGCTCAAGTTGAATTCAATGTAGCATTTGGAGTGAAAATCAACTTTAGAATGTTGCCACTCTGTTGCCCAAGTTTCCAGTGACCTTTAGCGGGTGTTGGCCACAAGACAGGCTTCTGTTCTCCAGGGGAGAAGTGTGAATGACTTCCAGGGAAGGACACAATAGAGGCCTGCCATTCGAAGAGGTGAAACCTCTCCCTGGCCAGAGGCCTCACAGAATGTGAGCCCAAAAGGCAAGTGTAGGAAAGTACCCTCTTTTTGGCATGTTACCCCCAATTTCTGCTTGATGTCACTGTGTTTGACTGTGTAACTGGGATCCTGCTAATTAGGACCCCAGTGCTTATGCTCCCTCTCCTCTTGAGTTTGTCACTGCATACTGGCAATACAGTATTTAACCCACAAAATGCCATACTGGTCACCCCTTATAAGTCCCTAGTATATGCTACTTAGGTACCCAGGGCAGTGGGGTTCCAGGGGATCCCTATGAGCTGCAGCATTTCTTTTGCCACCCATAGGGAGACCATGCAAAGGCTTCTACGGGATTGCCATTGCAGCCTGTGTGAAATGGTGCATGTACCCTTTCACTGCCATTTACATTGCACCAGGTCACTTTTAAGTCAACCATATACTAAGCCTTCCAACCCTGAAGGACTCAATTTTACGCGTTCACTGTGCATAGGTCACTACCTATGTATAGCTTTACAATGGTAACTCCGAATGTGGTATCAAGCATGTTGGAATCATACCCCAAGGCTTTTGCAAGCATTGGATGTATGATTCCCTGAACTCTGGGGCTCCTTAGAGGACCCCAGTACTGCCTTTACAGCCTTCTGAGGTTTTCCAGGCAGCACCAGCTGCTGCCACCTCACAGACAAGATTCTGCCCTTCTGCTGCCTGAGCAGCTCAAGCCCAGGAAGGCTTAACAAAGGATATCCTTTGGGAAATGGATGTTACACCCTCTCCCCTTGGAAATAGCTGTTACAGGCACGGGAGGGGTAGCCTCCCAGAGCCTCTGGAAATGCTTTGAAGGGCACAGATGATGCCATCCTTGCATAATCTAGTCTACACCGGTTCAGGGACCCACAGTCCCTGCTCTGGCACAAAACTGGACAAAGGAAAGGGGAGTGACCACTACCCTGTCCATTACCACCCCAGGGGCGGTGCCCAGAGCTCCTCCAGAGTGCCCCTGGTTTTTGCCATCTTGGATTCCAAAGTGGTGGGGCACTCTGGGAGCCTTTGAGTGGCCAGTGCCAGCCAGGGACATCAGAGACCTTCACTGAAAGGTGGTTCATCAGATTCGGATTGCAAGACTCCAGCAGGAATCCTCTCCATCCTTTACTTCACCTTCTTACTGACATAACTGCATCTGGACTCTCCAGGACCTCTACAAACTGCAACAAAGAAGCAAAGATGACTTCTGCAACATTGCAATGTCAGCTCCTGCCAGCAATTGTAACTGTTTCCAGTTTGTGAATCCTCTGAGGACTGCTTGTCTCAGCCTGCACCAGAAGAACAAAGGAATCTCCCTTGAAGTGAAGGAGTCACTTCCCTGCTTCAGCAGGCATCTCTCTGCAGCGATGACCGGTGGCTTGGGTCCCCTCTCCTGAAGAAGTGTGTGGATCCAGCATCACGGGTGGTAGACTGAAGTGGTCCCGACGGTCCTGACGTCCAACTGTCTAACTTTGATGGAGGTAAGAGCTTGCCTCCTTACCCAAGACAGTACCCCCATGCACCTCATGTTTTGCCGTTGACAAGGCTTGTTGGCATCCTTCCACAAAGTTCTTTATGCACCGTGCAGCTCTGGCCCCCAGCACTCAATCCTGTTACGCACAGCTTCCTATGTGGTTCTCCGGCAGCGAGGGATCCCTTTGTGTAATGCTGCATGGGCCTCCTTTTGCACCTCCTTTGTCCCCATGCTGTGGGACTCCTGTGTGCACTGCCTGGTCTTCTAAGGGCTTTCTGAGATCCCCCTCTGTCTCCCTCTCTCTTGGTAGAGGCCACCAGGTCCCTCCTGGTCCGGGCAGCGCCATTTTCTTCTAACCGCGAGCTTTGCATGTGCCAAGGCTTGTTGGTGGAATCCAGCAAGGCAAACCAGACTATAATCATTCATCCGGCGTAGGACATCATCTGCACCACCCAGGAACCCGCATCCATCTTCTTGGGTGCAGTACTGACAGTTGTTCTTCACCGGTGGTTCTCCTTTTGCACCTTCATCCGGGTTAGCAGGGGCTCCTGTTCTCCCTGGACTCTTCAGTGCTCCTTGGACTTGCTCCCCTTCTTTCACAGGTCTTCCGGTCCATGAATCCATCATTGGAGACTTGCAGTCTCTTCTGGTTTATGCAAAATCTTCTATAACTTTGTTCTTGTATGTTCTAGCAAAATTATGGCGATTTACTCCTGCTTTCCTGGGCTCTGGGGTGGGCTCTATTACTTACCTTTGGTGTTTTCTAATACTCCCAGCGCCCCTCTATACACTACACTTACCTAGGTGGGAAACCGACTTTCGTATTCCACTATTTTACTATATGGTTCCTGTTCCCCCTAGGCCCATTTCTAACTATTGTGATTTTCACCATTTGCTCTCTTTTGTAACTGTTTTTAAAGCTATTTCTGCATTCTAGTGTATATTCTGTGTATATTGCTTACCTCCTAAGGGAGTATAGTCTCTAAGGTATTTTTGGCATTTGTGTCACCAAAATAAAGTACCTTTATTTTTGTAACACTGAGTGTTTTCTTTCAGGTGTGTGAGTACTGTGTGACTACAGTGTATTGCATGAACTTTGCATGTCTTCTAGTTAGGCCTTGGCTGCCCAGCCACACTTCCAATAGAGAACCTGCCTTCTAGACACTGACTACATTTCACTAATAAGGGATAACTGGGCCTGGTATTAGGGGTAAGCACCTTTGGTAGCCCCTACAAACCAGGCCAGCCTCCTATAGCAAGCCTTAAAGGGGAAGCTGCCTTTAAAGGGGAAATGGTGAACACACACTAGAGGCTGCTCTTTTACTCTGGTAGACAGATTGCCATTTTTGAACAGAGAGGTGGGTTCTGCTGTCTTGGGAGTGGAAGAATATTGCATCCTAGGATAGCTGACTCCACACATTGAAGGAAGAAATGATTCGGCGGGGGGGGGGGTACTGCTAGCTTATTGGATATTAGTCACAGCATGGTAAATTCAGTCATTTCTAAGGCAGGAGTCATGTGTCATGGACGGTTTTGCGTAAAAAAATGATGCTAGGCTGGTTAGAGTCATCTTTTTTAACTCTAACCAACCAAACGTCATTTTTGTGGTGCAAAACCTCCTTCTCCCTTACCGCCAGCCCCACCCAACTAGCCCACCCTTTGCACTGGCTTGCGCCATTCCTTAAATATGGCGCCCGACTGGTCCTCAGGAATGGCGCAAGCCGGTGCTAAACTTTTTGGTGCAAAACTGTGTTAGTGCAGTTTTGCACGAAAAGTATAAATATGCCCCTTAGTTCATACAACCTCACCATAAAATAAACCCCATTTCCTCACGGAGTTGAAATGTGAAGCAAACAACCACCTCAAAAAGCAATATGGCACATGCCTATATAATAATATGACCTTAGTCGTGGGAGTATGCGAACCGATAGCTGTGGCATCTCTAAATGAAACCAAGGCTTTTGACTCACTCGAGTGGCCTTTCCTCTTCGACATCCTGGAAAAAATGAGACTGAGGCCGAGATACATTACATAGGTGTGACTCTTATATACAGCAACCCTGGCAACAGTGAGAGTCAAAGGCACTCGGTCACAGACATTTTTTATTGAAAGAGGTACACATCAGTGACGTCCTGTATCCCCTTTGCTGTTCACTTTAGCCATTGAATCACTGGCCGAACGTACACTGGTTGATGCACAACTCAGAGGGTGGACATGGGATCTGGGTTGGGAGGAGTACATTTCTCTCTATGTCGACAATATACTCCACTGCCTAGCTAACCCGGAGGAATCACTGACTAGGCTACAACAGATATTCAACATGTACCAACATTCTCTGGACTTAGCATTAACTGTAAAAAGTCATTGTTTTTCCCAGTGGGGGATTGGCTACCTGGGACAAGGCTGCCCTCACCCCTAAGTGTGGAAACTCAAAATGTTAAGTACCTCAGATTCTGGATCACTAGCAACGACAAACAACATTATGATGATAATTTACATCCCCTTCTGACTACTTTAGAAACACATGTAATGCACTGGCTAATTTTCAGCTCTGACTATTGGGATGGGCGGTGATCTTTAAAATAATAGTGCTACCCAGGTTTACTTACGTACTACAAAATACTCCAAATGGGCTTCTGGAACGCTTTTTTTAAGAAAAGTCTGCTCTGGACTTTGCTTTGGGAGGGAGGCCTGCACTAGACATTACTTGCCCAACCTCCAGCACTCAACATACAAAGAGGGAATCACTCTACAGAATGTCCATAATTAATATGGAACAGTGCAAGTTTGCACGGTTAGCAGATGGGCTTATTACCTATTGGAGGAACACTCATTCCGATCAGATAGACTCAAATTGGGCAAAAAAGGATACCTGCACACCTTTCATGGGGTGAAGACAGAGGACCTGATTCACAAAGAGCCTTTGCAGTTGTGACAGAGGCCCCGCAGTTGAGCTGGGGTTCATGCACTGGTGGTGGGACCTCTGTTTCCCATTGTGGAGGTCCCAACACAAGTGCCAGACCCCTGCTATTACTGTGGGGCCTCTGCTGCAACTGCAGAGTCCCTTTGTGAGTTAGGTCCAGAGAGTCTTCTGCCTTCTGCAACAGATACTATGCTCGAGACACGACCTAGACTGACCAACGAGATGGGATGGGATGGGAGAAAAGACTGACCCCCAGAACACCTTTATGGATGGGAACAAAAATGAGGAAAGTGGCTATATTGGCAGGATTCAGAAAGTGGGATTTAACAGGTTAGAACAGTCATGGGATGCAAATGGGACTGTCCCATTTGAACATCTTCAATCACAGTATGAAATGACCTCATCCTAAACATACACATAAATGCAGTTACAACATGCCTTATGCTATGAACCTGGCAGATGAAGGGACACAAGAGGACTCCCCGTTGAGGTGACTATTGGACAAGAAAATCACCACTACGGCCATATCTCTAAAAAATAGCACAGGTATGACCTGTACCCAGAGGGCACTTACCAAATTGAGGCAGAAATGTAAATTTGACTTGAGGACCATACAAGACAACGACTGGGGGTAGGCAGAGAGGTTTCGACGCAAAGTGACCATAAAAGCCACATACAGACTAATGCAACTGAAAGTCCTGCATAATATATACTCCAGTATCTGTGTAGACCTGGTAAGGCCGAGACCGAGGAATGCCCATGGAAAGTGAGGTACATAATTCCATATCTTGTGGGAATAGGCCATACTTCAATCGTACTGGCAAATTGTGGCCCACAGATTGGGGGAAACCACAGACGACATTTTTTAACCAAAGGTCCCACTTATAACATTGGGGATATGGAATGCGTTGAAGCCACCAAACATAGGAAACTGGTTATAAACTTAGGATATACAGTGACTAAATGGAACGTTGCTCAAAAATGTGGAGGGCCATTACTTTCCACAATACAAGACTAGGAGAGGGGAACAGATTGATGTATGACCCCGGAGAAAGCAATCTACAGGGATCTGAGTTTCCTCAAGAAATTTGACAAGATTTCAGGGGGTGGTGGGGGGGCGCTATAGTATTAAATTATCACATATCAATGTGAACAGTTCCTGTAATCCTCTCTCTGACTTCTCAATTACTCCTTAAACTTGTCACTTGCATAAAGAGTCAATATCACAGACATGGAAACAAGCAATAAAAAGTGCACATAATTTTTCGAATGATACTGTAAAGGATTAGATTAACTTTGCTAGCTGTACGTGGGACATGATGATGGTCTTCAAAAAAATTATGAGTGACTGATTTAAGAGCCCCTTGCGCTTCCTTGGGCCACATTAGGGTCATTTTGTTTATGCTAATGTTGCCCAACGAGGCTAAAATCGCTGTGCCAAATTTACAAAGTGGCACTATGCATGCATTGCACCACTTTGTAACCCTTTGTGCTACATTATGCCTGCTTCAGGCATAATGTATGCCAAGGGGGTGTTTCCCTGTTAGGGAGGCCAAAAAATGGCACAAAGAAATCCAGAAGATTTCTTGGCGTCATTTTTTCGGCACTTTTAATGCCTGCTCAGAGCAGGCATTACAAGGAAGCACAGCATTGTTTTCAATGGGCTTTGCAGGGTTAGCATCAACATTTTTTATGCTAGTCCTGCAAAGCTCCGAACTAGTGTAACATTTTTTGACACTAGTTCCCCTAACTATCGCCATGGTGCACCATATATTAAATACAGTGCGCACATGGTAGTGTTAGGGGGGCTCTAAGGGGCCTTAAATCAGGCCCTGAGTTTGTTGTGTTATGGAAAAGTAAAAAAACTCATTTTTTTTTATTGTTAGAAAAAGCAATATGGCATAAAAACTAGCATTTCCAAACTAACAAAGCATACAAGGAGATACTGAATAGAGCACCAGGAGCCTCCCCCAGGCCCCAGGGACTGGACTTAGCTGATTGGCTCCCTGAGTCTCTGCTGCACCTGAGACCCGCCCCCCCCCCCCACCTGCTCTGGCTCCTTAAGTTTGTGGAGGGAAGGCCAAAGACAGGCACCTCCATTTTGTGTTCCTCTGTGCATTCTCTCCTGTGTCCTGACACAGCCCAGTGTTCAAGGATTGCAAAGAGACCTAGGTAAGGAGCCCAAAGATATTTTCTAGTCAAATAGTATTAATTGTTCAAACAGTGTTTGTTTTACTGTGGACTCTCTGTGTTTTTCAGGCAGCTTGGCCTCTTTTAAAGTGGTGTTTGTTTCAAAATCGTTTTTTTGCTGTGACTGTGTGAATTTCCCTTGCTAGTTTAGTGGCTCCCCCCCCCCCCCCCCTGCCCCCTTTTTTTCACCCCTATTCTTAGTAAAAAGACTACATAGACCTTTCAGAGTGTGGTTTTAGGAGACTGTTTTTTAATCTGTTTGTGTGATTTAAATTGTGCTTAAAAGCTGTCTGCCCCCCTGTCTTTTTTGCCTTAAAAAGCCCGATTTTTAGAGTGTGCGCCCAGAACTATTGCAGTGTTTGTCTCTTAAACAATCTCCCCCTTACCTGAAAAGTAGACTCTGCTAGCTTGAAAGTGTGGATTCAGCCTGTCTGTATCCAAGGAGATACTGAATAGAGCACCAGGAGCCTCCCCCAGGCCCCAGGGACTGGACTTAGCTGATTGGCTCCCTGAGTCTCTGCTGCACCTGAGACCCGCCCCCCCCCCCACCTGCTCTGGCTCCTTAAGTTTGTGGAGGGAAGGCCAAAGACAGGCACCTCCTTTTTGTGTTCCTCTGTGCATTCTCTCCTGTGTCCTGACACAGCCCAGTGTTCAAGGATTGCAAAGAGACCTAGGTAAGGAGCCCAAAGATATTTTCTAGTCAAATAGTATTAATTGTTCAAACAGTGTTTGTTTTACTGTGGACTCTCTGTGTTTTTCCGGCAGCTTGGCCTCTTTTAAAGTGGTGTTTGTTTCAAAATCGTTTTTTTGCTGTGACTGTGTGAATTTCCCTTGCTAGTTTAGTGGCTCCCCCCCCCCGCCCCCTTTTTTTTCACCCCTATTCTTAGTAAAAAGACTACATAGACCTTTCAGAGTGTGGTTTTAGGAGACTGTTTTTTAATCTGTTTGTGTGATTTAAATTGTGCTTAAAAGCTGTCTGCCCCCCTGTCTTTTTTGCCTTAAAAAGCCCGATTTTTAGAGTGTGCGCCCAGAACTATTGCAGTGTTTGTCTCTTAAACAATCTCCCCCTTACCTGAAAAGTAGACTCTGCTAGCTTGAAAGTGTGGATTCAGCCTGTCTGTATCCAAGGAGATACTGAATAGAGCACCAGGAGCCTCCCCCAGGCCCCAGGGACTGGACTTAGCTGATTGGCTCCCTGAGTCTCTGCTGCACCTGAGACCCGCCCCCCCCCCCCCCCCCCCCACCTGCTCTGGCTCCTTAAGTTTGTGGAGGGAAGGCCAAAGACAGGCACCTCCATTTTGTGTTCCTCTGTGCATTCTCTCCTGTGTCCTGACACAGCCCAGTGTTCAAGGATTGCAAAGAGACCTAGGTAAGGAGCCCAAAGATATTTTCTAGTCAAATAGTATTAATTGTTCAAACAGTGTTTGTTTTACTGTGGACTCTCTGTGTTTTTCAGGCAGCTTGGCCTCTTTTAAAGTGGTGTTTGTTTCAAAATCGTTTTTTTGCTGTGACTGTGTGAATTTCCCTTGCTAGTTTAGTGGCTCCCCCCCCCCCGCCCCCTTTTTTTTCACCCCTATTCTTAGTAAAAAGACTACATAGACCTTTCAGAGTGTGGTTTTAGGAGACTGTTTTTTAATCTGTTTGTGTGATTTAAATTGTGCTTAAAAGCTGTCTGCCCCCCTGTCTTTTTTGCCTTAAAAAGCCCGATTTTTAGAGTGTGCGCCCAGAACTATTGCAGTGTTTGTCTCTTAAACAATCTCCCCCTTACCTGAAAAGTAGACTCTGCTAGCTTGAAAGTGTGGATTCAGCCTGTCTGTATCCAAGGAGATACTGAATAGAGCACCAGGAGCCTCCCCCAGGCCCCAGGGACTGGACTTAGCTGATTGGCTCCCTGAGTCTCTGCTGCACCTGAGACCCCCCCCCCCCCCCCCCCCACCTGCTCTGGCTCCTTAAGTTTGTGGAGGGAAGGCCAAAGACAGGCACCTCCATTTTGTGTTCCTCTGTGCATTCTCTCCTGTGTCCTGACACAGCCCAGTGTTCAAGGATTGCAAAGAGACCTAGGTAAGGAGCCCAAAGATATTTTCTAGTCAAATAGTATTAATTGTTCAAACAGTGTTTGTTTTACTGTGGACTCTCTGTGTTTTTCAGGCAGCTTGGCCTCTTTTAAAGTGGTGTTTGTTTCAAAATCGTTTTTTTGCTGTGACTGTGTGAATTTCCCTTGCTAGTTTAGTGGCTCCCCCCCCCCCCGCCCCCTTTTTTTTCACCCCTATTCTTAGTAAAAAGACTACATAGACCTTTCAGAGTGTGGTTTTAGGAGACTGTTTTTTAATCTGTTTGTGTGATTTAAATTGTGCTTAAAAGCTGTCTGCCCCCCTGTCTTTTTTGCCTTAAAAAGCCCGATTTTTAGAGTGTGCGCCCAGAACTATTGCAGTGTTTGTCTCTTAAACAATCTCCCCCTTACCTGAAAAGTAGACTCTGCTAGCTTGAAAGTGTGGATTCAGCCTGTCTGTATCCAAGGAGATACTGAATAGAGCACCAGGAGCCTCCCCCAGGCCCCAGGGACTGGACTTTGGTTAACTTGCTCCTTATATAGGTTCCTCGTGGTTGTTGCACATGCTGTTATGATAGGTTCTTTTGGGAGATGGTGTTTCATTGGTTGCTAGCTCCAGGGATGCATTTATGATTGGTGGATAAGGCTGGGATTCTGATTGGCTGTTTGGTTCTAGGGCTGTGATTTGGTGGATAGGGCTGGGATTCTGATTGGCTGTTGGTTCTAGGGCTGTGATTGGTGGATAGGGCTGGGATTCTGATTGGCTGTTGGTTCTAGGGCTGTGATTGGTGGATAGGGCTGGGATTCTGATTGGCTGTTGGTTCTAGGGCTGTGATTGGTGGATAGGGCTGGGATTCTGATTGGCTGTTGGTTCTAGGGCTGTGATTGGTGGATAGGGCTGGGATTTCTGATTGGCTGTTGGTTTCTAGGGCTGTGATTGGTGGATAGGGCTGGGATTTCTGATTGGCTGTTGGTTCTAGGGCTGTGATTGGTGGATAGGGCTGGGATTCTGATTGGCTGTTGGTTCTAGGGCTGTGATTGGTGGATAGGGCTGGGATTCTGATTGGCCGTTGGTTTCTAGGGCTGGGGCTGTGATTGGGGGTCAGGAAATAGGGCTGTGACTGGCGATTAGGGCTGGGTCTCCCACTAATTGGCTAAATTAGGGTTTAAAAAAATCGGATTGGCTAGGGTTAGGACCAGCTTCTTATTGGCCAGTAGGGCTATAAAAGGCTAGGATTCAGGGCGTCTCAGCCCGGGCGTCGAGGCAAAGGGCGGAGAGGACAAGGGCAGCTGTCTGTTTGGGTCTGTTCGGGACAGGTAGGGACTAGGGACTAGGGCCAGAAATGCTGCCCAATTCCCATTCCACCAGGAATGGTTTCTGCCCCAACACATCCCTCAACATGCAAACACATTATCCGCAAAGATATCAAATTCATGCATCACAAACTGAATACAGACATAATGCATTGCCCCACCACCCAACACAATACCCTACTTACAACACATATACACATACACCCCATAACTATTACAGTCAAACACCTTCATACTCACAGCAAACACTACTCTATCCCCTCCCACTAACACTACCTGCCACCGCCCACACAATACAAAACTACAACATACAACTCTCTCAGTTTCAGTCTCCCAGATACACACTCTCTACACATACTAACCAAAAACACTATCCGCTGTTCGCTTCACACAGACCGCCTGAACTCATAACAATGCCCAAACCCTGCCTTCAAACACATCATCTACACACACTCTTCCCCTCTGCTCACCAATTACACACAACCATACAATTCCCACATTTCACTCCACCACACATATTACCTCTTCCAGTAATCTCAACTAATACTTATCTCCCTGACACACATCCATCACCTCATATACACCTCATACATTCATCTCCAAAACACATCAACACCCCATCTAACACTCAAATTCCACTTAACAGCACTAACTCACATACAAGTCCCTCACCAAAAACAACTACACCAATAACCCCTCTCATTATTCCACAAAAACAATACCAACCACAAACATCAGCACATCAAAGCAACACAAACTTACATTACACTCTTCATCATACCCACTCTCACCCCCAAGACTACACACAGGATACAAATTCCACCCTATCTCCACCCCTACCCCCCCACTCTTCACAAACACCTACCACAAGCACCCCATCCCAGCAACCTTCATTCAGTCGCCTCTCCTCCATTGCACAATTTAGAACCTTACATCATGATCCACATGCTCCCCCCCACCCCTAACCCATACTCCTTCCACACTAAACAAACGCAAACATAATAAAAAACATGCCACCCATAGCAACCTCGCATCCCCTTGTTTGTTTCATAATAAAACTACCCTACAAAAAACACTACACTCCTCATGGCTCTCTCAGCCACCAAGTTCACCACCCACACACACAGACCCAACAAAATGCCTCCTTAACCTGCTGGAAGAGGAACACTATGTTGAAAAGCAAGACTATTGTGAGCCTCAAACAGTCAACACAACTAGCAACACTCCTGCTTCAAGCTCACATTATACTACTTACCCTTCTACTAAACAAAACAACACTACAACTAACACACCCTATCTAAACTGCCAGCTCATAAATGCTCGATCACTCTCAAAAAACAAGCACCACATCTACGACCTGCTCACAGACACACAACCTGACTAACTATTCATTACGGAAACCTGGTTGGGAGATGACATGGCACCAGTATTGCACGAAGCCCTTCCTCCAGGCTATCAAACCATCACACAAAACCGTATAGGCAAGAGAGGAGGTGGACTAGCTATTATATTCAAACAGGCAATAAACCTCAGTAAAACAGACAACATCTCCATACAAGGTTGTGAAGCCCTCCTTACCAGATGCCACCCTACTCCAACTTCCACCTGTAACTTTCTCCTCCTTTACAGACCTCCACCTAACAACTCCACTTTCCCAGATGCCTTTCTTGACATAGTCTCAAACCTTATTACACTATACTCCAATCTATGCATTCTTGGGGATCTAAACATTTGGTTTGACAAACCCAATATGCCCATCCAAAAGCTATCACCACTGGCCTACTCGCATTGAATCTACATCAGATTGTACACAATCCCACACACATCGCTGGTCACATCCTAGATGTCATTTTTGCTAAGCCTGAACTTGTTACTATTCATAGCATCACACCAACCACCTGGTCAGACCACCATCTGATAACTTTCCGACAGACAACTCCACAAATCAACACACCCCACAACCACCTACATACATACACCTATCGACCATGGAGAAAACTCAATTTGGATCACTTAGAAACACAACTAACAGCAAAGACAGATCTAGATACAATCAATTCTGTACCTAAACTTTATGAGTGGCTACAGGAAGCTTTTGATGTCCTAATACCACTCAGAAAAACTAAACATGACAAAAGAAAACCAACACCTTGGAGAAACACAGAACTTAAAAAGATTAAAAAACAAATCAGAAAGTTGCAGCGGACCTGGCTCAAAACAAACAACAGTCAAGACAAACTGCAGCTACACAAACTTAACAGGATATACAAATCATCAATCAAAAAAGCTAAAAAAAGATACTACTCAGACAGAATTCTAAATGCTCAATCTACAACCAAGGAATTTTACAAAATTCTCAATGAATTTCGAAAACCCACATGCATGGAAGGAAGTCATCCCACCACTCAAGATTTCACAAACAAATTGGCAACTCACTACACAACCAAGGCAGACACACTGGACTCCTATTTAAAACAGAAGAAAACCATCAGCACCAACCCCTTTACTAAAATACCCTTTAAGAATAAACCATCCCAACCTCTACAGTCCTTCAAACAAATATCCCAGGATGAATTTATGGATTTGGTCAAAGCAAGCAGACCTTCTGGTTGCCCTTCTGACCCTTGCCCACCACAGATCTTCAAGAACATCCTGCTATCTACTTCCGCTGCCACACCTGTAAGAAGAATCATCAACAACTCTTTAACTTCAGGAACTTTTCCTACAGACCTGAAAAAGGCATACATACGACCATTATTAAAGAAAACAAATCTAGACCCGCAAGACCCAAACAACTACAGACCTATCACAAATGGACCTTTCCTGGGCAAATTGATAGAAAGAGCAGCATTCGCCCAGATGTCACAATTCATTGAAGACAACTCTATACTTTCAGACTTCCAAACTGGATTCCGCCCAGGAAGAAGCACTGAATCTGCACTCATGGCAATCTGGGACGATCTTAAAAACACAGTTGACCGAAATGGAGTTGCTGCACTACTTCTCTTGGACCTCTCAGCTGCCTTTGATACAGTTGACCATGACACCCTAACTCAAAGACTCCACGAAGCCGGCATACAAGGGATTGCGCTCGACTGCATTACTTCCTATCTCCAAAAAAGAACAAATATCATCCACTCACCCCCCTTCTCATCCGAACCCTACCTCACAAAAACAGGGGTCCCCCAAGGGTCAATCATCTCACCTTTGCTTTTTAACATCTACATGATATCTTTACCAGAACTGATCAATGATTTCCATCTCACATGCTACAACTATGCAGATGACACACAAATACTACTTCAATTAGAAGACCCCAAAAACATTGAAAACTCTCAAATCTTCAGTTGCCTCAGAGCCGTTGATCAGTGGATGACCTGGAGCCATCTCAAACTAAATACCTCCAAAACTGAAATACTCACATGTGGTGACTGGAAACATTATGACCCTCTGTGCGGCTGGCCTGACGATCTCGGACCACCTCCTCAATTATCCAAGGAAGTGAAAAACCTAGGAATCACCATGGATTCCAAACTAACTTTGAATGCCCAAGTAGACAAATTAGCACGCACAAGCTTCATCACCTTAAAGACTTTACGACGCATTTTCCCTCACCTCGGATTTCCACACAAGGTGCAAGCTACTATCTCACTTGTATTATCCAAACTGGATTATGCCAATAGCCTCTACCATGGATCATCTCTATCTGTTATGAAAAAAATACAACGTATCCAGAATTCCGCAGCCAGGCTACTACTACATATAAAGCCGCAAGCCCACATCTCCCCTGCCTTGAGAGCACTACACTGGCTACCCGTTGCCAGAAGATGCACTTTCAAGCTGCTTTGTATCACCCACAAAGCTATACATGGAACAGGACCGCTTTTCATCAGAAAGAAAATTACCAAATACATCCAACAAAGAACCCTCCGCTCAAGACTGGCACCCCGCCTTAGAACACCACCATACAAGAAAAAGACTGTAGGTGGTACATCCTTCTCCATCCAAGCAGCCAAACTATGGAATTCATTACCCCCAACTATAAGAGCCACAGATAACTTTCTTGTTTTCAGAAAACTACTCAAGAGTTGGCTCTTTCCTTCATAACCACCTTTTTCAAACAACTATGAACTGCATATGCCTATGGGGATAATTATTTTTTCAGATTATATGTATATTTCTATTGATTTATAGTTTCTTTGGAAACTAAAGCAAGGCTGTGCGCCCAGAGATCCCATAGCAGAAAAAGATCTAGAATCCTTCCTGGAGGTGAACTGATGATGTACTAGAGCGCAATCTGTATCTGACTGTGACGCGCAGGTTCTATCTCCCTCTCCGGGAGACACAGAGTAGAAGGTTCTCCCTTTATGAAGCACCTGTAAGCTCCGCCCGCTGAGCCACGCCCCGTCCACCCTCGAAGTAGGTAAAGGAATTCCCGCCTTTTACCAGGATGATGGACAGCTTTCCAAAATGACCCCACTGCGTTTACCGCCGATTCCGGTGGTGCGTTGTTGATGCACAGAAGCACGAGGACATCTCCACAGAGACACACTAGTAACAATAACATTGCCAAAGGCACACAAGGTTGCTGGAGACGTTTACCCCGTGGCCCGTCAGGTACCCCTAGTGTACAATATAAACGGGGCGTATAAAACATGCTAGGTAACGCTTACTGACATACTCGTAGAAAATACTCCGGTTGGTTCGGTCACGATGCTCATGTTTACAGAAACTAAACCTCAACAGGAAACACTTACCAATATAAACGTAGCAGGTGCCCCAGTTGAAGCTCAGCTTCTGGAAAGGACAAGCCACCCTAACTCTCGGGCTTGGCAAAGATAAAGCAAGGCTGTGCGCTCAGAGATCCCATAGCAAAAAAAGATCCAGAATCCTTCCTAGAGGTGAACTGATGATGTACTAGAGCGTAATCTGTATCTGACTGTGACGCGCGGGTTCTATCTTCCTCTCCTGGAGACACAGAGTAGAAGGTCTCCCTTTATGAAGCACCTGTAAGCTCCGCCCGCTGAGCCACGCCCTGTCCACCCTCGAATGTAGGTAAAGGAATTCCCGCTTTTTACCAGGATGACGGACAGCTTTCCAAAACGACCCCACTGCGTTTACCGCCGATTCCGGTGGTGCGTTGTTGATGCACAGAAGCACGAGGACATCTCCACAAAGACACACTAGTAACAATAACATTGCCAAAGGCACACAAGGTTGCTGGAGACGTTTACCCCGTGGCCCGTCAGGTACCCCTAGTGAACAATATAAACGGGGCGTATAAAACATGCTAGGTAACGCTTACTGACATACTCGTAGAAAATACTTCCGGTTGGTTCGGTCACGATGCTCATTTTTTACAGAAACTAAACCTCAACAGGAAACACTTACCAATATAAACGTAGCAGGTGCCCCAGTTGAAGCTCAGCTTCTGGAAAGGACAAGCCACCCTAACTCTCGGGCTTGGCAAAGATAAAGCAAGGCTGTGCGCTCAGAGATCCCATAGCAAAAAAAGATCCAGAATCCTTCCTGGAGGTGAACTGATGAGTTACTAGAGCGTAATCTGTATCTGACTGTGACATGCGGGTTCTATCTTCCTCTCCTGGAGGCACAGAGTAGAAGGTTCTCCCTTTATGAAGCACCTGTAAGCTCCGCCCGCTGAGCCACGCCCCGTCCACCCTCGAATGTAGGTAAAGGAATTCCCGCTTTTTACCAGGATGACGGACAGCTTTACAAAACGACCCCACTGCGTTTACCGCCGATTCCGGTGGTGCGTTGTTGATGCACAGAAGCACGAGGACATCTCCACAGAGACACACTAGTAACAATAACATTGCCAAAGGCACACAAGGTTGCTGGAGACGTTTACCCCGTGGCCCATCAGGTACCCCTAGTGTACAATATAAACGGGGCGTATAAAACATGCTAGGTAACGCTTACTGACATACTCGTAGAAAATACTCCGGTTGGTTCGGTCACGATGCTCATGTTTACAGAAACTAAACCTCAACAGGAAACACTTACCAATATAAACGTAGCAGGTGACCCAGTTGAAGCTCAGCTTCTGGAAAGGACAAGCCACCCTAACTCTCGGGCTTGGCAAAGATAAAGCAAGGCTGTGCGCTCAGAGATCCCATAGCAAAAAAAAGATCCAGAATCCTTCCTGGAGGTGAACTGATGATGTACTAGAGCGTAATCTGTATCTGACTGTGACGCGCGGGTTCTATCTTCCTCTCCTGGAGACACAGAGTAGAAGGTCTCCCTTTATGAAGCACCTGTAAGCTCCGCCCGCTGAGCCACGCCCCGTCCACCCTCGAATGTAGGTAAAGGAATTCCCGCTTTTTACCAGGATGACGGACAGCTTTCCAAAACGACCCCACTGCGTTTACCGCCGATTCCGGTGGTGCGTTGTTGATGCACAGAAGCACGAGGACATCTCCACAGAGACACACTAGTAACAATAACATTGCCAAAGGCACACAAGGTTGCTGGAGACGTTTACCCCGTGGCCCGTCAGGTACCCCTAGTGTACAATATAAACGGGGCGTATAAAACATGCTAGGTAACGCTTACTGACATACTCGTAGAAAATACTCCGGTTGGTTCGGTCACGATGCTCATGTTTACAGAAACTAAACCTCAACAAGAAACACTTACCAATATAAACGTAGCAGGTGCCCCAGTTGAAGCTCAGTTTCTGGAAAGGACAAGCCACTCTAACTCTCGGACTTGGCAAAGATAAAGCAAGGCTGTGCGCTCAGAGATCCCATAGCAAAAAAAGATCCAGAATCCTTCCTGGAGGTGAACTGATGATGTACTAGAGCGTAATCTGTATCTGACTGTGACGTGCGGGTTCTATCTTCCTCTCCTGGAGACACAGAGTAGAAGGTCTCCCTTTATGAAGCACCTGTAAGCTCCGCCCGCTGAGCCACGCCCCGTCCACCCTCGAATGTAGGTAAAGGAATTCCCGCTTTTTACCAGGATGACGGACAGCTTTCCAAAACGACCCCACTGCGTTCACCGCCGATTCCGGTGGTGCGTTGTTGATGCACAGAAGCACGAGGACATCTCCACAGAGACACACTAGTAACAATAACATTGCCAAAGGCACACAAGGTTGCTGGAGACGTTTACCCCGTGGCCCGTCAGGTACCCCTAGTGTACAATATAAACGGGGCGTATAAAACATGCTAGGTAACGCTTACTGACATACTCGTAGAAAATACTCCGGTTGGTTTCGGTCACGATGCTCATTTTTACAGAAACTAAACCTCAACAGGAAACACTTACCAATATAAACGTAGTAGGTGCCCCAGTTGAAGCTCAGCTTCTGGAAAGGACAAGCCACCCTAACTCTCGGGCTTGGCAAAGATAAAGCAAGGCTGTGCGCTCAGAGATCCCATAGCAAAAAGATCCAGAATCCTTCCTGGAGGTGAACTGATGATGTACTAGAGCGTAATCTGTATCCGACTGTGACGCGCGGGTTCTATCGTCCTCTCCTGGAGGCACAGAGTAGAAGGTTCTCCCTTTATGAAGCACCTGTAAGCTCCGCACGCTGAGCCACGCCCCGTTCACCCTCGAAGTAGGTAAAGGAATTCCCGTCTTTTACCAGGATGATGGACAGCTTTCCAAAACGACCCCCTGCCTTTACCGCCGTTTCCGGTGGTGCGTTGTTGATGCGCCGAAGCACGAGGACATCTCCACAAAGACGCACTAGTAACAATAACATTGCCAAAGGCACACAAGGCTGCTGGAGACGTTTCACCCCGTGGCCCATCACGTACCCCTAGTGTACAATATAAACAGGGTGTATAAAACATGCTAGGTAACGCTTACTGACATACTCGTAGAAAATACTCCGGTTGTGTAGGCCACGATGCTCATTTTACAGAAACTAAACCTCAACAGGAAGCACTTACCAATATAAACGTAGCAGGTGCCGCAGTCGAAGCTCAGCCTCTGGAAAGGACAAGCCACCCTGACTCTTGGGCTTGGCAAGGATGAAGCACGGCTGTGCGCTCAGAGATCCCATAGCAGAGGAAGATCTGGATTCCTTCCTGGAGGTGAACTGATGGTGTGCTGGAGCGTGGTCTGTATCTGACTGTGACGCGCGGGTTCTATCTTCCTCTCCTGGAGACACAGAGTAGAAGGTTCTCCCTTTATGAAGCACCTGTAAGCTCCGCCCGCTGAGCCACGCCCCGTCCACCCTCGAAGTAGGTAAGGAATTCCTGCCTCTTGCCAGGATGACGGACAGCTTTCCAAAACGAGCCCACTGCGTTTTTACCGCCGATTCCGGTGGTGTGTTGTTGATGCGCAGAAGCACGAGGACATCTCCACAAAGACGCACTAGTAACAATAACATTGCCAAAGGCACACAAGGTTGCTGGAGACGTTTACCCCGTGGCCCATCACGTACCCCTAATGTACAATATAAACAGGGTATATAAAACATGCTAGGTAACGCTTACTGACATACTCGTAGAAAATACTCCGGTTGTGTAGGCCACGATGCTCATTTTTACAGAAACTAAACCTCAAAGGAAGCACTTACCAATATAAACGTAGCAGGTGCCGCAGTCGAAGCTCAGCTTCTGGAAAGGACAAGCCACCCTAACTCTCGGGCTTGGCAAAGATAAAGCAAGGCTGTGCGCTCAGAGATCCCATAGCAGAGGAAGATCCAGAATCCTTCCTGGAGGTGAACTGATGATGTACTGGAGCGTAATCTGTATCTGACTGTGACGCGCGGTTTCTATCTTCCTCTCCTGGAGACACAGAGTAGAAGTTTCTCCCTTTATGAAACACCTGTAAGCTCCGCCCGCTGAGCCACGCCCCGTCAACCCTCGAAGTAGGTAGGGGAATTCCCACCTCTTGCCAGAATGATGGACAGCTTTCCAAGGCGACCCCACTGCGTTTGCCGCCGACTCGCGTGTTGCGTCGTTGATGCGCAGGGGCGCGAGGACATCTCCGCGGGGACGCACTAGTGGCAATGACATTGCCGGGGGCACACAAGGTTGCTGAAGACGTTTTGCCCCCGTGGCCCATCACGTACCCTAGTGTACAATGTGGACGCGGCAGATGCCGTGTTTGAAGCTCACCTTCTGGAAAGGATGGCCCACCCTGGCTCTTGGGCTTTGCAGGGATGGGGCGGGGCGGGGCGGGGCTGTGCGCTCAGAGATCCCATGGCGGAGGGGATCTGGAATCCTTCCTGGAGGTGAGCTGATGATGTGCTGGAGCGTGGTCTGTGTCTGACTGGGACGCGCGGTTTCTGTCTTCCTCTGCTGGAGACACAGAGTGGAGGGTTTCTCCCTTTGTGGAGCACCTGTGGGCTCCGCCCGCTGGGCCACGCCCCGTCCACCCTCGAGGTAGGTGGGGGAGTTCCCGCCTTTTTTACCAGGATGATGGATGGACGACTAAGTATTTTTTACCCATGTTTCTAATTATGTATTGTATGTGCAGATGTGTGTGTATAAGTCGTGTGTGTGTATAAATATATATATATATGTATATATGTTGTTTCTGTGCCTGGCATGTTTCTATGAATTTCTGCTCTCTTTTTATCACACTTATCTACTCATCGCTCTTATGTCATGTCTCTATCAAACTATCCTCCATTCTCACTCGGACTCATCCCAAATCCCTTCGACCACTTCCATCTCCTAAATATCTCTGCCTAAGCTCATCCCTCCACCCCCACATCTAACTCACCAAACCTCACTCTACCTCTGTGACCTCCCACACAACCCTACTAAATTCTCCTGCATTCATCTCACCCTGCTACTATGCTCTCCCTAACCCTTCCACATCCTCTTTCCCCTCCGCCCCCCTTTTATTCATCTCAAGCCTTTGGATTGAGCAAATGAAGGATAAACTCCCAATTAACACTTCTGGATTTCTTTCCTCCTCCACCCCTCCATTACTCCAGTCAATCTAACTAACAAACTCTCATATCCGCAACTCAAATTAACTCATAATAATACTAAAACTGTACTCCTTATTAAATTATACTAATCCATCACTAATTCTTGTTGGGTACCGGAGTAGCGTGCTACTCATCGAAAAGCGCTTCGACGCCTCGTCAGGGGTAGTAAGCGCTATATAAATACGATTACAATTACAATTACAATTACTTTTACCAGGTACTGTGTAGAATGATTTACCATTTGATGAGTCATGTCTGCAGAGGTTACCCAGTGGCATCATACTGTTCTTGACTAACAGGCTAGCCACCACTTTTAGGGGTAGAATCCTTAATCTGACCCTGGAAATTCATGTGTTTTCTAGATTGTTCTAAAACAACAGAGTTCTGTTTTCCAGACTCTCTGGCACTAAGGACTCAATCAATGTGTGTACCTGAGGCAGAAACTCATTTGGACTGCAACCAGTCCACAACCCACTGAGCAATATTTGAGTAACATGTGTTTCAGGTAACAAATCAATGCCATGATGCCTTACAAGGATTATTAGTGGAACTGCATATCCTCCTTCATTAATGAATAAAACATGCCAGACCACTAGAAAATGAGAAATGCATTTTAACTATTTATTCGAATATCAAGCCCTTAACCTAGTGCAAACAATATGAATTGCAACCACAATAAAGACAAATAATAAGTTATGGTAAGGTTCTGTAAAAGCATAAACAAGAGACAGTACCCTAAATGTCTGTGGTACATTTTATAGCAATTCTAACCTCCTTTGCTCCTTCTCGCCTCTATGCTAATTCTAGCACATTAGTAACTAAAAGCCTATTTTGAGTTTCAAAAGTGGTACTCACCTGTGTACCTGCTTAGAGCAGTAAGGATATGTGTTCAGTTAAATATCAAGCCTACAGTTATTTTCCTACAAGGTTAACTGCCATTAATAAGTTCTGTCAAGGAAGCTGCTTGACTTCTTCTGCAGCCTTCAGTTGATGATGCAAATGTACACACCTTGTCCTTATCCTGCATAACGTGAAGGTTCCTTCTAATCCATAGCTCTTTATTTCTTTGTAAGAATATTCAGCAGTTGAAATTTTAAAAAAAACATTAACTGAGAATGATGTGATGCCTTTTCACCTATTTTATTCTGAGAGACAGTGTTCTCTTTTAAAGGCAACAATAAATGAAAGAAGTAGTTGTTGACCTTTGGACATAGAAGCAGAAGGTAATCTCCATCAGTTGGATTTTTGTAGTAGATTGGGAGGCAAAGGAGTTAACAATAGATTACATCTGAATTGCATGGATTACAATATGCAATTCAAGAAGTCCAGTTGGCCTCACAATCAATACCAGGAATCAATCAGGAACTTTAGTAGATTTATTTCAAACTAGTAATCAGTCCAAAATAGGCGCATATCAATATCAGATTATTAAGGTACAACATCAGAACCGTTAAAGTAAAACACCAGAATAAATTAAATCTCAATAGTATAAGGCTTACAGAGTTTACAATCACAGCAACACAAACATTAAGAAACTGAAATTGTCATTCCTTAAAGGAATTTGGATTGCTCCTTCTTAACATGAATGGATTTAGGATCATCCAACTGAGATTCTTACTAAAATGGGAAAAAGTGCAGGCTAAAACGTCTCAAGGGATTCAGGAATGAAGCAATGTAGGTGTCAGCGTCAATAAGACTCCAGTTGAAGTAGAAATAGAAGTCTTCTTAAGGGATCCAGTGTTAGCATAAAGCTACACATTTAAAGGGCAAGGGGAAAGCAAAGGGGTCTATGCCTCTCAAAGTCTAAAAGAATCAGCTGTAACTCTAACAAAGTGATCATTAACTTAAATCGGAAAGTTCCAGCGGCATCCATATCTCTAAACACATTACCACAAGCCTAATTATTTCTCTTTCTCACAAGGTGCAATCGCAAAATTGATAGACTTTCTCATCCTTCAGAAATCGAGCGACCAAGTTAACCTTGAGCCCCCTTGTAACAGATATGTGATGAATAGGAGGCTTCTTCTGCTCATTAAATCATCCTGGCTTTCTTTCACAATATTTCTCTTATCAGGCCTCTCTATCTCTAATAGACAATACTCCTTGTTCTAACTAAGAAAACAGGAATGAGCACCTGTAAAAGAAAAAAATGTAGAGCACGGAAAAATACATCTCATGTTAAAATGATGGCCTAACTTAGCTAACTTAATAAATCATTGGTGGTCTGAACTTCTAATACACAATTATAAGTGCAAACATAAATGCAAAATGTGAATAAATGAATTCATGATTACATATGCAATGTGCTTCAAAGAGCTGAAGTATATCAAATTACAAATATAAATGTGAAAGAGAACTATGAATTTTGATGTTAAAGTTAAACATTAGAACACACACATATATAAAACTCTAAGTCCTACAGTGAGTACACCTTCAAATATACATTTTGATGCTTCACTTTCCATTGATAATTTTAAGACACACAGAGTATATGATGTCTGTTACAAAGTTGTATTACATCTGTAACGACTAGGGGTGAAGCCACAAATATCCTGCTCCACCTTCTAGACTCTGCACATTATTTCCTAATAATGATTTAAAAATGAACAGTTAGCTGTTAGATAAAATACTATAAACATATTTGAGCGAGCTTAATTCATTTTTCAACACATATTCATATAAAGTTAATGTGTATTCTATTTGTCAAAAGTATTCACCTTTGATTGATTGCTTAGCACATGTAACTCAAAGCTGATAAATGCCCTAAGGAGAAAATACATAACAATTACAACAAAATATTCTAACAGTGATTAATTTGCAGAACTAGGACTATATAATTTTCCTTTATATTTGCAGTACTTAACAATATGTTTCACTTCTCCCTTTACTATCTTCCTTACGAGCCTCACCGAGATTTGTCTTCCTTCTCCTCTATGCTTTGATATCTCTTCCATTTCCTTTCCCTCCCCACCCCACAAGTTTCATCTCTAAGCTGGTATGTCTTTTTTTCTCTTTTTAGTGAATGGACAAGCAATATATGACTGCTGCACTATTATACATATTTATGTATCTATCAATGGTCTCTATAAAGTGCCTTAATGCCAATCTTCTGAAAACAGAGCTATATAAAACTGATAATTAACCAACTAACATGTTGTTGACCTGATGGTGTTTGGATGGATGTTCTTCCTCAAACATTGTGAGAAAGCTGGGCTGATTGCAGAACTCCCTAACTTTTTGCCCACATTTTTCACTTTTTGCTGGTGTTTTCCTGTCTCTGATGGTGCCCTGGTCACTGCTAAACAGTCCCAGGGCTTGTGCTCTGATTAAAATGAGTATGCAAATTAGGCTAATTATAATTGGCAGTATCAACCTACCTATAAGTCCCTAGTATATGGTGGGGCATGTAGGTTTAGTGCACTGCTGCGGTGCCCAGTGTCATTTAAAAGGTAGGCCTGCCTTGCTGGTTGCTTTTAAATTAAAGTTACATGCAGATTCGACTTTGGAATTAAATGTACTCCCAAAGTTTTAACCTACCTCATTTTTACATATGTCACCCCTAAGGTGTGGCCTAGGTGCCCCCAGGGTTGGGTGCAGTGTACTTAAAAGCAGGAACCTTATAAAGGATGTTTTATAAGCTCTTGTGAGTAAAATTAGCCAAATTTGTTTTCCCTCATTGTAGTGAATAGGCTCCATAGGCTAAAATGGGGAGATTTTATTTCAATTAATAAAGTCTCAAAAGGAGCTAGACATGTCAAGTTTGGTATCACTGTTGAATTTAAAGTAACTTTAACGTAGGAAGAGTTTAAGAACTATTTATAAAATTTACCAGTTTCAACTTTCTAGTGCCATTCTCTGATTGGCCAGCCTCTGGCAGCCTGGCCAGGCTACCTTGATGAGGTATGAAGTGGCCTAGGCTGAAGCCAGAGGAAGTGCATGGGGGCGGAGATCTGCCTCAGCAAATGGTGAAACAGAATAGGGGGAGAGCAGCCAAACTGGTCATCAAGGGAGGAAGGACATTTGGAGCAGTTCAGGACCTCCCCCATTACTGCAACCCCAGACAACCAGGTGCCCCCTGATTAGATTAGGAGAGGGCTGGAGAGGGGTGTGTTAAGGGACCTTAGCCACACCCGTGGGTGGACTCAGCCAGATCTAACCTCCAAAATTTAGATTCGGCTATTTTGGATTTTTAAGAAATGTTGCTCCCTGGGATTGATTTTTGCCACAATTTCGAGGAAGTGGTCATCGAAGAGGGTGGTGACCTGCATGTGATTGGTCAAGAGGCCCTCCTGCTTTCTACCCCAGGATCAAGGATAAAATTAGTAGAGCTGCACCCAATCCTCAGATCTCTACAAGGAACAACATCCAAAGATCGACTGCCCAGCTGGACCCCTGACCTGCACTTGGACACTGCACTCTGAAGGACTGCACCAGCTGCACACTTGGGCTTCACCACAAAAAGGACTTTGCCTGGCTTCAACTGGCTCAAGAAGGGACTCCCTGCTTGCTACAATTGAACATAGCTAACCAGAGTCCCCTGCAACAAATCCTGAAGCAACTGACCAGCTGATCATCGTCCAGTGGTCAGTTTGTGCCAGGTGCATTCTGGGATTTGGAGTCCTAGCCCTCAAGAAGCAACTCAGAGCTTCTGGAACCTTAGGGTGAGCTATGGACTTCTACAGAAACTTCAAAGACCTTCTGGAAGAAGAGCCAGGAGTTTGGAGAAGATTGGAGAACTTTTGGTAAAAAGCTCCATAAAGTGACTGACCCCCATGGTGAGTCAAGCCGGCTTACCTCAATCGCGAGCTGGGCTGACTTGTAGTTTTGTCCCACTGAAAAGCTCTGGAGCCCCAGACTTCCAGGATTTCACAGAGGGCTCCTAGAAAGGTAATGCGACAACCTTGCATCAAAATCTGCTTGCTGTGGAGGGTCGACCGCTGTTGGAAGGAAAAAGCTCCAAAAAAGTAACAAAGTCCGAACGTAAAAAGTTGACTGGGACTTCCCGCAGAGTGTATCCAAGGAGGGCTCCAGGGACATCGGATCAAGATTCAGCTTCGGCCTGATGAAGATTTCTGTCTTGAAAATTCATCTAAGTCCAAAGGTAGAATTCTTCACCGAGGTCTCCTGCGATGAGTATCCGAAGAGGTCTCCAGGGAGGTTGGATCAGATTGGTGACTTTGTTCCGCTGAAGAAACTCTTCTAGTAAAAGACTAAGCCCCTCATTATGACTTCGGCAGACAGAAAAGGCCGCCCGCTGAAGTCCAGCGGTTGGGTTACCCCCAGTGTGGTCCTCTTCCGGCGGTTCCGATTAAGAGTTGCCAGTGGAAACAGAGTAATTAAGCTGGCCACAATGTTACGGCGCATAGGGTGCACCAGACCTGTCGCGCTTTTCACTCTCTGCAAAGCAGACGGGGCTGGCGATGGGGGGCCCCTGCACTGCCATGAAAACACCAGTGGAGAAGGGGCTTGTAATCCGGATCATGACTGCCAGCACCGCCCACCCATGACAAGTCTTGATCTGGCGGTGTTGGCGGTCCGACTGTGGCACAAACACCACAGTCATAATTTGGCTGCCAGACCACCACATTGGCGGCGGTCCGACCGACACCGTGGCCCTGGCGGACTTAAGTCGTAATGACGGCTAAGTCCGAAGGTAAACATTTGACTGAGGGCTCCCGCTTGCTGTAGCTGAGCAGGGCTCCATAGCGGTTGGCCTCAAACTTTGACTTTGCCCAAATCTAGTGCGACCAGATTAGCACTTTCAGTTTCTATGCGTTAGAAAGCATTAATTCTTTAATCGTTTTGGTGTCATCTGAAAGATAAAAATATAATCTATTTTTATAAATTGGTGTTGGATTTTTATTGTGTTTTATGTTTTACTTGTTTACCGGTTTGTGATTTTTAAATGCTTTATACACTTGTCTCCTAAATTAAGCCTAACTGCTCGCTGCCAAGTTACCAAGGATTGAGCTGGGATTAATTTATTGAGACCTAACGTGATCTAGTGGGGGTTAGTGGCCCATTGCTAAGTGTAGGTACTTACCTGTCCTTACCAATAATCCACTTTCCAACAAACATCATTTATTAATTATATTAATGTAACTGTTTTACACAGTGACCTGTTACCTCACCGAATCTAGTAGCACGCCAATACAATGCACCCTAGATTTGAGCAAATAAAGTACTTCTCAATAGTAAAATCCTCTACCAAGTCATGCCGAAGTGTATAGTTATGCCTATGTAGCCAAATAAACACCCCCTCTTTAAAAGAAGGGTTATTTGCCACATTCTCTTGTTTTAATTCCTGTGCTCACCCCTCATTACAAATTCATACACAAATATAATCTGTCAATATCGGACACATAGCTGTTATTCAGTGCTTGCAGACCAGCCTTCAAATGAACATTCATTCTAAAAAATACCCAACCATATTCAGTCATACTCTTTGTGGTTCAAAAAGTCAGAGGGTTTCTGTCTATTATCCTAATTGAAAGGAGTACAGAATAGGAAGGAGTATAGTGTGGAGAGGTCCATAAACCCTAGAGACCTTCAGCCTCTGTGCAAGAGTATATATTTCTCTACAACCAACCAACCAACATATAAGCTAAGGCTTTTTCCTACTTAGACTTACCTTAAAATTATTTTGGATGTGTATTACGGTGTTTGTAACTCTGGTCCAATCTTTTATCCTCTTCACAAGTGTTCTCCCAATAATCCTAGCAGAAACTTTAATATAGATCTACAAAAGAGCAGATCTGACTGATCCGTTTTCTTAAAGATTAAAATGTTAATCAACCAAGACCAAGTACTGGGGAACGCTCCAGGCCTAGTAGCTGCGTTAACTACTTTGGCAAGTATAGGTCCTCAAAAGGTACAAGTTTGAATTGTAAAGATCCAATGTAGCCCAGCTGCAATCTGGACGTGGCCATTTTCTTGCCAGGCTTGTCTTGCTGGCTTCTGCAACTTCTTAGGAAATGTTCTACCCAAGAATGGTTATAGCAGCAATTGCTTTATTTTACTAAATAATAAAGTAAACAAATATAGAACATTTAAGGCCTGATTTAGATCTTGTTGGTATCAGTCTCATCTATCAGATAATCCGTCCGCCGTCTTGGCAGTCCTCCCACTCTATTTAAATGTCACCAAGACCATAGGCAAAAGACCGCCTGAGTCACACTGACCCCACCAGGAATCTACATTCACGTACACAGCGCCATTGGAAATAGTAGCTGGCAGTGGGACTCCAGCCAGTTTTTCTCCCAAGCCAATCACAATGTGCCTTCCCACCAAGGCAACCGTGGCAGGGAAACCTCCACACCTGAGTTGGGTGATTGGATGGGAAATGAGGGAAAAACCTACCTTTTTCTATTTTCCACTTCGGTTTCCCACTGGGACCCAAATGGACAAGTCTTGTTGTTGCTGCTGTCTTTTGACCACGAAGGAAAACATCCCCGTCATCGCCGAACTTGAAAGTGAGTAGTCCATATTACCCATTAATGTTGACTTGTCACTAAATAGTAGCTTGGGACCCGTGTGTTGACATACGTGTGCTACACACAATGTAAAAATATCTGTGTCATTCATATGAGTTTGCACTAGATTTGTCAGTAAGTTAATGTCACACACCTGTGCAAACACCTGTTGATATTCAAACATTTGTATTTTTTTGGTAGTATAGGTATTCATTACCTAAATTAATACTTGCACCAAATCCCAAATTACCTCACAATTGTCAGCAATGTCAATGTCTTAATTTTGCATTGGGACATGTCAGTGAGATGTTGTTTTTTCCCAATAAAGGATGTCAATCAGAATATATCTCTCACTGTTACATTACTTACAATCCATTGTCACAGTGAATTGAACAGGAATAAGCATTGTGGAACATACTTAGTGAAAGTAGAACTCAAGTATCCATTAATGTACTACTTATCCCAATGTACAATATTTAGGCAATGTGTGACATATGTAAGTGTGGACAATGTTGTGTAGATACACTTTTTCCTGCCTTTGTTGCCCTTCATTCATCTCCTGCCTATTGACCAGGGGTAACCTCCTCATCCGGAAGGGGCATCTATTGGGCACATCCCAGGCACCAGAAGGTTTTTACTTGGCAGGGTGAGAATATGTGTGATCAAGGCAAGATAGCTTAATAATTGGGTAGGTGGAGTAAGGGCAGGACGGGTGTGAGTGGATTGGCAGGTTGTGGTAGAGGAATCTGTGGTGGGTGATATGGGGCCAGATGTATCAAGCTTTTTTGCATTTGCAAACGGTGCGAATTTCCAAAATTGTCCGTTTGCGAATGCAAAAATGCCTTTGACAATGTATGAAAGGCATTCGCAGTGCAATTTTAAGGAATCTCTAAAATAGCTATTCCTTAAAATTGCGACCCCGTTTAGAGAACCGCAAATTGCGATTCTCTAAATTGGAAATCGCAAATAGAGAATTCCAACATCCGATTTCAAAAGCACATGTATCAAGCATTTCCAAAATGCGAATTGTGTATTTAGTAAATGCAATTACCACAAACTAAAGTTTGGTGGTAACCATGTGCAAATTATAAAAATGTATTATAAATAAAAATTTTAAATTGACATGTAGCGCAAAATGCCCCTAAGGCATGTGTGTGCTTCACATGTCCGTTTTTGGGGTGCATCAAAGGGGGCCTTAGGCCCCCAGCACCATGGGATTTGCATTTCCTAATTTGCAAATTCCTAACTGGAATTCGCAATTTGGGAAATGCAAAAACATTCGCAACAGGCCCATTAGTGCGAATGGGGTCGGATTCTCTATTTGCGATTCGGTAATAGCATTTGTGAATTTTAAGAAATCGCTATTACCAAATCCCAAAAATCATACATTCCATTTTGCATTTCTTAAATAGTGATTTCCTAAAATTTGCTATTTAAGAAAAGTAAATCAGTTTTTTGATACATCTGGCCATGGTTGTACCTGTATGTCTGGCTGTTGCATGTGGTCTGGTTGTCTGCAGTTTTACTGGTTTGTAATATTCAGTTGAATGTGGTTGGTTATGGTCTGTGTTGTCATTAGAGTAGATGTGCGTTTGCGTGAGTGTAGGTGTGTTGGTGGGGATGATTTTGTAATTGTGTTGGTTGCTGTGGTTGTGTTGAATGTGGCTTTAGTGTCAATAGTGTGTGTATGTTGTGTTTCAAGATGCATTACATTATGTTTTTCCTGCTGGTAAATGTTGTGTTGTGGTGGAAAAGCAAAGGTTTGTGGTGTACATGGAGTGTGGTATGCAGATGGACGCACGTGGCCGCAATACCTCAGGTGTGTGCTGCTGGCATTCATTCCTTAGCCACATGCATGGGAAAATATTCAACACCTCCCACGATGAACCATCTCCATCAGGGCATCAAAGCCAGAACAATGCCAGGACGACTGAAACTTAAATATGGTTGGCGATAACCCGCATTCCTGACGGCAATGTAGTAATGTTAGGCAGCACAGCAATCTGCCACGCCGGAGGTCAGAGACTCAGCCCCAATACATCTAACTATGGCAGTTGGAACACCGTCAGATTGATGGAGTACTTGGAACCGCCACCACGGCGGGACAACAGTAGTCTCATCAATATCTAAATCTTAGTGGTTAATCAAGACTGAGAGGAGTACTTTTTCTTTAGGAATGATAGACGCTCTTGGAGTCTTTCTATATTTAGACACAAAATACCAAAATAGCATATCCTGCCTATTGTTTAAAATGTGTCACCTCATTGGAATTAATCAAGAATACCCAATGTGTGATATTTCTGTAAATGATATGTAGAAAATGATGTTTCTGTCACACAATATTAATAACTTTACAAGAGCAAACCACTTCTAATTCTTCTCATGATCCTTCCTATGTTTTCTAAGTGCCCTTTTGTAAATCCTATTGTGCAACAGGCAAATAAAAATATTGGTTAATAATGCCTATAGTGATCTCATTGAATGATTTCAGCAAGGTACAGCACGCAACGGGTAGGCTAAAGGACACCTGGCGAGCTCAGATTAATAGATTTTATGGTTTTACTTGGATTTACTTGATCCCATTTTAAGTGTCTCTTGTTAGCACAAACAAACTCGGTCCATTGTCTGACTATAAAACAAGAGGCAATGGGTATTACTCCTGTTGGTTCCAAAATGATGGGACGTGGGTCATGGTCATTTTCACTTGTGACAATGACCATACATTTCTTAGTTACTTTTCAGTTGTTTTTTGGGACCAGAATATAGTCATTATAGACCTGGGGACCATGGATCCTATATGTAGATCTGGATAGAAAATCAACAGAACAAAGTGAGAATTCTTGTTAATATACAGAAGTCAATAGATCTCTACAAAATCTTAGAGAACCCCCAGTGATAGCAGGCTAGAGGAATAGGGCTGCATAACAGCATGCATCCCAGCCAAGCTTTTACAGTTTCAGCCCCACCACTAGTTGAATTGATGGCCTGGAGCTATGGATTTTGTTGTCCCACTGACGGCTGGAATCTGAGGTGACATTGGGGAGCAACATGAATGTGTCAAGTCTTTTGGAGCTCCATTGACACAAGGATGCTGGTACAGTATATAAGTATAACAAAAACAGATGCATTAAAAAAATTGGGAAAAAATAGTAACAATAGATTCCTTCTTATTCCAACATAGTTATCAGTAAATCAGAAAAGATACCACAATTTCAATCACAATGTATCTAGAGTACATATTAATAAAGTCAGCCCATTTGTCATTGAACAGCTTTATTTCTCAATCTAGTTTGACATTTCTGTTCACTTCCAGTATGAGCACGGACTTACTTCTTAGGTTTTAAATGTTAATTGATTATATACCACCATTGATGATTGTTTCTTTTTATCTAACCATTTGTAAGTGAATGACAAATGTATCATCTATGTCACTAAACAATTCCACAAAAGCTATTTTATTATAGGGAAGCAAAACAAGAATACATTTAGCTTATTGTCTTTCAGGGCACAATCGTGATAGCTAATCTTCCCTCTTCACTATATGATCCTGACCACTGGGAAACACCTCAACAGTTCAATCCAGAACATTTTCTGGATAAGGATGGGAACTTTGTGACCAGTGATGCTTTTTTACCGTTTTCTGCAGGTAAGTCATTTTTAGAATTGAAGCCATGATAGACAGGTGTTAATGTGCCAATTTCATCACCTTCTCGTTGGCCTCTGACTCTGTACTTTCTGACAATTCAGTGAACTAGTGGTTGAACATAGCTATCAGAAATCTATTGAATATGTTCAATTACAGTAGTATAGCTGGTGTCACCTCAGGCATGCCCAGAGTATTTCAAGGGGTTCCAGGTCCATGCCATATTTTCATCAAAACTACTGATTATATAATTAATTTCGATTTAAGTTCACTACAAGTACATTTACCTTAAATGGATAATCAGAAAATTTGGCATGAATGAGGCTCTCCTAGAAGTACGTTAGGCTGGACACCTCAGTGTTAAATGGACAGTAGCTTATAACAGAGACATCTTCTAGCCATCGCAGTTGCACATGGCATTAGTCGTTACCATGTTGTGTGCTTCAGACCTACTCATAATCCATACACCGGCGGAGGATTGTAAAAGACAATCAAAACTGCATCTACACCTTCTTTTCAAATCGCATTAACAAAGATACAAATCATTCAAGAGAAATATTTATTTTGTTCAGAAATATGACTATTGCTGAAAATTTACTCAAAACCTTCTGCAGTCGAGAAATACCTTGAAAATATTCACAGATCCTTTTGAGAACAATTCTTACAGATCTAAGGGGCTACATTAAATTTTGGGGAATTCTATTCTTACCCAGAAGTTAAGTTAATACACTGTGTTTATAATTTATTTGGAAACTATATGTTAATTTCTAGCTATGATTGTTTTATGTAACTTTTTGTTGGTTTATATATAGATCGATAGGCAGACAGATAGATAGATGGATAAATAAATAGAATAGACAGATAATAGTACTTGTGTGGTTTTAATAGGGGTAACCCCCCCCCACAGCTCCTTTTAATAAAATATATATATAGATATATATTTGCTATCTCTTGTTTTGGGCTGTAACCTCCCACTCCTTTTTAAAACATATATGGATATATATTAAAATTATAAGTTCAACATGCCCTATTTTTTAATTTTTTTTAAAGTATAACAGGTTGAGGGTAACCACTCTGTAGTTATAGTTACAAATCCCAAGTATTGGAATTTCTCAGATTTTTGCATCCTAATAATCTTGCCCCATTTAAGGAATCTCCCAAAAACTTTCCAGACCTATAGCTTTTTCTACACAGGGGCGATGGAACGTTTCACTGTAATTGGTCAAGAGTGTTCAAAGAGAAAAGGGGAGTCCCAAACTCGTTTTTCTACCAATGCATTTTCCATAGACCTTGTATCAGATGGAGAGTGAAAACTGCTGTTTGGATTTCCATGAAATTATACATTATGGGGTGCAGATGATCCTTTGGGTACTAGAGGTAAGTAGGATAAGTATGTTTTCAGTTATAAGGCATTGTAACTTAGTGATATCTGTTGTTGCCGTAATTTTGCTAAACTGTCAAATTATAAAAACACTGGAAAATAAACAGACACACTGCCATGCGTTACAATGATTTGGACCTTCAGCCTACTGAGTGACAGTCCAACAGCTTTACAATAAGGCCAGAAGTGACCATGATCTGCTGTCTATTTAAACCTAACTATAACATTCTTACCAAACATCTTGATAGTATGACTCTTTAAAGTCATTGTATGGAGAGCCCATTACAATAACAATCAGTCTCTCTCTTTTCCATACCATTATGGGATGGAAATTAAAGAGAGAGTGACAGGACAGCAGGGGGGGCCTTAAGGCACCCGCGGTCCTAGCCAGCTTCCAGTGTCCTGTTTGTGGGAGCAATGTTTTCATCAAAGCAGAGTGTTTGCTCTGACTTGGCGGCAGCTGTCAAAGCTGCTGCCAAGTCTGAGCAAACAGCTATGTCCCGGGAAAGGGCACCCCGGGACATAGCAGGAGCTGGCCCTGGCAGGTGGCAGTCCCAAAGGCCATTATAGGCTGCATGAGGGGGGCTGAGCGGTCCCCCTCCAAAATAAGAATTTGCTCCAGGGAAGTGGTGGACCCTAGGGCTGGAGGTCTGCAATGTACCCCTATCTTCTTTAAATTCAGCACCTGGGAGGTGGCGGTTCCTGGGGCTGCAGGGGGTGCCAAGCTGCATATTCTGCAGGACTACAGCCGGCAGCAGATCATTCTTCCCACCTCACCGCCAAGACCTGAAACAGCCTCCCCATCCACCTACACGGACCCGGGACCTGCTGACCTTCAGGAGATGCCTCAAGACTTGGTTGTTCAAGCAGTAGCAGCTCCCCCTCCCCTCCAGTGCCTTGAGAGCCACGCGGGTGAGTAGCGCGCTCCACAAATGATTGATTGATTGATCATGGGAAGGTAGTGGTCCTTGGCTTTGTGGGGGTTCTCACGGCCCACCTATAAATATTTTTTAAGTAGCCTCTGGGGTGGTTGTGGTCCTCAGGGCCTGGAGGGGTCCCCACGGCCCCACTGCATAGTTTTAAAATGTAGTCCTGGGAAAGTGGTGGTCCTCAGGGCCTGGGATGGTCTGTGCAGCAGCCCCCTATATATTTTTTACATTTTGTTCTGGGGAGATGATGGTCCCGGGACCGGGTGATGTCAGTGTGACCCCCCCTAAGTTTTATGAAGCCCTAAAGAGGTGGTGGTCACCGGGGGTGGTGTCTGTGCTCTTCCTCATATATTTTTTATTATGTAGCCCCAGTGGGGTGGTGGTCCCCGGGTTCTGGGGATCCGCACGGCTCCCATATATTTTTATGCTGTCATGGGGGGGGGGGGGGTTTCCCCAGGACCTGGGGGGGTCTGTGCAGCCCCCCTAAGTTTTTTTGATTATGTAGCCCCGGAGAGGGAGGTGGTGGTCCCTGGGGCCTGGTGGGGCTATTGTTTCCCACCTAAATATTTATCTTTACTGTTGCACCTTTAAGCTCCAAATCCCTTCGGCCGTGCAGGCCGTAGAGCCTGGCTTCAGCCATGCGCGGTAGTGGTTGGGTTAACGTATAGTAATTAAAACTGATTTGCGTAAAAAAAAAATAGAAATACACTGAATAAAACAAAGGGATAAAACCATAGAAATTCATGTTTTATAGCTAAAGTTATTTCAAGTAACTATAACTCGTGCCCTAAGGTAACTATAGATTTGTGCCCACATCACACGGGAAACGTCCTCAACAATGCGTTATAAACAACAAGAATGTTTCCCACGCAAGCGTAACAACGCTTGCCTCAACAATGCATGGCTTTTTCTGTGCCTTAACCATGCATGTGCTGAACTTCGCATATGCGTGGTTAAGGCACTGAGAAAGCCATGCTTTGTTCAGGAGAGGACGCGGAAGACGTGGTGAGGTAAGTGGGGCTGGGGCTTGGGCAGAGATGGGAGGTGGATTAAGAGATTGGGGTAGGTGAGGGGATGGAGCGGGCTATTTTTTTTTTTTTAAGGGGCGGGGTGGAAGTTTGGGTTTTTTTTAAGGGCAAAGGCTGGGGGATCAGGATTCTTTTTTTAGGGGTGGAAGTGGGGGTTTGGGTATATATTTTATTTAGAGTGTGGGAGGAGTGGTTTATTTTTAAAGGGGTGGGGGAAGGTTGAAGGAAGGGAGGGAGGAGAGAAGAGGAGGAAGGTTCGGGAGAGGACGTGGTGAGGTAAGTGGGGTTGGGGCAGGGTTGGTGGGTAGTTTTTAGCAGTGGGGTGGATTTAAGGCTTAGGGTGGGTGGGGGTACTTTAGCTTTTGTTTTTAGGGGCAGGGGTGGGGAGTCAGGTAATTTTTTTTCACGGCTCAGGGTGGGTGGGAGTTGTGGTAATTTAGTTTTTAGCGGCTGGGGTAGAGGGGTTTGGACAATTTTATTTTTTAGGGTTTAGGGTGGGTGGAGGGTTCGGAGTAGTTTACTAATTAGGGGGGAAGGTTTTAGGACTCAGGGTGGGTGCGGGGTGTCTGGGTAGTTTAGTTTTTAGGGGTGGTGTAGTTTTTTATTTAGGGCTCAGTGGGGTCAGGATAGTTTACTTCTTAGGGGTAGGGGGGTCGGGATAGTTTTTGTTTTAGGGATCAGGGCGGGTGGGGTTGTCAGGGTAGTTTATTTTTATGGGGCAGGGGTGGGGGGGTCAGGGTAGATTTCATTAGGTTTAGGGCAGGTGGTGGGGTCGGGGTACTTTTCTTTATAGGGGTGGGGGTAGGGGGTTAGAATCTTTTTTTTTTTTAGAGCTCAGGGTGGGTGGGGGGTCGGGGTAGTTTAGGTATTAGGAGTGGCAGTAGTTTTGGCCCAGGGTGGGTGGGGGGCTGGAATGATAGAACTACGCATACCGTTTTTCATGCCATTTCCACACGTCTTTACTAGGCATGCTTTTACCACGAAGATTCATTGTAAAGGCATCCGTGGTAAAGGCATGCGTGAAAACTATGTGGTCCTGGTTCCACGTTGTTAAGGCATGCGTTGTTCCCGCATGGGTGGTTCCATCATACAACCACGCCACGCACTGCTAATTACCCCAGATATAACAGCACTCATGACATCTTTTAAAACATCATTGATAATATCACTGTAGCATTTGTTGTAAAATTATTAATAAAAAAGCCGTGCATGGTTGTGCGCAAGTTATAGTTACCTTATGGCACGAGTTATAGTTATTTGAAATAACTCTAACTATAACAGGTGAATTTGTATGGTTTTGTATGTTTGAAATGTGAGCCTAACTATAACGTTCCTGAAACCTTTGAATTTTTCAAGTGAACTTCTGTTTTTTAATTCTATTTCCTAAGAATAATATCACTGTAACATTTAGTCTTTTCAGTTAATAGATATATGTACACACACACACACACACACACACAGTCATGGTTGCCAGTGTGTAGTTATAGTTAGGTCACAGCATCCATAGGAAAGGCTTTTTTTTAGTTTCTTCAATAACTTTCGGACCATTTGATGAATCTGCATGAAACTATCCAAAAAAGCTTGATCCACTATAGTTCCTTTATGGAACGTTTCACACTGATCCATGAACCAGAGGCCAAGAAAAAGTTAGGAAAGTGTGATTTCCCATGTTAATTTCCATTGAAAGGTTTGCTCTTTAAAGAATTAAAAGTAGCTGAACCGAGTTACACCAAATTTGGGAAAAAGTTAGAACTTCTCATAAAAAACAGCTGAATGGAGTTACACAAAATTTGGCAAAAAGTTAGAACTTTACTTAAAAATTGTACTGTTTGTTATTTGGTGTAAATCTTTTCAATCATTTTTGAGAAATTAACATTTAAAAAGTTGCTTGGGTAGGCATGAATGAGTTAAGTCAGGTAAAAGCATTCTATGTTTAACTCCAGTATGACATCAATGCTATAGACCTACTGCACAACTACCAATCAGACATTACACATCGTGGACTATTCCCCTTTAACCACAGATATAGATGGCCCCTGCCTACTGATATTGCTGGATCACTGAGCTTCCTTTGACACAGTCGACCATCCCACCTTCATACACACTATGGGTGTGCAAAATTTGCATTGTTTGCAAAACGACATGAAAATAGACAAAGTAAATCTGTCATTTTGTGCTCTATTTTAACATGAAATACATCCTTGCATCAATTTTTGATGAGAGGATTTTAAGTAAATAAGTGCAAAAAAACAAAAGTTCTGTGAAAACAGCTGCTTACTTTCTTTTGTGCCCCTGCATTCGCTGTAGATTTTACATCGAATAGAGCATTTGCTGAACATTTTCACCATGAATGGTGCCTAATTATGTGACATGGCATTATGGCTTGTTTTCAGGAACTTTTTGTAACATGAAATGCAATGTCCTTCACTGGTTATACTCCTACCTTTCCAAACGTTCCTAGTTTGTTTACCTGGACATGTCCAGGTCACAAAAGATCCCTAGAACCTGTAAAGTCTCCTGGGTTCCATACTGTCTCCTATCATGTTCCACCTTTACAGGAGCCACTCGGTGCAGATAGCAGCATCAAAATTCACCAATATGCAGATGATATACAGCTTTACTTGAATGTCTCCTCTGCTTCAGATATCTGACATTTCAAACCCTGCTTGGACATCATACAGACCTAGATGATCAGGTTCTACCTGAAGCTCAAATCAACTAATGTCATTTAGTAGAAGAAACAAACAAGATACATTACAAACCTTGCTAAACGACATGATCCTTGTCAGTTTTGAACTCTCAACGTTCACAGAATGCCAAGTCACTTGGGTTCCCCCTGCACATCAACCTCACCAAGCAACATGCATCAGTTTTCTATATATAGAAACTACATAATATAACACACATGCAGACAATCACACACACACAGACACACACACATACCTCTGTGGTTCCTATATATGGTTTCTTTAAACTTTGTAAGTGGATAGAGTATGTCAGGGAGGGTCTAGAGGTCTGGAAGGGGACATCAAGCGAGTCTTACTTACTGCCCGGTTTTGGGATTCTGTATTACAGTGAGCAAGGTATGGTAAGGCTTAGTTTGATGGGCAGAAATTGTGGCGGAGACATTGAGTTTGTCATGGTAGTGGGGTTTCGTTTGACTCTCATCACTGAAAAAAACAAAGGTTATAAGTAATTTTATATTTAGGAATGAGAATAAGATGCTCCCTTAAGTTTAAAAGCCCCAGAAATTCACTGAAAATATCAAAGTTTAAAGTGATGTTATAATAAGTATCTTAATAAGATCTTATCTTCCATTAAAACAATTATAGGAATTTATAGAAACATCCAAATGTTAAAGTAATGTTAGAGGTAGGTTTTGAAATGAGATTAAAACTGCAGTCTAAAAAAACAAAAAAAACAGTAGTTATTCAGTGAGATAACTATAACTTGTGCCCCCGACAATGCGGTGTTGAATGACATCTTTGATGACATTACTTAGTGCATCTAAAATGACATAGAAAAGAAAAGGATATAGAAAGTGAAAGGATAAAGATAGGCAAAATTGGGATTGATTGAGTTGGATAGTGAACCCAGCTAGGTATTACCAGGAGTAGGATAAAGTGAGCTACACTTCCTGTTCAAAATGGGGGTGCATCATGCATAATGTCCATTTGCATTATTTTTTAATGGCAAAGGTGTATTAATGTCATATTTTTGCACATGAAGCTGGCAGACACATTTTATGTACTTACTTTACATTGTTCATAGGTTTTTTTTTGCAAATTTCACATAATTACTCTAATTTCACAACCTCCTTGTTTTTGTAAACAGATCGCCTCAAAGCAACCTGTTGAATTTGGTCACGGTCTTGCCCTTTTTGTCTGTGGTGAAGCCCACAAAGGGCTCATCACCCACTCTCTCCTGTCACTGTGACTTATATTCAAGGTAATAAGTCATTGTAAATCTAGGCTTGTTTGCATAATTGCTCCTCTTCCTTGGTTGGATAAGGAAGAGGAAAGAAAGATGAAAGAGTAATAATCTCTGCAAAAACCACCTGGTTAAGCATGTAAGGTGTATTTATGAGGTGAGGAAATTGCAAAAAGATGTATCCATTAGAAATGATGGTCTTCATTGATACCTACATACCGCCAGGTTTGCACTGAATTTGTCTAACTAACACAATTATTAAGATCCTTCTGAATTTCAGATTTTGAACCTCAGAGTTTATCCATGGGTGATTTCAGTAAATATTTGACCTCAACACTGTGGAGAACCAACTTGCAAGGTCTGCTCGATGGAATCATGGAAATGCCATTGAATATTTCTTCATTACAAAGAAAGCACAAGAGGGGGCCTTGAGTTTGATTACATTACACAAGTTGAATTTACAAGTATTAAATGAGGGATTCATTTGTGATATGCACATTCAATAAATCCTCCACTCCCACTTTAATCTGTGTGAATACTAAATTGCACCAAGGCTTAGCAGATCTGAATTGGATTTCTTTAACCGAGTCATTATTGCATGTGGAAGCAAAATGATGCAAGCAAGTTAGGGAAAGTAATGATGCTAGCCCCATAGATCACTACTCTGCTTTCAGGCATCATCTACAGAAACTGAAATGAAAGACTGAAACAGTTCATACAAATTCCTGAAGGTGAAAGTGTTGGCAACAAGACAAACAGATAGGTAAAGGCTATCAAGAGAATATTCATGCAAGAAATTTAATAGGACTTATAATGTTTCCGGAGAGGTGATTTACAAGATTACTAGCTTGTTAGACATTCTGAACAGCGCCCTGAGGCTAGTCCCAGCTTTTTCAATGTGCCCAGTTGCTGGAGGACAGACTTGAGAACAGTCTTTTTGTTGTCAAAGTTGTGAATTACCAATCACTTGGGGAGTGTTGAGAAAATGGAGGTACATGAAAGGCAAGTTTCAATTCAGAAGGTGGCAAAAAGTCTACATTTAAAATGTAGTTATGTGCATCTTCCTCTTTTTGGTGTTCCATTCACACTTTAATGACTACACATAGTTGCTTTTAAAGTTGCACATAAATGTGTAAAAACCCATATCTTTGTATGTCAGCATTGCCTTATCTGAAAACTGGTTTGCAATCATTCTTTCAGAGGCTTGTTTGTAACGAGCTGTAAATTGTGTGGCTAGATACATGCCTGTGCTGCTCTGCATTAATATCCAATATGTGCACTTTTATGCATAATTGTGCAGAAGTATTGCCCTGTATATCCCTCTATCTTTGAAGAAATTAGTTGTAAATGTATTGACCCTGCCTCTGTTCTTCTTCCTCTTGTAGGACACCGTGTTTGTTTAGGGGAAATGCTGGCCAGGACAGAGCTCTTCATCTTCTTCTCAAGCCTCCTTCGGGCCTTCACCTTCCAGCTCCCAGAGGGAGTGAAAGAGGTCAACATGAACTACATTTTAGCAGCCACATTGCAGCCACACCCATATCAGATCTGTGCTGTACCCCGTTAGATGAAGAGGACCCCAGGACAAGGAAGTGTTTGTTATTCAGGCTGTAGGTGCAGCAGCTATACGCCCATGCCGTCGTGATCCACATACCTACCTAAGCTGGTTACTTGTGATTGAAGTATTTTTGCCATAAAAAAGGGAATTATATTCTGCAAGTGTCATAGTATGTTTGCTGAATTCATGGATACTGAATATCGCCTCCTTGCAGAATCCTGAAACACTATTTTTAATGGAAATACCTTTTGTTTGGAAAATCTATGTAGAATTCTACAACTAAAGGTTATGCGTCTCCTAACCTTAGACATTTTCTTTTATTTCTACATTAGCATTACGGAATTGTGATTAAAAGGAACTTTAAATAGCCTGAAAAAGTAATAGACAAAAAGCAACAAAACCTGCCAGCTTCTGCAGTACCTTCATGACAGAGAAGAGTCGAAGAGCATCTGTTTCCACCCTCCACTGCCCTCTCTTAAATGTGGGTGAAGCAAATGATGAAAGTGTAGTCATTGTTGAGATTGCTAGTAAGACTTCACATGGGCATTTACCAATGGGTTCCCATCCATAATGTTCCTCTAATCGGGTTTGGTTTTAGATTTATTTGTATGTTCTAAGTGATTTCTAATTGCATGTTCCTTCTATTTCCATAGAGGGGATGGTCCCATTCTTCTTCACCCTCTACATATAGCATTGAACAATTCCTATTTCTTAGATTTTTTCAACTTGTTACTCATACTTTAAAAGATAGTGGCACACGTTATCCTCCTGTTCTCATCTGACCTATTATTTTGCTCAAACATACTTTCCCTTTTATCATACGTGTCCTTCTTGTAGGCCTATCTGACAAATTTATATGGGTAGACCTTTCAAGTGGACTGCATGTTTATTAAAATCATGTATGTAGGCAGAAGTTTGTCTAAAGCAAAAAGGGCCCATAAGGTACATTATATTTCTGGCTTTTTATGTGATTGCTCTCATAATGTAACATAGTATTTTTTCATTGTGAACAACTCAGACATCCTTCCACTTCCTTAATATTGATTTTTAAAAAAATCACACTGATTTCTATTTATCGATGATGTAAACCTCAAAATGGGATCACCAGAGTTGATCCCATCAAGAAATTCAGACAGGGAATTAGATGATCCCCTCCACTGGAAGAATACAGACAATTGGTCTGAGAGTGGATCAATTATATTCTTGTGCTATGAGTGTCCAAGTTTATTTAGATTTCTCAATATCAATAATAAGATTGGATTCATTTCTGATTTGTAATCCAATTGGTATCACCCTCTTTTTTGCTATATTCAATAATAAAGTCAGTGTTCATTTCAGTCCTGGTTAATTTTTTTCTTTAGATTGACCAACTTGTTCAACTTCTCATAATTATTTAGAATTACAGTAACCTTATTCATACTTCTAGGATTCCCGTTCACAATTTTGTTAAATTGTTCCCTATAAAACCAGTATTTTTTAAGTGTCCATTGTAAATTTCATCAGTAAATTCTTTTGAATGACTTACCACTTCCCCGTCTAACAAGCGATAAAATATCAACTCATAAAAAAGGTGCAACCCCTCACATACAAATGAGAGGGTTTTAGACAACTAGACAAACCTAAAATCTCTAGTCTGTGACAGACTAGCAGTTGGACCTGCCAGCCTTTATGTGGTCTTCCACCAAACCTTTTGCCTTCACTTCTGCTAGTTTTTCTAATCATGCCTTTGTTGGCTTTAGGACTCTGTGCACTTTATCACTGCTAAGCAGTGCTGAAGTGCTTGTACTCTCCTCTCTAAACGTGGTAGAATTGGCTTATACCTAATTGGCATATTTAATTTACTTGCCAGTCACTAGTAAAGTGGTACCACATATACCCAGTGCCTGTGTAAATGTAATGCTACTAGTGAGTCTGCGGCACTGATTGTGCTATTCACTTAAGTATCCTGTCTAATAATGTCTCAGGCCTGCCACTGCATCCTGTGTGTACAGTTTTAAACTGCCATTTGACCTAGCAAGGTTAACCTTTTAACTGGCCCAAACCTTCATTTTAATGCATGTAAGTCACCCCTAAAGAAGGCCCCAGACAGCTTTGTGGGCAGGGTGCAATGTGGTAAAAAAAGTAGGGCATGTACTTTTAAGTTTTATATGTCCCTGCAGTGAAAAACATTTACATTTGTTTTTCACTACTGCAATGCCTACCTCTCCTATAGGATAACATTGGACTACCTTATTACATTTAATAAGTGATAACTTTCAATTGGAAGCAGGCAGACATGTCAAGTTTGGTGTCTAAATAATTGTAATTAAAAGCGCTCTTTAATTGTAAATTTGGCTTTTTTAACACAACTCTGAAAATGACACTTTTAGAAAGTGGGTGTTTTCTTTTCCCAACCATTTGGGGTCTGCTGTCTGTATCCTGGATCAATTGACGTAGTGTAGCTGGCAGCTGATCTTAGTGTGTTACACAGATACCACAGCACTCAAAAAATGTTTGTAATAAATACATCCTCCAGATTAGTTAGTTGTAGTGGGTTCCTTTTATTTGTAGACATGGACAACATAGTAATAGGATGAGCATTGTTCTACAATCACAGCCAACACGTGTTTCGACACAACAGGTGACTTTTTCAAGGCTCTTTAAGTAAACGAGTTCCAAAACAATCCTGTGTAAGTCTCTGAAAGGCACAATGTACCAGAGGGTAAATGAGGTCAGTCACTTGTAGTCGCAATAGGGTACAGTGAAGACCCTATTGTAAGAGACCATGGTAAGTCTTGTGCCTGAATGAATTAACCACAACCATGTGGATGTCTTCTCCCTCTGGTACACTGTGCCTTTCTGAGACTTACGCATTATTGTTTCAGAACTTGTTTCCTTAAAGAGCTCGACCTATTACTATGATGTCCATGTATACAAATAAAAGGAACCCACTACAACTAACTCATCTGGAGGACGTGTTTATTACAAACATTTTTTGAGCGCTGTGGTATCTGTGTAACATTACATGCATGGTGTTTCACTGGAACACCAAATTATGCTCTTGGTTAATGGAGCATACCTCACTGCGTTGCACCATAGTCCACCCTAACTCTGAGCAACCATCGACATGAACTACTATTGACTGTACTCATACAACACTTGGAAAGTGCACCCCATTAAACCACCACTACCCAGTCCTCTCTTTGTAAGCTGATCTTAGTGTATTGCTTTCAGACAGTGAGACTAAGGGAAGCTAGGTGTTGGTGGAATGGGCCACTCTGAGTTAAGGAGGGAGATGAATCATCACCTACCACACTTGCACATAACAAAGATCCTGTCTGAGCACTAAAGCAAAAGGTTTTCCCACTAGTCTATTGTGACCCCACACTAGCTGGGGCCAGGGCAGGGACAAAGGAAATTCCAAGCACTTTGGAGAGGTGGAAACCTCTAGAAACATCTCCTAGTACAAAGTGGGCACTAGATATAAAAAACTGGACCTAAGAACCCCACCTCATCAATGCACATCATAGCCCATGGAAGACTCAGAAGAAGGATTGCTGTGCTGCTCTGCTGCTCGGCTGCAAGAAGGTCTGCCACTCTGCTGCCTGCGGGCCATGCTGCCTGAGTGAAGGGTTAGTCCTGCTTCTAGAACCTAGGACCACCAGAGTGACTCCAAGGGCAAGTTGGCTGGCTTCCTGATCAAAAGCTGAATGCATTGCCGACTTGAAAGTATGCATTGGAGCACCTGCATGACACATCACCTTGCTAAACTCTGCATCAGGACCACTGCATGCTTCATCTCCAAGGCAGGACTTTGCATCGCTGCCCCCAAACTTCCAGGAATCGCCCCTGAGCAATGCATAGTTGATGCAGGACTCTGCATCACAAGCCCCTTGTCAATGGAATTCTCAACAATGACGCAAGACTCCAAGTCAAAAGCCCCGCAGTTGCTTCGGTACCAATCAGTGCACAACTCATCTTGATGCAGGGCTCCGCATTGCAAGCCCCTCATCAATGGCATCCCCAACGATGACACAAGACCTTGCATTGCAGCCTTGCAGTTCCTAGGAATTACAGCTGCCTGATGCATTCTCGACGAGGGACCCTGCATCACTCTGCAACCAGGATGTAAGGTATTCTTGTTCACTGGGCCTCAAAAGTGTCCCTGTAGCCGCCCTGTGCTCCACCATGGCCGGCCTGAAATTGTGACTTTGTCTCAATCTGGGTTCGACTCTCGGAATCAGCGTAATGTCCTGTGATTCTGGGCAAATCACTTAGGCCCTCATTATAACCCCGGCGGTCGGTGACCGCCAGGGCTATAGTGGCATTCGTACCTGCAAAAGGCTGGCAGTACTGGACACCACATTTTGACTGTGGCGGTACCGCCACGGTAACACCGCCGGGACAAGTGGTATACCGCCTTGGTGGTCCTGGCAGTATACCGCCATGGTTGTCCTGCCGGTATACCGCCAAGGTGGCCCCGGCGGTCGTAATCCTATCGCCAGCCTGTCCATGGCAGTGGGCTGTCAGTAAGGGGACTCGTGGTGCCTCTGCGGGCCCCTGCACTGCTCATGCAATTGGCATGGGCAGTGCAGGGGCCCACAGGCATATTTGGGGCAGTGAAATGCACGACGGGTGCTACTGCACCCGCTGCACATCAGCATTGCCGCCGGCTCTATTACGAGCCAGCAGCAATGTTGTTGTGACTTTTCCGCTGGGCCAGTGGGCGGTAACAGTGTTACTGTCCGCTGGCCCAGCAGAAAAGTCGAAATAGGGAACCAGACATACCGCCACCAATGGCGGTATTCTTGCGCCCGCAACCTCAGCGGTCTTCTGGGAAGACCGCTGAGGTTGTAATGAGGGCCATAATCTCCCCGTGCCCATGGACAACGCATGGAGCCCCTCACGGGAGTAAAGCTGTGCTATTCAACTCTCCATTTCATTTCATTTTCAAGGTTTGGGCGGGGCAAAATGTTTATTTTGCCAGGTCCAAATGGCAGTTTAGACTGCACACAGGCTGCAATGGCAGGCATGAAGCATGTTTAAAGGGCTACTTAAGAGGGTGGCACAAATAACTGCTGCAGGCTCACCTGTAGCATTTAATTTACTGGCCTTGGGTACATGTAGTACCACCTTAGTGTGGACATCTAAGTAAATTAAATATGCCAATTGAAGATAAGGAAATGTTACCATCTTTAAGGAGTGAAGACATGTACTATAGCACTGGTTAGCAGTGGTAAAGTGTGTAGAGTCCTAAGGCCAGCAAAAGCAAGATCACCAATATTGAGGAGGAAGGCAAAACGTTTAATGGGAAGACCACACTAATGCTGGCAGGTCCAAGAGTAAGTTCCTCCCAAACTACTAGAGGTGCTACCAGTATAAGCTTATCGCAGGAGATACTAAGGGCCACATGTAAGAAACTCCGAGATTGCGACTCGGAAATTGAGTCTGTCCGACTCGCAATTTCCGAGTTACAATCTCGGATGCAGAACGGTGTCTCAGACACCGTCTGCGACTCGCTATGGGGTCGCAAAGACCCACCTCATCAATATTCATGAGGTGGGTCGCATTTTGCAACCCCATAGCGAGTCCCTGCACTCACAGGGATGGTGGCCTGCTGAAGTCAGCAGACCTCCATGTCTGTGACTGCTTTTTAAATGAAGCAGTTTTTTTTTTCATTTTGCAGCCCGTTTTCCTTAAAGGAAAACGAGTTGCAAAATGAAAAAACTTCCGAAACCATTTGGTTTCGTTTTTTCAGAGTAGGCAGTGGTCCATAGGACCACTGCTACCTCTGAAAAAATATTTTTGTCGACATTCACAAAGAGGAAGGGGTCCCATGGGGACTCTTTCCCTTTTGCAAATGAGGTAACACCAGTGTGACACTGGTGGTAACTGTGAGTTGCTTTGCGACCGCATTCGCGGTCACAAAGCAATTCTGAATTGCGATGCGAGTCGCAAATAGGAAGGGAACACCCCTTCCTATTTGCGAGTCACATTCACAAATTGCGAGTCGGTACTGACTCGCAATTTGTGAATGTGCATCGCGTTAGGCTGTTTGCATGGCGCAAACTATTTTCGCAGTTTGCGTCATGCAAACGGCTTGCTACATCTGGCCCTATGTGTACTAATAGGACACAGTTGCCCAGGGTTTGGCAGTCCCAGGGGTTGGCCAGTGTAGCGTTTGGGGAGGAGATGGTCCCAGTCAGTGTGGGGGTGCATCTGAGGTAGCTTAGTGTCCCTGGGTGATGGAGAGATGGTACCTAAGGTCCCCATGCTTGCGAATACTTCCAGGTATAGACAGTGGGCAACCATCAAAGGGCAGAGGGTGAAGCTCTTAGAGACACAGGAGCCAGTATGACTATTGTCAGGTGTCATTGGGTATCCTCAGAACATGTGATACCTGATACATTTAAGGTTGTAGTAGCAGAAAACCATGAGAGCCACTACAAGGTGGATCTGGTTGCCTCAGGGCATGGCATAGAGGCAGTATTTTCACAGCTGAATGAGGAGGGCCTAGGCCTACCTGTAGCCTTCATTAATAGGAGGTTACTTTCCCAGAAACAGAGATGGAGTGTTATCCAGCGGGAAACCTTTTCTGTGGTCTGGGTGCTGAAGAAGCTGAGGTGTTCAGGACTCACTTCTGGTTTGAGGTAGACCACAGCCCCCCCAGTTGGTTTATGCAGATAAGAGGTGAGAATCCCCAGTTGTTGAAGTGGTCAATTTCTCTGCAGGGAATGGACATTAGGGTGGAACACCTTCCTGGGTCCTGATGGTCTCTCCAGGTTTTCCACCTTTGTGATGAGAACTCAAATGAGGCTAGGTAGTTCTCCCCATTTTCAGCAGGGTGGGTACATGAGTTAGACCTACCATTGTTAAGGTGGTCTTCCCCAAAATGTTTGCTTTTATCCCTCCTATTTTTGCGGATCTCATCCTTGTTGGCCTTCGGACTCTTTGCCACTATTATTAACCAGTACTTAAGTGCTTGTGCTCTCTTCTCTAAAAATTGTAAAATTGGCTTACACCCAATTGGCACATTTAATTTACTTGTAAGTCAACAGTAAAGTGGTAGTACAAGTACAAAGGTCCTATAAATTAAATGCTACTAACGGGCCTGCAGCACGTATTGTGCCCCCCACTTAAGTAGCCCTGCAAACATTTCCCAGGCCTGCCATTGAAGCCTGTATGTGTAGTTTTAAACTGCTATTTTGACCTGCCAAGATAAACCATTTGCCAGGTCCAAATCTTCCTTTTGAGTTTTGAATACATTTATATATCACCTCTTATGTAGGCCCTGAACAGCCCAGAGTGAAACAAAGACAAGCTATGGGCCACTCTAAGTTAATAAGGGAGAGCAGTACCACACTTGCACATCACAATGGAACTGGCTGGGCACTCTCACAAAGGGGTTGACTCTAGTCAATTGTCACCCCAGGCAGCCTGGACCAGGGCAGGGAGGAAGTAACTTCCAGGCACTTCTGACGGTGGAATCCTCTAATCACTTCTGATAGGTGGAAGCCTCTAAAGGATTCTTCTACTTCAAAGTGGGCACTAGGGAATAAATATTGGACCTCAGACCCCAACTCTTCAGTACACATCTGGACCTATCAAAGACTCAAAAGAATGACTGCTGTGTTCTGCCTGCAAGAAGGACTGCCACTCCACTGCCTTGCTGTGTTGCCCGGCTGTCTCCTGTCTGAGTGAAGGGCTGGACTTGCATCTTGGACCCAGGCCCACCAGAGTGACTCAAACAGCTAGTTGACTGGCCTTCTGATCAGAAACCTAAGGGACAGAACAGGTTTTCTCCATCTTCTACCGAGCACATGGACAGTGCCAGCTGTGAGTCCTATCCTCCCAAGTAGTGCCACCCCAGCCCTGGATTCTTGGAAGTGGGCCTGACGTTGATCTACGAGCCCCAACTCTTGTCCCAACAGAATCTATGTTTCAGAGCTGCAGCATGATGTATCGCCTACCAGAAACTTCTCATCTGAGCCCCTGTGAGAAGCATCGCCTCATCAAACTCCACTTCGGCATTGCTGCATAATTCATCTCCATTGAAGGTTTTGCATCACCACTCGAAGGCTTTCAGGAACCAACCCTGTGCTATACATCCTCAAAGCAGGCCTTTGTATTGCAATTCCTCATCTATAGCATCCTCGATGGTGATGCAGGACTTCCAATACCAAGCCCTGCAATTTCTTCAGAACTAGCCAGTGTGTGGCACATATTGAAGCAGGCATTCGCATCTCAGGCCCCTCGTCAATGGCATCTTTGTTGATAAGAAGGACCTCATATTGGACTATAAGCACCTATAAAGCACAGCTTTAATGTTTGGTCATAGCTGAGGGCCATTCTCTCACCCCCACTAAAAATATACTTCTGGCTAAGGACCTGGGAAAGAGTGGGCAAGAAAAGGGTGGGGGAACACAAAAACAAACACCAAAGGGAGGGGTAGGGAAGAATGGAGGAGTGGGCGGGTGGAGTAAGTGTAGGAAAGTAGCCTCTTTTTGGCATGTTCCCTCCAACTTCTGCCTAATGTCAGTGTGTTTTTGACTGTGTCACTGGGATCCTGCTGGTCAGGACCCCAGTGCTTGAGGTTTATGGCCTGCGTGTCAGTGTGTTTCATTGTTTTCTAAATTGTCACTGGAGTCCTGCTAATCAGGACCCCAGTGCTCATGTGCTCCCTGTTTCCAACTTTGTCACTACATACTGGTAACTCAGTATTTCACTCTGAATTGGCATACTGCCCTCCCCCTTATAAGTCCCTGGTATAGGGTACCAAGGGCATTGGAGTTCCAGGGGATCCCTATAGGCTGCATTTATTTTGCCTCCCACAGGGAGCTCATGCAAAGGCTTCTACAGGACTGCCATTGCAGCCTGTATGGAATAGTGCATGCACCCTTTCACAACCACTTTCACTGCACCATATCACTTATAAGTCACCTATATATCAGGTCTTCCAACCCTGAAGGCTGGGTGCAAAGTACCTGTGTGTGAGGGCACCCCTACATTAGCAGGAGTGCTCCCACTTCATCCAGGCCCACTTTCCCAAACTTCGTGAGTGCGAGGGCGCCATTTTACGCGTGCACTGGATATTGGTCAATACCTATGTCCAGCTTCACAATGGTAACACCGAATATGGCCATGTAAGGTGTCTAACAATTGTGAATTGTACCCCAATAATGATTCCAGTATCGGCTGCACAATCCCATGTACTCTGGGGGCTCCACTCTGGACCCCCCAATACTGCCATACCAGCCTTCTGAGGTTTTCCAGGCAGCCCCAGCTGCTGCCACCTCACAGAAAGGCTTCTGTCCTCCTGGGGCTTGAGCAGCTCAATCTCAGGAAGACAGAACAAAGTATTTGTTTAGGGAGAGGGGTGTTACACCCTCTTGCTTTGGAAATAGGTGTTACAGGCATGGGGGTATCCTCCCAGAGCCTCTGGAAATGCTTTGAAGGGCACAGATGGTGCCCTCCTTGCATAATCCAGTCTGCACCAGTTCAGGGACCCCTCAGTCTCTGCTCTGGTGCAAAACTGGACAAGGGAAAGGGGAGTGACCACTCCCATGTCCATCAACACCCCAGGGGTGGTGCCCATAGCTCCTCCAGAGTGTCCCTGTGTTTTGCCATCTTGGATTCCAAGGTGGTGGGGAACTCTGGGTGCATCTCAGTGGCCAGTGCCAGCAGGTGACGTCAGATACCCCTTCTGATAGGTGCTTACCTGTTTAGGTGACCAATCCCCCTCTCAGAGCTATTTAGGGTCTCTCCTCTGGGTGTTTCTTCAGATTCAGATTGAAAGACTACAGCAGGAATCCTCTGCATTCTTTACTTCATCTTCTACCGACGGAACAACCGGTGACAGCTCCAGGAACTCTACAAAACTGCAACAAAGAAGCTAAGCCGACTTCTGCAACATTGTATCTTCAGCACCTGCCAGCAACTACAACAGTTTCCAGGTCGTTCATCCTCCGAGGACTGCCTGTCTTCAGCCTGCACCAGAAGAACTGAAGGAATCTCCTATGGAGTGACGGAGTCACTTCCCTGCTTCAGCAGGCACCTCTCTGCAGCGGCGACCGGTGGCTTGGGTCCCCTCTCCAGATGACAGGCGTGGATCCAGCAACATGGGTGGTGGAGTAAAGTGACTTCGACAGTTCCAACTTCCAGCTGTCCAACTCTGGTGGAGGAGCTTGCCTCCCCACACAAGACAGTACCCCCGTGCACTGCGTGACTTGCAGTTGCCAAGACTTGTGTGCGACCTTCCAAGAAGTTTTTCCTGCACAGTACAGCTTAGGCCCCCAGCATTCCATCCTGCGACACACAGCTTCCTGAGTGGTTCTCCCGCGGCGTGGGATCCCTTTGTGTCGTGCTGCGTGGGCCTCCATTTGCACCTTCTTTGTCCCCATGTTGTGGGACTCTTGTGTGCATTGCCTGGTCTTCTGAGGGCCCTCTGAGTTGCTGAGAGCCCCCTCTGTCTCCCTCTCCTGGGTAGAGGCCACCAGCGCTGGTCCAGGGCATCGACATTTTCCGCTAACCGCGAGCTTTGCGTGTGCCAAGGCTTGTTGGCGAAATCCAGTGACGCAAACCAGACTGCATTCATCCATCCAGCGTGGGGCACCTTCTGCACCAACCAGGAACCCTCATCTGTCTTCTTTGGTGCAATACTGACTTTGTCTTATCACCGGTGGTTCTTCTTTTGCACCTTCATCTGGGTTAGCAGGAGTACTGTCCTCCCTGGACTCTTCAGTGCTTCTTGGACTTGGTCCCCTTCTTCCACAGGTCTTCAGGTACAGGAATCCATCGTTGGTGTCTTGCAGTCTCTTTTGGTTCTTGCATTATCTTCGATCACGACTTCTAGTGTGTTGTAGGAAATTTGCTATGCTTTCCTTCTGCTTTCCTGGCTCTTGGGTGGGGATTATTACTTACGTTTGGTGTTTTCTTACACTCCGAGTGCCCCTCTACACACTACACTTGCCTATGTGGGAAACCGACTTTCACATTCCACTATTTTATTATATGGTTTGTGTTCCCCCTAGGCCCATTGCAACCTATTGTGATTTTCACTATTTGCACAGTTTTCCTACTGTGTTCTTACCTGTTTTTGGTTACTAGTGTATATATTGTGTAATTTACTTACCTCCTAAGGGGGTATAGTCTCCAAAGGATTTTTGGCCTTGTGTCACTAAAATAAAGCACCTTTATTTTTGTAACACTGAGTATAGTCTGACTATAGCGGTATTGCAAGAGCGTTGCATGTCTCCTAGTTCAGCCTCGGCTGCTCTGCCAACAGCTACCTCTAGATAGCCTGGCTTTTAGACACTGATTACATTTCACTAATAAGGGATAACTGGACCTGGTATAACATGTAAGTACCTTTTGTACCCACTACAAACCAGGCCAGCCTCCTTCAGTAAGTCAATACTGCAAAGTGCACCATAACTAAAGCTGTCTTTACGCAAAACCCAGAAATGGATAAATCTCTGTAAGTGGCCCTGGGAGAAAGTTGTATCATTTCCTTTGCGGAAATATATGAAATCTCAAAAAAGTATGTGCTATCACGCAAAATGCTGACCTTTAGCCAAAATAATAGTGCAAAATCACATGTGATCCAATAAAAGGTGCACAAATTCTGTTTGTTCATGTTTTTCTCACGGTCCCATCAGGTTTACCTGAGTGAAACCTCAATTACACAACATGGTGTAAGCTTCAGGGGCGGCCCCTCCACTATGGAGGAGGAGGAGTGTTGCCCCACTGCTAATAAGGCAGCAGAAAAATAAAATGATAATCCATTATTGTAAAAAAAAATTCCCACTATCTAGGGCGGGGCCAGCATCCTCTGTGTCAGGAGGGAGGTGAAGTAGGAAGTAGCAGTGCATTCTAAGTGCGCATCTCAATTTGGCTGGCTGTCCAATGCCAGCCTACCTGACATGCGCACTTAGAACTCTCCACCCGGCAGTGTTTCACAGCCGGGTGGAGACCAAGTGCAGGCTTCCACTCCCTCCCTGAGCGGCATTTCAGCCCGCTCTGGCCAATCTCGGCTCGGATTCTGGATTTGGTAGGGAAGGGAGCAAAGAAAACTTAGAGGCGGCGGAGGTGAGGTGGCAGGAGCGGCAAATGTGAGGCGGCCAAAAAGTACATTTAAAAAATATATTATTATTACACCCCACCGCCCGCTGCCCACCAGCCCTGCCTCGTAGCAGCCTCCACTTGCAAACTTGAGAATTTCGTGCAACAATCAGAATGAGAAATGGCAAAAATTGAAGTTGATTACATCCACGAAAACAACATTTCACCAGAGCTTATTCCTAAAGGTCATCTTACAATTACTGTATCACAGGTAATACTGAAATACATTGATAATACTGTTTTGTGACGAAGCTATACAAAATGTTACAGTACCAATTAAAAATACCGCAATTCAATTACATTTGTGAGATAAAAGTGTTCGGAAAGATTGAAGTAGATTGTTAGTTATAATAAATCACCTGTGCAAAATCATTAAAATTAATGAAATGCTGCAGAAACTATAACAGATTCCCCACCCCTCGCCTAAATAAATAAAAATATAAGATGAATAAAAATAAAAGATCTTTTATAACAAAACTCGGTGAGATGAAGTAAGAAATTATGGAGTAACAATATTTCCCTGGAATATTCTTTCATACTAGGAGTAAGAGCGATCTACCCATCACAGACCAGTTTTAACCTCAAACACTCATTGATGCCAAACTCCCCCAACCTATCCTGGGCCTCCAGCAATGGACTTCATCTGCCTATCTCTAGCAAACGTGAATAAAACGCAGATTTTTATTTTCACCACGATGAGTTTTCTTCAAACTTTTGCCTTGCGAATAACTGAATTTTCATGAGGTGGCTTAGTGGTGGGCCATAGGGCCAAGCAGTGAGGACCGTACTTTTAAAGCCATTAAACTCTGTCTAATTGAAATCAAAATCTGAAAAAGTGACGAGACCTACTGTGAGGGGTATAGAACATGTGAAATATTCAGCGTCCCCGTTTTTTACGTGAAAATTAAATGAGAGAAGACACAACACAATGAATTAGAGACCCAATAATTTAATGGCAGGGCTGAAACAACAGTATTGTGGCCCTTGGACAACAGAACGAAATTATGTACAAAGATGCTTTTTTCGTATTGGTGTGCCACAGTAAAGGGTCTTGAACTTACATTCATTCACAATATATTCTTTGTGCAACAAACGGAGAGAATTAAAAGTGCAGGGAAAAAAAGGCAGCTTCTTTTAAGGGGTCGCTAGGCTGACTTAAATAAAATAGAACTAACCTCCTCCATTAAAAAAATAAAAGAAAACATAAAATTGGCTATGTTTAGCTGTAGCGCCTTCCTGTTTCGTCAGTGCTGGAGAACTAGCGGGTCCAGTCACGTATAACCGGGTCACGGTTTAGTGAAGAGTGCGGACAGAGGGAAGGAAACAAAGCGAAGATCAAGACCGAGACATGAAAAGAAACAACAGATGAACAGGTTAAGGGATGGAGAAAACAGGAGTCCATGCCGTATTTTTCACAACGCCAGTTTTGTATTTCGAAAGCTTGAATTGTCCCTGGAATAGAAGGGAGAAAAACAGGTAAACTTGTTGTACACGCGAAACACAGATACAAAATCATGCACCAAACTAATAACGGAAATGCTCTCCTACAAAGAGCAACGCCCCCACTACATCAGTGCTTAATTTGAGCCGGTGGTTTCCGGTGCGGGGCACCGGCACTTATTTTTGAGGGCCTGCACTTATTCTTCTGCCTCAAGCATTTCCTGCGAGCAAAAGACCCATATGTGAAAGAGGAAGGAAGAGAAAAACAAGATAGTGTCACAAAGGGAGAAAGCAGAACGCTGCAAGAGTGAGCTGAAGGGGCAGGGAGTGGCTGTAAATAGATTAAAGGGTACCCAGATGGCTTCAGGATTCCCTACTGGCACATTTAATTGCAGCAGCTGCATGTTTAAGAGGAGGGCTATGGACACCAGCAGGTTTTTATTTACAAATTAATTTAGGCTCAACAAACGCATGACACTCTTAGTTCCTCAAGCTGTTCTGACACATGACCATGTGGAGCACACCAGTGTATGCAACCACAGCTTGATTTCACAAGCAAGGGAGTCAGAACACATACAACCTGCAGGCTGCTCTGGTGCTTCTGTGGGAGTGCATGCAGTTATTTATATGCTACATATTTTAGCAGGTGAAGTGGCTGCTGCTGAAACCTGAAAATGGTGGGGCACAATACTTCCCACTGGCTGACCTAATCTTTGCCCTGGGTGCCTCCTATATGTTAAGAATTACCTACAGCATGCCAATGTCAGGACTTTGTTATTGATACCACCCATAAACCATGTCAACAAGCATTTGCAATGCAATGGGTCTCGCATTACGTCAAGTTAGAGCTATTAGCGTTGGAAACTCCTAACCGGAGTTTTCTTGCCACACTAAATGAAAGAAAAAAAACAAAACATGAGCGCAATACCGCTGTGCAAAACACAGCGCGATCGCGCTGCAAAATAAAGAGAAAAAGTAGTCCAGAAACCGTGCGGAAAACATGTAACCTCTTATGTTTCCAGTAGTTTACCAGTGCTCTTGAGAAGGGCTAAACACCGAAAAGGCATGACGTATGCATGCCATTCACGAATGAAAACAAGAGGATTTTAAAAGACAAGCCCACGAACCAATGAAAGTGACTGACATAAAATGGGTGTGGTTAAAATCCCCTTAAAGAGTGATTAGAAGAGGGACGGAGCGCTTTGTTCTCGCCCCTAAAAATTACTTCCAGTTTGTAAGAGTTAGCATTTTAACAAGGTTTGCTCCCCTCAACCTGATCTCCCACTTAAAAAATGCTAAGGCTGGCAAGCATCACACCCAGTTCCTCCTGTATTCTACCACACACATTTTGCTATAGATGCAATCACTATGTCATGGCTTGTATTTTTCAACATTTACCCTCTCTTATGCCAAGAAGCACAAGTCACCTTGGAGTCCCCCATATGTTAAGAATTATTGTGAGTAGGCCACGGCCAGCAGCAGACTCAAGCATAAAACACACCAACAAACGCACGTGCGCTCACTCATTCATATTCTCTTTCTAGCTCACTCATTCCTACTCACTCAACTCAAAATCTATCACTTGCATATTCTGATTCATACTCACAGACAAATGCATCCACACACACTCACTGTTTCTCAGTCTCACAGAGGCACTCACAGACACCATTTCACAATCACTGATCCTCACACCTACCAGTGCACTGGTAGGGATCTGAAATGTACTCCTAGAATACAAGTGCTCTGCTTTAATAAATGTGTTTCAGTAGGGTCCACGTGCCTCTGGGCCCGGGCACAACTGCACTTGCTGCACCTCTAATAGCTGACTCTTTCCAAATCTCAATCATTCCAAATCATTCACACAAAAGTTTTCACTCCTGCGGCCTCACCTTCAATTATTCATACTCACTTTCACTCTTATACACACTAAACTGACACACAAACACACATTTACCCAATCTCATTCTCTCTCAACAACTCACAAACACACATTCATTTACACATGTCGAGAAAAACAACATTTTTTACTAACTTTTCTTCCTTTGTTGGCAACTCTGAGGCTCAAAGGCAGCAGCAGAGAATGAATCCAGTGCTGGACCTCGAACCAGCAAGGAATGACTCCCAGCGAGGAACCAGGCAGAGCAGCGGGCCAGAATTCCAAAGGGGAAGACCCATATCAAGCCCCTCCCAGCTCTTGAAAGGACGATCAGCCCTATCAGAAGCTGCCACAGTGCTTGGGACCTTGTGCTTGTTGCTGTATGTAGCTCCTGGTTGGCCTCAGGGATGCACTAATGTGCAACCGGACAGTCAGATTTAAGCCACGTGAGGCATGCGCAGGATGTCTGCTAAATAAAATGGCTTGTGCCTGTGTGGGAGAGAACCATAGTTGAATCCAGACAGCAACATATAGAGTGCAGTGTTTCTAAACAAAACTTCTGTAGATGGATAATGCCCCAGCTCCCTTAGCTTCTCATCCTTCTTCATCAGGTGCCTCTAAGAGCAGGGGTCTTCAAACTGGGGGATGGGCCCCTCAAGTGATCCCTGGGGGGGTGCCAGGCATTATGCAAATTACAGTTTTTTGTAAACAGAAAAACATGTATTGAATTTTCTAAAAAGGTAACATAACAACTTCTAGACATTTAAACACTGCCAACTTCACAGAATAATTATGTAAAAATTCTGAGGGGAGCCTGAATATTTGTTTTCCCCCACTGGCAGGGCCCTGCACAAAAACGTTTGAGAACCACTGCTCTAGAGACTAAGGGCCAGATGTAGCAAAGTGTTTTTCCCATTCTGTGTCAATGGGAAAATATGTGTTCGTACATATGGCCCTAGGAGTGCTGCAGTGCAAACTGGCGGTGTTCATGTAAAAACTACATTTTTATTTTTAAGAACAATCAGAAGTTAAGTAACTTGCATAGTTTGGGCTAAGGCTCACAGTATTATGTGGCACCTTACAGATGGCCGGGCTGCACCCTGAAGCCCATTTAGAGGACCCACCACTGATACAGCACACACTATAGGCATGATCAATGTGAGATGGCAGAGAGGGGGTGACTACAGAGCAGATTAGTTCAAAAGTTAGATTTTAACAGCTTTCCTCTGGTGTGTCCCATAATATTAATTTTGCACAATGCCTTCTTTTTTCAAACAAAATCATGGCATACATTTCAATGAGAAACTACCCTCAACGCATCTTTAAGAAGTTGAAACCCGAGTAGTATATTGCGTTTATACATAGCGCAGTATTACACACAAGCACTTGAGTTCCACTGAGCATCTTTTGAGCTGTCCTTCTTGTAGGAGCCATATCATACTGTGACTCTATGCCTTTCGCAGCAAACCTTCAAGGTTATTTCCCCTTTGATTTATTAAGCTCCTCTTTTTTTGTACTGAAGGAAACTGGAAGGTTAATCGTTTGTATAAAGTGAATCTACTGATTTTTGTGCTGATTCTTAAATATATTTTTAGATTATGAAAAAGGGAATTACAAAATACTAACTGATGTACTCTCACATTCCTTTGTGAATTAGAACCTTTGTGTTGCACTCTACCCTTGTTAGGTTGAGCATTTCAGACTAGGCGGTTGCCTGGCTGCAAAAGACATTGCCAAGAACAAACAGGGGATTCGCACCCACCCATTGCTTACCATTGGTTGGCTTTCCTTTCACTCATTTGCATGCTTCTTATTCGTACCCCAACTTGTCAATTTTTTGTCTGTCTAGCCTGTGGAGCATAACCTCTTTACAATCTCTTTTGACTGGCTGGCTACCATGCCTCCACCGCTTTGCCTTTCAAGTACTACGTTTTTCTATTTCAGTAAGCACACCAAGGAGTGCATGTGTTTTGCAGGTGTCTTCCATGAGCTTCTTCTTGACCCTTCCATGTTGCACGCACTGTTGCACTTCATTCCCTTTGATGTCTGGCCTGTGTGCTTCTCCCTGCCTGCTCCACGTTGCTTTCTCGTCTGTTACTTCCCCCCCGCCCTCCATGTTGCTTCAGTCCACCTTGCACCCCTGTGCTGCTTTCCGCCATAAGCGCCTTCCTTTCATCGTCGGTTGCTCCTCTACGCTACCCTCTATGTTGCTCCTATCCCCCCAAATATCAAATGTTACCATGATACCATTAACGTGGTATGCTGCAATGTGGACTTACTGATTCTATCTAAACGCCCTTACCACCTATTACCTTTACACATTACCTAAACTTAAAAAAAAAAACATATTACCTTCTTTACCTCTATCCATCCCTGAAACCTTAAATCCCATTGCCAAAGCTTAAAGCTAAACATTAAAGATATCCTACCCATCCCTTAAAACTAAAAGCTGCTTACCACACTTCTTCTAGCCAACTCTTGAACCTAAAACCCCCTACCACCCCTGCCAACCCATCCCTTAAACCTAAAAGTACCTTACTAACCCTTACCTCTACCCACCCCTGAACCCTAGAAACCTAAAATGCCTTCACCACCCTTTACTCTTAACAATCCCTTAAACCTAAAAACTCTTTACTATCTATTACCCCTACACACACCTGACTATTACTCTATTTTTTTTTTTTTAAATGAAGCAAGTGATTTTTATTATAAATTTACATGTATTATTATATATATATATATATATATATATATATATATATACACATATATATATATATACACACACACAAACTATTATATACGTATACACATATATGCCCATACATGTATCTATAGCTATCTATATACAAATATGTATATTTAAATGTACTATTTAAAAGAAAAAACATACGTCTGTGATAAAGCACTGCGCTGTAAAGGTACCTGTAAAATAGGCTGTGCGGTACTTACCCCTGCGTGGTAAACACTGCATGGTGCAGGGGGTGCGTGGGAAAAGATACATTGTAAAGGTGACGAATGATTCCCCCCAGCATTCATGTTACTCCACCCAGTGGCGGCTAGTGACTTTGAAAAGTGGAAGGGCATAAGTAACCAGGCAAGCTGACATTTTCATGGTAACTCCACATTATTTCAAAGCTTTACTTGTGGGGACTGAATGTGCACATGCGCAAACACTTACATTTCAACACCAGTCAGCCACCCGGGAGGGCTGGTTCTTGTTTTTTTTTTATAAAGCGCAAACTCGACCTGAAGGTATTGGAGCGCTTTACATATGCACAAATTACATTACACAAGAGCACATTCATTCTATGGTAAGACCGATTAAGTGATTTGCCCATAATAACAGCACGCTGAGCGGACACTGACTGCAGCATCGAGGAGCACGATACCAAAGATGGCACTGTTTAGTGTTATCTCCTGGCACTCCATGTTGCAGTCTTTGGGGAGGAAGAGACCCTGTTCTGCAGCAGGGAACTGCAGGACTGATTTGTGCAGATGGCCATTGTGCTGACAGAAGCGACCCCAGAGCCAAGGTTACTTGAGTGGGCATGGCAACGAGGTTTAGCGCCCTCGGCTGTACAGGAATAGAGCTATACTGTCACCTGTGCAAGGAATGTACCAGAACCACTGACTAGCTTTCCTGTTGACGCCTCCCTCCTAATCATTAATAAAACATAAGGATGAGAGGCGACAACTACCAAAGACCACCCTCCTCCTACCTGACTTAGCCTGTCCAACCTGCTCCAGCGCTTGACTCTCAATGGGGGGTTTGCTGACAACGCCCTGAGTCAATTAAGTGTGCACGGATGAGGCAATCAGGACTGAAGGGGTTAAAACAAGGACCCGCCTCATATGTGATGTAATTACCATTGCTTGTACCTATAGGGCGGGACAGACCCTCATAAGTAGTTGCTTCCACATGGGAAAAAAACATCTTGATACCAACTGAAATGGAACAGTCTGGCCTTGTGCTGCTCTATATTCTTGCATCTCTTCTCTCTCCCCTCCTGTGACGCGTGGGGCCACGCCCCTCGTGCCCACATACAGCAGCCCAACAGCCACGGGTGGCCCCAACCGTGCCCTCCATATCTGTCCCCCTCCCAAGCCCTCCATTTTGCTCCTCCTTGTGCTTAAAAAAAAAAAAGCGTTTTGCATATTTTTTGTTTTAATTTGCCAATCGAACTCAGATTTGCAAAATAAAAAAAACAGGGACTACATTTTGCAGGTGCAAAGGCTTGCAAAATGGCATGCCTGTCTGCATCATAGAATTTTCTCCGTATTCAGTTATGCTGCTCAGCAACGCCACCTACTGGGTGGCAATGCTTGTTTTTTTATCCCGCCTTAGGACTTAGGACCTGATTTAGAACTCGCAGGGCGGGTTACTCCCATAGGACATAATGAGATTTAGATTTCAGCAGACGGGGTATCTGTCACCGTTGCAATGGAGGAACCCGTCCGCCGAGTTCTACATCAGGCCTCAAGCCCTACGATTTTATCGCCTTCCTCCCCATTTGCTCCTGTAGGATGGATAGTTCCTCCAGCTCATTCAGAGCAAAACTAGCAAAAGAAGAGGCTAACTCAGGCCTGCGGGGATTTTCATGGTCAGAATCAGTGACACCTGTCTTTCTTGTGCAGAGACTCCATTCTGTCAAATAAGAGTTTTACAAAGAGCCACACGAAACTTGGTCACTCTGCCTGCTTTTGTAATGAGCTTACCAACCAGTTGCACAGGTCAGACAGACAGGCCGAACTGTAATTAACTCTTAAAATGGATAATATAATTTGGGAAGCAGGAATGCATAACAAAGGAGTGCGACAGATTTCTGACGCTAGGCGAACTTTCCTGATACCGACTACATCTAGCAGACAGTGTACAGATCATCAGAAGGGAGGAAAGGGGCCACATTATATTATGCATGGGATGGGCATGATGCTCAGAAGTAGGGGGGCGCAAAATGTACCAATTTGCTTTTGCATAATTACGCACTATTTGGAAAAAATAAGCAAAATTATGTGAAATACAAGATCATCGTTTGCTGCTATAGTTTAGAGTGAAATGCTTCCCTGTATCCACTTTGAACATGACAACGCATTTTTCTGGAAATAGCGCAAAAAACAAAAGTGCCCCAAAGAGCAGCAATTTGCGTTCTGATCATTTACACAACATTTCTGCAGTGAACAATGTGTAATAATGTAACATGAAGCAACAACCTAATTTCAGAAATTTTACTTAACAAGTGTAACATAAAATTACTGAAAGATGGAATCCCCAACACCCTGGTAAGAGAAGCACGTTAAGTGTCCACACTTGTATCAGTGCCCTTCCAGGAGTTAAGAACTTATTACCATGTTTGTGGAAATCAGCTTCTAAGTGAATCTCCGGGGTGAGTTGGGGGCACCACCTCCAGTCAGTAGCTTTCCTGCCTTCTTACAGAAAAGTGCTTAGAAGAATAAATACTGGCAGCTCTGGAGTAACTAGGAGCCAAAGTTAATACTAATCAAAGCTCTTTTCATAGTTGCAGGGAGTAGGAATGAGTGAATCAGATTGGAGAAGGTTGTACGTATGGGACCTCTGCATATTTTATGAGCTGGTTTGCATGAAACTCCGCTGATAACTCTTCTACCATAGCCAACACCTTCAATTAAATCAAACAAGATTTGTATAGCATGAGTAATCACCCGTGATGGTACCCAGGCACTGAGGCTCTTGCTGTGGCGACTCGGTCGAACCGGCAGGTCTTGAGTCCTTTCCTGAATTCCAGTAGAGAGGGTGAAGTCTAGAGGTGAAGAAGGAGGTCGTCCCAGGCCCTGGTTGCAAAGTAGGAGAAGGAGCGACCACCGCTGTAGCTTCGACGTAGGCGAGGGGTATGAGCGAGGCAGAGCACAGGTGACTGGAGGATAGGTGGAAGTTCAGGCAGTGGTTGATGTAAGCTACTCCTTGGTTATGCAGAGCCTTATATGTGTGGATCAGCATTTTAAATTGACATCTCTTGTGAATGGGGAGCCAGTGAAGTTTCCCAAGGTGGCGGGTAATCTGGATCTGCTTAGGGAGGTCAAAGATGAGTCTGGCCGAGGAATTCTGTAAGATCTGTAGTCTCCTCAGGAGGTGCGAGGTTATTCCTGTACAGAGTGCGTTACCGTAGTCCAGCATGCTGGTAACTAGGGCTTGGGTAGGTGTTCATCTGGTGTCAACCAGGAGCCATTTAAAGATCTTGTGAAGCATGCAAAGAGGAACCAGGCGGAGGAAACTGGGTTTATCTGGTTTGTCATGGTGAGCTTGCTGTCCAGGATGATGTAAAGGTTGCAGGTATGGTCTATCGGCATGGGTGAGGGTCCGTAGTTTGGAACACCTCAGGACTGGAGTCCATGGGGAAGTGTTGTTCCCGAGGAGCAGTACTTCCGTTTTGTCTGTGTTGAGTTTCAGGCAGTTGTATTTTCATCCGGTCGGCAATGTTCGTCATGCACCCATGGAAGTTGTCCCTTGTGCTGTAGGGCTTTTATGATAGTGAGAGGATGAGGTGGGTGTCGGAGTAGGAAATGATGTTCGATCCATGGGTTCTGACAATTCTGGCCGGGTGGGTCACGTAGGTATTGAACATAGTGGGGCAGAGGGATGAGCCTTGAGCGATGCCGCAGATGATGATCTTGCCTTCGAAAGTGAAGAGAGGAAGGTGGATTCTCCGTGTTCTTCTGGTGAGGAAGGCAGTTATCCATCTGAGGGTGTCTCCTCGAACTGCGATGTGGCAAAGCCTTTTGATAAGGGTGTGGTGGAATACAGTGTTGAATGCTGCTGAGATATTGACGAGGATCAGGGCCACTGTTTGTCCTCGGTCAAGGAGGGTTCTGATTACATCGATGGAAGCAATGAGGGCAGTTTTGGTGCTATGGTTGGTGCAGAATCCAGACTGAGATGTCACGAAGATTGCTGTTCTCCAGGTGTTCTCTGAAATGGCAATCAATGGGTTTGAGGGTCTTGGTGGGGAAGGGGAACAGCGAGATGGGACCGAAGTTCTTGATTTCACTGGGGTCAGGGAACTATTTCTTGAGAACGGTTGGACTTCAGCATGTTTCCGTTCATCATGGAAAATGGCTATGGTGATGGATGTGTTGAGGATGGTGTTGAGTTCTCTGCTAATCAACCTGCTTCCCAGGTTAAAAAAGTAGTGGGAATAGGGATCCATGGGTGCTCCACAGTGGACAGAATTCATGATGGCACTAGTGTTTTGAGTGATGAGCTGGTCCCAGGTGGTTAGTAGGTGGTCTGAGTTTGCATCTGTTGAGTGCGGAGGCTGGGAATGTCGGTTGTGGTGGGTTGGGAATAAAAAGTTTTTGTAGATGTGGGAGATCTTTTCATAGAAGAAGTCCACCAAGGTGTGGCAGAGTTCCTGGGAGGGGGGGCGGAAAGAGTTTTCGGAGGCAGAAAGGTTGGAGAACTTTCTGATGGCACTGAAAAGTTTTTTGCTGCTGTTTGCAAGGGTGTTCCTTTCTGTCTTTTTCAGGAGTTGGTGGTATTGGCTGAGCAATGTTTTGAAGGATGTTCAGTCAGTTGTGTCCTTGCTGGTTCAGAGCCTTCTTTCAAGTGCTTGCATTTGTGTTTCGTAGCTCTTAGTTCTGAGTCTACCAGCTGGCTTGTTTGGCGGTTCTGTTAGGTTTTGCGGGCTTGATGGGGACAACTGTCAGTGCAATCAATGATTCAGTTTGAAAAGTTCTTGTTGAGGTTGAGCTGTTGGAGGAGTTGAGAGCGTATGTCCATTAGCTCTCTGAAACGTTTCTCCAGCTTCGGTGAGGGGTGCTGGGAGTTTTGGAGGTTATGGTGGTGGACTTGTGATGGTGAAGTGGACGATGATTTCTGTCCAGGTGAGTTCTGTGACATGGCTGTACTTGACTCGGTCACTGGCCATGAAGAAGGGGTCGAGTGTGTGTCCTGCAATGTGGTTGGAGCTGGTGACTAGTTGTGTGAGGACAACAGCGTTCATGCTTTCGAGGAGGTTGGTGGTGTTGAAGTCATCAGAGCCACTGAGGTGGAAGTTGAGGTCTCCGGGGAAGATATAGTGCTTGGAATCAATGGCAAGTGGGTTGGTGAAATCGGGAACAGCATAGCAGATGCCCGGGCAGGTCCTGGAGGTCTGTAGACGAGGGTGCCTCTGATAGCAGTTTTGCTGTCGGTGTGGAATTGGAAGATAAGGTGGTCCATGATCGGGTTGTATTGTCTGTGGTGGTGGTGCAGTGGATGATTTCCTTGTTGAGGATGCAGAGTCCACCTCCGTGTTTGCTGATGCGGTCTCAGTGTGTTATCTTTCAGCCTTAGGGCATTGCTGAGGCATTGTTAGGTGCAGATGCAGGGTTGAGCCAGATGTCGGTGAGAAAGATGACATTGGGGATGAGGAAGGCAGTGGTGTACCACATCTCAGTGGCGTGCTTACAGAGAGATCAAGCGTTGAGCAGGAAGCAGTGGAGAAGGTCTGGCAAGGCAGTGGTTGCCGTATGTGCAAGTGCTCCAGTGCTGAAGGCAAAGCAGCAGTGCCAGCAGGCAAAAGGACCTACAGTGGATCATGGTGATGTGCAGCAGCAGCTGTTGTTGTGGGTTCCAGGGATAGGTGGCGGTGTAGATTCGGGTGGCAGAAGGGCCAGGATTCCTGGCACTGGCCGCTGTCCAGGTGCAGATGGACTTCCTTTTGGCGCACCAGTGGCACATCCGCTGGGCATGGCCACACTGTGGACTCCATTGAATAGTTCCTGGATGGTAGGTGGGGCTTACTGGAGGCAGGAAGCAGGAGGGCAGAGGGGCAGAAAACAACAGCAAAACAAATGGCAGCAGGAAAACAGCAGGTACAGAAACAGACAAGTACAGGCTAAGAGGCGGCAACAATAACAGATAAATGCAACAAGCAGTGCAGTAATTAAAGATGTCCAAAACAATGTTACAGTGGCAGAGAAACAGCAGCTAAACAACAAGCAGTAGGAGTAGAGTGAAACTGACATCGGGTAGATAAAGAAACAACATGGCTGAGAGTGAGGAAGCTGGCATGAAGACTTACAGGTCTAAAGTTCCTCCGAACTTGACTAGATAAACCCTCTCAAAGAATTAGTCGGATATCTTGATTTAGTTTTCCTCCACTGGCACTCTGGTCAGCTCAGAGCACTTTCAGCTTCCTAGAGTAATATCTTCAGTATGAGCTCCAGCAAGCAAACATCCAGGCAGTGGAACTTTGTACCACATGAGGGACATGACATTGCCTGCTAATTACATTCCAGTGATACGCTTAACAGGGGAACCAAGGGAAGTCGTCTGGGTGCATTTGATGCTCTTGCATCCTTTCTCACATGTCAAGGTATCACTTGCATTCAGATTTGTCTACTCTTTCTAGCTTTTTTACATGACCTCGGTTTTCCTGCAATAGTTTTGCGATGACTTCTGTTGAAGAGGTCCTAGCAATTTCTATGACTAGGACAATCCGCCTGCTGTCAGTCTGTATACATTTCTGACTTCTTCACTGATTTGGGTCACTGTAGATTGGTTATCCTTCACTACTTGCATGAAAGGGGCATAATGTGATCAGGTGAGCTACTTGTGTGAATTATCTCCCAAATTGTGCAAGGGCACACCAATAAACATGAAGCATTAGAAATATAAATGGCCAGCCTGCCAGAGGCAAATACCTTTCCGCCCAAGGCCTCTAAACATCTTCTGCTCAGGTAAGGCAGTAGGAAAGGCATTAAAAATGTAATTTATCTGAAGATGTCTGTAGCAACAAACTCTCTGGTGATTGATTTGCTTACAGAAATTTGGAATTAAAGGGTGCTGAGTTGATGCTGAGCATTTTGTCTATTCACTGCAGCAGTGGAACAAGGGTCCTCCCAGGCATCCTGAAAGACAGCATCAAATAGTAAAACCGGACAAGACACAGATAGTGTTGCAGAAGTATTTCCTTAAGCAGATCAGATTTCACCTCAGCTATAGCCACAGGAAGTTTTAGTAATTCTGCAGTTTTATAATAACATCTGAAAAGGAGGTACACCCGTCTGTGGTGGCTCCTCCTGTCTAGGGCATTTGAGTCTATCCAAAAGATGGTTTCAAAATGAGCACTTAGGTTTTTAGAAGTAAGCAGGTACCCTACCAAAGATTCATCCCTGATGTCTGCTGCCATCTTCCATGCATTTACAATAAATGACAGTCATTGCACATGGAGATAGAGCTACTGCCGGTGCTCCTTCTCAAGGAGTGGAGGATGTCTCTGAAAAGCTAGTGACTTAACTTTGGAGTGGGACTTTTATTTTGTGCCCTTTTCCAAGCGAGCCTTGGCCACTACGAATATTGCTTCTCTGTTCTTCAGTTCTTTAGTATGCATATAAGTACATCCCTGGATGGCAAATTCAGAAGGTATGAGAGTTAGTGACCATATGCGTTTCTGATAAGTCCTAGTGATTGAAATTCTGAAGTCTGCTACAATGATGGGTTGAAAAGCATAAACAATTGTGGTATTTTATCAATTCCGACAGGAAAAAAAACACTGAAAAGATGGAGACAGCCCTGGAACTGTGTCTATGAAGCACAGACAAAAAGAATGATCTGTGGCACCTTTATTGATCCAATAAGTCACATCATACAAGTAAGGCTAGTTGGGTGTAGCCAGGATCTCTCTCAGGCCACTAATCCAGGTTTGCTATTTTGCTATGAACTCAGCTGCCCTACTGTTGATTATGAAGATGATCCTGTCACACATGCCTGAATGAGAAAGAAGCTGGGTGGGTAAATCTTGTGCATTTAATTCTAGATGTCTATACTATTCCAGCATACCAGCTACCTTACGCTCTGCTGAACTGGACTTATTAAACTGAAGGCTTTTCTCTAAAAGCCACTAGAGAGAGTGAAAATTCTATGATGTTCAGATGAGAGGAAGCAGCAGCATCCTCAGAGCCAAGCCCATTTGAGGGTGCAAGTTTCACTGAAGAGACTCCATGTGACACAGAGCGAAAGGCATCCATAGGGTGCCAGAGGCCAACAGGCCCAGCCGCTGCAAAACTGCGAACACGGGAAGGCCATCTTTTGCCCAAACATCAGGAATGGCTGCAGGCCGCTGTACCTTTTCGGGAACAGAAGTAGCAAGAATAGCAACTTTGCATAATCTCCATTTTGGGTAAAATCAATTTCCTCTGGCAAGCATTTGAGTGCGGTCTACAGAGACCACTGGATAAGTAGGAGGGATACGATGCTCCCAATACATTGCACCATCTCTGCCCCTAAATGTTTTGCACAGGATTGCTGCACAGGTCATTACAGCTGCTGCTGACAGCAGAGAGATTTTTAGAGTAGCCTCAAGACTGTTGATACTGCCTATAAGGGTAGCCAGGACGACTCCCAAGAATTGTTCTGGGCACTTCCAGGTATGTCTTTGAATGATGATACTGAGTCCCAAGGCAGGGTAATACATCTGTTGAGTCCAGGCCAAAGCCCTATGTACAGGGCAGATATTATGGGCCTGCCGTGGCACTGGGGTGTCAAAGGGAAGTCTGTCTCACACTGTTTGGGACCAGATTGCCACCCCTCATTCTCACAGAAAGTTTAAAATGACTTCATATTGTTAGGTTTTGTCTCTTGCAGTGAATAAAATCTCCTTTTCAGATGTGATACTTTAGGATACCTCACAAACCTAAACATTCTTCATTTTAACTTGCTCCCTAGACCCATTCGGTCCCTCCCTCCATCGTAACATAGCTGTTACATCTTAAACAGTCATTTATTATATTGTCAGTTGATACACGCTGGCTTGTTAAACATACCATAGAACTAAACGACAATGTAGTTGTCCATTAGGAGGACACAGTTTTAGTCACAGAAACTGGGTAAAGGACAATAGCAACTTGGTCCTGGCCATGAAGATGCCCATAGTCATTTAAAAAGTAATTTTTGACTCGCATGTGCTGTGAGATGTATTGTTTATAATTCAGTGGGCTAACAATCCACCGCAGCAAACCACTAGTTGTTTTTGTAAGAAGCTGGTGCCTAATACGTTCCTCACTGGAGAGAATATCAACCTCCCCCCCCACCGGTTAGGAATGCTGGGTTTGAACTATGAGCCCTGAATGCAAGATTTACCAGAGGAAATGGAAACTGTTACTGGAAATCAGGGCAATCTGCACCAAATCCTTCAGACTTGCCCGAGACACACTTAACCACAGAGTGGGGAAGCTTACCTTGATTCACCTAAGGAAGGAAACATACAAGAAAGAAGGATGAGGTGGGGCAGGCTATGAGGCACATTAGTTTTAATCGCTTGTTTCCAGTTAAGATCAGGACTCTTGGTGAAAAGGGATCAACAACTCCTTGAAAGGACACTGCACCTCTACCTGGGGTTGGTTAACAGTACTATTTACATATTTATTTGCCCAACATGGCAGCTCCTATTTTTAAATCGCTAAACCACATTGAATAGTTTTAATTGTGTGAATGAACCAAGTTGGTTACAAATAAAGACGATTCTCTGGTGCAATTCCTGCGAAACTCCAATGAGTCTTTTGATCCTTCAGGACCCTTAGTGTACTTTCATTCTACTCACTTGCACAATCGAATTTGGAAAAACATAAACCATCTGCAAAAAAAAAAAAAAAGGAACTGATGTATACGCCTATGACAGCTCAACTTAAAAATAACTTCTTAGTAGATATCAGTACTTATGCACTTAACCACATCTATATTTTTTCTTCCTGACTGCATAAAAGGAGAAGCTTCCTTCTTATATCCACCAACCAGATCAGTAGATGCATCAAATTGGCTGTTGATTCCCAGCATGTTAAATTCTATTGCCAAAGTCAACTTTATTAATGTACGTTTCAGAAGTAAATTTGGCACTAGTCAATGGTTGCTTCAAGGGAAATTGGATGGTTAGGTTTGCCTAGAATAAAAAGGGCCTGTCTGCTTTAATAGAGTATATATTTCTCTCCTATTCCAGTTCTACTTGTATCTCCTCATTAAATCAAGACAAGAAAATGTAGTGATCATTCACAATTAATATTATAATTGATAAGGCAGGAAACGTTCTTCCTCACTGGCCTTTTGACTCTTTTGTCCCTTTAGCTAACTATAGTTGTCGTACCACTGCCTACATACCTAGTATAGGACAGATGTGATCATTTTAAATATTGGCTTTCTATGTTATTACAGAGTTGGTTACATCTGAGAAAGTTAATATTACAAACTTTTCACTCACTATGGTATCAGTGGCTATTTTTTTTCCTCTCTCATCTTTTTAAACCATACGTTGTCAAAAGATAATCTTAGACTTGAAAGACCTAAAAGGTACCAGAACAAAGAAAGACCGAAAACAGAAAAGGAAGAATCCGAGTATAAAACAGTGGTAGTCAGTTCAAATGTCTTTAACTAAATGCTACCTATTTGACTTTTGGGCTAAAGAAGCTACAGCTGTGAGCAAAGAGGTTCCTAAAACCGATTCTGATTGCCCACGTTACTAGATTATCCCATTTTACAACCTTTATCTATAGTAAAGAGTTTATATACCATACTTTAACTAAAAAACCTATATAATTTCTCAAACAGAAATCACTGCTTACATTATCAATTGTATGAACAATTACCAGGCCCAATGCTCCAACGGAATTCCCATTATAGATATATGATCTGCTCCTCTAATGTGGGTCAACCTGTCTCAACAACTTTTCTTTAATTGTCACATTCTTTTTAATAAAGTTCCCGATTCATCAAAAGGTAGCCTATATATTGATAGTCCAAGCTTTGTTCCTAACTCGCCTGGCTTACGGTAACTTGCTCTACTTTGATGCTTGTAAACCAGTTATTTGGAAACTAGAAGAATGCAGCTGCACGCACATTGCTTGCAATTCCCAGATTTGAGTCGGGACCTCCAATGGCTTCCTGTTGCACAACAAACTAAATTCAAATCCCTTTGCACTGCACATAGAGCTCTTCATACACACCTGCCTTCCATCTTACACCAGCTTGTAGATCCCTACACTCTCAAAAGGTCTTTAAGATCCTCAAATGCCCACTTTCTTACCATCCCCTCCTTCAGAAGTGCTAGAAGTGGTGGACGGTCCTTCAGCTTCATTGTGGCTAAACTCTGGAATTCCCTCCTCTTTGTCATTCATGCCACAGATAACGAGCTCTAATCCCCTCAAAACCTGGCCTTTTATGAACTAACTTTTTAGAAAGTACTTCTTCCTGTAAAAGTCTTACTGTTTCACTAGAGCTGAGATGCCTTAGGGTCACCATGCGCTCTAGAAATTCTATAGTATAGTATCATTCACACAAATGAAAAGGAAGAAAAGACCAAACCCCTGAATTAATAGCCCATTAAGTATCTGCCTGGCTCATCTTAAATCATTTAGAGTATGGAGTACATGAGAACCATTTATTGCCAAATGAACAGGTAGCTTTTGTGCCTGCTATTCTACAATCGATAATATCTTATGTTTACAATTCTTGCGCAAAAGTATGAGTGAAAATGGCATATGAAACTGTACCGTGTATATGTTGATGTTAGTTGTGCATTCCAGCACGTTGACCTCTAAAAGGCATGGCAAAGATATAAAGATTTGTACAATCCTAATTATCTGCTACATGCCCTGGTAAATCTGCATACCGGCAAATGGTTATCGCTTATGACTGGGACTAGCCTTGAACTAACTGCTAAAATCCCTGGTTCATGCCTTATAACAGGGCTGTGTTCTTGCCCAATTATTATTTTCACTTTATGCAATTGACTTTCCTACATTTGTAAAAAAAAGTAACTGTTAGGCTGTCAAGAGTTTTCCATATTAGTGTATGTTATTCATAATAATGGTGTGGCCTATCAATAGCAGTCATCTGGAAATTGATAATCATTATTCTTACTTTGGAATAATATTTTCTGGTAACCAATCATGTTCAACCCATATAAATCACGGAGCGCTAAATCTAACTCTGTTGAACAGGCTTTGCTGCATTTTTTAACTCTATGCAAGAAAGATGTTATTTCATTATTAAAAGTTAATATATATAAAAAAAAAAATTCAGCCAAAGCTCCTTATGGCATTCGAGCTTAACCACTACCTACTTTAGGTAAAAATGGGCAAGGTTGAATCTCAACTATGAAGGGCTTGATTTAGAATATGTTGGCCACCCCAGTTGAGTGTAGAATGGAATCTAAATTAAAAATTACGTGTATTCTCAGGTAGTACGTTGTCTTTTTTCAGTTGCTGAAGGCCCCATACACTTTTGCATCATTTGGCATGACTTTGTAAGTGATGCTGATTTGCAATATTCGTTTTCTAAATTGTTCTTTGGATCTATGAAAGCAAGAATAATAAAGATTTTAAACAGCCCTGCAACATAACACTTTTGTTGAAAACATTTCTGGGAGCACACACACACTGATAAAGCCCTTGGTCATTGCATAAATATTTAACAACTGTACTTTAATTGCTCTTTTGTGAAACTGGGTGAACCACAGTTTTAATTCAAATGGAATAAAGATCATGAAGGAAGAAAACTTTGTGAATTTTTAGCTAGGGAACATACAACAGGTAAAACATCTGGCTCTCCAACACCAATGGTTTGAGGCTTCCAGGCGGTTTTCTGAACTGCGAAATACAAGACCTAAATCATGTACTTTTCTATTGTCCTGGTTAATTTTTTATTTTTTTATTTACATACACGCTGAAACACTCCATTTTTTATATCAGTCTAAGACTGTTAACGTCTGTTATTGATGGTATACATTTTAAAAATGTTTTCTTGAATTGTAATGCAATGTAATTGGTTACATAACTTCTGTTTTGTGCATGCAGTGTAAAAACTATTAATAATAAATTAATGTATTGAAAGCCTACCTTAAATGGCCTCCACTCAGTTACTATATTATGTCTTTATTTTGCTTATTGATAAACCCCACATATATATTCATCCGGTATGAGTATATAACGAAATATGCTATTTACACCTCAAAGATGTACTTTTCTATTTTACCAATCAAAAAGAAAATATATGAATGGGCAGAAGATGCTAACCGTTTATGATCCATGCTGTATGGGGTGTTGAGTATAAAGCACAGAGGCTGGTACAGGAGAGAGGCAAAAGCAGGGTACCAGTGTGTACATGTATGTTTATGTAGGTAGTGTGTGCTATTGGTATAGCCTGAACCCAAGTGAAAGGCAGCAGAGCATTGAATAGAACCAAAGGCAAATTTAAAGTTAAGCAGTGATTGAAGGGGTAGATGGGTTCTATAGAGGTAGTCTGTTTCTTTGTTGTGATGTTATGCTCCTTAAACAGGTGTGTCTCCAGATCTAGAATACATTGGAGCTGGTTTGGGCCGCCTTGAAGGCTACTGGGATGTTGAGGCTACTGGGATGTTGTTCCACAGCGGTAGAGCAAATCTATAGAAGACTTGTGTCTTGCTTTTGCACTTCGCATCCAGTCTGATGGTGTGCTGGCTAAGGTCGTGTTGAAAGCCGCTGGGGTGGCAAGCTGGTCAGCCATCTAAGGCGCGGTGCTAGTCATGGAACCTTTGTAGATGATGTAGCTGGTTTTGTAGGTGACCTGCAACAGGATGAGACTGAGCATTGCTATCAGGGTGGGTAGATTAGTCATATTTCAATAGGCCCCTGATCAGATGTGCAGCAGTGTGTGGGCTGCCCTTAAGAGAAGCTAGTGTGGAGAATGCAAGGTCATGGAGCAAGGTGTTTCCACCATCCAGATGCAGCAGTATAAGTGCTTGAATAGCACTTGCGACATTATTCTCTGGGCGGAACTGCTTAAATTTGTTTAGCAGAAAGATCAGGCTCTCTTATTTATCTTGGTGATGTCATCCTTTTACGTGAGGTCACGTCAGCATGAATCTGAGTGACTACACATTTGGTGAAAGTTGGGGTTTAAGTCTGTCCAGGAATGTCGAGGCGGGTTTGTAGATAGTATACTGCACCAGGCACTCCTCCAAAGCATACTTGGCCACTTGGAGAAAATCAGAATGTCCAGATAAAGACACATTGGTGGGAACACTAGAGTGGGACAGGGGCTGGCATACAATAGATGTAGACTATTGTAATACCACCCGGGACTCCACAACAAGAGTAATCCCGGTATTTAAACAATTATTCCCTAGTTCTTAAATTCCCAACAACTTCATACCAAATATTAAAACTTTACATACACTTCATCTCCCATCTGCAAAATTACCAGTTTGTAAACATGGCAAATGTACGTTAGGCCAGTGTGTGTTAAGGCCGGTCAAACCGGGAGAAAGAAAACAGCATAGGAGCCCAGCAATTTTTGGCTCAAGATCACAGTGATCTTTTCACATTCAGAACTGAGGAATAGAAACATAGATCAACTCTTCTGGAAGCTGCCCGAAGAGTGTGCAGTGGAGGTGCATTTTTTGTGATGACTTGGCAAACAGGTTGATCTCAATCACGGCACCGCAGTCTGGGAGAGTGGTTACTCAAATGGGTTTTCTTTCAATTATAGTATGTGAATGAGATAGATTTGTATAGCTTGATTTTTAGCAATATTTACTTTCATGGATTTCTGTACTTGATATAAAAATCCAGAATCCGGTGGTTGAGCCTTTTCCTACATTGCACCTGAAGAGTGGAACGACCTGCCTCTGTACATAAGTGCCTCCTTCTCACTTCTCGAATTCTGCAAGAAGCTAAAGCCCTGGCTTTCCGAGTAGCTCTACCAGGCCCTAGCTTTAGCTAAACTCAAACCTGCTCAGCGCCAGGATACCCTCCTGCGTGATAGTGTGCTCTACAAATCTGCATAACAAGAGCAGGATGGAGACAGGCCCTTTAGGGAGACCTTGCATGAGCGTGGCAAGATCTCCATCTGCAAACACCTATTCCTAAACTCAATTTCACACATTTGTTTGTTTTCACCATGTAGCCCTTGGTATCAGTGGGGATGCCTGCAGAAGAAATCTTTAGTAAAGGGATGACCACCTGCCTCCCTAGACACAAACCACAGTAATATCAATATTTTCTAGATTCTCTTTCAAACGCTGCTGGCCGTGGCATGAGGCTTCTAGGTGCCAATGATCTGGTGGAAACATACAGGACAGAATAAGTGACTCACTGAGAATCAAATTGTTATTTCATTAACAAGAAAGACAAGGCCCTACCGCTAGGCGTGCCACAGGGGAACAAATCCCTCAGCGACCACTGTTGTTCACCAGGCCGTGAAATTCTTCCCATGCCCTGGGCAAACCACAGACAGACAAGAAACACAAAAAATGGGGTGGGGGAGAAAGAATAGCACTTAGGATCCTCATGGCAATGGTACCCTGTGTTAACAGTGAGCAGAAACATTCAGTTTGAATTCATGATAGTAATATACATTCCCACGGTAAAAAAGAAGGAAAAGTTACTTACCTATAATCGTAGTTCTCCTTCATGTGAATTTTTGTTCAAGCCGTAAGCTATGAGGTTGTGACATCTTACAGAAGAAGTCCTTTACAAGTATCTCTTTTCAGCGACACTATGATTTCAGTGGTATTGGCCAGTTTTGATAAAGTTCCTTTCAGCAGGTAAATGGTACTGCGACGTTACAACACAGGATGAAGGAGGAAGTGGGAGGACCAGAGAAGGACCCGGAGGATCAGATTGTTTCCTTTAATTATTTGGTGTCTATCCTACTTACTGTTCTCTAATGCTAATGAGAAAAGCGTAAAGAGCACAGAGGGGGAGGGCGGAGTTGGGATACTATTGATGGTTATGATTGTTAAGACATATGCAAGAACTATCACTCTAGTGGTCAGTGTCAATTTATTTATATCTTCTACATTTTTATAAAGAGTACACAAAAAAGTGTGCCTTTCAGAGTCAGGGAAAATCTATTTACTCACAAAAGAAATTCTGGCATTGTGCTGTCAGAAGCCGTATTTGGTGTCTCATACAGATCACTAGAAATTAGTATCCTTCTGTCCCTCATATCCAAAGTGACCCTGGATTTCAATATTAATCAAACTATAATCTTGTACACATTTTAATATAATCCAATTTCTGCACTAGGGAGATCCCTATATATTTGGAGTAGGGATGGAAAATAAAATTGCCAAAATACGAAATGGGTGAAATCAACCCTTTATTTAAATTCACTTGTGGAGTGAAACTGGTGGGCAATCAGTCTAGTGAAATGGGAATAGTTTGGGTGTTTCATGCAGAAATATTCTCACTGGCAAAATTTGTTCCACAGAGAAAATGACCATGCACAGGTTTGTCCTGAAATTTCTGACTTGCATCCTGTGTTTTTTGCTGGTGGCTGCCAACTGCAGATTAGCAAACTTTTCCAGAGTTGCACTGTTATCCACTTACTATGAAATGGAAAAAAATATGCTAAGCTCTACTTAGGGGATTCTTACCTTTTAGCCTAGTCAGGAACAAGGATTAAGACAGACTAGTGTGTGGGTTTAAAGGCACCAAAACAATCCAATTGTCGATATTGCCTTGGTTGATCTATGTTATCACAGCCCTAAGAGTCCCTTTCTTAGTAAGCCCGAATCTCATTTTATTAAGGAAAAAGCTGCAAGTACAGCCTTACTACAAAATATACAGATCCGAGATCTTTTGCAAGAAAGGGACCTCGCAAACAATTTATATATTTACAGGGACCTAGTTAAAATTTTATAAGAACATGTTTTGCGTACCGGAAGTGCCATCTTGGGGGTGTCAGGAGTTTGCACCCAATCCTCAAACTGTGATACTGTAGGTGGCAAAGAACATCTATTCCACGTTGGTGCTAAAGTTTTAATTTTTCAACCTTAGCCCATTCACAATTCAACTCAAATTGTACTTATGGGGTTATAGCTTCATAGCATGTAAATGATCTAAAAGTTTATTCCTGTTAATTTGAGCTACTGCAAATTGAAGGTGTTAGAGGCTGAGGGGGGCTTTTCAAGGCAGGGTTTATGGTGGGACATTCCTTAATTGTAAAGGTGCAATAGACCGTGGCTCTGTTACCTGTTAAAGTTGGGAGATAATGTCAATGGTGTGGCAGATGGAGATTGGCCAGATCATCAGACCAGAGTTAAACAACTACCATATTCTTTGGGTGTAGCAGGTGCACTTACTATTATTTTAACTACTCTTGGGATCTGGCCTAACCTCACCACACCAAAAGTAGCTACCACCTCACCTTGGGATAAGGTACAAAAGATGTATAGGAGCTAGTGAAAAAAATTAACAAGACAAGAGGCTGCTTCCATTCAAAGTACTTTGTATCGCTATAGAATAAACAGTAAAAAGGAAATCATAAAAGGGAAAACTAAATAATACTTGATTTTTGCCTCTTTCCAAGCGTTCTGTGAAGAAAAAAAAAAAAAACACACTGCTCAGCCCAGGTAAGACTGTCCCCTAATTAAGCCAGCAAAACACACAGGAGCCATGAACCCAACAATCCTAGTAAAACTTTTAGTCCAGCACATTCAAACTTCAGGAGATACAGACCAAGTTCCATTCTTAGTACTCTATTCCAACAAAGAAGAGTTTTTTCCCAGCATCTACGTTCATTAACCTAACATCCCTTAAGAGATTCCAAGACTGAAGCAGCTGTGCCATAAAGAGCTGCAGGGATACACCTTGCCTCGTAAGCATTCACCGAAGAATTTTGGGACTATAAACCATGGCTTTGTTGAACCTGGTCCGCCCGTTCATAACTCCAACAGCATCATTACTCTGGACCATTTCTAGGACACCCACCAGTCTCGTGTAGACAACACAGAAGTACTTTTCATCCATTGAACACAAACAAAAGCTGGATGCTAAATTTCAATGAAGCACATTTCCGTCCAAAACAAGGTCTGAGACACATTCATTTTTAGGCCATTAAAGCGACAATATAAGTTTTGGCCCTAGCTGTATTCAAGTCCAGTAGGAATTCTGTCTGTTTAAGATTACACATTGATTTCAGGGGTATGTTAGCTTTGGAGGAATCCATTGTGCTTCTACTAACAGTACAGAAAGGTCACAAAAATAGAAGGAAAGTAGCATGGGTGCTAGTGGTGATCTCACTAGCTGCTTCTCCATTACTGCTGATCTGAACCCTAGTCCACGTTAAAAAAAGGAGGCTTCTTGTAAGGGACAAGAGAGTTGGCAATATCAACATTTCAACCAGCTCCTTCCCTAGGTAGGAGCAGTTCACTGTGTCAAAAGCTTTCTGTAAGGCCAAAAAGCAATTAAATAGGTTGTCATCAACACTGACGTGTACAACGTGCCACAGTACATAGGGTGGGTGTGCAGTGCCCAGGCGAAAATGTGCACATCGACAGAAAATAAATCTCTCTCTTTAAGCCATTCTTCAAGACAAGACTGCAATAACAGTGCAAAGACTTTAGCAGACAACTTCAATAACGAAATTATCCTGCACAATGCTGTGTTACTCTTTGTCCCGCATTTTAGGTCTGGCTAAAGGCAGTTTATAGGCCTGGAAGAACTCTCGTCACCACCCAACACAACATACATGTACAGAAGGGGGCTTTGGGTCGGTCATCGTTTGATATTGGTCTGCCCGGGCAACCCCCTACAAGCACTTGATTGCAGGCAGTCCATGATTTTTTTTGCACCAGACCATGGCGTACTGCGGATGCTTACTATAGCAAAGTAGCTCATCTCCATGACTGCTTCCTCGCTCAGCTCTTCCTCAGTGCATAAACTGAAGGATACTCCTGAAGCGCTGCAACAGCTCCTGTGACTCCCAACTAATTTGCTCCTGTAAGTCGAAGAGCCTAAAGTTCAAGTCAGAGTTCTTCTGACATCATAAGAGCCCACTTCTCCTCCTCCGTCAAAAGACCAGATGGACCCCAAGTCTGCATGTTTTTCTCTCTCTGGAGAGCAGCACGAGCTCCAACATTGCACGTGCAGATAGAACACAGGTGGGATCCGGCAGTTACTCATTGTAGTGCAAGTGAGTTACACCAACCACCTTTCCACAAGCAAGCACTATGACATTAAAACCTGAAGAACAGGTGACTTACCTTTAGTAACTCTCTTTCTGGTAGAAACTCTGTTTAAGCACAGAATCATCATCTTCTGAATATTCCCCAGGCTTCAGACTAGACATGGAAACATTTGAGCAGTACCTCTGTGTGCCGGTAAGGGGCACCATTACGCTCTAGAAATGAAGTGCTGGGCCTTACATATCACCCTCCTGCTCGCTATTATGTTGCTTTCAAGGCTGCCCACACCGCCAGATGTGGAGCCCCAACACCAAATTGCCTTCACCAGTGTGCAGATTCCTAGACTTGAGATCTTATTAATGGGTAGAGCCCAAGTTGCAGAAGTGGGAGGATGGGAGAGTTGATGAAGAATCAGAGGTCCAACAGAGTCTCCACAAGAATGAGAGAAGGTAAGTAACTAGTTAGTTTGATAGAGACTTCAAATCGCAGATTCCTCAAATTTTTTATAGATAGCCAAACAGTACCAAGTTAGAGTTAGGTCTGTAATTTGACTCAAATCAAGAATTTCTGCAGGACTGATAGCCAACATGCCCTTCTTGGTGAACCTTGCTGTCTATACAGTAATGGTTCGTGAATGTATGGAGCGATCCCGCACTTCGCCGCCTGCCAGATGCCCAAGACAGGAACAACACAAACCAATGCTGTGGTAGCAGATCTAAATGCACAGTTCGATCCAACGGAGAGGGTCTCTTTTGCACAGCAATGCCACAAAGAGCTGATCTTCCACCTTGTGTTCTTTGGGACAATCTACGTAAAAGCTCAGTGTTCTTCTGGGATACAAGTGATGGAGTCTCTCCTCCTTAAAGGGGTGAGTTGGAGCACTGAACACAATTGGGATGATAGTCGGACATACATGGAACTGCATGACAATTTTTGGCAAGGATAGTTGCGTCTACAGAACCAGTTTGCCTGGGAAGAAGATGGTGTACTGCAGGTTAATATCGAGCCAAGGTTCTCTCTTTTCGCTGAAGAGGCCTTGTGCTACCTCCAGGTATAACTGCCACTTGTGATCCGCTAGCGGTTATTAATTCGAGCTGGTGGTTTCCGGTGTGGGACACCAGCACTTATTAGTGAGGACTGGCACTTATTTTTCTGCCTCAAGCATTTACTGCAGCAAAAGCCTCATATGGGAAAGACGGGCGACAGGAGTTCGCTGTAGTTTGGAGATGGTTGATGACTACCTGTAGAGAGCCTGCCTTCAACAGCTATTCGCTGAAGTAGGCAGCCAAGACCTAGGAAAGTATGAGCATCTTGAATCTTTCCTTCCAGAGGAAAAGAGTTGAGGGAGCACAGGTCTAAAATAAGGTGAAGACCACCATCCTTCCGTAACAGAAAATAGTGTGTGAATAACAACCACAACCTACTTCTGGAGCAGGCACCCTCTTGAAGGCCCCTTGGGACAAATGGGCCTGCACTCCCTTGAGTAGGACAAACAGATAGTCCTACATCAGTCGCTCTATGGACAAGGGAAAGTGTAAATGAAAGGTAACGTGTATCCCTTCCAGATTATCTTCAGGATTCACCTGTCCGACATGATGGTCTGTCAATCCAGCATGAATCGTCTGGCCCTGCCTTTGGCTGAGTAGCTGTGCGCCACAAAGGGCATGCTAAAGGTGTTTGGCAGGTTGGGCTGCGGGGGGAGCAGGGGATTAAGCAGCTCGCTCACGCGGACTACGGTGGGGCAGAAGCTGCAGCATTGAAACTGCTGTGTACCCTGCTGAGGCTGAATTGGCTGACGGCATGGGGTACCTCATTAAAGGGTAAGAGAAGCTAAGCAGATGTTTGTCTTGGCTGGAGCACTTCCATTACCACATTGGTTTTGACCTCTAATTTGGGAAGCTGGAGGTCAAGAACTTTGGCTGCTTTATGCTTGACCGCGGCATAAGAAGTGCTCTAGGCCACTGGCTTCTTGAAGATCACCATAACTATTTTCCTCGTAATATGGTTGCCCAATCTCATAACCTGCATCGTAAGCATTTTCCAAATCCATGGCAAATAAGGAAAGCAACATATATGTCCTCTGTTTTGGGGGTGGGAAGTCGAGTGGGGGAGGCAGTGCCTCAATGAAAGCCAAGAGAGGCCGTAGTCGAGGTCGCAACTGCACCAGCCCAGGGTCAGAGAGCACAATGGTCCCTTCGTCCTCCGAAGGAGTTGGCATTTTCACCTATTCTTTGGGAACCGGTGTGGAGTGTGGCACTGGAGACAGAGTTGAAATGGGAGCCGGAGGAGGCCCAGTGGTGGAATCAGAGGGTGCAACTGAAGCAAAGGGTGGTACCTCAGACGGACTGCCTCTTGGTTCCTTGGGGCCCAAGAGGGGCTTCTTTAAGGATCCAAAGAGTCTGAGCAGAACTCTTCAATCTGCCTTGGTGGTGCAGTCAGCCCCAGAAACTTGGTTGTGCTTTACAAGTTGGAGAATAGGCTTCAATGTCATTCTGCTTCAGGAGTGAGGCATGGTGACACCTTGGTGCCTTCTCAGGAGTATGGGAGTCCTGCTTAGATTTTTTGTGTGTTTTTTTTCTTCAACTTACTCATTGAGCATGATGACAACCAACCGTGGGACTGAACCTTGCAATTACTAGTCCTAGACCGATCCTTTGACTTGGATCAGTCTCGCTGCACAGCCTTCCAAGAGCTCCGCAAAATAGAGCTTCGCGTCGGGGTCATATAGCCTTCGGGTTAATGAATACACAGTCACTGCAGGCCTTAGAGTTGTTGCTCAAAACCTGGCACCACAGGTAAACCTGATGAGGCTCTGTCACAGACATTTGTTTGCAACAGTACTTACCGGGTTTGAAACCTATCTGCTTGGACACTGAATTTTTTACTTTTATGAAGTAAATGGGTCTCTAAGAAGTAGCTCTAGTTCTGCGTCTGGTGGCGCAAAAAAACAAAAAACAGGGGAAAAAACAAATACTTATCTTTGTGTTCACCTCAAAGGCAATGTTCTTGAAGCTGCAGTTATTTCAACATGACATTCAGAAAATCACAAACATGTTGCATCAATTTCTAGGATGCTGCATCTTAAAACAAGTGGGTTAACATTAGCCCCTGTGATGCTGGGGGCCCGAACTCCAGAGTGCCCCCTCAGCACAGTACTCTGTGCACAGGTGATAGGCCCCTGACTGGGTCCAGGTGGGAGGTGGCCCCTGGGGGTGGGAGTCTTCATGTACTTTGCAGGGGGACACCCTCACGTTTCGTTACGCCACTGCTTGAAACCTAAACACCTAATCCAGGGTTATTTAACATAGTTCCACTAGAATCAGAACGATGTTGGAGTTGTGAAATAACCATTGACAACGTAATGTACGTTTATTTTAAATTGACTATAAAAAAAAATATAAGGCTAAAAATCTGTACTGGATTGGGCCATCCTGAACCTCTGTTGGATTTCCTTGTCCGAGCTAAACACACACATAACGAATACAAAATGTACTATGCTATATAACTGCCACAAAATTTGGCTTTCCTTGCCACATAACTTAGCCAACCCGATCACATGCATTGTCCTTCAGTACCACATAATTCCAGTGCCCATGGCTGCAGACTGGATTTGTCTTCATATGCATAAGTCTCCTTAGTTCAACCATCAGTACTCTCAATACATGGTTATCACACTGCCTTAAACAGATGTTAATAAATACAAAATAACTTTGATTGGAAAAACAAAATATGTCTAGCTTATTAAATGAAAATGCAACTCAACCCTATTGGGTTTGCTAATGTTTGTTGAGGACTGGCAAACTACTCAGGTAGTATGAACCTGCCCAGTGTGCATCACATGAAACACAAATATTGGAAAAGCCAATATGTTTTGCGTTTCCTTTTTTTGATGAAGTAGTAGTGTCATTCACACTTGCAGGCCCTTGCAAAGCTTCAGTCAGTCAGAGTATTCCCAATGCAAGTAGCACTGCCTAAGTCAACTGTAGCCGGCTAGTCTCCCAGGTATCCAAACATGCTCAGCGACCCGCACGAGGCAGCGGGGCACACATAAAGGCAACCTGGCAAAGCAACATGCTTCTTTGCCTGTAAACCTATAACCCCACTGGTGTTTTTGTTGCCTGGTAACAAATGGATTTGCTTAACCCCGCTAGCGCTAGCATAGCATACATGTTCATCAGGAGAGGATGAGAGCTATAAATATAACTTGGTATTTCACATCACAGCAGAGAAGAGCAAGTTACACTGTTAGGCTTTGAGCCAACCATGTTATGGGTACCACTGGACGGTTGGGTTCTAATATGATTTAATGACAAGGTATGGATGTCTAGAGATGGAAAATAAGTGACGGCAAGTCATAAGTCTTTGCATTTTGTGAGTTACCACTCCACTCCCAAGACACCTTGATGTAAATAGAATTTTTTTCATAATTGTTATTATTGTGAATGTTATTCAAACTTACAATTACAGTAAATGTGATTATATAAATTGATAATTATAATAGCGTTTGTGATTATATTAAGTACACCAAGTAAACTTTATGATTTTTTTTTTAATGAATTCCTTTTCCCAGAGCTGGTGGTGAATGGCCGTGCTGCATCATGAAGAAGGCTGGAAAAAAGCACATCCTGTCCCTCTGATCCTCAGTGTATAATTCATTTATGGTCAAATGCCCAATATGGAGCTACGTTGACAAGCCTGCAGGACTACTCATTATGGAAAGCTTTGTTAGAGGCAGCTTAAGTAAAGAATCACATTCCACTGTTAGACATTGCTAGAAATGTGGACAGCAACACGGATTCCCCAAGTATTTTATCACAGGAAGGTCAGGAGCCTGTTTACTATGGAGTGAGATTTACAGACCATTAAGCGAAAAGCTGGAGCAAGTGTCAGTGATGATGCTGGAACAAGTAAACGCTTAAACAGAAGACCATCATTAAAGTCAAACGTGTATGCTGAAGAATGTATATTTTGTGGGAAGATAAAATGCTACAAGGAGGAACATCAACACGTGAGAAATTGATCAAGGCCACGGAGTTTAGAGCTGACAAAAGGCTTCGAAAGTGGACAAGCATTAATTGTGATTTAAAGATCTTAGCAGTTTGTAGTACGGGGTATACTGGGTGCAGAAGCCCATTATCATGCATCTTTTTATAGGAACTATGCAAGGGTTAAAGCAAAGGAGGAAGATCGTGCATCTAGCATTCAAACAGATGATCACTACAAAAACCTGAGAGGTGAAGCATATGATGAACTACATCAATACATTAGAACTGGGATTATTCCTAACAAAGAGGTAATATGTGTGAGGACTTTCACTGAAAGGCTTGAAGCCCTCATGACATGCAGAGGAATACAGGGAATAAACGAATCAACCAAGAAGCATATTCAAGGAAAATTGGACTCAGAGTTTGGTGACAGCCTCCACATATTCCCAAACAACCAAGGAAAATGATTGGCCCAACCTGATAGTGTCAAGTTACAGGATGTTGCAAGAGAAAACTAGAGTTTGAAAAGAGAATTATCAGTTTTAAAGGTTAAGGCAACAGACATGAACAAGATCACTGATCAAAAATCATGGCAAATAAGAACAATGATTAAAACAAACTTGACATCAACACCATGGCCCTTTCATCCATCAGACATTGATAAAGATTTATTTACAGGGCCTGATTACCTTAAACGGTTCCTATTAGGACTTCTGACTGGAGCTGCAGAAAACAAAGCTGCCCAAAAGGGTCGCCTTACTTATGCATTCAGTCAGGACATTATATATGCAGCCACAAATGGTCAGCAGAAACCCCCCAAGCAATTGTTGCTCCCAAATGCCGTAAAAACGCCAACAGGCAATGTTGAAATCATTCACTTTTTAAACAGACTTGGTCATGGAATTCCGTACTCACAACTGGAAGAAACTCATACAGCCTTGTGTTTTCAGAAACTTGCTGCTACCTTAACTGAGCAAATTGTTCTTCCAGCTGACACTCAGCCTCATGTCTTCACTGACTTAGCATGGGATAACACTGATAGGCTGGAAGTCTCTTACTAGTAAGGGGACAACTCATTGAGTCAACGATATAGCTGTGCAGCCAGTCGCGTAACGAAACTGGAGGAGGCCTCCCTGCAAAGAACATGGAGGGTGGGCCCCCCTCTGGACTCACTCTGGCCAGGTGCTGTGTTGAGGGGGCCCCAAGAGGTGGGGGGCAGCAGGGGCCTTTGTTTCGCCACTGTGTGCAGCCGAAGTTGTGTGGACCATAACCTTTTAAAGCTCCTCTCCCAAGTATTGTGAAACAAAAGCAAAGAACATTGACCATCACAAATACTGAAGAATTGTTCATGTACGTTTCTGGTGAACAAGTTGGGCTTCAGCCATGGATGACCAGTACCGAAGTCATGCCAGAATGTGTTTCCCAATTGAAGCTTGCACAAAATAAGAACATAATCTTAGTTGTTACAAGACAAAAAGCTAACCTTGCACAGATAATACCAAGTTGGACAGGATTTAACATCAGTACTAGAGACCAAGGCCCTCTTTACGAGTGTGGCGGTCTTAAGATCGTCACACTCACAGTGGCTGTCTTACTGCTGCGGTCCCAGCAGTAAAGATGGCTGCATTCAGAGTTTGGCGGTCTGGCCGAAGCCAAACTACTACAATGTCGCCAGTCCCACCGATGCAGTCTGACCGGCGCAGCTGGCGGTGAGCTCGTCTGGGCCGGCGGCATACCTAAGACCGCCGGCCATATTATGAGGCAGTAAACCACCAGGCTTTTCGCGGTGGTCACCCTGCCACGAAAACCCTCGTGGTAACGCACCCGGCGACAGGAATCCCTATTCCTGTCGCCAGCACACGCATCCCCACACGGCACACACTTGCAGACACCCCCACCTGACCGCACACACCCACACACACCCCTCCCCCCCCTTCCGGTTGGTCCACCTACCTGTCTGGGCAAAACAGCAGCACACGTCGAGGTGGTCGTTCGGGAGGGGGTGGGTGTCAGCGGTTCCACCTCCAATGCCGCACCGCCGTGCCATATTACTGCTCGTAATATGGCAGGCGAGTACTTCCGGTGTGGCGGTGCAGGCGTTGGAACCGCCTCTCACCCGACATCGGTCAGGTGATGTTGTTGGATTGCCGCCTGTTTATGGGCGGAAATCCATTGGTAACACGTAATACAGCAGTCTTCAGACCGCCAACACTGGCAGTCTTTTGGCGTCCGCTTCAACAGCAGTCTTCGCAAAAGACCGCCAAAGTCAAAATGAGGGCCCTTGTTAGTGTATCACAGGATTCCATTGGCTACTTGCCCACCATTAATGCCCCTGCAACTGAGTTGACAACTGTTTCTGAAATTTTGAATCAGTCAGGGCTGATGAGGGAATCCCTACACTTGGCGAAAATTGTAGTCATCATGGATCAAGCTCTCTACGCAACAGCAACTGAGATTGTGTGGAAGCATAAAGCAATGTACAACAGAATCATTCTTCGATTGCAAATGGTATGAAAGGTGCCCAATGTCATTTCCATTCTTGGAAAACCCTTTCAAGACGTTGGCCTTCGTGACCTTTGCATTGAAGCAGACATGACAGCAGAAGGATCAATACCATCAGTACTAGAAGGTTGTATGTACAATCGGGCAGTTCGAGTACACAAGTGCTAACTTTGCCGAAGTAAAACAGCTTTGGGATGTATTCCTGGAACATCTTCGTCATGACAATGGAGATCTCTCTGCATTTTGGATGTTGTATGTGGATATTGTTGAAAATGTCTTGCTGGCTCTGCTGCATGCTGCTCTAGAAGGAAATAGCTTTTTACATCTTACCGCCATACGCTCTATGAGCCAGTGGTATTTTGTGTGTCACAGGATGAACTACGCTAAATATCTTTCTGTATACTATGCTGAAATTACATTGCTTGCAGTGAAACATCCAGAGATACACCACAGCTTCATAAACAGGATGCTTTTCAGCTCATCTGTCAGGTGTTAATCCTTTTAAACGAATTCCGGTCAATCAAGGTAACCGTCAACAAAGACACACAGACTCCGGGTGGTACAACAAGGTTCAACCTCAAGGAGGGCCCTATGAAAAGATATTATATGACGGTTGAACACAGAAACGCCTTTTTGGGTCAGATAAGGGAACTGGTTTATAAAAAACAGATCAGATATTACTCACTTAGACCTATATAAGTCACAATTGAAAAAGATGAAGATATTGTCATGAGAGCTGTTAGTCTGGTTTAAATCTGGATAAACCCATTTGTTGAGCCGCATTATCTCATCAGTCTCTCCACAGCAAAAAAAAGGCATCTCAAGACATAGTATCCGACAGACTTCAAACTTGAACGATTTGAGAATAATCAACCTATTAAGAAGCTTCAGGATCCAATGAAAATGAACAAACTAAAAACCTTCACTAACATGTCCAAGAAGAAGGCAGTGAACAGCAATGGCAGGGCAATCCTCATGAAAGCAGACAAAGCACTATTTGGTCGAATCATTGTGACAGCACATAATCAGAACCCACAAATGGAGGATGTACTCTCTCATCCCTTGGGATCTTTACTATGGGCTTTAGCAACCCCAGAAGGTCTGTTGTGAAAAACAAACAAAGCTGTTTCAGCAACATACTTTAACAAAAATGTTACCCCCTGCTGAGGAAATACCTAGACATTCAGCCACGTTGATTGAGGGTCTGGTTCTTGTTCATGGAGTAAAAGGAGAGGAATTAAACTTTGGTAAGGTGGCTATGTCTGTCTTGTCCATCGCTTCGCAGAAAGGAAATAGGAGTCAAAGAATTGATGTCGTGTTTGATATGTACAATGAGACGTCTATTAAGGACAGCGAAAGAACAAACAGAGGGGAAGATCTCGGTATCAGTTACAGAGCATCTAACCTTCCCAGATTGTCAGACAGTGGAGGAAATTCCTAAGCCACGTAAGAAATAAAACAACTCTCATCGCATTTCTTGTTAACGAATGGATAAAACCAGAGTATTTTGTAAAACTTGAGAATAAAAACACTGTTGGCGAACTGTGAACATAAATGCTATAAAATCACATCTGAAGGAAGCCATGGAATACCTGATCTCAACAGTATATATGAAGAAAAAGAGATTTGTTTGTTGCTGCATGCTGCACACGCTGCTAATGAGGGCTATGAGGCAGTAATAAGGTCAGATGACACTGATGTGTTTGGGATTCCATGACAGAATCATGGCTAAATTGTTTCTGAAATGTGGTACTAAAATACGCAGGCAAGTCCTTCAACACTTGATGAAAATGTTTGTCGAGCTAGGATAGATCTTATTATGTTTACTGGATGTGACACAGAAAGCAAATTTGCGGGAAAAGTAAGTGCATTCAATATCCTGTCCGCCAACAGACATGCACAGGAAACATCTTCATAGCACAGAGATGAATGGGATCTCTCTGAAGAACTAACAAGCAAATTGGAGCAAATTTTGTGCTTTCTGTATGCACCAAAATCTTCGTTTCATCACGTGAATGACTTGAGATATCACCTATTCTGTGAAAAGAAGGGTGAGAAAGACAGTCATCAACTTCCGCCTTGCAGGGACTGTCTGAAGAAACATGCCAAACGTGCAAATTATCAAGCCGCTATAAGCAAGAGATGTCTGCTGAATGAACTGCAGACACCTAGTCCAATTGGGAGAGAGTGGAAGTTGGAAAAACACGGGAGGGCACAGTAACTGGAAGTTGACTGGATGGAGGGACAGCCAGCATTTCAGGCTAGGTTAGATTTATTAGCTTGCAACTGCATTAGGAACTGCAAGCTGCCAACATGTGTCTGCTGTCTAATTGACCTCAAGTGCACTGATGTGGAGACTTCCCACATGTGAAAATCAAACAGACGCAGGGAATGATGACACCTACTCAGAAGAAGATGATGACGATGAATGTGAATGATAAAATTGTGTTTTTGTTCACTCATGACATACATTGGCTGTGTAAGATGTGACAACTATTATTATTTGAAATTGTAAGTGAAAATTATGCATAAAATCTATATCAATATATTAGGAATACAATGAAGGTTTTTTGTGTTATTTTGAGGACTACATTATTATTGCAATTAATAAAGCATAAATATTTTTTAATTACATTGAATTTAACAAATCTGGTGGAACTAGATTTATTTCTCCACATATTATGTGGAATTTGTATGCTATTTATCAAAAATATGAGAACCATTATTTTTTTCGGCTATGGTTGCTAACCCAATAATATCAGACAAAAGGCAAAAAGTGATGACTTGCTATCACATATTTTCCACCTCTAGGCATCCATACCTTGCAAAAAAATGTTAGAACCCATCCCCGCCGAGTGGCACCACTGGCCTAAATTTGGGGTCCTTCCTCATGGCCTATTTTAGGCAAGATTGGGCTTGACTCAAAAAATGTAAGGGCCTCCGTCTGAATGTATTTTCCCTACTTTTTGGAATTCAAACATTCCCAGGATTAGGCCTGCAAGGCAGTACCAAGCGTAGGAATAAATAAATACTGGAAAGGGCATGCAGTCTTTCCAGCAGAGAATAATATCTACTGTGCAAATGAACATTCTCCCCCCCCCCTTCCCTTGGCATCAAAGATGCTACAGGAGCTAGTGGGTAGGCGGCTGCGAGTCATAGAACGCTTCTAAACACGGAGTGTTGAAACGTTTTGTTTTCTACCATAACCAGGATACATTTACCAGAATGTACCTACTTGATGCTGTCGGTGTGCGTTTTGTATTCCATGATGGTGTTTGGAGGCAGGTTCAGCACTCGGCGGAGAGTGTCGCGGATTCTGGCGGTCGTCGCTTGGTCACTGGCAGTTTTATTCCAGATGGAGATGATGTCCTCCTGCAAATAATTGGTGGAACCGAGAATCCACTTAGACATGTTTTAATTTTCAGCATCAACGAAATGGACACCTTTTATGCTAGTGAACGTTAAATACCCCCATTTTATACACTTATCTTTAGACAGGTTCTGTGAACATCTTCACACTTTCTATTAAAAGCCCCAGACTGGTGCTGGCATTCCCACAATTGCGTTAAACTGACTTCATGATACTTGTGCACTGCATTGGGAACCAGCGGCCAGTTGTACTAACATTAGGAATACCGATTGCCTAATTGCGATTCACTCTGAATCGCAGTTAGGAGATCGGTACTACTAGTCTATGAAACTCTTTTAAGTCTCAATGGTGATTCCCAGTGGGCCACAAACAGACATGCCTCATGAATATTCATGAGGTAGGTAGCAATTTGCTACCTGGAGGTCAGCAGACCACCAAGTCTAATTGCTTTTTCCTAGAGCATTTTTTTTTGTTTTTGTTTTTAAATGCCTCACGTTTTCCTTAAAGGATAATGGAATGCATTTAAAAAGAAAAAAAATTAGGTTTCATTTTTATTATTTAAGAGTAGAGAGCGATCTGTGCTATTAAAAATTTATATTTTTATTTTTTATTTAACATTCTCAGAATGGAATGAGTCCCCTTGGAGCCCTTTCCCATTTGCGAATGGGTTATCACCAACTTTGAGTTGTCAGTAATGTGCGAATGTTTTGCGACTGATTTGGTCGCAAATCATTTGTACGTTCCATTCTGATTTGGTTTCTGGAAGAGAAGCCCTAAACACTCCCCTTTTAAATACTGAATCTATATGCAGTCACAATTCCAAATTGTGATTCGGCAAAATGTTACTGAATCTCAATTTGGAATTAATACATACCAAAATGCATTTTTCTGGTCACAAATGGCCCGATTCCGAGAATCAGGCCTTTTGCGACCAGAAAATGCTAGATACATCTGGCCCTAGGTCACTCTAGCACTGTTCAAAACTCCAGAAATCAATATCTGAATGGCACTATAGGTTAATGACTGTACACACAAATTCAACTGGCCCTTCTCAGTTTAAGAAGCGAAAGGTGAAGGTCGGTGTAGGCCAGCTCTGGATATCACAATATATGAGAACAAGTAGTTTACGCTCCTAAATAGGTAGTAGAAAACACTATGGAAGACTGACAAACATTTTGTGATTGAGCATGGCGAAACAGTGTCTAAATGCTGCCCTTCCTTCTTGTTGAGGTTCAAGAAATGATTAGGTTCTCAGCATCCGCATCTTACATGTACCACATTTTGAAATATATTCTCCATCATCAGGATAAAAAGCCACAGTTTTTGGTACAACAGACAAGTTGTTATGCGTACATCACCTTCCATTAGGCGATTCATCCATCCTCTTTCAGCCCGTTTGCCTCCCATTCAATAGGAGGAGTCTATCTTAACTTTACCCTAAGACAACTTCTTATTTGTTTGTTTGCTGGAGATGACATAAACTAAAGTTGGCCACAATCATAAATGCATCCTTAATCATATGATAAAGAAGGAGCCCAGCAGTAACTGTAATGTAAGGGTAGCAGCAAACCACCACTACGAGCCTTCACCAAGATCTTTATATGCAGCTATAGAAAATAGACAAGAAAATAAATAACAGAAATTGCAATACAAGAAGAAAACTAATAGCCATGATCTTTGATTTTTGGGTGGGGCAAGAGCATTACCCAGCAGGAAGACAGAAAGGGCCAGTCGCACAGGCGGCAACCACTGTGTACGGAACAGTGCCATTAGAAATCCAAAGGCGATTGCCAGCAATCGCCTGAAGCAACTGGTGGTATTTCTGGATTATCCCTAAATTGTTTATCACTGTTACCTATATATGTGGGGTGCTTCTTTTACATATACAATGACTAAGGCGAATAGAGGTCTTGGAGATAGCCCTCAAGATTCAGTGATGGAGAAGAGGGTAGGTACGATGAAAACAGAGATCCTTAAGGCACCAGCATATAATGGAGCCTGGACCGCTAACACAGGGACATCAGATGCAAAGGGATCTCAGACTTTGCTGGTTAAAAGAATCTACAGAAACACAGTTTCCGCTCACAGGAGTCAATAGCGTTTATCCTCAGGTGTTATTGAAATCAGACATCAATATATGGTAAGGGGCATTTTTTCAACCTAGGAATATACGCTTTACACACAGGGCGTAAGAAGTTCCTATGAATTTCAAATAGCTGTGAGACATATTTAGCCCCTTTCCAGGAGACGTCCCTGATAAACAAACAAATCAAAGGCAGAAATAAGGATTTCCCACATTGATTCCATTGCTGCTTTTCTACCACAGTTTGAGAGGCGGTTTGATTTCAAAGTGTGCAAGAACCGTGTTCAGAGGTACTTAGTGGCGTATGCAAGATGTTCCTATAGTAGTTATATGTGAGGAAAGTGGTTCAATTTATAATCTCATTATGTAATAAAGGCACAAATTCGTATTGGGTCCATAAGGTCCATTTGAAAAACCTAAGCTCAACCCTGGGTAGCTGTGGATCTGAGCAGTCAGGCTTTATGGTACAGGCAAAAGTTTCTCATGCTTAAAAGTGGTTTGTGGTTTTAAAACATTTGAAAAGAACTGCTTTATGGCAACAGCTACCCGAGAGGTTTTCACAAAGATGCACAGTATTAGAGGCCTGATCCGTGTTGGTTATTTCTCCCTCTATTTCTAAACAGCTCCCAAAGAATGTCAGATTCTGCCTCTAAAGGATCTTAGAAAATCTCCACCTCTCCAGCGTCTATCTACTCTTGTGGCATTAATGAACGACTCCACTTGTCTGAAGAGGACCATCTACATAAAAAGACAGAGTTGCACCTTTCTTTTAGACAGAGATGCGTTTTAGGCATAAGGAACCATATTTCCCTGCTCCCTTTGACTGAGTCTTTATAGCCAAGGCTACGGTCACTCTAGCATCAGGGGAGATTACGTGCGACATGGGACAAGTAGATGTGTAGCCTTAGAGGTTGTGTCAAACAAACAACAGAAGCCATTTGCCAATGCTATTGCTAAGCTACAGGTAGGCCGGATGACAATTGAAAAAAAGAAGACAAATGTAGATACACAATCTAATGTTTCCATTGCTTTGGTAATACTTGTTCCCTACACCCTGCAAATGTAATGTTTGTAGGATATTCCTAACAGGAGATAAGAAAATAAACCTTCTGGAAACTTTTAAACTCAGGCATCAGCAACAATTTGGACAAACGTGACCTACTGAAAGTCATCTTTATTAGATCTAAGACAGAAAAATATTGCTTCCAAAGTTGAATCATGTTTGAAGTTTGGGGAAGTCTAAAATATATTTGTACACCACAATTACGGCTAACTTGCCAAAGCATAAAATATAGCCCTGATCGTCACCAAATATCAAGACCACACAATACGGTGTAAAACACATGGAAAACGATGGATTTCCCCCACTCTTGCTACATAACTTGTGCCTGTAACTTTTGTACTACCTGTAAATGTGTTACAAACAGAGCCTTCTTAGATACCACTTTTTGAACAAAGTCTGTCATTTTTATTTTGACTTTTCCTGGCTTTGTGGAAGTCAAGAGGAAGCCCCAGGACCCTGTACAACTGGGATTAGCCAAACAGGAGTCTCCGTCCAAAAGCAATATATTCAGCGCAGACCACATCCGGGTCTCCTATATCTGCAAACTGTCACCTGCTACACATTTCTTCTGTTCAGCAGTTACATGCCTGTTAAGCAGGCGATACTAATGCAGAACATTTTTCAGTACTGTATCTTACATGTGACATATTGAATCTGAAACAATGTGTTTAATCTGTGCCAGTGGTCTTCAGCAGCACTTATTTTCCAGGGTCTGTACATTTATGATTTTGTCAGTGCCTTGTGCAAGTACTGAGAATAGGGCACAGCAGCTATCACAATAATTCAAATCATTTTTATTTTACAACCCAACATCACAAGTCAACATGGGGTGGATCAGAAGGGGACTGCTAGAGACCCAGCATAGCATGCTGGCCCAGTCTCATCAATCTCCCATTTACTGACTATTCCGATGAGTCGCCCTGGCATGCACAACGACCCCTTTTATCACCTGTCATTGCTGTGTGCCTTCAGAATGTTAGTGATGCATCTCATTAAAAAGGATGCATATGACCAGGAAGACTCAGGAAAGCCCACAGCAAGTCAACTCCATCATTGCTTCTATAGCTGAGCTACCACTAACAGTATGGTAGCCAAAGTGTCATTTACACCGGCCTTGTCCCACGAAGCCCAAGTACTACCTCCTCTCTGGGATCCTGAATACTACTCTGATGCTAGGATGCAGAGGCTTTGGTTAGGTCTGCTTACGAAAATACCCAGCAATGAGCCTCATGGACATGGGAACAGCAAAGCACCACAGTTTTGAAGAATTGAGGCATTGAGTCACCGGGATGATACCATCAGCAAGTTTGTAGCAACTCAGTGACTCGTCGCCTTAATTATTCAGTACTTTAGTGTTTTGATCCACCCATGTCCCTGAAGCAGAACACTTGGTATTTTTGTGAACAGAACCCATTTAGCTCAGGTATGTGCAATAAACAGATACACTACAAATGTATGCTGTATGGTATGAGATAGCTGTTAGAGGGTAATATCTAAAAGAAAAGATGTCTTCCAGCACTTCACTGGAGCAGCTCACCAACGCCTACTGGTTCAAAGTAGGTCTATAACCATCTCTGGCTCAACGTTTGCTGTTCCTCTTGTCCCCTCCACAACAGAGTTATTGTCGAACATGCTGCTACATGGCCTGGCTGCTGCAAGACAGCTCTTTCCTCCCATAGCAAGTTTAAGCCACCCAGCTGGGTTCTGCCCTGCAGTCCAGCCCTGAAGCCTGGCTAAAGCCTGTTTACTGCAACTGGAAATGTAAGGATGGGTGCCAGATAGGAATGCTGAGGACAGCACCTGCTGCAGGCCATAAGAGACGCCCAAAGTGAGGCCTAACCTTCAAAGTGGTTGTGTGCCGGCTTACCCTTTTCAATACATAAGGCCTCCTAGAGAAGACAATGAAAAGTAGAAACTAAGTGACATTCACACTAAAACAGCACAAACGTCCCATTATAAGTTACATTTCACTATTTTATGCAGTGACAAGCGTCCTGTTTCGCGAATGAACTGACAAGTGTTCTGTCTTAACCTTCTATTAGCCTCGGACATCAGCTCCCTAAATTCCCAGGTTTTGCCTGTCCCACTAATGGCTTCCTCCTCATGTTGCACTGCCCAAAAGCCTAATTTCCTATCACTGGAATTATGTTTTTTGTGTGCCCCTCTGAATCACCACTGGATGCCACCTTCATCCAGCTTTTCTAACAAAAACTAGTTAACCACCACGTGATTTTGCTTTATTGTTTGCAAACTTTTTCACAACCTGGTTCAAGCCTCAGAACCATTTCTTGCCTCCATAAAGGCAAATCTCTTGAGGGAATTTACCTTCAAAGGGAACAGAGCCAACGAAAGGCAAAGTAGCTGGCTGTTTCACCTGACAAATAAGCTTAAGTGATTTATTTGCATCCTGCTGGCCACAGGCTTGAATCCTGAGGGGACAGGCCAGCTCTCCATCCTTCTGAGTTGGATACCATAAGCATCACTATTTGTTTATCTTTGCTGTAACACTTCAGACTGAAAGAATTGTGCATGTTTATGGTTTTCTACACTACTCCACCCTGGGAGATCATGAGTGAAAATTAATTTAGAAGGGGAGGGTGGTAAAATAAAAGGGCCTGCTATGTTGAGAGGTTGACCCAGTCTCGCAAGAACTGCACAGTTACAAGATAGCCATTTTTCTAGGTAGGATTAAACTCTAACCCCCTACCATGAAAGAAAAATGCACTAGAACCGTGGTAGTTTTCATAGATTGACTGCTGGGGAATATTTAAATATGTCAATGTTAACACTGCAGTGCACCCACACATTCATAACATTGAAATAAGCCACAAACTACAGGAAATCTATTCCCCCGATTTACGTGACCCAAACTCTGGACAGCGAGATGGCATGTCTTAGAGCTCCAACACCACACAGAAGCTCAGTGGCCCAGGTTTTTGTAGCTAGTGTAGGAAGCTTATCACTTAAGTCTTATAACTGGTGAGGTAGGGAGGGTACGTCTTAATCTATGAAAGATACCAGTTACAGAATTGTGGTCACACGTAACCTTGTTCTCCCTCTTCCACAGATTTACACACTTGAATAACGATTACACTCGCAGTACAGAAATAAGCAGAAATAAAATGGTAATGAGGCGAACCTCAATTAAACCAACTACAGATTTGCGTGTCCTACCGCCATCTTTAATGACTTCTTGACTTCCAATTAGTAATAATTTGTGAACGTGTGCTCCGATGCCCACGTTTCTGGCCTGCAGATGTTAGCACTAGGCACCTTCACAAAGTGTGTAGCCGTTTCCTTCATAACCTTAGTAGAAAGGGTCTGAACGATACTTCGCAGATGTAAGCAGATATCCTAAAGCAATGCTTGCTGGGATCCAATGGGTAATGCCCTGCTCAGGCAAAGAAGAACCTTTGTTGGCACTTTCAAAGGGAGCAAAGATTTTATTTCGTCTAAGAATGATTTTACACAGCTTGCAACGTGTAAAGAATGCAGGGTTCTTTCAGAAGTGGTTGCAGGAAGAAAGCTGGTAGATGGCAGATTTTTCATTCAGTGGAAGTGATGGAGGGACTTTTAGTATAACGATTGGGATTGTTATAAGAGTGACTGTGGACACTTCAAATTCCAGATTTGGAGGCCAACTGGTTAAGTACTGAATTTCTACAATTCACCTTGCTGATATAATTGCTGTTAATGGGTTGTTTTGCACTACTGTATTTGGATAAATCATTTGTAGATGAGATCAAAATGATTTCTCATGAGACATCCTAACACTGTATTGAGAATCCAAGTAGATGTTGCTTTGCCTCTGGAAAAAAAGTGTGAAATACGCCTTTCATAAATTCTTCAATCACTCTGGTAGAAAACAGAGATGGAGATGCTGGAGTCTAGATATCTGGAAAAAGCAGCCACATGCAAGGAGATGAAAGAACATTTTAGACCAGTTTCTGCCAGATCTAGTAAATAGGACAGAACACTGTGACAGGGATGGATAAAGGGTGAAAATTATTATTTAGAGTCTATTCCATTTCCAACAGTAGATGCGATTTCATTGAGGGAGGTGCGCCCTAGTTGTTGAAAAACATTTTTAGTTCCCTCATGCCCAGTTACATCTACTGAGGGCACCCTCCACAACTCTCTCCAAGCCTCTAACATGCTACACTTACCGTCTGAATAACAATGAAGAAGCCAGTGCCAAAATGTTGAGTTTCTTGCAACAATACCTGCAATATTCTTCTTTTTTCTTACGTAGTAAAGAGTTGCAAAGTTGTAAATTCTGACAAGCACTGACTGTGCGTAGCAAGAACGCTTTTAGAGGTAATAGCACTGCCCTCAGTTCCAAGACATTACCATTAAGTTGTTTTTTCTTTTGGGGACCAAAGCATTCTGGTGACTGCTCCTGAATATGAACTCCCGAACCATGCAGGGACGTCTATATGGCGAGATGAAACTGTGGATCTGAAGAGTACAAGTTCCGAAATGCAAAGAAGTTGTATAACCTCATCTACCATATGAGAGCCTGTCTCACTTTGGGGGTTATGAAGAAAGTCATCACAATGCCTTGAGATTTGCCTTCACTGTAGCCCACCTGCTCCTGGAAACAGCGTATTGGAAGTCAACACTGAGAACAAGAACAATGCAAGATTATATTATCCCTGGTATGATTCGGTACCTGTGCACAGAAATCTTTGATTATTTGCTTACCTCCTACAATAACTATCTTAGCCTCATGCCACTGTCTTGTGATGGATGGACCTTGAGGAGTCAGGTGAAGATTCAAGAACCGAGGCATAACACAATCTCTTAACCTGGAATGAGTAATGATTTTATATTTTGTAGGGTGAGATCCGTCTTCTGAAGAATATCTTTGTGGCTTTTACTGCCTAATGCATGCATTCAGAAGATGGGCCTTCAATGAGACAATGGTCCAAGTAAGGAAACACCCTTAACCCTAGCCACCGCAGATACACTATCATTTAAGATGGGCATTTTGTGAATACTCTGGGTGTTGAAAGAAACACTAAAACATAATGCCCTGAACTTTAAATGTTGTCCACTGCCCATGAAGAACTTCCAGGGTTTGGGGTTTGCCGCAACAAGAAAATAACTGTATTTCAGGAGCAAAGGTGCTAAAAATTAATTTCGGTTGATGGATTCTAGGACATCGGGTATGAAAACCAACCTGAAAGTTTGAGCCTTGAGGAAAATGTTGAGTGCCCACTGATCAAGAATCAAGTGCCATTCTTGTGAAATTTTGAGTAGAATCCCTGAATGCAGATTAGATAACAATTTTCTGAAAAAACATTTAAGATCTCTGCTTGCAAGTCTTCAGATTTAGATGTTGCTCCTTTCACAGTGATTTCAAAAGTAGTTGGTAAACAAACTCTGGTGCAGCCATGCCAGATGATATCCAAAACCCAGCCTGATTCAATTTTGTGCCAAACTGGTGAGAATGCCTGTAATTTCCCCCAATACTTGCAAGGGTGGGGGGGGGGGGGGGGGGGGGGGGGAGTTCTCATCAGACATTGCCAATGTGCCTGCTGTAAAAATAGGAGCAACTTCCTCTTTGCAAAGATCCTCCTACTGACTGTTGGTGGTTAACGTATTTGTGAGAACCGGCTGAAGGTTAAATGCAGTATCCAGACTGACAGTATGGTTGAAAATTGCTGGAAGAGCAATCTTAGTGATGGGTGTCTTATTTTTTTTGGCATGGTCTGTTCTGCAATATGCTAAGCGACTGAGCTGTATCCGTTGTAGCTTTGATATCTTGCAGTGCTTCATTATCAAGTTTTCCCAAGGGTTGATGGCTATCAAAAGACACATTAGATTTTTCTTAAAGAATAAAGATGGGCTTCTTAGCCAGCTTCTTAAAGAGTGAAACTGTTCACATTACCATCTTCCTGAAACCATTGTTGGAGGTCAAATAAAGCATCACTTAAAGCAGATAGGATGAGCAACTGTATAGCCTGTTCCCTGCAATCATTTAGCAGTAAAGAAGAAATTGTATGCCACAAGATTCTGTCACAGCGTGCTAGAATGGCACTGCTTTTGGATCTCTTAAGTCTGGGATGGCAACAATGCTATTATTTTGCCCAGAATATGATGGTACTCCACAGGATGATAGGGAGGGGACAGTAAAACTGCCTCTGGGTGACAATCAAAATCAGACTCCATTTTGAACTGATCGCGTAAGCAAGTTGGTGCAGAATCCATACCCGTATACTTCCCGTACCCTGCTATGAATACAGCGGTCATTAGGTGGCAAGATTCTAGTTTGCGACTCTGGACTCAAATATCACCCTTCACAAAGTGATCAAACTGAGGGTCAGCATCAGCATTACAGACATGGCCCTGAACACAGACATCACTGTCCTCACCATGACTCTGATAGCAAGTGTCTCATTCAGTGCTGCGATATGCTAAAACCTTAGGGAGTTGGGGATCTGGGTCTCTCCACCTCATTAGCCAAAATCTGGGTCACATAGTCAAGTTGATAAACTGCATTTAGTCTATGGCTGTTTTCAAAGTTATCTGAGCGTACAGAAACACTGGTGTGTTTAACATTGACTCCAGAGGATGCACAGCCTGACCGAGGGGAATATTCAAGCATTGGAATCTTTGAAAGATGCAATGTTGGAGAATAAGCCTATTCCGCTTTCAAATAACTGTTGACTACAAACCCTAAGTCGCCCAATTCCCCTGTGCTAGAACCTCATTTTCCTTTTCTGCAGGGCGCCCATTACATTTCAGTGTTTTAAGAATTCTTGTGTTAAAAACCAGTGACAGGAAACCGTGTTTAAAGAGGTACCAGGTCTCTGTAGGATGATCACATTCTTGTTTGTGCTCTTCTGTTTTTTAATAGCACAGCATGAACTCAGTGCTGCAGTGGCATTTAACTGTGCAGTTACTATTTTTACTGTATATATAAACAGGCTGTTCTTTTATACTTTTACGGTGGCATTAGATTCATTCTTCACAAAGCCTTTGGGCTAGGCCTTGACTTTTCAATCAAGCTACTCAGAGAGGCAAGGAGGCCTGCATCGCCAACAATATCTTGTAGTTTGAATACCCATTGACTTAATTAGTAGGAACACCAGCAATCTCACCTCTGATACAGCAAGGTTGTCCTCACGACTGCAAGAATAAAGGAAATGCTTCACAATATTTGGCAAATATTGGATGAGCAAAGCCTGATCCTACCATACAAAACAACATTTTCCAAAGAAGCAAGTTTGATTCCATATGCAAAGTTTGCACATTTCTTTGGTTTAAAGTGTTTCTAAAAGTAATATACTATAACATCTATATATATTTTTTCACTTCCAACAAAACAAATGACACAAAGTCTTTGGAAGGAAAAGATGTGTGGAGAATGGCTCAGTAGTTTCATGACTCACCTGAAATCGAACAGAAACAACAGCACCGCAAATCTCCTCTCCAACCATGAATTGCTCACCGAGAAGAGCAAGGATCAGGTTCTCCCAACACCGGGAAGCCAGACCCTTTCGCAGACGAATAATCCACTTTCCACCATTCTTATTTGCATCATCCTGTGCATAATGTAAAATGGCAAATAAAGAGTATAATCATTTAGTTTCAGAGAGAAATTGTACTTTTATGTATCATGCTGTGTTCTAAAAGGACAGCAGCATCATTCAACAAATAACTACCAGAAGGTAAATTAGGTTTCATATTGTTTGTGACTAAGGACGTCAATTATAGTTTGGTGGGTTGGGAGAACCACAGTAAAATGGCAGTTCTCCTAGCCTGCCAAACTTGCAGTTCTCCGGTTTTACTTAGACGACAGAACTACTGGTCGCCCGCCAACACAAGAGGAATCAAAGACGGCAGCCCATCTGCCATAAGGCTAGTGCTTCAAAGAATTGTTAGCATCTGCTCGTTATGCTACTGTTACCCTGAACTGAAGGGCCCCAGCAAAACTGGTTTCGGGTTGCTTGAGTTCCAGTCAAGGGAGGATCTAGCCTGGCAGTTCAGGCAGAAATGTTCTGATTGAAGCAGGATCAAGACTGATTTGCAAATGCCTGAGTCCAAACTGAGGTGGCATACCTGAATGATACCCAAGCGATTGCCAGTGGTTAGATTTGTGCAAGCATTCCTCTCATCAGTTTTTGTGTGTTTGAGGGTATATTATCATCAGCCACCCTTTGGTACCTTTCCCACGGTCAGAATTTACCTTGAGGATTTAAAACCCTGAAAATCTCCCTTTCTGCGTAATAACTTCTATTTTTTGCTGGCTGGTTTGGGCACTGCTGGCCAGTTCCAGGTGTGTAAGCAGCACCCCTGAAGCATGGCAAAATTGGCTAATCCCCAAATGGGATTAACTTTCACGTAGGGTCATAGTACCAAGTAGGAAAATACATTAATGGCACAGAAAGATAAATGTCTCCTCCGGACAGTAGCACATGTGCCATTCACTAGGCTAACAAAGAAAACTTGGCTTTAAACATACCTGCATAGTCGGACTGTTGTAAATTTTAAACCTGCAGACACACCTGTCAAAATAACCCTTTTAAAAGTAAAGAATCCTACTCTTAAATATTAAGTCACACTTGGATAAGCTTTGAAAGCAACAAGGTAGGGTTCCTAATATGTTTGTTACTAGTGCATGCAAGAATGTAATGTTGGCATGTACATACTTTGATTAGCTTCTAAAAGCTGGTTTCACTGTAAAGAACTGTAGCTGTCCCTACAGAAAAACAAGAGTACAGAATATGATACTATTTTTGCAAACTCCAGTTTGAGATAAGCAACACGAATGATTTCAACCACAATTTTGAATATTATTTAAAGATCCAATTTACTAGTGAAGTTGGCTTTTTGATAAATATTTAGGAAACATAACTTTTAAAAAGTTAGGCTCTATCTGCCTGAACCCCAGCCCGTCAGCAGCTGGACCCCGACTGTGCTTCCTCTTAATGAGGGATGTCACTGCTCCGAGAACAGACACAATGGCTTGGGCCATTTGACAGCACAATCTGGGGGGACATGTGTGACTCCTCTCAGCTCAGGAAGAGCAGCTGCGGAGAGTTCTCAAACTTCATTTACTTAAAAGGGAACAGGCTAAGGCCTGCCTATACACAAGTAAGTGTAAAGAGAGACCTGGGAAGAGAAGCCTTTGATTCTTCAGCCAAATGTAGTCAACTTGGCACCAACCCAGTGAGAGTTCTGGAACCAGTTTGATGGGGTTGAGGAGGAGAATGTTTCCATAAACAACCCTCACTAGTTCACCAGAAAAGACAAATGTAGAAGGGGTGCTGCTATGCTGGATTTTATGCAGAAGAGTGCACTTTGGGATAGACTGCACTTAGCAAAAGAGGGTATGATGCAAAAGTGGGGCAGGCTGGGCCATGTCCTGGATTCACCCCCACACAGTGGATAGTGAATCCTACAAAAGTGGTACCTCACCAACTTCTCATCACAGAACATTTAGACCGATGGAAGAAATGAAGAGGACTGGCAATGCTGTCTGTAGCTTCTATAGCTATCAGAAGGGATAGACTTGCTCCCACTTATACCCAGGACTGAGAATTGAACTCCAAGGGTCAGTTGGCTGCCCTCCTCTGTGGCTACCGGAGCCCAGCAAGCTGCAAGAGACCTTTTTCCTTCAGTGTTCAAATGACTAGTAGTAACTGGACTTAGTTAAGACCTTGCTAGTGGCCTCTGCTGAAGTCTCCTGACCCCTAAACGCCATCCTGGAGGTCCTGCGAGTCTAAGAAATGACCAAGAGGAACTGCTCCAGAATGTTTGTAAATTTTACAAACTTTCAATACCTCAGGAGCGCCAGAGGGACCTTACAGCAAAGGTGCCCCACTTTCGAAGCACTTTGTTGGATATAACTTCTAGGCTCAACGTGCGGGAGGATTTTGAGTTCTATAAGAAAGACTAAGGGGGTCATTATGACACTCGCAGTGAGTGTTAATGTGGCGGTATGATCGCCAACAGGCTGGCAGTACATACCGCCACATTTCACTTCTCCACTCAATCCGCCAGGACAGTATCAGCCGGCGGGCCGGAGATGTCAATCTCCAGCCCAGCAGCCGGGATACTACTGCCAGCAGCATTATGAGCCTGCCAACAACCATGGTTTTCGTGGCGTTAGCAATGCCATGAAAACCATGACAGTAGGCCCTACCGGTGACAGGGAATTAATTCCCTGTCACTGGTAGTCGGCTCCCCCAACCCCCCCCAACACTCACCATATGCCCCCCTCCATCCAGACCTCACACACACACACACACACACACACACACACCCCCCTACCCCCCCATACACCCGCAGACACCCAATCACTCACACTGGCATTCACGCATTCATACATGCATACTTCCAGACATGGTCGCACACATTCTTACACAAAATCACACTGACATGCAGGCATGCACTCTCTTCACCATTCTTGCACGCATTCACTCACACGCATACACCCATGAAAACAACACAACACACACAGACAGACAGATTCACACACACACATTCATGCACACCACCAGACACACACACACAACACCCCTGCCCCTTCCCCTTTCGGAAGTTGTTCGAGGAGACCTTCCGGCAGCGCCAGCTTACCACCGTCCACCAGTATGATCACTGCCGGATTTCCGCCCTTTTTGTGGCGGAAGTCCAGCAGTGATCATAATATGGCGGACAGATGGTAGCCGTGGTGACTGTATTTTTGCGGCCGTCACCGCAGCGGTAGGCGGTTTTTACTGCCAATGTCAAAATGAGGGCCTAAGTCTGAAGGTAGACACCTTGACCACAAGAAATGGTTAAAGACTCTGTATCCACCCGACGAAAGGAATTTGGCACCCGCAAAATTTTAATTTTCCCCTCAAACGCAAGTTTCTCGGCTGGACCACGTCCTATTGCTATCTAACTTTGAGAAGACTTTGTCAGTCAAACTTTCTCTGCTGGATGATTTCTATTCCCAATTCAGAAGCAAAATAAACAAGTGAAATCTTTGACCGGGATGATCCACACAAGATATCAGACCTCCGCTGCATCGCAGTCGGCCTTAAACTGCGTCTACATCCGGTTCAACCATTAACAGTGACTTCTGACTGGCGTTTTTTGCCCTAAAACTAACAATTCATATCTCCAGATAACCTTGCTGGATTTCAATCCTTTTTGCGTCATTTTTCAAATTCCATTTTTCTCTTTTTTTTAGAAAGAGGTTCCGAGATTTTTACTGCATTGTGTTTTGCCTTTTTAATTGTTTTGGTGCTGGTAGATACTTTACACACTCTTCTTTAGTTTAACCTCTTTACTCTGCGTCATAGCTATCTGGGCTTCAGCCCAAATTATTTATTAAACTTGAATGCTGGAAGGACAAGACAAGATTTTGGACTTATTACTTGAGAAGGGCTCTCATTTGGCCCAATTAATAACCTAGGTCCGAAGGCAGCCATTTCATGATGTTAAATACCTTGTCCTTGAGGTTCTGTTTGAGCCTTGATTTTTGTGGCAAAACACTGAGCCAAACATATGAAAAAGTATTATTCACTTAAGTCCTGTCTTCTGCAAGAAACCCCAGCACTTGTCCCCGTATGCTAGAGATGAAAAAGTTTGTGAAAAATATGCTGTCCTATAATTATTTTGTCTTCACTTTATTTTGCACATCATGTGCAAAGTCCCAGGGGACCATATTCTATGGTGCACAAGAAGAAGGGCAGGTGCCATGTCTGTGTCTGTTTAGGATGGGACGGGGTGGCGTACAGGCACACTGCTCCTACCTGCAGGCAGACGCCGACAAAAGCATTGCTTGTTCCATCCTGAAAAAAAGAGCTGGAGAGTGTGGTGTAGACTGCTGCGCCAGTCCAGGAAGGCATGTAGGGATGCCAGCAAGGGCGGGGGGCTTTGGAGGTTCCCCTGTAGCACATAACAAACAGTGGCAGCACCCGAGTGTGGGTTTGGGCAGAGGAACCCAGTATGTAAAAAACAGAACAAAGAGTAAAGTCTACTTCCACGTGGCTTGAGGTTGTTTTAACAGTATTCAAGCCCCATAAGCTCTTGCAGGGAACTTAAGAATTTGCATATGTGGCTCATGGTGCCACAATTGTGGGCGTGGGCAACACCAATGTTGTAGTGTTGTGTGGGTGGGGCTGCAAGAAGTGCAGCCACCTAATGGAAAATGCCTCCTTAAAACTCACCACAAGCTTCTCAGGTAGTTGTATTTATACTCCCAGGAGAGGTTTTGCATTTATTCAAAGTTCTCCCAGAGCCTGAGCCTTTTCATGAGGGGTTGGGAGGGTAGCGAGCTGTATAGCTTGTACTAATGCTAAAGTGGCAGCATAGTAAAAATAAAAGAAAGACTCTAGGGCATATGCTACTCACTTCAATGTTTTATTGACAATACTAATGGTTGTCAACAGAAGATTTTACAGTATAATGAATGCTACTGACTGTTGGTACTACCCCCAATTGACACTAATGAATGGTTATTAAACACACTGCATATTGGTACTGTTACTATTGATTTCAATTGTAAAGTATAACATATTACTGCTTTTACTCGTGTGGTGACAACCTGACAAAGCCATAGGCCTGCCTTACTGATAATGACACAACCTTATGTTATGATATTGTGTCCATTACCTTGTATCAGTCACAAATAATAACCCAATTATTTTATACTATTGTTGAGACCAACTTGTAAACCATATAAAGAATGATGGGCTATTCTTTTTTATTTATAGTACTGTCATTCATTCTTTTACTGTTCCTACGGGCACTGGAATAAAGGGACGACGAGAGGAAGAATACAAAACGAGTGTGTTTGTGTGTGTCTGTGCCTTTGTTTGTTAAGTAAGATGAGTGAGAGAGAGAGATGTTATTTAGAATGTATGCATGTCTTGCTTCCAGGCTTCAGAATGGTTTGATACAGACAGAGTCATAGAATTGCAGAACACAAGCACTGGGGGTTTGCTAGTTGGCTATAATGTCATGTTATCTTAAGCAGATTTGTAAAGAACTGTCTTGCCATTAGTTTGGGCTGGCGATGCTGTTGGAGTTCAGGGTACCTTCACTCCGGAGGCTAAGGAGAGAGGTGACCTCGCCTCACGAGCCACTAGCCTTTGCCCGGCTTTCCACTGCTTGCTTTGGTCCTCATGTCTCCCGGGCTTGGAGGGCAGAGAGATGCAGGGTGCAGCTGCCAATCTCATGCGGTGTGGGAAGCTTGGCAGCACTGCATGTGGCATGGCTTTGACATGATTCAGCAGGCTCCTTATCCCAGTTAACCCATGATGAGATGAGTAGTGGCATACACCACTAATTCCTTCTCCTAGTGAGCACCAAAAAGCCACCACAATGCAACTGGACCACACAGAAAGTGCTTCAGATCTTGCAAGGGGTATGGGAAGTGCTGTATTAATATAAATACCACTGCAACATAAGGTCACATCAGTTGGCCAGTGGGTGTATTTAATAATTTCAGATTTCTCAGATTATTCCAAAGATTCTCTCCCATGGTGCCCGTCTTGCCCATCTGGATTCCACAGTGTCTCCTGATGGCTTAGCATGGATGAGTGGGGCTTGGTTCATTCCATCTAGTATTTCCTGAAGTAACAGCACAGACGCCAGGGGCTCGTTTTGTGTTGCTCCTGGGTTTAAATCATATTGTATTTACTGATGGAAAAGCACAGTCTCCTGGGCTTCTGTTGCTCCTGCGGGGGCCTGACTTGATAGTTCACTGGTATCAGTTTTACTAGCTGGCTGGTGTACTTGCTCATTGGCCCATGAGTGACCCCTAGCATGGCTGCCTACATTATCTTCAAAAAGGCAGCATGAGTGATCATCTAATGTTGTAAGTATCTCAAGGAGCGGCATGCTCCACATCAGCGTGCATCCACAAAGCACTTCACGGTCTCATCAGGGATAGATAGCATTATATAAATGCCAAAACAATGGAATATGAAAAAATACAAGGTAAAAAACAAATGATTATTTAGATTAATATTTGTTTTTGGAAGATTGAACTTCCCTTTCAATTTCTTGTGTCTACACTTCATGCGTTCCATGGAACATCCCCTACTGCTGGTTAACTAGGCTCGCTTGTGATTTCGGTTAGTTCAGTGGGCTATTCTGTGAGGAGTTCATTATTTTACAATAATAGCAGGCAAAGAAAAAACATGATTGCACTGCACATTTCTAGTGCTTACGTTATGTGAAAGATCTATTTTACTTCAACAATGCTTGATATGTAAGTGGGTCAATTTGTCGGCTGAACAATCAAGCACAAAATGGATGCTTTGGGCCACAATTTTTTTGACCTTGAGATTCTTTCATTAGGTCATTAGGAGCATTCGTATAGGTTCCATCGGGTTTTCATACTACAGGCCTTCAAAGAAATTTCTGGCTAGAGAAAGTTTTTTCTTTTAGTTCACTAGTATGAGCAGCCTATGCAGGACGCTCTCTTGCAGGTACTGTTTCAGGGGATTTTTCTTCAGGAAGGTTGAAGATTTCCTTTGCTCGCCAGCCTGCCTTTAAAGTCTTTTTCTTGAGGTTGCATGCATGATCTCTGGGTAGGAGTTGAGGGACTTCCTCCATGTTTGGTCAACAACGTGCTAGGTTTCAATGAAATTCCCTTGTTTGCCTAGATGGGGGGGCACACTGGAGACCTTCTACTGTAAAGTCACCTACTCCAAATCAGACTCTTGGGGTCCAGTCACTAGACTGAGAAAGCCCAAAAACTATTTTCCAAAATTCTGTTCCAATTGTCTCACTAGTGTGCTAACAATACCTTCAGCCTATATTTTAACATTGTGGCATAGAACATGTGGCATGGGGCTTAACCAAGTTCATCTATGGTTGTTTAGTTGTGAAATGAAGTATGCCTCTGGAGACATCATGTGCTTTATAAGATACTTGCTGAATGGCTAGAAGGTTGATAATACAGCCATTCCATAACTTGGGGTGATACTTTGAAAGTTGCTGCAGGACACCATATAATCTTGGTTATACTGGGTTTGATGGTAAATTTCAGCACATAACTTTCAGAAAGCACAAGACTAACACTTTCTCCAGGAAATGCCTTTCTTCATTTCTTTAGGACAAATTCCATTGTGTTAAACAGGGGGCATTAACACATGAGATGCAGCTTTTCTTGAGGAGCAAGCATTTCTGCCCTGTATCTTTCATTGATTCACATGCTTGAATCTTTCCCAGTCATTAGGCCGGAGTCACCTCTAACACTACAGCTAGCTGTAAGCTGTGTGAATAGGAATTATGGCATACAACAGTATTTATTTATCAGCACATTAACTTTATTACAAATTTAAGCCAACAAAATGGCCGTTTTTATGCCACTCTCTCTAAAGGGCAGTATAGTTCACATTTCCAAACACAGGTTACTGGATGAAAGAAGGTGAGCCTCAAAACTGAGGAGGGTGGTCACCGCCTGAATGAAGAAATATTCTAATGCAGGTGAACTGTAGTTACAAATAAGAAACTTTTCTGCTCCAGCAATGGATCCTTCATGAGCTCACATTCTTGACTCAAGGATGGCAGACCATCACACAAGTAAATAATATAGTAAATGGATAGTGGTAAACAAGAAATACATCTCTGGGCAGTGACATTATAGCAGTACCACAGACACAATGGCCTTGCAATCTTGTTGGGCTTCCAATATTTAATGTAATGAACTTTATAAATTAGTTTTCAATTCAAATTATATTTAACTGTATAATTTAATTGTTAGGGAAATGCCCTAAAGTGCATTCTCGGGGCTTTGTATTTATAACGATTACTCTCAAATTATATACCTGATCATCCTTCAGAAGTTACCACCACAAGACTCTTGAGAACAATATCTTTTCAAAAAGATAGCCACCCTTAATCCAATGGATAGTGTGGACTATCATGAATATTATATATTGATGGGTTCCCATTTATCTGCTGTCATTGACATAAAAAGCATAAGGCAGGTTATTCCACTGTTAATGTTTTTTTCTTGGAACCGGAATGCAGAGTCCTATCCAGTTTCAGGGCGCCTCTGTGCAGTCTTTCTTAACATGTTTCCAGAACTTAACCCTGTTGCAATCAAGTGCGATCTTGTACCTTTTTCATTCAATGGCATCTGTTTCTTGCTATCACTGTCCTGTAGCTTCTGCGGTACATACTCCCACCATAAACACAAGTATCTGGACCAAAACCATTCTTGTGTGTAACCCATCCCTGAACAAGTCTTTCTTCCCTTTTTATTATTAATTAGCACTACTCATCATGATTAGCAGGTGTTTGGGTACTTGCCAATGAGTTTTATGGGCTTCTAAGGATCAGTCCTGCACTGGCACTCAGTCATGTTAAACTGTAAATGTTATATGATGGGAACTCCCAGAATGACAATCATTCAGCATGTGACTTTGAACCATGGAGAAAAACTACATCCACCCATGAACAATATCCTGTAGCCAAACACCTCTATAAAAACAAATATGCTACATATTTTAAGATCACTCACTAAGGATGACAGTTCATGTCTTTTGTTTGGCTTCAAATAGAGTAAAAAAGACAAACCATGGCGTTAAACCACTGAGTGTGTTTAACACATTTTTTTTAAAAAAACCTTGTCTGCAGAAGGCATAAAGAAGAAATGTAGCATGGTGGACCGCAGCTTCATTAAAAACATTTTTACACTGTCATTTTAAGGAAGCCCGTTTCTCATTTCTTCTAGAATGCAGCCCAGTGTCAGCTTTCCAGGTGAGCACATGGGAAACTACGTGTCACTACTGCAAACAAGGGATGGGTGTCTACAAACTGGACACATACACACATGATGAAGCCTGATGAAACTTGATAACAAGAAGCCTTTCGTTTTACATCGACGTATCTTGATTCATTTTCATGGACAATTAATAGGCAATCAGGTTTATGGATTTTTGTAGGCAGAGGGCACACAAGGAGTAGACATTGGATAATCAGAAACCTCAAACCCTAATAGACCTGATTAACTTAATGGTCAGGTCTACTAGATAAATAGGCGAATAAAGTCCAACAAGAGATGACCAGCCTCTGTAAGGCTGCCCTGTAGAAGGACTTGCCGGAGTTCCAAATGCAATGTAAATTAAATTTCTAGACGGACTGTCTCTGAACAGAGCTGGCAAATGTTTGTGTAATAAGATGTGGTACAGAAACGTAGCTATGAATAACACAGACTTGAAAAATGCAGAGCAATAAACAAACATGGAGTCTGAACATATTTGGCCTTAGCAAAGGATGGTAGAGATCTTTTGACACTGAGATGCTGAAAAGGATCAATTGCTAGGGAAGGTGTGAAAAATATGGCTACATGAAATATGTGTATATTAATAAAATGGTAAACATGTGGGAGCAGGGAAGGATAGAATCTAAAAGTTCCAGAAGGGCAAGGCATTCACCTAAAACTCATTATCTTTTAATTCCACGCACAGGTCTTTAAAAAGATGACTTTCCATCAAGCACAATGATGTTCAACAGATGTTCAAGATTTGTTACCTATGGGAGAATGTATCAATGGAGACAGGGCAATGTTAACACAGATGTTCACTTTCCTTTTTCCCCTGTTTTGGAGCGTTCTTCCCTGAGCGAAAGAAGATGATGTAAAAACAAACCCAACCTTCTGGCCATCACAAAAATCCCCTTTATGTGGAAACTAGAGAAGTAATTTGGTCTTTACCTACAATGGAATTAGGACAACATACATTTTTATAATGTGCTTATCTTACATCAAGGAAGGTTCAAGGACCAACAATGACCTTCCTGAATCATGAGGCAGTAATCAGAGACAGGTGGCACAGTAGAGAGTGATAAAACATTGATATATCAATGCAGGTTTTTAAAACCCCAATGGGACCACAAAGCCTTCCTTCTTTGACATAATTGTTTAGGCCATAAGAGCTTCATCATAGAAGTCACCTAAACACACCACTAATCTCCTTTTGTCTGCATAAATCAGAAAATAAGCAAGTAGCCAAACAACCAAAAACTGATATTACCACAGGAGAATGCCAAACCCATTCTCGGTCCCCAGTGCTGTTCTCAAAAAGTGCTCCAAACAGGAGGTTGTTGATTCCTGGCAGACTGAAGGGTCCTCAAGTGGTCCAAGTCAAGCTATGTCTGGGGAGCCTTTACATGAGATACCTTCAGTATGTGGTTCTTACTGGTGTCAAAGCATTTTTACGATGGAGGACGGTAATGCGGGAATAACTCATTTAACAATGAGCCTGTCTTACAGTGGAGATTTGTTCAATGAAATAGATAACCCTTGAATCATAATGACAAAATAAAAGCTGTGGAAACACCAAATTCACTGGGCGACCCCTAGGGAATCAAGAGTGGGGTACCTGTCACTGAGGTAGTATCAGTGCCCAAAACAAATATCTGCTGTTCTCATCGCGTTCTAGACTCCATTGCAACACACTGAAGCCCAGTTATGGTTGCACACATCCACCAAACTACAAGCTACTGAAAAGGACATTTCTTAAAACAATGTGAATTCCTCACAGTAAGCAATGCGACCGGTTCACTGATGCTCTGTGAAAACAAGAGTAAGCCTGGTGCGAAACTGGAGTGAATAATCTTACAGGTGACTGAGTGGCAAATGACGCAGTGATATGAATAAACCTTACCACCAGAAATACCTTTAATATAAAAAAACAGTAAAAAGAACCACAGCTGAAGGAAAACATTGTCTAACCAAACAACATTTTAAAGGAAAAAATATAAGAACGAGAATGGAATCCATGTGCTTTAAGAATCTTCACCCAACAATGAACTGTCATGACATTGCTTCATGGATAAAGGACCAGCCCGCTTCCTTAAATTGAGTATAAAATTACACTGTAATGTAAATAGTGACTATCTAGCCATAATGTTCTTTTCTTTTTACTTTGTCTCAAGTGATATTGTCAAAAATAAACTGGGTAAAATATGTACTTTTGACAGGTTTCTCTTTGAGGAAACTGGAGAAAATATTCAGACTTCATGATTTTAATAATCTCTTAAACAAGAACTATTGCAAGAGTAAGCATAGAATACATACATCGAAGGATTAAGATTAGAGCTCTATAAAATGCCTCACCTCCCACATGGGTTTAATTCCTTCTTTGAAGAGATGAAAGTCGCTGTGTCCCGTCAGGTCCCCTGGACGAACCATGTGACTGTAGAACCTCCAAAATTGCTCCACCTTAAATGAATATAGACAAGTAAATAAATATTATACATTCCACAGGATAATAGAAATGGATATGATCCCAGGGAAACCAATTATTAGCAAAAAGTAATACAGTGAATATAAAGAATATGGCAATTTTGATGATTTAACAGATGTCCTCTTTTCAATTTTCCTAAGATCAGGCTCCTGTGTACCTAAGCTTGTAAGCCTTGAAAGAAAATATTTTCAAGACTTTATACCTACTACCAATAATGGGGTCATGGTTGGTGTAGCACTCCACATAGTTGTCTGGTGCTCTCAAGTGGATACAGGAAAGACTATGCTTGCACACCTCAAAACACCAATTGTAAATGTGGAACCTCAATTCCTTCCCTGTATCACAGACATCGTAGCAAAAGAACAAGATCATACTCTGGCCCTAAACGTATCAATGGAACTACACAACATACCTAGAAACAAAATACACCTCTAACAAAACTCTACAATGACAGGTTATTTCCCAAATCATAGCCATCACAAACATGATTTGCACATACATTATATACTCAAACACAGATTTTTAGGTTGAGCGCGAAAGCGCTCTGCTCTGTTGTAATCTATCTGTGGGCTTTTAATCACGCCCATCACTTTCACTCATTTGTGGGCTTGCCTTTCAAAAATGTTTTATCATCATTGGTAAATGCTTTAGGTTTGTCCATCCTTGGGGCGGTCTGGTTACCGCCTTGGACATCGACCCTGTTACATGGATAATTGCATGTTTGCCGATACGTTTACTGCAAGTGAAGTTCTTTTTCTTTTGGTCTCTCTCCTTCACGCTCATGCTGATGGCGGCCGTGGTGCTTTGAATCAGCTCAATTGGGTCAACTGTTTTACTTTTCAAATTAAGTAGCAAGAAAAGTCCAGTTAGGAATTTACAATATTAACAGCTCTAACTCAAGCAAACGTGAGACCCATTGCATTGTAAATGCTTGTTCTATCTGGTATTCTGCACAGTAAGTAAAACTGCTTGAAAGAAGATCAAGCAATTAAAAGGCTTGTAGGGCTGAGCTTCATTTGGGGCCTTTTCCAGGTTTGGTGAGTACTGGTGCAGCTTTGAGATTGTCCATAAATGAAAGGAAGGAAATAAAACAAATGGGTTGTTTAACTGCCAACAAACACGCTACAGAGGTAAAAAATGGTCCACGTGATGTATCATTCGTGAAATAAATTGTTCACACGTTTGGAAAATAATGTGAGAACTAAGCACAAGTAGGCAAGTGGGAGAGTTAACACTGAATAACAAATAGATAGGCAGGCTGACTGCCAGCTCACGTATACCCTGTCATGTCACATAACCAGTAGCATCATAGGTGACCTCTCTATATACATTCTACTGCTTCACTAGAGGAAAGGAATGCAGATATAAGTGCCCAGTTTGGTAGGGGAACGTCCTAATCAAGCAATGGGTACAGACTACTCACAGGGGTAGCTAGGGGCATGGCCTGCAGTCGCTGCACTGCAACGGAATCCTTCATAGACCAACTAACACACTTAGTCAAGGCTGGAGGAAAGGGACTAATCCTCTGGCCAGATCCACCATGTGAAGAACTATGTGCAAAAGGGTCTGACCCATACACTAATGGCTTGGAGGGGCTGACTCAAATTCCCTCTTTCCCTCAGACAGGTGAAGGGCACCATGGTGAGGCCAAAAAGGGATCACATTAGTACAATGAACCAATGTCAAATGTACTAACAATACAGAGTAACAAAAATGTACAATACACCCCCAATAATAGGTCTGTTGTGATAGTACTTTTGCTGGTACAAAGCAAACACAGTACAGAGCTATTATTTCAGCAGCTCAAAAATATCAAAATTAAAGAAAGATAATTGCACATTGGTAGGACCACTGTTGCATCTCAATAGCATACACTACACGTTCCTAACCGAGGCAAATTCAACTGGCTGTAGGAACACACATATTCTCTTATGGGAGATGTACTCAATGTGGAACACAACTCTCTCATTAACAGAATCTTGATACCCTAAGAGGTTCCAGTTATTGGGAATAAAGACACTAAAAAAGTGGCATCCACCCATGATATACACAAGTCTACAGATTTTGACGAGGAGAGAAAGCATCCTCTCACATACAAAAAACGTGTACATCTCGAGGCGATGTATAGGAAAGCATACTGATTAAATGCGATGCTCACAGATGAAAAAGTGTGCACTTTAGGGAGGTCACATTGCGTTGTCAACTTAAATACTGACCTGACTTTCACCCTGGAATTTCAGTCCAAGTCCCCCCTCCGCTACATTCACTTATTTCTTTTGTGGCTGACTGTGGTTTTTAGGTCCGTCTAGAAACAGCTCGAGCTGTTTGCTGGGTCTTTTAATACCAGGTCTCTAAATTACACATACAGCAGGTTTTAACTCAGCCCAAAAGGACTATTTTCCACTCATTTCATACTAGTTGTTGTTTGGTGTATCATTTCACATCATACAGAGTGCAAACATTACAATGCGTGAGATAATAGTTTACAACTAAAAAGTATCATCACACATTGAATTCACTGTCATACATGGATTGCCTGCATAGAGCACTCGTTGATATTTTTCACTATATCAGTCTTTTTGTTCAAAGTATTGGAAATGTTCTGGGGCTGCTCACTTCCACTGCTTCTCTGAGCAGGATCTGATGATTATTGTTTCTGACTGAGCAAGTGTTCCTTCTTCACAGGCCTCCAGTCACTTTAGTGGCACATCCATTAAACAAGGACATCCACTGAATGCTTTCATAGTATGAGATGAGTGGGAAATACTCTTTTTGGAGTGAGTCAAAACCGGCTGGCTGTATAATTTAAAGATCTAGGTAGCAAAACGTCTGACAAGCAGACAGAGCCGACTCATGCCTGGAGAGAGTGAGCATGGAAACTAAGTGGGCACGGATCACAAAAGATAAACCAAGAAAGAGCAATTTCAGAAGTTAGGTTCATATTGTCCAGAAATGCTCATAGACTACTCATGTCCAGGGCTTAAGGATTTTTCAGAGCATGAACTGATGTTCAGTGTTTCTCCTCTGAAAATGTAGAAACTGGTCTTTTCTACTATCTATGCTCTGGTCATGTGATCTGTTGCTATGGCCTGGTCAAAGTTGTCTGGACCACATATTTTAAGTTTCAGTCATTTTAGTTGCTTTTATAATTACACAACTTGAGGCGGGCATCCCACCTCCTAAACAAACAAAACAAGAGGCAGGTCCATCCATCGTCCAAATACAGAGTCTTATGCTAATATCCCTGTGTTTCAAACCGCCCCAGCCTGTGGGTTACCCTAAAGAGCATGTCATACTCTGCCTAGTATGCCTAAGATGTGTAGTCTATTTAGGCAGCTGAGCCCCTCATTATCATTATTCAAGTGTTTTAAGACTGGGTTCCACAATTTGTTTTAATTTCTGCACTTTACCCTTCAAGTCGTCAGCTATGCTCTCCGGGCCCACCAGTGACAATAGGCTTGGGGTCCAAAGGTTAAAGGTTGGAAGTGTGTTTTTAATCCATAAAGAGAGGGTGACTTGCAGAGCGGCAGGAAGTAGATGCGGCGTCATGACGCAGATGTGAGCAAGTGCAGGGGGGTAAATTCCTTCCACTGGGGTGCAAAGAATGACCATATCTGGGCACTTCCCTATTCCTTTTTGAGCTACGTCACTCCAATGCCCTCACTCCAAAACCCCATTAGTTTTAGGAAGGACAGTATGTGCAGTGTCGAACCTCGAGTCCCTCTAGCTTTGACTCCAGCATGCCACTTGGTCTTATTTAATCTGTGTAGCCATCTACACAGGATCTTATTTAGCACTCTCTCCTGTGTTTGTGGTGTGCAAAGTTATTAGCTTTGTGTAGATTTCTTCCCCTAGATTGTTTTCTAGCTTATCGTTGAGGTCCTTTTCCATTGCTCTTTGTAAGCATACTTAGGGAGGAGCTGCTGCATCTTAATGACTGTGTATATCCCGGACACTAAGGGCCTCATTATGACCCTGGCGGTCTTGAGACTGCCAGGGTTGCGTAATGTGGTCTGACCACCACATTACGACCGTGGCGATTGTACCATGGTCGGACCGCCAGCACCAACAGTTTTCCTCCACAGGAGGGATTGGGGGTGCTGGCACTCCTAATCCGCCATGTAAAGGCTGGTGGAGACGGGGTGCAGACGGCACCAGGGGGACCTCTGCACTGCCCATGCACTTGGCCTGGGCAGTGCAGGGGCCCACAGGGACAGCCCAGTTGTGCTGTTCGCAGACAGTGAACAGGGCGACAGGGACCCTACGCACTGCAGTATTGCCATCGGCTCAATTATGAGCCAGCGTCGATGTGGTAGGCTGTTTCCCGCCGGGCCAGTGGGAGACTCCTAATGGGGACCAAGGGATGGTGGCCGCACTCACGGCAACCTGACAGGGAGAATTTGGGGGACGGCCTTTTTCATCTGCCAAACTCATAATGACCCCCTAAGTGCTTATGTGCTTAGTGGTAGTGAGTGCTTTGAGGATTTTCTTAACTATTGTTAGATGTCTAATAGCAACCTTTTGACATATATATATATATCTATATATCTATATATATCTCAAATACAGCAAACGGGCATTGGAGCGCTTTATGGGAGCACCAGATTAATTACATTGCACGGGGGATTCATTTATTGATTACTGTCTGGTGTTCACTCTGCCACTGGAGCCAAGCTATACCCGAGTGAATAGACCTAATAAGGGTGAACACGTTTTTGGGTTGGTTGGGTTTCGGTCCAGGGAAGACCTGGCCCGGTAGCAGGGTCAAGACTGATTTGCATATGGCTGAGTCCATACTGAGGTGTCAGGATGTGCAAAATAATCCTGGACTAGGCTAGGTCCCTCAGTAATTTCCAGTGGCAGAGAGGACTTTATGCATTTCATTCACCATCTGTTTGTGCTGTGACTGATGCCAGGAGTTTATGAGCGTGAACAGGAGAAAGATACTGATCACAACGAAACCTAAGAACTTTTGCTGAACCTTACATTTTGCCTTTAGACAATTACTGCCTTGAGTGCAAGTCAAATTTATAATAAAAAAACCTGAATCTCTTTACATATGAAAAAGAAACAGAGACCTATTGAGTTAGTCCAAGTCCATTTGCTGTGCATGCCCTGTTAATGTTCAACTTCCTCTTCTCTGGTGTGTTCATGTTCCCATCTATGGTTTACCTCACCACCACAATCATGTCTCGTTTTGAATCATTTGCTTCAAATGAGACCATTTAAGTTCTAAAAACTCACATGTCCCAGAAGTACCCCGCCCCTTCTATGGCCTAGCATAGTACAAGTACAAGAACCAGGATTGGAGTTTCTTTCACTAACCTCCCTCGATGAATGTCAGAAACGTATTCATCTGGGCAGATGGCTATGTTCTGACTAAATGTCCAACTTTTACAGAATTTGCAAATAATTACAAGATTACACATGAAAATCTGCGACTTGTCATAGATTCCCGGTGAACAAACATATGCATCCATTTAGGAACAACAAAGTGAGCCTGTCTGCAGCTAGAAACTGCACTCAAAGTTGAATTTTGACATTGGAGCTATATTTTTCTTGTACCTCCCTCCCACTAAATAATATTTTTTTTCTCTTGCACCCAAACCTACACGTTTTGCTTCTCATTTATACCCTTAAAAAGGATTCTCTATTTCTTCACATGCCCAAACGCACCACTCTTTTAAGGGTGGATATTTATCTACAAAAAGGTTAGTTCGTAATCATAAACTTGCAACTTTGTAGGCATAAACTAACTTTGCTGATGGAGCAAAGTAAATACAGAATACTAGTGATAATTCTATATTGGCAAATTAAATTTACAAGTATAAATGATCACTGAACAGGATTTTGTCATTATAAACATTGCATTTTGGTGGACAAATACATTTTTTGAGTGTGTCCCACAGACAAAAGTCTATAGGATTTTTCCTTCACCATGTTAAAAATGATAGAAGTATCAGCCTTCGTATTTAAAGATGAGGTACACTGGGTGTCATATGGGCCTGGACCTGATAACAAATACATCAGGGTGTGTTACAATTAAAAGGTTGCAGAGTGTACTCACAGAAGCAAAGGAGCCGACTTGTTTGATGTTCTGTTCGTAGCTCTGTGAACTGGTGGGCCTGCCCGGCGTGCGCCTGGAGTACCAGAAAGTGTAATTGTATTGCAGAGGATGTTCAGATGGCCCAGGAACAGCAGTCTGTGGAAGTACAGCAGATCAGTGAGCTTGAAACCAGCCTGACACACAAAGTCCATCAATCTACCCACAATAAACATCATTAGAAGAGAATGGACGCATCAATCTACCCACAATAAACATCATTAGAAGAGAATGGACGCATGAATCTACCCACAATAAACATCATTAGAAGAGAGTGGATGATCACATCTTCCGGAAAGCAGCAATAGAATGGGACCTCCTTTGAGTAAGACGTATATTTCTCTTCAAGATATATTGCTCATGCCCCATGGAGCAGACTTCCGGTCTAATTGCTACCACAACGTAGCCGGCCCTAAGTAAAATGAGATGGTAGTTACACCTGCAATAATAGTTGTTTAGTTCTGGTACCTTCTCTGAAATTAAATTTTTATTACATAGTATTGCGTTCTCCTTAGATTTATGCCATTTCGAAAACAGACTGCCAACGAGAAGGAAGATACTAAAAAGAGAACTTCTTGGATGACTGCATGTAAAATAAGAAATTATTGTGAAAAGCCTAACCTAATTACAAGTCCTCGGAGGTCAAAATTCAGAAATCACAGTCTGTAGCACTGCTGCTCAATGACCGCCTCCTGGATGCTGGGATGGATGCTGGGCAGGGATTTGCTCTAAAGCTACTTTTGAGTTTTTGGGGAAAAATAGGAAAAAAGTGCTCTGGATAAAAGTTGGTCTTTTTATTCCTAAATACGGCATCAACCAACGGTTTGTTGTGCTAAGGTCGCAATCTTCCCAGCTTTCAGGGACAAGCAGAGCTGAATCAAAAAAACCTATTATTTTTACTACAGTTTTCGCATTTCTCAAAGAGGTAGACCATTTTTCCTATTTTTTTGTGCTTTTAATCTACTTCCAGTATGTGATAGAAACCAGTGTAAAACCCATGGGTGATCCATGAAAGCTGTAGATTTCTGAAAAGTAGATCAAGTCCAAATTCAGGAAGGCGTCATGTGTAGATTCAGCAAGGTTTCCCAATGAAACTAATCGTTGAATTAAATATTAAAAATGAGTAGGGAAAAAAGGGCATTCAAAGTGTCCCACATATATACCAATTATTATGGTAAAATATGTAGAGTGTAAATTGAGTATCGCGTAAACCTATGTATTTCTGAAATAGGCACAAGACAAGGTGTTTAGGAGCAGTGGTTATTTGTACATCTCTGAATTTGTGGATGCCTGTAATACCATATGATTTAGAGGGTATTTCTTAAAATGCCTTATTTCTTTCACACTGGCTTACATTAGGAAGGCAAAAACACAGTGAAATCCAATTGGTAATAACAATGTTCTACTAGTCTATGCTGCCACATGTCTTCTAATTAAAAAGTTACCTCACTTGTGTGGGTAGGCCTAGTGGACGTAACAGGAAAGGGCCCAAAACAATAAATGGACACATCATATTTTTCCACTCAAAACTAACCTTTTTTGCAAAGTGGGTAGCTGTGGAGTTTGCACTCTAACTCAGCCGGCATCTAGAGAAACCTAGCAAACCTGATCACTTTTGAAAACTAGACCCTTGTGGGAACTAGGGTGGGGTGACTTGCATGGCTCTCCCAAGGTTTTCTTACCCAGAATTCCTTGCAAACCTCCCACTTTGCCTAAAAAACATTGTCCTCACATTTCTGTGATGGAAGTTCTGGAATCTGCGGAGGCAACAAACTTCCTTCCACCCGGCATTCCCCAAAGTCGACTGATAAAAATGGTACCAGATCTCTGCTGGTAGGCCTAGTGGCCGCGTCAGGAAAGGGCCTAAAACACAACATGGACACATCACATTTTTGCACTAAAACGAGGCCCTCTTTTTGCAATGTGGGTAGCTGTGGATTTTGGGTCCGAGCCTAGCAAATATGAACATTTTGAAAAGTAGACACCCAGGGGTAACCAACGGGTGTGTGACTAGCCTGGCTCTCACTAAGTAATTTTACCCAGAAGCCACTTCAGGGTTCAAGTTTTATCAAACTTTGGTAAAAGAAGAACACATTTTCATCACATTTCTGTGACTGAAAGTTCTGGAATCTTTGCAGCAAGCAGAGAAACAATGAGGGTGGTGACAGGATGCTCCCTACCAGATACAGAAAAATACTGCATATTAAATATATGGGGAGATGGCCCCCCACCCACGTACAATAGGATGTGGGTGAACCTAGACCTTGTGGTAGCTAAGCGCAACACAGCATGCAAATGGGAAGAGGGAGTGCTAACTGGGGCTAATTGTCCTCATTGATCCCACCCACTAATGGGAGAGAAAGACTGAGTCCTTTCTGGGGGGGGGGGGGGGGGGTTGGTATGGTCATGCCCACGGTGGGCAGCTCACACCCCTGTACATTTATTTCTACAAAATGGCAAGTCTAGTGGACTTTCTGTCGCTTGGGGAGGGAGGAAGATTGGGGGTAATCACCCCATCTGTCCCCCAGAGGGAGGTGGCAAAAAGAGTGGTGATGCATTATTTAGGGATGTGGGCATTGCCATGCCCATGATGGGCATTCCCCCACACCTACCTTCTACTATTTCTTGTATCCTTGGGGTCTAGTGGGCTTTCCTGTCCCCTTTGGGGGCATATTGGAGGTAGTCACCCCCAAATAAGTCCCCCAGGGAGAAGAAAGACTGAATGATTCAGAGGTGGTGGGGAGAGTGTAAGCCCTTGCCTAGCGGGCCGCTCCCACATGCCCCTGGGGCCTAGTGTGTAGATGCCTGCTTAGGGGATCAATCCCCTGTGTGATCTCCAAGCAGGGATCCACTGGGCAGAGGTACCATTGGAAAGCAGAGATTCTCTCATTTCCAACTATACCTCTCCCAAAGCAATCAGAGCTGTCGCCCCAAACTCAGGCTGCTAGGTAAGCTCTTCTTCAGCAGCCCAAGGTTAAAATGAAATAAAGGACTCCCTCTGGAGCAGAGCAACCAAGAGCCATTTATAGACCTCCCCAGTGTCAGCTTATGGCCAACACACAACTGCAGAGGTAGTGCAGTGACACCCACACTAAAGGGGTTAAAGAAAAATATAAACACAGTTACAATAAACATGCTCCAGGTGACCAGATTCAAAATAAACTAGTGCTTACCACACACCAGACATCAGACATCAGCAGGAATCTTCAGATGAAACATGGCACAGTAGTCCACCCAGGGCATTGTGGTCATTATTGCACACCAACGCAATGATGCAGTTTCTTCAGCAACGCAAAGGATAAAAACTATTTTTCTTCTAGTACATTATGGTCTGTAATAATTTGTGTCCACCTGATCTGGCGATTCACACCATTGTTCAGTATGTCAAGAAAACTAAGCGATGTTCACAGAAGTGAACCTCAGCTTCTGGTTAACCTCTCTAGTATCTTCATGCCTAATCCCAAACTTTAAATAAAACAAATAAAAAAATTTAATAAAAAAAAGCTACCTCCTCAAGGTCCGCATTTGTTATACGAAGAGTTAACAAATATATATATTAGAATGGTCCTTCCATAAGCATTTTGTGACCTTTCCAACTCGTCATGTCTTTGTACAGCAGTTTACCTGGGATTCAATGGCATACATGACATTCAAGGAACTGCACTGAGTTTTTTCAATAAGTTTCACAGATTTTGCCTGGTGGCATTAGGCTCTGACAGTGCTTCTATAACGGAAGTGTATGAATGAATCAATGAGGTAGAGGGCCACTGCAGCCAATAAAAGATGAGCCTGATTTATACTTCCTTAAATTAAAAGTTCCATTACTTTGGTCAGCCGGATCTCTCTGCTCTGTTTAAGTCTCATTCAGGGACAGGTACGGACTCTTCAATCTTTGCATTCAGTGGTGAAAGTGTTGTAAAACATACCATGGCATCAGTCTTTTATTCTCATGATGGGCATCCAATACACACATATAAGGACAGTTTTGATTATCCGTCTTGCATAGTTCCAAGAAAACAGTTTTTTTGGTCATTAACTCCGCTTCCTTTTTATAGTCTTGCATTTTGGATCAGTTTCTCCAAAAACAGAACAATTATCCAAGAAGGAGGTTTTGAAACAAAGTTAAGGGACACATTCAACAAATCAAGTGTTATGTTGTTTTTATACATATCTGTAACGAACTAACAATCCTCATATTTATCAGACTGAGAAAAGGCATTTAATGGTTAGCTTGCCTACGGAATTTGAGACTGGCATGTATACAGTTCAATCACTGATAGAACATCACAAGTACATCATCACTCCCAAGACAAATATCTAAAATATGGTCTATGTTGAGTCTCCGATAGTGTATGCTATGGTTAAATGGATTTGTTCTGCAGCTCACTTCAAACAGGACCTTAATCGACTGGCTACACCAGGGGCACATGTATCACCCATTGAAGTACCCTTAGTTTGCCAATAGTGTGGTTTATGGAGTAAAGTGATTTTTAAAGGGCACACAGGAACAACTGAAATGTTGCTGGCATCCCATTAGTATCAGCCACATTTCTAAGTAGTCCTCTAGGAGAATTTTTGTTATACAGTCATAGCACATGAACATTCTTTAGAATCCCTGGTATGTTTTTCTAACTAAAAATAATTTACTGGATAGTGAAGTCCAACTAGCAAAAAGAGTGCAGACAATAAATTAACATTATATGTAAACATACATAAAAAAATAGTGGTAATTTAGATTGAGAAACAATTTTTTTAACTTACTAACTTTTACAATTACTGTTTTTAAAATAATGTGTATACTACACAACCAGCTTCAACCAAAGCACACAGAATCAATCATGGGCTGAACCCTGGTGGCCCATAACTCAAATGGAGTGGTATTTTTGGGTGGGGTTTGCAGTACATTTTCACATGTGTACTACCGAAAGCAAAGGTTCTCCATTTTTTCTTTAAAACTTCAATATCTTGATTGCCAAATTCAATAAACCACTACCAGCAGCACCAGGCTAATGTGAAGACCACATGCTGTCAGCAGGAATTCATCCTCAAGCACTCCTGCCTTTTTCTTTGCACTCTCTGCATTGAGGGAAGACTTGTTTTACTGAACCCTTCAAATGCTTTAATAATTTTTTACTGGAATCATCTTGTTTTTTAGATAGCAAAAACGGTGGTAAAGGAATGCCTAATAGAAGAGAAACCACACTTTAAGAAGTTTTACCCCATCTGAAAGGGATATTAATTTGGTGGGCAATTTTGAGAATCCAAAACGCCTCCACGAAGTGCAACGCAGAAGTCAGTGGTTAGCAGAGTCAAGGCTTCTGAGAAAGTAAATTAGGCCTTTCCTGAAGCAGAGTCAGGTGAACTACTCCATCGAACTTTAGATACCTCTAAATTACTTGTAATAAGCTTTAGTTCTTCTGGTTTTCCAGTCCCATAGCAATCCACAGCTAGGTGGAGATTGCATAATAAACATCCAGCTTAAAAAGGTTCAGAAAAAGTACACCGTTTTCTACCTGCAGAAGCTGAGGGAGTGCAATGTATGTGCCTTACCTTTCGCTTTGCACCGCCCTGGTTCTTCTCCTTCTCGTTTCTTTCCTTCTCACCGTTTTTCTGTGTGCCGTTTTCCTCATTCTGCTCATGGTCCCCACTGTCATCATCCTTTAAACTGCATAGAATGGAAATAACAAACAGAAGCATTAGTTCACTGCAATAGTAAAAAGTTCAAACGCTTCCAATACCTAACAAGCAACACCCAGAGAGATCATTAATTCACTAAACTAGTAAAAAGTTCCTGTAATAATTTCCTGCCCGTGCTTCAATGTCTCCCTGTCCTCTCTGGCACACCTCCTGGGTCAGGGATCTCCAAATATAAGACGAGGATACCATAAATAATTCCAGTGGAAAGATAGTCCAAACTACCAAACTTTACCACATGCCTGGACCACGTGTTTCGGCTAATTTAAAAGAACTTCTTCATGCATGCATAGCACTTACACGGATGTCTGTCTAATGGGAGCCGCAGAATCTGACCCAATATTCCTTGACTGACCTTCTTACCTAGGGATATCTCCATCCTCTAGTCTGAAAGTAAGTTACCTAGGAAGCCTATTTAATGCTAAACTTCCCTTTGTTACTCTATTAAATGTGGTGGTTGAGAGAATTACCTGCAAGTCTCCATACTAAATAAAATCCTCTTAACCTCCAAACTTATCATCAGATGGGGCTAGGCATGGCACAGTGAGATTTTTGTATCATCATTTACACAAGACTGCCACAGAAACTCACTGACAGATTATAAACACTGGAGAACTAAGCTGTTTACATTTCCAGGTCTTGTGTAAATAAGCTACACCACAATTAACTAGATTTGTTAATACTCCAATGGTTTCTGATGAATGCAAGGAGCATGTTTAGTATGTACTTCATCATATGTATGTTCCAAAGAAGCCTTACGTTGAACAAATACCTATGATAGTCGTCTACACAGTTGCTTATGATGGACCCTTCAACCAAAAGAATCACGCAAACTGCACCCTCAGCAGGCAGCCTCTAGGGAGAGCTATGCACTCAACCCCAATTGAAGAGCAGAATCAAAAACATGCACTTCAAGAAAAGCCTTAAAGGTGACTGTTCAGACTCTCAAAGTAACTCCACACTAACAAGGGTTGTAACTGGGAAATACTGAATTGGGACTCGCCCTTTTCCCCCGTTGGATTCTCTTGGATGGGACTCTGCAATGAATGAAAGGCGTCGGCAGCATTGTATAAAACTAGGTCATAAATAGGTAAATACATGTAGGGCAGGAGCACTGAACTGGCAATTTAATAAGAAAGCTGAGATGTAGGACAGTAGTGTGGCTCTCTAAGGTGCCATGATAGTAATCTTGGCGGCCCTACCCTTTCACCAAAGTACGGAGCCAGACCCTGTTTTCCAATATCTTCCTTTTGAGTCACAAGTGACTTTCACTTTAAAGATATGAAAATCTCTTCTTTAGTTAGCATCCCACTTAGCCAAGCTTTCATATGGTCCTGAATGGACTACTGCAAGTCAATGGGTGAGGCATCTGAAACCAATCCAGACACTGACTGTAATTATTCAATAAATTAAACTGGGCAGCCAGAGTAATCATTAGGATCAAACGACGGGATCATGTAAATAACGGTCCTGGACAACGACAGAAGTTATCTGAGCAGTGGTGAAGTAAATTCAAGATCTTCAGAATCTATGCAATACTCTGCTAAGATACAGTCAGAAAGAATGGGTTTCTTGTCAGAGCAGTCCTCTGATGGTCACAAGTTTAGCAATAGATACTGTTGGATTTGGCCTTCTCTTCAGGGTCACCTCCAATCATGTTGCCTTTACCCTTCACTTTTTTTATTTTATTTTTTTGCTGGCTGTAGGACTCTGTGCACTTTACCATTGCTAACCAGTGCTAAAATGCTTGTGCTCTCTTCTCTAATATGGTAGACTAGGCTTGCAGCCAATAGGCAAACCTAATTTACTTATTTACTACAGGTACCCAGAGCCTTTAAATTAAATGCTACCAGTGGGCCTGCAGCACTTGTTGTGAAACCCACTTGAGTGGCCTTACAAACCAGTCTCAGGCCTAGCATTGCAGCCTGTGTGTGCAGTTTTAAACAGCTATTCCAACCTGGCAAAATAAACCTTTTGCCAGCTTTAAACCTGCTGTTTTTAATACATATAAATCACACCTAGAATAGGCCCTGAACAGCATACAAGGCACACTGCTATGTATTTTCAAAAAGCAGGACATGTACTTATGTGTTTACATGCCCTGGTAGTGGACAATTATTACATTCATTTTTCACTACAGCAAGGTCTACCTCTCCCATAGGATAACATTGGAGTTACCTTATTACATTTAATAAACTTTAACTTCCAAATGGGAACAGATGCCCAGTTCTTGTTTAGTGTCTTTGGAATTGTTTTGAAAAATCTTCAGTTATAGTAAAGTAGGATTTTAAATTCCATTTTTAGAAAGTCTGCATTTTTCTGCCTTAGCCATTTAGTGCCTACAGCCTTTCATTAAGTCACATGACTGGGTGTAGCTGATAGTTCGGCTTTGTGTATTCCTCCTAGACAGCCACACACAATAAAGGGCTTTGGTTTGCCTGGATGGGCCATCACTGGCAGGATGGGAGGGTTAAGCCAGGCACTGTCCTACTTACACTTGAATAGGCTGTCTCCTGCCTCCACATCATAGGATGCATACCCCCAATAGTTACTTTGGAGCCAGGCAGTGCAGATAGGAAACCTGTGCACTTCAAGGGAGAACTTCTAGAAGCAGCTTCTCCCTATTCAATATTGGACCTCTGACAAACTCTTCAGTACACTTCTGGACCTGTGGAGACTCTGCCAGGAAGAAGATCTATCTGCTGTGCTGCTGCAAGAACTGCCACTCTGCTGAACAGCGGCCCTGCTGACCCCTGGTCTGACTCACAGGAAGTTGGACCCGTACCTGAAACAAGGACTGCCACAGTGACTTCAAGAGCTAGTCTGCTGGTTTCCCGTTCAGAGTAAAAGGGGCATAATAGGCTCCCAACCACCTGAACCTGCATGCAGATCAAGCTGCAGCAAGTCCCGGACCACAAGTGGTGCCCCTCAAGTCCTGGACCCTTGGTGTGCACTCAGAGAGGCTGAATTGAAGTTGTTGGGCTCTTCATGGCGGCAAAATAGCAGTTGGCGACAAAACCTTGTCACTCGCACGGCCCACCAATGAGAACTTCCATGAACCCATATCTTTGTGCTACAGCATTATCATTACCTCGCGGGGAGCGCCATCGTGAAGTGCTAGCCCGACCATTCGCAACAACAGGATGTCTGTGCTACAGCAGTGGCCGGCAGTGACCCTTCTCTCCTCCTTGCGACCCCCTTCACTGCGAACAGGACTATTTGTGCTGGACTGCAAATCTAACTTTTCAGCAAGCCTAACCTGGTACCTGTATCCGACCTGCTCTCCATCATAGTTGGCCTGAACTAGTAACTTTCTCCATCTGTTGCACAATCAGATAGCCATGGGTAGCACTTTGGTCTTTTTGTGCTTTTTTCATTCAAATCTTTAAAATTGCTCATCTCTTGTTCTACTGATTGGATTTTTGTTGCTTTGGCATTGTTTGATTTATTAAAATCTACTCTACTTTTCAAATTTGGTGCGAGGTCCTTTTTGTGATGTTTTTATTCTATTACTGTTTGAAGTGTTGCACAAATGCTTACACATTGCCTCCAAGTTAAGCCTGCTTGCTCTGTGTCAAGCTACCAGAGGGCTGAGCACAGGTTAATTTGGAGTTTGCTTATGACCTCAGTCCGACAGGGATTTTGGTTACTGCTTGAGCAGGGTTTGCCCCCCTCAAGTAGTAACCCAATTCACACAGATATCAATGCTGGTACCTCACTCTGGAATGCTCTTTTACCTGGCCTTTTGCATCAAGGCAACTCTTACGATTTCTGTAAGCAGTTGGAAACATTCCTATAGCAGAGGTTCTCAGAGTTGAAATTCTACATTTGATACTACTGTCCTGCACCATGTTTAAATCTTGCTCGCCCTCACTCAACCAGAGAGTAAACTGATGCTGCTGCATCTCTGGAGCAGCCCCGGGCACTGCATCGCAAAGAACCCTGTGGAGGGTCACCTTTTCCAGTTTCTGAGCTGCAAAATATTTTCACTCCTGAACCTTAACTGTACAGCACAGTTTCCTAATCAGGTTAGCAACAACTTACACCAAGTTGAAATGGCACTCATCTACCCCATACTCTGATAACCAGATCTTAAAGCTGACATCTTCTTGGCCCACGCCAGTGCCTGAGTTTCACATAAGTAAAGGCATTCTGGAGCCAGTAAGTTGGGCCCATAGGACCTTCAGACTGATGTTCTGCAGCACCAGTTGACAGGAGACAAATTATAAGGACTCAGAGATGTGGTTCCACTAACATCAATTCTCCATGGCAAAGGGGTCTGAAGTTTCTGAAGTAGAAAGGTAGCATCCTAGGGCATCAAAGACCAGAACTTGGCCCAAATGCCTAAGGACCATATTTAAAACTGAAGGGGACTGAAAATCTTCTAATTTCTGGAGGACAGGCTAAATACAGAGTAAATGCCACCATTTGAATATCCCCCCACAATATTATCAGAATAGTGGAAGAAAGGTGCTTGGAGGATTTCACTCCATATTTAGAGTCATCTAGAAATTGGAAGATTTCCATTTTCTGTCTAACTTCAAATCAGGTCCTGCAACCATCATGGAATAGGACTGCTGCCTAAGAAGCCCAAAATATGAAGCCAATTTCTTACACATCAGTGAAAGTGTGGTTTATAAGTAACATAAGACTAACCTGCAACACCTTTAGTCTCATCCTTCTACTTAGAAACAGTGGCTTCAGAATCACTAGGACATACATGCCTATTAGTTTATTTCACATATGCAGGCAACATCCCACTGTCTCTTTCTCTTATCTCCAATGAACAGCAAAAGATGAAAGCACTGTCCCTTTCCTCCACTGAAAGGAAAACACAAGCAAGTGCATGGCATTATACCATCAACCATGGCATTATATTCTCCGACTCTCGAATGGAGCTCCGGCAAGGGTGCAGCAGGAACCTGGGATTCCCAGGGACAGACTCAGGAGCAGTTGGCCGACATGACCCGCCGGTAACAACAGTAATCGCCTCGTCCGTAGCACAACCCGATCACTTGGCCACAGGAGTATTGCCAGCCCCACAGTCCAACCTGGCATATGGGATTGCAATGTAACTCATAAGCAGGAATAGACTCTCCTGTATGATCGTTCTCAGTATGGCAGCCTGTCCTGACATACAGCATTGGTGATCTCGGCGGACACAAGTCACACGTTTCAGTTCCAAATAAGTTCAACTGTGGCCCTCTCTGGGTCACCATGGCAGGCCTAGCACTTTCGCAGGCCATTCACACAGCTGAGTTCCGGGCATCCCTCAACTGGTATATGGCGGTGCCGAATCATTCCTGCACACAGGCAACGACCCGACTGGCACGCAGCCGTTCTCCTCACACAGGGAGTCCTCTCCGTAGGGCTCCCCACTGGACCTCACTCCCGCCAAAGGTCACAGGGCACACCGGTCTTGGCAAGCAGACATGCACTGATGCTCCTGGCTCCAGAGGATGTGATCTTGTTTTTCCTGGGTGATGTCCTCTCACTGAGCAGAGAAACCAGCAGGCCTTGGCCCCCCGTCCTGGGTGCAGGCAAAAGCTTTGCAGAGGTTCCCATTCTCACATAGCCGTGTGGCTGCTTGGCAAATGACAAGGCTAGGGCTCTCAACCTCTACTTATTGTAGTACATTTCCAGAAAACCAAAATGTAATTTCGAGTCTGATTCTTTGAAGTTTTATGTTGAAGGTTCTGCTTCTTTTGAAGTGGACAGTTCTCTTTTTCTTCTTTCCTTATGAAAGACTGTCGCAGCAGGCACGACTCCGAAGCCGATTGTCCCAGAACACAGTTCATGGGAGTTCACACCTGGATTTCAGCCACAGAGATTTGTGTATCAAGAGGTTAATCCCAAACTCCCAACCCTACTCTTAATGGTTCCCTTATCAGCCTAATCTGTCTTTCTAAAATGAGCGCAAGCCCATTCCTTGCGAACTATCACTGAATCAAAGAGCAGCCTTTTGAAGTGTAAAGGGAGTCTCTTCCTCCTTTCTCCAGTGTATGTCCCACCCAGCTCAGGAATGCAGTATTACACAAATCTGTCTTGGGGGGAATTCCTCTCCTCTTCATGCCTTCACCAGGCAGGCCCAGACTTCCCAAAATGGAACTCGGGGTCCTAAATGTAATGTTCCGTAGAAGGCACACTTACTCAGTGTAAATTCACAACAAACATACTGTCCAGCACTTTAACTCCATGTATAATATCATTATAAGTACACACGCATTCAGCACACACGTTCAGTCTGTGTGCACTGTTTAGCACCAAAGCTTTTTTATATTGTACCAGGGTGTACTATTTGTACACATGTACCTCCAGCACACACTCACCATGTGTGAGCTGCACTACACCTCACCCTTCATGTACTGTACTTCACGCAAGCACACATACACCTAGCACATGCTTTCATTGTGCACGCACTGCACAACACTACATCTTTCATGTCATGTATTCCTTGCAAGCAGACATACACTCAGGACATGCATGAACCCGACATCCACTACACAGTACATCTCTTTCCTAGTACTTTTATCCTTCCCAGTCACACACATCCAGTGCAGTCACCACCCCTGTGCCGCGCAGCACTTATCTACTACCTCATGTAGGACAAGGGTGAGTTAAGCATCAGTGGAAACTTTTAAAAAGGTGAACAAGCAGGTACGCCTCACTCCTTTGACACAGAGTGAAACGTCCTGTTCACTACTGCTAATCACTATACAGCATGCTGCCACCACCACACTTCTGTTGCTTAACTCTTGGCGAAAGCCGTAGGTTTCCATTACTAGAGGGTAGCACTTTGGACCACCCTCCCAGTCCAACAAGACCACAATCAGTGAGACAGGCCTATGTAATGGTGCACCTGTATGATTTGTGTGTACCTAGGACAAAACAATTACCATCAGGGATCCACACAACAGTACAGCTGGGCACTCATGGCAGGAGTCCATGTCTAGAACCATGCAGAGGACATTTCTGTCCAAACACAATGTAATGTCTGTTAAAAATCCAAAACTGATGCAAGACATTTGCCATTGGGGACACTGGGAATGTCCACACAACTGAAGCGCCCCCTTACTGTAGTCAGTCAAAGACTGCTGAAAAGCAGTGTCGAGTTTGCTTAAAGCATCACACTTCAGGTGATCAGAATGAAGGGATACAAATTAATCTGGTGTTTACAGTGTTTAAGGTTTCACAAGGCATTATGCTGTTGGCAAGTTTGACCACACAACAGTGTCATCACATTCCGTGATGATAGGTGACTGACCCTCGACTGTGTCCAGGAACTTGTTTATAATAACGTTTAAATATGGCACTCTTACTTTTCTAATCCGTTAAGAGCCCGATAAACCAGACCGAGTTAGTGTGGAAGGTATTGAAATGTGATGGAGGGTAATGAGATGCAAGTGTGAGTGAGTGCAATACACAGACGTCCTGTGCTTAAAACAGTCTAACATACGTCCAGTGGCTATACTTGGAAAGGGAAGACACTATATACAGCGCATTACTTCTTTAAATTGAATATGTACTTTATAACAATCAATCCAAAAACATGTTTTGTAAACGGTGGAAAAACACAGTTTTTGTAAATTTCGTGGGTTAAGCAGCTGAATAAACACCGATTAGCACCGATTTAAAAAGATTTGGACAACACTGAGAAAACACCACTCAGATTCACAAAAAATAAACACTGAAAACCGGACAGCCTACGTATCCACCAGGACCACGCAACACTGCTTCAATTTTAAAAAAAAGTTGAAGATGCTCCACTTAAAAGAGGGAATCAAAAGACACAGCGTCTCTATGTTCAAGTGCGGCCAATGGTTTGAGCGCATGAAGTCTGAAGCCAAGCTAAAGGGTGGATGTAATGAGCGCAGCACCACAAACCTCGTTCTTCAGTGCAGAAAGTTATTGTTTTATATATGTTTTGTCAGCACCCAGAAAAGTAACAATATAAATGTTAAGGTATTTAGTATTCTCAATTGGTCCTCTCTTTTAAAAGGGTCTTCCGTCACTGAACAGTGTGAATTAATATTATGTTGGGTAACATGAACAATGAAATTGATTTTGGAATAAAACCACGAGTACTAAAAGTCATATGATACCATTGTTGCTACGACAGCAAATACTGCACTTATAGCGAGCATCACATAGTTCAGAGTCTTTGTCAAGAGCTCTGTGCTTGTGAAGTCAGTTCCAGCAGAGGGGCTGAATGGTAATGGGGAGGGGGGGGGGGGGGGAGGAGAAAAGAAGATTTGTAGTTTGGACAGGAAAAATGCATTTTAACGTTTCTTTGCTATTTGCATTGCCACCGGCCAAATAGTACAGAATCTCTGCTACCAAGCTATTAAACCAGGGGCTTAGTAAATAGTTAAGATTGTCTGCGATTCTACCCAGCCACAACTAGGACTTTCACAAGCCGTAAATTGTGTATTTCTTTAGGTTTATAGCTTTGTATGGGATAGGGGCTGAGGTCCTGCTCCTCATTCTAGACAAGTGTATATTTGGCTTGTGTTTGCAGCCCTATGGTTTTTGTTTGGAGATCAGATGGTGAGGTGGGAAGAAATGGAGACAAGGCTCCCCTTGGGAATTTAATGAGGCCGTTGTTAGGAGGGGCTGATAATTACTTGTTCTTTCTGAGCACTTCCGGTTTGGTAAATGGGAAGTGTGAAGAGTAGGGCTACAGCTTCTATTACTCAAGTGAGAAGGTTTCTAGGCAGGACTTTTCCTCTGGTATTTATGATTACTGCTACAGGAAAGCTGAGTGACAGAAAGGTGCAGAATCTCAAGCTTCACAATGTCTATGTTGTGGGTGTTCCAGATTAGACACAGCCCACGTGCAACCTGCCGTGAGAAGCATTACTTTACACAGATCAATTAAAACAGGCTTTTCTCCTTAAACCACCCTGATCAGAGGGAATGGAGAAGATCAACTCTAGCACAGACATGTAAACTACAGCGTTCCTATTTTGAGTTGCCTTTCCATTGCATTGTATGGAAAAATGTAACTATATTTATTTAAATACTATTTATACATGGGTGATGGTGAAGTGTGCACAGTGGTGTTCTCATGGTACACAATGATATTGCAATGCATGCAGGTAACGTATAGCGTTCTACAGCTCTGCATGCTATCTCATAAAGCCTCCACAATATTCGTAAAAAAACAACATGAAAACTGACCTTGACTTAAAACTTCCAACTCTCGACTTTTGTTTTATGTCAAATGACTCTCTCCTTCAATTCCACCCTTTGCATGTCTCTGCTCTCGGAGTGCAGCCTACTCTATATCATATGCATGTGTCCCTTTAGCTCTATGAATTGTCCGCACAATATTTCAAAGATCACAACGTCCTTTAAAAGTCATATCCTGCATCCTAATAATACCTTATTGTGAGGAAATGGAGTGTATTATATGGTGTGGTTGTGCAACCTCATAATGTAATACACTTACCAGCCCGTTAAGGACCAGTAGCTTTTGTTTGTCAGACCTTCAGCTCAACCCTGGGTAGCTGCTCTGAGCAGCAAGGCTTACACAAAGGAACAAGTGCAAAGCATTTAAAAGGCACCAAAATAACATTAAAAAAATGAAGAAATCAACAAGACCATCAAGAAATCCAGCACCAATTTATAAAAATAGACTGTATTTCTATGTATTTTTAGACATCACAAACACAAAGATCCAGCAGAGGGTTCCAGAGATCTAGAATTTATAACTCATAGTAAATGAAAGTATTTCACTCAACAGCAAGCATGCATTGGCAAATTCAACGGATCTGACACTTAGAACATTCTTCACAAGTGATGGGCTGGTTGAATTGTGGTCACTTATAGTCACTTTGAGCAGCCAACTCCAGTACAGAGCCAGTCAGGGGGGGCCAGTAAGGTCCTCAGAAACAGTTACCTCAAAGGAAGAAGCAACCCCGAGTCAGTTCTAGACACTTTTATCTGTTGCAGAGGTTTCCTATGGAAGTGGTCCTGATGCAAGAAATGAAGAATTGTAAAGATGCTCAATGATACAGTCGATGGGGGTCTTCCTATAGCTACTCCTCGATCCATGAAAGGGGTGAGGCGCTCCTGGTCACAGTCTCAATGTATCTTTAAGTCATATTGGTGCTCTTAGAAGTCCTCTCTCTACTGGACTACCAGTCACCCGGTGCCACTGTCCCGGTCAAATCCTTCTCTGGGCATTAACCTGCATTCTTTGTGATAAATCTACACTTTCCAGGGCTCAGAGAATTCAGGTGCAACTTTGAGCATCGGGTCCTGGTGTCTGGTGCTGCACAGCAGCGGTTGGCGTAAATCTGACGATTCTGGGATGCCAACATGCCCCAGCAGACTTCTCAGCTTTTGTGGCCTGTGCTGTGATTAGGAGGGCAGCCAATTGACCATTGGATTCTCTTGGCTTTGGATGAGGTTTGGAGGAGACTTCGGGCCATATGTACGAACACTTTTTCCCATAGACGCAGAATGGGCAAAAACCTTTGCTACATCTGGCCCTTCTTCACAAACAGGACACAGCAGGCACAGTGCCTCTCCTTTGCTAGCCACCAGGTTCAGCAGGAGTAGTCCACGCTGGTGCAGCATCTCTTTGCCAGTTTCACAGTGCAGCAGGGCAGTACTTCTATGGGCATTCTTCCAGTCCAGACGAAATCCAAGTTCTGGTTGCCAGGGGTGCCCTATATATGCTCAGGAAGTGCACTTGGAGTAGACGTGGTCAGTTGCCAATGGGCTACTAGGTCCCCTCCCTCAGGATGACCACTTTCTGGGAAGTGTGGCATCTGGCTATCCCAAGCGGCACCATCCTGCCCACACTCAATAGGGAAGAACCCCTCTCATAGCATCCAGAGTAAGGTAAGGCTTCTAAGGGGGCTACACACCCCTGAAAAAAACGGTAGGATGACAGGTGTTCCTTCTCCTTCCTCGGTGCCAGCTAGTCTGCATAAACAATGGGGCTGCCCCTCTGCCAGGTGTTCCCCATTTGCTCTACAACTGAAGCTTCATCTTTTAAGCTCGCCTCTTGGGCCAACACTCGTGTGGATTCCTGCAGGAGGGAGGTAACACTTTTCTCCAGAGCAGACCCTTATTGTAGCCTTTCCTGGAGTCGTTAGCACGTCTCCCTCGGAGGGCATAAAGCTGTCTTGGGTGCAAGCTCCACGTGCAACTGTTAATAGCACAGCAACAACTCTGTACAAGTTGTACACTGTAACTTGTTACACAGACTTAAGGACCAATTTGAGTTCAATGCAACAAGTTGTTTCATACCTTCGAGTATCTATTATGGTTGCACCATTCAGGAATTAGCATAGCTGCATTTCCTAACACTAATATACTGTAGCTCATCTATTAATAGTGCCAAGCAATGCATGAAATTCTTCCCATTTCCCTCAATGCCTCTAAAGATAACACGCAATACTGTAATCTACCGCACAGAGACTGGGATAAAGGCATTAGGTGGTTCATGTACAGTGCAAGAGTAATGCAAATACTAAAAAGTAACTACAAAAAAAAAGTTTTTTAAAAGGGAAATACAAATGTACCGATCCCAGATCAGTGCCCTGCCCGGTGTAAAAACAGCAATGCCTTTGTAGGGATAGTATGTGCTTTATAACCCAATTACAATGCAATATATAACCCACATTAAAATGAATACCGTAACACTCAGCAGTCACAGTCAGCTGTAGTTGATACAGGCTGCATACAAATTCCCCTTTTCTTTTTGACACCCTTACACTCACTTAAGACAAATCTACTAAGGGTCATGTATATCCTTGTTACTATACCAGACCACAGGAATACGCCACCCATCACCACTGAGCAGACAGAATAACTGGAGAGATCCGCCACATGCCGCTAGGCAACAGAGAGCACTAATTAGGTTCAACATTGCAGGTCCCGACTGCCAACATGCTACGGCCACTTCTTGACATTTCAAGGTGACAATCAGATTTGGGATAATATTAACTAAGTCCATTGCAGCTATTCTCTCCAACTGTTTCCTGCTCAGGACCATAAACTTTAAACAAAATATCTCAGAAGGGACAACTGACTGCAGTAACCAGCTATGTGGACTATAAACAAGAAATGCCAAAATGGGACCTGCAGAGCTGCTCAAAGCTGCCAACTAAATGAAAACCATAGACTACGTGCCAGGCTCTCACACTTCTCCACCCATCACACTGCTAATCACTGCATCGCACAACACAATATCCACACCTTGGCGGCCCTAATGCAAACATGGAAACACTTTCCCCACAGGGTCAAAACAAAGACAATACACTTCCAACCTCACACCCCACACTGCGTAGGGTGCTATCCATTTAGGCAAGCGCTTCAGCGCCACACATAGGGGTAGTAAGCACTATGTAAATGTTGCAGTACAACACAACACAAGAGTCTGTAAACAAAGGCCTCTGTCAGTCAATCATGGACCAGTGATGTCCTACTGGTGCACCCTCCTTCAGTAAAGACTTGAAACTAAATACACCCTTCCCCAGGGAAGGGTGCCCAATCCCAGGAACTGGCTATTTCTGCCTGGTGGGGCAGGGGTGAGATTAAGAAACTCTGCTGGAGCTGCAGGAACGTGACCTCGCATCCTGGGTACAAAATGTATTCTCTTTGTTGCAGATTATATATAAATATTGACAAAGGTGGGTGTCCTTAACACAACAGTGAGAAAAGCAATATGTTTGAACGAACTCGAAAACATACGATTTGCGAGAGACGTGAAAAACAAATTTGAAACCTCAAATTGAAAATGTTGTTTTGTGCTAATCTTGTATGCATTCGCACCCTAAAAAATAAGGTGTAATGAATAACATCCGGAAAATCCTTCCGAGGTGGAAAAGGTTCCATTAAAAAAATAAATCTAAATCTATCTGCTCGAGTCTCTAATTTAGGCAACCTCTGACTTGTAAAATTAATCTTCCTTGCTACTGGCTCTAAATTAAAGCTTCAAAATTAATAATGTAATCCCATGAACCCTTGTGCTAAGAGTATTCCAATGCCCCCTGGGCTTTAACCTGTTGCTCTCCTTGCAAAGCAGAGGTCACCCGGCGCCCTCAAACATTTCTCACTGCCTTTATTCTATGCACCCCAAACACCTCTCTTTTCTGCATCTACCCAGTAATAATGCTCGTGAAACACAAACTGCCTATATGCCATATTTATGTGCTTCAAAACCACTTTCCATTAAATTGACTAATATTAGATCGAGCCAGTAGTCACATCTGTTATTTACAGACCTTAGAAACCAGAATAAAATAACTTTGTCTTTAATTCAGGTGATTACCATATTTTTTACTTTAGCCATTCAATAAAATGAAGTCATTCCTAGGTGTTTTTCTTTCTAAACGCATTTCGCTAGGCTTGATTTTCTCGCTTTCTCTTTCAAACGTAATGCCTTTCCCACTTTTCATCTAAGTCCGTGAAGACGGTGCGCGCGCGCCAGGTACCAGCATCCTCATGTCCAGAAACCATCAGGGACCATCATGGGGCGCACAGAACACCCCGATTCCAAAGCACTCACAGGCCCCTAGTAAACAGATGAACTTGTAACCAGCGTGAAATGTTGGACATGCTGAAAACGTTGGGGGCTCAGTATAGGCGTCAGAGGATGCACATAAGGGTAATTTTGTGTGTCAAGTAAGTGTAATTTAATTAGTTCGTCTACATGAGAAGTGCAGCGTTCTCGTGATTCATTGGAGTCCAAATCTCATGTTGCTGTTATTTGTATTTCAAAGGATTCCCTGTTCTGACCCTTCAATAGAGTAAGCGGCTTCAATATGATCGGGGCCACTAGAATCATGCGGTTCTGCAGCCGTAGCGTGTTCTGCACAATTAGGGGTTTGGTGCATTCGACATAATATGCAGATTTTAACAAAAAAAAAAGTGTTTCTGGCTCAAATGGGAGAAAAGTTTCTAAAAACGTGGCGACGTGTTCCCGCGCCGCACAGTGGAAGGCCTATCACAAAGGTTGATTAGTCACCTTTCCGTTTTTAATTCCTCCATTTGATTATTAAACAAGTGCTATCGATGTAAAAAAAATAAAGTTTGCCCAGATAATGCAACCATGCGTAAAAAGTTGAAAATAAATAAATATACTATCACAAAACGTGCCCTATTCTGCGACGGAATTGGCCTTTTCTTGCCAAATAATTGTTACCCTTGCTATTAGACTATTATTTCTATGTCAGAAGACTTTATAAGCAAGGAGATGTGCACGTGCGTGATTTTGTGGCTGTCCAGGGAAGGGGCGTTTTAAGATCTCGCACACGGATTATTGTGCAACTGGATTTTCTCATATTCGGGTTAATTTTGGACATACGAGTGGGTAATTTGGGGGCTCCTGGACACGTCACGGTGTTTTGTTTGTTTTTCCCCCTGTCTCAGATAGAACTATCCTTGGATCTCAAAGAGTAAATCTTGGGTCCCACATAAGGTCACTTTAAGAGCCAACGTGGGGGTCACTTTACTAGCTAGCCTGAGTGTCATTTTAGGAGTCCCCTTGAGGGAAATTTTGTGACTGATATGTAGACATTTTTCGAAGTCAACATGCGGGTTAAGTATCTTATTTGATGATCTGTTTGGTAATATATAATTAAGGGGTAATTCCTAGGTTTAACAGGAGTGTAATTTATAATCTGACAAGAGGGTCCTTTAAACCTATTAATAGCTTCAGTTTTTGGATATAGCAAGATGCTCATTTTTGGCTCAAACACGAGGGTAATTTTAGGGTAAAACATGCAAGTCATTTTATGGTCAAAGGAAGAGACTCTTGTTCATGTCAAACACGAGGATCATATTAGGGTGCAACATGAGAGTCATTTTAAGGCCAAAAGCCGGGGTCATTTCAAAGTTAAACATGACAATCATTTTAGAACTAGGCAAGTGGCCGGGGGGTGTCTAACGCCCGTTACAATAACGCCAGGGTCGCCTCGGACTCGCCAGAATCTATTAGTCATTTGCTAAAGCGCATAAACGCTCGCGCGGGCTTCCTAGCGCTATATTGCAAGGCAGCGCTATGGCCGCAGCGCGTGTCGCCCCCGGTTGTTTTGACCTCCCCGGAGCCCTGGTCCCCGGGGACGGAGCGCGGGGCCGGGTGAGCGCGCAGCACAGCTCCGGGGCGGCCGGGACTCACGCCTGGAACTTGTTGTTCATCCTTCGCTCTCCTCCTCCTCCGGTGCCGCCGCCGCTGCTCCCCGCTCCCGCCTCGCGCTAGCCCGCCGCTGACAGACGGGAGGAGGAGGAACCGGAGACGCGCCGGACGGGGGTTCCGGACGGGAGGTTATGAGGGGGGGACGCGCGGCGGCGACGGGCCTGCGAGAGCCGCCATGTTGGTTGGGGGCTGAGGCCGGCGGCGTGACGCGGCCCCGCTGGGCCCAGACCCGGGAGGGTGGCGAGAGGCCCGGAGGGAGCGCCCGGGGCCCAGGGAGAGCTGCAGTGGGGCAGCGTGCAGACCGCCCCCCGCTCTCCGCAATGGAACCCGCGCCACTTGCAAGACATGCTCACATACTAATAATACGATAGCATTAGTAAATAAACTTTACACAACATTCTCGGATATTACTAACCTAATAATTAAAAGTTACAATACATGTTCAGCTATTAATAATATGATATCTAATATAATTGATAAATAACCATCTCAGATATTAATAACCTAATAAAAATGACAATACATGCTCAGCTATTAATAATATAATATCGCATATAATTAATAAACCTAACATTTTCAGATATTAATAACCTAATAAATAAAAATTACAATAAATGTTCAGATATTAATGATATATCTCATACAACTCATAAATAAACATTACATAACATTCTCCGATATTAATAACCTAATCAAAATTACAATACATGTTCAGCTATTAATATTATAATCTCTCATATAATTAATAAACCTAACATTTTCAGATATTAATAACCTAATAAATAAAAATTACAATAAATGTTCAGATATTAATAATGTAATATCTAATATAATTAAATAAACATAACATTCTCTGCTATTAGTAACCCAATAAGTAAAAATTACAATACATGTTCAGCTATTAATAACATAATATCTCATATAATTAATAAACATGACATAACATTTTCAGATATTAATAACCTAATAAATAAAAATTACAATAAATGTTCAGATAATAATAATGTAATATCTAATATAATTAATAAATAAACATTACATAACATTTTCAGATATTAATAACCCAATAAATAAAAATTACAATAAATGTTCAGATAATAATATATCTCATATAATTAATAAACACTACATAACATTCTCAGATATTAATAACCTAATATATAAAAATTACAGTACATGTTCAGATATTAAAAATATAATATCTAATATAATTAACTAATATACATTACATAACATTTTCAGATATTAATCGTCTAATAAAAATTACAATAAATGTTCGGATATTAATAATATAATATATAATTAATAAATATAAATTACAAATAAAAATTCAGATATTAATATATATAATGTAATAAATAAAACTACAATACATATTAACATAATAATATAATACCTAATATAATAAATAAATAAAAATTACTATACATTTTCAGATATTAATATCCAATATAATAAATACAAAATACAATAAATATTCTGATAATAATATATCTAATATAATACCTAAAAATTGCAATGAATATTCAGATATTAATAAATTAATATCTAATATAAATAAAAAATACAATAGTCAGATGTTATTATAATATCTAATATAATTACTAAATACAAATTAGTAATGTAACACCTTACTCCCTTAAGGCCATGATTATGAGTTTGAAGTACTGGTAATCACCGAATGCAAGGATAAATAGTGCCTAACTATTACAATTTAACTGATCAAGAGTTAAAAAATGCATGTGTTATTTTGCCCATGTGCTACCTACTGAATTCCTGTAGTACAGATACACTATTTAACATGCATTATTTACCACATGCAAAAAATAATGCATTATAAAAATAACACCAAATTATAAGTATGAGAGGTCATTAAAAACAAGTGAAAAATCCCACTACGAAATACATTCAGTCAAATCAAGTTCTAAAAATTCATTAAAGTGTAAGGAATGAAAGAAAAGCTTCAAAACAATAGAAACATTTGAAGACCAACATAGAATGCAAAAAAAAACAATAAATGCCCTGTAGGCACTGAAGATAATAAAATATCACATATAGCGGCACACAGAGCTAGACCTACATTAACAGCCAAGAACAGGTGAAGCCCTCACAGGATGATTGCAGCAGTTCACACTTCAATACTACAGTCTAATGAAATGGAAGCAGCACTATTCAGGTCACTATATCACGCTATGTCAGATCGATGTTCTGCTTCAACAAACTATGAAAGGACCAGGAATGGAAACTAGGCCTCTAACCAATGACCAAAAATGGAGTAGCAACACAGGATAAAAGCCTGGATTGAACGAGTAAGGCTGGAGCCCATAAATATGAGCCCAGGATGCCCACCAATAGGATGAAATTGGTCCCAGGTTGCTTGTGTTTACATTCGTGAAGGACGTGGCCTGGCAGTTCGGGCTGAACTGTTCTCACGAGGAGCAGGGTCAAGGCTGATTTGCATATGGCTTGTTCCAAACTCAGGTAGTTTGGTGAGCAAAAGAAAAGTTGGTTGGGATGCTACCTTGAGAGATTGCCAGTCGTTAGACAAATTGCAAGTGTTAGAAATTGAGTTGGTGGCTGACTGGGGTGTAAACCTTAGTCAAACAGCAACCACAATCCTAAGTAGGTTAAGTGTCAGGCAAGCCTTAAATTGACCTTTTCTCACCCTCTGGCAGCTCAGCACAGAGTTGTCAGTCTTAAGTTGCAGGCACTGTGTAAAGTATTTGAGCCACACTTCAATCAGTAAAACAGTGGAAACACCCCCCAACAACATTTCTCACCAAGTTAGAAAAATAGATTTGAATTTATTAAATTGAACAACATCAAAACAACAAAAATCCAATAAGTAGAAATGGGGATATTGAATTTCAAAGTTTTAAGTAAAAATGGAACCAAAGAGCGCTATTGGGGATATCTGGTCACGCCAGACTAGGCCAAAGTCAAAAGTTAGGGCCCACCGCGATGGCGCGCTGGCTGGCTACAGGTACACCTGCCAGCTGAACCAAAGTACCTTAAATCTTGGTTGCAGAGCACTGTGTACATCTATGTCTAAGGTGCATCTCACAATCGAGGTGATGTATCAGTTCCAATATTCGGCAAGACTGCGGTGCAAGGTCCTATTGCGTCGACGTCGAACCCAAGATGCGGGATGCAGGGGCAATGCCAGCCTGTTGCAAAGGGTCTAATCCATGCAACAGTGCAGAAGTTCAGCTAAGGGATGCGCCACTAAGCAGAGGATGCTCTGGTTTTTCTAAGAAACCAACTTTAGTCCACTTCTAAGTATCCAGGACTGGTTGGCACCACTTGGCATGGTAGACTCACAAATGGCAGAGTCCAGGAGCAAAAGCATGGTGGTTGGAAGTCTTTTATGTCCTTGAGATATGAGATCAGGAGGCCAGCCTATTAGCCCATGGAGTCACACTGGGTTCTGGGTTCAAGTGATGGAGGTCCAGTCCTTCTCACCCAGGAAGCAGGTTAGCACCACAAAGGAGGAGTCCAGCAGAGTACAGTCCAGCAGAGTGGCAGTCCTTCAGCAGCACAGCAGTCCTTCCTGGTGCAGTATCCATAGGTCCTGAGGTGGTGGTGTCAGAGGTCCAGAACTTATACCCAGTTAAGCCTTTGAAGTGGGGGAGACTTCAAAGACAGTCCTCTGAAGTGCACAAAGTCCTGCCCTTCCTGCTCTGGCTCCAGGCTCACCACAGGGGGATATGCAGCCCGTTGTGTGGGGCCGGCACACAGCCTATTCAGGTGTAAGTGAAGCGGTGCTGGCTCCTGCCGCCCATCCTCCCGGGATTGCCCATCTAGTATCACCTACACTCCCATGTGTGCAGCTGTCTATGGGGAATACACAAAGCCCAGCTGTCACCCACCCCAGACAAGTGATCAGAGACAGCCAGTAGGCACCAAATGGCAAAAGTAAGAAAATGCCAACTTTCTAGAAGTGCCATTTTCAGAATTTGAAACCCAACTTCACCATAAATTGTTCCAGATTCTGAACTACACTTATAAGATGTAATAAGGTAATCCCAATGCTATCCTATGGGAGAGGTTAGCCTTGTTGTAGTGAAAGACGACTTTGGGAGTTTTTCACTACCAGGATGTAAAACTTAAAAGTACATGCTGTGCCTTTTAAATGCATTGCACCCTGCCCTCTGGATTGTACAGGGCCTACTCTAGGGGTGACTTATATGTATACAAAAGGGAAAGTTTGGGTCTGGCAAAAGGGTTATTTTGCCAGGTCGACATGGCAGTGTAAGACCGCAAATACAGGCTCTGGAATGGCAGGCCTATGATATGGTTTAAAGGGCTACTTAGTGGGTGGCACAAGCAGTGCTGCAGGCCCACTAGCAGCACTTAATTTACTAGCCCTGGGCACATTTGGTATACTGTAGTAGAGACTTCAAAATAAATTAAATATGCCAATTTGGGATAAGACAGTGTTACCATGTTTAGGAGAGAGAGAGCTTAAGCACCTTAGCACTGGTTATCAGTGCACAGAGTCCTAAAGCCAGCAAACCCAAGGTCAGAAAAGTGGAGGAGGTAGGCAAAATGTTGGGGGGAACACCACCCTAAGGCTTTGCATGGCTAGATGCTGTAATAGACCAACAGGTTATGCACGACGTGTCTTCTGTGCACAAATAACTCAAATCTATATGTATTTATGGACATTTCTATTACTATGAAGCCACATTAGAGAATGCTTGATTAGGCCTCGAGTCTTTTGGACTGAAAGTCACATACTTGAATAATTATGCACCAGAACCAAACAAAAAAATATAGCATTTTTAGATGGTAGAATCAAACGTCCCTGATGACAAACAACCCACTCTTTTTTCCTGCCTTCCTGTTGATTTCCCTCTCCACATCTTGTCTTAGCCTATTCCCATTCTTTCCTTTACCACTGTCAATACCCAGAACTTTCCTCCAGATCTAGTGGTGCTAGAGTCTTGATGCCCCATCACAGAATTCTCCTGTGCCTTTTCACTTAAGCATGCTTCCCATGGAAAACCTCTCTTCAAAAGCTGGAGAGTGTACTGATCATGAAGACAGAGGTTGTTGCATTCGCCTTACAGAGAACTAGTAAATGATTTGCAAACAGACATTTCTTGAGATTGATGACATAAAGCAACATTCCAGTGTCTAGTAAGTGAAAATGTCATGTGGAAGCAGGGAGTTGGCCCTGTTGCAGAGGATTTCCAGGAATCTTTTTAACCGGGCATTTTACCGTTACTCTGACATGCAATTGAGGGAGCCTACTAGAACTCATGGCCAGGTGCCCAAGAATGCATTCTGGAAAGTTTGGAGACATTTGAAGAACCGGGAAAAAATATGTAGATTTTTTTTATAAAAGCTTGTTCTTGCACATTTTCATCTGTGGAACGAGCAGCAGGATAAGTCTCTAAGCATACATGAAAAGCACCTGCCCCTCACTGCTACCGCTGCTCCTCTATGATATTTTTTTAAATGAAAAACGGTTTATTAGTTTTGGTAATATACTGGAGACATCCATATTAATGTCTATCTCAAGGTCTCAGATCACATCACCACAAGTGTCTCAATGAGATTTTGATCATAACATTCAAGCCTTTGGCAGGACCATAAAAAAGAATAAAAAGTTTGTGGAACCCTGCCTGGCCACACCTGCCAGACTGTCCCCACTGAAACATTGTGGACTGACATTTTCTAAATTCAGAGGTAAAACCTTTGGCTGGGACAAATAGTCAACTCTTGCCCAAAATGTTTTCCACCACTGATTGACCTTGAAAGATGCTTAGGTTCCTGTTCTTCAAAACATTTGACCAAGAGGAACCACCAGCTTCTTCACACCGTGCTCCATGGGAAGTGACTGTGGCGTGTACATATTTTCCAGTTTCAGTCGATCACACCCATTGGCTTTCATATTGTTTGTTATCAACTATTTTAGTTGTCACAATAATTCCTGATCCCCATATCGACTTTTATTATTTTTGTTATTTTACTTGTAAAGTTTTTTCCCTAAATTGGGGCCCAATGTAAAAAGGTATTTTGTGGTTGCAAAGATTTACAATTTGCAAAGCAGCGGGTCTTGTGACTGCTAATATCTTTCTCTAAGAAAAAGATCTTGTACGAGTTGGAAAACTCTTTCAGACTAATGAGGGGGGTTTGTAATCCTTTCTGATTAGCAACTAGTAGAAGGTTTGAAAGAGGCATCTTTCTCTGGTTTGAGAGTTGGAAAGGTGTGTATCAATGGATTATGATTGCACTTGCCCTTCACCATTTGGGGAGAAACCTGACCTGTAAAGGGGAAGTTGCTCCCCTTCGGGACATACGCCCCCGCAGCCTCCGAGCTCCAGGGGGCCTCCTCAGCAAAAGGATCATTGTGCATATTGGGCCATTGCTGAAGAATACTCATTACCCTGGTAATGCAAGAACCAAATTGGTTTACCTCAGGCTAGACTCTGCAGGCCTAATGGAGAGATAATGTGGCCTTCTGACATGAATGACCCCATCAATAAATAAGGCATCAGAATAATCACTTAGGATGCTCGATCCTGATAGGCAGACCCCAGTGCTGCAGGCAGACAACACACACTGTTCCTCTGCAGGGCAGAGCACCACATGGGTAGCCACATCAAACATGGGGCTACTTGAATGCTGGTTATTACCAGACTCTGTGTCCCTTGGCAGTTAGGAAGTTACAGAGTCCTTGCCAGTCCTGAGACTCTGGAGAAGACTTGGGGACACAAGGGACAGGGTGGCAAGAAAAACAGGCAAAGAATGGCAGTTCCTCTTGGCAATCCAGCAGTGTTCGGTGAAACCAAAGTCAGGGGCAGCTGGGCAACAACCAGAAAAGCAATCCAGTGAGTCCTCTATGACAGCCAACAAGCAGTAGGCAGCAGGACAACAGCAGAAGAGCAGTCCAGATGAGTCCTTTGTGCAGTAGAGCAGTCCTTCTGACAGACGTTAAGTCCCAGTTCCAAACGTGCTGTGAAAATATGAGGTTAGAGCCCCTGAACTCATTCTCCAAAATGTCTTTGTGCATGGGGAGACTTCAAAGGAACCCTTTGAAGTGTAACAAAAACCCTTTCAACCCAGCCCTGGCTTCAGACATCAGTAGGGGGTAAATCAGCCCTTTGTGTGAGGGCAGGACACAACCTATATAAATGTAAGTGTGCCCCTTCTCCCTCTCTCCGAGCCCAGGAAGACTATCAGTATGGAGATGGATGCAGATGCCTCTCCTGTTACACACAGCACCTCCTGTGTGGTGACTGTCTGGAAGAAATGCATAAAGTGTAGCTGTCACTCTGACCCAGACCTGGATTGGAGTCAGTCTGCAAAGCACACATAATTATAAGCACAGAGAAATGCCCAATTTCTAAAAGAGGCATTTCTAAAATAATAATGTAAAATCCAACTACACCAGTAGGCAGGGTTTCTCACTACCATTCCAAACATACCAAACATGCCCACACTGCTCCTTTCAGATCAGAAATTGCCACTGAAATATATAGAAAGGAATTCCCAATGCTAACCTATGAGAGGAGCAGTCCTCCTCACATCAATGGAAAACGAATAGGGTGTTTGTCACTACTAGGACATGTAAAACATAAGAGTATTTATCCTACCTTTTACACACACAGCACCCTTCCCATAGGGCTACCTAGGACCCACCTCAGGGGTGACATATGTGTAGTAAAATAGGTGTTACCCTTCGGCAAGTAGTTTTAAGTGCCAAGTCAATGCGACAGTAAACTGCACACACAGGCCCTGCAATGTCTGGCCTGAGACAGGTTTGAAAGGCTACTTCTGGGGGTGGTGTAATCTTTGCTGCAGGTCTACTAATATCATTTAATTTACAGGCCATGGGTATATGGTATACCACTTTGCAAGGGACTCACAGGTAAATTAAATATGATGTCAGCCAAACATACCATGTTTTAGGGGAGAGAGCTCATGCACTTTAGCACTGGTTAGCAGTAGTAAAGTGCCCAGAGTCCACTACGCCAACAAAAAAGGGTTAGAAAAATAGGAGGAGAAAAGGCAAAAGGTTTGGGGATAATCCTGCAGAACGGGGTCATTTCCACCAGATAGCAATTGGATCCGAGGAAGATTGCCACAATTCTTGAATGGCCCACTACTTCTATTATCAGAGAGATACAATCTTGCTTAGGATTCACTATTTAACATAGACAGTCTATTGGTGATTTTTACAAACTTGACAGCAACATTACAAGAATGTTCAAGAAGGAATGTATGAAAATAGGAACTTATTAGGGTACCTTAGCTAACCAATCTTTCCAAGTATTCTGTTGATGTAGGAAAGTGCCCCGTTTTGAAATGGTCGCCCCCACTTTTTGCCTGGTATTTGATGCAATTTTGACTGAAAGTGCACAGGGTTCCTGCTAACCAGGTCACAGTGCCAGATCTTTTGCTCTTAGACTGCGCAATTGTTCCCCAATTGGCAATACATTTTCCCCACCCTAAAGTCCCTAGTAAATGGTACCCCTGATACCTAGGGCATGGGCACCAAAGAGGGTCCCCAAGTGCTGCAGCATGTATTGTACCACCCTCAGCGACCCCTCACCTAGCACATGCAAACTGCCATTGCAGGCTGCATGTCTTGGTGCAGCTAAAACTGAAAACAAACATGGCACGCAGCCTGTGTGCCATGTCCCCTAACACTGTGTGCAATATATGCAAGTCACCCCTACAGCAGGTCTTACAGCAGAAAGGCAGGGTACATTAGATTACCTGTGAGGACATAGCTGCACAAGCAGATATGCCCCTGCTATGCCTTTGTGGCTTCTTAGACATAGTTACTGAATGGGGAAACCATTTTAAATACATGTGCTGGACACTGGTCACTACGAGCTCCCCATCTTCACGATGGCTTCACTGAAAAAAGCGATGTTTGGTATTACTAGCTTGTATTAATAAACCCTCAACTACCAGTGTGTGGCCTGACTAGTTTTAGGCAGCCTTCTGCCACCAGCCATACTTCTGACCCCCCCCCCCCCCCAAGTGTGAGAGCCTTTGCTCTCGGGCAGTCAGAAAAAAAGCCTGCTCTGGGAAAGGTGTTTGCACACCCACCCTCATGATTACCTGCAAATCTGAAATCACAGGCAGGGGGTTTCAAGGAAGTCCACTGCCCTTGGTATGCAAATCTGGCTTCTCTCAAAGGAGAGATGCCGACCCCGCCCTGTCCCAGAGCCAAATTTGGCACCTGGACAGGTGGGAAATTTAGTATTCAGAGAGGTGTGTCCACCCCTTCGGTCAGTCTTACCCCAAAGGTGCACTGCCTGATGTGAACACAACATTTAAAAATCTGCCATCTTGGTGTTGGCAGATTTAGGAACTCTGGAAGAGGGTTATACCCACTTTCAACAAGAAGTGGTCATATAGATGGTGTAGTGATCCCAGGGGTACGTAGCTAATTCGCTGCTACCCTACACTCCCCGAAACATCCCAAAATGCAGTATTTAGGGAAGCCCCTGGCCAGGAAATCTGATTCCTGCTGACCCAAGAAAAAGGACACTCAATAGCAAAAACAAAGGAAGAAGCACATGACCTGGACACAGCCCTGCCGGCCTGTCTGCTGCTTCTGCCGAATTGCACCAAAGTCATCTCGTCCTGCAGCTGTTATGCCCACAAAAGTCTGGGAGGACTGCCTGCCTTCAACAGAGAACCAGGAACATCCGAGGAGCAGTGGAGCTACTTCCCTGCATCTTCCAGGCACCCAAAAAGAACTGCAACGACTCCAGACTACTGAAAACCTGATGCCTGAAAGCACTACTGCCCCACGCTGCACAGCCTGAGTTGAAGTGGACCGATAGTGGCAGCGTGGTTTCCAAGCCCTCCAGAGGCAAAGCCCACCTTGTACTTGCCCACTGTGGACTCACCAATGCGCCTGCATTCTCTACCCGCATGCCCCCTCAACTGTGAGTGTTCCGGTGGAGAAAACCTGCCACTTCAGGACACTTCTGCACCCATCGCCCGTGGCCCATTGAGAAGAGGACGTGAGGTGTCCCCACGTCCCAAGCATTTTAAGATTTAAACCCACCTGTTAGTTCAGCTTCACTGGTTCCCCAGTCCTAACCTGCAGCAACTTTCAACCGGACTGATCCCCTTTGACTAATATTGGTCATCTGACACTGTACTACACCCCTGCACCCGGCTGCCCCAGGGCTGTCCGGTGTGACCCGTTGGTGTGGGCTTCACCCTTGCCCAGTAATCACCTTAATTCCATGAGATTGGTCCTGTAAGTCGCTATGCTACACCTGAATGCAGTACTTGTTTTTCTCTCTAAAGGATAACGCTGCCACTTCTGAAAAATGCACTTAATGTCGACTTTTGAAATCTAAAAGTATTTTTCTTGTGAAACGTACTTACCTGATCTTGTTGATTCAGGTGCCTAAACATAGATGAAGATATTTGTTATTTTTGTACATTGGTCTGGATCTCCTTCTTGAGTCGGGTGTCTCATTTATTGACTGTGTGTGTATTTGCAGATGTCTCACACTCCTCTCTGATAAGCCTAAGGCTGCTCGACCACACTACCCCCTAAAAGAGCACTTTTGAATTTCTAGAGCAAGCCCCTGTCCACTGGTGAGGGAGCCCCTGGACTCTTTGCACAATATATCTCATATTGATATACCATGTAGAAGGCCAGCTTCCTACAGTTAGGCCTTTACTGAGACTCCAATTCTTTTGTCGATCAGATTCAGGGTACTGTAGAAACAGATGCTTTTGAAAGAGCAATTGGAGCTGCTCTCCTACAGAAACAGGAAAATGATGGCTTAAAACATCCCAGTTGTTACGTCTCTCCTACTTTAACATCTTAATGTAAATATTCTCTGCCAGAATGAGAATTTTTAGCATTTAAATATGCTTGCAAAAAGTGAAGGCATCTGCATATGAGAACATGTGCAGCTTTTGAAGTTCAAACTGATCATCAGAACTTACCGTGTTTACGAGCCATACAACATTGAAACCGTCCTCAAGTCCTGTGTGCTTATATTTTTCATCAATATGACTATTTCATTAACTATGTACCAACCATAAAGAATGTCTTGGTGGATGGTCTGTCTTGTCAATATCCTGAACTCCCTTCAAACAAAATGCAATACCATATCCTTGAATTGTGGGAGAAAAAGTTATAAAAGTTCGTGAAAATCTTGTTTATTTAGAATTATAACCATTACAGGTAAAGCCACCATTTATTTGTGACAGATTTTATATTGTCCTGAAAGCTTTATTAATCCCTACTAAAGAACTCCAAGATGATGGTTTAAAGTTGTGCAATGACTCACCTATATCAGTATACTGTGGGGTGGCTTCCACCATAGAGTTGGCCCTGTGCAGATGTCCGGAGTTTTATAAATTCATATCCTGTATGGGGAAAGTTCAACATGGATAAATCCTTTGGATATCTGATTCCCCTTCCAGTACATCCTGAACCATGTCATACCATATCCACCATTTCTTTTTGTTGATCTTCCTCCCTCCAATGGATATCAAGTAATTATAGTTACCGCTAATACATTTCCCAAAAGGGCTCATTTTCTTCAATTTAAGTAGATACAAGAATGATGACTCAACATTTTCTATCTGAGGTCTCCTTTTTACAATGAATACCAATTGCAATAGTCTAAGATCAAGATCCTTGGTTTGTTTTGAAGAGTTTGTATTTAGCGCTAGGCGTTAAGAAATCACTTTCTTCATGATAACATCCTTAGACTAATGCGCAAACTAGGAGAGTGAACGAGTGCTTGCAACAATAGTTATAGTTATATCATTCAAAGTCATTGTTCTCAATATCTTCTGTTGGGAGAGTTTGCCTACAACAACACTAAGCATATCACTACCGTGATTTATTTATTTATCCCTATGAGGATAACATCATCAACTATTTCTAGCCTCTCCTTGAATAGATCCTATAAGCCCTGCACCGGCAGACCGCATAAATCCTCTGAAGAAGCAACACTACCTACCTTCATAAAGCAAAAACAACTATGACAAAAGCTTCTAATCAGTACATAAATTAATCTCCAAATTTAATTCCCAGGGATCATGTTTAAGGTGGCCTTCTACATGGAGAAGCCATTCAGTATTCCGTGTTTCACAACTAAAACCTATTGCTGGTGATCTCTTCTATACCGAGGTCCCTGCGCCATAGCCAGTCATGGTGCATGCACCCCCTGAATTTGAAGCACGGGAAATTTGTGACTTTCAAATGTTTAAAGGTAGCGTACATTTTTAATAGATCAGAAAGGTTACACTAGAAAGTGAAGGATCATTGTTGGCCCCCTCTTCGTTTCATGCTCCTCTATTGCTTAGGGACTTTTCAATGGCTTACCTAATAAACCTGATCAGGGAGGGGACCATACTGTCAGTATTTGCTGCTGCCACCGAGGTAATTTACGTTCCGACCGGTGAACACTGGCATGCAGCTCTTAAAGAAACTGTGTCCCATGGATGTGGTACAGCTCGTTTATTTGGCATAAATGGGGAAGATGTGGATGTGATGGTGTTTTGATCCTCACTACTCTTGTTTCAGAAGTAAGTTGCTATCTTTAATCATGATATCTACTCACCTACAACAGCCAATTGCTCGGTTCTAAGATTCAAATGCCCGACACTCCATACATGCACTCCTTGCTTATTGATTTTTTCTACTTCTCCTACAAGCAGTGTCTTGCTTTGTGTAATTTGACATGAAGTGGTGGGTTTTGCTTTTCCCTAGCTAACATGTCCACCTATGCATTCTCTGCCAATAGTCTTTTCTCAAACCACAATGGCTGTGGTATTTCTTGGGTGTAACTTCCTGCTTTTTCTGTTCATCAGCACTGTCCTTACCTACTGGAAGAGCCTGAACCGGCCATTCCCTGTGTCACAAACGCTCTGATAACTATGGCGGTGGGTTTGTTACTTGCTTCTAGGATCCGGCTTCCACTCCTAGAATCCTTCTGCTGCTCCTAGATTCCCTTTACTGCTCTGGAATCGTGCTTCTGGAATCCTGCCCCATCATCTGAAATCCTGGTCCATCTCCTGGGACCCAGCTCCATCCCAGGAATCCTGCTCCAGCTGGATTCTGTCCTCCTCTACTCTGATCCGGTGATTGTTACAGCCAGGTTCTTGTACTATTGTCTGTACTTACCATCCCAGAGGACTTTTTGTATTCTGCTTGGCTTTTTCCTCCATTTAGTGGCCAGCCTGATAAACCCTTCTTGTTTCCGCGTGGTATTTGAAAGTGTTGGGCAACACTAGCTACAGGTAGCAGGAGTCGCCCGTACATCTGGCAGTCTTGATGAAAGAAGGTGAGATCGTTGCACCCAGCTCTTGACAGTAACCCACCCTTATTGGACACTTTCCTAAGAAAAAGCCAGACCTTTCCGCTTTACCACTGCTTGCTCAAACTCCTCCTTTACAATGAAGCACAGTACTGACCTCAGAAAACTCTCTTGTGACATCCTCCATTAGACAGTTACTTACTTCCGGTTTTCAACAGCTTGCAACTAGGAAGCTAGTGTTTGTTAAGTAATAGTTTAGAAATAATGCTATAAATGTGCACACGTTTGAATGTGCCTGAACTTAAATAAGTGAGCAATATTGTAGCCTTTTCTCTCCTTAGTTGGAAGTGGAAAATCTAGGCGCCATCCTTGATTTGATTCTATATTTGAAGCATGTCAATGTAAGTCTGCAATTGTTGCATTTTTTTAACTATTAGTTGAAACTTCTGTGTGGGTTCAGATAATTTTTGGCTGGAAAACATAAATAGCTTGAGCCACTATTTTCTCAAAATTAGATTTAGTTCAACATTCTGTGGATAACAGAAGGAGTGTTGGAGGCTTAAGGTGTGAACATTCCTTAGGAAGAAAAAATTACACCCACACTTCGGTGATTGCATTGTTGCTGCCAGAATGAAGCTCAATGGCTTGAGTCTTATGCTTAAATGAGTTTATGGGAATATCTTTAATACTGGTTGATGCATACACTTGAACAAGAACTCTTCATGTCTGCTGAAAAACTTTCTTAACTGTTCAGAGAATGTAATGACCTCACTGGTGTGAAGGGAGAGGCTGTTCTGTTGCTTTCCATGCTACTCATCTCAGAAATCCATTAGATTATGATAGCTGCTCTTTAAGCCAAATGATGCCCAATAGAGCCATTTAGAGTCATTTTTAAGACCTCCCTCTCTTATTTCTACTTCCGGGTACTCAAATGGTTGGAGGCCCGGCTAGTAATTAGAATAATGGTTATGATAATAGTGATTGGTGATATAACCCATGGAGGGACAGCCCATATTTCTTGGAATTTGGTTACGTTTATTAGTATCAACAAAGCAAATTCCTAAGGACATATTTAAAATAAATCTTATTAAATGCGGGTTGGAAAAATATCACCTGAACCTCAAACAAAAAATAGGAAATCAATCAACACTTGAGTGTTAGCATTTATAAAAAAGACAATAAACAGCTGCAAAGGTTAAAAAAGGGAAATGACACCTTGAAAAACAACAAAAAGAAAGCAATGGTTGTGTCACACCAGGTTTGCTAGAACTGAGGCTCAGTAAATTATTCATGTTTGCGAGAAAACAATAGTCAGTCACCACACCGCAAAGGTAAATCAGTTGATGTTTCCATCCTAGTTTACTTTAATGTAGTCTTGGTCAGGAGATACGTGTTGTGGCTACCCTCCTGAGAAACTGTCTGGAAAGCCTAGTCATCATCAACTTCACGTTATTGTAGAGTCTAATCCAGGCTAGGAGGTACTTCCTAGGATGCAAGAGTTCAAGCAGTACATGGGCAGAGGGTTGCTAAGTGATACAGGGACCTTACCTAGAAATCACAGGTCTGTGTGAATGATGATAAGAAGCAGAAAGAAACATATCCTAAATATAAGATGCCCTGCACAAATCAGAGGCCCACCGAAAAGCAGATGTCAAAAATGTGCATTATGATAACCACAAATTCCTGATAATGTAGAGATGCACAATGCGTAAAACGCGTGATTCATGATAGAAGTGTGCAAGGTCTAAAAACAGTACAACCATCAACAAAGACTGTTAGGAATTGGTCAGGGTAATTTTGCAGATTGCGTGGGCATTGCAACGTATGTGCAGAGAGGAGAAGCCGAGTCTGTGAGTTTTAAGGTCTTTCTATGTTTTAGTAAATGGGTCATCAGGGGTTGGGAACATACATGGTTCTTGAGATCCATACATTCTAGGAATTCAGGGGGCACATGATGCATGTTGAATGATTATTGTGCATCCACGGTTCAGTAATATAGAAGACAGAAACTGAATGGGAAGGATTTATGTCTAAATCTCAACATTTTCACCAAGAAACCAATAAACATTTGATGAGTTTGTTAGCAGATGGTGTGACCTATTGGTTTAGCTTGTGAGTGGCCTCCCCTTAAGGGTGCATTACTTGCATCTTACATGTGTACGAGCATCATGTCCAGGGTCGGTCTGGGACAGAAAATAGGCCCTGGCACCAAAAATAGAAGAGGCAACCATTGGAGAATCAGCTACAAACTTGGCCACATTTGCAAATCGTGGTAGTTATGAATTAGGAAATTCTCACTGGAGAGGTGTTTTGTAAGTTATGAGAGACTCGTGCATTTGTTTTTGCTGCAAGCAAGATTTGTAGTAATATCGGTGTAATTCTCAATAAAAACCAGTCCACCAATCTAGGTCCAAAAGCAGCCAAAAACCCGAGCCATACACTGCCCTGCATGCATAGCTCTTCCGGGACCACGAGATTGCCAAAAGGGCAGTCCCGCCCTGGTCGTGTCAATGACCCCTGATGCAGTGGTCTTTAAACTGTGCATCCAGCCTCCTGTTCGTAGTAGGTGAGTCAATGGGGATCCTAAACTGTGACAAGACAGAGGACAGACGCTTCCTCGTCTATTTCAAATGTGTTTCTGAGACCATAACATTTTCCCAAAAAAACGTGGCAAATGTACCTTTAGAATGAAACTGAACATCTCTGCAGTGTTTCAAATGTTTAAAATGTTAATAAGAAAAGAAAGCGCAGCAATAAACATACCAGTTTGTCAAACTGTCAAGAAAGGCATAACCCTCTGCACCACAAAGATTGTTAGACGTTTCGCCTTAAGGAAAAAGAATTTGAATTTTGGCGTGACCATGTGGTATATTTGAAACATTTTAATATAAGTATGATTGGTACGATAAATAAATAAAACGTTTCCTACATGGCTGTACCATGTAGAGTTCAGAGGAAAAACAGCCCACAAAAAAGCACATTTATCCCTCTGGTGAAATGTCCACCTTCACTGAATAGCACAGATGACCCATTTCGTGTTTATAGTTTGGGATATAAAGGTACAATAATTGTCATTTAAAAAGACTTATATTTGACGCTCAAGAACTCTAATGAAATGGAAATTCCTTTCACATTTCGTTTTGTGATTACATAGTACCCCACGCCCACTTTCCCTCTCACAAATGCGTGCTGGAACATTGCGTTCGTAGCCTCAGGAGTGGGTTGGGAAATAAACCCTAAACCCTCTCACGAGTTCATTCAATACCGCTTTTATTTAAATAAAGGGCGTTCATACTTCTGTCTAGCGTGTCTTGTATATTCAGAGTCTTCATTAAAATGGTTTTACGGCTGAAAACCCCCCCAACATTTCTGACTAAGCCAAAAGGTCTTTTTTTTTAACTAATGAAAGTACTTTCTCGTGTATTGGAAAGTTTCGTTTCTGTGGATGGGTCATTAGGTGAATGAGATGGCACCTGGAGGAATTTGTGGATGAGTGATTGGGTGATTTAGTTCCGGGATGGATGGTGCGTGAATGGATGAGTGCATGGATGGATGGATTAGTAAACGCAAAGAAGTATGAATAGATAGAGTGATGAGGGAGTCTATGAGTGAGTGTATGAATGACAGGGTGAATGGGACTCGTAAGTAATGTTTACATAGCCTATGGATATGACTTGCATCAACAGATAGAGGTGCCTGTCTTCTTCGGACTACTACATACTGAATCAACCTGTTATCCACACCTTCACTTCAATTCAAGTGAGAGTACAGGTGGAACAATGCCCACAATATTCCCATAATTGTCACAAGGATACCAAGGCAAGCAGTATGCTATAGATTGGCACCATCATGCAAGAATCCTTACATGTATTGTGAGGATTCTTGGCATGATGGTGCCAATCCCTAGCGTACCAAGACACACCACCATTATTCCAAGGCCTGCATTAGCCAGCTGCAGGTGCCATCATGCCATAAGTACTCGAGTAATGCTAAGGATTAGCACCACTATCTCAAGCAACTGCTTTATCCTAGGTGTAAGTACCATCATGTCACGGATGCCCCATTATATCAAGATGTACAACCTGTATGCCAAGAATCGTCATCATTTTGCCAGAAGTAAACCCCATCACATTAGAGATGGGCTTTGAATGCAGGAAAGAGGGGGCATATGATGCCATGCTCAACCTAATATAAAAGTCAGACCAGTGATCACTGAGATGTTGCAGGGCTGAAGGATACGGATACAAGTCACAGACACAGTCTCCATCTCTGTCTCTCTCTCTCTCTCTCTCACACACACACTCCCCGCTCCATCCTTGGGAACAGTTACTATAGTTGCGTAGACCAGAGCCTCTATGTGGCAGGTGGTATGCAGAGTGCCACCAGGTCTTTACCCTTGCCACCAGCCCTTGCTGCGACTGTTGACTCTGTTACTGTCCGCCAAGCACTCATTGCTCATCTCTGGTCACACTTTAGCGGGGAGGGTAGTGACAGGGACTATGGCAAGATGTGGTAAAAGTGCAACCTGGATGGCACTAGGTGCTGGATGGTAGCACTGAAGCTACTCTAGGTGTAAAGTTAGAATCCAATTAGACTAAGGCCCTGATTTAGAGTTTGGCGGAGGGGTTACTCCATCACAAAGGTGACGTATATCCCGTCAGCTCAAATATACATCCCATAGGATATAATGGGAGTTATATTTCTACGGACGAGATCTCTGTCACCGTTGTGATGGAGTAACACCTCTGCCAAATTCTAAATCAAGCCTTAAGGCTATCTCAACCAAGAATCTATGCAGTGGCACCAATACCACTTACATGGGTCACCGCCTGGGTCTTTTTAGCTACCTACAGCAGAGAACATGGAACCATCTAGTGATGAAAGGTGGAGACATGTGGCAGACGGATTCGGTTCTAGGGCACATGCATGCTGCAACAGAACGGTGAATGAATAAAGTGCATGTGCCTTCCCAGACAGTCACAAGCCATGGTAAATATCTGAGCCCCAACAGCCAATGAACATTAAGAATATCTATTGATAATTCAACAGTGACAGGTTCCCACACCATTCCAAGGCCATCACTTTTTACTGGTGAAATAAGGCCATGGAATTGCACATTGACACTGGTGGACATGAGTCCACAATGCTGTTCACTGCACCGGATGTCTATTCTGAGATGTTTTGTTTAAAGTTTGTGGTCCTGAGCAGGCATAGTTTGAGAGAAGACAGTGGAGAAATCTGCTGGGATGGTCTTTGGTAATATCACCCGACATCTGTTTGTCAGTGTGAGATGTGGCCATAATATGTAGCTTGTCGGAAGCAGCAGTGATGGGCTGACTCATGGTCCTTCATGGGCACCGACAGCAAATGGCAGATCTCTTCACTGATTCCATGCCTGCTTAGTTGATGATGGTTGGTTTATTGCTGTGAACTGGTACGGTACTGGGTGATGAACATGACCCGTAGCAGTTTTGCTTTATGTGAGTGGGTGTGTCGAGCAGTATAAGGAAATTATTATGCAGTCTGTATGAACTACAATTTAAGCCTTTGGTATCAGTGGCGGCTCCTGCCAAGGCCAAGGGGTGGGGTAGGGGGCACAAAACAAAGACAACAAAATTAGAAATAAAAAAAAATTACCTGACCCGCCGCATCACCGCGCTGCACCGCACTACTCTTCTGCTCCACTCACTGCAGACACAGGCTCCCAGCCTGCAGTCAATCCTAGCACTATGGCTTTGCGCTGTCAGGCAGACTGAGAGCCTGTGCCTGCTGTCTTCAACCCGGCAACACAGCGTAGGTTGGAGAGAGGTCAGTGCGCATGTGTGTTTGGTCGCCCTAAGATGGCCGGCCAAACACACATGCGCACTGAGAGGAGTATACACCACTCCTTCTCCCCGCCGGACATCCCCCTATGGATCTGCTCCTTGAAAAATAAAACAATAATAGACATTGTTTATTATTGTTTTATTTTTCAACTTGCATCTACTGCTGCTGGCGGGGGCGACGCTACTCCACCACAATGGATGTGCTGCCGCTAGTGTGTGCCCGAAGGTAAACATGTTGTATTGTATTGTAATTTCATTTATGGCGTGCTTACTACACCTGGTGACGCCTTCATTGCTTTACTCCTGGCAGCAGACTGCTCCAGAACCCAAAGTTAGTGTTTTTTTCAGTAGTTATTGGAGTTGGTCTTGTGTTGTTAAGGAAGCTGTTCCATGACTTAGTCCACTTTCTGTGTGGTGGATTAAATTTCACACTGACACTACTTTCTCTATCACTGATCTCAGTGCCACTGCATGCTGATACCGCAAACATTGAAAGTGCACATGAGACTCCACACATGGACAATGCACACTCAGACACCACATACCCACACTAACACTTTCCCAAGACACTACAACTCCTGCACTCTGACGCTGCTCAAGGTCACACTGCGCGCTGACACTGCACACTTCACTCCCCGCTGCAACATGGCGTGCATCATCTGAATCAAAGTGGGCAGCTTGGCCCTGTCCTCTGAGACTGTGGCACTGCCCTCTGGCACTGCAGCATTAACACAGACACCACAAGGCACAGGCTGAGACTTGACTCTGAGACTGTAGACAGTGAAGCCAGGCAATAACCACTGCCCAACACTGCAAACATCACACTGCATACAAATACAGCAAACACCATAACACTGCGCCTGACAAAGTAACAGTATACACCACAGACCGACACTGAGGTGCCAACACTGTAGGCTGTGTTGCTGTGCAAGGGCACTGCAGATACTAACACAACTCACTGCAAAACTACAACTGACACGGTTCCTGATACTTAATGCTGGCACTTCATATTCTAGAAATGCTGACACTGCAGATGTTGATACTCTGATCTTCACCCAGGCCTCTGCGACAATGCACGACTTGAACGGTACATATTGGGACTGCTAACATTCATGCTGTGACAAGGCTCTTTGACACTACTCACCCTCTGCACACTGCCACCACGCTCCCTGACACTGCTCACTCACTGCAAACTGCCACCACGCTCCCTGACACTGCTCACCTACTGCACACTGCGGCACAACTCCTTGACACTAATCACCCTCTGCACACTGCCACACCGCTCTGACACTGCTCACTCACTGCACACTGCCACACTGCTCCCCAACACTACTCACCCACTGCACACTGCCACCACGCTCCCTGACACTTCTTACACTCCGCACACAGCCACCACGCTCCCTGACACTGCTCACCCACTGCACACTGCCACCACGCTCCCTGACACTACTCACCTCTGCACACTGCTACCACACTCCCTGACACTAATCACACTCTGCCACACCGCTCTCTGACACTGCTCACTTACTGCACACTGAGGCACACCTTGACACTACTCACCCTCTGCACACTGCCACACTGCTCCCTGACACTGCTCACCCTCTGCATACAGATTGCCACACTGCTCCCCAACACTGCTCACCCACTGCACACTGCCACATGGCTCGCTGACACTACTCACCCTATGTACGCTGCCACACAGCTATCTGACACTGCTCACCCTCTGAACACTGTGGAACCACTCCCTGACACTACTCACTCTCTGCGCACTGCCACACCGCTAATCGAGACTGATCAACCACTGCGCACTGCAACACCGCTAACCAACACTGCTCAACCACTGTGCACTTCCACACCGCTAACCGACACTGCTGAACCACTGCACACTGCCACACGGCTCCCTGACATCGCTCATACTCTGCACGCAGCCACACCGATACCTGACACTGCTCACCCGCTGCACACTGCACACTGCCACACAGCTCCCTGACACCTCTCACCCTCTGCACACTGCCACACCGCTCACTAACACTGCTCACATTCTGCACACTGCAGCACAGCTTCCTGACTCTGCTCACCCTCTGCACACTGCAACACCACTCACTGACACTGCACACTGCCACATCACTCACTGATACTGCTCACCCTCTGCATACTGTGGCACCACTCCCTGACACTGCTCATCCTCGACAGACTGCCACACTGCTCCCCAACTCTGCTCACCCACTGCACATTTCCAAATGGCTCACTGACACTGCTCATCCTATGTATGCTGCCACACAGCTATCTGACACTACTCACCCTCTTCGCACTGCCACACCACTAACTGACACTGCTCAACCACTGCGCACTTCCACACAGCTAACCGACACTGCTCAACCACTGCACACTGCCACATGGGTCCCTGACACCGCTCACACTCCGCACCCTGCCACACCTCTCCCTGCCACTGCTCACACTCTGCACGCTGACTACAACTACCTGCCACTGCCCACTCTCTGCACACTGCTACACAGCTCCCTGACTCTGCTCACCCTCTGGACACTGCCACACAGCTCACTTACACTGCTCACCTTCTGCATACTGCAACACAGCTTCCTGACTCTGCTCACCCTCTGCACGCCGCAACACCACTCACTGACACTGCACACTGCCACACCACTCACTGACACTGCTCACCCTCAGCATACTGCGACACCACTCCCTGACACTGCTCACCCTCTGTATCCTGCTATACAGCTTCCTGACACTGCTCACACTCTGCACCCTGCCACATCGCTCCCTGACACTGCTCATCCTCTGCATACTACCACACTCCTTCCTGGCACTGCTCACCCTCTCACACTTCCACACTGCTCCCTGACACTACTCACCCTCTGCACACTTCTAAACAGCTCCCTGACACTGCTCACGTTCTGCACACTGCCACACCGCTCCCTGACACTGCTCACACTCTGCACACTGCTCCCTGACACCGCTCACCATCTGCACACTGCCAGCCACTCCCTGACACTGCTTACCTTCTGCACACTGCCACACCACTCCCAGATACTGCTTACCCTCTGCACATTGCAACACCACTCCCTGACACTGCTCACCCTCCACACACTGCAACACAGTTCCCTGACACTGCTCACCCTCTGCACACTGCGACACTGCTCATCCTCTACACACTGTAACACCACTTCCTGACACTGCTTACCCTCTGCACATTGCAACACCACTCCCTGACACTGCTCACCCTACGTACACTGCAACACAGTTCCCTGACACTGCTCACCCTCTGCACACTGCGACACTGCTCCTTGACACTGCTCATCCTCTGCAAACTGCAACACCACTCATTGACAATGCTCATCCTCTGCACACTGCAACACCACTTCCTGACATTGCTCACACTGTGTACACTGCCAACCCACTGCTGACACTGCTCATCCTTTGCACACTTCCACACCGCTCCCTGACGCTGCTCACCCTCTGCACACTGCCACGCCGCTCCCTGACAATGCTCACACTCTGCACACTGCTCTCTGACACCTCTCACCATCTGCACACTGCCAGCCTCTCCCTGACACTGCTTACCTTCTGCACACTGCCACACCACTCCCAGATACTGCTTACCCTCTGCACATTGCAACACCACTCCCTGACACTGCTCACCCTCCACACACTGCAACACAGTTCCCTGACACTGCTCACCCTCTGCACACTGCGACACTGCTCCCTGACACTGCTCATCCTCTGCACACTGTAACACCACTTCCTGACACTGCTCACACTGTGTACACTGCCAACCCACCGCTGACACTGCTCATCCTTTGCACACTTCCACACCGCTCCCTGATGCTGCTCACCCTCTGCACACTGCCACACCGCTCCCTGACACAGCTCACCCTCTGCGCACTGACACACTGCCTCCTGACACAGCTCACCCTCTGCACACTGCCAGACACTCACTGACACTGTCCACCTTCTGCACATTGCCACACCACTGCTCCCTGACATTGCTCACCCTCTGCACACTGCGACACAGCTCACTGACACTGCTCACCCTCTGCACACTGTAAAACGGCTTCTGACACTGCTCACCCTCTACACACTGCCACACCACTCCCTGATGCTGCTCACCATCTGCACATTGCCACACCACTCCCTGAAGCTGCTCACTCTCTGCACACTGTGATATCACTCCCTGACACTACTCACCCTCTTTGCACTGCCACACCACTAACTGACACTGCTCAACCACTGCGCACTCCCACACCGGTAACCGACACTGCTCAACCACTGCACACTGCCACATGGGTCCCTGACACCGCTCACACTCCGCACCCTGCCACACCTCTCCCTGCCACTGCTCACACTCTGCACACTGTAACACCACTTCCTGACACTGCTCACACTGTGTACACTGCCAACCCACCGCTGACACTGCTCATCCTTTGCACACTTCCACACTGCTCCCTGATGCTGCTCACCCTCTGCACACTGCCACACCGCTCCCTGACACAGCTCACCCTCTGCGCACTGACACACTCCCTCCTGACACAGCTCACCCACTGCACACTGCCAGACACTCACTGACACTGTCCACCTTCTGCACATTGCCACACCACTGCTCCCTGACATTGCTCACCCTCTGCACACTGCGACACAGCTCACTGACACTGCTCACCCTCTGCACACTGTAAAACGGCTTCTGACACTGCTCACCTTCTACACACTGCCACACCACTCCCTGATGCTGCTCACCATCTGCACATTGCCACACCACTCCCTGAAGCTGCTCACTCTCTGCACACTGTGATATCACTCACTGACACTGCTCACCTTCTGCACACTGTGACACAGCTCCCTGACACTGCTCACCCTCTACACACTACAACACCACTCACTGACACTGCTCACCCTCTTCACACAGCCACACTGCTCATTGACGCTGCTCACCCTTTAGACACTGCCACCCACCTTCCTGACACTGCTCACTCTCTGCACACTGCCACACCGCTCCCTGACACTATTTACCCTCTGCACACTACTACACTGCTCCCTAAAGCTGCTCACCCTCTGCACACTGTGATTTCACTCACTGACACTGCTTACCCTCTGCACACTGTGACACAGCTCCCTGACACTGCTTACCCTCTACACTCTACGACACCACTCACTGACATTGCTCACCCTCTGCACACTGCCACACCACTCCCGGACACTGTTCACCCTCTGCACGCTGCCACACTGCTCCCTGAAGCTGCTCACCCTCTGCACACTGTGATTACACTCACTGACACTGCTTACCCTCTGCATACTGTGACACAGCCCCCCTGACACTGCTCACCCTCTACACACTGCAACACCACTCACTGACACTGCTCACCCTCTGCACACAGCCACACTGCTCATTGACGCTGCTCACCCTTCCTGACACTGCCACATCCCTTCCTGACAATGCTCACCCTCTGCACACTGCCACACCGCTCCCTGACAGTGCTCACACTCAGCACGCTGCCACATCGCTCCCTGACACTGATCACCCTCTGTACACTGCCACGCCGCTCCCTGACACTGCTCACCCACCCCGGTCCCGGACACTGCTCACCCTCTGCACACTGCAACAATACTCCCTGACACTGCTCACCCTGGCATGGTTGATCGCCATGATACAACCTGCTGACAAATCGTCACCTGACATTGAAGGTAGGTACCTTAGGCCCTGACACTGTACCCACTGATGTACGTTCAGACACTGTACTGCCCAGCCTAACGCTGGATATTTACGCTGCCCACCTCAACACAGCTCACACTGACACTGCCCTGCTAACAGCTCATGACAATGTGCACATTGACACTGCAAATGTTGGTACTGCAAACTGTGGGAGTACACATTGTGACAACGCACCATCTTGCACTGCACGCCATGACGTCTATATGTGTTCACACTGCAGCTAGGCACTATAGACCCTTACAGTGCCCATTAATAAGGCACTAGCAGTGCCACTCTCACACTACCACAGACAGTGTCAGGCACGGAATTGGGTGCTGACACTCCACGCCAGCACTGTGCATGGGGAAGCGGCAGGGCGCGACTGGCCTTTCATTCTACCAGGCATTTCCCCGGTGGGCTGCAGCCATTGCAGGCGGGTTTTAAAGTCTTGGCCGTTGCCTCCGACACTTTCCCCAGCTCCCTAAGATTATTTGCAGCAGGCACATGGTGCTGAAAGGGGTATGGAGGGAGGAAGAGAGGGAGAACAGAGAAGAGGAAAGGGGGCGGATAGGAAGGATGGATGACAGTTACAGAGCAGGGAGAGTAAGGGGGCGGGCTGGTGTGAGTATTTTCTGCTTTTGGTTCCCCATTCTGACCCTGCCCTGCGCCTCCCCCTACTGAACCTGCCTGCTATTACTTTCACATCCAACATCCAGGCAACTAGACTTAATGGCCCACCCTGGCATTGCCCACACTCACACCGCTCTTCATAACACCGCTCTTGCCAGTGCAGCCTCTCACCCAGCCCTGCACCCACGTAAAATGTGCCCACCAACTGGAAATCTAGCAAAGCCACAGAGCCCGTGGAAAAAGAGACACACAAGCCATCCTCTAGAGAAGAGACAAATACAAACCCTCAGAGCACCCACCTTTATTCCTATCTACTCACTAATGCACTCCCTGTCTCGTCCAATGCTTCAACTTCTCAGTCACCCATCTTGTGACCTATATACACACTTAGGCCACTTGTACTTACTTTTCCACCTAATATCCCTATTAGGCAGTGCTTAATTTGTAAATAAAAAGGTGCCGGTGCCCAAAACCCTCCTTTTAAACACAGGGCTGCTGTGTTTAAATATGGGAACACGGAATACTGAGGCGGCGTAATCCTTAAACCATCTCGGGCCTCTTCAATCCATATAAAGCCACTCCCAGCCCCTTCAGCTCACTCTTGCAGAGTTCTACTTTCTCCCTCTGTGACGCTTTTTCGTTTTTCTCTTCCTCCGTCTTTCCCATCCGTGTCTTATGCTCGCAGCAAATGCTTGAGGCAGAAGAATAAGCCCCGGCCCTCAAATATAAGTGCCGGTGCTCAGCACCAGAAACAACAAGCACAAATTAAGCACTGCTATTAGGCACCCCTGACCCCCTCGACACTCCCCTCCAACCTCACCACATCTCAAATCCCTTAATCGGTCCTGCTCATCATCCTAGCATTGGTACAAGCCACTCGTACCCCAGTACTAGTAAAAACAAATTACTAAACTCTAGTCCTCTACCCTACCATAAAGTACCCAGAGTAAATGTCAGCAGCGGCTCATCCATAAGGATAACCCAAGAACTAACACGGAAGAACAAGATGAAAACTAATCACACAAAATTTGATGGAGTGGAATGCAAAACTGCCCAGGGTCCCCTGGGGCCCCTCCTGGAAGGGGCCTCTCTTGGCAATTTGGGACAGGCTGATCCCATGAGGAACAGAGTTGGCACTGATTTGCATAAGGCCTTTGTCTTCTGTGTCATAGTGGGTGAAAATAATGGACTAGAATGCGGCCTGAGTGACTACTAGCGGTGAGATTAATTCAAGCATTATCTTTATCATATTCTTGATTTTTGCAGAAGATAATTACTATCCAGCTACCAAGCTACCACTAATTCTTGGGTTCCCTCTGTACCGTGCGATTCACCGCAAAGATGTCAATTCTTCATTGAGGGCAGTGGCTTATTCGAAACTTGAGGGGGTCCTTATGCAAACTATAGAGGTCCCCCAGAAGCCAGTCAGAAGCTCTCAGGCCAGGGGCCCACTTCGCGTGCACTGTACTGAGGGACCCCCTGGAGCTCGGGGCCTGCACCACTGCAGGGGCTGCAGAGGCCAATGTTACACCACTGGTCAGGGATAGTAACACACTAGCTGAAACTCCATGGTTCTCATCTGACATAGAAGAGGACCTGGCAGCCATGCATCCTCCAGTGCATAGCATGGGAGCCACGACCATGATGGGTCAAGTACATCTAGCCACCTCGCATAATGCTGACTACAGAGCTGTCCCTCTTTCAAATAAAAGTTGTAAATTCATTTATTTGCTATACCACTAATAACCATGTAGATGGCGATATTGCACTTCACACATTTGCTTACAGATATAAACTATCTTGGTAATAGGCCCAGAATTCCTGCACCCATGAATAGTGTTGCTACTGCAGTAACTTTTAATACCCACTAGCTGCGTTCCCAGTTCTTTTACTGAAATAGGGAATACCCTGGGGTGCAGTTCAGTCAGTGAGATTCGGGTGTGTGAATCCAAATAAAAACTGGTGGGCCTCAGGGTGGAGAGGTGAGATGAACAAGGTTCGGGAAGGACTGTTTCCATGAGGAACAGGGTCAGTACTGATTTGAATTAGGCAGGCCTCTTTCTACAGTGGCACAGTGGGAGAAAAATTATGGACTGGAATGCTACACAGAGTGATAGCCTCTGGTTAGGCTATTTTCAAGACTTCATCCCATCACCTTTTGGATATTTGACTGCCAATCATATGCCTGGAAACCTGAGACTGCACAGCTCTGCCAGCCTACCGCTGCAATGTCTGTGAATTCCAAAAAGTAGTTAATTTACCCCCATTTAAGGAGTATTTCTGTATATGCAGACTTATTATTTTTTTGGTAACCTCATCAATATATATTTAAGCTTATGCTCCAAAAAATGAACAAGTTAGAAGCTCCTAGTGAAATGAGAAGAACGAGAAAATCTGACAAGGACAGAAGACCTGACTCAGGGCCCCCAGACTCAACTACCAAATTAAGAATGCATCTGGGGAGTGTCACTTCCCAAAAAAAAACCACCCCTGAATCTACACTTCTGCAAGTCCCACCTGGGCCTGGTAGTGCACCCTGAGAGCTCATCACTAGGCTCAGGTAGAGCAAAAAATGACTGACTTCCCTGCCCTGGGGAACACTTGCTTGGACCTGTTTGGACTCTTCTTAGTCTCTGCTGTCAAAACCTTTGTTATAGCATTGTCAAATTGTTGCATGTGAGCAGGGCTACATGTTTCCATTTGTCACCTCTTACTAATCATTTTATCAAGTGCCTAACTGCTACTACTGTCTACTAAGCCTGTGCCGCATATAGAGGTTGGTGCGCCAGCGAATTAATAGGGCAAGCCGAGCCAAGAGTCTGGCTTAGCACTAAGAGCCCATGCACGAACAAGGCCATGAAAACCTCTGGCTAGTGTGTTGTGCAATAAAGATCAGGTAAAAATATGATACAGATTCCTCAACATAAAAAAGTGCATTTATTTCACAAGCTGAAAACATTTTACCTTAGTACATAAGAATACACTCCATAACAGACATTTTTTTAAAACAATAGTTTTTAGATTTCACCTGAGACAGCACATGTGCTGAGGGTGAAATCTTTTACTAAAGAACAGCTTAAAACAGGCTTAAAGATGCCCATTACTTACTATTACTTACCATTGGTTGGCTTCAACGTCATTCTCATTTCCTCACTTTTTATTATTCAAGGTTCCTGCTTCCTGTCCGAGCTACTGTTCTCTCCCTGCCATGGAGCATGGACCAAATACTGCTTCCTGTTTGCAAGCAGTGTCTTTCCACTGGTCGAGTGCTCCTGTGGGTACTTTTATGTACTGCCCTACCTTACACATGTTACAGAGCAGGGTGGGCTGCAGTACAACATTGCTTAAAGACCTAAAAATTAATATGACATAGTCAACCCTGGACACTTCATAGCGCTTTTTAAATTTCTTTGAGCCATGTTGCACTACAGTTCACGCTGTGGTGCAACGTGTCTAAAAAATTTTTAGAAAGTCAATAGATCTTGCTTAGGTGCAGCCTATTGGCTTTACCAATGCTTGTTAAACATGACCTTAAAAACATTAATGGGTCGCCCCCAACAACAAAACCATATGTGAACTGAGAGGCAAGTCAGTAGTCATGTTAACCCTAAATGTGGCCTACATTTTTTTTTATAGATGGAGCAATATTATAGCATAATAAATCAAATATGAGGTGCTTGAACGGTGCACATCCCAAACTCAATTATTTAAACGTGCTTTCATATGTGAAAATAAAGAAAAAAGAGGCTCTGTGAAATAAAATCTGTGCCTAGGACCTCACAATTTGGACAAGCAGGTAAGCCTGTATTGATTCCAGGTGATCTGGTTTCACATTTTGAAATTCAGCCTCCAGATGTATCTCCGTCTCTCTCTCGCACTCTCTCCAATTTACATCAATAGTCACTGTTTTGGGTTTTATTTTTGGACCACAACAGGAGAGGTTGACACAGACATAGCAGATCTGATTCAGGGTCCCCAGACCCAACCACCAAGCCTAAAATGCATTTACTTGGGGAGTTGTCACAACCCAAACACCCCCTGAAGCAACGCCCGTGGGAAGTGATTTCTGCAGGTCCCCATTTGAAACATTCTAGGTTTGTGTGGCAAACTGTGAATCTATAAAATCACAATATTCTAGTCACAGAAAGTTTAATCAAGTAAGCTAGAATTTCAGCAATTAAGGAAACCAGAGTTTTCCCAATGGACTTCACCACAATTCATTAAAAAATGCAAATTCCGGTGAACCTGATCAGTTTTCACTCTTTTAAATATTCTCCAAAATGGCCCTACCATTCACAGGTAAATATAATAAGCCCCCTTCCTACATTTCGGGCATAAATTAGTTTTTATCGGGTATCTCACTTTGCACTAATTTAAAGCAGGTAAAATGGTAAAATGATGGATGTTTACATTCAGGGATATTCCCAATATGTAAAGCACATATTTGAGATGTTACTCTGTATAACTGTTCATCGGACGTCCACAATTATATCTGATTGAAAAATAAACTTTTTGATAACAACTTTTTGTGTGAACAACATTTTTTGGCGTTCCTTCTGTTAGGAACAACTTCATATTGGGCCAGATGTAGCAAAGGTTTTTCCCCATTCTGTGTCTATGGGAAAAAGTGTTCGTACATATGGCCCATTGTGTGGCTAATCATGAAAAAGGTACTATGCACATTTGTGGTAATCACAAAAGTGCATAAGCGCAAACTGATAATTAGATGTATAAATCACAGGAATGCAGCTGCACATGGCCAGTTTTTAAAAGAAGCATTGATAAAGCCAGTAGGTCTTACCTTTAAAAGATGAATGGCAAACAAGTGACTTTCTCAATGTTCTCATTGGCAAAGCTACAAAAACAAAAATCCAAAGTGAAATTAAAAAGTTGTGCTCTCATGCCAGCAATCAAGGACGCCCGGTATTAAATGCTTCGGGTGGATAGAAACAGGAATAGAGAAGTAAACCTCCAAACCAAGAGCAGGGAACTGAAATAGATGAGCAACTCATCCAATTTTAAGCAAGAGGCTCGTCCAAATCCCACTCTGTGTATTTTATTGTTCACAATATGTCTTGACAAGCAAAAAACCTAAAGCTGTCTCTAGGAAAGACATAATAAGTGTTGCCCTGTACCAAAATAGAAAGTAAAGGTAGACACTCCAAAAAGGTTACACAAACAATTCCATTGGCGTGTTGACCTGATTGAACTTAAACAATGAGGTGAACAAACATGGTGAACAAACATGAAAACTGCAAACTTCCACACTGTTTTCTGTTTTCATAATAGCAGTTCTTTTTACTCTACCAATCTCCAGAGTTACACACAACTTTTTATCTTTGCTAACTCAATCTGCAAAAAATATATATTTTGCTTGGTTGGGCGACATTGTCAAAACTGTCTTCTGTGCCTAATATGTTACAATTAGACTAGAAATCCTGTGTAATTGTGCAAGTATGGGTTCAAAAATAAAAACCTGCCAAGCTTGCTAGCGCCAGGAAAATTCAATTTGACTGCACTTCTAGGACACCTTGCACTAATTCTAGATCTGTTTTGAGCAAATTATGCAAATAATTTGAAGGCGAAGCAGCTGCCTTTTCTGAGGCTGTGGCTTTACCCACTCTCCAAAAGTATTTTCCATACATCACTTCTTACTCTCCAAAAGTACTTTCCATACATCACTTCTTCTTCTCTTCGTTGTTCAGTGGAAATACTTTGTGCAGACAGACAGATGTGAACAGAGATCCGACCTGCCCCCACCCATTCACATCACCGCTGTGGCCAGACTCCAGATGGGGAAAGCCAGGTAATTCCTCACAGCTCAAGTCGCGACCAATTATGATCCGGGTGCAAGTCAGCTCTTCTGGGTGTTCCAAGTGATGGGAACAAGGTTTGGATTCTCCGTATCCACTTTCTCCCTTCCATTTGTAGATCCCTAACTGGAGTCACTTCCTTCCATGCCATTGATGATTTGTAGTACTTTAGGAGGTGAAAAATTAGCCTCCAATGAAGTCTGGTCCACGGTACCATGAACACACAAGTGGCCATGCACCTCTGGACCTTCAGCCATAGTGATGCTTGTTCTCGAGCCAACAGGGATGTAACATTTCATATTTGCACCAATAAACACTTTGTTGTTGTTCCACTTCGCTCTTCTTGTAATTCTTCATCAGGCCATGATATTTCAGGCAGCTCTTCATCAAGGAAGGAGCCAACGGTTAAAGTGTGGGCAGATATTCCAAGCTTGTTGTATAGTCGTGCCACCAAAGGCACCATCATTTTGGTGAACACTCTCGTGGCAGACCCGCTCCGAAAGGCAGAACCTGAAACTGATAATGTGTCTTTACAGCGGAGAACCCCAAGAATGTTTGATGCTCCCTCTATATTGGTACTTGGCTATCCATCCATTAAATCCAGCATTATCATGAAAGTGTTTTCTGGTATCAAGCAAATGATTTCCTGGAAAGTTCCCTCTTGATTGGAGTCTTCAGCATCCAACTGTTTAAGTTGCAAAGGTCGATTATCAACCTGAATTCTCCCAAAGGTTAGGGCACCATGATCACGAAAGAATGTGTTCCCTTACCTCTCTTTTTCCTTCACAACTGGACAAATCACTTTCTTGAGATCCAGTTGGTGAATTGCTGCTCTCATTCCCTGCTTATTGAAGTTGTCTCTCAGTATTGGCTACAACTCTATCCAATAACCCCCTTTATAAATTGTCGGCCTCCAAAGTCAGAGGTAGATTCTTCCCATGTTTTCCTGAGGTGACTTACCCTCTCGCCTACTAGCCGCTCCTGGATACTTTCAGCCTAGTCAGGATTGCTGTGTTTTCAATGGAGAAACAACCATCACTCTTCAGGTCGCTGATTACTCTACCATTTCCCTTTCTGCTTCCTTGGGACTGTCTTTTATTTTTGTCCAGCTCTCATAGAATAATAAGAAGTGGAAGTATTTGCGGTCTGACGAAATGAGGAAGAATGCTTTTTAATGCTTTTTCTCCCTAAGAGCTTAAAAGGGTTTTCTTCTAATTCTGCTTCAAAAAGATCCTCCAAACTGCAGTCTTAAAGATGATGCTTATTTAGCAGACTCTCTATGCCACTTGCCTGAAGTATAGGTTCTTTCTGGTAGCTCCTGTTATCCCTTCTGTCAAGGTTGCATCTCTAACAACACCAAGAAGATGTCTGAAAGCCATTCTGTCAGCTCCTTCATAGCTTCCAGACGTGCAGGACACTCAACTGCTTCTTGCACAACCTTGAAGAGACTCTTGAAACAGAGATTAACACTTGCATTGTACAGGCACCATAAATGCCTGTCATCATAGCTAAATATGATCCTGCTTAAGACATCTTAAGGGCTGAGTCTACTGCCTGGTCCTTACATATCCTGTCAAATAACACAAAAATTCCGTCATAATCCTGTCCATCTGTTCTACAGATTGGCCAGAAATCTGGGCGGAGATACCTTCTCCAAAATACTTTCATTCCCTGAATACCAACTCCCACAAATGATGATGGAGAGGAAGCCCCCGTGATGGGGCTTTCTGGAACTGTCTTAATACTGGATTAGAGGAGATGCTTGCCAACTCTTCTGCTTGAAATTCCATATTTAGTCTTATTCTGTCCAGCATTTCTGCCAATAATTCTTTATATATTTTCTTTTTCTGACCTGAGGAAACACTTTCTATAACTTTCTTTTACACAGTGGATCCTGAAGAATATACTTCAGGGACTTCATGGGAAGAGTTTGGAATTACACGAGGTACAATGCCTTCATGGTCTCCAGTACAAGGTTCCTCTCTATATTCTCAAACTTAGGACTGGTTTAGTCCATCTGCTTACATCTACGTTTTAGTGGTGAGGAGGGGGAGTAAGAGGAAGTAGAGGATGAGGAACCTGAAAGTCTCGCCTTTCTGTATGGTGTTCTCATGGTAGCATAGGCTAAGGACCAAACCTTCAAGAAATGAAATCCCCTCTGCCGGCGCAAACAATACTTACCCCTTCACACTGTATTAAATAAACAAACAGACACATGCACAGGAAACAGAAAGTCTGCACACATGCAGAAGCAATCCTTCTGCACACGTGTTGGACTACCACCACATTTTCATTGCATTGAAGCACATTGAGGCTCCATCTGACCTGCAGCCATTAGTAAGTGCGGTTTACTTACATTTGCCGTCCCAACACCGGCAGCTACCTCCACTAAGGGAGAAATTCTGCAGGCATTAGGGACCCAAGCTAACCCCCAGAACCTGCAAGTGCTTTACGCTGCCCCTCTCACCCTGTGGCCAGCACAAAGAGATACCAAGGCACGTTGAAGGTGAATCCAAGCCCAGGAAGGATCCTCTCTTTGCAAGTAATTGAAATTGCCTGCAGAAACATAAATATACTCATGTGAGAGATTCTGTGCCTTTCTATGTAATCAATAATTTAGCTTGCACAGGGGTCTGTATTTGAATAGTGAGGAAGATATTTATGGAAAGATTTTAAAATTCCTATTAGGGCTAAACGTTTTCTAAGTGTGTTTGGAGGTTAGGGAAGAGCATATTTATTTAGGACGTAAGCTTAATTACCCTTTCTCTCTCTAAATGATTCTTCTCTCTAGAAACGTGCACTGGGAAAGGCGAATTTAGATCTTTTCACTTTGTATGTACGTTGTGTATACTTAATCTGATGTCCATTTGGAGTTTTGACCTGAATGTATTCTGCAAATTTTCAGATGGGGCTGGAGACCCCTGAGAGCTACAGCAATTTCTACTGAACTGTCTAACAGTGCTGTCGCCAAAGTTCTGGCTGTCAGGCACTTTTTCAGAGGCATATTTTCTTATTAATTGCTAGCCTGCCTTCTTTGTTCTTTTCAAAGTGAGTTTTGTTCCCTGAGTCCCGCCTCCGTAACCCGCCTACCCCACTCCCACAGAACTCTCCCCATCCTGACATATGGATCTCCTAGCAGGAGATCTCCCAGTTTTTCTGCCTGATTCTTTTGAGATTTTCACTGCTCAGCCCTTTCTCTTTATGGGTTCCTTCTTTGGCTAGGTGAATACCACAGGTGTATCTTTGCATCTAAATGTGTGGATTTGGTATATCATTGCATGCGACCCTGCATCCCTTTCTGCGTGCGGCACAGCATCTGGTCCCTGTCTAATCACTTTTCACTTTTTATGTTATGTAGCATCCTTTCGGAACCTGTTTTAAAGTCCCACATCAACCTGATGTCAAGAAACCTGTCAGGGGATGTCCCATGTTCCTCCTGGATTTAAGGTATCTGGTTTCATGACTGAGCTATAGATAGAGGGCCATGTAACTTAGGGCCAGATGTAGGTAGAAAACATTTTGCGAGGTGCAAATTGCGAGTCCCAGCGACTCGCAATTTGCACCTCGCAAAATGTTATGCAGAAAGGTGTCTCAGACTCCTTCTGCGAGTCGCTATGGGGTCGCAAAGACCCACCTCATTAATATTAATGAGGTGGGTCGCAATTTGCTGCCCCATAGCGACTCTGGGCACTCACGGGGATGGAGGCCTGCTGGGAACAGCAGACCTCCATGTCCGTGACTGCTTTTAAATAAAGCAGGTTTTTTTTTTCCAAGTGTAGCCCGTTTTCCTTAAAGGAAAACGAGCTGCACTTAGAAAAAAAAACCGAAACCTTTAGTTTCGGATTTTTTCAGGGCAGGTAGTGGTCCCTTGGACCACTGCCTGCTCTGAAAAAATATTTTTGGGTCCACTCACAAAGGGGAAGGGGTCCCACGGGGACCCCTTCCAGTTTGCGAGTGGGTTACCATCCATAACTGCGATGGAATTGCATACCACTGCGAGTCGCAAATAGGAAGGGAACACCCCTTCCTATTTGCGAGTCGGTTCCGACTCGCAAAATGCATTTCTGCATAGCAAACACACGTTTGCGACTCGCAAACGGCGATTTTCGCCATTTGCGACTCGCAAACTGTTTGCTACATCTGGCCCTTAGTGTAGATGTGAGTAAAAGTGAACCCCTAGGTTGTGCATTTTGTTGAAGGAGGCATCATGCTCAAATGGAGACTCATAGCCATGGCTCAGTGTTTTGTAGTGTTGCTAGGCGGATATACCATGTCTAAGTATGTTTTGTCGGGGAAGAGAATCTCTTCCCATTCGGTTAGACATTTTCCCAATACATTTTGTGTGGTTTATCAGTTTATATTTTATTAAGTTGCTCCTAGAGGCTTTCACTCAAATAGTTCCATTATCTTGATCTGTGAAATGTGGTGCCTCACCTATCTACAGACACCCACAGGTGCTCCCAGGCAGACTAGGAGCCTGTGCCGGCTCTCTCCAGCCCGGCAGCACAGTGCGCATGTGTGTTTGGCCGGCTCAAGATGGTTGGCCAAACACACATGCGCACTGAGGGGAGTGCATAGTGCACTCACAACTGTACCAGTCATCCCCATGGCCCCACCCCTTTAACAACTAAACAATAATAGTTTATTATTGTTTTGTTGTTAAAGGTTTGCAGCTGCTGCTGCTGGCGGGGGGGGATATTCTTGTGCCATAGCGGAGGAACCATCCCTGGAGTTACCGCATGCCGCCCCTTTCAGTTGGAACACATATACACACAAAGTAGTTCCCTTCAGTGCCAGGGAATACTATGGTGACGTGCACTTTTTTACATCACGTTTTTTACATCACCTTTTTGTCTTTAGTCAGTCAAGTCAACGCCGTGTCCTCTGCCTGCTTCCTCACCCTCCGCATGCTCCGCAAGATCTTCCGCTGGATCCCCGCCGACACTAGAAAAACCGTGACCCACGCCCTCGTCACGAGCCGCCTGGACTACGGCAACACCCTCAATGCTGGGACCACCGCTAAACTCCAAAAACGCCTGCAACGTATTCAAAACGCCTCGGCCCGCCTCATTCTCGACGTACCCCGCAACAGCCACATCTCCGCACACCTGAGACACCTGCATTGGCTCCCAGTCAGCAAAAGGATCACCTTCCGACTTCTCACCCACGCACACAAAGCCCTCCACAACAAGGGACCGGAATACCTCAACCGTTGCCTCAGCTTCTACATCCCCACCCGTCTCCTCCGTTCCTCTGGCCTCGCGCTCGCTGCCGTCCCTCGCATCAGCCGCTCCACGGCGGGTGGGAGATCCTTCTCCTTCCTGGCAGCCAAGACCTGGAACAACCTCCCCACCAGCCTCAGGACCACCCAGGACCACCCCGCATTCCGGAGACTCCTCAAAACCTGGCTTTTTGAGCAGCAGTGACCCCCCCTTCCCCCTAGCGCCTTGAGACCCGCACGGGTGAGTAGCGCGCTTTATAAATGTTAATGATTCGATTTGATTTGATTTAGTCAATGATTTTTTTTTTTTTTAAGATTGATAGATGCCCATCAACATTGTAAACCATAAAGTTTTGCAAAAGCCATGAGAAAACAAAACAAGATGTCCCGAAAAACACCAGACCTATTGCCTTTGCAAGTGCTTGTTTGAATTTTGATAAACCCTTATCTTATTCTAAAAAAGATCGGTGTTGCATGGTTTACACAGGCCAAACACTGTCAAGGCTTGGCGCGTGCACGGGCTCTCGACTCCCTGTTTTATTTGTTGGTTGTCCTATTGTAAAAGATTATTTGTTGTTTTGGGGTCTGCACGGAAACACCGCGAACGCTAGAGTACACTGTATCACAGCACTGGCACGCCCAGGACCTTTAAATAGCGTGGGCGGGGCAAGAAAAGCTCTCACGCGGTACTCGCGGTGCCCACCGGGAGCTGTAGGCCCAAGGGACGCTGGGAGTCGTAGTTCGTCCTCTCCCGGAAGCCGGAAGTGGGGGCGGGGCGCGTAGGAGGCGGGGCGAGCGAGGCAGCGGCTGTGGATGGGAGTGACGGAGGCGGGCGGCCGGGGTCATGGAGGTGTGCAGCGGCCGCCTGCAGGAGCCGCAGCCCGAGGGTGACAGCAGGTGAGGAGAGCGGAGGCTGAGGCGGTGCCTCCTGGGTGCGCTGCGATGGGGCCGGGAGTGGTCCTCAGTGCAGTCACATGGGACCTCTGTGCTATGGACTGAGGACCCCGCACCCCAAAACCACTGATAGGTTCCTCCAGAGAGGTGACGTGCTGTTGTTTACTCCAAGCAAGTTCCCTGTGTGTTGCAAGAGCCAGCACCACGATTTACCTCCTCAGCCCGGAAAAGACCCTCGGTGCATTTCTATTACACCTTTTGAACTATTATTTTTCAGGTGCACATATGCCACCGTCACACATAATAAAGGTCGTGCACGTATCTGTTCACACCTGATAATAGAGGGTGTGCAGTGTAGCCTCACTGTAATAACAATACAAGGTGCTTACAAACAGTCGTGCGATACTTTAATAATGTTTCAGGGTGTGCACCCATAGTTCCTTATGCACACGCCATCATTATTATATAATATACTAATCTCCGTTTGTGCACCGCACAGTGCTGAGACAGTCCCTCTCACCGTCTTCACCCGCCGCACCTGCAAGCTGTCATTTGGTGACAGTGGCAATACAATTTGCAAGTATTGGATAGTGCGGCGCCCCACTTTTTTTCTTTAACTCGACCGTTAAGAGTATCCTTGATCTCGCATCTCCAGAAAATGATGATTGATCATCAGCACCAAGAGCTGGGAGTTCTTTATCGGAAACCTTTTGAAGAGAGATATAAGGAATTATCATCTGGATAGGGCTGCAGTATGTAAGATCAAACTTTAAAGTCCCAGGGAAGGACTCTACATAGAGCAGCGGTCTTCAAACTGTGGGGCCGGCCCCGCTAAGGGGGCCTCAAGTGACCGGTGGGGGGCAGGTTGTGCCCAAATGAAGCGTTATGCAGATACGTGCTTTGCTTTAAGCAGAAAAAAACATTTATTACACTTTTAAAAAGTTAACAGAACTTAACTGCAATGTTTAAACAAGTCTGGACATATTTACACATTGTCAACTTAATGATTGTGAAAGTTTCTGAGGAGGGCCCAGTTATTTTTTCCCCCCACTGGGAGGTCTCGGCATGGAAAAGTTTGAAAACCACTGCCACAGAGCATCTTCCAGCAGTGGACCAGGTCAGCTGCCATTTTAGCAGGATCCATGCGGGGCAGGTTAAGGAACAGTGCCCAAATACCAGGGAGGTATAAATAATAATATAGCTCTGGACAATATGAAAGCAGGGGTGTGCAACAAGAGGGCACGGTCCAAGCTATATTATCAGAGCTGTCTCTATGTAAATGAGTTCCATTTAGATTCATTGTTTGTAAATGTATTTCCGGTTGCCCTCCTGAAAGCCTGGCATATATCTAGGCATAGAATAGAAATTTTGAACTAGACCATCTGGTGGTGTAGCAGGTGAAATGGGCAGGTTAATTGGACTTGCTGTTATTGTCTACTAGATCATGGGGTGGGGGGGTCTTATGAATGATTCACTCACTTTAATACTCTACCCTCTGCCGCCTTCATTTGCACATTCTCAGTTGGAAATCTGCCTTGCTAAGAGTTGGTGAAGTAGAGCCAATGTTCAGTGTCCTTCGTGCCCCGTGTCTAATTGGGTGAAGAAGAACTTGCATGTAAGCCAAAGAGTAGGTTTTACTGCTCACAAAAGGTTAACTACCAGCTCCAGAAGACCTGGCTACTTATTTACTAGTTACAAAGCAACTACCTTTGTGCTAATCAGCCGTACCAGTGAAGTTCACATACAGCGTGGTAAGGGGACAGACTTTTCCATTCTTGGTTTAAGATTCTGATCATTATGTCATTTACTATATGGGTTTATTTAGTTTTTAGTGTGTGTGTTTGGTCGGCTGTTGTCAAGTCTACTTGTCTTTTCTACAGTTGTGAGTACTTTGCTGTGCTGCTCTTAAACAAGGTTGTCTGGAGGATATATGGTGCTGTAAGCTGTTATGCCCATATAACGAGTTGGGAGTGTGAATGCAGGACGGCAAATACTATCTGTATTAACCACTTTTGGTCAGGATACATTTCCATCCATATTTACAGAAAGTAGCACTTTTCATATCTATAACTCTGTTTTGATGTTGGCCTGTGAAGTTCTTGCTGTTTGGGAATTTGTTAGGGCCCGGATGCTGGTAGTCTAGTATTAGGAGATGGTAAAATCATAAGAACCTGAATACAAACTGCCTCCACTGAGGAAACATTAGCCCAAAGCTGGGTGTTCAAAGCATAGTTTAGAAATTGGGAGGATGGCTTGATTACAGCTGCAAACATTTTGGCATTGTCGAAGAGCTGACGATATGCAAAAATATTTTTGTTCCCATGTTTTTTGGGCTCGTTTAGTTATGATTTGGGAATTTTCTTCCCTTGTTAGCACTTTTGGGTCACAAAGGGGGCTTAGAGTGAAAAAAAATCACAAGAGGCGTGTTATTTTCTAGGAAAAGTTGCTACCGTCGCAAGCTCCACAGACTATCCCCGGTTCGAAGTATTCATCATTCATACTGGGATTATTGTGCAAATATGTTTGTCTTGAGGAGATATGCCAAAAAGTTTTCATCAGCTTCTATAAAATGACGGTGTTAGGATATATGGGGTTAAAAAATGACGCTTACCACTTGTAGTTTCAGCCAGAGTATTCTTTTTGAAAAGATCTTCCAGGCCACTGTGCAAATGGAAGGACATACTTTGTGGGAGGAGGAAATATTGACATAGCAAGGGCCGGAGAGCATTCATTAACGCTGACCAATGAGTATTAAGCTTTCGTCCTCCGAAGCACACGTTCCTTACCCAGTGATGATGAAAAGATAAGGTTGCAGAGACCCATGCTGCTGCCTGGTGTGTAGCAGTGAAGCTAGTCTCAAAGTTAAGATAGTTTGCAGAGTGCCCGAAATGTAAAGTGTTCAACTCTCCATGACCACCTGATTAATTAGCAGTGCCTCACCCGGGGGGCGGGCTCCTTTATTTCACGGTCATGATATGTAATTCTCACTGTCTGGTATGGGCTGCATTGCCAAAGTCTCCTTGTGATACAATGAAGACCCTGATCAAAGTTTCCTTGAGGTGAGTAAACTGGTTTATGGGTACGATTCCTGGGAGGTTGTAGTTTCATAAAATGGCAGATTAACAAGGATGGTTAATGTAAAATAAACGAACATGTGTCGCATATAAATATGCTTATCTATGCATTTACAAGTGTTTGTCCACAAGTAAGTGCTTTCCCCTCCTTTGCCCAGGGATGTTTATCTAAACCCTGAAATTGGGAAAGTTGATTAACAAATTGGGTGAGTGATGTGCATGCGATACACAAAGCCTTCCTGCAGTGCTTTGTTCAGTTAGTATGTCCTGGGTCGAATACACATGTGGATTTGCTGTTGTCACTTGAGGTTGTTGAATTACGCTAATCAGTAATGTTTAATTTATTAATTGGTCTTTCATGCTTGGGCTGAAATTAGGGTTGTTTTTCATTTGTGTCACAGGTGGACGTTAACTGGTTTAAGCCCAAGGTTGAAAAGCTTGTTGTCCGCACATATATGTTGTATGTGAACGCAGATGTGTTAGATATCCTAGAACCTTGATGAAGGCTAATGACGCCTGTGGGTATTTCGAGGCTGAAACATGTAGAGAAAAGTATATGGATGCTTGAAACATTACTTTCAGTAGACATCCAAGGTCAATTGTTTTAGCCATATCATGGGTACCAACAAAATAAAGAGAAATCTTTTTCGGTACACCCTGGGTATTTTTAACTGATCCAGATCCCCGTTTCTGTCCAATGAGCAAACTCTTGAGCACGGTTGAGTCCACCCAGGAGGTATCCACCTACCTTGTTGTGGGGTGGACACTAGTGATAAACCATGCCATGATAAGTAGTGGGTAAGGTGTCCACATCCTATCTCGTATGACAAATGTGATACCGTAGGTGACAACGAAATCCATGTCTCCATAAAATCTCCGCGGAGCAGGTGTGTACAGATTTCATCAGTGTGGATTGTGTGCGAGTTGTTAAAGTCCTCTAGTGTGTTCTTGTAACACACACAGTCATTTAATAATGACAATTGTTTACTAAGTGAATAAATCAGATGAAACTTGTGTAGTAAAGTATGCATTTATTACTGAAGAGCAAAGGTAGCTGCAATGGGAATTAAACCGTTAGAAATCGTGTTAGACTTGACAACAAATGTTGTCTGGAATATAACAGAATCACTATCGAGTTGTCTCAATGTCATAACTAAAATTGTGAAAACCAAAACATTGAGGAGGTAATTGCACAGAGGGGGGTAAAGCGGTACTATTTATAATTCCATATGTGTGAGCCTTGAAAGTAATATATCATCAAGGTGCATATGGAGCTATGTATAGGAGACCTGTGCACACTTACCGGTTGAAAGTTTGGTCCCCAGTGTTCTGGCCGCGACCACTCGATATACCAGGCCCACACTGCAGAAGTTGTATTCATCTGTTTTCTCTTTTAAGGTCCCTACAGCAACCATAAAGTAAATTAAAAATGACTCCACTGTAGTGTGCTTTATTATCTTATATTTCTTTTGGAGCACAGAGGTGAAGGCCAGCCAGAAGCGCAGGTATTTCCAGAGCCACAACGTGTAAAACTTTTTTTCCGTGGAGTGATCCAATTGTTTACCACACAGTAAGCAGGGCAGAGGAACTTTTAAGGCAATAGCCTTGGCACTAATTGCTCCGAAGTCAAGTGCCAGAGCAGAAAGACCAGTTTTATCGGTATTAGGAAGTGAATCTTGCATACTTGGCACTGGGCGAAACGCCTTCTCGGCGATCATACATTATTGTATGACCAGAATCAAACGGAGAGGAAGTGGAGGAAGGCTGTGTCCGTGGTCTGGCCTCAGGGGCTGTCTGAGCCAGCAGCGCTGTCCAGGATTGGCAAGCAACCCGCCTAAATCGTTTTCTGGGGTTTCAAGTCCGTCTTACACATGAAAAGAGAGGTTTTGTATAGATAATGCAGTTAACAGCGTATACCGTGGTCTGTCTTTAGTACAGAAAGCAATAACCAGACTGTTCTTTAATTGTTTTTGGGCCATTTTATTCTGCCTTGCACACATACATCGCAATCTGCAACTTTTATTAAATAACAAGTTTGTTGCCATCCTGACTTGCTGAGCAAACAAAATGAGTGGAAAGTATCTTCTTGCCCCTTTTTATTCTATTCTATTTTGTTTATTTTTTGTAATTTGCCATTTTATGAAGTACAGGTTACAAGGTAACCGCCACGTTCTTTACTCCGAAAGTGAGTCCACAACATCCCACCGATGAGTTTGATCTTTAAATGAAGCCGGTCTTTCACAGTTATGGGATGTAATCTGACCTATGCTATTTGACAATATTCTGAGCATTTCGATGTTCTTTCCCCTTTGATAGATTATAATAACATTGCTTGCCTCTGCAATGAGTTGTGGTGACATTTCTTGTTAAAAGGTAATGTGTTGTGTAGATTGTGCAATGGAAGGCATAGTTTTAACAGAACATTCAATCGAAGGGTATGTTTACGTCAGACCTACATGCTACAACAGGGGCAGCCACAACAGGGGCAGCCCTACTGACCCAGAAACAGGGCCAGTTAAACCACTAGAAGCCACAGCGGTTTCAGGAGACAATGTACCTCTATACCACACAATGTCAATGAAAATAAGACCGTGCCCCACAGAAATTTGAATGCAGTTGAGATTCTTGTTAGATAATGAGTTTACACAAACATAATATCACAATACAGTATACAATTTGTAATCAAAATATTACACTAAATAAACACATAAAGACAGTTTACAGTGTGAACAAAAACAATAGCACTGGGTCTTAAATTCAATTAAGTAGTCCACACAAGATGGAACCCATCGCAGTCAGTGTTTCTTCCATAATTTGCATTGATGTGTCAAAGGTGTTTCGATCCTTACAATGTACAGGGTCATCATTGGCACAAACAATATGTGGAGCAAAACGAACAAAGATATTGTTGACCACTGAACAAAACACGCAACCACCTGCTCATCGCCTCAGGGGAATCTTCCCTGAATTTCGAAATTGAGTCACTTGCAACGTATATATCTGAAGACCAATATCATTCAGATATATCAGTAGGCTTGTTCAGTTTAAAAAAAAAAAATCACGATCAAAGTCATTATCTTTGTAAAATGCTGCTTTTACGCCTAAAGTGACTTTGATCGCAGAGTTTAAAGGAGAGCTAAATCGTGTTGCCCAGTAATAATTATTGCCTTACGATAAATCATTTCCCATTTTTGATTACTTTGAATTTTTTTTAAATAAATGAGCACAAATTGTTTGTATACTGAATTGTGATATTATGTTTGTGTAAAATCATTAGCTAATAAGAATCTCTATTGCTTTGAAATTTCTGTTGGGCACTTTTATTTTCATTGGAAATTTGTGATATGTAAGTCCGTTATCTCCTGGAACTACATGCCATTCAAGCATTACTCTTCTTTAAGTGTGTTTCGTCCTATCCCCTCCACAACTCTCCACGGCCCATATACTTAATGATGTAGCCAACAACCTAAAGAACATCAGCAGTAGTTTCAGCATTAGCTTTAATGTTTTTAGAAGAAATCCCGGGATGTCCACAAGCTCCCAAACTGATCGTGATATTGGTCATCCATAGCTTTCCAGTAGTATTTGGTTTGCCGCTGTATTCTCATACATCGCTGGTTGAGTTAAAATTCTTGCTCTTGCTTTTTGTTCTGTATGTTGTCCCAGTGCCCCATCGCAATACTTAGTCACCCATAGGATCTGTTCTTCCATTCTGTCATTGGTTTCAGCTCAAAATATTATTATGTATTTCTCCTTTTTATGTGTAAGTGAGAATAAACAAGATGGTAAAAAAAAGAAATCTACTTTGACCTTGTCTTGACTTAAATGCCTCGGTCCCACAAGTCCACAAGATGTTGGTATGTTATTTTAGTACAGTTCTTTTCACCCCAGTGTGCATACCATATTCCATAGCGAAGTATCCTTGTGGCCTTTGCCACAGTGGTTTGAAAACATTGTAAATAAGAGCTGTTTGTTTTAGCCCATGCATGATTGCTCGGTGTCTCTTACCTTGGACAGGGCGCGTACGGATTGAGTACCAAGATTGAAAAGCGGGACCTGCAGGATGTAAAGATTTCAGTGGCGGGTGCACATCTCTTGACTACCTCCAGCGTTGCAATTTTTGGGGTTTGAATATGGGGTGGTAAAAGTCACCTTTTTCAAAATGCACCTTGTTGATTTTAAATTTGTGAATTCAGGCCATGTTACAGTACTTACCCGACAGTCTCAAAGTTCCTACATGAAGAGAAGATCTGACCTTATTCTGTGTTATTGTGCCCGCAATCCCCGTGTGTGTTGGTGTTGTTTTTTTTTAGTCCTGTCTTGAGTTGTAAAGTTAAGGTCTACTTATAATTTAAGTGAGTCTATGCAAGATAGTATTACCGCCTAGAAATGAGCTCTCAGGTGTGAGGAAAGTCTTTTTTTTTTTATTTTTGTAGATTTTGTGAAGGTGGATTAGACCAGTTACATCCGAATGCTTTATACTACTGCAAAGCAAACAATTTCAACCATGACAAAGCAACCTACCTATAAAACAGTTTAGGCAACAAACCGGACTACCACCTAGTTCGGAGCTTGTGGAGGAATCTAGAAAATGGATAGAACTGCAGTAGCGAGAGTTTTTTTTAAAAAACTGGAAATTCCCAGGCTCCTTAGCGATAACTATGGGAGATGTGAGGGCTGCCACAAATTCGCAGTTTAATTTACAGGCTCACAGTAAGGGAGAAACCTCTTAAAAATGGCGAAGTTTCAATTATCGTGCAGCTGAGCCTCCTTGGAAGGAAATCCCCCGGTGGCAGAAATCACTGCGGCAGAGATGCGTTTGCCTTTATCCTCCTTAGTTGTCAGTTAACTATGTCACTGGTGCATAAGAGGCAGAGCGCCATTTGATTTAAAATGGCAGGTCCACCCCTGTTTCTGGAGTGGCTGGTGTACCTTCCATTATAAGAAGACATAGTAACTCTAATGTGCTGGAAAGTCCCCCCGTCCCCCCCCACCCCACCAGAGATCATTTTAATCCCTTTCTAAGGTTGTCATTGAGTATAGCTCATTAAATGATTTTGGCGCTGTTAAGTAGCCCTGACCTTAAGTGTACACATGTGGTCCCTTATACAGAGAAAAGGGTCTTGCGACCACCCCTGCAGAGTTCCCACCGCCCTCCCACTAGGCCCAGTTGTACTGGTATCTTGCTGTTCCCTTCATTGCTGCTAAAGCGCCCGGTCCTGTCCTGTGAGAATTGAGGCGCTTTGTGCCCTAGTCCGGATTTTCGGGTGATTCAGAGGTTTCAGCTGGGAGGGTCGGGGTACTGCCCGGTGGGCTGCGTGGCGGTTTATTTGGACCATGTATTGCGCTGCAGAAAAAGGCAGGGACGCAATTTTATGTGGATTTCACAGCATAGTGGGGGTCAAATAGTGGTGCCGCATTTTTCAATTTACGTGCATGCCCTAAATGCGTATTTAATGCCATGTTTAAGCCAGGGGTGACATGCGAGAATAAACTTGTCGGTGTGGAATTAAGTTCTTATACCGTATTGATAGCACAGACCAGAGTTCGAGTGCAATTCTGGTTGTGAACTCATCACCTGTTAAAATAAGAAAAATACCTTTTTCAGGGCAAACTTAACTCTTGGGTACACTGTTCCTGCTACCCATAACTATCTATAATGCTCTAATGTTAATTATAAACTAGAAACAGAACTCCTCTCTTGCATGGCGACAGTGTATATTTTTAAAATAAAAATGCATGCTCCTTTTCTGACGTCACCTGCTGCAGCCTTCTGTAGTATGGAGCTGTGTGCCAGAGTTGAAAGCTATACAGACAATGCTGGAATTATTTGCTTTTCTTGGATACAAGGCATGGGTGGGTGGTCAGTCTCCAAGTCCTATGGATAGGTGGAAAACGTGAGTGGTTTCAATGCACAGGGGGTGGCTCTCGTGGCAGAGATTGGTGCCAGAAGAGATGTCTTGGTATAAGGTATCATCATGTGGAATGCCTCTACAGGGAGGTGTTTGTGACTTCCTGTTCAGCTTTCCATCCTTCAAAACTTCTGAACAAATGTGATTGTGTTCGATAGATGACACCCGTTTCAAAATATTCGTTTTGTGGTATCCTTTTTTAAAATCCTGAAATCTGATCTTTAAGCTGTCTTTCGTTTTTAGCGTCAGTAATAGTCCAAATCGAATATTTCAGGTTTTCCACATGCTGTCATCATCCTAGTGCATAGTTCGCTACCTGGTTCAGACAGCCAACGTTCTCTCTGAAATATAAGTTTCTTTTATGAATAACTGTCTGGCCACTGATACTAGAAGTTGCCACGAAAAAGCTACATTTGTCCAAAATAGTATACGGAAAAATGAATATTGAAACAATATGGACATGTCAGTTCCCTGCATGTCCCGCTCTGGCTTAGGCTTGAACGAATGAGTGATTGAATGAATGAATGTTTGACTTAGACTTAACTTCAATTCTTCTTACCCGGAAGGTCCCTGGTACCTGCCCTGATGCCTTCCCTTCTGGCTTGTGCGGTCTGATTACAGCCACCGGTCCTGTTCTGCCCTCGGTGCCTTCTCCCTGCTCGCCCCACCCACTCTGTGCTGCTTCTGAGCAGGCTGCTTCAGTGGTTTTTAGGGTCAGCCCCGGTGCATGTTTGGGTGGTTTACTTGTCTATCTGAAAGGCCTGTTCTTTCCTGGTCATCTTTATCCCCCAGTCTTGCGTTTGTCCTACCTCTGAATTTTGGCTTTCCCTTGCTGAGTTTTTGTCTTCCACTGTTGAAATGTTTTTTTTTTGTTTTACTTGTACTTCTCATTTAACGATGTAAAACTCCCTGGGAGTGCAAGTTCTCCTTGCTGCTGTTTCTGAGCATAGGGTATGCTCGCTTTCATCCCTTTGCTCAACTAACATTTGTCACCCCCTCTCCTCTTACTCAGTGTTTGACCCTCAGCACTGCTGTGGCTCGGTGTCTCATTCACCAGCTGCCCTCCTCTATCTCTCTATCCCCCTCCCCCTTACCTGTCTCCCTCCCCCACTCCACCAGATCCCTCCCCCACTCCACCGGGTCCCTCTCCCAGGCTCCTGCTTCTGCTTGGGCATTGCTATGGCATTGCCACCGCTGGATGCTTCTAAAACGTGGTGCCATTGAAGAAGCTGTACCCGCCGAACACCCATCTAAAAAGTCTTTATCCTGATGTTGCTAGACTGTGACCCCCACTTAAGAAGGGAGATGTTAAAGTTCCACCAAGGATGCACCCATTGTTTGCGGGGCCAGATTTCGCTTGAGTTTTACAGCTAAAGATTGATTTGCAATAGTATGTTAGTACTAATTATATATTTTGCGTGGCTGCATAAAATATACGTGTACTACTGATTTTGATGAATGTGTTTTATAGTTGTGTGGAAGTTTTAAAGCCTTTGTTTCTAATTTTATGTAATTTTAAGGTACCAGACAGCAGTGAATATTTTAATCTATTTCAGATTTTTAGACGTTGCACTTTTATTGCTCTAAAAAGTTGCCTGTAGGGCTTTAAGTTGATGTAATTATTTCTGATGTGGTTTTATGGACAATATTGTCTTAGTAAAATTATGTTTTGAACTGAACTAAGCGAATGTGTCCCTCATGGTGTCTAGAAAGCTTCTCGTCTTACCGGAGACCAGAGGAGCGCCTTCTCGAGATCCTACATCTCCCAGTGTGGGTCAGCTAAGTGGTGGCAGAACAAACCTGCCCTTTCCAATCCCAGCTCTCCAATGCCCTACTCCAAGTGAGAAAGCCTCAGGGGTCCCGGTGTGCGCCGTGGTCAGGTCTAAAAGGGATCACACTGGGGTTCCCTCCCCCCCCCCCCCCAAGCATCATCAAGACTTCCCTTTCACCGGTGAGTGGACCTGCAGGTCCTGAGTAGGTAGGTCCTCAGTGTCGCAGTCTATCCCGATTTTAGGAGCCCTGCTAACAATAATTATAACAAGCATTTGCAATGCAACGGGTCTCGCGTTTGCTCATGTTAGAGCTGATAGCGTTGTAAACTCCTAACCCGACTTTTCACCTATCGGCAAAAGTGCTTTTATGTAGGTAACCCAAAAAAGTGAAATTAAATGTGTAAAGTGCTCGACTTCTGCCAGGCGAAATCGCGTGGAAAATATAGAAAAAAGTAGTCCACAATCAGACAGAAAACAGCGAGCCCCACATGTTTTCTGTACTTGGTCGCTGCGCTCGAGGAGGGCTAGCCACCAGAAAAGGCATGACCTATGCGTGCCTTTGACTGATGAAAGCAAGCAGATTTTACTAGGCAAGCCCATGAACCAATGAAGGACACTGACGTGACGTCGACAGGGCTCCGAGCCCTTTTCTAGTAACTAAAGTGTCTCGCTGCGATACGCATGCGCGAGCGCACGCAACGCAGGCAGATGCTCATTTTCTCGAGTGAGCCAAGAGCCGCGTCGTTTTAGGTTTAAGCTGCTGTTAGGTTACTCAGTAGTTGGCCAATGAGGTTCTTTTGTTCCCATCGGCTTGCGGGGTTCAGGGGGAGCACACCTGGGAAGGGCCTGCAATCTCACAACAGAGTAATCCGGTTTTGGTGAGAAGGTTGCAGTCTGCCATTCTGTAGTGAAGTATTCTTGGCCAGCTCGTGTTTGTGAACATTGGACAGCAGTGTTGAACCACAACACCACTTTAACAGTGACATTGTCTCTCACACAGCGGTTTCCAGCGTTGGAGATCTTTTCTCGATCACAAGTGCAGAATATGTGCAATCGGGTGTCCAGTTTAACACTGTATTTTCTCAGTTTTACTCTTTCATTCCATTTTGTTTAGTTTGATTGTTTCTTTTTGTTCTTTATCTTTAGTTGTTCATAAGGTTATGTACTTTGGGATATTGTCAGTGTTGGATCGTTATTAAAAAATGGCAACTCTGGCTGGACATGAACATCTGCATTGCAGATGTGCAGTGTCTTGCGCCATACTTGGACAGACTCCTCCTCCTTGGAGCCAACCTGTGGCTTCTCATCCAGAGCTCCTGAGAGAGTCAAAGGCCTTTAGAGGCTTAAAGGTGAGGGAGATGCAGGGGATGGTTCCTTTGTAGACCAATTACCAAGGTCCTGGTGGGTGGAAACACCTGCAGTCTCCGCCATATATGCTTGGTTGTCCCTGCACATGGAAGGATCAGGCAGAGAGCCTCTGTGTCACTGAGGTAGGTGGACTGGTGTTAAATTTGGGTTCCTGGCAGATTGACTCCGATTGGTTAGTGTTTAGTTCCAACAGTCGTAATTGTGGCCACTTCCTCTGATTATGGGGTCCCCTTTTGGGAGCGTGACTCCGCGTCCACTCTTCATTGTTCCTCCGATGCCCCTCCATCCAGTCCTGTTTTTGTAATTCATTTTTTGGAAGGCACAGCAACAAATTACTGGGGGCCCGCTAGGCGCTTTGACGCTTCTAAAATTACATTATTTTTTTTCAATCCATCGATCCGTCTGGAACGTTAAATTTAGAAAAATAAAAGAAAAAAAAAAAGAAATGGCACTTGTTTCAATTTGAAGGAGACGCGAATGGAACACGTTTCACCATTCATGTGCCTCAACATCAGCAGTTTAATAATTTTCCCTTTAAAAAAAAAAAAAATTGGTCAATGCTTCACAACTTCGGCAAGCAACATAGATAAAGCCAATAGGCCCAAAAGGGGACACCTATTTAGTTTGCAAATGGATGTTGCTCATGGTGCCGGTTTTCAGGGGCGTAGTTTGGGATGTCACACCCCCTAATAAATGTAGTCTGTAGTAGATAATTGGTTACAAGTGCGTTAAGTCGGGTTTGGTGAGATGTTTTCGGATTTCACTTGGGATTTTTATATGCACGTGCAGACACACCCACACTGTTTTTAAAGCTCTAAAAATTATTTTACAAAATATTGTGTTATAAGTACCCCTCACAATCCTCTCTCCTCTTCCTTCCTACTGCTCCTCAAGCCCCCCAACCTCTCCTCCTTCCTACTGCTCTTTAAAGCACCCCCACCCCCATTGCTTCTTATGTAATGTATTGTAACCAGTGTGATTGTTGGAAAATCTTAAACTCGCACCCCCTAATCTTACTGACCATCCTGCGCCTCTTTCAGTTTTTACTTTCCCCTCCTGCGTCTTGTCATCACTCTCCCTTCCTCCGCATGCTAGGCTTGCCACACGGGAGCTCTCGTGCTGGAGGGCTCTCAGACCTCCTTTTAGGGCTGTTGAGCTGCAAGCCCCAGGCCTTTCAACCTGTGTCCCATCGTGTGTGTGCAGAAGTGCACATGCAGTGTAAAGAGCGGGGCCCTGCATGCCTAGTGTTTAGGGGCGTAGTCTGTGGGGCTGTGCGCAGCATGCATGGAGCTGCAGAGCCCGGCAGTCCCGGGGGGGAGGGGGTCATGATACACCTGTGGAAGTGTCATGTACACTGCTGTCCCAAGACTAACGGCCTGATTACGAGTGTAGCACTCATTAGACCGCCAGACTCGCGATGACAGTCAGGACCGCCGTTGCTGTGGTGGTCCAACCGCAGTATTACGACCCTGGTGGTCAGATTGCCAGAGAACTGCCATCTCCTCCGGGATCGGTGATCCTGACGGATTGATGCCAGGTGCAGGTTGCAATCAGGCCCTGCTAATGACAACCTGGTTCTCCTCCAGCCTTTTCATGACTGTATCACTGCCATGAAAATACTGGCGGTGAACAGGTGCAGGGGGCCACAGAGGGGCCCCTGCACTGCCCATGCACATGTCATGAGCAGTACAGGGTCCCACTACCCAGGCCCTCGCAGTGCTCATTGTGAAGGTGCTGGTGCACCCTGCGGGCGGCAGCATTGTCTCCTGATTGACCTGGCAGCAATACTGCCACCACTTTCCTGCCGGGTTGACTGGCAGAAACCTTGGTTTCCATCCGTCAGCTCTGTGGGAAAGTTGTAATGGGCCCGGGGGGGAGGTAGCCAGTATGGCGACAACCTCCCCGATGGGGCACCCCGTCCGCCGAACCCATAATCAGGCCCTAAGACACCTCAAAAGTCACACAAAGCACCTCTGTCCTGACCTCTGTTGTGCACTGATGTTTTAGTAATGAGGCGTACTGCACCTGTGTGCACTTGTATCTCATTACTGAGCGCTCTGTCCTCAGTTCCATAGTGCGCCTGCTCTCAGTGTTGAGACACTTGCAGAGCTCTCACAGTGCACATAAATGGATCTGGGGCGCTCCGGTTACGGTGCCAGTGAGACTGCGAGAGCTCACACAGGGGGACCCCTGCTCTCACCCACCTTCAGCGTGTAGGGGCCCCCAGCACTGAGCACCAGTGACACTCAGTAGCATGACCCTGTGAGTGCGGTGACCGTGCAAAGCGCAGGCCCCAGGTTCCAGGACACTAGGAAGTCCTGCCACAGGGGTCAGACTCTCCAGTGCCAGTGAGGCAGCATGGGGGGGTGAATGCACCTCCTAAACTCGTGCTGCTGAAGAAGCCTTCACCGATGCACCGAGAGAGGGGGTGCGTGTGCACTGTCAGGGCTGGTGGACCCCAGGGACACAGCTTCCGTTAGTGCAGCAGGAGCAGTGGCACAGGGGCCTGAGGGGGGCAGGGAACCCTGATTATTGCTGTGTTTTGTAAGTCAAACAGCCCCTGGGTTTGGGGGCGGGTGGGGCTACGGCACAGGCCGGCCCTCGGACACTAGGTCCGACAGGAGCCCCCCACAGCCCCGGTCCCGTGACTCCGAGGTCAGCGCCTGGGATCCCTGCCCGAGTCCCGGCGCCGCCCCTCAGGGTTGCTGACGGTGTGTGCTCTGGTGCTGGCCTCGTGACTCACTGACCACCTTATGCACAGCCAGCACTTTCCTCTCGCAGGATGTGTGCCGCTGACCTCGGCTACGGTCCCTTGTCTCAGGAGCTGCCTCAGAAGTTTACAGTGTTTTGTACGTGCAGGAGGACGTGCTGTAAACGGAATGTTACAGCAGCCACGAGTAAGAGGTTGTTATGAGCTGGGAGCAGGCAGGGCGGGGCTGGATGGAGATTGAACGCCGTGGTCTGAGTTCAGCAGATGATTACACTCACTTTCCAAATGTACATGTCACCTGCGATTTTAAAATAATGCCCTTCTGCCCAGGACCACTGGAATTATGCGGCACAATTTGTGATACTATTACCTCATTTTATTGTTATTTTCAAACTTGTTAACACTGACTAGGCGTTAGCCGCACTTAATTAGTAGCAGTTTAACACCTAAATATAGCAATATGCTACAGAAGATGACCAGTCGTTTTTAGCAAGTTTTGAACCGTTTGAGCTACAAACACGTGTTTCTTGTTAAAAATCTGCAGATTATGCGGCAGATGTTAGATTATGTGACAAATGTGGAAAATACACAATTATGCAAAAATCGGCGCGGCCGCACAATTTCATAATTCCTGTTTATACCCCTCCCTCCCCATTGTGGACAGCGTTCGTGGCCTCTCGCTTCATCATGATGTAAATAAACAGTTTGAGTAAGAACAGTAGTGCATTTAAAGAAAATCTGGCGCTGGAACTTTCTTGAGATGCAGCCCTGGTGCCGGTGACTGCCAGAGGTGCGAATCTCATGGATCACACTTTCTGTTCCACCTCAACACTGTCCCTTCCCCTCCCTGCTGCTGTCTCTAGCTCACTCTTGCATAATATTTTTCATCCTTACGTTTTCTCTCTTCCATTTTTCATTTTCTGCATTCCTCGCGCTTGCCCGGGGTCAGAGACCGATGAGGAGAATGAGGTCGCGGCCTGCAGTCATGAGTGCTGGTGCCCACCACCCGCAAGCAATACGTTTTGTGAAGTTAGAACTTCTCCCCAGATACTTAACTTGTGCGGGTGCTTCAATCCGTTTCCCTCTTTTGAGAAAGTATGCCTTTAGCTCTTAACTATTCCTTTTATCTGAGAGAAATGTTTTATTCAGTAGGGCGTAACTAAAGGTATGTTAGCACTTTATTGTGAGCCATACATGCGCACTCTTACAGCTGGATTCCATTTTGTACTGTTCTTAGATTTCCTCTTTAATGTTGCGTATCGTTGTGGGGTGTGCTTGGTTAGTTAAGATTTGTTAAGGATGTTAACTTTGATCCTGCTAGAGAACTTTGTAGCATGTTTTGTATAAGAATGGAGAGCACTACAGGGAGTTGATGTTTTTCATTGAGCTGTGGTCAGTTGTCCAAACCTGGCCAATGCGTATTGTTTTCTGGACAGCATCCTTTGGCAGGTAACTTACCACGATGCAAGTAGCCTGCTAGGTGACCCCCCTCTTGAGTGGATTGAAAGAGTGAAGCCCCCAGCAGAAGGCACCATAGATGATCACCCCTTTGTCCTGTGCATAGTACTGGCGTTGATTCCACTCTGAAATAAGTTTAGCTGTGGTGCTTCTCTCTTCAAAGAGCTATCCCAGTCATTGACTTCCTAGAAATCGGACAGGAGTGAGAACTAAACGTGTAGTTGTTCTTCCTGACCTTACTGGATGACGTCCTCTTTTTCTGTCTTCAGTCCCTGACGTTAATGGTGCATGCGTCTCTACACAACTGTGTTAATAAGAATTCTTGGGCCATATGTACGAAAGCTTTTTCCCATAGACACAGAATGGGTAAAATCCTTTTGTACATCTGGCCCCTTGTTCTTTGTTACGTATGTGAAGGTTTCCAGTGCTGCTTAATTGGGAAGGGTGTCTGTCTGGGTGTTCAACTGGTATTCTATCCTCAGAGTAAACCTCTCTTTCTCCGCATGAGTAAAATGTTTGATATTACCAGGTCCATATTTCTGTAAAATTCATGTTTGTACTCGCGTTTGCGTGGGTGTGACTTGTTATGCGTATACCAAGACAACCAGAAAAATAGCTTTTTCTAAAAACTTTAGTTCAGCTCTTTTTACTTAGATGTGTTTGGTATTACTGCAAAATATACTCGTAGTTTGAAATAAAAATAACACAAACCTGTAAGATGATTAGTAATATTCTGTGTAAATGTAATCAATCAATCAAAAAATTTGTAGAGCACGCTACTCACCTGTGAGGGTCTTGAGGTGCTGGTGGGGAGGGAATCAAGAGGGGGGCAGGGAGGGTCACTGATCGAACAGCCATGTCTTGAGGTTCTTTCTGAAGAGCAGGAGGTCTTTGATTTTGCAGAGGTTGGTGGGGAGGGAGTTCCAGGTTTTGGGGGCGAGGTAGGAGAAGGACCTGCGGTGGTGCGTTGGATTCGGGGGACTGTGCCTAGGGCGAGATCGGCTGATCGGAGGTTGCCTGTGGGAGTGTGTAGAAGAGTAGAAAATAAGCAAAATGGAGAAAATAAGTAAGTATATAATTGTTGCAAAATGGGTTCTGTCCATTTAACAGGCCTGCATTTTTTGTTTTGTTTTATCACCTGGTTTGGACTTTTTACTGTGAATGATTCTCACTACATGTGTCTTACCCACAGTAACCTAACGATAAGTGGTCTTGGGGTGTTTACCGCCAGTGTCTGCCTTTTAAGATAAGTCCACCGGGGAAGCTTGTTCATTCTTCTTTCAGATTGTACAAGTCTTCAGACCGTGCGTGTCATTTTGTAAGGCATTACATCCTTGTGTTGTTTGTATGGAAAAGCTAGACCTTTTTTTCACGTTTGATAAGAGGTCAGTACAATTCCAAATTCATCTTTTTTTTCATGTAATGTCTGTCGATTTGCCCCCCAGATTTTAGGTTACTGAAAAATTTGCCATTTTCTGAAAGGATTGGATTTCCCTTGCAATATAAATTTACTGCCTAATTTGTCACTTTTGTCAGAGTAGTAAAAAAAAAGGGCCTGCTGTTCTTTATTATGTGATTTATCTCTATCCTTCCTGCCATTGGCAGTTGTTTTTAATGCAGTTCCACAAAACATATCCATTATCTATCCCTAATCACATTTGAGAGCGACTACTAGTGTCTTTCCATAAATCAATCAATTTGATTCACGAAAAGCCATATAGAAGCGTGGTCTGTTTAGATTTTTATTTCATGATTTGTGTATGTGTCTGCGCATTTAAATGAGACTGCAATAAAAATATATGAAATATTTTCTATTTGATACCTGTGTTGATATCCTGCATGTCACCAGAGGGAATTCAAAAGCCCTTCACAAATATTTAAAGTTTATTGCTAACCAAGTTTGATCAGGGACATTTGCGTACAGACTTGTGTTCACAAATGATTCTCTTAGTTAGTTGTGGTCCAGCGGCTCAGGAGGTTCTTCTGGTCAATGAACTGAACAGTCACCATCTGGCATTGTTTGCTTCTGTTCACTCAGAGATTTTTGTTGTCTCCTGGTAGGGAGTGTAACTTTCGAGTTTGATTTTTGGGCCTTCACGATGTCTGATCTTATGGTTCAGATCCTGCACACACCTCCTGGCCTGCTTCTTGCCTTCGACAAGGACTTTTGGGGGGGAGGGATGATGGCGTAGGTAGGGGTAGGACTTTGTTCGCAACTGGAGGATGGGGTTTTGCTGCCTATGGTCTGTTATCCACAGCTCCCTCTGGTGCACCTTGGACCATAACTCCACCAGCGGTCTCAGCCAGGACACCTGTCATCCCTGCTGCCACTTTTGACGCTGTTTAGATATTTCCAGTCTTTATTTTGCTGCCTTAGTCCTTGCCACGTGTTTTGCTGTTGGCGCCAAAACAGACGTCCGCTACAGTGCTTGCTCCAGCAGTCTTTCTGGAATTGCGCATGGTCGGACCAATTTTGGACCCCTGGTTACACAGTGGGAATATCTTTCTTTGACTTCCTACAGGCCTTACTCAGGCTTCAGCCAAGGACTTTCATGTCCCAATGCTGGTAATGAGGCAGAGTTGCTTCACTCTTATTCAGACTGAAGTAGGCACCTTTTTGGAGGTTCTGCACCCAGCTGATTTCATTACTTCTTTTAAGGTCTTCCTGATTGAATGCCATCGGCAAAAAAATCCCAGAAGCTGGCCCCATGTCACCCCGGTATATGCATGTATGCTTTACTGCTCCAACGGGGTGGATGCCCAACAGATCTGTGACCGGGGGTGAATGTTTGATTTGCTCTGCATTCCGCCCATCATCTGTTGTTTTTGCATTTGTCGCCCCAAGTGGGAAGGGTATGCCCAGACATGGGTCCCTTGCTCACTGTGCCACTGGATTCAAGCTAGTCTGGCTGATGAAGGGTGATACCCTGAAACCGGTCCCAGGATGCTTGTTTCCAGTCCAGGCAGGACCTGGCCTGGCAGTTCGGGCTGGACTGGTCCTATGAGGAACAGGGTTAAGACTCATTTGCATATGGCTGGGTCCATTCTGGGGTGGCATGGTGAGCAAAAGAACGATGGATTAAACCGAGATCTGTGACTGGGGGTGAGTGTTTGCGTTGTTCAGCACTCTGTCCATCATCCTTTTGTGTTGCTATCTTTAAATAATAGCAAGTTTGCAAGGATGCATGCAATATTATTATGTTATGTTCACAGAAATTCATTTTTTTTTTTTTTTTTTAAATAAATGAATTCCAGTTCACATCTGATTCCTTCAGATAATCGTAAAAGTGCCCTGGCTGATGCTAGGAAGCATTTTGCCGTGTGTGTATATTGGTATATTCTGTTTGGAAATTTCTAGATTAGTTTTTGTTTGCATGAAATGCCCTGGCTCCAATATAAGTTAACGAAGCAATTTATTTTATCATAATCTCACAAAAGGGGCTACTGTTTTTATCAGAAGAAGTAGAAATTCTGGTTGAGAGGAATTTTTCTGGGTCCCCGCCAATACCAGAACTTTCCCTCACAAAAATGAAAGGCCACATGCATGGTTTTAACCAAGGTTTGAAGTTTGTAGGGCATTCTGAGCAGGAAACATAGTGGGGTCCATGCAAGCCACATGACCCATGGCTGTACTGGGGGGTCTCATTTTCAGAAATGTCTGGATTTATTAAGCTTCCCTGGGTACATGCGGTTACCCAGGTCTAAATACTCCACCCTGCAGTGGAGGCAGCTGCCTCTACAGCAGTTAGACAGAGAATAATGGTCTTCCAATGGTAGTCTGAGAGGCCACACACTCCTTGTATGTTGGCAACTGAATCACGTGGACAGCCAACTTCCTGTATCATGTGTGGGTTTTAAGGTTCAAATTATATGGTTGAAGTTCCCGGTCATTTTTATCTACTCTGAGTGTACTCTTTATTTAGTTTGAAGTTAGTAGTGTATACTTCTGTTAAACTTACACCAAAATATGACCGGACAAGTGCTCTCATTGTGAATTGTAGTGAACACGTATACCTGCACCTCTCTGAGAACCTGATAACTGCATATTATTGCAATGGAAGGCCCTGTGCTGGCCTTTTTGGGGCTTCTTACAAACAAGCTCCTTAGGGAATCCTTAGCGGTTACTTTGAATTGCATCAATAGTCACAGTGCCATCTTTGTACAGTTTGATGAACAGCTTTGTATAATATTTGTCGACATACAGTTTATAACCCTTATGAAGGAGTGATTGCTCAGGCTCCCATACAATCTTCTCACTAATTCTCAACATGTAAGGGCAATGTGCAGGATTTATTCTGGCGCCCTTCCCAGTATATACTCTCAGGCTGAACACAAAACCAGTTCAGCTCTTGCACGACATGTATAGCTTGATGCTGTGGCAAGCTCTTTTGCTTGTTATGTTTGAACTGCAGCCGCTCTTTTTATTGGATCAATTACAACCTGACTGGTCTATTCTTGCGAGGAATACAAACCTATCTCAAGTCATAAACCAGGTGAAGCATGTTGTTGCCCAAACTGTGAGTCAACCGGTAAGATGATGCAGTTGATTTTTGTACTGTTCCAATGAGAAGTCTAAGCGCTAGAAATGTTTTTAACTCCCTAAGTGAAGTAGAAACCCTCTGGTGTGCCCAGAATTAGGCGCTAGACTGCCTCCATGCACCCTCGGAGTGCTTGATAGGCAAATCTATTTGCTACCCAGTTTCCGCAAGGAACACATCATCAGATGGATGTTGTCAGTAGGTGAAAAAGGTGGAACTAGTCCATAGGCGAAAACTTTTCAGTATTGATTTTAGATCCAATAAATGGGGGGGAATCCTGGCTGAAGTGTATCCGGGGGCTGCCAAGTGAGCATTCTTATCAGCGCTCCGTGCCATACTTGCCTGTAGTACAAAGTGGACTGCATTGCCACTACAGCTGCACAGATTGTAGTTCTAAAGAGACATTACAGCTGCTGTGGCCATGTTCTTCAGAATCACATGAAGAGTAGTCCTCTTGGATGAAACTCGCCCAAACTAAAAAATACTTCTAAGTTGTGATCAGTCATTCCTTCCTTCAGATGCTGTCTCATTATTAGAACCTGATGGACAACTTGCATCTTTTATTTGAGTTATGGGCTGTTTAGCAGTCACCTGAGACACCATCTCTGTTAACTATCCAAAAACATTTTACTGAAATACTGTGTTCTAGGTCGAATAAAGAAGTGCATATAGGATTGTTAATTCACAGGGAATGCTGTGTGTGAGAGGAGCTCAAAGTGATAATGCAGTGCTGTGTTAGTTAGAGTGTACTAGAGAAGAAATGGACAAGAAAAATAATTGCCTTAATAAAAAGAAAACAAAACTTACCTTTTGCAAATCTATAATATAAACATCGAAGAAGTCGTCTGTCACCAGGCACATGAAATCCTACATGTCTCTGGTCTGCCTTGGCCACTCAGAGAAGAAGTTTGCAGAAAAAAGAATTCTGTAACCTAGGGATTAGGTCGTGCAGATTGGCACCGATGGAGTCACTGGACCCAAGGAACATAGTGTTGAACATTAGACGGACACAGTTCATGGACATTTTTAAGTCGCTCATCAAGGTCGATGTATGCTTATGAGTGGGTTAGATGCATGGCAGGGGGTGCCCTGATAAGATAATGTGTGTGTATTCACACCCGACAGGCTGCTGGGGCCCATAACCGTTCATGGGCTCCTATCCCGCCAGGTTGAGTATCAGCTGACATCGTTTACTCATCCTCCAGCTAAATATCAACACCGCTGGGTAAATTTGCACATCCTTTGTCTGTGTTCCTATATTAATGTTAGCATTCGCATACCTTATGCTATATCCATCTTGTAAGCCGGATATCACGCCATCTGTTTTCGGCCCAAATATCAGCACCTTGCTTGTGGATTAGAATACTGTATAGATTGTTTGGCAGTTTTTGCAACAGGGTTGCTTTTTTAGCAATCACGAGAAGATGGCCCATCCTGGGCCTACTAAATCCAGCATCAGTTGGTACTGCCTAATTGAGATCCCGTTCTAAAAGTGTGCGCTGTATGCTCTGTTTGCGCGTGCTGAAACATAGGAACTGATCTGCACGTTTATAATTCTATCATTGTTTTGTATTTTCATTGTTTGCGCAAGCTTGTATATTATTTAGGGCTGCATGCCGCCTTTACATTTTTAGCTTTGTTGGCACCTTTGCCACCTCTGTGTGAATTTGATCAGTGCCAGCACCAATAGGCTGCCCAACTGAGATTTAACGTTTCACAATTTGCACTTTATGCGTCATTTGTACATGTTGCATAATCTGCACTATATTATTTGCACCAATGAGACATTGGAATGGACCGGCACATGCTTATAATTTTATCTCTGTTTCTAGCTAGTTATATGCTGGTCAGCCGTCACTATCCTCTCTGCAAATCTGCCTACTATTCAAGCTCCTCTTAAAAGGGCATAATGCACTGCCTCACAGTGAAGGTAGCCAATGGCTGAAGTGGACTGATCCCTTCCAACATGCTGCATGCTGTGGTGGGCAGAAGCAGAGTCTGAACAACCATGTAACAGGCCAATGGCTGAAGTGGACTGATCCCTTCCAACATGCTGCATGCTGTGGTGGGCAGAAGCAGAGTCTGAACAACCATGTAACAGGCCAATGGCTGAAGTGGACTGATCCCTTCCAACATGCTGCATGCTGTGGTGGGCAGAAGCAGAGTCTGAACAACCATGTAACAGGCCAATGGCTGAAGTGGACTGATCCCTTCCAACATGCTGTATGCTGCATGCTGTGGTGGGCAGAAGCAGAGTCTGAACAACCATGTAACAGGCCAATGGCTGAAGTGGACTGATCCCTTCCAACATGCTGCATGCTGTGGTGGGCAGAAGCAGAGTATGAACAACCATGTAACAGGCCAATGGCTGAAGTGGGCTGTTAGCTCTGTTGCCAAAATATAATAATGCAGCCTTGAAGGTCAGCTCCGTTGCAGGACAGGACCTATCCCCTCGAAAAAAAAAATATTCGTGGCTTATTGGGATTCCAGCTTGCGTTATCCGTAGCACAGAGGCACCATTAGAAATGAGACTCTCCACTTTCCAGTGTTGCCTCTCATGTCAGGATTGCTTCTTGGTGGGGGACAGAAAGTCTCACAGCAGGTGGGATTAGAAACGAAATTGCCACCATATTTTTGTTCCAGAGAGTAGGATTAAGAAGTCATCACAACCTCTTTGGTGGCCAGATTGTGCTCTCTTCCATTGAGGGAAGGGAAAATATCAAAATTATTTGTATGCCCCCCTGGAAGGGTGGCTGTATGCCTGGAATACCTTTGAGAGAGGCATCACAGGAAAGGGGAATCTCTTTATTAAAAAAAAAAAAAAAAAAAAAAAAAAAAGATGCCCGCCGTGGTGGGGAGAAGTCCCACCGGACATTTGTGGAGGTGCCTTACCTGCTTCTCGTGCATGCTGGGAGTTGGCTAATGAGATGCAGCTCCCTGACATTGATGAAAGCGGCAAGGACTGATGCAGAAGCAATTACACATCATTATCTGAGAAGACTTCAGTTAGGGCAGTGGTTCCCAAACTTTTGACTTCTGAGGACCCCACTTTATCATTACTGGAACCGGAGGACCTCTACTGAATCATTATTTGAATCAGGGGACCCCACCCCCCATTAACTCATTACTGAAAGCTGGAGACCTAATCTGTTTAAACTATTTAATGTTCTAAGCAGTCTTGGACACCCTGAGGAGGCTTTGCGGACCCTCAGGGGTCCCCGGACCACAGGTTGGGAACCACTGTGTTAGGGAAAGACCCAGAGATTTCCCCTCCACTCTCTTCAGCAGATGAATGGGACTAACCATTTACTTCCACTGCGCTACAGACGAAAAGCTGTGGACGTAAATGGTTTGTCAACCGCACTGTGGAGTGAAACGTGACAAATGAGCTCTCGTGAGAAACATACGGAATCGAAACGAAATGAATAATAACGAGGCCACCGTGAGCTCAACATTACCGTCCCTTTCATGACGTAAGCATTCATCACATACAGTATGTTCAGCCACAAGAACCACATACAAACCTCGTACGTTTGTCAGTAATGTGTTTAATGATAGATACTCATTTCACAAGCTCTTTTTATCGCACTAGAATAGAAACCAGCTGTGTCATCCTTAAGTTGATAATTGCATGTGCATGTTTTACATCAGGCTTCTGCAACGGGTGCTCCTAGGTGTCCAGCGACCTGTAGTTAGCTCTCCTCTGTGCAGCTCAGCTCACTAAATAAGCCATTGACTGAATAAATATATTTTTACCAAAACTGAAAAGTTTGTATTCGGGGGGGAAATGTGTGTAGTTTCAGAACCTATAAGCTGATATTCGGTGAAAAATGGTTGACTTTCCAAAATAAATCTACATCTCTTATTTGATAATCTTGCCACACTAGGGGGACATATTACTAATATTACTTTAGTGCCTGGGGCATTGCAGCTATTTGTGTTACTTATTGCCCATTTAGAGGCCTGTGTATAGGGTTGAGCCTACGAGTGCATGCGCTAGCGCTTGCGTCTGGTTTGCCAGACGCTGTTGTGGTCAGTAAAGGGCTTGGGACCCGCTGTCACTCACCATTTGTTGGTTTGCGTGGCACTCTTCTTTACAGCATCGTAATTCATCAAGGCATGTCTGACATCACTTCCCTTCCTCAGTGTGGAGCAAGGGGTCAAGCACTAATTGAATTCCACTTAATTAGTGCCCGTCCGCCTCCGCTGACGTGGTCAAGGTACGATTTTGTTCTAACTTCGAGTTCCCCGCAAACAGAAGGCTTGTGACTGGCAAAAACGTGCCAAGCAGGCACAAAATTGCAAAGTGTTATTTTTTTTAAAGCTAACTTTCTATTTTGTTAAGAAGTCTTTTATCAGTTTTCACTAGTTTTTTGCTTGTGGGCGCTGTTGTCAAAAGATGACAATTAACTTGTTCGAAATATCTGAGACCCATTGCATTGCAAATGCTTGTTATACATTATTTGTGACAACCCTGCTTGATGCTCTGAGAAGCTCCCTGCTGGCGGCAATCTTGCCCATGTTACTAGAGGGCCACTGTACCAACACCTCTTGTAATTGCTTTAATAAAATAAAATGTTGCTCCATATATATAAAAAATCTACACCTCGTATACAATGCAAATGATCACTTACTTGCCTCATAGTTCACTTATGACATTGTAGTGAGTGTGTGGGGCATAAATGTTTGTAAATGTATGTATATAAATGGTCACTTCTTAATAACTGCCTCTCAGCGCACTGATAGAATCTGGTGTACTAACGTAAAACGCTTCTGCATGTTAAATATACTTTTGAATTTTGAAGATATATTTTTTTAATATTTTTACTTAATGTTTGTTGCATGACTTACATGCCAACCGGTTTCAGGGCTCGGCTCTGGCTCAGCGCTCCCTGTTAATTTTTTGGGTTGCCCTCCTTTAGGACTGAATGTTGGAACCTTTGCATAAAAAGTTAAAGCACTGTCAAAAGACATTAAAGATAAAGTGTACATGAACTGTATTTAAGTAGTTTACATCCATGATGTTTTGTGGGTTGATACCAACGCTGATGGACGTCCAACTGAAGCCATTTGAGCCATAGTGGCCCATGGCTCCCAGGGGCTGTGCAAAAGCCCCTTTCTGTGTCTGTTTTGTGCCTTGTGTGCTTTGTGTTGGCGTAAGCTCTTGCCAGCAGCTAAGCAGTTGTGGCTGGTGACTTGGAAAAGTGTCGGACGGGGGAATAAAACGAAAAGAAATAAAAACATCTCCGCCGCTCTCCACTGCACTGCAGGCTCCCAGCCTGCCCTGCGGCCAATCATGACGCTGCTCAAAGCAGCATTATGATTGGCTGGAGAGCCCTGGCTGGACGCTCCAACGCAGACTGGGTGCCTGGGCTTGCTCCTCCAACCCAGCAACACAGTGCCAGGTTGGAGAGCGCCCTTGTGCGCATGTGTTTTTGGCCGGCCAAACATACATGCACACTGAGGGGAGTGCACTCTCCTCCCTCCTCGTCACCCCATGGCTCCGCCCCTTTCAAAATAAGACGATAATAAACACAGTTTATCTTTTTATTTTTAAAGGTTTGCAGCTCCTGCTGCTGGTGTGTGGGGGGGGGGGGCTGGGGGTTGGCGACGCTCCTCCGCCATAGTGGAGGAGCCGCCCCTGCAGCTAAAAGCTGTCTGTAGGCGAGACCTAAAACGAGGGAAACGTTTACATTTGGCAGATGTTTGGCCGGGGTACATGGGTGGCTCTCTGCACTTCATTGTAATTATTGGATAATGTTCTAAGCTTCTGAGCTGATTGATGTAAGACTTCAAATACAGGGACAGAGAGTGATAACCAGAGCCACTGGAATTATGCGGTAGTGTGGCCGCGGCGAGTTTCGCAGAGTTATAGAATAGCTGAATCTGCCACATAATACATCATCTGCTGCTGTGTCTGCAGCTTTCAATAACAAGAACTGTTTCTAGCTCAAAAGGTTCAGAAATTACTAAAAACGCAGCAAAGCCTGTTGCCTCGCCCCGGAAGGCAGTTTGAAAAGGTTCAGTAGTTTCCTATTGCCCTATGTGGGTGTTAAAATTAAGTGCAACCAATTCCACACAGCGTTAACAAGTGTGTACAAATAACGAAGCAATACTATCACGAAATGTGCTGCATTACGCCGCATCATTTGCCTTTTTTCTTGCCGCATAATTCACTCAATCCTGCCCTATAATTTGGCTTTCCCCTGCCGCATAATTCCAGTGGCCCTGGTGATAAGTGAGAGAAGCAGACAGCCGTCTGGGGAAGGGGGTTGCCCCTTTCATCCTCCGCTGCCCACTTTACCACGCCTAGACCCACAGAGAGGTACGCCTTGGTTTTTGTCCACGGGGGAGAAATGTGCGGAATGTGACATGGCTTCTACTGTTGGGCTCCACCGCGGTGAGCAGTCACATCCCACGTGCCTCAGCCACTCCCTTGCTGTCAGGCCTCCGTGTTAATACAACCCCCGGGTGCACCATGGCGGCCGAGTGTTGTCAGTAATATGCAGGGTATTTTTGGCGAGCAAGTGTTGACCCTGTGGTGAGATCTGAGGTAACTTTCGCCGACGTGTAGACTGATGATGAGTGACGTGTACTGATTTCTCGGCACCGCTCTAATTGTCCCACTGCGATCTTGTACCTCACTCCTGTCAGCCCTCTCCCCGCCTCCGAGCCATCCCCTCCCCAGCATCTTTGGACCAGTGAGAAGTTTGTTTTTGACCAATTGATCGGCCTTTGACTTCTCCCACCGCTTCAGCATCTCTTGTGACTTTCCTAGTTTGGGCGACTCTCTGAGTTTGAGAACCTTCGGAACGAAGGTTGTGGTGCAAATAATGTTTTAAGGAGATGCGGGCTTCATTACGCCCTCCTGTAAGTGGTCGCCTGGCTCCACCTCATCCCCAAACACTGAAGGACCAAGACACATTCCATCCTGTTGGGGTGTCCGAGCACCAGCCAATGACAGCTTCCTGGGCGCCTCTAACTGCGTAGGGCTGAGCTGATGTGTTAAGTGAGAGACCTCACTCTTGTGGGAATAGGGCCCTGCAGTGACTGAGGCCCTAGAACAGCCATCCAGGCCAGCACAGCTGTCCCTTGCCCTGGCCTCGTGGGATCTCTCAGAGCTGTGATCCCACCACCATCCTGTAAGAAGTGGAAACTCGTGCTGTAGTCTGAGGAGCGAATGTGGTCTCGGTCTCTAACACTGTCCTTTGTGGAGGTCCTGCCCTCCTGTTCTCAGACCTGCAGTCTTTCTTTCTTGTCTTTAAGGATTGTGCTTGTAGTTGTGAGGCTACCTTCATATCTGAAGGCGGTGCGGTAACCCTTGTTGTTGCCTGGTCCTAAAAACACCATCTGTATCAAGGAAAACACTGAAGTCCCCCAAAACTCAATGAAAAAGGCGACGAGCCAATCGACGTGTGACTGTTGTTGGGCACATAGAAAGTGTCTGTGGTAGTCGGGGGGTTTAACCCCTGTTTCCGTAGAAACAGTGAATCTTAACTCTCGTTGCCTCATGCAGCAGTGGAAATCTCAAAAGTGTGGCCCTTCATTTCAAAAAAAGAAAACGAAGATCATCGAAGGAGAATAAACTATGCAAGATGATTGATTATGGGGTCTTTGGGTCCGGTTTGAGCACTGGTTGGTCCCTATACTGGTGCAGGACACTATCCGGAAGAGGGCACGTTCAGGGTGGCATCACCGCCAGCCAACCAAAGATCAGGCAGGCACAGGATACTGGACTCTGTGACCTCTTGATGCCATGGTCTTGCCATATTGGCTCACACTGGCAACCCACAACTTGTGTCCTGACGCTGCCTGTCCCAGGTGCCAGTTCTGAAGAGACACTTTTCATCCGAATGTGCACCAGTGTTTCCAGCAACGCTGATTGAAATTACAAAAATAACAAAAGATCTTCAGAGGCCATAGAGTGCCTCTGGTCCCCAGCACACATCGCAGCCAGAAGCTTACATGGATTCACCCTGTTATGTTAAATGGGCGGGCTTAAGATCTGAGATAATCCTGAGCTGCTATGGGGGCTCTTAAGGCAAGCAGCAGGCTGAGCCCTCGGGGTACCCTGGGAAGTCACTGGCCAGTATACGAAGCCGTCGTGTGTTGGTGTGTGAAGTGAGTTGTGGTGTCAGTCATTGTAATTGTATTGGCATCCAGTGTCATTTAATTCATGACCAGCGCACATGACCAGGGCTTTTGCTGCAAAAAAAGGCCTGGAAACAACTGGGCACATTTTGCTGTGTCCTCTCTGGGCCAGGCTTGCTCCAGGATACTAGCAGTGATCAGCAGACTATGCTCTGCTGAAGAGGACCTCCGTTTAAAGCTGTGTCCATCTGTCATCACCAGCGGGAAATAGGTTCTCCCCCGTTCATACCAATGCTTCGTGAATAAAAGCCCTTGTCTGCCTCTGTTATCCGGATCTCTTTAAAAGTTATCACTTCTGGGCATTTTGATGTTGGTTCCTCTTATGAGAACGTTCCCCACCAACTTCTTAAAAGTCGATCGGTAGAATTTCATTTAATTACTTACGAATTTAATTACTTACTTAATCTTTTTCTAAAACGCTGGGTATTCATCATATAAACAGCTACATTAAAAAATACTAAAATATAAAGCGGGAAAACTTTGAAAGACAGGCAGCGAGGTGATAGAACTTTAAGAGAACGGGTTTTGGGGGAGCATATAAAGAGACACAGGAGATGACTACAGAGGGCTGAGACCAGGAAATAGGCCAGAGACAACAAAATATACATGAACAGGAAAAGATAGCCATTGAGGAAAGGAGATGGACTTATGGGAAGTTTAAGGATGAGCCGTGCAGTGTGGAAAGCCCCTAGTGCCATGACAGGGTGGTTCTCTACGGATTTCACCGTTTCTGGGCGACTCTGCACGTCTTGCCAGCCTAAGCGTCTTCTGCTATAATTAGTTGGAAATGCATTCACTTTATTTTTTTAAAATTAAATATAGTTCAATTCAGCAGAGTAAAAGTGTCCTAGGAAAGAGTCCAACCAAAGTGGGGCTCCTTTTATCATAAGTGACTGCTGTCCCCATGTCAAGGTCATGACGAGACTACCTGGTGGTGGCAGCTTGTAGTTGTGAAGTGTAGGCCTTTGTGCTAGCCCATGCTTATGGGGGCTGCAGTCTGACCCTCCAGGTGCATGTGAGTAGTTTGTCATGACTGGGACCCCTCATACTCCATCAAGGCAAAGGAAGTAGGGGTTTGGAGTGTTTGTGGGGAGGAGAAGTTGGGGTACTCTTTGCTGGCTCATCTCTGGGTGCAGCCCTACAAGGTGGTTGCCAAGACCAAGTAAGAACGAACCAAAACCTTTGCAGAGCCTTCTGTGTAGGACCAGGTTAGGTGGTGTTTGTATCTCCCCCTGCACACGCTCTGCGACTTAAATGCAGCTGTTAAGAGTAGACCGTTGATTCCTTTTTCTGGGTAGTTACGTAATGATGCTTAATTGATAAATTACTGAACGTAAAAGAAAATACTTAATCTTTTTTTTTAAGATAGAAAGCTGCCTGGACCAGTCCCGTAAGATGTTGAAAACTTTCTGTCTTGAGACATCTCTCGTTTTTTCTGGTTCGGGTCTCGGCTTTAGGCCATGCCACGTTGCCCGCGGGTGACCTTGTGCTCTATAAATAAATACAGTAATTGAGTGTTCTTTAAATGTTACCTGGATCTGCTCATCAAAGTATAAATCTCCCTGCAAGATTTACCTTTGACAGTTCGACCTTGCGACCCCTGGAAATCAATGCCTAAAATGTCATACCTGGAAATGAAGCGAGCTTGCAGCAGTGTTTCCTGAGGTGCAAGGCAACACCTTTGCCTTAAATTATTATCCCTTTGGTCTCACGTTCCGTGGATCCTGCAGAACTTTGACATGCGGAAATGTAAATTGCATGTTTTGCTTCGTGTAGGGCATTCCCAGAACGGCTCTTGTCAGATGTCCACAGTACACGTACATCATAAACACAGCTGTTTGCCTGGAAGCTGCAGATGGATGCCTACAGGGGGTTGGCACTCCAGTTCCTACTTCTCATTTGAAATCGGGTGTTTCACAGATGCAGACATGATGCCCTGGCAGTGCTACTGACCTCAGAATGACGGGTTACAGTTATTTGCAGGTGGTTCCTCCTCCTCTGACATACTAGCCTAGTCCCTCACCTCTCCCATTCTGCCCACTTTACTCCCTACGAGGGGCCAGTGACGCCACTTCCTGTGTCAACCACGTCCACGTTGTGGTTCCTTTTACCCAGTTCAGCGCCTGTCGCCGGGACTCGTTGCTTGGCCACTGTGGCAGGTGAGCAGGGTTTATTTACCAACCGTGGAACACGGATGATAAGCGGTTCGAATCGGTCCTCGATTGCTGCCGGCGCCTTTGTATACTGGATGTGTTGATTGCGGGGACTCGTGATTGTGTGCGAATACTTTGGACGTGACTCACCCTCGGGTAATATTTTCCGCCTGTCGCAAGCTAGGAGCCAGAGAAAGACGTGGATTGTGTTTCGCTACTTAACGTTGCCACGAGAGGGCGCTGGCGTTACATTTCTTTCTGTAATGCATCAGTCTGTAGCGTATCTGTAGTGTTGGGGTGTTCATACTGGGGGGCGGCCCCCTATACTAGGGAGCCCTCAAGTAATCCGAATGGGAGCTCAGGCCAAAAGAGCCATTATGCAGATAGCACTTCTTTTTTTTAAGCGGAAAAACACGTATTACATTTTTTAAAATGTAACAGAAGTTGACTGCAATGTTTAAATAAGACTACACATATTTAAAAATTGCCAACTTAATAGAATACTTGTGTAAATTCCTGATGATTTTCTTAACACCCCCCACCACTGAAGGGGTGCAACGTAAAAAAGTTTGAAAACCACTGCTATAGTGGGTTTTAGGTCCGCCCATTGGTTTGTTTTTCTCATCATTCACATTTGCTTCTTATTCTACAGTTTCCGTCCTGTCCCTCTCCTGCAACATTGTCTCTTTCCCATACTTCTCATTGTATGACTTGTATCCACCCACAGCCTTACATCTGAGGGAGACCTTTATTTCTTTTGCTTGCAGCACTCCATGGGAGTGCACGTATTCTCTAGCTCTTTCCGCTCTGCAAGAGATAGCACGGACACTCAACATGCCCTGTCCTTCCAGTAATCCTGCTCTTTGCCCTGAGCACAGGCTTTAATCGTACTAACTCCTGTGATTGCCATCATCCAGTGCTGTTTTCTAATACATAGTCTGTTGCATGAAGCAGATATTGTAGTAGGTTAAGTGTTGGCAAATTCAGTTGAATTGTTAAATCCTGTTTTGAGGAAAGTGGTGTACTGACTGTCTCTGGTCCAGTCAGGCTCGTCTGTAAAACCTTAGCTCAACCATGGGTAGATGTGGTTTTCAGCAGTCAGGCTATACAAAGAAACTAGTGCAAAGCATTAAACAGCAACAAAACAATTGAATATGAAAGAAACACGACTCTCACAGAATCCAACACCAGGTTGCAAAGAGACTGTATTTTTATGAATTTACAGACCCCAAACCGAACAAGATCCACCAGAGGGTAACGGAGCTATAAATACTTGAAGAAACAATAAATCATCGTTTTTTACTCAACGACAAATGCGTGCTGGTAAATATTGTGAATTTGACACTTAGGAATTTTTTGGGAATTAATGTTTGTCAGAGTTGAGTACGGTCACTTCCAGTTACTGTGGGTAACCAGCTCTTAGCAGGTCACAGGGACTAACAAATTCCAGAGGACAGTAAATCTCAATAAAAAGCAGTCCCTAGTTCAGTTGCAGCATAAGTGGCAACTTGCCATAGGTACCGCCGGAGTGGTCCTGATGCAAGGATACAGGATTCTGAAGATGCTCAAGGATGCCGAGCCGATGTTCCAGATGATAGGGGTCTTTCTGGGGCCACCCTTTTGTTAATGAACACGGCAAGGAGACTTTAGCCGTAGTGACCGAAGTTCAGATGCAGTCCAGTACTGAGCCAGTTGACACTGGTCTACTGGTACAGCGAAACTAGCGGCTCCCTTATTCAGGTGATAGCTTGTTCTCTGGGTGACCGAACTGCACTCCACGGACTCTCCAGGGTCTGGCAGACTGAGGTGTAACCTCTGTGCAGTGGGACTCAGTCTCCCAGGCTGGACTTTGGCGAGGAACGACATTCTGGTGATGTTGGCCACCAGCTTGCCAAGGCAGGCTTCCTCAGCTTTTCAGGCCCTGGTGCTGCATCAGGAATTTTGCCAATTGGCTCTTTTAGTCACCTGTCCTTCGGAGGCTCAGGGTGACTTTTTCTCGAGACAGGCACCATAGGCACAGTCTTGTCTTCTCTGTCCCGAGGAGCAGCAGGTGCAGTCCAATCTTCAATGTAAACGGGATAATCTATTTAGATCATTAGAATTTGTGATAGTAACTGGCATAGCTGTGCATGTAGTGAGTGAGACTTGACTCTCCTTTGACAGCATAATCAGCATATGCGTTGTACAGGTATTTAGTTCTAACTTTCTTCTAAAGCACATCTCTTTCCTGTTATGGGTTTCCGTTCCCAAAAGAAAATGTATTAAGAAAAAATTACACTGACTGAAGTGTCAATAGCATTCGTGAATCCGTGATATCCTGGCCTTAGTAGCACTGCCTGTCACTCTTTTTATGAAAAATCACCTGGATATATCTTCTTCTTGGAATATGGTGACAACTAGTGGTGTCTGCAAAAGCCAAACCTGGAGGGAACAGTATTGGGGGTGGAGTGGTTAAGAATATGACATTTGGGGTGGTTAAGAACATGACATTTGGGGCCTGGTGTATTGTTCAACTGTGCACTGTTTAGTGGTTGCTTAGCTAAATTCTTAAAACTCCTTTATATTCCATTTAAGATTTTAGGGTGGGCAAATGTTAAGATGACTAGGCTACCTAAACTAATTTACTTGGTTAACTATTTAAAGTTCAAAAGATTGACATTGACTAAGGATCTGAAATCCTAAGGAGGTAGGCTACAACATCTGAAAAAATTTCTGTATCTGGGGCTGCGCCGGCACTCCTTGATGTGCAGGGATTGTCCTGCTATTCAAATGAATGATCTAATGATGGCCAACCTCATTTGGGAGTTCTCGTTGAGCGATTCATGGCCGGAATGGGTTAGCTTAGTCATATTTACTATTCTTTTTGCTTGATCCTTGACTAGGGTTATGTAAAAGAAAATTACCATTTGTTAGTCTTTGAAATTCCAGTTGTTATCCTATACAGCTGTGTTGAGAAATTTAGCTGTGGATATCCCCTTTTTTCTGGTCTATCACATACCAATACCCATTGTCAGAGCCCTTCTTGACTTTGGAAATCAGTCGGATGTATAATATGAGTGACCAGTGGTTTCAAATCCTATTAAGAAATTGTGATGGGATATGGAATTCAATGAATGGCCTTGCTTTAACATATGCAGATTTACCTGTGTTGGCTAATCGCTAAAGAGTTATTCAGATCCTTTAAGTACAGGCGTTCCATTTATGATGACACAGGACACTGATTATCACCGGGAACCTTTCTTTCTACTGTATTCTCACGCGTCATAACCTCCATTGGCTCATGATGTTGGCTAAGGTGTGATCTTTGGGCATCAAGAGGAAGATAAGATGCTTTCATGGTTTATTTAGACCTTATCGGAGACCTCTCCATTCACTTTAAATAAGATATTAATTGCAAGCTGCAAAAAAGTCTAGAACATTGTTCTTTCAAATTGCTCAGGAAAGTATAGGCTCAGACTTATGATCGGTGTACGACTTCTCTGCTGTTGGTATGCTCTCTCTGTATGGCAAGTTTAGGAATTTGTTTTATGTGCTATAGTACATATCGATTGATTCATGCGATAGTACATTATCGATTGATTTGATGATAGACCTGTTTGAGATTTCATTGCTCATAAATAGGGTAATACATGCATCTCATGTCATAGCTAGGAAACTGTTCTTCACTCTCCTGCTCTGGTCAATGTGTTGGTGAAAAAATACATCCGTCGGGTGTTTGTCTTTCAGCCCAGTACCTTCGTGAATAGATATCAATGCAAAAAAAGTGCTGACTTTGGGATTTATGATGTGTTAGACATCCATCCCTATGGATTGACTTTGCTTGGCCAAGTATTCCCATAATAAACACATCCACCTGGCGACTAGAGTATACAGTGACCATGTGGTGGGGAAAGAGGGTTGCCATTTATTCTATACATTTCTTGAGTAATAATGTTTGCAGTATGCCTTGGCAGTTGATGGGTGTTTGAGTGGATGATTTCATTCAGACTTGGTTAATTGATGGAGGTGTTGCCAGTTAATCGTTATGGTGAATGAATTATTACGAGTATTGATCATTTAGATGGAATCGGAAGGTAAAGGGTAAGGAGCGAATACCTCACGAGACAAATGTTTATTGAACACAGAGGATTTCTGGGACCCCTCCACCAGGCTCTCCCTTTCAGACCTAGACTTCAGCTCTCGTTGCCTAGTGATGATCCGCTGGCCTGTGGTGACGTGAGACTTGGTTGCGCATAGTTGGACACTTGCGACCACTACAGTACCGCTGATGAAATAGTCACACAACATAGCAGTGGGATTTGTCGTTCAATAATGACCCATGTTTTTCTTCATCACAGGGCAGAGCACTGGAAGCTGCTGGGCAGTCTGAAGACCACAGTCGAAGGTCTGGTCTCCACCAACAACCCCAACGTCTGGGTGAAATATGGAGGGCTGGAGCGGCTTTGCAGGGACATGAACAACATCCTCCACCATGGACTGTCTCACGATAAGGTATTGTATGCAGTGTCTCCGGATGTCTCTTTCTGTCCGGGTACCAGTATTTGTGTCTGTTTTGGTTCCCTTATGTGGCAGGTGTCCTGAGGAAGGGCAGCAAAGCTTAGTCAGTTTTTACCACTGCAGATAGGGGCTTTATCCAAGTCATGAGGGTGGCTGTTACCAAGGTTTCTCTTGACAGCCTAATGCTGTTACCTGATGAGTTTCAGAAAACAATTTGGGAGCCAGGAGGTCGGATATGAGAAAGCAACACCAGAAGCCACGCTATTAAGTGTCTTGTGCTATTAAATGGGATGTGACTCTGTTTTGCTGGAACCTGCCCAGAGATATGAACAGATTTAGAGCCTCAATCTCCAACATGAATTTATTTTCTAAGATGCACAATAAATGGAATGTACACAAGCATGAAAGGGACCCTTTTCCGACACCAAACCTAGGTATTTCCTGCTGGCTGTAATCCCTATTGCTTTATAGGCATGATCAGGCTGTTTTTTAAAGATGTGCTTGTTTATAAAGATGTGTGTGTTTGTTTGGACTCATTCACATAGACTTATGTACACATCGCACTAATGATAATTTATGGGAGGGAGTGGTAGTTGACCCTGGCTAGGGAAGCTGGGAGCCTGTGGGATACTGAGTGGTAGAGATCATAGGTTGGCTCAGTAGAACTGGGTTATTCCAAGTACTTCCAGGGCGGTTTGCATAGGCTTCTTTTCCAGGTGTGTCTTGGTTGTAACATACCTAAGGTTTTGGAAGCCCTAGAGCAGTGGTTCCCAACCTATGGTCCGGGAACCTCTTGGGGGTCCGCGAAGCCTTCTCAGGGGATCCCCGACTGCTTAGAAGATTAAAAAATATTAATAAATATTGACAAATTAGGGCCCAAGCTTCCAGTATTGACTCAGTGGGGGGTCCCCAGATTCCAATAATGATTCAGTGGGGGTCCCTGGGTTCCATTAATGATAAAGTGGGAGTCCACAGAAGTCAAAAGGTTGGGAACCACTGCCCTAGAGCAGACAGGAAGGTAGCAGCACTGGCATCTGCAGTATTAAGGAAGCAAACGCAATTCTGGCCTTTGCACAATATAACAGGCAATACTTGTCAACAGTAGATATTCTAAAACAAGTAATATAGATAAACTTGATTTCTTTTTACCTGAGGGGTGAGGGGCAGTTTAAGCACTTACCTTGCACAGCCTTAAATTCTGTATGGCATCTCAGGAAAAGAGGCAATAAGCCTCTAATGCTCCATGCACTTTAATTTTAACTGGGATAATGTTTTTTGAATATTTTTGAGATACTTGGTTGTCCGTTATTTTAATTTTGTTCGGCATTTTAGTAAAAAGAAAAGTAACAAATCCTCAATACATTTAAACTTTAATAGGGTTCATGTCTTTTCCGAATGATCTTAAGTGACCTTCCGTACCTCTTGTTGAAGTATAGTAGTTAGGGAATGTGACTTTGTGCAAGGGCCCTATTAAGCTGCTGGGTCTTCGGAAATGTTAAATTTGAATTTTGCTTAAGTTTTTTTTTTTTTTTTTCCTGTATGAATTGATTTTATTGCTTTGTTTTATACTGATGTTCTTTTATGTGTACTTTTATGGTTTTCTATTACTGAAACAAAGTTTGATGACTGTGAAATGTTAGCCACTCACTCAGTTTTGCCCAGCACTTCAGCTTTTCTTAGAAAGTTATTCGTTTCTAAGCTTTAGTGGTTTTCGTAGGTGAAGCAGCGTCACGAGCAGCCGAAGCTGTAGGTAGGCATGGCTGCTTCCTGCGCCGACAAGGTCAGACAAGGAATCCGGAAACTACACCCTGCAAACCATCAGCGCTGCTTGCTGTAAAGCATGGCTGCCAACATTGCCAAAGCCAGTAGCACTCATAGGCGAGACCTCTTGTCTTTGCCAATGCTTGTTCACTAAGTATGTGGGTGGACAACCCACTCCAAGTGCCCCTTAGGAATTCTGGCCCTCTTCCTAAGTGAAATCAGGGGGCATAGCTTCCATTGGTGCAGAAGATACAATGGCCCCGGGCCCAGAGGGGCTCTCTGAACCCTGATTGTCGTTGTGTTTTGTAATTCAAACAGAGGGAGAGGGGGAGGGGGGGCACTTCCGTTCTAGCACCAGGACCCATCACACACTGCGTACACCACTGGGGGCAGTTCGTGGAAGGTGGGGACGCCTGACCAGTGGTCACTGCCACCGCCTTTGTTGTCAGGCAGTGATTTAAATGGAAATATTAAAGTGCAGGTACTCACTCTCTATAGTGCCACTCTCCCTAAGTGCATTGTAGCAGGGCTGAGAAGTGCAGGTACTCACTCTCTAGAGTACCTGTTTGCTCCTGAGAAGCGCCGGCACTCTTCCTGAATGCATTGTAGCAGGGCTGAGAAGTGCAGGTACTCACTCGCTATAGTGCCACTCTCCCTAAATGCATTGTAGCAGGGGTGAGAAGTGCAGGTACTCACTCTATATAGTACCACTCTCTAAATGCATTGTAGCAGGGCCGAGAAGTGCTGGTACTCACTCTCTATAGTGCCACTCTCTAAGTGCATTGTAGCAGGGCTGAGAAGTGCAGGTACTCACTCTCTATAGTGCCACTCTCCCTAAGTGCATTGTAGCAGGGCTGAGAAGTGCAGGTACTCACTCTCTATAGTGCCACTCTCCCTAAATGCATTGTAGCAGGGCTGAGAAGTGCTGGTACTCACTCTCTATTGTGCCACTCTCCCTAAGTGCATTGTAGCAGGGCTGAGAAGTGCTGGTACTCACTCTCTATAGTGCCACTCTCCCTAAGTGCATTGTAGCAGGGCTGAGAAGTGCAGGTGCTCACTCTCTATAGTACCACTCTCCATAAGTGCATTGTAGCAGGGCTGAGAAGTGCTGGTGCTCACTCTCTATAGTACCACTCTCCCTAAATGCATTGTAGCAGGGCTGGGAAGTGCTGGTACTCACTCTCTATAGTGCCACTCTCCCTAAATGCATTGTAGCAGGGCTGAGAAGTGCTGGTACTCACTCTCTATTGTGCCACTCTCCCTAAGTGCATTGTAGCAGGGCTGAGAAGTGCTGGTACTCACTCTCTATAGTGCCACTCTCCCTAAGTGCATTGTAGCAGGGCTGAGAAGTGCAGGTGCTCACTCTCTATAGTACCACTCTCCATAAGTGCATTGTAGCAGGGCTGAGAAGTGCTGGTGCTCACTCTCTATAGTACCACTCTCCCTAAATGCATTGTAGCAGGGCTGAGAAGTGCAGGTACTCACTCTCTAGAGTACCTGTTTGCTCCTGAGAAGCGCCGGCACTCTTCCTGAATGCATTGTAGCAGGGCTGAGAAGTGCAGGTACTCACTCTCTATAGTGCCACTCTCCCTAAATGCATTGTAGCAGGGGTGAGAAGTGCAGGTACTCACTCTATATAGTACCACTCTCTAAATGCATTGTAGCAGGGCCGAGAAGTGCTGGTACTCACTCTCTATAGTGCCACTCTCTAAGTGCATTGTAGCAGGGCTGAGAAGTGCAGGTACTCACTCTCTATAGTGCCACTCTCCCTAAGTGCATTGTAGCAGGGCTGAGAAGTGCAGGTACTCACTCTCTATAGTGCCACTCTCCCTAAATGCATTGTAGCAGGGCTGAGAAGTGCTGGTACTCACTCTCTATTGTGCCACTCTCCCTAAGTGCATTGTAGCAGGGCTGAGAAGTGCTGGTACTCACTCTCTATAGTGCCACTCTCCCTAAGTGCATTGTAGCAGGGCTGAGAAGTGCAGGTGCTCACTCTCTATAGTACCACTCTCCATAAGTGCATTGTAGCAGGGCTGAGAAGTGCAGGTACTCACTCTCTATAGTACCACTCTCCCTAAATGCATTGTAGCAGGAATGAGAAGTGCTGGTACTCACTCTCTATAGTACCACTCTCCCTAAATACATTGTAGCAGGGCTGGGAAGTGCTGGTGCTCACTCTCTATAGTGCCACTCTCCCTAAGTGCATTGTAGCAGGGCTGAGAAGTGCTGGTACTCACTCTCTATAGTGCCACTCTCTAAGTGCATTGTAGCAGGGCTGGGAAGTGCAGGTACTCACTCTCTATAGTGCCACTCTCCCTAAGTGCATTGTAGCAGGGCTGAGAAGTGCAGGTACTCACTCTCTATAGTGCCACTCTCCCTAAATGCATTGTAGCAGTGCTGAGAAGTGCAGGTACTCACTCTCTATAGTGCCACTCTCCCTAAGTGCATTGTAGCAGTGCTGAGAAGTGCAGGTACTCAATCTCTATAGTGCCACTCTCCCTAAGTGCATTGTAGCAGGGCTGAGAAGTGCTGGTACTCACTCTCTATAGTGCCACTCTCCCTAAGTGCATTGTAGCAGGGCTGAGAAGTGCAGGTACTCACTCTCTATAGTACCATTATCCTTAAATGCATTGTAGCAGGGCTGAGAAGTGCAGGTACTCACTCTCTATAGTGCCACTCTCCCTAAGTGCATTGTAGCAGGGCTGAGAAGTGCAGGTACTCACTCTCTATAGTACCACTCTCCCTAAGTGCATTGTAGCAGGGCTGAGAAGTGCAGGTACTCACTCTCTATAGTGCCACTCTCCCTAAGTGCATTGTAGCAGGGCTGAGAAGTGCAGGTACTCACTCTCTATAGTGCCACTCTCCCTAAGTGCATTGTAGCAGGGCTGGGAAGTGTTGGTGCTCACTCTCTATAGTGCCACTCTCCCTAAATGCATTGTAGCAGGGCTGAGAAGTGCAGGTGCTCACTCTCTATAGTGCCACTCTCCCTAAGTGCATTGTAGCAGGGCTGAGAAGTGCAGGTGCTCACTCTCTATAGTGCCACTCTCCCTAAGTGCATTGTAGCAGGGCTGGGAAGTGCTGGTACTCACTCTCTATAGTGCCACTCTCCCTAAGTGCATTGTAGCAGGGCTGAGAAGTGCTGGTGCTCACTCTCTATAGTACCTCTCTCCCTAAATGCATTGTAGCAGGGCTGGGAAGTGCTGGTACTCACTCTCTATAGTGCCACTCTCCCTAAGCGCATTGTAGCAGGGCTGAGAAGTGCAGGTACTCACTCTCTATAGTACCACTCTCCCTAAATGCATTGTAGCAGGAATGAGAAGTGCTGGTACTCACTCTCTATAGTACCACTCTCCCTAAATACATTGTAGCAGGGCTGGGAAGTGCTGGTGCTCACTCTCTATAGTGCCACTCTCCCTAAGTGCATTGTAGCAGGGCTGAGAAGTGCTGGTACTCACTCTCTATAGTGCCACTCTCTAAGTGCATTGTAGCAGGGCTGGGAAGTGCAGGTACTCACTCTCTATAGTGCCACTCTCCCTAAGTGCATTGTAGCAGGGCTGAGAAGTGCAGGTACTCACTCTCTATAGTGCCACTCTCCCTAAGTGCATTGTAGCAGGGCTGAGAAGTGCAGGTACTCACTCTCTATAGTGCCACTCTCCCTAAATGCATTGTAGCAGGGCTGAGAAGTGCTGGTACTCACTCTCTATTGTGCCACTCTCCCTAAATGCATTGTAGCAGGGCTGAGAAGTGCTGGTACTCACTCTCTATAGTGCCACTCTCCCTAAGTGCATTGTAGCAGGGCTGAGAAGTGCAGGTGCTCACTCTCTATAGTACCACTCTCCATAAGTGCATTGTAGCAGGGCTGAGAAGTGCAGGTACTCACTCTCTATAGTGCCACTCCCCCTAAATGCATTGTAGCAGTGCTGAGAAGTGCAGGTACTCACTCTCTATAGTGCCACTCTCCCTAAGTGCATTGTAGCAGTGCTGAGAAGTGCAGGTACTCACTCTCTATAGTGCCACTCTCCCTAAGTGCATTGTAGCAGTGCTGAGAAGTGCAGGTACTCACTCTCTATAGTGCCACTCTCCCTAAGTGCATTGTAGCAGGGCTGAGAATTGCTGGTACTCACTCTCTATAGTACCACTCTCCCTAAGTGCATTGTAGCAGGGCTGAGAAGTGCAGGTACTCACTCTCTATAGTGCCACTCTCCCTAAGTGCATTGTAGCAGGGCTGGGAAGTGTTGGTACTCACTCTCTATAGTACCACTCTCCCTAAATGCATTGTAGCAGGCCTGAGAAGTGCAGGTACTCACTCTCTATAGTACCACTCTCCCTAAGTGCATTGTAGCAGGGCTGGGAAGTGCTGGAATTCTCCAGAACAAACTAAATAAGTACACGTACGCATCATCAGCAAAGTTTTTATTTTAGATATAAAAATCCATAAAACTTACATAATAGAAGCTTATCATTTAAGATAACAGATTTACTTTTCACCAATTATTCATAAAATTGGCGATAATTTTAAAATTATAAAATAACCCAAAAATAGTCTAAAACGTGGTAAGATTCATATTAAGGTACACTTTTAATAGCCTTTTGTTTATTGCTTAAAATACCTTTTTTGCTACAAGGACCTACATCTTTACACAAGGGCCAGTGGTTGCAGGTAGTGAGTTCCGGCCAGTACCGGCTCATTTAAAGCCCTGGATGAGAGCGGTGTCCGCCTCAAGCACCGAAGGCCCAGGGTGCGAGGAGGGATGCCTCGCTCTCCCGGAAGCAGGCTTCCCGGCCGGGGCTGTGCACACCCGCCCTTGTCACGGGTTACAGGATGTTTGTCCCTTCAGTGTCTGCATTCCTAGAAGTGTCAGGGATTGTGTGTCCCTGCCCGGCCGGCACGTGGTGCTTCCCAGTATATCTGCGTCTGTCTGCCTGTCGGTCGGTCGGTCGGTCGGTACACACACACAGACCTCAGTGACTGACTGACTCTCCTCCCAGGTAGGGTGAACAGGCACCGTCCCGGATTTGCCGGGACGGTGCCGGTTTTTCACTAGCTGTCCCGGAAATTTAGCTCATGTCCCGGTTTTTAGCGGGGGGTCTACTGAAAAAGGTTGGGGGCCTTTTTATGTTTTCCAAAGCAAGTGTTACAGGAAAACAATTTAATTAACAGACACGATACTGGCTTTAAAAATTGCATTTATGTTCTTAGTGCCTGTGCTGATGAGCTGTCACCACGCGCTCAGTTGGAGTAACATTGTATCAGTTTGTATTTTTGAGAAATGTCCCGGTTTTTGACTTTCTAACTCTGGTCGCCCCCCACAGGCCTACAACTCGGAGCGGGACTACTGGCAGTTCGTCCGGGACATCCGCTGGGTGAGCCCGCACGCGTCCGGGCACCTGGAGAAGGTGGGTACACCTGGGGCACCGCGAACCGTAACCCTGTGTGACAACTTGGCGTTTAAAGCGCTTTAAAGCAGCGTAATGGATGCATGCAGCGCTAGATAAAATATCTTTCCATGTACATCACGATTAGTAAAGGATGCAATGTCTAAATTCCCCACCCCCTGGTATTTTGGAGAGTCCACAATCGTGGTGTAACTCTAGATATGCAAGTGGTACTCGGTGTGTGTGTGGGGAGGCAAGATGTGTACATGTTTAGTGGGGGTGATGGGGGTAGGTGGGAGGGCGCAGTCTCGGAGAGAATGTAGCATCCACGTCAGATTGGGAGTGATGGTTGAAAACTGTTCGAAAAAAAAAAAAGTGCTGTTTGCTGGAGTGCAAGTGACCCCAGGCCCATCTACAGGGACAGGTGGGCCATGCTCGGGGGGGGGGGGGGGGGGGGGGGGGTGTAAAATGTACTCCACACGGACCACACCCCTTGCGTTCCCTTTATACATTATAAGTGCACTGGTGATTACATGAGACGTGCGTCCCATCAGAGCAGGTCCTGTGGTCCCTCTGCCCCGGGCGCCCCCTCGGATGTCAGTCTAGTGAAGGATGGATTCCTCTTTTCTGTGGCCCTGTCTCATTGAAAGTGCCTTTCTGCAGAGCGCCTACACCCACGTCCCGGGAGGCCGCCGTCTTTGTGGATGCCCGGGCAGGTTGGCACACGGCACATAGTGTAACCACGGAGTGGAGTGCCACCTCTGTGCTGCCTGCGGGCTGGAAGGCCCCCGCACTGGTAAGATAGCTCAGTGGGTTAGAGCGCCTACACCCACGTCCCGGGAGGCCGCCGTCTTTGTGGATGCCCGGGCAGGTTGGCACACGGCACATAGTGTAACCGTGGAGTGCCACCTCTGTGCTGCCTGCGGGCTGGAAGGCCCCCGCACTGGTAAGATAGCTCAGTGGGTTAGAGCGCCTACACCCACGTCCCGGGAGGCCGCCGTCTTTGTGGATGCCCGGGCAGGTTGGCACACGGCACATAGTGTAACCGTGGAGTGCCACCTCTGTGCTGCCTGCGGGCTGGAAGGCCCCCGCACTGGTAAGATAGCTCAGTGGGTTAGAGCGCCTACACCCACGTCCCGGGAGGCCGCCGTCTTTGTGGATGCCCGGGCAGGTTGGCACACGGCACATAGTGTAACCGTGGAGTGCCACCTCTGTGCTGCCTGCGGGCTGGAAGGCCCCCGCACTGGTAAGATAGCTCAGTGGGTTAGAGCGCCTGCACCCACGTCCCGGGAGGCCGCCGTCTTTGTGGATGCCCGGGCAGGTTGGCACACGGCACATAGTGTAACCGTGGAGTGCCACCTCTGTGCTGCCTGCGGGCTGGAAGGCCCCCGCACTGGTAAGATAGCTCAGTGGGTTAGAGCGCCTACACCCACGTCCCGGGAGGCCGCCGTCTTTGTGGATGCCCGGGCAGGTTGGCACACGGCACATAGTGTAACCGTGGAGTGCCACCTCTGTGCTGCCTGCGGGCTGGAAGGCCCCCGCACTGGTAAGATAGCTCAGTGGGTTAGAGCGCCTCCTGCAGAGATCTTGTAACCTGCAGGTCTCAGGTTCGCATTGGGCGTCATTAGTATCAGTTTTAATAATGACCGCGAGGCCGCTGTTTAAATCATCGGTGCCCAACTCGACCCATTTAGGGCCGGATTTTCCGAGGTTCCTTTTGGTTTATATAAAGTATTTCAAGTGGCTAGCCTGAAAGTCTGGTTTGAGTCTGTCCTCCACCCACGGACCTAAGTTGACACCCCTGGTTTAAATGGTAAGACCAAACGATATGCAGAGCCAACTAAGCGCTTTATAACTCTTGTGAGACTTCAGTGAATACATTAAGAGAATGCACGATTACTACTGGCCTCTCTACAGCTCACGACAGAAGCTGGACCGCTTCTTGGCGGTTTAATAATTGCTGTTCTCATAGAAGTCCTATGTACTCTGTCCACCCTCGAAGGTGCAGCCGTGCAGGGTTCACGGCGACTGCCTGAAATCAGGCCTCCGCGGCGGGGAGATTAGCCCGCTGAGCTATCTTTCCGTTTCCTGTGTTAAGTGGCGTAAGGAGCTGGAACAGAGTACAAGAGCCACCCGGGTGTGGAGAGCAGCCTTGTGTTTACATGGCTGGCTGCGCCCGGGACTCCCCTCTCCACCTCTCTGCAGGAAGGAAGCGTCACCTGCCAAGCCGAAGACCGGCTCATTTGTTACTGTTTAACAAGGTCCTGTCCGGGTTACAAGAGCAGAGGGTGGGGGCCTTTGTCTCGATATGATCTAAAGTGACAGACGGACACAGACTTGTCTGCTGCTCACTTCCTGAACTCATTGGAGCAGAAATCATCTCTGAATTAGGCTGATCTAAGAGGGTAACAGCGGACCCGACAGCACCTCCATCTCACAGGTGACTTCTCACATTAGGGCTGAATGTTTGGTTTTTTAGGTGCCCTACCATTGTGTGAGCAGGTGTGTCAGGGTGTGTTTTATCGGAAGCAATTTCGGTCTGTTTTCCTACTTTGCCCAAAATGGCCTCCTCGAGCAGCCCTGATCTCGTGTGTGTGTGTGAGTGTGGTGTGTGTGTGTGTGTGTGTGTGTGAGGGAGTGTGGTGTGTGTTTGTCCATCATCTGACTTAGAGTTGCCGGATATCTCGTCCACCGTATTACGATTCCATTATTTTCCAATAAAACTAAGAAAGCATAGGCTACAGGACGGACGCGTCTGCGGTGGGGTGTGCCTTCACTTAGACGAACCAGAGCAAGAAAAACATAAACCCCAATTGTTTGCACGCGTGGAGTTGGCTGCTTTAAGGGCACGCATGCCAGTGTCTCCCAGGGGGCCGGTGCCATCCTCCATAGTTGTCTAAAGACCTGTGTGTCCCCAGCGTGTGTTGCCAAGTTGTTTCTTGACTTCTGCTCTCTTATTTTCCAGTTCCTGAACCTGTACGAGAAGAGCCTGCGGAACGGCAACGGCTTAAGCACACGCACCACGGCCGAGCTGTGGCTGCAGCACAGCCTCCAGTCCCACTGCTTGTCCGCCCAGCTCAAGCCCCTGCTTGGCAACCGCTCCTACACCCGCAAGTTTTACTCCGGTAAACGCGTGCGTCGGCTCACCAAAATGCCAGGGCTAGCGGAAGTGACACCATGGGCCAATTGACCTTCACTTTTACTCAAGCACACATGCTTACACATACACACACATTCTCACACACTCTCACATAAGCACACTCACCCGCAGGCATGCATACACCATTCATTTGAAAGCATTTTTTACTTACCTTAGCTCCCAGATAGGGTCGTATTCCAGCTAATTGTACTTCATTTTTTCATTATAAAAATAGTGAATATTTACTATTTAGGTAATTAAAAAAGTGATAGAAAACCAGGAAAGTTGAGCCCAAATTGATGAGCTGCTTCTGTGTTAAAGTCACTAATTTTGTCACATCTGAGGCCGCGGGATCGCAGCTGTGACCCATACATGACGTCGATGCAGGTGAACTCTCCACTCAGACTCTGTCACCTCCTCAAAAGCCTTCCTCCCTAGCGTCTTCTGCGGGGTCCTCCAGGGAAGGACTAATAATCAAAATCTGCCTCGGCAAAGATGTTCAGAGCAGCCGACTCCACGAACAGAGAGTCCCCGGCACCCATCACGGATGGGTCATGGCAGTCTCTGAAAGCCACCCACGAGAACGCGGTAGAATGACCAGCGTTACCTCATGTAACTCTTGCAGTGTAGATTTGAGATACTGGTCAGAACCATGTAATTCACACTCGACAGACGATTCCTTATGAATCACTCCAGGGGGTCGAAATAATCCTCGATAGATTGAATGGCGGGGAAGTTGTGGAAGTGGTTACACACACCCAGCATAGTAGGGAAGTTGTAGAAGTAGTCACACACACCCAGCATAGTAGGGAAGTTGTGGAAGTGGTTGCACACAACCAGCATGGCAGGGAAAAGGCAGTCGAAGTGGTTACACACATCCAGCATGGCAGTGAAGTTGTGGAATTCGTTACACACACCCAGCATGGCAGTGAAGTTGTGGAATTCGTCACACACCCAGCATGGCAGGGAAGTTGTGGAATTGGTTTCACACACCCAGCATGGCAGGTAAGTTGTCGAAGTGGTTACGCACACCCAGCATGGCAGGAAAGTTGTGGAAGTGGTTACACACCCAGCATGGCAGGGAAGTCGTGAAATTGGTTGCACACACCCAGCATGGCAGGGAAGTAGTGGAAGTGGTTATACACACCCAGCATGGTAGCGAAAAGGCAGTCAAAGTGGTTACATACACCCAGCATAGTAGGGAAGTTGTGGAAGTGGTTACGCACACCCAGCATGGCAGAGAAGTTGTGGAAGTGGTTACACACACAGCATGGCAGGGAAAAGGCAGTTGAAGTGGTTTCACACCCAGCATGGCAGGGAAGTTGTGGAAGTGGTTACACACACCCAGCATGGCAGGGAAGAGGCAGTCGAAGTGGTTACACACACCCAGCATAGTAGGGAAGTTGTGGAAGTGGTTACACACACCCAGCATGGCAGGGAAAAGGCAGTTGAAGTGGTTACACACACCCAGCATAGTAGGGAAGTTGTGGAAGTGGTTACACACACCCAGCATGGCAGGGAAAAGGCAGTTGAAGTGGTTACACACACCCAGCATGGCAGGAAAGTTGTGGAATTGGTTGCACACACCCAGCATGGCAGGGAAGTCGTGGAATTGGTTGCACACACCCAGCATGGCAGGGAAGTAGTGGAAGTGGTTACACACACCCAGCATGGTAGCGAAAAGGCAGTCAAAGTGGTTACATACACCCAGCATAGTAGGGAAGTTGTGGAAGTGGTTACACACACCCAGCATGGCAGAGAAGTTGTGGAAGTGGTTAAACACACCCAGCATGGCAGGGCAAAGGCAGTTGAAGTGGTTACACACACCCAGCATGGCAGGGAAGTTTTGGAAGTGGTTACACACACCCAGCATGGCAGGGAAGTAGTGGAATTGGTTACACACACCCAGCATGGCAGGGAAGTAGTGGAATTGGTTACACACACCCAGCATGGCAGGGAAGTTGTGGAATTGGTTACACACACCCAGCATGGCAGGGAAGTTGTGGAATTGGTTACACACACCCAGCAGGAGCACCGACCGGCACAAAGCCAATGTTTTCACTTGACAGTAGAGGGGGCCAAGTTGTCTTGCCTTTTTTATAAGGTTGGCCCTATGCAGAGTAATCCATCAGAAGTTGTTTCAATCACCGTTTAGCTTTAGTAAACAGTCTCACATTTTGAGATGACCTCAAGGCAGGCTTAGAGTATCGTTTTGTGTTTGTAACCACTAGGTGCACTCTCGTTGCACATCTGTGACATTTTTTTGCACCGTTTTCTTTTTTCACCTTTTTTTTTTAAGTGCGAGGTGTTAGATCGTAGATAAGTCATTAAAACCAAAAAGTGCCACATGGAATGCTTTAATTTATCTCGGCCACTTGTAATTTACTCTGGCAAATTTCCACTCCATCATTTTATGACCACTGTGCTTCTGCGGACATAAACTAACTTTATGGAACTCAGCCCTTGACCTGCTCCACGAGGAACAATCCAGCCAGAACTGACAGGCTATTTTTCCGCTAGATGAGAACACAACTAGTGCCAGACTGGCTTCAGCCTAGGTGAGCTCCATTGGTGAGGCTCAGCGTGGGCCCTGCAGCCCAGGGAAAAAGGCCCCTGGGTCTCCCCCATCTCAGAGAACTTAATTGGCCTTGGTCTGACTACAGGTCCCCAGGAGTACCGGGGCCCCGTCTGACCTGCAGGAGCCTCCATTACACGGCTGCATGGAATATATCCTTTTCACTTAGGGAGTCTAACTTAGAGTTTAGTTTAAGCACCCCACCTATCACTATTTTTTGTTGCTTTTCTGTCACCAGTAACCACTCAGGCCTCAATCCTGTCCACCATTCACAGCAGATGTTGGTTGTTAACTTAGCATCCCAAAAGGGGTGGTAATATGGATTTTAATGCACCAGACTTATTGCTTTGTTGTTTTCATCCCCAGATTCAGCCTTCTTGCTCAGCGATGCTCATGTGACCGCCATGTTTCAGTGCCTGGAAGCTGTGGAGCAGAATAACCCCAGACTCCTGGCTCAAATCGACACCTCAGTGGTGAGACGTGACTCCCTAAATATTGGACTGTGATGATTATGATTAAATATAATAATATAGTGTGTTTTTAAATTTAGAAATCACGAAGAATCATTTGGTCTGTGGTTGAGTGAAACTTTGCCTTCAAAAGGCCCAAAAGGGCCTTTCAGGATTGTTCATTTGTCATTTGTTTGTGTTGATAGCTCGTACCAGAGTGAACTATAGAACCTTACTCTCTCGTGTCTGTTGTTCCCAGTGGGATGCATTATTTTCTCTCCCTGGTGGTCTTTTTGGCAAAAGTACTGCCCTCTTGTGTGCAGTAATGCAACATCTGCCACTCCAGGACTCAGCCTGCATGGCTCTTGAGTGACTCCATATAATCTACCACTGGCTGCTTAACAGTTTTTCCCCGGGTTGGGCCTCAGTGCCCCTGGGTAGACTGTATTTGCTCGTGGGCCCCTGGATTCAACAGCATTGGCAGGTTCTACTTTGATGCAGACCACTTCTAAAAGATGCAGAGTTATTTTTCCCAAACAAAAACAAAACCTGACAGCATGCAGACACAGTGCCTTTATACCGCTCAGTGCAGACCTTTCCAGAGGTGGAGCGAATCTGCTGCAGAGTCAGAGGGAGCTTTTGCAGAAGAACATCTGGGATCCAAACGGGCGCATGGAGGGGGGAGAATTCCAAAGGTGAGGAATCTGCAATTAGATGAGTTTTCACCAGTGTTACTGAAGGTAATCAACTTGTTCTTCCCATACCTGTTACCACCACATAAATGCATAAAGCAATCTTCAGCAGAGCCTGTTGGGGGACACTTCTCTCTCTCTCTCTCTCTTTCTCTTTCTCTTTCTCTTTCTCTTTCTCTTTCTCTTTCTCTTTCTTTCTCTTTCTCTCTCTCTCTCTCTCTCTCTCTCTCTCTCTCTCTTTTTCTTTCTCTCTCTCTTTTTCTTTCTCTCTCTTTCTCTCTCTCTTTCTCTCTCTCTCTCCAGTAGAATCTTGAGTTTTACTGATAGCTTTTTCTCCAGTAAAACTCTACCCAAGCCTTTCACAGTTTTTTAGTGCAGTCCATCATGACCCACACAAAATCTACCAATACTCAAACAATCCGGAGCTCCTTTGTGAGACCTTTTCTTTGGGTTCTTAGTAATCCAGGGTTACTGGAAACTATCTTGTGTGGGCACAGTAGGCTACCACTGCTGTGCCAAGATCATCGCATGAGTGATTACCAGTTTAAGAGGCCTGAAGATTGTCCAGTGGAACTACGTCCTACCATTCTTTTACGACTCACCACATACACCCCTACAGCGTGCACACCCACCCACACACCCTCCTCTCCCACTGCCCCGCCTTACAACGCAACGCCTGTCAAAGGTCCTCCTGTCCATCTTTTGCCAGAAAGTGCAGGCTCTATCGGCCAAAGGAGCCATAGAGCGACTTCAAGCAGCAAAGTAGGGACTGAGTGCGATCCCTGCTCCTTCTTTGCGCAGAAGAACAGCAGAGGTCCTAGTATAGACCTTCGATCGCTCAAGGCCTTCCTGCGCAAAGATAATATCAAGATGCCCCCTTCGGCCAGGGTTCTTTTTGCCGTGGATTCCAGAGGCTGGTTGGTGGTGTTGACTCTGCAGGATGCTTGTTTTCACATCTCTGTCCTGCAGACCCACAGGCAGTACCTGCAGGTCAGAGTTGGTTTGTCACAAGCACTCTGCTGTGCTTCCGTTCAGCATAATCGTTGGGGGTCCCAGTTTCCCCATTCTTGGTGGCTGCCTGTTGAAGTCGGATTGCGACAGTCAGTCATAGACCGCTTCTCTTTGGAACAACAAGCCCAGGACATTAGGTCTGTGATCCTGATGTTTCAGCCTTGGGCCTGGATCTCAGTGAGGATGGCTCTGAGGCTTTGGGGACTGTTGGCCTCCTGTATCCTGCTTGTCGATCATGCCACATATCGTGTGTGGGCTCTGCAGTGGCAGTATACCCATCACCAAAGGAAACCTGTCAGACTCTATCCATGTTCCAAAGGAGATTGCAAAAGATCTGCAGTGGCATTTGCTTGACCTCTATTGCAACATCGTCGGGTCCCTCTTCCAGCCCCACCTGGAGCTCACAGGGGTGACTGAAGCCTCACTGCTGGGTTGGGGAGATCATTTGGAAGAGGTGGAGATCGGAGGACTATTGTCTCTGAAGAAGGCCCTCATCATCTCAACCTGCTGGAGCTGTGGGCCATTCGCTTGATGTTGAAAGCCTTCCTGCCATCCATCGAGGGGAGACTGATGCAGGTACTACAGCTACCACCACCACGATGTGGTAGTGCAACAAGCAGGGCAGAGTGGGGTCCCGGAGTCTGTGCCAAGAGGCCCTGCACCTCTGGCTGAATTGTCAGGGCTTCTCCCTGAGATCTTTGGAACGCCAAGGCAGACAAACTCATCCGACAATGCCAGGCTGATCACAAGTGGCAGCTGCACTTGGAAGTGGCGCAGGATGCCCTCCACCAATGGGAAGAGGCCAGCTTGATCTCATCAGTTCTAAGAACGTGCAGTGTCGAGTCTTTATCGATTTGGAGTTTTCAAGAAGGCTTTATCTTCAAGAGTTAGTCCACTTGTACTGGAGCCTGGGAATCCTGTAGCCTTCACGCCGCTTCCTCTCCTAACTACCGACCTCTTCTGAAGATGACCAAGAACGACTGGACCAACTAATTCTTAATGTCCCCAGATTGGGCCAGGAGAGTATGTTATCTAGAAATTCTCGGCATGAACGTCAATCCTTCAATCACGGTGATGTTTGAAGACGATCTTCTGTGCATCAGCAGGGCAGAGGCTTTCACCCTGGCCTGCGCAATCTACATCTCCATCCATGGAGAGTGAGCGGCGCGAATTGATTGCATTCAGTCTACCTCTCGAGGTAGTGGATGTCGTCTTGCCAGCTAGGTGGCTTATGAAATCTTTTGTCTCTGGATGCTGGGACAAGTGTGTGGCTTGATGTGTGGCATCTGTGTCCCGCACCCATGACACAGGTGCCACACATTGCAAGTCAAACTCTTTGGTATTTGCTGTTTGTCTTTGATCAAGCAAGTACTGCAGTGGGTACTGTTAAAGGTTATATGTCTGCTCTTTCGCCCTTTTTTGTGTCTAACGGACCTACCGTCCTTATTAAACAAAAAAACCTGTTGTGATGTGTTTTCTCATAGGCATGGGGCACATATTTTCCCCTAAACCTTACGTGATGCTGCAGAGGGGCCTTAAATTGGTCCTTAGGTTTCTTAGGTGTACTCCTATTGAGCTGTAACACAGCTGTCCTCTGTCTAGTCCCCCTGAAGACTGTTTTCCTCATTTCGATATATCAGTATGTTGTATCAGTGAACTTAAAGCTCTCTGTTCTTCCACCTTATACACCTTCTTCTCGGACTAGCTAATATTGAGAACCAAAGTGGCAATCTCGAAAAGGTTGTGACCACTTTTCGTGGCAGACAATCCATCATACTTTCAAAGTTATTTGACTCTCTTCATCCTCCAAAAGAAGAGGTACAACTCTCTTACTTGTACACCTAAAGAGCGCAGCGCTTTTACATCGATCATACCAAAGATCATTGGGTGGATGTTCAGCTGTTTGTAAGGTTCTCCAGGGCAAAGAGAGGCAAGACAGTGCAGAAGAGGACCTCATCCAGTTGGATGGTCTTCTGCATCAAGATCAGCTACGCAGTGGCAAAGAGCAGCCTCCAGAAGGACTGTGGGCCAGTTCCACCCGGGCCAAGGCATCCACCGCTGCTCTGACACTTGGAGAGCTTGTCCTGCATAATTGTTCAGTTGTGACGTGGTCTTCAGTCCACATGTTCATGAAGCACTACTCCCTTCACAGCTAGTTCCAATGGAAAAGGCCTTTTGGTTGTTCGGTCCTAAAAAACCTTTTGGTCTGAGTCATCCTACAGACGCACTACTTATTGCGCTTTTCCTTTGAAATCTATGCCAAAGGTGAGTAATCTGAGGTTAGCAGTATGGATTTGAAGTTACTTACCATCGCTCTTTCTGGCAAAAAATCTTTTTAACTGCAGATTCCTCAGTGCCCTCTCATCTCCCCCTTTAGTGAAATGGATTATTTTCAACCAAAAAGGTCCCAAGTTAGTGATCTGCACGCTGGCACAATTAATTACTTTTGGGCTCTGCGTAGATGGCATGGGCAATGTCCAGAAAGAAATTGATGTCCGCTCGCCGGGGTGGAGCAAATGCATGACTTGTCATCCCTTCGGGGTGGAATGGAGCCGCACAATGATCCGCAGACAGTGGCTATGCTGTAAACCCTTCCCTATCCAGTCTGAGTCCTGTGGAAATTCTAAAAGTGAGAAATCTGTGATAAGATATAGTAGCCACAAAAAAGAGTGTTACCAAAGGCAAATAACTTGTTCAGCCATCCATTCAGACTCTTGCCTTGGGTATAACTCAGGATGTGCCCAATTCAGTTATGTTTCTTGTATCCCCATTTATTAGGCAGCTGCATTAATTTTGCCTGCCTTCATAATATGAATTGGTTATGTGCTTACTGTGCCATTGGGTAAGGATGCACTTCACTGATGAGGCTCAGTATACTGAAACCATTGTGGGTCTGTTTGTGTTGCTGTTTGGAGGTATCTGGCCTTTCTTTTTGGACTGAACTTTAATATGGGTGTACTCGGCTTCTGTTGGCAAGGTGGGGAAAAATAATGGACTGGCATGCTCTGTTTTGATTACCATTGGCTGAGGATAATTCACACATTCTCTCCTTCCATTAGTTGTTTTGCAAACCGTTTACACACTTCATCTATTGCTTAACTCCCTTCCACCAGTGCTATGCTTATGCTCTATCCCTCAATCTTAGAATAGTGTATTCTTGAAAATCTTAAAACTTAGATTTCAGAAATTCAAACATTTTGCATCTTCCCACCAAATGGGTATTTGTGTATTATGTAGTTTTTGTCCCTGTGCAGGGTTAGTGGACCTTCACAACGGCCTTCCTTCTCTGAGAAGTAGCATTGGAAAGACACCCAACTCGCTTTATGAGGCCTAGCTGATGATGTGACATACATTTAATGCTTATGCTTTTTCCTACGCACTCACACATTCCTTTTGCCCTTCCATAAGATCTTGCCACTTTGAGTCTATTACAGAAGATTTTCTCAAATCTCTACCTATTTCTTAATTCCTGCCCACAAAACTGATTTAAGAGCACTTTGCAGTCTTCTTCACATCGTCGTATGAAAATGTATTCACATAATAAAAATGAACAAAGCAGATGGGAGATTTTTTTTATTTTATTCTGTGGGGGACAGGGGTGTCAAAACCCTTCTCAATCCACAACCGCAAGCCTTGTAAGAATGTATCACAAAAAGTCACTAAATTGACATGTGCTTAACCCTCAGGTAGATTGGCACAAAAGCAGTCAGACTTACCTTGGAGGCACTGTGTGAAGTATTTATGCAGCAGCAAAGAGTAATAAAGTGAAAATACAACATATGGCAAATCCCACACCAGTTTAGAAACAGAGTAAAATGTTATTGAATGTGACCCCCAAAAAATCCAAACAGTAGAACCACCAATATGCAATTGAAACGGTTTAAGTAAAAATAGCATCAAGAAGCAGAAAGCGCTAACTGTGGGCATCTGGTTGCACTAGAAAAAGAGAAAATCACAAGTGCAGGCCGACCACAGTGAAGTGTGAGCTGGACACAGATACCAGGTTAGTCCCTCTGAAAAAGTTATCTGCTCAAAATCAGGTGTGCAAAGTTCAAAACTTCAAAATTTCACAGGAGTTGCCGCACTGATACCAGCCAAGGATTCTGGACTTGGGGAGGCACTACTTGGGGATCAGGAACTCACTCCAGCAGAGGCAAGCATGGAGCATGTAGGTCCAGTTGCACCAGGTCAAATGGGCAGTTGCGATGAGGCCTCTGTAGCTTGTGTCCCTGTAGCTTAGAACAGGAGGCCAGCCAACTGGTCCTTTCTCCTTCAAGCAAGGCAGGCCTCAAGCAGCACGGCAGTGCTTCCGTAGTCTTCCGCTGGTCCAAGAGTGTACTGAAGAGTTGGTCTGCGGGTGCACTATTTATAACTGGTGCCAGCTTTAAAATGGAAAAAAAACTTCTGACACAGATGTTTCTGGAATGTCCTTCCTCTGTACCCAGGTCCCAATTTGTCTATGGTGACAAAAACCCTGGTTTCAAGTTCTTCATGAGTGTGCTGAGGGAGTTCCTTTGAAATGTAAATGGGCAGGGAACAGCTCCGCCCCTCCCAACTTGCAGGATGGCCCTCTCCCAGCTACACCTAGGTCCTGTTGGTCACTGCCTGGGCCCAGTACGCATTTCTGATGATGGAGCGATTAATAGGCCCAGGCAGCTGGAAACTCCTAGAAGCTTGGAGAATTTAGGGCAAGAAAATGACAGCTTTCTACAAGAGGTGTTTTCAAAATGGTAATCTAAAATCCAACTTTACCATTACAGGAGGATTTATATTTAAAATTATTAGAGACCAAACATGACATTTCTGCCTCTTGCCAAAAAGGAGTTATCATTTATTAAATGTAATACAGTAACCCAACCTTATCCAGTGGGAGAGGAAAGCCTCCCTTTTGTGAAAAATTAATTGAGGAGCTTTTTACTACTAGCGCATATACAATTTAAAAGTGCATGTCCAAATTTTAAAACACACGGCACCCTGACCTATGAAGGTTTAGTGCCTACCCTAAGGTTTCCCGTATATGTATTAAAAAGGGAGATTTAGGTCAGGCAAAAGGTTTATTTTACCAGGTTGAAATTGCATTTTAAAACTGCACAGGCAGGCTACAATGGTAAGTCAGAAACATGTTTTCAAAAGACTACCAGTGTGTGTTGCATAATAAGTGCTGCAGGCCCACTAGTAGCATTTAATTTACCAGCCCTTGGTATATGGAATACCACTTTACTAGGGACTTACAAGTAAATTGAATATGCCAATTGAGGTTAAGCCAATTTTGCCATGTTGAAAGGAGAGAGCACAAACACTTTAGCACTGGTTAGCAGTGGTAAAGTGCACTGAGTCCTAAAAATCAACAAAAATGGGTTCAGAAAACAGGAGAGTTGGAGGGAAAACGTTTTGGGGTGACCCTGCAGAGAGTCCCAGTTGCAACAGCAGTGTTGCATTTTTTGTGTCACATGATGAGATTTGTGCAATAAGCATGCGGTCCTTGTTGAATGTTTCAGTCATGGTTGTGTTTCAGGCGTGCCACATGTTAAGCTGTTCTGAACCATAATCAAAGTGGTACTTACGCTGTAGAAGTATTTCTCTCAGTGGGGGGGGACAGTCAGTGTTTGACTGAGCTTTGCTGGGTGGGTCATAACCTGTCTGGAGCTTGCTTGACACGTCATGATCAAAACCTGATTGGGAAGGTAACCTGGTGCTACTGGGTTTGAACTAGATGTCCCTGGAGAAGTAACAGTTGTCCTATTGCTGCCATATTTTCCCCGTCTGGTCGCTCATGGTGGCCCTTGGTTATCTTTCAGTTTGCAATAAAAAGTGAGTCCCTCCTGCCTGTGATGAAAAGTCGAAGCTTGACGGCATTGCCTGGATCTTTCTACAGTTCTTCCATTGAGTGTTCCCAGTCCAGGTCCTCTGGCTCCTACAGCAGCCTCTACCCCACGCCCTCACTCATCAGCACAGGTAAGAGGAGTGACTGACAGTCTTTCTTCCCCACTTTTAATTAAGGGGGAACTTGACATAGCTGAATTTGTTTTTTATTGCTCATATAACTTTCACAAATATCTGTGTTATAAAATCAGGTTATTTTCCAATTATTTACCAGGACCTGGCAAGGTTATGTTGTAATGCCTACTTCTCAGGTTATGTTCTATCCTGGGTGGCCTCAGAGTAGCAAAGCAGAGTTCTGAATGTACAAGCTGCCTCTCCATCCACCCCAGGGCCATGGGTGGGATCAGAATGTCAGCAAGTCCATAAACTGTGCAGGGAGAGCATTGAGTGGGAATAGGTGGCTCAGGGGGTGACTCCAGAGGCAGAATATCAGTTCTTTTAGATTCCAGAGGATTTGTTCCTGAACTGCTAAGTATTCTTGTTTGGTTCTAAGCTGAAATAAAGCCAGTGCATTCTCTGGAGACATCCTCACACTTTGTGTCTGGGTGTGACATTCACATCACGAGATGATGGGCCGCGATGTACCTTGAAGCTGCTGACCTGATGCATCAAAAGGGGTTCGAGCTAGGGGCATCAAGCCTGGTAAGTTGCCTCAAAAAGACTGCATTCATGCTGTACACAAAATGTAGGCAAAGAAAACGGATATATTATTAACTGAAAAAACAATGCATAGGTTTGTTGAAGTTGCTATAAGGGACCGTCCAGTTCCACATAGAAAGAGATGATGCCTGAAACTGGATTGAGAGCACTGAAGTACCTAAATGTGTATTGTATCTCGCAGGCTTAATACAGCACTTGCAGGTGCACCTGAGGATGTTGCCTGCAAAAGTGTGACAAAAGAAATTCCCTGAATGCTGCCCGTGGCATAGCGCAGGCCTTAAGGCACTAAGAAAGGATGTGTAGGTATTATTATAAGTGAACCGGGGTATAGAAGATGGTCGCGCCACACCTGTTTCCTGGTGGATTCCTTTCCATCGTGTTGTGCATCATAGAAGGATGACGGAGAATTAGCCACGACCATTATATTTATTGAGTGATGTGGAGGCATTCTATTGGTGGTGCCGAAAAGCGTGTACCTTCACTGCAGGCTAGTGAATTCGTGAGAAGAGCACAACCTGGAAAGGGAGCACAGAGTAGTGTGTGAGTGGAATTAGACAATGATTATTTACATTGATTCCCTCACTGATAGATGAAGAAACTGAAATAGTGCCTTAATCTTTGCGTTACGAGTTTTCCCAAAACCCTAAATCTCTCTTGCAATTGTGCACATTTTCCTGAAAAAGGGTGTTCCAGCTAGCCTCAGACCATGTTGAGTTCCTCTTTTATCAGGGGTTCTCCTTACTGGGCCTGTGGTCGTGTCTTAAGGTTGCTGTGTAACATATATAATTAGAGAGGTGCATGTGGGCCTAAAACGGGTCACATGGCAGATTGGCCCTTGTGGGGAACACTTGGAAAAATAACACTGGGTGAATATGGACATGGAGCCATACCAAAAATGTAAAATATCCAAACTTTTCTTGGACCTTATGTAACAGATCAGAACCATTGAGTGGCTTCTCTTTCTGTTTTCTTTTCAGACTTGAAGAATGCAAATCCTGACAACAGTGCCACTTGCAACAGCCAGTCGAACGGAAACACACTTTATAAGATCTGCATTTCCCTCCCTGAAGATAGACTGCCACCAGACGGTTCTGCTTCTGCCCCACCATTCGTCCCACCATCGCAGAAGGATCTCCTGTCCCCAGTGAGCGCGATGAGTGTGAGCACCGTGACCAGCCACAGCGAGGATCCCTGGACAGGCAGCCAGGAAGATGTGCAGAGTGAGGCAGACGATGGACCTGAGTATTTGGCAATTGGGAATCTGTGCCGGCGCAGGCGGACCTCCAGCCAGAGCAGCACCAGCAGCAGCGGTAAAAGCAGCGTCTCAAACCTCTTCTCTTCCGGCAGCTCCCAGAAGCCAGATTCCCTTGGCCTTAGCAACTCTGGCAGCAAAGGTTCCTCTCTGCTCAGCCTTCTGCGCAGGTCCAGCTTTTCTGAAGGACAATCTTCTGGGAGCCAAGGTGGTATGAAGAAGGGCCACATGCGCTCCCACTCGGACACCAATGTGGCATCTGGGCGGGCCCAAGGTAATTTTGGCATGTTTTGTTTCTTTGAAGGTCCTTGGGGAGAGCTATGTTCTGGGGTTCTCCTCAAAAGCACTAACCCAACTGTTGTCTCAGGGTTGGACATTAGTTCACCTTTGGACCATCTTGCTTAAATTGTTGCCTTGTGAAACCGAATTTTTTTGGCTTGCATGGAAGAAAAATCAGTCCTGGTGTAGGTGTATCATACGGTGTGACTCTAGCCTCAAGCAACAGCCGAGCACCTTGCGGGGAAACCTTTTATTACAGAGGGCGATCTCGAATACGAACTATTCTGCAGTGTTGTAATCCTGATCTGGTTCAGACCATGCAGTTAAGAAGAACCACAAAGAGTTCCTCTGCACCCAGAGATTCATAGTGATCGGTTGTGACAAGATTAGGGTGAAGCTGCATGCTGTTTTTTTTCTAACAATGCTATTTGCACAACTTCCCTTCTAGTTTCGATTTGTTCTCTGCTAGAAGGATGGAAGTTCTGTTGGCTAACATCTTCCTCTGTCTCTCGCTAACTTGCTGTTTTCCCAACTCTTTCCTCCTTCACTGCTGCGCATAGGTGGGGGCAGGAATATCAACGTCATATTAGAAGACCCTGTAGCAGGTTTGGCTAAAACTCACCCTCTACTTTCCTCTTCCCTCCACTTCTCTCCCATTCCCTCTCATTCACTTCAAGTGTAAAGAGCTGGTGTCACAAGTTGAGCATGGCAACCATTCTTATTAAGTTTTGATATTCAAATCCCTAACTAAACGCTCAGCTTGCCATTCGAGATGGAGCTAATGTGTTGTCGAGGGTAAAATGATTGTGGCTGTACCTATTGATTTGAAATATTTTGTGAGAAAAAGCATCAGTTGTTTTTTTCTCAGCTAATCGCATCACTCTGAATTTGATGTGTGTTTCATTGAAATTAGCTGCATTGTTTTTTATTCTCTGCATGAGCTACAAATAACTTGTTTATTCTTTGAATGAGCTAAAAATAACTTTTTTATTCTTTGAAAAAAAAAATAGCCCTCAACCCAGCTGAAGGAGACATGTTTTAGGTTACGGCATTAAATATCCAGAAAGTCTGACCCATAGATCAGCTAAGGACTCCTTCTTACTTTGTTATCTCTATATATGAATGGATGATTCATAAATGATGCAAACACATCAGCCCGATATTAAGTTGTAGATATTTTCGACAGCCACCCAAATAACCCTTCCATAGAGCCAAGACATTGATCAACACACTATTCCATCGCAAATTCACCGATTGTAACTGCCTGTTTGATTGTTTCTCTTCAACCTCCCAAGATATATCCCTTCCTCGCCCTATCTCCTCCGTGCTGGGTAGCCATCAGCTAAGAATGGTGCTCTATCCAAATTATTTTATCTGGTTGACAGGTGCATTAATTGAAGGTTTCACAATTTTCTCGCTGTAAGCCTTGCTTGGCCAGTCAGAACTGTCCAGTCACTCCCAAAAATTCATGCACTCCTTTGAGATTGTAGCCATTCAGCTTGCTTAGCCTCCACGTTGGAACTCAATCACTACTCTTCTGTGTGCAGTGTCATCGCTTCATGTATGCTGCTGGTGCAAATGTTGTAGAAGGCCTTGAACTGATCCTGAGATGCGGATAGTTAAGAAGGCGTATAGTGCATCCTGTAATGCAGAGGCTCAGCATGGAATCTGTGAAGCAGGTGGTAGGATAGACCATGCACTAGATTCTGTGAAGCAGGTGGTAGGCTAGGCCATGCACTGAATTCTGTGAAGCAGGTGGTAGGCTAGGCCATGCACTGAATTCTGTGAAGCAGGTGGTAGGGCAGACCATGCACTGGAATCTGTGAAGCAGGTGGTAGGGTAGACCATGCACTGGATTCTGTGAAGCAGGTGGTAGGGTAGACCATGCACTGGAATCTGTGAAACAGGTGGTAGGGTAGGCCATGCACTGGAATCTGTGAAGCAGGTGGTAGGGTAGACCATGCACTGGAATCTGTGAAGCAGGTGGTAGGGTAGACCATGCACTGGATTCTGTGAAGCAGGTGGTAGGGTAGACTATGCACTGGATTCTGTGAAGCAGGTGGTAGGGTAGACCATGCACTCGAATCTGTGAAGCAGGTGGTAGGGTAGACCATGCACTGGATTCTGTGAAGCAGGTGGTAGGGTAGACCATGCACTAAAATCTGTGAAGCAGGTGGTAGGGTAGACCATGCACTAAAATCTGTGAAGCAGGTGGTAGGGTAGACCACGCAGTGGATTCTGTGGAGCAGGTGGTAGGGTAGACCACGCACTAGATTCTGTGAAGCAGGTGGTAGGGTAGACGATACACTGGATTCTGTGAAGCAGGTGGTAGGGTAGACCATGCACTGGATTCTGTGAAGCAGGTGGTAGGGTAGACCATGCACTGGAATCTGTGAAGCAGGTGGTAGGGTAGACCATGCACTGGATTCTGTGAAGCAGGTGGTAGGGTAGACCATGCACTGGATTCTGTGAAGCAGGTGGTAGGATAGACCATGCACTGGATTCTGTGAAGCAGGTGGTAGGGTAGACCATGCACTGGAATCTGTGAAGCAGATGGTAGGGTAGACAATGCACTGGATTCTGTGAAGCAGGTGGTAGGGTAGACCATGCACTAAAATCTGTGAAGCAGGTGGTAGGGTAGACCATGCACTAAAATCTGTGAAGCAGGTGGTAGGGTAGACCATGCACAGGAATCTGTGAAGCAGGTGGTAGGATATACCAACGACTAAAATCTGTGAAGCAGGTGGTAGGGTAGACCATGCACAGGAATCTGTGAAGCAGGTGGTAGGGTAGACCATGCACTAAAATCTGTGCAGCAGGTGGGAGGATAGACCATGCACTGGATTCTGTGAAGCAGGTGGTAGGGTAGACCATGCACTAAAATCTGTGAAGCAGGTGGTAGGGTAGACCATGCACTGGATTCTGTGAAGCAGGTGGTAGGGTAGACCATGCACTAAAATCTGTGAAGCAGGTGGTAGGGTAGACCATGCACTAAAATCTGTGAAGCAGGTGGTAGGGTAGACCATGCACAGGAACCTGTGAAGCAGCTGGTAGGTTAGACCATGCACAGGAATCTGTGAAGCAGGTGGTAGGATATACCAACGACTAAAATCTGTGAAGCAGGTGGTAGGGTAGACCATGCACAGGAATCTGTGAAGCAGGTGGTAGGGTAGACCATGCACTAAAATCTGTGCAGCAGGTGGGAGGATAGACCATGCACTGGATTCTGTGAAGCAGGTGGTAGGGTAGACCATGCACTAAAATCTGTGAAGCAGGTGGTAGGGTAGACCATGCACTAAAATCTGTGAAGCAGGTGGTAGGGTAGACCATGCACTGGATTCTGTGAAGCAGGTGGTAGGATAGACCATGCACTGGATTCTGTGAAGCAGGTGGTAGGGTAGACCATGCACTGGAATCTGTGAAGCAGGTGGTAGGGTAGACCATGCACTGGAATCTGTGAAGCAGATGGTAGGGTAGATCATGCACTGGATTCTGTGAAGCAGGTGGTAGGGTAGACCATGCACTAAAATCTGTGAAGCAGGTGGTAGGGTAGACCATGCACTAAAATCTGTGAAGCAGGTGGTAGGGTAGACCATGCACTGGATTCTGTGAAGCAGGTGGTAGGGTAGACCATGCACGGGAACCTGTGAAGCAGCTGGTAGGGTAGACCATGCACTGGAATCTTTGAAGCAGGTGGTAGGGCAGACCATGTACTGGAATCTTTGAAGGCGGTGGTAGGCTAGGCCATGCACTGGATTCTGTGAAGCAGGTGGTAGGGTAGACCACGCACTGGATTCTGTGGAGCAGGTGGTAGGGTAAACCATGCATAGACCATGCACTGGAATCTTTGAAGGCGGTGGTGGGATAGGCCATGCACTGGATTCTGTGAAGCAGGTGGTAGGGTAGACCACGCACTGGGATCTGTGGAGCAGGTGGTAGGGTAGACCACGCACTGGAATCTGTGAAGCAGGTGGTAGGATAGACCATGCACTGGATTCTGTGAAGCAGGTGGTAGGGTAGACCATGCGCTGGATTCTGTGAAGCAGGTGGTAGGGTAGACCATGCACTGGAATCTGTGAAGCAGGTGGTACGGTAGACCATGCACTGGATTCTGTGAAGCAGGTGGTAGGGTAGACCATGCACTGGAATCTGTGAAGCAGGTGGTAGGGTAGACCATGCACTAGAATCTGTGCAGCAGGTGGTAGGGTAGACTATGCATAGACCATGCACAATTAGGTGGTAGGGTGGACCATGCACTGGATTCTGTAAAGCAGGTGGTAGGGTAGACTATGCACTGGAATCTTTGAGGCAGGTGGTAGGGTAGACCATGCACTGGATTCTGTGAAGCAGGTGGTAGGGTATACCATGCACTGGATTCTGTGAAGCAGGTGGTAGGGTAGACCATGCACTGGAATCTGTGAAGCAGGTGGTAGGGTAGACCATGCACTAGAATCTGTGCAGCAGGTGGTAGGTAGACCATGCACTGGATTCTGTGAATCAGGCGGTAGGATATACCATGCACTAAAATCTGTGAAGCAGGTGGTAGGGTAGACCATGCACTGGATTCTGTGAAGCAGGTGGTAGGATAGACCATGCACTGGATTCTGTGAAGCAGGTGGTAGGGTAGACCATGCACTGGAATCTGTGAAGCAGGTGGTAGGGTAGACCATGCACTGGAATCTGTGAAGCAGATGGTAGGGTAGACCATGCACTGGATTCTGTGAAGCAGGTGGTAGGGTAGACCATGCACTAAAATCTGTGAAGCAGGTGGTAGGGTAGACCATGCACTGGATTCTGTGAAGCAGGTGGTAGGGTAGACCATGCACTGGATTCTGTGAAGCAGGTGGTAGGGTAGACCATGCACGGGAACCTGTGAAGCAGGTGGTAGGGCAGACCATGTACTGGAATCTTTGAAGGCGGTGGTAGGCTAGGCCATGCACTGGATTCTGTGAAGCAGGTGGTAGGGTAGACCACGCACTGGATTCTGTGGAGCAGGTGGTAGGGTAAACCATGCATAGACCATGCACTGGAATCTTTGAAGGCGGTGGTGGGATAGGCCATGCACTGGATTCTGTGAAGCAGGTGGTAGGGTAGACCACGCACTGGGATCTGTGGAGCAGGTGGTAGGGTAGACCACGCACTGGAATCTGTGAAGCAGGTGGTAGGATAGACCATGCACTGGATTCTGTGAAGCAGGTGGTAGGGTAGACCATGCGCTGGATTCTGTGAAGCAGGAGGTAGGGTAGACCATGCACTGGAATCTGTGAAGCAGGTGGTACGGTAGACCATGCACTGGATTCTGTGAAGCAGGTGGTAGGGTAGACCATGCACTGGAATCTGTGAAGCAGGTGGTAGGGTAGACCATGCACTAGAATCTGTGCAGCAGGTGGTAGGGTAGACTATGCATAGACCATGCACAATCAGGTGGTAGGGTGGACCATGCACTGGATTCTGTAAAGCAGGTGGTAGGGTAGACTATGCATAGACCATGCACTGGATTCTGTGAAGCAGGTGGTAGGGTAGACCATGCACTGGAATCTTTGAGGCAGGTGGTAGGGTAGACCATGCACTGGATTCTGTGAAGCAGGTGGTAGGGTAGACCACGCACTGGATTCTGTGGAGCAGGTGGTAGGGTAAACCATGCATAGACCATGCACTGGAATCTTTGAAGGCGGTGGTGGGATAGGCCATGCACTGGATTCTGTGAAGCAGGTGGTAGGGTAGACCACGCACTGGGATCTGTGGAGCAGGTGGTAGGGTAGACCACGCACTGGAATCTGTGAAGCAGGTGGTAGGATAGACCATGCACTGGATTCTGTGAAGCAGGTGGTAGGGTAGACCATGCGCTGGATTCTGTGAAGCAGGTGGTAGGGTAGACCATGCACTGGAATCTGTGAAGCAGGTGGTACGGTAGACCATGCACTGGATTCTGTGAAGCAGGTGGTAGGGTAGACCATGTACTGGAATCTGTGAAGCAAGTGGTAGGGTAGACCATGCACTAGAATCTGTGCAGCAGGTGGTAGGGTAGACTATGCATAGACCATGCACAATCAGGTGGTAGGGTGGACCATGCACTGGATTCTGTAAAGCAGGTGGTAGGGTAGACTATGCATAGACCATGCACTGGATTCTATGAAGCAGGTGGTAGGGTAGACCATGCACTGGAATCTTTGAGGCAGGTGGTAGGGTAGACCATGCACTGGATTCTGTGAAGCAGGTGGTAGGGTATACCATGCACTGGATTCTGTGAAGCAGGTGGTAGGGTAGACCATGCACTGGAATCTGTGAAGCAGGTGGTAGGGTAGACCATGCACTAGAATCTGTGCAGCAGGTGGTAGGTAGACCATGCACTGGATTCTGTGAATCAGGCGGTAGGGTAGACCATGCACTGGATTCTGTGATGATGGTGGTGTAGGCGTCTTACAGTGAGTTGCTGGGCTGCAAATGTTGTAAAGTGCTCGTCACTGGATGGTTAGGCTGCAAGTCGTGTGGGGAGCATTCCACTTCATACTGATAATTTTAATTTGCAGCATGTAATTTTCACCATCCCCCTACTAGGCCTCTTAAATATTTCCTTGCCTACTGATTTAGCTGTTCTCAGCTTTGTTGAATTCCTTACTTTGAACGCACAAACTTCCACAGCACTTCCAGGGATATTCAGTTAGCCCAGTCATCACATTTCTTTTTCATGTCGTATCCAAGCCTTTGATGCATCTCCAACCAAAGTCCTACTAAAACTTATTTCATTCTGAATGTCTTACTACTGCACAATAGGCATCCGTACGTCTTCCTTCTTGCTCTTGACACCTCACAACCCCAATTCAAAATTTACAGCCACATCCTGTCTCGCATCCTCCCCTCGCCTGCATCTGTTAAAGTAAATAACATTGGCCTTTATAGGAAATTAGCCTCCACCAAACGGATCTTCAGACCAACAGTGCACAGAGCAGCAGCCCCCAGCCTAGCTGGTGAGACATCTGCAAATAGCATCTCTGTTACAGCACTTTTTTTTTTTTGTTGCTATCGTCAACCCTTCTAGCACACTTTGCCTATTTTCTGTACTGTTCCAATGACTTTACTTAGCCAAAGGCTTTGACAACTTCACTTCTCATCCCATAGAATTGTGTTTTCTGTCAATCTCAACACTAACTTAAAGTACCACCAATATCTCCACCAATACACCACTAAGGACGTTGTGCACCCCCAGCAGGTGCATCGCTAAGAGCAGACAGCAATTGCTCCCAGAAATGTTATTTGAATCTCGGTCACACCCAGAGTGTAACATAACCTCATAAATTAATACTTTATTTTTTAACTTATGCACAGTAAAAATTAGCGAGCATACTTGTACCGCACAATTCGAAAACATAGTAAAGAGAGTCAATTTTACTATAAATCTAAAAAAAGTGAATGTTTATTAGTGAAAAACGGAAGAAGGAGGTGGACATTTACTCTATAAACATCTATACAAATACAAAAAAGGAGGAAGGGGTCACATTTAACATTAAAACATGCATTATAAAAAAGTAAAATATAAACAGTTGCAAACATTTGTAAAGCCACAAAGCCGTGTGAAGAGTAATTTTAGGAGAATGCCTAACATACCACCATCCGTACCTCATCCAGGGCAATGGTGTTTCCTGGAACACAGGATCATGGGTCCCACGTTTAATCTGATGACCCAGGAGTGTCTGGGTTCAGACTACACACCTCCCTATTTTAATAAGAAATTGACACCTTACTGAAGAGGAAAAAAACAAGTAAGAAAAGTAGATAAACATTATACAAGAAAACAGCAATGAAAAAATAGCACAGAGAAATCCCCAAGGAAACACCTAAGGTTTTGCATTTAAGCTATAAAAAAGAAAAAAAAAGCTTTGTTTCAATCCACCACAAAATCTTAGAAACCGTACAGTGTGTGTTTAAGGAATTTGTAAGGTTTTATTGAATTTTAATAAGTCCTAAAATATTTCAGTTAATTAAACTGAATTCGCATACATTTTTTTACATATTTAAATGAATCCAAGAGACTAAGAAGAACTTGGAATTTAATAGTTTGGCATGTCATACCAGGCAGCCTCCTAGAATCTCACCAACACGCAGACACTAGATGCCCCAAGAAACAGAAAGTGCAGCAGCCTTGCCAGAGGAACAGCTGATGAAATGACCCATCTCACAGGGACTCACAAATGATTGCGTTGGCTCTGCAGGCCACATTATCAATCTAGAGCTTTCTTCCCTCATCCCAGCATGGAGTTGCCAGGGCAACGCAATCACATCTATCACATCAGTCTATTTGACCCCACTCACCCACCTGTTTACTATGAGCAACATGTGTTTGTCCTTTGAACTTATTTTGTAAACATTTTTACATTGGCCTGCTTATAGAATACTCTATGTAAACACGACTAAATAACATCCTTCACACCTCAAATCTTGGGATGCTGGGCCTTGTGCGCCAGAAGTAAGGGACATAAGACGATTTTAATTCACTCATGTAGGGACTCAAATCAGGTGATCTGATGGTGCTGAACGGTGCCTTATGTTGGTAAAATGTACTTATGAGCGTTTTCTTCTAACTAGATTTAGGCATGACCTTTTCCACCTCATGTCCCCCTTTCCAAGGGGGAGGCACTTTGGCCATGTACTTGGCCCCTGTGGCTGTGATAATTTACCCCCGCAGGACACCCTGCACTTTATAATGCTCTGCAGGCCCTAGGAACGTTTACCTTATTCTGCTTCTAAAGAAAATGAACTGTTCCCAAGTTTGCCCTTCCCTCTGGTTTTTCTGCAGTTGTTACACGAGAAAAACATTTTTTCTGTGTGGTGTTTTTTTAAAACCTGCCATGAGTGTGAGGAATGCCATCTTATAAACTGTGTTACCCTTTATTGGATAATGTGTTTTACCTTGTAGTTTAAGATTTGTAATTTCTTAGATGCGATTTGCATATTTTAACCTTGGGTTTTTGGTATGGCTGCTTTTATGGTTTGCACAATGAACCGAATAAAGCTTGATTTGATCCCATGGTACTAGAGGTAATAGGCCTGCAGAGCTTCGAAAGTATGTGGAAATGACTGAATATTTAATTCCATATGTATTGGAAGTAAATGCTGTGCGCGTCACACCCATACATCTCACCGCTTAAGCATAACGTGTTGCACTGCATGTGATCTGCACTGGTAGGACAAGAAGTAGCAGTTTTAGCAGCAAATTTGTGTTGCAGACATCACCTCACTGCAAATTGCTTACCACATGACCCTTTCATTCAATCCCCAGGTCCAACCATGTAATTGGCGGGGAATATTAAAGACTATTTGATGTGATCTACCATTGCTTTAGACATTGTAGTGCGACAGGTTTTGAAAAAGAAGTTGGTGATGCACAATAAAACGGCATGCCCGCGCCTGCTGCTCACACTTTGGTGAAACCATTTGAAGAGAGGTTAGAGCAGACTGGCTGCGTATGTTTATCTCTGGTACAAGTTACATATTCTTCATAGGTGACCAGTGAGCTGTTTACAATTTGTGCAAGAAACTGTACTGTTGACTTGCTTGTGAGCTTCACATACCCTTTAAGCTCTACCTGCTTATTGTTGCTAAAAGGAATGTGCATGTGTGCAGAACTGTGCCAGTTAGAGCCCCAAAGCTGCATGCAAAGCTGCAGGGGGTCCATGTGCATGCGTGTTACTCCCATCTACTCCCCCTGTTTGCCCCTTTTTTATCACCGAATCATTATCAACTGCTGAGTCCGACCGTCCTTCCCTACCTATGCAACACTAACACTTTTTATGGCGGTTTTGGGGGTTCTGATTTTTTTTTTTTTTTTTGTAGAATCCAACGGGGAATTTTCAAAGAAGAAAATCGGTGTGTCCTCCAGTGCTCAGAGCAGTGATGCTAACAGCGCAAACTTGCACTGCATTCAGCGTGGTAAGCATTAATCTGCAGGACTTAACAGTCTCTTTCCTTACTGCTTTGTCTCTTATTTTCAAGAACACTCTTGTGGTGTGAAGTTGGATCCTTCATATCCAAAATACCAGAGGCATGAACAGTTGTTGATCCTGAATGGGCTGGTACTAATGGCTCTCAGTTTACTGCACATCAACTGCTGAGGCATCTACCCAGGTTGTTTTCTTTGCTAGAGAAGACTCGGATCAAGGGGCATTTTTTATTACTATGTTTGCAGCAGTAGCTCACATTGTACGTACTGCAGTGCCTGAAGCACGTGTGCACGCCAACGAGAAAATCATAGATTTGCACAAGTCATGGCGTTAACATAATCTGTTGATAATGGTTGACAATATTTTGTAATGCCTTCACTTGACATTGCTGGTTTTGAAGACGTCTCATGTCAATGTCATTTTCTTCTCAATTGATTTTAGTCGCGTGTGTGATTGCTTGCATGTGTGCGTGCGTGCATTTGTGTTTGTATGTTTGTGTGTGTGTGCGTGCGTGTGTGTGTGTGTGTGTGTGTGTTGGGTTGTTCTTGCAACATATCATTGTGATGTAATCAAAATCCTTTAAGATGACTGGCCATGGTGGATTTCTCATGTTAAACAAGCTCACTGTTGGCAGTTGTGAAAAGACTGTATTTAATTCTTGTATTTTCAGTGAGGACCTTGCTTGTGGAAGACTAGTATGGCAGATGTTGAGCTAGTCGTATCAAGTACACGTGGATTTCTTTGTAAATAAATAATGGTCAGTGTAGGTTGAAAGTCCCTGGCACAACAGCCATATGCTGTTCTGTTATTTATTTCATAAATCTGACAGACCTGGTATGTTTTCCTGCACAGGTGGCCCAGGCATTGCTACACAGCAGGGTTCTACGCTGCTGAGCGGTAGTGGTGCACCTGACTCGTAACTTCCCGTAATGTTGAATACAATTCCCAAGACCAGGCCAAACACATAACTAACACTTGGTGGGAGGTGAGTTGTAGTCCTTCTTACCTCCACCCCAAGTTGGGAGGATTTCCAACTAGATCTCCCTGATAAAAATTGTCTAGCGTATCTTGACTAACTTGTCACCATCTTCCTTGCATCAGCCATTATAACCTATAATATAAAAGGAGGAATGCTTACAGAAAAGTCTGACCACTGGCAATCACTCAGGAAAATATTCAAACCCATAGTTTTCACCCACTGTGCTACTATACAAAGGCATGCCTTATGGAAATCAGGGATGACCCTGTTCCTCCTGGGAACAACCCATTCCACACTGGCTGGCGAGGCCTCCTCCAGAAGGGAACACAGGCAACCATAGACCCGTTTCGGCCTTGGCAGGCCTCGTCAGTGAGGTATAGCTTGGATCTATGGCACATTAAGCAAGGGACTAATTTCTGGGCATACTCCTTGCCACTTGGGTGGGAAGCCATTTTAAGCCAAGTGTTTCTGGGTGTGAATTTGTATCTGCCTCGATAGCACAGTAATAGTTCTTTTGATCACCTCTTTCAATGGATGACATCAGTTAGTGACCTGAGAGAAGTAACGCATACAACGGGCAGTGACAGAAGGCATTGCCACTGCAATAAAACATAGCAAAGGAGATGGGGTGCCCTGTTATGTTATGTTACCCAACTTTATCTAGTGCATGTACCCGAAAAGGTCTTATGACGTTGGAGCAAAAGAAACATTACAGCATTGTGCACTCCAAGCTGGTTAATCATAGGCCAGTCTCGAGAGGCAAGGTTTCAAGTGTTTCCTGAATTTCGAGTGGCAGGGAGCAGACCTATTGTCAAGAGGGAGTTTGTTTGAGGTGGCACGTTCTGGTTGGCTGCGGCAAGGCCCCAGCCTGGCAGAATCTTACCACTCCCGTCAGGGGTGGGTGGTTACACTCACTGTATAATGTGCGCTCACCCTTGGGTAGCTTGGCACGGAGCAGTCAGGCTGATCACAGAGGCAAAGTGTAAAGCAATGGCACCGCACTTCCCACGTTGAACAGCACAAATGAGACTTCACACGCCGTGTAGGTGTTTAAAGATTGTTTTCTCAATACACATTGTCAACACAGCATAAGTATCAAGGACTTCTAGGCATAAATCACATTTAATCATGGTATTCACAACTGAGATGAATATTGTGAACAACACCAACGACAGTATGTACATACCAGAAAACAATATGTTCCCTCCCCGCATCCTCATGCTGTGCCAAACCTTGTCAGCACAAGTCCCAACCTATAGTTTATCAATTTTGATGTAACCCTTAAATTCAGGGAGCACCCAGGTTCCCAAAGCTAGCAGCAATATGTATATACAAGGGTTGTACACTTACACATAGCTCTGCAGCCTAAGCTGCACTAGTAAATTGTAATTGCCAAACTCACAACGAACGTGACCAGCAACACCCCAGTGCTGCCCTCACATTCACCCGCACTTACTCCCACACATCCACTCTACACCGCCAGATGGTGCCGCGGATATCAATCGGCTCATGTGCACACACACACACACACACACACTTGTACGCATGCACTCGTGGGACCCCGACGCAGTACCCTGATTTCTGGCTAATGGATGCCACTGTGTTTGGAGGGACAACCAGGTTCCAAACCACCGACCCACCAACTTTTGTTGTCCTGCCCCACCTCAAACTATAGATTGCATCAACCTCCCCTCTGAATACTAGGCCACTGTTGGCCCTAGTCACACTACGCAGTATCCCGGGTACAAGATGGGAGGGGGCAGGAAAAACAACAGACTATCTGGAAACAATTAGCAAGGGGACAGTTGGGCTCCCAGTAGGAAGTTCACTCAGAGGTCTGCAACACACAGGGGTAGAGTTACTGGGACCGTCTGTTAGCCAATGTGGTGCCCAGCTCCTCCAGACAGTCAGTGTTACTAAATTGTTGGAAGGTTTGGCGCATGCAGAACAGAGGTGCGCAATCCGGGCAAGTTGACTTGAATCGCCCTTGGCAATTCCGGTTGTACACAATGAGTCCATAGGTCAGTGCTCCCTTTACAAGGAAGCGCTGCATCCGGGGCACAAAGACTCAAGTTGCACCAGACAGTTCCACTCGTACATGAAAAGTGCTCAGTGCTGTACCTCCACGAAAATAAGGCACAACATCAGGGCCTCAATGACCTGAATAAGCCCTAACCATACAATAATTCCAAATGTGGTACCTCCTCGGGAGGAGGCACTAGTCTGGTGCGTGAGGCCTTGAACCGCACCAGACACTCTGGACGCTCCCATGAAGAAAGAAAATCCTGCACCTCTCTGGAATGAGGCACAGTGTCTAGCGATCGATGACTTGAGTCGGTCTAGACCCTCTGGTCACACAAGCAACTTCGTTTCCATACCTCTCAGGACTGAGGCACAACGTCTGGTGTGCAATGACTTTTAGTCGTACCAGGCTCCCAGGTCACACACTTCGACGCGAGTTCAGCCGTACTATGAGGCGGTGTATAGCACAACTACAGTAGTACCCCCACCTCCGAGGATCGCAACCTATGAGCAGGGCACAGCACGCAATGCACGTGCAGCCGAGGAGCACACAAGAGAAATAAGACTCACTTGACAACAGCGGGCCATGCGGGGTCCTGCAACGGGTGATCCCCACTCACACCATAACACATCTCGGCGTGCAGTGGTCCCGACGATGAAAGGATACTCACCTGAAGTTTGGGCAGTACTTGCAGGCTGAGCATCAGATAACTCTGGTCTCCAGACCTAATATTCACGCTGCTGCTGCCCGGTGGAGTCCAGCATACAATGTAGGCACACAAGAGGGCACCGCTCTCCAGATGGTACTGGCAGACAATATAAATACCTTGCAGGAGGTCTTTGATGTCCCTGAGACCTCGTCAAAGAACAAGGGGCAACCAACATGACCTTGGAGAGCACACTTTGGGTTGCAGTACAGCAGCAGGCAGTCGGCTAAGGCCAGCCATAATACAGGAAGGGTGCGTAGATCCCTTCCTCGAATAGTTATCCTCCTGTGCACAACAGATTCTTCTGGCAGTGTGCACCACGCGGTCTAGCATCACCGGTCCCACTCACCGTAGATGCATCTCTGCCTTGCTGAAGGATAGTACCCCTAGTTGTACTAAAGTGTGCCTTTGAAGGTATGGGTTGCGCCAAGGGTTCTCCTTTGAACCACAGATGCCTCCCCCATATTTCCTCCCCATCCGCCCGAGGACATGGAATGTAGATTTTTATCTTTAGTGGGGCCCTGCTCTGGCTCAGAGAGGCCAAGTATCAGAAACCTCTCCCTCCAGTCGATCTATCCCAGGCCTGAATGGCAGGGGTCTGTCGTTCTGGATGCCTACGTTTTATAGCTGTCGCCTGGGGAATGCACAGATGTGCTCTTCCCTCCCACATCCAGTGGAATGGAGTTGAGTTTACAAGACACTCACAAAGCATTTTAGAATCTAGAAATGCCCACTTCTTAGAAGTGGTGTTTCTAGTGCATTACTAATGTAACCACCTTTACCATTAGAGGGAGTTTGTCACTCTGAGTCCAGTGATAACAAGCATTGTGAGGCTGCTCCTCTGTAATCCAGTATGACAGCCAGACCTAACGGGACTCTTGTCTCCCATGTTACCTTATGTGCAGAGCAGCTCTCATGGGCAGTGAGAAGACGCATGGGTGTTCCGCACCCTCTAGACACGTGCCCTGGCACACATACGAGCCTGCAGAGGCAGGATGGACACTTGGTCTTCAGCCACCACATTGGGTGAAAGTACTCCTATGCTGGTCTGCGCTATCGGGCTCAGCTACTACTTTAGATACCCGCATGCAAATGTTCACACCCTGGCAGGTGATGCCAAAAGCAGTATCTGCGTAGGAAACCACCAGTGTGCCGTATTCGCACACGGACTAGTTCCCCTTCCAGGTGGATGGAAGGATGGCACCCTGTTGCAGGTAGGCACCTCGAGTCTAGCTATGCCAAACTTGCTGTATATAAAACTACAATTGTGTAGGTGGGCACACCCTGGTCTATTGCACCAGGCTCTGTGCCTCTGAAGGTCCCCTGCTACGTGCATTTTCACAGTGCCAAGGTTCCAAAGGACCCCCCTAGGTGACCGGCCTATCCCATGGGTGTGGCCGACGACCACCCCCAGGCCCCTCTCTGAGATGGGACACCTAGGTGAGGGCCTCCCCTATCAGAGCAGAATACCGTTTGTGTACCTGCCCTACGCCTTCCACCTGCCCCATCTTCAGGGCTCTCCTGGTGAGGCATAAGGCTGGCTCAGGGGATGGCCCTTGCATTGAAGCTGCCACCCTAAATGCAGGCGCAGTAGCACCCCCTCTGCCAGCTGATCCAAGTGGGCCTACAAAGTGGTTGACAGGGTCTTCTAGGGGGTGGCACTCACAGTGCAACATCCCCCCTCGTAGCGCATCTCCAAGACCAACCTCAATCCTCTCAGATCAGCTACCACCATCAGAAACAGTGTGCTTGTGCCAGTGTCACTTTCCTCTCGGCAAAAATGTGGGGACTAATCTGAAGGACTTTCTATGCAAGGAATCTTTGATACACACTAGCAGGGTTGCAGAAAGCACATTTTATGTTAAACGTGGTATAGGCACAGTATCTGGTTTGTGAAAGTCACAAAGAATGTAATAATTTTTACGCATTTCATTTGTACACCCCGGTTCGTCGCAATCTTTGACTGGAGGCTGCATGGATCCTCTGTAACTCAATCATGTCTTGCCTGGTGGTGTTGGTGCAGTTACAAATTGCATATCTTCAGTGAACTGAAGGGTGTGTCTTGTGGTAGCGGTACACAGGATGCTAGCAGTGACCCCTGGTGAAGGAGAGGTAGTGGAACAGGCGAAGGATAGAAAGTCCTCTGTGGGCAGAGACTGCAGTGTCAGAGGCCGTGGGGACATAGAAGTAGCTGAGTGATGCTGCCTGGAGCGCACCATGACCAGCGATTGGGGTGGGGGGGTGGACCTCTGGCACTCTGCGTTTCAGCAGTGGTACATCCCGAAGGCCTCGCCTGGATAAAGGGTACAGCTCTGGCTGAGTCCTCCCTCGGGGAGCCTTGGAGAGCTTCACTTGCAATGTCTTTGATCTGTGGCTAGGTCAGGCAGTACCAAGATGGCTTCAAACTTGTCAAGACTACACAAAAGTCCTCAGTAAACGTACATAAAGACCCAGCCCGGAAAAGAAACTTCCACAGGGAGAAAAAAAATATTTTAGTTTGAAAACCCCCCACCTACCAGGGTTATCCCTAAGTGGCATGTTTCATCAATGGGTTTCTTCCCGTTCTGCTGCAGAATGTGCTGCGACCGACGGAATACGTGGGAGCACTGTTGGTTTTAACAATGTGCATACTAGTGAGGGATAGGAGGGGTTGGGGTCTTGCTCTTGGTCAACTTCTGCTGCAACTGAGCTGGAGTTTTGGGTATGGGTGTGCGAAATTCGAACAATTTGCTTTTGCTTAATTATGCAAAATTTCACCAAAGTAATGAGTAAACATGCAAAATTGACATTTGGCACTCTATTTGAGCGTGAAATGCGTGCTGGCATCTACTTCAAAAGCAAGGATGTGTTATGCGCTAAAAATAGTGCAAAAATAAAAATGTGCAGCGAACAACAGCACCTGGTCCTGTGCGTTTGCTGTCCGTTTTTACCATGAATAGCGCATAATTACACAATATGGCGTGATAGTCATTTTGGAAATTTTGCATAGCAGTAGTAACGCAAATGACAAATTCTGCTGCTTACGCTGACGTAACGCAAAGTTTGCCCTTCCCAGTTCTGTGCGGCGTAAAGCGTGTTATCAGTACAGCTACAAAGAGGCCTCTTTTTTTTTTTTCTTCCTTTTTTCTTCGAGTCTCCATATGTAACAAGAGACCGCAGCGACCAGTATTGGATGGACTAGTTCGTACAGACTCCCTCGAGGGGAAGCAGCTAAGCGCTCTGCCCGATCTAGTGCAGAAACGTTGTTTGTGTCAAATGATGAAAATAGGTACCTGGCTCGGGTCAGCTTTTATATGGAAATGGCGGCAGTGTGCAAACCAAGTAGAGAGTAAAATTCACAATTGCACTTGGATCTTGGAAGTGATCTAGTCTACTGTGTGTAGCGCTGGCCTTTGGTCGTAAAGCGCCCTGGGCTAATCCACATTGGGCACCCCCCCCGATCCACCCTCCCCTCATTCTTTTTTCTTATCTTTTATATCGAAGGTTTGAGAGGAGTAGGAGAAAAGGGAGGGGTGCACGAATAAGTAACGACAGAGAAAGACAAGCATTTGCAATTCCATGGGTTTTGCATTTGCTTGAGTTAGAGCTGTTGGCGTTGTAAATTCCTAACTGGACTTTTCTTGCCACATAAATTGGACACGGCAGTGTCTAGCTAGATGAAAAACACCTGAGGGAGGAGGGAATGTTACCAATAAGCAACACACGTAAACATAGCAACTTGGGCTTTTTTTTGCTGTGAGAATCAGTAAAACACATGGCAAGTGCGCTTTCCACCAAATACCCACTGGTGAGGGATACGGTGGAAATAATGCATGCGTGGCTATCTCAACCAGAAAACGATAAGTAACACATTAGTTGGCATAAGCGAGCCAATTCATGACTGCGAAGGAGAGATACAAAAGGAAAAAAGTTTGCTCGCAGTCAAACATATCCATGTAAGGGGGACGGTGCCCAAGGCGGTAACCAAACCACCCAAAGGGGGCAAACGTAAAGCATTTATCAATGACATCAAGTGATTTTTGAAAGGCAAGCCCACGAACGAGTGAAAATGCTGGGCGTGGTTAAAAGCCCACAATACTTACAACAGGTCAAAGCACTTGCGCGCTGGACCTAAAAACCAGAGAAAAAGCAGACAAGGGCACCAGCAGCCTTCTGGGAAAAAGAGCTTGAGGACACTTTTATTAGGGCCGAAGTTGATGGGAGGATGCTGCAGGGAGGTCCAGCGCCCCTCTGGCGGTCTGCGCCCTCGGCCGAGCCTTTGCACATGGTAAAGGCCTGGCTGTGTGCACCTTACTGTAGGTGTTTTTTTGGCCCATTTGGGACCAAGCATCCCTGTAGCTGTGGTACACTGCTTCCCTGTGATGGGAGGCATCCACGCACACTGGGTTTGTTTACAGGACCCAGAGATCTTCCAGCAATCGAAGGCTACTGTGAACTTGGCTCCTGCCAGGCCTGGACACAGGACATGGTGCATTGGGAGACATCCCACCTCCTTGGTAAAAGTGTTAGGGGCTGACCTGTTGAAACTCGCTTGATGCACGGGAGGGGGTCAAATAAATATTTCCGCTTCATTGAGGGGGCTCCTATTCAAAACCACGCGCATCACTTGTCTTACAAGGCAAGGTGAAGGGATTGGGGCTGGAGGGGGGCTCGAGGCAGGCAAAAATGGCAGGTTTGCCAGAATGATGAAATGAGGAGCAGGACAGAACATATCGACTGCATCAGTAACATTTCACACTCTAATCAAGCGTCTACGGATGGACAGTGAAGCAACAAGTTTACATTCAATAAAGACCTGTGAATACGGAGATTCTCTGCCCCCTTCAAAACATTCTGAAGGGGGCACCATTTTGCGTTGCGGCACAGCTAAATGGGGTATGGATGGTTTTAAGGTTTCGTTGCGAGGTGTCCATTTAAACATATATATATGTTCGATGGCATGTGTAGCTGCAGATACACATGCTGTGCATTATTATTATTATATATGTGTATTGTTATATGTATATATATGTATGTGTATATATATATGTATATATGTGTGTGTGTGTATACACACACACACACACACACACACACACACACACACACATATATATATATAAAATAATGGCTAGGGTGGTGTTCTCTGCAGTTTGGGATGTTATCATGATAAACCCTGGAGGAGTCCATACCCCCTCCCTCTGTAAGAGATGGATTACCAGAAGGGGTGCTCACTGACCGCTGCCTAGGTGTGTCTGTATTTGCTCCGCTTTACAACCCTGTAATTGGTCATTTCACCCCGACGCCCCCTGGCAGCCCCCCACAACCCTCTGCGGGGCGGAGAAGGCCCACAACGAGCATTGTTTGGCAGTAAAGGGGGGCGGGAGTGCCGGGAGGTTTAAACCGACCCCCGGGCCGCGGATCAGACCCACCAGGCCTCGGGCTTGGAGCCGCCACGCTGGCTCTCGGGGTCGGAAGTCTTCGAGACCACATCCATCGGAAGCTGCTCCGCGATGCCATGGGGCACCCCGGGAACCCTGGCCCAGGAGGTACGGCCCTTTCCGGGGCCCACTTGTTCCTGATGAAACTGCTTATAGCTTTTATTTACATTTGTCATTTTATTTATATATAGTGATTTCACCAAATGTTAGGGTTTTAGTTATTAAAGCCCACCGACACCCCCCGTGCTGAGGCCAGCGCTGCAATAAAAATAAAATAAAAAAATCTTAAGTACACGAGGACTGAATGTTCAACGATGTGCGTTTCCTCAATCAGTTACGCATACCGTGTGAAATATAATCTGCGACATTTTGTGCAGATTAGTGATATATTGTCACTTTTCACCAACAATTGAACTATTCAATTTAGTGTCACTCTCTCCTCGTCGTTCCACAGCACTTTGCTAAATTCAGTAGTTTTTTTGTGTTTCCAGACCCTCTTGTTTAAATTCTGAGTAGGCGTACCGGCAGGGGTGAAGTAGTGCCTCGGGGCTCTGAGGCTGGCCAAGTTTGTTTGGGCGCTTATTCTGAGGCCACTCGGAGTATTTGAAAGTAAAACAGTTTTCTGCATGTTTATTTACCGTGTGCAATTTCTCTAGTCCTCAGATTTTTACCACGAAGGCTTCTCAATGTAACGACTGTTTTTTATTCTTACACATTTTAAGACATTTTGCCTTATTAGGGCTCTGTGGTTCGCTTCTTTCAAACGGTTTAGCGTTTCCACTCGCCTACCTGTTCTGTTTTTTTTTTTTAGTCCTAAAGTTACTTCTGTGCCTCTAAAGTGTTTGTCAGGGAGTAGGGGCAGTGGCGGAGGCGGGGGGAGAGAGGTGGGCGAGGATGCCTACGTTTGCTCTGCACCCCCCTTTGTTGTCGTGTGCTTTGGGTGGCAGTGTCTGACAGCAGCGGGTTGGCATTAAGCAGGTGTTGGTCAGAGGGCCCTGTCTACCCCTCCAGGTGGATGTGGGGTCGTCCTGCTTGGAAGCATCGTCTGCAGGCACCAGGGTCGTGACTGGAGTGTAGATTGTGTGCCGAGGTGGAGTCTGTTCTCTACCGTGCTGCGCCCTCTCCATGTCTCGTCTCTGCAGGGATGGCGCTGTCCGCAGCCCCTTGTCTTCCACAGGATCACCAAAGATGTCTATACTGTGTTCACATGAGAATGAAACTCCCACTCCGCCAATATATACGAGATCTGCGAATCTTCGCATCCAGGGGCGTCGCCAACCTCGCTTTGGTAGTTGGTGTTCTATATGGGCCTCTTCTGTGCGCATCTCTGCAGACAAAAGCTCATCATTAACGCTGAAATATAGCGCCAAAAATAATAAAGTATGGATGAATGAGTAGGTCGATGAATGATTGGGTGAAAGGATGAGTGAATGATAGGTAGATGGACAGATGCGTGGATGGAAAAGGTAAGCGATGGAGGGGTGAGTGAGTGGATGGACAGGTCAGTGGATGGCAGAGTAAAGCGATGGATGGATGGATGAGTGAGTGGATGGACGAGTGAGTGGATGGACAGGTCAGTGGATGGCAGAGTAAAGCTAGGGGTGGATGGGTGTATGAGTGGATGGACAGGTCAGTGAATGGCAGAGTGCAGGGATGGATGGATGAGTGAGTGGTTGACAGGTCAGTGGCATAGTGCGGGGATGGATAGCTCGAGTGCAGGTGAAAGGAAGGCAGACTACACGGATGGTTGGATGAGTGGGTGTAAAGATGAGTGAACAGAAGACAGAGTGAATGGATGATGTATGGATGGCTGGAAGAATTGACGAATGGATGGATAAATGGCAGAGTGGATAAGTGGATGGCCGAATAAATAAATGAATGAATGGATGGCAACATAAGTGAATGTATGGCAGAGTGGATGGATTGATAAATGAATGGTTAGATGGATGGCAGAGAGTATGGATGGGACGAGTGGATGGCAGAGTGAAAGGTTGAATGGCAGAGGGGATTGATGTATAGCAGAGTGGATGAATGAGTGGTTGGATATCAGAATGGATGGATTGGTGAATGACAGTGGATGGATGGTAGAATAGAAGGATGGAAAGGTGGATGGATGGTAGAGTGGATAGCAGAGTGGATAGCAGAGTGGATGGATGGATGGATGGCAAAGTGAATAGATGATCCATTGATGTATGGCAGAGTGGATTGATGGGAGGCGGAGTAGATGGATGAATGGTAGAGTTGATGGATTGATGGAAAAATGGCAGTGAATGGATGAGTGGATGGCAGACTGCAGAGATGGATGTTTCAATAGCAGAGTGGATGAACGGATGACAAAGTAGATGGGTGGCAGAGTGGATTAATCGATGGGTGGCAGAGTGGATGGATGGCAAATTGGTTGGATGAATGAATGGAATGGGAAATATTGAATGGTGGATGGTTGAATGGCAGAATGTAAAGATGAAATAGTGGCTATCAGTAGGTGGATGGAAGGGTGGAAGAATAAATAGATGCATGAATGGAAGAGTCTAGGAGCTTGTTCGGGGGGGGGGGGGTTCACACTTGCTTTGCTTGGAAGGAGGCATCAGCGCGTTACTTTGAAGTGGGGGCTATTTTAATTTTCTGGCTACTCCCTGTCCCGAATCTTTGTCTGTAATTGGGAATCCTAAGCACATCTCTCCATAATAAAAGCTCAGTCGAGGATTTGGAGATGTGTAGAGTTATCGGTTTATGTTCAAGTTACGCCGGCTTCCTGGCGCTTCTCTTCCTTGCTCTCACAGCCCACCCTTCCATGGGGCGCTGCTCTAATCGCGCCATCTAACAGTGGAGGGGCAGCTACCCCTTACACCTGGGGCAAGGATGCCAGTTGGGGCATCCCTTCTTGGGGCATACCTAGGGGTAATAGTCAAGACCCCTCTCCAGTATGGGAGAGCCTGGTCTTGCACAGATGCTGCCAAAATGAAAATCACCGGGGGGGGGGGGACTTCAGAGGTCTAGATGGAAAAATGTAACTGGCCTCAGCGGGACATAATATTCAGGAACTTTCGTCTATGCAGTGTTTGTCGTTGTTCAGTAGCCCTGCGATGGTGTAGTGGGTGGAGGATATTCACTCAAAATATGGGGCACCCGCCCATTTCAGCTTGAGGCTTCATTTGTTTGCAGTTTCCTCCCCTGTGGTGGTAGGGTGTAGACCATCTACCGACTAAAGCATAATTCTCTCCTTGTTTACCACCTTTCTCTAGGGTAGGCCCCCCTTTCTAGAGCATAAGTAGTCAGAACCCTGTGAGAACTCTCCGCTCTGTTCTGATCGCCAAAGTCCACCAGGCACGCGACCTCAAATGATCTGAACCATCACTATACAATAGCAACATCTTTTTAGGTTTGCACTAGAGAGGTCACACACCTGAGCATTGTGAATACTATCCTTAAATTATGCAGAAGAGTTTAAAAAAAGGTCTCACACAGCCTCTCCTGGGTTTTAAGGCCTTTGAATCTTTATCCAGACCACGTAAATGAGAATTCCTGTCTCTGTTTCCTCATCCATGCACAGAGGACCATTTTAGCATTTTAGATTCTGAAAAGCCTGGAACATTGCCATAGTTCTGCAAGGTCAAATTGGCTAGATGGAAATGCAGATGCAAATTTTCGAGGAGTTACAAAGGTCCTCAGTCCAAAAAGCTTTATGCCCTTCAGCTCTTCCCCCCACTCTCTTTAAAATACGGTATAGTATCTCCCTTAAGTCATCAACCACAAATTTGTCACTGTAAAAGCCCGGACTATTTGTTCGGAAGGATGTGAGTTTTACTCAAGTGATAAGTCCCACAATCCTGTAAGGTGAAACGCGCTGTTTTTAGTTTAAACTTGGGCTCAACCCCTACCAGTTATGACACAGAGCAGATAGGTTTGAGTTGGGAAAGTGTGGACAATATTTAGCTATACTAAAACAATAAAAGAAAGTCAGAACTAATCTAAGGAAAAATCCTCAGCCAATTTCTAAACATTAAGAAAAATGACACCAAAAGGACTAAAATCCAATACAGGTCTCCTAAGGTCCATTTTAAGTCAGTGAAATTCCTAGACTCCCCTAAACTGCCCTGCTTTGGTTAAGCTGGGTCACATTCCATCCTAAGCATCCTGCTAGGCTCAAGCACTTGTCTCCGCTCTGAGAGGAGTGTTTCACACCTTGAAAGTGGCAGTCACAGGCCAACTGCGGGCAGGCTAATTCTAATTATCCGCACGGGCTGTAGTCACAAAACTATACCTATATAAAAAGTACGTTTCCTGTATATTTATCAAAATCCATCCTCGCCATTCAATTGGATCTTTTAATAAGTAATAAAAACAGCGATTGAACCAACTCTGTAGCTTATTCCAGGTTAAAGATAACAGAATTAGCATATTAATTGTATTTGAGCTTTTCGTAATAGAATCTACATCCCCACTAGCAAATAACTTTTAGGGACTAGTCCCAGTACGGATATGCAAACATTAAATTCTTACAGATTCTGCTTTTAAATACCAAACACCACTCCCTGTGGGGTACAACACCTGCTTAGGAATCACTTAATATTTAAAAGTAAGGGGGGGTTACCCCTTGTCTATAGTTTTATTTTGAAAGGTTTGTTTGCAGGTTTAAGAGCTACAAGATTCAGGTCACACATGTAGGCCCAAAGCAATGTTTTCCTTGTCAGGCTTGTCAATGGCACAATTGGTGCGGCAGTCCACAGGTGACATTTAACTTTCTATGCCAGTGTTGTATTTTCTTACACCAATAACTATGGCCATACTGGTAAGTTAAAATATAAATTGGGGATTAATCGATTTTACCATGTTTTAGGTCGGAGCACAGACACTGGGGACTGGACACTAGCACACCAGTACGTAGAGTTAGCAATGTATAGCATAAGTCCACAAAAATTTGGGATAACCGGACAAAAAGAGTCAATTTCGCAGAGTCCCTGTGTCCTTTTTTTGGAAGGTGGATGTGTGATGTGTCAGAAGGAACAGTCCCTGGTCAGAAGTTTATGAAACGTTAACATATAGATACTCCGATTACTTTTCAGATTTCAAAGCTATTCACCAGGTGCTTTTCCAGTGTAGGGGTTGGGTCAGAGTTTTTGGTTCACAGTGACCGCATCCTGGTTTTTCTCCATTAAACCTAGCAAGGGGCTCCGGCTCCACTCTTTCCTCTTTGGCTACAAAGGTTTGAAAATGGACATTACATCTAAACATCTCCCTTGGTGCCATACGTTTTTGGGTTGAGATAATGAACGTAAAGTCAGACAGGCTCCAGGATGTATTATCCTGTAGACAGATCGGAGTGAAACCTTTGACAGAGGCCTGAAAAGTCTAACTTATTAGAAGGCAGTGATCACTAGGCTTCACAGGAGGTCGAGGTATGCCTTTATAGTGCACCCTAGCAGAGAATTCTCTGTTCAAAAAACACCTGTTGCCACATTCGTTGTCATTTTCCTACCATTTTATTGCAGGTTTTACTGTACACAGCTGTCCTTCAATTGTTGCTACTGCCAACCATCTAGTTTACTTGATATAACGCCCCCTTGAATCATTTCCCAGCTGACTGGACCAGCCAGAGCACCCTCTTTTTGAGATGCTCCCATTTCTATTTTTGGGAGGTGGGTTTTGGTTAGAGATGTAGGAGAATACTGAAGCAGGTGTATTGCAATCCCTTTGCCTAGTGTAGGAGTCTGGGAGAGGCAAGGCAGGTGAAAATGCATTTTTTTTGTAAGTCCTGTATGGCTGTTTAATTCACCGCTTTTGTTCCTCTTTGAGAAGCAAAACTTTTTTATACCTCCCTAAGTTCTCCTTTGGCTTCCGAACTACCCGTCATCTGATTTAATTGACTAAATAATGCAGTATTTAGACCCTGTCTTTGCCGCCAGGTGTTATTAACTGTTTTGATTCATATCTCGCCCTCAGAAGGTGCCACACTATTTGTTTCCTTTGTATATCATTATTTTTAACAGGCTTATTGTATGTCTATAAGCACCTATTCATTGTAAATAATTTAGTCCTCTTCTGGTTGGACTGAGATTCACTGTGTACGATTGTTGACGGGGGAGTGTTGGGGGGGGGCGACTTTCAAACTGCTCACGCATGCTTTGACCAAGCCGTTGTTGGAAAGTCAAAAGTATGACAGTAATACTTGGCCAAACCAGTTGCAGCGCAGTGGTAGTCGGGGTCTTGGGACAGTAGTGGTACAGAACATTATCCACGATGGGTAATGCCCAACAAAATCTTAAGTGCCTCTGAATGTGGAGAGTAGGCCTGTCGGTGGTGTCAGGCACAGGTGACCCGGTTATTCTGTCCTTTCCTGGAGATCCACCATCACAAGAGCGGTTCTGCCAGGGGAGAGCTGGTCAACTAACCTACGCTCAGGTGAGAAGGCCAGGATTGACAATCACCTAATCTTAGTTTGCTTGACAAAGATTACTCTCTGAAGTCCAAAGAAGTCTAGGCATGTGACCTGGTCTTTTCCAGAGAAGGACCTTCAACAGTTTTATTGTTTCTGGAAAAAGTTATGCCGCTTAATTTCTCCTTTTCCTTTGAAGGCTTGAGGGATTGCTGCATCTTCATTGGTCATAACCATTCAACATATTCTTGGCTTCTATGTCAAGTCTCACGGCCCGCCACATCGTACATGGTCCTTTTCTGAGAAGTGTCAGTCCGGCTGACCATTCTTGACAATATTCTCCCATCTAACCTAGACTTGAATGCATTGAATAATGTGTTTTTTTTATTTTTTTATTTCAGTTTAGTAGGCTACACATCCATATGAACACGTACATTAATCCATTCATAATAAATAATAAGTATGACATATTGCATAATAAAATTACCCTGCCTGGTAAAAGGCTCTTGACATCCTTCATAAAATCCTTTTAAAAGCTCACATTGCAGTTAATAGATCTGCAGACAATTTTTACAGGATCCCTTGCAATTTGTTAAATAAGAAGCGATGAATTATTATTTTAAAAATAATAAAGAAAACACACACCCAAATCAAAGGTAATACAGGAATAATCCCCCTTCCAGAAAGAAACCTCCACTGAAGGAATCCCAGCTACAGACAATCTACAATTGAGCCAAGTGAACACTTACTTGGTGTAAGCTGGGCTGTTGCAATACCCTGTAACAGAACATAAAACACTCACATTGTTCATTTTAGGAATGGGATAGTGTCACATCCGTTATTCCCTTTCTCCCCAACTCCGAGTGGCTGAAAGAGCATCATTTGTTATGAACACTTAGTATTTCACTCCTCATAGTGTGTCCTCGTTCACCTGACATCTGCTGGGATGTAGGTGGGCTGAGCAGCTGGTGGTGATGTTCTCTGTCTTCCCTCCTTTGCAGAAGGCTCCCACTACCTCAGCTCCGGGGAGGGCATGTTCCGGAGGCCATCCGAGGGGCAGTCCCTAATCAGTTACCTCTCCGAGCAGGACTTTGGAAGCTGTGCAGACCTTGAAAAGGTAAGGAGGAGTGGAGGATCCTGGATACATTGTGCACTTGAGCCTGTCATTGCAGCTTTCACCTGGCATGTATTTCTACCCATTCTCCATAGAACGGGCTGTGTGGGATGGCTGCAGGGCAGAGCAGTGACATAGAGGGGTCAGAAAAAGCCAAATGGATCATCAGATGTTATTAATGTAATGAGATTTCTTTTACAGCCACGCAGGAAGTACGTAATAGATTCCTTTGAAAACCTGTAAGACATATGGGTAAAATGTTAGCAGAGCTGTTGTTTGACATAGGTTATAGAAGCCTTTCCAAATGTCAAAACTTGCTAAAGTGCAGTAGTTGATCCTGTGTCTCTGGGACGAGCAGCTTCACAGAAACTAGTTTACAAACCGGTAATTTTCTTGTGATCTGTAAGAACGCACCTTCCACGTACCTTATGTGGACATAACAGCTGCTACATTAACACAACACGCAAAACCTCACACATGATTGCTACAATATCTCACTCATCTTTTGTATGCTTTAAGCTAAACAAATACACAACTATTTATGTCAAGGCCACAGTCAGACCCTTCTAATCTGCTCGTTCTCTCCTCCCTGGTGCTACACCATAGAATGTAGAGAGCAATAAGTTAAAAAATAAACTTTAAGTATGTTTGTCAATTCTCCTCACATACAAGATCTGACTGTGTCTCTGCCATGCTGTTTACATGCCGTTTACCCTTTATAGACACTCATCCCAACCACTCAACATCTTGGACAGGCCACTCTGTGTAATAGACTGTGCCCTTAAAAAGTAGCTTTCCGTATGGACCATAGCCTGCATCTACGTCTTGAGCATCGTCACAGAATGACAGGCTTAAATGGCCAATAATTATGGCCAGGGTGCCCCAGGGGAATGATTTGTCCCCACCCACTGGCTGTAATTGCAGCTTTCAGCTTGGTTTCCCCCTAATGCCACCCCACTAGACGGTGCAGCTGGCGAAATGTTGCAGACATTGTAATAGTATAGAAATGGCATTATTAATGAGTGATACACAGTATGTTATCCATGGATGTGGCATAAACTGATATCTAAATGCAGGGAGTTGTACTTTCTCCTGCTTTTTTTCCTGGCTCTCGGTCTAAGTGTCACCCCCACTTACTGAAGCATCTGTAAAGAGAATATGTATAGTTAAAAAAAAGATGTACATATCCCAACTCGTTGAGGCTGTACCATGTGGCTCACAGGGAATATCCTTCCTTATCTTGGGCCCCAGACATATCTTTAAAGGACCATCATGTTATCCCATATTGGTTATGTTGATTATACATTTACCTTGCAGCAGGTGCCATGGGTCCAGACCGAGGCAGTAGAAGCATCCTTCACGTCAACCCCAGAGTGTATTTCACCCGGACTCTTTGTCAGTTTGCTGGCTTGCGGCATAGCAGCTCGTGCTGTCCAATGCTGATGCTATGACCACCATAGGTGTCTGGAAATGGGGACAACTGTGTCTGCATAAACATTTACCAGCTACAGACCCAATTTGGGTGCCATTTTCTTCATTGTACTCTGCCCTCTAAATATTCAAAATTCAAACAGGTCCATGCGGGAGGACTTGGTAATGTCATTCCCAGAATGCCACAGAGCCTCAGCCACCAGGCTTTACAGAAACATTTTAAAACAAAACCTTTTAAAAATGTTAATTCTGACCTAGCCACAGCTGTGTTTCACCAGCCTTATGTAATAAAAAAAACATAAGTAGAAAAATGCATACATATATACATACAAATAGAGCCCTTGAGTTTGCCCTCTTCATCCACTAATCTGTTCATTTGCCCTTCGCATTTTGCCTCCACTCACTACAGCACTTGGCATGTCAGTCTTCCACTACAGTCATTCGCTCTCTTGCATTATAAGGGACAGCATTTAGTCTGATCAGAAGTGCGCCGCTGCCAAAACAGAAGTGTAGTTCAGTGCTAGAGCTCCAAGTACAATACTTTAATTTGCCAATTATTTTTTCGATGTATTCTTTAACCTTTATTGTAAAACAAGCCATATATCCTCAGGACACAGTAATTCTACAACAATAGTACATTATTTGTGCCAATAAGAATCAGAATTCCCTGTGATGTGCATGAAAACTGAAAAGGGTTTCTTGACCAGTGCTAAGAACAGATGCCTGGCATCCCACAGATCTGTTAAACGTGTATGCAGTGCTTTTAAAAAAAAAAAAAAAAGTAGAACTATAGGGCTGCCACTTTCAGCCAGTGGCTTTTTGTTCCTTTATTGTGGCATGTGCGTCTAAAAAAATTAATAAATAACCGTCGCACCAGCCTTCCAAGGCCAGCCATAATGACTTTGCTCGTATTTTAATTGAACTATTTATTGGCACACCTTTTAAATTTTCACTCACTTGTCCTGAAATTGACAGTGGAATTCAAAGGCAGAATATATGTGCATGTGGTCACTTGACAGTTTTGGTTGTATATGATCTACCTCCAATTCTTTTTACTGATGCCACAAACTGCACTGTTGCTTCCAGGAAAATGCGCACTTCAGCATCTCGGAGTCGTTAATTGCAGCTATTGAGCTGATGAAGTGCAACATGATGACCCGGCAGCTGCAAGAGGAAGAAGAGGACAGTGACAAAGAAATCCAAGAGCTGAAGCAGAAGATCCGCATGCGAAGGCAGCAGATCCGGACCAAGCGCGCCCTCCCTGACCGCGGAGACATGACATCGGATGGTGAGAACCTCTTGCATGAAAATAGTTGATAACCGATGGGTCATTTTGCAGCCTTGAATCCTCTACTGGTTTGTGCTGTGTATGTTTATGCAATTAATTGGTTTGGTATGTAAACTTTCTCAGAAAAGTAATAGTTTCATTTTTTGGGCATTGGCTATGGTCATATTATTCACCTTGTTCCATAGTATGACCATTGAACATCTTCTCGCCTGGTGGATTTTGAAGCAGAAAGTGGAGCTGAGGGTATTTTTTAACTTCAGCAACAGATTAACTAGGATGAGTGACTGAGAATTTCAGAGGAAGATGGAAGATTCTGTCTCCACATCAACAGCAGCAAAGAGATTTTTTTTTTTATTTTTTTTAGATGTGATGACGTCAAAAGACAGGGTTTTGTCACGATATTTAGCTGTGGGAAAAGCCGGGTTGGAAATGGCTGTTTACTATTTTGATTTTCCCTCTATAGCTTTCTTCTTCTTTCCAGCTTTGTAGAGAATATTGTTTGAGTTTTTCTCCAACTCGCATTAAAAACTTCGCAAATAAAGATGTGCACCAGGTTTGCAATGTACACTTCCCTTTTGAACATAAGGCGGGAAGGATGCAATCCTTGCTGAAACTAAAACATGAAAACTGGAGAAAATCAGTGTAGAGTGCAGCATTCAAAGCAGAAGTTGGACACCATCATGGCTTGGTCAGCGGGCCAGCTACCCAAGATATGGGTTTTGAATGTAAAGAAGTATGTGGGGCAAATTCCCGACTCATGTGTTGAAGGGATGAAATTGATATTAAAGATAAAACACCCCAACTTTTTCCTGAAGGATACTTTTCAACACTGAAAATGCTTCACCCAAGAATTACCCTGTCTGACATACCTTCTGAGCTGAAAAGATCGGCCCCCAAAGGAAAAGTTTAATCATTTAGTTTCATTGATGTCAAAAAACTTTGATTTGGTCCAAGGAATAAAGCAAGTGGATATATTTAGTTTCCTAAACAACGTGTCCACATGGTTGAGATAAAAAAACATGAATGCAGCAAAAAAATAGTCCATGATCCTTGTTCAAAGGACAGTTGGCGTCCAGAGAACCAGAAGAAGCAACTAACTCTGAAAAAACAAAGACATCTCGCACTGATGTTGGAGCCATCACAAAAGTTTTTGGCATTGCTAAACTGAAGCAACACCACTGCGTTAAAATCGAGCCACTGCCTTATAAACCGAAACGATTTTATGAAGCTTTACACTCCTACAAATCCCAAAGAAATAGAGAGAAAAGAAGAGACTTCAAAATTAAATGGTTAAAGACACAAACAGGCCAACCAAACATAGTGCACATGAAGAAGAATTAGATGATTCTGATCCCGCAGCACATAATTTGTAGCTGGAACAATTTGTTCACAAGCACAGTGAGGATGAGGAGAAGATGTCGGAGAGTATAAGAACTGATTCCCCAGAAAGAGATGCTAATAGTGACCCAACTAGGCCTTCACCACAAGATGATTTAGTCAACGTACTCTGTAGATACAAGAAGGGCAGCTTGTGTTTAGTTTCAAGAGGAAGATGAATATTCTTGGTTCCCACTAGAAACACCAACTCCAGTACTAAAGATAACCAGTTGCTGCTTGTGCATTCTAGCAGAGTGAAGTGGCTTTAAAGCTTAGGAACTCCAATGATTGAAACAAAACGTATTGTTCCCTCCAGGACCCTCCAAGTACTTAAACCAATGTAGAAGCTGTTTCTGTCAGAGTATCATCAGGCAGGCCTCAAACTCTAACTTGGAAGACAGCCCCTCACCAGGTAAAAAGTGGACACTTCTGAGTGGGTTGGTGAATAAGCTAGAGAAGGCTGCCGTGCATTTGGAAATTCAAAGCTACTTTTGATAAGAAAAGATCCCAGCAGTGTGAGGTAATAGAAAATATGCTGCAGCTAATTTGTGAAGAACAAAAGCAAACGGCGAAAGCATTAGTGGTGAGAGAGAGGAAAAGGCTCAACCTCTTTTAGATGCTGAGGCCTCTCTCTCCTCCCATTATCGAGCTGGATATGAATGAAATGGAAACTGTTGACTTGTCTTCCAAGTCTAGTAAGTGAATAAAAATGAACTTTAACTTCCAGGTCTATTAGGTGGTTCTCTACCCGACCTATTCTGCTGTCGACCGCACTTTCCTCTTGTGGGACTGTGCGTCTGACCTTTTTTAGGGTCGAGCCTGCGTCGCTTGCGCATGTGTTTCGCTTGCGAGACGCTTTAGGAGTTAGAAAAGGGCTCGGAGCCCCGTTCACGTCACGGCAGTTGTCTTTCATTGGTTCGTGGGCTTGCCTGTTAAAATCTGCATGCTTTCTTTAGAGGAAGGCACGCATACGTCATGCGTTTTCCGGTGGTTAGCCCTCCTCGAGCGCAGCTGTTTCCCACAAGGTTTGTGGACTACTTTTTATCTTTTGTTCGCAGCGCGATTTCGCTTGGCAGAAGTCGAGCGCTTTGGATAACATCAACCCTGTTATATAGTTAATTGCACTTTTGCCAGTTGCGTAGATAATTGCACTTTTGCTGATAGGTTTTATTACGAGTGAACTGTAGCAGCGCGATCGTGCTGTTTTTTTTTTTTTTTTCTCTCAATGTGGAAAGAAAATCCAGTTGGGAGTTTACAACTGCTAATAGCTGTAACTCGGAGAAATGCGAGACCCTACTGCATTGCAAATGCTTGTTCTCATGTTAAAGTCTTCTGTTGGGTATGCTTGACAGAGTTACAACAAACCATACCACAGCCCCACCCACAATTGTTAATGTCTTTATGGGGTGCCACCTGTAGGAAGTTGGCTCTGTATGTGCTATTTCAAAGTAGGGAATAGAATGCACAGAGTCCAAGGGTTCCCCTTAGAGGTAAGATAGTGGCAAAAAGAGATAATACTAATGCTCTATTTTGTGGTAGTGTGGTCGAGCAGTAGGCTTATCAAAGGAGTAGTGTTAAGCATTTGTTGTACATACACACAGGCAATAAATGAGGAACACACACTCAGAGACAAATCCAGCCAATAGGTTTTGTTATATAAAAATATATTTTCTTAGTTTATTTTAAGAACCACAGGTTCAAATTCTACATGTAATATCTCATTTGAAAGGTATTGCAGGTAAGTACTTTAGGAACTCTGAATAATTACAGTAGCATATATACTTTTTACATAAAACACATTTAGCTGTTTTAAAAGTGGACACAGTGCAATTTTCACAGTTCCTGGGGGAGGTAAAGTATTGTTAGTTTTAGCAGGTAAGTAAATTACCTACAAGGTTCAGTTTTGGGTCCAAGGTAGCCCACCGTTGGGGGTTCAGAGCAACCCCAAAGTTACCACACCAGCAGCTCAGGGCCGGTCAGGTGCAGAGGTCAAAGAGGTGCCCAAAACACATAGGCTTCAATGGAGAGAAGGGGGTGCCACGGTTCCAGTCTGCCAGCAGGTAAGTACCCGCGTCTTCGGAGGGCAGACCAGGGGGGTTTTGTAGGGCACCGGGGGGGACACAAGTCCACACAGAAAGTACACCCTCAGCAGCGCTGGGGCGGCCGGGTGCAGTGTGCGAACAAGCGTCGGGTTCTCTGTAGGTTTCAATGGGAGACCAAGGGGTCTCTTCAGCGGTGCAGGCAGGCAAGGGGGGGGGGCCCTCGGGGTAGCCACCACCTGGGCAAGGGAGAGGGCCTCCTGGGGGTCACTCCTGCACAGAAGTTCCGATCCTTCAGGTGCTGGGGGCTGCGGGTGCAGGGTCTTTTCCAGCCGTCGGGAAATTAGAGTTCAGGCAGTCGCGGTCAGGGGGAGCCTCGGGATTCCCTCTGCAGGCGTCGCTGTGGGGGCTCAGGGGGGACAACTTTGGTTACTCACGGTCTCGGAATCGCCGGAGGGTCCTCCCTGAGGTGTTGGTTCTCCACCAGTCGAGTCGGGGTCGCCGGGTGCAGTGTTGCAAGTCTCACGCTTCTTGCGGGGATTTGCAGGGGTCTTTAAATCTGCTCCTCTGTAACAAAGTTGCAGTTCTTTTGGAGCAGTGCCACTGTCCTCGGGAGTTTCTTGTCTTTCTTAAAGCAGGGCAGTCCAATGAGGATTCAGAGGTCGCTGGTCCTTTGGAAAGCGTCGCTGGAGCAGGTTTCTTTGGAAGGCAGGAGACAGGCCGGTAAGACTGGGGCCAAAGCAGTTGGTGTCTTCTGTTCTTCTTCTGCAGGGGTTTTTCAGCTCAGCAGTCCTCTTCTTCTTGTAGTTTCAGGAATCTAAATTCTTAGGTTCAGGGAAGCCCTTAAATACTAAATTTAAGGGCATGTTTAGGTCTGGGGGATTAGTAGCCAATGGCTACTAGCCCTGAGGGTGGGTACACCCTCTTTGTGCCTCCTCCCAAGGGGAGGGGGTCACATCCCTAATCCTATTGGGGGAATCCTCCTTCTACAAGATGGAGGATTTCTAAAAGTCAGAGTCACCTCAGCTCAGGACACCTTAGGGGCTGTCCTGACTGGCCAGTGACTCCTCCTTGTTTTTCTCATTATCTCTCCTGGACTTGCCGCCAAAAGTGGGGGCTGGGTCCAGGGGGCGGGCATCTCCACTAGCTAGAGTGCCCTGGGGCATTGTAACACGAAGCTTGAGCCTTTGAAGCTCACTGCTAGGTGTTACAGTTCCTGCAGGGGGGAGGTGTGAAGCACCTCCACCCAGAGCAGGCTTTGTTTCTGTCCCCAGAGAGCACAAAGGCTCTCACCGCATGGGGTCAGAAACACGTCTCTCAGCAGCAGGCTGGCACAGACCAGTCAGTCCTGCACTGAACAATTGGGTAAAATACAGGGGGTATCTCTAAGATGCCCTCTGTATGCATTTTTTTAAATAAATCCAACACTGGCATCAGTGTGGGTTTATTATTCTGAGAAGTTTGGTACCAAACTTCCCAGTATTCAGTGTAGCCATTATAGAGCTGTGGAGTTCGTTTTTTGACAGACTCCCAGACCATATTCTCTTATGGCTACCCTGCACTTACAATGTCTAAGGTTTTGCTTAGACACTGTAGGGGCATAGTGCTCATGCACCTATGTCCTCACCTGTGGTATAGTGCACCCTGCCTTAGGGCTGTAAGGCCTGCTAGAGGGGTGACTTACCTATGCCACAGGCAGTGTGAGGTTGGCATGGCACCCTGAGGGGAGTGCCATGTCGACTCAGTCATTTTCTCCCCACCAGCACACACAAGCTGGCAAGCAGTGTGTCTGTGCTGAGTGGGGGGTCCCCAGTGTGGCATAAGATATGCTGCAGCCCTTAGAGACCCTCCCTGGCATCAGGGCCCTTGGTACCAGGGGTACCAGTTACAAGGGACTTACCTAGGTGCCAGGGTTGTGCCAGTTGTGGAAACAATGGTAAATTTTAGGTGAAAGAACACTGGTGCTGGGGCCTGGTTAGCAGGGTCACAGCACACTTCTCAGTCAAGTCAGCATCAGTATCAGGCAAAAAGTGGGGGGTAAATGCAACAGGGAGCCATTTCTTTACACAGGGCCCCCCCCCCCCCCCCAGCCCACAGGCCAGGAGACTCAGCCAAAGCTAGGAGAGTCTTCCTAGTCTGTCAGGCGAGGAAGAGTAGAGGAAATAGGCTGGTTTGTTGCAGGGCCTACTCTGCCTTACATCCTTCTGTTCAGGTCATTCCCTCTGGGGAACTGACCCACTTCCACAGTGATAGGACCTAGTCTGAATTGCCTCTTGTCTGTCTCTTTAATATCTCCACCCATTCTCTCTATTTTGGGGTTAGAGGTATCCACCTCTGCTAATCTTATCTTAGCCAGGGTCACCCCTAGCTTACCCAAAGAGGTTACCCAGAGCTGGAGTAACCCCACCATGACCAACAGGGTCAGGGGGCCTAACTTGCTATTTGGCATGGGGTCAGACCACCATGCCAAGGATAGTGCAGCCATAAAGGCTAACACCCAGCAGAGGCCACTGACAGCTGTCAGTGCCCAGAACCACACCTTTAGCTCTTCACCTACAAGGGAAGGGGCTAAGTTACAGGCTTCTTTGGGTTCAGGGTGCCTGTCTGCTGTATTAGAGTGGGGGGTTACTACATCTTGTAGTAAACACCCTTCTTCCACTCTTTCTTCTGTTAGCTGAGGAGCCACCCACTCAGACTTAAGAGTTGCCTGACTAGCCAGGACTTCTTGTGGGTCAGGATGGACTTTACCAGTGCCGCCACTTTTGGAGGTCTCCCCTACTGGAGCAGACTCTATCTGGCTTGCTGGAACCTTGGCTAAAGGTTGTCCACCCTTCCTACACTGTTTTCTTTTCTTTTTCTTCTGGGGCCTACTTGCAGTTACTGCAGAGGCAGCACCTCCAGAATCCTTGGGAGAGGACTGGCACTGGACCAGTTCCTCTCTTGGGCTCTGACTAACCTCTGGGTAGTCATTTCCAAGGAGACAATCAAGGGGGAGGTCTGTACTGACTACCACCCTTCTCCAGCTAAAAGTCCCACCCACTTCTATGGGCACAAAAGCCACAGGCCTATCAGTGACCCTGTCTGGGCTAACTCTTACTCTGGCCATCTCACCTGGGATGTAGTGGTTTGAGAACACCAGCCTGTCATGCACAATAGTGTGACTGGCACAAGTGTCTCTCAGGGCAGTGGCTGGGATTCCATTCACCAGTAGGTGGTGGAAGTGTCTACTTCCCTCTGGAATCTCCAACTCACCTGTTGGGCCCTTTTTCCAGTTGAAGGCTATGAAGACCTCCTCATCTGAGGAGTCATCCCCAATGGCTACACTGGTTACCCCTGGGATTTTGCTAGGGGGTTTGTTTTTGGGACAAGAAGTGTCCTTGGTGTGGTGCCCTGTCTGTCTACAGTTATGGCACCATGCCTTAGTGGCATCCCAGTTCTTACCCTGGTACCCACCTTTGTTTTGGGTTGTGTCTTGGGGCCCACCCTCCTGGTCTGGTTTTTGGGGGCCTACAGAGGACTCTTTTTCTTTGTTTCTAGTGTCACCCACTTTCTCCTGGGGAGGCTTTGTAACCCCTTTCTTTTGGTCACCCCCAGTGGAAGTTTTGGTTACCCTAGTCTTGACCCAATGGTCCGCCTTCTTTCCCAATTCTTGGGGAGAAATTGGTCCTAGGTCTACCAGATAGTGATGCAACTTTTCATTGAAGCAGTTACTTAAAATGTGTTCTTTCATAAACAAATTATAAAGCCCAACATAGTCATGCACTTCATTTCCAGTTACCCAACCATCCAGTGTTTTCACTGAGTAGTCTACAAAATCAACCCAGGTCTGGCTCGAGGATTTTTGAGCCCCCCTGAATCTAATTCTATACTCCTCAGTGGAGAATCCAAAGCCCTCAATCAGGGTTCCCTTCATGAGGTCATAAGATTCTGCATCTTTTCCAGAGAGTGTGAGGAGTCTATCCCTACACTTTCCAGTGAACATTTCCCTAAGGAGAGCACCCCAGTGAGATTTGCTTACTTTTCTGGTTACACAAGCCCTCTCAAAAGCTGTGAACCATTTGGTGATGTCATCACCATCTTCATATTTTGTTACAATCCCTTTGGGGATTTTTAGGATGTCAGTATTCTCTCTGACCCTATTTATGTTGCTGCCACCATTGATGGGTCCTAGGCCCATCTCTTGTCTTTCCCTTTCTATGGCTAGGATCTGCCTTTCCAAAGCCAATCTTTTGGCCATCCTGGCTAACTGGATGTCCTTTTCACTGGAGGTATCCTCAGTGATTTCAGAGAGGTTGGTCCCTCCTGTGAGGGAGCCAGCATCTCTGACTACTATGCTTGGAGTCAGGGCTTGAGGGGCCCTGTTCTCCCTAAATAGGACTGGTAGGGGGGAATCACCCTCCAAGTCACTATCATCATCCTCTGTGTTGCCATCCTCAGAGGGGTTGGCCTTTTCAAACTCTGCCAACAGCTCCTGGAGCTGTAGTTTGGAAGGTCTAGGGCCCATTGCTATTTTCTTTATTTTACAGAGTGACCTTAGCTCCCTCATCTTAAGATGGAGGTAAGGTGTGGTGTCGAGTTCCACCACATTCACATCTGTACTAGACATTATGTTTCTAAAAGTTGGAATACTTTTTAAGAATCTTAAAACTAGTTCTAGAATCTAATTCAAACTTTTCACAAACTTTTAAACACTAAAAGAAATGCTAAACAGGGACTAACACAAGGCCCTAGCAGGACTTTTAAGAATTTAGAAAAATAGTTCAAATTGCAAAAATCTATTTCTAATGACAATTTTTGGAATTTGTCGTGTGATCAGGTATTGGCTGAGTAGTCCAGCAAATGCAAAGTCTTGTACCCCACCGCTGATCCACCAATGTAGGAAGTTGGCTCTGTATGTGCTATTTCAAAGTAAGGAATAGCATGCACAGAGTCCAAGGGTTCCCCTTAGAGGTAAGATAGTGGCAAAAATAGATAATACTAATGCTCTATTTTGTGGTAGTGTGGTCGAGCAGTAGGCTTATCAAAGGAGTAGTGTTAAGCATTTGTTGTACATATACACAGGCAATAAATGAGGAACACACATTCAGAGACAAATCCAGCCAATAGGTTTTGTTATAGAAAAATATATTTTCTTAGTTTATTTTAAGAACCACAGGTTCAAATTCTACATGCAATATCTCATTTGAAAGGTATTGCAGGTAAGTACTTTAGGAACTTTGAATAATTACAGTAGCATATATACTTTTTACATAAAACACATTTAGCTGTTTTAAAAGTGGACACAGTGCAATTTTCACAGTTCCTGGGGGAGGTAAAGTATTGTTAGTTTTAGCAGGTAAGTAAATTACCTACAAGGTTCAGTTTTGGGTCCAAGGTAGCCCACCGTTGGGGGTTCAGAGCAATCCCAAAGTTACCACACCAGCAGCTCAGGGCCGGTCAGGTGCAGAGGTCAAAGAGGTGCCCAAAACACATAGGCTTCAATGGAGAGAAGGGGGTGCCCCGGTTCCAGTCTGCCAGCAGGTAAGTACCCGTGTCTTCGGAGGGCAGACCAGGGGGGTTTTGTAGGGCACCGGGGGGGGACACAAGTCCACACAGAAAGTACACCCTCAGCAGCGCGGGGGCGGCCGGGTGCAGTGTGCAAACAAGCGTCGGGTTCTCTGTAGGTTTCAATGGGAGACCAAGGGGTCTCTTCAGCGGTGCAGGCAGGCAAGGGGGGGGGCTCCTCGGGGTAGCCACCACCTGGGCAAGGGAGAGGGCCTCCTGGGGGTCACTCCTGCTCAGAAGTTCCGATCCTTCAGGTGTCCTGGTGGCTGCGGGTGCAGGGTCTTTTCCAGCCGTCGGGAAATTAGAGTTCAGGCAGTCGCGGTCAGGGGGAGCCTCGGGATTCCCTCTGCAGGCGTCGCTGTGGGGGCTCAGGGGGGACAACTTTGGTTACTCACGGTCTCGGAGTCGCCGGAGGGTCCTCCCTGAGGTGTTGGTTCTCCACCAGACGAGTCTGGGTCGCCGGGTGCAGTGTTGCAGGTCTCACGCTTCTTGCGGGGATTTGCAGGGGTCTTTAAATCTGCTCCTCTGTAACAAAGTTGCAGTTCTTTTGGAGCAGTGCCACTGTCCTCGGGAGTTTCTTGTCTGTCTTGAAGCAGGGCAGTCCTCTGAGGATTCAGAGGTCGCTGGTCCTTTGGAAAGCGTCGCTGGAGCAGGTTTCTTTGGAAGGCAGGAGACAGGCCGGTAAGACTGGGGCCAAAGCAGTTGGTGTCTTCTGTTCTTCTTCTGCAGGGGTTTTTCAGCTCAGCAGTCCTCTTCTTCTTGTAGTTTCAGGAATCTAAATTCTTAAGTTCAGGGAAGCCCTTAAATACTAAATTTAAGGGCATGTTTAGGTCTGGGGGGTTAGTAGCCAATGGCTACTAGCCCTGAGGGTGGGTACACCCTCTTTGTGCCTCCTCCCAAGGGGAGGGGGTCACATCCCTAATCCTATTGGGGGAATCCTCCTTCTACAAGATGGAGGATTTCTAAAAGTCAGAGTCACCTCAGCTCAGGACACCTTAGGGGCTGTCCTGACTGGCCAGTGACTCCTCCTTGTTTTTCTCATTATCTCTCCTGGACTTGCCGCCAAAAGTGGGGGCTGGGTCCAGGGGGCGGGCATCTCCACTAGCTAGAGTGCCCTGGGGCATTGTAACACGAAGCTTGAGCCTTTGAAGCTCACTGCTAGGTGTTACAGTTCCTGCAGGGGGGTGGTGTGAAGCACCTCCACCCAGAGAAGGCTTTGTTTCTGTCCCCAGAGAGCACAAAGGCTCTCACCGCATGGGGTCAGAAAAACGTCTCTCAGCAGCAGGCTGGCACAGACCAGTCAGTCCTGCACTGAACAATTGGGTAAAATACAGGGGGTATCTCTAAGATGCCCTCTGTGTGCATTTTTTAATACATCCAACACTGGCATCAGTGTGGGTTTATTATTCTGAGAAGTTTGGTACCAAACTTCCCAGTATTCGGTGTAGCCATTATGGAGCTGTGGAGTTCGTTTTTTGACAGACTCCCAGACCATATTCTCTTATGGCTACCCTGCACTTACAATGTCTAAGGTTTTGCTTAGACACTGTAGGGGCATAGTGCTCATGCACCTATGTCCTCACCTGTGGTATAGTGCACCCTGCCTTAGGGCTGTAAGGCCTGCTAGAGGGGTGACTTACCTATGCCACAGGCAGTGTGAGGTTGGCATGGCACCCTGAGGGGAGTGCCATGTCGACTCAGTCATTTTCTCCCCACCAGCACACACAAGCTGGCAAGCAGTGTGTCTGTGCTGAGTGAGGGGTCCCTAGGGTGGCATAAGATATGCTGCAGCCCTTAGAGACCCTCCCTGGCATCAGGGCCCTTGGTACCAGGGGTACCAGTTACAAGGGACTTACCTAGGTGCCAGGGTTGTGCCAATTGTGGAAACAATGGTACGTTTTAGGTGAAAGAACACTGGTGCTGGGGCCTGGTTAGCAGGGTCCCAGCCCACTTCTCAGTCAAGTCAGCATCAGTATCAGGCAAAAAGTGGGGGGTAAATGCAACAGGGAGCCATTTCTTTACACCACCTTGTCAGTGAGCCGGTATGCAACAGAAACCCTGGCACTTAACAACTATCAACCTTCACTCCTTCCACCTTAAGGAGAGATTGTGTTTTATAACTGATGCTCTGCATTTGTACCCACCATATGTTGCTAAAGACCTGCAGTTACTTAATAGTAACAATATATTTGCAGTTTGAAACTCTGCTAGGTTTACATGACCACCCACTTCCCAGTGAAGAGAGGAGGGGCATATTAATACAGGAGATTGAAAGAACAGCCAGAACATGTAACATACACCCAGACCTACAGAAAACGTTTCATAGTATTCATCACCTTTCTTGGGGCCTCAGTCAAAGTTAACTGGCCCTGATGCAGAAAAAATATTTACACTGTTTTCAGCTACATATTACAGTGTCTTGTTATTAATTAAAACAGTGAATTAAGAACTCTGGCTTCTTCACAAATACTACAGAAGAGAGGCAGTTCTGCCTTGTGTGAGCATGCTTTCTTTTTCACCACAGGTTGTCAAGGCCAAAAGCTGCTTTCATTTATCTAGGCCTGTGCTGCCTATGAAGCTGATAGAGTCCTTAGCAAGGAATAGTTGTTAGACTGGATGGTGTGGCCTTTGTGAATCTCAGGTCACTGACATTTACAGTGCACTTACCAGATACGATTTCACTTCATATGAATGATCCTAGAGCCTTGCCAGGCAGAACAAGCAGATTGAAAGTTACCTTCGATTCCTAGCGATATCTTCTGAAACTGCAGTTTCTGTATGATCTTAAGTACCCATTCTTTTAATTTGACAAGTAACACAAAGATGGGTTTAGGTATTTGTTTTTGAGAACACGCTGACTTTGGCATACTTATCCGAAGTATTCTTCAACCAAATACACTGCAGACGTTCCTAGCAAGTAATAGCAAAACACCTACCCTGTTTTTTTGAGGGTTTTGAAATGATATCGGTCAGAAAACGAGAAAGAATAGATAAACTGTTTCCTGCAACATAAGGACCAGACGTTCGGATTGAGTCTGTGTCTCTACAGCATGTAAGGTGGAATGTGTGGTCACTTAAAGGCCATACCGGGTGCTCTTTACATGGCTTCTTCTCCTCACCATCTAATGTAGTGTTTGACAGTGGTAGCCAGTGGCATCTTGATTTAGAGTTTTACGCATTCGATAGACCCCTGGAGGTGCACTTTGAGAAAGGATGCAGAAAGGCAGGTCAGTAATGCCTAACAGGCGTTGCAAAAAAAAAATCCAGGCCATGAAGACGTGCTTGATTTGATGTTTAAAAAACATAGAAATATGCCTTTGACACTGCACTACTCTATGCCCTGTGTTGCCTTTTTTTTTTTTTTTTAACCAGAGTCGTCATATCGAGGCAGATGCTCCTGACCGTGCTGATTGGGGACCTATTGGGATCAATTTCTCTAATCCTTATTATTCTAAAGATATCCCCGTTTAAATTTGCTGTTGGCTACTCCCTCAAACTCAAGTTTTCAAAAACTGGTGCACCCAGCGGGTCCAATGAGGGCCTTCACTAAAAAAAAAAAAAAACAACAAATAAAAAGTCTTGACTGCCTCTAATCTGTGTCAAGATACATACTCCTGATGTTCAGTACACCTGCAGGGCTAATTTTTGCATGCTGATATAACTCCAGCACCTAGCCTTCACTTAAGATACCAAGTTAGGCCTTTAGCAGTTCTCAGCCCAAAACCTTGTCCCAGTAGATATTGACTACCAGAAATATGATTCTCCTATAGATCAGACTTTAATTGTTTTGAACTAGCCTGGTCTAAGCCCAGAACTGTGCTCGAAAAGACATTGACTACCAAAAACATTTTTCACCTGTAAAGCAGACTTTACTCTTTTTGAACTAACCTATTTGTAACCTGAGCACTATAAGACTTGAGCATGGTGATTGGTGTTTGGGCACTCAGGGTTTTGGGTCTGCTTGGTAGGTACCTCATCTGCAAGGACGACAACCTTCAGAGTTTTCTAGTATAACACCAGGAATTGTGGAGGAAGCAGGGCAGCAACCAGGTATCACATTCTACCTTGATATATGTTCCTCTGTTTGTAACGTATGCTGCACTTACAGTCAAAATATGAACAGTATTTAGTAAACCTACAGATCCCAGAAAGATTTCAGAGAATTCCTGGAAACCTCCTGTTGGTTAACATTGTCCTTAGTGCTCAGAATGTTTTAGCACCCTCAGTTTTTTGCATAAGTTCTAATTTTGATATCTACCTGCAACAAAATGTTTATTCCTCATTCATCAAATGATTTCTTTGCCCCGCTGCTCCTGAAGAGCCAGTGGTTCAAAGGACATAACTTCATCATCCAGTTGGAGTACATTAGTAATGGTTGTCTTTGACTACCAGTGGTACACACATGTACCTGTTGCGGATCATGCTACTAACCTTTGATTGCCCCAGATCCACAGGAATCGGCTTCACCTGTAAACACACAGGACCCTCCCAGAATTTCAACCTTGCAGTGTCCTTCCATCCAGACATCTACTGTAAGCATTCACACTCCTCCAGTCCCCCTTTTCTTATGTTTACCAATATCCGTCACCTCTCTCACATTCAGACACAGCTTGTAGACGTTTGGGCATTCTGTGATACGAGTGCTTTGTCTACTTTCACGTAGTACGTCCTGCTGCTGGTCCCCGCCCCCCGGGACCAGCAGCAGGAACCGCAAACCTTGAAAAATAAAACAATAATAAACCATGTTTACTATAGTTTTATTTTGAAAGGGGTGGGGCCATGGGGGTGACGAGCACTGAGGGGAGTGCCAGAGCAGTTTGGCCGGCCAAACACACCTGCGCACAGGGCTGTCTCCAACCCGGCACTGTGTTGCCGGGTTGGAGAGAGCAAGCCCAGGCTCCCAGTATGCGTTGGAGTGCCCAGCAAGGGCGCTCCAGCCAATCATAATGCTGCTTTGAGCAGTGTCATGATTGGCTGCAGGACAGGCTGGGAGCCTGTGCTGGAGTGCGGTGGTGAGTGGTGGTGCGGTGGCGTGGTTCAGGTAAGTGTTTTTTAAAAAATTATTATTTATTTATTTTATTTGTATTTTGTTTTCTTTTATTCTTCCCGCCCCAATACTTTGCCCAGTCGCCAGCCGCGACTGAGTGCTAGTACAGAAGCGTGAGGGTAAAATTAAATTCCATCTTACGCTGCGCAGCTCCCAATGCCTTCAATAGTAATCATGTGCATCCAGGTTTGTATCGTTAGTTACTTTGTGTATTGGTTATTTCCGCAGACTGCGTGGCTACAGACAGTGGCTCCCAGTTCAGTTCCCGGGACTCAATGCGGATGTCAGATTCGGGGTCAGCAGATGATGTCGATGAATATGAGATCAAAGGTAAAGGACTCTTTCAGTTCTTGATATTGTCTTGTTATACTTTGGGGGTATTTGTGATCTAGTTCATTAAGGATATAGAATTTCAACGAAAAACACTGATCATTTGGAAAGAGAGTGCAAAATAGTTGGGTGTTCTTCGTAAGTAGAAGGTACATTTTCAAGTTTTGTGTGGAGAGTTTGACATGAAGACTAATGTGCTTAAAGTTCTCCTTGGAATACATTCTGCGTTCACTAATATTCTCTCAATATTCTAAGTCCATTTAAACTCTTTGTTATTCAAAGTCCCACGTCTACCTTTGAAATACTGGGAAAATTGGGGTATCTTTTCTTTCAGTAGAGGAAGACTAATTTTGTAATAAGAAGAGCATTTGGGTCTATTATAGTTGATATATACTCTTGATATATACCTTAGCTCTCGGCCATTTAGCTCACCCATCCCTCTGAAAGATAGGTGAGGACCTTTGAAGTGGAAAAGGGCCATTAAATGGAAATATTAGACCCACATGCACAATCTGTAGAACTCTTGGCACATACACTGGGCAACCTGGGTAATTCTGCACCACTTGTCTAACACTACACTATCAGCAGCTGTCCCCATCCCTGAGTCTGGTGGGGTTACACATGCTGATGCTCTGAAGGGAGCAGATGATGGAGACAGTACCCCTTGCTGGAAGAATCTACAGAGCCAACAGGAAATGGACAGAAAGAGCCCTGGCTAACAAAACAAGCAAAGGGAAGTTAAACAGCTAGCCATCTATCTGCTGTTATGGAGCGAGTTCATGCACTATCATTGACTCATCACACTACCTTCTCTCTGTTTTCTGTCAGTCTTGTGAGCTTCATGACAAGACCATACATCTGGTCACACTCTGTAAAAAGCATGTCAGACCCTCTCCCCACCACATGCAGACTCCGTGTGCCGCAAGGTGGATCCTTCTGTTCAGATCACCAGCACCTCCATAGCCGACCTGAACTTGCCTTCTCAACTACTCATCGCATTTCACATAATCTCACTTCGATACAGTTTTTTCTGTCCAGTGTTATTCCATTTTTGCAGAACGTTAGTGGCTGTCTGCATCACATGTGTACAATGCTGCATAGATTCTAAGTGGTTGTTTTGAGATGTCTATCCACACCCACTGTACCCTTGCAGTTTGGCAGCTGTTAGCTAGTAATGTGTGGTGCACGATCATCTTTGACAGTTTGAGCCAAACTCTGATGTTCTTGGAGGCGTCTGCAGCAAAGGGGTAATTCACACTTAGGCCTTTTGCCTCTTGACTGCCAGCATGCATCTGTTAAGGGACTTGGGGTGCCTGTTTGAGTGAATGGGCCTTTGTTGTTGATCATAAAGTCCATGGGGCAATGGTTTTGATCAGTTTGTTTATCAGTTCTACTGTTTTAACTTGTGCTGCTAAAATGCCATTTATGTGCACTTAGCCTGCTGTCTCTGAGCTCCGCGCTTCTCATCCTGCCATGGAAATAAATGTGTTGTTGTCATCACTGTATCACACAGATGGTAATGATGGCTCTAGCCTGATTCAAATGTCTAAGAATGGAATGTCCGCGTCCATGGCTTCGTTGTTCTCAGGTAGTACACAAGTGCTTCACGGGGGTGTACTCCCAGCGCGCACACATTTCTGCATGCGAGTGTGTTTGTGTGCACTGCTCACCCAGCCCCAGGATCACAGGTTGCGTAGGCTTAGAGTATGAACAATCTGAACCACACATGAACACAATACAGATGACAAAAAGTCAGTAAAAGCAAACGTTTCACTCTCGAGTGTTGGTCCTGCTGCTTCATGGATGCCTATCCGGGTGAGGGTTTCGCCTCAGGGTCTGATTCATCATCAAGGAGAGCAGAGCCTTAAAACATTAACGTCTTGTACATCTCACTTTCTCTCTCAATTAGATATGGAGTCTGTAGTTGGCATCCTATAGTGAGTGCAGACAAGCTCACTCATATTTCTTCTTGTGGCAAATGCAATAAAAGTGAGGTCAAAATACAAAAAAGCAACACACTAAAATGCTCTGCAAGGCAGATGTTTCTGGCTAGAAAATGTGTGTTTACACAAATGCAGACTTGGCGCATAATGTGTGCATGAGCGTCTAGTTAGAATTCCTGAGACAGAACATGGGTGTAGGCTGCAGAGAAATGTACCTCCTATGCTTTTTGGGGGTGGTATCTGCTGGAAAAGAGGTACAAATGAGTTGGGCTGGATGTTTAAGGGGATATTGCTTTCTCCCTGCACTCCAGCACACAGATGCAAATGTTCGCGCTTTGATAGATAAGCATTCATATTGCTATTGCCTCCCTTAGCGCAACATCACTCGATGCCACATTTTACCGTGCCCCAAATGCAAGAAAACATGTGTTCGATGGCATCTGTCGCTGTAGATACACATGTTGTGCATAGCCCGCCATCTGGTGTTGGGTCGGAGTGTTACAAGTTGTTTTTCTTCGAAGAAGTCTTTCGAGTCACGGGACCGAGTGACTCCTCCTTTTGTCTCCATTGCGCATGGGCGTCGACTCCATCTTCGATTGTTTTCTTTCCGCCATCGGGTTCGGACGTGTTCCTGTCGCTCCGACCGCGTGTCAGACAACGCAGATGGAACGGACCCCGTTTCGTTTCTGTCCCAAATGCCACAACAAATACCCGTATTCAGACCAACATTTGGTCTGTAACCTGTGCCTGTCGCCTGAGCACAGTGAAGAGACTTGCGAGGCCTGTCGTGCGTTCCGGTCCCGAAAGACACTCCGTGACCGTCGAGCCAGAAGACTTCAGATGGCGTCCACGCCGACAGCACACCGAGAGTTCGAGGAACAAGAGGAGGAAGAAGCCTTCTCGATCCACGAATCGGACTCCGAGGAATTCGACGATCAAAGAACTGTGAGTAAGACGTCGAAGGCAACACACAAGAAAAGTGACAAGGCCCAGGGGACGCCACTGCCACCAGGCCATGGCTCGACCCATAAATTCGGTGACTGACCGTCGGCACCGAAAAAGGCCGAAACAGTGCCGAGATCGTCCGACTCCGGTCGAGACACCGGCACGCAGCCTGCTCGGGACCGAGACAGTGCTGCTGAAAAGGATCGACGCCGAGATAGCGGTGCCGAAACGGCTCGACGCCGAGACAGTGGCACCGAGGAAGATCGACGCCGAGAGGTTTCGACTCCAAAAAAGAAAAAAGTCACCTCGGAGCCGAAAAAGAGTACAAACAGGGTTTCGGTGCCAAAACGAGCCGCAACCGACCCAGTTACCGGTTCCTATTCAGAGGAGCAATCACTGTCCTCTCAGATGCGAAAGCATAGATTTGAGGAAGAGTTGCAATCCACCGAAGTGGACCATACGCAGAAACGTATTTTCATACAGGAAGGAACAGGGAAAATAAGCACCCTTCCCCCAATTAGGAGAAAAAGGAGACTGGAGTTTCAAACAGACCAAGCACCACAAACAAAAATGGTGAAAAAGGTAACTCCGCCACCCTCTCCTCCACCTGTAACTAACGTTTCATCAGCACAAACTCCATCACATTCCCCGGCTCACACCACCGCGAGCCAAGGTGACCAGGACCAAGACGCTTGGGACTTATACGACGCCCCAGTGTCGGACAACAGTCCAGAGGCGTATCCCACAAAGCCCTCACCACCAGAAGACAGTACGGCTTATTCACAAGTGGTGGCTAGAGCGGCAGAGTTCCACAACGTAAACCTCCACTCAGAACCAGTCGAGGATGACTTCTTATTCAACACCCTCTCCTCCACCCACAGCTCCTACCAAAGCTTGCCTATGCTCCCAGGAATGCTTCGGCACGCAAAGGAAATCTTCAAGGAGCCGGTCAAGAGTAGGGCAATAACACCAAGGGTGGAAAAAAAATATAAAGCGCCTCCCACAGACCCTGTTTTCATCACCACACAGCTGCCACCAGATTCCGTCGTAGTAGGAGCAGCTCACAAGAGAGCCAACTCCCACACATCTGGGGATGCACCACCCCCAGATAAAGAGAGCCGCAAGTTCGATGCAGCCGGAAAGAGAGTCGCAGTACAGGCTGCAAACCAGTGGCGCATCGCTAACTCCCAAGCACTACTTGCGCGCTATGACAGAGCTCATTGGGACGAGATGCAACACCTCATTGAGCATCTACCCAAGGAACTGCAAAAGAGGGCGAAGCAGGTGGTTGAGGAAGGACAGAACATATCTAATAATCAGATACGCTCCTCTATGGACGCAGCGGGCACAGCTGCGAGAACAATTAACACATCTGTGACTATAAGAAGGCACGCATGGCTACGAACGTCTGGTTTTAAACCAGAGATACAGCAGGCAGTGCTCAATATGCCATTCAATGAAAAACAACTGTTCGGACCAGAGGTGGACACGGCAATTGAGAAACTGAAAAAGGACACTGACACTGCTAAAGCCATGGGCGCACTCTACTCCCTGCAGAGCAGAGGCACTTACAGCACCTTCCGCAAGACAACCTTTAGAGGGGGGTTTCGGGGTCAGGCCACACAAGCCAGCACCTCACAGACAACACTGTCCAGCTACCAGGGACAGTACCAGAGGGGAGGCTTTCGGGGCCAATACAGAGGACAATTCCCTAGGAATAGGGGAAAATTTCAAAGCCCCAAAACCCCTACAACCAAGCAGTGACTCACATGTCACTCATCCCCTCCACACAACACCAGTGGGGGGAAGAATAGGTCAGTATTACCAAGCATGGGAGGAAATAACTACAGACACTTGGGTCTTAGCAATTATCCAACATGGTTATTGCATAGAATTTCTACAAATCCCTCCAAACATACCACCAAAAGCACAGAATTTATCAAAACAACATTCAGACCTTCTGGAAACAGAAGTTCAAGCATTATTGCAAAAGAACGCAATAGAACTAGTACCAGAAACACAAATAAACACAGGAGTTTATTCACTGTACTTCCTAATACCAAAAAAGGACAAAACACTGAGACCAATCCTAGACCTCAGAACACTAAACACCTACATCAAATCAGAACACTTTCACATGGTCACGCTACAAGAGGTGTTACCATTGCTAAAGCAACAGGACTACATGACAACCTTAGATCTCAAAGACGCGTATTTCCACATACCAATACATCAGTCGCACAGGAAATACCTCAGGTTTGTATTCAAAGGAATACATTACCAATTCAAAGTATTGCCGTTTGGTTTAACAACCGCGCCAAGAGTCTTTACAAAATGTCTAGCAGTAGTGGCTGCACACATCAGAAGGCAGCAAATACACGTATTCCCGTATCTAGAAGACTGGCTAATCAAGACCAACTCACTGACAAGGTGCTCACACCACACAAATCAGGTCATACAAAACCTCTACAAACTCGGTTTCACCATCAACTATGCAAAATCACACATTCTGCCGTGCAAAGTACAACAATACCTAGGAGCCATAATAGACACAACAAAAGGATTAGCCACTCCAAGTCCACAGAGAATTCAAAATTTCAACAAGATCATACAACGCATGTACCCAACACAGAGAATACAAGCAAAAATGATATTACAACTCCTAGGCATGATGTCCTCATGCATAGCCATTGTCCCGAATGCAAGACTGCACATGAGGCCCTTACAACAGTGCCTAGCATCGCAATGGTCACAAGCACAGGGTCACCTTCTAGATCTGGTGTTGATAGACCGCCAAACATACCTCTCGCTTCTATGGTGGAACAGTATAAATTTAAACAAAGGGCGGCCTTTCCAAGACCCAGTGCCACAATACGTAATAACGACAGATGCTTCCATGACGGGGTGGGGAGCACACCTCGATCAACACAGCATACAAGGACAATGGGACGTACATCAAACAAAACTGCACATAAATCACCTGGAACTGCTAGCAGTTTTTCAAGCACTAAAAGTATTCCAACCAATCATAACTCACAAGTACATTCTTGTCAAAACAGACAACATGACAACAATGTATTATCTAAACAAACGGGGGGGACACACTCACCACAGCTGAGCCTTCTAGCACAAAAGATATGGCACTGGGCAATTCACAACCACGTTCGCCTAATAGCACAGTTTATTCCAGGGATCCAGAATCAACTTGCAGACAATCTCTCTCGAGATCACCAACAGGTCCACGAATGGGAAATTCACCCCCAAATTCTAAACACTTACTTCAAACTTTGGGGAACACCTCAAATAGACTTATTTGCAACAAAGGAGAACGCAAAATGCCAAAACTTCGCATCCAGATACCCACACAGGCAGTCTCAAGGCAATGCCCTATGGATGAACTGGTCAGGGATATTTGCGTACGCTTTTCCCCCTCTCCCTCTCCTTCCATATCTAGTAAACAAGTTGAGTCAAAACAAACTCAAACTCATACTGATAGCACCAACATGGGCAAGGCAACCTTGGTACACAACACTGCTAGACCTATCAGTAGTACCCCACGTCAAGTTGCCCAACCGGCCAGATCTGTTAACACAACACAAACAACAGATCAGGCATCCAAACCCAGCATCGCTGAATCTAGCAATCTGGCTCCTGAAATCCTAGAATTCGGACACTTAAACCTCACACAAGAATGTATGGAAGTCATAAAGCAAGCTAGAAGACCATCCACTAGACACTGCTATGCAAGCAAATGGAAAAGGTTTGTTTGCTACTGCCATCAGAATCAAATTCAACAATTACACGCATCTCCAAAGGATGTAGTGGGCTACTTACTACACTTACAAAAATCGAACCTGGCCTTCTCTTCCATTAAAATACACCTCGCAGCAATATCTGCATACCTGCAGATTACCCATTCAACTTCACTATTTAGGATACCTGTCATTAAAGCGTTTATGGAAGGCCTCAAAAGAATTATACCACCAAGGACACCACCCGTTCCTTCATGGAACCTCAACATCGTCTTAACAAGACTCATGGGTCCACCCTTTGAACCTATTCATTCTTGCGAAATACAATTCCTAACCTGGAAAGTTGCATTTCTCATTGCCATCACATCTCTAAGAAGAGTAAGTGAAATTCAGGCGTTTACAATACAAGAACCTTTTATCCAACTACACAAAAAATAAGGTAGTCCTAAGGACTAATCCTAAATTTTTACCGAAGGTTATTTCACCATTCCACCTAAATCAAACGGTAGAACTACCAGTATTCTTCCCACAGCCAGATTCCGTAGCTGAGAGGGCACTACATACATTAGATGTCAAAAGAGCATTAATGTACTACATTGACAGAACAAAGAACATCAGAAAAACTAAACAGCTATTTATTGCATTCCAAAAACCTCATGCAGGAAACCCAATATCAAAACAAGGTATAGCCAGATGGATACTTAAGTGCATCCAAATCTGCTACCTTAAAGCAAAACGACAGCTGCCCATTACACCAAAGGCACACTCAACCAGAAAGAAAGGTGCCACCATGGCCTTTCTAGGAAATATTCCAATGCACGAAATATGTAAGGCAGCCACATGGTCTACGCCTCACACGTTCACCAAGCACTACTGTGTAGACGTGCTATCCGCACAACAAGCCACAGTAGGTCAAGCCGTGTTAAGAACCTTATTTCAAACTACTTCCACTTCTACAGGCTGAGCCACCGCTTTTGGGGAGATAACTGCTTACTAGTCTATGCACAACATGTGTATCTACAGCGACAGATGCCATCGAACTGAAAATGTCACTTACCCAGTGTACATCTGTTCGTGGCATCAGTCGCTGAAGATTCACATGTGCCCACCCGCCTCCCCGGGAGCCTGTAGCAGTTCGGAAGTTAGCTTAAGCTTTGTACATTTGTAAATATATTATTTAAACCTTAAATAGGTACATACTTAGTCACTCCATTGCATGGGCACTATTACTACAACACAACTTCTACCTCACCCTCTGCGGGGAAAACAATCGAAGATGGAGTCGACGCCCATGCGCAATGGAGACAAAAGGAGGAGTCACTCGGTCCCGTGACTCGAAAGACTTCTTCGAAGAAAAACAACTTGTAACACTCCGACCCAACACCAGATGGCGGGCTATGCACAACATGTGAATCTTCAGCGACTGATGCCACGAACAGATGTACACTGGGTAAGTGACATTTTCAATATGATTATGAAACCTCTTTAAGATCATGGCTGGCAAAACTGTTACGAGTGCCACTTCCTCTGATTGGGACCCACTTCTGACAAAAACTGCCTTACTGCACCCGGTGCCCTTGATTTTGGGGCGGGATATCCTTGAATTGGTGCAGGAAGTGAAGGGACATCTAGAACTTACGCTCAGCTTGAGACATTAGTCTTTGAAGCCATCAGCCTTTTGCAGCATTACTCCTGCAGGTGGGAGTTCCAACTCTAACCATGTCTGTAGAACACCATCTTTCCAGACCTGAGCTTTCCATATGTACAGCGTTATCCTCCAGTGTGCTATTCCAAGCAGTCTTCCTGCCTTTAAAACTAGATTGTCCAAAATAGACATATTGGTTTAATTTCTATTGGGCCTGATTCACAAAGCTTTCTTCCATGAGTAGGTGTGACTTTTTAATGGCAATCCGAGAGTAGGTCAGTAGTAAACCACACATACTAACTGGAAAATCTTTGTAAACCGATTTAGTCCAGGTGCCCTGCCAACAGTGAGTGATTCACTAATACTCCTTTTTGTCCTGTTGAGTGATAAGTATTTACTTTCCCATCCCAGAAAAAGTTACAGTTGGCTGAGGCTCTCATCTGATAATCACATCTGCACTTTATTCTCACAGCGGTGGAAAGGACTTGCTCAGTGCAGTTTCTCACTTTTTCTTTGCAGCTACTGCCCGGTGCACGCACCCATTACAGTGGAAAGTGGTTTGAGTCCTTGTGTGAATCGCGCTATCAAGAAGTGTAGTTCAGATTATTTGGTGTAATTCACTTGCTCGAAATTGAGCAACCAAGGCAGACCTTGAGGTCCTACCTATGGATAAACCATTATTGAGATCACCTATTGAAATTGGATTCATGACTCGATTTACTGTTTTCATTCAGTAACACGAAGCCCCATGTGGGTTGCAAGATAGAGTACACGATTTACTAAACTTTTATAAGTGTCCTCAGTGCAGTTCACCCGCCTTCCTGTGATCCTTGGACAGTGCTGTATTCCTGTGCTGAGTGTGTGTTTTTTTTCTTTTTCTGGCGACCCATGTTCAAGCAGGGCCTTTTTGTTGTGATCAGCCAGCAGCCGTGCTTTGTTGATTTTTAGATTTGATTTTCTGATTTTCTGCACCCATGCTCTTTCTATTTCCACCTCTCCCTCTTCAAATGGTCTGTCTTCATTAATCATTCAATTTATGTCTCTGATCTTGGAACCACAAGTAACCCCCATGCAGCTTGCTCTAAAGACCGATTTGGAGCCCCTTGTGTTTAATCAAAATAAAAAAATTATCAAAAAACAATACTCCTGCAAGCAGACAAATGGCCTTCTTTAAGCCAAGCTAGTGCTTTCTTGGGTACTCAGCAAGCCATTAACTTTAGAAAATGTCAGCTATGACCAACAGTGTGGAATAGCCCATATCTAGCATCCATAGCCTACGCATTACTTTTGAAGTCATCTCTTATTGACTCGTGCAAAGGCCAACTTGCCCATCGCGTTTTGGAGATTACTTTGGAAAAAGTTATCATCACCTGCAGGTGGGGGGAAGAGTCAAATTGTACTACGACTGGAACTCAAAATTTGGGAAAATCACTGATGAGGAAATATTTGTAGAGGGGAGGTAACACCCCAGATGGTCTCCTGGTCTTGACTCCTATACAAAGATGCGTGGAATAATTGGTATAAAAAAATTTAATAAATAAATAAACAAAAAAACAATCATTCTTCATCTGTACTCATTAGTCTCTCTGCCCTGCACAGTGCTTCTTGGGCAGCGAAGGAAAACCTGCAAATTTAAGTGGCGGTCTCACCTCCTTTTTCTGTACTATTTAGTTTTCTTTTCTTCCGAAAACATGAGGCTTTCTGGTGTACGCATAGTAGTCGACTGCTGTTAGCTGCCCTTGTTTCACAGTTTGACTAGATGTTCTCTCCCTTACTTTACTTTCATGAAGAATTGTGGAAGGAGTAAAGCAGTGGCTTGTTTCTTTCACTTTCTGCGTACTTTTCCATTTTCTTGGATTAAGGCATTCATGCTTCAAACAAGAAGGAACCATTCAGTGCTTGTCCAGAGTTCAGAAGTAAATCTAAACAAGCATTTTCAATGCAATGGGTCTCGTGTTTGCTCGAGTTAGAGCTATTGGCGTTGTAAATTCCTAACTAGAATTTTCTTGCACATAAATTGAAAAGTAAAACTATTGTCCTAAGCGAGCCGATTCAAAGTGCCACGGCCGCCAAGAGCATGAACGCAAAGAAGAGACACAAAAGGGAAAAGAAGTTCGCTCGCAGTCAAGCGTATCGGCAAACGTGCAATTATCCATGTAACAGGGTTGGTGTCCTAGGCGGTAACCAAACCGCCCCAAGGAGGGACAAACCTAAACCCTTTACTAATGACAACAAAGGATTTTTGAAAGACAAGCCCATGAACGAGTGAAAGTGATGGGCGTGAGGTAGGTGTGGTTAAAAGTCTGCAATACTCACAACAGGTGAAAGCGCTTGCGCACTCAGTCTAAAAAATTGTGCACATTTGCAAGTCACTGCTAAAGAGTACCCCTTAAATGTGCTAAGTTGGGGAGAGCAAGCACATCTAAGCATTCGTATGGCTGTCGCAGTGATAATTATCGTATGTATGGCATTTTTGAGCTGTCTGCTTTTGTGCACATTAAAGGTCAAACCAGAGGATGATCCAGCTTTGTTGTGTCTGATGCAGTGTCAGACAGGAGTGCAGCTCTTTGGTCTGTTCCGCCCCTTAAAAGCAAGGGACGACTAGCAGGAATCAGGTTTAATACCTGCAAACTACTCCCTGCACTTGGAACTGAAGTTGGTTTTATAGTGGATGAGCATCCTCACGGAAAGTATTTTGGCAAGTTAAATATATCCTAATTTTAGAATATTAGTGTTTTATTGTAATCCAGCATTACATTTTCTTGTTAATGTAAACAAACATCACATAACAGGTTGCTTCCCCCTGGCACATCACTGGTGACAAAATGTATCGTAACATATCAGAGTAGCAGCGATTGTGGAGCTGGGGGTTGGGGCCCTTAATGTTTGACCTCACTCTGTTTATGGGAGATGTCAGTGCCCAGAATTATGAGAAGATCATGGGCAGATGATTCCCTTTGATGGATCTGTAAGACAATGTGATCAGTAGAAAGCAAGATTGGCCAATCCTGATTAGTTTGGAAACTGAGAGATTTCCGAATCCACTCTGACTGTAGAAAAGTGCACAACAGTGTTGGTGACCCATATATCCATGGCAAGTAATGCAGAGGAAAGTCTGCATCCCATGAAGTTTGCTATTGGAAGCTCCCTGCCTTCCCACTTCCTCAGCCCTTTGCTAGTTCTCTTGGTGATTACAGGATAGACCATAAGAGTGAGAGAAATGCTGCAGTAACTTCAGTGTCTTGTTTAGGAAGGATTTGTAGTTCACAGGTGTCCCCATGTTTTTGGAATGGATTGGAATCAGAACAGTAGGACTTAAACGTCATCTCATGGTTGCGGATTCAGATGGTTTTTTTTCTAGGGCTTGTTGCATCTTTGAAGTCCAGCCTCTGGAATGCCTTATGTCCATTTCTCTACTCAAATAGAGAGCCCTCAACATTGTGTCTACTCTTAAAAACACACCTATTTTAGGCTTGATGGCATTTCCTTGCTGTTTGGCTTTCTGCGGCTAACAGCTTGCTGAGTGAACCCCTTCAAGCGAGTTGGTGCATTTTAAGTTTTATACTTACAATCAAGCCTAATTCAAATATCAAAAGGGTAAGGAGAGGCAGTTGGAACGACATAAGCACAAATATTGTGCTGTTGTTTTGCGTACATTGTCCTGTAAACCCTAATTTAATCTTTATTTCAGGTTTACCACACCACCCAAATCCTTGGTGGTTTTTACGGACAATAGCTTTTTGCTTTTCGTACCCAGTTAAACCATTTCCTTCCCTCAAGGATCTCAGTTTTACTTGAACCGGAGGCCTTGAGGTGTGGCTTAGCTTGAGGTAGAGGTGTTATGATTTGTGTATGTTCGATGGCATCTGTCGCTGTAGATACGCATGTTCTGCAATAGCTCGCCATCTGGTGTTGGGCCGGAGTGTTACAAGTTGTTTTTCTTCGAAGAAGTCTTTCGAGTCACGGGACCGAGTGACTCCTCCTTTTGTCTCCATTGCGCATGGGCGTCGACTCCATCTTCGATTGTTTTTTTTCCGCCATCGGGTTCGGACGTGTTCCTGTCGCTCCGAGTTTCGGAACGGAAAATTAGCTAATTTCGGAAGATTTTCGTCGGTATTGTTGCGTTCGGGATCGGCGTACTTAGATTCCACACCGCATCGAAGATCGAAGAGCTCCGGTGCCCTTCGGGGTAGTTTTTCGATCCTCCGTCGGGGCCTGGTCGGCCCGACCGCGTGCTGAAGAACGCCGATGGAACGGACCCCGTTCCGTTTCTGCCCCAAATGCCACAATAAATACCCCTACACAGACCAACACTTGGTCTGCAACCTGTGCCTGTCACCTGAGCACAGCGAAGACACCTGCGAGGCCTGTCGTGCGTTCCGGTCCCGAAAAACACTCCGAGACCGTCGAGCCAGAAGACTTCAAATGGCGTCCGCACCGACAGCCCAACGGGAGTTCGAGGAACAGGAAGAAGAAGGTACCTTCTCGATCCAAGACTCAGACTCCGAAGGATTCGACGATACACAAACCGTGAGTAAGACGTCGAAAACCACACAAAGAAACATTTACAAGGCCCAGGGGACGCCACTGCCACCAGGCCATGGCTCGACCCATAAATTCGGTGACCGACCGTCGGCACCGAAAAAGGCCCAAACAGTGCTGAGATCGTCCGACTCCGGTCGAGACACCGGCACGCAGCCTTCTCGGGACCGAGAAAGTGCTGGAGACAAGCCTCGACACCGAGATGCCGGTGTGGACACGGCTCGACGCCGAGACAGCGGCACCGAAACAGATCGACGCCGAGAGGTTTCGGCCCCGAAAAGGAAAAAAGTCACCTCGGAGCCGAAAAAACACGCAGACAAAGTTTCGATGCCGAAACAAACTGCAAGCGACCCAGCTTCAGGCTCTTATACAGAAGAGCACTCGCTAACCTCCCAAATGCAAAAGCATAGGTTTGAGGAAGAGCTACAAGCAACTGATGTGGACCATACGCAAAAGCGTATCTTCATTCAGCAGGGGACAGGAAAAATAAGCACCCTTCCCCCCATTAGGAGAAAGAGAAGGTTGGAGTTCCAGACGGAACAAACACCACAACCAAAAGTGGTGAAAAGAGTTACACCACCACCCTCTCCTCCGCCCGTGATTAACGTTTCACCAGCACAAACTCCATCACACTCCCCAGCTCACACCACCATGAGCCAGGGTGACCAAGATCAGGACGCATGGGACCTATACGACGCCCCAGTGTCAGATAACAGCCCGGAGGCATACCCTACAAAGCCATCTCCACCAGAAGACAGCACCGCGTACTCTCAGGTGGTGGCTAGAGCAGCACAATTTCACAACGTAAGCCTCCACTCAGAACAGGTCGAGGATGATTTCTTGTTCAACACACTCTCCTCCACCCACAGCTCCTACCAAAGCCTGCCTATGCTCCCTGGTATGCTCCGGCACGCAAAAGACATATTTAAGGAGCCGGTCAAAAGTAGGGCAATCACACCAAGGGTGGAAAAAAAGTATAAGCCGCCTCCTACGGACCCGGTTTTCATCACTACACAGCTGCCACCAGACTCTGTTGTTGTAGGAGCAGCTAGGAAAAGGGCCAACTCTCACACATCTGGAGATGCACCACCCCCAGATAAAGAAAGCCGCAAGTTCGATGCAGCTGGTAAGAGAGTCGCAGCACAAGCTGCAAACCAGTGGCGCATCGCGAACTCCCAGGCACTACTTGCGCGCTATGACAGAGCCCACTGGGACGAGATGCAACATCTCATTGAACATCTGCCCAAGGACTTCCAAAATAGGGCAAAACAAGTGGTTGAGGAGGGACAGACCATCTCCAACAACCAGATACGTTCCTCCATGGACGCTGCAGATACAGCTGCACGGACAATTAATACATCTGTAACTATCAGAAGGCATGCATGGCTCCGAACGTCTGGATTTAAACCAGAGATTCAACAAGCAGTTCTCAATATGCCTTTTAATGAAAAAGAACTGTTCGGTCCAGAAGTGGACACAGCGATTGAGAAACTCAAAAAAGATACGGACACTGCCAAAGCCATGGGCGCACTCTACTCCCCGCAGAGCAGAGGGAATTACAGCACATTCCGTAAAACGCCCTTTCGAGGGGGGTTTCGGGGTCAAAGCACACAAGCCAGCACCTCACAAGCAACACCGTCCACTTACCAGGGACAGTATAGAGGAGGTTTTCGGGGACAATATAGAGGAGGACAATTCCCTAGAAATAGAGGGAGATTTCAAAGCCCCAAAACCCCTACTACTAAACAATGACTCACATGTCACTCACCCCCTCCACACAACACCAGTGGGGGGAAGAATAGGTCATTATTACAAAGCATGGGAGGAAATCACTACAGACACTTGGGTTCTAGCAATTATCCAACATGGTTATTGCATAGAATTTCTACAATTCCCTCCAAACATACCACCGAAAGCACAAAATTTAACAACACACCATTCCAATCTCCTGGAGATAGAAGTGCAGGCACTATTGCAAAAGAATGCAATCGAATTAGTGCCAAACACACAAATAAACACAGGAGTTTACTCACTGTACTTTCTGATACCAAAGAAGGACAAAACGCTGAGACCAATCCTAGACCTCAGAGTAGTGAACACTTTCATCAAATCAGACCACTTCCACATGGTCACACTACAAGAAGTATTGCCATTGCTAAAACTGCACGACTACATGGCAACTTTAGACCTCAAGGATGCTTATTTCCATATACCAATACACCCATCGCACAGGAAATACCTAAGGTTTGTATTCAAAGGAATACATTACCAATTCAAGGTACTGCCTTTCGGATTAACAACCGCACCAAGAGTCTTTACCAAATGTCTAGCAGTAGTCGCAGCACACATAAGAAGGCAGCAAATACATGTGTTCCCATATCTAGACGACTGGCTAATCAAGGCCCATTCGTTAATACAGTGCTCAAATCACACAAATCATATCATACAAACCCTCTTCAAACTAGGGTTCACCGTCAATTTCACAAAATCCAAAATTCTGCCACGCAAGGTACAACAATACCTGGGAGCCATAATAGACACATCAAAAGGAGTAGCCACTCCAAGTCCACAAAGAATTCAAAATTTCAACACCATCATACAACGCATGTATCCAACACAAAAGATACAGGCAAAGATGGTATTACAACTCCTAGGCATGATGTCATCATGCATAGCCATTGTCCCAAACGCAAGACTGCACATGAGGCCCTTACAACAATGCCTAGCATCACAGTGGTCTCAAGCACAGGGTCACCTTCTAGATCTGGTGTTAATAGACCGCCAAACTTACCTCTCGCTTCTGTGGTGGAACAACATAAATTTAAACAAGGGGCGGCCTTTCCAAGACCCAGTGCCACAATACGTAATAACAACAGATGCTTCCATGACAGGGTGGGGAGCACACCTCGATCAACACAGCATACAAGGACAATGGAACGTACATCAAACAAAACTGCATATCAATCACCTAGAACTTCTAGCAGTTTTTCAAGCACTAAAAGCTTTCCAACCAATAATAGTTCACAAATACATTCTCGTCAAAACAGACAACATGACAACAATGTATTATCTAAACAAGCAGGGAGGGACGCACTCCACGCAGTTAAGCCTGCTAGCACAAAAAATTTGGCATTGGGCAATTCACAACCAAATTCGCCTAATTGCACAGTTTATACCAGGGATACAAAATCAACTCGCAGACAATCTCTCTCGAGATCACCAACAGGTCCACGAATGGGAAATTCACCCCCAAATTCTGAACACTTATTTCAAACTCTGGGGAACACCTCAGATAGACTTGTTTGCGACAAGGGAGAACGCAAAATGCCAAAACTTCGCATCCAGATACCCACACAAACAATCCCAAGGCAATGCCCTATGGATGAACTGGTCAGGGATATTTGCTTACGCTTTTCCTCCTCTCCCTCTCCTTCCTTACCTGGTAAACAAACTCAGTCAAAGCAAACTCAAACTCATATTGATAGCACCAACTTGGGCAAGGCAACCCTGGTACACAACGCTGCTAGACCTATCAGTGGTACCCTGCATCAAATTGCCCAACAGGCCAGATCTGTTGACACAGCACAACCAAAAGATCAGACACCCAGATCCAGCATCGCTGAATCTAGCAATCTGGCTCCTGAAATCCTAGAATTCGGGCACTTACAACTTACCCAAGAATGTATGGAAGTCATAAAACAAGCAAGAAGGCCATCCACCAGGCACTGCTATGCAAGTAAATGGAAGAGGTTTGTTTGCTACTGCCATATTAATCAAATACAACCATTACACACAACTCCAGAACATGTAGTGGGTTACTTGCTTCACTTACAAAAATCTAACCTAGCTTTCTCTTCCATTAAGATTCACCTTGCAGCAATATCTGCATACCTGCAGACTACCTATTCAACTTCCCTATATAAAATACCAGTCATTAAAGCATTCATGGAGGGCCTTAGGAGAATTATACCACCAAGAACACTACCTGTTCCTTCATGGAACCTAAATGTTGTCCTAACTAGACTTATGGGTCCACCTTTTGAACCCATGCACTCCTGCGACATACAGTTCCTAACCTGGAAGGTGGCATTTCTCATCGCCATTACTTCCCTGAGAAGAGTAAGCGAGATTCAGGCGTTTACTATACAGGAACCTTTTATACAACTACACAAAAATAAAGTCGTCCTAAGGACCAATCCTAAATTTTTGCCAAAGGTTATTTCACCGTTCCATCTAAATCAAACAGTGGAACTTCCAGTGTTCTTTCCACAGCCAGATACCGTAGCTGAAAGGGCACTACATACATTAGATGTCAAAAGAGCATTGATGTATTACATTGACAGAACAAAGAACATCAGAAAGACTAAACAACTCTTTATTGCATTTCAAAAACCTCATGCAGGAAACCCAATTTCAAAACAAGGTATAGCCAGATGGATAGTTAAATGCATCCAAATCTGCTACCTTAAAGCTAAACGACAGCTGCCCATTACACCAAGGGCACACTCAACCAGAAAGAAAGGTGCTACCATGGCCTTTCTAGGAAACATCCCAATGCAAGAAATATGTAAGGCAGCCACATGGTCTACGCCTCACACATTCACCAAGCACTACTGTGTAGACGTGTTATCCGCACAACAAGCCACAGTAGGTCAAGCTGTATTAAGGACATTATTTCAAACTACTTCCACTCCTACAGGCTGATCCACCGCTTTTGGGGAAATAACTGCTTACTAGTCTATGCAGAACATGCGTATCTACAGCGACAGATGCCATCGAACTGAAAATGTCACTTACCCAGTGTACATCTGTTCGTGGCATCAGTCGCAGTAGATTCGCATGTGCCCACCCGCCTCCCCGGGAGCCTGTAGCAGTTTGGAAGTTACCTTCAATTATTTATATATGTATCATCTCAACCTTAAATAGGTGTATACTTAGTCACTCCATTGCATGGGCACTATTACTACAATTCAACTCCTACCTCACCCTCTGCGGGGAAAAACAATCGAAGATGGAGTCGACGCCCATGCGCAATGGAGACAAAAGGAGGAGTCACTCGGTCCCGTGACTCGAAAGACTTCTTCGAAGAAAAACAACTTGTAACACTCCGGCCCAACACCAGATGGCGAGCTATTGCAGAACATGCGAATCTACTGCGACTGATGCCACGAACAGATGTACACTGGGTAAGTGACATTTTCATTATAAAACACACTATCACCCGAGAGAGTGTCCTGGCGCCGAGCAGGTAGGAGTCTAGCCTTTCCCAGGGTGAGCGAGGCAGGCTATTGGACGAGCCAGGCTTTCTGCAGGTTGTTCCACGCATCAGGAGCGATGCAGGAAAAGGCCCATCCTCCGGATCTGCGCATGCGTGGGATGTGTGCAAATAGGAGTCCGGCCGAATGACGGTGTCTGGATGGTTTGTAAACTTACATTTATTATGTTGATTGATTTGCTTACATATAAGCACTTGGCACTTTGAAAATATGCTCACTTTAATGAGAAAGAGGCTAATTTGCGCAGCCTAGATTCGTGGTGATTCTGATCAAAGGCCATTGTTGCCATGGCAATTCAAATGTGTCTGTTGCCCACACGAACTTGAGTGTAAACATCTGGGCAAATTCTGAGGCTGCAAAGTGGGAAAAGGTGGTGCAATAAACATGAGTTGCTCAACAGATATGGCTGCCCAGTCTCCACTAGACTGCCTACCCCATTGCCTTTGCCTCCTGCCTTATTGCACGGTTTACAGGTTTTGATATCATTGTAATAAAAGGTAAGCCCCATGATCACTTTTCTGCAACGAAAGCAAACAAAATTGGCATCCTAGGTGTGTCTGCCGCTCCGCAGAGTTCCTCTTTTGTGTGTATTTTGCTAAGAGGCTCCTGTTAAACTGAACTTGTAGGAATCTTTCCATGTCTGCAGGCAGATTAGACCATCAAGAAAATCCAGTTAGATTTTCATATCTAGATCACAGAATTTTAAAATGACAGGTGCCAGACAATCTCTGTTTTTTCTAAGAATGAACTGCAAGTATCCTTGCGTAACAAATTGATTTGAGCTTATATTAAAATATTTTTTGCAGCCAACCACAGTGTGCCTTTCCCACAATCACTTTACCTTAGGTTGCCTCCACTCTGGCTTCACGATCACCTCACCTTGTGTTCAAGATCGCTTCACCTTGGCTGTACAACTTGTTCACCTTTTGTTTTACGTTTACAATCACTCCTCCTTTGTGTCTGACCTCTGTGGTCCCCTCTCTCCTTCAGTTGCTGACGTAGGCCTAATCTTGTTTTGACCAAATGGAGGGCTGTACAGGAGGGAGGGAGGGACTTGATGGTAACTGATGAAAAGGATCGCATACCTGAACTCACAATTAGATACCCTCTTGTGATATGAACTGTGTAACTAGTTATTGTGTAATTCTGTATAAATATGTGGTTTGTACAAGTTGTCGGATTTGTAATAACTTACATACATTACAGCAGAGACTAGATGTAAATTCACCCTTCATGTCACGCTCTCGCTTAGAGGTAATTACTTAACCATCTATGGATATTGTGCTTGCTAATGTTAAACCTAAACTAAATGGGCTTAAAAGTATTCCTACCTGGTTGGTTATTGAGCACCGGAGGGCATACACTGAAATCTACTGATAGAATTATTTCTTTGAACGTCATATTGTTTTGCTTAGCCAGTTGTCCTCTAACCTGTCTAGTAAACTAAGTTTGTGGAAATTGTTTTTTTTTTTTTTTTGGTTAAGTACAGCTGGGATTTTTGTGATCTTATGAATATAAAAACTTGAAAAAAGGAAATTAGAATTAAACAAAATAATTTGAAGTGTATCTTCAGCAACAACTTCAGAGATATGAGTCTTCTAGTTGGGTTTTCTTTTAGAGACCTGCGTGATTTTTAAAATATTTTATTCTTGCGCGTGTTGATGATGTCATCAGCATCAATGTGCGTTATTTGCTCCTCTCCGAGGTGCATCATGCCTGCCTGCTTTTGTGCAGTACTTGCAAGCATGTTTTTGGATTCTAAAAGTGGCACACAAAATAATGGAATGGCACCAAAAACAAACCTTTGTTGTTTACCTTTCACAACTTTCTTTTTGGCTAGTCATGGAAAAAGCAAGTTAGATTTCCCTCTACCAAAGTACAACAGTAGAGTTGCGTCACTTGCGCTTAAAGGGCAAAAAAATGACGGGAGGAGGCAGAACACCCTTATGAGGGTATATGTAAAAAAAATTAAAATAACAAGGGGGCGCGTGACTTGACATATGCAGGTGTACCCTTTTCAAAACAAACCAATTCTAAGAGGAATGCAAGTGACCCTTCCTAAACTAAAAATTCTGACATTTCAATTCTAACTAGGAAAATTTTGTTTAAAAAATATATATATATATATATATGTTCGATGGCATGTGCAGCTGCAGATACACATGCTGTGCACATCCCGCCATCTGGTGTTGGGCTCGGAGTGTTGCAAGTTGTTTTTCTTCGAAGAAGTCTTTTTCGAGTCACGAGACCGAGGGACTCCTCCCATTTCGACTCCATTGCGCATGGGCGTTGACTCCATCTTAGATTGTTTTTTTTCCGCCATCGGGTTCGGACGTGTTCCTTTTCGCTCCGGGTTTCGGGTCGGAAAGTTAGTTAGAATCTCGGAAAAATCGTCGGTATTGTTTGCGTTCGGTATCGGGTTAGTTACAACAGATCGACACCGAATTAAGAAGAGCTCCGGTGGCCCTTTGGGGTTTTTGTCGATCCCCGTCGGGGCCTGGTCGGCCCGGCCACGTGTCTCTTCAAGGCTGATGGAACGGACCCCATTCCGCTTCTGTCCAAAATGCCATAACAAGTATCCATATACAGATGAACACCTGGTCTGTAACTTGTGTTTGTCACCAGAACACAAGGAGGATACTTGTGAGGCCTGTCAAGCGTTTCGGTCCAGGAAGACACTCAGGGACCGAAGAGCCAGAAGACTACAGATGGCGTCGGCGCCGACAGGACAAGGGTGTTTCGAAGAGGAGGAAGAAACATTCTCCACCCAGGAATCGGACTCGGAGGAGGTCGATCCCGAGGAAACGCCGAAAACCGTGAGTAAGACGTCGAAAAAGAAAACTCACGAGAAGACTGCTAAAGCCCAGGGGACGCCACCGCCAACAGGCCATGGCTTAACCCGAAAAATAGGTGACCGTCCATCGGCACCGAAAAAGGGCGAGCTGGTGTCGAAGTCATCCGACTCCGGTCGAGATACCGGCACACAGCACTCTCGGGTCCGAGATAGCGGGTCCGAGAAGATTCGGCATCGAGACAGCGGCACCGAAATGGCTCGTATCGAGAAGGCACGACGCCGAAAATAAAAAAAGGTTTTGTCCGAGCCGAAAAAGACTGTCGAAAAGGTTTCGGTACCGAAACATCCAGCCTCGGAACCGAAAAGTAGTTCCTATTCAGAGGAACAAGGACTGTCCTCACAAATGAAGACACACCGATTTCAACAAGAATTAGAGATAATAGAGCCAGATCACACACAAAGAAGGCTCTTTATTCAAAAAGATACAGGGAAGATCAGCACTCTTCCTCCGATCAAGATGAAACGTAAACTTGCCTTCCAAGACAAGGACAAACAGCCATCCGCGAAGGTGGCTAAACAAGTGACACCACCACCATCCCCACATCACTCTCCACCACCATCACCTGTAGCCACTCCACCAATGATGCAATCACCAACTCATACCGGAATGAGTCAAGATGACCCTGACGCATGGGACCTTTATGACGCACCAGTGTCAGATAATAGCCCTGAATGCTATCCAGCAAGGCCATCGCCACCAGAGGATAGTACAGGCTACGCTCAAGTGGTATCAAGAGCTGCAGCATTTCACAATGTCAGCCTTCATTCAGAACCCATTGAAGACGACTTTCTTTTTAATACACTGTCGTCTACACACAGTCAATACCAAAGTCTTCCGATGTTACCCGGAATGCTCAAACATTCCAAACAAGTGTTTGAAGAACCTGTCAAGGGGAGAGCCATTACTCCAAGAGTAGATAAAATATATAAAGCGCCACCAACAGATCCAGTGTACATCACACAACAGCTAACACCAGATTCTGTTGTAGTGGGAGCAGCGCGCAAAAGAGCCAACTCACATTCTTCTGGAGATGCACGGCCTCCAGATAAAGAAAGTAGAAAATTCGATGCAGCAGGCAAAAGGGTGGCGGCACAGGCAGCAAACCAGTGGCTCATTGCAAATTCCCAAGCTTTGTTAGCCAGATATGATAGGGCCCATTGGGATGAGATGCAACACTTTATTGAGCATTTACCAAAAGAGTTCCAAAAAAGAGCGCAGCAAGTGGTAGAAGAGGGACAGAGTATCTCTAATAATCAGATACGGTCAGCAATGGATGCTGCAGACACAGCTGCTAGGACTGTCAACACAGCAGTAACAATAAGGAGACATGCATGGCTGCGTACATCAGGATTTAAACCAGAGATACAGCAAGCTGTGCTAAATATGCCATTCAACGGACAGCAGTTGTTTGGGCCGGAAGTGGACACTGCCATAGAAAAACTTAAAAAAGACACTGAGATGGCCAAAGCCATGGGCGCACTCTACTCCCCGCAGGGCAGAGGCACATTTCGAAAGACACAATTTTGAGGGGGGTTTCGAGGGCAGACCACAGAAGCCACAACCTCACAAACAAAGCCCACTTACCAGAGCCAGTATCAGCGGGGAGGTTTTCGGGGACACTATAGAGGAGGACAATTTCAAAGGAATAGGGGAAAATTCCAAAGTCCCAAAACTCCTCCAAACAAACAGTGACTCCAAGATCACAAAACCCCAACACATAACACCTGTGGGGGGGAGACTTACCAAGTTTTACACACATTGGGAGGAAATAACAACAGACACTTGGGTCTTAGCAATTATCCAGCATGGTTATTGCATAGAATTTCTCAAATTCCCTCCAAACGTCCCACCGAAAACACACAGTATGTCAAAACAACATATAGAGCTTCTAGGACTAGAAGTTCAAGCATTGCTACAAAAAGAAGCAATAGAATTAGTACCAAAACAGGAATTAAACACAGGAGTTTACTCACTGTATTTTCTGATACCCAAAAAAGACAAAACACTCAGACCTATACTAGATCTCAGAACGTTAAATACCTACATAAAATCAGACCGCTTTCACATGGTTACTTTACAAGATGTAATCCCACTGCTCAAACAACAAGACTACATGACAACACTAGACTTAAAGGATGCATATTTCCATATACCAATACATCCTTCACACAGAAAGTACCTAAGGTTTGTATTCCAAGGGATACATTACCAATTCAAAGTGTTGCCATTCGGAATTACGACTGCGCCAAGAGTTTTTACAAAATGCCTGGCAGTTGTAGCTGCACATATCAGAAGGCAGCAAATACATGTGTTCCCGTACCTAGACGATTGGTTAATCAAAACCAACATGCAAAAACGGTGTTCACACCACACAAAATATGTCATAGAAATCCTACACAAACTAGGTTTCTCAATCAACTACGCAAAATCACACCTTCTGCCGTGTCAAACACAGCAATACTTGGGGGCAACAATCAACACAACAAAAGGGATTGCCACTCCAAGTCCACAAAGAGTTCAAACATTTCACAATGTAATACAAGCCATGTATCCAAAACAAAGGATACAAGTCAAAATAGTAATGAAACTATTAGGCATGATGTCTTCATGCATAGCCATTGTCCCAAATGCAAGGTTGCACATGCGGCCCTTACAACAGTGCCTAGCATCACAATGGTCACAAGCACAGGGTCAGCTTCTAGATCTGGTGTTGATAGACCGCCAAACATACATCTCGCTTCAATGGTGGAACAGTATAAATTTAAACCAAGGGCGGCCTTTCCAAGACCCAGTGCCACAATACGTCATAACGACAGATGCTTCCATGACAGGGTGGGGAGCACACCTCAATCAACACAGCATCCAAGGACAATGGGACATACAGCAAAGACAGTTTCACATAAATCACTTAGAACTGTTAGCGGTATTTCTAGCGCTGAAAGCATTTCAGCCCATAATAACCCACAAATACATTCTTGTCAAAACAGACAACATGACAACAATGTATTACCTAAACAAACAGGGCGGGACACACTCGACACAGTTGTGTCTCCTGACACAGAAAATATGGCATTGGGCGATTCACAACCACATTCGCCTAATAGCACAATTTATTCCAGGAATTCAGAACCAGTAAGCGGACAATCTCTCTCTGGATCACCAACAAATCCACGAATGGGAGATTCACCCCCAAATAATAAAAAATTACTTTCATATTTGGGGAACACCTCAAATAGATCTATTTGCAACAAAAGAAAACTCAAAATGCCAAAACTTCGCATCCAGGTACCCACAGGACCAATCCCAAGGCAATGCTCTGTGGATGAACTGGTCAGGGATATTTGCGTAAGCTTTTCCCCCTCTCCCGCTCCTTCCATATCTGGCAAACAGGTTGAGTCAAAACAAACTCAAACTCATACTAATAGCACCAACATGGGCGAGGCAACCTTGGTACACAACACTACTAGACCTTTCGGTAGTACCTCATGTCAAACTACCCAACAGACCAGATCTGTTAACACAACACAAACAACAAATCAGGCATCCAAATCCAGCATCGATGAATCTAGCAATTTGGCTCCTGAAATCCTAGAATTCGGACACTTAAACCTCACACAAGAATGTATGGAGGTCATAAGACAAGCTAGGAGGCCTACCACTAGACACTGCTATGGAAATAAGTGGAAAAGATTTGTTTATTACTGCCATAATAATCAAATTCAACCCTTACACGCATCCGCAAAAGATATAGTAGGATACTTACTACATTTGCAGAAGTCAAAACTAGCTTTCTCTTCCATAAGAATACATCTTACTGCAATTTCAGCTTACCTGCAAATTACGCACTCAACTTCATTATTTAGGATACCAGTCATAAAAGCATTTATGGAAGGCCTAAAGAGAATTATACCACCAAGAACACCACCTGTTCCTTCATGGAACCTCAATATTGTATTAACACGACTCATGGGTCCACCTTTTGAGCCCATGCACTCTTGTGAAATGCAATACTTAACGTGGAAAGTTGCATTTTTAATTGCCATCACATCTCTAAGAAGAGTGAGTGAAATTCAAGCATTTACCATACAAGAACCATTTATTCAAATACATAAAAATAAAGTAGTTTTACGGACAAATCCTAAATTTTTGCCAAAAGTAATATCACCGTTCCACTTGAATCAAACGGTAGAATTACCAGTGTTCTTCCCACAGCCAGATTCTGTAGCTGAAAGAGCACTACATACATTAGACATCAAAATAGCACTAATGTACTACATTGACAGAACAATACTAATTAGAAAAACAAAACAACTATTTATTGCCTTTCAAAAACCTCATACAGGAAATCCAATTTCAAAACAAGGCATTGCTAGATGGATAGTTAAGTGCATTCAAACCTGCTATCTTAAAGCTAAATGAGAGCTGCCTATTACACCAAAGGCACACTCAACCAGAAAGAAAGGTGCTACCATGGCCTTTCTAGGAAATATTCCAATGAACGAAATATGTAAGGCAGCAACATGGTCTACGCCTCATACATTTACCAAGCACTACTGTGTAGATGTGTTAACTTCACAACAAGCCACAGTAGGTCAAGCGGTACTACGAACATTATTTCAAACAACTTCAACTCCTACAGGCTGAACCACCGCTTTTGGGGAGATAACTGCTTACTAGTCTATGCACAACATGTGTATCTGCAGCTACACATGCCATTGAACGGAAAATGTCACTTACCCAGTGTACATCTGTTCGTGGCATTAGTCGCTGCAGATTCACATGCGCCCACCCGCCTCCCCGGGAGCCTGTAGCCGTTTAGAAGTTGATATTGAACATTTGTAAATTTGTAAATATATTACTTTAAACTTTATTATGAACATACGTATTCACTCCATTGCATGGGCACTATTACTAGCATACACAACTCCTACCTCACCCTCTGCGGGGAAAACAATCTAAGATGGAGTCGACGCCCATGCGCAATGGAGTCGAAATGGGAGGAGTCCCTCGGTCTCGTGACTCGAAAAGACTTCTTCGAAGAAAAACAACTTGTAACACTCCGAGCCCAACACCAGATGGCGGACTGTGCACAGCATGTGAATCTGCATCGACTAATGCCACGAACAGATGTACACTGGGTAAGTGACATTTTCCATATATATATATTAAAAACAGTTTTTAACTAGAAATGTTGTCATGAATTTAACAGAAACTCGTTTAAATAAATTTAAATAAGGAATGTCCTTATTGCCTCAGAAATGGTGCTCCGGGTGCCAACCTGTAAGAGACGAAGGCTGGAGCTGACCTGCCGGAAGGTGAAAAACATTAAACTGTGCCCAGCTGTGTTGCTTTATGACAAGCTGTAAGGAAGGCAGTGTAGGCGAAGCATTGGCTGTGTGTTTTTGAAGGCAACAGATTGTAATCCCAGCAGGACCTCCTCAGTCTTTCATACTTCTGAGGCTGATAAAATGTATATCACATAGACGTGAAGTAATTACACCTATTGTATAGGCTTCACAATGTCATCAATTACCATTGGTTGTCATTGTTTTGTCATAGGAATAATGAAAGCCTGATTAAATGCTGCTTAAATTAACCTTCTCAGACCCACTCCTCTTAATAGTTATCAGACACTCTGCTCAGTAGCAACCTTAAACGCTGACCTAGGCTCGTGCTAATGTCACGTTGTGGGAAATTGTCGTTTCAAGAGGGTGTGGCTGTCATGAAAAGCCAAATTGAGGCCTTGTTCTCAACGATCCTTTCTGTTTCATTTTTTAGGGGACAAGAAGCAGGCTGGGATTTGTAATGTAACTTTTTCCGTTGCAAAAGGTTCTTGCTTGCATGCTTAGTGCAGTTGCAAATCTAGAAATGAAGAAGGATCGTCTTTGTGACATGGGCCCAGTTGGCAGCTCCACAACTCTGCTGCTTTACTGATGGAATTACTGAGGATGAACTAATATCAAAGTTCCTCCTAAAACATCCCTTTCCCTGCGATAAGGTGCTGGGGGGCATTTAGCGCTCTTTATTGTTTGAGGGTTGGAAGCGGATTTTACTGAGTAGATAGGCAACAAACTTCATCAATCAGGGATGCATCATCGTGCTTTGGAGAAGACCGCTGCAAGAATCACCAGTCTCCTGCACAATTTCAGAAAACATAGGCACCACTAGGCGTTTTTTTACATGTTGGATTCCAGTCCCTAGATTGCTATGTACACATGATTGATGGTGGTGGGCCTGTGAAACCAATCTGGGGTTTCTTTCCTGGTGTACCTATCTTTTTTAAAATACTGTAGTTCTGAGGTCTAATCTGACGTGGGACACCTGATATGGTGGTGGAATGATTTAAAACTTTGAACTCACTTTCATTTTCCACTGTTACCAATTATGAGATGTTTTCTCCCTTCTCGTTTCCTCCTCCGCCCTGGGCACCTCCCATTTTCTTTTTATTCTGCAGAGGCGGATGTTAAAAGAGGCGTGACGTCAAGCAGCAGAACTATACCCACCATGGATTCCATGTAAGTATATCTGGGGAATGACTGTTGTGGTAGATATAAAAAATAGTTCCGGCTGGTCTGATGAGTCCCATCTCTACCTTCCTTCCTCCATTAATGTTTATGCAGAAGCTCTTGCCCTACCAGAAAATCCAAATTGGATCTTGCCAGATGTTTTGAAAGCCAGAACCTAAAGATTTACGAGATCATGTTTGTCCAAAACCCAACACCATGACAGTTAGTGCTAAGCCTAAACCCAAACCTAGTGTGATCATCCAGGCCTCTTTCCCCTTATGTGCAAGACTAGCACACAAGACCCACTGTGCAATAACCTCCTATGCAGTGCCTAGCCCCATTCCCAAATGTGCACAGCCAGAACCCCGGGTACGGTGTGTAGTGCCAGGATTCAGTAATGTGTGCATCACTAAATCCCTGTGAAGAGGAGCAACTTCACACCGCGCTTTGGCTTTTACAACCTTCTTACTTTCATGATCTACATATGGAGTGGGTATTTGAAGGTGTATAACATACCTATTGTGTATGACAACAAGAAAGCACAGACATTTGCTCCCTGGTCAAGGGATTTTGGCAGTAAAAGCAATGACGGCTTGTAATGCTGACTCCACTTGGAGCACAAAGTGCTCCATGGTGGTAAAAAGGAAAAGTTGAGAAGGGCTACAGAAGGCTCTGGTAAATGATGGCATAAGGGTTTTAGACTCTGGGCCGGATTTGTGGCATAATAGGATTGTAATAAGGTGGACGGGATATCCATCATGTTTGTGACGGAGTGTTCCCCTCCGCCAAGAACTAAATCAGGCCCTATGTTCTAACAGGAAAAACACTTAAGAGTGGTGAGTCGGGGAAGTGAGAGAGGCTGGGACCTAGCACAAGGGTGCAACATTGGCATTTATCTGAGTTGAAAGAGGTGATGGAGACAGGAAGTGGGCAAGAAAGAGAGGGACACTTAATTTCGATGTGGATTGTATGTCATCATTTTAACCTCTTGACTCCCTGTTATCCTAACGTTTAACCTTCATGTAAAACTATTGCTCTGGTGGGAGTGATGCAAAAACCAGGTGATGGATGGAACGATTGAATTAAACTCGCCCACTGGCAATCGCTCGGGCCACATCTCAATCCATCATTTTTCGCCCACCATGCCAACTCAGTTTGGAACCACATGCAAATCAGTGTTGAACCTGTTCCCCTTGGGAACAGTCCAGCCCGAACTGCTAGGCTGGGTCTTCCCTGAAACGGAACACAAGCAACCCAGGACTGCTTTCACCCTTGGTGAAAGTGATGCAGGGAAGCGATGTGCAAATCATGTAGAGGTTCAAGCATCGCGCCTGTAGGGAAGGAGTTGAACAAATCCTGTAGATCCGCCTGAATGGGATAGGGTGCAAGACAGCCGGCGCACAGGTAATGGGACCACCAGACCCCTAGAACGCAAGTGCCTGAGGTCATAACTCACTGTTCCTGTACGTGCCAAAACTGGTGCCGAGGGCCAGAACCCCCAAACCTTAAGTGTGGAAAGCAAGACCCTGTTGCTCATCATGTGAGGACAGACAATGTGGAATTGACAGGCGTGCAGTTGTGAGCGACTCTGATGGTTACATGATCTCTTTCAGACTTTACTAGGAGAAGGTCAGGTATTGTTTTTTTCTCCGATTTACTTAATACATTGTATATAATCTGGTGAAAATGCCACAGTTATAACTGGGAAGGAATGTTGCTGTCTTGCCAGAGCATAAGGGCTGATTTTTTCAAGCAAAAAAAAGTCACAAGCACACAGTGCAGGCGCCAGAGTGATTATAAAATTATAATTTATGGCATACACAACTTTGTAATGACCTTTGTCAGGTCCCTGCATGAAAAAGATTGACTAGCGATGTTGAACGGTTCAGAACCATGGTTTTTCATGTGCCTTTTCTCTTGTTTTTCCAAATTCGCTGGTCAGATGTCATTCATTCCTGCACTCAAACTCGGCAGAGGCGGTGGCCATGGGCCTCTTGAGGCAGTTCGAGGGGATGCAGCTTCCAGCGGCGTCTGAGTTGGATTGGCTGGTACCCGAACACGATGCTCCGCAGAAGGTACGGTCATTGTACGAATGTAACGCGAAGGAAATTGTACTAGGTCCCACAGCTCCCTGGATACCTCAGTCCATTATTACAAGGACCTCACGTTTGACCCATTTATCTCTCCAAACCCATTTCACAGCCTATTATTGCACAGGGCCTGTTCATGTCTATAGTTGCGTAAATGCACATTGTGCTGGAAGGAATATATATATGTTGCTTATGTATATATTGATGATAAATATGTGGATTCATTGAGAGCTTCATATAAAGCGGTTTGCAGCGTTTTTCACCAGCGTATCTTATTTCCAACATCAGCTTATGTCCCTACGGAGATGGATACAAAATTAATGTGTTTTAAAGTTTGGGAATGTTTTGGGTTCCCTCAAATCGTGATTTGTGTTGAACAGCTGCCAAAAGGTGCTTTTTGGAAGCAAATTTGTAAAATTTGATGACAGACCGTTCTAGCTGGGTCGAATGTAGGCATTGGACGATGACACCTATCCCTGATTTTTAGGCTGCAAGCGCAAGAACTTTGCCCTGTTGCAATCCATCACACCCGCCGCACGCCCATCAATATCACTCGCACGTGGGCCTGCCTTTTAAAAATTCTTTACTGACTCAGAATATCCCCCCTGGGTTGCACATTTTTCCAGTGACTGAGGCATGAACACAGCCTCAGAATAAATGAATTAAGATGATAACAGCCGTTATTAGTTCTGGGAGGCTTTGACAGTGCAATGATGCTGTCCATTGACATCCACTATGGGTTTCATCCCTTTTAGTCACTGACATTCAGTGACCCTCACGTTTCCATCAGTTTCTACTGTCCAAATATATGTCCCTTTTGGTTATTCAGAGTATTTGTGACCTCCAGTGCCAAAGTTTTCTCACCCTCCAGAAGACATGGCTGTCCTTTGTTCGGAGCCAATGTCTTGTTGTGTGTGTCAGTTCCTGTAGGCTCTAGTGATCCTGTACAGTGCCAGATCTTTTAATTTTTCTCTTAAATTACTTTATTGTAGCTAGAGATGGAACATCAGAGAGGGAAAGGCTGACCTGTTTGACACAGCTTCCTTGGTCCCCAGGTTCTTGAGGAGAGGACCACTGAAGCAGTGCAATGTTATTCCACTCTCATAACTCCTCTCCTGGCCTGAAGACCTCTAGGACTGGTATTATCCCTGAGATGAAATAAAAAATTGAGCGCACTCTTAATTTTTTCAAGCCTTCTGCTATGGAGAGTTTCCAGAGGCATAAAAGAGCCCTGTATTGAAGCTCCAAGCCAACCAGGCTGGCAAGCAATTCCATTCACAAAAACGAGACAGTTTTTTTTGTTTAAAAGTCACTTGGCTGGCATTTCCAAACCTGCATTTTTGTATTTAGAAGGAATATTAAGTCACTTAGATTTGCAATGATAATGACAGAGCTCAGGGGTCTCTTGGTGGCAAGAGACATCTCTTAAACTATGTCTCCATGACCCGTGCACAAATACCTAGAAGTGGTCTAGTCAATAATCCCAAAACTTTGCATGTTTGCAGAGACTTCCGATACTGATATTTTGAGATTCACCCATCAGAGAATGAGCCGCTAAGTAAGAGCAACTACATTTTAAATGGACAACTAACTATTTTACTTACACGCTTTATGAATTGTATTTGGTTTGCATAGGATCAATATTTGGTTTGTTTAGGGCCAAATGTTTGTCCCTACAATCACCTCAGCATTACATTAAAAATGATATTAATACTTGCAGATTGGCAACAGAAGAGTTTAAATGCCACAGTGAGAGGGAGTGGTGTATTAGATGAGGAGCAGTGTACATCAGTGGTTCCCAACCTGTGGTCCGGGGACCCGTGAGGCTCCGCGAAACCTCCTCAGGGGGTCCATGACAGTTGTGAAAGTTAAATAATATTAATGAAGTGTATATAAATAAAATGGCTAAATGTACACAAAAACATTTTAAAATGTACTGTAAATATCAACAATTTTGCAATTGGAAGCTAAACATTTAATTAGTATTCTGAGATTGAATCGTGGGAGCAGCGCAAGTGCATCAAACAGAATATACTATGGACGATGTGTGGCTTCAACTGAATTTCGAAAAGCTCATACCTTCCTATTAAATTTGGTATTTTTTTATTTATATTTGCCAATTAAATAAAAGTGTTATCATTTGTGAATGTGTTTGAATGCTTGTTTACGTATTTGTTGCATATTGTTTTGCAGTTTAAATCATTAACAATGTTTACGTCGGGGTCCCCGGCTTCCAGTAATTACTTGGTGGGGTGGGTCCATGAATTCCAATAATGATTCAGTGAGGGTCCCCAGGATCAAGTAATGATATAGTGGAGGAACCACTGGGGTACCTAAAACCTTAGGTGAGCAGCTTCACTTTAATAATGAATGTGGGTGACTCCAGGTTACACTAATTCCAACCCAGTAATTGAAATTTAGTTCCAGCAGATCAGGACTTTTCAGGAAAGGAGCTGATTTAGTTCTTCTCTCCAGGATTACAGTGTCTTAGAACCTGAGTGAATATAATCTGCAGGATATGCTCGCATGTTTTTTTCCAATGAAGTTTGGTCAGTAGATTGTTACGGTGTTGTACTGTCTGAGGTTCATGGATGTTATGTATTTTCTGCGGTATGTCTTCGTTCATGATAAATAACTAGATTTGTCTGCTGTATCCCATGGGAAGACATCCAGTGTCTTTAAAACAGTTTTCATCAGTCCTTTCTCATAAGAGCACAATATGGTTCCCTAATAAGATTTGGCTACAGACTGCTTTAAATTTCTTGCAAGGTCTTTTGTGATCATTACACAAAACATGCAGATTGCTTCAAAACCATAAAACATACCGTGCAACATACAATCTTTAGAAACAAGCTTTGGCTCAGCCCTCTCAAGCCATTGGCTTGTTTGTGAGACCCTCCATATTCAGGCATTAGCTTGAAGAGGTAATCAGGTTTGGGAGCAGCCCTGATTAATTAGCGGATGGCTACATGCGGCATTAAGTAGATCTCATGATAGCTATTAATTTACGTGTTTTTATACATATGATTGTGCTCGGTCACCACTGGGCTTCTTCTCTTCTGCAGCCACAAGTTTTACCAGAAATGCTGTCTTCCTTCTCTTTTGCAGCCCCATGCACTCCAAACATGTATCAGCACTGGATGAACAAAGCTATCCTCATCCAAGAAGGCCGCTACATTAATGTGATGGTGGCAGTCCTTAAGGGGATAGGCTGCCTGCCAGCTGCAGTAGTCACACCAGGGTTTCTTACCTCACCTGAACCTCTGGTGCCTCCAGCAATAATGGCTACATGTCAGTGTTTGAGACTGCTCCCTATTCTGCATTCTTGAGTGCCACTGATCATGCTGCTCCACTTCTGTAGGGCTGTGTCCATCCTCTCTCATGCAGTTTCACTCTGCTGCAGTCCTGCCAACAGCAGAATTTCCTGTTGTTGCTCCTGAGATCCACAGTTTCGGGCGTAGTGCTGCCTGTGGTAAGCATACACTCTTACCTGTCCTTTGCCTTCCAACTTCTCTGTGCCTGGGGTACCCCTCTTAAACTAAGAATGCCAGGAAGGAGCTGGCAGGGTGTCATCCGCATTAAAATCAATTTTGATATATTGTTTCTGCTACCTACATTGAGTGTGTTTCATAGGTCTTCTGTGACAAGGGGTGCTTGTGCTCAGGGTTAACGTTTGCCCACTGCTGCTCTGTGCTGACTCCTGAGAGGGTCCTACTAAAGGGAAGCAGGGTGATGTCTTCTGCAGTGCTGTTGGCAGAGACATCACCCATGTAAGTTCTGTATTTCCTCATTCTTTCATGCAGCTAATAGCGGACTAGCCCTTGCTAAAAGTACTGTACACGTCAGTGTCAGAGTGAGCCTCACCCCCTCGTTGCACTTAAGTTGGTCCTTCTTGCTCTTTTTTCTGCAGTCACATCCAATGAGATGTCTTCCAATAATTTCAAATCAGTAACTCTCCTGCACAGAGTTGTAATGCTCGCCAAACCAAACATGATGATTGAGCCTGCAACCCTGGATGGGATACCAATAATTCCAAAGTCCATGTCTCATGCTGTTCTCCAATTACATTCAGTGTCATTATCCCTCTCCTCCTGCTCTATAATTTCCCATGTTGCAAAGGCAATGTCCAGTGATCTGATCTTCTGTTGCTTGGTCCTGCGTTCAACTTAAGTCAGATTTGCTCTTCGTTTCAGAATTGATTAATTTAGTTTATACACATTTATTTTCATTCTTTGTGTGTGTTGTTTGTGTTTCAGTATCTGCCTGGTTGCATGCTTTGAAGTTTAGAAGGTCCTGTAGGACCGACACTCATGAGTTCTCTCTTTGCTGTCCTCTCCTTGGTGGCTACACAAATGGGCCTCATATTGAAGAAACAGAACCCTAAATGACCACATCCAAACTGTCTGTTTTCTTTTACTACAGCTTATTTTATCCTTGGTGGACTCATAAAATTCAGGCCTCACATTCTCAGTTGTAGACCCAGCATGCATAAGGTCATTACATTGTTTCCAGTGTCCTGGCCAACTCTGTGTGTCTGGGATTTTATCACCCCTTGAGCCACAGCTGGCCGTGAGCAATTCCTTATTTATAGCCACTGCTCACTTCAGCCCACTGCAGTATTAGTCCCTATCACCATTACTTACCTGTGACATCATATCTCAGCTGTCGCTGTTGGCAGTGGTGCGTTGTATATATATATATATACAAATTATTTCAGAGTCTAGGAATTTACTGGCAAGCTGGTCATCTTTTTCAGAGAAGAAACATAACACCACTGTTTTATCGAAAAACATTTTTTTTACTTAAGGGGGACATTTGAATACCTAAAATGGGCATAGAACAAAATCAAAGGGAAATGTAAAGAATTAAAGTACAAAAGGCAGCCAATAAGAAAAAGATTTAGGATTGTGAATGACAAAAAAGCAGTAACCCTTGCTGCTCTGTATAATAACCAGTGTCTCATCATTTGCTACAACACTGTTTTTCAAAATGGAATCACACTGCCTAACATAAAACTTACCGGGGAGTTTCAGTCCCACTTTCTTTCACTCCATAGTAGTGTGTCGGCTGCTAGATTGGTTTCATAATTCCTCAGATTTGCATCTGCATAGAGATCCACAGTGTTAAATGTGCTTGAGCTGTACTTTTTAGCAAGCGGATGTTGGTGTCACTCTCTGCCCTGCTTATTTGTGTTTCTGTATTTTTTCTATTATATACATCTGTGTGCATATATATCCTGTATGCCGTACTTGTCTGAAAATTTTTTGTAGTATCAGTCTATATATACTTTTAATCCCTAATACTTCTAGAGTTTTAGGAGCATATGTGGAACACGTCCATTAACTTTCAAGTGTTTTTGCGGATAAACATATGAAACAGATCTCTGTATTTCATCATCTCCTATTCGTTTCCAGAGGTCTCGTATTTCATTTAAAAAGTTCTCCACTTTTACACGACGACTAAAAAGAAAGCGTCTATCCAAAAAGCTCAAGCTGGTAGGTGACAGGCATGTAATGGTCTCCTCTCCAGACCATGCATGGGTTTGTGTACGATTGATACTTTACGAGTGGTTTGTATTCTAACACTTATTACTGGCCCAGCATTCAGTGCCACTAACCAGAAGGTAATGTTTTAGTACTTGAGTGCCCAGATATTTAAAAATAGCTTTGTAACTGAGTGACATGCTCCTGGAATTGTTGGACCATTTAAGAAAAAATATTGATGGCATTGATGATGCTGTCACTTGAAGTGTGTATATTTTTTAAATATTTAGTCACTTTAAAATAGGATTGCATTGACAATTTAAAGACTTTCAGAGTTTTTAATGTACAAAATTTGGAAACGTTAATTCGATTTTGTCAGTTCAGCAAGGTTTTACACAAATTGTCACAAAATATTTAGATACCATGGAACAATAAAATAAAAACTGACACACTGTTAAAAATATATACAAATACATGTACGAATGCATAGTTAAAGCAACTAAGTAGTACCATAAAATATTTAGTTTTTCTTTCTAACATTAAAGTTAATATCCCACTTCAAGTACTCCTTGTGCATATTGTAAACTTGTGATGAAGGTAGTGAAAACGGGGACTTTTAAGAGCTGAACTAAGATTCATCCCATGGTTGGGATCTTCCACGCTTCAGTAAACAAATTAGTTTCTTCTCTTGTAGAATCACTTGCTAGCAACACAGATTTACTTGTGGGAGCTACCCTCGTCTGGAAATTTATTTTTTAAAAATTGATTCTTGGCTGCTTTACACATTTAGTTAATATTACCATCTAAATTATTGAGCAGTGCCCTAAATATTGATTATAACTCTACATTTTGATTCCAAATTTTAATAGGTGAGGTAAAGAAAATATATTGCTCCCGGGTACATGGTTTGAGGTAGGGGGTTTAAGTGCTTGAAATTCCTTATCTTTAGTTTATACTGAAAAGTTTTTATTTACATTTATTATTGTTTATGCTACACCTGCCAGATTTCAAAAGTTTCCTTAGATGATGCATCCTAGTGCCTAATAAAAACATTCAAGGTCGGTGTTCATCATACCTACCACACCCAGAACTAATATCAGAAATTCGGTGTTCCATCTCTGCTAAATCAAGAAAATGTTTTCTAAAGTTTTCCTTTTGCAACATTGAACGTGTCTACTTTGGTCTTATTGTAATCATACAATAAAGTGGTGTGTGTGTATATGCTCTTATAAAAAAAAAAGTCTCACTAACAAACTATTGCATTTTGAACTAAGTTTTTTACTTACTCCACCAAAAAGTGGAAAACTCTTTGGACCCTACTCCCTCAGCTGTGCTTAACGATAGACTCTGTAGGTAGCTGACCCTTTTGTGTGGCTTGTCAATACTGTTTAAAGGGTCCAGGGGTTCCCCAGGGAGTGGGCAGGGCTTGCTATTCAATCCCAAAGTGCTCTATTTGGAGGTAGTGTGGTCGAGCAGCCTAAGGCTTAACACATAGGAGTACAAGACGTCTACAAATAAACACAATAGCCAATAAATGACACACAACTCAAAGCGATCATACCAATTTATGAAAATAGTATCTTTTTACATGTTTAGGCATCAGCGAAAACTCATTCAGGTAAGTACTTTTTTAAATAGGATTTCTTTTCACTTTAAAAAGTGGATACAGTGCAATGTTTGAGTTCTGCACTGCTATTGTTTGGTAGGAAAAACAAGTTCTACAACCAGGTAGAGTACAGTGACTTACAAGACCAATCTACCGGAGTTAAGGTGACTAGTGGGAAGGTCCAAAGCAGCACCAGCAGTAAACCATCAGCGGCACGAAGGCGGGCAGGTGCAGAGTTCAAAACAGTGTTGGGTGCCCAATGCGTTTCAATGGAGATCAGTCACTGCAAAAAGAGGCTTCAGGCTCTGGCCAGGAGGCCAGTGGGGCTGGACCAACAGCGGGGCTCAGGCCTCGGGATACTTAGGCACAGATAGGCACCTTTGGTCCTCCTCTCCACAGCTCAGGTGCGACCGGTGCAGAGCTGTCCTTAGGCTTTAGGTTTTCTTTACTAGAGTGGTCGTGGTAGAGGGGGGGATGCCTGCAGAAGCTGTAGGTGACATTGGGGAGTCCAGTAGGGGTGATACTAAGATGGATTTGGACTTAAGAGGGCTTGGCAACCTTGTTGGAACCAGTGGTCCACTTCAGCTCGGGTCAGAGACGGCGGGTGCAGTGGTCACTTAAGGTGTTGGGTTTCGGCGGTTCCTAAGTTATCAGAGCCCCTTCTTTTGGAGTTTTCTAGAGAACAGGTCTGCTGTTCACAGGCGGTCTTGAGTCTTTTTCGAAGGCAGAAAGTTCTCCCAGGTTTCTGGAGTCACAGCTGAAGGACGAATCAACTTTGGTAAAAAATTTCGATGAGGGATGCTGACAGACCAACGGGGTTCTTAGGTTGTCAGGATCTACTTCTCTGGTGCCCGTGGCTCCCCTAAATACTGAAGTTAGGGGTGTGTAGGGTAGTATCCAATGGGATACTGACCCTTGTGGCCACTACGCCCCCAATATGACCAATTCCTGGAGAAAGTGGGCATAACCAGGTCCAAAAACTCCTAGGTATGCCATCTCAAAGATATCTACCTCCTGGAAAAATAGCGTCCACCTTGGCTTATTCCACCTTAGGGGTGGTACTAGCCCAGAGGTAGCTGACTAGCTAAATTTCCTGCCTATCCAGGTGCCAAATGGGCTCTGGATGGGGGGGAAGGGCGGTGGCTTCCTCTCCTGTGAGGGGAGCCAGATTTGCCTTTCAAATGTGGCAGCACTTTGATACTCTCTACCTGAGGGAAGGCTAATCAGTAGGTCATCCTGTGGGAGGGGGTGTTACACCCTGTCCCCGGTTAGGCTTTTGTTCTGGGCCTCCTAAGAGCAGAAGGCTCTCACCGTAGGGGGCCAGAACCGTGTCTCGGGTGGCAGGCTGGCAGAAACCAGTCAGCAAGCACACCAAAGGCTGGTAGGTTTTCAGGGGACACCTCTAAGGTGCCCTCTGGATGCATGTATTGGTAAGTCCCATAACTGGAAGCAGTGTAGGGTTATCAATACGAGATGTTTGAAACCAAAACATCCCTTTCCTCAGTGAAGCCATCATGTAGCTGGGGAACTCGCATTGATCAGTGTCCAGCACATGCATTTAAAATGGCTTCCCTGGCCACTTACTATGTCTGAGAATTGACAAAGACATAGATGGGGCATAGCTGCTATTTCAGGTATGCCTTATAATGTAATATAATGCACCCTGCCTTAGGGCGGTAAGGCCTGCTGTAGGGGTGACTTACATATATTGCAGCAGTGTTGGGGGAAATGGCGCACAGAGATGTGTTTTTATTTTAGGCCTGCACCAAGCCATGCAGCCTGTCATGTGCTTGGTGAGGCGTCCTTCGGAGTGGCACAAATCATGTTCCAGCCCTTAGGGACCCTCTTTAGCACATCAGCCCCTAGGTACCAGGGGTACCATTTACTAGGGACTTACAGAGGGTGCTAAATGATTTGCCGATTGGGGAAGATATGGTACAGTTTAGGGAAAGAGTTCTAGCACTGGGGGGGCTAACCATGTCAAAAAAGGCATTTTCCTACGGATTCTATAAACTAAATTTGAGTATAGTCTATAGTATCCTCTGTATTCATGATTGCATACTAAAAAATATGCATATATCTTTCCCATGCCTATGCACTTGTTGTGGAGTTATTCCTTAAAAATACTGAAACAAAGGTTTTAAAAAAAATTAAGAAAAACAATCCTACCTTTTATGGTAAGATAATTCACCACATACTGGTGTAACGTAAAAACGTTACATTCTTTTTTGTTAACCTATGCAATATAACAACTTTAAATTGACCATGGAGTCTGATTTCTTAACTGTTTGCCCTAAGGACACACTTATTTTCTTAAATGATTTCTGATCAGCTTAGATGATTTGTTCATGTTAAAACTGAACAACCCCACTGTTGAATTACTTCAACTTCTTACTTCATTGTTCCATATTGAACATTGATGGTGCATGCCAAAACATCTGATAATATCTTTCTTGCTAGTGTGTCTATATCTTTAAAGTTAAAGGAGCCAAATAATTTAATTTGCATTGCCTTATGCCTAATAATTAATCAATTTGATAATCCAAGTTGTCTGTTGTAGGAAGTTGGCTCTGTATGCACTATTTCAAAGTAAGGAATAGTATGCACAGAGTCCAAGGGTTCCCCTTAGAGGTAAGATAGTGGCAAAAAGAGATAATTCTAATGCTTTATTTTGTGGTAGTGTGGTCGAGCAGTAGGCTTATCAAAGGAGTAGTGTTAAGCACTTGTTGTACACACACAAGCAATAAATGAGGAACACACACTCTGAGACAATTCCAGGCCAATAGGTTTTTGTATAGAAAAATATATTTTCTTAGTTTATTTTAAGAACCACAGGTTCAAGATTTACATGTAATACTTCAAATGAAAGGTATTGCAGGTAGGTACTTTAGGAACTTTGAATTAGCAAAATAGCATATACAGTTTTCACATAAATCACATATAGCTATTTTAAAACTAGACAGTGCAATTTTCAACAGTTCCTGGGGGGAGTAAGAGTTTGTTAGTTTTTGCAGGCAAGTAAACCACCTACGGGGTTCAAGTTTGGGTCCAAGGTAGCCCACCGTTGGGGGTTCAGAGCAACCCCAAAGTTACCACACCAGCAGCTCAGGGCCGGTCAGGTGCAGAGTTCAAAGTGGTGCCCAAAACACATAGGCTTCAATTGAGAAGGGGGTGCTCCGGTTCCAGTCGGCCAGCAGGTAAGTACCCGCGTCTTCGGAGGGCAGACCAGGGGGGTTTTGTAGGGCACCGGGGGGGACACAAGTCAGCACAGAAAGTACACCCTCAGCAGCGCGGGGGCGGCCGGGTGCAGTGTGCAAACAAGCGTTGGGTTCTCAATAGGTTTCAATGGGAGACAAAGGGGTCTCTTCAGCGATGCATGCAGGCAAGGGGAGGCTCCTCGGGGTAGCCACCACCTGGGCAAGGAAGAGGGCCTCCTGGGGGTCACTCCTGCACTGGAGTTCGGATCCTTCAGGTCCTGGGGGCTGTGGGTGCAGAGTCTTTACCAGGTGTCGGGATCTGAGGAACAGGCAGTCGCGGTCAGGGGGAGCCACGGGATTCCCTCTGCAGGTGTCGCTGTGGGGGCTCAGGGGGGGCAACTCTGGCTACTCACGGTCTCGCAGTCGCCGGGGAGTCCTCCCTGAAGTGATTGTTCTCCACAAGTTGAGCCGGGGGCGTCAGGTGCAGAGTAGCAAGTCTCACGCTTCCGGCGGGAAACGCAAGTTGTTTTAAAGTTGCTCCTTCGTTACAAAGTTGCAGTCTTGGGTGAACAGAGCCGCTGTCCTCAGGAGTTCTTGGTCCTTCTAGAGCAGGGCAGTCCTCTGAGGATTCAGAGGTCGCTGGTCCCTGGGGAAAGCGTCGCTGGAGTAGTGTCTTTAGAAGTGGGGAGACAGGCCGGTAGAGCTGGGGCCAAAGCAGTTGGTGTCTCTGTCTTCTCTGCAGGGTTTTTCAGCTTAGCAGTCCTCTTCTTCTTAGGTTGCAGGAATCTAGTTTCCTAGGTTCTGGGGAGCCCCAAATACTGAATTTAGGGGTGTATTTAGGTCTGGGAGGGCAGTAGCCAATGGCTACTGTCCTGCAGGGTGGCTACACCCTCTTTGTGTCTCCTCCCTGAGGGGAGGGGGGCACATCCCTATTCCTATTGGGGTTATCTTCCAAAATCAAGATGGAGGATTTCTAAAAGTCAGAGTCACCTCCGCTCAGGACACCTTAGGGGCTGTCCTGACTGGCCAGTGACTCCTCCTTGTTTTTCTCATTATCTCTCCTGGACTTGCCGCCAAAAGTGGGGGCTGTGTCCAGGGGGCGGGCATCTCCACTAGCTGGAGTGCCCTGGGGCATTGTAACACGAAGCCTGAGCCTTTGAGGCTCACTGATAGGTGTTACAGTTCCTGCAGGGGGGAGGTGTGAAGCACCTCCACCCAGAGCAGGCTTTTGTTTCTGTCCTCAGAGAGCACAAAGGCCCTCACCACATGGGGTCAGAAACTCGTCTCTCAGCAGCAGGCTGGCAGAGACCAGTCAGTCCTGCACTGAACAATTGGGTAAAATACAGGGGGAATCTTTAAGATGCCCTCTGTGTGCATTTTTTTATAAATCCAACAATGGTGGCATCAGTGTGGGTTTATTATTCTGAGAAGTTTGGTACCAAACATCCCAGTATTCAGTGTAGCCATTATGGAGCTGTGGAGTTCGTTTTTGACAGACTCCAAGACCATATACTCTTATGGCTACCCTGCACTTACAATGTCTAAGGTTTTGCTTAGACACTGTAGGGGCATAGTGCTCATGCACCTATGCCCTCACCTGTGGTATAGTGCACCCTGCCTTAGGGCTGTAAGGCCTGCTAGAGGGGTGACTTACCTATGCCACAGGCAGTGTGAGGTTGGCATGGCACCCTGAGGGGAGTGCCATGTCGACTTTAGTCATTTTCTCCCCACCAGCACACACAAGCTGGCAAGCAGTGTGTCTGTGCTGAGTGAGGGGTCCCTAGAGTGGCATAAGACATGCTGCAGCCCTTAGAGACCTTCCCTGGCATCAGGGCCCTTGGTACCAGGGGTACCAGTTACAAGGGACTTACCTGGGTGCCAGGGTTGTGTCAGTTGTGGAGACAATGGTACATTTTAGGTGAAAGAACACTGGTGCTGGGGCCTGGTTTGCAGGGTCCCAGCACACTTCTCAGTCAAGTCAGCATCTCAGTATCAGGCAAAAAGTGGGGGGTAACTGCAACAGGGAGCCATTTCTTTACATCTGTTCTCATCCTTAAATTGTTTAATTTATTCTGCCTTACCTGATGTTTCTCTTCCATTTCCTTTTGAACTGGTGACTTTACCTCATTCCTTATCTCTAAAATCAGCAGTACCTGAACGTCTGTCTTCGTACACATGCAGCTGCAATAACAGTGGCTGCTTCTCCTCAATTTGCACTTTAAATTCCATGCTATCCCATTCTCTATTGCTTTTTAATGAGCTTTGACTTGTTCTGCCAGTCTCTGATGAAGAGATCTTCTCTTTTTTTTTTATAAGCCTATGGATTTTCTGACTGCTATCCTGTAACGGAAGTTCTACCTTTTTCAATTTTCTGTCTTGTGTCTGTATTATTTGATCTTTTATATTTCCCATTGCCTATAAATTTGTTTACATCCTCCCACTCCTCAGAAAACCTTCAATTGGCTTTACTGATCTTTCTGATTTCCCCTCTGTTTCCTTTCATGATTTTTTTCTTAAAGATACTTGGACATATTTTTTTTTCTTAACTAATCAATGTTCTTAACCTTTTTACTACTTTTCTGAAACTGCCGTACGTGAGGTCAGTAACTTTCTTCATCTGATATGTCACAGTAAGCTTTCCTTAGTCTTCAGCTTTCTGTTGCTTTTGAGCAGATGGACCTCTTCTCTTTTTTTAATAAGTTTCAGTGACTTTGTTTTGGACTGGTTTCAATCTGTTAATCACACTCTCCCCCGTTCTGCTGTTCTGTTTGGAGCTCCAATGGGCACTGTCTGAAACCTTGCCTTTTTTTTCTATACCATTCACCATAGTGTTTGAGACTTACTTTTATGTGGATAACACATCTACTATTTTTCCTCTTATTTGGCTGCACTTTGTTTCTGCCTACCTCAGTGAGTCAGACCTGAATGCCCTCTCTCTTTCACCAGATAAATTGCAAAAATATTAGAACTGCTTTCCTCCACTTCACCACATAATTCTCACCTTATTTTGTTTTTCTTGTTTTAATCTCAGCTGCATTTCTATACTTCTGTTCATGATTTGGATTGCTCAACTTTTTATACCATATCTCCTCTGTTTCTGGAAAATATTCTTTTAGGTGTACAGTTTCCAGAACGTTTCATCAGTACTTCATATCTTTTCTATGAAATTTTTGCTCTTAACATTTTATCACACTCTTAATTATCGCTACTTTCTTTATCGTGGTCTTTCAGAATATAGTACTATTCCTCGCTGGATCATCCAAAATTCTCGCATCTAGTTTTATTCTCTGTTCCATGTCATTGGCATATCTCGGCTAATGTTGCTGAACAACACTGCGGACCAGCGTTGTCAGCTTGTCTTCCACTTTGTGTTTTGAATTCAAATGTATTTTCTTGCAGACTGTACCTTGTCTGTATTCTTTAGTTGCATTATAGGCTCCCTCTTGGACTTTCCACTCTGCTGCTTAATCTCTTAGTTGTTCCAAAACATCCATGTACCTATCTCTCTGTTGCTCTTTTGTTCTATTAGCACCAAATCCTTTAAATGAGTTTCCAGTGTGAATCGGGAATGCATCAACCCTATGCAAGTTCGAAAGAATGCCTCAAGCCTGTCTCCTTGAGTTATCCAACGTGCCTTGATCTAAATGATTTAAAATGGTCCTATTTCTTTTTCCTTAATTTTGTATGCCCTTCCCCTTTTGTTTTTACGCTTCCTCAGTTGAGTGCTATGTTAATTCCATATATGCACAAAACAGAATCACTGTTATTACAGTCAGATTGTTAGTTTAACTCAATTTTTTGAAATTGTAATACAGATGGATACATTGACTCTGGAGGTCCTCCAATCAGCTGGTTTAACTTGCATACTATGCACATTAGTAAAAAATTCATATATGAAGGCAAGCTATTAATTAAACACTCAAGTCTGACTCCAGACTATGCACATGTCCTCCTGCACTGAGAAGAACGCTTATAGCTGCACAGTTATAAGACAAAAAAAGCAATAACATAGCTGGTGCTTTATTCAGATGGTGACCAGGTCTAATGTAAGGGTTTGAACTGAAGGTGAGATTGATTTTGGCACTTTAATCTTAATTCTGAAGACCTTTGGAGAAAGTGACCTGTTCCATAGGTCGTCCTATTGTGCAGTTAAGTATGCACGTTACTTTGGCCTGTAATAAAGGGGACTTTAAATAGTCATCATATGGTAACTTTTTTCAAATCCTTCCTTGTAAAGGTCTGACTAAAATTCAAATCAAGGTGATTTATCCAACTTAATATAGACTAATTCCCCAAATATGCATGAATCTGACACACTGCAGCAATTTACCATCCAATTTCAAAGAATGTTTTCTTTTTAGTTTATCAGATTGTCTCACCATCATTAAAAAAAAAGTCTTAATAGTGTACGGTAATCATAAAGTCCAGTAATGTGTCCTGTACATATGGTTGCCCACTTGTGTTAGTGATTGAAACACTACATTGTTGGCGTAAGCCATCTAAGGAAAATAGAGAGCTCACCCTGGAATTTACTTCTTCCAAAACCCTAGACAAATCTATGCAGTACATTGTGGTGCAAGTAGCCTTCTGTGCTTCACTCCATAATACCCAGGTTTACCTTCTGCCGTTTATCTGAATATAATTTACATATCATTCTTAAAAACCCAGGTGCTTACCTGATTGGATGGCATTGCAAAAATGTAGGCGTCTGCTTTTAGTTCTGTGTTAGCCCTATCTCTTGGCCTGTTATCTTATGTAACCTTAAACTTTTTGTTCATCAAGGACATTTTTTTTAAACATAGGTTGGTCAGACACTTTCATTAACTACAGTTGTCCCATCATGAGGTTTTAAATCATTTTAAAATGTACTCCTTCTATGTACACACTAAAGGTGTCTGGTGTTGTCACTAAGTAGTCAATTGCACACCTCCCGTCACTTTTATTTGTAGATTTTGTGTCTTGTGGTGTTACAAAAATGGAAAGATGGCACTTCATTTATTTCTAAATTGAAATATTATTCCCTTCTAACTTTGAGCGTTTGTTTACTACTCATAATAATTATATGGGCTCTTTTTAGTGTTAATAATTTGGTAAGATTTTATTTTTGTAGAAGTCTTTAATTCCTACAATATTAAATTAGCAGATTACTGTTAACCTGGTTTATGGTGGTCCTAAACATCTAAAACACATCACACTCCTTTAGATTACCACCATACACAACTGCAGCAGCATTAAATAACCTTACGCATAGTGTGTACTGCAGTTGGAAATTACAAGTAATGCTTTCCACTCTCAACTGTTCTCTACCCTTATTGATACGTTTATACAGCATAAGGGTCAGGCCTAAATTCTGTAAAAGATTACTTCAAACAAGAAATGATATGAAGGAAATTTCATAAGTGTGTTAGATTTCAATTTGTGAAGAAAGTTCACTTTACTCTATTTTATGCCTAAAACAGTAAGAAAATGTGGATTCTTGCATTAACGAATAAACAGCCACTGATTTAAAATAAGACCTTACTCTCTTAAAGGTTGTGGAAATATTATTGCTCAGCCTGTGATTCAGCTTTCCTAATTGAACGTTTTCAAAAGATTTGTATACGTTGTCCCCAGCTATTAATTTTACAAATGAGTTGTGGCACATATCTACCTCAAAAAACAGATCAGTAAATTCCTAATCTAAAAGCAACAAGAAGTTAAATACCTCATATCCAACATGCAATCCTTTCAAGCTGACCACCAAATGCTTACACATTTCATCAAACATAAGTAGTTTCAAAGATTAGCAAAGTTATTATACTCACTAGGTCCCCTCAATAGGCTACTACAGGCTTAGACATTTTATTTTAGTAGTAGAATTAGGGGAATAAACTAATAAGTTCTTCACATGTCAGAATTCATTTAAGATGTTGTTTAGAAAATTGTAAAAAGCTGTGCATAGTTGTTCAATATTTTGTAAAAGTAATGGCCAAAGCGCTTTTGGTATTCTTGTGAAAGATTGAGTTGTTAATTGTAATAAAAACCTGCTTGTGAATTTGTTTTCAGAGCTGCACTTGTTTTATTAAAAATGCTTTAAAGGCTGTTTAGAACTTAAGACATTGAAAGTGTTTGTTTAAAACTTTCAAAGTGTTTGCACACTCTTCAAACAAGTTTAACATTTTAATGAAAAGCAACAAATTATTTAATGGTGTTATAGAATAGTTAGTTCTCAGATTCAAATTCTTTTTACAATTTGTAGTATTTCTAAATTAGCAATGCGCCCATTGCCAGAAAAACACATGTTTAGAACCTTCAAAACTATTAAATAATAAACAAACATAGAAGTTTGATAGAAATTCTTACAGATCGTTCCTACACTAAAGATTTGTGACCGATGTGTACTAAAATCCCCTATTAGTCCTGGAGGATATTGCTAGTGACTTGTTTAACCATGGGAGTGGCATGCCTTGTTTAAATAACCATGTTCTTCAGTTTGTTGTAACATTTTGTGTTTTACTCATTACTATTTTAAGAAAATGGCTGTCTATTTAACAAGATCTGCTGTGTTGATTTAAAAAAAAAAACACCCTTTTTTTTTTTTTTTTTTTTTTTTAATAATGAGTGTTTTGGTTCATTTGTATGGTCAATCCTCCTTTAAACTACATATAGACTTGTATACATATATTGTGCATAATAACTTTCTAAAAAAAAACTGGAAAAAAGTGATTGATTGCCTGGGTTGGATTATCTTTAACTCTCACACCTCGACTTCTGTGTGATGTCCCCATACTAACACTGTTTTTGCCTTAATTAACTTGAAGCCTTAGTTAAGTTACTCTATGCACTATGTTGCTCCTAAAAATACACATGACAACAGCAGAGAAGAATACATAAGTGTAGGGACTTCTCTTCTGACTGCAAACTTGTCTTAGGAAAATAATTGTGACTTTATCCCTCTAACGTTGGATAGCTTAGTTGCTTTTATGTTATGGCGGTAAAGTAGTTCAGCGTTCTCTGCCTTGTTTTATCAGGCATGCTCTGTTCAAGTTACACTTTAACAGTATGAACCCCTTTGGCTTTAAGTAAAACATTTATCGTTTGAATCAGTTATGTATTCTGAGATTGTGGTATGTGGTGATACAACTGTACTCGTTTTGGAAGATAAACCTGTTTTTGTTTCTGTGATGTGCATTATAGCCCACTTAAAAAAAAAAAAAAAAAATCATTGTTTCTTTGATCACTTGGACAGTAGGAAGCTGCTCAGTGCTTTCTAGATCTTAAGTCACCATCTTTAGTTTTCACTGCTTTTCATCATTGTAATCCTTGAGATTGCTTCTGTCAGCAGGTTGTGCATTTACAATCATTCATTTATTCATTCCTCTGACAGTGGTTACAGTTCTCATTCCCACGGAATCTGCAAAATAGTTTCATTTCCCCATTACATACAGAAATATATTGAATGCTCCTGTTTGTATCAGAAGCATGAGTAACCTTGTGGTGTGCACAATATGTAGCTATAATATGAGCTACTGGTGGAAATTAATTGTAAAAGAGATAGAATCATCTCTAGGAACAGTATTTCATCTGTCCTTGACAGTGCCTTTGGCTGAATGTCAAACTGTGTAAAGTTCAAAAGCGTGTACTTTAAAGGGCTGTGACCCTGGAGGAACACTGGGGACACCTCTGCTTTACAGCCTGATTTTCTCCCATCTCAAGCTCAACTCTTACAATCACCCATTTAAGATGTCTTTCTACCTTGATCTTCTGCTTTACATTACTACATCAACATATGCAAAATCTGATTGCCAGTGAATAGAAAGTACACTGTGACACTCTGTAGTTCATCAGATTGTTTCTTTGACAGTGATGTCCGCCAGATGAACACCGTATAAAAGTGTTGATGTAATCTCATAAAGGTCTGTAGAATAAAGTGTGGAGTCTTATGTCTGTGTACACACGTTTTCTGATGAACCTTTGTTTGCATATGTATTATTACCTTGTTTGTAGGTGGTACCCATTTCCTGAAGCAAAAGGGTGGATTGAATTTGTCTCTTTGTAATTCCAATGCATCTTCTGAAGAACTTTTTATCACACTTCTTAGTGATGCATTATTCACATGCACTGGTTTGTCCCCATCATGGCAGCATAAGGGCAGTGCGTAATTTGCAATAGTGGTGGCTCACCAGCATTATTTTTTGAGGACCAGAACTTGTTTTTAATCATCAGCTTTAGAACCAGAGCAAGAGAATGAAAAGTAGCAAGTGGTGAAAGATGGATGGAAATAAAGATTAAAAAACAGTGGCAAAGTGAGGATGAAAAGGAACCTATGAGAGTGATATATGGGGGTAGGGGAAGTATATTGGTAGATGAAAGAGGCATGAGGTGAAATAAAAACTAGAGAGCCTTGATATTCAGCAACTCCAGCATATTAAAAAAACAATTGGACCATGGCCATTATTCTTTTACAAATTAAGAACTGCAGATAAGGATGAAAAAAGGCAGCTTATCAGTGTTGAAAAGAAGCAGGGTAACATTGTTACGGACTGAAAAGTCTTCCGCCTTTAGGTTTAGGTTTGGGTTTCAATTACAGCTGTAATGTAGCCTACCACTGTGCAAACACTAAACTGCATGTCCCCATCCCTCTTGCAAATATGTATCCCTCACAAATTCCCTTTTTTCTGCTTATTGGTGTAGACTCCAACTTGTGTCTGTCTTGCTCCAGTTTTGTGTACCACTGGGCCTTCTCACCTGTTTCATATCATATACTCAGACGTAGTGTGAATTCTCTTCATTCTTGTTCACCACCCTTTTCCCTCTTACACTACTTTGTTGCTAAATTTTTCATTCTTGAGCCACTTAACCGGTCAGCGGTCATCCTGGAATCTTCTACATGCGTGCACCTGGATCTTTCTGAGCTAAAGGATGGCAGCAGCTTGAGTACAGTATTGGTCATTAGTGTGCTGAGCACTACATCATGGAGTTAATTGAAAGCAGTTGTGACCCTCAACCCCCACATCCCCGAATTAAGTGCGTTGCCATATCCAGCATCTGGATGAATGCGGTGTCTGTCTTAGTTTTTGGTTTAGGTCATAATTGCTAGGAACCTACTGGAGTGTCCTCTGACATGGTCGGTAAGGGTTTTGGCGCCAGTTTATAGAGTATGAAGTCTTGATTTGGGTTCAACAAATCCCTCGTCGATCTCAATATTTAAAGGTTTCTTAGCTCCGAATACAAACATAAAGGAAAATGTTGATGTGTCTTTATAGTTTCCAATCTTCCAGTTGGCTGGTACCAACTATATGTGAGCAGAATAGATACACATGACTTTTTTTTTTCAGGAGCACAGATAATCCAGCACTTGCTCTCAGCTCTGATTTCTTAGTGGTCTTGAACTCCTGGTGCTGCTTTTCAGAGCATGAACTACATCTCGGCTGGTTGTATCATATTACTTAAGTGCCAAACCTTTTGTTATCAATGGATATTATATTTGAAGCTGTTTATTCTTGCCATTTGTGCCTGTTATAGAGTATTATCAGTTTCTTAGCTTATTTTATGCTGAACCAAATTCATGCATTCTTGCTGACTGTGTGCTTGTGATATGACCTTTGCACTTTGAAGCACCCTATGCTTTTTATTGTTCCACACTTACAGGACTGTAACCCTGCATAAAGCTTCAGTGGTTTGTAGTTCTGCAAGAATTTTACAGATTACCTTTCATCACAGGATGATTAGGTTCATTACATGTAGTAGTAGGCACATGCATTGCATTACAGTTTTCTGTCTTTGCGGAAAGTACAAGCCATGCACCATTCCAACTTGGAAATAAAGTTTAACGGGAGTGAGATCATACTCTTCGGTGTGTGAAAGAGTGATTCAGTTAGAGAGAGTGCTTAAATGAACTGAAATATTCATACCAGGCTTCGAACAAGCTCCTGAATATTAGTACAAAATGCACAAAGGTAATAGAAATGTGAAGTCTGCTCATTTGATGTGGGGAGGGGAACCTATCTGTAAAGAATCAAGTCTGAACAGAGATAGAGGAAGAGTCAAGAGTTGAAAACCTATTGTAAACAAGGTTTGATGAGATACTCTAAACTTCAGTAACTTCTTGTAACCCATTCCTAGAAAAGAAGCATTATTATGTGTAAATTGTTCCCATTGCTAGAGTATCAAATTTGGGTGATCAGTAGAAGTTTGATGAAGACGTTATGTTTAAGAGGCCGTTTGAACTTGTTGCATGTATTGCCCTGAATTGTGGTTGCCTCTAATATAAAACTTTTCTTCTCATCCTTTACAGCTCTTGCCAATTCCAGACTCTCTGCCTATTTCTCCAGACGATGGAGAGCACGCTGATATTTTTAAACTACGCATCCGAGTGAGAGGAAATTTGGAATGGGCACCGCCTAGACCTCAGATCATCTTCAACATCCACACGGCACCGACGTAAGTACACCTCCTAAACACTGTTATGCTTCTCTTGTAACTAGAAATATAGCGCACACTTTGTAAAAGCGCTAATCTGAGTGTTAGAGGATGGCGCAATTACCCCTCCATTTTTGAAAGAATAGACGTGTACATGTGTCTTGGGGAAAAGCACTCGAGGCCCTGGTCCTTGTGAGCTGATTGAGGTCAGGCTGCATAATTAACAAAAAAAGCATAAAGTAGCCCATGAGTGCAGTACTTAGTAGCACACTACTAGTGCTGTATGTAAGCTTCCCGAACGATAATGCTCTGGTAGCGATTTGGAAACCAACTCCTAAAGGGAACACCATGACTCATATTACAGCATTTACGTAGAGTCTGTTAGTTTGACTATGTAATATCTTTATTTCAGTATATTGAAACTGTAAAACTAAACTGTAAACTTCGCACTTGTATAGCGCACTACTCACCCGTTAGGGTCTCAAGGCGCTGTACGCATACCGCTGTGGAACCCCTCCTGGCTTTTCCCTGTGAGGCACCCACTCCTGGGCATCCCCAGGGTGAAGCCAGGCATCCAAGCGCTGTCAGGGCCGTTGTGGAGATTAAGCAAGCTATTGCCCAGAGTTACAGAGTGGGACCCATTAATTAGATTAGGCACCGAGGCGAGAATTATCTGGTCTAAGGGAATTGAGCCCAAGACCCGCCGAGGCGGGAATGGAACCCTAGTCCGGCCCAGATCTCTGCATCAGGGTCTGCCGCTCTAACCATTGTGCCACACTTCTCCACTTGTGGTGACACAGGGCGGCTGAATGCCGAGTGCTGCTACACAGAACTTGGTACAAAATAAAGAATATGTGGAATGATCAGGGCTATGGTCAATGTGATTTCTTCTGCACTGATGCTCTCCAGCTGGGTCTCTGCAATTGAAATACCCATACATGCAGCAGTATCATACTTAACAGCACCTGCAATGCAGTGCATTAAAAGCTTTCTCTAGCTTGCTAGCTTTCGTATTACAAGGGCACGTAGAGATTCTCAAAACCGTATAGTGAAGATTGTTTGAATAGATGAAGAGAAGCCCTGCAGGGTTGCAGTATTTAAGAAGTTCTCTTCCTGCAGCTCCAGCCGAGGTATCACAGTCAGATACCCATATACAATTTACCTACTTTGGTGACTTTCTGGAGCATTAGTATACATGTCCCACTCCGTAGTCTAATAAATGAATGATTAGTCCACAGTTCATTATTGGTAGGTGGAATATTGCCCCACAAGCAAGGCGTATGTAACATTACTAGGAAAATACCTCCCAGGTCCATGGACACTTGCAGTTCTTGTAGTGTCATGGTTCACATACAAATCAAAACAAAAAAGTATGTGTTGTCTACGGAGTGCAAGGAGGCTGGTAATACTTCTTTAGAACTATCATATGAGGTGTGATCCAGAACCAGATAAAGACAAGCTCTCTCAGCTAATGAAAAGTGTTGGAAAATCACCTCTTTCATGCAGGTATCGGACAGACAAAAGTACATAAATTAATGTTTCCATAACTTGCCGCCACAGGGCCGCAGCATACATCGCGTAATGCAGAATCCATTAAATAAACATCCCCATGTTATTAGTGAATTGTAAAGTCAGTTCTGAGAGACACGGGTAGCAGAACCCAAAACTGAACAAAAAAAAATCAAATTACATTCCTACTGTGGGAACTTTAGGAGCAGGTTGGGCATTGCCCTCACCACACACCTTCTACAAAACCAGCCTCAACAATCAATCCTTTGTTTCTCCCCCACCTTTTCCTGGAGTGAGGGACAAACGTCATGATATACAGAATCGGAGACATCCTGGAATATACAGAGCTGTGATTATGACTGCAAATAAAAGACCCCACTACAGATATACATTATCAAATATTTGCAAAACGTGTGAGCTAAATAGGTGCATGGGTGCACGCTGCACTTTATGGACTTATATATAATAGCAATAATAAGGTTAGCATAACTTGTTCAGTGCAAGTCCTGTGAGTTAACAGTTAATCCAAATTCTTCAGTGGAATTTCTCTTTTCTGTGTCAGCATTAATATTACTTCTCACGCACATGTACAATTAATGATGTCCTCAAAGCATATGGACTATGAGAATAATACTTGTCCAAGTTTCAAATACTGCAACATCCTTAGGCGGTTTAGGCGGAGAGGAGATTAATAGTATCGGAAAAATAACCAGGTGGCTTGGAAATTGACAGTACACTGATCTAGCTCCACCATGCAGCTTAGAAGCTCTGGACTCCCAAGTGGATAGGTGTGGGCAAGTAGAGCAACCCTGCAAGCAAAAAACAGACTATGGAAATCTCAGAGTTGAATGAGTCTGTGAAACAGTTCCTGTCGTGCTCAACCCCTGAGGATATGTGGCAGGACCAAGATGGAGGGAACCTAGTGCAGGAGCCTTCACCCGTGTTGATCCTCTCACAGAGAGGAGCCCTAAAAGGGGGGAGCATCGAAGAGAATTGAGGCTCTTTGGCCTCCTCAAGACACTTGTACGTGGTGTCTGGGCTGGGTTTTGGCAGGAGATGGAAGTTATGCATGAGGCTCCAGGTAGAGGTTGTGAAACCACTGGTCATTAGACGTTCTTCCACCTGCCAAAAGAAGGAACATCTGGGAGAGTGGTAATTTGCTTTGCCTTGGTGTACTCTGGAACGAACACAAGAGAAATAATCTTTGGAGAACTTCAGGCATTGCTGCTGTAATGCTGAATTCTGTCTCAGGAAAAACAAGCATCTTTCCTGTTGGTAAAATACAAATTACGGATATTACTGGTTGCAAAGAGCTGTGTCATTGTGGCTGATATCGAGTGGCACACCCTTTGGGGAGGATACTTACAGGCACACAACTACTATTAAACTGCAATGTTCGTCACTGTTAGCTGGAGGAAGTTATCATCGGAGGGGTAACCGATTAGAATCAGTAAAGGATGGATGCTACACTCCTTCACGATTATAACAGTGAATCAGCCTTGACCAAAGCGATGGGAGCTGCAAAACTCATTTTGGCTGCATTTATGTTTGATTCTTTTCTGGCATGTCAGTCGATTTCAGCTTTTCCTGTTCTCATCGCTTATTGTTGACATTTTTCATCTTTGCGGTGTTGAACAACTGTAATATAGATTGCATTTGTGTATGAAATCAGACTATGGGTGAGTTTGTGATCTTGCTTACAATAAATGAATTTGGGCTGATTTGAAGGAAACTACATTTTGTAGAGTAATTTTCTTGGGTGCCTCTTATACATTCTTATTTAATTTAATATAATATATGAACATTCTGCAGGAAGCTACCCTGCAAATAATTACAATATTTTAAGAATAGAAGACTGGGCCATAATCACCCACATCTCTTTTGTGTTGGAGTGTGCTTCTCTGAACCTAACATAAGATTATTTTCAATTTGAGGATGTCCTTTATTTGTAAGCAGGCTCCTTCTACAGCAACATCATGTTACTTAGAATTAGCGCACATGAAAGACCAACAAGGATGGACCATAAAAGAAGCTACGTAACACCATCCGGAAGAGAGGCGTCAGTCTGTTTTCAAAATGGTCAGAGATGTATCTTTAAACGTCAAGCTTACTTGAGGGGAATGAGCGATGCAATACCTTGGCAATCAGTAAAATATTACCTGAAGGGCATTAATAATAGTAATGCCGTGGCTGTCCCTTTGCTTACTCTCAATTTACGCCCACCAGGATCATTATCGCTCAACAAGAGTCCAGCCTCTTCATTAGGTCCATAACATTATTTTGACCCCTGTTGTCTGTTTATACTCCAGAGCTCCAACAACATGTATTTGCCGGACGGGTTACTTTCAACATCATAACTGCACTAATTGTGGTTATCCTTCAGACACTATGTGCTTAACAATACAATTACAATTATATATTCAACTTATTTATCTTTCCTTTAGATATTTTTTACAAGGAATATCATTGTTCCAGCAAAATTTCACTTTAGAAATAAAACACTCTAGGATGGACCGATAACTGTGTTTTTCACATTACTAGCCGAACACATTAGCAACTTTGTGGTTCAACAGTATTTTTTTTAATTTTTATTTTTGTCCCTTTTTTGAGATATTATTCTTTTCACTTTGAAGGTCACTTGCTATTAAGTTAGATCTTTCTCTATATCTTCTTTTTCTGTCTGCTTCATTCCTTGCTAGGATCCAGGACCTGAAGGACACTTTTAAAATCTTTCCAGTGGACTTTGATGTAAGGCTAAAACATATTGACCACCATTTAGGGTAGAAGTGATTCCTCTGATGCCCTAGCTTACCTCTGTGTTACCCCATAAAGTTTTGTTCAGGTGTAACAAAAGGTAATTTTAAATCACTCCTATATGACCCCTTCATTTCCCCATACTATATTTGTCCAGACAATATTTTTACATAACCACCATTCACTTTGATGGGGATTTTTGTACAACACACCAATGCTTCACCGCTCTACTCTGCATAAAGAACTCTCTCGACATTAAGGTGAGCCCACCTGTATCTCACTCAAAGCTACACACAGGTGAGGAGCCAGCTCAGTGATGAAGATCGCCACCCAAGCGTAGAGTATTATTTGATGTAAACACCCACTTTTTTTTACTTACGCTCAACTCTCTTCTCAGCATTTGCCATCAGTTTTTTTTTACCCAGATAGAGCAATGCTAGGGCTTGAGCCTGGAGAAAACAATCCGATTAAACCCAAGTAGAGACAGTGGATGCCAAAGTAAGTCTAAGTGATTTAGCAGAGATATTATATTTACTTAACTGGAGCCTGGGCAAATATATAAAACCCTGGTATGCTGCAGTGGTGGGCAGACACATCACACTTTTATGCCAGAGTTCCTACTGGTGACTTTAAAGATGCATGATGACACTTTCTCAGATAGAATAAAAAATGTTTCTGCCCATGGTGGAGGAGGAGCGAAAGATAACTCTGAATAAAAAAACAAATAAACCTTTTTTCAGAAACCTACCTGCACTTTTTTTGGGTTGTTTTACTTCGCTATTTACTTGGTAGCTCGCCGATATTATATGTCCCTTGTCTATTGTCTGGAATCAAGTCAAATAAAGGTGAAACATAAAAGTGGGTGAGTTATGCATTTGCTTTCCTTTTCTTTTGACCCATCCTCTCACTTCATTTAGATTTTCTTTTTAATCCTTTATTTTCATTTTTCACTAATGCCACTGTCAACGTCTGCTACTTATTTGGAACCTAAACCTATAATATGTTAGCTAATGTAGATAGACAGCTGATGGTAAGAGTTTGCTAAAAAAAAAAAAAAATGGACAGATGTCCAAAGTTGCTGAAATTTGGCACTATTTGTTCCCATTTAATATTACATCCACTGGAATGATATGCCCTCCACACTTGATTGCCGCTAAAAGTGTGTGACTCATCTTCAGACCTGCTAACGAAAGAACTTCCCATTGTCGTCTTGTGTTAATTTTTTAGCTCATCACCCTTGGTTGAAAATATCCCCATCAACCATGAAAGAAAACTAAGATCCCCACTGCCTTGCAACTGAAGGCTTGAAAATGTGCACTTTGTCAGGCCTTTGGTACATGGTCCACAGGTCACCAACTAGGTACCCATGTGCTCAAGATCCTGTGGTAATCATGCCAGCGCTTATAGATTACTTTCCTTTCTGTGCCTTTTGTCTTTGGCTTTTTCTATAGCTGCTAGTCAAATAATCTTTCTTTTTCTTTTTAATGTCTCAATGCTTTAGAAAATCTATGCATTTATATTCTGAGAAGCACACTACGCAGCGCAACCCAAGAGTGTCTTTAAATAATGCTTTTTCTGGTGTTTAAAGACAGTGGAAATACTTTGTGTCCGCAAACGTGAAGAGTTTGAAGTCCATAAAGCATGATTTCTCCATAGCATAAGAAATCTGGAAATTCTTAGAGCGATGACCACATTGCAGACTGTCATTCTGACCAAGACTTACTATCTGGATTCTGCCACTGTTTTTGACTAGATAGGTTCCGCTCTCACATAATTCTCTAGAGTTGCCTCAAGGTGAAATGTCAGCTCTAAATAAAACTCTTAAATAAATATGTTAATAAATGTCTTAATACCTTGTTCAGGTACCTACTAGCAGACTGATCCATGCGTTTGTAGCATGTATTGCTGTGCATACTCCTTCCGTCTAGTATTAGACTTGGACATTTGCAACTTGTTTTTCTTTGAAGAAGTATCTTGAGTCACGAGGTAAATGGTGACTCCTCCTTATGTGAGCATTGTACATGGGCACCGACTCCATGTTGGAGTTTTTTTTTTACTGCCATCTGGTTCAGACGTGATGACTGGAGCTTCAATGAATTGAAGCACCTTTGACACTTTTTGCATCGCCCCTGATCTTTTTGACACAGACTGTAGGCTAAAACAATAAACTACTGCCAACTTGCTACCACCAAATGTGAGGCCTGACTGGCATTTAGGTTACTGTAGAGACAGACACAGCACACGTCATAAGACTTAGATACTCCACATAAGACACACCCTACGTCTTTGAGGAAGAAACCACTGATGCCAAAGACATCGAGTAAGCCAGACCCTTGGGAATTTAAGCTTACAACCATCACCTGAGGTGGCTTTCTCCTTCAGCTTCATTGAAGAGGAACAACAATCCCAGCTCGAGGTGGAGACCATGCAGACAAATAATGTCATGGGCTGTGAGTATAACAAACCCTTACACCAAGCCAACCAAGGCAAGGCAGAGCACCACTCCAAGGAAGTTTGGTCATTGGCCCTTCAAAGGGCACCTCCAAGGCACCTCATAGCTGTGGCACAACTCAAACTCACGATAAGCCCATGGAGATGGTATCCTCTGCATCCACGAGTTCTCAACCTACCTGACCGTCTGCCATGACAAAGATCTTACCCTCCTCTGCATCAAATCCCTTGCTGGTGTCAACAAATGCTAACAAGCCCCCAGGACACCACCGGCACTGAAATCACACCCAGAGCCAACACCACTCTTAGCGCTGAAGGAGTGTGATCCGAGACCTACCTTGACACCGGTGCTGCTGGCTCCAAAATGACCACAGGGGGACACAAGTTTGATGCTAGCCATTGTATAAATATAGGAACTGCTTTACAGTCTGTGCAGAGCATGTATATCTATAGCAACACATGCTGCAAACAGGAAATGTTACCCTGTAAGCATCTGTTTGTAGCATGTAGTGCTGTAGATTCAGATGCACAGATCCTGCTCCCCGGATGCATGTGGCTCTGGCTACAGATTCTTTTTTTTTTTTTTCCTTTTATAGTAATTCACTTGTATGCCACTTTCTTCTACCACCCCCCCCTACCAATTCCACCCGCTGAGGCAAAAGCAATCTAACATAGAGCCAGTGCCCATGGACAATGCCAACATAAGTAGAAGTTGCCATACACCTTGTAACATTCTTGTAGAAAAACAAGCCCAACACTAGAAGGTAAAGAGTATGCAGACCATGTGAATCTACAGTACTAAATGCTACGAACATTTACATTTGTTGCTTATAAATAAGGTTTATGTAATAAGGTTTTGTATTTTAAATAAGGTTATGTAGATGTATGTGCCAAGCATTTCTCTGCCTCAGCCAGTTAGGATGTTTATATTTGTATTAGTAGGTTTTACTGTTTAATCGCCTTGCTTTGGATAGTGTTTGCCACAAATGAACACCATAAATGATTTTTACAAATTCAGTTAATAGGGCTGCAAGTGTTGGGCCAAGAGAATTTCTCTTTGCTCCTTAAAGAAAGGTCTTCAAGCTCCTCGAACCATGATTTCTTTGCCTTCTAGGAGGAAAGTGGCGGTGGCCAAGCAGAATTATCGGTGTGCAGGCTGCGGCATCAGGACAGAGCCTGGTGAGTGCGCTGTCTGACTGGTACTCCTTCCGAGGTGGGTTGTCTTCATCTTCTCCGTTAGCTCTCGCCACTAAACTCCATCCTTGCTCTTCCCTGCACACAGTGGCTCAAGGATCACCTGGCACTGTAATTCCTGAGTTTGTGCTACTACTTGAAAGTAATTCCTAGAAGAATACAAAGATCATAAGTAAAACTTTTTTTCAAATCTTACAATTTCGTTGTGTTTTTACATAGGGCTGCATGTCCTGTGCATTAGACCAGTGTACTTGAGCTATTTAAGAATGTCAACACCTAGTATGGTACATTGAAGCTATTGTTAGGGACCTGCAGGTGAATTCCTACTGTCGGTACAGGGTACCAGGCTGGATGCCATCACCGAGTGACACCAAGTGACACTTTATATGAATATATAAATGAAAAGGTCACTTCTGAGCAGAGGGTCTGTGTGCGAGTGAACTTGATCTCTTGCATAGGAAGTCCAGGTTGGCAAAATGGTGAGTGAGAATATGAATACCAAGGATTGTTGGTTAGGCCACCCAGGGTATTGGTCACAGCAGATTGGCTAGAACTCCCATAGACATGAACAGTTTTAAAAGTGTCCCATCACCAAGTTTTATAGAGCACTCTTTTTTGGAACATCTTAACACACCACAAATGCATCCGCCTGCCAGACCAATGTTCCAAATACATAAGGAATTCTGAAAACAAATTCAGGAATGTGTTGTGATCCAGCAAGGCAGTATCCCAGGAAGAATCTCAGGATCCAACAAGGCAGTATCCCAGGAAGTATCTCAAGATCCAACAAGGCAGTATCCCAGGAAGGCTTGTAATGCCACCTCGGCTCAGCCACAGAATTAGGTTCCTTAACCATGAGTGCCTACCACTGGTACCCTATTTTTGGGAACGGTTAAAGGTAGGGAGTCAGTAGTTCATGACAGGCGAGTGCACACTTAGTCCAACCTATAAAAGCCTTGGTGCCCTACAGGAAATTCTCCTTCTCAGTGAGTATTATCCCTTTGAAACACCAGCTTCTGTCTAGCTCCTCTTGGTTCAGTTTGCCCCTGTTCAAGGAAGCAGCTCCGACAGAAATGTTCTCCCTCCTCCTTCTCCTGTAGTAATCATCCCATTACCAGACATCTTTCATGAGCTCATATGTTTGTACGTTAGCAGCTCCACTCCTAAAGAATGCATGCCACCATGGTTTATTTCAACCCTTAGGGAGTCCATATGTCCCGAAAGCATACCTCCCTCATCTACCTCTACCCAGTGACCTGATGAATTGAACTGGTGACGACTTTGATATCCTCACAGTCCCTGCTCCATAATATGCCATGTCAGCAACCTATAGACCGCTATTTACTCCTACAGGCTTCAGCTTCCACATGCAGCCTGATGGTATACAGCATAAACCAAACACCTCTTCATTAAGTCCAGTCTCACAGACCTCAAGCTGACCCTTCCTTCAGTGGTAACATGTACTAGGGGATATTCCGACATGGAGAGGACGTTGCACCAAAAACAGTGAACATGTTGAACAGAAGCAAACAGTTGAAGAATTTGCATACTTTGTCTTGAGTCTAGAGTCATAGCTTGCATTAATCTGAGGGATCTGCAAAAGAGGTTGAGCAGCTAAAGAACACCAAATATCGAAAAACATCAGTAAGCCACTCATTTACCATAGCAACACGTTATAGTTGATTAATTTAGATAGCTATCAGATAACCAGCTCCTATTTTTAGATTCTGTTTTATCTCAGACACACTAACGTACTTCAAATGAACTAGGAACCCTTCTTTCTGATTGAGTCGTCCGTTCCCATCAAAGCCTACACACGTGACGTGCGGCTGCCTCAGCCTAAGCTGCCCCCGCCTACTGCTCCCGCAAAGGCATCCTCTTGCGGTCTGTACACAGACCCCAACTGAACTCCATTACACAACTACACCTTACATCCACTTCAAGCACCACTTCTGCCCCTCTACACACAGTACGAGTGTACTCGGGCAAAGGGCGGGAGAATAGGTGTAAGCCTACAGAGAGTCAAGGAACAGGAGAGGACAACAGATGGCATTTGCATATGAAGTTTAAGATTGACATTGAATTTGGACACTAAACTTTTACCGACTTTCATGGATCTTGCCGAGGCCTGTAGGCCAAGGGGTAGAGTGCCAGGGTGATAGTTCATTTCTGTTCATTAAGATTTCAGTTTTATATAAAGCAGACTTTTTCATTGAGAGATTCAGGAAGAGAGGCCAAAAAATGGTCCATTTTCATTAACCTAAAGACGAGAACATTTTTCTGGCATGAGAGTACTCCCTAGTCCCAACAAGACTTAATTTGAATGCAACTTTTAACCACTGTTTCTGGCTATATTGGTATAGACCATAGCTACTCCTATAGAAAGGCCCTTTTCTGCTATTTTCCCATAAATTATGCTGTACAGCAGTCAACGCTAGCTCATCACACACTCCCACTTTGCTTTTTCCAGAGCAAAAAATTTCCATGGTTCCCAATTTGTATTTTGGAGATGTTTCTTAAAATTTAATTTTTAAGACGTTGATCCTTACAGATTTCTTTTACATCTATTCTCTCCCTACCCATAGATTACATAAGAAGGCTTCGGTACTGTGAATACTTGGGCAAGTATTTCTGCCAGTGTTGCCATGAGAATGCCCTAATGCCCATTCCCAGCCGTATTCTGTGCAAATGGGACTTCAGCAAGTACTACGTCAGCAACTTTTCCAAGGACTTACTCACAAAGATCTGGAACGACCCACTTTTTAACATGCAAGACATTAACGGCAACCTGTATCGTAAGGTGAAGGCTCTTGATCAAGTGCGGGTAAGGCCATACACCTCTCCGGGTTCTGCTCATATGGGGACCAACAACATTCTGTTTAGGATGCGATGAGATCCTGTCCAGTATTATGTGCCGGAAAGAACATATCCTAATTTGCCACTACTTACCGTGTTTAGAAATTCAGGTTCCACTCTTATATGTACTCTCCCATTTATCTCTTCTAGTGTTTTTAGATATTTAATTCCTTGACCGGTCTCCGCTCCTTGTAGTCTTCTTTTTGATACTGCATTGCTTTGCTTCTTTGTCCTTCACCATTAATGCCTACATTTTTCTTTCCTGTCTACTGTGTCTCTCTCAACCGTGCTGCAAAAAGTCCTCTATTTTATCAAACCTTAAATGTTTATCATGTATTGGTTCTGAGGCATTCTTCCATCTCTGTCCCCATTTCTTGCTTTTGTTTTTTTACATCTCATCCTTGCCTTTCTGTCTTCTCACCATTCCACAAACTCTGCATCCTATGTTTGTCCCCTGCTCTACCAAGGTTTGCTTTCCTGTTTACTCTCACTACCTTGGCTCTGTCTTCTGCCCTCACTCTCTCCCTCCATTCATTCTTCTGCATAAGGATTTCTAACATTATCTGTCTGTTATCTGCGTAAGTGGGAGAACGAGGGTTTGCAAAAGCTGCTTGCCCTCAAGAGATTCTGGGACACATTTACAACTAACTTGAACGAACAAATTCACCCCCAGCAGATATTTTATTTATTTAGAGTTCATATTACAAAGAGGGGGCACATTTGTATTTTTAGAATGGTTTAAATGCATTAGGTAGATTGGCAGCACTTAATGTGGTGGGCTCGACATTAAGCCATGTGATGGGCTGTGGGATGATTACCTACGTGTGCTGTTTGGTGTTGCTGAAGTGATTAAGCAAGGCTGAAGTAACCAGGGTTAATAGGTTGTCCACGGTTTGTGATGCAATTAGTGGCCTATTGAGATAAGGGGGTGGTGGAGTGAAAAGGAGGCATATTTACCCAAACTCTAAGGACATTTATTGGTTAGTCACATTTGTTAAGGGTTTTTTTATTCTATTAGGATGAAAAATGTGTCAATCACACAGTGTTTTTTGTATAATTATTACAGATGCTGAGGGTTCAACTGACACACATGAAGAACATGTTTAAGACGTGTCGACTGTCGAAAGAGTGAGTGTTCCTTCTTTTGCAATGCTGGTGATACGACATGTCTCATGGCGTAACAACTGGCGGCTTCATGTCTAAAAAAAAAAAAAAAAAAAAAAAAAAAAAATGATAGGCCATCGGAGCTTTGTCTATTGAAACGTGCAGATTTTTTGGCACTGGAGAAGTTTGGTTACCTGTGCAGGAGTGTTAAAAAGGATATGGAAAAACAGGCTCAAACTATTTTTGAAAAAAAGATTGAAACCTGGGTCTAAATTGCTGACTGATTTTGTTCCAGTACTGCAGATCTGCCCGCATTACTGGAATTCCCCACAGCAAAGCTGTTAACATGGTTATGATGTAGTGCCATGGATTGTGCAGTTGCTCATTGCACATAAATATAACTACATTCAATGCACCTGTCCAGGATTTGTAAAACGTTTTGTTGATGAAACATCATTTCTGTTAGTAGCCCAAATTCGACATGTTTTGGGCCAACAACATATATGTTTAACTTAGTTGCATCAATTAGGACTACTAATTAATTGACTTAGCCCCAACAGACAACCACTTCACAAATGAGCTCAGTTGTGGGTTAAACATTGCTCATTATTGGCGTGGGAGTCCAGTGTTTACTTTGGTGAATACCTTACACTGAACTTATACATACCTTACGTAAATTTGACTACCACGTTTCTCTAGTCAGCCGCCTACACTACTACTTACAGCACTAGGTGTTGAGTTGCAACGCATTTCAATGTATGTCATGTATTGAAAAGCTCAGAGCCCTCAACAGAAGATCTGGCTTCAGAATAACACCAAGAGCTGTTGTCTTGTATCAAGGGGGCTGTGTGCTGCTTTCTGGTGTTTAGCTCAATATAGTTGCTGCAATCCTGGACTCTTTCTTTAGCTTCCAAAGTTGGGTCCAAAAATTCTTATGATCTCTCCAAGATCTAATGAGTGTTCGTCATATGCAAAGAAGCATTATGATACGGGTGACTGGGGAATCCAAGTGATCTGAAATGGCCAATTCTCCACTTCACAAAAGGAAGCCACATTCAAAATGTTCTGATCTGTCCTGACCCCAAACAGGAAACAATGTCTGCAATCAGCATTTGATGCTAGTGTGCTAAGGGAAGAGGCTTACGTTGGGAATGGCAAACAGGGCACTGTGTAGGGTCAAGGTACAGCAGACATTCAATGTAAAGAGGAGGTCCCTAGATCACGAGGTAGAAAAAACCTATATTGTTTACTTTATACAAGGACAGGGAAGCTTTTTAAATGGGTCAAAGCATGGTCCTAGAATAAAAGAAAAACTGTCGCCATAGAAAGGGTTGAAACAAGTACTATGCTAGGGCACTTCAGAAGGTTGCTGTCGCTATGCACAAACACCCTTAGGGCACCAGCGAATCTAGAGGGAAAGTTTTTTTTACTCCGAGGTGCTGTACACAAATAAAATCAGGGTGCAAGCCCCATTGACGCATTTTTGTTTTTGTTGTGGAGTAGACAGGAGGTCATAAAGAAGTGTCCATTTCTTGACTTGGAGATCACTTTATAGCCAAGATTATCAACCTCGAATTAATAAAGCAGTGTGGATGTTACCTTTCATGCACTTTGCCCATATGGTTTAGGTGCTTATCCTCCTGGCCAATTCACTCCAAACTTTATATACCACACAGCGTAGTGGATCCGGATGATCCTATACTTCTGGATAAGCAAAGTTCCACAAATGCCAGTTTTTCCCCCAAAAGCCAGACTCTGGTTTAGAATTTCTTGTGGTGTGCGAGGCACCTGTACAACATTTTTGTTTCTATTGATTTTCATGTGAGTTCAGAAATTGGTGGCAGATGGCCATTTGCAGAATTCCTTCATGCACAGTGAACATAAAAGTTCATCCTCAGTAACAATACGCACTCTTACTGTGGCTCAAACCTTCAATGGTCCAGACACATAGCAACAAACTGTGCAAATACGCTCTTTAAGGGTTGATCCGAGGACCCATAGCCACCCCAAGTGAAGTGATTTTTGCCCCTCCCTCAAGGAGGCAGGGTCACCGCTTTAATTGTTTATAGGGGCACAGTAGGGTGTAGGGTGTGACAGTATCAATATAGATAATTCTTTTCATAAGAAATTTGCTATGCCTTGGCCAAAAAGATGCAACTCGAGGAATCTTCATTCTCATTCTACCAGCTCTGAGGCTGCTACTACGGCCTTGGACAAGGGTGTTCGGCTGCTGGACAACTGCCACAAAGCTACAGGGGCATCAGTCCACACCACCACCAGACATTACTGCTGAAACACTATGGTCCACAGGTAGGGCCACTTTGCCCTTGGTCCTGCAGGACTTCTTAGTGGGAAGTCTGACCATTCCTCAGGCCCTTCACCTTTTGGGAAGTACTGCTTTCGTGGGTTTTCAAAAGTTGAGAAATATTTGGTTAGAAGTATCCGTGAGAAGAACAAGTTAGTTATCTCTCTTAACTCTCTTTATGGGGGATAATCTGTTTAACAGCAGATTACCACTGACCCTCCCTCCACCTGGTACTGAGGAGTGGTCTTCTAATTGCATTTTCCGCACTATCACTGTTTTAAATCTGTCACGGATACTCCACGTCTGAGTGCGCTGAATACTTGGTTGTAAGCTCACATCTGTGACCAGGAGTGGCACCTACATATGGCTCTGTGCCATCATTTCGGGAGGCGGGCAAGGTAGTGTCCACTGGTGCCATCTACTGCACGAGCAATTGCAATCAAAAGCTTCTAGATCGAGTCAAACACCTGTTGTAATTCAAAAGGTGAGGAATATGCAGTTAGATAGGATATCCACCGGGAAGAGTGTTCCCCAAAGGTAGGTAATTTGTTCATTGGCAAGCAGTTTCGGCAGTTAAGTGGAGGTTACTCTTTTCTAACCAAAAGTTTAGTTGGAAGTAGGTGCCATTTGATCGGGAAGCATTTTAACACTGTTGTGACTACTGCCAAGTTCCATTTCAAAACCAAATACTTATCAGAAGCATCTAGCAGATCGTTATACCACCATTATCCTCCATAAGAGCTCATAAGGGCCTGATGTTTTGAAACTTGCATAAAAATAGACTTCAAATGATCACTAGGGTGCAGTTCCTATCCTTGGTTACATTTCTTTCTTTCCCTACAGTCTGCTGGATTCTTTCGATACTTTGCCAGGTCATTTGACTGAGGATCTCCATCTCTACTCATTGAGTGACCTCACGGCCATCAAACGCGGTGAACTCGCACCCCGTTTAGGAGAACTTCTAAGAGCAGGAGCCCTGCACGTTCAGAAATGCATGGTGAGTTGTTTGGTCTATCTCTGCAAACAAGTCGTCATAATATTCCCTGACCTGCATTGCATAGGTCCTGCCATCTAGTGTTGGGCTCGGAGTGTTACAAGTTGTTTTTGTTTGAATAAGTGTTTTCGAATCACGGGATCGAGTGACTCCTCCTCTTCGGCTCCATTGCCCATGGGCATCGACTCCATCTTAGATTGTTTTCTTTCCGCCATCAGGTTCGGACGAGTTTCTTTTCGCTCCGGTAGTTCGAGTCGGAAAAGTGCTACAAACTCTCTAATTCGTAGGCATTGTTTCGATCGCGTACCATCTATCATCAACACTTCGGTACCGGTGTATCCAGTTCCTTACTTGGAAACTGGTCGGCCTGACCAAAGCCTTGTCGAAGCCTCATGGACCGGACCCAGTTTCGTTTCTGCCCTCGGTGCCACGCCAAGTTCCCTTATACGGACCAACATCTTGTCTGTAACCTGTGTCTGTCTAACCAGACCACCGGGAGGATACTTGCGAGGCCTGCAGATCCTTCCGCTCGAAGAAGACTCTACGAGACCAAAGAGCGCAAAGGTTGGAAATGGCGTCGAGAAGCACCGAACGTCTCTATGTGGAGGAAGAGGAGATTATACACACCGCAATCTCCGTTCGGGAGGTCCGACTCAGAGCAAGAGTCTGACAATGATAGACCAATCACGGCAGGACAGCACGTGAGTACGCCTTCCCCTGTCCCATCCTAGCCCAAACACAAGGCCTCTGGGACGCCACTGCCAGAAGGCCATGGCTCGACCCGTAAAAAGACTTCCGGTGACCAAGCAACAACTTCGGTACCGAGAAGGGCCACACCACCGAAGCCTTTGGACTGGAGCCGAAGCACAGGCTCCGAAATAGGTAAACACCGACCCATTGAGTCGAAGCCTCGAAAATCCCTCTCGGAGCCGAGGCCAACATCTACTCCAGGCCTTTCAATCCCAAGGAAACCGGCTTCGGAGCCGAAAAGACTCATATACACAGAGGAGCATGGACTTTCCAAACAACTTAAAGAAAGCCATTGATTTTCTGAGGAACTTGCGCAAATGGAAGAATTTGATGAAAGGCAGGCCAGAATTCAGATTCATAAAGACACTGGCAAGATTCTAACTGCACCTCCTCTAAAAACAAAGAGGAAGCTGGCCTTTCAAGGACAATTGGACACTGATCAGCCACCAGCTGAAGTGTTAAAACCCAAACAAAAATCTCCACCTCCGCAGTTATCACCTCATCAGTCTCCTCCTCATTCTCCTCACCTGACTGTCTCTCCACCTACTACCCCCACTGCACAGTCTCCAGTACACTCTGCAGATTCGCACCCAGATAATGTCGACCCAAGGGACCTTTATGATGATCCCATTTCTGATAACAGTCCAGACTGCTATCCGTCAAAACCATCACCCCCCAGAAGATAGCACCTCATACACTCAGGTTCTAGCTAGGGCAGCGTCATACCAAAACGTAGCCATGCACACAGAACCTCTTGAGGATGATTTTCTCTTTAATACGTTATCCTCCACTCACACTACATACCAGTCTCTACCCATGCTTCCTGGGATGTTAAAACATGCACACCAGATTTTTCAGGAACCAGTTAAGGCAAAAGTCATCACTCCTAGGGTAGAAAAGAAATATAAGCCGCCTCCTTCTGACCCAGCTTTCATTACCCAGCAGCTACCTCCAGATTCCGTAGTTGTCAGCGCAGCAAGGAAAAGGGCTAACTCCCAGTCGTCTGGTGATGCACCGCCACCAGATAAAGAAAGCAGGAAATTCGCTGCTGGTAAATGAGTAGCATCACAAGCGGCCAATCAATGGAGAATAGCCAACTCCCAAGCACTACTGGCTAGGTACGATAGGGCCCACTGGGACGGGATGAAAGATGTCATCCAGCATCCCCGCAAGGATCAACAAAAAAAGAGTCCAGCAAATAGTCAAGGAAGGGCAGCCTATTACAAATAATCAAATTAGGTCTGCTGTAGACTCTGCAGACACAGCAGCAAGAACAATCAATACTGCGGTCACCATTAGAAGACACGCATGGCTTTGGTCGTCAGGCTTTAAACCTGAAATCCAGCAGGCTGTCCTTAACATGCCATTTTATGAAAAACAGCTTTTTGGCACTCAGGTTGATACAGCGATTGAAAAAATGAAAAAGGACTCTGACACTGCTAAAGCCATGGGTGCTCTTTATTCAACACAGTACAGAGGTTCATTTCGAAAGCCTCAATACAGGGGAGGTTTTAGAGCCCAAACATCTGAGGCATCTACCTCATAATCAAAACCGTCTTACCTGCCTCAGTACCAAAGAGGTGGGTTTTGAGGAACCTACAAGGTCCAATTCCCCAGAGGTAGGGGAAAATATCAGCCATCAAAGCAAACCTCACACACAAAGCAGTGACTTGCTCTACATCTTCCCTCACCCCACTTCCCCTGTGGGAGGAAGACTGCAAAAGTTCCACACACACTGGTTACCCATCACAACAGACAATTGGGTATTATCCATTATCCAAAATGGTTACTGCATAGAATTTGCACAAATTCCTCCAGGTATACCTCCAAAACCAGACAAACTCTCCTCCCAACACATTTCAATGTTGCAAACCGAGGTACAGTCACCACTACTCAAACAAGCCAAGGAGCTTGTACCACATCATCAAATAGGAACAGGGGTTTACTCCCTGTATTTCCTCATTCCCAAAAAAGACAGAACATTGAGACCAATACTAGATCTCAGAACCCTCAATCTTTACATCCTATCAGAACACTTTCATATGGTAACCCTACAGGATGTATGTAGTCCCACTGTTACAGCAACAAGATTTTATGGCAACCTTGGATGTCAAAGATGCGTATTTTCACATACCCATCCATCCAGCGCACAGAAGATATTTCAGGTTTGTAATACAAGGAAAACATTACCAGTTCAAGGTGTTACCTTTCGGGATAACAAAAGCTCCCAGAGTATTTACAAAATGCCTTGCCGTAGTCACAGTCTACATAAGAAGGCAACACATCCATATCTCGACGACTGGCTAATAAAATCCAACAGCCAGACACAGTGTCTACACCATACACATTATGTAATACAGACCCTACACACGCTAGGGTTCTCAATAAACTACCAAAAATATCACTTACAACCAGCGCAAGTTCAACAGTATTTGAGAGCCACATTACATACCCAAACAGCACTTGCAAGCCCAAGTCCACAAAGGGTACAATCATTCCACAATATATTACCACAAATTCAGCCAAACCAACAGTACACAGTCAAGTTTGTCATGAAACTGTTGGGCATGATGGCATCATGCATCGCCGTTGTCCCGAATGCAAGGCTAAACATGCGGCCCTTGCAGCAGTGCCTTGCAAAACAATGGCCACAGGCACACGGTCAACTTTAAGATCTAGTGTTGATAGACCGCCAAACACACATCTCGCTTCAGTGGTGGAATTCCACCAATTTAAACAAAGGGCAGCCATTTCAAGACCCTGTGCCTCAAGCCACACTTACAACAGATGCATCAATGATTGGATGGGGAGCACACCTCAACAATCACAACATTCAGGGACAATGGGACAACAAACACAAACAACTTCACATAAACCACTTAGAATTGCTAGCCGTATTTCTAGCAGTCAAAGCCTTTCAACCTCTTCTCGTTCACAAACACATTCTCATCAAAACAGACAGTATGACTACAATGTACTACCTAAACAAACAAGGAGGGACCCACTTATCACAACTATGCCTTCTAGCACAAAAGATTTGGCATTGGGCAGTACACAACAACATTCACCCTGTAGCACAATACATTCCAGGGATACACAATCAATTAGCAGATGTTCTCAGCCGGGATCATCAACAAACACATGAGTGGGAAATTCACCCCCAAGTACTTCACAAATACTTTCACCAATGGAGAACACCAGTCATAGATCTATTTGCCATCAGCGAAAACGCAAAATGCCAAAACTTCGCATCCAGGTTCCCACACCCTCTATCCAAGGGCAATTCTCTATGGATCAACTGGTCAGGGATATTTGCTTACGCTTTTTCCCCCTCTCCCGCTCATTCCATTTCTGATCAACAAACTGCGTCAAAACAAACTCATACTCATACTTATAGCACCAACGTGGGCACGCCACCCATTGTACACCACACTGCTAGACCTGTCAATAGTACCACACGTCAAACTCCCAAACAGACCAAACCTGCTGACACAAAACAAACAGCAGATCAGACACCCCAATCCAGCGATGCTCAATCTGGCAATCTGGCTAGTTTGGGTATCTAAATCTTCCACCAGAATGTATGGAAGTCATTAAACAGGCAAGAAAACCTACTACCAGGCAGTGTTATGCTAACAAATGAAAAAGATTTGTTTTCTACTGTCAAGCAAAACACATAACACCCTTAGACGCGACCATACAAGACATCGTAAGTTATTTACTCCACCTACAAAAAGCAAATTTTGCTTTTTCATCCATCAAAATACAGGGAGTGCAGAATTATTAGGCAAATGAGTATTTTGACCACATCATCCTCTTTATGCATGTTGTCTTACTCCAAGCTGTATAGGCTCGAAAGCCTACTACCAATTAAGCATATTAGGTGATGTGCATCTCTGTAATGAGAAGGGGTGTGGTCTAATGACATCAACACCCTATATCAGGTGTTTATAATTATTAGGCAACTTCCTTTCCTTTGGCAAAATGGGTCAAAAGAAGGACTTGACAGGCTCAGAAAAGTCAAAAATAGTGAGATATCTTGCAGAGGGATGCAGCACTCTTAAAATTGCAAAGCTTCTGAAGCGTGATCATCGAACAATCAAGCGTTTCATTCAAAATAGTCAACAGGGTCGCAAGAAGCGTGTGGAAAAACCAAGGCGCAAAATAACTGCCCATGAACTGAGAAAAGTCAAGCGTGCAGCTGCCACGAAGCCACTTGCCACCAGTTTGGCCATATTTCAGAGCTGCAACATCACTGGAGTGCCCAAAAGCACAAGGTGTGCAATACTCAGAGACATGGCCAAGGTAAGAAAGGCTGAAAGACGACCACCACTGAACAAGACACACAAGATGAAACGTCAAGACTGGGCCAAGAAATATCTCAAGACTGATTTTTCTAAGGTTTTATGGACTGATGAAATTAGAGTGAGTCTTGATGGGCCAGATGGATGGGCCCGTGGCTGGATTGGTAAAGGGCAGAGAGCTCCAGTCCGACTCAGACGCCAGCAAGGTGGAGGTGGAGTACTGGTTTGGGATGGTATCATCAAAGATGAGCTTGTGGGGCCTTTTCGGGTTGAGGATGGAGTCAAGCTCAACTCCCAGTCCTACTGCCAGTTCCTGGAAGACACCTTCTTCAAGCAGTGGTACAGGAAGAAGCCTGCATCCTTCAAGAAAAACATGATTTTCATGCAGGGCAATGCTCCATCACACGCGTCCAAGTACTCCACAGCGTGGTAGGCAAGAAAGGGTATAAAAGAAGGAAATCTAATGACATGGCCTCCTTGTTCACCTGATCTGAACCCCATTGAGAACCTGTGGTCCATCATCAAATGTGAGATTTACAAGGAGGGAAAACAGTACACCTCTCTGAACAGTGTCTGGGAGGCTGTGGTTGCTGCTGCACGCAATGTTGATGGTGAACAGATCAAAACACTGACAGAATCCATGGATGGCAGGCTTTTGAGTGTCCTTGCAAAGAAAGGTGGCTATATTGGTCACTGATTTGTTTTTGTTTTGTTTTTGAATGTCAGAAATGTATATTTGTGAATGTTGAGATGTTATATTGGTTTCACTGGTAATAATAAATAATTGAAATGGGTATATATTTGTTTTTTGTTAAGTTGCCTAATAATTATGCACAGTAATAGTCACCTGCACACACAGATACCCCCCTAACATAGCTAAAACTAAAAACAAACTAAAAACTACTTCCAAAAATATTCAGCTTTGATATTAATGAGTTTTTTGGGTTCATTGAGAACATAGTTGTTGTTCAATAATAAAATTAATCCTCAAAAATACAACTTGCCTAATAATTCTGCACTCCCTGTACATCTCACAGCAATTTCTGCTTATTTGCAAAATAAACAAACCAAATCTCTATTTAGAGTGCCAGTCATCAAAGCTTTCATTGAGGGTCTAAAACGAATCATACCTCCAAGAACGCCACCAGTATCCTCATGGAATCTTAACATTGTACTTACACGACTCATGGGACCACCCTTGGAACCCATGCACTCCTGTCAGATTAAATTCCTAACTTGGAAAGAAGCATTTCTAGTGGCAATCACTTCATTACGAAGAGTTAATGAAATACAAGCATTCACTATTGAACAACCCTTTATACAAGTACACAAACATAAGGTTGTACTTCGCACAAACCCTACATTTCTACCTAAAGTCATCTCACCGTTTCATTTAAACTAAACAGTGGAACTTCCAGTCTTGTTCCCACAGCCAGACTCAGTGGCAGAAAGAGCACTACATACATTAGATATTAAGAGAGCTTTAATGTATTACATCGACAGAACAAAATAATTTTGAAAAACGAAACAATTGTTCGTCGCATTCCAAAGACCCCATACTGGTAATCCTATATCAAAACAAGGCATAGCCAGGTGGATAGTGAAGTGTATCCAAACTTGTTACCTAAAGGCTAAAAGACAACTGCTAATTACACCAAAGGCACATTCCACTAGGAAAAAAGGAGCAACAATGGCATTTCTAGGAAACATACCAATGACAGAAATTTGTAAAGCAGCTACTTGGTCGACACCTCATACATTTACCAAGCATTACTATGTAGATGTGTTAGCAACACAATAGGCCACAGTAGGACAGGCTGTACTAAGAACATTATTTCAAACAACTTCAACTCCTACAGGCTGACCACTGCTTAAGGGAGGAATACTGCTTTGTAGTCTATGCATTGCATGTGTATCTGCAGCTACACATGCCATTGAACGGAAAATGTCACTTACCCAGTGTACATCTGTTCGTGGCATGTTCCGCTGCAGATTCACATGCACCCTCCCTCCTCCCCGGGAGCCTGTAGCCGTTTAAGTTACATTTAAAATTTGTACATATGTATATACATCTCTATTCCATTGCATGGACATCTCTTTCTTTACACTCTATCACTCCTACCTTACCCTCTAAGGGAAAACAAAGATGGAGTCGATGCCCATGCGCAATGGAGCCGAAAAGGAGGAGTCACTCGGTCCCGTGACTCGAAAAGACTTCTTCAAAGAAAAACAACTTGTAACACTCTGAGCCCAACACTAGATGGCAGGACCTGTGCATAGCACGTGAATCTGCAGTAGAACATGCCACGAACAGATGTACACTGGGTAAGTGACATTTTCCATATATTACAAATATTTCATGAATATTTATTAATCTAATATTTTGTATATCTTTAGTGTGCGTCAATAAATGCAATCACAGGTATGCTTTGGTTACCAAAGCTTCTGATGTGCAGAGATTCCAATGTATATATTGGCAGAACGCACCAGAGAACAGGTGAATTGAGGATTGTTAAATAAGTGGTAGCTGGGATGGACTGTCTGGAGCATGTGCTAATGCTGCTTAAAGTTTCTGAAGTATCCCTCATTAGCCCTTTGTTCACATTTGCTTTAACTATTATTTTTTGCAGCTCTGCCAGGCCAAAGGTTTCATCTGCGAGTTCTGTCAAAACGAGGATGATGTAATTTTTCCTTTCGAGCTGAATAAGTGCAAACGGTGTGAAGGTGAGCTATTTTATCGGAGAGACCAGTTCCCTGAATTTCATTGCTGCGCTTCAGGTATGATCAATTTTGTGGAGGAAATTCGGATCACAGGAAACCATGCCTCAGCAGTAGAACGGTTCCTTGGTGCCAATGCATGATGTACAAATGCACAGTTCTTCCAGTGGTGCTCAGGCTTCTTCATCCTGGTGTCATGGGCAGGGGTACATTAGTCAGGAATTGGCTATTTCATGTTTGTGAGCTCTGCTAGTCCTGTTAGATTGCAGAAGTAGTGCAGCAGAGCATACCAGTAAATGTGGAGGCCTGTGGTGAGAGTACCACAATGCTCTCATGGGAACAGTATCTGGGGCAGTATGAGCTCAGGAGCTACAGCCTGCACTAGCATGGCATGGACTGCTCTTTATTGAAACAGGATGCCACAGAAGCTCACTTCAACTATACAACATTCAGGCAGCTCCATTCAAAATGTAACTGATGGAGAAAGTGATGCGTATAGCGTGTATTGCTGTTGATAAACATATGGTGCATACTTCTTCTTTCTAGTGTTGGGCACAGACATTTGTTAGTTATTTTTCCTTGATGAAGTGCTTGATCTGGAGGTATCTTCTGACTCCTCTCTTAGCCCACACTGCAGTGGACAAAGGATTCACCTACTTGTTTTTTTCCAGTGTTGGGTTCAGACACTCAGCTTGAGCTCTGGGACTGTCTGATACCCCTTCTTTGCTTTTTTTAGGCTTCTTTATGGATATATGGATCCATAGTCAGACAAAACAACTCCAGTGACTGTTTTCTTGGTTCTGAACCACACTGGAGTGGTGCCTAGCTAGAACTTGCTGACAGGGTGGGATGGTGGCATGGAGTCCCAAGGTATAAATCCAAATACCGAATGTATGCTCCTCTCCAGTTCTTTAAACTCTCTCCTTGCTCTTTTGGAAGGTGTTAAAAAAAAACCAGCTAAGATACGGATAAGAGTGTGCTGGGCTGGCCACACCATGGAGATCCGGTCAACATTCCAGACGCCTTCTGCGCTTTTGACTTTGAGAGAGCCTCTAAAGAAGGAGGGAACCCATTGGTATTCCAGCATCCGAAGAGGTCCAAAGCCTTGAAGTTACGTCTGTGAGATCCAGTGTCGAGCAATAGGATGTAATCTAACAGACAGTCCAAAAACCATATGCAGATCCCCTATTCCTCAACCCATAACATGGTCAACTCTGGGGATTGACCTCTGAAGTTGTCTCTGCAAGAGGCAGAGCACCGCTGCTGAGAGCTGGGCATTGAGGGCCGAGATTAGCCACACGAGGAATTGACCTTCGGGTTCGGCCTGATGCTGCCTAACCACCGGTCAGGCTTCATAAAACATACATACTCTTTCACAGTTGAAATTCAAACTAGGCCACCATCTCAGGAGGGCACCAGCACTCTACAGTCACACCAGAGCAAAGGAGGAAGTTAACCTTTGAGAATCCGATATCAAACAAGTTACAGTTCCGTCCGATTTTAAAGGTATGTGGGGGATAAAGGAATAGTCCACCCTCTTATTACCCAACTTCCAGCACAGGCCCCACTTCTCTTCCGTCACCTCTGCGTCCTGTTCTCTTTTTCCACACAAACTCAGTTCAAGGGAGTCCTTGTGACCTGCAAGTCCATACAGAGCCTCTGCTGTCTAAGGATGAGGGTGATCCCTGGGAAGATTATAAGGTTGGCCTCCAGGATGACACTGACCTCAAAGCCCTACCCTGGTTACAGCTTTTGCCCCAAATGACATCATGATGGATCATGCTATTAAGCAGGAGGCGGCTAGCCGTCAGCAGATGCAGCTTCAAGTAGTCCAAGAAGGGGATGGCTTTCTTGTAGAGATTGTCTCCAAAACGGAGATGTCAGTTCAGTACTTACCCATGATTAAAAGCGTGATTAAGTGTACTGCTGAAGATTTGAAATCTCAGTAAAGTGTATGTAGAGTTGATAAAACTCTGTCCCAGAAGGAAACCTGTCACAGATGGCCCTATGTACATCAGGGGGCATTGCCAACCAGATTCCTTGGTCGTGCACAGAACCAGAAAAAGAGCAACATGGAGAAAACAAATTCTCATCCTCACTAGGACACCCACTACTTTCTTGTATGCAGTATACTGTTACCCTATGCAGGTATTCCACGTGACCGTGTCCACATTATCCATCGGAAACCAAATGCAATGGCTTCACACTACCTTGTGTGCTGTCCACTCCTGGCTCCCTTTTTACATCCATCTAATTCATGACCTTTCACATTTTTAGAGCTGACAGCATTTCATTTCTCCTTGTTTCATCTTTTGCAGTTGCCCCTCTTTTGATTGCAGTGTTAGAATTACTTGGGCCCCTATTTAATTATACCCACCCTGAGGCCTGAAACACATCATTGTTGGCTTGGCCCTGTCACTGCACACTGAACAGTCTACGCCCTCTGTTATGCAGTCGGACCCCAGGCACTTGTCACAGTTTTAGGGCTCTGTTTGCGACAGACCTATTGTCGGGTCACCAAGCCCATTGCTTACAGTTGGTTGGGTTTTTTGTCACTCATTTTCTTGCTTGCTTATTCTGTGGCTTTTCTTCCTCTTCTCATGTTTGTTCCTCCCCTGGAGTGTGGCCTCTTTTACCATCCTTTTGATTGACAGACTTGTTTCCATTCACTGGGCACTTTAGGGAGACCCTTTTTCCTTTTTAGTATAAGTTCCCTCAGGTGCTCCTTTTCCACTCTCCCGCATTCACCTGCCTTTATTTGAATTTTATTGCTTGCCCACTCCTGTGTGTGATTCTTGTTTTTTTTTTTGGGGGGGGGGGGGCAGACAGTAAAGGCGGAGGGGCAGTAAAAAGCCCTCTGACTTACAAAAACATAAAAGGCACTTTTGTGCTAGCTACATTTCATCTTATATTTTTATTAACTTGCTGATCTTGTGTCATGTGGGCTTAGTATTGCACCTTTATTTCTTTTCTTTTGTCTAATGCTGCACAGCGTCGCCAAAATAATGCTTTTTTGCCAATGCTGCCTTGGATTGACAAATAACATTTGGAAACCCCAATAGGTGCAAAAGGTGAGCCATAATGGTTTTGCCGCTGCTTGTTGACTTTACCTTGTAAAATGCAAAACAGAGGACGCACCTTGGTGGACAGTGTTTGCAGGGAATGACCATGTTTTCATTCCCTGTAGGCCGTGTAGCTTTATCTCGCCCCTCATCTACCAGCCTAACGGTACCAGCTCCAAACCCAAAGGCCCAGCTTTATCCTTGACCAGATAGCTTGTTGCCACTGATGCTCCTTCCTTGTTTCCAGTGTGACTGTCGGTTTCCGGCCCCTGCGCCATGCTCACCTTTTATGCGCATTTCAGGTCTCTCAGATGCTTCGGACGAATGCAAGTTAACATGCTCTGCACCCCTACTGTGGTTAGCCTATCATTTTATGTGGTAATGTTGGTGATTAGGTTTCCCCTGAAGGATTACCTACATCTAACTATTCACAGTTTGCATTATGCCCAGAGTTCTGTATTTAGGGCACTTGAATTATGCGGCATGGTTGACCAACTTATGCAGCACGAAAAGGCAAATTATGTGTCATAATTAGCGATCCTGGTTGTATGGTATTTATTTTTTTAACATTTCTGTTTGTATTTCTCCATATTTATTTTTCAGCCATCTTTTCAGTATTTATCCAAATTTATTTTGTGTTCCATGAATAAATGAAGTTGTAAAATGGCACAGTTCCACATTTATTTAACTAATAGATGTGCACTCATACTTTGACGCTTGTCGTGTTTTAGCAAATTAAGCAGGCAAATATAACATAACAGTACATGCACAGGTAAATATTAGCGTGATCTAAGGAAATCACACCCTGTTTTTTAATTCCCTGCACCATCTATCTTCTCAGCTGTTAGTCCAGAACTGATAAAAGACAGTATGGAAAGTCACTCCAAAGAAGCCCAATTGTCTGTATTATTCCCTTTTTAAAAATAAATGCAGGCAGGAAACACATTGTTTTCTGTCTGTATCTATAAAAATCAGTAAAACTGAAAACTGGGAGGCTTAGTCATAATACATCACATTTTGTGAGAATGTTATATAATTATGTTTTCATTTTTACACCTGGTAGCAGTCCCTGAGAAAATACAGCAATAAGCAACTGAAAGATGACTAGTCAACCTTTGCGAAAAGCGTTCCAGTGTGCAGGAACCTGAGTTACCATATATTTTGTAACTTCTGATCTGTTTGAACTAGAAACATTTTTTTTTGCTAAAATCAGCAGATTATGCAGCAGATGATGTATTATATTGCAAATGCGGCAAATCCATAATTATGCGAAAATTGCATCAGAATTGCATAATTCCAGTGGGTCTATCTATATTACATATTCTAATGTGAGATCCCAATCACAATTAACATGCAACTCTCTTTTTCCCTGTCTCCCCTTCCAGAGTGCAAGGCCTGCTATCACAGATGGTGCTTCAAGTCTGAATCCTGCCCAAGATGTGTCCGGCTGCGGGCGCGGAGGGAGATGCTTGCCAAGAAGAGCTTGGAGACCAACGCCTCTGAGCCAGAGGAGGAATAGGCATCTCAGGAAGCAGCACCCGCTCTGTAGGAAGACTCTAGCTCCAGTTACAAGTGAACATACTACATGTGGCATTTTAGCAAGAGATTCTATCAAAAGAAGAACCAACAAAGTGGGGCTGAGACCTCCGGCGCTATGATTGGGCATCATGTTGAGTGAAGGGAGCTTGGACTACTATGGACACGCAAGATTGTAAAAAACACTTCAGAATGGAGTCAAGTTTTCCCGCCGTTTCAGCCTTCCATGTTCACTGCTGAGGATTTGCAGCAAGTGATGCAGCCACTTACAGGTGGGAACTCTCATGTGCCGTCTGATGAGCTCAATTTTTGTAATTCGTAACATCCCGAATGTAGACCTGAGGTTCCTCCCTTTCTAAAGCCACTGGTGAGGTCATCCTCTTTGAAGGTGCTTCTTAAAGTGTTACTGCGACAGCATGACTTGTGTCCATCCGAACTGTTGGTTCCCTCAACGTTGCAGACCTGCCGTGAAGTAGACAGGGAGCCGGGACATGTGGTTCAGTCTTCTGAACTGTGCTACAGTCGTGTCCTGCAGATCCACTCTTGGACAGACTGCTTTCTACTGGGTGGTGTGCAGTGACTGGCTTGCTCCTCCTCCAGTACTGTTTGATGGCACAAAAAGTGTGCCCCACTTGTGATGAAGGCATTGGTTATGTTACTCTTTGTGATGACGTCATGAACATGGAGCTCTTGGCCTTCCGTTGACACAGGGACTGGTGGTTTATGGCCAGATAACAGTACGCCAGGCGCAAATACTGCTTCTGACTTTAAAGTGCCAACCGACACTAGTGTGGCAGTGTGTCAGGCTTACCAATTTATGTAGACATGATACCGACATGGGAATGTAATTCTGCACCCACTAGGTGGATTCGCAATTGGGATAGCCTACATGTTGAATGGTGAAGTCAATTTCAGGACACCTTGTGTAAAACTGACATAAAGGTCGAGAACGATGGTGTACCATCTTAGTCTGGTTCCACCAGGCTTCCCCTGAAATATGGTGGTGTTGAGGCACCTTTAGTAGCTGTTAAGGCTTGCTTGGCTTAACCAGCAGTGTTTGATGATGGAATTCACAGTGCACTGTGGCGTGCTGACCAAAGGCAGATATGTGAGGGGAAGGAAGACTGAAGTTGGCATGTCAGGTGAAATTACTTTCCGTTTTTTTTTTTTTTTTACTTATGATTGTAACAAACCGCTGCCTATAATTAATTCCTCTGTCTTTGCTGCTAAAATATTTATTTTTTATACATTAATTTATTTCGAACTGGAATTACATTTATTGCTTTGCACTTTGTGTTTCGTGTGAGTAAAGCATGCTTGCTAGCGTATGACAACACCATGTTGCATCTGCTTTAAGCAGGCTGGGGCCAAAGTCACCGCAGGAAGAGATTGTGGGAAGGAGAACAAGTTTGAAAGCTGGTGAAACTGACAAGTAATAGCCTATAAAAGGGTATCATTTGGCCTAGAATCTGGGAGGGGTGTCACTGCAGTGAAGGTGTACCCTGGGAGCGAGTCTGGCAGTGGGAGGTGGCACATTTGTGGCAGTCCGCCAAAAGACCCTAGACTAACTGCCAGCTCATCATGTCCATAGAGGTTTTTTTGCGCGAACACTGGGTGATGGGAGTCTGAATATAATGATAACGAAGGAGTAAGAATTGATCATCTGCTGTTGCAGAGGTCGAAACTGAAGCCCGCATTACCTGGGTGTGAAGTACCGCCCACTGCGTGTACAGTCTCCTCCCATGATGCTTTCTCACATTTATTTTGCTCATGTTTATTTTAAAATTTTCCATTATATTCTGTTGAGTAGAGGCCAGTTCTTCAGAATAACTTTGCACTGCTGTTTTTCAAACTTAAAAACTAAATGGCCACTCTAAGGTAAATGGTATTTCATTTAGCCAGAGCATTGATAAAGGACTCAGACAAATCTTGGAGGTGGAATGTATGGACATTTTTGCTGTTGAATGACCAAAGACTTAGAGGTGTATAGTTGCAGTAGTAACTCTCACTGTCAAGTATACACAGTTTGTTTGCAGAGTAAAGCTCTTGACATTATGTACTGTGTTTGACGTGTCCCCTTTAAACGCCAGTTAGTATTAAAGATCTGCGGTGACAGATGTTGCATTTTTTTCGATACAAGCACTCCATTGAGATAAACCTAGAGCCGCAATGTAATTAAAATGTGATAGTTTGCGTTTGGTTGGTCATCCTAGTATGTCCACTATTATTTGTCTTGGAGAAGGGTCAGAAGACTTGAGGTATCACTAAACTAAAGAACATTTTAGCCCAACCCACTTTAGCTTTCCCCAAATTTATTTCAGACTCTTCAACTGTAAAGTCAATTTGGAAGTCAAGTTGGAGCAACCCACACTGACCATGCTTTCTAGAGTGTGATGTTGCATCCCAGAGGTGCACAGTGATTGGTTTGTGTTGGAGAGAAGTGATTTCAGTTTCACCTGATGTTTGTTGAACATTTGATGAAGAATACACAAGTTTTCGCTCAGTCCCTCTCTTGATGATGTTGTATTCAAAGCTCTTTGACCCTGCAGGGTGGTGGCTGGACATAATGGTGTCTTACTGATGCTGCATGTCACTTGGTTATTGCTGTCTCCCTTGCACCTCAAGCACTGATGCCACTACAGCAGTCGTCCAGCTGAAGTCACCTCCTATCCTGACTGTATGTAGTCCCTCAAACAAGCAGCCGTGGATCACTGCTCCGTCCAGTACATGAACACGGTAACTTGTTTCGCACATTTGCCTTGGGGTGTTAGTGCCTTTACAGTATGTCAGCGATGGGGAGACCCTCACTAGGCGATGGTTTATGGTGTGTCTTTGGACATTATTTTAAGCTTTTCCTGGAAAATGTTTGGTTTTAGTTCTTAAAATCTACCAGCCAACTGACAGCGGCCCCTGAAAAAAAAAAAAACCTTCCCCGCGAGCCCTCCATCCCCCCCCTCAAATCATATATCTTACAGGGGGACCATGATGTAGCCTTTGGGCTTAGGGGAACAGTCTTATTTCTAAAAGTTGTTACGTCGTTTATTGCTCCTTTTGTTTTTATGCAGAAAAATATGCTGATTTGGACAAGAGACTTGTTTTTAACATTGAGAGGATTTGAGGAAAGATTGCAAACTAGGCTTCTTTCACATTCCACTTTTGTTTCAGATTCCTTCAAGGTAATTTAGGATATTATGCCCCAATATCTGCCGCCCCCTGAAGATCACTATTATAAGCTCCCAGTGCGTATTTTCTAACATTCACAAACACAGCGCAGCACAGATGTCGAGGGACTGATGCTTTCCAGAATTTACGCGAGACCCTGACTCGCGAACTCTGCGAGGATGGAAGCCTTTGTTAGCTGCTCTTATATTCCTCCGTTAAATCAATCACCTTGAATGCCTAGTGGCAGTTCATGTACAGAAAGCAGTGGGTAGGGTTGGCGAAACAAAAGACTAGTGAATGAGATTAGAGGTGGATATGCATTCATGACCCAGGAGGTATGAGACACAGTTGAATAGCACAAGGGATTCCACCATCGTGCGAAGACCTGGCCATTCTTGCAGGCATACAACAGTTGCTACGATGTACTGATGTATGCCAAACATAAATACACAGGGACTCGCTGTAAACCAGATACCACCTGTCATGCACCGCAGAGGTTGTTCTCGGTTCAGTTTTTTGAACAGATGCTTGTTTGTAGGCCAGACTGCATGCAGGTAGACAACAGACAATTATTTTTCTGCTGTCCGGCCTAGTTCCTTCTTTGAAATGACAAGCAATTGTTTCAGGTTTTATCAAAATTTACATTTTCTTTTTATTAGTGTATGAAAAGCAAGGTTAACCCCACGCTGTAGGAAGGGATTGAGCAGCACCAGTGCTCACTAAAGAAACATCTTGGGGTGTGGGCAGAATGTGAGATGCACCTGAGAGAGAGATTTTCAGTTTTACCAGGTACTTATACTGCTAACAATTGATAAATTATAAACAAATTACTTCAACTCATCTATCGGCGTAGCATCTTGGAGCAGGAGGCAGGCTTCTTAAGCGCTTGTGCGAGTCAGACTAGTCCATTGCTCTGTTCTTTGTTTGCACAATTTTATTTTGTTTTACTCCAGGCTTAGTTGGAAAAGCCTAAAAGCAGTTTTGAATTTACCTCAGAAAGATCTTGGAAAACAGTGGATGGTGTCACTGCTGTGTAAGTTAAATTACTGCACTAAGGGTGAACTGTAAGTTTCTAAGGTTTAATAACAGTTTAGAAAACTAAAGATGAACGATAAATATACTTGAGCCCTACACTAAGAATCTTCATCGCTCATTTCCCAGCCTCACCAAAGGACATGGTTAAATTACTTACAGGCACTATGCTTCGGTCCTTTGTCGGTTTGACCGCAAAGGCGCTCTGGAGTTCTTCCATGGAGCCCTTGCTCAAGCGTATGTGATTTTGCCCTACTTCAAACTTGACCTGTAACTCGAGCAGCCGTCTACCTAATCGCTTAAAACTGATGCATCCCTTCCCTTGAAAGGATCTTGAGGCATGTTTGTAATAGACTTGGCGCTTTGAAGAGGACCCAAACATTTAACATTGTCATGCCATGAAAAGTGAGCGGATTTGTACTGCTACCAGGGAAACTTTGTGCCAATTCTGGGGTGCCTCCGGCCTAAACTGACCTTTATCAGTCTCTCAGTCCTCCACCACAATGCACAATGACGTATGTACAAGTTACCAGCCAGAGTACACTTCAAATGTACCTTCCCACTACCTTCCCTCAACTTTTCCCTGCCCACCAGGTAACTGGAAAATATTTTGCAGCAGAGAACCACTTTATCTTCAAAGCTCTACAGTCACAATTACCGGTGGGTAATTGTATACGCACAACCTCCATTTGCAGCACAGCAATAGCTTCACCGGAAGCGATGCTAGTTGACTGGGCATGGGCCTTCAGGTGTGTGCGGCTGTTGGGAGAAAGAGATGGGGGACACCGTGTGATTTCTCCTTCTATCGGATCACCACACCACTCTTTCCTCACTCTTACCACACTCTGGCTTCACTCCTGCACACCCCTCCTCAGCTTGGATCAGTGTTTCGACCATTGCTGATCCTCTCACTGGATTTGTCCACCATGACCATGCGTAATCATACAAATCATTGTATTATCATGCATCTGGAGGTCCACAAGTCACATCCATAGATGAACTGTATTACTTCAATGGAAGGAACTTGATAGTGTACTCCCAGTTTTATTATTTTTACAGTTTTCTGTTTAAACCCTCTAAAAGAGGTTCCACCAGTTTGCAAACCTTGACAGATAATCCAATTAATGAACTCGATGAAGTAAGAAAGTTTTACCCGTTACACTTCTTGAAAAAAATCTAGGTAAAGGTCTGCTGCCCCTTCATCAGTTAAATTCATTTTCAGCAAATGATTTCCTTTTTGTGTATTTCGAGAGGGCTGCTACCACTTCCTAAGTATATCGAGGGCCACAGCAGCAAAGAAAAATACTCTGTATGTGGGGGAAGTCTTAATGATGACAGCAGAGAAAGGCGAATGAACCGTGTTGGGATGTAGTGATAAAGTGTGAAGAACATTGAGAATTAGGAAAATGAGATAAATTGGGCAAGCCCAACCATGGGGAAGTCTTCTCAAGCTACTAGCCCACAACCCGTCCATCGCCACCTAAACTGTCTGACGTGTACCACTCAGCTGTACTAGGTTTATTTAACCTCTCTCACGATGTGCTTTCTACATGTGTGCAGCTGTAGGTATCATCCCTTATTTGGTTCCATGGCTGGGTAACTTGTTCAGCTTTTCACGCATGAAGTAGTTTTTACCAAGTTTGATTTGAGAGACTAGTCTCCTTATTGTGCACTGTAGATAAGCTATAGAAATATGTAAATTATTTGTTGTGTAAAAGCCAGTGTAAATACTAAAAACATATATGTGTACTCTCAGTTGTATATTGACTGTTTATGGTATTACTAAAGAGACTAACCAGAATTATCCGTCCAATAAACAAAGTTGATTAAAATAATTGTCTTTCTGTGTGTTCATGTTGTAATATTTTGTAATCTGTTCATGAGATTTTCATGAGAACTCATCAACAATTTTCTCTCAAAGCTGCTGATATGATTCCTGAACCGAACATGATGTTATCCAATTCAAATTAAGAGTGACGAGAGATGGGAGTGTAGAGTTTGCTAAACACAAGTGAGAAGTAAAAATCTTTTACACTACCTCCGTGTAGGAAGTTGGCTCTGTATGTGCTATTTCAAAGTAAGGAATAGCATGCACAGAGTCCAAGGGTTCCCCTTAGAGGTAAGATAGTGGCAAAAAGAGATAATACTAATGCTCTATTTTGTGGTAGTGTGGTCGAGCAGTAGGCTTATCCAAGGAGTAGTGTTAAGCATTTGTTGTACATACACATAGACAATAAATGAGGTACACACACTCAGAGACAAATCCAGCCAATAGGTTTTTGTATAGAAAAATATCTTTTCTTAGTTTATTTTAAGAACCACAGGTTCAAATTCTACATGTAATATCTCATTCGAAAGGTATTGCAGGTAAGTACTTTAGGAACTTCAAATCATCAAAATTGCATGTATACTTTACAAGTTATTGACAAATAGCTGTTTTAAAAGTGGACACTTAGTGCAATTTTCACAGTTCCTAGGGGAGGTAAGTATTTGTTAGGTTAACCAGGTAAGTAAGACACTTACAGGGCTCAGTTCTTGGTCCAAGGTAGCCCACCGTTGGGGGTTCAGAGCAACCCCAAAGTCACCACACCAGCAGCTCAGGGCCGGTCAGGTGCAGAGTTCAAAGTGGTGCCCAAAACACATAGGCTAGAATGGAGAGAAGGGGGTGCCCCGGTTCCGGTCTGCTTGCAGGTAAGTACCCGCGTATTCGGAGGGCAGACCAGGGGGGTTTTGTAGGGCACCAGGGGGGACACAAGCCCACACAGAAATTTCACCCTCAGCGGCGCGGGGGCGGCCGGGTGCAGTGTAGAAACAAGCGTCGGGTTCGCAATGTTAGTCTATGAGAGATCTCAGGATCTCTTCAGCGCTGCAGGCAGGCAAGGGGGGGATTCCTCGGGGAAACCTCCACTTGGGCAAGGGAGAGGGACTCCTGGGGGTCACTTCTCCAGTGAAAGTCCGGTCCTTCAGGTCCTGGGGGCTGCGGGTGCAGGGTCTCTCCCAGGCGTCGGGACTTTAGGTTCCAAGAGTCGCGGTCAGGGGAAGCCTCGGGATTCCCTCTGCAGGCGGCGCTGTGGGGGCTCAGGGGGGACAGGTTTTGGTACTCACAGTATCAGAGTAGTCCTGGGGTCCCTCCTGAGGTGTTGGATCGCCACCAGCCGAGTCGGGGTCGCCGGGTGCAGTGTTGCAAGTCTCACGCTTCTTGCGGGGAGCTTGCAGGGTTCTTTAAAGTTGCTGGAAACAAAGTTGCAGCTTTTCTTGGAGCAGGTCCGCTGTCCTCGGGAGTTTCTTGTCTTTTCGAAGCAGGGGCAGTCCTCAGAGGATGTCGAGGTCGCTGGTCCCTTTGGAAGGCGTCGCTGGAGCAGGATCTTTGGAAGGCAGGAGACAGGCCGGTGAGTTTCTGGAGCCAAGGCAGTTGTCGTCTTCTGGTCTTCCTCTGCAGGGGTTTTCAGCTAGGCAGTCCTTCTTCTTGTAGTTGCAGGAATCTAATTTTCTAGGGTTCAGGGTAGCCCTTAAATACTAAATTTAAGGGCGTGTTTAGGTCTGGGGGGTTAGTAGCCAATGGCTACTAGCCCTGAGGGTGGGTACACCCTCTTTGTGCCTCCTCCCAAGGGGAGGGGGACACAATCCTAACCCTATTGGGGGAATCCTCCATCTGCAAGATGGAGGATTTCTAAAAGTTAGAGTCACCTCAGCTCAGGACACCTTAGGGGCTGTCCTGACTGGCCAGTGACTCCTCCTTGTTTTTCTCATTATTTTCTCCGGCCTTGCCGCCAAAAGTGGGGCCTGGCCGGAGGGGGCGGGCAACTCCACTAGCTGGAGTGTCCTGCTGGGTTGGCACAAAGGAGGTGAGCCTTTGAGGCTCACCGCCAGGTGTGACAATTCCTGCCTGGGGGAGGTGTTAGCATCTCCACCCAGTGCAGGCTTTGTTACTGGCCTCAGAGTGACAAAGGCACTCTCCCCATGGGGCCAGCAACATGTCTCGGTTTGTGGCAGGCTGCTAAAACTAGTCAGCCTACACAGATAGTCGGTTAAGTTTCAGGGGGCACCTCTAAGGTGCCCTCTGTGGTGTATTTTACAATAAAATGTACACTGGCATCAGTGTGCATTTATTGTGCTGAGAAGTTTGATACCAAACTTCCCAGTTTTCAGTGTAGCCATTATGGTGCTGTGGAGTTCGTGTTGGACAAACTCCCAGACCATATACTCTTATGGCTACCCTGCACTTACAATGTCTAAGGTTTTGTTTAGACACTGTAGGGGTACCATGCTCATGCACTGGTACCCTCACCTATGGTATAGTGCACCCTGCCTTAGGGCTGTAAGGCCTGCTAGAGGGGTGTCTTACCTATACTGCATAGGCAGTGAGAGGCTGGCATGGCACCCTGAGGGGAGTGCCATGTCGACTTACTCGTTTTGTCCTCACTAGCACACACAAGCTGGCAAGCAGGGTGTCTGTGCTGAGTGAGAGGTCTCCAGGGTGGCATAAGACATGCTGCAGCCCTTAGAGACCTTCCTTGGCATCAGGGCCCTTGGTACTAGAAGTACCAGTTACAAGGGACTTATCTGGATGCCAGGGTCTGCCAATTGTGGATACAAAAGTACAGGTTAGGGAAAGAACACTGGTGCTGGGGCCTGGTTAGCAGGCCTCAGCACACTTTCAATTGTAAACATAGCATCAGCAAAGGCAAAAAGTCAGGGGGCAACCATGCCAAGGAGGCATTTCCTTACACAACCCCCCCCCCCCCCAAACGAAAGAGGATGAGACTAACGTTTCCCAAGAGAGTCTTCATTTTCTAAGTGGAAGAACCTGGAAAGGCCATCTGCATTGGCATGGGCAGTCCCAGGTCTGTGTTCCACTATAAAGTCCATTCCCTGTAGGGAGATGGACCACCTCAACAGTTTAGGATTTTCACCTTTCATTTGCATCAGCCATTTGAGAGGTCTGTGGTCAGTTTGAACTAGGAAGTGAGTCCCAAAGAGGTATGGTCTCAGCTTCTTCAGGGACCAAACCACAGCAAAGGCCTCCCTCTCAATGGCACTCCAACGCTGCTCCCTGGGGAGTAACCTCCTGCTAATGAAAGCAACAGGCTGGTCAAGGCCATCATTATTTGTTTGGGACAAAACTGCCCCTATCCCATGTTCAGAGGCATCAGTCTGCACAATGAACTGCTTAGAATAATCTGGAGCTTTTAGAACTGGTGCTGAGCACATTGCCTGTTTCAGGGTGTCAAAGGCCTGTTGGCATTCCACAGTCCAGTTCACTTTCTTGGGCATTTTCTTGGAGGTGAGTTCAGTGAGGGCTGTCACAATGGATCCATATCCCTTCACAAACCTCCTGTAATACCCAGTCAAGCCAAGGAATGCCCTGACTTGAGTCTGGGTTTTTGGAGCTACCCAGTCCAGAATAGTCTGGATCTTGGGTTGGAGTGGCTGAACTTGGCCTCCACCTACAAGGTGGCCCAAGTAAACCACAGTTCCCTGCCCTATCTGGCATTTGGATGCCTTGATAGAGAGGCCTGCAGATTGCAGAGCCTTCAAAACCTTCCTCAGGTGGACCAGGTGATCCTGCCAGGTGGAGCTAAAGACAGCAATATCATCAAGATAAGCTGTGCTAAAGGACTCCAAGCCAGCAAGGACTTGATTCACCAACCTTTGGAAGGTGGCAGGGGCATTCTTTAAACCAAAGGGCATAACAGTAAACTGATAATGCCCATCAGGTGTGGAGAATGCTGTTTTCTCTTTTGCTCCAGGTGCCATTTTTATTTGCCAGTACCCTGCTGTCAAGTCAAAGGTACTTAGAAATTTGGAAGCACCTAATTTATCAATGAGCTCATCAGCTCTTGGAATTGGATGGGCATCTGTCTTGGTGACAGAATTGAGCCCTCTGTAGTCCACACAAAACCTCATCTCTTTCTTTCCATCTTTGGTGTGAGGTTTGGGGACTAAGACCACTGGGCTAGCCCAGGGGCTGTCAGAGCGCTCAATTACTCCCAATTCCAGCATCTTGTGGACTTCCACCTTGATGCTTTCTTTAACATGGTCAGATTGTCTAAAGATTTTGTTCTTGACAGGCATGCTGTCTCCTGTGTCCACATCATGGGTACACAGGTGTGTCTGACCAGGGGTTAAGGAGAAGAGTTCAGGAAACTGTTGTAGGACTCTCCTACAATCAGCTTGCTGTTGGCCAGAGAGGGTGTCTGAGTAGATCACTCCATCTACTGTGCCATCTTTTGGGTCTGATGACAGAAGATCAGGGAGAGGTTCACTCTCTGCCTCCTGATCCTCATCTGTTACCATCAACAGATTCACATCAGCCCTGTCATGGAAGAGCTTAAGGCGGTTCACATGGATCACCCTCTTGGGGCTCCTGCTTGTGCCCAGGTCCACCAGGTAGGTGACCTGACTCTTCCTTTCTAGTACTGGGTAAGGGCCACTCCATTTGTCCTGGAGTGCCCTGGGAGCCACAGGCTCCAGAACCCAGACTTTCTGCCCTGGTTGGAACTCAACCAGTGCAGCCTTTTGGTCATACCAAAACTTCTGGAGCTGTTGGCTGGCCTCAAGGTTTTTGGTTGCCTTTTCTATGTACTCTGCCATTCTAGAGCGAAGGCCAAGTACATAGTCCACTATGTCCTGTTTAGGCTCATGGAGAGGTCTCTCCCAGCCTTCTTTAACAAGGGCAAGTGGTCCCCTTACAGGATGACCAAACAGAAGTTCAAAGGGTGAGAATCCTACTCCCTTCTGTGGCACCTCTCTGTAAGCGAAAAGCAGACATGGCAAGAGGACATCCCATCTCCTTTTGAGTTTTTCTGGGAGCCCCATGATCATGCCTTTTAATGTCTTGTTGAATCTCTCAACCAAGCCATTAGTTTGTGGATGGTATGGTGTAGTGAATTTATAAGTCACTCCACACTCATTCCACATGTGCTTTAGGTATGCTGACATGAAGTTGGTACCTCTGTCAGACACCACCTCCTTAGGGAAACCCACTCTGGTAAAGATACCAATGAGGGCCTTGGCTACTGCAGGGGCAGTAGTCGACCTAAGGGGAATAGCTTCAGGATACCTGGTAGCATGATCCACTACTACCAGGATATACATATTTCCTGAGGCTGTGGGAGGTTCTAGTGGACCAACTATGTCCACACCCACTCTTTCAAAGGGAACCCCCACCACTGGAAGTGGAATGAGGGGGGCCTTTGGATGCCCACCTGTCTTACCACTGGCTTGACAGGTGGGGCAGGAGAGGCAAAACTCCTTAACCATGTTGGACATATTGGGCCAGTAGAAGTGGTTGACTAACCTCTCCCACGTCTTGGTTTGTCCCAAATGTCCAGCAAAGGGAATGTCATGGGCCAATGTTAGGATGAACTTCCTGAACAGCTGAGGCACTACCACTCTCCTAGTGGCACCAGGTTTGGGGTCTCTGGCCTCAGTGTACAGGAGTCCATCTTCCCAATAGACCCTATGCGTTCCATTTTTCTTGCCTTTGGACTCTTCAGCAGCTTGCTGCCTAAGGCCTTCAAGAGAGGGACAGGTTTCTTGTCCCTTACACAGCTCCTCCCTTGAGGGTCCCCCTGGGCCTAAGAGCTCAACCTGATAAGGTTCAAGCTCCAAAGGCTCAGTTCCCTCAGAGGGCAGAACTTCTTCCTGAGAAGAGAGGTTCCCTTTCTTTTGCTGTGTTGTAGTTGGTTTCCCAACTGACTTTCCTGTTCTCTTGGTAGGCTGGGCCATTCTTCCAGACTCCAGCTCTACTTGTTCACCCTGTGCCTTGCATTGTGCTCTTGTTTTCACACACACCAGTTCAGGGATACCCAGCATTGCTGCATGGGTTTTTAGTTCTACCTCAGCCCATGCTGAGGACTCCAGGTCATTTCCAAGCAGACAGTCCACTGGGATATTTGAGGAGACCACCACCTGTTTCAGGCCATTGACCCCTCCCCATTCTAAAGTAACCATTGCCATGGGATGTACTTTTCTCTGATTGTCAGCGTTGGTGACTGTGTAAGTTTTTCCAGTCAGGTATTGGCCAGGGGAAACCAGTTTCTCTGTCACCATGGTGACACTGGCACCTGTATCCCTCAGGCCCTCTATTCTAGTCCCATTAATTAAGAGTTGCTGTCTGTATTTTTGCATGTTAGGCGGCCAGACAGCTAGTGTGGCTAAATCCACCCCACCCTCAGAAACTAGAGTAGCTTCAGTGTGGACCCTGATTTGCTCTGGGCACACTGTTGATCCCACTTGGAGACTAGCCATACCAGTGTTACCTGGATGGGAGTTTGGAGTGGAACCTTTCTTGGGACAGGCCTTGTCTCCAGTTTGGTGTCCATGCTGTTTACAGCTATGACACCAGGCCTTTTTGGGATCAAAGTTTTTACCCTTGTACCCATTGTTTTGTGAAGAGGCTCTGAGCCCACCCTCCTGTGCAGGTTTTTGGGGGCCTGTAGAAGACTCTTTACTATTTTTAGTTTTGGTTGTCTCATCACCCTTCCCCTGGGGAGTCTTTGTGACCCCTTTCTTTTGGTCACCCCCTGTTGAAGTCTTGGACACCCTTGTCTTGACCCAATGGTCCGCCTTCTTTCCCAATTCTTGGGGAGAAATTGGTCCTAGGTCTACCAGATGCTGATGCAGTTTATCATTGAAACAATTACTTAACAGGTGTTCTTTCACAAATAAATTGTACAGCCCATCATAATTACTTACACCACTGCCTTGAATCCAACCATCTAGTGTTTTCACTGAGTAGTCAACAAAGACAACCCAGGTCTGGCTCGAGGATTTTTGAGCCCCCCTGAACCTAATCCTGTACTCCTCAGTGGAGAATCCAAAGCCCTCAATCAGGGTACCCTTCATGAGGTCATAAGATTCTGCATCTTTTCCAGAGAGTGTGAGGAGTCTATCCCTACACTTTCCAGTGAACATTTCCCAAAGGAGAGCACCCCAGTGAGATCTGTTCACTTTTCTGGTTACACAAGCCCTCTCAAAAGCTGTGAACCACTTGGTGATGTCATCACCATCTTCAAATTTTGTCACAATCCCTTTGGGGATTTTTAACATGTCAGGAGAATCTCTGACCCTATTTATATTGCTGCCACCATTGATGGGTCCTAGGCCCATCTCTTGTCTTTCCCTTTCTATGGCTAGGAGCTGTCTCTCTAAAGCCAATCTTTTGGCCATCCTGGCTAACAGGAGGTCATCTTCACTGAGAGCATCCTCAGTGATTTCAGAAATGTGGGACCCTCCTGTGAGGGACTCACTATTTCTGACTAACACAGTTGGAGACAGGACTTGAGGGGTCCTGTTCTCCCTATTTAGGACTGGAGGAGGGACATTGGCCTCCAAGTCACTAATTTCTTCCTCTGTGAGGTCATCATCAGAGGGGTTGGCTTTTTCAAACTCTGCCAACAGCTCCTGGAGCTGAATTTTGGTAGGTCTGGAGCCAATGGTTATTTTTTTGATATTACAGAGAGACCTTAGCTCCCTCATCTTAAGATGGAGGTAAGGTGTGGTGTCGAGTTCCACCACATTCATCTCTGTATCAGACATTATTTTGCTAAAAGTTGGAAGACTTTTTAAAGAATCTAAAACTGTTTCTAGAATCTAATTTCAAACCTTTAACAAACTTTTAAACTTTAAAAGACAATGCTAAACAGGGACTTAACACACAAGGCCCTAGCAGGACTTTTAAGAATTTGGAAAAATTTCAAATTGCAAAAATGAATTTCTAATGACAATTTTGGAATTTGTCGTGTGATCAGGTATTGGCTGAGTAGTCCAGCAAATGCAAAGTCTTGTACCCCACCGCTGATCCACCAATGTAGGAAGTTGGCTCTGTATGTGCTATTTCAAAGTAAGGAATAGCATGCACAGAGTCCAAGGGTTCCCCTTAGAGGTAAGATAGTGGCAAAAAGAGATAATACTAATGCTCTATTTTGTGGTAGTGTGGTCGAGCAGTAGGCTTATCCAAGGAGTAGTGTTAAGCATTTGTTGTACATACACATAGACAATAAATGAGGTACACACACTCAGAGACAAATCCAGCCAATAGGTTTTTGTATAGAAAAATATCTTTTCTTAGTTTATTTTAAGAACCACAGGTTCAAATTCTACATGTAATATCTCATTCGAAAGGTATTGCAGGTAAGTACTTTAGGAACTTCAAATCATCAAAATTGCATGTATACTTTACAAGTTATTGACAAATAGCTGTTTTAAAAGTGGACACTTAGTGCAATTTTCACAGTTCCTAGGGGAGGTAAGTATTTGTTAGGTTAACCAGGTAAGTAAGACACTTACAGGGCTCAGTTCTTGGTCCAAGGTAGCCCACCGTTGGGGGTTCAGAGCAACCCCAAAGTCACCACACCAGCAGCTCAGGGCCGGTCAGGTGCAGAGTTCAAAGTGGTGCCCAAAACACATAGGCTAGAATGGAGAGAAGGGGGTGCCCCGGTTCCGGTCTGCTTGCAGGTAAGTACCCGCGTCTTCGGAGGGCAGACCAGGGGGGTTTTGTAGGGCACCGGGGGGGACACAAGCCCACACAGAAATTTCACCCTCAGCGGCGCGGGGGCGGCCGGGTGCAGTGTAGAAACAAGCGTCGGGTTCGCAATGTTAGTCTATGAGAGATCTCGGGATCTCTTCAGCGCTGCAGGCAGGCAAGGGGGGGATTCCTCGGGGAAACCTCCACTTGGGCAAGGGAGAGGGACTCCTGGGGGTCACTTCTCCAGTGAAAGTCCGGTCCTTCAGGTCCTGGGGGCTGCGGGTGCAGGGTCTCTCCCAGGCGTCGGGACTTTAGGTTCCAAGAGTCGCGGTCAGGGGAAGCCTCGGGATTCCCTCTGCAGGCGGCGCTGTGGGGGCTCAGGGGGGACAGGTTTTGGTACTCACAGTATCAGAGTAGTCCTGGGGTCCCTCCTGAGGTGTTGGATCGCCACCAGCCGAGTCGGGGTCGCCGGGTGCAGTGTTGCAAGTCTCACGCTTCTTGCGGGGAGCTTGCAGGGTTCTTTAAAGTTGCTGGAAACAAAGTTGCAGCTTTTCTTGGAGCAGGTCCGCTGTCCTCGGGAGTTTCTTGTCTTTTCGAAGCAGGGGCAGTCCTCAGAGGATGTCGAGGTCGCTGGTCCCTTTGGAAGGCGTCGCTGGAGCAGGATCTTTGGAAGGCAGGAGACAGGCCGGTGAGTTTCTGGAGCCAAGGCAGTTGTCGTCTTCTGGTCTTCCTCTGCAGGGGTTTTCAGCTAGGCAGTCCTTCTTCTTGTAGTTGCAGGAATCTAATTTTCTAGGGTTCAGGGTAGCCCTTAAATACTAAATTTAAGGGCGTGTTTAGGTCTGGGGGGTTAGTAGCCAATGGCTACTAGCCCTGAGGGTGGGTACACCCTCTTTGTGCCTCCTCCCAAGGGGAGGGGGACACAATCCTAACCCTATTGGGGGAATCCTCCATCTGCAAGATGGAGGATTTCTAAAAGTTAGAGTCACCTCAGCTCAGGACACCTTAGGGGCTGTCCTGACTGGCCAGTGACTCCTCCTTGTTTTTCTCATTATTTTCTCCGGCCTTGCCGCCAAAAGTGGGGCCTGGCCGGAGGGGGCGGGCAACTCCACTAGCTGGAGTGTCCTGCTGGGTTGGCACAAAGGAGGTGAGCCTTTGAGGCTCACCGCCAGGTGTGACAATTCCTGCCTGGGGGAGGTGTTAGCATCTCCACCCAGTGCAGGCTTTGTTACTGGCCTCAGAGTGACAAAGGCACTCTCCCCATGGGGCCAGCAACATGTCTCGGTTTGTGGCAGGCTGCTAAAACTAGTCAGCCTACACAGATAGTCGGTTAAGTTTCAGGGGGCACCTCTAAGGTGCCCTCTGTGGTGTATTTTACAATAAAATGTACACTGGCATCAGTGTGCATTTATTGTGCTGAGAAGTTTGATACCAAACTTCCCAGTTTTCAGTGTAGCCATTATGGTGCTGTGGAGTTCGTGTTGGACAAACTCCCAGACCATATACTCTTATGGCTACCCTGCACTTACAATGTCTAAGGTTTTGTTTAGACACTGTAGGGGTACCATGCTCATGCACTGGTACCCTCACCTATGGTATAGTGCACCCTGCCTTAGGGCTGTAAGGCCTGCTAGAGGGGTGTCTTACCTATACTGCATAGGCAGTGAGAGGCTGGCATGGCACCCTGAGGGGAGTGCCATGTCGACTTACTCGTTTTGTCCTCACTAGCACACACAAGCTGGCAAGCAGGGTGTCTGTGCTGAGTGAGAGGTCTCCAGGGTGGCATAAGACATGCTGCAGCCCTTAGAGACCTTCCTTGGCATCAGGGCCCTTGGTACTAGAAGTACCAGTTACAAGGGACTTATCTGGATGCCAGGGTCTGCCAATTGTGGATACAAAAGTACAGGTTAGGGAAAGAACACTGGTGCTGGGGCCTGGTTAGCAGGCCTCAGCACACTTTCAATTGTAAACATAGCATCAGCAAAGGCAAAAAGTCAGGGGGCAACCATGCCAAGGAGGCATTTCCTTACACTCCGGTTCTCACCCGTTGGTTATTTTTATCATAACATTTGCCTTTTATATGGATCTACCACAATTCCAAAACTCAAAGCTCAGGAATTTTTAAAAAGCAACATCCTACAAGATTAGTGTCCCAATTGTGTTTTCTATTGGTACCATGCCAAAAGCTATGGCTTTAATAAACCTTCCTGCAAATGGTGTCAATATTTGACCCATGCTTCAGAAATGATGGCATATTTGTCTTTTTTGGGGGGCAGGTATGGACAGAACACCCTGTCAAATATGCTTGCAGTGCCACTGTTGGTACCTTTGGGTAGACTTGAGATTTCCTCACAATTTGCATCTTCTTCCGGACCACAACAGTTTTGTCACATCTGCAAAACTTCCAGACCCTTAAGGATAAGTTCTAGGCATTTTATAATGGAAGGTTTAGGCTTTGGCACAGGTATTGAAGTATTTAACATGAGAAAGGCAGAGATGATCCACGCTCTGCAAATTTCAGAATCCTATTAATCTAATAACAACCGAATTTGTCTTTCCAGGTCATTTTCCCGACAATGACCACAAACACTCAGGGTGTGTAACCGCCATCACTTTTTGCCAAGGTGATTTGAACTTTGCAGAAGACTCTGAAAGCAAGAATCTCCTCCAAAAGAATGGAAGTTGGGTCATCCATACCTCCATCTAGTAGAGATTAAAGCAGCTATCGGCTTAAAGACACACAAAATATTTTAAGTCTTTTGAATTGAAAATAATCACACGAAGAGGAGGAACATCCTTAATCCAGAAACAGTCCACACTCTGCACCAAAACATTGATCCACTCTGAAAAGGGGGCACTTGACCTCAAACCAAAAAGTCAGTTTTGATGTTAAAGACCAAGTCATTTACATTTAGTAACGCCTGATCCTGGAGAGACTATCCAGCAGGAGATTCTTTACCTTAAAAAATTCCCTGCGCGTCAGACTGGATCTTTACATTTTCAAGCAGTATCTCTGCTTGCCGACAGGTGGTGTCATTTGGCTCTGCGTCAATTGCCTGCGCCAGAAGTGACTTGTGCTATGCCTATATAGCTGCCACCCCAGTGCAATGACTTCAGGTTTCTTTTTGTGAAATTTCCATGTCAGTAGCACAGAGCCATGACAGAATGCTGATGGACCAGTGTTTAGACAAGAGGGACCTAGAATGGCAACGCGACTCAGCAAAATCTTTTCACAGATCTCGGAGGATGGGTGGCTCAGTAAGGAATCTGTGGCTAGATAGTCTCTACCAGATAAGGCGTTTTCTGAAGATAAGTCCCTTGTTCATCTGATCGAGACTTCTAGCCGCAGATTTACTTATCTTAAAATAGATACTCAAGCAGTACCTCCCTGGAGGTGGGACTGCAAACAGATTTAAACTAGAACGCTTGATGGAACATAAGGACAAAGTGGGTGTCGCAACAGAACTGACTGTGCAGCCAGTTGTGCTTGGTAAGCGTGTGCGGGAACATCCACATTGCCGTCTGACAGATGTCCAGGACAGGGACTTCATGAGCGAATGCAGTGGCCGCAGCCTTGGCACTAGTGAAATGAGCATACGAGCCCTCAGGTGGTTGCTTCTTGGCCAGTACGTAGTAGATTGTCAAGCTGAGCGTAATCCATCTTGAGATGGTCCGCTTCGGCACAGCCTTTCCTTTCTTCACCTCAGTGAACCCAAGTGAAGAGTTGATTGTTCTCCTGAGACTCTTTGGTGCAGTCAGTGTAAAACGATAACGCTTTTTTTGGGTCCAGGTGGTGGAATGCCCTCATTTTGGGAAGTGGGGGGCGGGGGCAGTAGTGTCAAAAGGGTGCACAGAGAATGCTCGCATTTCACTAACCCTCCTACCTGGCGCAGTGGCCACAAGAAAAGGTATTTTAATAGTCAAAAGGCATAGAGGGAAATTGTCCAAGAGCTCAAAGGGCGAGTATATCAAGAAAGTCAAAACTAGGTTAAAGTGCCAATGTGGCATGATTAAGCGTTTTGGAGGGAACGTATGTTGTAGTCCTTTCTAGGAAATGAGTCACAACAGGCAAATGGGGAGGGCTGATCCAGCAACCTCAAGAATGCCGATACGGCTGAAAGATACCCTTTATCTGTACCCAAAGCAAAGTCATGACGGGCTAGTGAGGGAACAAAACTTTAGATAAAGGTGCAGAAAGGGAATCAACATTTCTGGAAGCACACCAAGCAACAAATGTGTCCCAATAGCAAGCTTATACTGTCTTGGTTGAGGGCCGCCAGAATGCCATCAAACTTCTGCAGGGAGGTCAAAAACTGTCAACTGGTGTGCTCAATTTCCCTGCATGAAGGTGGCACCTGCACAGGTTTCGTGCAGCATCTTTCCATGTTGCTGTGACACTAGATCCTCCCGAAGGGGCAATGCTCAGGAATGTGGTATATCATCACTCCATGCCCATTCTAAAGCCACAAAAATGACTTGGGCCTTGTTGTGCCTGATCTTCTTGAAAACTTTGTGCAGGAGTGGTACCTGTGGAAATGGGTACAAGAAGCCTGAGCTCCACTTGAGATGAAAAGCATCTCCGAGCTGCCTTGGAAATTCCATTTCTCAAAAGTGCTGACATTGTATGTTCTCGGCAGTGGCCAGTAGATTTAACCAAGGTTATCATCAGTGGCTGAGGAGACCTTGAACCACCTCAGGATGGAGACACTTAGTAATGATGAGCGTTATCACAGGAGGAAGATATCCACAACAATCAAAGTTGTATTTTAGAAGTATTTATTCCAAGTATAATCCAATACAAACAAACTCCATCCACATCTCAAGATCATTCTCCTCTCTCTCGGGTCTCTAGCTGACCCCCAACCTTCTAGAACCTCCACAGCTGGCCCCATACAATTGTACCAAAGAGAGAGAGGAGATAAGATGATACCAAATAACACAAATACAAAACAGATCCTATAAATTTAACCTAACTACCAACCAATATTACACTACCCTTCCCCGTAGCAAAACCAAAGAAAACACCCCCAAAAAAATAAACTACAAAATGTAACCAAAATTCACTTAAGGTTTCACAATCCTGTTCATATTCCAAATACGACCATCATCCACTTTGTCAGCCCCTTCAAACACTTTGATCACTTTAAATATTCTGCTAAAATGTGAATGACAATTGCTTATTTTCCCTGGTAATTTTATTTTCACTGAATCTCCCACCTTCACTTCTACTCTCTTCACAGATTTATGTTTATCATATGTGCGTTTTCTCAATTCATTAATATGTTTATCTTTTCCTAAAGCAATTTTTTTCTGTTCCTCACAGTTGTTCGACTCTTAAATATACACCTTAACCCAAGGTGGACTCATTTTTGTGTGCGGTATGTGTTTTTTGAATAACACAAAAGGTGATTGACCTGTACTAGAGTGAGGAGTATATCTGTTATCTTCCACCTTTGACTTGATAGACTCCATCCAACTCATCCCCATTTGCGGAGCCATTTGAATTGTTTCCTTCAATGTCCTATTAAATCGTTCAACCATCCCATTGGATTCGGATGATGCAAAGCACAACTTTTATGCGCAATGCCCCTTGACTCTTAAAAAGTCCTGCATTAACTTGGCAGTAAATTGAACTCCATTGTCTGTTAAGATGCTCTTTGGATTTCCTTCGCTTGCAAACACTTCAGTAAGAAATTTTACAATAGTTGATGTAACTTCTGAGGTTATCAACACCTCTGGCCAGCGACATAATGTATCCAACATAACCACCACGTATTTCGAATCAGAACCACAATGTACCGGACCCATAATATCCAAAGACACTTCTTCCCATACCTCTTTAGGGATTTTTCTAACCACCGTGGGATGAGTCCTCGTTTTCAAGGTTTTGTCAGCTACTTTATATTCTACACAGTCCCAAACTTTTCTTTCCACAGCCAAACCCATTCCCGGCCACCAACATGCACTTCTCAATCTTTCTTTAGTCTCACATATACCCTGATGACCTGAATGTGCCAATTCCAATAATCGTTCACGCAAATTGACTGGAGGTATTAACCTTCCTCCTCTCAAAACCAAACCGTTTTCCACTGAAAGTTCGCTCCAAACTTTCTTGAAAGGGATAATTCACTCTCCTGACATACTGAAATATTACCTGACACCACCAGTTCCTTGACTTTTAACAATTCCTCATCTTTATTCAAGTCTTCAATCCACTCATTTTCAGTAACATCCATCCGTTATACCACACACCTTAATGTCATCTTCAACCCACAATGATACTTTCTCATCTTCAACATTCTCAAGTTCAGTTCTCATTCTAGACAAACAATCAGCAGTCTTATTCTCACAACCAGGAATATATTTAACTACAAATTTAAAATCGTGTAGTCCCACTATCCATTTACAAATTCTGGAAGATATACAATCTAAACCTTTTTTCTTGAAAACCTCTTGTAATGGCTTATGGTCGGATTGTACAACAAAATGTACCCCCCACAAAACTGCTTGAATATTTTGACGGCCCAGTAAACAGCTAAAGCTTCCTTAATTGTCGAATACTTGTATTCTGCCCTCAGTGCTCTTGAAGCAAATGCTATATTGATTTCTTCTCCATTGTTTATCTGTTTGAGAACACAACCCAAAACTTTATCTGAAGCATCTGTTATAATACAACAGGGTAAGCCTGGTTGAAAACTGCTAAGTGATTGTGCAGAAGACAAAGCATTTTGAGCAAGCTTCTGATGGAACATGACCTTTTGGTAAAATTTGGCACAAGTCTTGCATAAAATTCCGCCATCCCCAAGAAAGCCTGAACATCTTACTTTTTATTTGGATTGGAGAGGTTAATTATAGATTTCACCAAGTCATCTTTTGGTTTCACACCTTCAGCCGATATGGTGTGACCTAAATAAATTATCTCTGATCCAGAGAACTTACACTTTTCTTTTTTTTAATGGAATTCCCCTTGACCGGAAAATTTCCAAAACGTTTCTTATTTTCATAATGTGATGCTCCATAGTATCCGTAAAAACAAGAACATCGTCTTGAAAAAACTTGACTTCTTTGACATCACCAAGCATCTCATTCATAAGCCTCTGAAACACTGAAGCTGCCGAACACAGACCAAAAGGCATTCTATTAAATTTGTAAACACCAAAATGTGTGACAAAAGAAGTCAATAATTTGGGCTGTTCACACAACTGAACCTGATGATACGCAGAACTAAGGTAGTAAAAAATCTTGCATTTCCTAAAAAGCTGACCATTTCTGTGATATTGGGCAATGGGAACTTGTCCTCAGTGATCACCTTTTATTTAGATGCCGGAAGTCAACACATAATCTGATATCACCTGAGCCTTTCATTGCTACAACTATTGGGGCAATCCATTGTGCAGCCTCCACCTTTTCTATGATGCCATCAGATTGTAATCTTTTGAGTTCTAACTTGACCCTATCTTGCAAACTAAAGGGAATGCTCCTATCCTTACAAGCAATTTGTTGAGCACCCTCTCTCAAACAAATACAATGCTTTTACCCTTTAATACACCCTATCTTGGAGCTAAAAACATCTGAAAACTCCTGCCTATCTCATCCTCTGTTGTTGATTCTTTGAACCTGCACTTGTGGTACTGAATTGGGATTTAAAATGATCCCCAGCAATTTCTGGTGAGGCCAACTCAGTATTGTATCACCTACCACAGGAACGTACACTTTACTCTCCATTTTCTTTCCTTTGAACTTAACAGTGGCATTGAATACCCTCTCAATTCAATAGGCTTAACACCATAGCTGCAGGGTGTCACATCAGAATCATGAAGTGTGACTTTCCCTTGAAAATGCTTGGCAAAATCCACTTCAACTACCAACAACAGTTTTTCCCCATAGTCCATCATCATAGATACTTTGATTCCATTCACTTCTACCATGTCAGATGGATACTCGAAATGAATGCTTGAAACACATCTGATATCCTTCACAACTTGAAGAACGAACTCATGTTCTTCCTCACATTCAAGTTCATTAATTTTTGTTTTAGATTTCATTGCGGATTTGCAGCATTTAGCAAAATGTCCTTTTCTCCCACACTTACTACAAACAATGTTAAGCGCAGGACATTCCTTGCTGTTAGGCAGGTGAGATAGAGATCCGCATCTGAAGCATGACTATTTTGCTTTAGATGTTAACTGAGTCTTGTTTTTAGATTTGGCATCAATTGTCTGCACATTAATAGTCATACCTTTTGATTTTTTTAAAAATCATCAGTGCACAACATAGAATGTTCAACTTGTTTAGCTACTGTTAATACCTCATCTAATGTGGGCTCACTCAATAACCAGAGTGTTTCTCTAATGTTATCACTCTTGCACTCAAGCATAAATTGATCACGAATACGCTCCTCCACATTCTCATCAAAATTACATAATGCAGCAAGGCTACGTAACTCCATCACAAAGTCTTCTACAGACTCATCCACATTTTGTTTAGACTTACCAAAATAATATCTCAGAAGTATAATTGAAATCTTTGGTAAATAATGCCTGTCTAGTTTAAGTAACGTAATCTCAAATTCATTCAAAGGAGTATCGTGCTCACCACCCTCAGGTGAAGTAATTGATGGCAAGGTCTCCAAAATTTCTTGTCCTTCCATCCCTAAGCAATGTTGCAACAAAGACATTTTCCTCTCTGCAGATCAGTTGCTACTGGAAACTCGAACATACGTTAAGAAGACTTTTTTTCCATTTTGCCCACGGAATTGGTGGATCTCCAGGGATAGATAAAAAGAATGGAGGTGGAGTAATGTTTTGCATGATGTCAATGAAGGTAACAAGGTAAACTTAATAAAACCTGTAAAGTAAAAATAATAAACCAAAATAAAAAAATGTGCAAAACAAATATAAATAATAAGAATGAATAAAGAAAATACAATAGCGTCTGCCTTAATGAGTTAACCACAGTCCAGATTTGAGTATTTCTTCACTGTCAGTATTAAAAATGAAAGGTTAGCCCGTCTTCACTATTTACACATTTTATAACCTCCATAAAAGCGAGCCAGAAGGTTCCAGTATATAATTAAAGTAAATGTTTTGACATTCGTTGAAAGTGTGCCAGTACACAAAAATAAATCTTTGTGCGATTGCGGTATGATGTGTGCCAAAAGCGTGATTGTTCAGGGTTTCAGCAGAAGCGCTTGGTGAAGGAAGCTTGAGGACTGTAGTTCTGTAGTTCAGAAAATGCTTAGTTTCCGATTGAATACTGAAGACAAACACATAGATAGTAAAAAATAAACTGCAGCTATTAACATTAAACGATGTTGCCACAGCCACTTTTGTTTAGGAAAATCCTTATTCTGGTATTGAAATTAATCCTGAAACATTGATGTAGATCATAAATCAGTCCACAAAGTTACAATGTAAATATTTGTTTTTGAAAGCAGCAAAGCTGTAACAGTACTCGAAGCGGCTCGGGTTCAGAATGTTTATTTCCAATGTCAACGCTCTGAACGAGGATAACTGTTTACTCAGTAAATCTGATAAATTAAGAACTTGTACTCCAATTCAAACGAAATCCTCAAAACATTCATGTACCTTTCTATGCAGTTCGAGGATGCTCAAAATTTAAATATCCATTTTGAAAAGTAGCAAAGCTGTAACCGAGCACGAGGAAGCTCGTGTTGAGAATATTTACATCCATACTCTGTGTTCTGAACGATGGTAACAGCCGATTAAGTAAACCTCAGATAATTGAAATCAGAGAGAAAAATATACACAGTACTTTTGTTTTATGCGCTTCTTTTCAAAACATGTGTTAAAGCTTCTTTGTCCCACTGAAATTGTCGCATAGGTTTGCTGCCAGATCGTCGCCAAATTGAAGTAACTATGAGTTATCACAGGAGGAAGAGATCCACAACAATCAAAGTTGTATTTTAGAAGTATTTATTCCAAGTATAATCCAATAAAAAGAAACTCCATCCACATCTCAAGATCTTCCTCTCAGGTCTCTAGCTGACCCTCAACTTTCTAGAACCTCCACAGCTGGCCACATACCATTGTACCAGATAGAGAGGGGAGATGAGATGATACCAAATAACACAAATACAAAACAGATCCTATAAACTGAACAACCTATCTACTAAATGATATTACACTAACATTTCTGATCTGTTAGACATCCCCAGCTGAGTTTGTCCACTCTGGTTTGTCTGCTCTGGGGTTCAGAGAAGCCCGCCAGATGTTGGACCACCAGGAAGGTGTCCTGACATTCCAACCATGTCAAGAGATGCACAACCTCTTGACCCCACATTGTTTGTTGCAGTACCAAATATAAGATATATTGTCTGTTTACATGTGCATCAGCCTGCCCTTGATGGAAGGAAGAAAAGTTATCAGTGCCAGCCAAGTGAATTGCTCTCAACTCCAACAGGTTGATGTGGAGCAAAAACTCCTCCGGAGACCAGAGTCCTCTGATCTCCACCTCTCCCCAATGGCTGCCCGTACCCAGGAGTAACTCTTCTCTCACTATAGTCCGTTAAGGGAAGGGAAGGGAAGGGAAAGGAGTCTGCTGCTATCTCAGTTAGGGTTTACCAGCCACCAACTTAGCTCTTTTGCAGTTCCCTCCAATGTCTGGATAAGGTCTGAGAGATTCCCTTGATGCTGCACCCACTGGAACTTCAGGTCCCACTGCAGAGCTCCCATATGCCAGTGGGCATGTGTTACCATCAGGATGCAAAAGGCCATGAGGCCCAGCAGTGTAAGTCAGTCTCACTGAAATCCAGGCTAGAGATTGAAACATTGTAATCGTAGCCTGAAAATTTTGGACTCATTGCTCCGGAGAAAAGGCCTGAAACTGCACTCTGTCCACAATAGAGCTGTTGAAAGGGAGAGGTTCTTAGGGATTCAGGTGTGACTTTGTCACGCTGATAATGTACTCCAGTGAATGAAGGAGGTCCGCCATTCTCTGGAGGTGGGAGATGACTGCCTGAGAGGGAGCCCATTTTCAACAGCCTGTCTTCGAAGTAGGGGAAGCCTGGAACCCATAACCTCTGCAGATGTGTTGTAATCACCACCATCACCTTGGTGAACACCTGAGGTGCACTGGTGAGACCAATAGGAAGCAGAGCAAACTTCAAATGCTCATGGCCCACAGTGAACTACAGGTACTGCCTGTGGGTGGGCAGGCAGGCTGGGGATATGGAAGTAGGTGTCCTGCAAGTCCAGCACTATCATCCAGTCTCCAGGGCAGACATTGCCTGAGATAACTTATACATCTCAAATTTCTCCTTCAGGAAGATGTTTAGAGGGCACAAGGCTGAAATAGGACAGAGACCGCCATCCTTGGCCACCAGAAAGTAATGGGAATTGCAACCACAACCTACTTCTGATGCGAACACCCTCTCACTGGCCCTTTTGGACATAAGAACCTGTAATTCTTGAAGGACCAGAGAGAGATGGACCTCAGTCAGCTGGTTAGCGATGATGGCGTGGGTGGCAAGGTTTCTTAAATAAAAAAAAAGAAAGTAACCCCACTGAACAATTACCCACTTGTCCGATCTTGGGGACTGACAGCGAGGCAGATGATGTTAGATCCTGATGCTACTAGGTCTCATGATGGTAAAAGGAGATACAAAATGTTTTTTTTTTGTAGGTTGCATCTGCCAAGGGATTGGAGGACTGGGTACACTTCTCGCTGGGTGTCCCACAAGGCTTGTGGTTTCTATGTCCATAGCCATTGACTGGGATGTCTGTGGGCCTTGGTGGGAATGGACATGGCTGTTCCGCCCCTACCTTAGTCATAGAAGGGGGACGGAAGGCAAAATGGGGTTAATGTGGGACCCATGGAGAGACCTACAGAACAGGCAGTGGCTCACTGTCCTTAAAGCACTCTAGCGTGGAGTCAGCCTTATCACCAAAGAAGTGGGTGCAGTCAAAGGGCATGAACATTAGGGATGCCTGGACATCCCCTGAGAAGCCAGTAATTATCAGCCAGGCATATGACGTCCAAGTGCCACTGGCACGTAATCACTCTGTCTGGCTAAAAAAAAAAATCTGAAACATGTCTACCGTAGTTGTTTTGGTTCATAATATATCCTAAACAACATCCCTCATAAGTGTTTTAACCTTTTCAAATGTATCCACAATACATTTTCCACATTGTAAACTGTGCATTCTGTCTTGTTTTCGTGCTTTTTCTCACCAAGGGCTTTGGTTGATAAGCATGTACTCAGATGGCAGGGAACGGCCTTGTTTTGAATTGACATCTTGAGATTGTGGCCAAACCCCAACGTGTTGTTTTAAAAGCATACCTAAATTAGCCAGCATGTTTGAATACTTTTTGCGAGGGTTTTTTTTCCCAGAAAGCTCCTTTTTTTTTTTTTTTTTTTTAAAAAGACCCAGTGTGACAGTGAGAGGGTCAGGGGCCTCGATCAGAATTCTAGATGTTGGATGCCTGATATATTTCCCGTGAGGTTAGGGATCTCTTTCACTTTCGTAGTCGAACAGGGTCATCGTCTTGCTGGCATGAGGAAGATGAAGCACCTGACAGACCCTATGGTGATGCATTTTTAATTCATTATTTGCTTTGCATTATAATATAGATACATGTATTTGCTGTGTATATTGCAGTGGAAAATCATTTTGGTATGTTTTCCTTTTATTGCTGTGATTATTTTTGAACGTGTGCTTTCAACATGGTAATCTCCTTTTAGGAACCTTGTGGTGAAATAATAAATATCTTCTTTGGACTAAGAAGTGCATTCCAGAGATTTTTGGCAGCTCGGTCATTAGTGAAAAGCAAAACACTTGCTGACGGCAGTTACTTTTTACGACTTTCCATGCCAGGAGCGCAGAGCCACGAAGTGCACTGACATTTGTGTGTCCAAACTAGGGCCCTGAATGGCCAGCAGCCCTAGTAATATGTCCACAGAGCGAGAAGTAATGGGTGGGTCTGTAAGAAATCTGCAGCTAGATACTGTCTCTACCACATAATGCGTTACCGAAGGTATGTAACTGGTTCATCTGACTTCTAACTGCAGATTCCTTACCTTTGAGAAGATCCCCATGCCATACCCTCCAGGCGGAGGGCTGCGGATAAATTTTCGGCACAGAAGTCCTGCAGGACTGAATGGGTGAAATGCCCTTCCTGCGGGCCAGACTGTCCAGGCAGTAGTGTTTGGCAAACATGTGCAGGGATGCCACTTTGCTGCCTGGCAGATGTCCAGGACTGGAACTCCATGAGCGAATGCTGTAGTTGCAGCTTTTCCTTTGGTGGAATGGGCCCTTAAGCTCTCAGGAGGCTACTTTTTATGCAGGGAGTAGCAGATCTTAATGCAGAGAATGGTGCAGCACAAAGTGGTTCGGTTTTTAACTGCCCAACCTTTCTTATCTCCGACATAGCCCTTGAAGAGTTGGTTGTCCACCCAGAACTTTTTTGTGTGGTCAAGGAAGAACGATAACGCTCTTCTTGGGTCCAGATGGTAAAGTCACTCCTCTTCTTTAGTGGATGTGGAGGAGCATAAAAAGGTGAGCAGGGTGACAGACTGTCCCAAGTGACTATCGGGGAACACAGTAAGATAGGGAGGCTCTGATGATAAAGCTTGCAGCTCACTCAATCACCGGGAAAATTTCATTGCCACTAGGAAGGCTGTCTTGATAGTAAGCAGCTGGGAAAGTGGGGGGGAGGTTGGGGTGCACGTAGACAATTGTGTAGCAGCTCGAGTAGAGCATGCATGAGGTGAGGACCAGATTCAGGACCCACTGAAGCATGACAATGGGCGAAGGAGAAAACATATGTACAACCCCTTTGAGAAACCTATTACAATAGGGCATTTAAATGAAGAGGGTTGGTCAATCAGCCACAGGAAGGCGGACAGAGCAGAGAAATAACCCTTAATAGTGCCCAGAGCAGAGACCTGCTGGGCAAGGGTAAGAAGGAAGAGAAGAATATCAGAAAGAGAAGCAGGAAGAGGGACGATCTACTTATCTGTACACTATTTTATAAATGTTTTGCCAACTGGAGGCGTATACCGTTTTGGTGGAGGGACACCTGGCTGCCAAGATAACGTTGCAGACTTCAGGAGGAAGGTCAAAAGCTATCAACTATTGCTGCTGTGTCTCCATGCAAGGAGGCGGAGAGTTGACAAGTTCAGGTGGAGGACCCTGCCCTGCGCTGCGACAGAAGATCCTCCTGAAGGGACAGCCTGATCGGAGGATTAGTGCTCATTTTTAGAAGCTATGGATAACAGACTCTCTATGCCCAGGCTGGAGCCATGAGTTGACTTGGGCCCAGTCGTTTCTGATCTTCTCTGGGCATAAGTGGTATGGGCGGAAAGGCGTATAGGAGGCATGAACTCCACTTGAGACGAAAAGCATCTCTGAGCGATAGCCTGCTTGCAAACTCCAATGCGCAAAACTGATGATATTGTGCATTCTCTTCATGGCGAACAGATCTAATCAAGGTTCTCCCCACTGCTGAAAGAGTCCTCATGCCACCTCTGAATGTAGATGCTACTCGTGATCCTATAGGCGCCACGACTGAGTACGTCTGCCCTGGTGTTCAGAGAACCTGCCAGGTGTTGAACACCAGGGTTATGCCCTGCTGTTCCAGGCATGTCCAGAGATGCAGGGTCTCTTGACAAAGGGTCCATGACCCCACCCTGCACTGTTGTTGCGGTGGTGTTGTCCGGGAAAAATGCTTTCAGTGCAAGCTGGATCGCATGGAGCTCCAGCAAGTCGATGCAGAGTCCGGGTTCTACCAGAGACCAGACTCGTCTAATCTCCACCTCTCCCAGATAGCCGTCCCATCCTAGGAGTGACGCATCTTTCACTACTGTCAGATCTGGTTGGGTAAGGAAATAGTATACCTTTGACCCAATCGTGGTTCATCAGCCACAACTGCAGGTCTTTTGCAGTTCCCTCCAAGATCTGGAGGATGTCTGAGAGATTTCCCTGATGCTGTGCACACGGGTAGCTCAGTTCCCACTGCAGAACCCACATATGCCATCTGGCATGAGTCACCAGTAGGATGCGTGAGGCCCAGCAGCCTCAAAGTCATTCTCACTTAAATCCAGGATAGAGGCTGAAACATTGCTATCATAGCCTGAATATCCTGGACTCGCTGCTCAGGAGGATAAGCCTGAAACTGCCGTCTGTCCACAACAGCTCCAATGAAAGGGAGCGTTTGAGAAGGAGACAGGTGTGACTTAGGCACATTGATAGTGAACCCCAGTGAATGTATTAGGTCCACCACAGTCTGGAGGTGGGACATGACAGCCTGGGGTGATCCCGCCTTCAAAAGCCAGTCGTCCAGTTAAGGGTAGACTGACACTCCTAATCTCTGTAGATGAGCTGCAACCACCGCTGTCCCCTTAGTGAAGACCAGAGAGGCGACGGTAAGGCCAAAAGGAAGCACGGTGAACTGAAAGTGCTTGTGGCCTACCTTGAACTACAGGTAATGCCTGTGGGCAGGCACGATGGGAATGTGAAAATACACAGGTCCAGCACTACGAGCTAGTCTCATTGATCTAAGGCAGACAAAAACTGAGCCAAAGTGAGCATCTTGAATTTCTCCTTTTTGAGGAAAAGATTGACGGTTTGGCGGTCTAGAAGAGGGTGAAGACCCTTATTCTTTTTGGGAATCAGAAAGTAGCAGGAACAACTACCACTGCCTACTTCTCATACTGATATCTGAACCATCTCTATAGCTCCCTTAGCCAAGAAAGCTGTAACATCCTTTCGGTGCAAAGACAGATGATCCTCTGCCAGCCGTTCTTGAGTTGGCTTTATAGGGGAAGGGGAAGACTGGGAAGGGAGGGAGTAGCCCCTCTTAATAATCTGCCAGACCCATTTGTCCAATGTAATGGACTGACAGTGGAGAAGATGATGTTGGATTCTCCCTCCAATGGGGCAGTCATGCTCTTGAAGAACCAAACTAGGAGGGCTTAGAGGCTGCAGCTCCCGGGGGGTTGGTGGCTGACAGCTTCTGGCTAACAGACCCACAGGGTCAGAATGCACTCCGTCCACATGCCCACAGAGCTTGGGAAGCTTGCTCAGGATGGTGACTGGCATAGGGCTTGTGCAGTGGCACGCCCCTTCCGTAGCCATGAAAGGGGAGAAAGGCAGACTGGGAGGGTGAGGTGTTACAGAGAGGCCCCAGGACTTGGCTATAGCCCACAAGTCCTTTACGTGCTCCAGTGCCGAGTCTGCCTTCTCTCCAAAGAGATGAGTACTGTTTAAAGGCATGTCTATGAGGTTTGCCTGGACATCCCCCGAAACGTCAGATGCTCTCAGTCAGGCGTGGTGTCTCATGGCCACTGTTGACGAAACCACTCTGCCCAGCGAGTCAGTCATGTCCCACCACACCTGATGGTCAACTTTTTGGCATCTCTCCTGTCTTTCACTGCTTGGGAGAGGATGGCCTGGGCCTGCTCTGGGATCTGTGGCAGCACTTGCACAACCATAATCCAATAGGGTATGGGAATAATGGCCCAAAAGGCATGCAGTGTTCACCAAACGCAATGCTAGGCTGGTAGAAGAAAATATTTTCTTGCTTAAGGTAGCCAGCCTTTTGAATTCCCTGTTCGGGGGAGCGGCAGGGAACGCGCCATGGGAAGTTGAGGCTTGGACTACCAAGATCTCCAGGGTGGGGTGTTGGGTGAGGAAACTAGGATCACCTAGGACACCCGGGAATTGTCTTGTTCACAGTAGACCCTGTGCTGGGCTTGAACCAGGTTACCAGCAGGACAATGGTCAGTGTATCAGTAAAGGTCAATAGGGGTTCAGATGAGGAAGTCTCAGGCTGAAGCACTTCAGTCAAGAGGTTAGTCTTGACTGCCACAGAAGGAGGTTCGAGGTCAAGGTCTTCAGCTGCCCTCTTCACCACCATTGCATAGGATGCTCCCTCCTCCGTAGTCAGGGTGGTTGGAGAGAGCAAGCCAGTATCTGGAGATGTGTCCAGACCACTGTCCTCTTCCATTTATTTATACCAGTCCATAGATGTTGGGGTGCCTTAACTGGCATTCTAAAGGGCCAGGTGGCCCCCTCCCACTCTTCTCCCATGCTTGGCTGCTCGAGAAAATGCTGAGGCAACGATCTAGGACCAGTGGGCCTGATCAGCGCCGTTCCGACTCCAAGTTGTCAGGGATGAGAATGGGGCTGACAGCGCCAGGAGCATGGGCATCAGACCAGAGACGGTTGCATTGAAATGACCTGATGGGGCCTCCTCTGAACCTGCGGAGCCTGAAAACACTCCTGAGGGGTCGGCGCGCTCATGTACACAGCGCATGGTCTTGTAAAACTTTCCTTTTGAGCACTAGTCTCAACAGCTCCCGGAAATGAGGGGAGGTACTAAGTCGGTCCTGGCAACGGCTCCGCGGAACCGGGCCTAGAATGCCAATGTTCCGAACTAGTCACGTCAGCTAACGGACAAAGAGAAGTCAAAAACCTCTTAAACTTCTTCCTCTTCTTTTGCCTCTTTCCCGAATGTCCAGTGAAATTCGAGTGAGATGAAGAGGACTTGAGGCTCCTGGAGCAGTCCTGCGACCTTCTTCTTGATCAAGACCAAGACCTCCAAAGAGTTGTGCTAACTGGTGCTCACTACTGGGCCACAAGCAGCTTTAGGGACCATTCCCACAAAGCTTTTGGGCACCATGGACCGGCAGCCGAGCTCGACTTCAAGTCGTGGTAGCACTGAAGACACAATAAGCACACAAAGCGCGTGCCCGTTACCGACGTGGTACGATGACAGGCAGCACACTGCTTAAATCCTACCTTTCTAGATGACATTAATACACTTCACAAAAATATTTGAAAAAATGTCAAAAAGAGACAGGGATAGCTCTTCTTTGAATAAGCGCTAACAGGTGTGGAAAGAAAATAACTGATGTCCTTGTGCCTGGGTGGCACCTATGTAGGTGACTGCAGCGTCACTTCTGGCACCCACGACGATGCCACGCAGAACTGAACTAAGTTACCTGACAGCGTCCAGGGGCAGTGTTCATGCCAAAATCTTCCAGATCCAGTCTGACACCTGGAAAATTCAAAGGTAAGGAATCTGCAGCTAGAATTCTCTTTCAGATACACAAGCCATTTGAATACATTAGTTGACCAGATAATTTACTTGTTCTACCAGACCATTAGTCTTGGGACAGTGTAATGCTGTTCTACAAATGTCTAGGTTTCTAGTCATGAAGAAACTCTTGCATTCTATCAGGCATACATTTACACCATTGTCCTTAATCAATGGTTGTGATTTCCCCCAAATGCTTTTAGAATCCAATGAGTGTTTGTAGTGATGTTCACCACACTTAGCTTAATTTACCTTGAGTGATAATCAACTGAGAAATGTATAAAATTGTCACTGAATCTAGACTGAAGTATTACGCTTCCAATTTTAGCCTCAGGCTTAGTCGAAGGGGAATGTTCATTAAAATCTGTTGTTATCACTCATGGTACTGCTAACACAATCTTTTACCTTCTGTTTTACCCTAGTCGACCTTTGTCCACCAATGATCAATCTCTGTGTCATTATTTCAGCCAAGTACCTCATCCAGTCAGGCCTGGACATGACTGACTGTTTAGGCAGTGGTTGGCACAAGCATGGCACTCTGGCACCATGCATGGATGAGATCCACAGGCTTCTCTGGAGAAGTTCAGGCGGCACACCTGGATATGCCTTTTGACAGGTCTCACCTCTGGCCAGTAAGCAGACTTCACTCTCAGGCACTACTAAAAGAGTAGAGGCACTGTACACTCCCTTGGTCTTTGCTCACCTGCAAGGCAGTATCACCACCAATTTTACACCTTTCAAGGCATCGCTAAAAGTTTCTCCTCCAGATAGCATCAAGGCCCTCCACCCTCAACTTGTACCACAGTTCTTTTAGGGTCCAAGGACAGTAAACCTTGTTCTCAACCCATTGGGTAACACCCTCCTAACCACTTCAGTTTGTGATTGTCGGCACACAACCACCCCATGGGAGGCATAATTTATTTTCTCCACAAAGGTGTAACATCTGACTGGTGGGTCCTGTAGATAGTCCAACAACGTTAAGCCCTGCCATTCCTTTTCATCCCCCCCAAATCTTCCATCCACATCACAGCTCATTCAGAGGAGCATTTTGCTCCAGGAAGTTCAGGCTCTTTTGGTGAAAGGAGCTATTGACAGAAGGAGCGGCCTCTGAGATCGAAACAGGGTGTTACTCCTGTTATTTCCTTGTGCCAAAAAATGGCATAGGTCTTATCATATTTTAGATCTTTGACCTCTCAATTGCCTCCTGCAGAATGACAAATTCAAGCGCTCATGCTGGCCCGGGTTCATTCTGCCTTAGATCCTGAAGTCTGTATGGTGGGGTTAGACCTGCAGGACGTCTATTTTCATATCTTGTGTCCTACAACTGCTACCTTCAGTTGAAGGTGGGCCACACGCCTTTTCAGTTTGCCATACTTCCTTTTGGACTCATCAGTGCCCTTGGGTGTTCACAAATGTGACTGCAGTGGTCAAAGAGTACCTTAAGAGTTTGGGAGTACCAGTCTTTCCCTATCTCGATGATAGGCTGTTGGTGGGGTTGCCACAGTCAGTCGTGGACCACCTCCGGATGGCGGCAAACCTTAAATTGCTAGGGTTCACAATCAACATGCGGAAGTCACACCTGACTCCTTCGCAGAGGCTCCCTTTCATCAGAGCTATTCTGGATGCAGAGCATTTTCAGACATTACCACCAGATCAACAAGACCAGGATGCTCTGGCTATGATCCCAATGTTTCAGTCTCATTCTGGAGTTGCAGTGAGAATGGCTGCAAAGTATCTTGGCCTTCTCCTCGTTGACTTGCCAGATGGCACATGCAAGCTTTGAAGTGGGATCTAAAGTCTCAGTGTGCCCAGGACCAAGGGTACCTGTAGTATTTCATCCAGATTTCTGAGGAGACTGCAAACTATCTGCAGTGGTGGCTACTCAACTGCGTTTGGACCAGTGAACACTTTTTGCTTGTAATTAAAAACCTTCCTTCAATCCATCAAAGAGAGGCTGGTTTGAAGCCTCACAGACAACACCATCACCATGTGCTATTTCAACATACAAGACAGGGTAGAAGTCTGGGGGCAGGAGTCCCTGTGGCGGGGTTGCCATGGCATCTTTTATTGTAAATCACCTAGCAGGATCTTTAAATACCAGGGGGCAAGAACTCAACCAGCTACACCTAGTGGATCATGAATTGCAGCTACACCTGGAGGTTGTGCATGACTTTTGTGTGTTAGAGTTCCCAAGAAGGCTCTCTCTTGCTGATGCATTCCGGTTAAAGTAGAACACAGCTCTTTTGTATGTCTTCCTAACACTACCACTCCTGCACTGAGTTCTGAAGACCAGGGTCCAAGTAACCCTGGTGGCCCTGGACTGGATCAGGAGAGTGTGGTACCTGGAACTTCTGATTATGAGCATCTGTTCTCCAATTAGGCTGCCACTTCAGGTGGATGTTCTGTTGCTGCAGCAGGAAAGAGTCTTGAACCCGAGCCTCTACACCTCCATGCAGGAGATGGAGTGGCAGCAGTTGACTATTCGAACAGCCATATTTTGAGGTTCTTTCTGAAGAGCAGGCGGTCTTTGGTTTTGCAGAGGTTGGTGGGGAGGGGGTTCCAGGTTTTGGGGGCGAGGAAGGAGAAGGACCTGCCTCCTGTGGTGGTGCGTTGGATGCAGGGGACTGTGGCTAGGGCGAGGTTAGCTGATCGGAGGTTGCAGGTGGGAGTGTGAAAGTTCACTCTTTCGTTGAGGTATGTAGGGCCGGTGTTGTGGAGGGATTTGTGTGCGTGGATGAGGATCTTGGATGTGATTCTCTTGTTTATAGGGAGCCAGTGAAGGGTTTTGAGGTGTGGTGAGATTTGTTCATGGCGGGGGAGGCCATGGACGAGGCACGCGGCTGTGTTCTGGATTCTCTGGAGTTTGTGTGTGAGTTTGAGTGTGGTGCCAGTGTCGAGGGTGTTACTGTAGTCTAGTCTGCTGCTGATGAGTGCATGGGTGACTGTCTTTCTGGTCTCTGGGGAAATCCATTTGAAGGATTTTTTTTACTTTTACTTTTTTACTTTACTTCCTAAAGTAGTGGATATTATCCTTACGGTCAGGTGTCCTTCTGTGGACTCTGTTCATGCTGGACAATAGGTTGTGTGTGAGACTTGCTCTGGCATCAGTAATACGGTCCTGTTGCACGCCAAACTGGAGGTGATACTGTTTGTTTTTGGTCCAGCAAAGGAACTTGAATTGGGACCTATTAAAGGCTTCCTTGTGACCTTTTCGCATTTACTGGCCCAGCCGTCTTTTTTCAAATCACCGGTTGTGATGCATTTTCTCAGCAGTTTGGTCCATGTTTTCTCCAAACATGTTTGTGATGCTACAATGGGGCCTTAATTTGGTCCTTACCTTCCTTATGTGTATCCCTTTTGAGCCATTACACAGAAAACAGCAGTCTCCTAACTCTGATGGTGGTTTTTCTCATCCTGATCAGCTCAGCTCTTCTCGTGAGTGATCTTAAAGCTTTGTCAGTCCCACTGCCTTGCATCACCTTTTTTCAAGACAAATTAGTGCAGAGGGTGACAGCAACCTTTCTGCTAAATGTTGACAGTACCTATGCACGCCAGTGTTGTTCCACTCCGGAAAAGTGCACAGCCTATGTAGGTACCACTCCCACACTCTGACAGGTGCTTTTGACAGTGGCTGAGCCCCCAAAAAAGGTAATTGGAGTGGCCAGAGTGCAGATTGCTAGATTTGGGATGTTATCAATGAATAATCCAATCACAGAACAAGGAGGACATGAGGGTCAGTAAAGAAGCTGTGGATGGCCTCTACTGGAAAGACAGTTACTGAAAGGAAGTAACTTGTTTTTCCGATAGAGACTTCTAGTCTCAGATTGTTCACCTTTTGAATAGATCCCAAAGCAGTACCTAATTGGAGGTAAGTCTGAGGATGGACTCAAACCAGAAAGTCATGCATAACCGAGCGAGCAAAATGCCAGTCTTGTCAGACCTGTCTATCCAAGCAATGGTACCTCATGGGGAGGCACCTCTGCAGTCACCTGGAAAATGTCTCAGACGGTGACTATGTGCTAACACAGTGGTTGCAGCTTTGGACCTGATCGAATGAGCATGCAGTCTTCCATAGGCAGAATTTTAGCCATGTGTAATAGAACTTAATGCGGAGAACGATCCAGCAGGCAATGGTTTTCTCCGCCTTAGACTCGGGCAGGGTGATGGTTTGACAGACATGGAGTAGCATCACAACCTTTAGTAAGAAAGATGCTCGTGAATGCAGAAACAGTTTGTCTGGGAAGAAGGTGATGCAAGGCGGTTTGACACAGAGCTTGGAGTTCACTCACCTGCTGCCTAATATAGTGGTGACGAGGAACCCAGGCTTGAGGGTAAGAAGTTCTAAATGGCAGCTGGGAAGAGGCGTGAATGGGGTGCACATCAGAAATGTAACAACCAATTTAAGGTCCTACTGTGGCATGACCAAGGGAGGTAAAAAGTTAACTTTTTCAAAAAACGTATAACAACTGAAGACTTAAGGCTGATCTGGGAGACACTGAAAGGTAACCTTTAACTGTGCCCATAGCAAAGCCTAGCTGGCTAGGGCAAACCAGGCAAAACATCAGATAGTCTACCCTGAAAGGGGTAAATCTAGTGTGTGCCACTCCAAAACACAAATTGGTTCCAACGACGAGCATATACAGTTTTCAGCAAGGGTCGCCTGACTTTCAAGATGACATCAACCACCTCTAGAGGAAGGTTGAAGGCATTCTGAAGTCCTCTCTCAATCTCCAAGCATCGAGGTGGAGATTGTGAAAGCCAGTTGCAAAACCCTGCCTTACTGCTGTGACAGCAGATCCTCATGGAGGGGCTGCCTGATCAGAGGTTGAATACACTGCGTCCTGGATACCATACTCTATAACCAATCCGGAGCCACTAGAATGACTTGGGTCTGGCCGATCCTGATCTTTTTGAGAACACTGGGAATGACTGGTATCGGCACAAAGGTATAGAAGAGTCCCTAGTTCCACTCAAGGTGGAACATGTCTCCGAGTGAGAGAGACCTTGGAAACTCCAGCGTGTAGAAGCGTGACGTCGCATGTTCTCAGCAGTGGTTACCCGAGTGAGAAAAGGTTCCCCCCATTTGCAGAAGAGATCTTGTGCCACATTAGAGTGTAACTGCCATCCGCGATCAGATAGGCGCTGGTGGCTCAGTGCGTCTGCCATGGCATTCAACAATCAAGACAGATGGTACACGTCCAGGAAATTTCTTTGGTTGTTCTGTCGCTTTGAGAGGCACGAAGCCTCTTGGTACAGGGTCTGTGACTCTACATTACCTTTTTGTTGTGGTATCACCTGCCAGTGTTGTGAGCGCATGTACCAGTGTTGTGGATAGCCTCCAGCTCCAGAAGGTGAATACGGAGCCAGGGCTCTAAATGAAACTAGAGCCTCTGGTCTCCATGTCTCTCAGGTGGTCATTCCAACAAAGAAGTGATGCATCTGTCAGCTCTGAGTGAGGTAGGGAGAGGGATCTGCCACTGACCCTGAATCATGGTCCAATAATTGCCACTGATGGTCTTATGGAGGCCGAGGCTCTATAACCGGTGTATGCAGAAATTCTTCAGGAAGGAATCTTTCCTGAAACTTGGAAACAGGCCACTGTTATTCCTCTCATAAAGAAACCGGGGAAGGAGGTGTCAGACCTCTCTAATCTTCGCCCGATTTCTTTACTCCTGGGGCTGACCAAAATATTAGAAAAACATCTCAACTATGAGTTGTCAGTCTTCCTGCAGGATAACGGTGGACTAGATCCTTCACAGCATGGCTTTCGGGGTGCTCACAGTACGGAAACTGCACTTATTTCCATGACAGACATGATTCGGAGAAGAGGTGATCTGGGAGAGGGGTCGATCCTGGTCCCGTTAGATCTATCAGCAGCGTTTGACTCCATCTCCCTTCTATTTTATGTAACCGGTTGGCACAAGTTGGAGTGAGAGGGAAGGCCTTGCAACTTCTTAGCTCTTTCTTGATGAACAGATCTTCTACGGTAGCATGCGGGAATTATAGGGCCTCTCCTTTCCAACTACCCTGTGGTGTCCCGCAGGGATCTTCGCTTAGTCCGACTGTTTAATCTTTATATGACACCTTAGGCTAACCTGGTTCGTTCATTTGGGGCCCAGATTGTCTCTTATGCAGACGATACGCAGTTGATTGTCCCTATTTCCCATAATATAAAGGACACAAAGGAAAATTTCCAACGCTGCATGTTAGAGATTAACAAGTGGATGACTTGCAACTGGCTTAAACTCAAAGGGAACAAAACAGTGATTATGTGTTTTGGCTATAATGATTCCCCTTGGGACAACAACTGGTGGCCTCCCGCCTGTGGGGGTTGTCCGTCGCCTGTGCCAGCGGCAAAAATTTGGGCATTATCTTCGACGACTCATTGTCGTTTAAGTTACAGATTAATCACTTGGTAAAGGTCTGTTTCTGGACATTAAAAACTCTTAAGAAAATGTTATATCTTTTAGAGGATGACCTTAGACGTCCGGTCGTATTGGCATTGGTTACATCTAGACTGGACTACTGTAACTCATTGCTGCTTAATGCGAATAAATCTGCCTTAGATAAACTACAGTCTATTCAGAATGCAGCAGCCGTTTAACTTTAAATTTTCCTCATACTATCTCTGGTAAGAGATGTGTGATATCTCTACACTGGCTTCCTATTAGGAAGAGAATCATGTTTAAAACACTTTGCCTCCATCACAAAGCCCTGCAGTTGAGGGATGCGATTATTTTAAATCTTTTTTGTTGTTTTATCTACCCCCAAGACACTTTAGATCAGCTTCAAAATATTTGATCAAGGTACCACGCTGTAAAAAAGTGAGATGGGGAGATCGGGCTTTTACGGTGGAGGCAGCCAGACTATGGAATGGCTTGCCTCTCTCGATGCGTCAAATATCAAATCACTTCCTCTTTAGGAAGAGTCTTAAAATCTGTCTCTTTGCAAATTAAACTTTAGGGATAGTTGGTGTTCGTCTCTCTTTATTTGTAGTCTGCCTAGCGCTTCGATGCTTTGGCCGGAATGCGCTTTATAAATGATTTAATACAATACAATTTTAATTATGCCATCTGTCTTGATCGAGGCCCTCAATCCCAGCAGCTTCAGTTGACTTCACTAAAATCTAGGGCCGAGACTAAAAGATCAGGATCATAGTCAGAATGCCCTTGAGTCTCTTTACCAGGAAAAAGGCACAAGACTGAACCGTATCCTGAATGGCTCAGAAGATGGGGAGCATCGGAGAAAGAGTCAAGTGTAATTTCGGTGCACTGATAGTGAATCCCAAAGATGACAGGAGAGTTGTAGTAGTCCAGAGTTGATTGCTGACTGCCTGGGGGAGTCTGCCTTCAACAGCCATTTGAGGTAGAGAAAGACTGGCACCCCTGACCTCCAAAGGTGTGCTGCCACCACTTTCTTGAACACCTGAGGGCACTGGGTGAGCCCATATCATCTGGCAGGAAAGGTACATGTCAATAGGCATCCTAAAGGTCCAATGCCATCATCCAATCTCCAGGGTGGAGGGTAGATTAGGCCTGTGGCAGGGTGAGCATTGTGAATTTCTCTTTCCAGAGGAAGGTGTTGAGGAGGCACAGATGTAAAATAGGACAAAGTCCTCCGTCGGCACCAGAAGTAGCGGACATAACAGCCAGGTCCTACTTCTACTGCTGGCACCCTCTTGACAGCCTCTTTAGCTAACATAGCTTGCACTTCCTGCTGATTAATGGAGAGATGGTACTCTTTCAGTCAGTGAGGGGAGGGTGAGGAATCAGCGGGGTTGAGAGGAGGGGTAAGGCATAGCTCCTGTGAACAATCTGCAGAACACACCTGTCCAAACTTTTTCACCCCAGGAAGAATCATTGGATCCTGTCACCAACCAGTTGCCTGTGCTTCCCTAAAGGCATGGTAAAGGGGCTTTGTAGGTAGGGAGGAGGGGGCAGTAAACTGGGCAGCCTGTTGACCTCGGCCACAGGAATGGTCGGCAACATGGCCTCGACCGCAAAAGTGCTGGGTCCCTTGCTGAGCTGGTTGTAAGGGAGAGCTTTACCAAATCTGCAAAAGGAACAGTAAGGTGGGGAGGAGCACAGAGAGTGTCCAGTAGCCCTGCTCTCCTTGTAACATTCTAAAGTGGAATTAGACTTGTCACCAAACAGGCGAGTCCATAAGGGATGACTGGACATCATCTGAAACCCAGTGGATTGCTGTCAATCGTGGAGGTAAATGGCAACACTGGTGCCAATGGCTCACCAAATGGAATTGAGAAAACTTAACTTTTTCTGAGCTTGCACTTCACAAATCCTAACCTACACTCCCTTTCTTATTGAATTCTGTAAGCAATGTTGGTTGAACATTGAAGCAGGATACTGAATGTAAGTCACAATAACCCAGGCTCACACAATAAATGAAGAACTTTTATTTCAAACCTGTAACAAAACAGCTCAATGCTTTTACAGATATCACAAGTAATCCATTTGTATCATGTAAACATGTTGGCTAAAAAATAAAAACAAAAAAGTTGGTAACAGATATCCAGAAACAAACAAACAAAATATCAATGGAGTCGAACTATACAAGTGGTCCATGTTAGGTCCACCTAATTATAACCCCATCCCCCAATTCTTCTCCATGTTTTCTTCTGTGTCACAATACTGGTGGCCGCCATTTATGGTCCACATAACATTTTAGGATTCTTCTGTTATTCGAGATACTGTCTCTGCGGTACAACTCTGTTTTGCTAAAGCGGGAGTCCAAATCCAAATAGTTAATGTGGAGAGGGAGTCCAGTAGAAACTAAAAACCATTTACCTGAAGATGACCATGGTGGCACCACACTTGTATTCCAACAACAAAAATAGTGAGTGACATTCGATGAGTCAAAGGGAAAATCCACCGAAATGGTGGGCTACTAAGCCTCTTAGAACAGGACCTCTTGTCAGATGGAATAAAGGCTGGTTCATGTTTGTGAGTGGGACACATCAGTATCCATCCCGCCACAACCAGGTCAGAGGAACTACAAAGACACTGGAAGCCATTAAACTTAGGGATCACAGAATCGCCATGAGGTGAATGTATATTTAATTTGGAAATGAAAGCAGGCTACACCATAGCAGGTGTCCAGAGCTGCTAAGATTAAAGAGGGCCTCTCTCACTCTCAGCAGACATCTATGTTTAGAACAACTGCACCCTGATCACAAGGAGGGTGAGGGCGTCCAGAGAAAAAAGTGAGAGATGTGCACTCCAAGCTGTGTTTCCATCTGCTTTGATGCTTGGGTAAGAAAGTTGATGCAGTGGCTTGGTTAAGCCTAGTTCAGCTGAAGCAAAGGAGACTGCACAACTGGAATGACTCAAGGGAAACTCCACTAGATTATATTAGAACTGGTTGATTCACCACATATGTCTGGGTGCATTTAGGACACAAGGGTGTGCTGGCATGTGGACCACTGACTAGGGAGAGAGTGCTCCTCAGAATGCACTGTAGCATAAGGCATATGACACTCCGAATGAGACCCCCCCCCATGCATTGCTGCTCTTAACTACCTGCACTTGTGGTCCAACATGCCCTTTCCAAGTGGGAGTAGATCATGTGCAGAAAGAAATGTCAAGGGAACATTTCCTAGATGGTGGGGTTGGGGGGGGGGGGGAACCTTTTGAGACTCCTTGCTACAAACTCAAAACTTTTTAGGCCAAGGGTGAAGCAGAGTTCAGAATTCCCTGTCAGCGAGGCTTACAGAGTCCAGGGGTGTCACCCGTGAGGCATAACCATGCAGGTCATCTTTGTGACAGAGACCAAGGAAAGCACAGAACCGTGTTAATCTGGTAGTCAAAGACATAAGGCGAATAAGGACGATGATACGAATCCCACTGAAATCTAAGTGAAGAAGGGATGCTTGATGTATCATACAGATGAGGTCTGTGGTGGAAAAAATAGTGGGCACACCGTGAGGGGGGGCAGAACCAGTGCTGTTCACTGTGCACAAAAGTTTAACTCTTAGGCTGGAAGCTTTGTGTGGCAGCTTGCCAAGTGTCTAGGGACACCCCTAAAGTCTGGAGGAAGAGGGGACAGCATGCACCTGAGATAGACCACACTTGAATACACAAAAGGGAACCACACACAATAACATTTACTATTGGAAGACCATAAAATAATACACCGCAGCAACTGAACAATGAGTACCCGACAACTGTTGTTGCAGCCTTCATGGAAGAGACCATTTTGTTAGCAGAAAGATATTCTACCTAATGACGTATTCCGTCTGCATGTTTTTGAGCCCTAAACTTTACCCATCCAAGGCTGTGAAAGTTAAGAAAATTAAGGCACAGGGTCAAGTTTCCTAACAGTGACTCACAATGCACACTACAACAATCACCGCTTTATGCTACTCATCGCACACTGCGAAGCAACCCAAATATTCTAGGTGTTCGATTACATCACTCCACTGTCCTTACAGGGTCCGGTACACAGTCCAGTTGACCATTTAGATATGTTTTGTAAGACGTATGGTGCCTGGAATAGCTAAAACTCTCAAAGAAGCTGCCAGGAGACTGCAGTCGCCTCTTGGGACTGTTTGTCGCTCAATGAATACAGGTGGTATTTTTATCCAACGTTGGAAGGCTCATTTTTCTGCTGGGTGTGTGGGTCACCACCCAACACCCGACCTGTAACAACACATCGTCTGTAAATGTTCAGCAGGAATTCACAAGAGGGCAGATAGAAGTTTCTTGTGAGAAATAAAAGGACGATGTACGTCAAACGTAACCAAATCCTGCGTATGCAGCTGTTTTCACGAAGAGAGTAATCGTGCAATCTCAGGACTTATATCTACACGTAGACACAAGCGGAGGGAGACAGGGCGCAGCAGCTCTGTGGCAGCACGAAGAGACTGCCTAAGTCCCCCAGCACTAGGTTTTAAACAGTATCCGTGGTATGAAACACCATTATATACGTCGACATAATTATATAAAAAGTTTACGCCACTTACGGATTCTTTCTCTTATAATAGGGTCTTCTGGCTGGTCGTCAACTAGAAACCAATGATTACATTTACTAAAGGAGTTAAATTGTCATTGTAAAGGCTCAGAAAATGTACACGGGCAAAAGGGCTTTGAAGCTGCTGCAGATATAAGTACAAACCCCTGTCTTCCCAACAATGTAACACTTCTTTATATTTAGTTTTGCTGAATTCCCCCCCCCCCCCAAAAAAAAAAAAAAAAAAAAAAAAAAAGCTGCAAATCGTACAATACCGTACATGTATTTAGAAAATCAAACTGCATTTGCACTGTGTGTGAGGGGGAACCTGGACCAAAAAAAAAAAAGACGAAAAGGGCATTAACATAGCAGAGGAATTGCTAAATTTGATTTCAGAGCATTAAAAGTATTTCTTATGCCACACTGTACGGAGTGAAACCAGCAGGTGGTATGCTTGGGACACTTGCAGGAGCTGGCTAGCTTTCGTGCATTTAAAATCTGAAGGTGGGGTATCTGACACCACCTAAGGCGAGTGAAGTCAAATTCAATTACTACAGATGTTCCGGTCTGAAAAAAATGATCAGCAGCCATAACATCTTATTCAACCTTACAAATCATAAAAGTGCATCGAGCAGGGCTCTAGGTTGTGGGAGGTATTCTAGGGAGTTTAAAAACCTAACTCACTCCTTATGTTAGCAGGTATATCTTAATTTAAACAAAAAAAAAAAAAGCTTTTTTTTAAATGTATACCATAGTTATTTATGAAAACTTTGCTTTCCTTGAACCTTCTAATTCATGATAAGACAAACACAGAGCTCATTCTAATGGTGGATCACTGACCTGGACTGACTGCTAGGGCAGCAATGGATTCTTGGTAATCATTACTTCCTATTTGTTTGCTAGTGTTTGCTCTTTATAGGGAGAAAACAGCCCTGAAACCTACATCTCATGGGCTGGCTCTACCTGTTGTAGTTATCAATGTTTACAGCCAATATATCTGTGATCACTGCCAACTGGAGGAAATGGGTTTATAAAAGCTGAGAAGGGTCTCTGATAAAGCTGGGTCCCATTTTTAAAGTATAGAAATCTCAAGAGCACCTGTAGAGGCCACACAAATAAAACAAGGGTTAAACAATCCTTTAAAGTAGAATATTGACGCATCCCCTGCAATTCTACGGACATACAAAAAGTACAAACCCCTACAAAATATAAAAATAAGTTTGTACATAACCAGTATAAAAAAAAAAAGTTCAATATGAAGTCCAGCTTCGAGGTTACACAAAAGTAGCTGATTCCCTGTGATGCTTCCCCAGCTGCCTTCTGCTATTTAAGAAGAGGGATCATTCATCTCAACAATTGAGCACAACAGCATCTTTCGAGGGATTCCTAATGCACACTTCCATGCGTGGTAGGGGAACGAAGGGTGAATCAGCGAGCAGACTATTTAGCAAATTTCTTAGGGTGGTACTGGCGCTCAAACTGTGCCACGTCAAACTTCCGCTTACAGCCGTTGTAGTTCATGAAACGGATTTTGCCAAAGACCTCACGTTCCGCCCATCCTTGGTCGTGGATTCCACAAATCGACCACATGCACCCTAGTGTGAACACACAAAAGGAAACGGGTGACTATGCTGGACTATTTTCCAGACTAAAGCTTGACTACCAAGAAGGCATGAATTTAAGTCAGAATTATATTACTTACAAATGCAGGCATCTGACAGCAAAACACAACTTACACACTATTTTTACTTAAAAGATGCAAACTTTCTATGAAGCGAGAATTGACACCACACTGGAATCCATCTGTATAATGCTTTAACCAGTAAAATTAAAATAAATGCAAAACAAATAGAGTAGACTATGCGGGACAGTTCACAGCTAAATAATAGTTATATGATTATGGTCACTTAAAAATAATGTTCAAATTTGAACCTCAAACCAACATACCCTCCCAAAACACTAGAGCCAGATCTTTCGGACCACCCGATCAATGTGTACAGTAATCTTTTCAACAAAGTGTTGAATAAAATGGTGACAGGAACAAGATGTCCAGAGCCAATAATATTGGTCAATGAATTGGACCAAATTTCTTTATGTCCACTGTGTAGGTACATGTTTTTCCTTCGTTAGAGTTAAACAATGAACCAAAAATCGACATCCGAATAGATGCAGTTTTACTGACCTACGTATCCATTGGGGTCCCGGCCATCAAGCTCAAACCGGTCATTGAGATAGATGGAGAACTGGAGTGCTTCTTCGGGAGACTTGGTCCATTCTAGGATCTTCTTGGCCCAATACATTCTCAGGAATCCGTGCATCTTACCCTCGTGTACCATCTGGAGCTGCATGGAGAACAAAGAAATTCATGACACATTTGATGCAGGATTCATCAGCATGGAGTGGCAAATGTTTTATTTGTACTTCAAATGACACCTATACATAACTAAGAGACCTCTTGTCAGTGGTCTGAGCGAGGCACAGTTTTTCATGTACTTTTGCCCCATCAATCTCCTCTAATTTAAGCGACAATGGTCCCGGTGTATCAATAATAGTCACATAATGGTTTAAATATTTTCTTTAACCTGAAGGTATTTCAAAACCTGCAAGTAATGAGAACCTGTGCCAGAGAATGAAAATGTCACTTACCCAGTGTACATCTGTTCGTGGCATCAGTCGCAGTAGATTCGCATGTTTTGCAATAGCTCGCCATCTGGTGTTGGGCCGGAGTGTTACAAGTTGTTTTTCTTCGAAGAAGTCTTTCGAGTCACGGGACCGAGTGACTCCTCCTTTTGTCTCCATTGCGCATGGGCGTCGACTCCATCTTCGATTGTTTTTCCCCGCAGAGGGTGAGGTAGGAGTTGAATTGTAGTAATAGTGCCCATGCAATGGAGTGACTAAGTATGCACCTATTTAAGGTTGAGATGATACATATATAAATAATTGAAGGTAACTTCCAAACTGCTACAGGCTCCCGGGGAGGCGGGTGGGCACATGCGAATCTACTGCGACTGATGCCACGAACAGATGTACACTGGGTAAGTGACATTTTCAGTTCGATGGCATCTGTCGCTGTAGATACGCATGTTTTGCATAGACTAGTAAGCAGTTATCTCCCCAAAAGCGGTGGATCAGCCTGTAGGAGTGGAAGTAGTCTGAAATAATGTTCTTAGTACGGCTTGACCTACTGTGGCTTGTTGTGCGGATAACACGTCTACACAGTAGTGCTTGGTGAATGTGTGAGGCGTAGACCATGTGGCTGCCTTACATATTTCTTGCATTGGGATGTTTCCTAGAAAGGCCATGGTAGCACCTTTCTTTCTGGTTGAGTGTGCCCTTGGTGTAATGGGCAGCTGTCGTTTAGCTTTAAGGTAGCAGATTTGGATGCATTTAACTATCCATCTGGCTATACCTTGTTTTGATATTGGGTTTCCTGCATGAGGTTTTTGAAATGCAATAAATAGTTGTTTAGTCTTTCTGATGTTTTTTGTTCTGTCAATGTAATACATCAATGCTCTTTTGACATCTAATGTATGTAGTGCCCTTTCAGCTACGGTATCTGGCTGTGGAAAGAACACTGTAAGTTCCACTGTTTGATTTAGATGGAACGGTGAAATAACCTTTGGCAAAAATTTAGGATTGGTCCTTAGGACGACCTTATTCTTGTGTAGTTGTATAAAAGGTTCCTGTATTGTAAACGCTTGAATCTCGCTTACTCTTCTTAGGGAAGTAATGGCGATGAGAAATGCCACCTTCCAGGTTAGGAACTGTATGTCGCAGGAGTGCATGGGTTCAAAAGGTGGACCCATAAGTCTAGTTAGGACAACATTTAGGTTCCATGAAGTAACAGGAGGTGTTCTTGGTGGTATAATTCTCCTAAGGCCCTCCATGAATGCTTTAATGACTGGTATCTTATATAGGGAAGTTGAATAGGTAGTCTGCAGGTATGCAGATATTGCTGCAAGGTGTATTTTAATGGAAGAGAAAGCCAGGTTAGATTTTTGTAAGTGAAGCAAGTAACCCACTACATGTTCTGGAGTTGTGTGTAATGGTTGTATTTGATTAATATGGCAGTAGCAAACAAACCTCTTCCATTTACTTGCATAGCAGTGCCTGGTGGATGGCCTTCTGGCTTGTTTTATGACTTCCATACATTCTTGGGTAAGTTGTAAGTGCCCGAATTCTAGGATTTCAGGAGCCAGATTGCTAGATTCAGCGATGCTGGATCTCGGTGTCTGATCTTTTGGTTGTGCTGTGTCAACAGATCTGGCCTGTTGGGCAATTTGATGCAGGGTACTACTGATAGTTCTAGCAGCGTTGTGTACCAGGGTTGCCTTGCCCAAGTTGGTGCTATCAATATGAGTTTGAGTTTGTTTTGACTGAGTTTGTTTACCAGGTAAGGAAGGAGAGGGAGAGGAGGAAAAGCGTAAGCAAATATCCCTGACCAGTTCATCCATAGGGCATTGCCTTGGGACTGTTTGTGTGGGTATCTGGATGCGAAGTGTTGGCATTTTGCGTTCTCCCTTGTCGCAAACAAGTCTATCTGAGGTGTTCCCCAGAGTTTGAAATAAGTGTTCAGGATTTGGGGGTGAATTTCCCATTCGTGGACCTGTTGGTGATCTCGAGAGAGATTGTCTGCGAGTTGATTTTGGATCCCTGGTATAAATTGTGCTATTAGGCGAATTTGGTTGTGAATTGCCCAACGCCAAATCTTTTGTGCTAGCAGGCTTAACTGCGTGGAGTGCGTCCCCCCTTGCTTGTTTAGATAATACATTGTTGTCATGTTGTCTGTTTTGACGAGAATGTATTTGTGAACTATGATTGGTTGGAAAGCTTTTAGTGCTTGAAAAACTGCTAGAAGTTCTAGGTGATTTATATGCAGTTTTGTTTGATGTACGTTCCATTGTCCTTGTATGCTGTGTTGATCGAGGTGTGCTCCCCACCCTGTCATGGAAGCATCTGTTGTTATTACGTATTGTGGCACTGGGTCTTGGAAAGGCCGCCCTTTGTTTAAATTTATGTTGTTCCACCACAGAAGCGAGAGGTAAGTTTGGCGGTCTATTAACACCAGATCTAGAAGGTGACCCTGTGCTTGTGACCATTCTGATGCTAGGCACTGTTGTAAGGGCCTCATGTGCAGTCTTGCGTTTGGGACAATGGCTATGCATGAAGACATCATGCCTAGGAGTTGTAGTACCATCTTTGCGTGTATTGTTTGTGTTGGATACATGCGTTGTATGATGGTGTTGAAATTTCGAATTCTTTGTGGACTTGGAGTGGCTACTCCTTTTGATGTGTCTATTATGGCTCCTAGGTATTGTTGTACCTTGCGCGGCAGAATTTTGGATTTTGTGAAATTGACGGTGAACCCTAGTTTGAAGAGGGTTTGTATGATATGATTTGTGTGATTTGAGCACTGTATTAACGAATGGGCCTTGATTAGCCAGTCGTCTAGATATGGGAACACATGTATTTGCTGCCTTCTTATGTGTGCAGCGACTACCGCTAGACACTTGGTAAAGACTCTTGGTGGGGTAGTTAATCCGAAAGGCAGTACCTTGAATTGGTAATGTATTCCCTTGAATACAAACCTTAGGTATTTCCTGTGCGATGGGTGTATTGGTATATGGAAATAAGCATCCTTGAGGTCTAAAGTTGCCATGTAGTCGTGTAGTTTTAGCAATGGCAATACTTCTTGTAGGGTGACCATGTGAAAGTGGTCTGATTTGATGAAAGTGTTCACTACTCTGAGGTCTAGGATTGGTCTCAGCGTTTTGTCCTTCTTTGGTATCAGAAAGTACAGTGAGTAAACTCCTGTGTTTATTTGTGTGTTTGGCACAAATTCGATTGCATTCTTTTGCAATAGTGCCTGCACTTCTATCTCCAGGAGATTGGAATGGTGTGTTGTCAAATTTTGTGCTTTTGGTGGTATGTTTGGAGGGAATTGTAGAAATTCTATGCAATAACCATGTTGGATAATTGCTAGAACCCAAGTGTCTGTAGTGATTTCCTCCCATGCTTTGTAATAATGACTTATTCTTCCCCCCACTGGTGTTGTGTGGAGGGGGTGAGTGACATGTGAGTCACTGTTTAGTAGTAGGGGTTTTGGGGCTCTGAAATCTTCCTCTATTTCTAGGGAATTGCCCTCCTTTATATTGTCCCCGAAAACCTCCTCTATACTGTCCCTGGTAACTGGACGGTGTTGCTTGTGAGGTGCTGGCTTGTGTGCTCTGACCCCGAAACCCCCCTCTAAAGGGTGTTTTACGGAATGTGCTGTAATTCCCTCTGCTCTGCGGGGAGTAGAGTGCGCCCATGGCTTTGGCAGTGTCCGTATCTTTTTTGAGTTTCTCAATCGCTGTGTCCACTTCTGGACCGAACAGTTCTTTTTCATTAAAAGGCATATTGAGAACTGCTTGTTGAATCTCTGGTTTAAATCCAGACGTTCGGAGCCATGCATGCCTTCTGATAGTTACAGATGTATTAATTGTCCGTGCAGCTGTATCTGCAGCGTCCATGGAGGAGCGGATCTGGTTGTTGGAAATGGTCTGTCCCTCCTCAACCACTTGTTTTGCCCTATTTTGTAAGTCCTTGGGCAGATGTTCAATGAGATGTTGCATCTCGTCCCAGTGGGCTCTGTCATAGCGCGCAAGTAGTGCCTGGGAGTTCGCGATGCGCCACTGGTTTGCAGCTTGTGCTGCGACTCTTTTACCAGCTGCATCGAACTTGCGGCTTTCTTTATCTGGGGGTGGTGCATCTCCAGATGTGTGAGAGTTGGCCCTTTTTCTAGCTGCTCCTACAACGACAGAGTCTGGTGGCAGCTGTGTAGTGATGAAAACCGGGTCTGTAGGAGGCGCCTTATACTTTTTTTCCACCCTTGGTGTGATTGCCCTACTTTTGACCGGCTCCTTAAAGATTTATTTCGCGTGCCGGAGCATACCAGGGAGCATAGGCAGGCTTTGGTATGAGCTGTGGGTGGAGGAGAGTGTGTTGAATAAAAAATCATCCTCGACCTGTTCTGAGTGGAGGCTTACGTTGTGAAATTGTGCTGCTCTAGCCACCACTTGAGAATACGCGGTGCTGTCTTCTGGTGGAGATGGCTTCGTAGGGTATGCCTCCGGACTGTTATCTGACACTGGGGCGTCGTATAGGTCCCATGCGTCTTGGTCACCCTGGCTTATGGTGGTGTGAGCTGGGGAGTGTGATGGAGTTCGTGCTGGTGAGACGTTAAGCACGGGCGGAGGAGAGGGTGGTGGGGTAACTCTTTTCACCACTTTTGGTTGTGGTGTCTGTTCAGTTTGGAACTCCAACCTTCTCTTTCGTCTAATGGGGGGAAGGGTGCTTATTTTTCCTGTCCCCTGCTGTATGAAGATACGCTTTTGCGTATGGTCCACATCAGTTGATTGTAGCTCTTCCTCAAACCTATGCTTTTGCATTTGGGAGGTTAGCGAGTGCTCTTCTGTATAAGAGCCTGAAGCTGGGTCGCTTGCAGTTTGTTTCGGCACCGAAACCTTGTCTGCGTGTTTTTTCGGCTCCGAGGTGACTTTTTTCTTTTTCGGGGCCGAAACCTCTCGGCGTCGATCTTCTTCGGTGCCGCTGTCTCGGCGTCGAGCCGTGTCCACACCGGCATCTCGGTGTCGAGGCTTGTCTCCAGCACTTTCTCGGTCCCGAGAAGGCTGCGTGCCAGTGTCTCGACCGGAGTCGGACGATCTCGGCACTGTTTGGGCCTTTTTCGGTGCCGACGGTCGGTCACCGAATTTATGGGTGGAGCCATGGCCTGATGGCAGTGGCGTCCCCTGGGCCTTGTAAATTTTCCTCTGTGTGGTTTTCGACGTCTTACTCACGGTTTGTGTATCGTCGAATCCTTCGGAGTCCGATTCTTGGATCGAGAAGGTACCTTCCTCTTCTTGCTCCTCGAACTCTCGGAGTGTCTTTCGGGACCGGAACGCACGACAGGCCTCACAGGTGTCTTCACTGTGCTCAGGCGACAGGCACAGGTTACAGACCAAGTGTTGGTCTGTATAGGGGTATTTATTGTGGCATTTGGGGCAGAAACGGAACGGGGTCCGTTCCATCGGCGTTCTTCAGCACGCGGTCGGGCCGACCAGGCCCCGACGGGGGATCGAAAAACTACCCCAAAGGGCACCGGAGCTCTTCGATCTTCGATGCGGTGTTGAATCTAAGTACGCCGATCCCGAACGCAACAATACCGACGAAAATCTTCCGAAATTAGCTAATTTTCCGTTCCGAAACTCGGAGCGACAGGAACACGTCCGAACCCGATGGTGGAAAAAAAACAATCGAAGATGGAGTCGACGCCCATGCGCAATTGAGACAAAAGGAGGAGTCACTCGGTCCTGTGACTCGAAAGACTTTTTCGAAGAAAAACAACTTGTAACACTCCGGCCCAACACCAGATGGCGAGCTATTGCAAAACATGCGTATCTACAGCGACAGATGCCATCGAACATAACATTTAGACAGAGTAGAGCTCATTAGAAATATTTTTGAAGACACCAATGTAAAAAAGTGCCCCCCTTTTTGACATGGTCACCCCCACTTTATGCCTGGTACGTAATGTAATTTTGACTGAGGGTGCACGGGGGTTCCCACTAACCAGGTCCCCAGTGCCAGATCTCTTTTCCTAAAACTGTACGATTGTTCTCGCAGTGGAAATGCTTTTGGACCCCCTTTAATTCCCTAGTAAATGGTACCCCGGATACCTACTGCATGGGCACCTAAGAGGTTCCCCCAAGGGCTGCTGCATGTATTGTGCCACCCCCAGGGACCCTTCACAAAGCACGTGCAGACTGCCATTGTAGGTGGCGTGTCTTGGTGCTGATAAAAGTGAAACACGACATCCCCTAACACTGCATGCAATATATGTAGGTCACCTCTACAGCTTGCCTTGCAGCCCTTTGTCTTTGTGGATTCTCAGACATAGTGAGTGAAAAAGGAAGTCATTTTAAGTACATGTGCTGGACAGTGGTCACTAGGAGTTCCCCAGCTACATGATGGCTTCACTGAAAATAGGGATGTTTGGTATCAAACATCTCGTATTAATAACCCCTCACTGATGCCCATGATGGATTTATTAATACATGAACCTAGATGTGTCCCCTGAAAAACCTACCATTTACCCTTGGGCTTGCTGACTAGTTCTAACCAGCCTGCCACCAACAGACAGATTTCTGACCCCCAAGGGTGAGAGCATTAGCTCTCGAGTGGACAGGAACAAAGTCTGCTCTGGCAGGTGTTAGAACATCCCTCCCAACAGGATGACCTGCAACTTTCTATTCCAAGGCAGGGGGCTTTAAAGAAGCCCACCACCCTTGGAGTGCATATCTGACTTCACTCAAAGGAAAGCTGCCAACCCATTGGGCCCATTTGGCACCTGGACAGGTGGGTTGTAGTGGACCAGCGGTGTCAGCGTGGTTCCCCAGCCCTCCAGAGACTAAGCCTACCAGGCGTAGCTGCAGACCCTCTCAACCGCAAGTGCTCCAGTGGAGAAAAACACACACCTCGAGACACCTCTGCATCCCCCCCAGCCTATGCATAACAGGACCTGAGGTGTCCCCACGTTCCCGGACCTCTCGGGATTGGATCCCACTGATCGAATCCTCAGTCCTCACCTGCAGCATGTTTTTGACAGGACCAAACCCCAATGAAAAACATTGGGCACCCAACACTGTACTACATCTCTGCACCCAGCCGCCCACTGTGACCTATTGGTGTGGTCCTGACCGTTACCTAATACTTGCTGAAAGCCCAGTAGATTGTCCTTTTAAGTCCCTGAACTGTACCTGTTTTGCAGTCTTTGTTTTCCCTCCATGGGATAACACTGCAGATTCCAAAAATTGCACTGTCGACCTTTCCAAAACTGTAAAGATTTCTCTTGCAAAACATACTTCCCTGAACAAACTGATTCTGGTGCCAAAACACATATGAAGATACTCGTTATTTTTGTAAATTGGTGTGGATCTCCTCATGGAGTCGTGTGCATCAATTGACTGTGTGGATTTGCAGATGTCTAACACTCCCCTCTGATAAGCCTAATGCTGCTCGACCACACTATCCTCTAAAAGAGCACTCTGGTATTGCTAGAACAAGCCCCTGTCCACTATTAAGGATACCCCTGGACTCTTTGCATGACAGATCTAAAATACTACAAATTCTTCTGGCACCTTAAAGGAGTCAATTGGTAAAAGATGCCACAATTGATTTCAAAACGTAAGCTGACATCAACAAAACAAAAGCCTAGAATGCCGGGTCGTGATTGTTAAGAGATGCAGGAAGGAGCAGGGAAAGAAAGTGTTTTTTTCTCTACACAGGATGTCCACTTCAAAGTTCTGTATGAAAAAGTAGATAAAATGCCCCTTGTTCCCGAAATCAAAAGTTGAAGATGCCAACCAGAAATCAACAAGTTTCACTACTCATTAGCCTTCACCGATGGCAATCCAAGCTTTATATTGCCTGAACTAGGCATTCTACCAAGAGGTTTCGAAGTTGAGTTGAGGAAGACACCTCTTTCTTGAGATGTGGCACGGTGGGATCAACTCCTGTGCCTCTGGGCCATAAAGCATCTTTATGCTCACATTTTTTCACTGGTGAAAAATGGATGGCAACCATGGCAAGTGATGAGGAGCACATTTCTATTTTTCCCGTAGGAAAACGTGTGTAGAGTGAGGAGGTGCACATGCTTTTATTCGCTTATTCATGTTATGGCATCTAGTATCCACAATTCGCCAAATAATCCTGTTCCACAAGCGCAGACAGTGTCCCAAGAGCTAATAAGGGTGTTTTCTAAATGTGGATCACGGCTGCTTCATTGTTCTTCATGGTTGCATGATTATCCGATGCCAGGCTGAGCTTTTTAAAATGGTGATGCGAAGCTGGTTTTGCATCAGATGAAGATCTGGTAGAACAGCTGAGATACTGAGAGGATGCAGCACCCTCTAGACTGAGCAATCATCATGGTGCGGAGATTATATTCCCACCAGGGGCATTCCCCTTGGGTGATATTCTCCTTGGAGCCCTTGGCTAAAACCATGAGGAGTTCATTTTCTAAATTATCTTTGAAGGGTGCGGCATCCCTGTAAAATCAGAAGCTAGGCGAGAAGAAGTTGCCCAGGCACTTATGTGACAGTGCTCTAACTACGTGTGGGTGTATTGTACTGGGTGAAAACTAGGCGCTCTGGGTAGTGAGGTGAATATCAACGAAGAATGTCGAATCTCAAAATGGTGCACTCTTGAAAGACCACACCCAAAAGGTCTTGATAGATGCTAAAAGCACTATTGCAAATATAAAGTACAAGAGGCACTCATTATAACATGAAAAATAATAGTACTCATAAGTCAGTATACATAGGTAATGTTTTGTCATATATTTCTGAAAATTAATAGGATTATTTCCAACATAATCCCCAATTACAGTATCACTGTCCAAATCAAATAGTAGAATTAATTGATCTGTTGTTCCAAGATTGCTATGATCCAAAGTCCAGATTTCTCTAATCAAAGTTCAATCATATTCTTCAAAAGATGATATAGCTTATTATTTCAACTTTAGCAGCCGCATCCAAATTGATAGCCAGTCCAGATTTTCTCAAATCAAGGTTCAATCATATTCTTCAAAGGATGATATAGCTTATTATTTAAATTTTAGCAGCCGCATCCAAATTGATAGCTAACACGTGTTTCGTCCGGGAGTTTCCCAATGACTTCATCAGGGCTAAACATATATGTAGATGCGTCCTATATCATAAGTGTTCCTTACAAGCGAATCCCAGAATAATTCCGTTAAGCAACTTATCTGCTGATATCAGTTATATCAATCCACCTTCCAATGAGTCACAACGTGAAGCGCGAGTACGCGTGTGTATCGATGAAGTATCCAAACTCATGTATGATACTATGTAGAACTCTACCACTGACAAGCCCAAACACTATCAGTGGGTCAATATGCCAGATTAAAGGCGAATGAGACTGTGACTGGCCCATTTAGATGACTTGATGCTCAACCTCTGATTCAAAATAAACATAACTCCAAAAGGAGGGTTAATTAAGATCACAGCCTTGTCACATCTGCCTGATGTTGAAAAGTAGGCAGGTAGCTCTGGGGTAAGACCTTAAGCTTCAAGAGCACGGAAGGTTAATAATTTATAAGATAAACTTCCAGTTTATGCAATAATCTTCACGAGACTGAATATAAATGCAAGCAAGCTTGTGTGGCTATATGCTAGACAGGTTCAAACCCGTCTCTGATCATTTTTATGGTTCATACACCGCCACAGGCTCTGTGTGCTTGCAGTAGGCATGTTTTGCCTGGATTGTCTTGTGAACATCTGGAGCACATTCAGATACTAGTAGCATACTGATATGTTCATTCTTCGCAATACAACGCGCATTCACGACTGAGTTGCTGTTCAGCTTTTACAATAAAATTCCGGTTCAAGTGAAAGGGGATAATGACTGGGTATCCTGAGTGGGGCATGACAGCTTCAGAACATCTCTAGTGAAAGGTTTTCCTACCAGTTTTGGAAAACCCATGCCTTATTCTGAACTGGATGTCTGTCTAACTAGCAGTGCGTGCAATTTGTATTTAGAGAATACCTTTCAGTGTCGGCCACATTTAAGAATTAAGAGGAAGAAGTACAGAGTTTAAACAAATGATGCCTTGGGCTCTTGTCAACCCATATAAAGTCTTGTACAGCTTCTTGCAAATTTGAGGGAAAAACAATATATTGCTTTTTACCATTCATACACTTGAAGATAGATATATGGACAGCATATACCTAATATATGTGTTGAAATGTGTCTGTTTATAACTATACAGAGGGCTACACCTCTCAGGATAATGATATCCGAGGCACAAAAGTTACACAAATAATACAAATATATTAGGCGCAGTACTCGAGGACATCAAAGCTCGGGCAGAGCTGGTTTACACAAATTAATCCCTATCCGTTAGAAAGTGAGGTTTTCGCGTCAGCACCCTCATTACCTCTTGGCAGTGAACACCCTGCAGAGGCCACTGTGGCCCTTCAATGACAATCCCACAGCACATCGTGGGCAGGACAGCGATTCCCTCCAAAGACATCACACCGATGAAGGCGAGCAAGGAAAAAAAAAAACTGGTATACATACTGGCCAACTGGCCATCTTGTACGGATTTGATGTAAGGAGCCAGTGTTGTGAAGGGAACAGGCCAGTACTGCATGGGAATGCAAACTTACAAATCAGGTCTATTATTTGAGGAAGGGCAGAAGCTCCACCGGCGGGTATTTATCACCACTGCCAGACCCCACTGACACCATCAGACTTCATGTAATACACCCGAAGCTTTGCTTTGGAGGCCCCTTACTTCTAGGTCGTTAAATATTCTAGTGCTGCTACGGATTTACCAAGCAGCCAGCTTGGGCCACAATTTCTTATTTGGGGAGAAGGTAGCAAGCCCATATGAGGAGTATTCCAATAATTGCATGCATTTCCCTCACTGCCTCAGTCCGGTGGTGCAGATTTACTCAAAGCTTTTGAGTCAGAGACCTTACACCCCACAGGAGTTGCACATCTTTTGGAAAGGGACAGGCAACGCCAGCCCCCTATAAAGTTAGACTAACTTCTTACCCTTCTAGCTTACAGATAAAGGGGCTTTGGACCCTATTCTTAAATATGTTTAGTGGGGCATGAGGTCCTAGCCCTAAATATCCGACAGGCTGAGAAAAGATAGTATAGGACGCTGGTACTGAAGGGTGAGATGCAGACATAACAGAAGACCAAGGCTGTGAAAAACATGTGACATTTATTTGCAAACCTATCTGTAGTTGGGGCTTATAGAGGTTTTAGATAAATGGGACCTTGCTCAGGCCATTCCAATGGAAGAAAGTGTATTTCAACTTAGTTATCCTCCATTTTGGTTTCTGTATGTGGAATATACATATAGCTCTATCGACAACACAAGACAAAAGCAATCCTCACTGTTATGAATCCAGCCGACTCCGGTAGCAATCTCACGGGTATGGACATTTCCAACGTCAGAGAACACACTTGATTAGCTTCACCAGATCAATCATCAGGTGAATGTTTCAGGTTTTGTGTTCAAATCAGGTAGCCCAACTTAGTGGTGGAACTAGCCTGATAGGGAACACGCTTCCTGACTAGCTCATTTTCCCACCTATGTTGGTGTCAATGAGCCCTGGGCAGGGGGCGGCATTTCCCCTGTCTTGGGGGAGCCGCCGCCACATATCAAAGACAGTGGAGGCCTTTGAAGCCTCCTGCATTGATATGGTGATTACCAGTCATACTGCGCGGAGGAGGTGACAACACTTCCTGCCAGAGCAGGCATTGTTTCTGGCCTTGGACAGCGTAGGCACTCACCTCCAGGGGGACAAACTCATCCGTGGCGGCACGTTGGTCAGGACCAGTCAGGCAGCACACCAGTAGTTGGTAGGTTTTCAGGAGGTACCTCTAAGCTACCCTCTAGGTGCATGTATAAATAAACCCATCACTGGAATCAGTCTTAGTTTATCAATAGGAGTTGTTTGATACCAAACACCATAGGTTTCAAAGAAGCCATTATGTAACGGGGTAACTCAGAATGGCCAGTGCCCAGTACGTACCCTAAGATGGTTTCCCTATTCACTTGCAATATCTAGTAATCGAACTAGACACCACAGGGGCATATCTGCTCATGTAGATGTCCTCACATAAAATATAATGCACCCTGCCTTTGCGCTTCCTGTAGGAGGTGACTTACACATATTATATACAATGATTTTGGCAAGACACATGAGTGTGCCATGTCGAGTTTTCATTCATGGTTTGCACCATGACACACAGCCTGCAGTGGTAGTCTGCCTGTAATTTGTATGGGGGTCCATTAGGGTGGCATAATACATGGTACAGCCCTTAGGGACCCTCTTTAGTACCCATGCCCTAGGTAGCAGGGGTACCATTTACTAGGGACTTACAGGGGTGCTAAAGTGCCTGCTAATTGGGTATTTCGTTTTTAGGGAAAAGAACACTGGTGCTGGAGCCTGGTTAACCGCCTTCAATGCACTGTTGGAGTCCGAAAACCAGCATGTAGCAGTTCAAATGGTGGCAAAAGGTTGGGGGATAACCTGCAAAAAGCCTGGCTTGCAACACAGCGTTACCAAGAAGTCAAATCAGAGCTGAAGGTGAAATATTAGTAAACCTGTAAGAACCACCAGAATGTGTGCACTAGCGAGACTGATTTTACGATTGTGGAGCCGAATGTTCTCAAAGTCCACCCCATGCAATAGCTCTTGTGAAACTGGGAGACGGCACAAGATTTTCAAGGTTATATAAAAAATAAAAAATAATAATAATAATACATTTGACCCAACTAGGTGATATTGTCCTTAAGGTAACTTCAGGGATCCTGATGTTTGTAGTACATGTACTCACGTTAGCAGTTGGTTAATATTTACTGATTAATTTATGGCACAAATTATATTTGCTAGAGTCCGATATCGGATTAGGTGAATTCATTGTTTTATGCATTATTTGAATATTAAATGAATAAAAAAGGTAATAGAAGCTGTCCCGGTCAGTAACCATTAAATATAATGAGTGACTAAGATGGCGCGGCTATGAGGGATGAAGTGGGCTGTGAGGACTTAGTGCACAGTGGTGTACCTGGGCGGCGTTCCAAAGCGGGTCGTGTGTCTTCCCCGCCTCCAGCTGTTCCAGTGTGTAGATGTGGGTCCGCTTGTCCTTTGCATGGTCCTTCAGGGTATTTTTGGCCCAGTCATAAGCGCCTTAATGTCAACAGAGAGAATTAATCCTTTTCAAGGGTCTTGCCAGAGATCACTAGAATGGCAGTACATTTATTTTCAAAAGGTTACAAAGCTTTAGGATAACAACATGTGTACAACGACTTGGTCATCATTTAAAATACAATACCCAAAAGGGCATATACCTAATTCCAGGAAGCAAACTAATTATGAGCAGAAAAGAAATACAGAAACCTCTTCTTGGACTAAAAAAAGAATGATTGTTGTAGAAAAATAATTCAGCGTTCATTGAAAAGGTGATTGTTTTGCATACGCTAATGACTGAACTATCTTAGCAAAACTTGATCTTCACTACTTTTAAGGTGTATGGGAGATAATCTGACATTCAGGCAACTGGAAACATAACTGTCAACTAGACATTTTGGGAGATGTAATAATTATATTCTGTCTATGTTCTGCCTGGACTGTGTTTTAAAAATATTTAAAAGCTATCAAGCAGCAATGGCACTTACTTACATTGTATTGACGCAAGCGCCTGAATCTAGACTATCTTCAATAGCTACTGTTGCTAACAGTGTAACAGCTTTTGTGCAAGATGACAATTAACACTTTATAAAACATCCAGAGAAATAAGTGTGATGCACAAAGCTTTTCCACTTGTACCAACAATATCTGGACACAGATGCGAGTCTAGCAGGGATTGGTACTTGGAATTAACTGACACTGCGTCAATGAGAAGATAGTTTTACAGTCTACGCTGGCTGTGCCAAGGACCTTACACCCGCATGTCCAATAAAATAATGTCCTCATCCGAGTGTCTGCCTCACTGCCAGGCCAGCATTTTATTAATTGCTGGATTACCTTCCACCTTGTCGTAGTTCTTGTTGTAGAAACAGAAGTTGTCCGCCAGTTCCCTCCGCACCATGGCTTCCTCAACAAAACCGTCCACGGACTCCTTGTATTTGCTGCGGTACTTCTGGACTTCCAAGATGGCACGCTGCACAGAAACTTGACCTGGAAGGAAATATTTGTTAAAATGAAGCACAATAAACATCTGGAAAACTGTTTCCTCAGAAAGCAGAACAGATCCCTACAAATGCACTGGAACCAGCTATCGGAACAGAAAACGGAGAGTCGCTCAAATTAGCGCACTAGATTATTGTTCTTTGCCCACAGTCACTACACCAGCGACAGCTTGAACCGTGTTTCCTGTTTCAGTCCCAGATATGACCCAATTTACTATTTTGGGGCCATGCCTACATGCTGGGAGGACGCTCCATATATTACCTATGTTTTCTGAGAACAAAGATTTTTTTTTTTTTTATTTCCGCCGATCTGTTGAGGCAGTCTCTGTCATTTCTAGGACAACTCATCAGTTTATGGAAAGAAACTTCTTGTCCGTATGCTTTCTTTTTAGAACTGGGACTCTCTGTACTTGTGATTTAAGGCATGCCAAATTATATATATATAATATATATATTTTCACATTAAAAACCAAAGGTTACAGGGAAGTTATAGTTAGGCGCACATTTTAAATGTACAAAACCATAGAAATTCACCAGTTATAGTTTGAGTTACCTCAAGTAACTATAACTCGTGCCCTAAGGTAACTATAACTCGCGCCCCCGCCATGCACAGTTTTTTCGTCAAAACTTTTACAGCAAATATTACATTAATATTATCAATGATGCTATGAAAGATGGCATGAGTGCCGTAATTTGTGGGGTAATTTGCAGTGCATGGCGAGGGTGCGAGGTTAAGTTACCGCAGGGTATCTGGGGGTAAGAGTAGCTGTCAGATGGTCTGTATGGGTGTGAGTACGCGTCCATCAGTGTTTTAGTGGGCCTGTCAGTCTGTGTGTGGGTCTGTGAGTGGCTGCATGAGGGTGTCAGTGGGTGTGTGAGAACTCAATTTAAAGAGACAGAAAGAGAGAAAGAAAGAGAGAAAAGGTTTTTAGGCTGTAATATCTTATATACTTCGAATGAGATATTTTTGTTTTATTTAACAAAAAAATGTATTTAATATATTTGAAAATGTATATATTTTTTTATTTAAAAAAAATAAATAGCTAAAGGGTCAGGGTGTTCCTACCCTGGCTCTCCTTTGTTTTGTTTTTTTTTAAAAAAAATGTTGGGACTCGGCTGAAGCAGAGTCCCAAGATGGCTGACAACACTTCAACAGCTTCTGTTGTTGAAGTGTTATCAGCCAATCATATCTCAGCATGCGATTGTTAGGGGTCGCGAATCCTTCGCGTCCCTAGATATATACATTTGTTTTCCCCTTAATTTCTCAAAAACTACTGAACAGAATTACACCAAGAAAAAAAAAAAAAAAAAAACGCTCTTTCTGGACCAGGACACTGTTCAAAATCTCTCTGGATTAATGAATGGGGAAAAAGTGTTTTATGACCCCACCGTCCCCCACCCCCCCCGATTCACCCCAAAACTTTACAGGCAGCAGGTTACGGAATTGGCTTTTTTTTTTTTTAAAGTCTTGTGAAGATTCGTCAAGCAGCGCCAAAGTGATAGGCAAGTAAAAAAACGCTTTTTATATAGAAACTAAGTTGTAACTTTAACTACCTAGTGTTGACCGCCACTAGGTTTTCTATATTATATTATATCACATGCCTTCAATCTGTCTTCCAATCCCCGATATGTGACTAACGAGAATGGACACAATGCCTCACACGTGGCGTGATTAGTGATGTGCAGACAAATGTCAAGATTTTCCTCAGCAAGGGGGACTGCAGGGTAAAAGACTGCAATGTGGGGTTCTGTCACCTTTTGCTCTCCAATCATTTGACCTTTCCATCCAGGGAAGGGCAATGATGAGAAGAAAGGATACTGGGTTCTCAAAGATCTAGGTCTGGCTATCACCTATGTAAACAAACAGGAGCCAGTCATTATTTCCTCATTGCATAAATGGACTCCCAGAAGGATCCATGGAGGAATATCAAGTAATGGATAGGACAGCAGTTTACACAACAAGGGTGGGTACAGTCCCACGAACCTGCTTGACTTAAGTATTTCCTTTATCCCAAGGTTCCTGTGTCTAAGAAAACATTCAGCTTAAATTGCAAGCAGTTTGCTACACACAGGACAGATTTCTGTGCAGACAACGAGGCTGTCCACCATCTACGGGTGCTGATTCTAAGAAGTAGTCAGAAACCGGGGTCGAGGCACTCTGTCCTTAGTCAAAGGCACTCCAGCAGGTCGCCCCCCTTTTATTTTGTCCTATCCATGGTCAGGAGAAAACAATACGAAAAAGTAAGAGTAGTCTCAGTCAGGAAAACATATCATGGTCCCTGCTCCTACGAAAGATGGTGGCAAAGGAATGAACTTACTGCTTGTTCCTTGGCTCTTGTAAGCCAATTTTATGGATTTAAATGTGCAGTACACATTTTTCAAACACTTTCACATAAATAGACTGATTTAATATAGGTGCTTTGAAACAAGTCTTCTATGGTGTGCAGAAGTGCATTTTCTAATGTGTTTTAGTCAGACCACATTTCAGTGTAAAATGCCATTTTGACTGCAAGTCATTTCTGCCACTCACTCTGTGCTCCCCCTTTGCACTCATCCTCTCCCTGCAGGCTCCGCTGCAATATATTAGTACATTTCACCGTTTAGCTTGTTCTGTTCATCTTAAAGTTGCTCACACGTACCAGGAAACATGTCGCTATGCCTTCTGCTTCTTCAGGGAGATCTATTTATTCACATAGTGTGACACTGTGAATGTATCTTGTTTTGTTTCAACCTACCTTAATGCGGGGGGGGGGGCACATCTCATGAAATTAAGGTTATCATTCTCTCTGATCCAGTTATTTGTGGAAAGACTGAGGACAATTTCTGGGTATCTCACTTTTGGGGTGCCCTTTTACCACCCCACTCTTCAGTCCAGTTGGCCAGAAAGTTTACATATTGCAATAACAGACTGGTGTTCCAAAAGCCAGTTCTGTCGCGTGGCCAGTCTTAGGAAGTCAAACCTCCGAACAGGCTTCTATGTTAGAACAATTATCACCACCACAGGAAATCCTTCAGAGTCTGGTGCAAACCTAGAGGGGGGAATATCTCTGTCTGTGATCCCCTACTATTATTCAACTCATAGCAAGGTATTATCCAATTGGGCCTACCTTTTACAACTACAATGGGCTGCCAAGAGGGTGTTCAGAAAATGCATCAAGGAAGTGGGGTTGGGTAAGGGGGGGCGATAAAGTAGGTGTGGGCATTCATCAGTTAAGGATTTTGCATCACATTCCCTACAGGAGCTTGCTCAAACTCATCCATGAACAAGATTAATTGTTCCAGTTTGGACACTTTATGGTGAGACCTCTGACGTCATGGCAGACAATTCAAAATGTGTGAACCGGAGAGGTGGAGACACATCCATCATACTGGTGGACAAACATTTTGTAAACAAAATGAAATCAGCATTCAGATCTTTAATTAGGGATTTACAAAACATGATCACAATAGGATGTTGTCTGTCCGTATTCTACCAGATATTTGTCATAAATCTGGTGTTCCTCATAGACCTTTAAAGAATACATCCCACGGCAGGAAGGCGGGCACTAGTGTAACCAGTTTGCCTACCCCACTTATTATTATCCGCATTACAGTTGAAAGCATACTGGATACCGCCTGGCTACCCTCACAGTGCCTAGATACCCTCATGCGTGACCAGCAGCGCTCTAAAATCCACCTTACATTACATCACATCACATCACCTGATGTTACTGAGAGTCAGAGGTAGTGGGACTCTAAGGTAAGATGATGTCGGTGCAGCAGAAGCTGCGATGCTGCAAGTGTTGGCCATCATCCTTTCAAGTAATACAGATGCTGGTTGTTCTGCACACTAAGCTTCAAGGCAGATATATCAACAATCACCAGAATATAGCGCCACCTTATAACAAATGAAACGCTAAATATCTGCACGCTTACCAAAGTGAAACCATGGGGACAGGTTGCTCAGCGCGCTCTTGTTTGGATTATTCCGGTCAGCACCAAAGAACTTCAGACGCTCTGCTATGAAGGACTGCAGCATGCCCATTCCCGCTTTTGTGCCCGGCTTGGCCCAGTCCACTTCCCCCACAGTCCTGTCCACTTGAAGGCTGGCACTGCATGCATCCCAGTCGATTGGCTGATAGGATCCAGAGACGCACAATAAGAAAAAGACTATCAATGGCACAACCAATTCACAGTGGTACAGTCCTCAACCTCCCTTTTCTACCAGTAGCTCTTGACCAAACTGAAGTTTGAGATGCATTGTAAGGGGCTCGAGATGCACTTGATTTCCTTCTGTGAAACCAGCACAAGTGATATGGGCAAAAAGTGGAATCATAGGGCGGGGCTGGCACATTGTGGCCACAAGAGGGTTATGAAGAGGATGGGAGCACAAAAAGTGCATAAGCAGAATCTCTTACAGGAAGGTGGTAAAACTGGCCACTGGAGGCACATAAATGACATTCACATGCACGTGTTGACTGCCTGCCATAGGTGTGTTTACTTTGCCTCAGGAACTTAGTAATCTTTAACTAAATTTTTTAAAGGCCACATACACCAGGTATCCCTTGTTCCCCCAAGTGCACCTTTGATGATCAGAAACATTTGTCCATAACAACCCATGACCCTTAAGTTCTACACATACACACTAAGACAAAAAGCACTGGATAGATTTGAATTGTATCCAGGCTTCAGCATGTTTACTTCAAGTGTCAGACTAACCATGGTCCAGCTGGCTTGACTGTTGGCAGGAGACCAGAGGAAACCTTCAGGCTACTGCGAAGCTAAGGGACTATCATCTGCCAGGTGAGCCCCAAGCCTTGATCCCCAGCACAGTCATTACCTTTGCCTGAAACTTGCTTTCATATGGATGAGCTACCACAGGAGGGAACTCGGTCAGAAATTCTGGGACTTTATCGTGGATCTTGTTCCTAATCGTTCGCGCGCCATACTCCTGCTTGACTGACGCCACCCAGCATGGAACGATGTTGTGGGCATCAACCTGGAAACAAATCAAATAAACATTGCAGGAGACTGGCAAAGAGAAGAAAATCACAAGTAGTTTTAACCACACCATGCTGAGGCCAACTGCATTTATGTTTGGGGCAACAGGTGATATTAGCTGCTGGATCTAAATCAAACAAGCCAGGAACTGCTAGAATCTCAACCTTACTGCCAGAGAGGGGTATGTGGCCGAATAATATATAACTAAGGCAAGCTTGTGCAAATAAATGCAACCCAGTAAAAGATACACGTGCCACTAGTGGGCACTGGTGAATCTATTACTGTTATTAATACTAGGAACTAAGCAACCTACAGTGGGTGAAACCCATTCATATTGCCAGTGCTCCTTTAACTTAATATTTATAATCCTTCTCAATGGTATATTTATAGCCCTTGATGAGGAGCTACAATAAAGGGACTTCTAAACAGATTATTAGCAAAAAGGCAGACTCACTCACTCAACAAGGACCACGTACTAGGAGTATGAATCACAATGGATGGGCACCCTTTTAAAGTCTCCAATGCCTGGCGTGATGCTTCCCAATGACACACAGTAATCTGGAAAATGTCCTCGTCCAGAACACTAATTTTGCAAATAGATCAGTTTCTTTCAGGTTTGTGATAGCATTGGAAATGAACACTTTTTAAGTGACTACATTAACTGCACACTGCAAGTATTTACCTGCACGAAAGGTACATCCTCTGGCAAGCATTTTTTCACATCCTCCACCCACTGCATTGGCACGCGCAGCGGGGCGAAGTCGGTCACCACACCCCCAATGCCGTGTTCCTTCACAAATTCTGGGAGCACATCCTTGCCAAAGCCAATCAGCAGGTGGAAAGGGATCTTCAATTTATTGCACTCCTGACCAGAGAAACAAGTAGAACCCCAGTCAAAAGAGTGATGATTTGCTTAAAAGACAAAAATCTTAAACACGTCGGCAGGAATTAATCGAAGCCCATAGTAAATATAGACATTTAAATTTAACATTAGGCAGAAATAGATTGTTTCACAACTATTAACGGCCTGTTGAAAAACTGATGTAAATAGGCACCCCTGGCTTGTCGCCCAAAAAATGAAACAATGCAACTTTAACTTCTCGTTGTCACACTGTCAACCTTGTTTTTTTCCGTACAGACATTTGTACACTGATGTTTTCACAATTGCACACCCTAAATGTCACTTCAATCACAGGTCCTACCTGTTTTTTCACATACATTCTCACCGTCCTCTGTAAGAGTGCTCCCATGTCCTAATGTCATGACAGCCATTGTTACTCAGACTACATATTTACCCCCTTACCATCCCTGATAGGTCACTGCCCTGACTCCCTGGCCTTTAGAAATTGTGTTGACCGCCCAGTGCAGTCACAAATTCTCTATTTTCACACAGAGTGCATGGCAACAAAAAGCAGGCCTTTCCAACCAAAGAAGTAGATGTCACTCCCAGGGGAAGCTTTCCCAGATTACGAGCCCCATATTGGGGCTCAGTGTTGCACAATGAGAACTCCAGAAAACCATATACAAGGAAAAGGGTTGCTCACATCAGATTCGGATACCTGCAAGGTCCGGTCCCATCAATCTTAATTACACTAAATTAAAATTGTATGGAAAATTAGATGTGAACACTTGCAGTTCCCCCAAACTTCTTTACCACCCTTTCAGCACAACAGATCAGTGACATGCCTTGCCACATCCAGGCCCTTCGGCAGAAACTGCCTAGTTGTACGCCACCCCGATTTTAGATGTCTCACACGCCCATTCTTCAGCCTGTGTGTCAGAGGAACTTGCCTCAAATTGCACCTACTGAATCAAACATGCCTGTGTCAGCAACACAGAGGGCCTTTATATCCTATGGAACTCGTAATACGGCTGGTGGTATATCCATCACATTTGGGACGGATTAACACCTCCTCCAAAGTTGTAATCAGGCCCAGAGTGCCTCAGAAGGGAAGTCTGATTCATGCAAGTGGATACTGCCAAAGCTGTAATATTGTCCATGTGCTGTCAGTGTCTCTCGTTCCTCTTCAGTTAAGCGAGCCCTGTCGCACCTGCTCTTGTATCTGGTAGGTCTAAGTAATCATATAAATCTGCTCTAACAATAAGCACCTTTGTGGGCCTAAATAAGAAGCTTTGTGCACATAACAATAGGGCTCCTGTTCACTGAATTCAGTAGAGTTTTAAACATTTTTAATTTGTCTGCCATTTGCATAGATCTTAGTTATGAGAAATTGGTAATCAGCCCAGTTTTAAACACAATGGAGGTCTGCACCCATTACGGAGTTATTACTGGCTTGTGCATATAGTAGGAACACCAGCTTTTCTAAACAAGCATTAGCAAACCCAATAGGTCTCACCTACGTGAGAGTTAATGGCTTTGCCAATGTCTTTTTGCCATTTGTACACCAGCATGACATACAGGGGAGTGGCGCAAAAGAGTGGCACGGTGTGGCAGAGTGGAGTTGCATAGAGTGGGGTGGCATAGAGGGACTAGAATGGCGTAAAGTGGAGTAGAGTATAGTGGCAATGCATGCAATGGAGTGGTGTAGGGCAGAGCTGAGTGGTGTGGAGGGGCACAGAGTAGAGTGGAGGGGCACAGAGTGGAGTGGCACAGAGCAGAGTGGCGTAGGGTAGTACAGTTGTGGGCGTAAGTAACTTAAGCCTCAATAAAAACAGCAGATAGGGTGAAAGCAACATAAATAAGAAGCGGTATGCCGGTGTTAAAAGTAGGAAAGCTAATTGCACGTCCAGAAATCATATCAAAAAGCTTCTAAAAAAAACTGGGACAGTGCAAAAAGATGAGGAAGAAAAAAAGATGAGGAAGAACCCATATACTTGATCTATGCTCCAGGGAGGAGCTAACACAAGAGAGGAAGGAAAGCCTACGGGAGCTAAGCAATTGGAAGACTGCAAATTGTAAGCCTATTGACTTGTAATAAACACATGCTGCAGCGCAGCATATGCGCTGTGTACGCGAGACCTAAAAGGATATTGTAAATGAACAATGGTGGGCTTTGGAAGGGCTCTCTCAATAAGAATCCTAGGCTGAGCAGTAAAGGATGATATTTTGAAATGTGCTGCAGTTGATTTTTGTGGGAAGCTGGCTCTTTATATAGTATAGCAAAATGAGATATACTGTGCAGAGTATGTATTCCCTTATTAGTGGGCAGGAGCCTGAGCTAACAATTCCAGCATCTCCCTTCTGAGGAAAAGCCAGATCTGCATACCAAGGGTGGTGGGCTGCTTTGAAGTCCCCTGCTTTGGAATACAGATTTTCAGGTCATCATGTTGGGGGGTGAGGGGTGGAAACACCTCTCCCAGAGCAGGATTTGTTCCTGACCACCCAAGAGCAAAGACTCTCGCCCTTAGGGGTCAGAAACATGTCTGTTAGTTGCAGGCTAGGTAAAACTAGTCAGTCAGCACACCAGTAGTTGATAGGTTTTTCAGGGGGCACCTCTAAGGTGCCCACTGGATGCATGGATTAATAAATCCATCCCTGGCATCAGTGAGGATTTATTAATAGGAGATGTTTGATACCAAACATCCTTAGGTTCGGTGAAGCAATCATGTAGCTGGGGAACTTGTATTGACCAGTGTCCAGCACATGTACTTAAAATGGCTTCCCTGTTCACTCCCTGTGACCCTGTCTAAGAATCGACAAAGACATAGAAGGGGCTTATCTGCTCTTGCAGATATGTCCACATATGTAATCAAATGCACGTTGCCTTAGGGTTGTATGGCATGTTGTAGGCATGACTTACACTTATTGCACGCAGTGCTGGAGGACATGGTGCACAAGCTGGGTACCATGTCGTGTTTTCACATTCAGCTGCACCAAAACACGCAGCCTGCAGAGGCAATCTGCATGAGTTTAGTGCTGGGGCCCTTAGAGCGGCACAAGCTGTGCTGCAGCTCTTGGAGGAACCTCTTTACTACCCCTGCCCCAAGTACCTGAGGCACCATTTATTAGGGACTTACAGAGGTGCTGAAGGCCTGGCCAGTTGGGGATCAAGTGCCCAAATGTCTTTTTTGGGGAAGGAGCGCAGACACCAGGGACCTGCTTAGTGGGAACCCAGCGCACTTCGGTAAAAGTTGCACAAAAAAAAAAAAAGACAGACAGACAGAAAGTAGGGGTGGCTACTGCAACCAAACCTTAGTTAATATAAAAAAGTAAAAAAATTACTTCTAATTTTATAACGGTACTAAGTAAATTCAATTACATTTTTTACACTTGTGTAATTATTCAACCTAAATATAGTTAAGATAGTATGAAAAATCTTGTATGAGAGTAACCTAAATAAGCATTTTCAATATGTATTCCATTAAATAATGTTTTTTTTTTAACCAACAAGAGTACATTAGGTGATCCCAAATATTGCAACTAAATCTACAGAATATAGTGTAATCAATAGATTATGCAGGGATGGACACGTGAGGTTGTCTTGGATGGTAACCAGGGCTAGAAGACACATTATAGATCCGCACAGTGCCTTCAACAGCTGTCTGCATCTGGAGTATATACTGGGGCATGTCAAGAAATAGAGAGTCTTCCACTGTAAACAATTTACAAAGGAAGTAGCCAAATGCCTGTGGTCTTGAGGTCCGGCTTCACCACACAAAGCATAGAGAATGTCAACTTCCAGTGGGTGACTTTGGAGCCACACTAGCTTCGAACACCGACTTGAAACACTGTCGCACAAAAGAAGAACATCACTGGAAAATTAGCTTCCTATTTTTCTGTGCATCTCAAAGTTAAGATTTAAAAATCTGCTTTTCCGGAACAGTATTACTTCCCTTAAACTCCCATTCCGTTGTAGCTTCAGAACAGCAAAGCTCACCTCAGAAACTTCCCTCAGTCCCTTCAGCATGAAGCCAAAGTGTCGAATGGTGGCTTCCAGGAACTTGGGGACAAGACAGAAGCAGACGTGGAGTGGGAGCTTCTCTTTGAGAGCCAGACGTTGCGCATACAGGAAAGCCCAGTTATCTATTAAAAAATGGGTAGAAAAGAAAGTTAGAAATCAGCAAAGCCATGACAAAGATCTCAAATGGATCCTAGCAAGATAGGAACGAGACAGCAGAACAATTGTACTATTAAGGAAAGTTAGAGGTGGTAACTATGTACTATCAGCTGTCAAGAGCAGAAAAGGAAACAGGTGGATTGAAAGGGATGGGCTTTCTTACCGGCTACAATCTACTTGATAAGCAGTGATAAATGAACAACTGATATGTTAAACACAGCAGACACTGAGATGTCGCAGCGGATGCATATGGATGGAATATATTTAGTGTACATCCGAATGTGGCATCCTTTAGGCTATTCTCACAAAAACATAACTAAGTGCAGAGTCCATCCACTCTATTCTGAGCATCGTTCAGAGGCTCATCAACATCATCATACGCAACCTCTCCTAGGCCAAGCATGTGTGCCGGCTTTGGGGTCACAAATGACTGAACAAAGAATGGAAGCTCTGACCCATTAGTAAAAGGCATGAATGCACCAACCTTCAAACAATATTAAAAGAAGAAAGTACTGTAAGACCACACTAGTGGACGAGGCGGTTATGTTGTTGACCATTAACACATTCGGCACAAGCCCAGGTGTCGCCCATTTATGTACCTTCACCACTGAATTAAAGTTATTGAAAGGGCTAAGAGATACATTTGGTGCTCCACAGGCTATACCGATCCCAAGGTCGCCACCTCATCTCATACAGTAGGACGCAGAAAGGAGTGTGAAACTTCATGGGTTGGTTTGAGAAATAATTAGTAGGTACAATAATGGGATGAATGAGCTAGAGGGGAAAGGATAGGTACAAAACATTGATCTACAAAAAACTAGGTCAGTGAGAAACAAATTATGCTGGAATAATTTGTATTATTTAGGGAATTTGGTGTTACACTTGTTATGCAATATTCACAAAATTATTACGCCTGTTTGCAAAATCAAGCGCCATGCACTGTAAAAATGTACCACGAATAGTAGAATTTGAGGTAAAAATGTACTGCATGACCAGTCTGCTAGTTGTACCTTAATCACCATTTCACAAGGGGAGCTCTGATCCCAGAGCGCTTGGAGGTAATAATGCAGATACAACCCACACGAGCCCTTGTGAAATTGGCTTGTGCATCTTATACAAGAAACAGCGAAGCATGCAGTGCTCCCACCTTCCACCCGCTGGTCACGGGACATCCAGTAGACAATGCCGCTAGAGTCATCTTTGAGAGAGTTATTTTCACTGGAGATAAGACGAACTCTTTTCTTGTTGAATTTGAACTCCATCACTGAAGATGCAGTTTTCAACCTGGAGTTCTTCACAGCCTCCAACAGGTCTCCACTTCCAGCCCCACTTTTCTCCTCGAGTTTCTTCTTTTTGGAGACAATATCAGAGGACTCCCCACCGTTTGCCTCAGATGACTTCACAATGTCTTTTTCTCCCAATTTATGCTTGGCTGGGTTGATCTGGGAAGATGTGCTTGTGGACTTTGGTTTTGATATACTTTTCTGAGACTTTGAGGACTTTTCGTTCAGAGCCTCATTCCCGTCAGACTTGGGTTTCTTTTCCTTTTGAGACATGTTTGAGCTTTTCTTGGTGTGTAGGCAGCGAATAAGAGGTAGGATGCTTTCTGAAAATAATCCAATACTACTTCTGTGGCAATGAAGTATCCTGGAATAGATTACGAGTGGAACCCAGTGACTTAACGTGCTGTGGGAAAAGCACACAGAATAAGAAATAGCTACGCTACATACAAAACAGTAAATAAAACACACAAAAAAGATAGTTACGTAGCTGAACAAAACATGCCACAGTATTTTATGTCCATAGGAAGGGTCAGTTCTAGAAACCAGTCCCCACGTACTATAAAACCAAGGGATTAGTGGTCACTTCCCATTGTCTCTCCTCTTCCATAGTTGCTGGATGACTATGGGGACGAATGTTCCAAGTGCAAACAATGCACAGTATTGAGAGTTAGTCTATTTTCAGAAGCTAAAAGGAGGCTCGTGGGGGTAGTTATTTGTCCAAGATTAGATAGATTTATGATGGAGGGGAAGGGGAGTGTGTCACAAGATTAGACCCAAGATATGCTGGTTTTAACTGTCAACAGCTGCACGAGTAATGGATGTGCCGTAACTGAAGTTGGTGCAACTTTGCGCAAAAGGTTCAGGAGGTAAATTTACAAAGTAAGATGTTTACCCACTTAAACACACCATACAGAAATCATGTAAGAATCTAATGTAAAAAGTCGCGAAAAGAATCGTGTCAGCTTCAAGTACTAGATGGATTGGACTAGAACATCTCAGTTATGATGGACTGGAGGAAAGGAAAGCTGGTCGTGCAGTTGGCTGTGTTCTAAGCAGTGCTTAATTTGAGCCGGTGGTTTCCGGTGCAGGGCACTTATTTTTGAGGGCCGGTAGTATGCATTTACTGCGAGCAAAAGACACAAAGGAAAGGCGGAGGAAGCGAAAAACAAATAAACGTCACACGTGGAGAAAGCAGAAAGCTGCAAGTGTGAGCTGAAGGGGCAGGGAGTGCCTGTAAATGTATTAAAGAGGCCAGAGATGGCTTCAGGGTCACGCTGCCTCAGCAGCCTGTGCTCGCACATTTAATTGCAGCAGCCACGAGTTTCATAGGCGAGCTTTGGGCACCGGCACGTTTTTATTCACAAATTAAGCACCAGTCCTAACAAGGTGCACTGGGAGCTTTGCAAAGGGTAGAGGGACACACCACAGCCTGGCATACATCGTGCACATATGTCCTTGTTTTGCATTACTAATGAAACACTCACCCTGCTACCCGCAGCATGCACAGCCAGTCTCTGCTCCTTATGCAATGGACCATTCAAGCACCTTGTATAACAGCAGCACACCCCCACTACGGGACAAGCCCAACCGCCTATGAGAAGAAGACTAAAAGCTGCCACACACCATAACGACTTACACGGGCTACAAATATCACATTTTTAATCCAAAGTCTATGGCAACTTTATGTCTGGATTCTGGAGCTCTCCCGCGAACTTCCGCAACTTCGCTGCACGTCTAATATGCTTGAGCCAGCGCTTTACACGTTACTGTTGGTCATCAACGATTTGTCTCGAAATATCTAAAACCTTGCTTCGCACGAAAGGATTGAAATATCTCGAAACATATCAATGAATTTGTGCAGAAACTAACTTTGTCAATATATGCATGGGCAATAAATAAACACACGTATCAATGTGCCTATTGAGCTTTAACGCTAGAATACGACTACCCCGACTTTAGAAAGTAGGATTTCATTTCGTGGTTCTGTTTTTGCCCTGCGTCACTGGTGCCCGAGGGCAGCGCAGACATTGACAAAATGGCGGACGCCTTTACAGCAGCTCGGCGGGAGGCGCGCCCCAGTCCGTTGTCACTTTCGCTGGCGTCTTCTGTCCAATGGAAGGCGGCGAGGATTGAAACAGACCCAGCTCTACCTATAGCAGCAGCAGCACCTGCTGAGCTTGTGTTTACGTTTAAGCATCACTGATCTCTGCACTTCAAACTAGACAGTTGCTATTTATTCTATTGGATTCAACAAAGGCTGGAGGAAACGTTGTAGGGTCGCCAATAGATATAGATGCCAAATTGACACGACTTTTGTGTATGTTTAAACTGTAACTTTTAGCCAATACAACTTTACCCTTGGCATAGTTGTCAGGTTTCCCAGGTCCACGCGTGATGTGCTGCTCCAGTCCAGGAATTTTTATTTGAACTATGGCATTTGTAGTTTTTTTAGGGTCAAGCCTGCGAGTGCATGCGCTAGCGCATGTGTCTTGCTTTCAAGACTTTGTTGTGTTTAATCAACGGCTTGGAGCCCGCCTGTCGCTCACCATTTGTTGGTTTGTGTGGCACTCTTCTTTACAGCCTTGTATTCGTAAAGGCATACCTGGCATCATTTCCATTTCTCTGTGTGGAGCACGGATCACGCACTAATTGATTTCAACTTAATAGGTGCCCACCCTCTGCTCCTGAAGTGATTGAGGTACTATTTATTCTTATTAACTTGTAGTTCCCCTGCAAACAAAAGGCTTGTGACTGGCAAAAACATGCCCAGCAGGACAAACAAAATTGCTAAGTTTTATTTTTTAAAGCTAACTTTTTTATTTTGCAGAGTCGTCCTTTGTCAGTTTCCATCCATATTTTCTTTTGTTTTTGCTGGTGGGTGCGGTCATCAAAAGTTGACAATTAACTTGTTCTAAATATGTGAGACCTATTGCATTGCAAATGCCCGTTTTAATAATGGAATAAACAAAACTACAAGTCTCAGAATTCAAAGAAAAATCCTGGTTTGGGCAGCAGATCATGCATGAACATGGGAAACTTGGCACAGCTGCCTAACTGCCAAGTCTTATTGGTACATACATGTCTAGTTAAACTGCTCCTGTTTTCTCCTTAGAATTCTGGGACTTGGAGTCCTGGTTTTATATTGGGTTTACATAAGTCTACAAGTCCCCGTATTCAAACAATACATCCGGACTGCCTTAACTTGTCACTCATGGAACTGGCAGCTATGCTTTACATAACATGCACACACAATCATATAGAAATTAGCTCCAGAAAAGAAAACATGATTACTTGGGTACTGCCCCTGATGCAATCAATAGATTGCATGAGAGCTCACAACGGCAAGTCATAACCATTAACAAAGTGTAAGTTGTAAACATTATTTTAAAAACAAGTCTTCTGAGCCTTAATGGTGATTCTTTGCCTAGCCATGGGCTGGCATTCACCTGTTAACATGTTAAGTCCACAAAAGCAGAAGGCTGACTGACATGAATCCCCAGGAGGTTGACTTGGCATCAAATGAGTAGTGACATTGTGCTCCACCTTGTTCCCTTATACGACTGATGGATCGGGAACAGTCTTAATCCCTTTTCAAATTTTGGTGCTCCTTGCTGGACCAGTCTTCTAAAAGCACTCTAAAAGGCAGTTTCAATTTTGATATGTAGAATCCATTTGGTGTTATGAGCATGATAGACAGTGAAGGTTTAAACCTTAAAGGTTTATTTTCAGATTGTAAGTCATGCAGACATCAAATATTATGGTCAGAATCAATTAATGAATATATCAGAGTGCAAAGCTGAAATAGAATAGGTGAAAGAACTCAAAAGAGGCCAGCAAAATAAAGAGTATATAGTGGGAGAGCAATCTGGCATGAATTCACCTTATAAGGTCAGTAAGAAAGGGATCCTTTACACATCCAAAAACGGCATACTAATTCTATCGGATTCTGAACAAAGGATGTCATATATTCAGTACAGTTGTATATGATCCCCACAGAATAAAACAATCAGAATTAACTAGTATGAAACATTTGCAAAAAAATACATTTTGAAAATCGCTTAGAATTCTACAACATGAAGCTTCTCATGGACACTACCGTTACTAGAAGAAATTGCTACATTGTGTGTGATTCTGCTAATACAACTAGGTGAAACCTTGAACATGTACAATTCTGCTGAAACACCAATTTAATATTCTAGGGAAGGTCATTGTCTTGCCTGTGAAAATACAATAAAACATTCTTCTACTAAGACATGAAAAATACAAGGTTGTCCAAGTGTTAGAGCTGACATCCTTGGTGGGGTCTTCCCCCAGACTATTTGCCTTCACCCCTCCTGTTTTCTGAATTAAAATTTTGTGTTGGCACTAGAACTTTGTGCACTTTACCACTGCTGATAAGTGCTAAAGTGTTTGTGCTCTATCTCTAAAACATTGTAAAATTGGCCAACACCCGATTGACACATTTAATTTACTTATAAGTGCCTAGAATATGGCACTACAAGAACCCAGGGTCGGTAAATTAAATGCTGCTAGTGGACCTGCAACACTCATAGTGCCACCCACTAAAGTAGCACTTTAAAATATGACCCATGCCTGCCATATCGGCCTGCAGTGTAATTGTAAACTGCCTATTCGACCTGGCAAAATAGACCTTTTGCCAAGCTAATCTTTCCTTTTCAATACATGCAAGACTCCCCTAAGGTAGGCCCTACAGAGCCCACAGGTTACGGTGCTTTGCATTTAAAAAGTTGGATTTTTTTTTTTTTAAATAGCTCCAAAACCTTTAATGAAGAGAATAATCCATATTACTCCAATTAAGATTATGTGAATGGGGGTTAGTATTTGCTTAAGGATTCCTACCCCTGTATTTCAGAACTACTCACCTTCCTCTGCAAACACTCTTCCAATGGAATAAGTCAGAGAAACTATTCCCTCCCATGCACTCGTCTCCTTTAACGCCTTAACTTCATGAGTGATGTTGGTCAATCACAAAATTGTTAATCTGGTAATCCATTTTGGGTATAAAAGCGCAATGTTGCAGTGAGTGAAGCATTCAACAGACCTCACCTTCTTTTGCAAGTAACATACCTTATGCAAGGCAATTTTTTCGGGATCATTCATTCTTTAATAATGACTGTTAGTGGACCCTGCAGTATTAGTAGCACGCCCATCCACTACGTTTTCTAATCTTCACATTGTTCAAAGTTACTCTCCCAGAAGGCATAAAGGTACCAAATATATCTCCCATCCTCTGTTCAGAGCTACGCCTACTTCTCCTCAACTTAGTAAAGTTCTGTCTACTATAAGTCATCTGTATGGTATATCCCTGGAAAGGCTAAAGCTACATATCGACTCCCCTCCAATTGACATGGAAATTGAAAGTAAGCAGGTTTCCCACAAACACAATATATTCCCATTATACTAGCTTCTTGTCCTGTTAATGCTTTCCTCCACCACCTAACTCTGGTCACAGTCCATCCCACAATTTCTGCAGTCTTGAAGTCTTGTTCCCTTCCCTTTCACTAATGACACATTGTTTTCCTCTTATTGCCAAATCAAAGGTTAACCTTGGATGTATTTCTGTCTTTTCATCCTTCTCTATCCACTGCTTCAACTGATCCTTCGTTCCTTCATTTTAAATTTCCCTCTCCCTCCTCATTCTTTTGTAAGTTTAATCTTTAAAAAACATTTCAGCATGGTTAATTGTATATGAAACTGGCCTGCACTTCTGTTGCTTGGACTAGGTTGAAGATAAGGTTGAAAATACTTCACCATGTACTCTCTTCCACTCACCCCTCCATGGGCTTCAGAGAATCTAGAAGTAGGGTTAGTCATCCAGATATATATGTTTGAAGGCCTAGAGATAAATACTTTCTTTTAAGGTGATTCATAATCAGAATAAACCAGCCTGATGGAATCCTGGTGATAAAATGGGTTCAAAAACACACTACAGGAAAATGAATAGGACAAATGAAGAAGTGAAAATAAATAGATCCCTCAGCTGCAAAGGCAGGCCAATAAGAACATACATACATAGCTGCTTTCTACTTTAATTAACCTTACATACTCTGCTAACAGTTGACAATAAACATTGTAGCTAAAATACTTTCAGAGTTAGCTTTATGTGTTAACCTCCCTTTTAATTTTTCTTTACTATTTACTAGTGCCTTATTTACCTTACCATTAGGTGAAGTATATCTATCCAGAGGATAAAGGTCCAACAACAAGCCAACTATGGAGGCGTATTTTATCTATTTACTTATTTTATTTATTTACGTACTGAAGAAATTACTAGGATTACTAGGACAATTTTGCAGCACACTTATACCTTTAACACTATGTTAATCTCTTTACAGCAAAAAGACAACTTGTACCATGATCTCTTCAACATTCAGTGTCAGGCCAGTTCTTTGTTCTCCTCAGCTCAGTCCACACTCTACACTGCAGTCTCTACTCTATCTAGATATCTAAAGTGACCGTTGTAGTCTTCAGCCGGATACCTGTGGGCACTGGAGACCTTCAACTGATGTCCAAATATAACAATGGAAAACATCATCTTTCCTTTCAGTGAGGTTTTGCAGATTCAAAAATCATTTGACATAATTATTTCGCCTTTAATATGGTCTTTACTTTACATGGGGGCTCTCCAAAAAAAACCGATAGTCATATAAGTAAATGCCACTTCTCACAAAATAAGTCAATTCAGGACATTAGTACTTCTTGTTCGGTTTCTGAATCTTCTTGGTCTCTTGATTCCTCACTGCTCACTATTGGTATCTCAAAGCTCTAATTGTTCTATGTTCTCTTGCTTTTGTAGCTCTCTTTTCTCCCCAATAGTCTCTGGCCTTCATGATCTTGTCAGTACTCTCCTTCTGTTAGCTTAATTCTTTGGTCATTTTCCTTGGGATCACTCTTTCCTTAGAGGTACTTATCACTTCTGATTCATGGAGCACATTTTCACCTTTGGAGTCTGAATTTACCCCTGCTGCCTTTCCTGCACCATATTCAGGTGGCTGTGCACAGGCTTCAGCGTGATTGATTGTTCTGTGTTTTTCATAGCTCACCAGGGACTCAACAGATGTGGATTTTCACTCTTGGGCTCTGAGTTGCTCCCTGAGCTGGTGCTTCTCCTGGGCTCCACTTTGACCTCTGTTCAGGCAGGTGTTGCTGGGGACTCTCAGGTAGAACCTTTTCTTTTTCCTGTGATGCCTCAGAAACTTCAAATCAAGCTGAACTTGGTGAGTCAGTGGTTATTGTCCCCAGTTATTCACGTCTCACTCTCTTCATATGTGAGATATGTATCCAGTTCGGTAGGCCTGCACATTTTATAGCAATGTTGGCCGCAAAGATTACTGGATGAGGTCCTCTCTAGTGGGTTTCCAGACACAATTTGCACGTGCACTTCTTCTGGAGAACTCAGTCACCTGGGTTCAGACTGTGGCCAGATTTGGGTCTCGCTGCTGGGGTTGCAAGTTAACCTGATAAGAGATAGAATGCACCACATTATGCAGTCCTTTGCATTGGTCGAGAACTATATCATCTGTAATATTCACAAACTGCTTCTAGAATGGAAGGAATTGACATCGCCCTCGTCATCAGGATTTCTGGGTGGAGAGTCCAGTTCCTTTGCAGGGATTTTTCAAGATACTCATAAGTACCGGTAGGAGTGCATTGGCCATTTTAGAGATATGGAGGTGTATTATTTTCCCAACTTAGCTTTAATTGTTCTGTTGCCCTCTTTAGCACTCCAGAGACTTCTGGCCTATAACTGCAGTGAAACGTCTTCTTGATGTCTAAGATTGTGCGTAACAGCTGCATCACCTCACTTTTAAAATGACTGCATTGATCTGACTCAAGATAAACAGGCATGACAAACTTTGGGATCAACATTCTAAAGAGTAGTTTGGCCAAGTCAGACTACTCAGGTGTGCCTCAACTCAGCCTGACAACAAACACACAAAACTTAGGATATAAAGCAGCTGGATAGAGTGGGGCACTTCCAGAAAATCAATTTGAAGGCAGTGAATAGGCCGTCTGACTTCCCTATGCCACTCATGGTCACAATAGTCTCTACCTGCATTTGTAACACACAATACATTTTTTACATAAATTCTCAGTCATGGCACAAAAGTGTGGGTTGTGCCAGTACCATTTGAAGGTCTGCACCTATCCTTCCCTCCCAACATGTGTCCATGTGCAACATGGAATCAGGAAGAACTTGCTTCCCATCGCTTGAAACCCAGATCCACTGGCATCTCTTAAACAACATGCCCTTTTTGATTTTTCTGTCACAACATCAGGCACCTAATTTTTCCTTGTACTCCTTGCCTGTGCGAGGCACATTTCAAGTATTCTGAGTCATCTAGTTTCTCAGATCCTTGCATGAGTAGTTTATCCATTCCATGTTTTTTGTTGTTGCTTGGATTCTATTCCTTGCAGTCCCTTAGTTCTACTATAAATCCTGACTCCATGTATAAGAATGCAGAGCAAAGCCTGGACTGGATCAGCTATTTGCACATAAAATTGGGAACTTTTAAAGCTCTGAGTATCGGTTTTGTGCTCTGGGTGACTAACCACTGACCTGTCTCACTATAATTGGAAAATGTGGCCTAGTTAGAGGCCCTTGCAGCATGTACATTTACTTTATGAGTTGCCCTGTTCCCGCTGTAACCATGACCCTGCAACCATCACCCTCAGTTAATGCAGAAGGCATTTTCTGAAATGCCCACTCAACCTTGCCTTCTACTTATTCCTTATGGTTGGGATTTTGGGCATGGTACAGTGAATGATTGATGACTAAGAATGAAATATGAATTAATCAGTTAAATTGCTACAAGCCGCGAAAACAACAAAAAAGAGAATTTGCAAGCATAATACCTCTTGGCACTACAAATGCTTTGGATTTAATTCTGTGGAATAGAATTACTTTTTAAGGTCCCAAAATGTGTATTAGGATTTCCCAGATTTGCGTCTTCCCTACATATTACAAAAGTCTAACAAGAACTCATCTCTGTGTGGGGGAAAGTCGTATGCCAACTTCTGTAGGTGTTGACTTAGATTTGAGAGTGATTGCTGTTTAATTAGATGAACTCTGCAAAAACATTTCAATTGATTATTTTGCAGTTTATGAAGCAGTCAGACTGTAATTTGAATCTCAGAGCATGCGAGTGACATTAAAGATCCTTGTCTATAGTAAGAAGCGTATAATCGTTCTGAATACTCTTTCATTTGTTACATTGTTTTCCTTTTTTTACATTGATTATAATTGTGTTAGAGCTCTAGGAAAACACAGACTTTCACAGACCCGAGAGTATTGGCAATACAGAGATTGTTAAAAGATATATCATATAAAATATTATGATCTAGCTGCTGGACCCAGAATGCTAAAATCACTAAAAGTGTTCTCTTGCCGGTATATATCAACGCACCTTCAATGGAGACCACCTGCAGCTGTGTGGACAGGCAGAGAGATAAAATACAGAGTCTCTGTTGCTCAATAATATGCCAATCCCCTTTCCATTGGTCTTCTTCTGACTAACATATTGAGTGTGTGTGGCAGGCAGTGTGTTCCGTTGGTTAGGATTGTAAGGTTAATGCACAATGACATGCATCGAATCCTGTTACAAATCACCCTGCAGAGAAAACTTTGTCTCATAGCCACAGCTAACTTTCAGTACGGTAATTCAGCATTCCTCTTATCTGAAGCAATGCACAGAAGACGACGATGCAATATTGCAGACCAAAATCACTCCATCAGCTTGCAAAGAGTAAAAGAAAAAAACTCACATTCATCTCAAGGCCTGGTTTTCAGCCCTAGGTGAATGCACATGAAATGCACATGATACATCGTTCAATGCACAGGCCTGGACTACGTTAATACGCCTCAAGACCTGTGACACACAGTGATAGTGTCAAACACATCTAGAAGATTGCTACACATGAAACAGGCAGTGGTGCAGTTTCTCGATTTGAAAGCTATCTCTGGAATTTATTATTATTATTTTATTCATATTTTGTTGCTGTTTTTTATTACTATTTGTAAAGTGCATGGTACAGGGAAAACTGAGTGGCTCCATTTGTATCTTTATGTATCCTCAATGTTAAAGTTAAAGAACTTGACCACAGCAACGTTCAACAACCGTATAAGAAAAGGAAATATTTGCTTAATTGTCTGATGTGAAAAACATGAATTCTCAGTCCAGACTTGCTATCAGGGCTGCCACTGGGATTTGTAAGAGTCCCAACGTAGACTAAGCAAGATCACGAAAGGGAAACTTTTAATGGTACATAGGTATATAGCACAAACCTAGCTAGGAAGCAGCAGAGCACTAAGTTCTTCAAGTGAGGAATATACAAATCCATTTGACAGCAGAGAGAGATTACCAGATTTGCACAGAATCACACGATTGTGCGTCATAGTCGGGATTTGAACATGGCTCCCCACGTTCCACAGTATTAACCGCATTTTCCACATGAGATCGTAACATTATAAATACACTGTAAACTATACCGTTCTCTTCTTTTCAAAGTTTTATGGTTTTTCATCCAAAATCGGATTAATTTAAGCACTGGGTAAGAAATATATCCAATGGACAAAAAACAACATAGGTGGCACATCATCAGTTTTACAGAGAAATATAGGTGAAGAAACATCGATAAGACTACTTAACTTGTACAGACCTAGAGCTAAACAGCCTTCCGGTAGGTATTTTTGTATGCCCCATTCAATTTTGCCATCCTGCTGCACAGGTTGTCTACATCCATTGATTAAAATAAATCCTTGCCACCTGCTGCGCTCATTATGTCCACGCGATGGCGATAGCACACCATAATTGAGACAACATAAGCCAAAACAAGACGTTAGTGTCTTGTTCTTAGCTCACTCACCACCTTCTCCAGGGAAATCTATACGTTTCTGCCTTTTATCACTGGATCAGTACTGGATCAGTACTTCTGCTGAACTTATTTTGTAACCAATACTTACTTTCAATATACTGGGTCTGCGCTCAGTGACAACTTTTATTTTGTCATATGAATTGATGCATGGTCGGTACACAATTAAAAATCATTACACACTGCAACGCAGTTCAGGACTCTGGGTTGCGTATGCAGTCTCACAGATGTAGCCGTATATTACCTTTACAGGTATAAACATTGTCACTTATTTTAACTTTTTACATACTTTCACTAGTTTTTGATTTCAACAGTTAGTTTCTTTGGGAAAAACATTGATCGAAGTACTCAAATAACCTCTTGCTGAATTACAAATTAAATCTATAGGTGTCCAGGTACAAACTTGGGTTTCACCAGTGTTACCAGCACAAACTGAAAACTTGACTACCACTTAAAAAAGTACAAAAACAGTAGTAAAAATATTTCTTTGCATCCCTTCCTATCCCCTGAAGATGAGTAGTGGGTAATCGTAGTATAGTAAATCTTTTAATGCCACAACTTTTCAAAAAGAATAAAACACACTTTCTTGCACATCAATTATTCCTGTTTTTAAAAATTGCAACATTTGGGTATTTTCTTGGTTTTCTCAAGTCCAATCCACAACTCTTGGTAACTTTAGAATCCCAACATCTAAAAAGAAAAAGGTTGCAAATTTGATCCTTTGTTTTGTTAAAGGTTGTGAAGCAGGAACTACCTCAAAGGACAAACAAGGCCTTAGCACTGGGGAGAAAAGCTTAGGACATGTTCATAAAATATTTTAACTGAACAACTTCAGTTTGTGCCCCAATCTTGAGTCCAATTTGGGTGCAACTTTTGCACTCTGCAGATGTGTACCGCCAAATTTCACAAGCTTAAAACAGGTGCAAATCTTCCAGATACATTTTGGACACTCCAGTTTTGCACACCTTAAACACTTGTTGCACATCAGCCTCGAGTCCTAAGTCCAAAACTCAGAATGATGCTGTAATTTTGTGTCTCCACTAATAACCAACCTTTGCAGTACTTCAATCTTCATGTGCAAAATTGCCCCACTATGGGCCTGATGCATCAAGAGGTGTTGTCCGTTCTGTATCTGTGGAAAAATGTGTGGATATGTCAGAGTATAAATGTGCCCCAGTAATAGCACAGGAAATAGAGTGAGGGCCTAAGAAAACAGAATGAGGGCCTAAGCTCAGTAGGTGAAAGTGGCACTCAGTGTGCTCACATGTGTGTGTGAAGGTTTGTGTGTGTGCCAGGAAGAGGGAGCCCCTCTTGTTTAATGAGGTGGCAGAGATAACCAAAGGAGGGGCAGTGTGTAACCGCTCCCTCGTCCTGAGAATTGTGTGGGGGCATCTCCAGGATCCTTTGCCCCTTCAGTTCCTCTGTGCCACTTCCTGTGTGGTGCACTGTCAGCAAGCCCCCTACTGCCTGTTTGCCCCTGCTCCTGCATTGGAGAAGCATGGGCAAAGGTGTTCCCTTATCTACAGGGCCCTGCCCAAGCCAATAAGGAGACACCTCCTTGAGCACACTCCCATGCACTGTATTAGAGAAGACACAAGCATCCTTTGCCCCAGGCACCTTTGCAATATGATTCCAGGCTTACAATGGATAATTAAGTGATGGGAATAGGAGAGAGATGCACAGAGGGGGAGTACAGAAAAGGACAGACTGTCAGACCCCAGGGGGGTTGGTCTCTACAGAGCTGTGACCCACTTGTTACTGGGCATCAGCATGATGGTTCCCATGGCGAGGCCACAAGCTTTCCCTGTATCATTTGTCCTGTGTGTGAGATCAGAGTATGTCACTCAGCCATCTGTCAGTGTGAGCCTTCATTGGTGGTTGCAACTGATGTGCATAGATAGGATTCTCAATCCCTTGCAGTGGTGTATTCAAGTGTTTTAATAAAAAACAATTTCATGTACCCATTCAACATTTGCAACCCACCGATATAAAACACAGCACAGCAAAAAGCCATTAGAAACAATCATACATTTCTAAAAAAAAAACATATCCCAAATACATGCATATATGATACATTGCAATAAGGCCTACCACACTAAGGTAAATAAAACAGATTACACTAAGAAACGATATGCTAAAATAATGTTAACTACCACACACTAGCCCAACTAACTCTTAAAACCTCCCCTCAAACACTAAACACTAAAAAGTAACTATAAATTATTCTTACCTGAACCGGAGATCAGGAACAGGAAACCATGACTGCAAAGTCCACAACCAATCGAAAATGATAAAGTTAGGCTGTAAACAAAAAAAAACCCAGTAACAAATGGCAGAAAAGTGGACATAAAAAGTCTTACATCACGTAGGAAACAACGGAAGTTAAAAATGTATATTTTTATGTTGATGTTTGTAAGTCAATAAAAACACGTCAGTCAGTCAATCATCATTATTCAAACGCGTTCCTGTGAACCATTAATAAATTCTACTATAATTTGCCCTGGAGTGCCAATCTTCTATGAAGCAAAGAAGAAAGTGTTGGTTTATAGGTGCGGTGGCGTGCGGTGGCGTGCGTTATATATTCAGCACTACCGGCATTCAGGAGCGGAGTGACCACGCCGCACGAGTGTTGATATATATATATATATATATATATATATGTATATATTTATATATCTAAAGGTGTCCAGTTGAAGGCGTCAGCCGTAACGAATTGACATTCTAACTTTGGAAGCATACTGCGCTTGCACTTTATTTGGAATAAATCGATCAGTAATTATGGATTGAGCATCGTCTTTCCTGTTTGTGGTGGCAGCAGCGTTATCATTGGACAGTGCAGCCGTAGGATGATGGCAATCTCATCTGTTGTAAATATATACATATATATATATATATATATATATATATATATATATATATATATATATATATATATATATATCAACATTTTCTTCCAGTTTATAATCTTGAAAGAGAACGCCGGCACTCTGTACTGCTGCACAATAGTTAATTTATTCCATACCGAAAACACGAAACTGACATCAATCCAAAGGTTCTGGGCAACGCGTTTCAACCAAAACGGTCTTTTTCAAAGCCCACCTTGTTCCAACTAAACACATATACAAGCCACACCGCCCCTCTCCCCCTCATTTTATCTTGTTCCACCATTAGACATAAAAAAAATCCTACAATTTGACAATCCTAAATATCAAAAATTGATTTCCCAATAAAGTCACTTTTAAATTATTCCTACTAAATACAAAAAACACAAATATCCTTCTTCATACCATCCTGCTAATATTTCTAATGTTAAATTCTTATCCTAACTTTCTACATCCTAATAATGTGGACAAAACTTTTTTTGTTTTTTTTGTTTACAAAACTTTTTACTCACTGCAATACCTTTTTTTTATACGAAGATAAGTGGTTCAGGCAGATTACAGGGACTGCGATGGGGAGCTGTTTCGCTCCGAGTTTTGCATGCCTTTTTATGGGTTGGTGGGAAACCCAATATGTGATAACAGAAGAAAATGATAGATGGATGAAGCATTTGATTTTTTGGACAAGATTTATTGATGATATTTTTATGATATGGGATGGACCGGAGGATGTCCTACTGGAATTTGTGGAGGGCCTACAGAGGAATGATTTTAATCTGAAATTTACGTACAAGATGGATAGGCAAATGATGGAGTTTTTGGATGTTTTAGTTTAAATAGAGGGGGATAAGGTCCAGACAAGGTTATATAGAAAGAGAAAAGCAGGTAATAGCATTTTGCATGCTAGGAGTGCCCATCCCGCTAGACTTAAATGGAGTATACCCTATGGGGAACTGTTGAGAGCAAGAAGAAACTGCAGTACGAAGACTGGATTTGAGAAAGAACAGAGTAACATGATTGCTAGGTTCAAAGCCAGGAGTTATCCTGGCAGCGTTATTAGGGATGCTTGCAGGAAGGTAGCAAACATCAATCGGGAGAGTATTCTATTTCCAAAGAAACGGGATAGTGTCGAGAAGGTGATAAGATGTATTACCACTTATAATGCCGGCTCCAAAGCAATGGTGAATATCCTAAAGCAATATTGGCATTTGATTAGAACGGACAGGGTGATAGGTTCATTAGTGGGTCCCTATCCGAGGATAACGTACAGGAAGAATAGATCTCTACAGGATATATTAGTACACAGTTATGAGAACAAAAGTAAGAGTGAAAATATGGGATTTTTGAAAGATAAAGGTTTTTACAAATGTATGAGGTGTAAGGCATGCAAGTATAGTAAAAATTGTAAAACGTATATGCTGCCCACAGGGGAGGAGAAGAAAATTAATATATTTATAAATTGTAATTCGGATTATACGGTGTATGTCATCAAATGTCCGTGTAACCTTTGTTATGTGGGCAGCACAATCTTCCTGTGAAGAAACGGATATTGGAACATTGGCGGGCAATTAAAAATAATGATGTCAATTATCCCATAGCTCGACATTGTAGACAATTTCATGAGGGGAAAGTTGATGATATGTTATTTTTTGGAATTGACAGGCCCCTGCTATCCCCGCGAGGAGGAGACAGGGAACAGATTTGGAGGAAAATGGAATCGGAATATATTATCAGACTTAATAGCAGAGCCCCGTGGGGGTTGAACCAGGATGAAGAACTGTATGTACATGTGGGTTAATGGGAAGTATATGAGAACTAGGCGCTGTTTGTGTTAGCTGGCACCAATACCTTTGTTTATGAAATAAATTGAAATGTTTCTTGTTATTACTAATATACATTAGATATAATAATTTTTTGTGGCATTAGTGGATGTAGGTATTGCAGTGAGTAAAAAGTTTTGTAAACAAAAACAACAAAAAAAGTTTTGTCGACATTATTAGGATGTAGAAAGTTAGGATAAGAATTTAACATTAGAAATATTAGCAGGATGGTATGAAGAAGGATATTTGTGTTTTTTGTATTTAGTAGGAATAATGTAAAAGTGACTTTATTGGGAAATCAATTATAGTTATTAATTGAGATAATGAATTAATAATGGAGAAAACACTTTAACAATTATAGTTGGTTTATTTTGAATTTTTGATATTTAGGATTGTCAAATTGTAGGATTTTTTTTATGTCTAATGGTGGAACAGGATAAAATGAAGGGGGGAGGGGCGGTGCGGCTTGTATATGTGTTTAGTTGGAACAAGGTGGGCTTTGAAAAAGACCGTTTTGGTTGAAACGCGTTGCCCAGAACCTTTGGATTGATGTCAGTTTCGTGTTTTCGGTATGGAATAAATTAACTATTGTGCAGCAGTACAGAGTGCCGGCGTTCTCTTTCAAGATTATAAACTGGAAGAAAATGTTGGTATAATTACGGAGCATGCATCCGGAGCCGTGCACCGGCCCCTTCGGTGGTTGAAGTCAGCTGTTGCAGGATTTTATTTTAATATATATATATATATATATATATATATATATATATATATATATATATATTTAAAAAAAACTATTATGTAATGTTAATAAAGATATACAAACTATTATGTAATGTTAATAAAGATATGTTACAATAAAGTTGTGATTATTTAAAAATATTGTTATTTTAGAATTTGTATATATTAGAAGATGAATTTAGAAAATGTGTTTAACTAAATACACTTATAGTTAATAGACTAATACAATTATAGCTAATAAAAATACAGAAATAAATTAAAACATAATTTATAGTAAAAAGTATTATATATAAGTAAATCACAAAATAAAAAATGTTACCAAGTAGTACCATTTTATGGAGGTCAGATTTACCATTTTCACTCCAAAGTCAGCCACGCTGTGAAATGCGCTGGACTTTTAGGGGTCAAATTTACTTTTTCCACTCCAGAATGAGCCGCATTAAGGGAAGTGTTAAACTTTGCAGGTGGTCATGTTTACTAATTCCACTCTAAATATAAAAACTCTGGGGAATGTGTTCAACTCTGGGGGCGGATTTAATATTCCCCCACCAAGCCTAGCCACACTGGGAAAAGTGTTGACCTTTCTAAGGGTCAGATTTACTCTTTGCACTTCAAACATAGGCAAACTGGGGAAGTGTAGGGTTTTGAGAGGGTCAAATTTAGTATTCTTACTTCAAACTTTTTTTTTTTTTTTTTTTTTTTTTTAAATGTGTTTTTATTATTTATTATCACACAACAAAATTACACAAGTGAAAGCTGTCAATAAGAATAACATTTGCAACAGGTTCGTTCATCACATCACCCTAGACGGCTTATGTACTATGACTGGGCTATGCTGTACTTCGCCCACTTCCGCGCCACTGCCAGAGAGAACGTGTTGCCACGGGCTGGAGCAGGGGGGGGAATAGTCCTGACTGGACATCATATTAAAGCATCCTGTTGCATTGAAAAGAAAAAAAAAAAAAAAAAAAAAAAAAAACAGAAAAGAGAAAAGAAAGAAAGAGAAAGAGGGGAAATACTGTGGGGGGGAGATAAAGGCCGGGGGGGGCCCCCAAGACGGAGGAAACGGGGGCAGAGGAGGAAAGGAAGACACGCGCGCGAGCATTGGGTCATGCGTCCCTTTGTGTGCTGGTGTTATTGCTAGTTGGTTACCGCCTGTTAGGTTATACAATTTCATGTTGTCTCCCCCAGCTCCTGTCCGCCTTCCTCTATTTGACATTCTGATTCGAGCCTGATGAAGGGTGGTTGCGCACTATCACTGGGGGGTTACAGCTATTTAGGACTATAAAATGCAGATTTTAATGTTCGTTGGGGGGATCGTTCAGGGCGGGCGTTCGTCATCTTTTCTTTCTATTATTGCTACGAAAGAGTTCCAGGTGTCAAGACCTTTGACCAGAACACCCTTTGTTGATAGGAGCTGCAGCGTGTCGGCTTCGGCCCTGGCCCAACGCCGCAGCTCCGATCGCCATTGTTCAATGCTCGGCGTGACTGGTGCCTTCCAGTGCATGGCTATGAGGCGTCTGTACAACACCAGTGCCAGCGCTATGCATCTTAGGGTTTGTTTCCGTCTTTTAAGGCTTGGACCTACACCCAGCAAACACAGCTCCGGGGTGGGGGACATTTCAACAGCTGTCCAATCAACAAGCAGTACTATTATGTCTTCCCATACTTTCCGGATTGGGGGGCATTCCCAGGTCATGTGGTAAAAGGTGGCTTCGGGGGTGGCGCATCTAGGGCATGTTTGCTTTGAGTGGGGGAAAATACGGGTTATTCGGTGAGGTGATAAATATGTTTGATGTAAATAATTAAACTGGGTATAGCGAAAACGCGGGTTGCGTGATACTTCTTTTGTCATTGTCAACGCCTGATTCCAAGCGGGTTGTGGTAGAGGCTCTGCTAGCACTGCATCCCACTTGTTCTTTGATTGTACTTGTTTATCTTCAGCGCAAGAAGTTAAGATTATGTATGCTCTTGACACATTTATTGAATCTTCTATGCTACCTAGCAACTCATGCAATCTAGGGGAGATATTTGGTTCTGAGTTTTCATTGCCCCAGCAAAACCTTAGTGTCTGGCGTACAGCTCCATATGCTATAAAGCTTCCGCGCCCCAGTTCATATTTATCAATTAGTGTATTGAAAGTTAGGAGGCGTCCTTCACTATAGATGTCGCCGATGGTGCGTATTCCCTTTTCTGACCAACTGTTCAGGCCAACTCTAGCTGCTATGTTGGCTATTTTCGAGATGGCCAAAAATGGAAGCCTGGGGGAATATTGTGGTGTTTTATTGTTCATGATCACATGGTGGCCCCATATCCAGTGCGCAATTTTCAGTAGTATGTTGCATGGGTGTTTGGGGGATTCGCGATTCATCAAGTATTGTATTAAGCCCCTGTTCCCCAAAGACGAGTGGATCATCTGTGATTCAGCTCCGTCTGGACGGCTTAGCCAGGATGAGATCCATTGTAACTGGGAAGCTGCGTAGTACATTTCGAATCTAGGCGCTCCCATTCCACCCATTGTTAGTGGGTGGTGTAATTTTGTTAGGGCCACTCGTCGTCTGCCGTTGCCCCATATGAGATTTATTAATAGGCTATTCAGAGGTTTAAAGAAAGAGGCTGGGAGAGTCAGTGGGAGGGCCATGAAGAAGTACAACAATCGGGGCAGGATCACCATCTTCGCTATGGCTACTCTGCCCAATGGTGATAGAGGGAGTGAGCACCAGAAGGGCAGGGAGCCTCTAATGGATCGAATCGCCTGCCCCAAGTTGCCGTCCCTGAGATCTCGTGCGTCGTGATATATGTTTACACCCAAGTATTTGAAAGTGGTGTAACACCATTTCAGTTCGCCAGGGTTGGAGGATAATCTGTGTGCTTCAGGGACAGGACACATAGGGAATATGCACGACTTAGACCAATTTACCTTGAGTCCGGCCAACGTGCCAAACCTGTGCAGTAACTTCAGCACTTCAGGTAGGGATTTTTGGTGATCTCGTAAGAAAATAAGTGCATCGTCTGCATATAGCGACACTATACGGTGTGTGTGGTCGTCTCGGATGCCCCATGCAGGGGCTACCGCTCGTAGGTGAGCTGCTAAGGGTTCGATTGCGAGGGCGAATAAAAGCGGGGATAATGGGCAGCCCTGCCTGGTTCCTCTCTCTATTTTAAACGGTTGCGAAATCGTGTCGCCCGTTTTGACTATTCTTACTTCAAACTTAACCTAATTTGGGAAAGTGTTTGATAGATTTACTATTCCCACTCCAAACTTAGCCACATTGGGGATAGTCTTAGACGTTACAGGAGGATGAATTTACTATTTTTCACTCAAAACTTAGCTACACTGGGAAAAGGGTTGGACTGTGAAAGGGGACGTAATTAAAATTCCGGCTCCAAACGTAACTACACCAGGCAAAGGTTTGGAATTTGGGTCTAAGGGCATCTATATCATCATCACATCACACTTAGCCACATTGGGGAAGGGTTTGGACTTTGTGAGGGTGAGATGCAATATTCTTATTCAAAACTTAAGCACATTAGGGAAACCGTTGGACTTTGAGAGGGTCAAATTTACTATTCCCCACTTAAAAGTAACCACATTGGGGAAAGTACTAGACTTCTTGTAGTTGTGTGTGCATGGGGTGGGGGCCATATTTACTGTTCACACTCAAAATCTAACCACATTGTGAAAAGCATTGGACTTTGGATATGCAGAGGGAGGTGTGGTGGGGGGTCAACTTTACTATTTTCACTCCAAACCTAATCACATTGGGGAATGTCTGAGTTAAACTATCCCTCATAAATCTATCCACATAGGAAAATGATGGAATGGGGAGACGGCAGGTTATCTATTACAGAACCAAATTAAACAAAGTAAATAATAATCATAAACTAAACATGCAAATAAAATGCCAAAAAATCAAAGCATTTTACAGTAAAAAAAAATTATAAGTATGTAAACTACAAAATAAAAAATATTACCAAATGGTAACACTCTTTTGGAGGTCAGATTTATGATTCCTGCCCCAGAGTAAGGCGTACTGGGAAAAATGCTGGACTTTGAGTAGGGTGAGACTCAGATTTAGTTTTCCCACGCCACGCCTACCCACATGGGGGAAAATGTTGGTGGAGTTTTGTAGGGTCATATTTACTATTCCCACTCCAAACCTAAATACATTGAGGAAACTGTTGCACTTTAAGGGGGTCATTTTGACTAGTCCTACTCCAAACTTAATCATTTTGTAGAACGTATTAGATTTTATGGGGTGAGGGGCAGATTTGCTAATTCCTCTTCACACAGCCACAGTGGGGAGGGTGTTGGACTTTGCATGGGGTCACATTTACTATTCCTGCTCCAAGCTTCACCACAGGGTGGAAAGAGTTGGACAGGGGGGGTGGGGTGGAGGCGGGATTAGTGTGGAGGCGGGATTAGTGTAGCAATGTTAATATACCAAAGCCAAACTTAACTACATTGCGGACAATTCTGAACTTTGGGTTTAATATTCAAACATCAAATTAAACAACCTAAGAATGAATTATTAAATAAATAAAACCGATGGTAAAACATAAAAATATCCCAAAGTTATAAAGTACAATAAAACGCAAATAAAAATGACACATGCAAAAAAATAAAAAATGTAATATACAATAGCATCTACAATTATACATCCAAATGCACATATGCAACCCAAGGGCTGGCCTCGGTGCTCACAAACGCTAAAGGTTTAATCCCCGCGAGTGGACGGAATTCTGAGGCATGGGGTCTGAGTTTGCCCACTCCTTACTGGTGCCAGTGCACTGTGCAGCGCTGCCACTGAGGCGTCCTTGCCCCATCTGCAGCAAAGCCTGGACTGGCACGTGAGTCACGTGCGCTCTAGACGAGTGCGCCTGGAAGCGGCCCAGGGATGCTGGTGTAAGACACGGCGGGTAGGCGTGCACAATGGAAGGTCACTGGTACAAGACATATGAGCGGGTCTAACCGCACTGCTCAAAGCTGGGAACCTACAGGTTCCTTCGAGAAACCTGAAAATACAGGAGATCAAAGATGGCCCAGATCCTAGCGCGTGCGACAGTCTCGCATTTCACACCCTGATGGACTCAGTGTATCAGTCTGCAGCTGCAGGCAGGCTAACAAAGAGAGCTGAGGAGGAGGCAAGGCAGGCTAAGCAGCAGTGCTTAATTTGTGCTTGGTTCCTGCACTAATTTTGAGGGCCTGCCCTTATTTTTCTACCTCAAGCATTTACTGCGAGCAAATGACACATATGGGAAAGACGGAGGAAGAGAAAAACGAAAAAAAGTGGCAATGGGAGAAAGCAGAAAGCTGCAAGAGTGAGCTGAAGGGGCAGGCAGTGGCTTTAAATGGAATACAGAGGCCCGAGGTGGCTTCAGTTTTACGCTGCCTCAGTATTCCGTGTTTACACATTTAATTGCAGCTGCCACGTGTTTGAGAGGAGGGCTTTGGACACCGGCTCGTTTTTACTTGCAAATTAAGCACTGCATTGCCTCCATTTCTAGGTGCTAGCCTGTCTGTTGGTTGCTTGTGAGGTGGCATGGCCTCTGTTTCTAGGCGCTGGCCTGTCCACTGGCTGCTTATGGGTGGCATATCCTCTGTCTCAAGGCGCTGGCCTGTCTGCTGCCTGCTTGTGAGGTTGCCTGCCCTCCGTTTCTAGGCTCTGGTCTGTCCGCTGGCTGCCTTTGGGTGGCATATCCTCCGTTTCAAGGCGCTGGCCTGTCTGCTGGCTATTTGATGGATGGCATCTCCTCCTGTTCAAGGCGCTGACTGATCTTCTGGCTGCTTGTGAGGTGGCATGTCCTCTGTGTCAAGGCGCTGGTCTGTCTGCTGCCTGCTTTTGAGGTGGGATGTCCTCTGTTTCAAGGCGCTGGCCTGTCTACTGGCTACTTAGGCGGTGGCTTGTCCTCCTTTCAAGGCGCTGGCCTGTCTGCTGGTTGCTTGTGAGGTGGCATGGCCTCCGTTTCAATGCGCTGGTTTGTCCCCTGCCTGCTTGGGAGATGGCCTGTATTTCATTAGATGGCGAAGGACTGGCTGCTTGAGAGATGACCTGTCCTCCATTTCAAGGCGCCGGCCTGTCTTCTACCTGCTGGAGGTGTGGGATGACCTGTCCTCAGGGCTTCAAGTGGGATGAAATAGTGGGGCTCTCTAAAAGAGCTGTAAATGGGACTAGTGTTTGTTTCTAGGGGCCACCGCCTATGTCCTCACTTGCTTTGCTTAAACCGTGAACTAAATTCCTGTGCTTTACACAGCATGCCTCCTGTTTTTGGGTGCCTCTTTCTGTTTTTGCCATATCACATACAACCTTACATACACCTACAAAAAGACAGACCTCTTGGCTTTGCCCCTGCTTGTTTGCAGTATCAGATACATCAGAAACAATAACGATTTTGTTGAGAATAACTGGAAGTGAAACTATATCAAATCTGGAAATAACTAAACTAAACATGGCAGGTCTCTTAGGAGCGTATCACTCTCCCCACATCTTGCTGAAGCATTCCAGCTGCACATCTCACGTCATCTCCGGTCATGTAACTACTGCCTTTTCAATCTGTCTTCTTCTTGTACTTCATTCACCCCCCTTCATTGCCCCCCCCTTCACAAAGGCGCACCTGTGCAGTCTTCTCACCTGAATGTGCACCGTTTTCCTTTTCTTTGGTGCTGGCAATATTTCGAGATCTGTGTACCATCTTCAGCCACTTTTATCAAAAATGTTCTTTACAATTGGCACATAAGTGACCATCACTCTCTGCAGAGAGGCCGAGGATTGCATGAGGAAGTACTCGGAACACCTTTATGAGCCTCTGACAGGCACTGTGGGAACCTCACACTGCCTTCAGCCTCAGCTGAAGGGCTTTCTGTTGTGCCCTGCCAGGAACACCCACAACCTGAATTCAACTTGACTCCTGGAGGCAAATCAGTTCAGTATATGCTCTAACAAAAAGTCATATGGTGCATGAAAAAACTAGGGTGGGCGGAACTTGCAGGTTTCCTTGTATTTCTAATCATGTGGAATTACCAAAGAATACCGCAAGATTATGCTTAATTATGCAAGAAGAATAATTCTGCTTTTAGCGCTATTTCGTAGCACAAAAAAAAACTCCTTGCTTCAAAAATGGGCGTGAGATTGCAATTCATGCCAAGAAATAAAGCGAGATGCAACAGACTCCGAATTATGGGGCAAGGAGCCTCTCGTCTTTTGTAAATGTGCTCTTGGGGTAGGATGTTTCCCCCAACTTACTCCAGGCATTTAGCGCTATTTCCTTAGTGCAAAATGCGTTTTGCGCTCAGAATACCACTAAATGTGCTCTTGGCAGTAGGATTTCCATTAACATACTCTCCTCTTTTTTCTTGTCGCAAACGGTCCAATTTGCAGAATCAGGCCGTTTGTGACAAGAAAAAAGCATTTCGGAATGTACAAACCCTATTTTGCGATTTGGTAATCTATTTACCGAATCGCAAAATAGGTTTGCGAGTCTCAATTATGAAGGGGTGTTCCCTTCCTCTATGCAAGTCGCAGAGCGATGCATGATTGTTTTGTGACCATGAATGCGGTCACAAAACAATCGTAGTTAGCATCAATTTCAAATTGGTGCTAACCAATTCGCAAACGGGAAGGGGTTCGCAGGGGACCCTTCACCTTTGTGAATGGATGCAAAAATATTTTTTCAGAGCAAGCAGTGGTCCTACGGACCACTGCCTGCTCTGAAAAAAGAAAAAGAAAACTTCTCATTTTTGTTTTTTAAATGCAGCCCTTTTTTCCTTAAGGGAAACAGGCTGCATTTAAAAAAAAAAAGACTTTTTAAAAGCAGTCACAGACATGGTGGTCTGATGTTCCCAGCAGGCCACTATACCTTTGAGTTCCCAAAGGGGTCGCAAATTGAGACCTACCTCATGAATATTTATGAAGTAGGCCATTTGGGACCCCATTGGGAATCGCAAACCTCAACACTGTTGTACATCAGGTTTTGTGACTCGCAAATTGCGAGTCGCTAAGACTGGCAATTTGCGAGTCGCAAAACCTAATATTTGTGCATGTGGACCTAAGAGCCATTCGCTTGGTGCAAAATGCACCCTCACATCCCAAGTGGATGGGAAGATGCATTTTGCGCTAAGAAATAGCAATAAATGCGATAGAACATGAATAGTGAGTGTGATCACCTGCTTTCGGTCGCCAAATGTGCTTTTTCTGTAGGATTTTCCCCTCAAATTACTCAACATTAAGCGAGCAGGAGTAATCGCATAACTATCGGAATACCATGTCAAATTGTAATGCAGAATAACCAAAATGACTCTTATTACTCCAGCGTACTTAACATCGCGCCTGTGCCTAAGAAAACTATAGAAATAGAACATTTGGAAAAAGCAAATACTCTTATGCAGCGCAAAATGAAACAACACATGTGAAATGCAAACATGGAGTGCATCACTGACATGGATTAACTTAAGGGTTTTTACAGTCATTAAAATCAATCATTGTTTTTCCTGTAATGTTAAGGACATTTATATAAAGCACAGAAGGGACCCAATTCAAAGTCAGTTTTTAATTACTGCATGGTCTGAGACCTGCCACGTAAGTCCCTAGTGCCCTTCATTTCATGGTATGGGACTGCTTTCTGGCTGCTGGAGAGGTTACCTGTCCTCCATTTCAAGACACATATCTGTCTGCTGCCTGCCTGAGGAGAGAGATGACCGGTTCTTCATTTCAAGGCACTGGCCTATCGTCTGTCTGTTGCTCAGAGCACTGACAGTCCTTGAGCACTCTGTTGTAGCACTGGTGGCTTTCAGGAGCAGACTTGATCATAGGTCAAAATATACCTAAGCAGCAGCATATTGAAAGGTTTTTGTGTCCAGCATATGACTAGGGCTCCTAGTTTTATGGTATATGTTTCTTTAACATTTCCGTCATCCATATGTGTTTTTTGGCCATATTATTGGTATTTATCCATACTTATTTAGTGTTTTGAGAAATAATGGAATCATAAAACTGTATATTTCCATATTTATTTAACTGATAAACATGCGCTCAAACTATGATGCCCATTGCATTTTAGCAAATTAAGCAGGGAAATATAACAAAACACTACACCCACAGATAAATATTACTATTATATACAAATACATGTTAACAAATGTCTATATTTCAGGAAATCTCATCCTATTTTTGAACTCCTTATGCTATCTATCGGCTCTGCGGTCAGCCTGGAATTCATAAAGAACAGCATGAAGACTCTCTCACGAAAGGACAATTTCTAATATTTCTTCACTTTTAAAAATAAATACCAACAGCAAATACATTGTTTTCTGTCTGTATTTATCTGTAGATATCAGTAAAACCTGAAAACTGGGAGCCTTAGATATGAACATGTATAATGTCCATTGTTTAGTGAGACTGATGTGAAGAAAGTGATGTTCTTCAACAAGTCTATCAACAATAAGAGGGATAGGGAGTTATTGGTCCAGTGTACAGTCTCCCAAAATAACTAATCACTCACTAAATAGGTACACTGTTCCATGAATCTAGGGAAACACTGATGTTCAGGAGCAAGAGCCCTCACACATCCATATGGATGTCATGCTTCATCATCGGGTTGCTCCTTGTCAGACTGGCGCTGCAATATCTGACGGGCTCCCCGTTCGGGGGCTCTTTGCCAGAGATCTTTTAAGTGGCTGCCGTTGTGATCGTCAAGGTCAGGCACTCATACTGGCAGGAGAGTAAGAAATTAAAATTTATTCTTAGCCCCACTAGAAACAGCACAGTTTAATGCATCAGAAAGAAAGGGCCAAGACCAAGATTAAAAACATAAGGAAAGTGGAAAATTGAGAATTTATGCTCAGCCACTTTCTAAATGGACCTGGAGATCTGGGAAATTATCACCTATCCCCTAAGGCATGGTCAACATGTTTCGCATATTGTGGACTATAAAGATCCTATAATGCTTCTTCAGGACCAAAAATCAATTTAACTTCTCCTGACTGATAGTAAGTTAAGACAAATAGGTAAATACAGGACTGCGTTGAGTATGTATAAGAAAAGTACAGTCACTTACATTTCAGTAAACTGTCTGTCAAAAATATAGAAAAAAGGTCCCCTTGGGAAGTAGCAAGCCACGAACGTCAATATTCTTATTTAGAACGGCGAGGTTGTCTTTACCTACCCCTAGCGTGCACTTCCCGGAAGTGAGTAACTTCAACAAGTCTAAACACATTGGGTTTCCCATTATTGTTTGTGGACACGTTTCATGAACATTGCCACAACTAATTCATGTGACAAAGCTTAGAAATTACAAGAAAGGCAAATAAGACATATGCAAAATTGCTTTATTGTGAGCGAGATTCGAACAATAATCAAGCAAGTTACAATTTGTGAGTCAGCAAAACTAGTCTAGGGACAAGGTAGACCGAGGATCTTCCAACTCCATGAGGAAAAACTAACAGTGAAAGATGAATTCCTTGTATGTCTTATATCCACCAAAAGTGGTGCTTTATAAACTCCGCAGAAGATGAGGACACAAAACATGATTTTTATGCAGTGCTTTTTATCTGCATTACAATGCATACAGATAGTTTTTTCCAATTATTTTATTTTAATGACAAATAATATTCACTTTTCAGTCAGTAGCAGAAGTTCAACAAGGAGGAGAAAGATGGTGGAGCAGCTGTATTTCAAGGGTGGACCCAGGGGGAAGAGGCCTCTTGGTGACATGTACTCTTATGTGCCTGTGATGATTGACCCGAACCCATAGACATGCCATTGCTCCCTAAATAGACATGAAGTGGAGAAAAGCTCTTGGACTGAGATGTTCAGGGTCATTGTTGAGCCTCTGGGGCAGTCCACAACGTGACCTTAAATGATTTCAGGTCTGAACCCAAAAATCTGAGGAGATCTCAAGAACGGAGTCTTGTTGGGAGAGACAGGATGATACCTCAGACTTCTTCTCATGTGAGTCCCAATCTGTGAGCAAGTTGCTGTCCATTTCGGTTTCATAAATTCCATTGTATTAACTATTATCTCTCGGATAGGTGAGCCATATAAGTGGAAAAGGGAGTCAGAAATTTTATACATGTGACTTTGTGAAGAACACACCGTGCAATGTCATTTATGCGGGTAGTGATCCATGTACCCTTTCCTGTATTTATGACCCGCGTCAGTGATTTGAAGGGCATCCGAAACTTACTTGCATGTGATGATTACACACCAGTATGAGGTTTTAAAATTATACATTTGAAAGACAGGAGTTTGCATTTTCAGTTAATGGGCTTGATTTTTTGTCTAACTTATTGTATCTCTCCGGAGTTCATGGAGACAGATACCCGGAATGTGAGATGCGGGGTATAGAATCATTTGCAAAGTGCAGATGATCCTTTAGACTGGAGTGCAGTCAGTGGGATGTGGGGTGTTTCCTTGTATTCTCTCAGGAATAACCAGATGGCCCACTCCAGTCTGTCATTCTCTGTCCTTGTGGTGTTGACTGCATAGCCAAGAGCACATGCTGCATCACTGTTTGCAACCACCTGGGTGTGGTGTAGTGTTTTTTTATTCTGAGACACCTTTGGTACTCTGTAAATTCACTACCCTGGAACTGTGGGCCATTACAAGTTCCAAGTATTTAACAAGTCCAGGGATGCCATCACTTTCTCATTTTAGGGATGAGTTAATTAGCAGACGTGGTCTGGACAATCTCACCTTGGTGTTGGTCCAAGGCTGCTGACCACCAGCTGGATTTCAATAGGGAGATTTTCATAGCTGAAAAGTACCTCTTCTGTTTGTGTTGAGTTAAAGGCGGTTGATCTTCTTCCAATTGCCGAATTCGGATAAGCAGGAGGTGAAGTTGGTCCGGGTGCTGCAGATTTTGTTGGAGAGGGAAAAGATGAGCTGGATGTCATTGGCGTTGGAGATAATGTTGATTCTGTGGATCCCGAAGATGTTTGCCAGAGGCGCCATGTAGGAGATGAATAGCGAGTGGCTGAGAGATGGTCCTTGGGGTACTCTGCAGATGAGGTTATCGGCGGTCAAGATGTAGGAAGCCAAGCTAACCGACTGGGTGCAACCGGTGAGGAAAGAGCAGGTTTAGTGGAGAGCAGGTCCCTGCATCTCAGCTTCATAGACACAGGGCGATGTGGGACGATGAGCAGGTTGAAATAGATGAGGGTGTGGTTGGTCCAAGTAAGACGGATAGGCTTCTCTATTATGATGTTGTTGAAATTAGTGAAGATGGGGTCCACTTGTTGTCCTGTGGCATGGATGGAGTACTCTACTTGCTGAATGAGTCTGAGTGTGAACAGGTCCTCCAGGAAATTGTTGGTGTTTGGGTAAGTGGAGTCCTCCACGTGGTAGTTTTGGTCACCGAGGAGGATGAAGGAGCTAGAGTTGAGCACCAAGGGGACAATGTAGTCTACAAAGGTATTGCTGAAGCTGGATCATGGTCTGGGTGATCGGTAGATGAGGGCACCCCCAGGATGGAGTTGTTGGATATCTGTACTTTAAAAAAAAGATATTGCGTGTTGTTTTGTTGCTTTGTGGGCTTGTTGGAGCAGTGGATGTTCTCTTTGAAGAATATGGCTTAGCCTCCAGTGGATATGTAATCATATGACCCAGGGTAGCTCCCTTTAGTTAATTCAGTCATATAATCCAGGGGTGGTCCCTTTAGAAAGATTGTATAATGTGACGTAGAAGTGCTCCCCTTGCTATGTGATCTGGGGGTAATCCTTTAATTGTATGACCCACGAGTATTTACTTTTAAATATAATCTAGATGTCCTCTCTAAGCATATGTTACAACATGTGATCCATGTGATGCTCACTTTACCATGCAATTTCAGGTGTTCTCTCTTTCTAATAATTCTGTTTTATCATCAGTGGGGTTTTCTAATTCTCAAGTGATCCAGGGTTGCTTACATTTTAAAACTTACTCCCTAGTTGTGAAATGGTCTATTCAAAATTTCCAACATACTGTATGATGCATACGTACTCTGGTTTACGTGTTTTCTACAGGGCACATCTAGTAATACGATCAGTGTGCCCCCATTATAAAGTTTCTATTTCTTGATCAGGTTGTGTCTGCAATCTAAAAGTGAGAAAAGTATCAGAGCAAACTGTAGGAAGCTGGCTCTGTATACACTATACCAAAATGAAGTATTCTGTGCACAGAGTCCAGTGAATCCCCAGAGGTTTAACAGAGGCTAAAGCAGAAAGTACTAATCTTTTGTGGTAGTGTGCTCGAGCAGTTAGGCTTATCTGAGGGTAGTGCAAAGCATTTGTAGTTCACACACAGTCAAGAAATGAGGCACACACTCAATGACTAACTCCAGGCCAATGCTTTTATATAGCAAAAATATACTTTGTTACTTTATTTCTAGAACCCAAAATAATCTTTGTTGCAGGTAAGAAAAGTTATAAGTTTGTATCATGCTCATATATCAAATGTACGTTGTTTAGGTTTTGCAGATAAGACAATTTTCAAGTAAGTAACACTTTTTAATTTCAAAAGTAGACATTGCAATTTCTCATAGAAAGCGATGCAGTCCTAGAGGGGAAAAAGTGTTAACACAGTTTACTGGTAAGTACTCGACTTACAATCCCAGTCTTCAGGTGTTGGGATGTCCACAGGTCAAGGTTCAAATTGATCCCAAAAGTGCACCACCAGTAACCCAAGGCCAGCCGGGTGCAGAAGTCAAAGTTGGTGTTCCGAATGGAATACTATGGAGACAGAGGGCACTTAGAAATAACAGCTTGCAGGTAAGTACCCATGACTTCAGGGCACAGATCTGGGGGATTTAGATGAGCACCAAGGTGACCATAGGTCAGCATTAAACACACACCCTTAGCGGCAAAGGGGTGGCAGGGTGCAAACACAGTGTCGGGCGCCCAGTGCTTTTCAGTGGGGGAATCTTGGGGGTCACAAAGATGCTGCAGGCTGGGTCCGGCAAGTCAGCTGCAGAGAACCAAAGGCTGGACAAGAAGTAGGAGAGGAGCCGGCTGGATGCTGCTGGACCTTCTGTTGGATTCCCCAAGGCCAGGGGCTGTGGATGCAGGAGTACTTTTGGGCTTTGGGAATCTTTATTGAATCCGGTCGCAGTGAGGGTGGTCCTCTGGATTTAGGCTGCAGGTGTCGCAGTGGTGGCTAGGAGGGGTCAACCCAGGGTGGACTCACGAAAGTAATTGCCTGGGGACTTTCCCTGGACTAGGGCCACCTGGTCACAGCCGTGGGCGTCTGGTGCAGAGTGGGTAGGACCCACAGATCCAGAGCGGTTCTGGAGTCCTTTGAAGGTTTGTTTGTGGACAGGGCCCCTATCCTCTGTAGATCTTGGTCGTTGGATAGGCAGGCAGTCCTCTGGGGGTTTGTAGAGGTCGCTGGTCCTGCAGGATGAGTCGTCTTCTTGTGGCAGGAGTCTTGGAGCTGCAGACAGGCCAGTAGGGCTGGGGCAAGTTAGTTGTCATCTGGAGACTTCTCTGCTGGTGCGGCTCTTCAGTCCTTCTTCTTCTTTTCAGGTCGCTAGGAATCTGAAGAGTAAGGTTCAGGGGTGCTCCTAAATACTGGATTTAGGGGAGTTACTCGGGTCAGAGGGCAGTAGTCAATTGCTACTGTCCCAGAGGGTCGTTACACCCTTCCTGTGCCCACTCCCTTAGGGGAGGGGAGCACATTCCTAACCCTATTGGCTAACACCCTCTGAAACAAAAAGGAGGATTCTGCCAGGAGGGGTTCGCCTCAGGTCTCGGCCTCCTGAGGTGTGGTCCTAGCTGGTGTGGGCACAACTCCTGGTGTTTACTAATTTTACTGCCAACCTGCCACCAAAAGTGGGGCTTGATTCGCGGGGGATGGGAATCTTCCACTAACTGGAGTGCCCTTGGGCAGTGTAACACGAGGCAGGAGCCTTTGAGGCTGACCACCAATTGTTGCAGTTCCTGCCAGGGGGAGGTGTGAAGCACCTTCACCCAGTGCAGGCTTTGTTCCAGACCCCAGAGAGCACACAGGCTCTCACCCCATGAGATCAGAAACTTGTCCGTTAGTGGCAGGCTGGCACAGACTGGTCCGCCTTACACAAAGGCGTTGGGTGAAATACAGGGGGCATCTCTAAGATGCACCCTGTGTGCATTTTTCCTTAAATCCAACACTGGCATCAGTGTGGTTTATTGAGCTGAGAAGTTTGATATCAAACTTCCCAGTCTTTAGTGAAGCCATCATGAAGCTGTGGAGTTCGTAATGACAAACTCCCAGCCCATGTACTCAATATGGCTACACTGCACTTACAATGTCTAAGAATGGACTCATGCAGCTATGCCCTCATTTGTGATATAGTGTGCTCTGCCTTAGGGCTGAAAGGCCTGCTAGTGGGATGACTTACTTATGCCACAGGCAGTGGTGTGTGGGCTTGGCATTCAGACAGGGATGCCATGTCGACTTTACCTTTTTGTTCCCACCAGCACACACAAGCTGCAATGGCAGTGTGCAAGTGTCTGGTGAGGGCCTTAGGGTGGCATAATGCATACTGGAACCCTTAGGGACCCTCCCTGGCCACAGGGTGATTGGTACCACTGGTATCTTTTGCTAGGGACTTAGCTGTGTGCTATGGGTGAGCCAATTGTGGAAGCAATGGTAGGAGATTAGGGAAAAACCCCAGGTGCTGGGGCCTGGTTAGCAACATCCCAGCACACACTCAGTCAAGTTAACATCAAATAACAGGCAAAAAGTGTGTTGAGGGTAACATGCCAAATGGGGCATGTTCCTACAAAAACCCCCCTTTGTCTGGGGAAAACAGGGGTGTAAGAAATAAAATCTAAATATAATCTAAAACAACAGTTCCTAAGTAATCATTTAGTAAAGAAAATCAATAACATATCCTTTACCAGATAAGTCTTTCAAAGGTATAAGGAGAGATAGGAACCACTTAGTAAGTTAGCTGAATAATAATAAACCACAAAGTGGCCCCCTTGATGCAAAGCAAATTTTCCTTGTACTGCCCCCTTAATCATCATATCAAAGGGTATATAAATAGATGTAAGAGTGCTGGTGTGGCAGTGCACAGATAAAGGCACATTTTTGATATACTCCAGCATGGAAGTATAGATAGACATAAAAAGTGTATTGATCCCAGGGATCAGTCTTGGCCTATTCAGAAAGTTTGTATCAGTTTCATTAGATACATGTCCTTTATTGAAAAGACAACGTTTTGACCCATCATGGCAAGAGTCCAAAAGTCTCATCAGGACATAGAAGAATACATCTGTCATTCTGTTACATAAGCAACGAGTCGCCAACAGTCAGACCACAATCTAGCCTTTGCTGGTCTCAGGTCTAAATATTCACAGGAGGCTAGTAGCCATTGCAACCTGGTCCACAGCAGTATAACTCTAGAAACAAATTTAAACTCAGGGGTTGAGGAATCCATGGCAGCAGTCAATGTTCATGGACAATGTGTCTCAAGAAACAAAGTTAAAGTAAAGGTTTTAGCAACCCGTTGCACCACATAGTCACTGACCGTGTCATGGGCAGGGACAGTCGTTACGAGCTGCCATGGATTCCTCAACCTTTGACTAGGTAGTAATAATATATTTTTTTCACTTTGCAAATGTATAAGTTCATGTGCTTCACCTGTAACCAGATATTGTTTTACTGGAACATACCCATTCTCATAATTTTTACAGTCAGCCCCCATTCGAGGGGCTACAGCGAAGGCAGGCTTCTGGGCACAGACTATGATGATTGAGGTAATTTGCCACTGATGTTGTATGGTCCGTCCCACTATGGTTTCTGCAAACTTGGCCAAGTACAATCTTTTCACACTTGAGTCTCAGGGGAGCTAGGATGAGCAATCCAAGTTCAGATCATCGGTTTACAGTCCCTAACACACTGCAAGCATGTATATCAACTAGGCGCAAGTACATTTGACATCAAACTCTCTCAATGGTTAATGGCCCAACTCGTTCAATGTCTTTGAATCTTACCATTTATGCAGCAAAAGTCTCATGCTCATGGTACAAACCTAGTTGCATGTTTAGTCTCTTGTCCTAGGCAGAGGCTAAGCTATGCATTTACAGAATGGTCATTATTTCAGTCCTGGTGGTGCTGTGGGTGCCAGTCAAACTCCTAACCTCACAGCAACAGCTCCTCTTATGTGGGGCTCCTGCATCAGCCTTACGCTGGAACAGAGATCACCAGATGCATTCGGTAGGGCAGGCCTGCGTGACAGCACTCCACTGCAGAAGTGGCCTTCCAAGCCGGTGGCTGTCGCGTTCTCAGATTCAGCAGTGGTAGACTCAAGGCTGACATTCGAGGTGGTGTGTGTTCAGCCATTGTGGCATCTAGGCTGATAAGGGCTTCCCACTTCTGACACAGCTTCACTTTCTGACGCTGGCAGTGGCAGCACCAGTATCTTCATCCCACAGTGGATTGCAGTGACACAGAGTTACTTGGTCTTTGGAAAGTCTTAATGCAGGTCACAAGGGAACGCCCCAGAGAGACCATCCGACTCCTTTACTGTGAAAACACTCCATTTCTCCTCCTGGATAGTGTGTGCTCCTGCAGAGCCCGGCATGCTGCTTCTCATGCCCAGCTGGCACACAGGTGTCTATGCATTTCAGACAGACCATCAGCATCTCCAGCAGAAATTACAGACTCCAGATTATGACCCCTCACCTCTGGGAGGGTGGCTAACAGGCAGGCACTAACCCTAATTATACAGCAGCTCTCTGTGTACTCTGCAGAACCCTCCTTTTCTTGGTCAAGAAGAACTTGGAACTGGATCAAAGTGGGGTTGTTTGGATTTCACTTCTATACTCAGGCCCTGATTCACAAAACCAAACTTTTGTGTAAGTTTACAATTTTTTGCTATTCACAAAGGGATTTACAAGTAGCATCTTTACGAGTGTGGATTCTCTGCACATAAAAATTATATGACAGTTGTATCTTTTTATGTGTGGAGGCTACGCCACCCGTCTGGATTGGTTCTCATTCAAATGTCAATTTCTAGCTGCTTCTCAGACACAGCCTTTGATCAAGGTGATGCTCTTATAGCAGATAACACTGAAGCGGGATTCAAACTCTAGTGTCCAAAACAAGGGCACAATAACGTAGGAGATCTCTGCAACTGGCTGTCATCAGACTTCCTAAATCAATGACCATACACAGACAAAAGGGCTTTGCCTAGAAAATTCCTCACCTTGAACAACAAAAACTGCAGTTCCCCCCCCCCCCCCAATTGCAGCCCCCCTTTAACCCCACCATCTACCAAGTGACAGAGCTCAGTAAAAACTAATCAGAAGCCACTTGCTAGATGGTCCTCAATTAATGTTTACATGTAGCCCGGTCTCATTCCTCCCTCACTTCGGTGTCCACCCTCCATCCTCCAGCCACAGAAATGCAAGCAGTACACTTCACTGGCTGAGGGAAGCTGTGCTCATCCTCAATCTTGCACTGTACTAAACCGTGGGCATCCACAATGTATCACGCTGACCCAAGCACTCAGAGTCCAACAACTCACATACATGTGCTACACCTCACTGCACAAAGACGCACTCGACATGCAATGGAAAGTCAGTGCAAGGATCTTGGTTTCATATAACAGCAGAACCTTACATGAGAGGCACCAGCAACTCGCCTCTCATTGGCACAAACAGAAAAAGGTATGCCCACACAACTGATTTACCACTGAATCACAAAACATGGTACGCTGCCACTGTTGCTTTATGTGATACACCCACGGCATGGACATCAGACAAGGACCTTGATTTCATATATCAGGAGAACTTTACATGAGAGGGACCAGAGACTCACCTCCCATTAGCACAGAGAGAAAAAGGTATGCTCACACAACTTACTCACAACTGATTCACAAAACATGGTAGACTGCCATGTTGCTTTATGTGATACACGCAGGGCATAGACATAGCCCAATATAAGGGTATGCATAGTACCCTCCTTGAGATCACACAGCAGGTTTGAGGACTTGTATTGTGAGGGACATGCCAAGTCCCTGGTACACACTAGAGTAGAATGCTGCTAGATGTCGGGATACCAGGTTCACAAGCAGCTGGGCACACATGGAGGGAATACATGCCTGTTTACCACGTAGGTGAAATTCCTGTTTCAACAGTTAGCAACAGTTATGACTTAATACTTTTTAATATACACGCTCGTCTGGTAAGGATCATTAGTCTGTGAATCATTCCATATGTTCCTCTCATTCTACATGCACATGTAACCTATCAATATATTAAACGGCATACACACCAAGACCTGTTAATGCACACAGCCAGTGCTTAATTTGTAAATTAAAAGGTGCTGGTGCCCAAAGCCCTCCTCTTAAACACATGCCTGCTGCAATTAAATATGTGAACACGGGATACTGAGGCGGCGTAATCCTGAAGCCATCTTGGGTCTCTTCAATCCATTTACAAACACTCCCTGCCCCTTCAGCTCACTCTTGCAGCTTTCTGCTTTCTCCCTTTGTGACACTTTTTGTTCGCTTCCTCCGTCTTCCCCATATGTCTCTTTTGCTCGCAGCAAATGGTTGAAGCAGAAGAATAAGCACCGGCCCTCAAAAATAAGTTCCGGTGCTCAGCATCGGAAACAACAAGCACAAATTAAGCACTGCACACAGCCCAAAGAGGATCCCATGCAACTCTAAAAATGTGAAATCCTGTTCTGTAGCTAGATGTTACCACGCTGGGCAGATGCAGGAGGTCTCCTGAGAAGTCATAAGGTCTTGCACTATACGAGCTTACATCTACTCCATCTCATTCCTGGACTTGAGGGATGCTCAGCTCAGATGTCTTCATAGAGGAGTTTCCGTAGGCTTGGCCATGCAATCTACTTTTGTCAGCTCAGGCCCTTCTTTTGGACTCATTCAACTAATGGCAGAAGGGATCAAACAATTCAGCCACTAAGAAGTTGTGGGCGAGGGAATCACGGGCCAACCAAGACAGACTCCTCAGAACAACAAATGATGATGTGTAGAAGGTTTACAAAATTCACAGCTACTGCTAATGGCCTGGGTCCACATTCCAGGCCACCTTTCTGTTTTTACCACTACACCACTCTAGATGCGGACAACCATATGCAAATTACTGTTGCTACGACGACAATAAAACAGTTATACCAGATCTATCTAGTCACATCATCGCGATAAACCTCAGACCGGTCTTAGGACCTGATTACGATCTTGGCGGATGGAAGAGATCCTCACAAGCATGACGGATATTCTGTTTGCCGTATTACGATCTACATAGCATACAATGGGATCGTAATACTGTGGATGGGATATCATTTGCGTTTCTGACGGAGTAACCCCATCCTCCAAGACTAACAGGCCCTTAGCCTGGTTGGACTTAATCAGTGATACGCAGCTTCAATTTTAGGGTGAATGGGACCCATGTCGGGATGAAACCATGACATTTAAGGTAGACCATGAAAATAACAAAATGTGTTGAGTGGTCTTCTTGCAATGGTCTCTGCTACTGGCAATCCGTCATCCCCACATCCCAGCCCTCTGTATTTTTACCCACTGTGCCATTCCAGATAGGAAGCAACCATTGACAAATCATTCTTGGCCATCCTCCAATAAGAACACTCGAGCTTGGGCATCACATTGAAACATTAGAAGGTGATTGGTGGAATCCTTTCAAGCAGGTAGGCTCAGGTGTGTATCCCGGGGTGAAGAATGCACTTTAGTACTTTGGTCCTAATGACTGGCACACGGTGGTTTGGTGCTGGGAGGCACTGATTAGGAAAAATAGACAGAAGTTTAGGGCTGTGTCCTTCAAAATAAAGGTTTTCTAGTTATAGGGCACTTAAGTTTTCTTGGAATCCCGACAAAGCGCAACAGAAGAGCTCCAGGGATCTCATTCAATGCCAGGCTTGTCGAGCACGGGCAACAAGAGGGCAGGGGGGAAAGTTTCCAAAACTCTCGTCGCACATTAATCACTTCCAACACAAAGACGGAAGAAGATGCTTCCCACCGCGTGACCGACGCCGACCGCAATCCGATCGCCTCATCCGAAGAGCATCTCCGTGGACCACAGCATTGTTCACAGTGCCTCGAAGGCTTCGTTCGTGGAACCAGTAACTCGGTAATGTTAGGGAGCTCTTGCGACACAATAGGATAATTGTCAGTGGAGGGTGAGAATTATCAAGGCTGAGAGGGGACAAAGGGGGATTATGTGCGACCGATGCACTCAAGACAAACACACTTCATCTTGTTTTATCCAGGGAAAGTCTGTACTAAAGCGTCATGTGCTCGAGGCATGTCCTTACCATTAAGGAAGTGGCGGCTGTCACGCAAACGTTGTGGCGTCCTGATCTCTGCTCTTTGTGGGAAAGAAGTCTAGTGCTTAGATATCAGGGCAGGGGTTCGTCCGATGACGTCACTGGCAGGGGAAGAGACGTAAGAGAAATTGGAGGCTTGTATGTGTTCTACATCTGGGCATTGTCATCGCCCTAATCAGAGTGACCGTAGATAGAGGCGGGCCACAGAGTCTCTGTGGTACCCTGGGTCGTGGCTTAACCCTGCAGGAGATGCTGAGAGATGCAGCAGACGTTAACAACATCACAGCAGCTCAGGGGTTAAACAAGCTACTTTCAAACTAAGATATAAACGTAGGAAAATGTATAATCTCAATTTGATTAAATATGAATAACCTGTGTAAAAGAGAGTTTAGAGATTGATACTGAAATGGAGAATTAGCATTAGGATTCTAGGGGACAGCAAAGAATAGACAGCCTACGTAGTGCTTAAGGATGAAAAAGAACAGTGCCTCTTGGGGGAGGGGGGTGGTGGGGGAGGTGGAATTCTACCCTACTCTTTGATGCAGAATTACCGATAATTATGTGCTTGCACCTGCTCACGTAACTAGGAGTCGTTTGGGGGAAAAATCCTACTGCGCGAGCACATTTAGCGAGCGCGAGCAGCCACTTGCTCTCACTATTCGTGTTCTGCTGTGTTTAGTGCTGTTTCTCAACGCTGGGTTCTTCATTAGGATGGAGGAGTTTCCCCCAGCTGTGAGCTGCGCATATCAAATGTGCCATTTTATTTTTTACTGATGCGCAACCTCAGCCTGCTCGAGCCTGGTGAAACGCCAGACATGTCCTCTTCTACTGATTGGTTAAAGCTTCTTTATATATTAGGAAAGGATTACTTCGATCTAATCCCTATACATTTGTGAGAATTTTTGTTGCATAACATTTTATGGTAGTTGTTAATAGTTGCTGTTCTGAGATAACATCGGCAAATTCTGTATTCTTTGTGATATCAAAATTGTGTCCAGTACATTTATTCGCCATCTGTCAAGGGGTTTCTGGATTGGTAATTTATATGTTGTTTTTAGATAATGTTTTTATGGTATTTCAATGTGTTTTATACTATTTATAGATTTGTAATATGTGTCTTTGCACTTTTATGGCAACCGCCGAATAAAGTCCTTTGACTGACTACTGATTGGCAGCATGGAGAACTGGAGGAGTGGCCAGACACTCCAAAGTGTGCATGTCAGTTTGTCCGGCTGCCTGTCATGCGCACTTTGACGCTCTCCAACCTGAGCTGTGTTAGGCAGCTGGGTGGCGAGTAGGTACAGGCCTCCAGAGCCTAAAGGAACATCCAGCCAACCCACTCCATCCAATCCTGGTGCTTCTCTCATGCTGCTTAATAGCAAGAGCAAAACATATAGGTGTATGTCTAAATACTCCAAAAATACCTGGGCTTTAAGCAGCATGGGAGCAGCATCTGGATTGGTTAGGGGAGTTAGCTCTGTGACTTGTGCTCAGAGCCACAGACTGCAGAAGAACACCGAGAGGGACGCACAGCCCGTGGTTGAATAACATTTTATTTTATTTTATTTCAAATGTTAGTGTAATGCATGTCAGTGATTGACTGTGTTTATGTTATGTTACATGATGCTTGTTTTATTTTTGGCATTTGGGAAGCAGTGGGGAACTTTACTGGCCCTACAACTTTCAAATGTTACCAGCCGCTCTTGCTGTTTCTTAGTGCAAAATACATTCTCTTAATTTTGATCATAAGGGTGCATTTTGCTCTAAGAAAATAACACTATTTGCTGAAAGTAAACTGGGGGATATTATAATCCAAAAGCACATTTAGTGAGCATAAGTGGCTGTTTGCGCTTGCTATTCGTGTTGTGTTGAATTTTGTGTTATTTCCGAGCCAAAAATGCATCCTCACATCCAAAAGTTTGTGCTAAGGAATAACACTAACGAGAGAATTACTCTTCTTGCATAATTCAAGCTTAATCTTGTAGAATTCTAAGGTAATTGCAAATGATTACGCTACAAGGAATTACACGATTTATGCCAACACCTGGAGAGAATGCCACAATGTCAAAAATACTATCCTGTAGAGAGATGGAATAAGAGGTCCAATGACTCAGCACACACTCAGGATGGTACAGACTGGGAAAAAGTACAAACATTTAAGGCAGAGAGGGAAAAGCCAAATACAGACTGCGTGTATGGAACACAAAAGATATATTTGCTTCTTCACCTGTTTCGCTTGAGCTCTGGTGCCACAGGAGTACCATGGTACTAGCAAAAACTTTAAAAAAAATGTTTATTTAAATGTAAGTTGGGGTTCGGTCTGGGGCAGGCTAAAGGCTGTGTACATTTTTGGCCAGCCATGGTAGGGTTTGGCCAGGGTATGGCCAGAGCCTAGGCCCTTCAGTGTATCCCTTTCTGTGCACAGCTAAAGGACATATCCTGCAGCCAACCCACCACTGGGCAGAGAAGAAGGATCTGTGCAGTGGGGCTGAGCTGTCGGTTTGGGTTTGGCTGTTCATTGGAGGTTAGGCGCAGGGCGTGGCCGGAAGTCTTGCCATGGGGCCATCTCCCACTGTGCACAATTGAAGGCTGTGGGGTGTCGGTTGGATGTGAGGTGCTTTGGTGCACGGCCTGGTCAGATGACAGAATGTGGCTGAATGTCGTGTTGAGCAGGGATTGGCTCAACCCCTGCGAGGAGGTGGGCTGTAGGGTACCATGTGCATTTCTCGAGATGCTGACTGCCGGGTGGAGTGGGTCTGAGGGCGTTGGCCTAGGAGATAGACCCTGCAGGAACTCTCTGTGGACTATTGAACATCATACACAAGTGGGTGTTATCCAGCTGTACACAGTTGCCACACTGTACATGAGAGAGTTGGCTGGCTGTGGGTGGAGTGGGTGTCGAATGGTTGGGTATAGAGCTTCTTGGACAGTAGGTCTTTTTGGGAACTTCTTTAGTGTAGACAGCTGAGCCTGGTGGTTTGTAATTTAACTCAGAAAATATGGCTGAAGTAGTAATTTTGCTGGGACCACGGGAGTCCCACTGTACCAAAACAATTGAGACAAAATAGAATTGAGATGGAAATAACACATACAATAGTGAGAACGGAGTGACTTCGACAAGAGCCTTTTTGTTATTTAATTCTGTTGTGCACACTTACAGTAGGAAAGTGGATACATTCCTTTATGCTGTTTAACAAGATCCTGTTGCCTTCTTCTGTGAAACATACTTCATCCCTTCTGAAGATACCAGCCATTTCAAAGCAGATGCTATTGTGGTATATCGACCCTTTGCCATAGTCTTGGAATTTTTTTTGACATGTGGGTGATTTCTTAATCTTTGGACAAAACTGGTTTGACCGCTGACACTTTTGTCTTTGACATATGTTGGAATAGACAAAGGCAATGCAAGAAAAGAGATCAACTTTCTTAAGATTTCCCTCATTTCAGTTTATACACCAACCCTGGGATTGTGCCCTTATCATGTCCTCTGCAGTGCACAATCATAATAGTGTGCTCGCAGTTCAAAATGCTTTGCACCATGTGCAGTAGTTGATGCAGTTTCCTCCCTCTCTGGCCAATCCAAGTAATGTCCTATTTGGGAAACCCTAGAACTCTGAGGATGCCACAATTTTTGGCATACTCCCAAGCCCAAAAGACAAAGGAGTGTCCCACAACGCGACTGTGCTTGCACAGAAAAAGGCACTAGACAGTGGAGGTGCTTTGTAGTGCCACTCCCTGTAAGACAAAGTCAGCTTAATTAGAATACATCAAAAAAATAAAACAATGACATTAGCAGTGAGATGTAGTTTCACGGTTAGTCAGATGTAGCGCTGTACCATTTTTCCAGGTACTGCAGTACAGCGACAGCTAAAAATGCAGACATTTCACTAAAAACTACAATGCATCTGCCTAGTTTGTGCACGAGAGTAAACATCTAGGTTGAAAGTTTATAAAAAATGACCCCATGATAGAAAGCACAACTGTGTAATAAAGTTCTAGATCCTGTAGTACTCCCGCTCGACCAGGAAGTAAGGCTACAAGCGATTCATGAAGTAGTCCCTCATTGGTTGCTTGGTCCTACAAGAGTACTGCTGTATTTGTGGAAGGTAAAAAAAAGGGGAAGCTGCCATTTGAGTGGCCAGTAAGTGAATACTAGTAAAAATAAGCCCACAGCCCATAGAATTAAACAGGAACAAATTTCCTGAATACTGTTTACCATGGCTCTTTCACAGAGGCAGCTGGTAAAAAAAACAATATCTAGATGCATTATGGCATCTACAGAAACTAGAAACAACCAAACATCTACCAGTACAAGCACTGGCCTATGTCAGCAACACCATCACATGATGGTGATATATATGTGATTCTACTACACACACAGCACTGCCATCCACTAGGCCTGAGATGTTACATGCCCATTGTGCAATCAAGAGTGTCACCACTGCCATCCTAGGCACTACTCCATAGGTATGTCTGGAATGTGGAAGCACGTAAAATGATGCACCCCAAGAGGACTGATGGAGCTGCGTTTTACATGAACCAAAAAACAAGTCCAGAGAGCACCTGCTGATGTTATGAAATGTCAAAATGAAAAAGAAGCCTGGAATCTGTAGTAGTTCACTACCTACCTAAATGACCTTCTTAGGGTGGTCCCTTCAGGTGAGACCAACAAGAGCATTTTTTGCAGGAGTACCAGACCCAATGAGAGAGCACCATAAAAATTGGTACAAAAACATAAGAAGTAAAAAAAAGTTTAATAAAGAAATGGAGTTAAAAAATGAAATGCTTAAAAAATCTAACATTGTTTAAAAACATATCATAAAAGATAAAAACTTACATAAAACTTAAATACAAATAATACTAATACAACAGGCAAAAACCTGCAAAAAACTACTTCCTCAAACAGCTAATGGCGCTGTTCTAAAGGAATAGAGTTGACCGCCAATAAACATTAGATGCAGTTAGAGGCAGGAGGCCAAATCCTGTTCGTTTAGCTCACAGCACGCATGTACATGCACATATATGTTGTGTAACATGGTAGTAATCCATCTTACAACAAGAAATCAGAGTAAAGTAACATTATAGTTAGGCATGGAAAAAAGACCTTAGCTTACGTAAAAAAAATCCAAGGTTTTACAGAATTTTACTGAAAAAACAAAGCTTAAAGTGGCGTTATAGCTAGAGGAAAAGTCACACAAAATGCTACATTAAAAAAAACTGAAATTCACCAGTTGTAATTCATTGAGCTAACTATAACTTGTGCCCCATCATGAAATGCTTATGATCTCACATATTATCTCACTCATGACATGTTCAATGACAGCATTGATGACATTGCTGATCACATATCAAATTTAGATCACGTGTTAACAGCCACTTGTGATTGCTCTGTTCCCATGAGAAGCAAAGTCAGTACTGATTTGTCAAAGGCATGCCTCTGTCTAGAGTGGTATGGTGGGTGAAAAACGGTATACTGGAATACGGCACACGATAAACTGCAGATGAGATTAATTGAAGCATTCCATCCATCGCTCAGTTGTTTGTTGCAGTTTGCACTCTAAATGTAACAGGTATGTCCAGATGTTGATATTCTGCCACAGGACTCAACCTCAATCCTACTAACTCAGCCCAAATAGGCCGAAACTGGCTTGAAGTTAGTTGTGTTGCCTTCTGGAGTGGGACTGCACTTGGCCGTTCGGGGTCCGATGTGCCTATGAGGAGCAGGGTCAGTACTGATTTTCATAAGGCGGGCCCCTGTCACAGTGGCACGGTTGGTGAAAAAAATGGACTGGAACATGGCCCTTAGTAATTGCCAGTGACTGTCGTTAATTCAGCTATTCCATTCATCAGTGTGTTCCTTGTTGCACACTTGTCAGAAGGAGAGCAGAGGGCACTGTTGCTGGAGACTGCTACTGGCTGGGATCCAGTCAGGCCCAAAAACTGGCCCACGTGCCTACAACCTTAGCTGTAGACCAGTCCGGGCCTGCATGCCACAGTAAATGGAGGGTAATGTGGGGAAAGTCAGAGGCCTGTACCTGTCTATGTCCGTTTGCTCTAGAATCAAAGAGTGAAAAATGTTGCAAAATTGGTTAGGAAACACCTCTTTCTATCACACCACTAAGGCTTCATCTTTCCCATCACACAGTGGAACTCACAACAATCCTGTGCGTTCCTAAGACAGTCCGGGAAAGGTTTCTGTCCTTGGTCTCCTGTGCAACAATTGCAACATATATGAATAGGGACAGTCACTTTTCTATATTTCTCCATGCACCTTTCCCAAGGTTGCATTCTCAGAATTTCTATGAATAAGACAGTAGCACATCTATTTCCAAACTAACATTTCTCTGTGAAATAACTGCAATGAAATGACACATGAGCCGAAAGCACAAAACAGTTTCTCATGTTGAAGAAAATTCAGGCCTTGTTAGGACAAGTTAAAGCAATATTTCAATAGCACATTTAATTCACGCTGTACTGTACCATACACAGTTGATTCAACACCACATAATGTTAGTTATACGTCCTTCATTTAAATTCAGGTTACTACTAATATAAATTACATATATTGTTAACACGTGGACGAGTATAATAGGGATATGTCTCCACGTTAATCAACAAATTAGTGTACATGTCCCAAAAACTGTTATCTCTTTAAAGGAAAACATTCTCTAATAACGTGAGGATGGTTATATGATTATAATAAATGATTACATCTCAATTACTAGGATTATCCCACACCATATATTTTCCCAATCACTGCAGTGAATGCACTTCACTATGGGAACTGATTGCAGTACTTTACATTTAGCACACTATTAGTTCACACCGCATGATTATAATGTGATCACATCAAGACCAACACTGTTACCCATCAGGGGTGATAGCAATCTATGCTGGTCCAGGGTGATGGAGAGAAAGAAAGGGAGAGCAGCTGGACCGGAGCATACAGAGTGGGTGGGCATGGCAGTGATAGCAAGGCACAGACTGTGTCTCTCTGTAAGCTAGACCCCCCATGTGACAGGCAATATAGTGCTGCACAAGGACACCATTTACCTGGCTGTAAACTACAGGCTGTCCCAGCCTGTTAAGCACATAATCCCTTATGTGACTGGCTGCAAGGTGGAGCACCTCCATGTGCTAATGCAATAATAGCGTGCACTGAGGCACTGCATGCATGCAGATGTGAATGCACTGCTTGCAAATGCGAGTAGTGCTAAGGATTACAATTGATTATGCAAATTTGGACATGTAACATTTATTAATGATTAATGAATGAATGATGAGAACATTTTAAAGTGTACCAGTGCTACTTAGTAATGGAGTAAATCTGAACTTGAATTAAGGCACACACAGTTTAGGCTCCACATTACAGAAGTCCTTTTACTAGATTGTGTTTTCACAATAACAGAAGGCTTTACAGCTTTGTTTAATCTGCTTTTTGACGGGTGGGGATCTCATTCACAGCTCCAGACCTTTTTAGTTGGTGAAAACTGCTAATGAATGAAGCATCTGTGTTATTTTGTGGTCTTTCAGTTCCTCATTCGAGACCTTGCCCACCAATGGCCTAACGTCTGGGAGCTTCACCAGACCTGCCTTATGTGGTGTAAGTGCATTTTTGACCTTTAGGTAGCGGAAGAGCTTACATTGGTGAAGGTCACAGTCTTTCTGCAGATAAGTGAATTCATTCATCACTACGTCAATCATAATGTCACCCAACTTGGAGATGCCAAGAGCGTTCCACTGTTGAAATCTTTGAAGTTCTGGCACCTGGTGGGGGCAAGAGGGAATTGTTAATCTAGCACATGAATTTAAAGACCTCAAGCTGTAGATCTTTGCCACCAACCAGTCCGGTAGTAATCATCTTACTCACCTTTAGTTATTCTTTTTTTGAGTTTTATATAGTCCCAACTTGACCATCAGGAGTGCTTTAGTTAGTTGTTATGGTCGCTTGTAATTAAAGGAAGCCTGGGCACCAGATCACAGTTAATGAAGAGGCCCTTGGCAGGCCACACTGCTATGATAGGTTTTTGAGTGGATTTGTACAGCTGCTTTCCAGCCTATGTTAGAGTACAGTACAATATAGCTACCAGAATAAAAGAAATTGCTACATGATAACCCAGGAATAGAAAATTATGTCCCTGTTGACATGAGCCCTGTAACAACCTGAAGTAAATAAGCATCATCAAGGTGAATAGATCAGCTTTGGTAGATCTTCACTGGTTTCAGGTGGAACAACAGGTGCAGTTCAAAGCTCTATGTATTGCATACAGGGCCTTTTACAAGAAAGGCCCCCAAGTAGTGCACTCTTTGATTACACCGTACATCCCTGGCAGGGCACTGAGATCGGCCAGAGCCCATTGCCTGTCAGCACCAAAAATTCTGAGTGCAAGATGAGGAGGAGGCTGTTCTTTCGCTCATCTTGCCCCCAAGTTGTGGAATTCTCTGCCTAATAGGCTGCGTCAAATGATCCAAGAATCCACCTTCAGAAAGACCCTGAAAACCTGGCTGTTTGCAGATTAGCTGACTCCTTGTTTAGTCTCAGCTTCAATGGTCATGTGTTGGTTTTCAGCACTGGGAAGCCTCTGGGCAGCCATGCGCTCTATGAATCCAACAGAATAGAATAGAATAGAAGCGTACCTTTTGGCTTTCCCAATGCATACCTAGAGGGTTTGCTAATGGGTTTTGCTGATGCTGTTCAGCATCTGCAAAAAAAAGAACACAATGGGTATTAATGATGGTGAACAGCAAATGCAAAAAATGCATCAATACATATTGTGCATACATCATCATACATGCAAATTTATGCATTATGACGCAATGGCGGCTTCTGCATGAGGGCATAAATGCACACATGGAACACCACAATTAAGCACATATATGTCAGAAGCTGCAACACTTTTTTAAATTTACCTTTCTAAAATGGTGGATGGCAATAGAGTGGTACAATAAAAAATAATTTGGAGATGCACAAAAACATGTTTTTCTAAAGAAGCAACCTATTAGTAAATTGCTTCTGCCATACTCTCCTACATAGTTAAAAAAGCAAATCATAAAATCACAAAATGGTAATGGAGGGAGAGAGATAAAGGAGATATGTTAGCAAGTAAATGTCAGCTGCATCGATCAGAGACGATGATGAGAACCTGGGTTGGAATTACAAAACAAGATGAGAAGTATGAGGAAGGGGTGATAAGTAATAGCTGAGCTCGGACTGGGAGAGCAATTCAGAGAGCACAAGATTGGTGAAGGGGGAAGCCGCACACAGACTGAGAGCGAGTAGGAAAACACATGCACTTCCAAGGAGTACCATAGTATTAATGGTGAAAGGAAAACATAAAAGCTATGCTTCAGGGGAGGGTTAAACACAAGAGGCGGAAGGAAAACTTTTGACTAAACAGCAAATAAATGAGACCAACAAGAAATCCAAACAACTGTCAGAGACGGGCTGCTTAAAAGCCCGTTGTTAGTATTGCTATTGTCTACAATAGGTTTTCGACCACAAACAGCAAAAGCTGCCCATAGCCTAGACCAAATAATGATGCTCTGCCCCCTTATCAAATACCTTGCTCAAAGGCCTGAGGCCTGGGAGGCGAGCTGTTCCTTTGAATTAGAGATAAAGTTCCTGTCTCAAGCCTGAGGGCTGCTTTCCCCTTCACACCGGAAGTACCGCCCCTTTTGTTTTCAGCCATGTTACTGAATGAATCTGTAGTTTAAGCTCCTTTGCTGAGTTCTTGGTTGGAGGCCTATGGATTAGAGAGAATGTGTGTGTGTCTTTCATTCAGCAGCAGGAGTGTTTGGTGTCTTGTCTCGAGGCTGTACATTGGTTTACCGAGATCACTGCAACGAATGAAACTTTAGCCACACATCAGGCATCTAAAATGGAATTTGTAACCTTTTGGGTGCTATTCAGGTCAAACCAAGTAACTTTAACAGTACACCTGCTGCAAGTGTATTTATTCCAAGAAGGATCACGTTTCTCCCCCACAAAGCCTCACACAAAGGCAGGGCAAGACTTTAATCCAGTTCACCGCAGTGAAATACCTTCTCCAGCAAACCAAAGTTTGCAAAAACATACAATAGTACAAATATGGCAAACCGCACGTAATGCTGACAATGTGTGAGGGTGTGGTCTCGTTCACACTATGCCTAATGCTGATGTCAAGCGGTACAGAAAATTATTAATCATGTCATATTGTAATTTTGTTCAAATAAATGATTTGCGTAAGCTCAAACAGTTCTTTAAATTTTTTAGCAGAAAGATTTAGTGATAATTTGCAGCCCAATCCCAGCATGCACCTTTCAGGAGCAATTTTAGACCGCTAGACAAATGGAGTAAATTTTATTTCTGAATTCCAGATTTTTGGGGTGCGTAAAGTTCTCGCCAACTAGCATGTCTACCAAAACAAAAAGTCCAGGGCGGTGGAAACCTTGCCTGATGATGGTCATGGCCAGATTGCATAGTTAATGGAACAGGGACACGCCTTATGCTTCTGAGCGATTATCAAAAACAATCTTCAACTTCAAACTTCATGTTCAAATTTTGAGACACCTTGGCCCTAATTGTGAGTTTGGCAGGTGGAAAAGGCCACCCGCCAAACTCCTGCGATCGGGTTACCGCCAGTGCGGTCCCCTTCCTGTGGCTCCTATTAAGGGTTTCCCACCTGGTCAGCAGGCAGAAACAGAGCTGGCTGCAATGTTGCAGTGCGTAGCGTGCACCAGCACCCATTGCACTTAAGCGCGACGGGTTGGCCATGGGGGCTCCTGCACTGCCCATGCCGAATGCATGGACAGTACAGGGCCCCCATGGGTCCCCCTGCCCCGTCTCAGCCAGTCTTTACATGGCGGTGCTACCACCATGTTAAAGCTGGCAGAGAGGGGACTCCTAATCCCCAGGGCAGCGGTGCCTGCCAGGACCGCCAGCACCACCAGCCCCTCCAGTGGAGGTGAAGTGGCTGCACCACGGTTGTATTTGTAGATGTTGTACGCAACATTGGCGGTGGTCCGACCGCCACTGTGGCCCTGGCGGTCTTTGTAATGAGGGGCTATATCTTTCAGTGCCGCCAAAACAAAACCTTTTCTTCTCCTTTCCTCACAAAGAAAAATAATGTAATCTGTGTTCATTTCGGTGCAACACTCGTAGATGTGTGATGGTTTTATTCTCCCTATTCCTTCCTTAGGCCACCATTACCAGTTATTCATGATATCTGATGGGCCAGGTAACTCCAGTTCCATCAGGGATTACAGCCTCTGACTACTCATCTCCACTTTAAACTGCAAGAGGAACCCTCTGGACCTCAAGTGTTTTACCCATGTCACCCTAGGTTAGTGTTCCTTCAGATTGCTAAGATTAACTGCGTGACTGATGGAGACTGACCGTCATTTTCCGTAGGTTCTCAATGCTTGTGACTAGTTGTAAGATGCGACTGTGTAACAGATACTAATGAGAGGCGGAGGCTTGTGTCGCAGCCATCCCTTCTCTCTCGGTCACAGCCACCCTCTTGATCTCATTCGCATCTAGCCTCCATCTTCTTTGTGCACTCTGTCCAATATGGCCTGAATATGGTCAGAATGCTGAATGATTGTTAAAGTCAAGTTTATTGATATAGACCTCAACATAGGTCAGCAAAGGAAGACGATAGAATTATCAAGCAATAAGACAGGGACAAGAATTATTTCATCGACTGTACGAAACACAAAGTAAGGGATTATTATGTGAGAAATATACGTAAAGAATAAAAAAAAAAAAGGTTAAAAACATTTAGGGGCATACTTAAGAGCCCCTAGCGCCATTCTAATGCCACATTAGCGTCATTTTTTGATGCTAATGTGGCGTTAAAAGGCCAAAAACTCTGCGCCATATTTACAAAGTTGCGCAATGCATGCATAATTGTTGTTGTCTGAAAATTGCTAAGCTTGCAAAAAACTCAGCAACAGGTCTTGCAAAACTCATAAGTTATTTCTAAACATAGGGCCTACTCTCCCCCCTGAGGTCAGTGCCAGATGCAGTTTCACCAGTCGCACCTCCTAAAAACAGCCCAATAGGTGAGACAAGTTGTGCACTGTTATCTGGTGGAGCTCTATCTTGACTTTAACAAATTAAAAAAATTATATTTGGGACCACTAAAATCTTTTTGCACGCCATGTCATATCTTGCCTTTATCTAGGGTAGGATTTTGATAGAATTTTTATCCATTAATGGCTCTGCTTTGCAAGCCGTGGCCACTTGGATGAACTCCAGCTGCCTCAAGCTCAAGTTGGACAAGATTTTCAGAAAGAAGACCTCACTGTTGGACTCCACCTGGTCACTGACAGACCTAGGACCCGTATTCACCCCCCACCGCCCAAGAAGGAAACCTAGGAATCATCTTAGACAACAGGCTCACCATGAACACCTGGGTCAACTCCATCACCACAAGCTGCTTCCATATCCTGAGGATGCTGAAAAATATCAAGTGGCTACCAGATAAAACCAGGAAAACAGGGACATAGGCCCTCATAATCAACAGACTTGACTATGACAAAGCACTACATGCTGGAATTACCAAACAGCCCATGAATAGACTCCAAACCATCCAGAATGCAGCAGACAAACTCATCCTCAATCTACCACACCACATCCACATTACACTACACTTGAGGAAACTCCACTGGCTCACCATACACAAATGCACTCCATTCAAACTCCTCACACACATACAAAGCACTACGCAACATAGGCCCCACCTACCTTAACAGCCGCACACCCTTCCACCAACCCTGCAGACACCGCCGCTCAGTCCGATTCTCACTGGTACACATACTCCGCATACGTGAAAGCAGAGCAGGAGGTTGCACCTTCTCATACATCTGCCCTAAAGCACGGAACAACCTCCTACAGCACATCAGATCCTCCTCATCACTTACTGAGTTCCTCACAAAGCTAAAGACCTCACCTTTTGAATGATCTCTATGGAGACCATCACCTACCCACCTATCATGTGCTTAAATGTCCTCACGGATGATTAGTGTCTACGTAGGATAAGATAGCATAACATAACATTAGGTAATGTGATAGGATGGTGCAAACTATGTTGTTTAGTGGTACTTACCCCTGCTGATCAAATTGCTATGTTTTACATATTACCACATAGAATTCACACATGGAATTAAACTGCAGGACTGGTATGGAGTGAAATTCAGAATCATATATTCTTACAACCTTATCCTTTGGTATTTTATTCCACAATCTCTTCTATAAATATAGTTTGACACACTTTTAGAACAATTGCGCCTAGGGGATTATGGCATTGATTCAGTATGTGAAGTAAGCCATTGTGTCCCAGCTCTGAAAAGAAGCATGAATGATGCATCAAGTTACCATAATGGAGTAGCTTTCATCAAAACCGTATCGTTAGATGCTTAACAGCGGCATTATTGTCACTTGACTTGTTTTAAGGGCAGCCATAATTGCGGTGAGAAGGGCCCCTCATAGCCCAGGGCACCTGTACCACCGCACCTGCTGTGTTAGAGACACCCACAGACCTGATTAAAGGAGCCAGAGAGGGTGTCTCCAATAACCTTGGATCCTAATTTTGGGTAAAAGTTCTCCAGAGGCTGTGTTCTATATTATGGACATTATTTCTAACTTTCTTCCTGAGAAAGGAAAGTATTTAAAATTACTTTGCATGTTTTGTTTGTACTGCATTGCTTTTTTTTTTTTTTTTTTTTTAATACAGTAGAAAGAAACTGTAAAACAGTGTGATACCTCTCTTGTAAGATCTCTGTGGGGAGACAAAAGGATGGGTCACAGTTTTTACTTAGAGGACAAGACATATTTTATTGCAATTTAAATCACAAGTGTAAACTTGTGATAAAATCACCAGAATTGTCTCCTTAGGTCCTTCCGCTTGTTTAGTTTCTTTCTAAAATCCGTCTGTCCAAAAGTCTGGAGGCGGGCCAGTCGTGAAGCAGACCAGTTCAAGGCCTGCACCCAATGCCTCCCTGGGGCGGGGCGGGGCTGGTTCAGGGAAAACAAGCCAGCAAAAATGGTGCGCCCAGATTAGCGGTAGACCTTTGCACCGGCCAATGCGGGCGCACAGGTATAGATTAAAATAGGAAGGCTGGGCGGGCCTTACAACGTTATCTGGTGGGGTGCCAACTCAAGTACAACATAGCGGTGAGGGCAAGGCACATACTGGGGTGCGAGAACACTGTAGCTGATGTGCTGTCTCATTTTCAGTGGCCGCGATTCAGGGAGCCGGCTCCTCAGGCAGACCCCGTCAGGACTCTGATACCCAGGTCACTTTGGGAGCTGGCCATGCCGTCTTGACCACACTGGTGAAAAACGTGCTAGCCAGCAAACCCGCAGTGCACTATCCTAAGTGTTGGGGAACCTTCCGGGTGGGTGGTAGTCTCAGAGATGGGCATACAAATTTTCATGGGATGGGCTTCCAAAGATCGCAGAACTCACACGTGGGCACAGACACTTCTCACAGTGGTACCCTACTACACAAAATTGACAGCAGGGACAGATCCCACCAAATCATTCTACTGCAGAGCGGCCATGAATGTTTGGGTTAGATGAAAACTCGCTATTGGGGACCAGCAGAGGCCCCTTGATTTCGAAGCATTGGGTAGAGTGATAGCGGTGCTAGGAACAATCTGTGCCTCTGGCCACAAGCTTGTCCTTTTCAAAGCAGCCTTCACACTCGCATTTTTTGGAGCGTATAAGCGAGTTGGCTGCATCCTCCAAGTTTGTTACAGGGAGCAGGTGCCTTCTGGGGGATGACCTGCAGCTGGGTAGCACAGACATGATAATCCATCAACGGCGGTCCAAAACAGACCAAGCAGGGAAAGGAACATATTCAAGATTGGAGTGCATAGAGGATGCAACATGCTGCCCAGTCTGCTGTGTGTGAGCATATGGTCTATCAGGGCTGCTCAAGGGGTCGCCTCTTTTCTGCCACAAGGATGGCTCGTTTCTCAGCCATTTTCAATTCATTTTTTTTTTTTTTTAATCTGTTTATTTGTCATAACATTCACTCAACAGTACATTGGCTGTTAATAATTTTGCGATCTGTTTATTTACATATATAAGCTTGCACAGCACTGTTACACAATGAATTGTCAAAAAAAAGAAAAAAGAAGACATAAAACGAAATAAAAAAGAAACATTCAACTTGAAACTGTGCAAAAACTAGTTAAAGATGCAACTAAACGCCACTAATGTCATTTCTAGTGTTGGCTATCCCCGATAGAAGGTGGGGTAAGGAAGAGGGAGGAATACAGCTAATGTGTATGAGTAAAACGGAGGTCATAGTTGAGGTATGAATTATGCATTGCGGGGCATGATGGGGCGCAGAGCTAGTTTGATAATAGGCAAGCTAGGTATGAGTTGCGTATAGGCATAGCCGCAGAAGAAGCATCCTGATATATTTCGTTGTTGCATTGAGGGAGGGGATGAGGATATTAATAATGAAAGTGAATGATGGTGGGGCAGCTAAGAGTAGCGTGCTGACGGTGTCAACAAACCTGTAATAGCAATATATGGTGCCCAATTTACGGGGGGTATATGTCATCCCTCGCTTCTATTGCCACCACAAAAGTGTCCCAAACTTCGGGGCCATCCTGAATAAGGGCTTTGTGTTGTAATAAGCATATTACAATAAGTGTCTGGGCTTGAGCCTGTGAGCGACTATGTAAGTCATGGAGCCAAGACGAATGAGATGGGACGTGTGGGGCTTTCCAGTGTGTTGCTATTAGGTGCTTGAAAACAACAAATGCTAGATCTATAAATCTGTGTAACTGTTCATCCTCTCTAGTGCGTTGGCGTATGCCAAGTAAACAGGAATCTGGTGTGGGCAACGGGGTGTGGGATGAAATGTCTGCTGTGACATCCGTAACGCGGTGCCAGGCTGAGTTTATTGAGTGGCAACTCCAGACCATATGGTAAAAGTCAGCTGCCGGAGCAGCACATCTGGGATATGCCGGGGTTGTGCTCGGGTATATTCTTTGGATGCGAGCCGGGGATAAATATGAGTGGTGAATATAATTGAATTGGGTATAACGCAGACGAGGATTACGGGATATTGACTTGATCATTGCGAGAGCTGCGACCCAGATTTTTTTGTGGTAGTGGTGAAGGGAGGACGGAGTCCCAGCGTGTCTTAGCATGCGGCAGGGTGGTGCAAACTGCTGCTAGTAATGCTTTATATAATTTAGTTATAATGCCTTTTGTGCTACCTATGGTGAGGATGGTAGTAAGTAATGTGGACTCAGGAGGCTCGGTGTTGCCAGCACCTCAGAGGTTGTTGAGTAGCCGCTTGATGGCGCTATATGTCAGAAAGGCACAGTTGTGCATAACCCCAGCGGACACCAGTTCTGCAAAGGTGTACATCACGGAGCTGGAGTATAAATCACCCACATTCAGTGTGTTTATGTCCCGTGTATCATGGTGTGATGAAAGGATTTGGGTGCCCGGCAATTGAAACAGCGGTAGCAAAGGGGAGTAAGAAGGAGAGGGGGCCTTGCTTTGGACGTATCTATGCCAACAGAAGCGAGCTGCTTCCAACAATATGGGTTTTGAGGGTAGGTGGTGAGGGCCAGATAACAGTGAAGACAGTATCGTTTGCGGGGCTATATATACCTGCAACATTATGCTTTCGGTAGGAGGAGTGTCCTGAAGCCATGCGGATAACCACGACAGCTGAGCAGCTGCGTAGTATCTTTCTAAATTAGGCATGCCCAGCCCTCCCGCCTCTTGCGGGTATTGTGTTATAGCTAACACTACTCTGCGTCTATCTTTGCCCCAGAGCAGGTCAGTTAATATTGAGTGCAATTTACCAAAGAACGAGCGTGGTAAGCATAGCGGGAGGGCAGTAAAGTAATATAAGAACCTTGGGAGGATAAGTATTTTGGCTATTGCTACCCGACCCATAGGGGATAGGGGAAGTGAGCTCCAAAATGACATTGAGTTGCGGGTGTAGCTGAGTGCCCTGTCAATGTTACCCCCTTTTAGATCTGCAATGGAGAGATAAATCTGCACCCCGAGATATTTAAATGTTGCATGTGACCATGGTAGTTTGTATTGCGGTAATGCCATGTGAAGGTCAATCGGTATGGAGGTAAGGGGGAAGATACTTGACTTGGACCAGTTGACATGTAAACCAGAGGCAAGAGCAAAGGAGTCTAGCAACTGCAACACCTCTACCATAGAAGTAGAGTGATTTCGCATGTATATCAGGGCATCATCTGCGTATAAGTATATAATATGATGAGTATTAGATTCCGGGATGCCCCATATATGTGCGTAGCTACGTAGTTTAATTGCTAATGGTTCCATGGCTACAGCGAATAACAAAGGGGACAATGGACAACCTTGTCTGGTGCCACTGCCTATAGGGAATGCTTCGGAGATAGTGCGTCCATTTTTTACAAGGGCTGAGGGCGTGGAGTAGAGCATTTTGATCCAACTTATGAAGCCAGGGCCGAAACTGAACGCTTTGAGTGTGCATGGAAGATAATTCCAGCTTAACGTATCAAACGCTTTTTCAATATCTAGCGAGAGGGACACAGCTTCTGTTTCTGAATTACTGTGAATTATGTGGAGCAGTCTTCTGAAATTTAAGAAGGTGCTTCTCCCAGGAATAAAGCCGATCATAGTGTATCAGGCTTGATAGGTAGGGGAGTAGCCTGTTTGCTAATATCTTCCCTAGCAATTTGCAATCTGTGTTGAGGTGAGAGAGCGGTCTGTATGATTTAACATCGAGAGGATCCCGGCTCGCCTTTGGGAGGACAACTATTAGAACTTCGCGCATGGAGTCTGGCAGTTGTAAGTTATGGCGTGCTTCGTTAAATACCTATGTGAGTGGATTTAGGAGATGGGTAGCATGGGAGTTAAAATATTCTACAGGTAGACCATCCGAACCGGGGGTTATGCTACGTGCCATTTGTGCCAGAGCTGAACACAGCTCTTCAATAGTAATAGGACCATCTAAAGTGGCGGTATTGTCAAGAATGTGTTGGTTTTGGGAAACAAGTAGTAATATGTCAGTTAATTGCTGTTCCGGCAGGGGGAGGAGGCATATAAAGGGCTTGATAGTATGTGGAAAAGGCTTTGTTGATACCTGCTTGGGTGTTGACAATGACGTCGGGGTTCAGACGTATCGCACCAATGGGTGATGGCTGCGAAGGTTGACGGGTCAGCTACGCTAATAGCCTGCCCGATCTATCTCCCTCCGTGTGTTGTCTTGTCATATAATGTCTGTAATCGTGCTTACCTAGTCTGGTGTCTGCTTCATTATGGGCAGCTCTAAGCGAATTCAGTGTTGCTAGTTTGGACTCGTCTCTGGCGACTTCAACCTCTGCTTTGCGGAGTTTTACCTCCAAATCTTGTAGTTCTTTGGTGAGTGCCCTTCTTACCCCCACCGTGGCCGCAAGGAAATGTCCACGTATTACCGCTTTATGGGCATCCCACTCTGTAGCGCGGGATGGAGTTGTGTTTTTATTCAGTAGGAAGTAATCAGCCAGTCTCTTGGACATATCCGCTTGAAAGGGGGGGTCTAGAAGAGCTTCTGGCTGCAATCGCCATGTTGGTATACGAGTGTGCATGTGGCCCCAGGCCATTATTACGCATAGAGGGTTGGGGTCTGATATGGTGCACGCCAGGTATTCAGACATGCACACTTTCTGAATTACGGCTGCAGATACGAAGATCATGCCTATTCTGGTATGTAGCTTGTGTACAGGGGAGTAGTAAGAATATTCGCGGTGGGTGGGGTGGCCCACCCTCCAAACATCCCTTAGGCTGTTATTTAAGGCCCAGCTTGCTTGTGCTTGTGAGGCGCGATTGGATGGGGCCGTGGTGAATGGGGGAAATGAGCAGTCTATTTGAGTATCTAGGACGCTGTTAAAGTGGCCCCCCCCCATATGCACTCTAGTGTGGGGTCACTGAGATTGCCAGTGGAGAGTGTGGTCAGGAAATCGCGTTGATTTGCATTTGGGGAGTATAGTGCAACCAAAACTAAAGGGGACCCGTCAAGGGCGCCTTCTAGTGTCACGTGTCTACCGTTTGGGTTGCATTGTGTGCGAGATATGATAAATGGAACCCCAAGAGCAATCCAAATCGCCACACCACGAGCGAAGGACGAGGAAGTGGTGCCGTGCAATTGACCTTTCCATTTGGAGCGTGTGTTTTCCAACGTGGATTTAGAGAGATGTGTCTCTTGGAGTAGATCTATGTGTACCTGATGCCTCTTAAGAAAGGCGTAACCCCTTTGTCGTTTACGTGGCGTTGCCATACCTCTAATATTCCATGTGAGTATCTTATATTTCAAGATACCTTGGTGAGTTTGGGTGGCCATGAGGCTTTTATAGCTTTCGCATAACCGGAGAAATTAGTGTTCTCCGTCCCCATTATGAAAATATTGTGCCGCTTTCCCGCTAAGACTAGCCAGTGGATGTCCGTAATGTTGTAAGCTGTAAACCTATTGCTATGATAAATATGACATGTGCGTTTGCTGCTGTGTTTGCGATTAACTAACCTGTGATAGAACCAAAAAAAAAGGTACACTCTAAAACAATATATAGCAACAACTGAAATACTAAAAAATAGAAAACAATTCCAGCAATGCCGGCTTGGAAGAACGGTCCATATGGAGCAGAGGGGTGCCGAAGGACATTGGTTCAGAGTCATGGATTTACCCTGCCCGAGTTACTCATGGTGCAAAGTGTGCCGCCCAGGACCACAAGCGGGCTACGCGCCGTAGTAAGGGATCGATAGTGCCGCCAAGCCGCCAGTGAGCAACCAAAGGGGGGAAAGCCGTGGCGCTGCATCCGAGGAGCGGGAGTAGGTGGTGCTTGATTGTCCTAGCAGATGTCATCCGCTGTGCGCGGCGTGAGGGAAGGACCATGCGTGGATTCCGCTGAGTCAGAATTTACGTCCTGTTCCGGATCCACGTCGGTTTGTGTGGATAGGGCAGTTGGCGACATGTTAACAAATCTAGATGTGGCCCGCAGGAGCAGGGAGCGTTCGATTTGTACCTGTTCAGGTGAGGGTTTAATGTCTTGTTTTTTGCGTTGCCTGCATCCCGACGTGGAGGAAGACCAATTTTCACCCAGGGTGCTTGTGTCTAACGGGTCGGCTAGACCCTTGGCATGCAGCCAGGTCCAGGCATCTTCCGAAGTAGTGAAGAAAAGTGTCCGAGTATCATCCTGCACCCGGAGTCTGGCTGGGAACATCAACGCATACTTGATGTTATGTTTACGGAGGCATACCTTAACACGATAGAAAGAGCTCCTCTTCTTCTGCACCTCTGCTGTAAAGTCTGGATAAGCTGTAATCTCAGCATTTTTGAAGCATACCGGACCAGATTTGCGAAATAGCTGTAGGATGAGGTCTTTATCTCGATAGTTAAGGAGTCTTGCTATCAGCGGACGAGGTTGTGAGCCAGGTGGAGGGGGCCTGCCGGGGACCCTGTGGGCACGCTCAACGGCAAAGAACTTCGGGATGTTGTCTTTAAGAATTGTGTCCGTAAGCCATTTTTCTATGAATAAGTCAGTGCTGGGGCCCTCGGCTCGCTCAGGGAACCCCACCAGATGAATGTTGTTATGCCGGGACCTGCCCTCTGCATCCTCAGCTCTGCGTTTTAAGGAGTCCACCTCTGTCGATACATGAGCCAGTTGCGATTGGAGATCTTTCACAGTCCGGGGGAGTCTTTTTCAAGTTTGGACACCCTGTCGGCCAGTGCGTGTTGATCAGTGCGAAGTATGTTGAGATCTTCTGTTACCGAGCCTATTTTGGCTTCTAGGGTGGTCTTAGTGTCTAGAATGGCTCGCAATATCTTTTCAAATTGGGACGTGTGTGATCGTAAGGTAAGTTCCAACTTCTGCAAAGCCAATTGCGTGGTGACGTGGGCCTCTGAGGGGGGTGGGGTGTCGGGGTCCATTCTGCCCGGAGGTGCTCGTGGGGTCTTTGGTTTGATCATTTGGTAAGTACGGGTATGAGTGGCCGTTAACGAATAGGGCCGGTTGGAGGCGATGCGGGCGGGGAACAAAGGAGCAATCTGCGTCGTAGTAGAAGTGCAGACCCAGAGGAGCGCAAATAACTATTGAAGGCCCGAAGTGAAATACTGATGGCAATGGTATGGTGCGCAATATTAGAGATCCACCTCTTCCGACTGCGGGGGCAAATGTATAGATTTTTGTGGTGAAGAGCTTAACTGGCTAGTTCCTAGTGGCTAGCAGAGTGATTTAGCACTTTGACGTGTGACCGTCACACCTCACGGTTCTAAACAGCAGAGGGGACGGGCATGTTATGCTTCTACATCCAAATGCAATAGACAAGCCCAATAACCACACCAGGGCGACACAGCAGCAGGTGAACACAAAGTGATGAGTACGTCCGGATCAGGAGTCACACCAGTCCGGCATAGACGTTGAGGACGAGCAAAGCAGGAGTAGGCCAATGATATATGGAGAATAATGGCCTAATGCGTTGGATATTGCTTGTGTAGTTTAGAGATTGTGACGCTGGTGGGGGATTATAAGTAGAGTCTAGAGGGGTGGGGGCGGAGCTCCACGTAATTTGTTGGGGGCTATAACTGCCCAGGGTACCTTGGGGCGCGGGGGGTGGTTAACACAATTGCGCACTGCGACTCAATAAATATCGCCGAAAGGCTCACCTCATTCAACCGACCAGGCCAGTTTCCCACTGCGCACTTGACCACCGGCTGTGTTCTTACTGCCTCACCACACCTGTGGTGAAGCTCGGACAGGCTCTGGGCGAGGTCCCGGATTTGTAGAGTCTACTGTGGAAGTGAGAATATAGATGTTGCGCTGCGTGCCTACACAACGATCTCCGCCATGGCAACAAGTTAGGATGTCCCCTCCAGGCAGGCCGCAGCAACCCCCAGTCCTGGGGCACATGAAATTGTAGGCCTGCTCCATCAGGTCACGATGTGTGGGGCGCGGCTCCGCAACGGATCAGCCATGCACCGCGCCGCCACCCCAAAATGTCATCGTAGGGCCAGCGCCCTAACGTGGTGCTCTTTATTATGTCACGCTCCATCGTGCTGGTGGAGCCGGTGGAGAGGAGGCAATCACTGCTGCTGAGCAGAAAGTAATGGTTTAAATGTCTGCTTCGATTTGTTTTGTCTACGTTGTGATGATGCAGGCCGGCCGCGGATCACAGCCCCGGCCCCCGGTAAGCGTGGGGGCCAGGGCGCCGCTACCAGCAGCGGAAACCTCACATGGAGGTCGCTGGACACGCGAGCCCACTACGGCAGGCCTTAGTCTGTAAGAGGCGGCGGCGCGGCAGGACAGCCTCGTCTGGCGGCGCCGCCCCAAAATGTCCTCTGCGGCCCGGCGCTCGAATCCAGCGCCCGAGCGAGGTTGGATCTCTTGCGGCTTGTCCCCTGGGCACGCCGCGGACCCAAGCTCCAGCTCCGGGTCGCGGAAGGTGCTACACGGCACACGCAGCGAGCGTGCAGGCCGCCAACGCGGGCTCAGACCCGGCAGCCTGGCCAAACGCCCGCCGAGCGGTAGCGGCAACCAAAACACAGCCGCGGTCGCCGGTGTGGCCTCCAGGCAGCTCGATGGGCGACGTCCTTACCCCTTAAAAGGGAGGCACGTGCACCGCTTGCAGGATGTTTATTCGGGCCAGGGATCGGAGCTGCAGTTTATGCTGCCGCTCCGGTCGCCATCTTGGCCACGCCCCCAGCCGTTTTCAGTTCATAGCGGTTTTAAAGATGGCCTTGGCCAAAGCGGAGCTTCCTCCAGACAAATTCGGATAGCACTCCTTTAGGATCGGCTCAGCTGCAACTGCTGCAATGAGTGGGCTGGGGCGGATCACATAAAAAGGATAGGGAGATGGTCTTTGGCCGCCTACAAACGCTACATCAGACACCCAGGCACTTAAAGTCGTGGTGTCTCTTTGCACAGGCATGGTTGGCGACAAGTGCAGGGTGCGGCTAATTGGACACTCGTACATCATGTGGGTGCAACAGTGGATGGCAGTACGGAAAGACAGTGGTGATATGTGGTTCAAGAACACCGAGGTGTTCTGGCTAGGAAGGCTTAGCATGAGATGCGCCCAGCTGATTCCCAACATTGAACGCGCCTTGCAACGCAGAGGAAGACCGGAGGCAGTGGTGGTACACCTGGGAGGCAATGATTTAGTGGACCTGGGGCAAAAGGACCTTTTAACAGCATTGGTCATGGGTCTGACAGCGGTTTCACGGCTACAGCACCCGGCAGACATTGTGCAATCAGAGATAATAGCGACACCTTTTTGGAAGGGGAGGCTGAGGGATCAATGGGCCATGGGGAGGTCCAGACAAACTAAACATAACCATGTCAAAAATTTGCAAGATGATTTCTTGGGGCTTGGTGAGTCATGGTTTCGTCAATCTCAAAACACCAGGCTACTACGAGCCAGGTGGTGTCCACTTATCGACCCTGGGCATGGACATGTTTGTGTTAAAATTGATAGAAACCCTGGAGCTATGTGGTTTTAACTAGCCCAAACTGAGAGGGAGCTGCTTGTGGTCGCGAAGCCACAGGCTGCATGGCGGAGAGAAATTCAATTTGGTCTGAAGCTCAGAAGCCTAAAAAGGCCTGCCCCAACATGGTCCTTGTGATGCCTTATGGCAGGGACATAAGGAACAGGCAGAGGGCCACATCTGTCAGCCAGGGTATTTGTAGCCCGGGAGGTTAGAGGTACCACCCAACTGTAGCAAGGAGAGGGAGACAAGTAGCCGCTGAACACTGCTGAGCATACCGTTAAGACCGACATGCAGATGAGACAATGCTTGAACTCTACCAAGATCAATTCAGACCAATAGACAGACAATTTAACACAAGAGATTCATGATAAAAGGGGATGCATAGGGCATCGCACAGATGGGAGGTGTTTGATGACGGCACCAGGGTTCCACAGGTCTACTCCCGGATGTTTCCCAGCATCTCGCAAGAACAGGTAAGTTTATGTCAGTTGTGGGGTTTGCTATATGAGGATGCTGGTTATAGATTCTGCCAAGCTTGCTTTGGTTGAGCTATACAATCTCTTGTCCCAAATGGGGAATATTTCTTTCTTTCTAGACACTTAGGGTTTTCCTGCAGGCGGCCTCTTTTCTTACTTAATTTCCTTCCACTTTCAGATTGCTACACTAATTTATCCCCCTCTCTCCCTCTCTTTTTACTTCCTTATATTCATATATATGCATGTGTTTATGGGATTTCCTAGTTTTACAATGTCTACAAATGTTTCACAAATTATAAACAAACTCAGGCATTAGTATTCAAGTTTTGATTTCTGTACATTTCTTTTCTAATTTTTTGGTTTCCGTTCCATCCCAGTTTGGACCCAGCCATATGCAAATCAGCCTCGACCCTGCTCCCCATGGGAACAGTCCAGCCCGAACTGCCAGGCCAGGTCCTGCCTGGACCGCAAAGAAGCATCCTGGGACCGGTTTCAGGGTATCACCTCTCATCACCTAGGCTTGAAGATAGGACATCATTTCTTTCAGCTGTAAGGGGACATGAAAAGGTAGGGTGCAGCATAATCCTACTGGCTCAGTAGAATCAGTGGTGGTACCAACTTGCTGAAAAAGAAATCACACATTATGAGAAATGTAGCCGCTCCTTAAGATTTGAAATATTGTCCTACTTGCATAATTTTGAAGAATTTGAATCTTTGTAAAGTTGAATTTAGAAGTGCCTGCATAGACAGTATTATCATAATCTAGCTTGGTACCCACAGTAAATCCATTGATCACTTTCCTAAGCTTCTCTTTACACAAGGGCATAAATCCAAGCAATAGATTGAGATAGTAACTCACTCTTGCAATTACTAGATTGATTTGACAATCCAGGGCCCTCTAATCATCAGATCACCCCAACTGTACTAAAAACACTCTCCATGCCAGCTGTTGCGTTGGCAATAGCACCACTAATCTTCTCTGGAACAAATCTTGGTGCCCTGAATTGGGATTGATGGTGATGGTGAGGAAGAATTGTGCAGCAGAGCTGTCCTTTCCCCATTCTTATTATTACGAGGACACAGATGCTCAAAGGTGAATCGTACCCAAGGTCCCTAAGAAAGTATGAAAGATGTGCCTATGAACTATTCCTCTCGGGCACTCAGCATAATGTGGGATGTAGCTGGAGCTTCCAAAGAAAGCCATTAAAATGAAATGTTCCATCATATATTGACCTAAACCCCACATATCCTCTGCTACCAACTGTAAAATATCAGAACAGGAACTACCCACTTTACGTGCGCGTTTCAGCTCCGTCCTCTATGCAAGTGAATTTTTTTTTACTTCATGGAGATAAACAAGCCAATCAGAGAAGGCTACATCAACCTGCGTTGATGAACACCTATATGCCCTCTTCACAGCCACTCGTTAAGGACATGATGCTGTCTTTAAATGCAGGGGCAAAATATCAAGCATACTATTTCTTTATTTCCCTGATTTCCATGCCAATACATTAAAGTTCACTAACACATAAAAAGGAGGGATCAGGGTAAAGGTTTCCTTTACAACAGGCTTCTCCAACCAGTAGCTCGCGAGCTACTGGTAGCTCTCCATCTATCTGTAAGTACCTCTCCTACATGCAATGCAGCCTACTAAATAAAAAGCTTTTGGTTTATTGAAATAATATATGTATACCAAAATTGAGAGTGTGTATTCAAGATGAAAATGTGTGTACTTTGAAGTTTGGAGAAAAGTGGTTGTATTTCTAGAATCTTTTTTAAGTTGTTATCTGAGTAATACATTAGTGCCCCCAGCTCTACCTGATGCATTGAGGTGATCATTGCTGGAAATTTTACATGAGGTGGCCACTAAATAATCTTGCCTGAGACTGATATGGACACTATGACAACACCACTAATGTTAGTAGCTCAAGATGATTTCCATTGAACATAAGTATCTATTATTACAGAAATGGATGAATACCCGTGCTTTATACCCTCTCTCTAGAGAGAAGAGGTCTTAGAGGAAAAGCAGTCAATGTTTGATTTGTACATCTCTCAGCAGTATTGTCATCTCTTTAAAATGTGGAGAAATTCACAAAAGCCTCCTTGATTTGGCAGATGTGAACTCAGGGTTAGACTAAAAGACAGAGATAAAGATGTTTATTTCTCAGTGTGAGTCATCATAAAAGACATTGTGAGTGGTTAATAGAGAGGCTGAAAGGCAAGGTGTGAGACTCCTCCACCCAAGGAATGAGGCTGGAGGTGTCTGTGGAGCACAATCCAAGCCTGCAACCAGTGAATAATGTTTGTAAGTACACCAGCACCAAGTTTTGGGGACCAGTACCTTATATTTCATCATCATACCTTGGCTAAGAGTAAGAAAGAGAAAGAAATACAAACAAGGAAGAAAGAAGGGGGAAGAAAAGATAGGAAAACAGTGACAAATGAAAAAGAAGTGACACAAAGAACCTGCCCGCGTGGTAGAGGGACAGGATGTGTAGGGCGGTGGAGGAAAGATGAATGAATCGAAGAGTAGGCTGCCTTAGCGTTCAGCAGCCCTGCGATTCTGCCAAGGCTGTGCTGGAGTCCTAGGCACATTTTGTCAGTGCCTGGCCTTACTTGTTTACAAGTTAGGCCCTGCTTGTAGCCCATGCAGGCATTGTGAGAAAGAACTTCATCATGTGCTATAAAGCATCTTCCACATCAAACAGTGAACAAGAACTCCTGTACAGACATTATTCCAACAGACGAACCCTAGGGACCTTCACTAGCAGCTCTGTGCTGACGGCTGTGCTAGGTGATTGGTTCTTATTGTGTTCCCAACAAAGGTGTCTGGTACAAGCATTTGTCCCTTCGTTTGTGCTGGCTGTAATTCTTCCTGTTTCATTCATGTAGTCCCTTTGGGAAGCAAGGTGCACATCCTGCTATTTATTCATTTATTCCTTCATCTTGCTTCTTGATTGCAAAGAATGAATACTAAAAAAGAGTAAAAACAATTCAGCCGTCATTAAAAAATAAAAACAGTAAGCAAAAACTGCCTAAATGCATGGTTGTATTTACTATACAGAGCACCATGGCACACGTTAGCACAATAGCATAATAATTTATGACTGTTATGGTGCTTGGCTGGAGTAGCGTAAAAAATGATGGTGCTAGTCCAGCAAAGTTAGGAGAGCCCCGTAGGTTATTATGGGAGCGTCACTTTAAAGCCTGCCCTGAGCAGTCATTAAAAATGACAGAAAAAATGCTGCAGTGAAATCGTGTAAATGTCACTGCGCCATTTTTTTGGGCCTCCCTGCTTGGGAATTCTCCCCTTGCATACATTATACCTGCTGCAGGTATAATGTGACGCAAGGGGATAGAAAGTGGCGCAATGCATGCATTGTGCCACTTTGTAAAGATGCGCAAGGTGTGGGCCTCCTTAATCACTCCTTAGAGTGAAAAAAATGATGCAAGAGTGGTGCAAAGAGGTTCAAGGGGCTTGTAAATATGCCCCTAAATTATTTTGGTTTTGGAAAGATGGTGCTTATGTGGGTGTATGTGGTCAAATGTTTGCAAGCTGCCTACTAACCATCAACAAATTTGTGAATCCTCTGAAGTAAGCAAGTGTGTGAGTGAATAATCTGGCAGGTCCAAGTAGAGAATGTTGCAATAATCAATTACTGACACTGTGGACACATTAATTGAAACAATTAAGAAAGTCAATGCATAGGATCGGGGTTGTCTACATCATCATTAGACTAAGCACCAAGCCATTAAATGAATTCTAAACAAGATAATTTTTCAAGTCAAAACTATAAAAGTTTATTCAAAATTAAGATCATTACAGAAGGCAAAACATTGCTAGTTAAACCATTGGGATTATATGTTAAAACATATAATATAAGTAAATTACCGTAAGGGCAATTGAATTAACATAAGGCTTTCTATAAAGCAAATATCATCCAGAGCGAAAGTATAGTCAGCAAGAGGACTGACATGAAGTCTGCTTCGAAAGAATGCGCCAAAAAGACTTAGGGCCTGATTACGACTTTGGCGGTTCCACCAAGGGACCACCAAAACCACATGGAGGATGCCACCATCATGGCAGTGGCATCACCCTGTGCGTATTACAATGGTCCTGTCGGGCTGACCGGTGGGAACATTGTAATACGCATTCCTTCTGGGCTGACCTGTGGGAACAGTGCTAGGATAGTAGCTGCGGCTCGAGTTTAAGGGAGCAGAGACCAATATCCTAGCACTCCAGCACCCTCGAAATGCGCATTGTCTGCAAGGCTGAGTTCAGCGCCGCCATGACTGGTTATAAGCCCAACTGCAGTCACCCCGTCGAGATCTTTGATCCCGACGGGGACAGCAGTCTTTACTCGGGTCCACCTGCCTAAGTCGTAATTGGGCGGTTGGACCTTTGAACCGCCACACTCATAATGAGTTCCCAAGACTAGCACAGAATCTGTACAGTTAGAAAATTAGAAAGGAAAAATAATCAGCCACATCTCCCAAAAACATCACCTTTTATAAGGTTTTAGGCACAAAAGCCATGCACTCAGTATGGTGAGACATGAGCTAATAGGGCTGCATTAACGAAGATGCATTCACATAAACCAATCACTTTCCAAATACACAAGTTGCACTAAATAAGATACACCTAGTAAACATCTATTTTGCTGCATATTAATAGAGAAGTGTTCATAGGAAATGAAAAGGATGACATGGCATTTATATAATACAGAAATGCAGGGGACAGTTCATCTAATGTATGGTCCCTAGGAAAGACTCGAGCAAAGGTCTTTGAATGTTGCAAAGACAGGAATGTCATGAGCATGGCTTCCTCGTGAGGAAGGCACATTAATGCAGTTATTATTCTGCACAGTATGACAGCCACATCCTGAGCATGGCTTCCTCAGGAGGAAGGGACATTAATACAATTATTATTTTGCACAGTACATAACACCACGAAATAGGCTTCTATTTTGCTGATCTTTCTAAATAGAAAAGCACACAGAGAAATACATGCATGTGGAGAATGCTCATTCACTTAAAATAAAAGTGCAATTGTTTCCGCATCTATAAAGTGATGTCAGTGCATGCTGGTTAAGGCCCAGTTAGGCTAACTTAAATATATTTACATTACATGTTATTGTTCATTATTAAGAATGGTCTCACAACAGGACGTATTCTGAGGCTATCTAATCATGGAGATGGTGACACAAATAGAAAGGTCCTTCTTCATGAGTCTTGGTGTTAAAGCTTGCTGATAAAATAGAGAGAAGTCTAGATCCAATGGGACTGTTAAAGGTGGAACCTTACTGCTGGGTAGGAGCTCACATGCGAAAGACTGTTTTGCCATCACTTATCTGAGTTTCCAAGTACAAGTTCTCATTGAGTTTAATTACAATTTGCAACATCCACAACTGGAACTGAGACAAGGAGGTGTTCAGCTTAATTGTGGAATAAGGTGCTTGGTGATCGAGGCATACAATGAGCTGCAATATGGACACAAATTACACCAGGTGGGTAAAACTTGGATATGAAGTAATGCCTTTCTACATAGTCAAAAACAGCCCCGAGAGTTTTTCCTTCATGGATTGGGGAATGACAGATTAAGGAAAAGGAAAGTGGCTGTTCAGGGGAGATTAAATATTTATTTTTGTTTAGCACTTCTTACTTTTCTCTCTTTCATCTAATCTCAGGTCTAAATAAAAGAAGCACTATTAACAGAGTAAGATGATGTGAGTCTCACAGAGGAAGAAATTGCATTCAATACCAATCAATATTCAAGAACATGACCTTCAGCGAATGGAAACATACCGTGGCATACCTTTGGATGCTAAAACAGGAATAGATGGTAATGCACCTGCCTATGCATTACCATATAATGACATGGCCCCTCCCAGTCGGAAATAAACTACAGTAAGCAACAATGTACAAAGACAAAATGTTTGAAGACAGATAAAAAATGGACCAAATGTGTGCATCTTTTATTATAAGAAATGTGTCTTTCAAGGCCAGTGTTTTTCTTGTGCTTTAAGGAAGCAAGCGTGCCTGCATATCCTTGCCTTGTGAACAAAAAAAGCTCTAACTTCAGCATGTTATCAGGACAGCAAAATAAAATGTTACTTTGTCTTTTTTTAATTACATGCTAAGCAAACACAAACCCAAACAGCAAACACTTAAGCCATGAAACAGTAATTAAATATAGGGGCAGCAAAAATAAATGCATCAAAGATCACAAACTTGGTCTCAGTTTCAAGCGGCACATCATGTTGCATCTGCAGTCTAACAAAATGACTACTTGATCCCACCATCAAAATCTACTAGGAACACAAATTAGACAATGTAAGCATCATCCAAAGCCATGGCCTTGACAGACAGCCGTTCCAAGCAAAGGCAGACCATGAAAAATACATGAGAGCAAATGGCTGAACCAAAAGGCCCCTCTCTCTCTACACTTATGTTTTGATCACAAGAGCTCTTGCAACAGACAGCTAAAGCTGTGTGTAACAAGAACTAAAAAGTGTTCCTCTTTCAAGCAAAGAAAAGTATTGATGAACAGTGCTTCTGAGTAGCCTTTACTTAATGTGTACAATTTCCTCAAATATATTTATGTGTACTGTTAAGATCCCTAGTATCAAACTGTTAAATGACAACATATATGTTACTTACAAAAATATGCCCTTTCCATGCTATCTTTCCTTTCTGCACAGTGTATCACTTTCCTTCATAAAGTGCCACATAATTCATGTGGCTAGCCTAGCATTGTGGAAGCTTAGAAATAGGATGTGTGTGTGTTTTCAGTACTATAAACATAATCAGACATTTACTTAAATTGACTCACACCTCTGCACTTTCATTGTTGGCACATCACATGCACAAACATGTAGATGGTTCCGAACTTCCTGAATGTATCCCTCACAACATGGTGACCATTGCATCTTTTCCCAGGAATAGACCTTTGTCAGATTGTTCATTCCAAGTAAAATCAAATGCTATCATAGCTCATGAAGGATATCACAAGATATTGAGTGTACTGCACAAAATGTATGAGATGTCACATCACATTTTGCAACCTATACGTATCTTAAATGATTCTAGTTTGGGGTTGGTGACTTCTCACTAATGTTAAAAGTTATATTATCTTGACTTTTCCACTAATTAACTAATTGTTTTTTCCTGTGTGGATACTTTGGCTGTCCCATTATGAGAGCACAACCTAGGGTTGGATTAGAGGTCCTACGGCGATCGACTGGAATGAAAATCCTAAATCAGCCCTTACTGAAAAGCTCAAACCATCCCCACATTGCATGAGGTCCAGAGTAAAATGGGGCTTTGGGGAACTTTATCAGTGGATCATGGAAGTCCTTCTGGTCTGAAAGCAGCCCTCTAGCCAGCAGACCACTGGGAGATCACCAGAGCATCAAAATGACCAGGCGAGTCCTAATAGTAAAATCACATTGAACCATACCAGTGATCTCTTTGTGATTAATTCACTGGTGAATTTTATAACAATATCATGGACCTCCAGTCAGTTTCATGAACAAACTTTGAAACACACAGGATATGGGATAAGACAATAAGTCACCATGTCCATGTTTACCACTGCTGCTTTGGGTGGAGCCGGAGAGGTGGGCGGGGGATAACAGTGTGAGAGGGGATGGGCCAAGGCAGGAAGAGACTGGGAGGAATATTCAAAGAACCTATTGGTGTCTTCTCGAGAAGAATCAAAGGGATGCCTCCCATGCAAGGAATAAGTAGACCTGGGCAGAACTCACAGAATTTCATGCAGTTACATAAAAACTCTGTGATATTCCGCAGAGTTCTGTCAATGGCAAAATACATTCTGTGCTGCTTGTGTTTTGATTTAGTTTGTTTCAAGCTTACATAACTACCAACTATTCAGGTAGAATACCTACTCAGAAAACTATTTTTTTGTTAATTTTGCTGCAGCTTGAGAAGAAAAAATACTCGAGAAACAACCCTCTGACCGTGACCGCTGGAGACCGGAGACCGCCGCATTCGAAAATCTCAGAGGAAGTCATCCTGGCGACCGAATCAAGCTAGGGGATGCCAAATCTCACTTGTCAGCTCCCATTGTAAAGCCTTGCGTTTTTCCAGGTGTCACTGTGTTGTTAGAAGGGCGAAAAAAATCCATCACACAGCAATTGGTGCCATTTGGCAGGAAATCTGCATTACAACAGTAACGCAGAGTTGCCAAATTTCTACAACATGCTTGCGGAATTAAAATTCCACACAGGCCTAGAAATAAGTCTCGCCGTCTCCAGCCTCCCCTACAAAGCTGATTTTTTTTACCACTTCTTAATACTATTTTTATGAACAGCCACTCCCGCTCAGTTGCACTTGCACAGTAGTAAACTACAGTAAGCACAAAAAATAATATCAGCAAAACACAACTTAGGCCCTGGTTTAAGAGTGCCCAGTGCCACTTTAGCACTGCCTTAGCGTCATCTTTTTTTACACTAAGATGGCCTTTTCTCAGCGCCAGATTTACAAAGTGGCACAATGCATGCATTGCGTCACTTTGTAAGCCCTTGCACCACATTATTCCTGCGCCAGGCATAATATATGCAAGGGGGTGTTCCCCCATTAGTAGGCCCGTGAATATAGCACAGTGAAATTTATAAGCTTTCACAGCGACATTTTTTGCATCATTTTTAACGCCTGCCTCTGGCAGGCATTAAAATGACACTCCCATTCTTTTCAATGGGCCTCCCTTTACTTTTCAGGATTAGCGTCATAATTTTTGGTGCTAATCCTGCAAAGTGCCACAATAAAATCAACATTTTTGATGCTATTATCTTAGTGACGGCCATGGTGCACCGTATTGTAATACGGCTCAACCATGGTGTTGTTATGTGGCGGTAGGGGCATGCAAGAAAAGTGGCACTTCAGCACGGATGCATTACTTTCTTGTAAATATGCCCCATTGTTTAAACGTACAGAGATGCATAAAATATTTTTAAAAAAGGATAAAGAATGGAAAGAAAAAAGTATTGGTAAGTAAAGTATTGGCACAGAAGCTGTGGCACTAAAGTGCACATCTTTTTAGGTGGATGTTGTCATATGAACAGGAAAAATGTAGGCACTCAAATTGTGAGAGATTCAGTGGCTCAAGTGAGGTGACCCATTACTCCACGCTGTATGCTGTGGTGGATGGAAGCAAATATGAAGGACAATTGAGCAGAACAAGTGATGAAAGGGCTAAGCCAAAGCCTAACTATGTTTTTTTATATTTATATGTTTTTTTTCGATTACATGAGCCAAATCTGGAAATAGAGCAAAACCACATCCACGCTGCACTTTAGCGCACACTCCAGCGTTTACAGCGTAAAATTCATGGAACTGCTTTGCTGCCATTTCTATCTATTTATCTCAAAGTCATCCACCTCTCACCACATTTGCATCCCTGCTAGTCTCAACAAAGGATTCACCAAAGATTTATTTAATCTCATCACCGGTGAATCCATCCACCATTCCAGCGCCACCTTTCTTGCAGATCTGAACCTCCCCGGTGATCCCACCTTGAAGAAAATGAAATAAACCTTGCTTTACCCCCTCTCACGGTCATCACTGACTAATCTCATCACAGACAAATCTGGAGCTCCCTCACAGCCTTGTCATTAATCATCTGATGCTCGCCGAAGCAACTGCGTTGGTGTAGGAGGCTGGAATGGCTTGTAGTGAGTACCAAGGGGTACTTGCACCTTGCACCAGGCCCAGTTATCCCTTATTAGTGTATAGGGTGTCTAGCAGAATAGGCTGATAGATAATGGTAGCTTAGCAGAGCAGCTTAGGCTGAACTAGGAGATGAGTGAAGCTCCTACAGTACCACTAGTGTCACTTGCACAATATCATAAGAAAACACAATACACAGTTATACTAAAAATAAAGGTACTTTATTTTTATGACAATATGCCAAAGTATCTCAGAGTGTATCCTCAGTGAGAGGATAGGAAATATACACAAGATATATGTACACAATACCAAAAATATGCAGTATAGTCTTAGAAAACAGTGCAAACAATGTATAGTTACAATAGGATGCAATGGGGACACATAGGGATAGGGGCAACACAAACCGTATACTCCAAAAGTGGAATGCGAACCACGAATGGACCCCAAACCTATGTGACCTTGTAGACGGTCGCTGGGACTATTAGAAAATAGTGAGGGTTAGAAAAATAGCCCACCCCAAGACCCTGAAAAGTGAGTGCAAAGTGCACTGAAGTTCCCCAAAGGACAAAGAAGTCGTGATAGGGGAATAATGCAGGAAAGACACAAACCAACAATGCAACAACGATGGATTTCCAATCTAGGGTACCTGTGGAACAAGGGGACCAAGTCCAAAAGTCACAAGCAAGTCGGAGATGGGCAGATGCCCAGGAAATGCCAGCTGTGGGTGCAAAGAAGCTTCTACTGGACAGAAGAAGCTGAGGTTTCTGCAGGAACGCAAAGGGCTAGAGACGTCCCCTTTGGAGGACGGATCCCTCTCGCTGTGGAGAGTCGTGCAGAAGTGTTTTCCCGCCGAAAGACCGCCAACAAGCCTTGCTAGCTGCAAATCATGCGGTAAGCGTTTTTGGATTCTGCTGTGGCCCAGGAGGGACCAGGATGTCGCAAATTTTGTCAGGAGCGAGAGGGGACGTCGAGCAAGACAAGGAGCCCTCTCAGCAGCAGGTAGCACCCAGAGAAGTGCCAGAAACAGGCACTACGAGGATGCGTGAAACAGTGCTCACCCAAAGTTACACAAAGGAGTCCCACGTCGCCGGAGACCAACTTAGAAAGTCGTGCAATGCATGTTAGAGTGCCGTGGACCCAGGCTTGGCTGTGCACAAAGGATTTCTGCCGGAAGTGCACAGGGGCCGGAGTAGCTGCAAAAGTCACGGTTCTCAGCAATGCAGTCTGGCGTGGGGAGGCAAGGACTTACCTCCACCAAACTTGGACTGAAGAGTCACTGGACTGTGGGAGTCACTTGGACAGAGTTGCTGGATTCGAGGGACCTCGCTCGTCGTGCTGAGAGGAGACCCAAGGGACTGGTAATGCAGCTTTTTGGTGCCTGCGGTAGCAGGGGGAAGATTCCGTCGACCCACGGGAGATTTCTTCGGAGCTTCTAGTGCAGAGAGGAGGCAGACTACCCCCACAGCATGCACCACCAGGAAAACAGTCGAGAAGGCGGCAGGATCGGCGTTACAGAGTTGCAGTAGTCGTCTTTGCTACTATGTTGCAGTTTTGCAGGCTTCCAGCGCGGTCAGCAGTCGATTCCTTGGCAGAAGGTGAAGAGAGAGATGCAGAGGAACTCGGCTGAGCTCTTGCATTCGTTATCTAAAGTTTCCCCAGAGACAGAGACCCTAAATAGCCAGAAAAGAGGGTTTGGCTACCTAGGAGAGAGGATAGGCTAGCAACACCTGAAGGAGCCTATCAGAAGGTGTCTCTGACGTCACCTGGTGGCACTGGCCACTCAGAGCAGTCCAGTGTGCCAGCAGCACCTCTGTTTCCAAGATGGCAGAGGTCTGGAGCACACTGGAGGAGCTCTGGACACCTCCCAGGGGAGGTGCAGGTCAGGGGAGTGGTCACTCCCCTTTCCTTTGTCCAGTTTCGCGCCAGAGCAGGGCTAAGGGGTCCCTGAACCGGTGTAGACTGGCTTATGCAGAAATGGGCACCAAAAGTGCCCATGAAAGCATTTCCAGAGGCTGGGGGAGGCTACTCCTCCCCTGTCTTCACACCATTTTCCAAAGGGAGAGGGTGTAACACCCTCTCTCAGAGGAAGTCCTTTGTTCTGCCATCCTGGGACAAGCCTGGCTTGACCCCAGGAGGGCAGAAACCTGTCTGAGGGGTTGGCAGCAGCAGCAGCTGCAGTGAAACCCCCAAAAAGGCAGTTTGGCAGTACCAGGGTCTGTGCTACAGACCACTGGGATCATGGGATTGTGCCAACTATGCCAGGATGGCATAGAGGGGGCAATTCCATGATCATAGACATGTTACATGGCCATATTCGGAGTTACCATTGTGAAGCTACATATAGGTAGTGACCTATATGTAGTGCACACGTGTAATGGTGTCCCCGCACTCACAAAGTCAGGGGAATTGGCCCTGAACAATGTGGGGGCACCTTGGCTAGTGCCAGGGTGCCCACACACTAAGTAACTTTGCACCTAACCTTTACCAGGTAAAGGTTAGACATATAGGTGACTTATAAGTTACTTAAGTGCAGTGTAAAATGGCTGTGAAATAACGTGGACGTTATTTCACTCAGGCTGCAGTGGCAGGCCTGTGTAAGAATTGTCAGAGCTCCCTATGGGTGGCAAAAGAAATGCTGCAGCCCATAGGGATCTCCTGGATCCCCAATACCCTGGGTACCTTAGTATCATATACTAGGGAATTATAAGGGTGTTCCAGTAAGCCAATGTGAATTGGTAAAATTGGTCACTAGCCTGTTAGTGACAATTTAAAAGAAATGAGAGAGCATAACCACTGAGGTTCTGGTTAGCAGAGCATCAGTGAGACAGTTAGGCATCACACAGGGAACACATACATATAGGCCACAACCTTATGAGCACTGGGGTCCTGACTAGCAGGGTCCCAGTGACACATAACAAACATACTGAAAACATAGGGTTTTCACTATGAGCACTGGGCCCTGGCTGGCAGGATCCCAGTGAGACGGTGAAAACACCCTGACATACACTCACAAACAGGCCCAAAGTGGGGGTAACAAGGCTAGAAAGAGGCTACTTTCTCACAGTTGGCGAGACCATCTTACCTTCCCATAGGAGTCTACCACCCACAGCCAACATAACCCCAATCTCAGGACCCTGGTATTAATTGCACCCGAAGGATGGACTTCTTTAACGCTGGCTGGAGGTACTCTATTGAAATTTGTTTATCTTTTTTTGCGCTACTCTCACGTTGACCATCTTTCCCTGATGCCCTTTTGGAGCAGATGAGCAATGGATACATTATTCGGAGTAAGGAACTCAAATCTCAACAGAAACTAATGGCACAAAATAGATCCACTAATCCATTTCCCATCAAATGTGTTGAAAAGAGCCAAAGTGCTGCCACATTTCACCTCATACACACCAAAGCATTTCCACCGTTCAACTCACCTCACATAGTTCCATGAGGAATACCCATGACATACCATGCACAGGTTACCACATTCTGTGAAAGGATGACAGAAGGGCTTTGTTGGCATTTATAGAAGTTCATGGCTTGTTGCAGGAGACGGAGGTTTGGTATGACTGTCCAGAAGGAGTGTTGGGGGTCAAAATAGTGGCATAGTAACGAAGCTGTTCTGAAAATACTTAGGGCCTAATTACGAGTAGGCTCTGTCAATAATAATCTTACACCAAGGTGTTCATAAATTTTCATTTGTAACACTTATTGCAAAGTCTGAGTTTCTGGGCACTAACATGCAGCTATTTTATGCATATCGCATGTCCCAGTAAATACTGAGGCCCTCATTACGAGGCTGGCGGTCTTAAGACCGACAGCCTTGCGATGGCGGTCTGACCGCCGCAGACAGGGCGGTGCGACTGCCCCATTATGAACCTGGCTGATCCGTCACTGTCATACCGCCGATACCGCCAGGCTGGCGGTCCCAGTGGTTGTAATAGTCCAGCTGCCCTAGGGATTACAAGTCCCCATCCGCCAGTCTTTCCATGGCGGTAAACACTGCCATGGAAAGGCTGGCGGAATGCGGATGTGGGGGTGCTCCCATGCACAGCCCCATCACGCATTTCACTGCCCAAATTTCAGGCAGTGAAATGCGCAACGGGTGCTGCTGCACCCGACGCACCTCAACATTGCCGCCAGCTCGATTACGAGCTGGCTTTAATATTGTGGTGAGTTTTCTGCTGGGCCAATGGGCGGAAATGCTTTTTTGTGCGCTGGTCCAGCGGAAAAACTTCTAATAGGGCCAGTGGCGTAGCGTGGGTTGTCAGCACCCGGGGCAAGGCAAGTAATTTGCGCCCCCTAACCCGGGGCAAGGCAAGTAATTTGCACCCCCTAACCCGTGGATTTAGTCTCTTCCAAGATGTTGCGCCCGGTGCGGCTGCCCCCCCCTGCACCCCCCGCGCTACGCCACTGAATAGGGCAGCAATCACACCACCAGCACTGGCGGTATGATGGCGTCGTAATGAGGGCCGAGTCTTTTTAATTTCAATAAAATTCTGGCAATTTTGACCACACGAAATTCAACAAGGATGCATTCTTTATCGTTTCTGATAATTACCGGGTGAGCTAAACATCACACTACTGGTAATGTGAATAAAAGGTTTGTTGAGGGATTTTATTTTAATGGGTCCTAAATAAGAGTTACAGACTTTCCTCAACAGTTTGGGGAGTTACAGCTCCGAGGAGTGGTGCCTCGGACAGGACCTACGTGCGGGTCCCAGTCTAACAGGGGCTTGTGCAAAGTTTCTGTCACACGAGTGGTTTTACATATATGAAGATTATTGGTCTTTACTCTGAATTAGCATAAATTCCAGCTTTATTTTCCTTACGGCCCATTGTAGTTTTTGCACACACACATGCAATCTTCAACGCCTCGTCTGGGGTAGTGAGCGCTTTATAATTACAATTTATAATTTCCTCACAAGCGCTAGCAGGGACTGGAAAGGAGTTTCCACTTTCTGGCAATTAAACTTTTTTTTCTCAAACCAACACAAATGGGACGTTGAAAACTTTGCGATCTACGGGTAGTATTTGTGAGCAATATATACAATTTGTGAGGAGAAAAACCTCTGAACTTAGCGCCCCGAGTCCAACCATCGGCTTCCAGTGGCTAGTGGTGGCGGATAAGGCACACCCGTATTTATACTTTTTTTAGCGCCGCATTTGCGCCGCTTTTTGACGCAAAACGGCGCAAACCTACAAAATACAGGGCCATATTTATACTCCGGTTGCGCCGAATGTGCGTCAAAAATTTTGACGCACATTCAGCGCAAACGATGCCCCATATTTATACCCTGACGCCCGATGCGGCGCACAAGGGGAATGGCGCTATGTGCGTGAGTTTTTGGAAGCGGCACCCCGCCCTGCGTTAATGACATGCAGGGTAGGCGTTCCCGTCCAAAAACCCACGCATACAGCGGTGCGTCGTATTTATGCTTCCGGGCAAAAATGTCTCCCGGGCCGTAGGCGGCGCAAAAAAATGACGCAAAGCACGAATAGCGTTAAATTTTAACGCCTGGGTCAGGGCAGGCGTTAAAATGGGGCAAACACACCTGTACTTAAGCAGAACACACAGAACAAACAACAGAGCAGCAGAGCAGCAACAGGGAGCTATGGAGGTGCTTTTTCTTCAACGTGCACGTAGACGCAGAGCCCTGCAGCAACAACAGCAGCTACAACAACAACAGCAGGGACCCCAAAGACAGCGCAGAAGGCAGGACAGGATATTCCGCCCAAGAACAACCCTGCATGGCCTCAGGGAACGGGACATCATCCAGAGGTACCGGTTGAACTGGCAGGCCATTCAGCAGCTGCTGGCAAATATCGAACAACAGTTGGCCCCCACTTTAGTGACACCCCGCACTATCCCAACTGAAACAAAGCTGCTTGCCGTACTACACCTGCTGGCAAGTGGCTCCTTTCAGACAACTGGTGCCCTGGTTGGTGGAATATCCCAACCATCATTCTCTGCATTCCTGCCTAAAGTCCTGGATGCCATCATTCGCCTGACACCCCGCCATATCTGCTTCCCTAACACACTGCAGAAGCAGCAGGAAATTAAACAGGGGTTCTACGCCATCAGTGGCTTCCCGCACGTCCTTGGTGCAATCGACTGCACACACGTACGCCTTGTGCCACCTGCTGATTCAGAACACCTCTACCGCAACAGGAAGCACACACATTCAATCAACGTGCAGGCCATAGTCGATCACCAAGGACTGATCACCAACATCGTGGCCAAATATCCTGGGAGTGTACATGACGCATTCATCTTCCGTCACTCCACCATCAACCAACACTTCCAGGATGGACGCTATGGCAATGGACTACTTGTTGGTAAGGACAAAAAACAAACCCATACACACACCGCACACAAACCCTCTAGGACAAACAACACATACACCACAATAGCAACACCTAGCCAGGAACACACTGAGGTACTCACATCACTAGCCATGTGTCAGAAGTCAACATTTAACCTGTCACACATTGGAATTTAATCCACAGCCTAATGTGAAGACATCAATGAGTGTGGTTGGCCAAATGTCACTTTACAGATTGGAAGTCTCAAAATAACCTGTACACTAATACAATGCATAAGTCAAAAGGTATGGGATGGCCTGGGCTCATACACATGAAGGTGTCAAATACACTTTCACGTTTTAACTCGGCATGGAACTAACATCACACCCCCAGTGAGGACACACAGACAACTGTATCACTAGTCACAATGCTAGGGAGGGAACACTCTACTGCAACAACAAAAACAGTCCTTCTGACAAACGGTTAGCCAACAAACACTTGCTCAGCCAAGGGAAAATATATCAAAGCAAAGTTTTCAATAACAACCATAGGTTGGAACATTAGTACACAAAAGAGTCACAGACAACACAAGACAACTACAGCCATCAAAGATCCGTACAACACTGCCTCCTACATCTAATTCAATCCATTCTCTTTCTCTTTCAGCTGATCAGGGGTATGGCATCCAGCCTTGGGTGATGACACCATTCGGGAACCCAATCACTGCTGCAGAGCGGGCATACAATGACGCCCACAAGAGGACCCGCAGCATTGTGGAGAGGACCTTTGGGATCCTAAAGTCTAGGTTCCGCTGCCTTGACATCACTGGCGGGAGCCTACTCTATTCCCCAGAGATGGTGTGCAAAATCATCCTCACTTGTGCCATATTGCACAATATATGTGTCCAGAGGAACATTCCCCTCCTTGAACTGGACCCAGGCATGCCTGAGGATGACGAAGAGGAGGATGCTGGGCCGCAACAGGAGGGGGGACAACCCAACACGGCAGCAGGACAGCGTAGGCGCCAGCAGCTTGTAAATAATTTTTTTGCTTAATGTATAATAATCACCTGTATTACACTATTGTAAATAAACACAGATATCAAACACCACATCATGCTTTGGTCCATGCATTACTGAGCACCTTTACTTATAAAATGCTGACGAAGAATGTGGTCTCCTTGACCAACAATGCCATAACAATCATCACAACAAAAAAGAACATTTCAATTGTATGCACAGAGGGTAGGATGTGACATGATACATTGCCATACACAGAGGCCCACATGAGTACAAATGTGGCAAATCCACATGCTACATCAAAACACCTGAGACAGTCTTGCACCCAGACAAAAAAAGTAGATCATGTGAAAGTCACATCACATGTGGTCAGAGACAGGGTGGGACCATCCATGTGTACGTCACCATGTCATCAATGGCTTCTCTCCAGTGGGTGATATGAGCAAAACACAAATGGGACAACATTAGCTGCCACTAACTCAGGAGGAGACCTGGATGTCACAGTGACAACATACACCCAGACAGGTGATAGTGGATCCACATACCAACACACATGTACACATATGTCATACAATCAACCAAATTATTGAAAGTAGACCATCACAGTCGGGTCCCAGTTTGAACCTAGCAGGAAGAATGTGACATGCCACTTAACCAGTTAATGCAGAAAGGGACACAGACACCCACTAAAGAATATTCCCCAGAACATCAGGAACGCTCAGAGTCTTCCAAACATAGTCATTGGGAAATGGTAGGCATGTCAGCTCAAAATCATCATTACTGCAAACTTCTAATGGGCTAATGAGATGAATGAATGGTCAACAGTCATACATACCATATGGCCTTACATTAGCCTGCTGCTGCAGGTTTCCCATAAAATATTAAGCCAAGCCATGGATACTGTAACTAATCAGGATGGTCAAATCCTAGGGTGCTGGGGGCCTAAGTCCACTTCTACGGTCCCACAAACATACACAAATCCTGTACTTGTGAGCCAAACACATGCATAAGGTACATGTGTGGCCTACATGTCAAGAGTAGAACACAAAGCACAAACACAAAATGAGGCTAGGACATGGTTAGCCCCATAATAACTGTAAGTGACCATTGCACTCCCTGTTAGGACTCCAGATAAAAGCATCAACATCATAAGTGTGGACCAAATTTGGAGAAGGAATACATCATGGTATCCCATCCATCATTTCCAAACAGCCATCAGCAATTGCCACAAATATGTTGACAAATATGGAAAAGACATTATGTAACGTATCCACACCATTACTGTGTGAATGCCTGCCATACATACAACAATGGACATGTGGCATATCCAAACACAAATGTGTATCACATTGCCCCGTTTGACCCTGACAAATCACCTTCCCCAAGTTAAAAACATGAAGACGTAACAAAAAGATTTGATCATAATTCTACGCATACAGCATGGGTGTCATATTTTGGTCACGTACATGAGTGCACAGAATGCAGAGTCAAATCTGAATGTATACAAAAATTTCACAGATTTAGACAGCAAAATATAAGTTACATCATATTTCAGATTAGACTCAGCAGCATGTGCATTCCTGTACGTTTCAAAAATATGACGCCCATCATGTATGCGTCGGAAAAAATGACGCAACATGCACATATTTTCGTACATCTCGTACAGTAAATGAATATTAATATTTGTAGGAGGCTGGACTGGCTTGTAGTGAGTACCAAGGGGTACTTGCACCTTGCACCAGGCCCAGTTATCCCTTATTAGTGTATAGGGTGTCTAGCAGCTTAGGCTGATAGATAATGGTAGCTTAGCAGAGCAGCTTAGGCTGAACTAGGAGACGTGTGAAGCTACTACAGTACCACTTAGTGTCATATGCACAATATCATAAGAAAACACAATACACAGTTATACTAAAAATAAAGGTACTTTATTTTTATGACAATATGCCAAAGTATCTTAGAGTGTACCCTCAGTGAGAGGATAGGAAATATACACAAGATATATATACACAATAGCAAAAATATGCAGTATCGTCTTAGAAAACAGTGCAAACAATGTATAGTTACAATAGGATGCAATGGGGAAACATAGGAATAGGGGCAACACAAACCATATACTCCAGAAGTGGAATGCGAACCACGAATGGACCCCAAACCTATGTGACCTTGTAGAGGGTCGCTGGGACTATTAGAAAATAGTGAGAGTTAGAAAAATAACCCTCCCCAAGACCCTGAAAAGTGAGTGCAAAGTGCACCAAAGTTCCCCTAAGGACAAAATAGTCGTGTTAGAGGGAGAATGCAAGGAAAACACAAATCAGCAATGCAACAACGATGGATTCCTGTCTGAAGGTACCTGTGGAGCAAGGGGACCAAGTCCAAAAGTCACAAGCAGCTCGGAGATGGGCAGATGCCCAAGAAATGCCAGCGGTTGGTGCAAAGAAGCTCTTACTAGGCTGAAGAACTGTGAATACTGCAGGAACGACAAGGGCTAGAGACTTCCCCTTTGGAGGATGGATCCCCCACGCCTTGGAGAGTCGTGCAGAAGTGTTTTCCCGCCGGATGGACGCCAACAAGCCTTGCTACACGCAAATCGTGCGTTTGGCGTTTTTGGACGCTGCTGGGGCCCAGGAGGGACCAGGAGGTCGCAAATTGGACCTGCAGAGAGAAGGGACGTCGAGCAAGACAAAGAGCCCTCACTGAAGCAGGTAGCACCCGGAGAAGTGCCAGAAACAGGCACTACGAGGATGCGTGAAACGGTGCTCGCCGAAGTTGCACAAAGGAGTCCCACGTCGCCGGAGACCAACTTAGAAAGTCGTGCAATGCAGGTTAGAGTGCCGTGGACCCAGGCTTGGCTGTGCACACAGGATTTCTGCCGGAAGTGCACAGGGGCCGGAGAAGCTTGCAAAGTCGCGGTTCCCAGCAATGCAGCCCAGCGAGGTGAGGCAAGGACTTACCTCCACCAAACTTGGGCTGAAGAGTCACTGGACTGTGGGGGTCACTTGGACGGTGTCGCTGGATTCGAGGGACCTCGCTCGTCGTGCTGAGAGGAGACCCAAGGGACCGGAGATGCAGCTTTTTGGTGCCTGCGGTTGCAGGGGGAAGATTCCGTCGACCCACGGGAGATTTCTTCGGAGCTTCTGGTGCAGAGAGGAGGCAGACTACCCCCACAGCATGCACAAGCAGGAAAACAGTCGAGAAGGCGGCAGGATCAGCGTTACAGAGTTGCAGTAGTCGTCTTTGCTACTATGTTGCAGGTTTGCAGGCTTCCAGCGCGGTCAGCGGTCGATTCCTTATCAGAAGGTGAAGAGGGAGATGCAGAGGAACTCGGCTGAGCTCATGCATTCGTTATCTAAAGTTTCCCCAGAGACAGAGACCCTAAATAGCCAGAAAAGAGGGTTTGGCTACCTAGGAGAGAGGAAAGGCTACTAACACCTGAAGGAGCCTATCACAAGGAGTCTCTGACGTCACCTGGTGGCACTGGCCACTCAGAGCAGTCCAGTGTGCCAGCAGCACCTCTGTTTCCAAGATGGCAGAGGTCTGGAGCACACTGGAGGAGCTCTGGACACCTCCCAGGGGAGGTGCAGGTCAGGGGAGTGGTCACTCCCCTTTCCTTTGTCCAGTTTCGCGCCAGAGCAGGGGCTAAGGGGTCCCTGAACCGGTGTAGACTGGCTTATGCAGAATTGGGCACATCTGTGCCCAACAAAGCATTTCCAGAGGCTGGGGGAGGCTACTCCTCCCCTGCCTTCACACCATTTTCCAAAGGGAGAGGGTATCACACCCTCTCTCAGAGGAAGTTCTTTGTTCTGCCATCCTGGGCCAGGCCTGGCTGGACCCCAGGAGGGCAGCTGCCTGTCTGAGGGGTTGGCAGCAGCAGCAGCTGCAGTGAAACCCCAGGAAGGGCAGTTTGGCAGTACCAGGGTCTGTGCTACAGACCACAGGGATCATGGGATTGTGCCAACTATGCCAGGATGGTATAGAGGGGGCAATTCCATGATCATAGACATGTTACATGGCCATATTCGGAGTTACCATGGTGAAGCTACATATAGGTAGTGACCTATATGTAGTGCACGCGTGTAATGGTGTCCCCGCACTCACAAAGTTCAGTGAATTGGCTCTGAACAATGTGGGGGCACCTTGGCTAGTGCCAGGGTGCCCTCACACTAAGTAACTTTGCACCTAACCTTTACCAGGTAAAGGTTAGACATATAGGTGACTTATAAGTTACTTAAGTGCAGTGTAAAATGGCTGTGAAATAACGTGGACGTTATTTCACTCAGGCTGCAGTGGCAGGCCTGTGTAAGAATTGTCAGAGCTCCCTATGGGTGGCAAAAGAAATGCTGCAGCCCATAGGGATCTCCTGGAACCCCAATACCCTGGGTACCTCAGTACCATATACTAGGGAATTATAAGGGTGTTCCAGTAAGCCAATGTAAATTGGTAAAAATGGTCACTAGCCTGTTAGTGACAATTTAAAAGTAATGAGAGAGCATAACCACTGAGGTTCTGGTTAGCAGAGCCTCAGTGAGACAGTTAGGCACCACACAGGGAACATATACATGCACACCTATGAGCACTGGGGCCCTGTGTGACAGGGTCCCAGTGACACATACATATAGGCCACAAACCTATGAGCACTGGGGTCCTGACTAGCAGGATCCCAGTGACACATAACAACCATACTGAAAACATGGTGTTTTCACTATAAGCACTGAGGCCTGGCTATCAGGATCCCAGTGAGACAGTGAAAACAGTGACAAACACCCTGACATACACTCACAAACAGGCCAAAAGTGGGGGTAACAAGGCTAGAAAGAGGCTACCTTCTCACAATATTCATATCATATTTTTTCACTCAGCAGCATTAGCACTCCTGTAGGTGGATAAAATATGACGCCCATCATGTATGCGTCGGAAAAAATGACGCAACATGCACATATTTTCGGACATCTCGTACAGTAAATGAATATTAATATTCATATCATATTTTTTCACTCAGCAGCATTAGCACTCCTGTAGGTGGATAAAATATGACGCCCATCATGTATGCGTCGGAAAAAATGACGCAACATGCACATATTTTCGGACATCTCGTACAGTAAATGAATATTAATATTCATATCATATTTTTTCACTCAGCAGCATTAGCACTCCTGTAGGTGGATAAAATATGACGCCCATCATGTATGCGTCGGAAAAAATGACGCAACATGCACATATTTTAGGACATCTCGTACAGTAAATAAATATTAATATTCATATCATATTTTTACACTCAGCAGCATGTGCAATATTATGCGTCATAAAAAATGACGCGAAATTATGTATGCGTGAAAATACGACGCAAACCGCGATTAAAAAACGGCGGCCATTTTATGCAGGAAGTGATGTAATAGGATATCCTGTTTGCCAAATCTGTATTGGAAGTTGACTTTCACTTTCACTTTTCAGTCTCAGATTTTTCTAGACTGTGTGGTTCAGTGAAGAGTGTTGTCCTGTGAATTACTGCTTTGTTGTCCTGTGTAGCTTGTCTTTTGTACTTTGTTCAGTCTAATATTGTTGTGTATCATTGTCTCAGTCTGTTAAGTCTAGTTTTGTCCATTCCTGTATTTGTTTGTATTGTCTGTGGGAGTCTGTTGTGGCTAGGGTAGTTATTGGGGTTAGTTGGGCTATTTTCTCCTTTTCTTAACTTCACACCTCTACCTTTCCCCATTTCCTACTTTATTTTTTCTGTTAGTCATCAGTCATAATGTCAGGGAGGCCTCGCCTGTCCAGGATGGGCGAAGATGAATTGGGGGGATTTATCTGGCTAGTGTGCCATTTCCTCCCGCTGATGCTGGAGGCTGGGGGCCGTGTGATACAGGGGTATCACACGGAGGCCCGGAAAATTCGCTGGGAGAAGGTGCGCCATCACATGGTCCGGGTCCATGGGACCATGCGGAATGTCCATCAGTTGAAACACCGCTGGGCCGATCTGATCACGAGGGAACAGGACCTGCTGGACCACCTGGGAGTCAGGATTGGTGGCCCTGTTGGTGAGTAGCAATCAATTACATGGACATGATAGTAATCTGTGTGTGAACATGTGATGAATGTTACCCAATCTGCTAGATAAGGAGCTGCCTATGTGTAATGCTAGGGAAACCTAGGCCCTTGTCAATATATATTGATATCCCCAAATTGGCTACACTTTTTCTCCCTCAAACAGCAGAAACTTAATACATATATCTGTATTTGGCAGGTGTGGCCCATCTCTGCGTGATGCAATGATGCAAATGCTGCCTTACTAATGTTTACATATGTGCCCTAATGTGTACGTGTTGCACAATGTGTATGAAGACCTATGCTAGCAGTCAGATGGCTCAGTTGTTCTACACATACCAGATGGCTGTAGCTGTATGTAATGTAGTGTAGCATTTGTGTCAGACAAGCAACACGTTAATGGCTCTATTTGTACTCTACATGTCATAATGGGCAATGAGTAAGTCATGTCGAAACAACATACCTACATATGTAGACCCCATCGCTCGAAATCTGATTTGAATCCCATGATGATGATATACATGTGTGTTTTATACACGTCACATGAAGTCAGATATGTTTTCCACAGATATGTCACATGTGTGTGTGGTTGCTGTGTGTTGAACATGTCCACATAGGCTGTTTGACTGTGAGTGGTCATGCAGTCCTCATGGAACAAGTGTCTGGATGTCTCTCTGGAATGCACATGCTGAGATGTTTGGATAACAATATTGGCGGGGCATAATTATTGTGAGTAAACTTGGACGACACCTGACTGTCCTGGCCACTGCATGTGTGTAGTAGGGTGTGTAACTGTAGCAGGAGAATCATCCAATGTTAATGTTGAATACAAACTCATCCATGCAGTATGAGCATGTGTGAAAGTGTATCATTACCATGTCATATTCTCACAGTGTCATTGTAACAGAATTATTTTGTCAGTCCACCCAGTCTGAGTACATTCTTCCTGTCATGCTTTACAGGTGGACCAGAGCCTTACACCGTGGGAGAGGTGGCACACTTCGACGACCCCGATACCTACAGTGAGTGTTGCCTGAGTGCTATTTGATATATTTATTTGCCAATGACGCAAAATGGACTACTGTGTGTTCAAGAGAAATCATGATGTGATGCGCTGGCCGTTCATTGCCATTGTCGTGTTAGTGTGATATCAAATTGGACTTATGTTTCTGTTAAGCAACACCTAGCCATCTCTGAGATTGAGGGGCTGTAGGACATTACAGTTGGGCCGCAATGGGGAATGGGATGAGTTACTTAGAATACACTGGTCAAAGTAAGACTTGGTCGGGGACTTGACATGAACTGAGTCTGCATATCAGACTGACATTCTCCCATATAGCTTAGGCACATGGCTGTGATGAAAAGTGCATCTTCCTAGTTGAGGATGGACTGTGCACACTGTAGGTTGGATCTTCCGGGGGCATGTACTTACACAAGCTGAACTAGGAGTGTGTGTGACTTGAGTGCAATGGCCTATGTGTTCTGTTGAATCATGAGAATGGGTGTTCCACCTCCTCTGTGTGTGTAGTAAAACATGCCTCACTGATAGTATGTCATGTTGGCAAAAGTCATATCATTGTGACATGTGTGGTCCATGGATGTCACAATGTTTGCCTAAGTCCAACGTGTTGCTAGCCATTCATAGGTCTTGTGTGTGAAGGCACATACTTGGTGAACGTTCAATACACTCCTGGGTGTGCATTTCACATGGGATTGGTGGTTGTTCTTCCCACACCACCCTCAACGACTGGGATGTTAATGTGAAACAGGCTACCTTGGACTGTAGCAACCAGTATCTCACACTTACTTGACACCTTTTGTGTCGTGAGTCAGAACCTAGGGCCAGATGTGCCAAACTGTGTACAAGTTGATAAACTCATAATTATTGTGTGTGAGTTGCAAGCATCTGTTTCCTATTCCGAAATGTATTAGGTGATCATGAAAATATATGGGAGATTTTATTCCTAATCCTAAATATGAAGGCTTTTTCCAGTCCTATTTGCAACTGACAGTGGTATGCAAGTCCATTTGCAATGGAGTTTGTGGTTGCTAAGTGAGTCGCAGTTATCATCCACTTTAAGTGGATGGTAACCCACTTGCTAGCAGTAAGGGGTCCCCATTGTAACCCATCACCTTTCCGAGTGTACCAAAATAATCCTGTACAAAACAGGCAGTGGTCCTTGGGACCACTGCGGCCCGTATTTATAATTTTTTTGCACCACATTTGCCCAGCTTTTTGACGCCAAAACGGCGCAAACTTACAAATTACAATTGGAATTTGCAATTTTGCGCGGCTTTTGCGTCAACAAGTGACGCAAATGCGGCGCAACAACAAATATAAATACGGGCCTAAGTGCCTTAAATTATTCAATATTGAAATTGTCGTAATTTATTTCTAAGTGCTGCTCATTTCCCGTTGAGGTAAACGGCCTACACTTGGGGAACATGTTCTGCGTTATTTCCAAGCGGTCACGGACATGGAGGTCTGCTGTTCCCAGCAGGCCTCCATCCCCGTGAGTGCCCATAGTTGCAAAGGTGGAGCAACTTGCAACCCACATCATTGATGTAAATGAGGTGGCTCTTAGCAACCCCATAGGAACTCACAGACGGTGTCAGATACCCCATTCTGCATTGCAGATTGTTCGTCCCATTTCCCATCTTCCTACATCTGGTCCCTAGTGTAGACATTGGGTTATAGCCCATTGGTTCAATCTTAGCACACAACCAATTCCAGATGGCTTAGAGTGAGGAGTGTGATAGTTATCACATATAGTGACATATGTAGTGAAGTAAGTATGCGGAAGAGGTGCAGCCATGATGTACAAAACCGTAGGGATGATTAGGATGAGTAGTGTAGGGTGATGTCATCCATCATGTAGAGACCTGGATATTCTAGGTGTGATATGCCCTTATGTATGCATGCTTCACATGTACTTCCTCTGAGCCCTTCTGTGAACTATGTTGTGACAATTGCTGCAACCTATACATTTCTAGTAATGTACAAATAACCCATTGTGCTATCCCACCCAATGCAAAGCCAAAGGTAAATATCTGCCTTTTCTCTTCACAGCTGCTAACATGAGGGCGGCCGATCGCATCCATTTTGAGCGGCGTGCCATCCGTTACAGGCACATCCTGCAGGTGCAGTCTGGGTATCGGCGGATGGGCCGCAGGTATCACTCCGAAAGGGCCTCCGGGGCGTGGTGGGCCACACCACAGCCTCCAACAAGTGTGCCACCTACAGCCACCAACGACACAGCCACCAGGTCTGGCCCAGTGGTCCCATCTACTTCGGCTGCCATGGACCCGCCGCATGCAGCACGACCTGGACCCAGCCGTGTGCTGGCAGCAGGACAGTCACATGTCCCACCAACAGCTGCCACTAGCTCGACCTCTGCTGGCACACAAACCCTCCCCACAGACCCTCCCGTGGACCCTGCAGCCTTCCAGGCATTGTCCCAGAAAGTGGACAAAATTTGAGGAAGGTGGACAACCTGACTGATGACATGAACTATGTAAAGACCCGGGTCCGCGACATCAGGCGCACACTAAGGAGTGCAAACGTCTAGTTCGTTTGCCCTCTTAAACTTTTATCCCTCCCCTCTCACCTCTTTCCTTTTTTTCTCCTGTTAGTTGGGCTTTGGGGATTAGTATTAGGATTAGGATAGGTATGTAGCTTAGTTAGTGTTAGGGAAGAGGGTGGGGGGTCCTTGTTATTTTTCTCAAATATTTGTGTGTGGGTGGGTGGGTGGGGGGCAATGTTGGGATTCATGTTTAATAAAACAAAAAAACAAAAAAAATGTAAATCAAAAAAAAAAAAAACATTATCTGCTTGTTTAGGATAGTGTAGTATGTGTGTAGGTTAGTATGTTTTGTCCTGCATGTGTCCTGTCTCATAATGGTGGGTGGGGGGTTGATGTTTAGATCGTTTCGTTACATGTGTAGAGTAAGTTTAGCTTAGGTTAGATAGGGACAGTTGTGGGTTATTAGTAGTCAGGTTAGATTAGTGTAGGTGTACCTTTCCCTTAGTTGCCTCTTGTAGTACTAGATATAAATAAATATTTTGTTAACCCTTTACTTGATGCGTTAGGTGCTACTTTATCATGGCCTTGACATCCATGTTGCAGAATGATTTAGTGTGACATTTGTGTCCTATGCTCAGCATCCCCTGGGAATGGATGTTTAACATCCCATCTACCCGTGTGCTCACTTGTTAAGTATCCTCAAATTGGGAGACTCCCCATTGGTAGTGTGCATTGTACACCAAGCTTTTGTTATGATATGTGTCCAACTTCACAAAGAGTGCTTCATTACATGTCAATGTGGGTTAATTGTTAGGTCGGACAGCAGTGTGAAGCTCAGGGAGATCTTTGTAGATGAGGAGTTGTTCACACTCATGTATTGCTGCTTTCATTGCTGAGCTACATCATGTGTGTACTGAAGCAGCATGAATTTCCTTCATGGAAGCCTACTCTGTAAGGGAAGTTAATGCAGTGTGATTTGTACACGATTCATTACATTAAGCGGCATCCATTCTTATTTAAGTCTTGCATGGAGCCTACATTTCCCAGACACCATTTGCTCTCTGGAATAGCGATAGATGGTGCATCATTCTGACCAACACAGCATGATTGTGTGTGCTTAGTTCCTTCCTCAGTTATTTCCCTCAGTATGGTAGGGCTATGATGCAATCCTGGCCAATGCACAGATGGATCTGAATATATGACATCAGGACAGTAGTATAGAGATTCAACAGGGTTGCCACACAGCCACTTTGGAGTTAGGTACTGCACAGTTGAAGTGTGAAATGACACAGAGACACAATAGGTGAGCAAGTGCGATTTATTTACAGGTGTTGTAGTGCAAATTGTCCATTCAACATTTTGGCAGAGTCCGTTCTGGGGCATCATTTCTTGGTGAGCCTATAGAAGGTGTCAGTGCAGAGGGACAGGATTACCAAATTGTAGGAGAGAGACATTCACTGGCAATGTGGACAAGTCAAACAGTGGATTGCCAAACAGTCATTGAGTGTAGGTGTTCAGAAACTGGGCTTTGACTAAACGCAGGACCTTGGTCAGAGTAGGCCATGGTGCAGGGACTAGGGCTTCCGGGTACTCCTCCGTGTGAAGGTTATCTGTTCCACGTCTTCTTCTTCTGATGTGTGTGTTGCCTCCTCTGTCCTTGTTGTTGTTGGTTGTGAAGGGGCAACACACACCTCAGTGTTAGAAGACATGGAGGCAGACATCCCGGGGGCTAGTCCCTGTGGACTTAGGAAGGGCAATACTGCAGCAAGGAGGGCCTGCTGGTTTCTCAGAATGGCAGCCACATCCCGATGGTAGGCAGCCAGGTCAGCCCTGAGGGGTTCGATGTTGCATTCGTGCACCCGTTGACTGGCTTGCATTCTTAGTTGTTCCGTCAACTGGATGACAGCTGTGGCGATTTGCTTTTGAGTTTCTACAAGTTCCTGCATGTGCGATGTTAGTGCTTGCATCACAGCTGTCTGATCAGCAGGAGGGATCATGCACGAACGCACCCTCTCAAGGCTGGCTGCCATAGTTTGCATCCCCACCCGCACCTCCTTGGCCAGCTCCCGCTGGACCCCAACGACGGTTCTTTCAAAGCTGGTTCCAGTGTCGTCGGAGTCCTCAGCTGTGTTGGAGCTGGCAGGTATTACATTTGGGGTGGCAGGTGGGTCTACTGGGGTGGCTGCTTCTTCTGGGCTCCTCCTTGGGACTGAAGGTGGGGTTTGGAGGCTTCCTAAGACCATGTTGAGGGTTTGTGGGGAGAGGTTGATGGGGTCGTCATCGATGTCATCAGGGAAATCAGGGTCAGGCATATCGGCAGGAGATCCATGTTCCTCTGCAATGAAACAGGGTACAATTAGTGTGTCTGTGTTGTAACAAGTTTGCAAACAGTTACAGGCGTTTGGATGCCTTATCTTTGGTGTCTGTTTTTTTCTGGGTATCTGCTGTCCTTCATATGGGCATTGTTGTAGGCCTATGGCCCACCTGTGTGTCACATGTGTGATGTGGAGCTACCAGACTTGTCTGCCTAATTGCCGCTAGGTGTTGCTTTGTAACATTTTGTGAATAGGCATCTTTGTGTCCTACTAGTCCCTCCGTGATTAACTATTCTTATGTAGAGACATTTTCGAGGGTGTGTTCTCATTATCCGACCTGAGCTGACTTGCTTACGAGGCAGCAGGATAGCTAATGGTGTGATGGACTGAGTCTGACCCACTTTTAATTGACTCTGTCACCCTGATTCTTTCATTTTGCTCTAGCTAACTAGCATTGGCTCATGTCTCCCACAGCAAAGGAATGATTATACATCCGAGCGCATGACATCTTTGGAACTTTTCAGGGAAGTTGTGGTCACTCAGATCCCAACATCTTCACTCTTTTCCAGTATGAACTCATACACAAAAGTCAAAGACAGTATTTGTTTCATATGATGATCTCTTTGAACAACTGACTTGTCTATATTTAGGTGTGAGCCACAATAACCCAAATACTTCAACATGGTAGACTTGAAATAGTCAGCAGGAGAGTAAGACATTGGTCGAAAGCTATCATGGTGCCTAACAGTTTGTACTCTCCCTCTGCTTGTTCTATTTATAGCACAGCATGTTAAGCTTCTAGCCTGCCTGTCTGAATCACTGGGGAGACTTCATCCGTCATATCTGAGCAATGGCCTGTGATCTGGTTTTGCATCTGCAGCAAGGCAGGCAGCGTCTGGTGTTTCTCTGTTTGGAGACTCCCTCTTGTGTGTCTTGGGACAAGGAAGTGATTTTATAAGTCATAAGTCATGGTGATGAGATAGTTTCCCTACGCAGGAATGGCAAATCAGAACCCCTACCCCATCTATCCGCAAAGTACCAGACTGTATCCTTGACTGGGGCACAGAGTGTATCTGTTCTGGCACACTCCAGTGCAGATGTAGGCAAAACAGTGTGATTGGACTTATTAACAACACCCTAGGACTGGCTATTTGGTATATTTCCTGATAGGAAGGCCAATGAGAAGCATGTAGTGCAAAGTGCTCAGAGGCTCTTAGATGTGAGCATATGCGTAAGAGTACATTCAGGGTAAGGTGCAGAAAGGCCTACAGCCTGAGGCTAATGCGCAAAGTATACATTACACTTGCCAGAATACACATTGACTGACTGTGGGTGTTGTGAGTGCCCTGCCAACACACTTGCCTCTCAGGACCTGCCCCATTCACTTTTGATTCACATTGCATGCAGTGTACATGTTCCGTGCCATTTCCTATGCATGTTCATGTTTGGATGTGGTGTGGATGTAAACATTGTTGATGTTTGAAGATGAAGGTGGGTCATGTGTGTTTGATTGTATAAGCCTGTTTATCGTATGAAGGTCCGATTTGTTTGTCAGACTTTGCAGGTGTGTTGGAGTGACCAGTTGCCTATGTCTCCTCCTCAGGTGTTGTCTGAGCAGTATGACATTAGTGATGTAGCCTTGTTATCCAGGCATGTGAGGGACCCTGACGTATGCAGCATGTGTGTGTGGTTGGTGCTGTGTGGGTCCTATTGCTGTTTACTTTGGCTTATGTATGTGTCAGGTATGGACATTGGGCATTTGAGTGTACTGGTGCGTTTGTATTTTTACACTGACTTGTTGCGGATGTCAATGTCACCCCCTAATTTGTGTATGTATATTCCATGGGGAGGTTGCTGCCATTTGGTACTGTAGCTGCACAGAGATGAGAGGCGTTATTGTAAGGTGTTGTGGCAGTTACATTGCAGTTGTTGCTTTGCCTACTGGGTTACTGATAGGGACCTAGTTGCTGTAGGATAGATTTTACCAAACAAGTGCCTGGATGTGAGTTTGCTGTAGTGGCCTTCCTACCTGTCGCTGCTTTCCCTTGGCTCTATTGTTGTACTTACAGGATGTCCCCATGGGGCTGTACTTGTTGCTGTGTTTGGTGGTGCCCCAGCTTCAGTGTGTGCTAGGCATGCCCCCCTACTGTGCTCCTTTACCCATGCCACTCTATGTATATGCTGACTTACATGCATTGTGTAGTAGGTATTCCCCCCGTGGTTGCAGTTAACATTAGTGCATTATAATTCCCCATGCGACTTACCCTGCATGTGCATTGTGTCTTGGTAGTCTGCACTGTCCTGCCCTTGAATCCCTGTGACGATCTCCTCGGGGATGGCGGCTGCAACCATCTCCTCCATGTGGTCCAGGGCCTCCTGTTGTGCTGGACTCCCACCTCCAGTCTGCATTGCTGCCTTCCTGTTCCTGGCCATTTTCTCTTTGGTCCTGCGTTTACAGTCATGCCAGCGTTTCTTACACTCAGTGACTGTGCGGCGTTCTTCAGCCACACTGTTGATCTTGTCCACTATTTGCTTCCATATGGCCTCTCTCCTACTGAGTGGCAATTTGGATGTTATGAAAAGTTGGTGCTGGTGTTCCGTCACCTCTCTCACCAGGATTTCCTGCTCCTCTTCACTGAAGCGACACTTTCTTTTCTTTTTTTGGTTATCCTGGTTTGTTTGTGGGACCTCTTGGCTGGTTCCTGGTCTGCTGTCATCATCCTGGGCTCTGTTGTGTCCACTGGGATCCATGTTGGCTCTCTGGTAACACTGCAGTTTTCGCGCTAGAATTTGACGCAATTGCGTGAGAAAAACCAGCGCTTTCACGATTGCGCTGTCGTAAATCGGCCCACGGTGATGTGCGTCGCCTTTACGTGGTTTTTCCTTACGACTTGACGCCGCTGTGTGCGTCACAATATCCTGACGCCCACCTGTTGGTTGCGCCGCCGTACGTCAAAGTATAAATTTGACGCCCGCACGGCGCATCCAAATGGCGTTAGACGGCGCAAATTTTTTTGACGCAAAACTGCGTTAGCGCAGTTTTGCGTCAAAAAGTATAAATATGGGCCACAATGGTATTTTGCAAGTTTGCGCCGTTTTTGCGTCAAAAAACGACGCAAATGCGGCGCAAAAAAAGTATAAATACGGGCCACAGCATCTTCGCTGCAGTCCGACCGCCTCCATCGAAAGGCGAGGAATGAATATTGTGTATGTAGCATCTTAATTATGCAGAACCTGTGTACTTCGTCGCGCCACAAACAGCTCGCCCAGAGGATGTGGCACTGAAAAGTGGCCCTGGGCGCTCGCGCACCCGCGGGAGCCAGCGCGCGACACTGTCACCTATTGTCCCACATACATGTCGGGACAATGTCACTGTGCACTGCTCCTGTCACCCTATATGGCTCCTTTCCTTTGGCCCAGTTTGTCCGCAAAGCTGTCCCCGTCGCCCCACCCTTCTGAGAACACCGAGAGGCGAGACTGGGGAAAGTTATCAACTATTATCCAGCGAGCTGGCCAGGCGAAGGAGCGCTCCGAAGCCGCGCTGTGGCACTTTGCGGATACATATGTGAGACCGGGGCTGGCACGGCCGCCGGGTCGCCCTCTCGCCTCTTGGTGGTGCCATGTGGATCGCCTGCCTGGCATGGATCGCTCTGATCGGTGCTGCGGTGGACGCCTTCTCTGGTAAGTGGCCCCTGGTCGGTGCTGAGCCTAATCCAACATTGTGGATTTATTCCAGAGCCACTGGAAATATCCAAATCTGCGGCCGCGCTATTGTTTCCGCATAATTGTGGGGTTCGCCGCATTTGCCAAATACCCCACCATCTACTGCATAATATTTAGATTTTAACAAAATATTGTTTTTAGGTCAAACACAGCAAAGGTTACTAAAACCATGGCGACACGAATTTTTGCTACCAAGAGTGCCGTTCGGAAAGGTTTTGTCGGCTTCCATATGATTGTTGCTGTATTTGAGTTTTAAATTGGTACTAATATGGTGAAATATTTTCCCAGGCAGAGTTCCCATGTGTAAAATTGACAACACGATAAAATAATTCTATAACAAAATGTTCCACATTATGCCAGAATTCGCCTTTTATTGCTGCATAATTTAGTCAACCCTGCTGTATAATTTGTTCCTTCTCTGCCGCATAATTCCAGTGGTCCTGTCGATAGTTGAAGGTTGTGCACAGCAGGGAAGGTACGCAAGTGTGTCTTTCTGAAAACTGCACCAGTGACATTTTGTGATGCCATTTGCACAGCTTGACAAGTGTGCACACAAAATGATCTGTGCAAAACCGACGATTTGCACCGTGTGGTTACTCAAACTATTGCTGTAAATTGCAGTACAAAATTACGAGGGCATCAATGCAGTCTACGGAAATGTAGAAGCAAGTTGACATTCTTTTTGTTTTATAGAGGTAGGACTTTTTAATTATGTTCAGACTTTCTGAACATGTGTTTTAGCTGGTGGTTGTGTTGAGACGCAGCCAGATTGCACTAGGTGGCCTTAAAAATGTCTTGCTCCTGGGCCACAGAGCTCCCAAATGTGAAATATTCATGTTGCCCCTGGCTCCAAAAATATTTGCAAAGGAGCTGCACGTGGTTTTCTGGGGCGCACAAAAGCATTTGTAAATGTTTTTAGATTTTAGCGCAGAGAAGTTCCTGCCATCAGTTTTAGATTTAACCCAAGGGTATCCACACATAGGGCTTTTATTGGGATGAAAAAAAAGGATGTGCTCCGTGTGTGGGAGGGGTTTCTCTAAAAGGGGCGTGGTCCATGTAATTAAGGGTGTGTCTTAAAGTTATGAACGAACTGACTGTGATTCCCATAGTGCTCCACCCACAGGTAGGTTAGGTCCTCTCTGAGCTTTCTGATCCTGCCTCTAGATATATAACATTACAACTGACCTACACCACAAACCAGCCAGGACTATTGGCATGGTCAGTGGTGGTTAGCTGTTTAAGATAAATGAGTAACAATAAAAATTTTGTTGTAAAAAACTATTATTGAAAATGTTTCAATTTTGAGATTGTGAGACTGTGAATTTAACATCACTGAGGCCTGTGGATGGGGTGGTGACCTTCAGAGGGTCTCAATCTTTCCTGTTACCGTCACTCTTTTAGACATGTACGCCTTTTTTCTCCCACATCTTGTACATTGATATATCTTCCATCTCATGTAATTCCTCTTCACACCATCTTTTCGCTCTCTCCTGAATGCACAACCTGACATTTCCTTCACTTCGCCAGCCTCAAACACACAAGGCAACCACTCACCTCTCAGCGCTGCATTTTCTTTTCATTTCACCATGTCAATTTGTGACAACTGTGAACCTCATCAAAACACAGTTGGACAGAATCACAGTTGCACCTGGATATTGTGACATTGCTTTGTGTGCTTTACAGAGAGGCCAAGTAATGGATGACCATGTATTCTGACCACCTTTTCCACCCACTGACCGGCACTGTGAGAAACTCTCGCGGCCTTCAGCCCCAAATCCAGAGCTCCAAATCGTGCCCTGTTGTAAACACTTGGAGGTGACTCAGTTCACTATACAAGGATAATATGGTACAGGAAAAACATTACAGAAACACATCTTGAAAATAGCTAACACTTAGGGAATGCAAAAATAAGTAAAACATGTGAAATAGAACCAGGACCTAAATCGATGACATGGATGACCTTAAAGTTTTTTACATACATGTTTCAGAAATCGATCAGTGTTTTTGCCAGTACGGTTAAGGACATGAATCTAGACAGGGGCGTGGCTTGGTCAGTAAGATGAGTAAGGTGTGAGCTCCAGGTTTTCCAACAACCGTGCCGGCATTTCATGTTAAAATATACTTTAGGAGAAGCAGGTGAGATCAGTGGGCCAGATTTAGGCACATATTTTTACTCCTTTTGCACCGAATTTGCATCTTTTTTTTAACGCAAATTTGGCACAAACTTAACTCCATTTTTATATTTTGATGTTAGACACGTCTAATGTCAAAATATAGGAGTTTGCACCATTTTTTGGATGAGTGAACATGCGTTGTGTCAATGAGATGCAAGGTACACGTTCCCATCAAAAAAATTGTGCTATCTCCATAGCACCATATTTATGACCCGTGTTAAAATGACACATGGGGGGAGGAGGGGCTAAATAATGGTGTAAGCTTGCTTGGGTCCACAGGTGTCCTCTCTAGGCCCCAGGAACACCCCCATCCCCACCAGAGGAACATAGGAGGAAGGGGGACCCCATCCCAGGTAAGCAGGGTAAGTATTGGTAAGTATGTTTTTTTTTTTTTAAAGTGCCATCTGGGGCCCTAACTTGGGGCCCCCTGAATGGCACAGGTTGCAATGGCCATGTCCAGGAGACACTTGTCCCTTGTGCTGGCCATTAAGAAATTGGTCATGACTCCTGTCTTTACTAAGACACAAGTCATGTTTTTGGTAGTTGTGCGCCAGGAAATGGCGCTAGTCTGGTTAGAGGCATTTTTTTTTGCCTCTAACCAGGCTAGCGTCATTTCTTGGGGCACAACCTCCTCCTTCTCTACCACCACCCCCACCCCACCTGGCTAGCGTAATTTTAGTTGATGCTAGTGCAAGCTGACCGCCAGCTTGCACCATTCCATTAATTTGGCACCCGGCTGGTGCTCAGGAACGGTGTGAGCTGGCGCTATACTTTTTAGTGCAAAACAGCTCGTAGTTTTGCATTAAAAAATATAATTTTGGGCCTTAGAGTTTAGCGGTTGGGTTAGTCCATCACAATGTGACTGATAGCCCCACCACCACTTGTATTAAGGTGGACGGATGCCCGTCAAATTGTGATGGAGTAACCCATCTGCCAAGCTCTCAATCAGTTGGACTCCACTTTGGAATCCAGATAAGGGGGACCGCTTATGGAACACCTAATAATTCTTGGATCAAGAATCGCAGGGAACCCATTGGAATTCTGGTCTGGAGGGGATTTCCTAGATGCTTTTTTAGTACAATAAAAAACTGGATCTCTAGAATCCATGTGAAATTCCATAAAGTAGTTAATCGCATGAAACCTTTTGGAATGCCAGGTCTCAAGGTATTCTAGAATCTGGTATCAGTCGTATCTCATGGAATTAACTCGCACAAAACCAGAGAAATTCAGGAGTTTTTGTTAGAGTTATTTCAAGTAACTATAACTCGCGGACTAAGGTAACTATAACTTGAGACCCCACCATGTACAGTTTTTTCTTCAATAATTTGACTGCTAATGTTTCATTGATATTTTTATTGACGTTATAAAAGTTATCATGAGTGCTGTAATATCTGGGGTAATTGGCAGTGCATGGCGAGGGAGAGAGTTATGGTTACCTTAGGCCGCAAGTTATAGTTACTTGAAATAACTCTAACTACAACTCCTGAATTTCTTTGGTTTTGTTCGAGTAAATTCAGAACTTAACTATAATGTCCCTGTAACCTTTGTTTTTTTAAGAGAAAGTCTATGTTTTTTAAATATTTTTTTTAGTTTTTTTTATTTCTATTCCCTAACTATTACATCCCTGTAACTTTTGTCTTTTTCATTGAATTTCAATGTGTTTTTCTAACGTTAAGTAATTTTCATTACTGGGCGGCACGGATTGGCAGCAGGGCATGGCCTATGGCCAGGCTCTGTAGCCAACCTCCTATAACCACCAAACCAAGAGCCGCACACAGCCTTTAGCCATGTGCAGTGGGGGTTGGCAACCGGGCCTGTCCCTCAGGGTGTGAGAGGGTGTCTCTGGGGGTTGGAGTGACTGTCTGGGTATGAGAATGGGTGTGGGAGGGTCTATGTTGGTATGAGAGTGCGTGTGAGAGTGTCTGTCTGGGTGTGAGGGTAGTGTGAGAGAGTGCCTCTAGGTGTGAGGGTGGGTGTGAGAGTGTGTCTGTGAGTGTGTGTGTGAGTGTCTGTGAGAATTTGAGTGGGTCTGTGAGTGAGTGCATGAATGTCTGAGTGGGTCTGTGAGTGGGTGCATGAGTGTCTAAGTGGGTCTGTGAGTGAGTATGTGAGCCTCTTAGTGGGTCTATGAGTGCATGCATGAGTGTCTGATTGGGTTTCTGAGTAGTTCTGTGAGTGAGTCTCTGAATGGATCTGTGAGTGATTGCGAGAATCTCTGAGTGGGTCTGTGAGTGGTTGCATGAGTCTTTGAGTATGTCTTTGAGTGGGTGCATGAGTCTCTGAGCGAGTCTTTGAGTGGGTGCCTGAGTGTCTAAATGGGTCTGTGAGTGGGTGTGTGAGTGTTTGACTAGGTCTGTGAGTGGGTACATAAGTCTCTGAGTGCATCTGTGAGTGAGTGCATGAGTTTCGGAGTGGATCTGTGAGTGAGTGCCTGAGTCTTTGAGTGGGTCTGTGAATGGGTGTGTGAGCCTGAGAGGGTCTGTGAGTGGGTGCATGAATGTCTGAGTGGATCTGTTAGTGGGTGCATGAGTGTCTAAGTGAGTCTGTGAGTATGTGCGTAAGTGTCTGAGTGGGACTGTGAGTGGGTGAATGAGTCTCTGAGTGGGTCTATGAGTGGATGCATGAGTATCTGAGCGTGTCTGTGAGTGGGTGTGTGAGTATCTGTGTGGGTGTGTCAGTAGCTTTGTGAGTGACTCGCCCACAAAGGAACCTCACCCACCCTTTTATCCAACAAGAGTCCACAGTTTTGCACAAAATATCTACCCAAGTAGAGTTCTTTCTGCCTCCTTGGGTAAATGTCCATTATGTATTCTACAATACAGCTGTGTGATGGACCACAAGGAAATGTCACCAGTGACCTTGTGTGTGTTTTGGCAACATGATTGATTCTGTTACCTCTTACTCTATAAATCTGTGATAGCATGAATCCTCCTACAGAGAGGCAAACAAGACTGCAAAGATGTAAATCTCCACCAAACTAGGGTCCTTCCTTTTATCTAGCTATATGATGTAATCGCTTCTTTGTTTTGTGGAGATGTCCTCTTAGTCCTCAACATCAAGAACGTGCCACCGAATTGGCGGAAAACACACTGGGGGGTCCCTTTGGTAAGCTGTCCATCATCCTGGTAAAATGCAGGAAGTCCTTTGTACACAACTAAGGTTGGCAGTGTAGGGCCAAGCGGGCGCAGCTTCCAGGAGATTTCCTCCTTTGCATACTCGTAGCAATTTCAAGGGAGAACCATGGACTCTAGGGGAGTGGGGCCATGTGGGCCCCCTACCTGGGCTGGTTTCAGCCCCCAGGACCCCATCCCCTGGGGCCTGGCCATAAACAAATGGGGGAGGGGCCTGAGTGGCCCCCATCCATAGGACAATTTTGACCCAGGGACCCCATCCTCGGGGCCCAGCCTTCACTCAATGAGGGGTGCAGCCACCCTCCCCAGGTCAATTTTGGCCCTGGCGACACCATGCCCTGGGGCCTGGTCATGTCTCCTGGGTGCCCCCCATGCCACCCAGTGTGCAATGGGGCCGCGGGGGGAGACTCAAGGCCCCCTCAGTCCCAGCTGGCTCCCTGCCTCCTGGGGGAGCCAGCATTGCTCTTGCACACAGGGAGCTGCTAAACATGCAGCTCCCAGTGTACAAGAGCAATAGTTTCATCTCTTTCCCTGCCGGCATCTCTGAAGGCAGGGAAAGAGATGAAACCTTCATTTCCAGTGGGCGAGAGACTTTGACAGCATTTGCCTGCTGGAACATGAGTGTTTACTCTGAATTGCCGAGAGCTGTAAAAGCTCCCACCAAGTCAGAGAAAACAGCTATGTCCTGGGGGTGGGCACCCTGGGACATAGAGAGAGCCGGCCCTGAGGGGTGGTGGTCCCCAGGGCCATGTATGGCTCCACAATGCTTACTTTAGCCCTGGCAAGGACCCTGCCATGAAAAAGCTGGCGGAAAGTGGAGTTGGGGTCAGCACAGTGGGGCTGGGACCCACCTGGGTTGTAATTAGGAGGTCAGACTGCCTGCAGCAGTCTGACCGCGACCGTGAGTCTGCCGGACATGAGGCCGCCAGACTTGTAATTAGGCCCTTAGTTTCTGCCAAATTTAGTGTAATTCCATTCAGCCGTTTGGGCTGTGATAATGTTTGAAAATCCTTTTGGAATTTGCAAGGGGAAAATTGCGTTTTGGGATAGTCCCTCTTGTCTCAGACCCCACTTGACGGAACACCCTGAAACTTCTCAGGAAAGACCTGAGATGGCAGAACTTTTTTTGGAAAGTTATGTGAAATTTTGTCAAATGGCGGCAAAGTTATTTGCAAACCAAAAACTGCTCTTCCTATGGTAAGTCGTTTCTAATGATAACTACACAGTAGCAACCGTCTGTGCGTGTGTGTATGCATACCAATGAGTAGTTATAATTAGGATTGTGTTCCAAAGAAAATTAATTTTTTGTGTTTGCTTATATCTTCGGAGCCGTTTGATGAAACTTGAGGAATCTTTCCCCCCAATTTTTTTTATGTCATCTCCTAACTAGAAAGGTTCAAGGGGACCCATGGAGCAGAGGCTGAAGAAAAAGGGAATTCCGAAAACACAGTTTCCATTTTAATTTTTCCTTAGGCGCTTTAGACACAGCTAAAGACCAAACCCCTGAACTGATTTACACCAAATTTGGCAGAAAGCTATATCTTGGTCTTAAAAGAGTGCTTTTGTGATTTGGTGTACATCTCTTTCGTTGTTTTTGCGTAATTAATGCTCAAGATCTTTGTATTTCTTGGAGAAATCTGATCGGCTGCCACCTCATCAACAACAATGTGGTGGCCGCCATCTTACGACTCTGGACTCTGTCCCTAGTCCTAAAAAATGGTGACAAAATAGACATAGTAAGCAGGGTAGGGATACCCTGACCCCCTAGGCCTCGTGGGTGGGGTCCCAGAGGGACCACTCCCGAGACCAATATCATCAGAATCTGCAAATCCGCTGCAAAATAAAAGAAAAATGTGGGCTCCCCTGCATGTTTTGAAACCACCTCCTTCCCCCTGGAGGGGCAGCACAAAATATTATTGTGGAGGAGGAGGTGCGTGGCCCCCCTGCACAAGCCTCGGTGAGGCCCTGGGGAACCATCCCCTGGGACTGAGGTAGAAAATAAATGCAGTGGGATGCCTGACCCCCTTCTTGAAGACTTATTAGGCCCCAGGGACCTAATCTTCTCGGACCAAAATCTATTTAAAAAAAAGGGAAAGGTGCCACGTGGCCCCCCTCCTGAGTCTCTAATGTCCCCAGGGACCCTATCCCTTGGACCCATAATGTAATTAACGGGGGCAGTGCAGCACCCCTCCCTGAGCCTTCAAAGAGCCCGGGGATCCCATCCCCTGGGGCCATAAAATAACTTTAAAAAGGGAGTCCCCCCCCAATGAATCTCTAAAGGTCTCATGGACCACATTTCCTAGGGCCGGCTCAAGTACTCTGTCATGGCAATAGAGTAGTCTCCCGGCCCTCACTGATGCGGGCTGGGAAAATGTGTTTTCTACCAATTTGGTGTATTATGTATTTGTGTACTGTATTTAAGATTCTATCCTACACCATCCTTCAAGATTATGCCTTGACAGTTTGACCTTGCTACCAACTGAAACAACTCTAAAGAGAATGTAAGTTGCAATTCATAATATTATCTGCCTCCTGTGGTTCAAGGTACATCAGATACTACTTGTCACAAGAACTCCTCAGTTGCATATAAGTATTACAGGCCCTAGAGAACTGTCTGCCTGGTAGTTTCCTCGGGGCATTTGAGGTTAAGCTATGCACCAGAAGAGTTTATTAGCTGGTTGTTATACATCTTTTAAAAATCCATCCAGGATAGTGGAGGTCTTTGGGACTCTTATGGTTCTTCTCAGGCTGAGTGCGCTGATGTTACTTTTTTGCCACAGAGGAAGATGCAGTTTTCTATACCTGACAACTGTATTTATTCATCAGGCAGAGGTGGGCTTGAGTTCAGGGGCGTCTCCTTTGCAATGGAGAAGGAACATTGCCACCCTGGCTAAGCCAGCCGCTGAAAAATAAAAAAATAGTTTACTATTGTTTTATTTTTCAGCTGCTGGCTCAGCCAGCAGCGTGTACGTGGAGGTGCGGGCTGGGCCATGGGAGGAGGGAGAGTGGAGGGGGCGTGGAGTGCACTAAAGTGCACATGTGTGTTTGGCCAGCCGTCTTAGGCTGGCCAGACACATATGCACACTTAGGTTTCTCCAACCCGGCTATGTTACACAGCTGGGTTGGAGAAACTGCACAGACTCCCATGCAGTGTCTGAGAGGCAGTCCAAGCCACTTAGACCAATCCTGGTGCTGCTCTCATGCTAGGTTTAGCATGAGAGCAGCACCAGGATTGCATGGGGAGCAAGTCCAGCACTCCCTGGGACACCAACACCATCGAGAGGGAACAGGAGCAAGACAACCTGTTTCGGAAAGGTACGTTTTTTTATATTATTATTTTTTGATTTCACCCCCAGTCCCCGTCCACCCTGCCCACCTCTCCCCTTGAGATTTGCAACAGCCGCCACTGCCTGAGTCATTTCAGTCTATTTAGAATTGCAAATATAATTGTATTGCATTTTATTGTAGAATTTGTTTGGCACTTCATACTCCCTGATGTGGATTAAGTTCCTGTGCGCTCTTTCATCGTATGTGGTTGAAAGGGTGTTTGGTATAGTGTGCCCGATATGGGAAAAGCTGGTTGAGGGGTTTGGATTCAAAGTCATGATTCAAACATGGTGCAATGTATGTTGCTGCACATAAGCGTGAAATGCTGTGAAGATGGTGAAAGCAGACACATTTAAGTACATCTCCTTTCCAGCATATATGGTATGTCATCTGCATCATGCTATTGAATGGGTTGGAATTAACACGTTTTTAGTGCCCTCCAGAATTCAAGGTAATTGTCAATTCTTAACTGTGTAGGAATAGTGTTCCAAATCTTGGATGTCTGGATGGATAAGGAGTTCGCATCAGTTTGCTAATTTTTGCAGGCTGGGACAGTCAAAAGAGAGAGGAACCTGGAATGCAGACCTCTTGTCTGCCTGGAGATTGATGCACATCACTTTGAAGGCGATCATCTATCTACAAGAAGCCACTGATGGGATATAATGTAATGTCAGTCTGCTTCAGTAGATTAAGCATCTATCTAGTAGCTGGATCTAGTAGCTGGATTTTGGTTTCTGTGTAATTTTTGTAGGCATGTCAAGGAATACTTTAAGGTGTACTTAGTAGGAATAGTGAAGAACAGTACAGTTTTAAGGCAAAAAGCAAAAAGTAGCTTGAACTGTTTGAGGGAAGCCAAGATATGCGAAAGTTTGCCAAGTTCATCTCATCGTGTGTAAGCTTTGTTGGGAAACCAGTTTTTTTTTAATGAAAAAGAGATTGGAGTCCACAATCAGCACTAGGTCCTCATTTTGGCTGAATGCCATGATTGGGTCCCTAGCTCTTGATGCCACATGGTTAAAGGGAGATAGGTGGCCCATGTGCCATATGCTAGAGTCTCAGTTATGGATGTATTTAACCTGAGCTGATTGCAAGGCATTTTATGGTCAGATGCTTGTATGCATTATTTGATAGTAGGTGAGTCAGAATCTAATGGATTTTTAAGGATTAGGATAATTTATATGTATTCAACATAATTATATTATATATATTATATTATAAGATGAGATCACATGGTTGACTGAGGTTAAAATTGAAAAAGGTGAAAAAGGTAAAAGAAAGGAGAATGTTTCAGTGCTTGGGTAATGGCAGCTGAGGATGTGAATAGTGTAGCGGAGAAAAAAGGAAGTGGGCACTGATGAGCCATCGCTCAGTGAGGTAGGAGGCGATCCATTTTAGAAAGAACAGCTCCTTGAACTCCCATGCCTCAGGTCTTTGTTAGCCATTATAAAGACCTATGAGATATCAAGTAGATGAGCACTCAATTTGAACCAATGTTAGTTTTGGGGTTGTTCCATGTGGCAATCAGTGCTGCTTCAGTTTTACAGCCAGGTTGGAATCCAGTTTGGCAGCATGGCCGGACTGGACCGCTGGGCAAGTGGACAATTCCCCTGGAGGCCGGAGCCCCAGGAGGCCACTTGGAGGTTGGTTCTCGGTCTCCAGGAGTGGTGGTGCACGTTACACAATTCCAGCGTCAACTTAAAAAGTTGCTGTGATTCTAGCATGCATTAGCACGTCTGCACATGGGGGCTGAATTTATCATTTTTGAAGGAGCTGTTTTAAGTTCCCAGTCCGACCCTTTTTGACAGTCTCAAAGCAGGTCATTTTCTTCTACAAATGACAATTTTTGATCTTTCAATAAGTTTGCCTAAAAAAGGTCTGTTAGGTATTGGTTGATGGTTGGAAAGGATGGTAGGATCAATGCCATGGCCATGGTCCAGGCTATGCATTTTTCAAGTCGGTTTAATCTAAGCAGTTTTGAGTTCACTTAGGAAGGTGTTGGCTGCTTACAAGAGGTTGATGATATCTCTGGCAGGGATGCACCATAGCTTTTGAATAGGATGTCCTGAATACAAGAGCTGGACATCTGCACAACCACAAGCTTTTGTGGGGTTGGTTAAGTCTTTGAAGGCTAGTGGGGTTAAAGATATGTAACTTGAAACTTTGATTTGTTTTGTGAGTTAGAGGAGTTGTGGAAGAGGGAGAATTAAATACTTCTCCTTTTTCTTGTGGTCAGTGAGGGAGCAACACATTTCGTGGGAGTAGGTCACTTTTGAGTCAAAGAGTTCAGGGTTCTATAATTCATTTATAAAGTATGTAGCCCCTTGATGTGGAAAAATGTTCCTGTTAGCTGATTCTTTTTATGTTTCTTGAAAGTGGCGTAATAGATTCTGGAATGAACTCACAGGGCCAGTTTCTCACTATTGCTGAAAGATGTCTTCTAGTCTTTCCAAGTTTAGTGATTTTACTTCAAGTGCCTGAAAGTCAGAGTATCTAACAGATTTAAGAGCTGGGAGTGGATCTGAGTGGGATACCGTTGTCAAAGATAGTTGTCAGTCAACAGTTGTTCTGTTGAACTGTAATTCCCATAGTAGTGATTAAGTAAGGAGATGGCAGGAAATAAAAGAAAGGAATGTCCCATTCCTTCCATGGTATGACATTTAAAAGGCAGGTTTGGTGGCTACTAATTTTCTGTGCTGATGATCACTTGATAATCAACTCACTTGCAAGATAGTTCTCATGCACTGGCATGGTGTTAGGAGAGGAAAACATTGAATCAAGTGTAAGTTCAGCTGAATGGATAGGCCCAGAGACCAGTTGCAGATATTTATTTGATTCTAGGTTAGAGAGCCTGATATGAGTCAGGCTTGCTGAACCAGAGATTGGCAATCAGGGGCTGCATAGTCCTCTATTTTTTTTGTAGGAAGGGTGATTTTAACAGCTAGACCTGGTCTTATTTTTTTATTGGTTTTATTAAGAATAGGTGGTACATCATCTGTACTTTGGGAGGCATATGGAAACTTCAGCAATTCTGCATGGGACTCGCACGTTAAGTGGTTCGCTTTTTCCAATAAAACTGTTTTGACCGTGCTTGCATAAAAATAATTTGAAGGAGACTTGTGCAATGCACATGATTCCCATCCAGTCTGGCTTCTGTGCATCATGTGTTGCTGAAAACGTAAGGTATAGAGGTTGCTCACTCTTGACCAGTGGACTAAGGTGGTCATTACCAATTTTTGCCCTTCAGAGGAGTCAAAGGTCTGATTGAAGGCTATGAAGCAGATTGTAAGTTTTCACCCTTCCATGCAGCCTGTCACTGTGTTCTCACAATGGACACTGATATGAGTCTGAATTCATGTTCTAATACCCAGCTCTCATGCCCTGATTGTTATCCACCATTACTAATGGTTATCTTCAAAGTGTTATGTGGTTACTGTGTATGTTGGAAATATTCTTCATGCAGACTATGCAAGAACTTCCTGTCTCAGTGAACGAGGTGTAAATGCGTACAGTTGTGAGGAGACAGTGGTGTGTGCTACTGCTCTGGAACTTTTTTTGAGGATGCAGGGCTTCATGGGAAGGATTTTATTTTATACGACTTGGAAAGCACACAGTATGTTACACTGCAACATCCATGGGCTCTTTCCAAGATGGGGAGATGTCATTGAAGAGCCATGGAGCAAATTTGTTGCTGGTCATTAATGAGCCATAAATGCATCTTTCATCTGGGTGAGGAATCAAAACTGAAGAAAGACTGCTTCAGGTATATGTGTGACATGGTGGGGCTGAAGAAAGGAATTCAGACAAGGGTATACGTTTGGTTTGTGAGATTTCTTTTATAAGTAACAAATGGAACAAATAGGACTGCTTGCTACTGTAGTGCAGCATAATCAGTATTGAGTTTTTATGAAGTTGGCACAGGTATAATGTCTTCTGCTGTGGGATCCTCGAGGGGTAGATACTCCACAATTTTTTGATGTTTGTGTAATAACCACGTGAGTCACAGGATAATGTTCTGACAATGACAGTCTATAAGTTTGAGACAGGACGATTGCCAGTATGGTGGCAGGTTGACAGGGGTAGAGCAGTCCCTGTCAAGCACAGAATTGTAGATGATTCAATGAGGGACAATGGGTATAATGACCGCCAATATGAAGTGCTGATTGATGCATTGTTGCAGGGTTACAATGTGGGGGAGCCTTGGTAGGTTGCAAATGTGTGGAACCTACTGCCCTTCATTTTCGGTTAAGTTGTTTTAGTTTTTCTATCAGACTTTATACACACTGGAGATAGTGGCCAAAACCGACAGGGTGGAGAACTTCCTGGATTGGGTGCTGCTCCCTCGCTGAAATCAGTAAGACAGAGATCGCACAGGCAATCTCGAAACTCCCATATCATAAAGCCCCAGGAGAAGATGGTTTCCCCACGGAGTTTTGTAAATGGGCCAGAGAGAAGGTCAACGACTCTCTCCATGCCGAATTCCAGAAGGATGAACAATTGGGCTTCTTGGGTTCGATCTCCTACCGAGCAGTGATGGGGGCCATACATTCTGTACGGAATTTACAGCCCTGTATCTCTCCTAAACGGAGATCTCAAAATTCCATCCCTGATAAAAAACACACAGGTGGGGTTCATACTGGGGCGCACTTCCAGGAACCATCTTTGCACCCTCTCCCTCACCCTCTGGGAGGGCAGAGAGAGGCCAGTTGAGGCCTTGCTCTATCTTGATGCCAAAAAGGAGTTTGACCGCATCGAGTGCGGATATCTGTTCACAGCCTTGCACAGCCTGGTGCAGATTGGGAGACCAATTCATTGCAAAGGTCAGCTTATTATACGCCAACCCCACGGCCCAGGTCAATGGCGGTGGCTTCCTGTCTGATCCTTTTCCGATAAGGAGAGGTACAAAGCAGAGCTGTCCATTTTCACCACTCCTGTTCCTACTGGCACTGGAACCCCTGGCAGCATTGAGTCAGTCGCCTCTACTAACTGGAATACTCCTCCAAGGAGAAGAGTCCAGGATGTATTTGTTCGAGGACGATGTCTGCTGCTTGACGGACCCGGCATTGCTGGAGTTCATTGGTGAATTTACGGCCTTGTCCGGATACCAGATAAGGCCTTGCCCCTCTCACGCATCACCATGTGTGCAGCTATTCAAGGCCACCCCTTCTGATGGATGCCATCATGCATCAATCTGGGATCTTTGTCAACCAGGGCTTAGAACGCATGACTACGGATAACCTAGACCCCCTCATCATCTGCATGACCATGGACTTCGGCAAATGGTCTCACTTGGGGCTTTCTATCTGGGGCAGAGTGCAGGCAGTGAGAATAGTCACCCTGTTGTGCTTCATATGCGTGCTGGGCATGCTCCCCCTTCAAGTGCCCTTAGTGACCCTACAATCTAAAGACAGCAAAATCCAGGCCATTGTATGGGGCTCCTCCTGCCCATACCTTACATCTGCTAAACGTATGGCACGCTATTCGTGCTGGTGCTTGGGACTTCCTTCGATCGAGCACCATGCCCTATCCCTCTACCTCTCACAAATGGCATACATGCTCCCCGAGGCGCCGGACCCACCATTGTGGGTCCGAACTGAATGACTGCTAGTTTCCGATTGCCCTGGTCTCAGTCCTTTAAACAAGCACTTCTACCTCAGATCGCGTCTGGGCAACCCAATGCTCAACACCATGCATAAAGCCTGGCACAGGACACACCGTTTCCTTGGGTTTCATCCACGCCTGCATGCATGTCCCCCCTTGTGGAAAAATGACTGCCTGTCCATTGGTGGGGAGACCCCCACTGGGAACACTGACGCACATCGGGTATTACCAGCTTGCATCAGGTCCTAGCAGATGGCAATCTTGAGCCATTTGGACAGCTACAGGAGGAATTTGGCCCTTCTGCCACCCCAGTTATGGTGGCATCTACAGCTGCAACACTGCCTACGGAACATCCTAGAGACCCGACTGTGGATCCTCCAGACCTCACCCGTGCTTCCTATCTCAGTACTTGGGGTGGATATAAGGGCGTGATGTCAGGTCTTTATGAACTCATTTCCCACCACCTCTATTCACAGCCTCTCCTCACCAGTGTCTGCACCAAGTGTCAGTCCCATCTCCAAAAAGAATTCGAGGAGGAGGTCTGGCCTGACATAATGGAAGTGCTGGATCGGGGCACATGGGGAGCTTGTCTAAAATAGTGCTTTTTCAAGGTGATCCATGATTAGCAGTGGACACCTGCTAAACTGCACAGAGCAGGTCTACTGCCAATGCGAACTGCTGGCGCTGGCCAGCCACCCATTGTGACCTCACCCACGTGCTCTACGAGTGCTCCGTGATTCAGCCCTTCTGGCGGGCAGTGTGGGCCATCCTAGAGACCATCATGACATTGAATTTGCCTCTCCCATAATCCCTAATACTCCTCCTGTACACAATGAAGCCTCCTGCACATGGCTCTTTGCATCCTTTGCCAATGGCGGTCCCCCACCCCACCCTCACACACTGATTAGACAGTGGCAATGATCCAGACGGCAGCCTATGAGCATGTCATTTACAACCTACAAGATCAATCCGCTATGTTTCTACAGACGTGGGAACCTTTCCTACGGGATGATTCCTCCACTGGACATAGTCAATAGCTTTTATTGCTGACTGGCTAATGACGTTGCCGAGTCTCTGGTATCCAACTCACCCCCCACTCCTACTCCCTCTCCACCTTCAGGTCCACCTGGACCCTATGCTACCTCCGGGACTCATTTTGTCTGTCACTCTCTTCTTTTGTCCTCTATTCCTTTTCCCATTTGTAAACTCCTGCCTTGCCCTTCCGTCCTCCTTCCCCGCCTGCTCTAATACCAACCACTAGCCCAACACACGGTATACCACTCGTCCCTCGTCTTCAGCAGGTCCCCCAACGCCACGCACGGTCATTGACCATTAGCAGCGGGGGTGGCCGCAGGACCTGGCCTGACCAGGCCATCACTCGAGGCCCAGTCTAATTAATTTTTTTGGGGGGAGGAAGGCCACACAGCCCCCCTCCCCTGGCCAATCTCTGCCCCGAGGACCCTATCTCCCCAAGCCTAGCCTAAACATTTAAAAAAAAATTGGGGGGATGGGAGGCTGCCTGAATCAATCAATCATATGTTTTAAAGTGCACTACTCACCCATAGGATCTCAAGGCGCTGAGAGGTGTATCCTCAGAGATCAGTTGAAGAGCCAGGTCTTGAGGTCCTTCCTGAACTGAGGCAGCGATGGCAACTGTCTGAGATGAAGGGCTAAGGTGTTTCAACCTTTAGCTGCCAGGTATGTGAAAGATCTTCCTCCAACCGATTACTTCATTATAGGGGATACGTTGGCGAGTGACTGCTGAGATGAACGGAGAGGTCAGGAAGGGGAGTACCAGGTGATGCAGTGGTTGAGGTAGCTGGGTCCCCTGTCATGGAGGGCTCTGTAGGCATGCATGAGGAGTTTGAAATTGATCTTCTTCTCGATGGTGAGCCAGTGGAGGTTTTTCAGGTGTTCTGTGATGTGCTGTAGATGGGGAATGTTTAGGACGAGTCTGGTGGCGACGTTCTGAATTTGTTGAAGCTTGCTTAGTTTCATCTTGGTGGCTCCAGCATAGAGGGCATCACTGTAGTCAAGTCCGCTCGTGATTAGTGCGAATGCCTTGGTTTTTCAGAAGTCGGTTGGTATCCATCTGAAGATCATTCATAGGAGTCGGAGGGTGTTGAAGCAGGTGGAGGTGAAGGAGTTGACCTGTCTGGTCACGGTGAGCATTGAGTCGAGGATGACGCCAAGGTTACATGCGTGGTCGGTGGGGTGGGGGGCCTGTCGAGTGTTGAGGGTCACCAGGAGTCATCCCAGGCTGAGAAGGAAGGTCCCATGATGAGGATCTCGGTTTTGTCGGAGTTCAGCTTAAGGCAGCTCTCCCTCATCCATGTGGTGACTGCTTCCATCCCATCCCTGAAATTCTTTTTGGCTGTTGAGGAGCTCTCGGTCAGGGAGATGATCCGTTGGGTGTTATCTGCGTAGGAGACGATGTTCATGCTGTAGTTCCTGATGATAGGTGCGAGCGGGGTCATGTAGATGTTGAACAGCATGGGGCTCATCTATGATCCTTGGGATACTCCACAGCTGGAGTCTGCAGGTTCTGACAGGTATGGCATGAGTCTGACTTTCTGTGTTCTGCTGTCAGGAAGGAGGGTATCCATTGAAGGGCCTTGCCAGATATGCCTGCTGCATGGAGTATAGTGCGTAGGGTGCGGTGGGATATTGTCTCGAAGGCTGCTGAAAGATCAAGTAGGATGAGGGCTGCTGTATGTCCGCGGTCAAGGAGGGAGCAGACGTCATTAGTGGCAGCAAGCAGGGTGGTTTTGGTGCTGTGGTTAGTTCTAAATCCTGATTGGAAGACGTCCAGGATGTTGTTGTCCTCGATGTGTTGGCGTAGCTGAGTGTTGATTGCTTTCTCGGCAACCTTAGGTGGGAAGAGCAGCTGCGAGATGGGGTGGTAGTTCTTGAGATCCATGGGTCAGCTGTAGGTTTCTTCAGGAGTGGTCGGATCTCGTGTGCTTCCAGTCTTCTAGGTAGGTTGTTGACTCTAGGGAGCAGTTGATGGTCTTGCAGAGTTCGGCGGTGCAATCTAGGCGCTGGCCTTGTTAAAGATGTAGTGGGGGCAAGGGTCGGTAGGAGCTCCGGAGTGGATGCTGCACATGATCGTCTGTCGTGAGAGGGGTCGGAGGGTTCGGAGGGTCCAGGCAGGGCTGTCTTTGGTGAGGTCAGCAAGTCTTGTGGTCCAAAGCTATTGTAGATGTCTTTGATCTTCTGATGGAAGATCGTGGCAAGTCTGTTGCAGAGATCCTGAAATGGAGGGGTGTTGGTGGTCTCGGCTTGTGGTTTGGCGAATTCTTTGATGACGTTAAAGAGTTCTTTGGTTTTGCGTGTGGTGGTGTTGATGCGGTCCTGCAGGGTGGTTTTCCTGGTGGACAGGATGAGGCCATGGTGGGATCTAGTGGTGGATTTGAACATCGTGAGGTCTTCTGGGGATTTGCTGTTCCTTCACTTCTTCTCCAGCCTCCTGCATGAGGGCTTTGACTCTTGGAGTGCGAGGGTGGACCACCTGGCTTTCTTAGAGGGGTGTTTCCCTGTGGTCGTCCAAAAGGGAGCTAGGGTGTCGGCAGAGTTGGTAATCCATTTGTGGAAGTTGCGTGCTGAGTTGTTGGCAACTGTTGTGTCAGGGGTGGTGAGTTGCTGAGAGTGTTGATGAGTTGCTCCTCTGAGGTCTGGTTCAATTTTCTATAGGAGAAGTGCGCTGTGCGCTGTGGGTGTGGAGATGGAGAAGTGGATGCAGTGTTGGTCGGTCCAGTGTAGTGGGGTTGAGTCCGCGATGATGACGTTGCTGCTGGCAGAAAAAATGGTGTTGAGGGTGTGTTTGGCGGTGTGCCTTGGTGAGGTGACCAGTAGCTTGAGCTCGATTGTGTCCAATTTCTTGAGTAGTGATGAGGTGATGTGGTCGCTGAGGTGTTGTGGTGCCTGACCCCCTTCCCCAGGGCCGATCTCCGCCCCAGGGACCCCATCCTCTGGGGCTTGGCCATGTGACCTGGGTGCCACCTGGGCACCCAGTGACAATGTTGGGGTCCTCGGGGAGGCTGAAGGCCCCAGCGGTCCCAGCCGGCTCCTCACTTACTGAGGAGCCAGCATCGCTGTCACAGAGAGGGAGCTGCTAAAGTTCTTCTTCTGTTTCCCTGCCTGTATCTTCACGGGCAGGTAAACATAGGAAACCTCCACTTTCGTTAAGTGAGAGCTGTTTGACAGCTCTCACTTCATCCAAGCAGATAGTTTGTTGTGTCTTGGTGGGAGCTGATCTTCACAACAAACAGCTATGTCCCGGGGGTCGGCACCTCATGACATAGCAGGAGCTGGCCCTGAGGGGTGGTGGTCCCCAGGCCATTAGTGGCCCCTGAGAGGCACAGCCCCCTCCAACATTAGTAGCCCCGGGAGCCCCCCTGCATTTTATTTATTTAAAGCTCTGGGGAGTTGGCGGTGCTTCAGGGGTGCCGAGGTGCGCCTGTCATTTCTTTGAAGCCCTGGGGAGGTGGTGGTCTCTGGGTTTGCAGGGGAGGGTCGGACACCCCCTGCATTGTATCTATTAGCCCCTTAGAGGTGGTGGTACCTGGGGCTGTGGGGGCCGGGCAGCCCCCGCATTGTATTTATTAGCACCGGAGGTGGCAGTCCCCAGGGCTGTGGGGTGGGGCTGTGCAGCGGGGCTATGGGGGGCCGGGCACCCCGCATTACTTTTGATTAAAACCCCAGGGAGATGGGAATCCCCCGGGCTGCGTGGTGTCGGGCTCCCCCCACATTAAAATGGCAATGCCCCAGGGACTTGGCCCACTCTGGGGCTTCAGCATAGTCAAGCACGGGAGTCTGCGCTTGTTTTTATTTTTGACAGATCCATCGCAGCGCGCTGTGAATTTTTTTATTTAAAATGCTTCTTAGCTCTGGGTGTGGGGTACCTCTGGGACCCCAGCACCGGAACTAAGGGGTCAGGGTGTCCCTATCCTGGCTCCTTTTGTTTTTTTCACGTTTTTTTCTGGGACTCGGCTGAAGCAGAGTTCCAACATTGCTGCCAACACTTCCTTATTGAAGTGTCGGCAGCCAATCAGATCTCAGTACGATAACTGGAGGGTTTGAGAAGCCTTCGCATCCGTACATATGCAAATTTGGATTTTCTTTAATTACTCAAAAAATACTGAATGGATTTACCACAAATAACAAAAAGGTCGCTTCCTGGAACAAGAGCTACCTTTCTGCCTAATTTGGGGTAATTCCCATCCAGTGGTTCGGGCACTATCGCTGTTCAAAATCCCAGTGGAAAAATGAATGAGGAAAAAGCATTTTGGGACCCTCCTTTTTCTTGGCCACGCTTGACAGCAGCTCATGTGAGCGTCGATTTTTTGGGAAAATTTTGTGAAGATTCATAAACCATATATATGGATTTTATTGAATTTTAAAGATTTCGTTTTTTGAGGATTTAATATCAGGCAGTTTTGAGTTGCCCACCTAAATATCCACTTCAGGCCTCTGTGGAGTTTAGCTATGTCTTCAAGTGAGGAGAGCTTTAAATAGATTTGTGTGCAATCTGCATATTGTGTAATTTAATGTCTGAGCCTTTCATTGAGACACTGATGGATTTTTAATACAAATTGAAAAGAAGGGGAAAGAAGATCGAGGCTTTGCAGTACACCACAGGAACCTGATCAACCCTGGAAGTGAAATTTCCTAACCTGACGAGGTGAGAAGGACCAGAGAGGAAGAATTGAAATCAATTGAGAGCTGAACTTGTATGGCTCATTCTTTGTTCAATGCTTAACAAGTTTGTGTCAGACCCCGTTTGGAGAAACACAGGACTGGCAGGGGTCACGGTTGTTCAGGGGGCTGCAATTGTTTCCTCTACTATCTAAGGGTCTGTCGTACAATGGCTCTGCAAACGGGGCCAAGTACAACCCCTTCAGTACTTGAATCTCAGTGCTTGTGATAGTGCTCTTCTGGTTGTGTGTGACTGTTCATCTGTGTGGGAATGAGGATACTTCTGCAAGTGTATGGCTTCATCTGCGTGGGCATGATGATACCTTTGGTTGTGTGTGACTGTTCATCAGTGTACGGATGAGGGTACTTGTGGCAGTGTGTAATTGTTCATCTGTGTGGGGAAGAGGATACTTCTGGTAGTCTGTGGCTGTTCATCTGCATGGGGATGAGGATATGTCTGGTTGTGTGTGACTTCATCTGTTTGGGGATGAGGGTACTTCTAATAGTGTGTAATTGTTCACCTATTTGGGAAAGAGGATACTTCTGGTGGTGTGTGACTGTTCTTCTGTGTGGGGATGAGGATATTTCTGGCAGTGTGTGATTGTTCATCTGTGTGGAGATGAGGATACTTCTGGTTGTGTGTGACTTTTTATCCGTGTAGGGATAAGGGTTCTTCTGGTAGTGTGTAATTGCTCTTCTGTGGGGGCATGGGGATATCTCTGGTTGTGTGAGGACTGTTCCTCTGTGTGGGAATGAGGGTACTTCTGGCAGTGTGTGGCTGTTCATCTGTGTGGCAATGAGGATACTTTGGGTTGTGTGTGACTGTTCATCTGTGTGGGGATGAGGATACTTCTGGTAGTGTGTAATTGTTCATCTGTGTGAGGATGAGGGTACTTCTGTCAGTGAGTCACTGTTTATCTGTGTGTGTGACTGTTCTTCTGTGTGGGGGATGAGGATATGTCCGAGAGTGTGTGAGTGTTCATCTGTTCAGGGATGAGGATTCTTCAGGTTGTGTGCCACTTTTCATCTGTGTGGAGATGAGGATACCTCTGGTAGTGTTTGGATCTTCATATGTGTGGAGATGAGGATACTTCCGGTAGTGTGTCCCTGTTCATCTGTGTGTGTTTATGAGGGTCTTTCTGGTTCATTTGTATGGGGATGAGGATGCTTCAGGTATTGTGTACCCATTCATCTGTCTGGGGATGCAGGTACTTCTGGTAGGGTGTGACTGTTCATCTTTGTGGGGGTTGAGGATACTTCTGGTGGTATGTGCCTGTTCATCTGTCTTCGGATGAGAATACTTCTGGTAGTGGGTGGATGTTTATCTGTTTGGGAATGAAGATATTTCTGGTTCTGTGTGACTGTTCATCTGTGTGTGCAAAAAGATACTTCTGATAGTGTGTGACTGTTGATTTGAGGCGGGATGAGGATACTTCCGGCTGTGTGTATTATTATTTTGATGAGTCTGTTGTGTTGTCAGAAGTGAAGAATGTTTGTTTACTGCAACATGCAAAGTTCACCAGCAAAGTCCATATACCGCGGCACCATTATGTTTCAACCGACCGGCCATTTTAGGAGTAGGGAAGCCACAGCGCATCCCAAATTATTGTGCCAGCCATGCTGCTGGCACATGCAGCAATACACATCACATTTGTTTTTTCATCAATGACCAGCACTGCACCTGTTGGACGTTATGGTGCCACAGCAGGGAGTGGTGGGGGGGATGTACAGCAGCATGGTTTGCTTCTTCTGGCAAGTAAAAGCACTGGCTGGATATTGATTTATTAAATGTTTTGAGTGCTTTCAGGTAGTTCTGAGTTTCTAAGCCACTCCACTGCTGTTGGTCAACCCTGGACTGCTCTTCCGCGCTCCCTTGATGGTCACGAACAAGAGAGTGTATTTGGTGCTCCTTTTTGATCTAGGGCTGTGAAAAGAACAGGACACCTAAGATATAAAACCCCAGTTGTCAGACCTGAAGCCCAATATTTCCAAACACCAGGACCTAAAGAACTCAGAAGCAAAGACATTACCTCTTTAGCAAGTTTTAGGCCTTGACTTTCAGGAGCTACCAAGGTTGAATAGCCAGGTTTTACTCTCAAGGGATGGTGTAGGGTTAGAAGTTCATAAAGGAGAAAGAAGTTAAAAGCACTTAGTAACTGAAGTGTCCAGTCTGTGCTTTATATTTGTTTTTAGAAAGAATAAGACTTCTGTTCACTGTTGGATTCAGTAGTTTAGCAGTAATTCAATAGCATTAGTATTACATCATGTCTAAGGAAATACTAAGCAGTACCAGATAAGGTGAATCAATACAAAACAGAGCTCCTCATTGCGCACAAGGTGCACGCTTGACCGCCGTGGTCAGAATGTGGTGCGGTTCGACTGCCACCGCAAGTCTGGCAGTCAGATGACCGCCAGACTTGTAATGTCCACCTGAATGTGACCTCAAGGAGGCTAACATCCCTGAAATGAAGGTGAGAAGATTGATATGACCCAGGCCTGGCCTTAGGATGCTGTTGTCGAATCAAGTCCCCTCAAGGATATTCAAATCACTTTAGCTTTAGCAGAGTACACCAAAGCGTCATTCAAGCGCTGCATGCCACCCTCATTATCTCGTCTTACCTTTCTATTACATCCGGTTCATCTGTTGCTTTCATCCTGCTTTGCCTCCTCGCTTTTTTCTCTCCCTTCTCCATTTCTCAGTGCTTCTGTCATATATTCTTTCTGCCTCTTTGCCCCTTACCACCCTCAGTCCTGACACCCTCTTTTGCACTTATTCCATCCTCTGTCTCTCTTACCTGCTAGTCGATTTCACCCCTTTCGTTTCACTCTGACAGTCCCATTTCTCTCTATTTACACTGGATGTCTTACTGCTTCTCTATCATCTTTCATCATGTGGTGAATGATTCTCTTTATGTCATTCTTTGCTTTCTATTTTTGTCTAATCCTCATATTCTCTACTTTTTTCTATATAACTAGATTATTTATTCTCATTTTTAGGCTTTTCCTGAACGGCCCTTGTGCTGTGTTTGTGAAATCTATTGTATTCAGTATAAATCTTAAAAGAGGCTTACATCCTGCCCTTGCTTTTTATTGTTTCCTGTGCTTGCCTCTTACTTTTTCTCCGTTTCTATTGTCTGTAGCATACTATTTCCTGCATTTACCAATGCTTGTTCATCGTGTGCTTGTTTTTACCAATGTCCCGAGGCCCAAGTACTCTTTTCATCTGCTTTTGTGGAACACTTTTTTAGGCTTTGCCTGCACAGGCTTGCTTTGTTTGTTCTTCACACTTTACCTAATCTCTCCGTGGCTGCGCGCATGTCAAGCGTTCTTGTTTTTAAAAGCTTCAGGGTGCTGTGGGGTGCTACCCAAAATACAAATCCTCAACGGTGCCATTTGAGTCTGAGCTGGCCAGTCAGGAATTGCTTTTTGATCTGAGTGCTCTTTCAACACACATTTTTCAGTGACAGTTTCGGCCTTGGGAAGGATTCACCTGCAAATGTTGTTTCCTTTTTAGGTCGAGCATTTGACACCTCCTGTATATACTTCAGTATATACTTCTTTGTGGACTTCAATTCTGCCCACTGCTCCTCAGTTTATGTGAGTGTCTGTTAAAAATCCTTGCTTCTAAGTGGTTAATCTTTCCTATTTGTCCCACCTTCTCCTCCTTTGTCTGCTCCCACGGAGCACGCCCCTAGTACTTGTACCCTTCCACTTGTCCCATCATAGTATCTTTTGCAGGGACCTTTTTCCCCCTGTTGCTCAAAGTGCTTTTTGAGCCAGAGGCTACTTTGTTATCTCCTCCAAGCTTGGTGTTGATCCCCTGCCTTCCTGCAGAGTTACCTAATTTTTATTATACTCCTAAATCACTTCATCTGCCTGTGCCATCCCCCCTCCCCACACCCAACACCTCCCACACGTCACTGCTGGCATTTTATTACATCTTAAATGCCCCCATGACTCCACCCCCCAGCACCTTCACTCTTCTCTGCTTGTTTTTTTGGCATTTGGATGAAAACACCCACAGTTGTTGGCCTATTAATTAGCCTATCTGAAATAAACATTTAAACATTTAGTTAAAACAATTCAGATAAACATACACAACATGAGCATGGAGTCAGGACCACAGCAAAAAAAAAAAAAAACGTTTTCAAAGTTAGCTTCGGGTGAGCACTTTCTGGTCACAAAACCAAAATAAAGTTGATTAGAAAAGCAAAGAATGGCATTTTGTTTAGTGACCAGAAATCACTCACACGACGCAAACTTTGATAAAGGTTGTGTTTTTCCTGGGACTCAGACTCTGTGCTCCTGTCCTGTATGCGTGTTTTGGTTCGAATTGCTTCCTGGCTAAAAAGCGCTCACTCTCTGTGATCTTGTTTTCTGAAATCTTTGCATACCTCTTTCAATGTGCACCCGTCCAATATGTGCATTGTACCCAGCAAAACATAAACCTGTATGGTTTGTTTCCTTTACAAAGCTTTTTTTTATTTCTGACACAAAAAATATTCACCCGACCTGGGCTTCGAAAACTGTTGTCTTTGTGCCGGTCCTCCATCACAGCACATTGTAAACATTTTTGAAAACTCATTTCAGATGTTAATTTTTCATTTAGAAAGGAAATTTTTCATTTAGAAAGGAAATAGCTAGCTTTGTAAAGGCTCCGGAACATAAAGCATGCCAATAGAAAACATGCCAACAGCAAGGATTGCTGTTTTGTCTATAAATTATACATGAAACACATGCCCATATTTATACTTTTTTAGCGCCGCATTTGCGTCATTTTTTGACGCAAAAGCAGCGCAAACTTCCAAAATACAATTGTATTTTGAAGTTTTGCGCCGGTTATGCATCGAAAAACGACGCAAATGCGGCGCTAAAAAAGTATAAATATGGGCCACAATTCTTAAAAAAAGCCTCAAACACTGCTTTGTGATTACAATTGTACTTACACAGAATCGTTTTTCTTGCTTTACTGTTGAACAAAGCAAGGGATATAATTTTTTTTTTTTTGTTTGTTGTTTGGGAAGGTTTATGCATTTTATTTGAAAAGAACACATCAAGTAGTTAATATGCATTTTGGTGTAAAACAAATGTTTTAGATTGGAAACATGTTGTTTCGGGCAGTGGTGACTATCTTGGATGCTCTCAGCATTTACAACCTTTCACTGGACAAGACTAATTGCTGGTGCATAAGGGACACAGAATCAGAATACTTTGCCTCCTCACAACAGGGCTGTCTCCAAAATATTTACAAAGACATGTTAACGCTGTAATTAAAAGTGGGCCTAGCATAGACAAAAGGCTTGCTGCTACAGAATGTCGCCTGCAGCCTCCTCCTCTACCTGTCGTCAGTAATTTCAATAACATCAGGCCTATCCTTTACTAAGTGTCATCTGCACCTACTAAACTACTCTGTTGCCTTTGTAAAGGGTGATATTTATATATTTCAAATCCATGCGGTCACTGTTTTCAATAAGCAGTGATTAATTAATGTATGAGGTACTTTTAATTTTCTCTCTTTAAACATTCAAGCTGTTGTGTTTTCACTCTCTGACATTGCCTCCTACCATGAGGCGCATGCTCACCCTGTCACAAAGTCCAACATGCATCAATTATTTAGCAAAACATTAAAGCCTATAGTTAATATTTCTACTCCTAGCCTTCCCCCCAGCATTTCTGTTAGTAGGCTAGCAACTCTGATGATGGGGCAGTGAAAGTGGTATTCTATTCTAATTAGGATGGCAGATTAAAAAAATTAGGATGCAAAATGGCAATATTTTCATTTTTTGCTGCAGACAGAGGAAGAAGATAAATGAAAGTGCTTTAGTTATATGCAGGGTCACAGGAACTATGTGGCGGAGAGGACCAAATTATGTGGCAGGGTTGACCAATTTATGTGGCAAGAAAAGTCCAGTTATGCATTTACAACACCAATAGCTCTAACTCTTGCAAATGTGAGACCTATTGCATTGCAAATGTTAGTTACTTTGTGCACCCAAAGAAGTTTTGACCCATAAATGTACGAGGCGCACTTTGTGATTGTCATCTTGTAGTCTGACTGCTTGACATGCATACAGTACTTGGCATTTTACTTTTCTGTAAGCAAATCAGCCACCTTGCCTTGTGGCAAATTACAACAACCTTACTTATGTTGCAGAGTTCAAATTTCAGGTCTGTCCATCATAGAAAGTATCTTTTTTATTTCCACCGCTGAATAAATTGCCTGTCACAAATTAGAATGAGAACTTTTTGTCATCACGTAGAGAAGTCTGTCAGCTCTGTCAGAACATTTCATCGTATGCCATTTAAACTCCACATTTGTAAGATTTATTCAAATAATATAGTAATAAAGTCTCAGCATCATTGACGGAAACCCATGTTTTCAGTGTAGTCTCAGGCACCCTGATGCTCAGATGCGATTTCCCTAGGGCCTCATTACAAGCTTGGCAATCATGAGACTCCCAAACTTGAGGTGGTGGTCTGACCGCCACGGCTGTGGTGGTCCGACTGTCAAATTATGATCCACATGAAGACCGCCGTCCCCACCAGCATCTTAGATCCTGACGGGGTGATGGTGGTCGGGCTTGTAATCAGCCATGGTGGTGATGAACTCAGCGCTTCCTGGCTGATTACAACCCCACTTCCCGCCAGTCTTTTCACAGAGGAGGTCCGCCATGAAAAGGCTGGCAGAAAGCCAGTGCCAGGAGCCACAGCAGGACCCCTGTACAGCCAAGCCCATGGCATGGGCAGTGCAGGGACCCCACTGCCCAGCACCCGTGGAATGTGCTGAAGTGTTACGACATTGGCTACGGGAGCCGAGCTGATATCCTTACACTGTTCCCGCTGAATGCATATTGCAATGCTCACATCTGCCAGCCGGGAGGAACATTGTAATACACCGCCATGGAGGTGGCACCCTCCCCATGAGTTTGGAGATCCTGTGGTGGGACCGCCACGCTCATAATGAGGCCCTTAGTAACAAAAGTAAGTGGAGCTAAATAGGCGTAGTCCTAGTGTACTTTGTCCGTCTGCTTAGTCGTATGCTTGAATCATTAAGTGAAGTGAATACATTTGGGGATGTTCCTTGTCGCCAGCATGCCCACAGTCTTCCACGTCTAAGGCAAAAAACGTCAAGATCCCTGTTTAGTTTGGGGGGCGCGGTTGCTTCGCGTCTTCAGAATGTCCATTCGAACACACTCGGCTGATAAAATAAACAACTAACACTAGAACTTGCCATTGCCTATGATATACATTTCAGAACTCAAGTTCTTAATTATCACAATTAGTTAAAATTACAACAAAGCAATCCAGTACACCCCGGCCCTCTCAACCAAAAACTAAAAATACAGTTACCTGTGGGAAAGTACCAGATCCATTAAAGCACTGGTAAAACCAGAAATCAGATTAAAAACTGCTACTATTATAAAGCATAATTTTATACCGAGTAAGAAACATGTTAATGCTGTGGCAATATCTTTATATTCAATTTCACCCAAGAGTAATGAATGAATGCACTAATTTTGTAAATTTAAATCATTACCATAAATACAAAGAATAAAATCAGTTATAGAATAAAATGAGCTGTCAATTCAATCCAGCCTCACAAGTTGAGATCGTTAAAATTTCACAACATCATAAATATCCAATCAGTGCTGATTCTGCACTCACACAACACTGACATACCTCTCACCCAGCACACACATTCATCTCAGCCTCCACCCACATCTCTCACCCTGAACTCAAACCGCTCACCCTGCTCTTGTACTATTGACATACCACTCACCCTGTACTCACAAGCACCTTACCTTGTACAGGGTAACGTCTCTCACCCTGTACACTCACGCAGTTCTCATTCTGCACTGAACACACATCAATCACCATGCATTGAGGCACTTTCACCCGGCACTCACCTTCCTCTCACCCTCCACCCACATCTCTCACCCTGAACTCAAACCGCTTGTCCTGCTCTTGTACTAGTGACATACCACTCACCCTGTACTCACAAGCACCTTACCTTGTACAGGGTGACATCTCTCACCCTGTACACTCACACAGTTCTCATTCTGCACCGAACACACATCAGTCACCATGCATTTAGGCACTTTCACCCGCACTCAGACACTTATCAACCTTCATTCATGCACCACTCTCCCTGCACAGACAGCACTCACGCCATCCTCCCTGTGCTCAAACACTGCTCCCACACCTCTCACCTTATTAATATGAATCCCATAGGCGAAACCTAATGCATTTACCAATGCTTATTCCTCTTGCCCCTTTGCGTGTTCTCTCTCTCCTACATTCCTCCCCTGCTGTATATTTCTCCTCTTGCAATCACTCTTTTTATTTTTCACACTTTTTTGTGTTCTTTTTTATTGTTTTTTCTTTTTTCCCATCTTGTGCTCTTTTTTTTGTTTTGTTTTATTTTTTCTTTGCTGTTTTTTCTAGCTTCCTTCATTTATGTAGCCTTTCTCTGCCTTCCCCCTTTGCTTCATCCCTTTCTTTCTTTTATAATCCATCTTTCCCTTCTTACCATCCTCTCCCCGTTCTTGGTCCTATTTTCTTATATGCACACCTATTTTTCTATCATTCTGTGAATGATTGCTTTCAATTTTCTTTATACTGCTTTCCATCTTCCCTCTTATAACATGACTTTGTGCAGAACGTCTGGTGACTAATATTCTTAACTTCTTTCTTAAAGAGCCTTACTTGAAATATAGAGAGGCTGATGTTAGGGGGGCATTAAAGAGAAACTGATGGAGTAAAGAGGGCTGTATAGAGTTGAGCCGACATATGTAATAGAGAAAATCAGGCGAAAGATGATGGGGAGGGGGTTGAGAACAAGAGTCAAAGCGACACAGGATTCGCAGAGATGAAAAACTATCAGAGGACATTGATGGGATACAAGCTGCCCAGACCACACTCGAGCCTCCCATCTCATAGAGTCCGGATTGTAAGAGATACCTCATATCCGGCTGCTGATCCTTGTCCTGCATGAGTTGGGTATCTGGTCGTGTGCTCTATGCACACTAGGGCACAAGCAGTCCCTTGGAGACACTTCAGCACCTTGGATGCAGAGCAGGGTTACCAGATGACTCCATCTCACAGAGGGTACACTGCTCCAACCATCCATGGACCTTGCACTTTCAATGCTTTCAAGGAGATGTACTCTTGTTTGCATCACTTGTATCAATCAATGTCCCTAAAATGCCAAAATGCAATGCTTTATGGAATATACGTTTGTAAAATTAGGAGTCCTGATGCTTGACATGATTTGGAATTATGGCATGCATAAGAAATAAAAACACAAAAATAAAAATTGCATTTACGATGCAATACTACATTCAACAAGAAAATGAATGAATACATGAAACTACCTTCCTGGCTTGTGGCACTCTCAGACATAAGCTGCTTTTATTGATCGTTGTGAGATGTATCATCTGCAAAAGGAAGTGTGCTGATTCAAAAGGTGATGGATTCTGCGAACAAGTAATGTGTTCTTGAATCCTGGCAGGAAAGTCTCAGCCTCTCATCCTTCTGAGGTTGTTATGTTTAGTGCCATTAAACTAGGGGATAATAGCAGTTGCTATTTACTGCTCTCAGAATTGGCAGGTGTAGAATGAAACAACACTTCATACAAAAATGTGATATTTGAATTAAAAATATCAGTTATTAACTTGCTGAGAAAGAAGTCCAAACATAAAATGTACTATCATAGCATATACAGAAGAATAAATAAAATGAGTAGGTAATGCCTGGCAGAACAAATGCATTGGAAAGCTTACAGATTGTCAGGGTGTGTGCAGAATCACAGCATCTATGGTGTATATGACTTGGCAGCGCTCCTGTAGGGCTTGTCTTCACCAAAGAGAGACTGCACGATACATCCTGCGAGAATTACCCAAATGAGCCTTAATGCATATGGGGCTCGTGGCCCCCACAAAACACAATGAATATTTTCTTCCTCTGCCCACAGGAGAAAATACCACTGCACTGACTCATATATATAAGGCTTCAGGTGTAAGTACCACAATGTGAACACATTTTGTATCAAAGTTGGAAACTATACTTATAAATGATGATCTGTGTTTATGGTGTGATCAGAAGTTGCAATAAGAAAAACAAATGGGATCGTACGATTTGACCCCGAGCTGACAAACAGCCTGGTACTGAAAGGGTTAATGTACTAACTACCCCCGTGTCTCAGTTTACTAAGAGCAGGAAAGAATAGTATGTTGCTCACCTGAAATGGCATTGTTCGCTGGTCCTTTGACGTAAGGACAGGTAATGTCGTCTTTGTTGCGGTGAAAGGGACACCCTTCTCTTCGTGTGACCCCGCACAGATTATAAATAAAACGCACGTGAAGAAGAGAGGTCAGGAGCGGAAGCGCTGGGATCTTGGAGGATGTGACGTCAGACAACCTGGTCCCCAGTCCTTGGGGCGTAGTTGGCCCCAGTGTCTGACTAGAGCTGTGACAATCTCCCTCAAGGCGAGAAAGTAACAGACACCGGATATGCTCTCTTCTCCCTCTTACCAGGGGCGGCTCATCATGGCCTGGTTAAGACTTATGCGGCAACTTCTACCCGCCTTTAACAGAGTTGTACATTAATGCTGAAGATTTGCTACATTTAATATTATTTCCTTTCTATGGAGGATTATTCTGGTCCATCTTTACTAAGGATGTGATCTGAATTCTAGTTTTGAAGTTCCATTCCATAATTCCTCCCGTATATGATTACGAAATCCACATATTGTGTTTTAGCCTTGAAAAAGTCATGTTTGGTGACAAAACACGTGTTGGCTGTCTTGTTCTATTGTTATACAGCATCTGGAAATACATGAAGGATTGTACTGTCACACAACAAGCTTTGTTTTATGAATATATAATTTTATGGTCTCAGATATATTCACCCACATTTGGTCACTATGAATTTGATCTTTTGTTATGAGTGCTGTGGCATTTTCTATTTTGTATATTTAGTGGGTTGCTTGGGTAGTTGGCAGTGCTTAATTTGTAACTAAAAACTTGCTGCTGCCCAAAGACCTCCTCTTAAACAGGCGGCTGCTGCAATTAAATGTGCAAACAAGGAATACGAGGCAGTGTAATCCTGAAGCCATCTCCGGCCTCTTCAAACCATTTACAGGCACTCACTGCCCCTTCAGCTCAATCTTGCAGCTTTCTGCTTTCTCCCATTGTCACTCTTTTTCGTTTTTCTCTTACTCCGTCTTTCCCACATGTGCCTTTTGCTCGAAGTAAATGCTTGAGGCAGAAAAATAAGTGCTCGGACACCGGGACCAAGAAAAGGTTCCAGGAAATTCCAGACACCTCTCAAGGGGGAAAACTCCAGAAACTTCTCCCATTTTAAAGCTAGCATCAGGTATTAAAATAGGACTCTCATTTCTACTCTTCAGTACACTCCTGGACCTGGGAATACTACAGATGAAAAACGTTCTGCTGCCAGAGGTTTTCCGGGATGTCTGAGAAGGAAGACTGGACCTACATCCTTCATCCCAGGCTGAAGTGGCTTCAAGGTTCACTTGAGTGACCCCCTGTTCTGAGCTACAGGGTCACAACAAATACCAGAGGCCTCCATGCAACTCCCCAGCTGACCTGCTGCAACTGGACCTGCCTGGACCTAAAACTGGACCTGCCTGTCCTTGCTGGCCTCTGATGGAGTGAGTTCTTGATCCCCCAGAGGTGCCCCTCAGGTACTGTGCTCCTAGTGTGGCATCAGTTGAGCTCGTCCTAAGAGATGAGGAGAAATCTTTAAGTTTTGCGCTCTTCGCAACTGCAAACAGGTCTGTCTGCACCAAGATCTTGCTGCCCGTGCTGACCTCCCACACAAAACTCAGATGAACTTGATTCTCCGCACTACAGCGACTGCCAATGTGAACCTGCAATGCGAGATCTGTGCTTTGTGTTACAACATCGACAGCCATGGTAATTGCCAACCTGAATCTCCAGCAACGACTGTCCGCAATGTCTCACAATCTTCACGCTACAGCGATGACCATCCACAACCGACAGCCTGCTCTTTGTGCTACAGCGACGACTATCCATGAAGCTCCGCCTGCTCCTCACTGCTTACTCAACCGTGACTGGAATTCTTTGCGCTGGTCTTTAAAATGTAACTTTTTCAGCTGGACCAACCTGGTCCCTGTAATCGGCTTTTGATCCATTGTGAATTGCCTGAACTTGTGACTTTCACTCGATCTTGTACAACCAGATAACTGCGAGTGAAGGTTTGTGCTTTTAAGCACTAAACTTACCCTAAATCTTTGAAAATGCATATCGCTTGGTTTTGTTGCTCTAGTGTCCTTGTGTTGTGTGTTCATTTTATTGGTGTTTGTGTGCTGCATAAATACTTAACTTATTGCCTCTAAGTTAAGCCTGGCTGCTTATGTGCCACGCTTCCAGTGGGTTAAGCACACATTAATTTAGTAACTGTTTGTGATACACCCTGACAAGAATTGCGGCTGTTGCTAAGTTGTGGCAGTTGTGGCAGTTTCACCTAAGGGAGACTCTGATATGTGCCACCCCTTGTGGTTAATTAGAAGACACTCCAATACAGTTGCCAGGGCCAGACGGGCCATTCCATCTCTCTGGCATTTTCCACAGGGGCCACAGGCTAGGTGTCTGCTTTCAGAGCAGGGTGGACATTCCTGTGTTGTGGGGCTGTGTTTAATATTGTTGACGGGGCTGATTTTGGTTTCCAGTCAGGGTCAGTAGCTGCCAATCTTCCCACCCAATCCTCCCAATGGTATTTGTGTTTTCCAGGCTAAGTGAGCCAATAAATATCTTCTTTGTCCTCTACTTAGTGCATACAACTCACAAAACGCGCTGCAGACCCGTGAGCTTTGTCAATGCTTGTTTGAAAGACTTGTTCTCTGAATGCCCTAGAACTTTCTTTAATTTCCAAATTGAGATAGGCAGCTTTCAGGAATAATAAAATATATAGACTGGGCATGACATTAAGAACCATATGTTCTAATCTATACCATGTTGGAGAGGCCTCATGGTACTGAGACATCTACGCTAAGGGACATCCCAATGATACAGGTTCAGAGCCGTTTATAGCAATGCGTATTTGCCTGTTCCATCACAAATCAGCCATGATGACAACATGCAGAGGACACTCGGTGCTTCACTTATCTCTGCAGTAACAGGACAACTGGACATAGATTCCACATACTTGTGGTGCATCATGATTAGAGCACCTGGTTTTATGGCATTCATTTTTTAAACATTTCTGTCTGTATTTATCCATATTTATTTGTGCCCATGTTATTAGTATTTATCCATATTTATTTTGTTATTTGGGAGTAAGTGGAGTAAAAAATGCTATATTTCCACATTTATTTAACTGATGAACACGCTCTCATACTTTGATGCTGAGTTTTCAGCAGCCAAATACAGCAAACCAATACACCCACAGGTAAATATTAGCAATTTACTACAGCTATATTTTCACCAATGCCTGTATTTAAAGATATCTTACTTTTTTTTTTTAACTCCCCATGCTGTCTATTTGCTCATATGTTGTATTGGAATTCACAACAGACAACATGGAAAGTCGCTCATTAGAAGCATAATGTTCACTATTTTCCTGCTTTTAAAAATAAAAATAAATAGACAGGAAGCACTTTGTTTTCTGTCTGTAATTATCTGTAAAAATCAGTCAAACAGAAAACTGGGATGAGCCTTTACTAAACATGATGGAGTAGGTCTGACTCTTGTATGGTCCTTAGCTCACCAGCCAATCCAGATTATTCTAATTAGATTCATCAGCATCTTTTAAAGAAAGTCATTTTCACATCTTCTGGTGCAGCGTTGAAATTTCTGCCAAAAGCAGCATAAGCCTCCAAGGCAGCATGTACATTCACTGTCATGGAGGAATCACTAGAGTAGTTGATCTCACTTCCTGCAAGTGGGGAAAGTTTTCATGGTTCTATCCACCTCCCTGAGGTTAAGTAAACTCCAGGCATGATAGTTTCACTGAAAGCTGAATTATTGTTCTGAGACAGATTGCTACATTGTGTTCAGTGATATCAGAAACAAAGTTCATTGATTAACCCTTTATCCTTCTGCACATACAACAAATATGTGTGGTGCACACAAGGGGGGGGGGGTTGATGCTGTCAGTCGGCCCCAGAATCACTGGAGGCAGATTTTTATTTACTATTTGATGAATTGTTCAGAATGGAGATCATTTTTCTGACCAATTTTCTGTAATTTTATAACCTCTTGACACGCTGTGATATTTTGTACGGGTGATTGATTTTTGATAACAGTGCTCCATTCTCTATAGATCCATTTATTTCCGAAAAAAACAGAAATTTCCATGATTTATGGATTTTGCTTTAAATTTCAGTGTAAGCCCAGGGGAAACCCCGAGAAAAAGAAAACGGATTTTCATTTTGTGCAAGTGATTTCTTATCAATCACTGAATTGGAGCTGTGTGGAGCAGAGAAATCTTAAGGATTTTGAAGGGCCCTGGGCCTTACTTTGGGAGGCAATGTTCGGAACAGCTTTGAATTTAGGATTCGTTTTCAGCTCTTTCATGGTCTATTTGCTGAGGACGCTGACAGTGCATATAGCCCGCTCGTCCAAATTCTAAATGTCTAGGGATGATGGCACATGTTTTCAATACTGTAACACAGTAGCTGCTCCCTAGTATTAGTGCAAATAATCTCGGTGACACCCTCCCATTTGTCATATGTGATGTCCTGATTTAATCTAAAAGAAACTTTTTTATTGGATGTTGAATGGAAACTAAACACACAATTTCTCTGCAAAATGCCTGTAAAAGGCGCCCACGCATCATCCATATTAAAAATAAATTAAAGGAAAACGGAATTTAAAATAATCTGTTAAAAAAAAGTCAAGTTAATAAGGGCAAGGCTCTTCAGGACACAGCTGGCTGTATCAGCCCCCCACCATGAAAGGCTGGGGCCCTGGGCCAGAGCCCACTTTGTCCCTGCCTTAAAGCGTCTCTGGTGTGGGGTTCACCCGTCATCTTCCGATGTGCCACCTTCACAGTCTGGGTGAGACCGAAGGTCGCCAGGCTCATCTGCTCGACCCTGGACTGCACAGACAGCCCATCCAGAGTAGAAGCGGGTGGCACTCAGAAAATAGTGCCCAAGCTTTGAGCACGAATCCATCCGCGAGACTGTGGTTATTAATTCCGTTTTATATTTCGAGATCCAATAAAGCGGACCCCTAACGTGCACGCGCCCTCCCCTCCCCGCCCAAGTTGAAAGAGCTGCAGCAGTAAAACGCGATTGTTACAAATTAAGAAAAAAAAAACATATTTACAAGCCTAAGTGCAATTAATTTACAGAAAGCAGATAACAATACGATTTTTTCCAGGCCGTTTTCAATTAAGCTGGACAGTCATACGTGGAAGTCCATACCGGGCAGGATAACACCCTGAGAAATTAGAGGTGTGAAAAATAAAGCCCGATGTGGTAGGGCCTCGAGGCGCTAAGTAAAAGTTATAGCTGATAACAAGACCCGTTCAAAAGGGATAAACTCATGTGCACGGGCCCCAGGGACATCCGTGCGCTCTTTGAACACCGGCGCTTCTCCCCCAGCTCTCGGCTTCCTGGGAGGGAATAGCGCTCTTTCCTCTGAGAGAAAGGAAGCCATGACAGCCGCCCCTCTCAGGCAAGGTGGCGCCTCCTACGGTTACACCACCCTAAGGGCAGCTGAGATCACGTTTCCTCAGCCGAAAACCCCCGCAGTCGAATTTCCCACAGAAAAGAAAGGACCGCTTTTCTCACAGCTCGGAATAACAAACTTGCACTTTCTGGCACTTACTGCTGGACGAAGTGCCGCCAAGCATCCGATATTTTTACATAAAATAATGCAGTTCGGTAACAAAGCCGTTTTTAATTACTAAAATTGGAGTACTCAACACTCACCAATGTAAAATCCAAAGCATTATACTGAATATTTTGAGTTCTCTCCTAACCTGAAACGACCATGTACCTGCTTTAAAAATTACTGATGGACTTGTCAAGTCTGGAAAATATGGTACTCTCACAAAGTATATTTTAGGTGTATTAAAAATGGGTTAAAACACAGACCCCCCCTGTGACTTATCCTCATAACCAACAGTTGAGGGCACCTTTTCATGCATACAATACATGGTGGCAAGTAATATACTAAGGCCATTATTTATGGAAAGTTAGTGCTGCCTTAGCGTAATAATTTTTACCCTAAAGCAGCGCTAACTTAACTATATTTATATTTTGATGCTAAACCCGTCTAAGGTCAAAATATCTGAGTTAGCGCCATTTTTAGGAAGTACCAACTTACCTTGCGCCAAATAGCGACAATGATATGCAAGGGAGGCGTTCCATTCCTAAAAATGACACAACCCCCCCAGCTCCATATTTACCTCCTGACTCTAAAACAACGTGCACCTAGGAGACAGAGCTGAAGAGTGCCGTTGAGGCTGATTACCGTCAAACTTTAACGCCTGGTTAGACCAGGCGTTAAAGTGCTTGTAGGCCCATTTCCATGGGGAAACACCATGGAATGGGCACATAGATGCCCACCCCAACCCCCAAAATCACCACCACCCACACTGCAGGGACACTACTGGAGGAGGGAGCCCATCCCAGGTAAGTGTGCGTGTATATCTGTTGTGTACCACTAGGGGCCACTTGCATGGGGCCCCTTGGCTGGCAAAGGGTCTGTTGGGGTTGTCCTGGGGGCATTGGTCCCCTGTGGTGAGCTTTGGGGTTGTGGTAATGACTCCTGTCTATAATTAGACAGGAGTCTTTTTTGCCTGCTTGTGCGTTCATCAATGACGCTAGGCTGACTAATCAGTCTAGCGTAATTTTTGGCCCACTAGCGCCTTTTTCCCTAACGCCATTCCGCACTGGCTAGCGTCCTTTGTTCAGATGCTAGCCAGTCCTTAGTGCCATCATGCGTCTTTTTTAAAATATGGTGCACGGATGGCGCTAAGGAGTGGTGTTACGTCGCACTAATTCTTTTCTTGCGCACTTTTCTTGTGCCCCCTAGCACCACCCCCTTACCACCACCATGTGTGCGCAGTATTTAAAATACAGCCGCCACATGGCGGTAGTTAAGGGACTAGGGGCCAGATGTAGGAACCGGTTTGCATGTCGCAAACTGGGAAAACCGCAGTTTGCGACATGCACAACGGCCATAGCGATGCTGATTCACATTTTGCGAGTCTGTACCGACTCGCAAAATGTGAATCCGACTCGCAAATAGGAAGGGGTGTTCCCTTCCTATTTGCGACTCGCACCGCGATGCAGAATTTCTTTGTGACCGCGAAAGCGGTCGCAAAGCAATTCACAGTTAACACCCACTTGAAGTGGGTGGTAACTCATTCGCAAACGGGAAGGGGTCCCATGGGATCCCTTCCCCTTTGTGAATGTCGCTGAAAATATTTTTTCAGAGCAGGCAGTGGTCCAATGGACCACTGCCTACTCTGAAAAAATGAAACCAAATGGTTTCAATATTTTTTTGTATTGCAACTGGTTTTCCTTTTAGGAAAACGGGCTGCATTTAAAAAAAAAAAACTGCTTTATTAAAAAAGCAGTCACAGACATGGAGGTCTGCTGTCTCCAGCAGGCCACCATCCCTGTGAGTGCAGGCACTCGCTATGGGGTCGCAAATTGCGACCCACCTCATTAATATTCATGAGGTGGGTCTTTGCGACCCCATAGCGAGTCGCAGAAGGTGTCTGAGACACCTTTCTGCATACAATTTTGCGAGTTGCAAATTGCGAGTCGGTCTGACTCCCAATTTGAAACTCGCAAAATTTGACCTTGCTACATCTGGCCCTAGCTTCTGAATTTTTTAAGCTAGTCCGGCGCTTTGAAGGATTAGCGCCAAAAATTCTGAGCTAATCCTGCTAAGCACCCGAAGGCCCATTGTGAGCAATGGAAGCCTCCTTTTAATGCTTGCTCTTAGCAGGCATTAAAAGTGTCAAACAAATGGCACAAGGAAATCTCTAAGATTTCCTTGCACCATTTTTTGCCCCCCCCTAATGGGGGAACGCCCTTTTGCATACATTATGCCTGGCACAGACATAATGTAGCGCAAAGGGTTACAAGGTGGTGCAATGCATGCATTGCTCCATTTTGTAAATATGGTGCAGCGTTTTTGGTCTTCTAATGCCACAGTAGTGTAAAAAAAAATTATACTAATGTGACGTTGGCATGGCGCTAGGGGCTCTTCAATATGCCCCTATATTTTGCACACCTAGATACATATATTGTATATATCTGTCTATGTCAAAAGTATGACTTCTATGTTCACATAGGTGCATATTTAGAGGATTATGCCTCCTACTAATAACTACAGTAAGTGGCATGTGTAAATGCAAGTATATATACGTTAATTACACTTGTTTGAAACTATAAAAATGTGCCACAAAGTAAATGTGCATTGCAGATCATGTAAAAATTGCTGCTTCAATGTACCATGGGTTTATATAGAAGGATTTAATCACTCTTATATTTACCAACCATCATGTATATATTTATCTGTATTTGTAAATTATTTACACCTTGCTAATAACAAAAAAAAAAAAAACTTCCATTCTCTCCACTCCTGCCCCTTCTCTCTCATCCCGCATGTTTCTGACTACTACCAAATCCCAAACATCCTTCTCAAACTGTTACCCCTCCTTTATCCATCCACTCCAACTAACAAGCACACACGACTGCTTCTTAGAAAAAAACGTACGACTTCCCCTTTACAAATCCATTCCTATCATTCTATCCTGACTCCAAGCTCCCCCTTTTTAAATCCATTCCTATCATTCTATCCTGACTCCTAGCTCCCCCCTTTTTAAATCCATTTCTATCATTCCATCCTGACTCCTAGCTCCCCCCTTTTTAAATCCATTTCTATCATTCCATCCCTACTCTAAATTCTTCTGCATGAAACCCAGAGCACAAACCTAACACAACCAATGCACAAGAAAAACCAAAAAAATAAAACAAAATACTGTACTAACTACTAATCTTGGGTTCCAGGGTAGCATGCTTCTTGCTAAAAGAGCTTCAGTGTCTCGTCAGGGGTCGTAAGCACTACATACATATAATATTCATCACAAGTGATAAAATCAGAATCCGCAGTCAGAACTTATGGGGTGCAATAACTGTCTCCTGATTGCATGTTTATAGGGACTATCATACAGATTTTGGAACTTCCCGCCCCAAAATCTGCATGTACCGCTCAATGCCAGGCATTTTCTTCCGATAAATATCGGCAGGTTTGACCTGCTGGAATTTATCAGGTGATAACTATGAGGTTGTGATAGTTATAACTAGGGGCCAAATGTAGCAAGGTGTTTTGCCCATTCTGTGTCTATGGGAAAATGTGTTCGTACATATGGCCCTAATCTCGGGATTCCGATCCCTGTGCAAACAGTGTTTGCATAGGGATAGGAATTTAGCCCTACTCGGAATTTAGCCCTGCACCTGTAATCAGGCCCTAAGTAGTAAACGTACGTGTGAAAGATAGGTGGAGGTCGAGATTTACACTTGTAGCATTATTCTAGTACTTCAGTAGCACTGTTGTAGTGTTATTAAGCATGCTACAAAATGCAGTTTGTTGTTAAGCCTCTTCATGATGGTTTGTTCCTTTTCACAGTACAAGTCCGCTTTTATATTACGTTTCCCCAACCACACTTTCTTTTTTACACGAAGGAGCACAAAACCAAGGATTATGAAAATAGAAAAACAGAGTAAAATGTAATAACTCATTTGACACCAAAATGCCACAAGTTTAATCACTAGAAGCAGAGATATGTAATTTCAAAAGTATGTGTAGCACCTAAAAGCCCAAATCGCTACTCGCGGTTATCTGGTTGTGTGAGACCAGGTGAAAGTCACAAGTTCAGGCCAACCACGATGGAGCACGGGCGGGATTCAGGGATCAGGCTAGTCCCCTTGAAAAAGTTATCTTCTAAAGTCCACTGTGAAGAGTTCCGTTTGCCATGAAGGAGGCCACGAGGAGCATGGAGAGCATTGCGGATGGTCGTCACTGTAGTGTGAAGAGCAGGCTGGGAGTTGCAGACAGTCGTCACCGTTGCTTGAGGATCCTGTTGGGCATAGGGGATGGTCGTTGCTGGTGCTTTGCATTGGCAGTCACTGCAGGCTGTTGATGCTGTAGTGTGAATTACAGATTTTGCTTTGAAGGTAGACGCTAGTAGTCACTGTAGCACAAAGATTCCAGGTTTGGCATTGTTTGTCGGTAGAGGCAGCAAGTACTTGGCACAAATGGGCCATTCACGGTTGTGAAGATCCCAAAATTTCAGGATTTCTCCTTTTCTTCTAGGAAGAGCTCAAGGGTCCAGGATCTGAGGGGCATCTCTTGGGAATCAGAAACAACTCACTCCAGCAGAGGCCAGCAGAGCTCGGGCACTTCCAGGTGCCAGTCCAGCCAGGTCCGATACAGCAGGGCAGCTGGGAAGTTACATGGAGGCCTCTGGAGCTTATGTCTCTGTAACTGAGAACAGGAGATTAGTCAGCTACCCTTGGAGTCACTTCAGCCTGAAATGAAGGGCACAGATCCAGACTTCTTTCTCAGACAGCAGAGCAGGCCTTCAGCAGCAGGGTAGTACTTCTGTAGGATCCATAGGTCCAGGAGTGTATTGAACAGTGATCCTGAGGACCCCTCTTTTTACACCTGGTGTCTACTTTGAAGTGGAAGAAACTTATGGAGTCTTCCTTCTACAAAAGTGTCTGGAATTCCCAGCCTCCCTGCCCTGGTCCTAGTCTGTATGCAGGCACAATAAGCCAATATGAAGTCATTTGTGAGTGAATTGATGCCTTGTCTCTGAACTGCCAGTGTGACAGGTGAAAGCTCCGACACCCTCATCAAGTTAGGAAGGCCCATCCTGCCAATGCCCACATCCTCTATTGTGTGTCTGCCTGGGAGGAAAACACAAAAGGCAACTGGGCAACTCCAATTACACCTAGTCATGTAACCCAGGAACAGGCAACAAAGGATTATGACCAGAAAATGCCAACTTCTTAAAGGTAGCATCTTCAGAATTGTAACTTAAAATCTGACTTACCGTTAAAGATGCATGTACATTATTATTTCTTAGATACCAAATATGGCATTCCTACTTGCTCCCAACCAAAAGTTATCACTTATTAAACGTAATAAATTAACTTCATGTCATTCTATGCTAGACCTAGGCCTCACAGTAGTGGGAAAAAAATGTGGGAGGAGTATAAAAAGTCCAACTGCCAACTACCCCAAGTCATGTGTCCCAGGAAACAGCTGCAGGCCTCAAATAGTTTAGACAGGAAAATGCCTACCTTTTAAAACTGACAACTTTCTAAAAGTTTACTTTAGCATTAAAGAGGATTTTAAACTACAATTTCTCAGACACAAAACATGACTTTCCTACCTTCTGCCAAACAAATGTTATCATGTATTCAATATAAAAAAGAAGAAAGAACTCTGGGTAATTCCCAACTTTAGGTTGACAGCAGCTCCAGTAAGAAGCACACTGCAACACCAGTGACACTCTAGATGTGCTCACCTCAAATGTCTGCTTTTCTCGTAAAAGTTTTTAAGAATCAGATTAGGGCAGTGCCATCCATGTTGAGCTAGAAACAGACAAAGTCCCCTGCTATTTGTACAGCAAAATCTTTAAACATAGGATTGCACAGTACCATCCTCGCCGAGCTGTAAAAATGACAAAAGCCTTTCTCCACTCCAGGCATAGTATTACAACTTTGGATTGGTACAATACCATATAAGCCAACCTGAAATGAGTAAAGCAACCCCTGACACATGTTTCGCTATCTTTATAGCTCATCAGAGAGCTTTAGCTTTGTTTAGACACAAGGTGGCACCCAGTATAAGTCTAACGTGTAAGTGGTAAAGTGTCCTAGAGCCAATAAAAAAAAAAACATTTTTCAAAACGAGTGAAGGTAAATTGATTTGTGAAAACCATGTCAAGGATATGAGGTCTAACACAATGATGACATGGATTATACACAACATTCTTCATCTAACATTCAGCAATCATTGCTTGTTCCACTACACCCTCCAGTATCCCCTTTAACAGACTAAACATAGGTACTCTTTCCATGTGTAAGTAAGACCTACACAAGGGAAAAAAACGAAACTTCAAATATAAAAGGAAAAAAAGAAAAGCTTATAAATATATACAATAGTATTGATAGGGTGGGCAAACTCTCACACTTTATCTTGTTTTTTGTTTTTATTTTGCTACAGCTTTCTTTAAAAGAATAAGCATGCATCAGCATTTCAGAAACTGGGAAACAAAAAAATTAGAAAACAGTCACATTTTCTTTTACTATAATTCATAATTCATAGGTTCAAGTAGGATATAAAGCTCGCCTAGATTTTCTCATATTTCTGCCATGAATCCCTCTTCATTAAATGTTGTCTTCTCTAATTTATGTAACCATATATCATAGTGTGGTGATTTCTTATAATTTCCAGTGTTCAGTTATAATACAGAAGCAATTGATATAACAATATAGAGACTTTTTTTATTTTTCACCATCGTACCTCTTTGCCTGGAACAACTGAAGAATATCCGGAATTCATCAGGGATTTTAGACAACTGTAACATTTTGCTAACAGTGACAAATATGGAGTGCAAAAAAGTTGTTGAAGTGATTGACAGTTAAAAAACTTGTGATCTCATATGTCTGTACCATTGCCTCTAAAATATAGTTTCGAATTATGTGAGTTCTATTTATGGAGGATTGTTGGTGCATAATAAAGTAGCCATTGAGCATATATTTGCATCCTCTTGAAATTTGGGCCTCTTGATGTTACTTGGTTATACAGAGAAACTTCAACCCATAATTCCTTGTGTAAGTCAACAATGTATTTCACCTTCCACTTTTCCCATATCAAGTCAATGATAGCTTTTTGTTAAAATCTTAGTATAGAGACATGTTACCCATTGGCAAACTGCTGTATAATTTAATTTAATAATAGCTTTCCACGAGACTGCATAAGTCATTTTTTTCTTGCATTAGTAGACTCCTTAACAATACAACAATTTTCATGTATGAAAATTAGAACCATCCAGCGTTGATATAATTTTATCCTCTATTTGATTCCATTGAATTCATTTTCCATTAATAAACCAGTTGTCTATATGTTCCTATAGCAATTTGTCTCTATCAGTTTAGGTCCTTGACCTGTAAATTCTTCCAGATATTATATAAAGGTAGTTTGACATGTATAGAAGGAATTTTGAGAATTCTGGTAGAGCTAGTCCACCTTTTTCAACTGTCAAACATAGCTTCTTGATACCTATTCTTGGTGATTTATTCTTCCATATAACGCAGGAGGTTTGACTTTCTAATATTTGAAGCATTTATTATATAGAATGCATGATAGAGCGTAAAATAGAATAGACAATGTTGGAGCATGTTCATTTTAATTAATGCTATACTAGTTATTAAAGATGTGTCATCTTATTAAAAGCTCTTTGGTCATTTAAAATAGTGCAATATAGTTTAATACACAGAAGTTTTAGTAGTCAACTGACATTTTAATGCCCAATGTCTTTGGAACTTTATTAGAGGTGTCATGAAGCTAGCTGGACAAATCATTCCTCTTTTGGAATTGAACAAAAGGACCTCAGTCCTGCTGTTGCCTGCTGTTATTTTCGTAGTTTACCCACTTCCTTTTAAGTCCATAAATTCACCAAATATGTCTGTGACTAGTTGTAGGTTTTCCTGATGAGCTTCTAAAAGTAATAACATTTCACCCACCTATCACTTTATTTTAGGTTCCAATTGACAGATGGGCACAAGGTTTTGATTTTGCTGGAGTGCACATGATATTGGCTCAATAAACTTCCAAATGAAGTCAAAGGACTTCATATACTTTACAGTTGTTGAACAAATAATTCCCCAGTAGACCTCTAAAAAGAAACATGTAAACTCTAGAAAACTTTTTAAAATATATTCTAATAGTCATAATTGGATAAGAGACACGTATTTATTTATATGACTATTTAGAAAATGTATTTTCAAAAATGTAGATCCAAAACTCACAATAGTCTATTGGATTACTTTTAGGCTCGCCATATAGAAACTGATGATTTGCCCATCATAATGGAGGTTACCTGGCATCAGTTGCAACAGCTAATGTTGTTCACCACTGGTGTCACGGGGCAACAATACCTTTGCACTTCAACTGAATGAAGAAGTACTTCTGGTCAGTACTTGCCTGTCACAGTCAGCTGTCAATGTCCAGTCAGCTCTTTACTTTAAAATGATAAGAACTTTAGTTACAGGCAAGAATAATATTCTACACATAAAATAGGAGTTACAGTGAAAACCAGAAGTTCCTAGCATCCTACAAACTCCGGGACACAGAACCTACCCCGAATAGATTTAAAGCTTATACACACTGAGGATCAGAAATCAAATTAACATTGTGCAGTACAGCACATGTTGACTATGGAGGAAAGGTTGGAGAGTCCGAGGTCTATTCAGAAGCATTAAGGCTTTGAAATAGTAGCTAATTTTGTAGAAACTAAGCAGGCACTTCACAGACTAAGTTAACAGTTTTGTGGATTTAAGTAGCTGTGATTTAGACCCCCTTTATACTTTGACGGATGGAGTAATCTCCGTTCACCTGGTGGAGGACTTAAGGCCAAGGCTACTCCGCCCGCCAAATTTAGAAATAATCAGCAAGCTAGAGGTAATTTCTAAACCACTAGCAAGAATCTCCTTTACTGTAGGTCCTGTCAAGGCTCTTTAAATTTTGGTGCAGGGCTCCATCAACATGACGGAGCACTGCACCAAACTGTTTTGTTTTTTATCTTTGGAAAGAAAATCTCAAAACTGTATTTTTGTTTTATAAAAAATAAAAATAAAAATGCATTTAGAAGTTTTGACTGCCCCTTACCCTCAGGGTAGTCCTGGCAGTGAAAACTAACCTCTAATTCTGCCCATCTAAATTTGATGTATGAAATAGGGGTTAAATGTCCGACGTCCCTTGCTCTGTCAGGAAGGCAGAAGGGTTTAATCATGGCAGAGACCAAGTACGATTCACCGTGATTAAATCTAAGTTCAACCCGCTTTTAAATTTGGGGGGTCAAGATCTTGGGGGTATGGGCCTTTAGTTTTGATGAGAATTTTAGTAAGTGTTGTGGACTGTGGCCAGTGTACTTTTTGCAAAGTTCCAAGAAATGCCCAATGATGGGGCACATTTGAACAGAGTACAGAGACAAATAGCCAATGGGCTCAAAGTTGGGAAGAGTGACAGGCTAAGGTGTCAGTTCACCATGACGTCAGTGGAGTAAGGAGACCTGTATGTCTGTATGTATGATTGCTGTAGAGGTTTTCTATTGTTGGGAGTACCTATACATGTCACTGGAGAATAACAATATGAAATAAACTTACCAAAAGCTATTATTTTAAATGTGTATATTTAATAGGGTTTCAAAATGTCCTCAGAAAGAATAGGCACATTATTTTTGCATATGTCTGGGTCCAAACTGAGGTGGATTGTGTGCAAAAGAATGATGGGTTGGAATGCTATTGGAGCAATTGCCAGTGTTTAGATTTATTGCAAGCACTCCTCGCATCACCTTTTTTGTGTTTGATGTACTGCCCTACATAGTAAGGGTATGCCCAGGCATGGGTCCCATGCTCACTGTGCCTCTGGAGCGCAACTACAACAGACTGAAGAGTCCCAATGAGTGTGAAACCGATCTTGGGTTTCTTGTGGTCCGGTTCAGGCAGGACCTGCCTGGCAGTTCAGACTGAAGTGTTCCAATAGGAGCTGGGTCAAGAATGATTTGCATATGGCTGGGTCCAAACTGAGATGGCACAGTGGGCAAAAGCACAATGGATTGGAATGCTATCCTAACCAATTGCCGATAGATAGACTTAATGCAGGCATTCCCCCATCACTTTGTTCTGTGTTTTCAGTTGGAGCATAGAGCTAAAATTGATACAAAAATGAGGCCAGTACATATATATATATGTATTTTCCTCAATAAAACTCAATGTAGCTAAATTGCGTGACAGAAACGTATTACTCTCAGCAAAACAGGATCTTCTCCCTGAGGAATTGCTGGATGCCTTTGAGGAGAAGATATAATTCATACATATAGTGATAGGCGCATTATTCTCTTGAAATCTGCTTTCTCTTGCCAGGTTTGAAAGCAAGTGTGTGCTTTTAGGAAATGTACAAAAGTGCAACCCTAAGCCCTATGGCTCCCAAGCCAACAAAAGCATTGAAAACTAGCAAATATATTCTATACCCTAGGAAGCTTTTCACAGCAATAAAACAATATTTTAATTTGATTCAAATTATTGATACATTCTGAGTTATATATGTAATTACTAGCACTATATTACAAATGGAATAGCGCTACATGATACTAGCAAGATTTATGTTTTTACATTGTGTTAGCTATTGCATTCTAATTTCGACTTTATTAAGTGATCCAAAATATTTGGAAGTGTAGTATTTATTTTCCAATTATTCAATATACTCAATGATTTGTTTTTATTTAACTTCCAAAAGTTTTTTCTTCTTGGAAACACAACTAATAAAAGCATTCCTGGATGATGCCTTACAAACATTCAGAATATTTTGAATAGATATGATGCATGGATCAGTGTAATAGAAAAGAAATCCGCAGGAAAAAAACTTGAATTCTTTAATGAAGCAAGAGTATTAAATCTCCTTCTGTTCAAAACAATTTGAGTGGGAAACACATCAATATCTGGTCATACAAAGTCAGGGTATTAAATCACCATCAATCCATCCTACTACTGACTGCAGAAGATTGTTAGTAAAATGATTACTGGTGAAATTGTAATAAAAATCTAAATAAAAACCAGTATATCATCAGAAATAAAATACCGAAGAACATACTTCCAAAACTTTGGAAATGAGGGAAGTGGAGAGCTTTAGACATTGGGACATCAGCTTCTGTCCATTTCAAACTTGAGCAGGTACAAAAATATCAATGACAGCACAAGACAATAAACAAACATATACTGAGAACTAAAAGGAGAGGGGATACATGTGACTGCTGTAAATTTACAATACAGTGTTAAACAATGATTAATAAAATAGGATGAGAGTAGGATCAAATAGTAAGAACCATTTAGCATTATAGTCATCTAATCTTTTTTATATGGCTATAGTATTTCAACTAGAGAGGATCATTGCAACATTTGTAACTTTATGAGTCACTTTTTATTAAACAAAAGTGAATTAATCCATAGTAGTAATGAGTTCTTCCAATGCAGATTTTAAGTCATCAATGTATTCCTTTTCACTGCCTTGACTTTTATAACATCCTGAGAAATGTAGACTCTGTGTCCAGTCCAAGACATCTGCCTATTACTTTTGAATGCCATAGAATCTATCATGTAATCTGAGAATGTTGATAGTTAAGAGATCAGGATTATTTAAAACGTTTGAAAAGAAAAAAAGAAAAAGTAAAGGTTTAAGGAAAAAGATCTTGTTGCTTCTGTCCAGATCTTCTAAAACCCCACACATTCTGAAAATGTTCAATAGGTTTCAGTTTTCTAATTCTTCTGCATAGTTTTCATGTTTTTTTCCTTCCAATTTGGTGACACTGTTTGAAAAATCTTCTACTCTTTACCACTTGTTCGACTGGTTGAAGTCTATTTACAATGCTGACCATTTGTCATCAATTCAGTCAAATCTTTTGTTTACTCCATAAAGGGTTTCAAAGCTTGTAATTGTTCTAGAATGATCTCTGCTAGGTGTGGGATTCGGTTTCTTAGTTTTCATAGGTGATGGAGGTTCTTTTTCATTGTTTTCGCTGATGAGGTACTTGAATACATCCTTTATTGAACCATTAGTAGATGATAGGTAGTTATTGATGTATTGGAGAGCATCCCAATGCAAAGGTATTCAGAGGATTTAGTGTGCTGTAATAATGAGTGTCCTGTTTAAGGTTATCCGATGAAGAATGCTGCATGTTGAATAATGAATCTATACTATAGTGAAACAATTCTTTATCTGTGATTTTTATTTTTATTTTATTATTATTTATTAATATTATTATTATTAATATTTTATTATTTATTATTTTTCTTCATTTTTAAAGAGTGTTTATGTTTTAATCCTGCACATAGAACACCTGCATAAAAAGTATAATAAATAATAATTTGCTTAGGAAGTCTCTGTATATATGCAGCCACATGACAATATGATGCAGCTTCGGAAAATACATTCCAGAGAGGCAGCCTAATAAGTTTATTCACCAACTAAGGCTTACTGTGATGTGTTGCTCCATGGACAGTGAAGGTAATCTAGAGATATTCTCTGTAGTTAGAAATTGGAAACATTAATTTGACCGATATAAAATTAGCAGGGCTGAAAATGTTAAATATGGGCATCAGTGGACAGGCATAGTTTCAAGTTATATTTCCATAGCGCTTTGATATAATGTAAATGATTCTTCATTTAGAGAGAAGCGTGGTTAATGATGAGAACCACTTTTCTGGCCTCAGCCAGCAAATATTCTGAGGAAGGAATAGTTTATCAAAGTTCTCATGAGAAGCAAATATTCTTTGGATGAGAGGAGATAGCGAATTGCATCTTTCATGGTATTCTAGGATATATCATCATACCATTGCAACATTGTTGGAAATCAGCCTTTACACCATGCTATGGTCTCTCTTCTAGAAAATAATATAAAGAACTCAACAATTTTTGCAGAACAGTGGTGAATCCAATCAATGGAGGGGGAGGATCATTAAGCATAGCTGTTGTAATATCAAACATGCCTTCCAGTAAGCTTCGCTGGTGAACAATGAAAAGGAAAGTAGATAAACAATATCTATATAATATGTAGGTGCAGAGCCAGAACAGATACCAGGAGCCTTGGGTCTACAACTAGGCCAGGCTAAAATGTTCATTTATGGCAGCTTATTCTTGCATAATTTCTGGCATTTTAGGTTACCTAATACCCAAGATTACACCACGTTGTGTTACTGAGTTCTAGTTTGGATAAATGTGGGGGTGTAGAAACAGCATGACCAATTGGGGGCTCCAGTTATAGTTTACTTATGGCATGAGTTATAGTTACTAGAGTTAACTTTAACTGGTGAATCTCAGTGTTGTTTTAGTTTAAAACATTACATTGTCACTGAAATTCTCACCTAACTATACCAATACTTTAACCATTGTTTTTATCCATGAATAGTGATTATAGTTAGTACCTAGTTTCCATTGGAAAAGTGTTTTTAAATTTGCTATATCATTGACAAATCTTCATGAAGTTTAAAAAAAAAAGTGTCTTCATGTTTCTTGTGCATAGAAAGTACCCCGGGGTGATCTGTCAAGCGGGGCTCAGAAAAAACTGTAACTCGTACGGTTAAGTTACGTTAGCCACAAGTTATAGTTTCTTAACATAAGTAACTTAATCCAACCATCACTGTTCACGCCCTTTGGCTCTGCATGGCAAGGGTTGGCCGCAGGACCTGGCCTGTGGCCAGGTCTGGAAGCTAAACCCAAATAACCACCCAACCCCGCCCCAAGCATGGTCTTAGGCCATGTGTGGTGAGGGTGGATGACCCTATAATCACCCAACCCCACACCACTTACAATGAGAAATGTTTGGACAAATTAGAATTTTTTTGTTGAAAAAAATGTATTTGACAAGTAAAAAGAGTGAGATCCCCTTTTGTATGTACCTTCAATTTTAAAATAAAAGAATTTAAAGCTGAGAAAAGACAACTGTCACAGCTAGACTGGAACCCGGGACTGAGGATTGGCTGAGCCCTCCCCATGTTATTCATTACATTTGGCCCTGGGGAGGTGCTGGTCCATGGGTCTGGGGGGTTTGTGGTTCCGTGCAGCCCTCCCACTCTCTAAATAATTGTTGCCCCTGGGAGGTGGTGGTCCCTGGGGCCTGGGGTGGTGGTCTGTGGCCCCCCATTGATTTATCTATTCCTTGCCCCAGGGAGGTGGTGGTTCCTGAGGGGTGAGAGAGCAATGCAGCACTCTGCACACTTTGGTCCTCATTATGACAAAGGCGGTCTTTTGCCAAGACTGCCGTGCATAATGCCGCCACAATACCGCCACAGCTGGCGGTACCTTGACCAACGTATTTGGTGTCACACACGGATTTCTTCTCATTCACAGGTGGAAATCTGACACCGTCTGCCTGGCCGACGAGGGGAGAGAGTCTGTTCTACCACCAGCGCCGCCACGCAACAAGGACTCTGCTCGCCATATTATGATACGTAATACGGCATGCGGACCCTGCACAGCAGTGTGGGGCTGGAGGTGGAACAGCCGATACCCATCCTCTCCCTGACGAGCACCTCGCCCAGACAGGTAGGTGGACCGACCGAAAAGGCGGGGGTGGTGTGTGCGTGTATGTTTGTGTAATGGAATGGGTGTGCGTGGAGGGGGTGTGTATAGATGCGGAGTGGGGTGGGGGAGGTGTATGAATGCTGATGGGGGAGTGTGTGTGTGAATGCGGAGGGGGGAGTGTGTGTATGAATGCGCAGAAGGGGAATGTGTGTGTGAATGCGGCGGGGGGAGTGTGTGTATGAATCCAGAGGGTGGTGCGTATGTCTGAGAGGGAGGGGGTGCGTGTATGTCTCTGTACGAGCAAGAGGGGTTATTTGTATGTATGCGTGCGGTTGGGTGGGGGGGTGTTTGCAAGTGTGTGGGCAGGAGTGGAGGTGTTGTGTGCATGTGTGTGGTGTGTGCGTGTATGTGTATGTGTATCGGTATGGGTGTGCATGAGTGCGTGTGTGTGTGTGTATGTGTGCGTGGAGAGTGTGTGGCTCTGAATGTAAGCGTAGGGGAGTGGGGTGTGTTGGGGTGCAAGTAGGTGTGTGTATTGGGATGCATGCAAGTGGGGGTGCTTGTGCAAGTTGGTGAGTGAGTGGGGGTGTCTGTGTGGATGTGTGCAGTCAGGTTGGGGTGTTTGTATGGAATTGTGCGGATGAGGCGGGTGTGTGCAAGTGTATGGATGGGGTATGAATGATTGCGAAGGGGGTGCGTATGTGTGAGTGGGGTTATGTGTATGTCAGTGTGAGAGAGGGTGAGGGTGTTTGTATGGATGTGTGCGGTTGGGTGGGGGAGTGTTTGGAAGTGTATGGACGGGTGGGAGGGGTGAATGCATGTGTGTGGATTTGTGGGGGTGTGTGTGCTGGCGACAGGAATGAGGATTCCTGTCACTGGGTGCGTTACCACCAGGGTTTTCGGAACAGGGTGACCGCCGCGAAAAGCCTGGCGCTTCACTGCCTCCTAATAAGGCTTTAGGCCTGCTGCTGGCCTGGAGGAGCTCACCGCCGGCCGCAGGGGTCCAACTGGACCTGCGGGACTGGCGGCGTTGTGGCAGTTTGGCTTCGACCAAACCGCACAACTTGTTATGCGGCGGTCTTCACCGCCGGGTTCTGCGGCGGTTAGACCACCGGCACAAGTTTGACAGTCACATGACCACTAAACTTGTAATGAGGGCCTTTATGTTTACAGCCCCGGCAGGTGGCTGTCCCTAGAGCCCGGGGTGGGTCCACAGGACCCCCCATGTAGATATTTATAAGCGTACGGCAGGGAGGTGGTGGCCACCTTCTTAAAATAATATGCCCCCAGGACCCCGGCACCTGGCCCACCTATGGGAAAAAATTAAAGCTAGCCCTGGAGACCTTGCTTGCTTTTTTTAAAATCACGGTGAAAATCATAAATATTCACACTTTTTGCAGCGATTGTTTTGGTAAAAACTGCTTTTCAGCTCAGAAGAGGTCCCTGGGGGATCCCTGAACTAAGGCTAGGGTGTGTAGGGTAACAGTACCTTGCCCCCTTTTCTATTTTTTCCATTTGTTTTTGAGACTCGGATTGAAGCCGAGTCTCAAAATGGCTGCCAACAGTTCTTGGTTGAAGTGTTGGCAGTCATTCAAATCTCTGCACAAGATTGGCAGTATTCTTGAATTCATCATGGCCCTAGATACTCAAATTTGGATTTCCATTAACTTCTCCTAAACTACTGAACAGATTTACACAAGATAAACAAAAATTCATTTGTGGACCAAAAGCTATCTTTCTGCCAAATTCTTTGTAATTCCTCCCAGCAGTTCGGACTGCAGGTGTGTCTAAATAATTTTTTGTTAGAGTTAACTAAGATGGGAAATGAACTTTCCTCACCACCCCTTTTTTCTCAGCCCCTGCTGCACAGAGTACCCTGAAACTTTCTATGCACAAAAGACTCTTGGGCACACTCTATTTTGGAAATGTCATGCCAAAGATATAGGCAAGTCAAAAAATGTGTTTTTCAATAGAAACTAGGTCCTAACTATAACTATCTATTGGTGACCACCAGTAGGTAATATACATAAAATTAATTATTTTTTTTTCTCTTTTGGCAGAAGAATCCCCAAACCCCCAACTTTTTGTTAAAATGAATTATACTTTTCTTTCTTTTTTGCGAGAGAGCACACCAACCACCTTTTTATTTAATTATCTTTACCACCCCTACCCATCCCTAAACCTTAAAAATATCCTTACCATCCTATATTCCCCTATCCGCACCTAAACCCTAAAAATATCCATACCACCCTATAGCACTACCCACCCCAAGCCCCATCCCCCACAGTTACCTTAACTATACCTACCTTGCATGGTAAAGGCATGCACAGTAAAGGCATATGTGTGGGAAAGGAGTATGCATGGAAGACGCATGTGAGGTAAAAGCATTGCGTGGTAAAAACTGCTTGGCAAAGGCTGTTCTGTCACATCTAACCATACTACTCAAAAGACTTAATGGGAGTATGTGTGCATTTTGAGTAAAGAGGAGCCTGAATTTGTTAAAGACTATAATGAGAGGAGAGATTGGGCAGATAAAAAGAATATAAGACAATAGATGGAGGCTGAAGAGGAATTTAGGTTCTCAAATTTGAATCCAAGATTGAGAATGGAACATGAGAGAAAGGGTGAGTTTTGTATGGTGCGTTGTGAATCTACAGGAGTTTGATACCTAGAATATGTGGATAAGAGTGAGTGTGAAAGATGTTGTGCTGTTAATGGTGATTTTCTGGTTGGTGAAGAATCTGTTCCGAGAGGGATCTGTTATGGGTGTAGTGAGGCTGCTTATTTCAACCCGCCTCGTAACTGGGTGGGTTCTTGCCACTCAGCTTTGGTGTTCCCTGGAGTTTATCATGTGAACGGGGAGAATTAAGCTGTTGGTTTCAAGAGAGTGCAAAGTGGTTTTGGGCAGATAGTTTTGGATGTTTTAGGGGCTATCGTTCCATTTATAGGTGTGGCTATGAATGATGTGAAGATTGGAAGACTGTCTTTGCTTGAGGACCAGTTTGCTTCTAATACTGCCAGAGATGCAGATTAATTCAGAAGTAATTGCAATACTCTCAATGATTATGAAAAACTGCTTAGCACTAGATATCCTTCTCACGAAGGAAGGTAGTATTTGCAAGTCTTTAAAGGTTAAGAAATGCTACACCTTCAAAATCGATAACAGTAGTGTTATTAATGCAGATTTCCAAAATATAACTAACATATCTTGTGAGGTTCAAACGTTAGAGCATGCCTTGTGGGAACAGAAAGTTCCTGGGTTGATTACATTTTCAGAATTCTTACTTTTAAATTGTGGATGTAAGGTGAAAAGATGCTCTTCAATGAAGAAGAGTTAAGAGTTTGAGATGTGGGATGCCAGAGATTGTGAATATAAAGAGCTAAAACTGATGGAGAAATTAACTTGAAAGAAGCAGAAAGTGATGCAGTCTGTGTTATAACTTTTAGATAAATTAGATTTGTTGGGTTTTTAGAGATTATACAATTACTAGAGGGGGAATATTGTTAAACTTTTTGTGCATTTCTAGTTTTGTTCATCAATACCAACATTCAGAATGTGGTTTTATATTTGATTATAGATGTACAGACTGATATTGTGCTACTGCTTTTAAAACAGATGTCCTATGATATGTAGAAGCTTATTTTCCTGACTCTTTTTAGCTAGACCTGTTTGGGCCTGGTAGCTCTGTTTTCCAAGATAGATGTTTTCTTTGCACATTTCACCGTTCATGAATTCTGAAGCACACAGTCAAGAAGAGTAATGTTTGTTTATTTCTAATGACATTATCTTGGCTGTCTTTGATGAAAACTGCTTAGAACGGTCATTATAAAGTTGTTTTCCCCACTGACCTTCTGCTAGCTCACAGTACAAATATTCATTCATAATAGCTTGATGTTATTCATTAATCTATTTTGTTCTACCATCCCCAGATGACATTTTCATTGAGTGGGCCGAATCAATATTCATACAGTGGGATAGTACTTAGGTCTAAAACAATCTGACCTTTAACAAAAGTGTCCTCTTATTTGCTGAGAATGTAACACTTTTGATCACTCCACAATGATTGAGCAGTTTTGGTGATTTAATATGTCAAAATAGTGTATATAAAGCCTCGATTTTGGGGGTGAGACAGAGTTTTCCTGAAAGCTGCCATGGCTGCTGTCTGTATCTCTATAGATTTTGATGTCCACTTGGTAAGAATATTTCTGATTTTGCACAGCTCTGTGATTACCTATTTCTATGTGCTATATACATGGCAGTGATTCGGTACCCCTTTAGAATCTTTCGAATATAAATCCTCTACATTTATTCAGCTGATCTAGAAGTCAGTTATTGAGTAGTCCCTTACTTAATCGACTATATTTTGGATTATTTCACTGTTTTGGGAGATGCCTTATCTCACGGAAACAGTGCCTCAGGAAATTGAGGTTTAACACTGTCTCTGATTCATCAACTCAACGGGCGTTTTGCTGAAGTAGTAATTTGGGTTGCAAGCATTTTGGTGGTCCCATCACTGGCAGCCAGCCAGCCTATGTGGTCACTGGCTGTCTCCAAGCGGCACGGCGTGCTCCTTTCTCCTATGTACAGGCATGCATGCATCTACAAACCAGTCAAGCCTATTGTAACTCCTGTCACCTGCCGCCATCTTTAGGGATGCTGTGAATACTGAAGATATAGAACATGGGTTCCTAATTGTAATGTATATTTCTTTTCTTTTTTAAAGGGCGGTGCACGCAGTTCCCCTCACTTTGTTGCAAAGGTGTGGACAGCACCTGCCGGAGGGGTGACTGCTACTGTGATAGTTACTGCCTCACTAACTACGACTGCTGCCCTGACTTCTCCGCCGCCTGCAATGGCGTCACTCAAGGTAACTCATGATGTGTATTTATTGCTAGACCAGTTGTGAATCACACTGTACTCACTATACCTTCTGCACTATTTTTCCATTACACATTTTATTGAAGCTATAAGAAAATGGTATCACAGTTAGAATACTGTGGCACTAGTATAGCTCCCCTGGCAACAGCATGACAATCACACACAAAAGAAAACATGCACTGGCAAAACCAATTGGTCTGACTTTTTATTAGTGAATGTCCTTGATAATTGATGGGCAAATGTGTGTTTGTGTGCGGTTGTATGGAAGGGCATGTCTCTGATGTGGGGGTTTCTGTGAGTGACTGAGGGTGATTATGGATGGACGAATAGTTCATGGTTGAACAAATGGGTGAAAACGGGTTAGTGAGCAGCAGTGGTGAATAGCCCCTGCCACCAGTATTGTTATGACAGACCATGCATTCACTCGTCGCTTTTTATCTGTTTTATCCAGCTTTTTACTTATTCAGCCATTGATCATACATTCACCTATTCATTCAACCAACTGCCCATGTATACAGTCACCTCTTCATTCATTTACTCATTCTTTCACAGATACACTCACAAAGCATTCACCCAACCACTAAACCACTCATACGTATATCACTCACTCATCAATCTATTCCTCTACCCCTTAACTCATTTTCACATTCAACCAATCAAAAATCCACACAACAACACACGCACAAATGAATACGGTTGCTAGAAAAGAGCATATATTGTTATCACATCCATTCAATATTAGCATAATAGACAGCACAACTCTCTGGCTACATGAGACTAATTAGCAGCACGTAGAAGTCACAAACTTCACACCTTGTGAGCCCTCTCACAGTTTCATCCCTCCGCGGTCAATAAAATGAGTACCATGAAAGGAGGAGCTCCGGTGGTGAAGATGCTGCCACAGGATGGTCAACAAGCATAGCTGTGAAGTTTGGCAAGCATCACATGAAACTGGCATTAGGAAAGCTAATATTGGGGTTCGAAGTGCTGAGAAGTGCGTCTTCGTGACCCGGTGTGTTTGTGTTTGCTCTCTCTCTCTCTCTCTCTCTATCTCTCTCTCTCTCTCTCTCTCTCTCTCTCTCTCTCTCCTCTCCCGCCCCCCCCCCTCTCTGACTGTGCCTCCTTTTACTCTTGAGCCTCTTTCATCTCTCTCTGTGCATCTTCTCAAACTCGTTTAATGCCCCATTTCATGGCTCTGGCTTGTTTTGTTTATGTGTTATCTCTCTGTGTGCATTGTTTCTTACTTGGTTCTGTGCCTCTATTTGTTGCTCTTTTTAGGTTCGAGCCTGCATATCATGCGCTAGTGTGTGCTTATCGCTTGCGAGATGCTGTAGTAGTTAAAAAAGGGCTCGGAGCCCCGCCCATGTCACGTCAGTGTCTTTCATTGGTTCGTGGGCTTGCCTTTTAAAATCTGCTTGCTTTCATTAGTGGAAGGCACGCATACGTCATGCCTTTTTCAGTGGTTAGCCCTCCTCGAGCGCAGCGACCAAGTACTGAAAACATATGAGGCTCGCTGTTTTCCGTCCGGTTTGTGGACTACTTTTTCTCTTTTTTTGCAGCGCGATATCGCTTGGCAGAAGTCGAGCGCTTTGCATGACATCGAACCTGAGACCGTTTCTATTTCCATTTCCATTTCCATTTTTTAGCAGCACTATTGCGCTTGTTTTTTTCCATTTAATGAGGCAAGAAAAGTCCGGTTGGGAGTTTACAACTGCTAATAGCTCTAACTCGGAGAAATGCGAGACCCGTTGCATTGCAAATGCTTGTTTACTCTTGTGCCTTTTTCATATCTTTCTGTGCATCTTTCAAATTTGTTCCGGTGCCTCTTTGCATCCTCTTAGTCCCTTTTCGCATCCTCTTTCTGTTCTCCTTCTGCCACTTTTCTAACTTGTGTGCGCCTTTTGCCTCTCTATAAAACGTTTGGGCCATGTTTGTACATTTCTCACTTGTTGCTCTCCCCTTTGTACCTGTTTGTGCCCCCCCTTGTTGTACTTCTGTGTTTTATTTTTTTAACTGTTTCTCTTGTGCTTGGTAGTCCCCTGGTGTTTTTCTGCCCTCCTCCACTCCAACACCACTTACCTTTTCCTGTGTTCTCCTGCTTTCGGCCTCCCACACCCCATGGCCCCACCTACCCGCTCCTCCCCCTCCCAAGACCTAATTAATGGCAGTGCAACCCCATCTGTGCCTGCCTATGCCTGGAATGCGCCTAGCACCAGGAACCCAAGTCCATCCTCGACCCACTGCTACCAAGCTGTGGTCCTCCATACCCTTAACTCAGGCTGCCACTCACTGTGCTGCTGTTCCACCACGCAACACAGAAAGAGCCTTCACTTGCTCTGCCTGCCGACTCAACTGATCCCATGCAAACAGCATCCAGCATCCCGCATTCTCAAGAACGTTCTGATGAGCCTCAATTCACACTCCACACCACACTCTTGTGCTTGGTCATCAACACCTTCTCACTCAGAAAACATTCCACAGGTATTTAGGGCCTGCTGGACTCTGCCCGGGACCTCTTCTTCCTCACGAAAACATGCTGACTCTGGCATTGTCTCCAAACATTTCAACGTGCATGGCTGCTTCATGCAAGATCATCAGACATGACCTCTAAAACAGGGGAGGAATCGCAATCATCTTCAAGGACATGACCAGCTGCATCGCGTCTGCGACAATGAAACAAACTAATTGTAGCACTTCACCTTCAAACTGCAAATCACAGCCAACTTCACCCTTTGTTGCTCCCTGGTCTACTAAGCCCCAGAGCCCCATGCCAACTTCACAAGAAACTTCACAGACTTCATAGTTCCACTAATGTTCGAATGCAGACCTTTATCCTCCCAGGAGGCCTCAATTTACAACTAGAGAACCCCATGAACACAATCTCTGTTGCTCTCCTTGAAAACCTCTGGAACCTCAGTCTCGCCCAGCACATATTCGGCCCCACCCATACAACCAGGCACATTCTTGAACCCTTTCTTGCCTCATTCAGCAGCACGGTCAACAAACTAACACCCATCACTTGGACCGACCATGCCCTTCTCAGCTTCATAATCAACATCCACATACAAAAGACCAACCACTACAGGCCCAGCCCACCATTTTTGGCAGGACCTAACAGAAAAGGACTGAGTCTTGCTCTGTCCAAGACCTACCCCAAGCACACAGGCAACCAACCTGCAGACAATAAGAACTTTAACAACTGGATCACCACCTGAACCAACATCCTGAGCCCTCGCACACTAATCCCATCAGCACGAACATGACCGCAGGCCAGCTGGTACACAGAACTCAGGATGAGAAAACAGCAAAAACACAATCACCATGGACAAAACCGCCAAAGTCATGTCCATCTTTTCTGGAGCCCCATCAGACCCTTGCCCCAACCACACCTTCAACACAGAAATTTCTCTCATCAGCAAAGGCCTCACCATCATCCTTAACACCTGTATCAATGCAGCCACCTTCCCAGAAGCCTGGAAGCACACACCAGTCAGCATCCTACTGAAGAAACCTTCAGCAGTCCCGAACAAAGCTTGTGAACTACCATCCGATCTCCCTCCTATCCTACCTAACCAAGGTCCTGGAGAGAGCTATGAACAGACACCTCACGTCATGCCTCATCAACCACCAGCTACTCAACACCATGCAGTCAAGATTCAAACTCAACCCCAGCACAGAGGCAGTCCTTATATCAGTGGCAGACATCATATGGATGATCCTAGAGAGAGGAAAAAATACAGCCCTCAGTCTACTGGTCGACTCAGCAGCATTTGACACGGTCTCCCACCCCATCAGGGCTAGCATTCAGGGACCTGCCTTCCAATGCATCTGCACATTCCTAACTGGAAGAATTAAAACAGTAAAACTACGGCCATGCTTCTCTGAAGCCCAGGAACTCATCTGCGGCATACCTCAAGTTTCCTTTCTCAGCCGCATCCTCTTCAACATTTACAAGACCCAACTGGCTGATGTCATTGTTGCCCAGGACGTTAACATCCTCTCCTACGCCAGCCAAATGCTGCTTATACTGTCCCTCTTGGACAAATCCACCAACACAAAGAACAAATTCCCCGCCTGCATGACCAAAGTGGCCACCTGGATGGAGTCCAACGAGCTCAAGCTGAACAATGACAAGACAGAGTTACAGATTTTCAGAAAGGATGCCTCACCGTAGGACTCCACATGGTGGTCTACAAACCTCGGACGCACCCCCAACACCTTCCCACACACAACAACCTCTACATCATCATCAACAACAAGCACTGTACATATTTGCCCAGGTCAACTCCCTCAATGCGTCCTGATTAAAAACTCTAAAGATGTAGAAAAAGATATACAAGTGGCTACTGAACAACTACAGAAAGGCTATCACCCAAGCTCTCATCACCAGCTGACAGGATTATGGAAATGCTTTGTATGCTGGGATCGCCAACCATCTCATGAAGAGACTGCAGACAGTCCAGAATAAAGCAGCCAGACATGTCCTCAACCTCCCATGCCTGTCCCACATCACACCACACCAGAGGGAGCTCCATCGGCTCCCAAACACGCCCAAATACAAAAAATACAAGCTTATTGTTCTAGAGCAGTCACCCACACTTCCATGAACCCTCAAGTGACCCCCACTCCGACGGACTATCCCTACCTCGCATATCAATCATTCACAAAAGTAGTACCAGTGGTCAGCCTTCTCTTTTGTCGCTCTGTGAGTGTGGAACAATGACCTCCCAGTATTACTTAGAGCCCCCTCTCTCCTCCTGAATTCCACAAGACGTTGAAGACCTGACTATTTGAGTAAGTCCCCCACCCTCTCCCGGGGCTAGTCTCACACACCTGCACAGCGCCAGGATAACCTGATGCGTTTTAGAAATGGATATAACATGGATGAAATACTGATGTATCATTCTCCCATTCATCCATCCATGCAACCAATCATCCATGCTCTCATTAATTTGGATAGGCAACAAATATACTGCCTTGGCAACAAGGACAATGAGGAAAAAGAGTACATTGCACTGTCACTTTTCAGGTATTCAGATTGTTTATTTTACAAAGAAAATTAAGATCATTTTTGAGGCAAGTAGATAAACAAGCATTGACAGTATCCATTGTTTTGGCTTTTATATACTGAAAAGAAATGTCCAGGTTTCACTAACACACCATGCAGATACTGTATGGACAGCAGCTGTGCAAGAGATTACTTGCAAGCGCACACTCATGCTATTGCCTTACACCCCACATGCAACCAAGACCACCTCTTAGCAATATCATTCAAGCTCTAATTGACAATTGGACCACTGGTGAAAAGATCCACAGTACGAAGGAAAGGGGTAAAAATAGGTGCTTTTGTTAGTGAGGTCCTCCTGATGCTCATCGTGGAGGAATGTTAGGATCTGCTTAGCTAATTAACCACAGTAGTCCAAGTAAATTAAGTTTCTTTATTCACCTGAGGATTTCAAGCGATATGCCCAATCTTGTACCTCAATGTGCATTTGTCACTCTAGTTGCAACTGCTGCCCAGATCTCTGTCTCTTTCTTTAAACCCCCCAATGCTTAATGTTGAACCCATGGACTTACTTCTTTATGATTTAAATGGATACAGAGTGGAGTTGTGTTTTGAAGTGATTGTTTGAGCAAGTTGATCTACTGCACTTGGTGGTCAGTAAACCCAAGCGTGGACTTTAACCAAACACTGCAACAAGTTCAGCTTATCTCATACCTTGTTCTCTCTCCCTTTCAGCACCTCCTCCACCTCCAATTGCAGCAGATGTACCAGTTCAAGTTAAACCTGACACCACCCTGGCTACAACCTCTCCTCAATCAACATCTACTACAACTTCAACAACGATGACCACTCCAACCACTTTAGGAGCAACCATAACTAAGAATGTGCCCCTTCCATTGAATGCATCTCAGACCACAACCACAGCCATTCAGCCTTCCAGCACAGGTCCAACTGTACCTGGGAATGCCTCAACAGCTGTGAGCACCTCAATCTCCCAGTCTGTAGGAGGAAACACAACCTCTACTGCTGTACTACAGGGACAGCAAGCGACAACTGGATCCAACACAGGTAATGGCTGCCAAATGTCCCCTCTGGCAGTAGAGTATATGGGAGTAGAGAACCCTGTGAATTACAATAGACACAAAACTGAGTACCAGGTACCTTCTTCTTTCACTTGCAATTCAGGGTAGTGCAACACCAGGCACAACTACATACCTCACATAAAATGCAGGGGGGAGAAGGTAAAATAGAGACTTAGCACTGGAGATTTAGTAACACTTTGAGGTTACTCTCAGGTTCTTACATGTAGCACAACATGATCAGAGTGAAAATACATTCAGTCATACCAAGGGCTTTGGAGGGTACAATTTCCTTTCACTTTCGTAAGGTGGTAAATACCATGATAGCAAGACTGGCAAGGTATGGATGGCTCTAGGATATCTGTACAGCTTCCCCGGCTTCTTTCAATGTTTTTGTGAATCCTTCAGCCTTGGCTGTGCACTGTATCACTAAATGTAGGCGCATTGGAGTCTCCCACAGAGTGTGTTGGCTGGGAGTATGGTAATGCTCCTGCTGACTTCTGCTCTCCTCCTTTGACTGATAATTTGGAGATCGAAGGACTCTTTGCCAAGCATAGATTGTGGGGAGAAAGTTGCTTAATTTTGGGGCTCACTGATGGATGACCAGGTCGCAAGACTACCTGGGGCAACAGCAGGCCAATGCCCACATTCCAGCATTGCCCTTGGAGGAACTATGCACATTCCTCCCACACTGGCCAAGACATAGGCCCTCATTCTGACCTTGGCGGTCGGCGGAGAGGCGGCGGTCGGACCGCGAACAGACCGGCGGTATTAAAAATGGCATTCTGACCGCGGCGGTCACCGCCGCGACCGACCGCCACTTCCCCACTCCGACAGCCACGGCGGTCATGACCGACGGGCTGGAGTCTGCGCACTCCGGTCCGGCGGTCGACCCAAGACCGCCAACGGTATCATGACCCTGCTTACCGCCGCGGTTTCTGGCGTTCGGGAACCGCCATGCGAACCATGGCGGTAGGCACTATCGGGGCCAGGGAATTCCTTCCCTGGCACTGATAGGGGTCTCCCCCACCCCCCACTGCCCCCCCGAGTCCTCCCCCCACACCCTCCACCCCCCTGCCACCCCCCAGAGGTGGTACGAACCCCCTCCCCACCCCCACCCCGACATGCACATACACGCACCCCGACATGCACACACCCCCAACATGCACATATACACACCCCCTACACACACACATACACAACGGGGACACATACCCGCACACATACATGCCGACATGCGCACCCGCCGAACTACACACATTGCCCATAGGCACAGCAGCACTCCCCGCCCGCATGCACGCACTCACACACCCCCTCTACACACTCACACGCACACCCCCATGCACGCACACATCACACAACACCCCCCCACCCCCTCCCCTCACGGACGATCAACTTACCTTGTGCGTTGGTCCTCCGGGAGGTGACAGGAGCCATGGGGAGGTGACCGCCAACAGAAGACCGCCAACAGAAGACCGCCACACAGAAATGTGGGTCGTAATTCTGTGGGCGGTGTTCTGCTGGCGTGGCGGTGGAGGTTGACCAGTCTCCACTTTCCCGCCGACCGCCAGTGTGGCTGCTGGCGGTTTTCCGGCGGAACGCTCCCAGCGGTCAGAATGCGCACAGCGGCATACCGCCGCGGTCGGCGGTCTTCACCGCGGCGGTAACTCGGCGGTCTTGCGAAAAGACCGCCAAGGTCAGAATGACCCCCATAGTTTTTGTCCTCTACTGTCAGCAAGAAGGATCAGGTGGGACTGCGAGCTCTCTGTGAGGGAGAACTGAAACAAAGACACAACTAAGAGAGAGGCTTCCTTACTAAGTTACCTCACAGCCTGTTGGGGAGAACACCTATGGGGATGAATGAAGTTGGAAAGGACTGCCCGTACCTCTGTCTCCCATCCTCCAAACCCTAAAGTCTTGTCCACTTCAATGGACCTTTGAATGCTTTAGAGGAATCCTCCTATTCATTGCTCTCCAAAGTCCTTCTTGAGTACCATCCACACACATGAGATCCAAAATAGATACCGGGGTCATAACAGTCATACACACCACATAGGCTCCACGCCCCTTACAACTACAGATCTATTGTGTAAAAATACATGCAACACCATTGTCTCAAACAATGGAGGGAAGAACATGTTTAAAGGGGACTGTAGGGGTGTAATATACACCTCTGCAGTCCCTGCAGTGCAGGGGGTCCCAAACCCTTAAGAGGGGCCCCATTCCACCCAAGTGCAATGGATACCAGTGGGATGTGGGAGTCTCAGAGGCCCTTTTTCACATTCTGCAGGGGGGGGGTCCATCATTTTACATTATGTCGCTGTGGGACCTGCAGACCATTTTAAAAGCCCACAGATAAGTATTTCTGTGTAGACACCATGTAAAAAGACTTGTCCTGCAGGCCACCACTGTCAGTTCTCTACAGCCAGGTGAGCTGATGGTAATCAGGCTCATGAAAGGTGGAGTGCCTATTTCTACACAGGCCTTAAGGGTATGCATGTGATTGTTATGTGCACTGAGGCCAAAATCCAAAATAGCTATAGACTCAATACATGGGGAACTCAAAGAAGTGGTTTATGGTCTCCAGGGCCTTGGAAGGGGCATTTCTGCCTCAATTGGAAGATTATGTTTGAAATGGGATTACAAGTCAGGAACAAATTGTGCCTGCCAACAGATTAAGCATGCATGATTTTTTAAAGGTAAAACCTCGCAAACATGGTTTGATAAACAGTGTAAATTTCCATTTTTCACATCTCAGAAAGGGGAAAATATGCACAGTTTGCATGTTTTTTCCAATTCTGAGGTCTCCTACTCGTAATTGTGCACCAAATAAATACCGAGCCATGTGCATACTGTATTCACCAGGTGTGCAACGTGGGTGCAGGCAGATTGTGAACATAATCTTAATTTTTTCACATCATCATTTTTCTCAGAAGACTGTAACACTCTAATTTCCTTTCCATCCCATTCTTAGGCAAATAGCTTCTGTTCTTCTAAGGCTCTTGCAGGGCAAAATCTGAGGGCAACACTCCAGGACTTACATTTTCCTTAGCAATCAACTTCCAGGAGGGAAAGTCCTTTATACGTCCCAGCCATGGGGGAGAGGGTCAGCCCTGCTCAGAGCCCACCTTCCTATCCACAAGGTCTGATGGGAATGCATCCTGTGTTGTATTGGCACTGTCACCTAGAAGGTTTGTCAGATCTCTGTTGATCTTCACAGAGAGGGGGAATTGTGAGTCTAGAAATATTCATAGGAAGATGCTACGAGAGATTAGACAACAGAGGGCACACTGTTAAGGATGGTGGCAGAAGGGCGCTGGTGAAACTGCAAAAGCATGATTATCTGTAAGATATGAGGACAGAGGTTGAATGTCCTCTTGATAGATGTACTTGAACGTGATGTATTGTCTCTTTGAATACTTCATGTGTGGGTATGATCATGATGGCCAGGAAGATGAATCCAAAGAGGGAAAAAGAGGATATTGCTGGGCAGGTTTATTCTTTTTGCTGCATTTACCCTAGGCCCCCTGGTGCTCAGTTAGACTGTTCTTCACAAGTTTCTTAAGTTGGTTTTGGGAACAGTGTAACTTTTTCTCCCTACCTTTCTGGAGAAAGGGACTGCAATTTTGTTTTAGCTTATTTCCATTTATCACAATACTGCATCTAATCGACCCTCAAATCTAACAGTTTAAGGACCAAGGGCATAATCAGCCTTTCCCCAGAAGTTCACCACAAAAAAACTTTGGGAACAATTACCAATGCTGTGTACAGATTCTTCGATCTGTCTTCAGTGGGTCTGCTGTCTTTTTGTGGCTGCATTAATTTAGAAGCCCAGACACCAGTCAGTCCCCCCTTTCTCCTGCAGCACACACATGTTGGAGAAGGGAGATGCTACTGATTTGCACTAAGTCCCCTCTAATTCCTGACAGAGTGGTTCTCCTGAAGTTTTAACCAGGTGTTGAGCTGACGCCGGGATTGTAGGACCAACTCTCCTTTGAGGTGACCACCCATCCTCCACAATCACCTGTCAGTAAACAACCACAGAAAAGCCAACCAGATCTGAAAAAATACAAACAAGGTGTAACAAATGCAACATCCCTCTTCCTTAATTGAATATAGAGAACTCAATGAACCAACCTTACAAATTATTTAAAGTTGTTACAGACAACTTTAGAACCCAATTTAACGCAACACATGCAACTCTAGGATTTCAGAACCATAAATCTTGTTAAACATCTACTGTCCCAGAAATCAAAAGTTGTAATACCTTGAATAAATAACGATCTCTGGTCTAAATATCCAAAGAACAAATTAACCAAATGAATAAAAAATAAAAAATAATCAAATGAACCAAAAATTAACCAGTTTAACCAAAGAGAATAAACCATGATCATTGGTTCAAATATCTAAATAGCAAAGTACGAATATAATCAGGACACCAAAACTCAGCTGCTCCCATGATGACCCACTGCCTCACATATTACTCGAAGGTCAATTGTGGTCCTGCAAAAATGTACTGCCATGTAATTATCTAAGTGGTGGGGTGGTGGATTGGGGTTGGTGGGGTCCTTATGTCCCTGGCTGTAGGAGCACAAAAATGAAAGTAGATTGAAGGATCTCCATATTGAAGAGATACACAATAAGGACTACAGAGTTTTCTTTAGCTCATGAGTCATATGGTCTAAATAAAACACTAATCTTTAAAGGTGCAGTGAACTTTAATGAGAGTGAATTTAAATTCTTAAAGAATGAAGTTTAAGGTGCTTGATAATATTTTGCTCCTCATTTTACAGTGTCTCAGACTTCATTTGTGAATGCTACAACAGTGACCACATTTCAAATCACGACAACCACATTGTTAGGAGCATCACCCAACAAGACCTCCAATGCTTCTCAGTCAATACCTACCACGGGTCCTGGTACGTTTTCGCCCACTGGATCAGGAAATGTGTCAGTTGCTGCCACTTCTACAGTTGTGAACCAAACCAACACAACATCAACAGCGGTGTCAGTTGCTGCCACTTCTACAGTAGTGAACCAAACCAACACAACATCAACAGCGGTGACAGCAGAGTTGAAGAACCCCAACACCACGCAAGCCGCAATTCAAGTAAGCGCCTCTACTGTGACACCTGCATTGTCCATGCTAAGCTCTTCAGCATCGACAACTGCACAGCTTAACATCACCAATGGGATGGGAGTCACACAGAAGGATGCGGCAACAGGGTCACCCCTCTCTGCACCATTGGCCACATCGAATCAGAGCACTACATCAGGACCAACAGGTAAGGCATGCCACAGGCTAACATGGGATGCCTTTTTATGTTTTATCAGGGGTACTTAGTATTTCTCCTAACATTTGTCTTTACTAGCTACCCACTGCAGCACTGCCTACAGAGAAGGCAATCATGGGTTGCTGGATGGTAGTATGTTTCTATTATGTAACAACTCTGTGTATACACCTACAAGGTGTAAGTGATAGTTGATTAAACTTATTTGTAGACCACATTCTTTGTTCTTGTCGTAGTGTCTTTAGACACAGCACAAGCAGCAACTTATATTCCTCTAGGTGAAAAAGAATGATTTTGGAGGTATATATGAACTCAGCTAATTATTTGTCCCTGTGATCGAGGAATGTCATGCCTGATTGTTCCTGTACCAGAAGAAGGACATGTTCAAGTGGATAGAACAGATTAATCTGAAGGCCATCCTGTGATGCGATGATGAGAGCTCTTGTCAGAATTCTTCAGCCTACAATAGTTGACTGAGCAATCAACTTTGGGCCACACCACACACTTTCCAATGTTGCAAAATGCTTATTTGGAAGTTCAACCTAGGCTGAGGTGCTGCAGGTGCTAGTGGTGTATGATCAAGAGGTTTTTTGGAGCTACTTTGTAAACTTTCTCCTCGTTGAGCAAAGTAGCAGCTACGGCAGGTGAACCTGGAGCAGACACAACAGAGGAATTTGTGTTGCCACACACTGTTTGACCTGCTCCACCTGGTGCTTCTACAGAAGTTTATGGTTACACCATGGAACGCTTGCCATCTCCACCAGTGTAAACATTTGATATGACAGGTCGTCTTCTGAGGGGCCACCGAGTCACATTGATGTTCACCTTACTCTATTGAGGGCTAGGCAACCGTCACTCACACGTCCTACCCCTCTCCACCACTAGAGGCACAGACAAGGACAATATAGATTAGCCCTGACACACAGGTGGAAAATTCACTGTGCATCACAGAAATTTGTTTTGTGTACTGAGAAAGGTGTGCTTTGGGAGTTCATTTTCTCAATACAAAAAGTTTGCTGAGCTGGAGCTTTTAACAGAGCGGTGCTGTGAGAGTACCGCCACGCTGGTCGCCCCCTTCACAGTACATACAGCCCCGCTAGGAGGCAGGACCTCTAAATGGAGGAATGATGCTATCCCCAGTGCTTTTTCTAACAAAATGAGTGCCAGGGCCCTCGTTAGGAGGCAACTGCAGCTTGCACCATCTACTTCTACTTCCGCCACTGCCAATGACAGTACCTACACAACAACTAACCATCACACTCCTACAAGTGTGACTATTCAGACTATAACAATATACTATATAGTCATAAGAATAGCATGGGAAGCAAGCATTAGTTGTTTTTAATGTATATTGAATAAATAAACAACTGCTGTTCGCCTCATCTCTAAATTACACAAACAGCGCCACCATGTGGCAGCTGTCACAAGTGCAGGTGTTATCAATTAAGTGCTGGTGCCAAGCACCAGAAACCACTGGCTCAAATTAAGCATCGACTATCCCCTTTAAATCTTGCTACAATGGCAAGTGCTTTGCAAAGGAAATATAAAATGTGCTGTTAACCTTGTATGGTCGGGGGCAATTGAAAGCTGAGTTTCCCTAGGAATATGTATGATGCAGGAACAGTTGCAGATGAAATGACTCACGGGCTGAGGAGTGTATAACATTTTTGTGTCTAATTTGAGACTTAGAAAACTTTGAATAAAAAGGCACCAAATGGATCCAAATTACAGATGCCCATAATTAGCATATGCAGATTGTGCACCAGCAGGCCCATTCTGATTGTTTAATATACTGGTAGGAGGCCTATGGAAACATTCAATGTTGGCACCTGGGAAAGCTTCCATAGAGGCGAGGCAGTTTGAATTTGCATTTATGTGTCTGCTCCACAGGGCTACGTTTCAGAACTAATCCTAAGGATGCTGCCATCCTGTCCTTTGTGTACATGTACCACATGGATTGAGGAGCGCGGCTACCCCAGCCTGTAAGAGGTTTATACATGAACTGTTGTTTTGGTCGGTAGAACTGGGCCGAAAACTGACACTCATTCATGACTTGAAAAGTTCAATGTGGCAAATCAGAAAACATAAACCTCATAGAAACTTGGCCTTGTTTTGGCAAGAAAAGTGTCTGGAAAATGATTTGGTTTCTGTTCAAGACCCAGCCTTGAAAATAGGCTTTGCCTAAACCCCATTTGGCCTGTTGAGGCCTTTAAGTAGCTTTGTGGCAGTCATTGGTTACTGGGCAGTACCTGTGGCGGGTACTGTTGTTGAACACTGGTTTATAAACTGCTGAGGTAGCATTCATCTTCGATAGGATAACCAACTTACTCCCTTTTGTATCTTAATCTCCAGTGGCAGCTGGGTGAGAAGTTCACAGTTACACCAGGAGATGGCAGCATTTGCAGCACAGATACTGAACTGCACAAGAAGCTGCCCACAAATAAAGCACATCCTCCAGCCACTGTTACATGGTTTTGCACAACTAAAGTCCCCACACCTTCTAGGCAAAGGTAGCACCTTAAACACTGTCATAGTGTTTGGACAATGACTGAAATAGCACAAGCCGCTGTATACAATGTTGTTCTGGAAAGGGTTTTGGATTTCCCTGTCGACCTTGTGAACTTTCGAGTTTACTAGAGTGTTTGTCCATCACACCATGCCAGTTTAGCTCAGATGCTCGCTGTCTCTCGCTGGCTGTAATACGTCTGCCATCTGCAAGGAGTCTCATGGGCTGTGGGTGAAAGGCTGTAGAGCTCGATGGGTTTGAGTCCCAGTGGCTGAACCTCCAGGAAAAATTGTCCAAAAATACTAGACGCACAAACCCATCACCCAAACAGGGTGCCGATGGCCCACTTTATAAGCCCAGGTGTTTAGTTAATGGATCTGCTGGGGGCCCAGTACTCAGTATCCTCAAGGAGACACAATTCAAGGAGGAGATCAGTTAGCGGGTCAACTGGTTTAAAGTCAAAGTGGGAACTGGTGAGGGAATAGGGCTAAATCTTCCAGGGTACCAAACTTAAGGGGCCTGTATTTCAAATCTGCCTGATCATCATCGTGAAAGTTTTCAGTTGGAATGGACACTACAAACTGAGGAATACAGCCAAACCACAGCCTGACCAATTGGGACTAAGGAAGTGAGGTGTAGATGACAACCTTGGATCCAAGGACTAGAGATGACATTAAGGAAGGGACAGTGAAAGGAGTGTCAAGGTAATAAATGACCACTGCAGTCACATTGCAGGAATTCTCCTCTGCGGGTGTTTGACCTCTGGTTACTCAGAAGCTTTATGGGTTGTTCTTGGGCAGCAGGGCTGCAAGCCCCTTGTGGTTTTTGAGTTGTGCTCTCCCTCGCGATGTCCCTCAGAGAGCTTTCATTCGGATGGGTACCCCTCTTTGGCATCATGTCCAGGAGCTCGCTTCTCTCATACAGCACCCAGACCAAATTCCTCATCCTATAGGGCTGGTTGCCCCTGTAGGGTTTCTCGACAGTCAAGGCCTAGTCCTGGTGTTGTGGGAAACAGCAACTGGCATTGGCTTGTTCCTGCAGACAACTCTTACCTGGTGAACTCAAGTGTCCTTCAGATGTCCAGAAAAAGTACCACTACCTTTTTTGCTGCTTTGGGGGCACACATAGGAGCCAGGGACATCTAAAGGACTCTATATCTGGAACAACAGAATGTATTTTCCTTAGTTGTACCATGTATAGGCTTGCAGTTAGTGAACATCTATGTATGGTCACTTTAGTGGACAGTATATGGACAATAAATGTTCGTAGAAGAATGTGGTATTCCTGGATGAGATTGCCCTGCCCTGTTTGAGAAAGAAGTCTTAATGCCTGAGAAATAAATCTCTCCCTCTTGCATAGGTTGCCCCTAGATAAGCGACAAAGGGTTTTTCAAATGCATCTCTGTGACAACTTCACAAAATTGTCTTCTTTTTTAGTTCTGGCTCAGGTGCACAGATGTCTGCAAGACCGATTGCTTCAAATACAGAGAGTTGTCTTTGGATCCTGCTTCCTTCAGCCATTGGCTTGTTTCGGTAGCCCCCTTTAACCACTGCTTTAAGACTTAGTCAATCACAGTTTGGATCAGCCCACGGTTGTATAGATCTCTTGCTTTATGCTATTCATTGGTATGTTATTTGCCCTCCTAGGGAGTGGTGCAATATGTAGGGTCTATATAATATTTCAATCATCACATACTTTTTTTTAGTTTTAATTCTTTATTGAAAAAGAGGAAAAAGGCACAAAGAGTATACAGCCGGGTCAAATGTTTCTGAGTTGTCCCAGACAGGAAGTAAAAAACATCTGCGTTCCAAAAACAGATGTCCAAGAACACAAAGGTCAAAGTATAAAGTTTCTCACATCCCAAAACCCAGATAGGTCCTGAGATCTACTTAAGGATGTGTCGGCCAGTGAGCAACAGGAGTGAACATTGAGCAAGATTTCTGAACAATGGCAAACTATGAGGATCAAACAGTGCAACATAATACAATGGCAGAACAATGAGAGAACAAGCTAGCATGTAACAAAGCCTCAAGCACAGTAACTGGATTGGGCGGGGGAGCAGAGCTGGGGGAAAACAGAAAGGAATGCAAGGAGGTGAAGAGCTAGAAGCGTAGCAATGCACCAGGGCTATTTCCAGGGGGAAATCCATAACTTCACCCTTCGGTGATGCATTAACGGTGGAAGGGGTGGGGGGAATTCTGGATAGGGGATGGACGTGGGGTTGGTACCAAGATGGGCTCCTCCTGGGTGGGTGATAATCCAGAACCGCTATCTGCGGTTAGACCACTGCATCTCCTCTGCGGTCATCATTCACAGGTGCGCACATGAATGAGGCCCATACCTGAGTGAACATCTACATTCTGCCCTGAAGTCTATATGTAAGTTGTTCATAAGTCACAGTTTTGTACATTTCTATCAGCGATTCAGTGTAGGTTGGCCTATGGGAGCAGCCCCTGTGGCGCAGGATGCACATTTTTTGTGGCCGTGACAGCTGTTGACAGCAAGCGCCTTGCTGGGTTAGTCAGTGTGCCCAACGTGTTAGCCAAAAGTGGTAGGAATTGGGTACTACAAGGTCTTCAGATCTGGGCACTGATAGATGACATAGAGCGTGTTGCATTCTGAGTGGCGGTATCTCCAACAGTCCATGTGGAAGGCATGCAGAGTGTAGATTCTTGGGTGTCCAGTATCACTCTTGGAGTGTCCTGTAGAAGGTGAGTTTCATTCTGGACTCTCATCTGCCCTGTCTGGGTACCCATGTTATCCCTCCAGACCTCCTCTTAATAATCCATGTGCAGTAAATCTTGCCATGTAGCACTTAAGATGGCCAGGAGTGGTAGGTGCAGGAGGTGCACTATCAGGTCATAGAAAACTGAGACCTTGTAAAAGGGCCAAATGTTTCAGGTATTGAACGATGGGGAAATCAAGGACAACCTATGGCTGCCCCCAGTATATAGCGGAGTGCAGGTTCAGCGATAGATATCACCAGACGACACTCGTCCAGCAGAGAGTTGCTGAAAGAAGATATTCAATCGTCACTATCCCCCTGAAGCACCAAACCTCTCAGGCTACAGGCTGTTTATCTACGAGTAGTACGAGTTGTGCAAGATTGGAATGCTATTGTGAATGTAGACATCTCGATGGAACAGGTTGTGGGAACGTCGCCATGTCTGATTGGCAGTGAGTAGCGTCAGATTGTTGGCCTACAGGTGGGCAGATCTCAGACCATATATGAGGTGGAGGCTGGGGCCACCATGTATCAACTGATGTTATATTGGCACCCAGAGCAGCAGGTCTGTGTGCATCAGCTGCAACAGGTGAAGGGCAGTGGAATAATATTTCATGCTCAGGCAGCCCATATCTTTGCAGGCCTGTGGGTGAGTCTTTGGGACATCTTCGATCTAGATGTGAGTCCCCTAGATGAAGTGCTTTATCGTATGGTCAATGTCTTTCAGGACCGATATTTGCACCTTAATTATCAACATTCTCAGGACATAAGTAAATCTAGGAACTACAGCAATCTTGACCGTTTGTATCCAGCCCCACAGGAATAGTTCAGTTGGAACAATTTAGCGCAGTAGGCTTCAGTTATTTGAGGAACCAGATCAACCATAGCCCATGTGTCCAGACCTCTGGTTATGTAGATCCCCAAATATTTATGGTGGTCAAGATACCAATGAAGCTGGTAGGTCACAATCGCTGCCCTTGATTTTGGTCAGGATAGAGGTAATGCTTTACTCTTATCCCTGTTGATTTTATAACCTGAAATGGTGGAAAAGTGAGTGATGATAGACTAAATTGAGGGACCGATTCGGCTAGTTTGGATAAGGTGAGTAAGATGTCATCTGTGTGGAGAAAGATGGATGGCAGCTGCAATAGACTCCAGCACAAGCAGGAATAGGAGGGGCAAAGGGAGACATCCTGGGCAAGTACTCCGTAACACCAACAAGGAATCAGACAGGAACCCACCGCAGTTGACCTGTGCCGCCAGGATGGTGTATAGCCATTTAACTTTTGCAAAAAAGTCCTCACCAAGACCAAACCTGTGGAGGGTACGAAACATATACACCCTTTCTATCCCGTCAACACCTTCTCAATCATTACGCTTTTTATCACGTTCAGTTTTTAATTTTATAATAGATTATGTAAAAAAAAAGACTACTTAGTTATATTTTAACTATGACACACATTTGTTTATGTTTCTCTAACTAATGGAAAAAGATGCACACAAATGCAAGAAGGTAAAATAACCATACTGAAAAAGAATGTTTGTCGGAACCACGCCTGCCGGAACAACGCATGCCTGAACAACGATTTTTCGTTGTAAAGGCATTCCTGGTAAAGGAATTAGTGATAGGCATGCATTGTTCCAGCATGCGTCCCCCCGGCCCCCGACCCCCACCCCTAAAAATTACAGTGAAACCCCCCACCCCCCAAAACCACACCAACCCCCCACCCTTGCCCCTAAAACTACCCTAACCCCCCACCACCTCCCTAAAATTACCGCAACCCCCACCCTACCCCCAAAATCTAAAACAACCCCAACCCCCACCCCATCCCTGAAATCTAAAGTTCCCCAATCCCACCCCTAAAACTACTCCGAGCCCCCCACCCTGCCCCTAAACCTCCCAAACCCCCAACCCACCCCTAAAATTACCCGACCCCCAACCCACCCCTAAAACCTAAAACAACCCCAACCCATCCCTAAAACCTAAACTATCCCAACCCCCACCCCTAAAACCACCCCAACCCCCACCCCTAAAACAACCCCAACCCCCACCCCATCCCTAAAACCTAAACTACCCCAACCCCAACCCCCACCCGTAAAACCACCCAACCCCGACCCTAAAACTAAAAATACTCGACCCCCCCACCCCTGCCCCTAAAACTAAAACCCCAACCCCCCACCCCCACCCCTAAAAATACCCCGACCCGACCCCCACCCCAGCCCCAGCCCCTAAAACTAAAACTAAAACCCCAACCCCGCCCCGTCCCTAAAACTAAAAATACCCCGACCCGACCCCCCACCCCGCCCCTAACACTAAAACTAAAACCCCAACACCCCAACACCCCCACCCCAGCCCACCCCCCTAAAACTAAAAATACCCCACCCCCCCACCCCCACCCCTGCCCCTAAAACTAAGACCCCGCCACCCCTAAAACTAAAAATACCCAGACCCCCACCCCCGCCCCTCTTACCTGACCCGATCCCCCACCCCTGCCCCTAAAACTAACACCCCAAACCCGCCCCTAAAACGTAATATTCTCCGACACCCCCAACCCCGCCCCTCTTACCTGACCCGACCCACCACCCCGCCCCTAAAACTAAAACCCCAACCCGCCCCACCCCTAAAACTAAAAATACCCCGACCCCCCCACCCCGCCCCAAAACTAAAACCCCAACGCCCCACTTACCTGACTTGTCGCGTCGTCCTCTTCAGCTGACTTCCTTGTTTGTGCACATGCGTGGTTAAGGCACAAAACAACAAAGTCGTGGTTAAGGAAAGCCTAGTTCCGCTTTCGTTGCCCACAACTTCATTGTAACGGAGTCGGCTTTCAGGGCGTTTCCCACTGAAAAATAATGGAATTGCGTGACAGTTTCTATTTAATTAACAAATAGAAGGTATTTGAAGGGAATGTTGAAGCCACAGGTCAGATATAAGTACTGCAAATGTCACTACAGTTGTCAAACCATACTGTTGAAACTGTAACTGCAAACTAAAATATAAGAGACAACATTAGTGAATTTTGATTTGTATAAATGTAAAGGAGTTTTTGTAAATATGTTATTTTCTTTATTCATACAGCATCTCAGTCTTTTGGAATAAATTCCACAACTGTGGCCTCAGTGCAAATGGTGACAACCACACTGCTTGGTGTGTCACCCAACAAGTCCTCAAATGCTTCTGAGATAGCTCCCACTGCAGGTTCAGGTACGTTATCCACATCTGGGCCAGGGCAAGTGTCCGTGACGGTCACTTCCACAGGTGCAAAACAGACCAACACTGCATCACCACTGGTCACAGGTTTCCAAAACCCCAACAGCACACAGGCCTCCATTCTAGGCAATGCTTCTTCAGCGCTAACAGCATCGTTCATACCATCCACTGCAGTGCCAACAACTGACCAAATCAACATCACCAATGGGACAGGAGCCACATGGAAGGATCCAGCAACAGTGTCTCTCATTTCTGGACCGGGGGCTCCATCCAACCAGAGTGCAACATCAGGGCCAGCAGGTATGGCATGCCAGTGGGCAGCATGAAACAATGGATAACATGCTTTTTGAAAATGTGTTCAGATCTAATAAACATTAAGTACACAAAAACGTTTATGTTGTTGCGACTAAGGGCCTGATTTAGAACTCAGCGGACGGGTTACTCTATCACAACGGTGATGGATATACTGTCCACCGAAATCTAAGTCCCATAGAATACAATGGGATTTAGATTTGGAACCATAACCTAGAAGCCATGGTCAGACCAAATATGGTGCTGGTTGGTCAAACCTCTTAAAAGCTACAATGAGCAGTCTTAAAAGTTGTAACTTTTTAATTTAGTTTGGGTCTTCCCAAAACTATTTTTTTTCTCTGAAAATGTAGAATCCCCTGGGTGAACGTTCAATACAAAATACTTTCCATAATTTTGTGCCGTAGGTGGCTGTGTGAAGACTAGTTCAGTTGGTCCTGTGATGTAGCACAAAATGGAAAATTTCTAATGCACAGGGAGTTGTTATGGATATTTTGATGTATGCTCTCTGGATAAACATGCATTAGAAAGTCAGCAGGCCTGCCTCTAATGAGCTAAGCAGGTTTAGTAAAATAACACATGCAAACATCAATTATGCAGGCCTGCTTTTGGATGTGTTTGCACATTAAAGCAAGATCTGTTCCCTTTGCCAGAGTGTATGCTTGTTTCCATGATAACATATGGGCTCCTTCCTACACTACTGTTTGCTCACTGTGCCTAGAGACTTAGGGTAAAACTCACTGTCCAGGCTGAAGTGTACCTAAAGTATCTGGTTGTCTGATGGAGAAGGTAAGAGGACTAGGGGTTCATCCCAGAATAATCTTTCCGAAGGAGGTTTGACTAATTTGCATGAGCTGCTTGCTTCCTCTTTTGAATGACACTTACTATATAGCAATTCACAGAATCATTTCCAGAGATATTCCAGATGAAGTCTGACTTCAGTTTGCATTGTAAACCTAGAATTGGTTGGCTGGAATTTACTCAGTTTATTCCAGGGAACAGTGAATGAAAATATGACCTCTCAAAAGAAATCATGCACAAGTTTCCTTCAAAGCCTCCTTCACACACTGCTATACGAAGTGATGTATATTCTTGAAATCTTGAAAATAAATAACTGATAAACTAATAAAGATATCTACCTATCTATTATATAAAATCTGAGGATGTCAACTTTTTTTCCTCATATTAGTTTTGGCACATTGTTGTACTAACACTGAATTTGAGGTTTGCGCTGCAAAAATAAATATGCAGGGACCGTCACAGACTTCAATAGAGTTAAACTGATGCTGAGGATGCTGTAATAACATGGGACTTCCCGTGGTCATTCATCGGTCCAGTCCATGGTTGAGGTATGGCAACTAGGGCCCCAGGTGCTGATGTCCCTCAAAGTCCTCTTTGTTCTAGCAGACATCCAGATATGACGGGACTACTGGCCTCTGATCACAGCAGGTCCAGTATCTTCTATTAGTGAGTGCTAGCATCCGTCTTTGGTGAGCAAGCTGCACTCTGACAGACTCGAGTGCAAGTTTTGAGCACTGAGGAGTGTCCTTCTTAGCTGCATGCCAGAAGTCAGCGGCGATTCATTGGAGGTGGCTACTCACTGGCTGGAGTTTGCTATTTCAGGTTTAGGGCCCTGGTACCAGAACAGGGAGTCAGCTCACTGACTCTTGGAGTTTTCATCTTTTCTGTTTGGACCTGGAGAGTGACTTTTCCATGAGCCACACGCAACAGACACAATCCTGTCTTTGCTAGCTGAAGGAGCAGCAGGTACAGTCACACGATTGGTGCTGCCTCTCTTGCCTAGTTAAAAGGTCAGCAGGGATCCCTTCTTCAGTCCTCTTTCAAGTCTACATGTAATCAGAGGTCTGGGTGCCAGGGGTGCTTTATTTGTGCCCAGAAAGTCCCCTCAAGAGAAAAAGCAGTCACTAGCAAATGGGCTACTCAGTTCCCTCCCGCCTTATGATGACTTCCGTCTATGTCTGGCTGCTTAGCTATTCCAGAGGGCACTGTTCTTCCCACTCTCAAGATGTCTGACCCCTTTGCCTTAATTGGGGAGGTTGATAGCCCTATCAACTAAAAGTATCCTAAGACCATATAACAAACCATACTGTAGACAGTGTCAAAGATTTATTTTTAGATGTCCTTGTCCAGAAAAGTTTTTTTATTAGTGACCCTCACCCACTCTAATAGTGGCTTGCCTTATCACCCGGTCCACCCCAGCCCCTTAAAGCCAAGGTGTTCTCAAGCATCTTGCTGGAGCTCTTGTAAAGATCCTACTGGGGGTCTAAAGATAAAAATACCTTACTGTTCACAAAGGTATTCCTTTATTAGCAGTGACATTAGGTTTGCTTACAGGCAAAATGAATGAGGGTTTTATGGTCCTATGACCCTTAAACTAATGCTTCAACATGTTTCTGCTCTTGTGAAGGCCATTAAGGTCCCCAGCTTTCACCAGGACATATATCTGAGTTTTAGCCCTGGTCAATGATTGGACACCTCTTCTGTGAATAGTAGATCATGCATAACATATTAGAAATACATGCAAGGCGTTAAACCTTCACTCGGCTGTAAATTAAATGAAGCATGATTGTGGTCCCTAGGATGAAAACAAAGAGGAACAACAAAATGCACACTGTGCTAGGTGACGCCCTTGATTGTGAGAAGCAGAACTTCACATTATGTTCAGTGCGAGTCTGAAAAGATAAAACACTATTTAGCAAGAAAACACATGTGGGCACAAGCGCCCAATATCCAACAATGACTGCATGCATCAAGTGCCTGGCGTGTACATGATGTCACACACCACCTAGGTGAACCACACAAAGAACACATATTGGTAATGAAAACCATACATATATATATATATATATATATATAAAACACTCCACTTGTGGCGTTCCCTTTCGGCACCTGAACGTCAACGGTGCTATTCCTCATACGCACGCCATCGCATATTATATTACACACTTCTCTTCCGTGGATATAGGAAAAAGGCAGCACTCCACAGCCACAACGAATTCAATCATGTTTATTCACCTACAGGGACGCGTTTCGGCGTTACCGCCTTCATCGACCTGTGAGCCGCCATTTTAGCTCGGTTTTTATACTCCAATTACAATGACCTCAATTAACATATATCATGCGAAAAACTGTTTTAGTCACAAATTTTCACCATACATTTCAATTAAACAGCAATTAAATACAATTAGAAAATATACAATGTGAAAATGCATTAGCTTGTCGAGTGTCAATTCTTCAGTGTTTATAAAATGTGTTAAACTAACCCTCGCCTATAATCCATGAATACAACTATCTCTATTCAGTCAATGATCCTTTTCAAATTCATTACCATTATGATTCAATAATAATATGCGTGCTGAATGATGATCTACATGAAATTCATTCCTTTATATACCCTTATATTATGTGGTGTATATACTAAAATGCGCGAGGGTTAGTTTAACACATTATTGTGACTAAAACAGTTTTTCGCATGATATATGTTAATTGAGGTCATTGTAATTGGAGTATAAAAACCGAGCTAAAATGGCGGCTCACAGGTCGATGAAGGCGGTAACGCCGAAACGCGTCCCTGTAGGTGAATAAACATGATTGAATTCGTTGTGGCTGTGGAGTGCTGCCTTTTTCCTATATCCACGGAAGAGAAGTGTGTAATATATATATATATATGCACTTACTGGTTTGTATACAGTGCCACAACCCAATCCACACTCACTCATCTTGGGTGACCACTTGGCTTCTATGGGGAAGTAGAGGGGTGTACCTCGGTAGTCACACACTAAAGGTACAAAAGTCGTTTATGAAAATTATTATATGGTCGCAAACACTGGCATCAGATGGTGCGGTGAAATGGTGGTGTGAGTGCTGACCATCTCCACGCCCAAGATGTAGCAACCCTCCATTGGCCAAGAAACCCCACCTCACTCCTTATGTCATCAAGGGTGAAACCTGGCAAGTTGCACCTGTTTGGGCCTCAATAGCAATGGATGTTTGTGAGCATTTGAAAGATCATTCTAAACAGATAAAAAGAAAGACATGGGCTGGGGGTCCATCAAAGACAAATATCAAGAGTAATAAGAAAATAGCTTGAGCATTCCATGGGGTCAACAATGAAAGGGAAATGTAGAGAAAGCATAAGGTATAAGTAACTATACTATAATGTTTTTCATGTTTTATAAATAATATATCGTAAATTCTAACCCTAATATAAAATCCAATGGATCATCAAATGAATTTGATTGAATTTAATTTAAAGATGCTTCTAATGATGTTATGTTCTTTATTTATACAGTGTCTCAGGTTTCATTTGTGAATTCTTCTACACTGACCACAGTCCAAATGGCGGCTACTACATTGACAGCAACTTCACCCAACAAGACACTAATTGCTTCTCAGCCAACACCCACTGCCACCCCTACTACATTTTCTACATTTGGGTCAGGAAACGTGTCGGTAGCTGCCATCTCTTTAGGGTCAAACCAAACCAATACTACATTGCAAGCAGTGACAGGACTGAAAAATCCCAATATCACACAAGGTGACATTCAAGTAAATACTTCTGCAGTATCCCCCACATCGAACATGCCAACCTTTGCAGGGGCAACAACAGTGAAACTCAGCAACACCAATGGGACAGAAGTAACAGGGAAGGGTCCATCAACAGCCTCTTTCATCTCTGCACTGGTGATCCTTTTGAATCAAAGCACAACTTCTGGACCAACAGGTATGGCTTCCAACTGGACAGCATGACATGCATGTTTGTGTGTTTGCGGTAGCGTATGTGTGCACATATAAACCTTATTCTGCCAATCGAAATGTGTTCACTGGCATATTAACATTGGCAGAAGTTTTTTCCATTCTCTGTGGTCAAGAAGGTAACAAATATTTAATTCTGTTGGAAATTCTTTTTATTTTTACTCATGGAATCTGTCTGCTCTTCAACCGAGGTTTGACAGGTTCAAAAGGTCTTGAGAACCGAAGGCCTCAGTTAGAGTTTTTTTTATCTGAGCCCTACTGTAAATGGCTGGATTTTAAAACCGCCCACTAAGAAGTTCTCTCACTCTCCTTAAACGTCTGTGAACCAGTGTGTTTAAAGCCACAGCTGACTCTGCCAGAGTAAACCTATGACCTGATAACTCACCCACCACATGACCATCAGGTCATAGTGACCATCATATATTTAGGGAAGATGGACATCCCTTGATTTCCCTGCCTCTTCTTGACAACCACTTTTTTTCTCCTGGCCTCTGTCAATCTTTCTTTTAGCAAGCAACCAAACACCTCAAACCAATTTTTGCTCATCTCCCATCTAATTCTTCTAGGTTAGCTATCCCGGTTAGAGTAGTGCCAAACCACCCTTTTTTTAACTTTGCGGGCTTAAAAAAGTCCTAATACGTCAAGTAGTTAGGTTTACCCTAGTATTACAGAAATTAATATTAAAATAGTAATATTAATCACCATTTATTTAAAGGGCATTGACTTCCATAGGAAAGATAATAGGTAGACTTAGTAGTATGATGTGCATACATATATATACATGTATAAATATATGTGTTAGATGAGACATAAATCAGACATACATCCAATCCTGTTATTCACAAACTATTTAACCATTGTGAGTAAAATGTAATCCATAGCCGGGTTATGCAGAAGAGAGGCTGGCATTCAGAGTGTAATAGACACTTGCAATGTTTAACAAATGATTTCAAAATCTAGATTGTACAAAAACATACATTTTACAAGAGAGGTATTTAAATAAAACCTTCTTCAGGACAATTAGAAAGATAACCTTTGCACTTGAAAGGTGTAACTGGATGACAGGAATCTATTGTATGAAAAATATAAATTGTTCTGCAACTTAAAAAAAAAATATATATATATATATAATTTTATATATGTAGTACCATTAACCATCATTCAACTAAAATGTATGTATTGATATAGGATAGATAGTAGGTAAATTAGTAGTATGATTGATATATATATATATATATATATATATATATATGTATATATACATATATATATATATATATATATATATATATATATATATATATATATATACACACTCATATTGAATGGATTTAATCCAAATCACAAAAAGCACAATCTGATGGCCAAGATTTAGCTTCCTGACAAATGGGGTGTAATTCCATTCCATTCAGCAGTTCTTAAAGAAGTCTTTGGAAAATGCATGGGGATTTTGCTAACTGGGACACCCTTTATTATCGCCCTCCACTTGACAGATTATGCTGAAATTTTCCATGCACAACCAGTCACAATGTGGCACCTATTTGGAAGGTTTTGTGGAGATCGTTGAATGGGGCCAAAGTTATTAGCAAAGTTATTAGCAACACAGAAAACACATTTCCTATGGAAAAGCTGACCTAACCATAACTACCCAGTGGTGACCACCAAGTTTCCAATCCCCTTCTTTGCACGGCCAAAGGCTGTGTGCGGCATGGGGTTGGCTACCTGTGCGGATGTGTCTGCCGGGCCTGGCTACCTAGAGCATGGATGCCATGGGGTTGGCTTAACGTATGGTAATGAAATATTAGCTTACATTAACAAAACTCTAGAAATTCACTGAAAAAAATAAAGGTTTAAGTAACATTATAATTTACACAGAGGTCCCGCGTCTCACTAGTTAATGGTGAAAGAGCCCTATAAACCATGCTCTTCAACAGAACTCCTTTCACCCCTGTGGACTTAACTCTCTGGGTAGGAAAGACATTGCTTACCTTTTCACAGGTGCACTGCTACCTGCCAACAAGGCTCCTCATTTCTTCTCCTGACTCAGAGGTTGAGGCAGATACCCCAGTTATGCGGAAATCTGTCTCCAGATGGCACCTTCTGAGCTAGGCTGCTTCTATCAAACATAAGTGGGTCCTACTTCTACTGAAAGCCTTTTTTAGTTGTGTCAAGCCTAAAAATGACAATGCACACCACCAGGCTTTACAGAAGAAAGATTACTGAACGGTCACCCTCGAGAGTGACCAAGAGAGGCTTGTGCTCAACAAAGAGAGACAAAATCAGAAAATAGTGGAATGATGCTATGACCAAATAGAAGGAGGGAGAGTCATTGATACCTGATTTTCATGTGTCTTGTAGGGTCGCTTACTCACATACGTATGGATTTCAATGAGAAAGGCGATGAAGAGAGTATGATATCATTATTTCTGTTCTCTGACTTACCTTTTCAGTCCTCCAGCAGTGCTCTAAGAAACAAATGGTTTTGTCTCAAACATTCTAACAGTCTCTAAGGCAGGCCTTACAGAAGAACATGAATAAAAATCTGTAAAATGATGAATGATACACAGGGAATGAGGAAAAATCATGGTGGGCTTGCAACAGGGCACATAAAAAGCACTAAAGACTACAAGGCTACCTACAAAGACTACAAGGCTACCTATAAGATATGTGTCAAATGTTCTAACATTTAAGTATAAACTAAAATCGAATATATCATACAGTAATTTTTGATTTAGGATTTTTGTAACTGTAATACAGATGCCTGTTGTATACATTTTATTTTCTTGCTTCATGTAGGGCCTCAGGTTTCTGTTACGAATGTTACAACAGTGGCTACAACCCAAATTGTGGCATTTACATTGCTGGCAACATCACTCAATAAGACGGCAAGCTCTTCTCAGTCAATACCTCCTGCAGTCCCTGTAACATCAACCACCTCGTGGCCGGGCATGTGGAAAACTGACACTTCATCAGGCACAAACCAGACCAACACTTCAACAGCGGTAAACACTGAGTACAAAAGCCCCAACACCATTCAAGCAAATGCTTCTGCTACACCATCTGTATGGTCCATGCTATTCTCTGGGGCAACAACAACACCACTGAACACCACCAGTGGGACAGGAACCACAGGGAAGGATCCTGCAACAGGACCAGTGATAGCTGCACCAGTAGTCTCAGCCAATCAAAGCACAACAGCTGCACCAACAGGTATGGCAGGTGACTGATCAACATAAAGTAAGGTGTGTGTATGTATTTTTAACATGGAGGATGTATTCACATTCTTTCAAGTACTCAAATCATTCCTTCCAGTTGTCTGGACAAGGCAAGTCTTGATCTACATGGACAATAAGGTACAGAACTCTTTGTCAGATTTACAAGGCCCTATCGCCACCTTCTGTGACGCTCCTGTAGTTCAATGCCCTGCGCTGTGTTTACAAGGTGGCGTTAAGCCACTTTTTGTGGCTTAACGCCACCTTGTAAATATGAACCCTTCACACACAGCACTTTGCGTGGAAGGGGCGTGCCAGGGATGGTGTTAGCTTGGAGCAACAAGGAGAAATGCTTTCATTTCGCCTCATTTTTTGCTCTTTCTATGTGTGCAGTGATGAATGTTGCTGTTGCACGGACTGCTCTAGAGATGGAAGAGAGGTGGCTGGTTGGAATTCCTGCTAAGATCTTAGTGATACAACGGATTTGTGAAATGAGCGAGAAAAGGTATGCTAGTTTCAAGGCTGTATGTAAATGGTAGTTGGCTGATTGAACTGTTTTGCTAGCAAAGGTTGAAGTCGGCCGTGAATCCTGCTGACTTCGAAGGCAGTGCCAGGGTAGGCAAGATAAAGGTCAAATTCACAATTCTGAAGGGAACAGTGAAGCAAGGACTAAGGTGGCTCAAAGCTGAGGATGGTGGATCCAAGGAGTGACCACAAGGAGTGCCCAAAACCACAACATGGGTCCACTGAACGCTGTACATGTTAAAATGCCAACTGCATTGGTTTCTCACAAGAGGACTGAGGGCCAGATGTATGAAGCATTTTTCTAGTCGCAAAGGGGCCGATTCGCAGAATCGCCCCGTTTGCGACTAGGAAAATGCTGTTTGGGATGTACAAAGCCCAAACTGCGTTTCGGTAACATGTTACTGAATCGCAGTTTGGGTTTTGTGATTCGGTATGAGGAAGGGGCGTGTCAAAGGCGTCCCTTCCTAATACCGAATCTAAATGGTATGTATGATTGTTTTGTGACCGCGAATGCGATCTCAAAACAATCGCAGTTAGAACCAATTTAAAATTGGTGCTAACCCATTCGGAAAAGGGAAAGGGTCTCCATGGGACCCCTTCCCCTTTGTGAATGCATGAGAAAACATTTTTTGAGAGCCGGCAGTGGTCCCATGGACCACTGCCTGCTCTGAAAAAATGAAAAGAAAACTTTTCATTTTCGTTTTCGAAATGCATTCCGTTTTCATTTAAGGAAAATGGCTGCATTAAAAAAAAATACTACTTTATTTAAAAGCAGTCACAGACATGGTGGTCTGCTGACCCCAGCAGGCCACCATCCCTGTGAGTGCCTCCATTGCCAATGGGGTCACAAATTGCGACCTGCCTCATGAATATTCCTGAGGTAAGTTATTTGCGACCCCATCGGGAATCCCAGACAGTGCCGTTGAGACTGTTGTACATCCGGTTTTGCGACTCATAAATTGCGAGTTGCTAAGACTCGCAGTTTGCGAGTCGCAAAACTGGATTTTCGTACATGTGGTCCTGAGTGCCGGGTATGTGTATTGTCCCTGGAATGTTCAGAGCAGAAGCCTATGTGAAGGGTCCGGGGTTGGAGGATCAGGAGCAAGAGGTTACACATAGAAGCACCTGGCTGCAGCACACAGTTAGAGGCATATTTAAGAGCCCCTTGCGCCACATTAGCGTCATTTGTCTGGATGCTAATGTGGCCCAAAGAGGCCAAAAATCCCTGCGCCATATTTACAAAGTGGCACAATGCTTGCATTTTGCCACTTTGTAACCCTTTGCACTACATAATGCCTACGTCAGGCATAATGGCACTTTTAACGCCTGCTCAGAGCCAAAATGTTAGCGCTACTCCTGCAGAGTACATCAAGAGCATCATAAAAAATGATGCTATTGCCCCCTACCCAGCGCAATGGTGCGCTGTATTTTAAATACGGCGCACGCATGGTGGTGGTGGAGGGCGGTAAAGGGCGCAAGGCTTTTCTTAAATATGCCCCTTAAAGTCTCTGCATATTGAGTTGTGGGCCAGGACTGCAGCTTGCCATTTACCCGTGGATGCTGCATATGGTCAAATGGTTAAGTAAAGGTGGGTGAAATATTCTGTTCCACCGGTGGAATTGATGGAATTTTGTCAGTTCCTTGTTACTCTTGCGGTGTTCTGGCCAAATTCTGTCAATCACCGCGTGGTGAAATGTTTTCATACATGAAGCTCCAGAACGGTAAGTCTGTGAGTGAGATTTGGTGCCCGCTTCTGTGATTTCCGATACTAGGAGGACAACTGGCGAGATTTTTTTAACCTTGGGCGGTCATGACCATTCACAGTCACAAGGCTGCTGCTCGAGTAAAAATAAACTTGAGTGGAACAAAATCAATTTGAGTAGCTGGAACGCCATCTTTGCGCTAAATCACTGAGGGAGCAGCTCAACACTGGTGGAAAAACGTGGCATCTTGCAATGTTTTTATGTAACTCCACAGAGTCAAATTCTGCGAAATTCTGCACATCTCTAGGATTAAGCAGTTGGTATAGGCTATGCACTCTGGGAAGATGTGGGCTTCTGTCATGACCTTGTACCCAGTGGCCACTGAGCACTTCTGCATTGGATTCATGAGCAGAAAATGTGAGAGTCCTGTGGCTGGTGTTCACACTTAAGGACTAACCAACTAAATGAAATCCAGTTTCTTTAAACTGAACGACGTGGTAATCTTTGAGAAGAACGCCTCACTATTGGACTCCACCTGGTGGCCCACAGATCTTGGTCCCGTCCCCTAGTCCTGTTCACAAGTGAGAAACCTCAGAGTATTCATAGATAACAAAATTGACATGACTGTCCAAGCCAATCCAATGGTCACAGCCTGCTTCAACACACAAAGGGCCAGATGTATCAAAAAACCAAATTGCATTTCTTAAATAGCGAATTTTAAGAAATCGCTATTTAAGAAATGCAAAATGGTATTTATGAATTTTGCGATTCGGTAATAGCGATTTCTTAAAATTCGCAAATGCTATTAACAAATCGCAAATAGAGAATCCAACTCCATTTGCACCTATGGACATGCTGCGAATGGTTTTGCATTTCCTAAATTGCGTATTCCAGTTAGGAATTCGCAATTTAGGAAATGCAAATCCCAGGGTGCTGGGGTCCTAAGGCCCCCTCTGCTGCACCCCAAAATATTTTTACGGCCATGTGAAGCACACACATGCCTTAGGGGCATGTGTGCGTTACATGTCAATTTTAAAAATGCATTTAAAATGCATTTTTTAAATTTGCACATGGTTACCACCAAACCTTTGTTGGTGGTAATTGCATTTCCTAAATGCCCAATTCGCATTTAGGAAATGCTTGATACGTGTGCTTAAGTAATAGCAAATAAGGATTCCTTATTTGCGATTTCCTATTTAGAGAATCGCAATTTGCGATTCTCTAAATGGGGTCGCAATTTTAAGGAATCGCTATTTTAGCGATTCCTTAAAATTGCACTGCGATTGCCTTTCATACATTCTGAAAGGCATTTTTGCATTCGCAAATGGCCGAATTTTGCAAATCGCTCCGTTTGCGAATGCAAAATCGCTTGATACATCTGGCCCTAAGAATGCTGAAGCAAATCTTCTAGGGCCAGATGTATGATTCTGGCCCATTGCGATTCGGTAATTGCTATTTTTAAGAAATCGCAATTACCGACTCGCAAAGGGCCATGTATCACATTTGCGATTTGGTAATTGCGATTTCTTAAAAATCGCAAATGCAATTACCGAATCGCAAATTGCGATACCCATAGCTGCAAATTTTTTGCATTTGCTAAATTGCGATTTCTGAACCAGAATTCGCAATTAGGGAAATGCAAAAGGGCAGGGTGCTGGGGGCCTAAGGCCCCCTCTCCTGCACCCAAAATATTTTTTTTTTACAATGTAAAATACACACATGCCAAAAGGGCATGTGTGCTTTACATATTAAATTTAAAAATGCAGTTTTACTGCATTTTTTTATTTTGCACCAGGTTACCACCTGGTTGCAGACAATGGTATTTTGCATGTGCACAGATACCATTCTGCGAAAAATCGCAATTTGCGATTTTTTGCAGAATAGCCTTCCGACCTGGATTTTGCGAATCGCAATTTGCGATTCGCAAAATCCAGGTCGCAACGCAGAAAATCGCAATTTTTTCGATTTTCATTTTGTGGTCTGCGAATGCCTTTGATGCTTTGCAGATCACGATTTTGCACTCACAAACGGCCGATTTCGCCGTTTGCGAGTGCAAATTCATTTGATACATCTGGCCCCTAGTTGCTACCAGACACCACCTGGGAAACGACCACCCTAGCCCTCATCACCATCCGACTAGACTATGGAACTACCCTGACTGCAGACTGTGTAAAATGCTGCAGCCAGCCTAGTCCTCACCCTCTCACACTGATCCCACATCACACCACACATTACAGAGCTCCACTGGCTCCCTTTTCCCCAACACACAGACTTTAAACTCCTCACCCATACTACAACACTCTCCACAACAATGGCCCTGCTATCTGAACAGTCACTTTCACTTCCAATAACCTTCCAGACACCTCCTCTGTGCTGGACTCTCATTACCACTCATCCCAGGCATACACAAAAGCAGAACAGGGGGCACCACCTTCTCGTATCCAGTCCCAAATGCCAGGAACGACCTCCCACAACACATTTGATCATCTTCCTTCCTTCTTGACTTTCGCAAGAAGCTGAATACCTAACTTTTTGAGTAAACCCCCTCCGGGCTGTCCTCACACACCTGCTACAGAGCGTCTGGATACCCTCAAAGGTGATAAATGCGCTATGAAACACCCAGAACAAAACATGACATAACACAAGATCTCACTTGCACAACACTTCTCTGCAGCCAGATCCCCACCCATGCACATACTCAGAAAATGAGGTAAATACCCTTAAAGTTAATGTGTCTGGTAATAACAAAATGTTCAGGCAAATGATAATTATTGGAATGTTTTCAAAAGCATCTCCCCACACTGAAAAACTCTGCTTCCATTTGGAAAACACCAACAACTCCCACATTAGGTCTGCCACCACTAAATTTCACTGTTAACGTAAAGAGCACATTTTCAATAACATTGTCCAGATGTAGAACTCCATATTCCTTAGAAGCTCCTACTTGGTTAGGACACTAACAGCCCACCACCTGATGTCGGGCAGACCAAGAAATTCCCAGTATGAACAGCGATTCCTCATCCCCTCTCATAACTCCATGAACAGGTCATCCAGCTCCATGGAGATGAGTCGCCGTACCACATTGCAAAGACACACCTGCTTGATAGGGTGAAGTCTCATGAAAAACAGAAAAAAAGAGAAGAGGGGGATGTGAAGTCCATTACATGACAGAGAAGGTGCCTAGAGATTAGATTTACTTTGTAGTGTAGTCCAGAGGGATTCATACCTGACCAACCTGTGAAACATGCTTTGCAACATCAAGAGGTTTCAAGAAGACTAAGCAAGCATTCTCTTAGAGGATGACCTAAAAAAATAAACCACAGGAAATAAATATATGTTCTGGATAGCTGACTATTAATTAAAACACAAGGCATAAGGGGGAGATATATCAGATGGAAAACAAGGCCAAATAACTAAGTAGGAAAATAGGAGCAAGGAGTTTTATTTTAGACGGTGGGGGGTGGCCCAAAAATGAAAGGTATTTTCACTAAAACCATAAAGTACAGGTAGGAACTCGTAAGTAAAAACTTCACATTAGTTGCTAAATCATGCAGTCTAAAATACAATTTAGTGGCTCATAGAGTGAAATTTGAATCTTAGGAATTCAACTTAAAGGTGTTTGTTGTAAAAAATATGCTCTCTATTCATACAGGACCTCAGACTGCAGTAATAAATAGTACAACAGTGACCGCTGCCGAGATGACGACAACCACTTCGTTAGGAACACCACCCAACACGACCTCCAGTGTTTCTCAATCAATGCCCACTGTGGGTCCTGGTACATTTTCTACCCCCAATTCCGCAACACCAGTGGCAACAGCTTTGAAAAGCCTCAACACCACCATCCAAACAAATACTTCTGTGATGCCACCAGCATTGTCAATGCTAACGTCTTCAGCTGCAACAACTAACCAACTAAACAACACCAATGGGACAGGAGTCACAGGGAACAATCCAGCAACTTGGTCTCTGATCTCTGCACCTGGAGCCTCATCGAATCAGAGCACCACATCCAGAGTAACAGGTATGGAATGTCTTTGATCTTTGTACATAACACTGGATAGATATGGTACTGGGCATCACCTCCAGCAACATATAGTTAGTCTGTGCACATCTGAAGGCTCTATTGATGCCAATAACCATAAACATCCAATTTTAAAGCTTTTTGATGGATACACACACATGCACCCATACACACACACACACACACACACACAAATAAAATCTTTTTGAATATTACTTTTGTCTGGGGATTTATGGAAGGTTTGAAACAATATATCAGTGGCAGATTGTTGTGACGTTGTTTCAAAAAGTAGAACCTGTTTAACCATCCTGTACCTACTTCCTGTGCCCCCAGCGGGGTCTGGTACCGGGAGTGGCCTTTGGCTTTCTGCGTGTGCTTGTATTTTGTGCCTGCTACTTTGTTGGATCCGATGCATTCTTCTGTCTCTCCCTGAATCTCCAGGGACTACATACATAGAACATAGGCACATGCTTTTTACCAATGAAATGGACTACAATGTGATTTGCAGGCCGAGGTGCACCCTTCTGAAGTGATGCACTTCATGTATCCGACAGGCCAAGGTGCACCCTTCTGAAGTGATGCACTTCATGTATCCGACAGGCCGAGGTGCACCCTTCTGAAGTGAAGCACTTCATGTATCCGACAGGCCGAGGTGCACCCTTCTGAAGTGATGCACTTCATGTATCTGACAGGCCGAGGTGCACCCCAGACCGAGGTGCACCCTTCTGAAGTGATGCACTTCATGTATCTGACAGACCGAGGTGCACCCTTCTGAAGTGATGCACTTCATGTATCCGACAGGCCGAGGTGCACCCTTCTGAAGTGATGAAGTGATGCACTTCATGTATCTGACAGACCGAGGTGCACCCTTCTGAAGTGATGCACTTCATGTATCCGACAGGCCGGGGTGCACCCTTCTGAAGTGATGCACTTCATGTATCCGACAGGCCGGGGTGCACCCTTCTGAAGTGATGCACTTCATGTATCCGACAGGCCGGGGTGCACCCTTCTGAAGTGATGCACTTCATGTATCCGACAGGCCGGGGTGCACCCTTCTGAAGTGATGCACTTCATGTATCCGACAGGCCGAGGTGCACCCTTCTGAAGTGATGCACTTCATGTATCCGACTGGCCGAGGTGCACCCTTCTGAAGTGATGCACTTCATGTATCCGACAGGCCGAGGTGCACCCTTCTGAAGTGATGCACTTCATGTATCCGACAGGCCGAGGTGCACCCTTCTGAAGTGATGCACTTCATGTATCCGACAGGCCGAGGTGCAGCCTTCTGAAGTGATGCACTTCATGTATCCGACAGACCGAGGTGCACCCCAGACCGAGGTGCACCCTTCTGAAGTGATGCACTTCATGTATCCGACAGGCCGAGGTGCACCCTTCTGAAGTGATGCACTTCATGTATCCGACAGGCCGAGGTGCACCCTTCTGAAGTGATGCACTTCATGTACCCGACAGGCCGAGGTGCACCCTTTTGAAGTGATGCACTTCATGTATCCGACAGGCCGAGGTGCACCCTTCTGAAGTGATGCACTTCATGTATCCGACAGGCCGAGGTGCACCCTTCTGAAGTGAAGCACTTCATGTATCCGACAGGCCGAGGTGCACCCTTCTGAAGTGATGCACTTCATGTATCTGACAGGCCGAGGTGCACCCCAGACCGAGGTGCACCCTTCTGAAGTGATGCACTTCATGTATCCGACAGGCCGAGGTGCACCCTTCTGAAGTGATGCACTTCATGTATCCGACAGGCCGAGGTGCACCCTTCTGAAGTGATGCACTTCATGTATCCGACAGGCCGAGGTGCACCCTTCTGAAGTGATGCACTTCATGTATCCGACAGGCCGAGGTGCACCCTTCTGAAGTGATGCACTTCATGTATCCGGCAGGCCGAGGTGCACCCTTCTGTAGTGATGCACTTCATGTATCCGACAGGCCGAGGTGCACCCTTCTGAAGTGATGCACTTCATGTATCCGACAGGCCGAGGTGCACCCTTCTGAAGTGATGCACTTCATGTATCTGACAGGCCGAGGTGCACCCCAGACCGAGGTGCACCCTTCTGAAGTGATGCACTTCATGTATCCGACAGGCCGAGGTGCACCCTTCTGAAGTGATGCACTTCATGTATCCGACAGGCCGAGGTGCACCCTTCTGAAGTGATGCACTTCATGTATCCGACATCACTCTTTGTCAGTACTTTAAGAGAAAGCAGACAGTGTAAGTGCCGACAAGCACATAAACTGGGAAGAATTGGTAAAACAGAATTAAACAAAAACAGAAAGGAAGAGAGATAGGACAAAGTGGCACTAAGGTACAAAATATATAAATTAGGGGATATGTATTTTTTCAAGCTGTGTGTTGTAAAGCAGGAGAGGCAATAGAAGGCAAAGCTTAAGGCACGAGTAAACACTGTATGGGTGACTTTGGTTGGTGAGTCTTGCATGCTAAGAACAAACACTAACCTAAATTCTGATGGGTAACACAATGTGCTTCGCTGAATTACAAAATATTTGTTCTATTCTTTTGTTCCTAATTCATACAGGGCCTCAAGGTGTGTTCGTAAATGCTACAACAGTGGCCATTGCACAAGTGGTGGCAACCAATTTCACTGCAAATGCTTCTCAGTCGGTGTCCTCTGTGGGTCCTGGCACTTTCCCTACCCCTGGGTCTGGGCAAGAGTCCACAGGTGCAAACCAAACCAACCCAGCATCACCACCAGTGACAGCCTTCAGTAACACCAGCAGCACACATGTAAACACGTCCTCAGTGCCAGCAGCATCATCTGCCCTAAACTCTGCAGCGACAGTAACAGCACAACTCAACAACACGACTGAGACAGGAATTACAGGGAAAGATTCAGCAACTGCATCCAGGGCAGGTGGATCGAATCAAAGCGTGACAACTGGACCAACAGGTGAGGCCACACAAGGCTCAAACCAGAGGAATATATTTCAGAATCAGTGATGGAGGCTCTCTGGTACTTATTTGGTTTCTAATCATTTTGGCCCAGTTTGGCAAATCTGCAAGAAATTTAGCAAAACATACACAGGCTAAAGAGTGATCTTTATCAAGAAAGGCAAACGTTATATTGAGGTGATAGGGGGTGGTTGCCAGAATGTATATTTCCATTACGATAATTTGTGATTCAGCTAACGTTCTTGCAGGAGGGATTTGCTTAATGATGGCTTGAAAACTCTTGGGCATTCAGCCACAAAATGTATCACTCACCTTGAAATAATGACTTAAATTTTGTGGATGCTTTGATGCACCAAAAGGGTGAAGCAACAGGTATTCCAGTAAAATATATACTTGATCTAACAGCTCCCTCTTAGGTGAAGGGTGCTACTTATAGGGGCACGAGGGCCAATAAATGTCGTTGCCACTATAAGCAGAGTGGCCACCACATATCAACCTCCATATACCTGGTGAAATTGCAGGAGCTGCCTTTAACAAGAGGCGGGAGTCATATTTCGTGCTTGTACTTAAATGCGCTTTTTAATGTGTGGGTTGGGAAAGAAAACACATTGTGGAGATCTTCCAGTCGTTTTATTGTGCCACCCATCCCCGTCTCCCGTGAGATACCCCCCTGTGGGAGGTGCATGCTTGAAATGTGTAAATTCTTAGTACCAGTAAGGCAGATGCTAGGTTCTACTGCAATCTTCATGCATAAACACTTTCTATGCTTGTCTTGCTGATGCAGCTGTTAGCAAAACCTGTTACAAATACTTAAAAATATAGATAAGGTTGGCTTTGGCGCCCCCCAGAGGCACATTTCGCACTCCACCCAGAGGAACATTTCTCTCTCCACTCTTGCTATAGGCTGTTTGCTGTACCCTTCTGCCCCCTGGGAAGAGCACCCTTTGGAATGTAAGAGTGACTAGTTTACATCTGAAAAGTACAGTCACTGTTTTTTACATTCATTTTTCTCCTATTGGCATTCTGTAGAGAGCTCATGCCACACATTTTCCAATAGGTCTGGCTTTATCGTGCTAAACAATATTTGTGCATGCAACACTTTAAAACATGATGTGTGCATGCCTGTGTTTGTATGTGTTAGCACAGTAAAACCAGACCACTTGGCTTTGCCATTTCTTGTCCTTTCTTAGTCTCTTAGACTCGTTTGTACCAGCACATTCTATTACAGAAGAGACCACCGATATTTTATACAACCCGTTCTGTTGTGCGCATTATATGAGTGCACAAAATTCATCAATGCAATGATTAGCAGGAATTGCTACTAGTTACAACAGGAACTGTGTAGCTGTCTTTGAGAAAACAGTGTCCCATTTGATGAGCTTTCACATCTAAGAATCAGCACCAGAAAGTGATTTTGAATGTGGATTGTCAAAAATCTTTTCCGAAACTGAAAAAAAACAGTGCAATACTAAGGGCCGGTGACTACTGTCAAACCTTCATTGTCAGATGCCTCCTCAGGGAGACGAATGGATAGTGTTCAGGTTCAACTCAATGACAAGGGGAGAAAGCATCAGGTGGCCTTTATTAGTTGAAGGTTACTACCCAGAGATCAGAACTGGGGGTGTGGGCATTAGGAAGTAATGCCTTGCCTCAGTGTGAGCTTTGAGATGGTTTGGGCCACATCTGTTTGCTACTAATTCTGTGGTCCAGTTAGATCACAAACCACTCAAGTGGTTGATGACAATGAAGCGTGAAAATCCCAAAGTGCTGAAATGGTGCATTTCATTGCGAGCTCTAGACCTAACAGTGGAGCATGAAGCCGAAATGAACCACAGCAATGCAGATGGACATTCCCAACAGTTGGTTGAGCCGATGAGGCCACTGACTTCTTCAAGGTTCATGGTAAGCTGATTTAGGAGGAGCTTCTATTAGTCTGGGGTATCTGTGCATGGTGTGCAGTCAAGATCCCCTGCTGTGAGTGGCCACCTGCGAGTATCTGGTATCCTGGTTTTTATTTTGACCACAACGTCACGCTAATCTGTTTTGAAGGTGAGGTCTTTTTCTACAAGGCTAAAATTTATGCATAATTTCTTGACCCAGCAAAAACAAGAATCCAGCTCATTTTGGCCCATATTTATACTTTTTTAGCGCCGCATTTGCGTCATATGTTTACACAAAAGCAGCACAATCCTGCTAAATACAATTGTATTTTGTAAGTTCGTGCCATTTTTGCTTCAACAAGTGGCACAAATGCGGCGCTAAAAAAGTATAAATATGGGCCTTTGTGTCCACATTTCCTCTAGCTGCTTGTGACATCAGGCAGTGTGTTGCTGAAGAGTAACTTTGTTACATTATTAAGCACGCACGCCTGTGTGCCCTAAAATAGAAAGACATAATAGAAAAACATATCCCAGATGTCATGGATTCATCCCACTCTCCTTCCTCTGACTGTTCTTATAAAACCAAAGTATAGAGAACATTCCCAACAAATGTGTAAGCATAGCCATCTAATAGATCTCAAGGAATTTTCATGTGCACATAATGAACGGGATAGCAATCACAGTGGACTCATGCTCCCTTCAAAGCAGATTGAAGATCTGGCTAAAATGGCTGCTGTGAAAAAGTCTGGTTAAAGATGAACTGATGGAAGAGACAGTGTGAAAGTGCTATACCTGGCAATGTCTAGGGGTAGATAGTATTTAAGACCCCTATAGATGTCTATAGTGCAGAGGAGTGACTGTAAAGATGTCACAATGAATTTTGTCGGGCCCTTTGCCCTAGAAAAACATCTGTTTCCACAAGTGCTCTTATTTTCCCATGGTAAAGACCACCCCAAGCACTGCCATGTGCGTAAATTGCTTTTGTTGAATAACATTGAATAAAATCTTTTCTACTTTGACATCCCAGCCACAGTGAAATTAGACAACTGACCTATTCTTTGAGGGAAGGAGTTCATGGATTTTTCTGTGTAGCTGTGTCCAGCATCAGAAAATAACTTTGCTGTGGCTTTGAGCAACCAGCATTGAGGAGTGCCTCATGGCAATGCTAAGGAAAGCACTCCAAGGTGCCAAAAGCATAAGGTCCCCATTTGTGAGACCCTCTGCGACCCCACATGTCTATTGAGACAGCCCTCATAGCAAAACAGGTGCCTCACCTGCCAAACTCATGTTATGGAGGAAGATTACAACCAAGATACCCCACATCACAGAGGAGTCTCATCCAGGACTACACTGGAAAGTGATTCAGACAGGAAGTAAAAGATTAGGTCATATGCCAACAAGTGATGGCAAGCCTGACTTTCTCATCTATGTCAAGGTGATCTTGTGCTCATCAAGTACAGAGACCTTACAAAGATGACCCAAACATTTATGCACCATGAGGTGATCCATGTGAGTTTGCAGCTGACATGGGTAACTAAAATGACAATGACACTGGACCTGCTGGTCGGATGCTGAACGTGGAACCAAATGCTCTTCTTCTGCTACTTTGTCTTCCTCCTTTTTACCTTCCATTTCTTACTCAAGTTATTACTCTTCTCTATTCTCTTCTTTGAGGTCTATCTCCTCAAATGCACCTGCTGCCCTTGAGAGATCATCAAGCTTCCCAAGTTACTATTACTAGCATGGATTTAAAAGTGAGATTCTAGACATTTCATGTGGGCGTGTAGTGTCCTGTTTTTACGCCTAACCTGGTTGTCACTTGAGATACCTATCAAGTTGTGTCCCACTGTGTACAGCAAGGCCGACTAATTGGGGTGTGGCAGAAATGCTCTGGCCACAAAGGAGGACAGCTGCACAGGGGACCGTTCTGTTGCTTGGGTATTTCCTGGTCTGCACTAATCACCTGTGAGGCCAGTACTGCATGGCTGAGTCCTGTTTATATTCAACCCATTGCTCTCAAAATAAAGGGTATTTGGTTTGGAACATACCCTGGATTGCTGGTGATTGGATGCGAGTCACAGTCATTACAAGGGGAAGGCCAGCACATTTATGAGTGAATCCTTAATCCTTAGAAAGATGGACATAAAATAATCCCTTCCCTTTTGCTTGATCTAGCCAGGTGCATGCATCATAGGAGAATATGCTATGTAGACATCTTTCACTTTAGATCCCAAACTATCTTGCAACTACCATAAAGCTAGGCTCATCGATGCATGAGCTTTGCCTTTCAATTTTCCTTTTGAATTCCTTAGTTTATATTTACATGTATGTAAGCGGTGGTATTTGTAGAGTGCACACCTAGCTTGGGAACAACTAAACGCTGAACAGGGGACCATGGCTCTTGAGAAGACAAAATCAAAGGGAAACCGTCAAAGATAGACTGTTGGGCTAGGGAGGTGCTCTGTGAAGATGTGTAGATTCAGCTTCTTACTGAATTGTAGGAGAGTGAGAACTGATCTGATGTCGATAAGGATGCTATTCCTGATTCTGGGAGCATGAAAGGAGAAGGCTGGTTTCAGTTTTTTTTCTTCCATTTGGCAATGTTTTGTCTCCAGTATGCAAATATACAGGCTTCTGGTCTGGTGTTTTTCCTCAGACAAGACTAATTTGATTCCCAGGCAAGATGGAATCTTATGTTGAGTGGTTCATGAGTGATGCACCTCATCTTGAAGATGATCTGATTCGGAGGTGGAAGTCAGTGGAAGTCGTTTAACATGGGATGATGTGGTTCAATTTCTTGGGGCCCTTGCTGAACTGTGGTGCTATGTAGAGGACACCTTTCATGGGTGCTATGATGGAATCAGGGAGTTTACTGAGCAGGGAATTCACCTCTGTCGAATTAGGAGAGGTTGTAAGGCCTATATGGTTGTTCTGAAGTCATCTTAGAGGAAAATGACTCCTGTTTGTTCAAGAGTGAGAGCTGTGTCCTGGTCTTCCTGGTGATGTGTTGCTAGGTCTGACTCATTGGTGAATACCAACCGTTTTGCATGGTCCGTCAACTGAGGAGTAAAGCTAGGTAAGGTAAAATTAGATGTGAAAAGCTAAAAATACAAAATAAATATTTCTGAGTTCTACATCTCCCTAGCATTTCATCCACATTGGTGGTGGAACAAATGAATAAGTAGTATGGAAGTCATTCTTTATCTATGAGGGATAGAGAAGAGAAGCTCTCACGCTCACTTGATCAGCCCTCCCACTACACCCACATTTACTCTATCAGTCAGAGAAACTAAGGGGTTGATTTAAATCAAGCAGGCTTTATTTATAAATTACTTCCAAACAGGTGGTCATTCACAATAGCTTTGCCAGGAACCGACAGCAGTGGTGGTTCCTGTTAATGCATTGTACTCTGTGCTACAGGGCTGCGTAATCAGGATGCAAAGAGTATTTTCTTTTGTGAAAAAAAGGAAATAATGCTCCCCACACCATAGGAGTATCCTCCCATGGTGGAGGGAGCAGTATTAGAATTTTACTGTCCCTTACTGCCGGATTGTGCCTGGAGGTAAGGAACAGTAGAGAATGGCTACCTACCCACCCGTCTAAGTTGGGCGGGCGGACATGTTGTCATTTCTCTTTCTCCCTAGCCCTGTCGGAGAAGTTTGGCTATGGCGGAGATGGAAAAGTCTCCGTTGTGGCCAAACTTTAGTTCTGCCAGAAATAAAATTATGTGGGCGGACCACTATGTAGGTGGGGAAGAACTGCATAGCCGACGCAATGGAGTTACCTTCCCGCCAACATATAAATCAGGCCCTAAGTGTTGTGTAGCCTTTTAAAAAAAGCTTGTGTGGTGCCTGTGTACAGCTCAAACTTGCTACAAGTCTTGTGTGAGTCTAGATCAGAACATAAGCATAAGTCACCTGTCAGCAAAGTTTGAAAACACTATGGCCCATATTTATACTTTTTGGCGCTGCATTTGCACCACTTTTTGATGCAAAAATGGCGCAAACTTACAAAACACAATTGTATTTTTCAAGTTTGCACCGCTTTTGCATCAAAAAAGTACGCAAATGCGGTGCTAAAAAAGTATAAATATGGGCCAAAGTATGGAGGATAAAACGTATAGACTTTTGTTGCATGATCTGGGCCTAACACCATCTTATTTCACCCATAGGACCATCAAACCCAGCTGCAAACCTCCCCACAGAAGCTACTTCACCACTGAATGCAAGCAGAACAGCAGCAGTGATCCCTGACCATCCATCAGGCTACACAGTATCAGCGAACAGTCCCACCGGAGGCACTCCTAAAGTTGAGCAGCTGATGTCATCTGCACCTTTGTACACTGGTTTTCTGATGACGAAATCCAGCAGCACAAATCAGACAAGGAGGCTAGACTCAACGCCAACTGCCCCGGCTGCTTCATTAAATCCAACAAAACTCAAACAGCAAGGTAGGATTTCTCTCTTCTGAAGAATTGAATTCCAGACTTATGAAATTAAGTGGGTGCCATTCTGGGGCAACAGTTGTAGTGACAGATGTCAGCTTCCTGCTGCTGCTTCAGTCAAAGTTTTTAAGAGGTTTGTGCAGTGGATGAAGATAATGTCTCTTGCCATGGCACTCGAGAGACCTTCTGAATTTAAGTGCATTCTTTGCAACTTCTCTAAAAATAGGAAGTTCTGGTTCTTCCATTACTCCTGGGTAGGGGTTGGGCGGGGGCAGTACTTTATTTACAATGACCCTGAAAATGACTCATTGTGTTTTTAGAAGTTTTTGGAAATACATATTTTTCAGAGGTGGGCTGTGAAACATATATTTAGAATGCAGATGTTATTATATAGCTGCAGCTAGAGGGAACTCACACAAAAATAATTTTCTTGCTTCAAAATGTTAGTGGTTCGAAAAATATTACACATATATTACCAGTTTCTCAACTTATATAAACATTTATACAAACTGGGCTAACTTCTGCTCACCTTCTACCTTTGAAAGAAGTTAGTAAATTACTATAAACTTATTATCAATATTTTGTAACTGGCTTTAGAAATGTCTAGTTGAGAAGATACAATTTAGGGAAGTTGTTTTCATTATGGTGTATATTTTGCCATTTGATATCGCTTTACACTATTGTACTACTTCACGTTGTGTTGTATAAATTATATTTTTATAAGTCTTATTTACATATTGCTTCCTACATTTTTATTTTAGTTTTTTTTAGTCATGTGATATGTATTTTATAAAATGCTCTTTTATTTCAGAACAATGCCATACAGTGTATCAGATTACGGTTTGTGGGATTTTCAGTTTTGAGGCTGTGACCTTTTTTCCTTCCGTATACATGGAATCCTACTTATCACTTGAAAGACACCTTAAGTAGTAAAAACTATTTTGATAATCAATTATACATTTTAAACTGAAAAAATCTAACCAATGCCAGCGGTGGAATTTAATAGAGTTCATGTGGGATGTTATCAAACTGTCTGCAGCTGGCAACAGGTTCATTTGAGCAGAGTAGAGAAGGTGGAAACGTGACCTGTGACGGGTGACCTGAGGAGAGCAAGGAGGCGGAGTTACAGCCGCGCGTCCAGTGGAGCCAGGAGCCAAGTGCCACTGATTGCAGCATCTGTAAACCGTGCTGGGTCCCACCTAATCTGCCGGGGGGGCTGGCATATTGGAACTGCAAATTGGAGTATTGGCAGCAGTAGGGTACCATCGTTAAAGTTGAGTCCAGGAGGTTCGGTGGCAGTCGAACAAGGCTTTGGCATGGTTTATGCTTTACCTACTCCCCCCTTAGCTCCTGCTGTCTCCCAAACAGTACCAAGGGGCAGAAGGAAGTGATTAAAGGAGTTCGTAGGAGGTAGTGGCTGGAGGCAGCAGAGCCGCACCCTGGTGTATGGTCAGATTCGACGGCGCATAAAGGAAATGGAAACTAAAGTGAGATGATAGACTTCAAGGAAGCATGAAATTTGTAATTCTTTAATGGAGAATGTTTTTAATTGTTCTTAATGTTTAACGTCTAAACGCGGAAACACAGAAATCTTGCATAGCCCACAACAATAACCCGGGGATGCGAACTCAAAGCTCCTATCTCCTCCAGGCGGCCACCTGGCCAACACGGCTATCACAAATTCTCCAAAAAAAGAAAAGGGTGGCTTCCCCAACTCAGGTGTCAAACCAAAAAAGCAATGCAGAGCCTATGGGGAAATTTGTTCAGGATCAAGCAGCGGCAGTGATGTAGAATCTCCAAGTCCTAAAATAAACAGACTGGGAAACCTCAGCATCAGGGATTTCTTCTTCAACTGTAAGAAACTAGAGGCAAGGTCTGTCAAAGCCTCTCAACATACCGCAGTGGTTGGAGGGAGGGGTAAGAGATCCCCTGAGTGAGGGGGCAATAATAATAACCAGTCAAGGACAATCAAGAGAGACCCTTAAATCGCTGAATAAGCCAAGAACTACTGATTACGGGGAGGGCCTGCGGGAAGCCGCAAAAGATCAGCGAAAGCAACAGAAAGCAAAAAAAGATAAGAAAGATAATGAGATTCAGGACCCCCACACAAACAAAAAAAAAGGGGTGACACCCAATAGCCCTTGTGACCACTTTATCCCCAAACATCATGATCAGGAATAAATGACCTGATATACGGAATACACAAACAAACAGATGGGAATTGGAACAGGAAACTCCATATGAAAACAACCTGGAGGAGGAAGACTCTCTAATTGTAACAGTTGTGTCAGAATATGAGCGGTCAGAAACAACAGTGAGCGCAGTATGGTGAACTAGAAGATAAAAAAAATTAAACAAGAATGGCCTCAAAATGAGAGCCTACTGCCAACCACCCCACATAGGAGACATCAAACCTTACCCAATATTTACAAAAAACATAAGAACACCCAATAATGTATGGAGCACTCTCAACAACAGTGAAATATCTGAGTCATTGTAGCAAACTAAAAAGGCACACTTTACCACAATCATAGAGCATAGCCTGGTGGGGCCAGGAGCCGATGAATCCAGAAAAACAAAAGAGCAAAAGGCCTCCTTTGTAAGTAAAAAAAACTGAAATGAGCACACAGATAGTGGAAACTTCCAGTGCCCACACCTCTGAAGCACCATCCAGAGAAGAAGGGGCTGATCGACCCAAGGCCAAAGTATCAGTGAACCTGATGGCTAAAAGGACAGATTTTGAAAGAGATAAAGAAGAACTGTGAGAAAGCCAAACACCCCCTAAGGTTCTATTCACTCATTAAGCAATAGAGGAAACATCGATATGCATTAACTTAGTCCCGCAGAGCCACTTGGGGACCCAACAAATCGTGGAGTGAATGAAGGTCCTATATTAATGGTCATACCAGCACTATCCGAGAAAGGAAGAGTGGGGTCCACAAAGGAAGTCCACAGTATACCACTATACCCAGAGTAAACATCCTGTGGAAAATGGGATATATTAAATAGGCAGAACATACTCAGACTAGACTCAAAACTTTTGGGATTGAAAAATATGGCATCAAATGCCATTGAATGTGTAGCCTTCAAGTCCTTGGGGTGCAGAGAAATCAATGAGCGAACTAATTTACGACTCAAAGAAGAAATAATAACCCAGGGGTTTGAACAAATTAAAGCTTAACTGCTAACCTGGGGCATTAATATCATTAGACCCCAACCAGACAAATATCCATCAATAATTAGACTTCCATATTGAGCCATGATTGAGGAGCAGAAGAGCACTCTCCCACCAAGGGGGATATGAGGAGTGAAAACCTCCTATATGCTGAGAAATGCCAAAGGTGCACTAAAAGATGACATGGATTTAGCAGGAATTCTAAAAAGCTAGCAACAAAGATACGTCTGAAGCAGCCCAAGAGTAGAGGGTTGAGGTCGCCGAAGTTCCCAGGACAGGGAAACATCTTGAGCAGAGAACGCAATACCCCCTCAAACTGGGAGTGGCTCGCATGATCCCTCAACTTGCACTCGTATTAGAGGGAAAGGTGGTTTAAAGCAGCAAAAGAGATACAGGTCTGCTCTTGGATGACCATAGGCATTTGAGTGGATGATGGTAACAATGGAGACATAGAGGATCTCATTATGAATGAAGTCATTTGTCTCCAAGAGACTTAGCAGTTGGACCCGTAGCCCCTCTAAGATTACATAGAATACGCAGCTCCAGCAATTCCCTCTTCACATTCAAGCTATCCAAGTGGCGGGGTCTCCATGTGGAAAAAATGACTTCGCAGCCAAGGCATCAAAAGTACTACCAGGAGATGGCAATTTTATTTTTGTGAAAGGCAACAGGGCTGTAGCAAACAATACAATCATTGGAAATATCTACATATATCCTTCCGCAAAGAGAAGCAGCAAATCAGCAAGGATATTGAAACAGAAATTAGAAGATCGAAAGATGGAATATCGAAACACCCTGTTGATGATCGGTGGAGATTTTAACATGAATTTGCTGTGGTCTAGCATCAGTGGCGAGTGGAAGGATACTGAGAACACACGTTGGAACATACACCCGGTGATTCTTCAAACCCAGAGAATAGAGGTGTTTGGAGAACAACTATTAAACTCATTAAAAGCCCTAGGTATGTGGTACTGGAATGGCAGAGTCAAAACTAATAGCCCTGTAGCCTTGACACACGTGTCACTCATGTCTACTAAGAATTTTCACAGTGTAAAGAATTTTCACATAAGCCTGCAAATCTTAAGTGCCCAGGTACACTGCCATGCAAGATCAACATAAGGATGCAGGGATGACCACAAAATGAAGCTAATGGGCCAACAAACTGATATTGCCCCCAGCAAGCTCATTGAATGGAAGCTGGAGAAGACACCCATGAGCAAAAATAACTAGAATACGGCCTGATAGATTTGGTGGCTAAATTAAAGCTCAACAGGATGCATGGGGGGGGGAGGCTAAACTTTTAATAGCCGTACAGCGTAGAAATGATTGATACAGTAATTGAGATAATGCCAAAGAAAACAACATAGCAGAACACCCAATCCAGTGGGGACAAGAAACACTGAGGCTAAGAAAATAACCAAATAAAGCACTACAAAGTTATAAAAATAAGAAATTACCATCAAACAGATTGAAAGAAAGCATTATATAATTGAGGAAAGGCTAGTGAAAGCAGAAATGGTCTGAAAAATTAAACAAGGATGACCAGAATTGGGTGAATTTCAATCCCACTTAAGTCAAATGACACAAGGAAATGTTGGGGCCTTGCTATTATTAAGCTCACACAAATCAAAAAACCTAATGGTTTCAATATTTCTCCAAAGCAGTGGACCGTATATATAAAATAACTTTATCAATCAGAAACTACCCAAATGGTTGCAGGATCAAGCTTGAAGACATTTGAAACAGCCAAATCTAAGACTGGGCCTAACAAAGAATGGATTGGCAAAACCTTAAGCCATCTAAGAGTGTCAGGGGTATCCGGCCTGAACAACCTGTCGCCGGCACTATCAACTTCTGATCCTCACTTATGGACCTTGATACAAGCACCAGTCTTTACAGATTGCTTCTTATGAAGTGCTGTCCCAGATAGAAGAAGTTAGTCCATTCAGGTCCTGATATTTAAGAAGGGAATCCGACAATTCCCAGAATAGTTTCAAATGATGTCTTTACTGGCTGTAGAGAGAAAGTGGATTTGCTCCCCTCTTGAACTTGGAATCATGGCCTGGAGAAAAGTAGTTGACCCCATGGTTCCAAACTGTGTTCCAGCTGAACTGCAACACTGAGGACAACCTGTAAACACTGACCGCCCTGATCAATGAAGCCTCATTAAGTAAAGTCCTACATTTTACATGGCTTTCATTGATTTTATGAACACTTTTGACAACATCCCACAAGGACACCTGTGGCAAAATTAAACAATTGGAGAATTTTGATGCCACTGCCAAAAGTCATTTCGCCAATTTATAGCGAGACATGGGTAAAAATCAAGGTTGCAGCAAACTGGTCTACAACCATAGGATCACCACAAACAAAGACTCTAAAAAGGTTGTATCCTGGCCCCTCTCCTTTTCAATGTATATATGTCAGACATGGAAACAAATGTGGACTGTGCCACAAAAATCCAAATTCTGCAATACGCAGATGATGTAGTCTTACTAGATCGCATCCGGTTGGGCCTATAGAGGACTCCGAATGCATTATCTTGCTATTGCACAGCATCACCATCAACCTCTCAAAAATGAAAACAATGATATTTGGAAGGAAACTAATCATGTAGGGCACGTGATTCATCAGTAACACCTAACTGTGAATGGTAAAAAGCTTTAAATACTTGGGCAACTGTCTGGGCAAAAAGGGCTGCACAGGCACAACTGTATTCTTTTAAGGCAATAGCCAAAAACATGAAGTTCTCTCTGGGATGCTTAAAAAAACAGACCTATCAAAACACCAGAGCTTTGCTGACAGTAATGGAAGTAAACGAATGCCCATAGTAGCCTATCACTTTTAAAGTCCAGCTCTTTGTGTAACTAGATAAACAACAATGTGCCTGCTACCACCGGCTGTTTGATATTTCAGACTCCACAAGTCATGTGCAAATAAGACTGGAATTTAACCTGGCAAAAAAGGATCTGGTGCTCTCTGTGCAAAGTATGTGTTTTATTGCCAAAACCTAAAAGCCTCCAGAAGAGGCACAATGAAACATCTTCTCCGAGAGAAGATACAGGAACCCAACTCCATGTGGAGATCTTTATTGGAAACCTCAATCACATCCTTGGAGGTGGAGGAGATAATAAGGGCAAATCTCCCAATTAAACATACATCCACATGCTAAGATATTTTAGGCGGAACAAGATCTCAGGGCCCAAAGTCTAAAGCACACAGCAGTTGGACAGTAGAACTTTACTCACCATGCTTTCTCCAGAATACCTGAGTCAGCTTCTCCAAAGCCAATCCAAATACAAGCTTATTAAACTCTGATTTGGTCTGATTCCATTTAGAAACTATTGTTTTTTGTGCAAGAAAGGAGAAACCATTAACCACAGCAGACTCTGCAATCAAGCTAAGGAGACATTGACCCATGTGATATGTATTTGCGAAAAATGTGAATGCCCTGAGGATTTTCTGGGTATGCCCAATGTTTTGTGTACTAACCGCAGGATACCTTTTTAAAAAACTCATGAAAGTGGTGCTGGAACAATTGATCAAGGCAGATCAAGGTAGCTTCAAGGTGGAATGAAATCCTTGCCTTGCACTATACTGTATTATGTTTTCCCCACTGGTGGCAAATGATAAACTCTTGTTAACAGTAGAGCATGTACATCATTTCTTCAGAAATTGAATCCATGCTGTATCTCTCACAAGCTTCCTGCATCCTATGGTATTCTCTTTTGTTGACCTTATGGATTGCTCATACAATCCTATTGATAGCATCAGTTGTGATACACTGTCCAGAATGATAGAAGAGTGCAGGCTTGAGGCTTTCAGTTTCGCAAGGACACCAAGTGGAGTTGAAAGCCCACAAGCATTTAAAAACTTGCACTTTATATAAAATCCAGCACTTTGCGCTCCACTATTTTTTCCTCATATAAATAATTTGGTTTGTGGAGCTGAAGTGAAGATGTGTGTGGGGAGAATCATACATCAAGGAAAGTTTGTTATTATTAATACTTACTGGATGGTGGGTAAGGAAGAATATATTTTGTAATGGTTTCAATTAACTGAACATCTTAACTATCCATCTATCTTTATCAAACTTTTTCGTCACTCCAGCTTTTTATATAGTCAATGAAGGGAAAATATTTTCACGCTGCTGATCCTATCTTTCTTTTCGGGTTTGCCATGCAAGTCTCTATTGTCCACAGATTTTCTTCTGCTAGCCACTGCCTGTTGCCCCTTGGCATTATAGATTGGAATATCTGTTTCTGGAAGCTGATTTTCGATGGCAGCGTTAGAACTTATTTCAAGGGAAAACAAATGTTTATGTGCTTTGGGGACCCTGTGTTGGTTGTCAGTTATTCAATAGTTGCAGGTCAGGTCATCTTGATATAGTTTCTGGGCACTGTGACCCTACAACAGGTTGCACACATTTAGTGTCAGGCAGCTATGGTTCGGGCTGTGGATGGGAGTACATTTTATATGGATACGTTCATCAATGGCCATGGTGTTGATGGGCCCCTTGGTTGGACATCACATCATAAAATGATTTGAGTCATCGTAACTCCTGTCCATGCTGATCGCATTCCCAGGTAGAACAGATGCAATGATGTCATAGGTGGCTTAGAGCTCTGGACCTAAAACCTTAAATTAAAAGTTTGTATTGTGTTGTCAGAAGTCCTGATGGCATTGCATGCAGCTTTGTTCTTACTTCGTATTGACATTTCTCTTCATATGTGTGCTGCCTTCCAGTGCATGTGCAATCACTGTGATGATACTAATGTTAGCTGAAGACATCTGTGCTGGTGTGTGGGCAATAACAGATTGGATACCTACAGCAATCCATTACCATTTAGCTCGTAGATTCCCTCAGGTTGAATGTGCTTTCTAAATGTTCTCTTCAGTTGATTTAATTTAATTTGATTTCATTTTCATTACACATGGAGATATGAGTATCCAATATAGATATTCTTTCTGGGAGTCTTTGCTCGTTGGAGATGTATTACCAGCACAGGTTAATTCGTTTGCTATGCACGAATTATTGCATCTGCATACCAAACTCATCAGAGATCAGTCTTGGTTTCGAGGAGGCGATGCACATAATTTGGTTTTGCTGTTCATCATGGAACCACGTAAAGGAACAAAAATAACTAGCGTCTGACAATATACATTATTCAAAGGCCAGGATGATTGAATCTGATTGGCCTCATCCTCTTTTGTTCCTTATACAAAGATTTGGCTATCTTCTCACTTTTATCTTATACATACCTTGTTAGTAAAATCTGACCAAGATATTTTGGTCCCTTCCTCTTTCTGAAATGAATCCTATGACTTTTTGCGTACATTTACCTCTTAATTGGAAATTTCATCCTGGTTTCCTTCTTCAATCAATCAACCAATCAATCAATCAATCAATCAATCAGAGGGGTCTTGTATAGTGCAAACTTGTCTCCCCCTGGAGAGGTCTCCAGGTGCTGGTGTGCTGCTGCAGGTCTTTCTTGGCTGGTGATCGTCGAAGGGCCAGGTCTTGTGCTGCTTTCTGAAGTCCTTTAAAGAAGGGACTGTGCATAGATTGAGGGGGAGTATGTTCCAGGATTTGGCAGCGAGGTGGGAGAAGGAGCGCCCTCTGAAGCATTCGTGGTGGATGCATGGGACGTGGGCCTGGGCGAAGGTGGCTGAGTGGAGTTCTCTGGTAGGTTGGTGGAATGTGAGGAGGTTGTTGATGTAGGTGGGTTCAGGATTGTGGAGGGCCTCGTAGGCGTGTGTGAGGAGCTTGAAGAGGCATCTTTGCTGTACTGGGAGCCAGTGGAGAGCCCTGAGGTGGGGAGTGATGCTGGATTTTCTGGGAAGGTCAAAGATGAGTCTTGCTGCAGTTTTTTGGATGGTCTGGAGGTGGTTCAGGAGCTGCTTCGTGGTTCCGGCGTAGAGTGCGCTGCCGTAGTCGAGGCGGCTGGAGATGAGGGCCTGGGTGACAGTCTTTCTGATGAAGATGGGTATTCATCGGAAGATCTTGCGGACCTTGTGAAGGATGTGGAAGTAGGCTGAGGAGACGGTGTTGATCTGTTGCCGCATGGTCAGCTGGGTGTCCAGGATGATCCCAAGGTTGCGTGAGTGGCTGGAGGGTGTGGTTGGGGGACTGAGGGGGGATGGCCACCACAAGTCGTCCTAGGGGGATGGTTTGTTTCCGAAGATGAGGATCTCTGTTTTGTCTGAGTTTAACTTGAGGCAGTTTGTTCTTATCCATGTGGCGATGTCGGTCAAGGTGTTTTGGAAGTTGGCGTGTGTGGTGGTGGCGTCGTCTGTGAGGGAGAGGATGAGTTGGGTGTCGTCAGAGTAGGAGTTGATGTTGAGGCCGTAGGTGCTTGCGACATCGGCTAGAGGAGTCATGTAGGTGTCGGAGAGGGTGGGGCTAAGGGAGGAGCCCAGGGGCACACCACAGATTATGTCTTTGGGGGCAGAGATGAAGGGTGGGAGGAGGCCACTCTGTGTCAGAGGGAGGAGAAAATCCAGTTGAGTTTGTTGTCTTGGATGCTGATGCTGTGGAGCCTGGTGATGAGAGTGTGGTGGGAGACGGTGTTGAAAGCTGCAGATAGGTCAAGGAGGATAAGGGCGGCTGTTTCCCCAAGGTCGAGGAGGCATCTCATGTCGTCGGTTGCTGCGATCAGGGCTGTCTCGGTGCTGTGATTTGGCAGGAAACCAGATTGGGATGGGTCGAGCAAGTAGTTGTGTTCGAGGTAGTCAGTAAGCTGGCAGTTGATGATCTTTTCCAAGACTTTGGTGGGGAATGGGAGGAGTGAGATGGGCAATTGTTTTTGAGCTCGTTGGGGTTAGATGAGGGTTTCTTTAGGAGTGGCTTGACTTCGTTGTGTTTCCAGGCATCGGTGACTATCGCAGTAGTGATGGAGGTGTTGAGGATTTCTGTGGGAGAGGCTTCGATTACTTCTTTTCCTAGGTTCTAGAAGTGGTGCTGGCAGGGGTCCGTGGGGTACCCAGAGTATATGGAACTTGTGATGGCGATGATGCCTTCTGTAGAGAGCTGCTTCCATTCAGTGATTCGGTGGGGGCGTGGGGTAAGTTAGGGTGTGGAGGAGGTTAAGGTCAGTGGGCTGGGGATTGAAGTTGATGTAGATTTCGGAGATCTTATGATGGAAGTAGTCCGATAGTTTGTCGCAGAGGGCTTGGGAGGTGTGGATTGTGTTCTCAGTGGCAGAGAGACAGGAGAATTCTCTGACGATTGTGAAGAGTTCTCTGGTGTGGTTGGCGCTTGCCTCGATGCGGGTGGTGAGTGCTTCTTCTTCAAAGTTAAAATCTTATGTATTTGATCCTTATTGTTGTTCACCTTCTGAACCATCTCCCATTATGGTACATGCTGAATATGAGGTTAAAAAAATCTGTGATTCCCGAATCTTTAGCGGTCATTATCAACTTTTTGAGACTTTGCAAAGACCACCCATTCATCTAGTTCTACATCAGCAGACAGGAAGGCTGCCTGGTTGATGTGCAGGGCAAATTTACCATCTGCTTGCATCCTGCTTACCAACTCTTGCATAGCTCGTAATCGCCAATCAATAAAAATCAATAATGCTGAGGAGCCTTTTTCTGCACTACGTGGCTTTTTCCTCCTGAGAGGGACCTTATGAAGGAGACACCTGTCAACTTTTATGTGTATGCTCATTACATAGCAACTGAGAGGAGTGCCTTTTTTTTCAGGCAATTGTGAAAGAATCAAGCAAGATCTGTGTTCCATCTTTGACACTAAAATGGGTGAAGAAGCACATACATCAGTGTGTTTTTCAAATATCAATGTTTGCTTTACCATCATATAGAAAGTTCCTTGTCATATTCTCGTTGTTGCATTACTACAAGATGAAGTCTGCTTACCAGGCACAGTGCACCTCCTGATTCAATGCCATCAGCTAGTGGCCCCAGGCTGTCAGATATTCTATGGACCGGAACTTCAGGTCACTGAAGTATTTTTGAAGTTCTCAGCTATATGGTGCATTGACAACACTACATTGACATGTTTAATAACTGTGGGCCACAGTTTGGCACACACCTTTCCCCTTGTTTTGCAAATGAGGTGGCCCATAAGGTGTAACTCTTCCATCACCATATCACCATTATGGACTTGGAGCTCCATTTCAGATCTTTTGATTTTTTCCTAGCCTGCCACATACCATGGCACAGATTTCAGCAGAAAGTGTTGGCTTGAAGGTAGAATGTGAGATAGGATGGCAGTGGATTGAGATTTGGAACGAAAAGTAGAGGTGATGTGTTTAAAGTGTTTAACACAGTATTGCAGGAGTCTTGTTGATGCTTTGGTGCTGAAAAACTACGTAATCAGGTATTCTAATGCTGTGAGAGGCATCCACAGTGCACAGAATGCATAAACAGGCACTATTTGCATTTGTTTTCAATTATTTACAGGATGATTCACATGTGCACTATTGCTGAGTTTGGTATTGCCGGGTCTTGTTTAATAATGTAGTGATTTTATGTCCTATGTTAGAGGCCTGGTAATACATCCACTGATTCTGGGCATCGTAAGTTGGATACTGCAATATAGTCTTATTGTCCATTGCCAAGGGCTGTACGAGTTGCTAAATGACCTATGTTATAAGCCTGAGCCACAGGCGAGGGCTACATACAAAAGAGTGGGCCTTTAACAACAGGTATAGACCAAGTAAGAAGAGTTATAAGGCTGTTAGAACAGTCCACCCTCTGAGGTTATAGTGTTCTAAATAATAAAGAGAGAAGCAAAAAGCCAAACATTGCAATGTTGGAGCAGAAGGCTAAAACCAGCCATTGGTATCCTTTAGGCACTCACTGTCTTCAATGGAGCTCCCAAAATTCCAATGTTCTAATACCTAGTAAAAACCTCTAACTCAGGTTGTCGCGTAGGCTCTCATTATTCTAATGAGACTACTGGATTTGAGCGGCAGAATCGCCTGCTTTGTGGGAGACTGAGTCTTAACCTATTACAGGTGACATCTGTCGCCCCAATCCCGGTTTTGCTCTGGCTAACTAGCAGTGCCTCATCTCTACTCAAGAGCAAGTATGATTGGGCAGCCGAGCGCATGACACAATTGACTTCTCAAGGAAATCGCGGTTACTCAGGTCTCATCCGTTTCTCTCAGTTACATTAGTCTCACATACACAATGACAAACAGAGGCAGTATATGTTTCAATAAGGTTTTAATGAAGCAACTGCATCTTAGATAACAAAGCATGTACTGCAATAACCAGGATGATACAGCATGACAGAATAAGAATAGTGACAAGGAGAGTGAGGCATAGAAATAACGCTACCATATTGTCACTAAAGTCAATAGACTAATTCCTACCTAGGCTCTAACAGAGCACAGCATGTTAAGCTTTAATTCTGCCATTCAGGTTCCCCTGGGAAGACATCATCCGACATACCTGAGCAAAGGCCTGAAGTAGGCATAAGCAGCTGTAGCGATGTGCTCAGCAATCAACATACAGTCATGGTCCTCTGGCTGGAATCTCCCTCTAACTTGTATCAGCATACAGTCGTGGTCCTCTGGCTGGGATCTCCCTCTAACTTGTAAGGGGCAGGGAAGTGTTTATATAATAAAACAACTGATGTTCTGGGAAAATGTCCCTATGTAAAGATGTGTCTTTTCCTATGAATACCAGAGACAAAACTTTTACCACGTTCACCGGCAACCTATCTTACTGAAGCCTTGAAAGAAGCACAGAGTGAGCAAGAATGTCTTGTTTGAGAATGTAGTGCCAGCCTAAGCAAGAACAGCTAGATAGAAATAAATAAAACAAAACTGCAAAAGTAGCTATTGTTAAAATAATAAGCGAAGCTGAATAAAATATATCTAGGTTAAAGTGCACAGTGGCAGGCCTAATATGCTAAAATAAAGTGTATGGAGCTGTAATTGAAATGGCTACGCAATAAGGTGTTACACCGAGAATTATCTGCTGGTATTGGTAATTCCAAACTCTGTATTTGTAGGACTGTAAGCTGTGATACTCAAAATGAGTACATATAAGTGGTGCATGAAGCTGGTTGTGTGTTGTCATAATGGAAGATGGAAAGTGTTGAAAATGTGAAACAGATTTTGCACCTGAATCATGATTACAAGTAACATGAAAAAACAGGGGTTCATACTATACCCTACTTTGTAAGTATCAGTATGGTGTGCTATAATATGAACCCAATTACAGCATACTAAAAACGAGAGAGATTTGTCTTCTTTTACATATATTTTTAGTTCTCAACCTGTCCCTTTAATTATTTTTTCCTTCAAGAGGGAACAAAGTGCTGTTGGTTATGTCATAATGGTCTGTATAACTCATTCGCAAAATGTTTGTATGAGTTGCAGTGTAAAAGGTTGGCGCTAGGATCAGTGCCTATAGGAGAATCAAAGCCACGGCTCAAAAACTGCCTTAGGAGGCTGCTGCTGACCACTACAGGCACACACCATAGCAACCACCACAGTACCCCCTTTAGTATGTACTGTACTACTCTTTACTATAGTGTTACTACAGCAAGGTCCACTACACTCAGCTACCACTACATCAGCCACTACTTCACCTACACCAACAAGGTACATGTTAAAAGGAATTTAGCCATAGTTGAATTTAGTTAAGTTATATAAATAAACATAACCGCAGTTGTTACTCTGGCCCTAAATCAAATTAAATGTGATTACTACTCTTTCTCTAATCATAATGCTAGCCCTATACTTATTCTTACATTGTTTTTATATCAATTACAATAGATAAATACAAACCCTAACATAATGCTAATGCCAACCCTAATTATCACACTTAATTATTTTAAATACCATGAAATTAGATTAACTGAATAACCTTGATCCAATGCTACTGCTGCTAACTCTATTCCTCATTTTTTAAAATATTTGTTATGTTTTATTGCACTTCAGCGCATAACAACAAATTACAGGTCACAACAATTCATCAAGGTTAATCCTGGTGCTGCCTCAATGTTTGGATTAAAGTATACAAATGTCTTTGATATATGGGTACTAGAATAGCAACCTGAACATAACAGAACATGTCTCATCCTTTAACTGATCACACACCTTGCACCCAGATTAACCCTGATGCTATAGATATGTGCACCTGATGCATGGTGCTGGGGCTTAGGGTAGTGTAACCTTATACAGTGGCTGTGGTGAAGGTGGTAGCTCCAATTACGTTTAGATATCTTCTGCTTCACTACCAAGGCTCTCATCAGGGGGAAAATGCAGGGCCTTGAGTACCCTGAGCTACAGGTCCAGATCATCTGCCAGCTTGGGGTCAGTCTTAATCAGTCTCATCCTGGCTCCTTCCACTACACACTACACACCACTCTGCTGTGTCTTTCAACCAGACCACCCCCGTCAGAACCCTTTTACTCATCCAGTGGATCGCAAATGCCATTTGGCCAGCAGTAGAGTAAAGCGAAAAAACATTTTTTTCCTGGGGCCCTTGGCCAGGGGCACTCTTATCCCCAGCAGGAAGAGCTCGTTTATTTTATTACACTTAAATTAAATGTAACCTACTGCATCACTGATCCAACGCTTAATTAAGTTAAATTAAATGCATTTAATCTAAACACCATATTCAAATTAAATTACCTAAAAAGAAGATTAAATTGTAAGGTCTGTGGGACCACTGCCTGCTCCTGAAAAATGTTTTCCCCAACATTCACAAAGGAGAAGGGGTCCCTTTGGGACCCCTTTCCATTTGTAAATGGGTTACCACCAACTTGAAGTTGGTGGTAAACTGCGAATGTTTTGCAACTGCTTTTCGGTTCCCACTGCGAGTCGCTATTAGGAAGGGATGCCCTTAACACTCCCCTTCTTAATACCAAATCGCAACCCCATTTTGTGATTCTGTACTAGGTTACCGAATTGCAAAATAGGGTTTTGTACATTTCAAAAGGCTTGTAGCGGTCTGCAAATTGGACCGTTTGCGACTGCTAAAATGTTTTGTACATCAGGCACTGAGTGTTGAAGCAGGCACAATGCTTCAAATGCCCAGTCTGCAAATGTTTTGTTTCTAAACACAAACTTCCAAAGGAGGAGTGTTTTTCAGAACACAATATATCAATAGCCCTGATGCACAGAAAGGTTCCTATCTGTGCTTGAGGGCCATTGTGCAGTTTTTTCCTACCCTGGCCTACCATGTAAGCCATGCAGGTCCTGGACTGGGCAAACAGTTGAATGTTACCCTTTCCTAAACAAGGCGGGGTGAACAACCCTTTCGAATGGTGGCCCTATGGCGACAGGTCAAGGGTCTACATTTGCAAAGCAAGATGATGTTCAGCCGGTGTACAACCAGTCCTTTCCTTGACTCTAAATAGAGTAGAGGGTGGGGGGGCAATGGAGGAGGTGGACAAGCAAAATACTAAAGATCATAATTATTGAGTGTTCAAGTCAGAGTAGTATTGTCTATCAGTTTGAAATACCTCTCCTGGGAGCAGAAAATATTTAGGGGTTCCTTTAGAGTTTGAAGCAGGCGGAGCCCTTTGTGAGCCCATATGCTAATGACTTCCATCGTACCTTCTGCACTGTTCTCAGACGTCTGGTCCTGAAGTACAATCATCATCTGCATTGAACACTCACTGACAGGGGTCCTAATCCAGTGCAATCCTTTGGAAACCAGGAAGTATGCTCTGGAAGCCATTTGAATATTTATAGATTTGACCTAAAGGACCGTAGCACTCCATTCACCCTTTCTAGATGGGCTACTTTAAATATTAATTTTATTAAATGTTTGCTATACTTTGTTCATTTTATATCTGTGACTCTGTTCACAACGATTCATAAAAGATAGGAAATAAAGTAGGCTCAAAGAGATCACTCATAAAAGAACTCTTAGTCAAGGAAATTGAGGCTGTCATTTAAGCCAAACGTCAATGTAAATGGGTTGCCTTTTGCAGGTCTAAGCTAACATCAGCCCATAATAAACTACTATCACACAAAGTACCACTGCCACACACATCACACCACTGCCATACACAACATCACTGTCACATTCACATCTTCATTGCCACAGATACCACCACTGTGTCATAGGCCACAACAGCAAGAATAAATACATAAACACAAGACCATTGTCAAACACAAATAAACTGCATCACATGCAGACACCACCACAAAGAACACCTTCACCTAAAATACATCCAACTGATTCTCTTTGCCAAAGCTTATTCACGCAAGATTTCTGCCTACAGTTTACGTTTCTCAAATATTGTGAGTAAGAAACTCAGCCACCTGTTACAGAATTCAAGGGTTTTCATTGGGAGGGAATTAAACTGTGATTGCTACTGTGACATAAATGAGATGTACCATTTTATTAAAGAATGTAGGTATTGGACATAGTCTCTGCTTCCCTGTTGGAGGATCTTCTACCATATTTAGAGATTCTGGGAAAGCAGACAGGATCTCAACACCTTCAGTTGAAGGACCTGAAGCTTTGCTGAGTGGGTGCCATGTTTGATGCACCCTCTCTGTTAAGTTTTATGTTGTCTAAAGATGAAAGAATGATGGACCTGACACACATGGAGTTTTCTCCCTGCACAATGGGCCCATTGTGTGGTTTCTCTTCTGGGGACCATCATGGCTTGCAGTCTCCGGTAGGGGAAACAAGTGGTCACACGCCCCAAATACGGCAGAGTGATTGTCATTAAGACCCACTTGTGTAACGCAAAATGATGCCCTCCTGCTGCAGAATTTAAAGAGGAGCCCCTGAATCTCTCCTATCTCACAGATATTCATTGACCATCAGCTAAATGGGTGCCCCTGATTAGTTGTGGGTCCTGAGTGACTTTAAGACCTAATGGCCCTTTGGTGGACAGGTTCCCAGGTCAAGGGTTAACACAAATGGAACTAGCTGAGACTCTGCTGCAGGAAACCTAGCACTTTCTTTGACTTTAAATAGAGTGGATGAACTTAGAGTTCGGCCAATTTACGGAGGTGCTGCCTCTCCTCTTAACTAGAAATTACCCCCAAAGTCTTCAAAGCCTGGGGAAATGTCACTGTGATTCATTACACTGAGTACAAAATGGAAGTATTCTTTAGTGACGTGCAACAGTATTACACTTTCTCAGTCTATATACCGAGTAAGTAGGTCTTCTTCATTAACACAGAATCTGCAGTGGTTCCTGACAGAGGTACAACCATGGTGACGAGAACATGTTCAACAACTGCTGCTCGAGCCTCATCAGCTGGCCGCACCACGAGTGCCTCCTTCATGTTGCTCAGCATTGGAATATTGTCCATCACTGTTGCACTCAGCATGCAGAGCGCGTCTCCTGAGACTGGAAGTGCGACCACAAAGCAGACAACTGAAACATGGGCAAACGGAAGGGCCATCACTCCAAAAACTAGCACAAGAAGAAGCATCACTCGAAGAACCTCCCAAAGAGACACAAATGCCCTCCATAAAGGTACGACAAAAACTAGTGTTATGCCACTCCAAACATTTTTCACCGAAACACAGCCTATGTCACCAAGAAAGATGCATGGAAACATCCCTTTTTCACAATAAACAGTGCTACATTCAGAAGCACAGCAAATAATTCAACTGCACTATAACAGTGGGTATTGACTAGGCAAACTTTGGAAACAAGGTTGGAAATTCCAAAAGTCGCCTAGAAGATCCAGTGGCTTAATGTTAAATGATGGCGCTCCTGCAGAATGAGAAGAGGGACACCTGGGTCTCCCATATCTCATAGATATTAAATGGCCTTGGGCAGAATGGGATCTCTTTGAAAGGTTTGGGGCCCCTAAAGGGTTAGGCTCCACCGTGCTACAGGGGCTGCAGGGGCCTGCGTTATGCCCCTGGAAACATCAATGGAATGTTCTTTTGTAGTTGTGCAGCTTTGCTTGCCAAGGTTTAAATTGTAATGGCCCCAAACAAAAGGCACAAAATGCACCACAATAGGGTATAGGTCTGTTCTGCACTTGAAAGTATATATGTAGTTGCACTTGTTGGTATATGGCTAAAAACTGCTTAAACTGTGCTGACAGCAAGGTTGCTTCAGACACAGGGTCAAATCATTGGCATCAGGCTCAAAATGGCACCTGCCATAGTAATAACTGGTGTGCGCTGGTGGCCTCTTGAGGCTGAACGCAAATGTCTGTCTAGTAACCACAAGTCTCACTCATTGCGAGTGAGGCTTAAGCATTTGTAGGTTGAGCTGAGCTTTCACTAGCAAAAGGCTAAATTCACAATTGGAGAGCTTGGCTATAACATGCACTTTAAGTGTGATTGTTCGAAGGTTTGATGGGTGCAATGATGCTGCTGGGAGCTGTAAAGACATAAGATAGTTCACTAGTCAAATGGAGTACTCCAACATTCCTCTTTAGCTGAAAGAGAGGGCTCTCAGCAGATGGCACGCCTGAGCAAAGAGTGACTACACCCAAGTAATCTGCAACAGCATCCCAGGCTATGAAGGCCCCACCCTGAACATACCTACCAGCACCCAACATCTTAAGAGGAGATTGATTAGCACCACATGAGTGTGCCTAAGCATTCCTTTGCTTGTAATGTTGGGAAACCTTTCCTGATCTGCCTCCTTTGCTCAGTTTAACTTGTTGTTTTAATTTGGACCATTTCTCTCCTGCATATTCTTTATTTTAGCTTTGAAGTTTATTTTATTGAGTCAAACCTTTATTTTAGCTTGAAAGTTTATTTTATTGAGTTAAACCTTTCTTTGACCTTCTTTACATTTCCAGTAGTTCTGTTACGCAGCACCCTAAGGACACTGGACTCTCTGTTTTTTTTGCTACAGCTGTGGTCGCTGAGCACCTGGTTGCCCAGCAACCTATCCCCTCCCTCACAGCACCATCTTGAGCTATTTTTCCATACTCCACTATTGTTTTCCTTATGCTGTTTGAGAGCTTTGTTTGGGTTGCCTCCCTTTCCTTATTTTAACTTTTTGTTTTGATTTAGACCAGTATAACAACCTAGCACTGTTATACGGCACCCACTAGAGAGGTAGGACTGCATACTAGGGCAGCAGAACTTCAGGACGAGAGGACTGAGTCCATCTACACCATCAGGAACTGTCAACCTAATTCCTAGGTAGCTCTTAGTGCCCCCCCCCAAAAAAAAAAAAAAAAAAAACCTTCCCAGGGATTACAGCAACCTAAAACATGGCACTCTGACTCCCAAGTAAGTTATGAAAATAGATCTTACCCTTTTGTTATTTTACTCACATGTACCCAGGGTAAAAACGAGAAAGATATGAATAACATTTTTTAGACGTACATTGAAACACTTGTAACCTTTTATTGCACAAATGAGCTGTAATTATTTGGCAGACAAAACAAAGCATTGTAACCAGTGTTACTAACATGGTGAAAAGAACAAACAGTCCAATCATGGTGATCTTAGATCAGTATATTCATACCTAGTGCTACCTACAATCTGAGAGCACAGAGGGTGTACCCTCTGCCTGTGCCCAATCTAGGTGGATAGTCTGAAACCCCCATACCCAAAGAGCTGAGCCAGGGTGCCAGTCCAGAATGAAGTCGGCAATCCTTCTCTGCAAGATGGAAGATCAGCCTCAGCAGATCTGCCTGTTAAGTACAGGATTTGTTCTAGGACAGTAGTGGCTGGAGTGCTCCTCTGGCCCCCGTAGGTCAGTGCACCATTTATATAATCAAGATTCCCTGTCTGTTATTCTACCTACCACTGCCAACCTTATTCTTGAGCTCTGCCCTTTCCATTTCCCCATCCCCGTCAGTCTTCTCAATACCTGATTTTGCATGCCTGCTTACCCCAGCCACAACGGCCACTCTAATAGCCACTTCAAATCTGACTCCACTCATAACCCTTGTCATGCGGACATCTATCAAAAACTATCTCACAGTTTTCTCACTTATCTTACTAACTTCTGTGATTATTCTATTCTCTCTGCTTCTGTACCTCCCATTTCCAAATTCGTTCTACTATTACCCTAAAAAAAAGTTCTGCTTAACTGCCATCAAATTCCATCACTTGAGAACTCTTCTAAGAATCTGGAAAAGCACATTAGCACTCACCTTTCTGAATACTAGGAGGCTACCTCCTTATTACGTCTGCCTCAATCAGGCTTCCGTCAACTTTATAGTATTGTGTCTGTCTTACTAGTTATCTCCAATGACCAGTGAATGGCTTTGGAGCAAGGCAGTAAGGCACCCATGATCTTACTCGATGTTTCTCAACCCCAAATAGGACAGAATGGGACAGCGCAAGTGCTGAATATTCCTTTTCATGTCTCAGTCACCCATTCTCTTCCACGTGTACACTGGTTCCCAGTTACCAAGCTTTGCTAGGACACCCTTTTCGGTATTTATATGATTTACAAAAACTAATTCATTAATTCAACAAATGGATCACTTTGGATATATCAGAGTGCGGATGCACTACTTTCATAAGGTTCAGGCCTAGTGAACGTTTATGGTAATCTCCATTGGGGGAGGAATCGTAGTGGGAACAGTAGGGCCGGTGGAGGTTTCTCTAGCTCCCCACCTCAGTTTACTTAGGGAGACATTGCAGTAATCATGTCAATGTTCTTAATTGCAACATTTGTTTTCCCTGTGTCCATTTTACATAGTACTGAATGGCCCAGATTGGTCCTCATGTGCGTGACCATCCGAAACAATGTAATGGAGTATGAGCTATATCAAAGGTACGAAGCGCACATTGTTCTTCGGTATTCCGCATTATACAGGAGGATGACCACTGCTCAGTCCACAATACCACGGCTTCACAAACCAAAAGACAAGCAATACAGCAGTTGTATTGCATCAACTATTGTTAGCTGGACACTCTGTGTAATATTGTTGTGCTGTGTTATGAGCATTTGTATTCTGAGCCGTCATGTGTTCAAGAAGAGTATGTGCCTGGGGAGAAGCTTGCCAGACTCCAAGATGGCTGTGTTCTTAAAGAGCTCTTGCACGGATGTGGCATCAGAGCGGTGGTCAACTGGCAAGAGTTAGTGGCTGGTTGGTGAGAGTCTTGAAAGTGGTGACAACCCATTAGGATTTTCAGCAGACCTGTTACTGTACAAATTACTTGTATTTTGCCAGAGAAATCTTCCCTGAAGATAGGCAAAATGGCTGCATCTGTGAATAACTGATGGATGTCTCTTGGGGCACTTGGGAGGTGGACATGAAGGTGTGTAATAGAGATTCTTAGTTGATCATACAAGCTACTCCAGGTATAAGTGGCTGCCTGGAGCTTGTGATTGACACATGGTGGCACCAAGATGCGTGCAAGAGTAGTAGGAGAGGAAGCAAGCTGCCAGTTATATCCCAGTGATTTTAAAACCCATGCAGCCTTAATATGGGTATCCAAGCCATGAGTGACATGGCTGAATTGTGGGCCAAGAGGATGCCCTGGAACTGAATAAATTGCCTTACTGAAGGAATGGATACTTCTTCTCCCCAAGGGCCCTGATCCTTAGAGAATCTAGAAATGTGAACAAGATAGATATGGAAAACATGGTGTCATCACTTAAGTGAGGTAATGGAAGATTTCAAGTGCTGATTCAACCATGGTAGAAAATTTATTTTGATCCCTCAAACACTGAATAGAAGTAACATAAAGTGGAAGAACATGGCAATAGTCTGTCTGTTCCAGAGGTTAAAGGGTTGTTACTGCCCAAAGTGCAGTTGTTGGAAAACAAATTAAAAGCAGAAGTCAGGCAAAGTGGGCTGCCTGCTCTGGACAATGATGATGATCTACCACCAGAGGTCCAATGATTTTTGAGTGAAGAGGTACTCAAAGGCTTCAACAACATGCTCCATTGTCAGTTCTTTGTGCAACGCATCTGACTGAGAATCCTAACTCTAAAGGCTTAGACATAGGCACAGTCTTGTCTGGATTGGACACTTCACACTCCCATCAGGCTGATAGTTCAAACTGATGGAAAGGCAAAAGATATGACAGAGAGTCTCAACATACACCTTAGTGGGTTTGATTGTCAGGATCTGCAAGTGATCAAAAGAGTACAATTCACATGGCCTGAGTACTGTGAGGTTTCTTTGCAGATCCCACCCAAGCTGAAGGTAAACATTTGTAGTAAGTCTTGATGTTCGGGCAGAACCCAACCTGTTGAGATACATTTTTAAAAACTGTTTTGTTTCATATATAGTTTTCCTCATTATCTAAGATTGTCTGCGTATACAATCTTTCTTTTCCAGTGCCAGGACACATTTGGGTAAAAGCTCTATTTATAAATTAAAATGTAAACTTTAAGTTGGTACAAAGTTGTCTAAGTTTTCACAGGAATATATCAGCTCTGAAGGGGGTGCCATCATTAACCTGGGCATCACTCTGGCAGCTCTGCTTAAAACTACTAGAGGAAAGACAAGGTGCCCGGTCTGAACCAATATCCCATTTGTGAGCTGGAGAGAGTGGTATCAAAAGTAGGACCCATTGCATGTCTAAGGGATGTCATTTAAGTGCTAACATCCTGCACTAAGGGTTTCTAAAAATTGGTAGAATTTAGTACTCTTTTACACCCCATATTTCACCCATGGCGGCAGTCAGTAGTATCTCTGTTACTGATTGTTCTTTCATGATCTGAGATGGAACTTAAAACTGTCAAAGCAATCTTGTTGTTTGAATCAACCATCCGAGAGCCTCTTGTGGTTGCTAAATGTACTGACTATGGCTGGAACATTTTTGAGTGGCAGTATTTACTGTCCTTAAGGAAAAGGCAGTGCTTGGTGCAAAAACATTTTACCACCTTACTATGAAAGCAGGTTTACGGATGTGGAAATGTGTGACAAGAATATTTGTGCACATTTGTTGCATTGCATTTAGTTCTCTGGTGATGTGTTTTCATTTGTGCTACATTATCGCAAAGTGATATTGTTGCGCTGTTCAATGGGTGTGCTGTGTTCTGCATTGACTGTTTTGCTGTATTGAACTTTGTTATGTTGTTAATGTGTTGTGATGTTGTTTTGTGTCTGTTATTTTTAATACATTATATATGCCAACAAATGCTGCTTCATTTATATACAAAAGAAGTAGAAACCTTTAAAATTTTCCTGACAAAGAATTACTTGCCTAAAACTGTGGTAGAGATCATGGGCCATAAATTGAGTACTGCAAGAGCTAAGTAAAGACACAGTTTAAGCCACAGTTTTTGGATGGTTAGTATCCTACATAGTTGGAGTGCTAATGTGGTAATGCTTGCAGTTTAGTGTAGGAACGCATAAGGTATGTGGAACTATTGGCTGGAAGTGTAACAGTATTTGTTAACATATCAAAACTAAATAGTAGAACGTAACACTATAACATATACAAAGCGACATACAACACCATTAAAAAAAAAAGGGGCATATGTCAAACAAGCACTCAAAACTGAACACAAAACAACAACTGCAGTAACACACCAAGATCAAATTGTGGTAATGCAAATCAAAAACAAAGAGGCACAAAAACATAACAGAATAGATCCCCACCAAAACAAAACGCCACACAGCAAATGTCCACACACATCCTTTTAACACATCACCACCTCTAGAATGCTGTTTTTATAATACAATGATCAAAGATGTTGCATTGCTTTTAGTTACCACCAAGGACATGAAATAGTGCCAGTGAATGTATTTTTCTTAAACTAGCTCTAGCAGTGGTCGCTTTGTGCGACACGACCCCCGGGACTGTATCACATAAAATGAGTGTTGGGTGTTCTATATTAAGGGAACGTTTCTGCCACTGTTTTGGGTTGGCTGTTGTCTTAAAAACTTAAAGAGCTGAGGAAGTGCTATTTACCACCCTTAACTGTGGTAAATGATTGATTGTCATAGGAACTCTAAAGATATGTGCTGCATAATTCAGAAAATGTAGCACCATTTGTTGATATTTTTAAGTAAAGAAAAGAACATAACACAGTAAAATACAGAAAGCAGCATAACAACACAATTAAAATATACACCACGAAATGTAAATCCAATTATCACAATAACCATAGTACAACACAACAAACTCATATTGCTATAAAACAATACTTAATTATACCACCATAGAAACAACACAACATGTCACTACCACACAACCAATGCCATACCATAAATATACACAGTGTTTGTCACACATTACCACCACTAATGTCTGCCTTCATCTTACAATGGTAAAAGGTGTTTGGTCTGAGCACCCTCTTACTTACCACTCAGGATGAGAAATAACACCAGTCAAAATGTTGTGTGATCTGGCCTTTTGTGTCTTAAATTGTCAAAGAGTGCCAGCAGCTGTATTTTACTACCTAAGAAAGTGGTAAATAGTTGTTTTGGTTAACATTAACTGGTGGTATGTTTCAATCTTTTGTATTCAGGAGAAGAAAATATAATCTTGGGAAAGTTATTTTGAGAAAAGGTTTACAGAAAGTATGAACTTGAAGTGTGCATTTTATTTCACATATGAATGTTAAGCTTACTAAAATGTATAGCAACGTTTTAAAGCTGTAGGGTGATTCAGAGGTTGATTGTCTGATAGATACTAAACTTAGTGTACACTCCACATTCTCTAGAAAGACCATTGCTTAAGTTGTAAAAGAATGAGTGCCAGTGTCTAAAGTTCTGTGTGGAAGCCCGTGGTCGGTCCTCTTAAATTTCAGAGCAACAAGTGAGTGGTATTGAATCCACCTAATGCCTCTTTAATCCACTACCTTATACACCTGGTCCATTTATCTTTTATATTCAGGTTATTGCTTTCTCCCTTCATGAAGGTTTTTCAGTTTTTCTCTTCCTCCTTTCATCCATGTTTGGCTTTCCCTCAATTGCTCTTGGTTAATGTCTGATGAGAAAAATTAAGTGCCTGTCCCCAAAAATGAGTGTCAATGGGCCCCACTGGCAACCACCAGCTCAAATTAAGCACTGGGAATGACTGCAATCCAATGATAACCAAGTCCACCATGACCCAGTCCAAGCAAAAATGTTGTTTGTTACTTCATGGGAAATCAGGATATAGTAACTCATTTATCTAAATGAGAAGAGGACGAAGAATTACCAATACTAAAGTGTATTAGTTTTACTCTCTTTTTTACATTATAGTTAAAAAGTCACAGGTGATCACTATACGACTGGATATCTTAAGAAAACTTCCATTTATGAGTATCCTGGAAATTGAGAAGCAACTTTTGGAAAAGGTGAGTATCATCTAACTTTGTTATGTACATGAAGGATGCTTAATGAGTGCATCATCCTGCAAACCCTTATTTGTTTTGCCATACATTATTTAAGGTATTGTAAATATAGTCCTAGCAAAAGTCACATGTTTAACAAAGTGTATGGTCTTTCGCTTCTTGTTTATGGCTCATTGTGTTATCGCCCCCCATGTATTTCTGTAATCCCTCCTAGGTCAGGGGGATGTAGGACATACTGATTTGCTTCCAAACAAAGATTAGGAAGATGGTGAAAGGATAACTGTAATGAAGAGTGATATGGAAACTAACAAAGCAATCTCAAGTGATCTCTGCATATTGGCAGATTGAAAATGTGTTCCTTCAGCATTGAGGCTTCTTCTCCGTCAACAATCTAGCTTGTCTCTTGTACTATAGCTTGTTTACAGAACTACTTTTCTAGCCACCACAAAGTGCGTGGTCATTACCTAGGAGGAATAAGAAACTTGGTGCAGGATGTGAAACTGACTCAAAGAAGTGTCCTTTGAGGACACTCAAAGAAAAGGTTTGCAGACACTCCCACCTCTCAGAGAGAAAGTCTTTCTTGAGGGAGGTTTAGGGGTTAGGTTGTCTTATACTAATTGACTTTGGATGCCATGTTTTATGAAGAAAGCATATACAAGGCATTGAGGATGAAGCAACTATGTTTGTACCTTGCCTCATGGTGAGCTAGTGAGTGGAAGGTCAAGTGGCCAACATATTGTCTCTTATGTGCTGTCCTCCTACCAACCTTGCAGAGCACGTTAGATCACCAGAAAGCAGCACAGTCAAGTAGCAGGAGCCAGCAGTTAACATATTACAGTACCCAAGACCAGAGTTTTCTGCTGTTGATTGCTTTTGTGTAAAAAAATCAGAGTAAGGCATACATCTAATATTCTTTTTCAGCCAGTGCCTTCTAAACAAGAGAGGCTTTATTGCAGTTCCGGGTTAATCTTTAATTGTCAAATCTTTAGCTGTCAAAATTTCCTGGTTTGCACTTCATCCTTTTGGGTATCCAAGTATGCTAAAAAAAGCAGATAGTGTAACAAGCCACGGATGAAATGTAAAGCTTTCCTGAATCCAAAGAAGAAAATGTCTGTTTGAGCACTTCCCTTCTTTTCAGTGCTTCTCGTCCGACTCTGAGTAGCTGCAAAGTATCAACCAGCACATCATTTTGTACCAGGTCCTATTCATTAGAATGGACGTTTTGCAGTCATGCCTTATATCTCACCTTATGTTCTGACTGTGCGAACAAATCAGTTAACAAATCAGCTTTTCTAGAATGGCATGCAAACAATTGTAGGATTTGGTTGGACAGGGAAACATTTCCTAAAACTTTGAAAATTGCATTTGCACAGGGAAAAAAACAATACCTGTCATTAATAGTCTACAATAAATACCATAAATACCATAAATACCAGTAGAAAGGTAATCACACAAAGCTTTATAACTTGTCATTTCAGCAGTATGGTGTCACTCTCAGGGGGTCATTATAACTTCAGCGGAGGAAGTCCCGACGGGCAGGTTACGGCCAGTGCGGCTGCCTCCCTCGGGCCCCATTACGAATTTCCCGCTGGGTCAGCGGCGGAAACAAAGTTTCTGCCTGCTGGCCCAGCGGGAAACAGCCTACAGCATTGTCTCCAGCTCGTAATGGAGCCGGCAGCAATGCTGTAGTGCGTAGGGTGCACCAGCACCCGTCGCAATGTTCACAGTCTGCCAAGCAGACAGTGAACATCGCGAACGGGGCTGGCCGGGGTGGGCCTGCACTGCCCATACCAAGTGCATGGGCATTGCAGGGGACCCCCTGCACCCCATCTCCGCCAGCCGTTTCATGGCAGTGCTACCACCAATAAACCGCTGGCGGTGAGGGGAGTTGTAATCCCCAGGGGAGTGCTGCTTGCAATGCTGCCCTGGCGGAATAGGACCGCCAGTACCACCATTCTGCCCTGTGGCAGTAGAGTGGAGGATCTGGCGGTCCGACCGCGACGCTACTGCCACAGTCGTAATGTGGCTATCGGACCACCACATTGGTGGGGGTTAGACCGCATCCCCAATGAGGCCCTCAGTGTCTTGGTAAATAAGTCACCACGCCAGATAATCCAGCACGTTTGCTTACATGGAATAAGTAAATGTAATGTGTCCATTAGACAAAAATAAAAAAAATCACCTAGAGTCTTCTTTGACAGTTCTCAAGGAAAGAGGAATGCCACCTTAAATTTAAAAAGCAGTTTTGCTGATATACTATATGAGGGATAAGGTTTTAAAAATGTTAAGATTGTTTATATTTCCTCCTTTTAATATGTTAAGTGAACAGGGTCAGTCCAACTGTTTATTGTTTTTTTTGTATTCATTTACATTATGCTTTCTTGTGAGGAAATTCATCTAACTGTGCATGATCTGCATTATTTTAATTTGGAATTCTGAATTTCTGACCACTGTAGGCCTTCACTGAAACTATGTCAGGGAAATAGGCTGACACTCAGAACCTCCTAAAAAAATAATTAGTTCCTCATAAAATAAAATAAAAGTAGTTAGGTGTGCCTCGGACAGTTCAGGTGCCTTAATGAAAAATATTTTTGCGACTGGAGGACCTTTGTGCTCTTCTTTAGAAAATTACTTAATGAATTTTCTTGCTCAATTGTTCAAAAGGACACACACAATATTGAGGAGAGGTGGGGAGAATTTGACTTATTTTCATTGACTGAGTATTAGCACATGAATGGGCCTTCCATTGCATACCTCTTTCAAACGAAAGACTGAGTTAGATTTCCTTTCTCCAGCTCTGTGCAGGATATCCTGGTAAAATATCAGCTGAAGAAGTTGCTAGAATGTGCTTCACAAGTATTTAGTGGTAGTTGAGATTGCACTTTAAACTTAGGGCCTGATTTTGCATTTGGCAGACGGGTTACTCCGTCACAAACGTGACAGATATCCTGTCCACCTTATAATGATCTCCGTAGGCTGTTATGGGATCGTAATGCAGCGGATGGGATAAATCGTTATGTTTGTGATGGAGTAAACCCCTCTGCCAAACTACAAATCAAGCCCTTAATGTTGTGGTTTGGCTTGCAATTATTTCTCACAGAAAGTTACTGGCTCTGGGAATACTCATAGGTAGAACAAACTCATAGTGTATTAAAAAGTGGACATTTCTTGTAAATTCACCTGCTGGAAAGGACTTGATTTCAGTATGAATAATACCAGGTTCCTGACTTGGTCTGCAGGAATATCTAGACCAGCATCTGCAGATAACAATGCCTGCTTTTAGAATTTGGTTATGGAGGCCTAATTGCTGACAGCTGAAATGGTTCTGGATCCAGGGTAAATTATTGAGCAGGAACAACCTGAAGGAAATGGACTGGGATTGGTAGAACCAGCCATGAATACTCCTTTATGATGTTCAATTCTTTAAATCTGCAAAACATGTCTAGAAAAAGCTGGAGAGTGATTTGAAATGCCAGCTTTCCCCACTCCCCATCACCCCAACCTTCATCAAGCTGCAGCCAAAGAAAGGCCTTTTAACTGGTATAAGTTTCCAGTCTTGGCAGTGGTGGCTGTTTCAACATCTTTGAGACTGAAATAAAAATCAAACACTCAACTGACCCACTGTAAATGGTTGCAAGGTTAAATTCATTCAGGGTAGAAGATAAACCATTCCTTAACACCACCACCAAGGCCTCCATCCAGGGACTCTGCTATTCATGGAGACTTTTCAGAATCTAATTGATTAACATTACATTATCTTTTCCCCTATTCAAATCTAATGAAATTCCACATATTTTGCCCTTATGCTTTGAACCCATTAAACAATCTCTGTAATGTTTGTATGTGTCCCAGCAGCTTATCCCAGTTTTATTTTAAACTTGTTATGAAGTTTTAACAACATAACCATTTAACTTTATTTCTGATTGCTTGTGTTGTTAGATGTAACAGTCACATTTTCTCTGAGGATTGCATTGTTCCTCTGGTCTAACCACCAAATGCCAGCCAAGGAATCTCAGGCAAACATGATTACCATTGTGGACCAGACTGATGGGCATACTCGGTTGAGTCGTTTAATGCAATTTGTTTTGAATATCCTATTCTTGCTTTGGAATAGCTTGAGTAACCTATTTCCCTCAAAAGCTTTAGTTGTATTACATATTCATGAGCAGATATTCCATAAATGGAACTACTGTAGATATAATGTGTGATGCCTGGTTGAATGTTGCAAATGGTTAACCATTGCCTGCTTCAACATGATATGTTATCTTGGTTGAAAATCAGCTTTTATAGGAAAAATATATCCTAAATGCCCGTTTGTAAATACTCAATTGGCATCATCAAGTGAGTACTGGAAAGTTCAGATGGCCAATGGCTGAGGTCCGTTTTTATCTTGATTCACATTTTAAGATTTAGAGGTTAGTATGTTGAGAAAGTGATGAGGCGATGATTTCACTGATGATGCCCCTTCTTTTATTACAGGTCAGAACTCTCATCAATGAGAAATTTCCAAACATGACGATCTCTACCTCAATGAGAATTAAAGAGAAAAGAGTACATCGTCTTACTGCTTGGTAGAATATATGGACTCATTATATATTGCTGAACTGTTTTTTAAATGTTTCAATAATGCACATTTGCCTCATTCTGGATGCCATCTTGAAAGGCTATGCGCAATCCTTCGTGAAGTCCTCAGCCATAGTGCATCAATGCCGTCAACTCTCGAGGTTTTTCAGTGTTGATTTGTCATTCAGAGCCACAAATGGAGCTGTACCTCAACAGACTGAGGAAATATAGTGATTTAAGGGGTACAGTTTGAAGGTTGAGTGCTATTCTTTATCTACAAATACTCGACAAATACTTTCCCCCACGATCCTCCAAAATGATATATCATGGCATCCAAGTAGCAGTCTTGTGCTTCAGGACTTTCAGAACATGCCCTGAAGTAAGGGCTATTCATTCAAGAGCATTGCATTTGTATTATCAACTTCTTTTATAGTGGGTGAAATAGCTACTTCTGTATATAATATGTTAATAGTTACCTTTGCCTCTGTACCCCACACCAGTTGTATAATGAGCAGTCCTGGAAAGGTTTAAGCATGTTTTGTGTCTCATGCTATAGTCCTCCAACACCGTAAATGTCTGTCCCAAGGGTGTCCCACAAATGTCCAGACCTTTGCCAGATTTTCAGGATAACTGTTAACTAGGTAAACTAGCTCTTTTAGACTTTGTGCAAGCACATTTCTTTTTATTTTATTTACACGTCCGGAAAATAGTGTGTTTTTCTTATCTAAGTGGCAAGTTAAAGGTCCCAAGAACGAAATCCAAGAAAACATATCCTTACCTTGAATCAACTTGAGGCAACACACCCAGAACTAGTGCAGGAATTATTCATTGTTTCCTGTTCTTTTATTGCTACTTCTTTAATTTCTGATACCCTCCCATGCGGGTTCACTATCTCCAAGCCCCATCCTGACTGTCTCCTCTTCTGCCCAGCCCCATCTCGGACACCATCCCCTGCCATCTTCTTGCCATTTCCTTCTCCCTCTCTATATGTCTGCTCCTTCTCATCTTCTGTTAGCCCCACATCTCTGTCACATTCCTTTTTGCTGACTGCTACTGCAGATAGTCTATAGAGTTATGCTTTCTATGCTCCAAGATGATTATAGAGTCAGATAAAAATGATAGCACTGAAGATACTGCCACAAGTACAAACACACAGCAGCACAACTGACTGCTTTGAAAGGTGCTTTATCCTGTCTGTAAAAAAGAGCTAAAATGTTTATAACTTGCTAATAGCAAGAATTATATATTTCGTCTGAACTCATTTAATATTTTTCAAAAACACAACATGTACCACCTTCTCGAGTAAGTGGCCAAAAGTATATTGTTTTATATTGTTGTACATTATTTTACACATTTCTGTGCTTTCCCTTCAGAGACAAGCTAATTCATTTGTTATCTATTATGTTATATTTTAACATTTATAACTTTCATGTGTACCTTTTCTTAAATGTGTTGTTACCCAGTTTGTACTCACAGTTTTTTGATTGCTCAATATGCTTGTTATGTTGAATTAGGATTTCTATAAATTGGGATACATGTCTATTATTAAATACTTTAGCTCCCACAGTTTTTCAAAGATAACAATGCAACATTTCACCTGTGAGTGAAAATTCTAGCAAGAATTTATTTTTTAGATTTGCTTAATTCCACAAAACCTTTGAGAGATAGTTGTTGTGCTATATGAGGGTGTACGTTATTTTTCTAGGAAAACAAATACATTTTTCTGGATTATTCAGCTGCTGTTTTTGTTTTCTAAACTTTGACAACTTTGAGAAGTTTGAAAAGTTTTAAAACAATTAAAAAAATTAGAAGTAGAAGCTTTTGTATTTTTCAACAATTTTTAAATGTGAAACTTGAAACTTAGACTTCCTTACAATTATAATTAAGATTGACTGAATTTGTAAACTCAAAATGTAACCAGGCAAATTATGACCAAATTTAATCTTCATCACATTTCACATTTGTCTCCATCCCACAATGAGTTTTGTTGCTCACAAGAGACCAGGTCTGTTTTGGAATTCCCCTGTTTTATAATTTGCTATGGTTTTTCTTGTGTATAGAATTATATAGGGAGTTTCTGGTTGGCCCAGAATTTAACCAATCTAATTCCAAAATCTTTAACGCACTGAAAAGATCTGATTGGAGGAGATTTTGTACTGATTCATGGTTTGTTAAAAAGAACGATTCAGACATCCTTCATGCTGTTGTTTTTTGTTACCAAGACTGTTTTCTCAAGCAAATGTTTGTATCTTTCCCCTCCCGTATCTGTTTCTGATCTATTACACACCGTATGTCAAATGTTGTGTTGCCTGAAATAGTAATAAAACTGCTCCTCCCAACCATCAGAAGACTAATTTATACTACAGAACATAAACCCATTTATTTGACTCCTTGCACAGACTATCTGACATGTTAATGCAAGTGTCATCACTAAAGGGGCAGGAATATCCATTTTGGGAAATTGAAGTTGATGGAACAATTGTGCTCTCATATTAATGATGCCTTTGTTAGTTGACCATCTTTAGAGATAACTGAATACTTGGGGAAAGCAATTGCTCTCTGAACCTTAAAAATCAGGACATCTACAAACCTCTTAATCTTTCTGTGCAACTCTGCAATGATTTATTATTATTCAGTTTATGATCTCTAGTGGATTTTAGCAAAATAAAGTGATTATCAGCAAGTATATACTCTTTACTTCCTTGTTTTTAACCTCGTGCTTTATATATACTTTTAGAGTATCAACCACCATTCTTCAGTTTAAAAATTAAAAATTTACTTTTATCAGAAACACATCCATTATCAATCTCCCCCTTTAACTACATGTTATACTTAAGCAATATTGCCTATGGTACAAAGCACTTCCAAATCCCTATTAATGGTAGGTGGAGTAAAAGAGCTCCAGGTAAACCCAAGATCTGACTCCTTTTCTGGGCAATGACCTGGAAGTCCCGGTCTCTTGGATAGTAACACCAAAGTAGATAAAACCCTTGTTGCCTTGGTTGTAATTCTATATATTTAAAAAAAAAGAATTTTCCTTCATATCACTATATGAGTAGAAGGTTATATGATACATAGCTACTGTGGTTCTGGTGAAAATGAATGGATCAGCAATTTCTTGTCCTACTGCAAAACAAACTTTCTATTGATGTACATTTGAGTGTATAATTGAAGGCCAGAGCAAAGGAACATGTGAAAAAAGATGATAATGTCTTTAGTTTCAATGTAATTTATATATCTATTGTTGATGAAATACTGATTTTATAGATTATGAATAATTGTAACTTGTTTACTCATGTAAAAAGTTCTGTTCTCTTTGTCCTCGAGTTTGATGCACCATTTTTTAAAGAAAATATGTTTTTATGTTTTTATATTGCAAATCATGGATAATGGCCAAGAAAATTGAGTGGAGGTTATCTTTACAGTAAATTTATAATCAATTTGGTCATCCATCGCAGATTAAAAGTCTCACTGGTTGAGTGACACAGATAATTTGAACAGCAGCAGACTGTCTTTTGATTCCTTAGTTTTCTACTGTTGCTTCCCCATGGGGGTCAGGTAAGGATGTTGAGTGCTAACATTCTGTATTGATTACAACACTGAGGCACACGGACACCATGCTGCTCAAACAATTGCTGTGGAACTCCAAATCTTTGCTTGGAATCATGCCACTTGAAACATGCAAAACTTGGTCTTTAAATGCATGGTTTATTATTAATGCAGATTCAAACTCTGCTGTTTATAAATGTGTGTGGAAATGAGGTTATTTAGGATTCTAAAATGATTACACAATTAATATACTGATGGACAGTGAACATCTTTTCTCCCAGTTTTTGGTGGGCAAGAAGCTATTTGCAGACATGGCCTATATCTATGGTTAAAAGGCTCTTGCCAAACTGGGTGGTCATGCCCACAAAACAGATGGTGTTGAGATCTATCTTTCTCCAATTTCCATCTTCAGTTTTGTTATTATGAACTTTTGCTGGTATGCTGGCTTCAAATTAATTGATATATTGTGTCAAATGCAAGATTTTGCTTTTTAATTAATTTAAATGCAGTTTAGGTATATTTTAGGATAGTAAAAGTATTGATAAACCAGATTATTCTAGGCCAAAATAAAAATAGAAATAACATTGGGGAGTTAACTCACCACAAATAACTCTCCCAGGAAGGATGTCTGTTATCCTCCTCTGCTTATTTCAGTAGTCATATTGAATTTGTTTTAGTGCATTTTGTAACACTAACTCTGCTAATGCATACTGTACAGTGCAGGGTGCATGTATTGTTTCATACAAGCAATCCATAAATAATGCAATGTTTGTTTGCTTTGACTCCATATATAATAATGATGTTTCTGATCTATTGAGGTACCCTGCATTGTAAGTGTTTTGCAGTGATGTTTTCATTTGCAAACAAGTTTCTCTGACTTACAATAAGATTGAGCCCAACGCAACCCTCCAAGGCTATTCTTGAGACATATCTGAGGGAAATTACCTTGAGGAAAAGGTATCATTTTCTTAGCTGTCTGAGAGCCCAAGTACATATCAACTACTAACCTATTATTTACTCTGCAGGTTGTACAACACCTCTCCCCTTGAGTGTTTGATGCTTTGGTCCTCATTTATAATTTTGGATGGCCCACCATGGGGACGGAGTAAATTATTCCATCCCTATGACAGAGGGACCCGTTGCTAAACTTGTAAATGACCGCCAAGCAGGCGGTAATTTACAAACCATTTGCAGGAACTGTTGTCATGGGGTTCCTGTCAATGCATTTCACTGTTTGGTGCAGGGCTGCATAAGCATATCGGAGTCCTCCACCTAACATTATTCTCTTTTTTATTTAAAAAAAAAAAAAAAACCCTAGTTAGTCATCGCTCACAGTGGTGGACCGTTATTTGTTTTTTTGTGTCCTCCATGGCCAAGGTTTGCTTGCCAGTGACGGACAGATAACAAATGGCTACATCTCCACCTATCTTTATTGGGTGGGGGGGGGCATGTAGCCATTTTTCTGATGGCTCTTACTCGGTTGGGCCATCAAAGAGGTTTGGCTATGGTGGTAACCCAATGGTCACCGCCATAGCCAAACCTATGGTCCACCTTTAAATCCAGCTGGTGGACCATCATGTTGTAAGTGTGTATACTCTGTCACCATTGCGATAGAGGACACACTCTGCCAATATATAAATCAGGCCCTTTATCTATACTTACTCTGCAATATTACTTACTCTCAGTATTAATTGTGAAGTGCTGTACTGCTCCTATGGCTTAGTCTGTGCCATATATTATCTGCATGATATCCACATCTAGATTATCTTTACATATGGTTAGGAGTCTTCTTAGCTGACTGAACACCACAGCAGAAGTTCCTCTAGATGGGAATTCCAAAGCTGAAATGGTTTTCTCAGAATAAGAGGCAGCATAGCAAAGTGAGTGGGTTCTGGTGTGAATTGTAGTTGTTTAAAGGTGCTGGCAGGTGGTGTAAGTTCACACCCTCACCAGACCTCGGCAAGCACTTGTGCTTGCAACAACTGCCTTTCCATAAAGTTAGCAACTGAGGCCTAAAACATTCTTTGGCATTCCTAGCTCCACTCCCTGACCCAAGAAGGGAAAAAGTACCATAAGTTGTTTGGAGAAGTGGTAACTGATCAGGGTTAGGACAATGGATGCACATTTTAAGTCCATTTTGTAAGCTCAAGGTGCCTCAACCTTCTATGAGTTACGACTAAAAGATGGAAGGGAATTTCTAGATAGGTGGAGTTGTAGTATAGCCCTTTTAGCTATAGCTGTGCGCATGCTATTTTAACACACTGGCCAAGCTGCTGTGCACTTTAAACTAGATATATTTTATTCAGCTTTATTTTATTGTTACAATAGACACTTTTACGGTCTTGTTTTATTTTTTCTGTTTATCTACTTGTTTTCCTAAGCCAACACAAAGTTCTCAAACAAGACATTCTTGCTCACTCTGTGCTTCTTCCAAGGCTACAGCACGGTACATTGCCGGTGAACGTGGTATAAGTTTAGTCTCCGACATTCTTAGAAAATACACATCCTTACGTAGGGACATTTTCTCAGAACATCAGCTGTCCTTTAGCACATTAGAGGGAGATTCCAGCCAGAGAACCATGACTGTATGCTGATTGCTGAATGCATCACTACAGATGCTAACACAGACTGCAGGCCTTTTCTCAGGTATGGGGGATGATGTCTTCCCAGGGGAACCTGAAGGGCAGAATTAGAGCCTAATATGCTGTGCTCTATTATAGCTTAGGTAGGAATTAGTCTATCACATGTAGCAACAATATGATAGCTTTATTTCTATGCTTCACTCGCCTTGTTACCATTTTAATATTGTCATGCTGTGTCGTCCTGGTTATTGCAGCTCATGCTTTGCTATCTAAGAAGCAGTTGTTTTATTAAAATCATTATTAAAACATATACTGCCCCTGTTTGTCATTTATATATGAGACTAAGGTAACTGAGAGAAACTGATGAGACCTGAGTAACCACAGCTTCCTTGAGAAACCAATTATGTCATGCGCTCGGCTGCCCAGTCATCCATGCCCTTTGGTGGAGATGAGGTACAGCTAGTTGGCTGGAGCCAGTGGGTTAGACTCAGTCTCCCAACCCGCGGGCGATTCTGCCACTCAAAATCCAGTAGACTCATTAGAGACATGGCTCCGCCAACATTTGGTCAGGCTTTCATTTTCGAGTCCTCCTGAGTATCTCAGTCTCATTATTATATATAATGACACCTCTATACCGTATACGGAGACGTCCGTTGTACTGAGTATTTCTGCCCCAGCTACGTAGGTTACCCTATCTGGTATTGGAGGTTGTTCAAGCTTTAACTTTAAAAGGAAAAACCCTATTTGGTGTGCCTTCTCTGAACATTTCTTCGACCTAGTATGGCGAATGCACAGCAAATAGCAATAGCAGTCAATGTGAGACAACCTCTGACTGCACATTTACTAGCAAATGGCCTAACGGCCCAGGGGGTCCAGTCACATTTGTGGTGGATGCCCATCCAGCTTATAGAAGAGAACTTTTTTATTCTTGGGTCACATTTCCAGCAGTAGATGAGAACACAAATGCATTTGATCACTATACACATGCAAACATACCTGGACAATACAGGGCATATGCATATTTAGAAATGCCATCATCTTATCAAGAACATAATAATTGGCTTGATGGCACCCTACCCCACACAATATTACCGGTAAGGTTAGGTCCTCTAAGTAATGATGGTCCTACCTGGCCTTTATTGGCCACCTATACCCCACACCCTGCAGTAGCGACTTTAGCGGTAGCTGAGGTTTGTCGCTTATATACTGAATTAACAGCGACATATAGACGTTTAGTACAGTTTGTGATGCAAACATTAAATACAAACCCAGCACGTGCTGCGCCAGCACAACCACACGCAGTAACGCCAGGTATCAACCCTGCGACTGTACATTCGATCATGGGTAAAGTACCCGCCAAACGAGAGGAAACTCCTTTTTGGTTAGCACAAAAAAAAATGCGCTGGAAGCAGTATTTCCCCATACGGGACCTCAGGATAAACATAGAATTCTAAAAATGTGCTTGCCATTTGGGATGGTCCATACAGTAGAGAACTGTAATACCTGGGGCACTGTAATTGCTGCGCTCTATACAACCACACATGGTACACCGACACTTGCCAACTTACTGGAAGTGTTGAAACAAATTCAAGATAAATACGGGGCTGCCCCGGCCCTGGACTTGAGGATGCAATTGATGGGTAATTTTGCTACGGTATCCTCAATTATTTTAAGTAATCTCAAAGGGGAAGCAGTCGCACTAGCAGTGCACATGCAGCTCTGTGATGTTCCTCAACAGGATCAGGAACGTGAGCTGCCTAAGAATATCTCAGAGACCTAGCCTAGCATTGGTTGAGATAGTTTAGGGGCCAGACCAACTAAACCACAAATTCAGGGCAAATCTAACAAAGATTTTTCCAAGCAAGCTCCTGAGGGTAATAAGAAGCGCTGGGATAAAAAACAAGAAACTCCTAAAAAAGAGAGGGGAGAGTCTCCACGTACGGAGACCCCACAGAATAGATATAATCTCAGAAATAGAGATAATATAAAAACACCTGATAGATATCAATATACTGATACATGCCAATCTCGTTCCTTTCAGGACTCATCGGAAAAATTAAATTAGAGAGGTGGGCGATCAGAGCGAAGAACAGAGTACGTGAAACGGAGACAGGAATCACAACGCTCATTGGAAGTTTCTGTTAAAAAGGAAGAGAAACCCGCCCAACAAAAACGCCAATTTAGAAAGAAAAAAGTGGCAGCAGTCGCAATTGTACATGCCACTCAGGAAGAGGGTCCTCTTGAAGAACAGGAAGTGCGCACTAGCGCTGCTAGACAGTGCGGCAGAGGTCATGAAAGCAACTGATGACTTTCTACATGTAGAAACTGCGCACATGCATGTCTCCACGCCTGATAGGGTGTATAAAGTAAAGCTACAGTTAGAAGGAGAGATTGAGCGCAAAATAGACACTATCTTTTGGGATCGCGTATTAAACATATATGATGTTTTGTTGGCCGAACAAGATTGGCCACCTGAATTTGTCCGTACCTGCCCATATGGAGAAGATGTTATTAAACCTTCTTTCTCGCCCCTTGTTCCGGAGGAACTTGCTGAATCCTACGCCATTGATTGGGCTCTGGCACAGGCACCTGCGTTATATCGCAATCATGTAGGATGGGATAAAGAATCCCCCTACCATGTAATTCCCATTAAAAATCAACCCCAACTACAACTTCAGTATCCAATAAAACATGATGCTAAAGCACCTATGAGGGAAATACTCACTCAGCTAGAATACCAGGGCGTAATTGAACCCTGTGTCTCTCCAATGAACAATCCTTTATTCCCAGTGGCTAAACCAGACCATTCATACAGAATAACCTTAGATTACAGACATTTAAACAGTCTTACACCGACATATGCTATACGAAACTCACATAGAACAGCGCTGATGAACAATATTGTGCCTGAGAGTAGAGACTTAACAAGTTTAAGCGCACTAGGCTCTCAGAAAAAATTCTGTTGTTTACCTCATGGGTATAAGAATAGCCCAGGACTGTTTGCAGCTCGTGTCACTGCAATTTTGCACGAGATTGAGCCTAAAGCATTGTCCTATGTAGATGATATATATCTGACGGATGATGAATTACCACAGTATTTAAGACGGGTAACCCGAATTGTTGTTGGATTTGCATAATTTGGCTACAAATTCAACTTCAAAAAAACAAAAATTGCATTCCTCAGTGTCCTCTCTCTGGGATATAAGCTGTCAAGTGAAGGAAAGAGCCTAGCGCCACAATTCTTAGAAAAATGCACACAACTACAATCTCCAAACACGATAAAAAAACTCCAATCTCTGTTGGGTGTCCTAAATGTTGGCAGAACTGACATTCCAGATTATGCTACGTGCATAAAACCTTTATATGATTTGATAGCCCTGATTTCGCAAATAAATTTTGGACAATTGAACATACACGTATTCTCAGAGATCTGCAGACAGACATGCTTGCATCACAATATCTACACACGAGTGACAACAAGACACAATTGTTTATCAGAGTAATTGCTGGTGCCATTGTTTTCACCTATGTGACATTTAATGAAGGTGAAACAGTCCTGATTACATATAAATCTCACTTATACTCAGCAGCAGAACAACGTTTTAGTCCCACAGAGAAAATTCTCACTGCTGTACAGATGGCTTAAAGAAAGACCTCTAGCTCAGGGCAAACACATAATTGTTGTTTGGCCAATCCCAGCCCTAGAGGCTGTCACAAAAGCCAGCGTTCCAAATGCAAAAGCATTACATCCACTTTGAATACAATCGGCCACGTTTTTGACAGCCACTGATGTAGACTACATTTTTGACCCAAAGTTACAAACACAAGAATTTTTGCAGTACGAACTCGAGTACCCAGTTCTATCAAACACACTGCCTATCGAACAATATTATAGTGTCATGTATACTGATGGCTCTGCACAACCGGCAATTGGCACAAAACACCAATTTTCTGCTGCTTGCGCAGTCATAAGCAGCGATATGGAGGACAATAAATTTTGTCCCCTGCACACATTCACCCAAACCCTTGGGGATTGCACAGCACAACTGGCAGAGCTAAAACCTGGAACATACAGATGTTTGTTTGTGATTCGTACTATTGCGTCCAGTCCTTCAATGAATACCTGCATTACTGGCACCAGAATGGGTTCAGAAATTCTAAAGGCAACACCATAAAACACAGATTACTGTGGGGGAAAATAGCAGTTCTAAAAGAAACGCTACCAAATATCCATGTTGTACATACACTTGGACACCAGCGTATTGGAATACACGTGGCTGGAAACACACTGGCTGATGAAGCCGCAAAGTCAGCAGTAGCTACGGCTGCTGTAGCTGCTGTAACACGTTTAAGGACAAAACCGGATGTAGACATATGGGCTTCCGTGATAGCTACTGCTGAAGGTACGCCCTATCCTAAAATATGTCCGGCTAAATATTCCTACTGAATGGGGGATCGCCTGAACACTGAGGTTAGGATACCAGGTGTAGGCGTGAGAGATATTCCCAATAAATATATAAGATCAGAGTTGATTAAAGCAGAGCAGGAAGGGGTGACATCTGCCCATGCTGGCGTGGCGGCTATAATATCAATCTTGCAAGCCCGCTATTGGTGGCCAGGCCTCTACAAAGAGACCAAGCAGTATGCCCTTTGTTTTGACATCTGCCAACAAATCAAAGTTTCCACTGCCAAACGCCCGCCGCAGACACCCCTCCTAATTTCAAACAAACCTTTACAATGTGTGTACTTGACCATTGCGGTCCCCTAACACCAGATAGTGCATACAAGTATATATTGATCGCTGTTGATTCTTGCTCCAGATTTTAATGGGTGCGGCCACAACGCTCGGCTGATGCTTGGACTGTTATTAAAGATTTGTGAGTCTTTATCTGTACATATGCAGTTTTGGCTTTCCACTCGGTCCAGGGCCCTGCTTTCACCTTAAGGGCATTCAGGGACGCCATGGCTTTGGTGGGGGTCCAACTCCAGTACTCGTCTCCATTTTATCTCCAGGGAAATAGTGTTGTGGAGCGATTAAACCGTGATTTAAAGCAATCCTTAACCGCAAGAGTCTTAGGTACGGGTCGTATTTGGCTTATTCACCTGTATGGAGTTCAGAGAGTATTTAATCTACCTAGAAGGTCCCTGGGGGGTCGTACTTCATATGAGTGCCTGTTCGGAACTCAAATGTATGTTCCAGATCTTGATGGTCCTGGCGTGGAGGCGGCAGAATCACCTTTTGACATAAATGATCGTGTCACTGTCTTCCAGGAATTACAACAGTTCTGTGACGACAATTCTTCTGCCAGTACTGCCTCCATAGGAATTAAGGATGCACCAGTAACATCTACAGGCTGTTCCTAGAGTTGGGGATCTAGTATGTGAAAAGGTCACTGTGAAAAAGGAATTTGGTCCTTCCTATCGAGCACCAGTCCCAGTCTTGGGGATACACAGTACCAGAACTGTCATTCTACCGCCGTTGGCAGGTGCCAAGGAAAATCGTTTTGTCTCTATTGACAATGTCTCACTACACCATGTGGCCAATCCTGCACAGCAGACCAAGAGGAACAACCAGTAGTTCACAAATCCCTCACACTACCGGTCAAGAAGTTCCTCTACAAGTTGTAAGCAGCAACACAGACACCTCTCTGACCTTGGGGAGGGTGGAAAATGATTTTGCATTGGTTCCACTAACATCAAATAATACAAAGAAAGTTGATCGATTTGATACAGCATCAACACAAACGGATGGTGCTATTTATTCTGTGCCACCACGAGAAACACCAACTCCACCAGTAAACACAGCTCCAGTTTTTGCAAGAACTACTTCTGGATATTTTGCCGACATCAATGATGACGTCTCAGACTCATTCGCCTCTTCGACACCTGAACTGTCAAACGCACATAAGCTATTGAACTGGCTTAAAATAACATACTTTGTTCTTCCATGGAACTATCTATGGCTTTCTTTGACTATAATAGCTTTCCTACTTTGGATTGGTTTTGTCATAACTTTCTTTTTGTTAATACACAGACATTTTCTTCCTGAAAAATCGACAGTTAAATTGGTGGATGAGGTCCTAAAACCACATTTTTCATCACACAAGGTCCGAAGGGACTTGTCTTTTGTGAATATTTCCGCAATACCAATTTCTGATGGGATTGTTTGGGACAAAGTGATATTTGATATATACGGTCCCACGGAGGTTATTCAGATACCATATGTGTTCAAACTTTCTATGAACGATATAATAATACCAGGCATTGTTTCTGATGATTTGGATGTGAAAACAGTAGATTCTATGATGACTGAATTGTAGTATTATACTGTATTTGAAAACGAAGATGTTTATCAATCTAAAGCAAATTACGGTGATATGTTTTCCTATAATTATTATGGGCACCATTTTATACACAGAGCAAGTATCCCCAAAACTGTTTTTAATTATACACAATGGGAACATAGTCCTACTCCGCCACAGGGTAGTTCTAAAACGTATTCTGAAAAGTTTACGTATTTTTCTGGGCATGATGTTAGAAATACTGAGTCGTATTATTTTAAATTGCCACCTACACATATTATTGACGAATACGAAATGTATATATTCGGAATCTTTTGTTTCCCGGTTTATTTTAGAAGGCTATGAATATTGGCTAAAATCGATTGACTTAATAAGTGTGCGGAGAACTAGATATTGGCGAATAAGGGGGAAAGGAGCTTTATTCAGAGCATGCCTGATACCTGTACAAATGATATTCTTAAATGAAACTGTACAACAAACAAGTTGTCTAGGCTTAGCAAAGATCAAAGAATTAAACACACCCAGTATACCTGCCCCTGCAAAATTTTATAAATGGCAAAAATGTACAAATGCAACTGAAGATCATCTCGAGGAATGGGTCCAGAAGGGTACATTTAATGTTTCACTGACACGTTCTGGTGTGTTGTTATTGTGGCCAGTAGATACCAATGGGTGTCACCAACGTTTTATCAACTCCTCAGGGGGTTTTAGAACTAATAGGCCGGACCCTCGCTATATATCATCTGAACATGCGGGTATCGGTACAACATATATTGTTGGAAAACTAAGCCAGCAATGGTTAAAAACTTCCTCACTAGATGCGGTTAGAGAACACCTCAGTCTCCTGTCTAATAATACTGATTTACAGGATTTCCTGTTAGGACCCAGAAAACACTGCAGAAAGCATTTCATTATATGAAGTATATAATGAAATTTGGAAGCTTTCCAAACAAGAAGCAGCTGCCCTGTTAAGGCAACTAGATCAGGAAAATCTAAAAAAGGCATTAGCTGTTGTGGATAATGGGGTTAATACCCGGCCTGACCGAACATACACCTTTAATAACATTGTTTCTTCTGCCATAGGCATTATACAAGCAGATATGTCTTCTTTACATCATGGACAGAGTCAGCTAAGGTCCATTATGCAGTAGCGTTGGACAGTTCAAACATTGAAGGCGGGTTGCGTCTCCTGGCAGCATGTCAGCACAAAGGAAACTTTTTCTTCCTTTAATTTAACGCGACAACAACAGCTAATGGCTAAGAAAGAAGCGACTTATGTCATGCTAAACATCGAGAAGTTAGAAAAGTTGCCTTTTACTGTGGCTAAATACCATCTGCTAAGTGACTAATACACAGGGTCATTAATCTGCCTATTTCTACACTTCAATTCACCTCCTGTTTAAGACACATTCCGGTAGGCAGATATGAAAGGCTGGGAGATAGTTACATCCATGAGGTGTGGGAGCTTCCCTTCTCATACAAATGTCTCAGTGGCATGAAAGAAGTCTTTCTTAGCGGTAGTAAATGCAAGACTTCAGTCAGCCATTCGATGGTTTGCAAACAGCTGTCCTTGCATGGGGCGTGTAACGCTTCTGTGGCAAATTTAGCTTGTTATCTGAAGGGAATTCCAGTCCCCTTGATTAGACCTATGTTCCAGGTGGTTTCAAACGGCAGCTATGTCCTCCTGTGAAGACTGTTGTGGGATGCGAGCCGGAATAATTTATGTTGTTTCGGTCTCTAAGATAGTTACATGCTGCGGGAACGTACTTTTTCCCCTGCTAAGATAAAAGTGGTAGCTGGTATTTGGCCTCACATTGCTACTTCAAATGTGAACTTTGACAAGTTGAGCAGACTCAAGGCTTTATTATTTCAAAAGCATGTGGCCCTTACATCTGCACGGGAGACCTACGCACTTCAGGTGGCAAGGTCGTCAGCAGAGATACAGTCCCTTTTAAGCACAAACTTTCCGAGACACTTTGGTAGGACGGATATTTAATGCGTACAGAACTTCTTGAATTGCATACTTTTTTAAGGCTGTTGGTTCTGGTTTCATTCATACCTTCTCCTCCATTTTCGGTTTAATACCATCAGCCATTCCACTCAATTTTCTCTAGTATTTTCTGGGGATTTCCTATAACTTTGGCTTTATTAGCTGGCGTTTTGCTGTTGGTATTTTTCATGCGCAATGGCTGTCCCACTGCAACAAGAAGAAACTAAAGCGCTCCCATCAGCGCAGCTGTGTCGTGAACGCATGATGCAGAATTTTGGAGCAACACTCTTGGAGCAATTGGATTGTGACTGGTCTCTATCATTCAGACCGGTTCTACAGTGTGTGCAACCCGTGTTTCGGTGCCTCTTGTTCTCTTTTGAACACGCACTGGAAGTTTGTCTTTCTACGCAGCGCTTGCTTTCATTGGACCCGATCTGTTGATGTTCTCGCTGAGGGCTCATTACCAGACGTGAGTATTGAGATTGCGTTTTCTACGGGAAGCTACTTATGAGTTGCCCTTCCTGGAGGATGTGGCTTTAAACTCATCTTTGGGTACAACACGTAATGCCGCCTTGGCTGAGGCTGAGGCTATGGAACACGACTGCTCCTTGGTCCTTCTTGGCAATGCCTTTTCATCCTTAACATCTGCCTAAGTGGAATATTTCCTGTCATCTATAGTCCCTGAATCGATTGGAACTTTTCAAAAAGAACTTTGACTCTGAAAATTTGGTCCTTTACACCACATGTTCCTGTTTTAAATTGTCCCTTTATATGCCCATGTGTCCTTTTGACTTGTCATAATTGATGTTAATTTTTACATATATAATTTAGGTTGAGCTTTTAGTAGTCATTTTATATGTCATTAGGCTTTGAACCACCTTCAACCGACAAGGGGAAGGTGTAGTGTAGCCATTTTAGCTATAGCTCAGTGCACGTTATTTTAACACACTAGGCCAAGCCGCTGTGCACTTTAACCTAGATATATTTTATTCAGCTTTATTTTATTGTTACAATAGCCACTTTTACGGTCTTGTTTTATTTTCTGTTTATCTACTTGTTTTCCTAAGCCAGCACAATGTTTTCAAACGAGACATTCTTGCTCACTCTGTGCTTCTCCAAGGCTACAGCAGGGTACATTGCCGGTGAACGTGATATAAGTTTAGTCTCCAACATTCGTAGAAAATACACATCCTTATGTAGGGACATTTTCTCAGAACATCAGCTGTTTTATTATAAAAACACTTCTTTGTCCCTTAAAACGTTAGAGGGAGATCCCAGCCAGAGAACCACGACTGTTTGCTGATTGCTGAATGCTTCGCTACAGATGATAATGCAGACTGCAGGCCTTTGCTCAGGTATGGGGAATGATGTCTTCCCAGGGGAACCTGAAGGGCAGAATTAGAGCTTAATATTCTGTGCTCTATTATAGCTTAGGTTGGAATTAGTCTATCAACTGTAGCGACAATATGATAGCATTATTTCTATGCTTCACTCCCCCTTTATCATTTTAATATTGTCATGATGTGTCGTCCTGGTTTTTGCAGCTCATGCTTTGCTATCTAAGATGTAGTTGTTTTCTTAAAATCACTATTTAAACATATACTACCCCTGTTTGTCATTTATATATGAGACTAAGGTAACTGAGAGAAACGGATGAGACCTGAGTGACCATGGCTTCCCTGAGAAACCAATTATGTCATGCGCTCGGCTATCCAGTCATCCCTTCCCTTGGGTGGAGATGAGGCACTGCTAGTTGGCCGGAGCAAACCCGGGTTGGAATGACAGGTGTCACCTGCAGTGGGTTAGACTTAGTCTCCCACACCGCGGGCGATTCTGCCGCTCAAAATCCAGTAGACTCATTAGAATAATGAGAGCCTACGCGACAGAGTTGAGCATAATCAATGAACGGCAGGCAGAGCATATTGCAAGGGTACGTTTCACATCTTGAGATCGTCATTCATTGTAATAAACAACTAATAGCCCAACCCATCCAAGAGAACTTTTATAATGAAGGAATGTTTTGCGTAAGCAGTAATAGTTTGGATTAAAGATTTTGCAGCCTTTATAAAGGTTACATTGGCTGAATTGTATTTATTATTTCAATAAAGTGAAGGCACCTAAGCTTAAAATTATCACAAGGAAAATTAATTACTTGTACTTAGCATCCTTTACAAAACCTTTGTAAAGGATTAAAGCAAAAAAAAGAAAAAACAGATACTAGAGCTTGATAGGCAGTTCGTTGCTGCTTGTCATTGCTCCCCATTGAAATCCTACATGTTGGGACTTAGAAACTTTTCTGAAAGTAAAGTTACTTTCAGTGAGGTGAACCAGCAACTTGAATCTGCCCTGTGATTCAGCAATGGGGATTGTGGTTTGGCGGCAGTCCTGTGGGAGACTCAGGTTCTTTTATATAAAAAGTTCCAAATTAAGTTGCTAAGTGTCCACATTTGCAATCTCAAAGGGAGAGAGTACCCTCTAACATCAGCGAAGGGCCCATGACCTTTTAGGCACCGCTTGGTGAATTATAACTCAGTCTTCCAGAAGCCATCAGTAGGGTCCAGGGAAAATCCAGTTGGAACTGGATACTTGGGCTGTTCTTTGTTGCAGGCGTCTTGCGGCTTTTGTGTTCTTGGCGTTTAACAGAAGGCTAGCCAACAAATCCTTGGAGTCAACTCTTCTGTCCTGCTTTCAAGGGGATCTAGCCCTTGGGGTTTTCCAACACAGGAAAAACAGCAGACTCAGTCCTTCGTCAGAGTTCCAATCTTTTGGATCACCAGGCACAGTCCTTCTGTTTTCTAAAGGTCCTGCAGGGATTTGGGAAAGGTAGATATGGCTGCCACTTTTACAGCTGACACTAGCTTGTTTGTGGGGATCAATCCTCAACCAACAAGGCAAAGGTTCCCAGAAGCACCCCTACCCACTTTGGCACTAAATATCCCATAGTGCATCTCTCAGACCAAATCCAAGATGTAATAACCTTTCTTTCCTGGGACAGAGCTAGGGACACACCCCTGAGTTGTGTCTAGTATAATGAGGAACTCCCCAGGCAAAACCAGTTCTTTAACAGGCTTTCCCCTGCTGGGATTGGTGTCTCTCTGGCTACTTAGACAAAGGCAGGGGCGGGCCTAGGTGGGGGTCACATCTACCTGTAACAAGGACTGCCCCCTTGTAGCTTGTACAGTTGGTGGGCATATCCCCCAGGCCACCACATCAGGATGCGGTCACACTTCCTCCCAGCCATGGCCTTTTATTCCATTTCCTGAGAGCAATCCATACTACTCAACCTGCCAGTGACCACAGCCTGCCAGTGACCATTGGGGATTACCTCTGAAAGGGCTACTGGAGACTCTAGGCACAAAAATGCCAACATTCTACAAGTGCCATTTTTAAAATAGTAAGTTAAAATCCAACTTTACCATCATATTAGATATTGAATTCCTATTAATTTGTGTCATTCAATAATCATGACTTTTGCTAACCCAAAATGGAAGTTATACATTATACGGTGTTATACTGTAACCCAGTGCTTTTTTATGAGAGAGCCAGCCTTGTCACAGTGAAAAATGACTTTTGAGATTTTTCACAGCCAGGACCTGTAAGACTTAAGTACACATGTCCGACATTTTAAATAGAATGAATATTTATGGCCTCTTACTGCTTAAGTTAGAGGTGACTTATAGATATTAAAAAAGAAGGCCTAGGCCTAGCGGTTTGGTCATTTTAACAGGTTATATTTGCAGTTTTTAAACTGCCATGCTAGCTGCAGTGGCAAGCCTCTGTGTTGTGTTTTCACTTTGTCATGGTGGAGGTGGCACAACCAGTGCTGCAGTCCACTATTGACATTTATCTTACAGGCTCTCTCTACACAGAGTGCCATATACTAAGGACTTATAGGTAAGTTAAATATTCCAATCAGGTATTAGCGAACTGCACATATATTTTAAGGGACAGAGCACATATACTGGCTGCAGGATGTCAGAGTCAGAAAACCAACACCAAATCTGCCAAACAGAGGGTGAAAAAAGTGGGAGTGATCCTACAAAAAGGTCCTTTTGTCCCAATGTTTACAAAATAGATTATATTACTTGATGAGTTGCATGTTTTACGATAAAGCCTAAACTCTAAATAAATGCATAGCCATTTAAATGATGCCACTTGTGTTTGTAAGAGAACATTCATTTTGAATTGAGATCTAATAATAATTTTGATTTAAGTCTCACATTAAATGCATTGTCTGGACACAATGGTGAATGCATTACTTTGAAATTATTATTTCTGTTGAAAGGTGAGCACCAACAGGATAATAAGGGAGAACTATGGCAGATCAAATGTAAAGATGAAATTGTGAGGATGCATGGCTTACCATCAGGGCTCAGCAGCTGGGGAGGTGTAATGCTCCAAAGTTGCTCCTGCTCTTAGGGGAGCAAGAAAAGTGGTGCTGCACTTGGTGCAGCACCTCCTTTCTTAAATCTGGCCCTAGGAGTTTGTGGGAAACACACTAAATCCAACAAGGAAACTACATTCTCCAGGAGTCCTTGAACTCTCGCATTGTGTGGCGATGGCGGCTGTCAGCTTGGACCTTGGGCATAACCTATTTCATGTTCCACTGAGTCCTTGGTGGTCGTGACTCCTGTCTTTCCAAAGACAGGAGTCATGTTTGGGTGGTAGTGCGTCACAAAATGACGCTAGGCTGGTTAGCGGCATATTTAACTGCTGTTTACCAGGCTAGCGTCATCCCCCTCACCCGGCTAGCGTCTTTTCTGAAGGCGTTAGCCTGTCCTTTGCTCCACAGTGCCCCATTCCATAAATATGGCGCCCGGCTGGTGCTATGGAATGGCGCTAGCAGACGCTATGGATTTTGCTGCAAAACTGCATTAGCGCAGTTTTGTAGCAAAATCCATCAATATGCCCCTTAGTATTCATGACTCATTATTCAAGGGAAATTTGAAATTCTGAAATCAAATTGTGTTGGAAGAAAAGAAACTTTTTTGAAACACTTGATGTAACAAGCATAGACTTTAACAGAGACCGTTTTGTAAGAACTCTGGGTTACTGCTCATGGAAGAAAGGGAAGTGTAATTGGACAAAGAACTTCTGAATATTCTTGATAAACAGGATTATGTGTGAGGTTTTGGAAAGGTTTGTTAAGTGAGATATTTGTATGTTACAAAAATATCAGCTTGACTTCAAGAACACAGAGCATTGATAAGAGATGTGCTAAAGGCATTTCTTCCCTGCTGTTAGTGCTAGGTGCTCGACTTTAAAGGCTAATAAAACAATCTTACTTGTCTTTAGATACCTACCTTGAGTTTAGATGTCAGTGCTTAGCAAAGTCACAAGTCAGAGTTGTGATTTCCAGTGTCTCTCTTTTTTCTCTTATACCATTCTCCATTCTTCGTCTTCACTACCAGCATATATATATCCTTATTGTGTGAGTTGCAGTGGTGTAATGAAACTTAAGGGGCTCCCAATGCAAAGAACATTGAAGGTCCTTCCTCTGGACTCACTCAGGAGCTCTCAGGCCAGGGTGCTGTGCTGAGGGGGCCCCCTGGAGCATGGGCCACCCTGCACCGCCGGGCCTGTAGGGGCCTTTGTTACGCCACTGGTGAGATTATAGTGGATGGAGTGAGGAGTGGAAGAGGGCTCCGTTCTCACTGCTTCAAGAGGGTTAGTGATTTCTGACAGTTTTTTTATACCAAGTTTTCACCCAACTTGAGTGAAAAATTCTGACAGTCATCTTTCTCAGATATTGGATTTTGTAACCAAATTGTAGTAGGAGGCCAGTTCAGTAAAGTCAGGGAATGAGGATCTGTAGTCAGAATTAATATCAGTCAAACAAGTTATAAATATGATGATAAAGACAGAGACAAAAGAGACAAAATAATTTTATAAAACAGTTTTTTATGTATTTATTTGCAGATAGTTACAGCAGATGCATCAGATTTGGCCACATCTCTTGTATTGATTCATTTGACCCTGGCATTGTGTGTAACATTTTGAAATCACTTCACCAGAGCACGTCTCATCATGGAGACCTTGTGGGCTTGCATTTTTTCCAGAGAATCTCCAACAGTTGCACCTTCATACAGAACACCCATCAGTGTAAGGAAGGTGCTGATAAACTGTAAAGGCTAACTTATACAGATCACCCATCCACGTGAAGCTATGTTCCCCCTAAACCTGCAGTCAAACCCTGGCCCAAACATCAAAAATGTCCAACAGCCCTTTTTTGTGGTATCTCAGTACATAAGGTATCACAGTGTGTTCTTTGCAGGCACCATGCCCATCAGTATATGAAAACTCTCATCCGCCCTGGTAGATTGCCAGCCCCACTTCAAGATTTACGAAATATATAAGTCAGTACTTTCTTTGGTGGTGTTGCTTTCTCCTTATATGTCAGTACCTTTGCCTTAGTCCAGGCACCCTGCCACCCGTTGTGAATGTGCTGCAAGATAAAAGTGCTAAAAGTCCTGGATGATCAGTTTCCCCTCCCTCTGTGGTTGTAGACGCACGGGGCTTAGGCACTACTGTGCATCTTCCCGAGCCCCATATGAAGTCCAGCAGCATAGTAATGAGTTTGCTGAAGCTTTCTCTCAGGCGTTGTATTGGTAGGGCAACAAAGTAGTACACTATTTTTGGTAAGGCCACCATCTTTGACAGTGCTATCCTCCCTGTAATGACAATGGCAGAGACCTACAGAAAGCCACGCTGCCCCTCAGTGCCACTACTGCAGATCTTGTATTCTCATCAAGGAGGTCCACCTGAGAGGTAACTTTGTACAACTACATAGCAGATTGTGGTGTGTTCCCATCTCAATCTGAGGCAGACGTTCAGTAGCATGGCCATGGTGGGATGCAACGGGAAGGCACAGGTCATTCTCTAGTTTCCCTGTGAGTGCATAGTCTGCACCTAACGCATCCAGTGCTCTGACACCCCATTCAGCTTCATCGTCTCTCCAAAACACAGCATATAATTTACATAAAGTCTGATACAAAATTCTAGGTTATGCCACCCATATTGATATCTCTGATGCTGCTCAGTAGATGTGCAAAGGGGTTCATTGGCATGGCAAAAAGTAGTAGGGACAGGGCCATCCCTTCTGTATCCCCTTTCCAATGGTATTGGGAATATAGATCCCCTGCCCAATTTAGAGTCTTGTTACAGGAATAGCAAGGTCCACATAAGAAACCCTGCAGTCACTCCTAGGCTAGAGGTGATAAGAATTTCCAACTAAACAAGTCAATGCCTTTTTGACCTCTAGCTACAACACCTCCTCCTGCTGGGGTGAGTTCGTTGAGCCACCCAACACCTGCAGCAACATTCTCATATTCATGCATTTGTTCTGTCCCAGAATCAACCTACTCTTGCAAGGGTGAATCATTCTTAGCTCTAATGGAAGGAGTCTAGTAGCCAGGAATTTACTCAGGGTTTTATAATTGGTGTTAGGAGTAAGAACTGTAATCACATTCAAAGCACTAGGCAATTACCCTGATGAAAGCAAAAAGGTATGGTGTTAGGTGTAATGATCTGGTGGAGCCAGACAGTGGAAAAGACTATAGGCTGCTCTGGATTCTAGTGGCCCATGGTGGCGGTAATAATAAAACCATTGTTGATAGCCACAAAATGTTTGTTGATATCCACATTAGCCCGCAGGCCTGTTTTGACCACTTCAGTAGTTCATGTCCCCTGGGTGGCCATCTAAGCATGGACACTGACTTTCTACAGTTTGATCCCTTGACCTTGAATAAAGAGCCATTGTAAATGACTGGGATAGACACACTGTGGGCTACTAAACCTACTAAATTACTTTTAATAATGCACCAGGCCCTGATAAAATCTCTGTAGATCTCTTTTTGTCTGAGATGGAAGTGTATGTCCATTATGTGAACACAATGTCCAACGCAATTCTTAAGGGCACCAAAATACCATCCACATGTTCAGGGGCTCAGACTGCCCAAATTTTGAAAAAGGGTCAAAGGAATCGACCAAGTGATTACAGAACTATCAGCCAGACAGACAGCCTACATTTTTTTGTTTTGTAGACAGATCTTGGATAATCTACAGGAATGGACTTATGAGCATGATATCTTGACAGAGTTGCAAGCCGGTTTTAGGGAAATATCAGTATAATAGACCAAGGGGCTGATTTCAGAGCCCCTAGCTCATTCTTGTGCCTCATTAGCATCATTTTTTTTAATGCTAATGTGGCCCCTCACGGCCAAAATCACTGCACCAAATTTACAAAGTGGTGCAATGCATGCATTGCACCACTTTGTAACCTTTTGCGCTACATTATGCCTGCACCGGGCAAAATGTATGCAAAGGGGGCATTCCCCCATTAGGAGAGCCGATAAAATGACACAAAGAAATCTAAAAGATTAGAGCAGGCGTTAAAAGGAGGCATGCCATTGTTTTCAATGGGCCTCAATGGGCTTTGCAGTAATAACATTAACATTTTTGGTGCTAATACTGCAAAGCTCCGAACTAGCTTAAAATTTGTTGACGCTAGTTCCCCCTAACTACCACTGTTGTGCTGTATCTTAGATACAGGGGACACATGGTGGTGTTAGGGGGGGCTAAGGGGTGCATGTTTCTGGGATTATACTGGAAAACCATTATGCTTAGCAAGTGATGTCTATACACTGTATTTAAGGGCCTTTGGTATGCATTTGACATGATATCACAGGAAAATGTATGGTTGCTTTGTAAGGAGGCGGGTGCTCTTGGAAATAGTCTATCCATTCTCATAAGGTTGCATGACCACAATTATGCAAATGTAAGATTGGGGCACCAATTGAGATATGACAATGCGCATCCCCATTTGGAAGGGGGTCTGGCAGGGGTGCGTCCTGGCTCCAACATTGCATTCATTATTTATAAATGGTGTTGTGGATTTTCTAAATACATGTAAGAATGATTCCCCAAAATTACATGGGCATGGGGCTACAGCCCTCCTGTTTGCATGTGACACGCTGCTTAGTCCCCAAGGGCTTAGGGTGCTATTAGATAGTTTAACTGACTTCTCCAGGCTGTAAGACAAGGAAGCGAACACTGCTAAAACGAAATATATGGTCTTTAATACTCACACTTCCTTAAGACATGCTTAAGACATGCTCCCAAACTTTATTGGGCACAACTTGAAAGAGCTAATGTCTTTGAATGTCTGGATGTGAAACTCACAGTATAGTGATGGGACAGTAAGAACTCTTAAAACAACCCTGACAAAATCAGTCTCACCCACACTACAGATATATAACACACTGTGAGTCTTGCTATGTGGCGTAGTGCTATGGGAGTACTCTAAAGTGTCAATTTGGCCGGAGTGCAAAAATGTCTTCTTAGGTCTAGGATAACTTGCACCAAAACACTCCATCTTTACAACTGCAGATGCACATGGGGGTTAACAGTATTGAGGAAAGAGTCAAAGTCAGAGCTTTACATTTTTGGAGGCCTATTTGCGATACAAAGGAATTGATTTCATTTAGAAGGGCACCAGTGGAGATGCCAGCAATAGCCTCTTTGTACAGAATTCCTTGGCTGAAGTTTATCCAACTTCAGTCAACAAACATAGGCGTAGGTGAATTATGGAAAGTACTGGTTTATTGGTTTGGGGAATTAATGTGGTGGTGTATATCAAGGTACCCTAACATCCACCAATAATCAAACAAACGTAAACCACTATGTCTACATGTCAAGCTCCCCCAAAGTTTTTCTCAAAGACCCTCATCCACGTATTCAACCACAACAGGGTATGTTACCTCCATTGTGGTGATGTCCTGGGTAGTATCAACATAGGGCGCTATTCACTTGAGTATCCTGTTGTCCAAGTGAACCCATCCTCCTACCAGGAGGAAAACCATCTAGGTAAAGACAGTAGTGCCATGTAGTTTAAAATTAATTACTGTCCTGAAAAAAAACATTTATTAATAAACAGATAAAAAAGATAGGGATAAGGTGAAAATCAAAGAGAGTTATTGATCATACACATCTGGTAATTTGATTAACATGTTTCAGCTGTGTATGGCCCCTATGGATTCGGGGCTTCCGTCAGGACCATGTGGAGTTGATTACTACAATTTTAAGGTGATCCCAGTACGTATGTTAACCTACAACTCATTGTCTAGGCTGAAATGGCTCTATAGATGCATCAGTGTTGGAGCCACTAATCTATAGCCTTATAGGGATATTAGGTACTGTCTCAGGGGTTTATCCGCTTCCATATTCAAAGACGAGCCGACCGCCACAGTACTCCATGTCTCTCCCGTCCAAGATGTTACTAGAAGATGAGTTGTAAGTTAACATACTTTAATTATGGCTGCTGGCACCACTATAGGACAGCCCCTCCCTTTGGATGGTATGTTCACCATCCTTACCCTAATATGCAAGATTAAGGAAACAGGCAAGTAGGCACACAGAACTAAATCGAAGTCTGAGTCACAGCAGTTGCCAAGAGGGCTGAGGGTGAACATCCTTTGGGCCAGTCTCCAGAGTTTAATGGAGATGCTTTTAGCAAGCTTCACAACATTTATATGGCAAATAAATCTGCCAGAAGTGCCCTTGAGAACACGATCAACATGGTGGCCATCAAACCCGGTTTATTGATGGAACACCAATGAAAGAGAAAGTGCAACAAAATCATCCTACAGGATTTCTCCCTCAGGCACTGGACCTGACACCACAGATGTAGGGCCCTACTGACTGGGAGAAGTTCCTTGGGGGTGGTCTGAGGATACCAAAGGGAGAGCCAGAAGAAATAACATTTGCATCACAGGTCAGTGGCGGCTCTTATTAGGACCTCATATAGATGTCTTCTGATCTACAAGCCCCCAACACTATCATTCAGAATGATCTCTCTGGCTCCTGTTTCAATGGAATCCTGATGATGATCCTGATATTTTAAAGGATAGAAATGTATGTGTCAAGATTGATTATATTTTTTGCACCGGAGATATACATGGTTACATTTCGCACACCACATACATTGGAAAAGAAAGCTTCTGTCCACAGCTCGTTAGAGCTTTGTATTATCTGGGAAACTACAGGCTGCTCTGTTGGAAGATGTTGGCTTCACCAAAAAGTTTAAGCAGGATACAGAGAATTACTTTGCTTCAAACACAAGAAGGGCTTTGTCAATCGTGATTGGATAGGAGGGTTCAAGTTGGTGGGTGTATTTCGGAGAGCAGACTGCATGTTGCAAATTATGGGCACAAAACTATTACGAATAGTTTTCAGATTGAAACTTCACTTTTACCACTGAAGAAGGAGACCAGCAGGACTATAGAGGGGACAGCAGCACTGTTGCAGGTCAAAGATAAACTTGCTGTCTTGCTTATTTGAGCTCTTGAAGTGCATCAATTACAACTCCTGTGGGGCCCAAATCACACGCAGAATGACACAAAATGGGTAGACTTCTTGCTAGACCAGCCCATCGTTTCTGTCTTGAAGCCCCAATTCTCACTATACACAATGACATGGGTGGGCAGTACTTTGTACTTACAAGCGGCTGAGCTTTTTATGATTTCTGTCAATGGCAATGCACCTAGCATAGATCTACTATCAGTTGATGAGATCTCAAGCTATTTATCCAAGATAACATTGACCTATTGACCCCTTTCAGTCTGCAGATCTGGAGAAACTGATCAGTGAGCAGGAACTTAGAAGGCCCCTACTAGAACTACTGCTGAGTAAAACCCCTGGCTCTGATGGGCTTTTTATCATGTTTCATAGGCCCTTTGCCCCATTATTGGTCTCATATTTCACAATCCTCTAGAAAGACTCTCAACAAAAGGGCTATTTACCTGCATCCACTAATGCGGCATTTATTATACCCCTCTCTTATCCGGATTGAGACCCAACTCCGAAAGCCTCTTAACAGCTGATGTCAGTTTTAAACATTGACTACAAAATTCTTAGTAAAATACCTGCAAATAGGCACCTACCACTTCTCCTGGGATTACTCCACTCAGACCAGGGTGGCTTTATTCTTGGGCCCAGCACTTCCACCAACATTATGGATCTATATGACATTTAGGATGAGGCCCTCAAGTGCTGGCCTATCTCATAGTACCATGCTTTAGACCTAGGAAAGGACATTGATGCTGTAAACTAGAAATATATATATTCTGGAAAAGTATGGGTTCAGAAAACAAACTATCAGTAGAGTTGAAGCGCTTTGTTCTAGTCCCTCAGCCAGGATCCATACAGGTCATCTCAGAGTCTTTCACCATCAGCAGAAGGATGTGACAGAGATGCCCTCTCACTGTCCTCCTTTTTGCTTTGGTTGTTGAGCCCTTAGTGGCCTTGATCAATGAGATCACAGCAAGATGGAGTCTCAAACAAGAGACATCTCCAATACTTTTCCTTATATGGAGATGATATATGTCAGAGAGCCAAATATTGGTTTATTTTGTTTGTCAGACGCATTTATGATCTTTCAGGAGATATCAGGCTTAAGAGTTAAGTGAGCTAACTCGTGTGCATTGCTCTATTGCACCTTCCAGGAGGCCACCTAAATGTTTAGTTTTTGAGGAATCAAAATATACAATATGGATGCCAACTTATTATATGTTGTGAAGGTCTAGTCATTTTGTTACTGACTGTAGAAGTACACCTAGATCAATTATGAAGCACTTTCAGTAGCATTGCTGTCAGTATTTGGCTTGGAATGTGCGTACCTTTATGTGCCTATCCAGCATTTAACAATATCCTCAAAATGCATGTTTTGAGTAGCAGAAGAGGATGAGAGAGTACACAGAGTGTGGGAGCTACCTGGATAGAAGCCTTGAACCCCATTATGGAGTGCCTCATGAAACATCTCTGTAAGGACAAATAGGACTACATGTCCCAAGGGACTACAGGATATTCACTAGACTTGCTAATAATGGCAGCCATCTTGAATACCTAGAATAGAAGTTCCTTATGTTCCATGGCATACTTGCTAGGATATTATAATAGGTAGTTGTTGGATTGTGTGTTGGAATCCTTGACATCTGTTCTTCGTGAAGTCAACTAAAGACACGCTGAAGTCAGAGATGTACCTCACATCACACTTGCAGGGATATGGACTTGCACTTGTTGTTTTCACAAAGGAGTTAACCATTAGGAATACAAACTTAATAGAACTTGTTTGTTTTCACAAGGAGACATTCATAAAGATTATAAACTCTATTGCACATGTTAAATTCAGAAGGTGTTATCCATTAAGATTATGAATTCTATCAAACATGTTTATTCCACAAACAGTTTTTTGAGATTGCTAACTGATAATTTTAGGCTAATCATCCTGTCACAGAATTAGTGTTGGCAAGTATGGTGATGTCAGTAACAGCTAGAATGTGATTACCAGGAGCTTAAATGCGCTGTACAGATGGATGCTTTTTTATGTAACAGTTCTCAACTTGTTACATTGAGTGACCACAGAATCATGGTAAGCTATTTCACAATAATGAAGGCAGCACTCTTTAACACATATGTTATAAACCAAACTGTGAATCACTGTTACTATATCAACCTTGATTGCACTTCAACTCAGATGACATGCTAAGTTGAATTTAATAATAGAGAGTGGAAAACACAGAGAGCATCTACGAGTATATAATTTACTCCAGTAGTTAAATATAAAGGTCTTGTTTACCGCCCTACTAAAAATGTCCTTTTGTTTCTCAAAATGTATACTACAGCACAGAAGACAAAGGCTACATGTGAAACCAGGCAGTATGATGCTATCCACTGTCTCCATTTCTCTCTCTTTTCCCAGTTCCCCTACTTGGGGCCTACTACAAAGTTATGCAGTAGTAGTATGAGGTTAGATACAATGGATAACACCATCACTTGTGCAGGATTTGGATTGCAAGGTTAGTGTGTCTTGACAGTTCCAAATGGAAGGGAGCAGCTAGCAGAAAACCACGAGCCTGATTTAAAGATTGGCAGATGGGGATTCTGTCACATATTTGATGACTATCCTGTCCACTGTCTTACAACTATATTAGGACACAATTGCCTAGTAACAAGGCAAATGGAATATCTGTCACTATTGTGATGGAGTACACCTCTGACAAACTCTAAATAAGGCCACAGGATCTTTGGACAATGAAAGAAGCTGCCTTACTAAGTGAAGAAATTAAATTAGTTCCCAAACGGGTAGGGAACACTGTGTGGTCCACTGTAACTCATTTGGTAGTTCTCAAGAAAATGAATTTGTCAGACGAACAGAAGAAGATGACTTCTGGCTTTTTCGATTCAGGAGTATCTGTAAACTTTATGGACATTAAGTTTGCTCAATAGTTGGACATTTCTGTAATGAATAAAAAGATTACCAAGGAAGTCAAGGCAATCAATGGTTATTTTCCGTCCTCTGGTCAGTATGTTTCCATACAAAGGTGCATTTGTTAATATGCTTTTTTATCAAAGAAAAGTTTGAATTAAAATTGAATTTGGGTATGCCGTTCATGACTTTTTGTCAAGGCAATTGTCCAACTACACATAAATCTGGTGAGAATCATTCTTAAAAAATGCTTGCAGAAAATGGTATTAATCCATTATTGGTTGCACAACTTCTTTGCTTCTCTTATTTCTAAGAGTCCAGTGAAGTATTTATTAAGAAAAAAAGCAAATGTGTTAACCCCCACATTGAAATTATGATTGTTAGATTGATCTGGAAGAAAGTTACCAACAACTTGTAGTTGAGTGTATGCACTCACTGAATCAAAAACAAAATATTTTAAGCATTACTTAAATGAAAAATGGAATAATTAGTTCATTAGGACCTCCCAGTTTCCAGCTTCTTCTCCATATGCTTTTGTTCCAGAGAAAGTGGTTGCATACAGTACATGTGTAGATTATGGAGTCCTCAATAGAATAACATTGAAGAAGTGTCAACCTTTGCCCCTGGTATTTGCTTTGTTAGATCAGATTTGCAAAGATATTCACAAAACTAGGAGCATGAAGTACAAAAATTCCAAATACAAAATTGCAACTTACATGAAACACCAATCAACAAATTATGATCTTATTTCTTATGTACTAAGCACCCCTTATAATGATTAGGAATCATCATGATTCACACGTGCTCAATAAGAAATTACTAATACAGATTTTATAATACAGTACAATAATTGAGCCCTACAGTAACTATAACTCAGACCTTCTCCATGCATTGCTAATTACAAACATATTTGCCAATCACTCATGACATCTTCTATGACACCACTGATAATATCACTGAAACATTTAGTGGAATTTTTGGTGACAAAACTGTGCATGGTTGAGGCATGAGTTAAAGTACTTGAGATAACTATAACTGGTGAATTTCAGTGTCTTTTAGAGCTTAAAATACTACATTGTTACTCAACATTTCACCTAACTATAACGTTACTTTAACCTTTGTTTTTCCAAATAATATATATATATCTATATCTATCTATCTATCTATCTATCTATCTATCTATCTATCTATCTATCTATCTATCTATCTATATATATATATATATATATATATATGTATATATATATTTATATATAGATAGATAGATAGATATAGATATATATATATATATATATATATATATATATATATATATATATATATATATATATATGTGATTAAGGTGACATATAGTTAAGTATGGCAATCAGATCTTAGCTTATGTTTAAAAGAACGAGAAATTCACTAAAAAACAAAGGTTATGGAAAGGTGTTGAAATAAGCAAAAAATATAATGATTTAACATTTAGAAACAAAAAAAACTCATATTCATCAATTACAGTTCACTGAGCTAACTCCAGCTTGAGCCCTTGTAATGCACTGCTTATGACCGCATGTAGTACATCCCTCTTGACATGTTAAATGAATCATTCATGAATTCACTGATGACAATCACTGTTCCCAAAGGCTGTGCATGGGGAGGGAGTGGCTGTAAGCCAGGTTTCTTTAGTAACGGACTTAACCCCCGGTCCACTAAGAATTGGAAACCCTTGTTTGACGTCATACGTAGAGACTGCTGGAGACAAGTGGCGGTCAGTTGTAATGGTGAAACACTTTTTTCATTGTATAAAAACTCAGATTATCAAATTCTTCATTTGTAAAGGTTTTAGACTATCTTAATTTTGTTCATCGTCTTGTATCCCATTCATTGTAATGCTAAATTGAAAAATAATAATTCTTGAAGTGAAGCTTGCCAATCTCATACACTTCTAAATAACACATAGAAACCCACACCACAAGATACTAACAGAAATGTCCATATAACTGGAGAAAATGCCACTTTTTTAAATTTAATTCAATATTGTATTTGCTATGCAGGTGACTATGCAATAAATAATGTATATTTAGAAACATAATGTTCAAAATGTGCTTATTCAAATGAAATGTCTTACAGTTTGATTAATAGCATCACAATAAATTAAATATTATTCACAGTCTGTTATTGTTGGCATTGTTGGTATGAAATGTAAGAGCTTGTGAATTGGGCTTTGCTGACTATTCACAACAAAAGTGCAAGAAGGGGTATAGAGGTGCCAGAGTACTCCATTCAGCCCAATAGGATGTCACTGAGCCTCAATTGCTGAACTTGTAATGTGTGTACCAAAACCCATCTTTAAGGGTTTAATTTATCAGAAAAATAACCGCATGAGTGGGGTGTTGTGGTCACATAGAGGTAGGAAGATCTGAAATTTATTGTACATTTGGGTCATTCTTGGGGATGGATCCTCAAATAATTTACAAAAGGGTGTGATTTAATGTTTCGAGGCAATGGAGAATCTTCGATTTTGTGCAAAAACTGCTAAGAATCAAAGTGAATCAGAGAGAGGAATTTACTAAACTATGTCACTGAACCCTAAATCGGGTTCTATGTATTCATCAGTAGGTTTGTCATGCAGATGTCTGTGTGTCAGCCTGATTCTTGTGTCATGGTTCTATGTATCACAGGTAGCTGTGGTAAATATAGGTTTGTGTGAAAACATTTTTGCAAAGGATAATTTAACAAACATTTTTTGAAAATATTATTCAGAGAAAAATATTTGTTTTTAGGTTTTTGTCTTACAAGATATTTTTATTGCAGGACCTTTCAACCATGATTCTTTTCATAAGTTGCAAACTTCTTACAGAGGGCAAAAAACAACTTTTCACCTTTCCAAATGTCGCACCCCTCAGAAGACTATTACAATAAAATGGGGTAATGTACTAAAATCTTTTGAATATAGGTGTAAGAATAAGATAATGTAGTGTAAAAATAGGGTGATGTAGAAGACACACCTGAGGGCTGATGCTTGGATACCACTTGTATTTGACTCTGTGCTTTATTCACATCATGTGATTTTGATTCCTGATTGATCAATTATATATCTGAGTGCTTCTAAGTTCAAATCCAACTTACATTGTAATTGAAACACATTTTTTACAAATACAAAAGGATCATAAAAACTCCACATTTTTTTCTTTATAATTCTTACACCTTAATTTTAGACTTTAAATTGTAGTTTTGGAAGTGACATTTTGCAACAGTAATATTTGTATTTCCAAATCCCCAAAAAGTTTACAAATATTCTGAAGTTTTAAATATGTGTAGGTTTGAATTACCTTTCAAAATTCTTATTCTGGTTTTCAACCGATCCTTCAATTCTCCATAGATAATTGGATATAATAAATGATTAATACCAGCAGCTCTACAGATGAACACTCATAGCTAAGGCTGCCTTATTAGTTGTGTGCAACACATATGTGAGTTGCTCTTGACTGATTATTATTATTATTATTATTATTTGTTGAAAGGGATTTGGAAAAGTTATGTCAGTTTGTCATATGGTTTGATTTCAAGTTGCCACCCAAATGTTGAGTCTACAGAAAGGTTGGACGCATCTCATCATGGCAGTGACACACCGAGAATCAGAATTTGCCATGAATATCTCACAGTTGACAGAGAATGTCTTCTATATCACAAATAATGACATGGCAGTGCAACTGCGATTCACAGCATTGATGCATTTGCAGTAGGCAGTGGTCTGTATAAGTTGCAGTTCAACAGGTGTGACGCCACTGTCACAGCTCTAGCCCAGAGAACAGCGATCAAAGCTATCTCCGTGGAGCAGGCATGTCTTCTTCTTTAACTTCTTTTGTTGTGTCTACTTGACCCTCCCGCGCTTCCAGGTCAGCGTCATATTGCTGTCAGAAAACCATTTCCTCATGAGCTGGTTTAGCTGCAAAAGAGAAATATTGTTCTTGCAAAGAAAACATAACTCCCAAACAGGACTTTCATGAGAGGATAGGTTTTTAAATTATTTTTTGTTTTTTTTTATCATGTTGCATATACATTTTTTATGCATTTCTTAAATATCATCATGAGTACATATATTGAATAAAATAGTAGTCAACCTTATTAAGACAAACAAGAATAACAATAAACCTAAAGGGGAAGCATTCCTGCTCCATCTAATAGATAGCAAAGGCAAGTTGTTTACAATACTGATCTGATCAGTTAAGTTACACTACTGTTGGTAAGGATAACTTAATGAGTAGAGACTATAATCAATTATTCATTTTTTTGTTTCTGATTTCTACAGATGTCATGTGCCTAAAAATGTGGAATGTAATGTTTGAATTGTATTTGTGTAATCCTCACAGTGAATGATCTAGTTTGTCTCCCATTCCCACAAGTAATGTACAGTACTCCATTGATTTCTAGCTACGTCTGTACTATATAGATACCAATAAATCTATACATACAATCATGGAGCTTGCTCAACTGATTTCACGTCAAGTTTCATCAGGGTTACTTCCCATTCTGATATCCATGTTGTTTCCCTGCTTGGAGATAGTGCATCTGTTCACAGTTTGCTTGACCAGTTTCCATTTGAGCATCTCTAATTGCCACTTTGTAAAGCAGAGACTCAGGCCCATTTCAGATGGGCCTCCATTCATTTCTTAAAAGGTAAAGTTCTTCATTGTGCCTAAACTTCCGGACCGAAGGACTTTCCACCAACACTGGTATTCACACACAAGGCTCTAGCCTTGCTTTGTTTCTCACAGTTTTTGGAGGGACATTAAAACTCTTCTACCAGTGACCCAAAAGGTTCTAGGGAGGCAGTATGTAGTGAGGATGAATGAGCATGGTGCCAACCAAGATCTGATTGTCAATGTACATTGTCTTAAACTGTGCGTGTTAGCTAACCGAAAGTGCAAACTCTCAAAGCAGAAGAGATATGCTCTGTTTTTGTGAGTTTAAATAATGCTTATGTGGCTGAATTCTGCAGTATCTGAAGTGCTTTTATATTTGATTGTAAAAGTCCTGGCTAGCTAAGTACTTCTGTAATGATTTTTAACTCCTACTACAGCTCTAGCAATGATAGAACTATGTTACTGCACTAGAATGTGACACATACTGCAAATCAGCACCAGATGGAAATTGCACAACTGGATAATTCTTTCCACTTGGCAATCCATAGAGAGCTTCTTATCAAAACAGGCTCCAGGCATTTGCACTTAATTTTTCACTTTAATAATGGAACCTCCAACCCTGAAGAAATAGTATTAATAGTTCTGTTTTCTCAACCAATGACCAGTCCCTGTAATCAAAAACTCTGCTTTGGAGGAGTTCAGGACCAATGGACTCACATTCATCCATGTATGGATAGGAGACAAGATTGCAGCTGCTTTCCTTGCATCCGCTTTGCAATTATGTACCAGTCCAAACACAATCTGAGTGCCAGCAGCATAGTTTTGAAAGCCCACATCCATGTTGATGAGCAATCAGGTCAATAGTGTATAAAAAGATATTACACAGGGAAGGTGAAAAAACAAGATCCTTATTGTATTCATCACTGTACTGAAAAGTTTCCACTTTCCCCTGGCTCTTCTTCACTCTAGTTTTCTGTTTGTTAGAGAGGTTTGCAGTCCCCTTAAATACATTCCACACAGTCTACTGTGCAAGGTGTTGTGGTTAAAGATGAAGAAGGTTGAAGACAGCTCAAATGGTGGGTGTTGAATATACGTGCCAAGCTCTGTTCTAAGCGACAAAGCATGATAATATGTGTACTGATGTATTATATTGTGGTGCATCATTTAAATAACATGTTCTTATAACAGATGTGCCTCTGCACCACCATCGTGTACCATGAAGGGCTTGAGACAACTTTCCTTGATATGCATGGTTAAAAAACTGTAGGTTTATGGTATCGCCTAAGTGGAAAGAGTTGGGTGTGCTCCATGTGGGTCAGAGGTATGCTCTAGTTTTGTGCTCCAGTTCTGTTTATTGAACCCCCAATTATGTAAGTGGGCTACATCTGCCACCTGGTGGATGGCCTGGCAACTGCCAGGCAGCAGACATCTTCTGCTCCAAAGGAGAGGGACAGAGAAGTTCACGGATGCTTATTCCCATGGTCAGGGGTAGGTGGCACTACATAGTGCTCTTCTCCTGAACACGTTTTGGCCCACTGTGCATATAGACAAGCAATCAAAAGAAATTGGCTCAGTTTATTTACCCACTTTCCGGGGGGCAGAGGGATTACCTTTTGTATCCTTTTCTATTCTAGTTTTCCACTGAAAACAGTACTGCTAAGCCAGGTGTTTGAAAAAGTTAGAGGAGTCGAATTGTCTTCAAACCTTTTAATATCTTCACCTTTCAATGTCTTCAGAATTACAAATATATTTGTTCCCTAATTATCATATAAAATATTAAATACTGCAAGCAAGCTTAAGAATGATATGGTGCTATATATAGTATAATAATATATTACATGGCACACTCTAAAACCAATATAGACTCAACTAATTTGCAAATAATGCTTTCCAATATTTTTACACTACTTGCATACAGGGTAAACATAGGATACAAGCCAAATATTTCAAATGAAATTGGAAATTTCAAATGGGACAGTTATGAAAATATTCAAGAAGTGTTCTATGTTGTTTTTTCTTAAAATAATTCCCAAACATTAATTTTAAAAATACTGAAAGAAACGGAGACAAAATGTGTAAGCGCATCAAATAAATAATGAAAAGTGTAATTAATTCTTCACTTTTATTTTGACACCTAATTATACCTAGTTGACAACTGGCTGCATGTCATATGCAACACTTCTAGCCAGTCCTGGCACCATAGCCTAAATCGCTTTGCATGCTAGAATTGTGCAGCCTTTCCTTACTGTGTTAAATGTGAAATTACTACTCCCAAAATGCAGTGCATAGTTGGCTAAAATGCCAACGCTGGCTGAGAGTGGTTCACAAGAAATGGGCCCTGCAGTTATGTTCAATTACTGCGTTTAAAAATCTAATCAACATGGTTGCCAACATACCATGAGCAGCCCAGTCTCAGTAAAAGTGTAAAAGTGTCCACATAATGACCTTGTGTCAGAAATTGAATCTGGGTGGGTTGGGGGAGGCTTAGAAGGTTTTTTGCTACCTCCACTTTTATTTCAGTGAGACCATCAGTGCCAAAAGTTGTGAATAATCACCTATTATGGAATGGCCACTCTAGATTATTTCACTAAATGCATAGCAATGTTTTCACCATGATGCTTGCTAGAATTCCCCAGGAAAATACTAAATGACTCTCTTCGCAAGACCCTGGACCTCCCACTTAGAATAATACATTCCCCCCCTCCAATTCCCCACAAGGGTGCCCGTCCCCATAGTTTGAGGACATCTGTATTAGACTATCCCTATATATTATGGGCAAGGAACCAAGTGACCTTCAGAAAATTGGCGCTAATGTCTCAAGACAAGGAGGGTGATTCACAATCATTTTACTATGAATCGGTGTAACTCACTCTTGTAGTTCTCCTATTCAGAAGTGCTACCAGAGGATATCACGACAACTTCTTTGTGATTCAGGCCCAGTGTTTGTGTGGAACCAGAATGGAGGAAGAAAAATCAAGACAAGGGGCCCTGTGCTTTGGAACATGCTAACCCAATCCAAGCGTCAAGGCTAATACTTACTTGTTGTAGAATCCTCTCTCTGACTGCAGCATCTGTGAGATTCAGAAGGGTGGATACCCCCAAGGACACATGGATGTGGGTTTCATCTATAAAGAAAATAAACGAAGGATGGTTATTAGACCATGAAATATTTTTACCCCTTGGCCTAATCAGACAGGCCCACATTCCTGAAATCAGCTCTTTTATTGCCAAATGCCAGCATTCCCTTCCAATGCATTCATAATTTGCTATTCCGTACAGGTGTTTGATGCCTACTAACAAGGAACATATTTAATTACTGGAGGATTTCTTTACTCAGGGTGCTTTACATAGTGACAGATGCTGCTGTCCTATCTGCCTTCTTTTAAAGAAGAGACTGGTTGGGTGTGTTGATAAAATATAATTTCAATGATCAACAAGAGCAGAAATTCATGCCAGACTACTTGCCCATTCCAAAGTTGAATGATGCTTGTGGAGTAGGCCTTAAATTTGAAAGAACCATGTGGCGGCTCTTTTATCAATTGGTGCATTTTTGTGGAAAACCTAGTTGAAGCTCGAGTTATTTAGATATAGACCCTCATTACAATTCAGACAGAGTGGAATTACTTTAGGGAATTCCGGTTTCAACTGATTCGAAGTGGGTCAGTTTTTCTACACCCATTTTCCAAGATGTGTGTGAGCCAGACCCAATTATTACCATGCAGTAATTCCACACGGTAAATTTGCAAGAGGTTTCGGCTGCAGCAGCAAACACGGTTCATTCCAAGTTTTGTTCTGCATACAATCTTCCCCATACTTCATACCACCTTGCCCTTCCCTCCACACTCGCCCTTCATCACCCACCCCACCTAGAAGTCCTTGCATACTTTTACTACCTGCTCAATTCTATGTGGTTTAACGACTGGAAGAATCTTCCCCATAGACGTATTCCCCATGCTATGGAGCTTAACTTTTAACTGAACCGTCCTAAGAAGGATTTACTGTACAATCATGATAGCAACACATACATCTTTGAATGAGGGCCCATAGTAGTGTTTTGCTCCAGACATCTCAGCTAAAGCATCACTGGCGTGGGCATTGGTTGAAACAAGTGGTGTGGTGTTGAAAGGAGATAAAAGCAACAACGCTTATAAAGGGTCAGCAATTGAAACTGTAGGTATTACTAGTCACCTCACAGGAAATGACTCCATTCAATATACCCTGACCAATGTCTGGGCTAGCTTCCGTAGGAGCCCCAGCTGTCTCTTTTCTTGGCTGCCTGACTCATGCAAAGTATTAAATAATAAAATTACGAAAACACTTGTATGGTTGCATGTATTGTTATCATATGTTTGTCCTTCTGAAAATTCACAATGGTTAGATAAAGTCCCAGTGGTACTGTGGTTGCACCTATCTACTTACCATTTGGAACGTCAGTCTTAAGGAACTCTCTGACTTTTATTAAATTGAATGGTAATGAGCTCAATGTGAAATTAATTGGGAACTATGGTGGTACCAACACTGAATTTGTATATTTGAAACTTGAGATCAAGGATGGGAGGCTTGAAACGTTCCTCCATAGAAAATCTACAGTAGGGAATAGTTTACTCCACGGCAAAAACAGTCGACCAATACTATCCACATGGAGTATTCCCTGTGGTGAACTACTAATGGCGCGAAGGAACGGTAGTACTATACAGGGATTCGAACATCCTAAACCTAGAGTGCTAAATTGATTTAGGGTTAGTGGGAACAGCAAAGAACACTTAAAGTAGCAGGTAGACACTCTCATACAGTAAGACTGATAATCACCTACATCAACCATCACATATCATCAAATGAAGGATAATAAAACATTGGGACGGCCTCAGCAATGATGGATCATTCGTACACATATATGGAAAATGCTCACCCTAAGATTCATGAGCGATAAATCCATTCAAGACATGGTGATAAGAAGCTATTTTCAATACACAGCAAATTGTTTTTTTCTCAAAGTTGGGAAAAGTAAAGCCTGCAAGCACAGCACGAAAGTGACTTAATATGGTGCTCCCCATAACAGTATAAAATGTAACATGATCATGGACATAACATGGGGGCCTGATTTCATAGTATATGCACTGATCTATCGAGGTGCCAAATAGTGAATTTTAAGTACTTTATTTTCTTCAAAGAAACACCTGCAGGCCATCACCAATAAAGAGAGCAAATCCACTGTAGCTAGACATTTTGAAGAATTTCATAAAAATCCTCAATACTTTGGAATTATTAGGGTTCCTAAAAAACACAGAGAGGGTGATGGAGTATGAATTAAAAAAAAATTGGAGTCACAAATAATACTTGATCTGGGAAGGTAAACCTTCTGGTCTGAATTATCGGGAATAATTCATTATATTACAAGACATGTGGATCTATTATGCAGCCTCTCCTCTTGCTTTATTTTTAACTGCACTTCAAAGAAAACTACAAATCCGACAATCCTGCTCCCCTGGGCCGGAAGTTATTAACGCAAACAAAGGAACATCCACACCAATAAATAGAAGTAGTCCATACACCTGTTCCTTTTTGTTGGTGCTTTATTGTAGATTTATTTATTGTTTGTTTGTACGATATTTAATTTTGGGGCTGTGTGTAAAAATTGTACTTTGTTTTGTATACACACAAGGCTTTGCCTGTAAAGTTGTCACTTTGTGTCAGCACTGTGGCTGGTTTGTTTATTTTAGGTTAAATTTGTGTTCACATGTGAATAATTACATTGCAGCACAGCCTGCTGGGGAGTTTTGCCTACATTTATTTCATGGTCATACACACTGTATTGGTTGTTTGGGGAAGTGTTTAGGAAAGCAGCTGCTTAGGTTTATGTGAATGGCCTTTAAAAGCATGACCTTTTGTTCTAAAGCTGGTTTTAATATTTTTGCCGTACTTTGGGAGTTCAGATTCCTGTTGTTTGCTGATTAAAGTGGTTGAATGCAGCAGTGGTTAATTTGTAAAACAAGAAGTGCCAGGGCCCTCGTCAGGAGGGCATGGGGGCTTGCACCATCCACAGACCCAGCCAGCACTGCCAATTACAGTACGAACACAACTACCAACCATTACACTATAAGAATGGCTTGGGTGGCACGAATTAGTGATTATTAATGTGTATTAAATTAATAAACAGCTGTTGTGCTCATACACAAATTTGGCATACAGTCCCACAGTGGGGCAGACTGTCACAAGCTCTGGTGGAAAGAACTAAGTGCCGGTGCCGAGCACCGGAAACCACCGGCTCAAATTAAGCACTGGACTACAGTGTTAATAATGAGGATGAGGTTTTTAAGAACATTTTTGAATTTTTGGATAACAGTTTCTAAATCTAGTCATAAAGGGGACTCTTCATCATTCAGAAGTGTGGCCACTTATATTCACAATTTAGTGGCAAATGCTGTGGATGGCAGGTCACATTCCCAGCAGGGGGATTTTTGCCACCAAGGCAGCAGCAGATTGATAAATTAAAATTATGTTTTCCTTCACAAGTATGAAGCAGATGAATATGATGGTGATTCTGTTCTGTAAATGGCTTGGTGGTCAGTATGAGTTTGGCAGATGGAAAAGGCCGTCCCCCAAACTCCTGCGGTCAGGTTGCCACCATTACTGCTGCCTTCCTGCGTGCCCTATTAGTAGTTTCCTGCTGGGTCAGCGAGCAGAAACGGTGTTGACCCAGCGGGAAACAGCCCACAACATTGACGCCGGCTCAGAATTGAGCCGGCGGATATGCTGCAGTGAACAGCACGACGGGCCTGGCCATGGGAGCCCCTGCACTGCCAATGCCAAGTGCAGAGGCAGTGCTGGGTCTCCGTTGAGCCCCTGCACCCCATCTCTGCCAGCTTTTACATGGCGGTGCTACCGCCATGTAAAAGCTGGTGGAGAGGGGGTTCGTAATCCCCTGGGCATCACTGCTTGCAGCGGTGCCCTGGCAGATTCGGACTGCCAGCTCTACCAGTCCCTCCTGTGGAGGGAAACTGACGGCACTGGCTGTCTGACTATTGTGAAACCGCCACCGCGACAGGGTCGTAATGACCCCCTTGATGTCAATGTGGCAAAATCCAATTGCGGTAATATTGGAGTCCCAAGTAAGAGGCCCTGTGATGATTTATGTACATAGATGTCGATGAAGGCCGGTTATTACAATGATGTTGATGATGGTACTAATCTCTTGAAAAAGATAGAAACTGTGGATGAGCCTCATATTGTGATTTTAGATGAAGGAGATGCTCCCATGTTTGAGACCGGCTCATTCCCTATCCAAATTCAGCGTAGTGGGCTCCTCTGCCATTTATTGATGAATACCTTTTGCCCGCGATAAAAAGTTCAGTGCCCATGAGTGTACATCTAAAATGAGGGCTGAGTGCCTGAGGCAGTATATGGGAAAGTGGCTATTACTCAGGGAATGGATGCTAAACATGTTACATTTTTATGTATAGGTGTGAGGGACCCTAGAGGGGTAGGAATAGGGCATGTTCCTCGTGCCAAGAAGTGCCAAAATGAATATTTGTTACCCGGGTCCTGCTTCTGGGATTTTGCACTGCTGAAGAGTCAAATAAGTCTATGGTTAATTAGACCCAGAAATAATTTCTCGTTGGAGCCCAAAAGATGAACTGCTTTTTTGGGAATCCAAACGTGGGACTTTCTTTTGAGAGTCATAAAGGACTGTTGTTGTGTAAGAGAAACCTTGGGGGCTGGCAGGCTTGGACATAGGGGTCCAATTGTTAAAGGTCTCTGTTTGGAGATTAATTTATTAAATAAATTGGGTGGTACATTCAGACCTTTGCCTCACTAGACGAGGTACAATCATCCCTGGTCCATGTTTTTGGAGGGATCTCTCTTCCAAGTGCCTCTACGTCTATTGGTTCCTCTATAACCCAAGTAGTGTGTGGTCAGTATGTGTACATAAGAGAGAGTTTGAGGCTATCTGATCCACACATTTTGGTAGCTTTGTGAAAATAATTATCTCTGTGTGCACTTTGATTGGCTGTACACGGGTGTAAGTTTTCTTTATTGGCATTAGGGTGCATTTGTACAATTGAGATATACAAGAGAGGTGGTATCTAATTTCTTTTGCACACAATGGTGTTTTCTTTATTCTGTTTAAGCAGTCGATTCTTTCTTCTTTGCATGTGTATTTATTTGTATTTAATCTGTGGATTGGAGTTGAATGCACATTTCCTCACCTTTACTTTGGTGGAGTTTGGAGATATTGTGACTGAGTTTAGGCTTGACTATGGTTAAGTTATATTGAGATCTACTTTGGATTTTTGTTTGTAGATATGTCTGGCGATAGGACAACAGACTTCATTGAGATATTGATGTGTGCTCTGAGGATGGTGGGTGACCTTGACGTTACTTAGCACCGAAAGGCGCGTCGGCACAACATTGATTGGAAATTGCTACTTCTTTTTTCTTCCCTCCAAATAGAGCCATGCATTTTGAACTATGTTGAAATGGATTCCCCCCTTGAACAATTACTAATCGATTATTTCTGGAAGATATATGTATGCATTTAGTAAATCACACACTATCAAGTATAGTTTTTTTTAACAATGTGATCTTCATATAAGAAGATGATGAACACACACACTGTACTATCTAGATGCATTGTTTTTGGGATAAGATTTGGGGTACTTTTTTGAGAAGGAAACCCCTTTTGGCTCATAGTATGTTTTTAGAGAAATGAGTGAGCGTATGTATGGTATGATTGTAGTTGAATGATAGGTGTTTAGCAGGGGAATAGGATTTTTTTCGGTCCTATATTATGTAATATGCTTGAAATTATAATCATGAATATGAATAATAAAAATGATTCAGGTCATATCATAAGTTATCTAGTTCTATAACAAAAGGATTTGAAATGTATTGTGTATTCAGATTAATTTTATTGATGTTATATTAGGGTGGGATTCCTTTGTAAAACCTATTTGGAGGTGGGCTATTTCTATGTTTTTTGTAGCTTTGCACAAACCATTAAACCCTGTGTCTTCTTCTACCCTTAATTGGTGGGTGAAAAGTGTAATGGCCGTGGCAAAGGTGGGCACAGATTGTTTTGAAGCTGACTGCATAAGGAGTGCAATGCCTTTTAAAGCATTTTAGGCCAGGGCAAGGTTGGAGAATATCTTGAGATCAGTCAAGGGTGTCTAAGTTTAAAACCCTGCATTGCAAACCTATAGAACATGCATCTTTAACAGTTGTGCAAAGGCTTTTAGCCCTCCCATAATATAGCCTCCTGTCTTTAAATGAAATTGCAGATTCTCCTGGATAATATTGAAGAAGGGTCCTGATTTTATTAAAGACAAAAAAGGCAAATATTATCCCACATCCGATGTTTGTTAGCCTTCTCCTTTGCTGATGGTAATATAGTTGTTTGGTTACTTCTAGTGACAATCTTGACTAGCCAAGCCTCAGGTTCAAACATCTAACAATAATATGGTAATGCACGTTGAACATTTGTCCTGGGAGGAGTATGACCAAAACAAAGAAGTCATTTGACAGCCCCTTGCTTTCCTGTCATTGTGATTTTTTTCATGTACTATAGACTCTAACTCGTCAATAAGAGAGGAAGTGGTGCATGGACTACTACTGCTATTTATAGGAGGGAATGTCATTTGTTTGTGTTAATAACTTCCTGCCCAGGGAAACAGCATTATGGGAGCTGTAGTGTTCTTTTAAGCACAAAATAAAGCAGGAAAGGAGACAGCATAATATGTCCCTCTCTTGTCAGTAAAATCAGGACTCTCCTTCAATATTATTGAGGATAATTTGCAATTTCACAGTTACCTTAAGTCATATGCAAAAGGGATTAATTTTGCTTCTAAATTTCCACTTTGAAGTCTCAAGGTTGTTACTCGGTTGATTTTAATTGTACACTTTTATTCTAAACAGAATTCTGCTACTGGAATACATTTTATTCTGGAGTATGACGAATTTTTCATTGTTTCATTTGGCAAATATCCCAATGCCTACTGGGGCTTGATACTGAGGTGTACAGAAGAAAAGATGTTGGCATTTTCTTTTTTGTCGAGTTACATGACTATTATTGACTATTCATTTGATCAAGTATACCCATACATTGTTTTATGCATAACTTACTGGTAACATTGACATAGATTTCTCACTTGAACAAAATTTGCTTACTCCTCAAAAACAATTAAAGAGGATCATGAGTCTGTTTTCACTGTTTGTTATTTAACCTTGTTACACCTTGTACTGTGACATTTGTAGTAGGGTGACTTTCAAGTTCAAAGCTCATTTTAACAGGCAAAAAGCATGCGGTCTGCTATGCCATTAAATAAAACAAATTCAGAACCGCCACCACCATACGAGTACATATCTTTGTTTGAGTCAGCACTTTTCAAGACATTGCGGGCAGGCTGATTCTGTGCACATGCCAGAATTGCATATATATTACCCAGCAGCAGTCACTACTGGATAGTTATAGTTAGGTCAGAAAAGCTTTTATTGTGTTTCTAATAACACTGGCGCTATTTGAAGAATCTCCACTAAGATTTCCCGAAATTTGCTACTTTTTCACTAGTTTGCACACTGAAAGTTTCAAAGTGATCCGTCAAGCGGGAGTTGAGAAAAAAGAGGGTCCCAAAACACAAGCTCTCCATGCATTTTCCTTTGAATTATTTTAGACAGTGCTACTGCAAAAACTGCTGAACAGACTTGGACCATTTTTGGCAGGAGTCTAGATCATGGTACAGAAAGCGTGCTTTCTGTGATTTGGTGTAATTCCGTTCGGTAGTTTTTGAGTGATTTAGTTTCAAACATACTTGTATAAAGGAGACCCTCAAGCTCAGTCTTAATACATAGAGCCTTCTGAAAGGCACAAATGAATTTTATCCATTCCAATTCACTCCTGCTGGAGTCAGACTCCCATGGGGGTGAGCACTCTGATCGGCAGCCAGCAACAGGAGAAAAATGTAGCTGGCAGCTATTACAGGACTCGTGGATTTAGTCCCTGTCCTGAAGTTAAAAAAAAAATATATATATAAGGGTGCAGGTACAGATACTCTATCCTCTGGGGCCCTGTGCATGTGGGGGCCAAAAGCAACCCCCCAGGGCCAAAATGAAAAACAAATCAGCAATTATTGCTGCAGTCCCGCAGCAAACAAAATAAAAACTAAATGGCGGCCCGCCATTAATTTAATAATATGGGGGGGTGTATCAGTGGGCCCCCATCACTGAGCCTTTCTAGGCACCTAGGGCCCCATTGCCCAGGCAGATTGTTTTTCTTTTAAAAAGGGAAGGCCCGCATGGCCTCGGTCCTGAGTCTTTAATGGCCCTGGGAGCCCCAACTCTCAGGGCTGATTGATTAAAAAAGAGGGAGGGAGGGCACATGGCCACCCTCCCAGTACCATTGTGGGTCCCAGGAAACCCATCCCCTGGGACCAAAATAAAGTTTAAAGAGAGGGGGGCCAAATGTCCCCCTCCCTGAGCCATTGAAGACCCTAGCCGCCCTGGCAAGCTATATTACTCTATCCTGGTGAGCCCTCCCCCAGGAAACAGTAGTTTCCCTGACTGCATTAGCAAAGACAGGAAAACATGTGTGTGCTCCTGCGAGGTGGGAGAATTATTTCAATCTCCCACTAAATAGAAGCAAACACGCCTTGTCTGCCTTCAGTAGTGCGGGGTTGGGCACAGGACCTGGCTACAGTCAAGGCCTTATGGCCAATCTTTGCTGTGCTCAGCCGAAGGCCGGGTGCACCTGCAGCCAATCTCACGCTGGCCACGACCAAAGGACATGCACGGCAGGAGATTGGTTGCCTCTGGGGGTGATTTTCTGCAAGCCTTGAAGCCAACCCCCTGCCACACACAACTAAAGGCCATGTGGAGCAGGGGTTCGGCTTTATGTATGGTAATAAAATATTACTTTACCTTCAAAAAAAAGAAATTCACTGAGTAAATCAAAGTTTAAAGTGACATTATAGTTAGGAACTGTTAGTACATATTACCTTCAAATCAAATCAAATCATTAACATTTATAAAGCGCGCTACTCACCCGTGCGGGTCTCAAGGCGCTAGGGGAAAAAAGGGGGTTATTGCTGCTCGAACAGCCAGGTTTTTAGGAGTCTCCGGAAAGCGGAGTGGTCCTGGGTGGTCCTGAGGCTGGTGGGGAGGGAGTTCCAGGTTTTGGCCGCCAGGAAGGAGAAGGATCTCCCACCCGCCGTGGAGCGGCGGATGCGAGGGACAACAGCGAGTGCGAGGCCAGAGGAGCGGAGGAGGCGGGTGGGGTCGTAGAAGTTGAGGCGTCTGTTGAGGTATTCCGGTCCCTTGTCGTGGAGGGCTTTGTGTGCGTGGGTGAGAAGTCGGAAGGTGATCCTTTTGCTGACTGGGAGCCAATGCAGGTGTCTCAGGTGTGCAGAGATGTGGCTGCTGCGGGGTACGTCGAGGATGAGGCGGGCCGAGGCGTTTTGAATGCGTTGCAGCCGATTTTGGAGTTTGGCTGTGGTCCCGGCGAAGAGGGTGTTGCCGTTGTCCAGGCGGATCGTGACGAGGGCGTGGCCACCAGGAGTCGTCCCAGGCGGACGGGGTGTTGCCGAGGATGAGACTTCCGTTTTTTCAGAGTTCAGCTTTAGGCGGCTGAGCCTCATCCAATCTGCGACGTCCTTCATACCCTCTTGTAGGTTGGTCTTGGCGCTGGCAGGGTCCTTGGTGAGGGAGAGTATAAGTTGGGTGTCGTCGGCGTAGGAGGTGATGATGATGTTGTGCTTGCGTACGATGTTGGCGAGGGGGCTCATGTAGACATTGAAGAGTGTCGGGCTGAGCGATGAGCCTTGAGGTACACCGCAGATGATCTCGGTGGGTTCTGAGTGAAACGGAGGGAGGTAAACTCTTTGGGAACGGTTTGCGAGGAAGGAGGTGATCCAGTCCAGGGCCTGGCCTTGGCTCCCGGTGGAGCGGAGGCGGGTGATTAGGGTGCGGTGACAGACGGTGTCAAAGGCAGCCGAGAGGTCGAGAAGAATGAGGGCGACTGTTTCACCGTTGTCCATCAGGGTTCTGATGTCGTCTGTGACTGAGATGAGGGCGGTTTCAGTGCTGTGGTTGGTTCGGAATCCGGTTTGTGAGGGGTCGAGCAGGTTACCTTACACTTAAAATTTTGAAATTCATCTTTTCAGCTACAATTTACCAATGTCTGGATTCTCTTCTGGGGCTAGCCGGCTGAAGTTATAATTTCTCAGCTAGGTATGTAGGGGTGCAGTTTCTGATTTGTGATGTAGCTAGTCTTGAAGATGGTACAGTCTTGTTTGGGAAGCCAATGTGCTCCCTATAATTAACACTAATTAGATGATGGTTCATACTTCCTAACGGAATATGAATATTTGTAGAACCTGCATTATATGGAGAAGTTAGAGAAAGGGAAGGGGTCAGATCTGAACAGACAAAGGAAGGTAAAGGTACTGAAAAAGCAAAAGAAAAGATAAATATCATGAAGACTGTGTAAAATAGAAAGAGATCTGACGAATGGGTATGTGTGCCAGTTTCAGTTTTATTTCTGTTAGTTTTTGTCAGCTATTACTGTTACTTATTATATGCTGCTTCTGGTCTTCATCAGCTGTTCCTAGCTGTCATTATCTGTTGCTTCTATCTATCCTTATTTGCTGCTTCTGGCGGTCACTGTCTGATGGGGTTGGCTGTACTTATCTGCTGCTTCTGGTAGATTTTTATCTCCTGTTTCTGGTTGCGCTTGTCTGCTGTTTCTAGCTCTACACTGTTGTTTCTGTTGATACTTATCCACTGTTTTTGGTGGTCTTGGCTTGCTTTTTCTGGTGGTCTTTGTCGGCTACTTCAGGTGGCCCATGTCTGCTCTTTCTGGTAGTACTTATCTCTGCGTCTGGTGGTTTTTGACTGCTGTTTACAGTGAAGTTGCTCTGCCTCTTTCTGCTGGTCCTTATGCTGCTTTTCGCTCTCCTTATCCGCTGCTTCTAGTAGTTATTGCCACCTGTTTTTTAGTACTTACATGATACTTCTAACAGTTCTTGTGTTCTGCATATAACCTTTGTGCTATTTCTGGCAGTCCATTGATGCTCCTTATGTTGCTCATTGTTCTATAGCTGGCAGCCAGCCCTGTCTGTCTTTTTAGTGGTCATTGTTTGATGCTTCTGAAGGTCCTTATCTGCCTCTTCTGGAGGTCCATTTTTACTGGTAATTGAGATTTTTATGTCTGGCTTCTGATGCTTCATATCGTCTGCTTCTGACATCCTTGCCTGCAGAATTTGATGATAGATATATGTTTCTGTTGATGGTCATTGTCTACTGTATCTGGCAATTCCCTTTCTACTGCTTCTAGCTCTGCTTATCTGCGTCGTCAGACAGTCTTGTCCACTGTTTCTGACAGTCATTCTGTGCTGTTGCTTGTGGTTCTTAACTCTTGCTTCTGGTTTACCTTATCTACTGCTTCTTGACATCATTGTTTGTTGTTTCTTTTGGTACTCATTTGCTGCTTCTGGTGTCCCTTATCTTATGCATCTTGGAGCTTTTGGGTGCTATTTCTGGTGGTCCTTTCCTACTGTTTCTGTTGGTCACTGTTTTTGGCTTTCCATATCTGCTGCTTCTAGTGGTGGTTCATACCTGACTCTTCTAGTGGTCATTTTATGGTATTTTGGTGGTTTGTATCTCCTGCCTTCTAACAGTCTTTATAGTCTGCTTCTGGAAGGCTTTTTCTGCTATTTCTAGTGGTCCTTTTCTGCTGCTTCTGTTAGTCCTTGTCTGCTGTTTCTGGAAGTCAATAAATGCTGCTTCTGGCAGCCTTCGTTAGCTGCTTCTTCCAGTGGTCATTGTCTGCTGTTTTGCTGTTTTGGCAGACTTATTGGCTACTTCTATAGTTTATTTTGTGTTTTTCTTTGCAGTCCTTATCCACTACTTCTGGCTTTCAATTTCTTCTTCATCTGACAGTCACTGCCTGCTATTTCTGGCAATCCTTATCTACTGTTTCTTGTGGTACTTATACACTGGGACTTTTTAGCCTTTTTTGCAGGTGGTCATTGTTTGATGTTTCTGACCATATTTATCTCTAGCTTCTGGTGGTACTTATCTGCTGCTTCTGACAGTTCTTATCAGCATCTTCTTACAGTCTTTGTCTGCTGTTTGTGGTAATCCTTAGCTGTTGTGTTAGTGGTTCTGATCTGCTCTTTCTAACATTCATTTTCTGCTGCTTCTGATGGTCTTTGTTTGCTGGTATTGACGACTGACTTTACCTGTTGATTTTGGCAATCATTGCCGGCTGATCATGGTGGTTCCTTTTAGCCCTGTCTAGTGCTCCCAATGTGCTACTTCAGGTGGTCATTTTCAGATGTTTCCAAAGGTCTGTGCTTCTGCTAGTCTTCGCCTACTGTTTCCAAATTTCTATTTTGCATCTTTTTTTGCTCTGTAATGAAGGGACATGATGGCTTAATGCCCATTCTAAGTTCCTGTACTTAGTTTACACATACTGCTTTTTATTACATAGTGAATTAAGTACATTGATTAATGTGACTAATCTTTATATTACTAGCTCCTACGTAATTTGTTCTTTTTGGAATTGAACAAAAGAAAAAAGATGGATTACTTACCACACTGCCCCTTGTAATCCAATCCCATCGGGTCCTTGATACTGCATCTGGCTCAGCTACCTGTATCAATAACTTGTTAGTTACACATCCAAGTGATAGGTAGCTCCACATTTTATAGGTTAGTGGGTGACTGGCCCTTCATAGTCCCCGACCCATTCAAAAGGTAACTCACATACTTTCCTCAGGCCTTATATTACCTATATAAAGATTCCCAGAAACCTATAATCTGGAAGAGCACATAGACCTGGACTTGTGCAAGTCACAATATATTTTTCAACACTCCCGATCAACTTATATTTCTCAGGAAATCTGTATATCTGCTGCACTATAATTCTAATTTGAGATTGAAATAATTGTAGAACTACTGTAAAAAAACAGAAAATCAATGTTACCTGTGCCACGGGTAGAAGGGTGTAAGGTTCTGCCAGTTGAGGTGATTTCAGTAAGGTCTCTTTGTTTTTCTGCTGGCACTGTTGTTGTGCTTCCTTTTCTCACTGCTGTGGTGTCACCAGTCATACTGCTTCTAGAGGTTATAACAACTCTTGTAGCTACTTGGTTTTCTCTGCTGACCTGTTTGAAGGCAGTTGTGTTGGTTGATGTAACCATGCTTTTAGCATTACTGATGGATTCAGGGGTGCCCCTGCTGGTCATTTGAAAAGGAGCTGTGATTTTGGTTGTTCTATTTTTTATAATATTGTTTTGACTTAGCTGCTCTATAGTACTGTTTGTTACTCTGGCAGACACGGTTTCTGTACCTATGCTGCTTGAGAGACTTCCAGTAGGCCTTGTAGTTAATGCCTTGATTTCTTCTGTATTTGGGTTCTCAAAGGATCTGCTGTTCAGAAAATCCACTGGAAGGATGTTGTAGGCTATTGTGGTGATATTTCCAGGAGTAGTGGTGGCCACAGGTCTCCTTGTGGTGGTCTTCACCATGATGCCGTTTGTACTAGTGCTTTTGAAAGTTTTTATATTTAAAGTATACCCTAAACTAGTGTTTGCTATAGTGTTGAAGCTGATTTTTGCGGTTGTACTTTTAGAAGCTTCCACATTTGTGACATTGCTTGAGCTAGTTACTGCTGAGGCACTGAGTTTGGCTGTTGCTGGTGTGAATTGAGAAGCATTTGTGCTCATTTTATCCTCCAAGCTACTCTTCATAGTATTATGGATTACATTATCATTTGCAGATGTGCTTTCTAAGGCAGTACTGTCTACAGCATGTTCTGAGATGAATTGTGCAGTATTGTTGAGGGTGGTCCCTGCAGTTATACTTTCAGTTGTCCTGAGATTTCCAGAATTTCCAGAGGTGACCTTTGCTTCGGTACTAGTGTTGGAGTCTCTTGTTGTACTGCTTTTGATAGTAGTGATGTCCTCATTTAGTTTTGAGAATGTTTGCATTGAAATACTACTGTCCTGTGTGCTGGTTGTGTTCTCATTTGTTTTGATTGCATTGGTTCCTGGGGTGATTTGGTGTAGAGGTGTGATGGTGTCTGCTCTGTGTGTTGTGGTCTCAATAGATGTGTTGCTTGGGGTGGTTTCTGTAACAGGGTATGTTCTTCCCTCGTCTTTTGCTTTTGCACTTGCAGAGGTTATGCTATGTCTGAGGGTTTCAGTCCTGCTCTCTACCATGGAAGTCCCACCATCTGGCGGTGCGGTCACACTTTTATGGGTGTGATTACTTAGAATTGTTTCTTTCTTGGAGGTTCCATTTACAAGGGCTGTGATTCTTGGAGAGGTGGTACTGTTTATGAGAGAGTTTGGGCCATGCTCTGTCACAGCAATGGGGTCAAACGCTTTGATAGTTGCACCTTCAGATGGGTGGATGCTTAGAAGATCGTTTACAGTAGTCAGAGTGAGTAACTCTGTTCTTGATACAGAACTTAAAGATGTGATGCCTTTAATGAAGACTCCAGTGCTGACCTGTCCAAGAGCAGTAGAATGATGTGCTCTGGGAGTTGTATTGCTAGCCATATCAGTAGTTGTAGCTGGCTTTAAATTTCCAAAATCTATAGTGTAGCCAGTGCTGCTGAAAGTGCCCTTTGATTGAGTTTGTATTCCTTCTAATATGCCTATGTCTGTGCTTTTTAAACTTTCCCACCTTTGTCCTGTTGATGATTCACTTGCTGGTGTGCTTGCCACTGTACTGGTGTTTATCATGACTATGGTTGTGCTCCCTGTCTTTATGTTGAGACCTGAATTTGTTGTAAAACCATTGTGGGGAGATTCGCCTTTCACTTGCGTCGATGTTCTTGCTGCTGTGTTTTGCTCTGTTGTGGATTCTTTTGATTGTGTGCCTGATGCTGCAAAACTGACCAGAGCTTTTCCAGTTGTTGTTATGATCACCATGTCAAGGCCAGAATCTTTTGTAAAGACATTGTTGGAGACTCCACTCTTCTCTTGGGTTGAAGGTTCTACTGCCAGGCTGCTTCCTGTGCTTTTTAAACCTTCCAAGCTATGCCCTGTGGTGGTTTTTCTTCCTCTTGTGCTTGCTGCTGTTATGTTGTCTATAGCTATTAGGCTTATATTCCATGTCTCCATGCTGAGGCTGAAATTTGTTGAGGCGTCTTTGATAGTGGGAGCATCTTTCACAACTCCAGCTACTGTAATGGCTTTTATCACTGCTGCAGTTGTGCTTACTGCCTCCATGCTGAGGACAGGATTTGCTGTGATGCTACTGCTCATGGCTCCGTCCTTCCCCTCAGTAGGTGTTGCTGCAGCCATGCCCTGCACAGCAGTGGTTCCTTTTACTGCAGTGCTTGTTGGTGTATAGCTGTCTATTGCAATTACAGGTGAGGTCACCGCATTCATGCTATTGCCAGAAATTTCTGTGAAGTAATTGCTGAAAGATCCATCCTTCGCTTGTGTTGATGGTAAACTCTCCCAACTTTGCCCTACGGTGGGTTCACTTGGTGGTGTGCTTGAAGTTGTAATGGGACTTATCACAATTGCAGTTGTGCTTGCTGTTTCCATGCTGGTTCTAGAATTTGTACTGAAGGCACTGCTGTTGGACTCAACCTTTGATGGAGTCGATGTACTTTTTGAAATCAGCCAGCTTTGTTCTGTGGTGGATCCTCCAGGTGTTTTATCTGTCGCCATTGCAGTTGTGCTCTCTGTCTCCATGCCAAGGCCAGCAATTGTCGTGAAGTCAGTGCTGATGGATCCACCCCCCCATTGAGTTGTTGTTTCTGTGGCAAAGCTGCTGTCATGGGTATGCTCTCCTATGGTTGTGGTTGCTGCTGAAATGTGGTGTATAGTGATTGCAGCTGTACGCACTATCTCTGTACTGAGACTAGTGTGTGTTGTGACACCTTTGCTGGTGAATCCACTCTTCACTTGAGTCAATGTTCCTAGTGCCAGGTTACTCCCTGTGGTATTTCCTCCTATGGGTGTACTTGCTGCTTTAATTTCATCTGTAGTGATTGAGGATGTACTCACTATCTCCGTACCGCGGCTAGAAGTTGTTATGATGCCTTTGCTAGTGGATTCGCTCTTCAGTTGAGTCAATGTTTCTAGTTCCAGGTTGCTCCCTGTGTTATGTCCTCCTATGGGTGTGTTTGCTGGGGTAATAGCACTTGTAGTGATTGTAGCTGTACTCACTATCTCCATACCTTGGCTGGAAGTTGTTATGTTGCCTTTGCTAGTGGATCCGCTGTTTAATTGAGTCGATGTTCCTAGTGGCGTGTTACTCCTTGTGCTTTGTTCTGAGGTTGATATTCTTGTTGCAGTGCTTGTGTTGGCTGTCCTGGGTTTGGATGTTCCTGTGTTGGTTGTGTGTGTTGTTACTGGGAGGTCGTTTCTTGTTGTTGGTGTTATTCCTGTGGTTGTCCCATTTGGAGAAATCCTGGTGCTTGTTGTCCTGGATGCCTGCGTGGTCCGCTCTTGGAGAAAACAAAATTAGATATACCCATGTCACTCTTTATATAGTGCTCAGTTCACCACTACACTGACATATAATAAGTAGGATACAGTCATCTTTAGAAGGGGAGCTAGACACATCTCCCACAAGAACCACAGCGAGTAGGATGTAATGCATCTAGCGTGTTGTGTGGCAAGAGAATCTAAACAAAATTGAGCCCTGCATATCCCCATATGTTAATATAAAAACCTTTCTCCCTCAATGAACGAGTTAACAGATCGCTGTGAAAGTTACTGAATGCATGAATGTGTGAGGACATGTGTGTGTAAGTGAATACATAAGGGAGCGAGCTTGATATGTCGTGCTCACTGCACACAGAATCACTTTTAGAAACTAGAAATAGGGTTTGAATGCAGTGCTTATGAAAAATGTTAACAGTGCACTTGTACCCTACATATTACTTGATCTCCTATAGACGATTCACTTTGCAATGTTTGCTCCATTCAAAACTCTCATTCTTGTATGTTAGCTTGCGACAGAGTCTGGAATCCACCCCTGCCTGCACTGGAAGCTTTGCTGAATAATAGTCCAAAAAGAGATATGACCAAATAAATAAAATGTTAAGATCGATATACAAAATGAGATGCTAATTTGCTCCCCTAGGATGTCTCCAGATGACCCCTACTGAGACCTATCCCCTAGCACCCACATAATGTTGCATATGGGTGCCATAGCAACCATGACACTTTCAAAGACTTTTGGGTGCCATTTCTTGAGGGGGGGAAGACCCCCAATCCTTTTGTAAGTCCTAATTCTTCATCGATGCATTCTAGATGCAGAAAAACATTAGCTATTGGCCTTTACAATACTGAATCAGATTTCAGTATCAACATGGGGGGCCGCATTTCACTGCATGTGCCCTGGAGACAAGATGGCTGACACAAGGAGGTGTTCTGAATGTACCAATACAGAACACTAACAAGAGGCTTAGCTTTCACCTTCATTCGAAGTCTTAGCAGGATTAGAACCCACCCCGGAAGTAATAACAGCACATGAAACTTCCCCTCTTGAGCATAATTGCTGTCAAAACGTTTCCTGACATTAACAGGTAGGAATTTGGTTATTTTGCGGTTAAGAAATCAGAAGTGTCCACTTTCCATTAAGGGGTCAGTCTCTATAGACTCATTGGTTCCTGATTTATAATTTAATGGTGTTTTAAAAACTGGCATTATTAGTCTTAGCCAAGCAGGGAGTCCGTATTTTGGCTTCGGGGCATTGATGAAGCCTCCCTTTGAGCCAAGAGTCAGGGTTCCCCGGAAGTACTCTACTCCAAGAGTCTGCTTGCTGTTATTTCAGGGAACAGGCTCAGTGAGATTCAAAGATATTTCGAGAAAAACATACCGACTGGTGAATTTATACCTTGGTGGGTGGTCGGTGAACCTTCAGAGACAGCAGTGGTTGTCCACCCACCATACTGAGAGACCCCTGCCTTCACGAATCTGCTGGTGTGGCTAAGGCGAAAATGAAGTGTGGTTTCATGGTTTTTTTTGGCCCACTTGGCATTCAGTTTTCTTCCAGACATAAACCCCAAGGTGGGAGTTTAGGTCTGAAAAAGAAAAAGAAAATTGCTTTGACGTGCAGAATTTTCTCCCTGTGCTTTGCGGCCTTTTGTATTTTTCTTGCCTGAGTCCGCCGCGCCTGACATCCCTTGCTGTTTAGAACTGGTGCAAGTCAGCAAAGTTACAGCTGATGAGGACTCCTGTGTAAGTTCTCTTGTCAAGTCATCCTCCAGTAAGGGCCTGGTTTTAGCCAAGGCTTCTTTCACTCTTAGCTGTGAGTAGTTCCTCTCCTCGCTTTGGAGTACTTTTCTAGCTTTCCAAAAAGAAGCAATTACTTTAACCTTCTCTCCTGGTCTTAAGTTTAGTCCTGGCATTGGTCAAAATGGGTTAAGTTCTGACCATGGATCAGCTCCTACTCCAGTTTATGCTTCAGAACTTCTTTGTGAGGTTAACACAACTACACAGCAGTGGCTCTAGGGACCGGTATGTATACAAACTAGAAGCACTTGTGAGAAGCTAGCACTCAAACAGAACATAGGGTAACTTGAAATGTCATATACATGGATGAACACAGCAGAGGGCATCTTCACAGGCACCTTTTTGTCTTCCAAGGTGTGAGGGGTATTAAGAGAAACAAACACTGGAATGTGTATTGCTCAATTATAGCTGAGAGATCCTAAGTGGGGTCAAATCAAAGATGGACCAGGAGCCTGCTCTGCTCAGGAGTCCAAATTGTTTTTCTTATTTCAATTAGGTGCTGCGGAAGGATGCGTCTTTAGTTGAAATGAGGGCTGCAGTACAGGAACACAATATGGTCTCCCCCATACAAGCTCAGGAGGTGTTCCAGAGGAAGGTAATTTGGAACGGTGTAGGTCGGAACTTCGATCTTGTGCTACAGGTATAGAGTGCTTGAAAACAACATCATCTATAGACGTTCAATGCCCTTGCGGACCACGCATGTTACCTCCACAAAGCACACTTTCAGAGGGACGTAAGGACCAAGGTATGGGGGACTGAATGAATTTTAATAAGATGGATGGTTGACACCTTTCTAAGTCTACATGTGAAGGCATTTTAATGATAACTGAGCATGTGCAGTGCTAGTTTAGTGGATCTAAGGTTAGGTAGCTCATGGCATTCAGAAATTCAAGTTTTCAGCAGTATTTTAAACCTTTCAAAATCGAGGCAGGGGTGAATCTGAAAAGGAAGGCTATTCCAGTGATGAGGAGATACATAGGAAAACAAAGAACTCAGTACCTGTTCTTTTGGATACACTGTGGGTTCAGGAGAGCTTTATACATACACTTCAAGTTTCTAATCTAATGATACCAACAAAGCCGTGAACACAGGTGTGCCGTGTGGTTCCCAAGAAGTGTTTTATGAATAAGACACAAGAGCTTGAACAGATTACTCTTTCTTGCTGACAGCCAGTGTAGTACTCTTAAGTTGAGTACAGAGGGAGAGCCAGTCAGGCATTCATAGACCAGTTGGGGTGCAGTGATTTGTACCCTCTGTAATTTTGAGAGCAGGGTCTTGTTGGCTGCTAAAGAGTGCATTCCCATAGTCGAGACCACTCGTGATGAGGCTCTAGACCAATGTTTTCCTGGAACTCTTCGGAAGCCAAGGGAATACTTTTCTAAGCAGTTGTAAGGTGCCAAAACAGATACCACAAATAGAGGTCACTGGTTCTTTCATAAATAGCTTATTGTCAAACAAAAAGCCAAGTTTTTTTTACCACTCTCTTAGGGTAGGGTACTGGCCAAGTTCTTGGTGCCACCAATCTTCTGACCAAAGATCTGTGCTCTACTGAACAGGAGGATTTCTGTCTTTCCTACACTGCGTTGTAAACAACTCAAACTTATACAATGAGCCACCTTTCTCTTACAATTTATGAATCTAGCTTTGGTGATCTTTAGATCTTGCCTAATTGAGATCCCCAGTTGGTTGTCATCTACGTAAGATATTACATCAAACCCGCAGGATTTGACAATCTTTGCAAGCGAGGTCACATAAATATTAAGAAGGGTAGGGCTCTGAGAGGATCCTTGAGGTACTCCCTTGTTATTTGTGACTGTCATAGATTTGAAATGTGGCCATATATATATCAATCAGTCTCTTCTAATAATCAGTTTCCCATTGGTAGGTAACACAGCACGATGACCAAGGATTTGCAGAAATGGCAGAAATGGACGGTAAGAAGACATAGATAAGGTCCAACAGAGAGAGCAGATAATTACTGCCAAACGATTGGAGATAATTATGGCCAGAAACATCAGAAGATGACCACCCATAAAGAAGATAAAAAAGCCTGAAACAACAGGTAAGGATTGCGGGAAATAGTAGACAAGGACTGTTAGATAAAGCAAAAATGGATAGCCAGAAGTAGCAAATAAAGACTGCCAATAACCAGAAGCAGTAGTTAAGGACCACTAAGCCAGAATCAGCAGAAATAAACTGCCATCAACAGAAGACAAGGGGCACTAGGAATAGAAGAAAAAGGCTTCCAGAAGCAGATGATAAGGACTGTTAGAAGCAGCAAATAAGAACCACCAAAAATAGCTGACAATGACTACTAGTAGTTAGAAGTAAGTAAGAACCACCACTATTACCAGCAGACATGGACAGCTAGAAACAGTGACCAAGAGAAGCAGCAGAAAAGGGCCACCAGAAATAGCAGCCAAAGTCTCCCGGATACATACATTAAGGACCACCAGAAGCACAAAGAAGTACCAAAACAAACAGACAATGACCATTAGAAGCAGCAGATAAGAAACTCCAGCAACAGCAAATAATGACTGCCAGGAACAGCAGACAAGACTGTCAGAAGATGCAAATAGGCACAGCTAGAAGCTTTTTTTGGTTTACTTTCAGCCTGGCTGCACAGCAGCACACACTAATGACCAGCATCTTTAAAAAATGGGGAAAACACCAATAGGAATAGCACGGGTGAAACCAAATGGCTTTGCAATGCTTGTTTTTGTGTGGACTAAAGATACGGAATACCAAGTGACATGTCAAAGTTAGACATAACCGTAAGTTGAATGCATCAAATTCTGGAATGTTGGATTTTGTGCTTATGCATGACACATGATGTCTAAAATAGCTGTATGCCAGTGTAATAATTGCGACCTATCGGTTGTGACATGTGTCCTTCCCGGTAGTTAGTGAACAATACACACAGTTTCTGATGCGGCGGCTGGTGGGTGAAATAATATGTACTCTTCAGTGGATGCAATATGAGTCTGTGTGATAGCGCCAAGGGTAGCTTTCCAGCACTTTATCATGTGGCATCAAATAGGACACACATGTTGTGACAGATTTTATTGCCTATTCATGTCTGGGACAGTAGGAAGTGGAAGATGGATTGGGATTACAAAAAATCAGGATCTTACACACACTGTCCTGCTTTCTACATGACACGCCACTGATTCGCAGTGTTAGACACAGGGGTTGGGGGAGAGATTTGCCGGAGTCACACAGTTTGTGACCACTTGTCGACCCCATAATTAGAATGTAAAGCACCCAGAAGGAGTGAATGCCTTTATAGGCGGGTGCTCCTTACACCACTGTGCCCCAGTCTGTGGTCTGTCTGAAATGTGCCCTATCATCGTATCAGCAACACGAGGGGGCTATGGAGGGGGGGTGAATGTGTGGCTGGAGATGCATGCATTCTCTGATAGTGGCATGCCTGGAAGTAAACAAAAAAAAAGAGTACACTGGCCACATGAAGCAGTACTTGGTCCATGGCATGGATGAAGAAACTAAAGTCCAGGAGGAAGTCGGGCGCTGTGAGGAACTGCTAACCAATAAGAAGCAAGGAAATGAAAGTGACATTGGAGCCAACCAATGGTAAGTTAATGGGCTGGCTGTAAGACCTTTTTTTTCAGGCTTTTTTTTTTTTTTTTACAAGAGATTTGCAAGCACAGTGCAAGTGCTGTGCAGACGAAACCTAAATAGATACTTCACTTAAAGAGCAAACATTGCTTCAGGCGCCATGTAGCTATCCAGCACGTAAGATGCTTCGCTATTAATGGAGAGTGCTGGCCTGCTTAAAATTCTAAATCTGTAAATACATTTTGCTTGAGGAGAGGGGGCACTAGAGTAGGTGGGTCATTATCCCTATCCTTCTTTTAGAGGCCCTCACAAGTAGTGCGGTCAGGCACTCATGCCTGCTTCAGGCCCTTTCTGCAGGTGTACTTACCTCTGTTGCAGGTTCCGTTGTAGTCTGAACAGCAGTCAGGTGGGACCTTCCTCGAGCAGTACTCATCACAGTAGCAGTCTCTTCTCATGCAGGTGTCATTCTTCCCAAGACAGCAAAGCGTGGGGCTCAGCGAACATCTTCCTGCAGGTACAAAAAAGCAGACATAGAGCTGTCACAGAGCTGTCAGCTTCCGAGGCACTTAGGAGAGAGAGGGAGACCTAATTAGCATATTTGCTCACATTAAGTGAAGAGATGTCACACAAGCTGTGACATTAATGACACTATGAGAAGTGACATCAGTGAAATGACAAAAAAATATATAAAATAGTACCAAAACGTCATAAAGCCTGGAACCTCGAGTGATTCAGCATCTTCCAAGTAGAAAGTGGGCTCTTCCATCTGCTGAAGTGGTCTATAGGAGGGCTTTTCTTTTGGTGTGGGAGCTCCCTAATGCCCCGACATCTCGCAAAACTATTCTGCACACACCAGAGCTCCAATAGAGATGAGATAGTGGGGGACAACAGGCCAACAAACCCCACTATACCCAGGACCAACGGAACTATGTGGCAGGAGAGCATCAATGGGTTGACTAAATTATCGAGCAAGAGAAGACTGATTATGTGGCATAATATGTTGCATTTTTCATAGTATTACTTCAATATTTTGTAATTTTTACAACTGTCTGGGTAATTGTTTCACCTCATTAGTACCAGTTCAACAACAAAATAAATAAATAAGCAACAGAAAGATGACCAGTTAACCTTTGCAAAGAGTCCTCCGATGCGCGCAAACACATACCACCACGTTTTTACTCACTTTTGAGCCATTGACCTAGAAACAATTTTTGTTTATTAAAATTTGCAGATTATGCAGCAGATGATGGATTACGTGGCAAATGAGGCAAAGATGTTGGTAGTGTGTGAGAAGACTGGTAGTAGGTGATGGAATAATTACAAAATATTAAAACATACTGATAGTTAAGCTGTAACTCTGTCAAACTATGTACCTCCTGATGATCAGAATATAACGTGACCTCCTGGAAGTTAGCGAATAGCAGAGGAATCTTAAAGTGATGAAGAAGAACCGAAGTTAAGGGGGGCAGGGTAGAGATAGATGGGTGGTGCATGATAGGGTAAAAGGCAAACAAGAAAAGAGGGACAGGGTGTCAGATGGCTATCTCTATAAAACTGATCATGTAATTTAACCAGAACATATTTCCCTCAATTTACATTGCAGAAATGTTTGTTTAGTTTTTAAAACCTTAATTAAACAAGATGGCAATTTATTGACATATATCAACACTATGAGAAATTATCTAAGTCAATTGTAAGGTGTTACGGGCCTTATTTTCAGTACCTCACAAAGAGGGGAACCAATCTCTGAAGGATTCTTTGCAACTGACTTTCACACTGCATCTAATATGGGAACGAGACTAAGAACCACACACATTCACAGATCCTATGTTCATTATCATTTTAAGGTATCACTTACAAGTAGCTCTTAGCTGTCTGTTGTCGAACACCTGATGTGTAGAACCTGTACTTAGATTGGGCTTTGGACCAGCCCACTACTTAGCGTTGGTTGGCTGTATTGTCAGTCTTATTTACTTTTTTTCTTATTAAATTAATTCAGTGACATTCCCTTTTTCTTACTTTGTTTTCTCCTCCCCTGGAGCATAGGTTTTTTTACCAACTTCTTTAAGAGATGACTTCTATCCTTCCATGACTCCACATTAGGAAACTACTGATTTGTTGTTCTTTCAGGGCCCCATGTGAGGACATGTGTTTTCTCCACTATGTGCTGTCTCCCCTCACCCATCCCATTGCTACGAGCTCATGTGTTGCTTCCCGCAGGCTCATCTGTTGCTTCCCCTACCCCAACCCACTCAGCTTTTTTGCTGCTTTTTTAGAAACCCTCTAGGACTCCTTACCTCAGTCTTTGCCTGATTCTCCAGCTGAGAGTTGGCATTTACGTGCATCCCACATCTGCTCCACTTTTGCTCCCCTTCCCTCCAGTCACATTTCATTTATGTATTTTTTTTGTAAGAAAGCTCAGCAGCCATAGTTTGCTGGTAAGTGCCATCTCTCTAAATAAGGAGTTTTATATTTTATATGTGATTGTACATATAAGCAAGAATTTGCCCCGCAACATGTTTTTGCTTCCAAATGTGATGTGCACTCCTAAATGAGTTTTCACTCACCAGTTAATGTTGTACTAGTAGTTCTTTTGTATCCGAATGTGAATTTGGACCTAAATGTATTTTTACACATAAACATGGTTTGTGCTCCTAAATGCCTTTCCACACTCATGTGATATTGCGATTTGGCAAATGTGATTTCTAATGCCAAAGGTGATTTGTGCTCCTAAATGTGTATCCACATGCCTGCTGTTTCTGTGATTTTGCTGCTAAAAGTGATACCACAATTCTGCTTACTTTGCACCAATAGCATTTCTGCACCTAAACATAATTTAGCACCTACATCTTCTCTTAAACAAATGTTTTTCACACTCATGCTGATGTCACATCAAGAATAATTTGAAACCACGATGTGTGGCCAACAAATGTGAGGTATTACTCATGCATGCCTGCGACACCTAATGTGACATTATCCTATTGCATTTTCTCTCATTACTGAATGGTGTCCCAAGGCCGTATACTGTTGCTCTGCACACTGAATCTGATTCTCAAAATTAATTGTCTGCATATTTTCGTATTATTTTATAAGGGCATAAAGAGACTTAAATATCTGATCGGATTTAAGGATGCATTTAACAAAACCTCAGACATCACATTCCCACTGACATTTTCAAACTACTACAAACACCAAGCCCTGTGTTTTGTTGCAAAGTGAAATTCTATATGACTGGGAGTGGTGTTGTATGTGTCACGACATTTACAATGTTTTTAAACATGAGTACTTTAACATGTGCCCTATAACCTAGCATTTGCCTTATATCTCCAAAACAGCTGAACAGATTTTTTCCCCAAACCAAGAATAGGGATTGAATAACAGAAAGACCAGCATGCATGAGTTGCTAGGGCTCTGATGAATAAATAAATAAATCTAAAATGATCTTATACAAAGACGACAGATCCAGCTTAAAGAACAGTGTTAAACAATGTGGGATGATGGAGGATACAGTGATGTGCTTTTTCTTCATTAGAAAGGTGGTGATGCTCTAATTAAGGTGCGTGGAGGATTTGAGGCCCGGCCTGGGTGGAGAAACAAAGATGGGAGAGCCCAGAGTTGGATTGAACCAATGAAGTGAGCGGGGAGTGATAGCAGAGCTGGGAAGGTGAGGTGCAATGAGAAGAGAATGCAGGTGGAGCACAGAGGAGCGGCGGGCTGTGGGATAATAGTCTAACCCGCTTTGATCCAGAGCGCGGTGCAGCTCGCAGTCTCTGGAGGCTCTGTCGATTGTACCAGTGCCCTCAAGCTGAAAATGAGGTTGGATATGAAAGCAGAGATAGCACCCCGAGTCGAGGTGGCACACCCTGGGAGGAGAATGGTCTAGATGAAAGACCATTAGGGAGAGGTACAGCTTTATGCATTGGGAAGAGCCCAAGTTCAAATCCCTTCATAAAGAGAAGCAATCTCCATACTTGATATTTAAAATTGTTATAAAAATGTGTTTGAAATCATGGAGTCCAGTGCCTTCAAGTAGAGTGTTGTTATGCGGAGTGTCATACAGTACAGTGGAGGAGAGTTTTGTAAAGCCTATTGCTGTGGAGTGGAGTATTGTAGAATGGAACAGAGTGGCATAGAGTGGAGTGGTGTATCGGACTCTGTAGTATATAGTGTAGTGGCATGGTGTCTCATATAGTGGAGTTAAGTATCCTAAACTGAAGCAGCAATTTGTACAGTGGACTGGCATGTCGTACAGTTGAGTATGGTGCTGTAGGTGTAGAGTGTGTTAGTGTTGGTAGGGTGAAGTAGAGTGTCGCAGAGTGGAACATCCTAAAGTGGAGTGTAATATAATGGAGTAACATAATGTAGAGAGAAGTGAAATTGTGTGTTGTTGAGTGTCATACAGTGTAGTACAGTGGCATAGAGTGGATGGGCATTGAGTAGAGTGTCATAGAGTGGCCTAGATTGTAGTACTGTGTTGTTAAGAGGAGTTGCATATGGTGGAGTGGAGTGTGCAGTATAGTGGTGTAGAGCAGTGGGATAAAGTTTGGTAAAGTGGAGTATACTGGAGTGAGATAGAGTAGAGGGGAGTAAAGTGTCATATAGTGGAGTGACGTGGCATAGACTATAGTGGCATGGAGTGCAGTGGAGTGGTGTAGCATTCTGTTGAGTAAAATGTCATATACTGGAGTACTGTGTTGTACAGTAGAGTGTAGTGTGTGTCATACAGTACTGGAAAGTGTTGTAGATTGCAGTAGAGAGAGTAACATACTGTACAGTCTGGTTGAGTTTTGTAGAGTGCAGTGGTGTACAGTACTGTGCAGTGTTGTAGAGTGTGATACAGTGGATTGGCATGCTGTGTTATAGAGTACAATGGCACAGAGCAGGTAGAGTGGAGTGGTGTTCAGAGGAGTAGAGTAGAGTGGAGTACTGTGTCAGAGTAGAGTGGAGTAAAGAGGGATTCAGTGGCATACAAAGAGTTATGTGCAGTGTCATATAGTGGACTAGAGTATTGTATGCAGTGGAGGAGAGCGTTGTACAGTAGCATACAGTATAGTACAGTGTTGTAAAGAGGAGAGTAGGGGTAAAGACAGGAGTAAAGTGTAGGAGAGTGGCATATAGTGTAGGAGAGCATTGTAGAGTAGAGTTGCATAGAGTACAGTAGTGTGTCAAACAGTGGAGCTGCCCAAAATGGATTGTTTTACAGTAGGGTAGAGTGAGGTAAAGTGGAGTAGAGTCAAGTTCAGTAGTGTAACGTTGCATGGAGTAAAGTATAATAGAGTGCATTGGCACATCGTAGAGTAGAGTGGCATGGAGTGAGGAGTAGTGGCATAGACTAAAATATAAACTGTCATAGTTGTGGGGTGTCACAGAGTATAGAAAAGTGTAGTATAGTGGAAAAGAGTGTTGTACACTGGAGTGTACGTGCATAGAGTGGAGCACAGAGTTGGACAGTGGAGTGTATGGGGATAGAGTGGAGTACAGTGTCATAGAATGCCATAAAGTGTAGCGGACTTTTATAGAGTGGAGTTATATAGAGTATAGAAGAGTGTCGTACAGTGGCGGGCATAGAGTGAAGTGGCATACACTGTAGTGGCATAGAGTGGATTACTATAAAATGGAGTAGCATACAGTAGTATACTGTACAGTGGAGTTTAGAAGAGTCCATCCTCCCCCCTGGACGTCCTCCTCGATGGAGAAGGTAAGGGAGCGTCCAAAAAGACATGGGGGAGGTGGGTTGTGGGGTGTCTGTGTGTTTGGGTGAGTGTCTGCAGAGGGGGGTGATGAATGCATCAGTGTATGTGATTGAATGTGAATATGTGTGTATGTACCTGTCTGTGTGTCTGAGTGCATGTTTGTGAGTGAGTGGGGGTGTCTGTGTGGATGTATGCATATGATGAATGGGTGTGTATGTGAATCCATACGTGCGTGTGTGTACCGGGAATGGAGATTCCTGTCGCTGAGTGCGTGACCACCATGGTTTTCGTGGCGGGGTGACTGGCACGGAAAAGCATGGCGATTTGCAGCCTGGTAATCCGGCCACCGCGGTGTGACTGCCAAGCCCCACAACTCGTAATGTGGCAGTCCTTACCGCCAGCTCTGAGGTGGAATGACCACCACAGCGAGGCTTATGACCGCCAGCCTCGTAATGAGGGCCATAATGTAGTACAGTGTTTTTTATTTAGAAAGCTTTTTATTGCTTAAAAAGTGTTTAATTACTGCAGAACTTCCTAAGTAGTACCTCAGTATTCAGAAACATTTTTAATATGAAAACCTATAATTATTTTGCCCTACCTATCACCACTAATCACTAATAGAAATATAAAACCTAACATTTACCTCTATCTAAGGCCCTAAGCCAGAAAACAACATGGCTGCTTTAAAATGCTTTAAAGGCAGCCACTATCCATTCAGATAATGACAAATAGCGCTAAGTTTAAATGCCTTATACCTTGCAATATACATACCCTACTTACCTGCAGTACTCAAAAGGATTATCTGTGCACCATAATGTATTATCCTGCCAAATTTTATGTGAATCCGTGGAGCCACTTTTGAGCTACACCAAACACAATAGTCTATGCATTGGTGGAAAAACATGTTTGGAACTCCACTTGTCTCATTGCACCCCTTAAAGGTTCACCACAAAAATTTACATCATTGCAAAATGTAGAAAATGCTATGTCTGGAATGTTTTGTGGTGATTTATCAAAGAGGCACAAAGCCATAGTAATTCCTGTCTCTGGGAATCCCAGCTATCACTACTGAGCAGCAATCAGATTTAATGTGATTTCTTTCTATCTAGTGTATTTGTTATTAATTTGTTTATTGGTGTAGATACTCATGTGACCATAATTGTGTCTTTGAGTTGTCCATGTAGTAATTTGTAAACTTTACATATGCAGTGTATTTTCTGGGATTCCTTGCTACCTTTAGTAGTGTTACGCTACACAGATATCACTACGTTTCTGGCTCTTATACCTTCACAACCACTTCATAATATCACTTACTATAACAAAAAGAATCATCTACAGAGTCTAACGTACATTGTTGTGAAATTTCATTACATTCGTTTTAGCCGTTTTGCCATACTAAAGTCTTATAAAATGCAGAATAGAACAAGCGTTATTGCCCCCTTGTCTTTCTCTACATTTTTTCCTTCCAAATGTAAGACAGTTTTAAAAAAAAGACGACTATTTGAAAAACGCCCTTTAATTCACACGGTAGTATGGGGACCCCGAAATTCACATATGTGCAAATAATCACTGCTACGCAACACCTTGTCTTGAGCCCATTTTGGAAATACAAAGGTTTCCTTGACACGTATTTTTCACTCTTTATATTTCACCAAATGAATTGCTGTGTACCGGGTAATGAAAACCGATTGCAAGTTGCAGCTCCTTTATTGGCTCTGGGTACCTAGGGTTCTAGATGAACCTACAAGCCCTATATATCCCCACAAACAGAAGAGTCCAGCAGACGTAACGGTCTATTGCTTTTGAAAATATGACATCGCAGAAAAACGTTACAGAGTAAAATGTGGAAAAAAATGGCTGTTTTTTTTTACCTCAATTTAAATATTTACTATTTCAGCAGAAATTTTCTGTAGGAAACCTTGTAGGATTTACACAAATGACCCCTTGCTGAATTCAGAATTCTGTCGACTTTCCAGAAATGTTTAGCTGTCTGGGATACAGCATTGGTTTCACACCCATTTCTGTCACTAACTGGAAGGCGGCTAAAAGCACAAAAAAGTAGCAAAAATGGGGCATGTCCCAGTAAAATTCCAAAATTGTGTTAAAAAATGAAGTTTTCTGATTCAAGTCTGCTTGTTCCTGAAAGCTGTAAAGATCGTGAATCTAGCACCACAAACCCTTTGTTGCCATTTTCAGAGAAAAAAAAACACGCTTTCTTCTGCAGCCCTTTTTTCAAATTTTTCTGAAAAAAACAAAATGTTAGTTGTATTTTTGCTAATTTCTTGGTCTCCTCCAAGGAAATTCACAATCTCTGGGTACCTCTAGAATCCCTATGAAAGAAAAAAGGATGCAAATTTGGCCTGGATAGCTTATGTGAACAAAACGTTATGACGGCCTAAGCGCAAACTGCCCTAAATAGCCCAAAAAAGACTTGCCACCTGTGGGGGGAAAAGGCCTGGCAGCGAAGGGGTTAAAAATGCTCCTGGCAGACGGTAGCGAACACATGGTTCCCTGCCCACTCCCTTTTAATTACTGAAATGGCTATGGGGAAAGGGGTCCCCAGTGCCATTTTAAGTCTCAGGAAGGGGGAGCCATGCAGCCCCTCCTCTTTTTATTAGAACTGGTTCCAGGGAATGGGGTCCCTGAACTAATTAAGGCTCGAGGAAGGAGCTGCATGTCCTAAGATATACGTTTTGGCCTCAGGGATGCAGCTTCTAAAGAATTAAGGCCAACCCCACCCTGCACATTCCAAAGGCTTTGTGTGGTGTATCTTTGGCGGTTTGCTATGGATTTGGCCACAGGGCCTGGCAGCAGGCCAAACCCTATAGCCAGCACCCCCACTGCATGCGGCCAACGTCTATGCGCAGTGTGGGGATGGCTGCCTGCTGGGGTCTTGGTCACAGGGCTTGGTGGCAGGCCAGGCCCTAAAGTCAAGTGCGCACAGCTAAAGGACGTGCATGGCAGGGGGATTGGCTTTACCTATTGTAATAAAACATTACTTTACATTAAAAAAAACTGTAGGAATTCACTGAAACAATTCAAAGGATAATGTAACATTATAGTTGCATTAGATAAAAAGATGTGTTTTTGTTTAAAAGAAACCTTAGAAATCCACTGAAAAAAACAAAGATTAAAGTTACATTATAGTTAGGTGAATATGTCAGTGTTAATAGTAATGCGACATTGAGATTCTAAATTTATGTATATATCATGCCACGGAGGCTCCGCGGATCAACAGATCTGAAAATAATATCAGATTGGCGGCCACCACATCAAAAAAGATGTAGTGGCAGCCATTTTAGGGCTCGGGGGCTTATTCCTCTCCTAAAAAACTGTAAAAAAAACATACATAGGGGACAGGGTCGAAATACCCCGACCCCTTATGCCTCTTGGTTGGTTAGGGGTGGGGAGTATGGCCTCACCCCCCATTCACCTATCCCCGAAGTTGCATTATGCATTAAAAGGGAGGGGGTGTACACCACCCCCTCTTCGAACAGATGTTGGCCCCTGGGGACCTACACTCTCCAGGGCCCATCTCATTATTGGATGGGGAGTGGGGAATGGGGCTCCTATCCCAGTGGTAGCCCGTCCTTTAGGGTGGAGGGGCCACGCCCCCCACCTTTTGCCCCTCATGAAGAGTGTCTGTCAGGCTGAACAAAGGTCAGCCTGACAGACACTCTCCATGTTCAGCTCAGGCAGCCAGGAGCAGACATGCGCGATTTGCGCACACTCCTGGCTGCCTGAGCGAAACTTTGCTGGGCTGAGGAGGTCACAGCTCCTATGGGCGTGTCCTCCTCGACTCAGCAAAGGTGCCTCGAGGCCCTCCCCTGGGTGACAAGGAAAGCGTCACCAATTGACACTCTCCCTGGCCGCTTCAGTTAAAGCCCTGAAGTGCCCAGGGCGAGTGTCAATCAGTGACACTTTGTCAACGAGTGGGGTGGGGTCAGCAGTCTCACTGACACCATCCCACTCTGTGACAAGGCTGGGACTGCTGCCTTCCCTCATTGGCTGACCTTGGAAGGCAGCAGTCCCAACCCTCCTGGGACCTGGAGGCTGAAGGTAAGTGTGTGTGTGTATGTGTGCGATGTTTTAAATTGAATGTTTGGTGCGCATGTGCATGTTTGAGTGTTATGAGTGTTGTTAATGGATGTGCGTGCGTGTGAGTGAAAGAATGAGTGTGTGCGATCTTTTAAAATGAATGTTTGGTGTGTGCATGTTTGAATGGTATGAGTGTTGTTAATGGATGTGCGTGCGTGTCTGTGTGTGAAAGAATGAGTGTGTGTGTGTGTGTGTGTGTCGCCCGCCCCCCTCCCCCCTAAAGCTGCCGGCCGCCACTGTCCTATCCCAATCTGTTTTTGGCCCAAAGACTACAATCTCCAAGGCCTAAACAGTATTAGAAATGCTGTGGGTGCCCTGGATCTGACTTGGGACACCCATAGCTATTGCATGCTTTGGAAATAAGGCACAGGTCCATGGGCCTTGCAGCCCCTGCTGGCTCACATGCCAGCTCCCCTGCCTGCTCTAATCCCTGCTCCCTTTCCGGGTTCATTAGGAGCCGACTGTAATTGTCTTCTCACACCTAATAGGAGCAGCTTTTCTTACTGCTCTTGCCTGGGGACAGTGGGCAGGGAGTTGAAGTTCACTCCCAGGACAACTCAGTGTCTGGGGTATGGAGTCCCTGGGACATTGCTGCTGTTGAGCTACAGGGATGGGGTCCCCGAGGTCAAAATATGGCTTAGGAACTGGTGCCTCATTCCCCTTTCCCCTAAAATTCGGCCATGTGGTATGGGGTCCTCAGGGTTCTTTCATGCCTCGGTTGGGGATGCACCCCCCTCCTCATTAAAAAACGTTATTGGCCCGACGGGGACCCGGGGGCCTTGAAAAAAGGATCAGGGAGTCGACCACACATCTACCTACCCATTAAAAATTAAGCATAGTGGCCGCTCATTTCACAATTACTGCTCCAGCAGGGGAGTACTCCAATATGCCCTTGGGGGACTGGTGCACCACCAAACTTTTTTCTAAATGTTGTGGCAGTCTACAGGTAGCACAGCATCCTTCCTAACAATATTAAAATGCAGTAAGTCTCAAAGGTCATTGAATCCACAACACCAGGAGATCTTACCATTTTTTTGCAAACACTCTGACAGACCTTTAGCGTTTGTTTCTATAGCTTTGTTTTGTGGGCTGAAAATTTACAAAAATAAAACTCAGATATGTTCCTCATTTTTTTTTAAATATTGCCTTATTACAAATATTTAATGACAATGACTCATTAAATATTGCAATGTGTGTATTTATAAATTATACTTTTGACTATAGTTATTCGTTACTTTTTGACAAAGCCAATAGGACTGATTATATAAGTTAATAATGTACTGACCCCTTGTTTAAGTCAGTGGACCCACTTTTTATTTTTTGGTGGTCTGACCCTTTCCCAAATCCAGGGATCTCCATTACTTAAAATATCTCCCTTTCTATTGTTAGCTGAAACACTCTTGGCTATGGACATCATACTTTACCTTAAAAAAACATGAAATTCTCTGAAAAAAAAGGTTAAAGAGATGGGATAGTTAGGAATTGTAATATTATGTTACTTTACATTAAAGAACCTTAGAAATTCACCAGATAAAACAAAGATTGAAGGGATGTTATAGTTAGGTGATAATATCAGTTGAAACATAATGTTTTAATCAAAACCACTGAGATTCACCCGTTATAGTTATCTCAAATAACTATAACTCATGATCTAAAGTAACTAACTATAACTCAAGGGGTGCTGAAGCTCTTGCCTCCATTGGTAGCACAGTACACTGTGTAGGGTGTGTGGTTGGAACAATGTTGTCTCTGAGTTGATCCTATGTGGTAAGTGTTTCCATGTCATATGTGAGATAGATAGACAGCTGCATAGACAGATAGTACATAGATAGATAGATAGATAGATAGATAGATAGATAGATAGATAGATAGATAGATAGATAGATAGATAGATATGTAGACATACAGATATATTGTTACAGTTAGTGCACCTAAAATCATAGTGGTAGTTTAATTTAATATTAAGCATTTAAATGTAAAAATATATATATATATTTACAATTAGATTAAAATAATTGAATGTAAGTAAGTATTGAGTAGAAATATCTTAATGATGCTACATGTTAAAAAAAAGTACAGATCGATGTAAATACATGCGCAGCTACCCCGTCTACGAACATTCAGGGGGGCACAAGTAAAGTGCATCATCATCTATGATGCGCCACTTTCTTGTAAATAAGCCCCTTAGTGCATGCGGTAATGGGTTGAAGATCCTAAAGGCGCGTGCTAATATAGTGATTGTCTCCATATCAATGGAGCAACTCATTGTGAGAGGCTCCTGATGAAGATGAACACTGCTCGAAACGCATCCCACTGGCAGGAGTGATCTTTGACAACTGCACTGGTCAATATTCCAAAATAGTAGCTCAATAAATCCCAATGTACACTCTACGAGTTTGACTGCCAAATCCTACACTGTGAGTTCTCTACTTTTCGAAACAAGTGGTCCTTAATAACCAAGTGGGATAAAAAAATAATGCCACCTAGGAAAATAGTTTAGATTCAGCTGCCTGTGGGTGATTAAAGTTGGCATGTTGTCTGTAAATAGAAGCTCACTAAAAATCTAAATTAACAATTTGCACTGAAAAACCGTTTTCAAGAAGTAGGCTGAAATGACTGAACATAAGCCTTTGAGTTGACAGCTCTGCAGAAGGTAACACAACACGAAGAGCTGTCCTGTAAATGGATGGACTGAGTGCATGGATTTAGCCTTTTGTTTAGTCGTGAGTGGCAACTGTTCAAAGTGGCGGGGCTGGGGGAACAAAAACAAAATATATATATATTTTTTTTTTAAAGTACCCTCTCTGCACCACCGCACCTCCGCTCTTTACAGCGCTGCAAACACAGGCTCCCAGCCTGCCCTGCAGCAAATCATGACGTTGCTCAGAGCAGCATTATGATTCGCTGGAGCGCCCTGGCTGGGCACTACAATGCAGACTGGTAGCCTCGGCATGCTCTCTTTAACCCGGCAACACAGTGCCGGGCTGGAAAAAGCACAGTGCGCATGGCCGGCCAAACATGCATGTGCACTGGGGGTAGTGCTCGTCACCTCATGACCCCGCCCCTTTAGAAATAAAAAGATAATAAACGTTGTTTATTATTGTTTTATTTTTAACGATTTGCAGCTGCTGCTGTTGGCGGGGGACATTCCTCTGCCATAGCGGAGGAGCTACCCCTGCTTGTTTTTTTCTTTTTTTTAAGGATAATATTTTTTCTTTGCAACTATCGCACATAGAAAAGCACAGCATGACCACACACGCAGGTCCACAGTGCAATAAGCTTGTTGTCACCACTGTTATGGAAAGGGAACACGACCCATTCGAGGATGCAACTCACAGGAGGCACAGGGGCAGATTAACAACGACACCATGGATGCACCATATTTACAATACGGCGCACGATGGTGGTCATTAGGACAATAGCGTCAACATTTTTTACACTATTGTGGGGCTGTGCTGCACTAGCATAAAAAATGCTGACGCTAGTGCAGCAAAGCACAGGGAGGCTTATTGATTATAATTGGTGCATCATTTTAATGCCTGCTCTGAGCTGCGTGGGAACACCCTCCTAGCATACATTATCATGTCGCTGGCATAATGTGCCGCAAGGGGTTGCAAAGTGGCACAATGCAGGCATTCTGCCACTTTGTAAATACTGCAAGGGGGAAAAGCCAACTTAGTGCCGCCTCGGCGTAAAAACATAATAACACTATGGCCACACAAGGTGGCGCTAGGGGCTTGTAAATATACCCCAAAGGACCTTCCCAAACTCAATAACATTAAGGGGAATATTGCAGTCGTAATTTAGTCTGAAATAAATATTGTGTTATAAATATCTTTTACAAAATATTGCATACTTTGGTGTTAATAGTATAAACTCTACACCCAATGGGACAATAGTTTTGTAAATTATATTTCAGTTACATTATTTATGTCAGATGATATTTATGCATAGAATATTCTGACATATAACCCAATGGTGATAAATGGGTAAATATAGTCTACCCATCTGCACATCTGCTAAATGTTATTCTCTCACCTACATATATTCTATATACCAGTGGTTCCCAACCTGTGGTCCGGGGACCCCTGGGGTTCCGCAAAGCCTTCTCAGGGGGTCCGCGAGAGCCTAGAAAATTAAAACATATTTACAAATATTGACAAATTAGGTCCCCAGCTTCCAGTAATGACTCAGGCGGGGGTCCCCAGATTCCCATAATGATTCAGTGGGGGTCCCTGGGTTCCATTAATGTTAAAGTGGGGGTCCCCAAAAATCAAAAGGTTGGGAACCACTGCTATATACCATAAACACATGGAGTGAAACATTTGGAGTTGACCAGTCAGTCATAATGCTCTCTTAGCCAGTTATAAGTTGTATGCCACAAAATAGATAGGAGTGCATTTACTGCTTGGCAGTTAAGGACAGAGCTTAATTTGAGGAGGTGGTTGCTGATGGGGGCCATCAGGTTTCATTTTTGGGGTCCGGCACATATTTTCCTTCAACAGACATTTATCAAAAAGAAGAGGGGAAAAACAAAGCAGAAAGATGAAGGAAGAGGACTATGGCAAAAACTAAATTAAGGGAGAGAGCAGGAACAGGCAAGCGTGAGATGAAGGGGAAGGAAGTGTTTGGTAGTGAATTAAAGAGGCATGAGGTGGGTTTATGCCTAGCACCCTTGGTATTGCCTCGCCAATATGTAACTGCATCAGCTGCGCAGTTCTGAACCGAGTAGGTCTTAGTGTCAGCTCCCCTGCGACAGGTCTCCTGACCAGTGCTGCAGTTCGCTCATCTGCCCATTGCACTTTCTGCCCTCTGCTGTCTGGCCCTGTTCATCCATCGCCTTCCATCCTCCTGCTCTCTCTGTATCTCTGTCACCTCTGCTCACTTACACCTCCCCCCTCCCCCATTTTTAATCTGTTAATTTCTGTCTTTTTTGCCTTTTCCCTCTAAACTTCTGCTCAATTTTGCCTTTTTGGTCTTTTCTCTTGACATTCAGCTTCTCCTGCCCATTTTTGCCTTTTGCACTTCTTTTCATTTGAGTCCCTTTTGTCTTTTCCCTCTAAACTTCTGTTCATTTCTGCCTTTTCGGTCTTTTCTCACTAGATGTGGCCTCTCCTGCCTATTTTGGCCTTTTCCACTTCTGGTCATTTCTGTCCTTATTGCCTTCTCCCTCTAAACTTTGGCTCATTTCTTCTTTTTCGGTCTTTTCCCTCTATTTTTGGCCTCTCCTAGCCAATTTGCCTTTTTCTTCACTTCTGCCACTTCTGCTCCTATTTTGTCTTTTTTCCTTATTTTCATCCTTTTCCTGCTTGTTTTGCCTGCTACTCCCTTTCTGCCCGCTTCCCACCGGCCTCCCGCTGATTCCTGCCTTCCACCACCCAACGCCACTCCCTCCACCCCAGGAGCGAGTTAATGGAAGCTGCAGTGCGGAAGGCATGCCAAAGACAAACTCATCTGCACCCATACATGCCTGGACCGCGGCCAGTGCCAGGAACCATGGCTCTCCCCCACCTCTCTCACCCACCGCTACACTGCCAAGGAGCTCCTGCCACTGGGTCCCAGCTGACACACCAACTGCTACAACTTCTCCCCTCGAGCAACCAAAGCACCCTCCACATGCTGTCACTGCCGCTTCTCCTGCACCACAGATCCGGCTGCCAACACAGACCACTAACAACCTAGAACCGCTCCAGTACATCTCGCTCAAAACCCGAACCCCCTGCAAGCATGCAACAGAAATCTAGGATACCATCACCACCCTCTCCACCAACATAGCCTTCAACACCTAAACCTGGCTCAGTCCCTCCTCAAACCGTGACATAGCCACTATAATACCCAGTGGCTACAAGATGACACACAGAGACGCACCTACAAACACGTAAGAGGCATCGCCATCATCTTAAAAAAAAACATCCGATGCATCGCCACGGACGATGACCCAACTCCCCTCATGAAACACCTCAACTTCCAAATATGGACTTATACCAAGATAACAGTAAGGGGCACCCTCGTATACAGACCCCCGGGACCTCGACCAGCCTTCTGCTATGCTATCCCCCAACCTCATCGCTCCGCTCACCATCGACTCCGATCAATACATCCTACGCGCAACCTCAATTTCCACATCCACTCTCTTGGAAAACATGAGTAACATTGGCCTCGCCCAACTGGTCACCGAGCTCACATACAAAGCGGGACACACACTCATCCCCATCTTTACCTCCAGTCACAGAGTTAAATTCAGCCACATTACAGAACTCACCTGGTCTGACCACACCACTATTCACTTCACCATCTCCGGCACACAGCATACCATCTACGGGTACCACATGTCTTCCCACTGCAGCTGTGGCAAGATAACAGAAATTCAGTGGACTCAAGTCCTCGGTGCCTCCCAAACCAAAGCTGTATCAGAATTAGAACAGGCCGCCCAGAACTACTCCACCTGGCTCACCGAATGTGCCAACAGAGACGCCCCAATAGAACCAGCGAGAACCAACAAAACCTAAAGCTAAGTCAGCTGTGTACACCCCAGAGCTCAAAACCCCCAAGCGCAGCTGCTACTGACTGGAGAAACTATGGCAATCCATTGGGAATCCATCCGACAGAGCCGCCAACGAAGCAGCCTTTAGCAACTACCACTGGCAAGTTAAGGAAACCAAGAGATCAGCCATCAGAACCCACAACGACACAGCGCCCAACCTCAAGAAGGAACTATTCAAAATAGTCAAAAAATACTCCAATCCAACTGCCACAGAGAACACAATCCACCCTTCGCAAGAACTCTGCGACACCCTCTCGGACTACTTCTGCAATAAGAAACCCTAATCCACAGTCCTCAACCTCAACAGACTCAATCAACCAGCCCACACCAGCCGATTGATCACTGCATGGTGAACGCTCACCGCACAAACCAATACTGCCATCATGTAATCTATCCACTCCAGAGCACCCACCGACCCTTGCCCCACCACTTTTTCAACCTCAAAACCAATCACACCAGCATGGAATTCACCAGCATCCTTAACAACTCCATCACCTAAGCCATCTTCCCGGACAGATGGAAACACGCAGAGAACAGACTCCTTCAAAAGAAACCCTCCGCCGACCCAAGCGAATTCAAAAATTATTGACCAATCACCCTGCTTCCTTCCCCTCCCAAAATACTTGGGAAGGCCATCAACCTAACAACTCACTGAATGTCTGGATCAAAAAAACCTGCTCAACATCTCCCAGTCAGGCTTCTGGGCCAACCACAGCACTAATTGCAGCCACAGACGTATCAGCCACAGACACAGCACTAATCGCAGCCACAAACGATGTCAGAATACTCCTCCACCACAGGGAGACTGCTGCCTTTACCCTCGTCGACCTCTCTGCAGCATTCAACACCCTCTCCCACCCTTATCAACAGACTACATAACACCGACATACAAGACAAATGGATCTCCTCCCTCCTTACAGGGTAAACTCAGAGCATTTGGCTGCCTCCCTTCACCTCTGAACCCAAAGACAGCATATGCGGCATACCCGAAGGATCATCCCTCAGTCCCAGACTGATCAACACCTACATGACCCCCCGTAGAGATCGTCTGATCTCACAGCCTCAACATCATATCCTACGCAGACCACACACAGCTCATCCTAATGCTCACCGAAGACCCCCCACCACCAGAACAAACTTCTGCAACAACATGACTAACGTAGCCAACTGAATGAGAGCCAACTGCCTCAAATTCAATTCTGATAAAACTGAAGTCCTGGTCTTCAGGAGAAACAGATCCATTTGGGACCACAGCTGGGGGTCAATCGAACTCAGGCCTACCCCCCACGCCAATAGACCACGCACACAACCTTGGCACCATCCTTGACAATGACCTGACCATGAAGCAGCAAATCAACAGAGTCGCCTCCTCCACATTCTCCGCATACCCCACAGAATCTCTTGAAGGATCCCTGCCACCACCAGAAAAACCGTATCCCAGGCCCTTGTCACCACCCACCTCGATATCTTCAATGCACTCTACTTTGGCATCTCCATCCAACTCCTCAATAGGGCTAGACAGAGCTCACAGAGTTTCACTCCACTTAATTTTCTACGTGGAGGCACAGCGAGTACTCAGCCACCACTGATTCCAAATCTGGTGTGTATACATCCTTTGTGCAGTGCAACGTTGTGTGAAGTTGTATCATGGACCATGACCTGGCCAACAGAAGTGGCAGAAGTGGCACAAGTGGGGCTAAGCAGTGGTGTCCTGTAAATGCTGCTGTTATTTCCAACGCCCGTTTATTGGCACACTATTACAGTGCCAACGGCGAGCATGTGAAGCACCATTCCTTAAAAGTGTGGTGAGGAGTCATCTTGAGGAGAGGAGCATGAAGAGAGGAGTCTGATATAGTGTGTGCCTCTACTCAGTAGATGCGGTCAATGCAATCATAGTAGCATTGTCCGGCTGTGCAATCTGAGCCACACAACCAGAGGAGACAGTGAAGCTGCACGTGACAATGGACGGCACGAGAATGGCAAACTATGGCACATTGTGTACTCACGTGGAGCAAGAAATTCAAGCATTTACATAGCAAATAAGCATCAATTGCAGAAAACACAAATATTCAGATGGCCCTGCTTTTAAAGATTCTTATAACACCTAGGGGGTCATTCTGACCCTGGCGGTAATTACCGCCATGGCGGAGGTCGGCGGTAGCACCGCCAACAGGCTGGCGGTGCACCGCTGGGCATTCTGACCGCGGCGGTTCAGCCGCGGCCAGAAACGGAAAGTCGGCGGTGTACCGCCGACTTTCCGCTGCCCTTGAGAATCCTCCATGGCGGCGGAGCGCGCTCCGCCGCCATGGGGATTCTGACACCCCCTACCGCCATCCAGTTCCTGGCGGTTCTCCCGCCAGAAACAGGATGGCGGTAGGGGGTGCCGCGGGGCCCCAAAAAGAATTTCAGTGTCTGCCTAGCAGACACTGAAATTCGCGACGGGTGCAACTGCACCCGTCGCACCTTCCCACACCGCCGGCTCAATTCTGAGCCGGCGTCCTCGTGGGAAGGGTGTTTCCCGCTGGGCTGGCGGGCGGACTTTCGGCGGTCGCCCGCCAGCCCAGTGGGAAAGCCAGAATGACCGCTGCGGTCTTTTGACCGCGGAGCGGTCTTTCGGCGGGAACCGCGTGGCGGGCGGCGACCGCCGTCCGCCGCGGTCAGAATCACCCCCCTAATGTCTTGTTCCCAGATGAGACAGTACATTCCGCTGCCACCAACATAATAATACACCTGGACAAGTGTATAAAGTAGCGCATTTGCCCGCTCTGTGTTTCACATCACACCATCTCTAGAGCTTAGGAGCGACTGCAATGCTATGGATGGAGTTTAAAGAATGCCTATCAGTCGCTGTGATTATTACAGTGCAGGAGTGTTGGGAGCTTATGGAAATGCACAACTATCTACGTTAGAAATATACACTGATGACCCATGGATGACCCAGCGAGGGGTGTCGAAAACAAACTTGCCACTTCATCAGAAAATCATTACAAATGCTTTGCTGTTGGAAAAATTTAACACGGAACATGTCACAGCTGCAAATATTTGTCCTTCGAGGAGAAAAAGACAACACTACCATATATTACTAAGACAGCAGGTGTGTGGGCTGCTAAGCCTGGAAGCTTGCATAGGATGCTCCATTTGCTGAAAAAGGCTGGCGCTGCAGAGCTTGATGTAAGGAAAGGAGGAACTTAGGGGGTTAAAGATGTTGGGTTGAGGAGTCATTCTCTTCGTTGATCGCACAATAGTCAGTGCTAACCTAAAGGACTCGACTGGGGACTTGTGCAGGTTAAGACAGTGGCAAATCAGTCTCCTTGTCGTTACCACCGTATCCGCAGGAGGCCGACACAGCATTAACCAAATCCAAAGCACTGCGCAAATGCCTTGCCGGATGTGATGTAAGAGGCCAAATGACAACATGCAGCAAAATAATAGGGCTGCGCGCGAGCACGGCAGCACGCCTATAAACTCTATTCTGCTGACGATTGCTGGAGTTTTTTGCCGCGCTCCGCGCTCCAAGCAGAGTGCAGAGTAGCAAAAACTCTGAGAAGTTTGCCGGCAGAGTGGAGTTTCCCACCTAGCCTTACTCCACAAAATACTCAAGACAATATAGAACGTGGCAACTACACTCGTCCTGGACCTTCCCAGATGAGCTCACATCACACCCCACCTCAGAATCCACCACTGGCTCTCCATCCAGAAGAGATGCCAGTTCAAGATCCTCGCACATGCCTACATAGTCTTACACGATCAAGGACCGCCCAACATCACCCACCGACTGAACTTCCACCAACCAACCAGACATCTGCACTCCTCCGCACTAGCCCTCGTACACACATGCCAGATCGGTTGCAACGATGGCAGCTCCTTCTCCCACATAACCTCCAAGACGTGGAACGACCTGTCTCTCCACCTGCAAGCGTCACCCACCCTTGCGATCTTCAGAAAGAAGCTCAAGACCGGTCTCTTTGACATAGACTTCGCGCCCCAGTGCCCTGATACCCCCGGGAGTGACAGGGCTGGGCTCTACAAATGCTGGTTGGAATACTGATTGAGCTTGGCCACTGCCACTCATTCTTTAACAAATTAAGTAGTGGGTATAGGGGTTAAGTAATTGACCTCTGTATAAAGGACATAGGGCCATATGTACGAACACATTGTCCCACAGACACAGAATGGGCAAAACTGCTTGCTACATCTGGCCCATAGAGTGAGTGAATGTTACATGTCTCGTCTTATACATGTCTTCCATTACATTCACCAAAAACCCTAGTGTTGTTTTGCCTTCAGGAAGCAGAGGGCGCAGCCCCAGACAATGCCCCAGTGTTGAGCGTGTTTCTGTAGTAACTGAACTCTCTTTCATATTCCCACCCACTAGCAGTGTTCCACTTATCAGTGCACTTCATCTGACACCCACTGTATCATTCCATCTTCATTTCAGCATCATATCTTGTATTTACGCCGTATCTGTGGGGGGGTTTTGGTTCTCCAAATGAAAGAGTGTTTTGTTTGCTAAGGCACCTCTGATGGAATCTCTGGTTTCAGGGCCCCAGGGGAATAGATTACCAGGCGCACATAAACATATATGAAAGAACATCACAGGAGGTCACGTTGCAATGAAAATAGAACTGACGTGGAATGTTTTCCTCTGCACTGTAATTACATTCCATATTTGGTTTTGAAAACATGATGCATGGGCTATAGTCCAAGAAAGTGTGGTGACTTTTGTTTCAGAATATATTTCTTTGTGCATTGGGAAATTAATCCATTGCTGATACTATAAACTGCATTCATAGTGTTATCACACACGAGCCATGATGGCTCCTGAGGTGCCCCAATGAATCGCTGGAGCATCTCTCGCTCTCTCTCTGTCTCTCTCTGTCTCTCTCTCTCTCTCTCTCTCTCTCGCTCTCTCTCTGTCTCTCTCTCTCTCTTTCAATCTCTCTCTCTCTATCTCTCTCTCTCTCTCTAAATATATATATATACATATATAAATATATATAACAAGATAGAGACAGATACAATTTTATATCATAGCCGCTTCTCGCCAGTATACGGAGAAAGAATAGCATGCACTCGCGCGTGGTGAAATGGTGAACAAAATCCAAGAACAAATGGACAAGAGTGCACTGATGCGGGACTGATCCATGCATCCTCACTCACCCACTCATCCATCTATAATCACACAAATCACCCAGTCATACTTCCACTGTATTCAGTGAGTTGCCCAACCTAAATCAAACAAAATCTCTCCATTAATTACTAAACATGTTTACTAATTAAAAGCTACACCTTTTGGCTACATGTTTACTACTTAAAAGCTACACCTTTTGGCTTTGTCGTTCATTAAAAAAATGGCATTTGTTTTTACAAAGGCACTGTGAAAATCCATCAAATGCAATTCTTTCCACTGGCTCCATTTTATCGAAAGCAATAATTCTAGGAACTAGGATAGAAAGTGCTGGTCATATACTAAGTTACAAAGTGATGTTCAGATAAATATTGTAATATGCTGCATTAAACATCACTGTGTTAGCTAAAGAAAGGAAACTGAGGCGGGTTCTGTCGATTGCTTCTTATGACTCCCTGCAATCTACCAGAGGAGGACGTGTTTGCTGGAAGTACTGATGCAGTCCATGCACAGTATCTGTAAGTAAACATTTACACTTGTTGAGTCAACTTAGAAGGTTAGGACATTTGAACAGCATGTTTTAATGATATGAATAATATTAATGTGTTGTATGGTAGCGTCTTATACATTTTTCATTTTCGTACAGAAATAAATATTGCTAAATAATGTTCTAACAGTGGAGCCTCTTTGGTATTATAAAACTAATGTGAGGTTTAAAATAATGCTTAAAGTGCGCCTCCATTTTGAGTTAACATGGATGCTGTTCTGATGCTGTGTTCTCATTTTACTCCTGTTTTCCCTCACCCATCTCGTCCCCCGGTGTCTCTTCGCTCCCCACAGTCTCCATAGAACAAGAGACAAAAGGATATCATATATTTTTCTTATTGTGCATGTATTGTGAATTAACTTTCTAGGGATTCTAATGTTGCAAAGTACTGAAGGGCTTTTCTGCTGCAGTCCTTATAATGGGCTATCTCTCTTCGAATGGATTATAGCCCATGGTTTAGAAATGTTACATATTTATTGAACTTCCTCTTACAAGGGGGTGTTGATGATGCTCGAAGCATCCTTAAAAATGGGATAGTGTTATGAGCTTGTGATGTGACGTGTAGAAACTCTTGCACAATAATGGTTACTTCTAAACAGGCCACCATGAAAGTTCACTTTTTTTTAAGCTCCTGTGCAAGAATTGTGTATATGAACTCTTGGTTTCGGGGTTGAGCAGACTCTTTAGGTGGTCTGCGATCCTCCTCAGGGGCACCGCGACTTCTTAGAAAATTAAATAATATTGAAGGAATAGGTCCCCAGCTTTCAGTAATGACTTAGTGGGGTGTCCCCGGATTCCAATAATCTTTCAGTAGGGGTCTCCGGGTTCCAGTAATGATAAAGTGGGGGTCCGCAGAAGTCAAAGGGTTGGGAGCCACTGCTTTAGGATGTTCCCTTAGAGATGCTGTCCATTTGTGTTATGATTTTGCTGGTCATTTGGGACCTAGAATACTTCTGATTTGTTATACGTTCTCTACATTTGAGCCTTCATGACATATTTAAGTTTATTTCAGTACCACTTGGTTTTGGAGATTTTGTAATAAAACCCTTTAACTTTTCCCCTGATCTAGAACTCAGTTATTGAGTGGTTTCAGTTCCGTATTTGTTCCTCTGCTAAATTAATTTTGGGTCTTATGTTGGGGAGGGTGCCTTTAAATGCAAGATCTGCCCCAGAGTAGCGGGACCGCAGAGATAAATTTTGGGTGTTTTGATTTCAAGGGTCTACTGAATTTTGGGGTTCGGGGGTTCCACGTACACGTGTACATACCGCTTCAAACTTCACTACGCCCGGTGACTTGATGAGGCAGACAATGCCCCTTCTTTTCTAATGTCCCAAATGCTTTTACAGTCCATTAGCATGATCCCCCACTGCTATTAAAGTTAATCAATTCAATGTTGTGATATTTTCCCCCAGAATGCACCAGTTGATGCTGTATTGCGCCTCTTCATGCTACGTAACATGATTTGCAATGTGATCACTTCTCGTTCGTCCTATAGCACCCAATGCATTTCTGAGTGTATCGTAGCTGATTATGCCATCATTTCTTGCTGTTGTAATGTTTCAAGTTTTGAAAAGCATAAATAAAAATATTTTAAAACTGCACTTCTCCCATTTCTAAGAGCTTCACATAACAGATGTTACATTTAGCCACTTTAATTGCAATTTAATGGTTAGTATTCCAAAATGTTGGTGAGCCCACTTGTTCTTTAGAGTATAATGTACTGACCGTGATGTGACTGGCACCCGATTGTGTTAAACCTATTTTAAGTTAGTATTAGCATCCTGAGTTTGTGAAACATGAGATAGCCTCATTGAAAAACATCATCTCATGCCCCTGCAGAAATTGAAAAATATTATTTCACTTGTAACATGCAGGTTCCAATTTAATAAGACACACACAATGTGCTGTTTTCTGTGCAGTGGCGTAGTCAGAAAAATGTTTTGGTGGATTCATTGACTCCTTGGAATATAGAGTGAATGGTCCCACCCGGGTGTAAATTCTGTGCTCTCTCCACCAACACACGTGCAGGTTTCCCCATCTAAGAAGTGGTATCTCCTGTACATCAGTATCCACGCCACATCATTCTAAAAGCCAGCTGTCAATGACCCGCTCTACGAAGTGGCTGCATGAGACCACCACTCATTCCTAGAGAGAGAATGTCCCACCAACTTGCAGTAAGATACCAACTATGTCGCAATTGGGTAAGACCCAATCTAAACGCCAATCTAGACCTTGATTGGCGTAAGGATGGGTTTAATGATACTTTCAGCATAATGTGATGACCTGGTGCATTTGCAGTTCCTGTGTTAGTTTGTAGTTCAGTGGTTGGCTCTATGATGCTGAGATGATTAGACTTTGGAAAAGCCTTCCTGAGGCAGAAGCAAAGAAATGACAGTGGATTCAGAAGATGGCTTATGACTAGCATTGGGGATCATCTGGTTTAGTGGCCCCTCATTAAACAAGTCATTGATTTCAAAGTTCTCATCTTGGTGCATGAAGACTACCATAATACCGATACAACATTTCTGCCTAACTCACTACCTGATCTCTTACATCTGTCTCTCTCTATTGGCTGAAGCCTTCAGCTATAACAAGAAACACTGTGGAGGGAGATCCTTTAGGATTAATGGTCTTAAGATGTGGAACGTCCCCCTAGTCGATCATCAGTAAACATCACTTTTCGGCAAAAGGATCACAACAAGTCTACTTTGTCAGCTGTTTTGGGATCTAATGGGCCTCTTTTCTCCTCCTGACTGTATCTTTTAATAGTCGATAGTCCTGATCCTAGGATGCCCTCACAGGATAGTTTGCGCTTTCCAACTAATTATATAAAAGAATGAATTAGTAAATAAACATACCTAACACCCACGTCACTGTAATAAGCACAAACAAAACAGGATGACGGTGAAGCTGCCTTCTGCCCCACTCCCCCTTTTCGGCGAAGGATGACTGGGACAACTGACTGCTTCTCCAATGTCCTGGTCATACATCCATGATTTTAGCTCAACATTTATGGCTTTTCTGGCTCGTGATAGGAAACTCATCTAGCCCTTGTGTTCATCGGGTTGTTAAGATGTACTTCATTTGCAGGCTATATGGTCTTTTCAACTTCAGTGATTACATTCATTGAGTGTTTGAGAATGACATTAACACAATAAAGGACAGATAAATATATAATCCAATCTTTTCTATTAAAGAGGAGAGTTATTTTGTGGTATGTGTTAAACGTCTCAGAAAATCCTTTGATTTATTTTACGTAGTTGCCTCACTGCTTGCACTAATCTAAGTTCTCAACATCTATTTAATTCTGATACTTGTGTGTTTAGAATTGCTTCTCAGAATCACTGTCTCTGTTCTTTTAGAATATTTGTACTCAAATGATAATATTGTGTTATAGTATGCGCTTTCCTCCTTATTAGGTCTTGGTTTTGATACAGTCCTAGCTCTCTCCCCAGACTATTGCTTCTTCATATGAAAGAGATAGTTAGGTTGCAGACATGATGACTAAAGCAGAATCCAAAGTGCAAAATTCAACACTCCAATAGGCAGTTAGTTATGTTGCAAATAGCAGCTTGCATTGCAGGAACAGTTTAATGTCAGATTGAAAGCCACTGTGGCTCGGAATGTGAAGAAACATCCAGAGGCTATCCATCTTTCCTGTAATACCCTACAGCATGTAAACAAAAAAACCTGTGCCATATGTATGTCTCTATGTATGTATTTCATATTTATAAAGTGCATTCCGGACGAGGCATCGAATCGCTAGGAACAGAAATCAGAGGACCAAAGAACAGGCAAAAGAAAAGCATGTCCCTATCTACTGTGCAAAGAGCCGAGTTTTTAACTTCTTTCTAAAAGCCAAGAGATCATATTCTTTCCTCAACCTAGGAGGTAGCGTGTTCCAGTATTTAGCCACGGCCACCGTAAACGCCTTATCGCCCCATCTGGTCTTCCTGGTCTGAGATACGTAGGCCAGATTAGAATTTGCAGATCTAAGCTGGTGGCTAGGGGTATACCAGCGGTGCCCCAAAGACAAATGTTTGGTGCTGCTGGTGTTCAAGGCCTTGTGTGTCAAGCACATAGTTTTAAAGGCAATGTGTTTCTTCACCGGTAGCCAGTGTAGTTGCTTCAACATAGCACTGGCCAAGGTGGTACAGGGAAGATTGAGGCCCATATTTATACTTTTTTAGCACCACATTTGCGACCCTTTTTGGCGCAAAAACAGCGCAAACTTACAAAATACGTATTTTGTAAATTTGGGCCGTTTTTGCGCCGAAAAAGCAGCGCAAACGCGGCGCTAAAAAAGTATAAATAAGGGCCTGAGTATCAAGCGGGCAGCAGTGTTCTGAATAAATTGAAGCTTGCTGAGTGACAGTTTATCAATACTGAGTAATAACCCATTGCAGAAGTCAATTTTCGAAATCACCAGGGCGATCGACACCATTATTATGAGCTTCTCCTGTAAATAGGGGAATATTTTCCTCAAAGTTTTCAATATCCAGAAATTGGATTTGGTGTTAGAGTTAATATAAGGCTTAAAGGATAAGGCAGCGTCAAAAATGACTCCCAAGTTCATAGTTGCGCCAGTCGGCATGGGTATTTCCCCGCACACAGATGGCCACCAGCGGGTGCACCATAAATGTTTACTGGAGCCAAATAAAAGAATTTCGGTTTTATCCCCATTCATCCTGAGCCAGTTCTCAGTATTGCAAGGTCTCATATATTCTAAAATCGCACACAACAGCAAAGACAGGCCTCGCAGAGAAAGCATGTAGCATTGCATCAGGCAGAGACCGTGGTCATGATGTGCCCAACTTTCCAATGGTTCGGCAGTTCAAAATGACCAGTTGACCGGGGAGGTTGCAAACAGGCTAGGCAGGGTTTGTCAGAGCAGAGAGAATGGGTAAGAATGGGGGTGGAAGGTGCTGGGGTGTCAGAGGCAAGATATAGGAAGAAGAGGGTGTCGGAGGCACAGGGCCGGCTTAGGCATGTGTGAGCTGGGCCCAGGGTGACAATATTCTGAGGAGCACATGCAGCCGTGCGCACAGGGCTGGCGTTTAGCATGTGCGAGCTGGGCCCAGGCCCAGGGCACCAGTATTCCGAGGGGCGCATGGAGCTGTGTGCATTAAGGTTACGCCAACAGCAGCGCCCTTCCCATCTTGCGCCAGCCTTTTCCTTGTCCCTGCCTATTCGTTTCTGTCTGATTTGCCAGTTTAAGTGTTTTTTTCCCCTTCATTATCATACCATTGGTGCTGGTTTTAACACCCCTTTAGCCCCCTTCGTTGCCCTCTCTTCACTCTCTTCCCACTACTGACACAGCATCATCTGCCCGAGGCAGCTAAGCTATTGGTGGTTTGTGTCAAGGGGCCGGGCGCTGATCATCCAGGCACTGACCAGTGAACACAAAAGGGACCACCCGCTGCCTCATTTCATTCACTACCGTCAATAAGGGCGCCAAATTTCTCTCCGCCCACACCCGGGGCACTATGTTAGCAAAGGCCGTCTCAGCAGAGGAAGGTGGGTGTCAAAGGGAAAGAGAGAACCAGGTTCGAGTATAGGGCTTGATTATATACGCTGACCCCTGTAGCTTCACACGTGTGGTGCTTTCTCGCTCTAGTTTTCAAGACTCTGTAGACCCCTCGAATGCCTACAATGAGAGCATCATGAATACAGTCAGTATTTATACGGTCATTGGCTAGCTACCAAGCAATGTTCCTAAGAGAACTTCCTGAATATTGCAAAACATCCAAGTTGTAAAAACTTCAGAAGATAAAAAAACCAGCACAGCCAGTTCAACAGCCTAAGTTGCGCATAAGAAAACTGAGCCAGGAAAGATGTAAACGAGGAAATTTGATTTATCATTTAGGTAACTAGAAACACTGTCTGACCTCATTACAATATTTATTCAACCGAATTTGCGATTCAGACTAAACTGGTTTCTTTACCAGATGTTTATAATAAATTTATATTAAATAGTAAAGACAAAATGTAACCCCTCATGTGCCTCATAAGACTCATCCAGCCCTTACACTACTAAGATGTTGGCCCTCCCTTTCGTGTCCAGCCTTGTCTGACCTCATTCCTGATCACTCCAGGAGATCAGACAGTCCATACAACTGTTGAGTATGTCATGCTCCCTCACTCCTCAAAAGTGTTGTATATTCAACCACCGCCCCCAGTCTCTCACGAGCCGCAATCTGCTCAACTCCCTTCCTTAGGACTCCCAAACACTCCACTCTGAGGATACTGACCTCCGTTATAGTGCTAGGGGCCAGATGTACGAAGCACTGGTCGCAAGATGTACTGATAGGCCAGTTCCCAAAACACCGATTCCTAGTGGGTTGTAAATCACCTCACCTCATGAATATTAAAGTGATAGGTCGTTGAGAATCGCAGCCACCACAGTGATGGTGGACTTCTGGGGTAAACAGGCCACCATGATTGTGATTAAATAAAGCAATCTTTTTCTCACAAATGCAGTCCAATTTACTTCAAGGAAAACTGTATATGTTTAAAACTGAAATAAAATGTAACTAACATTTTTTAAGATTAGGCAGTGGTACATGGGACAACTGGCTACTCTTAAAAATATTTTTTTCCTCACTCTGAAAGGAGAAGGGGTCGCTTGATGACCTCTTTTGTTTGCAAATGACTTACCGCACACAATTCAGAAAATTATTAATGTTGTGTCACAGATTTTGGTCACAAAACTAAATACATTCCGATTCAGTGTTTGGAAGGAAGCCCTAAATATACTACTTCCAAATACCAAATAGGTATTCGGTCTCAAACCCACATTACGATCCAGTAATGTTTTACAGAATTGCAATTTGTAGTGTACATACCAAAATGCATTTTTGCAATCACACCGTCGCGATTTTGTGAATTATGCCATTTACGACCACAAAAAGCCTTCTTCCCCGTGGTTCATTACCTCAGCACACCACAACCATATCTAATGCGTTCTCATTCTCCTGCACCTCCGACAAGTAGTGTTGTAAGTGTCTGGTAGGCCCTAAGGCATGGGTATTTCCCACCTATACCTAAATGGGTAGAATGTGTCAGCCATAAATGAGCTGCAGGGGCACCTTGCACTCCTTGCCCGGGTGCCACTGCACATGCTGCACTAAAGATAGGTAGGCTACTCCCTCTCCGGCTGTTTGATGTTGTTGATCACTCCACAGTACTCCTTTTTCCTTCCACCTTTGGCATTAGTAGCTAAGGGTCTTATGTTCATACAGAACATTTCTTGCAAAGAGAGGTGTTGTCACAGGTGTAATACTGGCCTTTGAGGCACTCAGGCACTGCCAGGTGGTCCAGCTTGAAAGGACAGGGACTTAGGATGCTTTGGGAGGAGAGAAGTTTGAAAAGAGGGAGATAGCAACAACAACATCTTCCTCATCGTGCCTCACAATGGAAAATGGGAAGTGTGATGCAGTTACTGACCAATTATTGAAAATATATATCTATCTGTCATGATTTTGTTTAATCAAACCTCATGACTTGTAAAGATGAGGCTTGTTCCTTTTGTCGCCCAGCAAACCTTTATGAAATCGTCACATGTTACCTTGCTATACTTCAGATGGTGCTTCATTAGCGTATAGTGGTGAGGGTAGGTGGGGCAAAGGTGGCATGGAGCGAGAATGTTGACATAAAGCAATGAAGACATGAATCCAAAAGAACCAGTGATGGAATAATGCCATCCAACCACAGGCAAACCTTAAAAATTATAAACAGCAAAGCACTATTGACAATATGTTTGGACCACTTTTTTAAGTAGTCCACATCCAAGAAATGGTGTCCACCAAAGCTAAATGATGACCATGCAAAGAAGTGCATTGTGCCAGGCAAACCACCTTATCCAAAGGCTGAAAGGGGCTGTTCATGGGACTCTTTATCTATCTATCTATCTATCTATCTATCTATCTATCTATCTATCTATCTATCTATCTATCTATCTATCTATCTATCTATCTATCTATCTATCTATCTATCTATCTATCTATCTATATTATGTATGTATGTATATATATTATGTGAGTGTGTTGTGATGACATGAACTCTAGCCAGCTGCCTGAAGGCAAGATATAAAAGGCAGAAACCAGCAAGTAAAATTGTATTGTGTCAAATGTAATATGTGAAAGAGCTCACACTGGCTCTAACCTAGCAAAATGACTACACGTGCCTCGTCGCAAAAACGTAATGGGAATATTAGTGGGACAGAGAAACCATCCCAGAATGCCATGCATTGATGAGCAGCCCATCCAAGCAGTAGCAAACCATGACAAAATCTATGAAAGCAAAAGGGGCTGACCCAGACCACCCTGTCCGTGTATGGGCTTCCTTGAAGAATTGATGACATGAGGTCTTCCCGACACTTAAACCAGTATGTTGCCAGACCTGAAAAGGAAAGGAGGAATGTTTTAATTAATCCCAGCTAGCCACAATTATTATGAGCATATCTTTGTACTTTCTCAACCCTTTATGCAGACAAGAAAGCACAGTTATTCGTACTGAAACACAATCACAGGGAGCAGTCTCTTAACATCTAGTTTAGTATTAATGTATGTCGTACATGTTTGGTGTGACCACTACAATAGTTCCCATCTCAAGTTGTCTGTTTTCCAAGTCATCTGGCATCTTGCAATGTGGTTCTTGTCTTTAGAATGGATGCCTGAACTATAGGCTGAAACTGTTCTTGATTACGCGCCTTTCAACATGGCAGCGCCCTATGAATCTCAAGGCCAACATGGCGCTGCCCGTTATTGTAAATTTGTATAGTTGAGCTTACATCAAATAGGGTGTGATAATTTAGAGTAAAAAGATGTTTTGAAAAGATTGGCACAAAAAATCCTATAACAACTTGTGGTTTTGACCATTAACAGGGAGAGGTCTTTGCCCAAGAGGTTATGGCCAGAGGTCACGCCAATTAGCTGATTTGCTGGTTTCTGATTCAGACTTCACTCTCAGTCAGAGAAGTACATTGAGAGAGCCAGCTGTAGGAGCTGGGAGCAGCTGTGTGGGATCTCTTCTTGGCAGAAGCATGAGCCTGTTCCTCTGTGGAAGAAGTCTGATAATGAACAACCAGACTTGCTGTTCCAAAAGGAATGCTGTGCGATCCATTCCAAATAATCGACAGAAAGGAATAATATATCATACTTTATCCTACTATATTAGCATAGGGTATACAAATAGCATTATGGTCTAGCGTGTCATTTATGTCATTTAACATGCAAAATGATGTTTTAAATGTTCTTATTGTGTTCACGAATAACCATAATTTTAGCTGCATTTTTTTTATCTTTCTGTGTTGTTACCATACATTTTATGTGCACAAGACGAAGGCTTATAAAATAAACTTTTTAATATTAGATCTCCTGATTTTTAGAGCAACATTTGAGTGTGTTGTCTGCAAGAGGAACAAGCTGTTTCGATTTCCACGGTGTTCCTGGACCTATGGGCCTGCTAATAAGTAACCTGAGAGCACTACCTGCGCAAAGAATAGCTTGGTGGGTTTGTGTTAATGCTGCACTCCGCCGGGCTTCTCCAACTCAGCATATGCAGTGAACTAGGTCCTTGCATCATGGGTCTGAGACACCACCCCTGCAGTTCTGGGGACTCTCCAGAATGCGCATCATGTGGGCATTTTAAATTACTGCAGACAGCCAGAATTTCAAAACAATGTATGAAAAAATTAATGAATGAATAAATATGTTTTTGATTATAAATATATAATCATAAAAGAATTAAACATAAAAATACATCAGAATAAGTTTAAAATAAAATAGATCATAAAAATGTAACACATACCAATAAATTCAGCATAATAATTGAAAATAAACACATATTATTAGTTGCAAAGAAAGGAAGGCAAGTCGAAATTGATAAAAAATCCCTTGTCTGAGGATAGGCAACAGATACCTCCTCGTAGGGGGGTCGTAGTACCCACAAAACAACACCAAATGCTCTAAGGTCTGGGGTGACTTGTCCTCAGTGGGGCAGCTCTTCATAGAACTCAGTTCGTCAGGAAACAGTTGGGAGCGCACTGCCTCACACTCCAGCATGCAGTTTGCCCCATTGCATTATGGTAAATGCAGTACAAATCTGTGCTTACTTCATCTGTAGTTTTTTCACCTTAGTGGGTGCCCCTAGTGCTTTATATCTCTAGACACGTATTTCTCAGTTCGTATTGCCCTTGGGGAAAGCAGAGGTTAGATCGAATTGCGCACAACCGGAACCTTGTTAGGAGTGATCTTTCCCATCGATTTCTAACAATGGAGAGATATGGTTCAGTTCCAGCATTAGTTTTCAATGGTAGCAAAGCTCTCAAAGTTGGTTCTCCTATGACCGCACTCTCTACATGCTCCCCGGCCTGCTTTAGGAACAGCGCCTTAACTAACTTTCGGTCTCCTTCGGTTAACAGAAGTCCCCTGGGCATGGCCATTGGCCAGGCGGGATTGAAGTCATTTCAATAGAGGTTGTGCGTCAAAAAATGGCACAAGTCCTGTTAGAGCCATGATTTTTTACTCTAACCTGACTTGCACCGTTTTTTGACGCACAACCCCCATTTTTCTCTACGCCGGTGCTGCCTGGTTAGAGTCATTTTTTTTTTACTCTGACCAGCCTGCAGCGCCGGCTAACGTCAATCCATAAATAAGGTGCCCGCCTGGCAAGTTGGAATGGCGTTATCAGGCGATAATTTTTTTGACGCAAACCAGCGCCAGTACTGGTTTGCGTCAAAAAGTATAAATATTGGCCGCAGTGTGCTCACCACTCACACTGCAATCCACAGAAGCAACAGAGCAATTTTGGCAGAGGCTTCAGCGTAATCAAGGTACAATTCAAAATGTATAAAAAACCTAGAGCTTGTGGGGCCAAGGCCCAGCAACCTTCTACAAAATCTATTTTCTTCACGTTGGATAGCTTGACAGTTACGGTACCCCAAAAAGCTGCACCATATAACAAAACTGGAAGACATTTCACTCTGTAAACCTGGAGCAGCGGTTGAATAGGTTTACTACCCACCATTGATGCAAACCTATATTGAGATCCGCACGCTTGATTATTCGTGAACAGCGAGGCAAGGATTCCAGCTATTCTGCTCGTCAAAAGTGACCCCAAAATAGAGATACATGGCCACTCTTGAAATAGTGATGGGTCTGAGTTTAGAGGACCTCTTCCCACAATCCATGTAATGTGTCTCTGAAATGTTAGTGTCCAGCTCCAACTCGCCCACCAACTTGATGAACAAGCCCACCAAGCCTTTTTAACCATTTGATGTACGAGAGATTAACAGAGCATTGTCTACATATCTTTCCCATTTTTTGCCAAAAAAGAATTCAGACCATTATTATATAGCAAGAATAAAATCGGAGCTAGAACACAGCCTTGCATAACCCCCCCGTGGTAGACTAAAAGAACACTCCCCCTCTGTGCCATATCTATCTGAAGCATTGAAACCTGCATGAGTGCACGTAAAGAGTCAATAAACGACTGGGGCAACCCAAGATCCGCTGAAATGCTCATTAGCTTCGAGCGGTTAACCCGGGTGCGTAAATACAAAATAAATGGCTCCCTTCTTGGCTACTGCATATTTACTCATTAGCAGGTTTAAATTCAAACATTGTTCCATAGTCCCCTTGCCCTCTCTGAAGCCATATTGGGCCATACAAAGGATATTATTTGATTGAACCCACTCTTTTATGAGTTGCAGTATAATACGCCCCACAATTTTAACAGCAGAGTCAAGTAGGGAAGTTGGTCGGTAGCAACCTGGGTCCTGCCTGCAACCCTTTTAAAAGACGGGGACTATAACTGCTGATTTCCGTGACTTGGGATTTCCAGTTGCAACTGCAGTGTTTAAGACATTGGTTAATACGGGGACCCAGAGGGACATATTTCCCTTATAAAGGTCCATGGAGATCCCATCAGGACGGAGTGCTTTGTTCGACAGGCTAGCTCAAATAGCAGAATGAACTTCCTCAATTCCAAAAGTCATACCCAATGGGAACAGAGGAGGTCCTTCAACATCTGCCGGGGGACCATCTGTGCCCAGGGCATACACCTTGCTAAATTGCCCATCCATTGTGAGGTGGTGATATTTGTTCCTATACTGTCAGGTCAAGCAAGATAAGATGGTTTTCCGTTGACTATATGCCAAAAGCCCCTCACATCCCCCAATTTACAAGTTGTAAGTAACTTTTACCACATCTCATTAAGGGTTGGCTTTCTGCTCCTAGTGGCTTCCTTATGGGCAGCTCTAGCAGTTCTGATAAGTTGCAGATTCCTTGGCCTAGCACTAAGAGCTTGGTGTAATTTTTTATTGGCCACCCAACAGCTTTTGTCAAACCAGCCAGTTGAGGGGGCTCTACAAGGTCCTGACAATTCAAGCATAATTGTTCTTATAGTGTAATTTAAAGACTGGAAGTCAGCTAAAACATGAGCAGAAGGGCCTCAAAAGCTAGCAAGGAATTTAGAAACATATTGGGATTTAAACTGACTAAGGTTTTCAGCAGAGTGGGGTTTGAAATGTTACGACAATTAACCTTATGGCCCTGATCTTTGGGACTCAGGCCAACCAGTCCTGAAACAACATTCGGGCAGACTGGTATTGCCATTCTAACCTTGATGGGGTTATGGTCACTGTAGCACGATTCATATACCTTACCAAAGCTGATAAAACACTCAAGAACCCTTGAGGTGAATACATGATCGATGATTGGTCCCTTGCCCCAGCCTATGAAAGTTATATTATAGTCAGAAATATGGCACAACCAATGACAAACGTTGTTTTTGAGGTCAGTGGTAGATTCCCCAATTGCAAAGCTGAAATGGGGACCTCCTGTCATAGCTGCAACATATGGGCAGCACTCTGGTGGCAGATTAAGATGGGGTAGGCCTTTATGTAACTGAGGCCAAGATCGCCCCTTGCGCCCTGAACAGGCCTTGCTTCGGGCTGATTAATCAGGGCCTTCTGAGACGGCCCTCTGCTGGCCTGAGGGAGCACAGTATCCCCAATAGATGGAGGAGATGGGAGCACAGTAAGAGTATCAGCAGATGTGGTACTTAGAACCATACATGCAGACACAACATCTTGGGACCTACTAGTGACCCCTGCTGGGGCTGGAGTAACAGAATGACTCGTGCCTATAGAAGAAAGAGTGTTGATATTAGCAGCCGTCTTTGGCAAACATAAAACAGCAGATTCTAAGCTATGTAGTCTCTCTATCAAAGGAGCCACACACTGAACGATCACGGATTTGAGTTTGTCTAAAATGAGGTCCCAGTCTGGAGTATCTGCTCCCAGGCATTGAGAGAGCCCCTTGTCAGAACCATTTCTTGTGGTATGGGCCCAGAGCCGACAGTTTGCAGGTCTCTTTGTTTGGCGCTTTCTCTTAGCTGAGGTGGCGCAATGACTGTTGTTTAAGGTCTCCTGGACTTCATTCCCAATGAGAACTTTGTAGACGGCTGACACAGTGTTAGGGGGAACAGACAAGTCGGCGAGGTCTGAGCTAGCTTGCGGGTCTTGCTGCGTCGTTGAAAGGCGGCTTGGAGCTTCCCCTCCGTCCAATGATAATTGTCGCTTTGCAAGGTCAATCTCTTTAGCAATCATCCCCATTGCACGGACTAAAAAAGAGTCCACAGTGGTGCTCTGAGATGGCTTATTAATGGTGTCCTTTTCCCCTTGCAGTTTACGCTTGCCCATACTACCCTCTTAACAGACCTTAATCTCCAAGACAAGTGAACAGTAGTGAACAGTAGTGAAGTGCAAAAAGACAGGTCCGAGCAGAGTTGTTAGTTACCCAAAGAATGCTCACTCCTGGGAAATGAGGATGACAAAGACGAAAGGGGGGGCGCAGCCCAGTCTCCTCTGGTCAATGACGGGTGAGGACGGGCCCGGTATTCGCCTGGCGCATGCACCGCATGCTCCCAGCAGCACTTTATTAGCACAGAGCAGTAGCCCCCTCCTCCAGGGGTGTTGCAGGGCCTGCAAGGGGATGAAGTCCCATTCCTGCAGAGTTTGTCAGGCGCATCCCGCACCGCAGTTCCCAGTAGTGCCTTAGTAGCGCAGAGTGACAGCCCCCTCCTCCGGGTGAGATGCTGGACCAGCGAGGGGGGATGAAGTCCCACCCCAGCAGAGTCTGTCAGACACGTCCCACACCTCGATTCCCAGCAGTGCTTTAGTAGCGCAGAGCAGCATCCCCCTCCTCTATGGTTGAAGCAGGGCCTGCTGGGGATGAAGTACCACCCCAGCAGAGTCTGTCAGGCGCGTCCCATGGTTCTCAGCAGTGCTTTAGTGGCGCAGAGTGACAGACCTCTCCTCCAGGGGTGATGCACGGCCTGCTGGGGATGAAGTCTCACTACAGCAGAGTTTGTCAGGTGCGTTCGGAGCCGCGGTTCCCAGCAGCGCATAGGTATCACAGAGCAGCAGCCCCCTCCTCCAGGGTTCCAGGGTTCCCCGTCAATCATGGGTAGCGTCTAAGTCCCTAACAATGGTCTATAAAGTCCTACACCTCCAATCATCTTCCTTTCTGGTGAATATATTTTCCTTAAGTCAGCTTTGATTCCCCCTTAGACTTATGGAGACCATGCGCTTTGTACAGCAGCAGCCAAACTGTGAAGCTATCTCTTTTTGAGTTTGGGGGCAGAGAAAATCTACTTTTTTTTTTTTAATGTCAACTCAGAAACTGTTTTTTGAGTATTGACTATAACTCCTTCCCAAGCCAATGTTAGGTTCTAAGGTTGTGTCTTGCTAATGCTTGAAAAGCAACTGTGTATCAGTGCTCTACAAACAAATAATGACATAACATTCCTCTAAATGGTTAATAAATTGGGCATTTAAGGGTGTCACATAAATAGGCGTGTGCTACTTTTCTAAGTGGCCACTACAAAGTTTTTGGAGGTATTTACACAGTGCAAACATTTCACATGAACAGATTAGGTTTCCATGCACGTTACTCGTCTGCATAGGTGAGATTTACAAAGTGTGAAAGTTATGAGTTTTGCCAATGCTTTTGTGAATTGAGACTGGGGTGTATTTCTCGCACTTTATGGGCCACATACTATAACCAAAGGTTGGAGGCGGAAGAGGATGGATTCCAATGTGATGTCAACAGAGAGAAGATGAAACAGGTGGAGGGTTCGAGAGGGGGAGGAGATCCATGAAGAGAACAAGACCATTACTGGTCTGCTTTGCTTTGGAGACTAGGTCCATGATGTAATGGATTTACATAGAACACCACACGAGGTAGTGGGAGCTTTGCCCATGAAGGTAATGTCCATGTCATTTGTGTGGAGTTGAGGCAGGTAGTGGTCACTTCTCACTAATGCAAGCACAAAGTGAACGCAGTGCCAAGCACTATTTTTGTGTTGTGGTTGTGCCACATTTTCGGTGCAGCCAGGGTGCAAAATGTTAGTGGGTATGTACAAAGCCACTCAAATCTTCGTGCTGCCTGGCATTATATTGCATCAGGGAGGAATCACACTGGTTACAATAGTGAGAGGATTAAGCCACCAAGGATTGCTTAGTGGAAGAAGAGATCACTTCCTGCACAAACATAATCCAGACAACTCTGCAGGTAACATTGCACCATGGGGCAGGGGTGCCTGCGTTGATGCCAGGCTGCCGCAAGTGCACCAGTGCAAGGAGAGAACAGGAGTGCATGTCTTAATAAATATTCTGCATTTCTGCTCCAAACGTCACAATGCAGGACAACAAGGTCCTTGGCTGCATACTTTGCGTGAAAGATTAGTAAATCTGGGGGCCAAGTCTCCAGGGGGAGAAGGGCACACGATTGGCAGAGTTTAAGGAAAACGGTACATTTTGTGACCATCAATTTTCAAATAATAGAGATTTGTGGGTGCTCTGCTCAGGCTTTGTGCTAATGCACACAAAGGCCCTCGTGCCGACATTAGTCACATGTACACACACAAGACACGTACAGAATGGCACCACGCACATCCCCAGATATCATTGCCGCAGAATTTAATCGGTGCTGTTTTCTAAAGTAAACTAAATTGTATATGGCAACATATCCCTGCATCCGCTTAAAGAAGGGAGAGCTACATAGAGAAAAGGAAAAATAAGGGTGAGCATTCAAGGCACACCACAGTCTACGGATCAGTGGCACAAACGATACAGATAGTTGAGAATATCTGTCTTTATAAAAACGTATATGATATTCGTGCATTATAAACCTGTAGTTCTAATTACAGTTCCCCATCGATTTTTACCTCAACTCCCAATGCACCTGCTGTGAACCTTTCTGTGCAACCTGAAAATCAAAGGTTTGAATCCCAGTAGAAGCAAGAATTGCCAAACAGTTTTGCCTTTGATAATGTGGTGCAGACCTATTGGCTTTAACAATGTTTTTTCTGTTTTCCCAGAGGCCTCTATGTATCTGCTTGTACAGTGATCATCTTGGAATGCGTTTTATTAAACCAGAAGAAAACGCTTAGAAAGATTTCGGTCATATCACCTTGGATTGTCCTTTCTTTTGCTTCATTGAAAAGGTTTTCAGGGTGGCCACTGCGTGCATGCGTACATGCGTATGCGTGATGTCCAGCAACTCCACACCCTCGTCCAGAAATGGGTGAAATGCCTGTCTCAAACTCAACTAGTCCAAGACAAAGGGGCATATTTAAAAAGAGTAGTGCTGTGTCTAATGCAGGGCCACTTTTCTAGGCCCCCCTTTAGTGCACCCCTACCGTTACCCTATTTAATATACCGCGCACCATGGCGCAGGGTAGGGGTAATAGCGTGAACATTTTTGACGCTATTGGTGTATTTTGCAGGGCTACCTTCAAAAACTTGTTGGCGCTAGTCCTGCTAGGCCCATTTTAATAAATGGCGTGCTCCCTTTTAACGCCTGGTCAGAGAAGGCGTTGAAAAATGCTGCTAAATTTTTTCATTCCCCCCAAAGGTGGAATGCCCCCCTTCCATACATTATGCTTGGCGCAGTCATAGTATGGCGCAGGCATAGTGTGGCGCAATGGGTTGCAAAGTGGCACAATGCATGCATTGTGCCACTTTGTGAATATTACGCTGCAATTTTTTCGTCTAACGCCACATTATCATCAAAAAAATAACGCTGATGTGGTGCTAGAGCTTCTTGAATCTGAGCCAAAATGTCTACTATTTGTCAACAGCAACAAGGAACCCCAACTTTAATCCTTACCTTCTGAACTGAACCTGGACAGATTCACCCGTCAACTCAAACTCTTCCATTTCTCCTGGGCATTGATGGAAGATCTAGGACAGCATGGTACCAGCTGTGGTCGTCCAAAATGTGAAAGCCTTTCTCCTTGAAGCCAGTGTCACAAAGACCTTCTCTGGTCCTAAAGCATCAGGCTGGAGGCAATGCCCTGGTCCACAGCCTCCTCAACATTACCCCGGCCTCCCTGAAAGACATCCTGCATCATGTCTCCTCAAAGGCCTGAAGAAGTTCAGCCATGTGACCCTATTCCTGAGGGGTGGACACCGGCTCCCCTTTCAAGCCCACATCCTCCTCCGCACTGGCTATATCATCAACAAGGGTACAGGTGTGGCACCCCTGCCCATCTATCGACATGTTGAGTGAGTGCCACACCTGAACCCAAGACTCATAATAAAAAAATGCAAAAAAGAGAAAACTAGAAGACAGTCATTCACTGATGTAACAAAATCCCCAGCAACATCTGAAAAGTACCAACTCTCATGCAATCAAAGAACCAGGAAACTCCCCTCTTCAGAGAACATCACATCTTTATATTTTAGGATCCAACACCCTCAAATATTACTCTCAATGTAAAAATTCTTGAATCGTATCCTATATAACCCCATATCATACTCAGCACTCTCTTACTCTCTAGGTATACTTGTGCTAAATACATTTCCTTATGTGCATATATATATAGACAAGATGGCACCCACTTGAACAAGCACTGGCAAAGCCAAAATGTCTGGTGTTGGCTGCCAGTATTTTGAAAACCTTCATTACAAAAAACATGAAACACTCAAGGGAGAGAACATCTAAAACATACACAGACACACACATACACATTAGCGCACCCGTTCCTGACAGCGAAAAGGACTACTTTCTGAGTAGGTGACAACACTGTGCTTGGGCAGAATGCTGCCAGACCCCCATAAGGTAACAAACAGCTGAAGTGGTCTCACCCACATCCTCTGGCAGCATGCTCTGTGGGCAGAAGCAAAATGAGAATACTCCAGGACAACTGTGGAAAAGGGTTGGCTGTAAGACCTAAAAAGTTCTAAATATTGCATGTTTTTTTTAAATCAAAATGTCTTAGCTAACGCCAGACCTAAATAGACAGGGCCAAAGAATCGTATATAATATTAAAAGACAATTAGTATTTTAGATATAGTTGTAGTTGGACACTAGTTTTTTTTTTCGGGTAAACTTTCATAGTAGGGTCTTTCATTTTATGTTTTTATTACTATTCCCCTGGAGCTACAGAGGTAATACCGTGTGTTATGTCCCATCAGTGTAGTATTTAAATACTGTTAATTACTGAAAATGTCTCCTGAAGCATTGCTATAATGGCCAGCTGGAACAAAGGGTTAATCCCTAAATTCTCTCGACATTATTCAACAACTTTTTGTGACCATGATCTATTTTAGGGCTTTAAAATGCCAGACAAAGTGTGATAAATGTGACGTTGGTATGTTTAAGGCTTCAACTGATCTACATTAATAGCACTCATCACTGCTGTGGTACTGCAATTACTGAACCGTGAGTAATTATCACAGATTTAGTACCTGACACTCATTAAATGAATGGCTATGACCTGTTATTTGAGGATTTTACTGCCCCGTGTGCCATAGTCGAGGAACTCTCTGATAAATGCCCCTTTAGCAAAAGGAGAGTTGGAAAAGCCCAAACAAACTGAATCCCCTTTTTTCTCATACCTGTTGGCCACTCATTTCTTGCTTGTCAAATTACAAAGCTTGCCTGTTGGATATTGTACTGACCTTTCTGCATTTCTTACATTGTACTGGTTTTGCTACAAGCTTGCACTAACATTTGAAAGGGTCAGTCATCAATGAAAATGTTTTTTTCTACGTGTCAAGTAGGGTAAACGTTAGAATGAAATAGTAATTGTAATTGTAAATGCATTGCTCAGAAAACAAAGCAAAATTGCACACTGCAATCTAATTAATAACTTTTGACTATTTCACAAAGCGCCCAGAGGCGGTTTGTGGCTGCCTCCAGAGCTTTACTTTACCCACCCTTCAAGAATTACGCGAAAGGCGAAGTACGCAAAGACTTACCAGTGGCCCCCATCACCGCGACGGTCTTCAGCGTGTGTAGCAGAAGGAACCAGGGTAAACATCTCCATGGGCTGGTAACGCCCATCTGCTGGCTGTCTCTGCTCGGGGGGTCTGCACTCAGGAGTGTGCGTGAGTCTGAATGTCTTCACGTGCCCAAGGGAGCTGGAGAAAAGCGGGGGCGCAGGCTGCTTCTAAGCGCCTGAGCAGCCCTCACTGGCTGCGGAATACCTGGCTTTGCCTTTCACAGGCGGAGGGCGTTGCACTCGCCTCTTGGAAAGACGACGCTAATGTGCCCCAGGCAATGCCTGGTCTGTTGTGAGTGGATGCTGTGGGCGGCTCGTCCACCTCAATGTTGTCTCACGTTGCCTTTATCTCTTTTGAAAACTACCAGCGCGGTTTATTAAAAGAATAACAGGCGGGCTCTGTGACTCCACTACGGTTTTATTATAAGCAGGGCTACCGGAATTGTGCGGCTGGGAAGGGCCAAATTATGCGGAAGCGCTGATGAAATTATGCGGCAAAAAAGCCGAATTATGTGGCGTAATGCTGCACATTATATTATAGTATTACGCCATTATGTTTGACATTTTTACAGTTGTTAACACTGTCTGGGCATTGGTTGCATCTTATTTGTTCCAGGTTAACACTCAAATATAGAAATAGGCAACCGGAAAGGTGGCCAGTCAAGTTTTAGGGAGCGCCTTGCACAGTGTGGCAACAAGTGTCACTGCGCTTTTAGTGACTTTTGAACCATTTGAACCGGAAACAATATTTTTGTTAATCTGCAGATTATGCTACAGATGGTGGATTAGGTGGCAAAAGCAGCAAACTAATAATTATGCGAAAAATGCCTTTGCCGCACAATGGCATAGTTCCAGTGGCCCTGATTGCATGTATACCAGTTCTTCCGAGACCTGCCAGTCCTGTTAAGCTAGAACACGTCACCCCTTCTCTGAAGTGCCCGTACCGGCCCTGCCCTCTTAAGAGGAACCAGTGTCCCAGAGATCTGGCAGTCCTACCGAAGATAGACACCCCCTTCTCTGAAGGGACACTTCTGTCCGGTTATAACTGGGCTGGCTGTGTTAAAGGTGACAGGCATGCTGAAAGTGCCAGTACTACCCTGTTATAAGTGGCTAACTCTGCTAAGAATGGCAGGGGACTGCTGGAAATGTCAGTACTGTCCGGTAATAACCGGGCTAGCTGTGTTAAAGGTGACAGAGGCCTAATGGTCTCTGAAAAGTGACAGAAGCCTTCGGTAAAGTGCCAGTACTGTGCTGTTATAAGTAGACTAGCTCTGTTAAGAGTAGCAGATGTCTTCCCTAAAGTGCAAGTACTGGCCTGTTATAAATTGGCTAGTACTGTTAAGAGTAGTTGAGTCCTCCTGTTAAGTGCTAGTACTGTCCTGTTATTAGTGCCAGTACTGTGCTGTTATAAGTGGACTAGCTCTGTGAGGAGTAGCAGAGGCCTTCCCTAAAGTGCCGGTACTGTGCTGTTATACGTTGGCCAGTACTGTTTAGAGTAGTTGAGGCCTTTGGTAAAGTGCCAGTACTATCCTGTTATTAGGGCCAGTACTGTGCTGTTATAAATGGACTAGCTCTGTTAAGAGTAGCTGAGGCCTTCTCTAAAGTGCCAGTACCGGTCTGTTACAAGTTGGCTAGTACTGTTAGAGTAGCAGAGGCCTTCCGTAAAGTGCCAGTACTGTCATGTTGTAATTGGACTAGCTCTGTTAACAGTGACAGGCACCCCCTGTGAAGTGCCAGTACAGTCATGTTGTAAATGGTGAAGAGAGGCCAGCCATGAAGGACCAGTACTGGCTGTTATAAGTTGGCTAGTACTGTTGGGAGTGACAGACACCTGCTGTGAAGTCCCTGTTCTCTCATTTTATAAATAGTGAAGGAAGGCCTTCTGTGAAGCATCAGTAATGTCCTGTTATTAGTGGACGAGCTCTGTTGCGAGTGACAGACACCCGCCGTGAAGTGCCTGTGGTGTCATGTTGTGAATGGGGAAGAGAGGCCTGCCAAGAAGGACAATACTGGCCTGTATAAGTGGCCCAGCTCAGAGCAATTGCCCATTCCATGAGGTTTAACACTCCATTGCATGGAGTGGGCAGACGAACCACATGGTAACAGTACATTTGCATGCATATTTAAAATGCAGTAAATAAACTTTAGTTCAGGGCGACTTGTAGTTGGGGCCTTAGAGGTGACCAGGGCACTGCATCTTCCTCACTGTCATGCTATTGGCTGTTATGTGTATTAATCCGACTCTCAAGGAGTGGTCCCATTGCAAAGCACGAGGGGCCTTGTTTTCAGTGTATGATGTAACGATGAAATGGAACTATAGTAGTTTTCCGATGTAATTTTTGCAGAAAATCATCTTTTCTGTTCCAAAGCTGCCAACATTATAAAATAGAAAAAAGAATACTAATGAGTTTATTTAAAAGAAAGCATTGTCTACATTTATGCATTATGCAAAGTGAGTAATTGGATGATGTCCAGAAACTGTGAATACATGAGAAGGGTGGAACTGCCATTGCCCTACAAGCATTGGCCTGTCACCTGTATTGCTGTGCATCGAAAGATGTGAAGATATTATCAGGATCTTGCCATTTAAGAAGCCAGTATTCATAGACAAGCTACCCAGGAAGTATACATTATTACCTTGTGTGATAACATCCTTTTCAGCTGGAATCTTTAATGCAGCATCTGCAACTGTTCTGCTGTTGACCTTGAGACAATGTTAAACTGAAGGGGCGGGTGGGTTATGCTGTTTTTTGTTGCCACCCACTGGAGTATTTTGCCTGTTTTTGTAGCAATCTTATGTCCACAAAAATATGTCTCCAGGACGTATACTTACACAAAGGATGTCGATTGCTGTATGTCTCTCTCACACACGGACACAGCCAGTCCCACATGCACACACACAAGCATCCATCCACCCCATCACAATGCCATTTGATTGGTTCTTAAGTGCAGGATTCCATCAAACATTTCAGCCACTCATCTGATCCAAAATAAAAGGGAAAACGTGATGCAGAAAAATATTTCTTAATCAAAACCGTTTTCTAACCCCTTCCACTCTTTAGTAGACTCACAGACCAAGGAAGTTCACATCCCTTTCAGTGCCTGTCCTTCAGCACTGTTCATGGGGAGGGCATGGGGCCAGCATAGTTATTTTTTAACACAATTTTTCATTGGCGTTTGGTATCTACAAACAAGGAACATAGCAGGCAGATAACCCCATCTCATAATAGCAAAGGAGACATAGAACTTGACTTCTCACTTCAAGTAGAAAGTGTACCTTCATCGTTAAATAGGCGTGATCCCTTCTCATCAGTCCCCGCTATGGCATCCATAATTCCCATATATTCCAATGTTTTTAGGGACATCCTCTGGTGTCCTATATAAGTCTCTCAAGCCGTCTGCTTTCAATGAGTCCATGTTCACAGTTAGCATTGCTCGGTGCCTCGGGTTTCCTCCAGTTCTGCACAATGTCTCGCTTGGCCAAGATCAGTCTCAGATTGAGGGATGGCCTTTCATATCTAGTCAAACTGATGTCTTTTAGGATAGTCAGTAAAGCTACCTGAGAGGTGAGGATGACATGCCTCCCTAGCACCTCTGCACACACCTCCTTGATCTCACCCTAGAACTCTTGGAGGACACTACAAGCCCATCCTCTGCAAGACATCTGAAGCATCTAAGCAAGGTTTCCCTCTGCATGTCATGTGTAATCCACTCAGTTTAAATATTTAAATTGTACGTAGAGTATCTTCTGGAAATGCTGATCTCTCTGGGCACCCTCAGATCTGCAAATCTATATCATTGAATGGGCCTAAGTCCTGCTACTAGGACTGCCTAAGGATAGAACATCTTTTCTCCCTCCAGATCATTTGTGGTGAGATTTACCTCGAGGGAGTTGAAATCAGACATCTTGTCAATGTAGGCAAGGTAGGGTGAAAGTATGTGTAAGAACTGCAAACATTTGTAAAACTCTTACAAGAGGAGTCCAACCTTTACCTGGAATTCCGACAGGATTTTAGGGTGTTTTGGGACAGCACCACCACTAAAGTGGATATCCCTAGTGTCTCCAATCAGGAAAACCTCATAGAGCGGTCACTTGGGGAAGTAATGTACCCAGCTGTCTCAGAAGCTGGGGGGCGGTGGGATGGTCTCTCAAAGGACAACCACCACACAAGAAGTGTTGTGGTGAAGTTTCCCACAACACCCATATTCCAGCTCTGTAAGCTGGATCCCTCCAGGGCTGTATAACCGATCATGACCCCCCCATGAGAAGAGCTTCTCAGTAGTAGGATGGGAAATCTGCCACACCAAGCCCCATGGATTATCTGGAAGCCTTTTCCTGTCGTTGGAAAGAGAGAACTAGGTAGTTCAGTCATCTAAAGAAGAGGCTTAGAAGGTAGTTCTGCACGATGCAGGGGTCCTAGAACGGGTCACCATTTTAATAAGTAGTATCAAGGAAAAATGTGGATTTCAGCGTTTAAAGTCTCTTTTTCGACCATTCACTGTTCTGACAATAGCTTCAGTCCATGCCACTGATCAGTGCTTAATTTTCAAATGAATAAGTGCTGTAGCCCACAGTTTTGCTCAGAAGCCTGCGGTCAGCGCTATTGAAGGTCGACATGTGAAATACCGAAGCTGTAGCTCCAACTCTTTCCTCTTCAATCCATCACCAGACACTCCCTGACTCTACCTCACTCTTCAGGTTCTTCTTCATCAGTACTTTCTCCCTTTGTCCATTTTTTTTTGTCTTTCTCTTCCCCTCCTCCCCCCCTTTGGTCCATTTCACTTTCTTGCTCTAGATCAAAGACTGATGAGGAAAATAAGTGCTGGTCCCTAAGTATGAGCGCTGGTGGACCCCATCTGCAAACACCAGCTCAAATTAAGCACTCATGCTGATCCATCCTGGGGTAGGGATAGACAAGAGTTTTGTAGCCATAGTGAGCCACCTTAATCTGGGGAGGAAAGATCCACAGTCTAGCTAGGGGAATACACTTGGGTTACCCAGTTTATCCTCAGCCCAGACTAGATCACAAATTCATTGAGGACATGTTCGATCTACCCTGATCAGCTCAGATATGTGAGCTATGTCAATAGGTCATCAGAATAAAGTGATACTTTCGTCAAGATTTAGGAGGGCCTAGCGCCTATTTGCCCCACATCGGCAAAAAAAACTTTTACGCTAATGTGGCTCAACAAGGCCAAATTTGCTGCACCAGATTTACAAAGTGGCGCAATGCATGCATTACACCACTTTGTAAGCGAATCCTGAAAAGTACTACAATAGCATAATTTTTTTTGACACTATTGCCCCTACCCAGCGCCATGGTGCGCTGTATATTAAATACATAGTAGAGGGCGCAAGGGTCCGCAAGAGAAGTGGCGCTACATGTTATGTATACCACTTTTCTTTAATCTGTCCCTTTGTCCTCAAACTCTGGGGACCATAGGCAGTCCTCTGCCTCCTCATGCTGCCGCAGCTATGCTTCCAGGGGTTCAAATACCAGTGTGAATGGTAGTGATAATAGGATGCATCTTTGATGTGTCTCCTTCTCTTTTGGAAACAGATTGGACAGCAATCCATTCACCTGCACCCTTGACACAGGATTTCTGCTCAAAAGAGACTATGATTGGGCCAAAGTGTATCCTAGTGAGGTCAGTGAAGAGATATCCCTAGTTGAATCTGTCAAGCGATTTTTCAAAGTTGCTCAGAAGAGTGACGCGAGGCACCCAGATCCATGACATTGACTAGACTTTTAATACGACGATGGGTGGATCTATGTGACATGTAGCCACTCTGACTTTGATGGATTAGACATTGGGCCATCTGCAGCCAGTGATTCGCTAGTTCTTGGCCAGTATCTTGGCTTCTGTGTTTGTTAATGAAAAAGGTCTATAGGACATGCAGCTGACGTGGGGGATGTCATGTCAGGTTTAGGAACCCCTGTATCTTCCCACATACCTTGCGGACACATCCATGTGGCGGCTAAGGGAGGGCACCGGTGAAAGCTTTGAGGAAGTCTGAGAAGCCATTGGAGTTTTCCATGATGTAAGATTGTTGACAGCTTTAAATACTTTCTCCACTGTGATATCAGCATCCAGAGAAGTTGGGTCACTGTTGGGAGATGACTGGTGCTCATGACGGTCCTTATGGATACGCAATAAAAAAGACAGATCCATTCAACATGGACCAACCAACACTGAAATCCGGCGCTGTATTCCTCCAGACACAATAGTTGCAGATATCCAAAAACGTTGCCAATGCAGGTATTTATGTTCTGAAAGAAGGCATTTTCGGCGATCTGAGTCAGAGACATAGCTACTTCATACCTTCATACACCCCTGAGAGTTAATCATCTATGTGGGGCAGGCAATAAATAAAAAGTGAGGACTTCAGCACACCTTCTGTAGGGCTGTGGAAGAGTGGTACATTTCAGGAAGTACTGGTAAGCGCCTGCCTAATTTAAAAGACAGAGGACACCCATGATGGCAGCCTTGGGGCAAGAACAGGAAAGGAAGTATCTTCTGCCCATAAACAGTGCCTTCATTGTGCACCCCTGATCACTGAGAATTCAATCCTGCAGGTAAAGGAGAAAACAAAACCCCCCACATGGAGGGGACAGGAAGTGAGTATCCTACCTGCCAAAAGTAAAAAAAAACACAAGGCTTGGCACAGAGCTCATAATAGGTTCCTTGTTGTGCAAACGTTTTGCATATTATTAATGCGACAAATTGTCAGAGTAAATCTGTGACTATAAATAAAACTACAGTATTCAATGAGGAGTACTGTTGTGAATATCCGTATGTGACATAAAGTAGGGTGTAATTTCTACCTCTCTATGGGCAAGTGTCACATTACCCCTATTTAATTTCAAAATGGTGGTAGATGCATCGCCAGCGGTGGTAATTACCCCCAGTGCCAAATAATACCGGGCGGTACATTTGATCACAGGCAATATTTATTTAGCTGTGAATGTGTGTTACTCTGTGACCCTGATTACGAAGAGTATTTTCTGACTCCTGCAAAACACACTGCACAGGGATCGGAATTATGAGTTAGGAGTATTTGACAAATTTGGTAATTACCAGGTGTGTTAAAGATTTCATTATTGGTAAACCCCAACAGATCAAACCTGCTGCTATTTATAAGGGGGGAAGTGCTGCTATTTACTGGACTCACCAGTAAGCACCAAAATCCACTTGTTATTCCACAGAAAGCTCCTAATGGGCGCTAGTTATCGCCACCAGATAAATAACATCCCTCTCTGTCCCTGTGTCATGAAAATGAAAACAAATATAGTATGAGGGAACAGGTTTGGGGTGTTCTGAGCCCCTGGACCTTGTGGAGGGATCCCATGGGGGAACCCCCGCCCCAAAGGGCCAAATTTAAATTGTGTTTCTGCTACCCGCGGGTGTCCCGCGGGTGCCAACATGCCCCTACTCTTCAATGGAAGTGCCACGGGAGTGTAGAGTCTGCACTGGCTCCAGCGAGGTCTCTCGGGACTGAAAACATGAAAAAGGGAATCAGATGTCTTTGCAAGCTTGTCTTGCATAGTTTCTTCCAATTACAGCTTCTCCAGATGTATGCACATAACAGGTCCTGGTGGCCGGTTCCTATACAGGTCTGTGGGATGAAGGTAGGAAGTTACTGTGTTGCCAGTCTCTTGCTCAGCCTCAGGCCGGAGTCTGTAGTCTCCCTGTGTGCAGTGCTTAATTTGTGCTTGTTGTTTTCGGTGCGGGGCACCAGCACTTATTTTTGAGGGCCGGCGCTTATTCTTCTGCCTCAAGCATTTACTGCGAGCAAAAGACACCTATGGTAAAGACAGAGAAGGAGAAAAACGGAAAAGCGTTGCAAAGGGAGAAAGCTGCAAGAGTGAGATGAAGGGGCAGGGAGTAAATGGATTGAGGAGGCCCGAGGTGGCTTCAGGATTAGGGTGCCTCAGTATACTCGCACATTTAATTGGAGCAGCTGCGTGTTTAAGAGGAGGGCTTGGGCACGGCATGTTTTTATTTACAAATTAAGCACTGCCTATGTGGAAGCAATAAATCCCACCTTCTAGCCCTGGGGACTCCAGGGGAGCCGTCCAGCACTCTCTTGGCAGGGCCTGCCACATTCCGCAGCCTGTCCACTCCTTAACTCCACAGCCCCAATGAACACACAATCACCTACCACTTATTTTCATCAGTTTGTCAGTCTCCATTCCCCAGCCAATTCCATACCTCCTCTGATGTCAGGAAATGCCAGGATTTCCCATCAGCAGTCCCAAGGAGGCTGGCTAGGAACAGCACCATGTACAATATTTCAAGCCCTTCAGCCTCTAGGCCCTTTTAGGCAGCATCAAAGTTGTCATTTTGTTTTTGCACCACCTGCAGGAAGTGGGGAAGAGGAGCCTCCGGGCATTCTCATAGGAGGCTGAAACCCACTTTCTTGCTGCCTATTGGATTAAATCGCAGTACCTGTAATAGAGACATTTTGCTATGTTTACCCGTGGGGTTACTGACAGTGGGAGTTGGAGTTGGGATCCTGTGAGCTAGTTCAGTGGAGAAAAGGCACATAGAAACTACAGTTGCAGTACATTTTTAACCCATCCATCCTTGAGCCGGCGGCAGATCCTTCTCCCACCTCTCTGCCAAAACCTGGAACTCCCTCCCCATCAACCTACGTCTGACCCAGGACCTCCTGACCTTCAGGAAGTGCCTCAAGACCTGGCTCTTCGAGCAGTAGCACCCTCCCCAGCGCCTTGAGCCCCTTCCGGGTGAGTAGTGCGCTTAACAAATTACTGATTGATTGATTGAACGGCTGGCCACTCTTGTCATTGACTGTCTTAAATATACCAAAGAAGCAGACATTGTTTATGCATGAACTCCCTTCAGCATTCCCCATCCTCTGAAAGAGAACCCCGAAAGCATATGCTAGTTTGCACATGGAGGTCTTCAATTTTGTCACTTCCTGAGTTATCAATGAAAGCTCATTTTTGCTGCCTCAAACATAGCTAATATTTTTTCTGGAGGTGAGATAGTTGAGCAAGAGGCTCACTTCACTATTTCCAAAGTTTTTTTTACATCCAGAGCTGCACTGGTGTAAGCCACAGTGCTCTGCAGATCCTTGAGAATAAGTTGGTCAATTGCTCATGTTTAACATTTTTCCATATATTTTTTCAGCCACAGCTACCCATGGCCCTGCACTGCAAGCACCAATGTAGAGATCGACCCGAAAGTGGCAATTGCTCAGTAGGACCCATAGGAAAGACAGCACTCACAACTCTCAGCTGGTGGAGCAAGGAGGCTAAGCAGTCAATATAGAACATAGTTTCAAGCCACAACAGGCACCACTCAGTGACCTCAACCCACCACAGAAATCTGCAAGTGCTTTCCAATTGCCTTTTCTGAGGTTCACAGCAATCTCAAGGAGCTGCCACCAGCCTGAGGAGTAGATGAGATCTTATTCCACAAATTACAGAAGGGTTCCCTGTTTCCTCTGGTTGAGAATGAGGGATGTTGGAGATGTCCTGGACTTCCATCTGGCAGAAGTGGACATAGGTCTGAAAACATCAGTTGGAGCATCCGTCTAGATCATCCTGCATGGTGACACACAGGTGTCAGACCCTCTACTACCATAGAGGTCCTCTCCTCAGTGTGAAGGCGAGTAGAGTGTTCACCATCACTGAAAAATGTTACAACCTCCAGTCTTGGTAGAGCTTGTATAAATGCTCAATCATTCAAAGGTAATTTAATCAACAACAAACCATTGTGTTTAATCTCTTCAATTCCAATGTCCATCAATTCAAATTGATAGGAAGCAATAGCTCTTGACAGGGAAATCTGAAATAACTGTAATAAGGTCCAGAATGCAATAATATTGAATCATGATTATCTAGCAAAGACACTGGGAAGTTATACCAGAATATTCAAGATGACCGCTGTCTTTCCGGTTAATTTTTAGAACACTGCCACGATTCAGTGTGTATGCATGTGCTTGCAGCCTCAGTCCAGACAGTACCATCATTCCATAAAGACTGACTGCATTTCCATCTCTGTGTTTTGAGTTTTGTTCTCCCACACTCAACCCATACTAAGTGGTAAGCAATGTTCTCAACCCGGTTCCCTGACATTACTCAGTCTCCAGAGGCCATGGTCTCAGCAGTGGAGTTCCTGGTGAGGCAGGATGTCTTGCCTAAAAAAGTCATCCAATAAATGTGGCGAATAAAGAATAGAAACAGGTTCCCATAAGGGTTCTTCAAGACCACACCCCTTCCAAGCCACAATAAATGTCACCCTTTTTCTTAAATTTTCTGAATCCAAAATCTTTGTACTTCATTTTCATTTTTGGACTGGCAAGTGATGCCGAGCAAGACATGTTTTTGCAGATCACAGTTTTAACAAATATACACGAACATCTGAAACGTGATTTTCCAATGTATCAGAGTAGAGCCAGGCATTGTTTGAATACCTCATTAATAAAATACAAAAATGCTGCAAGAGCATTGCAGAGTCCAAAATCATGACCTGCTATTCACATGTGACAATACACATTTAGTATTCTTTTTTAGAACCTAGCTAGTAAGATCTAAATTTGTGAATATTTTGCATTTCTGATTTGATCTAATATAACAAATATTAATGGCAAAGGTTAACCATTTTTCTCAGTAATGCTATTGAGGGCTCTATAATCTGTATATGTTTGCACCTCACCCCCTTTTAGGGAACAAACAATAACAAGGAAGACTCAGGATACTGTGAGAGCTTAATAAACCTATTCTCACCTAGGTTGTGTCTAGGTTTTCTGCCTTTGATTCAGTGAGTGCATATAATCAACTTCAAGGAATGTGCATGTCTTCTTCCATATCAAATTAGCAATCATAACTTCTGAGTGGGGCTAACACAATTGTTTTTTTCTTATAAAACAAATCCCTAGAACCTCCGTAACAAGAGGATGGAGAGATAATACAGCCAATAGCTGGCATAACACCAACTACTGTAACTGCTTTAGAAGGATGACTTGTCTTGGATTGGCATGAAATTATAAATTAAATTATATAACTAGTTTGACAATAGTCTTAATTCAATTGAACTCTCCTGATAGCCTAATATCAGGATTATGTAAGGTCAACAGAGGCATTCCCAAACTTACGTAAAACTGGGAGCATCTATTACATGACAAATTATTTTCTCATGAGGTTTCCAAAATAAACCAAACAAAGCATGTGCCTATGAAATCTCACTAGTTCAGAAAATAAATTGGAACTATTAAATGCCTCAACATCCTCGGGAATCTTTTTCTTGACTACTGGAATCCATAAGGGCTGAGCAAATTTAGTAACAACATCATTTCCAGAAGCTCCATAACCTAAAAGCCCTCAAATCATCCTATGCTAACTCATTGACAAAATTGTCTTCAGGGGAATTTAAACATTTGTCACAGCTAGTCTGACTGAATTCACCTCCACCTGGGAAATTACTTGAATTGGCTGCACAATGAGGCAGCTACTTTCATTGTCATTCTGCTGGCTGTGGACTTTTGATGTGCAAAGTCACCAACACCTGACTTTTAAAAGTCCTGAATTCACTTCTACAGTCTTTTACAAAATAACCTGGCTTTCCAAAATACAGTTCAAACAACTTATATGTCTTCTTTCTCTTTTTCTATAGGTGTAGGCTTCATATACTGCTTAACTGCATTAGCTCAGAAGTCTCAACAACTGTTCACTTCTACCTGAGGTCCAATTACTAAGGCTTTGGTCTTTTCTGAACAATATTATATAAATTATGCTATAACAGCACCACTAGCTCTATGAGCCTATCACACTCAGTAGGAGCATTAACCACTTATGGCAAGACATCCTTCAACTCACTTTGTAGTCCTTTATAGTATAGGGATGCTTTTATTGCTTCTGGACAATCAGTCTCAACCATCAAGCAATTACACATAGTAATGTAACTTAGCTGGTCTTGATGGCCTTGCTTTAGATTTAACAATTCGTTATTGAAATAAATTATGTGTGATTTTATATCAAACAATTTCTGCATCTGGTAACAAAAGGAAAATAAATTATAAATCAAAGTGTAATTTCTCTCTACAGACAGAAGATGCTTATTTGCTACATTCCCCCTAAAACAAAATATATATATTCCCTGATTTGATTATCGGAAATGTCACAGGGTTGCACAAAAGATGTAAACAACACTGGTTAGGAAATAATTTGAATTTCTTTGCCTGACCAGACTGCATAGAATAGTAAAGTACAAGAACTTGGAACCTTACAAGGGAGGTGGCAATAATCCTTAACTCTGAAGCCTCAGAATTTGTGCACAAAGTGACCTGACTCACATCTTTCTTTCCTGACTTCAAAATATTATTGATGGCCTGTTTCATTCCACTTAACACCGAATTGAGGCCTTATTCTCTGATTTCACTAGATTTAATTCCTTTGTAAGTTTGTTAAAAAATCTGAGGCAGAACAGTGTTTGGATCCATTGTTCAGGTTGAATGGCAACATGCTAGACAATTTGTCAGCATGCACTAACTTTTGTGCTCAGAATCAGTATTATTAGTGCACGTTTCCATCTCTCAGTGACCACATTCATAGGGAAATGAAAGCTAGTGGTAGAAATGGAGAAAGGGAGGTAATAGAGAGAGAAAACATACACTCAGGACTCCACTGTCCTGACTTGTCACTCCAGTGGGTCAAGGATGTGAACAAGAAGTAAAGGATATCTATAGGAGAATAAGTTATCATAAATAAGTAAATTTTTGTAGATGGTTCTGTGCTTAACTGTACTAATGAACAGGCATAGCTCAGCAATATCTCTGTATAACCATTTATCTGTACTTTAATGTTGAATCTGTAATTCCTGAAACCAAAACATTCAGAGACTGGATACCTCAAAAATATATACACTAGCACCTCTTCCTTTGACTTGAGAAAGTAGCTCAAGCGTTGTAAATATGTACTACATTGTGCAAAATGAGTCATAATTTCTATTTGACTTCTGCGGAGCCACACACAACCATAATGGTAATACTCCGTGGCTCCCTAATCTTGACAATGTGTACGTGCGTACCTCATTTATGACATTCATACATGTCTAACACAGTCCAGTCTAAGAATCCTTTCTCTTTTGTCTCAGGATAGCCGCAGGACAGAAGGTCGCCAAGACTCTTGAGTGCCAAGGAAAACATGGCATGTTTGGTCGGCAGTGGGGAGAAATCAGCAAACTGGGTAAGCACAGGAGTGTGTGCCCATCAGAACACTGTTTCTACAGGAGGGAGGAAACAGAGAAGAAACGGGGCAAAACAACAAAGATGCAGGAAGAGGAACATGGTAGTCAAACGGCGATCAATGAGCCGTGCAATCAAGAAGTTGGAAGGAAACTGACTCATACTACCACCCCTTTTTTCATTGGGCTCGTCATCTGATTGGCCTGGTTGCTACTTTGACTTGGAAGTTTTGCCTTTTTCTTCTGAGTACCAGCCATAACTGACCAAACATCCACAGTCACATTACTCCTGGCTTCCTGTGCTGTCTTCTCCTGAAGCTTCATAGATTCTCATGGATTGAGGTGACATCATAGCTCCTCCTGTGTTTATTTATTACAGAATACTGTTACATTGCACATTCTCCTCATATGCACAGCCTCAGTCAAGACATCGCCTGTACTCCATGATGACTGCCAGTCTTTCCTTCTCTGAAAAAAATGTAGAGTCTAATTACGATCTTGACAGATGGGTACTCAGTCACAAATGTGAAAGATATCCCATCCGCCGTATTACAAGTTCCATAGGATAAAATGGAACTTGTGTTACGGCAGACCTTATATCCGTCACATTTGTGACATATTATCCCATCCGCCAAGATCGTAATCAGGCCCTTAGACAAGTGGGACATCAATGCTAGGCTCCGCAATCACACGATTTGTTGTTGGGGGTTGTATGAGGAAATATGGGCAACACAAATATCTGATAAAAATAGCACCAACAAAAAAGGAATCAAACAACAACTTTAAATCCTTTGCATGTAAAGTATAAAATATCCATAATAGAGAAGACCAAAATATAGCCCCACAATAACAGAATATATTGAATTTTAACTATTATAGATTATAATAACTTTAAAATATATTAACTTTAAAAATATTATTACATTTTTAAAAATATCTTAAAATATTGACAAATGTATAAATTACAGAGATAAAATAATAACCACAACAAATAATTAAAATAGCATTTTAAAAATAAAAGTAATATTTAAAAATACATAATAAAAAATTACTAATAATAAATAATAATTACAAAGGCAGGATATTAACATATTAGAAAATATAGAAAACTGTAAAATTAAAATAAAGTAATACAATTGTTACTTCAAAAATAAATAATATTTACAAACTTTATTAAAGGAACTTTACACTTATATATATATTAGAACATTTAAAAAAAATCAGATAACATAATTACATTTGTAGGTTTCAAATTCACTGCTCTCACTCATACCTGACCAACTATAGGGTAAGTGTTGGACTTTGGAGGGGTCAGATTTTCTATTTCTATTCCAACACAGCACCAGCAGGGAAAGGGTTGAACTCTGAAAGGGTCAGATATACTATTCCCATTCCGACTTAAATAACAGAAGGCTAAGTATTGTACTTTGGAAAGATCAAATGTACTATTCCAACTCGAATATAAACTACAGTATGGAAAGTGTAGAACGTTGAAGGGGTTAGATTTACTATTTTCACTCTGACGTAAGCAATATTAGGGAAGCCGATGGATTTTGTATGGGTTATATTTATTATTTCAAATTCAACATTAGCAACAGAAGGGAAAGTATTGGACTTCTGGTTAGTTTTACTATTCCCATGCCGATATAAGCAATAGTAGGGAAGGTTTTGGATTTTGGAGGGATTAGATTTACTATTCCCACTCAAATGTAATCAACAGTAGGGAACTTTTTGGACTTTTGGGAGTCAGGTTTACTATTACAAATCTAACATAAACAACTGTAGGAAAAGTATTGGACCTTGGAGCGGTTAGATTTACTATTCCCTCTATAATGAAAGCAAAAGTAAAGAAAGTTATGACTTTGGAAAGGTCAGATTTACCGTTCCTACTCCAATGTAAGCAACAGTAGGGAACATTTTAGACTTTTAGTGGTCAGATTTACAGGCCCCACTCCAAAATAGAGAACAGTAGGCAAAGTTTTGGACTTTGGAGGAGTCATATTCATTATTCCTACTCCTATAGTCTGATCGATGCAGGGATAGGGAAAGTATTGGATTCTGGATGGGTCAGATTTACTTTTCCACTTTCAGCGTAAGCAACAGTAGAGAACATTTTAAACTTTAGAAAGCTGTGCTTTAATTCCCCCAATCCTAAATTAATACAAAATAAATTACAGAAGTAAAATATAAATACACATAACATATATTTCCATAAAAAAATATTGCTAATGCTACATAACAAATATAAATGATTAAAAACTAAAAACACAGAGTTACAATATAAAAGTATACATAACATGATCTTAAAAAATTATAGTAATATAAAAATAGGTTTAAAACATGTTCCACCTTGTTACCTTAAAACTCCAATAACTATAAAACAAATTAAATGAGTAACAGAAAAAATAGCAACACACTTCATTTAAAAAATAACACTATAAAATAAACTAATACACTAAAATGTAAACATAATGTATTAATATCTAAAGAATTAATTGAAGCAAATAATTATCTAGTTACCAAAAACAAAAAACTCCATATTTTTATCTATGAATAACTAAATAATAAGCACAAGCAAATCCCAAATTAACTTGTGCTCAAAACACTGGTAGCTTGGTACAGAGCAGAGAGGCTTAACTGGAGGCAGTGTGTACAGTAAAACAGTGAAAACACCACACAAAAAATTACACACCAGTTTAGAAAAATTGAGCTTAATGTGATAAATAAAATACGTCCAAAACAGCACAAATATCATCAGTAGAAACAGTTCTGGATTTTGAAGAATAAACTATAAAATAGCACTTAGAAACAGAATGCACCAACCACAGCTATCTGGTCACACTGGACCAGGTCAAAGTCAAAAGTTCAAGCCGACCATGATGAAGCGCAGGTCTGATACAGAGGTCAACATGGCGCAATCGGCAGGTCAGGTGTTCAGATGGATGGGCTGGCAATTCCGGGCGGGCGGTCCCCTGCGAGCAGTCAATGCCTCTGTGCAAAGAGATGGGCTGGTGGCGGCCCGTGCAAACTGGCCTGTTTGCAGTTTCAAGGGTTCGAAAGCTTCATTTCAATATCTCCAGAGCCACACCAAGGGTCCAAGATCTGAGAGGCGGGAACTCGCTGAAGATCGGTTCTGGAGATGTTGGGGAGCCTTTTATATCCCTGAGGCTTAGATCAGGAGGTCAGCAGATTAACCCTTGGAGTCACTCTGCAGTCCTGGGTTCAAGAGGCAGTCGCAGGTTCAGTTCTTCTTCCACAGGCGATAGGGCAGCAGGTTAGCTCAGCAGTATTTCCTTAAGAGTAGCAGTCCAGCAGAGTGCAGTCATTGTAGCTTTATAGCAGTCCTTTATCCTGGCAGAGTACCCACAGGTCCAGAAGAGTACTGAAGTGGTGGCGTCTGGTTTCTTCTTTTAAACACAGTTGTTCTTTTGAAGTGGGAAAAATCTTCCTGAGGCATGCCATTGATGTCCTGGCTTTCTGGCCCTGGCTCCAAACTAACTACATGGAGTTATGCAGCCCTTTGTATGGAGAAAGGACACAGCCTATTCAGGTGTAAGTGAGACTGAACCCATCTCCTCCCTCCCATCCTGCCAGTGATTGCCCATCCAGTCACACCTAAACTTACATTGTGTGTGCCTGTCTAGGAGGAAAAGACAAAGCCCAACCGCCAACTAAACCCAGGCATGTGATCCGAGAGAGGCTGCGGACACCAAATGGCTAAGGCAGGAAAATGGCCACTTAGTAAAACTGGCATTTTCAAAACTGCGATTTAAATCTGGCTTCACCATAAGTTAGAATTATTAATTGTGGTTCCATAGACACCAAACCTGGACCGATCATTTCTTCCCATTTGGAAATTACACTTATAAAATGTAATAAGGTGATTCAAACTCAAATGTTATCCAATGGGAGAGATAGGCCTTGCAGTAGTGAACAACGAATTGAAGAGTGTTTGAACATGTAAAACTTAAAAGTACATGTCCTACCTTTTAAATACACTGCACCCTACCGTCTGGGCTGCCCAGGGCCTACCCTAGGAATTAAATATTTATAAAAAGGGAAGGGAAGATTTGGGCTTGGCAAAAGGTTTATGTTGCCAGGTCAGCATGGCAGTTTAAAACTGCACACAGAGGCTTTGCAATGAAAGGCCTGAGACATGTTTAGAGGGCTACTTAGGTGGGTGGCACAACCAGCGTTACAGACCCACTAGTAGCATTTATTTACAGGCCCTAGGCACATATAGGGCACTTTACTAGGGACTTATAAGTACATTAAATATGCCAATTGCGTATAAGCCAATGACACCATGTTTTAAGCAGAGAGCATGAGCAATTTAACACTATTTAGAAGTGGTTAGGTGTGCAGATGCTGTGCATTGCTGTGCCCCGATTGTATTTTGTGCCATTAGTGTATTTTTGTGACTGTTTTCAAATTGTGCCCGACTTTTCTGTGCCTTTGTTTTTCTTGTTTTTGCCCCTTGGGCGCTCCCCCTTGCAGTTCTCTCCCTGCCGCTGCCTCCCTGCGCCCCCCCCCTCGCACCCCCATTCGCCGCTCCCTCCCGCCTCCCAGCTGCTCCTCCCTCCCCCCTCCCTTCTTAATGGCTGCCGTCTGCGCCCGTCCACGCCTGGACCGCGCCCAGCGCCACCCCCCCTGGTCCTCGCGCCCCCCGCACCTTCGTTACTCGGCCAGCGAACTCCTCGCCTTCAACCCTGGCCCCTCCACAGAGTGCTTCTAGGCCAGCCCGAAGCACACCAAAGGACCTTTTTCCTGCCGCACCTGCAACAGAACAACAAAGCCAGCAACAACCAACACAAACCACCTGCACTGCACACGCTCCGCACAAAAGCACGCCATCGAACTCTAGGTGCTGCTCGACAGCACCGCCCCAGACGTAGCCTTCCTGACCGAAACCTGGTGGAACGACTCCTCAGCCCCTGACATTGCCATCGCCATCCCTGACGGCTACAAGATCACCAGAAGAGATCGCACCAACGGAATCGGCGGAGGAATAGCCATCGCCCACAAAGCTACCCTCAAGATCCATACCCACACAGACGACACCCTCAAAACAGCCGAACACCTCCACTTCCAGATTCACACGGAACCCAACACCACCCTCAGAGGAACCCTCATATACCGTCCTCCAGGACCAAGAGCCCTCTTCAGCGACACCGTCTCCGACCTCGCAAGCACCCACGCCCTCGCCTCTTCAGACTACATCCTCCTGGGAGACCTAAACTTCCACCTGGAGAACAACAATGACGTCAACACCGCATCACTGACCACCAACCTCTCCAACCTCGGACTCCGTCAACTGGTCAACACTCCCACCCACATCGCCGGCCACACCCTTGACCCACTCTTCACTTCAAGCAACCACATCTCTTTCAGCCACACCTCCGAACTCCACTGGACCGACCATCACTGCGTCCATTTCTCCCTCAAGAAAAACACCAAACACCACCGCACCCCTCTTCCGCCTCACCGCCGATGGGGAAAAGTCACAGAAGAACAACTCACCAACACCCTCGCCAAAAACCCACCACCCGACCCCACCGACCCGGACTCCGCCGCCATCAACCTCCAACAATGGATCCTCAACTGCGCCAACATCCTAGCCCCACTCAAGAGACCCACCGCCAACCAAGAAAAGAAAAAAACAGCCTGGTTCACAGACGAACTAACCACCTCCAAACGCACCTGCCAGAAACTCAAGAAAAAATGGATCCTCGAGCGCACACCCGAGAACCTTGCTACCCTCAAGGAAGCCAACCGTAAACACCACCAACTGATCCGACTCGCCAAGCGCTCCACTTCACAGAATGCCTTAACAACAACGCTCACGACTGCAAGGAACTCTTCAGCATCGTGAAGGAACTCTCCAACCCCAACGCCAACGTCAACGACATCCCTCCATCCCAGAAACTCTGCGACGATCTCTCCACCTTCTTCTACCAGAAAATCGCAGCCATCCACGACAGCTTCAACACCTCACCTCCGCCAGACCCCACCCCCAACAACTCCTCCCACGCCGACCACATCACCACCTGGACCCAAGTAGACGACGCCGAAACCCTAAAAACCATGAACTCCATCCACTCAGGATCTCCCTCTGTCCCCTGCCCACATCACGTTTTCAACAAAGCCGACGTCGCCATCGCCCCCATACTCCGCAAGATCGTCAACCTTTCCTTCAACACCGCTACCTTCCCGGACAGCTGGAAGCACGCAGAAATCCAACCTCTCTCAAGAAACCTAAGGCTGACCTCAACGATCTCAAAAACTTCCGACCAATCTCCCTCCTCCCTTTTCCAGTGAAAGTCATCGAGAAGATCGTCAACACACAGCTCGCCCACTACCTAGAAGACAACTCCATCCTAGACCCCTCCCAATCCGGGTTCAGACGAAACCACAGCACAGAGACTGCACTCCTCGCCGCCACAGATGACATCAGACTACAAATGGACAACGGCAAAACCTCAGCCCTGATCCTCTTAGACCTATCAGCCGCCTTCGATACAGTCTGCCACCGCACCCTACTAACCCGTCTACACGAAGCCGGCATCCAAGACAAAGCCCTCAACTGGATCTCCTCCTTTCTCTCCGGCAGAACCCAGAGGGTCCGACTCTCACCTTTCCACTCCAAAGCCACCAACCTCGTCTGCGGCGTCCCCCAAGGCTCCTCACTAAGCCCAACGCTATTCAACGTCTACATGGCCCCCCTCGCACAACTGGCCCGCAAGCACAACCTCAGCATCATCTCCTACGCTGACGACACCCAGCTCGCCCTCTCCCTGACCAATGATCCTCTCACCGCCAAAGCCAACCTTCACGAGGGACTGAAATCCATCGCCGAATGGATGAGCAACAGCCGCCTAAAACTTAACTCCGACAAGACGGAAGTCCTCATCCTCGGGCGCACCCCATCGGCCTGGAACGACTCGTGGTGGCCCACCGCCCTAGGCCCTCCACCCACCCCAGCCAACCACGCACGAAATCTCAGCTTCATCCTCGACTCTGCCCTCACCATGTCCAAACAGGTCAACGCAGTCTCATCTTCCTGTTTTAACACCCTCCGTATGTTCCGCAGGATCTTCAAGTGGATTCCAACAGGAACCAGAAAGACGGTAACCCAAGCCCTCGTCAGTAGCAGACTCGACTACGGCAACGCACTCTACACAGGCATCCCAACAAAAGACATCAAACGACTCCAACGCATCCAGAACGCATCCGCCCGCCTGATCCTCGACATACCCCGCCGATGTCACATCTCCCCTCACCTGAGGGACGTCCACTGGCTCCCCGTGGACAAAAGGATCACCTTTAAACTCCTCACCCACGCACACAAGGCTCTACACGACACTGGACCCACCTACCTGAACACCAGACTCAACTTCTACGTTCCCTCACGTCAACTACGCTCTGCCAACCTTGCCCTCGCCATCGTCCCCCGAATCCAGCGCAAGACCTCTGGCGGCAGATCCTTCTCCTACCTCACCGCCAAGACCTGGAACGCACTCCCGACCTCACTACGCCAGACCCAGGACCTCCTCACCTTCAGGAGACTCCTCAAGACATGGCTCTTCGAACGATAGCAGCACCACCCCACCCCCCCCAGCGCCTCGAAACCCTAACAGGTACATAGCGCTCTTTATAAATTATTCATTGATTGATTGATTGCAGAGTCCTAAGGCCAAAAAACGAATTCAGCAAAAATGTGAGGGTGGAAGCAAAAAGTTTGGGGGTGGCACTTCGTAGAGGGCCAGGTCAAATACTCATCAATTCCTGTGCAGCTAGTTTGCTAATTAATGGTTCTGGCACATAAAAATAGGTACACTCTAAATTAATTGACAATATGATGTCTATGGGACCAGCCCATATACAAATCTTTATTCAAGTGTTCCCTAAAAACACACATCACTCCCCATCTCCCGGGCAAGAGACCTATAGAAAATCCTTATTGCTCAAAAAGTGCTTTGCAACCCTCACAGAGAAAATATATGCTTTTAGTTTGCTGCTGTCCAAAACTTTCATGGGAATAGATAACTCTTTTAATTTAATTTTTTAAGATTCTAGAAATTCGATCATGCAATTAGACAATAGTATTTTTTTAGCACCACCGAAGGTTTCCTAATATACAAATGTACTAAATATGAGAACAGGGCAAAAAATGAAGAGGACAATTTGTACCAGGGTTTTATCTAAATCACATGGCACTTTATTGTTTAATATGGAACGCGGTGCTATGATTGACCTCTCAGCGCTTTCTTACATCAACTTATAATTGTTAAATACTCTCAGATCAGGTGTAAGCACCGCCGGGGAGGTTTTGCGCCTGTTTTTCAAGCAATGTGTCATTGTTGTCAATGTGACACCCAAGCCCCTGCCTTTGTTGTGACGAGTAGAGTCCGCCACAGAGGCCTTTCAGTATCATCCACAGGGGAAGTACAGGGTTCAGAAACTTGATTTTTACAACAATGAGCATTTTGTGAATTTATGAATGAAATGAATAGTTGCTTAAAGAGCTAAATTTAGAAATACTGTTTATCGGATAAGGAAGTGATCTGTATTACAAAAAAGAGGGAAGAGGAATTGTGGTCTTACATGAGAATAGTTTTTATTAAAAAACTGGAAAGTTCCACAGTTACAAATGCCCTGAGCAGTCTCAAGTCGCATAGAGCAGTCCTCGATAGAGTTAAATATGATTCCCGTGTTCTCTCGTTCAGTCTCCCAATGAGCACAGGGCTCTCGCAGGAGCCAACACGTGTTTCGACACCACGGTATATTTGCGTCGGACTTCATCAGGCTGTGGGCAAATATGTCAGATTTTTAAATAATGATTTCATAAACCAAATACTAATTACCCTCCACCTAGTCTAAAAGTGTATGGAATGAAGCAGCCTAGTGAAATAGGCTCACTTTAAAAAAATACCAAGTTAGTGCAAATTGTGCCTTTGTTTCATTCTGGGGCCACCTGGGAGCGGTTCGGTTCGTGTCAGATAAGGAGTACTTCTGATAAACCTGCTAGTTTTCTGTTATTTATTAATTCAGTCAGTGGCACTTGTCAATGGGGGTGGCGGGACAGGCGTATTAAACAAATATAAAATACAGTACAAAAAGTACCTTTCATGTTGGTAGACTCGTTCCTCCTCGGACTCCCGAAAGCACACAGGCTTCCAGACTCCCCTCCAATCGGCTTCCAGACTCCCCTCCAATCGCGACGCTGCTGCTAACAGCATGACAGCAGCGCCGTGATTGGTCTGAGCGCCCTTCTTCGGGAGTAAGGCCCTGTGCACTTTCTTCTCCCGGCTGTTCAATACAGCTGGGTGGAGAACTGTAAAGTGCGCATGACTGTTTGGCCGGCCAAAGCGTCAGGCACACTTGTGTGCACATAGTCCTCCTCCAGCCCATCCCAGCCCTAACTGTGCTCACGAGGAAAAATAAAATGATAATAACCTTACGTTATTATAAATTTATTTTACCCTTTCGCCCACTGCATAAAGCAGTGGGGTGACTCTCCTCCGCCTTAGTGGAGGAGCCGCCACTGGATTGAGTAAATTAATTTCTGACATCAACACTCGTAAATTAGAGGTGAGGAGGGGACTGCAAAAAATCACCAGAGAACAAGCACATAATAGTGCCAGACAATGTTCAACAACATCAAGAATTTCGACAGAGGTTCAATTCCTTAGGGGGGAAACCGAGATAAAGTCCCCCTGGATTGATTCTGATATGAATATAAGTGGCAGTCAGAACAAAAGGCAGTGTGAATACCTAAATAATTTATGTTTGGTTCATCTATATTATAATGATGATGGTGGTCTTCAGATATAAAAAATGAACCCAACAGCGATGCTAGATGCAGTGGGTCTCCGATGTGCGAATCAGGGTTGCTGCAGCACCCTAATTCTGCCCAGTGGTTCCCGCCACCTTTTCTGGATGGTTGTGCAAAAGCTCGGATTAGACATCCTAGGGTAGGTCGCTCCCCCTGCCGCTGCAGCTCCTCCAGGTTCCTGAGTTCCTGAGACCCACCTCACAGTAAGTACCCCCTCCCTCCCAGCCCCTCGCTCTGCCCCGCGCTACTCACCCTCTCTCCTGCTCCTGCTTCTTTTCTTCTTCTCTGTTCTTCTGTTCTTCTTCCTCGCTCCACGTCTGTAATCTTCTTCTGTACTCTTCTTTCCCCCGTCTTCACTCTTCTTCTCTTCTTCCTCATCTTCTTCTGTGGTCTTCTGCCCTCTGTTCTTCGTTTTTCTGTATCTTCTTCTGTGTTCTTCTGTGTTCTTCCGGTCTTCCTTTCTTCTCTCCTTCCGGTCTTCTGATCTTCCTTTCTTCTCTCCTTCCGGTCTTCTGTTCTTCTGTTCTTCTGTTCTTCTGTTCTTCTTGTCTTCTGTTCTTCTTGTCTTCGGCTCTTCTGCCTCCTCCATCCTCTTCTCCCCGCGCCTGCCCTCCTGCTCCTGCCTCATCCCCCTCCCCCACTCGCATCCCCCTCTCTATCTCTCCTATCTAACCCGTTCACTATCTACCTCCCTCACTCCTCCTATTTACCTATCTCTCTATCCCACTATCTAACTCCCTCACTCTCCACCTCCTCCTATCTTCCTATCTTCCTATCTCTCTATCTATTTCCCTATCTATCGATTTCCCTATCTATTTTCTCTATCTATTTCTCTATCTCTCCCCCCTCCCTCACCCCCCCTATTACCTATCTTCCTATCCTCTCACTCTACCTCTCACCCTCACCCACCTCTACAACCCCCCCTCCCCTATCTTCTCAACCCTACTCCTATCTTTCTCCCTTATCTCCTAAACCTCCTAACACTCACCCCCCTCCACCCTTAAACCCCCCTCCCCCAGCTCTTCTCACTCTACCTGTCCACCGCTCCCTCGCGCTTTCCCGCCGTGACCTCCTGCACGCCCGCTCCCCCCAGCTCCCATTCGCCCCCACCTGACCCCTCCCCCCCCTCCTACCTCATATGGCGGCCGCTGCGTGACAGTGGTAGCGACCCTTGACCCAAGGGTAGGTCGCTCCCCCTGCCGCTGCAGCTCCTCCAGGTTCCTGAGTTCCTGAGTTCCTGAGTTCCTGAGTTCCTGAGACCCACCTCACAGTAAGTACCCCCCCTCCCAGCCCCTCGCTCTGCCCCGTGCTACTCACCCTCTCTCCTGCTCCTGCTTCTTTTCTTCTTCTCTGTTCTTCTGTTCTTCTTCCTCGCTCCTCGTCTGTAATCTTCTTCTGTACTCTTCTTTCCCCCGTCTTCACTCTTCTTCTCTTCTTCCTCATCTTCTTCTGTGGTCTTCTGCCCTCTGTTCTTCGTTTTTCTGTATCTTCTTCTGTGTTCTTCTGTGTTCTTCTGTGTTCTTCCGGTCTTCCTTTCTTCTCTCCTTCCGGTCTTCTGTTCTTCTGTTCTTCTGTTCTTCTTGTCTTCGGCTCTTCTGCCTCCTCCGTCCTCTTCTCCCCGCGCCTGCCCTCCTGCTCCTGCCTCATCCCCCTCCCCCACTCGCATCCCCCTCTCTATCTCTCCTATCTAACCCGTTCACTATCTACCTCCCTCACTCCTCCTATCTACCTATCTCTCTATCCCACTATCTAACTCCCTCACTCTCCACCTCCTCCTATCTTCCTATCTCTCTATCTATTTCCCTATCTATCGATTTCCCTATCTATTTTCTTTATCTATTTCTCTATCTCCCCCCTCCCTCACCCCCTCTATTACCTATCTTCCTATCCTCTCACTCTACCTCTCACCCTCACCCACCTCTACAACCCCCCTCCCCTATCTTCTCAACCCTACTCCTATCTTTCTCCCTTATCTCCTAAACCTCCTAACACTCACCCCCCTCCACCCTTAAACCCCCCTCCCCCAGCTCTTCTCACTCTACCTGTCCCCCCCTCCCTCGTGCTTTCCCGCCGCGACCTCCTGCACGCCCCCGCCCCCCAGCTCCCATTCGCCCCCACCTGACCCCTCCCCCCCCTCCTACCTCATATGGCGGCCGCTGTGCGACAGTGGTAGTGACCCTTGACCCAAGGGTAGGTCGCTCCCCCTGCCGCTGCAGCTCCTCCAGGTTCCTGAGTTCCTGAGACCCACCTCACAGTAAGTACCCACCCCCTCCCAGCCCCTCGCTCTGCCCCGCGCTACTCACCCTCTCTCCTGCTCCTGCTTCTTTTCTTCTTCTCTGTTCTTCTGTTCTTCTTCCTCGCTCCTCGTCTGTAATCTTCTTCTGTACTCTTCTTTCCCCCGTCTTCACTCTTCTTCTCTTCTTCCTCATCTTCTTCTGTGGTCTTCTGCCCTCTGTTCTTCGTTTTTCTGTATCTTCTTCTGTGTTCTTCTGTGTTCTTCCCGTCTTCCTTTCTTCTCTCCTTCCGGTCTTCTGATCTTCCTTTCTTATCTCCTTCCGGTCTTCTGTTCTTCTGTTCTTCTGTTCTTCTTGTCTTCTGTTCTTCTTGTCTTCGGCTCTTCTGCCTCCTCCGTCCTCTTCTCCCCGCGCCTGCCCTCCTGCTCCTGCCTCATCCCCCTCCCCCACTCGCATCTCCCTCTCTATCTCTCCTATCTAACCCGTTCACTATCTACCTCCCTCACTCCTCCTATCTACCTATCTCTCTATCTCTCTATCCCACTATCTAACTCCCTCACTCTCCACCTCCTCCTATCTTCCTATCTCTCTATCTATTTCCCTATCTATCGATTTCCCTATCTATTTTCTCTATCTATTTCTCTATCTCTCCCCCCCTCCCTCACCCCCTCTATTACCTATCTTCCTATCCTCTCACTCTACCTCTCACCCTCACCCACCTCTACAACCCCCCTCCCCTATCTTCTCAACCCTACTCCTATCTTTCTCCCTTATCTCCTAAACCTCCTAACACTCACCCCCCTCCACCCTTAAACCCCCCTCCCCCAGCTCTTCTCACTCTACCTGTCCCCCCCTCCCTCGCGCTTTCCCACCGCGACCTCCTGCACGCCCCCGCCCCCCAGCTCCCATTCGCCCCCACCTGACCCCTCCCCCCCCTCCTACCTCATATGGCGGGCGCTGCGCGACAGTGGTAGCGACCCTTGACCCAAGGGTAGGTCGCTCCCCCTGCCGCTGCAGCTCCTCCAGGTTCCTGAGTTCCTGAGTTCCTGAGACCCACCTCACAGTAAGTACCCCCCCCTCCCAGCCCCTCGCTCTGCCCCGCGCTACTCACGCTCTCTCCTGATCCTGCTTCTTTTCTTCTTCTCTGTTCTTCTGTTCTTCCTCCTCGCTCCTCGTCTGTAATCTTCTTCTGTACTCTTCTTTCCCCCGTCTTCACTCTTCTTCTCTTCTTCCTCATCTTCTTCTGTGGTCTTCTGCCCTCTGTTCTTCGTTTTTCTGTATCTTCTTCTGTGTTCTTCTGTGTTCTTCTGTGTTCTTCCGGTCTTCCTTTCTTCTCTCCTTCCGGTCTTCTGATCTTCCTTTCTTCTCTCCTTCCGGTCTTCTGTTCTTCTGTTCTTCTGTTCTTCTTGTCTTCGGCTCTTCTGCCTCCTCCGTCCTCTTCTCCCTGCGCCTGCCCTCCTGCTCCTGCCTCATCCCCCTCCCCCACTCGCATCCCCCTCTCTATCTCTCCTATCTAACCCGTTCACTATCTACCTCCCTCACTCCTCCTATCTACCTATCTCTCTATCTCTCTATCCCACTATCTAACTCCCTCACTCTCCACCTCCTCCTATCTTCCTATCTCTCTATCTATTTCCCTATCTATCGATTTCCCTATCTATTTTCTCTATCTATTTCTCTATCTCTCCCCCCCTCCCTCACCCCCTCTATTACCTATCTTCCTATCCTCTCACTCTACCTCTCACCCTCACCCACCTCTACAACCCCCCCCCTATCTTCTCAACCCTACTCCTATCTTTCTCCCTTATCTCCTAAACCTCCTAACACTCACCCCCCTCCACCCTTAAACCCCCCTCCCCCAGCTCTTCTCACTCTACCTGTCCCCCCTCCCTCGCGCTTTCCCGCCACGACCTCCTGCACGCCCCCGCCCCCCAGCTCCCATTCGGCCCCACCTGACCCCTCCCCCCCTCCTACCTCATATGGCGGCCGCTGCGCAAATGCGCAGGGGCGTGCGCAGCGGGCGCGCCAGAGTCAAGCCCGTCTGCGCCCATCCGCGCCTGGCCCGCGCCCAGCGCCACGACCCCTGGTCCCCAGCTCCCCCAAGCCCCGCTGACCCGCTACGACCCCACCACCCTCCACGCCCTCCACCCAGGACGCTCCAACACCTGCTTCCAAGCTCACCCCAAATGCACCCATGGACCCTTCGCCTGCAAGTCCTGCAAACGCACCTTTCACCACGCAACAACCACGACCACAAGCCCACGCGCCATCAACCACCTCAAGTGCATCCTAGTCAACGCTCGCTCCGTCCACAAACACGCCATTGAACTCTGGGACCTCCTGGACTCCATAGCACCGGACGTCGCCTTCATCACGGAGACCTGAATGAACGCCTCCTCGGCCGCTGACATCGCCACTGCCATCCCCGAAGGCTACAAGATCTCCAGAAAAGACCGCACCAACCAGGTAGGAGGAGGTATCGCCATCGTCTTCAAAGACTCCATCAGCGTCACCACCTCCACCGAAGACACCCCTCTCGCCGCTGAACACCTGCATTTTCAGATTCGCACCGATCCGAGGACCACCCTCAGAGGATCCCTCGTCTACCGTCCCCTTTCAGCGACGCCATCGCCGACTTCATCTCCCCGCACGCCCTCGCCTCGCCGGACTACATCCTCCTAGGTGACCTCAACTTCCATCTGGAACAAAACAACGACCCCAACACCACCACCCTGCTCGACAACCTCGCCAACCTCATCCTCAAACAACTGGTGAACACCGCCACCCACATCGCCGGACACACGCTTGACCCCATCTTCTCCGCCAGCAAACACGTCTTCTTCAGCCACGCCTCCGCCCTACACTGGACCGACCACAGCTGCGTCCACTTCACATTCCGACGCGAGACCCGCCACCTCCGCACCCAACCCATCCCTCGTCGACAGTGGAACAAGATCCCCGAAGAGCAACTCTTCTCCGCACTCGCCGCCAACCAGCCCACCCTCACCACCGACCCCAACGACGCAGCCCTCAACCTCACAAACTGGATCTCCAACTGCGCAGACATCCTTGCTCCCCTCAAACGCACGCATTGACAGACCAACACCAAAAAACCTCTCTGGTTCTCTGACACCCTCAAAGAATCAAAGAAAACTTGTTGCACCCTTGAGAAAGCCTGGCGCAAAGACCGCACTGCTGACAACATGACCGCTCTCAAGAACGCTACCCGCGAACACCACCACCTGATCCGCGCTGCCAAAAGGAACTTTTTCACCGACAGACTGGACAAAAACAGACACAACAGCAGAGAACTCTTCAGCATCGTCAAGGAGTTCTCCAACCCCAGCGCCAACGCCAGCGCCGTCACGCCCTCACAGGATCTGTGCGAATCCCTCGCCACTTTCTTCCATCGCAAGATTAGCGACCTCCACGACAGCTTCGGACACCAGACCCATCCATACACCACCGAACCGGCATCCACGGCCATCACCCTCAACAACTGGTCCCACATCAACACGGAAGAAACCAAATCCATCATGAACTCTATCCACTCCGGCGCCCCTTCGGACCCCTGCCCGCACTTCATCTTTAACAAAGCCGACGACATCATCGCCCCGCACCTCCAGACCGTCATCAACTCTTCTTTTTCTTCTGCTACCTTCCCCGAATGCTGGAAACACGCCGAAGTCAACGCCCTACTAAAGAAACCTACGGCTGACCCGAGCGACCTAAAAAACTTCCGCCCCATCTCTCTTCTGCCTTTCCCAGCCAAAGTAATAGAGAAGACCGTCAACAAACAGCTGACCACCTTCCTGGAAGACAACAACCTGTTCGACCCCTCACAAACCGGATTCCGAACCAACCACAGCACTGAAACCGCCCTCATCTCAGTCACTGACGACATCAGAACCCTGATGGACAACGGTGAAACAGTCGCCCTCATTCTGCTCGACCTCTCGGCTGCCTTTGACACCGTCTGTCACCGCACCCTAATCACCCGCCTCCGCTCCACCGGGATCCAAGGCCAAGCCCTGGACTGGATCGCCTCCTTCCTCTCAAACCGTTCCCAAAGAGTTTACCTCCCTCCGTTTCGCTCAGAACCCACCGAGATCATCTGCGGCGTACCCCAAGGCTCATCACTCAGCCCGACACTCTTCAATGTCTACATGAGCCCCCTCGCCAACATCGTACGCAAGCACGACATCATCATCACCTCCTACGCCAACGACACCCAACTTACACTCTCCCTCACCAAGGACCCCGCCAGCGCCAAGACCAACCTACAAGAGGGTATGAAGGACGTCGCAGATTGGATGAGGCTCAGCCGCCTAAAGCTGAACTCTGAAAAAACGGAAGTCCTCATCCTCGGCAACACCCCGTCCGCCTGGGACGACTCCTGGTGGCCCACGGCCCTCGGCACCGCACCGACCCCCACAGACCACGCCCGCAACCTCGGATTCATCTTGGACCCTCTTCTCAACATGACCAAGCAAGTCAACGCCGTGTCCTCCGCCTGCTTCCTCACCCTCCGCATGCTCCGCAAGATCTTCCGCTGGATCCCCGCCGACACCAGAAAAACCGTGACCCACGCCCTCGTCACGAGCCGCCTGGACTACGGCAACACCCTCTACGCCGGGACCACAGCCAAACTCCAAAATCGCATGCAACGCATTCAAAACGCCTCGGCCCGCCTCATCCTCGACATACCCCGCAGCAGCCACATCTCCGCACACCTGAGACACCTGCATTGGCTCCCTGTCAGCAAAAGGATCACCTTCCGACTTCTCACCCACGCACACAAAGCCCTCTACGACAAGGGACCGGAATACCTCAACAGACGCCTCAGCTTCTACGTACCCACCCGCCTCCTCCGCTCCTCTGGCCTCGCACTCGCTGCTGTCCCTCGCATCCGCCGCTCCACGGCGGGTGGGAGATCTTTCTCCTTCCTGGCGGCCAAGACCTGGAACTCCCTCCCCACCAGCCTCAGGACCACCCAGGACCACTCCGCTTTCCGGAGACTCCTAAAGACCTGGCTGTTCAAACAGCGATAACCCCCCCCTTTTTCCCCTAGCGCCTTGAGACCCGCACGGGTGAGTAGTGCGCTTTATAAATGTTAATGATTTGATTTGATTTGATCCTATTGATTGGGCAACTTGGGCTGAAATAAAGGTAGGATTCCCTAGGCCAACCATTATGGAAAAGGCAGCCCTGAAACCAACATTTGATTCAAAATTTGTAATGTTTCTAAGCAGAGGAGATAAGGACCCCAGAAAGGTGGTAAACAGAGTGTGGGCTTCCTGCCAAGGTAAATTGGTGGATACCGTGGGTTATTTAACTAGAATTTTATGTGCAGCTGAAGGGTGAGGAAGTTGATGGAACCACTTGATCAGGGCCATTTGTTTCTTGTGCAATGCGGATGAAGGTTTGTCCTTTGAAAGGAAAAAGAGACTTCAGCTAGGAACAGACCTTAACTGGGGAAGTTAGCAGGGTCAGAGGTTGGTCTAAATGCTCGAGGTTCTCTCTTTGGAAACAAGTTAATAAAAGAGGTTGGCCCTTATGCACAAGCTTTCTCTTTTTGGACAAAACTCATTCCTTATTGGCTGTTCTAGTTCCTTTACCCCCTACTAGACCCAACAATTAAGATAGTCCAGGATGATGTTTTTCTTGCAAGCGAGAAGGGGTGGACTTTTCGGCTTTAATTCAGACAAGCAAGGTAAGAGTCCTTTCCTGTTGCGAAAGTTGGGACAAGTTAATAGTTTTTTTGTTCAGGTGTGGGAGCCAATTTCAAATAGTCCTTGGGTTCTAAAAACAGTGCTGGGTTTTCCATTAGACTTCCTTAGCCCTCCATTTCAGGACAGGCTCCATGCACCAATGCAGCACCCCAGGAGGTGCAGAGTTATCCTAAGTATAAGCAGAAGAGATACTTTCAAACGGGGCAATGGAGCTCTGTCATAGACGTGCCATGGGATTTGGCAACCATATATCCTTGGTGCAGAAGAAAAAACAACAAAATTCAGACCGTTAATAAACCTGAGAAATCTCTATGAGTTTGTGCTTTGCCACTATTTAAAGATGAAAACAGTAATGAATTTACCAGATATCCTTCATCCGCGAATTTGGATGATACATTTTTACCTTAAGGACACATATTTAACAGTAGCAATTTTTCACAAGAAGTATCTCCAGTTCTTCTGCCAGGGAGAAATATACAGTTTAAGGGCCAGAAGAACACATCAATGTTGTGGTCACAAAGTGCAAAAATCGCAGTTTGCAACTGCAAAATGGGCTTGTACAATGTATTATACCTATTTTGAGAGTCGGTAACCGGTTATCGACTTGCAAAATAGGGATTGCCACTCACAATTACAAATTGGTGCTAACCCATTCCCCTTTGTGAATGATAGCTACAAACAATTTTCAGAGCAGGCAGTGGTCCCATGGACCACTGCCTACTCTGAAAACAAAACTTTTCATTTTTATTTTTGAAATACATCCCATTTTCATTTAAGGAAACCGGGTTGCATTTAAAAAAAACTGCTTTATTTAAAAAGCAGTCACAGACATGGTGGTCATTCACTCCCAGCCATGCAGCCATTCCCAAATGGGTCGCAACTTGCAACCTGGCTCAGGAATATTGATGAGGCAGGTCCCTTGTGACCCATTTGGGAATCGCAAACAGTGTAGTTAACCCTGTTGTACATTTTGTTTTGTGACTCGCAATTTGCGGTTCGCAAACAAATCGCAAATTGCAAGTTGCAAAGCAAAAGGTCGTACATCTGGCCCTAAAATTCCTTCTTTTTGGCTTCTCCTCCTCTCCTTGGTGTTTCAGCAAGCTGCTAAAGCTGATATCAGTGGCTCTCTGGTCATCAGGATTGAGGGTTTGGTGGTCTATATGAATTACATTAATTTGGTTGGTGGGGAAAAGGTGCATGTATTGAGATAGATCTCATCCAAAAATTAGGATTTATAATAAACACAGAGAAGTCAGACTTTATACAATCAAGGGAAGCAGAGTTTTTGGCTCTCCTATGAACTAAGACTAAGGGGTGTTGATTCTTCTGAATTCAAATTTAAAAATGATCAAAAGGAAATTGAGAATCATGTTAACTGAACAACATATTTCCATCAGACACCTAGCAAGGAGGATGGGCTGTCTCTCATCATCCATCTAGCAGTCTTTCCAGGCTCCCTTTTATGAAAGGGCACTTCAGTGATTGAAGATATTTAAAATATAATGAACAAATAAAAAGGAGCTTAAGTTGATCAAAGATGGTTCGTTTGGATCCAGAAACAAGAGCAGAAGTGAGTTGGTGGTTAAGTCATATAGATGCCTGTGATGGAAGGGCTATTTTTCCTAAATACCACGATCTACTACTAGAATCAGATGCATGTTCTGAGGATGGAGGGGCAGGTGCAGCACCTTCTCGACTGGAGGAAAATGGTCCAGGAAGGAGTCCCCAATGCACATAAAGTATTTATAGTTCTTTCAGGCTTCTTTGCAATCCTGAGTCTAGTAACAAGCAAGGTAAGGTGAGCAGTTCCCCTTTGCATGGACTATCTGGCTGCGGTCAGGCATACCAACAAGTGTTGGACAACAAGGTCAAAACCACTAGGAGACTTAGCCAAAGTGCTGTGGAATTTTTATCTCCGGTATGGGATATCTTTGGTGACAGAGTATCTTCTGAGGCCGTCCAACAAGTGAATGGACTAGTACTTGAAAAACCTCTGCAAAAGAGATGAATGGAGTTTAGATTGGCAGGTTTTCATAGCCCTCGGCGAAGTTTGGGATCAATTCAATATAGATATATTTGCTTCCAGACTGATGGCTCAGTTGAAAACATTTTTCAGCTGGTAGTCAGATCCAAAGGCTTTAGTGACAGACACTTTTCTCCAGGGCTGGTCTGGGAGGAATCATTATGTTTTTCCATCCTTTGCCATGATAACCCAGAAATGCATGTAGTCAGCAAACGTGTTGCTGGGGACACCACTGTGGAGAAGTCAGCCTTGGTGTCCTTCTCTTTTGGAACTATGATTGGAAGCTGCTGGTTTTCCCACAAATTCTGATGAAGTTTTATGGTCAGAATCAGGAAAGAAAGAGCAGGAAAGAGGCCTCAATAAGTAATTACTGGATAAAAAGCGGGATCCAGGCTACTGTGCTAAAATACTTTGTGTTGCCCCGGCATTTCACTTTTATTAGTGGGGAACACATGTATTGTTAAAAACAGGAGACAGTGATATCTCGACAATTATGTTTCGAGTCACCTATTAAATGGGCAACATGTTTCTGCCCATTTTTATAAGCCACAACAGGTCTGGGGCATTCAGCAGTGCCATGGATCCCTACTTTACAATGTTACCTGGTTTAATATTTTTCAATCTAGTAAGCACAGAAACCACATGCAAGAGCTCCTACCTTATATCAGACTAGAATAACTCTGGATGCCCTAAATTTATGGACCTTAGGCTTCCTGTTCAGGGAGAGGGGCAACACACTTTATAGTCACACATACGTCAAAAGGTGCGTTGATCCTACGAACCTCTTCCCACCCCTCGCCGTGCCAAACTGATTATTCCTCATGAGAGCAGTCACAGTAGGTCAGAAGGTTCTTACCTAAGTCTGACTGGGCTTTCCTCACATAAGTTTTTGTAGAGCAATATGGTACAGAGAGCCACCTCACCTATGCCTATGTCACAAGAGTTTCACTTTCTGCCCACTCCAGCCATCAGCCCCACCATCTGGGTCTGAAAAGCTTGGCTGTATGTCTGTGCCCAGGCCCTAACTCGTGTTTCCACCAGAGGGCACTCCTTTTGTGTTCGGGCCCAGACCAATATCTCTGTCTCCTCCCTTGTTAGTGCATGGTCTGTTCTCTCTACACAAGGGTTTTGCCTCTTCTTTGGCACCACATGCCACTCAAGTGCTGAATCGGGCTGTCCGCCATTGCACAATGTCTCTTTTTGCCATAGGAGTTCTGTGTGTGCAAGAGAAGCTTGCACTGCTGCTTTCCATGAACTGAAACCGCTCTCTGTGAGGGAAGAAAACACTGCTGCAGCCAGTGTCATACCTGCTGAGTATTAGGGAAGCTTGCCATACTGGTGCCTATGCTGCATTCTTACTGTCCGGTAGAGGATATGCTGTGCTAATGCCCAAGCAATCACCTTTTTGTATGTGCGAGAGAAGCTTGCACTACCCGTAAAGTTTTATTCATATACAATGAAGTAAGTTTAAAGTACTCTGAGAGAAGATGTATTGAAAGGAGTCCTACAGGCATATAACTGTATTATCTTGCATTAACCTGCTTGGACTGTGTCTTGAGGACTGTGAGCAGGTGTAGCACAATTGTTAGAATCCTATGATTTAAGTTAGTGCAGAGTACATTATCAAGTGGGCTAGATTGGGTTTCGATACAGCTTAGAGCAGGGCAGAGTAAGAGATTTCGGAGTACTCACTTAACAAGAGAACTGTTTTTCATTGCCCTTTCCTTCGAGGCGACTCATCTCTAGTTTGTTAACTGATATATAAGATTTTGATTTAATTTTGAGTTGCATATTACTTAAGCATACGCTTTTTTGCCTTCTGTACCCCTTTTAATTGTTAATAAACCTTTGTGGATTGAACACATGACCATTCTCTGTCTTTCCCATGGAGCCTAATGTGCTTCACAGTTATTCACTTTAGTGATTTGTTGGACAGCCTCGGCTGAGAACTTCTCTTCATTAGACGTTGCTTCATAGGACACAAAATTTTGAGAAAGAAAAGCACTAACACTGCTTTCTGCCTGCTACCTGTTCTGAATGTGAAAAACTACCATTTCAAATCTCCATGTGAAACATGCTCTCTATGTCTTAATGGGGTTCTTCAGTGCTCAAAAGCTAAACTGGTGGTACTGTCACTGCTTGTTTAATTTTCTGCTTGTTTTTAAAATGAACACAAATGTTTTTGATCTGAGAGAACAAACCCAGTATTAGCAAAGGGCAGCACGTGCTCACCTCTCTGCGGCTCATAGAGGTACTGAAGGTGTTTAGACAAAATATTGGGAAAAGAATATTGAGGACAAAAATATTGTGAAGGTAAGTTTCTACTGGTAAGCAAAGTTTTGCTATGTACATAATGCCACATATATGCACCTGGACAATGTATATATCTTCGAGGTACGTAGATGCAGAGTTAAAAATAGTAAATCTATACTTACCTATTTGCACATGCCTTCTCAGAATTTTGGTCCTCTAGATTTTTGACACGATATTCTGGGGCATATTTAAGAGCCCATAGCGCCACCTTAGAGCTGCCATAGCGTATTTTTTTCACGCAAAGGCACCGCTAAAGTGGCTTTTTCCATGCGCCATATTTACAAAGTGGCAAAAAGCATGCATTGTGCCACTTTGTAAACCCTTGTGCCGTATTACGCCTGCGCCAGGCATAGTGTATGCAAGGTGACGTTCCGGCACTAGGAGGACCGCAAAAATGGCGCTTTGAAATTTAACAGATTTCACTGTGCCATATTTGGTGTCATTTTTAACTCCTGCTCAGAGCAGGCGCTAAAATGACACTCCCATAGATACCTATGGGCCTCCTTGCACTTTACTACATTGAAGTAAAAAATTGTGGTGCTAGTGTAGGAAAGCGCCACATTCATGTCCAAAATATTGATGCTATTGTGCTACCCGTCGCCATGGTGCGCCGTATTTTAAATACAAGTCGTCATGTCTCAGTAGGGGGACTGAGAAAAAGTGGCGCATCAGCTCTGATGCGCCACGTTTTCTTAAATGCGGGCCTGACCACAGGATATTTTTGTCACCAGTATTCTGACAGTGATCCATACTGAAAAGGTATGACAGTTTGGAGTATGTCTGTGGACGTCCATGTCCAGGGTCACAGGCATGGGCACTACAGACTTTATTTCTTTTGGTGGCCTGTCATACAGTCGTGACTGAGTTCCTTGGTGACATTAACGTTCATCTTTGGCAGTCATTTCATACTCACTAACGTGGCACCACAGCAGTGATGACCACAGCCATGATTTCATCTGAACGTACTCTTCCCACCCCTAATCCCAGCATTGTGGAGAAGTGTGGCTCAATGGCTAGAGCGGCAGAAATCTGGCCTGGGACCAGGGTTCAATTCCTGCCTCAGCGGGTCTTGGACTCAATTTCCTTCGACCTGATAATTCTCGCATCGGTGCCTAATCTAATTCATGGGTCCCACTCTGTAACTCTGGGCAATAGCTTGCTTAATCTCCACAACAGCCCCAACAGTGCTGGGATGCCTGGCTTCACCTTGGAGGTTGCCCATGAGTGTGCACCTCACAGGCAACAGCCAGGAGGGGTTCCACAGTGGTATGCCTACAGTGCCTTGAGACCCTAATGGGTGAGTAGTGTGCTATAAGTACAAAGTTTACAGTTTACAGCACTGTGATCTCAAGGCTGGACATCAAATGAGCAGTCAGAGGGTTAAATGCAGGTCACCAATGGTTCACTATTTCTAAACCACATATCACTATGAAATGTCCATGGACCTCACAGCAGGGGCAACAGGTAGAGTGATGCCACTACGCAGGCTGGTGGGGTGTTCATTCCTGGAGGCCCCTGCCTGACCCTGCAGACAGTCCTGGCTTCAGGGCAGTCGTACCTTTTAATTAATGCCACAAATTGCCCAAGCTCAGTTCATCAGGACCTGCTCATTTGTCAACAACAATCTTCACCAAAAGCCCAGAACAGATCAGTCTCTGGTGATTCAGAAAGAAAGATCCACGGAGCGTGGAATAGCTCAGGCCTCTAGACTTTTAGGCGCTTTACAAAATTGAGAAACTTCTTAAGATATGTAAAATAAACACAACAGCGAGCTAGATGTCAATGAGATGTGTCCTTCCCGCCCACTGCAAAGTAGAGGGTCCCTGCTTTGTGAAAAGCCCTTGAAACTCAAGTATAAACGGAGTCAAACAGGACCATTCAACCCAAGGGAAAGGCACTTGGAGCTTTACAAAACACGTTCTTTGTATTTCGGTAATAATTCCCTTGTTTCGGGCCAGCAGCCATGGATTTGCACTATGTTTGCAGCAGAATTGTCCAGTAGCGATCTTCCTAGTGTAGGATCACTGGATTCCAGTAGTTTCAAGAAAAGTTTCACCTCGGTGTGTTCGTGTGTTGAAGGGCAAAATCTTGTTTTCCAAGAATGTCAAAATCGGGGATTTTTCCTGGAGAGAAGGCAGCTGAAGAAATCTCTGGGTTCAACTCATTTCAAAGAACATATAATTCTGCAAAACAAGAAAATAAAGGAAATAAAACAGTTTAGTTTTCAGAAACACATATCTATTTGTTCCTATGTATGGGCAGCTTGCCCCCCAGTCAGGAAGGCCGAGCTAAAACTTCAATGTTCCTGTCATTTCACCATATATAAAGTCAATCATCCATTTAAGCATCTAGCGCCTAATTTACATGATGGTGCACTGCGGCGCGACACATGAAAGTGCTTTTATCACGTGTGGAGTTTTGTACTTTGCACGATATTCTAATGAAATATATAAGTCGTGTAATGTTTTCCTGTACAACTCTGTCGCACTTTGGCAGTAAACGGCCACATATATCCTCACAACAAGCTCTCAGCGCTTCGTCGCCAAACGCTTTGGCGGAACCCAGGTCAGAAATATTCATACCAAACACCACATGTCACAAGCACCCGTCTCTAAGTTAAACAAATGTCTTCAGAGTAAAGAGCTAACATTGCAGCTACAGAATCTGGCGCCATCTACCGGTTTCAGTTGTCACATGCGCCATGGACAAATAGGGCGGACTTGCTTCAAAATCTAGAAATAGATTCTCCCGGTGGCTCTTAACGTGGGGGTTCCCAGACCCCTGGAGGTCCGTGACGCCTACTCACGGGGTCCGCAACTGTTTAGAACATTAAGGGGGTCATTCTGACCCTGGCGGCCGGTGACCGCCAGGGTCACCGACCACGGGAGCACCGCCAACAGGCTGGCGGTGCTCCCGAGGGCATTCTGACCGTGGCGGTTCAGCCGCGGCCAGAAAGGGTAAACCGGCGGTCTCCCGCCGGTTTACCACTGCCCTTGTGAATCCTCCATGGCTGCGGAGCGCGCTCTGCAGCCATGGGGATTCTGACACCCCCTACCGCCATCCTGTTCCTGGCGGGTCTCCCGCCAGGAACAGGATGGCGGTAGGGGGTGCCGCGGGGCCCCTGGGGGCCCCTGCAGTGCCCATGACATGGGCACTGCAGGGGCCCCCGTAAGAGGGCCCCGCAAAGTATTTCAGTGTCTGCTAAGCAGACACTGAAATACGCGACGGGTGCAACTGCACCCGTCGCACCCCTGCAACTAAGCCGGCTCAATTCTGAGCCAGCGTCCTCGTTGCAGGGGCATTTCCTCTGGGCCGGCGGGCGCTCTTTTGGAGAGCACCCGCCGGCCCAGAGGAAATGTCTGAATGGCCGCCGCGGTCTTTTGACCGCGGTGCGGTCATTCAGCGGCGGTACCTTGGCGGACGGCCTCCGCCGTCCGCCAAGGTCAAAATGACCCCCTAAGGGGGTTATTCCAACTTTGGAGGAGGTGGTAATCCGTCCCAAATGTGACGGATTTACCACCAGCCGTATTACGAGTTCCATAGGATATAATGGACTCGTAATACGGCTGGTGGTATATCCGTCACTTTTGGGACGGATTACCACTTCCTCCAAAGTTGGAATAACCCCCTAAATATTAGCAGATTGATAAAGTATTTCTAAATAAAAAAGCAACATGTACCGCTGAAACAAAAAAATGCTCTGTCAACGTGTAGGAATTTGAATTGGGGGCTTACATTATTGTTGTGATGCTTTGTAGAGCGAACGGATTCTAGTAGAAAAGGCAAACAGTTAGGTATCTGCCCCAGAGGCAGCTTTCCGGGAGTGAACATGCAGCAAGTGTACATCTGTGCATCTATAAATGTCATGTATTAGGACAATGTTACATGTATGCACATTGAAATTGCTTTTTCTTGTGTAGTAACTGCTTCACCTACAGTCCCACTAACGTTGTGGGTCTCTTACGTCTATCTGGAAAACTGATTTACTTTGGTCCTTGAAAGGAGTATATTATAGCCTTAGAGCCTGCTGTAGTCGACTATATCGGGCATTAAAGGCCCGCTCCAGCGTTAAAGGCCCAAGAAGGCAAGGGCCTTTAACAAGGTAGTGGGACTTTAATTGCCAGTGTAGCCCAGCTACGAAGGGGTATAAGGCTAATAGAACATTGCGCCACTAGAGGGTAGAATGTTCTAATAAATATAAAAAAAGTCCTCACAGGGACTGAAATCCCTTCGGGCTCTGTGAGGCCTTTGTTCACAGCTGTTGCTATGATCAAAGAGAACATTGAAAGGTTGATGCTCCGGGCTTTTACCATCCAGAAAAAGCCCTGAGCATTCCATTGTCTGCAATGGAGCTCCCAATATTCCAATGTTCTAATTGAAAATGGATTTCAGGGTCATAACCTATTTACAAAAGGATTGTGAATGCGTACAGACTTGCGGGAGATTTCTACATTTTACAAGTGTCAACACCGCAGGGCACTCCACATCAGTTTCCACTCATCAATGAACGTATTTTTGCACAGAAACAGGAGAACATTATGCAAATACCTTTGTAAATTGGGAGCTCAGCTACCCCATTTGGGACAACAAGCAAAACAAACTGATTTCATCTCAGTCCTATGCAATGGGGCAAGTGCACATTGCAGGGAATTTGGCATCTCTAGCAGTATTTAAATGTAGACGGTCAGACTATGGGGCACCTGAACTTGGGCAATAGAAAAACCTTTTAGCACTGCAGGGGATTTACTTACTTTATCAGTGGGTTCAGGGATATACAGATGTTGGTGTGGGCTACATTGAGACTGGTCTTGAGTAAGGGTGTGCAAAAGCTGTGTAATTTGCTTTTGCTTAATTAGGCTAAATTTCTGCAAAATCATGCAACATTACATGTAGTTATGGGAAATGCAAAACTGACATTTACCCCTGTGTTTTAGCATGAAATGCAAAGTTATCAAAATTATACTAATTACGTCAACATAAAGCAAATTACACCAGGGCCTAGTCTTGGCAGGCCAAACTAGTCAATTTTTCACAGTGTGAACATAAATTCTCCAGCCTGCCCTTGGGTAATGTCTGGCAGCTGACTATTGGAACACCACCATGTAAAATGATTTTAATATTTTGCATTAATATTTCATTTTGTATTGATCAAAGCTGCTTACATTTTTTATTACTACTCACCAGCAGGAACACAGCAGCCAAGAGGAGAGCTCTGTCACACTGACTCATTTCAGCTGAAACTGAAGGACACCGACAAAGAAGTCACTCAGCAGTATGAACCTGTACCACCTCCACTCTACAGCTTCTGTGGTGCTGCTGAGGCAGCCCCTGTGACAACATATACACTACTCTTACATAAATAAATGATTTCATCAGAAGGTAAGGATAAATGGTGTCTGGAGCACATCACCAAATTCTTAGAGAAAGAATCATTTTACTTTTTATAAATTGTGATACTCTTGATACAAATCAAAAACTGATTTGACCTATTCTAGCTCTAGAGAAAATCCATAATGCTCTTCAAAATTTAACAAATAGTTTTTCTGTCTTTTGCAACAAGAGAGGTCTAAAAATAAACAAAGCCAAGACAAAATTAATGACTTCAGTCCACCAAGAAGATAAATGAATGTTACTCACCTAGAAAATGGGACAATAGGACGTGTCCATGAGTATGAGTATCTTGGTGTTAGAATCACTGATAATGTTAAAAGGTTGAGCCACATTGTTAAAAATAGATTGACTTTAACTCATAAAGCTAAAGCCTTGTTGTCTTTTGGGAGACACATAGGGTTTCAAAAGAGATTTGTTGAATTTTTAATTTAAGACAGACGGTAGGGGCAGAAAACTGCTTTTTAAAAGTGCTTTGGGGGATGTCGAGAAGTGTCCCAACTAAACCAATGACGATCTATATATTCATCAGAAGTATTGAACACCCCGCTAAACTGAATCCCTTACTTTATTGGTGTAGGATATGGCCTTATTACTAGAGGAAAGGTTTCTGGGCAAGTGTGGACCGGAAGAGGTTACTGCCCAATGACTTTGGTAAACAACTGAACACTTTGGGCCAGATTTACAAGGCCCTAGCGCATCCTTGTGCTACACTAGCATCATTTGTTTATGCTAATGTGGGTCAAGGAGGCAATTTTCACTGCACTATATTTACAAAATGACGCAATGCATGCATTGTACCACTTTGGGACCCCTTGCACCATAATATGCCTGCGTCAGGCATAATGTATGCAAGGGGGGCGTTCCGGCGCTAGGAAGCACGCAAAATTAGTGCAGTGAAATCTACAAGATTTCACTACACCATTTTTGGCATCACTTTTAATGCCTGCTCCGAGCAGGAGTTAAAATGACGCACCCCAATTAACCTATGGGCCTCCTTGCACTTTGTTCCACTAGCATCAAAATGTTGATGCTAGTGGAACAAAGCGTCACAGTAGCATAAAAAAATGTGATGCTAGTGGCCTAACGACCCTCATGGTGCACCATATTATAAATGAGGTGCACACATGGTATCGTTTGGTGGGACAAGGGCGATGCACCAGTTTCTTGTAAAACTGGACCTTAGTATCGCCCAAGCATTTTCATTTGTTAGAGATATATGTGAAATTAATAAAGCCTTTACCCGCTGAGGTATCATGCATCAAATTTATTTTACCATTAAAAGGTTCCAATGTGAACAGGAACATTCATACAGGACACTCAGAAGCTGTTGTTCAAGCACAAACCAATCAGATGCTCCTTTGCAGCTTGTACTCCTCTGTTCTTTGAATGATAGAATTAGAAGAACATAGTTTCTGCCATATTTCTGAATTATAGGAATTCGTAACAACCTGATGATCTTTGATAACCAAAGACATTAACATACCCTGATATCTGCACTTCAAGGTCTCTAGATTCTCATTGACACATGGAATCTCAGGTCAAAGTACATTGATGTTGTGCAATAACAAACCGGTGCCGCCCCTGCTCTTCTTTGCATTTAATGCACCCAACACCTTATCTTTCTACTGTGTATTGTAGTATTGTAAATTTTGTTTTCATATACGTTTTGATATTTTTTTATCTTGCTGTGTTTGATGGGTTTTTACCTGAAATAAAAGTATGACAATATTGCATTATGTAAAGCAGGTGTAGGACATTAGCTATGAGAATTCAAAGGGCCCTTATTTGGATGGAATTATCCTACATCAATTGATGGAACCTGTGAAATCCAAAGTGATGTATCACAAAGATCATATAGACCAATAGTTATTGAGTTTGTGTAATTGCCTGCTGTGGACGAAATATTCTATTACATGGTTTGTAGACACTTATGACATCCAAACATCCAAAAGTGTGTAAATGGACAAGCTTTGAAGCTCGTGACTGGTATAAATGATTGAATCATCAAAATAATGATGTGAATCAGTTAGGCGAACCACTCTTAGGGTCACTCAGGTGATGTCCGCATTTCAGGCTAAAATTCTCTAAAAAAATGGACTATTGAGCAGTAGTTCTGTTTATGACTTCGATATACATCTGCCATTGGCATATGTATTAGTTTGTTAAGATATGTTGTCCATTTTAATAGCAACATGGTTGCCTCGAAGTGATGGAACGGGAGATGTAAAATCAGGATTAGCAGAGAGTAAGAGGGAGGGGTGAATACAAGAAAGCAGGAATAGAGGGAATGAGGTGGGATCCAAGTGGCTTGTGTGGTCTTTCTTAAAATGTCAGATAGAAGGCAAGATGTCTGCTCTATAACCAGACTGAAGATGTCTTGTGGCTGTCAGACTCACAGCATAATCCGCATATGCACTGTAACAGTGCGTCAACGTTGGTCAGGAAAGGCCAGATCTATGTACAATCTTTAAGTAAAATATCAAATATATGCACCTATAGAGAATCTGAATGAAACACATTTCCCAAGGTTATCCCCAAAATCAGGCAAAGGTCTGTCCTCCACCTGGACCTAAGTTGGTCACCCCTGTCCAATGGTTTTCAGGATCATGACATGGGAGAAAAGGCTGGGTTGGCATAAAAGATTAACTCGTCCGATGCATAGAAACCCTAACCTTTTGCCTTAAAAGAAGTCACACTTACTATCCAGGCCAAAGAAGTCATGGTCCATGTTACAGTCCTCGTTATAGCCCGGCCATCTCTTCCATATCACCGCCACTGAGTGTCCCGCAAGAGAGGTGACCTGTGTGACCAAGCAAGAGGAAATGGGATTTAGGAAGGCAAAGCCAGACCCTTTACATTCAATTAAATACCTATGATCCCTTTCTATATAGGAAGGGTTCTCAAGAGAACTGCACGGACTGATCTATCTATCTATCTATCTATCTATCTATCTATCTATCTATCTATCTATCTATCTATCTATCTATCTATCTATCTATCTATCTATCTATCTATCTATCTATCTATCTATCTATCTGTCTATCTTATAATTTATTTATATAGGTCACATTTTCCTCTTGAAATTAGGTCTCTACGAACTGCATTGGACCAGGGAGGCATTGCAGACATGCTGCCAATGGAGACCCTTCTGGCTTTACAATACCACGAGAGACAAAAGACAATAAACAAGAACTTACATAAAATCAGCATTACAGAAGGAGTGATGTGACGCAGGCATGATGTCATACCTGGAATTCCTGGTCGGCATAGCAGCGGGTGGCGCTCCAGCACCCATGGATGTTCATCACCCTGCCTCCCTCTGAGTCACAGACTTCCAAGAGAGGACTGAATAGACTCCACCTGTAACAGGAGACAGCTGTTAGGATGGCTCAGTGAGCTGAGAGCTCCTCACTGTGCTGGGATAGGGTAAACTGACACTCTCCCCATCTCCCCATCACCTTGCGCTCTGGCACACTGAATAGGCCTGAAACTCAAAGCAATGCATTCAAACTTTCACTTTAGTAACTAAACCCAAACGAAGTTTAGCAAGAATTTCACCTAGCAGATTAGATTTAAAATGGCTACAACTGACTATTCTTTATTCAAATCGAGGCAATTTAAAGGTGAGAGCCTAAGATGGCCACGAAATGATCAGTGGCTACCATGTGAGAAGACCATGGGGTCATGTTGGGCTTCTCTTGTTTCGCAATTCATAAAAAAAGCAGCATAAACCTACACCGAGTAGGGTCTATGAAAAGAGAACATATCCAAAGGGAAAACAATATTTAGAACGAATCCATGGTCAGCAGAGCATATAAGAGTCCCTCTGAAGCAAGCCAGGGTTCTTTCTTTAGGTCTGGCTGGAGACAGATTTAGCCACGTATCTTGGCTTATGCAGTCAATACTTAATAGTCACACAAAGTGGCAATGGATTGCCGCCCATCAGCAAATTCTTGTTGAAAGTGTCCTTCATATTGTGGATCAAGGTACACTGCAGTCATTAAGCGTTTGAGTAGTCAGTCCTCAATCAATGGATTTATAAAGATTAATCTCCCAGGAGGGCATTCAGGGGCTGAGGATGTGGCAGGAACTGGAGAGCTCAGTTGAACAGCCAGGTCTTGAGTGCCCTCCAGAATTCTAGAAGAGAGGTAGAGGTTCGGAGATGCAGAGGGAGGTCATTCCAGGATTTTGCCGTGAGGTAGGAGAAGGAATGACCTCCACTGTTGATTCACCGAGGGGTGTGAGCAAGGGAGACGGGCGTGGTTCGCAGGTGTCTGGAGTGCTGGTGAAAGTTCATGCAGTGGTTGATGTAGGCTGGTCCTTGGTTGTGCAGGGCCTTGTAGGTGTGGATCAACATCTTGAATTGGCATCTCTTCTTTATGGGGAGCCAGTGGAGTTCCCTTTTGTGAGAGGTGATGTGGGTTCATTTTGGGGGGTAGACGATGAGTCTGGCCACAGAGTTCGGAATGGTCTGTAGTTTCTTAGTAGGTGGGTGGTGATTCCTATGTAGAGTGGGTTGCCGTAGTACAGGCGGATGGTGACTAGGACCTGGGTGACAATGTGTCTGGTGTTGATGGGGAGTCCATTAGAGTGCATGCCACATGCCACATTTTCTGATTCTAATTTCTTCAAGATCTCTTTCTGCGTCTTTAAACTACAACTCGCACTCAGACTCTTGCCCTGCGGCTTCTGAATTCTATTGAATCAGCGACATTCCTTCAAGTTGATAGTATTACTCAACAAACCTGTGGCAAAGCCACTACTTTGGGAAGTCAATGAGACCTTCAAACACATCTTGGACCAGCAGGAGGTGGGCAGGTGAGGAATCAGAAGTGAGGCAGCAGTGAAAGGTAAAGACAGAACCTGTCTTTATGGAAAGAGAAGGGCTAGAATGGAAGGATCAAATGCATAAATGGTGATGGGAGAAACGCTTGCACATACTCTAAACATTTTTTATCGTTCTGGGTATCATTCCAATCCATCATTTGTTTGGCCACCATGCCACCTCAGATTAGACCCAGCCATATGAAAATGCCCCTTGATCCTGCTCCTGTAGAAACAGTTCAGCCCAAGTTGCCAAACCAGATCCTCTCTGAACCAGAACACATATAACCTACAAGTGGTTTTGGCCTATGACTGGTTTCGGGCTATTTGAAGCTTTTCTTTTGGGTACAGCTTGGTTCCAGCAGCACAGCGAGTTTAGGACCCACTCCTGGGCACACACCTGGCCACTTAGGGTATTACATCATGCAAATAAACAATGATGGGAGGAATGCTTGCAAATAGGCTAATCAGTGACAATCGCGAGGGCTACCATTTCAATCCATATTTTGCGTCCTGATCTAATCTGAAGTGGTCTGCTGGGCATAAAGCCTTTGAGATGGAATGCTGCCCTAAGTGATTGTCAGTGGTTAGACTATTTTCAAGCATTCCTCCAGCACCTTTGTGTGTTAGGAAAGGACCACAGGTTAAGAACAACTGTTCTAGATCAGGTTGTCTCCTTGGCAGAGTGATTTGTTGCTTTTATTTCATCTTGGCTGTTGTATTTTTCCATCGAGCACCCCTCCCTACTGCAAGCTTTCTTTCTAGTTCTCTGTGAACCTTAGCTCCCATGATCTCATGTGCTGTTTGTATCTCCCAAAAACAAGCAGTGACACAGAGGGCCTCATTCCGACCTTGGCGGTCATGGACCGCCAGGGCCGGGGACGGAGAAAGCACCGCCAACAGGCTGGCGGTGCTTCTGGGGCAATTCTGACCACGGCGGTAAAGCCGCGGTCAGAAAAGGGGAACCAGCGGTTTCCCGCCGGTTTTCCCCTGCCCCAGGGAATCCTCCACGGTGGCGCTGCAAGCAGCGCCGCCATGGGGATTCCGACCCCCTTCCCGCCAGCCTCTTCCTGGCGGTTTACACCGCCAGGAAGAGGCTGGCGGGAACGGGTGTCGTGGGGCCCCTGGGGGCTCCTGCAGTGCCCATGCCCACTGGCATGGGCACTGCAGGGGCCCCCTAACAGGGCCCCATTCAGATTTTCAGTGTCTGCAAAGCAGACACTGAAAATCGCGACGGGTGCCACTGCACCCGTCGCACACCAGCAACTCCGCCGGCTCCATTCGGAGCCGGCTTCATCGTTGCTGGGGCTTTCCCGCTAGGCTGGCGGGCGGCCTTTTGGCGGTCGCCCACCCGCCCAGCGGGAAAGTCAGAATGACCGCTGCGGTCATTTGACCGCAGTGCGGTCTTCTGGCGGTCTCCGCCCGGTGGGCGGCGCCCGCCGCCCGCCGGGGTCGGAATGACCCCCAGAGTGTCTTCTTTTAAGTCTTAAGTCACTTGCAGACACCAGGGCCCTTATTACGAGTCTGGCGGTCCTGGGACCGCCAGACTTGAGGTGGCGGTCAGACTGCCGCCAAAGCAACGGTCCGGCCTCCACATTATGAATGTGGCAGAGCCGCCATGGTCTGACCGCCGGAACCACCAGGCAAGCAGCACTGCCATGGGGATTATGACTCCCCTCTCCTACGGCTTTTGCATGGTGGATTCACCACTGTGCAAAGGCTGGCAGAGATGAGGTGCTGGGTGCCCCGTGGGGCCCCTGCACTGCCCATGCACTTGGCATTGGACTTGGCACTTGGACAGCCCCATTGTGCTTTTCACTGCCTGAATTACAGGAAGTGAAAATAGCAATGGGTGCTATCGCACCCGATGCACTGCAACATTGCTGTCAGCTCGATTACGAGCCGGCGTCAATGTTGTGGCCTGTTTCCCACTGGGTCAGTGGAAAACTCATAATAGGGCCTGCGGACGGTGAACTGGAGTGGCAGTTTTCTGTCCTAAATAGTTTGGCAGGCGGCTTCTGCCTGCCCGCCAATCTCAAAATGAGGGCCTGAATCTAGATGTTCTCCAGTTTGTCTTGGTCAAACCTCTGCTGCTGCCTAGATGGACTTAACAGTGGCTGATGTTTTATCGCTGTGAGAAAGTCATTATTTTAGCATGTTCATCCCCATTTTTTCTGACTGATACTGGTGGTAACTGACCCTGACTGTACCCTGGGCTCTGCCAACCAGGGCCAGTGCTCTGAACAAAAGGCATACAGTAAATCGGTACAATTTCAATTGGCAATGGCATACTCCTGCAAGTCCCTAGGGGATAACAGGGCAAGGGGGATTCAAACTTCCTATATATCCCTAGTATACAATGGGCAGGGAAAATGAGAGGACCTGTAGATTTTCTGCCTCGAAGTGTGCACTGGTGTGTTGCCTGCTGTCATTTTTGAAGGCAGTTCTGCCTTGCAGAAAGTCTTTAAAAAGTAAAATGTGTGCAAATTCGTCTTTGGAATTAAAGGTATTTCCAAAGTGATAATCCACCTTATGTTTACACGTGTCACCCCTAAGGTCTCCCCTAGGTGCCCCGGGGGTGGGGAGCCATGCAGCTATAAGCAGGGACATTATAAAAGATGTTTTATATGCCCTGGTGGGGGGAAATCTGGACCTTTCATTTTTCATCATTGTAGATACTTAGGCCCATATTTATACTTTTTTTGCGCCGCGTTTGCATCATTCTTTGACGCAAAAGCGGCGCTAACTTACAAAATACAATTGTGTTTTGTAAGTTAGTGCCGCTTTTGCGCCAAAAATTGAGGCAAACGCGGCGCAAAAAAGGTATAAATATGGGCATTAGCTCCATAGGATAACATGGGAATATTTCACATAAGCATACGTATTGCTAGGAAGGAGCTCAATGTGTCATGAAAGGACTCAATAGATTGGTGATAATAAAATCAACAACTTGCCACTGTTGAATTTATCATAACTAATACAGAAAAGATGTTCTCGGACTTTCTTTTCTGTAAGCCAAAATTCCAGCCTGCTAGTGGCATCTCCTGATTGGCCGGCCTTAACAGGATTAGCTAGGCTGCTTTCATTAAGTGATAAGTGGCTTGCACTGAGCAGAGGTTATTTGATGGGGGAGTGCTGCAGAGGCCAGGCCAGGAGGGGGGCAGGGTAAATCAGACTGGGCTTCAAAGGAAGAAGGGTAGAAATGAATGCCAGCTAGGCCTGCCCTCTCACCCTGTACCCCACAGATAGACAGCAGGTCTAGGAAAGGAATTTGCAGATTGTCTGGAGGAAATGGTTAATGGAAATGAGTCAACCCAGTAGGTTGGTTTAACCAGGTCTTGCTCCTCTGGAGAAAAATCATCCATCTGGGAATTTAAAGTGTAGCGCTTTATGGGACAAGAAAATGCCACACTTTAGAAGAAACTGCCATGCTTTTGGCTTGCACCCTGCCATTCATTGGACAGGGGTGACCCCTGCTTGTCCCCCAAGATGATTGGATAAACGTGGTTGAGCTGCATTGCAACTGAGATCTGCTGCCTGAAATCATGAGAAGAAGAAGGATTGCCCTCCTGTAAACCAGGTCTGCAACCCAAGGACTGCACTCTGAGGTACTGCTCCTGTGGCACACTGGAACAACAGCCCTAAGGACTTTGCCTTGCTCCAAAAAGGACCCAAGAGTAGACTCCTTGAAAGCAGCAGGTTAACAGAGCTTGCCAGAAACAACTATTACAAAAGTCCCCAGCCTGGAGTGCGTCCAGTGGGCTTTTAAAGATTTGGCCAGGTGCATTGTGGGAACTGTAGTCCTAAACTTCCAAGGATCATCTTAGAGCTTCTAGACCCCTGGATTTGTGTTGTGGACACTTTGAACTATCAAGAGGAACTTCAGGAAGAAGTTCCAGAAACTTTGAGCAACTTGTGGAAAAAGCTCCATAAGTAGACAGACCTGACGTCTTGAGTCAAGCCGACTACGTTCCAACCATGACCCAACTTGAATTTCAGGTTCATCCCACTGAAACTCGGAGCTCCAAGCTTCCAGGATTTGACTGGGGCCCCACAGAAAAACAGTCCAATGACATTGCACCAAATTTGGCTTACTGGGGAGGACCGCACAACGTAGAGAGATAAAAGGTCCAGAAAAGTTTCTAAGAACAAACGTAAAATTTTGATTATGGCCTCCTGCTCAATGTTTCAAAGCAGGGCACCATCGTTGTCGACCTCAAACTTTGACTTTGTCCCAGGCAAGCATGACCACATGTCCCTGGTTGGTGCTATTGGTCTCTGAGCAATAGAAAGCACAATTTTTAATTTAATATTTACAATTTCATAACTCTGGTTCCCTGTATTGGATAATTGTCATTTTTGTGTCATTTTCAATATAAACGTATTTCGCATTTTTATAAATTGGTGTGGGATCTTTACTGCGTGTTGTGTCTTACTTATCTACTGTATTGGTGTATTCAAAAGCTTTACATACCTGTCGCCTACGTTAAGCCTGCCTGCTCGTTGCCAAGTTACCACGGGTTGAGTCGGGATAATGTTTTGAGACATTGACTGTACCTATCATTGTCTTGAGGGCATTGTTGCTGGTAGTAGGTTTGTACGTATCTTATCTAATTACCAGCCTCCACCACTAGGAAAGGCCCATCATATTTTGGATGATACCATGGTTGCTATGACTTCTTCTCACGCTTCCTTAATTGTTGTTTCGATTGCATTCTCCCCAGTTGACCAAATATTTGCCGCACACGTACAAGGTTTTCAGTCACACTTTTTGTGATGAAACAATGCATAGGTAGTGCCACAGGGATCTCAATAACAGATTTCATCCATTCCACTCTCCTTGTAGCGTCCCAAAATAGACATTGTTTAGAGATGTTCAGAGACAAAAGTTCTCTTCTCCAAGTATTTCATGTCTAATAATCACAAACAATAGGCATTCTAGAATGTGGCTTTGTCTGGTGACATCAGCTTGGGATTTGAGATATATTGCAAGCTGATGCCATATTGAGCTTGTCTTTTCAGTTAATACTTGAATGAAAAACATTCCACACTGTTCACTTTACTTTTGCTTCCTCCTATCATTATTTCTACGATACATTTTTGCGTTCTCAGTTGATTTGGATTCCCTAAAGTATGGTATTTTTGGATGTGATATGTTTCTGCCACATGTTGAGCTGCAAGGCACCTGGGGTCAGCAAATCTATACATAATGGAGACACTGCAACTGAGGTGGCAGTGTGCCGAAGCAACAGCAAGCAATACTTGAGACAACCCAGACATATTGCAATGTATCTGCCAGCTTCACAAAAAAGCATCCTCAAAATGCACTCAGTGAAAACAAGAGTTGGCATCAGCCACCTTGTGAGGCACACTGGGCAAGTTTGGCATGAAAATTAAGAGCAAGTTTACAAGATGGCTTCATACTGGTGAATACCTAAGACATATTGTACATTGGTTGCTGCCATCAGTGCTCCCTTCGTTAGGTCAAATAGTAAACAATATAATCAACAGGCAGACCTTCCTCTCAGCATTTGTGAGCAGTGTAATCCACTATACAAGCGCCAGATCCAATCAGCTTTGCCAATGCTTGTTTTTTTTTATTATTGATTTCTAATGGGGTTTGTAGATTTGCACTTAATTAATGGATTGTCTACTGTTGTTCCCACTGGATGTATATGTCCAATATATCACAAGTTATCCATGAGAGACCATTTGTTAATTGGTGAATGGGAATCTGCTACGAGAAAAGGTCCATCAAATGGGAATTCTTTAAAGTAGATCTTACACCCACGTATCCTAATCCAATGTCAAAAGAGACTTGAGAGTCTATCAATATAAAGTTATAGCGGAAGGTCTGGTTTTAGAATGTTGCATGATATGTGGTATATTCATAATTGTGCCCAGTCGCCCATCTACTCCATTATGTAGCTCCATGCTCACCTCTGGCGCACAGTGCCAAGGATCTTGCCAGCAGCGGTGAACGCCCTCATCTCCATCAGGCAGCAGGCCATGCAGCAGACATCCATGCGGTATGGCCGACAGAAGCGGAGTACTTCCTGCGCGTTCTGGTCATGGAGTCGCAGACAGCTAGAGCGAGCGGGTCCGCACAGGTGGAGGCACAGGCAGTCAGTTTCTAGAAGAAGAAGACAGAGATGTGCTTGGTATGCCAGGAGAACAGTAAGCCACAGACAGTTGAGATTGCTCAATGGGTTCATTGACTGAGGCTTTCATCAATTTGAGGCCAATAAGATAAGTGCATTTGAATTAGGCACTTGAAACACCTTTATATTCAATACAATGTGAAGTGGCATGGGGTAATAAAAAAGTGATTTATTAAAATCAATATATTGTGCTAACTGTCTAATAACTACCCAGCTCGGCACAAGTTCACAGTAAGGTTTATATATAAAATATACTTCCCTTCAATCTTATACATAATTCAATGTCTTAATTTCTTCATAGTCTTGTCTTAATTTATAGGTGAGCTATCACCTACAACCTTATTTTTTTACCATATGTATTGACATTGAACTTTCAGTCTTCTATTAAACTTACATTCCAGCCACTCCCCTCATTTTGCTTTCTCATCTCAGAATGTATTCTGACTCATTGGGTGAAGACTACTACTGCTAAAAAGAGCTAATCATTTAATATTCTATGACATCATAGAACAACTGTCGATATCATGTCATTTTGGAATTCAGTGTCTCATATATAACTATGTTACATTGCCCCATTATTTCAACTTTTGGGTTGAGGCTTTGAATTATGAAAAGTAGCTTCCCCAGTCCAACTGACTGGTCTCAGACCATTATGGGGCTTTGGAGTTTTTCCCAAGTAACCAGAATTCCTACACATAAAAACAGCATTTTCCAGACAAAACAGTAAAAGACCGTCTTCTTAAAATTTGTTTGTAGTTAAATGTATTCAATTCATTCTTCTACTGTCACTTTTGGTCTCCATTCAATATTGTATAATATTGTCATCTCAAAATAGAGAAATACACAATTTTTTAAATTCCAAACATAGGGCTAGAATGTTTCAGTTTGCAATCAATGTATTTTCAAGGCTTCAAGTTGAATACACAATTAAATATATAAACTGCCGATTACTATACTCAAAATATAAATAGTGTAACATTCTGCATACACCCTCTGTTCGATAAGATGCCAAAATAGACAGTAATCCTACCTGCACCAAGGTTCGTTCATCTATTGCCATTTTAAAAGTAGCTTTTGTTCTCCCTTGTTAAACTTAGTTGACCTACTGAACACATAATACCATAACTTACTGGTACTGGTACAACCATCCATTTTTACAAGAAAAGATTCCCAATTTTAGTATTTACTCAATTGTTTCCTTATTTGAGGCATAGATCCCTCACAGCTAACTGCAAAAACCTAGAAATATGACAACATAATTTGCGAATGTTGTTTTTGAATTTCCAAATGATATTATCTCTCAATTGTGTCTGGATGCTCAAATACTATTTAATGTGGTTATCTGACCTCTCATTGGCTAGATCAGATATTTTGCATGACAGATAGTTGAACACAGATATTATTATTTAACAAAAGGAGACCTTCTGCCACAACTAAATGTCTAATATTAGTCCACTTTAGCACTGGCAGCAACCACCAGTAATTTACAGCATCATGCCGGGGATGTAGGAAAATTGTAAAAGTAATTCCACAGACTAATTCTAATAAACGCACTATGACCTCATTACCTGTTGCCAAGATTGGTACCACTGGGTTTAATATGTCACTTGTCCATACACAATGTAATATGTTTTGTAAAACAAAAGAAAAAGGGAGCAAATGTCCCTGGTCAGTTAATCCTCAATTATATCTTAAATTTTTTTAATATTTGCATTGTGATATAAAGAACCCAAAAAAACATCCTCAGAGTCACTCAATAAAAGTCTAATTTAAAACCCTATTTTCAAACCGCTTCTCCATAGGAGAGTTTATTACCCCGATCTGTGCAGTGGTATTCCATTTATTGAGATCGGAACATTAACATTCAATTTAAAGAGCAAGTTGCCTTGTTTCACGAGAGAGAAGGAAAACAGATGGGAAGATGAAAAAACGGGTTACCTTCGAGGACCACAAACAGTTTTTTACCCTTCCGAGTGCATATTGCATACGACCGTCCGACAGAACAGGAAAGCCCTGAAAAAGAGAAAACACAATGAGCCTCCATTATTGCGTTAACGCACATTCTTATTCCCTTCTCTCAAAATGCACCAACCTGTTCACTGGGTTCATAAACATTGCTTCACATGAAAAATGACTATATTGATCAATTCTTGCCAAAATTGGTGCCCTCCAGCATACCTATTTTGGGGTACACCGCTCATTGCTTTACCACATGTATTACTTTTGTATCTAAAAGCAAAAGCATTTTTTACAATTTTTCAATTGACAAAATGTATTCAATCTAATTTTCACAGCATTACAGCTAACCTTATTCTAGATTAAGTCATTGACATTTGTGGCAAAAATGCATACTTGTCACATAACAAAATGGCCCATTCCTAGTACCCTGGCCCAGCACCACCAATCATTCAGAAGCTGTGCCACATTGCGATTTGTCAGATGCCTGGTGTGAGATTGTGCAAGTTAGCGTACAAGGGACTACAGTGAAATGAAATGGTGGGGATCAAAGAAGAATGGGGTCTGTTGCATCTCCCAAAATGTTCCTGAGGCAAGGCTCTTTGAGATTTCATGATTGTGTTGAAATGGTGGCTGAGGTTCATTAGGTATTAGATATAGCCATGTCCTAAAGCCAGGAGCAGCAAATCATTTTACAAATAACATTTTCATAGTTGCAGGAACATCTCTATCATGAGGGCTGGTGCACTAGAACCAGAAATAAATATAGGGGCATCTAGAACTTTGGGATTCTGTTCAGACCAGATTACCACCATTTGATGGGATTGGAACATGTAATGTGATAGCAATCTGTACAGCTTAATGTTCTGTCTTTACCATAAGTGGCATAAGAAATGCACAAATTTGCCATTAATCATACAATTTATTCTTGGTCAAGTCCTCAAACCTGTATTACAACCCATGTCCCATGTAAGGCCACTACACCACTATTCTCCCATAGTGAAAGGAGATGTGAAATCAAGCAGGTGAGAACCTGCTCATCAAACCAAGAGAGGTGTGTGCAGGATGTCCACATAGAAGTTTGAATTGGCTAAAAACCGTGCATTGTTTGGTACTTCTCCAAATACTAACATTTGGCGTTAGAGTAGGATGTCACGCTTCCTGTGCAACCATCATTTTTTAAAAGCTTTTTTTAATTCTCATAACTAATATATTAGTTTCTGGTGGTAAGAGGAGGAAAACATATATATGGCAGTAACCATGTCTGACATCACCTTCATTTAGGTCAACATAAAGTTTTCTTTACGGTCTGAAGCATTTCCCCATGAAATCCAACCATGAATTGATTTCAATAAGAGATGTGGCTACCACAGGAGGGTGTTGCCCTCCTCAAAGGAACCGCTTCTGGATATTTAGCTCCATTGTTGTCATCAAGTGGAAGAAATCTCTCCAGCCCACCCCACTTCCTCCCCCCCACCTACCACACGCAAACACACAGATGGCTCTGGGATTTCCTTTTTCGCTACCCTGGTTCCAGGATGTCTGGTGTGACAAAAGTCTGGTGTGAAGTTCTTTTGAGTGCAAGAGGTAGCCCCTGTTGAAGTGGAGGTGTCGTAGGTGACCGCTCCACCCTCACCCTGTTGTGAGGATGGCCCATCCTACCAACACCCTGTATCTCTTTGTGTCACTGTCTAGGAGGAATACACAAAGGTCAACTGCCAACTACACCAAGTCATGTGACTCAGGACACAGGCTGCAGGCACCAAATGACGAGGGCAAGGAAATGCCAATTTTCTAAAAGTGGCATTTACAAAATAGTGACTTTAATTCTGACTTCACCATTAAAGAGGGTTATACATCACAATGCATTTGAGTGTAAACATCACAATCCTACTTCCTACCAATCATAGGTTATCAGGTTAAAGGCTATAAATGTAATAAGGTAACTCAGTGTTATCTAATTGGAGAGATAGGCCTTATAGAAGTGAAAAATGGATTTAAAAGTTTCTCACTATGACCAGGACATATGACCTGGACATATAAAACTTAAATGTACATATCCAGCTTTTTAAATACACTGAATGAGTGCAAATCACTTGATATAAACTGAATTGATAAAAACGTGATGCGTGCCAGTCTAACATATGCAATATTTAATATCTGACACAAAGTGCTCATCCTCCAGTGACCACAAAGAGTGAAGAAAAAACAAAAACATAGAAGAGTGTGTAACACAAAGAGCAAGGAGATTATGGACAAGAGATTAGACTCCCTTTGTACACTAAGGATCTCATTATGAACCCTGGCAGTTCAGACGGCCATGCCGGTGGCAGCGGCAAAGATCTGGCATATAATGTTCAAACGGAGGGCCACCTGTGGCGGCCCTCTTCCACCGCCAGGCTACCGCCAACGGGCAGCATGACGGTGGAGGAAATAATTTTCTGACAGGGCAGCGCTGCCCTTTGGATAATGATCCCTTTTCCTCCAGCCTTTCCCTGACGGGTTCCCCCACCAGGGAAAGGCTGGCAGAAGGGGTGCTCTGTGGCCCCCCTGGGGGCCCCTGCACTGCCAATGCACTTGGCATGGGAAGTGCAGGGGCCCCCGTGCAGTGCCCCCTTGCGCAGGCAAATCGGGCAGTGATCTGCGCGATGGGTGCTGCTGCACCCGCCACACACCAACATTGGCAGCGGCTCCATTTAGAGCTGCTGTCAATGTTACTGCCCTTTTCCCTGCTGGGCCGGCGGGCGGGAACACTGTTTCCGCCCGCCGTCCCAGCAAGGAAAACATTATACGGCCGGAGGGGGGGGGGGTCATTGCGCTGGCGGTCTTCTGTTGACCACCAGCGCTGATCTCTGCGGCTTTTTACCGCCGAGATCATAATGAGGGCCTAAATCTGTATCAAAAACATATATGGAGTAATAGAATACAAAACAAGTCCAGTTGCCACAACATTGAAGGTGTTTCCATCTGTCATTAGTTTAGGGTATTCATCAGAAGTGTAATCATTCAAGCCAAAGCAATAGTCTGTGAATTTAAATATAAATAAGAAGATTGTAAAAAGGTCTTATGTAAAGTAGAAGAACCTTGCCAATAGGTTAGGAATTAATAAAGTACTTACAGGGTTCCGAGGTCAGGAAGATCAAACGTGCCAATGTAAATGAGAATAATGAGAGAAAATGCAAGAGCTTGTTAGCTGGAAAGTGGAAGCAGAACAGGACACCTAAGTGAATTGCAAGAACTTTTCACTCTTAGAGAAGTAGTCAAACAATTGGTCAATCCATGCCTAGAGGCTATGTATAAAGAAAACAAAAGGGCAAATATGAATTGTGTAATGATTAATAGCTGCCTTTGAAAAATGATAGCCATAAATTATGCAATAGTCACTGTGATCCAAAACAGCAGACCAACACCAGTTTGATGGCACAAAGCCTGAAGGATGAAAGAAAATTCTCTAAAATAAATAGCCAACAACTTGTAACCATGACCAGGTATAAATGTGGAAATCACAGGTAAAATACCATGACCATCGCTTACTGACCAATCAGGCAGCAGGACAAAACCAATGGCAAAGAGGCCAAAGGAATCAAGCAATCCCCTAATATGAATGGCTAGCAAGTAGTAAAAGTGGCCAGCGTCAAAATGGCGGCCCTGTCACTAAAGTGTTGTTGTCATACCACGAGAATAGAGCATCAACTTACATCAGTGTATGGACCAACAAAGGCAGGAGAGCAAGAGGTGGGGAGTGAAGGGAGAAAACGAATACTCTTGAAAGAATCCAACAAGCGAAGAAGAGTTGTTATTGGCGACAAGATAGATTTGAATATCAGATTGTACCATGGCAGCTGATTTGAAAGCATACACATACATTATAAAAACAGGGTACTCTAACTTTTTCACCACAAACTAAATGATAGATCAGACAACGTGGTCAATAAACAGCATGAACACTTTAAAAACTATAGTGTCAGGTGAATATCCACTTGTAACCAATTTATCTTATATTGCTGATGTCATTAAAGGCAAAGGAGGTGAGTACTACCCCACCTCTGTTATCTTGAACCCATCCTATTACATGTAGAGACATGGGGGGTCATTCCGACCCCCGCCGGCGGCGGTAACCGCACGCCTGGCGGGAGCCGCCGAATGACCGCACCGCAGTCAAATGACCGTGGCGGTCATTCTGAGTTTCCCGCTGGGCTGGCGGGCGACCGCCAGAAGGCCGCCCGCCCGCCCAGCGGGAAACCCCCTTCCACGAGGATGCCGGCTCCGAATGGAGCCGACGGAGTGGAAGGGGTGCGACGGGTGCAGTTGCACCTGTCGTGATTTTCAGTGTCTGCCATGCAGACACTGAAAATCTATGTGGGGCCCTGTTAGGGGGCCCCACGACACCCGTTCCCGCCAGCCAGGTTCTAGCGGTGAAAACCGCCAGAACCAGGCTGGCGGGAAGGGGGTCGGAATCCCCATGGCGGCGCTGCTTGCAGCGCCGCCGTGGAGGATTCCCTGGGGCAGCGGGAAACCGGCGGGACACCGCCGGTTTCCCGTTTCTGACCGCGGCTGTACCGCCGCGTTCAGAATGCCCATGGAAGCACCGCCAGCCTGTTGGCAGTGCTTCCGCGGTCGTTGGCCCTGGCTGTCCATGACCGCCAGGGTCAGAATGACCCCCATAATATTTTTAATATTTTAGAACTCATTTCGACTGGCCAAGCAATAGGTGTGGGACTTTAAACATGTTCTTTTTTTAAGGTGAAGTGTGGTGTAGATTGAAGGCATATCTTGGAAGGATTGTGATCAAAGGAAATAAAAGATGTCATTTGGCTGCTCCTATTTTTGCTGCTGTTTATTTTGTTTTATTTCTTCCATGGACTATAAGCTCTAGAACATCAAGAAAAGAGGAGTTTAAAGGTGACCTGCTTCCAATTACAGTGGATGGTGTCCTTTTTTTGTGTCTGTTACTTCCTGTCAAGAAGAGCACGTTCTGGATATTGTGGTGTACTTTAAATGTGTTTGTGTAAACAAAAGGCAGGAAGAGAGACTGCATCATATTTGTCTCCTGTGTCTTTAATAAAATCAGGAGTCTCCTTCAACAACTGTCTAGGAAAACCTGCCACTGTTCCTTTTGCAAACCACCTACTTGACCTGCTGGATTTTAAAGAATGGTCCTTACTCATCAATTGTTGCATAAACCCACTTAGTTTGACCTAATCACTGGATAACCCATTTTAAGTTACACTTAACAATAATGTTGTTGAACCTTACTGTTTGTTACATTTTGTGAATTCGATTCTTGACTCGTCACCACGTGCCACCGTTGCCTGACAATGGTGAACAGTCTTTGAGACTAATGGGCGATTGGGCAATCTGTGTGGCAACCACTGCTGCTGCCCTCAGGCGCACAAGGGCCAGGTACTACTGCAAGTTCATTCAGGCTTGGAGTTTCAGCAACTAAGGAAAGTAATTGTATTACTCTGCATGTTATTAAACACACCATTCCCCTTTTTTTAGATTACACATGTGTACAATGACTTTAAACTCCATAAAACAGTTTACACACAAAAAAGGGTTGCTTACTTCACTTTTTCCTCACGGTGTATAACATTTTTAAAGTCAGAAATAATAGCAGAGGTGTGTAAAACTGGTTCTCCAAAATGTCTTTTTTGTTAGTGAAACACTTGTGCTACAAGAAGGTTGATGGAAAGGAGTCTGGTGGTGTAAAATATCTGTAGATTAGATTAGCAGTGGGAGGGACTGAAAGGCATTTTTCCATTACTGCTCTATGGATGAGACTATGGCCCTCATTACAACTCTGGCGGTCAAAGACCGCCAGGGCTGTTTCGGCGATTGCACCGCCAACAGGCTGGCAGTGCAATCCTGGGTATTACGACCGTGGCGGAAGCACCGCGGTTGCCCCCCGGGACCGGTGGTTTTCCACCACAGTGGTCCCGGCGGATTTAATCCTCCAGGGCAGCGCTGCTTGCAGCGCTGCCCAGGGGATTTCGAGTCCCCCTCCCGCTAGCCTTTTCATGGCGGTAGGAACTGCCATGAAAAGGCTGGCGGAAAGGGGTGTCGCGGGCCCCTGGGGGCCCCTGCGCTGCCCATGCCTTTGGCATGGGCAGTGCGGTGGCCCCCTGGCACATCCCCATGGAGCTTTTCACTGTCTGCATAGCAGACAGTGAAAAGCGCGACTGGTGAAACTGCACCTGTCGCACCGCCGCAACACCGCCGGCTCCATTTGGAGCTGGCTCCCGTGTTGCGGCCGACATCCGCGCTGGGCCGGCCCGCCGGCCCAGCGGGGATGTTGTAATGGCCACCGCGGAAGTGCGCTGCATTGGCGGCCGCGCAGCGGTTACAAATTGGCAGGCGGCGTTGTAATGAGGGCCTATATGCCGAATGAGCTGGGACAACCACCTCATGCTCCATAAAAGTATGCAAGTAGTAAGGAATGGACTCATTGAACACTTCCAAGCATCTGGAGTACATTCGCCGAATATGTGTAAGAGATGGATCTTATAAGGTTCTGCATATCAGCGTCTGGGGGTTCTAATTTTCCAAATACATGTACTTTTTTAATGTTTGATGGGTTTCTGGCCAGCGACCTGCATATATGATTGTGTGTTGTTGGAATTAACACCATAACGTGGACAGTGCACAATACATCGAATTATCAAGATTTAATCTATTCTTAGTGTTCATTGAAGGTTTCACTGAGCTTTTAAACTATTAAGTGTTACTCTGGGAGTTGGCTTTGGGTTAGAACTGAGCAGTTGAAAAGCATCAAATGGCAGTCAAACAACACTGTCCAGGCGGCGGCTACTGTGGGTTACAAAAAGAAAAGCCCTTTAGTGCTGTCCACTCAGCTGGAAATACTGGGTGTTAGAAATGGGGTTTTTGGTTGGCAGATAGGTTGCCCTCTGTCCAAGCAAGAACCCTCACTCTAGTCAGGGTAAGTCACACACAATCCAAAATCAGCCTGTGCTCACCCTCCGGTAGCTTGGCACGAGCAGTCAGGCTTAACTTAGAAGGCAATGTGTAAAGCATTTGTGCAATAAATCATACAACACCATAGTATAACACCACAAAAATACACCACACAGTGTTTAGAAAAAAATATAGAATATTTATCTGGATAATTGTAGGTCAAAACGATCAAAGTTGCAATACGAATTTGTAAAGATATCACTGAAAAGTGATATTAAGAGTCTTTAAGGCTTTAAAAAGCAATAAAGTGTCTTTCAAGCACAGCGTACCTGGTTTCTGGTGGGAAATCTCCTCAGAGGGCCACAGGAGAAGAGATGCGTGGAAAAAGGGGTGTGTGCGTCGTTTTCCGCTCAGCACACACAGACTTGCGTCGTTCTTTTCCACGCGGGGAAGTCGGGCGTCGTTTTCCGGCGCGCAGACAGTCTCTTTTTGTGGATCGCGAGGATTACCAGATGTCCCGGGTCTGTGCGTGGATTCTCCTGCTTATTTTCCGGCTGCGCGTCGTTCTGCGGGGCTGCGCGTCGAAGTTTCGATCTCACGGTAGGCGTCGCGTCGATTTCTCCTTGGAAGTCGGGCGGCGTTGTCCTTGCGAGGCCGTGCGTCGAAATTTTGGTCTCACGGCAGGCGTCGCGTCGATTTCTCCTTGGAAGTCGGGCGGCGTTGTCCTTGCGAGGCCGTGCGTCAAAGTTTCGCACTCACGGTAGGCGTCGCGTCGATTTCTCCTTGGAAGTCGGGCGGCTTTGTCCTTGCGAGGTTGTGTGTCGAAGTCTCGATCGTCCCGAGGGCGTCGCGTTGATCAGCGTCGGAGTGCGGCGTTTTTCTCGCCGCGAAACAAGCTGTGCGTCGAAATTTTCGGCGCACGGAGCGTCCACGTGAAAGGAAGAAGTCTTTTTGGTCCTGAGACTTCAAGGAACAGGAGGCAAGCTCTATCCAAGCCCTTGGAGAGCACTTTCACAGCCAGACAAGAGTTCAGCAAGGCAGCAGGGCAACAGCAAGACAGCAGTCCTTTGGAGAAAGCAGACAGGTGAGTCCTTTGAGCAGCCAGGCAGTTCTTCTTGGCAGGATGTAGTTTCTGGTTCAGGTTTCTTCTCCAGCAAGTGTCTGATGAGGTAGGGCAGAGGCCCTGTTTTATACTAAGTTGTGCCTTTGAAGTGGGGGTGACTTCAAAGAGTGTCTAAGAAATGCACCAAGCCCCCTTTCAGTTCAATCCTGTCTGCCAGAGTCCCAGTAGGGGGTGTGGCAGTCCTTTGTGTGAGGGCAGGCCCTCCACCCTCCCAGCCCAGGAAGACCCATTCAAAATGCAGATGTATGCAAGTGAGGCTGAGTACCCTGTGTTTGGGGTGTGTCTGAGTGAATGCACAAGGAGCTGTCAACTAAACCTAGCCAGACGTGGATTGAAGGGCACAACAAGTTTTTAGTGCAAAGAAATGCTCACTTTCTAAAAGTGGCATTTCTAGAATAGTAATATTAAATCCGACTTCACCAGTCAGCAGGATTTTATATTACCATTCTGGCCATACTAAATATGACCGTCCTGCTCCTTTCAGATCAGCAGCTGCCACTTCAACAGTGTATGAGGGCAGCCCCAATGTTAGCCTATGAAGGGAGCAGGCCTCACAGTAGTGTAAAAACGAATTTAGGAGTTTTACACTACCAGGACATATAACTACACAGGTACATGTCCTGCCTTTTACCTACACAGCACCCTGCTCTAGGGGTTACCTAGGGCACACATTAGGGATGACTTATATGTAGAAAAAGGGGAGTTCTAGGCTTGGCAAGTACTTTTAAATGCCAAGTCGAAGTGGCAGTGAAACTGCACACACAGGCCTTGCAATGGCAGGCCTGAGACAAGGTTAAGGGGCTACTGAGGTGGGTGGCACAACCAGTGCTGCCGGCCCACTAGTAGCATTTAATCTACATGCCCTAGGCACATGTAGTGCACTCGACTAGGGACTTACAGGTAAATTAAATAGTCAATCATGGATAAACCAATCAATAGTACAATTTACACAGAGAGCATATGCACTTTAGCACTGGTTAGCAGTGGTAAAGTGCTCAGAGGTCACAAGCCAACAACAACAGGTCAGAAAAAATAGGAGGAAGGAGGCAAAAAGTTTGGGGATGTCCCTGCCAAAAAGCCAGGTCCAACATGACCCCCTACCAGCCTAAAGCCAGGGGAGAACAATCACTATCCTGATGTACTTCCCTGTTTGAGGCGACAGAACAAGGACCCAGGCCCACAACAGCAGGGGCATGCTCCAGTTCTTCGCCTTCCTGACTCCAATTGGATCCCTCTGTCCATACTCTCAGGGCCCACTAAGCCCATCCATGGGGAACCTTTCTCCTTTCCTGCGGATCCCATCTGTGCAGCACCTAACCTTACATTGCTCACAGATGTATCCCAGGAGCAGGATAGTACCACCAGGACCAACACAGTGGTGTTGCCCATTCTATCCCCGGGGTGTGACACTTGTCCCCTCCCCAGGGATAACTCTGTCCACCCGGACAGCAAGCCACTGTGGTTACTGACAGTTGTCAGGGATGAGAGCCAGGCCCCAGGCCTCTCAAAGCTCTCCCACCACTGTGGCTGTGGAGAGTGGGGGGCGGTAGCCCCAGGTGCTGGGCACCCTTTAACCACTCTCCCTTCCACCAGGTCAGGGATAACAGCCTGAACCTCGTCCTCCCCTCTGGGGCTCTGTACCCTCCCTCCTGGAGCGGTACCCCCAGAGTCCAACATGGTCAGGGTGCTTACAGAAGTCACCCCGTACCATTCCTCCACCAGTGCAGGGCTGTTAACCTGCAACTGGCCCTCCAACCTGGGGCCTGTACCTTCAGGTTGGACTAGGACCCGGGGTGAGGCTTCCCTCCCCCTGCCCTCCCTTCTGGGGTCCAGCACCCTCCAACTAGGAGTGGCCTCCTCAGAAGACAACATGGTAGGGGCACTGTTACCAGTAGCCCCTCCCTCCAGGTCCGGGGGGACACCCTGAACCTGGTCTTCCAGCCCAGGGTCTGTACCCTCAGACTGGATCACTGCCTGGCAAACCAGGACTTCCTGGGGGGCACACCTACCCCCCACCAGGTCAGAGTTTAACCTCTGCACCTGCCCATTCAACTCAGAGTCACCACCCTGAAGTTGAACAATTGCCTGGCACGCCAGGACTTCCTGGAGGGCACACTGATCCTCCACCAGGTCAGAGTTTAACCTCTGCCCCTGACCATTCAACTCAGAGTCACCACCCTGAAGTTGAACAATTGCCTGGCACGCCAGGACTTCCTGGAGGGCACACTGACCCTCCACCAGGTCAGAGTTAAACCTCTGAACTTGGCCATTCAACTCAGAGTCATCACCCTGAAGTTGAACAATCGCCTGGCACACCAGGACTTCCTGGAGGGCACACTGACCCTCTACCAGGTCAGAGTTTAACCTCTGAACTGGGCCATTCAACTCAGAGTCACCACCCTGAAGTTGAACCATTGCCTGGCGCACCAGGACTTTCTGGGAGGCACACCTACCTCCCACCAGGTCAGAGTTTAACCTCTGAGCCTGGTTCCCCAACCCAGGGTCACCACCCTGAGGTTGGGCAATTGCCTGGCACGCCAGGACTTTCTGGGGGGCACACCTACCCCCCACCAGGTCAGAGTTTAACCTCTGAACCTGGTCATCCAACCCAGAGTCAACACCCTGATGTTGGACAGTTGCCTGGCACAGCAGGGCTTCTTGGGAGGCACACCTACCTCCCACCAGGTCAGAGTTTAACCTCTGAACCTGGGTATCCAACCCAGAGTCACCACCCTGAGGTTGAACAATTGCCTGGCACGCCAGGACTTTCTGGGGGGCACACCTACCCCCCACCAAGTCAGAGTTTAACCTCTGAACCCGGTTATCCAACCCAGAGTCAGCACTCTGAGGTTGAACAATTGCCTGGCACGCCAGGACTTCCTGGAGGGCACACTGACCCTCCACCAGGTCAGAGTTTAACCTCTGAACTGGGCCATTCAACTCGGAGTCACCACCCTGAAGTTGAACAATCGCCTGGCACGCCAGGACTTCCTGGAGGGCACACTGACCCTCCACCAGGTCAGAGTTTAACCTCTGAACCTGGTTCTCCAACCTAGGGTCACCATCCTGAGGTTGAACCATTGCCTGGCAGGCCAGGACTTTCAGGGAGGCACACCTACCTCCCACCAGGTCAGAGTTTAACCTCTGAGCCTGGTTCTCCAACCCAGGGTCACCACCCTGAGGTTGAACCATTGCCTGGTATACCAGGACTTTCTGGGGGGCACACCTACCCCCCACCAGGTCAGAGTTTGACCTCTGAACCTGGTCATCCAACCCAGAGTCGACACCCTGAGGTTGGACAACTGCCTGGCACGCCAGGACTTTCTGGGGGGCACACCTACCCCCCACCAGGTCAGAGTTTAACCTCTGAACCTGACCATCCAACCCAGAGTCAACACCCTGAGGTTGGACAATTGCCTGGCACAGCAGGACTTCTTGGGAGGCACACCTACCTCCCACCCGGTTAGAGTTTGACCTCTTCACCTGGTAAGCCAACCCAGAGTCACCACCCTGAGGTTGAACCATTGCCTGGCATTCCAGGACTTTCTGGGGGGCACACCTACCCCCCACCAGGTCAAAGTTTAACCTCTGAACCTGGTTATCCAACCCAGAGTCACCACCCTGAGGTTGAATCTTTGCCTGGCATGCCAGGACTTCCTGGGGGGCACTCTCACCCCCCACAAGGGACACACCGTCCCCAAGGGCCACACAAGAGTCGGGTTGGCGCAGGTCTCCCGACCTCTGCCCATCCGGCAGAGTCTGGGTTTCCCCCAAACCAGAAACGGTCTCACCTGGGTCCTTCCTGGGGGGCTCTGCTCTCAGAGCTGACCCCTGACTTTCAAGATCCTCCACTGGGGTCTGCCACCCCCTCTCAACCCTATGTCTGGACTTCTGCACCCCCTCACTAGGAGTGGTACTGCCAGACACCAGAACTGTTGGGATGCTGTCTACAGTCATCCCCCCAAGTTCTTCTGACACTGCGGGGCTTCCCTCAAAAGGTGGCCCTACGGTACAGGTTAGGCTCTGAGACCTACCTGGGACACTACAATCCTCTCCCACCTCACTTGGTCGGGAACCACCTAGACCACTCCCTTCAGGAGCACCCCCAAATGCCTCTTCAGACTCTCTGGTACTCACCCAAAAGTCTGCCTCCACTGTAAGTTCCCTGGGGTCAGAGAACTCACACTCCACCTGGTGTTGGCGTAGCTCTGGAAAATAAGGACCAGACATATGCTCTCCAGCAATTACATCACTCTGCCCTTCACATGTATTAACCACAGTACCCTTCACCCAACCACCCAGTAACTCAGCCTTGGAAAAGCACTCTATGTCACCCTCTTGAGACTGGTGAGACAGTATCTGCCTGTCCCTGACACTCAACCCATACTCTTCTGGGATGTCTCTACACTCTATATCCAGGACGTCCACCAGGGGGGAACCCTTTTCTCTGTCACTCTCTGCTAGAGTCAGTAAAGTGTCCCTCCCCCCAGTAGGAATATGACTCCCTGTGCCAGTTCCCCAATCCTTCTCAGGGACCCTGTACATAACAGGAACTACCTCATACTCTTGAACCACCTGGGGTGTGTCAACTCCCTTCTTCAAGTTGGGCACCACATCTCTGGGCTTGTGCCCTTCTTCAGCAGTACTAGATGCAAGATTTTTGCTGCCACCATCTGAACTGGACTCAGCCCTTCCGGCCTCCAGTTTCAGCTCTTTACAGCTCAGCTCTTGAGCTGCAATCTTTTCTTCTTCCAGGGCTAAGAGACTTGCTGCCTCAGCCCTTTCAAGAAACTCATCTAGCTCTTCCATCCACCGTGCTTGAGCTATGAGCCATTCATCTCTCACTGGGTCTCTTTCCTCGTCTGAGTAGTCTTCCTCCTCATGTGAGCAGTCTTCCTCCTCATGTGAGTAGTCCTCCTCCTCATCTGAGGGGTACTTAGTCATTTGGTTTCTTGCTGCCTCTCTCTCTGCCCATCTTTCTTCCCCCCAGACTATGTAGGCATGTAGCAACTCCGCCTTAGTAGATCTCCTTGCTACAGGAAGGCCCCATTTTCTGCAAAGCGTCCTTAGGTCAGCCTTAGTGAGGTGGTCAGTACGAACAAAGAATGAGTAGGTAAGCAATCCCATTCTGATAGGATCTTACCAGCAGAAACCAAAATCCAAAGTCCAAAATATCAATAGTATATCCAGGAGGACATCAGAGAACCAAAAGCAAAAAGATGAAAAATCAAGTTGACCTTCCACTGTGGGTAGGTAGTGAAATACTTAGCTACTGTATGTCACTGCACAAACACAAGTCCTATCCTCACCGCTGATCACCAATGTTAGAAATGGGGTTTTTGGTTGGCAGATAGGTTGCCCTCTGTCCAAGCAAGAACCCTCACTCTAGTCAGGGTAAGTCACACACAATCCAAAATCAGCCTGTGCTCACCCTCCGGTAGCTTGGCACGAGCAGTCAGGCTTAACTTAGAAGGCAATGTGTAAAGCATTTGTGCAATAAATCATACAACACCATAGTATAACACCACAAAAATACACCACACAGTGTTTAGAAAAAAATATAGAATATTTATCTGGATAATTGTAGGTCAAAACGATCAAAGTTGCAATACGAATTTGTAAAGATATCACTGAAAAGTGATATTAAGAGTCTTTAAGTCTTTAAAAAGCAATAAAGTGTCTTTCAAGCACAGCGTACCTGGTTTCTGGTGGGAAATCTCCTCAGAGGGCCACAGGAGAAGAGATGCGTGGAAAAAGGGGTGTGTGCGTCGTTTTCCGCTCAGCACACACAGACTTGCGTCGTTCTTTTCCACGCGGGGAAGTCGGGCGTCGTTTTCCGGCGCGCAGACAGTCTCTTTTTGTGGATCGCGAGGATTACCAGATGTCCCGGGTCTGTGCGTGGATTCTCCTGCTTATTTTCCGGCTGCGCGTCGTTCTGCGGGGCTGCGCGTCGAAGTTTCGATCTCACGGTAGGCGTCGCGTCGATTTCTCCTTGGAAGTCGGGCGGCGTTGTCCTTGCGAGGCCGTGCGTCGAAATTTTGGTCTCACGGCAGGCGTCGCGTCGATTTCTCCTTGGAAGTCGGGCGGCGTTGTCCTTGCGAGGCCGTGCGTCAAAGTTTCGCACTCACGGTAGGCGTCGCGTCGATTTCTCCTTGGAAGTCGGGCGGCTTTGTCCTTGCGAGGTTGTGTGTCGAAGTCTCGATCGTCCCGAGGGCGTCGCGTTGATCAGCGTCGGAGTGCGGCGTTTTTCTCGCCGCGAAACAAGCTGTGCGTCGAAATTTTCGGCGCACGGAGCGTCCACGTGAAAGGAAGAAGTCTTTTTGGTCCTGAGACTTCAAGGAACAGGAGGCAAGCTCTATCCAAGCCCTTGGAGAGCACTTTCACAGCCAGACAAGAGTTCAGTAAGGCAGCAGGGCAACAGCAAGACAGCAGTCCTTTGGAGAAAGCAGACAGGTGAGTCCGTTGAGCAGCCAGGCAGTTCTTCTTGGCAGGATGTAGTTTCTGGTTCAGGTTTCTTCTCCAGCAAGTGTCTGATGAGGTAGGGCAGAGGCCCTGTTTTATACTAAGTTGTGCCTTTGAAGTGGGGGTGACTTCAAAGAGTGTCTAAGAAATGCACCAAGCCCCCTTTCAGTTCAATCCTGTCTGCCAGAGTCCCAGTAGGGGGTGTGGCAGTCCTTTGTGTGAGGGCAGGCCCTCCACCCTCCCAGCCCAGGAAGACCCATTCAAAATGCAGATGTATGCAAGTGAGGCTGAGTACCCTGTGTTTGGGGTGTGTCTGAGTGAATGCACAAGGAGCTGTCAACTAAACCTAGCCAGACGTGGATTGAAGGGCACAACAAGTTTTTAGTGCAAAGAAATGATCACTTTCTAAAAGTGGCATTTCTAGAATAGTAATATTAAATCCGACTTCACCAGTCAGCAGGATTTTATATTACCATTCTGGCCATACTAAATATGACCGTCCTGCTCCTTTCAGATCAGCAGCTGCCACTTCAACAGTGTATGAGGGCAGCCCCAATGTTAGCCTATGAAGGGAGCAGGCCTCACAGTAGTGTAAAAACGAATTTAGGAGTTTTACACTACCAGGACATATAACTACACAGGTACATGTCCTGCCTTTTACCTACACAGCACCCTGCTCTAGGGGTTACCTAGGGCACACATTAGGGATGACTTATATGTAGAAAAAGGGGAGTTCTAGGCTTGGCAAGTACTTTTAAATGCCAAGTCGAAGTGGCAGTGAAACTGCACACACAGGCCTTGCAATGGCAGGCCTGAGACAAGGTTAAGGGGCTACTGAGGTGGGTGGCACAACCAGTGCTGCCGGCCCACTAGTAGCATTTAATCTACATGCCCTAGGCACATGTAGTGCACTCGACTAGGGACTTACAGGTAAATTAAATAGTCAATCATGGATAAACCAATCAATAGTACAATTTACACAGAGAGCATATGCACTTTAGCACTGGTTAGCAGTGGTAAAGTGCTCAGAGGTCACAAGCCAACAACAACAGGTCAGAAAAAATAGGAGGAAGGAGGCAAAAAGTTTGGGGATGTCCCTGTCAAAAAGCCAGGTCCAACAGTGGGCATGTTCAGCAGAGGGCATTTCATATGAGGACTAATGGAAGCAATGCCCAAATTACCCACACACACAGTGTATGGCAGTAAAATGCTATGGCACCTTGCCCAGCAAAGGGGGGTTCTCTGGCTTTATGGACCAGACTTGTAGCCCAGGTCTGTCACAGTCACTCTTTAGCCCAATTAGATCACATGTTTTCGCTTCATCTGAGTTCAGCGTCACAGTGCCTGACCCTCTGGAGAGTTCATGTGGTTCGGTGTGCCTTTGTGGGGAGGTGCTGCTGTCAGCTGGGACATGGACTCCTGGTGATGTTCATCCAGCATGGCCCACCAAGCGAAGGTGATGCTTTCTCCACCTCGCCCTAGACAATGTATTTGCATTTCTCCCCATGGGAGTGATGGAGTCCACAAATAAGGCCATTAGAAGCAGCCCCAGCAGCAATGAAGAGGCAGCTGTGTCAGAGTTGTGGTGGTCCCTGTCCAGGTGGTCTTCTGATTTGGGTTCTTCCTCCAGCCCATTCACAATAGTTCACCCCAACGTGGTAATTGCAAGACCTAAGGTCGTGCTTGTTCACAGCGATTGCACGCTTCCACCTAGGGGCTCCCAAGGCTCACCCACGGCTTAGAGGTGCAGGCCTTCCCCGATGTCACAGCAACAGCTTTGAGTCATCTTTCCTAGGCTCCTTCATGGACTCTCACTTTCCTTGTCGTCATATGTGGGATCTTCCATTTACCGCACTGCGTGTTCACTCAGCCACCTCTGTCAAATATTATTTGGAACACACACGCCATGTCTCAGCCACCAACATGCCTACATCCTGGTGCTTAATTTGTGCCATTGTTTGCTGATGCTCGGCACTGACACTACAAAATTAGATTATCCCATGAAGAATAGCTCTGCTGCCTAGGACCAATGCCTGTTAGTCTGCGTATCATGGGGATAGTATGCTATCTCAGAGAGTTGGATCAGAATTACTTCACTTGTAGTACCACTTGTCTCTCCATGTGAGCCATATGTGTAGATTCCCACATATCAAAAGATGTACACCCATTACAATGAAACGTAGATTCACCTAAATTGCATAGACTTATTGGCTTTCCCACTATTTAGAATTTTTCTCGCATTTCTGTTCAAAAGAACCAAGGTTTTGGACACCCAGATTTTTTTCTATGTGTGAACCAACTCAACAGAGAACATAGAGGACTCAATTGACATAACAAATGCATAAATATATATCACGGCCTTTACATCTTCGCCTATGTACCGATTTACTCATTTTGGGAATTCTAGGATTCTAGGAAAGCTCCACAAAATCTTTTGTGAATTGTATTTTTGCATACAAAAGTATACTTGCGTATATTTTTACACATGAAATTTCACAACACAAGCACTGATATTTTTTTTTTCTCTTTAAGGAATTTATTGTCCCTCATGAAAAAACTCCTTTCGCAGCACCCGTCAGTTTGGGGGTGTTCCCTTCCTGTTTATTCCTCTGAAATGGACTCAGTCCCTTGTATGCCTGAGCTTGTGTCTGGGGTGCTGAGAGTGAATGGTGTAATATGATGTTGACGTTTGCTGTGGCGTGGAAGCTGAGAGATGGGGATGGCTGAAGGAGGAATGCAGCCCTGCTAATCAGTGGCCAAAGAAACTTGAGGCCCCCCCCCTGAAGAGTATATGGAGAAGCTCCCACTCTGGACTCACTCAGGAGCTCCCAGGCCAGGGTAGTGTGCTGAGGGCCGCCCTGGAGCTTGCTGCAGGGGCCTTTGTTACGCTACTGCTGACATCTTCCTGCTGTTGTTGTAACCCAAGGGCCAATCATGAAATAAAGGACTTACCTCCTCTGTGAGTGGCCCCAGACTCTAGTATGAAGACGTTGCATCAGAGTACAACATTTTGGTGTTGAGAATGAGTGTGCAGGGCAGTCGTGGCTCGCGCAAAGCAGAAGGGGTGGGGCGGCACGCGGGGGGATTAAATTAAATGTAATTTAAAAAAATACACTTACCCTACCACTGCGTGCCAGTCGTCTCCTCTCCTCTGTCGCTTCAGGCAGGCACAGGCTCCCAGACTGCCCTGCGCCAATCCTGATGCTGCTGAGAGCCAGGGCGCTCACAGGCAGAGTGTTGCTGAGCTGGAGAGAGCCCTGTGCGCATGTGTGTTTGGCAGGCCCCAGACAGCCGGCCAAACACACATGCGCTCTGAGAGGGAGTGCTGAGCACTCCCCCTCACTCCTCGTCACCACTGTGGTCCCGCCCCTTTTCCCCCAAAACGATAATAAATACAGTTTATTATCATATTTTGGAAAAAGGTTTGTACCTGCTGCTGCTGGCGGGGGGCAATGCTCTTCCGCCCTTTCGGAGGAGCCACCCCTGGTGCAGTGTAGTTTAGTAAAGTGAGCTGGTGAGGCGGCTGTCTGTTGACATTGTGAATCTGCACTCATATTTTCGGTGCCGAACAATGTGTGGTGGCACTGGAGTAACAGAGATTTATTGAAACAACATGAACTTTTGTTGTACTAACTGGGTCCCTTCAGTGTTCCTGACTTTGGTGATTTGTTCCTGAAAGGTAAACTGTTGTAGCTGGATATGGCACGAGGGCGGGACATGTTACCTGAAAGAGTGTCATCGTGGTCCAATGGCATGACATCAACATGTGCAGAGCCAGAGAGAGGGTTGAAGAGGCACACTCCCTGCTGGTGTCATGGCTCTCACTGGCAGTGAACAGCAATGGCAGCCTATGTCTACCGTGACTGCTTCATGAAAGGCACCCAGTGGGGCTGATCAGGAGATTGTGTTGCAGCAGAAAGCGCTATGAATCAAGCGCTGGACTGCAGTAAAGAGACATTTAACTAAACTTAGTAGCAGTGATGGCATCTGAGATCTGTGCACAACTTGTTTTCTTGGGGTGAGAATTGCAGGTGGGTGAATTTACCTTGCAGTGTAGTTTTGGGGAACTATGGCTGTTGGGGGGTACTGTGGCTGGGGGAGCTTCTGCTGGAGAACTGGGTCTAATAAGGGATTGTATTTTTCGACAAAAGGAAAAGTGAGACCTGCCTATTTCCAAGGACATTGAAATAGAAATAAGGCAAAGTGTTCAAGGGTGAACTGTGTCTGAGGTCCTGAGAAGATCACAATGGAGTTGTCTGCCAAGTGTCCAAGGAAAAAACTGTGTCCTGAAGTTTTGGGAAGATTTAAAGAGTGCTTTCCTGGTATTTGTTCCTTAAAAGGGGAAAAACAGATTTCCAGTTATTTACTCCAAGGGGATTTATTTCAATCAAAATGTTCCCGTTGTGGAATGTGCTTCTGTACAGATATGTGTCTTGGGTCTCACTGACTGAGAAGTTGCCACTGTTGGGCAATATTGGGTACATGGCGGTTTCTGATTCCCATTTTATGATATCTCACTTGCATACCTTGTTTTTATGTTTGTGTTAGAACTGGTGAGTTTCTGTGAGAGTTGAAGCACTGTTTTTGAGGGCAGAGGGCTTTGTGCTTAAAACAGCCTGGGAAGTTTAAATTATCCCCTGTTTTGCCTCATTCATCATTCTGCACAAATGTGAATATTTGTCAGGTGTGGTGTTCAGCAGGTAAAGTACATTTGTGGTTGTTGTGTGGTGTGTTTAATTCAGGTAGATAATGGAGTTAGTCAGTGCTGTGGCAGGGTGGTAGTATTTCATGTAGCTCTTCTGTGTTGTAGGTGAGTATTTCTTTACCTGCTAATGTGGTCTGTTGTCAATTGGGTATTATTGAACTCCTCTAGTGTTTGGTTGTTGTGTTTGTGTTAATAATCGGTCAGTGTGTATCTACTACAGGCTGTCATCATTGACTTCGAAATATGTCCGGACTTTTTCTGATTCAGTTTCCAGAGCATGTGCTACTGGGTGTAGTTTAAGTGCTTTCGTCAAGCCAGAACTTGGTCATGTTAGTTTGACTGGCTAATGAGAGTGGGGCCTGTTGGAGTGTAGTACATTATTCTTGTAAATATGTATGTGTCATATCTGAAAGTTGATGAATGTGGGACTGTTTGCTGTGCTGTTTAGTTTAGTAAAGTGAGCTAGTGAGGTGGATATCTGGGGATACTGTCCCTAAGTGTAATTTTGATGACCAGTTTTTTATTAGTCTGGCTAAAGTAAATTTGAGTTGAAATGATGCACGGTGAAACTTTCTGCTTTTGCTTTCTGCCCTGAATGTGCAGACTTAGGGATAGCAGTGAACCCCTTTGTCGAAGGGAGCTGGTGAGTTCTGTGCCCCCACCTGTCATGTGACTGGACATCCATGACTACATGTATGGCATGCTTGAATGGTGTCATTGTGAGTGTGTAGAAGTGGTGGTATGGCCTCATGTCCAGGGAGGTCGCAGCACTTGTATGTCTGTTCTGAATTTTTAACCACAACCTACTTGTTGTCTTGTTTCCTTGGTGATATGAGGTATGGGGAGCCTCATGTCGTGACCCATCACTGAGTTTCTGCGACTGCTGTTTGTCGTTGTTGTGTGTCTGCATGGGTATTGAAGAGTTTTACAGGCTGTTGTTCAATGATTGTGTAAGCTAGACATATTGGAGACTGAGTGATTATGAATGATTGTCCCTGCACTTTATAAGAAAGGGAATGGCTGATCTTTGTTTTGTTATTTTTAAGAAAGAAGGTGTCTAGTATCCTTTCAATCCCTGTTCCTCTTATGTCTGAGCTGGTGAATTCTGGTGTCTGGTGTGGAATGAAACCTTGGAAATAGAGACAGCTGGAGGGAGGACGGAGCTCTGACTGAATATAGCTCCTCATTGTTGTAACCGAAGGTCTTAGCATGGAATAAAGAACTACGGGCCAGGTGTACTATGGGCAGTATGCAAAATACTGGTCACAATTTGTAACCAATAGTTTTTGCAACCATAGTGGTAATTTGTGAACCGATCAATGTAGTAATATGTCGGTTCAGAAATTACAAATTCCTTTTCGGTGGAAATTTGACATAACTCACGAATATGAAAGAAGCAGGTCGCAAATTGCAACTCACTATATATCACAGCTATCAAACGGATGGTAGCCTTCTGAGGTTAGTGGACCACCAAGTCCATGCTAGCTTTTAAACAAAGCATTTTTTTTACGTGGACCTTTTGATAACTTTGATAACATTACCAAGGGTAAAGAGGTCCCTTTGGAACCCCTTCCCATTTGTGAATGACCTCCCACCTCCTTAGAGGATATGGTAAAAGATTAATGTTTTAAGGAAAGAATTCGGTTGCAAAACATCAATCAGGTATCAGTCTGATTTGGTACGTGGACAGGACGCCCTAAACATGACCCTTCCAAATGCCAAATCAGTATTGGGTCACAAACTCAAATTACAATCCAGTAACTTGTTGCCGAATGACAATTTTTGCTTTGTACATAAGAAAGTGCATTTTTCCAATTGCAAACAGCTCTATTCTACTAATCAGGCGGTTTGCGACTGGAAAAATGCTTCCTAGATCTAACCCTTACCTGCTACCTGAATGACTCCAGATTCTTGTATGAAGGCTCTGTCTTATGACTACAATATGTCATATCCAAACGCCTCAATGGCAAAATTCTGGGATAAATGACACAGCATAGATGGATGGATGTTTTAGTCGGTAATAGAGATGCTGACAAAATGACGGATAGATAGAAGGGCATAAGGATGTGTGGCTGGGTTGCATAGATAGATAGATAGATAGATAGATAGATAGATAGATAGATAGATAGATAGATAGATAGATAGATAGATAGATAGATAGATAGATTTTTTTTTTTTTATCACGGATAGCCAGAAACATACTCAAGTGCCTAGAAGTGGTGCAGGGCTTACCTGATGACTTATCTCTTGAGGTGATGCATAGCTGGTCCACCCCTGCCAGTAACTGCAGCTCGGCACTCACAAAGCCCCCATCTTGGGCTGTCTTCGTGCAATTTAGGAAGCCAGGCCCCCCATCCTTCTCGCCTCCACGCTCCGGCTGTGACGGCAGGGAGGTCTGGACTCCTTGACTCTTTACCTCAACATACCCCTCACCTGCCTCTCCACGTGCTCTTGGTGGGCATCTATTTTCTGATGCCCTGGGAGCCCCTTTGCGCGCAGCGCACTCAGTCAAAGCGCAGCCTCTTGGCGCTTTCCTCACACAGGTCTCCTGAATAGGAACCACCGTGCCCCTTCCACCTGAGGTGGGCGATTTCCTTTCATCGTAGGCCCTCGGCGACCCCAGGTCCCTCCACTCCTTCTGGGAGACCCTTCGCAGCCACTCGATGTGCCTCTCACGCCTCAGGTGGCCGAAGGGAGACGGCTGGCAGGTGTGCACAGACATTCCGGGGTCGGAGGGGAAGGGGGCGAGTTTAGTCCCAGAGGGGCGACTGAAACCGATGTTATTTAGTGAGATTTTCCTGGTTTGTGACTGCAAACTCCACCGAAAGCTGAGTCATTGGAAGGAAAGTGCGCAGAGGGCTGAGGTGCCTCAGAAACTCCGAGCCCTTGCATCTCTTCCCAAAGCAGGCCCTCCTCCCCCTCCCTGCCCTACGGAGGTTTCCATCCCAACCACCCGGATGTCCCAGATTATCCTGGAACAAAGGCATCATACGAACACAGATGGCAAACATGCCCCGCTGGCCCTCCCTCGCGTACCACCCGCTGAGGGGCATCTGCAAGTGGCGGAAAAAATGAGAGACAATCGCTTGAGAGGGTTCCTGATGATAACCCCGGGCAGACAGGGGCGCGGTGATCATTGATGCAGCAGGTGCAGCGGCACCGGGGCGCAAGAGTCTGAGGGGCATGGGCAACTGGCAGGCAAATTAGACAGTTGCTTGAAAAGGTCCCTGTTAGTAGCCCAGGGCAGGGAGGATCTGTACAGGGGGTTGCTGCTGCCAATGGCATTGCGGGAGTAAAACTGGAGATGTGGCACTGAGATAGATCCATCCATCTAAATCCATCCACTAACCCACCCACTCATCCATACATCCATCCATTCACCCATCTGTCATGCAAGCAATTGTTTCTATGACACCTGCCTCCACCTGTCAGTCCACCCATCTATATTTCCACCTGGCAGCCCTTCCTCCAGTGCTTAATTTGTGCTTGTTGTTTCCGGTGCTGAGCACCACTTATTTTTGCGGGTCGGGGCTTACTCTTCTGCCTCAAGCATTTGCTGCCAGCAAAAGACACATATGGGGAAGACAGAGAAAGAGAAAAACGAAAAAGCCTCAGAAAAGGACAAAGCAGAAAACTGCAAGAGTGAGCTGAAGGGGCAGGGAGTGGCTTTAAATGGATTGAAGAGGCCCGAGATGGCTTCAGGATTACGCTGCCTCAGTATTCCGTGTTCACATATTTAATTGCAGCAAACGCGTGTTTAAGAGGAGGGCTTTGGGCACCGGCACCTTTTTATTTACAAAATAAGCACTGCCTTCCTCTCAACGTGTGATCCATCAACTTCTGACTAACCGCGATGCGCTCACTTTATCCATCCATCCTTACGGCCCTCGGTCTGTCCGTTCATTCCATCAAGCCACCTGTCAATATATACGTCCTTCTGACGATGTGTAACTCTATCAGACCAGCGCATTTGACTCTGTCAGCGCATTTGACTCTGTCTGCCTCGCTCTGTCTGTCTGCTAGCCTGCTGCCTATCTCTGTCTCTGGGTGTCAGCCTTTCAGTCCTACCTCTTGAGTTTCTAGCTGTCTCCGATTCTGTGTCCGTCTGTCCGAAACGGCGGCCCGCACATACCCATCCAGGTGAGACAGCGGAGGGGGCCGCAGGGGCAGGGTACAGGGTGAGACGTGGATGGTGAGGCTTGGGGGGGATTAGTCAGGGGTAGGTATACTAAATGTGGAGGGGTGGGGAGTAGAGACAGGGCATAATCATAACTTACTGAGAGAAGGGGGCGGGGCTAGGAGGAGGATGGGCTACCTCAGTTTGGGGTCTTCCTTGCATGCAATCCCAAGAAGTTGGGTTGCTCTTTTTGGACAGTTGTGAGACCTTCTAGCAGCTGTTTAGCTGCCCTCTGGTATGCCAATGTTGATTACTTTTCACCCATCCTAAACAGCTCATTGTAACAAAGGTTGCGGTGTATCTGGTTTAGATCAACAAAGTCTTCCAAGGAGCACAGGAAGCCTCTTTGGCAGGTTGGGACTGGCCTACAGGGCAATCAGACAGTGCCTGAGGGACTGTTCTGATAGATCAGTTGTGGACCAGTTTTTTGGAGGTTTATGGGCCTGTTTTATGGCCTGGCAGGCCAGTTTTTACAGGTGACTTGGCTAATATCACCACAATTACTGCCTTTAGCAAGCACACATGCACAAAGTCTCTCATATCTTGCAAACCAGCTATACAAACAAACGGGACTTTAGAAGATCAAAACTGCCCTGTTTGTGAATGTAGGTCACTTTTTAGTTGTCTGATTTGCTGATGGGGGAGCTTTTATTTTAGCACCTGGGCCTATATTCTGTCCTACTCCGACCCTGCTCTTTGGGTACCACGACTGCCCTGAGCAAGTTAAAGCAGAGCAGCCTGTGGCCTGCAAGGGGTAACACTTCATCAAAGACAGAGGACAGAGGCATGGAAGTTTGCTTTCAGTTGTGACTAACGGATGAGCTGTGTGTTCATCTCTTGTATCCATTATTCACCTGTGACAAGAGAGATGAAGCCCAAAAACTAGCCACTGCATTATGCAATGTCGGCCATCACCATGGATTCTGGGATGCTGTGACCAGTAGGGGATTCCTAGGCTATTAACAAAAAAAGATACCCTTGAATTTTGTTTTCTCCCTCTTACAAGAGTGGCTCAAGATCTGAGGGGCTCAGTGGCCTAGTACCACCGCACTAACACTGGACATCAGCACTTGAGACTTAACACCTGGTACTTGAGGTCAGAATATGAGCTCATCTTGTGGCTGAGTACCTTTGAACTTCAGCATAGGAGAAAGGATTGGACCAGGAGCACGTCGCTGTCCCTCCCTAAGAATCGGGCATTGACTCTGGGACTAAGGAAGACAGTCCTGCGGATCTGGTGACCTGTGGGTACCTTCTGGGAGAACTAGGCCTGGAACAACTTTTGTCTACGATGGAGAAGTTCATGTCACTGCTGATACTTTGCATAATGTACAATTCCAGAAAGTACTTTACATGTTTGCAGACTTTTTGCACAAATACGAGAATTGTTCACAAGGAAAGCATCTTGCAAACAAACAATTTTTTCTCAAACCATTTTCCTGCCGTTGTCTCCAAAACATTTTTTTACCCAAATTGTGCAGTCACGTGAACAAGTCATTCAAGATACTGGCACATCACATTTTGCTGTGAAAATGTAATATTGTGATTTTTTAAATAGAAGTTTGTGAAATTTTAGAAGGAAACAGTGATGCGAAGTTACCCACCATTAGTGAGAAGCGAAACAGTCATATTTCTGCCTACTGCAAAGGGTTCCCTGCTCGGAGCTCTGCAGAGAGAGCTTACTGCCTGTGTCTGGGGTCATCCTGCAGCTGTAAAACAGAAGCCATGTTGTATGGTGTTTTTATAGAAAGATACCTGGATGGTCTCATACAACTAGGCACAAGTCAGCCTCCAGAACACTGTGAAGGTGATCAGATGTAATGGCGAACTTTACACCTCCAGATATTTGGTGGCAGAGGAAGGAGAACGAGGAAGCCGCCCATGTTTATCTGGGAAAAGCTGCCAACATTCCTGCATAAAGTTCTGTTTGGGGATCTCAGTACTAAAGGGGGCAATGAATGACTGTCACTGTGAGTCCGGGCATCTCTCTGGCTGTGAAGGTCTGAGGATAAAGGAATAAAAAAGGCACAAGGAACTGGACATGAGATGGGAAATTCCTTTAGAAGAAGATTAGATTTTTATACATTAGGACTAAGTCAGATACATTTTTCTGGATCAAGCCCCTGTTAACTTTGAGTTGCTATGAACAATGTTAGAGGAAAGATGATGGACCTGTCCTTGGCTAACCTCCAGGAAAAGGACTCCAGAATCCAAACAACTAGAAAAATAAATCTGGAAACTGCAATCCTTGCACCTATCAACTGCCTTAGACTGCGTGACAATAGGCAAAATAGAGAAGGATTTACAAGTCTGCAAGGCAAGGTGGCATGATAAACAAGTATTTGCAATGCAAAGGGTCTCACGTTTGCTCGAGATAGAGCTATGAGCATTGTAAACTCCTAACTGGACCTTTCTTGCCACATAAATTGAAAATGAAAAGTAAAACAGTTGACATAAGTGAGCCGATCCAAAGCGCCACAGCCGCCATGACCATGAGCGCAAAGGAGAGGCACAAACAATAAAAGAAGTTTGCTCGCAGCCATACGTATCGTATTGATGTAACAGGGTCAATAGCCAAGGGGGTAACAATACTGCCTAAAGGAGGGACAAACGTAAAGCATTTACCAATGATTCCAAACAATTTCTGAAAGGCAAGCCCATGAAAGAGTGTTAGTGATGGGTGTGCAGTGGGCGTGGTTAAAAGCCCACAGATAGTTTACAACACGTCAGAGCGCTTGAAGTCTTGGAAAGCTACCGACCGGAAAGAGTTCAAAGATAGTGAACAATTGTGAAGTGGTAGAAATTGGGTCTTTGGTTGGCAGTCAGGTTACCCCCTGTCTAAGCAAGGAGCCTCACTCTAGTCAGGGTAAAGGAGAATCACCCTTGGTTAACCCCCACTGCCCCTGTGGTAGCTTGGCACAAGCAGGCAGGCTTAACTTCAGAAGCAATGTGTAAAGTATTTGTACCAACAACACAGTAACTCAGTGAAAACACTACAAAGTGACACAACACAGATTTAGAAAAATAGGAAATATTTATCTAAACAAAACAAGAGCAAAACAACAAAAATCCAACATACACAAGTCAAGTTATGAATTTTTAAAGATTAAACTCAAAATAGCTCTTAGAAACACAAAATGCTTTGATGAGGTGATAACACGACGTTGTGACGGAGTCGTTCCCAGCAATCCGACACCAACGGCGCCTGGTATGGAGTCACGCAGACCCACAGGTACAGTACCTTAGTAAAGTGTGAGAAATAAGCTTGTGCGCAAAGTCGGGGATCACAGCATGGGTGGATCCGAGGCCGCATCGGTTCCGGTGTTGAGGGGCGAAGGAGCGGAGGCGTCTCGAACAGGCATCGGGTCCTTGTTGCGGAGCGGTGGAGGTGAGGCGGCGTCTGTGCGAAGCGTTGAATCCGCGCACTTTGGTCGGGGTCGGTCACAACGTGTTGCAGTGACTTCCACGGAGTTGCGGACTTTGGTGGGGCTGCAGCGATTTTGGGGCTGCGAGTGTTGTCACACTCTAGCGAGGACCACAGAGTCGGTTGCAGGCGGTGTCAAGGGATTTGGCAGCGGCGTCGGTCTGGAGTCGTTCAAAGTTAGTTTTCTTGGATTTTCACCAGCTTCTCCTTCCAAGGGCCCAGGGACTGGATACGGCACCACTTGTCAGGGCAGGAGTCTCAGCAGAGAGTCCAGGTGCTGGTAGGGGAAGTCTTTGATGACCCTGAGATTTCAGAACAGGGGACAAGCTCAGTCCAAGCCCTTGGAGATTCTTCTTAGGCAGGAATGCACAACAAAATCTAGTCTTTGTCCCCTTTCACAGGCAGAAGCAGCAACTGCAGGAGAGCTCCACAAAGCACAGTCACAGGCAGGGCAGCACTTCTCCTCAACTCTTCTCCTTGTAGAGGTTCCTCTTGATTCCAGAAGGGATCTAATTTTCAGGAGGTTTTTGTGCTCTTTTTATACCCCTTTCTGCCTTTGAAGTAGGTCTACTTCAAAGGGAAGTCTCTCTTGTTTGGGAAATTCTGCCTTGCCCAGGCCAGGCCCCAGACACACACCAGGGGGTTGGAGACTGCATTGTGTGAGGGCAGGCACAGCCCTTTCAGGTGTGAGTGACCACTCCTCCTCTCCCTCCTAGCACAGATGGCTCATCAGGATATGCAGGCTACATCCCAGCTCCCTGTCCCTGTCCCTGTCACTGTCTAGAGAGAGGTGCAAACAGCCCGACTGTCAAACTGACCCAGACAGGGAATTCACAAACAGGCAGAGTCACAGAATGTTTTAAGCAAGAAAATGCCTACTTTCTAAAAGTGGCATTTTCAAACACACAATCCAAAAATCAACTTCACTGAAAGATGTATTTTTAAATTGTGAGCTCAGAGACTCTAAACTCCATAATTCTATCTGGTCCCAAAGGGAATCTGTGCTTTAATAATATTTAAAGGCAGCCCCAATGTTAACCTATGAAAGAAATAGGCCTTGCGACAGTGAAAACCGAATTTGGCAGTAGTTCACTGTTAGGACATGTAAAACACTTAAGTACATGTCCCGACTTTAACATACACTGCACCCTGCTGATGGGGCTGCCTACGGCCCACCTTAGGGGTACCTTACTTGTATAAAAAGGGAAGGTTTAGGCCTGGCAAGTGGGTACACTTACCAAGTCGAATTGGCAGTTTAAAACTGCACACACACACACTGCAGTGGCAGGTCTGAGCCATGACTACAGGGCTACTTAAGTGGGTGGCACACTCAGTGCTGCAGGCCCACTAGTAGCATTTGATTTACAGGCCCTGGGCACTTCTAGTGAACTTTACTAGGGACTTACTAGTAAATCGAATATGCCAATCATGACTAAACCAATCAACAATACAATTTACACAGAGAGCATATGCACTTTAGCACTGGTTAGCAGTGGTAAGGTGCCTAGAGTCCTAAAGCCAACAACAACAGGCCAGAAACAAAATAGGAGGAAGGAGACAAAAAGATTGGGGATGACCCTGCAAAAAGGACCAACTGCAACATCATGGAAACTAAAAAACTAAATAAATTTGAATTATACTAAAAACATTACCATAATACCTGGTTGTGCCCTTCATAATTCAACCGCTGAGATGAAATAGGCTTTCTATTGTGTTTTAAGATATTCCAATAAGACACTTCTCAAATTACATGGTCATTGATCAGGGCTTGCTGCCATCAATCTGAGATTCGACTTTCAGAATATTTTTGGACTATTCAAATAAAAAAGGTGGGATCCCTAGTAGACTAGCCTCTGAGTACACAATCTCTTTGAAGATATTATTTAACCTACGGAAAATGGGGATTCCTATGTAAATTCAGCTGCCCAAGTCAGATTACCTGGTGAGGTCTACAACTTGCTCCGATGCCATGACTTGGCTGTCCGTATAGAGGACATTTCCCTGCCAATATGATTCCTATTTTCAACTACGATGGGATTCACCACCTGGTCTCCTTTACTCCACTAGAGCTTGCTGGGCAATGCACTCTGAAGACGTGCTTAACGTGCTTGCAGGGTACAGGAATCAGATCTTTGCAGTATGTGTTACTAACAGCCGTATGAATGTTGTCAGAGTTAAAGTATCTACGGGGTTCGGCATCGATGTCAAGTCTAAGGATCGAAATGAGCAAGATTTCTGCTGCCACCTGCATAGAGCTACACAACCTTTCTGAAATAAGGCTAGAGGTCACTAGAATCTACCAAGCTTTGTTGAGCTGGGAGATCTGGTCATGCAACAATCCAAACAAGCATGGAAGCCTTGGTTGGACAGGCTGTGAGATGCAGAGGTGGTTATCGCATGGTAAGAAACCTTGAAATTACTTCCTTCTGGTATGAAGTTAGGGAAAGTGAGAATTCACTCTTTCCTAGGAAACTTTTGCTTTGGATCCTTAAAAAAAGGTCTAAACCGAGAAACATCTGAAGAAATGAAAGACAATGCTCACCATACGTTGTAGAGGTTGAATATTCTACAGCTGCCGAATTTGCTGGATATTGCCTTGTTTTCTTGGGTCACACGCATGTCAGAAAAGGATGAATTCTCCAAGATATTGCACACAATACCATTCTGGGTGAGGGGAAGACTTCCTCTAGCTTCAAAGGCTCATTAGGATTATGTATGGGCAGGAGAGAAGCTGAGATTAAGAATAATAGGAAACACCAGGAAGGGGGCCTAGGAATACCTAACATCACCACATACGGCCACACATTTAAACTCAAGCACCTGACTGCTGATTGGATGAAAGAAGAAACAGGAACGGGGTGGCACATGCTGGATCACACATAGGCAAAGAGGCAGTTATGGGAGTTGCCCTGGATACGAAGCAACAAGGTCATGGAAATCTTTACATATCCCCTGTGCAAGCCACATTAATAAGAATAAGAGACCCTTTGAGTAAAAAGGTTGGGATCACTTCATACCCGTCATCGTTCACCCTGTAATGGGACTACGCTCCAGGAATACAACAGGGTTTATTTAAGAAATAGAAAGAGGCTGACTGTTTCTGACTGTGCGACATGTTCAATAAAGATCTGGTGAACATCTTTGAGGAACTACAGCAAGAATATGTGCTGGCGTAGAGGAAGCGCTTTATGTTCATACAGATCAGACCCTAGGTGCTGCAACAGCAGATAAAACGGGGGCAGCTATGATCCCCCTTGACACAGTGAACTGCCTAAGAAACCAAAACACCATTGAACACGCCATTACCAGCTCCAATCAGGTCTTGTAAGCGAAACACAGGATGCACAAAGCTACAGTTCAGATTGCTTAGAAATGGAAGCAGGCGTTCCACTCGATGCCAAGAGTAGAGGTGGGCGGAACTCATGGAGCTGGACTCCACATAATTCCGCGGAATTACATAAATACTCTGAGAGGTTCAGCAGAGTTCCACCTATGGGCAGAATTAGGCTTGTTGCACTACTTGCACTGTGATTTAGTGCCGGGAGAGTGTTCTGCACTGAAAAATCAGCATGGATGGCACCTCGCAGTGCACCAGAGGGCTCAGCTATTCGAATTGATTTTACTGTTGCTTAAATAGATTTTCTACTCGAGCGACAGCCATGTGACAACGAACGGTCACGACTGTCCGCAACTACCTGCGTTCGAAAAATCTCACAAGATGTCCACTTAGGGCCATATGTACGAACACATTTTCCCATTGACACAGAATGGGAAAAACCCTTTGCTACATCTGGCCCTTAATGACAGAAAATGATGCTAGGGGACACCAAATCTCACTCGCCAACTTACTGTTCTGAAGCAGTGTACGAGATAAAAAGTCATCCATTTGGCCAGAACTGTTTGTTACAAGAGTAACGTGTAGTCGCCAATATTCCACCAATTCCTCCCATGGAATGGAATATTTTGCCCACCCCTAGTCAGGACGTAGTCATTAGATACACGATTCATCAAAAACATGCCAAGAGTGGAGAATTCTCGTTCAAATCTTATAGTGGTGGCATTTAACACCCATCAAATTGCAACTGATAGATCCGTACAGAAAAGATAAGAGCATGGGGGCTTTGGGAGTACATCCCACATAACCCAAATATTATGGTACGGCCCCCACAATAGAAGATTTCTGGAAGAAAGGTCTAGGAACCACTGTAGAGGTCACTGTATTAAATGTCCCGGTGCCTAGCACCAAGGATGTGCAGTCCTGAATCCACCTGAGGCCTCCTTAATTCTCTGCCAGACTCTCCCTGCCCCTTCATCTCACTCTTGCATGTTCCTGTTCTATTCCTTGATGAGGGAGAAGCACTGATGGCTCCAGGTTACAATTTTATGACCTGTGGTAGCGGGTTGTTTGAAGCCGATGGCATAAAAGGACTAAAAAAATACAGAAAAAATCGAAGATCGATAGCAAGTGTATCCAATAAAATCTGAATCCCTAGAATCCCTCAGAGATGCAGCAGCCAATAAGGAAACAGGGGAGGCCGTACACACTTGCAGCCAAACACACCATAAACGCACGGGCCTGCCACAGCTGCCGTGCCACGGAAAAAGATCTGGGCTACGAAGATGGGAATATTCTGTCAATTGACTGGAGCTCCCAGCCGCCCACTGACAGTTCTTTCCGTCTTGGGAAAGTTTGAGTCTCCAAACCCCTCTTCCTCAGATAAATCACCAGGCCTGCTGCGCCGCACAAGCCCCATCTTTACGAGCAGGCCGTCTCGTGCGCCCATTGAGTCGAGGCCATCACTCCGCCGTGCATCATGGCGTGCTTGGCAGAGTGACAGAGAGCAAAGCCCGCCGCTGGTGCCAGCGCGAGCCTGACGCCATGTTTGTCTATCCTCTTCATCCGACTGGGGTTCGTCACGCGTCATTGTGCTAGTGTCCTGGATTCCGACGGCGTATCCTGGATGCAAACCATCACCATGGTGACCAAAAACACATCCCTGGAAGTACCCAGGGCCGACTGGGAACCGAAGGCAGCCCTGGCACATCGTGTCAGAGCGGCCCCCGCACTGCGGGCCTGACCACTGCCAGGAGGGGTTGGGAAGTCTCTCCATTCCGAAATTTTGGTAACAAATTGTAGAGCATGTTGCTTTTTAGAGCACAGTCGTGTTTATTCAAACCTTGTCCGATCATTGGATGGATGAAATGAGCTGGGAGACAGATCTGCGTGGCTCAGTGGCTGGATAATTGGATGGTGAGAAGTGGGTGGATGAATTAATTCAAAAATGGATGACAATGAATAAAGACTTTTAACTCACCAGAGCAAAAGGTTGTAATGCACTGACCAAGTGTGTGTGTGTTGGGGGGGGGGGGGAGGGGGAGATTGGGTCCTCGTAGCGTGGGTAAACACTGTCAGTTCCAGACAAGCACTATTCTTGTGAGGACCGGTGTGTTTTGAGGACCAGTTCCCGCATAGTGTTTAGGTAGTTTCAAACGAGTGCATCAAAAAACTGAAAGTGCAGTTATATTTGCCTTGGTCCACTTTGTAACCGTCCCTACTATCAAAGCGTGAGTGAAGTTAGAATAGTAAATACACACTTCATTGCGGTCAATCGCCGGTCCTCATAATTATCGATATGTCTTGGGTTTGTCCCCTCCAAACACTTTTATTACAAATCCATTTGAAACACTCATAGCCTGGTTGTATTTAACACACTGCACTGATTATGCGTCTGAAAGAGTTGAAATTAATGCTTTGCTCTACAGTGGAGTGGGAACCAGATTACCACATAGTGGCTGAGGTGCGGAAACACCTTGCATCAATCCTGACTTCCTCTTCACCACATTGTGTGATTCTAGGCAACAGCGCCTCCTTTTCCTTCATCATCACGAGAGCACTTTAAATATATCAGTTCGTTGTGTGCGTTTTACAAAAGCAAAATATTCCAAAGTTACTCCATCTACAGTAAGACACTAGGCCACGCGTAGTGGACAATAGACAACTTTCCTCAGGCTTCACTAACAGGATGCTCGTCATGGAATTTGGGGGTGGGAGCATGAATGTTTCTAAGTTCATGACCAGAATCTTTCACTTCTACCAACCCCAATAACAATTGTAACTCAATGTAATGGTGAAATGCCAAAAAGTGATGCAAAGATGACATTTTAGACATAACCTGGAATTTTGAAGACCGATTCACATTAGTCCTGGGCTCCCTGAGTCAGGCAGGTGCAGTCACTCCTCAACCTTCCTCTTTCACCGCCAAAGCCCTGTAGGTTAACGGTGATTCTGCTGACCCTGTAGGAGAGAGAAACAACCCAAATGCCAAAACAAACAGTTTTGACAATGTTGCAGACAGAAATTGCGACCGGCCAGTACACAGCAACACAACTGGCCCCAACTGGCATTGAAATCGCCCCCACCATGCAAGCACACCGGGAGGTGCATGGCAAAACGGTAAAGGGAAGCTTTGTGTCTGTCTGTCTTCCATGCCCAAGGAAACATCATTCATTCATTCATAATGTCATAGCTCACATACCATTTGGTCAAATTAAAAATAATGCAGTAATGTGGCTCCGTGCATTGATACTGTGTTTGACTGTATTCCAGGTTGTCATTTAGACCTTCTACCCAATGTTCTAATGTTTGTCCTTTTTGTTTTTTTTTGCAATTAATTTAGAAAATGGTCAATGGATCTGATGTTCTCAGTGCTTGAAATGGAAATACAAAAGTGCCAGTACTCACTATCCTATAGCACCTGTCTGCTCCTGAGAAATGCTGCTATGTCATCAGAGTATGACACAGCTGCCGAGAAATGCTGCTGTGCTCCCTTTTAGATTGAAGAAGGGCATCTTCACTGTACCTTTCAGTCTCCATCCCTACTCTTATGAGATAGGTTGCCTGGGATAAAGTGCATGTTAATGCCTCCCCTCAGCATTTCCCCTCATCTGTGACTTGGACCTTTAAATAAGGTGTAAACATATTGAATGGAAGGAGGAATGAAGGAGTAGAGTTGCACATGCAGGCTTACTTCCTTGAAAAAACTGGGTCAACAGGGAGTTCCACCTCCCTGCTACCGCGGGGTCCTTATCTCCAACCAAAGAATTACCTTGGTTTTGCAAAACTTTGAGAGTTTTACTGTCACTTTATTTTTCTTCCATTCAATACAAAATAGGTAGAGTCAGGGGCATTTATAGGCATCATCAGTCCTGGTGAAAGCCACTGCCCCTCGGGCATAGGTGTGCCTGAAACATGTTGACAATAGATGTTGGAATCAATGCTATTCCAGGACACCCTTTCAGTGATATATTTAATGTTACCAGGGACATCTTTAATAAAGATTCCTTTAGGTGATTCCCTGACAAATGTATGTACTCGTGTAGGAGGCTGGCCTGGCTTATAGTGGGTACCTGATGGTACTTACACCTTGTGCCAGGTCCAGTTATCCCTTATTATTAGATTAGAAGTGCTCTAGCAGCTTAGGCTGATAGAGGTAGCTATAGCAGAGCAGCTTAGGCTGAACTAGGAGAAATGCAAAGCTCCTACTATACCACTTATATCATATAGCACTATATCACAAGAATCACAATACTCAGAGTTACACATAATAAAGGCACTTTATTTTAGTGACAATGTGCCAAAAATATCTCAGAGGATATACTCCCTTAGGAGGTAAGTAAAATACACAAAATATATACACAAACCAAAATCAGGTAAGTAAACAGTCAAAAAAGTAGTGCAAACACCGTAGAATACAATAGGATGCAATAGGCCTAGGGGCAACACAAACCATATACTAAGAAAGTGGAATGCGAACCACTCAGGGGCCCCTGGCTTAGTGTAGTGTGTAGAGGGTCGCTGGGAGTGTAAGAAAACACTAAGGGTGTCCAAGATACCCCACACCAAGACCCTGAAAAGTAGGAGTAAAGTGACCTTACTTTCCCAGAAACACACTAAAGTCGTGATAGGAGATTCTGCAAAGACCACAACAGACTACAAAGCACTGAAGACAGATTCTTGGACCCGAGGACCTTTAAAGGAAGGGGACTAAGTCCAAGAGTCACGAAAGTGTCCAGGGGGGCAGGAGCCCACTAAACCCCAGATGAAGGTGCACAATGGCTGCCCCCGGGTGGAAGAAGCTAAAGATTCGGCAACAACAGAAGGTGCCAGGAACTTCTCCTTTGCACAGAAGATGTTCCATGGCGTGCTGGAGGATGCAGAGTTGTTTCCATGCAGAAAGACCATAAACAAGCCTTGCTAGCTGCAAAGGTCGCAGTGGAAGAAAAGGGGTGCTCCCCGGGCCCAGGAAGGACCAGGAGGTTGCCACGTGGATGAGGAGACAGAGGGGACACTCACCCACACAGAGAGCCCATGCAGAAGCAGGCAGCACCCGCAGAAGCACTTGAATACAGGTTCAAGAGAACTGAGCACAGTGGTTGTCTCAACACTACAAAGGAGGGTCCCACGAAGCTGGTGGTCAACTCAGCGAGTTGAGCAAAGCAGGACAGAGTGCTGGGGACCTGGGATGTGCCGTGCACAAATGATTCCTTGCAAAAGTGCACAGAAGCCCTAGCAGCTGAAGTTCACAGTACACAGGATTACTGTCTAGCGTGGGGAGGCAAGGACTTACATCCAACAAATTTGGACAGATGGACCACTGGACTGTTGGGGTCACTTGGATCCAGCTCCTGTGTTTCAGGGACCATGCTCATCACAACGAGAGGGGACCCAGAGGACTGGTGAAGCAGAAGTTTGGTGCCTGCGTTAGCAGGGGGAAGATTCTGTCGACCCACGGGAGATTTCTTCTTGGCTTCCAGTGAAGGCAGACAGCCCCCAGAGCATGTACCACCAGTCAAGAAAGCCAGCAGGATTAGACGCTACAATGTTGCTGGTAGTCTTCCTGCCAAATTTGTTGGGGTTTTGCAGGCGTCCTGGAGCAGTCAGCGGTCGATCCTTGGCAGAAGTCGAAGATGGACATGCAGAGGAACTCTGGTGAGCTCTTGCATTTGTTATCTGAAGAGAAACCCACAGGAGAGACCCTAAATAGCCCTCAAAGGAGAATTGGCCACCTAGTCAAGTAAGCACCAATCAGGAGGGGTCTCTGACGTCACCTGCTGGCACTTGCCACTCAGAGGCCTTCACTGTGCCCACACACCTCTGTATTCAAGATGGCAGAGGTCTGGGACACAGTGGAGCAGCTCTGGGCACCACCCCTGGGGTGGTGATGGACAGGGGAGTGGTCACTTCCCTATCCTTTGTCTAGTTTCACACCAGAGCAGGGGCTGTGGGATCCCTGAACTGGTGTAGACTGGTTTATGCAAGGAGGGCACCATATGTGCCTTTGAGAGCATTTCCAGAGGCCAGGAGAAGCTACTCCTCTCGGGCCCTTAACACCTATTTCCAAGAGGAGAGGGTGTAACACCCTCTCTTAGAGGAAATCCTTTGTTCTGGCTCCCTGGAACTGGGCTGCCCAGACCCCAGGAGGGCAGAAGCCTCTCTGTGGGTTGGCAGCAGCGGTAGCTGCAGTGAAAACCCCAGAGAGCTAGTTTGGCAGTACCAGGGGTCCATGCTGGAGCCCCGGGGATGCATGGGATTGGCACCCCAATACCAGATTTGGCATGGGGGGACAATTCCATGATCTTAGACATGTTACATGGCCATATTCAGAGTTACCATTGTGAAGCTACATATAGGTATTGACCTATATGTAGTGCACACGTGTAATGGTGTCCCCGCACTCACAAAGTCTGGGGAAATTGCCCTGAACTATGTGGGGGCACCTTGGCTAGTGCCAGGGTGCCCTCACAATTAGTAACTTTGCACCTAACCTTCACTAAGTGAGGGTTAGACATATAAGTGACTTATAAGTTACTTAAGTGCAGTGTAAAATGGCTGTGAAATAACGTGGACGTTATTTCACTCAGGCTGCTGTGGCAGTCCTGTGTAATATTGGTCTGAGCTCCCTATAGGTGGCAATAGAAATGCTGCAGCCCATAGGGATCTCCTGGAACCCCAATACCCTGGGTGCCTAGGAACTATATACTAGGGGATCATAAGGGTGTTCCGGTGTGCCAATCAGATTTGGAAAAAATGGTCACTAGCCTGCAGTGACAATTTTAAAATTAGAGAGAGCATAAGCACTGATGTTCTGGTTAGCAGAGCCTCAGTGACACAGTTAGGCACCACACAGGGAACACATTCAGGCCACAACTATGAGCACCGGGGTCCTGGCTAGCAGGATCCCAGTGAGACAGGCAAAAACAAACTGACACACAAGTAAAAATTGGGGGTAACATGTCAGGCAAGATGGTACTTTCCTACAACTTGATTCCAAGGAATTATTCTAAATCTACAATTTATAATCTCCCTGTTGGTGGTGAACCAGAGCAGGCGATATACAGTTCTGCAAGTGGACAGGGCCAGAGAATGAAGCAGGCCAGAAAATGTGGGTGAGGGACCTCTGCTCAAAGAACCAGATGATTAGGATTACTCATTGGTAGTATCATATGGTAAAGTATTAGTCCATCAAACTAAGATGTGGGCAGCAATTAACACCTCATATTAGTACCTATAGACCAGACAAATGGTAGTGTGTGATATAGAAGTGTAGTGGTTATTGAAATTCACTGACCTAAGTGGTAGCCCCTCACCTCCACCACACCTTCTGTTCGTCTGCCATGTGTTCAGAAATCTCCGCACATATAGGTCTCCATTTAATAGTAAATGTGGGAAGGGCTGTGGGAGAGACTGGAAAATGGGCAATGCTTACACCTAAATTGGAAGGATTTAAGAAGGGGAAGAAGTGGTTTTGGGGGGACATTGAAAAATAAATAGTCACCCAGAAAAGAGTAAGACTATTGCTATTTATAGTGTGCAATACAATACCCTAAAAGGTCACAAAACAAAAGTAAATGTACTCCAGCAGAGCCCTGGAGTAAGCCCAAGTGTACACTGTCACAGTAACAGCGCCACACTCTCATAAAACTTGTAAACTATTGTTAACAAGCTGTTAATAGGTAAATTAATTCTTTAGAAAACATTTAATGCATTTTAATATAACCTTGTAACCCTCCGTAACAGGCTACACTTGCCATTAATAGCCCGCTCCAGCTTTAAAGGCCCGAGTCGATCCCAGAGCACTCCATTATCTTCAATGGAGCTTCCAAAATTCCAATGTTCCAATTTATGTTAAATAAAAATTAAACATGTACAGCACATTTTATTTGATTAATTCTAGGTTGAAAAGATGTGTAAATATATACATACATATATATATATATATATATATATATATATATATATACACATATATAATATATATATATATATATATATTACATTTTTACATTGATAATATTTCTTAACATATTTTATTTGTATTTTATTTCAATGATGAATCAACTTTAATAATTTCCCACGTACTTTCCCAGATAGCGATCTCCGTCACAGTGGCGGAGGTCTGCACCAACCTGTCAGACGTTATGAGTAGTATCTTTACACTCATAAATCCTAACCATGGAGGGGTCACTGGTGTGGAGAAATGGAAGTCTGCACCTGGGACTAACTTTATTCTCCAAAATTGTGAACAGTCAAATGTAAAGTTAGTTCTGCGAGCAGTTGTAGATTTGGATGTGAATAGTCCCAATTAATTGCTTCTGTCAGAGAGGAGAAAGCTGGAAATTAATGTCCTGGAGCACGGCACTCGTTTGAGGGAGGAATCTCATTTCTGTAGGTTTTATGTGAATCATGGATTAAATTGTTTCAAAAATATAGAAAAAAATGAATCAACTCAAAGAAACGAAAACTTTACATTAAAGACCCTATAAAGAAAATACTGTATTAACGTAATGTACCCATTAACAACTTAGAGTACATAAACCATAGACATAAGATTCACATAACAGTTTGTCTCTTAAAAGCTCATTTTCTGTGATTGATCAATTTGTAAAACAATTTGGTGCAAACTATGTATGTGTAATGTTTAGTTTTCTGTAATCAAAATGATTTATTAAAATTGATGGTTGGTAAAATTAAAATGTATTAGGAGATATATTGCGAGGGGGCCCTGAAATTTTGACTACCCAGGGTCCTCCACAGGAGTGGTTCCCAACCCGTGGTTCGGGGACCCCTCGGGGTCCGCAAAGCCTCCTCAGGGGGTCCGCGACTGCTTTGAAAATTAAATAATATTAACAGACTAGATCTTCAGCTTTTGGTAATGACTCAGTGGGGGGGTCCCCGGATTCCAATAATAATTCAGTGGTGGTCCCTGCGTTCCAGTAATAATAAAGTGGGGGTCCACAGAAGTCAAAAGGTTGGGAACCACTGCTTCACAGGGTTTAATCCGGCACTGCTGCCAAGCACTGGGTCAGTTCTTAAAGCATTGCCAGGAACTGCCGAAACAATCCTTCCTGTCAGTGCTTTTTGAAGTTTGGACAACTCTGTCAACTTGAGGAAGCAGTGCACCAAACTGCTTTCTTTCGAGGCGGGATTTATGTTTTGAAAATACAAAAGAAAATGCTCCACTTCCCATGGGAGTCCTCTCCCATGATGAGGAGCGCACTCAGCTCTTTTCACTACACTTTAATACCAGGGATTTCCTGGCAGGGACAGACAGTGAAATATGACCTCTAAATCTGCTCATCTAAATCAGATCTGCCTCTGAGGGCCTTTTCTCTGTGGGCTGTTGGAGGGGTTTAATCATGGCGGAGACAGAGGGTCCATCCGCATCTACATCAGGTGGTCCGACAGACCACATTCTTGGCAGTACGCATACTTTGTAGTCGGTGCGCACACACATACACACACACAGACACAAATATATCTTAATATTAACTTGCATAGGTGTAATTAGTCAAACTCACCAACCCAATGGGGTGTGATGTGGTTGAGATAGTAACAATCAGTAGTAGTGTTCATGTGTTGCGCGCCACCATATGGCGGTGTCATTTTCAGATTTGTCTAATACAAGACAATGGAAGTGATGGGCATCGCTCCGCTCCCCAGAATCATGCTCTAGTGGGGACAGGAACACTGGGAGTCACAATAGGGGCACCACCACATGTGGCACTGGGGGATTCCTAAGAATGTCTGGCCAGAGGCCTGACCCTAGTGCCCTTCCCCCAGTAAATAATTCTCATATAATACCTATGATTGTAATGTTTTTTGCGTAGCGTATTCCAAGCATCTTGGGAGTCATTATGTGATTTCAGGGTGGTCTGAATGCAATATTTGCATAGCGCTTCTTGCCCCTCGCAAGGTTGTAAAGCGCTTCGAATTATATTATGTTCTTCACGCCCTTCGGAGTCAATGGTGAGCTTATTTTGTGGTACGCCCACATCCTTTCAAATGACAGAACTAATGGATATCATTACTCCATAAACTCATTTCACCGACTTTGGAAGAATGAAAGGTGGAGTAAGCCCTTTTAGATTTTGACCAGGCGTGTTAAACAGATATATCTCTGTTTCAGGTACTTAAAATGGGGAATTCATTTCGTAGCTGGCGGAAGTAGAGAAATGTTCAATGAAAGGGGAGGTGTACAGAGCTCAAGGGTTACGATTTCCTGCACTTGTGGGAACAAATCAAATAGATCATTGCATCTGTTCAAAGTTCTGCACTACAGCGGGGCCTGTGTGAGCTCAGCTCTCAGTCAATATAAACAGCCAGACTGAAAGGAAGGTCCCAGTGTGTCCACAGCTGGAGGCGACAGCCGAGGGGAGGGGGGCTGCAGAAGATGGATGTCTCCCCCTCTCAGACTTTACCCTCTGTTTGGTAACACTTTTCCAGGAAATTAAAAAAGTATTTTTGAGACTCGGCAAACTTCTCTGCAGGGCGGCACAATGACGAAGGCAAGGACGCATCAGAATCCAAATGTAAGCACAGTTTTGTGGTTTTTCACGTGGCCTTAGCGTACGTAGTAAACCCTTTTGCAAAATGACTATTCTTTCTTCACGATCTATCACCAAACTCTTGGAACATTTTATACATCCCTTGGGTGCAAGCTTTTGTATATACTCTCATCAGCACCAGTAATCTGCTGTTCATCATTGCTGCACCCTGGCTTCAGTCTGTCGCCAGCTGATGCTGACATAACATTTCTCCCTGAAACTATCAGACCAACGAGCCTTTCCACAAGGCACTCAGTAGCTATACAATATTAATTACAAATATGTACAAAATTATAGTTGTCAACTTAATTTAGAATCCCTCCTACAAGATTATCAATGTACAAATTCCTGTCCCCAGGATGTGATTGAGAGGCTCACCAAAATCCTTGCCTGTTACCGTAATCTGCCTCCGTGGAACAAAATCCACTGCTTTAAATGGAAATATAGAAGTGCAGGTACTCACTGTTTAGAGCATCTGTTTGCTCCCAAGAAGTGTAGGCACTCTTCCATTACATGTATTATAGCAGTGCTGAGAAGTGCCTGTTTTCTCCCATGAGTGATGAGAAGTGCCAGTAATCTCCCATTTAATGTATTACAGAAGTGATGAGAGGTGCAGGTTCTCTCCATTAAATGAATTATAGCAGTGCTGAGAAGTGCTGTACTCTCTCTTAACTGTATTTTAGCAGTGCTGAGAAGTGCCAGTACTCTCCCATTAAACATATTATAGCAGTGCTGAGAAGTTCCTGTGTTCTCCCATTAAATGTATTACAGTATTGCTGAGAAGTCCAGTATACTCCAATTAAATGTATTATAGCAGTGCTGAGAAGTGCCTGTATTCTCCCATTAGTGATGAGAAGTGGCAGTAATCTCCCATTTGATGTATTACAGAAGTGATGAGAGGTGCAGGTACTCTCCATTAAAGCATTATAGCAGTGCTGAGAAGTGCTGGTACTCTCCCATTAAACATATTAAAGCAGTGCTGAGAAGTTCCTGTGCTCTCCCATTAAATGTATTACAGCATTGCTGAGAAGTCCAGTATACTCCCATTAAATGTATTATAGCATTGCTGAGAAGTGCTAGTACTTTCTCATCAAATGTATTATAGCATTGCAGAGAAGTGCCTGTGCTCTTCCAATAAATGTGTTATAGCAGTGCTAAGAATTTCCGGTACTCTCCCATTAAATGTACTATAGCAGTGCTGAGAAGTGCCTGTGCTCTCCCATTAAATGTATTATAGCAGTGCTGAGAAGTCCAGTGTACTCTGATTAAATGTATTGTAGCAGTGCTGTGAAGTACTTGTTTTCTCCCATTAGTAATGTGCTGATATTCTCCCATTAATTGTATTATAGTAGTAGTGAGGAGTGTCTGTGCTCTCCCATTAAATGTATAATAGAAGTGCTGAGAATTGCTGGTGCTCTTCCATTAAATGTATTATAGCAGTGCTGAAAAGCACCTGTGCTCTCCCAATAAATGTATTATAGCAGTGATGAGAAGTGCAAGTACTCTCCCATTAAATGTATTATAGCAGTACTGAAAAGTGTTCCCCCATTAAATGTATTACAGCAGTGCTGAGAAGTTCTGGCACTCTCCCATTAAATATATTATAGCAGTGCTGAGAAGTTCCTGTGCTCTTCCATTAAATGTATTATAGCAGTGCTGAGAAGTTCCTGTGCTCTTCCATTAAATGTATTATAGCAGTGCTGAGAAGTGCCGTACTCTCCCATTAAATGTATTGTAGCGGTGCTGAGAAGTGCCGGTACTCTCCCATTAAATCTATTGTAGCAGTGCTGAGAAGTGCTGTTGCTCTCCCATTAAATGTATGATAGCGGTGCTGAAAAGGTCATGTGCTCTCCCAATAAATGTAATGCAACAGTGCTGACAATATATCATAGCAGTGCTGAGAAGTTCCTGTGCTCTCCCATTAAATGTATTATAGCAGTGCTGAGAAGTGCTGTACTCTCCCATTAAATGTATTGTAGCAGTGCTGAGAAGTGCCAGTACTCTCCCATTAAATGTATTGTAGCAGTGCTGAGAAGTGCTGTTGCTCTCCCATTAAATGTATGATAGCGGTGCTGAAAAGGTCCTGTGCTCTCCCAATAAATGTAATGCAACAGTGCTGACAAGTTCAGGGACTCTTCCTTTCAAATTGAAGAAGTTTGGGTACTCAGCAATGGACAGTACCTGTCCATTTAAAGCATCTGAAAATACCTGTCTGTAGGCTTTAGGACAGAGTAGTAACGATCCATCCATGGAAGGCTATTGCCTTTAACACATGCTTTTCAAAATAAGTAGGTCAGGCCTGCTGGCTTTGTCATAATTTTACTTAACAACAGACCTAACCTATGGGATCTGACATAACTCTTGGAGGTGAACCAACATGTTCTGCAAACTTCACCATTGGCTTATCACCAAAAACCAACGGTTTCCTCCTGAATTCCACATAAACCAGCAACCATCAGGGATGCAGTTATAAAATTACAAATATGTATACGATTACAGCTTCTTAAAAATATAAAATCCTTCTCAAAAAGGCCTAAAAAGGAGTACAGTGAAAATCTTCTACCACAATGGCTTGTCAAAGCGGGTGAACAACAATTAATCCATTGTCTACTGCGGAAATCTGTGTTTTTATGTTATAAAAAGCCCATAGCAAAGAGCACTAGTAATCTACTGTTAAAGGCCTATTGAATTTAACAAATGAATTTCACACTAAAGAAGTTAGGACCACTGTCTTTTTCATAACTTTTCATAAAAAAGAGATCACACCTGTGGCATTGGATGTAACCTTTTTCACAATAAATCATTCAGGCATCTAGCCTTTATAGCTGGCTTGTCACTACACTGAACTCAGGCATACTGTATTGAGTGTAGTTTTCCACAAAACAAATATCAGGCATGCAGTCATCAAATTAATTGTTTTACAAAATTACAGTACAAGAGATAAATACTATTTCTCCTAAGAGGGCCTAGCAAAGATAATCAGAGTGCAAATCTGTCCCCACAGTAATCCTCACCAACACCCTTACCTACTAAAGTAATCTATGAGATTCCCTATTACAAAATACCTCTCTATGGTGTTAGTTCGAGAATAATACAATTCATCCTTAAATGCCTTTTACCTTTAAAATATGGCTTTCATAATACATTTGTCAGTCCTACTGCCTTTATCATAACTTGATAGCCAGGATCCTTGGTCCCATAGCCAACACAGTCCTGCTGTACTGAGCATCATCTTTCCCACAAGCTAAAAAGTGCACCACAATCACTCTTTCTCTGTGGAGGCACACAATTCCTGCACAATCAAAAATTGTACTTAAAGAAATTAACATGCAAGCAGAGCCAAAGCCCCTCCCTTAGTACATCTGGAAAGGTATTTTTTTTCTGATGATCACATAAGGTCTGGTGGCAACTGTGCTGTCCAACCAGCATAATGAAATTCAGTTTCTCATTCTAAAGTTGAGGAAGCATATGGTCTATGTGATTTCTATAATTTAATGACCTATCTTTATGTGGGATGGGAACCATTCCCACTCTGTTTATCATATGTAATTACCATCCAGAAATCACATGGACTCAGTTTAGATATTGTATTAATTAACATTGGACAACACGTTTTCGAAGAAGGCGTGTGTTGTGTAGCTTTCACACTTATCCAGACTCTTGTAGGATTATTTCTAATTGACTTTAAAATTCTAATGTATCTGCAGTGTGGGAACGCTTTCCAGAGTCCCAGTGTGGTCAAGGGTTACTGTGTTTGGACTGTATCAAGCAGAGCCTTTTACCACTCTATGCTGTGGGGCTTTACCTCACCATTGGATCCAAAACTGGTCCATAAGTACACCTCTTAAGCACCTCACCCTAGAGTAACAAAACAGGGTAGTTCAAGGACCACTCGGGGAAGTGGTGTGGAGTGGAGACTCAGAGCTCAGGTAAACATGTGACACTATTTAATAATTCCTTCACCGGCTAGTGCTTTTACTTAAAAAGGAAAAACAAATCTAGTCAAGGCACTGAGGACCACTGCCTACTCTTAAAAAATGAAAAGAAAACTTTTAATTTTTATTTCTGAAACACATCCAATTTTCCTTTAAGGAAAACAAGCTTCATTAGAAAAAAAGATTGTTATATTTAAAGCAATCACAGACACGGCAGCCTGCAGTAGACCACTCTCCCTGTGATTTTTGCCATTAACAATGGGTCACAAATTGCGACCTTCCTCATGAATATTAATGTGGTAGGTCTATTTGCGACCCTCTGGATACCGCAAAAAGTGTTCAACACACTTCTGTACATATGTGTTTGCAGTTGCCAGATAGGGAATCACAAACATTTGCTATTTGGCAATCACAAACATACATTTTCGTGCATCTGGCCCTTAGTGAGCCAAATGTCTGGTAGGATTCAGGGTCCTTTCAATTTTTTTTCCCTCGAAGCAGTAGTTAGGATTAATTAGGCTAGGAAATTAATACATCTTTAGATGTTATCATTATAGCTATCCCAGCACTGATAAAAGTTATTTGTGGGCCCCACAATTCTTGGCTACCCTCTCTGCCTTAAAGTCTCTGGTATAAGGGGGCCTCCCACCTTTTGCAGTCGGCTGGGGTGAGCACTACACAATTGATGTGCACACTTCACTTGTTGAGGAGTAACATCACTTGATCTGCGCCCGGCCTATGGTCTCTTGTGGTATTGCCCTGCTGGTTCAGTTGTGCGTTCTCATGTACTTCTGATCCAAGAGCGGAGGGGCTGTCTAGCCACCAGTACACAGAAGTCACACTTATTTGTGCCAATGTGGGAAACAGCTTTTCCCTTCTGGGTCTTCATCAGACCTGAGTCTAAATCCAGCCAACAAAGAAATTTAAGAGTCCGCCGGAAGTTGCATTGGTGATTTTGATGGGGCTGTGTCTACAGGAGTCCAGTTATGATACTTCATCGGTGGAAAATAGGCTTTCTCTCCTGTTGATGAAACAACCTTTCAGGTTTACCAATTTTGCTTGTACCATGTTGTTACAGGTGCATTGCCTTTCAGTGACATAAGACCATTGATCGTGCTGGTAAACTTTACTAGCGTTAAGCCATCACAAGAGCTCCTTCTATGTGTGCTGTCTGTGGACTTCCCTCCTCTCTGGTTGCTCTTCTGTCACTCCTTCAGGACTGATCAAGGGGATTGAAGGGCCAAGTAATGATCTGGGGACAAGTGGTGCTCCAAGACATGATGCTAGGGACCCACGCCTTGCACATTTCTTTCATCAAAAAATTTACTACAAATATTACATTCATATTATCAACGATGTTACCAAAGATGTCATGAGTGTTGTAATTTGTGGTGTAATTAGCAGTGCATGGCGAGGGCGCGAGTTACAGTTACCTTAGGGCACGAGTTATAGTTACTTGTAACTGTAACTGGTGAATTTCTATGGTTTCGTACATTTAAAATGTGAGTCTAACTATAACCTTTTTTTAAATATTTTATTTCCTAACTATAATCTACCTGTAACCTTTGTGTTTTTGTCACTGAATTTCTATAGTTTCTGTAGCTTTTTTAATGTATAGTAATTTTCATTACTATGCATTAATCCAACCACTGCCGAGCACGGCCCTGAGGCCAACCCAGTGTAAGAACCCAACCTTGTACTCTGCACAGACTTTGCCCGTGCGCCGCAGAGGTCATCTGCAAGACCTGGCCTGCGCCCAGACCCTGCATCCAACCCCATAACCACCCAATCCCATGCTGTGCACATCCCTTTGACCGTGCGCGCTGGGAGTAGGCTGCATCCTCTGGGTGTGAGAATAGGTGTGAGAGAGTGTATCTGGGGGTGAGAGTGGTTGTTAGATTGTGTGTCATGGTCTGTGAGTGGGTGCATGAGGGTGCCAGTGGGTCTGTGAGTGGGTGTGTGAGAGTCTGAGCGGGACTGTGAGTGGGTTCATAACTGAGTGTGTCTGTGAGTGGGTGCATGAGGGTCTGAGTGGGGCTGTGAGTGGATGCACAAGGGTCTGAGTTGGTCTGTCAGTGGGTGCGTGAGTGTCTGAGTGGGTCTGTGAGTGGGTGCGTAAGTGTTTGAGTGGGTGTGTGAGTGGAAGAAAGAGTTTGAAAGAGAGAGAGAGTGAGAGGGAGGGAGCTAGTTTTTTTTTAGGCTTTGATGTATGCCATACTTAGAATGAGCTATTTCTGCACAATTTGGAAAGAAAAATGTATTTGTCATTTGAAAACACTAAGATCACCTTTCAGTATGAGCCTTAAACATTTAAATAAAACAAAAACAAAAATAAGGGAAGGAAACGACCAGGGACACACGTGGATTCAAACCCTCAACGCTCAGGGTGAAGGTCTGCGACCTTCCAACTTGAGCTATTTCTTTTTTTTCTTCTTATTTTTTTTAGCTCCTTATTGGCTATCTGGGACCATGGGGGGAGCCTCAAGGCCTCCCCCACGGCCCTGGACACTTTTTTTATTACCTGCCCTTACCAGGCTATCTGGGACCATGGGGGAAGCCTTAAGGCATCCCTGCGGCCCCATTGCTCCAGCAAGCAGCTAGCTGCTTTGAGCAGCTCTGTGCATGCTCAAACAAAGCTTTCATCTCTTTTCCCTGCACGCATATCTGCATGCAGGGAACAGAGATGAAAAGTCCGCTTTTTGACAGCGGGACCTGTTTGACAGATTCTGCTGTCAGAAAGCGGAGAGTTTGCCTCTGACTTGGCTGCAGCTTCAAAGCTGCTGCCAGGCTACAGCAAACAGCTATGTCCCGGTAGTGGGCACCCTGGGGTATAGCAGGGCCATCTGTGGCTCCTCGAGGGGGGCGGCATGGCTCCCTGCAATGAGAATAGCCCCGGGAAGGGGGTAGTGTGTCCCCATGGCCTGGGGGTCTGAAACGGACACCCCATCACTTTTTTATTATAGCCCCATTGAAGTGGTGATCCCCAAGGCTGCAGGAGGGGCGCTCAGCCCCCTCACACATGTTAAATGCCTGGGGAGCTGGTGGTCCCCGGGAAGGGGGGGGCATGCAGCCTCCCGTACACAATGAGATAAATGCCTCGGGGAGGTGGTGGTCCCCGGGGCTGTAGGAGAGGGCTGGGAGGCCCCCCCCACACTTAAAAAATGCCCATGGGAATTGGCTCACCCAGGTGCTTCCAAATGATGAAGCGCGGGAGCTTGCGCTTTGTTTTGCTGAAAGTTTTTTGGGAGTGGAATCACAAATCTGTCGCGATTCCACGGCAAACATTTAAAAAAATGCTTTTTAGCTTTGGGGGGTCCCTTCGTGACCCCAGCACCAGAGTTAAGGGGTCAGGGTGTCTGTACCCTGGCCCCTTTTGTAGTTTTTATTCTTTTTTTCTGGGACTCGGCTGAAGCCGAGTACCAACATGGCTGACAACACTTCTTTTTTGAAGTGTTGTCAGCCAATCAGATCTCAGCACGAGATCGGGAGGGGTCCCGAATCCTTTGCGTCCCTATATATACAAATTTAAATTTCCTTTAATGTATTAAAAACTGCTGTATGTATTTAAACCAAATGATAAAAAGGGCTCTTTCTGGACCAAGAGCTACCTTTCTGTCATATTTGGTGTATTTCTGTCCAGTAGTTTCGGCGCTATCGCTGTTCAAAATCCCTATGGAAAAATGAATGGGGAAAACGCATTTTGGGACCCTCCACCCTTTCTCTGCCCCGGTTGACGGATAACCCCAAACCTTTCCAGACAGCAGTTGAATTGAGGGTTAAAGTTTTTTAGAAACTTTCATGCACATTCGTCAAGCAGCACCAAAGATATTAGCAAACAAAAAGTGCCTTTTCTATAGAAACTAGGTCCTAACTATATCTATCTTCACACACTTATATACACACACATATATATGTGTAGATCAATAGACAGTTCAATAGATAGATAGATAGATAGATAGATAGATAGATAGATAGATAGATAGATAGATAGATAGATAGATAGATAGATAGATAGATAGATAGATAGTTGTTATACACATATGCTATAATATGTAAGAAAATCCTGCTTTGGAATTTTCTTTTTGAAATATAAAATGTTTGAAGTTTAATGTACAGCTCTGTCAAGTTGATGGAACCACCCATCAAACTTACAATGCTAGAGATGTCGTCAGGTGCAGCGGACATCTCTAAACCATGATTGGAGTACAGTACTCCCCATGGCAATGGTAATTACTGTGACCTCCAACTTTAAATTAGCCACTATGTTGCTTGCAAATTGTACAATCTGTGATAGTATTAGTAAATGTTTTTAATAATTTTAGCTGTTTATTTAATAATGTATTAGAGAATGCACTTTGGATCGTGTGCAGTACCTATGCCTTCCTCTTTACCTCTGGGTTCGCTATTGGCCAACTGTTTGAAGGCCTTTGGTCTAGTTAATAATTCTAGACAGAAATATATCAGAGACTAATGCTGCTCGGTTGTGAAGTCCAGTCCTCACCATTTAGGATTCAGTGCAAGTCTTTGAGAAAAATTGTCTACAATGAGTATCTCACTTCTTTTCTTTTGCCCCACGTATATTGCACCACGCAGGAAATCGCTTATTGCGTTGTGTAGGTCCTTGGAAGTGAGGCATTACTGCGAGATGCTAAGGTTTTTAAAACAAAACACCAAGGAGCTAGTTATTTATGCCATCTCATGTTATCTGCACTGGGCATGGAAGATAAGACCAAAAGTAGCCCCTAGTATTAATTTATAATTTCATGGCCTAGAGACTATCTTAAAGAAGACCATTGTTGTTATAAAATATTTGTTAACTAGAAAGGCTTGTAAAGAGCTGATTACCGTCATTAGGCACCCATTACTGGGAAGGGCTAAAATGGCAGTTGCCTAAAATATTAAATCAATTTTGTGCTTAAAACGTATCTGCCAAAGGCTTAACCTTCCATTGATGTTATAGGTAAATTTGTGTCTCTAACAGTATTTTTGTCAAAATTGATTTTATTATGTTTTAACTTTGCGGGAGCTTTGAATTTGCACAGCTGTACATATTTGTTTGAGACTTTTTAAATTTGCTACTAATATTGTGTATATAATATCTGCTATTTATTGTGTGTGATACTTTTATGGCTCTCAGCTGAAATAAAGTGTTATTGATTGATTGATTAAATATCTCACTTTTCTGATGGTGCGGTGGCAATCAATTGGCAATTCATTGTTTTAAGCAAAACAAGCAACTTTCTCACCCTCCCAGGTGAATCAACCAATATTTCAATTCTTGTTTCTTACAAAAGGGACTTCTCAGGACACTGCTGATGGCCTTGTAGTCACTGTAGCTATTATTTTTATAATTAAGAAAGACATATAAACACAGAAAATATTACCAAACACACAAGTCCCCAGATTACACATTTCTATTAGTACACATTGAGATATTTAAAAATACATGTTTCTTTTTAAACCAGTTTATTAGACAAAGTCAATTATTGCAAGAGTGTTTGCAATGTTTACATGTCGGAAAAGCAGTAAGAACTCAAACCCCTCCTGTGCGGTTTCAAAACAGGTATTAAGAAGAGTATGTTCAGTTCATTATAATGTGATATACAAAATATGCTGAAGGATATCCTTTATTAATAGTACACTAACCATTGTCAGCATCCTGATCCCGCCATCTTACTGGTTGTTCCTTAAAGTTCAGCCCACATTCAGTCTTATAAATAGCCCTGCAGCCTCTGCATTCAGCACCTTCAGAAAATACGCATCTGGACTATATAACCAGTTGTTAACTCTAGACAGCACTCTGGTCGACTTTTTACTATGGCCTTGTTTCTTCTCAGTGAATTCTCTCTGTAGCCTTCTCAAAGTTTACACAAGGATTGATGGCATCTAGGGTACAGTATCCAAAGTTAATTCATCTAGCCAGCAACCCACAAGGGAAGTTTCAGAATTATTTGATGGATCACAAATGGACCTTAGTCCCATGGAATCCACTGCATAATTTGTAAAAACAAGTTCAAGCTGTAGTAGCAAAATGTCTGGAAGTGTACACACAGTGGAGGTTGTCAGGGAGCTGGCCTCAGCATTGACCAGCAAAGGTTCAATTTTGCTTCTAAAAAACCTTACTTTCACTTAGAGTTTCACTTAGAGACTCCCCATAAAGCCAGGTGAAGCGCATCACCCCTGCCATGGTAAACAGAGGCTTGCTTACCACAAACCCCAGTTACACTGATTGCATCCATATTCATAATTTTCCTTCAATACATTCTAACAGAACTGTTTTGTTTTAATACATGTGTAGGGAATTTAATATTAATGTGTTTCTTTGTTAACAAAAAGTTCTGATGCATGCCTCCCAAGCATCTCATATTGGACGTGTGCAAGAAAATATGTACAAATAATAATAAAAAGTAAATAAAAATTCAAGTTAAGGAGCCTAGTCACATGGCAAGATAAATGTTTTGTGTCTAGGAGAATGTTCTTAGATTCCAAGGTAGCCAAGTGGCAATGCATGGGAAAGCAGTCAACAAAGCCTGCACTGTGATCACAGTCATCTCTGAGTAATGAAGTCAATGAAGGTAAAGAACTTTCTCTATGGTTCTCAGACTTAGCCGCAGTGGGGAATGCCATTCATGGTTGTCATAGTCAGCACTAGTGGTGGACGTCCTCCTTGATTGATAAAGTCTGCAGTGGTGGAGAAAGTTCTCAATATTTTACAACTTGGTGGAGAAAGAGTCCATGGGTCAACAACTCTGCAATAAACAAGAAGGGCTTCTGTGGCTTACAAACATTGCAGGAGAAAACATTTTACAAATGGAAGAATTGGCAGCAGTAGAGAATGGTTTCTTTATAGTTTGGAACGTCATCTAATACTGTTCATAAGATCACCACAATAATCTTAAAAGCCCTTTTGGATTGATACGGAAGAATGAAACTCTCTCCATTGATTATCACCATTGCTCAAGGGATTTTGTTTAAAAGTAGTTTATTCATATGTGGTGACATGGGCCCTGAAAGTTCTTTTGAAATTTACACCCAAGCTTAACTGACATACATTCTAAACAATATCATTGACTTTTTTATTTCGAATTCCATTCCTCTGTTTACTTTCAATGCAATTCATCCTACATTACATGTTTAAATGGGTGGTTTCAGGCCCTGGGCTGCCATTGGTAATGTAGGAGAAAAGTAGAGGTGGACAGTTTTAGAGGGTGTGCGGTATTTGAATTAACCAAGTATAAACACCTGTGACACTTAAGCTTACTTTCCCTTATGTTCTTCTGCTTTCATAAGGTGGTCACAATATGAAGTATCATCCTCAACTCTCAACTCAACTCTAACTAATTTAGTCACCTCAGCTGGAGGCTGACCACATTGCTGTGGGCTTCGGCCAACCTGCTACTGCCAGTATTGCCTAACCTGCATTTACAGCACACACAGGTAAGTGCATGGGGTTGTTGTGATCTTAGGTGACAGGTGAGATGCAAATGTTTAGCATTGGTGACTATTCCGCTCTAATTCCGTAGAAATCCCTTCTCATCAAGTTTAATTGAATGTGTTGATGGAAATTGTACAAGTGATTACATTCTTCCTGATGTGAGATAATGCACTTATGTGTATTCTTGAGACCATGTATTACTTTAACACTTGTAGCAAAATTGCAGTGGCCTCAATTCCATTAACAGAACGAAGTTGACTACAGCAAGTATTTAAGCATGGTATAGGCATAAATAACAGTTAATAATGTAATGTGGAACTAAGTATTTTTTTTTACTAAACTTTCTCTCTTTGTCATAGTCTTTGCACTCAAACGATGATAATGATGACACAGTTTAACTTCAGGTTGGAAATGGGCAAGGAAAGCAACTACATTTCCTCCAATTCCAGAAAATCTCCTTCTTTTGATGAATAATGATCAACAAGTTTTCTCTGCAACTCAGTGCACTGTGCCTCTGGTAGGCTCATCAAAGCCCATGTGATCATATCTTCTGAATTTAGCCTCTCTGTGAAGAGTTCTGCTATTTCCAGTCAAACAATGGCAGACTCACTGGAAGGCAATCTAGATCTTCAGCAAAGTGTTGTCTATGCACAACGGGCTTGCTCCAGACTATAGATAGTTTCATGGTTCTGCACAGCTACAGTTAAGGCAGGTAACGCTTGGGATCTCCTGGGAATGGCTGGGTTGGTGCCAGGTTAAAATGGGCAACCCAGAAGGTACCAAAGGTTGCAAACATGAAGAGGAGCAACATAATCCAGAAGCAGACCCGGTCAATCACCCGTCCAACAAGGATCCACTCCTCATTTTCCTGCAATGAAGAAAAGGGAAAATTATATGAAGGAGGGAGAATCATATTTTAGAGAATGGGAGATTTGGGGAGCAGAAAATGGAGGGAGAGAAGGTTTGAGAGAAGCCACCTATGCAAGGATGAAGGGAAACATTTACTTGTGATGAATGAGCAAGCTACTGATGATAGCTGCACCAGGCAAAGACTTTTGATTCTTTTAAATTGCTCTGCTTGCTCAGTACAGATCTGCATTAATACCTTTATGTACCCCAGAAGTGAAAGAAAATCATTCTGTATTTCTGATGAGGAAAATGTTGGCTTGAGACGGATTTTCTGGTCCCACCCTGTACATCAAAATCCTTTCCATATATATTTTAAAATGGGACCAAAGAATATAAACAACCTGAAATATCCTCAGTAGGTAAAGGTTGAGGGAGAGTCACTTTAGAGCCCATGCCTGGCTCTCCCCACCAGCAAGTTTACTCTCAAATCCAGTTACCAGAACTCACACTGTCAAAGTCGTTCTGATCCCGCATGTTCTGTGCAATGTAGTTGGAGGCATCCACGCAGGAGCGGACCTCAGGAGCAGCATGTATCAGGCTGTAGTAGAGATCCTGACTGGTGCCATTCTCCAACCCTTTACCTGAATGGAAGACAGTACAAAGCGCGGGTCGCAAGAGGTGAGGAGTGTGCGACTAATGGACATACTCCAGCAACACCATGCATCGGTCCTACAGAGCAAATGAACCCAACAATGAAACTCCAACATGGGATTGACAAACATGCCTGATTTTCTCTGAGACTCCTTGCATGAGATGCTGTTTTTATGTTCTCTCTGATATCACTTCAGTAAATGACAGAGAAAGATTGAACAATCCCCCAGTGCCTACCAAAATGTCTCCTTAAAGCACATACGTTTTGATACGTTTGTAGCAATCTATATTTTCAGGACTCGCACCTCAGTGCCTTATTTTTAGGGCTTTCGGGATTTTCTTGGCACCTAATTTCATACAAACAGCATTGGGAGTATTGTGCTCTTGCCCTCTTCTAGAGGCAAATTGGGACTTAGAATTACTGGAAATTTCTTTACGTTCTCTGAAAGGCTAGCTTATATGGATCTACTCAGGCAAATCAAAACGACAATCCGGTTGGAAAGTTGGATTTTCTCAAGATGATCTGACCTTCCTACTAGGACTCATGTTGTTCACAGACTGCAGCTTTAAACATTTGCCCTGGTCTTTTATACCATTATAAACTGTGGCTTATTTCTTTAATCATAGGTATTATATTGCATTGTAGGAGTTATAGAGCGCGGGAAAGGGACTCTTGGTTCCCATTTGCTAATTTGGGGGGCATGGCTTATCAGAGTATTTGTTGTAGTTAGATCTACATCAAAGCTGTTGAGTGAGGTGTATCTAAGCATGCCTTGGTGGCTTTACTGCACAGCACATGATGTGTTGAAGAAAAGTATGACAATAAACAGTGCTGCATGGGGGGTATCTAGACCTTTTGTCTAGGGGTTAACTAAATGGGTAGTAAAGTCAGATATTTTTTTTTGCAATATATTTTTATTGAATTTTTTATCAGATCTTACAGTGATACATCGCATATAATTCCCAACATTTCCATAACTGAGAACTTAAACTGATAACATCCAGTCACACCTTCTGTATCTTTCGGGTCCCTCCCGCCAAGATTAACCAACCAGTTGTGTAGCTGAACTATTTCCTCTGTATGAGTTATTCAGTCTGCCTGCTTTTATACTGTTAATTTATTAAATAAGCCTGTCACTCAATCACCTGCTTCCGTGTCTGTTTCCATGTCCCATCCTCCCTATATTTTTTTAGATTTTTTCATACAGCCTTGGCCCTTTATACTTCTTTTTCAATAATTCTGCAGCACTCCATTCCCGTCTCCCAGTTCTAGTGCGCAGAGATTGACCCTGATCCCCATCTCTAGCAATATCTCTTTTTGCCACCATACAGCCCAGATTGATAAGTATTCTTTGATATCGTGTCTGGTGCGAATTCTCCCATATGCCCAGCAATGCCAGTCGTGGCGTCAGAGCTGAGGGCACGCCTGTTGCTCTAACTAATGATTCTCCCACTCTTCCCCAGAACGTTTGCATGTGAGGGCAGTTCCATAGAACATGAAGAAAGGAGCCTGCTAGTCTGCAATGTCTCCTACACCCCACATCTGGTATCCAACCTAGTTTATACAGTAGGGTGGGTGTATAGTATATTCTACATTGTATTTGGAGCTGGATCAGTTGAAAGCTTGCTTTTATAGCCCTTTGCATTGGAAATGCTAGTGCTTCCCTCCAGTCATCTTCATCCAGGTCCCCTACATCTATTTCACATCTGTCTTGTAGTTTTCGCAGTGGGCTTTGCATATTTTGCATTACCGTGCCATATGTCTGGGATTCTAGTTTTGTCTCAACTCTCCCATCTAGCAATCTTATCTCCAGTGGAGAATCTTCCTGTGTCTCTTCATTGGGTGGAATACTCTTTTTAAGGGCGTGGGATAGTTGGCCATATTTAAGCCATTGTATGTTGGACATCTGGCATTCTTTCCACAGGTGTGAGAAGGGAACCACCCTGTTAGCATCCCACACATCTGCCAATGTGGATAATCCTATGGCATCCCATCCTATAATCCCCCACAATGAGGAAACCTCTTTTAGTCTAGCACCGTCCCATAGTGGGGTCCTCAGAGTTAGTCTGTTGTGCCAGCCCATTTCTCTTGTGAGTTTCCTCCAGATTTCTATCACCCTGAGTGTCACTGGGCAAGTGGGTTGGGGGAGACTGCCGCCACACAGTGCATGGAAATAACTATGCATCCACATCCCTGCTTTGTCCCTCCATAACGCTGGATTGTCCCCTCTGTGTATGCCCACTCATTCACCATGGTCGCCTGTGCCACTTCATAATATTTTTTTACATTAGTTAGGGCTATTCCCCCATGGAATTTGGATCTTTGCAGTGTTTTCAGAGAAATTCTTGGCTGACCTCCCACTCATATTAAGTTTTGTGTCAGGTTATCGACCTTAGTGAAGAACTTCTCCGGTACTCTGTATGGTGTACTATGTAATATATATACATATAACAGTTTGAAGAACACTATCATTTTAAACATCGCTGCCTTTCTTAGCAAGGAAAGAGGCAGCGATTTCCAGTACCCACCTCTTGTCTAAGGCACAGCAGCAGTGGTGCTAAATTAGCCCCATAATATTCGTCTGGGGAGTGGGATGTCCAGATCCCTAAATATTAAAACTTTGTTCACTCTGTTCGGAGTGGCAGTGTGAATTGAGTATCTGTCTGACTGTCGTCCAGTGGGATCAATAATGATTTGTCCCAATTTATAGCGAAGCTTGGATGTGCCCCGAATGTGTCAAATATATGTTGGAACCTGTCTAGTGTGTGTGCTGTGTTGGGTAAGTACAGCAAAATATCATTGGTGTATTGCGAGATATAGTTCCCCTCACAACCCGGCCAGCGCCACAATTGTGTGTCAGCTCTTATCCGTGCTGCCAGCGCTTCAATCGCTAATGCAAACAGCATCGGAGAAAGTAGGCAGCCCTGCCTAGTGCCCCTCTGGATGCTGAATGCTCTCAAGGTGTATCCATTCACCCTCACCCTGGATATAGGGCTGTCATATAGGAGTCTTACCCACCAAATGTATTTGGGGCCAAATCCCATCCCTTCCAATATTCCAAAGAGGTATAGGCCCATTCTACTGAGTCGAATGATTTATTTGTATCCAAAGAGACTATTGTTTTCCCCTCCAACAAGTCCCGGGCGAAGGCCAGATTGTTGTGTAAGGGTCAAACGACCCAGCATGAATCCATTCTGTTCCGCATGTACCAAATGTGTGATTACTGTTTTTAACCTATTTGCCAGTACTTTCGCTAGTATTTTAATGTCCGCTTTTATCAGTGATATGGGCCTATATGAGTCCCATTGATCGGGTGGTTTCCCTACCTTTGGGATCATTATCATTACTGCAGTGCGAATGGCATCCGATAACGTACGTAGATTGGCTAAGGTTGCATGCCTGCCTTTCCTGTTGTGTATCTCCCACGAAATTATCACACCTCTGATTGTGGCTTTATACGCCTCCCACAAAATAATTGTGCTCTGCACCCTATTATTGTTTTTGGCAAAGTAGTGTTTATAGGCCTTTTGGAGGTGTTCGACCTCCTGTTTATTGGTGAGACACCATGTTTCAATGCTCCACGTTTGTTTGAGTTTGTGGGTCAGGAGGTTTAGTGTTATCAGGATTGGAGAGTGATCACTCAGTTCCCGGGCTAATGAGTGCGCCTCAGTGAAACTCTTGATTGATTCCACGGTTGTGAAGAAGTAATCTAAACAGGAATGCATTGAATTGGCTCCACAATAAAATGAGAAATACTACATCTGTTTTTTGTCTATTTACTCTTTGAACCAGGCTCATCTTAATCTTATTCACCAGGCCATTGACATTCCAAGTTAATATTGTCATGTGTTTGCAGCCATGTAAAGCCAGGTTTTTAATGTTCTACGGAATAAAAGAGGTTTGCAACTTTTTTTTATTCTAGCTGGCAGTCAGTTCCCTATCCTAGCCATTTGAATTAAGAAGGAGCTTCCAGCTGTGTGATTATTTATAATAGAAGAGATGCTTAGGAGTGAAGCCAACACAGATGAAAGTGCCCTGTTTTGTTACAGGTCCAGAGTTTGTGTCAAAGTCATAAAAGAGATGAGCAGTTAATGGCATCATGAGCTATTCAAATTACAGTAGATGTAGCAGCAAGGAGGACAGGAGAAAAGCAAATCCCCATGAGAAGATTAAGGGTTTGTCTCAATGTAGGTTCGGGTTTCTCCGTATGTTCCTGAAAGAAATAGGGCCTCCTGAGGGAGGTGGTGTGGGCTAGTAACCTCAGCTCGCTGGTACTCAATAACAACATTGAATGAATCATTGTGAAGTCAGTGCTTTTTCATTTAGAAGTGAAAAATACTTTAATTAGACACCCACGACTAACAACTATGCATTACACTAAAAATATATACAACAAGGTAGATGGAAGTAGCTTCAGTAGCAAACTAATATCACATTAAACCCCTACTGGGTCCTTAACCCTATAACCATAATATCCCTCCCATATACCAAATATAATATCACAATAAAATAAGGCAGGCATACTGGCTTTGTTAGCGTGTCACAAAATCTATAAAAGTAAACACATTAGGGTCAGCATTACCATACCACTGAAATTAATGGGGATAAAGCCAGTCTTCAAAATAATTCATCATAACAGGAAACATTGCATTGTCGCTATCAATAAAATAGTCAAAATCGAAACGTGTTTCTCAGTTTTTCTTTTACTTTAATTAGGCCTCAAAATGCAGCCTTAGGACCAAGCACCAGAGGGCCATGCCCTTCCAAGCCATGTGCGAAAGCACAGGCTCAGGAAGACCTTTAAAAACAAGAAAACCCTTCATTGAGTTCAGGATTATCATGCTTTAGAAAAGTTAGGTCTGATTTTCAGTTGGGGGCATCTTGGGAGGTGGGGGCTGCCTAGCTACCTGCAGCCCCCAATTAATTATTAAAAAAGTGTTGGTGGTCTCTCTGCACCCTGAAGAGCACCATATCTTGACAATATGTACATTGTAATACCCTCAAAGGGGATTATAAGGCTCTTCACTCACCCAGCGGTGCATATTTAGGGAGCAGCTTCCCGCTTGCCCTGAGTGGGAAACCTCAACCTTGTTTTCCTTTTGTGTTTGATAGTGTTGGTTGCCCCATTGCCACCCAGAACACCCACAGCCTTTTGGATCATTGGGGGCTGGTGAAAGGGACCCACAGCCCAGTAGCTTCCCAGTGCACAATATCTTTCCTTTGGTGCTGCATGGGAGCTGGATTTTTTTTTTCTGGACTCCCAGTGCTACAGGAAGCAATTCTCACTTCTTGATTCCACCCCAAAGTGGGAGTGCCACAGTTTCCCCAATGCCCACGGGCAGGGAGATGGCAGACTTGCCCCTCGGACACATTAGGGGGCTATTTACCCAGCACAGTGATTCCTTGTAGTGCAAGGCAATAGATCCCTGGGATCTGCTCATGCCGCATTGAGGCCCCCTGAGGTTCGCTATATCCGAGGATGGGCCTGCATGCCAATTCCCCAAAGTGAGAATTATAAAAAATAGATGCATTGACCCTTCCACCCCGACCCTGGCACACCCTGGGACATTTTGAGAGCTGCTGTGTTTATCCCTGGAGACAGATTAACGTTGCTCAGTAGTGGGTACAAAGGCCTGGAAATTAATTCTGAGCTGAGACAGCAAAAAATGACAAATCCTAAACTGTGATAATAAGTGTAGATGTAATATTTGGGACTGTCAAAGTACACTTGAGTACATGTTGATACCATACTGGCACTTTCCTGGAACAAGTAGGCCTAAGTGGGTCAAAACTGTAGTTAAGTGTAGATTTTGCTTATAATGTGTGATTCACTGTAAGCGCCACAGTCGTTCAGTAAGCACTACAGACCTACACTATGAATGCCCACTCACATTATATGGTCTTCTCAAGGCCAGTACCCACCCTTGGAGTGTCCCTTCTGTGATAAGTTACTCTGCATAGATACCTGGCTGAACAAGGTGGTAGCCTTACAAGTGCAGCCTTCACACCATGCACAGATGGGAATGCTCAAGTGTTTATGTGTATCCTTCCGAGAGCCTCTTACTGCAGTGCTGGCCTTATCATAAAAGGTAACCACTGGCAGTTAGGAAGCTCAGCCCAATTACCATGAATTTAATGTAAGTAAGATATGTTGTGAGACTCACTCATAGTAAAAGTACAAAGATCAGTTTGGCAACTACAAAAAATGTAGGGCAGCTAAATACGCAGAACCTATTTCCTACAAACACCCCCACCAAGCCTGATTTTCCCCAATAAACTATGATTTTGACTTGGCCAAGGAGTGTGGCAACCTGTAAAAAACCTGTAAGTCTCTTTAATGTTGACTTTAAACATCTTTCAAGACCACAAAGTTATCGCTTGCTTGGCTGGAAAGCATGCAACTAACTTTGTAGGAAGACTTACCAATTTTTCCTAAAATGGCCTTCATAAGTCCGTCCCTCTCCTTCAGCTTCTCAAACATGAGTTCGCTGCGTGGCTTTCGCATCATGTACTCATCCGCCTTCGCGATGAGCCCCAGGGAGCTCCTCCGCCTGGGCATCTGGCTGCTCCAGGCATCCGACCAGGTAGGTGGCAGCAGGTGCATGTGCAGGTAGCGAGGCAGGCGTCTCAGGAACACCTGCGGAATCAGGAGGACTTGTTATTCATCACATCATAGCTGTTCTGGCTTTATCGGGGGCACCCAGTGTAGAGAAAAAACAGTTCTCTTTACCCAATCCTAATCTTGCATCTCAAACAATCACAGAGAATGGGCCTCCCATGATGCCTGCTTGGGTTTTGAGACCTACTGTGACATCATATACTGGATGACACCTTTAAAAGTGATTCCGGTCTTCTGACCAGGTATATTAAGTGAATTGAGATCGCTGCATGTGCATCTCAAGAACGTGGCTTTCAATAAATTGATACAGAGAACAATAAGGTCTTCTGTTGCAGAGGCTAAAAACAGGAAGAGTGTAGGATCCTCGTGAGTGCAGGGTTGGTCTATACACAAGAGGAATCTCTGATAACTCACTTTTGTAGTAAGAATGCATCAGATATTTCTCAAAATCTGCAGATCATTGCATGGGTTTTAGGGGTCAATATCTGCATCAGCAAAAGACTCTGGCCCTTCGATTTTTACACTCTGTTTCTAAAGCTTATTGCCATAGACCACACTCTGCCAGATATGTGATAACTGGTTTATTAAATTTATACAAGTACAGAGACCTTTTGCACAATTTTCCTTGCATACAGAGACACACTGTCCATAGAGCTAATGTTGTTCCTACCCAAGTCTATCACCTAACTCATCCTCTAACTGTGTCCTGGCTCATCACACACTCTACAGAACACTGTTAGATCACTTAGCCAAGACACACAAACATACGCAGCATTCACAGGGATCCCGGGCACCACAGACACACAGCTAACTACAACACAAGGGAATTAAAATACTGGCTTACTAAATCCTCCAATAAGCATCCAATAAAAGATGTATGACAACACCACGAGACAAGGAGTAGAAGGCACATCAAATCCATAGTCACACCAGGGAATGTATATTTTGTTTCCCTTCCCTGACATCCACAAATTCGCTCGTTTGAGGAAGATCCCTGATCCTACGATTTCAGGCACCAAACTGAGACAAACAGGCAAAAAAAAAAAAAAACAGACTCCACGGCTACCAGTCCCCAGGCCCTGAACCTCTGAGGCTCACTCGCCTTTTCAGCAAATCCTTTAGCTCAGGAACATTTTTGAGGTCTGGGCCTAGAGACAGCATTAGAAGTCTATCCAGACTATTGTTTGTAAGAAAAGAAAATTTATAATATTCATACATAGAGAGGCTTTCAGCTGGGTCTCTTCATCCATCGGTCTTGGGAAGTGTAATTCACAAATTGCTTATGCCCACCAGACAATACTGCATAGGCCAGTGAGTCAGCCCCCTTCAGCTATTGGCTCCTTTTACCACGAGTGATGGCATTTCGCGTCTGCACAGTTTGCTTGTTCTCCATACATGTTGTGTCATTCAGTGCACGGGGTAGTGGACCAACGTGTCCTCTTCTAATTAAACTCATTGTTACTATAAACTTATTTTTGGAGTTTCTTTCTGCAAAGGCGCAGTAGCTTCTCACTCATTCCCATTGGGCCTCTCGCTCCCTTTAAAAACTGTTTTTCATCCTTGCAGGCAACAAGGAAGATGGCTGGTGCTGCTTTGGAATGCACAACTTGAATGCATTTTAATACTGACCTCCAAAATGCTGGCAGAGACAGATCAAATAGAAAGGAGTTCTTTTTTTTTCATACCAATTTCAGAAAATTGCTTTTTATAGTGGTCACGCAAGTGATGCTGTGAAAATATTTAAATCAGGAATTTATAAGGTTTTTGAATTATTCAGAGAACTTTGACCAGAGAATTCATGCTTCTCCTCTGAACAATTAAACTTTTCAGTTTATGTATATTCATAGCCAGCTTGTTTTTCAGAAATTCTCTTCTATTAACATGGCTACACTGTAAACAAGGACTGCTGTGCCCCCAAAGCTCCCTGCAAATGTTTAATGATTTAATTAATCATGTCTGGTACCTATGGTTACACTGCAATCTTGAGGACTTTACTCCCTGGTTTAACTAAGAAAGCTATGCCTCTTTGTCAATTTCTATCATAGGGCCTACTGCTACAGGTGTCTTAGACCAGCTATGGCCATGCTCTTATGTGGCCATGCTCAATCCAGTTTTGGCATTTTCTTTTTGAAAATAAAAAAGAATACTGTTCGGTGCGGGGCTGCATCACTCTGATGCAACTGTGCACCAAACAGCTTGGAGGCCAGCTACAAAATTGTCAGTCGCGATCTCCACTAGGGCGATGGAGGTATTTACTCCATCGCCCTAGCAGAACAATGGCCAGATCACCTAAAAATAAATCTGGGTCTAAGGGCCTGTTTCATTTGTTTAGCGATTACTCTGTCACCCTGGCCCTGGCGGTGGTCATTTACAAAGCATTGGCCAGAACTGGGGTTCATGAGGCCCAAAGTTTTGGCATACAACTCAGAAATGTTGAACATTCATAAAAAAATGCATTGGTAAGGAAAAAATTATAGGGGAACTTCACATGAAATCGTGGCTGTTTAAGATGAATTTAGTATCATCTCACACCTACTCCTATGTAATGAACAGTATACAATGTTAACAATCACTGCTCTCAAAGGAAAGTTCATTGAACAAGCATGTAGATTCACACACACACACACACACAACGTGTACCTTAAACCAATGTGCTAACACCTGATGATGTTGGAAAGTCTGTATATGGAGACTTGGGCCACAGTGACTTTAGTCAACAACTAAATGTGTTTCCCTCCACTCCCTGTCTTCCTTTCTCTCTTGATAGTCTTTCATCCTACCTGGCGTACGGTCTCTGACATGGTGTGCGTGTTAGGTGTGCGCAGGGAGACGTTCAGAACGATCACAGCGTTGGTTACGATGATGCCAATTACCGTCATGAGGAAAGTCAGGTACCTAAGGTGACAAACAACAGAAGCAGCGAAGAGTCAGTGTTTTCAGCAATATAAACAAGATGGCCGCTCTCATTCTCACAATATCGATCCAGATAAAGTTTACAACACTCAGTAGTGCCGTCGCAACCTTAGCAGAACTTTACCAGCCTAGCTGATATTTTTATAGCAAGAAAGCCATGTAAAAAACAGGGGAATCAATAAAATATGCCTAATATAAATGTAAAAGGAGATAGGACAAGAGGGGCTGCCCAGCAAACCCAGACAATTCCAGACATTCCAAACTATTACTAACCACAACACTTCCAGGAGATTAAATAATAAGTGGTGAATACAAAAGAGCCTCTAATACAAATATACAATATAAAGTGTAAAACACAAAAGGAAGGCAATGGATCAAAAAAACAGAAATGGAAAGATCACAGTAGACCATACACAAAACACAATTGCTATTAATATCCAATCAGCCAAAGATACGTCAACAGCGTTTCAACCCCTCTGATTTGCTGGGTCATCATCAGGGCACGTCATTTTGGGAGCACATACACAAATATGAATTATTAAGTGGTCACCATCCTTTTTTGTTTTACACTTCATATTGTATATTTGTATTAGTGTAACATGTGGAGCCATTGTTAAATGTCTAATTGTCAAATAAGAATTATTTTTCATCATTGCGTGGATTGGCACTGATCTTATTCTTGGCTTTTGTGTCTTGACTGTTGTGGTTAATAATAATATGAATTTAATGCAACAAATACAAGATGATAAGAAGTCAAATTATTAATAAAGCACCCTACACTACTCCTAAATGATTTTAAAGCAAATAGGATTAGAATAACTGTGTCAATATAAAACACAGAGGATTTTCAACAATATAATTCAGAGTATCAGCTCTGAAGCATCTAGAACCCATGGAAGTTACTTAGGGGTTACCAGGAGCCTCAGATCCACCACTTGCTTTCTCCTTGTGCCGCATTTATTTGTAAAGTTTTCTTGAGGAGAACCCAATGAAACCCACTTAGAATAAGTCTGGCCCACTCACTCACTACCATTCAGGGCTAGTATTATGCTCCAGCACTTTCAAAGATGATTGCTATTTTAATCCTGCAGTTATAGCGGAACTTCACTGATGTCATCTATCATGATGTCATCAGGGCTATGGTCATATTACATGACTTACCACGAACATTGAATGAATGAATATCATTTGTAAAGGGCACATCTACCTCCAGGTTTTATTTAGAATCCTGGCATTAAATAAAACCTGTACTGTAGAGCTGAGACGAGTAAAGCTTTAGCATTCCGTGAAAAGGTGTGCTTTTTAGTGCTGCCATAGAAGCCTTCTCCATCTATAGATGTTGCAATGCTATAGGAGTAAACTCCAGTTTTGCTGCCAGATAGGAGACGTATCACCCTCCTAGCCTTTTCTTCTGTACCCTTGGGTTGTAGCGGAGTATAGCCCTACTAGGATAATATTTGTCAAATCTCCTTTGTAGATAACGAGTAAATGCAGGGTGGATGACGTCATATCCTCTACCATCCTGGCTGCCTTTACTCGGTTGTTCACCTTCAGCATTCCATGGCAGTGGGTATCACCCTTTCCTTGGTTTCTACCCATCTGCTTCTTCCTCCTGGCATCTTTGGCCTCTCTGACAGGAAAGGGCAGACAGAATCAAGGAAGGACTCCTAAAGGACGCTTTGCACTCATTTTCATACTTTGCTCAGCTTTTCCTCGCAACTGACTCAACATAAAGTACATCTGCATACAAAAAGTTTGTTAAAGTCCTAAATTTACATGTGCAAGCTGCCCTCAACCACAACTATGGGTCAATTTTGTGGTTTCCACAGTCTGGATAACTAGTAGTACTTTGAGGGAATAAAACTTTGCACCTCCTAAAATTCAAAACCATAAAAGGACAGCCTCTTTGTAGTATGAACTTTCCAAAACTTAATTTATGGGAAAACATTCACACAAGTCACTGATCATCAAGCTATCGTGTTGATATTTGCCAATCAAAAAGGTAAAAAAAGACAGGACCTCAGAATAAAAGATTATTGTGTTAACATTGACTATGGCCCTGGAAAGGATCAGAAAGGTCAGCTTTAGCACTAAAAAAACTGCCTATGTGCACACGTGTTCCACCCATGCTTGAAACATTTGGTGAATATGCACACTATTCCAAACTTATATATCAGTTTATTTATTTGTTTACATGTGTATATGTATTTTAGTTTCTTTATTTGTATGTATTTATATAATATATTTATGTTAATTTGTTCACATTTCAGTTGTTCAATTGCACTTATATTTCAGTTTGTTTCCTGATTTACTGTGCCAGTATCGAAGGGTATTTTTATTAAGTCAATGGTTGTTGTTCAGCCGCAGGTAATATATAGAAATAGACAGACCTTTGTGATGTTTTGATATTGTTTTGTTGTTTTGATTATATTTGTAGTAATGTTTTAGAGCAATATGTTTGGTTAATTGCATGGAAAGTTGGAAATACATTCAGGGCCTCATTGAGAAGCTGGCAGTCTTCAGACCGCCAGCCACACGGTGGCAGTCAGGACCAGCGATGCTATGGTAGCCCGACCTCTACATAAAGACCCTGGCGGCCAGACCGCCTGGGTTCCGCCAGCACCGCCGGGATGGCATGGAGGTGGCAGACTTCATAAACCACCAGGGCAGTGCTCGTTCTCCGCCAGCCTTTTCATAGCGGCTTCACTATCATGAAAAGGCTGGTGGAGAACAGGAGCCAGAGGGCACAGTTGGCATCGGCAGTGCAGGGGTCCCCCTGCCCAGCACTGGCTGGTGCACCCTGCAGGCGACAGCATTGCCGCTGGCTCAATTACGAGCCAGAAACAAAGCTGCCGCCTCTTTTCTGCTAGGTGGCATGCAGAAACCAAGGTTTCTGCCTGCCGGTCTAGCGGGAAACACCTAATGGGTCCGACAGGGTGGTCGCCACTAGGGCCACAGCCACCCAGTCAGGAGTTTAACAGACATGCTTTCCTATCCATCAAACTCGGAATGAGAGCCTAAATCTTTACTACAATGACATTTTACATTATTATTGTTGATACGTTTCCCAGGTGAAATCTGTCCTCATAGAGAACCCCTAGTCACAATATATTTTCCAGACCATTGGCAGAAGTTCTTGTTATTCCAAATTTTAAAAAAAATTGGTTTTCCTGAAAAGACAAGTCTAACAAAAGATAACAGGTCAAAAACACATGTTACATTTAAGTGGGTATTCCCGTAGTACATAGAATGTGCTGTTTTTTAAAAATGTTTCACTAGGTGTACATGCGTAACCCTACAACATCCTGCATTTGAGGATTTGTCGGACTGTGTAAAATATGTAAATATGAATGTTGACTAAAAATGGACACATTTTTGCCCAACAAAAATTAGCACAGGTGGACAACACCGGTCCTGGCAGGCAGAATCTAGTATGCCACATTTTCAGCATAACCACTTACCAGGTAAATGAGGTCCATTTAGATTGATTGTAGGTACATATTGTTGAATGGAGCTGTGCCAAAAATAAATTTATTTTATGTGAATATCATTTAAACTTGGCATGGATCCAGCCCTCCTGGGCCAACACTGGACAGTGGTGAAGTAGTGGATTTCTCCATAAGCATACTTGAAATCTTATGATCAGGTTTTGTGAAGTGGCTTGAAAGGATATACTTTTTGTTCCAGAGGAATTCCTGACAGATAGGACAAGCAATATTTCAAGGTAAGTCTTACTTTACAATGAGCGGTACGGCTTGTGAAGTTTCTGGAACCTTCTGCGCGATCAGGAAAAGGAAAACAGTCTGCGCTAGAAGAATGTTGATGGAGACGGTACACTTCTGACCTCCAGCTGTTAGGGGAAAAAGAAACATGATTCTTGTGACTACAATATATCAGTGCATGCAGTTATTTCTGGGGTCTTTCATATACCATATGTGGGTTGTGTTGTGTCTCAACTCTGTTACCAAGCCGAAGAGCTGAGAAATCCCTATTGGATTAACAATAAAATGATTTTGATTGTGGCACACATACCTTCTTTAGTAGTTTCAACTCCTTAATCATGATTAATTTCCACCATGCATCCATTGACTTTAGAATCTTTAATTATTTAGTTAAAAAAAAGAGCTGCATGGAAATGTCAATGTATACATGTACACCACCCCTCATAAGCATCAATATACCTTTGGCTCTCATAGAACGTATACAAAGTAGAATCACATTCCCTTCGTACAACACCACATGCACAGCAAAAGACCCAATGCACCTTTAATATAAATTAAAAAGATAATATTTCATTCCTAATCCATCACACCCACAACACCCATTGCATTTTTGTCTGGCATAAAATCTACTGGGCATACATACACATTCCAGACCATGTCCCAACCCCAACATGTAGTAATGTAGCTGGAGGTGGGTGATGATGTACGGAAGTAAGTACACATCCCTCATCACACCTACACTTTTACATGTATTTTCTATGTGCCATTACCTTGCAGAGGACAAAGATGAAATAGACCCACTTCCAATGCCTATTCAATGGCCACAAGACTCCACATACCTTTTGCTGGCAGGAAATACACCACGACACCCACCGAGGAAAGTAGGACACAAGGAACAATTATGTTAATGACGTAGAAAAGTGGCTTCCTCTGGATAATTAGGAAGAATACGATCTCCTGGTATTCTAGATCATCAGGGGAGAAGTGATCATTGATGACTTCCTTGGCTGGACGGTGCTTGATCGCCCACTCCCCGTTCTCTGTCAGGGTCAAATAAGAGAATATGAAAGAACATAAATACAGGATAGCCAAAAACAAAGCGAAAACATTGTGGGTATAGAAGTGACTGTCAGTTCATAGGATAAATCAAAATACAATTAATACGTTTCTTGATAAGTGCTAATCATGTCCTATGAAAATTGTTTATCAATTAAAGTGCTGTCATGTAGATTATTTTAGTGGTGAATATTTTTTTCAGACAAGTAAGGCTGCTATGTTGAATAGTATGTCAAAATAAGGAGGTCATTTGTATTGATCTATAAAAATAGTGAATCCTTGGTATTGACCACCACTATATCGACAAATTTAATTCATGTGAGGAAATATTGAAGAACCTTTAGAATATAGCGGAGTAGACACTGTATATTTAACATTTTTGTAGACTGAAATGTCACTGATGATATAGTGACCCCTCCAACAGATACTGAACATTATTTGGATATACTGTAGGTTGAGGGAACCGCAATGAGTTCAATTTAACGTCAGCTTGCCATCTTGGATATTCAGTGTGCCTCTCATTCTTGTGCTTCTCATTAGGTTTATTATTTTTATCCTCCTGCATGCTAGTCTCATTTTTTTTCTTCCTCTTAGAATGAGATAGGAATAGTAGTCTGTGTCACCAGCTTCAAATGCTTGCAAATGCTATTGTGTGAAGGACTTGTGGGACGTCCATCCTACCGTCAAATTAGGTTTAATTATTTGGGTTTCATTGGAGATATGTCTTGTATTTTTTTTATTGTGGGAATATTTATATGGTGCAACTCAAAGCTCTAGGGGTGGCAGACCACTGTGAATAACAGTTGGGATTATATGCAGTCACAATCAGGCCTCATAAGCATGCTGGATGTTTAAAAAACAATAAGAAGGCATGCATCACTACTAGTGGATGAGAGGTAGGGTAATAGCTGTCTTCTGTGTTTTCAGAATGTATAAGCGTAGAGTCGTGAGGCTTTGTACATGTTTACAGTGGCTGATGTTCACACTTAATGCACGTCTGCTGTGGCATTTGTTGATGGGGGCATCTGTGAGTAAACAATGCATTGAAAAGAGCAGAACTTTAAGCTTCTCCTTGAAGATTTGTGAGAATGGCAACCTCAAGTAGGGGTGGAGATGTTACAGAGGGAGTGTGTGAAAGCAGAGAATTCATGGTTTCTGGTTACTCTCTTCTTTGTTTTGAGGACTATGGAGATGAGTTTATTAGGGCTAAGAGTAGAATGCATACAGATGGCAAAGGAGTTTGCTGCTAGGCAGTCAGGCTTTTGTATGTGAATGGTTTTGTGAATGATCCACAAGAAAATACAATTGATTGTATTAATGTTTTGATCAGAGAAGGGGCTGAGACTGAATGGATTATAGCTTTCTGTCTGCAATGTCAAGGAAATCAACAGTATAAAATGGCCCAGCAGTCAATTAAACAAGCCCACAAGCAGCCAAAAAACTGGCCCACATACTGACTGAGGAGAGCAGCCTTTTCTGCACTGACGGATTACCCAATAGTCAAGAATCTATGGGGGTACCCATTAATCACTGCATCCCTGGGGTGTTCTTGATGATTACTTTGATTGGCCAATCAAAGCCTGGAAGTGTGGAAGGCAGCTTTCAAGTGGAGTGTGTGTGGTGTTTGGAGGGTGCGGGCATCAAACATGCATTACCTCATTGATGTAGGAAAGGGCAAGTACTAGTATGGTCGTGTAGAGAAATGCTCTTATCTTTACTATAGGGTTTTTGAACATTCTTATTGATGCGGTCCATGATGAGAGTCAATGCAGAAAATCAGAGATTTGTCACTGCAGGACAAAGAGGAAGAGAAAACATTTCTTGATCTCTGATCAGCCCCTCCGTTATCTAGCTGGGCACCTTAAGAAGAGGACGTTAGAGCCTTTAAGAGAGAAATTGTAGCACAACACCTATGTAAATTATGACGTTGGGTAGGTATTTTAAAGCATCTGCATACCAACAAATCTCTGATGAAGGAAATTGCGAGATACAGGATGCAAGTATCCAGATCACCTTCAGATTAAATATACTTTTTTCTGCACTTGGTATCTACTTCCAGAAACCTGTTGCAACCTTCAGTGTCAAACCTTACAAGGGCTTGCAGTCAATTTCACTCGTCTATCCTGATAATTTTTTATCATTAATATTTATAATTTTGTGTAGTTTAGTTCATGGTGTAGTAAAATATAATAAATCATTTCTCTTCTTTAGTTGTATGCAACTGTGTACACCAATATTGTAATATACAGTTGTTTTCATTTGACAATTCACTTTAGTCACTTGTCAGCCTATTACAGATAGATTTTACACAAGCATTTGCCGAGTAAATAAGTCTCACCTATGCAAGAGCTTTGCCAATGTGTTTTAGCCATGTTGTACATCAGCGTGGCTGCTGTTCAGTATTGCTAAAAGTTAATGGCGTAGAGAACAGTGGTGTGGAGTGTCGTAGAGTAGAATGGCGATGAGTGGAGTAGAATGTCATGGGGGGCTGACATAATGTATGTAATGAAATGACAGAGTGGAGTCATATACGGTGGTGTACAGTAGGGTGGCATTCAGTGGAGTGGTGTAGAGTAGAGTGTATTGGTGTAGTGTGGATTGGCATGGAGTGTTGCAGACTATAGTGACGTACAGTGCAGTGGCATAGATTCCGCACCATACAGCGTGCAGTGTAGAATTCACAGTAGATTGGCGTAGAGTGCAGTGGTGCAAAGTAGAGTGACACAGAGTGCAGTGGCATAGAGTGGTGCAGAGTGGAGTGGTATAAAGAGGTGTAAAGCACAATTTAGTGCTGCCGAGTACAATGGCATAGAGTGCAGCCTCAAAGAGAAGAGTGCTGCAGAGTGCAGTAGCGTGGAGACGAGGGATGCATAGCAGAGTGGCATAGAGTGCAATGCATAAAACGCATTGGTATAGAATACAAAGCAGCGTGGTGGCATAGAGTGTGTTGTTACAGAGTACAGTGTTGTTAAGTACAGTAGTGTACAGTAGTGTGGGGTAGAGTACAGCAGTGCAGGGTAGAGTACTTTGGCATAGAGTTGTGCAGAGTAGAGTGCAGTGGTGTAGAGTAGAGTGTAAATGTAATAAAGAACAAATTGCAATAATTGGAAAGGCTAACACTCGTCATATCTCAGGCTTATCATAATCACAGACATTTACTGAGAAAAGCCAAATTCAATTATTGGTAGGAGGAAAAATCAATATAAACAAGAGATGTATGTTTATGAAACATTTAATATTAAGAAGAATCTCTCAATGTGCATTGGGAAGAAAGGGCATATTTTGAGAAAAATTTAATGGACAGAAAAATTGAAATCGTCAAACAGGTAAGAACAGTTTATTTAGAATATCCTTCACACTTGTCTCCTAATATAAAACTGGATTTGTTAACTTATCTTTTAGACAGTGTTCAAATCTGCTTTTCTTGAATGCAGTTAAGAATGGCCTCAAGGCAACAAAAAAATCAAACAAAAAATCAAACTCACTCATCTTAACAATAAGCACCATAGTGGAATCTCGATTCAAAGTTACATTTTTTATAGGCATTGGTTGTAAAGACATGACATGTTTTGAAAAAAATATGTCAATCGAGAATATATGGGTAATATCAAAAGTTGCTGACCCACAACATGTCTATATCGCACTATTGTTAAAAACATTGCCAATTAAACCTGAATGCTCCACCACTAATTCATTTCAACTTCTTCAGATTCTTAGAACCTACACTGAGAACTGTCTGACATACTTTGTAAATACTGAAACACTTTATTGTCACCTAACCAGTTATTTATGTTAATAAGGTTATATTATCTATACACATTTTCAATGTGCTAGTTTATGCTTAACCCATTCCTGAAATTATGAAGCAAGCATTTAACTTCTTTGGGAATGTCCCATTTGTTAGACTTTACAGCTAGGATACAAAGCCATTATCAGATGCATGGTCAGGTAGATCTCTTAAGTCTCAGATTCTCCACATGACAAAGCCTGCCAGCAGATTGAAGGTTCTTTTTATGCATTGTCTAAATTTAGTGACAAATAAAATCTGATTGCACATATATAAGTTATTAATTTTAGCTCCAGCTGTGTCATTTGAAATATTGCATTTAAGGGCTTTCCCAAAAATTGTTTCAGTGATGCTCTTGCCACTCTTTTCTAATCCTGTCTTTCATACAAATTCAACATCAGCAGAACACAATGCTAGTGTAATCCTAAAGTCAACAAAGCAGTAGCATAATTGACTGACCTGCTCTGTCACTTTCTGGGCAGGAGCCCAAGAGGGACACACAATGATCAATTAGAGGTTACTCACATCAAAAGTCTCCTTGTTCATATGTGCAAATGGTGTGCAGGCAAAATATAGAGTTTAAAATATCAGGAGACATAAATATAGGAAAATAAATATAGTGAAACACAAAGATCGTGATGCAAAAACTTTGTTGACAGGAATATTGTTTTTTAGGTAAGTAGCATCATATTAAAGAATGTAGATCTTTTTAATACAATGTTAAAAATATGTTTTTTAAATTATTTTAATGTGTTTCAGGTTGATATATTAATTGTATGTTATTATTGTTTATGTAAACGTTTTTTTTTTAATATAGCTTGTAATTGTCTGTAATTTAGATTTTCTTTAGGAAATTATTACTAGTAATTTAAAGTGTCACAGCAGTTTGTTGGGTTTGTAGAGGGATAGGGTGGGAACTTAATTAGGTAATAGTTAATTATGAATATTTAATAGTAGTTATGTCATTATATGATTGATATTTATTATGTAAATTATGCAATGCTGATTTATTTCCATTACATAATATTTGCGGTCTTATAGGGTTATAGGGTGTGAAGTTAATTAAGTAATAATTCGCAATTTTTTATTCCAAATTAATTATTTAATTGATTCTTACTTATGGAATTTATAGAACACCTACTCATTTTACTTATATTTGTGTTGCAGACATCTAGGTAAGTAGGGGGTCTAGGGTGGGAAGATAATTTAGTAATAGTTAATTACCAATGTATTATTAATTGATAATTAATTATTTAATTAATATTCTATTATGTGAAATATGGAATACAGATTCATTTTACTTATATTTTAGTTGAGGTATCCTAGGTTTGTAATGGTCTAGCGTGAGAAGGTAATTAAATGTTAATTAACAATTAATAATTAATTGTAAATTATTAATTTAATTGATTTCTATCATGTAAATAAAGGAATACTCATTTATTTCACTTATATATTCATTTGCAAGATGCTAGGTATGTAGGAATCTATGGGGGAAGTTAATTAAGTATTTATTCATTAACTATTCATTATTATTTGTAAATTAATTTTTTATTGAATTTCAAATGTGTAAGTTATGGAATACCTACTTATTTTACTTGTATTTTAGTTGTGGGCTGCTAGGTTCATAGGGGTCTTGGGTGGAAGTTACTTAGTAATATTTAATTAACAATTAATTCCTAATTGTTAATTAATTATTTAATTGAATAGTAGTTATGTAAATTGATTAATTGTTTTTCATTTATTTAATAGTTATATAAATGTGTTTATGGTAATTCATATTTTTTATTGTAAAAGTTTATAATTTTTTCTACATTCATTGGGTTACTCATACATGTAATGTGTTTGAAGATTAGTACTTTCCCAACTCTTGCTTAGATTGCAGTAGGAATATTAAAATTAACCTGTTTGCAGTTCCCCATACCCAACACTGTCCCCACTGTTACGTCTGTTGGAATGGGAATATTTAATTTAACCGCTTTGAAATCCTACTCTTTTCCTGCTGTTGCACAGACTGGAATAAGGAAAAGTAAATTTTACACCTCAGGAGTCTAACACTTTCCCTACTATTGTAGGGACAGGACTGGGATTAGAAAAACTGTGCCCTCCAAAGTACAATACTTTTCTTACTATTGCATAAACTAGAGTGGAAATAGTATATTTAATATTCTTAGACATCAATAGTTTTCATATTATTGTTTAAAAAGATTTTAGATCATTAATTGTTTGTGTCTTATATTTTCTACTATTTGTTTTCAATTTTAAAATGATTCTAATGGTCATAGTATTTTTAGTCAATATGTTTTTTAAGGTTTTACATTTTTTATATTTTATATGTTGGCTAAATTAATTAATATATTTTACGTTAGTGAATTGTTTATATTTGTATGGTTTTAATGTGTATGTATTTTAAATATATCTATACATAAATATAACAGTAGTAAATTTAAAATATTAAAAAGATGAAATAAAATCAGATTTTTATGAATCATGTTACTCTATATATATATATATATACACACACACACACACACACACACACGCATATATATATACACACATGTTTGTGTGTTTATATAAGCATATATTTATATAAAGTATTAAATATTAGTGGAATTTATTTAATTTACATTACATTAAATTTAAATATTACAATATTTAAAGTATACTAATACAACATCTATTTATGTATAAAGTTGATTTTTTTTATATTCTTGGACGATATTACTGTCAACAATATTTTTTTCATATTTTAGTACTTAGCATTATAAGTATAGGAGCACAATATTGTAACAAATTATACTTTGACACAATATTTTTGTCAATGATTTTGTTGTGTATCAAGTAGGGACCCAGGAGAAAATGTATCTATGAGAGCCCACAACCACCGGGGTAAACAAAGTGAAGTAGTTAGTATCCTTTTAAAGTTAGGAAGGTTCTACCTCTCATAGTTGCTCTGAACTGCAAAGAGATCACTTTCCTCAGCCATCACTACATAAACATGAACACATTTACTAAATTGTCCCACCGGGTGTTATGCTTCAACAGACAACTGTGCAGAAAACATTTTTTTCACATTTTTAAATTTTTAAAAAAACATATTTTTGGGAGAATCAAATAGATTTATTATGAAGAAGAATTCTCAACAAACCCAAGACTTTAAATACCGATGCATGCACCCAGCTGACACTGCTAATGCCTAAATGCCTACACGTACGTCAGTCAACTAGTCATCCGACTACATTTGCTCACTCAGTAGTACCGAATCCCTACATATGCTCGATAGCTGATTAGTTTATGAAGACCATTTGTTTGGGTATAATGCAAACATCTGTGTAAAACCTCTTACAATAAACTGGAATGTAAAGGCCAGTTTATACTCTTTATCCCCTTTCTAAGAGCTCCTGATTTTGGCCAATAAGAGTTATGGCCTAGTGAGACTGGGTTCACACCATGTCATTCGGTGAGGCTGCTAGGATAACCACTTAGTTCTACTAGGTCTTGCCCGCTGGTATTTAGATCACAGCTCCTCTTGCTTATGGTCATACCGCAATAAGGTCACAAATCTATTGTCTAGCAACCCAAGCCAGATGATTATGAGATATTGGGGAAAACATTTCTTCTTTCATCCATTGAGAAAACTCTAGTTATCCCATACAAACAAAATATCGAATGGCCAGTTGCTACTATACTAAGTGGGGAAATGTTCTTCAGGACCTCTGTGCCTACATATACAAAAGTACAATGCCAATGGTAAATCAATGTGTTTTACCTCTAACTAAGATAGTTAACCATAAGCATCCGATTCAGGTACGGAATATTCACATGTCTGAGCTCAAGATGGGAAAGGAAATCGCATAGCCTCACCTGTGAACGCTTCTGGGTCAATCTCAATCCACTCAATGGTGGTGCCCTCTTCCACTGTCAGCATCATCCTGATTTCATTGGCACTGTATGTCTGAGACCTGAATAATAAAGGAGAACACAGTTTAAGCAAAGCTATTTTATGATACAATTAAGCAGATGTCTCAAATTCATATCTCTTTCATTGCCATCTAGGCATTGGTATTGGCCAGAACCATGTTTGAAGGGAGGGATGTCTTGTAGAAGGTGTCCTGGTTTCATCATTCCATTGCATCATATGCAGGACCCACGTTTGGTACTAGCAAGTTATGCGTTAAGGGACATAAGTATAAGGCCAATGTTTAAGAGTCTACAAAGTATAATGTGAACAGCCTTGAGTGGCCAGTATGTGTAGCAACGTATCGCCTTATGTGTCCTTTGCCACTGAGTCAGAGGGAGAACCTCATTAGGCTGAGAACTAGAGAAATGATCTTTGATCCTGAGGAGCAGTGATCACATTTAGGGCCTCCTTGAGATCTCAGCGGTTTGAATACTGTGCCACTAACGTGACAGATATCCCGCCTGCTGTATCACAACCTCCATAGGATATTATGGAATTGTAATACAGTGGACAGGATATTCCCTCTGCAAAGTTCTAAATCAAGCCCTAACTCTGTCAAATCTCTAAAACGCCAAAACCACTTCGGTATTCAGGTGCCTGGGCAACAACATATGTGATAAAGACCACCCTTTGGAGAGTAAAGGTCTTGGGATCAGCACAGTTTGTTTCCTCTTAACGTAAAAAATTTTGTTTTCTAATATTATGATGTGGCAGGAGAGGCTGCCAGGAGACTGATTCATTCGTTTGACTAATCCTTTCAACTAAATGCTGGGAAGATGCACAGCCTACTGACATGAACACTGTGATGAAAAACTTTTCAAACTTCATTTGTTGTTCTCTTTTGGATTCTCTTTAACAATGAAATAGGACTGGAGCAGCCTTTCACGTGGAAACCTTTATTACATAAATCATTACTTAGGAGTTTGGCTGACTCACTGATGCTTTTCACGGTTTTACTTACGCAGTATTAAGAATAAAGCTGCTACTCTACCCGTTGCATATGCAGAATAAACAGAAGATTATACAGCCCCTCTGCTGGTGAATTTTAACAGTCATCAGAGTTAATTTCTGCCAAAATTATCTTACGCCCACCAAGTCTTCCCAAAAAAAATAGTGCCAGTCATGGATCAGTTACTTTGCGAGGCTTTCAGGAAAGGTTTTTCATCTACCATAAATCTCAAATTAATTTGCAATTTTGGCAACTGACTCAAGACTTCCTTAAGCAGCCGCCTTTAAAATATATTCCCACCAAATCAAGTATGCAAAAGTAGATCCTATGAAATTCTTCTTCCACTCAATTACTCCGGAATGCTACAAATCCTCAACCCCTGGGTCACATATTTAGATCTCACAATCAGAAAGAGGACATCAATACAGTTTGGGGAAACACTCCCGCAAAAGCTATCCTTAAGGCTCTTCAAAAAACCTCAGAGCATATTTACAAGCCCCATGCACTTCCGGTGTGTCAGTGTTTGTGGCGCATTGGTGGGGCATAGTGCACATGCATATCTACAAGGCCACGCAAAGCCACTTTGCGTGGCTTTTGAATGGTCTCATAGATGTGCTGTAAGGCAATGCAGCGCAAGTTGCTATGTTGCCTTACAATGCGTCAGGGAGGTGTTCCAGGGGGGTTGTGGTTGGTGTTTTGATGCATTCCCAGATTTACAAGGATCTGGAAACCTGGGAATGCGTCAAAACTGTACGCATCTCCAGGGGAGGCGCAACAAAGAAAAATGGCTCTATTGTTCTTCGCTGTTTCCTCTTTCTATGCGTGCTTCATTGTGCAGCCCACACAGAAAGAATAAAAAAAGCCTCTTGGGATTGTTTTTGTGCAGGAAGGTGTCGCTTCCAGCACCAACACAATCCTGCTGCAAACGCAGACACGCTGGCACCATGATGTAAGGATGCCTGCGTTGACGCTAGGCATGAATTTGTGCGCCAGCTCAGGGGGGAAAGACAGAAATGCACATTATTTTGTAAGTACGGTACATTTCTGCCCTTTTGGATTGGCATCGGGCAGGGCACTTAAAATACTTGCGGTGCTGCCCTACGTCAAATCCTTGAAAATATGCCCCTCTGCTTAGCTCTGGTCCTGAGATCCAGCTGAATACCTGCAATCCAGACACGCCCCTCGCGCTCACAATTCATAGCAACACTATTGAAAAGAACCACTCAGTAAGGCGCAGAGTCATGACATCATCAGAACGTGTTTCATCCTCCTGATTAAAGAGTCCAGATGGCAGTGAACAGCAGCATTGCAGACTCTTTAATTATAAGCATGAACCAATATTGCATCTTTCATGGCGCTGCCCTGGGGCGAAGGCACTGAGACAAAAACATTCCTTATATATAATGGAACTTCGGTGCAGTGAAGCATTGAAAAACTGGATACATCGAAAATTTCAGAAATGTCATTTACAGACATTTTTTCATGTTTTTTTAAAACTGGCTCTCGTTTTATCTAATGAGCAAAAATACTCAGTTATGCAATGATTATAGTTCAGTGTTCAAATGCATGTTAAGTCTACAGTCAAGACATAAGTATGAAAATATTGCTCTAACTGTCCTTCTATACATCTATATATGCGACTGAGGTTTGAACCCCAATGTTCTTCCAAGGTGAAGTAGGAATTTGGGGCTTGCTAATTTTTTATTTCATAATGATTTTAATTAATCAAACACAATTAGATGTATCTAATGTGAAATGTGAAAATGCATATGTGGTGCTTAATTTGTATAAAAATAAGAACAGGCGCCCATTTTTTTCTTAGGGTCCTGCTGCTGGCGCTGCAAACTGCTGAGGTTGCTGAACACCAAAGCTGCTTAATCTTGAATCCATCTCCCAACTCTTTCCTTCATCACCCACACAGTCCTGTCTCTTTATTTAAATGTTCTTTATCAACCCTGCTTTCTTCCTGCCACTGTTTTCCTTCTTTGTCCCTTTTTTGCCACTCTCTCTCTCTCTCTTGCTCGGTTTCAAAGTCTAAGGATGAAAAATAAGTTGTGGTCCCCAATAATAAACGTCCCCGGCACAAATTAAGCCCTCAATTTAAAGAAGAAACGTGTAATTCCTTCTCTGATAGTTTAGGTTAAATGTCAATGTGAGACCATCTCATAAGTGCTTCAGTGGGATTGGCGGTACCTGAGGGTGAAACTGTGGAGCTGCAATTACAAGTTAGAATACTCTTTGTCGAAATAGTAAAGTTGTCAGGGTATCTGCCAGTCATAGGAATAGAAAGCACATGTTCAGGTCATGAAAATGAAATATGCTGTTGATGTTGATTGAGCCCCATCAGCCATCCAGTATGCTTTCAGCAGCACCAATGTTCATCACTTCCAAGCAGGCTCAGTGCCCCACCTTTAAATACATTGGGCCTGATTACAGGTTGCAAGGTTCTAGAGTAATTGAAATTCGCATGCAGTTTTACTGTTACCATGTCTCAATCCCACACCAGTGCTGTGCAATCATGAGTACAACTTCATGGATTGGGGAACAAACAAGCAGGGGCTATTTTTCCAGTTGTTAAACCACAGAAAATTCGCAGTTGCATGGGGTTTAACTCATACATCTACCACCTGCTCTGAGCAGTTGTTAAATGTATTCAGGGACGTGTGAGTGAAGTGGGGGGGCCAGTGAAGTGGGTGGGGGGAGTAAGGCAGGGAGAGGAAGGTTTTTCTTCTGGCAAGAGGAGCATTGTATGCTAAACTTAAACAAGCATTTTCAATGCAAAGGGTCTCGCATTTGCTCGAGTTAGCGCCATTAGCGTTGTAAACTCCTAACCGGACTTTTATTCCCACACAAATTAAAAGAAAAAAAAAATGCAATGTGATCGCACTATGTAAAATGCAGCGTGATCGTGCTGAAATTGAAAATGGAAAAACGGAGCGTGCTCGCGCTATGTTAACCCCCACGTGATCACGCTTCATGGAAAATAAACAAATAACGTAGTCAGGAAACCATGTTGAAAACATCGAGCCTCTTATGTTTTTAGTAGTTTACCGGTGCTGTGTAGGCGGGCTAAACACCGGAAAAGGCATGACGCATGCATGTCTTTCACAAATGAAAGCAAGCAGATTTTAAAAGGCAAGCCCACAAACCAATGAAAGTGACTGACGTGACATGGGCGTGGTTGGAAGCCCAAAGAGAGATTACTACAGTGGACGGAGCGCTTTGCGCTCATCCCTAAAAAAGGCAACGTGGGTAGGTTGCTGCCGCAGAGAAAGCCTTATGCGATTATTCCATCCAGAATTTCCCACCGATCGATTATGGTTCTCCCACACTAGGAAAAACTGTCTGTGGAAAAACCTGCCAATTCTCAATCAGACGGACGGAAATTTCATGCGGTAATTTTCCTACGCCTTTGACTCTAGTTAAACATTCCTCTCACTCCTTTCTTGCTGAGTTATGAGGCTTACCGGAACACCATGGTGCAGTTCTGCCAATCAAAAGGAAAATAGGTGACCTCAACGGAGCAGGCGCTGCGGTAGATAGCTGGGGGAAGCCAATACACCCAGCCAGTATTGGACACAAGGGTGTTGCAGTAGAAAGTTATTTCAAACTTGCCGTCAATGCTGCAAGAGAGTGACATGTAAGAAAGTGAGATACAAAACAACCTTTTACCTGTAACACTGTTTACTACATGGACACTGTGGTCCGAATCTGTCTCCGCATCCCAGTTGCTTTCCCCTGATCATTCAAGCTTGGTCATTTTTCATTTTAGTTTTTCCTTTAGTTTTGCCAAAATCTTCTAGTGACTTTATTTCACTTGATTCTTCTGCTCCCCTTTCCTTTGACATTTCCCGCTGTAGATCTCTCACTTTCTTTCTCATAGATCACATCTACCATTAATGGACGACATTGGGCCTGATTTAGAACTCAGCGGATGGGTTACTCCGTCACAACGCTGATGGATATCCCATCCGTCAAAATCGAAATCCCATGGGTTATAACAGGATTTAGATTTCGCCGGATGTGATATCCGTCACCGTTGTGATGGAATAGCCCATCCGCTGAGGTATAAATCAGGCCCATTGTCAGTTATCTTCTATACACTTTCTGTCTGTTCTGTGACAGGTACGCGGGGAATTGTGAATAGTTTGTTTGTCATATGATGATGTACCTGTATACGATCTGTTTCTTTCTTTCATTTAAGCTGGTGTTTCTGCATTTATACTCTATATTTTGTGCATTATCTATCTCATAATTTAGTAAAAAGATTGCAACAGCAACATCTTCACTGAGTTGAGTGAAGGACATTGGAAAATGTAGAGAAAATTTAAAAAAAGTTAAAATAGAAAATACGTGAAGATAAAAAATTGGGACTTGGAATGACATCATGGATGTGAAGGCAGTGTGCTGTGTCTGGACTGTGATCTTCTCTTGCGTGAGCACTAAGGCCCATATTTACAAGTGGTCTGAGCTGCCGGTGCTTTACTTTTTGTGACGCACCGTCTGTTCAGGATGCACACCCATACCTACAAGGCCACGCAAAGCTACTATGCATGGCTTCATATGGCCTTATAGATATTCTGTAAGTCAATGCAACGCAAGTTGCTGCGTTGCCTTACTTTGCATCAGGGAGGCATTTCCATGGGGTTGTGTGGGTGTTCCCATGCAACACCCATGGATTTTGACACATTCACAGATTTACAAGGTTTTGTATACCTCGGAATGCATCAAACGCTTATGCCTCTCCAGGAGTGGCATAAGAGTATCGCAACAGGGAGAAATATGTTTATTTCTACCTGTTTTTTCCTCTTTCTATGTGGGCTGCATTCTGCAGCCCACATAGAAGGAGGAAATCACCTCCATTGTTTGTTTTTGTGCAGGAAGGTGTCCTTTCATACATACAATCATCCCAACATCGCAGGCATCATTGCACGATGGTGCAAGGGTGTCGGCATTGGCACATGGCAGCAATTGGTGCACCAGCGGAGGGGGACAAGACTTAAATGCACTGTATCTTGTAGATATGGCACATTTCTGCCATTTCCCAGTGGCACAGGGTGGCACAGCAAGGCATTTGCTGCATCACCCTGTGCCATGGGCCTCGTAAATGAGGCCCTTAGTATGTTCATAGGTTTGGGCTGAACCAAGTGATGATGTTTATAAGATGCTGCCAAAGGTCCCAGGCTGCTGTTTCCAGTAGAACTATAATATCCCTTCCAAATACAACAGCAAATAAAATCTCATGCAAGCAACTTCCATTGATATTCCTTGGGCAGGCGGGAGGGTAAAAATATAACAGAGATTAAGATGTTCTGTAAATGCACCAACAGGTTTGTTTCCTTCCCAGGATTCAAGTACAACTATCCACAAATCTAAAGTACATTTTGTATTACTGATTCAAGAAGGTCGAAGTTGACCTTCATTCTCCTGGCCTAAGCATATGTATATTCCATTTTAGTAGGTGTTGAGTGAGTTTGTTTTAGGTTCTGCATCACTGCATGTTCTGTAGCTTTCTTATACATTCATGCATACAAGAGGGGGTTCTCTTTCCCCACAAGCTCCCATGTTCTCTGTACAATGCAGCATTCGGTATTAGATTTCTACCTCTACACTGCAGTGTCAAGAAGCAAATGGCCCCTCATCTGAAAAGTAGGAGACCATAAATCAGATCTTACATTTATAAAGATCTGTGCCTTTCATGTCTTATAAAGATGTGCAGATGCTATGGGCATCCTAAATGTGATGCCCCCAAATCATCCGCCTGGTAAGGCTAAGAAGAGACAACACCATGTCACACTTGAAGTGTCTTTACACTTTTTGACAGAAGAAAATGCTCCTTAATCAAGTGGCCAGAATGAACTTGAGGGTCCATGGCCAGACTAAACAAGCCACAAAAGTTGTCCATTGTCTTTCAGTAGAAGCAAGTCTTCTGCATAGTACATGATGGCTACTGGAGTAGAAGCTCTGTGTATCTTTAAAACTAACTGTTACTATGTACCCAACAGCGGCGCTTAATTTGAGTGTATGGTTTCTGGTGCTCAGAGGCAAAAAAATCTTCTCTGAGTTCTAAAACCATGTTCTAGCGCAGCCAGCACCACTGGGATTCAAACCAGGGTATTAGGTTGGGTAAAAATAACATTTACTGTTTGGCTCCAATTTGGTATTTGCTCCATAAACATGACAATTGTTATTATTATTATTATTATTATTGTTATTATTATTATTATTATTATTATTATTACTAGTAGCAGTAACAGCTTTTCTATTAATATTCTATCATTATTATTTCAATTATTATTATTGTTATTATTATCATTTTTATTTTATTAATTATTAGTATATTATTATTGTCAATTTAATGTTATTATTATTAATAATATTATTGTGGTCTTTATTAATATTCATATTGATCTTATTAGTATTACGTTTTCTATTCATATGATATCATTATTATTGTGATTATTATTGTTATTATTATAGTGTTCATTACATGAATTATTATTATATTATTATTGCCAATTTTATGTTACTCGTATTATTAAAATCATTATTATTATTATTACTATTATTATTGCTGTGATGATTATTATTATTGTTATTATCAATATTGCAATCATTATTTATGCCACAGTCATTACTTTTATTACCACAATATTATTGTTTTATTATTTTGCACTGTTATAGTAATGGGTACTTCCCCATCTAACCTGCCCACCTGCCCCTTAAATGATAAAAAAAGGTCCCGCTCACTTGTTCTCCAGCACGATGTCCGGCAGCCACATCATCTTAGAGGGAATGACCATCTTCTTAATGCCGTCGTAGTCCTTGGGGTCCCACTGCAAGCGATAGTCAAACCATTGCTGTAACACAACAGGAAGTGGGAGTTATAAACAAACAACTTGGCTTCTTGCTGTACAATGTAAGGATCCCCATTCCAAAATTGGACATAGAACTCAGGCCTATATTTATACTTTTTTTGCGCCGCATTTGCGTCGTTTTTTTATGAAAAACGGCACAAACTTACAAAATACAATTGTATTTTGTAAGCTTGCGCCACTTTTGCATTAAAAAATGGCGCAAATGCGGCGCTAAAAAAGTATAAATATGGGCCTCAGAGTCACTGGTAGGAGCTAATGCCACGGATTCCCAGACGTGATTCCATGAAGGGCTCGGCCACCACAGATTCACAGACATTTGATTCCATCGGGGGTGGCTTGGGTGCCACAGATTCACAGACATTTGATTCCATCGGGGTTGGCTTGGGTGCCACAGATTTACAGACATTGGATTCCATGGGGGGGTGGCTCAGCCCCTACAGATTCACAGACATGTGATTCCAAGGGGGTGGCTTGCCCCCCCCCCAGATTCACAGACATGTGATTCCATAGGAAGTGGCTTGGCCCCCAAAGATTCACAGACATGTGGTTCCATGGGGGGGCAGTTCAGGCCCTACAGATTCACAGACATGTGATTCCATGGGGGGCAGCTCGGCCCCTACAGATTCACAGACATGTGATGCCGTAGGAAGTGGCTTGGACCCCAGAGATTCACAGACGTGCTTCCATGAAGAGTGGCTTGGACCCCACAGATTCACAGATGTGATTCCATGGGGGATGGCTTGGCCCCTACAGATTCACAAATGTGATTCCTTGGGGGGGGGGCGACTTGGCCACCACAGATTCACAGACATGTGATTCCATAGGGGACATTTTACTCCAGATATAACTGCCCTGCCATATGAAATTATTCTAGAATTTTTAAAATATTTGTTTCTTCCCCTTTTTATTTATCTCATATAGCTTGAATCTTGGCCCCACTGTTTCTTTCTTTATTTAATCTTGTTTTTTAATTTATGGATCAAAACTTTGTATTATGTTTAGTGAGTAACAGCCCTCGTCGCCTACAACTCAGAAACCAGTGTAAAAAAGGAGTCCCTAACACTCAACACGTCTTGTGTGCTGGACCATTATGATATCAATGGTAATGTACTTAGAACACAGGTTGTTGGGGGCAGTTAGAGTGAAGCTATTGTGGTGAGAGTAATGATGTCCATGTTTGAGAATAAAGGTGCTTGAATTTTGTCCAACGGCTATGTGACATGTGTGTAATGAACATAAACCTGGCAATGAATGGACAGATTTCATTAACCTAACTCTGCTTGTAACCAATTCAGCAGAATATCTTCGGTTAGCTTTGGTGGAAGTTTTGAATACTCAAACCGACTGCTTACAATCAGGTATGGACTCTCCAGTTGTTACGGTGCAGGAATGTAATTCTACTGTGTAGAAATGGAGCTGCGTCCTGGTCTTCTGCAGTTTATGCTCCATGACCTGCGCAGACTCCATTTTGAAAGACCACAATGATTCTTCTGGGGCTAAAGTGACTAAAAGGGATGCCAGAACAACCTATTACAATTTAAATGAGGGTTTCAAAACCCCTGCCTTCGAGATGAGATTTCCAACATTACCTCGTAATGTTGAGCCTCAACTTTGAGGTAACGGAATGTTGTCTGGTAAATTTACTGTGAATGTGTCTTTTCAAAACCAAGAAATTCTTCAATTTCAAAGTGAAGTATACCTCATATCTTCATTGTAGGAAATGGATTTTATGTTACAAATTCCATCTTAAGTACTGTTTAAGGAAAAAAAAGGACTGGCATAAATTCAAACACTTTGAAAAAGTTTTCCTCCCATTCTATACTAAGTTATTTTTCAGTTACTAGGATAATAACACCTGTTGATTTAGTACTATTCCAGGCAATCCTTAACAAGTTACTTTATTGCACTAATGTATAATGTTCCGATTGATGCATATAAATATTCAGAATGTGCAGCTCAATCTTCTACCTTAACCCCTTTTCTGGAGTTCCTTTCAGGGCCTGGAGAGTCACGCATGAAAACGGAGGAGAGGAAACTGTATTTTTAAACTAAATGTCTACAATTGAATATGAAACTTTCATGCCAGAGAAATAGAACATCTTACCATGATCCCTAGGGCCATAAGAGAAAAGTCATTATTGTCAAATTGAAATAATTAGGCGACCAGGAGTGGAAGATGCGTTCAGTAATGCCCTGCATGACTTAGACACATACTTTGACCCACAGTTTGTAGATAAAATGTATTTCCTAGGAAAGAGTCCAGTTATGGAATCAATGGATGATTATGTTGCTGCACTACAAACACTGGCAACAATATGCTACTTTGGGAACTCACAAGACGAACTATTCAGATATCAACATATAATGCTTATGAAGAATCCCACATTTCAAGAAAGGCTAGGGGTAGATAGGAATGTACCACTGAAACCTATGGTTGATATTTACTTTAGTAAGTGCATTTCTTTGGTCTGCTATGGTGTGTGAGTATTTAGGGATACGTAGATGTTGCAAATCTGCATGCGGAGAAAAACAAATGTTTGCAGGAGTTTTCTGGGTGTATCCCAAAGTACTGAGGTTTTCCTGTTATGAAACATTAGGTCTAAGATACTTAGAAGACCGCGTTAAACTAGTCCAGCTTTTAATATTTACATTGATCTGGGTAAACACCGCCACAGAATTATATCAGAAAATTATCAATGATTGCATGAGGTTGGATGGCTACCTAAAACAATCCTTGTTCAAACATACAAATAAGCCCTATACCGACTGGAGGAGACCTGATCACTAAGAATTAAAGAAATCCTCAGTACGATCTTACCTAATATTAAAAACAAAGTAGGATATAGGACCATATTTAACACTTTGTTTCACGTTTCTAGGAGTATTGGCTGGATACAACGTAGAATGGGTAGTATACATTTTATGCTGTCTCTTAGGTGGCACTATTTGACCATAATATTCCCTGTTCATGTGATTATTATTGAATACAAAGATAAATACATATTATTTTTACATTTTATAATATTGCTCAACAGAAGTATCCCATTGCCATGTTGAGATCTAGTGTTGTATGAGGAGTAATCACCTTTTTTACACCTACAATTGATGCAGTGCCCCTGGGCCTGCTAATCCGTGAGATGTTTATAGTTGTAACCGCTTTGTTATCTTTTAATGTATTAATGAATCATATGTATAGGTACATAATTACGTTATCCATCTGCTTCAAAGAAATGTGCTCTTTTAGTGTAGTTAATTAATTAGATAATTTACTGTCTTTTCTAATATTAAATAATGTTTTATTTGATGCTCGTTTTTTTTTTTATTCCGTTTCTATGGTTTCAATCAACCTAAATTAGCTAACTACTTTTATTATCATCATTATTAGTTATTATTATGATTATTATTATTATTATTACATAATTCAACGATCTGTTCACCCTTCACTGAAAGTCAATGGAAATATGAGCATTTCTTATCCTCCAGTGGAAACCCAATGGTCTCGCCTTCCCATTTCAGAAATATCAAGGGAACTCACCCCACCTCGCAAACCTCAATAATTAAAGGCAATATCAAATGCCAAGGGGGTCAGGACTGAGTTCTTTCAATTCTGACACAATAGGTAAACACTCCCAAAACTTCACACATATTCAACAGAAAAGTGTTCTTTTTACAACATCTCAAATTGCGTCCTAGTCCTACCTGAAGCAAAACATGATCATGTATGATTAAACCTGAAGCCGCGTCTCCTTACCATTTCAATCCAGACGTTTGTGGTGAGGGTCTCCTCTCTTTCATTCTGTAAGGGAAACATAAACTCATCATTACTCACATTGTAAGTCAAAGGGAGAGTTTGCTTTCTGATTTGTAGTTTTATAGAAGCTGTTGCACAGATCAGATGCAATCAGGGCAAGTAAGCAACGCAACATGCTTCTCTCGGACACTGCCAATGCAGGCGTTCCCCTTTGTGCTCACCTAGGGCAGTATTATGGATACAGTGCACTGTCCCAACACCTTTAACTCTGTGCTCCATCACAGACTGAGAGCGCATCTCTGTTCAGAGAATGGCCTGACTTGACAGCACAGCTGTCGTCAGGCAATTAGGTGATATTTAGCAGGAGAGTGGGTTTTAGCCCGCCCACCTTATGGGAACCAGGAATACATGTTTTGATTGGGCATATGCTGTGTGCTTCCACAAAAAAGGGGTTGTCCTCCACACAGCTGTGATGGTTTTGTTTATTTATCCAGCTGCCTGAACTTGAACTTTCAGGGGCACACACATGGCATTGTAATGCTATTTAAGTGTCCTACATAACTAGATAATATATGGTGTTTTTCTGTGTTAGCAGCACAGATGGAGAATGGCAGTCAATTACCCACATTGAATTTAAGTCTCAATTTGTCAGCGCAGCTATCACCTGCCTTTTTAGCCTACATTGCTATTATTATACAGTTCTTTGCTTCCACACAAATACATATCCGTTTCCTATCTATTTGTAATGTTTCACATTACCATACAACATTTCATTAAAAACCTATTAGCATTGCCAGTGCTTGTTTTACATTTCTTGTGGACCTGTTGAGAAAATACAGATTACACACCTGGTGAAGACCTACTTGTGACTGGCTTTGTATTCTCCTTGTAGGTTCTCCTTCTACAACATTTTAAAAACATGACGTTTGTATTCAACACATTCATCAAATTCCCCATTCATGCCTAAAATATGGGTACCAAGGGGATATCATTACTGGTTTACCAAAGAGATCCAGGGCATGGATGGATGCCTTACAGAAGTTGTGTTTGAGAGTTGTGGTCAAAAGATATGCTAAGGAGCTCAAGTATCTGACTCTCTCTTTTGGAGAATGGAAGTTGATGGAAAGGGACAGAGTGATCCAAACTTGGAACCGGAGTCCAGTGGAGTAAAGTCCACTCTTCCAGGTGTTGGGTTAACTTTTCTATGTTTTTACTCCATTTATCTGCATTGTGAGATGAGTCAAGCAAATATTTTATTGGTAAGGGGAAAGGACTATAAGATCTGAGAAAAGCAACAAGCAGAACATGAAACAAAGTAGTAGGTAATGCATAAGTCCATTCATAAAGCTGCACAGGGACCACTGCCCGTCATAAAATACTCCTTAGTCTGTTGTAACGGGTCTTGGCACAATAAGGACGATCTCTTTGACCTAAATTCAGTGCAAGCTGACGGAGAAGACTGGTTTAGGAACAAGTATCGCTTGGACAAAATAATGGCAGGTAAACATTTTAAAAGGAATGCCAGAACCATTTCCCCAGGCCCAAAGAATTTGCCCAAAAGTATTGCGGTGCGGCCTATGGAGCTGGTAAACCCTGTAAGACTGTTATGACTGAATTTGATAAAACTTGGATGGAATGAAGAACTAGAGTGCTCAGACTGGTGGGAAGAGTGGAAACCCTTCATTGTTGCTACCATTGGCTCTTCTGACATTGACTCAAGAAGCAAGATTGTTTCTTAGTTATCGCAGGGCTGTCATTAAGGTTACAGACAGCGTGTTACCAGAACGGAGGGAGCAGGTTTGTGTCATGAGTGTCATGAATAGAGAAGGAGAACGACCTCTCTGACATACCCCACTCTTGCTCTGAACATATTGAGTCTTGGCTCCTCTCACGCCATCAAAATCAGTACCATCTTTGGGGGGAAAGTTGGGAAACATTTTGCTAGGGTTTGATTTTGCTATCCGGCTCCATGCTCATTTTAGGTGAATTTGAAATCATTGCCTCCACTGCCTGAAAGCAGAGATCCTGTGTGGAGGATATAATTTTAGACATCGTACGGGTGGAGGGGGCTCAAAACCAAGGTGAGATGAGCCAGCAAAGAACTGTGGAAATCCTTTCTGGAAACTTGTTAAAAAGCCATTGATTCAAAAAGGCACATTAAGAGGTCCATTGAACAGTGCTCTGCCCACCTGTCTGTTTGATAATGTCCTTATTCTCTGCACACATTTTTTAATTTTTAATTTATATTTAGTAATGTTGATGAAAGCACAGCATTAGTGTATCCATGGACACTGGCTGAGGGCAGGCTACTCTGGGCTCCTGATGACAGTAACGTCCCATGGTTGCCCCTTATGTGTTAAAAGGTACCTCCAGTGTGCCAATGCCAGCATTTTGCCATGAGTACCCCCCTTTTGCCAGGAATTACTTACAATATGCCAATACCGGAATGTTGCCACGGACACTGCCCTTATCCTGTGGGTGACTCATATATCACAAATTACCACCAGTACATCCGTGCCAGCATTTTAATGATAGTGATCCCTCCTTGTGCTCTGATGTTTAACCAAAAAGTACAAATGTTTGTTGTTTCACTGTACAACTAACGAGAATCCTCTGTCCATGGAGACACGATGCGGGCATAACTCCCACAATTACACAATACTACAGCTGAATTATGCAAGATTATGCAGAATTATGCGAGAACTGTAACCCTGTGTTTAGCTCTAATTTGTTAGTGGAAAATGCACCCTCGAATCTAAAATGGACGCCAGGATACATTTTGCTGTAAGGAAATAGCGCTAAATGCAACACAAACAGAAGCAACCAACAGCCACCTGCACTCTTTTCCTATGCTCTTGCAGTAGGTATTTTCCCCGAATTACTCCAAAATACAGAAGCGGGCGTAAGCATGTAATTTACGGTAATTAACTACCAGATGAGTAATGCAAAATTATCAAAATGACTCAGATTTCTCAGTGTAATTAAAATTTCACCCAGGCCTGCTCTTGATATACAACAAGCTTTCGCTTAGAGGGGTGTAGTCCCCCAGTGCACCTCACAATGGTGCTGCAATTAGTCTACTTTGTCTTTTTAGCATAATGTTGAGTCAGTAAAGTACAAAGCTAAAGAAATACAATATTGTGAATCTTTTGATTGCTTTGATGGTGTACTGTATACCCTTCAAGGGATTGCTTGCAGGGGAGCCAGCATTTATTTTCTCATGATTTGCTTCTCCCAACCCGCCTCCCCACCACCAGTATACTATGGTTGTCCTCTTTGAGCCCAAGAAATACCTACAAAATACTAGCAATTTTCCAAGAATGAATTACAATATGTCATAGTCTTTATTTTTCACTGGGTGCCTTAACTTATCCCTTCTGCCAACAATTGCCCCCATAGGCCAACAATTATCTTGAGTATGCCATGGCCATTGACATACTCAATGAAGATAGAGTTGCCATCTCTCTGGAGCTCTAAATGTATGGTTGTCAATTTGCTGCTCTTCACTAAAAATGAAAAACTTGGTCTTTTGAATGTATGAAAGGAGCTCTGCTAAGGCAGACTTTGAGCGCAAAACCACCAGTAAATTGGCATTTTGCAACCAGATGGTTGATAAAATAATTAAACACATTTTTAGAAGTTTCTATCATTTATTGTTTCCAAATTAAAATTGGTAAATTATGCGTTTTGGTGGAATTTGCTAACAAAATCATTCTTGCAGTAAAATGTAGTCGACACAAACAACTTAAAAACATAATATATCAGTAAAACACAGAAATTACGAGTTTATCCTAACAAAACCAGTGGAATAATATGTCACTTGTCCAGTCACAATATAATATGTTTTGTAAAACAGGTAAAACAGAAGAAACAGAGAGAAATTGTCAATGGTCTGATAATCCTCAATTATATCTTAAATGTTGATAATATTATCATTGTGATGTAAAGAACCCAAACGAACCTCTTATTTACTCACACTATCTCACTCTCTCTCACTCACACGTATTCACTAGTTCATTCACTTTCTCTCCCCCTCACTCACATATTCTCACTTTTCATTCTCACTCTTACTCACTCCCACATTGTCACTCTCCCACAAATGTTTTCACACTCATTGATTTTCACTTCCTTTCACAATCACACTGTTCCTCACTCAATGGCTCTCACTCACAACTGCTGGTGCACAAGGGGACTCATTTGCACTTCTGGTGTACAGGTGCGCTGCTTGAATAGTTAGGGTTAAGTGGTCCCTTTGGCATTTGGGTCCAGGTATAACAGCAGCTCCTGAACCACTGATAGCTATGCCCCTGAGTCACTCCTGCTCCTTCCCATCCTCATTCACTTAGTCACTCACTAACTCACTCATTCTAACTCACACTCTTCCACCAACTTACTCACACTCATGTTCACACCTCAACCACTCACTGATCTGATTCTCACTTACTTTTACTCTTATCAACTCTCACACACACTCAACTCACTCTCTGCCAACCTCACTCAAGCTGATTCATTCTCAGTCACTCACGAATACTCACTCACACATGCAAGAGAAGCTACTCTGGATATCTTTTTATTTACCTGCCTCTTTTGCTGGTAACTCCGTTCCAGCAGCAGCCACAGAATCCGGAACTTCTCTCAGCTGCTTTTAAGTCTTTTTGTGATTATATGACCTCTTGCACCCAGCTAAAGCTTTACCTAGCCATATTAGTATTAACTTCAGGAGCCGCATTTTGCGATGCTATGTGATTGGCTGCCATCAAAGGGATGTTGATCTGCGAGGGACAGCAGACCACCATCCCTATTACAGCATTCCAAAATGGAAAAGTTCTATTTTTTCAAAGAAGCCTGTGTTCTTTTAAGGAACCAAGGATCCCCTTTTAAAAAGTTCTGTATTAGAATATTTCAGGCGGAGCAAGTAGGGACCTCTTTGTCTGTGTGAATCACTTACCACCTCTACTCGTATTTCAGTAACTTATCAATGGCTTGAAACTACAATTACGGTCGTAAACCATTGATACGTTCCTTTTCGAATTAGAGAAACGAAGCGGGGTTGTCCCCTTCATGCCCTCTCCTATTTGCCATTCAGAAAGGATAGCAAAAGCCCTTTTAAGAGCTGGACAAAAAACTTCTGACTTGTAAAAGGGCTTTTGTACATAAAGAAAATGTTGTTTTGGGCACAAATCCTGTAATTGTGCGAATCACATGTTTCTTGATCTCAAAAGGACTTTGTACATGACGTTCATAGTTCTCAGTATAAAACCCTTTACTATTGTATTTACCAGACACTTCACAGTATAAAACCCATTCCTATTGTATTTGTCAGGTTCTGCTATCATCTGGACTACTCAAACATGCACTGGACATGGCCACGGGATGTGATCGCAAGGGAATAGATGCCACATGTATGTGGAACTTTACATAAGTGGGGTATGCAGGCATCACATTCTGGCTGAATCAGAAACAAAGGTCTATTGAGAACTATGATCCAAATAAATGTTTGCATGCATCACCGCTTTATGTCACCAAGCAGGGGCACTGACTGTAGGCACTTGTTGAGCTAGAGGGTCCGCTTGGTGTAACCCCCGCAGTTCACAGAACTGGTTCTGGGTCACAGAATCATCATGGACAGGTATAGTGAAAAGCTTGCAGGTTTCTTTGATAGCTTGGTAAAAAGGAAAGTGAGAATATCAGTTTCACATGCATTCGGGTTACTCAGGACCGGGGTACATTCCTGTCCCAACATCCTCGCTACCCTAAGACTCAAGTGAGGAAAGGTCATACTTGGCTCAGTTTGTCAAGCCATAGTATGAGAGACTCAAACAGCACACCAGAGGTGTGACCCAAGAGCCACCACTTGGCCTGTGGTCCACTGAACAGGGTGCAACACTTTCCTACTCTGTTTGTTAGAGGGTTCAAAATGTAAAAACCCTTCCTACTGTGTTTGTCACTGGGCCACATTTTACAAACCTTGTTTCCTCAATTTTAGACATTTGGGCCCTTGTTACGACTTCGGCGGTCTTTTTTAAAGACCGCTGATGCAGCCAGCAGACCGTCAGTGTTGGCAGTCTGCTGACTGCCATATTACAACTCCTGAAAGGACTTCTGCCTGTTTATAGGTGGAAATCCGACTCCATCTGCCTTGCTGACGGAGTTGAAGAGGCAGTTCCACCACCAGTACCGCCATGCAAACAAGACTCCGTCCGCCGTATTACGATACGTAATATGGTGTGGCGGAGTCTTGTATCCATCCCCTCCCAGACGACCACCACACTGGAAAAGGTAAGTTGATCGTCCGAAAGGTGGGGTGGCGGGTGTTGGGTGCATGTGTCTGGTGTGTACGTGTATGTTGCCTGAATGGGTGTGCGTGAGTGCATGTCTGTGTGTGTGGAGGGGGTGTGGGTGTGTGCATGTGTGTGAATGAAGGGGAGGGGTGTGGATGAGTGTTGATGAAGGGTGGATGTGTGGATGAGTGTGGATGAAGGGGTGGGGGGTGTGTGCATGTGTGTGGAAGGAGGGAGTTTGTGTGCATGTATGCTGACGAGTGGGGGGCGGTGCATATGTGTGTATGTGCCGGCGACAGGAATGGGGATTCCTGTTGCCTGGTACATGATCGTGAGGCTTTTCGTGGTGGGGCGACTGCCGTGAAAAGCCTGGCGGTATGCTGCCTCGAAATGCGGTCAGCGGGTTGAGGCCTGCCACCGGCCCGGAGAAGCACACCACCGGCCGTGTCAGTGTGACTGCACCGGTGGGCCAGGCGGCATTGTGGTGGTTTGGCTATGATCAAACCCCACAAGTCGTAATGCGGCGGTCTTTACCGCCGGGTCCGCAGCGGTAAGACCGCCATTACGTGGCTTGTGGTCTGATGACCGCCAACCTTGTAATGAGGGTCTTGGTCTACATTAACTGTATCTCTATCAGTAATGAGCTGGGGCCTATTTGATAGGCAGACTAATACAACTTCTGTACACTCAAATGCTTATCAATGTGATCACCAAAGGGGCGGAGTCAAAGACTCTATCTGTATACTGTTTTAGAGTTAGACTGGTTGGAAGCTCTGGCTGATAGCTAAAGAGTTCTTTCTCCTGGCTTAAATCATGCACTCAAAAACATGAAGGTGGTCTTTGCATGGAGCTGAACAATGAAACTGCACAGCACCGGCTAAAAGAAATTTGTCTGGTCTTACTTTGAAATTGCAGTAGAAAATGCAGTGGAACCTATTAGAATTTTGCGAAAAATAATGATTTTCACAGTTGCTAGAAGAAATTTGATTTTTAAATGGAAAAATGAATTTGGAAAAGTTATATCTGTATTAGATTTACTGTGCATGAGCATGCCTATAACTGGAAGAAGTAATCCTTTATTTTTTAAAGGAATCAAAACTTGGTGTTGCAATCAGAAAAATGCCTCCTTAGATATCTCGTAATGAACTTTCTATAGAACAATAAATCAGAATGGTCCAGCAATGAAAACAAAAATTCATTTTATGTTTCTTCAAATTCATCAGTATTGAAAACATTCATCATAAGGTATATAATGGAGGCATTAACCGTACACATATTGGGCAAAATGTGAACAAACCATCATCTGTGCATAAGCTGTGTGCAGTAAGTGTACATAAGAGACACATAAAGATATGCATTCAAATACATTCCAGACATATTTCCCATAATACATCCATTAAATTGCTATAGGAATTCCAGTCCACATGCAGCTCATTTGGAAATGGAACAGACCCTTTTCTTGACACAGTTCAACTGTTCATATGGCCTTGTATGTCTCAGGGTGATGAGTAAAGCAAGTATACCCCTTAAATGCTCAGTACACCCACTTTGCTTCATAAAGTTTTGCCTGGGCACCCATGTGATAATGTTGATATGTGTTAACCCGTAACGTCTTCAGGGTCTTCATGGGACTACGACCTTGAATATCTTTCAGAAGTTGATAACTTTATTTAACCTTATGCCCCTTATGTTATGGCTTCTCACGTGTGCAAGTAGGATGACTCCTGTATGTAAAAAAATAGGACAGGAGAATACCATTGAGAGGAAAGTTGCATCCTAGTGAGTGGTGTTTTTTGGAAAAGTGAATTGTTCCAAAGGAAGATGCAAATATTTGGCCGCTAGGCTTGTGGAGGGTAGCATCTCTCTGAGGTCCCTCAGAGATGCCTTCACAGATGTTCTCCATGCTGACACTGGGGCCGTACACCCCATTTTATAAGTAAAAATACATTATTCAAAAATTCTCTGAGAGAATGTCTACCAAAAAATCCATAAATCTTACTGCTTCAGATGCCCTTCACAAATCAACATTATAAACTTGCTACCAGTATTGGATCGGATCGTGTCAAAGTGGCTGCAGTGAAGAAGAAATGCACTTCTCATGGGGCTTTGATGATTACTTTGGAAGCTTGGATTTTGAATCATCCATCCTTTTGGGATTAATTAGATTATAATATTGTGAGGTCAGGTCTACTGTTTTTCACGTTGATTTCTGAAAGGGATCTGAGTGAGTTAGGCACAAATGGCAACATTTTAAATAAGCCCTGAAGAAGCAGTTACATTGCGAAACATGTATTGGGTGGATATGAATTTGTAGTAAGTATAACTCTGAAATTACCCATAGAGCTGCAAGTATATTTCATTTAATGGTGACCTAAGGTGCATGTTTGTTAGTGCATAGAAAGTTTTGATAAATAATTTGACTGTGACACAGGCTAGTCCATGCATTCGGAGGGACCAGTGGTCACTCTGCATATTTTATGGCACCGATGGTGGAGTGACCAGTGGAGATGAAGCAACTCCTACTTGTGCTGTGTTAAAGCATTGGACAAAGGTCTTGCAACAATGCGCAGCACCAGGTAAATGGGAACATTTTTCCTCCGGAGTAAGTGAGGCAGCTCTGGAAGAAAAAAGTGACATATTTGGGTGCATAGCAGCACAACTTGCATGTGAGACAGCCTCACCGGTGTATTGGATTCCAAAGCAGGGTGTCAGAGTGGAGGTGTAGGCTACGTAGACTTTGCCATCATCAAGGAGCATAGTAGGCTGATGTCTGAGACATGACTGGGTGTGTTGAAGAAAGACTACCTAAAACCTCATGGTTGATTTAGGTAGAGAACTAGGACTATCTCCAGCCGCACTATAGATAGAAATGAGACTGTGTTGTTTGAGGATATATTGTGTCCTGCAGGTTTTCTGAGGTTATGGAAAATTGAAACATTGCTTGTGTTGCATTTCTTCAATTGCAATGTTGAAACATGAGATGCAGTTAATTATTTAGTGGTTTTTTTCATGGAGTTCAAATATTCTCTGTGCTTCTGTTGCTGGTAAATGTTATGTAGGTTTAGTAAGCCTCCATTGAATTTGATTCATATTCTTTGGGAATTACAGTTTATGTTAATAGTTATGGTGTGCTTAATGCTTAGTTTTGCAAGTCAAGTTGGGAAATTTAAATTACCCATCTGTAGCTTGTATAAGAAGTAAGGAGTGAGGACTCACACTCCGCTCTTGAAGGAGGCAACTTAGCAGTTTGGGGAAGAGGGTTTGTTACCCAGCTGCATGTTGTTGTGTCGATGCATGCTGGGTATTTGTTTCTAGGTTTTACAGATAAGAAAAGTAGTACCCGTTGTGAAAGAAAGGAGTGTTGTACACTTGTCTGTGTTGGTGTGAATTGGGAAAATAGTTCTAGACTGTCATTAGAGGTTGGAAGCGGGGAGTATCCATGGTATGGGAAGGTGGAGAAGAGTAGCCCCCTGTTGCTAGAGAATGTATGCAAGGAGTATTCCCATGGTATGTAAAGCTATAAAAGTGTAGTGCACTGTTGTGAGAAACTGCATTGTGGAGCACCCTGTGGTGTGCTAAGTTGGGGAAAAGTAGAACTCTGTTATAAAAAGTTGCATGTTGGAGTATCCCGTTGTGTGTTGGGAAAGAGTTGTACCCTGTATGAAAAGTTGCATGAGGAGTACCCCATGTGATATGAGAGAAGAGAAAACACCATGCAGTGAGAGGTTGTTTGGGGAAGTACCTTATGGAGTGAAGATATCGAGAAGTGTTCTACCGCATGGTGGTGTGGGAGATAGTAACACTTTTCAGCTGCACATGCTATGGGACCAGTTATCACCATGTACAATGGGCAGGTCTGGCAGGCGTGTGGCCCTGGAGACAGATTACATTTCTGATTGTCTTATGGTCCATACTATTCTTTTTTTACTGTAACAGATTCTGTCAGTGTTGGGTTTGAATGGTAGTGTTTGATGTAGCGCTAGTGTGTTATAGGAGAGTACATTTTTACTTCGGTGGTTGTATTGCTGGACTACTCTAGTGTTTGATTGTTGAGCTGTGTTAATTATTTTGCAGTATGCATCTACTGAAGAGCATCATCACTGTGTTCAGAAGATGTCCCAATGTTTTCTGCTGCAGGTTCTAGGTGATGCTTTCTTTACAGTGGCACTTAGTGATGTCGGGGGTGCTGCAGTGCTGAATTGCACTTTTGAGTGTGTGTGTGGTGGACAATGTTTTCTTTCTGGATTTCGGTGTGTTGCTTGTGGAAAATAGAGAAAGTGTTAGGATTTATTGTGTCTGTGTAAACTGAATAGTTTAGGAGCGTGATTTGGTAGCCAGTTGACTTTGTGCTTGAATGCTGTTGTGAGGACAGAATTTGCATTCCGGTCAAAGGATATTTGAGTTAAGGTGATATAGCTAAATTTTCCATTTTTTTGTTTTGTTCCAGGAAAGTGTAGACTTAGGGATGACCTGAAAACCGTTTGCCGTGCAAAACCTGTGATTTCTGTCTCTTGGCTCTCTTTAGGCTCAACGTCGTGTCCTGCGTGAATAAATGTTGCATGGTGTTGTGGTGATAGTGCAGGCATGTGCGGAAGGCCCTTGTGTCTGAGGAGGACAAAGTAGCTAAATTCTTCGAATGTAAAATTCTTAACATCTACTCTAGCTTTATATCGGACAAGGAACAAAGAAACTCTCCTCCCTGGTTAGCTGAGCCTCTGCGCCCTGTGCTGACACCCAATGGGTCGCCAGATAAGCCATTTCTACTTTCTAGGTTTAAAGTGCCATCTCAAGAGGTCATATGTAAGCTACTTCTGGAATGTAAATCAGGTTCCCCTATGGATCCCTGCCCCCCTGCCATCCTTCAATTAGTACCAGAGCTAGCGGCATCTATGCTGGCCCCTATTATTCAGGAAGTCCTTATAACGGGTTTGTATCCTAAGGCATGGAAAGAAACTACTATTATTCCCTTAAAAAAGAAGGAAACTGGCAAACCCGATGATCTGACTAATCTACGCCCAATAGCCCTTCTTCCCTATGCAGCCAAAATTCTGGAAAAACATCTTAATAAAGAACTGGTTGATTTCCTGTCAGCCTCAAAGGGCCTAGACAGCTCGCAACATGGTTTCCGGAAATCCCATAGCACTGAATCAGCTCTCATTGCATCATCCGATACCATACGCAGATTGGTTGATGAGGGGCAGGGGGTCTTTCTGGTTCTATTGGACCTGTCGGCAGCATTTGACACCATTGCCCCCCACATTCTGCTAGACCGTTTACATCAGGTAGGCATCAGAGATCAGGCTCTCAAGCTGATCGAATCCTTTTTATCAGATAAGTGGGCCACAGTTAGCAGTGGTGATTTTAGATCCCCAGCCTACCTCTTACCGTGTGGGGTCCCTCAGGGCTCTTCCCTCAGCCCTACGCTATTTAATGTGTATGTGGCACCGCTGGCAGAGCTAATTCGCTCTTTCGGCTTTATTCCAACTTCTTATGCAGACGACACTCAGATTATCATCCCTATTAAAAAGATATGGAGGAAGTGGGCATCCGCTTCAACGCTTGCATGACAGCAGTGAATAACTGGATGAAGGCCAATTGGCTAAAACTTAATTGTGAAAAAACTGAGATTCTGTGCTTTGGGATTAAGAGGGAACACTGGTCTTCCATCTGGTGGCCTGAAGAGTGTGGCACTCTCCCTATACCAGGGTCTACCTCGAGAAATTTAGGATTACTGTTTGACGATCAATTGTCATTCAAACCTCAGGTCAACCAGATAATCAAGACCTGTATGTGGACTCTGAAGAAATTAAAGAAAGTATTTCCTTTTATTCCACAATCCTGCAGAACTACTACCACTCTGGCTCTAGTCATTTCCAGATTGGATTACGGGAATGCGCTTCTGCTCAACTTGGATAAAGAATCGCTGAATAAGCTGCAGGTGATGCAGAACACTGCTGCTAGGCTCTTACTGAAACTGCTCCGCGGGGCCTCTGCCAAGAGGTGCCTTAGAAGTCTACACTGGCTTCCGGTAGCCCAGCGGCTCTCTTTCAAGGCTCTCTGTATCACTCACAAGGCTGTCCATGGGATTGGGCCTAAGGCTCTAACCTCCAAACTGCAATGGTATAGGCCGAATAGGCTGTTGCGATCTGCCTCTGCCTATCGAATCCAAACTTCCCGCACCAAGAAGGCGAAGTGGGGAGATAAAGTGTTTACCATTGCGGCTGCTAAAATCTGGAACTCACTCCCTTTGGATCTAAGGCAAGAACACAACTATCTAACATTTAGGAGACTGGTCAAGACTTGGCTCTTCCCGCAATAAGTCTGGGGGCCTCCTGTTAGTAGACCCTGCCTCACCCAGTTAGCGCTTCGATGCCCTCGGGCCGGAATGCGCTTTATAAATACTCAATACATACATACATACATACTTCCACATCTTGGACCATTAGGCAATGGTTGTATAGTTGTTGTCTAATGTCTTCATTTGACATATGGTGTGGAGAACCTCCTGTCTTGGCACATCACACAATTTCTGTGACTACTATTTGTTGTCTTTGTTTGTCTAGAGGGGTATTGAATAATTTTACAGGTTATAAGTTGTAGTATAGAGATGTGACAGAATGAGGGAATGTGAATGATTGTCCCTCCTCTTTATATACAAGTAAATGGCTGTTCTTTGTTTTGCTGTTTGTAAGAAAGGGTGGTGTGTACTATTCTGGTTGGCCCCATTTCCTGTGACTGAGCTGTTTTTTAGAATGCTGAGAGAGAGTGACGTAATAGAATGTTGGTGTGCAGTGGAAATTAGGAGATAGAGAGTTCGGAGGGAGAATGAAGCTCTGAAAATACCCCCCTGCCCTTACTGTATCCTAAGGGTCAATCACAAAATAAAGAAGTAACCTCCTACCGAGTGGCTTCAGACGCATGTATGAAGGCCCTGCCGCCCAGCTACAACACTGCCACTCCCAAAGAAGATGGGACTCAATCACACAACAAGTGTGGCTGTAGTCGCAGTCGTGACCTATTTGTATACAGGCCCTTGGGCATCTCTCTACGGCCAAGCTTCAGGATGCACGTGAATACAACCTGTAAGCATGTGAAGTAGCACACATTTAGCCTCCATCCTTTACATGTCAATCATTGTGTAATTATACCTTTAAATTTGACATTATATTTACTGTGTGTTTTAATAATATTAACATGTGTGCGTACGTTGACGCATTAGTGAAATTTAACCACTGAAAACTGAAGCTTTATGAAGGTGCACACTCATGTTCATTTAAAATGCTTTTGTGTATTCATTACTTACGTTTTACATTTACACTTTAAGTTGTATTAGTTGAAGTAAAATGTATTTCTCTTCTTCAGGTTTGTATTTTTTATGAAACGTTGAGAGTGCATATGTATAACCATGTATGTGAAATGCACATTTAGGTGTTCATTTTGACATTGGTGGTAAAAAACACCTACTGCTGTGGTGACGGCCGCCAAAAAACCGCCACTGCGGCTACCATCCGTCCACCTTATTATGAGCACTGCCGGACTTCCGCCACAAGTAGGGCGGAAATCCGGCAGTGTTCATGGTGGCAGATGGTGGTAAGGGGGCACTGCTACCCCCAGAACTGCCGCGCCAGTAGGACACCACCAGTTGTATTATGACAAGTAATACGGCCTGGCGGTGTTCTGCTGGCGGGGCGCTGGTGGTGGTAGCAATGCCCCTTCCTTTTCCTTGGCGGAAGACCTCCTCACTTAAGGTAAGTCGAACGTCTGACAGAGGAGTGTGGTGGGAGGGTGGGGGGTGTTGTGTGTGTGTGTCTGAGTATGTGCATGAATGTGTGGGTGTGTGGGTGTGAATGCGTCTGTGTGTGTTGTGTTGTTTGCGTGGTTGTATGCGTGTGAGTGAATGCATGTAAGAATAGTGAAGTGAGTGCGTGTCTGCATGTCAGTGTGATTGTGTGTAAGAATGTGCGCAAGCATGTCTGGAAGTATGTGTGTATGAATGCGTGTATGCCAGTGTGAGTCTGTTGGCGGTACTACCGCCACATTAACACTTACCGCCGGGGTCATAATGACCCTCTTAATGCTTAGTTAGGCATAGCATGGCTAAAGGCCTTAATTCTGAAACTAATTTTTGTTTGGTTAACATGTTCTTTTTGCAGGTGCGTTTCAAGGCTTCGTTAGCTAGTGGAAAGGAGAATAGCTTGTATCTTTGTTTTACTGATGGTTAGGCCTGAGAAGAGAAAATCTTGGCATGAGATTTAATGAGCAGTCTCCTATTCATTGTGTACCAGGAATGTGGGACGTTCAAAGTTGCTGAGACTATTTGAGTTCCATGGGATGAGAAATCTAGGTGATGTTACAATTTATTAGATGGCTAAAAAGCCCTTCGGTTCATGAAAAGGTGGGGAACATTCAAATGATGTTGAAGGTTCTGTTTGTTTTGATTAATGCTTACGCTGTTAGAAGTTAGCCAGATTCCCTTAAACTTCAAGGGGTACAGATCTCTTTGTTTCCTTTATTCCTGCAAGTGTGAGGATTTATGGTAAACACTTATTCCAATTGTTGAACACCTCTACTGAAGTCTTCACTATGCTGACACCTTCTCGCATTCACAAATTGCCTTAAGCAACTTTCCAACCATCCTTAAGATTTATTTCCAAACCATCCTCATTTCTTACCTAGAACTCTGATTAGAGGACTTTAGAATAATTTCATGTTTATGAAAGAGAACAGGAGTTTCTTTATGTAACACCTATTTCTAATTCCCAGTTTCTGTATTTGTGTTATTGTAATTGCTCTCTATCTAAATTTATTGAAACCGAATCAATTGCGATATTCTTAGCTTGCCAGCTCTAATCCTGTATCTTTTTAATATTTTATGATAAGCATATATATTCAATTGATTATAGATTAGGAAAAAATCATCTTAACTTCAGTCATCGATTATTGGTCCTTATGTGGGGCCAAATGGGTTTCACAGAAAATGTAATTGTTTATTGTTGTTAACTCCCTTGTGTGTCTCAAGCAACATAAGGTTCTTTGGATGAGATTGTAAAATCATGCCCCTGCATGCTCTTGGATGCTACTGGCCACTATGATAATATTTGCAAATGTAGATGCTTGCAACACTTGGAAAGGTGGGCCAGGGGCCCCACATGAAAGAGGTGGGAGGAGGGTCTCTGGAATCATTAATGTTCCTTACCAAAAGCTGACATCCTCTGAGGTTTATTAAAAATCTGTCACCTCATGGCTGCCAAGTATTCAGTGCATCTTCCGGCAACAACTTTTCCCCTGTGGATGCTTTTGCAGTGGGAGCATGTGCAGAGGAAAACGTGATACCCTCATTTGCAAATAAAGCAGCACTGCTAGAACTGTGGCTTCTTGATCACTGTACCTGGGAACAGGATATGCCAGATGGGGATCATGGAAATACTAATCTTACAAATTTTCAGCATCATCAAAAATCAAGGTAAGATCTGCATTATCATTGAGAATTTAGATAACATCTCCATCATCAATAAGAATCAAGAAAAACCTCCATCATCGTTAAGAATCGAGGTAAGACACCTATCATCATTAGGAATCAAGGTAAGACCTCTATCATCATTAAGAATCAAGGTAAGACATCTATAATCATTAAGAATCAAGGTAAGACCTCCATCATCATTAAGAATCAAGGTAAGACATATATAATCATTAAGAATCAAGGTAAGACCTCCATCATCATTAAGAATCAAGGTGAGACCTCCATCATCATTAAGAATCAAGGTGAGACCTCCATCATCATTAAGAATCGAGGTAAGGTCTTTATGATCCTTAGTAGTCTCACTTTAAGGGGAAGCGGGCAGTGAAGGCAGGATTGGTATTCAGAGACGAACTGGTCCTATTATGGCCCCATATTACACCAAGTGAGCAAGGTGAGAATGTATCATCAAACAAAGAAACCTTCTTGTAGAATATGGTCACTTTTACCAAACCATTTCCAAGGATATGCAGAGGGAGAGAGAGAGAGGGGGAGGAGAGAGAGAGAGTGAGAGGGGAGTAAGCCAAGTTATATAGGAAAGTGAAACATTACCAGGGAAATGAGGTTGGTCAGGGTGAGTTTTATGATGACATCGATGATGTCTCCGTCTTTCTCCGCTGGACGCAGGTTCCTGTTGTAGTTCTCCATCAGGTCTCTCAGCAGCTTCTCCTCCAGGTTCCGACAAAGAACAGCTGGAATGAAGACAGAACAGGGTGAAAATACAGGGATGAAACCTTTTTTTAAATGTAATATTTTAAAGTTCAAGAATTGGCCTCATGCTCAATGTCCTGGCACTGACCACTTGTGGCTACAACACAGTTGGTCACTTCTGAGACCCTCTCAAGTTCTAAGGTCTTCCTTGCTTCAGTAGCTGCTGGGGTTTGCTTGAGATGTTGGTCTTTTATTTATCTGGTGCTAATGCCTGAATTGATCTCCCTTTACATACCTGTTTGGTCCACAATTACCTTGCCTTTGGAAAATTTGAGAGACCTTTTTATTTTGTTGATTGTGTCCTAAACTTTTACCACAGGCAGGTGGGTTTATTGTCCTGTTAGTGCCAAGAAGCCATTGCTTTGAATACTTTTCTGTATAAGTCAATTGGTTTCACATCAAATTAAATTGTTTATTGTTGTTAACTCCCTTGTGTATCTTAAGCAACATAGAAAGGTCCATCAGACAAGAGTGTACAATCACGCTCCTGTGCTCTCTTACATGCTACTGGCCACCATGATTAGATTTGCAAATGTAGATGCTTGCAACACTTGGGAAGGTGACCAAGGATCCCCACATGGAAGAGGTGGAAGGAGGGTCTCGGGAATCATCTATGTCCCTTACCAAAAGCTGACATCCTCTGAGGTTTATTAAATATCTGTCAACCCATGGCTGCCACGCATTCAGTGCATCTTCCAGGAACATCATCCAAAACATGATGAAAGAAATCTAAGACATCAGCACTCCAGCACTCCAACAGCTAGCCCCCCTCCTGCCTGCACGTGGATCTCTTCCAAACCCACAAATGCCAATTGAGTTACACTCTTAACTTGCCAAGGTCAGACCCAGGTCCTTCTTTCAACTTCCTGGAGTTTAAAGATCCTGTGTGAGGTCTTCCAAGTCACTCTTGCAAGAGAATGCAATATGATTGTAGCCCCTTTTGGGACACATTTTCATTAATGTGATTTTTGCTGCTGCTGTTTTAGGACTGCATCCATCCATGTACTCACTCATGTAATTATCCATTCATGCAATCACCCATTCATCCATACATCAATACACTCAGCCATCCACACCACCATACAAATTCTACAAATTATAATAACTATCTGATGGAGAGTGAGGCCAACACAATACTTATCGAATGGGGAATTATTTCCCGCACACTGACTATCTGATGGGAATGAATACTGTTATAACAACTATCTAATAGAGAGTTATCTCTGCACAATACGTATTGAATGGGGAAATATTTCTGGCACACTGACTATCTGATGGTAATGAATACTGTTATACTAACTATCTGATGGAGAGTTATCTCTACACAATACTTATCGCATGGGGAATTATTCCTTGCACACTGAGTATCTGATGGGAATGAATACTGTTATAATAACTATCTGATGGAGAGTTATCTCTACACAATACTTATCGAATAGGGATTTTTTCTGGCACACTAACTATCTGATGGGAATGATTATTGGCACAAAAACAAATTTATGGGGAATTATTACAGGCAATATAACTATTTGATGAGAATGAATACTGTCACAGTAACTATCTATGGGGAATGATTATTAGCACAATAGCCTTCGGATGGGAATGAATACTGGCCCAAAAATGGATGCGGAATGATCACTGATAGAAACAATAACTGATGATGAATGATAATTGGCACAATAAATCTGATGAGGCATGATCAATGTCATAATAACCATAATTGGGACCGGCCACTGGCGCAACGCTGGATTTCAGTGACTACTGACTCAGTAAGTGTCTGATTGGAATGAGTGCTGGCAGGTCACCTTGGCCGCCTCAGCATTGGAAAGATACGCTGTGCTCATAAGTCCGAAGGCCTTGCTGTCAGCGGATTGATTTCAAAATATGTGTCCTCCATACTTCAACTCAACTTGGTAAAATCCAAAAGCCATTCTCTAGACTCATATTTATACTTGAAGGTTAATGACCTCATCTTGTGCTTTGGGGATATCTCTCAACATCTGCAAACATCAGTGGTAGATCACTTGAGCAAGAACCCCAACAATTCTATATAGGGGTCATCCACATCTTGCCAATACCGCTGGGCTTTGAGGTCTGACCAAGAGAGATGCATTAAATCTTCTTCATCCATCCACAGAGACCAAATCTCCCAGTTATTTCGGAGAACAGCCTTTAAGTTTCTTCGGGTGTGCTATGGTTGGTCCTTGTGTCAGTCACCGAAGGTCACACGTGTGGTCTCTTTACATAGATGTGACCGATATCACTTCCACCTTTTCTTCATGGTTACCCAGCCTCCCCTTGATGGCTCCTCTAGGTAGGGCAGGCTACATCCTGTCCCATCTCTGCATAGGTATGGTGACCTCTCAACTAGTGGCATTATTACTAAGAATAATTATATGATGGGAAGCTTTGACTGGAGCAAGACTTCCCTCGAGAGTCATGGACTTTACAAGGATGTGTGTATCACAAACAGCGTTTCAATAACGTAGGCACAATGCAGTGTGTCATTTACACTGAAAAAAGGATTATTGCATTTGTTCACCTTAATTTAACGTGCTAAATATGCCAGGGGTCTGAGCACCCTCTGCAGCAATTTGTTTTGAACCTGTTCATTGATCGTTTTCTATTGTAGGAGGGCCAATTTGGCAATTCATCCTTCCAAAGTCAATGAGTGCCACTAAGTAGCAATGAATACTGTAATAATAATAACTAAGGCTCCTGGTTTTAGGGTATTTATTTTTTAAACCTTTCTGTTTGTATTCATCCAACTTTATTTTTTGCTCATTCTATTAGTATTTATTTAAGCCATTTTTATGGTGCTTTGTGAAAAAATTGAAGCCACAATTGGTACACTTCCTGTTTCCTCTGATAATGGTGCACTCACACGTTGATATCGGATGGTGATCAGTAATACATGAGGACATGTACAATGCAACACTCGTACGCAGCTCACGTGACATCAAAAGCTTCACAGTGTAAACCCATTCACAGCTGCGGTTTTTAAAGTTTAGTAGAAAACATTGACCTTTTATAATATTCCTATCTGTCGTTAGGCTCACCTATGGCGCGGTAGGCATGCTACCTTGAAAATGAGCCATTCGCCGTTTTTTCCCACTTTTAAGAATAAAAAGAAACGCGTGGTTTTCTGCCTGCTTTAACGTATGAAAATCAGTAAAAAAAATGGCCAACTGTGAGCTTTGTGTATAAAACGTCTTGCTGGCTTTACTAACACATGGCGCGGGAGTTTTAAAGACTGGAAACACTGACTCAGCATTTTATCTGACGGGTCATCTGGGGCCACCGGGATGTACAGATACAGCTCACACTCGTGACACAGGTGCCTCGTAGCACTTTCTCCTGTGTTGTTCGGAAAGCAGGGGCCGTGGTCCTATGGGTGAAGACACCTGGGTGGAGGGTGTCCTGTAGGGGAAGAGGAGGGTGTCATAGGTCAGGGCAGACCGCGTGGCGGCAAAGTTGGCGCTACGGGGAAGCGTCGGCGTGGGGGTGCCCCTGAAAGATGCATTATGGAGTATTTCGGACGTTCGGTTGCACATCACATGCTCCAATTCCAGCCTTGCAGCATCCTCCACGATGCTTAGGCTTAATAATTAAAACAATTATGTTAATAATAGTACTGAGTCTTTCTGTAGCGCATGCTTCTTCACTTTTGAGATTTCAAGGCGCTGTAAACAACAACCGCCATTATTACCCAACTATGACACACCCTCAATCGACATCGGAAGAATTGAACTTTTAGCAGGAAGGGCGTCATTTACCGAGCAACGTTAACGACACAAAAAAAGTTGTATGAAAGCGCCGAAGGGTGGGCAGGTTGGCGCTATGTAACTGAAATAAATGGTGAGGTACAGCTACTTTTATCGCCCTGCCCCGCGCAGGGAGGAAGCTCCTGTGTTAAATGTTGTTACCTGGGATGGCGAGTGACAGTAAGAGGGCCAGCGGCGCCATGGTCCGACCCATCCTCCCGGTGTCTCCAGCTCGTAGCGCCTCGTGTCCTGCCTCTGGGGCTGTGAGCCGGAGTGGTCAGGGCGCGGTCCGGGCGCAGGCTGGCTGCAGCTGTCCCGTCAACAGGTGATGGCGGGGAGGGAGCACAATGGGAGGGTCTGGTTACCCTCCTGGACGGGTGGGTATGAGAGGCCGCCAGCTGCTGCCAGCCCCACCGGGCACTTGGACCATCCGCCCGGCCCGTGGGAACAGCCTGCGGCTCCTTCCCATAGAAGGGCATCTTTTTATAGCATGACATCCAAGGCCAGCGCGATTCTTGGCAGAAAAACGAAATCAACGTGATTATTTCTATATATAAGTAAATACCAATCAATCACTGTCTGCCGTTTAGGTATCTGAGGCCATATCACATGTTTCATCCAAGATCACGCAGTACGTCAGGTGGGGAGTCGATTCCAGAATGGACTTTGCTGCGGGTTCCGCCGCTCAGGATGACAACAAACACTGGCAATGCCAATAGGCGTGGCTTTAAAGGAATGTTGTATGCAGCGGTCGAAGTGCACAAAGAAAAGCATGGGAATTGTGATGCTGAATACAAAAGGGGCGTGGCCGGCGAGTGTAGGGCCGGTGTCAGAGACGTAGCTATAAGATCAAAATATTCTATAAATATTTTGTTGTCTCTGATTACCAGGTAACTGCTTATAAAATAAAACGCGCCCGCCTCAAATGAAACATAAATGTAACTTCAATTCGTCTGTGGGAAATGCATCTTTCTGGCAGGACAGTTTGGTTAGTTAATCGGGGTCCAGGGGATGTCCAGGATGAGCAGCCAGGCTCATCCTCGACATCCTCCGACAGGGCCACATCTCCTCCCATCTCAAAGTCCTACACTGGCTCCCAGTCAATAAACGCATCACTTACAAGCTTCTGACACACACCTACAAGGCACTACGCAACACAGGACTGGCCTACCACACAACTGCCTCACCTTCTACGCACCCAACAGCCAACCCCGTTCTTCCCAACTTGCCCTCACTGCCATTCCCAGAATCCAAAAAAGCACAGGAGAGGGAACATCATTCTCCTACCTCGCATCCCGGACACAGAACACGCTAGCACTCAAACTCAGGCAGCCCGCATCACTGAAGCAGTTCAGGAAAGACCTCAAGACCTGGCTCTTCGAGTGAGCAGCACGCCCACAGCAGCGCCTTGAGACCCTACGGGTGATAGGCCGCGGTATAGAAGTAGTGATGGGTTGATAATCTGATCACTTCAGACAACCGTGAGTGTAAACAAACGTCACTGATTTGAATCCCGGTTGGGGCCTTGTGGAAATTATGACGTATTGATAGTGCTAAGACGTCCACGCCTGTGACAGAAAGCATAGTGAATTAAGTAAGTCATTACATTAAAGCTTGTCAATATAAGACCCAATGCTCACAGGCTGGCCCAAAATGTGCAAAAAAGATGCTGTTTCAGTGCTTTCAAAAGTTGTTTTTAGAAATCAGGAAAATGCGTTTACAGTTCTTCTTTAAATTGACAAATTCCAAACTCTATCAGCCAGTTAAAACTTATACTGGCTCCCAAGAAGACTTGAGATTTACCATTTAACCAACTGCAAACATTGACAGCTTGCTCAGGTAGCAGGTACCTGAGAGAAAAGGCTTGTTTTTTCTTTACCTGCAGGTTTCTGTCTCTCACTTCCTCAGTAAATTAGATAATTCTTCTCCCTTTCAACCTGCGCCAACTCAACCGTTCAGGAACAGATATTTTTAGCTAATAGATATGGGAACTCCTTTGATAAAATTGGCAATGTTTGGGAATGTGGTTCCCCCGTTACTCCTAGGTGTGGGTGGGGAACTCTGCTCTGCTTGCACAGTTTGTTGAGTTTTTCTCCAGTGGCAGAAAAGAAGCAACGCCCTCTTGTGCTGTGCGTGGTGCCATTTGCATTGATTTTACAGAGTGGGACAAAACATCTGGCACTAAAAAATTGTGTGAATGGCGCAAACTAACACAGTCCGCCATTTGTGGAACTCCGCGTAGCGTGGCCAAGTTTTTGGGGCCCTTTACGAAGTTCCACGTAGTGGAGCTGTATGAACTCCACCCAGGCCTAGTTACCCCTTGCCCACTTCGACTTCTGGTTGCATAGTTATGAGAAGCACCACAAGACAATAGCATGAAATGGGTATGTATTTGTTTGGAAGCAAAGAACTGTAGAGTAATATTGATGCAGGTTAAAAGGTCATATGACAGTTGCACTGTAAAGCCAGAGCTAAACATCCCTGTAGGTTAACGACTCCCCCCTTCCTATCGGTGCCACTACCACGGAAAAACATCTTAACTTATCTAATAAAGACATCTTAATAGCATTACATTGTCAATTGTGTGCCCCTGAAAGTTCAAGCTCAGGCAGCTGGACAAGTAAAATGATCACATCTGTGTGCTTTTTGTGGAAGCACACAACGTCTATCCAATCAAAACATGTACTCCTGGTCCCAGCATGTGGGTGGAGCCAAAGCCCCTCTCCAGTGATGCTCACATAATTGTCTGGTGACAGTTGTACTGTCAAGCTAGATCAGAAAAAAGAACCTGCTTGGCATCATTTTGTGCTGAAAATCAATGTGGACAAATGATGAGCATTGATTACTGCTGCTGCAATATAGCACTGACATCCGCAAAAATAAATGGAATAAATAAGAACATTCTAAACACAAGCATCAGCAAAGGCAAAAGATATGGTGGTGGCTGCCAGCCTTCTGGCTTTGTCAATGCTTATTTTGTTTTGAGATGGATTTTGCAAAACTTTGTCAGAGGAGCTGCTGGGCCTTACCGATATAAATAAAAAATGCAGTGAAAAACAAAAATATCTTTTGGTCTCAAGAAGCAGACATGGCGATTACTTAATACTGGTGTCCATGTAGGCATAAATATTGGAGTCAATTTTTTAAAAAATGTCAGACATTTAATCCATTGAGTACTTCTGCTTTTGAAGTAAAATTAAGGCTTTTTTGTGTTAGTGTTAGAATTTTTCTATTCATTTTCATTTTCTCATATGCATAATGCAAAATGCTTAAATACTTCACAATAGTGAAATTGCAGTTTTTTTCTCCATTGGGAACATATTTTCATCGTTCTGAATCCCCTTCCCTCAAACACCACCAGTTTTCATATTGTTCTCTTTACAAACCCACCCTGATTACAAATTTACTCCTGCTCCTGACAGGAGCAAATTTACAACCATATTAAGTATGAGAATGTATTTTGCTACAGTTTGTCACTACTCGTAAACTCGAATGCCTTTTTGTATTTGCCTACATGCCAATAATTGTCCACTTCTCATGAGCAGATTTACTCACACATAACATTGGTGTAATATTAAATGTGAGTAAATTGATTTGCGAGGTAAATTCCATCACAAAAGAAAAATAACACACAAATTTACATTTGTAAAACAAGCCATCTCTCTAATTGGTTCAGGAGCTCACATCAATTTGTGAGCGGGACACTCAGCAGAGGTGGAAGTGGGCGGGATTTATTGGAAACGACTTTCACAAGTTTTGATAATTTACCAAAACAACTGTTCCTGGGCCTAGAGATACAACAGGATGAGAGGTAAATATAGGACCTACTTTACAGTGGAACAGGGGAAAGGATGGACAGATACAGAAGAAACAAACCTCCTTTCAGGGTGCCTGCTATGTGAATACCTGCAATCTTTTAATCAGAAATTATAAAAGCTGCTCGGGAGCAAGTACAGACTTTAATTCATAGAATTATTTGAAGCTTCTTGGAGACAAAGTGTTATTCTGTTACTGCAGTAGAGACTGTTAGGATCTTAGCAGTTCTGAAATGAATCCTTTTAATTGAAACCTATAAAATTGTTTGCAATAGGGGCTGTCTCATTGTGTATTAAGAAAAATATAAGTTTTGGAAGCACCGTAAGTACTTAAACAACAAATCTTTTTGCAGAATTGGTGGCAATTTATCTTATTGCGGGTGTGTCTAACACTATTTTAAACTGTGGTAGGCTATCCTACACTGGGTGTAACACATTCAAATCTAATGACTTACAGTATGTAAGTGTTTTCCTTCAGTGGCTGGGTCCACATAGCGCTATAAATACACATGCCGCTATTTCCCAGTGCACCAGCTTGGATCCAAATAGGTGACCCGATTACACTCACAGACATCTGAACTCATTGCATTAACCAACTAAGCGTTCTCTACTAGAACAATGCAAGGTTTTGGCGCAAACCCAAGTTTACATGGTTTTGTAAATCCAGGGATGTGTCAAAATCCATGGGTGTTGTGAGGGAAAATCCACTGCAACGCCCATGGAACGCCCCCCTGGGCAACGAATCACCTTCCGCTGCCTTGCCTTGCTCCATATGTAGGAGGCCATGAAAAACCATGCAAAGTTGCTTTGCGTGGCCTCCTAGATATGATTGAAAAGTTTGCGCAGCCGGAACTTCACAAGAAGTGAGAAAACTGTAGCACAAGCCTCTCATAAATATGTCCCATATTTCCTAAACTCCAAAGGCAAGATTGATAGTCACGTACAAACATTGAAAAACAGTATTGTTAATGACAGATGTTATAATTACCCAGCCCCAGAGGGTAAAATGCTAAATCCGTTCCATGAGGACAATTGTGCCCTGATAGTTACGCACAGAGTTGTACAGCACTTATGCTAACTCACTCATCATGCTAGGAACATGTAATACTTGGGGATCGAAGTACCAGCTTCATCCATCGCATCTCAATAAAAGCAGCGCTGAAGTGCCTTTTGGTACAGATGCAATGGGGATTTACTACCACTAGGGGGAACCATTGCATGGGAATGAAGCTACTGAGCTCATTGTTTGTAAGTTTAATTTAGGAAACAATGAAAAGCTTTGCCCTGGTACTCTTCTAGCATATGCAACATTTTAGGGAAAAAAACTATTTGGCACTGATGATGTTCATAAAAAATAATGCATTTATAGCGATTTTCATAACGCATAATGCACCCTCGTGCCCAAAACGGACACGCGGTTGCATTTTGCGTTAAGAAATAGCGCTAAGTGCAGCAGAGCGCGAATAGTGAGTGCAGGCAGTAGCTCACACTTGCTCAATGTGCTCTCACTGTAGATTTTTTCCACCAAATTACTTTTAATTACGCGAGTGGCTGTAATTATGTTGCTACTGGTAATTCTAAGAAAGAGAGTAACGTTAAATTACTCCAATTACTGCAGCATAATTTGGGTTCCACCCCGGCCTTGGTCTCTCTTGTGTAACCCACCTGCGATAATAGTATCAAACACCAATCCATGTATTTGTTTGACCTTCACCATTGTTATATAAACATCAAAGAAGTCGCTACTTAATTCTTATATTGTAACACCATGAAGCCATTTAGTGACAAACTGTATCAAACAGCAGTTCGCATTTCTCTTCTGATAAACAGAAAGTGAAGGGACTGCTGATTGTTACACTGTTACTTCGTTTAAAATTCTAATCTCCCTCTTCAGGTCTGTGTGACTGTTTAAATAATCCGAATGAAAGGGAAACAGAGGCATGCTCCTTATTTCAGCGTATCCTTCTAGGCGCTTGGGTCTCCCTGGTATCTGTCTGCTTCTAGTCAAAACACCGTTTCTATGTTCATTCTGCAGATTGCTACCACAACTTAATATCTAGCAGTGGCCAATATTTAATAAACTTAAGTTTCAGGTTCTCATGGGCGCTCATTTTCGTCAAACGTGTTTTTATAACTAGTGGTTATTAGATCATATTCCTTTTTTTCTACATAAAATGAATCCAAGTGTTAGGCCTTCTTGTTCAAGATGTATTTCGAACTTGGTTAAAAATTGGTCACATTTGTTGTTCTTGGTCCAGAGCTAAAAGATTTTTGAAAGAAGATTTTTGAGGCTTTGCCCCTAGCACTTAATAGAAAGTTAGAAATTAATCCAATAAATGCACTTTTTTGGATGTCTCCCTGACATAGAAGATACACAAATATTTCTAGCCACACTAGTTGCAAGATTACGAATCATGGCCAACTGAACGTCATCCAGACCACCGATCTGCGAAGACTGGCTTGTGAAAGTTAACAAAAGTAAGCCGTGCGAACTGACCTACTCTGAAAGAATTCGTACAGTGAAGAAATATCATCAAAAATGGAACTTGTGGGGCTCACAAAAACTGAATATTTAATTTTTGTACAACAAATAATTTATACATGTTTGTAAGATTGGGGTAAGAAAATACACCTTCCTACAGCAAAAATAGGAGAAGTGGAAAAGTGTAAAATGTTTGCATAGGACTTTTTGCAAGTTCACCCTATAACTAACTCAAAGTATACACCTCCGCCTGCTTTTTGTACCTTTCTTTCAGCTTGTTGGTGTGTGTAGGAAATCCACCTTTTCTATATATTCACCTCTGATATTTCACCTTTTGCTGGACCCTATATTTTTGCTGATTTTATAACTCTGTGCACTTTTTCCCTGCTATAAATTGCCTGTGCACCTCCTTTTAACACTGAGACCATATATTTTTGCCAACTTTAAAACTCTGTGCACTTTACCCCTTCTAACAAGTAGTAAAGTGCCTGTGCACCCCCTTTTAACATAGTCAAATTGACATACTCCTAACTGATATATTTAACTTGCCTAAAAGTCCGTAGTATATGGTACAAAATGTACCCAGGTCCTGGGCTTTAAAAGCCACTAGTGGACTACAGCACCTATTGTGCCATCTACTATAGTGGCAGAGCAGACGTGGCTTCACATGTATCATTGTAGTCTGACTGCAGTGAAAACAATTGCAATTTGACCTGTCATAACCCTAATTAGGTTTGGTAGCCCTCAAGGCATGGTATTTAAAAGTGCAGCATGCAGAAATGTAATATTTACATGTCCTTAACGTGACAAGCGCCCAAACACAATTCTCACCATAGAAAGGCTGGCTAGCACACAGAAAAACACTGGGAAGTGTTATTAAATACCAATAATGTATCTCTGGAATTGGAGAAGCCAGGAAAATAAATGCTAATAATTACTATATTTAATAGTTATTAAAATTCATTTTCTATTGTGAAGTAATTTTTTAAAAAAAGTATTGAGGATAAGTAACTTTAATAAAGTTCCCTTTTTCTTGCCTGAGATTTCTGGAGGCTAGCTTGCGTTGGCTCTCTGACTCCTCTGAGCCAGTCATCAGCCTTGTGGAGATGTGAAAATGGTAAAATGTCTCACAGGAGCAAACAATAGGGTGAATGGGCAGATATGCCCCCTCTGAACACCACAGCATATGCAGGGTGGGGTCTGTGGGCCTCCTTTTGACTGCCCATCATCAAATCCTGGTGGGCAGGTCTGTTGATCCACATAAAACACTGGGGTGTACTTGAAAGGGAGAGAACATGATGACATGACAATTCCTCTGGATCATTTGAGTGGTTTCTTAATGACCCTGTTTCTGTCGTGCCAGATTTCTTTCTTCTGGTTTACATTATAACACTTGGGAACACTTGAACGGGAGAAAACAGGATGCCAAGATGGTTCTTGGTATTTACTGTCTGGTTGCTGAAGGACACTGTTTTTGTCCTACAACACTTCAACCTACAACTGGATTTTAGTGTTAGCTGTCATGGATTACCATAGTGTACTCCCAACACACACATCCAACCCCCATAGCACAGGTTGAGTGTGGTCAAAAGCTTTCTTCATCTTGAAAATGTCCAAAATGAATCTGTTTTACAGGGGAAAGTTTACTCCATTGGTGAGGCCATGCCCAGTATTAATTCCAGCTCACTAGCAAGTGCCAGGAATAAATATGAAACCTCCAGACATCTACTTCAGAACATTTATGGACCTTTGGAAGATCAGAAGATGGATGGACCTGCTATCTGTGATCTGAGAAGAGCCATGGAGGGCTGGACCTACTCCCTCCTGTACCAAGGGCAAGGAGGTGGAGGGGGGGTGCACAGCTTGTGTAAACTGTTGAAGTGTACTTACATGAAATGATATGAAAATTCTACTAGATTATACAGATCTTTGCACAGAGCGTAACTCAGCATGTAAAGCTATTTTCTTGGAACAAAATTAACCTTGCCTCAAAATGAACACTAGGCTGCATCTTGCAGAAAAAATGTGCTTAATGCAACAGAAATGAATAGCAGCAGTTAGGAGTGTCTCACACTCCAGTCCTGTGTTTTTTTTTGTTAGACATTTTTGCCCCAACTTACTTTGAATTATGTGAGTGGCCATAATCACATATTTTTCTGTAATTTTGTGTCACAATAGTAATGCAAAATGACTGCAATTACTCTGGTGTAATTTAAATTTTGCCCAGACCTGCAAAGAAGCAGACTTCACTGGTCAGTTGGCTCACCTCCTGTGTGGTTATAGGAAGACAACAAGTTTCAAGGCCTGGAACCAATCAGCTGACCAGTGGCAACGGGACCCAGGACTTCGCCCTGCTGTTTGCCTCTACCACACACTCTATGAGATTCTTAGTGCCTCACCCGGAGGTCCTGGGGGCTTTTAGGAGTACATGTCGGTGGTGGGAACTAAATGGCTGAGGGCCTGATTTAGAGTTTGAAGGATGAGTTACTCTGTCACAAATGTGAAGGATATATCCTGTCCGCAGTATGACGATTCCCATAGGATATATTGGGACCGTAATAAGGCGGACGGATATCTCTCACATTTTTGATGGAGTGACCCCATCCACCAAACTCTAAATCAGGCCCAAAGTCAGAAGATACATTCCTCGACTAGGACAAACCTTGTTGGTGTTTCTGATAATCGAAGATCACATTTTGAGATGAAACACGGAAGTCTGCAAGTGTGAATTACTGGGTCAAGGCTATTAATGGTGATGTGCATAGTGGAAAGCCATGGTATCTGAATATTATGCCCACAGTATTTTCAAACAAAAATATTTTTTCTAAATTTTGTCTACATAATTATCTCACTAATACAGAAATCTACACATTATCTGGAGCAATATTTTTGTAAATAATAATTAGGACACAATTTTTATGTCAAAATTGTTTTTTTGGGTGTGGATGTACTCTCACAGATCCACAGCACTGTGTTATGATGAGGGTAGGTCGCTCCCCCTGCCGCTGCAGCTCCTCCAGCTCCTCCAGGTTCCTGAGTTCCTGAGACCCACCTCACAGTAAGTACCCCCCACCTCCTAGCCCCTCGTCCTGCCCCGCGCTACTCACCCTCTCTCCTGCTCCTGCTTCTTTTCTTCTTTTCTTCTTCTCTGTTCTTCCTCCTCGCTCCTCGCCTGTAATCTTCTTCTGTACTCTTCTTCTCCCCGTCTTCTCTCTTCTTCTGTGTGCTTCTCTGCCTCTCCTGTCGCCTCTCTTCTTCTTCATCTTCTTCTGAGGTCTTCTGCCTCTCTTCTGCCTTCTTTTCTTCGTATCTTCATCTGTGATTTTCTGCTCTTCTGTGAACTTCCGCTCTTCTGAGTTCTTCTGGACTCCTGTTCTTCGGTTCTCCTGTTCTTCTGTTCTTCTGTTCTTCCGGTCTTCTGTTCTTCTGTCTTCTGTTCTTCTCTTCTGTTCTTCTGTCTTCTGTTCTTCTGTCTTCTGTTCTTCTGTCTTCTATTTTCTGTCTTCGGCTCCTCTGCCCCCTCCGTCTTCTTCTCCCCACACCTGCCCTCCTGCTCCTGCCTCATCCCCCACCCTCACTCGCCTCCCCCTCTCTATCACCCCTATTTTACCCATTCGCTATCTACCTCCCTCTCTCCTCCTATCCACCTATCTCTCTATCTCTCTATCTCACTATCTAACTCCCTCACTCCCCACCTCCTCCTATCCACCTATCTCTCTATCTATCTATTTCTCTATCTATCGATTTCTCTATCTATCCATTTTCTCTATCTATTTCTCTATCTCTCCCCCCTTCCCGCCACCCCCTCTATTACGTATTCTTCCTATCCTCTCACTCTACCTCTCACCCTCACCCACCTCTACAACCCCCCCCTATCTTCAAAACCCAACTCCTATCTCTCCTCCTAATCTCCCAAACCTCCTAACACTCTCCCCCCTCCACCCTTAAACCCCCTCCCCCAGCTCTTCTCACTCTACCTGTCCCCCCCTCCCTCGCGCTTTCCCGCCGCGACCTCCTGCTCGCCCCGCCCCCCCAGCTCCCATTCGCCCCCAGCTGACCCCCCCCCTCCTACCTCATATGGCGGCCGCTGCGCGACAGTGGTAGCGACCCTTGACCCAAGGGTAGGTCGCTGCCGCTGCAGCTCCTCCAGCTCCTCCAGGTTCCTGAGTTCCTGAGACCCACCTCACAGTAAGTAGCCCCCACCTCCCAACCCCTCGCCCTGCCCCGCGCTACTCACCCTCTCTCCTGCTTCTTTTCTTCTTTTCTTCTTCTCTGTTCTTCCTCCTCGCTCCTCGCCTGTAATCTTCTTCTGTACTCTTCTTCTCCCCGTCTTCTCTCTTTTTCTGTGTGCTTCTCTGCCTCTCCTGTCGCCTCTCTTCTTCTTCATCTTCTTCTGAGGTCTTCTGCCTGTCTTCTGCCTTCTGTTCTTCGTATCTTCATCTGTGATCTTCTGCTCTTCTGTGAACTTCCGCTCTTCTGAGTTCTTCTGGACACCTGTTCTTCGGTTCTCCTGTTCTTCTGTTCTTCTGTTCGTCCGGTCTTCTGTTCTTCTGTCTTCTGTTCTTCTCTTCTGTTCTTCTGTCTTCTGTTCTTCTGTCTTCTGTTCTTCTGTCTTCTGTTCTTCTGTCTTCTATCTTCTGTCTTCGGCTCCTCTGCCCCCTCCGTCTTCTTCTCCCGCACCTGCCCTCCTGCTCCTGCCTCATCCCCCTCCCTCACTCGCCTCCCCCTCTCTATCACCCCTTTCTTACCCATTCGCTATCTACCTCCCTCTCTCCTCCTATCCACCTATCTCTCTATCTCTCTATCTCACTATCTAACTCCCTCACTCCCCACCTCCTCCTATCCACCTATCTCTCTATCTATCTATTTCTCTATCTATCGATTTCTCTATCTGTCCATTTTCTCTATCTATTTCTCTATCTCTCCCCCCCTTCCCGCCACCCCCTCTATTACCTATTCTTCCTATCCTCTCACTCTACCTCTCACCCTCACCCACCTCTACAACCCCCCCTTCCCCTATCTTCAAAACCCAACTCCTATCTCTCCTCCTAATCTCCCAAACCTCCTAACACTCTCCCTCCTCCACCCTTAAACCCCCCTCCCCCAGCTCTTCTCACTCTACCTGTCCCCCCCCCCCTCGCGCTTTCCCGCCGTGACCTCCTGCTCGCCCCAGCCCCCCCCCAGCTCCCATTCGCCCCCAGCTGACCCCTCCCCCCCCTCCTACCTCATATGATCCGCGCTGCTAAAAAGACCTTTTTCACCGACAGACTGGACAAAAAAAGCCACAACAGCAAAGAACTCTTCAGCATCGTCAAGGAGTTCTCCAACCCCAACGCCAACGCCGTCACGCCCTCACAGGATTTGTGCGAATCCCTCGCCACTTTCTTCCATCGCAAGATCAGCGACCTCCACAACAGCTTCGGACACCAGACCCAACATAACACCACCGAACCCGCACCCCCGGCCATCACCCTCAACAACTGGACCCACATTAACACTGAAGAAACCAAATCCATCATGAACTCTATCCACTCCGGCGCCCCTTCGGACCCCTGCCCTCACTTCATCTTTAACAAAGCCGACGACATCATCGCCCCGCACCTCCAGACCGTCATCAACTCTTCTTTTTCTTCTGCTACCTTCCCCGAATGCTGGAAACACGCCGAAGTCAACGCCCTACTAAAGAAACCTACGGCTGACCCGAGCGACCTGAAAAACTTCCACCCCATCTCTCTTCTGCCTTTCCCAGCCAAGGTAATAGAGAAGACTGTCAACAAACAGCTGACCACCTTCCTGGAAAACAACAACCTGCTCGACCCTTCACAAACCGGGTTCCGAACCAACCACAGCACGGAAACCGCCCTCATCTCAGTCACTGATGACATCAGAACCCTGATGGACAACGGTGAAACAGTCGCCCTCATTCTCCTCGACCTCTCGGCTGCCTTCGACACCGTCTGTCACCGCACCCTAATCACCCGCCTCCGCTCCACCGGGATCCAAGGCCAGGCCCTGGACTGGATCGCCTCCTTCCTCTCAAACCGTTCCCAAAGAGTTTACCTCCCTCCGTTTCGCTCAGAACCCACCGAGATCATCTGCGGCGTACCTCAAGGCTCATCGCTCAGCCCGACACTCTTCAATGTCTACATGAGCCCCCTCGCCAACATCGTTCGCAAGCACGACATCATCATCACCTCCTACGCCGACGACACCCAACTTATACTCTCCCTCACCAAGGACCCCGCCAGTGCCAAGACCAACCTACAAGAGGGTATGAAGGACGTCGCAGATTGGATGAGGCTCAGCCGCCTAAAGCTGAACTCTGAAAAAACGGAAGTCCTCATCCTCGGCAACACCCCGTCCGCCTGGGACGACTCCTCGTGGCCCACGGCCCTCGGCACCGCACCGACCCCCACAAACCACGCCCGCAACCTCGGCTTCATCTTGGACCCTCTTCTCACCATGACCAAGCAAGTCAACGCCGTGTCCTCCGCCTGCTTCCTCACCCTCCGTATGCTCTGCAAGATCTTCCGCTGGATCCCCGCCGACACTAGAAAAACCGTGACCCACGCCCTCGTCACGAGCTGCCTGGACTACGGCAACACCCTCTACGCCGGGACCACAGCCAAACTCCAAAATCGCCTGCAACGCATTCAAAATGCATCGGCACACCTCATCCTAGACGTACCCCGCAACAGCCACATCTCCGCACACCTGAGACACCTGCATTGGCTCCCAGTCAGCAAAAGGATCACCTTTCGACTTCTCACCCACGCACACAAAGCCCTCCACAACAAGGGACCGGAATACCTCAACCGACGCCTCAGCTTCTACGTCCCCACCCGCCTCCTCCGTTCCTCTGGTCTCGCACTCACTGCCGTCCCTCGCATCCGCTGCTCCACAGCGGGTGGGAGATCTTTCTCCTTCCTGGCGGCCAAGACCTGGAACTCCCTCCCCACCAGCCTCAGGACCACCCAGGACCACTCCGCTTTCCGGAGACTCCTAAAAACCTGGCTATTCGAGCAGCAGTAACCCCCCCCTTTCCCCTAGCGCCTTGAGACCCGCACGGGTGAGTAGCGCGCTTTATAAATGTTAATGATTTGATTTGATTTGATTTGATTTGATTTGATTTGATTTGAGATGTGTTGCAGAGGCCAAAAGACACTGCCTCTGGATGAGGAGCAGTACTAAAACATTTTAAAGACCCAGGTAGAGTCTACTGCATCAGTCAATCACGGAAGGCCCAAGCAGAGACCACTGCATGCATCAGTCCCTCAAGTTCCAAGTAGAGTGCATTGCACGAATCAGTCACTGAAGGCCCATTTAGACTCCACTACATGAGTTAATCACTAAAGGCCCAAATAAAGTCAACTGCATGTGTCAATCACTGTAAGCCCGAGTACAGTCAATTGCATGAGTCAACCAGTGAAATGCCAAGTAGAGTCAGTCACTGAACCTCCAAGTAGTATACATTGTATGACTCAATTACTGAAGGCCCAATAGGTGGTCAATGTGTGTGTCTCCCAGTGTAGGAGAACCCACTGGTTTGTAAACCACTAAAGCTCCAAGTGAAGTCTATTTTATGACTCAATCATGGAAGGCCCAAGTAAAGGTCATTGCATTAGTCAACCACTGAAGCAGAATCCACTGCATGTGTCAACCACTGAAGCTCCAAGTGCAGTCAATCACAAAGGACCAAGTGGAGTCCATGGCATGGCTCAATCACTGAAGGCCCAAGCAGAGTTGATTACATGAGTCAACTACTGAAGACCCTAATAGAGTTCACTTCTGCAGTAACACACTGAAGGTCCAAGCAATCTCTATTACATGTGTCAATCACTGAAGGCTGGAGTAGAGTCCATTACATTGAATCACAAAGACCCACATAAAGTTATTTGCATGAGTCAATCACTAAAGCTCCAAGTAGAGCCCATTACATGCATCATTTACTGAAGGCCCGAGAAGAGTCCATGGCACGGCTCAACCACTGAAGGCTCAAGTAGCGTCCTTTGTTACAGTCAATCACTGAAGGCTCAAGTAGGGTCTATTACATGAATCTATCATTAAGACGCAAGTAGAGCCCTACTGCATGAGCCAATCCGTGATCTCACAACAGGATATGACAAGACCCGGGTAGAACTGTTACATTTGCAAATGAATTTTCTGTTCACGGTGACGGGATGTTACCATTGCACGTACTTGTGCAGCAAGCCAAAGGCTTTTTTCTAGCATAACTCCTGGGGTGTGTTGTGTCATTACTGGATCAGGCAACGGAGAAAAGGGGCAATATGCCTGCACAGAGTAGTCACAGCATCTCATTTATAAATGGTGAGGTGCTTTAATTCTAAGGCCTGTGCATAGAGGAGGTCTTGTGAGAACAAGGGACATGAGGGTGCACAATGGGCAGAGAAAGAGCCTGGAAAGGCAATTGTTTTAAAAATAGTATTGCCACCCCTAGCCTTTGGAGGATTATAGCACAAAGATGATTTTACAAACACCATACAAGCTACGCAATAAATTACACTGACAACTCTTTTGTGGATATAAATGTGCTTCAAGTTAATTGATTACATGTGGGGTTATGGGTGATGGAGGTGTCAGTGGTGCGTTCGCTGGCAGCTGACACCCATCCTGAGAAAGATGGCGCTGTCCTGTTGGTACCAGCACCAGTGCCCTTCACTCATTTACAGCTCATTCACTTGACCTGGGTTGCCACACTCTCCTTTTTTAAGCACCATGCTTCTGACAAGTCAGAGAGAGACCATGGGCGGTCCCCACAGTTACTCAGGAGTCCGAAGGTCTCTCCATCACATCATCTCAGCTCCCACCATAATGACTCCCAGTGACCAGAGGAATTTAATTTTGGCTCCAAGATCCGCTATCTTGAGGTCTTTGTCACTGTATAAAGCTTTAGGATTGCCCTGTATCTCCGCCAAGCCTTGGGAGTGGCACTTTGTGAAACCTGAGGCTTCCCACCTGTGCTAGCTCCTCCTTAATAAATATATCGGGCCCCTCCATGGCCTCCTGACATTAAGCAACAGAATGGCTATTTCATATGCGAGTACATGCACCTCATCTGATACTGAGGACCTATTTACGAGTCTAGCGGTCCTGGGACCGCAAGAGTCGCGGTGGTGGTCTGTCCGCCACCAAAGCAACAGTCAGACCGCCACATTATGACCGTGGCGGTTTGTCCACAGTCTGACCGCCAGCACCGCCACTTTTCGGACACCCGATGGCCTGGTGGTGCTAGTGGATTACGACCCCTCTCTCTGCCGGTGTTTACATGGCGGTTTGACTGTCAATGCACTTGGCATGGGCATTGCTGGGGCCACCCTGGCCAGACCTGTCACGAAAATCACTGCCTGCTTTGCAGACAGTAATTTGCGTGATGGGTGATGGTGCACCTGATGCACAACAGCATTGCCACCGGCCGAATTACGAGCCAGCGTCAATGTTGTGCGTTTCCTGCTGGACGGGAAACTCATCATAGGGCCAGCGGGAAGGAGACTGCACTGGCGGTCTCCTGTACGTGGGAGTTTTGCTGGCAGCCTTTTCAGGCTGCCAAACTCGTAATGAGGCCCTGAGTTTCCACCATGAACCTACCCTGAAGACTCTGGAACAAAGTCAAAACCCATTCTGCTTCATAAACATCTGTCTATTGAGATTAATCGCCCACCTAGCCAACCCAATGTGACTTGGTCCCAACCATTATCCCTTTATGCAATGATTTCTGTCTAGGTTATTTCAGAATGCCTCCACAGAGCTGCTGAATTCCTCTGAGTTTTTTCGTGTTTACTGCAGGGCACGCATCGCATAGGATGAACATTTTTCCCTCTAGCTGTATGTCGGATTCTTGCAGATTGCCCATTAACAGCTGGGGCACTTAGGATTCCAGCATGGACCACTATAATACAATTTCTATAGGTTGCCACCATTCTAAGTATGATAGTACGCCTCGCCCCCCAAGTGAGTGCGTGTTCTGATAAGTATCTCCTTCTATTTCTAGTCCTAGATATTACCCAACAAGCTATGATGCCACTTGGTGGCTTTGTAAAAATCCTAACTAGCAACGGTTCTGTAAGTCTGCATCTTGTAATGAAACCTGTTTTATGGTAAAGCACTCCAACACCTTTGGGTGTTGTCCGCGCTATATGAAACACATAAATGAATGAATGAATGAATGAATGAATGTATGAGAAAGAAGGAAGGGGCAGCATGCCACCTAGGCTTGCAGGAGTTAAACAAAACAAAAACTGGAGAATACACTTAAACCTGGGGGTGCTTTAATTCTAATGTCTGTGCGCGGGGGAGGTCGTGTGAGTAGAAGGAACGTGAGTTCAGAGGAGGCGTGCGGAAGGCCATGTGTTCAGACATGCCAAAGGCCTGCATCAGCCCAGGACTTGAAGGGGCTATGGATGGAGCTATGTATAGACCTTGGCAGGCCGCACACTGTGTCCCTCCGCTATTCTTATCCAGAGCCAGGAAACGTCCAAGGCCTCTGGAGAGTTGGTGGCCTCCTCTCCTGGCGCCCCAGTGACCAGCCCTCCACCAGAGGCACGCGCGCGGACCTTCTTACCAGAAGTACCCTTTGAGGGTGACTTCATCCGTCCATCCTAAGAAACCAAAAGCTCGGCCTCCCCTCCTGGTGAATGATGCCAGCAGGCCCCCGTGCATCCGTGGCTGCCACGTGCACACGGCCTGACACCGGCAGAGGTCAGGCAAGGGTCAGTGGCTCTGGGATTCCTCCGCGCCACAGGCAGCTCAGCGCAGGGACACATCAAAGCGACGCATTCCGGCGGCTGTGGCTGTCTGCTCTGAGCACTGTGGGCTAGGGGGGCGTGCAACAACAGGTGCCCCCTGTCACCACACAATCTGCTGCCAGCACCTGCCGCATTCCTAAAACATGAGATGGCACGCAGCTCCCTGACCCCATGGCGCAATTCAGGTGAAACAGTTGCTTGAAATCAGTGGTGTGAATGAGGGTTCCCAGGAGCAAGAAACGCGCTCCCACTGACTGCTGTGAGGGTGGTAAATCACAGTTATCAGGTTCAGTGAAAACCCAGTCGCCTGAGTCCCGGTGCCAATGCACCTGCTGCACCGTTCATAGCTGCATCTCCTGTTAAACTTCCGCTACCAAAAACTGTGTCTACCATGCAGTTTACAAACCCTAAAGGGGATGATGCAGCCTTTCATCCTTATCTGATAGATATAAACTGCAATAAGGGCCAACATTAGGACCATGAGTTTTGCAGCTCGCAATTTGAGAGTCGCAAAACTAATGTACAACAGTGTATCTCACTGTTCGCAATTCCCGATGGGGTCGCAAATGACCTACCTCATGAATATTCATGAGGCAGGTCGCAATTTGCGACCCCATTGGGAATGGCCGCCCTCACAGGGATGGTGGCCTGCTGGGGACAGCAGACCACCGTGTCTGTGACTGCTTTTAATTTAAAAACAGCATTTTTTTTAATGCAGTCTATTTTCCTTAAAGGAAAACAGGCTGCATTTCAAACAAAAAAAATAAAAGTTTTCTATTCGTTTTTTCAGAGCGGGCAGGAGTCCGTGGGACCACTGTCTTCTCTGAAAAAATATTTTTGTTTTCATTCAAAAGGGGAAGGGGTTCCGTGGGGACCCCTTCCCGGTTGCGAACGGGTGACCACCAATTTGAAATTGGTGTTAACTGCGATTGTTCAGCGAAAGCAATTGTGGTCACAAAACAATCATACATCCCCCCGCGATTCGCAATTAGGGAGGTATGCCCTCCGGTCGCCCCTTTCTAATTGCGACTCGCAGATGCCTATTTTGCGAGTCAGTAATTGAGACTGACTCACAAAATAGAGATGGTACAGCCTACCTGCCCAGTTTGCAGTCACAAATGGCGATTTTCGCTGCTTGCGAAACCAAAAAGGCGGTCATACATCTGGCCCTAAGTGTATTTGAAAACTGATGTTCTCCTTCGTACTTTCGGCCATAAGTACAAAGCATTTCGGCCAGTTTTCAACTAGAAAAATGCTTTTGGGAATGTGAAAATCCCAAATTGTGAGTCAGTAACTTGTTAAGGGGTGGCTCCTCCGCAGTGGTGGAGGGGCGTTGCCCCCCCTGGATGAGCCAGCAGATGAAAAATAAAACAATAACTTGCTGTTGTTTTATTTTTCATTTTCAGCAGGTGCAGGGAGGGGTGGGGCTGGGCCACAGGGAGGTAGGAGGGGGGAGGAGGGGAGAGTGCACCAAGTGCGCATGTGTGTTTGGTCAGCCATCTCAGACTGGCCAAACACACATGCGCACTTATGTGTATACACAGCCGGGGTGGAGAAACAGCACAGACCCCAGGCTTGTGTCTGAGCGGCAGTGACTGCAGCTCAGACCAATGCTGACGCTGCTTAAATGCTTTGTAAGCAGCTGCTGGGCAGGGGCCCGAAAAGGTGTTCCTGAAGCATGCTCCCATTGATTAATGTGTGACTATAAGGGGCATCACCCCCACCCCAGACCAGGGGCTAGTTGCCCTTAAAGTTAACGGTACCTCCAGATTTGAGTAAATACTCAGGTAGGCCTTGAGTGTGTTGCATTTAAGCCTACACTCACTAGCAATCTCAGGCCCTGAAGAATGGCCCAGACCAGTTATGGCATCACATATGGGCAGAAACTTGTTGATCGTTAGGATTATAGCAACGTAATGAGTCATTATACTCAAAAACCGTCCCTATCTTGGTTTTAATTTACAAGCAGACACCACTATTAAAGGTGTGATTTACACTGGTGATCTGTTAGGTAATTTTAATCAAACGACTGGATCCCTGTTCTACCCAGAAAACATCATTTAAGTACTCCATCTCGGTTCATTTAATCACAAGGTTGTGTCAGCCCAGGTGGCACTGCCCTACCTGGGTGGGGGTAGGTGGCAAAATGATGAAACATGGCACTATTATGTGCATGAGACCACCTATTCCACAAGCAGGGACCCCTAAAATAGGTCCCAAACATGGTTTTCACAACCAGGCTTGATTAGACTGGATCATGACAAGAGTGGTTCTACCACAGGTTCGTCAGATCTTGTTTTTCTCCCCTCATACTTCTTGTGTTCACGGTCTTGATTTTGGAAGGTAGTATGGGGGTCATAACCTTCCTTGCCACTCTTCATGTGTAAAAAACAAATCTTCACAAAACATTCCAAAAAATAGTTCATCCACCTCAGCTCCTGCCTGGAAAGTTTGAGGGTGCTCTGTCTAGTGGGGGTCAAGAAAAAAGTGGGTTGTCCCGAAACATAAAATCTCCACACTTTTTTCATAGACCTCTTTAGACAGAGCTACAGCACAAACTGCTGAGCGGAGTTGCATCAAATTCTAGCAGGAAGCTAGATCTTGGTACACAGATTGGATTTTTGTGACTTGGTGTAAATCTGTTCAATAGTTTTTGAGAAATTAAGAATCTAAAATAATTGTACATTTTGACAGTTGGGCTCGCGAGAATCTCACGGGCCTCTCACTAGATGGCAAATTAAACAAGCATTTACAATGCAACGGGTCTCGCGTTTGCTCATGTTAGAGCTGATCGCGTTGTAAACTCCTAACCCGACTTTTCACCTGTCGGGCAAAAGTGCATTTATGTACATAACCCGAAAAAGTGAAATTAACTATGTAAAGCGCTCGACTTCTGCCAAGCGAGATCGCGCTCGTAAATTAGAGAAAAAGAAGTCCACGAGCCCGATGGAAAACAGCGAGCCTCGCATGTTTTCTGTACTTGGTTGCTGTGCTCGAGGAGGGCTAGCCACCGGAAAAGGCATGACGTATGTGTGCCTTCGACTAATGAAAGCAAGCAGATTTTATTAGGCAAGCCCACAAACCAATAAAAAACACTGACATGAAGTTGACAGAGCTCCGAGCCCTTTTCTAAATACTAAAGCGTCTCGCTGCGATACGCATCCGTGAGCGCATGCAACCCAGGCTCGACCCTAAAAATGGAGCCCTGTGATTGGGAGACAATCCCGACTATCCAGTGATCTTTCATGTTCTCATCTGAGCGAGAGGCTCCTGCAAGTCTTGCAAGAGAGAGTGCTCTGATTGTCTGACTGCAGGAATGTTAGAAATGAAATGACTGCCCTTACTGTTTACTGTGAAAATTTGAGGTGTTGTGGAAATGAAGTAACAAAACTATGTAAGGGCGCAGCAGAAAGGCATGCTGTCCCCCTAGATTTAGAGAGGAGGAGCCAGATGTGCAAGGCCTGTTTGCATTTCTTAACGGTCCGAATCGGTATTTTGGGCCGTTAAGAAATGCAAACTGGGCTTTCCTAATGTACAAAGCCCTTTAAGGAATCACAAATAGGGATTTCTACCCTGTAGAAATCACAGTTTGCGATTCCCAGAATAGGAAATGCAAATAGAGATTTCCTATTCGCATTCCCTATTGTGATGTACATGCATTTCCAAAATGCGATTTGGGCATTTTGGAGATGCAATTACCCCCAGGTGCAATTTAAAAAAAAACTCCCTAAGGTGCTTTTTTGAATTGAAATTGCAATAGAGCACACACACAAGCCCCTTAGGCATATCTGTGCTCTAAAGGTGCACCCCTATTTCTGGAGTGCACCAAGGTGGGCCTTTTTTCCATTGCCATCCCTGGTTTTGCATTTCCTAAATAGTACTTTCTTAATAAGAAATTGCTATTTAGGAAATACAAAACCAGCCCATTGACTAAAATGCAATGGGATTTCATAATACCTACTTTGTAGGAATCGCTATTAGGAAATCGGTCTCTCTGTTCATAGCATTTTGCATTTCTCAAATAGCGATTTCTATGAAGTCGCTATTTAAGAAATGCAAAATTGCATTTCTGTACATCTGCCCGAGGTGTATAAGGGATAACTACTGTGATAAAAAATGTATACTGGTTTAACTAATTTTTATGATCGATGCGATAATGAATAGTAAAAAAGCCTGTAGTATGCACACTTGGATACTGTAGGAAGGAGTATTACTGGAGATGGTGTTTGTCAAAGTGCACTATTTACACCCATTGACTTTGTAAGAGTTCAGAGTAGGGTATAGTCTCTTCCTATACCCTACTATGCATATCCACTATCAGAGAGAGGGGTATTAGCAGGGAGGACGGTCCCTAGACAGAGTATACATGCACACCTGTCTCAGCAAAGAGGCCAGTCTCTCTCCACACACCCTAGTATGCACACCCATCCGAGACATAGCCATGACAGTAGAGTCCGGTACATGCACATAGCTTAATACGCAAACTTGTCATCTAAGAGAGCTCTGACAGGAGTGGCTAGTCCATGCGCATCTCCTACTATGCACAGTCATCATCTGAGACAGCGGTCTGACAGAAGAGGCTACTCCATGGGTATATACCCTACTAACCATAACCATCATCCATCATCGGAGACAGAGGTCAACCCGAGAGGTCAGTCTTTCTCCATTCAACCTACTACGAACAATCTTCATCTGGGAGAGAGGTCTGGAAGGCGAGGGTAACCCATGTATACTCACTACTATGCACAGCCATAACCTGAGACAGAGGTCTTATAGAAGTGACCAGTCCACCCTAATACGTGCACCTGCCATCTGAGAGAGGGGACTTAGTGGAGAGGCAGTCTCTCTCCATTCACCCTACTATGCAAACCTGTCATCTGAGAGAGAGGTCTGGAAGGACAGTCCATGTTCATACCTTACTACGCACTCACGTTATCTAAGAAAGAGGTGTGGAAAGAGAGGGCCGTCCATGCAGACACTCGCCTACACACACCCAGCATCCAAGAGAGGGGTCTCACTGTAGAGGTTAGTCCCTCCATAACACACTACTACATACTTGTGCCATCTGAGACAGAGGTATGTGTGGAGTGGCCAATCTCTCCCCACACCCTACTGCACACACCTGTTATGTAGGACATAGGTCTCATTGGAGAGGATACTCAGTCCTATAGACTACCATTTCCCTACAATTATGTTGTGATTCCGTAAGACTCCAGGAAGAGTAGCTCACAAGCTTCAGGGAGTGAAGCTTGCTGCATGGACATGTGCGATCTCGCAACAGGCTCGTGAGCACTGAGGGAAAATTTGTGTCCCTTCCACAAGGTGTTTTACTATCCTGCAAGCCTCTCATGAGACCCACATGGAAAATTACTGGGCGTGCCATGAGGTGTTTTACAATCTTGCGAGAGTCCAGTGAGATCATATGGGAGGAAGTTAAAAAAAATAAGGCCAAGTCTCAACCGGTAGTTATCATTTGTATTGCATGGTTGAAGAAATGCTGTGATTAGGGGTGGGCGGTAAACTTCACTTCGCTCACGGAGTTTGCAGAGTTTTTCCTACTCAGCACTCTCCTTAGAGAGCAGAGTTCCGAAAAACACTCCGTAGCTGGGTTTTTTCCCTCATTTGCAATTGCCAAATTAAAGTTGGTGAGCAAGAAAAATCTTACTCAGACCACCTCCCAGCGAGAAATTTCTCAATGCGGGCGGTTAGTCGCTACCACTCACATTGAGAAACCTTCCGTTCATGTTGAGGGAGGTGCCGGTTGAGTAGAAAATCGACTTGAGTGCCAGAGAAGAAGCAGCACCCTCTTGCACTGTTCATGGTGCCATTTGCACTGATTTCTCAGTGTCAGAAAAACACCTGGTGCTAAAAATCCGTGTGAACAGCGTGACCTAATGCACTTCACAGCTTGCGGAACTCTGCGTAGCGCAGCAGAGGTTTTTGTCTCTTCACGGAGTTCTGTGTACCTGAACTCTACCCAGACCTATCTGTGATGTGGCTGGGTGCAGAGCCAGGGATAACTCAGATTGTTCTTGGTGATTTGGAGGAGAAGGAACCATGTTGCACAGCAGAAGTGACTGACTTTGGAACCGAGACAGACAGGTGTCTTCAGCTGTATATAAGAAACTGCTCTAAGTTCAGGTAATAAGAAATATACTTGATGAACTGTGTTGAGAAGTGTCAGTAAGTGCACTACTGTTGATAACTTGGTTATATACAAGGTTTAGTGAGTCAAAAACTGATTGCAGAGATGCAGGTTTATTATTATAGGTTTTGAGAGGTAGACTTTCCAAAGTGGAGAGATATGACCACGTATTGGATGCTATGTTAAGAAAATTAAATATTCACTCTTTGTGTAGTTGTAAGTAAAAGAGGCAGTGTTTTTGAAATTATAAAACAAAGCATCTACTGTCTGTTAATACATGGCCAAGGTTGTCGATGAACCTTACTGTGTACATATTGTACCCCTATGAGACGTCTGAGTGGAGATATTGTCATTTGTAGAGTAAAACACTGTGCTCACTGTTAGGAAAGGTATGTAAAGAGGAATACATTACTTACAACTTGTTATGGAACCACGTTTGAAGGCATGTTATAACTTAATAGTGAAAAAATGCACTGTTGAGAATGTCAAATTCTTTAATAGAAAGCAATGAAGATAATGGCACGGTAATACCGATGTGATTGTGGGTAAAAAATGCAAAAAAAAAACCTTAGTGTATATAGTGATGTATCACTCTTAGCAATTATTGATCAGCAATTAACTTTTTTGATTTTATTGTCTTTTTATGAGGTCGAAAATGTAAAATAGAAGTATTGAAAAACAGAATTATCAAGTCACAAAATACATGGAGGAGAAAAACTAAATGTGTTCACTCTGGAAGAAAGAGGGAAGAGTAACTGTGCGGAAATCAGGGAAAACAAATAATTACACAACTGATGTTGGTATTGCCTGCGGTGATATTTGTACCCTTGAAGAAGCTTGTTTTTTCTAGCTCCAATTGTTTTTGATGACAAAATGATTTGCTTGAACAGCAAAAAAAGTGCTTTATTTAGAAAAGGAAGGGCTGTTATCTGCTTGAGCGGGCGTAGATTCCTGTAATGGTGTAACACACTAGTTGTTTCTAATTTCTCAGTTAACTCCAGGTTGCAAATCCTATTTTATTTTATTTTAAGTGAATCTTTTGCCACCAAGCCTGCCAGAAAATAAGACTATTAAACAAGATACTGTTTGGCAGCTAATGTAGCTTAAGAAAAGAAAAAGAGGATCTACGTACATCAAAATCTACTGGGGAAATGAAGCAAAAGAGGATGAGATGTTGGTGCCAGAGTGAGGAAAAAATGTTCAACTAACATACATGGTATTTCATTATTCTGAGTAGATATTGGTTTCTGATTGTCCCTGTCCATGTCTATCATTCATTATTTCTTGGCATTCAGGAAATAGTTTGGCTCAGTTGTTAATAGAGTTTCTTCTAGTTAACTACTTTCTTGCAGAACCTGGCTATGTGTACACCCTCTTGCCCCCCTTTTCTGAATGGTCGCTGTGATCCTCTTCAATGATCAGAAGTAGTACTTTTGATCTCTGCTTTCTTTGATGAGTAATCATGATCAGCATTGCTGACTCTATACAGGCTTGTTTAATGTTGCATTGCATGTTTTCTTGAACTGCAGAGCATAGAATGCTGTATGTAGGGGTGGGCGGTGAGCTCCACTCCGCTGGTGGAGCTAACGGAGTTGTTAGCACTACAAGCGCCACTTGGAGCGCGGAGTTCAACCAAAAACTCTGTTGCCTATTGCCCTTTCCTGAATGCGCCCGATCTCGTAAGCACTAAGCAGGGTCAGGCCTGGTTAACCAGACTCGACCCTGCTGAGCGCATCCGAGATCGGGCGCATTCATGACAGGGTGCCACTAGGGCAGGCGGCCCTTGGCCGCTCACGGAACCCCATGGAATTCCACAGAGTTTTAAATCAACTCTGCAGAATTCCATGGCAGGGCACTCCGTGAGCTCTTCCCACCCCTGGCTGTATGTACATATGTATGTGGTATTTCTATATCACAAATCTAGCCAAAAGGCAGCAGTCGCTTTACATCTTCAAAGACAAGCACAAGAATAAAGTCAACCAGTGATAGTTGAGACAGCGGTATTGGGGATGGTTAATGGATTGTGTTGCAAAGAAGAAGTGCGTCTTCAACTCTTTCCTAAATTGGAGCTACGTTGATGCGGTCGAGATGGATATTGTTCCAGATCTGGGGTGCATAGATGGGAAATACTGCTGTCTTTTTTTTTTACACTTCTTCATCTGCAGTCTGATAGTGTCCTTGCTGTGGGTGTGCTGAGAACCATTAGAGATGGTAAGCTTGTCTGAAAGATAAGAGAGAAGAGGGGATGCTGACAGTGATGGCTGTGATTCTGAATGCAAAGTGTTCTTTCCACTTGGATTATTCTTCAACATCCTCATCCCTGTGAAAATCCCTAATCAATTCAGCACAGGAGGATGGGTGATCTAGTTTATCCTTCAGTTTCAAATTCATTACCATCACTGAAGGTGACTTGTCTACACAAAATGCAGTCTCAATCTCAGAAGTTTTTATTGCTTTATTTTTTTTTAAATGCAAACTCAGAATAGCACATAAAGCCCTTCATTTATGAACACCATGTGATTAACTGTGTTTAAAGCTGCTGACAAGTCCAAAAGGACCAGTGCTGGTTTCCACCATTGTCAACTATTGTTCTGATTTCTCAGTTGCTACGATCAGGGCAGATTTGGTATCGTGATCTAAGAAAACAGAGAGTTTTATGTTAAATAGCTTTTTTCACTATTTTTGCTCTCATGGAAAGAAGAGATGGGATGATAGTTGCTTACATCATGAAGTGTAAGGGAGGGGTTTGTTACTAATGGTAAGACAGAAAAACGTTTTGGACTTTTGGAAAGTGTTCAGAGTCATTCACACTATTAAGGAGCGTGGTAAGATGTACTGCCACTGTCTCAGAAACGCAAAGTAAGATTCTGTGGGGATTGGCGGGCATGGGTCTGTAGGAGCTCCTGACTTGGTGGAATCAGTTAGGTTTAGTTACCACCTCCATTCTCAGAAGGGTAAGCATATTAAAAGACCTGGTTGTCATGCTAGGGCATTCATTCATAGAGTCACTTAGGCTTCTTTTTATGTTGGAGGTGAACTCTCAATAGACTTACTTGACCTGCAATTGAAAGAAATCTGCCAGATTGTTGGAGAAGGATTGATTAAGATCAATTGTATTTTTGTTGTTGAAGTTTACAAGAGTATTAACCTTTTTGAAGTATTCTTTGGCCGAGCTTATAACAGTTGTAGCTTTTTCAGTGTAATCATTTGATTCTTCAGTTACAATCGTGGTCATGTAATCTTTAATGCATTGTTTATATTTGTCTCTTTCGCCTAAGCTGCATTTTTCTCAAAATTTTGTTCCTGTCCTTTAAACATTTGTTTTTATAATCTTTATTTAAGAGAATGTCAAGGAGCTGAGGGTTTACTTCTAAGATTTCTTATGGATTCTTAGGGGGGGCTAGCCGATTTACCACTGCATCTATCCAATTTGTATAATTTGTCCTGATCATTCTCAAGAGTTGGTTGCTTGTCTAATAAGATTTAGTTCATCTTTTTTTGTCAATTACTACTGCTTTATGGTCTGACCAAATTAGTGGCAAGACGGACTCAAATGAGAGGGCAGCGTTACTGGTAAAAATGATGTCAAGATTGTGACCAGCTAAACGGATTGCCATATGGACCCATTATGCGAGGTAAAAGCATAGCATATTATCAATTAGCTGCTTTGTGTCTTTATTAGCCAGGGCTTCTAGGTGAAAAATAAAATCCCCTAAAATCATGTAGTTGGACAACTACATACATGATTCAATATATACATTTAAAGATTGTAAAAAGTTAGCTCTAGGAATAGGGGTGCCGATAAAATATCAAACCATTAAATATGCAGTGTTGTGTGTGATCACAGCTTTGTTAGATGAAAATATTCACAGTGCTCAATTAAGCCTGGAGATTACCGTCCTTTTATCCGAGCAGAGGCTTCATCCCAGCAGACAGTTCACTTTCTTTCATTGAACTTTCACCTGCGGACACAATTAGATAACCTAAGAAAAACTCACAAAAACGATGTAATGAATTAATTATGTTCTTTATTGACAAAATAAAATGAATCAAAGATGCAATAACAAGCAGTTCTGAGTTTGCATGTGACTCGGTTGGTAGGTGGAAGAACATTTAATAAAGTAGGTTATCTTTGGGTCTTCGGGCCTTTACAGTTCCTACTAATGAAAGTAATATTGGGTCCCCCGTGATCCTTACCCATCTAAGGTTATGAAGTAGATGGCTACTGCCACTAGTTGTCCTCTTAAATATCTCACTGAACTCTGGGGACTTACCTGACAACTTCAAAAAAGAAATTACTACTAAAGAAACTTGGCAATAGTCTGCTGCCTTATTGTGGAAAACTCCTTGAGGACCATATAGCATATGAAATTAATAGTCATATGCAAAGCTCTAATTGTTTGGATCCTCACCAAGCTGGTTTTCGCCCTAGCCAGAACATTGAAACAGAGATCCTATCCTCCGTTGATGAGTCTTTACTTCAGCTTTGAGTTTGCTCGCTGTAGCCAGAACGTTGGGCACAGGATATCACAATATTTCACTCCATCGGGCTCAGGCTGCAGTATTGCAGGGACAGCACATAAATGGCTGGCTTTGTTCGTGAAGAAAGAAGCAAGCAGAACAGCTCTCTTTCAAAAGAGCTGAGTAGCTCAGAGTGTAATATGGGGTTCCACAGGGCTCTGCTCTTTCATCCCATCTTTTTAATATTTATATTCAAACCCTAATAAACGAGTTTATTATTCAGGGATGCTAGATTTATAACTCTGCAGACAACCCTTGTCTCTGCAGACAACCCTTAAGTTTGACTTTAAGTTTTCATCCAATCGGTTAAATCTTTACTATACCCAAGCCAGCGGCTAAAAGTCTGGGAGTCCTAGTGGGCCAACAGCTGTTTTTGAGACTAGAAATAATGCTGTGGTGTCAAAACGTAATTTTATTCTTAGGACCACTGTGAAAGTGCCACCTTTGATCTCTTCAGAGGCCTTAAAGACAATCATGGCATCAGTGATTGGAGGAAGGCTGGACTATGCTATTATACATATTGGGTTCCTCAAATGCGACATCGCCAGATTACAATTGGTTTGGAATACGTTGGTAAGATTGGTTGTCAAGGCCCACCCCCCCAATGAATGGATGCACACTAAACCTCTCCTGAAAATGCTTCACTAAAATATTGCATACAGTTTAAAACGTATTCTTTAGTTTTTAAAGCCTTTTTGAGCTGACTCCAAAATTTGCGGCCAAACGAGTGTCGAGTTATACCCTTTTGAGAGAACTCCACTCAACAACATCAAATCTACTGTCCATGCCAAGATTTCGCAAAGCGAAATCTGGGGGTCGAAGGTTCTTGGTACTGGAACCTATTAATTGGAAATCCAATCCACCTGACTTATGTCCTGAATAAGAACTCGGCGGATGGGTTACTCCATCACAACAGTGAGGGGTATCCAATCCACCAAAATCTAAATCCCATTATATTCAATAGGATTTAGATTTCGGTTTACTTCAGCACCAAGAAACTTTCAGGTGATTGTGCGCTTTATAAGTACAATTAACATTAAAATTATTTGTCATGTTGAAGAAACACCAAGTGGTTTTGTAATCATTGCTGACACTCTTCTGTACCCATTATGACAGGAACATTTCTGAAAATAATAAGTAATACATTTTTTAATGTTCCTAAATTCGTTCTCTGTCTGATGAATCTTTGCTGTGTCTGTCCTTCTCAGTTCCCTCTCCTGGTCTCCTTCTCAAAAAGGAAAGTGAATATTCTTAAAGGGAATATTCACATTAAATATGACAGATCAAACTCCACTAAATCAAAATACTAAGTTAATGCCTAATCATAATTTTGTGAAAATCACCCCTCTTTAGAAATCAAACATTTAAACATATGATCCAGATAGGAATGTTACATAAAAGGAACACAAAATACATAATTTAATTACTGCTATGTATTTAACAAGCTAAAGAGATATTAGTGTATAATTCAGTATTTCTCCAAGTGTATTTTTTAAAAATAACATTTTTCACAAGCATCACATTTACTTTGCTGCACAGGTTGTACCCTATACCTAAATTAATAATGTAAATAGTAAACAAATGCATTCCATGTGATACATATGCCCTTTGTGTTGGAGAAGGTGAGGTAAAATAAATTTAGTTAGGTGTTTGTATTCTCTACATCTGAACATTGCTATATTTATCAACTTTGAACTTAGTGTAATTTAACCAAAAATCCAGCCATGGGATATTGTCTTAGTACAGGTTGAGATCTTCAATATATATCTCTTGTTTTCTCGCCCATGGGACATTTTCCTATTCAAGCCTGATATGTCCTATAAATATCTCTTGTTTCCTTCTGAATAATCATGAGGATCGCCAGCAAATGGTAGTGGGGGTGGGTAGTTGTAGATGCCCCCCATAAAAATAGACACAGTGGCCAAAATCATCACAGGAGTCACCAAGAAGAGACAGAGCCGGTCGACCGTCCGCGCCATCCGGTTCCAGTTATCCTTCTCCTGGAGAGTGAAATGAAAAAGAACAATCAATGCATTGAGGAAAAGAAGTCAATTCATTCTGAAATAGGGTGAAAATGGGAAGAGAGATGAGACAGAAGGGGGTTCTTTAATTGTGAAATTTAGAGGTTTGCAATCATTTACAGATAAAGAATTAGCACATTTTCCACGAGAAGAGGTAAACCCCAGTGACTGACAATGAACAAGTTAATTCACCAATAGAACACTGAAGTTTGGACTTATTGCCATCTAAACCAACACAAATACATGACAACCCCAACTATTTTCTCAATCTGTGAATACAAGTAATGAACTGCAGGGATAGTTTATGACAGGCGTCTTGGACATACTTCCAAGTGTGCTTCAATGTTTTCCAGACTACACTGCCATTTATCATCTAGGAAACTGCTAGACATACCAAATTATTCCTTAAGTAGTGCACACTAATTAGAAAACAATCTGTCAAAGTAGCAGTAACTTTTTATTCATATTTACTAACTGTGGTGGCAACAGCCTCATGAAGGGTAGTGGAGCAGCAAGCAATCCAAAATGTCAACTTAAGAGAAATGCAGTGCAACTGAAGGTTGGGGTGGTGTGATTGAGGCTTTTGATGTAAAGTTGGTGCAACTAATAGAACATAAGTAGAGGAGAACTATAAGGCTCATCTTCAGTGACCACCAAAATGAAGAATTAAAGAAAACATACTTTTACCTAGAGTCAAAATACTCCATAGGTACCAGTCACTGGATCCAAGTTAAATGAATGAAATTGCTAATTGTTAAAATGACTTGGAAATAAAATACAACTGTAGTTGTGTATTCCCTAGTATAACATTAATAGTGTAACGAGTAATTACTAGCATCATAATCAAATGACAGGATATTGAAATCATGGTACATAAAATGGTTAATTCAGTGTTATTACATAATTGAATCTTTCCGTCTATCCCTTGCATGCTTTGCTGTTGTTTTACATCCAAGTTATTGGGTCACACTTGGCAGATAACAAAATGTCTCAAACGGAAACTGACAAGTGTCCCTCACTCCTCCTTTACTGAGTTGTGCTTGAAATCATTACTCACACACAATATTTGATATTTTACACCATTTGATACATTATTATGCAATCTTTAAATACAAATCATGTGCACTAGCATAATTGTGAATTTTAGAAGGAATGTAGCAAATGTTATTAGGACCAAGTGTAGATAAGGATCAATAATAGTCAATCACACATTCATATACTATTAGTCGAAAAGCTGTTTGGATAAGATGTCAACTTAAAAATATTGTGAGACAGGAATATTGGAAATTAAACATTGTGACACACAAATATCATGATACCTAAATATCGTTGACAAGAATATCATTTTTGAGGTAAGTAGTTAAAAAAAAAATATTGATATTTTTAATATTGTTTTCAATAATATATTGCTTCAAATATTTTTTTACATTATTTTTATTTGATGGTTTTTAATTGATATTTTAATGTTATGTGTTAGTTGTGTTTATATAAAGATTATTTAAATGTAGCCAGCTATTTTTTAGTGATTTAGAATGTTTAATTTTATTTTAATAGTAATTTAAATGGTTTTAGCGGTTTGTTGGGTTTTTAAGGGGATAGGGTGGGAAGTTAATTGGGTAATAATTATTTAAGAAATACATTGTAATAATATGCTTGATATTTATTATGTATATTATGCAATACTGACTTTTTTGTTATATGTTATTTGCGAGCTGTTAGGTTTGTAGTGGGTATAGGAATGAAAGTTAATTAAGTAATATCTAACAATTCATTATTAATTTTTAATTAATTATTTCATTAACTTTCAAAAATGTAATTTATAGAATGCTTATTTATGTTAATTATATTTTAGTGGCCGAATACTAGATTTGTAAGGCCTTAGGTAACAATTAATTAACAATTTATAAATTAATTGCTAATTATTTAATTGATTTTTAATTATGTAAACTATGAAATGCGGATTTACTTTACCTATATTTTAGTTGCCGGATTCTAGGTTTTGAGGGGTACAGGGTGAGGAGGAAATTATGCAAAATTTTATTAATTATTAATTATTTGTAAATTATTATTTTTCTTTTTCAAGTTACATTTTAGTTGTGGGCTGCTACATTTTCAGAGTGCTAGGCTGGGATGTTATTTAAGTGATAATTATTAATTGTATATTAATTATTTAATTGTTTGGAAATATGCACATTTTGATACTTATGTAGTTATATATTTGGTGTGGCTGCTAGGTTTATAGTGCTATAAGATGGGAAATTAATTAATGAATAATTGAATAACAATTATGTATTAATTGATAGTAAATTATTTTATTGAATAGTAATTATGTAAATTAATAACTTGTTTTCAGTTTTTTAATACATAACTTTTTTATGTTAATTTATATTTTTTTCATTAAGAATTTAATATTTTTATACCTTCACGGGGTTACTTATATATGTAATGGGTTTGAAGTAAAGGACTTCCCTACTCTTGTTTAGACTGCAGTTGGAATAGTATTATTAACCTCTTTGCAGTCCAGCGCTTTCCCTACTGTTGTGCTTTTAGGAGTGGGAATAATATATTTAACCCATCTGAAGTCCAACGCTTTCCATAGTAATGTTGAGACTGGAGTGGGAATAGTCCATTTTACCGCTCCGAAGTCGAACACTTTCCCCACTGTTGAGCTGTTTGGAGTACAATAGTAATCTAACCCCTTCAAAATCCAACACTTTCCCTAATATTGTGGTGACTGGAGTAGGAATACTAAATCTAACCTCTCCGAGGGACCACACTTTCCCTAATGTTTCAAAATGGAATGGAGGCAAAGGAATCAAGAGAATGCATTCATTTACAGTCGAGTGAAATAATGGACAGATAGGTGGGGCTTCTGTGACATATATCAGAATGATCCCTAGCTAAAAAATGGAAATAAAAGTGCTCTGTCACACCCTTTCTCAAGGCAGAGCCAAAGATATTAGGGTATATGTTCTTTTATCTCAAACCCAGCACAAGGCTGAAAGAACAACAATAGTTAGGGCAATGATGACAAAATAAAATCATGAACTTCTGAAAGTTGTTAAAAAGATAATATCAGTTGATCAGTGGCCAAAAGCCTCTTCAAATAAATTTTCCTGATCAGACATTACTTTTACCATAGCCTTCTATGAAGGCTTGATTCACAACCTTCTGGCACTTATTTAAAACAATGTTCATAGATTTCTGTGCCTACTACTATTTCATTGTGTGAATTGAGTAAAATACATCAATTTCAGCAATTCCTAGGCATGAACATATGAAGCTCAACTGTTCACAAATTTTATTTGCATCTAGAAGAGATCACAGACCTCATTATAAGCATTCCTTTCCTTTATGTGCTTGACTATGAAGTTGGCCCCTTCGATCGCTGGTGTCACTTCGCTCAGTAGTTGTTCCTGGACTTCGTTGTGGGTAAGAGGTTTCATGCCTGGTCGGAAGAAAGAAAAAAACAGTTTAAGACACAGAAAATTACTGATGATGCAATCAGGATGAACACACTTTTTTATAATGTAACATGCCAGATCAATTTGCATTGTGCTAAATATTTAGTTAATTGGACTCTAGTTGCTCCAGGCTTGATATCTGATAATATTAAAATCTTTACAATTTTTTGGAGAACCTTTTCACTAACCTTGTCACTAATGATAAACTAAAATTAGTATAAAGTTAGATCATAAATCAATCAGCATTATTAGTGTAATGTCACTTGCATAAATGTCATTGCAAAACACTTTCCTCTATCCTCAAGTAGCACTTCAAACCAAATCACCATGATATTTTTGTTTTTCTGGGCATCTAACTGCCCCTTTCAGGCTATGATCTTCCATTGTGCATTTAAGGCCCTCTTGTTCACTTGCCAGGTCTTACAAAGCATTTGCCAAATGTCTTGCACTCCACTCCTGTTGTATTTATTGATATTCATGCCAGCTGGATTTCTCCAATTTCTTTAATCTGCAATGTTGGTCATTCTATGTATTTATTAACACTTTTCTGCAGCACATACCACACCATTGAGCTGCCAGAGCACTCTACGGAGTCACATAAGTTGCATTTTTAGAATGATCGACATACAGGAGTAAATAGGCCTGAAGGCCAGAGACATGACAGTAGAATATACAAACAAAAAAGGGACAAACTCGAAGGATGGTCCTGTGTTACAACTATCAAATTTATAAGTGACATCTACCGGGTAAAGTTGTCCTCTTTATAACTTTAGTCAATAATGGGACAAATTGTATCCAATGAAAATTATTCAGGTCTTCGGGATCAGCTTTGTGTTTTACGGGGCTCGAGGGAGGTGGTGGTGTGGGATGTTTGTCCAAGGGAATGTATGATGGTACAACGAATGCTGGAACCACGCATGCCAGAACAACGTGGTCAGAACAACGACCGCGTTGTTACCACGAATGCCTTTACCACACATGCATTTACAATGGTTTTTTCATTGTAAAAGCATGCCTAGTAAAGGCATGTGTGGGAATGGCATGCGTGGTTCTAGCATGCGACCCCCCCACCTGTCCTAAGGCCCAGAAGTACCCCACCCCTAATACTAAAACTACCCAGACCCCGACCCCTAAAAAAAAAACTACACCAGATACCTCCCACCTACAGTCCTAAACCCTTCCCGACCTCTCCGACCCACCCTAAAAACAAGCAACCCCCCACCCGCCCCTAAAAACAAAACTAACCCATCCCCCACCCCAATAATGAAACTACTCTGACCCCCACCCCAAAAACCAAACTACCCTGATTCCCCACCCCCAAAAACACTAACTACCCAACCCCTTACCCCAAAAACCAAACTACCCCGACCCCCAACCGGCAAAAACGAATCTACCCAGACCCACCCTACCCCAAAAACAAACTACCCCGACCACGCACCCCCAAAAACCAAACTACCCTCAGCCCCACCCCCAAAAAACAATCTACCCTGACCCCACACCCCCAAAAACCAAACTACCCTGACCACCCCACCTCCCCAAAAATCAAACTACCCCATCCCCCCAAAAAAACTACCCAAACCCCCACCACCAAAAAACAAAGTGACCCAATCGCCCACCCCAAAAAACAAACTACCCCAATCCCCCACCCCACCACAAAAAACAAAACTACCTTGATCCCCCACCCCACCCCTAAAAACAGACCTGTCCTGATCCCCCACCCCTAAAAACCAGAACTACCCCGATCCCCCACCCCACCCCTAAAAAAACAAACTACCCCGACCTCCCCACCCCAAGCCCTTAATCCACCCTCCACCCCTAAAAACAACCCCCAACCCTGCCCGACCCCAACTTACCTGACCGCATCCTCTCCTGATGCGCTCTCCCTTTTTCTCTGCCTTATCCATGCATGTGCGTTGTTCAGCACATGCGTGGTTAAGGAAGAGAAAAAGGAAGTCGTTGTTAACACAAGCGTGGTTCCGCTTGCGTTAACAACGTAGGTCGTTGTTCCGGAGTCATTGTTTGGGATGTTCCCTGGTGGAAGGGATACTGTTACACACATTTTTCAGGGATGCACTTATCAGATTTATCCATTAGGGGGGCCACGAGGCACTGATATCTTTAAGCAGATTTTAAAGAATTCAGTCTGTGTGGTAGGAGGAGGGGTTAGTGCTTTTTGGTATCTTGTAACTTTCCTTAGGAGGCCTCCTCAAAGAAAGACCAGGTTCTATAGATTTCTTGGGTAAAGGTTGAGGGTCACTAGAAGTCTCAATCCCTTTGATTTTCTCTTTGAAGCATTATGGGAACTCTTCACTCCTTCTTTGGCATTGTTCATCAGGGGATTTAATAGATTGGTGATTTGTTTAAGCATTGTGAATAGTTTCTTCAATCAATTTTTTGGCTCACTCACTTTTTGTTCTCAAATTTGCAGATTTCATTTCAAAGATTTATTTGTAGTTTCTCCATTCTAGATGCCGAGTTTGAGGCTGCAAATTGAAGGTGCATGTTACTATAGTTGTTCTTTAGCTGTGCAAGACTTACCCAGTTTTTTAAAGTTGTAAGGTGCACCAAGGTGCTGGTTGATTTATTCAGCTTTAGTCTTTTTAGTTTCCTAGTGGACAAAGGCTGTTTAATGTTTCAGAAATCCCCCTTTTTGGTGGTGCGTCACCAGAGGGCTGATTTCTTGTTTCTATGATGGGTAGTACGGGACTGAGAAAACTGGTTGCAAGAGAGGTGTTGATATGCTTAGTGCCTGCTAAAGATAGGTATTCTGCCTAGTTGTTTTGAGTAGCGTTAAAGAAAGACCTTAGATATTGCTCTAGGCTCTGACTGACCCCTTCCATCTGATCATTTGACTGTGGATGGAAGTCTGAGGACAGAGCTTGCTGGATACTTTAGGGTAGAACAGATTGAGCAGCACAGCCTAGAAATGTACTGAGAGGCCATCAGACCTTATGGTGTCAGGGAGTTCATACGGGCAAAATATATCAGCCAGGAATTTCTTCTCTATCATGTTGGCAGTGGAAGGAAAAGATAGGAAAAAGTGAGCCATCATGAAAAAATGGTCGACAGTGACCATGCTCACTCAGTTTCCACTTGCTAGGCGGGGTAAGTGCACATTAAAGTAAGTGGGAAATGTGTGCCAAGGATGAGCAGAAACAGGCAAAGGCTGAAGAAAACTGATGAGCTTACCAGGGACTGCCTTGGGCTGTGCAGGTATAGGACAAGACTTGACATGGAGATGTACACCCTGGTGAACAGTAGGCCACCAGGAGGTACACAAGATATGTTTTTTGGTTGATTTAATGCACAATGCCCTGCTACTCCTGAGTCATGACACATTTCCAGACCTTCCGTTTGAAAACTCTTAGTTACAATCATCAAGGTCACCCGAAAAACTATAGATTCAGGTGGTATGGCAGGACACTTGACTTTCCAGAGCATCAAGGGGTTCTGGAGAGATCTTAGCATAAGTGTCTCTCACACGGTGAAAGAAGCACTTTCCCAGCCAGATAAATCTGTCAGGGAGCAGGTGTCCTAGTACCCTGGACCACAATACAACGTCTAGGCAATGGATCAGCAAGAAAGTTTTTGAGTGATGGGAATGTGATTTACAAAAAAGTCATAATGTGAAAAGAATAGGCTCAGAGAGTTTGTCTGATACTTCTACACTGCATGCACTACAGAAACTATAGATTTGTATTGTCTGTCTGAACCTCAAAAGGTTCAACTGCCCCCATTAGAAGATGCCTCCTCTCCATATAGGCATGTTTAAGAGGCAAGAGCTCCTGGGAGAGGTAAAAGATGAGATGGTCCAGATTGTCCTCATCCTGGTGCTGAAGCAGAATGTTGCCAAAACAAAATCAGAGTTATTGGTTATTACAATAAATTTCTTGGATGGACCTGAGTGCCTGCATGCCTGAGAACAGGAGTTTGTGTGAAAGCCTTCTCGAGCGTGGAGTTAAAAAAACCTTTAGTTAGGTTCTCCTTCTTCGAAGCATCAGGAACGTGACTGGTCATTTAAATAACCTTTCGCAGTTCTGAGCTGCATTGGCTCATCAGGCAAGGGGCAACTGGCTCAGTAACTTTGCTCAATTTCACTAAAACCTCAGGAAGAAGGTATAGAAGTGAACCTCTGGCTCTCAGTTTTTCCTTTCTCCTGTCCTTAAGCCACTGTTCAATCAGGAGAATCTGGTTCAGAAGTTCAGAAAATAGGGAAGCCCTGGGAACTCTTGCCAGCTCATCCTTGAATACCTCCTTTAACCATCTCTGGAATAAAATCACCTAAGTGTTTTCCCCCAGCTAGTGTCAGCAGCAAGCCTGCGAAACTGAGTGCAATAGGCGAGTACTTCGGAATATCTCTGAAAAATCTCACACAGGGCATCCTTGGTAGAAGCTTCATAATCTGGTCTCTCAAATATCATCTACAAATTTTCCCAAAATTGGCATAATTATTTAGGGAAGGATCTGCAGCAACAACTAGAAGAATTTCCCGGATCAGAACTGTCAATCAAGGAACCAATTTGGATCTGTGAGAGGAAAATCATCTAGGTTGAACGGCAAAATAAACTACCAACATCCAAAAACACCTTGAACCCCGTAGGAGCTCCGGAATACTTTGATGTTGGAAGGCTGGTGGTGGGCACATTGACCTGGAGACGACTGCTTGACAAAGGGCACGATTATTGATCCTCAAAAGGTCTAATTCCAGAGTTTGTTGCTGGAGAACAGTGGTCGGGTTAACACAAGGATCCCTGCTGGAAACAGTCAGGAGGTTTTGGAATTGCAACCTGTTCAGGGCTGGATGCGACCTGTAATCAAGATTCAGCTTTGTGATAGACAAATGCTCTCAAAATGCTGCCACCTCTCAGGAGGATAAAGCCAATAGTGTAAAGAAAGCACCTTACTGATGAAGTGTTTACTTGTCTTTGTTACTTATATGTGCTGTGCTGTTTTAGATGCTCAAGGACATCCTAAGCCATAAACTTTAACAATTTCCAGTGATATAAAGAAGCCCATGTTTCTGGGAGTAGACTGTACTTCTTCTGTATTTTACAGTATCTGTCTAGAGCGTGCAAACAGTAATTTGCAAACATTATTCAGAAATACCCTCTGAATACTCCACAGCAGCATAATTTGTAGTTCCACCTGTTGTGTTAGAATAGTTATGGAAAAAGTATTTTCTAGTGTTCCATATACACTGTCCCCAAACATTAAAGACTGAAGCTTTGATAGTAAATCTTCTTGTCCTTGAATATTTGGAGTATTTCTGCAAATACATCCACTTTCATTAGGCACAGCAGAATTTGTGTACTGTCCCTTCACTTTCAAGGGTAGGAATATAAATCCCACTAGGGATAAAGCATTATTTCAGTGCCCCCCCTCTTCGTTCGAGAGGAGGTGCACATAAATATGCATGGCCATAGAAATACAGAATGCTGCTGTATTTCTGTGCCTCTCCTCAATTTCAATGAGTCATGGAAAGTCATGGACCTATATAAATGCTGGATCTTACAAATTTCACAATTTGTGGCACACGGTTCGGATGTTGTGGCAGGGATTTACAACAAATCATGGGCAGCTATTCTCCTGTATTAAGAAATAAACTAGTTGTGTACTTCTAGCCTGGGAACTGAGACAAAGAAAATGGTGGGTAAAAAAAAATTCTCACCTCATAAAATCAATAAAAAGGTGAGTTTGATCGTGAAATGGGTACATGGGCACTGCTAATGGACTTAATTAAGTAATTTTTGGTCTCCACTGGTCACCCCAGCGGGAAAGTCTAAATTGGGCCGACAAGGAAGTCGCCAGCATGGTGGCGACCACACTGTCGGGTGTTTGGCAGACGGGTGTTCCCGCCCACCAAACTCGAAATAGGGCCCTATGTTTGCTATGCACCCTGGATACTTCCTTTGTTTTATTTGGGCACAATGCTTGAACCTTTTTCGAATTAGGTTTAGTACTTGCTGATTATACAAAAGGCAAGCAAAATTTCTGCTTGCTGTACATTTCACCTCCTGAATTGCATCTGGATTTAGATTAGTTTGACACAGGTACAGAGCGAGGCTGTCAGCGAGTTGATGGCACTGAGAAAGTACTCACATTTATACCACAGAAGTGCTTCACTAGAGGCCAGTTCCAGAGCAAAGAGTTTCCTTTGTCTGTCTCTCTTTGATAATTCCCTTTCTTCAGATAATTATGCTTTAATCTCACTGTCACATTTAAAACATTGAGTAGCTCAATGGACAGAGCCAGATCGGAAGGTTCCCACTAGAGGTGGGCATAATTTGCATAATTCTGGGTAGTGTGATTGTGTGGAAGTACCTAAACAGTGAACCAGATGACACTGAATTATGCAAAAAGAGTAATTCTGCATTTAACGATAATGTTTTGTGCTTGGACTCAAGGATGCGTTTTGTGCTAACGGGGCTAAATACAGTTGAATATAAATAGCAGTGCGAGCAATCATTCGTGCTTGCTAAATCTGCACTTTGGGTAGGATTTTCTCACAATTTCCTCCCTTTATTTAGTGATAGTTGCTTAATGCAAAATGCTCCTTTGCATCCAAAACTGATTGTCCAAAAGTAAATTTTCTCCTAACCACTGGTCTAGCACCAGATCAAGTATGAATATACGGGGGTTGAGTGAGAATCCCTGCTCCATAGTGAGTATTAGAGGTGGCATCACTGAAAGGTAAATCATGCCCCTAAAACATAAACAAGGATTGGCAAAGCCCAGAGGTGTAGACTTGCCAATATGGTGTTATGAATTTTATTTTATTTTGTATTTTTTATTCCAGACATGTGCCCCAAAAATACAAGAATGAAAAAACATGGCAGCAACTAAATGTGGCAGCCACTTGCTTGCCATAAAAATATATTATAAATAAATGAACTTTCATATATAGTTGTAATAAAACATAACTGGTGCTACCTAGGAGGCTGGTGTACCTATAACAGGTAGAAAAGCCCTTCTAAATGCCCATCACAGGAAAATATGGTTCTTAATTACTCAAATTAAAGTATTATTGGCATTGTGTAACCTGAAGACACAGTTTAAACACAAAAGGATGATTCAAAACATACAAGAATTGTCAAAGCCAAGGGGTATTTTTAAAGAAACTATGCCACTCACATTTTCTTGCACTTCAAAACTGTAATCACTACTTTCCTGATGCAGGCTTTGGTGTCACACTAAGCCAGTACTTTAGTATACTCGAGATATACACAAGTGTTTTTTGTAGCAGAGTGGAGTACCTTGATCCTGTGCTGGAGATGCCACTGACATAGCATACTCATTTTCTTAAAAATAAAAAATAAAACTACGCCTAAGAGCATGAACAAAATATTTGGAGTGCAATGGTTGAGGTAGGGTATGTGTGGTAGGATGCATATGGTATGTTGGTTGTACAATGTAGGTTTGGTGTGATTTGTTTCGCATGGCAGGTGGTCATGGCAGATAGGCATGTTTGGAAGGTAGTCATTGATGACTAAGTATATTTGGTTAGGCCCAGTAGTAGATACGCTATGGTAGGTAAGGTATTGTAGGGATGGCAGGTAAGAATGGTAATTTTGATAAGTATTTATAGAAGGAAAGAACACTAGGTAGGTAGACACAGTAGGTAAATAGGTATGCAATGGTATATAGTTTTGATAGATAGGTTAGGCATTGTAAGTAGGTTAGGCATCATAGGTTAGGCCTGGTAGGCAAGTCACACATGTGAGGTATGGAAATAATAGTAGGCGGGTTTTGGTGGTTATTATAGATCCCTTAAAGTAGGCTAAGTATGATAGGTATCATAGGCAGGTGTGGTAGGTAGGTTTTGGAGACATGATAGGGTAGGTTTGTGGGGCTCGGCATGTTAGGTTAGGCATGGGAGGTAGTAAAGGCATGATAAATTGCGTATGGTAGGCTGCTATGCTAGGCATGGGAGGTATGGTAGGCTAGTTATGGTGGGTAAGTAAATCGTTTTGAGTACGGTAGCTATTGTAGGCCGGTAGATATACCAGGTTTGGTGGGTAGGTAAGTTAGGTATGGTAGGTTATTATAGTAGATACCAACAGCTGGTTTAAGTACAATAGGCAGGCATGATAGGTACTGCAGGTTAGGTATGGTAAGCATAGTTGATAAGTATAGTTGGTTAGGCATGGTAGAATAACAGTGATGTTCAAGGTGGAAGTTGGAATATAGTAAAAATAACATTTTGTCTGATATCTAAATGTTTGCTCTGTTACATTATTTTCTTGGCTACTTGGTTACAAATCATAGCATAGTTAATCAGGAGCACAAACATAACAATTTTAATAAAGTACACTTTTTTCTTGAAGGATAAACGGTTTATATGAATGTATGTGGATTTCCTTAAAATATTCATAATGATCCAAAGCATAATCAATAATACTGAATTATAAAGCCATTGTGCTGAACAGATCGCTTTAGCAAGTTATGTTTTAGCCTCAATGAAGAGTGTAAGTTTGCATTGTAATTATTAAACTTAAATGACAACAAAAGATTACATAGGAGACACTTTTGACACAGGGCGATCATACATGTTGCTCTTTATGAAGCCTGGCTACCTGTGCATCTTTACTTTTTGGGGAAAAACAGGTGTTATCATGACTGCAAACTAAAAGAAATTAAACAAATGAATGTGTAAAGGCAATTGGTGAATGTCACCTTGACTTAATTTCATGAGAACATTAAGTATCCATACATCAGCATTTAAATCGCATTATGCAAACAAAGTAACTATCAAAGTATACAAAATAGTGAGAAGGATCAAGACTGATTTGCATATGGTTGAGTCCAAACTGAGGCGGCATGATGTGCAAAATACCGATGGACTGGGATGAGGCCCAGATAATTACCAGTGGCTGAGATTAATTCAAGCATTCCATCCATCCATTTTTTAAATACTTTAATGTGCCGTCCTAGGTTGGACTAGTGTGCCTAGAGGTGGGTCCTGTGCAGACTGTGTCACTAGAACCAAGCTACACCTGGCTGATGAGACCCAAGTAGGGTGAAACAGGTCTTGGGTTTCTTGTGTTCTGGCTCAGGGACGTCTTGGTCTGGCAGTTCGAGCCACACTGTTCTCATTGGAGCAGGGTAAAGAAAGACTGCATATGGCTGAGTCCAAACTGAGGTGGCATGGTGTGCACAGTAATGATGGGCTGGGATGCAACCACACCAATTACTCAGTGGCTGACATTAATTCAAACATTTCACCCATCACCATTTTGCATACTTTAACAAAGTAAATACACCAAATGGATCACCAACAGAATATCAGAAACAAAAATATTGTGAGGACGGAATATTGTGTCAAAAATATTGAGGACCAAATTATTGAGAAGGTACTTCACATCTACATACCTTGAAGGTACATATATGTAGAGTTATATATATATATATATATATATATATATATATATATATATATATATATATATATATACATAGTAAAACGTTTCTTACCCAGAGAAACTGACCTTCACAATATTTTTGTTCTAAATTTTCTTTGACACAACATTTTGACCCACAATATTTCTGTTTCCAATATTCTGTCTAAACACCCATCAAAGAACAGAGACTGCGTAAAGCTACACTCAAAGTTGCATCTGAACTTTAAAGAATCACTGCACAATAAAACCATTCTCAAAATGCGCTGGTCTTGAGGGACAGCCCATTCATCTACATGAAAAACACAGGTAAGCCAACACCTGAAGAGGGCTGGCAAAAAAGCCCACTCTCCTTGTATTCTCTGTTTTGATGTATTGAGCTATCTATAGCAAGTTCTGAAAAGGATAAGGAAATGTATTTAAAAATATTTTGCAATGTAAAGGACCAGCCCACCAGTCCAAGTACTGAAGTGCACTTTTTTGAGTGGGTGTGCACAAGTGATCAGGAAAGATACTGTCACTCACAGTGCAAGAGAGTCAATGACTGAAGAAGCCTGACTCATTGCTCTATGCTGTAGGCTGTGTTGAATGCAAACAGAATTTGAATGGTAGTTGAATAGAACAATGGATGGAGTGGGCTGACCCAAAGTCACTCTATATGTATAGATGTCTTCACTTTTTATCATTTTCCTTTGCATGTGAAGCTGGCAAGACAGCTAAAGATGTTTCCAGCCCTGGCTTAAAAAGTATAATTTGTGATGTCGGGTCCATGCACCTACACAGGGAACCAGTGATCCACTGGATCCCAAGTGGTCAAGCAAATCCTTCTAACCATGGTAGATGACATCTTGAAACTGCAGAGCTTCTGTGAGATCCATTAATTAAAAAAGAATTAATAACTGGAAATCTGCAATCCTCAGAAGGGCACTGGATGCAAGTGGGATGCTAACAAGGGCTTGCCTTGCACCAGACCCCCCTGTGCAGAGAGCAGTACATTTGGGGCAACATTGCGTTAAGAACAAATTGTATTTAGCGGCTAAGTCCTTCATCCAGAGTTTACTGTGCATTTCCAAAGGCCAAGCACTTTATTCTCTCAGTATATCAATAAGGGTGGCTGAAGAGGACACTTGGGTAGGACCGAGGGAAGGGCCAGGAACTATGCCCTTGTCCGCAGTGCATTGCACATGACCCCCATTCATGCACATTGGTATGAAAGGAGGGTTAAAATCTATCATTAAAAACATAAGATCCTCACAATTTTCCTGACAAAACTCATTTGAAGGGATATTATGGTTACAAATCAAACTCTAAAAACCACTGAATGTAGGCACGCATTTCAAGTGCTGAGGTAATCCCAGAGCTAAAAGCCCCATCAGGATTACGAGATTACTCAGTAATCAGTGGATCAGGAGTATTTTGCCTGGTAGTAACACCTGCTACATGCAGACAAGTTCTCCAGGTAAAAAAACTGGGCAAAAAAGTGTGGGAATTACCACGAAAACACCAATTCCCACTTGTTAGACTCTATGATCCCTTAATCCAGAGTATTTCCGCCCCATCAAAGTTAATAATGGTTCGTACCAGACTAGAGTTTAATTTGCACGGGTGGTTTCCGGTGGGGGCACCAGCACTTATTTTTGAGGGCCAGCTTCAAACTCAAGCATTTACTGCGAGCGAAATACACATAAGGGAAAGACGGAGGAAAAGAAAAACAAAAAAGCGTCACAAAGGGAGAGAGCAGAAATCTGTAAGAGTGAGCTGAAGGGGCAGGGAGTGGCTGTAAATGGATGAAGGAGTCCCGAGATGGCTTCAGGATTACGCTGCCTCAGTATTCTGTGCTCGCACCTTTTTACTGCAGCAGCCCTGTGTTTCAGAGGAGAGCTTTGGGCACCGGCACATCTTTATTTACGAATGAAGCACTGGTATCACTAACATGGAGTGAAGAGTGGCATACCAGGCAGAAACCACCCACCTCGTAATGGTGCCCTCAGTAAATGCCTAATACAAATTAATCACTAAAACAGGCAGAATTTTAGCATTTGGGCTCCCACAATAGAAAAACACAGTTCATATTTTAATTAGTTCTTAAACTAAAAAATTGCAAAACGAATAAAAACTCGAAGCCATTACTTCAAGGAAGCAGAGTAACTGTTCTCACATAGCTCTTGGTAAAAAAAAAATTCATACTCCCTCACATATTAACCCGCTAGCGGCTGCACTCATGCCTGGTGGGGACAGAGTTGCTCTAGTGATGGCTAGCTCCTTACTTGCAGCGGTGGCCCTGCTGGTTAGACCATGGCGCTCTGACTGCTTCTCAAACATCAGCTCACTCCGCGACTTGATGTTGAAGTACTCTTCCGCCTTGACGATGTAGCCCACAGAGCTGCTGCGCCTCTGCAGGACGCCATCCCAGGGCTCTGCCGGGCTCTCCTCTGGCTGGGACATGTGCAGGATGCGAGGCAGCTTGTACAGGAAGAGCTAGGACCAACCACACAAATGAACATCTCAGCATCTTCTGCAATAACAACTACTCTATGATGGAACATGTAACTAATGTTTCAGTCGACATATCACACTTCGGAGTGGTGTACCAGTAGATCCCAGTTTGCCTTTAGTTACTCATTTGGTCAGAATCCTCAAATGTGCTGCATGGCTGACCTTTGGTCCCGCAGTTGATTTTGCAAGAAATTATTGGGGTCACTCCTGGTAGGTTTCATAACCCCAAAAGAAAGTTATGACCTTTTCAGAGAAACGGAAATGGTCAGGTGTCTCTTAGCCCTCCGTTTAGTAAGGCTGTAGTGGATAAGGGTGTTAGGAGTCAGACCAACCTGCCAGGGAATCTGTCATTTGAAGGTGATATATTGGAGGTCCCCACCGAGCCCCAAAATCTGAACACACAAAAGTAATAGAATAAGCCTAGAAGCTCTTGGTGGTCCCCCCCACCTCATGACGAGAGGGGGTGTCACTGGTAGCCTCGGACCTGAGAACTTCATTTTTTTGGACTGAAGTACGCAGGAATGAGGTCTATCAGTGATGTTCGTCACAGAGTGGGGTAGGGTCAGCAGCCTCACTGGCTTCATCCCTCTCTCTGATAAGACCCATAACAAGGTCAACTAACGAGAGGAGGCAGAAGTCCCAATCATCCAGAACCAAAGAGGCTTCACTATCACAACCCAACATCACCGCCAAAGACCAGTTTAGTTTTAATTTTTTCAATGTTTGGTGGGTGCCTGTGTGTATGTATGGTTGTAAGTGTATTTTTGACACACATCATAACCATGAAATTTCACCAATTTATGGAGTTCTTTTGCAAATTTATAGAAGGCACATGGTGTGACAAGAGGACAAAAGCTGGTATCACAAGAGGTGGAGGTGAACAAGTGCTATTGCTTTCAAAGAGATGGACACATACATATGGTGCTAAACTTAGTCGTATATTTTATATTTTTGTTTATCGTATGCCCTTCAGATGGATTTTATGTATAGTTAATCAAGGGGGTTGGGGCTGCACAACGAAAGAAAGAGGATTCTCTGCAGAAAGTAAACATTTGTTTCTTACCTCCTTTACCCAGGATGGCATGGTATGTGTGCTTGGAGTCCGAAAGTGGATGTTAAGAACAATTACACAGCACACAACCACCACTGTGACCAACACCATGATGAACAGCAAATACCTGCAAAACAGAGATAGCATTTTACTTTACGGATTATAAATCAGAACTACTTAAATGTTTGAGGTTTCATTTCTAAGATGCATTACTATTCATTGCAAGGTACCTTTGCAATTAGGGGCTAGTAAACACAGAAAACCTAGGGGGCTATTCACAAACTACATTTTGTAGTACATGAGTAGTAACACTACTCACAAACCTACAGGCAGAGGCCTCTGTCTCTTATATATTTTCTGTGCAGAGATATCCACCACATGAGCAGAAATCTCCGCATGTGTACAAATACGGTTTTGTAGTAATTTCGGGAGGGGCCAGTGGGTCGGGGAAATATGGGGAATACTTGCTAATAAATGGGAGGAGTTTAATTAAATTTAAGAAAGGGTTAAGGGGGGAACATGAAAATACAAAAATACACCCACGCAAGAGTAAGACCATTGCTTTTCATAAACTACACTTCTAAAGTTACTGTAGCTAAAAAGGTCACACAAAAGGCTGAGATGTAGGCCACTTAAGCCTCGGAGTAAGTGAAGCACCACCCATGGCCAAGCACAGGTACTGCAACGCACTCCTATAGTGAACAACGGAGGGACAAGTTACTAATACGTAAAATAGTAAATTAATGGGAAAAGATTTATTTTGCATTGCTCAGTGTTTTTCATATTGTATTTTTTTTATTTTATAGTAAGGATTGCTACACTTACAATTCACCAGGTAATGCAGGGCATGTTGACTGTGGACTCTACCACTTCTAGAGGTGATACACAATACATCAACCAATCACATATACGCTAACCACAGAAGAAATAAATACCAAACAGTGTTTTTGGTCTTCACTATGACGTTGAATGTTTGTTGCTTATAATTTACCCTCATTTTGAGGAAGAATTATTTGAGGAGGAGTGAGAGGGTTCATAGGCAAAAGAGCAACAGCGTCGTCATGTCAAGGGAAGCAGCGCCTTGCCAGATACCGCTTCTCATCTGAAGTGATCCTTGACACGGTTGAAGACTGGGGGTAAGAATTTAATCCACTATATTGTGCTCCATGGCTATCCCTGCCTATGTCACAATAGTGGCCGCACTCGATTTCATGGCCACTGGGTCTGTCCACTGGAGCTGTTCTGACATTGGAGACAGACCACAGGTAAGCCAGAATCCATACCTGAATCTGGTACTGAGATGCATTAACAGAAGAGTGCGCCAGTTTACGGCCACGCTACAGTCACGTGTGGAGAGGCAAATGGTAGCAAGTGAACTCTATGCCGTTGCTCACTTCCGTCATGCTATAGGTGCCATAGATTTGCACCCACTTAGCATCCCAGCCTCCTCAGCAGAGGAAACACCTTTTCTGCTCAGACACTGCTGACACTTCATCAGTGTGCAAACCCTCTGCAAAGCAAGGGCTGCTGATGTGTATGCGCATCTGAGGATGAGCTTTCAAACATACTCAGGTATACATTACTATTTCAGCCACCGCTTGAATGTGTACTTGATACAGTTCATTTTCGAATAGAACTGAAGACATTTAGGAGAACTTCACATGTCTTTGTTACAAGTAATTCTCTGTCTCGTCTCCCCACACTTGGCAGACATCCAATCACACAACCTCAACAGAGGTAGAACAGGTCCCACAAACATACTCTGGCCATCAATTAATGTACTCTTAAGTTGAGATTCAGATTTCTTAACTACACGGGGTGGGTGCTAGTACGCTTACATGAAGTCTGCAAGATTGTAGTAGCCTGTTGTATCTTGCACAACATTGCCATGAATGGGCACACACATAAAGCTTACCTATGAGCTGTGGCCACATCTAGGTATCTAGGGTGGCGCAATGAGCAGAGGTCAAGGTATAAAGGTGCAGGGTTGACTAGTAAACTATATTTTCATTTGAGATAGTAGTTTGTTTGCTGCATTTCAATACAATTCTGAAACAACACTGTTTCATTGACATTATCTCACAATCAACCATGCAATTCTCTATTTATTATAAGATTTCCACTTCCCTTTTACAATAGTTGTATGACTTTAACATGACACTAGAGGGAAATCACCTCTGTAATATTGAGAAGTATTTACAAATAAGTTGTAATAATTCAATTTGTGTAGGTAAATAATATCAAAACCCACTCTCTAATGGTTTCTTCTTAATTTTACGAAGCAAAGGGTTCCCTCAGCAGGTGGAGACTCCTCCCTCCATGAGAAAGTTTCAGCCCACACACGGGGAGACCTCGGTTCTCAAATCAGACATCTCTGCCTACTGCAACAAACAAGCACTGGGAGGACCTTCTTCCCTGCTCTGGGCCAGGATTAAGGTAGAGGACATTATTGGCCTGTACTCCCAGCCACATCTTTGCACCCCAAGATGACACAACTGCACAAGGGGAGTCTTCGAACAGGGTGGCCGACCCCCCACCCTCAGCAGTGAGGTTACAAGTGTGTACAATAAAATTAGAGTAATTTAATACTGAAAGCATTGTCCATCATGTCCCCAGTCTAATTATTTTTTGTAACATTCCTTGTTGTTTGTAGCATGTGATGTTTAGTTTTAAAAGTAGAATGAATGTTTTTAAACATAGATACACAAGTATATTTCAGTGTTATTTCTAGCATATAAAAAGAAACATCTTAAGTTGCAGAATGGAAATGTTATTATAGTGTCAGCATGTGTCTGTAACACTGACATTGTGTAACATTAATATGCTTTAAAATAAATCTGTCAAGTTATATTTGTTGCCGTATGGCTATCACTGTTTTGTGGGAAATAAATGTCATTTTACTTTAAAAAAAAAAAAAAAAAATTGAACAACAATGAAGAGCCTTTACTAACATTACTCATTTGTATTATTGGCAGCGTGCTGAAGAGAATTTTATTTCATTTCTCATTCTTTCCCAAGATTTGACCTACATTCAGGGTCTGATCCGAATAAAAAAAAATAGCAAAATACTTTAACAAATGTGACTATTCGTTTTTCTGACCTGTAAATTACATTTACACATTACCATGGTAAATATTAGAGAAAGTATAGACAATGTGAATCTATCTTGTATTTAGGGATATGCTGTCTCCGAAAATTATGCAGGATTATATGAAGTACTGGACATATCTATTCAACGTTTCCTTATTTTGTACTTAATCTTTTTCAGCAGACAGCTGACTGAAAAAATCTCAGCAGAACTCAGGGCAAACAAGAGTTTTCAACAGCCAGATTGAAGGAGGAACAAACTACTAGCAGCAACTGCTCCCTTCCGGAGACGAACACGCTCGGTGACAAATGGACCCCAGACAGAGGATTTTGAGCCTTACCTTGAGCATTACCTTGAGCACAACCTTCCCCTATTGTCCATCATCTGGACCTGACCACACGCTCTCCTTAACTGTAGAGACGCCCATACCATAGTGGCCACGAGCTGCACACCCTGATCAACCCTCTTCTCTTCTTCATCTATGTGCCCGCCCAAATCAGGGCCAGCAGTCGAGGGGCACTTTCACTCCAGATACCCCGGAGCCCCCACTTGTTTGCTACCCCATTCCCACTGATTATGTCATAATGGGGCTAATTTAGAGTTTGGTAGGCAGGGTAATCAATCGCAAATTCAATGGAGAACTCTGCCTGCCAACCCTTAGGTCCACCTGCCTCATTCAGAGATGACTCTTCATACAGAGAATTACTTAGGTGTCTCAATGTGGTAGGGGCCATCGGTGGAAGGACAATATACCGTCTGCCCTATATTACGCATTTTTTTTGTCTGTCGCACTAGGCAGTAAGGGACAAAAAAATGACCCAAAACCCCTCTGAGAAAACTCCCAGGATGAGTGTCATTAGTTTTGGTTTTTCAGAAACAACCACTTTCTTTGGGAGTTTGTTTTGGTAAAACAAAAACATTTGAAAAGTTTGGTAGATGGCTGTCAAAATCGATGGCAGTCGAACGCCAAACGTGTTGTCGTTTGAATGAAACCATGGTGATGGTAGATCCTTTCAATGTACCAAGATAACACTGGAAACAGTAGTCATTTCCATCTTTGGTGGATTGTAGTCAATCTGGGATGCAGCAGTAATGTCCTCCGCCACCCTGATGGAAAAAGTAATGCTTTCAAGGAGGTCGTGAGGTCCATAGAAGAGGTTCATTTATTAATCTCTCTGGATGACCTGGCGGTTGTAGAACAGGCTCGATTATTTGAGGCCTGGTAACTGAGCCACTTCATAATTTACATACCCTCATGGCCTGCTTCATTTCAGGCTTAATACCTTGTTTTACTACACAACCCATCCATCTCCTCAAGTTTTGTCTCTTAGTTTTTGTGAGATCATTGTTTCTCTGCCTGTTCAAATAAAGTTGGGTATGAGAAAAGAATAATTATGTCAATTCAGTCCCTAGCCCCTTGTTTCATATGAGATACTTTAGATACCATGCTCATGCCAATGCTGATGCATAAAAAAACACTACAGCTACAAACAAAGTTAAGCGGGACATGGCAGGAGAGTCATACAATTTAGTTGTTATTCAATATGCTTTTCTCACTGAGTTTCCCTGGAAACAAGTGGGACATAAATACAGAGAACGCAAAACATGCAGACCACATAACTGCAACATAAGCACCGCAACTGCTACCTCGGAGCCTCAGGCTCAACCAGTAGACTGTGAGAGCAGAAATGCGTGGGCCTGCCGGCCTTAAAGTGATGATTTGTATTTGTATTTATAAAGCGCATTCCGGCTGAGGCATCGAAGCGCTCAGAAGGTAAAGTGAAGTGCCTACAGAATAAAGGAAGGTTCAAAGGAAAATTAGCGTGGGAAAAGCCAAGTTTTGACTAGCCTCCTAAAGGCCAAGAAATTGTGTTCCTTCCTGATAAACAGGGGAAGCGAATTCCAGCATTTGGCCGCAACCACCGTAAATGCTTTATCACCCCATTTCGCTTTATGGGTGCGGGGGACCTGAATACTGAATGCTCCTATTGAGTGGAGTTGCCAATTGGGTTTGTACCAGCATAACTGGGAAGCCAAATATTTAGAACCATTTCCATGTACTGCTTTGAAGGTCAAGCATAAGGTCTTGAAGGTAATACGTTTAGCCACTGGAAGCCAGTGCAGTTGTTTTAAACTGCTACTGGCCGAGGCTGAATGGGGAAGATTTAAGATAGCCCGGGCAGCAGTGTTCTGAATCAGCTGAAGATTCTTCAGAGATGTCTTATCCAAATTGAGCATCAAAGTATTGCAATAGTCTAATTTGGATATTACCAATGCTAAAGTCACTGTAATTCTCCATTCCCTTTGAAGAAAAAGGAAAATCTTTTTCAGTATTTTCAAAGTCCAGAAGCTAGTTTCAACAATATAATTGACATGCGATTTAAAGGAGACAGAGTTGTCAAAAGTGACACCTACATTTTTTGTGGCAGTAATAGGAGCCGGGGGAGTTCCATAGTCTATCGGTCACCAACAAGAGTTCCACAGTTCCTTTCCAGATCCAAATCATAATATTTCAGTTTTGTCACCATTTAATTTAAGCCAATTTAAGTTCATCCATCTGTTGACTTCTTGCATAAATTTGTTAAAGCGATCTGCCACTTCCTCCCAGTTCTTATAGACTGGGATGATCAATTGGGTATCATCAGCATAGGAAGTCGGCCTAAAGCCAAAGGTACGAATCAGTCTGGCTAAAGGAGCAACATACAAATTAAATAAGGTGGGACCAAGTGATGATCCTTGGGGGACACCACAAGGTGAATGGTATGCAGGGGACTTATAGTCACCGCAGCTCACCGTGGTCAGCCTATCTTTCAAGAAGGATTCCAACGTCTTCAGAGCCACATCTCTAATCCCTGCTTGATATACGCAGGATCTCATAATCTGAGGAGAAATAGTGTCAAATGCGGCAGATAGGTCCAATAGGACTAATATAGCCCCTTGTCCTTCATCCACCATTCTCCGAATTGATTCAGATGTGGTAATTAGGGCTGATTCCTTACTGTGAGCCTTCCTAAAGCCATGTTGAGAGTCATCTAATCCTCCTGAAGCAATGAGAAAGTTGGCTAATTCCTTATTAATATGTTTCTCAAAAATCCTGGCCTGGAAAGGAAGTAAGGAAATGGGTCATAAATTATTCAGGTCTTGTCTAATTCCATCTGGTTTCTTTTTCCGAGGAATTACTGAGCATCCTTCCAAGAAGGAGGATAGACTCCAGAGGTAAGGACCTCACAAAAAATCGGAGCTAAGGCTGTCGAAACAGGGTACGTGGCTAATTGTAAGATAAAAGGGGGACAAGGAATAGAGGGAGAGCCTGATTTGATTTCTAGCATTAGCTTTTTTATTCTTTCAGGAGGTAGGGATTGCAAATTAGTTAGTATGGGGTGGTTGATATTTGAATCAGTATTGACTACATCAGAGCAACCATCCCTCTCATCAGAATGATTAAATCTAGCATAGATTTGTAAAATTTTATTTTCAAGTGTGTGGCTACCTCATTGCAAAAGTCTTGTGAGTTCTCCAACTCTAGGAGAGGTGGGGGAAAGTCAGCACACTAACAACCTTAAAAAGTTGCCTGGGGTCATTGGAGGCCTCTTTAAATTTTGGGGTACAATGCTCAGATTTAGCTTTAGTGCTTGCCTCTTTGTAGTTTTTAAGAGCAGTTCTTAATTTCTCTTTCTCAATAGGATTAGAATTCAGTTTCCATCACCGCTCTTGTTGGCGATACTTTCTTTGGAGGAACTTAAGATCCCTTGTGAACCAGGGATGGCTAGGTTTTCTTGTTTTCCATGAATCAAAGGCCTTAAGAGGGGCCAATTGATTAATGGCAATGGAGATTCCCAGATTAAAACAATCTACAGAAGACAGGGGCACGTTTTTAGCCATTTCCCAAGCTGCCTCCAATGCAGGTACTAACTGTTCCTTCTTGATACGATTCCAGTGTCTAATCAATTTTCCTCTACAATTGGGTGGCTGAGGCAAGTGAGCCTCCGTAAATCTGAAAAGGGAAGGAGGAAATCAGATCAAAGAATACAGAGGGCCAACAGTGCTTTGCAGCTGAAAAAGGTAAAACATAAATTTTAAAAAAAGAAGTGAGGGGAGCAAAATAACATTTGTACTAACATGGAGTGCTGATATGAAATCTAAAACAAAGAGTCCCCCAAATAAGTACTGGAAGGATACCACCCACCTAATCAGAACACTGAACGATTGAAGTGCTCTTTGGTGAGACAAACACTAGAATAGAGAGGAGTGCCATCCAATCAAGAGCAGGCACCAAAGATGGGCAACAAAACCACCCAATGATTAGTAAGAGGCCTACACAAAGCCAACTGTAAGTATATGGTATAAATCGTAAACATAAGGTGCAACGCTAAACAGCTACAGTTGCCTTTTAGCCCAGAACAAAAAATTAAAGAAATCTTTTTGACATCTCCTAAAAAAGCATAATTCTCCTGAAAAGAGTGAGCAGACATTTCAATCCTTTTAACAACTGGTAAACTAGTTAACCAAAAAAGGAGCAAGTCATCTTCTTCAAGCGTCTCAGCATTATAGGCTAATGAAAAACTATGAAATGGTGACATTGAAGTTACAGGAGAAGACAAGGTACACTGCAAGACCTCAGTGTAGGATCTGCCACCCGATCCCATGAGATTCTTGTCATCACTAAGGAACAGAAAATGCCATCTTTCACTCCTTTGCCCACGAGCTCACATTCCCTTTCTCTACCCAAATCCAAATCTCAAAGTAGGCCGTGTCCTTTCCAGTTCCTATTAGTTGTCTGTGGAAGCCAACAAGGCTAAAAAAACACACTTGTGCTTTTGGAAAGCTATCCTTCTCATTTCCTCTTTGCTTTTGATCTTGAGATGCATTTTAGCTGAAGATAATCTAAACGTTCTTGCAACATGCAAAGTCAAACTCTTACAACCAAAATCATTGGCGTACAAATGTACATTATGTAAATAAAGAAATAGATTTAGAGAATACCCTATTCGAACACATTCTGCTAAGTATATCCATTGATCCACATAACATACAAACATGGAGGTTGTTTTCGTATGTGGGTTTTATACATTTGTATGTTAAATTGTCATTCACATATTTTCTTCTGCCCATCACACTATACCGCATGGGTAAATGGGTCAGCCCACTTTACCAATAGACTCCCTTCTCTTTGAATGACTGCACAAAGCATGTAAACGTTGTTCACATCCACCTAAAAATAATTCCTTTTGTTTTTTATTTAATTTATTTTAATACTACCTTAACTACCAGCTACTTAATTTGCCTTCAATACAGTTGTCTATTTAGATGGTAATTTACTTTCCATTCCATTCTTAATGTGATTATAGAATTGTTTAAGGGAAATTGTATCATTCTACCTTATGTGAGTGCTTTGAATAATGTGATTTATTTGCATTAGCAGTAAAAATGGCACAGCAACTTATTTTGTTTTTGTAATTTTTATTGAAAGCATATGACTACCTCATTTATGTGGGAAGTGTTTTTTCCCCTCTTTATTTTTGTGAAGAATGCCTGCAATAAATAAATTGGAAAAAATGCACCATTACACTGGCTTGCCAAGGATAGACATATTGGCTTTTCCAGTGTTTGTTTTTTACGTCTTGCTGTTGCCGTTTTGCAGATACATAAAAGAGCACATGATAGGTGTTCCTGCAACTCAATTCATTTGAACATCTTCAAGTCTCTCTGAAAGAATGACAAATGTAATTCTTCCTGCAGAGATTCAAACCTGTAACCTGGGCGTTATTTACTGATTTTAACAGCACATGCTCAATTGCACAAAATGAACCCTAAGTCCGGTCCATGTCTTTCATGGTTTACACATTAATGAAAATTACCCTGATATTACAAGCTGGCACTATACAGATGCCTTCAGTTCAACTAAGGTGGTTGCTGGCCAAATTGGCGTCTAATCCTGAATCCTACAGTCGACCACACTTTGGGCCCTATTCACAAACATTTTGTAGAATATTAAGTGGTACTCAAGGGCATAGGAAACACTACATTTTGGAGGGACACATACAGCCTTGTGGCCAGCTGACCAGCTGAACCATTGGTATGGTTTGGCTCAAAGAGTAAAACACGAGCTGAGTCATTGAAAGATGTAACACAGGCTTCAGATGTCATGAAAAATATGATAAAGACGATAACATTTTTATTTTTTCAACATTTCTAAGTGTCTCAATTAACTACATGAAGTAATTGTTCTACACATGAAAATTCAACAATACCCCCCATACTCTGATAAAACTCAATACGTGGCAGAAGCCGCAGTGGCCTCCTGATGAGCGCCCGGCACTATTTGTTTTTGCAAATTAAGCGCTGCTCTCGGTACACGTACAATATATGTCACTCTCCCCAACTTTATCCATAAGAAGCTTGCACTTGGCATGAGCAGTGAGGGGCCCCCAGGCACAGCCCCGTCGCGATTTTCACTGTCTGCCTGGCAGACAGTGAAAAGCGCGACGGGTGCTGCTGCACCCGCCGCACTGTCACATTGCCGCCGGCTCCATTATGCCAATGTTATGGCCGACATCCCCGCTGGGCCGGCGGGCGGAAACTCTTTTTTCCTTTAAGGAAAACGGGCTACACTTAAAAAAAAAAAAAAACTGCTTTATTTAAAGCAGTCACGAACATGGAGGTCTGCTGACGACAGCAGGCCTCCATGTTTGCGAGTGCCTAGACTCGCTATGGGGCCGCAATTAGCGACCCACCTCATGAATATTAATGAGGTGGGTCATTGCGACCCCATAGCGAGTCGCAGTCGGTGTCTGAGACACCGTACTGCATACCAATTTGCGAGTTGCAAATTGCGAGTCGCAGGGACTAGCAATTTGCAAGTCGCAAATTAGCATTTTGCTACATCTGGCCCTTGTTTCCTTATTTTGCAGACATGGATTGATCTTATACTACTATATGGTGCAGCTGGTTCAATGAGTTTATCTCGTTTCTTGGAATATATATATATATATATTTATATATATATATATATATATATATATATATATATATATATATATATCATAATAACTTTACATGGGCTCATATTTAAGTGACTGCAGCTTATTTTTAAATATATTATACCCTGGTTTTTAAATACAATTACTTTACCCGCCGAGCGCATATGAAGGTCATGGATGAAACCTGTGGGTGAAATAAAATATAATGGTAATATGGTAATATAGGCTAATAGAAATTGTATTTGTACAGTAAAAACATTTTTTTGATGTGGTTTTGTAATGTATGTATATTAAGAGCCTGTTCTATGAAATAAATAAATATAATATAAAAGTGCCTCTTCAATCACAGGTACGTTTAGACAAACAATAACATATCACACACTTTGATGCACTCATGTATCCACCCACCAACTCCTTCCTACTTTCACCCACTCACCCACTAACAGTACATCACTCACACAAACTAAAGTAAAAGAACAGCGGTAAAAAAAAAGAAAAACATGTTTCTGCCAAATCATGGTAGGTATACGCCTGCTATAAAAGTAAGTAAAAAATAAATAATAAAGCAGTGAAAGGTCATCATGAAATGTTATTATTTATAGTGTATCATTGTTTTAAAGTTTGGAAGCAGGGACCATGTGGGATGTGGCACAGTGCAGATGAAATAAGCGGCCTGATAATACAATGTGGAAAACAGTCAGGCGCTCTAAAAAATATAAGATAAAACATAAATGAAAACAGTCATAAAAGGAGAAAATGGAAATATAAAGGACTGGCTACCCATCCCTCTGCACTGATGCATGACCATTTTGATACAAATGTGTACATGTGATCAAACAAAAATGTTGTTGTCTCTCGCAGTGCAATAGAACTAATCACTATTGTGGGCTGATCCACTGCACCATGCTCTATGGACAGAAGCAGAATGTGTGTGACACTTGAAGCATGGATTGGCTAGAGACTCAAGCTCCTTTCATTAATGTGAATGCATGCATCTCATTACAAATATGCATACAGTTATAGGAGGAAAAACATTATACAACTCCTCTCAATGTGACCTAACACGGATTATCACAGGGCGAATATATTTCTCAGAGCAGGTGCAAACAACGAAACCCTTGGTTTTTACAGTAATCTGTGAGATTCCAGATAAAAAATGCTCATTCCCACAAAAATCCATAATTGAAAGCCAATTGGTTTAATATATACTTTTGAAAATGTACTACCTTATTGTAACTTTTCATAATAAAAACATCAAATCTACACCCTGGGCATACCTTTTCCCAATCTACCCATCACTCGTGCAGCCTTGATCATTAGCGTGTCTCCATAGCCACCTCAGGCCAACTGTGCTGGGCATAATCTGCAGTTCAATCAATCATTTTTTCACAGAAGCACACAACTTGGTCACCAGTAATTCTGTAGGAAAGAAGATCTAGATTTGATCAGAGCCAAAGTCCCTCTTTCTTTAGCGCCTCTTAAAGCTCTTTTCTGCTGTTCACACTTAGGCCCACATTACAAGATCGGAGGTCGTTGGGCCGGACTGTCATGCAAAAACCCGCCACCAGACCACCAGTGGTGGCAGTACAGTGGCCGCCGCGTTACGAGTCACAAAGTGAAAACTGCAGTAAAACAACCCAAAATTCAACACCGTCAGGCCGAACGAGGGTGTGAGAGAGGCCCCCCCGACCAGCACCGCCACTAGGTCACGACTCCGCCTGCCATATATTAAGATGCGCTTTTGTGCACAGCGGTCCCTGCAAGGTGGTGAACCCTTGGCGGTTCGCACAGCCGTGCACCGTCCAATAGGATGGCGTTGCTGCAATGGGAGACTGGGACCCATGACGATCGTCGCCGGCGGTGATGGTCAGGTCCTCGGCAGCCATCACTGCTGACATCTACCCCCTTCCAGATGACCCCCTCAACATGGGCTGCAGTGTGGCCCAGTCAGGTAGATGGGTCAACTGTAATGGGAGGGGGTGGGTATGTGCCTTCTGTGCATGTGTGTGAGGTGTGGGTGTGTGTGTGCATTCATGTGTGTGTGTACAGGTGTGTGTGTGGGGGCAAAAGGACTGTTTATTCCTGTCTCTGGGTGTGTTACCGCCAGGGTTTTCATGGCGTGACGACTGCCACGAAAAACCCTGGTGGTAAGCACCCTCGTGATACGGCCAGCAGTGTGGGCCATGCCGCCGGTCCAGAGGAGGCCTCCTCTTGTCTCGGCGGTCCGCTCGTACTGGCCGGCCTGGTGACGGTGTGGCTGTGTGCCGTCGGCCACACTGCTGTGCTCTTAATATGGCGGTCTGCACCGCCGGGCCCGCAGCGGTGAGACTGACACCTCCACCGCGGCAGTCCTCAGACCGCCGTGGTCGTAATGAGGGCCTGAGTCCAGTGAGAGTGGTGCTGTCAAGCCAGACCTAAATAAGCAACATTGCACAAAAGCAAAGCCTTTTCAGCATGCATGACTGTGCGCAATCTACAACCTAACCTACAGCCAGCGTAGTGGCAATACACTGCCAGGAACTGACAAAACAATTTCCAATAGAAGGCTTACATGCTGTATAGATGGGTCAATGTGACTAAATAGAATGTTATTCAAATAGAAAAGAAGATCAAAGCTCAACTTGTCTGTGATGTCACTCAGTACCGCGATGTGAATAACATCAACGTTATTCACATTTTAGCCATCTGTAATTTTATATTGAATGTAGTTCTCACAAATCATTTGCCCGCGCTTCCAACATACATACATACACAGGGGAGTAACGAGGGAACCATATATAACATTTCTGAAAAAAAACTATCTAGAAAAACTTGCCTCCTTGTCCACTTTGGTTAACCACTTTTGTGATGTCACAACAGTGAATCACCAGATTCCGAACCAGTTATTAATGCTAATGGCTTCCAATGGAAGCTACATAAAACAAGGTCATAGCAAATGCTTTGGGAATCCTACCTATTATTCAAACTGTGAATGACAGTAAAATACCCTCTGTGCCAGCTGGTACTGCAGAAGCCTAACGTATGGTACTGTCAACCAATAGTGAAAAAATACCCACTGATTTGGGCTTTAAAAAATAGGAAAAAAACTAAAATATATTGTACTCTACAGAAATGATGGCCTCTACTTCAAGTCAACCATTTGAAACCCAAAGGTACTGCGCACAATAGCACTCACTTGCCAATGAGCGGAATAGCCAGGGAGGTTTCCGGTAGGCGCTTGGAAATCAGCAGTAAGAAGACGGACTGGGCCAGCAGGACAGATATAGACACAGTCATCTTCTCCCCACCTGGAAGGAAGGAGCATACATTTGAAAAGAAGTCCCAGCTCGGAGAAGGCATTGGGAGACCAAGGTACTGAAAGAGAAACAGAACCATTGATTGCAAGACAGGACATCCAGAGGTCCTCTGTCTGGTAGTCTCCCGGGATGTACTACTGGGATGGTGCACGGTTTGCCCCTTTACTCTCCTTTTCTCACCAATATTGGTCCTAGACTGTGACTCTATCCAGTTAGATGTAAAATACTCAGTGAATGGAGATTGGAAAGTCAATATAGCTGTTATGAATAATATTAATGTTTATCTTATGTAAATGCCATTTAGGAAGTCCTGAGGAAGTCAATGGGCACTCCCATGACGAAACACGTTTTGGCTTGGCTTAATGGATAGTGTGATTAATTGAATATTAAGAGATGGACTTGAACAAATGGATATTTAGAAAGACATGATGATGAACTTGTGATGTGAATTGGAACATTATGAAATACTTTTGACGGAATTGGGAACTAACGTAACGTGAATTAAAATTAAAACTGATAACGGAACTTCTTGGAAGAGGATCTTTATGCATAATGTCAACAATTTATGTTCTATATTAGTGTTTTAGAAGATTAATGTAGGCTGCTATGATCAAATATATTTGATAACTGTGGTTACCGTGTTGGGCTTGAGTGGGGGTATAGCTCTCACATAGCAGCTTCAGTATATGAGAATTGGATTTAATTGTGGGATATAGAGCGCCATTTACCCTATACTACCCCCCGTCAGATAGACAGATTCATTATTGACTCGAAACTCCACTTTGTTGGAATTCCAGCCTGAACAATCACAGTTTGAAATTATCCTAGCATTTGCCTATCCTCACCAGCAGGGTTTTGCTCAGTGCAGGGGTGAGAAGATGGATCTCCAGAACTGGAGCTTTCTGACCGACAAATGAACCACCTTCCCCTGCCTCACCCCCCTCCACCCACAAACAGCAGATGCTCACATGCACAGCGGCATACAAAGGATCCACCTTTATCAATTCATTACTCACTGTCTGCAGGCAGGTAAAAGACGAAGTTCGCCAAGCAGGCGATGAGGATCGAGGGAGTGAGGATGTTGATGACGTAAAAGAGTGGCTTTCGTTTGATGATCAGGTAGAATGTGACGTCCTGGTACTTGTTGCTTTCAGGCGATACGCTTTTGTCAATATTCACTTTGGCTGGTCGATGAACTATCTCCCACTCACCGTTTTCTGGTCAAAAATAAACATCAGAAAATGACAATTAGAAAGGGTTGCCTCTCTCAGTCAGAAACATTTGGTTACCGTGATGGCTACTCTTAGGAGTGTAGGAAGTTGTAAAATTTGTCTTATTTCGAGAAAATTGTGTGAAAAATGCATAATTACATGAAATATTTTGCACAACTTGCGTCCTTGCATCAATTTTTTGATGCAAGGCCACCTTTTGTACTAAAAAGGCATACAATACACAATTGCCATGAATGGCACTTGCTTGAGTTCTAGTTGGTAACATTGTTCCTGCAGTCCCATGATATAATTTTACCACACATTTCCTACAAATTACATGATGTAGCATAATGGAGTGATTTGGGGAATATTGCATAATAAGCAAACACATTTTTTCCCAATATGCAAATTATGAAGCCTAATTTAAAATGAATGATAAAATAACACCTAAACTTCGGTCACATGATTACATGAAGAGGCCTGAACTACACATACCTCAGTCTCACTTATATTGCATAGGTCTTGCTCAATATTCCATCTTAAAATCAATCTTTCTGCGGAACTTCGCCGACTCTGTAAATAGCCTCAGTGAGTTTGAAAATGAAGCATTTGAACCCCGGATGATTCAATTTAAAAGACTTCAATATCTTCTACTTCTATCGTTTCACAATTGTGTGCTATGGAAAGAGTAAAATAGCTAGGAAAGCTTTATCCCAGCTTACACCTATAGCAATAGGCAAAAACATAGGTTAATGTGGCTCAAACCATAGTTTGAAGCGTTCTGTGGCACCCCCTCAAAGATTAAAGGAGCCAGGCAAGTCCTAAGAGGATCGTGAGGTTGTAGGTCAATTAGGTAATCCCTGTAAGAAGTACTGCTCCTGCCCTTGCATTCTATCACTTCTCTGTATCTATGCTTTGCATGCAATAGTTAATGGAACTGTTCCATCCAACTGCAAGCACAAGAGACTGCTCTGGAAGCTGTTTTAGGGCACAGTTTGGTGCCTGCACTCTGTGGACCGTGTCCATGTGGCTACACCAACCTCAGGGGAGAGGGCCATGCTATTTGACTCACCCTGGTGCAGTACCACACTCTTGGAATCCACTGATTTTCAAAGGGTGACTCAAAAATCAAAGAACTTCCAGTATTACACTATGACAAATAACAGTAACAGCCATATAGGTTGAAAACAGCTGCCAAATGAACGATTCCAAAAAGCTTTTATCAAACGTATACAAAGAAGAGGGACCCAAGACAAGAACAGTGTTACTGCATGATATGCTCAGGGCCAGACTGGATGTAGCGGGCATCAGGCGTTTCCCCAGGAGGCTTGGGGGCGGTTTTGCAGCAGTAGGGACAAGTTTTGTTACTGGCTGCCGGTGTTGCAGCAGTACTGAAATATCGGCATCTAGTAACAAAAGCATCAGTGCTTAACACTTGTACGCCTGCACCCCCCACTACTGTTGTGACAAAATGGCCAGGGCTGCTGTGGGTTCTCAATCCGGCCCTGGATATGGGATACAGACTCCTATAATAAATACATGTAGGGTGCTACACAAGTAGAGAGTAAACCTATGGCAGCAGAATCTCATAAACCCATGGATACATGTCAAACTGTGGACAGGGACTTCAGGAATTCCTAACAGTTAGTGCGGATGCAGTCAAGAGACAATAAAAAGGTTCACGTTTCAACCACCAGGAATAGTTTATCATAGAGTCATCATCAGTTTCAGGTCAGGGATATCCGAAGATAGATGGCAGAAAGGCAGCAATAAAACAGGCTCAAGAGGTGGGCAGGCTTTCTTAAATGACAAAGAATCATGGCACATTCAAATTCCGTCCAATAGACATGGAGGTTCAAGAACCCAGGCAGTGCACCGTCACTGTCCGGTGTGCTTCTCAAAACTTAACTCGATGTCTGCGAGGCAGGAGGTGTGCTTCTGAAAGTAAGGAACCCTACCACTGCTTGTGGAAAATAAGCCGCAGTCTCCCTGTGCGGCTTGAGTTGGTAAGCAGCAGAGATTGGTGATGGTGCATGAACTAGGGCACCTGGCTTCCAAATTACAAGAGGAAAAGTTTGCATCGAAAATGCAGGTAATAGGGCTTCACAGGAGTTTTTTGATGCCGTAAAGTTTTAATCTTTCATTGCAGATCACTTATTTATCAAATCAATGTTTTTGGATTGTTTGGAATTATTTTGAATTTTCTAATAAAAAATAATCTTGCGTGTCAAGAAAATATCAGTCTTATTAAGAAACATCTGTAGATTTAGCTATGAGATTTAAAATGATCTGACTACGTTTCCTCCCACATTTTGGAGTTCCGGAGGCAAGTAGAATATCACTGACTAAAGAAGGGTGGGCCCTGCGGGCTTTGTTTCAAAGTCCCAGAGAGTTTATACAATGTTTATGCCCACGTAAACTTCTGTATTTTGAGAAGAAATATTGATTAAGAGCAATATAACATAGATATGAAACTCATACACGAAAGAATGCTGTTAACTATGCTGTTATGATAATTCTGAGATTTTAATGAAACAAGTTACTTTTTTAAAAAGTGGCAATGTTGAACTTTAACCAGCAGAGGGACTACTGAACAATGTTAGCTAATATGTAGGCAAATTTTGCGCAACCAAAGTTTAAATGTAATTTTTTTAATGTATTTTTCTATTTCCATGCAGTCATTGTTAAGGGTTTGATAAAGTCAAAGTAAACATATATTTTGAATGAGATTCCTTCTGTGCAAGAACACTTAACTGGTAATCAGACATCTGCACAAGGAGTGATGGGAACATCTAAATATTCTTATGCATGTTTTGCTGATAAAAAAGTCCAGCTCCTTAGTATCTTATGGATGAGGAGGTGTGGTTACTTACATACAATTTGATGCCGGTTCAGTTGAATTCAGAAAATGAAAATGAGGTGCATCCGAATTTGGATGGAAGAGTTGTAAGAGGAAGTTTGCACTATTTGGTTGACTGGAATGGCTTAGATACTGAGTAATGACCATGGCAACCAACCTTGACATCCAATATTTGTGGAGACAACAGCCTTGGGTGTGGGACTGTCACAAGGCAGGCTGGAGAAAATGCCTATCCCTTAGTGTGGCTTCAGCACAGGAGAGAAACACTCTAAACCCACTTGTGCTAAGTTGCCTTTAGTAGAAGAAAGGATGGCAGTCATCACAGACTGCCTGTGCCATCTGTACTCCAGCTGCACACATGTGAGAACACGCTGCACGGCAGCATGCTGGAAACGTATTACAAATCTGGGCAGGCCATGACCTCCAGGTATTCTGGCTATACTGCGGCCATCTTGAATTATCAGGTGTAACTTTCCTTGTGGCTTACATCTGCTTTTCTGGACAAATGCGGTAAGATATTTCTGCAAGGAGGACCTCATCGTGAGGATCTCATAGTTCCTTTGAAAACACCTACTGCTTCAAAGGAGTTGTTTTTGGTGGACACTGAAATTTTTTTGTTGATGATAGTGAACTTTAAACTATTTTCTTCAAACTTTTGTGAGACTGGGGTTATTGTGATACACAGTGATAAAATGGGAAGGATGCCTGGATTTCACTAGGTTGCATTCAAAAATATATTGATGTCATGTCCAAGATATTAGACTTCTAGTATGCATATACAAAGTGCTTGAGACTAGGGAATAACAGGATGTTCGCAAGTGTTAGTAATTTTGTAGTTCCCAGACATCAAGTAGGGCTCAGAACTCATCTTGAACAAGAGAGAGAATACTGATGAAGCTCAAGAGAGTTATTCAAGACATAGGGAGAAGTGCTTGTCTATGTTTAGTTTTTAGAAATCACCAGTTTGCCATTAAAGTACCTGGAGCTATTCACACAGTGATATTGTTAAGGTATATCCGTTCACAATTACAAGCGAGCATTGACTTCTTGATGATGACATACTTAAGATATCTGCTTCGCATGCAGAGTACCAGTACATTCTACAGACCTACTTCACCACAAAAGTAACGAGTCAGAATGGTGGAATCCAGTGTCTTGGACCCAATCCACAAAGAGACTTACGACTCATAAAATAATAAGTGTGAAATCCCCGCACTTACCACGGAATCCCTTCACAGCAGTGCTCAGTGTGGAGATTCCATCCCGAGAGTGGAAACACCGCACTCGTAACTTTACGAGTCATAAGCCCCTCTGTAAATCAAGCCCTCTGTGTTCTCTCTTATCTGACTTGGCCTTATGTACTTCTACTATTAGCCCTCCTATTCCTTTGTATGTGATCATTGAGTGGGGAGAGATGGAAAACAGCATCACTCCATTGGATCCTGCACACAAGGTTAGTGACTTCTACCACATTCAACTCCACAAAGCACTGCACTGTGACGGACTATGAGTCGTATGGGAAGGAGTAGAGCTCTCCTTCGCACGAGCCTGCCAGCTCTGCTCGAAAGAGATTACGGATCAAGAAAAGTCAGCCATGAAAGCCAGACATTACATCCCAGGAACACTGGAAAGGTACTAGAGTGTGACATACTTGTTGTCTCTGTGCTATACAACATACAGCAACCACAAATCCTGTTAATGGGAGTGTATGTTCTACCTTAACATTAAGCTTAAAAGTTGAAGAGGTGATCACTAAAAAAATTTAACTTTCATATATTGGAATAGCGATAGTTTAAATGTTACCTTTTTAGTTGGATGTGTGATGCCTCACAACCTACTACCATCTACTGCTCATAAAGTTTTGAAGTTAGATTCAGATAGAAATTAATGAAATATGGATAGCAGTATTTCAGTGCTCACAGCAGCCCACAAATCCACTCAGGTTTGGTTTAGTGGACGTAATTTTTAAAGTCGTCTCCAGATCAGTAAGGGGATAAGATGAGGGGACTATGGTATAAAAAAACAGAATCCCATAAAATTGTAATGGGCCAAATAAAGACCATAAATAGTTGCAGTTAAAGTTTAATATATTTCTAATAGTTCAATTAGAAATACATACCTTTTGCCTCATTGATGTTGAAATATTAAAACCTTCATCCTTTAAATAAATAATATGTGGATTTCCCCCAATCCTGACCCACCTTAGCCCCCAGTAACTTGTTTACATCCTGCTTCCTCACTAAAGTCAGGATCCTTCTTCCTCACGCCTTTCTCTTGTCTTTTCCAGCAATTTTTGTATTGTCACTTCACTGATACCTTCAATCCCACAAGACTTCTTACGCAAATAATTCAAACAATGATCCTTTGCCATTGGCTTTGGGAAAGCAGGCTTATAAACAGAAGAGTTCCCTCACCTGTGAAGGCCTCGGTGTCGATGATGATGAACTCCACCATGTACATCCGGTCTTTTTCTGCATCATGGTCTACATGAAGCTTCATGGTGATCTCCTTGGCACTGTAGGCGAGAGAGCTGAAAAACAGACAGGGGCACGGACTCTTGATAGCTATTGGCTATTGAAGACAAACAGACTCTCCATCCTCTATGACTTCTCCCTTCCCATCCTGGAGGTCCGAAAACACTCCAGTACCTGATATCGAGTAAGGGGTTCCCTCTTTTGTAATTCTTCTCTGACTCATGGTATCACTACTTGGACTTTTCCACACATCCTTAAAGCTATAGACAATGGGCCTGATTTACAAAGGTAGAGTTACACTTTTGTGTAGGTTTATGATTGTTTGCTATTCACAAAAGTATTGTATTAGTGGTATCCTTACGATCGCGGAGTCTCCGCACGTAAAAATATAGTCAAATCTTTTCTGGTCTGGAGACTCACAGTCGTAAAGAAAGTATTAGTAAAGTACCTTTGTGAATAGCAAACAATTGTAAGCTTTCACAAAAGTGTATGTTTACCTTTGTGAATCAGGCCCTTAGAATACTCTCTGGAATATGGTGGTGGTTGCTGTAATGACACTGTGGCTCATTTACAGGTGGGCAGTAACAGGGCATCTGCCAGATGTCCCTACCCCCGTCCACCTCTCACTTACCCAACCTCTTTCGGGGCTGCTTGTTAAAGCCCCCAGTTTGCTCCACTGTCATAAATACTTTCTCGATAGGACAGCAGCAACTGGACAGGCAGCTCCTGTGAGTCAGAAGTCCCTGCTTGTTTATGTGGTCATTGCTACATTATTTTCACTGCTCAACACTGCAGGCCTGAGATGGGAAAAAGAACTGTGTTCCTAACTTACTGGGGGGGGGGGACCCTTAAGTGCAGCAGGCACATTGAGGGTTATTTTCTTTAACAAATTTCTGTGAGTTTGTTTTTGAAAAAAATAAAATATACCAACCAGTCCACCATGTTACCATGGCATGAAGTATGTTTAATCTGAAATGCTCCAGAGCACAGTTTTGTGATATGGACCCACAAGTTGCTAAAAACCCACATCCCAAGCCTTTCATCAAAATCCATAGCCTTTCATCAAAATCCATAGCCTTTCATCAAAATCCATGTTTTAATACTCCTTTATACATTTCATGTTTTCTATAGTGCAGATATAATCCCAGAGTGCCTTGCAGTGAGTGTGATTATTATTTTATTACATAAGGTGCAGGAATAAACTCAATTATATTTTTATATGGAAAGTACTGAATATGGTGTAGATCTCAGTTTGTAGTTGTAATATTTAAGGATGATATAATTCCCATTCAAAGTCAGTGATGAGCAATCTTCACACCGACTGGTTGTGAATGAGACATTAATTTGAATTGTGACTTATGTACTAATATGTCATGTCGGATATAGTTTGTTAACAAGGGCTCGCAGAATCACCTGCCTAATGAATATTAATTAGCAGTCGCAACCTCGCGTGAATGGCTGCTAATTCAGGAGTGGGGTCTGCAAGTGGCAGTAAACCTTTGCCCCTCCAGTTGCTTTATCAAACAGAAAACTTTTTTTTTCAAAGCAGCCAAAGTCCATTAAAGGCGCAGGAGACACTTTAAAAATGGTTGTTTTGGAGATATATCATGTGGAGTGGGTAGTGGACCAGCTCCCACTCCTCTCTGAGGCAGCTGGTGTGATTCACAAGGGGGAGGGTATCCCAAGGGACACCTTGACATTTGTGAATCAGTTACCACATAAACTTGGGCCTTGCTAACTTATGAATGCTTTGTGATCACAACTGCAATCACAAACCATTGATACACTCCTTTCCAAATCACTAGTAAGAGGAGGACACACCCCTCTAGTTTGTAATTTGGCAAGGATCACAAGAGCCCTGTACAACTTGGAAAAACAGTAGGCTTGTAAAAGGGCTTTTGTACATTAGGAAAATACCTTTCGAGTTTGATTGAAAGTGTCCGAAAACGAGCAAGGAGACCTCGTCCTGCACCATCAACCTGTCCCAATTGTAATCAGTTCGTGATGTGCACACAAGCAAACACCCGCTGCTCCAGGCGTTGAACAAAGAGTCACAAACCAAATAATGGTTGTGCGCCATCAACAAATATCCTTTACACAAAAGTCCAAAATATAGCTCTTCTTGTATTTGCTTCAAATCTTCACAGATGTAATCTTCACAGAATAAGATTATGCACTCTTTCTTAAAAAAGACCTTGAATTGAAAAGACAAACAGCCAGCCAAAGTGTTTCATTTACTTCATGTAAACTTCTTCTAAACACTGTAACGATTCGAGGAAGGATGTCCTGTCACCCACACTCATGAGTTCAACGTATTTTTGTTGTCAGTACAATGCAAAGTCCTTTGTTGATTAACAGCATTTATGCAATGGCTAATGAATGAATTATGGGTCTTGGGGGGGGGGGGGGGGAGAGAGAGCAGAGGGAGAGGGAGAGGGAGAGGGAGAGGGAGAGGGAGAGAGAGAGAGAGAGAGAGAGAAGAGAGAGAGAGAGAGAGAGAGAGAGAGAGAGAGAGAGAGAGAGAGAGAGAGAGAGAGAGAGAGAGAGAGAGAGAGAGAGAGAGAGAGATGAGTAGAAGTGAATGTAAAAAGGCAGCAGGGTGCTGTCCATGGTTATGAATTAGACATTAGGCGTTAATCTCACTTCATGTCTAAAATATAAAAAAAAGGAGTCTTCAAGTCTCTGTTTGATGACAGATACTGTCCACATTCCTTGATCTTCCTCAACAAGGGAGCCAGATTTTACCTGAACTTCAGGGAGCAGTTCTGCCAATCGAAAGGGAAAAAGTTGACGTTGATGGGACACGTGCTGCGGAAGATGGATGGGGGCTGCCAGGACATGAAGCCGTCACTGGAGACCAACACGTTGCAGTAGTAAGCTACATTGAAGACTGCATCATTGCTGGTGTGAAGAAGAAAACAAGTATAACTGTTGGTATACAAATAATGGTAGGAATGTCACAGGAGATCTAGTGAATGGGGGAGAATTGTGTTTTCTGTATTAAATGGCAGGGGAATTATTTGCCTACAGAAAAGTTTAAAAAAGGGCCAGGCAGTGCTTTGGCACTTTCCATGTTTCCAAGTGTAATAACACGTACTAGGGAGAACACTCATTTCATTACATCAAAACCAAGAGTCATTCATGAGAAAGTTTGTTTCAGATTTTTAAGCTAAAGTTAATTTTTGTGCCATAGAATCCAATGATTTATTTAGTGTAAGAGGTTATGGGAAAACGAAGTTATTGTAAAAAAATATTTTTGTAAAGTAATTTTTGCAAAAGATAATTTGAAAATGATCTTATCACATGCTACATCTTCACCACAACACCTCAGATGCAGGATAATATCCTGTGAGTAGCAGAGTGAGAAACTGGGTGAGTTGGAGCATTAATGGAGCACAAATGAGAAGTTTTATTTTCTATATGTGCCTTGCAACTCTAGTTTAAGTGTTCAGGAAAGGGCTCTGAAATAGTTCCCAACGTTTACTGCAGGTTAAACCCAGTACTTAAGTTAGGCCAGTGATTTCTGGTGCTCGGCACTGGCACTTAATTGTCAACAACAACACTTATGATAGGCTGCCACATGGTGGCGCAGTTTGTCTAATTTAGAAATTAGCACAATAACAGTGGGTTATTAATTCAATATACATTCAAAATGACTTGTACATGCCGCCCAAGGCAATCTTGAAGCTTTGGGGGCCTGAAGTAATGTAATATCTAACCCATGTAGGAGTATGATGGTCAGTAGTTGCTATGGTCACTGGCAGTGCTGGCGCGGACAATGGATGTTGCAAGCTTCAGTGGCATCCTGACCAGGGCCCTGGCACTTATTCTTTAACAAAATAAGTTCTGCTTACACCTGTTTGATTCTCAAAATATGTCCTTGCACACCTTATCAGAAATCGTTACACTAGGTTAAGTTCTGTAACCTAAAATGAAAAAACCTTTAAAATAGAATTTGTACTTAGACCATATTGTACTCAGAGAGGGTCCTGACTGGAGTAGAGTTTTTTAAATAATTCCCTTTCACCTATCCCTGGTGGCAACAAGGCTGGGTTTTCTCCCTTGTGACACTGACAGATATGTTTTGTGAAATGCAAGCATTATTGAATAATATGAATATGATATGAAAATTAACCAAAAAGTTCTAAAAAAAAAAAGCCAAGAAATATAGGGTTGCAGTTACTGGATAACTGAATTCAAACAAACCTGCAGCGCCCCCACCTCATCGTCTGCATAACTACACAGCGACTTGTTGAAAGACATTAAAATATATTTTTGTCTGTATAGTACAGTAATCGCTAAACATATATTTACATACACTTAATATTAATAAGTACACAGGCATGGTGCATGTACTGTATGTACCTGTGCTTCATTTACTGTGTTTGATTACTTGCCATCCTGAAAAATATAGTATGTGTATCACCCCCAAAAAGGCATTTCAAAACCTGGGGGGCAATGCAACCTGGTTTTAGACACTTTAGACAAGTGGGCTGGTTGACAGATGTACATTTGTAAGCTGCGACCTACCTGTGAGAAGAAATATGCCTTTGCAATTTGAATGATGCATTTAACTTTTTATGCAACAATATGCATAGGAGACCTGCAATATCCCACCCACAGTATGCATTTGTAAATCATGAGTTGCCTGGCATACACCTAGATTTGCATTATTTAGCTTATGTTGCAAACATGTTTGCATGACTCTACATAAGCAAAATTGCAAACTCTAATACGCACAATACCTATGATTTTGAATCCCTGACTCAAAGTCCTTTTTGCCATTTACTAATCAACACAAAGCCACTTTGCATTAGTGAGTAAATGCAAAGTAACACAAGGCAGCGTTTAGCACTGTCTTGCGTTACTTTATGTTGGGTGGGTGTAACGTGTGTGGATCATGGGCGTTCCCATGCATCCACCCATGTATTTTAGTGCAAACCCAGAATCACTAAGCCTTGTAAACCTGGGTTTGCACCAGAATGGAACACCTATGCAACAGAGGCATTGCGAGTAGAAATATGCAATATGCAGCACACGCAGAAAGAGGAATATGGCTCTAAGGATTGTTTTTGTGCAGGAAGATATCCCTTCCTTGACATTTCAAACACAATTTCTCCACGTTGGTAAGTCCAATAACCACACCTTACAAAGAAAAAATCACCAATTTCATTGGGAAGAAGAAAAAGAGAAGGTTTTCAGGGAAGAAGAAAAAGAGAAGGTCTTCATACCTGGAAGGAAATACTTACATCAGCGCTAGAGGTGGGCAATAAACTCCTCTCTGCCGGCGGAGTTTGCAGAGTTTTGGCCACTCTGCGTTTCCGATGCAATGCGGAGTTCCGCCTAAATTCCACCATGTGGCATGTGACAGTAAGTTGGCGAGCAAGAATTGGCATCTCCTAGAGCAATTTACGGGTGCTGGGAAAGCACCCTGCGAGGTTTTCCCAACACAGGTGGTCGTGACCGTTTGCATTGGGAAAGCTATTGCCTAAGTATAAAATCAACTCTAGCGGCAGTAAAACCGACTCATGCAGCAGCACTTCCGGGCTTGCCAAGTAGTGCTGTTCGAGCTGATTTCTCAGTACAGAACACAGAGGGCACCAGGCGAGATTTTCCCAACATTGGTGGTCACGGCCGTTCGCAATGGGCAAGCTTAGACTCGAGTGGCAGTAAAACTAACTCGAGCAGCAGCACCCTCTGGCGGGACATGAGGTGCGTTTGTGCTGATTTCCCAGAGCGGAACAAGCTCCTGGTGATAAAAATCAGCACAACATACCTCTTAATGCCCATTCGAGGAAATCACAAAATCTCACAGAGTTTTTATGTATCTAACATAAATAGCGATGCACCATCAAATAGTAAGAAGTCCACTCAAAGTATCCAATATTCCAAATCCTCTTTTATTTCTTTTCAAAAACTTCAGATTGTTCTGAATGTTACAGCCAAAGACACAGCAACGTGTTTCTTTTACTACTGTAAACTTCTTCAGGGCATTGAAATCAAGTATGGCCAATTTGTCAAAGTTTAAAGTTCATGAACTTGTACCTCCCCATACGTAGAACATCATTTATTAGCAGGGTCCCAATTCGATTTCAAACGCCCGATTAAAGCATATTTTAAGGTCTAAATCTAAATTAAGAAACATGAAAATTCCACATAAATATCACACAAACAATTAAACTCCATTAAAATAAAAATTAAAACTAAAACATAACTAAAACAAAATTGACATTCCAAATTCAACCAAAGAAATGTGAAAAAGATTACATCTGAAAGAATAAAATGTGCAACTGCCACCTCAACCAAAAAAGGAATGTATTCCACTTTTAAAGCTGAACATTTTCTATTCCCTTTCCAACATAAGCTACGGCAGGGAAACTGTTGGACTTTGTAGGGGTCAGATTTTCTATTCTCACACCAACCTAACCAACAGTATGGGAAGTGTTTGAGTATGGGGGGTTATAGTTAACCAGTGCAACACTGATGAAAATGTTGGATTTTGGAGGGATGAGGTTTACTATTCCCACTCCACCCTAAGCACTATTAAGGGAAGTATAAACTTCGGAGGGGTCAGATTTAGTATTCCTACTTCAATCTAAGCAACATTGGTGAACGGTGTGGACTAAGCAGATGTTGAGAAAATATTAAAGTTTGAAGAGGTGAGATTTACTATTTGTACTGCAACCTAAACAACAGCATGGAAAGTGCTGGACTTTGGTGAGGTAAGATTTACTATTTCCACTCCAACCTATGCAAATGTAGGGAAAGCGTTGGACTTTGGAGGGGTCAGATTTGCTAGTTGCACTCCAACCTGGGCAACATGAGTGAAAGTATTAGACTTTGGAGGGGTGAGATGTACTTTCCCACTCCAACCTAGGCAACAGTAGGGAAAGTGCTGGGCTCCGGATAAATTAGATTTTCTCTTCTCATTCCAATGCAAAGTTGTAGTAGCGGGAAACATTTCTTCCAAAATGGCATGATTTAATCACCTCTGATCTCTACCTGTACACAACATGGCCAGAATTGATTAGGAATGTTATAGCACTCTTACTTGTTCTCCAGAGTGATTTTGGGCAGCCACACCATGTCAGCCGGCATACGGATGATACTGATGTTATAGAAATCAGAGGGATTCCATGTCAGCCTATAATCATACCAAACCTGCAAGCAACAAACACAACAGTGTCAATCGCACTGCCTTGCCCTTGCACTGCACTTTCATCAAGCTACTAAGTTAGCAAGCATTGACAAAGCCAGCAGGCCTGGCTTTTACTCAAAAGTGATTATTCATTTATTATAAATGTGGTGGGAGGATGGATGAGTTGATAATGTATGAATGATTCAACTCTTATAGCAGCAGTCTCACCTTTATTCTCAGTCCCAGACCAGCTGCATAACTAACAGAATGTATTTATCTAAGAATTAAGGTCCTCATTACAACATTGGCTGTAACTACAGCCTACCGCCACGGCGACAGCCGCCAACATGCCGTCGCCGTGGCTACCAGCCACCCACCCGCATTATGACCCTCAACGGAATTCCTCTAGAAGGCTGGCGGAATACTGCCGACAGTCGTGGCAGCGGATGGCGGTAAGGTGGCGCTGCTGTCAGCACCACACTAGCAAAACACTGCCTGCGGTATCATGAGCAATGATATGGTCTAGCGGTGTTTTCCTGGCGAATGCTGCTGCTGACTGCAGCGCTGTGTCCTGTCTCCAGCTGGAAGAACCCCTGCAAGCAGGTAAGTCGGATTCTCTTACAGGAGAGGGGGTGTTGTGTGCGTGTGTGGGGGTGTTGTGTGGGTGGGGTGGTGTCTGTTTATGACTGCGTGCATGCAGGTGTGAGTCGCCTTGAATGAGTGCTTGAATGCCTTAATGTGAGTGTACGTGCATGTTGTGAATGCATGTGTGCGGCAAAGTATGTTGGTGTGTGTTGCGGTGTGTGGGTATGTATGTGTGCTTGCGTGGTTGGATGTGGGTATGCGTGTGTGTATGTGTGTGTGCTTGTGGGTGTGGAAATGTGCGGGGGCAGGAGAGGGACGAGGAGGGTGGGGGAGGACTCTGCGGAGTACCCATCGCCACAAGTTAGAGACCCAAGAGACTGAAATGATAAAATGATCAGGATATGCACAACACATCAGTACTTATGACTTAAGAAAAATATATCAGGAAAACCTGCTAAAGCCTGTAGATCATCAGCCAATAACAGCCTTGCCACTCCCCCGGGTTTGTTCCATTTTGAAATACTTCCTTTAGGTTTAGATGGAGTGATAGCATCTTTCCAACAATATATGGATAACCTCTTGTGGGAGACACCAGAACTCCAAAGTAGTATTTTTGCCAGTATTGCTGTATTCATCATGGAGTGGGACACTCATAGGAAACATGAAAAAACTCACTGAAGAACCCTTTCCAAACAGGATGTACTGCAAATCCAAAGAAGCATAGACAAAGCCAGTAAGTCTGTTGTTGGCTGTTAACCTTGTCATTGCTTTTTTGGGGTTTAGCAAAACTTTATTGTGGGCCTGAGTAATTTCGTTTTACACTTGTTGCGAGAAAATATGCTATTATTCCATGTCGTGGAATTATGCGCAGCTCATGGTGAAAACTTTGCAGATGTTCATGGAACCATGTGAACGACCTTCATGTGAACTGCTGCTGTTTACTACACTTGGCATCTTGCATTGCTATTTTAACGCAACATGTGTCCTTTCACACAACGTGGAGCACACGTTTTGCACTGAAATGTAGCCCCACTTTGGGTAAATTCAAGCAATCTTTCAGAAAATTCACAAGATAGTCCGAGGCAAATTACGCAAATTACGCACACTTCTACTTTATTTTTGGGGAGGGTAGAGGGCCCCAGACAATCTAAAGAACAAATTATCCACAAGCAAAAATATTTTTGCTGTCATTGTTTCTAATGTAGTCCCTGGCACTGAAGGGGACTACGTTGCATGCAAGGGCTCCTTCAGAAAGGACAGAGTGCCATCACTTACTGTGAAGTCAGCAAATGACTGAGGTGGGTTGGCCTAATGTCCTGTTTTGTAGTGGGTAAAAAAATGTGAATAACACACTAATAGACCAATAGATGAAGAAAGTTGCCTGAAAGTCCATGTAAGTATGTATATTATACATATAATTTAAAAACGTTCATATAAGCCATCATTACACAGTATGGAAATTCATCATAGGGCCCATATTGGAGATGCAGGAAACACTCAAAGAAGTAAACTGTCTCATTACCAAAAATACTTTCTAGTAGGCTGTGCATCATTTTTCGTAATTGTCATAATTCACAAATTATACATTATGCAAAGTGTCTGAAAGTTTGCATCCTCAAAATGTTGCACAATGTCTTGCTGTAGAGCACTGGTCTGCACAAAAATGTCTCATGGGAGATAGGTTAGAACAGAAAATATGTTGTGAGAGACATTTTTCCACAAACGAGTCCCCTTGATGGTATCTCAAGTGACCTTTGAACTTGTGGTATTAGTATGGTTTATTCCTTTTGCATATTTCTGCCATTCACTGGTTAGGTCGGAAATTTGGAATTATGCTTCTAAGAAAAGGTGTTTTTGTCAAATAGCCTGTGGAGTGGCCAGTGCCTACAAGGAGACTGTTGCATGAAACTTTGACACAGCTCTGACTTGGCTAATACTCTTCTTCAGCTTTAGATGTGTTTTTATGACAGTTTAACAAATCCATGTTATATGTGCACATCAGGAGTTTTAATCTATTATTGTGGGTAACTCATTTATTTTTCCACATAAATCTAATATAGACATACCTGTTCTCAAGCTGTGTATAGAACACTGAAAGGTATCCTAAAGTGATGGAGGGTTTGAGGTTGACACAGTTTTGAATGTCTTTGTAAGGTCTCCTCACAATGATTTTAATACAGAGAATGAAAGAGTGTAAACAACTCCCCCAGAAGCAAGTGTTGATCGGTGCCCCTGGCTGAGGGTTCTCTAGGCCTCTTGGACTCAGGGTGAGTTTTATCTGGCTATGAAGTAAGATGTCTCAGTGCATGGAATATTTGCCCTTTCAATTCTAGTCTTGGAAACCAGGTTCTCTGTATTAGAAGACTGTGTCATTGCAGTAATGACTTTGTGAGAGCTTACCTGGAAGTGCTCTGGCCTGAAAAAGGCATAACTTATGGGTGAGATTGCTAACACTCTGACCCTTTTGTTAAGCGGTCTCTGCCTTTCTGTGCCACAATTATGGAATGTGTTCTAGTGACTCCATAATTCCCCAATGGCTCCTGCCATATCTGACTAACAATGCAGCAGCATTGGGGTGCACATACTGCACATAGTGTATGTTGTAAGCTACAGTGATGGGTCAGTGTCTGGCCACTGTCTCCCACCTTTTGCTCTCCTCGTCATTTAGTGGTCCTGATCTAACTAAGGAGCCCCCGCTATTTTCCTGGCTACTCTCACTATAGGAATACACGCCTTTGGTCAGTCTTGGAAGAAGACCAGATCTGAAGGGGCTAGTTTGTATTTTTTCTGTTTCCTGTATTGATCATGCCAACATATCCAGAATCTGTAAAAATCTCTTTTTTGTTTACTTCACTGATTGAATCCTGTTCAAACACTGGTTGCAAGATACTGGATATGAAGCACCTCAGTTGAGAAGTCTGATTGTCTCCCTATATTTCAATATAGATGTCTCAGCAGTCTGTGTATGTCTGTAGATATATTTGAGGAGGAGAAAGGAACTGTAATCTCCTGTAGGTATTCCATTTGTAATCATCTTTACCTATGATTGGATGACTTTCATCACCAGGATCCCTCCCCAGTTGGTTCTTTATTATCAGAGATGTCAGAGGAGGTCCAATCCTTAGGGCTGAGTTCTTTAGATGTGGTTCCTGGTTGGTTGCAATCTACCCAGAATGGGGGCTATGACAGATGAAACCCAGGTTGCCTAGTGTCTCTGAAGAAGGGTGATCTGTTCTTGAACTTAAAAAAGGGATGTTGCCTCCAGATAATTAATTACCGGACTTCTTGTAAGTGCCCTAGTGGTAATGGGGCCAAAACTCTCAACATGCTTCCCATAATGCCATTTCATGATAAGACTGTCACACAACAGTGATTGCTGCACATTTCCCTGGCATGTCAGGTATTTCAGCATGTGTCAGTCTAGGCAGGACTACAGTATTGTGCATCCCTGAAACTATTTGACACCAGAATATTGAGTTTTAAAAATCGACATGAAAAAACATCATGACCAGATTATTGACAAACAGAATGTCGTCAAAATAAGTATTTATATAGGTAAGTATAAGTGTACTGTACTTAACCCACATACATGTACCTTGACATACATGCATTAATTAAAATGGCAGCAATAGTGCTCTTATAGGTCAGACTTGCCATAGGAAAGGCATTCTTTGTTTTCTTAATAACTTTAGACCATTTAACGAAGCTTCACAAAACTTTCCCAAAAATGTTCATCCCTGGGACTCCTTCATAGAAGGTTTTGTGCTGATTTACGATTGGCTGCCTCCTGACAGGCGTTTGGGGGCGGGGGATTGGACGCAGGACCAGGCCCTAATGTAGGGATCACAGACATTGTGGTCTACTCACTCCAGCAAGTCACCATCTATGTGATGGCAGGAAATTATAGTAGATTGAAATTTGCTGCTTATATCCTGAATATTGATGAAGGAGGTATGATTGTGAGCCATTACTATCCTGCATGTTGTGATCCAACTAATTAGTACATAGATATGTACACAAAATATCACTAGATTAGCATAAAGTCTATGCGCATATTGCGCCCCCTTATCGCAAATCTAATATTACCACTTCTTGACCCAGGTCCATGGGAAGGTACTTTGACAGTTAGGGGCATGTATGACAAACAACATATTTTTTTTCTATTTTTGAAACCAATAAAGGTAGTTCTAAAACACAACCAATTTTTAAAAAAATTAATTTAAATTGTCTTGTAACTTTTACTTTTGGGGGGTTATTAAACTGATAATAAATGAAAAAAGGGTGTCAAAACGCGGACCAGGACATGAAAAAAGGAAATCACTTTTTGTATGCCTGTGATGAGCTCACCCCTGGCTCTTTTGAGCAGTGGGCGTCTGGTCACCGACACATATAACTTTTCTGCAGTGAAAACAGTAGTCATTTTGATACAGCGGTCTCTATATGTGACACCTATACAATAAGTTTAGGAAACCATGAGCTCCTTTAAACCATGAACTTTCCCAGACCCTCTCTGCTGCTAAGAGCAGCTTGTAATAAAGAAGACAAATAGTGGGGGGGAGGTGAAATACACTATTTGATGCCACCTAGAGATGTTGCATGTTGGCTGCATAAAGTAGGAACATGTCAAGCCTTTTGTTTTATTGTTTAAAAACAGGTTGCAACAGCAGAGCGGGAGCCAAAACGCATGGGGTGAAGATGAAAAAGCTCCTTCTGCTCCCCCCTTGTGATGGCACTAGGTGGGGAGTGAGAGGGGAGCACTGGAGGAGGGGTGCACTGATACTGACTGCACTCTCTCTTCTGTGTTTGAGGTATGTGTGCTCTCAGTGGCATAACAAAACTTGAGGGGACCCCCTTCAAAGTACATGGAGGTAGTCCCACCCAGCAGCTCTCTGGGAGGGGCCCACTGCCCATGCATAGTGCACTGTGGTGTGCCCCCTAGAGCTCAACACACACCTCACACCGTGGGTGGCTGTGGGAGCTACTATTACCCACTGTGTGCCCTCCAGATGTTCTTGTGTTAACTGTTCTGCGTTTCATTGAGGTTTTCACTTCTGATCAGCATGTAGAATTTTCTCTCCCTGCCTGCAAGGGAAATGTTTTTAAAAAAAACAAAAAAACGTGCAACTATGTAGCCCTCGCCCAAATATAATTATTCTGCAGTAATTGGAGACATTTCAGTAATTATGCGGTTACGCCAGGTTGAGAAAAGTGGGGCAAAAATCCTAGTGCAGAAATAGGAATAAGGAACTGAGACAGCAAGAGGCTGCTGGTTACCGCTGTTCGTGTCCTGTAACATTTAGTTTTATTTTCTTAGTGTAAAACGCATCCTCTGCCCATTTTAGATGCAAGGGTGCATTTTGCTCCAGGATAACAGCGCTAAATGCCGGATTATGCTTCTCACGCCATTACGCATAATTATGAATAATTTTGTGAAAATTACGAGTGATTACGCTAGAGAGAATAATGCCATTTATGTCCACCCCTAAATTTAATGTATTGTGGGGCGATTTATTCATCAAACTTTGCAAGTTTGCATCTGTGGTCACTGGTGCTGGCCTTGCGAAAATAAATCCAGTTTCAATATTTGTGGCCTCCTCGGCTGTTCAGTTTATCAGAATATGTTGCTTAGCGATACTCTATAATGAGCTGTGCTTGTTTGTAACAGATGCTGTGATCGAGGACCTATGGTGTATTGCTTCTGTATTTCCTGTTACACATAACCTTCAGCCATACACAGAGGGTGTTGGACACAGACCAGGCCCTGCCCCAACCCCCTCCTGGCCATCTAACTCTTGTTAGACAAAGCCTGGTGCAATGGGGGTTTGGCCACAAGGCCTGGCTTCTGGCCAGGCCTTGCACTCAACCTTGCTGTGGGCACCCAATCCTCCCTACCCCCACACACAGCTCCTGCACGCCTGTCCTCTGACAGGACCCTTCACCCACGGTCCTGCGGGTGCCAACACCCCCCCCCCAGGTGGCCAACCTTCGTTCTCTTCTACTTTTTAATAGAGTACAGCGCAAGCACATACTTCCCCGATGAATCCTGCATCATGCCATGATACCATGAAACAGAAGCGTATACATTGTGTACCACGTTTGTACTGTAGTACCTCACAGGAGGTCCTCGCGGGTCATAAGGGAGTTGTCTACATTTTCTTTTAATCTCTGTCCATCATGGCCCCCTCTCCACTTGCGCATGAGGGTCAGGCTGTCCCTACCCTACCACCCTCTGTCCCTTTTGGAAAACATTTTCTGGACACCGCGGCTGAGTACCCGCGTTCTGTTATGGTGTGCCCAACATTTTCTTTAGAGTTGCAGCCAACCATTCAAATCACTTGACCAGTCCCACGACACCAAAACTGACGAAAGAAGAAAAGCACCTTCAGCCAATAAGAAGGTCTAATTTTTTTTAATGTTGGGACTGCAGGACTCCAGCAGTCTAGATATATCTACCTTTGAAACCTCTTCACGCCCACCTCAAGCAGCACTTTGAGTGCCAAATTGCTCATAAATGGCTGAATAGATTTGCACCAAATCACAACATGCATGCTTTCGGAGTAAACTTTTAACTTTCTGATAAATTTTGTTCCGTTGATCTGTTTTTTTCTGTATCACAGAACAGGGTTTCCTTAGGGGATTAACAAAGGAATTCAACATTTTGGGACTCCCCATTTTTATTAGCCATTGCTTGATGGATTATAGCAAAACATTTCATGAAGGAGCAGAACTGGGTGAACTTTTTTGTATGAATGTTTTATCAAACAGCGTCAAAGTTATTAGCAAAACAAAAAATGTTCTTCTTATGGAAACTTTGACCTAACTATGATTACACAGTGGTGATTGCCACTGTGTAATATACATAACATATTAGTCAATTTTAACTCCCTTTCAATGTTAGATTTTCATTATATTTATATACTATAAAGTAATGTGTCTCGATGTATAGAAAATTCATTTTAACAGTATTTTAAAGTAAGTACATTTGCATATTGAGAGAAGCAGAAGAAGAGTAGATGTAAAACTGGAGTGTTTAAATTGAGCTGCAGGGTACATTATAAAAAAATTCTCTGGTTTGTAGTTCAAAGGATTGGGGCACCCCCCTATCCTCTCCTCTTCATATTTCTTTACGGTGCTGTACATGTTGCAGGGCTCTAAAATTAGAAATTGTATTGTATCTCATTCCATGGTACTTTTGTGTAATGTACAATGACGATTGCACGTATGCTTAGGTACAAATACACAACAAATACAGATGTTTGCATCCGCTGCACAGACAAAGGGTGTTTCATCTGCCTTCAGGTAAATGCTTAATGTTTTATCTAATACTTTTTACCCAAACTGTAAAATGTTCAATCCAGAAATGGGAAATATTGCTATATCAGTTCAAAAAAGTTCTTCAAATTACAACATGGTGATTATGAACAATCAAGCAAATATTTTAAAACTGGATTAAAAACTATGATGGAGTGGTCACTTTAGAACAATTTTCACAGGGTGAAAATACTTTAAATATAATTAGAACATTTGAACGTTGGCAGCTCCATTGAAAACAATGCAGTGCTGTGGGCTTTTACTGCCCGGTAAAAGCCCGCAGCACCAACATTCCAATATTCGCTTTGTTCACAGCAACAGCTGTGAACAAAGCCTCACGGAGCTCGATTTTAATCCCCTCGGGCTCCGTGAGCAATTTGTTTTTTTTAATAGAACATTCTGCCCTGAGTGGCAGAATGTTCTAATAGCCTTAGAACCTGCCGTAGCGGGCTCTACCGCCTATTAAAGGCCCTTTCCCTTGTTAAATGCCCTCGCCTTCGGGTCGGGCATTTAACGCGGAGCGGGCCTTTAACAGCCAGTAGAGCCCGCTACGGCGGGTTCTAAGGCTATAAACTATCCCATAGATGGGTAAATAATGTGTTGTGGTTTCCTGCAATTCTAGAACTCGAAGTCCTGCAGGTGAGCACCGTTTTTATCTGTAGATTCGCCGGAGCACACAGAAAGGCTCACTTGCTGTTTCCCATCATGACTCCCAGTGCTGGCACTCTATGAATGACGTTAGCGCTCTAGTCCTTTATTCAAAGTTTTTGATGTTCACATACGGGTGGTATAGACACAATGGGGGTCATTAAGAGTCTGGCGGGCGGAAAAGCCTGCCCCTCAAACTCCTGCGGGAAGGGGTTACCAGCGTTGTCCCCTTCCCGCGGACCCTATTACAAGTTTCCACTGGCCCAGCGGGAAACAGCCCACAACATTGACAGCGGCTCATAATTCAGCCAGCTGCAATGTTGCGGTGCGTAGGGTGTGACAGCACCTGTCGCGCTTTTCACTGTCTGCAGACAGTGAAAAGCACAACGGGGCTGTCCATGGGGGCCTCTGCACTGCCCATGCACCCCGTCTCCACCAACATTTACATGCTTGGCGGATTGGGACCGCCAGGCCGTCGGGTGGATGAAAGTGGTGGTGCTGGTGGTCCGACCGTTGCGCAACCGCCACTGTCAGAATTGGGGATGTTAGACCCCTCCTGACGGCAGTCTGACCGCCACCACGACCCTGGCGGTCTGAAGACCGCCAGGGTCGTAATAAAGGGCAATTTGTTGGGATTATGTGGTTTGGGCTTCTAGTTATAAATCTCCAGGGCAGCTATTGCCCGGCCTGGAGCAAATCAAAATGAAATGAATTTCCTCATTAGAATTACAAGGCACTGTTGATAATAATAATAATAACAATAATAATACACAAGAGCAACAAAACAACAACATTAACAACGGTAATATTAATAATAGCAATAGTAATAATAACAATAATAATAACAATAATAATAGTAATAATAATAAAAATAAAGAATAGTAATAATAATAAGAAAAATAATAATAACATTAATAAAAATAATAATAATAACACTGTTAATAATAATAATAGCAATAACAATCATAATAATAAGAGGAGCGAGAATTCTGCTACTGCCTCTTCTACTACTAGTAGTAATACTACTACTATTACACGTACTAGTACTACTCCTACTACTGCTATGACTACTACTACTATTAATAATAAATAATTAAATGCCTTACGTGCTTCAGCCACACATTTGTTGTAAGCGTTTCATCGACCTCTTTCTGTAAGAGAGCAAATCGAAGCATAAATTTACTACTGAGTATTTGTTTCATTTACGGAAACACATTCGGGATATGAAGTTAGTGCTTACTGCTTACATACGTTTCGAATAAAGATAACTAAAACTGAGTGACATTTGGCCTCTACTAGCCCCTAACTGAAGTTAGCCAGGAGGTCCGGCACCTCTTCTCCCCTGAATTCCTAATATCTCTTTGCCCAGATGGGGCCGGTTTTGTTGTTGGTAGGTCTCCATGCGAATTGAGAGTGGAAGTCTTAGAACCATTGTGAAATAGCTTTTGAATAATGTCTCAATATGTAAAAAAACACGCGGCAGTGAGAAGGGGACCACCTCATGACTTAAAAGCAGACACTTCTTGTGCATGAAACATGGGTCCTTGATATTTGTTACTAGTGAGGATAAGATATCTGAGAAACGCTGAAGGTCTGTGGCATCATTAGAGAAAAGATCTTCCCTTTTATGTGAGATACTTGTCCAATAGAAATGGCTGAAGAAGACAGGTTGGATGGAGGTCCTTGGCTTGACTGAGCTACTGAACTTGACTTTGGCATCTGCAATAAGTAGACCTTGACCACCTCACGGAGTATTATACATAATGCTCATGCATGCAATGAGTTTTTTTACACTGCCTTTTTGCACCACTGCGGTCCTACTGTGTTCAAAGGGGCCACAGATCCTGGAGGGGCCCTTTGTATAATATGGGGGCCACCAGTGCGAATCCAAGGTTCTGCGACCTTACTTGTAGGTGGTGTGTGGCTCCTTGCAAATGAGTGATTCCTTTGCCTTTGTGGCCGCACCATGTTACAGATGTGAGTGAAGAGGCAAAGAGGCCATACGAGGCACACTGACTGTGCTCCAAAAATGTAGGGCACCCTTGTGGGTGCCCCCTTCAGGAGAAGGTACAGATGTCCAAGGGAACCAGGCATCTGCCTGCCAGGAGGAGCAGTTACTCTGAGCATCTGGATACAGGGGTCTCTGCATCCCCTATGAAAGGGAGCCCAGGTCACCACCTCCAGTGCAAGGCAGACAGGTAACTTGAAACAGATGGTTCGTCTTTGACCAATGGGTTTGTGCCTGCACTGGGAACATCACATATGCTGTAATATGCACACTCTCCTGGTCTGCACCTGGTATACACACTTAAGGGGGCCCAGAAGCTCAAAGTGGGAGAGTGCACAGTATGTGTAATGCACCCCTCAAACTCCTTTCTACCAAGGCAGTAGAGTAACAAACCTTGAGGGGTCCCCCTGGCAAAGTACATGGAGGGCCCTCCACAAGGGCAAAAATTGCAAAACCACACAACAGACATTTCTACATTAAATGATGAATAGTAGACAGCCCTGAATATTTAATATGAAGAGAACTCAAACAGTCCAAAGTACATAATGATTTTATTGAGATGATTTATGTGATGAATGCAACAGCATATCCGCCACACACCCTTCCACAAAGATAGCCTTAGGGATTCATTCCAAGGGTCATGGTACCAAAGCCATTAAATACTGCTGATGTGGTATTACCTTCTGGAAATGTGGAATAACACAGTGATATTCCATGTTTTCCCTCATTCTGAGATGCAAAACTCTGACTATGCAGAGTCTCCATGCTTAAAGTGGAAAGACTATTCAAATGACATTTGAAATATTGAATCAGAATGAATGAAAACTTGCTCACAGATAAAATGGTTTATCAAGTGCCCCTGAATTTAGATATTAATACAAATAATATTCATAACATTGCAAGAGCACTAATAAGAAACCAGTGGGAGGAGAGAAACTACTATGACTTAAACATCTGTGCTCTAACTCCAGATATAAATCAGATGAGTGGTCACGTATAAACACTGGCCTAAACAGTGAACTTCTTTACTGCCTTGTGAAGTTTCTTGAGTAATCTTAGTATTCTGGAAGGTCTAGTTGACAAACAGTTTGCCGAATGCCCTGCAGACAGGTTTATAGGACTATGTTTAAAATGTCTACAAAAGGATTCTCCGGTGGAGGAAATTACCACCAAGTTACAGGATTTTATCTGGAAGATTCCCACCAAGAGGAATTACCATCACCACAAAACAGCATGACAGTGGTAACTTATTTTCTGGAGAAACGTATGTTGGAATTAACTCTTTTTTTGCTACAGAAAGTGAGAAGCAAGAGAAGGTGAGCGAGCAAGAGTGGAGGGGTCTTTCTCTGTGGGATGTGAGGTCTGTTAGAAACAAATGTTTCCTACCTCCAAATCGAGACAGAAGTAGGAACAGGAAGCCACCACATTGTGCCACCACCTATATTGGCTGCCACCGCACCAGCTCACAGTCAGGGTCATGACTCTGTGGCAAAGTGGCCTGGTGTGCCCTTCTTCAACCACTATACATTGATTGGTTCTCTTGAAATAGAAACACTTCCAGTTATTCTTATCAACATAGATTTTTAGGGTGTCTTCAACTATTAATGAGCAAAACGTCTTCTTGGAACACCACCACCTCCAGTCTGAATTATTTTCATCGTCACACAGCGTTTACAAAAGCTTACTTGGCTGATATGGACACAACAGCTCCCATCTTTGTAATTTGTGTGCTCGATGAAAAGGGACAGAACAGTCTACTTTGTTTACATATGTTTTGCTCATAGCTGACAAGTTGTCAAATTGTTTATGTATGACATTTCCATTGTTTCAGTATTTGTAATTGACATTCCACTGCCAAATGTGTGACACTTCAAGTGACACCTCATGAGTAAAACCAAGCAACAGAGTACATGTGAAGAAGTAACTATATAAATTACACTCTTTTGAGCAATGAGATGTTCTGCTGCATAACACCTGAAACATAGGGTCACTTAACTTTGGTGCAAAGTTTCGAATTGACGCTTGCGAGTAAGAGCTATGGCAAACTAGAACTTCTCATGGGTAACTACTTATAGATTCACTGAAGAGATGCAAACCCCTGGTGCCTTTTTATTTGAATCCTAGGAGCACACAAATTCACCTCAAACCAGTGGCTACGTTGCAAAAGAATAGGTGTTGTGGTCCAAAGTTTTGGTCAGAAGCCTGCGGTCATGCAACAACAGTGGGAGAAAGGGGAGAGGTGTAAATACAAGGCTGCTATGTCTTGGTTCCACTTCATGTCTACTTTTTCTAACACTAGATACACCCTGCCCCTACTACAAACTCTCCCAAGTTCTTTTTTATCTGTGATTTCCCTGTTTGTCACTGTTTTCTCTATCTCCTCTATTCCCTTTTGTATTTTATTCTCTCTTTTTCAGGATCAAAGTATTTGAGGAAAAATAAGTGACAGTCTCCAAAAATCAGTGCCGGTAAGTGACACCTGAAACCACCACCTCAAATTAAGCACTGCCTTAAGAAACAGATAACAAACATGGTTCTTCATGCGTATATGGAGGGGCGGCTTACAAGAGAAATAAGGTTGGAGAGGGTGAGTTCAAGGGCGACCTCCACAGTTTCATCCTTGTTTCTCACTGGACGAATTTCCTTGTCGTAACCTTTATCAACCATGAGGTAATGGATTAGGTTCTCCTCTTCACTCCGACCAGAAAGACCTGCAATATAAAACAACAGCTACACTGGTGGTGCTCTTGATGTGGTTGACAGGCACATATAAATAGCAAAAAGTAAGGCAAGGTTAAAAAAATAAAAGGTGTTTAATACTTTCCTGAAGGAAATCTCGGTAAAAAAACATAAAGCATAAGGAAAATATATCATTGCATTATTTACAATATGCAGATTAGGCAGTATGTACCAATAATACTTGATTTAATTTTGAGTTAGTCTTATTACACTGTGCAATAGCCATTGTGCAATGATACAGGAGTCAGAGTTTGCATAGCTTTGGTGCCGTTTGACGACCCTTCACAAAACGTTAAACCAAAAAAGTCCATCAACTTCATCTCCTTCATGGAAAGTTTTAGGATGATCCATTAATAGGGTGGCAAGAAAAAAGTGGGTCTCAGAAAACCTTTTTCCCCTATTCAAATTCCATATTGAAAATTGAACAGTGATACAGAGAAAATGGCTAAATATAAATACACCAAATTTGGCAGAACCCTAGATTTGCATCCAAGGAGTGTGCTTTTTGTAATTTGATGGAAATCTATTCAGTCATTTTAGAGAAATTAGTCCCTCATTACAAACTTGGTGGTCGGACGAGGCCGACCGCCAAGGTTGTACCGTCAGTCGGCCACCCATGCAGCCGGAAACCCGCTGGCCGCATTTAGACATCCCCGCTGGGTCGGCGGCCGGAAACAGAGTTTCCGCCCGCCCAGCGGGGATGTGGGCCGTAACATTGCCGTGGGTGCAGCAGCACCCGTTGTGCTTATCACTGTCTGCCAGGGAGATGGAGAAAATCACGACGGGGCTGTGCCTGGGGGCCCTGCGACCCCCCCTTCCCGCCAGCCTTTCCATGGTGGTCTCTACCGCCATGGACAGGCTGGCGGGAAGGGGAGTCAAAATCCCCAGGGCAGCGCTGCAAGCAGCGCTGCCCTGGTGGATTCAAACCGCCGGGACAACCATTGCGGAAAACCACAGGCCCCGGCGGTGTGAGTGCGGCGCTACCGCCGCGGTCAAAATATGGTGAATTGTACCGCCAGCCTGTTCTTTGACTGCCAGGGTTGTAATGAGGGCCTTAGTCTTTAAAAAATTAAGATTTCTGTTGGCGAGGGAACCACGCAGGAGTCCATCAGGAAAAAATGAATAAAAAAAATGGATTCTGATTAACTCGTCTTGTGAGACAACTGAGGGACCAATTGGCAGGACACAACAAGACTTGGGGACTCTGTCTATGAACTTTGAAAAATAAGTTAAAAAAGATATTAGGAGACAGGGTAGGGATACCATGACTTACTAGGCCTTGTGGAGAGCTCTAAGAGGGACCCTCCAGTGGCATAAAATTGAAAAATGTGTTTGGGTCATCATGGTTCCACTGGACTCCCACGAGAGGAAGCATAGCCCTTTTGTGGACCAGTGGAACTCCCACTTGACAAAAATAAAAAATAAAAAAGTAGGGTGGGAGTCTGTGGCTTGTTCAGTGCTCATGCTCTGTTGGCTGCCCATAGGGAGTTGGGCACTGAGCCTGTCAATGGGCAATGCACGGCTAAGAATTGGCCATAGACGCATAATAATAAGATATTACTGTAAGTTTAAAAAAACATAGAAATTCACAGAAAAAAAACAACGTTTAAAGTGGAGCTATACGTAAGTAAGGTGGAAACATTTTAACTTACATAATAAACCTTAGATATTCACTGAAAAAAGCAAAAACATTTTAAAACCAAAAAAGCATTGAAATTCGCCTGTTATGCATAATTGATATTAGTATTACTTGCTTCACTATGATGCACTGCTTATGATCTCACATATTACATTCCTGATGATGTCTGAATTATACTGCAAATTATACATATGTCGCTTACATATAAGTGACCAATTTCTGTGCTTTTGTTTAAACAGTAGTGTTTTTGCAGTGAATTTCTAAGAGTTGTTTTTTACGTAAGTTGACAGATAGATAGATAGATAGATAGATAGATAGATCGATCGTGGGTAATTGGGTAATACGAGCCTATATAGACATGATTCTTTCAAAATCATGGTGTGTTTTGATGTTTTTTAAGCAGTTCTGTCACTTGCTGTGATGATTGCTTTATGCTGTTATGGTTAGGGGTGTGCAAAGTTTGCTTAGTTTGAATCTGTGTAATTTCATCATTTTGTGCTACATTTTATTGTGAAATGCATCCTCTAGTCACTTTTTTGTGCAAGGATACATTTAAACAAGAGCAAAGCAAACAATATCTGCTTGGTTCTGTGCTTTCACTATACATTTTTACTTCAAATCAACACAAATTGTGCCATTGCAAGTATTTTTTACACTGAAGGCATGGTGCCATAATGGTGTAATTTAAGGAATTTCATGTGATAATGGTAATGCGAAATTCCTGAAATTACTTCAATTGCACTGCAGTCATTAAGATTTCGCCCAGGCCTAGTGATGGTGAAAATGTGCTACAGAGATACTGGGTGTCTCCATGTATGCTGTTTATTTTGCAGTGGTTTACTCCATTTGTCATTAAAAGACTTGTGACCATTAGGAGAGTTGTAAAATAATTGCAAAATGCCAGTGAACAATGTTTTTCTACATCATGTTTGCTGTACTGCGGTAATGAACTGTGCTTTAGCCATTGAACTATTGTAATAACTGTACATATGTGTGTTTATCAGTACAGTGCTCTAAATAACATATTTTACTGGGCCTACTTATTTTTGCAGCTGATACCTTTGACTATGTCACCAAGCCACCATAACTCTCCATACAACAACCATGACATGTGTATGCCCTAGCAGTTCACTCATCCATCTCACAGAGCAACACAGCCTTTGTGTACATACAAATAGCGAGCATTAAGTAACTCATGAAAATTATCCTTTTTAATAAAAACCTGATAAAGTCACAGTTAAAGTGATGCCCTGGCTCAATTTTAACATTTTGTGGAAGCTACAACAATCATAATTTGAACCACTCCTTGGACTGCTCATGTCCTCACACATAACACACCACAGGCAACCAACAGGCATCTCCTCTGTAACTCAGCAGATCCTGATGCCACCAAGTTCCACAAGAGAGAATCGTGATCATTCACAAGTGCAGTTCTATCACCCATGCCCATGCACCACGAGGGAGGACGCGTTAGGAGAGGACTGAAACGCTGCGGAAAGAGCTGTAATTGTGTTCTGCAAGCAGATGTTAGACAAGGCACAGGACGTAGCTCCGAGGGCAGACAGTCCAGTCTTTTATGTGGGGGAGTGATCTTTGACCAGGCCAACAGGTCACAGACCCTCATTATGAGTGTGGCGGTCTTAAGACCGCCACACACACGGTGGCGGTCGAACCACCGCCAAGGTGGCAGTCCGATCTCCACAGTATGACCGTTGCGAAAGCACAACGGTCGGACCGCCTGCACTGCCACTTTTAGGCCGGCCATCTAACTCCTGTGTCCGCCATCTTTTGTATGGCGGTTCCACCGCCATGCAAAGGCTGGCAGAGACGGGGCTGGGGGCCCTTTGGGGGCCCCTACAGTGCCCATGCACTTGACATGGGCAGTGCAGGGGCCCCCATGGACAGCCGGCGTCAATGTTGTGGTGAGTTTCGAGCTGGCCTAGCGGGAAACTCATAATAGGGCCAGCAGGCAGAAAACCGGAGTGGCGGTCTTCCGAACCAAAGAGTTTGGCGGGCAGCCTCTGCCCCCCCTAATTCCTAATGAGGCCCAAATTCTTTGCTCAGATGTTGCTATCTCTCAGGTCACACCTTCACATATTGGAATTGGCATGTTGTTTTCACCAGAGCACTAAGTGAATAGTGCGTGGAGGGAGAATTTAAAATGGCAGTGCATGGAGAGATACAGGAGGCAGCTAACACCGTCCTAGGGAACACAGTGACACTTTAGGGGGTTCATATACAGAGAAATATCCAAGTCTGGGTCCCCAGACCTGGATTACCACAAATACAAAATCACTCATAAGAACATTCAACATATAGTCACAGGGAGCGAGGCGGTGTAGATTTGACCTACTACACTGATTTACATGGGAGAGTCAGTAGGCAATCCACAGACGTAGGATCAGACAATGGGGTGGGTACCTCAGTTCTAGAATCAGCTGCCATCTACTGTTAGTAGCATTATACCCTGGGCATTGTGATGATAGTTAACAATGCTACATTTTCACTTTCGGTGATTTCTAGACCCTCAACATAGTCTAGCAATCTATTTGTCATATGCCATCATCACAGAAGGCAAAAATCAAAAGGATCGTAACATGGGTTTCCAGTACCTGAAAACATACTGGGTCTGCCATTAACAAGAGGGCTTCTACTGTGGATACACAGTCACCTTCAAGGGTGACACATTCTGTCTGTGGTGGGCAGGTGCCTGCCTGGTCCAGAACTCCTGCCTCTTGTATCTGTGACAGCACTGACAGCACCAGCAGGACAGAAGTGGCCTCACCTGTGCCAGTCGAGGAACCTATCTGATCAAAGCAGATAAATCCTGGCGCTTTGATCATCCCACTGTGGGTGGTACCCACCGACTACCCTTTACATTCCCTCTAATTCTCCAAACTCAAAACCTAGGGAGATCCCCTTAGTGATCTGCAATAGCACAGATGGCAGGGAGAAATGTATTAAAAAAAGCAGGAGAAGTAATTTTTAAGTTGTATAACCCTACTAGTGAAAAACTCCCTAAGTCATTTTTCACCACAGCAAGGCCCATCTCTCCCACAGGATAACATTGATATTAACTTATTACATCTTATAAGTGTAATTCACAATCTGGAAGAGTAAATGTTTCAAGTCTGGTGTCTCTGGAATCACAATTTCAAATCACACCTTATGTTGAAGTCGGATTTTATATTGCAATTTTGAAAATTCCACTTTCAGAAAGTTGGCATTTTCTTACTTTAGCCATTTGGGGCCTTCTGTCTGTCTCTTGTTTGGGGTTGGTGACAACTAGCATTTGTGTATTCCCCCTAGACAGAGACACACATTGGAACCTTATCTGTGACTTGAAAGGCCTCAGCGGGCCATTCTGGCAGGATGAGAGGGAGGAGCTGGCCACAGCCTCACTTACACCTGTATAGGCTGTGTCCTGTCCACACACAAATGGCTCCATAACCCCCTATAGTGAGCCTGGAACCAAGACAGGAAGAGGAAGAGCAGAACCTCTGTGCACCTGACTTTGAAGTCTCCTCCACTTCAAAGGCCCAACTAGGTATAAGTACTGGACCTCTGACACCACTAATGCAGTACACTTCTGGACCTGTGACTACTGTGCCAGGAAGAAGGACTGATGTGCTACTGAGGGATGGCCACTCTGCTGGACTGCTACTTTGCTGGACTTGCCTTGCTGAGCTGCCCTGCTGCCTGCAGTCACCCTGCCTGGGTGAGAAGGACTGGACCATCATCACTTGAACCCAGATTGACTCCAAGGGCTTGCTGGCTGGCCTTCTCATCAGAAATCTCAGGGACATAAAAGACTTCCAGACACCTTGCTCCTAGACCGTGACTCTGCCATCTGTGTGTCTGCCCTGCAAAGTGGTGCCACCCCAGTCCTGGGCCCTTGGAAGTGGGCTAAGATGTTTGGGCCAGCAGAACAGAAACATCCTCTGTTGCGGGAGCAAAATCAACCCATCTCTGCTGTTGCATGGAACAGAACTGGCACCTCGCCTTAGAAACTGCCACTGCAATTCTTTTCCCAGTGTAAGGTCCTTGCATTCCTGTCAATGACATCCTTAACAATGATGCCAAATCTTCGCATAGCAGCTTCTGTGCTAACTGGAACTGGTGCATCCCCTCAACTTCCCAATGTAACCTCAACACATTGCAAGCTCTGCAAGCTCCGACACATAGATGCTCAACGTCGACACACCAGAACCTAGCACCCTAACTCCACCACATCTCGGATTCAGCGCATCACCACTGTTAAGTGGAGAAAACTGACGGATCATCGCTACTTCCTGATTCAGAACCGACGCAGTGCTCCGCAACCAGGATTAAGGTAGTTTTGTACAATGGGTGCAACTGGGTGCCGATAGCAAGTCCACGCTCCACCGTGGTCGGCCTGAACTTCTGACTTTGTTCCGGTCCGGCGCAATCAGATATCTCTGATTGGCACTTATTGCATCTTGATGCTATTTTAAAAGTTTAATCTTTAAAAATTCATAACTCAAGTTCTGTTTATTGGATTTTTGCCATTTTGATCTTGTTTTATTTATTAAATCTCAATCTATTTCTTAAACTGGTGTGGATTCATTTTGTATGGTGTTTTTGCTGTGTTACTGTTTGAAGTGTTCCACAAATACTTTACATCCTGCCTCTAAGTTAACCCTGACTGATCTGTGTCAAGCTCCCAGAGGGTGAGCTAAGGTTGACTAAGGGTTTGCCTGACAGTATTGTGGTCGCTGTTTGACTAAAGTTTACACCTCAGTCAACAACCCAGCTTCCAACAGAATTTCTTATGTGATTATTTTGCAGAAATACCAACTTTCTGTGCCAGTGTATTCCTCCCCAGTCCATGCACCAGCGCCCACAACACTGCTCCTCAGTGCTATTTGTATACCCTGTGCATTTCCAATGCACTCAAACAGGCAGGAAACCATTGACCAATGTCATTCACCTCCACAAATCTAGGCATCACACCTTAGTGCAAGTTTAAAGTGTGTGGTTCCCCAGTAGACAGTTTAACTCTGCCTGCACCATCTTTATTGGACTGCACAAATCCCAATCTGACCTTTTATTCCTCTAAGGACAGTTCCTTTTCCTCCAGTGCCAGCTTCTTCAACAGGGCTTCTGGAACCAGTCGAGTCTGTGGCTCCCTCTCTCACTGCTTGTCACTGTATTCCATCTAATGGGTTGCCAGCTCTGAAAGGCTTAGGCTGTTGGAGTCCACATGACTCACAGCCCTGGAAGGTGCTCAAGAGGGTCCAATTTGACACAGGTTATCACATGCCATTCCTCTGATTATGTTTCTCAATCTCCTTACTCTTCACTGAACAAGTCTTTAGATGTTGGGCCTCCATCCACCGCCGAGGGCATGGTGGGAATCCTCCTTCTTGGATTCCCAGCTTAATTTCCTCTCTGCTTGCACATGATCCTCAGCTTTACTATGATAAGGCTCTCCATAGCAGAGAGATGCACCTCCATGGTCCCAAAATGTTAAGGGGCAAAAATTGGAATCAGACAAATTTGGAAAAAATTAGCCAATTAAAGACATTATGCCAATTACAAATCAGAAATACATTTTTGCTGTAAATTCAGTATAGGAATTTTTTATTTCATCCTTTAAAACTGCATGACATTGCTAAAAAAAAAGGTAAGAAAGTGAGTTATTAAAGGTGGTTGTTGGGGGTCCAGCACAAAGAATAAGACTACAGAACACAGTTTCAATAACTTACACCTGGGCTCAAGCACCAATACCTGTTACACAGAGCAGACAGGTTTAACTTAGGAAAATGTGTAAAGTATTTAGCAGAAACAAAAAAAGTTAGCAAGTAAAAAGCGTACATAATAAAAACCCAACATCCAATTTAGAAAACCAGAGAAAACAATTGAGCCAAAACAACAAAAATTCAATAGTGGAACTCCCAACTTTTCAGAGTTTCTACAGCAGCTCTTCTTGGTCACTTCTAAGGCTTCCAGTACTTTAAGGACAGCATTAAGGGTCCAAGAACCTCTCCAGCAGAGGCCACCAGAAGGGCCCAGTCCAGTTCCAGTTGCTACAGGTCTGCAGACATTTCCCTGTAGCCACATAGGTCAGCCAACTAACCTTTTACATCCACTTCTTTCTCCAGGGTACAAGTAGAAGTAGGTTCAGCCATTCAGGTGTTCACACAGGTCTCACCAGAAGGCCAGGCCTCTTCTGTTATTCCGTAGGACCTCTGAGTGTTCTCATGAGCTGTGGTTAAGTGCCAATTTACTAAAATTTGCTAGCTAGTGAGTGATGGTGGCTCCTGGATAATACCGAACCAATAAGGGACATGTTTCCAAGGACAAACCTTCCCACTTTTGCAGCACATCCGGTTTACCTTACTGCACACTCATGAAGCGCATTATTCTGATGAAAATATAAACTAGCAGAATGGTTCTGCCCCTGAAGGGAGTTTGTCTGACCACCAGGAGTGTGTGTAGGGAGGTCTCCTCAAATGGACCAAACTGGTTCTGCGATCAGCCCCCTTCTCCCTGGGTTGGTGCCCTACTGACTATAGAGGGCTGACAGACCAAAAGGCTTTCTAAGGTCTCCCTTTACAATTAACTATGAATAGCAAGACCTTACCCTGGTCCATTTTAAGTTAATAAAGTTTCTGAACCATCCCCAGCTGCAATTCCTGAGCTGTTATACGGTTTTACTTTGAAAACATGTATACCCATGTATCTGCTCAGGGAGCATACCTTCTTAAAGTGAACCACTGGGAGGGCCACCTACCAGCAGGCTAATGCTAACAAGCCTACTGGGGGCTCAGGCAGACAAAGAGCCTCAATACGACCCTTTGCGGTGGCAGTCGCACCGCCGCCAATGTGGCGGTCAAGCAGCCTGGACCGCCAGCACCTCCAGATCACGACTTTTTGTCGGTCTGGCAGTGCTGGCAGTCCTAATCCGCCTCGCCTGGGCTGTGCTGCATGCAGCGCCACCCTGGGGATTATGAGTCCGTTCTCCGCCCGCGGTTATATGGTGGAAGCACCGCCATGTAAGTACTCGAGGAAACGGGGTGCAGGGTTCCCCGGGGGGGCCCTGCCCTTGCACTTGGCATGGGCAGCGCAGGGGCCCCCATGGCCTGCCCTTTCACGATATTCACTGTCTGCTTTGTGGACAGTGAAGATCACGACGGGTGCTAGTGCACCCTATGTACTAATGTTGTAGGGTGTTTCCCTCTAGGCCAGCGGGAAACTCTTAATGGGGCCTGCAGGAAGGCGGCCACGCTGGCGGCCACCTGACCGTCTGGACTTCGGTAGACGCCTTTGCTGTCTGACGAAGTCATTATGACACCCAAAGTCTAAATTTTCAAAAGTTACTTTTCCTAAATGTTTATTAAAAATCCAACTTCACCATTGAACTGGATTTTTAATACACATTAAAATACTGTTTAGATTATTCTAGTAGCTTGTCCCAAACTAGGATAGACGGGTTATGATTTTATTCTGAACTCTAGTAATGTAAATTCTTACATGTGTCACTTAAATACTAAGCACCCTACGGTGTGGGCTAAAGAGCCACTTAGGAGGTGACACATTTAATATTCAAAAACTCACCTTTTTAAAGAACACTAAACCTTAATGCAGCACACACCACAAACCAGCTTCCCCTCTTATCGCACAATAACTATTTATTTGCCTTTGGACATGTACCGTGTCCTGCTGCCTTTTGGAAGCATGCACACCATATAAATACTAGGGCTGAGAGAAGTTTTAGATACACCAGATTATTTGGAATCATTTTGGTAATTCAGCATTACTCATGTGAAGCAAAATCACCGAAATATGTGATTATGGCTGCTGGAGTAATTTGAGACAAGAATCCTACCTCCGAAGGAACAACAGATTTATAGAGCACAAGCAAGCTACTGAATGACGCTGTTCGTGTCCTTTTGCATGTAGTGCTGCTCTTGTCTCAACCGAAAGATGCATCCTTTGGTCCATTTTGGACACACAGGTGCATTCTGTGCTAAGAAAACAGTTCTAAATGCTGGATTACATCCTCGACTAGTTACGAGTAATTTTGTGCTAATTACGTGTAAATTAAGGTAGAGGAAATTCCACAAGTTACACCTAGCCCTAGCAAATACCACATATATACATCCGTACATACAAGTGACCAGAACTGCATTCATGGGTTGGTCCTTTCAGCACAATGATATGAGGACCTTGATGATGCAACTACAGATTCACAAACCCCACACACACCATGCGCACAAATGTACACTGCAATCATACACTCCCTCCTTCTTTCACACAAGCAGGAGTTGGCAATGGCCTCTGGCTTAATAAAGATTCCTATTTATAGTAAGTGCTGCTGGCCTCTCAGCCTTCCATTCCTCTGGTTAAAGGGATGTTCATATCCCTGAGAAAACTGGAGAGCTCTACTTCTTGGGCATAGCATCTTAGGCTCGCCTAACCACTGAGGGGGCTACAGGGCCGGGGTAGAGTCATTTGCATATCAGGGGCCTGTAGGGCTCGGTTAGAGTCATTTGGATATCAGGGCCCTATAGGGCTGGGGTAGAGTCATTTGGATGTCAGGGGCCAATAGGGCCAGGGAGCGCCATGTGCATGTCAGGGACCTACATTGTCGGGGTAGCGCCATTTGCATGTCATGGCCCTATAGGGCTGGGGTACAGTATTTGTGCATGTCAGGGGCCTATAGGGCTGGGATAAAGTCATTTGCATGTCAGTGGCCTATAGGGCTGGGGTAGTCATTTGCATGTCAGGGGCCTGTAGGGGTAGGGTAGAGTCGTTTGCATGTCAGAGGCCCATGTGGCTGGGATAAAGTAATTTGCATGTCAGGGGCCTGTAGGGCTGGGGTCGTCGTTTGGATGTCAGGGGCCTATAGGGCTGGGGTAGAGTCATTTGGATGTCACGTCCCTATAGGGCTGGGGTAGTCATTTGGATGTCAGGGCCCTTCAGGGATGGGATAGAGTATTTTTGCATGTCAGGGGCCTATGGGGCCGGGATAAAGTCATTTGCATGCCAGAGGCCTATAGATTCTGGAGAAGAGCTATATGCATGTCAGGGGCCTATAGGGCTGGGATGTTTGCATGTCAGGGGAAGCGTGCTCACAAGCCTCCTTGGAGCGTCGGAGGATTCCTGCACTGGGTCAACTTTATAAAAACAATATATTTCGTTCCTTTGCGGAGGCTCACTTTTGTATTTCATCAGTACTTGAAACTTCTGTGTGTTAAAATAGACACGATATATCAGAATGGGACCTATTTCCTTAATCGAAGCATGAACTCGTGCAAATAAGAAAGGTTTGTTAAAAAAAAGAGTATACCTTGTTTATGTAGAAATTAGGAAATAATTCAGTGCACCAGAGAACAGATAGTCGGAGAAGCTTCTGGGGAGATAGTTGTTTTGGGTGAGTTGGGGGTGGTATTAGTGCGTCACGCTTTAGTTAGTAATTGTAATCTTAAAACTCAACACTTGACCATGATTCAAGAGCTGTGGGCCTGTCACTTTTACACACTGGACACTGAGGGCTAAAAGCCTCCCAGGTGTTTTCCATGCGTGAATAAAGAAACGGATCTTTTCCACGTCTTCACTACCCGGTGCCAAATAAACATATTTAGAATCATATTTTTAAAATATTTTTCGCATGGTCTTTTTGATCTAAAAAAATTAAAGAAGGTGGCCGGGGCGGCCATTTGTACTGAACCTCATCTCATAGTTTACACGTGTTAATATTTTGCCACTTGATACAGCTAGATTTATAGTTTGGGCCTCGAAAGGTGAAAGTGGCTTCTGAGAGATTCTACCTGTGATGTGCCGGAGATGTGCTCCAAATTGTCAGCTAGATACCTCAAAAAATGTGAAAAAGTCTCCCCTGCATCAAACATTATACGCAAATATAAGTGAATAATAACAAGGGCCAAGATAGTCTGAGGATCACGACCCTTGAGATCCCTTCAGCATCTGACTCGGGTGCAGCGCTTAATTTGAGCCGGTGGTTTGCGGTGGAGGCATCGGCACTTTTTTTGAGGGCCGACACTTATTTTTCTGCCTCAAGCATTTAGTGCGAGGAAAAAGCATATATGGGAAAGGAGAGAAAAACGAAAAAGCGTCACAAAGGGAGAAAGCTGCAGGAGTGAGCTGAAGGGGCGGGGAGTGGCCGTAAATGGATCAAGGAGGCCGGAGATGGTTTCAGGATTACGCTGCCTCTCTATTCTGTGCTCGCACATTTAATTGCAGCAGCCGCGAGTTTCAGGGAGACTTTGGGCACCGGCACGTTTTATTTACAAATGAAGCCCTCCTCGGGTGTCACAAAAGTGCCTATGTGGGCGGGAATCGGAGCCCAGAGTTCAAAGGTCAGGGTGTTCCTTTCCTCCCACCAGAAGGCACAGACACCTCCTCACCTGGCATGATGCTGGCCGAGAGAAAGGCCAGGAGGAGAGGGGCCCCCCACATGTTGGCTGGTTCCTGGCGGTTCTGGTACCGACGAGCCCCGGTGCTTGGAGAAAGATCCGCACTTTTACCGATTCATTTCCCAGCCTCTGACCCAGATGGGATCACGAGAGTCGCTGAACTGGGAGGATGCATCCAGAGGGGCACATCCGACGAATAAAAATAGAAACGTCCCGCTCCTGGCAAAGGAATTCATTGGGGGGATTAAGATCGTGTTCGGCCATCCCGCCAGCTCGTTCCTTGTCAGCCCACAAGAATGTGCCCTTCTAGTAAGTGCCACCCAACAGGAGAGAAGTACCGCGAGCCCTGGGTACACAAGATAAATATCGAAATAGGGGTGTCAGGTCCCACTGTGAAAACAGACCCCATCTGAACATTGGCTGTGGGGTTAAGTCAACATAAACTTTGCAAATTCAGGGCCAGACTCACAAAGGTGAACTTACGCTTTTATGTTACTTCACTACTTTTTGATATTTACAAACTACAAGTTTAAGTTTAATTTTACTAATAGCAATTTAGCAACTGTTGAGACAGTGCACAGAGCTCCGCACATAAAAATATAGGCCAGCAGCCCCCCCCACCCCCACCCACCAGCAGCTGCAAAACCTTTACAACAAAACCATAATAAACTAGGTTTATTAACTAGGTTTATTATGGTTTTGTTGTAAGAGGGGCGGGACCATGGGGCGTGACAGGGAACTAGGGGGAGTGACCTGTGCAGTCCCCTCAGTGCGCATGCATGTTTGACCAGCTGTCTCGGGCCAACCAAATGCACAATCGCACAGGGCTCTCTCCAGCCCAGCACGGTGTTGCCGGGTTGGAGACAGCTAGCAGAGACCTCCATCCTGCCTTAGAGCACCCTGGCTGGCCGCTCCATCCAATCATACCGCTGCTTTCATGCTGCCAGCAGCATGGAAGCAGCGTTATTACTGGCGGCAGGGCAGACTGGGAGCCTTTGCCTGTAAGTACTGGCAGCCAAAGGAGTGGATCGGCACAGCAAGAAAGGTAAGTTAAAAAAAAATGTATATTATATATTTTTTTGTTCCCCCTCCTGCCACCGCTGCTCTGCCCCACCCGCCCATTTTCCCTCCCACGAGCCGCAACTATAGGCAAGGTCGGTCTTTTTATCTGCGGAGTCTCTGCACTCGTAAAGTTAATATTGTTAAAATTAAACTCATAGTTAAAAAAAAAAAAAAAAAAACTTACACAAAAGTGTATGTTTATCTTTGTAAATTAGGCTCTATGTGTTATAGTTTATCATTCACAGGTGGTAAGTCAGCCTATCGCCTTCGATCATTGGGCCATATGTACGAACACATTTTCCCATAGACACAGAATGGGCAAAACTGCTTGATACATCTGGCCCATTATTTGTAAATTTAAATTAGCTGGTATCACTTTTAATCAGTTGTGTGGAATCATGAAGATGACCCAGGGTCCTGAACAGCTAACCATCCTCCAGGCTCCGGACAGGATCTGTAAACATTTTCCACAGCATTAGCTCTGCAGCGGCTACATGTGATAAGACTTTAAGCATAGCTCCGGATATGACCACATACTGATATATGTGGTGCTGACTACTTAACTAGTGTAACTTTCTGCTTTCTTTGGCCTCATTGATGCAGGTAGAGATCTCTTTGTGGAGATTCACTGAAGAAATTCTTCAGCAAACCATTGGCTACTAAGTCAAATATGTCTTCCTAAGGTCTGAAAAAAAGATGTCCTTTTCAGATTCACAGGACATGACATCTGTATGCATTGTCTTGGAAATGACTATAAGCCTTCACCTGCGATTCTTGCTCATCAATGAACCTGAAGGCCACTAGGGAGCAGGTGGCCAACATATCTAAACTATTTCTGGCTGATGCATGCTTGAAGACCCCATAGAGGTCCCCTTTTCTGCTTCTGGTAAGTACCCAGATAGGGAGTTTCCAAAGGGGTCCTTCCAGCATGAAACACAAAATATGCCATAGAAAGAAATTCTGTTCTTCCACAAGGAAATGGTTATGGTCCTTTGGGCCCTTTTCAAACTCAAAACAATACCTCTACACCAGTATCCTCCTTGTCTTCTCAGGTAAAGGACTTTCAGCAGGCCATGATGTTAATCTTCAGGAGATGGCCTTCTCTGTCTGGGCAACTGTACAAGTGTAGCCCTGATGTGAGAGGTTGGCAGTTCTGGCACCTCTGTTTCCTAAACTACCTAAATCAGTGCTTCCATAGGCTCTAGTTTCAGTGTAGTTTCTGAAGAAGCCCTTACCTAGTAAGGCACTGACACTTGTGCCTTCTGAGCAGCCTATGACACCATCACTGGCATCACCCACAGAACTGATTTCAGCCCTGCCTTCACCTTTGACATCGACTGGTGTTACTTGGGCAGCCAAAGAAAGTGTTCCTGCAAGTTTTTATTATGTCCCTTTGAATGAGCACTTCCCTAGATCCTACAGTTTCACCCATAAAGAGGTACATTTAACATCATGTTCTGATGTCCGGATCACTTAAGATCTGATTCTGATGTCCTAGAAGAACCCGATAGACATGGTGGAAGAGAGAAGGTTGATTCAAAATCTGACAACCTGTTTCCCCCTCTTCTGATACAGATTCTGGACTATAAGTGGATTCACAAAATACTAGCGGCCTCACAGTATCCCCAGAAGAGGACGTTCCTCGTCCTTTTGGATCTCCCAAGAGGAAGTGGGTTCTCTTACCTCTGTGGCTACAAAAGCAGGCAAAGCACTGGAATGTCCCTTACCTACTGTTGAAATGAAGTCTAATACCCTTATTGAAATCCTGAAGTACCCTCAGCAGTTTCAGAACCTTTGCTCCCATTGAATGAAGCTCTCATGAAGCTAGTTTTGGTTTTCTAGAAGCCATTATCATAACTTGCAGACTGAAGTCAAAATGCAGAGTGCCATAGAGCCATCCTGTTGGCATTGAGAAAAGTCCCTTCTATGCCTCTAGTGCATACGATCCTACATCAAAATCATCCTAGCTAGAGTTAGGTTTTGAACCCCCAAGGCTGAACCAGGTGAAGCCACTTCTGACCTCAAGGTGCTACCTGTGTGTCACAGGGACACAAGGCAGGAGACCTGCACCAGGAATACCCTGAAAGGTACACGGTGTCACCTTTGAGGGAGGGGGTGATTCTCCTTGAAGCCCTAGCTTGAAAGCTAGCTGTTCAGCCTCAGTAACTTAAGACTTGCCTATCTGCTTGGAGTTTGTACCCTACCACTGAGATGGTGGGAGGGAGGGTGCAGGTAGGGTGTCTATAACCCAGGTCTGTGGCACCCCACCCTGAGAAATCTAAAAGGCCAGAGAGACCTCAGGAGCAAGTATCTGACTTTTTGGCCACGCCTAGGCTAGAAGGAAGGCCTGCCAAGGCCCCAGCCTGGAGCCTCCACCTGGCAGTGGATGGCTAAGAGCCTGGCTTTTGACCCTGGCAGCTGTCAGTGACCTCTGTTGGTTGTTGTCCTTATAGGCAGTTTTCCCTGCATTGGGGATAAAAGTCTGAGCCAAGGGGCAGAGTGGGACACAGCACCTTGTTGTCCATGGTGGTACTGTCTGCCAACTGGGAGTATTTGTGAGCAAGGTCAGGAGCCTCACAGATGGGGTCTGCAGATGAACATAAGGGCTCCCCCTGGCCAGTAGTGTGACTTAGGAGGATGGTGACAGAGGAGCTCAGTTAGGTTCATAAGGAGTGGAAAAGTGCTCCTGCAGAAGAGGCAAATTGTCCATGTTCTATCACCAGAGCAGGGAAGCCAATCAAAGTATTGTTTTGTCTACCCTAGCTTTTGGTTGAGTGGGAGATCCTGTTGGAAATTTGCCCTTTCTGCTAGGTCACCCCAGACATTTGCCTTCTTTAATTGAACCTGTTTTTGCTGGCCATACTCCTGCTGACCAGTGGTAAAGTGCTTGTGCTCTCCCTTTCAAACATGGAAAACTGGGATACACCTAATTGGCACATTTAATTTACTTATACATCCTTAGTAAATGGTACTACATGTACTCAGGATCTGTAAATTAAACGCTGTAGCACTCATTGTACCACCCTCTAAAGAAGCACTATGAAACATATCTCCAGCTCTGCCACATGCAGCCTAGGAGAGGTAGATTTAAACCGCTGTTTCAACCTGGCAAATAAACCTTTTGCCAGGACTAATCCTTCCTTTTTAATACTTATACGTCACTCCTAAAATAGGCCTAAAATGCACAAAGGGGATGGTGCATAGTATTTCAAAAGTAGGACATGTGTACTTATGTTTCAGATGCCCTGACCATGGAAAATCTCCAAAGTCATTTTTCACTGTGGAAAAGCTGGCTTTCTTATAGGAAAACCCTGGGTTACATTATAATTATAATGCTTAACTTAAGTTTGGGAATAGTTAAAAGATGATTTAAGGACTCATTTTAATAGTAATTTAAGATACAACTTGATCGTCAAGTCAGAATTTATATTACTATTCTGAAAATTACACTTTTAGAAACTTGTAATTTTCCTGCCTAAAACAAATATGCCTTCCTATCAGTGTTCCGTGGCCCCTGACAGTTGATGGCTTCTCTGTGGTGACATGTGAATTGCTTTCAGAAAGTGGACAAAGGGCTTGAGTGTGGGGAGATACTATTCCTTTCTGAGAAGAATGGCCTGGGGGGGGTGCCGATCCCCTTGCATCTCTCCAAAGGATGCCTACCCTGTCACTGGCAGATGTAGCTTACTAAGCCTGCCTCCCTTTTGCTTGCTAGTCAGCATAGCTCCAAACCTAGTGGGAGGGGAAGATGCATCACAACTGGTCTGGAGTGAACACTAAGGAGTTTTAGCCCATTATCATAGTCATACCTCTGAGTGCACACAGAGAGCTCTGACTAGGGGAAGAAAGGATCTGCCAGGCTGGATGTAGGCACAGCAGGGCACAGTGGGATATATTACAACTTAATAGACAGGAATGCTGCAAAAGGTGGTAGGGTCATACCTGGAAACATTTACGCCATTTGTTAGGGAGTAACCAGGAGTCTACCCACCTACACCTTGGCACTGGGCAGAAATGTGACAACTCCACTACTCCCCTCAAGACTCTCCTGGATTTGTGAAAAATCAGAAGAAGGAAGGACTGCCCCACTGTCTGAAGAACTTCAATCAAGAATGGACCTGCTTGCTTTGAAGCCAAGACCACAGCCATGACTCCAAGGGTGAGTTGGCTGACCTCCTGTTTGAGCTACTGGGACAGTACAAGCTTCCAGAAGCCTTTCCATGCAACTGCTCAGCTGACCAGTTCCTACTGGACCTGCATGTATGTAGCATGAGTACACATGTGGACATAGCCACATTTGGTTCCATTTTTCTGTTGTAATGTTTGCTTCATTCGTTATATCTATGATGGAGGGTTGAAGGGAGAGTCCGGACAGCAGATGTGAATTGCATGGCTCCCTTCACAGAACACTCTAGGGATCCTTTGAAGGGGGTCACACTAAGAAGTGTTAAGGAAAGAAAAAGAGGCTATGGATTTTACCCTGCTATTCCTTTCCATGTTGTCCTCTGTAAGGGCTAGCCCTACACTTTCCCCCCACTAGTAACCAGTTGCTAAGTGGAGAAGCCCTCATTGCCCTTGTGCCTTTGTATTTGGGTTTCTCTGTGTCTGGAAACAGCCAATTCCTCCCCAACTTCCTGTGCCCATTTACTGACAAAGACTTTGGGTCGACCAGTCTCAGTGGGCAATAGGACAGAACTGTATAGGGCTTGTATCAGAACTGACTGTTGGAATACACAACTACTCTCTAAAGATGGGCATAATCTTCCAGTGTTCCAACCTTTCTGTACCAGGAGTCTGGGGTCTCCATACCAGTGGTGACCAACAAACCCTCTGTGCTCAAGAGTTGGCGTTTCCGCTGCCAACTCCCATTGTCAGGTGCTATACCAGAAACATGGGTACCGCAACTCAGAATGCCAGGAAAGGACCTGCATCACTCTGCAATCACTCTGCAAGAGTGAGGCCTGAGGATGCTGAAGTGATCCAGCAGCTTGAGCGAAAACGTGTAATCCCATGGACAGAGGATATGGAGGAATTCAACTTGTACAAGCTCTATACAGTCTCCAAAGGGTAACTCTCATAGCAATGGAGAACTTCCCAGCTGATCCAGATCAGTCCAAAACCACATAACAGCCTTATTGATGCTTTCAGATTTGTGGTGCAAGAATACCAGCAGCTACTCCAGTCTCAGACAGCGTCTGCTGGACCTGCTGCCTTGCACAATCTTTGATTGTTCCCTCCTGCAGTATTAGCTTCTCATGAGTGGAAGGGTCTGCCACTTTGTCACCAACTGCGAGAACGTTGCAATGGATTGCTGGTTGCATCAACTTTTCTACATAGGCTATGCCCTTTTCTTTCTCTCTTCCCCACATACCACCTTCCTTCAGTCAGAACACATTTCTCAGGACATACATGGATTTCGGAAGTAGGGATTCTTGCCATATTAAACTAAAGGGTCACAGAAGTGATACCCTTAGAGGAGGGGGCTACTGGGTTTTACTCTCTTTATTTCTTGGCCCCTTTGAATTTCCATATTGGCAAAGACAGGATCTCAGAAGATTTTGAGCACAACATGAACCCATGCCTGGCTTGGGCATTACCATCAATGCCCAGAAGTCCCACCTCATTCCCACACAGAGTTTGACCTTGATTTTGGTTGCTCCAGACGTATTTACATGAAGACTTTTCCTACTCTTCAAGTAAATGAAAATATTTGTGGTATGAGTCAGATACATCTGACCCAGGTTCCACTCTTGATTTTGCAAGCCCTGCAACTTTTAGATTTGATGGTCTTGTGCGTTTGTTTACTCCTGCATGGTAGGTGGTAGATGAGAGTTCTTTAGTAATGCTTAAGATGGATTTAGCTCCAGCTCCAGGGGTGCTTTTTAGTTCAGATACAGATCTTCCAATTTGCTCTGCCAGATCTTCACTGGTGGATGTTCCACTCGCCCCCTCAATATGGGTTGCCTCTTCAGTCCGCTGTAGTCATAGGCTATTGTGTTCATGGATGCCTTCTTATGGGGCTGGGACACCCATGTGTGCAGCACAGTGGCACAGAATCTTTATTCCAAATCAGAGCAGACCTTAAACATAAACATGTTGGAAGTAAGGGCCGTTTACATGGCCGTGAAGGCTTTCTTTCCAACCATCTTAGGAAGTACCACCCAAAGCCTCTTCGACAACACAACCAGAATCTACTATGTCAACCTGTAGGGTGTTGTGGGTTCCTAGCAGAGGCAGCTCGCAACCTTAAAAAGTGGTGGGGTGAGTGAAGTAACCTACAGCTTCCCAAAAAAACAAAATGCAATACCACTTCCTCCAAAAGCCCTTAATAAAACACCCACTTCCTCCAAAAGTCCAAAATATAATGCCCCCTCCCTCCAAAAGCCTATAATAAAACAATGTCTCCCATCACAATCCCCAAATAAAATTATATAAAATTAAATTAAAAAGGTACTTACCCACAGCAGCACCTCCTCCTCAGTGCTCGGCAAACTGCAGACTACTGTGGAGCTCCCCTAGCCAATTCAGATGCTGCTCTCATGCTATTAACCAGCATGAGAGAAGAGCCTGGATTGGATGGAGCAGGCTGGCTGGATGCTCCTTGAGGCTCTAGAGGCCTGTACTTTCTCTCCATCCAGCAGTCTAAGACAGCTGGGATGGAGAACTTCAAAGTGTGCATGTCGGGCTGTCTGTCGTAAGACAGCCAGCCAAACTGACATGCACACTTGGAGCATCCAGTCAGCTACTGCTACTGCCCTGCATTCTCCAAGTCTACTTTAGAGGACACGCCCACATATCTTTTGCCTTGTGGGCACAGTGGCATGCACATCAAAAGAAAAATAATAGGGCAAATGAAATAATTTAATTGCCAGTCTGTGTTTTTCACCTGTGGCTCGCAGTGGGCGGGAGTCGGGATTTGGGGTGGGGGGTGATGCTCCCCCAACCTCGTGGAAAAACTGCCCCTGGTTCCTAAATCCCATTTTGGGAGGAGACCTTTGCTTGTGAGGATCGGCTCTGCAGAGGGACTTCTTCCAAGTGGCAGCCCAACTTGTGGGTTTCCTAAATGCGTTGGCTAATGCTTGGGGTCACCTCTCATTAAGGAAGCATGAGGGGAAACTTAATTCCTAGGTGGTGGACATGATTTTCTACAGAGGCCTCCTCCCAAATTCTCCGGCGCGGAGGTTACACTCACATAAAGAGATTAAAAGTTGCCAACTAGCGACCTTCTTTTTACAGATGTAGGTGGGTGTAGTAATTTTATCTGCCAGAAAAGCTGTTACAAAATAAGTTTATGCAAGCTGCTAGTCAAAGTTTGTCTTGATTCCAGTGTGAACATTTTACCCTTTTCCACTCTCCACAGCAGTGCTTGGCAGCTGCTCCTGTAAAAGGCTATTGTGTTGCTTTGTCTGGATTCATGTGTCTTTTGAGTTAACATTCTTTGTTTAAGTACTTAATGGTGCACTTTCTAAAAGGTTTATTCAGTCTTTTCCCTCTCAAGCTGTTTAATGTCCTGCAGTGGGATTTAAAACTAGTTTTGACTTTTTTCATGGCCTCTCCATTTGAATCATTCAAGAGTTGTTCAACACAAGAAATGACATGAAAGGCTGCATTTCTGCCGGTGGTAATTTCAGTCCATGTGTTGGTGAAATACAGGCCTTTTTGCCTGGGCCATCTTTGAGGGTGTTTTCCTCAGATAAACTGGTACTTCACACCTGCCCTTCCTTCCTGTGGAATATTTTGTCTGCCTTCCACATTGACTAGTCCATCACTCTTTCATCCTTCTTTTCTTCTCCTTTCTTCACTATGGAGGAGGAGAGATGGTGTATACTAGACTCAAGGCATGCCGTTTCAAACACTCATGGCAGAGAGTGTTATATGCCATCCTTGATTAACAGGAATAGCTTTATCCCATCTCTCACTGCGTATTGTTTTGGGAATCATTATTAATGTGACAAAGCTGTGGAATATCATTAGAGAAAAGGTTATCATTGGTGTTGCCAAGCCATTTTTTTGCCTTGTTCACCTCCATTTTTTTGTTGCCGACTGGCACTGATGATAACTGACTTTGACTGTGCCCTGGGCTCTGTGAGACAGACCTAGGCCAGTGCAATGTTAAAACACACACATGTAGTAGAGGACACTAAGTATTCGGGTACCCTTCCAATGGCCTGACAGACCCTGTAAGTCCCTAGTATATAATAGGGCAAGGGTGTCCAATCTGCCTGTAAGCTTCTAGTATAGAATAGGGCATGGAGATTATATGCCCAGCAGAATTTCTGCACTTCCATGTGTGCACTGCTGTGTGCTTTCTGTCCTCTTAAATGCAGAACTGCCTTGCAGCCTGTCTTTGAAAGTTAAATTCATACCATTTGCATGACAGCCACTATAAGTCCCTAGTAAATAATATCGCAAGGGGGTGCCAACTACCTATAAGACACCAGTTCAATTAAGGCCATTGAAGTAGAGGCCCAGTAGAATTGCTGCCCTTTGCATGTGGGTAGTGATGGAGGTTTTCCGTCATTTTTAAATGCAGCCTGACACTGGAGACTGCATTTAAATCGAAATGGTGTCCCAATTCTACTTTGGTGCTATGGGCACTTTAAATTTTAATTGTATTTGTAATTGTATTAGTATTTATATAGCGCTTACTACCCCTGACGAGGCGTAGAAACGTTTTTCGGCGAGTAGCATGCTATTCTGGAACCCAAGAGGAATTAGTGGTGGATTAGTATAGGGAAATATGAGTACAGTTTTAGTAATATTATGAGTTATTCTGAGCAGGGGATATGTGAGTTTGTTAGCTGGATTGACTAGAGTAATGGAGGGATAGAGGAGGGGGAGAATCCAGAAGGCTTAATTGGGGAGTTTATAGTAATAGGATGAGGCTTGGGATGAGTAAAGGAGAGATGGAGGAAGGAAGCCGGTCGAAAGTGTTAGGGAGATCATAGTAGCAGGAGGGGTTTTGGATAAGTCAAAGGTGAGATAAATGAGGGAGAGTTTAGTAGGGTTGTTTGGGAGAACATGGTAGTAAACTGAGGTTTTGGGTGAGCTAGATGTGGTAGAGGAGGGAAGAGCTTAGGCAGGGTTATTTTTTAGATGAAAGTAGAATGGGATTGGGATGAGTCAGAGTGGGGATGGAGGATAGATTGATGGAGACATGACATAGGGTGATGGGTAGACAAAGTAAAGCTTACAAGAGAGAACATTTATATTATTTATAATGTTATTTATATATTTGTATACATACTTTTGTTAATCGTTATTTTTATTTAATTTATGTATTCATCATTATTTGTTTGAACTTTAATTTACATATTTATAATTTGAATATTATTTATAGATTTTATTTTATTTGTTTTGTTTTATTTTTTCTCTAGTACAGTAGGACTAGAGTAATCAATAAATAAATATGTAAATACAAAATAAGGGAAGATATGTTCAAGGAATATAATAATGGGTATAATAATATGAGAAGAAGAGTAGTATTTTGTAAACACAGTCTTTCAAGATTTGTAATATTTGCAGTTAATTAATAAGTGTACTTTGCTAACATTTATTTATCTTTCCTCAATTTTTGAATAGTGAAAAACTTATGTTAGTAAAACATTTGATCAGTGTGATATAAAAACGAGAGCAGGGATTCATAAGTATATAATAGAACAACTTATCTAGGAGCTATGCAATGACCTATGAACATATATGAGCATAGAATAACATACAAATATATATGTAAATACACACACACATATATATACATACACACATGCATACATATATATATATATATATATATATATATATATATATATATATATATACATATAACCGTGAGTAAATATACATTTGTTAAACAGGTTTAAAGAGTATGTAATTTATTGTGATAACATAGTAGCGATACATATTTCCTAAAGAAATCTACATATCTAGAATATACACATAATTAGATTAAAAATATTTATCAACATAGGCATATACAGTCCATTGCTGCTTGAATATGGTGGTTATGAATGAAAGAGCCAACTCTTGATTAGTCTTCTGAAGACAAGATAGGTATTCGTGAATCTTATATTTGGGGGTAATGAATGCCATAGTTCGGCTGCTTGAACGGAGAAGGATGTACCACCTATAGTCTTTTTCTTTTTCTTGCTCTAAGGCAGGGTGCCAATCTTGAGCGGAGGTTTCTTTGTTAAATGTATTTTGTTATTTTGTTTCTGATAAAGAAGCGGTCCTGTTCCATGTATAGCTTTGTGGGTGATACAAAGCCGCTTGAAGGTGGAGCTTCTGGCAACGGGTAACCAGTGTAGTGCTCTCAAGGCAGGGGAGATGTGGGCTTGCGGCTTTACATGTAACAGTAGCCTGGCAGCGGAGTCTTGGATACATTGTAGTTTTTTCATAAGAGATAGAGATGATCCATGGTAGCGGCCATTGGCATAATCCAGTTTGGATAATACAAGCGAGATAGTAGCGAGGTGGGGGAAGATGCACCGCTGAGTCTTCATGGTGGTGAAGCTTGTTCGTGTTAATTTGTCCACTTGGGCACTCACTGTTGTCTTGGAGACCATTGGTAATTCCAAGGTTTTTAACTTTTTTGGATAGTTGAGGAGGTGGTCCGAGATCGTCAGCCAGGCGCACAGTGGGTCATAATTGTGCCAGTCACCACATGTGAGTATTTCAGTTTTGGAAGCATTCAGTTTGAGATGGCTCCAATTCATCCACTCATCAACGGCGCTGAGACAACTGAAGATTTGTGAGTTTTCACTTTCTTTGGGGCATTCCAATTTAAGTAGTATTTGTGTGTCAACTGCATAGTCGTAGCATGTGAGTTGAAAATCCGACCCCTGCTTTTGTGAGATAGGGTTTGGACGAGAACGGGAAAGAATAGATATTATTAGTTCTGTTTTGAAGGTAGGATGTAATCCAGTCGAGAGCAGTCCCTTCTATGCCGGCTTTGTGGAGTCTTTGAATTAGGGTGTCATGGTCAACCGTATCAAAGGCAGCTGAGAGGTCCAAGAGAAGTAGTGCAGCAACTCCATTGCAGTCAACTGTTTTTTTAAGATCATCCCGGATTGCTATGAGTGCCGTTTCAGTGCCTCTTCCTGGCCGAAATCCAGTTTGGAAGTCTGAAAGTACGGAATTGTCTTCAATGAATTGTGACCTCTGGGCGAATGCTGCTCTTTCTATCAATTTGCCTAGGAAAGATCCATTTGTGATTGGTCTGTAGTTGTTGGGGTCCTGTGGGTCTAGGTTTGTTTTCTTTAATAACGGACTTATGTATGCCTTTTTCAAGTCTTCAGTAAAAGATCCTGTAGTTAAAGAGTTATTGATGATTCTTCTTGTAGGTTTGGCAGGAGAAGTAGATAAAAGAATGTTCTTGAAGATGTGTGGTGGACAAGGGTCAGAAGGAAACCAGAAGGCCTGCTTGCTTTGACCAGATCCATAAATTCACCTTGTGATATTTGTTTGAAGGACTCTAGAGGCTGGGTTGGTTTATTCTTAGAGGGGATTTTAGGAAAGGGGTTGGTGCTATTTTTTTCTTCTGATTTAAATATGAGTCCAACATCTCTGCCTTGGTTGTGTAATGAGTTGCCAGTTTGTTTCTGAAGTCTTGAGTAGTGGGATGACTTCCTTCCATGCATTTAGGTTTTCGAAATTCAATGAGAATTTCATACAATTCTTTGGTTTCAGATTTAGCATTTAGAATTCTGTCTGAGTAGTACCTTTTTTTAGCTTTTTTGATTGATGATTTGTATATTCTATTAAGTTTGTATAGCTGCAGTTTGTCTTGAATGTTGACTGTTTTGAGCCAGGTCTGCTACAACCTTCTGATTTGTTGCTTTATCATTTTAAGTTCTGTGTTTCTCCAAGGTGTTGGTTTTCTTTTTTCCTGTTTAGTTTTTCTGAGTGGTATTAGGATATCGAAAGCGTGAAGATCTACCTTACTTTCACATATTAGGTACCCCCAGTGCCTCCCCTAGGTGTCCCAGGGGTGTGGGGGAGGAGTCACATAAAAATATGCAGGGGCCTTATAAAAGATGTTTTATAAACCCTAGTGTGGGAAAAACTGATAATTTCATTTTTCCCCATTATAGATACTGGCCTTCAGAGGCTATCATTGCAATATTGTATTTCATGGTAATTATAGTAAGGAAAAGTGCCAAAAAGTCATTCAGGGACTTAAAAGATTTGAATATATAATGCAAAATAGGGATCATTAGGTATTTTACAATTAAAAAACATTACAATGCAATTGTGGAAATGTGATGGAGAAAGTCAGGTTACTTATGTTATATGCATCCCGCACTAGCAGATAAGAAGCATATGGTTCTATAGGGTTGACTTGAACTCTTTGGTGGAGAAGTTATGACATATGTTGGTGGAAGAAAACTCCAAATTTTAGGCTAAGCGCCAGAGAAAAGTGTTTACTGAAGATCTTATCTTGTAATTGGGAATTTTGGATTATTGTGATGGCTTACGTCTTAGTTGCCCATCCTCCAGAGAGTGTGCATTTGTGTGCCGGATATTCAGGACTATGCAGATGTAATACTTATTAAGTAGATGGGTAATCTTGTATAAGGTCTATGTCTTCATGGGTATGCAATTCACTGGGGCCAGAACAGATTGAATATAATCACATTTCTTTGTTCTACAAATGAGTTGGCAGCCGAGTTTAACACTGTTTTAATGGGTGCATGTTAGGTTCTTGGTAAGGCCAGTGAATAGTGTATTGTCATATTCAATTCTTAAGATTGCCATACCATGAATTAATTTCTTTAGACCAGATCTGGTGTCAAAATTCTCCTGTTTCGTCTGTTTCTGATGACCTTCACTTGATGGTTATCACTTTTTTGGCAAGATTTAATTGGAAGTCTAGAACGAAACCTCAGGAATTTGTAAAGGCTGTAAGTGTAGATGAATTTTAAAATGTTTCTGAGGCACTTGCCCAACGTGCTGTCATTTATTGCTTGCAAACTATTGTGTATTACTGATATGTTTGAATGCTCCAGCTATTCACTTATTGTAGCTTCATCCCTGATTACAGCTTTTTTAAATTTAGTTCCACTTATATATACACATCTATTGTAACTACAATGGCATCTATAATTTTCTTCTATTGTCAGCTCTACTGACATTTTTCTTGGTGTGAACTCTTGCCACGTGTTATTATCAAGAAAGATGCAAAGTCTTCTGCCTTTCTCACTTCTCTATGTTGGTCAGGTGAGGACTTCTATCCACTATGCAGCCTCAGATCTAGTCCCATATGTAACTTTATTCTTTTCAATAAGATGATGTTATAATACACTGACAAGAGAGGAGGCGCCTTCACACTATCGTCCTGAGTGCTTATAAAGTCAAGGTTATCATGATCATGTGCATAATACCATGATAGCCAGACTTTATATATATATTTCAAGTTATATTTTTTATGTTTTTTTTCTTAAGAATACAATCATTAAACAGTGTCATTTATTTGGTACCAAAATAAGGCTATACACAGTGACAGAGAGAAATCACTTGAGATATTACTCCGAAATGTGTACAAGTCATAGTCAGTGTAAACACTATTCATGCATGAGAAATTGGGTGACTGGTTGGAGGGTGGTCAAACCCATCCCAACAAACAATCACAATTCTGGTCAGGTGAAACACAGCAGTCCTAAAATTAGCCTGTGCTGAATTCTCTGGTAGCTTGGCAGAAAAGCAGTCAGGCTTAACTTAGAGGTCATTTGTAATGTATTTATACAGCACTCAAACTGTAATGAAGTGAAAACACAACACAAGAAAAATCCCACACCAATCTAGAAAAACAGGTTAAAGTTAATAAATAATTTAAGACCAAAATGACAAAAATACTATTTGTAGAACTGGAGATATGCAATTTTAAAGGTTTTAAAGAAAAGAATCGCTTAGAAGCAAGAAGCACCAATTGTGATTATCTGGTCGTGTTGACTGGGTCAAGTCACAAGTTCGGGCCAACCGCGATGGAGCATGGGCCAGATACAGAACTAAGTTCAGCCCAATGTAAAAAGTACCTTATGTCCTGGGCATCGAAATGCAAAGTCCTGCATCATCCTGTGCTGCAGTGGTGCAGAGGAATCATCCATGGGAGCTATGGTGCAAGGTTAGGTCCTGCGTCAGGATGCATTGTACTGGGTCAGTTCTGGGAGAGCCGCTGAACAGGTGCTGTGATGCACATGTCGAGAATCGTCACTTTGCGTTGAGGTCGGTGAAGATGCCAGTGCTGCAAGAACTTGGGTTGAGATGCATCACTGCTCGAGGCAAGATGCGTTGAGCTGAGATGGTTGTCGGCATTGAGATGCATTTTGCTGGGTCAGTAGTTGCGAAACCAGAAAACAGAATGAGACTGTGAAGTGCGGTCCTGCATTGGGATGTGTTGAGCTGGGCTGGTGTAGGCATCGAGATGCGGAGCTGGGTCTGTGCTTTCCAAAGCTGCTGAACAGAAGCTGCGATGTGCAGTTCTGCATCGAGATGCGGCGATTTGTGTCAGTGCCAAGATGCCTGTTGTGTCCCTGTAGCTCAGAACAGGAGATCAGCTGACTGACCCTTAGAGACTCTTTTGAGGTTCCGGTTTGAAACAGGCAGGCTGAAGTAAGCAGGGTAGTCCACAGCAGAAGAAGAGTCCTGAAGCAGCAGAGCAGACCTTGGTCAGCAGAGCAGATTTCACACAGCTGAGCTGTCCAGTCTCTGGAATTCCCTGCATCTCTGCCCTGGTCTCAGTCTGACTGGCGACACAATAAGCTAGCGTGAAGTCCTTTGAGACTGAACTGTGCCAGTGCCTTTTAAGTGGGAGTGTGGAAGGTGACAGCTCCACCCCTATCCTCTCATAGATGCCCCATCCTGCCAACACCCAGATCCAGACTATTATGATGCTGTTTGGGAGGAATACACATTGGCCAACTGCTGACTACACCTAGTCATGTGACCCAGGAACAGGCTGCAGTCACAAAATGGTTGGGACAGGAAAATGCCAACTTTCTCCAAGTGGCATTTTCAGAATTGTGAATTAAACTCTGAGTAAACCAGTAAAGAGGACTTTAAATTACAATTCCTCAGAAATCAAACATGGCTTTCCTAACTGCTCTCAATCAAAAGTTGTTACTCATTATATATAATGAGAGTTTTACACTACTAGGACATGTAAAACCTAAAAGAATATGTCAACATTTTTAAATACAATGCACCCGCCCTATGGGCTGTTAAGTACCTACCCTAGGGGTCACCTATATGCACTAAAAAAGAAGGTTTAGTCCTGGAAAAGGGTTTATTTTTCCAGGTCGAAATAACAGTTTAATGCTGCATACTGAGGCTGCAATGGCAGGCTTGACACATGTTTAAAAAAGGCTACTTAAGCAGGTGGCACAATAAATGCATGAGGCAATCTAGTAGCATTTTAGTTATAGGACCAAGGTACATGCATTACCGCTTTACTAGACACTTACAAGTAAAATAAATGTGAGAATTTGGTGTAAGCCATATGTATCATGCTTAAAGGAGAGAGCACAATCACTTTAGCAGTGGTGAGCAGTGGCAAAGTGTGCTAAGTCCTGCTGCCAACATCTAATGAGATCAGTAAAGTGTAAGGCAAAACGTTTGTGGGAAGACCACAGTATGGCTGACAGGTCTAACAGCTCCATCATATATTCATTATACATGCAATTGCCATGTGGGTGCGGGGGGGTCCCAAAACGTTTTTTCTGTGTGTTTGTTCCATAATGAAATTTGCTAAAGCTACAGCAAAAATGGCTGAACAGAATAACACCAAATCTGGCAGAAAACAAAATCTTTACAGAGAATGCATGTTTGTGTGATCTGGTGCAAACCTGTTTCGACGTTTTGAGAAATTAAATGAAAAAATGTATAGATATCTAGTACTAAGTACCCAGATGAGTGCTGACTGTGGAGCCAGCAGGACCACGGGTGCCGTGGGCCTCTCCCAACAGCCCCCAATAGATGTTGATGCCCTGATTGGGATAGGATACCAACAAACTACAACATTTTTTTACAAAGTGTGGCCATCTCTCGTGCTGGAACCCAAGGATGGGTGTTGGCTGTGGAGGCAGTGGGGCTGAGTGTAGCTGCGGGCTCCGTCCTGAGCCCCCAACAATGGGAAAGCTGACACCCAAATTTAAAATTAAAGAATGCAGTGAGAAGCTGCAAATACAATAATAAATAAGCAGCCATAGTGCTCTTTGTGGGCTAAATAACTTACGTACTGCCTATTATGCTGCCTGGCATGTACGGCAGCAACAAAGGACCTCCACTCTGTCTTGGACAAGTTTCTGTACGGGTTCAGAGTCTTAATTTCTGTTTCCACTGTTCGTCTACAGGTGTTCCTTGACCTGCCTCTCTTCCTTTAGTCTTCTGGGGTCCAGTGGAGAGCTGTTCTTGTGATGGAGTCTTGTGATGGAGTCTTGTTGTTGCTCTTTTGCTTGTTCATGACAACGGTGTTGTATTTTGCACAAGATTTACCACTGACTATCTGGCAATTTTTGATTTGGATCAAACTGAAATTGTTTTCAATTATGGTTCTCACATTTTTCTTTTAATGATTGCTTATCTGAAGTTATCATTTAACCACATGCCGTAGGACAGGTATAAGAGCCGTTCTCCTCATTTTACAGGACATGTATAAGAGCCTTATGAATCATTTGCAGAAAGCAGAATTTTCATATGTTTCCCTGCATGCAAATATGTGTGCAGGGAAACAGATGAAAATATTGCTCCCACAAGCAGGGAGCTGCTATTTGCTTGCAGGACTAATGCTGGCTCCCGCAGGACCGGGGAGCCAGCTAGGACCACGGGGACCTTCAGACTCCCCCGGCGGACCTCTCCTTGCACCAAGCATCTTGCAGGTGGGCTGCTTTGAAGTCATTCTATGGAGAGAGCATTGCAATTACAATAGCCTCTCCATAGAATGACTTCAAAGCGGCACACAAGCAATATGTTTGGTTCAACTGTTATAACTACATTTGGATACACAGTACAGCAGAGTCACTTTTGGCCTACTGGGAAAGCTCTTGGACTATCACTCAGTAGATTGAAGGTTCAAATCCTGGTTTCTCATCGTTGTGTGTCTGTTTATTTACTAGTATTTTGACTGTTAAACATTCCTAGTGATGGAACATTTACATCTTTTTGCCATCAAAATCTTTGGGTTGAATGTAATTTCTATGTCTGGAAACTTCATTGCAAAGATTCATCTGTGCCCTAGAGGTTAAGGTCTCAGGCCCTCACCCTTAAGTCCATGCGGCCAACCCCTGCAGTGCATGGCCAATGGCTGTGCGCAATGTGGGGTTGGGTGGCTATAGAGGGGGTGGCCGCAACCCAGGCCCTGTGGCCAACTCCCACCATGCATGGCTGAAGGCTGTGCATGGCTCAAGGTTGGGTAGTTATAGGGACCTGACCACAGGCCATGCCCTGCAGCAACCCCCACTGTGCTCAGCCGAAGGGCTGTGCGCGGTGGTGGTTGGATTAATGTATAGTAATTAAAATTACATTTGGGACTCCAATGTTATCCCCAAAGGAGCAATCTCTCAGAAACCCAGAATTGCATATCGTAGAATCTTTACGTTTAGAAAAACTGCCAATGTTATTTAAAAAAAAACATTTTGGGAAATGCTCCATTACAAACGGGGATTCCTGAGAAACCAAGTGGTTTCTACACTTGTGGTAGATGTTCCATTTGCCATTTGGGGCATAAGAGAACTATAAAATGTAATGACAACACAGCAACTAAATATACCATTCACTCTTTTATGAACTGCAACACCACCTTCACTATCTATATAGTGGGTTGTGCGTGTGGGGGAAATGTATATTGGAAGCAGCATTTGTTGCCTGAAAATTTGAATACAGGAACATGTGAGGGCCATTAAACATCTGGATGAGAGGCAACCGGGAAGCCATGAACATGCATCATACCCATTACATAGACACCACACTCTGGTTACATGTGGTTAACTATACAGTGATAGGGGAACAAGGTGGCAATAGAGAACTGATCCTTAGACAAGCAGAAGCCAGGTAGATTTGTTGTTTAAGATCAACCATTGATGGCTTTCTGTAACACACAGACCTGAATATTATTTTCTGGTTTTGTTTCCGTCACCTGAAACCACTATCTGCACTCATCGTTCCCATAATGCGGATGCTGGAGATGAAATTTTAAGTACTGTTTTGATTTGGGCAAGTGGTTTATTGTGAAGGCCAAGTACCTGCAAAGGTTATACAGTTTCTATCCATGCAGAAGTTAATTTAATTCAATCATTTATAATTCTATGTATACTCATATTGCCAAAAAAGAAGACCTGATGGGCATTGGTGGTCATGCGACACTGAATGGCATTTTTAATCACTGACCACTGATATTGTTTTGAGTGAGGAATTTTGGGAATGAACTAAACTGGGATGTTCGAGGCATTGCCCTTTACTATATTGGCAAGACTATACTGTGATCGTTTTGGGATAAGCTCATGAGCAAAGGTATTGCAGAGAGATTTGTCCCTTTAGGGACTTGGCTTTGTGTTAATGCAATGGTCTGGAGTGGTTAATGTCATTCGACTCCAAAGATACTGGTGATATGAATGCAGTATCTGCACAATTGAAAAGAGGTCCCATTCACACGTTGAGCATTAACTGACTCCATGAAGTGGTGTTAGTTGTCACTCCATTACGTCAGTGAAGTATATACTTCTAGAAATCCTTATTGTGTGTTCGTGATTTTTTTTGTGAACTTGTAACAATTTTTAATAGTTTGATTTTCAATGCTAGATTATTTTTGCTAATAATATTTTTGAAATGGCAAACTTTCGAAACACTGACATTTGTAACGAAGGGATTTCATTTGTTGTTTTGGGGTTTCTCTGCTTAACGTACACATTTGAAGATGGCGTCCGTAGTTTCATTGATTCCGACCGCGTACCACGGCCTCACAGGTGTTGTTAATCACGGGGGTATTTAAACCACAGAGTTACAATGTGGCTCTTTTGTTCCAGATTTTGAATACGGAAGGCCACGAGGAGCTATCATACTCTGTATTAGGAACTGTAGGAAGTTTTTAAGCTTTAAAAACGTTACAACAGAAATATTATAATGGATGCTGGGACTAGGTCAGAGATGCCTTGGTTCTAAATACATCAAGAGTCAAACTGTTTGGACAATAATTCGATTTTTAATAAACTTGTGGGAATTCTTTCCGTCCGTCATGTTTTCCATACTATCTTCGATGCACACATCATGGGAGATTCCTCTGTTTGTTTTAAATGTCGGAGCACTTGTGGGTAAAAAACTAAATTGCTCTTAGAAGAGGTGTTCTATTGGTCCTTTGAGAATTAAACAAAGCTGCTTTTTGTAGAGGTCCGTGCTTAATTTGTGCTTGTTGTTTCCGGTGTGCAGCACCAGCACTTATTTTTGAGGGCCGGTGCTTATTTTTCTGCCTCGAGCATTTAATGGGAGCAAAAGACACCTATGGGAAAGACTGAGGAAAGGGAAAACGAAAAAGCGTCACAAAGTGAGAAAGCAGAAAGCTGCAGGAGTGAGCTGGGAGGGCAGGTAGTGGCTGTAACCGATTGAAGAGGTCCGAGATGGCTTCAGGATTAAACTGCCTCAGTATTCACTGTTCGTACATTTAATTGCAGCAGCGGCGTGTTTGAGAGGAGGGCTTTGAGCACCAGCACATTTTTATTTACAAATTAAGCATTGGTAGAGGTATCTATCAAGCATGTTGAATGCATCATTTTTGTAATGTATGATATTTACTCCTCAACATGGAACCAATTAGACGCATGTTGGAATGTTTATCACATGATGTTTTGGGTTGGGGGGGCTGTGTGTGTGTGTGTGTAGTTGTGTGTAAATAGACTGCTTTGTCATGTGCATTATGAAGGGCTTCCTTATGAGCTGGACAACTTTGTCTAGTAAGCCAGGAGATCCCTTCTGTAATGGTTTATCATATGCAGTTGGTCAGTACAGCTGTTTGTTAATCATCCTCACTGGGTTAATTCTGTCAGCACACAGTATTGGAAATATATATATATATATATATATATATATGTGGATCCCATAAGTGTTACAGGAGTTAAGGGAACCTCATCAAATTTAAAATATTGGGTTCGCAACTACACGTCATTGAAATTTTCCTGAACCTGGTGTTCTTGTTCAAGACTGAAGTACACTTTCTTGAGGTATAGTAATATATAATATTTGATCATACATACAAAAGCAGGTTCACCATGATGAATTATGTTAAATTAACCAACAAACTAGCGATATCAAAGCAGTATCATGTAATTGTGCTCCAGGCTTGAAGATCACGTTCTAAGTGTTGTAATTTCAGATTTGAAGAAGCTAAGAGTTGGCTCTCGCACAGTGAATCACATAAGATGTTGTAACATGAGAGGGTTGTGTTCATTTATTGAAATTGATTAAAAGCAGTGGGTGGTACACAATAGTGTTTAATCCGGTTCTTTTGCAAGCTGGTGGATGGGGAAATATTCTCCATTGCGGTTTTTGATATTATTGATATATTTGTTTTTATGAAATGTTGAGCTTCTATAGTCTCGTGTGTTTTGTTTTAAAATGTATATTTTGTATTTATTTTGTAGCCCTGAAGAAGTCCGTGTGGACAAAACGTGTTGGTTATGTTGTAATAAAATGAAGATGTTTTATTATTGAACTAAAGGAGAGTTTGAATAAAGGAACCACTTTTTCAAGAAAGAACACAAAGGAGCCTGTGCGTCTTGTGAAATATTCACCTCATTACTTGTCTTGTTAACCATATGCATTGTTTGAAACGGTTAAAACTACTAGGTGCTGAATATATTATTTATGACTTGATCAAGGAGTTTCTCCTGGGTGGAAGGTTAAGAGGTCTGTCTTTCCTGTTCGTGCACTATTGAAGTGAACTTTGTACTGAATATAGTGGTAGGTGCTGTGGAATGTTGCCTAAGCCTCTTTTTGTATAATAGTTGATGCTCTAGTTAGGTCTGGTAATAATATCTTACCTTACATTAAAACAAAACCTTAGACATTCACTGAAAGAGGCAAAGGTTACTTTGACTTTATACTTATGTAAAAATGCTACTTAAAAATACCTTTTTAAACCCAAAAAGCACACTAGAATTCACCAGTTATAGTTAACTGAAGAAACTATAACTTGTGCCCCCTCCATCCGCTGTGTTGTCATCAATGTCATTTCAGATGTCTTCAGAGATGTTGTCAGTGATGTCATAGAATGCGTCATGAGTGATGCAATATGTGAGGTCACAAGCATTGCATGGCAAGGGTTACTTCAGTTAGCTATAACAGGAATTTCAGTGTTTCTTCAGTTTACAATGCCATTTTTAAGTGATATTTTCATCTAACATCACTTGACTTCAACGTTTGTTTTGCAGTCAATTTCTGTTTTCTTATGTAAATTAAGGTATTACTATAACTAACTATAATATCACCCTCACCTTCAAGTTTTCCAGTGAATTTCTGAAGTTCTGTAGCATACAATAACATTGTAAAGTGGTATCATGATAAATAAGGCAGACCTCCTGGCTTTGCCAAGGGGTCGGACCACCAAAATATAAAAGGGAGACCTATTGGTTTTATCAGGCGATCAGACAGCACTTCACCAGATATAAAGCAGACCTATTTTATTTGTCGAATGGACACCACAATATTTTATTAATAATCATAAAATAATGTATTCCTCATTATTGTACATATGGTAATAAATAAGAATTTTTGTCACAAGAATATTTAAAATAAAGGATTTTTTATCCAAAACAAACATCGACGTGTTTGACTCTTTAATACTTTTCATGTGAGAAAATGCAGGTACAAGACCAACCACAAGAGTACCCTGCACTCCAGCTGATGAGCATACTGCTCCGGCTTGGAGCGCTTGGCCTACAATAGTAAGCTCTCCAGGGGTCATAAATACAGTGACCCGGGAGACTTACTGATTTTTAACATTCCTAGGGGGCTGCTGTCTTCCCTGTAGTCCCCACAGCACTTTTATTTGTGGATGGTGGTGCCCCTGTCCCTACTTAGGCACCACAAAACTAGATTACTTTAAAGCATGGCCTTCGTAGGGCTATATGGGTCACTCCTGTGAGGGAACAGTGAATAATTCAGTGGCCCCTCCACTTCACTATTGAAGCAGCGAAGCTATGCCTAGTATTCTTTTTATATTAGTTTTATTGTTGATGTTTCTATCCCACCCAGGGCATCCACAACCAAGATTTATGTTTTTTTTAAATGTATTTTCTGGGAGCGTGGGGGGCTCCTACACTGGCACACCTTGTTGTTTTTTAGTACTCTGGTTGCCCAGGTCATATCTGGGCACCCATAGCCTATCGTTTTTTATGGTGTGGGGAGCCCACTTCAGTGGTGATGTGGCAATTTAGAAAAACATTTTTGGTGGGTCCCCCAGTCATACCCAGGGCACCCACAACCTTAAAGGGCTGGGGCAAGCCCCTGCGGCCCCTCCAGTTCCAGCTCTCATCCTGGGTGCCGGTGAGAGAGAGTTCTGCCTGGCAGGAACAGCTTTTGTTTAGGGTGGGTGGAACTCATGTAATTTGACCCCATTGACTTTCGCAGCACAGAGCTCCACCAATGGGCGAAAATAGGCATGATGCACTGCTCGTGCTGTGATTTTCTGAGCTGCACTCTCACAGCCAGAAAATACAGTTCCCAGGGTATGGTGACCCTGTTTTATTATGTGGCTCAGGAGGGTGGCCCCTATGCTTTATCCTCAAATAAAAGAAGACATCGGGGCACCACAATGGGGTCCCCAGGACCATTAATGGATCAGGTTGTAATTGCAGGCCCCTCATCCCAAAAGAAAACAATAGCTCAGGCCCCTCGGGGGTGGGGGAGTCTCTGGGGAAATTAATTAGCTTGGGGAGAGGGTCAGCAAGGATGAGACACATTAAGCTGTCAGTCAGAAAAATTCTCTTTGGCAATAGTTTTATTTTTTAGTGTGTGGGTTGTCATTGGGTTGGCCTAGCCATCTTCTTTGTGGGGCTTGTGTTGTGAATACATCTTGAGTGCTACAAATGTCATTTAGCCTCTTTTGGACTCCAGGCCGGTGTATACTGTGGGGTTTTTACTGTGGGGGTTACTTCCGTCCATTTTGGTCTTTGTGCCACTTCTTTTTTCTGTGGTTAAAGATTGAAGTATGTCACCTGACCACAATTTCTGCCGTAGCTTGGTTTTGCCCAGGGGCTGGGCTTTTGTGTTTTGGTGAGGGCCGGAGAGCAGAGTGCCATTCTAGGGAGTTCTCCGCTCCCTGTGCGGTCTGGTTCTTGTGAGTGTCTTCCTAGGTTTCCCCTCGCGGCTTTTGCTTTGTATTGGCTCATCCCACTTCACTGATAGGGTGTATCATTCTGTCTTTTTGATTTGGCTTCTAGACTACCCCCTAATTTTCTGGGTATAGGTTTTGGGGAGTGGTCTGCCCTTCTCTCTCCTTAAAATGTGGTTTATGGGAAGGGGGTTGCATGGTTGCTCTATGTTGACACATCTGTATTATTTTGTGTGGGCTTCTTTGTGCCTTTTTATTTTTGTGTAGGTATGTACCTCTCACTCTCTATTTGACTTTGGGCCTGAGGTTGCTGGACCTTAGATACTTGGTACCTCTTCCTGCCCCTCTGTCCTAGTTTTGTGTTGATTTCTAGGTACTATAAGAGTTGGGGGTAATGTAGCCTCCCTGGTGTGCCATTTAACTCTTTTGGTGGGATTGATATTTTTGATAAAGGAAATTCAACCCACCCCACTAGTTTTATGTATGGGCTGGTGCTGGGCTGTCCCTTGTTCTTCATGTAAACACTTGATCTTCTTTGTGGCTGGAGATAGTTTTGTTTCGTTGGGGCCGCTCTCCTACCTCGTAATAAGTGGGCTGGCTGACTGTGTTGCCCTTAGCTGTTTTTTTCCTCTTAAATGTTCCTTGTCAGACTTGAGTCCTTCTTAGTTTGACCTTTCAGTGTGCATAGATAGGTCTAAATTGTGCACCACCACCCACAGAATCGAGAAAGAGCTATCAATCTGTCAATCCTTTCCGTGTCCAGGCCGGATGAGGTTTCCCGTGTAAAGGATTGACAGATTGATAGCTCTTTCTCGATTCTGTGGGTGGTGGTGCATGGCCGTTCTTAGTTGGTGGAGCGATTTGTCTGGTTAATTCCGATAACGAACGAGACTCCTCCATGCTAACTAGTTACGCGACCCCCAGCAGAAACTATTGTCATTCTCAATGAAGATTGGATACACTACTTTGGATTCATGAGTGCCCTGACATTTGTTTTTTTCACTGTGAGTTTCCCTTGAAACATTGGAGGATTAAGGAAGATCCTCTTGCCAGGAGCACTGTGCCATGAAAGAGTTGAAATGTTACTGTATGGACTTACTGTGAGCGCCCTAATCCTATGACTATCTTCCTGGTTATTATTGCCTTTGTTTTCTTGTGCCTACTGTGTACACCCACTGATCTTTCAGTGTTTTGGGTGTGTGGTTTTGGTGCATTCTTACTTGGTCTTTTCTGCCAGAGGTGACTCCCTCTGCTGGTCCAATCTGCTGTTTGCTTTTGACTGTGGAGCTCAGAGCTTGGGTTGCCCTGGCATACTTCTTTTTGCTGTGACTCTGCTTGCAGAGCCTGTTATCTCTCCCATTTGTTTTGATATGGGTTCTAATATAACAGTCCCCTTTGCCTCATTATTGATCTTGGTTTTTCTCTCAATCTGGGTTGTCTATTTTATGCATTCTGGTTCCCGTCTTGCTTTCCTTATGTGCAGAGTATGGTCAAGCACCTTTACCTATGCTCCTGGTTGAGCTCAGGTCAGAGCCTGAAGTTTCTCATGGCTTGGGCTATTTTATTACTTGCTTCAGGTTTTCCAGTATGTCTCTGCTACAGTTGTCTGTTTTTTAGAGCTCCTTCACTTGACTGCTCTCTTCTGTGCTTGGGATTGGGGTTGTTTTGTGGGTCTTGTGTTTCTGACTGGGCCTTTTTACATGGTGTTCCAACCGCTGGTGCCCCCCTTCCACACTCGTTGGTGGGTACTGGTGGCATTCTGTGTCTTTGGTTTCCATGGAGCTCCTCTTCAATCCAAGAGGCAGCTAGCTACTGCAGGTGTTCCCTTTTAGGGACCTGCTTTTCCAGGCACACTGGTTGTACCTCCTTCCTTTTAGGATTTTACTGCTTATTGATTTCCTGAGACACTAGTGCTTGTGGCTTTGTTGGCGCTCTGGATTTTGTTTTTCCTCCTCTGTCTCTGGACTTTGCTTTGCAGACTGGTCATCTTGGAGGGCAATCAATGCTGGTTGTGGCTGCTTTGGCCAATGCTCATTGTTAGAAATTGGCTTGTTGGTTGACTGAGGTAGGAGCCCTGCTTAAGCAGCAACCACAATCCTACTCAGGGTAATAGGCATGCAAACCCTAAATTAACCTGTGCTCACCCTCTTGTAGCTTGGCACAGAGCAGTCAGGCTTAACTTAGAGGCAGTGTGTAAAGTATTTGTACAACACTTCTAACAGCCAAACAGTGAAAACACCATACAAAAAGATTCCACATCAGGTTAGAAGAATAAAACACTATTTAATAAATAAAACAAGACCAAAACTGCAAAAATCCACTAAGTAGAACTCGCGTTGGGATTTTTTAAAGAATAAATGTAAAACAGCGCTTAGAAGCAAGAAGCACCAGCCTGGAATATCTGGTCGCACTGGACCAGGGTGAAGGCAAAAGTTCAGACTGGTTAAGAGGGAGAGTGGGCTGGCTACAGAGACTCAGTTGGGCTTGCTGAAGAAAAGTACCTTTAATCTTTGATGCAGAGCAATGCATCGGTTCTGAACCACACAGTAGAGGGGATGTGTTGCTTTTTCCCATGCAACAGCCGTGACGCATCGAATCTGAGGGCGAAGCGCTGGTGTTGAAATGCGCGATCCAGTGGCGATTAAATCATGGTTGAGCCCGTTCTGCTCCATGCATTAGGGGTGATGCAGCAATTTTCTCCAGTCACTGCTGCAATGCATCCTTTATGTTCCCGCAGCAGAGGATGCTTTGGTTCTGCTGGAGCAAACACCTTAGGCCCACTTCCAAGTGTCCAGGACTGGGGTAGCACCATTTGGCAGGGTTGTTTGAAGTCTATTATGTCCTTGAGACTTCGGATCAGGAGGCCAGACAACTAGCCCTTGAAGTCACTCTGGGTTGGAGAGATTCAGGTCCAGTCCTTCTCACTACCAGACAAGAGGGCAGCAGGCAAAGGGCAGGACAAAAAGCAGGAGTCCAGCAAACAGCAGTCCAGCAGAGTGGCAGGCCTTCAGCAGCTTAGCAGTCCTTCTTCCTGGCAGAGTATCCACAGGTCCAGAAGGGTACTGAGTTGTTGATGTCAGAGGTCCAGACCCTATACCCAGTTGGACCTTTGAAGTGGGGGGAGACTTCAAAGGCAGGCCTTTGAAGTACACAGAGGTACGGCCCTTCTTGCCCTGGCTCTAGACTCACTCATGTATCTCTTCCAGATTGTGAATTACAATTACTAAATGTAATATCGTACTCTGAGTGTTACCCAGTGGGAGAGATGGGCCTTGCAGTAGTGAAAAACGACGTTGGGAATTTTTCACTAACAAAACATATAAAACTTAAAAGTGCATGCCTTTCTTTTTTAAATACAGTTCACCCTGCTCTCTGGGCCGTCCAGGGTCTATCCTAGGGGTGATGCATATATATTAAAAAGAAAGGTTTAGGCCTGGCAACATGTTTATTGTGGCAGGTTGACATGGCAGTGTAAAACTGCACACACAGCTGCGGAAGTGGCAAGCCTGAGACATGGTTAGAGGGCTACTTAAGCGGGTGACACAATCAGTGCTGCACGCCCACAAGAAGCAGGGACCGTTGTTACCCTGTTTTAAGGAGAGAGCACAAGCACTTTAGCACTGGTGAAGTGTGGAGAGTCCGAAGGCCAACAAAAATGAGCTCAGAAAGAATAGGACGAGGACGGTGAAATGTTTGGGGAAGTCCCTGCAGAAAGGGCCATTTTCCAACATTCATGATGTAAAGATGGGGGAAAGGCAGCGATGAGGAGGTAATGCCTTGACTGCTTACTGGCAAACTCATTACCCTGATTCTACTTTCTCATCCCCATCACGGCACTTATACCTTACACACCCTCTTTGTTATGACTGACCTTCATGGCAGCCTGCTGTTAATTGACACAGGAGGTTTCTGTAGTGGGAATGCTGTAGAGGTGAACTTAGAGGGGGAAACTTTAAACTTTTTATTTTAAGGAATACAGTTCACTATGTGTCTTTAGGGTGTGGCCACACTCCTTGATGTAAGAACTGGAACAAGTAAAACAGAATCAGAAAAATGAGATTACTGCTAAGTAAACGCAGCATTTGTCCATACACTAGGCCAGGCATCCAACACAACCTGACTAAGTATTTTTTTGCAGAAAGCAAACACTGATTCTAACTGCTTCTAGCTACCTTTTCCTAGACTTTGAAAAGTTGTAAAATCCAGTCTGACGGGACAGCTACCTAGCTTTTGTTTGGACAGGTAATACGTTTGAACATTAATAGAATGCATCCCTCCGCCAGCATCGCCTCTTGGCACTGATTGCATAAGTGAAAGTGTTTCCAGGCTCAGATGCACTCATATTATCAAGCTCCTAAGATAGAAAGTCTGAACTAGATTCAAACCCATAACCAGGAGGCTACACAGTGGCATGACTTGGTCAGTAGGATTGGGTGGGGTAGAGTTTCAGATTTTCCTACAATCATGCTGGTGTGTCGTGGCAAAATACATACATGGGAAGCAGGACATGAGGGTGCCTCAGGGTCAGGGGAAAGGTGGAGCAGTGTAGATTGTTAGGGGTACTCAACACCAGTGGTGGCTGCCTCATATGTCAAGGAGGGGGGCGGGAGTTAAGGTGGGGGATGATGAACGATGTGGGAAACATAAAAAAATAAATAAAAAATAAATAAAAAGAAAATCCACTTACCTCTCGCCGCCATCTCCTGCTGCTTCGCTCCTCTTGTGGTGCCCCAGCATTGGCTGGGACGCAGCACAGGCTCCCCAGCAATCATAGCGCTGCTTACATGCTAAACATAGCATGTAAGCTGTGTCGGGATTGGTCTGAGCGGCAGTGACTGCCGTTCAGGCACAAGCCTGGGGTCTGTGCTGTTTCTCCAGCCCGGCTGTGTATACAGCCGGGTTAGAGGAACCTAAATGCGCATGTGTGTTTGGCTGGCTTGAAACAGCTGGCTAAACGCACTTAGTGCACTCTCCCACCTCCCCTTGATCCAGCCCCGCCCTGCACCTGCTGGCTGAGCCAGCAGATGAAAAATAAAACAATAGCAGCGTATCATTGTATTTTTCATCTGCTGGCTCATCCAGGGGGGGCGACCCCCCTCCGCCACTGCTTAAAAACAATATTCTGTAAAATAACCAAAATATTTTAAGAACTTCAAACAAGAGAGGATTGAAACAGTGCACGTGTGTATGTTTTCATCTGTGTGTGCATGACAAATCCCAGGTGAAATTCAACAGGCACCTTACCACACCCGACTGAAAGCACCTGCGCCCAACTATTTACTACAGAATACATTTATTGGGGGGTGTAACACCCACGCTCCTGAGGCTACGTGGAGATTCTAGCAGGCAGAAGGCGCTCAACCTCCAGAGCTGCTGTGCTTCTATCTCTTGGTCACAAGCCTGTGGTTCCTCCACAATTGTCCCTGGAGCCAAATGAATTGGCACATACCCAAGGCTGGCACATTCCTGGCATGGTCTTGTCCTCCTGCTCAAGCCTCTGATGCCAGATAAAAATATCCCTGCACGAAAAGGGTGATGACATGGTCCCAGAGGGCCCTGCCTCGAGGACTTTCATTTGTGGTGTGGTTAGAGAGGATGAAAGCAGCTGCCTGCCCCCGCCTGACCTGCTCTGTGCGTTGGGTGCAGTTTGCATCCTGGGGGGGCATTTGTCGGCCATGTTGTCTGAGCCCAGAGGACTGAGAGTCCTCAGGAGAGCCTCACCCGGTGCTGTCACTCCACCTCCATACACCCCCCACCAGCTGCTGTCTGCCCTTAAAGAAGAGGTGTCCTTTCCTCGCAACCTATACACCTATCTCTCTTTTTACCCATTGTGGCACAACCAGTGCTTAATTTGTAAATAAAAACGTCTGCAATTCAATGTGGGAACTGAGGTAGCGTAATCCTGAAGCAATCTCGGGCCTCTTCAATACATTTAAAGCCACTCCCTGCCCCTTCCGCTCATTACTGCAGCTTTCTGCTTTCTCCCATTGTGACGCTTTTCGTTTTTCCCCTCCTCAGTCTTTCCCATATGGGTCTTTTGCTCGCAGCAAATGCTTGGGGCAGAAGAATAAGCGCCGGCCCTCAAAAATAAGTGCCGGTGCTCAGCACCGGAAACAACAAGCACAAATTAGCACCGGAAACAACAAGCACAAATTAAGCACCGGGCACAACCTTTTATCAGTACGGGTCACAATGACGCGCTATGCTTATTTCTTACACTTCAATTGCATTACTGGCTGTCCAGTCATGGTGTTTCAGGGAAACCTATCACGTGGCAGCGAAGAAATGTTTCTTGTGCTGCAGTTTATATACAAACCCTGCACAGACTCCAGCCTCACTCTTGCTGCAGCACGCTTCTTCCGGTTACTTCTCTCTAATGGTCTGTGTGGTACCATTCAAAATAGAAGATGGGATACAAAGCATCCATTTTAAAAGGTTCTGCTGTGCGGCCCTAGTTCAATGATGGGAGCTCCAGTTTACAAAGTACATGCGCCTACCTGTAATCTCTGCTGAGCTTCAGCTGTGCATTCCAGATCTCTTCCGTTTCCGGATTCCATGCGGAGCATCTCTTCTAGGCCAGGCTTTTCTTTGCATTGGGGGATTTGTAGTCACGGTTTTATAAAAGAATTAACAGAACTTCACATCTCATGAGGCAAAGTAAAAATCTATCTTGGGGTTACCAGAAGATTACTTTTTCACAGATCATTGTTTCCAGGTGTATTATTCCAACTGACTGAGCTGAAACAGTAAAAAAAACTCCCAGAATGCATTAGGCTGATAAATAGAAGCTCAGCCCTGGCAGCTCGTGCTGCAGATGACATGGGACATCGGGTCACCTTAGATCCCAGTCAGAGGTCTTACAATGTGTGATTGCAGCACATCCCTCCCCATGCACTTCCTGGGAGGGAGGGCTCCCTCAGGAGGTTCTGACATAAATGTCATTTATAAGAGTGATATTCATTCTGTCCTGGTCAGCATGCTGGATCTGGAAGGCCGTGCTTGCAATGAAGTAATGGGGAACAGCTAAGTTGGCATTAGTCTGTCACTTTGAAACTGCAATGTATGAATTGTGGTAGACTTATATTGAACAGAGCTAGTTACAATAGAATACAAGCAATGCCAAAGGCAATAGTTATGGATTTAGTGTGCAAAATGTGCAGAAGCATGTGTTGAATCAATAAAGCCAAAGGCATTGCCTTTGGAAACGCTTTCTTTTTTACGTGAAAACATATACTAGGAAGAGCGATGGACAAGAGACAGAGTAAATTGTAGGAAAAGTGATCCAATAAAAAAACGAAAGCTTATAGAAACATACATAGAAAGTCATGCCTGTTTAGTCTGCTGTTGTAAACATAAAGCAAAAAAAGAATTGTTTACAGTGCATGTATGAAATAAAGACTATAAAGTGTGATGATTTAATGTATTTATCAAATGTGAAATAGTTCCTCACACTTAGCTATGAAATAATTCCATAGGGGATAGAGTGATTCATCATATAGCCACTAGGTGAGAGAGTATGGGTGGAGCCAAAGCAGTGAAGGTATATTTTAAATAAGTACAGACAACTGCACTTTCAAGCCAGACCTAATAAGACAGTACCAATTGGTGAAGAGGGAGATGCAAAGCAACAGGGAAGGTTGCGGGATTCCATGGCACCTGGACCGCCATTAAATCCATAATCAATGTTCGGAGAACATTTACAATAAAAGATATAAAGTGCTATATCAAATCTTTTGCAATCATTCAGTACATCACTTAATTACTGCAACGCACTTTGACACCCACTCACTCTTCCATCACCTTCCGATGCTTCCTTTGCGCATCACTTGGAGATCTTGTATACTGAGTATCCGCAAGTCTTTCATCATACATAGCTACCAAGTTTCCTAGGTCAACGCGTGATGTGCTGCTCCAGTCCAGGTTTTTTCTTCAAATTCTGGGACTTGTAGTCTTCTTTATTCCATTATAAAACAGGACTACAAGTCCCAGAATTCAAAGGAAAAAATCTGGACCGAAGCAGTACATCACACATGGACCTGGTACACTTGGCAGCTATGTATAATGTTGGTAAGCTTCAGTGTTGGGGACCTGAGAGCCGAAAATAGGGGAAATGCTTTTATAACCAGAGCTCTCAAGTTTCCCAGATCCATGCCTGAGAAGATAACTCACTTTAAGTTTTTCCTTTGCATTCTGGGTCTTGTCTTGTGATGCTATTTATCTCTCTGTGATGTGGCTCCTGGTTGCTCTACGTTTCCAGGATACAGTCCAGGTTCCAGGTTTTTTGCTTTGCATGTCTGGATATGTGAGAGATAAATAGGACTACAATTCCCAGCATGCAACAGGAATAACCTGTATCAGATGAGCTACCGAGGCGTGGAATGGGAAACTTGGGATCTCTGTCCATTTTGTAAACTCTCCTTTAAAAAATCCAACCACGTCAGTGGCTATGCTCACAGGAAGAAGAACAAGCATTGACAGAGAGAAAATCTGTTTGGGCTTTGTTAGATGAATGTGGTACTTGTTGCTAGGCTGTGCATGGACTGGAACAGAGCAGTGTGAGAATCGAGACAGACAGACGTATAATTCTTAATTTGACTAACGACTTGGCTTTAGCATATCTGGGCCCATATTTATACTCGGTTTGCATTGAAATAACGTAATTTTTTTTAAGCTAATTCAGCGCAAACCTAAGTCCATATTTATACTTTGAGGCTAGACAAGTCTAGTGCCAAAGTGATGGAGTTAACGTTGTTTTCTGTACGGGAAAACCTACCTTGCATCAATGAGATGCAAGGAAGGCGTTCCCGTCCAGAAAAGCACGATATCTCCTTTGCTCCATATTTATCCCCCGTGCTAAAATCCAGCACAGGGGGTGGGACTTCTAAATAATGGCGCTAAGCTTGCTTAGCGCCATTATTTAACACCTGGTCTGGGCAGGCGTGAGGGGACCTGTAGGCATATTTCCATGGTCAGAGACCATGGAAATTGTCCACAGGTGCCATTCTCTGGCCCCAGGGACACCCCCACCCTCACCAGCAGGACACCTAAGGATGGGGGACCCATACCAGGTAAATCTGGGTAAGTATTTTTTTTTCACCAACACCATTCGGGGGCCCTGACTTGGGGCCCCCTGCATGTTGCTGGCCCGAATGGCCATGCCCATGGGCCATTCATCCCCTGGGCATGGGCATTGGGGAGGTGGTCATGGCTCCTGTCTTTACTAAGACAGGAGCCATGTCCATGGGGGTTGTGCACCAGAAAATGGTGCTACACTGCTTGGAGCAATTTTTTTGCCCCTAAACAGTGTAGCGCCATAATTCAGCGCACAAGCCCTGGTTCCCCCATGCCTCCCCAACCATGCTTGCGTCCTTTCCAAGGACGCTGACAGGGCATTAGCGCCGGCTAGCGTCATTTCATAAATATGGCACCCTGCTGGCGTCTTGGAATGGCGATAGCCGGCGCTTTAAGTTTTCACGCAAAACTCCGTTAACGCAGTTTTGCATGAAAATGTATAAATCTGCCCCGTGGTGTCTATGGAGAAATCCAGGTATGGATAAGATCTCACTAGCTTAGATGCAATCATGCTAAGAAAGAATGTCTGCTTTCCACCACCAACAAATAGTCAAAGAGTTGTACAAGGGCATCCAATCAGAAGCAGCTATGCATTGTCCAATGGTGAAGATGAAGATGTGGGTTTCGTTTTGATCTGCATATGTCAATGGAAACACATATACATGCTGTTGTGAACATTTATCCGTTGGTGTCTCAAAAGCCCAATCACCATAACTTCCTTTTGGTAGGGATTTATATCATATTACTTCATTGACTTAAGAGGTAACAAATCCAGCCATCTAGGATTATTGTAAAGCAACCTCCTATGTTACATTTTAATTCTGTTCACCATCATCTGAAGCTGAATTGGTACAGCCTCTTCAAGGAAAACAGTAGACTACATGCCATTAACAAAACAAGTTAAAGCTTCTCTCTTTAAACCTTTGTTCTGCCCCCTCCAATTCCATCTTATGATGAAGTCTTTTTACAGCTGTAGTCCTAGTGCTTGGATGCTCCTTGCAAGTGTTCAGCCCTTTGCAAGAGCAATGGTTTGGCTTATATCTTCATGTCTAAGCTTCTTTTCCTTCAAGTCCTTTGCCCCCTCTTTTTCTCTCAGAGGCTGACCTTGATGTGGAGTTGCTGATACCTTGAGTAGTTGGGATGTGATGGTTGTGCCAACTCAGCTGTCAACTTTAGCTGAGATCCTGACATAGAACCTACCCAAACTATGTGCAATGAGTTTCTCTCAGTCATTCAGGAATGTCATCAAATGGAACAAAAAGCTGTCAGCTCTCTGCACAATTCAGTTTGTATCCTGGAATTGCAATTTATTCTCCCGTGATACGCCTTAGAATTACACCCTCCATTCCAGAAGATTAGGTTGAGCACTGCGCCATTTTATTTACACCATCAACACTTATTCATAAGCCTCAAAACTCGACTCAAATATATTTGGAAATCTCTGCACCTGGAAGCCTTATTTACTGCGCTTTGTCGGTACACAGTGACAGTGAAGACCGCCTCACAAATGTTTAGACACATTTAGTTCTTGAATTGTGACGGACTTGGGCCCAAATTTAAGAAGGCCTAGCTCCATATTAGCGCCATGCATAATGTATGCAAAGGGGGTGTTCTGGCGCAAGAAGGACTGCAAAAATGGCGCAATTAAATCTACAAGATTTCATTGCACAATTTTTGGCATCATTTTTAACATCTGCTGAAAGCAGGCGTTAAAAGGACGCACCCATTGGAATCAATGGGCCTCCTTGCACTTTGCTCCACTAGCGTCAATTTTTGACGCTAGTGGAACAAAGCACCACAATAGCATCAGAAATGTTGACGCTGCTGTTCCTAATACCGCCATGGTGCACCGTATCTTATATATAGCGCACACATGGTGGCGCTAGGGGGGCGTAAGAATGGTGGTGCTTCACAATGTGAACCGCCACTTTTCTTAAATCTGGGCATTGATATCTTAGTTTCACTAAAAAAAATGTACACTGACCCCTAAAATGTGCCTCTACAAAGGGCTCATCCTGTATTAAACGGAGGGACCAGCGATCCCCTCGTCCACCTCATTCTTTAGGCGCTTGGAATCTCTCCTGGTTTAGGGACCAGCGGGAGAGTCAAGTGCTGTTCAACTAGCTGTGGTCAATTCAGGATGAGGAAGACATGTTTCCTGAAGTTTTAGGGTTGATGAAAGAAAGGTCCCCTGCATGGCTCAGAAAAGTGAGAATATTTGCCCTCAGTTCACAGTGAATGGTTTTGGAAGGCCTTTTGATTTTTAGGCCTCAGTACACAGCAAAACCATGCGTGTAAACTGGGGGCCCTTTGTGGCATAGCATGAGAGCTGTAGCTTGACTCTGTGGCTCGGCGAGGCAACCAGGTGTGTCCCCTGTGTTGAATATTCCTATCCTCAGCAAACTGGATTGAGGAGGACAGGCAGTGTAGATCTTCGTAGCAGGACATTAAAATGGTCTGTCATTCCTCTGAAACCGAGTCCATCTCTACATTCCAATGGGATGCAAATGATGTGTGGTTTTTCAACATGAATATGTGTGTCAGAGTAAGCATGGAGTGGTTTTGCTGTGTTTAACTGTGGTCACCAAGAATACATTTGAATTGCCTGGGCAAGAGTGGTACCCAAGATTGAGGTTGGAAACATGTCGATTGCAGGAATCTTCCAAGGCATTGTTGAGTCCTTGATAATGCAAACACCTCTAGGGTGTGAATGGTTGGAGATAGAAAGTCCTTCTGAAGTATTGGGAAACTCCCTGACCTTGGACAGAAAAAAAGGAAGACTCCCTACCCCATATATGCTCCCCTGTGAAGATCTGCCAGACCCAGGCCTCTTCATCACAGCTGCTGGTGCTTCCTCAGGTCAGGGTGTCCTTTTGCACACAACTTATCAAGGTCAAACACCAGGGCAACATCAGCTTCGTTGGGATAGAGTCAGAGCGATCCCACTCTTCGGGTTGTGTTGGATGCCACAACAACAGTAGACACGCTGCACCCACCTTCCACCATTATGTGCAGCCCCAACCTGTTAACGAACAGCAAAGACAGAACGGTAACCAGCCAGTGTGAGTCACCTGTGGAGAACCATCACTAGAGGCTATCTGTGCTCTACCTAACCATGATTTCCTAGGAGTTTGTGGGGTAGACATTCATTGCATAGAAGCATAACCCTCAATACCCAAGGTGGGCCAGTGTACTACCTTGCAATGTGTAACAATACAATACTTTGGACATAGGAGCCGCCCAAGCGGTCTACCTGTTCACAGTCAGTATTGTATTAATAGCTCTGTATCACTTTGAACGCCCTTCGATATTTATGTATAGTTTTACGTGGCTTGTCAGAAGTGTATTGTCTGGTCACTGATTTTCTGGCTGATATCAGATTTCTTGATGAGTTCGGAGTTTCTACGCTACATTCCTTCCCTATGTACCCATAGGACAATGCGACGTTGCTACCGTGAGGGCCAAGTACTAAATGGGTACCCTTAGTGCTGGGTTTTGGCCTCAGTGGCAGGGTAAAGCCCCAAAACACAACACCAGTGATAAGAGGCTCAGACTGTTACAATTTTACCCGTAAACACCTAATAATGCAGACTTTCTGTGATGATATATGAACCTCATTTTAATCAGTATATGTAATAAGCAATCTTTACATTGCATTTACTTACTGAAATTCTAGATTTTTTAAAAAGAGATCAACATGCTCGTAGTCCTTTTTTGATTATTTTTAAATAAATATATTGAAAAAGAAAAGTATAAAATTTAAAACAGCACACATCTCAAATGTGTTCTTTATTTTTATCAACATTATATATATGTTAAAAAATTAAGATTTATGGCATTCATCCTTATGGCGATGGCAGGAGCCTTCCTATATGTATCTTTTGTTGGATTCTCTGTAGTCGTAGGGGTCTCCGGCAAAGGGAAGTGATGGGGGATAGTTGTAGGTACCGTCCATAAAAATCCACAAGGTCCCGACGACCATCACTGGTGTCACCAGGAAGAGGCACAGGCGATCGACTGTCCGTGCCATCCTGTTCCAGTTATCTTTCTCCTGTGAATGGAAAGAAGAAGATCAGAAAAGCTGGCAGAGGAGCAAATGTTAGGGCGTAGAGTTCAGAGAGAGATTATTGTAAAATTGAGGGAGATTTCATACCTATTTTCTTGATCCATGCTTCAGCTACCTCTCCCAATTCCTACACTTGACAAACCTTATCACTGACAGTCTAATATTGACATACATATAGAAACAGGAGCTAGTCTATAAAGGACAGAAGCAAAGCTGCACAGTAAAAAGTTGGTACGGGTCTTACACCATTCCATACTTCGGTGGGAGTTCTCTATGGCCACCCACCTCACGTGCTGACACAGCAATATGAAAAGATCTTACGTGTCAAGGTATATGGATACCAGGCCATCACTTGCAGGGTTTTTTTAAATAAAGGAATGAAGAAAGCAAATGATAACCCACTAGACTGAAGACAAAAAAGACAGTTAATTGATGATAATTTACCGAAGTAAAAACACGGCTCACAAATGGGGACTTAAAGTGGGGTTAACTAACATTTACCACAGTCGCCAGGAAGGTAAGTCATAATTTATTGTCCCAACATTACCAAGGGGTATAACTATTAGACAACTCATCAACATGTCTTCAAAATAGGTAAAAGGAAGAACAGGAGAAAACTATGACAAAAAATTAACACAATGAAAAATTGAAAGATGGAAGGATGGCAGCTATAGAAAAAAAATAGTTCTGTAAAAAGATCTGGAGCATAGAAAAATGAATCAAAATCTCAAACTGAAGGACTGTTTAAAGTAAAGCAGGTAAGAAAAATATATGCACAATAAGTTCAAAACACACACTAACAAATCAGCTTGCCTAAGAGTGAGAACTAGATAATATAGTAATAAATACAAAATAATGTACCAAGCCAAGAAAAACCAGTGGGGTCTGTAATTTAAAAATGGGATTAACACATTTTCTTTGTAATCTCTTTACAGGTGCTGTGGAATATATCAAAATAAATTGAATGATAAGTGTCCCACAAACTCACAAATGAGGGGGGCCTGAAGAAACATATTTAGTCAGTGGTAATTTTTGTTTTTTGACTTTGTCCTGGTGTAGGTTCAAATAAAAGAAATTCTGAAACAGTTTGACCCATCTTTCAGTGTCAGAGACACTGAGATGTAATTTAAGCTTGTGGGGAATGGTGTGAGATGTCGTAATAATTTTAATTGAGTGAAAAAAGTTATGATACAGCGTATCTCTCAATTGCGCTAATACCTATCCCCCAGTATCCATCTAAAAATGATAGTATGGTTTAAGAAAAAAAACTTAAGGGTTATTAAGTAAATAGGTCCTCAAGCCAGCAGTAATAGATTCTCGAAGCGGACCAATTCTACAAATATTATTAAGGTGCAATAAAAGTGAGATTAAATAATGATATTGTAATCATAATAACTGATGCAGACTGAGAATGCCTACTAAATAATGGGTAATGAAAGATATTTTTATGTAGACAATTTTTATTATCTCCTAAAACTGTGTCATTTCAATGAATGACTATTAAATGAAAAATCTAATGAATTATGGCATAGGCAAGTAGGGAGAGACCAGAAGGACAAATACAATTCAGCAATTTAAAATACATAGACATGAAACACAGGTCAGTTACTTTATAGAGTTAAGGGGCATACACTTAATGAGCTAAGATATAGGCACCCAGGAAGAAGTGCCATCCTGTTGTTAGCAGAAAAACCACAAACCTCATTGTAGTCATTTTTGTCCTTCATGTGCCTCAATATGAAGTTGGCCCCCTCGATGGCCGGCTTTATCTCGTCATAGAGCTGGTCCTGGACATCACTAGCACTGAGGGGGTTCAATTCTTTGTAGAAAAAAGACAACAGAAAGAGAATAGGGTAGAGTTGATACAATAAGCGGTTGTCCGGTTGACTATGCAGTACAAGCACAGGAGGTATGGAGGCCTGCTGTGGACATAAAGCCTCCCCCTGACCGGCCTCTCTGCACACATTAATGGATAGGGTAATTGAAGTGGATGATTAGGGCTGCCTTTTATTACCTAACCAAGGTACACGTGGCTTCTTTCCCTAGCAGGCAGTGGGGCCCAAGGCACACCAAACCAGTACAAAGTGAGACATGAATGTCACCAAACAGAAAGCCAATCTTCAGACTAGGACACCCTAAGATACCAAAGTGGAGAAATATTGTGATAAGGCTCTAGGAAGAGCTGGTGAATAAGGTATGATATCTGCTGTTTGTGCACCTGACTTCTCCACTGACACTACAGCATGGATTAGATTCTGCATAGAGGTGTAGAGCCTTGCTCCTCAAAGTCATTAACTGAGTGAAACCTTTCAGTAAAGACTGCATGGCATTTTTGTGTGCATCTTGGGCCACACTAACACAGCCATGGAAGTTGATTTACCAAAATGTCAGGGGTAGCTGAAGTGTCATAACACATCTGTTGACCTTAATGACATCACAGGAAATGACACCATATGACCTCTGACCCTGAATCTTTCCCAGGAAGTAATATAACATGATCCTAACCCTGATGACATCACAATAATGTCCTCTGTGAACTCCCACAGTAAATGCATGGATACTTAAAATACACAACATCAATAAATGTCTGTATTAGAAGCCACCTATATTAGTTTGCTTACCTAATATGCCAGGGAACAGCACTAATTTCTCTTTCTGTGATGCCTACATGTATTATGTGATATAGACCAATATATTGACTATGAAATATGTTACTGACTCAAACTTTTGCTTATTGTTAAAATATTTTAACTTATGATCATTCACAAGGCATGATCAGTCATATGAAGCTCAGTGGTGAAGCTTGCATTCAAAAACATGTTTTTCATGTAACCAAGGTAATAAAACATGGCAACAACTAATATAACATTTGTATGATTTTAAGTTATTTTTTTTGTTAGTCAGAAGAGTGTACCTTGTACGTTTTGTATTTATTTTACATAAACTAAAGCAAAATGTCCTGGTTGCAGTGGGAAACGTAAAAAGTAAACAGAGCTCAGCAAGACCCTGTTTACCATTGGATCTAGCAGTGGTGACTAGTGATCTTTGAAGTGGTGGGGTACAGTACTTTCCCTGAATTATAGCAAGTAAGCAAAGTGAGTGAGCGCAGTCTCTTACAGGGATGGTTCAGGGGTGTTCTCCTCTTGAGAACATTTTGAAAAAAAATTAGGTCATATAATTAGGGTATGCAAACTTCACTTAGTTTGCTTTCGTGTAGTAACACCAAATATTAGCAACACTACATGAAATTACTTACAATTATGTGAAATGCAAATCTGTCATTTCACTATATATTTTTGTGCAAAATGTGTCCTTACATCAATTTCTAATGTGAGGCAGAATTTCACACTAAAGAATAGAGGAGAAAAACGACAGCATCTCAAACAACAGCTCCTTGTGTTCTGCTGTTCCTGTGCGAATTGGCACATTCATGGTAATTTCTGTCACTGTGAATGGCATGTAATTGCACAAAGTGGCATAGTGGTGTAATATCTGGACTTTTATGTATAAAGCGAAATGAGAAAATCCCAAAAGTATGCAAATTACACTGGTGTAATGTATATTTCTCCTAGGCCTACATGTATAGCATTTTAAAGCACAATTTTCACAAAACTTTGTTAAAAAGCAATAGTCTTGATTGGGCCACTGCTTAAATATTCAAGTCCAGGGACGGCAGCCATACTGGGGCCGGCAGCATAACAGTATGGTGGCCGTAGTGTTACGCTGCACTGTGAGCCTGCACACAGGCTGTACCTAGATCTGGGGGGAGGGGCAAGCACACCCCCCTTCTCCACCCTGTAGACTCCCATGCGGCAAGGTGCAGTGTCTGCATTGGGCTCTTACACCCCTCCATGCACTCAACAGCTGTGCTTATTGATGTAATTTGAGGGTCACCATTTTACAATTGCTCTTTGGAGGTGGTGCCAGAATTTTGTATCAGTGGCCCAATGTGTGCCATCCATAAAATTAACTTCTAAAGATCCCCCTGTAGCTGTTGTTTGTTAAAGGGCCCATACTCACGCGCTGGTGTCACCCTGCTGGCCAGACCATGCCGCTCCGACTGCTTCTCAAACATTAGTTCACTCCGGGACTTCACGTTGAAGTATTCATCCGCCTTGACGATGTAGCCCACTGAGCTGCTGCGTCGCATCATCAGCCCATTGTGGGGCTCCATCTCACTCTCTGCCGGCTGGGACATGTGCAGTATCCGGGGTAACCTGTAGAGGAAAAGCTGGAACCACACACAGAAATCAAGGTGGTACCCAGAGATGAAGCAGTCAACCTGCATAATGCTTTATTATTTGTAAAAGGGCAGTTCTTGCTTGAGCACTGAATACCTCTCTGGGGTGTAAAATCAACAGAATTGACTACAGCAATATAATCCAGTCCACTGGAATTATGTGGCTGGGGAGGACCAAATTATGCAGCAGTCAGGACTAAATTATGCAGCAAGAAAACACAAATTCTGCACTTCGCGTGGCACATTTTGTGATAGCATTACTTTTATTTTTTGTCATTTTTGGCAAAGGCATTTTCTCCTCAAAGGTTTCACGTCATTTGTTCCAGTTTAACCCCTAAATAAGCAACAGGAATTTGATCAGTCAAACTATGCGATCGGTCTTCCACTTCGTGACCACATGTGTATCCATGTTTTTAGTAACCTTTGATCCGTTTGAGCTAGAGACTTTTTTTGTTCATATGTGAAGATTATGCAGCAGATGAAGTAGTATTTGCAAATGCAAAGTTATGCAGAAAACGCAGCGGCCTGCAGGCAAAAAAATCCTATAATTCCATTGGCTCTTAATATAACCACATCTTATTCTGTTCTTCTGCAGCCCAAGTTTGATTCCATCGCTATGTAACAGGATGAACTATGTCCATCTACACTGGTCTCTGTGTACAAATGATGTAATCTGAAGACCGAGCCTATGCCGCTACTACATGTGGAACTTTACAATTTGCCTGTAGCCAGTGTATAATGAAGTAGGGTTGAGCAGCAAAGTTATAGCTCTCCATCGGTAGCACCGCAAACCCATTGATTCTGGAGCGAAGTGCCTTGTTCATCGTGATGAGGGTATTGGTAAGTAAGTAAAGTATTTTCAGGAACCAGACTATTTCAATAATATGTGGACCACCACCAACAGTGGGAGTCCTATCCATCAGTCTGTCTTCCACTCCAATTTCGAAATAGCTGGTCCATAACTATCATTACTATGTCACTGTTCCTGAAGATGTAGATGCCTAGATATCTGACAAGGCCAGTGCACCACCATAGTGGGCATCCAGGAATTGTAGTCTTTTCAGTAAGTAGGAAGAGCCCAGATTTATCGCAGTCTATCTTGACAGGTATAACCAAAATTTGTAAATTCTCTGATTACTGGAGCAAGGTTGGAGTCTGAGTTTTTTGTGAATAAAAGGATATTGTCTGCATACAGTTACAAAAGCATTCTCCTTGCTGGCATTAAGATTTCTCTATTTGAATTATGTTTCTGTCAGATACAGCCCAGGGGTTCTATCGCTATTGTGAATAGAAAGTGATAAGGGGGACATCTTTGTTGCATGCTTCTGTTGATTGAAAATAGTTCAGATAGGCAATGCTTGATACGGACCCTACCCATTGGGTTGGCATATAACAAGTTAATGAGAGAAGCCGGCAGTATGCTATTGCTTATGTGTTCCAGCACTGCCAGAAGGAAGGGCAATTCAAACAAGATGAAAGCCTTCTAAGCGCCGAACACTATTCCTGGTACACCAATGCTGTGGTATATCTGGGGGATAACAGCAAAGAGGGTTCTGAGATGATGGAATGTGGATCTTTCCAGTATGTAGCCATGCTGGTCCAGAAGGACCAGTTTGTCCATCAGGTGTTTATTATTCTGTTAGATGTTAGACTGGTGAAAATGTTATTGTCAAGCTTATCTACGGAGAGAAGGTGATAGGATTGACAGTGTTCCTCGTCCTTAATCAGTTTCAGCAACACAATGTCACCAGGAAATGTATTGTGTTCATATTATCACTCTCCTACTGAATCCATTGAATTGATGACTCAGGCGATTTTACTCAATGATATCCGTATCGAGGACTGAGACACAAACAATTATGGAAAGACAGAAGACTTAGGCTCTCCTCATCAAGCCACCTTGCCTAAGGTCAGCCTTACCTCTTTGACCCAGGCTGGCATGGTGTGGGTGCTAGGGGTTCGGAAGTGGAGATTCAGCACGATGACACAGCTCACCACCACCACAGTGACCAGGAGCATGATGAACAGCAAGTACCTGCAAGGCCAAGGACAACCCATCAGTTGATCACCATGGTATTCACCACCGTAGACACCCATGGTACAGCCAATCCAGTGATGGATGCATACAGGGCCTCAAACTTCAGAGACATTCTACCAACTCTTTACAAATCACAGTTCATTCCACGAAGACTTCCTGCAGAAAGATGACTGTCCTCCGCATCAACCTAAGGTCGGCAGGGGGTCAGGACCTGAATTCTAATGTGTAACTAGGTAGATCATACCCAGAACAGAAACCACTACTACTGTTTACCTATAAGCTTTACAATAAGTCACTTGTTCCTATGCAGTACCCAGAAATCTCAATTTCACTGGTATTCCCTTGGAGCGCCCACATCAATTTATTTTGAGGTTCATTGCGGCTCAATGTCCTTAGGAGCAAGATGCCTTGGCAGCTCTATCATTAATAATCCATTGCTCTGCTTCCAATCTCTGGTCTGAGCAGGGAAAGGATACGGGACCTGTCAAAGTGCCCAGCAAAAGGGAGCAGAGTTTTCCCCAAGGCTCACTTAGCCAAGCCCTCTATTTTTTACTTTTTTTCAGAAGTAGTGATGGATCTGACACGATACAGAAAGAAAGACCCGGGATCTAGATACGAAAGGGTCTAACACGTTTAATCAAATCCATCCATGTTACAAATTCAAAATGAGCTGTGGAATCATAAAGGTGATACTCACCATCACATTCAAGGAAGTAGTTACTGGTTGCTTCATATGACTTTATAAAAAGTTACTATCAAATTGACAACTAGGTAGTGGTAATGAGGCCACCGACTTCCTGCACATACAGGAGAAATTCCAGGTAATATTTTCTTCTCTTTGTTGTGTCTCCTCTTGCACCTCCTTCAGGTTTTGCAATGTGTAGCTATATTTTAAGGTCCATAGAGGAAATAATGATCTTTACTTCCAAATAGAAGCACTGAAGTACCCCACTTCAGCAAACGGTGCATTGGCATTGTTTCGGTGCTCCAAAATTGATGGTAAAATCGTGAATAACACAGATTTCTTTGATATAATTCCTCATGCCATAGGAGAAAACCTGAAGCGGTGCTGTAATAAGGCATCTGGTGATTACCGCACCCCTGGTATTGGGATTCCCGGCTACAGTATTACTGTATAGGGAGTTCTGCTTCTCAAGGAGGGCATTGGTCATTACAATAGGTCGTGTAACCACCAGATTACATATAAAACCACGTGTAGGCATCTCCTGTAAAAAAGGAGTGAATCTTATTACAAGCACAATTCTTCCTCTACTATGCAAAAGTAAATTCCAAAGGTGATCTGCAGTCTTTCTTCCTCAGTCGCATTCTTCTAAACTAAGCTTCGCACTTGACCAGACCTTCTTCATACCTTACACTGTCTATTGAAAAACACTTGATACATCAACTCCTTCTCCTCACCTTCATTACATTCAGTTACTCAGCCTGTGTACGATGCACTTATGTCAGGTATATGACACATGTGGATATGCTTGTGTACTAGATCCCATGCATACACATACACTCAGATGGGCACATGCATGCACACACACCCAGGTGTACACACTAACACTCACACTTGTTTTGCCTACTTTATTGGCCACACTTTATCTGTGGGTGCAGAACAAAAGAACCCCATTGTCCCCAAGCACCCTGAGGCTTTAACTGCTTAAAAGCAGCCGGGACCTCAGGGAGTCAGCTACCTAAAGAGTGCTGGCTCCATGGGCTGAAGGAATGACTATCTGAAAATGGTAGGTGTGTGCCCAAATAACCCTCTGCACATCTGGGAATAAAGAACAGTGAAGATCAAAACAAAACAGGATGTGCCAGGGACGAATCACAAAGAGATATTATTACAGTGAACCAACATTCTTCACTGGAATACCAATGCAAATGGTTATGTGCAAATGTTTTATTATTATTAATCTAAGGAGTGAGGTTAAAGATATACACAAAACCTGGGGGAACATTTTCATCCAGAGTGTGTGTACAGTTAAAAAGACTTCAAAAAACAAAGCAACTTTTAAAGTATTTGATTCCTTTCTAACAACTTATAAAGTGACTGTGCCTTACAGTACAATTGCTAGTCTAACTATGTGGAGGTAGTTGTAGGATGATAGCAGAAGGATGGGAAATAACACCCCTAGAGAATGTGTTGCATAATGACCATCCATTAGTCCTTTAATTTTGTTATAATTATAATTCAGTTCCTCCGAAAGGGTGTTGACATGTTTCGGCCCGAATGATTAAAGGCCTCCTCAGGACATAAAAGGAAAGGGAACCTTATTCACCAGTCTATAAGAACCGGGCAGAAGTCGATATCCACAAGCAAAAAGTGGCAAATTCCAATATCATTGAACAGGAAAAAGTCGACCCAGTGGGATGGACCTTCACCATACTCCATCCTAGTGGGATGCAGGGCGCCCCTGCATCCTCCCGATACGCCTATACACTCTACGGGCCTTATGCCTTTGGGTGTCTCCATATATGGCTACACTAATCCCTTGTGTGGTATCCTAGTCAATATTGTGGGGGCGAAGGAAACATGTCTCTGTGCACAGCAAAAATGACTAAGCAGAATATATAAGTCCTGAACTTCCTAAATCAGAGACAGACAGGAATCTGCCTTTCTATTCCTGTCTCCTTGTAGCAGCATGCAGGCCCAGCTATCTGAATTATGGTCAGTGCTGTGAGAGGTGACCCTAATGCCTCGCTTGGGGTCACAGAAACAGGCCCGCCAGCAGACAGTAATTGTTTCCAATGTTGTGAAAAGACCTAAGCCATGACCCTGCCACAACTCCCTACTTTGTGGCAATGGAAATAGACAACAGACAAATTGATCACACATGCCAGTCAGCTGTGCATGTTACCTGACTGAAAGTAAACACTGGTGACGGTGGGGTGCTCCACCCCCACGCCCTCTTGAAGCACCACTGGACACTCCCATATACAGATATGGACACAGAGCCACTTGCATATTTGCACACGCTCCATCATGGACAAAAGTGGGACACTAATCTGTTCACTCCTGTTTTGGCCATTGTTTACTTAGAGTCCTACTCAGCTTGTACACTTCCACTCTGACTGGCATTCTTTTGCGTGCACACACACCCACACACGCGTATACACACATACACACTTCCACACACACACACACGCACACACATACACTCACACATGTACATATACACACTCTCTCTGTCACATTCTCCTTGCACGGCCAAACACACAAATGCATTGTGACTCAAAGTGCATGGCCTATAACATGAGCAACCTCTAAGATATCAATCATGCGGGCTCCGTGTGTACAAAAGGGTGGCCTGCCATTGATTTCACTGGCCACCACTACAAGGGCCGGAGTGGAGCACTGCGGCATTCTTCAATGGGCAGGAGGAAGTACTGCTCAGGTATAGACCTTATGAATGACAAACTGGGCTAGGCTACACATCTGTGCACTGCTTACTGGCATCAACTGAGCTACACATTGACTGGGGGAATTTCTGCTGATTTGTCAAATGTCTACTGTACGTTATTCAAGCCAGAAAAAATACAGAATTGCCAAAAGAGTCACCTAATTTCCAACCCCACTACAAATGAATGTATGAACTTTCAGAACCATAGCTGTAGGGCTGATATAATTAGAAACATTTTAAGGGGAGTGATTCCAGACATAATTTAGCAGAGTTTCTTCCTATTACTTTATCCCTAAATAATTTCCTCCTGGAACTTGGTTCCAACACCTGGGGAGATCTGTTCCATTTCACCACTGCACTTATCCCATTGGGAAAAGGCTGACCTTTGCAGTGGTTGTTTCTAAACTTTCCAAACAACCTCCCTGTTTCAGCTTTCCATGCACTCAACCACCACAGAAGCAGCACAGACAGTAAAGTCGCTTGCGAGACTCACTTGCCGATGAGAGGGATCGCGAGAGATGTTTCTGGCAGTCTCTGGGAGATCAGTAGAAGGAAGACAGCCTGGGCCAGCAGGACTGAGATGGACAGAGTCATCTTCTCACCACCTGGAAGGAGGAAAATGAAACCTTCAGTTGATGTCTCCATGTCTTATGTGCAAAGACCTGTCCTTCCCATTCAATGCAAGATTAGGACTTGAAAGAAGCCCTCACCCTCTAGGCCGCACATGATAAGCAATTATTTATATAATAGGCCTGATGCATTCACGCTTACAGAAACCTTCCTCAGAAGAAATGCTCAATAGATAGAACAAGGGTAGATCACTTGGCCCAGTTCGTGTGGAGATGGCCTGGGTTCCAATGTAGAGCAAGGAATTTCAGCACTTGAGACAAAATGTGATTTTGCTATCTGTATTGCTTCTCTTATGCTGAAAAAGGTAAGTTTCAGGCAGGGGCTTTTCTTCAGCGAGGGGAGTAGTTGGGGCACTACAACCCACCCTAATAAATGTACTGTGTGGCAAATAGTTGGGTCCATGTGCTTCAAATGGATATAGTGAGATGTCTGTCAGATTTCACCAGGAATTTTTACATAAATACAGACAAAAAGGCATACGCTCTCTCTTCCTCTCTGCTTTGAAAGTCTTCAAAAATGTTGGTTATTTAACAAAGTATTGTGTTTTCTCTCACTTACTAACCCTGCCAATCCACATTCATTTCCCTTTCCACTGCCACTTTACCCCTTCTCATGTGCCCTTGCTTGTCATATTTGGGGGAAAACCTGAAGCTTACAATAACCCCCTGTCCCCCTTCTTACTGACCAAACTACACCCCTGGTTTCAGGCCTTTTCACAGTTCCTGGGCTCCACTGTGGGTTGCGCCTTAAGGATGGTGCCCCTCCTCGCGTTATGGATGCCTGGCACTGCGTGGGCTAGCGGGCATTGTGAAGCAACGTAGCAGATTTGAGACCATGTCAGCATTGTCTGACACTGTCTGACATTTCAGAGTACCCAGGGATGTGTCATGGATTCCCCTAGGGTAATTTGGGCTCCAATATGTCAGCACTGGTGAGCCCCAGGAGATCTGTGTTAGCCCAGGTGCTGTGTTTCTGGGAGCTCATACATTTTATCTCACATAAAAATATCAATATTTTAGTGAATGAAAACAGTCGAAATGTCTTTTAAGGTATTTTTAACTAAATATTTTGAGCGAGAATTCTCAACTTATATTAGTTAGAACTTTTGGTTCATCGTTTTTGGTTGAAAACGTTTAGTACGAAACAATATTAATCCTTGCTGATCAATACTGTAGAACTAGATAGATTTGGACAAGCAGTTTACCACACGTCCAAGGGCCACTCCTGTTCACCTTTCTGAAAAGTGTAATACAACATTTGTTTTACATTAATACTTCTGAAATACATTTAATATTATTTCACTAAATATCGCCTTCTCTAAAAATGACTAACAGATGTCGATCATGGCGTGGGCTCGCCTACCCATGAGTGAGCGGCGACAATTAACAGACTAAGTTAATTGTGAAATGAGAAAGTTTTTATTCATGGTTGTGTAGTCAGTCCACAATGCAATGCCATACTCTGTATGGAAGTAGCAGATTCTAGTGAGGATCTGTGCACATAAGGGTTCTGTCATTATGCACTGCCAATTCACAGTTGTTCTGTTACCACTGTGTGTCACACTAATAAACTGGGTTATTGGCTTTGGGGGATAGAAGCTGCACTCTGGCAGCAACCACAATCATTGTCATGGTGAGCAACAAAAGTCACTATATTAACTGTGCTTAACCCTATTTAATCCAAGTAGTAGAACTCGTGCTATGTTAGACCCAGGAAAAGTATGGGACCAGGTTAGTCCAGCTGAAAAAGTTACCTTCACAAAGTTCAGCACAAAGAGTTCCATTCGCGGTGGAGAAGTAGGTGAGAAGCAGGAAGAGCGTCATAGATGGTCATTGCTGTAGTGCGAAGAGCAGGCCTGGTGTCGCTGACGGTTGTTGCGGTAGCCCGAAGAAACAGTTGAGCATCACAGATGGTCGTTGCTGGAGCTTTGCACTGGTGGCCACCGCAGGCTGTTGTTGATCTAGTGCGAAGTGCAGATCTTGCATTGACAGTTGTCACTGGTGGTCGCTGTAGCAGAAAGTCAGGTTCACTCGACCTTCACGTTGGTGGTCGTCATGGGCGGAAGAGTCCCAAGCAGACTAAAACTTCAAGATTTCAACTTCTTTCCCAGGAAAAGCTCAACTGATGCCCGCAAAGAATCCAGAAACAGGGGAGTCTCCACTTGGGGATCAGAAATCACTCAAGCAGAGGCCAGCAGGGCTCAGGCTGGTCCAGTTACCAGGCCAAGCAGGTCCAATGTAGCAGGTCAGCTGGACAGAGCAGGGAGGTCACTGAAGCTTATTTTATCCCTGTTTCTCAAACAGGAGGTCAGTTAACTGACCCTTGGAGTCACTCAGGTTAGCATGGGATGAGGGGAGCAGGTCCGGTTTTCCTTCTCAGAGAGTGGAGCAGTCCTCAAGCAACAGGGCAGCCTTCTAGGGGTCCATGCATTCCTCAAGCAGTCGGGTAGTCCCCTGGGGGGCAAGGTAGGTGAAAACGAAAGGAGCTATAGTTCGAGACATCACCCCCAACACTGTGACATAATCTGTGCCTTTATATGGTATTGTACTGAAAAACATCCTGTACAAGGCAGAAACAGAATCTATATAACATGTTACAATGTGACTATCATCATTATTCAGGCCACACTTTCGCAAAATGGACATCGCAAAACTCTTCCCTTCAATAAAAAAATGTTTGGATATTACAGCTCATTTAAAAATGGATGCAGGGACACATTTTGCATTCAAATGTAGACATAAATGCTGAGTTGGCGTTTTGCGTAATGTTTCAGAAATTTTGTACAATTTTGCAAGAGGAAATTATGAGAATTTCACACACCCCTCCCTGTGACCGGTGTGTTTACAAAGATCACTGCCATGAGACCTGAATTTAAAATGCAATTCTACCACCCTACATACTCCAGCATGGGTCAGGCAATGCGACCTCCTTCTAAGACAGGGGTCTTCAAACTGGGGGGAAGCCTCAAATTATCCCGGGGGCACCAAGCTCTGGTCAAAAGAAGCATTATGCTGATAACAGTGCTTTGTTTTAAGCGGAAAAAAATGAGCAGCGCTAAGCCGCTCTGTAATGGGCCATCATTAACATGTTTTGTCATTTAAATCCCAGCTGGGAGTATGTGTCAAAGAGAAGGGACACCAAATACTCTTCAAAACCCCCACCCCCACTTCTAATAATCACACAGTGAATACTTTTACAGGTTAGTAAGGCCTGACTGACTATAACAGTAAGTTTGACAATCATGTAACTGATTGCATTTTTAAAAAGGCAACAGAACTTAGGGCCCGCTGTACGACCATTCCAGATTGCGACTTGCAATTTGCATTTTTTGTGAGTCGGAAATTGCGACTCGCAATCTAGAATTTACAACAGTGTCAACCACACTGTTTGCTATTCCCAATAGGGTCGCAAATGACCTACCTCATGAATCTTCATGAAGTAGGTCGCAATTTGCAACCCCATTGGGAATGGCCGCACTCACAGGGATGGCGGCATGCTGGGGACATCAGACCACCATGTCTGTGAATGATTTTCAAACAAAGCAGGTTTTTTAAATGCAGCCTATTTTCCTTAGAGGAAAACAGGATTTGTTTCAAATATAAAAATAAAACATTTTCTTTTCATTTTTTTCAGAGTAGGAAGTGGTCCGTGGGACCACTACATGCTCAGAAAAAAATATTTTCGGTGCTATTCACAAAGGGAAAGAGGTACCTTGGGGACCCCTTCCTGTTTGCAAATGAGTTACCACCAATTTAAATTTGTGGCAACTGTGTTTTTTTTGCAAATGGAATTGTGGTGACAAAGCATTCATACATGGCCCTGCGACTCGCAATTAGGAAGAGATGCCCTTGGAATGCTGCTTCCTAATTGCAAGTCGCAGTCCCTATTTTGAGAGTCAGTATTTGCATGCTGGCTCACAAAATAGGAATGGTACATTAGAAAAGACCATTTTGCGGTCGCAAAAGGCGAAATTCGCCTTTTGCGACTGCAAAATTACATTGTACGTTAGGCCCTAAACCTCAATTTTTAAATAAGTGTAGACATATTTAAACACAGGCGACTTAAATAATTGTGAAAAATTGAGAAGGGGCATCAGATGAATTGTTTTATCTACTAGCGGCAGCGGGCATTAACAACTTTGAAGGCCGCTGCTCTCGACTGTGAATACCTGCGGCCCACTGTGCGCTTGTTCTAGATGCTGCCGAGCGGTCCCTCCCTCCCACTAGTCAGCCCCATGACTCACTGTCGGCCGGCAGGTAGAAGACAAAGTTGGCCAGGAAGGCGATGAGGACGCAAGGGGTAAGGATGTTGATGATGTAGAAGAGCGGCTTGCGCTTGATGATCAGGTAGAAGGTGATGTCCTGGTACTTGGTGCTGTCCGGGGTCACACTTCTGTCGATGTTCTTTTTGGCTGGAATATGTGTGATCTCCCATTCACCGTTCTCTAGATAAACAAATTGGAGAAGTCATTATTTCCAAAAATGTTTAGCTCTCCTTAATTTTCCAGTTCTGCTCATTTTGTTATCTCATCTTCCACCCAAAGCTGACTCATTACCTACAAGGGGTTAGAATCAGAAGAGAGTCAGGGGAAACCAGCTGGCATTATTGGGAAGTATGTTCCTACGGTGGCACATAGGGTTAGACTCTAGTCTGGAAAGGAAGTCCTAATAATACCCCTGGTGATCAGAATTCAGAATCAGCACAATACTCCATGCTGGCCTTTCTGCACTGATAGCTCCTATTGTGAATAAAAGGGAGAATGGATTTATCGACCATTTCTTCACCGATGCATCATATAATGGACAAAATTCCCGCTTCCTCTGGAAAATCTCACCTCAAAACAATAAATTATAAAAATATTTAGTTTTAAATAACCGGCATTTGATTGCGGGTGCACTTAAACAAACAATCCCAAGTTTTTCAAAACTTTAAATAATTTCTTGAAGTACTACAGGGGTACATGTTTAAAAATAAATGCTATAATTTTTCAGCAAAAAAACTTTTTTTTAACTTTAAATACCTGTTCATAACATTTAAACAGACATCCCCCCTGTTTTATGGGTCCTATTAACTATAAGGACGTTGGGGTTGCTTGTATTATACATTATGGGGGTCATTTCAACCTCGGCGGTCTTTTCACAAGACCGCCGAGGGACCGCCGTGCTGAAGACCGCCAATGGTGGCGGTTTTCCGCTCGGCGAATTATGACTGCTGGCAGCCCTCTGTCCTTTTCTGGATGGAGAGCCACCAGCAGCCATACTGGCGGTCGGCGGGGAAGTGGAGGTTGCTCCACCTCCACCACCCCGTCAACAGAACACCGCCCACTGAATCACGTTACGTGATTCGGCGTGGTGGTGTTCTGTTGACGGGGTGCTGGCGGTGGAGCAGCCTCCATGGATCCCGTCCCCTCCCAGAGGATCAACGGACCAGGTAAGTTGATCCTCCGTTAGGGGAGGGGGGTGGGGAGGCGTTGTGTGCATGCATGGGGGTGTGCGTGTGAGTATGAAGAGGGGGTGTGTGAGTGCATGTATGCATGCGGGTGGTGTAGTTTGTTTGGAAATGTGTGCGTGTCTGCCTGTATGTATGTCTGTATGGATGTGTGCATGTATGTCTGAATGTGGGTGTGCGTGTATGACTGTGTGTGTGTGTCTGTTGGCATGTTTGTTCGTGTGTGTGCTGGTATGTGTGTTGGTGGTGTCTGCATGCGTGTCGGGTGTGTGTCTGTGCAGTGATGTCTGGGGTAGGGGTGGGGAGGGGGTTCCTGCCACCTTTGGGAGGTGGCAGGGGGGTGGGGGGTGGCAGGGAAGGACTTGGGTGGGGGAGACCCCTATCAGTGCCAGGGAAGGGATTCCCTGGCACTGATAGTGCTTACCGCCATGGATTTCATGGCAGTGCCCAACCCCATGAAATCCATGGTGGTCAGCCAGGTCATGATACCGCCGGCGGTCTTGTGACGGCCTCCAGGCTGGAGTCCCAAGTCTCCAGCCCAGCGGTCGTCTCCGCCCTGGCGGTCGGTTCGGAGAAGTGGCGGATGACCATGGCGGTAACCACCATGGTCATGATTCCAATTTTTTTACCGCCAGCCTGTTGGCGGTAAGACCGCCACTTCTCTGCCAACCGCCAGGGTCATAATGAGGGCCTATATGTTTTTGGCAAAAAGTTCAACTATTTTTAAAATAGGAAAAAATGCGGCTACTTCTACAAAAATCAGTAAGACATTTAAAATAATATATGGTATCTAGAACCCAATGCTACCTCACAGTGTTGTAGCATTTTCACCTTTGACCGAGTAAATTTGTAATTTTCTGAAGAAAATGTGGTTTTATATTTAACAGCAAAAATGATAGTAGTGTGCACATTTATTACCCGCATGGAAAATTCTGTCTAATCAAAAGTTCTACTGCAGAAATAAATTTACTTTTTCTGGAAAAGAAAGCAGTTTTTAACAAACAAGAGTGATCCTAATGTATTATACATTTTTTAAATTGTTTTATATATATTACATGTGGGCGTTTGACAAAAAAGCCTAAAAAATTTAAACGTTAAAAAATACTGAGACGTTTAAATAAGCTGAAATTGTTTATTAAAACGATGCAGGTGGTAATTAGTATTTAGTGTGACTTTCTGGTGATTAAAGAGGCTTAGATTTTACCGAGACTAAGGCCCTCATTAAGAGTCTGGCGGCCATAGGACCGCCAGACTTGCTGTGGCGGTCGGACCGCCGCCAGTGACACGGTCCAACAGCCACATTATGACCGTGGCCAACCGCTGGCACCACCACTTTTTCTCCGGGCAATGGCCTGGCGATGCCGGCGGTCTTAATCCACCAGGGCAGCGGGATCACCTGCCCTGGGGATTACGACTCCAGTGTCCGCCAGCCAACTTTTGCATGGCTGTTCCACCGCCGTGCAAAGGCTGACGGAGACAGGGTGTCGGTGACCCCATGGGGCCCCGGGGTGCTTTTCACTGCCTGAATTACAGGCAGTGAAAAGCGCGACGGGTGCTGTTACATCCGACGGACTGCAACATTGCCGCCACTCGATTACGAGCTGGCACCAATGTTGAGGGTAGTTTCCTGCTGGGCCAGCGAGCGGAAACTCTGTTTCCGGCTGTTGGCCTACCAGGAAACTCATAATAGGGCCAATGGGTGGAAGACCGAACTGGCGGTCTTCCAACCTAACGAGTTTGGCGGGCGGCCTCCATTGCCCACCAAACTTGTAATGAGGCCCTAAATATTTAGCTATAAGGAAAAACGTGTACGTTTGCCACCTTTGTAAAGTACTTTCTCCAACTTCACAAATTTGGAGGAGCAAAGTTTAGTAATTTTGTTAATCTCTAGAAAATTACCAAAATGATCAGTTCTTCTTACGCCCAATATTAAATCACACGTACTACACAACACTGACTTAGACAGAGGTGATCTGGGAAACTGTCGTGAAATTCACCCTATGTCCATTTAAAATATATTGCTCTCCTGGCCGCTGAAGTTTCAGAATTAGAAAAGCTAAGCCTAATATAGGCAATATTAACTGACTCAACAGAGTGAGCGTCCGCTATTTATTATATAAATATATGGGGAGGAGGTGTATTTGACGTTTGATTTCCACCACTTTAGTGCCTAGCATAAACAGGTGGTTTTTGGCACTCCATGAAGCATGGGTCTGCATGAACAATCTGTGTTAAACTGTGGCCATGAGTGTGCATTAAACCTCTCAATTTATTGTGCCTGTTTCATCACTGAACCAGGGATCTTAGTACATGTCAAGATGACATATTCTGCTCTGACTAGTAAATCCACTGAGATGCTATGTTACAAAATCTCTCTGATTCCTAATGGTTAAAGCCTGTATAGTTTGGTGGCTGATGGTGATAAAATTAATCTTTGCTTAAAAATACATTACTTATATTCTGTCTTCTTTCAACTTGGGTACTACTGGTCTTCCAAGACTGTAATTCACAAAGCAGGAATGAAGGCGGCAGCTATCACAACATATTAACTTGGACTGGCTGGTTCCTTAGGCCCTAGATGATGCATCATTACATTTCTTTAGCTCTATTTACAATCACAATGTCCGTATTAGATTCACTAGGTTCCAGCTAAACTCAAGCCTTGATTTTGCTGTATTCTGTGTCTCCTGGAGTTTGGTTTAGTTTCACTTACTGTGTACAGGCCCCAGTGCTTAATTTGTAAATAAAAATGTTTCCCGGTGCCCAAAGTTCTTCTCTAATATCCTGAAGCCATTTCGAGCCTCTTTAATCCATTTACACCCACTCCCTGCCCCTTCACCTCGCTCTTGCAGATTTCTGCTTTCTCCCTTCGCTACGCTTTTTCGTTTTTCTCTTCCTCCATCTTTCTTGTGTGTCTTTTGCTCGCAGGAAATACTTGAGGCAAAAAATTATGTGTGCCTGCCCTCAAAAACAAGTGCTGGTGCCCCGCACCTGGAAACCACTGCCTCAAGTTAAGTACTCATAGGCCCAGCAGAAGGGGTTGGACTCAGGGTTCATTATTCAACCCACCCCACCACCACACACACACATTTTTCAGGATCCTGCAGTCTTGCTGTTATATAGACTTATATATTTTTAAACAAAGCTGCAATGTTTATCAAAAAAAGAGGCAGTAACATGGCCAACACCACTAGATGACGCCAGATGTTAGCTGTGTCCTGTATTTCCCTATTCCTGCAGGAAATATGTTTTATTCTTTGAAATAGGTTTGTGACTATTAAGGACCCCACCCTCTTCAATGTGTTGACACAAACTCCAAAAAACGTACCCCCTGTGGAGGGCGGAATGTGCATTTGGAAAAGTTTGGGAAAGTGACTCTATCTTACCGGTGAATCCTTCCGGATCAATGATGATCCACTCCACCGGATACTCCCTCCCGGTTTCAGGATCAGTGTCTCGCTTCAGCTCCATCGTGATCTCTTTAGCACTGTACCTTAGAGAACTGAGTGGAAGCAAGCACAAGGTACATGGGGTTATTTTTTGCAGCTCGTCTCGTACATTTTCACTGCCCTGCATGTCTCTTCCTCCTTAAGTTCCCCCAGCAGTCCTGCTTAATGGTAACATGTATTCTTTTTATGAATTGTTACATAGTGCAGACATTACCCAAAGAAGCAACAGGGCTTTGCAATAGAAATGAATCAATACATAAGGTAATAATTTACATAATCTGAAAAGGTTGATACATTAGAGTATAAGAGCAGATCACTAGACAAGGCACAATATTACATTGAGCAAAGATCATCTCAAGGGAGAAGACGCTTGTGGTGTCAATGTACCGGGAGGGTGTGATGGAGCCCCCACCAGTGAAATGAAGAAGCAGCTCTGAGGGAAGTGGTCTATAATTGTTACACCTCTTATCAAGCGACTTACTTCACCAGTTGTTTAATACAGGTTTAAATCTACTAGCACTGATGGGTGCTTAAGTGACCCACGAAATAAAATTATTGGGGGTTGCTGAGAACATGAATGCAGGAGGAAATGAGGTTATGATTTATAAAAAAGGGCTCTGAAAAGCAAAATTTTGTTGAGGACTAAACCATCAGAGAAGTAAACATGGCAGTTAAGCTTCTGAGCCTGTATGCACCTGGGTAGAAATACATCAAGTGTCACAATAGATCTCAAAACCCAAGCACATCTCATCAAAAAAACGATATTCTAAATTGTTTATTGCTCATGATTGTTCAAAATGCAGATCTGGGCAAAGAGAACATTTTTTTTATAAAAAAGGATGGTCCCTTTAAGCGCAGGTCAAGATCCAAGCATAGTCCATGGTTTGTCTAATCCAACCTCAACAAACACTTCTATGTAAGTTTGGTAAAAAAATATCAAAATGTACATTTCCTCGTGCTATGTACCCTTTTCCACATCTGTTCGGATTGATAATTTAAACCATCTTTTCAGCCAGAGACTATATCTCAATGTTTTAATAGTACTTTATTTCTGATATGCTTTTATGTATTTTCCCACTGTTTTCTTTTAAAAACAGAGATTTAAGTGGGCCGGGTCCTACCTGTGCTCAGCACCGGCAGTTGTAAAAAGCTGGTCCTGAGACGGGTCCCTATCGGGTGCTCCAATCCTGTCCTCACCCTCAGGGTGAAAGCAACATCTTAACTCCGCAGCAGTCCCACCCTTCACTGCCTTTGAAGCAACTTCAGAGAGACCCCTTATATTTATTTCACAGTCTCATAATTACAGAACTAAAGCATTTTCAATATTATATACAGTACAACAAAGCCATTGTTGTACTTGTTCATCTTATGCAACTAACAACCATTAACAAAGCCAATAGTCCTGGCTTGTTTTAGGTGTAATGCCAGTTGTTGTATTATACATCTGGATGCAATGACAGAAAGAAGCAGCAAAATACCACGTGGGCGGTAAATCATGCTAAGCACAGATTTTTTGTTTACCTGTTTTTAAGCCACGCATTAAATTATACAGGCCACGCCCGTAAGTTGTTTCGTTCCAGTTAAAGCCCTATGTAAAGACCTTTGCAGAGTGATGTGTGTTTAAGAAAAAAATAATAAACCAACTGAGACACCCCAGAGATGCCCCACCTATGGTAGGTATATTGTGATGGATCCTCGGAGTGCGGGTGTTTTGGCAATACTGCAACCAGAGACTCACTCAGGCGCCATACCTGAACTTCAGGGAGCAGTTCTGCCAGTCGAACGGGAAGTAGTTGACGTTGATGGGGCAAGTGCTGCGGAAGATGGCGGGAGGCAGCCAGTAGACGTAGCCAGAGTCGTACACCAGCACGTTGCAGTAGTACGCCACCTCAAAGAGTCCATCATTGCTGTGTGGAAAAAACAAAACAGTCAGTTATTCCTGGTGGATGTGAATACTTAAAAAAAAAACTTCTAGACAGCACCCCCTCAACAACCAGCTGAAGTTTCCAATTCGTAGACTTAAATCAGCGACAAATGTCAATCTTTCACAGTGCTGCGATGCAAAGATATTTGGAACTCCAAGCTAAATTACACTTTACCATTTGGTAATTCAGTCCCCTAGCAAATCAGCAATGTTTGAGGTTGTTTGTAGTAATCTGAAGCCCTAATGTTGCCATTTGTGGTGGCCCCAAAAGGCTGGGTCGAACTGTCAATTTAAGGTTTACCACCATCCCTGTTTAGGTTTCTCGTGCCATACAGCTCTTAGTTGTCTGCAGGCAAAAATCTCATGGTGACCATACTAAAGACACACAGTGGACTTACAGCCAAGTCCTTGTTTACCATTGGTTGGCTTAATTGCCACTTTCATTGGCTTGTTTCCTATGCAATGGCTTGCTTTCTTCTTTTTGAGCTTGGCCCTCCCCTGGGTCATACGCTCTATCCCATCCTTTTGATTAGATGACTTGTATTCTTCCGCTGCTCACATTCATGGAACTACTTTTTTTTTCTCGTAAAGTTCAGACATCTAAGTTGATTGAGATGCTCAACTCCTCGACCCCTTTCAAATGATTACACTAGTACTAACCATTTAGAGACCTAATTGTAGTTGGGTGCTAAGCTTCCAGAAGAGCTTGCTAACCTAAAACTCTGGAATATATGAACTATTAAATTCCAAATCAAATAGAAATATGTTTGCTAGGAACTGCATTAGTATTTATTATATAAAATCAGTCCAATATCATCACACACTTATAAACAAAACTATCAAGTGCAGCATGAAGACTGTACTTCTTCCCAGAACCTTCCAGCCAGGACATATTTCAGCAAATTGGATCTTTTGGGCTCTTAACTAGCTCAGGTGTGATGAGAGAGCAGCGCCAAGAAAACAACTTTGGATGGATGGCCTGGACAAATGGCAATGCCACATGCCTTGGAGAAATGTCTGAGCTAACACCCTACACATGCATCCTGTCTTTTGTGCTTTCAGCAAGGACTAAGGACTTGACATGTATAAATGGCAAGGTGACAATTTTACCCTCAAAAGGCTGACATAGTGATGTGGCCAAATGAAAGAAATTGCTCTCTGCAAGGATCAGTGCTCCCCAATAATTTGTAGTGCACATTGAATTTGCTTGGAGAATTGGAGATGCCATCTTTCCCCCAAGACTGGACAACAGCAAGCATTGGTTCATACAGTGTTTATCTTTTGATTCACTAACGTTCTGCGAATCGTTCTAGGATGAGGACCAGACCAGAGACAAGACCGAAGTCTGTCTTCCTTTAAGGGGTTGGAATCAAATCTCTAGGACTGCAGAAACAGGATCTATGCTGCTTGGTTTTGCAGAAAAGGAAGTAGGCTGCCTTGTGCTCTTAGAACTTGCCTTGCATTGCTAGGGATTTAGATGCCTTGCACCCATGGTGCTATGAGATGCTTGGCATTTCAAAGATCGATTGTGACCAGAGACATCACTCAAAGGCCGAGACTGGGCCAAAGTGAACACAGGAGTGGCTGTTTATTGAAATACTCGAAGGCAGAGGACCTTGAGTGGCCCAAAGAGAGGCACCCCATAAAGTGTAACCCATTACTGCTGTGAGCCACTGTACTTTGCATTACAAGGACAATCGTAATGCTACTTGAGATCCCGCCCGTGAGGTAGCATAACACTGTTGCGAGCCCGGCAACCAGGGAGGCAGATGTGAGCATGTGACCTTGTGCACGGAGTGCCACAAGCTGGCCCAGCATCTCAGTGAGCCGCTAGTCCCTCTGCACATGTGACCCTGCAAGGCACTCCATGTAATGGCCCATCATACCCATGAATCTTGTGGACCCAACACCTAGGACACCATCTTAAGAGTGACAAAATAAGTTGAAGAAAAGACACTGCCTCACCTTGCATGCATTCAAAAGGCTAGTGCAACTCAGAATGCAGTGTCCCTCCTCGTCAATGAACCACCTGTTTGGCTCTTTCATCATGAATGTATATGTTTGCACCACCAGATACCAACTTACACCACAATGGAGCATTGTCTGCTGAAAAAACACTGCCATTAAATGACTCCCCACCTCTGTCAGGCCCTGAACACAGCAGTGACTCTGTACCCATCTGGGGGTTGGGAACTCTGACAAGAGACTATTAGAGTTACCCTCACTAGTGCAACATGAAAAAGAGGTTGGTGTGCTTTGTTAATCTTAGATTACAGTTTTATAACTATAGGCCTGATTTCCCCATGAGACATCCAGAGGCAAAACAATGTGCAGGGCACAATGATCGTCTCTCGCTCACTCGCAGTCTCACTCATGCGGAGTTCCATGGAGACCTTCTGCTCTTACTTGTTCTCCAGGATGATCTTGGGCTGCCACACCATGTCTGCCGGGAGTCGGATGATATCAATGTTGTAGAACTCTGTCTTGTTCCAGGTTAACCTGGTGTCATACCAACCCTGGTGGAAGAAACACAAGAGCATTGACCACATGTTATCAAACTATGGCTGCAGGATGCAAAGACCGGAGAGACGGCCTATGCTCACACATCAACAAGCATGCTCTATAAAGTACTAAAGGTACATTATTTCTGGATTGATTTTTTGGCACCATGCTTTGTTGGATTTCCCATAGCATGGTGCACCCCACAGACTCACACATGAAACTGATTTGATCTTGGCCCCACTAAAAATGTGGGGCTCATGTCCCACAATCACGGGATCGTCTTTGCATTACAACGTTGATGCCAATGAGACAAACATGAGGGGCTTTCAGAAGTTCCTTTCAGGTGATTGCTATATGGTCAAAAGGAGATGCGTAATAGTCATTGTTTTATGTAAATGAATTTAGCTAAGGATGTGCTGGGATGCTTTTTTGCCCTGACGCCTTCCTTTATTTTAGCTCTGGTCGTCCATGAAGTTCTTAGTGACTGACAGCGCCAGCATCTCTCTCATTATCTGTCACTCAGAGCCTCTGGGTCACTAAATGTTCTTGACCCAGATGTCTGCATCTTACAGCAAATACCCAGACATTTTATCTTCTAGATACCACCTAAGGGGGTGAGAGCAGACCAAATGCTATGATTTGGTGAAGCGGACCAGGTAGCAATATCAAGATGCTGTCCCCGGCAATAGGAAGATGTGTTTATGTGCTACTTTCATGATTATTCTCTTACATGTTCAATCCACAAGTTGGTTGTAAGGGTCTCATCAGCTTCTTTCTGGAATGATCAATGAGAAGCAGAATTATTATTTGATAGCAATATAAAACAGTAAATGGCAAAACATGCACATGGTAGTGAGTCATGTGGGGACAGTTAAATGCTGTGTGGGGTTCACATGTTTTACAATGTACCTGTGAGCTCTGTGCTGATTTCTGAGACTTTAGCCAAGGATTCCTCTCTTGGCCTTTTATGTGTTTGATGTAACCCTAAGTGACAAAGAGAATGTCCAGACATGGGTCCCTTGCTCTGCACCAGAGGATCCTTCTGCACTTCATTGACGAGGTTTAACAAAGACAAAAATGGCCTGGCTGAAGTGTGAACGATCCGAACATTTAATATAATTACTAATATCTCTACTGGGGTATAGCTAACAATAGTGCAGCACGTGCAGTGACACCATGGCCCAATCATATGAGATCGCTGCTCTTCCCAAATAGGATATCTCTTTACTACCTAACAAGGAGATAAAGGGTCCATTTACCTTGGTTTCATTAAGCTATAGACACTTTTGTTGTGCCACTGTGTCTCTAAAACATGTAGTTGTTAGAAGTTCTGGATATTCCCTCTATTGCTTCCATCAAGCAAGCAATAGCACCTCATTGTGGTGCCTGCAATTTGTAATGACTGATCCACATACACTGCTGTCTATGCTATAGTGTATTGCTTCTATATTGTATATAGTAAAACTACTATGTTCCTCTACTGAGCCTAAAGAGAAAATAACCTAAAATGTCAGCAATTGAAAAGATGAAAGGGAATGAACTGAAAATGGAAAGGCTACGAGTGCCCTAAAAAATAAAGCTAGAGAATAATGAAGAAAAATAGTTGAAGGATGAAAAAAGAAATTTTCTAGAGAATGAACACATACAAGAATATGGTGAAAACTCACTCAACAAAGAGGAGAAACTAAAATAGACAAGAAAGCCACCCAATCCTGAGCATGAGGCTGGCACAAATCCCACTCTACATAGTATAGTCTACTATGCCTCCTGCGAAAGACAACTGGCGCGCTCTGCAGCAAAACGCAAAAACCAGAAGCACGCGGATTTGCTTGAACGCAGCCACACTGCTTTTCTAATCTACTTTAACACCACACTCAACAACTCACCACTTTCATTGTCTTCGTTTAATGGTCCTCTCATATAATTGTTTCAGTAAATTATGTGACACACAGCTCAGAAACACCCTCTTCTCTGCTCCCAGGTCTTCGACTTAAAAGGCGGTTTCCATTCCTATTCTTCACTCCAAGCTCCCAAGCTGCCACGACTTGGTGTAATGTTATCCTCCAACACAACACAAGGTACTACACTGGAGCTGGTCTCCACAATAGACCTCTAAGATGGGATGTTTCAGAGAGACAGTACCCTTGGTCTTCACACTAGTTTGCTTGGAAGGGGTGGCCTTACCAGTGAGATGAGGTTAGACAGCGTCAGGGCCAGATAGACCACCACGGCTTCATCCTTGCTCGTCACCGGCCGGAGCTCCTTGTTGTATCCCTTTTCATTGAATAGGTGATTGATTAGTTCCTCCTCTTGACTCCAGCAGACAATACCTAGAAAGCAGAATGTCAGCAGTGGTGAGATTGGGAGGCATAAGGGGTGTCAGAAGGTTGAGGATGTTTGGGAGTTCTGGGGCGAGGGTGGGCAATGTTACACAACTTAAACAACAATGTTGAAGACCTTCAGATCTAGTCGCCTGTGAGGTCTCTGTGTGATGAATAGAACAAGCATGAGGAGAGATGCTAAATTAAATAATGAGATGACTACATGCCACAGAATTTGAGTTGTGTTCTGGATACAGACTCTAGTCCCAGTGAGGGAGCTCTGGAGGTTGAGTCTCTGCTGCAACCCTTAGGCAGCAGCTCGGGAGTTCCTGTGCCAGCATGACCATCTCAAATTTAAGGTGTTGTGCTCAAACCATTATTACACATGTGGAGTCCTGCTAACATCACATTACACAAAGCAGAAGAGGCTGAATAATGGAGAAGCGACTTGGTATTGCCAGATGACACAGTGTACAATTGGCTTTAATATTACACACTGACCAAATTTACCAAAGGAGGCTTTCAATATCTGATAGAAGGGATTTTTAAGAAGAAAAAATAATTACTTTATCTATACATTTATCAAATGTACATCTGGAAGTCATGATTGTCCTGCTCACAAAATGCCTGTGCTCTGGACCTCAGTCATGCTGCCTCCTAGAGCATCTTCAAAGTGTTGTTTAAGCACTTACACTTTCAGCTAGAAGATTACCACCGGTCCTGATGCCATCACCAAACACAGGAAGCACATTAAAGTAGACAGATCACTCTTGAGTGATACATACATTACTTCCTCAACCCCTTTTCTCATACCAATACTTACTACTATGAGGTGTCCCACCTCTACTCAGGCACAATGTGACCTAGCCAGAACCAATCAGAAGGTTCAAAGAAAAAATCCCTCCTCCCTAACTGCCAAACACCTCCCACCAAACTGGTGATAAAGAGGCATACAGCCCAGGAAACATCCTGTACGCCCCCCCAGCACAGAAGAAACATGAGGAGTCAGGCTGTGATCCCTGAAAAAAGAGGAGGGTGGGACATAAGTATTTGTACAAGAAAAAGGGAATTTTGAGTAATGAAGATTACCGGTAAGTAATTTAATCATTCCATGTGGTGAGTTGGCAGCTAGTCTGCAGTAAAAACATGGGTTAAAATTACTTTGTACTTTTCCGCAGTACAGACCTGAGTGTGACAAGGGAACAAAGGAGGCCATGTTTAGTTTTGGTCAGTTTCAATAACTGCTCCTTTGTCTCGGCCCACTACATTTTGAATTAGTGTCAGCCACACACATTGAAACAATGACCTCTTCCGCCTGAGTAAGTGTAAACTACATAAAAACAGGTTTGTTTTTTCTTGCATCAAACAAAACAGCTGGCCTGATATTGGGCATGTCTGTGTTTTCCATCTAGGTGCACCAGGAGTTGGTGCAACCTAGAGTAATGCCAGAAAATGTATAAGGCATGTAGATACTACTTCTCGGATCTAATATTACTCAGCACGCAAATCGATGAAAAAAAAGTCTCCAAATTATGTGGTAATACTCTGAGTGCATCATAAATCGCACATTGAGTATGCTTTGGCTACAATTGAATCTAAATTTAAAAAAGAGGATTGAAAAATAAAGAATGGATGATGATTCACATTTTTTTACTATTTCTTATCTTTTTCATACATGGATAAATGTTGGACACTACTCACTATGTGATTGATGAGGTAGTAATGTTGGTGGCTTGTCCCCCAATAGTTGTGTGCCTTTTTCATTTTGAGTGATTACATATTATGCGATGGCAATAGGTGCTAGTGATAGGTGGGGTTGTCTGTGCTGCCTATCACCGACTGTGAACCATTTCATGTAAGTACCAGCAGGGGCCGCCGCAAATCTCAAGGGGACAGGAGGGAAGGAGGGGACAGAGTCGGAGGGGGGGGGGGAAACTTACCTTATCGCCCTCTCCGTTTCTTGCCACCTCGTGCTCCTCTTCCCCCCATCTGGTTTCCCAGCATTCACTGGGATGCCATTCCTGGCGATGCTTACATGGTAAACATAGCATGTAAGCAGCATTGGGATTGGTATGAGCGGCAGAGACTGCCGCTCACACACAAGCCTGGGGTCTGTGCTGTTTCTCCCAGGCTGGAGAAACCTAAGTGCGCATGTGTGTTTAGCTGGCCTCAGACGGCCAGCCAAACACACATGCGCACTTAGTGCACTCTCCCCTCCTCCTGCCTCCTACCTCCCTTGGCTTAGTCCCGCCCCTCCCTGTTGAGATAATTTTTCATCTCTTGGCTCTTGACCAGGGGGGCGACGCTCCTTCCCCTTAGTGCAGGAGCCGCCCTGGTAGGTACTACTGCAGATAAGGAAAGGCAGATACCTCCAAAACCTTTTACTTGTTATTAGCACCCAGCAGTGTCAAAGATGGCACTGGCTGCGGTCCCAGCTGACCTAGAAGGCTGTTTTGCAGGTATGATGGGTCAGGATGTGTCCAGACGTGGCTCCTTGGCTTCCTTGACACCAGCGGAATCAGAGAATGAGCAGTCAGGACCTGTCTCATCAGACGTGGTGCGACAGGGGGTACGAGATCATATAAAATGCACATTTATCACAATTTAAACAGATCAATGTGAAATCAGATGGATTATTTAAAAAAAAAAATATGGGCCACCTTTATAGTTTTTTTGAGGAGAAGGAACACCAGTAACTGGTGCTCATGGTGTCCCGTCAAATCTGCAAACATCCCGCTCTAGAGGAGGAGGAACCATCTGGGTTACAGGAAGCGGAGGATCAGCTGGCTCTGCTGATGGTGACCCTTGACCCAGCGGTCCCTCTGCCACAGGACCGCTCCGTCACAGTGACGGAAGTCTTGCACTATTAAGAGAGGGGCCACCATCACCAGTGGCATAACGAAACTTGAGGGCTCACCCCTGCAAAATACCTGGAGAGGGGCCTTCCCCCCTGGACCCAGTGTACTGTGCTGAGGGGGTCACTTGGAGCTCTGCACCCCCTCCCCACTCCACCGCCGCACCGCGGGTGCTGCGGGAGCATTTGTTACGCCAAATGCGTAACAAATGCTAATTTTAATTGACGGTATCTGAAATACGAGGGACGTAGGAAACAGACAGGGAAAATGTTACATGACCGCTATCTGCAGAGAAATAACACTGCATGTCAGGCTGTTTACTTTTTGTTGAGAGAATATAACTTCTCTTCCCATAAAAGTACAAGGCAGTGAAGGCGGCTCCCAATATCCAGGCGGGCGGGCTCTAAGGTACACGGATTGTCCGTCACCAGAGTGGTAGAAGTCATGACGTATGCCCTCCTGGCAAACCAGTGAGTTGTCCATCATCGTCCAACTAAGGCCTTAAGTATTTACACACACATTGAAAACCAGACGCCTCTAGCACAAGTTTGAAATATTATCAAAGGTAAAGAATATTTGTCCTAGGGTTAGGATTTACAAAACCTAAACAGCTCGATCATAATGGACTTGTTAACTTGCAGAACACCCTTTGCCTAGATTCAGGAAAGGCAAGCTTAGCAGCCTGTAAGGAGCTGTCTGTGCAAGGCCTGCAGCTGAGTTCTACAAACCTGAATGTGCAGAAGCTTAATCGTGGCTATTTCAGGACCATAGACAGCTCCTGGCGATGACGCTGGCACATTGTGAATCCATTGGCACAGAGAGCCCTGAGCAGCTGGTGCAAAACAAATGGGGCTGGGCCCTTGTAAAGCAAGGACCGCTGGACCTCTAGCACAGAAAGCAAAATATATCTATGTCTCCTATGCTGAGTCATTTCATACATATGGAGGGCACCATGTGGTTGAATACATCGTATCAGGTGAGGAAATCCCAACATAACTCAAGGAAAAAAAAAAAAAAATTTAAATGCATTCAGACAAAAAAAAAATGTTTCGAGCTATATGCATGAACACATTAGCAAACGTTACCATCAGGTCCACAGTGTTCATTATGCCTTTAATCTTTTTAGCTCGAGTTAATATTGGTGCAAGACTAACCTCCACCAGTGAAAGTAGCGACCATGATTGCTTAATTTATCAGATAAAAAACAGAAGGATTAAAATGAAAAAAAGTCTTTGTTTTTTGTACAAGTAACAATCCCATGGTGCAAATTGTTCCTCATGCATACTATTGCGAGCTTAGGGTACCAGTCTAATAATATGCAAATCAGTTGGGGCTGCAAGTTACCAGGGCTCTAGGAACCCACTTTAAATGTGTCTTATCAAGGAAATAGACTGCCTCCAAATTTATTGAGGCCAAACTACAAGTATTTCCGTATGGTTAGACGGCCATATGTTATTTATTATGAAACGTTTTTAATTGGTCCAGGTTTCCTTGGTCCTTTGTGTCAACATGTTTCGGCTCCTTGAAGTGAAGGGTCTTCTCGAGACATGAGCTTCTTTTCAGTATTTATAGAAAATATCAGTAACCAGTGCCAAAGCTTGCAGTGGGTTGAACGCCTGGAATGTGTAAACAAATGGATTTAATGAAAGGCACTTGTCTTGATTCATTTAAATTGGATTTAAAAATAGAGTTAACAAAAGATTTAGGTCGATTCATAAGTGGTTGGGAAAAACCTACAGCACAGTGGCATTACATGGGTGAATGTTGGGTCCATAGGACGGGTGTCTAAATGTCCCACTGACCACTGTACCTGCTAGGCTGTGAGCATGGTCCACATGGGATCACTATGGATTTGAACTTTCTAGTCATTTAAGGTTTATAGACTCTGGATACAATGTCTGGAAATAAATGACATGAAAGTCCGAGTGGTACACAGTGAACTGCGGGGGACATTTTCTGAATAACCTAGAATACTTGTAACATTTTTGAGGATACACTCTTTCCCATCGTGCTCCATTACCATCAGAGGCAAAACTATAAAGAGTGCTCCGGGTGCAGTTGCACCAGTCCCTGCACGTGAGAGTAAATCAACACCCTAATTATGGCTCCGTTTACATACTGATTCAGGGTTAAGAACAGGAGGGACTTGCTTTTACGCCCTTCGACTCCCTTGCTACAATACTGAATAGCAAGTACATTCAACACTTTCTGAATTCTGCCAGAAATTAGCAAGTTTGTTGTCATAAGGTACTGCATATTGTTCCTTACTAGAGCAAATGTATCTCTTTCCACCTGACCTGCTGGAGTTTGTAGAGTTGTGAATGCCTAGGAAAAGCGTTGTTACTTACGCAGGTCTGCAGGCGGTGGTAGTTCCGTAGTTATGGGAACAGAATGTCCAGCGATACTTCCAGACTCCTACGTGCCCCCATAACCCTCTGGTGAAACTGATTCAGAAGAACATGGCCGCAGGGACATCGTACAGAAGGTGTTTATTCTCTTTGATCAGGCAGTGGCGGTTAGTGCAGTGACGCCCGCTTCGCCTCGGCGGAAGAGCGTCGCCCCCCCCTCACCAGCAGCAACCACTGCAAATCCTTTCACAAAGAAAGGATAATAAACCATGTTTATTATCCTTTCCTTGTGAAAGGAGTGGGGCCTTGTGGGATGACCAGAACGCGGGGAGTGCACTGTGCACTCCCCTCAGAGCGCATGTGTGTTTGGCCGGCTGTCTCGGGCAGGCCAAACACACATGCGCAGTAGGCTCTGGGCTGTAGAGAGCCTGCACAGGCTCCCAGTCTGCCTGGGAGCGCCCTGGCTGGGCGCTCCCAGCCAATCCTGACGCTGCTCTGAGCAGCATCAGGATTGGTGCAGGCCAGGCTGGGAGCCTGTTCCTGCAGCGATGTCGAGGGAGAGGAGCAGCGCGTCGCGGCAACGGAGGATTTTTTTTTTTTTTTAAATTAATTCCCCCCATTTCCCCCTCCGCATGCGCCACCCCGCCCCCAGTTACACCCACAAGCCGCGACTGTGTTACTGACATTTGAAAGTGGTGGGCGAGGCAGCAGATCTCGGGGTTCACGGTTAAGGGCAGTCTCACATGTCTGCCACATCAAATTAATTTACCTCTATGAGTCGGAAAAACGTACTTTGTTGAAATAAATTAAAACAAAAGTACTTACCGACGTCGGTGTGCAGGGAAGACCCAGAGACAGGGGACGCCAGGACCACCATCTACTGTTCTCAGAAACCATGGAGCCTCTGAGCCTGACTTGAAAGTGAAGAGCAAACAAACCTAACCAATCACGGAGCAGTTTGCTTGCAGTTTACAGCGTGAATGTAGCTCCATGATTGGTCTGAGCAGGCTAACACAGCGCACCTTTTCCATCTAGGAGCCTGTGTCTGCAGTCCGCCTGGCTGTTACACATCTAATATTGATGCGGCTGAAGTCGGCATTTCAATTCCACATGTGCACTTTATGTTTACGCAAGTTATTTCTGCTGACAATCAGCAGCAGATATGGCCCCAACCCCCTGCCCCTGAGAGACACACAGCGCAATTCAAATGGTCATATCCATTGACCATTTTATAAAATGTACGTTCTCTTGAGCTGCTGCGTTTGCAGCAGGAGACGCTCCTCCGCATTAAAGGAGGAACCGCCACTGTGATCAGGTGTGGAGGACTAGGAGTGTCAAACCACGCAGTCCACAGTTGTAAACAAGCATGGGTGGAAGATTTCCAACTTGGTGTGGCAAAGGGGTGTCACAGGCCAGGTAATAAACAGTGCACTAGAAACATAATTTTATATTTATCCAGTGGTTCCCTCTAGACCATGTGTTTCCAACCAGACACCTTCAGAGTAGCTCACAACCTTGAGTTCCTTTTTAAATAAGCAAAGCACAGGGTCCCATTTTTCTTTTAAATTTAAGGGAAGGCTGTGTTATTTTACATTATCATTAGACTGCAAATTGCAGGGCCTGATAAAGAGAAGTGCTCAGTCAGATTCATTGGTTAAGATGGGGCACAGGGGTGAAGAACTGAAGTATTTAATTCTTAAATAAAAGTCCTTGTCAACTCTATATTAAAATGTGAGAACCAAATTAAGTTTCTGAATGCTTTTCAATGGGAGAAATTTAAAATGAAAAATGTTACCTTGATGATCAACTCTTCATTTTAATTTTCTCCACTTTCAAAGTGTCACATTTACATGCAGCAGGCCTTTTGATCCCGGTGGCCTGTAGACACTGTGCCATATTTCTAACTGAAAAATAGTCATTATTGAATGGAAAAAAATTTAACTGAAGAAACCTTTTTCTATGAAACATTAAGTTTTTGATTTCTTTATCCAATTTTATTTAAGTCAATTATGCCCCAATGTTTTATGAAGCATGTTTCTTCACTTAAAATCCCTCCAATTTAAACCAATGTATTTTTCTGTTATAAATATGGTGCCATGTCTACAGGCCACTGACAGCAAGATGCCTAGTGTTTGTAAATGTGACACTTGGAAATGGGAGAACATTTAAATGATGAGTTTTATATACTCCATATAAACAAAGTTAACTTCTCAGTTTAATTTTCTCAACACTGTGTCATATTTATAAGTAAAAAAACAGCCATTGTTTTAAGTGGGAGAAATTTTAAGTGCAAAAAAGGTTCCATATTCTGAACATGTTTGCAGAACATTTTTCCTCCACTTTAAATTTCTCCCACTTAAAAAAATAATTGTATGTTTGTGTTATATGCGTAACGGTGTCCCATATGGTGAAAGGTATGTCCTGTGCCACAGGTACATATGACACAGTCTCTCAGTCACCTGCATACATATATCCCAATTATATGCACGCATGCTCATACATCCCTAAGGTTCATGCTCTCACTGACACAAATGGCAGCACTGTCGTAGTTCCCGAGCCAAACTATTTTGTTCAGAACGTAGTGTCTGGCTCTAGGGACATTAGGCTTAAAGTCAATTAAGCTGGGGTTGGGGGCATCTGGTAACAATGCACGAGTTGCTTGGCCCTCAGCAGTGCACAATTATTTTCACTGATCACAAGTAGCTCTCGCCACAGAAAAGGTTGAAGAACCCCCACTCCAGACTTCTGCCTGAGATGTCACCAGACATTTGCAACACTAGAGGGGAGACCTCTGGGTCTTCCAAAGGTTTAGGCAAGTGGATCAAGAGGCTCATGGTTTGTGAGAGTGGTCTAGCACCTAGAGAGTGAAGAATAACTGAGAGTGAGTGGAGGGTGAGTGGAGATTATGGAGTGGTGTGAGTGGAGTAGAGGATCTTGTGTGAGTGGGTAATGAGTGGAATGTGTGGCTAGGCTGAGTGGACACTGAGTAAAGGTGGAGTGTGGGTTGAGTGATTCCGAAAGTGGTGTACAGATACTGGTCGTGAGAACGTTAAAGTGAGAATGTGAGGAGCTGAGTATTGAGTATTAGTGAGCGAGACTCTGAGTGAAAGGAGTGAAGAGAATGTGAGACATATGACTGTAAGTGAGAAAGGAGTGAAAGAGAGGAATAAAAGAAAGTTGCGAGGGGGTGAGAGGATCCTGAGTGGGATCCAGGCTGGTCCTGTTGGATGATGGATGGACCCAAGGTACTCCATGCATGCCATGCATGCCTTGTATTCCGGCTGCCCTTTAACTACTGTCCACCCCAGTGATCCATTACTGAGGCTAACTGCTGGAGTGTCGCCATGGTTGTGAACAGCAGGGGTCTGAGGCATCCCTACCACGCAGGATGGTCCTGCACGTGAGGTTTCCTTTCCTCAAAATGGATTACCTATGAGTGCCCACTAATATTATAAGGCCTACCCTAGGTCAATATCTAAACCTGCAGAGTCCCCTCTGTGCCAGGCTACTTGTGCACAGTTATTGGAATGCATATGACAGTAGTCTCACACACACAGCCTTCGCACGTATGCACATTTGCGCACACACACTGTTGTGCATATGTGTTCATGTGCAACCAGCCAAGTTCCCCCTACCCTTGATGAGTCACAACAGCCTTATTTTAAAAGGCAGACACTGAAGTTAAACACACGCAGTCTGTTTACCATGTGATTACAGTGGGTGAGATCCAGTTCTGGGGCTCACAGCAAAAAGTCCAAAAACGTGATCAAAAAAGTGAAAAATCTGGGTGGATTAAATGGGCATAAGACTTTCCGCTACATGGGTCAAATATCCTGGGACTATCATGATGGATCTCCAAACCTCACTGCCTTGGTCTTACTAATGATAAGCTTAAAGATGCCACTTTGACCACATGTCCGAAGGAAAGGTCTTCAAGACAGATATCACAGAGGGACCATCCGTGCCAAGGTTTACGTTTATATGTGTGTCATCTGTTTTTGTGAAGAATCATCAGCCACAATGGGATATCAGCTCATCCGAGTGGCTTGTACAAATATTAACCAGGATCTCTGTGGCACTCTACAAGGTGTTTCTGACAAGCCAGCTTTTAGATGTGTGTGTGCATTCTGGTTGTTCAAGGATTTTTTAATGTCCTACAGACTCACTGAGTGACCCTACAGTTGTGTATACATGTGCAGTGAGAGACAACAGTTGGACCTACTTCAAGCGCCTGGATACCAGGGCGGGTGACAAGCCACGCTCTACAAGTAACTGATTGATTTTCTATGACCCACCTTAAGCAGGGTCAGCATTGGGCATGGCCGCCTTGATTTAGAGGGGAGTATAATGAACTGACCTACCTAACTTTTATTGCAGGTCACCAGCACCTGTTCATTTTCTCTATAAATCTTCTCATTCTCTAATTCTGACCTGAGAACCCAAAAAGGCCCCACACTAAGCGCATAAGTAAGGAGGAAGGCTAGGAGGCAGGTAAGTTCAGTGGCTGTGAGGGTCACAGAGTGAAAACCTTGCAAATTTCTCATCTCCAGCCAGCAACATTGCCCCTTTTCCCCTCCAGGCTCGTTCCACGACATCAACTGATGGAGTTACTGGTTACAGCGAGAACAGGAGCAGCAATGGGTATTGTACACATGACTGAAGGACATTTATGACATACACAGTTACCCTCATTAGGGTGTGGGGGGGCTGGTGTCCTGGCACTTTGTAAACATAGCGGTTTCAAACAGTGCCTTATTTGTAAATAAAACGTGCCGGTGCCCAAAGCCCTCCTCTTAAACACGCGGTTGCTGCAATTAAATGTGTGAACAGGGAATACTGAGGCAGCGCAATCCTGAAGCCATCTTGGGCCTCTTCAGTCCATTTAAAGCCACACCCTGCCCCTTCAGCTCACTCTTGCAGGTTTCTGCTTTCTCCCATTATGACACTTTAACATTTTTCTCTTCTTCTGTCTTTCCCATAGATGTCTTTTGCTTACAGTAAATGCTTGGGGCAGGAAAATAACTGCTGGTCCTCAAAAATAAGTGCTGATGCTCCTCACTGGAAACAACAAGCACAAATTAAGCACTGGGCTCAAAATACGAAAGTGTCAGTGTCAGACAGCAAAGCAAGATTTTCTCGTTCCCCAGAAAGTGCACTTCAGAAGCATCACTATTATGTTGTGTCATAGTAAAGGGTTTTGTATACAGCACTTACAAAAGGGAGCATCATGAAAGGGGGACCACAGACAAAGATTAAGAGGAGGGTGGTATTTGGAGTGCACCTAATTTGGTTTAAGATAGGATGCAATTTAAGCAAGGACCTTGTTGATTTTAAATTCAAGGCCAGCTTTGGCATGCACTAGCTAGGCCTAGGGTCAGGGCACCAATGTTCAGAGAGATGCACTGAGATGTCTTCATTAAGTTCAGGAAACATTAGCATACATGTCATTCGGCTCAAGCGATTCATTTTAAAGTGATTTTAATAGTTTTAATAAGCTGCAGGCGCAGTTTTTAGCACCCGATCACCCACGTTCCTTAACCGCCATCTCTCTCACACCCTTGTGCCACACATCAACACTTCTACTGAACCCCACTCAACAACCAGTGGGATGGAGCTAAGCAGTTCTTAATTTGAGCCAGTGGTTTTCGGTACTCGGCACCGGCAATTATGACTGTCTGCCACATGGTGGCACTGTTAGTCTAAATGAGAGACAAGTACAACAACAGTTGTTTATTAATTCAATATACATTAGAAATGACTCATATCTGCCACCATAGCCATTCTTATAGCTTTGGGCACCTGGAATAGTGGGAATTGTCACACTTGTAAGAGTGTGATGGTTAGTAGTGGGGTTGGTGCTGTCATTGGCAGGCTGGCAGGAGCAATAGGTAGTCCATGCTTCAGTGGCATCCCGACCAGGGCTTAGGCACTTCATTTTTTACATCAGTTGTTTGTTGTGTCCAGAGGCCAGTCGCTGCTCACACGTAACCAGCCAGGGGCTGACCTGGGAACACAGAAGGTGTCCCCTGCTCCCTCATGTTATCGACCAGTAGCAGCAGGTGCCAAACTTCTTTCTGCCCAGCGCCGAAGGCGCTATCCGGGCAAGGACCGGCTCTGATCTTAAATACATGCCATCCATCACAAGTAACATGGATCTAAATGTTTAGCATATGTCATAGCTGCTTGCACAACTTTTAAACGCACCAAACAGTTGAAGTAACCGTGACATAATCTGCCTCCCACTCACCAAGTGGCGCAGAGTGGCCAAACATTTTATAGGAATAAACTTCCATGTGGAGACTTTGTACCGCACCCGTGAGATATCCAGCAAGAATATAGTGATAGAAACTACTAGCGCCCCCTGGTGGATATATTGTACAGTACATAAACTAACAGTCACACCCCTTACATTACAGGCAACAAACGGCGATTTATGTAGCACCCAAGAGTGCTCCAAATTTTGGCCTGCAACATATGGGGATAAAGTGCATGCCCAGGATCACACCGCTAGATGAAGTATGGAGGCCACGATTATAACGGAATAAAGGACATATTATTTAATAGTAGGGCTTATTCGGTTTGTAACTGGAACTGACTTTGATCCGAATTAGAAAGAAATAGCCTTTACCCAAACTCACTAAGATTAAGTAGGGCTTGGAATTTAGATTTTAATACTTTAAGTACTTGGTCACATATTCTTTGTTTTACCTCTCTTAGTGAAAAGTAAACATCACCACAATCTGTTACAGATTGTAATATCCCAGAGGTTTGTAGCAAGGATTGTCACCTCAGAGACTGACGTGGACAACCCAAAAAAAAGAACTTCTGTCTCGACAGATCAGGGCAGTGGATACTTTTCTGGAAGAGCCTGGCAGAAAAAGAATAAACCAAACATCAAACGTACGTAGAAATACGTAAAAAGCGTGCCCAGGAATAAACGTCACACCGGAAATCGTGGATATGTTTATAGTGAGAGCTTGTGTAAACACCTCACAAAGTGTCGTATGTGTCAGTGGTGTCTTCTACACGTTCCGTTATTTTACTGTTATGTCGGGAGGCCCGCCCCCTGTCACGTTTGGAGCTTGTGACCTTTAGTGACCCATGCAAAAAAAAAGAATACCAACTACACAACTACACAAAGATGCAATACGTGATGTTGCTGGGCGAATTCCAATGCACTGCTACTGTAACTACAAGGTTTTTTTTTCTTTCTTTTTTATGCGCCTCAACGTCCATCGTTTCCATCAGCCCCTGGCACTTTCTGCAAGCAGCAAGTGCATTAGTCTACAGAGCTACATAACTAGTGAGTTTCCAAGGTCCTTGAGTGATGTGCTGCTCCAGGCCTGGTGTTTTCCTTTGAATTCTGGGAATTGTAGTCCTGGTTTATAATGGAATAAATAAAACTACAACAAATGATTCAAAAGAAAAACCTGGACTGGAGCGACGCATCACGCATGGACCTGGGAAACCTGGCAGGGCTGGGACTATCTCATCTATTGAAGGATGCTTCATTCCGCTCAATCTGGGGCAAAGGTGACATGGCACATACTTCACATGTAACCATGTTCCATATGTGAGTGCGTGATCCAGTACAGATTTTCTTTTTCTTTGCATTCTGGTGCCACTACGGATCAAATCTACAAGTAACAGAGTGTAAACAAAACTGGACTGGATCCATTAAGAGAGCATGGAACTGGACAACATGAGAGCTCTGCCACCACAGGACGTATATTATCATCCGGTGGTGCTGGTTTCAAAGCCCTAAGGAAAAATAAAGCATTTTGTTGCCTGCATCCTCCCCTGGTGCCAAACTGCGGTAGCTCTTTGCTGCACATACACTGACCCGCTGAGCTACGTTCTCCCATCACACCATACATTTTAAAGACCGGGGTTCCTTGCACCCAGGCAGGGCACTCTTTGCTCCCCGCCGTCCCTACCTGTCACACAGCAGGCCCAGAGCAGGCCGAGATGGAGCACCGCCTTCCCCATGCCGCCGAGGCCCGGCCCGGGTGAGTCTCACGTGAGGCGCCGGCTCTGGAATGAGGCCACACTCCTTCACTTCCTCGCTCCCTCCTTCCGTCCTTCGGCTCCACAAGGCAGTGAGCCAGGGCTCCGGGGACGGACAGGGACAGGTGCCCGGGAAGAGGCGAGGAGACCCCAGGACAGGTGGAGGCCTGGGACGGAAATAGACGTGGCTGCCAGGCACAGACACGGGTAGAATGTCATTCATCCGCCCCTGGGCATGTGAAGGAGCCTGGCCTTCAGCACTGGGCATGGCGAGGAGGGGAAAGGACCACTTTTCTTTTGTTCTGGAACAGGACGAGGCCTGTCCCTTTCTTTGGCACAGTACACAGTGCGCCTAGGCCGCAGTACAGTCCTACCTTCTATTATATGTATTGATTTCAGAGGGGAGCCCTCCTGGCACTACAGTAGTGCTTAATTTGAGCTGGTAGTTTCAGGTGCGGGGCGCCGGCACTTACGCCGGCACATATTTCTGGCTTAATCATTCACTGCGAGCAAAAGACACATATAGGAAAAGCGGAGGAAAAGAAAAACGAAAAAGCGTCACAAAGGGAGAAAGTAGAACGCTGCGAGAGTGAGTTGAAGGGGCATGCTTGGCTTTATATGGATTGAAAAGGCCCGAGATGGCTTCAGGATTACCTCATAATTCCATGTTTCCACATTTAACTGCAGCAGCCGCGTGTTTAAGAGGAGGGGCTTTGGGCACCAGCACATTTTTATTTACAAATTAAGCACTGTAGAAAAGCATGCAAAATCAGCAAAAGTTGGTATTTTTTCTTTTCAAAAACTAAGAAGAGAGCACTTCAAAAGTGTTTTAGAGGTGTCTAAACTATTTCTAAATTATTGTTAAAGTATGCAGACGCAGAATTACCATAGTTAAAATAAAATAGACAATATTTAACAAAATATTATGCACGCTGCCGCTCCTGTTCCTCATACAGCACGGGTACTCAGAAACATTTCCAAGAGGCTAAAAAGTTTGGTCTGTGATGGGTCCGAGTGCCGCATTGATGCAAGGGGGGTGGCTATCGCATGGGGGGCCTGAGAGTATTGTCTGTAAGGTACGTGAAGTGAAGGATATACTTCTAGTGGCTGAATTGAACAATGTGAAACCAGAAAACCTGGGATTATCCCGGCTTCCCCCCTTTTCCAAATAGTGTGATCCTGGGCAATTATGTAATTTAACTTTCCCTCCTTTTTCTTCACTATCACATACAAGAGGACCTCAAAATACATGATGTCATGGTGTGCACTGTACAAACCCTGCTCTTGTGTTTGATTTAATAGACTATAATGTTGTTCATGTGTGATAGGAACCCAGTCCACCCAAAAAGTACACATAACTGAATTGCGTCTTTAATTTATTATTGGTGTTGTTGTCACGGTAGGGCGAAGAATTCATGTTTCTAAATTAATGTTTGAAAACTATCACTTTTAAATGAATACTTCTCAACGCACTGATGTGATAAATTGTAGTAAGGTGAAAAGGTTCTGTATGTTAACTAAATACACTTTTTGAAGAGACTTTCATATTTTTACACCTTTGCTGTAAGATGTCTTTAATAATGAAGGTGCTTCTAAAGTCAAGAGCAGAACTCTCTAGTTACTTCCTTTCTTTAACACCAATTAATCTTGAAATGTCATTGTTAGTGCTGAGTTGAGTAACCAGCTGCCCAGTGTTCCTGTTGCCCAGGGGGGTGCATGTAAAGATCATGGGTGCTGCATGTGGCTCGCGGGCCGTACTTATGTATCTATGTCTTAGAGTCTGAAAATGTGAGCAAGCTAAGCCAGTATTTTTCTTCTGAGAAATGTGGTAACTCCAGGAGTGCATTAAATACATGGCCAATATCTTTATTATATCTGGAATGATGCTGTGTTCTTTCCAACCATCAATGACCAATGATTTTCTGTTTTATTGTAGTTCACATTCTGAACTGAATTGGAAATATGTCAATATGTTTGCAATGTTGACAGTGATGGAAAATGAAACAGAAAGATGTAAGGGACGTGCTTCCCAGTCATCTGGGGAAGCCATGAGCCCGGTTATACTGTGAACAATTCATCCACTGCTTAATATTCAACTTGTTTACTCGTACGCAAAAAGAAAAGGAAAAAACAACGCTGTGTTGTTTGACTCAAGAGCTAAATTAGTAAATTGTGATAAATGCACCCAATCTGCGAAAGTCATGTTTCACTTGGCAAATGTATATGAGAGTATCAATGAAACATTTCTGCATACAAGTTAGGCAATCTGAGTGGAATTCATTATCAAACTCAGCACAAAAGAGAATTAAAAACATTACCAAAAAAAGAAGAGTTTATTGGCCCCACGGAGCATAACTTCAGGATACAAACAGTCAGCGAGATAGCCATGCAGAGGGCATCTGCTGCCTGGCAAAGCACATTTATTTAATGCATCTAACCTGCATTTTCAGAGGAAATGGTTTAAGGAATAAAATAATTTTTATACCTGATGTACCCACATGTAGCACGTACTTGACTTATATTGTAGGAGTACGGGGGGCGGAATTATTGCCTTTCCAATGTTTCATTGGGACTGGCAGACAGTGGGCAGTGCCCCAGATTCTGGATTACTTTATGAAAGGGTTGGATGCACCCTCTAGGGCCTTGGGTCTAGTCAGAGGTAGGCAGCTGGCCTGACACAGGCATTTATCACCCCACCCACCTACACATAGTGTATTAAAAATACAAGGTGTAACCATGGTCCCTTTGAGTCCCTTTCTTGGGGTCCAAGGGCAGTCAGAGGTTACTGGGCATCTATTGTAACGACCAATGTAATTTGCTACTGGGTTATTGGGCCAAAAATATAATTGTACTGAAAATGGATGATCAACGCCTCCCCTGTAGTAATTAACTGTGAAACAGTAATGGGATGGATCAGCCAAGATTTACCCAAGAAGATGGGGTAGACTGAGAAACTCGGGATACTGTTATTACATGATAGATTCTAACATGTAACAAGGTCAAGTCCAGTCAGCTCTGTAGTGAGAGAATGACTGTAAATAGATATGAGGATTACGAATTTATGCGTACAATTAGGATATGCAGTCTAAAGCATAAGTATTATGTACCATCTTGGTATGACATCTGGCCCTATGGATTTAAAGCTCCTAAAATCTAAAAATCAGATTAGCACTGAACAATTATGGGCTATGCTAATCTGGGGGGCAAGGTTTGAGGACCTGCTCTGAAGCGCTCAGGCACTGAAAATCAGCAGCTGTTTCAGCAAAAGATACGCATCATAAAACATCAATGTATACTTCAATGTCTAAAGTAGCATTTATGGGTGTTTTGCAGCTGTAATTTGGTTTTGATGAGGGTTTTAGTATGTGCTTCGAAATGTGGCCAATGCACAGACTGTGCAAACAGAACCCACCACACAAAGAAGGAAGTGCCCACCCTTTGCTTAGCAATAAAAATAATGTATTTGGGGTTTCTGGCAGAGCCTAATTTTTGCCTGTGTTTGCTGGTGCTCAGCACTGGTACTTGATTACAAATACCGGTACTTTATTATGACGTTCCACCGCAAGGTGGCGCTGTCAGATTTTTCTTTTTTATACCCATTAAATAGTTTCACAGTTTGATATACTTAAAAAAACATAATGAACTAGCGTATCTAGACTATTCTTACAAATTGAAGTGGCTAGTGTGATAGTGGTACGTTCTGGAACTGGCATTTGGCAGACCCAACATGGGTAGTGGGTGCAATGAGCCCTTTTGGCTTCCTAAGGAATAAGTTGTACCCCGGCTATTACTTTTTTTTAACAAATTCACCCTTGCTTCCTGGCAATGTAGTGATGGTGACCAAGCATCCTATCACCAAGCCTGGTACTGTGGGCACAGTCATCTGAAACCAAAGTCAGTTACTCTCTGGGGACAGTGGCTGGTAGGAGTTCACTCGAACCACTGGTGGCAGGTTCCTGGAGGCCCCTCTGTTGGGGCCCTATCCTCAACCGAGGGCAGACGATGGCGAGGAATTGCTCTAATTGATTGATACATTGGTTGTTAGTGAGTGAGTTCTATGGGTCACCGATGCAGGGCAACCAAGCTAGTCTGGTGGGTTTAGGGCACTGAGGTGGGACCCATTTTGCTGCTCATAGGCATAGTTGCCAAGTTGCCCAGGTCCATGTGTGATGTGCCGCTCCAGTTCAGGTTTTTATCTTTGAATTGTGGGGCTTATAGTCCTCTTTTGAACTGCAATAAACAATAGTACAAGTCCCAGAATTCCACGAAAAAACATCTGGACTGCAGCAGCACATCACAAATGGATCTGCACTGGATAATCCATGCTCTTGTCCTCGGCCTACACCCATTACTTGTGTGTGTGTGTGTGTGTGTGTGTCACTAAGGCTGGTTGAGATGTACAGAGTCACTGTGGGTTTCCCTGAACAAAAGTGTATGTTACCTGCTCTAAATTACCTGTTCCTTCATTAATAATCACAGCACGCCCGACACCCACAAACCACGTGCTGTCTCACGGGTTAGGTCTTTTTCTACCTTGGTCCTGCAGACACTTTCCATGTAGGTAATTTTAGATAGTACCTCCTCTTTGGGTGTCATCTGGGAACTCATTACACAAGGACCAACCTGCATGGGAGTCAAAATAAGAGGGGGGTGGGGTCAAGAATGGACCCTGCAGAGGTTGCCAAGATATCTTGAGAGTCCCAAGCTGTTCAGTTGTCGACATGCAAATAATTTCTAGCACTAACATAAAGGAAAATATCTATATAATACATGACTGTCCACTAGTGGGTATATCACAGCATGCAATTGGACAGAAACTTCAGGCTTTGAAGAGATTGTAATTACTCCAAAGAAGTTTGAGAACTTCAAGAATTTTGCATAGTGAGAAAATTGTGAAATTTCACAAAATTGTGCATTATGCAATTTCTCTTTTTCATTTTCTTTTTAGCCGAGCACGCATTTTCCATTTAAAGTTTTGTGAGATACCAGAGTGAGACTGAGCTGAATAGATAATGTCTTACAGAGAGACATTTTCAAATTGAACCAGTCTCCTGCCAGTGTCGCACTTGATCTTTTTCGTGCGATGAATGTGTTCTGGTAACAAAAAAGTGATGCGAGGTACTGTCAAATCAGATTTCACTATAACAGCATCATTTATTGAATTTGTCAAGGAATGGAGAAAATGTCTTGAGAAGAGAGACTCTCCTCTTTCCAATGGTTCCACTTTGCCATGGATTCCCTTTAAGGGATCACAGCTATGATTGAGATCACTGAGCGCGGGTCCTGCTCCATGAAATGGGGCCGGCACCAGAGGGGAAGCCTATTTTACCCACAGGACTGTTATTGTGTCACTCACATTTTTCTTCCACTCACCAGAGCATACAACATTAGGCACACAGGTCAACCCACTTCACCCATTGGTCTGTCATGGTGTCATTCACAATTTGATTCCACCCACCACAGCATACAGCATGGGGCCATGAGCCAGGCCACATCAGCCATAAGCAAGAAATTGAGTCATTCACATTTTTCTTCCACCCACAATAGCATTCTGCCTTGGGCAATGTGTCAACTTACAGCAGCCATTGGCTACCTTCACTGGGTTTAAAGACATTCTGCCTTTTCACTAGGAGCACATCCTCACACAAAGTAGTTCCACTTAGTGTCAGATACTAATATAGTAATGTGTGCTTTTTGAGAAAAAAAAAAAATTGTACTTTGCCTCATTGTGTGTTGCTGCCAGGTGAGGTCATACTTGTCTTCTTTTTTCCCTTTTAGCTTCTTTGGAAAAGTTCTTCACATCACAGAGTTGCAAAAGCTAAGTTGTTTCGAATTTCTGTTTATTGAACCAATTCTTTTTTTAGGTCCGAGTTCTTCAGTATACTCACACTTGTACAAATTCAGCTCATATCAGACACCATTCCTTTCTATGAGTAACTCTGACTTTTACCCAGGCTATAGTATTAGAGGAAAAACGTTTTACACAGTGAACAGATATGTCTCGTTGGATGACTGCTGCCCAGGCTCTAACTCAAATAATGGGTGAGAGCCCTGAGACATGTTCTTATACTGAGACAACATCTGTGGGAGGAGATCAAAGACCAGATTCTGGAAGTGATTTTTCAGATTGTGGAATTCCATCCAATACCGATGTCCTTTTAGTGATTCTGATAAACATGGCCACAGCAGTGGAGATGCTACTTTGCAAGCACAGTCTGTGCAGCTAAGATACAGTGTCAGTGTTGTTCAATCTGGAGTGTAGGCAGGGACTGCACCTAGCCTGGTACAGTGCTCACTTGGCAGTGCTCCACCCACTTCATCCACAAACTCCCCCATTTACTGTTGGTGTTAGATGTAAAGTCATTACTGCACTTTAAAAAAAAAAAAAAAAAAAAAAAACTACCTCCAAGTTTTTCTTGATGAAGGAAAAATGTCTTTTTTAATATTAACTCCCTCCAAGTGTTTCTGGAAGATGTGGATGTTGGCTGACAGTGTGTGTTGCTGATGGCTGGGTGTACCTGTGGCTGTTAGCTTGCTACATATGTGGCATTTAGCTGGCAGTACATATATATTGGTTTGCCGGAGGTATGTCCATGTCAATTGGCCACACACTGGGTGAGTGGTGTGTGAAAGCTGTTTCAGTCCTGGCGGCTCATAAATGTGATGGGCCCATGAAAAACATTTAGCAGATGTCAGCACCGTGTTGTGTTGGGACCACTGGTTTGGTGAATCCCTTTGTATGTGGTGCATGAAAGGCATGTGCATGGACAATAACATGGTTGGTGCACTGATCTGGCCTTAATGCTCACAAGTCGTGAGCCCGGGTTCAGTAGTCTAATAGTCACATAGTTTTATTAACAGAGGTTTTAGAGTTTTGATTTATGTGAGATCTTTTTGTAAATAACATTCATTCTTTGAACCTTGTACCACTGATTGTGCTAAATCCCATAGACTTCAGTCTGTACTTGAGTAGTGGATGGGGTACAATAGTATTTAGGATGGCTCCATGGAAATGTAAATTCCGTTCTATTAAGCCTGATACATGATTTCCCTTATACAGGTAAATTGCAAATGTCATTAACATTAACATGAGATATTAAAGGCACTTAACTTACTACTTGCTCAAGGGTGTATGGGTTGTGTCAAGCATACGTTTTGTATCAGAGGTGTACTCTTCTTGCAAAAAAACAAAAACGAAGACATTGTCTAATACTTTTCACACTTTGAATGTCTGCTGTTCAGTGCAGCACATTTGCAAAGCTGGAATTGCAGAGACTTTGAAACCAGGCACCATTGTTATGCCTCCCTCAAGAAGGCACAGTTTTTTCGTGCAAATCCCTGTCTACAAATGATAGATAGGGATTTGCATCAAGACAAGTCTCTGGAAAGTCTCAAGAGGCACCAACCATAGGATGCTCCCTTGAAGCAAAAGTAGCTCAACTTAGCTTAGCACATCTGCTACTTTGCAGTAGTTTCGGAAGCTTCACAATGCAAATCATGATTGAGGTTGGAAAGAAAGTCCCAATTCAACAGTTTCACCTGGGATTGTGTGCCTCTTGTGATGCAACCCTAGCACAAAATATTAGTGACTTTTCCTGTTGTCTTCTAGGACAGGGAAAATTGACAGTGAGGAAAGCACTTTACGGGGTATCCTAAAATTGTCTCCAACATTGATGCCAGTCTTACCTATAAACTTTGTGCAGGAGGTGTTTTCTCAAAAAGTGCTGTCCCACTGTATCGCTCCACCACATATGGTGGTACTATGGAAGGCGGGTGATGAATACCAAGGCTGCATAGTCTTTGTTCCCCCTCATGCCTCGTTCACCCACCACCAGCTATCTTTATGTCAACGTTTTTCATCTTTCTCTTCCTCCTTCGATCCCCAATATGTGTTTCTTTCTCTCTTGCTCAGGCTGAAAGTCGGATGACGAAAAATTAGTACTGCTCCCCAAAAATGAAAGCTTGTGGGGTTGGTCCAATCACCTTTGACAGAAACTGATTAAAACAGTGATCATGTGAAGTCACTGTCATATCAATCTGCTCTTCCCAAGGTCTCTGGTTTGGTCCATTCTTCTATCACTTAACAGACCCAGTCACACAAGAGAGAAAACATTTTTTTGTGAGAAGTTTGTGAATGCTGCGTGGAATTTAGTGGCTCCCTCCAGATTCTCGAACTTTCCGTCACAGGAATGTGAGCAATATGATTTCAGCCAATGATTAATTTCAGAAGGACATTCTGAGTAAGAAAATGCACTAGGGTCCATGCCAATTCACGTCACTCTCAACTCCCCATGAAGTCCAGGGTTTCTCTCGTTGATGGCAGGAATATGGTGATTTTGCACCACAGACCTTCTGTTGATGCCATTTTTAAACAATAAAAGTTATTCTTCCTTGCATAACACTTTTCTAAAAATAAAAACCTTATATTTCAGTTATTTTTCCACAAATCTACAATGCCCATGTTGTGGGAAAAATGGCACACAGTGGATCCGGATAACTTTCTGTGGAAAAAAGATATGAAGGGTTAATTGTGAATTGCCTAAATATATGTATGAAAAAACACAACACTTGTGGGAAAGGGGGGCGGGGGCGTGGAAGCCTCAGCAGCTAAGGGTTAAAGATATTTTCTAATCATGTGAAGTTGTGTAGACAAGAGTGGATTCTTCAAACCCGATATCTTCTACAGCAGCACCAGAAAACACCGCAAGAGGGCACCAGATTGCAGCAAATAGTCCGAAAGTGACCTTGATGCTTGGTGAGGTTTATAAATGACAAACTGTAATTTTGCCGGAGGGTTTGAAAAACCTTGCACCGGAAGAGCCTGACATCCCAGCAGCCTAGGCTGTCACTTCACAGATTTCATGTTCTCCCCAAATTACCTTTCATACCCAAAGAGTATGAATCCTAAAGCCCTTTACCTGTTGACCGGGCTTGTAAACTGTTTTGGGCAGAATCCATTGGAGTGAGCCTCAATTGTAACCGATCAAGGAAACAAAAACAATTTTCATACTCCTTTCTATTTTATACTAATATATTTATTGTACATAAACGTGTAAAAAACACAGATATGATAATTCTATGTACAAATGGAGACGGCAGGACACTGACACCAAGTACTGCGTCTCTTCCATAAGTTACTGGCAGAAAGTGTGTCTCAAGTCTGTGCTGTGCTTTATATATTCTTATACACATATTTTACGATTTACACAAACTAACGTACAAAACAAGCAATATCCTGAAAAGCAGGCGCTTTAACTCATGGATGTTGCCAGTCAAGCTTAATCGATAGGGAAGGATCTGCGCTAATCAGAGATACTTTTGCACACAGCGCTTATTGTTCACAGAACCAGGGCTAGGCACTCGAGTGAACTTTAGGGTGAGATTTTAAAGCTCATGAAAGGATAGTCAGAGCGCTTTGATGCCATCCTGCAATAAGGGAGCATTGTAGGGCCAGAGGTAGTTACATCATCCTGCACATTCGGGTCTTGGCCTCTCGGCTGAGAATGTGACTATTTAGGTCACTTAGCACCCGTGGGTTATAGACCTGTGGAAATCCATCAACATGGCATTGGACTGAGGCCGTCGATTCACTCTTCGCGGGCTCCTGAAAATGAATGACAGAATGAATTTTAATTTCTATGGCCGTTTGTCAAATCAGAAACTGAGAAAAAGACGAAGGGAGTTAAGCTGGTCTCAAAATGTCTTGTTTTTCTAGAACTAGAAGTATCCACATCTGTGGCAGTCACCTGGACTGTCTGCAAAGATTTCTTTTTCTGCTGACACCCCCTTTGGCGTTCAACCCATAATTCACCACTTCCCTGCGGACTGTGAGGAAAACCTGTCTTGGACTTTAACTTATTTTAAAAAATGATGCAGAGAGCTCACAACTAAACAAGAAAAATAAACACACGAAAGACCACAATTGTGTGAAGAATTTGTCAATAGTCTCCCGCTTCCTTCTCAGACCTCTTCCACTGCCGGAGGTCTTTGTGTAGGATTCCTGTTCTGGAACCCCTTGAATACAGCTTATTCCAAGGTTTCAAACTTTTCTTCTCATTGGTTTGTTTGACATAACAGGAGCTCAGAGCTCTTGTCAGATGGTGAGAACATACTGATGCATTGTCACTTCAATGCAGCTCGTCCTCCTGGTGCAGATGAAACGGGAATAAATCGTCCTTAGTGGTGTTCATACCTGGAATTATGATTATAAATTTGCCAAAGTTAACTGCAAATTGTGAGCAGGGCCGGCTTTAACACTAGTGGAACCCGGTGCCACAATCTTTTTTGGTGTCCTCTCGCCCCCATGACCACCTTCTCAGATTCCCTCACTACCACCCAACAGCGGTGCCCCCACCTGTCGATAGCCCCTCTCTCACATACCTTTCATTTGTGTTAAAGCACTGGTAAGGTTGAATTTACTAATCCACTCAGCTATCCACATAAAACACAGATCTGTTCTTCGCAGCAGGCATATTAATCCCTTACACTGCTTTATCGTGTGCCAGTAGACAACTGGAGCATGTGGTAAATGTCCCATAATGTGCAAGTCTTGGGACTGTCAGTGTTTGATCCCCTGACCATTGACTGACGCCATTTCTACAATGTCCTGAAAAATTGTCTGCAACAGCTTCTAGAACCTGAGTTATCTCCTTGGCAATGAGTGGCTTCAGATGAGAGGGAGTCTGTTTACCTCCCTGTAACTGTCTTCATAGCAGACAGGATTCCAAGAAGAGTAAACCCAGTCAGGCCAAAAGTCAATAAGAACATAAACAAAGCAGCATTTTCACCAGTCTAGAATTCTGTCTTCTGCAGTAAAATAAAGAAGGTGGTTTGAATCATCACCTCCAAGACAGACTTCTCCTTATCCCACACTCTTCTGGGTCCCTGGAATATTCATCCATGGTTTCTGTTCAAGTGATAAGGATAAGCATGATCACATTCACAGGACCTCTTCTTTCAGTCTTGGCCAGCTCAGACGTCATCAAGCTTTATATCTGCTGTCTGTTCCTTGGCATGCTAGGGAGCAGCCCTTAGATAGACTAGCAAAGGCCAGGGTCACAGATGCAATCTGCCTTTCTTTGGTTTCTTTGGTGCTTGAAGCATTGATCTTGGATTAGATCCAGACTAGAACTTCCTCTGTTCCCAGAAAGTGTGACCTCTTAAGTCTTCAATGCCTCTAGAGCGGTGGCAATGATCGCTGGCACAGTGCGGTCCAATGAGTCCTTCTCAAGGCCCACCAGGCTGTTGAAGGACACAGATTTACCACCCACTTGTGCTTGAATTCGGGCCCGGAACAGACCTTTCCCATTCTTTGATCCAAGGTCTACCAGGATCTGGAAGAGAGAGGAGTCACAGAATTAGCAATGATCCATGGAGTCAATGGACAAACAATGGATATCCAGAGACAAAGCCAATGAGGCAGAATATGATAAACACCATACTTTGACAGGGGAAAGGTAAAAGCACAGAGAGAGAGAGAGAATGTTAGGGGTGCGCAGAGGTGATTTTGGGGGGGGGGAGAAGTGAGCAAGAAATGAAATAAAGAGACAAAGTGAGATATGGGGAACTGAACAAAAATGTGGGAATGGGAATGTGTGACTGAACAATGTTATGAATGATGGTTATGATAGGAAAACCAATTACACTAAGAGAAATAAGTCAGACCCCTGACTGCCTGTTCTGTTTGTTTCCCACTGTTGTCACAGTTTTTAGTTGGTCGGGTGCCATGTACTCTGCTAAGCACTTTTACTATTTTCAAGATGGGCAGGTGCCATTCCAGAACTTTATTTAGGCATGCTATGTACTTTAGTTTGAGTGCACTGTTCCAAGATATGTTTACTTATGTGCGAATACAAACAGGTGGAACTGATTAGTTAAAAGCCTCTGTTTCCTGCTGACTTCAAGGTTGCATTATGTTTGTCTCTTTATTTGTTCAACTGTTCTAAAAGTGATGCTGATTAGTTAAAAGCTTCTCTTTCCTGCTGACCTCAGGGTCACCTGATGTGCTTGTTTTTTTGTTTTTTTTGTTAAGCTGCCCTGCCATCTAATTAAAGGCCTCGACATCCTGCCTCAGTTTCCTGCCAGATGCAGCCTTTTAATTGACAAGAAACACTGAATAATCTTCAGGAAGGCTCCAGTGCTTAGCATGTTTTTTTACTCAGCATTCAATTTCATGCACCAGTCTCTATGGGAGACAACCATATAATTGACAGGAGACACTCAGTAATCTTCTAGAAGGCTCCAGATAAACCCTTTTATGACAGGCTATGAATACAGCCTTCAAATACAGATTTCAAACTGAGTTCCCTGCTTGGCTTCATCGGTCCATCGTGAAAGAAAGCTGTAATTCCCGCCAGCACCGTCCTCGGGTTCCGAGTCCTTCTGCCCGCAACAAGAATAACCTGGACTTCTTTGCATGGAAGCTGGGGACCAGCAAATCCATGTTGGAACTCCGTCCTTTCAAGACAACGTTCAACTATCTTGAACACAGGAACATGGTCAATCAGCCAGTGCTGCTGTGCTCACATCAACTTGACTACTACCATCTTTTCACCATTTAACGCTCCAGCTAGCGTGGCCATTACACGAACCTCAGGTTAGTATACTAACTGGGCGCTTCTATTTTTGGTATCCCCCTTTTCTCTAAGCAGATCCTAGCAATTTGAATTTTAAAAAGGAAGCCTTGGCTTAAAGGAAAAGGACTCGTGTGAAGTAACACAGTGTTGAGAACAGATAAATATTTCAGAATCATCTGAGCACAGGCTCCGGATTCAATTCAGCGCAGGGGTCTGTGCTCAAGGGCGCTTCACATGGACTCAAATTCCTTATGTAATTCTTGTTTGGTATGCTTCATTAAGGACTCTCACCTTAGGCTAGTTTAAAGCATTCATCAATGGTTTTCTGACATGATTGAGTTCTTGTTACAGATACTTCTTCTGACAGAAGGATTATGCCTGGCCACTAGAACTTGAAGGGTCCTGCTCAGAAGGATTAGCACCCACCCACCACCGTTTTCACTGGAGCTCCAAGTGACCAGAACCATCACTCTCTCTTTCTCTCTCTCCAACCCCTTCGCCAGAGGCAGTGGTATCTACGAAAGGAAATGGTGGAAGATCTTCGCTTCACTAGAACTCTTGGAAATTCAGATACTTGAAGCTTGACAAAAGATACAGTTTGTGAACTGACAGAGTAGGTGAGACACTGAGAAGGCAAGTGATTAAAAATAAGGAAAGGTAAGTATAACTGAGATAAGAAATAAGAGGCGTTGAAACATAGAAAGATGAAGATGGAAGTAAAGAGAAGACAGTTGGCGGCATAAACAGAGAGAAGCCTACAAATAGCACCAAGAAATTGTGAGGGACTGAGAGATTGTGGCAAAAAGTCAGTCAGGAGGGGGGAAACAGTGCTTAATTTGTGCCGGTGCATGCCGGTGCTTGGCACTAGCATTCATTTTCTAAGACCGGCACACACTCATGACAGTCCACCATATGGACAAAAGTGGTAGAAGATAGAGTAAGGAAAGGATTCAACACTAAAGATAGCAAATACATTAGCCTTTGTTGAGTACAATGTTAAGTTCTGAGAAGGAAAAAAGATCTCGGCCAGGCCAATTACAGAGATACTGCATCTACAGGTACCTAAGTTATCTGGCAAACCAGAGAACTGATCTCTTTTTTAATACACACGGCATCTCAAGGTCATAGGTCATTCCTTTAATGATGGAAAACAGTTCTTAAAAAAAAAAAAAGAAAAAAAACTGCAGAAAAAGACTGAATCATCTTCACTGTGGAAAAAACCCCTCTTAAGTAACAAGGCATCCTACAGTAGTTCATGTAGGATTAATGGTGGAGGGTGGGCTTGGGTGATGTTTTTTAAAGCAGAAGTGAGCTTGTGCAGTTTCAGATTTTTTTGGGGCATATTTTTTATTTTTCAGACATTAATGTTGTCCATTTAAGTTTCACTCATGGGCGAATGGTTCAAGGAAAAACTATCCAGTGAGTAGAAAATGCCTCGGCTGCATGGACTACAATAAGAATATTCACCGTGAGACTTTAGAAACTGAATGGACAATATAAATATATCTAGTATTTTGCCTAACTTTTATAGGACCAAGCATATTTTATATAGTATGCATAATTTTCATGAAAATCATACCTATTACTTGTGCAGAAAGTTACATGATTAAGTCCCCTTCAACCAAAGGTCAGTCGTGTGGATGTTGACCCTCAATAACACTAGTTTGTTGGCTTCTTCAGTGGGAAAATCTCACTTGGTGGAGATTCATAAGATTCATAGCTTGATAAAGAAGTAAGTGAGGTTTATCATCCTGCCCAGTGGACAGGGGTTTCTTTTCCAAATCTCCCAGTGGTAAGTGAGCAAAAAGCGAGGAAGGTGCTGAATCACAACAGTGCTATCAGCACCATTGCCACAGATTGTAACATCACAAAGGACTAAGGGCCTCATTTATGTGGAAATGGCGCAGCACAGCAATTTTGCTGCGCTGAGCTGTGTCGTTTCCAAAATGCAGGGATGCACCGTAGTTACCAGAATTTACGGTGCATCCCTATGATTTCCCCTGCACATGCGCTAAATCAGCTACCTAGAGCCACAGCAGACACCCTTGCACCATGGTGCAAGAATACCTCTGTTGTGAGGTGATTGATTTTGTGCAGGAAGGGACACCTTCCTGCAGAAAAACTATCAAAAGGCATTTTGCTCCTTCTATGTGTGCTGCAGAACGCAGCACACATTAAAAGTGGAAAATATGAGGAGAAAGAAAGCAATTTTTCCTCATTACACCACTCTAACACAACCCCTGGGGAGATGTTAGTTTTTGGCGCTGCCTCAGATTTACGTTTTCATGTAAGTCTGGGGCAGTGTCAAAAAGCAATGGGTGTTGCGTGGGTACAACCACAGCAACACCCATTGCACGTCCTTTTGCTGCAGAAAACTGCATCAGGGTGGCCATGAAAAGTGGCTTAGAGCCACTTTGTAAATATGGAGCAGGGCACAGCACCACCGCAGCGTCACAAAAAGTAACACTCCGGTGGCGCAAGGGGATTGTAAATAAGCCCCTAAGGGTGGAGTGTCCGTAGCCAGTGCAATGGAGCAGAGTTGAGGACTGCATTCTCAGCCGAGGGAAATAGATGTTACTCTTTTGCCACTTTTATAGGTTCATCATTGGGTTATAATGATATGGTTAATCATCATGTAGGGCCCGGCCTATGAAGAATTGTTTCTGCATCAAGACATTAACAAAACCTAATGGTTTTATGCATTTTCTTGATGTAAATTTGCATATTCTGGTTTAAAACTCTAAACTGTCAGCTTGCATTTTCAGGTTTTTTGATGATACTGGAAAAAGAGTGACATTTTAGAGCAACAATCTCAAATATTTAGGTACAATTTCTGAGGGATGTTCTCTATGCATTTAAGTACTCTGGGAATCTTGTGGCAGGTGAAATGGACATACTACCCTTCTGAGGTGCACTTACCTCCTGGAAGGCCATGGACAGATCAGGCTCAGGAACCTGCAGGATCCACTGGTGCTGCTCCTTGAGGGCAGAAACATGAGCCTCAGACTCGTTCAAAGCCTGGCATGCTGGACAGAAAAGGGACATGTTGGATACAGTAGGAGAATGTAATTGAGGTTATAAAACATCATTATGTGCGCTTGGCTGTGCTTTGATTTTTGGGATATCTACCAGAAAATTTGACATGAAGTTATTCTAAAGGAAATTTGTTTACCATAGATGTTATCCTGATCAGTGGCATGGAAGGGGCATGCCTGCCACTTGCATACTTTGCATTAGTGTTAGATTGACTCTCTGTACCTGTAAAGTCCTTCCTAAGCCACATCTCTCTTTTGTCCTTCCCCAGTCCTTCCCCAGACACATCTCTCTTTTGTCTCCGAGAAGGCCTTCCAAGGTGCTTGGATTCTGTTGAAAGACACAAATGCAGAAACAATCTCATGACAATCCTTCAGTGTTAAAGTTCTTCCAACAACTCACTTTCTGTCATCCACCGATCACTCCCTGTCACTCATAGCTCATTTCTCGTTAAGCCTTAAAGCGTAACCCCTCTGTGCATCTCACCTCACACTGTCCAGCACATCTCAGCGATTCATATACATTCTGGAAGTTTGTTTGAGGCTATAAAAACATCTACTAAGGCCCAGTGGAAACATGAGCTGGGAAGTAAATATCTTCTTTGTTCTGTGTTTAAATTTTGACTTCCAGACTCAGAGCCACAGCAGTATGCATAAACAGGAAGATACCTGGGTTACATCTTGTTATTGTCATATTGCATCCTTCCATCCTCACCCTGTGCTTGGCAAGTCACTCTTACAAATCCCATGGGCTATTCTGCTTCTGATTTTTTTCTGAGTATTGAAAATCATAAATCAGAAGTCTAATGTTAGATGCCGCCCTGTGGTAGCAATGGACTAGGCTTCATCATCCCTGCTTAGCAGGATAGGTAATTTGACTTGTGGACACTGGGAATAAATCAGAGATGGTGCCTCCTAGGGAGCTTGTGCTGGTTTCCCCAGCTTGTTGTGGTTGGCACAGGAGTAGATTGAGAGGTTCCATATACTACCTTCTAATGCCCAATGGCATCCCTCAGATACTGTTGCAAATAGAGGGGTACTGATGCTCCCTTGGAATTCTTTTCTCATTTCTTTGCCTTCACCAATTGGTAGGTCCACAAGCCTGTCCTGTGGGAGAGAACCCCAGGCTCATGTTGAGTATCTAAAATGCTACTCTTAATAGAATTAAGAATGGCTTTGGCTAATACATGGTATCACAGTATCACTTAGCACCTTCATCCTATGGGTCTCTTGCATTAGTCCTTCTCTGCTCTTCATGCGCTGCACATGGCTCAAGCACCAGAACCTCCACCAGATCAAGGGCTTCTGATAGTGGAGATAGTTTAACATTCTTTGGTCAGAAATATGTCCCTTCTCCAACCTCTAAGCAGGGAGGGAGAAGTACTGCCTAAAGGATCCCTTATGTCTCTTGACCCTGATATCCCGCCCCAGTCCTGGAGGGTACAATGATGTCCACATGAGGAAATAGGTGGTGTTCACTTTTCAACCTGTCCACTTCCACAAGGTGGTAGTGCAAAGAAGGAATATTTACAAGCAAGACCACATTAGAAGCCTTTGTCTTTTAGCGAACTTCCTGGAGGAATCACAGCACCTCACCTAAATACATTATTATGTTTTTGCTGCTGCCGGCATAATGATTACTTCAAATGTTTTGCATGACTTTGTTAAGAAGTTTAAATAATTGACATCCCAGATTTTGGCATGGAATGTTCACATTAATAGTGCAATTCACATAGCTATTTGCATATGTACATTTACCTTCCACTTACAAATGGCTTGTAATTCACAAAGTGTATGCTGTATATACACAAAAAGTGAATACACACTTGACTCCTATTACTTTAGCACACTGTAATATTTTTTTGAGCAAATCTCCTATGATAAGTGGGGAGGGTGCATTCCAGTATGCGGATGATTTGCAAAGTTTAGGAACACTCACACACTTGAGAATTTGTGGGTGGTCACAAGCTTCTTCGCGACCCAGTAACACAACGGAAACAATCATAGATTAACTCCCATCAAAGACGGGAGTAAATCATTTTTCAGAGTTTGAATACAAAATAATCACCCTCAAAATCTACAGGTGTATAGTCGGAAGAGATCCCCCTGAAAGAAAAGCATATCTTCCCCTTTGGAAAAAAACAATATAATTGCAACTGTACAATTTGAAGGCATTATGACACGTGCAGTTGTACAATGTGTACAAAGAAGTGAACAAGGACTTGTACATGTACGTAATTAGGCATCCTTTCCGAGAGTACTTAAAATTCATAAATTTGCACCTATGCAATGTAGTCAACAAGCAGATGTAGATCTGTTATTTTTTTTAGAATCAGGCCATTAATGTCTTTCATGTTCATCCTCACCATCAATATCCTGTACAGCTCACCTCTCCCCAGGACCTCTTCAAGCATCACCTTCATTGTCCTGTACAGCTCATTTCACCTAGATTTACTTCAAACCACATCTTCGGTATCCCGCGCAGCTCACGTGGTCAGCTCCACTTTAAAGCTCACCTTAAGTGTCACCTCATCCCAGGTCAAATTCAAACCTCACCTTTTGTACTGCATAGCTCACCCCACTCCAGGTCAACTTCAAACCTCGCCTTAAGACTCCTGTACAGCTCACCTCCCCCGGTCCACGTCAAACCTCACCTTAGAGTCCTCTACACTTCACCACGCCCCAGGTCAACTTCAAACCTTGCCTTCTGTGTCCAGTGCAGCTCGCCTTGTCTGGTGTTAATTTAAACTTCACCTTCAGTGTCCTGTACAGCTCATCTCATCCAGATCCTCTTCAAACCTCACCTTCAGTGTCCTCTACACTTCACCTCGCCCCAGGTCAACTTCAAACCTTGCTTTATGTGTTCAATACAGCTCTCCTTGTCTTGTGTTGATTCAAACTTCATCTTCAATGTGCCATGCAGCTAGCCTTATCTAATGGTAATTCAAACCTCACCTTCAGTGCCCAGTACAGCTAACCTTGTCTAGTGTCAATTCTAACTTCACCTTTACTGTCCTGTACAGCTCATCTCACCCAGATCCTCTTCAAACCTTCAGTGTCCTCCTCACTTCACTTCACCCCAGGTCAACTTCAAATCTTACTTTCCATGTCCTGTACAACTCACCTCACCCCAAGTTCCTTTTCAAACCTAACCTTCAGTGTGCCATACAACTCACTACATTCCAGGTCAACGTCAAACCTCTCTATCACTGTCCTGTGCAGCTCAACTCATCCAGCTCCACTTCAAACCACACCTTCAGTGTCCTGTATAACTCACCTCTCCTTATGTCCTCTTTAAATCTCACCTTCCGTCTCCTGTACAACTCACCCCCCCATGTCTTATTTAAATCTCACCTTCTGTCTCCTGTACAACCCACCTCAGCCTATGTCCTCTTTAAATCTCACCTTCCGTCTCCTGTACAACCCACCTCAGCCCATGTCCTCTTTAAATCTCACCTTCCGTCTCCTGTACAACTCACTTCACCACATGTCCTCTTTAAATCTCACCTTCCATCTCCTATACAACTCACCTCACCCCATGTCCTCTTTAAATCTCACCTTCCATCTCCTGTACAACTCACCTCACCCCATGTCCTCTTTAAATCTCACCTTCCGTCTCCTGTACAACTCACCTCACCCCATGTCCTCTTTAAATCTCACCTTCCGTCTTCTGTACAACTCACCTCACCCATGTCCTTTTTAAATCTCACCTTCCATCTCCTGTACAACTCACCTCACCCATGTCCTCTTTAAATCTCATGTTCCGTCTCCTGTACAAGTCACCTCACCCCATGTCCTCTTTAAATCTCACCATCCGTATCCTGTACAACTCATCTAACCCATGTCCTCTTTAAATCTCACCTTTTGTCTCCTGTACAACTCACCTCACCCCATGTCCTCTTTAAATCTCACCTTCTGTCTCCTGTACAACTCACCTCACCCCATGTCCTCTTTAAATCTCACCTTCCGTCTCCTGTACAACTCATCCCCCCTCGTTGCCACCTCTGCACTATGACTGCCAAGGACAGAATGTCTGTATCATGACGGTCCGACAAAACATTTCATGCAATGCAAGATTTTATTCTTACAAACTAATTGGACCTGGGTTCTGGCCAGGTTCGGCTTTAGGGCTAGTGCGACAATATTTTTTGGCGTGTTCCCCCTATGACCTCATCCATGGATTCCTTCACTAACACCTGGAGGAACTGTCCCTCATCTCTCCATAGCCTGTCTCTCACATACATTTTATTTGTTTTAAAGCGCGGGTAAATGCTGGCTTTACTAATCCACTCAGCTATTCACATGAAATAAAGATCTGTTCTTGGCTGAAGGCGCATTAACCCTCTGTGCTACTTTACGGCTGGTCAAAACTGCTTCTAGACAAAGCTCCAATCTTTCTCTTTTGCTGGGACATTATTCACAAGAGGTAGCTTGACATTTCAATTGCTGCCTGAAGGATGTAGCACAAGGAACACTGCAGCAGGTGCTTTTTAGTTTGAGCATGCAAGCGCTCTGACATGTTGTAATCTATCTGTGGGCTATTAACCAAGCTCAACGCATGCCTATCACTCATTCATGGGCTTGCCTTTCAAAAATCCTTTGTTATCATTGGTAAATGCTTTTCATTTGTCCCTCCTTGGGGCAGTTTTGTTACCACCTTGGCAATCAACCCTGTTACATGGATAATTGCACATTTGCCGATACGTTTGACTGCGAGCAAACTTCTTTTTCCTTTTGTGTCTCTGCTTTGTGTTCACGCTCATGGTGGCCATGGCGCTTTGAACTGACTTGCTTATGTGAACTGTTTTACTTTTCATTTTCCATTTATATGCCGAGAAAAGTCCAGTTAGGGATTTACAACCCTAATAGCTCTAACTCAAGCAAACACGAGATCCATTGCATTGCAAATGCTTGTTAATCGTAAGTCACTGCTAAACACAGCACCCCCCACCACCCAAGGTCAGATCCCCTCCCCTAAACACCCCCATCCAGCTCAGCGCCCAGTGCGTCTGAACTAGTTGCAGCACTCTAAAGCCGGCCCTGGTTCTGCAGCTGGTATACATTGTGTTGCTGTTGCAGTTAAAATTACTACAGAACTAACCTTTCCTCCTTACCTTTGAGCACCGTGATGTCCAACTGTTCTGCAGCTGGCACTTCAAGATGGCCGACATCTTTAGCGAGCGCTTCTTTATGCACTTCCTGCCTCAGTCTGTGGATGCTGAGCCAGCCCTCTCCTTTCAACTCTTCCAGTGAGGTATCATCCACCTAGGAGGCAAGAAGCATTTTTATCTGTGATTTGCCTTGTCTCATAGTCAATTACATAATTTATTTTGTAATCTAAAGCACTTTCCCTTTCCAGGAGATTCTAATATTATTCTAAACACTTAGCATAAACCCCAAAACTCTATCTATGGAACTTTGTTAGCATTTAGAGGCTTTGCCCAGGATTATGTCATATTGTATATTGAAACATGTTTGCATCACATCCGCATGCAATACAGGGTGCTGATGTGATATTTTTAATTAGAAACTTGAGATTACACGTGTAGGATGCAATCATAGGCTGACTTCAGAAAACAAAACAGTATTAGGGCAGCTCATTTTTTGGCAATGTATGATGTGGACTGCAATTCCACTCGAGTTTACATTGCTATACTTTTGTAACTAATATACATATAGGGAAATAATCGTTCATGGATTTCCTACAGCAGATACTGCATTTTAGCCACCAACAATGTCGCTGTTCCACATTTAAAACCCCTAGTGGATGAAGTGATCACACCCAGGGCTTTAAGTGGAATGAAAACAGTGGTGAGTCACTAAAATGGGCGTGGTCTACGTAATTAGGGCGTGGCTAAAACACGTTAATTAAATGTCTGGGATTCCCACTGGGTGTCTCTCTGAGCTTTCTGTTATTGCCTCCAGATATATAACACAACAATCAACACACACCTAAAACCAGGCAGGACTATTGGCTTTGTCAATGATCACTAACTGCTTAAGTATAATGCAACAGGAAAAACTGTAAAAAAAGAAAATCCTGAAAATAGGTAACATTCTCAGGGGAAAGCCACATTCAGTAAAACAAGCGACCTATAAACAGGAAGTAAATCGCTGACATGGATTACCTTACCAGAACAATCAATCAGTCTTTTTACCAGTAAGACAAATGATAGTGATATAGGGCCCCCCAGGGACACTTTTACATCTCCTTCTTTAATTACTACCAGACATGAGACCCACTTAAAGCCCTGACCATACCGGAAACAAGTGTTAGTGAATTATTCAAGAAATGTCTGATGTGGTGAAATAAGTGCCGGTTCCCAAAAATAAGTGCCGGTGCCCTCCACTGGTAACCACCGTCTCAAATTAAGCACTGATGGAAACAACTGCTTCTGTAGCAGAAGGAGGCAGCAGTGGTTCGCGACCTCGCTCCTCATAGCCGTTCCCCTCCATTGTCCACTTCCTTGGTCAGTCTTACTTACTTCCTGACCATGCTCGTGGGAGGTAGTGACAATTCCAGAAGGGTTAGTCAAGCTTCTCCAGGGTCCTAATGCCCTACGCTTCGACCATGTGGACACATCTGCCCCCTACGTAAAGGAGGACTAACTTTGTAAAGTTGTTCTATGAACTTCACTGGCCTCTTTCTGGTTCTTCTGGAACATCAGACACTTTTGAGCTGGATCTCCAATCTCACTGCGCTAAAGGGTTCTCTAGTATTTGTGGCCAGTAAAATTGCATGAGGCTTTAGCTGCAACAACAGCTAAGGGTTGTCACTTGATACTTGAGAAACTTTTATTCCTTTGTGGAGGCATGAAATTATACCCCCCACCACCAAAACTATTCTTCCTTTTCCCCAGAAAACTCCCTGCCCACTTTACACCCGCTAGGAAGCAAATGCTCTTAAAGCAAGCGGTAAATGGGAGCGGTAAATCCTGCAGAATACGGAATCCTGTTTGGAATTCTGCACAATAATTCTGTGCCCGCAATGTTATTCTCCAATCCAAGGGCTGTAACTTGTAATAAGTAGAACTCCCTGTGCAGATACAGGCTGGTAATGGCAATTCCAGCCACTGGAAATCTCTGCATGGTACTCCACCTAACTAGTAATCAAAGCCTTAGTAGAGTTTTCAGTAGGAATAACTTTAAAAGAACACTTTTAAACAATTTCTTGCCATGCTGGTTTCTTGGACTAGCAAAGGAAGAAACGTTTTCTTTAACACTACATTGCTTGCCTTTTATTGAAATAATTATTTCTTCTAGCCAAGAAATGCCATTTCTAGAAATGAAAGAGAAAAAGTCTGGTAGATTATATATGGAGGCTAAAGGGATGACTACTTATTTGCATTCATACACAGCAGCGGTGGTGGACACAAATGTAAATGGGGGGGAGACGGGGGGTGCAGGGTTGGGGCAAACAACAAAACAAATGTAAAAAAAACACTTACCTTTCCCGTCATTCCCGTCGCCGCCACCGACTCCTGCCGCCTAGCTCGTCGCTCCTCTTCTTGAGCTGTCCCAAAATTCACTGGAACACCAGCACAGGCTCCCCAGCCATCTTGGTGCTACTTTCATGCTACACCTAGCATGAAAGCAGCATCAGGATTGGTCTGAGTGGCTCGGACTGCCGCTTAGACACAACCCTGGGGTCTGTGCAGTTTCTCCAGCCTGGCCGTGTATACAGCCGGATTGGAGAAACCTAAGTTCGCATGTGTGTTTGGCTGGCCTAAGATGGCTGGCCAAACACACATGCGCACTTAGGTGCACTCTCTCCTCATTCCCCCTCCCACCTCCCATGGCCTAGCTGTGACCTGCACTGCTGGATGAGCCAGCAGATGAAAAATAAAACGATAATAAGCTATCATCTTATATTTCATCTCGTGGCTCTTAGCCAGGGAGGCAACACCCCTCTGCCATTGCAGAGGATCTGCCCCTGTTCATACAGCAAGAGCTTTGGACACAGTTTTGGACTGGCATTACTCTCACTTCTGCACTAGGTTTCTTTTTGAAATATTGTTGTATAACTTCAAAAGTCAAGTATAACATACAGGGACAAATAGGCCTGGTTGTGTGTAAAAAGGAAGTTGAGTTGAGGAAATCCAAATATTGTTGAATAGTATTTCTTGATATCCTCAATTTTCCGATCATCTAGATGACTATGTGTTTTCATGGACTTCTCTGTCCCTCTTTGAGTTTATACCTTCAGGGCAGTGCTTGCTTCTGGTTACCTGCTGGAATAGCTGCTTCTCCATGGTCAGACCATCTGTGTCCACAGCTGGAGGCATCTCATTGGCCTCTGTTTCTTCAGTGGTGAGGCCCCTCAGGTGACTCACCCAGTCCTCCAGACTGGGGCCAACACCTTGGAACAAGGACTCGAAGGAGAGGGCATGAGCCTTTAGAGACCTGTAAGAAAAGGAGAGTAGAGGACACTGGTGAGAAATAGGTGCATGGAAAGAAGAGTGCACACTGTCACCCGGAAGCATGCACTAGAAATAAACTTTTGTGAAGAACTCGCTCAGCTCTTTATCAGGACATTTCAACCAAGAATCAACCACAGCCATGAGTCTGGGACATCTCAGCTATAACTGAAAGCCCTGTATTTTAGGGGAAGATGGATAAAATGCACAGACATGTTGACTGATTAGTTGGATGCCCTGATGTGGCGTGTGTGTGTATGTGTGTGTGTGTGTGTGTGAGTGAGAGAGAGAGAGAGGAAGAGAGTTAGTGCCGGTGCATATAATGTCTGGTGTAATACATGAGATTCTACCTGTACGTATACAGTGCAAAACTCTGTGTGATTCTTTAAGTAATGTCAAAACTAGTGAACAGTTACAGGTATTTTCTATTACTTATATTTTTAAAGTATAGGTATTGAGAGGACTCAGTGACAAGGGGACCTGAGCAATTCCTCACATAAAAATGAAACAGTACAAAAAGAGAATATCTAGAATAGGTCCAAGTAAGAGAAAAGAAGTATAGAGATTAAGGTATATTCTGAAGAGATGCATTAGAATATTTTTCAGATAGCTAATTATGGGTGAGTTTTAGATAACAGTAACTATGAGCAAACCAGTGTCCTTATCCATTGACCACCAACGCTTTACTGAAGTGAATGGACCATAAATGGTCAATGAGATCATCCTTTTTAAGATGCACTGACCATTACCCGCCAATGGTGCATACTTCCTCATTGACTCACTCTTCTTTCGGAGTGGGCCCGCAATACCCAGCGGGCCCTCTTGGGGGCTGATTTACCTGAGATCTTATAGTCTCAGTGGCACATTTACTATTATTTCACACAATGCGACGCAGCAAGTTAACTTGCTGTGCTGCGTGAAGCTAAAGAGAGCGGAAATGCTCCATATTTACAAAGATATGCAGCATTAAATGCTCTTTCTCCTTGCGGTGGTACACCGTGTGCTGTCTAGCGCCAACACAGGCACCCTCGCACCATGGTGCAAGGATGCTTGCATTACGGGCAGAAATGTTTTTGTTCAGAAAGGGATACCTTCCTGTACAAAACAATCCTTAGAGGCATATTCTTTTTTCTATATGTGCTGCAGAGTGCATGCAAAGAGAAAGTAAAAAGAAGAAATAAAGATATTTCATCTCGTTGTGCCTCTGTCGGGTAGGTGCACCACTTTGGTGCAAACTGAGGTTTATAAGTTTTTGTAAATCTGGGTTTATGTCAAAATACATGGGTGGATACATAGGAATGCCGATGCTACACCCAGGTAATGCCTACCAGATGGAAAGTAACACAAAGCAGTTCTACGCACAGTCTTGCTTTAATGTGTATTTACTAAACCACCGAAAGCCATGCAAAGTGGCTTTCCATGGCTTAGTAAATGCCAAAAAAGATTTCGCATCAGGGCTGTGCCACAAAAGTGATGCAACCCTAATGCAAAACCATAGCAAATCTGGGCCTCAATGTCCGATGTTAGCCAGACGAAGGAATTGTGCCCTTCTCTGGACTATGGAATTTACGTGGTATATAAGGAATGTACTTGGAGCTAAAATTGCCTATTTTCTCTCTGATGCCAAACTTATTAGCAGGAGTTGCCCATGCCAAGACTAAAATAACATGTGACCCAATAGAGGGAATCTTGGTGCTATTTCTACTTAAAACCTTAAAAAGTCATATCTCCGGTTCTCCTTATTGGATTTCTGTAACGTTGATGTCATATTTTTTGTTGTTGTTGTTAATTTTAGTCTATTTCTTTTATTCATTTTGAGATTTTTATTGTTTTGTATTTCAACTTTATTACTGTTGTGGTTCAGCATAAATACTTTATGCATTCCTTAAATGTGAAACCTGTCTGCTCTGTGCCATACCTACCTGTGCCTGAACTTAGGTTAAGTTAGTGACTTTGAGGGTTCATCCTGACATAGGTTGTTATGGTACCTCCAGGTGGATAATTACCCACCCCAAATAATTATCCAATATCTTCTAGCTTCTCTTTTCGGAAAAAAAACTATTAGGAACTTATTTAGAGTTTGGTGAATACCGGATATCTGCTAAAAAGAAGTATTTTCACCTAAAGTGGTTTGGAGATGCTCAGTTCTGGTAACAACGGCTAACTGGTTAGTGATGACAGGGGCAGGGATGGGTGCATTTTACTCTCCTTCTGTGTACTACCCAGTGGTACTGGCAGTGAACGGTTGCCAGGACCCCAGCACATGACAGTCATGTCAATGATGCAGAGCAGAAACCCATCATATGTGCCTCAATGTCGAAGACGAAGGCTACTGCGGAGTAGAACTCATTTCAGGTGGTACCACAGTAGATGAGGAAAATGACAGTGAGAGTTTCAGAAATACATGGGGAGGAGTCAGGAGAGGTATTCATGGTCCAGCACTCATCCTCCTGTAGTAATATCCTATAAATCAAGTCTGCAGCACTAGTAATCATGGGATGTTCGACCCACCATACAGAGCTTCAAGGTGCTTCTTACTGGTCACAGAACATCAAAGAGCCTCAACGGGGGCTCTTTGCCAGAGATCTTTTGTCATGCTAGTTATGAATCTGGAAATCTTCAAGCAGCAACAGGGGCCCTCAGGAGCTTTTTTCAGCCTGGGTGAATGTAGATTGGATGGGTAAGTGATAATAAAAAATTAACTAAGGACCTTAAAACTAATGATACTATCTCTTGATGTCATTGATAAGATTAAAACCAAGCTATCAAAAATGTTCCTAAAGGTTCACAATATGGTCAACCTGTTTCTTGCTTGGGTGTTATCACTTATCCATCCGATATATTTTCACTCACACCCAAAAGAGCTCCTTAGGGCTCATGTTTGTCACTTGAAGTTTTCCAGTTTCAAAACCAGCATGAGAAAAGATCTTCGGCAAAGAGTCCCCTTTAAGGTGCCCACTGGGCTTTGCAGCACTTGTCCAACGAGGAGCACTGCCCGAAGATGAAGCAAGCCACATCGGTGGATTGGGGGAGGGGGCCTGTGCATCTTAAAAAACATGCTCTGTGGCCAGTGGGAAGCGTCTTGAACCTCAGTGCGGTGGGTCGAGCTTCCCATGGTTACCCGAACTGCACACCTTACTCATAGGAGAGAGTGAGAATCTCAAGCTAGAGCTATTGCCTCTGGTTCAAACAAAAGCTGAACCTGTCCATGTGGAAGTGACAACCTAGAGGTTTGAAAAAATGCCTTCTCCAGAAGAATCAGTCCTGTGGCCTTTCTGTTGTCCACGGTCAGAGCATTACCTTACAGAGCTAGTTCATTAGCAGCATCTACTGGTCAAGTCTATCTGCTGGTTAAAAAAGCTCCTATGATTAACCCACCTGCTGTGGAGCTCTATTTCTGATTGGCTATAGATTACTGCTCACAAGATAGCTCATGTGTTTAATGCATGTGCTGCAGAGATCTGTAATCACCTGTGTATAGCTTCTAATATCATAAAATAGACCACAGAATTGATCTAGGCTCAGAGGAGCGCTACATCCAACTGGTCACCGCACTGTTTTGAATTCTAGTGAGAAAGCTCAGTGGGTTCAAGTGTTTACTGATGAGACCCTTATACAACAATCGGCGATACGCCTGACTTCTTGCAGGGCTAACAATGCCTCTTTGTTTTGTGGTCAATACAATGAATGCGGTTCAGATGGCTGTTATGATGTATCAAAACAATTTCACTATCATTGTTTGCTATTTGCTACTCTTTGCTGACACAAGGGATGGTTCTTTGCTTAACTATATTTATTGTTGCAGCAGTAAAACTGTTTGATCTACTCATCAGGCTGCACCTTGAATGCAATGGAGTGAGCTAGGCCCTATGTTAATATACATTAATTCATCTCTATACAGTGAGGTTGTATTCTATTGCACAGATTTAAGTCTTTCAGCTTATTTTTTTATATTTTAATAGCATTTGAGCACCCATGTATGTGCCATCAAGGACAGTGGGAAATATTTCCCTAATCTGGATCATAGTCCAGGGCCATGATATGCAGCTTGGAGCCTTATTCACTCATGTGTTCAATGGAATCAGACGTCACAAGGGATGTCACTCATTGATAGCACCTCCCACTAGTGGAATTGAATATACATGTTGTTAACTTAAAAAAGACTATGAGAAGATGTCCAAGGAGGAGATATTTTCTAAGGGCAAAAATATGGAACTACGACACTTGAGATCAAGTTGCAGCTCCCCAGATGACCAATGTGTGCAAGCCCGAAGAAATGATCTCATCTTCCTGGCTGTTTTTACACCGCTGCCCACAATGGATGGTTAAATGGCATTAACAACCAGTCATGGTTCTTCCTGACCCCTGGTATACCACACTGCCTAACCATCTTTTATGTCAGAATAGTGTACACAGAAATGTTGTCTTGTCCCATTGGACGTAGGTTTTAAGTTCTTAACTACAATGGGGCAATATTCTTCTAGGCAACATTTAGGAGACAATGGCCCTCATTACGACCCTGGCGGTTTGTAACCGCCAGGGCCGCGGGACGCGGTGGCAACGCCGACAGGCCGGCGGTGCCCCGCGGGGCATTCTGACCGCGGCGGCTTAGCCGCGGTCAGAGAAGGGAAACCGGCGGTCACACGCCGGTTTCCCGCTGCCCCCAAGGAATCCTCCAAGCCGGCGCAGCTTGCTGCGCCGGCTTGGGGATTCCGACTCCCCCTCCCGCCATCCAGTTCCTGGCGGGAGGGGGAGTCGCGGGGCCCCTGGGGGCCCCTGCAGTGCCCATGCCAATGGCATGGGCACTGCAGGGGCCCCCGTAAGAGGGCCCGCTTGTATTTCACTGTCTGCATAGCAGTAGCACCCGTCGCACCTTCCCACTCCGCCGGCTCGATTACGAGCCGGCTTCATGGTGGGAAGGTCGTTTTCCCCTGGGCTGGCGGGCGGCCTTTCGGCGGCCGCCCGCCAGCCCAGGGGAAAACTTGGAATGCTTCAGACCGCGGTGCGGTATTCCTGCGGCGCAACTTTGGCGGGCGGCCTCCGCCGCCCGTCAAAGTTGTAATGAGGGCCAATATGTATGTCAGGCAATACTCTGTGATATTCTGATACCACATCTCTTATTTGTACATGGGTAGCACCTGGAAGAGGAGACCAGTGCCACTAGGCACTATTATATCAGACGATCTACTCATTTACTGGCTGCAAGATGGACAACAGATTGAGCCCTCATTCCAATGACATTTCCTAGTTGATCTTCGAAGCGCCTTACCTTTCTGTGTCCTCCTTAGGACTGGCTCTTCCTACTGAAGCATCTGTGGCCATCGGCTGTCGCGCTCCATCTGCAGGTGAGTCCTTCTGCACCTGCTCTGTACCAAAGAATAGGTAACTCAGTAATAGAGCGTGGGAGAGAGGGGTTGGAGAAGGCAGCAGGCACAGAGGAATGGGCACCAGAGATTCTAACACAAGGCAAAGAAGACAAAACAAAGCTCTTGAGTGGGGAAGAGCATTCTCTGGATTTTGGAATGGGATTACCTTGGAGAATGGTGGGCAGATATGTAGGATCTACTTTGCATCAGAAACAATCTTGGAGTTCAATGTATTCTCCAAAGCCTGATGGGTGCAGGCAACTCCAGCAGGGATGTGCAATTGAGTTATAAATGTGGTGACCTCTCAATGCACTATTGGTAGACCCCTAAACACTGGCAATGAAATACATGTAATACATGGAATGACGCCTCCAGCTCCATAGCTATGTACGGATAAGTCTTTTAGGTGCTGCGCATGGGGAAAGAGTTTAACAAAATTCAACCCAACATAAATGAAGAACTTAGAACTAAGGGGCAGTTTTATGAAAAGTTCCTCTGCACCTAGTGCAGCGCCACTTTTCTAGCACCCCTTAGTGCCCCCCTAACGCCACCATGTGTGCGCCATATTTAATATATGGCACACCATGATGGTAGTCAGGGAACTAGTATCATAATGTTTGACGTTGGTTTAGCACTTTGCAGGATTGGCATAAAAAATGTTGACGTTAATCATGCATGCCCATTGAGGCCCAGTGTAAACAATAGCGTGCCTCCTTTTAACGCCTGCTCTTAGATTTCTTTGCACCATTTTTTTGGCCCCCCTAACAGGGGAACGCCCCCTTTGCACACATTATGCGTGGCACAGGCATAATGTAGCGCAAAGGGTTACAAAGTGGCACAATACATGCATTGTGCCACTTTGTAAATTTGGTGCATCGATTTTGGCCTCGTCGGGCCACATTAGTGTAAAAAAATAAATGCTGTAATGTGGCACAAGGAGGCGCTAGAGGCTCTTTAATCTGCCCCTAAATGCTCTATTCTGCCAAACCAGGACGATGTTAGTACTAGTCATAAAGAAATCACCCATCCTTTCCCCTGTTTATGTGAACGTTAGGGTGCACCATCCCTGGTAGAGTAACCTGGGCTCAAGAGAGAGTTTCTTCTCTCACAGGTGTCTCGATACATGCCCAGGACAGCCATATCAAAGCCAGCATTAAATGATGCTCATGGTTTGCTTTGGCATTAATTTTATGAAATGTGTCCTTGTGGAACATCCTAAAAGACTGACATGAATCCGGCCCTCCTGAGGCTGCATCGGTCACCCCAAGGCATCACTTAAGTACATCCTCTGCAGGTGCGAGCAGCGAAACAATACATAGCTTATCAGATATGTATTGTAAAAGTAAATAGATTTGTGTTTCTACATCAAGCAACTGTTGAGCCTATGAAGAACTATTCAGCACAATGCCTGCGTTCAGAAGACCGGAGAGTATTTCTGTGAATTAGGTGAAGGCACAACCAGTTTGGTGGGGAGGCCTGGGGGTGGGGGGGGGCTGTCATGGTACCCCCAATGCCACAAACCCGTGCAGATGAACTGGACCAAAGTTATAACCGATGCTAATATTTTTAATGAATTTGACATTAATGTGAAAAGTGCCCACGTCATTAGGCATACCATATACACATGATCTATTACAAAGGCAGCCCAGTCGCATCAGTGTTATGGATACGGGATAGTAGCTGTTGTGCACGGATCTCTGGGTGAGTGTGATTTCCCTGTTTGCTGCATTGTGGAGTTTCCATGGTTTGTGATGACCTAACACAAACTACATTTAAAGACAGGAGCTGGTTCGAGTGTGAGGTGCATATAACAGGTATTATATGTGTTCTAGGAAGAGAGTGTGTGGGGATGCTAGTGTGGGGGTGTTTCCTAGTATGTACTGAATATATGTATTCTTGGGAGGAGAGCTTCTGAGAGATGAGCTGGGAAGTTGTGTGTGTGTGTCTTCATGACTATGCATGTGTCACATTATGAGATCTGAGAAGCTCAACCAGATATTTTGTTTGTCTGTGTGTGTGTGTGTGTGTACCCCTTATGTGTGTTTGTGTGTAGCACATAAGAAACATAGTTTTTTTCTGAGCTGGGTCGACAGCAGAAGTGGTCTTACGGGGGTGGACTGGTAATTTTGTGAATGTGTTGGTCCCACAAGGATGCCTCAAAAGTGGCAGTGTGTGTCTAGCAGGGTGAGTGGGTGACAATGTGCCACCTTAGCTGCAGTTCCTGAAAACATGCAATCAGAACCCCTTGCCAGTTGATATGCACATCAAAACTGTATTGTGGGGTTGCTATAGCTTTAAACATTATTGAGTTGGAACAACTGAATATCATAAGTAACTTGCCAGTAAACAGACCTATCAAAACTATTGTATCTGGCAATTTTCCAAAACGTTACCATATCAGTAACTTTTCTCATTAGAGTTGCCAGTGCCAGTTATGTGGCATCGTATTCAGTCAGTCCTTCTGAATTCCTGCATCATTTAGTTTTACATTAGGATGTCAGTTCCAATTAGTCTCCCCATCAAACACTGTGCAGTCGATTGGTGCAACAGAATGCACGAGCCAGCTAATATGCCAAACTGAGTTTACGCGACAGTTCCTTACCCGGCAGCATTCCTATGCCAGGTCACGTGCCACCCAAATGATAATGGTACTTAATAGGATTAACTGATTGCATATCGTTTAATTTGCCATGTGGATTACTTGATGGTGGTCCCAGATAAGAAGGAACTTCTGATACACTGATGCCCACAGATCAGTGGCAGTGAGGCTACTGGGAAAGTTTTCTGACCACAGAGCCATCTGAGGCTCCAAAGATGGAAATTGGGCAGTTTTCGACCTTTCATTGAGGTGTGGACCTGTGGTTTTGGCGGGGGCATGGTGCACGCCAAGCTACAGCAATTCTCCTGCTTCTTTAACGTCTCAATGAGCCCCTCGTTTGCACCAAAAAGTTGGGCTTTGATACCGATGTGGAGGAAGATGTTCTCCTTTCAGCTGCTGAGGCTCAAGATGCCCGCCCACTGCAGACAGAACCTTCATGATCATTCTATGGGCAGAATACATTGTGAAATGGAGCCCCCTGGAGCTATAACATGGCCACGCTCCATTTTGCTGGCCTTGTGAAAGTACACATACTAAAAACGTGCAAAGGACATCTAATCATGTAGCTGCATTGCCTTCACAGAGATCCAAAATGTATCTGATATCTCAGATTTTAGAGTAAAACCCCAAGGGTCATCTCTTTTACTGACTGCCAAAGAGAAGAAAGCTGTGGGTCTCCAGTAGAGCTCTAGTGATGGTTCTTTGTGCACAATGTACATGGAAATAATCTTGTTTTGGGTGACTTTGACCACTTGAATGGGAAGGCAGAGAGTCCACTGGTTTGTGATCTGCTTCAGGAGTTCCAGGGCAGACAGGGGCTATTGTGACCAGATTGAACAATGAAGGCCTTTTACTGCTGGTGTCCTGGGGATTTCTCGAACTACAGAGTTCAAATCTGACCACCAAGTACACCCATTTACTACTTAATCTTCAATGTAGAAAAGTTGAGCATTCCAAGGCTTGCTAGGGGTAGTGGCATGGGGCAGGAGCTCAGAAATCAGTCAAACATGTAGCAGCAGTCAATACACCAATGTTCACCTAGTGTTTTTACATTAAAAATACTTTTCTTACTTTACTTCTAGCATACAACATAATTTTGAAAACAAACATTTCAGAGGGCAATTATATATTTTATAATATATAGTATATACTGGCCAAGGTAACAACTACTATTTGCAAGGGCCAGCCACCATTAGCTGATGTCAATCTTCAATAATTAAGTCTTGAAGTATAGGTAAGGCAGGTATGATCTATTGCTCTTCTGGAGAGGCAGTGCGGGAAGGGGGACCTCTTGAAGCCTTCCTAGATTCCTGAGACTCCATCCTAATCTTTTATGGGTTCTTAGTACCCCATATGTTTAGTCCCCAAAAGGTCCCAGTTCTCCCTGCAGTGCTATACGCCTCCACTATACTTTGCTTGTTTAGTTTACAGTGTGTCGTCTCTCTCCCACCGACTGAGAGACAAGTATGTGTCCTGCATGGCCCACCTGGAAGAGACGTACTGACTCAACCCCAAGCGCAGTCAACTCTGCTGGTGTTTCTGGCTTCACGTTTACTGCTCAGGAATCTACTGTGGCTCAGGAGGAGTGGTTGTGCACACTCACAAGAGATGGAGGCAGCGTTCCCCGGGTGATGCTGGGCCAACACTCAACCCAACTATTGACTTCTCATATCGATCACCTTGGCTTCAACTCTTTGTGTGTCTTTCGTTCTCTACTTGGGATGGTGCTCTCATTCAGAGTGCAGTTTGTGAAGGGGTATGGCGCTTGTCCCCCTGGACAGAGGATGCTCTCTCCTTTCTTTCAAGACAGTCCTGCCCCTCTAGGCTGCCTACAGTACACCTAGCAGTTCCATGGGGACACATACATAGACCCAGTCAGCTTCTCCAATAATTCAAAACAAGTAAAAAGTTATAATTTCAAAAGCCAGAATATACCACAGATGTTGGCTGTCAGCAGGAAACCAGTGCAAGAAGGGGAGGGTTTGGTACTCTGAACTCCCCAAAGAGAATCTGGGGGACATCCCAGCTCGATCATCCCCACATGAATCTTGCTGCTGGCTCTGAATATATGCCCAGATCCAGAAGTGGACAGACCAGGCAATATTGCACACCCTAACCACACTGCTTTAGGTGTTCTGAAGGAACAGCCACAGGGACCTTCACAACCCTGGCAGGTCCTTAGATTGGGTGGGGCACCGTGGACTTGTGCCACAATCACTGTATTCTTTTACAAGTCACCACCTAGTCAACTCATGAACCACCAATCCTGTCACATGTAACACACACACAATACATAATCATGGGGACATGATGAATCCCAGTTATGAGGCACTAAATGGACCAAGACGATCAACTGGCACCTGCCTCTCGGTAGAGGCAAAAGAGGTTTAGGGGGAGCTGCAAAAATACCGGGAGCATCTTCAAAGGCCTTGAGGATGTCAAAGTGAATACGACAAAACTAACACAGGTATTTGGAGTTGTAAAAAGGCGAAGAACAACACAGCAATCCAGAGAGTGAGGAGGCATTTGACTTCACAGTTCATCTTGGCATTAAAGTAAGGGAACTTCTAACCAAGCTTTGTGAAGCTTTGTGTATCATTTTGGTCTCTCTAATTCTTCTTTTTATGCTCTCATATGAGTTGGCACCATTTGGTATGGTAAGGTTATAATGTTATAAGAATAATGTAGCCAAAACATTGTCTGGCAATATCATGTTCCAAATGAAGTGTAGAAAAATACCACTCTCTTGGAGTTTATAAGAGGAAATGTATAGCCAATCCAAAGACATTTTTGTAAAAGCTATTTAAGCCACAGTTTTACATCACACAATTTCTGTGTTATTGATATTTTGACATACACCCCTTTGTACCATTGGGCCTTATAGGTGTAGGAACACATCCAGTGGTATTTTCCCAGATACACTATGAAGGAATTGTCAGGCTTGCCTTGATGTGTCTGCTGAAATATTGGCCTTCCTTGAAGACCATGATCAGTGGCCTCTGCGTAAGAGTACTGACATGTTCCATGCCTCCGCAAGCACCCACTCCTTACAGGAGAAGATACCTATCTGGGAGTGCTCACCTCTCACTGAGATGATGTGTATAGGTGACCTTTCACAAGCATGATGACAGTTCGAAAGTGCTCACATCTGGTCACCTCTCACATGGATGAAGCCTAGCCATGGGTGGTCACCTTTCACAGGAGTGATGACTGTCCGCCAGGGTCACCTCTCACAGGGATGCAGCCTATCAGCAAGGGAGCACATCTCACAGGGATAATGTCTATATGCAAGTGCACATCTCTCACAGAGATGATACATATCTTGACTATATGCCTCTCACAGGGATGATGTCTGTTCACAACTGGTCACCTCTCACAGAGGTGGCGCCTGTCTGTGTGTGGTGACCTTTCACAGTGATACCTATCCGCGAGAGCTGACCTCTCACACAGATAATGCCTATCCACGGGTGCAGGCCTATCACAGGGATGATGCCTTCCACGAGTGCACACCTTCACAGGGATGATGCCTATTTTCAAATTACTTCCTCTCAGAGGGATGAGACCTCTCGCAGGGATAGTGTCTATCTTCACAGAGATGATGACGCACTGGTATCAGTATTGAGGGAGTGAATAACATCATAGAGTGATCATCATAAGAATAGGGTGAGACAGATATGTAAATTGTACACAGAAGGGGGAGTCTGAGGCAAAACTAGACACAAGAAAGAGAAATCGTGGAATGCGTGGTACCTGTAAGATCCCTGCGGACACGGGCCGGAAAGACCTGGTGGTACATCTGCTCCATGAACTGTGGGAGCATCTGAGTGAAGAAGGAGAAATCCACATTGTTGCGCAAGAACTCCTCGGCTAACCGCAGAATATCCAGGAGGCCCTGCACGTATGAGCGAAGCTCTGAGGAACAAGAAAAGCACAGAGAGCAATGAAAAACTTGTGTATGCACACTATACCCTATATATTTGGGAATTAATGTAGGTCAGCAAGCAATGAAAAAGTTGTGTTTGCACTTTATACCTTATATATTTTGGAATTAATGTAGGTCAGCAAGCAATGAAAAAGTCGTGTATGCACACTATACCCTATATGTTTGGGAATGAGTGCAGGTCAGCAAGATGCCATCGTCTGGGCACAAGACGCCATGGAGTCTTCCTTGATCAGCAACTCAGTTTCCTCTTCTTCCTACCAGGTCTAATGTAGGCAGCATAGGAGTAACTTCCGGTGGGTCTCAAGGCGATGTTGTAGACAGCCTGGGAGTAACTACCACTGGTCACTGTAGTCGTGCAAGGCATTCCCTGCTGGAAAGCCTATATTATCCCCTTTTCCTCCTTTTTCCCATTTGCAGCCCCATAAACCTTTCTTTTCTCCTGAGGCAAAGATCCAGGGTAATCTTCCTAACCTATATCCCTCTGTACTTTGCTGCCCTCTGCAATGGGCTCCCAGCTGTGCTGGTGATGCAGGTGTTCTGATGTTGGCTGATGATGGGTACTTTGAGTCCCATGAGGCTTCCTCCCTCAGCGAAAGTTCATTTTCTTGTATTGCTCCATTTCCCCCTTGCAGCTCTTCCCCTACCACTCTCCTCTAGCACAAACCAGGGGCCTTTCACTCTTCCTCGATGACCTTTAAGTGGGCCAGGTATTTGCTGTGTGATATATGGTCTGCCCTCATTTTTTTGACATATTGGAGAGGACATTTAATGCACAAAGCACTGCTTTTAGAATTCAATTTGTTAATCGCTTTACGCAAAAACAATGTTGTATGTTTAAGTGCATAGGAAGTCATCTTTATTTGTGTGATTAATTAAAACCATTGCAATACAAATTAAAATAAAATATAATTAAGACAAGTCTGGCTGTACATATTAGGGAGCCCTAAGGTAAAATCAATTATACAGACAATTCTCATAAAATCTGGTTTTATCAGCCTCATGCCTTTAGGTAAAGTTCTGCCCTCATGGTCGCCCTTTGTTTTCCACTTTTATCATTGTAATTCCTTTTGCATAATGCCTCCTAATGCAAATACACTGGACCTCTATCCTATTGCATTTCTCACCCTTAATTGCCCCCTTCCACACCAACCTCTCCACTCCCTCGATGCAGAAGGTGAGCAGAGGTTGGGTGGCATCACATCGTGTCATCTGACTTTTATTTTAACATCAACCAAAGGTATGATAGCAAAGGGCCTGACAAGATGTGGAAGCTTATTTGGCCCATATCCCTCCCCATATTGACATCACCTTCTCAACAGGGCACAGGCATCTTTATTTGATGGATATGGGCTGTATTTGTGCTTCCTTTGTTGCTGCACTCACCGCATTTCTTCTGCCTGACTCTGCATTTCTCCTCTGCTGCTTGGGTGCAGCCCACCTGGCTCAGGTGTGAGGTGCACGGTTGGCTGTAATATGAGCAGAGCCGACTGAACTCTGACCCTTGAGCATCCTCTGACAGCTTGGACAGACTCAGCAGCTCATGGCAGGTTGGCTCCCGGCTCAAAGGTGATTCTGTGAGAAAAGAGAAGGAACTTAGAGTTTGCCAACATGGCTGAAGACCAGGCAGTGGGATGTAACCAGAGGTAGGTCATCATAGTTAACAAAATTAGAGAGACCAAGGAGTGAGAAGGAAAGTACAACAGGCCAACATGGCAGAACAATGAGAGAGAGGCCAGTGGAGAAAGGGAAAACGGTAAATGAAAGGAAATAGGGTGAAATGAGGGAAGAGACAGGAGGATAAGAAGAAATAATTGTCCAATAACCATGGTAGAACAAAGGGAAAGAGGCAAAGTGGAGGGAAGGAACTATTGACAAGTCAATATGGCAGAGCGATTGAAAAGAGCTGATGGATTAGGAAGGAACTGGAGGCAGGTCATCATGGCAGAACAATTGGAGAGACACAATCGTGAGAATGAAATAGTGGCAGACCAACATGGCAGAACAATAAAAGAAAGACAAAAGGCTGAGAATACTATAGGCAGGAAAAAATGGTGGAACAAGGGGAAGAGACACAAAGATGAGAATAAACTAGAGGCAGGCCAACAAGGCAGAACAATAAGAGAAAGACAAAATGCTGAGAAGACTATAGGCAGGTAAACATGGTAGATCAAGGGGAGACACACAAAGATGACAATAAACTAGAGGCAGGCCAACAAGGCAAAAGAATAAGGGAAAGGGAAACACAAAGGCTTGAGAAGGAACTAGAGCTATGCAAACCTGGCAGAACAATGGGAGAGGAGAAAGTGCTGGCGGTAGACTGACATGACGGGACAACAGAAGAGACACATGGATGAGAATAAACTAGAGGCAGGCCAACATTATAGAAACAAGCACATCACCCATACTCTCTCAGCTCCCTACTCGGCTCCCGTAGAGATCCACGATTGGGAAACCTCACAAATCACAGAACCAAATCAGCCCATACAATGCTTGAGTCTAGTAGTGGAGAGTGGGGAATGAACTGCATCGGTATTTGACATATTAAAAACTCTAGTAGGTGAAAGGAATGATAGTGACAGATTGCAGTAGTGAACCTAAAGTTGGTGTACATGGTACTGGGTGGATGGCCAATGAAGTGCAGACTCTCCAATGCTTTTCCAACTGGCTTCTCTTCTTTCCAGACCTGCTGTGAAGATGCTGGTGGCTCTGGATAGAAAAGTACTTAGTGTGCATGAAGACAAGTCCCAGCCTGTGAGGGCAGTAGTCAACAAAATGTTTGGAGAGGTAAACCCATTTTGGGGTTTTTATAGGGAAAAAGTGAGTCACAATGCATCTTCCTTGCTTGCAGGGCAGAGCAGACCTGCTGTATTATTTTCCCCCATTCGGATCTTGCTCTCGGTGCTGGAAATTTTATGGGGGAAAGGCCAACTGAATCAACAGAAAACTCTCAATTCGGTAGGCCTCCCAACGATGTTGTGGGGGAGATACACCATCCATCACATACATCCTTAAAACTCCAACAGAAGAATAACAGTTAAGGAACAGAAACTGCCACAGATATAAACTTCCCCAAAGAGAGTGACAACCAACATGAAGTATCAGAGATTTGAAACTCCTCTTAGGAGATGAGAGCAGATGTAGGCAAACAGCTGCAAAATAATTCCAGTCAACCAAAAATGAGTGAGTGGACATGATTCCATCATACATAAAGGCAACTGAGGCAAAGGGATGAGCTGCTTGCAGAAATTGTGACCTAACTAATGCCCTGATTACAAGGTGATCCTATGTGAATTTCCACTCTGCAAAATTAAAAGTTGGCCGGTGTTCCGGCATCTGAATTTCCTGGGTGTAGGGAAAACCAGGCTCATTTTACCTGCCAGAAATGTCATCCAGTAAAATTGATTTGGGAAAGAGCTACATTGCGGCCCAGACTCATTCTCCATCCCTGTAGCTGATCCTCAACCAAGGTACGGAAAGGGGCATGTAATGTTCCTCCTGCCTGATGACAACCCCCCCTTCCTTCCACCACCCTGCTCACCCTACCCCTTCTTCCAAGCCTCTCTGCAGGTCCCTTGCAGACAGTTACTACCCCACTGTTACCATGTCTGCATTAAACTACATGGAATTGGGAAATACATGCAGAAAACCGTCTAGTAAATCCAGTTCTGCACAGTTATTCCCCATTCAATGGGATTTCATTTTTAATTTGAGGAATTTCTTGTAGTGATTCAAACCTCATGGAATTCGACAATGCTCATAATTGGGGCCTATTGACTGCTACTGCCCATTTGATCCAAGAATCTTCATGTGACGGCTAAATCCAGAGTTTCTGGGTGGAGCCAAACTTAAAGAACCGTTTGAAAACTGAACTCTTCAGCGTGGCCTTCAAGTGCCCTCTGTGAAGTTGGAGACAGTGAATGAGTGAAAAAGAAGGCTCGTGCCTTGGGTATGACAAGACTCTAAACAGTATTTAATTGTAAAAAAGTGCCAGGGCCATTTTCAGGATGCCACTGCAGCTTACATTGCCTATTTCCTCTGCCAGTGCCTCCATTACAGCACCAATACAACTACTAACCATTGCACCCATACAAGTGTGACAATTAAGACTGTGAGCCGCATTTGTGATCCTTTTATAATTTATATTGTCTTATTAAACACACTTGTTGCGCTCATCTCAAAATTAGGCGTGCAGCGCCACCATGTGGTGGACTGTCATTAGAGTCGGTGCTGACAATTACGTGCTGGTGCTGAGCACTGGAAACCACCGGCTCAAATTAAGCACTGATTCTAACTGGTCTTTTCATATTCTTGTGACACAAGCAATTACAAAGCTAGTACATATAAGAATAATAAAATGCAGAAAATCTTGCAATGACATGCAGAAAATGTAGACCTTATGCCACGCTTATAGGGAAAACATAGAAAGAGCCAGGTGTGATGTGGAGGTAGGGGTCTTCTGCATGCCCCAGGTGTGCTGTCAGGTGGCAGGTGTACCACTCTATAGCTCCCCATAGCTACATCTGATCCAAAAAGATTCTTTAAGGCAGATACGTACTACTCATCTGATGACTGATCCAGTCGGTGAAGGCCGTCACTCGCGTGTAAACTCCTGGCTTCCCCTTCTCTCCGCAGCCGTCACCCCAAGACGTGATGCCATGCAGGACATACTGCTTGGTGGTGGGGTCCTGGCAGGTCAGAGGGCCCCCAGAATCACCCTGGAAGGAAAACAGACATCCTTAGAGTGATACAGTTGTTTTTCGGTTAAAAGAAAGGAGACGTTCTAAGAGGCATTCTTCCCCACAAAGAGGTAATCCAAGGAGCTGTCAGAGGCAAATAGGGCAGAAAGCTGTGAGTAGTAATATTCATAGTTATCAGCTAGTGCATTGGAAGAGTTCTAGGACAAACATGGCACTTTTGCCACACCATCCTTGCACTCAGATGAGTGAGAGAATTACTGAACTCATGTAGTGCACTGTAACAACTGCCACCAATTGCTGGTGAATCTAGACTTTATGTGACAATAAGGCCACCATACCCTGGAAACCCTGAACTCATGGGGGCAGCCAGCACTGGGGAGTTGTGGTGGACCAAAGAGGCGAGTGTTGTAGCAAGATGTGGGAACAAGGGCAATAGTTCGAAAGACTCAGGTAAATGTAGTGCACTTTTACCTCATTTGAATTGACACTGAGGGGCACATTTATGAGCGGTTTGCATCATGCTTGTGCCACGCAACGCTGTGCATGCTTGACAGAAACCTCAAGTCATATTTATTTTTGAAGCCACACAAAGCCACTTGGCGTGGCTTTCAGTGGCTCCAAAAATATGGAGAAAGGCAGCGCAGCACAAATTGCTGCATTGCCTTACCCTGCCCTGGAAAGGCATTGCATTGGCATTGCGGGGGTGTTCCCACACAACTACCATGGATTTTGTTGCATTCCCATGATTAAAAGAACTTGTAAACCTGGGAATGCGTCAAACCTCATATCTTCCCAGTGGTGGTGTAAGGATGAGACATATCTCTATTTCTCCTCAGTGCTTCCCAGCATTGCTTTTGTGCAGGAAGGTGAGCCTTCCTGCACAAAAACAATCCTGAATGCAACGCAAGCACCCTTGCGCTGGTGCAAGGGTGGCTGCATTGGCACTAGGCGGCCAAAAGGGTGCCAGCCCAGGGGGGAAAGTCAGGAATGTGCTGCATACCGTAAATATGGCACATTCTTGCACTTCCTTGTGCCGCGGTGCAGCCCAGCAAGGAGACTTTCTGCACTGACACAATCTCATAAATATGGCCCTAAGTGCACTTGTGTAGATACACTTCCTACATAACAGGATGATTCTCTCAACTCTTAAACTGATGTTTCATCAAACTGCATAAAAGTAGTGACAGAGAGTGCATAGGTTTACCACAGGCCAAACCCAAGGACTAATCATGATGCAATGGTGCAGTGCAAAGGGCCTCACAGTACACCTAGAAGTGACGGGGTCATTGTGAGGGAGGAAGGTCCCTCACATAACAAGAGCTCTGGTGCGCTACACTGGCTCAACATTGATTCATCCATGGTGCTATAGAGTGAATACTGCATGCTGAACCAACTCTTAGCACTTCCAAAAATTTGAGACCCGAGAGAACTATGGGCCAGTTTGGAGTTTGGAGGATGATGTGACTGATATCCCGTCCGCCGTATTATGATTCCATTATATCGTATGGACATAGTAAAATGGCAGACAAGATATCCGTCACGTTTGTGATGGAGTAACCTCTCCGCCAAACTCTAAATCACGGCCTAGGTCTCTGAATCTTAAGGCGTTTGCTCGGGTCACACGGTTTGTTAAACTGGAGATGCTGAAATGCAAACTAGGCCTGTAAACTCTGGGCCTGATTACAGCTTTGGAGGAGGGTGTCAATCCGTCTCAAATGTGACGGATACACCACCCGCCGTATTATATCCTATGGAACTTGTAATACTGTGGGTAGGATATCCGTCACATTTGGGACGGATTAACACCCTCCTCCAAAGATGTAATCAGGCCCTATGTCTCCATTCAAGTAAACTTAAGTAAACTTCACAAAAAAATCCTCTGTGTACACCCAAGGTCTCTTTGATTTTATAAATTAGTTGGAAAGCTTTTGGAAATTCAAACAAAACCAGGCAGTCGGGGCACGGGGAGGGCAACTGGGGAACTTAGCCCTGTGGTCCATGCTTATAAGTGTAGCCACCTGTCCTTATCTTTCATGGTGAGTCTGATCTCTGTTTATGAGGTGAAAGGTAGGATGGGGCCATGAAAAACATGTTGAACCAGCCCCACAAAACCCTATGAAAAGTCTACACGAAATAATACTCAGAAACTAAGGAAGCACACGATTGATATCTGAATGCTTCAAAACACAGGGCAGTGCCTGAATGACAACGTTTTTAGCAGAAAATAAAGGTCTAACATGGAGTTATCATATGTTGGTCTTGCCTTACTCCAAGGCCGGGGTTTAATACATCCACACCCTTCTTGACAATGGTTGGGCTCTAGTAGCTTTAGCAGTGCAGTTCGTGAATAGCAATGATCTTACTCTTCGAAAGATGCAAGTTTGTACTAGCATGTTCCTCCTTAAACCCCTCCCTAAATTTCCCTAAGCCCCTCCCATTAACTAGTAAGTAGCCTTTTTTATACTCTCCATCCCATGTTTACTACTGAAACATATACCTATATGTTCAGAGATCCCATAGTTTTTTCAATAGCATTTTGTAATAAGGAGTAATACAGTATTACTACTTTACATACTACAAAATGCGGTTTGTGATAGGATCCCATGTCTTCCTAAGAGACCCTGTGGAATGGCATCTATGGCGCGGGCTGTGAATACTATAAAAAGCCTTTGATTTCTCACCCAGAGGACTGGAGCTAGTAATTTCAATATGGGAAGAAGTCTTAAATGAAGTCCAAATTTCACTTTAGAGAAGTGTGTGTATATGCGTGCTGTGGTGACAACCAGGCTGCTCTTCATTACAGACACTGTCTCCGGCATGAACTTTGTAGTCACAAATCTTTGAGGTCAGGTGTGATAGTGTAAATAATTCAATGAAACCAAAAATAAACTACACAACTCAGATTGATTTAGGCAAGCACACAAAAGCCTGTGTGTGTGTGTATATGGATGTGTGTGTCTCTGTTTGTATCCGCATTTGTGTATATATGTATGTGTCTGTACATGCAGGAGTACCCATGTGTGCTTATCAACATGAGTCTTGGCTTTTCACTTGTTTGAAGGACGGCTGCACTGGCTTCCATGAACATGAGGACAACCCCACAATAAGTCTTTGGAGGGTCTGAGAATTACCATATGTTACCTACATACCTGGCAGGAGTCGATGCCACCTGACAGGTACCCAGCGCAGAACATGGTGCTGGTGAGCAGATCTTTACCCAATGCATTGCGGCAGGAATCCTGGCTCAGTACTGGCACCCGGGCCTCCATCACTACCTCTGCTGAGGGTCCATCTGTCAAGGGAAAAGATAGCAGAAATAACATGAAAAGGTCACTTTAAAATACCAGAGGTTTGTGCTAACGTTACAAGTATAATACAAAGTAGCAAAGTGTTTGAACAGTAGAGGAGAACCACATTTCATTATGGGCTTTCAGTTACAGGGAAAGAGGTGCGACAGACTTGATCACTGTTGTACTAGCAAATTTCCTGTGGAGACAGAATGGGTAAAACCTTTTTAGACATCAGGCCCTCGCATATGTGTGGTTATAGTCCAAAAGTGAATTCATATAATATTAATACTGCTAGTAATAATTGTGGATTAAGCATGAAATGTCCTTATTTGTCATCCTTTGGCTATTGTTAGATGTCTTTATTGATTAATATATATATTACAAATTGCTATTTATTTTTTATCATCATGGTCTGTTTATTTTGGTCACTAGATTCATAAAACAGTAACGAAACACTACAGTACATCTTGTCCTTATGTTAGTTAAAATAACATAGTAAAAGGAATAGCAAAAAGAAAAAGCACATTATAAAATATAAAAGCTAAAACTATAATGTGCATGTGTGCAGTGCAGCTCAAGAGCTGGGAAACATCACACTTGATTCTAAAAATACTGGTACAAGAAAACAGATGTACACAGACCACAGACAACAAACAAACTCCACACAACTCCTCTCTTGACAAGGGATAGGACAGCTAAAAACACTTGGATATTTGGGATATAGCTGTTAATAAGAATGATAAGTTTGTCAAAGTAAGCAAGTGCAAGATTCAATAGCACAACACATTGTTCAATCAGAAATATCTCTTACGGGTGAGCCACGCTGCTAGGAGAAATTTAAAAACAGCAATAACAATCACTTCACTTGTGTCAGAGCATAGCACTCTTGATGCAGTAACATATTGTCTGAAGCCCCAATGCTTACAGACCGGTTTCACCCATTTCCCCTGCGGGCGCTTGTAAGCTTTAAAAATACAAAACGATGCAGGGTTTTGGTTTTAAGTTTGCATACTGAGCACCTGCTATTGCTAGAGCTCTTCTCCCCCCACTTAAAAACTAAATTGTGTAAAGGTAAGCTATCAAACCTACATTTAAGATAAAGCTGTTTGGTCAGGCGATCAGAGATCAAGTCAAGGAATGATTCGTATACAAGAGTTACTTTGAGATTTGAAAAAGTGTCGGTCAGTCTACCCGAGTTAGCTTTCGGGAATTCAACCTCCCACAGATATAACTTAAACTGCTCTTTAATAGAGGTTTGTGAGATTAGGCATGCTTCATCGGAGGATTCCCATAATGATGGCACACCAGTTTTAGAAAACATAGGACTTGATTTAGAACTTGACGGAGAGGTTACTCCATCACAATTGTGGCGGATATTCCATCCGCCAAAATATAAATCCCATTGTATCACATGGTATTTGAATTTCGGAAGACGGGATATCCATCACCGTTGTGAAGGCCCATAGTTTTGATGTATGCTAACCAGGTAATTTTCACTTGGTCATTAGAGTTTTTGAGCTATCTATTTCTATCTATATGCACAATTCATAAACCTTTACAGTCTTTCCAAAATATGCTTAAATATGTCAGAGATTTCTTAGCAGAAGATGTAAATGCAAGTGTGCATGTTCCAAGTTTATTTATATAATACTAACATTATTTTCTTCAGCATGTTGATACTTGAATTCCATGTTTACTCAGGAATCTTCAATCGTTTTAAGTTATCTGTGCTCCCCATGTGCTGACTTCCTTCATAAGTGTAAGTAAAAGTGTCTACTGTTATGTTTCAGACCCCAAGTGGCATACTCTTGAGCAGTAACTGGCATTTTACAGATTCTTGGGGAGAAGGGATGTCTTATACAAAAGAAATGTGATATGCACTACTGCAAATACCACTACTTGAACTTGTTCCTCTTCTTTTTCACCAGAGTGTGGTCACTGGCCTACTGGTATGATTCGACCCATAATGTCTACTCCTTAATGCTTACCTTGGTAGACGGAGCCCCAGCCCGCAATGAAGCAAGGTGTGCCGGCAGGTGGGTCCTGGAGGAAATCCGGCAGGCAGACAGGGCTGGCCTTTCCCACGCCCACTGTGGAGGTGGTAAGCTCCACAAGAGCCAGGTCATTATTGAAAGTCTTCGGGTTGAACTGTGGAGAGGGCAAAACAGCAGCACATTAAATGAGTGATTGTGTATCTCACTTGGAAGTAGTGATGTGTTTTATTACAGATTGTAAGATGCAAGTCTTTCTTTGGCACAGAGGTGCTACAAACTGTTAAGTTAGAGTTGTGGTCCTAAGCATAAAACTAAGTGTGACAATAAATATTTAGTAAAGGGACAAAATGTGGATTTTCCAACTTTTTTCCATCTTACTCAAGTTCCTTAAACATAAAAGGGCAGTGCGTATAAATGTTTCCTCTATTTTATTCAAAACGAAAGGAGCCGTTGTTAGTGTTTGGATCATACCAGTTTACTGAAAGAGGTAACCACAATTCTAATGACTTAGGGCCATTTGTGCAAAACTTTTTTGTGGTCGCAAATGGCCCGATTTGCAGAATCGGGTGGTTTGCGACGTTAAAAAGCCTTTTGAAATGTAGAAAATCCTATTTTGTGATTCTGTAACTTATTACCAAATCGCAAAAAGGGTTTGTGATTCAGTATTAGGAAGGGACGTCCTTTCCTAATAGCGTCTCACAGTGGTATCTGTGAATGTTTTGTGACTGAAATGCAGTCACAAAACTTTCACATTTTACTTACGCCTTGAAGTAGGTGGTAACTCATTCGCAAATGGGAATGGTTCCCCAAAGGACTCCTTTGTGAATGTGGGTGAAACATGTTTTAAGAGCAGGCAGTGGCCCCACAGACCACTGCATACTCTTAAAAAATGAGAAAAAAAAACTTTTCACGTTTTTTTCAAAATGCACCCTAATTTCCTTTAAGGAAAATGGGGTGCATTAAAAAAAGCAATCACAGACATCGTGGTCTGCTGAACCCAGCCGGTACCCATCTGTGATATTTTGCCTGTCCAAATGGCCATATATCACAGGGGTGCCAGAAATGTTTTATGTCCTGTTTGTAAAGAGGATGAGACTTCTTTACAAATGGGACACAAAACATTTCCGGCAGTGCCTCTAGACCATTTATTACAAAATAGCTGGGTCGAGAGGGTCCTACACCTAAACGGAATATACAGTTTGCGTGCCAATGGGGGGAGTGATTTCATTAATAGTTGATTCAAACCAAGGCAGTGATTTAATATCAAGAAAGTCCCTGACCAGAGGTGATCGGAAGTGATTATTTGTGAATTTGCGAATTCCCAATAGATTTCTTCAAGCCTGCTCTTTGACAATGTGCAACGCTCTTCAGGCGATGCCCAACAGCATAGATCATATGGTGTTCAGTCAGTGAGTATTGAACATACAACTTGTGGACAACAAAATCCTCAGCCCCACTGAATAAGATCTAAGCTCTGCTGTGGTCCACAGTCGATGACAATAAATTAGCATTGAACACTCAGTTGTATTAGAAATACGCTTGTGGGCAGGTCGAGGCAGAGGGGTACCATTGAGATACTAACTGGTAGTCCTAGCAGAGATCTAAGGAACATGTTCTCAACTAAAGTGAGTAGATGGTTGTTCGTAGAGCTTCAGAGTTCGCAGCCATAAGGAGCTGCACCTAAAGCCTTCATATTATATATTTCGAGGGCTGGTGCCATGCTCCTAGCACAGGTTTTCCTATGGATTTTAGCTATGGAGACTGAGTGCTGTGTCAATGCTGTGTGCGACTTCTGCAGCTGCAGTCCCCAGTTTAAATTTTGCATAACTCTCACACCAAGTAATCAAAGTGATGTACCTGGTCAATTGCATTACTCCACACTTTCATTTTCCTCAGGGTACCTCTCTGCCTGGTTGGGCCAAAAACCAAATAGTTAGTTTTGGTACTATATAGTTCCAGAGCCCTCTCTGAACAAAAAATGATCAAATGATCTAAGAGCTGTTGGGGACCCTGGGGGGATATGGACAACAGCAGAATATCATCCACAAAGGGTAGTGGAACCCTCCTGCTACCCACCTTGGATGAGTCACAACCATCCTTATCCAAAAACTCCACCACCCCGTTTATATAACGGGAAAAGAGGGTGGGGCAAGAACGCAGGTATTAGTTATTTTTAATACATATTGAATCAATAAGTAACTGTTGTTGTGCTCTTCTCTTAGACAAATAGCACCACCTTGTGGCAGACTTCCAAAAGTATAGGTGTTAACAATTAAGTGCTGGTGCCGAGCACTGGAAACCACCGGTTCAAATTAAGCACTGCTAAATATAGTTATTAAGTGTTGTGATGAGAGTATATATAAGAGATGTGTGCACACACATCAACAGCCCCCGCTAGAGACAGAGAGCAGTGTGAGTTGGGGTCCTGGTTGAATGCTACATTCTATGATGTCACAGGGGAATGGCTCTCTGCAAACATCTTCCCATTCGAGTCCTTTTGAATTAGGGTGACCTGTGTAGACATCAGCCGGGTGCCTTGATCCCTGAAAATTTGGGGATAATGTATAGAAGGAATGAGCACCCTCTAAGCATTTTTTTCACTAGATCCACTGGGCCAATAAAACTTCTTATGGGCTACATATTCTATTTTCAACTCCAAAATGGAGATCAAAACAGCAAGCCGGGCAAGGACTCGCCCAAATGTGGTCAGAATGGTGTGAGTGGTCCCTAAAAACAGCACAGTTGGGGATAGGATGTGGATAATGCATAGTGGTTTCCTCATTTTGGAAGTGGACCCCCAACACAACAGTACCTTTGTGTGGGTTCTGGACACACAAAGATGTCAGTATTAAAGAGGTGATGACAAGTTTAAGGAGGGTTTTGGGCAAAGAGCAGGGTATGGTCTACTAAGGATGCTGCCTGTCAGCAGGGCTAGGTCCAAGAGGCATATTATCAGCAGGTGGGTCTGGGTCCAAAGCAACTGCAGCCAGGAGAGCTTGCAATGAGAGCTAAACCCAAAAGCAGCCTGGACACCTGTCACTTTGAAGTTTGATTGGGAATGGTGCTTTGCCCAAGTTGCGTATGAGTGATTTTAGAAAAAACGTGAGCTAAGCAGAGTTTCAGTCATTCAATCAGGCTAATTTGATTCCCCACATCTTCCTGGCAATAAACATAAGCACTGGATCTTACCCACCTTTGGATGGATGACAATTCGGTTCACACCAAGAACCGTCTCCCCCTCGTCTGATTTGCTGAGGTCATAATCTCCAACTACCACGGTCCAGTACAGCTCATTACTGTTCCTGCCCAGGAAACAAAAAGTCAATATTTGCATAAAAACATGCTGTCAATTGATACTTGATGGGCATATTACGCATTCTATGTTTATAACAGAAGGATAAGTAAAGGTTACTGCATAGTCACTACATTCTCAACCATTCTACTCCTACCTTCTGCATTGAATTGACTTGTGTGATCTTGGGAAAATCACTACATTGCTCTCTCTTAGGTGATTCATCACAAAGTTTTAGAGGCAACTTATAGTCCAGTTTCAAAAGAACAGGACAAGGAGTCACAACACTGGAATTCAAAGGATGTTACTACACGTCCAGCATCTACCAACATAAAAAAAGATGAAACGAGGGACAAGTGTCTGGTAATTTGTATTCCTTCAGTATACTGCATCATAAGAGGTACAAAAATGCAGACTCCTTCCAAAATGTCACCTCTAGCCCTCAGAATCCCGACAGCGATTGTGAAGAAAACGGGTTGGCGAATTAAAAGGTGAAAATGCTGAGGGAGATGGAAGGGGTAGTTACTCCCCAGAGTGTTATGTCATTGAATTTCTACCCAAAGTGGCCTGGCTGTGTCCACCCACTGGACATTTCCTTCTGTAAATATCTTTTGCTGCTTGAATTGCTTGTGAGATCTCACACAATTCCTGGTTCATCACTTTTAGGATGCATTGTTCCTGCTATTAACATATGTTTTACCCCACATCCTGAGAGAAGCAAGATGGTTGGAATACAATTGCTGTTTGGTTTATGCCGAGATCTGTCCGAGGTGTTAAGCTCATTGGTAAAGTCTATAAACTTTGATCTTCATTAAAGCAGGCAAAGTCTCCCGATTACCTGACTTTGCCAAGGTAAAACTAAACTTTAATTCAGTGCAACCAGATATCCCATCTGAGAAGTGATAAATATGAGACTGCAATAGCCATTCCATGAAAAAAAAATCTCGTGCCAAGGCTCCAGAGGAGACACTTCCGCCCCTTGCACTCACTAATTGCTACACAAAAAAAAACAAAGAGTAAAAGAACTATAGATTGACGAGGTTGGTGGTGATATCTTGGAATGTTTTTACTCCCCCTACCAGACAACAGCAGTTCACAAACTTCAAAGAGGGGATTGATATCCGCTCTGTAGGGTGGGTTTCAGCATGACTTTCGATATTGGCTCTTTGCTGGGGATCATGTGATGGGAGCTGATGTAGCATGACACTTGGTGACACCATTTGAGTTAGAAGGTCTACTGCAATTAAATGGCACCTACGTTTTTCCCACTGAGACTCAGAGCTGCCAGGAGTCCTGAGTGGCTCTGGGAAAATACGGCTGTGTTTGCACACAATCTACTCCTCACCCTGAATGGCAGACCCGCCCTAAGAGGTGGGACTTCCGGTATTGCAGACCACTGCTGCACATTGGATGAGTCTACATGCCGTGAGCACCAACAGGTCTGGTTTGGTGGCTAGTGCCTACGAGTGGGAACATTCTTAACCCTAGGACCTTTCTTAAATAACCAACTCCTCCTAAATATTACCAAACCATGTCCTGTAAGGAACAACATAAAACGTTATGGGGCATATTTACAAGAAAGTGGTGCATCGGTCCCGATGTGCCACTTTTCTTGCATCTCCCTTGCCCCACCTAACAACACCATGGTGGCGCTGTATTTACAATACAGCGCACCATGGCGGTCGTTAGGACAATAGCGTCAACATTTTTTACGCTATTGTGGTGCTTTCCTGCACAATCGTAAAAAAATTTGACACTAGTGCAGCAAAGCATAGGGGGGCCCATTGATTAAAATGGGTGCGTCATTTTAACACCTGTTCTGAGCAGGCACTAAAATTTATGGAAAAAATGATGCAGTGAAATGTTGTAAATTTGGCTGTGCCATTTTTTTGTGCCTCCCTGCTTCGGAACGTCTCCCTTGCATACATTATGCCTGACGCAAGCATAATGTGATGCAAGAGGTTGCAAAGTGGCACAATGAAATACGGCGCGGGGGAAAAGCCACCTCAGGGTCAAAAAAATTACGCTATGGCGATGCAAGGTGGCACTAGGTACTTGTAAATATGCCCCTAAATGTGTCAGCAAACTCATGTTATCTTTAGTCAGACGTCGCCATGCAGTCCCCATTATCTCCCCTAAGGGGTAGCACAGGACAATAAACCTAATATACTGTGCAAAGTATGCCAATCAGCGATATTGCCGAAACAATTACTTACAGGGCTGTTTTGTTTTGTATTTATATATTGCACTCTTTAAACTAAACCGCCTCTTGATTTTATCGTCTACAAACAAAAGAAAGACTACAGGTGTAATTTGACGGCGGATGGAACTGACATGAACAAATTCTTAATTTGATCAGCACGTCATTAAGAGGTTTATAGCGTTGTTGTTTTCCAAAATAAGCCCGGAATCATAAATCTTGCATATCCATGTGTGGAAATGTGTAGAATTAATACAACCAAAAATGATGACATTTTTGCCTGGCGGCCATATTCTGGTGCAGACACATGGGCCCATATTTATACTTTTTTTGCGCCGCTTTTTTGACGCAAAGACAGCGCAAACTTACAAAATACAATTGTATGTTGCAAGTTTGCGCCGCTTTTGCGTAAAAAAATGACGCAAATGTGGTGCAAAAAAAGTATAAATATTGGGCCATGGTGCCTGGTGGCCATATAATGAGTGTGACACATAGTGCCAAGGGCCACTATCAATATTTTAAATATGTTTATCTGTCTCTCGCCACATGAAACAAGAACTGTTACATCTGATTTAAAAACTTGAACAGCTAGGCTGCACTACAGGTTGCAGAATTTATTTTGTGGTCTAGATTTCTCTTGGCAGAACACCATCTGGTTGCATCCTTGTGCCCTGCACTGCTTTTGTACAGTTCACTCCGATGCCCCACACCATGCTCCCATGATGTCTGTCGGTCCAGCTTTAGTTAGTGATAATTTAGTGAAAATAACCCCTGTTACCTACGACCCAAGAGTCCATTCAGTATTTGGTGTGCTTTACATTAATGGTCCATATCATTGTGATGCGTAGAGATGCACCTGGTCAATAAGGTTCAAAATGGACGCCATTGACCTCACCCCGTAAAGCAGTGCGCAGCCGTCAGCACCCAGGTCTGGCCCACCAGCACGCCGCCGCACATCAGTTCACCATTGAGGCGGATGGACACCAGCCAGGGCCACGCCCCAGCGCCTGCTGCTACACCGCCCACAATCCGGCCCTTCACACCTGTGGCATTGGCAGGAGCGAGCCGTCGTCCACAGCTCCCTGGGAGAGGAGAGAAAGAAAGACTGTTTGAATGAGTTATGTGGCTTGACAGGCATTGTTAATGTTTCTCTTTGTCCCCAGCAATCTTTTGATCATTTTCTGCTTTTGGTATTGTACTGAGTTGTATTGCAGCATATATATATCGCTTACTACTCATATGTAGATAGAGGATGTGCACAACAGGCAAAACTGCCGACCTTGGAGATGGGGAGCCAGCCTAAACTGAATGTGTCCTTGTGTAATGTAACTGGTGCTCATGTAAAGCGCTCCAATATCTTCAGGTTGTGTTTGCTCTATATAGAACTGCAAAAACAAATGGGTTTCTGAAGCATTTGCCTACCAGAGTAGCATGCTACACTGTGTAGGGTGTGTGGTAGAAGGATGTTGCATTTGTTTTAATCCTATGTGGGAAATGTTTCCATGTTGTGCATGATGGCCCCTGAGGTGCAGTTATCATGTGGGACACACAGCATACCAGTGTGTTAGATGATGATGTGTAAGAGACACACAGACACAGTTTTATGGTTTTCAGCTTGCGTGTAGCTTTAGATGACCTTTGATAATTTCTGAGTATTCTGACACATCAAATACAGAAACGGTGCAAACACTGCGTGTCTGCCCACCGCAACTACAAGCCTGTGCATTTTCACATCCACTTTCTCTGTTCACCCTCACTTTCACACATAATGAGTTTGTCCAACCTCTCTCCTACTCAGTATAAATATGTTCTCATTTCCACCCACATCAAGCCTCTCTGTTATCACTTATGTCCACTCCTTGGCTGTCCGCCGACCTGTCTTGTCCTGTTTTACCACCCCTTTCAATGGTCAGTCTCATTATCTCAATTCAACCATAACTGCATCCATGTTATATAACTTCTAAGACACTTTGTATGTTGTTTAAGCACTTTACCTACTTATCCAACCTCCCTTTAACCTAAACTTACCTTAGCCAATCACACTTTAGCATACTCTCCTCCTTTAGACGTCATCACTTTGGCCTAGTTTAACTCCGTTAATTCTCCTGTGTTCAACCTTCCATATGTGCCACAATCAATATATGTCAACCTCACTCACCCACTCTTCCCTTGACCAGTCCCACAACATTAGCGTAGATTACTTACCAGTATTCTTCACTACTCCTGAGACGGGTCTTCCTCTTTACAGTTCTTACAAAATGAGATTGTGCGTCCCTCCAGAGACAGGTAACCTTGTTACTAGTTGTAGTATTATTTTTATGTTTACCAATGTAAACACGCCCCTTCACCCAACAGTACCTGCCCCAGAACCTGATACTGCCTGGAATGCCAATCTCTGGGTAATGTGTGGAAGGCAGGAGGGAGGGATGTTGAACTGCGCTAAGGAAGACCTGGATCAGGAGAAGTTAGGATTACTGGTACATAATCTAAGCATTATCTCCTAATTCTTTCTTCTTCGTCACGGTCCTTGCAAAGTGACGCTGTACAAAGCTTATCTTTGTTATAAAACAATATCGATTTAAATTGTGTATTTTATGGAGAAATATATATTTTTTAACTTTAAATAATAAAACACTATCCATATCTGATTGCACGTAATAGACAAGTTAACATGTTTTCTAAAAGAGTGTCAATTTTTCGTGTGCCCACGTCTAATCCATTATGCTTTTAAATGTATGTGGTGAAATCCAGCTCTACAAATTTCTGTTAAATTTAGTCCTTCAAACTGAGACCAAGAGGCCCTCCCTTTACGTCCCTGTAAATTTCATATGTGTTTTTGGTGGCTGCATCATATACATCAATTATATAAAAGTTCATTGATCTACATATAGTTTCTAATGATTATTTATCACTTGACCACTCACTCCGAATGTTATTAAAAAAGATCAAAATAATCGAAAACTTTTTGTGCTCTTTAAAAAATAAGTAAGATTGGACGTACACCTGAGTGTGTAAGATTTCCGCTTTCTTTAATGGAATGATTCTAAAAGAATAGAGGAAGCATAATTTACTGTTCCAAATTAAATTTGTAGTTTACCTAGAAAGTCAGGACCTTGTCTTAATGCTAACTCATCAGGTAATATTTTGCTGTAAGGCTGCCTATTACCAGGGCACCTATTTATTCTAGGCAATGAGTCCGGGTGATTGCTAATTTAGAAAAAGCAAGAATAGCCATCAGAAAAGAAAAATGGACCAATTTCAGTGGTTCAAATAGGGTAATTTGAAGATTCTTTCAACACTAAAGATAGGTCACAAGATGGACAAAAGGCATGAAGTGCTGGGGCTTTCCAACCCAAACCTGTGTAATATTCTACTCACTAGTTCTTCCAAGCTTGAAAGGGGTTTGGAGCATTGCCGGACTGCTTTAATAGCTGTTCTTGGGCTCCTAATGTGGAGGTGAACAGTTCTTTAATGAACCCTAATTTAAAGAAGTCTATTGTTTTAAATGGTCACAAGATATTGGTTCAAGACCTACAATGTTTTGCCAATTTAAAAAGCTTTTTCCAATTTCAAGTATAAGATTACCTAGTAGTGGTACATCTACTTTCCTGGATGTATGTCGCTAACATATTTTAGAGAGCCATTTGCTCCAAGGTTAACCTCTCAATCGCTAACTTGCTAACTCTAGAGGGTTCAGAGTTTGATAAGACAGATGTGGATGGAGAAAGAGCTTGGAGATAGTTAGACCTTTACTGGAGACCAAGTTGCTGGAATTTGCAGCAGTGGCCTTTTTGGCCAGAAAGGTTTCGGGGCTAGAATTTGCACTTTCGTTCACTGTATCTTCCTGAGCACCCTTGGGATGAGGGGAAACAGAGGGAATGCATATAGGAGGCCTTCGGTCACTTATTGGAGAGGGTATCCACCAACCAAATCTTCACACATTGAGTTCTGTAACAGAAGGTTGTTTGCTGTGCAATGATTTTTGATGCAAAGAGGTCTAGCCATGGTTTCCCTAGAGTTCTTGTCAGGGCTTTGAAGATATTGGGATGTAGACAGTATTCTACTTAGTAGGGAATCTCTCTGCTCAGATGATCTGCGATTGGATTCTCTCTATTGCTGTAAGGTAAGATGCTGATAGAGATTACACGTGTTTCTCTCCTACTTGTCCACAGCATGAGAGAGTCTGTCTACAGACCAGGACTGTGTTCGCCCCTGGATTTATGTATGTTTTGCCCCATGATTATTCATTTTGACTAGAATATTTTTCTGATCCATATTCAAATCCCCATGGTTCAGCCAACAAGCCAAATGGGAACTCTGTGAACTGTAAAGATTTTCCCCAGTGCAAATCGAACGTGTTTCTGAGATGAATGGCTGATTGGTGTGTAAAAATATGCATCTAGAGTCTGCAGGATACCATTTTGTATTTCTTCATTTCCAAGTACAAATTGACTCCTTTTAGAATTTTAATAGGTCTGGTTTCTATGAGGGGTACATCCCTGTTTCCTTTCTATTTACATTTAGAGGATTTATAGCATCTTCTTGCGAAAAGCTTTTAAATACTGACAACAGAGGATGTGTTCTGTTTTGGCATCTTGGAAGAGGAGTTTGTCTGAAAATGCACCTGGAGAAGGCTGTGCAAAATCAAATAAATAGCCTTTCTCCACAACTTAAGGTACCCAACGAACCATAATGTGGTTGGTCAAATCGTCAAATCGGCAAAACGTAATTGGCTTCCCAAACTAGTATCAGAGCATGGACAGATTTAGGATTTTGTAGAGAAACGTTAGCTTCGGTGAGTCAAGTAAAGTTCCTTGCTACCTGAGCTCTTTTTATTGAGTCCTCTAGTTTTAAACTTGTGTCAGACAGCAGGCAGTCTTCAGTGGCCAAAGAGAAGGGCATGATTGCCATCTCTTCCCTCCCCTCAACCAGGGGAGTAGCTTCAAGGGGCGTGTTTGGGGTGTTACACCCCCATAATAAATCTATTAGTAAATAGATGGGTACAGGTGTTTTCAGTCGGTGTGGTAAGGAGGTGGAATTTGTCACCTGGGAGTTTTACATACACGCTAGGAGAAACACCCATGCGCGCGCGCGCACACACACACACACACACACACACACAGACACACACTCTCACTCTTTGTCTCTAGTCTGTGTTTTGAACGCAATAAAAATGCTGGTTATTTTGCAAAGTATTGTGTTTTAAGTACCCTTACAATCTGCACCCTGCTTCCTTTCCGCCGTCTCTTAAACTCTCCATCCACACTTCTTCTTTTGTAATGTATTTTAACATGATGTAACAACATGGTTGTTGGAAAACTTGAAGCTCACACCCCCCTAATCTTACTGACCAAGCTGAGCCTGTGTTCCCCTTCTGTGCACTCCCATCTCCTCTGCTCTCCTCTCCTCCCATCCCCTACCCTCCCCATGCTCTGGACCACTCCCTCATCCTACTCACAACCCATTATTATGACAGTTTTCTTATCACCCCTTTCCTTCCCTCTTGAGATCTCTTATTTGTAGTCTGTACTATCTCTATTGCCAACATCAGCACCATGGCCTAGATCACAGCAGACCCTTTCCTCAGGCAGGTTCAGGGCCCTCTCCATGGCTCCCCCCAGACTCCCCATGCAAAGATGGATGGTGCGGGCTCACCTGCTGGGTCATCCTCCGGGGATGTGCTCAGGTAGTCCATGTCTTGCTCCAGCTCTGTGAGGGAGACGAGGAAAAGAAGACAGTGAGAGGCTCACACAGCACACTGGCCATCAGTACCCCCAGGGACAAGCTGCTGATATTGTTCCTAATTTTCCACATGCACCATCTGTGCTACATCACACACCAATTGTTCTATGGGAAAGCTGGTGCACTTTTTACTATGCCGGTGTTCTCTAATAGAAAATGTGTTCTTTAATTCTATGAGTATTGACACTGACTGGACAAATCAATTTATTGTGTGTTATTTAAGTGTGAACTGATTTTTAGTTTCAACCCCACTCTACCCTTCAAGCGAAAGGCTAGGCCAATCAACCGCACTCCTGCTCAAAGTCAGAGCATAAACAGGAGGTCCTTGGCATTCAGAGAGCTCACAGTAGCATCTGGTTCCTCTGGTGCCAGAGACAATGGGAAATTCTTATAGCAGGGTTTGCACAGATGCAGCTGAGTTCTCTAAGCTCTAGGAATGACAGATCCAATGACACTATTCTCTACAGAGGAGGGAGTATAACAAAGTGGTCAGTTAGGTGCACCCAAAGCCTGACTGGAAAACAACCCCAGATATGTCAGGTAGGAAAGCTACATGGAGCCTGGCTGGATATGTGATGTAGTCTAGTGCATGAGGTCTCTTCACATCTGTACTGAGCATGATTGAGTGTCTGATTCGGTACGTGATGTGGCCTAGCGCATGAGTTCTGTTCAGAGCTACACTGAGTTCATTGGGTACGTGATGTGGCGTAGCGCATGAGATCTGTTCAGAGCTACACTGAGTTCATTGGGTACGTGATGTGGCCTAGCGCATGAGTTCTGTTCATAGGTACGCTGAGCTTGATTGGGTATAGGATGTGGTCTAGCACAAGAGATCTGTTCATATCTACACTTCATTGATTAGGTATAAGATGTGGCCTAGCGCAAGAGATCTTTCCATCGCTGCCTTGAATCTGATTGGGTATAGGATGTTGTCTAGTGCATGAGATCTTTGCATTGAGCCTGGTTGGGTGCACAATGTAGTCTAGGGCATGAGAACTATTAGTACTTCACACATGACAGCTATTCCTTGATTATAGATATGGGACTACATGTCACAGAGATCTGTTGGATGAAAAAACATAAGTAACTCAACCTAAGCCTTGAAACAGAAAGGCGGTTGGCAGCTATGTGTAAATTGGTTGCTAACAAAGAGTGTTGGAAGGAAATGCTTGGAGTCACCTTAACCACTGCTTATTGCTCTGGACAGCATTCTATTCCATTGTTTTTAGCTCTTTGCTCTATTTTAGTAGATCAGCCAGATACAAATCAGCTTGGCCCTACCCAAAATAGAATAGTCAGGGTGGACGGCTAGATAGCACTCCTTCTGAACTGGAACACAAACAAACACAGATGTACTTCAGACTTGTTGGTGAGGTGAAGCTTGAACCCTTACAATAGAGTGGATCTGAGCTCATCGTCTTTGTCTATCCATGCCACCTACAGCGGTCCGAAAACATCCCAAGGGTCGGCTGAGTCTACGTGGACCCACATGAGCACCGTTCGTGTAGCCAAGTGGGATTTCAGCACTGCATGCACACATTCACCAAACCAAACAACCCAAGGTGGAGTGAAAGCACCTACTACACTCCTGCAGCCTGAGGTGGCATCGGCCGGCCATCAGTTGGAGGCAGTTTTCTGCAGCAGCGCTCCCTTCGGGGCAGAACCGCTGGTAGGAGGAGCAAGCCTTGCTTAAGGCCCAGTTCCTTCTAGACTGTTCTGATATTCTTTGGGTTTCCAGGATCACTGCACAGCTGGGCTCTGATGTTTGGGTTGGATCCAGAGCTGGTAATTGGAGAGGTTGAACTTAAGTTAGCTTTGGGAGCATGTATTATTTGTAAAACACTCATGCTATCCTACACTGAGGTCATGACAACAAGGATATTTTGCTTACTGTGTGGGTGCGCTGGGCCATTTCTCTTCTGCAGAATACATTTCATATCTACCACTGAACTAGATGACTATACCTTAGTGGAAGCTCAGTCTCTGTTCAGAGGCTTTAGATATGAACATCATTAGCATTAAATCCTGAATTTTCTTACTCACCTAATTGATCTGAAGCAAACCATTGCTAAAAAGGGCAAGATACGTACCTGCATTCCTGTCTACATCTTTGATCTTACACTTCTTCAACATCCCTTGCTGATGCACAGCTAACAGTGCGCCGCCCTGTGTCTAGTGTGCATTTCTACACTTTGGGCCTGATTACGACGGGATATCTGTCACATTTGGGACGGAGTAATCCCCTCCACCAAGGTCGTAATCAGGCGCTGAATGTGCCTCACCTAGCACCTCTGTGGAAGCGTCAGTATAGTGAACAGTGGAACAATCACATACTCTGAGAACAGCAGCCAGGAGCACAAACTGAATCACAGTGCTTCTCGAGGTGTAAATAGTGCAACACAATACAAGCAGGTGCTATCGCCTGCGCAAAATATGAGCAGGCGTAATATGTGCTCAGCTCATATGTTGAGCATGTGCCATAATGGTGCAAAATACAATGTTCTGCTACTGTAGCATAAGCACATAGGTCTAAATGATCCAGTCAATTTCCAGCTTTATCCTGACTTCAATCAACATGTGCACTTTGCTTTCAAAGAAAATCTTAGGCCAAGCAAAGAACCCCTCTGACTCAACTTTCCTTGGTTCACAGAATTCGTAGTCGAACTGACATAAAGGCCTTCTTAGGCCCTAACATCTCATTAGCTCATCTTGGTTGAATTATTCAATTTCCCAGATTCTGAGGATACATTTTGGTCCAGACCCTTCTGAAGGATGTGTCCCCAGATCCACACAGTGGTGTTCAACAGACACACTGACTCGCACATTTTGCACACTCAAGCGCAGTCCTAGTGCACTCAATTGGCCCTCATGCCCACTAGCAGCAGCATTAGTTGGCACCTGTTTCTCTCTTCTCTCACTGATGTTGTCAAGGAACAGCAGAAGAACACCGGGCATGCACGTGTAAGATAAACCTATATTGTGGTGAGCTCCACATCCTACTCCTTGCCTACACCCCCGTGAGTACCGTACCACAATATCTGTCTGCACTGCGGAGTGCATGCCCTCTACTCCTTTTCTACTCTGGGTGTAGATCCTCTTCCTAATCCTGCCTCTCATGTGGGAAATGCCTCAATGTACTCCTCTCTAGGACTATAGAACACTGGCAGAATCAAGCAATACCCATCACTTTCTGGGGCTCGGTTCCTATTGGTAGGATGTAACAAGGCCAAGGAGTCCCATCATGCTGCAGACCCACGGGTGTGATAAGAACCTGCAGTGGTCTGTCCACCGATGGCGCTCACCAGCTACTAGTGAGAAGACGCTTCTTTCGCAGCCACTGTCAATAAGACTGTTCAATGACTGCTCAACCCAGAAAGGTTTGGTCCATAGGGTGACAATGTGGCTCGTACACCTCCACGTGTCTCTCAGTTAATCAGAGGTGCCTACTCCACTCATGCATGAGGTACTCTTGGCATGATATCTTGAGGTAGGGACAGCATGGGCTGGTTCAGACCTCTTAAACTCCAGGCGTTAACCGGCCTAACCCACTCTCCTCAACAGGCAGTGTCAATCAGTCTGCAGTGCTCTCAATCAGATGGCTGCCATTCTGCATACTGTCACTCACACTCAGTCACTCCTGGAGCAGTGACTGGTAAACTACAGTAACCAAATCCACTTATAGTTGGAAAACAGGCCAGCACACAGGGCTCACTCCATCACAGGTCTAAACCACATGTTCCCCTGGACATAAGGAAACCTTTGGTGCATTAATGGAGCTTATCTGGACATTGTACTGTCGATCTCCAACTCCTTGACAGGCCTGCTAACCAACAACCAATCAACTCACTGCTCTGAGACTAAGGAAACTGATCTGGTGCTCGAGGGAACTATCTTCACCTCTTGAAACTACATAATATCATTCCTCTACTCCCATACAACACAACCATAAGGTGGAATAGATAAGAGACCTGGTTATGGCATACTTAGATAATTCACACATGGCTCTCAAAAAAATACATCAGGAGATTACAGAGACGTCATAACTAGGTGGACAGAATTTTATTTTATTTGCATAAGTGGGACCATATGAAACTATGTCTGGGCCCACCCTTTTGGGTCATGGTGGTGGATGGCCAGGACATCTGGATATATGCAAAAACGAGACCCATACTATGCACTGAAAAATAATTTGTGCTCACCTACCAAGCTTTTGCCTGTATGAAGCATGAACTCAGGAGTTGAGGGCACCAGGTTGTGAAATGGTTGAATCCTTAATGAACAGACAGAATCAAACTACCTATAATTCATGAAAAACCCTTAAACCAAACTATTTTCACTCTCTCACAAATGCATTCTACCCAACCTCATGCTTACAAACCTTGGTCTAACACAAGAGCTCTGAAGTCACCATAGGACAATCTGAAAAACCATAAAGCTCCTTAAAAATAAATACACACTACATCTCAGTGTATTTCAGAAGTTCGACCCATGTTTCTGGCATCCCTCTTCTCCGTTGATTGGTCTGGCCGTGACACATGGTCCCTGCAAGCTCAGTATGGGTTGTGGAGTTCTTTCATTGCTTCCCCTCCTATCCACACACATCTGGTGCTGGACACAGCATGGACTCTACCAGACATTTGACACTGGAGTAAGGAGAAGGCCTTATGCTAGCACAGTAGCATAGGGTACAATGCAATTGGTCAAATTGCTTGGGCGTCATTCAGTACCACTAGACAACTAGGTGAAGGGATTGTACAAAATCAGTACCCAGCGTGAAAGTTGACCAAAACCATTTAGGACAAATAGCATGAAAATATCACCACCACAAAATACCTTTCTTAGCTGCCATCTACATGCCACAGCTGCCCGGGGCAAGGACCTTTAAGGAGTATCATTAGATGAACTTACCCTCACACTCCTCAGCCTGGTTACCGCAGTCTTGGAAGAGGCAGGAGACACAGCCTCTGCAATCCATAAGCAAGCGGTTGCGTTGAGACAACGCCTCCCGTAACGCCTCAAGGGCACGCTTCAGAGCCACCTCCAGCACCACAGTCCCTCTGCTGGACATTGCTGTAAACAACAAGAAACACAGGTCAGGGGTCACCGTGGAATGCTCTCTATGTCTATACAGTACCATGCCATTCACCTGATGTATCGAGTTGTTAGTGAACGAGGGGGCAGGTTGTAGGAAGACGCGGACCTGGCTATGGAGGATAAGGAAAGGGTTGTAGTGTGAGGTACCCTGAATGATAGCGCAAAGAAGTGCTAGCCTTGTATAAAAATTGTGACTAACAGGCTTCCCCACCCCCACCAGTTCTAGCTTTTCAGGAAAATTCGCAATGTCCTGTAGACCATAATGCCTATGGTTCCAAGCTGGGCCCAGCGGTGAACAATCTATCAATGGTGAGGCCATTTAAGTATCTATGGAAGTGAAGGTCCCTCTCAGACCAAAGTATGAATGTCTTTACTATCCAGCTGTTGGTAGGAGTCCCATTTATCTTGTTTGTTTTGCAGTTCATGGCAACCCTACTAAGTCACTGGCCATCCCTACCACCCTACAAGTAGGGTGTGTGAAATTTGTGCAATTTGCACTTGTGTAATTACACAATATTTTGTGTGAAATAATGCATAACTATGCAAAATTGCATTTGGTGCTATATTTTAGTGCAAATGCATTGTTGTGTCGATTTTAACCATAAGGATGCCTTTTGTGCTACGAAAACAGTACAAAGAACACAAGCGCTGCAAACAGCAGCCACTCATATTCTGGCCATGCATGTTGTTCCTGTGCACTCACTCTAAATTTTTGTTTAGAATGGCACAGAACTATGCTACGTGGCTTAAGCGAATTGTGCATAAAGAATAAGGCAAAATGACATGAGACTGAGCCAGAATAATGGAAAATTCAACGACCTACTAACAACTTCCATAATCTTCCATTTTGCATCAAAGTTCTTATAGTGCATACAACCGTAGGGCACGTAAGGGCAAACATGACACCCAAACCCTACTGAATGCAGATGGATAACACCTACATTGTGATAGGTTGTTTCACAGGTCTAAGAAATCATCTGTTTTGAATTGGTAATTTTCCTAAAAACCTGCAACAGATGCCGGTTACTCCCAAGAAGCATGGAAAACTGCTGACATCAAAGCATCCATCATGGGCACTAACATTAAAATATGTTATAATGATAATTAAAATATTATATGCTCTCAATGTTTACTCACAGAACTGTTTCTTTTTAACTTATTTAAAGTATGTATGAATTGAAAAAACAACTTTTTACCTATTGAGAGAGCTTTCGTCTCATTGAAACATTAACGCTTTGTGCCATGTATAGCTAATATGGTTAGATGCTTGCTGTTGCAGATTCTACACAGTTCGGCTGTTAACCAGTCTCTCTCGTGCCTCGTCCAGCCACTAAGACACCTGGGGGCAGATTTATGGAAAGTGGCGCTGCACCGAGTGGAGCGCCACGTTCCTTGCGCCCCTTAGCGCCACGTTCCCTGTGCCCCTTAGCGCCACACTACCACCATCAAGTGTGTCCATCGTATTTAAAATACGGCGCACCATGGCGCAGGGTAGGGGGCAACAGCATAATTTTTCATGACACTATTGATGTACTCTGCAAGAGTAGCACCAAAATATTGGAGCTACGCCTGCAGAATATATAGGGGCCCGTTATAAATAATGGCAGCCCCCTTTTAATGTCTACTCCGAGCAGGCGTTAAAAGTTCCGTAAAAAAACGCAAGGAAATCTGTTAGATGTTTTTACGGGCCCCTTCACTTCCATTTCCACAGATATTGGCAGTGTTTGCCTCCTATCTCCATCCTGGAACAGATGAAAAATTAGTAGGAGTAAATCTCCAAAGTTTTCCAGGGTGACAACACGCCAAAGAGAAGCTTCTGAATACCTGCAAATTGAAGTAACCAAAAGTGCATCAAAGGTAACCTTAGCGAACGGGTGCCATTAATTATTTATTTATATATTTATTTATTTAGTGTCTGTTTAAATCGAGAGCCCCAATTTTCCTAATGTGGGATGGAGGCCCTCCTTCTGTTGTCCTGAGCTCCCATACAAACCCTACAATGCCTTGTCGCGGTGTGCAGCTCCGAGGCCAGGGTTGCTGTTTTTAGACATAAGAAACCCTAATTTGTCCATTTGAAGGTAAAAGCCGTGTCAGTCTTCCCACTTTTTACGCACACTTCACAAACTACAAATTACTAAGAGCAGTTAAGATGGGCACGAGGTAGCAGGGTGGATGACTTGCCTAGAGCTGTGCCCAGGGCGTGTCTTAGCCTCACTTTTTAGGGGTATGCACTCAAGGTTTACAACAGGTAGCAATGTTGTCAGGCTTCTCATGTCATGTCTGTCAGACCTGCAACTGGTCCTTTTTTTATCCAACAGTCCTTTCCAATCTAGGACTTGGTGTTTCATCTTTTCTAGTATAGTAATGTGTGGACTTAGCATGAAATATGTTGTTGTAAAAAAATACAGGACTGACCTGAGTGGTCATGAGGTAGGTCACTTAGTCGGTATCAAAGGACGGTAACTTCCAAAATGAGACCTGCAGCTTTGATATGATGAGACCTGACAAACTTGTGAGTCTCGTGCTAATTAGGCAGTGATAAAATGAATAAGGTGGGCGTGCGAAAATGCTAAACGGAAATAAAGTAAGTAGTAGCTTAGCAGAGACGTTTTAAGGCCTGGGCAGAATGGGCTCTAACCCAGGGCACCAGTCTTTAAGGGGGTCCCCCATTAAGCCAGCTCTGTTCTGCTGCGAGCCTTGCCCAGATGTCCTTGAATAATTCTTTAATAAATTGTTTAAAATTCCATTTTTCTTGAATTTATTTTTGATGTGAGTGATGTGTGAGACTCTATTACAGACATTTTGCAGAGAAATGTTGTGTTTATGTTTCATACAGCATCCATAAAAAAAGTTTTTTAGTTCAAAACAGAACCTCACATATGAGGAATGGGAGGGTGTCACAGAGATTATTTGCAGCAATATTAGTGAGCTGCCACTGTGTTACTATATTAAAAAAAAAACATCATTATCCCTAAAAATTATATGATAACACATTTAGAATTTGGACGACTGTGTCTGTGCGCTGTCAGTGACCTGGCCAAAGAGGGGCATGCAGGAGCTGAAATTGGATCATAAATTCAAAGCTGCTTGAACAGGGGGCCCCAAAATCAGTTTGGCCTAGGTCCCCCAAAATCTTTAAGATGTCCTTGTGGCTAAGGCCTGCTGAAGTACAGCACAGGATGGAGACACTAACCTCTTAGAGTGCCGGCTGGCATGTAGTACAGGTCCTTGCCGAGGGGGGCGCTGTTACTTCTGCCTGCGGCCAGCAGGAGGCAGAGGACACTCCAGCCCCAGGGGCCCATCGTCTCCTCCTGGCCCGGAAGTCGTCACCGGAAGCAGTGTGCGGTGCAGCTGCCCTTCTATCCTCTCCCTTCTTTTGCACAATCACTCTTTGAGGGTATTTTCTCTCCGTTTGTGATGTCACTTCCCCGCGCTTCTCTGTTCTGCCTGCTTTTATTTCACTTAAATGGCTGCTGTATACTATGCTTGCCTCAGTGCAGGGAATATGCTAATATATGTTGTAAGATGCGACAACTGTTGGTCCAGGGGACAAAACGTAGGTGAAGACAGATCTCCTGGGTTTCAAATGTCACTTTAACCACTAAATCAAACCTTCCATCTTGCTTATTGTTGTGTTACTTCTTCTTGTACTTTTTGACTTTCTGTAAATCTGTTTTTGTTCCCAAACTTTTTTTTATTGTTCTCCCACTTAACTCAGACCTCGCTCTTGTCGTCCTCCCAGTCACTCAGTTAATTTTCTGGTCCTCTCACTCCGCAAAAAAAGGGCCTACTGTCCTTTCATCCTCCTTGTCTCGTCTATCCCCCAGTCCTCAGTCTCCCTGGTCTCTTGCTCCCTCAGTTCTGAGCCATTTTATCCTTTCAGTCTCTCAGTTCTCTCTGTTCTGTTCACTCTGTCAGTTCTGAGTCTTTTTCTTCTCTCGCTCCCTCAGTCGTCTCTCTTGTCCTTTCACTCCCTCAGTTCTGAATCTTGCCTCTTGCTCCCTCAGTTCGGAGTCCTATTGTCCTCTCGCACCCTCAGTTCTGAGTTTTCTTGTACCCTTACTCCCTCAGTTCTGAGACCTCAGTTCTGAGTTTACTTGTCCTGTCGCACCCTCAGTTCTGAGTTTTCTTGTCCTCTCACTCCTTCAGTTCTGAGTTTTCTCCTCCTCTTGCTCCCTCAGTTCTGAGTCCTTTTGTCCTCTCGCTCCCTCTGTTCTGAGTCCTCTTGTGCCCTCGCTCCCTCAGTTCTGAGTCCTCAGCTCTGAGTTTCCTTGTCCTCTCGCTGCCTCAGTTCTGAGTTTTCTTCTCCTCTTGCTCCCTCAGTTCTGAGTCCTCTTGTCATCTTGCTCCCTCAGTTCTGAGTCCTCTTGTCCTCTCGCTCCCTCAGTTCTGAGTCCTCAGTTATGAGTCCTCTTGTCCTCTTGCTCCCTCAGTTCTGAGTCCTCTTGTACCCACGCTCCCTCAGTTCTGAGTCCTCAGTTCTTAGTCAACTTGTCCTCTTGCTCCGTCAGTTCTGAGTCCTCTTGTACCCACGCTCCCTCAGTTCTGAGTCCTCAGTTCTTAGTCAACTTGTCCTCTTGCTCCGTCAGTTCTGAGTCCTCATGTACCCTTGCTCCCTCAGTTCTGAGTCCTCAGTTCTGAGTCCACTTGTCCTCTTGCTCGCTCAGTTCTAAGTTTTCTTGTACCCTTACTCCCTCAGTTCTGAGTCCTCAGTTCTGAGCTTCCTTGTCCTCTCGCTGCCTCACTTCTGAGTCCTCAGTTCTGAGTTTTCTTGTTGTCTCGCTCTCTCAGTTCTGAGTCCTCATGTACTCTTGCTCCCTCAGTTCTGAGTCCTCTTGTCCTCTTGCTTCCTCAGTTCTGAGTCCTCGTGTACCCTTGCTCCCTCAGTTCTGAGTCCTCTTGTCCTCTTGCTCCCACAGTTCTGAGTCCTCTTGTCCTCTCACTCCCTCAGTTCTGAGTCCTCTTGTTCTCTCGCTCCCTCAGTTCTGAGTCCAGATGTACTCTTGCTCCCTAAGTTCTGAATTTTCTTCTCCTCTTGCTCCCTCAGTTCTGAGTCCTCTTGTACCCTCCCTTCCTCAGTTCTGAGTCCTCAGTTCTGAGTTTTCTTGTCGTCTCGCTCCCTCAGTTCTGAGTCCCGATGTACTCTTGCTCCCTCAGTTCTGAATTTTCTTCTCCTCTTGCTCCCTCAGTTCTGAGTCTTCTTGTACCCTCCCTTCCTCAGTTCTGAGTTTTCTTGTCCTCTCGCTCCCTCAGTTCTGAGTCCTCAGCTTTGAGTTTCCTTGTCCTCTCGTTGCCTCAGCCTCCTCGTCCTCTGGCTCTCAGTCCTCGTCTGGAAGGCCTCGCCCAACCCCCCTGCCCTCCTCGCCTGCCCTGAAGACGGACATCCAGACAGTGATGGAGAGGGAGAGGTGACCCTCTCTATATATACAGTGCTGCGGGGAGGGCGGGCGCGGTTCCCATGCTTCAGGACAGCAACTGTTGAATTCATTAATGCAGCCCCGACGATGCCAGGGGGGCGGGTGGCGGCGGGACGAGGGGGCAGTGATTGGGATAGTTGGCAGTTCATTAAAGTCCTGAGGTGGGTCCGGCTGGCCCGGGCCTGGTGGCTGCAGAGAGGGAGCGCCGGTGGCTCGTCCTGCCCTGAATGGCGCCTTTGTGCTCCGGGCCCGGAGAGGACCGGAGCATCAAAGCCGCGTCCTAATGATCAGAGGCGGCGAGGTCCCTTCATCCCTTCCGCGCCTTCATCTGGACCAATAAAATATTGTCAGTTCCTATCACTTTGGTCTCGCAGCGCGAGCCTCAGAAGTACGAAAAAACCTCTGTCAGAACAAACGAGGCCGCGGGACCATCTGAGAGGATGAGAGCTTCTTGGCGGGAAACAGGCTGCAGGGAGGTGTCAGTCAGGGCTGGATGGAGGGTCGAGCAAAAACGGGACACATTGAGGCCCTTGTTTCCTAAATGCGCACTTCGCACACATGTACACTGGTTCAGAGTGGTTCATTACGGAATGGTTTGGTTGTGGGGGGGTCAGGGAGGCTTTGATGCGCGCGGTGCCCTGTGATGTGGCACATGGAGGGGCTGGCACGCTGAGTGCAGCGCCTGGCAGAGGCTGTCATCTGTCCCTCCTGGATTCTTCCAAGATCTCTGCCTGGTCATCATTTTGTCTCTGCTGGGAATGGCCCTGTTACTTACCGGTGATCTTCATTACCCAGATTCGGAATCCTCCTGGTCCCACGCCTAACCTAGGAGGCCTGGGACGAGGACCATGTGGAGGAGGGGGTAAGGCACCCTGCCCCACAAAACTCAGCCGGGGATTGGCTCTTGGTGAATGGAATAAGGAAAAAAACAAACCCACAAACCACGATGCATTAACCAGAAGGGGATACCTGCATTTGGCTTTCTGTACCAAAGTTACCAGGCCTGTGAGAGGATCCTGAGAAGGACTGGGCAATAAATTCCTCTCCACTGGCGGAGTTGGGGGAAATTTGTCCACTCCGCGCTAAGCTCGTAACACGAAGATCCAGCCAAATTCTGGCCACCTCAATGTGGCAGAGTTTTTACTTGCGATCGGCTCACCAACGGATAGTTGGCGAGCATGAGCAACAATTGGCATCCCCAGTGCGATTTTTGGGCGCTAGGAGGGCACCCAGAGAGATTTTCCAACTGTGGGCGGTTGAGACTCTGGTGAGAAAGCTGCTGCTCGAGTAGAAAATCTACTCAAACTGTAGCAAAATCAACTCGAACAGCAGCACCTTCTCGTGCACCATGTGGTACGTTTGTGCTAATTTTTCAGCGTGGAACGAGCTCCCAGCATGAAAAATCAGTGTGAGTAGTGTGACGTGCCAATTTCTCCCCCCCACGTGGAACTCCACAGAGTCTCGTGAAGTTTTAATCTAACTCCAAGGAATTCCGTGAAGTGAAACTCCGCGACTTCCACCAACCCCTAATCCCAATGCCTATAAAGCTTGGAGCCCTAAATCCAAGGGCCGCAGGAGAATATGTGAATAGGCGATAGTAACACCTCTCACAAACTTATCAACCACAAACTTCCAGAAAATTAAAGCACAACACAAAAAATATCTGCATCTTTCCTCGGGTCTTACACAGTCTTATGCCATATTGGCTTTTGTAATAATTTCTTGTGTGCTCTTCTGTCGTAATCTTTTTTTTGTTTTGTCTTGTATTTTGTTCTGTCTTGCCTTTTGACTTGTCCTGTATCTTACCTAATAACGTGCCTTGTCTCCCTTCTTTTATCTGGTCTCTTGCCTTCATTCTGTGCCAAATTGGGTTGTGAATCATGTCATATCTACTCTTATGCTATTTAGTCTTTTTTTTAATTTTATATTGTCTTGTATCTTGTCAAGTCTTTTCACTTATCTAGTCTTATGTCTTATGTAGTGATTTGCCTTGTTTTCTGTCTTCTGAACTGGTCTCTGGTCTTGCCATTAGTTAGCGTTGTCTCGTAACTTGTTTTGTAATGTGTGTTGTTTCCTGCGTTTTATCTTGGGTTTTGTCCTCTTCTTTCTTATTTTGTCTTTTTGTCATCTGGCTTTGTTATGTGCCTTGTCGCACCCAATGTCTTGTATGTTATCATCGTGTCGTAACACCTTATATCATCTTGTCGTGCCTTCCGTTTAGGGTCATTTTTTCCTTTGTCATCTTATTGTCTCGTCTTGTTTTGTCTTGCCTCGTCATGTGTTTTTATTCTCTATATCTGCAAACTAAATCACCCTTATATGCTTTTGAATAGTGACCACCAACCAAGAAGACCATAGTAAATAAACATTACTTTAGGGATCTGTTTTTTTAATGATTTTTTGTGTCCTGGCCTTTTCTGCAATATCATTTTGCGTTTATGATATTTATTAAAATATATTGATACCGTAATACTAAAAACAGAATTTTTATAGCACTGCATCAGTAAATTATCAAAATATTGAATACATCCAATGTTGCTATTACCAATCCCTCTGGTACTCATTTTATAGACCATAAGAATATGACATGGGATGTGGCCCAATGGCGTTTCACTATTTGACCTTGATGGTACCAATGGATTTTTCTGTGCCAAGAATGCAAAACATGCATGTACCTCTTCAGCTAAAGACCATTAAAGAAATGGAGGTCTTATCGGTCAACGGACTTTTTAATGTCCAGCAGACTAAATTGAATTTAGAATAGCCTTTTTACTTGTAAAATGCTTAACACTAGGGGTGGATGCAACTTCTAAAATGTACTGTAGCGTAATTACATGAAATTACAGCAAAATTACGCAAGATTATGCAGAACTACATGAAGAGGGTAATACTGTATTTAGCGCTATTTTCTTAGAGCAAAATGCACGCTTGCATCCAACATGAGCCTGAGGACGCCTTTTCTGCTAAGAAAATAGTGCTAAATGAATCAGAACAGAAGCAGAAACCCCCAGTCGCACTCTGTTCATGTGCTCTTGGGAAGCCATTTTTGCCCCAAATTTCTTGTTCTGTAAAATTTGAATGCTGAATTTTTCTGCATATGAATTCTGCTAGGTTTTACTTGATGGACGTCCTACCGGCAAACACTGCTGGATGCACTACAATAAAGCAAAAATCTAAATCCGGATTTGGGTGCATACTCAGCTGCCGCTCATATGGGAATTAACACAGGGTTTGAACTGAGGCTCTTAGGGTGTGCATAAGGATGGAAAAGGCCTGGGTGGTAAGGGCCTGGAAAGAAACAATAGCTTTCCCTACTTGGGGATCACGTTTGATTCCTTGGGTTCTTGGGTGCCCAACATATCATCACAAAGGCAGTAGATCCCTTTTTATTGTTCCATGCTTACCAGAAGAGAGCTCTTTGCCTCCACTCTTGCAAATTTATATAACTCATTGTGTTTTTTTTCTACAGTTTTACATCCTCAGAGTAAAATATTTTTACACAAATCCCTTTCTCACTTTTTTGGTTGATAGGAATTTGTGTTACAAACCATGGGTGCTGCACTGGAATGCTCACATCCCACCCATGGCAAGCCCCCTTAATGCAAAATAGTACTTAGTGCTGCTTTGTGTTACTTTCCAGCGCAGACAGCAGAACAACACTTTGCTCTGATTTCCTCCACCTTGTCGATGCAAACCTATCTTGAAGTGTTAGTAAATAGCTCATACAATGTCCGAACCCATATGTTCATCCCTGAAGGGAGGAGTTACTTTCATTTGGCACTACCATACCACTACTCATGCACAGAGTGAACTGGCGTAGAGTGCAGTAGAGTCGGGTACAGTAGAGTGGTGTAAAGTTCAGTGGCGGACAGCGAAGCGTTGCATAGTAGAGTGTTGTAGAGTGCACTGGTGTAGAGTAGAGTGACTTAGAGTGAAGTGGTGTAGTGTAGAGTGCAGGGGCATAGAGTGCAATGAGGCTAAGTAGAGTGGTGTAAAGTTCAGTGGCAGACAGAGACATATTGCATAGTAGAGTGTTGTAGAGTGCATTGGTGTAGAGTGACTTAGGGCCAGATGTAGGAAGCGTTTTGCATGGTGCAAACAGCGAATTTCGCTGTTTGCGCCATGCAAAACGCACATCGCAAGTCTCATTCCCATTTTGCGAGTAGGTAACCAGTTACCGACTCGCAAAATGGGAATGCGACTCGCAAATAGGAAGGGGTGTTCCCCTTCCTATTTGCGATTCGCATTGTGATGTAGAATTGCTTTGTGACCGCGATTGCGGTCGCAAAGCAATTCGCAGTTAGCACCCTTTGCAAATGGGTGCTAACCCATTGGCGAAAGGGAAGGGGGTCCTCATGGGACCCCTTTGTTAATGGCTCTAAAAAAAAATTTTTTAGAGCTGCCTGCTCTAAAAAAATGAAACAAAAACGTTTCATTTTTTCGTGTCTATTGCAACTCGTTTTCCTTTAAGGAAAACGGGCTGCAATAAAAAATAAAAAAAACTGCTTTATTAAAAAGCAGTCACAGACATGGTGGTCTGCTGTCTCCAGCAGGCCACCATCCCTGTGAGTGCTGTGAATCGGAAGGGGGTCGCAAATTGCAACCCACCTCATTATTATTAATGAGGTGGGTCTTTGCGACCCCCTTCTGATTCGCGGATGGTGTCAGGGACACCATCCTGCATCTGGGTTTGCGACTCGCAAATTGTGAGTCGCAAACCCAGACTTACGTACATCTGGCCCTTAGAGTGAAGTGGTGCAGAGTGGAGTGCAGTGTGGCATAGAGTGCAATGGAGTGGTGTAAAGTTCAGTGGTGGACAGAGAAGTGTTGCATAGTAGAGTGTTGTAGAGTGCATTGGTGTAGAGTGACGTAGAGTGAAGGGGTGTAGTGTATAGCTGTGTAGAGTAAAGTGGTGTAGAGAACAGTGGTGCAGACTAGAATAGATTGGCGTAGAATGCAGTGACGTAGATTGCTGTGGTGTAGAATAGAGTTTCATAATGTGTATTAATGTAGGAGAGTGTTTCAGAGTAGAGAATAGTAGCATGGAGTGCACTGCTGCAGAGTAGCTTGGCGAAGAGTGTAGTGGCAATGAGTGCATTGGTTATGAGTGGAGCGGTGTAGAGTACAGCGATTTAGAGTAGATTGGAAGAGGGTGCAGTGGCACAGAGTATAGTGGTGTAGAGTAGAGTTATGTAGACTGCAGTGCATAGAGTGGCACGGTGTAGAGTGTAGTGAAACAGAATGGAGTAGAGTGTAGTGGCATAGAATGGATTGGTTCACAGTGGAGTGAAGTGGCATAGAGTGGGATGGTGCAGGGTGGGGTGGAGTAGTGCAGGGTAGAGTGCAGTGGTGTAGAGTAGAGTGGCATAGACTAGAATAGCATAGAGTGCAGTGCAGGAGAGTTGATCACATCGGCATTGAGTAGACTGGCAAAGAGTGGCGAGGTGAAGAGTAGAGTGCATTGGTGTAGAGTGCATTGGCATAGAGTGCAATGCTGCAGAGAAGTGTGGCATAGAGCGGCTTAGAGTAGAGTGGTGCAGAGTAGAGTGTAGTGGTTTAAACTGGTGGAGTGGTGTAAAGGGTAGTGGAAAAGAGTGCAGTGGTGCAGAAGGGCTAAGAGAGCATTGGCATAAAGTAGAGTAGTGCACAGTAGAGTAGAGACATGAAGAGGGAATTGTAGTAGCCTGGAGTGGTGTAGAATGGGGTGGGTAGAATGTAATGCAGTGACAGAGTGGAGTGGCGTAGAGTGGAGTGGTACAGAGTTGTGCATAAAAGAGTGGAGTAGGTATGGTGTGGTAGCGCACTGATATTACAGACAACACATTTTCTATTGAAACGCCAATTATATTTGCACATTTAGTTTCAGTGATAAAAGTATACAGCACACAGACGATAATGGGTGGAGATGTCATCACCTAGTGTATTGATTTGTTTTGATTTATTAAAATATTTGTTTCCACCATACTTCATAATTATTAAAAATGTGTTTAATTGTGCCCTCCTAATTCTGATATATTCTGTTTCACAGCAAGATTGTCACATGTATCCCCTTTCTTTGAAGTCAGAGAAAGAAAAGTAAAAACCAAGCTTCCTCAATAGATATGCGGCTTGGTATTTTACCTCTATCTTTGAATGCATAGCAAATGTGACAAGATAAGAACAAGATTTAAAGGCCTGTTTACAGAAAGGGAGCACTTAGAAAGATGCAGTAAATAAGGAATGCTCTTCAAGAAGGAAGAACTCAAGCTTGACAGCCTAAAACAAATAAAGTCAGCAAATAGAAAGCAAACAAATGTGTGTTAGAAATCACAAAGCCAATGGCCCCCAATGCCTCCTTTCTGCCAGTCTTTGCTAGCTGGTCTGACCGCCATGCAAAGGCTGGCGGAAAGGGGATTCGTAATCCAGAGGGCAGCGCTGCTTGCAGTGCTGCCCTGCTGGATTACGACCGCCGAGACTGCCAGGCTGTGGACTGGCAGTGACGGAAGTAGGACCTTGGCGGCTCTGCCCCAGTTTTCATGTGGCAGTCGGACCACCACTATGGTGGCGATCCGACCGCCACACTCGTAATGAGGGCCTGAGTATGGTTATTTTTCAAGGTATCGGAGACTGCACGCATTTGTGTTTTCTGAAGACAACATTTGTGGTAATATCAGGGAAACAAACAGTAAAAACTGACTCACCAGACTTTAAAACAGGTCCACAAACTGCTAACACAAACAGCCTTCACACTCCTCTGTGAGACCAGCCCATCGTGCACTGCCTGATTGCCCTATAGGCTAGCCCTACCCTGAGCAGGTGGAACATAGCTCTGTGGGTCAGTCGTTTACTGCTCCAGACTCCTTGATTCAGGCTAAATAAAAGTAGGAGCTATGTCAGAGACAAAGGCAAGCATGGTGGAGGGGGGAAGTGGTCAGTTGAGAAGAGAAAATGTCGTATAGCATAGTGGAAAAAAAAAGTGTACATTGAAAGTAACAACCTCAAGGCTGGGTGCGATATCCTAGGTACCAAACGAATGGGTGGAATATCCTTAACACACACCAGATTGGGGTGATATCTTCATTGGCACACGGAGCATAGGCAGTCATGTCATCTTGGACGGCACAAAGGAGTGAGTGACATGCTTCCTTTGTGATATCCTACTTGGCTGTGTAATATTCAGTTTAGCGCCCACGTCAGTGGACGTGATATCCTCTTTGAGGGCATACAGGAATGTGAGTGATATCCTACTTGACGGTGTAATATTCTCTTTAGCACCCACACCAGTGGGAGTGATACCCTCTTTAGGGGGGCTCAGGAGTGTGAGTGATATCCTACAAGTGTCAGTGATATCCTACTCGGCGGTGTAATATTCAGTTTAGCACTCACGTCAGTGGGAGTGATATCCTCTTTGATGGCGTACGGGAGTGTGAGTGGCATCCTTTAATTGTACACACACTTCCCGGTGTGATATGCTCTGTAGCTTCTGATATCCTGCTTAGAGCTATAATATTATCCTTAGCACACACAGGGGCAGGTGTCAAAGATATAGAGGCATATTTAAGAGCCCCTAGCTCCATTCAAATGTCACATTAGCGTCATTTTTTTTACGCTAATGTGGCATTAGAAGGCCAAAAACATTGTGCCATTTTTACAAGGTGGCGCAATGCATTGCGCCACTTTGTAACCCTTTGTGCTACATTATGCCTGCTCCAGGCATAATGTATGCAAATGGGACATTCCGTTAGGGGGGGCCAAAAAAATAGTGCAAAGAAATCTAAGAGTTTTTTTTTGTTTTTTTTTGGGCACTTATAGTGCCTGCTCAGAGCAGGCGGTAAAAGGAGGCTTCTATCGGTTACAATGGACCTCTGGGTGCTTTGCAGGATTAGCGTAAAAAATGTTGATACCAATCCTGCAAAGCACCTAGGAGGCCCGCTGAAAACAATGGGAACCTCATTTTAATGCTTGCTCTGCGTTAAAAATGCAGATAAAAATGACACAAAGAAATCGCTTAGATTACTTTGCGACATTTTTTCGGACCCCCGAACTTGTGAACGTCCCCTTGCTTACATTATGCCTGGTGCAGGCATAATGTGGCGCAAGGGTTTACAAAGTGGCACAAAGCATGCCTTGCAACACTTTCTAAATCTGGTGCGCCGAGTTTGGCCTTGTTGTGCGACATTAGCATAAATAAAATTACACTAATGTGGCGTAAGGAGGCGCTAGGGGTTCTTCAACATACCCTTTAGTATCCTTGGGTAAGAAGGAAATAGCACTGCACCTGAGTCATCACGTGGCACCTGGCTGTGTTGACAGAGATCGGTGTGCGTTGCACAGCAGTGATAGAGGTGTATCCTTGCAGGGCCCGCTCGCCCATTCATCCTTCTGAGGTCGGTAAAACGCATGCATATTGTAAGAGTGTACTAATTTAACCGGAGGACAAAGCGAGCCCCGCGGCCCCGTCCTGATCCCAGACTCCCCTTTCGCACTGTAAACTTATTGTTAGAATAAACAACAATTGTTCCGTATTTTTATGTGGGACGCAAAGCAGGTGGGGCTAGTGGCCGCCGAGTTCCCCAGCCTGATGAGGTAATTACGATGTTTTTCCTAATTGCCGGCGGCAGGGCACACGCACCCCCAGCAGCTGAAGGCGAGGGGCGGCGGCCGGGGGCTGCGGATCACAGGCCCTCCATTGACAGGGAAGCGATGGGAAACCAGGGGCGGCCCCGCCCGGACACTAGGGACAATGGAAGGGCGGACAATGGGCGAGTGTGGGCCGGACAGAGGGCTAGGGAACAATGGCGGCGGCGGTGGGTGTGACGGGCGCAGGCCTGGGCGCACCACGGTGGCACGAAGAGGGCACCGCCGGAGACCCCGGCTGAGGAGGGATAGGAGGTGTTAGCGCGCCAAGAGGGTACCAGAGGAGGAAAGGTCTGTCAGGAGCCCTCACAACAAGGGTCAGGCGAGGCCTGGGCGCACCACGGTGGCACAAAGAGGGCACCGCCGGAGACCCCGGCTGAGGAGGGATAGGAGGTGTTAGCGCGCCAAGAGGGTACCAGAGGAGGAAAGGTCTGTCAAGAGCCATCACAACAAGGGTCAGGCGAGGCCTGGGCGCACCACTGTGGCACAAAGAGGGCACCGCCGTAGACCCCGGCTGAGGAGGGATAGGAGGTGTTAGTGCGCCAAGAGGGTATCAGAGGAGGGAAGGTCTGTCAGGAGCCATCACAACAAGGGTCAGGCGAGGCCTGGGCGCACCACTGTGGCACAAAGAGGGCACTGCCAGAGACCCCGGCTGAGGAAGGATAAGAGGTGTTAGCGTGCCAAGAGGGTACCAAAGGAGGGAAGGGCTGTCAGGAGCCATCAAAAGAAGGGTCAGGCGAGGCCTGGGCGCACCACTGTGGCAGTGCCAAGAGGCTACCAGAGGACGGAAGGGCTGTCAGGAGCCATCACAACAAGGGGCTGCGGGGAACCACCACCAGAGGCACAGTTCAAGGGTCACAGAGGGGAAGGGAGACATCACCAGAGACATAGTCCAAGGGTTGGGAGGGGAGGGGAGGGGAGGATCCACCACCAAAGACATAATCCTAGGGTCAGGGAGAGAAGGGGAGGAACCACCATGAGCAACATAGTCCCAGTGTCAGGGAGGGGCTTCGAGGAGGCAGCTCCAGAGACATAGTGCTAGGGTCAGGGAGGGGAGGAGCCGCCACCAGAGACATAGTCCTAGGTTGAGGGAGGGGAGGGGCCACCACCAGAGACATAGTCCTAGGGTCAGGGAGGGGTTGTGAGGCACCAACACCAGAGACATAGTCCTCAGGTCAGGGAGGGGCTGTGAACGGCCATCACAAAAGACATAGTCCTAGGGTCACGGAGGGGCTTCGAGAAGCCATCACCAGAGAATAGTGCTAGGGTCAGGGAGGGGAGGCGCCACCACCAGAGACAAAGTGCTAGGTTGAGGGAGGGGAGGAGCCACCTTCAGAGGCATAGTGCTAGGGTCAGGGAGGGGAGGAGCTACCACTAGAGAAGGATTAGGGATGGGTTGTGAGGCACCAACAGCAGAGACATCGTTCTCGGTTCGGGGGGGCTGTGAGAGGCCATACCATGAGACATAGTCCTAGGGTCCCGGAGGGGCTTCGAGAAGCCATCACCAAAGACATAGTCCTAGGGTCATGGAGGGGCTGTGAGAGACCATCACCAGAGATGTAGTCCAAGGGTCAGGGAGGGGAAGGAACCAACCACCAGAGACATTGTCCTAGGGTCAGGGATGGGCTGCGAGGAGCCAGCGCCTGAGACATAGTCCTAGGGTCAGGGAGGGTGCTGTGGGGAGCGACCACCAGCAATGTAGTCCTAGGGTCAGGGAGGGGTGTGAAGCACCACCAGCGACAGTCCTAAGGTCAAGGAGGGGTTGTGAGGAACTACCACCCCAGCCTGAATCTAAAATCATGGGCAGGGTTGGACTGGGACAGAAAATAGACCTGGCCGCCAAAATAAAAATAACAATCATTGGCAAAGCGAACAGGTCTCACCTATGCAAGAGCTATTTGCATGGCCAAAGAATTTTAGCTATGTTGTTCACCAGCGTGGCTGCTGGTAAACCTGGCTAAAAGTTAGTGGCATAGAGGAGAGTGGAGTGTTGTAGAGTGGAATGGGAAAGAGTGGAGTAGAGGGTTGTGGAGTGGCAGAGAGTGTCATGTATTGGAACGGCATAGTGTGGAGGCATATAAGCTGGCATATAATGGAGAGACTTAGAGTAGAGCGGACAGGTGTAGAGTGCACTGTTGTAGGGTGTTACAGAGAATGGTGGTATAGAGTGCAGTGGTATTGAATGCAGCAGCGTACGATGCAGTGTCATAGAATGCAGTGGTGTATATTAGAGTGGTGCTTAGTGGAGTGCAGTGGTGCAGACTGGAGTGGCACAGAGTAGGGTGGTGCAGAGTGGAGTGGCTCAGAGAAGAGTGGTGCAGAGTGGCATAAAGTGCAGTGGCATAGAGTGCAGTGGTGAGGCTTAGAGAAGAGCAGAGTGGAGTAGCGTAGAGTTAAGTAATGCTGTGGGGGAGTGACGCACAGTAGAGCTGAGTGGCATAGAGTGCAGTTGTGTAGAGTGCAAAGTAGATTTAAGTAGCACAGAGTGCAGTGGCCTAGGGTGGTGCAGAGTAGAACAGCATAGAGTGGTGCAGAGTAGAGGTTAGTGCCTTATAGTGCAGTGGCATTGAGCGCAGTGCCATAAAGTAGAGTAGCATAAAATGGAGTAGTTCAGAGGAGAGTGGCATAGAGCTCAGTGGCTGAGAGTACCGTGTTGCAGATTAGAGTGCCAGAGTGCAGTGGTGTAGGGTGGAGTAGAGTGGCGTTGAGAGAAGTGGCTTAGAGTACAGCAATGCAGAGAGGAGTGCAACGGTGTTTAGTGCAGTAGTGTAGAGTGCATTGGCATAGAGTGCTGTGGTTAAGAGTAGAATGGTGAAGAGTGGAGTGGCATAGCGTGGTGTGGTGCATAGTTGAGTAGAGTGGTTTGGAGTGGTATTGTGCAGAGGCATAGAGTAGATTATTTCAGAGTAGAGTGAAGAGGCATAGAGTGGAGTGGTGCAGGGTAGAATGCAGTTGCATAGAGTGGCATAAAGTGTAATGGGGTAGAGTAAAGTGGTTCAGACTACAGTGGCATAGAGAGCAGTGGTGCAGAGTAGAATAGAGTGGCGTAGAGTAGATTGGCGTAGAGAGCTGGGGCATAGAATTGAGTGTTTCAGAGTATAGAGCATTGGCGTAGAGGGTATTGTTATGGAGTGCAGTGGCATAAAGTGCAGTGTTCCACAGTGGTATGGAGTGCAGTGGCGTAGCGTGGAGTTGTGCAGAGTAGATAGGTTTGGCATAGACTGGAGTGGTGTAAAGTGCACTGGTGAAGAGTGCATTGGTATGGAGTAGAGGTGGTACAGGGTAGAGTAGAGAGGTGTAGCATGAAGTGGTGTTGAGTGCAGTGACATAAAATGATGTAAAGTAGAGTGGTGCAGAGTAGAGTGCAGTGGTGTGGAATGATGCAGACTAGAATGGAATGGCACAGAGTGCAGTACTCATGTCCTGAACACCGCCATTAAAGACAACACATTTCCAATTGAAATGACAATTACATTTGCACAGTCATACAGTTTTAGTAATAAAGCTATGCAGTGTACACATGAAAATGTGTGGAAATTGCATCACCTAGTGCAATGATTTGTTTGCAATGATTTATTTGGAACAACAACCAAACTCCAAACAAAGCTGCAAAGAATCCAGAACGCATCCGCCCGCCTCATTCTTGACGTCCCACGCCACAACCACATCTCCCCCCACCTCAGAGACCTACACTGGCTACCAGTATCAAAGAGGATCACCTTCAAACTCCTCATCCACGCACACAGAGCCCTCCACGACACAGGTCCAGCCTACCTCAACGACAGACTCACCTTCCACACCCCCACCCGCAATCTTCGCTCCGCCAACCACGCCCTCGCCTACGTCCCCCGCATCCACTGCACTACCGCCGGAGGAAGATCCTTCTCTCACCTAGACGCCAAGAGCTGGAACTCCCTACCGCTCCACCTTCGCCAGACCGAAGACCTCTTGACGTTCAGGAAACGCCTCAAGACATGGCTTTACGACCAGTAGCCCTCCCTCCCCCAGGGCTTGAGACCCTAATGGGTGAGTAGTGCGCTTTATATATCCTTTGATTGATTGATTGATTGATTTTGATCATAATAAAGTTTTGGTTTCCAGCACACTTCAGAAATAACAGAAAATGCACTTCATTTGTGTTCCTAAATCTGATATAGCTTGAAACCTTTACATAGTTAATTTAAATGTTGTTGTGTTCTAGAAAAGATCTTTTCTGCAGCCAGTATCCAGCACGATTGTCACATAAATCCTCTCAATTTGAAGTCAGAGAAAGAAAAGTAAACAAGCCTCCTCTGAAGAAAGCACCTGACTTTTTACCTTGTTTTTGAAAGTGCAGCAAATATGATGCAAGAACAAGATTTAAGGCTGGTTTACAGAAAGGAGGCACTTGGAAGGATACTGTAAGTAAGGTTTGGGCATGGGAAGGTACAAACTCAAGCTGGACAGCCTAAAACAAATAAGCCAGCAAGTTGAAGCAAGAAAATGTGAGTTATAAAGCACAAAGCCACTGGCAAGCAACAGGCACAGTGCATTCCTAGGTCAGCTTTCTGAATGTCCCCAGGATGTTTTTAGCAAACCAGACAGCCGAGCTGCCTGGGAAGCTGCGCCCTAAAAATGACTCCCATTAGTAAATTAAATAGAAATCTTGCTGATGTTTGCAAATTGCGGCACTTTTGAACTTCTAAAGAAATGCCGTATAAGTGTTTTGAAAGGTATGGAAGACTGCATGGACTTGTGTTTGCTGCAGGCAATTTTTTTTTAATATCAGGGAAATCAACAATATAAATCGGCCCAACAGACCATAAAACAGGCCCAGAAAAAGCCATAAAACGGACTCACCCACTGGCCTGCAGACCAGCCCGTCGGGCACTGCATGATTGCCTTAGAAACCAGTCTGACCCTAGTCATGGAGGGTCTGCAAGAAGCCATCACAACCTGACACCCAGGATCAGGAACAGTCTGTGAGGAGCCACCCCAGCAGCTGTAGACCCAAGGTCATGTGATAAAAAATTACAAAGACTTCTGATCCCTGCTGTTACAAGACTATTCAATACCCCCCGGTAACTGAATGATGTGCTATTTTGCTCCACCCTACCTCTACATCCCTAGCCTCCTCTTTCACCTACACCTGTCCGTCTCACTACCCTACCCTTCCCTTCTTTACCCAATCTCCTCAAACCCTTCACCTACCCCATCTCCTGCACCCACCTTCATCAACCCAAATTCCTTATTCTCTTCTGCAGAGCCAGTACACAGGTGCAACATCTTTTCATCGATGGAAACTTAACCTCTTCTGTTGTATCACTGTTATTGTTCAAAATGTGAAGTGCATCTGTGCCATGAGTAGCTATGCTGCACTATAGAAATACGCTAAACATATCAGTAGAAGGTCAGGGAGAGGCTGCAAGAGGCTGTCACAACCAGAGAGATACCTGTGACATTGTCTCTGCGTATCTCTGAACTCACCCTCGTTTTTAGGGTGTCACTCTCTTCCGACTCGCCTTCACCTTCCAAACTACTGAAGTGCCTGCCACAGACAAGGGAGATTAATTGTCTTGGAAACCTTTCTCCGAGTCCACATCTGTTAATACTCTATCAATCCAGTGACAACACATGAGATGGAAAATAATGAGACGTGTGCACAGCGATGGGGCTGGGAGATATCAACACAAAGAAGATGCGGTGTTGGTCCATTCGGAGGGTGGAGGGCTTCAAGGCATTCAAAGATGAAGCACTTGGGTCTTTGATGCAGGGGCCAGCAGTGTGTGCACCAAGGAAGGGTGGCGGTCAGTGTTTGTCTGGCAGCCACATCTACAGAGGTCGATTCAAGGTCCTGTGGAAGAGGCTGGCAAGTATCATAGGGTGATGGCGTTTGAGAGGAGGCAGAACAAGCAGACGAGAAGACACCGACAACGGCATCTCACATTTTCTTTGGCAGACAAGAAAAGAAGGAAGTTGCATTGTGGTTACATAGGGTTACTTTAGAAGTCCAACTCCTGTAGGAAGCCAGTCGGAGGGACTAGCAAAACGTCCACAGATGAAGCAGTCTCCACTCTGTTCCCGGCATGTTTTCCCCTTTGCAGTGGATTCCATGTCAGTCCCGTTGTCAGGAAGAACATAGGCCCTCATTTACGGGGATTTGGCGTAGGGTAGAGCATCAAGTCACCTTGCTTCGCTGCCCTACATCAAGGTGAAAGGGCTGGAATACACTGTTTTCATCCAATACGATGCATTCCAGTCCTTTCCCCCTCCACTGGTTCCGCAGCCTAATGTCAACACAGGCACCCTTGCACAGTGGTGCAAGTGTGTCTGTTTTGTCTGCAAGACTGTTTAAGTTCAGGAAGGGGCACCTTCCTGCACAGAAAGAATCCATAGAGGTGTTTTCCTCCTCCTATGTTTGCTGCAGAATGCAGAACACATGGAAATTATGCAGCATACATAGAAACAGGAAAAAACAAGGGTGAAATAAAGATATTTCTCCTCGTTATGCCTACCCTCTGTAGGCGTAAGATTTTGACGCATTCCCAGGTTTACAAATACTTGTACATTTTGGAATGCATCAAAACCCAATGGAGTTGCATTGTAGCACCCACCGCAATGCCCATGGAATGCCTCCCTTGCACAGAGTAAGGCGATGTAGCGATTTGCACTGTGTTGCCTTACTCAAGATTTATGATGCCACTCAAAGCCACGCAGTGTGGCTTTGCGTGGCTTTATAAATCTGACACAGAGCCTTGCGTCACGCTTGTACCACTTTGCGTGGGGCAAACATGACGCAAGGCTCCCATAAATATGCCACTTAATCTCCCTGAACATGCCCCCAACTTAAGACATGTGCATGTAGCCAAAGCTTAACCATGGTGCAGAAGAACTTGGAAGAAAATTCCCCCAGTAGCTGCTGTATGTTTTCGCAGTTGAACACTTCAATAACTGCATCATGTTCTATTTTTCTGAAGTTGGCTTGAGTGAGTAGTGATTACTGGCAGAGTGCGTTGGTAGTAGCTCTCTTTTATTTTGTGATCGCTGTGTTCCTAATTCATCATGAGATTTCGGTGAACCAGATTTCCCAGCAGCCTGCGATGCATGTGCAGCGTGTGTGCACTCCGATGATGCCTGCTTACGTCAAATGCCTGGCCACCCACTGATTGTTAGTGCGCTCCATCGCCGCCACTTCTCTACATGAATAAGGCTGGTGAGAAAGGCACAGTAGGTGGCTGCAAGAAATTGGATCATTGCTTGAAGAAGGCATGAACCCACTTCAAATAATAATCAGCGCCCTTGATAGGGAGAACCAACAAAGTCACAAAATAAACCTGTGCTTAACCCGCTGGTAGCTTGGTACAAAAGCAGTCAGTCTTAACTTAAAGGCAATGTATATAGCATTTATGCAGCCATTAAATAGCAATAAAGTGAAATCATAAGTCAAGAGAAATCTCAAACCTCTTCAGAAAAATAGAGTAAATTTTACAACAACAAAAATCCAATCAGTAGAACTGAAGTTATGAGTTTTTAACGTTTTATGAAAAAATGGAGCCAAAAGTCACAAAACTCCAACTGCACATATCTGATCTCACTGGTTTGGAACAAAGTCACAAGTTCAGGCTGACCGGGATAGAGCTCGGGCTGAATACAGGACAGCAGGACGTTTAACTTCTGAATTCAAAGAAAAGACTGTGCCGGGCAGCTCTGCGGGGCTCTGTGTCACTCTGTGTTGCTCTGATTGTATCCAGTGAGAGTTTTGGTAGGGAGATCAGTGGCTCTGCAGGGTTCTGCATCACTCAGTGCCGGATTCGGTGGATCCTTTGGTGAGGAGCTGTGTAGTGCTGTATGGCTGTGCACTGCTTTTTGCCACTGCATCAGATCCGGTGAATCATTCAGTTAGGCAGGGAAAAGAGCACTCTGACTCTAGGCAAGGGTCCAGACCCTGGAGCACAACACTTAGAAATCAGGGCTTACTCCCACAGATGTCAGAAGAGGGGACTAGGTCAGGTCCAGTTGGGTCTGGCCAGCAGGGAAGCCGGAGAGTCCTCTGGAACTTGTTGTATCCCTGTTGGCTACCCAAGATGTAGCCAATCTACCCGTGGAGCCACTTTTGGGGATGTGGGTTTAAGGCAAGCAGGTCCAGTCTTCCCTCAGGCTGCAAACAGAAGGGAAGTCCATCTTCTGAGTCTTCACACGTCCAGGAGTGTTCTGCTTTAAGCTCCTGGGGATGTCATTTGTATGCCCAGTGTTAACCTGTGGGTGGAGGGCACTCCTTAGTCTAATTCTAAAACTGGATCTGGTCAGTTCTATCATTTCACCTGAGTTAGACTCCAATCAAGCTAATGAAACATAGGGCAGCCAGGCACAGCTGTGAGCTGCATCTGCCAGTGACAGGGTAGGCTTCTTCTGAAGTCAAGAAGGGCTGGGTAAGCCCCCGTCTACCCTTTGGAGTGCAAAGAGGGCAGGAGCTGAGCTCCAGCCTGCCAGAAATATCCTCACCTCTCCATATCCTGACCCTTTGTCTTCTGTCTGGGAGGAATGCACATGGAGCACAATTAACAGCCAGATTAACTTTCTAAACTAAGAGAGGAATTTTCAAAATAGCAATTTAAAATCCATTTGGACACATTAGGTGGAATCATTTTTCTAGCAAATCCCAAGCTGAATGCATGCATTATAAGGAGCTATAATGTTACCCTGTGCTTTTCTGTGCTTGGAGGATTTTTACTGCCAAGGCATAAACAACGCAAGTACACATGTACTAATTTTTAGACGCCATGCATCCTGCCCTAAGGGCATTTAGGGCCGACTTTAGGTGTGGCTTAGAAGTATTAAAAATGAAGTTTAGTCCTGACAAAAGGTATATTTTGAAAAGTATAACTAACAATTTAAAACTACACTACAGGCTACAATAATAAACCTGAGATTTCCTTTTCAGTACTACTTAAGTGGGTGGTACAATGCATCCCACTTGTAGCATTTTATTTACAGGCCTTAAGTACATATGGTATCATACATTAGGGACACCTAAGTAAGGTAACTGTGCCAGTTAGGTTTATGCCAATGTTACAATGTTCAGAAGGGAGTAAACAAGCACTTTACTTCTGGTTAGCAGGAGTAAAATGCACCAAGTCCTAGGGCCAGCAAAAAATGGGTTCAGCAAAAATAGGGTAGCGAAGACAAAAAACTTTGGTTTTTGTATCACGTAAAAGAGGGTCATTTCCAATAGTGGAAATGGCAGTATACACCTTGAGAAAGTAAGTCTTGAGGTATCACTCAGCAACAATCTTTGATAGTGCAATTGCCTTATTGATATTCATTAAGGGCTCAAGATGTAAGTGTAGGATAATTTCCACATTATGGGTGATCATGTACAGATAACTTGTTGCGTATTGTCTTATCATACATTGTTCACTTTAGCTGTCTGAATCACATTGGGTGTGTGTGAAGGTGAATGTGATTATGAATGTTTTCATATGTTAATTACAATCAGCACGCTTGATTATCCCGCTTCCACCAATGAGGTGTATCTGTTATTTCTATATTAAACCGATAGCTAGACAAGAATACCTTTTCCATCACTAGTGTGATAGGAATTCACATGTTGACTTTTATGCCTCGATCTACTTAGTAAGGGCTCATGTTAAATATAGGAAAATATTGTATATTGCCAACATATCTAACTTATCTATCACTATCAATATTTGGCCTCAAGTCTGTCACTACAGTGGTTACCTACCACCCACCAGAACATAAGGCGCTGATAACCCAGCGTTAGAATAAGTGTCAGGTTGTATGAGTGTGCCCACAACTCAATATTCATGCTTGGAATGTTACTGCTTGCCATACTGTGCCATGTTTTGTGTCACTATCATCTGTTTTCAGAATGCATGACACATGATATATGCAACTAATTGTCTATCAGTTATACATGTATAAAACACAGTGCTTTATGCTAGATTCTACAGTTACATCCTACATGAAGGTAGGAATTTGTATTCCCACACTGGTATGTATGTGGGAGATATCTTTAGGAACTAGGGTTCCCCTCAGTCCTGATGAATGCCCCTAACCTTTGTATGTCACAAGTGTTGGCAGAAATGTGTTGGCCTAGTGTGGAAGAACGGGTTATTGAACCTCAATATCATTTATTCTTGCTTATTTTTAATTATACTTCAGGTACCCACTGTTAAATGTATTCCTTTGAGTTCACCTGGAATGCTGTCTGGATCCCTACTCAATTCTTAACATACATTATAAAGAACTCCCTCATACCGAGGGTTTAGTCCACCCTGGTAGTATCCACTGTCAGTGTGGGATGAGGTTGCTGATGTTGACGCATGCCACAAGATGTAAGTAAGGCTTCTTCATCCAGTTAGAACTGGCTCTTCACGAGTTGACTAAACCATAGGGTAGTGCCAATTTAAGTACTACCTACACACCATCACATTTTTCTATGTTTCTTTGTAATTTCTTAGAGGATGTGTGATGGTGTGATTGTTGTACCTCTGTCTCTCCTTTGGTGATGAAGTCCCATCTTCACTGGACCCTGGACCTCACTTCCATCTTGCAGTGGGTCAGCAATGCCTTCTTCTCTTAAATGACCATGGTTAACTTTTTCTTCTCTCGTGCTAATGTTGTTTCCGCTGCCTTCTTTTCCTCTGCAACCAGCTTTTTCTACTCCCCAGCCATAGCCAGCTTCTTTTCCTCCAAGACAAGGGTAACCAACTACAGGTGTAATGCCTTCTCTGCCAGCCTGTCTTCCATCTCTGATTGGGTCAAGCAGCAGGAGGACACACTGCTGTGCCTTTCGGGCTCATCCCCCTGTGGTTCTGGATCCTCTACCATGTCAATTTTGTTTCCTATCTCCCTCTTCCGCTCTTCTTTCTCCCGAACTTGTTCCTGTGGAGTGGACTTCAGCATTTCTACTTCCTCCTAGGCTCTGAGGGCAATCCGGTAGCCTCCTTCTCAGATGTCTTCACTAGTTTCAGCCTCCCCCACCCCTTGCACATTCTCATCAGAACTACCATGCTGAGGCTCTCCACGCTGCTCAGATTCACTTTCTTTAAAAAATCATATGTGCGAAAAAGTTGAGGGAATGCGGAAATGTAGGGAAAAAATAAGAAATGACCAATTAAAAATAAAAGGAGAATTTTAATATCACAAAGTGCACTTCTGTTATCACTTTAAAAAGGATTTATGATTTTAGCTTAAATCACTGAGTTGAACTGCAAAACACAAGTCCTGGATCCCACTACTGAACATCAATATAAGAAGTTAGATTAATATTTGGACCAGTGTGTGTGTCCACCCACCAAGGAATAGTTACAAAACTTTTCAAGGTGAACCGACAAAGTCATGAAATTAACCTGAGATCAATTCCTTTGCAGCTATGGCACATAGCGGAGAGGTTTAACTTCTGATCATCTATAAAGTATTATGCAGTATTAGAACAGTCATAAAGTCGGAATGAAACAATATAAAAATCCTAAACCACATAAATAAAATTGACTATAATTTAATAAGAAAATTACACTAAAATGAAATAAATCATATAAGGGGAACTGGAGAAATGATTTTTTAAAATTTTAAGTAGGAATACCGCCAAGAAGCATAAAGTGCCAGTGAAAGTCAACGGTCAGTGGACTGGAACCCAGGCATGATTTGACTCAGATTGTGGTGAAGCGTGGGTTGGATACAACAACCCGATGCATCCTAGACAAAGATTTTACCTTTTGACTTTGGTCCTTTAAGGCCAAATCCACCACAAAGCCCTCCTAGGACCTCACAACTGGAACTTAGAGACTCACAGGGCAGAGACAAAACCAGTCCTGGTCTAGTTCCCACACATCAGCTGAGCAGTTGGAGGAAAAGTCTTCCTGTAGCTTGTTCTGTCCTTTAAGCTTTAACAGAAGGTCAACCTTATGGCTCCTGGAGTCCACATCTTTGTCCTAGGCACAAACGAGAACAATTCCAGTCCTCCAAGACTCTTTGGAGGTCACAGACAGCAAGTTCGGTCCTCTTCTGATCTTCCTCAGGTCCAGAGGTGTGCTGAAGTGGGTGCCTTGAGATGCCAAATGTATGCCTGGCACAAGCTAGTGGGTGGGATCGACTCATGGGCACGAAGTAAAAGTTCATGGGGAAACTATTAGTGTTTTTCTTCTTATTTCAAATGTGCACATTTGTTTGTATGGGATTGCCGTGATGGCAGTATTAGGCAGAAGGTCTCCGATAATATTGGTTGCTTTACAAAATATTGTGTTTCCTCCTACTTAGTACCCCAAATAATCCACACTCCTCTCCCTCTCCCCTGCCCCTTAATCCCTCTTCATGCCCTGCTTGTCTGTGATGTATTATAAGTGGACATGGCATCATGATTGTTGGAAAATCTAAGGGTCACCCCCAATCTTTCTGACCAAGGTACACCCTTGCCCATTGTGTGCTCTTTTTGATGTTTGCCTTCACTTAGCTCAGTAGCAATGGCAGTTTCCATCCCCACTTAGACTGTATAGGCTGTACTTGGCCGATGCCCCTTATCTGTGCCACTTAAAATTCTGTCGCAAGAGACTCTGCCTTTGCATGATGACGTGCGGAACGTTCTGTGCACAGTATCACAGCCTGTACAGTGAAACTGTGAATAGCTCATTAAATCAGTTATGGTTCCTTTGATCGCGCAATGGGAGAACACATTGCCAGCTTGCACTTGGCAATAGGACACTGACATACACAGTGAGATCCATTGTTGTGGGGAACCAGGGAATACTGAACCCCAACATGCAAGAGCAGCATTCTTCAATGCAAAACCTGGGAAAATAGTGAACTTATTAAGATGTACAATGACTTCTAAACCCCTGTGCATGAATAATCATGTAATGCGCTTTTCATTTTTCACTGATATATTTAATTATGTAATGCAATCATTTTACAATTCGACATTAAATAATGAGCAGCGGCAATACTATTCCCTTTCATGCCAATAATAATAAACAAAATGGTGATTATCTGTTAAATGTGCATGTTTATTTATTTGTGTATATCTTTCGATTGTTTCGGACTACTAAAAGTTTGAATTGTGACCTTTTTTTTGGGAGGATTTGGGGTCTGATTTTGATCCGGACAGGGGGTTACTCCATATCTCAAACATGACAGATATCCCGTCCGCCATATTACAATCCTATTATTTCCTGTGGGGATCGTAAAAGGGTGGACGGGATATCCGCTATGATTGTGACCGAGTAGTCCCTCCGCCAGTATCTAAATCAGGTCCTTGATGTTTAGACAAGTTTTCAGAGCTCCGTTTTCAGTAGCTCCTTACAGAGCTGCAGTTGGATTTGGCTTTCAGGTTTGGGTTTAGGGAGTGAGAGAGCCTGGGACTTTGGACAGTCTCCTTGCTTCGCAACACAATAAATATGATGTTCCATTACATCAGCCCCATCCTAATAATTAAGAATCTTGGTTAATGCCTTTCCACTAACTAAACTCCTAGTGTCATTGGAAAATCAATAAAATAATCCAACTGTTTGGGTTCTAGAACCCTCACCCACCACCTGCTTCATCTTTGGGTTCAGCTCCACGCTAGGTAGGCACTGCAGCGCCTTGGGGGCACTACAACTTCCAAAGTGGGGAAGGCACTTTTAGTGGGAGATCCTTTCGCTGTCCCTTTTTGTGATTGTTGCTTCAGTGATGTGGCGGGTGATTGTGAATGAAAACATCTGGCAAAAGTGTGTGTTAAAATTGACTTTAGAGTCCCACATGCACATGCTTTAGCAGTGAGGATACTTGTCAAGATTAAACACTGCCCAGACAACCAATAGCACACAAGTAGTTTGGTGGTTCCTCTGTGAGAGTCTACATGTTTCACTCCTAAATCTCCCCAAACAGGTCATTTGGCGTTTCATCAGTACATAAACTAATATTCACCATACCCTTGTGGGGTATAAACTATTGTAAATTCCCTTAATGTTAATGGCCACAATATGCCTGCCAACAGATGGTACATGTGCTGTCTAGTAGTCTCAACCTGAAAAAGGAATGCCCATCCTAAACAATCCCATTATCAACTCAACTATTATAGAGAGGCAAACACAAACACTTACAAATTAACACATGGGCGCATGGCAGAGCATCCTATTGGAGGAATGCGGGCAGAATAGGGAGAATGACAGAGTGCGAGGGATGTGGATAGAAGCTGGTATCAGCACAATCTAAAATATAAAATCTGCTGCTTCGGGAAGGGCAACGGAAATCCTTCCAAGAGCTGAGGCATGAACTCCAACTTGGATAAGACCAATATTGTAAATACTTTCAAATGGCCCATTGACTGAAGACCCAAACTCTACACGCTACCTCAATACCGAATTAGATGAGGACAACAAAAAAGAGAGGCTTAGGCCGCTATAAAAACTTCTCAAACTTCCACTTCTCTTCTCTGTTGGAAGAGGTCCCTACAATTGAAATGGAAGTCAGCTCTTAACCACAACTACACAACAGACAAACTGGTCCCTCGAACCAGAGATGCATGATGTAAGCTTTAGGGAAGCGCGTCTAAGACTCAACCACTAAATTTCTCAAGCACTGGTACTTGTCACCTTATAAAATATAAAGAGTTTTTGTTGTAAGATTGATACATTGCCTGCATATTCAATTTTGTGTGCTGAAGCCCTATTGCATAACCTATGCCAGGTAAAATGTAGACCTCTTTTATGGACCATCATTTTACATCTGCTTCTTTGAACGCCTCTTTCTACAGCTCCAGAAAGGTGCATGTGTGCTATTGGCTGAGTTGCTCTTATGTGCATGGCCTGGAGGATTAAAGATGTCACCTGAAGCCAGGGCTAGAGCACCCACTGATCTCCTGGTACAGGATGAGGATGTTCCTCTCTCACACTATGATTCCAGAAAACCTTCCTAGGCAAGAATGCGAAATGGCCACACAATGGCTGAATACAGCAGCAGGACAGGCACATGATGATGATCACTGTTGCATGGCCAGGAGTAGATGTGAGAAGTAGGATTTCACAGTGTAGGACCAGCATAGACAGCACATGCTGGAAGGAGCAAATGATCAGCTCTTGTGAGCATGGAAAGATCTGTGAGAGAAAAGGGGAGAATCCACTGTTTATGTAAGGATTTTACAGAGTTTTATTTATGAATTCCAGATTCATTTTGTGATGACAAAATAAAGTCTCTGCATACCTTTGGTGGTCAATTCAATTTGACAAATATACAAGATGGAAACTATGTTTACCATAGGAAACTGGGTTATTAGTTGAGGAAAGTACATATCCACCTTCCCACCTTAGTACTAATCACAAACCTTGTCAGGGTGAACCACTAAAATCATTAAATATACCTGATAGCTAGGGCACAGAGCAGATTGGCTTAACTTAGGAGTAATGTGGAAGGTATTTATTCAGTATTAAAACAGTAATAAAGTTGGAACGCAAAACAATACAAATCCCAAAACACATTAGAAAAATATAATACAATTAAGTTAAATAAACAAAATGACACAAAAGTAACAAATATCCAATAAAAGGAACCAGACATACAAATTATTAAAGTTTAATGTGGAAACAGCGCCAAGAAGCCCAAAAAGCCAACGATAATGTTGAGGTAGAACATGACCTAGGTGCAATTTGACGCTGACCACGATATACCGCTCATCAAATACTCTAACAAGGTTCATCCTGCTTAAAGATTTTACTGCCTGACTTTAGTCCTTTAAGTTCAAATGACCCACAGGTGTACTCTTCTGAAGCCCCCTGGACCTTAGGTAAGGCAAATATAGACTCAAGGGGTGGCAGACAGAGTCCAGCCAAAGTCCAGCTGCCACTGATTAGCTGGGCAGAGGCAAGAAAGGCCTCTTAGAGCTTGCTGTATCCCTGTAGCTTGAACAGGAGGTCAGCTTTAGGACCATTGGAGTCCAGTTCTTTGTCCCAGGTACTGTTTTCATGGCTCTTCTCTGGTCTCAAATGGCAGGTTCAGTCTTCTGGTATTGAACAGGTGCAGGAGAGTTCTGAAGTGGCTGCCTGGAGATGCCAAACTTATGCATGCCACAAACTAGTGAGTAGCAATGACCCCTGCAAAGCTTCAACAAGTGGGATAAAGGTGTCCATGGGGCTCATTCCACCCACTTTTTTAAGATGGCTGATATCTTTGGCCACCACACAAAACATGGGCTCTGAGGGCTGTGTGCGTGTGAGGAGTGTACTATAGTATCCATCCACATCTAACACTAAAATCAATTTTTAGACAGTTCATATACCCCCAACAAATTTTTAGAGAGTAGTCTGGTAAAATCAAAGCTCAGCTTTCAGCATGGGGATAGCAGATACACACATGGTGTTTTTACCTGATGGTTCCCTGTTTTGAAGTGTGCAACAAATGTTACATGTAAAACCTCAAGCAGGATCTGGCTCTCTAATGTTAAAGAGCTTGTTCACAGCGCCATCACGGTGGTCACCTTAAAACTAATTCTAGGGAAGCTGTCCTACCACTGGTGTTGGTGCCTGGCTGACTAGAAGGACAAAAGGGGAGGCAGCCCAGCTGTGAGCTACACTTTCCTGTGACATGGTAGGCTTTTTTGAAGTGTACCAAGGGAATGGACAAGGGCCCAGTCAAGAGGACAACACACCCCACACCCAAGCCCCTTTGTCTCTGTCCTAGGAGCAATTCACACCTTACCACAGGGGAGCCGTCAAGCTGCCAGGGTGAAGGTTGAATACATTAGGGGTGGGTGGAATTTTTAACTCCACTGGCGCAACTGTAGGGATTTAGTAATTCCGCATTACTCTTGTAACGTAGAATTACAAATAAATGTTACTGCTCCGCTGGAGGAATTAATCAGCAGTGCCAAGTAGTATGCCTTAACTCTTCTTATAGTCAGACATACCTTCAGGTGATGGAATCTGACCATGGACTATGCTGCCTCGAACTGAGGCTTAAATAAGCACAGAAGCAGAATGACCTTTGGTGCTAGGGAGGCACGACCCACACAAAATGTGTCTAAAACTGAGGCTTGAAGTGCTGGAACTCCGCTTCCAATCAGGGAAAGAGAAGTTCTGTCAAATTGTGACTTTGTCTGAGACGTGCACTTGTTTACATTAGTTGCAGCGGTTTCAGAAGAAGGACCAACAGCAAATAGTTGTGTCTCAGACTGTTGCTAGAAAGTGCTAGTTTTTCCCATAGGTTTGGCTCCAAGAAGGGGGCTCTGACTGTCACTGATCAATGTCTGCTGAGGTGGTGAATTCAGAAGCTCATAGTGGCTTGCCAGGATCAGAACTAGACTGATGGTGGAGCGTGGGCTGAGGGTGAGAGTTCATAACATTGCACAGTAGGGCTGGTGAGATGGCTGGAAGGAATGGCAGGTTGCACAAGGCAAAACGCCCCCGTTCCATATGAGCATTGCGAGGGTTAACATGCAGTCTACTGATGTTGCGTATTGATGCTGTCTTATTATGTGTAGTTGATATGCACTGCTGTCTTGCACCCCATAGAAGGACAGCAACACTGAGGTGTTTTTTTTATTTGACATTGTTCTCATGGGAAGAAAGCTCTTACTAAACTTCAGTGGGGAAGGATGTAACACGTGACCCACTCAGCCCCGTGATGCATGGAGTCCCTACGGTGTCCCATCCTCGAGTGGTCTCATCACCCACCTATGAAGTGCCAAAGTGACAGCGTGATTGGGTCAAATAATGAAAATGCTGGCAGTGCAGGATGGGCTCAACGGAGAAACAAAAAAAAAACAACTGAAACTTTTAAAAAGTATTGATTTACTTTTGAATTATCAAAACTACACATATGTTTCAGTCAGTGTCGGGAAGCATGATTGCCTTTGCCTCATCCTATTAAGGAAGTCATGTCACTTTGTGTTGCCTTAATAAGTATGTGTCACACAGGATCACAAACCTAGCTGTTGTCTCAATTAGCAGTTATAATCTTGCCACCGTGCTGGATGTTTTAATATCTAATCATGCTGTAGCATGTTGTGGGAGGCAACTATTCTGTAGACTAGCCAGCAGATAGTACCAGATCTAAGGGTGTTAGTTCAGTGAGTGCTAGGTGTCCTTTTGTTTCCACTTGCGGTGGCGATTGCTTATGCAGCACAGTGCTATGCTGCCATCTCACAGCCTACTCATTGAGGAAGCCTTCTAGCAGAATACTCGAGGGGGCTGCTTGGGCATAAGTATCTGGCACAGAATTAGGAAACACTTCAGTAGGGGTGGGTGGAACTCCATGTAATCTTGCAGAATGTTTAGTTAAGTCTATGGAATTCCACAGAGTTAAACTCCACAAGTTCTTCCCCCCAAAGGATACGTGGAGAAAAGTCTCCAGAGGCTTTAGGCATCAGAATTTACAATTAAAATGGATTTGGATTACCTATTACAAAGAGTCCTTGAAATATTTCTCTAGCTGTTACCAATCCGAAATTAGCATTACAAGGTGTTATAATGTAAGCCAGAATTTCCCTCTGGAAGCTGCCAGGTTACTACACTGAAATTAACTTTTATGTCTTTTACTACAGGGACACATAGAACATTAAACTCCTTCATGTCCTACCTTTAACTACCATGGACACTTCCCTAAGGGCAAACTGGCGTATCTTAGGGGTGATTGATTAATAATAGAAGGGAGCTTTAGACTTGACAAAAGGGTTTATTTTGAAAGGTCAAATTGTCAGTTTAAAACTACACAGCCAGTCTACAGTGTTTGTCCTAGAGTTATGCTTTACTCTGTCACTGTACTGTTTGGCATAAGGTGGGCTTTAGCCAACTTGTGATGGTCTACTTATAGGCCCTATTAGACTTTGTACAGTTCTCAGATCTGATTTATCAGAATATTCCTTCAAAATACATTTTCTGTTGAACATGCATCGCAGTTGTCAATGATCTACAAAAAACTTGCAAACTTCCAACATAGTCACCCTAAATCATGGGTATTCACGTTGAAAGTATGCATGCTCTCCACTTGCCTGCAAGGCCCTGACCATGTTGAGCATGTTTAGGAACAACTGATGGGTTTGCCAATGCGAAGTTGCGTCCATTGCTTCTTCGTTCAATGGCAGGCCTCTGCATTGACTGCATAAGTCCTGAGCCATGGGTGAAATGGGTACCAGCTAAAATTCTCAGTTTAGCCTCTCTACTCTAACGTTCTCTGGGCTCTGCATGCAGGGATGATGTTGGGTGCCAAGTATTACTGAGTGACACTTAGCAGCGGCTGTGCATGACCGCAGCCATGTTTCTACTTCAGCTGGAAGTAGACGTTTAGGGATGTTTCCCATCTTATGTGGTTCTATGTAGTAATGGGTTTCAAGAAGCTAACTGAATTTGGGGTTCATTCACTTTTTAAAATGGACTCTCTGCTGGAGGGTAATTAAAGACGAAGTTGAGCTTGGGTATGAATGGACCTGCAGGGCATCATTGATGCTACTAGTGGTGTCTCAGGTTTGTGATGGAGCAGCACCATTTACGCATTGTGGTTCTACTGTTGAACCTACCCTTAGCCGAGAGGTCATTCAACAAAGTCATAGCTCTATTTATTTTTTTGTAATTTTATAAAGTGAACACTCGATCCAAAGGTATTGGAGTGATTTACATGAGCAGCAGTTACATTACACAAGGTCACATTCAGTTCCTTTTAGGCATGGGGAGATTAGGTGATTTGCCCAGAATCACAGGATGCTCAGCTGACACTGAGGATCGAGCCTGGTTCCCCAGTTCCAAAGTCGGCAGCTCTGGTCCTAATCCCACATCCACGCAACATCCTTTTTGTTTCCAAGGATCCAAGTTCCTTCCTACTTAGGTGACTAGGTGTCTTGCACATTGTTCAGGCATCAAGTTCATCATAACACACTCCAGGTGTATGGGTCTTTTTACCAACTCTTTAAAACTCACACCTATATGATATACCGGCTACTTTCTTTCTTTCTTTCTTTCTTTCTTTCTTTCTTTCTTTCTTTCTTTCTTTCTTTCTTTCCTTCTTTCCTTCTTTCCTTCTTTCCTTCTTTCCTTCTTTCTCTCTTTCTTTCTTTCTCTCCACTTCTATCCATGTTGTTTCTCTTATTCTTCTTTACTTTCTTTCTCATGTTCTTTCATTCTTTGCTTCTTTATTTCCTTCGGCATTACTTCTTTCCTTTCTGTCACTTCATCTCTTCTGTCCTTGTCTGCTTCTTTCTGTCCTTCCATTCTTTCCTTCTTTCATCCTCCCCTTACTTCCCTTGTGTTTGACTCACCTTCCTTCTCTCTTCTTTTGTTCTTCTTTTCTTTTTTGCTGTGCTTACCACTGTCCTTCCTTTCTTTTTTTATCTTGCTTAATTTCTTACTTCCTTTATCTCCATCTATCCTTTAGTCATTCTTTCCCTTCCATCTTTTCTTTTCGCTTCCTATGTTTCTTCTTTCCTTTCATCACCTTCCTCATTCCTTTTGTCTCTCCTTCATTCATCCTTCTTTCTCTCATTCCTTCTTTTTCATCCTTTTCTCCTTGTTTCTTATGTTCTTTTTTCCTTCTTCCATTCCTTACTCTCCTCCCTTGCTTTCCTTCCTCTCTTACCTTCCTTTCCTTTCCTTTCCTTCCTCTCCTTTCTTGCTTGCTTCTACTTCTTCCTGCGTCAACCCCCTTGTGTGCAGCTATTTAGTCCATATATTATGCAGTAACTCGGGGTAGTTTTCATTTATCAGAAGTAGTTGGCAGAGCTGAAAGTTTGGAGACTCCTGGTCCAGATGTTTTTGGGTTGGATATTCTATATTCCATATCATAAGATAAAGAGTCAATGCCAATTGCTGCAAACAATTCCTGCACTGCTAAGCTTTGTGTCAGGACTAGCATGAAAGAGGATTGAATGTGAAAGATGTCAATATTGATAAAACCTATGACCTGTATATAGAAGACCTGTCACTGCGACAACAGAATGTAAAAAGTACTTTAGGAGAAGCCATAGATTACCAGACTCACTTGAGTTGCACACCCAAGTGCGTTAGTAGCATGTCGATTTGATCAAGTGAGACCTGCGCCCCTGATGTTTTCAGAACCAATGAGTGGAGCATCCGAGTGTGGTCCAACCATCATCCACAAAGATTTGTTTATATTCAGAGTTTTCCTGGAAGTCTTGGTTAAGTGTCCCTCTTCAGAACATAGTGTCAGTCTCTGGAGTGGACATGTTCTCGATCAGATTGCCATCTGATTAATTCCCAAGGTCCAGGTCAAAGTGTGACATGACCACCCTGACAGCCCAGGATTGAGAGCCGTAAACTAGATCTCTTTGACATCTACAGAAAGAAGTGGACTCTTGAGGCTCCAGGCCAAGCTTGTGATTTTACTGCTGTTTGACGCACCAAACCCTAGCCTCCACCAGCTACTCCTGTTCCCTAGACTTTGTCACCAAGCTCCATCTTGCGCTAGTTCTATTCGTGAAGCAGATGAGACTTTTTTACTTCTAAGGCTTAAGCCAAATGTAGAATCCAATCTCTCTCCACCTGGCTGCCTTCCTTTTCCAGATCCCTGGTTACAGGCCAATGGGTGGCAGACTGTGGACTGAAGTGCTGTTTCCTGTTCTGAACAGTGTAGAACAGGAATGGTCCCCCAATTCCTTCTCTGCATCTTTTTGCACTTGTTCGTCTTCCTCCTCTGGAGTGATTGGCAACAGCCTTGTTTCCGTACAGGCTGCTAAGACTTTCTCTGGTGCAGGTTTCCTGGGGCTCTTCCCATCAGAACCCACATTTCTCTGTACAGGATCTTCATGATTGTGGCAAACAGGGATCCCAGCACTCAGATAAATCACCAATCAATCTGCCACTCTCCACCCTGCCCCAATGGGTTTAGATGTCAAGGCTCGCTGGAGGGCGCGTATCGTTTTGGGGCACCTCCCTTCTCAATGAGGATAAAATGTGTTGATATCAACTCTCTTCAACTTTCAACAAACACAATGCCCCAATCTTGATGATTTAGGATGATTTGCCCCAAGTCAACACAGCTACAAACCTAATGTACAAATGTTCACACTTAAAGTGCTGTAAGCCACACTTTATTTTATGGCCAACCCAAGGTGGAAACTCGTGGTCATGCTAGGGTGGACCCACGGCTGACCTACGCAAATAAATGGGATTCCTGGTAAACACATCAGCCCCAAAACCATTTTTCTACATAGACAGTTAACCTCAAAAATATTCCCCCAGGACCAATCAGCTTTATATCCCTGATACCCCCACCTCCTCCATTCCAGACTCTTAGGGGCAATCAAATATACATTACCCTCCTAAACATGAAACTGTGGGAGGTGCCCCCCAACACCAGCCAAGCAAAATGTGTCCCAAGGATTTTCTCTGTCTCACCTCAGCTTCAGATATTACCTTTCTGAATAGTATGGAGTTGAAAGAGCAAATTATAATTGTAAATATATATAGTGCTTACTACCCCTGACAAGGCATTGAAGCACTTTTCATGCCAGCAGTCTCAATAAAGCTCTAATTTCCACTCTATAAAGCTTTATTCGGGGTAAGGCGTCTGTCACTTGCAATCTTAGTATGGTTTGGGGAGACCAAAAAGGGGCCCTCATAAGTCCTCTTTCACTGGAGCTGCTCCCTGATGCAACTCTTCATAGCACGTTCTGCACAGAATATGCAGAGATGTGCTCTCTCAGACCCTCCTCACTGACTCCCCACATAGACTGTTATCCTTCATCTAGATGCATCCTGACTCAATCACACGTGATTGACAGACATATCCTCTAATCCTACATGGGGTTATTCCAGGCAGCTTACCCAATCATCAGCCATTTACACGCCTCTGTCTCCCAGACCAATCACAAAGTTCATTCCTTCAAGCCAACACCTTAGAATTTACCTCCAATTCTAACACCTCTCAGTCCTCCTCTGGAAGGGCACATTTCCACCCATTGACTCTATTTTAAATAAAATGATGCCATTAAGAAAATGGGGGGGCCTAGTCAGCTTGCCTATGTCCATTCTGCTATCAAAGCTGTGCTAAAACGATGCACTAAACAAAACGGTCTATTCTCACACAGCCAACTGTGAATGTCCCACACAGATTACCAAGCCAGACAGAGCCCAATTACAGAATGTCCTACAAATGGCATGGACCATAGGTTAACCCTATAATTAATGACTCACAGTCACACAGATGCCAACATTTTGAAGCGACAGTCTAAAGATTTACAGAAGAAAATGAGTCAGGTTTTCCAATTCATCTTATAATTTTACATAGAGAGAGAGGAGGAACATGCCACAATATATCCTCTTGACATACAATATTAACACACAAAATGTAAAGTGGTCTACAAGACGGGGGTGATGATATTTTTACCTGGTCAGATGCCGAGGGGCTCAAAACAATCCATTATTATTGGATGAGGAGGTGTCACCTACATGATGTGGCACGCTTCATCACTGGCACCCTCACCCCGGTAAGATGGTACTACCAGGGAGGACTCAACCTCACCTGTGAGAGAGCTCTTAATTATAACCAAGTCCTGGATCCAGATCAGAAAGTTAACTAAAAACACCTCAGGGTAAACCAGGAGGATTTCCTTTCAAGGGTTGTACCTTCAGTATGATTAAAAACAGGCAATTACAGATGGTCTATGAGTGTCATGGTCCTGTCATTATTAAAAGTGATGAAACGTTTCTGCCCACTTCTGCATCACAAACCTGGTCAGGGGCATTCTTCAGGGCTATACATGCATCCTTAATTAATATTGGCATACGTGTACAGTCATACACCAGGTGAGACAGGGATTTCCTACCTTCACCTTGGATTTTGAGCCTTTCTCGGAAATCGGAAACATTTTTGTCACAGTATCATTTTTATAATGCTCTCAGTGCAAATTGTGAGACACACACACAATGAACAACACTTCGGGCAGGAGGTGACTGTCTGTGATACACAGACAACATGCAAACGTGGTGGGAGAAAAGGCCATAGTCATGCAATCCCACAAATACTAGGTTGCTCACCCCAAACAGGGTTGCAAAGTGCTGTGCGGCGTGACCCGTGGTGGGGCGTAAAGTTTGTTGCGAGTGAACAAAGCATGTGAGTATGACAGCACTAGATGGTTCAACTGGGCTCTCCCAAAGAAATACATTTAACATGGAGGACAAAATGATGCATTTTATAGCAAATTGTGGTGATGAAATTGGTTAAGAGTGCACATCTATGTTCTAAGGAAAGTGACCTGAAGCAAACTTGAGACAGCTGCTTGTATTTGTTTTTGTATTATTTAATGCCAGGGAATACTGGCATAAAACCCAACAAGCTATTTACTCAGTTGGCTTTCTGTTTCTGATAAACAGATCAAAACAAGCACTTGAGCAGGCCTTTGCTGGGTCTACCCAGAAAGGAAAACACGCTTTTCGTGAACATCATGATGATGCACTACTGAACCTGATAAGCATTTCTCCAGAGGAATAAAAGCATGATTATTTTTTTCAATCAGCCTTTAGCACTAGAAAACTACCCTTTCTACCCTCCTACCCTAGAAGAGGGTAGGAGCCACCTACTAGGGCCTTGGAAAATAGTGCAATCATCAGAACAAGAAATAAATACTCAACTAGAAATGCTCAATTTACAGTCCAGAAAGGGACACTTCCATTTACCTTCTTGCATTATTAACTCCTCAGGCACATATTATATCATGTGAAGTAGGTTCTCACTCACCTCAGTACTGCTAGGAAGAAACTGATGGTATTCTCTCATATCACCTGGGAAAGAGACCAAGAGCACACATGAGACTGGAGGTAAAGATGGGTGAGGTCCGCCAAGATTCATTGCAATACTGCAGCAGGTGGCGCTCGAGACTAGGGAAACACTTTGCATCCCAGTCTGGGATCACTCATCTGGTGCAAGTCCTCTGGCTAACAATTGCTTGCCTCTGTCTGTACCCCTTCACAACTAATAGGCCTTCTTCATCTCAGATACTGCCATGCACTAATACACTTTTCGCCTGAGCACCTGGCAACAGCAGTGAGAATCAGAGGCCATTGAATAGTTACTGCCTCAGCATCTATTCTTTGTTGGCTCTTCAACCTCAGGGGAAGGAGTCCTGGTCTTCAAACCCAATCCAGACACTCCTCTCATGTTGTTTCTGTTAGTAAACTACATGAAAGCAGCACCAGGATTGGTAGGAGCCTGCAAAATAAATGATCCAAAGGAGGCTGGGGTTGTGTGGCTGTAATCCCCGACTCCCTAACATTGCACAAGCTAGAGAAACCTCAAGTGCGCATGTCAGGCTGGCCGCAGTAAAACACCAGTCCAGACTGACATGCGCACTTCACTTCTAGTCGCCAGAGACCTCCCCGCTGTAAATTAAACTCTACTCCCCCCTCAAAGAGGGAAGTTACCCGAACCATGATACAATTTACAGATGCAGCAAAACACGCATTTTAAATTCAAGTTTGTGGGGGCTCACAGGCAGCGGGTCAACACCCTTTTATCCTAGAGAAGGAACCTCCTCTGTGCACAATCCTCCCACCAGAAATGGTAGACCTCTTCAGTAGCAGAACAGTGTGCTTATACTGCCTACAAGAGAAGTCATGGTGTTCGGTTCGTCCAGCTCCTCTCCATCCCATCCACCTTGACAAGGTGCGCTGGAGAATGGAAGATCCCGGGAGAATCTGCTTACTGTTGGATCAGACCTGGCCTTATGCTAGATGGCCTTGCACTGGGGTTCTTGCAGTGCTGAATTTGAGCCGGTGCTTATGGATGGGACCCAACAGCACTCATTTTTTGGGACCAGCACTTACTTTTCCTCATCAAATCACTCCATTGGGTTGTCAGGCTCGAAGACCAATCAAAAGAACAGACTGTTGTGAATTTTATTTTTTGAGTTCTAGAGCACTGAAGAACAAGCAAACTGGTGTCGAAGCAGTGTGTTTGTGGGATCTTTCCTTCGGAATGGTACTCACTTATGGGCTATCAATTGGTTGGGTAATCATAAATTGTGGAAAGGCAGTGATCCTTAATAACACAAAGCCTTACTCTTTGATGCTGCAGTCTACAAATTAGGCATTACTCTAGTGGTTTGAAATTACCGAAATTATGCAATTATGCCATTTTGAGTAATTTGGGGCAAAAATCCTACCACAGGAGCACCGGAACAATGAACTAAGAGAGGCGAGTGGCTGCTGGCCACGGCTATTCGTGTCCTGTAGCATTTAAGAAAATTGAGCTAAGTGCTGGTTTATGATTCTCAGGTAATGGCAGCTGTCAGAAACAGACAGATTACATAATGGTGCGGCTCTGGACATCGGGAGAAGGGCACAGAAAACCGGTCGACCTTCGCAAGCTCTTCCCAAGGTCAGAAGGACATTGTTTGTGGCAGTGTTAGCTCAGTTCACCTAAGAGACAAAGGCACAACATTGAGATATTGTGTTTTCGAATTTTATGGTGGGGGCCTAGTGTCCCATGTTTTGCATGGGGCCTCATGCAACTCAATTTGATGAAAATGACAGCATTTAACATATTTTTACACAAATGTTTTTTGATGCAAAAACTGAACAGAAAACTTAATGACATTGTTTTGAGTTTAGCAAAATTATTAATAATGTGTTCAAAATTGTATTGCACTGCAACATTTATGTAGCGCTAGCTACTTATATGTGAGGCACTGAAGCGCTTGCCTACATGAGTAGCCGGCTACCTGGACAATATGTTATGGAAACTCTGAAAGCTCTTGAAGTAACACAACCTATTGTTGTGTGGATACAAACACCAAGTGAGAACAGCCACAAATATCGGGCAAAGGCTGAGGTGAATGAGTGCATGATTTTCCAATCCGTACATAATTCGTTTAACAATTACGAAAATACACAATTTGCGTGCTGTACCGTTTGACGGTCATCAGATTGGAGGTATTGGTACTCGTTGTTACGTGACAGATGCGACGTAGCGCCGCGATACAAAGTTGTGCATCACATGAGCAAGATACATTCAGGGACGTCATCACGGCCACTTGATAAATGTGGCGCTTTAAAAAATTTGTCGGTGTGTGCAACACATCACGTTCTCGTTCAATATGGCATTGCACACGTATAAGTAAACGTGTCCATTCATGTATTAAAAACTTACACTATCGCCACAACAGACACACAAAACCGGTTGGGAGGGATGAGACCAACCGCTTCTTTTTCAACCTTTGCCACTCTCAAAAGAGACCTGCCTTATTCAAATAGATGCTGACCCTGTTCCTCAAGGGTCTCAGGTCATGTCTTAAGTCATGACGTCGTGGGTCTCATCACTGTAATTTCAACTTTCAAACTGCGTCCTCTGAGTGGGTCAGGGGGAGTCATGTTCGTTCCTTTCAATGAAACCGATTTGACGAATACATATGATGATGATTTGTAAAAACGAATGCCGGGGGAGGGGTACTGGTCCTCCTGCCATAAAGAAATCTAGGAACCTAGTTATAGAAAAAACGCTGTACATTAAAATGCAACAATGGAAAAATATATCAGACTCCTGGAGCTATTTGTCACGACTTCTTTGGTCTCTGCTGCCCCCCACAGGTATGAGGGACAACTGCACAAAGAAAAGTAACATAATTCGAAGGGTCTACTCATAACAGAAAAAGGCCTCCAGGCACTCTGCTGCCACCCAGAGGTATAATTGAACACTGCACACAGAAAGGGAACATAATTGAAACAGACTAAAGAGATCGTCAGGCTAATTTAATTTGCTGAAATGTTCGACCCTGATTGATGCTATACTTAGTCCCAAGGTTCGCCTCTGCTCTTATATTATAATTATTAGCGCCGATGTAATTAATAGGTCTGGTTACACTGAGTTGGTGACATTTTGTTTCCATTACATAACCTATACTTAGAGTGGGCGTTGTGCCGCCTCTTGGTCATGAATGGATAGATTTTTCATTTACTCTTGAATCAGTGACGTTCCTTCCTGTCCTTGTGTTTGTGTCCAGGAGCACTTCGGTCTCAAAGTTTTCTTACGTTGTATCCTTCTACACAAAACAGCACTTCAAAAGAGTGGCGTATTTCTTGCGCTCTTCCCATTTTTGTAAAATTACCCGCCATATTTGCATGTGTACTTTGATTCATGCGTTCGCATTCCAGTTCTAACAAGCACTGGCAAAGTCAATAGTTCATCTTTTCTAAAGAAGAGACCTACTGGCTTTGAATTATTTTACCAATCTTGTGTAACCACCCCAACAGGAAGGTATATCTAAGCACCTGCTCCATTTTTTTTTAGATGGGAAGTATTCTTAAATTACTCAAGGACAACTGTTCCCACACCCCTCACAAAAAGTCTTGTCCTAGAAACTTTGGGCAGATGTACGTACAACTGGTCGCAAATTGCGACCGGTATTTTTGCGACTGGTGTGGTAATATTCAAAGTGGCCTATGTACTAATAGGTTTATTTGCAAATTCGTGATTGGTAGTGGTTTGCATTTCGAAATACCTCATGAATATTAAGTGGGTAGGTTGCAAATGGTGATCCACTAGGAATCACAGCCCTCACAGTGATGTTGGCTTGCAGAGATCAGCAGACCACTATGTCTGGCTTTAAAATATTTTTGCTTTCAATGTAACCCAGTTTCCTTAAAGGAAAAAGGAATGCACTTAAAAACAAAAAAAATGAAAAGTCAAATTTTCATTTTTTTGGCATAGGCATTGGTTCAGTGGACCTCTGCCTACACTTAAAAATATTTCACTCAACATTCACAAAGAGGAAAAGGGGTCCCTTTTGGTCCCCTTCCAGTTTGCAGATGGCTAAACACCACCTTTGAGGAGGTGCCAAAATATTAATTTGGTGTAGGCCTGGGCAGAGTTTGCGGAGTTTTGCTACGAGGAACTCCACAAAGTGCAGAATAAACTCCGCTACGCAGAGTTCAGCGAGCAGTGTAGTTTGGGTAAGTCACTCAGTTTGTGCTGATTTTCAGCACCAGGAGTTTCACCCATGCTGTAAAATCAGCACAAATGCATCACACAGGGCACCAGAGGGTGTTAACTTCTTTCTGCTGCTTGAATAGATTTTCTACTTGAGCGGCAGCTTCCTCAACACAAGCATCAGCTTTCTCATCATCAGCAGTCGTGGCCTACCCCCTTTGTCAGAACCTCTGTCAGAGGGCCACGTTGCACACAAGGACTACCTTGCCCAACTATGGGAGTTGAGGCCTTTTACTTCTAATGTTGTGGGCCCGACCTACTTTGGTTCCAGGGTAACTAGGCTAGGTACCCCTTCTGCACTGTACTATAGTGATAGATGTAAATAAGAAGTCGTAGGCTCCCTCTGGTGGAGGCGTGGATAGAGATTAGTGGACATGAGCTCACAAATGTAAAAGTGCGAAGCAGCAATAAATCAATGTACTGCCAAATAATCACTTTTTCTTTTTTTTTTTGTTTAGAAAAGATAAGTTTTATATTTCTAACACTTCTCATTCAAAGGAAGATTATGACATTCACAGAAAATAACTAATTTCCCCCTGGAGGTTGAGGATCTAATGCTTCAATGGTAAGTCCATGTTCCACTGTTTCCTCGTAATGCAAATAGGGATTATCCCCCATTTACTGGTGGCCACATCCAGGGAATGCTCAACTAGCAGTCTGGATTTCAGGAGCCCACTCTGACTCTTAAAGTCATTCAAAAGTTTCTTAGCACTGCAGCAATTTCAGCAGCGAGTTGCCCGGGGCCCGGTAGGCCTAAAACAAGTCTTATCCACTCTGAAAGGAGTGAAGCTTGCAGTGTCTTGGAGTGCACCTCATTCGCAGGCACTCACAGTAGCTGCACTCGGCAGATGCAGTCTTTATCTCTCTCCCTCAGGTGCACTCCAGTAGTGATTGGAGGTGTTCATGCCCTCTTCCTGTGGAGTAACGTATCATGTTCCCTAAGGGGAAGGTGCTCCTGTCCTCGTTCCTGAGCTGGTGTAGTGATGCCCCCCTCAGTGTTCTCACTCATTCCAAGGGTTTAGGAAAGTCACAATCCTCACGACTTTCAGTGACCTATGAGTCACCACTGCTCACATTTTGCAGGCTCCAAACGATCCACACATCACAAATACTCATGACAGCCCCTCCTGGCGTCTGGGGTTGCCACACAGCTGCCACACAAGGCTCTCGGCCATCTCCACAAGGTAGTCTTTTCCACAGTGGCCCAGCCTGTCATGCAGGACCACCACAATAGTGTTGCACAGGCTTCCACCTTCATAGTACATCAGTCTTTTCTAAAGTGATCCCTCTGGCATATGAGATTAGGCAATGGCGCTCTGCAGGCTTACGCCTTTACTGTACAGCAATCTCTCCCATGGCTATCTTAATGGTGGTGCTCTCCTGGCATAAGGGAGGGTTGTTGAATCAATTCTGCATATGGACAAACAGCTGATTGGTGCAGCAGCTGCTCCCTTACTCTCCTGCATCGGCGTTCACGGGACGGTGCTCCCCCCCAGACTTTGCTCCCTTTCACACTCTCCTCTTCCTCACAAGACACACTGGTCTTGACCAGCAGGCACAGCAGGCAGGCTCCAGTTCTCCAGTTTGCAGGTCAGATGGACTGGGTTGCTTTAAGTGATGTCCCCTCACGCAGTACGGAGGCTAGCAGGCCACGGACCCCCATGCTGGTCAAAGGCAGACGTCTTGCAGAGCTTCCTCACACAGCATGTCTGACTGCTTGTCAGATGATATTTTTTGTGCTCTCAAACCACCCATCTTATAGTCCATTCCCAGGCAACAAATGTGATCTAGGGACTGGGCCTTTTTTAATTTTATGGTGGGTTCTGCTTCTTTAGAAGTACACATGCCTCCTCTCCCTCTTCTTCTTAAAAAGCCATATGCCAAAGCAGGAGAGTCTCCGTAGCTGATGGAGTTGCAACACAGGCCATGAGCGTGACTAGAGTTCACACATGTTTGTCAGCCTCAGTGAAAATGTATAGCAAAAGGTTAATCCTAGACTTCCAGTCCTACTCTTTATGATTCTCTTGTCAGCCCCACCTCCTTCCTGAGATGTGTCCAGGCATCCTCGATGTGATCTCTCACTGAATCAAAGAGTGCCCTCTGAAGTGTACTGGAGGGAGCCTAGCTCTGCCCTCCTAAGTGTGTCCAACCCAGTTAACAGAAATGCAGAACAACACAAATCTGTCTGGGAAGATTGCTCTACCTAATGGTTCCTTCACCATGCAGGCCTGAGTCTCCCAAAATGGGGTCCAGAGTCCTCTATGTAATATATTATTACAGGCACACCTGCACTCAGTGCATGTACACAGCATACACACTGTACAGAACTGTTACTTCCATGTATTGTGCCAGTACAGACACACATACACTCAGCACAAACATTCACTCTGTGTGCACTGCACAGCACTGTAGACTTTCTGTACTGTGCCACTTGCATGGAAACATACACGCAACACACACATTCACCATGTGCACACTGCACAACACTGCACCCTTCACGTACTGTACCCTTTACAAGTACACATACACTCAGCACATACATTCACCGTTCATGTACTGTACGCCTTACAAGTACACATACACTCAGTACATACATTCACTCTGTGTGCACTGCTCAGCACTGTAGCCTTTCTGTAGTGTGCCACTTGCAGGCGAACACACACCCAGCACACACATTCACCATGTGCACGCTGCACAAAACTGCACCCGTTCATGTACTGTACTCCTTACAAGTACACATACACTCAGCACATACATTCACTCTCTGTACTCTGCCACTTGCAGGTCAACATACACCCAGCACTCACGTTCACCATGTTCACGCTGAACAACACTGCACCCTTCATGTACTGTACGCCTTACAGGTACACATACACCCAGTACATTTGCCATGCAAGCACTGCACAGCACTACATCCTTCATCCACTGCACTCCTCACAGGTACACGTATACCCAGTACACGCCCTCACTATGCACTCACTGCACAGCACTGGCCTATCTCTCTATTGTACCCTTCCCAGGCACACATACATCTAGTGCAGAGTTAACACTCCTGCACTGCGGAGCAGTTCACATCCAAGTGATGTAGGCCAAAGGGCGAGCTATGCACTCAGCTGGGGAACTTTAAAAAAACATGAGGGAACCTGTTGACCTCACTCCAGTGACACAGTTTAAAAGGACATGTTCACTCCTAATAATCATTACATGGTGTGCTGCCACCATCACTGTTGTACTGCTTAACCCTTGTTAAGGCTGCAGCCTTCCACCACTATATGTGTAGTGCTTTGGGCACCCCTCCTGGTCCAACAGGACTGCAGTCCCTGCAACAGACCTATGTCATTGTGCACAAGCATGATTCATGTTTGCCTATGACAACAAAATCAGCATTAGGGGTCCAGACATCAGTACAGTTGGGCCCTCGGGCATGGGTGCATGCCCATTACCATGTGGGGGGCTTTTCTGTCCCATCACCCCTGCTCTACGTGTAGGCTTTGCACACCTAAATTTCACTGTCACAGCAGCTTTCCCATTCATTTACCGAGACCCAATGAAGCTCTCTTCTTCTGTTACTTTGGAAAGGTGATTTCTGCAGCGTGAGACGATAACTGTAAAATATGAATATGTCTAGGGAGACAGCTGGGATCCCCAATACCATTCTTCTTGAAAATCTGACCCAATCCGGCCTTACCTAGCAATGCTGAGGCTGTAGCACTGCGTATAAAGAGGGGGATATTCTGTATTGTAAATCTATTTAAAATAAGCAGGTAAGCATTATTTTCCGAGTTCATTAACCACTTTTGGGTGCATGTGATTGTGAATCATCTTGTGCTCCTGTTTTTTGCAATCCTTTGTTTTTATTTATATTGTATTTTTCAGTGAGTTTCAGGGTCCAACTAGGATTCCCTTTTTCGCTCTACCAGCGGAAATGTCGCTCAAGCCCTTTTATCGTAACCAAGTCCTCTGTCTTGTTCAATCGTTCTCTTACGCTATACCCTAACTATACAGCAACAAGAGTGGAAAACTAAAGGGTGCCAAATGAAAAGAGAAGACTTGGAAATTAGAGTAAGGTAGCCTACAATACTGGGAAATGCCTTGAATAACCCAAGAAAAGGGAAGGGCAGTAGTGTATCATTGGTTTTAAGCGCCCAAAGGACCCATTCATTTTTGCACACCAAGATAGACATATTAATGTTACAACAATATTTTTTAAAATTTTTTACAATAAAGAGTGCCATTCAGGGGCTCCTTACTCTGCCATCAAGGCAGTGGTAGAGTGTCTCCCATGTATAGAAGCAGAAACCAAGGGAGCTGATGAGGGTAGCTGGAGATCAAATTCGAAGTTACAGAGGTAGGGACACAGAAAACTCAGTAGTGGTTCAGGGTCAGAAAAAGAAGTTGAAAGTTTACCTGGAGTTGTTTGATAGAAAACACTCCAGCCATTGCAGAGGAACATAGAGCAACCAAGCAATGAAGTGTGATGAACTAGGTTGAATGCCACCAATAGGTATAAAGAAACAGGGTGCTGATGATGCCAAAATCCATTGACCCTCTCAGATAGTCTAGTGAAACCAACAGAAATGACTCAGTACATTACCCAGGTCTGAAGCCTCAGAATGTTCGAGAAAGCCACTTAGGGTTGTACGTAGAGTCTGTCCGACGTAGTACTCTACAACAAACATGGTGGATGTCCCTTCTTCGGTATTACAAGTGCTTTATAAGCTCAGGCATTGTAATATGGTTGATGGCGTATCCCTCACATTTCGTCAGAGTATCCCATCTGCCAAACCGTAAATGAGGCCCTGAGCTATATTGCGATGCAACAATCAGATGACAAGCAGGATTTCAATTTTGCTAGAGATTAGAATACTGACTGTGAAGTGAAGGGAGTAGGAATGTTTTTATCTAGGCTTTTCATAGGACAGGACATACAGTAAGATGGTTACATATGGTGCACTAAGGAAACCAGGTAGTTTGCACAGAGGCGATATTTGTTGCCTGCCCTGCTTGACTTGCTTCTGTCGTTCCAGTGTACAGGAAGCCCTACTTACAAGAACATCACATGTGCATGTAAAGTGCCTTGAAGTACAGTAAGCTAGTTTTAAGATGTATACATCAGGGGCAGTGGATGTTTTTTCTCTAATAGAACAGGACACTGGATGCTGGGTTGGGCAGAGAAAGATGTGCAGCCCTGGCCTCAGTTATTGTCAAAATATTGCTCTTCCAAGGGCCCAGGCTTTCCATGTGGAAGTGGGTTGGACCTCTACAGTGCTATTCAATGGATGTGGATTCAAACCCAAAGCACTTACATTTTGCTTACAATAGTTTATCCAGGCATGGGAGAGGAGGAGACCTGCCACAAGAAGCGAAGATGGGAAACTGCAACATTTACACCTTTAAACCCTATGGCGTACCCTAACCTTAAAGGCTGTATACAAAGATGGTGGACCCCAGCCATGGATGCCCCAACACTCACGCACCCAAGCACTGTCATAGACTTACATAGAGGTGGCAGGTAGATAGTTTCTCTACTGGTTTGGCTATAAAAAGGCACCTAGACCCAATACTAGTTAGCATCTACTAGCAACTGTTAGCAGTGTCATTGCCTTGTGATAGGTGTGCTTCTTATCCATGTTAAGAGAAGTGCCACTTTGGCCCCTCCCACCATATTCACTCAGCACCTTGCACTCTTTTGGTGAGCAGCTTCCAAGGTAATGTAGAGTTCTTCTCAGGAAGGAGGCTCAGGCACAGGTGATCTACCGGAGGAAAGCACCAGGTGTGACGTAATGAAGAGATGAGGAGCAGGAAGGCACATGGACACTGGACCAGGGGCGCTGATCCTGCACCATAGGAAGTCCCAGTGCTTAATTTGTAAATAAAAACGTGCTGGTGCCCAAAGCCCTCCTCCTAAACACGCGGCTGCTGAAAATAAATGTGTGAACACGGAATACTGAGACAGCGTAATCCTGAAGCCATCTCAGGCCTCTTCAGTCCATTTAAACCCACTCCCTGCCCCATCAGCTCACTCTTGCAGCTTTCTGCTTTCTCCCTTTGTGACGCTTTTTCGTTTTTCTCTTCCCCGGTCTTTCCCATGTGTCTTTTGCTCGCAGCAAATGCTTGATGCAGAAAAATAAGTGCCGGCCCTCAAAAATTAGTGCAGGAAACAACAAGCACAAATTAAGCACTGGGCAGTCCCTCCTCCCTCCACAGTATCCCCGGTTTGCTCTTCCATCTTTACATTATTCTTCCCCCACACACCTTCCCTCACTATTTACAGTTCCCTTCATCGATCTGCACATCCAGTATTCTCTTTCATCAGTTTTAACCCCCAAGCCATCCCTTCTCCCCCCTTTCTTCTACACCTCCTGTGCTCTTAATGTGCTCCAAGATGTTATGTTACAATAAAAAACAACAAAACTATTCAATATATTGCCATATGTTATATTTCACTGCTTATATTCTTCAATAAACAAAAATCAAACTAAAACAAATGGCATGTTATGAAACACCATGTCAGTGTCACACTGCATCCTGTACAGAAATCACTGTATTACGTTGAAATCCTACCCAGGTCTGCAGGTGGCCTCAAGCCAGGTGTGACACATTCAGGCTGCCCTGGGATGTTAGCCAAAACGATGTTGCATGACGGAACCTGTAGTTTCTAATAGTTTAATAGTATCACTATGGACTCAAAAATCCCAGCATGCAAAGTGGTGTTTACTGAAACACCATGACCGTCCAGAGAGTCAGCTGGAGGCTGACCAGGGCTTCACCGGCAGATGTTTTGTTCTGATTTCTGTTTTTCTTTCAATGCACACTCAGCAGCAGTACAAAGAGGTGGCAGGGTCAGCAGAAAGCGAGCAGTGGCTTTCCATGGGGGGCAAGCCAGAGACCTTTAGATCTAAAACAGCCGCAACTGAAACTAGAGATGCCCAGAGCAGCTCAGTTTTACAGCTGATGAGTTTTCCTTATTTAATGCACAAAGCTCCCCATGTTATGTGTGGTGATGGTTACCAGATGACTCCTGGTCACAGAGGGCTACATAAGCAATAAATAATACAAAGTAACCTCGTAGTTTGGAATCAGTTGTAAACCGTGAGTCCTGCGAGACAGGGGGGAGGGTAGAATTTTACTATTTTGCCGGTAAAAAGACACTTCACTAAGTTTCACTCAAGTGCATCTTGACAGATGCATTCGAATCCTCAGGAGGTCACAGCCATCGCCAGATCTTCTCTGGTGCAAACCTGAGTGATTAGATATGTGGAGCAACTAAGAGACAGCAGCTGCCAAGTGGCAAATTGCACTTGTGTGTCACCTTTGACCAATCCTAGCTTTTTATCCAATCATCCCAGGTGGCAGGATTTTTGTACTGGAGACAAAAGAAAACGCAGAAAATCCCAAGCTGCATGAATTGCTTTGTAGACCATTAGCAAGTGACTCCATCTCATGTGCAATACCATGAACAATTCTTGACTTTTCATCCATTAGCATGTTACACTCTGGAGCTTGTAGTTTGGCCTCCAACTCTACCACTGTGGTCTCAAAAAGGAGAAGCTTCCACCCTCCACAGAAGAGGTAACATTTTGGGGATCACAATATAAATCTACCCCTTGTTACTGTCAAAGTACACATCAGGAAGCTGTCACAAACTGAATGTTTCTTACTGCTGTAATCTGCCAATCCCTGGGCACCACCAGGTTTCTTGCTTGTTCTGGATTGACCAAGGTAGGGGCAACCCTTTCCAGCAGCCACGGTGCTGCTGATAATAGAACATCCAGGCCGTAACCTCCAGCAGGAATCCCAGAGGAAAAAACCCAAACTTGGGAAAAACCTCAGATCAAGGAACTCCTGAAAAAGATAAAAAGAAAAGAAAAAGTAAGGCACAAAAAGTCTGGAACAAAAACTACAGACATGGAAGAGCAGGTGAAGTCCAAAATCACCGGATACAGGAGCGAGTAGCACAACCAGAACGGAAGTGTATGCAACGCAAGGAACTGAAGACCAACTGTGCTTATATACTGACAAACAGGAAGTGACATGCAGGAAGTAGTGAAGACACCATCTTGGATTGGGAAAAACCACATTAAAGTAAATGGAAAAATAACCGTAGTTTTAAAAAGTAGGGAGCAAGGCATGCAGGGAAGGAAACACAGACTCCTAGGAAAGAGAAAATATGGCCAAGAAGAAACAAAGAAAAAGAAGAGAAAAAAGAAGAAAAACATTAAAAAACAGGTAAGAAAAACTAGGGGGTAAAAGATGGGCGCAGCGTGAAAAAGAGCCCAAAGGGAAAGTTTCAGGTCGCACTGCGGCCCAAAAAACAGGACGCGACCTGAAAAGCGGCCCACGGCAGAAACGGCCGACCAAGACACGGACCGCCGATCTGACTGCAGCCCGTAAGTGGTGAGGATATGCGTAGATAAATGATACCCTTTCACCATCATGACATCATAGGAAGTGACATCATATGACCTGTGAGCCTGAATCTTCCCTGGATGTGATTGATATACTCTACATACTGAATTAGAACTATGTTATTTTCTTAAATTATTCCTTATTCTTAATGCATTTGGATTCAGTTCATCATCATTTGCAATCTGCTGACACTTGTGTGAGGCACAGAAGTGAAGTTTTTACTCAAACAAATATTTTTTCATGTGTTTGCAATAATGAAACATGACAAAACCCTGGTTAAATATGTGTTTGCTTTTTAGTTTTGTTATTTAATCAGAAAAGTGTGCATTGCACTGTTGAATGTATTTATTTTACAAAAACTAATGCATGGGTCCAGTGGAAACCTCAGAAAGTAGTCAGTGCTCATCAAGATGCTCTTTACCTTCTGTTCCTGCAGTGGAGTGTAATACTTGACTCGAAATGTGGAATTTGTGGGGTGTAATACTTGCCTTGAAATGTGAAAGGTGTGGGGTGTAATACTTGACTTGAAATGTGGAATTTGTGGGGTGTAATACTTGCCTTGAAATGTGAAAGGTGTGGGGTGTAATACTTGACTTGAAATGTGGAATTTGTGGGGTGTAATACTTGCCTTGAAATGTGAAAGGTGTGGGGTGTAATACTTGACTTGAAATGTGGAATTTGTGGGGTGTAATACTTGACTTGAAATGTGGAATTTGTGGGGTGAAATACTTGACTTGAAATGTGGAATTTGTGGGGTGTAATACTTGCCTTGAAATGTGAAAGGTGTGGGGTGTAATACTTGACTTGAAATGTGGAATTTGTGGGGTGTAATACTTGACTTGAAATGTGGAATTTGTGGGGTGTAATACTTGGCTTGAAATGTGAAAGGTGTGGGGTGTAATACTTGACTTGAAATGTGGAATTTTTGGGGTGTAATACTTGCCTTGAAATGTGGAATTTGTGGGGTGTAATACTTGCCTTGAAATGTGAAAGGTGTGGGGTGTAATACTTGACTTGAAATGTGGAATTTGTGGGGTGTAATACTTGACTTGAAATGTGGAATTTGTGGGGTGTAATACTTGCCTTGAAATGTGAAAGGTGTGGGGTGTAATACTTGACTTGAAATGTGGAATTTGTGGGGTGTAATACTTGCCTTGAAATGTGGAATTTGTGGGGTGTAATACTTGCCTTGAAATGTGAAAGGTGTGGGGTGTAATACTTGACTTGAAATGTGGAAGTTGTGGGGCGTAATACTTGCCTGGAAATGTTGCGAGGGATACAAGTGAGCTTGACCTATTTTAGGTGGGTTTAGGGAATTTCACACAGAACATTTTGAAGAAATGGCACCAAATAGTGCTTTAAAGGGGCATTCATTACATATTCAAGTCCTATCATGGTGCACCAAGCCAACGAAACCAGATGCTCCCTAGGGATTAACTCATTATTTTCAAAATATGCTATGGGTGATCCAATATGTCATTAATGACCTCCATTTGCAAGTGCCAGCGTGTTGCCATAGGTGCCTCCCCTATATGTCATGGGTAGGTCCTTGGGCCACAAATTCCATATTATGTGCTGATGCCCCTATGCCAATAAATACCTTCAGTACGCTAGCATCAGCATTTTGCTATGGATGTTCTATATGGTGAGTATTGCCTCTAATAAGTGATTATTTTGTCATAGGTACCTGTCATGCTAAAAAATTGGCACCAACAGCCAGGTATTAGCATTTTCCAATAGTTACCTCTAGAAGCCAAGAATTACCTTCACTATGCCAGGACCAACTGAAGACTCACAAGCATAACACCACATTTTCACTCACAGTCAGTCGTTCACACTCATTCTCTCTCACTCACTGACTCATTCTCTCTCACTTGCACTCGTTTATTCTCATGTTTTCTCTTGCACTCACTCAATCATTCTTACTCGTTCACATACACTCCTGCTCTGACTCACTGTGACTCACTCATTCTTTTGCAATCACTTACTTTCACTCACTCATCTCACTCACACTCAGTCTCACTTATTCTCATTCACTCTTATTACTCATTCTCACTCACTCTGACACACTGACTCTCATTTGCATTTACACTCAATCTCAGACGCTCCTTCATTTTCACACACACTCATTATCACATATTCATCACGCTCTCCAACACGGGTTCATGCTCATTCGAACGCATCCATTCTCACTCATTCACACTCATTCATTTGCAGTCCCTCTTATTCTCACTCACTCTAACTTACTCGTGCGCACTGATGCTCAATCTCACTCATCCTCACTTACTACCTGTCACTCACTTTCACTCGAAAACACGCTCACACAGAACACGTGCTCATGCATACACCCTCTATATCACACACACACATCCTACATTTACATGCATGTACACAACATGCATTTAAAAGCACTTTCCTTGCACTTAATTCAGCTGCCGCTGAGGTCCCAGTCCAGCTTCTAATGCTCCATTTTCTATTTAACTAATAACGTAAACCAGACACGACGGACTGATATTTACTGTTAGCAGATAACAAATTATGGCAGAAATAAGGCAGTTTGAGCACCTACACTCATAGGGCCAGATGTAGCAAAGGTTTTTACCCATTCTGTGTCTATGGGAAAAAGTGTTCGTACATATGGCCCCTAGTGTTTGATAATGATCAGCCACCCCTGAGCCCAAGAGTCATAAAGGCAGTGCTGGGGGTCCCAGCTACGACCCTCTGATCGTTTCTGGGGGGGGGGGCAGGATGGGGGAGAGGGGGCTGATTACAGACAGCCTTGCTCACAGAAAGATGCTTCTGCTTTGCATAAACGCATAGAAAGGCCTGTCTGTGGCTCGGGCGTGAACCGGCGGCCACAGCTAGTGAGTGACTGTGAGATGACACGTCTGTGCCTGGAAGGGGCTCTCAACTTCATCCTGAAAGAGGAAGCAAAACCGGCCTCAGGAGGAAGGACACGTGTGAGCAGGAAAGAGGCCCCAAAGCATCCGCCTTTACAATACTAACAAGGGCGTGATGTAACTAGTGATAATGCAGCAGTTCTCCTTTTGTTGAGTCTGCCTTCCTTTGAGACTGTGGCCTGCAGGTTACGTGAACACCCCACGTAGCAGGTGCATTAACCCACAGAGCTATTTGTCTTCAAGCAGATCTGATGACATCCTGCGTTCTTGCAATATCTATTTAACCCATTATGAGTTTGGCATTCTCAGGTGGACCTTTAAAGCTCATAAAAGGACTGGTCCTCTCATCATCCGCGTCACTGCTGCGCGACTACCACCCAGAGGAGGTTCTGGAAGGTTCTAGATGGTTTTGGCTGGGGAGGGCGTACGTGCCCCTGCCCTATCCATCGAGAGTGAGTGGTGTCACAGTGCTGAGTCTTTGAGAGTGAGCCACTGGGGGATTTATGTATGGGGTTATGATCTATGTCCCCTGACTCAGTGAATTATTCTGTGCCTGGCTGTCTCCAACAGTTGTGACCTTCTATATGAGTGTATTGCTTATGCCCTGCTAGGTTCATGGTCTATGGCATATACCAGTGATACTCAATGTACGGCCCGGGGGCCACACCGGTCCTCCGGACCTTTACATGCAGCCCTCTGGACCTTTACATGCAGCCTCTTGGTAAACAGCAGCCTGGGCTGCTATTAATTTGACTCAGTGCTAACATTAAAAAGTTGGTAAATAAACAGGTAAGCATGTATTTAAAGGTTAATTGAAGATAAAGGGTGTAACTGGGTTGTTCAGCATCACTTAACTTTAGGAGCAAATGTGTAAACATATGATAAAGTCTCTGCAAAATTTAAAAAGTGTACTTTGTTAAAATGCAGGACCCTTTCAGCTTAGTACATCAGACTGTACATTGAGAAGTATTTTGTTTTTTTATAAAAGTGGTAGTTTTCAAACATGAATTTAAAAACATTTGTGCTTCCCCCCACCCTGACAACAAAGCCAATAACGAACTAAGAGGAAAGTCAATTGTTTTGTGCACCCTTTGAGTGGCCTCAGTTGCTTTTATACATGAACAACATTAACCTGTCGTTATTTTGTCCCCGGATATCCCGACCTTGAAATCCTTTTACCACAATATTGTTGGTGCTGTTATTCAGCAGTACTGATACATAAAGTTGTTTATGGTCTGATATTCCTAGGATGGTTTCTGAACCCAGGTTTAATTCATATTGATATTCTTTTTGTGCATGTTTTATACATGCTTATAAAATTGTTCCAATTAACTTTAGCATAGACTGCATTGCTGTGCCTTGCTTAGTATATATTGGGGGTTATTACAACTTTGGAGGAGGTGTTAATCCGTCCCAAATGTGACGGATATACCACCAGCCGTATTACGAGTTCCATAGGATATAATGGACTCGTAATACGGCTGGTGGTATATCCATCACTTTACCATCACTTTTGGGACAGATTAACACCTCCTCCAAAGTTGTAATAACCCCCATTGTTCCTGCATAAAAAACAAATACATGTGAAAATTGTGGGTGAGCGTTAAATTCCGCTCTGTTGGTTGAGTTCGTGGAGTTTTGCCCACTCCGTGTTCTGCTTGTAATGCATAGTTCTGGAATAACTAGGCCAATCGCTGTGTGACGGAGATTTATCTGGTGCGCAGCTCGCCAACAGTAAGTTGGCGAGCATGATCGAGAATTGGCATCACCAAGCTTGATTTTGGGGCTCTAGGAGGGAACCTGGTGAGATTTTTTGAAAGCGGGCAGTTTCGACTGTTCACGGTGAGAAAGCTGCCACTCGAGTAGAAAATCTACTCGAGCAGCAGCAAAGAAGCCGCGCCCTCAGGCACGCTGTGGTGCCATTCACACTGATTTTGCATTGCGGGACAAACTCCCAGTTCTTAAAATCAGCACGAGCAACACAACATGCCAATTTCCGCTCTTTCACGGAACTCCGTGGAATCCTGCAGAGTTTTCGTCTAGCTCCACATAGTGGAACTCCATGAGTAACACCCACCCTTTAGTAAAAAGCAGTACCTACATATCAAATAATACTCATAAGTTGCCCTAACCCAAACAAACACATAATGCACTACCCCTGATTTTAATGATGCTGCTCTTCTCCATTCAATTTCCACTTCTCGATTCCTGGTCATTCCATCATGTTTTCAAGGATGGGTGAATGGGTGATGCTCCCCTGGATCCATTTCAGAGGCTTTTCCACTAGAGGAACTAAGCAGGAGGTCCTTACAGTGATTCCAACACTGAACTAGATGCTCAATCCTGAACCCCTGCTCTTGAAACTATGCTACCTTTTCTTGACAGACAAAGAGTGGGAGAGACACTGTCCATAGAAGTTTAAGGATCCCATCTGGAAAGTGAGGGCACCTCTTCTTCCCCCATCAAAATCAGTTGTGGATATTGAACCCCCTAATTCTCCCGCATGCTGAGATCTGGAGACAGCCATATCCCAAGACAGCAATCTCAAAGTCCTTGGCCAACAAGTATGGAGCCAGCCAGACAGATCTGTGCCTTTCAGAATTCTTCAACTCAGTCTACAGTGGCTATGGCTGCTTCCTTAAAGGGTGAAGCATCACCTTTTGAGATGGACCAAGGCAGAATCAGGCTACTATTTTCAAAGGAAAATGTACCAGCCTGGTGGTCTTTCCCTTAGATAAACACATCATCACTTTCACTGGTTAATGACTGCATCTGTGTCATTTGTTTAATCAGTAAATTTCTTTAGTCCCCGGAAGAGTTTAAGTTTATGCTCAACTCATGATAAGAGGCAGCTGAGCAGAAACTGTTAATGCCTCATAACCTCACTGATATTTCTGGAAAACATGAAATCTGGTTTAACTGTGTATTAGCGAGACTCAATACACCTTCGGACCAGAAATGCAGTCCAATAAGAAAGTCAATAATCTCTTTTTTCACAGGAGGAACTTGACGAATCCCTTAATTGAAGAGGTCCTTCATCAATAAAAATGGACACGGCCAAGACAGTATCACAGACTCCCGCCCACGCAGTACCAACAAGACCACTGTCTCGCTAACTGCTGGAGGAGAATTTGAAGACTTTGAAGGTCAGAGGGTCCTTTCCCTCCCGACATCAGGCAAACCTCCTCCACAGGTTAACAGTTAACGAGAAGATGCTTCAAGGGAAGAACTAGGACTGACCCTTAGAATCAGTGGAGGCAAGAAGGCTTACTCAGAGGTCTTTTTAGTAATCTGTAATGACTAACCTCTACAACATACTGTACCTACTCCCTTCAGCCCACCTCTCCCTCAAATGACCTCAAACAAACTTCTTCAAGTGCCTGTCCTGTCCACAGAAATGTGTTAGGGTTGCTACTCATACTAGTTCAAGATCAGGGCAGAAGACAACACCCCATATTGGATATACAGCACCCCTACTTCACGTCTTAACCACGCAGGTACCTTGCCACCAATGTACAGTGGGAAACAACACATGCGGTGCCCAACATTGCCCTTTGGTTTCAGAGCACTCTCTAAATCTTTATAAGGATCCCGCCCGGTCACTGCCGCTGTGCAGTTGCCTACCTGGGTACGTGACACCATTATGTGATTGCTCAGAAAAACATTCATAGTGGAAAATGCCCTCCAGAAAGTTTAGTTCTCTTCTTATTAAGATCAACTCCATAAAGCAATCTCTAATCATTTGGAGAAATGATTCACCAGCACAAATGCATTGTGTTCCTTTTTCTGTAATGATCTGAACTGAACCACAGACAGTATCCAGTGATAACATTTACTAAGGTTTCAGTGCCACTCTACAGCACTCTACAGTTTCTTCAACGGCGTATGGGACCTCATTCTCTTATCATGTGTTACATAGGTGACACACCCTATTACCCCCCACTAGCATCTGTGCATTGTGCTTAAAATGCTACATAAGTAACATCAGTGTGCCAGGGGCGTCACCATGTAGTTACTGGGTACACCCAACCAATGCACTCCTCACCCCTGTGGAAGAATCCATGTATCACTGTGTTTCATTGCCTTGTCTCCCACAAGCACTTTATCCATCAATGAAGCTTAGGGAGGTCTGCCTCACACCCCTAAAACTGGGCTAACTCACCAATGTGCACTTCTGCACTTCTTTGAAATCCTAATGGCATTCTGTCGTTCCTCCCCCAGGACCACGAAGGCTATTGCGTACACCACAAAAATCCCGGTCACACAATGTCGGCCTCTCACTTACAAGGGCATACCAGTTTGACCTCATCCACACAGAAGCCGCAGTAATAATCTGCTGTGGCATTATCTCTTCGAGGTATACATTGCACCTATAACCTGTGTTCTTGTAATGTAACATTCAGTGATGCTCCTAGCAGCTGCCAATATACCTAGCAGAGGACTTTAGGCAACACATACTCTCTGTCTACACACACAGAGCCTGGTTTGCAAGCTCCCCCCTCCCAAACCTCAATTGCTCCAACACCACCTTCCAGGTGACGTCATTGAGCATGTCTTCTCTCCAGTGGGCCTGCACCACAGCCTCATTGGTGGCCACACACACTGTCCTGCAGCCACCCTGCTCCATCCAGCACAAGCCTGTCAGGCTTTCCTGTGCCAGGCCTCAATAAGCCATCTGATGCATTGTCTCTCTGTCCAGGAATGTACCCCACCTTAAGCGTGAGTTCTTGCAGGCTTACCACCTCCTTGTCCATTCTTGCGGACACCGTGGCAGCGTAAAGAAGGAGGCAGTGGAGACATGAGGGAGGTATGAGATAGTAAGTATATCCCTAGCACTTCAGCCATAGTCTCATAACTGATAAACCTAGACATCCCCTTCCGAGCAAACACCACACATTCCATTCTGTAATGACCACATGCTCAGAATGGGCTGGATACCACACGTGGCAGTGTTGTTTGGCAGCAGAAGCCATTATCATAATCCTAACTCTTCTGAAAAAACATGGAGGCATAAGCCAGACCTATTCCTTCCACTGGTTGCTCAAAATGCCTCATTCAACAACCAGTCCATCCTGTGCATTCTGCAACTATGTTACTTGATTCATGACATAGTCACGCAAGCAGGTGTCAGCACAAAAATTGCTGCTACTGGAGTTTAATCGAAGAAGGAGTTGATTAGATGTAGGCGTAACTCACAAACTTTGCTGTAGTGCAATAACAAAACTTACAGCAAAACTACGCAAGGTTACACAAAATTACACGAGAAGAGTAACAGAACTATTTTCTTAGCCCAAAATGACCCCTTGCGTCCAAAATGGACCTGAGGATGCATTTTGCACTATGAAAGGAGAGCTAAGTGCAGTCTATCACAAACAGCACCAACTGCTCACGAAGTTCCTTGTTCTTGTGCCTCCTGCGGTAGGACTTTGTGCTAGATTGTTCACCATTATGTGAACTGGCTTAATTGCATAATTTTCAGTCATTTCACATGCAAAAGTAACAAAAAATTAGCAAAATGATTCTGAGTACCCCAGCATTATTTAAGTTTTCTGCCAGACTAGTGTTTATTTATATTTTTGATTACAATAAAATGTTGGACTTTCACTGCTGTTATTATTAGACTTGGAACAGGGAGCTTTCCTCTGAGAAAGGTGGGTGAGGCTAGTAAGTACAAGACATGTTTGGGTGCAGCTCAAGGTGCATCTGAGGTAGGGGTGGGTGGTGAACTCCTCTCCGCTCGTGAAGTTGCAGAGTTTTTCAGCCTCCGTGATCCACTTAAAGCGCGGAGTTCTGAAAAACTCCACGTAGCGGAGTGGAACGTTTTCCTTGTTCGCTCTCACCAACATTAAGTTGGTGAGTACGAATGAGGAAAATCCCCACCTCCCAGCGTGATTTCTCAACGGTGGTGGTCATGGATGGTTGATACAGCCCCCGTTCAGAAATATCCGTTCATGTTGAGGAAGTTGCCACTGTAGTAGAAAATCTACTTGAGCTGCAGAAACGAAGCAGCACCCTCTTGCGCTGCGTGTGATGCCATTCTCGCTTGTTTTTCAGCACGGGACAAACATCCGGCTCTAAGAATGAGCACAAACGGCATGTGAAGGAGGCTGGCCTGGTTTGTAGTGGTACCAAGGGGTACTTACACTCTGCACCAGGTCCAGTTATCCCTTATTAGTGTAGAAGAGGTGTCTAGCAGCTTAGGCTGATAGATAATGGTAGCTTAGCAGAGCAGCTTAGGCTGAACTAGGAGACGAGTGAAGCTCCTACAGTACCACAAGTGTCATATGCACAATATCATAAGAAAACACAATACACAGATATACTAAAAATAAAGGTACTTTATTTTTATGACAATATGCCAAAGTATCTCAGTGAGTACCCTCAGTATGAGGATAGCAAATATACACAAGATATATGTACACAATACCAAAATATGCAGTAATAGCAATAGAAAACAGTGCAAACAATGTATAGTCACAATAGAATGCAATGGGGGCACTTAGGGATAGGGGCAACACAAACCATATACTCTAGAAGTGGAATGCGAACCACGAATGGACCCCAAACCTATGTGACCTCGTAGAGGGTCGCTGGGACTGTAAGAAAACAGTGAGGGTTAGAAAAATAGCCCACCCCAAGACCCTGAAAATGGGTGCAAAGTGCACCTAAGTTCCCCAAAGAGCACAGAAGTCGTGATAGGGGAATTCTGCAGGAAAGACCAACACCAGCAATGCAACAATGATGGATTTCCAGACGAGAGTACCTGTGGAACAAGGGGACCAAGTCCAAAAGTCACGATCAAGTCGGGAGTGGGCAGATGCCCAGGAAATGCCAGCTGTGGATGCAAAGAAGCTGCCACCGGATGATAGAAGCTGAGGATTCTGCATGAACGACATGGGCTAGAAACTTCCCCTTTGGAGGATGGATGTCCCACATCGTGAAGAGTCGTGCAGAAGTGTTTTCCCGCATAAACACCGCAAACAAGCCTTGCTAGCTGCAAGGGTCGCGGTTAGGGTTTTTGGATGCTGCTGTGGCCCAGGATGGACCAGGATGTCGCCAATTGCGTGAGGAGACAGAGGGGGCGCCCAGCAAGAGAAGGAGCCCACTCAGAAGCAAGCAGTACCCACAAAAGTGCTGGAACAGGCACTACGAAATGGAGTGAATCGGTGCTCACCCGAAGTTGCACAAGAGAGTCCCACGCCGCCGGAGGACAACTCAGGAGGTCGTGCAATGCAGGTTAGAGTGCCGGGGACCCAGGCTTGGCTGTGCACGAAGGAAATCCTCGGTGAGTGCACAGGAGCCAGAGTAGCTGCAAAACACGCGGTTCCCAGCAATGCAGTCTGGCATGGAGAGGCAAGGACTTACCTCCACCAAACTTGGACTGAAGTGTCACTGGACTGTGGGAGTCACTTGGACAGAGTTGTTGAGTTCAAGGGACCTCGCTCGTCGTGCTGAGAGGAGACCCAGAGGACCGGTGATGCAGTTCTTTGGTGCCTGCGGTTGCAGGGGGAAGGTTCCATCGACCCACTGGAGATTTCTTCTGAGCTTCTAGTGCAGAGAGGAGGCAGACTACCCCCACAGCATGCACCACCAGGAAAACAGTCAGGAAGGCGGCAGGATCAGCGTTACAGTGTCGCAGTAGTCATCTTTGCTACTTTTTTGCAGTTTTGCAGGCTTCCAGCGCGGTCAGCAGTCGATTCCTTGGCAGAAGGTGACGAGAGAGATGCAGAGGAACTCTGATGAGCTCTTGCATTCGTTATCTAAGGAATTCCCCAAAGCAGAGACCCTAAATAGCCAGAAAAGGAGGTTTGGCTACTTAGGAGAGAGGATAGGCTAGCAACACTTGAAGGAGCCTATCAGAAGGAGTCTCTGACGTCACCTGCTGGCCCTGGCCACTCAGAGCAGTCCAGTGTGCCAGCAGCACCTCTATTTCCAAGATGGCAGAGGTCTGGAGCACACTGGAGGAGCTCTGGGCACCTCCCAGGGGAGGTGCAGGTCAGGGGAGTGGTCACTCCCCTTTCCTTTGTCCAGTTTCACGCCAGAGCAGGGCTGGGGGATCCCTGAACCGGTGTAGACTGGCTTATGCAGAGATGGGCACCATCTGTGCCCATCAAAGCATTTCCAGAGGCTGGGGGAGGCTACTCCTCCCCAGCCCTGACACCTTATTCCAAAGGGAGAGGGTGTAACACCCTCTCTCTGAGGAAGTCCTTTGTTCTGCCTTCCTGGGCCAAGCCTGGCTGGACCCCAGGAGGGCAGAAACCTGTCTGAGGGGTTGGCAGCAGCAGCAGCTGCAGTGAAACCCCGGGAAAGGCAGTTTGGCAGTACCCGGGTCTGTGCTAGAGACCCGTTGAATCATGGGATTGTCTCCCCAATACCAGGATGGCATTGGGGGGGGGCAATTCCATGATCTTAGACATGTTACATGGCCATATTCGGAGTTACCATTGTGAAGCTATCCATAGGTAGTGACCTATGTATAGTGCACGTGTGTAATGGTGTCCCCGCACTCACAAAGTCCGGGGAATTGGCCCTGAACAATGTGGGGGCACCTTGGCTAGTGCCAGGGTGCCCACACACTAAGTAACTTAGCACCCAACCTTCACCAGGTAAAGGTTAGACATATAGGTGACTTATAAGTTACTTAAGTGCAGTGTAAAATGGCTGTGAAATAACGTGGACGTTATTTCCCTCAGGCTGCAGTGGCAGGCCTGTGTAAGAATTGCCAGAACTCCCTATGGGTGGCAAAAGAAATGCTGCAGCCCATAGGGATCTCCTGGAACCCCAATACCCTGGGTACCTCAGTACCATATACTAGGGAATTATAAGGGTCTTCCAGTATGCCAATGTGAATTGGTAAAATTGGTCACTAGCCTGTTAGTGACAATTTGGAAAGAAATGAGAGAGCATAACCACTGAGGTTCTGATTAGCAGAGCCTCAGTGAGACAGTTAGGCATCACACAGGGAACACATACAGGGCACACTTATGGGCACTGGGGCCCTGGTTGGCAGGGTCCCAGTGACACATACAAGTAAAACAACATATATACAGTGAAATATGGGGGTAACATGCCAGGCAAGATGGTACTTTCCTACACAATGACCTAACGCACTCCACCACTTGACGAACTCCGCGTAGCACGGCAGAGTTTTTTGGTCACTTCACGGAGTTCTGCATAACGGAAATCCTAGAACTCCGCCCAGGCCTAATCTGAGGTTGAGCAAAACTAGTGTTAAAGGACATATGGGTGAATACGCCAGAACAAACCCGCCATCTGGCAGCTGTCACACGGGGTGCTGGGCGTGTCCTCTCCTGGTATGTAGGCTGCAGACAAAACCAAAATCGACCATGTCAGAAAGCTTTAAATCTGCCGAACACCCTTCAGGAGACCAATGAGGCCACAGAGTCATTGCTGGATCATGGCAACTCATCCAGGTCTGAAAGAGCCCCCCTTGGCTGCCACCCACCGAGAAGATACCAGAGTGGCAGAATGGACAGTCCGTCCAGGGCAAAGCCCTCTATGGTCATATAGCCCGAGGTGGCCTGGCTTCTCTCCAGTTGCACTAGATAATGAATCTGCCCTCACTCCCATCGCACTGAACACACAGTCTGTCCTCTCTCCTGTCACAATGGCCACAGGGAATACCCTCTCTTTTGCCACACTTTGAGAGCGTGCTTTCTAATCTGACCACAGAGCCTGTCCTCTCTTCTGTAACACTGGCTTAGAGCTTGTGTTCTACTCTGGCCACAGAGCCTGTCCTCTCTTCTGTAACACTGGCCTAGAGCTTGACCACAGAGCCTGCCCTCTCTTCTCACAATACCCACAGAGCCTGTCCTCTCTCATGTAATGCAGGATGTGTCTGGCTTCTACTCTGGCTTAAGAGCCTGTCCTCTCTCCTGCCACACTGGCCACAGAGCCTGTCCTCTCCTCCGTCTGACTGACCTCACAGCCTGTTCTCTCCCTTGTCACACTGCCCGCAGAGCCTGTCCTCTTCCTTGTCACACTGAAGGGAGAGCCTGTCCTCTTCTCTTTCAGCCTGACCTCAGAGCCTCTCTTCTCTCCTGTCTCACTGATCACAAAGCCTGTCCTCTCCCCATAACACTGACCACAGAGCCTGTCCTCTCCCCATAACACTGACCACAGAGCCTGTCCACTTCCTTTTCACACTGACCACAGAGCATGTCCTTTCCAGGTCACGCTGACCACAGTACCTGTCCTCTCCATGTCACGCTTACCACAGAGCCTGTCCTCTCCACGTCACAATGACCACAGAGCCTGTCCTCTCCGCTGTCTGACTGACCTGAGACCCTGTCCTCTCCAGGTCACACTGGCCACAGAGCCTGTCCTCTTCCCTTTCACACTGACTTCAGAGCCTGTGCTCTCCAGGTCACACTGACCACAGAGCATGTCCTCTTCCCTTTCACACTGACCACAGAGCCTGTCCTTTCCAGGTCACGCTGACCACAGAGCCTGTCCTCGCCGTGTCACGCTGACCACAGAGCCTCTCCTCTCCCTTTCACACTGACCACAGAGCCTGTCCTCTTCGCAGTCTGGCTAACATGAGAGCCTGTCCTCTCCAGGTAACACTGACCACAGAGCCTGTCCTCTTCCCTTTCACACTGACCACAGAGCCTGTCCTCTCCAGGTCACGCTTAGCACAGAGCCTATCCTGTCCCCGTCACACTGACCACAGAGCCTGTCCACTTCCCTTTCACACTGACCACAGAGCCTGTCCTTTCCAGGTCACTCTGACCAGAGAGCCTGTCCTCTCCATGTCACGCTTACCACAGAGCCTGTCCTCTCCCCATCACACTGACCACAGAGCCTGTCCTCTTTGCTGTCTGGCTGACATGAGAGCCTGTCCTCTCCAGGTAACACTGACCACAGAGCCTGTCCTCTTCCCTTTCACACTGACCACAGAGCCTGTCCTCTCCATGTCATGCTTACCACAGAGCCTGTCCTCTCCCCATCACACTGACCACAGAGCCTGTCCTCTTCGCTGTCTGGCTGACATGAGAGCCTGTCCTCTCCAGGTCACACTGACCACAGAGCCTGTCTTCTTCCCTTTCACACTGACCACAGAGCCTGTCCTCTCCAGGTCACGCTTAGCACAGAGCCTATCCTGTCCCCGTCACACTGACCACAGAGCCTGTCCACTTCCCTTTCACACTGACCACAGAGCCTGTCCTTTCCAGGTCACGCTGACCACAGAGCCTGTCCTCTCCATGTCACGCTTACCACAGAGCCTGTCCTCTCCCCATCACACTGACCACAGAGCCTGTCCTCTTCGCTGTCTGGCTGACATGAGAGCCTGTCCTCTCCCCATCACACTGACCACAGAGCCTGTCCTCTCCAGGTCACGCTTAGCACAGAGCCTATCCTGTCCCCGTCACACAGACCACAGAGCCTGTCCTCTCCCCGTAACACTGACCACAGAGCCTGTCCTCTCCCCGTAACACTGACCACAGAGCCTGTCCTTTCCAGGTCACACTGACCACAGAGCCTGTCCACTTCCCTTTCACACTGACCACAGAGCCTGTCCTTTCCAGGTCACGCTGACCACAGAGCCTGTCCTCTCCATGTCACGCTTACCACAGAGCCTGTCCTCTCCCCATCACACTGACCACAGAGCCTGTCCTCTTCGCTGTCTGGCTGACATGAGAGCCTGTCCTCTCCCCATCACACTGACCACAGAGCCTGTCCTCTCCAGGTCACGCTTAGCACAGAGCCTATCCTGTCCCCGTCACACAGACCACAGAGCCTGTCCTCTCCATGTCACGCTTACCACAGAGCCTGTCCTCTCCCCGTAACACTGACCACAGAGCCTGTCCTCTCCCCGTAACACTGACCACAGAGCCTGTCCTCTCTAGCTTGTCACGCCAGTGTGTTTGTTTGCATCAGATTCGGCCTCTAGGCGCTGGAGTCTGACTTCCTCGTGTGTGGTTCAGTTGTTGCAACACTTGTGGTCGGTGATGCTGCTCTGCCTGGCAGTGTGGGCGGTGACGGGGCAGGACTCGGGTACCCTGGTGGTTTCGGTTTCTCTTTACCATCGAGGCGGCTGGGCAGCTGGCGTCCCCTGAACAGGGTGAATCCAATATCTAGTCATGAAAGGCATTGCCTTGTTCAATCAGCCACGCAAGGTGGCAGGTTTAAATTAAATGTGAAAGTAAAAGTAACGAAACAAATGGAAAAATGCTTCCAACACAGCAAGCAAAACGAAGAAAATGTACCTTTGGGCAGCACTTGTGTTATTTAGGACCTATGCACAGCAGAGAGCTAAGGTGCAGAGTTTCACAAGGCGCTATATAAATACAGTTTTCAAGAGAACGGCCATTGCAGACAGGGTTTCCTTATTCCAAGGTATTTCATGCTAGAAGCCTACATATTGTTTGTGCAGCAGGTACAGTGATGCAGGGGTCGGACAAAGGAGGCCAATGTCCCATTCTTTCATGGGGTTCCTTAGCATTCGTTCTCCAACACTGTTCAATACCATAGATATAGGTGCCTAGTTTCCCAGGTGCACGAGGGAATAGTTAAACCAGTCCGGGATTATTATCCTGGAATTTTGGGACCTGGAGTATTTCATCCAGTGTAAAACTGGGACTACAAGTCCCAGAATTCCACTAAGAAAGAAAACGTACTGGCCTAACTTGTCACGCATGGACCTGGGAACCTCAGCAGCTGGGGACAGAGAGCAAAATGACGTGATAACATTACAGAAACGGGGAGTAGGAAATGTACCTCGAGGGAGCGGAAACACGCCTAACAGTTTTGTCTCAGGGATGGCTGTATTTTGCAACAAGTGCATTTTCCAGGCGGAGTGAATCACAGCCAGATCAAGGCTCACACTTAACTGCCCCCTCCCTCGCCCCGCCCACTCCCTCTCTCCGCACCCCTCATTCTCTCCACTGTTTACCACTTCGAGTCTGCCAGGCCTCCTTCACCCTTTCTTCTTCGCCCTCTAATTCTCTCCAGTCCCCGCTCTGCCCTCTCCCAGAGGTGTTCCCTCACCCCCCGCCCTCCTGTTTGTTTCTTGTCTCACATCTGGATCCCCCATCTCTCTTTCTCTGCCCCGCCCACTATCGCATTTGCCCCGCCTTCTTTGACTCTGTCCCTCCCACTCTCACTTCGGCCTCGCCCAGCCCCCTGCTCTCCCTCCCCTCCACCCTGCCCTCAGGGAAGTGACAGGAGAGTGAGTCCGCTCGCCAGGGCTCCCTACGCCGGGAGCGGGGAAGGTCAGGTACCAGGACCACCTGGGAGCTCCTCGGACCGGGCAGCACCCTCAGCGGACCCCACTCACTCCACTCATCCCTCCGGCCCCCACAGCAGGCAACATGTCGGAGCGCAGCCCCCTCCTCACCTACCGCCTGGTCAGCATGTCCACCGAGGTGGAGGCGGCGGGTGGGGACCCCTCCAAGTCCAAGGGAGGGCGCAGGAAGAAGCTGTCCACCTTCTTCGGGGTGGTGGTGCCCACCCTGCTCTCCATGTTCAGCGTCGTCCTCTTCCTCAGAATCGGTGAGTGCTGGGTGTGCAGGTGGGGCTGGGGAGGAGCAGAGCCCCCACTGGGGAGGAGACCAGAGGCAGCACTGAGAGGATGACTGAGGTGTCAGTGGGGTTGGGGGGGAGACCAGAGCCATCACTGGGGAGGAAGGGCAGAGGCACCATTGAGAGGATAACTGAAGTGTCAGCCGGGGGGGGGGGGAGCAGAGCCATCACTGAGATGATACCTGAAGTGTCAGTGGGGTTGGGGAGGGAGACCACAGCCATCAATTCGATGATACCTGAAGTGTCAGTGGGGCTGGGGAGGGAGGGCAAAGCTCTCACTGGGGAGGGAGGGTTGAGCCATTAATGAGATGATACCTGAAACTGGGGAGGGAGGGCAAAGCTCTCACTGGGGAGGGAGCGTTGCGCCATTAATGAGATGATACCTGAAGTGTCAGTGGGGCTGGGGAGGGAGGGCAAAGCTCTCACTGGGGAGGGAGGGTAGAGCCATTAATGAGATGATACCTGAAGTGTCAGTGAGGTTGGGGAGGGAGGGCAGAGCTCTCACTGAGGCGGGAGTCCAGAGCCATTACTGGGGAGGGAGGGTAGGGCCATCACTGGAGAGGAAGGGCAGAGGCACCACTGAGAGGATAACTGAAGTGTCAGGGGGTGGGGGGGGGGGGGGGAGTAGGGACAGAGCCATCACTGGGGAGGAAGACCAGAGCCACCACTGAGAGGATAACGGGAGTGTCAGTGGAGTTGGGGGTGCAAAGCCATCACTAAGGAGGGAGGTCAGAGCTCTCACTGAGGAGGGAGACCATAGCCACCCCTGACAGGAAACCTGGAGTGTCACTGAGGAGGGAGGGACACCTGTCACCGAGCGGAAACGATAGTTATTAAAGAGGTGGGCTAGAAGCCCAGGGGGGTGAGGGGGAGGAGGGGTCAGAACCATCACTGGGGAGGGAGGGCATAGCCGTCACTGAGAGGATAACGGGTGTGTCTTTGAGGAGGGAGGAACAGTTGTTACTGAGCGGAGCGCACACTTAAGACGGGGGGGGGGGGGGGGGGGGGTCATCTGTCGCTGATGCAGGGGGGTAGATTTATATCAATTAGGTGGAGAGGAGGCCTGTCCCTGAGGAAGAGAACCGTGCTACCTGTGGGGTGGGGGAGCTCAACAACTTAAGAGGGGGTGGGTAGGCCTGAACTTACAGTGAGATTGTGACAGAACTGTCACTGAGGAGGGCAGAAGTATCACCGAGGTGAGGGAATAATTAGACAACTTCATAAAAGAGTAAAGTTCAATAACTTAGGAACTGAGCATAGCTGTCACCCGGGTTTGGGGGTGTCGGAACTTCCAGTGAGGAGGTGAGAACTGAACCTTCACTGAGGAGGGCAGGCCTGTCACTGAGGCGAGAGCTGAACTGTCACCTAATAGGACAGACGCGTCCTATTACGAGGAGGACAGAGGCATGCTACAAGGAGAGTAGAGCTGTTTGTCGGGGGGGGCGGGCGATCACTCCTGGGGTGGCAGGTTGAGCTTTCATGGAGAAGAAGAAAGCCAAGTATCACTTAACAGGGGGGCAGAACAACCGCAGGGCAGGAGGGAAGAAGTTTACTACTTAGCAGGCTATCAGAACTGTACACAAAGGAGGGAGAGATATTGGTGACGAGGAGGCGTGGAGTGCTGTCACTGAGAGGAGAGAAAGCCTACCATTGAGAAGGAGAGAATAACTATATCCCAAAGGAGGAGGAAGGAGCTATGGAAGGAGCTATAGCTGAGAAGAGGAAGGAGCTATGTCTGAGAGGAGGAAGGAGCTATGGCTGAGAGGAGGATGGAGCTACGGCTGAGAGGAGAAAGGAGCTACGACTGAGAGGAGAAAGGAGCTACGGCTGAGAGGAGAAAGGAGCTACGGCTGAGAGGAGAAAGGAGCTACGGCTGAGAGGAGGAAGGAGCTACGGCTGAGAGGAGGAAGGAGCTACGGCTGAGAGGAGGAAGTGAGCTATGGCTGAGAGGAGGAAGTGAGCTATGGCTGAGAGGAGGAAGTGAGCTATGGCTGAGAGGAGGAAGTGAGCTATGGCTGAGAGGAGGAAGGAGCCTTGGCTGAGAGGAGAAAGGAGCTATGGAAGGAGCCTTGGCTGAGAGGAGGAAGGAGCTATGGAAGGAGCTATGGCTGAGAGGAGGAAGGAGCTATGACTGAGAGGAGGAAGTAGCTATGGTTGAGAGGAGGAAAGAGCTATGGCAGGCAGAGGGCAGAGACACATCTGTGAGGATCATTGGTGGAGAAAGGTTCAGCTAGGCAGTGAAAATACTTTTTAAAACTAGAAAAAATGTTGCTAATGTAAAACCACTTGTAACCCTGTATAAACCTGAGAAGTATCTGTGATTTCATCTGAAGAGTCACAAGCAGCGCATCTGAGAGTCAGTTTTGCAGCTAACCCTTAATAACTATGTTTTGGGTTTTAGATTTTGGATCATAACCTTTGTTAGAAATGGGGTTTCTAGTTGGCAGTCGGTTTGTACCCTGTCCAAGTAGGGACTCTCACTCTAGTCAGGATAAGGGAGATACCCGCTCAGATAACCCCTGCTCACCCCCTTGGTAGCTTGGCATGAGCAGTCAGGCTTCTCTCCGCAGCAATGTATAAAGCATTCGCACATAACACACAATAATAAGTGAAAACATTACAAACGGACACCACACCATTTTTAGAAAAATAGCCATTATTTATCTATATAAAACAAGACCAAATACAATAAAAATCCAACATACCGTAAAAATATGAATTCTGCAAGATTTACTCAAAAATACAGTTCCTTGAAGTCGATGGCTCCACCTGGGGCTATCACGGCGTTGTGATCAGCAAAACCAACAGTTCAGGCTGGCCGCGGTGTTGCGGGCCAGGTACGGTGTCGGGAAGACCCGCAAACAGTACCTTGGATTTGCAGGGCATCGTGATCCTCGCTGTGAGCTCCGGAGAGCGGCATCGCAGACGTCGCAGTATCGGTTCCGTAGTCGGTGCATGAGTCATCAGGCCCTTGAGGTCACATGCGTTGCGGATCGAACTCCAGGCTGATGAAGTCAGGTGCGCCGGCGTGAATGTCGGCGGGACGACACTACGTGCAGTGTCCACAGGTCACGGTGCAGGCAGTGGCATGATGACAGCATCCAGCGGCATCTGTGAGAGCAGGCCTGTGGTGTGAATCGGGACGGTGTGACGTGTGGTGTCCACAGGTCATGGTGCAGGCAGTGGCGTAGTCGCTGCTGAAGCGCTGTCTTCGGTAGGCCTAGGCTAGCAGTGCCGGGCGGGACTGTACTTCGTGACCCTCACAAGCGGTGTCCAGAGGCCACGGTACAGGCAGGATGCCTGGTGACGACACAGGAGTTAATGATGCTGGCGTCTGTGGACCGGAGCTGCGGTGTGAGACGGGATGGTGTTTCGTGTACCTCGCGAGCGGTGTCCACAGGCCACGGTGCAGGCAGCGGCGACGGTGTCAGCACGAGTGGCGTTGTCGGGCATGCCCAGGCTGTGGTGTGAGCAGGCGATGCCGGTGTGCGGGGCCCACAGGTCACGTGCGAGCTGCAGCTTGGTGAAGTCGTCCGATGACGGCGTCGGTGAGACCAGGGTCGCGGTGCGAAGCAGGGCAATGCAACTTCGTGCGGCGTCGGCAGGTCACGGTGCAGGCCAACGGCATCATCGCAGTGGTTCTCCTCTTGAACAGCACAAAACACACAGTTCCCAGTGCTGCAGATCGTGGAAACTGAAGTCTTTAGTGTCCCTGAGACTTCCAACAGGAGGCAAGCTCTACTCCAAGCCCTTGGAGAATTTTCTCAAGCAGGACACACAGCAAAGTTCACCCTTTGCACTCTTTTCGGGCAGAAGCAGCAACTGCAGGCCAGTCCAGCAAAGCAACACAGCAAAGGGACAGTACTCCTCCTTCAGTTCTTCAGCTCTTCTCCTGGGCAGAGGTTCCTCTTGGTTCCAGAAAGATTCTAAAAGTCTGGGATTTTGGGTCTTCTTCATATACCCAGTTCTGCCTTTGAAGTTGGCAACCTTCAAAGCAAAGTCTCAAGTGTTTGCAAGATCCTTCCTTGGCCAGGCCCCAGACGCACACCAGGGGGTCGGAGACTGCATTGTGTGATGGCAGGCACAGCCCTTTCAGGTGTGAATGACCACTCCCCCGTCTCGTCTAGCTTAGATAGCTCATCAGGATATGCAGGCGACACCCCCGCCCCCTTTTGTGTCACTGTCTAGAGAGGTGCAAAACTGTCAAAGTGACCCGGACAGACAGTCCACAAATAGGCAGAGTCACAGAATGGTATAAGCAAGAAAATGGCTACTTTCTAAAAGTGGCATTTTTAAACAGACAATTTAAAAAACAACTTCATCAAAAGATGTATTTTTAAATTGTGAGTTCAGAGACTCTAAGCTCCACATTTTTTTCCGCTCTCAAAGGGAATCTGCACTCTAAGGATATTTAAAGGCAGCCCCCATGTTAACTTATGAGAAAGCTAGGCCTTGCACAGTGAAAACCGAATTTGGCACTATTTTATTGTTAGGACATATAAAACACACTAGCATATGTTCTATCTTAAACATACACTGCACCCAGCCCCTGGGGCTACCTAGGGCCTACCTTAAGGGTGCCTGCCGTGCAGTAGAAGGGAAGGTTTAGGCCTGGCAATTGGGTACACTTAGCAACTCAAATTTGCAGTTTAAAACTGCACACACAGACTCTGCAGTGGCAGGTCTGAACCATGTTTACAGGGCTACTAATGTGGGTGGCACAACCAGGGCTGCAGGCTCACTAGTAGCATTTGATTTCGAGGCCCTGGGCACCTCTAGTACACTTTACTAGGTACTTACCAGTAAATCAAATATGCCAATCATGGGTAAACCAATCAACAGTACACTTTACACAGAGAGCATATGCACTTTAACACTGGTTAGCAGTGGTAAGGTGTCCAGAGTCCTAAAGCCAACAAAAACAGGTCAGAAAAAAATAGGAGGAAGGAGGCAAAAAGACTGGGGATGACCCTGCAGAAAGGGATATTTCCAACAACCTTATTCTCCCTTTATCTCATCTTTTGAGGGAACATTCATGTTTTCTTTAGTTATGTTTTCTGTTCTTAGTGGACAGCTACAATGAAGAGTAACAGAAGGCTTTCCACTCAGATTTTCTTGTAAATAAAGATATTAACAGTTGCCTAGCATTGTCCAGTAGCTCTCTCTTGGTCAGGAGGCAGCACAGGGGTTTATGGGGTGCCTTCTGACCATACCCTACTCCAGCCCCAGTTCATGATGGCCATTCACAGTGCCCAGAGCCTGGTGGCTGTGGCTAAAGATTGAGCCATGAAGATGTTGGGTGTCACAGTATGAACAAGCTCAGCAGACATTGATGCAATAAATTAAACGGCAGTGTGATGTGTTATGTCACAAGTGATCACACTTGAGATGTCATCTGACATCAGGTATGACATCATGAGCAATGTATGGGGGAGTTATGGTTGTGCGCTCACCATAACTAGCAAAGTTCAATGCTTTTATGCTTCTTAATTTAAAACGCTTTGACTGAAGTTTTCAAGATATTTTTTGCTGGTTTAGTATATTGTATTTTTATGGTTTGTTTTAGTTAGACGAGGAGTAACTCGTGTAATTCCATGTGGCGTAATCACGCAAAATTACCTAGAAATTCCACAATATTGAGAAAAATTATGTGAGAAGCCTAATTCTACAATTTTGGGCTATTTTCTTGGAACAAAAATTCTCCTCCATGTCCAAAGTGAGGATGCGTTTTGCACTCAATGAACTAAACTACAGAACATGAATGGCGAGTGCTAGCAGCTGGGTGTAGGATTTTTCCCCAATTTACTCCCGCTATGTAGCACTAATTTCTCAGTGCAGAATGCACCTTGGTGTCCAAAATGGATGCCAGGATGCATTTTGCACTATGGCAATAGTGCTAAATGCAACAGAGCATAAACAGCAACGTGAGCAGCCTCTCATTCTGGCTAAATGTTTACTTGTGGTAGGTTTTTATCCCCTACATTTTTCTTAATTACACAAACGGGCATAATCAGATTATTATCAGTAATTCTGCAACAAAGAGTAACACATAATTATCAAAATTATTCTGACAATTAAGTAATTAAAATGACACCCACTGCCTAGTTTTAATGATATTTCTCATCTGCGTAAAGAACTACAACTTCCTATCTTTTCTGGTAAAAATATGTAAACTTAAATGAAAGTTAAGGTTGTTGATGTGTCATTTGTGCCTACAGCACACACCCTCAGAAGCAGTGAAGTTCACAAGTGACAGCAGAACCCTTAATTATTTATCACCAAGTTAATTAACTTAACCTTAAAACAAGCATTTGCAATGCAAAAGGGTCTTGCATTTGCTTGAGTCAGAGCTATTGGTGTTGTAAATGCATAACTGGACTTTTCTTGCCACATAAATTTGTCAACCCTGCCGCATAATTCGGTCCTCTCTGCCACATAATTCCAGTGGACTTGCATATAAGTAAAGCACTTCCATTGATATTCTTCCTGTATCTGCAGCATGCTCGACCTCAAAAGGAATAGAGGGAAACGGTGACAGAAAGAGTAGAAAGTGCAGGGGGACGAAGGGCAGATGGAAGAAAGGAGAATGGAAAGAGCGAAAATTAGGTAAAGGGAGCAGCAAAACACAGAGGACGGATGGAGGGAAGGAAATGGAAGCACAAAGCTAGACAGAGTTCAGATTAGTTTGGCTATAAATCGATCAGGAAATGGAGACACAGAGAGCATTGATTTTAGCAGAATGACCAGCGGGTCCTACTCTCTGAGGTAGGTCCAGCTCTCCTAGGACACGACACCGGGAGATTTGTAGTGGAACCCTCTGCAGCAATCATCTGATGGAAATGCATCTACGATACCCAATCAGTGTATAACTTTTACCCATGCTGCTGTACAACATTGCTAGAAGACATTGCCAAAGCCAGTAGCTCTCACCTAGGCAAGACCTATTGACTTTTCAAATGCTTGTTATTTTTATGACTTAAATGACAGGTGTTCACAAATTGAGCATCTTTCCGGTATATTGTGTCTGCGAACATCAAAATGATGGGTATATCCTTTACGAAGCTGATGTATATTATTGTAATGGATTTTAATCGAAGTTGGTTAGACTGTTAAAGTTTGGGTTGTTGATGTGTTCTGGTTGAAGTCTACAGACAATGAATTAAGTATGATTGCACATGAAACGTAACCTAAATTATGGACTGCATGTGCTAGGTGTGAGACTTGTGTCCACTTGGGAAAAGACTTTAGTTTGATGTTTGTGAACAGTTCAAATCCAAAACCATGTATAAAGCTCCTAATTCCACGTGGTGGATATGTCATTTGAGACAGCCAGACCATGGGCTTTTCTCCCTCTCAGTTTGTTGATGTGTTTAGTTTGAAGTTCATGAACATTGGATGTATGATATACTAATATGCAATTTGTAAAGTGTAAAAGACGCTCAAATTAGGTTGACCCGGACATTGATACAATATACAGTTCAGTTGTCTGTGAGAGCTGGTCTTGATCGAAAAGCCAAGATTTCAATTTCTTACAAAAGAAGGAGGAAGGAGCTCAATGCAGATCAATAGGAGGCGTGTTCCAGTGTTTGGCATTCTGTAAGATGAAAGAACGCTCAACGATTCTGTGGTGACAAACTCTAGGAGAGGTTATCAACTAGGTACAGGTAGACCACAAGGCTCTTCCTGGAGAACACTCGTGTGTCAACATCTGTACACAAGTGGGGCACCCTTTTATGAGCTCTCCATGTGTTAAGACAATCGCCTGCAAGACCACTCTTTTATGAATCTGGAGCCAATGAAGATCCTTGCAAACAAGAGAAGATAGAGTGATGCCTAGGTACATTCAGGATGAGCGGATGGGCCCCATTGTGGACAATCTGGAGCCACTGGATGGGATGTTCGGAAAGGTCCAAGTATAGTAAATTGTCATAGTCAAGTCTGGAAGTCATCGCAGTGTGAATCGCGGATTCTCACCCGGAAGAAAACAGGAAGTCCAAACAATTTCCACTAAGACAAACAGGAAGTGAGTCTGATTTTTGCACCCATCATAATTTGTGTCTTGTATCTGACAGTTTGGTCCATAAGATCTTCACCCTGGATGCGTTTGGTGAGGGGTTTAGGGCCAGATGTAGAAAGCATTTTGCATGGTGCAAACTGCGAAAATCGCAGTTTGCGCCATGAAAAATGCCTTCTGCAATGCACATTCACAATTTGCGAGTCAGTACCGACTCACAAATTGTGAATGCGACTCGCAAATAGGAAGGGGTGTTCCCTTCCTATTTGCGACTCGCATCGCTAGGCTAAATTGCTTTGTGACTGCGAATGCGGTCGCAAAGCAATTCACAGTTTCCACAAGTGTCACACTGGTGGTAACCCATTCGCTAAAGGGAAGAGGTCCCTATGGGACCACTTCCCCTTTGTGAATGTTGCCCAGAATGTTTTTTCAGAGCAGGTCCAATGGACCACTGCCTACACTGAAAAAACGAAACCAAATGGTTTCGCTATTTTTTTTATTTTGCAACTCGTTTTCCTTTTAAGGAAAACGGTCTGCAAAATAACAAAAAAAAAACTGCTTTATTTAAAAGCGGTCACAGACATGGAGGTCTGCTGTCTTCAGCAGGCCACCATCCCTGTGAGTGCAAGGACTCGCTATGGGGGTCGCAAACTGCAACCCACCTCATTAATATTAATGAGGTGGGTGTTTGCGACCCCATAGCGATTCGCAGAAGGTGTCTGAGATACCATTCTGCATATGCTTTTGCGACTTGGAAATTGCGAGTTGCACCGACTCGCAATTTAAGAATTGCAAAAGCATAACTTGCTACATCTGGCCCTTAGTTTTATACTCTGCATAACTGGAGTAGGTGTAAAGCTTAAACCCAACCTATGTTGTTGCCCTTATGTTGGCGGTAGTATGGTAACTGAGCTTACCAGGGCCTGCTTTGTAAGACGGTCTTCGCAAATAGTAATATTTGAAATCAGTATTGATAATAATTGGGAAAGGTGTCAAAATGTGTTGATTCAGCTCCATCGCCTCTAATTCCATTGTGTACCAAGTATTATCCTTTTTTCATATATGGAAATGAACAGCTTGGCCCCTTGTGTAATGAACACGTGGTTACTTGAAATCCATAGATCAGGTGGGATCGATCTTTTTTCAATAATTATGTTGAAATGTGTGTTTGATGTTTGTTTTTAATATTAATATGGAACCAAGGGCACTTGCATCCATTTTAAAACCGCATCAAGTGACAGTGGAACTGGTCCACTCCTGTGCTTGCAAAACCGTGTGTAACTAGTAATGCCAGGTGCTAAATGGGTGCCAAGCCCGTTTGCTTACTGATTAGGCTGTCTTAATATTAATATAATTCAGTGAAAGAAACTTTACTGAGAGTATGACAAGCCTTTAAGAAAGTCCATGTTATGGCTTCATTTGCCAAATGATCCCTTCTCTGTCAGTCCACTCACTGATCATGACTGAATCAATAACTTCACATTTGGCATCAGCAGAAGTTTCACTTGTGACCATTCAGATCGGGCACCCACTGATCACTTTCACATTTTCCCTAATATGTTGGCCTTAGACCAGCCCTGGGATGGTGGTAGGTTAGTTGTTAGCTAAATAACCTCATTTCGTGTTTTCGTTTTTCACATTAAATGACTCCTAGTGCTGGAGAAGGATTTTATAAACATTAGTCTGCTATTTTAAAATACATTATGAATGTACTTTTTTTGCATTCTCTGAATGGCATTGCAGTTGCATTAAGTTTTATTTCATATTTTTAAGAGGAATTACTCACTCCCTGATTGACAGTCACTGTAGAAGTCACTGTGTTCGCCACCGACCCACGCACCAAGAAACCCCCGCGTGTTCAATATATTAAAGCTATGGCTCGTGGCCTTCCTATAGGTGAACACAGGACTTGGATGGTGCCTGGGGCCCTTTGTTATCATCCGCTCCCCACGGCAGCATCAGCGGAGGAACCGAGCCTTCTCTGTGTGCGACAGTAAAGATTATTGTGTCCCATAAATGTCTTCTGTTGAAGGCCGACCTTTGTCACCTGGATGCTTCCAAAAAGTAAACCTGATTTATTGATCATATGATGGATGACTTTTCTAGGATTTTTCTCCTGTTTCAGACTGTTGCATCTAAAGAAAGGCCCTGAATGGTCTCAAAAGTCCATGTACTGTTCCACCCCACGTGTCAGTCAAATAACTGGTGTCTTTTCTTATGACGTGCATCTTTTAGTTTTTATATCCGCATAGCGCACAGTCTGCATTAGGGTTGCCTCACAGCACTAGGGTGCCTGTGTGCGCATTTCACCCTGTTCTGAGATTGCTATCACAAATCAGTGATAGTTGGCTTGTGACGATATGTGATATGTATGCGGTATGGAGTTCAGCTTTTTAGGCCTCACCTGAGACGGCGCTGACATTTTGTTGGCTTAGAATGGGCGTAGGGTTTGGCCATTGGCTACCATGGTTTGGCTTCAATGTCAGTCTCGTTTCCTTGCTTCCCTGTAGTCAGAACGGACCAGCTTCACATCCTCTTCTTGTGTTTGTTCCTACCCTGGAGCGTGGCCCCAGTACGCGTGTCTTTCCACTGCTCTCCCTGCTGGAGCTCCTCCCTATATGAGTGCATGTGTTTACAGGCATCCTCGCGCATGTGCCTTGTACCCCCAAACCCCCTGCTGTCCCTCTCTGTGTTGTTGCTTCTCCCTCAGAGCCTCCTGCCTCTCTTTGTGTTGTTGGCTGCCCATCTCTCCCCCCACCTCTCTGTGTTGTTGCTTGTGCACTCTCACTCTCTCAATGTTGGTGCTTGCCACCTCCCACCCTTCCGCCCTCTCCATGTTGTTGCTTGCCACCTCCCACCCTTCCGCCCTCTCCATGTTGTTGCTTACCTCGTCCCACCCTTCTTCATTGCCTTGCTTGCCTGCACCTGTCCAGCCCCGTCCCGTTGCTTGCCTCCATCCACCCCATCACATTGTTGCTTGCCTCGTCCCACCCTTCTTCATTGCCTTGCTTGCCTCCACCTGCCCAGCCCCGTCCTGTTGCTTGCCTCCACCCACCCCATCACATGTTGGTGCTTGCCACATCCCACCCTTCTGCCCTCTCCATGTTGTCGCTTACCTCATCCCACCCTTCTTCATTGCCTTGCTTGCCTGCACCTGTCCAGCCACGTCCTGTTGCTTGCCTCCATCCACCCCATCACGTTGTTGCTTGCCTCGTCCCACCCTTCTTTATTGCCTTGCTTGCCTCCACCTGTCCAGCCCGTCCCGTTGCTTGCCACCTCCCACCCTTCCGCCCTCTCCATGTTGTTGCTTGCCACCGCCCACCATTCCGCCCTCTCCATGTTGTTGCTTGCCTCGTCCCACCCTTCTTCATTGCCTTAGTTGCCTGCACCAGTCCAGCCCCATCCCGCTGCTTGCCTCAACCCACCCCATCACGTTGTTGCTTCCCTCGTCGCACCCTTCTTCATTGCCTTGCTTGACCCCACTTGTCCAGCCTGTCCCATTGCTTGCTTCCACCCACCCCATCACATTTTGATGCTTGCCACCTCCCACTATTCCACCCTCTCCATGTTGGTACTTGCCACCTCCCACCCTAATTCATTGCCTTGCTTGACTGCACCTGTCCAGCCCCGTCCCGTTGCTTGCCTCCACCCACCCCATCACGTTGTTGCTTGCCTCGTCCCACACTTCTTCATTGTCTTGCTTGCCTCCACCTGTCCAGCCCCGTCCTGTTGCTTGCCTCCATCCACCCCATCACGTTGTTGCTTGCCTCGTCCCACCCTTCTTTATTGCCTTGCTTGCCTCCACCTGTCCAGCCCCGTCCCGTTGCTTGCCACCTCCCACCCTTCCGCCCTCTCCATGTTGGTGCTTGCCACCTCCCACCCTTGTGCCCTCTCCATGTTGTCGCTTACCTCATCCCACCCTTCTTCATTGCCTTGCTTGCCTGCACCTGTCCAGCCACGTCCTGTTGCTTGCCTCCATCCACCCCATCACGTTGTTGCTTGCCTCGTCCCACCCTTCTTTATTGCCTTGCTTGCCTCCACCTGTCCAGCCCCGTCCCTTTGCTTGCCTCCACCCACCCCATCACGTTGTTGCTTGCCTCGTCCCACACTTCTTCATTGTCTTGCTTGCCGGCACCTGTCCAGCCCCGTCCCGTTGCTTGCCTCCACCCATCCCATCACATGTTGGTGCTTGCCACCTCCCACCCTTCCGCCCTCTCCATGTTGTTGCTTGCCACCTCCTACCCTTCCACCCACTCCATGTTGTTGCTTGCCTCGTCCCACCCTTCTTCATTGCCCTAGTTGCCGGCACCTGTCCAGCCCCTTCCCGTTGCTTGCCTCCACCCACCCCATCACGTTGTTGCTTGCCTCGTCCCACACTTCTTCATTGTCTTGCTTGCCTGCACCTGTCCAGCCCCGTCCCGTTGCTTGCCTCCACCCATCCCATCACATGTTGGTGCTTGCCACCTCCCACCCTTCCGCCCTCTCCATGTTGTTGCCTGCCACCTCCTACCCTTCCACCCTCTCCATGTTGTTGCTTGCCTCGTCCCACCCTTCTTCATTGCCCTAGTTGCCGGCACCTGTCCAGCCCCATACCGTTGCTTGCCTCCACCCATCCAATCACGTAGTTGCTTGCCTCGTCCCACCCTTCTTCATTGCCTTGCTTGCCCCCACCTGTCCAGCCCCGTCCCGTTGCTTGCCTTTACCCACCCCATCACATGTTGTTGCTTGCCACCTCCCACCCTTCTGCCCTCTCCATGTTGTTGCGTGCCTCGTCCCACCCTTCTTCATTGCCCTAGTTGCTGGCACATGTTCAGCCCCGTCCCGTTGCTTGCCTCCACCCGCCCCATCACGTTGTTGCTTGCCTCTTCCTAACCTTCTTCATTGCCTTGCTTGCCCCCACCTGTCCAGCCCCGTCCTGTTGCTTGCCTTTACCCACCACAACACATGTTGTTGCTTGCCACCTCCCACCCTTCCGCTCTCTCCATGTTGTTGCTTGCCTCGTCCCACCCTTCTTTATTGCCCTAGTTGCCGGCACCTTTCCAGCCCCATCCCGTTGCTTGACTCCACCCACCCATCACGTTGTTGCTTGCCTCATCCCACTCTTCTTCATTGCCTTGCTTGCCCCCACCTCACCATCCCCGTTCTGTTGCTTGCCTCCACCCCCCCATCACGTTGGTGCTTGCCACCTGCCACCCTCCCGCCCTCTCCATGTTGTTGCTTGCCACGTCCCACCCTTCTTCATTGCCTTGCTTGCCGGCACCTGTCCAGGCCCGTCCCATTACTTGCCTCCACCCACCCCATCACGTTGTTGCTTGCCTCGTTCCCACCCTTCTTCATTGCCTTTCTTGCCCCCACCTGTCCAGCCCCGTGCCATTGCTTGCCTCACCCACCCCATCACGTGTTAGTGCTTGCCTTTGCCCGTCCTGTCCCTCACTGTTGCTTGTCCCCTCCCATCCCATCCACATTGTTGCTTTCTCCCTTCAAACCTCCAGCCTAATCCAGCATTGTTGCTTGCCATCATCCTGCTGTGCTCATAGCTCTTCTGTTGAAGATAGTCTGAGCACTAATACAATGGCTACCCAGCATGTCTGGGCTATATTGAAGTGTGTTGGTTGTATATTCTCTCTCATGCATTTTTTGTGATGTGTGTCTTTGATGTTCTGTCTAACATGAGCTTTATGTTTTAGGTGGGTCTCAATAGTGGTTTAATATTATATTGTGCACGTTAGTGAGTGGATCTGGGTATTGGTTTAAAATTGAAAACTGTGACTATGAATTTGAACGGTTCCCTCGAATGCCCTTTGATGAGTTGGGATGGTGTCTCATAGCGCTAGTACAGTGGGTAGCAATGCGGTAGCCTACTACATGATGCATCCGTGATGTGTGTTATGTGTGAAAAATGTTCATGTTATGGCTCGACCAAATTTAAGTTTCAGGGTCAATTAATTGGTTGGTTTCTATATGGTGTACTTGCAGATAATTAGGCCTGGGTGGAGCTCACAGAGCTGATTTAAAACTCTGTTGAATTCAGTGGAGGTGGAGTTCTGTGAGCGGCGCCCTGTCCTGAATGCACCCATTCTCAGAAGCATTAAGTAGGGCCGTAGGCAGTGAAAGCTGCCGTTTCAGGCCTCTTGTGCACCGGCCTGCCCCGTATACACTGCACACAGGGCAGGCCGGTGCACAAGCAGGCCGGTGCACAAGAGGGAGCCTGGGCCGTGGCAGCAAAAGCTGAGGTTTCAGGCCACATGTGCACCAGTGTGCACATAAGAGGAAAAACGAGAACTTGCCTGGATACTCCATGCCAGCTGTCTGACTCTCGGCCTTCCTCTTCCCCCTGGCTTGACCCCGGGCTGCTGGAGGTTGGAGGGAGCCCTGGATCCAGAGCTGCTTGGCTGGTGCCAGCAAGCTGTTCCATGATGTTGGGCCGAGTGCGCACTGCAGCCCAGTTATGGGCCACACAGCGCAAGCTTAGGCTGTCTACGCTTGTGCTGTGTGGTCCATAACTAGGCTGCAGTGAGCACATACTGAGCTCCGCTCTGATGGAAGAGCTAGCAAGTTTTTGGTCTAATTCTGCGCTCCAAGTGGAGCGTAGAGCGCCAAAAACTCCATTAGCTTCGCCAACAGAGTGGAGCTCACCGCCCACCCCTACAGATAATACTTTGAACAATGCGGAAGCCGCCAATGTGGGCAATTCGGGCCCCACTGGATGTTATGGAGGTGTTCTGTCTGCTGGGCTCTCTTAGGTGTTTGTATGCAGCATATCATGTCTGATTGACATTAGTTTTGAGCATTGAAGCATTTCAGAGCAGGGAAGCTTTGGGGGTAACTGCAAGACCTCCTCCAGGATGGGCCTCTTGATCCATCCTTATGATTTCAGAACCGGGAGTCACTAATAAATCATTCAAGGGAGTGGTAGATTCTTTGAGTGAGGTTCCTGAAAGGAACAGGAGGCCCAAGTCATGAAGGCGAAGGTCTTGCCAATCTTGGCCAAACTGGCTGTATCGGGCCTCAGGCGTTTCCCCAGGAGGGTGGAGGGGTGGGTGCCTGTTTTGTAACTGGGAGGTGGTGTTGCAGTGGTGCTGCAGTATCTGCCCCCAGTAACAGAAGTAACAATCCTGCAAAATGCACTCACCCTCGGTTCCAGCCTCCGTGCGGGGGGGCTGGTCTGACAAAATTGCCCGGGCTGCTTTGGGTTCCCAGTCCGACCATGTCCGCAATCTTGTTTCAGTTTCTCTTAGCAGATCTGCAGCTCAGTTCGTGTGGTAATCTAATACATTGAAAAGTTGGTTCCAGGGCCTTCCCCTCCAAGAACATCCTTAGTATTGGAAGTTTTTTTTAGCACAATCTTTCTACTCCAGAGCACCCACATTCTTCCCTTTATCTGCTGTTTTTTTCTGATATCACATAAGGGTAAAATATCCATATGTTATAAGGATATTGCATTTAGGGCTGTGTGAAGTTTCAACCCTAGGAGCTGGAGACTGCATGCAGTCAAACAGATCACAAGATATGCTAACCAGAGATGTGGCAAAGACCTCTTCATAGAGCCTGACCTGTTCCGCAGCTGGAACATTCCTTCTGCCATGCAAGACCAGGAGCTCTACATGGTTGCCTCATTTCTTTTCCCTGGTCCCAAAACTCCGCCGTGGACCTCTGAGATGTAGGAAGTTCTGCGTTAATGGAGAATAGCTCCCTAGTGAGGCACAACCAAAACAAATCCCTGCTGCCTGATGTCTACCATTCTTGGACAGAACATCAGGCTGCAGAGACTTGGTGAATATTAATTATGTAGCATGAGACAGAGTCTGGGACCTTGGCACTTGTGCACAAAGTGTGACATTCCCCACACTCACCCACCCATGAAGGTGTATTTAACCTCAGGTTAGGAAAGCGTTCTGCCACAAAGTGTACATGTAAGGCAAATGGTCCAGTTCTTTCGTCAGATCTTGGAGCTCCAAGGTTACTGTAATATATTTTTAACAGACCGTAGGGAGCATTTTATTCCTTCTAATACATGGTTTCTTTGTCACTTTCTGCTCTGTCCCCTGTTGAAGTGTTTGCTTTTGCCCTTTTTCATGAACAGATTCTACATGTTGCAGATGCATATCACAAATTTAACATCTGTAGTGTACATAGAAATATTGCAACACTGTCCCGTAATGTGTTGCAAAACAATTTGAAGCCTTTTGATTTTGTTCAGCGTGAAAGCGGACTGTGAGGTTTCCAATGTGTGGCAACCCTCAGAAAGATTCACTCTTTTCACCAGTAAACTCAGAGCAATAAATGAACATTTACATCCAGTCTTAGATAAATTAATAGGAAGGGACACTCAAGAGGTTATGTTCTCTCTAAATATTTATGTGGATGTTCACCTAAGGGAGCTGCTTCTCACACTTCTCGCTCGCTCTGGCAGGGCATTGTGACGTCACAAAGTAACAATTTTAATTTTTTTCAGGTGACTGATGATGTCTTTTCTTTCTTTTCTTTAATTTACTTTATTCGGTACAAAAAGACCATAAAAGACATAAAATAAATAAATAACATACAGAATTTCACAGATGATGTCACAACTGGAGAGTAATACACAATGAATATTAGAGACAGATTTGTATACAGGGATTACGAGCTTCCAGGTCCATATACACGATAATCTTTCCTGTTGTGCATAATTCTGATAATGCAAATTGGATGGGGGTGCTGTGGCATTTAATAGATCAAGACCCAAGCAGTGCCAGGGACTATATGGGCAGTTGCAAATCAGATCTGGCTCCAGTTTAGGAAAGACCTCTTTAAAGAACACTACGTCATGATGTGGTAAGAGTCCCCACCAGTCGCTTATTGACTGTATCTTTGTCTATGACCCTGTAACGGGCTCTGATGCCTTGTGGCTAGAATCGAGGCATAGAAATAACACATCCACACATCCCAACCTCAAGCCCTGTGTCCGTATTTTCCTATGTGATTGTGGTACAATTGCCACTAAAGGCCTGATTTAGACGTTGGCAGAGGGGAATACTCTGTCACAAATGTGACGGATATGCCGTCCGCCGTTTTACAATCCCATTATGTCCAATGGGTATCATAATACGGGGGGGCGGGAAATTCGTCACGCTTGTGACGTGGTATTCCATCTGTCAACATGTAAATCAGGCCCAAAGTCTTTTCTTCTTCTTTTGGTAGTATATTTTTCTGAATTTTTGGCCAGTGTTCTGATTTTATTTCAAATTATATTTAACATTAAAAAGATTAAAGTAGAATTGAATTATTTTTTGTGGCTCCTTTAGTCTACTAAGTTACAGTGTGCATGCGCATGTGGCAGCTAGCTAGGACTATTTTATTCCAGTGCGAGTGTTATTAAGTTTATTTCCCGGCCTCCTGAGGGTATTTGGTCTACATGAACTAATGTTTTCAGTATGAATTCTACTATAGGCCTTTTGTCTCATATTATTAAAGAGCCAAGAGACTTGGCAGTCCATTGGTAGATTGAGTGATAAGAGTTTGAGCCTCCTGGTGTGTATTATGAACTATCCATATATTGGTCTTTTTCAGTATGTGATTTGTGTCTTTTTATTACTGCCTTTCAGAAGCTGAAAGGTGTTGCTTTCTTTTTTAAAACATTTTTTAATCCTCTCAGTAAGAGTTCATGTATCGGCTTAGATCTTGGTTAATGCACGTAACTGGGTGCTTTTCATGCAATGCCACAATAATTCAAATTGAATTTTTATTTTTTATTTTTTTATTTCTCAGTCATTCCACTTGGACGAACGTAAGGCATATTTGTAATCTTAGGCCACACCTTGAGAATTACAAATGATGTAGTGACCTCTACCCTCTGTGATTTTTGTTCTCAGGGTACATCCACATTGTCCTGATGAAAACCCCCTCTTAAGTAGCAGAGGGGTTGAAACGTCAATGACATTACGCCTTGGACTTGATACAATGTTTGTGGTGGGGTGAGCAAACAAATTAACGAGCTACTTGCTGATGTTAGAACTTGTCACAGTCAGAAAACTTGCACTTTCAGTTTTTCTTCTTTTCCCCCGCATCTTCACCATCCACTGCACTGTTTCTCTTACTTGGAGCATCTGATGTCTTTGTCATGGGGATTATTCTTTGTATTTACCAAACAATATCATTTGGAATATTTTTTTACTGTGAATTTGTGTGGATTTGGATTATGTACTTCGGAATACGTTCATGAACCGCCATGTTTGAATGTGTAATTGAACGACTGTGAAGGAACAACTTCATGGCGATTCTTGCACTGCTCGGCAGGCTCCATTGCATATCTTTGCTACGACTGTGAGTTCTTCCTCTGCGGCTCTCTGAGTTATTGTGTAAGAAAACATAAGAGGCGTGGTGGAAATGTTAAATATTGAAACCTCTAAATGGTTGTAGTGCTTTGATCCCTTGTGTAGCCAACTCTTGGGAGATGCTGGTCTGAACCCAACCAATACTGAACCAACCAATCACCCCTTCAAGAGAGCGATAAGGGGGTACAGGCCCAGGAGTAAAGGGTACATGGCACTGAGATGACATAAGGATCATAACTCCAGGTCCACAGGGATATTTTATTTGCAATTAAATGCACTGAGTGACCACCGCGAATGAGTGGGAGAAGGCGGAAGTAGAACACCATTTGTGGTGTGACATTTTATAAGAACTTCACAGCCAACCACAAATTTGTTTATTATTCTGTGTCTTGCTCCACTGGGCTATATTTCCCCTTTTTGGCTCACAGTGAGTCTGCTTTTTATACAATAAATGCTCATACTTCTGTGTTTACCTGTAACTGTGTAGATTATATTGTCCTAGATTGCCTATTTTTTCAAATAAAAATCTCCTTCACACTGTTTCTAAATGTAGGTCTTTTTTGTATGTGTGCTGCTATAGTCTTTGCTTAGTGATAAGTGAAACTCTTTGAACCTTGTGAGTGAGCTCTTGCTGTATCCTTGCACAATATGAGCACCACTGAGAAGGTCTCGGCCAGCGGGTAGCTTGGAGAGAGCTGGTGTTACACTCTGCTGGAATCTGCAGATATCCGCACTGGAGCATTTTCCATTGGCTGTTTTTGGTAACACACAACGTCAATTTGCACTTGTGTTCAGGCAAAGTGTTTATGGTCCAGAAACAATTTGCCACGTAAGACCATGTCTTGGACCTGACACCTTTATTGTGTGCGAGACCCCGGGTTAGAACTAGAATATGGCTCTGAAGAATGGGAGGTGTTCTATTTAGGGATGGGCGGAAAATTCCTCTCTGCTGGTGGAGTTTGCAGAGTTTTTCCCTCTCTGCACTCCGCTTGGAGTGCGGAGTTCTGGCAAAACTCTGCCAATCGCCTTGTGATGGAATTTTTTCTCACGCAAGGTTCACTAATGTTAAGTTCATGAGTGCGAGTGAGAATTTGTGCCCTCTAGTGCCCCCTAGTGAAATTTTCAGGTGCTGTAACCCTTCCCGGCGAGATTTCTCAACATGGACGGTCACGGCAGGTCACTGCCTTTTGCGTTGGGAAAGCTGCTGCTCGAGTAGAAAATCTGCTCAACTGGCAGAAAGAACCAGCGTGATGTGTGGTGGCGTTCATGCTGGTGTTACAGCGCTGAAGAAACTTCTGGTGCTAAAAATCAAAGGCAACCTGCCCAATTCTGCCTGGTTGCTGAACTCTTGCAGAGTTTCTTTTCTAACTCAGCGGAATCCCTCACAGCTGAACTCTGCGAGTTGAGCTCAGGCCTCGTTCCATTGTATTGCATAATTTATATCATTGATCTCCAACCTTTTGTATAGTAAGAGCTACTCACACTTGGTGAAAGTCACCGGAGCTACTATTCTTTTTAGAGTCTTAATACTAGCCACATCAGAGAAGATTAGATCAGTGCCCACCATATGCAATATTATCAGCAGTGTTCACCTCCGTACACGAGGCACAGCTTCAAGCAGTAATGTTAAAAATATCTTATCAATGTGGAATGCCTCTACATGGGTATTGCATAACAGCCATAGCTGCAATGCCCTTGGCTCCAAGTTATCAGTAAAAAGTCTCTCCAAAACACCAGCTCATACGTTCTGAAAATGCACACATTTTCATCTCAAATACACACTTCAATTTTGGTATACATACATTCATTCAATAAAACAAAAGCTTATAATTTAGTAGACTGGGCTACACACATGAGAGCTGCTAACAGGTAGGTGGAGACCTACCAGTAGCTCCTGACCTACTCGTTGGAGAAGCCTGATTACCAATAGCTCATGAGCTAATCGTTGGAGAAGCCTGATTACCAGTAGCTCACGATCTACTCGTTGGAGAAGCCTGATTTATATAGTGCTTCAAACTCAAGAATGGGCCACAAAGTGCTTTCATCGTAGTCAGTTTACCCTGGAGCCCTTTCAGTGCGCATGCTCGGGAAGGCTGTGGGTATGTAGTGTGGCCTTTATGGGGGCATTGTGTGCAGTGCCTGAGATTCACAGACAGGCTCCATTCATTTTGTTAGAAAATATGGACCTATCCTGTCTAATGAGTTGAGTCCATGCCAAAACCATATGCGTTTAGTTAGCTGGCTGTAGCACACCTAGAACTTATAATTTCCTAAAATTAGTGAGAGGCTGAAGCCTCCCCAGTTCTCTACCCTCTCTCCCCACCAAGTTAGTTTTGTAAGTGTGTCTCACAGTCGAGCATTTCCAGTTCAGAAAGTGTTTGCTGGTCTTAAATTATTGGATGTGTGTAAAATTCACGTAATTTTTTTCCCCGTAATTGAACATTATTTTGGGAAATTTACCCAAAAATGATGGGCAATTACGTGAAATGCTAATTTGTAATTTTGAATTTTAGAAAGTGTCCTCACACCAAAAACTGTGAGGGCGCATTTTTAAAAAAATGCACCATGTCCTCATGCCAAAAGTTAATGTGTGGACACATTTAAAAAAAAAACATTAAAAAAAACCATGAACAGTTGTTCTGGTGGTCCCTTGTGAATTGTACATTTTGCAGTAAATGGTTATTGTGCATGGCACAGAATTACGCAAAGTAGATTTTTCCCATGCCTAAAATGTATATTTTGATATATAGCGCCCAGTGTTTGAGATGCTGGCTACCTAGAAAACTGAAATGCCAGCATAATCGGGTGGCAATTGTAATACTGGTTGGTTGAGAGGGGATTGCAGAATGAAAAAGTTAAATTTATATACCTAACATAGACAAATAATTCTCATCAAGTTAAGCCCAAAGTGCTGGCTGATGAGATACGTGACCTGCAGGTTTATGTATTGGTATATGTAGCGCAAATGTTCCCTGAAATGACTCTCAAAGTGCTGTGCATACAGGATACAATGTATATGTCACAAGGAATACACACATCTGTACCAGCCAACAGAAGTAATGATGGACCAAGAGATCTTCAACAGGTAGGACTGCAGGGTATGAGTTTGAATCCTTGCAAAACCAACTCATCCTTTGATCCTTCTGATATTGAAACACTAACTACCAATAAATTTGGTAATATTAAGACAACTGGTAAAATGCTTAGATACTGTGTTTACTTAAGCATTATATTAAAGCAAACTATTATTAGTGAAAAAATCCTTTATCATCCAAACTATCACTGCCATCAAGAAGGGTGTGGTGCTGCTTCCTTTGCACCTTATGAGCATCTTATGTAAGGGGCATGAATCTCAAAACTGGAGAAACAGACCTTCAGTGGGCAGTGTTCTCCTCCTAGATTGGTTACTGTTACTTGTCGCGTGTATTGTGCGCTGCTTGCCCTTGTGTGGCCTTGTAGCACTACCCGGTGTCCATCTTGTTGCGAGCTGAAACATGAACGCGTGGTGGGAGGAGTGTGTGCATGTATTTATACAGTCCGTACAATGATGAAACAATCTGGTGTCGTGAGGGTGGTTCCACGTGGTACTATAAATACTGTACATTGATGCTACGCTTATGCGTGCATGTGTATGTTAGAGCGTAAGTGAAGAGAAGCACATATGATTGGTCTTCTTCCAGTGCACTCTTACACTCCCCCATATGATGCTTCTGGATTTCTCTTTCTATAAGCAACCTAGAAAGAGTGCACCGTGGGACAGGTCGCCAAATATTGTTTCACGAGGACAGTAATAAAGTTCCCAACTGGTGAGAAATTGTTTGATATTATCAATGTACTGGATTTTGCTGATGATTCTGCATGGCTCTTGTGTGGGGGTGGTCTGAATTAGAGGTATGCAAATTTGATGTTTTGTTTATTACAATTCCATGAAATTCCATAAAAAGTTTGCAATATCAGGGCAAATTTCTCTTTAAGGTTTGTGGGTATTTCACATAACTTTTTTAAGCAAGGGTGTCCTTCACATAAAAGTCTAGTGAGACGAGAGACTGGTTCAAGTAGAAAAGGTCTCTTGGAATTTTCTGTGCAAACAATTCACCCACTGGATTCTTGGTGTGTGCGAAATTCGTCTAATTTGCTTTTGCGTAAATACATGAAATTTAGAAAATTGTGTGCTAAATTACGAATTATTATGAAAACGCTTGTAAACCAGTGTTTGGTGCTATATTTTAATGCAAAATATGTCCTTGGGTCAATTATGAATACAAGGACACATTTGGAGCTAACAAAAAGCTCCGAAAATACAAGTACGGCGATCGGTAATAGCTTCTATTATGTTTATTCATATTGCTACCATTCATCTACATGTAATTATGTGAGATGGCACAATAGTATACTCGCTGTAGTTTCACATGACAAATATAACGTGAAATTACTGAAACTACACAAGGTAATTAATGCCCACGTAACAAAAACTCTGTCCAGGCCTGTAGAGTGTGCGGCGCTACGTTCTTTTACGCAGCGCGTGCCGCGCTTAATAATGGAAACACAGGCCCAGGTATTACTGTTCGGAGGATACGAGTAAGGCTTCCCATACACTCCGTCTCTCTGATAATTAGCCCCACCTTACTCGTGCCACCCTCCTTTATTTGCTTTCCCCGTCACACACTGGGCTTACACCAAATTGCCCAGGGTGAAGGGGTCCTAGGGCCAAGGGTAAAATCATCCCTCCGCCTTCTCCACTAATGGTAATGCCGGCGCTTCAGTTACGTAACTGTGCGCAACATTACATTCCTCCCAAAAACACAAAACGACAACCAATCAGAACAGTTCTTTTCTAGCTCCAACATGGGATAGCAACCAGATGAATGGACGCAGGGTGGTCTCATGACACAAAGTCTAAGAGTTTGATCGATGGCGGAGGATATCACCTCAGACTGTATTTGGTGCGGTCCGACCTGTCTGGCTGGGGTTGAAGTGCCTCAGGCTCCACTGCTTAGCAAGAGGCCGTTGGGACATCAGCTCAGCTAGCCCCGTCTTCCAGTCTGTCATGGAAATCACCATCCAGGAACGCACTGGATGGAAGGCCTACAGAAGGCTCACCTGTGTCAGTAGACTCCGATACCTCGGCCGAAGGATAGAACCTCTTGAACTCCAAGATGTTGTGAGTGAGCTCTTCTGCGCCTCGGCAAGCTACTGCTAGGGTGCCTTGGCGTCGCACTACGGTCCATGGTTGATGGTCAAATGGCAATCTGAACTTGCTGCCAGAATTCCTGTCTTTCACCAGCACTTGATCACCGACCTGGAGATCAGACGTCTTGGCCCTACGATGACGACTGGCTTGATCATTTGTGATCCTCCGCCGCTCTAATGTCTGGTCATTGTCAATAGAGTCTGGTGTCCAGCTGGAATGGTGGGGAAGGGAATCTCACACCACACGGAGAGGTGAGCTGGAGAACACTTCGTTGTGGCATGGGGGGCAGTCAATAGTTCCGGAGGAATAAGTAGATAGCAAACACCAGGGGTTGATGAGAGGTAGTTGCAATTCGGACCACTTTGTTGAGAGTCCGCATGAATCTCTCCACTTCGCCGTTCTCTTGGGGCTAACAGGGTGTTATCTTCTTGTGGCGGATTCCCATGGACGCCAGGTAGTACGCAATTTCCTTCCCTTGGAATGGTGGTCCGTTGTTCATTCGCAGCTCCGTTTTGAGGCCATGAGTAGCTAGAATTTTCTCAAGTTTTGGGATCACGTCAGAGGCTGTGAAGGACTGGAGAATCTCCACTTCGGGATATTTAGAGTAGTCATCAATTAGGACCAACGTGTTTCTCCCATCATGCATGCTGTCAAAATCAAGACTTGCTACCTCCCATGGCTGATCAGGTGCGTGCTCTGTGGCAACGGGGGCTGGAGGACTAGGGTTCCATGCTGCCTGACACCACTCACATGATCGATCATGATCTCTACCTTTTCATCCATTAAGGGGAACCACACTTTCGCCCTTAATTGGTTCTTTGTCTTTTGCATGCCCTGGTGACCTGCATGAGCCAGCTGGACAGCTTGATCTGCCAAACTTGAGGGGATGACAAGATGGTGCCCACAGAGGAGGATCCTTCTGGATCTTCACTCAGTTCATCTCAAACATGGTGTAGGCTCTACAGGATGCGTCTGGAGGGCACAGTGAGCTGGGACCACTGTCGTTTGAGGACATGCCACTGGCAACAATGAACGGCAGTGAGCACCTTTTGTAGGCACTCTTCCTGTAGGGTGGCTTGTCGAAGCTTTGCATTGGAAATCTGTTGAGGGTGAGATCACTCCACAACCTACCTTACGTATTCATCTATCTCCTGTGCTTCTCCCTCTCTTCTTCTTCAGTAGTTGACCATGGATGGTATAAAAGGTAATCAGCCGGATTGTGGTAGCCAGGTCGGTATTTTACTTGACAGTTATACTCCTGGAGTTGTAGCATCCACTTCTCGATTCGAGGAGATAGATTAGTTTCTGTTCCCTTGAAAAGGGGAAGCAATGGCTTGTGATCTGTCAGGACTGTGAAAGGATGTCTGTACACGTAGAGGTGGAAGTGCCTACAGCCCCAATGTATTGCGATATATTCCTTCTCTATTTGTGAGGGGCTAGTCCCCTGCAGTAGCACTGCCCCTAACCCTTGCGGGCCGGCATCGACAGCTATGGTGGTGCTCTTTGATGGGTCAAAGTACCTCAGAATTGTGTCCACAGATAGCGCATCTTTGGTGGTTTGAAAAGCAGTATCTTGGGGTGTTCCCCACTCCCATGGTGTTTCTGCTTTGGTGAGATCCCTTAGCAGTTGTGTTAGCAGGGTGAGATATTTTCTAAACAGCCACAACAGTTCACCATCCCTAGGAAACTGTGCATTTCCATTACTGTTGTTGGAGGAGGGGCATCTTTGATGTCTTGGACCTTGGCCGCATCCGGAGCAACACATTAAGATGAGAAAATGTGGCCAAAGAAATGCAGCTTCCTCTTGAGGGATTTGCACTAGTTGTGATGGAGGGTCAAACCGGACTCTCGGATTCTCTGAAACAATCTCCTTAGGCGGATCTTGTGTTCTGGTAAGGTGAGAGCATGCACAAGAATATTGCCACTGATGTTCAGAACACCAGGGATGCCAGCTAAAAGCTCATGTATTGTATTTTGGAACACCTCTGCGCACTGGAGATCCCAAAACTAAGCCGGCGATAGCGACGGAGTCCGACATGTATGGAGAAAGTGGTTATATATCAGGACTCCTCTACAAAAACCAGCTGGTGGTATCCTGATCTCAAGTCTAACTTTGAGAACTAACAGGCTCAGCTGATTTCACTGATCATGTCATCCAGGGTAGGGGTAATGTGTTGTTCCCTCTTGATGGCTGCATTAGGTAGTCTCATGTCGACTCATATCTTTGGATCTCCTGGCTGTTTCGGCTTCCTGGCAATCACTATCGGGGACACCCAGAGTGTGGGACCATTGCGCTTCAAAAAGTTATGTAAAATCACGTGATTCAGGGAGATTTTGTGTAAAGCAAAATTTGGAAGCTCTGCAAATTTTGTCTGCATTCTTAAGATTTAGCACAGACTTCATAATAAAAGTTTACTGGCTCTCAGCTGGACCCCTTGGAGAGTGAGCGGTCCAGTGGTAATGGGTGATATAATGCAAGGACATCGCCTTATGTTGCAGCCTTAGTATGTCTGCAATATGCGGAATGGACACGAAGGACCACAACATGGATGAGGCAGGCCAGTCTGGAGGCACTAGTGTGGAGCGGGCTGGTTCTCCTTGTGTGTTTGTAGTTTTGTGATTCTCCTCCGAAGATCAGGTTCTACTGATGGGACCACCTCCCATCTAGAGGCGGAATTCCTTGTGAAGTATAGAGCAATGTATATGTCTGGCTTTGGGCTGGAATACCCATCAGCCTACTACGGAAATATTTCCCTTTTTTCCAGGAAAGTAACTAATGAAAATGTATTATTTCCTGGGAGGTTGATTGACTAAAATGTAAAGTGGATGTCACCGTTCAGTAAATCCCTGTCAGGTTTAACCAGCTGAATAAGTACTGCCCCGCTACTCACTGTCAGTGTTTGAACAAGCTACACCGTGTATGCCAGAAGGGTTCTGCGTGAATGTTGGATCTGTGTTCTGCCCAATCGTCCCTGCTGGGACCAAGCTAAAAGAAGTTGTCAGGATGCTATAGAATTGCCTACCTGCCTAAAGTGCTTGGCCCTGGACCAGAAACGCATCTAACGTAAGGAGAATATCAGTGCAACAAGAACCAGAGCACTAACTTCCAGAGTTGTATCTCAGTCCGACAGGAATATTCACACTGCTTTGTTATGAGTATTTTTATAGCGAGCTTATCACCCGTGAGGGTATCCAGGCGCTTGTAGCCTGTGAATGAGGGCAGCAACCGAGGGCTTCCTCAAAGAGCCATGTCTTCAGCTTCTTGAGGAAGTCAAGAAGAGAGGCGGAGGAGGATCTGATGTGTTGTGGTAGGTTGTTCAAGGCTTTAGGAACCAAGAAGGAGTGGACACAACACCCTGTCCTGTATTTGTGTATGCTTGTTGTGTCGTTTGTGTGTAGGGTGAGAATCTGGCAGCGCGGAGGTGTCCGGAAGGTTGGTGTAAATTAATGTGGCTCTTATGGTAAGCTGAGCCAGTGTTGTGTAGAACTTTGTATGTGTGGGTAAGGAGCTTAAAGTGTGTACGCTTGTGTATTAGAAGCCAGTGGAGTTTATAAGTTGTGATGTGGTTTCGTCGTGGGATGTGGAGCACTAGTCTAAAACCTAATTCATGGCAAGTGGATTTTGAGAGGGCCCGAACTAGCCCAGTGACTCTGAGCCATGAGGGCAAATGTGATATCCCCAAAGCACTCCCTGGTCAAACAAAAGTCTTGTGCATGGTGGGCAGTATATCAGCCGTGCCCCATTAACCCCAAACTCTACTCATGGCCAAGGGGGGCACTGGGGCACCAGAAGACGCCAGAAAATTTGAACAGTCATTAAAAGAGATGTGAGCAATCAATGACGTACTCTTTGCTCCCTGAACCGAGTGTGGTAGTGATTGTCACAACAGGCACAGGACCCCCTCTGCTACCTTAATCACTGCAGGCTTCCAAAGACTGTTGTGCAGCCAGCGTTACATTGGGTGTACATTCTGTGAGGCAGTCTGAAGCCTTCTTGCTACTTTGTTTCCCCTTAAGCTGTTGTACAAGGCGGTCACCCCCTTGCTACATTGAATCTCGCCTCAGTCACTATGAAGGGTAGTCTCTCATCTATACTTTGTGTCACACAGCTCCAGGCAGCCTGTTAGTTCTTGAAACTTTGTAACTCACAGCAGACACAGTGCACGGTCGCCTTTAGCTGCTTTGTATCTCTCAGCAGTCTCTGTTCAGGGTTGATTGTCACCTTTGGTACTTTGAATCTCTCAGCAGTCTCTGTGCAAGGCTAGCCCTCACCTTTGCTACTTTTTATCTCTCAGCAGTCACAGTGCCAGGCTGTCACATTTGCTACTTTTTATCTCTCAGCTGTCTCTATGCGAGGTTGGCTGTCACCTTTGGTACTCTGGATGTCTTAGCAGTCTGTGCGAGGTTGGTTGTCACCTTTGGTAATTTGTATCTCTCAGCAGTCACAGTGCAAGGCTGGCCATCATCTTTGCTACTTTGTATCTTTCAGCAGTCACAGTGCAAGGCTGTCACATTTGCTACTTTGTATCTCTCAGCTGTCTCTATGCGAGGTTGGCTGTCACCTTTGGTACTCTGGATGTCTTAGCAGTCTGTGCGAGGTTGGCTGTCACCTTTGGTAATTTGTATCTCTCAGCAGTCACAGTGCAAGGCTGGCTGCCACGTTTGCTCCTTTGTATCTCTCAGCAGTCACAGTGCAAGTCTGGCCGTCATCTTTAGCTACTTTGTATCTCTCAGCAGTCACAGTGCAAGGCGTGTTATCACCTCTGCTACTTTATATCTCTCAGCAGTCACAGTGCAAGGCTGGCCATCACCTTTTCTACTTTGAATCTCTCAGCAGTCACAGGGCAAGGTTGGCCATCACCTTTGCTACTGTGTATCTCTCAGCAGTCTCTGTGCAAGGCTGGCCATCACCTCTGCTACTTTGTATCTCTCAGCAGTCTCTGTTCAAGGTTGATTGTCTCCTTTGCTTCTTTGTATCTCTTAGCAGTCACAGTGCCAGGTTGGCCGTCACCTTTGCTCCTTTGAATCTCTCAGCAGTCACAGTGCAAGGTTGGCCATCACCTTTGTTACTTTGTATCCCTCAGCAGTCACAGTGCAAGACTGACCATCATCTTTGGTACTTTGAATCTCTCAGCAGTCACTGTGCAAGGCTGGCCGTCACCTTTGCTACTTTGTATCTCTCAGCAGTCACAGTGCAAGGCTGACCTTCCCCTTTGCTCCTTTGTATCTCTCAACAGTCACAGTGCAAGGCTGGCCATCACTTCTGCTACTTTGTATCTCTCTGCAGTCTCTGTTCAAGGATGATTGTCACCTTTGCTACTTTGTATCTCTCAGCAGTCACAGTGCAAGGCTGGCCATCACCTTTGCCACTTTGTATCTCTCAGCAGTCACAGTGCAAGGCTGACCATCATCTTTGGTACTTTGAATCTCTCAGCAGTCACAGTGCAAGGCTGGTCATCACCTCTGCTACTTTGTATCTCTCAGCAGTCACAGTGCAAGGCTGGTCATCATCTTTGCTACTTTGTATCTCTCAGCAGTCACAGTGCAAGGCCGGCCATCACCTTTGCTACTTTGTATCTCTCAGCAGTCACAGTGAAAGGCCGGCCATCACCTCTGCTACTTTGTATCTCTCAGCAGTCACAGTGAAAGGCCGGCCATCACCTCTGCTACTTTGTATCTCTCAGCAGTCACAGTGCAAGGTTGGCCATCACCTTTGCTACTGTGTATCTCTCAGCAGTCTCTGTGCAAGGCTGGCCATCACCTCTGCTACTTTGTATCTCTCAGCAGTCTCTGTGCAAGGCTGGCCATCACCTTTGCTACTGTGTATCTCTCAGCAGTCTCTGTGCAAGGCTGGCCATCACCTCTGCTACTTTGTATCTCTCAGCAGTCTCTGTTCAAGGTTGATTGTCTCCTTTGCTTCTTTGTATCTCTTAGCAGTCACAGTGCCAGGTTGGCCATCACCTCTGCTACTTTGTATCTCTCAGCAGTCACAGTGCAAGGCTGGCCGTCACCTTTGATACTTGTATCTTACAGAAGTATTTCCCTGGCAGGCACCACTTGCTGCATTACATTTCACAGTCTCTCAACCCCATTAACTGACTCCGCTGAGACATTTAGCAGCATCAATGATTCACGTTAGGAAGCGATGGGACAGGAGGCTTCCCGAACCCTGCCCCATGCGCACCACAGCCCGTTCGTGTGGACAATCACGGCCGCCATCTTGGTTCTGCATATTGGGCTAAATCTCTTCCGGTATCAGAGAACAAAGAACACACTCTTCTTTGGTTAGTGTTTCCTACACAGCAGTGAATACACAGCAGAGCTCTTGTTTCATCCTCAGGTTTTCTGCAAATGAATTTGATACCAGTCGTGTTTACATTTTATACTCGAGTTGTTTTATTTTTTTCATTATTATTTGTTTTTGTTTATTGTGCAAAATGTGTAATTTTATGATTTCCCCAAGGCATTTCAGGGGAATACCCCTTGCCAGGGTGAAGTGTGAACCCTGCTGTGAAACGAACATAAATATATTGGCATAAATATATTGGCAATTCAAAAGTCGTAACTTTCAACCTACTTGCACATATACATGTTACTAATGGCCAGGGTATACCCCGATATGAATAGTCATCAGTCTTACACCATGACAATAAACCCCACTCTCTTGTGGTCACCTCCTACGTGCGCATACTTGACCGGACTTTGAATCATGGTGCTAAATTGCACTTTGACCTCCAGATTGGTGGCTGTCCGGTCTATACTGGACATTATTTACACAATTCGTTCAGTTGCGTACAACCCCCCCCCCCCCCCATCGAATTCTTTCTGTGGTATTAATCAATACTTCTCAAAGCGAGTGCTCGATGCAGACCTGCTCTCCTGGAATCAGGGCTCATGACACGGAAATCAGGGTTATCCCAGCAGCCTCTTCGGTGCCATACGTCGGAAGCCAGGCAGATGTACGCAGCTTACCTCATCACTCTACCTAGCAGCAGAGGTTGTGGGGAGAACAGAACAGATCAGGACACGTAGGCGATCTACTCTCACTCTGCTGGGGGTGGAGAGAAGGCCGGACACGCGAACAAAGTATGGTGCACTCCACAGGTCACAGTTTACCAATCCAAGGTATTTTATTTATGTTTTGGATCTCAGCCGAGGTCCACGTAAAAGATAAACAATAAAAACAGTACATGCAGGACGCACCATCCCTAACCCCAATATAAGCACAATAGAACCACAAAATCAAAACATTTACAAATCCATACAATGTTAAAATTCCACAAAGTGCTTAATATTGTTTTTCATGAGTGTGCAAATTACAAAATTCAGTAATCCGAGATAACGTGCAAAAGCAGAGTAATGCAAGTGTGCATAACAATCACAACTAAGACAACTCATGTGCAACAATGAGAGCAAAGTCACAAAAGGAGCAAACACAGACCAGGAACAAACAACAAGGGCCATATTACACAAGAACCCTGGGGGGGGGGGGACATCGGGCGTTTGCACCCACTGTATGCGCCTCGGGGACCTTTGGTAATACAAATGGGTCCGCGGATGCTTGTGTGTCCCCTTTTGTTATACACATAGCGCTGTGGCACATACAACACCAGCGCTATCATCAGAGGATGTTCCCTCATTTGTGTGGGAGCACTTTGTCTCTGCACCAATGTGGGCACAGAGGCAAACGTGCACTTTCAGTGTGCCTTCTAAAGGCAGCCCTCTAAAAGGAAGAAAGGGGTTACCATGGACCCCCCAGACGTCCCCCTGCAGGCTGGTGCAGTCACTCACTACAACCCCCTGCAAGGGGATCTCTGGTCCCTTCTACAAGTGCAGGCGGGTTGCTGCCTGCACAGAACAACATGGAGAGGCTTTGAAATAACTGCTCCATATTTCTCTTGAACGTGCTACCCTGGGGCGAGTTCGCAGCTGCTCTGAGGACAACAAATTCTTCCTGATAGAGACTATTTTCCATGTTTGCACCGGGGTCACCTGCTTTAAGGTGCGCCGTGGTGCAAACATGGAAAGTTCACCCTGATTAAAATATGGGCCCAGATGAAGCAGGAGAGTGTAAATGGACCACTCATGGCAGTGGCTCTCAGGCCCTTCATGAATTCAAATGTATGTATCAGTGGCATGCCACGTCCATAAAAATGTGTTCGCTACCACGAGAAATGTGCCCTTCCTTGTCCTAATACACCTTACTCGTTTCCACAGCGGCTTTCCTTTTATCCCATCATATTTAACCTGAGGAGCGTTGTTCAAAAGAAGCATGTTTCCTTAACTTCACTGAGATAAAAAAAAATGCAAATGTTTCCAGGACTCTTTGTGTATGGATTAGTTCACACTGCTGAACCACACTTGAATATAATTGAGGCCACTTCTGCTCAGACCCCATGCCCCATCTCAATCTGCAGACTTGAATGGGCCTGCAGACTGGGAATGACACCTTTTCGTCCTTGGTAATAGGGAGCTAATAGAGGACCACCTGCCTCCGGTAAGGCCACTCGGGCCCCCACTGGGCTTCTGGTGGCATCTGAACAGCACAGACGCAGCCCAAATCAGCCTCCACCCTGTCTAGAAAAGCAGCCCACAGCTGCAACTCAGATACCGGCCCATTGCCCGTGTGCCCACCTCGCCAATCCAACCCTGTGGCAAAGGACGTATAGAACTTCCAGGGGTTTACAGCCGACCAATTGCTGACCATTGGCTGGCTATATTGTCAGTCTCATTTGCTTGCTTCTTATTCAGTGGCTTTCCTTGTCCCATCATGTCCATCTTGTGTTTGTCCCTCCCATGGAGCATAGCTTTGTCACCATTTCTCTGCTTGGCTGGCTTCTATCATTCCACTGCTCACTTTCCAGGAACTTTTTTTTTTTGGTTAAGCCCTTCATGAGAGTGCTTGTGTTTTCCAGTTCCCTTCTCCCCCCCCCCCCCACCCCTAGGCTCCCCACAAATGCCTATCGCCTTCCAGTCGCCGCTCGTGGGGATTCCAGGGGGCGGGGCAGAACGGGTAGGTGTGCGGAGGGGTGGGGTGGGAGGAATTAATACATTTACATTTTAAAATAAATTTTTTAAAAAACTTACCTCCTCCACCACACGGCGTTCCTCTCTCCTGCGTCGTCACTGCACACAGGCGAAGGCTCCCAGCCAGCCCTGCGCCAATCTTGACGCTGCTTAGAGCAGCATTAGGATTGGCTGGGAGCACCGAGCCTGTGCCTGCTCTCTCCAGCCCAGCAACTAGGTTGCAGGTCTGCAGAGAGCCCTGTGCGCATGTGTGTTTGGCCGGCCCGATACGGCCAGCCAAACATACATGTGCAGTGGGGGGGAGTGCTGTCCCCGTCAGTGCCCGTCACTGGTTATGGTTTGCAGCTTCTCCAAAAGGCATTCGATCCCAAAGGTGACCTATTGGCTTTGTCAGTACATTTTGTCATCCCGTCATCCCGTCCCACTTAGTTTTAACTCTTTTCCACATTCTCATTTTTGTCCTTTTATTCCCTAGTTGTCACGTTTTGCTTTACGTTAGTTACAATATTTGTTTCAGATTCATTGTACGGTGTACTCCTTTATATTATGCGAGGACCTCAAGATGGATCACAGTATTAATATAGCACCGTCTCTAGGCGCTTGAGTAATAGCTGGCATTGTTGGCCTACCTAGTGATACTCAGTTCATCCACCTCGGAAGCATGAAAGACCGAGTGAGTCCGACGAGCTCTACATCATCTTTTGAAGATGAGTGTAGTGCTCTGCAGGAGGGACAATACCCCTCCGAGCTATGGCGCTCTCTCGGCGCTGAGCTTGCAACCTGCAGCTCTCAGCAGTGTGCGAGTAGATAGGCCGGAGAGGGGCCGAGATTCTCTGGGATGTCAGTGTAATGTTAAATCACACCGGGGGGAGCCTCACTCCTCCGCACCTGCACGAGACATTCTGCAGGAAGGTGGAAACGGGAGATTAAAGGCAGCACGCGCGTGGAGGAGAGGCGCTAGAAGCCAGTGGGCGCTATAATTCTGCAGATGGGCTGATTCCAACAGATCTAATGGAATTTGGAGTCTTTTCGACATGTTTCTGAAGGCAGGTGAGGGTGGACAGGTCACGTGCCCGTCAGACTCTGAAAACCAGAAGAGCTGGGCACTCAGTCACGAGTTAACCTCTGAAGGGCTGGCAGGCCTGGGCTGATCTGTTGAATTTAAAGCTACTGAAGGGTCCGCAAGGATGGGCAGAATCAGTCAAATTTGGGCAAACTTTGTGATTTTTCCACGTGCTCTTGAAGTCCAGAAGGGCCGAACATACACTGTCGATCGACAAGCACTATTGGACTGGACAGAGTCAGTCACGTGCGAACTTTGGAAGTCCAGTAGTGTTTGCCGGATTAAGTCGGGTGAAGCTTTGAGAGTCCAGAAGAGATTAATAAAGTTGTAATCTATTATCAAGGCTAGCGCCTAGGGAAAAGGAAACGCCAGGGCGTGGCAGATCAATCGCAGCGTGTCAAGTGCTGAAAGGCCGGTTAGGCTGGGTCAGTCTCCTTCGTATGTCAGGCTACAGCCTCTAAGAACATGTGGAAGGGATTGATAAACAGAGTGTATAAAAGGTCAGGAGCAACTGGTCGAATCAATCACGTGGTGAGATCTGAAAGGCCGCTGGGGCTGGACAGAGTCAGTCATATGGCGAGGTACAAAAGATCGCTGGGCCCGTACAAGGTCAATCATATGGCGAGATCTGGAAGGCCGCTGGGGTTGGACCGGGTCAATCATTGGGCAGGGTCAATCATGTGGCGAGATCCGAAAGGCCCCTAGGGCTGGATATGGTAAATCAAATGGAGAGATCTGAAAGGCTGGTGGGGTTGGACAGGGTCAATCATTGGGCAGGGTCAATCATGTGGCGAGATCCGAAAGGCCGCTAGTGCTGGATAGGGTCAATCATATGGCGAGATCTGAAAGGCCGCTGGGGTTGGACAGGGTCAATCATTGTGCAGGGTCAATCATGTGTCGAGATCGGAAAGGCCCCTAGGGCTGGATATGGTCAATCAAATGGAGAGATCAGAAAGGCCGCTGGGGCTGGGCAGGGTCAATCATATGGCGAGATCTGAAAGGCTGCTGGGGTTGGACAGGGTCAATCATATGGCGAGATCTGAAAGGCCGGTGGGTTTGGACAGGGTCAATCTAATGGAGAGATCTGAAAGGCCGGTGGGGTTGGACAGGGTCAATCATTTGACAGGGTCAATCATGTGGCGAGATCTGAAAGGCCGCTGGGGTTGGACAGGGTCAATCAAATGGAGAGATCTGAAAGGCCGCTGGGGCTGGGCAGGGTCAATCATATGGCGAGATCTGAAAGGCTGCTGGGGTTGGACAGGGTCAATCATATGGCGAGGTCTGAAAGGCTGCTGGGGTTGGACAGGGTCAATCATATGGCGAGATCTGAAAGGCCGGTGGGGTTGGACAGGGTCAATCAAATGGAGAGATCTGAAAGGCCGGTGGGGTTGGACAGGGTCAATCATTGGACAGGGTCAATCATGTGGCGAGATCTGAAAGGCCGCTGGGGTTGGACAGGGTCAATCAAATGGAGAGATCTGAAAGGCCGGTGGGGTTGGGCAGGGTCAATCATGTGGCGAGATCTGAAAGGCCGCTGGGATTGGACAGAGTCAATCACACTTCAGACTTTGTGATGTCAGCAAGGCCCTAGGAGCAATAGCCCACTGCGTTGCCTTGCCAGCTCATATCTCTCTCGAATACTTTGATAGGTCATCTAGACAAGGTCTTGGGATGCCCCAGAGTGGAGAGCTGCATCCGGCTGTTGGAGTCCACATCCCGGGCATCTGAACCCCAAGGAGAGACCGACTGAGTCTGGGATTGACTAGCATTTACTATTCTACTGCTTGTCATATGAACGGATTCGCCTCTTGGCACTTAAACCACGGGTGTCGTCACTGCCTACTCTCTGCCTCTCTTTATGAATTTCGGAAAGATGAAAGTCTGAGTCTGCAAGGTTGGAATACAAACTGTGAAACTTGTAAAGTACAGACAAAACTGGGACTGCTCAACCCCTGTGAGGTATCTGCCCCCTTGGACATGGCAGCTCCTACCAACAGGCAAGCAGCAAGTCTCAGGGGGGTATGCAGAGAGCGCCCTGCAATTTCCATCCAGGGACATCTTAAGGATTTTGGGGGCCCGTGATCGGAACAATTTGAATTTATGATCCAATTTCAGCTCTTTCATGTCCCTTTTGGCCAAGTCACTTACAGTGCACAGGTATGCTGGTCCAAATTCTGAATGTGTTTACAACTAATATTTGGGGATAATGACCTGTGTTTTCAATATTATAGCACACCAGCAGCTCACTTACATTACTGCAAATAATCTCTCTGACACCCTTCCATTTCTCATATGTGAGGTCCTCATTTGTACTAAAACAAACTTTTTTTTTATGACTGCTTGAAACAAACAGACCATTTCTCTGCAAAATGTCTGTAATAGACTCTCACACATCACCCACATACAAATAAATTAAAAGAAAAGGGTATTTAAAACAACGTGTTTAAGAATTTCTTAAGATCCTCCAGCAAGAGACTCTGCAGAACAGAGCTGGCTCTGTCGGGGCCCTCCCCGAAAGGCTGGGGCCCAGGCCAGAGTCTAGTTTGCCCCACGTCTTAAAACATCTCTGTTTCCAGCTCCATGACAAATATAGGGGATTATTAAATTTTAGTAATTTGCTTTTTTGGATTCTCAGCAAATTTATGCTTAATTATGTGAAATACGAATCCATAATTCATGCTATGTTTTAGCATAAAATGTTTCCTTACATTAATTTTTGATGTGACTTCTCATTTCGTGCGAAAGAAAATGCAAAAAAGCAAAAGCACTCCAAATAACAGCCGCTCAGTTTCTGATCTTCCCTTGTGTCTGAGGTAATTTTTTACATGAAATAGGAATATTCGCAGGAAATTTTTATCGCACAAAAATCCTACTGCGGGAACAACAAACCTAGCAAGCCTGAGCGGCTGATGCTCTTGTTTAGTTGCAGTCAACACTATTTTCTTACCCCAAAAAGCATCCCCCGGTCCATCTTGGTCATGAACGTTGATTTTGCACTCAGAAAGTAGTGCTGAATGCATGGTTATGCTCCTCACCTAATTCCACATAATCTTGTATAATGTTGCTGTAACTTTGCATAGTTACGCTACAGCCAGTTACGCAAGTTACTCACCCCTGGTCTGCAGGTGGATGCCTCACGTATTATTTGGGGGGTTTAGGGGCTGTGTTGATGGAACTCGCACATACGTGCAGGCGTCAAAAACAACGCTGGCGGCAGAATTATAGACTAAAGGAGAAAATAAAATGTAACTCCACGATTAAAGAGTACAAAATACAAACACACATCTAAAACCACATTTTTCACAGACAAATTCAAGTCAGCAGGTAACACCACTAAGGAACTTTTTAACAAAGTCCCTCTCTACAGTAGTATTGGTAATAAAGCTAAGATTATTCCAGATCAGATGTTCTGCGACAAAATGGCTGATTCTTTTTTTTCTCAAAGTAAATAAAGTTTATCAGGAATTTAGGACATCACCAGATAATTCAGTTCCTCCTACAACTGAGGTAGACCAGACGATCAAAGATGATCCTCACACTTTGCAAAGGTTCTCTCTCCTCACTGAGGATAAAGGGACCGCTCTGCTATAAACCACTAATTCAGGTGCTCCGTCTGATCGCTGCCTTCCTCAGGTGCTTCACTTGTCGCTAAACCAATCTCAGTCCAGCTCACCTCACTGCTTTAACAAGATCTTAACCTCAGGCTTTTTTCCAGATGCATGTAAAAAAAAACATCTATTTTACCTCTCGTAAAGAAACCCTCTCTAGATCCTCTGGAGGTGAAAAATTATAGGCCAACATCCCATCTTCCTCTATCGGCGAAAATTCTGAAAAAAGCGATGAACAAGGAAATTGTTTCCTTCTTGGAGGCCAGTCATCTCCTGGATACGGCACAGCATGGTTTCAGACCGAGCCACTGTACTGATTGGTCCTAGTGGTAGCAACTGAAGAAACCAGAGCCCTCGTTGCTCAAGGTAATAGTGCAGCCTCGATCCTGTTGGATCTTTTGGCAGCATTCGATACAGTAGACGATGCCCATTTAATCAACCGACTCGAGAAGATTGGTATCAAAGGCTCAGCCCTAAAACTGATCAGGTCATTTCTAACTAACAGAGAACAAGTGGTGGCGATGAAGGACCTTATCTCAGCCCCTTTCCATCTTTCTTGTGGTGGTCCAGCAGGGGTCCTCACTTAGCCCCAGGCTTTTCAATACTTACATCTCTCCCCTGATTTAATTGATTCAAGCACATGTTTTTTCTGTCTGATGTTATGCAGACAATACCCTAATTGCGGTATCAGTATCATCAGACCCAGAAAAGGTTGCTAAACAATTTATTACAGTGATGAACAGCAAGGCAAACTGGATGCCTAGGAACTACCTGAAATTAAACAGAAGTACTTGCTTCTGGAACACCTCATGGTGGCAGGCAGATCTAGGGTCTCTGTCTGCAGCAGTTCAGAAAGCTAGGAATCTAGGGGTCATTTTTGACTCTAAACTTACCTTCAGAGAAAAAACAAACAACGTCACATCTTCCTGCTTCTTGACTCTAAGAGTATTAAAGAAAAGTCTCCCCTTCGTTCCACTTGATTTAAGGAAAAGTGTCATCACTGCATTAGTCATATCAAAACTGGACTACTGCAACACCTTATTCGTAGACTCCCTAATTTGCATCCTAAATAAACTTCCTAAATAAACTTCAAACTCTTCAAAATGCAGCATCCTGGGTGCTGCTGGACCTTCCAAAACACTGCTCAGGATCTCAAGCTATTAGAGAGATGTACTGGTTACCCTCCAGAGCCCAAATCTAATTCTAGGCCCTATGCCGGGCCCACAAACCCTGCATCGGACAGGTCCCATCTTATTTAATAACATCTTTGAATGGTATTCCCCAAACCATATCTTATGAACCAGTACCCCCAGACAGGTGGTGGTCCACAGAGTGAACAAAGCCCAGTGGGGAGAAAAGAGTGTCTCCCACGTGAGCACAAAATGGTGGAACACTAGCCGATCTCCTTAGAGGTCAACCCGACCTACTCATGCTTAGGAAATAACTAAAAACGTGGCTCTTGTTGACAATGGTGTAAGTTTTGTCCTGCCTTCCTGCTTGATTGCTGTCAATGTAGCGCTTGTCCATATCACTGTATAATTTTTATCAGCAGCACAATGATGCCTTTCGGCATTCAGATGCTTAATAAACCTATTAACATGAACATACTATGTTACCCGTAGGGCCCCCCTAGTAGCAGCCCATATCCGCTATGAAGACAGAAACGGCATCAGGGGTGAGCGCTTGGGAAGAGTCAGTATAAACCATCACCTAGGGTGCTTCAAACCCACCAAAACCCTTAGGAACATTTTTTTATGATAAGGTTTTATTGATATTTATAGGAAGCACATATATATATGTGAAGTCATCAGGATAGTAAACACCATAACTCGAGTCTTATAACATGAAATTAGTAGGACGACCCAACCCTATGTGCATTTAAGATGGGCCAACATGACTGAAACATCATGTGTTGTTAGAGTTGCTTATAAGTCTTACACTTGCACCCGCCAAATTACAAAACTCCTTTTACTAGAATGACATGCAACTGACCCAGCCCAACCAGCCTTTCATGTAAACCAACTGCTTAAAAGCCTCCCTGCCCCCTACAGTGGCAAGTAACTTACTCTATCAATGCCCTACAGGTTCTCCAGGGAACCAGGTGAAAACCTCCCTCTCTCTATAAAAAAATGCGACTGACTCTAGCCCAACCCTAGAGACCCGAGAGTTTCTGGTCTGCCTGAGAGCATCTGGTTTAATGTGCTGATGTGTCCACCTCTCCTCACAGTCCCAGGCACCAAACTCGAGTCTCCTATGTTGAGCCAGCCAGCCCCACCCCCTGCACCCTGGTGAACTTCCGGGTTGTTTAATCTCCCAGCTACTGGCCACGCGCCAGGGGCCTGTACCACTGACAGACACTCCCTGGTGAAACTCAATCGCGCTTTTATTAAAAGGAATAGAAGCAGTGCAGAACATGAGCTGGGATTGTTGTCCTTTGTTCCCAGTTCATGGCTTCTACAATGGGGCTTTGTACTGGAGGAAATGCCTGGGGAATCCCCCCCTGCACCTTCCCTTCTCAGAGTTTACCAATTCCAGGTCATCTCTGCAAACTATGGAAATAAAAACGTACTGTGCCTTGTTAGGGGTGTATAATTGCAAATACAATACACATTAGGAATACCAGCTCCTACCAGACCAAATTATCAAAGTGGCTTCTTCGTTGTAAGAAAAAACACCTGCTTCAATCAGCGACAAAACAATATTGTCCAAGGAAAAGGGCACTCCCAGGTAATATTAGGGGTAAATAAAGTCATTTGCCACAGCGTAATTATGCAAAATTACAGCAAAATTATGCAGCGTTACAGGAGGTGTATAACCAGCATTTAGTGTTATTTTCTCAGAGTAAAATGTCCCTTTGCATCCAAAATGGATCAGAGGACTCCTTCTTCACCCAGAAACCCAGGCTAAATGCAACAGAACAGGAACAGCAGAAGATGCTTTTGCTCTGTTCATGTGCTCGTGCGGTAGAGTTTATGGACCCAAATGACTCTAAGTTATGCAAGGGAGCATAACTGTGTATTTGTGGTAATTTTGCATCACAAGATTAATCCAGAATTTCCAAAATTACTCTGATTATCCCAGCACAATTAAACTTTCATCTAGGCCTTCTAGTTATTTATTGGGGTAGAGTTAGACGGCCTGAGGGTGAAGCCGAGGCGTCACTACACCGCGTTGCACAATTAAGCATTATTCACTGTAAAATTTTACCATGAATGCACCGTTCGAAGGTAACAGCAGGAATGACAAAACAGGTGCTTTTGGTTCTTTTGCACTATATATTTTTTTTTTTTTTTTTTTTTACATGAAATGCATGCTTGAGTTCAAAGTGGGTGATGATACATTTTGCAATAAAATACACGCCAAATGCCAGTTTTGTATTTTGTGTAATAATGTGCAATTTCTCTTAATTTTGTGTAATTATGCAAAAGCAAATTACTTGAATTTCACACATTCCTGCCAAGAACCCAATGGTGATAAGCATCCCCCATTATTCACTGTTACCTCTCTATAATTTTACATTATATGGACCACCAATATCATCTACCCCGTCTTCAACTGGCACGTTGGAATAGAAGAGTAATTGGAGCCATGTGGAACATGGATTTTCCTTGCTTTCCCAAATGTAAAAAAATAGTAATTATAAATTGCTGGCCTTCAGCCACCCAACTCACTCCCACCTCTGCCATCAGCCCCCACCCTCCCAAAGCGGCGTGCCTGGTCCCCATTGGAGTGGATGCCACTGCTGCACTGACAGTGGCTCGAGGAGCCCTGTGAGTACATCCTGGCGTGGCATGCTTTGCAGCAGCAGCAGCAGTAGCAGTTTGCCAGTTGATATTCCCACGGCCCTCTTATAGTTTCACCGGAGTTCTCATAAACAACTAGAACGCTAACATTCTATATTCATGACAAAATGGAGGATCTCCTGGGTGCCATGTGTCTGGTAAACGAGCATAAAGCTTTTCCTACGGGCGAGGATGAATAAATGACCATTGGTGGGTCAGTGCAGGTATGAAAAAAACTATTTAAAAAAAAATGTGAAGGGACGTATGGGCTTTCATCATTTATAGCATAATATATTTTTATAGGGTTAAACATGGTTAATGAGACAGGTCACTACATAAGTCTATTCCATATATGTTTCCACAGACTGCCCATCATCTGTGTTACTAAAAAACCTGCTTAATTTTAAAGTAGTAACAATTTGGAGAAATACAAGTTATTTAATCTTCTGTTTTAATGCTTATAAATATATTTTAGAAGAGCAGAACACCAGTTGCATAAATATTTAATATGTATTAGTAATAGATGCGTGCTGCTGTGGGCAGTGAGACCCCCACACTGAGTTGCTGTTTCGACATTTGATTTTCCTTGTCAAGTCCCCCACTTTATTTTATCAGCTGTTACATTACCTTGAATTAATTTGCAATTGCTTTAAAGTCATTTTTTAACATGAGTAATAATGTAATGACGCGCTAAAACACATATAAAACGCATATATATTGTCCTTAAAAAGTCTTTCGATTTTCTGTAAATAGGACTGCTTTCAAAAGTTATTCATTAAACCATATTTTAAAATAAGTAAATTTGTAAATCAGACAGAACCATGAGGGAGTTTTTTTCAAAACACAGTGAAAACCCACAAGGGTATATGGTTTCCATAGACTTGGTACACTTAAATACATATTACAAACACATGGATAGGAATTTTTAGGGAGGCTTTTTTTGTTTCAGGAACTCATAGCAGCAGAGATTTAAACAATTTAAATCAAATTATATGCAGTAGGTTTTGGAAATCTTGCATCGTGCTAAACTGCCAGATCATGGTTTGTTTTGAGGGGCCAAGCTTCCTGTAACCAGCAGCAACATATAGAAGATTTTCTGAGAGACCATATAAAGTCAGTGAACTCTAACGATTTCAGAGGTTGCTTTTTATCGTCACAGATAAATGTTCAACTCGAGAAATGTCTTTTCATTGTCAAAGACAATTGTCCAATTTGACCCGATTCTTCTTGCAAAATAGAATGTGGCCACCATGGTTCTTCATGTAGAGTAATTGATAACACCCAACACGTGTTTCACGAATAATCGCTTCTTCAAGGCTCAAATATGCAATTCTGAAATAATTAGTCACTCTGCTTATTAGTTTGATCTTCCAATTGAGATGCCTCACTTATGAATACAAATAAAACTAGGTACATATTTAGTGGACAGGAACACTGATTCTAAAGCGGTCTTCTCCAGGAGCATGTCTCGCTCATTCTGTCAGCTAGATAAATACTGGACTTCATTAGAATTTTGTGTTCTTAACAGGCAGCTGTCAGGCGGAGAAGGCATAGTGATGTATGGATTGACTCTATAAAGAGGCTTGTCTAAAGTGCTTGTCATGAATCTCATAGGCGTATGCCAACTGGCCAGGACCCAATCAAAATGCAGAATTCTGATTGTCTACTGCTGTCTGATTTACAGTTGTTTATACAGCGTCCACCCACATGGTCAGGTGGTGTCTTTTTAGGTCTGGCTAAAGACAGCTTTACGGGTGGATGAAACCTCATGAGAACAATGCTTCAAAACAAGTACAATAAGAAGTACAGAGAGAGAGTGGACTTTGGGGTCAGACACTTAAGCCACTGTCTTTCATGTAATTTCCACGCCATCATGCGAAGGCTGTCCTTCAAAGCCCTTGGATTTTGAGGGTGGATACATTGTCCAGTTTTTGTCCATTAGATTTTGGTGATGGGCACCAAGTAGTCCTTTTTTAGGCTAGAACCAGTGTGTGCTCTTTGATGCAACAACATTTTAATTACTGGCTAATGCCTTGTGTTCTGTTTGGATTCCTTAATATGTATTAAAGACATTAAACAAGTCAGTAATCTGCATTGCACTTTCATTTGTTTTACTTTGTTGTCCTTGATAACATGTTGGATTTACAGCATTTTTTTGTTCACAAAGTATAGATGCATGTGCATTACGCTTTAGTAAAGATTCAATGTAAATACCTTCCCTTTTGTTAAAAGCATCCCACAGAAAGTATTTAACATACATGCCCTTTAATTTCACTACTTAGGTGCAATCCGTGTCATCTGTTTGTCACAACATTCTTCTTTGAGGTTCCAGAATAAATAAATTCATGCCCTGGGGCCTTACTCTCAGCTCCATCTTGCTGCAGCCCGTGATGTTACTTCCTTGTGGGGATTTTCTTTCTGTGACAGCTGGGAAAGTACACTCAAAGTAGCCGAACTGCTACCAAACACTTGTCTTGTGGATTTTGGGTGTAAAGAGAACTTCCTTCACCACGAGAAGCATGCTAGTATTTGACATATAAATGGCAACTGGCCATCAAAGAACTGCCTTCATTTGTAAACTGCAATAATTATTCTGCTAAATGGTGCACATTTGAGTTCAGGAACTGGATCAAATTGTAAATTTGGTCTGATACCAACAGAAGACATGCTCTAACATGGTCTTTTCTATATAAAACCACCAATTAATAAAAATGCCATGGATAAAGTCCTGCTGTAGAGTAGCTCTGTGCATGAGTTGAGTAAGTTCCCTAGTGGAAATTAAACGAAAAGACCAATAATTATCTTAAATTAAATGCTATTCTGCGAAATGCCAATCTGGCCTATTGTTCTGAAATGAGTGTTTGCATCAATTTTGGATGAGAGGTTTCATTTTTCACTGAAACAAAATAGGGCCAAATCTTGGATGGTTCAACTAGAGCCTATATTAGTTTGGTTTAGGGTGCATTGTTCCCATGTACCCTCAGAATTTTCACAAGAATTAAATCTCAGTTCTGCAACACAGCAAAAAATCTGCATTTTGCATGAGAATTGTAATCCAAACTTCCAAATATTGCACCAGCATATGGAAGCTTAAACAAAATTTATTCAGAGCTTCCTGTTGAGCTCTGAACACATCATAATAGGGACAACTTTTAACCCAGGCAAGTCACATGAGCTTTCTGAAATTTCTATTTACCAACTAACGCTTGACTGCTTTACAAAATTATGTAGTTGTTGCAAACCTTTAAACAGGGCTTCTGCATGGGCTCTGTTTCTGTCTCTGCTGGTAGACACAGGGGCAGCGTGCGCTCTTGTTCTTTAATCCTTCATTTGCATAAGGAAAGATTTACCAACAACCACCAAATCCCTGGCTTCTTCTGCTGCTTTGTGTCTCTTCTCAATGCCAGAGATGCTGAGGTGGGTGCGGTCTTGATAGCTTCCACCAGCATGTGCGAGGGTGATCAACGACACGTGTGCTGTGGATATGGTGTGAGTGCCTCTGCCTTCTTTCCTGAAAGTACAAACTATTGTGACTTGCTGTTCGGTTTTCCAACTAGCAAGGACACCTGTATTTGTTCACAAGTAGGGATGGATGAAATGTTTAATTCCACCCGTGAAATTGGCAACTCTGTGATACTCTTGTAACACGGAGTTCCAGCCAAATTCCGCCAATCACCTTGTGGCGGAATTTTTTTCCTATGAGGCTTCAGAAATGAGAGAGCGAGCGAGATTTGGCGTCCCCTCGCACCATTGTCTAACGTGGGCGATCACGATCAGAGGGCTGCTTCTCGAGTAGATTTCCTGCCGGTCAAGTAGATTTTCCTCTCAAACTGCAGAGAAATCAGCTCGAATGGCCGCATGCTCTTGCTCACCGCATGATGCCATTAGCGTTTGATTTTTCAGCGCTGCTCACTCTACTGGTGCTAAATTGCAGTGTGAGTGGTGCGACATTCATATTTCCACCTCTATTCACAGGGTGTGATGCTCGGACTTTCTGATAATTAGCTCAATCTGGGTAATAGATGGTCGGTGTGGCTGAGTTAAATCATTTATAGGACATTCCCTACCGGTTTGCAGTTGCGACTCGAGGGGGGTGGGGTTAGAGGAGGCTGGGCGGCGCGAGGGAGGTTATTAATAAAATACATTTTTTAAAAACGTACCTGCGCGCCGCACCGTGCCGCCGCTCCTCTGTGTCCTTGGCAGCAGGCAGGCACAGCCTCCCAGCCTTCCCTGCAGCCAATCCTGACGCTGCTCACAGCAGCATTTGGATTGGCTGGGAGTGCCCAACCAGGGAGCTCCTAGGCAGACTGGGAGCCCGTGCAGCTCTCTCCAGCCCAGCAACACAGTGCTGGGCTGGAGAGAGCACAGTGCGCATGTGTGTTTGGCCGGCCTGAGACGGCCAGACAAACACACATGCCCACTGAGGGGAGTGCACAGTGCACTCCCCTCAGTGCCTGTCATCCCCAATGCCCGCCCCTTCAATAACAAAAGGATAATAAACTTTTGTTGTTAAAGGATTTGCAGCGGTTGCTGCTGGCAGGGTGGCGACACTCCTCTGCCATAGTGGAGGAGATGCCACTGCTGGTTTGAAGCCTCTTCACTGCAGGTGCTTTGTGCAAGACACATGTATTGTGCACTTTCCTCCTAGTTCGCATGTAAACAAGCACTGGGCCCTCTGCACAGCTCAGGTTCACAGTCTGCAGGGCTTCTGGAAGGACACCCCATGGGCTACGAGGCTATCCAGTTTACCCCTTGTCTTATGATGTAGGTATATTTGCGTGCCGGTTTCTGTTACTAGCAGTCCTTCTGGTTGAGGCTTTCCAATGAGATGATTTGAAGATGGAGTTTAGGTCAAGTGACCATGGTCTTGGGTCCAGTCTTTGCTGTGCACTCTGTTGATTTACGGTTTTCCAACATTGAGTGCTGGAAAGGGGTATTGGCAGGTGACCTTCTCATAAGTTTCAGACATGAGACTTTTTAGCATCATGCTTCGACTCTGATGATCAAGGTCTCTTCATTGTCTGCACCTGCTGTGCCCCCCCCTCTCTCTCCCCAGTGGCTGTGGTACCTTTTGTCCCAGTGTCTCTTGTCCTCCCATCCTGTTGTTTTCAGTGCTTAATTTGAGCCGGAGATTTCTGCTGCTCCACATTGGCACTTAAATTGCTACCACCGGCACTTATGACAGCTGCCACATGGTGGTGCTGTTTGTCCAATTCATTGATGAGCTGAACAATAATTGTTTATTAATTCAATATATATTTGAAACAACTAATACCTGCCACCTAAGCCGTTCTTATAGGTTTTGGGTGCTCAAACACTTATAGGCGTGTGATGGATGGTTAGTTGTTGTGTAAGCACTGTCATTGTAAGCACTGACAGAGGCAATGTGTGGTGCAAACTACCGTGGCCTCTTGACGCGTGCATTGGAACTTATTTGTTTTTACAAACTAAGCACTGATTGTTTCAATCTCCTTTTATCTATGTTTCCCTTTATCTTTGTGCCATGAACCAGTATCTCTCGCCCCATTTCTTAAATTATTTTCTCCTTTCATCTCCATTTTGCAACTTATCATTCAGTGCCTTGCTGTTTCTATATATTTCTGTTCTAGTGTCTCTTTCTGCTTGTGTCTGTCCCTCTTGCTTAATTCCAGTTTCCTCTGTCTGTGCCCCTGCCTCCCTCTTTGGACAACTGGGGTACTCACTCTTGGATCACAGTTTGGTTCAGTCTCCTTCCTTCGATCACAGATGTGATCATGACACCTGCCTAAATATTTCACTGTCCTGCAGGCTTTAGGAGAGGAACAAGCAGTGTCTAACTTTCTCAGGTTTGGATTTGAACTTGGTGTTTTTGTTTTATCGTGGTGGGTTTCCTTTCACTGCATCTGTGATTCCATTGTATTGTTGGTAGCAGGGACCCAGATCTGTGTCTCTGCAGGATATTTGGATGGTAAATCCAAGCTAGTCCTTACTGCCCAATGGACATGCATTCTGGAGCACCACTGCACCAGGGTTTCTGAATTTAGAGGTTCTTTTTCATTCCATACCAAAGCAGACGTTGATTTTCTCTGTGGCTTGTGTGTTTGTGAGGGTACCTAGTTTAATGCCTAAAATCTTCCACGTGAGTTCTATTGGAATTGTTAGCTCCACTCTAACCTGGAGCTATTTAGACATTGCCAAACATTACACCTCTGCGAGTCCCCCAAAGCTGGGCCCATGATGAGCTGCGATGGACTGGTGTGCCACACTGGATGAACCAATGTACACAAGTAGAGGCTGCCCACAAAACACACCAGACTTTGGAGGAAATGGTGGGGTTATTACGAGTCCACTTGAATGTATATGGACCTTGTTTCATGTAATGCATACAACAGATGATGCTCTATTCCGCAGCAGCTTGTATGCTCTTATGTTTACCTGGTATGTATGCATCATAAAAACAATAAAATCTTGTTTATTGAGACAGCTGGGACTAATTAGTGTGATGTATGGACAGTGTTTAATTTACAAAAGAATAAGAGCTGGGCCCAAATTTTTGCTCAAACTCCCGCATCATCTTTATCTAATGTCGTGATGATGAATTACAATGGTGCTCATTCGAGACTCCGTCTCACGCCTCTTTAATCCAGGACCAGACTCTTCTTGCCACCTTATCTCACTCTTTCAAGTTCCATTTCATCCCTGCCTTCTCCCTCTGTCACTGTTTTTCCATGTTCTCTACCTCCTTTTTCCCTTTTATGTGTTTCCTTCTCTTACTTGTGTCAAAGTCTATTGAGGAAAAATAAGCTCATCCCACAAAGGGAGTATTGGTGGGCCCCGTCTGCAACCCCACGCTCAACGTAAGCACTGAGTACTGACCTCCTATCATTTGAATGACTGATGCATCGTTGATCTGCCAATTCCTCTTCTTAGTACACCGCAAGGTACGCCTTTCACTCTAGGGCCCAGACGTTTAGAAGCTCAGTTTCTGCTTGGCCTAGCTCCAACTAGGGAGAATCTCTCCAAGCATACTGGTTTATTTCCTCCTGGGACTTCTTCTCGCTGTAGTTGTTAGTTTGCTGTTATTGTTAGGTTTGGGATAGAGTGACCTGGTGCCTTGCCAGTCATGTCAATCTATAGATTATGTTGATCTAAAGTTTGCTTTCCTACCAACGTTTCCCGGGTGGTCCATGTTTACACGCCATATGATGTCAACTGATGGTGTAGTTTTTGTGATTTTTCATCCGGCTTTGTTTTTGCTGGTTTTAAGATTGTGTGCCTCACTTAGGTGTGTGTGGTCACACTTTTCTCCCTTTCTCACTATTGTCACTTACGTCAAGGGCGTCTGTGGCTGACGCGTGTGGTTCAATGTGTATATTGCCTCACTTCCCAACTCTGGGGGTGGTTTGTTCACTTCACAGCACTGTGGTTTTTTGAGTAAGGCGAGTTGCTTGGCAAATGTCTACCCAGAGCGCTTTTGCTTCACAGCAGAAATAAATAATGGCTAGTTGGTATGTAGTCACTCCTTAGCCAAAGGTCTCTCAGACAGAGTGCCAGATTTAGAACTTGGTGGCCAGATTACACAGTCACAAAGGTGACGGATATCCCATCTGCCAAAGTCTAAATCCCATAGGAAATTATGGGATTTAGACTTCGGCAAACAGACTAGCTGCCACGCTGTGATGGAGTAGAGTTCTAAATCAGGCTCAGAGTAATTTGTTGGTGCTGTGGAGATGGCTGTGCTCATCTGCCTGTTTTGATTTTCCTTTAGGTAGTGGTACTTGCTTTGTGACTCACATGGTGTTGTGCCCTCGACTGTTGGTCAGTCTTTGCTGTTCCATTTCTCCTCATTCAAGCGCAGGCTTGTGCACTCGGCAGTAATATATTTTTGGCTTGCTTCTGTTTCCAGGATGAGTGATTGGTGGTTGTTGGTGCAGTGTGTTCAATAGTGACCCAGAGTGGCTTGTTGCTTGGTGCCAGGACATTTTCCATGTGTGGGTTTGGCCTTGGTAATGAAGACTTAAATGGCCATTTAGTATTAGACTTAGGATTAGAAGGCAATACACTGAATAAATAGTGATTTATTTCATTTTATTTAAGTTTTAGTCTGGATGTAACTATCACAGTATTTGAGTCCCTCCCACTCATTTCACAAGCTGGCTACTTGCTACTGTTTTAGTGAAGTGATTTGGACAGGATCGTTAAAGGTTGGCACTCCCATTTTTAAGGAGACTGGGGTATTCAAGTGATGAGATATAGTTACCTTAGGACACAAGTTATAGTTACTTGAAATAACTTTAACTATAACAGCTGAATATCTATGGTTTTGTGCATGTAAAATCTGAACCAAACAATAACGTCCCTGTAACTTAGTTTTTTTTTTAGTGAATTTCTATGATTTTTTAATTCTATTTCCTGACTGTAACACCCCTGTAACCTTTGTTTTTTTCAGTGACTTTCTATGTGTTTTTTATTTTTATTTAGCATTAAGAAAATGCCCACCACCATGCATGGTTGGGAGTGGGTTGGACGCATTACATGGCCTGGCATTATGCTGCCCCCCCAAGACTGCAGCTCCTGCCTCCTCCTCTCTTGCCAACCATTGTCCAAGTCCATGGTGATGCCCCCTCATTACAGTCCTGTGTTCTACTGCTCCTTCCACCTGCCCTTAACAGTTAGCTTGCTGCCCCATACACCTCCTCCTTACCCTCTGTTGTCCGAGTCCATGCACCAGCCCCCTCCCTCCTGCCCTGCATGGTCCGATGTGCTGCCACTTTCCTCCATTTAGCTTGATATCCTTGCTCATTCCTTCAGCCCTCTGTTGCCCAATTCTATGCCCCTTCATGGCCCTCCTGCTTAGCCTCTGTGCTTAGCCTGCTGCCCCTACCCACCTTCCTGCTGCCCTCCAATGCCTGTGTGCGTGCCCCTGCTCCCTCCTTTTTGCCCACCATGTTCCATGGGCCTACCACTGCCCTTCCTATCTACTGCGAGTGTTCTGTTGATCTGCCACTGCCCCTCCCAACCTGCCTAGCATGGTCAGATGGCTGCCGCCTGTCCCTGCCACCCTGCCTGTCCAAGTTCCATGGCCCACCCCTTCCCTTCTTTCCTCCATGGTCCATTTTGCTGCCACTCTCTTCTCCATGCTCTGTTGCTCTGCAGCTGCTCCTCCTGCCTGCCCTGCGTGGTCTGTTGGGAAGCCCCTTCCTCTGCCCTCGCTTGTCTGTGTCCAGCCGCTATCCCCCCTTCTGTCCTCCATGTTCCTCTGTGCATGCCCCTTCCACTTGTCCACCATGGATGTTGTGCTGGCACTAACCATACAGCTTGCCGTGCATGGTCTTCTGTGCTGCCGCAGCCCCTCCCACCTGCCCTTTGTGGTCATCTTGCTGCCTCGGACCCACCTTCCCTCTGTTGTCAGTGTGCATGCCACTACAGTCTGTTGCATTACAGTCCTGACCCCTGCCCTCTGTTTTCCCTGTGCAGGCCCCTACCCCATCCCACCTGCCTTATCTGGTCCATTGTCATGCCCTTGACCCCTCATTCCTGCCCCTCATGGTCCGTTATGCTGCAGCTGTCCCTCCTGCCTGTCCGGTATGGTCTGCTTGCTGCCCTTGCCTCTTTCCCCTCTGCTCTCTGTTGCCCATGTGCATGATCCTGTCCCCTCCATAATGCTTTCCATGGTCCGTTGTGCTGCACTGCTATCTCTTGCCCACTATGCTGTATTGTGCTGTTGCTAGCGGTGGGCGGTGAGCTATGCTAGTGGAGCTAATGGAGTTTTTGGCACGCTGCGCTCCGCTTGGAGCACGGAGTTCGGCCAAAAACTCTGCTAACCCTGCCAGCGGAGCGGAGCTCACCATGTGCACGCTGCAGCCCAGTTATGGGCCACACAGCGCAAGTGCAGACAGTCTGCACTTTCGCTGTGTAGTGTAGTGCGCACTCATCCAATGTCAGCGGTGTGGAACTGCTTGCCGGCGGCCTAGCAGCTCCAGATGATCCAGGAAAGCTGAGAACCAGCCAGGCCACTGGCAACGAGAACCCCTCTGGGAACGAGGACCCAGGTAAGACCTTGTTGTTTTTTGTTGTTGTTTTTTTTCTATGCACACACTGGTGCACAAAAGACCTGCAACAACAGCTTTCACTGCCTATGGCCCTGGCCTGATGTCAACATTTTGAACTTGGTAAGAGGGAGATTTAAAAAAAAAAAACCTAGGGAACAGATTTTTACCCATTGATGTACATTAAAAAAGAGGCGATTTTAGGCAAGAGACAGCTTTTGAGCTTAAAAACATCCGGAGTGTCCTGCCTGAATCATTTTGTTGGCATGTATGGTTGTACTGCCACTGGCCTCTCCCTTCTGCCCTCAAAGCTCTTTTATATTTCCACAGCCTCTCTTGCCTTTCCTGCATAGTTGGTTCATTACCCCTGCAGCCCTTTCCCCTGCCCTCTATGTCCATTGTGCTGCCACTGTCCCTCCTGCGTGCCCGCGTGGTTAACTTGTTGCCTCTGTACCTTCGACTCTGCCCTCAATTATCCGAGACGATGCTCTTGACCTCTGCCTCTCCCACAGTATTCTAATGAACAACTAGATTTCTAACATTCTTTATTTGTTACAATAGTGTGGAAGATCAGACTGTGCTATATAAAATTGCAAAAAAACAAAACAATTAAGTGTTTTGCACACTTTTGTCATTGGGTTGTACTCGGTCTACATTTGAGTGACTTTTTTTTGCATTTGGGCTCTTTTTTTCTTTGGTGTCCATCTTGGGAGACTTATTTGTTATGAAGCTCCCTAAGTTCCTCATTTATTACAGTATCCTCAGTAGAAAATGCTTTTAATTTTCCACTTTGATTCCATCAAGATGGTGTTCAGATGTGCCACGCTTTTGGCATAAATTTAGAATGTTAGCACTCTTGTTGCTCAGTACACTCTAGTAAAGCTGTTGTTCACCAGGTTGTAAACTGGCAGTCTGCTGCTGGTGTTGAAAGTGCATATTTCAGTCCGCATGTCAGAATGTTTTAATGAAATAGAAGAGGAAGATATTTGAGAACTCCCTTAACATTTATCCTATTTTTTATTTCTGCACTAACCATCATTTATATGACAAATTCAACCCCCTCATTTTGTTCCTTTCTAAAATAAATGTTTTACATTTTACCAGTTTGATTCAATCAAGCTAGCTTCTGGTGTGCCACACTTTTGTTATGAGTAAGACTGTTAGCGCTCTAGTTGTGCTTTAGAACACTTTGGGAGGCTGCACTAGAACACAAGGGAATCAACCGATAGGTTGCTCCTGTTGGAAGTTCATGTTTTACTTAGAATGTCAGACTTCATTCTCATATGGCGTGGAAAGATAGTGTGAATTTACAGAAAATATAATCACATTTTAGCTTCTCGAGCACCTTCCATAACCTCTATGGGAAAATCCTGAGAAAACAGTTTTCTCTCATCATTATTCATGAAATCCCAGCATACGGATTTTTCATAGAGTAAAATCACCTTAGAACACACTACAATTCCTAAAATGAGTGTGGTACCATCAACAAGTGATTTATATTGTAACTATAATCTGTTATTACCCTTTATATGTTCTCCTTTTTGTGTCCCTCAAAACCCGCCATTCACTACAATGCATTTCAATGGGGTGCTATCATGTATATTGGTCTCAAGATGGCTCCCAGCTATTCCTGGTTGAAGTGCTGACAGTCAATCAGACCTCACCATGACATCTGTGCTTAGGCTCCGCCCAGATATCTATCTTTTTTTCCTTTAATAACTCCATAACTGCTGAACAGATTTACACCAAATAAAAAGCTTTATCTGCGCACCAAGATCTCGCTTCCTGCCAAATGTGGTGTAATTCCGTTCAGCGGTTCGGGCTGTAGTTGCCTCTAAAGACCTAAGTGGATCCATTCGTCCCCTTGCTGCTATCTGATTGGCTGCCAACACTTTAACAAGGAAGTTTTACAGCAATCTTCGGACTCAGCTTCAGCCATTACCAGAACAAACATAAGTGTAAAAAGAAGAAAAGGGGCCAGGGTAGGGTTACCTTGAGGCCCTAGCCTTGGTCTAAAGGTCCCTTACAGACCCCACCAGGGCTAAATAAGGATTTTTTAAATCTCAACAAAATCCGCGGATCTGAACATTTTGCTGAGATTTAAAAAAAAAAAACAGGGGGCAGTCTTCTGCCCTTTTCTCATTGATAAAGGAGAGGGCACATGGGCCCTCCCTCCATAGGTTATATTAGCCACGGGGACCACCACCTCCTCAGGGCAAAATTTTTATTTTATAAGGGGGAGGTCCCTAGCTTCCCCAGGGACCACCACCTCCAAGTTATATATGGGGTGGGGGCAGTGTGGCACCCCGGGGACCACCACCCCCTCAGGGCAAAATGTTTATTTTATATGGGAGCGGCCCCTACATCCTCCACCCGCAGCCCTGGGGACCGTCATCTCCCCAGGGCTAAATAACAAGTTTTTGTGTGGGGGGGGGGTGGGGAGGGGAGTCCAGCCCCCCTCCTAATCCCCAGGGACTGCCACCTTCTTGGGCTATTTACTAAAATTAAGGGGGGAGGGGCGCGTCTCCCCTGCAGCTCCGGGGACCGCCACCTCCCCATGGCTGCAATAAAAGAATGAAGGGCATCCATTGTGGACCCCCAGCCCCGGAGGCCACCACCTCCCTGGAGCAAATTCAACATTAGAGGGGGCCACGTGGCCCCCCTCATGGAATCAGATGTCCCTGGGGACCACCCCACCCCATCCCAAGGCCGGGTCCGGCTGTGTCCTGGCGCGTCCACCCCAGGACATAGCTGTTTGCTCTCACAGCTGCTGCCAAGTCAGAGAAAATATGTCAAACAGCTCTCGTCTGCTGGAAGCAGAGGTTGCTTCTGTTTCCCTGTCCACATAGCTATTGCAGATAGGGAGCTGCATCTTTAGTAGATCCCTGTGTACTCCAAAGCAATGCCGGCTCCCACAGTTGGTGGGAACCACGGCGGCCTTCAGGCTCCCCCCATGGTCCCATTGCACACAGGACCTGATTATTTTTCAGAGAAGGGCGTGATGAATCTAGCAGTTCCTTCCTCCTCTGTGTTCTTTTCTTTAGGGTGAAGTAGTGGACTCCTATCCCCTGAATCAGCATGGGCAATAGACTGTCTGATAGCCTTCTTCTTGCAACCCCTCTCCTTGACGCGCGCTCTCATAGTATCCTTTTCTTTTTCATAATTCTCCCTAGTGCTACATATGTGTACTCCGATACTCATTCAGATCAGTATTGGGAATTTCCTCAGGTTTATCATTTGGCAAACGGTAAAGGACTTAGAAGGTTATTGAACAAACTCACCCAGTCACGTTGGTGGGTACCACATGGTTTGAGATGAATGGGACTGGGTCCGGATTAGGTCTCAGGTCTCAAGCATTTATGCAGTGTTTCATATACAATTACAAGTTGTTGCTTATACATATATGTACGCATGTTTTTATGTTGACTTAAACCTAGGAATCCCCTTTGTGTGCATTGGCTTATTATTGCGGACACTTTTTTAATATTATGCTATCCGTATGTTCGGGGGACAACAGTTGATTTTTTCTGTGATTATGTCAATCCATCATACTTTATTTGCTGCACTTCAGGATTAAAGCACATTATAAATAAAACAGATAAATATCAATAAAAACATAAGTTAATACAAGCATAAAAGAAGTCCATCTCTAAAATACATATTATCATAAAACAGAAACTAAAAACCAGCGGACCGGATATAGCAGCTATCATCTGAGAACAGTTCTTTTAAGGTTCATTACCTGCCAAATAAAATTTGCAACAGTGTAACACACCAGGGAAGACTGCAGCTGTAGGACAAATAGAAGAATTGGCTTGCATTTCTGAAAATTCAGAGACTTAAGCAGTGGACACACCAACTTTTTTCTAGGTATATAGTAAAAGGGCCAAAACAACATAATAAGGATAGTTGACTGCACAGAACTACCGTCACATGGACAGGGACTAGGTCTGCGTGGGAGTTACACTTGGGTGGGAATCCCTCCATCAGAGGAATATAGTTAAGTCTAAATCTGGTAAGGATGAAGCAATGCTGCCTGTTCTGAATATCAGACAGATACGGTTGAACCCCCTCCTGATAGGACATCTGCTGGTACAAGCATTCAGATGGTTTATGCTGGTTGGCCACCACCCGAGTGGACCTCATCACCCCACGAACTCCTCTTTCAGCCTATATTTAGGGAAAGAACTATAGGTATTTGTGGAGAAGAAAAACTCTGCGAGTCCAATCTTCTCAAATGCCGGTTTTACATAGGCAAGCCTGGGGATTTCTATGGCCCTAGTCATGGCTAGGCCATCGCTAATAACCAGGCAGTTCAATGGGGCAGATTCCCTTGCCCAAAAAGCTTACCAAAGTAATAGCAGGGCCAGCTTTATTTCATCCTCTATAAATAGCAACCCAAGTACTGTGTGGGACAAAAATGTAGAGTACCCACGTGGCACAGCTGGCACGCTCCTAATGAAACCGTTTTCAGCTCCCTGAACCATGCTCATATCCACCATCCCCCATATGCCTGCCCCATAGCAAGCCACAGTGATGATGTCATTATTAATTCACTACATGATTTGTGATTTTACTTATCCGGTGTTTAAAACGGTTAGTTCATATTTGGATTTTGTTGACCAATTCAGATTATCAGCTCCCAAAATAAAATGGCTTGTATTTTTATATATGTAGTCATACTAATACAAGATGACACACAACATTTTGAGTTGTTCATTGTACTGGAGTCCTTTTTCAGTTTTATTTGCACTCTATTTCATTGCCACATGAACCTCAGCTGCTAACCGTGACCAAGGCTACGGCTGAATATATACGGCTATATATATATATATATATATATATATATATATATATATTACACACATATATATATAATAAACGCATATATATATATATATTATGATACATATATATAATATATGTATTACACATATATATATACAAAATATATTTTTGTGTGTATGTATGTATATATATATATATATGTATATTTTGAATACTTTTAATACCTAAAATAATTTATTTTAAATATCATTTGCTAATGGGATTTATTTTAATTCACTTTTCTATAATTTTATACTGGGCGGTCTTGCAGTATCAGTGACTGGCGTTGGGTGGTACTGGATTCACTCCTGCTCTGAACTGGAATACAGTTAAGACTGTTCTGCATCGCTCTTGGCTCTAGTAACTATAGAAGTGTAGTTTGTGAACAGGAATGGGCTTACTCTTTTGTAGGTAGGTGTTTGTCCCTCCTTGAACCCTCAGCCCCTTCCATTTTCTAGTAAGTATTGCCTATTTTCCAGCCATTCCCCTCTGTCCCTCCGTATTTACTACCAACCTGTATACATACATGTTCATAAAACTCTGCAGAGTGGAGAACTCCGCACAGAAAAAGGCCGGAGAGGCGGAGGGTTAAACTCAGCATGCAGGCTTGTGAATAGCATTTTATAGTATGTTAGTAGTACTTTTGACATATTACTTTAGTACTACAAAATGCATTTTGTGACTAGGCTCCTTGGGGTGATCCCCGGCAATGCATTATTTTTATGATGTAAATCTTCAACAGTACAACCTAAGGAGGTTCTCCAATCCAGATGTGCTCCCTTTCTGAGCCTCCACCTCCTTAAGAAACCAGTGTTGGTGATTGTTCCATCTTTGAGCAGAGAGATCATCTCTGGAACTTGCCACTGACAAGAATAACTCTAAAACCTCGGTTCTTCCCATCCATATAATTCCATGGTACAGATGCCTGGATTGTTATATTGGAAAAGAAGGTGTGTGTGAATCTACCTGTCCTCCGCATCTCTAGTTCATGAGATGTGATGTGTGCTACACCATGTTCACCCATGCCCTTAACATCACTCCCCTCCCCCAACACTTTCATTATAGGGCATTCTATAGCCAAAATCCTTCCAACCATAAACTCAGGAGAAGCTTCCCCCCAACCTGATGGAATCATAGCGCTTTATGGCCTGAGCTTGAAAGCATCCACCAGTTCTACAATACATTTTCCAGTAGTTAATGGAGAAAGCCTGCAGTGACCTCATTTACAGAAGATGGAAGCAGGGTTAGGACCAGCTGTTTTCCTAGTGGTAGTCTAAAATGGATGCCTACATGTTATAAAATGCGATATTTCTTCATTCGTTGTATTGCATTGTAATTGTATCTATGTAGTGCTTACTACTCCTAATGGAGCATTAAAGCGCTTTTCTGCCAGTGGCACACTAAACCAAGCCCATGTAAGTAGTTAATCTGGTGTTTATTTTTGCGTCATTGTATGTTGTTGGTTATTGGGGTTAGTCTTGTGTTCACCAGGTAAGCACTGCGGGCACTCAGTCCAGCGCATTTGTGGTGGGTTAAGTTACTAGGCGCTAGGTGTGATCATTGGTGATCATAGGTGTGAGTGCAAGCAGTGTTCCGTGGGATGAAGAGACAGGCAGAGACTGTTTGCTGTTAGGTTACAGTGATGTGGTTTCAAGGAAGGGGAGATGTGAATATTGCATTTACAAAGGCAGGAATGTTGCAATTGAGCAAACCTGCACATTGGATTAAAATGTGAGATGCATTTCTGTGTGGGAGAAGCTCCCTGCCAGAAAAGAAAAGGAAGGGTTGTAAATAAAACCGAAAAAGAACTTCTCCCTCTCTGGAATTAATGGGAGAGGCAGAGAAAGATTATTAAATATGTCTGTGCATGTCCTAAGGAGTGACACAGCGCGCAAACACGCGCCACTGCCCGGGGAACTGCCTGTAAAATCAAGGTAAGGAATGATTATTTCTCTATCATGTTCCAAGTTCCCTGTGTTGATCTTGGCGGCTTTTGAGTCGTTTTTTAGCCAATAAAGGACGTTCAGTGTTGCTTGTAAATTTACAATCGGGGCTGGATTGCTTTTCAGACGTTTACACTGGGAAGGTTTTTCTAAACCTGTGAACCAGCCGCTCTGATTGGCTGCGGAGTAAATGCAGTTATAAACAAGCCTTGGCAGGAACACCGCGGCCATTGATCTAAGCATTAATAGCTGTGATTTGCACCCATGCAGTCCAGGGAAATTGTAAAGGTCTTTTAATGCAGAGTTTGGAATCAGCCAAGGCCGCGTATTCTACTTCTCTGAACTTTTTCTCACTGAAACAATCGCTTTGTCATGGACCTGATGCTCCAGGGTTGCTCTTCCGTAGCCCTTTGAATGGCTGGTACTCTGTTTACCTGTGGCCAGGGCTTTAAGTGGGGCGGGTCCTGCCAGGCTTCAGACCCAGCAGTAATTAAAAACTGACTTTGAAACAGGTTGCTACCAGGCCCTTAGTTCTTGCCCTTAATTTTACAGACAACAATATCTATCCATATCTGAACACGGCCTGTGAAAAGACTGTAGGCATCCCTGACAGTGCAGTGGTCCCTGTTGAGGTTTCATATCTTTATGTACTCTTCCCTTGGCTAAGGGTACTTGCTTTTTTTTATATTTGTTTTTGCAGATGTTGTGTCTGTAGTTTTTTTTTGTTCTCATGAAAGATATTACTCTGGTACTGTGACCTTAATAATATCCTGATAACTTAAGATGTGGCTGGTTGTTCATGACTGGGTATTACCGAGTGTTCTGGTGTTGATGTTGTGCTTTCAAAGTTCTCTTGTTGTATCAGAAAAGTGTTCAAACTACATGCCCCTCCAATCCTTGGCCTCTTCAGTGGTGCAGAATGATGGTCACACATGTGCCAGTTGTAATTACCATTTTATGTGATTGTATGGGAAGGGAATATATTCAGCAGTTGAAATATTGGCAGGACCAAATGATTTAAAAAATGCTGTATTTACAGGTGAGAAGAGTGAGAAAAGGTATGCATGTGAGCGAAGGTGCAATAGAAGCGGGGGGTGAAACAAAGAAATACATGATAGAGGACAGTTTGAAATGACTGATTAAGAGGAAGGAGATGTGTGAGATATGCCGATACTGTTCCGGGGGGGGGGCTTGTTGGGATTTTAGTTCACATGTTTTAAGCCACATCCTTGATTACTTAGGTCACGCATCTTGGGAAGGATCCCTAGGTAGACTTATTTGGCCACGCCCACTTTTAGAGACCACCCAAATGTTTCATCCAGCTCATTGCACTGCCCATACCAGTGTCCCCCACCTGTCTCCGATGACTATAAGTCACTATTCATGCACCACCAAACATTTCTGTATATCATTTGTGGGTCCCACCTCTTGGAAAGGATTCCTAGGTAGACTGATTTGGCTGCGCCCATTTTTAGAGACCACCCACATATTTCATCCATCTCATTGCACTGCCTATACCAGTGTCCCTCACCTGTCTCTGGTGACTATTCATCAAGTGTGACATAAGTCACTATTCATGCACCACCAAACATTTCTGTATTTCATTTGAGTGTCCCCTTAACAGGTCCTCATTGTTAGGTCTAATAACTCCACCTCTCTAGTCACTGACTGCAAAGGTACTCAGTGTGGGACAAACTTAAGTCATTAAAAGGGGAACCAAATTCTGGTTGCCATGTTATTCCTCGCTCCTCCACAGCATTTCTCCAGACCTGGTCCGTAGACTTACCGCAAAACGTTTAATTCTGACGTGGCTGTTAACTCTCATTATCAGCCCTATCTGGATTATGAGAGACCTGGTAGTGATGCCCCACATTTATTGAAAGGATTTGAAATGAAATTTTAATTTATACAACTTCTGATGAATACATTTTATGCACCAAATAATAATATTGCTTTTTCTTTCTGTCTTCTTTTGTGTTATTTTTCGGCACTTCCCTCTCCAGAAACTATCAGCAACACAGTTTGCAAATATGCCCCTCATTTTTAAGAGAAAAAATCATTTTGCTTATACGCATTAATTATTTTGATTTTTTGTTTGTTTTATACTGTAAGAGGGAGTGGAACAAACATATAAAATGGGTTCACTGATTTATTTCATCTCTCTGCTAATAGTGCATGCATGTAATAGTACATGTATGTGCCCCTGGGTAAAGGTGCAGAGAGGATCATGCTCTTTATTCCAGTCAGTGTCCATTTCCACTATCGTTTGTTTTCAGGAGACTGCAGATTTTTCTTGGCATTATTTGTATGTTAACGTTTCGTCCCTAGGCGGCAGAGGTGAGCCTTCCTCAGGATCAAGGGTCCATGGTGTATAATGTGGGATGTCATTTTTGTCTGGGATGTTAAAGGTCATGATGTTTCTAGCAACTATCCCCAGTTGGCAAAAAACTGTAGTTCGTCAGGGCAATGGTCTCTTAACGTTTCTCCGTCCGCGACTGTGTCTGCACTCACGCACACCCCCTGGATGTTGCGTTAGCTTCTGTGCAATGGTGGGCGCTTCACAGAAAGAAAAAACACTGGTGGAGCTAAAAGAGAGAAATCTCATGGCCCTGAGCAACAGGCCCTTAAGGAACACAGTCCTCAGCCTATGATATTCATGAAATGTGATTTAACATTTTTGAGTTTTAAGAGCCTCACCTCATGAAGAACAAACACATCAGATGTAGCACAGATGTAAGGCAGAGCTATTCTACTGGCCTTTGATTGGATGTGCTTGGGAGCCCTAAACTGGCTGAACTCTGGCATTCCTTTCCACTTACAGAAGTTATACTCTTACAGCACCAGCAGTTTTGTGAGGTTCAACTGTGTCATGTCCTTAAAATGTCTTTCCTTTAGAGTTCCATGCCTGTAATGAGGGCTATGCTTCCTTTTGCACAAATCTAAAAAAAAGTATGTTGTGTGCTTTCTACCATTAGGAGGCTATTTCTGTTGTTTTTAATATGACCGAAAAAAGGTGACTTAAAAAAAATAGACTTCTTTGGTAGTCTTCGAAGACTCACAATTCATGACCGACCAACGGGAAGCAGCGCTGAAGTCAAAGGGCCTCCCTATGGGTCTGGGGCCAATTCCCATGTTGGCCTCATGTCCATGGGATTCCAGAACTGAATAGTCATTCACCATTGTTCACAATAGTTGCAATTGATGAACAGCAGAGTACATGTACAGTTTATTGCCTGACTCTGGCCTGACTATTGCCTGACTCTCCCTCTGAAGTTATGGCCAGAATTGGGGAGACATAGAGCGAGCATACCCCGATGCATTGTAGAGACATTGTAATTTCTGTGTAATTAAAGTGTGTTAATAAGAAATAGAAGTCTACCCAAAAATGGACTCAATAGACACAATGTAGAACTCAAGTAAATTCTCATCTCAGGGGATCTCTAGCAGCATTTTCCCATTGGCTTGAGAAAGTAAATTAATAACCTAGAGGGTAAATAAGTGATGCTAGCTCAGTTGAGAAACTCCTACCTGAGAAGAGAATAACTCTAAACACAACCTCTGAGAGTTTAGGAAAACATGACACCAATGCCAGCACCAAATGCTCAACAGGAGACCTCTGAGACCGGTGGAATCCTGACATAGTTAACAACAGAGATAATGAATCTCTCCTTAGAGCATAAAATGGGGACGTGACTGATGAAAAGGAGCCTTAATTGTGACATTTGTAAAGTTTTACCAACCAAACATTATGCTTACATCAACTCAAAATGAGTTACTGGTGGGATGAGGATTCCTTGTTGTCTGAACACTGTTTAGAGGGCCACGGTGCACGCAGGAGCTACTGGGCCCAACCATAGGTGTTGAGGCATTTTACTCCTGATATCCAGGGCCTGACCTTCCAGGGATCCTGAGCAACTGGGCCAAATACTCCTTCAGCGGTTCACTCTCAGCGGTAGTGCAGGGCGAGCAGTGGAAGACTTCTTGTGTGGTGGGGAGGTAAGCAGAGGGGGGAGGAATACAGGCTCACCCCTAAAAGTATGCTCAGCAGCAGCAATAAATGATTGCCCAGTCAAATACTTGCTTTTATTAAAAAAAAAAAAAGAGTACTTGTATAGGAACGCAAAGTAAAATATGACATTCACAAACAATTAATCAGTATCCTGAGGTCTGGACTCTAGTGTTTCATACATGAGCCTCTGAGTTCCACTCCCCCTCTCACTCCTGGTGGTGGTTATTCACCATAATCGACACTCACGTTAAGCCCCACTAGTAGTGCAAGTCTTAGGGGTGCCACCCTGACCCTCTATTAAGTCAAAGTGTGTACCAGTGCTGAAGCTCTATGTGGCAGGGAAATTCCTTTGGGGACTTCTGGCCCATAAATCAGTCTCAACCACACCAGCACTTGAACCTGAAGAAGGCTCCATATATTTGAATGGTACTGAAACATGTTGGCCCAAGAGAAGAGTGTATTTACCCTCTACAATACATGTTTTTGTACCATTGTGGTAAGTGCACACCTCATAGCCAGTGCTATTTATGTTTACTCTCCCTAGTTATCAAGACTTAAACAACCTCCCTTGAAAATCATGTAGGCAACGTTCGGTCTGTGAACCATTTATAGGTCACACTTACACTTGGATCCGATACTACGAAACTAAGTATTGGTTTATGAACATGGGTGTATGGCTCGCCATGACAGCTCTCTATGTCTCAAGTTTTCTCTGTGCATTCGTGATTTATTGCACAGTTTTCCCACCTTTATTTTATTTCTTTCCATCTTCTAGTCTGCCTTCTCTCTCGCGCAGCATATTCCCCTCGAGGGCTAACCTACTCAGTTGAAAAACAGATTCTAAAAGTTGATTCCAAGAGTTTCCTCTCTTGGGAGAAATTAATTCATTAACAAGACCTCAATTCCTATGTTCTTGACGTTTCCTTTTTCCCTCTCCTGTCAGGTGTAGTGCTTGAGGAGAGTCTTAGCACAGCACAAAGCACTATACCAAATTAATATTACACATTTGTCTTGTTCCATGTACAAGGGTGACTGAGTGATAGGCGCTATGTGCGCATAGGCCCCTGCTAGTTGACTGCACCGGGACTGTGGGTTGCTGTGTGTTAGTCTGTGTGTAGCATGGCTGTAGGTGTGTGTTGTACCCCGTCGGCGCATGTGCCTCTGCAGTATGCGTCAGGCCCAGGGGGTGGCTTAGTGAGTTAAACGCACACCGCTGACATCTGTGGTGACTTCAGATAATAAGATCGAATCTCACTATTGCCGACTCAGCATCGCAGCCTACCGACTTTGACGAATGGAGTTGATTTTCGCCATCAAAAACATCTGACTGACACACAAGACACACACACACACACAGAGCAGTGACATCTGTTTCCCGGAGGCTGCAAGGGAGAGCGCCCTCCGCAGGAACTGTCCTGTAACAGCAGCCTGCACACCACACAGGCCATGCTGGAGGACTTGCCAATACATGGTAAATGGCAGGGATTTGCTGCAGATTAATGATTGGCTAACTGGTTAAAAAAATAATTGTGTTTTTTGCTACTTCTGCTTTCCGGGGCCCTGCCCTCGAGGCACGCACGGGTCGCTGCTTGGAAGTTACATGGGGCCGTGTTACTCGGAGCACCAGGGAGGGGAAGTCGACACTGTGCCTTGCACAATCCCGTGGATTTCGAGCTTGCAAAATTGTGTTTTTTTTTGTCAAAAATACAAAGCGAGGGTTTTCTGGGATCCCCCTTCAGCGTTGGTCACTTCGGTTTTGCCCCTTCAGCCATTTCATGATTGAACTGTCTCCCAGTCTGGGTCGGCCTGCTTCAGTGCGGTGGAGTAATACATTAACAAAAAGTAGTCCAACTTTGGGAAATGTACACAGCAGAGAGAAGCTTATAGAGCAATCCAGGCATTTCAGTCTGAGAGCAGGGCTGTTCTACCATTATTCACCGGTGTTGTGCTGCTGAAATACCTTGGCACAGTCAACAGCTGGCTCGCTACCCATAATCCTCTTCTGAAAGAGCAGATGCTGCAGGCCTGGCCGGCCTCCCAGCCCTGCTAGACTTCTCTCCACATCCTAACAAAAGAGTGCTTTCCACACATACTTTTCACATTGGTAGGACCTCAGTCAGCTCTGAAAAGCGCTGGAAGCAATTAATGTGTCTGATGTTTGAGCTCATCTCAGTATTTGAGGAGTCAGCCGGTTTTTAAACTGCGCCTCAAAAAACAGACCACAGATTCTCTTTGACAGCAGCCAATATTTACCGGAGCACTTAATGAAAACAAAACAAATATCCGCTTTTGCAAAAGTTTCTTAAAGTTTTTTTAACTGTTTTAGGCGAGAGTGTTATAAAAGCTGACCTGGGTGAAATTTAAATTACGTCGGTGTAATTTGGTAATTTCAGGAAATTTGCTTTACACTCGTTATGCGAAATTGCCATTGTAGCCCCTGGTAGTAGTTAGAACTACCCTGTGCCGGGATGCGCCCCTTGTGGAAGGGCAGAATGCCATCTGAGACAGTGAAGTTAGCTAATGGCTGAAGTGGAGTGATTTTTTGCCCCATGCTGTATCCTTCAGTGGGTGGCAAGTTGCCTTTCCCGTGGCCACCTCCGGGCTTCACGGGCATATTGATCTCCTCTTGTAGTCGGCTGCTTCCTCTACAAGATGGTGGCACAGCTCTCTTTTGTCCCAAATTTAGGTTTATTCCTCCCTCTGTGCTCTGGTTTGTCCTAGGCCATGTACAGGCCAGAAGACACTTGTGGTGCTCGGGAACCTCCAACTGATCGGGTATCACACGTGAGGCCAGCGTGTTCCCCTGGGGCAGGGAACTACTCCTGAGGTTCTCATGGGTCGTGAGCCACCCTGACCTCTGAGAAGGGGACCCCAAAGACACCGCCGACTGTGGTTAGGGTTTATGAGTGCTAACACATTAAGCCATCTCATTGCTCAGCCTCTCTTGCATGTGGCTTCTTTCAGCAGGTGTCCCTTGTCTCAGGACCCAAAGGGTAAGGAATGCAAATTATTCCTTCCTACAATTGGAATCATAAAATACCCATAACAGTGAACCAGGGCCAGATAATACGCACAGTCGTCACGTTTGTGGTGAGCATATTTCATGCATAGACGCTCAAGCGAGTCATGCCACGTCCAGCCCATCGCTCTGCCGAAGGGCCGCGCGTCGTGACTTGTGGACACTTTAAAGTGCATGAGCTGCAATGGAGTATTATCCTAAGAAGATGCACACAATGATTATCCAAATATCGCTTATAGGGAAGAGGCTCAATATGTGGGCGGAGCCAAAGGTCCTCCCTTAGTCCTATCTCGTAAAGCTCTTTTTCAAATGATTGTAGACACTTCGATAGACTCGTGCACTGTCAAGCCAGGTCTAAAAACAAGAATACAAGCAGGCATGTACCTTTCATGTGGCTTTAGTAACTTGCACCCAGGAAAGAAGTGGTCACTTATCTGGAGGGTTCCCATGTCAATTGTGAATAGTTCATCTAGGCCTGTCCTTTCTCTGGATTATCTGATGTTTAGTCCAGAATTTATACAAAGCAGGACTACAAGTATCTGAAATCAAAGAGCAACAGAGGACGGAAACTCTGCAGGTTTGACTTGGAACAAGTTCCGGCTCTGCCACAAGTGGACGCTGAGTGGCCACCTTCATGCAGTGTGCAGGCGGGATTTTATAGGGTTTAGGATGGTGGAGAGCCGTGGGTTACCTCAATGGCCAGTGGAGAGGTAAATTAGAATTTGTGGGAGGCTGATTGGGGCACAGAATGCATAACTGTTATGTTCCGGGCAAATAGCAGTTGTGAGAAAGTCACCAAACAACATGTGACTAGGGCTGTGTGAAATCTGCTTTCATATAATAAGGCAAAATTACATGTATTTACCGTTAATGCAAATCCGTCATTTTGTGTTGCGTTTTAGCATGAAATGTGTTAATTTTTAGAGCAAACAAGCATTTAAGCAAAGCACCGAGAATATGTTCTGTTGTGCATGTGCATATGTGGTAAATTTTCAGAACAAATGGGGGTTAATTACTAAAAATAGCATAATGACATAATAATGGCAAATATATGTAACAACTATAACACAAATTCCCTGATATTAATTTAAATTTTGTGAAGGACTACACGTGAATCCAATTGCCCCAACCCTAGGGCTCATTCACAGAAACCCAACAATTTCCCATTATGCCACTGCAGCTCTGGCTAACAAGGGCTAATTGTAGTTAACACAAGTCACAGAGGACTCCTGGTGGCCATCAGTGGGAAGAGTGGATTCATCAGATCACTCCATGGAAGTCAATTCACCAAAACGCCAGGGATGGCCGAATTAACATCAGACTTCCACTGACTCCCTAATACCATCATAAGCCTGGACCATTTCTCACATTTGGGACCCCGCAGCATCCCATTGGCTGACGAAGCATTAAAAAAGTAAAGGAGTGGAAACTGCAAAAGAAGGGAGGGGTCCACGAGGCCTCTATACAACTGACCTGGGTGACTCCTGAGTCCCAGGGTGGCAAGGAGAGTGTGAGGGCACCAAAGATAAAATCCCAATATGACTTCATTAGAAAGGGAGGAGACCTCCCTCATGTCACTGTCCACACTATTTGCAGTTTTGGGCTTTAAACTCACTGATCACTGCTATCAAAGGATACAAACAAAGGCCACAGCACCCTTAATGCATTTGGTTGTTGCATCAAAGCCCAGGAATTTAAACTATCTCTCTGATGATGTGGAATGAGCTGACCACCCTATCTTGACAGGTGAACTCTATTCTCCAGTCCTTGATTTACAAAAGAGTTAATAGACTTGGTTTGCTTAACCTAAACGAGGCTACCAGTCCCATAATTCAGAAGGCTGCTAAATGAAAGCTGAGGGCAGAAAACTAGTGACCCTAATCACATGTCTTTGTGTGAAGGTAAACAAAGGGCACGCCTGGGATATTGTAACAACGGCATGTTTGTCAACATGTAGAAACAGCTCATAGGGAAATTTAAAGAAAACACATCAGGGGAGAATAATTTCCCTTGAGGAGGACGTTTTAAGTGGGAGTAAGTCAGAATGACAGTGTTTTTGCTAAAAGAATAGAAAATAAAACAGGCATTGGCAAGGCCAATTGGTGTCATCTATGCGGGAGCTATTGGCTTTGCCAATGTGTTTTAGCCATATTGTACTCTGGTAAGCCTGCAGTTCAGCAGGGCTAAAAGCTAGTTGCATGGAGGAGAGTGGTATGAAGTGAAGTGTTGTACAGTGAAGTGGAACAGAGTGGAGAAGAATGCCGTAGAATGGAGTTGTGTAGAGTCGAGGAGTGTTATGGAGTGAAGTGTCTTGGAGTGAAGTGGTGTAGAGTGTTATGGAGTGAAGTGGTGTAGTGTTGTGGAGTGGAGGGTTGTGGAATCGCATATATTGGAGATGAGTGTCATGCAGTGCTGTAAAGTGGGGTTTCATGGAGTAGAGTGGACTGTCATGGAGTGGAGTAGGATAGAGTGGAGTGGAATGGTGTAGGGTGGAGTAGAAGATAGTGGAGTGGTGTGGAGTAAAGCAGTGTAGAGTGGAGGGGCTTAGAGTGGAGCAGAATGTTGTAGAGTGGAGTGGTGTAGAGTAGTGCATTGTGGAGAGGAATAGAGTGAAGAACAATGGTGTGAAATGGCTTTTAGGGAGTTGTGTAGAGTGGAGTGGCATAGAATGGAGTAAAGTGTGGTGGAGTGGCATAGGATGTTGTAGAGTGGAATAGCATAGATTGGAGTGCCGTAGAGTTGAGTGTCATAAAGTAGATTAGAGAGTTGTAGAGTGTCATGGAGTAGAGTGGCACAGAGTGTCCTAGAGTGGAGGGTCATGTTGTGGTGCGGCAAAAAGGGTCACAGAATGTCTTGTGTACAGTGAAGTAAATGTTGTGGAGTGTCATGGATTGGAGTAAAGTGCCATTGGATGGAGTGTTGTGGAATGACATACACTGGAGTGTCATAGAGTGGAGTAGAGTAGTATAGAGTGGAATAAAGTATCGGGGTGTAAAGTGCAGTGGTGTAGACTGTTGTAGAGTGGATTGGTATAGAGTAGAGTTCCAAAGAATGGAGTGACCTAGAGTACAGTGGAATAAAGTGGTATAAAGTGTAGTAGAGTGGCGTGGTATGAAGTGTTGTAGAGTGGCATGGAGGAGCATAGAGAAGAGGGGTGAGAGTGGAGGGGCATATTGTGGAGTAAAATGTCATAGAGTGGAGGGGCGTAAAGTGGAATAGAGTGTCATAGAGGGATGTAGAGTGGATGCGCATGGAGGGTCATAGCGTGCGGGGTCTAAGAGTGCAGGGTCGTAGAGTCGAGGAGCATAGAGTGTCGGGATGTGGGGTGGAGTAAAGTGTCATAAAGTGGAATGGCATAGAGTGGAGTTAAGTGTCCTCGATTGGAGTGGAGAAGAATGTCATAGAGTGGAGTACAATGTTGTAGAGTGGCATACAGTGGAGAGTAGTGTCACGCAGAGTTGTAAAGTGAAGTTTGGTGGTGGAGTGTCATGAAGTAGAGCGAAGTGTTGTGCAGGGTGGTGTAGAGTAGAGTGTTGCAGGGTGGCATAGAGTAGAGTGTTGAGGAGTGGCGTAGAGTGGAGTGTTATAGAGTGGAGCATCAGAGTGCAGGGTTATAGAGTGTCATTAAGTAGAGTGGATTAGATTAGATTGAGGTGGTATAGAGGATCATATAGAGAAGAGTGGAGTAGAGAGTAATAGAGTGGAAGGGTGTAGAGTGTCAGAGTGTTCTGACACAGAGCGGGGTAGAGTGTTGTAGAGTGGAATGGAGCATAGTGCTGTGGAGTGAAGTGGAGTGTCATAGAGTGAAGTGTCATAGAATGGAGTGTTGTAGAGTGAGTAAGAAGGGTGGTGTAGAGTGGAGTTGAGTGACAGGGAATGGCACAGAGCATCGTAATGTGTTGTAGAGTGGCATGTCATGGAGTGTTATAGAGTGGCGTGGATGGACGTAGAGTGGAGGAGAGTAGAGTGGAGAAGAGTAAGGTATTGTAGAGTGGAGGGGCATAGAGTGGAATAGAGTGTCATGGATTGGAGTGTTGTAGAGTGGAGGAGCGTGGGGTGTTGTATAGTGGAGGGGTGTTGAATGGAGAGGGTATAGAGTGGAAGGACGTATAGTTGACTAAAGTGTCACAGAGTTGAGTGGCATACCATTGAGTGGACTGGTGAGAAATGGCACAGAGTGTCATAGCGTGGAGTGTCATGGAGTAGGTTGTTGTCGCTTGGAGTGTCAGAGCGGACTAGAGTGACCTAGAGTTAAGTGACATAGAGTGGTGTAGAGTGCCATAGAGTGGATTAGAGCAGAATGGAGTGTCATAGAGTGGTGTGGGGAAGAGTCTAGAGAAAGTTCCTTGGAGTAAAGTGTGTTAGAGTGGAGTAAAGTGTGGTAGGGTGGAGTGGCAAGGAGTAAAGAGTCATCATGGAAAGAAGTGGCATAGCTTGGAGTGTCATAGAGTGGAGTAAAGTAGCATGGAGTGCATTAGACTAGAGAGACATTGAGTGAAGTGGTAGAGTGGAATAGAATTGAGTAGAGCGTCAGAGAGTGGAGTGGCATAGAATGGAGTATGCATGGTGTGGTAGTGCACTGCCCTTACAGACAACACATTTTCAAAAGAAATGACCATTACATTTGCAAAGACATACAATTACTCATAAATCTATACAGCGCACAAACGATAATGTGTGGAAATGACACCACTGACTGTATTGGTTTGCTTTGATCATACTCAAATATGTATTTTCAGCACACTTCAGTATTACAAAAAATGTGCTTCATTTGTGCTTTCCCTATTTTGATATATTCTAAAATATTTGCACAGTTCATTGCAGATATTTACGTTTTTCTGTGGGCTAGAAAAAAGTTATATAAAGGTGTCAGGGAGGTAGGGAGAGGAAATAAAAAAGATGAGATTACCCTATGCGGAATCAAAGGGGAAAAAAGCCACCCCATTCACACCTCAATAGTGTCAGGTAAAGCCTTTCACTTTTAAGTCAGAGAAATAGAAGTAAACACCAAACTCCCTCTGAAAGACTCAGCCTGAGATGTGACCTCTGTTTTTGAATGCAAGGCAAATGTGACCAGTTAAGAACAAAATTGAAAGGCCTGTTTTACAGCAAACGAGTACTGTGGAAGAATAGAGTAAGCAGTGTATGCTCCCCGGGATGTACTAACTCAAGCTTGATATCCTAAAACAAATAAAGCAAGTAAATTGAATACAACCGAATGTGAGTTACAAATCACAAAGCCAATGGTAAGCTATGGGTGGAATGCATTCCAATGTCAGCTTTCTGAATGTCCCCAAGATGTCTTTAGTCAACCAGGCAGTGCACCTAAAAGCCTAAATTAGAAGTGTTGACATTTATGCAACAACTACCCTCGCTTACAGTGACCGCCTCCTTCCAGGTCATCACAGGCTCTGGTTCTAGTCTTGAAATTTCATGTGATAGGCTAATGCATTCTGAGTGATTTTGTTAGTTTCAAAGTACCATAACACACCTGAAATCAATGATTTATAGGTAAAGTATCCAAGAGTATAAATAGCGTTCGTAATGATCTGGAGTGTGGTGGCCCCGCCACCATTAGTATGACTAATTAACTTCCATTTGCCTCTATACCCCATAACCAGCCCTGGCGAATTTCCTGGGTCCATGTGTGACGTCTTGGGCTTGTATTTTGTTCTTAATTCTGAAGCTTGTGTCTTGTTTATTTCCTTATAAAACATGACTACAGGCCCCAGAATTCAAAGGAAAAATCCTGGACTTGAGTAGCATATAACTGTGGAAACTTAGCGGCTTTGCAAAAAGTTTTATCTTGTACCCTGGGCACAATTCCAAAAATGATTATGCAGGTTGTGTTGGCTTTGTGCGTACTTGAGAAGCTGCCACGCTCACAATAGGTTACTCTTTACCAGGCCTGTGACTCTCCTGGGCGCCCGTCTAAGCCGCCCCTCGGGACGCCGGTGTGCCAGGTGCCGTGTGTGTGCTGTCTAGTGTTAGGCAACGGTTTCCTGTGGGGTTTCCTCGCTTCCCTTTCTGTGATATCTGAACTCAAGATCCATAGCCCTGACTGGTGGCTGCTCTGTGACGTCATTATTTAGGTTCTGGAGACGAGTCTCAAGGTCACGTGACTCTATTGGGCGCCCCTGCCATTCGCCACGGTGGAATTGTAAACACCCTTAAGCTTCCTGCGCTGAGCTGCCGAGACCTTTATCTAATGACATCATATTAATATTAAGTGTGGGCCAGACCTGTCCGACTGGTTTGATCAGCACAGCTCTGCAGAAGAGCTGCTAGGTTTTGATTTTAAATTATTGGCTGCCGGCTATTACAAACAAACCGTGATAAAGCCAATAGATCATGTTTTTCCATAGTATATGCACACAGTGATACAGCCTCATGCACATGTAGACATGCATCACATATATGTCATGGATGAAGAGAGAGTAACATCCTACAGGCATCTATGTATATGCACCCCGGCCAACACGTGTAGGGACAGTCACTCGCAGAGTGCACATGCGCACACACACGTGCGCGGTCACACAGCACACAAGCGGGCACACACAAGTGGTCACATTCATCGAGAGAGGGGCAAATGTGGCTTTGATGACCACCCCAGAGTTTCTCATTGCTGTAGGATAAGTAACTTTGCGGGTGGAGTTAATCAGGTGGCAGGTAGGGGTGAGGGGAATGCTTTATTCCACCCATGGAATTGGCAACATTTTGGTCACTCCGCATTATACTTTAATGCAGAGTTCCGGCTAAATTCCACAGATCACCGCATGGTGGAATTTTCCTCCCGTGAGGCTCCAGAAAATGCGAGCTGGGAAGTGCAAGTGAGATTTGGCACCCCCTTAGCATGATTTTCTGATGCGGGCAGTCAGAGGGCTGGTGTTCTAGTAGATTTGCTGCCGCTCAAGTAGATTTTTTACTCGAGTGGCAGCAAAAACTACTCGAATAGCGCGTGCTCCTATGTAATGCATGGTGCCGTTCGCGCTGATTGTTTAGCGCTACTCGTGCTACCAGCGCTAAATTGCCATGTGGGCACCATGAGCTGCGTGTTTTCTGTCCATTGGCAGAACTCCGGAGATTCCCGTGGAGTTTCTATGTAACTCCACTGTGTTCTGTGGAGTGAAAGTCTACGAGTTCCGCCCACCCTATTTACAGGTAGGGGTGGACAGAATGTTAAATTACGAATGCAATATTGGTGGAATTGTGGTCACCCCTTGAACACAGTTTAACACAGTGTTCCGGCCAAAGTACTCCAATCGCCATATGGCACAAGTTTACTCCCACGGGGCTCCAGAAAATGAGCGCAAGAGTGAGATTTGGTGTCCCCTAGTGCTATTTGCTAACGTGGGAGGATGCGAGCAGTTGCGGTCAGAGGTTTCGCACTCAAGTATATTCGCTACAGCTCGAATAGATTTTCTACTCTAGCAGCAGCAAAATCAACTCGAATGGCGCAGCACTCTTGCGCTACGCGTGGTGCCGTTTGCACTGATTTTTTTAGAGCCGCTTACACTACGGCACAAAATTGCAGCACAAGCTCCACATTTTCCGCCCGATCGCTGAACTCAGTGGAACCCCGCAGAGTTTTTATGTAACTTGGTGGAATTCTGGGGAGTGAAACTCTGTAAGTTTCGCCCACCCCTGGTTACAGGTGGAACTCTTCAGTTCCACTGACAAATGAGAAGTTACCAGGGAATCAGTAATTCCGGGTACAAGTCAATTCCCCTGATATTTCTTGAGCTGCAGATATTTGCTGAATTCAGCAGTTTTCACACCTAAGTGAATCCTTCCAGGAGCATGAGTTAGCTCAGATCGTATAGTTCCGGATCCAGCAGAATTAAAAGGTACATGGTATTCAAACCCTCAATCTATACCCATTCTTTGATAAGAAATAAAATTTAAGTTAGAGAAAGAATAGGTTGCCAACACATAGTCAGTCCTTTACCTCTACGTAGACAACTCACTTTCACTCAGTTATGCAATATTTCAACCCTATGCCTAAACCCTTAGAATTTTAGTGTAGAAAAATGTAAACTGGGAGCAAAAGAAAAGCACTGGAGGAAGGTAATTGGGCTCATGAGGGGTCCTGTTGCCTCCCTCCTGCCCATTCATTTTCAGAGATAATTGCCCTTCTCTCTGGTGGTATAAGTGAGAGGCGACAACTCTTAGAAGATCTTAGAAAGTGAGTGATGGGACACAGATGGTACATAGTATGGGTCAAATTTACAGAGCTATTTGTATAACAAGTAAGCCCACTCATAAGTGCAAATGGTTTGTTTTAAAAGTGCAAATGATTCATTAAATGTGATCTTGCACTCCTAAATCCTTAGACTGATGCGCAATCCTACCCCACAATGGTGTAATATTGAATGTAGCTAATTCCCTCTGAAGCAGGGTGTGTTGAGTGGGAGTTTGAGTGGTGATTCTAGAAAGCTTGGTATCACACTCCTTCCCCAAAATTGAGAGTTTAGAGTAATCTCAAACATTTCTTTAATCTTTCCAACTCTGGATTGATTAGCGCCAAAGATGGAAGCAAATCCATTTAGAAGATGAAAAAGGGAATAAAACACTTTTAGATGGTTGAAGGGGAAGAATGTTTGAAAGGGGAAAGTATATTTTCACATTGGAGAAAATTTGTCATTGCACAAATGCAAAGATACTTCCCCACGCACAGTTTGGACTGTGTAAAATGCCTCTGCATGGTAACAGCATGTTCACAAATGGTTCCCTTGAGTACTCATGGAAATGTGCAACTGTCGGAAGTGTTCAGAAGCATACCCCTAATCTTTGTGAATTGTGAAATCAGTAACCCCCTACAAATATAAGGTATTCAACTTTTGACTGTAGGTTTGTATATTGTATTGCAATAAGGGCTCTCTGTAGTTGACACCAAATGGAAAAGTCTATTATTGGCCCTGAATATGTTGGAGTTTGGACAATATTTGGCTGTCTGGATCTAGTCCACTGATAATCTGCTCATCAAATGGGATGATTCAGAAAAATAGTTGCTGGGGTATGTGAGGCGACTATATTAGAGCCGAAGAAATTTTATTCTGAAGACAAGGACTTTCCAGAGTCCCCCCATGCTGATGACGTTTCCCTTGGTGTGTGGTCTCAAAATCAACATCGCCTCACAGCCAATGTGCACTATGACCGATGGTCAGCCCAATGCAAGATGGGCCCGACTGAAGTACTGGAAATAGGGATGAAGGACATTCCATCATAGTGATAGCAAGTCTGCCTGAAAAACAAGATTGATTGCTGGGAAGCAGGTAAATAAATGCCTCATTGATGCATCTGTTAGTCTTCTGCTCCTGTGATTAACTTGAACCCTGATCCATGGTTGCCTCATGATACGCTCCCACCTATTGGCCGATGGCTTATTCTTGGTTTCCATCCAGGTGTATAGCTACACAGCCATTTCAGGTTCCAAACTGAGGGATCTAGGATTCTATCATTTTGTCTTCAGTACACCTGCCATCCTTACAGCTACTGAAGACCAATCAGCTCACACTCTGCTCATGCCACCAGAGTGGATTAAGAGAGCCATCTAACCCACTTCACTTTCTTCTCTCAGTCTTACTGAGGTCACCGCTGTGGGTGTTACTTTCCCTGCCTGGGATCTTAATGCAGCTTGGCAACTATGGTGGGGTGCTCAAGGTTACAGATCCGCAGGTAATGTGGGAGACTTTGAAGATGTTTATAGCCAGAACAGTGGAGCTCTTTAAAGGTAGATGAAATTCTGTCGAACTTTGTGTCCTTGATCATGAAGGACACTTGAAAGGATTATTTCCTTGGAGAAAGGTCCACCTCCAGTACAGTATCTGGTAGAGACTTCTTGCTGCAGATTCCTTACATATGAATTTCCCAGGCATCCGACTGGATCTGCAAACGTTTTGCGTGAGCGGTACACCAGCGCGCCATTGGGTGGCTTCATTTGGTTCCGTGCGCCGTCATTGGTGCCAGAAGTGACATCGCAGTCACCCATATAGGTGTCACACAGGTGCAGATGTCATTTTTTTTCTTTCTGTGCCAGTTAGCGCAGACCCGGAGACGAGCTACCCCTCTGTCTCTTTTTGACATTCTTTTTTCAACATTTTGTTGAATATTGTTTGAAGCTGTGTCCTAGGATGTCATCTATAAAGGTAGGGTTCAAGCTGTGTGGTGCATGTCACTGCCCCATGTCCATTAATGATCCACACCTTGTGTGCTTGTGGTGTTGAGCACGACCACGACTTGAAGTCATGCTCAGACTGCCAGGCCATAGGTCGGAAGGCTTGAGAGAGTGGTCTCTAAACCTGCCTGTGGCCCAGCAGTGGATTCCACTGAGCGCAACTCCTCTGTGATCTCGGTAATGATCGGGGAAAAGGTTGCAGGACCCCTGCAGGAACCTTAAGTCCTCTTTGTCCCACTCAAAGTCCTCGGACATTCGGGGAAGAGGAACAAGACGAGGAAGGAGTCTAGCGGGTCTGTGAATTTGCCTCATCTGGCGGCTGGCACAACGAGCACAGAACATTGGTGTCCCAGACACAGTTCATGGAGCCATTGTCAGAGCAGACTACGCGCCTCCCCCCATTTCTGGGAGCTGGAGTGACTCCCGTTCCAGTTAAAGAATTTTATGAGGCCAACCCCTCTGGAGTGCCTTTCGAGGGGCCCCATCGGGTTCTGCTCCGGCTGCTTTAGCCTTGGCTCCAATGGGGTCTCATGGATCCAATCATGGATCCAGATCTATGCCAGTCATGCCAGCACAATTTTCTCTGGCACTGATGTAGATGCTGATGTGCCCAGCTCAATGGATGCCCACAGGTGGCACCAGCTCCATTCTGATCCCCAGCGAATCACAGACAAAACAGCATCGCTCTATGCAACTCCAGCACTAGTAGAGCACATTGCTTTCAGGTTGTTTCCTGACCAGCCAGGATCGAGGAACAATGGACTCTTTGGGATGCCAGTAAGAGAACCCAATATCATTGGACTGGTAGAAGGAGGTCGGAGATGCCAGTGGACTCTCCACCCACTGTGGCTGCAGAGGAGGTAGCATCTTATACAATGGCGGTGAAGAGGGCAGCAGAGGTCCTTGACCTCACTCTACCCTCAGTGGCAGTCAAGACTAACCTCTTGACCAGAAGTGCTTCAGCGTGGGGCTTCCTCAGCTACACCTCGATCGCCTTTTATTGAAGCAGTGACTGATGTCCTTCCGGGAACATAGTCCAAGTCCAGCACTGGGGCTTCTCTGAACAGGGCAAGTGCCCACCACCATTCCCCTGCTCCGAGTGATCCTAGTTTACTTAGACAACACCCCACCCCTGAGAGCCTAGTACCTCAGGCCTCACCTTCCCATGGTGCATTCCCTGCCGCTCCCCCATACAGGTAATCTAACAGACTGGACCCACTTGTGAAGTAGATGTTTTCTTCCACCAGCCCGTCATTGATGTCGCTGAACACCACATGCCTTTTGGGCCACTATTCCCATACCCTATTGAATACGGTTGCATAGATGCTGCCACATGTCCTGGAGGAGCCCCGGGCCATCCTCTCCAAAACAGTGAAAGGTGGGAGAGATGCAGCAAAGTTCATCATCAGGTGTGGTTTGAATGCAACTGACTCACTGGGAAGAGTGGTTTTGTCGATGGTGGCCTGGCTATGAAAATCTAACTTTTTGGGTGATGTCCAGCCAGCCTCATGGATGCGCCATTTTATGGGACTCTTCTCTTCAGGGAAAAGCCAGACTGGTTACTGGATCGATTCAAGGGCTCATGGGATACGGCCATGTCCTTAGGCCTCTCAGTGACCCTTCATCCCCACTTCCACCTGTCACCCCTTTCATGGCTATGATTTTGGGCAGTCATATCCCAGCCAGCGTCCTGTGCAAGCTTCCCAAGCTGTGCGAGGACCTGGGCACAGTGCATTCAGACCCCGGGGGTCTGCTAGCCAGAAGTCCCCCCCCCCCCCAACCACAGGCAACTGCTGTCTCTAAGCCTTCCTAGTTTGGTTCTGCAAAACCATGGGTGCCCAGTTAAAAGGAGAATCCAACATCATCTTCCACAGTGGTCGTCATAACATCGGACAAATAGGTCTTGCAGATCATTCGGGGGCAACTCCCTGCCCTTTCAATCTTTCCCTCCTCCTATACCATCCATTCAAGAACAGCCGGCAGTGGATCAACTTTAGATGCTCTCAGAGGAAGTTACAGCTTTCCTGGCCAAGGGAGCTATAGAAAAGGGTCTCAATATTGGAAATAGGCAGTGGTTGTTATTTCCACTACTTTCTGATACCCAAAAAGAAACGGGTCTTCATCCTATTCTAGACCTTCAGACCGTCACTCTCTTTCTCAAAAAGGAGAAATTCAAGATGCTCACCTTGACTCTCTGCCCTAGACCAAGGAGACTGGCTGGTATCGTTGGTCTTGCAGGATGCGTATTTTCACATCATCATGTTGCCTGCCAATAGGCGTTACCTACAGTTCAAGGTAGGCTGCAGGCACTTTCAGTTCACTGTGCTTCTCTTTGACCTTACCAGTGACTTTTGGGTGTCCAGCCAGGTGATGGTGGTGGTCGCAGCTCATCTGTGCAGGTTAGAAGTTTGTCTTCCCCTACCTCGATAACTGGCTGTTGAAGGTGGACTCACCCCAGACTGTTGTCTACCACCTCCAGACTACAGCAGACCTGAATTCACTGGGGTTCACTATAAACATGCTGAAGTCACACCTGACTCCTTCTCAGGTGCTCCTTTTCACTGGGGCTGACTAGACATAGTGCAGTTTTGGGCTTATCCTCCTGAGCAGCACTCCCGGGAGGGAGCAGCCATCTTGGAGGTGTGGAGATCAGAGGAGTCTGGTCTCCGGCAGAGTCTAGACTCCACATCAACCTACTGTAGCTTGGGGCGATTTGGTTGGCATGGAAAGCATTTTGCCCCTTTGTTAAGGGAAAGTTAGTGCAGGTTTTCACGGATGACACCACCGCCATGTGGTACTGCGACAAGCAGGGCAGGGTGGGGTCATGGACCCTTTGTCAAGAGGCCCTGAGTCTCTGGACATGGCTGGAACAGAGGACATAACCCTGTTGGTTAACCACTTGCCAAGTTCTCTTACTCAAAGGCAGACTAACTGAGCCATCGATGCGTTGAGGATCATAAATGTTGTCTCCACTCGGAAGTGGTGCAAGGACTCTTCCAACAGTGGGGATAGCCTTGGTTAGATCTGATCACCTCCTAAGAGAGCTTGCAATGTCAGCCGTACTTCTCATTGACGTTTCTTAGGCGGCTATTCATCAGAGGAGCTTTTCATCTAGAGTGAAGCTCAGGCCTCCTGTACGCCTTGCCGCCCATACCACTTCTGCCCAGAGTTCTTGAGATCAGGAACAGCCGGGCCCAAGTAATCCTTGTAGCTCCGGAATGGGCACGGGGAGTCTGGTATCCCGAGCTTTTGAAAATGAGCATCGATCCTCTGATCAGGCTGCCGCAGCGGCAGGGTAGGGTCCTCCACCCGAACCTGTCTACTCTCCCATCTCCTTGTGTGTCGATAGAGTGGTGACAGTTCATAGCATTTGACCTTCTTCCCGTAGTCTGTCACGTTATCTTGGCAGCCAGGCATCCATCCACCAAAACAGTATACGCCTGTCGTTAGCAAATTGTTTTGAAATATTGTACAGAAAAGTCTATTGACAGTCTTTCTGCCTCTCTTTCTGATATTCTTCTCTTCGTTCTCACCCTTGCCGAGCGGGGCTCTGCTCTGGGTACTATTAAGGGTTATCTCTCTGCTCTGTCCGCCTTACTGATGCTGCCTGTTCAACCATCTTTATTTAAGTCCCCTATTTTAAATAGATTTTTAAAGGGCTTGCACATATGTTTCTTCCTTTGCCCTTTATTATGCTTCAGAGGGACCTGAAATTGGTTCTCATTTACGTCATTTGTGCTCCTTTTGAGCTGATACACAATTGTCCCCTTTGGCTGCTTACCATCAAGAGAGCCTTCTTAGTGGCAATAACATTAATGGAGGGTCAGTGAGTTGCAGGCTTTATCATCCAAACCTCCCTATCTGACTGTATTCCCGGACAAAGTCGTGCTTCGCACCAGGGCCTCTTTCAAAAAGTGGTGACCCCATTCCGTTTGGGACAATCCGTCACACCATCCACCTTTTACACTCCTCCACATCACTCTAAAGAAGAGGAGCTCCTCCATTGTCTGGACACAAAATGAGCGTTGTTGTTCTACCTTAACTGCACAAAAGAGTTCTGGGTGGATGACCAACTCTTTGGGGGGTATGTGGGAGCTAAAAAAGGTCGAGCAGTTCAGAAACTAAACATTTAATGCCGGGTCATTCTCTGTGTGGAGATTTGCTATGCTGTGGCTAAAAACGCAGCCTCCCAAGGGCTTTTGGGTCCATTCTACCAGAGGAAAATCTGGGACCATGGCGTTGGCTCGTGGAGTCCCAGTCCTAGACATCTGTCAGGCAGCAATATGGGCATCCCTGCACACGTTTGCAAAACACTACTGCCTGGACAGTCAGGTCTGCAGAGACAGGCATTCCACCCGTTCGGTCAAGCAGGGCTTCCTAGTCTAGTTAAAATTGTCTATAGCCCACCACCAGAATAGTATGGCTTGGCTATCTATTCAAAGGTAAGGGATCTCTATCAGATGAACAGGTTGCTTACCTTTGGTAACGCATTATCTGGCAGAGACAATATCTAGCTGCAGATTCCTTACAAACCCATCCATGCCTTCCCGCTTTGTGGTCATATTTCTAGGGTTAGGGATGCTCCTTTTAGGGCCCCAGTTTGGACACACATTCGTCACTTCACAGCTCTGCGATTATGGCTTGTAAAGTCATGAAAAGTACCTGATGTTTGTGTACCTGGGTAGTGCCTATATAGGTGACTGCAACATCACTTCTGGCGCCAATCACGCCAATGATGCGGCGTGGAACCGAACAAAGCCACCCTCATGCAAAAAGTTTCCAGATCCAGTCTGACGCCTGGAAAATTCAAAGGTAAGAAATCTGCAGCCAAATATTGTCTCTACCAGCTAATGCATTACCGGAGGTAAGTAACTTGTTTGTTGGTAAAAAGAAAAAAAAATCAACATCATATCTGATAGCTAACTAGAAGACTTTTCCTCAGAGGTAATGTATTCAAGCAGCATCAAAATATTAAAGTCAAGAAGCCAGTCATTACATTTCCCCATCCAGTTTAGTAAAAGGAAGAGAAATATGATTAAAACAATACCATCATCATGCAAACTGGATGAGTGAATCAGGAAATATGTTTGTCACAGACAACATCTTAAACCATCACAAGGAACAAGGGTGTGTCCAAGCCACCCATAGTCTTTGTGCATTACCAAAAGCACCACACAGGTAAGAGTTGCTAGCTAACTTCACTGCCAGACAGGCTGGGAGAGCACAGGCAAAGTCTGGCAGGTAATTAAAAAATGCTCCCATATTTCTCGGGTTACTATATATTTTCCATCTTCTCCCCTTGAAAGTCCTCAAATTGCTACTTATAGCTTCCCAGATTCGAGGGCACTGATATCAGTGGGAGTGAGGCTCAGCCACTCTCTTTATTCTGTGTCCCAGCGTAGAATGCAGTTCTCCCTGGTCCTCTGGTTCTTTAATCAATATGCCCTTCTTTGTTCTTTATGGGGAGAAGCAAACAGACCAGACCTAAGTCTTCTCCACAAGCAGACCCAGATGTCAGAGGTATCCTCTTATGTTCTTCTTCAAGGCCTGTTATGTTCTTGCCTTGAAGGTGTGCTGGTATTGGGAAGTCTTTCTTGTAGTGTGCACTAGCCAGTGTTTGTTGAGCGGGATCCTAATCCTGAACCCAAAAAAATCCCAAAATTAAGTCAGCCTGCTTATGCATTCACATTGCTAAAAATAAATCCAAGATGACACATTTATGGAAACTTTCAAGATAGAAGGAGCCCTAGGCCCTCTGAGTGGACCTGCTGGTCCCCAACCAGAGGGAGTGAAACACATATCCTGGAATGCCAGCCAGTCAGGTTCTGAGTCCATGTCTCCTCCTGTAGTGACAGGCAACAAGTTGGATGGGTGTAGGCTACCATGATGCGTAGTGTGGTACTCTGGGAGTTCCTGCCAGTCCTTTGAGATGTTGATCTGTTGTTTGTGTCCTTCTCATCTCCTCACATTCTAAGATGAATGTGGATGGTCTTTAATTAACCTTCTGACTTCCTGGCAGGTATGTGCTATCATGCCAGGTTCCTTTGTCATTCCCATTGTGGCTTTCATATCAATCAGCAGAAGTAAGAGAGTTAATTAAGTGTATTGCGAGAGGGTTGCCTAATATAGCTACTTTAATGACTGTCCAGGCTTCCGCCAGAGTTATAAATCTTCTATTAAATTTAACTCGACCACAAACTCAGTGTCACAATGATCTTGACTTTTGATATGTATAAAGTAGAGCACCAATTAGTGCACTAAACAGTGGTTCCCAAGCTTTTGACTTCTGTGGACCCCCACTTTATCAATACTGGAATCCGGGGACCCCCACTGAATCATTATTGGAATCCGGGGCCCCCCCCCCCCCACTGAGTAATTACTGAAAGCTAGTGACCTAATCTGTTACAATTTTTTTATTTTCTAAGCAGTCGCAGACCCTCTGTGGAGGCTTCGCGGACCCCCATTGGTCCCCGGACCACAGGTTGGGAACCAGTGCTCTAAACCTTCCAAAGCCACTATACTGGCAATATTACTTTTATTCTTAAGCAGGTTATTGCAATAGACAAAGGCTACTGTTGTCTATGCAGCAAATAAACCATTGTATTCCTGTCACGTAAGGGACATGCCAATCACAGTATGTGTCATTTTCTCACTTGTATACATTATGGGCGATATTTAAATTTCACCTATATAATTCATGTAATTTAATTAATTTCGTGTTACACTTGTTATATGAAATTCCAGAAATGATGGTACTATGTCATTTTTGCAAAACTGCCATTCATGGTAAAAAAATTTAGTGAATGCTCCATTTGAAGTAAGACTTTACGACTCATGCACGGGAACAATAGAATGCAAGTGGCTGTTGTTCAATGTGCTTTTATTTTTTGCTCTCTTTTTTGCACTAACTGCATTCTTGCATCTTAGAATTTATGTAATTGCGTATTTTGCACTACAATATATAGTGCCAAATGACAGATTCTTATTTACGTGATTCTGTGAAAGCAATTACTTGAATTTTGCACATCATTAATTATGAACCTGGGCTTTTTGAAGGTTTTAGGCTCTACTTATTGGTGACTTAACTTATGAAAACCGTAGGCTTTCTCACATGTCAAAAAGTTTTATTTTGATATGTGCTGGTTATAGTTTTTGGCAACAATCAGGATATCAGTGGCAGTCCTGAAAGCAGGCTGGTTAAGAAGCTCATGATGGTATAAAATATACTGAAGCCTATATGTTGCAACTTATTTTTATGCTACTGATGCACTTAGTTTGCCATTTTACTGTGGCCTTACTCGTATGTCAGATATACCAATTGGAATTAACTAATTTTTAACATGTTTAGGGGGTAAAACACAAGCACAGGGAGATGTTCATCAGTCTTCAGGGCACAGAGTCAAAATTAGGGGTGGGCAGAACTTGCTGAGATTTATTTCATGGAATTCCGCAGAGTTGCATGAAAACTCAACAATATTCCACGTAGTTCCATGAACGGCTTAAAATAGGCACGTCTCTCTGATTTTTAGCAATTGAAGTTTGCCTGTGCTGCAAACCAAAATCACGCTGGGGGTAAAAATTTTGCTCGCCAACCTACCGTTAGCGAGCCGTGCGTGAGAAAAAACTCTGTGTGGTTGTTAGTGGAATTTGGCCGGAACTCCGTGTTACAAGTCTAATGTGGAGTGGCCAAACTTCTGCCAACTCCACTGGCAGAGCAGAAAAATGTGCACATAAATCAATTTCCGTAAAAGCAAAAGACCCAGAGGGACCATCTAGAAGGGCTAATTTCCATTCAGTGCTCTTCATGGGCTTCAGTTTCCACTGCATGAGCAGGTGCCAGTCAGAAACGGTTGTCCCTAAACACATCTGTAAATGCTTTTAATACAATAGCACATTCACAAATAAAGGAGAATATTCATGTGTGTTGCAGTCTGCAGGGCCTCAGCAGGCTTCTTTGGGGAGACACCCAGGGGGTCATTCCGACCCTGGCGGCCGGCGGTTTGCTGGTGGGAACACCGCCAACAGGCTGGCGGTGTCCCGCCAGCTATTATGACCGTGGCGCAAAAGCCACGGCCATACCGCCGGCCCCTCCACTTAACCGCCAGGTTTCCGCCTGGCAGTCATAATCCCCAGGGCAGCAGTGCAAGCACCGCTGCCCTGGGGATTATAAGTCCCCGACCGCCAGCGTGTCCGTGGCGGTAGACACCGCCATGGAAAGGTTGGCGGTAAGGGGACGCACGGGGCCCCTGGGGCCCCCTGCACTGCCCATGCACTTGGCATGGGCAGTGCAGGGGCCCCCAGGCGTAGCCCCGTCGCGCATTTCACTGCCCGAATTTCGGGCAGTGAAATGCGCGACGGGTGCTACTGCACCCGCTGCACATCAACATTGCCGCCGGCTCCATTACGAGCCGGCGGCAATGTTGATATGCCATTTCCGCTGGGCCAGCGGAAATGTTGGAAGAGGGAGGCATGAATACCGCCGGCAATGGCGGTATTCTGTCTCCCCCGGCCTCGGCGGTCTGGAAAAAAGACCGCCGAGGTCGGAATGACCACCCCAGTGTTTTTTGGAATATAAGAGATAAGGAGGTGCTAAAATGAACAATGAGTCTATTAATGGTTTGTTCACAAATATATTTGAAGGCTACAGAGTATTTCCTCCAACAGTGTACAATCCTCTATTATACAGACCTTGAATAAAGCTATCAATTAAATAAAAACGAAAGGGGAACCCTGAGAAGGTGTCATGTTATGTGGAGAGAATGCAGAACAGGAAGAGGAACTGTGTGAAGCTGTAATTTTAGGTAAAGAGAAAGTAGAACAGAAGAACTCTGTAGAGCTCCCACTTTAGGAGGAAACAATCCAAATGAAACTCCATTTTATAACAGTCTTCCGCTCTCCTGGGCCTGGATTCCACCAGCGACATCGTCCGGACCAGTGCTTTCCAAACTTTTTAGGACCACAATCCAATTTTCACAACGACAAACTTTTGCAACCCACCTATCTTTAGTGGAAGGAGGTGGGCGATATTTTATTGTAACAAAAGTATTGTGTAGCACACTGTCGTTTAGATAGAGCACATCTTTCAATGAAATGAGCATTAAGTGCATAAAGTGTACAGGCATAAAGTGTTACTGATGAAATCATTGTGCACACAACTAACAATGTGTGGAAATCGGATTTCAGTGAAAATGTATCATTTGCGAATGACAAAGTAAAATGCCTTGATTTGTTTTGATACTAGTAAAATCTTTGTTCCCGTCACACTTCGGAATTACAAAAAATGTGCTTCATTTTTGCTTTTCTAATTGCTGAATGTGTATATTGTATTTATAGGTATTTACATTTTCTTGTGTGTTACAAAAATGACATCCTACAGCCTTTCCTCTCACATAATTCGCCTTACTTTCCTTCTCTGACTGCAAAGTGAGAAGAGTTTGTAAACATCAATCCCCATGTTAAAAAATTAGCAGAACTTCGTCAGAATCCAATACTGACGTTTGACTTCTGTCTTTAACCCTTTAAATACGGGTGTCGGCCACTGGCCGACGCCCACACTACCTCCCTGGTGCGGGTCACGACCAGTGGCCGACACCAGGGAGGGTGTTAATAAATCCTCGGGTGCGTCGCACCCGAAGATTTATTTATTTTGTTTTTTTATCCCCGGGAGACACAGAAGCTTTTCCGTGTCTCCCCCCGCCCCCCCTTTGTGACATCAGCGCGCCGCCAGGTGCGCTGACGTCACCTTGTTGATTTCCCCATTGGAGCAGGAAGCGGCCATAAGGCCGCTTCCTGCTCCAATGGGGAAAACGGCCCCAAATGGCCTTCCCCACGTTCGGGAACGCCTCGTAAGAAAGGGGAGACTCTCCCCTTTCTTACGAGGCCTTCCTGAAAGTGTTTCCTGGCCCCCGATTGCAGCACAGCTGCGATCGGGGGCCAGGAAACACCACTAGACACCAGGGATTTCACTTGGGGGGGTCGGCCCCCTCGGAAAACGGGCCACCACCCCTTCGGGGGGCATATTTTTTTTTTAAAAAGGTAGGTGTCCCCCAGGGGCTAAATTTTATTAAAAAAATTAAAATAATTAAAAAGAAAAAAGAAATGGACAGGGGGTTGCCCGTGGCAGGGCGACCCCCTGTGGGGGCAATATTTTTTTTAGTAGTTGTAGGGTTTCCCTGGGGGCCATTTTGGCCCCCAAGGAAACCATACAACTACTAAAAAAAATATAGATCTATATGTATATAGATATATCTATCTACATGGATATATATATATATATATATATATATCTATAGATATCTATGTAGATAGATATATCTATATGGAGATAGATATATATATATATATAGATAGATAGATAGATAGATCACTTTTGTCAATACATGTGTGGTTTCCCTGGGGGCTGCGATCGGCCCCCAGGAAAACCAGACCCACATATAAAAGTGATCTCTATATATATCTATATATATATATATATATATATATATATGTATATTTGCCACCAGTTGTCTTGCAGCTTGCGTCTTCAAAGCAATGCACATACTTCAACTGAAGCATTTCAACTGTAGCTTTTAGGCAGCAATAAAAAAGTCAAGTAAGTATTGTGATTATGTTTCTGCTACAAAAGGATCAGACTTTTGTCTACTGGCAGTTTTAGTGCCATAAAGAAGCGCAGAAGGTTTACATGCCTACTGCAAAGAACAAATATGTATTTTATGTCAATAGCTGAGTACATTAGTAAAGTCAGCCATTACCTGTGCTATAATACAAATGAAATGTATGTGCGGGGTGGGGTGCGGCTATGGAGAGATGAAGGGCACCTTTGCTGGGTGGTAATGAGGGAATCCGAGGAGGAAGGAGTGGGAGCACCAATAATGATTGTTGGACTGGGCGCAGGAGGTGCTAAAGACTGTGACGAATGGTATGTGACAAGGTGTTTTTTGAGTGTCTTGAAAGACCGTGCTGATTGAGGGAAGAAGCGCAGGTAAGGTGGCCTCTACTGTTGCCCGTATCTCACACACACCATTGATTTTGTGACTGTCTACGTAGGCTACTGTTTTAGAGATACAGTTTAGCCAATAGCAGAAATGGCATCTTGATGGATGACTGCTGCCGTCACTCGGGTTATAGAGGACAGCTCTGACATAGGATCAGAGACTGAGACATCAGATACTGAGACAGCATCTGAGGGATAGGACAATGGCGCAAACTCTGGGAGTGATTTTTCAGTCGGAGGAGTCCCATTCGATAACTCCTCTTCCAGTAAATTATGAGGGAGGTGATGAGGACAGTCCTGCTGTCCCTTCGCAAGCACAGTCTGTGCAACGGGGTAATAGTGGGTTTGTTCAACCCAGAGAGCAGGTGAATGCGGCGGCAAGCAGAGAAAGAGAGTGCTCTCTTGGGAGCTCCCAAATTTAGTTCAGCCCCAAATTCCACCGCCCAAATCGTATTGTGGAGACATCAAAATTATCTATCACAAAACAAACTGGTTTTGTAAGGCAGGCACCTGTGTTTTTGGTCCTGGGTTCGGTGGCCATATAGAGAAACATACTAAACCCAAACATTTCTGGAAACTAGACATCCGGGGAGTCCACAGAGGTGTGACTTGTGTGGATTCCCCAAAGTTTTCTTACCCAGAATACCCTGCAAAGCTGAAATGTTGAATAAAAACTCTAGTTTTCTCGCATTTCTGTCACACAAACTACAGGAATATGCTGGGATCCACAAAATTCCTACCACCAAGTGATTCCTCACCTGTCCTGATAAAAACACTACCCACTTGAGTGCCTATACCTAGTGCCTGCGTCAGGAATGGATCACCCCAGGGTCAACAGCTGCCTCATGTAAGGACCAACATTGATCGTTGTGTGATCTATTCCTGCTGCGGGCACCAGGCCTACCCACACAAGTGAGGTACCATTCTTATCGGGAGACTTGGGGGAGTGCTGGGTGGAAGGAAATTTGTGGCTCCTCTCAGATTCCAGAACTTTCTGTCACCGAAATGAGAGGGAAAGGTGTTTTTTTGGCCAAATGTTGAGGTTTGCAAAGGATTCTGGGTAACCGAACTTGGTCAGAGCCCCACAAGTCACCTCATCATGGATTCCCCTAGGTGTCTAGTTTTTAAAAATGCGCTGGTTTGCTAGGTTTCCCTAGGTGCCGGCTGAGCTAGAGGCCATAATCCACATGTAGGCACTTTGTAAAAAACACCTCTGTTTTCTGTGAAAAAATGTGATGTGTCCACGTTGTGTTTTGGGCCATTTCCTTTCGTGGGCGCTAGGCCTCCCCACACAAGTGAGGTACTATTTTTATCGGGAGCCTTGGGGGAACGCTGGGTGTAAGGGAATTTGTGGCTCTTCTCAGATTCCAGAACTTTCTGTCACCGAAATGTGAGGAAGAAGTGTTTTTTGGGCCAAATTTTGAGGTTTGCAAAGGATTCTGGGTAACAGAACCTGGTGAGAGCCCCACAAGTCACCCCATCCTGGATTCCCCTAGGTGTCTAGTTTTCAAAAATGCACAGGTTTGGTAGGCTTCCCTATGTGCCGGCTGAGCTAGAGGCCAAAATCTACAGCTAGGCACTTTGCAAAAAACACGTCAGATTTCAATGTAAAAATGTGATGTGTCCATGTTGTGTTTCCTGTCGTGAGCATTAGGCCTACCCACACAAGTTAGGTACCATTTTTATCGGGAAACTTGGGGGAACACAGAATAGCAAAACAAGTGTTATTGCCCCTTGTCTTTCTCTACATTTTTTCCTTCCAAATGTAAGACAGTGTGTAAAAACGACGTGTATTTGAGAAATGGCCTGTAATTCACATGCTAGTATGGGCACCCCGGAATTCAGAGATGTGCAAATAACCTCTGCTTCTCAACACCTTATCTTATGCCCATTTTGGAAATACAAAGGTTTTCTTGATACCTATTTTTCACTCTTTATATTTCAGCAAATGAATTGCTGTATACCCGGTATAGAATGAAAACCCATTGCAAGGTGCACCTCATTTATTGGCTCTTGGTACCTAGGGATCTTGATGAACCTACAAGCCCTATATATCCTCGCAACCAGAAGAGTCCAGCAGATGTAACGGTATATTGCTTTAAAAAAATCTGACATTGCAGGAAAAAGTTACAAAGTAAAACGTGGAGCAAAATGGCAGTTTTTTTCAGCTCACTTTCAATATTTTTTTTATTTCAGCTGTTATTTTCTGTATGAAAACCTTGTAGGATCTACACAAATGACCCCTTGCTGAATTCAGAATTGTGTCTACTTTTCAGAAATGTTTAGCTTTCCGGGATCCAGCATTGGTTTCACACCCATTCCTGTCACTAACTGGAAGGAGGCTGAAAGCACCAAAAATAGTAAAAATGGGGTATGTCCCAGTAAAATGCCAAAATTGTGTTGAAAAATGTGGTTTTCTGATTCAAGTCTGCCCATTCCTGAAAGTTGGGAAGATGGTGATTTTAGCACCAGAAACCCTTTGTTGATGCCATTTTCAGGGAAAAAATCACAAGCCTTCATCGGCAGCCCTTTTTTCCCATTTTTTGGAAAAAAACGAAATGTTCACTGTATTTTGGCTAATTTCTTGGTCTCCTCCAGGGGAAACCACAAACTCTGGGTACCATTAGAATCCCCAGGATGTTAGAAAAAAAGGACGCAAATTTGGCGTGGATAGCTTATGTGGACAAAAAGTTATGAGGGCTTAAGCGTGAACTACCCCAAATAGCCAAAAAAGGGCTCAGCACTGGGGGGTGGGAACAGGGGGGGGGGGGGAGGCCCAGCAGCTAAGAGGTTAAAAAATGTTGTGATAGGATAAATACAGAATCTGGAAGCATTTTTATTTAATGCTTGGACCTTCGTAACCTACCCAAAATAGCCTGGAGACCTACCACTGGGACTTGGCCAGAAAGTGTTTATTGCAAACGTGGGAAGAATGTGACATCTAGCGGTCAGATAACGAGTTACTACTTAGCGAATGTTCATAGTGATGCTGACTGCGAGGGCAAGTGTACAAACTTGCAAATCAACAGAGGCCGAAGAGCAAATTCTTTTTAAAAAAAACATACACAGGAACTGCATGCATATCACACTACAAATGAGTGAAATCCCCAAGACAACAATCAGAGCTTAGAATCTTAGTTTGCTTGCAAATCCCCGAATAAATAGTCATCAAATTTCATAGGCTAAAATTGCTAGACATAGCCTGGATTATACCTCGGGGGGGGGAGGGGGGGGGGGGTGGGGGTCGACGACAGGGAGTAGTAATCTGGTAACTTTATCCGTCCATAGCCTGCTGGACACACTGTGGTCCATGGCAGTTCAGTTTTTCTTTACTTCAGGGGTTGATTTCAAGTTTCACGACCTTCCTGCAGTTTTCTGTGAATTCCAGGAAGATGCTTCACCAATCACGGCTTCACAGTTATCCTGAGACGCGTATTTAATTCTCGATTAAGAAAAACCGTCGGACTACACTTCCGTTTAAGGGAACCTGATAGTTCAAAGCATTTACACTTTAAAAATGTTTCCTTCGCGAAATATTTTCTCAATTATCAAGCTTTTGACTTAATTTGGGAAGTAATGTTTCCCTGGAACTCCCCCGCCACAACCACATCAGCATTTTGCTCACACATAAAACATTCTGTCGTACTGGTGGAATTTTGATTGTGAATAAATCAATTTAGGAGTGCCAAATTACATTTTGTGATTAGGAATCAATTACATGAATTTCCCCTCTTTGGTTGTGTTATTCGCTCACCCTGGTTCCTCCTCGGTTGAATAGTGCCTTCCTGAATTGTGCCCAACATCTCATAGTCTGTGCAAGGAAACATTTCCTTTTGTATTCTGTGCTACATAAATGGTTCATTCAAATCAACAACTCGATGACACCCATAAAAACATGATGCAGTCTACCTTGTGCCAGACACCTAAAGACTGAAATATGCCTTTTTGTCATAGGGATCAATTGATGTCACTTCCTGTGACATCTTCGGGGGTTAAAGGATGACGTAACTTCCTGCCCACTTATGATTGGAGTGACATCACACCATTGAGGACATCATTACATATGTTGTGGGTCTCCCTATTCTGTGGTAGTTGTTCCAGAAATGTTGATCCTGCAGGGAGCTGTAATTTTGCTTTACGCCAATGGGTGCAGCATTGCTGCATTATCACGCAAGCACTCTAGGCACTTTAAAAAAAACGTCCTTTATGAAGCTGGTTGGAGTCCACTTGGTCTTTGAGCCCAATTATATTCCGCAGTGCACTTTTGTATGTTGGTTTACACTCTTTCCCTCCAGCCTGGCGGGCAGTAACCATGCACTCTCAAGCCCTATACTCCTGGTTTTTGGTACTTCTGGGTGGTAGCGTTGCAGGCCCGTGGATATTCTACAAGGCACTTTATGACCATAACCGCACACAGCATGCATGTTACTCACCGTGTAGCCCCCACTGAGGTCAGGATTTGCTTGTTAGTGATTTACGTCCTTAGTATTAAAGGTTTTCCAAAGGTGTAAACGCACTAAAGGCGCCATTTGTTAAATCTTATGTTTTAATGCAGATATTTCGCCAAACTTTACTATTTTAAAATGCATTGCAATGCACTCTTTTGGACTGAACAATGTCAATGCATTGAGTGGGCAGAATAGTGCTTTATTTGAAAATACATTTTACATATAATGATTCTACCATTGAATGGAAAAGGTATATTTAATAAGCACTTTCCAGGTGCAGTGAATTGAAAGTTGGTTAAAAGGGATATCATTGACTCTGTTTTTTACTTTTTTTTTTAAATGTCTGGTAACCTGTTAGGTTTTTAAATAACTAGAAGCAATAAATGTTTTTTCCTTTTTACGTAGACCCTTAAAAATAGCAAATAATTGCAGAAATTAGGTTTTCCACACAAGTTTCTGCCTTTCTTCAAAATTATCGGCCTTTTTTTAATTGAGATACAGTGTGATACGTCATATCACTGAGAATGCATTCACATAAATCCTTTTTGGTGCCGAACTACCACCTTTTTTGTAATCCCGGACGGTAACTCGAGTTACAGGATGAATCGGGAATATCTGTAAGGAGGTCACGAGTGCTGCTGGTTTTACGTGGTCTGTCGGTGTTTTCCACACTTCTAACCACTCCATCCTGTTGTCGCGCCTGGTGGAAGTGGTCAGGGTGTCATAATCGGTTATGGTTTTCTTGCACCATCTTTAACCAACAGGGCCTTGTAAGTAGCTTTCTGTGTCTTTGTGTCCGTGTCATCGCAAGTGAAACTGTTGTGTCCCCCGGGGGTACCGCCTCAAGCCTTTATAGTTTAACGTTTTAGTTCAGCTACTTCAAAAGTGTTTGTGTATGTCAACTCTGAGAGGTTTCCACGACTGGTGTCAGCTTGTTTCAAGATGTTCATCACAATAGTCACATGTGATCAGTGGTGGCTTGTGGGAGGGAAAAGAGGCGGAGCGGGGCGGGGCAGCACATGGCAGGGGGAGAAATAAAATTAAATACAATTTTTTAAAAAACTTACCTTAATTCCAAGCTAGTCCTCGACTGCAGGAACATGCTCCTAGCCTGCCCTGCATCCAATCCTGATGCTGCTCAGAGCAGCGTTATGATTGGCTGGGAACGCCCAGCCAGGGTGCTTCAAGGCAGGCTGGGAGCCTGTGCCTGCTCTCTTCCGCCCAGTACACAGTGCAGGGCTGGAGAGAGCCTAATGCGCATGTATGTCTGGCTGGCCTGAGACGGCCGGCCAAACATACATGCGCTCTGAGGCGAGTGCTTAGCACTTCCTCTCAGTGCTCGTCAGAATCCGTGGCCCTGCCCCTTTTAATACAAAACTATAATGAGCATAGTTTATTATAGTTTTGTATTAAAAGGTTTGCAGGTGCTGTTGCTGGCGGGGAGGAGGAGGGGGCGACGCTCCTGTGCCCTAGCGGAGGAGCCATACCTGCACATGATTAAATTGTAAGTTTTTTTTTTTTTTTTTTTTTTAAGTGGGGAAAATTTACACTGGCATCATTTTGGGAATTTAGCGTTATGCTTGTTGAGTGAAAATCCCAAAATTACAGCCCTATGCCACTTGGTATAATTCTGCATTCAATCTTTACTGAGAATGCATGGGAACAACTGAACACCAGAGGCGGTTGTTTGCTGTGCTTTCGTGTAAATACATCTTTGCACCACAAATTAATGCGAGGGCGCATTTCATACTGAAATATAACGTTTTTGCATTTGAATGAATTTTTGCATAATTTTTCTTAATTATGCAAAAGCAAATTACATGAATTTTGCGCACGCCTGTTTGTTTTCTATGGTACTAGAGAAAAGGAAGCATTTTCATCAGACCCTAACCTCTATCCCCATAATTCCACTGGGAACCTTTAGTCCATGCTCGGCTCCTCTGCTATGGTGGAGGAGCGTCGTCCCCCTCTTCTCCCCCACCAGCAGCAGCAGCTGCAAACCTTTTACCACAAAATGGTAATAAACTGTGCTTATTATTGTTTTTTTGGTAAAAGGGGCGGGGCCACAGGCTGTGACGTGCACTGAGGGGGAGTGCGCAGCACTCCCCCCTCAGACCGCATGTGTGTTTGGCTGGACATCTCAGACAGGGTTGCAATACATTTAATGGGAGAGTGCCAGCACATCTTAGCATGCGTGCAATACTTTTAATGGGAGACTACCAGCACTTTTCCGCAGGGCTGCAATACTTTTAACGGGAGAGTACTAGCACATCTCAGCACACGTGCAATACTTTTTATTGGAGAATATCAGCACTTCTCAGCAGGGGTGCAATACTTTTAATGGGAGGGAACCAGTATTTCTCAGCAGAGGTGAAATACTGTTCATGGGAGAGCACCAATACTTCTCAGTGGCAGTGCAATACTTTTAATGGGAGATAACTTCCACTTCTCGGGAGGAGTGCAATACATTTAATGGGAGGGTACCAACACTTCTCAGCATGAGTGCAGTACTTTTAATGGGTGACTACCAGCCCTTTCAGCACGGGGGCAATACTTTTAAATGTAGGGTACCAGCATTCTCAGCAAAGGTGAAATATTTTCAGTGGGTGATTACCAACACGCAGAATGGTGCCTAAATATCTTCTGTGCCCATCATGAGCACTTGTACACGATACACAAACAGCTGCATGTTTCAGTGCATTACTGTGGCCCATCAGAAAAAACTCTGAGTTAGGGAATTGGTTTCAGAAATTTAGGTTACAAAGAAAAAAACTTAAAACAAAAAAGAACAGTGCTGAAAAACATCTACCTACGAAAATGTAAACATAATGCTAAATCCACCATCAATCGCTTATCCCCAAACATGCTATGACACTTGTTTGAACAGCAGCCCTCCTTGTTAGACTGGTATTTTAAACCACATCATACAATTAGTGGAACTGTGCTTGGAAATATTCAGGAATGTTTTAAAGGCCAGATTTCCTTAAATTCTTTTGTCAGTTCTTTATTTTGGATGTCTTCTTTTTTTAAATGTGTCTTCTTGCATGATGACTCATGCTTTTGCATTGAGGCAGTGTTTGATGGTGCTGAGTTGGGCATCAGAGTCGGAGAAAGAGAGTGTAACCAACGAACCAAGTTTTGCAGTTGTATGCTATAGTCTTAATATAATTTTTTTAGGTGAAGGAATCTATGGGTTAAACATCACAGTGATACCTAAGGGTACTGAATGTCTTTAAAAGTATGTTCCATTACATCTGTGCTGGTCATTATCCCTTATAACATCCAGCGGCGGCACCGCACTCCTCAAGGGGAGGGGCAAGGGTGGGGGGATTCAATGGGGGAGGGGATAAGAAATAATAAGTAAAAAAAATACCTCCTTCTGCCACCGTCGCCGCCTCCTACCGCCTTGATCCTCTTCTGGTGTCCCAGCATTCCCTGGTACACCAGCACAGGCTCCACAGCTGTCCTGGCGCTGCTTTCATGCTAAACCTAGCATGAGAGCAGTGTCGGGATTGATCTGAGCAGCTTGAACTGCCGCTCAGACACAACCCTGTGGGGCGCTGCAGTTTCTCCAGCCCAGCTGTTCAACACAGTCTGGCTGGAGAAACCTAAGTGCGCATGTGTGTTTGTCCAGCCTAATACGGCCGGCCAAACACACATGCGCACTTAGGTGCACTCTCTCCTTCTGCCCCCCTCCCGTGGCCCAGCCCGCACCTACTGAGCCAGCAGCTGAAAGATAAAACGATAAAGAAATATTGTTTTATCTTTCAGCTCCTGGCCTGGCTAGGGGGGCGATGTTCCTTACCTATTGTGAAGGAGCTGCCCCTGATATTAACATCACAGATGGGATTCCATGTGTTCCTGAGGTCCACCATATCCATGATCCAGCCACAATGATGAAGAGGAAGATGGTGAGAAGTTAGAGATGATCCTAATCCTTTGTTTCTTTTCCCTTTCTTCTGGTAGGTTTTGCAGTGGGCCAGGCAGGCTTGTACGAGACTGTGGGCATGTTCATCGTGGCATACGTCATCATCGTCATGACGGTGCTGGCGGTCTGTGCCATCTCTACCAATGGCGCCCTGGATGCTGGAGGAGCATACTGTATCCTTTGTTGACATCTGCACTATCAATGCACTGACATACATGATGGACCAGACAACATTCAGAATAAGGACAACTCGTGAGCATTGCAGGATTGCGAGCCATTTTGGGAGGGCGCCTTGCCGCTGCTGCTTTTAGCCATAAGAAACTTCATGATTACTGCTTGCACTTCATTCTTTTGCACTTCTTTTGTCATCATCTATTGGGTCTGAAGACATATATTATTTCTTTTTGCATTTAATTTCCTTTTTCTTAGGTTGGACCCTGACAACATATTTATTTGACAAAATACCTCTCCCCATCTATCCTCTCATATACAGATTTAATTTCCCGTTTTAAATCCCTGAATAGGAAGCACCTGTGCACCACAGGACCGTGTCCTACACTTTTCAAGCTGCAGCTTGTGCACACCACAGGACCAAGTGCTACAATTGTCCAGCTGCAGCATTTGTGCACCACAGGACCATGCCCTACACTCTTCCATCTGCAGCATCTGTGAACCACAGAACCATGCCCTACACTTTTCCAGCTGCAGTATCTGTCTACCACAGGACCATGTCCTACACTCTTCCAGCTGCAGCACTTGTGCACCATAGGGCCATGTCCCATACTCCTTCAAATGCAGAACCTGTGCATTGCAGGACCATGCCCTATGCTCGTACCTGTATGCTGCAGTACCTGTACACCTTGGGATCATATCTTACTTTCGTCCATCTGCAGCATCTGTGCACCACAGGACCATGTTCTACATTTTTCCTCCTGCAGCACAGCTGTGGCATGCATTACACCCCTCCAGATGCAGCACATGCACACAACAGTAGAAAGGGCTACACATTTCCAGTTGCAGCACCTGTGCACTGCAGGATCATGTCCTACATTCGTCCAGCTGCAGCGTCTGTGCACGTACCAAAGGACCATGTTCCACACTCCTCCAGCTGCAGCAGTTATGCACCACAGGACCATGTCCTATATTTGTCCAGCTGCAGCACCTGTGCACCACAGGACCAAATTCCACACTCTTCCAGCTGCAGCACCTGTGCACTGCAGGGCCATGTCCTACACTTCTCCAGCTGCTGCACCTGTGTGCTACAGGACCATGTCCTACACTCCAGCTGCATTATGTGTGCACTGCAGTGTCATGTCCTATGCTCCTCCAGCTGCAGGACCTGTGCAATTCAAGGTCACGCACTATGTCCCACACTCTTTCATCTGTACCACCTGTGCGCCACAGTGCCACACCTTGTACTCTTCCAGCGACACCATTCTTGCACCACAGGGCCATGCCCAGCTCCTCCAGCTGACGCACTGGTGCACCACAGGTCCATGTCCCACACACCTCCTGTTGTAGCACCTGTGCACTGCTAGGTCATGTTCTACACACCTCCAGCTGCAACACCTGTGGCCTGTAGGACCACACCCTACACTCTTCCAGCTGCAGCACCTGTGCACCACAGGACCATGTCCTACACTCTTCCAGCTGCAGCGCCTGTGCACCGCAGGACCATGTCCTACACTCTTCCAGCTGCAACACTGGTGCACTGAAGGATTACACCCTATAGGCTTCAAGCTGCAGCACCTCTGCGCCAGAGGACAATGTCCTACACTTCTCCAGCTGCAGCACCTGTGCACTGCAGGACATTGTCCTACATTCTTCCAGCTGCAGCACCTGTGCACCACAGGACCATGTCCTACACTCTTCCAGCTGCAGCACCTGTGCACTTCAAGGTCATGTCCTACGCTCTTCCAGCTGCAGCACCTGTGCACCACAGGGCCATTTCCTACCCTCGTCTAGCTGCAGCATCTCTGCACTGCAGGGCCATGTCATACACTCTTCCAGCTGCAACACTGGTGCACTGCAGGGCCACGTCCTACACTTCTCCAGCTACAGCACCAGTGCACCACAGGGACATGTCTACACTCTTCCAGCTGCAGCATCTGTGCACTGCGGGACCATGTCCTATGCTCCTCCAGCTGCAGCACCTCTGCACTGCAGGACCATGTCCTACACACTTCCAGCTGCAGCATCTGTGCACAACAGAGCCATGTCCTACACCCTTCCAGCCACAGCTTTTGTGCACCACAAGACCATGTCCTACACTCTTCCAGCTGCAGCATCTCTGCGCTGCAAGACAATGTCCTACACTCTTCCAGCTGCAGCACCGGTACACAGCAGCACCTCTGAACTGCAGGACCATGTCCTGCACACTTACCGCTGCAGCATCTGTGCACTGCAGGGCCATGTCATACACTTTTCCAGCTGCAGCACTGGTGCACTTCAGGACCATTTCCTACACTCCTCCAGCTGCAGCATCTGTGCACCGCAGGACCATGTCCTATGCTCCTCCAGCTGCAGCACCTCTGCACTGCAGGGCCATGGCCTACATTCAATCAGCTGCAGCACCAGTGCACTGCAGGACCTTGTCCTAGGCTCCTCCAGCTTCAGCACCTCTACACTGCAGGACCATGTCCTACACACTTCGGGCTTCAGCATTTGTGCACTGCAGGGCCATGTCATACACTCTTCCAGCTGCCGCACTGGTACACTGCAGGACCATTTCCTACACTCCTCCAGCTGCAGCATCTGTGCACCACAGGGCCATGTCCTACACTCTTACAGCTGCACCATCTCTGCACTGCAGGACAATGTTCTACACTCTTCCAGCTGCAGCACTGGTGCACTGCAGGACCATTTCCTACACTCCTCCAGCTTCAGCATGCGTGCACTGCAGGACCATGTCCTACACACTTCCAGCTTCAGCATCTGTGCACTGCAGGGCCATGCCCTACACTCTTCCAGCCGCAGCCCCTCTGAACAGAAGGAGAGTACCATTACCTCTCCAAAGGCTTCAGCACCTCACTGCAGGAAGGTTTGCTGTTCTTCAACCAACATATAGCCCGTGCAGTGCCCACCCTGTTCAGTCAGCACCAGCCCCTGTGCACTGCAGGGCAGACCTCCTGGAGCCCACCGAGCACCGCAGCCTCTTCCCATCCCACCCTCCTTCCCCAGGAGAGGCTGCCAAGAACAGCCTGAATCCATTAGGACCACTTTGTGATGCTAATACGGAGAGTGCGTTGCACTCTCTTCTCGCAGGTGTGCCGGAATAACATTTTAGAAAATTGCTTAAAAACGCTTGAACCCATATCGAAAACATCTGCAAATGGGTTTCAAATGAAGGGTTAGCTGCGCAGGCGATTAACTCTGGTTACATTTTATCCAGATTTTTAGACTATTAATGTCAAACCGCTGCTGCTTTTCTGGATGTTGTAATTTGAATGTCTTTGGCGTTGTTTGGTGCACAGAACTGTCTGGCTTAGAAGTGTGATTGGGTGTTCAATGCTTTGCTCTATCGGCTGTAGAAACAGATATTGCTGGTGCTTGTGTGGAGATAGGATGGTAATGTTTTGGGTGGGTTGAAAGTGTCAATGCCACCTCAGCTCCGATGACCCAGGGGCTGATAGAAGCGGGCGCTGGGTGGATCCTGGTGATGATGTTTGATGGGCAGCTGAGCTCTTGTGAGAAGATGCAGCAGCTGATTTCACCTCCCATGGTCTCTGCCTCACCGCAGAGCAGGACAGATGATGCTGCCTCTAGTGATCCCTTTCTGATGTGTTACGCCTCCTCGGGGGGAGAAAATGATGAATCCCTTTAAACTCATGAACAAGGATGTTGATCCTACACAGCTGGGAGGTGGTCAGAGGCTTTGAGTTAAAGCATCTTGATCTGAGCTGCAGCAGGGACAGGAATTAAACAGTCCACCATTTCCAAAGTGGCAGGTGTCAGAGACGTTTAAGCCATGGCCAGAGTGGCTCTGGCCTAGGGCCCCAGCCTTTCAGGGGGTCCCCCGGTAGAGATAACTCTGGTCTGCTTAAAGTCTTGCCCTGTTGACCTTGAATAATTCTTAAACACATTGTTTCTAATTACTGTTTTCCTTAATTTATTTTTAATGTGAGTGATGTGTGAGTCTATTACAGACATTTTGGAGAGAAATGTTGTTTTGATGTTTCATGAAACATCCGTTAAAAAGGTTCTTTTAGATCAAAATAGGACCCCCCATAAGAGAAATTGGAGGGTGTCACAGAGATTATTTGCGGTAATGTTAGTGAGTTGCTGTTATGTTACAATATTGAAAACACACGTCACTTTCCCTGAATATTAAATGTAAACACAATTAGAATTTGGACAAGTGTGCCTGAGCTCTGTCATTACCTGCCACAAGAGGGCCAGGTGAAATTGAATCATAAATTCAGAGCTGTTCCGAACAGGGGCCCCGAAATATATCTGGCCCAGGGCCCCCAAAATGCTTTAATTTACCCTGGCCCATAAGCGTCTTTACGTTATCGCATGGTTGTACGGTCCACCCAAGTGAAACCCTCTGCTCTCTGAAGAAGCACTAGCAGACACCAACACACATCCTTCCCAGCTTTTGTCTCTAAATATGCAGAGTGACCCCTCTTTCCAATCAGCTGCAGACTGACTAGATGTGAAGCCAATCAGAGAGTGAGAGAATTTACCGGTGCTCGAGCTCTAACCAATGGAGGCCGCAGTCCGTTCTGAAAGCACCCGCCATCTTTTAATTAAATCACTGGAAATCCTGGTGTACCTGGACAATCAAGGTCTAGTGCCAGATTCTGACTAAAATATTCCACTTATGTAATCTTTAGCCTGGTCCAGGTTCAAGGCAAACTTTTGGCTTAGACGGTACAGGTACCTACCCAGGAATTGATACTGGCTTGATGTCATGGGAGTAGAAGAGGGGCCAATATTTGAGCTTCCTATTGTGAACACCCCTTCCTATTGCACAATTCACTGAAGAAAAATAGTTTAAGGGAAGTTATAGTTCTTTTTTCACAAGAGCATCGTTCGTCTTGAGCTCACAAGAGACATTACTGCTGTAATCACAAAGTGTTTGGTGACACTACTGGTGACATCACAGCTGAAATTGCCAATCAAATCAAATCCAATCTAGTCGATTTATAAAGCACATGGTTAAATATTGTGACCAGTGACACTACTGGTGACATCCCGCATATTGCATGACCATCAAATCGATTGATGGAATCATTGAAGATATTCAAGGACACGGAATCCAATATTCCACTGGCTCAATCTTTGTCTGTGCCCAGCAGGCTGTGGGAGCAGAGGCTGTACAAAGGCCTCTAGCCTTCAATGTGGAAGAGTTGAACAGTGCAGATCCTGTTTCTGCAGTGCCTGGTCTTTAAACCAGCTGTACGTTGGGGTGAAAATGGTGCAGAATCTAAATAACACTTTGCTTGAGGTGAGTAGACTTTGTGAACCCTATCTGGCTTGGATATGTGCTCATTGTCCTTACCCGACACCATGCACACTGTGCTCCGGTAGCAGGGCCTGGCCTGTGGCTAATAAACCCTGCACACCAAATCCCTGCCCTAAGAGACCCCTTGGGCTGACTGTAGACCCAAGAACTGTGCAGACACCCTTCCTAAATCACTCTTGGCTTTGTGTTGTCATGAACACTGCCGGTGTGCAGGTCAGCCTCATCTGCATGCTCCTGAAGTGCACCGTGTGACTAAGGGTCAGATGTATCAAACAATTTTGCATTCACAAATGGTGCAAATCGCGAAATTTCACTGTTTGCGAATGCAAAATAGCCTTTCAGGATTTATGAAAGGCATTCGTAGTGTAATTTAAGGAATTGCTAAAATAGCGATTCCCTAAATAGTTAATCGCAAATAGGGATTACCTATTTGCAGTTACCTATGCACAGGTATCATGCATTTCCTAAGTGTGAACTGGCATTTAGGAAATACAATTACCTCAAATTCAAATTTGGTGGTAACTATGTGAAATTTTTAAAAATGCCTTAAAAATGCATTTTTAAAAGTTCCATGTAGCGCACACATGCCCCCAGGGGCACAATTTCTTTGGGGGTGCATAAAAGGGGGATTTAGGCCCCCCAGCACCCTTGGATTTGCATTACCTAAGTTGCGAATTCCTAACAGGAATTAGCAAATAAGGAAATGTAAAACCATGCGCACCTATGGGCCTTCAAGCCCATAGGGATGAATGGAGCCCCATTCCCTAATAGCGATTCCCTATCAGCGATTGCAAATTTTAAGAAATCTCTATTAGGGATTCACTATTTTCTTACATCCCATTTTGCATTTCTCAAATAGCGATTTCTTAAAATTTGCTATTTAAGAAATCCAAAACAGGTCTTTGATACTTCTGGCCCTAAAAGTGTGATAATAACATGATATAACGTGTGATCGGATGAGGAGAGACAGGGTGATATTGTTACTCAGACTTGGAGATGCAACCTCTACTGACATAGGTAAACACTGACATTCATAATAGAACAAAAATACTTGAACTCGCGAGACACTGACCCACATATCAAGAAAGGGAAATGCAAACAATGAAATTTGAAAAGCATACATTTTGGCTGCGACACAGGAAGACAATGAAACTCCTAATGGAACATGGAGGACTGACATTTAAGACGTGTGCTAGGGAGGCACTGACACGCTGGAACAGAGACCTGCAGACTGACTCACCTACCTGAAGAAAGAAACATAGACATTGGATAGGAAGACATGGACAATAGGGACTGAATACGTTGGACACTGAGACAGAGAGTTACTGACTTTAACCTTGGGCAGAGACATTGGGGACAACAAGATCCACAAAGTGGGAACTAGAACAGGGAAGCAAAGGCATTGAGATGAGAGGCGTAGCGACTGGGAGAAGGAAACACCACCACTGGGATACGGAAATGCTGACGCGAGAGGACATGGAGATGATTACACAAAGGAACTGGGAAACTCACTCAGAGTTGTACAAGGGCTCTGTGGACAGGGAGATTCTGGTACACATACGACAGACCTGCTAACTTCTGAAAACTTTAATCGTGTGAATGTGGTCACAAAGTTGGAAGGTCCTGCCCTTAGTGTTAGCTTAAACTGAGGGACTTCTACCAGCTCCCGCCAAATATAAATTCTTCTGAGACTGATGTCTATATACTGAGGAGATTTCACTCCCAGACTGGATGTCAGCAGGGCCAAGCCTCTAAAAAAGGATCTGGAAACTCACTGTGCACAGTATTTTCCAGCTTGCATTCTGGTTCACCATGTATAACTGGCTCTTCACTGGAAGACTGTGTGAATGGAGCCAGTATTTCGTGACACACATCGGGACTGTGGAAGTTGGAATGTCTGACATATGGATGGAGCGAGATATAGAGGCACTAATTGTAGGGAGAGGGCATGGCATATTGGCCTGGGCTGCCAACTTCTGAGCTGCAGGAACCAGGTTTGAGTCCCTGCGTCAGCTCAACATCCCGTGATTTTGGGCAAATCGCTTGATCTCCCTGTGCCTAAACTTCAGCGCCTTGAGACTCTCAAGGGTGATTTGCCATGCTTTACAAATCCTAGATTTATTGATTTATTTAGGGTGAAGGAATACACACTCTGCAACACTGGGATAGCACACCCGGCCGCACTTCAGCCGAACGCCTCAGTTAACCAAACGACTTTCACCAACACACCTATTCAACACAACAACAATATGCAATGTAGACCCAAACCTACAACTGCCCCCAATGCCATGCGATCATACCACATCCGTTACTATGCACCATACTACCAGGCCACATCAGTCTCAGATGTCTACTACATGAAGTGCCTGGAAACACAGCATAAGACCACATAACATAAGTTATGGTTGGATGGAACTTCAGAGATGTTTTAAAGCAAGGGCAAAGTTGGCAAATGCTCAGAGCCCCCAACTTCCATGGGGCCTGTGTAAAAATATTATTTTCTCTATCTTGCTTCTATCTCCTCCCCTCTTTCAATCCTTAATATATAAATCATTATTGTTAGACTTCATGTGACTTGAATTGGCAAAACATTTGTAATAACATTTTCAGTTGCTCTGAACAGAGCTTGCACAATATGTCTTGCTAAAGGCACCCAAAATGTTTAAGATTACACTTCTTATATTAACTGAAAATACGTTACTTGTAATGTAAAAAAAATAAACACCGTCCGGCTGTAGGGCAGAGAACATTTTAGTGCAAACTAATTACATTTTTGAATGACAGAATTCATAGTAAGAATTCAAAAAGGGTAAAGCTTTGTTCTAAACAATTTTCTACTGTTAAAATAACAGATAGGGATTTGTACAGTTACAAGCAAAAAGTGCAACATAAATATTAATACACAGAGGCGTGGGCCAGGTACTTGGGAGCAGCATTAGTGAGTGCACAAGGACTAATTTGAAGACTATTTCAAGGGCAGGAAGAGAAATAGGGAGGAAGCACAGATGGTGTGGGTAGGAGGGGGAGGAGGTGTTCATTTGCTACAAAGCCCTGTTTCTCCATGGACTACATGGGGTCTTTTTGGAGGCCACCCATGCACAATACAGTGCAGTTTACTTCTGGTGCACAGACTTTTCTTTCTGAGGTTACCATGATCTCAGATCAGCGAACAAGGAAGCCACTTTTCTGGAACAAAAGGATAACAAGCTGAAAAATCACTGCTCTGCTAGTTTAGGAAATAACACCTCTTTTGGCGATTTTGTTTTCTACTTTGTTGGAAACGAGGTTGTTATGGGCTTTCTGAATGGCGCCATGCTCTTTTTTAGCACGGAGAGGGGGCACGGTAATGGGGTCAGCATCAGCAGGCTCACTGGTCTACCGCTACAGATGCATTTTCCTTTTCACAACTCTTCCATCAAAGACATCCTCAAATGAAAAAAGTAGTAGTAAAACTCTTCTGTGTTACTTTATTGGCCAGAGAACATTTTAGAAGTGTTTAGACACTTGCTGCGAAGGTCCATCTCTATTTAGAGGTTTAATACTTGCCAGATACCTCAAGTGAGTGGTACTCTTCATGCGTGTGACATCAGGTCAACATTTTGAATTATCATAAAATGCACAGTGTTGTGTGAAAGGTGTAGACCGTAGTCCAGTATTCTCTGTAAGATGTTTCCATAGGTTGAAGAGTCTGTTCCATACATCTTTGTGTTACACAAACGTCACAGGTTCCAAGCCTGGTTAAAAAAAAGTTCAGCGGATTATGTGCAATTATCTACCTGTAATCACTGCTTAATTTGAGCTGGTGGTTGCACGTGGGGCCCACCAGCACTCATTTATGGGGATCTGCACTTATTTTTCATTCTCAGATTAGGCCCAGGCAGAGCATAAGAGAAAAAAGACACAAGGGGGCAAGAAGGAGGAAGAGAGAGACAGAATAACTATGGCACTTGGAGAAAGCAGGAGCTTGCACGAGTGAGACAAAGGGGCAGGGAATGCCTGTTCTTGGATTAAGGAGGCCTGAGTTGGATTCAAGACTATGATGACTTGGTTTTTGGTAATTAGACATTCAGCACAGGCAGGTGGCAACACAATCTTTCAATCTTCTAATATTAATAAAATGTTTTCTATTGAGTTCGGTAACAACAAACAGACATTAAATTAAAATATTAGTGTGCAGTGACCTATGTTGTTGGCTATTTATGATGGCATGTAAATGCCACATACGGGTCAGGCCTAATTGTGTGATAAGCATGACTGCACTACTCCTTTAGAGTGTGCATGTGAAAGACGTAGGGCCCTAAAAAGTAACACTTTGAAGTGTAATAATAGCTGAGTGTGAAAGATTGCCATTATTCTACAAATAGAATGACGTTAGCCACGCCAAAATAAACAATGGAAATGCAGCAAAGAGGAAATCTTTGATTCTGATGTTTAGAAAGTTTCTTTCAGTGAGCAGCATTGCAAGGGAATCCAAGCGGGAACAAAGCTAATAAAGTAGGAAGCATGTTTTTAATATAATGGCTTGACTTTCCGAATGCCTCTAACTGGGGCCTGGTTCATGTAGTGATGTAGTTGGAAGAACCTGCACAGTAGCTCATTCACCCCTCTCTCTCCATAGAGAATCATTGGAGAGTGAGGTATAAAGTGCTCTAAGAATCTGGGAGGGGCAGACACCAAGACAAGCTACCTGGGGGGGATGCTGAAGGAATGAAATACAAGTGTAAATCTGACAGCTGCTTGGGGGTATGCACAGATAATACATGGGTTGGCATAATATGGTAAGAAAAAGTGCAAATTATTCAGCCAATGCTGTAATTGGGAGGCTGACATTGATATAGATATAAAAGTTAAGTAGAGGTTAGACTCATTATTACAGATAGCAGGGATGTGTGATAAGATGCTTCAGGTTTTTCTAATATTCATCTTGTTTTATATAGTTCTCATCATTCTAATGCACATAATTTGTATGTTGATTGTTATGACAAATAACCAAATACGTATAAACCCCAATTGCTATGTGTGTCTACTGCTTTCAGAGATCAGAATAAGAGCTGGTGCAGCTACAGGCCACTGGAGGTCAGACACCCCTGGTAGAGTTGTCCGGCTCATAACACTCTGGTACCAGATGAGGGTTATAAGGAAGAGTGAGAGATGTCCACCTGTTTGCCTCTTCTCTGAAGGGGAGACAGGAAGCAAACTCCTCTTGGGGCTAAAGAAATCTATCTGGGTGTGCCCCTCATTTTGGGGAGGGGGTTCAGAATGGCAGTGTGGGCTTTATAGGTGTGAACTATTAGTGTTATTACATACAAACACTAAGGCATAGAACTAACACCGGGAAGCAGAGGATGTAAGCGCTTTTCAATTTGTTTTTCTGGGTTCTTTGTTTTTCCCGGATGGGCCTCTGAGTCTGGTGGTCTGGTGTTATTGTTAAGCTTGGACTCCTTTGATATTGGACATCTGTACCCAATGAAGATACTGCCCAGAAAAAAAGGATAAATGATTGTCCTTTAAGAGAGGGCTTTGGAGGTTGTCAAAGGAGGTGAAAGTGGAGAGATGAAGCCTCCAGTTCCCCAAAACTCAATCCAATCTGCTATTATACTAGACATACAAATGAATGGGTTCGGTGGTGCTTGTGTTCGCAGCATGTGTCCTTGTGTCAGCAGAGTGCGCCTTAACTCTACCCTTCCTGAACCCTGAAAAACCTTTACTACCCCTTAACTCTATCCTTTCCAGAAACTTAAAAACCTTTAACTATCCATTTATGCTCCCCTTCCCTGAACCTTCACAACCCCTACTATCCCTTAACACTACCATTACTGAACCCTGAAAAACCCTTACTACCCCCTTAACTCTACTCTTTCCAGAAATGTAAAAATCTTTATTTATCTATTCATGCTACCCTTCCTTGGATCTACAAAATCCCGCTTTCTAGCCCTACGACCCCTTCCCCATCTTGGTATATCTCCTCCTCTCTACTTTAGCAGGAGGGCGTCCCCTTGACTCCGCTCCCAGTAGACTTATCTTTATAAGACACAACAGCTAAGGATCTGCAAAACTGATTCAAGAATCATTATTATGCTTTCTGTTTCCAAATTACTGTACGTAGCGTGGCTTATAGGACTCAAGTCGCTAGGGAAGCGGCACAATTGCAACTTATCTCAAGTATTTGTTGTTTTTAATTGCTTCTCCCAACCAAATGTGTTTATCAAGTGTTTTTAGAGTTTTAAGAATATTTATTAAGCATCTTTCCAAAATGCATTTGTAGGTTTTTATAGGGATGTCAAAAATTGTGCATGTTGTAATTTGTTGATGGATTTTATTATCTGATCTGACAATAAAGAAAAACAATTTTTTTTTATTTATTTTTACTGTAACCACAACTATTTTTCATTCCCCTTTTTCAGTAGACGACACTTTTGCCACAACCTTTTTCAGTCTCCTTTTTTCCCATGGTAATTTTGTATTGCAAATCACTTGCTCCACTTTTCTGGGAATTACCATGCATTAATAACACCTGGGGAAAATCCAATATGCATCTTGAGGTTTTCTGATTTGGTGATATTCCTGTCCCATTTTTAGCTGGAATAAGGGATAATCTGTTGAACTGGAGTTTCTGAAGCTCAAAAACTTTAAATGGTAAATGCTGCTTTTGAACCCAACCATTGACTGGTGTTTTGTAAGATAATTTATTTTCTCGATGTTATTCATCAATTCACCTGTTGCCTTTTTAGGATCTTGCACTTGGAATTTCTCAATTGAATAGCGCATGCCACAGATGCTTCAAAACTTGAATTCTGCATCCTTGACTCTCCAATCAGATATGATCAGCCGTGCATTGGGTCCAGAATTTGGAGGCAGCATCGGCATGATGTTCTTCCTGGGCAACGCATGTGCCAGCGCGCTCTTTATTCTGGGTCTCGTGGAAGCAGTCGTTGACACCTTTGGAATCCCAATAGGTAAAAGTTTTTTCCATTTTTCCTTGGGTGTAGTTCATTATTGATACTCCTGGTTAGCCAGGATGCTGCAATTTAGGAACTTTTCACTGAAAGATAACCGGTTGCATTGAACTGCAGAAAAATTTTGTTTTTCACTCACTATAATGGTTGTGCAAAATGTATTTTCTGGCCCTAGATTTTGTGATCAGATGCCTTGTGTCACTGTTTGAAAGAATGATGACTGATTTTGGTATGCTTAAGAAATGGTGTGCACAACTGAAGGGAGGACCTGGCCTGGAAGTTCGGACCGGACTGTTCCCATTGGGAACAGGGTCAAGACTGATTTGGATATGGCTGGGTCCAAACTGGAATGGCATGGCGAGTGGAAAAAATTATGGATTTAGGCCCGCATCTGTGACTGGGGTGAATGTTTGAAATTGTTCAGCATTCCTTCCATCATCTGTTCTTTTTGCATGTGTCGCCCTAAATGGGAAGGGCACGCTCCGATATGGGTCCTGTGTTCATTGTGCCACAGGATTTAAGCTAGCCTGCTGATGAGGGGTGATGCCACAACACCGTCCCCAGAATGCTTTTTTTCTGGTCTAGGAGGACCTGGCCTAGCAGTTTAGGCTGGACTGTTCCCATGGGGGGAAGGGTCAAGACTGATTTGCATATAGTTGGATCAAAATTGGAATGGCAAGCAAAAAAATTATGGATTTAGGCCCAGATCTATGACTGGGGTTAAATGTTTGACATTTTTAAGCATTCCATCCGTGATCTGTTCTTTGTGCACAACTGAAGGCTAAACACTACAGAGTTCTAGAACATTCTAGAATATGAAGGAGAAGCACGTGAGTGACACCTCAAAGAGTTTAGGAAGACAGGGCTGGTAGAAAAGATCCTAAATGAGAGGAAGGGAGATATAGTATCACACAACTGGTGAGTGAATCACTGATGCTACCATTGAGGTACCAAGATGATATGAAATTTGACTTAAATAAATATTGGGTGAGCAGATACAAGAATTATAACGTGATGGTCAAACTGGCTATAATAATAAGTTCTGTAGAAAGAGTTACATTTTTTAGGCTCCCCTAAATTTTATATTTTCTTCTATCCAGAGTGAGTGTGGGATCAAGATTCCAAAAGCTTTCTGCGAGATCAGCAATGTCTTTCCTTCCCTTTCCAAATTTGGGAAGGGACAAATTATTTTGCCAGTTACACAGTAAAGTCTTTAAGCATAGGATTAGCACAGTGCCATCCTCGCCGACCTGTGAAAATACAAAATACTTTTTCTACTCCAGGCACAGTATTACAGCTTCGAAATAGTAAAATAGCATCCAAGCCAACCCGTAATAAATAAAAGCAACCCATGCCGCATGTTTTGCTATACCCTTAATGTGGCACAGGTTTTGTATGGTGCTCTGTTCAGGAGCTGATTTCCATCTAAAATGGGGAACCCAGAATTCTCTGCTTCTTTTTGCATAATTTATGTAGTACCCTTAGCCTGAAAGGGTATTCTTTTGACCATTTTGATCATTTAGAACCTGACGTAATCAGGGCATCACAGCTCCTTTGACTTCCTTGGCAAGGGATGTTCATGCACCTCTAACTTTGGGGTAAAAACTGTAAAAGTGATAGCAGCATTAGGGTGCTATTTTTCAGAGCTGCTGGAGTTGCATAATCTGACTCCGCTGTTAATAGCTAGTCTTTGGATTGCATATGTAATCATCTATTTTTTGTCATTGGTTTCTCCATCTCGGATCTTTCTGCTCAGCTCTTGGATCCCCTTACCAGTATTTGTAGCACTAGAGACATGGTGTTTGGGACTGGAATTTGTATTGTTTCGCGGTGGATTTGGAAGGGAGGTTGGAATGCCATTGAAGGTGCCAAACCAATGGCCTGCCCCTGTTGATGCTCTAGTGGTCTTTGTTTCTTTCCAAATTCCATCTTAGAAGTTAACCAAATTGAGCCCACATGCAGTTTGTTTGCGAGATAACTGAGCTACTCGAGGCAGACGTCTGTCCATGTATCAGATATTGAATCACAGAGGGTCTAACACCATTAATAGCTGATGGGAAGAGGTGATGCAGGAAATCAAAACAGTGATAGTGGGAGAACTTTCACCAAGATCCTGAGAGGTATACAGTTTCTCAGCACATGGTCATCTTTTCTCTTTTTTTAAATCTGTGTATTGATTTTATTGTCAATAATACACATCAGTATGCAAGATGTATAGTATAATATAGAACATACCCTATAATAGGGGGAGGCATCATCCGAACCAGGATAAGAAACAACCACAGGCAATGCACTACCATCATGGATAGGAACCACACTTCATATCCATAGGGTTCTACCATCAGAATCAATCCAATCCCAATTGACACATACTAAAGCAAACAATCAAATATATCTAAGTCCTTAAGACAATACTGGGCGTCAATGAATGGAATAAAACATTGAGCAACATCAAGGACAATAAAAAAGAAATACAGTATGAGTAATAATGCAGCCGTGGGGTGGCAACTGGGTGGATCTTACCAAACAGAAGAGCATCTTGGGCCATTCCAGGAATAACAAGCAAGGAGAGCCAACATGCAAATGTAGGTACTTAAGTAGATAGTTAAAGGTGGGACACTCCCCAAATGTTTGTGTGTAACTGAGCCTGGTTGTTTAATTTGCATGTCAGTTGTTTATGGTAGGCCATCATGGCCATGGCTTCCATCCAGTCTGTGGGCATAGGGGGGTCTTTATCCATTGGCAGAGAAGGCAGGTTTTTTTAAGTCACCAAGGTGGAGTCAATCCAGCTTTTCTTGTAGTTTTTGAGCCCCGTGATAAGTTTGGTGTCATGGCTTAACACCAGTTGTGGAAAGATTCCACTCAAGTCTTTGAGGGTGCTCCAGATAAATTCCAATAAGCCTGGATATCAGGGCAGGACCACAGAATATGTAATATATTGCCTTCAGGTGAGCAGCATCACAAACACTCGACCGCAGCCGACAAATGGGCTGTGTGCAATTTACTTGGTGTCCAACGCCACTCCTGGAGCACTTTTAAGAAGCAAACTGTGATGTCTCTGTCCTGCAATCCCTTATGTGTTTGGAGTGGGTGGGACCAGTCTTTGTGAGAGTATGCCATTTGGAGCTGGATTTGCAACCTGAGACTGAGAGATCATTCCACTGGTTCACAGTAGAGATTTGTAATCCTCAGATCATAGAGGTCAGATAGCAGTTTCTTGTAATGGCCCCATTTAACCAAGTAGATGCATCATAAGAGGTGAGTGTGGACCAGGGCGGAGTTCCAATTGGGAGTGGAAGCTGTGTCGGAGCTGACGATATTTCCAGAACTACTGGGCAGGTGGAATTCAACTTGGGCATCCTCGATAAGTTTCAATCTGTCACCATCGATAACGTGATCCAGCGTTTTTGTACGCTTGGCCTTCCAATCACCATTTTGAAGGAGGGATTGTCAATTGTTAATTCCATGCCCTTCACAGTGGCTCATCTAAATGGAGGAAACCATCTGCTCCCAGCAGTTTGTGAGTCAAGAGTCAGACATTAGTGTGGTGGCATCTTAAGGATTGTTGGGGCCACTGGCAAAACACATAGTAGGGGGCCCTGTCCTGAATAACTTTGAAGTTTATTACCCATTTTGTGCTACGTCAAGCGTGCAAGATGCCAAACATTATTAAATTATAGGTTACATTTTCTGAAATGGTTTCAAACAAGGACAGATAAAATATGTCTTGGTTGGGGCCCCAGAATGTGTTAGATGACACTGAGTAGAGAAAAACAAAGTCTAGGGAAGAGATTGATATAAGGAAATTGAGGAGAAAGAAAGCATATATCACTTTCCCCTCAGGCTTCTTGAAAGGTAAATTCTTCCCCCCACCCTGACAGAAATGCCAATAGTGTACTAAGAGGCAAATCTTTTGTTATATGCACTCGTTGGGTGGCCTGGGTTTCTATTATACACAAACAACATTATAGTTTACTAAATCAAACACAAAACAAGGGTTTGTGTAGTACTCATCCTGATGTCATGTATGTTAAGGTCCTCGTATGTGATAATGAAGAAAAAGCAGGGAAAGTGAAATAAAAAAAAAAGGCTAGGATCACACAATTTGATTAAGCAACGAAGCCGGGATTAATCACAAGTTTTTGGTTTCACATTGTTCAATTCACACACTAGAAGTATATGCCTCGCTTCCCTTTAGTCAACTATACTACCAACCCCGACCGCCATCCTGCTGATATCCCTACTGCCCTTGGTCACATCAGGAACAAACTTTGTGGCCCCTGGGAAAATGTTTGTAAGTACCTATGCTTTAAAATGTCTCTGCTTCAGTGAATTGAAAGGTTGAGGGATAAATGTTTGGACCACTCTATTAGATGGGCATGTTCAATTCTGCCAGCTTTGTTTTGTGATGCTGATAATTACTGCACTTATTTGAGTTTGCAGAGTTTGTCGACTTAGATAAACCTTTCATATATGTGAAACCAAATACATTTTTCTCTCGGACATTTAATGCAAGAAAAAACATTCACCAATAGAAACACTTTTATTTATCCCGGTTAACTTTTTGTGTGAAAACCCTGTAAATATGTGACTATTGACCACAATTATTTTTTCTTCAAACTTTTCTAAATTTGCTGAGGTAAATCTTGTCAATTTTCCACCTGCCCACCCAGAATGATTTCTTTAAAAAAATGGAATGGGTGGAGTTGTAAATTCAGCAATATGTTAATCAAGGCATGTGTCCTATGTAATGTTGTCTACTAGAAGGCTATGGATTGAGAGACCATGCACTGTACACAATGTGTTGCCTCAAGAGAAGAAAAATAATATAGAATTGATATTTTTTATGGAGCCTGGGAATGTCAACAGGCATCTTAGCACTGGTGTGTGCTAGAAGTAACAAATCCTGAGACTAGTTGGGCAGCATAGATGAACAAAGCCTGGTTTTAAGCTGTTTTCTAAAACAGGTGAAATTGGATTGAGCTTTGAGATGCAAAGGCATTTTATTCCAAAGTTTACAGGTAGCAGAAATAAAACTTCTGGTATGGAGACAATATTAATTATGAATGCATTGTCCCTGAGAAAGTAGAAGGACAGGGAGAAATTTTAATGTGGTCCAGTGCCCATCCTCCCAAAGTTAAGAATAAATAAGTAAGGTGCACTGTTCCACTGAAGAACGCAGGTCAGGAAGGCACCCTTAAAAGTAGAAGACAGAGCCTTCACACACCCAATGGGTGTCATGCTTCATAATTGGGCCTGCTCCTCGTCGGGCTGGTGCTGCAATGTCCGACGATCCCCTCAAGGGGGCTCTTTGCCAGAGATCTTTTGTGAATGGGTGCCGTAATTGTATGTAGGGGTGGATTCAGACCTATGAGAAGAAGTGAGAAGCTGGAGACAAGAGATTAAAATTGGCTCTAAGCCCTCACATCAGTTTATTACTTCCTTAGAAAGGGTCTAGGTCAAAGTTAAAAACACAGGGAGCGGTCAGGGAGATAATGTTTCTATACTCTACCAGAATGGACAGGAAGAAGGTGGATTGGTCCTACAACCCTGAATGATGGTCGACATGTTTCACGCTTATGAAGTCCCCAAAGGATCTAGTAGCGCTTCTTAAGGATCAAAAATATAAACTCCTAAGTTTCACTAATGAACTCAAATTAAGTTAAAAATAGGTGAACAAAATGTACTTAATGAACTACAAGCAAACACTAGTTAATGACCTGTGGAAACAAGAGAAAAAGCAAAAAGATACATCCACAATTAATAATGTTTTATGCATCAACGTACATATAGTGGATTGACACTCGTGGTTGCATGCACGCATGCTAAGAGTCTAAACAACATGTGTCCTTACTCCGCACGATCCCACCAACTCCAAACGCGAATCACCTTGAGGCACTCAAAAATGATAAAACAACAGAATTTCTTACCCTCCTATATTAAGGAAAGGGCCCCTTGGGATAATGAGAGCCAGTGGGACTTCTGTGGCCCTGTAATTAAACATTTTATACATGTTAAAATCTATGCTGATAGAGTTGTTGGTAGAACATAGAGTAGCAAAGGATGGTAAATTACCTCCCTATATGTAGTGCTCCAAACAACAACTGTAGGTAAACAGAATGCTTACATCTACGAGGTAAGTAACCTCATAACATCTAAAAATGAATAGATAATACTATTACGGTCACCAAAAATAGAGTGGACAGATGGGCTGAGGAGGCAGCTTGGGGGTTAAAGCGGTCAGTGGCATTTGTGGAGTGTCAAAAGCTGAATGCTAGTAGTGGACCGAGGGAATCCTAACCACAGGTCTCACAAGAGGAATGGGGACAAAGAAACTAGGACATTGACTACAAGAAACCGGTGCCCACAGGCGAAGGGAACCGTGGCAAAGGAAGCCCATGTGGGCCACCTTTGGCGGGAACTCATTCTAAAAATGTCACTGGGACAAATGTTTTAAGTATAAAATCCTCGGTGAGGAAAAACCTAAATAACCAATGTGGTTCATGGTGATGTATTATGAAATCAAAAGCGACCAAGAGACCAGAGAGGACCAGGTCGTGAGGATCGCCGTGTATGAGTAATGTATTGTCCCACCTGGTAACCATGGGCAGTTCCTAGAATATGTTACCATAACCCTGGCTGGTCAGTCATTTTTGCTGGACCGAGGTTAAAAACTCCAGCCGGAGCCCACTTCTTCCAGTTACACCAGGTGCCATGACCACCCGATTCAAAGAATTAGAAAATGTTCGACCAGAATGTTTTATAAAGCATTTGGATCAATTTGGTGGCATTTCAAGCTGCCATTAATATGATAATAACGACAGGCTTACCTTATAAATCTGAAAATGGATTTGAAGGAGAGCACAGGGCCCTGAGAAAGCATGGAACCTGGAGCATAATGTCCCTCTTGCTTCCGTGTGATAGCCCTGCCATTACCAGATGGTTAAACTTTCTTTTGAATCCCATTCAGGATGGGCCAAAGATGGAGTCTCTCGGCCACAGCACATCTGGATCGCTGCATAAGGTCGAAGTTTTCCTAATTTTTTTCACTCTTTCTCCTCAATGTATTACATTATGTAGCGCTTGTCCTGTGACCTTCTCGAGGAGCTGCTTTGCTTCCCAGCTATTTGTCGTTTTTTTTATTTATTTCCTCAGTTTGCCCTGTCCTATGGAGGAGCAGGTTGGGCTGGTGTTTCAATTTTTTAATTAAATAAAAAATGTTCACATTAGGGGACGCATTTTTGAGGAAATGCCAAGTCGCTGTGCCTCAAGGAGCTAGTCCATCTCCAGAGTGTACACCGGTGCCCCAAACCTGTGATGAGTTCATTAGGTGATCGGTGGCTCTCCTTGCTTAATGATGCAGATGAGATGATGGTAAGGGCTGTCTATCTCCAAAGGGTTTACAATATATACAATGACCGGGGGGGGGTGAATAAAGCTGCTGTACAGTGCAAGCCTTCAGAAGTGGGGTGCACTGGTTCAGATGCAGCCATCAGTGCCAATAAGACCAGACTGAGGAGCAGACCACTGTGGGTCTGTGGTCATTGTGTCAAACACACAATACTTCAATGTAAGCATTGAATTTCATGGTCAACTCAGCTTTGATTTCACCATGTAACTTACGTAATAATCTCCCTAAAAATGATGCATCTTCGAGGATTCAGGCACCCCTGGGGCCTATTTACGAAGACTTTTCGGAGTACCTAGCATAGTACTATTTTACTCTTAAATGCCTTTGTGAATTAGCCCCAAAACATCTAAAATGGAGATATTTAGGTAATAAAGGCATACAGGTATTCAAAACAGAAAGGCTGTATTGCAGTGTTACTGATGCATTGTTGGATTTCGAGGCCGATTCACAAATGAATGTAAAAGTATGTAAGGAGTACTCTACTTAGTATCCATAAATACTTCTGTGAATTAACCCATGTGTCTCAAAAGCATGCAAGGTTGTTTTTTTTTAATTAATGATTTAATATTGAGTCTTAAATATATCGATTCAGGGTCAAATTCTCACAAAGGGCCTGATTCACAAAGGTAAACTGAGACCAAGAATCTAAGTTTACAATTTTCAGTATTCACAAAGGTAAGTTACGAGTAGGATCTTTATGTCTGCACTCGGGCGGAATCTCCGCCCTCAGGGTGGAGATCCATCCCGAGTGCTAAGATCCCACTCCATTGCCGAGATTCCTCTCCGAGTGCGAAATGGAATCTCTGCACTCAGGGCGGAGATTCCTGCCCTGAGTGTGGACGTTCCACCCCGAGTGTGGAAAATCTGCCTATAGTGCTGACGTAGAGATACTACTCATAACTTCTCTTTGTGAATACCGAAAATCTCAAACTTAGACTTTTGGTGTAAGTTTACCTTTAGGAATTGGGCCCTTAGTGAAACCGATCTGTAGGCTTTCCATTTATGGGTTGTGTGCCTGCTTGCTGGTTCTCCCTTTAGCATCCACGTTTCCCTTTACCTGTGCGTTTTCTGGGATATTTTTCGATGGTAAGGTATCGCTGTTTGCTGTTCAATGAAATGCATGTGCCTTTGAAGGGCCATCCCGTGTACAAACAAAAGACAACTCTGTACCCACATCTGCATTGCTAACCAACAGCAGCAGTAGGTGTATCACAACATGTCCTTGATAATGTCTTTGGGTGTTGAAATCCTCTCTGGCATTATTCATCAGGTGCCCCTTTAATGTTTCAGTAAAAAAAAAAAGGCTGGCTGAAGCGAAAAGTAGTTTTCCCAGAATCTGCTGAGTTCCAGGTGCACCAAAGCTCTGGTATCTTCCATCCCATATTGGAATTAGTCACAAAGGTATTGAAACAGCATCCTTTAGAGACTTTAATAGGACTCTACGAGCCTGATTTAGAGTTTGGCAGACAGGTTATTCCATCACAGGTGCAATAGCGTTACCTTGCCCCCCAAACACTAGATCCCCACCTTGTATTTCGTACACTGAGCCCCCATTGGCTCCATACTTCCTCCAGCGACTCATTGGAGTAGGGACTGTCAGAAGAAGGACTTTACACCATCTGCAAATACGATAGAGAACTCTGCTCACCAAACCCTCTGTCCGACCACCTCACTTAGGGAGTTGGGGCCTTCACAGGAAGGACTTAACACTGTGGACCTTATTTTGGAAAAATCTGGCAGTAAGGGACAAGTAAAAAACAATAATGGCCCCTACATCCTGGAAGGAAACTCCATGAATATGGGGGTCATTAGTTTTTTGTTTTTCAAAAACAAACTCCTGCTTTAGGAGTATGTTTTTGAAAAATAAAATAACTTTTGAAGAGTTTCATGGCTGGCCGCCGTGGCTGAAAGTACCATTCGTCAGACTTGTAGGAATTCATAGTAATGAACCGAAAATGAGCCCTGTTATTGAAGAGTCCGTAAGTAGTTTCATTTAATTGCTTATATGTATACACGTTGTTAAAAGTATCCATTCAAGCCATGCACACCTATCCCCCACTCAAAAACAGATGTCCCTTCCAACGACAGGAAAGGATGGCATATGTACAAGTACATGCCTAAAGATACCGGGACATGCTAAGGACAACTAGGCAAACAGCCCCACAGGACTAGTTTAGAGCAATGCTTAATCTGAGCCGGTGTTTTCCAGTGGTCGGCACTTATTTTTGAAGGCCGGCACTTCGTTTTCTGCATCAGGCATTTACAGCATGCAGAAGACTTGTATGGGAAATCAGGAAGCTGCAAGAGTGAGCTGAAGGGGCAGGGAGTGGCTGTAAATGGATTGAAGAGGCCCAAGATGGCCTCAGGATTACGCTGTGTCAGCATTCCATGCTCACTCATTTAACTGCAGCAGCCGCGTGTTTCAGTGGAGAGCTTTGGGCGACTTTTTATTTACAAATTAACCACATGTTTAAAGATGTGTTGAATTCACTCCCCTCCACCCCCAATAGTCCCTTAAAAAGTTAATTTTTCCTGCCGAATTCTCCACACACACACCCCATCGCTTGATTTTGGAGCCCCTACTCGCAAATTGGTCTAATTACACAGCAGCACTTCTCACCCCACCACCCCATAACCCTAAATCCTCAAGAGTGACCAATAAACTAGGTGTTTTTTATCGTATTTCCCCAGCTACATCTGTATCGTGCGGCAGATATTTCATTTGGTCATCCTCGTTTCTTGTTGAGTGAAACAAAACACTGAGCTGTCTCGCCCATTGGAATGAAATACCAGTAGGTGGCGCTGCAGCTTCAAAAATATGCCCCCCCACTTGAATAAGGTCCTCGTGTAGCCCTAATAGCCGTAAAGCTTTACAAATAATCACAAGCACTGGCAAAACCAATCGGTCTGATCATGCCAAGTTTTCCCTCTATATTAGTTAATCTGTTTTGTTGGAAACGTATGCAATAGGCATTGAAACTTCAAATATAATAATAGCAATAATAATTAAAAAAAATGCCGCCATCTAAATGTGGCATTGTAATGTCTGGGAAAAAAATGTAAAAGGAAACCAGCGCAGAGTAAAGTAAAAAATGAAAATAAATCGGACATTTGCCCACAAGCCCTGACATTGAAAAAGGTATATTTTTAGATTGGATGTGCACGCTGAAAATACAATCACTCATGGTGAAGACATCCAATGGCTGACGTGTGCTTTTTTAAAAACATTTTTTCTTTAGTAAGAGGGTGGGGGGTGCAATACCTTTGCGCCTTTACTGATGTTGACTTTAAAAAACAATGGCAAAGGCTATAGGACAGGACTTCGTGTACTAATAATTGATCGTGTGACCCTTTTGCTTTGGCACTCTTGGTACACTGTGACGTAAACACCCTCTTTACAAGCAGCCGGGACATTCTGATGGACCCTGTAAAAGCTGAAATCTCTGTGTGAAAGACCGGAGGAAACGTGGGAATTTGTGCATAAACGCTGATTTTAACGTTATTCTCCAAAAACTTGTAATTCTCATTATTTCCCCACCACCGCGTTTACGAGGACACTGGTGATTGTGGGACAGGAAAATAACTGGGGGTGGGTGAAAAATTCAGCTCCGCCGGAGGGGTTTGGGGGTTCTACGCCGCTGATTCTGTTCTGTGACAGCGCAGCAGCCTGACTGAGCAGTAAGTACATTTTTTTTTTGTATATGTTTATTGAGAAGTACATGTCAATATACAAACTGTGTCAAACAGAGAAACAATACATCAAATTATGGCCATATATGAAAAATATTATGAAATATTAACTTCTCAGATTTCTAAACACAAAAAAAAAAAATTATACATATATCAATAAATGCAATATATGAGATTATTTATAAGGCATCCAACTGTGCATTAACTCTTAGAAGTAGACCTATAAAAAGTAAGTACATCTCTTATATTAAATTAATTAGCTGTTTATTGCCAAAAAAATCCCACCAGCTTCGCTGGTAATAGCATAAAGAAATGGGGAGAAAATGACCAGTACAGCATTATTAGCTGAAGGTATGTTTTTGAGCAAAGGGTAATGAGGCCTTTTGCCATGAGATGGAAGCTTGCCCCATGGTTGGGGGCTTAGTGCACAATTGAGCAAGCAGAGGGGCAAAGGTGCCATCATGAAGCTTACTCAGTAGAGAATCTGAGGAAATGTGGGCATGTTTGATGGAAATGCTTTGACTACACTAGACAGATGCAAAGTAGTAGTGTGTTAAAGGAAAAAGCAGTACTATGTACGACCATAGGGTAAGTGCACCTAGAAGAGCAGTTCATTTAAAGGCCTGTAAGGATGTTGCTAATTTTATCCGGAAAAAGGGGACAAGCCATCACAGAGGGTGGCAGGTGGATGTGATCTTCATAGCCACTGCTGAAGCATGGACAAAATCTGTATTAATTTTCGACATTGCTCAAGTTTTACTTGGAACATTTCTAAATTGATTATCAAGGTGGGATGCTTTACTAGCTCTTATTGGTCTTTCATAATTGTGGAAAGCCTTCAAATAAATAGTTTTGGCTTCAATGTCATAAGAAATCTTCAACCAAAGGTATAGTTTTTGTTTATGATATAGGTCTTGGGGGAGAGGAATACCTCATCACAAATGTGGCGGATATCCTGTCCACCGTCTTACGATCACATTATATCCTATAAGGTTGTGATACTGTGGACGGGATACCTATCATGTTTGTGACTGAGTATCCTATCTGCTGAGATCTTAATCAGTCCCATAGACTTTTTTGATTTTAACATTTCAGGAGTGAACTGTGGGGTGAAAGACGAAGTGCAACGCGGGGTAAAGGTTTTAAACTAAATACATTTATCGAGAGCCTCAGTGATCCAGCTGTTAAAACTATATACATTCTCTTCTAGAATTTGTCCATACTTAGGGTTTGCAATAAGTGGGAAGGATGATTGGTCCAGTACCTACCAGTGTTGGTATTCTGGTGAGATGCAGAGTTCCTACACCCTGGGTAACTGATTAATTGAAGAGGCTTATGGTCCATCTAGGCCAGTGAAGAAGTAGAGTCAATCTTGATACATTTAGAGTTTGAGAGGTGTCCTGCTACATGCTTAGCTTACAGGAGTATCTGGCTGAAGCTCAGAGTAGTGCGTGATTCTATAACATTCACAACAGGACCTCACTGAGGTTGTTCAACGGTAGGTTGCAGTCGCCTAAATAACAGGCTATTGCCGTCTACACTTTAAGCAGAAATTGCCTTTAACAGAGAATCAAAGTGAGTTGATGATAGAGGGGTTCTATAAACAATGATATTTTTTATTTAAAAGAGGAAGATAGGTGCAAATTAGTCTCAAAATGACCACCAGGAGTGGGTGAACTTAGACGAAGTAAAAGTGGACTTATGGACAATGATGCCCCCCTCATTGCAATCGCCGGTACAAAGCCAAAGAGCCAACAACAAGAAAGCACACAAATGTAATTTAAGAAAAGATTTAAAAGATTAGTTATGAGCAGCAGGAGTCCAAGGTAATAGCAGCAATCACACAACTTTGGTAAAACACAGAAAAATTACAATAAAGAGTATACAAAGGAAACATCTATAAAACAGATCAAATAGCAAATTACTCCTGACAGTGTAATTGAGAAGTTGGCAATAAAATGGCAGATGTGCAGCAGCCTCGAAGGCACTGTCACCTTAAATATGGACCTCCAAAAAGGAAAAAAAGACCTGGTCTGTAGCCTGAAGCTCCAACCAACAAAATGTTGGAACGCAACTCAGAAAAAGCAGAAGTTGCAAACTCTGCTAGAAAGCCTAAGAGATAACAGGAAGAAGTGTGTAAAAAAAATTAAAAAAAACTAATTTAGTAATTGAAAAAAGTTATCTATTAGCAGCCTACGTCCAAGTTAAAAACAGCAATGTAACTACTTTGGTAAAAATAGTAAAACAATTACAATGAGAGTATTACAGTGAAACTCTTAAAATACAGGGCAAAGAGGAAATTACTTGTTGCTATGTAATGCTTTATCCTTTCTTCCTAACCCTGTGATCTCCTCCTCTAGTTTAAGCTTCCAAGGTAGTATCATCAGACATCTGTAAGATTTTTAAACTCCTCACCACTCGCTTCCATAATTTCTCCCTTGCTTCAGTAAAAAAATAAAATCCTAGATAGTAGCGTTTAGTGGAGATCCTGCATTTCCTAGAATCGCAGGCCATTTTCATAACGGTCCTGGCCAAGTTCTCCGTCAGCAGCTCTCCATTTGTCTGGACTCTGTCTTGGCTCCTGACCAACCTAGTAAGGGTTCCATTTTGCACAAAGAAATGGAAAATGCCCTGGTTGCAGCATGTATATTCTCATTTTATTGGATCTCCCAGTAGCTTTAGATAATGTGGACCATCTCCAGTCAATCAATAAGCTACACAAGTTGAGGGTCAGGTTGTGGGCCCTCGATTGGCTGGCTCCTTTATGATGAACTGAGGCCAGGCAGTCCTCAGTTCCCTTTTCCAGTCCTCCCTTAAAGTTGTAGTGTGTGGTGCCCACAGGGTGCCTCACCCAGTCCGACTTACTTGAACATGTATGTGCCCAGTCTAGTGGCCCTACTGGTATCATCTGAATTTTCTTTCTTCGTATACATTAGAGCTATTGATCCACCTGGATGGCAGTGAACCACAGACCATCTCAGAACTCCACACTGGCTTTCTGTGGGTTGCCTCTTGGATGTTGAAAACACACCAATGCGCAGACAACCCCAATCCTTTAATTTTTGGAGGATTCTATCTATATGGTCCTCTTATGGAAGACCTCCTGTTCGAAGTTCACCTTCCATTCCAGCCAGGACATAAGCACTTAATGAACCCTAAGGATCGATTTTGATGCTTCTCTGACTTTCATTCCACATGTCAAAAAAATGCCTCATCCTGTTTCCTTCCATTGAGGATTTTAAAAAAAGTCTACCTTTTCTTCCAATAGAGAGTAAAACACGTTGCATGCTTCTTGTATAGAGTACAGAAATGTGATCCTCCTGGGCTTCCCAAATATGTAATTCCTAAGCTGCAAACCATACAGAATGTGCGGCTCTTCACCCATGGGGCTCCAATGATGCCATCTCTGACCTCTCATCCATCCAGCCAGCCTTCAATGGCTTTCAAATAAACAAAGAATCCTCTTTGGGTCTTTTTGAGTGGTCCACCAAAGAACCTCCTAGGATGACATCTTGCGCTCTTTTGAAATCCCCTAAGTCTGCAAATCAGAAGAATTGCAAGAATTAGAGGCCATTCTTTCTCCCTTGTGGGTACCACACTCTGGAACAAACTTTGTCTATCCACATTGCGAGGAATCATTTATCCTTTCACAAGCTTCTCACGACTTTCTATTTAGAAAGTAAAACTTTTACAGATCCATCCAAAAATTAGTCATTGGGTTTAACGTCACTAAACTAGTTTTATTGTGCAGCCTCGAATATGTTCACCATTTGATCAATGAGAAAGTCCACATTCATAATTGTACACAAGTCACCTCGCCTTTGAGAGAGTTGGGTGATCTCCGTAGGACGTGTTGTATTGAATAAACTTAGAAATGTCACCATCATCAGAGGACTCGAATGTCTGGTTTGCACTTTTAACAGAGTTCAGTTTCACAGCCACATCCAGCATCCTGTCCTGCTGAGGAACAGCAACACAACAATTGCTTTAGTTCTGCCCACCAAATATGTTTCAAATGTGGATTAATGTGCAGCATCCAACACCAGGCTCCGAAGATGGACCACACAGCAACAGTTAGAGCTCTAAAAGAATCATGATTATTAAGGAAGATAGTTTTAAAAGAACTAGGAATTCCTAGGTATTATGTGACTTATTTCTGCTTGAAGAGGAGGCGGAAGAGAAGAACACAAGGTAATAATAGCTTGACACGGTGTTTAAGGTGCCTGCATCTCGGACAAAGACTCCCCGGATCCTTTCCTGAGAATCCCTTCAAATCCCTTCATTCTGTAGAGCCGCCTGACTTCCAGGGGGATTGGATTCTCAAATTGCTGAGATCAGAATTCTAAGATGGCCGGGATCAGGCTGCAGGACAGCGGGGTCGCTGCTAAGACGACTGATCTGGGGTCTGGTGAGGAGAGTGCCTCCGCGTGATGACACGGTATGGGAGGAAGTCAGTCCAAAGATATGAGTTGTCTCAGGGCGGCAAAAAGGTCAAGTAGGAGGAGTCCAGAGCAGGCAGTTCAGTTCATCAACTTAAGGGGGACACTGGAGAACGCTTCGACGGAGTACCCTCTCCCTCAACCTCTAAATCTCCTCCTTAGTCTTTTTTGGAGCTTTGCTACATTTTGAATCAATGCAAATTATATTGATGACTATGACTGAATTATTATGGTTCCTCATTTTAGATGCTGTTGTTTTTTAAGTGCATCTTTAAATCTCAGTTTAACGGTTAAAACCACCAATTTAAGGTGTTTTCGGCAATGGTCCACGGTGGCTCAGTGTTTTCCACTTGCTTACTCTTTCCTCGACTTTGAAGAATTGGCCCTCAGTGCTCTTTTTTCTATTCTGGCCGCTTCTGTTGATTGATACGTTTTGATTCTCTGATGTGATTATGATAATTTTTCATGAATAATCTCAATTTACGATTGCTCTTTTTTTTCTAAACTCAGTTAGGCACTTGAGGTTCTTCACTTCCAATGCTGGCAGGGCATACATGCCAAGAGATCCAATTTGTGACGGACACTCACGATTTTGAAGCCAAATATTGGCTTTATTTTAGTAGTCTCCTGCCTAAAATTGCCTCTGCTTCAATAGAATTCAATGTTGAAAATATATTCACCTTTTCTTTAAAAATTTCCCAATTACTTGATCTAAAATGTTGCCGTGTATGGTATTGTTATTTCAAATGTGGTGCACATGCCACATGGGCTTTCACTTACAGGCTTGCTGATAAAGCCATGCTACGAAGGTGCGCCATGAATGCCTCACCTTTGCCCTGCAGGATGGACTGTAGCACATAGTCGGGGCCACTGGAATTATGCGATTGTGCAGCTGCGGCAATTTTTGCACGATTATAGAATTGCCGCATTTGCCACATAATCCATCATCTGATGCATATTCTGTAGATTTTAACAAAAAAAGTTTTGTAGTTCAAACAGTTCAAAAGATACTATAAATGCAACAACGCATGTTGCCGCATGGTGGAAGGCCCTTTACAAAGCTGGACTGGTCGCCTTTCTGTTGCTTATTGCTATATTTGGGTGCAAACCTAGTACTAATGAGGTGCAAGCAATGACCAGACAGTGTTACCACGTTAATGAAGTGATACCTTTACAAAATGTGCATCGTTGTGCCTCATAACTTGCTGTTTCTAGCCGCATAATTTACTCCACCCTGCCGCATAATTTTGCCATCTCCTGCCACATAATTTCAGTGGACTGGACATAGTCCAACAGGTCGGTTTTAGAAATTAAACATTTGAGTCTCAGGGTAACATTGGTGCTTTAGCAAGATCACACGTGGGGCATTCCTAACCCAAACAGTGATACCTAACAGAAGCGCAGATCAGAGAGATGTACCCGGACCTCAGACAAAAATCTCACTGCACTTTGGTTCCACCTGCACTGTGCTGGTGCCCTTTAAATACCAGAACCTGTGCAAAGGAGAGAGACATCCTTCGCACTCCATAAACCGAAGTGTTGGCACTTAAATATTGCATGCGGTGATAACCAAACTCACTGATCCGTTATTGGACGGATGAAAGGCTGAGCTGACCCCTTTGCCTGGGTGAACATGTGTCTGCACGCAGATCTCCTCTTCTGGTCTCTGCCATCCAGGCAGAAGATGCCGCAATCTTACATGGAGGCCTTTCCTGCTGTCCTTACACACAGCCGCCTCCCTGGCATGAAACGTGCCCGCTCTGGGGGGTAAAAAGCGCCCCCTTCCAGCGCCACTGCCTCAAACCCGCGCTTCCCCCCCATTGATCTGCAGCCCTCCGCTTCCCCCGCGTGGTCCACCCCGGCTCTCCGAGGAGCGTTCCTGCCTCTAATGGAATCTAACAGGCCGTGCATCAGTGTCGGGGCCCTAATCTTGACAAATGACCAAGGGCGGCGTTTTTATGAGAGTGAAACGCACAGCGGACGTGGAGGCAGCGGCCAGCGCGTGGGAGAGTGGCCGCGAGCCCTCTGAGGATGAGGGACAAGAGGGCATCATCCCTAAAGCAGCCCAGGCTAAAATGCTCCAGTCGCCTCGTGGCGCTATCTATTTCCAGCCATTCATTCTCTCTCCTTCTTTACACGCTCTTCTCCCTCTGATTGTTTTGTGTCCTACCCCCCCACCCTCCCCCCCCCCCCCACACACACTTTCGCTGTCTCTCTGTTCAAGCTATGGACATCTTCAAGGATTTCGGGGGGCCTTGTCTAAAAGTATTTTGGGGGCCCCTGTTCGGAACAGCTTTGAATTTATGATCCAATGTCATCTCTTTCATGTCCTCTATGCCCAGGTCACTGACACACTCATCCAAATTCTAAATTGTGTTTACATCTTGTATTCCGGGATAGTGATGTGTATTTTCAATGTTGTAACACAGCAGTCCCGTTTTGATGTAATATAAACTTTTTTTTATGGAGATTGCATGAAACAAACACATTTGCCTGCAAAATGTCACACATCACCCACATTCAAATATATTAAAGGAAAACTGTATTTAAAACAATCTGTTTAAGAATCATTCAAGCTCATCAGGGCAAGACTCTGCGGAACAGAGCTGGTTCTATGGGGGGCCTGAAAGGCTGATGCCCCGGGCCAGAGCCCACTTTGCCCATGGCTTAAAATGTCTGGTTCACGCCTCCCTGTGCCTGCTACAATTAACCCCGGGGAGCTGGGGAAAGTGTGAGACGCACAAGGGGCCTGAGCTTTCAACACCAACCTCCAAGGACTCCAGACATTCTAGAAAATGCCCGGTGGAATAAAACTGAAATATAATAACAGACATAGACGCACTCAGAAAGTCCATATATAAACCAAATAGTAATACCAATAAGAAGAGAATTGCATAGTGTGAATACCATAACAACCTGTCATCTGCAATTCTTAAAGCGCTATACTCAGGGTAGGCTGACACTGGGTTCTTTGACTTTCTTACTTATATGATAGGTCTGTTTTTATGATCATCTCTCTCACTACTTCCCTTTCTTATTTGCATACGGGCAACTTAACGCTTTTTCTCTTCAGTTGACGCACAATTCACCATTCGTACTCTCACACTCCATTTTAACATGCTATCATCCTCGAACGTTCTTTGATAGGGTATTTATTACCATAACTGTTGTATATACCTTGCAGCCTTGAAAAAGTCTCTTGTTGTGACGAAACACGTGTTGGCTTGCTCGTGCAAAGATGTTCATCCAACTGAGTACGATGGCTGTGGTTAAGGAACGTTGGTCACTCGATGGACCTATGCTGATGCCTTCTAATAAAGAATCATTTTGCAACTGTTTTCAACTGAAAGACTGATTTATATATGGACTTTCTGAGTGCAGTGGTTTTTGTTATTAACTTTGTTGAAGTGTTTGTTCTGAACACCAAAATATGCTGTAGGGTTGTGGAGTGTACTTAACCGCATTGCACCTACAGTTTTCTATCTAAAACGCCACATTCATACGGTCACAACATTTGGTACGTGCACCTTACTTGGCACCACTACCCGGCTTGCTCTGTATAAAACTGAAGTATGATGGGTGGGATGCAAGAATTCATCTCATCCACTGGTATTTACCCAGGGGCGCATCCCTGTCCATTGTGTTTATTTGGCCATGATTACGCTTTAGAATAAAGCCAGCTATGCGCAAATCGACCTAGTGCCTGCTCCATTGGGAGACGTCTAGCCCAAACTACCAAGCCAGTTCCTTTCTAAACCAAAACATAAGGATTGTAAGACGTGTTTTGCCCTAGTTGGGGCTCTTCAGTCGGGAGCAGCTTGGTTGCAGTGACACATGAGCGAGGGATCCATGTTTGGGGGTACCGGCCACACTTAGGGCTTCGCACTGAAGTAAACAAAAAAGTGATGGGTGGGACGCTTGAATTAATCTCCGCTAATTACTCAGCGCTGCACCCCAGTACATTGTTTTATTGCCCATAATAAAACTTTCGGAAGAGTCCAGCTCAGACTCCCAAGCCAGTTCCTCTCTGAACCAGAACTCAAGGAGCCTAACACCAGATTTGTCCTAGTTGGGGTTCTTCAGTCAAGTACATTTGTTTCCTGTGGCAAACTGAGCATAGGGCTCATGATGGGATCAGTTACACCTGCTATTTCTTCTATTTTACCTGCACTTTCACTCATGTTCTGGTTGAAAGTACACAGATCTGTGTTTGGCACATCTTATAATTCAGATGGGGCCGGTAACTAAAGGTGGGTGAAATATACCATTCCACCTGCGGAACAGGCAGAATTTTGTCCACTCCGTGTTACTCTTTAACACAGAGTTCTGTCCAAATCCCACCAATCGCTGGTGGCAGAGTTTTTCCCCACAAGGCTCCAAAATATGTAAGCTGGCGAGCGAGATTTGGCATCCCCTAGTGTGATTTTCTAACACGGCAGTCACCGGTGTTTGTGAGCCATCAAGGTGCTGCCTGTCAAGTAGATTTGCTAATGCTAGAGTAGGTTTTCTACTTGCCCGGCAGCAAAATCAACTCAAATGGCCGCATGTCTTGTGGATTGTATAGTACCGTTCACGCTTATTTTCACCACTGCTTGTGCTACTGGCACTAAAATGCAGTATTAATATTTTCCACCCATTGGCAGAAATCCACAGAATCTTGCAGAGTTTTTCTGTAGCTCCACAAGTTCCGACCACCCCTTCTAGTAACTGCTGTGAGCAGCCGCATTGGAATTAAAAGTCCAGTCACAATGAGGTCCTAAGTAGGGCCAGAAAAATGCATTTTTATTGATGTATGGGGAGGGCTCCAGCAGGCAAAATGGTATTGTTACTGGAATACCAAGCATCTTTGCTTCTTTTCTCATTCTCTACACAGCGCTAAGAAGCTTTCCTAAGCTACATCCACTCTATAAAAATGATTACCAGAACCACACAGACTGTATAGGCTGGGGTGAGTATATAGTGTTGCCTGGCAAGTACTTAAGTGGTCGGTGGTCCACGTGTGAAAACACTTTTATCATGGTCTTGGGTGGGACGTGCTCATGAAAATTTGCTTACGCACAAGAAAAAAGCTCTGTGAATCCCCCTCAGGATGCATTTCTTACTTCTGGAAGTCACACCCAGGCTAGGAGTTAGACACTACTACTTTCAAGAAATGCTTTGTCAATTATGTGGGGACAATCAGGTGGAAATCTTATTTAAAGTGGGAATTTTAAACAGCTGCTCACAGAAGGAGCTTTGTTGATCACGCCCATGAGGAGGTATGTGCTACTGCTGGACACGTCAGTGCCTGGAGTGAGACACTTCTGCACACAATAAATGCTTGTGGATCAAGCTGGGATATTCAGGTGTAATTCACATTCATATCAGGAGTAAAACAGAGCTGCTCACAGAAAGAGGTTTATCAGACCAGAGAGGAAGCATGTACTACTACAGGATATGAATGAGTAAGTCACACCTATGCCTCTATTTAGAAGAAGTGCTTTGAGAATCAAGCTGAGATACTCGGGTGTAATTCACATTTAAGGCAGGAGTAAAACATAGCTGCTCACAGAAAGAGGTTTCTTTATCAGGCACATTATTAAGTTAATATTACTATAGGATATTAGTGAGTAAGTCATACTAATGTCTCAAGTAAGCCACAAATATGAATAACAAATGCTTTGTGAAGCAAGTTGGAATGTTTAGTTGTAATTCACATTTATAGTAGGAGTAAAATACAGTTGCTCAGTGAAAGAGGTTTATCAAGCCCATGAGGAAACCTGTACTACTCCTGGATATTATTGAGTAGACACATTTATGCCTGAAGTAAGACACTGTTATGCACAGAAAATGTTTGTGAGTCAAGCTGGAATATTCAAGTGTAATTCACATTTATAACAGGAGTAAAACACAGCTTCCCACAGAAAGAGGTTTACTTATCAGGTCCATGAGGAAGCATGTATTACTGCAGGATATTAATGAGTAAGACGCATCTATGCCTCTGTGCAGAAGAAATGCTTTGTGAAGCAAGTTTGGATATTTAGTGGTAATTCACATCTATAATAGGAGTAAAGTACAGTTGCTCACAGAAAGAGGTTTATCAGGTCCCTGAGGAAGCATGTACCGCTGCTTAGTAATGAATAAGACACTTCTATGACTTAGGCAGGCGAAATGCTTTGTGAATCAAGCTGGGATATCCCGGTGTAATTTACATTTGAGGCAGGAGTAAAACGCAGCTGCCCACATCGATGTTTATTTATCAGGGTGGTGAGGAAGCTTGTACTACTCCTGGATATTAATGTGTAAGTCACACCTGTGTCACTAGGTAAGACACATTTATGGACAAGAGATGCTTGGGAATCAGGCTGGGATATTCCGGTGTAATTTACATTTAAGGCAGGAGTAAAACACAGCTGCTCACATAGAGGTTTATTTATCAGGGTCGTGAGGAAGCTTGTACTACTCCTGGATATTAATGCGTAAGTCACACCTGTGTCACCAGTAAGACACATTAATGGACAAGAGATGCTTGGGAATCAGGCTGGGATATTCCGGTGTAATTTACATTTGAGGCAGGAGTAAAACGCAGCTGCCCACATCGAGGTTATTTATCAGGGTGGTGAGGAAGCTTGTACTACTCCTGGATATTAATGCGTAAGTCACACCTGTGTCACTAGGTAAGACACATTTATGGACAAGAGATGCTTGGGAATCAGGCTGGGATATTCCGGTGTAATTTACATTTAAGGCAGGAGTAAAACGCAGCTGCTCACCATAGAGGTTTATTTATCAGGGTCGTGAGGAAGCTTGTACTACTCTTGGATATTAATGCGTAAGTCACACCTGTGTCACCAGTAAGACACATTTATGAACAAGAGATGCTTGGGAATCAGGCTGGGATATTCCGGTGTAATTTACATTTAAGGCAGGAGTAAAACGCAGCTGCTCACATAGAGGTTTATTTATCAGGGTGGTGAGGAAGCTTGTAATACTCCTGGATATTAATGCACAAGTCACACGTGTGTCACCAGTAAGTCACATTTATGAACAAGAGATGCTTGGGAATCAGGCTGGGATATTCCGGTGTAATTTACATTTGAGGCAGGAGTAAAACGCAGCTGCTCACATAGAGGTTTCTTTATCAGGGTCGTGAGGAAGCTTGTACTACTCCTGGATATTAATGCGTAAGTCACACCCGTGTCACCAGTAAGACACATTCATGGACAAGAGATGCTTGGGAATCGGGCTGGGATATTCCGGTGTAATTTACATTTGAGGCCGGAGTAAAACGCAGCTGCTCACATAGAGGTTTCTTTATCAGGGTCGTGAGGAAGCTTGTACTACTCCTGGATATTAATGCGTAAGTCACACCTGTGTCACCAGTAAGACACATTTATGAACAAGAGATGCTTGGGAATCAGGCTGGGATATTCCGGTGTAATTTACATTTAAGGCAGCAGTAAAACGCAGCTGCTCACATAGAGGTTTATTTATCAGGGTGGTGAGGAAGCTTGTACTACTCCTGGATATTAATGCGCAAGTCACACGTGTGTCACCAGTAAGTCACATTTATGAACAAGAGATGCTTGGGAATCAGGCTGGGATATTCCGGTGTAATTTACATTTGAGGCAGGAGTAAAACGCAGCTGCTCACATAGAGGTTTCTTTATCAGGGTCGTGAGGAAGCTTGTACTACTCCTGGATATTAATGCGTAAGTCACACCTGTGTCACCAGTAAGACACATTTATGGACAAGAGATGCTTGGGAATCAGGCTGGGATATTCCGGTGTAATTTACATTTGAGGCAGGAGTAAAACGCAGCTGCTCACATCGAGGTTTATTTATCAGGGTCGTGAGGAAGCTTGTACTACTCCTGGATAATAATGCGTAAGTCACACCTGTGTCACCAGTAAGACACATTTATGGACAAGAGATGCTTGGGAATCGGGCTGGGATATTTCGGTGTAATAAACACAGCTACTGACAGAAATAGTTTTGTTAACCAAGCCTCTCTGGAGGAGCATTTCAAGGAGATTCAACCTGTCCAGGTTCACCCCTACAAGAAACCTCTGCCCTGAAGTCACTACTGCATCCAGCAGAGGGCGCTCTCACCAGGCTGCTGATTGCTAGGCTTGGGATCACTGCTGTGATAGTTGTTAGTACTTAAGATTGTGGCAGAATCCAGAGGTATATTCTTCACTGCCTTCCCGCAGGGGGATGTTTGGAGTGACCGTTTCTGAGTACTGGCCTTCAATGTGCTATATAGCTAAATGGCGTATTTTGGGATCTGTGGCTTATTGATGTGATCTGCAGATGTGAGTACTAACTGAGTAACTAAATGACACATGTACTTGTGATCTGCAGGTCCGAGTAATAACTGCATAACGAAAAACACATGTAGATGTGAACTGCAGGTGGGAGTACTAACTAACAAAAGGACACATGTACATGTGAACTGCAGGTGTGAGTACCGACTGAGTAACAATAGGACACATGTGCTTGTGATCTGCAGCTGTGAGTAATAACCGAGTAGCTAAATAACATGCACGCGTAAGCTGCTGGTGTGAGTGCTAACTGAGTAACGAAAGGACACACGCATGTGTGAGCTGCAGGTGTGAGTACTAACTGAGTAAAGAAAGGACACATGTACTTGTGAGCTGCAGGTGTGATTTCTAAGTGTGAGTTCGTGTCATGAACATCATCTGTCGGAGTGTTTTCTAAGACCGTACATAAGGACCTGTGTGTAGTAACTTTATATGTACTTTGTACCTACACATATGAACACATCACCTGCAGGTGGGACCGGTAAGCGAGTATGCAAGTTTGTTGAGAACTGGCCAGTCTGAAGGCATCAAACTATCCCATAAATACTAAAATATACAACTAAACAGAAAATAGGATTAGAATGCAACAAACAAACCAAGATAATAAATAAAACTTACAGCTCGCATAGACAAATATCCCAGACTAACTCAGAAATCCAGAAAATATCTACATGAATTTAGTTTTTACCTGATAAAGAAGTTGTCAGAAGTATTTTGGATGTTTCGATAGAGAGATCTGGACGCAGGTGGCAATCTTTGAAAAAGGCTAGGGTAGGTTTTGTTGTTTGAAAAGAAAAGCACACAGCCTTATAATATAATATCCAAGAGACACCTATATCTGGGGGGTGAGGTAAGTTTCAATGCAGGGGATGGGGTAAGTTAGACTGCACTAAAAGTTAAGCAGCTAAACCACCCTCCCAAGGAGGCTTGAGGAGTCAGGGCCACCTGGTTAAACATCACAGCTCAGCCACCTCTCATGGTCCCAGAACATACAACCAGTTTGTTGTGACAAGCAAGGGTTAGGGAATCCCTCCAGATCACCGATCCCACCATCCAACCTGGCGAGATCTAGGAGTAGTGGAATTATTTGAGTGGATTATATCATCTTCCACAACAGATATGTTCGTGATGGGCAGATTTGGGGGGTTCCTCAGAGATCCGCCTGGTTCAACAACCTGAGGTACTGTCCCGTCAGCCGCCAGCTTGTGAAGCCTGAGCTCTACACAACGTGTAGAGGAGAACCTGAGATCGACACAAAACCTACGTTGTTACTTGATGACAAAGTTGAGTATGGGCAGTGTAGTGGTAGAGCATGACAACTACCCTAGACCCACTCAGCGCTCTCTTGCACACAGGATATAAAGGGGTGTACGATGGAACCTTGGGGGGTCATCTAAGAACAGGAAATACTAAGTTGCTGGATTCCTCTACCTGCATTACTTGTGATGATGCATTTTTCTCTAAGTTATGCGTTAGGCAAGGTCCTTGAACCTTTGCAACCAGCTGGGGGTGGAACAGTTAGAAAACAAAATCCCAATAACAATGTCAACAAACAGTATGACTCATTTGACCACACAAAGAAACTCCAGGCAGAGGAACAGTTAGAAATGTTATTACAGACTAATCCTCGCAATAATATCAATGAGCCACAAGACAAAAACATGAAGGTATAAAATCACCATGGGTTGACCAAAGCGGCGGTAGAAAGTTGAAACGAGTTACCATCAAAATGACAAACATTCCATAATCGTCATGCAGAATATCAGCCACGTGATCTGTGTTTGAATAGCAAGGGGTGCATTAGGACAAATCTAAAATCTCTTTGGCTACTCAACTGAGACCAGGAAAACCCTAACGTTTTAGGAATGCGACAACATGTGTTGGAGTTACAACACATATGCACCAAGAGTAAAAAAAAAAAAAACAAAGGACAAAAAGAATTAGAAAAAAGCTACTTGGGGCAAAAGATAAATAATTAAAATGTACAAGGAGTGAGCAAGAGGGGAAAGGGTTAGCAGGTCAGAAACTTGGTCAGGAGTCCTCCACTTCGGGTTAGAAAAGAAACCCCTAAACTACAATTTTTAAAATACATCATGTGCTAGGAGGTCAGTACCTCTCAATATCTAAATAGAAATCAGGTCCTCATGGGAAGAGCAAAAGGGGTCCAGGGCAGGGTCCAAGGGATGCAGACAGGGTGGCTGCTCCGAGGGAAGGTCAAAGCGGGACTGTCCAAAGTGAAATCAAGAGCATTCCAAGCAGGATTGTGGCAATCAATCAGTTTTTGTGGAGCGCGGCTACTCACCCGTGAGGGTCTCAAGGCGCTGGGAGGGACCTCCTCCAAAGAGCCACGACTTGAGGTTGTTCCTGAAGATGGTGAGCGACGGGCTTTGAGGTGCAGGGGGAGGTTGTTCCAGCGCTTTGCTGCAATCTACTACTACTATTGTAGTGCTAATTAACATACTACAAAATGCAGTTTGTTAATAGGCTCCTGAGAGCGGTTCAGCCCCTTTCCTAATGGGCTCTCTGGCCTGTCCTAGTATTTCTTTTTCACTCTATACAATGATTTCTTGCACTCCGTCAAGGGATTCATTCCCCTCAAACTCACATAGTTTACCTCCTTGACTCTCGTGTTTCTTCTTCTCTCTCCTGCTACTCCCACCTCTTCTTACTCTTTCCCCATCTGCCAATCATTTGACTAAGATTAGCCTCCTGAGAATACGCTCTCTTTCTGTCCAATGAGATACTGTTATTCTTCTTCAAAAAACTGCAGCCACAAGACCCCTTCTTAGTCTCCCCCTGGACCACCATCCACCAGAATGTCCCGGTTTCCATCTGTCCTGGGTGTTCTACTACAATATATGTTACATTATCAACCGGAATTTATACAGACTTTACAATCTTAAATCCCAACATATATCCTTACCCAGAAAATATGTTGGTAGTTGTCGATACTGGAGAGGCTGACATTGCGACATACAACCCTCTCTTGTCCCCGGCTCACCAGCACAATGCTAACTGACTACATAAATAAATGAAGTATTAAAAAGACAGCATGGCAATTACATGTGGAATATATATCACATTCCTCAGTCAAAGATCTCTCCACTGCATTAGCATCAAAAGTTGAGCACCTGTTCTTGAGCTTCTACATACATAACTTGCATCCCTCTGCAACATTCTTAGAGCTTGAAAAATCTACTTGACCACTCCCTATGGTGAGTCATTTTTTATGAGGTTGAGCTATTTTTAGAACCTACTCACCCCTTCTGGCAGAGGTCAAAGAACAGGTGTTCTGTTCAGACAGAAACTGAATTAGCAAATAAGATGCCTTTAAATCTTATTCTTGTCACATTTGCTCTGTCTTCAGAGACAGAGGTCAAAAGCCAGCTTGTCTTCTTGCAATGCAAATACTTTTCCTTGTGACTGCAGAGTTCCAGGATTTTGTAAGGTGAACTGTCTGACCTGTGTGAAATGAAAGGCTGTGGGTATCAGTCTTTCCTAACACACAACATTTATATAACTAAGTCAACTTAACAAACATCTCAAAATATATTTCTGTGGCTGTGAAAGACCATTCTTTTGTACTAGTGTGATGAAATAAATATTTTAATTGGATGAAAAAAAGACAGAACACTTGGTGATGTGCAAATGATAAATATTTTTTTCTGAAACCTAATTTTCACAGATTATTGTTAATAAACTATATAGTTTTATCAGTAAAGCTGCAAGTTAGTGGGAAGGATTTTTGGACATTTCTTTGAAATTTACTGTCTGTAAATGAAAGTGCGCTACCACATCATGCTTTATTAATATACTTATTAAAAGTGAGTGTTTAAACATAAACTGAGAAACCCTCCTGCCCGATGACAAACCTATTTGTAAACTAAGGGGCAAGTCATGCGTGGATCATGTGTACCCTGTATGTGGGCTAGATTTATTATACATGGAGCAGGGTAATTCAGGACCAAAGTGCATGAGGGGAAAGCCAGGCTGGAACTGCTCCTGGCCCACAAGGGAAGTGGTACGTGCAATCCCAGAGGGCACGATGATTCATCAGCGCATCACTCCACAAAGTTCGAAGGATGGAATTGTCCAGGGAACATCACTCGTATGACAATGATTGAGTCGGTTTCCCAGGTCCAGCACGAGAATAGCATGCATCTTATATCTTCTGTGGGGTTCAAACAAATGTATATAGTTTTACTTCCACGGTTCCTGAATGTACTGGACTCGCAGACAGTTTCCCAGTCTAACTATGTGTAACACAATAAGACATGTTATTACCAATCTAACATCTTGTGAGAACATAACCTAAAAGAAAAGGTCACGTTAGCGAGAATGACTACAAATTTTCAACATTTTCAAAGAACTGGACCTTGCAGGCCACACTTAACCTCACCATAAGAAATATGAGCCTTGATTATTTCAATAAACACATGAACATTCAGTTTCATCAATTCATCATTATTAATATTGTCAGCTCATGTTATCATAAATGTTTTAAATGAGAATAACTTCATTGATGTATTCTAATAAATGTGATGCAGAATTGCATTTTCTAGCACTTTGTATGTAACTTTTAAAACATTTCCCTTTGGAAAACTATTATCGTTTTAACAAAATCTAGTAACTAACAACCTAAAGAAATGATTTAGAATCAAAACAAATTGTTAGATTTAAAGGTTTAAGTCCATACTGCATCATTTAAAGTGCACTGTCCCTCAGGGAATGCACTTAAGCATACTCTGTCAGCAAACCCTTTATAACTAGATTGCTAGAGCTTTTAATGAAAAAATGCAAACTCTGCCAGATTTAGTGTCATGAATTGCTCCCTGCGCTCCCGTGCCCTCCACCAGGGGGTCGAATTTTGGGACTTTCCAATGCTCTAATAACCTTCCGGACCTTTCCCTGCATGCATATCACGACTTCCAGCCATTTGGACTCTATCTGGAAATCGACACCCATTCCCAATCCATGGCGGGTTTTGTGGATCCAGTCTGCTCACCTATAACGCCCTGCTCACTGCTTCGTCTCCACCCCTGCAGGCCAAGGATGGGTGGAGGAGTTCGGCCCACCTGTGGCTGGCATGTCCTCGCCTGCTCACACCTGATGCATGTGATTACTGTGAGCTCTTTTAAGCCTCATCTCCCTTCAGTCCAGTGTTGGTCATTGTAGCTGTTCCAGTGAGACCGACCCTTGTTTCCTGACCTTGCTGTTTCTGTTTTTCCTGAGTTTGTGAGCTATAGGTTGTTCCTTTTTCTTACGCCTTACCTCTTTTTTGTTTCCTTTATTCCTAACCCAGCACCAGTCTTGTGCTTCTTTGAAGCCTCTACTTCTGTATTTACTTTTTCCCAGCCCCTGCCTTTCTTCCCATTCTTTTTGTTCCAGTTTCCTCTCTTCCTATTGTTTGCTGTCTTGCTTCTAGTTTCCTTGTTTGTTTGTTTCTTGTTTTCTGACCAATAGGCCTTTGTTTTCCCTTCCTTGCTGCTAAGCACTCCTCCTTGCTAGCTCCTTGTCAATTGTGGTTGTGGATTTAGTTCTACACCTTTGCCGTCACCGCCTTGCATGTTCCTGTTTGATCGCCAGGATTCATGGGCTCTGCTGACAACCTAGGTGGAGTTTTCTTGTCCACTGTATTGACTTTGAGTTACTTTTATAACATCACCGTAGGGGTCAGCTCCACAGACCCTGCCCTTGAGTGTCTATCCAATATATGGGTATTGGCAGTAAGAATCTGTAACAGCAGTTGTTGGTGAGGAACCTACTGAGCTTCAGTCCTACCATGTGGAGGTTCTGGGTGCTTATCCCACATTCCCTTTGTTGTCCATGTTTTTATATATATGCCTTGCACCTCCATCTTAGGTGTTAGTTTGAATGCTATATTGCTGCTTGAATGTCTGTCCTTTCTGAGCCTCAACTCTCTTAGTCCCTTGCACAGAGCCCCTTTAGCTCTCCTCTGTCCTCTGTCTCACTGTGTGATCTTGGGCAGCTCTGTAACCAGTATTCTGCCTACTTTATCTTCGCTGTCACCAGTCCTCGCCAGAGCCCCCCGGCATTCAGGTGATTACTGTGATGTCAAAATAGCTTCTGACATTTCTGGTATATCACTTGTGATTGGTTAGCTAGGAATCATCTCGGTGCCACACCCTCTAGTCTCTAAGATGTTAAGGAGGATCACGTCTCTTGTTTTATCAAAGACTATATTAGGGTGCAACAGGGAACAGAGATTACCTCTGTCCAGTAGGTGGTAGACATTGTCAGTGACTTGAAAGGTGGATGTCATTGTGCTATACTTATGACAAAATCATTTACAACCCATAAATCATTCTGTTTGGGGCACGAGACAAATACAAAACACAACTTTCAAATACCTTACATGGACAGGGACCATAAATGGGATGAAAAGAATGCATTTCATCAGTTTGCAGGTATGTCTTTAAAAATGTTCACAAGATTCTTCTTAAGAGAGTGAGGCAAGAGTGAAACAGACCAACCAGAGGCTGGGAGAGATAGTTTAAAACTTTCTACAGGGTGCATACCCCTGTTTTGTGATCTGACGAAAGTGGGCAAGGAAGCTTTCTCTAGAAGAGTGAGAAACGTTCTTGGAGGAACTTACTGGAAAAAACGTACAAAAGAAAATATGTTTTATAATATTATGCTTTTTTAAAACGTTTGTGGCAATTCAGTACCATTTTAATGAGTTATATTCCAAATTTTTATAGGAGGGGGTTTCTATTTGGACATAATCCTGGTTCTCCAGTCTAGTTGCTAGAAAACGAGGTTATTAGCAAGCTTACTTTGAAATTATGGTATTGAAAATATATCCCCGTTTCCTGTTTCTTTTTTTATTCTTTTGAAATTGTTTCACCTTCCCCTTTTCTCAGTTTAATAACTCTGTTTAGCAATAAAATATAATACGCAGAAAACAAAATTGATCATCAAAGAAGAACAGAGGAGTAACAGGTTTGTTTGGTCTTGAGCTAAAACTTAAGCTAATACTTTGTTTTAGGCTGATGAGCTTATATTTTAATAGATAAGTAGCAACATTTTAAAATGGTTGGGAACGCTAGACGGGAGGAGATAGATTTGGGGATGGGTGCCATGAAAGAGCTTCTGAGCTCTAATGGCCAGAGAATTTATTTGGGCTTCTATATAGATTGCCTTACAGTAATATGCACATTTTCATAAGTTATTCATCTACGCTGAATTGTGAGCAGGCGTGTGGGTTTGGACATATTTATGTGGTCTACATAGGTGGCTTGTGAGTGTGTACAAGAAATAAAGAAGACATTTATATCCCAGTTTTAAGATTTTTCCCTCAGTATGTACACATGTGCTTATACTATTGTGCTTTCCTTTGTAAGTGAGCAGCTAAAGTCTCATTTGCAAGATGTTTAATGTAGCCTTTATTCATTGAAATCTTTTTGATTCGCAGGTGAATCGGTGGGTACGGGCGTCCAAGTCCTTCCCCGCTCCTACTGGTATGAGTTTCTCTACGGATCCGCCATTCTGCTCCTCTGCCTATTGATCTGTTTGGTGGGAGCAAGCATCTACGCCAAAGCCAACTTCATCATCTTCCTCATAGTCATCATCGTGCTGTCCACCGTCTTCATCAGTTTCTTTGCGGTGAGCCCGAAAAACATCCCTCTCCATGTCACGACGGGCAACATCACCAGGCTGGTCAACGGCAGCTTCACCGGGTTTAAACTCTCCACGCTGATGGAGAATCTCTATCGTAAGTAGAGTAACTTATTGGCAACCTTTACATAATCAACCTCTATAAGTGACATTATAATACCTCAACCCTAAACTTTGGGGAGTGGAAATTGCAGCACCCAAGAATGCACATAGATAATAGAAATAATTAACAAAACCAAACAAGAATAATATTTACCCTAGATTTATATCCAACACAAGGCATTGTGCTACTACATTTCACCCTGAAACTGCCCAGGAGACAGACACTTCCACCCCCTTGCCTTTTTACTTACTCAGGGGTTATTGGGACAAAAGTATTGCAAACGGTTCCAAATCTCTTCTAGGCCATGTGTCAAACCGTTCTTGTCTTCCCCATTTTCTCAGGTTCTGGCTGGGTAGACTGATGCATCTATAGAAATCTTTTCACCTACAGGTCACACTGAAGAGGCTGAACCCTCAAACATGCTCCATAGTCCACCTTCCAAGAAGGCATGTTGTTTTGTCTACCTTAACATACAGACCCACATGCTGAGTAGTTTAAGGGGGTGCCACCCATTTATGATTTGTTCTTTCTTCCATTTTATAACCTGGTGCTGAAAAGGGGTTGATCTTTCATATAAGTCCATCTTCTCTGGCAAAGCCAGAGCTTGAGCCAGGCTGTGCCTGGGAGGCCCTCACCCTACGTGAAAGGGGGTGGGGTGCAGCTTTCCTTCCCCTGTGCCAGCTGAGAGCCCAAAGAGCTTGGAGCAAAGGACCAGGAGATACCGACCGCATGGCATGAAGGTACAGTTTCCCTAACCTGGGGCCGCTAAAAGGCTTGGAATCTTGAAAGGTCTGGACGTTAAGAGAGATTGTGGATTTTGTGTTTGCACCTGAAGCCAGACAGTAGAGGTTGAAGTAGTAGCCAGCCCAAAAGGAACGTGAAGCAAGGATTCTTCTTTGTGGGAAGAAAGGGTTCTTCACTAGAGTGCGCACAGCGGTCACTGAAGCCTGAGCTCCCTGGCTTTATGGAACAGACGGTTTAAGGTATTCCAGACTGGGGCAGTGAACTGATGGTTAACACACTAGCTCAATTTTCTTTCTAATATTGACTGTGCAGCTCTCCGATGGTGCTGGGGTTGTTGCACCTTGCACCATGTGTGGAGGTTGAGTGCTCAGGTGTGCGGGATGTTCCTGGCTAGAAGTCACCTCTTTTGGTATCCGGGAGCAGATCATGTAGTAAGCCTCAGTATGTCTGCCACACTCTCTCCGAAGATGATCAAGACAGAATGGGGAACATAGAAAACTTCATCATATGTAGAGCTCACTACATGGATCAGACAGAGCATCTACCTGGGGACCTGAAGGCGTTCGATGCACAAGAGACACCGTCCACTGTGTGTGTAGATGCTTCCCTGGCTTGGGGATTGTAGAACACTGTTTTCTCATAGAGCTCATTGTATATTCCAGGCAATAGTTACATGGTTAGTAGTGGAAGAGGTCCTGCTATGCTGCGGTGGGTCAAGAAGTAGGAGCAAGTATATATAGCTACTGGCTTTTAGTGCCTCTTCTGAGGCCAGGGTGTGTGTTCAGAATGCTTCGGTGCATTTGTGAGGAGCTAGCTGATGATATCGACAGAGCAGAGATGTGCGCAAATGGTGTAGTGTCCCATAGCAACAGTTGCAACTCCCTTAAATACTTCTTTGGCCCTTATTTGCCTTTTCAAGGTAGGTCTGTTGTAGAAGGTCTTGTGTCAATGTAGACTGGAGGCATTGGTAGTGATGTATGTGTGTACTAGGTGCTGCTGTAAATCAATGACAATTGCTTGCCAGATGTTCTATGGGCCAAAAGAGGTTGGCTTTTCAGAGTCCCTAATTGTCAGCTTGAAGAAGTGCCTTCACTTGTTCCTTTGGCCGGATGATAATATCACAAGAGGCGTAAGGCTGGGTGACTTCTCTTCCAGGTGACACTTAGATAAATCATTGACAGAACCTAAATGAGTTACCTAGGAACATGATAGCCACTCTGATCTCCCTTGCTAGCACATTTTCATGGTAGCTTCTGCTATATCAGGGACGCACTGTGCTGTTGGGCAAACTGGCCATGCGAGAAGGGCTGCTCTGATAATGCACTACGTGGGCCTGCTTTTTTGTCTGTTTCTAGGCCTGTTTCATGGCTTGTGGTAGGATTTTACTTTTGAAGCATTGCCTGCAGAAAGCACAAATGCATGCAGTCTTCCATACCTTGCCATACACTTATAGAGTATGTCTTTACATGTTCAAAACGTTTTAGCTATCTGGTTCACTAATGGGGTTAATTTTGGCACCTGGGTCTGTTTTCTGTCCAATCCAAACCTATGCAGCAGCTGTTTCAAAACATATGTACAAAAAATGCGTAGATCATATTTAATAAGATACTATTGGCATTTATAAACCACATAACCAAATTCAGAAAAGTTGCACAGTGCCTCGTGTTTGGCCAGGGCACCGTCACTGCAAACCACATACACATGCGTAATAAGGTCTTGGCAATAGAGGTTCTGGAGAGTTTGGTAATAGCTTGGTTTGTAGAATGTGTTTCAGGGAGGTGGTGGTAGCCTATGTGTCTGTGCCATGTTCTTTCACTCATGGATCTGCTCGCATCCAGGTGGGCAGTAGCTGGACCTGCAAGGACAAGCCAGTGCAAATGGTAGCAGAGGAAGGTCCCAGACCGTCCAAGCCAGGCTCTGAGTTCCAGTTTTAGAGGTGGGAATAGTTTGGGCCTCTGGTAGCACTTTGCCACCAAAGGTTCTGATTTATTTTAGAGTGACTTCTCAAGCTGAAATCAATGTCAATGATACAACCATCCTTACTGGTATTTGCTGCCTGCAGCACCTTTTGTGCAACCCACTAAAGTAGCACTTTTAAACTTGTCCGAGGCCTGCCATTGCAGCTTGAAGTCAGTGTCCCATTACTATATCGACTTGGCATCTAAAACCCCATGCCAAGCCTTAGAGTCCCCTTTCATTACATGCAAGTCATCCCTAAGGTAGGCCCTAGGTAGCCCATAGAGCAGGGTGCTGTGTAATTAAAAGGTAGGACATCTATGTTTTAGTTCTACATGCCCTAGTAGCTAACAACTCCCAAATGTGTGTTCTCACTACTGAGAGGCCTACCCTTCATAAGATAACAATGCAAATTCCTTATTCATTTTTATAAGTTGTGATTTCTAAACTAGAGGTGGTAGATATGTCATGTTTGGTATAAATGAACTTGCAATAATAAAACCTCTTTAATGATGATTTATCATTACAAGTTTGAAAATGACACTTTTAGAAAGTTGGCATTTTCATGCCGTTAGCCCTCCATGCATGCAGCCTGTCTAGGTCACATGACTGGGTTTAACTGACAGATGGGACTTAGGGATTCACCCTAGCCAATCACACAATAGAGGGATTAGCACGGCCTGAAAGGCCTTTCCGCTTGCAAGATGGGGGCAGAGCTGGGCACAAGCCCACTCACATCTGAAAGGGCGTAGCTCTGCTGCTACACAATAGGCTTAATGCAGATACCTAGGAGCCAGGGCAGCGGAGGCTGGAAATTCCTGGAGCCTCAGAGAGCCCTTCTGGAAGCTTCACACAACTTCTAGGAGCAGGGCACCAGGGTATAGAAATAAGGCTTTCAGACTTGCTCCTCAATTCACTACCGGACCTGTGAAAGAACACTCTGAGGACTGCCTGCTGCTGTGACCTGCTGTGCACTCTGCCAGACTGCTGATGTACCTGGAAGGACTGCTTTGGTGCCTGGAGCCTGCTTGAACCTTCAGAGGGGAGCCCTGCTGTACAGCCCTGCACCTGCACCCTGGACTTCAGAAGTAACTTCAAGAGCTGTTTTAGTTTGTTTCCTGTCCTGAGCCGCAGGGACTTAACAGGCTCCCTCCATTTTGAGCCCACCCCTAGACCCAGCCTGTGGGAGTCCTGAACCCCCAAGAGGTCTCCGTCCACTCTTGGACTCTTGGTTGTGGTGTTAAAAGTGCCAGATGACCAATTTCCAAACGTGAGGACTTAAACAAAATTTGGCCCAAAAGTGCTCTGAGAACCAGGAGGAGGCAGGGACCAACCTGCTGGTCTATCTGCCTAAGGTGCATCTCCAGTCGGATTGACTGTGTGGCTTCTTCCACTACGTTTTCCTCCTCCTCCGCAAATCCTTTTCAGTATCTCCTCGCAAAAGTGATGTTCGACCCTGTGGAACTGTCTTTGGCTACAACCAAAGCCAATGTGACTGCAGAGGAGAGAGTACCTGCACTTCTCAGCAGAGGTGCAATATTTTCTCATTTGGAGAACACTGCCACTTCTCAGAACCAAGCATGTTTCCTGGTATTGAGTATGTGCACTTCTATTTTTCATTTAAAGAGCACTGGTTCATACACTTTCATGGTACTGCCTATGCCATTACCGAGGAGGTGCCATTTTATTCTGGTCCTTGGCAATTCTGGCTGTTTTCAGCTTCAAAGAATCGCCGCATGTTACAGATTCTCCTATGGTTCAGTTAGTCACCATTATGGTGTTCAATGAAGATTTTAGTGTTAGCTCACTGAGCCATCCTGACAGCATATGTGTCTTCTATCTATTTCCATTTGTCCATAAAATGTCAAAGTTCATGAGGGAGAGGAAGTACCCTTCATGTACAGGACTGGCTCTGATCAAATAGACTCCTCTCTGGAAATTGGCGAAAGGGTCAGACATGTTTCTTGCGCTGGCTTCAATCTTATCTCACTCAGCTAGACTCTTGTGTCCGAACTTGAGACCACTTCTCACATGGGGGTAGTGTGGTGGATGGCTGCATTACATTGTAGATAGAAATATAGAGGTTGATTCACAAACATGCCAGGGGTAGATAACACTTATAGTAGGATGGCAATTTGATCTTTGAAAGGTTTGGGGCATAATACTTACTCTGAAGTGTAGTAAGGAGGCAAAGTGATTGAGAAAGACCTCTTCTAGGGATTTCTCCCCTGAGAAGCATTTGAGAAGAACAGCTCAAACAGTGCATCTTAAAGTATAATATTCATATACATTTGCAAAAAAGGATCTGAGAGGGCACTAATTGAATGTTCAAATCCTTTCATGGTGTGCCAAGCCAATGAAATCTGATGCTTCCCAGGAGTTGACCAAAGTATACTTTGGTATGTTTACCCCACATTGACAACATTTTTTAAAATGTGCTATGGATGCTCCAAAGATTACCTTCATCATGCTAGGGCGAGGATTCTTTCCTGGGTGCCCCATTATACCAAAACGTTACTTAAAATCTGCCTGTGCCACATTTTTTATTTATTCTGCGATGCACAAACCAGTAGTTGACCCTTAACTCAAAAATTGCTTCAGTATGTCAGGGCTATCATTTTGCCATGGTTGCCACCTTCTCATGTGTGAGGTAGCCCTTCTTTATGCCAGGAATTACCTCTAATGGGCTAGTACCAGCACTTTGCCAGGGATGCCCCATGCCAAAGAAGTCCTGAAGCATGCTAGTATTTTTCATGGGTCTCATATGCCAATAATTACATCCAGAAGGCCAATCCCAGTATTTTACTATGGATGCCCATTACAACAAGAATGACTTCAGCGTGCCAGTGTTAGTATTTGTCACAAGTGTCTGTCATAGTAAGAATTGCTTCAAGTATGCCAGCACCAGTATTTTGCCATGGGGGTCTCTGTTGGATACGAATTTCCTTTCAGTACGCCATGGACCAAGTTCAGGCTTGCAAGCATAGCATCTCATTCTCACTCACACTCACATTCACTCATATTCATTCTCTCTCAGTCCTACTCCCTCATTCTCACACATTCTCAATCACCAACTTTCACTGACTCTCACTCACTTTTAATGACACACAAGCTTACACATACCTACGTGCACACTCACACATACTGTCCCTCCCATAAACACACTCTCACCCATAACCTTGCACTCAACATACATTTTGAAGTATATTTACTTAACACAGCTACCACCAAAGGTCCCATTCCAGCTAACTGTCCTCCAGTTTGTATTACACTAATAGTGAATAATAGAATAATAACCACTATTAGTATAATAGAAAACTGGGCAACAAATAAGTAGCAGGGAGCCACCTTGTGGTATTGGCCATGGTTTCACCACCTCTGAGTCCAGGCATTGAAAGGGCATTGTATAGTTACAGTGAGGAATTTAATCCAAGGCAAACCCCTAAATGATGTTCGTGGATTGAAAACTGGTAAGGTAGCTATGAAAAATTACTTAACACTAATGATGATGTCATCTATATAATAATGTATTATACATAATTAATCATATTGTACATGGGAATCTAAAAACCCTATATAATGATGTATTATGCATAATGAATCATATTATACATGGGAATCTGAAAACCCCGTATAAATGCATGTCTCTAATTTCTCTACAATTTGAGCCTAGTGACATACTCAGTCGCTGATTAAAAAGAAAAGATATCAGAACTCGACTGTAATAAGTTTTTACAGTCAAGCTCTGATGTCACCATGCTTGCTGCCAGAGCCTGCAGCCTAGGTGGAAGGCAGGTCAGGTAGGAGCAGCAGTTTAAAGCAAGCAAATTAAAAAGTTGATTTTCAATCTCCTGCTCTACTTTTCTAGCTTATAGTGACTAGCAGAAATAAATTATTATTTTTCTTATTTCCTTAGATACTTAAAGAAACGTTACAATCTTTCTGCATGTTTCTATACATTCTGAGTTCCTGCAGGTTTTTCAAATTGTTTCTTATAATGAACCATTTCTAAAATCATTTTGCAACAAATACCTGGCAGGTTTTTGATGTGTTTAATTTTGCACTAGAGATTCTATTTTTATTATTCATGTTTGCAAACATGCTCTCTCTTTCTGAAAGAGCTGCTCACCAATGTTTTGAGTGGTTTGTGGGAAAGGTGATGGTGTGACCAAGTATTAAATGGGAAAAAGTACCCCCTGCCGTAAGTGGTAAGGATATTGCAGGCCACTTGGGTGCTCCATAACTTTATAAGATAACTCTGCCTTCAGTCTCATTCCTCTATATTGTTTTGGAACTCCTTGGTGACTTGCATTATCCTTACAATGTATGGAAGGGGGTCACTGTATCCCCTATACTATACAATTGAGTAAAAATACCAAAACGTATCATGTTTCTTTGAAAAATGCATGGTGACCTCAGAGGTACCTTAGCAGTGGACAGCACATGTTTAGTGTCACCCAAAATTAATGCTGTTCACTTTATCGATCTCAGAAGGATGAAAGGCTCAGTGGTCCCACCAGAGGTCGGACTTGACACCTGCAAGACAAAAACATATTCCTGTAGCGGATCCTCTGAATTAACAGGACCCGAATTCAATATGGATACTAATAAGGATGACTTCTTAATAATAATAATGATCTTCTAGTTAGAAGGGTAATAATAATTAATAAATAATGATAATGAATACAAAAATCATAATGATGAATACTTGGAGTTTTTTTAAAACAATTATTGGGCTTTTAGGATGGTAGTTTTAAAATAGTGTACAGTATAATAAAGATGTTTTTTAGGCTCTTCTAAACTTACTAGTTATAAAATTAAAAAATATAATGCTGTTGTTTTGCTCCTGAAGCCTTCGTCTGACCACCAGCTCAGGGACAAGATTGGTTTACAGAGTTACAGGAGAGGCCCTGCCTGCTCCCAAACCAGCACTTTTCCCAAATATGCGAGGACCTGAGTTAGAATAGTAAATCATCCCCTCCTGGAACATTTCTCCTGGGTATTTCTGTGCCTCTGCTGCCAATTTCAGAGGGAGACATCGAAGTACAGCCAGTTCCCTGCGACATAGTAGATAGAGGAACTTGTTTGGGTAGAAGGCCGGCTCTAACCCACCCTTCTTCCAAGGGTGGGCGATAGTCCCCCCCCACGTCCTTAAAGTGAGCTAAAGTCTAGGGCACCACCAGGTGACGACTTTACATTACTGCAACTATGAGTTAGTCTACTTCATGAGTAGTAGGAAACATTTTCCCAGGGGCCACAAAATATGGTCTGTGGTGTGCCCGAGGGCCACATAGGCGCCAGTGGGATGGGCATAGGGCTTTGCGGGCTGGGGGTAAAGTGGCCGTTGGTGATGTGAACCATGTACATAGTGAGGTCAGTGAGTCATGGAGTTATTCCGAGGGTTTCAGTCCATACTGCCCTCTAAATTAATCCCAGACTCTCTAGAAGGGTCATACATTTGTCAATACTGTGTTATGCAGTTTCTGCATCTCTATCCTTTCACCAGCCTTCTCTAGTTGCTATCACCACCTCGGGAGAGTCGAGTGTAGAAAACAGAAGCAACTACATTATTGAATTGGAATTAAATATAATTGCACAATGTAAAACCGAAAAACCTACATTTAATTCCGGCTTCCACACTTGACTAAATTGTGTGATCCTAGGCAATTGTTTTATTTCACTTTTCCTCCCTTTTCTTCATTTCAAATTTAAGAGTACCTTGAAATATCCGTATTCAGGATGTGCACAGGACCTTCTCTTGTGCTTGATTTAATAAACTTTAATGTTGTCGAGAGGGTTTGACAGGACAACTGAGTTACCATTAGTTCACTACTAACATTGTTGTCAGGGTGATGGAGGCATGAATGTTTCTACGCTCATATTTAAAAACTATCAATTCTTTTGTTATGTACTAAGGCGAAACAATTCTGCATGTTAATGAATAAAGTGTTTGAATTTTGAAAAGACTTTGCAATTTTACACGTTTGTTGCAAGATGTCTTAAAAAATAAATGTGTTTCAAAATTTAAGTGGTGCAGGATAGCTTCTTTGCTTATTTTCTTTTTCTTTAGTTATCTTGTAAGTAAAAACGTGCACATTGATTTGCCACCTTCCTAAAGGTTAGTACTCTCTAAGTAAACAGCAGCCAAGTGATACAGCTGACCAAGGGGTGCATGTGAACGTCAGAAGGCCGTCAAGCAGCCCGCGGGCCGGACTTTGAGTACCACTGGTCTACTTGGAGCTCTTAGTGTCAAGAGAGGAAGTCTTCCAGATGATGATGCTTTTTGGATTAACTTGAGGAGGAAGAGACATTTTTGGTTTCAATTTTCAGGGCAAAAAAAAGGCGTGGCAATGGGATGCCATTTTATAGAGGTGGAATATAAAGAGGAAAAGAAGATGAAGATTAAAGGAGTTTGTTATAAATATCTTTACAAATAGACAATATTGAGCATAGCTAATCAATAGGTAGATGGCATTGGAATTGTCTACACAGAAGTTCAATGGATGCCCAGAAACCCAAATGTAAGCTTCTAGATCTGGTAGAACCTTTGTAATTGGTCAATCAGTCTTTCCACCAGTTGAGAGATGAAAGAAAATACATTAGGACCAGAGCAATTTGAGGGCCAGGCAAAATAAGGGGCAGAGAGGGGGCTGCAAAGCAAGGCTGAGCATGCAGGAAGCAGGGACAAGGGACACCAAATGTTTGAGGATATGAAGAACCGGACTGAGCAGAGCTATTCTGCCATTTCTCTCTCACTCTGTCTCCCTCAGTGTGCCAGGGCATGTGGCCAGCGAGCACTAAGCGCTTGTTTTATATGTGACGCTTGCTGCCACAGGTTTGAAGTTTCACATCTCCTTTGCAAGGTACCTCTCCGGCTGTGCGTGCCAGGGACTGGAGGGGGTGCTATCAAGGGCTCGGGTGGTGGGGGCATCACAACTGCCTGTGTTCAGGAAGGCCGATTACTGAAACTGTACTCCTCGTGGCTATGACTCCCCCGCGGCTGACTCTAATTTAATTTTTGCCTGACCCCTGCACCATCATAATCTAAGATTCATCAGGGAAATTAAATTTAATGCTGTGTCCTACACTAACTGTGGTGAATTGGAGCTGGGAGAGCTGTAACAAGGTTTTCCACCCGTAAACTCTCTCTCCGGGCCCCCGCCTCTTCCTCTAAGCGTCTGTGTGCTAGGAGCCCGCTGTTAGTCTGTCTTCAGTGCTTTTTGGTCAGTTTCCGGCTCTGAGGTAGACAAATGGGGGGCTGAAACTCAGACCTGGTGAGCATTGCATAGATTGTTACCCTATGTACAACTCTGTGTAGCACATGTCCTTCTACATGCACCAAATAAAGACAACAGAATAGAGGCTAGAATGGGCAGGTCTGAAAGGGCCACTGTGTGGACCATTGTTTGGTCCCAGGACCCAAAAAATACCCCAAGCACTGTCCCTTTCAACTCGGCCCAACTGGAAGTGCCAGGCTACTCAACAGGCCAGCCCCACACTGGAGATAAGGGGCATCCCACCATGTTGACGCTTGGGGCTGGCGCTGGCTGGCGCTTGGCGCTGGCTCAGTAACATCTTGGGATTTTACGTCTATACTTACATTGGTGAAAACAAAACTATAACGTCCCATTAGCTAAAAAGCATGGACATAGGAACCGTATGGGGCGGGGGATTTATCAGCCCTAGATTTTGGAGTGGGGGTGGAACAGTGGTATCAATAGAATTTGAAGTGGCAACCAAAGGGTAAACAGATACACACAGATGATGTCTCTCTAAGGCTATGCTGGATATCGCCTAAGCCTCCTTGAAGTGCTGGAACCACCGAAGCAAACTCTTCGGGGGCGGGTTGAAGGGGTGAACAAGACCTCTTTGATTTGTTATTTATTTATTTACTGCCCTTGAGGTCTTGATTGTCTCCTAAAATTGTTCTGTTTTTCAATCCTGGTGAACCAGAAGGGTAAGGGAAGGCAGTAAACACTATTTTATGTTAATGTTATTGCTGGTTCGGCTGACTGGAGAAAAAGAAAGATTTTAGGAGAAGCTCAACACCTCAATGACTGAAATAAAATAATTAGCAAAATGGAAGATGATGTCGGAGCCATCGCAGTGTTGGATTTTTTGTTTGCAGCTCTTCAAGGATACTCCTGCAAAGTGCAGCATGATTTCAGACGGACTTGTTCTGCCGCTATGTTTGATCTTCAGTATCTGTGGAAGCATTCAAAACAAAAAATCATGACTACAAGCAGGATTTGGAATCTGGAATTGGAAAATCTACTCGAGCAGCAAAAAACTGAACTCCGGAGCAGCACCTTCTGGTGTGCCATGTTGTGCCATTCTCACTGATTTTTCAGCACTGAACGAGCTCACGGTGGTAAAAATCAGTGCTTATTTCCACCCATTCTTCTAACTCCGCAGAATTCTGCGGAGTAAAATTCTGCAAGATACGCCCACCCCTACTTTAGATGACAGCATGAGTCGTTCTTTGGCTCTTAGAGATGAGCCAGACCACTATCTTGTCTCTCCAGGAGGCTGTCTGTATCCCAGTCCAGAGATGTTGTGCATGCTACACCCCTGCTATACAAGCCAGTACTGGATTAAAGGTTTCACACATTACATTAATCACACAAGCACTTGCCAATCATGCACATAGGCAAGTGGCTGGATGTAGGAAGTTGGCTCTGTATGCACTATTTCAAAGTAAGTAATAGTATGCACAGAGTCCAAGGGTTCCCCTTAGAGGTAAGATAGTGGCAAAAAGAGATAATACTGATGTTCTATTTTGTGGTAGTGTGGTCGAGCAGTAGGCTTATCAAAGGAGTAGTGTTAAGCATTTGTTGTACATACACAAGCAATAAATGAGGAACACACACTCAGAGACAATTCCAGGCCAATAGGTTTTGTGTAGAAACATATCTTTTCTTAGTTTATTTTAAGAACCACAGGTTCAAGATTTACATGTAATACTTCAAATGAAAGGTATTGCAGGTAGGTACTTTAGGAACTTTGAATTAGCAAAATAGCATATACAGTTTTCATATAAATCACATATAGCTATTTTAAAACTAGACAGTGCAATTTTCAACAGTTCCTGGGGGGGAGTAAGAGTTTGTTAGTTTTTGCAGGTAAGTAAACCACCTACGGGGTTCAAGTTTGGGTCCAAGGTAGCCCACCGTTGGGGGTTCAGAGCAACCCCAAAGTTACCACACCAGCAGCTCAGGACCGGTCAGGTGCAGAGCTCAAAGTGGTGCCCAAAAAAGGCTTCAATGGAGAAGGGGGTGCCCCGGTTTCAGTCTGCCAGCAGGTAAGTACCCGCGTCTTCGGAGGGCAGACCAGGGGGGTTTTGTAGGGCACCGGGGGGGACACAAGTCCACACAGAAAGTACACCCTCAGCAGCACGGGGCGGCCGGGTGCAGTGTGCAAACACGCCTCGGGTTCTCAATAGGTTTCAATGGGAGACCAAGGGGTCTCTTCAGCGATGCAGGCAGGCAAGGGGGGGGGCTCCTCGGGGTAGCCACCACCTAGGCAAGGGAGAGGGCCACCTGGGGGGCGCTCCTGCACTGGAGGTCGGATCCTTCAGGCCCTGGGGGCGGCGGGTGCAGAGTCTTTAGCAGGCGTCGGATCTTGGAAGCAGGCAGTTGCGGTCAGGGGGAGCCTCGGGATTCCCTCTGCAGGCATCGCTGTGGGGGCTCAGGGGGGGCAACTCTGGCTACTCACGGTCTCGCAGTTGCCGGGGAGTCCTCCCTGAAGTGATTGTTCTCCACAAGTCGAGCCGGGGGCGTCGGGTGCAGAGTGTCAAGTCTCACGCTTCCGGCGGGAAACTCAAGTTGTTTCAAAGTTGCTTCTTTGTAGCAAAGTCGCAGTCTTGGGTGAACAGAGCCGCTGTCCTCGGGAGTTCTTGGTCCTTCTAGATGAAGGGCAGTCCTCTGAGGCTTCAGAGGTCGCTGGTCCCTGTGGAAAGCGTCGCTTGAACAGTGTCTTTAGAAGTGGGGAGACAGTCCGGTAGAGCTGGGGCCAAAGCAGTTGGTGTCTCCGTCTTCTCTGCAGGGTTTTTCAGTTCAGCAGTCCTCTTCTTCTTAGGTTGCACGAATCTGAGTTCCTAGGTTCTGGGAAGCCCTTAAATACTAAATTTAAGGGCGTGTTTAGGTCTGGGGGGTTAGTAGCCAATGGCTACTAGCCCTGAGGGTGGGTACACCCTCTTTGTGCCTCCTCCCGGAGGGGAGGGGGGCACATCCCTAATCCTATTGGGTGAATCCTCCATCTGCAAGATGGAGGATTTTTAAAAGAGAGTCACCTCAGCTCAGGACACCTTAGGGGCTGTCCTGACTGGCCAGTGACTCCTCCTTGTTTTTCTCATTATCTCCTCCGGCCTTGCCGCCAAAAGTGGGGCCGTGGGCGGAGGGGGCGGGCAACTCCACTAGCTGGAGTGCCCTGTGGTGCTGTAACAAAGGGGGTGAGCCTTTGAGGCTCACCGCCAGGTGTTACAGTTCCTGCAGGGGGAGGTATGAAGCATCTCCACCCAGTACAGGCTTTGTTACTAGCCACAGAGTGACAAAGGCACTCTCCCCATGTGGCCAGCAACATGTCTGGTGTGTGGCAGGCTGCTTAAACTAGTCAGCCTACACGGATAGTCGGTTAAGGTTTCAGGGGGCACCTCTAAGGTGCCCTCTGGGGTGTATGTTACAATAAAATGTACACTGGCATCAGTGTGCATTTATTGTGCTGAGACGTTTGATACCAAACTTCACAGTTTTCAGTGTAGCCATTATGGTGCTGTGGAGTTTGTGCATGACAGACTCCCAGACCATATACTCTTATGGCTACCCTGCACTTACAATGTCTATGGTTTTGCTTAGACACTATAGGGGCACAGTGCTCATGCACTTGTGCCCTCACCTATGGTATAGTGCACCCTGCCTTAGGGCTGTAAGGCCTGCTAGAGGGGTGACTTATCTATACTTCATAGGCAGTGTGAGGTTGGCATGGCACCCTGAGGGGAGTGCCATGTCGACTTAGTTGTTTTGTCCTCACTAGCACACACAAGCTGGCAAGCAGTGTGTCTGTGCTGAGTGAGGGGTCCCCAAGGTGGTATAAGACATGCTGCAGCCCTTAGAGACCTTCCCTGGCATCAGGGCCCTTGGTACTAGGGGTACCAGTTACAAGGGACTTACCTGGATGCCAGGGTGTGCCAATTGTGGAAACAAAAGTACAGGTTAGGGAAAGAACACTGGTGCTGGGGCCTGGTTAGCAGGCCTCAGCACACTTTCAAATCAAAACTTAGCATCAGCAAAGGCAAAAAGTCAGGGGGTAACCATGCCAAGGAGGCATTTCCTTACACTGGACACGAAATAACTTGAATTTCCTCATTATTTTGACAATTTGACTTGTTTGTCTTTTTTTTCCTATCCTTGAAGTTTGAACATAAGAAATGTTTCATTTGCACCAATTTAATTTACTGCTCTTCTCAAACTTTGTCACTGCTAGTGTTGGCCCTTCAATGCCGACATGGTACGGCACATTCAATCATTTTTATGTTCTACTCAAAATATTAGGCCCTCGAGATCAGTCATAGTTAAGCAATTTACTGCCTGACTTGAATTTTTGTATGAAGGCTGCATTTGTTTCTAGCAGTGTCCTGATGCAAAAATGGAGTACTTGGTGAAAGATTAAATGTTTCTGAAGCTTAACTCATCTTTCTCTTATTCATTTGCAAAGAAGCCAATTCCACGTGATGCATGTGGGCATCTTGTTCTTAGTATATCTCCAAAATGATTTGTCAAATACATGCCACAAGAAATAGTAGTGCAGTCAAACTTAAAAAGCAGCAGAAATTGTGCCTGGTTCAGAGGGGCCTATGAGATATGAAACATGAATGGGAGATCAAACTAATTGGTTGGAAAAAGTAATGGGCCACTTGTAAATGCCACCGGAATGCCAGGAGAACAAAGGAGAAGCATTCTGTATAAAACAGTCTGGTTATAGTTGAAAAATGTAATCCAAATTTCATAGAGATCCAAGTTGTTGGTCAAGATACCTTAGACAAATGTATGAGCATGTTTAGAAGTTCATTCTTTATTTTTATCTTTTTAAGCACAATATGGACATGTACACAGCGAATGAGTTTCGTCCCCTACACATTGGGACTTCTTCAGGGCATGCAAAATAAATGTAACATATCCCAATTTGCAGTCCATAAGACTTCTTCCACCAAATGATCCCAGCAATAGTCTCTCTTGTTTCATAAAGTAGCCGTGCATTCACTTGTTCCGCGTGTGCTTCTGCACACAAGTAAGGCCTCTTCCCCCCCCCCCCCGGTTCCACAAGACAAGAATCCAACACTAAAGAAACTCTTTCAATTATAAGGGGTGATATAAAAGTAAGGCATGATTTTGAAGCAGACAATCTGCTGAAAAAAAGTATTGCCACTTTGCTATTTTGGGAGCCCATACCCCAGTAATTTACTGAACCCCCAATATGTTGATCACCCCAACATTATTTCAAGTGATTCTCCTCTAGCACCCTTAATCGAGCACTACGGGATACCACCCCCACAACATTAGGCCCAACAAATAGCACAGTAAAATCAAAATAGTGACTAGGTCCACTCAATAAGAACTGAGTTCTAGAACAATGGGATGTTAAAGTTAGAATAGGGAATACAAAGTACATCACTGTATGCCATGAAGGCAAAGATACAGAAATATAAAGTCAGGCATCAGATTTATCAGTTTCAAATAAAGACTGCTAACAGCATTTCTAAAAGGAAAAGTTTCTCAAATATTGGACAGAGATTGAGAAAAATAAGTCTCGCCTATGAAAACAGTGTTCCATGAGAAAATAAAGAATTGCTCAACCGGACAGAGTTCCGTGAGGAAAACTAAAAGAGTCACCGCCATCCACATAAAACTAGGGAGTTTTATACAACTTTATGCATAAACAGTGAGGACAAACTACAGCTTCAGCATCGCATGATTATCCACAGTACATTTTAGACAAATCAGAAAATGCATCATCACCATAAAGTCTATAACACAAGCCCCCTCTGAAGTATAATCAGGAATCTTCCATTACCTTCCACAGGAACAGAAATCCAGAGATGCAAAACATAATATGAAACATTCTGTAACAAAGACCTATACATTAATGTCCTCACAAACGTGTATCATGGAAGTGTCATTCAAGAAATGTTACATCAGGAACACAGTAGAAAGCTTCATCCACAATACATGCTTTCTAAAGAAAAAGAAAACTACATAACATGCACTCGCTCTGCGGAAACTGTGGAAAGAAGGCGTGCGGGGGGGCAACGATTGTGCGGGGGAATGAGCAGGAACAAGATGAACAAAAAAACTAGAAACTGCATCTATTTTAATAAAACGGTGTCTCCACAAACATGTGGCATGACATACTAGATTATTAATCACTCTTGTAATCATTTCTATTGATTCATTTTAAATGCACCATCATTAATTCATTGGTTCTGACTAGTATTCATCATAAAATTATTAATTTGCACACCCTATTTGCTACTCAAAATTGCAAATATGAAAAAGAACTCTAACACTATTAACAGGTGAAATACACAATCATTTGTCAATTTTATAATGAAGAGCTTAACATTGAATTTGTGTCTTGATTTTCTCACAGCGCGATATTCCCCAGACTACACCACTGGACGCATGATGAGCTTTACCACGGTGTTTGCAGTCATGTTCAATGGATGCACCGGTATAATGGCTGGATCCAACATTTCAGGTACGCCGGACAGTGCACAATACCGCTAAGACAAAACATGAAACGCGTTTATGGTATCTGTGAGATATTATTTCTGTAGAGAAAGATCAATGTAGCCTGGCAGACATAATGTACCCCTAAAACAAGCTGAAATACTTGATGTACTTGGGTCCAAATGTTGCTCCCATGAGAGATAATACTGTGATGTGTAAAAAAAAAAAAATATAGCTAAAGCCTGACAATCCCAGAAAAGACTTCCCAATCACTTTTTTCAAAGTAGTCATCAAAGTTGCGGAGAAGATGAAAACAAGACAGACACAGACCAACATTCTGGATAGCAATCAGTCAATGACACCATGTGAAGGTGACCGCTATTCTGGACATGGTCAGTTTCATCAGGGACTTCCTGAACAAAATGCCTCCATGGTGCACCGTAATTTGCTCCTTGAGTCTTACATGGTTATCTCCTGTATCTTGTCCAGTGCTTGAACACGTTAGAGAGCATTGATGTACCAGTATTAAGAGCATTTCACTGCATGGCCCCCTTTTTCCTCTTCCATGGACAAGCTTTCCTGTAGAGTTGCCCAGGTGTCCTCCAGTCTCCAGATCCGTTCAATAGTTATGTTAGGCCACTAGGCACTTGATTGCCCAGAAAAAGCTTCCATACCAATTCGAGGGTCTCAGTACCCCTTTATCATCCGCTTAATTGGACTAGAAGAAGAATGTGAGCCCCTCTTAACCTTGAGTAACTGCGATTGAGTCATAGATGCACAATGGATGAATTCAGCTCAATGGAATCAAGAGATTTGTATTCATCTTCGTATTTGAGGATATCTTCAAATAAAGAATCTAAAAGGTTAGCTTTCACTTTTTTCAACTAAAAGATCACTGTTTCTCCAATGGTTAATGATCTGGATATATTACCTGATAAGTCTCCTACTGTGTTGTTCTCCCATCTGTTAAAAACACTAACAAGGAAGATCATATTGTTCAGGTTTTGAGACAGAAAATAATCCTTAATTATCTCTCAATGCAACTGTGGAAATCTGTGTAGAGGTCTCTTGTGAGCTTGCTTCTGAATAATGGAATATATTGTAACTTGGATGACTGCCCACAATGTAGGTGTTGACCTGTCTGTAGAGGCTCTGAAGCCGCCCGTCTCACTCAGGACTTTTGTAACCGGGCCTTAGTACCAAATCCAACATGGGGCAGAAAAGCTTTTTACTCCTAAAAACCAGCTTCCGGAATTTTTTTCTAGTGTCTTTAGGAGTTGAAGAATCTTGAATTAAATACTCCACGTTCCATAAAATCCATCTCTTTGCACAAAAGTGGCCTCACAGTTTGCAGTCATTGTAAGTTGGTTGTCTAGTGTTTCTGCTGTTATTGTAGATGTCTTACTAAATGTTCTTCATCGTTCAATCACTCGATCAATCAAACTGTATCAAATGCACAGTCCACATTGTGTCTAGAATACACCTAACTTTTTACTAAAGTATGCCTTTTTGCAGTCAAAATGGATTATACTTTGAAGAGTGCAGAATGTTTAGTTTTGGGGATACATGGGTTGTGAAAGAGGCAACTATGAACACTAAACCGTGTAGGGGAGAAGGAGGTTGTGTGCAATGAAAGTGTCCCTTTAAAGGCCTGTTGTTCATTTTATGGATTTGAGGTGCGAAGAGATGTGTTACCTCCAAACTTCACATATAAAAGGATTTAAGAACAAGTGTTAGAAAAGCCAGTGCAACTGGATTTAATATTCTAATAAATACAATGTTAGGACATTAAAAACATGCACAAGGGAGGGAGCCATCAGTGCAGGCTAAAATCTCAAAGCTTTCCCTCATGCAGTTCAGTGCAAGCACTGGAGTGGAGCCAGAAGGATACTCCCAACAGCCAATTGAATAAGGTGAGAGATGAATACTCTACTCGGCTGAACCAAGAAGTGATTGACAAAGTCTAAAGCCAGTGGCTGAAAGAAGCTCGCTAAAGACAACCAAGGGCTGAAAGGGGCGGAACTAATTCCCACTCTATATACATTGGTAGTAATAGGTCTGTCTGGTAGCCAAACAGTAGAAATACAGATGTAAAAATGGGGCAGAAAACATACTTTTACTCATAAAAGGCCCCATTCCTAACCCATGTGCTCCTGAATTGCCCTCTCAAAGAATGTGAAAAATCATTCATATATTGTAAAATGAGTGTCAGGGTCATCGGCTTCCGCAGAATTGTTTCAGGGGGAGCATAGTTTTGATGTCATCCGTCATCCACCCCCACCCGCCGTGACCCATCTGCGGTGTCCCGGACTGTTTTTGGCGGGGGCCGCGGCCGTACTAGAGCAGGCAGTGTAACATTACGGTGGCCGTAGTTTTACGCTGCACTGTGAGCCTGCACACCAGGCTGTATCTAAATCCAGGGGTCTAAGCATCCCCACACCCCCCCCATGGTCAGGGTTGGAAGCTCACATTGACGCTAGTCCTGCTCTGGTACCCCTTAAATGCTGCTGTCGTCATGGGATCTGCACTCTGGCACAAATGCATTGGCAGAAAGCATGAACCTTGTACTCTGGCCCCATCCGGAGTGATGTACTATCCGGCCACTCACCTCATCCACCACTAACCACACACAATAGGGATATAAGGGCCAATAGAAGAAAGAGGGAAAGGGGAAATGGAATAAAAGAGAAAACAGCGACACTGGATATCCCCCTCTGACTCATCGCTCTGCAGGGCACACACCTCTGCAGGCCAAAGTGGATATCTGAAGACACGAGAAGATGTCTTAATACTCTGTCATTAGGGCAACCACAGCAAAAGAAAGAATAAACTTTAAAAACATCTGTGTAAACAACTCTCTGTGCTTTGCTATAAGCTGGTGTTCCTGAAACTACAGCATAACAAGATTTAGGTAAATATGTTTCCATTCACTCTCCTTTTCTATTAACAAGGTGACTGACTACCTTATGCTGTGTTCTCAGATTCCAATAGGCTTAGAGTTTAGTTTATCTTCCATGCAACTGCATAGATCTGCAGTTCTTCCTATAGTCAATAAATTACTTTTCTAAATACCAAATATACCTTATGACACACACGCAAACATATACCAGTGGCGTAACAAACCTTGAGCGGGCGGCCCTACGAACTCACACAGGAGCTCTCTGTCCAGGGTACTGAGCATGGGGCCCCCCTGGAGCTGGCACCCCCTGCACCGCATGGGCCTTGGGAGCCTTTGTTACGCCACTGACACACACATACTCCAGATAGATGGATATATGGATATATGGATAGATGAATAGAGATATAGATAGATAGATAGATAGATAGATAGATAGATAGATAGATAGATAATCGGTTGTTGATGATAAGGAACCAATGTGTCTCCTACCTCATCTAACAGCAAATTTCCCGCTTTCTCCAGCATCCCAATGCCCGGGGTCAATGAAATACCCTTTGCCTGAATGGGGAACCCCACCGAACCCCCAAAGTACCTTGTTCAGTATTGCACCTTAATGCAGCGCATTACCCCTACTACTGTAACCTTTGACCTCCCAAAGATGTGTGCCTTTATACAAATACTGATCCCATTCCAATTCTGCCTTGCAGCTTCCTAATTCTTGACTGGCCACCGAGGGGTTAACCCGTGTCTTGGGAAGCGTAAAAATCTGTAATAAGCTGAATCGCTAAAGTGGAAAAGAAAGGTCGAAAAAATATATTTTCTGTCTGCTGAGGTGTGTTGCTTTGCCTTTTTTTTGAAATTTTTTTGCGTTTCAATCCTGCTCACCGCTGACTGCGCTCTGCTTCCCCTCCCTCCTTCCTCCTCATCCCAGAAATAATCAGTGACTGACTCTGCAATCCTGCCATCCACCTACTTTAGTTAAAATATTCAGTGGAAATGATAGGCTGGCCGTTAACCCCTCCGGTGCCAAAAAACAAAGACAAGGCGCGTCTTCATTACTGTGAGGTGTAGTTTGTGAGTTACTTAACATATAATAGAACATTAGAATGTTGGGAGCTCAGTTGAAGACAATACAGTACTTCTGGGCTTATAATGGCTGTTATTAGCCTGGAGTTCCAACATTCCAATGTTTGTCTTCATGTTGCTTCCTTTGTAATTTAGAATTTTCTACCCTCAGTGCAGGGCCAGCTTTAGCGCCGGTGGCGCCCTGTGTGACAGTCTTTTTTGGCGACCCCACCCCTCCTCGGATTCCCTCACTACCATCTGGCTAATGTGCCCCTCATCTCTCCATAGCTCCTCTCTGACATACATTCATTTCTTATAAAGCGCTGGTAAAGTCTGGCTTTACTAATCCACTCAGCTATCCACATAAAATATAGTTCTGTTCTGTGCAGCAGGCACATTAACCCTCTCTGCTACTTTATGGCGAGTCGGAGCTGCTGCTGGACAAAACTCTCATCTCCCTCCCTAGCGGGAACATTAATCATTAGAGTTATCTTGACATTTCAATTGTTTCCTGAAGGCTGGACGCACAAGGAACTTTTCAGCAGGTGCTTTTAAATCACAGGTTTCAAAGGTCATTGCTAAACATAGCGCCCCCTGAGGTCAGCGCCCCCCAGTCTAGGTCACGAACTGGTGCGTCTGCACCACCCTAAAGCCAGCACTGCTTCAGTGGATGAAATGTTCGAAAAGCCTTATAGCGGTTGTTAAAGGCCCTCATCTGTGGCTCGGGCCTATAACTCTGGTTCGGGGCCTTTAACAACTAGTATAGCACTTGACAGTTGGCAGTAAGTCTGCAGTATAGTAATTACGTTTATTGAGCGCCTCATACCTTTTTAGGAATAATTAATTGCATTATCGGATGGGTAGCTTTGTTGCAAGGATGTTCTACTTGCAGACTGACTACATTTAAAGAATTTTGGTGTTGTGCACGAGTGACCAGAGTGGTGATCTTACCATGTTTGGCGTTACAGTGCTTATCACTGTGATCATGAAGGATACGTGAGAAACAGCATGGCTCCGCTTACCTTAGAAAACTATTGCAGTTTATTCTGCTGGCCCCATTTTGAATTTATGGTGATTATTAAAGATTTTCAATCCACCACCAGTCCTGTGTATAGCACTCACACCAAGAATTTCCACCGTGCAGCTCAGGCACTGTCAGTAGCTACCCAGCCATCGGTACTTAGCTCTTGGATATATAGTCTAGCCTAATAAGTAATTCAGAGCAACCGAATGAAACTTAGACATGCTCCTTTGCATAGTGTCAGCACTAAGTGCCAAGTTGTAGACCCTAAAGAGGCAGCCAGCCCCACCAGTCTCAAAGTAATGTAACATCATGTTATGCAGAGCACTCTCTCACCCAGGAGAGTATTGTGGCATTGAGCAGGTGTGAGTCTAGGCACACCTAGGGCATAGTGGGACTACTCAAAAGCCAGGTCTTCAGCGTCTTGCAGAATTCAAGCGGTGAGGAGGAGCCTCGTAGGTGCAATGGAAGGTCTTTCCATGCTTTAGGAGTTCAAATCAATCAATCAATCAAACAAATGTATAAACCTCGCTACTCACCCGTGAGGGTCTCAAGGCGCTTGGGGGGGGGGGCAGGAGGGTCACTGTTCGAACAGCCATGTTTTGAGGTTCTTTCTGAAGAGCAGGAGGTCTTTTTTGCGGAGGTTGGTGGGGAGGGAGTTCAAGGTTTTGGGGGCAAGGTAGGAGAAGGACCTGCCTCCTGTGGTGGTGTGTTGGATGCGGGGGGCTGTGGCTAGGGCGAGCTTGGCTGATCAGAGGTTGCGGGTGGGAGTGTGAAAGTTCACTTTTTCGTTGAGGTATGTAGGGCCGTTGTTGTGGAGGGATTTGTGTGCGTGGATGAGGATCTTGAATGTGATTCTCTTGTTTATGGGGAGCCAGTGAAGGGTTTTGAGGTGTGGTGAGATTCGTTCGTGGCGGGGGAGGCCAAGGACTAGGCACGCGGCTGTGTTCTGGATTCTCTGGAGTTTGCGTGTGAGTTTGAGTGTGGTGCCGGCGTAGAGGGCGCACATACAATGTGATTGGCAGCTTGAAGCCTGCAACATACTCGAACACCATGTAGCAAAGCCACTGCTGAAGTGGTCCCTTATGCTTTGTCTCACACCGTGTGTGTAACCTGTCATCGGGGAAGGAAGAACAGGGTGCAACTGCAGAAGCTGACGTTGAAGTGAGACAAATTAAACAAAGTAATAATCTGAGGAACAAGTCTGACATGGTAACAACAGTTATTATGTTCGTGAGCAGCCCTGGGTGATACCCATCCATCAAAAGTAGGTTTCATCACAAAAGAGTTCGGAGACCCCTTATTTACGCTATCCATCCTGTTTTTGTGTGGCTGGGAACAGAGAGGACAGAGATTCTGCCTTGATGTTCTGCATTACTCTTCTCCCCTATATGAGCCATGCTTTAAAATGTTGAATCTTGAATATGTTGAGAGATGGGAGTAGATCTGAATAAAGGGACTATTTTAAAGTCCACCAAGATGCCTCGGGTGTGTGGCAGATCCATTCACGTATTACATGTGCATCTTCTCTAGCGTTCACTGGTTTTCTTTAGGTGGGATTTTCATGGTCTCCTAATGGTGGAGCATGTCCTGTGAAAGTTCAGGTTTGTTTGGTATCAGCCAGCTGTGCTAAAAGTGTTTATTTGGATTCCTCATTTTGTAAATTCTTTCATCCAATCAGCAGTGATTCAATCAATCAATCAATCAATAATTTATAAAGCGCGCTATGTACCCGTTAGGCGCTGGGGGGGGGGGGGTGCTGCTATCGTTCGAAGAGCCATGTCTTGAGGAGTCTCCTGAAGGTGAGGAGGTCCTGGGTCTGGCGCAGTGAGGTCGGGAGTGAGTTCCAGGTTTTGGCGGCGAGGTAGGAGAAGGATCTGCCGCCAGAGGTCTTGCGCTGGATTCGGGGGACGATGGCGAGGGCGAGGTTCGCAGAGCGTAGTTGACGTGAGGGAACGTAGAAGTTGAGTTTGGTGTTCAGGTAGGCGGGTCCGGTGTCGTGTAGAGCCTTATGTGCGTGGGTGAGGAGTTTAAAGGTGATCCTCTTGTCCACGGGGAGCCAGTGGAGGTCCTTCAGGTGAGGGGAGATGTGACATCGGCGGGGTATGTCGAGGATCAGGTGGGCGGATGCGTTCTGGATGCGTTGGAGTCGTTTGATGTCTTTTGTTGGGATGCCTGTGTAGAGAGCGTTGCCGTAGTCGAGTCTGCTACTGACGAGGGCTTGGGTCACTGTCTTTCTGGTTCCTGTTGGAATCCACTTGAAGATCCTGCGGAGCATTCGGAGGGTGTTAAAACAGGAGGATGAGACTGCGTTGACCTGTTTGGACATGGTGAGTGTGGAGTCGAGGATGAAGCCGAGATTTCGTGCGTGGCTGGCTGGGGTGGGTGGGGGGCCTAGGGCGATGTCATTAATGGCATCATGCCCATATACACATGCCGATATACACATGCCAACAAGTATATACCTTTACTAACTGTAGAAACTCCATCTCCATCTCATCTCTAGGCACTTGTTTTTGGATTTTATCCTTCATCAGTAGAGATATAAAAGAAGCAAATCTTATCAGGGTTTGCTGAGAATGCTGCCACTCTCCTTTCAGGTCTCAGTACCTCTCACTGGCGCACAGGTGCATCTCCAAACGGTCGTCGGCTTATTGGCTTGGGGGCCTTTTTAAACAGAAGCGGATGGGAGCACATTGCTTCACATCACAAAACAGTTCACCCCTTTGCAGTGTGGTAAATGCAGTAAAATGTTTGCGCTTACTTGAATATTAGCTGTAGTTTTTCACTAGTTATGGTGCCAGTAGAGTTGCTGCTGAACTCATAAATGCCATTGGAGCTCATGACATCTGTGGCACCATCAGACAGTGCTTTATTAGCATTGCCTTGCATTCTGGGACTTGTAGTTGAATGTTTCCACTAGCTCTATGTATTTGAAACTTCAAGTGTGTAAAGTCCTGTTGGGTATGAGAAGGGATCACAGGGGGGCTAAGATTTATCCATTAGCAAAGTCCAAAGTGTTTTTTGGTAGAGGTGGGTGAAATTTCCAGAGTTTGATTCGGTGGAATCACATGATATCACATTAAAATTCTGCATTAGTCTGTGGAATTCGGCATTGGGGCGGAGTGGGCATTTGGTGCTATTTTCTTATCGTAAAATGCAACCTCACATCACAAAATGTATGCAAGGATGCATTTTATCTATTAAAAAAACGCAGCCGCCAAATACCCTTGCCTATTTGGCAGTATCACTGCAGAATATGCAAAGGTGTCAAGTGATGTGCAGTGAGTTCTACACTTTGTAAACTTTGCATAATTTTGACTGATACTGGTGGAACGGTGAAATTTTAATTTATTAGTAGTTACACATTACAGGAGTAATGTGGAATTACCAAATTCCTCCAATTCCACTGGCAGAATTGAAAATTCCTCCTTGGCCTAGTTTTTAGCGTCACTGCAAATGCTATGTTTGAGAAAGTAATCCTATAATGATTTCTTGTGGGTAATCTGTCCTTATTTGGTAGCCATTCTGAATTCTGACTGAATTCTGGTCTGAGATGGCTGGATGACAACAGCTCTAACATTGATCAGTATGGGGGCCACGTAAAGCATCCTTGCTGACTTTTAGCTCATCTCTTTGCCTCATTGTCACCCTCTTAGGTAGACCTCCTGTCCCATCTGATCACCAGCCTGTGTGGTTGCATGAAGCGTGCATCCTGCATGACACAGTAAATGCATGTCAGCACCGCCGCGTTGCATCAATGATGCTAAAGGGCGACATAGTTCTGAATTACCCGTGTAATTCACAGGCCCTCCTATGGGTTTTGACTGCACACATGGACGTTGTCACATTTGACCAACATCTTGGTGTAGCCTAAGCTGCACATCCTTTGGCCTCCCTAATGAGATCACAGGAAGTGATCTCCCTTGGCCACTAACCATGATTACGAAACAAGAATTGAAATCATATGTTATAGGCATTGTTGAAATCACAGGGAGCAGCTACAAAACATAGAAACTTACAATTACCAGGTAATATGTGCAAGAATTTAATGGAAGTAGATAAAATGCAGGCGCATTTGGAGCGAGAAGGCAGGCACATCTGGAGCGAGGGACCACAGGGTTTGCCCTTGCATCACTTTCTGTGCCACGGAATGCGCGGGCATTATTTCCTTGTTACTTTTGAGGGAGGAGGTGGTGAACAAAAGCCCTCTAATTATATCCCCATTGGTTCTAAAGACTCTGTGGCCCCTGGCATCTCCCCAATGACGTATAAACACTTCTCTAGGTCTGCTCTGCCCGGTAATCCTGTGCTCGGCCACTCACCAAATACAACTCCTGCTCCGCCCTCTAAGGTGTAAATATCTCATTGTGTCCCATCTTTATATTTTTCCCTCTCTCAGGCTCCCAACATCTCAAACATTTTCCATCACAGCTTGAGGTGGATTGTTCTTAATTTCTTCTCTTTCCTTTTTCTTTCAGGAGATCTGAAGAACCCGAGCTACTCCATCCCGAGAGGGACCATAACCGCGGTCATCTTCACGTACATCATCTACAACCTGCTGTCGCTCATGGTCAGCTGCACATGCGACAGGTAAGTCTCTTTGGCCAAGCTCTCCAGAGCAGGATCCACTGATGGGGGTGATATCTCCATGGACAGGCAAGGTTTGTCTGTATTGAAAAGTGCCATGTAACTTAGCCTGCAGCAATGCTCTCAGAGTGTTCACAAAGTGTTTGTAGTCTACGTTAGAAGTGTTCGGACAGGGCATAAGTGCTCGGTTTCTTTCAGTACAGTTTCAAATTTACAGTTACCAGTTAAAAAGAGATATTTACGTTGATCGTTCAGCTTCCAGCCCCCCATATTTAAGGGTTTTCATTCCAGAACACATTGAAAATATGGATATGCATGTATTACCGCATAAGGTCTCATCTCCTTCTTGCATCCTGAGATGCTTCAAACATAGTTGTTCTTCAGTGAAAAGGAGTATGTCCGCTCGCTGCTTGTGCTTTGCTTTGGAGAGAATACACCTCAGAAAGGAATGCAAGCTTGGTTGTGCAGCAGATTAAAGGATTTTTTTTTTTTTCTACAGCATGCTATAGATTATATACTTTTTCACATGCATTAACCTGCTATTACTAAGGTAGAATACCAATGGAGGAATGGACATAGGGCCATGACGTGCAATTAACTCAATAGAAGGATAACTCTAGTAGCTATGACTGAAAGGATGAGCAGAACTGGCTACCAGAGTCTGTTGGTAGAACAGATGTTATCCACTTGGACCTCTTTTCATTGTCTCTTGAGGTGACCACCAATGTTTCCACCTCCCTCCCTTCTTTCTAGGATCCTCACCTCTATGGCAGATAAAGCCACCCAATCAAGACTGAATTGTGATGTGGTTTGAAAATTTAATTCCACAGCACCAGATTATTGTTACTTATTCATTAGCGGTTCCTAATGCCTCGGTCTCCTGTCAGATTATATCTTACATTCTCCCTGGCTTCCACATGCAAGTTTATCTGTGGCCACTGAACCAAACTAAGGCAGCATCATTGGTGACCCAAAAGCATACCCCTTCCTCAGCAATATTGTGGGCAGCCTCATGGTACACATCATATCCTGTCTATGAACACTGGTTTCCAGTTCTCAGTTTGAAAGCGGCTGCTCCATCCTGTCTGATGACTATCCCTTGAACCGTGCAGTTACTCCAGGCCAGTGTTCTCAGTCGCAAGTTGGGAACTAGAGGGTTTTGGAACGTAATCCACTGAAGCGCCTTCACTAGTCCCAAGGTCCGCCTTTCATCCGGACTGGCCAATAAATTTCCTGTCCCGGTGACACCGTGTTGTCAAGCCTGACATTCGTTTTTCAGAAGTAAGGGTTGAGACGCACACATGGGGTGCAAAGCGGGTGGTGACTCAGTAGGTGCTAGTAACCTGCCTGAGTTCACCTCTTTTCCAATCTGCTCCATTTTATTTGTGATGGGTGGGGAGATCGAGAAGTGAATGTTTATCTCAAAGGATGGATACAGTTTTACTTAGTCTGTAGATTGATCGGCTCTTTTCCCGTGACCTTTTGAAGTAAGGCTCGCCCTTCTGCTGGTTAGGTTGTAGAAGTGTCTAGCCTCTACCTGTGGAAAATACTGTCCTGCAGATATTTAAGAAACAAAGGGCCTGATTTAGATATTGGCAGATGAGTTATGCTGTCACAACGGTGACGAATATCTCGTCTGCCGAAATGTAAACCCCTTTTTATCCTATGAGATTTAGATTTAGGTAGATGGGATATCAGTCACCGTTGTGACGGAGCAGCTCGTCCGCTAGTATCTAATCAGGCCCAAAGTTTTTCACTTTTCAGTGATTTGCTCCACCCCACAACACACGTGTTATTTAGGACTATCGTGGGTGGAAATGTCCAAGTAAAATGGCATAAAGAGGTAGATGCTTTAATTAGGAAGTAGTGACCTTGCCTTCAAAGGGAACAGTGACAGAGGGGCTGCCAGTCCTTAGTGTGCTTCCTGCCTGAACCTTAGGCCCTGCCAGAGGAGACCGCTCTTTGGTACCTCAACAGAGGGAATAATCTCTCCACTGAGGGGTCATTGTATTACATAACAGATACATTCCTGAACTACACACTGCTTTCAAATTGATAAAGAGCTTTCTTAGAAGAGTAGCTTACTGCTCCTTAGGGCATGTTTGGTGGGAAGGGTGTGGGATATTGTGTGGGGAAGGGTGTGGGATATTGTGTGGACTATGAGAGGGGAGTGTTGGTGTCATGAATGATGACCCATAGGGATGCTCTTACCTTCATAGGTGTAAAGTGTGGATTGAGTGCAGTGTGGTGAGCAGGAGAGAGAGATAGGGCTGCTACCTTCACATAGCATCTTTGTGTGTTGTATGAGAAATGTGAGTTGAAAGTGTGGCTTATGTCCGAGGTCTTCTGGTGGGGGACCCGTGGTGTGTGTTTTTTGTGTCACTATGATCGTGTAGCTGCGCTTCACTCGTGCAAAGGAGCAAAGAGGTGTTGTAAATTTGCGAGTTTGGAAAGGATCTTGCAAGACTTGTATCACAAGGCAGATATTTCTAGTCTTTTCGGGACTAATCAGCCTGTGGAAAATCCCTTCAGAAGCAGCTCTGGGGTCCTGGTATAGAATGAAACCGTGTGAGGTGTCAACCATCACTGGGCTTCGTGTGGGTTTGGTGAGCTGTAGATGGGTACCAGCTTCGATCCAGGTGTGTACCTCGAGCATTTCGGATTGGGTCAGAGTGGATTTCCGGAGTATTGCAGGTGAGTGGCAGATGTGTTCCAGGTGGGTTCTTGTATGTTCTAGATCTGTTCCAAGTGTCATCCTGGTGTGTTCCCGGTGTATTGCTGGTATGTGGCAGATGTGTTTGAGGTGGAATCTCCAGTGTTTTATTTGTGTTCCAAGTGTGGCCATAGTGAGTTCCAGGTGTATCGCAGGTGTGTGAAAGATGTGTTCGAGGTGGCTTCTCGTGTGTTCTATTTGTGTTTCAAGTGTGGTCCTGGTGTGTTCCAGCTATATTGCAGGTCTGAGGCAGATGTGTTTGGGGTGGGATGTCCTGTGTTATATTTGTGTACCAAGTATTATCCTGTGTGTTTCAGGTGTATTGCACATGTGTGGCAGATGTGTTCAGAGAGGGTTTTTGTGTGTTTTAGTTGTGTTCCAAGGGCGGTCCTGTGTATTGCAGGAGTGTGGCAGATGTGTTTGAGGTGGGTTCTATGTTCTAATTGTGCTCCAAATGTGGACCTGGTGTGTTGCAGGATGTGTGGCAGATGTGTTCCAGAAGTGATCCATTTGGGTTTAGAGGCCAGCCAAGTGTGGTGTAAGTGTTATTTGCAGGCATCAATAATATTTAACGTTTTGCTGTCACTGCTGTCGATTGACACTTACCTCTTAGGCCTGCCCTGGTTAGCTAATTAATATGGAGGCTGCCATCAAATAAAGCCTCCTGATTCCCATTCCTGTGTGATTTGTTGTCCTCTGGAGGCCACAACTTCCTGGAACCGTCCTTCTCGAATGCTGCATGGGGCCACCGAGCAGAGTGTTCCGCAATCTATGAGGTGCAGCTGACATCCTGTCTACAGCTTCTTCCGGAAGTCCATCTCTTTCTTCCACCCAGCGGCGTCAGGATGCCAGGAAGTGGTAGGAACAGGCGCCTTCTCCCACTGCCCTTTTAAACAAAGCTGAACCTTCCCCTGTCATTATCAAAGTTGCTGGCAATCCCTAAATGCATCCAAACTTGGTTCTTCTGGACACAAAAAATGATCAGACGTAGACGGTGCACACTGTTCGCCCCTAGTGACCATGGCATAGCCAATCACATCTGAGCAGTGACAGTGAGACGTTGTCTGCCCCATAAACAGTTATTTGTGTAAGACAACCTACACCTAAAAAATCTCCATTTATAGGTGCATCCAAGTCCATGGTGGTGGTAACAAAGGTGTTGGTGGGAAAGGGGCATCGTCTGAAAGTTGGCAGATCACCCCTCACCAACCACTCAGTGTCCTTGTTTCATTTAGAGATGGAAGAAACTGATATTCAACTATTCTCCTAGTGTGCCCTATGTTTTTAGGGACACTTTAAACCTCGCCCTGGAGCTCCAACTGGAACCCTCTGTTTATGTTATGAGGAACCCGATAAAGAAGCATGTCGCAAGATGCAAGTGAGGGTGTATTCCGTCATTAAATAATACATAATAGGAGTTAGTCCACTAAAAAAGACAGAACAGGAAGAGGGCAGTGGTTCTTCCGGACCTGTTGAGGATCGGCTCATCTTTCAAACCCCTCTGGTATTTGTTGTTGTGCATGCTGACCTCATACACACACAGAAACTTGACAGTATGGTAGGCAGAAATAAAAGATCCTCCCACCCCATTCAAATAACTGTCAAAGAATTATTACATCCCAGTCAGCAGAAGCGGGAATTTATCAAATTAACATTGGTATCGGCCATGTTGAAACGGTAAATTAAAATGGCGCATGTCAAAATGTACGTTATGATGCAGCATAAACTGGAGGCCATTTCGTAATGCGTTTTCTTCAATACAAAATCCATTCCAAAATTACCTTTGAATACATGCATTTGTGTCTCCATACATGAGCGTGCATGTAATTGGAAACAAGTATTTGCAATGCACTAGGGCTCGCATTTGCTTGAGATAGAGCTATTGGTATTGTGAATTCATAACTGGACTTGTCTTGCCACATAAATTGGTCAACCCTGCCTCATAATTTCATCTTTTCCTGCCATTTAATTCCTGTGGCCCTACATATAACTATAGCAGTCCCATTTACCTTCCTTCCTCTATCTGCAGCAAAAAATTAAAATGTTGCCATTCAGCATCCAAATTTAATTCTGCCATGCTAATTCCAATAAAATACCACTTTCAGCACCCCACTATCTGAGTTGCTGACTGGCAAACACAGTTCCCCAAAAAAGACACAAGACAGCCACAGAGGAGAAATAAACTAGAAAGGTCACCCAAACATATCAAGAGTGTTCAAACAGTCATAGTGCAATAAGGATGTTAAGTTGGCCTGATTTATGGTCATAATTTTAATAAGGAGAGACTATTAAAACATATACAATTATCACATAAACCTTTATGAGATAAATGTTTTGCATTAGACTGTAATGCTCAAAGTAGCCCCTAGAGGGCAACATAACATAGATATCATTTGTGAGAAACATGGTCATGTAACCATATTGTAGAGGGGATTACCCCCATGAATAAAGTCGGAGGAAGAAAAGCAGTGCAATCATATACTTCGCTCCTAGAGGGTGTTTTTAGGGCTAGCAGGCATACTGCAATAATTTTACAAACAAGGCCTTTAAAACAAAACTTTTCCCAGCTGTAAAACAAAAGTTGTAGCCATGAGAAAGCTTAAAGGACACTGAATGGTGGGGCTTATTATTTTGGGGTCCCCACCAACCTATTGTGTTTTGAAGGTGGTCCCATTGTCCTAGGACCACCACAGGCTGAGTTATGAGCAAAAATGTTTTGTAAAAGTAATGTCCTGAAAAACATTATGGGCGAGTTTTAGCACCCCAAATATTATAGTATGTTGACTGCAATGCTCAGAACAGGACACTACAATAGAAATAGCATTCTGAAGAAACATGGTCATGTAACCATACAGTCAGCCCTTAGAGAGCATAACCATATGAAAAAAGAATGGGAGAAAGTAATTCAGTGTAACCATATATATAGCCCCTAGGGGGCAAATAGTGCATTGCACATTTTCAAGGCTAGCAGAACTATTGCAATGATATTGCAAACAAGGCCCATAAAACATAACTTCTCTCAGCGGCAAAACAAAAGTTCCAGTTAGGAGAAAACTAGTGCATTGCACATTTTCAAGGCTAGCAGAACTATTGCAATGATATTACAAACAAGGCCCATAAAACATAACTTCTCTCAGCAGCAAACCAAAAGTTCCAGTTAGGGGAAAACTTAAAAAGATGAAGAATGGTGGTAGGGATTATTATTTTGGAGTCCCCACTAACATAGTGTGGGGACCCAGAGATGATGTAGACCGAAAGAGCACATTGGGGTCAATGTTTTGAAGGTGGTCCCATTGTCCTGGGACCTCCACAGGCTGAGTAATGAGCAAACATGTTTTTTAAAAGAAATGCCCTGCAAAGCATTATGGGACAAGTTTCCTTGCCACTAATATTTTAATATGTTGGTATGACTGTAATGCTTAGAACAGCCCCTAGAGGACACCACAATGAAAATAGCATTTGTAAGAAACATCGTCATGTAACTATATAGTTAGCCCCTAGAGGGCATAACCACACAAAATGAAAATGACAATAAATAATGCAGTGTAACCATATATTTAGCCCCTAGAGGACATAGGGGGTGATTCTGATTGAGGCGGGCGGCGGTAGCCGCCCGCCTCGCGGGAACCGCCGTATGGCCGCTCCGCGGTCGAAAGACCGCGGAGGCCATTCAGGCTTTCCCGCTGGGCTGGCAGGCGACCGCCAGAAGGCCGCCCGCCAGCCCAGCGGGAAAACCCTCCCCACGAGGAAGCCGGCTCCGAATGGAGCCGGCGGAGTGGGTATGTGCGACGGGTGCAGTTTGCACCCGTTGCGTATTTCAGTGTCTGCATTGTAGACACTGAAATACACAGTGGGGCCCTCTTACGGGGGCCCCTGCAGTGCCCATGCCATTGGCATGGGCACTGCAGGGGCCCCCAGGGGCCCCACGGCACCCCCTACCGCCATCCTGTTCCTGGCGGGCGAACCGCCAGGAACAGGATGGCGGTAGGGGGTGTCAGAATCCCCCATGGCGGCGCAGCAAGCTGCGCCGCCATGGGGGATTCCAAGGGCAGCAGAAAACCGGCGGGAGACCGCCGGTTTTCCTTGTCTGACCGCGGCCGAACCGCTGCGGTCAGAATGCCCTGCGGGGCACCGCCGGTCTGTCGGCGGTGCTCCCGCCGACCCTGGCCCCGGCGGTCTGAGACCGCCGGGGTCAGAATGACCCCCATAGTGCATTACATATATTCATGGATAGCAGGCCTATAGCAATGGTATTACAAAGAAGGCCCTTAAAACACAACCTATTCCCAACTGTAAAACAAAAGTTTCAGCCATGAGAGAGCTTAAAGAGACAGTGAATGGTGGGAAGGGTTATTATTTTGGGGACACAAAATATGATGTAGACAGAAAGAGCATGTCGCCATGAACGTTTTGGTGTTGGTCCCATTATCCTAGGACCAATACAGGCTGAGTTTGAGCATTATGGGCCTGATTACAACTTTGGAGGAGGTGTTAATCCGTCCCAAATGTGACGGATATACCACCAGCCGTATTACGAGTTCCATAGGATATAATGGACTTGTATATCCGTCACTTTACCGTCACTTTTGGGACGGATTAACACCTCCTCCAAAGTTGTAATCAGGCCCTATGTGTTGAGTTTTTCCAAGTACAGTGAATATTGTAGTATTGGCTCTCCCGCTGTGTTGGGAGAGCTGCTTTCCCTTTGAGGATTTCTGTTTTACATAAAGCGTTCACTAACTTCAAATGTTTTAAGGGGAGAGACACAAGAAATGACTCTGATTACATAACTGTGAACCAGCGCTCCAATACCGCAGATCGAGTTCACGCTGTTGTGCCTGTTCGTGTTGTGAGCGCCACGGCCACCATGCAGCACGAAAGGGAGCAACAAAAGAAATAGTCTGCCCATGCTGAGGTATATCGGCAGTCGTGCAATAATCCATGTAACAGGTGCAGTCTGCAAGGCGTGACAAAAAAAGCCTGAAGGCGGGAGAAATGTAAAGCATTTAACAATGACATCAAGTGATTTTTGAAAGGCAAGCCCAGGGATGAATGAAAGTGATGAGAGTGTGACATGGGCGTGGTTAAAAGCCCACAATACTTACAACAGGTCAAAGCGCTTGAACTCGGCCTAAAAAGCAATGTGCAGATATAATAGCTCAGCATTTTAGAATCGTGTCCTATTAGCTTTGCTAATGCTTGTTATTAACTGCATTGTATTGTATTTGATTTTTTTTGTTAGCTTTTGTATGTATTTTGTATTTGAGTTAAAATCCCGACCCACTACATAAGGTAGCCATCACCAAGGGATTCTTGGATGCAAAAGCGAGTAGAATCTGAGGACAGTGAGACGAAACAGCAGTTTATAAATAAAATATTGACAGTGCATGGTGCTTCACACGTGGCGTCACAGGACCTCAAGTAAAGACCTTAATGTTGGGATTTTCAAACATCAAACCCTCTCAGCAAGACAGCGAAGAAAAAACAAACCATTTCTCCTTTTCCTTCTTCTTTTACCTGGGAAACTTTTAATTGTTTTTTGTTCTGCTTTATTTCCCACGGTTTGTTTGTGAGCATCTCTCATTGAGAGAGGACTCCTGTAGCCATTTCTTTTTTATTATCATTTGGGGCGCATGTAAAATGGACTCTTTTACGGGTTCCATTTTGTTGCCCAGTAATTCACTGACGTGCCGTCAGATTGCATTGTCTGAGTGGACATCACCGCGCGGCGGGCTTCGGGCCCGTTGATGGCCGTGAAGTGCAGCAGTAAAGGCCGAATGGAGAAACAGTATCTGGGTAATGTGCTCCTCAGTTTGCAAAAATCCAGGTTTATTGCGGATTTTAGTGTTTCCACCCTGGTGAGGGCAGTCATGCAATACCACCCTTGCACTCCTGCCCAATGGTTGTATGACATTACAGCAAATGACTTTATGATGCATACCTTCACCACGCAATGCAATTACCACGCATGTCTTTACCACGCATGTCTTTACCACGCATGCATTTACAACAAAATGGTAAGTATAGATCAGGTAAGTGAAACCCCTGTTTTATATAGATACATATGCACATCTAAATAAGATTTTTTTCAAACTTACAGGAAGTTCCCCAAAAGGAACCAATTTTTTTTTTTTAAATCTACATTTAAATATTTTCTTCATTGTGGAAGGGACCTCCCCCAAAACTACCCCAATTTTGTTTTTACTTTAGAACCCTATTCCTTTATCAGCCCCTAACCTCAACAACCCCTAGACCTTAAAATTAACCTTACCACCCTATACCCTTACCCACCCCTAATCACGAAAAACACCCTTGCCACCTTATTTCCTTACCCACCACTAAAACCCTAATAACGCCCTTACCACCAAATGCCCTTACCCACCCCTAAATGCTACAAATGCTCTTACCCTAATCATATATATATATAATATGCACTTATAAACGTACGTGATATTTGCTTACCTTTTGTTGTAAAGGCATGCATGGTAAAGGCATATGTGTAGCAAAGACCTGCGTGGAAAGAATGCATGATAAAAGTATAATTTATGCATCACTCTAACCCTAAAGGGGCTTTGTTGAGACTTATACTGGGTGCTCCCCTGTTTCTGAACAAAGCTAAATCCTTCTGATGAGCTCTAATGAGAGCGAAAAACATGTCAGGGGTTGCTTTCACTCATTGCAGGTTGGATTGGATGGTATTTTACCAGTCCAAAGCTGTAATACTGTGCCTGGAGTGGTGAATGGCTTTTGTCATTTTACAGCTCGGCGAGGATGGCACTGTGTCAATCATATGCTTAAAGATTTTGCTGTACAAATGACAAAAGACTTTGTCTCTGTCAAGCTCCACGTGGGTAGCATTGCACTGATCCTATGCTTAAAAACTTTGCTAGAAAACAGACATTTGAGGTGAGAAAATCTAGAGTGTCACCGGCGTTGCAGAGTGCTCATTACTGGAGCTGCTTTCCACCTAAACTTGAGAACTAACCAGAGTTCTCTCTTCCTTTTTTGCATATATATATATTTATATATATGCACTTATAAACTTACCTGATATATTCTTACCATTTTGTTGTAAAGCCATGCGTGGTAAAGGCATGTGCTTAGCAAAGACCTGCGTAGTAAAGGATACGTGACAAAGGCATTGTGTGATAATTGCTGCTGCATTCTAAAGGCTGTTTCCCCTGCCCAATCCACCCCCTATGGCTTAGCATTGACACCAGAGCTCAGAGGTGACCTAGTCATAGGTGTATGACAGTCCTGTTAGCATTGACACCAGAGCTTAGAGGTGACCTAGTCATAGGTGTATGACAGTCCTGTTAGCATTGACACCAGAGCTTAGAGGTGACCTAGTCGTCGGTGTATGACAGTCCACCAGAGCTTAGAGGTGACCTAGTCATCAGTGTATGACAGTCCACCAGAGCTTAGAGGTGACCTAGTCATCTGTGTATGACAGTCCTGATGTAGCATTCCTGTAAGTGCCTAATTTGTGGAAACAAAAGTGCCAGTGCCAAGATATTTCCAGTGCCAATACCACCTACTTATCATCACACCCCCTGCAAAATGTTACAGTATTGACTGTTCTTGGCCTTCAACAGCTGCAATGGCCTTTAAGTGCTGGTAATATTATTTTTTATATATTTTGAAGTATTAAATCGTCTGCTGATGTTTAAAAAAAATAGAAAGAGCTGTCATATGTCAAGAAATAAGTGCTGGTGCTGTGTACACTGGCACGAATTAAGAACTGGTTTCTGTACCCCCTATTCCACCTGGCTGAACCATGCACCAGCAAGGCAGTAGCACCAGGTTTGCCAACACTGTGCAAGGTGATGGCTGGCTCCTTCATTAGTAGAAGATGCAGCTGCTGCCTTTGGAGGGGGGTGGGTTAATCATAATCTAACTTGGTCTCCAAGGTCCTCATTCAGAGTGCAGTGTAAATTGCAAATATTAAGTAAGATGTGGTAATCTGCGTTCGCCCTTATTTTAGAATGTAAAAAAAATGGACTAAGACAGTGCTAATACCAGAATGTGTACCCAGATATACTACAGAATTACTCCAGATTGCAACTATGCCATACTTAAAGGCCAGTAATCCACAGTGGAAATCTAACGTAAGACTACCACACTTCCAAGGTGGTATTAATGACGATGCTCAGAAATAAAACTGAAACTGAACGCTGCCAAATGCTCTGCGATAACAATGCCCTTAACTGTTATTAGAAGTAATTTACGCCAACATTGTATGTAATTCAGAATTGAAACCCAAACGTCGTTATTGGCATTTTGAAATAATGGTCTGTTACTCGTTAAAATGATGGTAATGCTGATCAAGGACATCTAAAAATATCATTTTTATTTTTAATCTATTCTGAACAAAAGCGCTAAGGAACCAAGGAGCCACCTGTGGTAATCAACCTTGCAGAGGACTTAGTCGTGTGATGCCAACCACTGAAGAGGTTTTAGAAGAGTGCCTAGGGATGGTGGGTAGTTTTGGAGGTCTGATGGCCCACTTTGGAGAATCCTTACCACACTGTCCCCTCAGTTAGGTGTGTGTGACAACCACTGAAGAGGTTTTAGAAGTGTTTAGGGATGGTGGTGGTGTTGGAGGTCTGATGGCCCACTTTGGAGGTTCCTAACTACACTGTCCACTCACTTAGGTGTGTGATGACAACCACTGAAGAGGTTTTAGAACACTGCCTAGGGATGTTGGGTTGTGTTGGAGGTCTGACAAGACGTTTTAGAAGAGTGCCTAGGGATGGTGGATTGTGTTGGAGGTCTAATGGCCCACTTTGGAGGGTCCTTACCACACTGTGCCCTCACTTAGTTGTTTCATGACAACCACTGGAGAGGTTTTAGAAGAGGGTTTTGGGATGGTAGGTGGTGTTCGAGGTCTGATGGCCCACTATAGAGGTTGCTTACCACACTGCCCCCCTCACATAGGTGTGTGATGACAACCACGGAAGAGGTTTTAGAAGAGTGCCTACGGATGGTGGGTGGTTTGCAGGTCTGATGGCCCACTATAGAGGTTCCTTACCACACTGTCCCTTCACTTCCTCCTCAGCCCCCAGTCACACATGGTCTGGGTTTGTCCCCTGAGAGGGCTAGCAATGTCCTACAAAAAACATCCTTGGTCTTGGAAGAGTTAGCAGATATCTGATCTCTGAAGTCTGGAATATCTGCACTTGAGTATGATATAAAAAAAACACCAGTGAGGATATTCTACCATATTATCGACTTCAGAATATCATTCTACTCTACTGGAATATCACGGAAAAATATTGAGGAGCAAAATGTTGTGAAGGTAAGTATGTATTTGTAAACATGTTAACTTACTTAGCTCCACATATATTTGCTTTGACCATGTACATATATATATATTTTCAAGTGACTTGCATGTGGTGTTAAAAACTGTTCATGTAAACCTACATACATGCACTTACCTTCTCGATATTTTGGTCCTCGATGTTTTGACCACAACATTTTGGTAGCACTGTGTCTATGTATTCAATATTTTGACATAGAAGCCCACTGTGGGCTTTGCTCCTTTTAAGGTAAAGTTTAGGTATGCAGCTCCTGCACCTGGGATGCCATGCCTCTTTATTTCATGTCCCTGCAGGTAAACTTTGCCCTCAAGCAAAGGAGTCCTAGTGACTCAAGTCTGAGAGTCAGCTCAAGCCTGAGAGTCGATCCATTGTGGGAGCTTCAGAAAACGCAACAGTTCAAACTTCCTTATGGATTAACTTTATACAGTTGATAAGTTGTGACTGAAGAACATTGGCAAGGTGCCCACATCTCCAATGGAACTCTTGCTTCCCACATGTCACTTCAGTAGATGTTCTGAATAGATTATTTATGCTTTGAAGTGAACCAAAGGGGATGCTCCATGCTGTGCAAATCTCCTCAATATAATTGTATAGTGTGAACATAACTAGGAAGCATTGGAGAGCTGTGCAGGGGCAGAAACCCTTGTTGTGACTCGTTTTTCTCAATGAGACAAGTCACATGCAGTGGTAATGCTCCATGGAGTGGTGTCGACTGCCATGTTGTTACAGATCCTGGTGAGTAGATGGAACATGCCTCGCCCCTAGCCTTCTTCTTCCATGTCTGAGGGCAGATTTAAAACTTGGAGGGTGAGTTACTCTTTCACAACGGTGATGGATATCATGTCTGGCATAATATAAAGCTCATAGGATATAAAGGGATTTATATTTTAGCAGATGGGACATCTGTCACCTTAGATCGAAATCAGGCCCTTAGGTTCCAATCTGGCAGTGTCATGACTCCAGGTACTGATTTGTCTGTTAGTGGGGTTAGTTTCTCAGTCAGGTATGTCTTTGATGACAGCCTTATGTGTGAAGCCACTGGCTGATCTTGAACGATGAAGTGGGGCGGGAGGGGGAGGCAGTGCCACTCCTTAAGTATTGGAGTGATGTGGTTGAAGGTTTTGTGGCCTCTTGATGTGTTTTGCAGTGTAAGGCATTTCTTTAAGGAGCACCAATGTGGTCTCTTAAACAATTAAATATATATTTGCTGTTTATTGTCTACTTAGACAATGGGTGTTCTTTTTCTCTGTTCCACAAGGGGGCACTGTTGTTTCGTGAGCTCATGTTGTTTGGCTAAACTGCCAACTGGGACCTCAGTGTGGGCGAGTTATTTTTGTAGGTCTGATCTTCACGTGTTCCACCACCCTGGAATATGAAGACACCTGGTCTCCTCAGTCCTTAGCATGGGGAACAAATTATGAGTTGCCACCCTGAAGTCACACTCCTGAAAAAACTTCAAAACAAGGTCATTTGGCAGATTACAAAACATAGATTTGGTAATTCCTCATTAGTCTTTGATGTGGAATTACCAATAATTATGTGATTACTCCTGTTCCTGAAACTGAGTCATTTGGGGGAGGAAGGAGAATCCTACCACAAGAGCACATTTAGCGAGCGCGAGTGGCCACTTGCTATTCATGTTCCACTTCATTTAGCTCTATTTCTTAGCACAAAATGCACCCGCGTGTCCATTTTGGACTAAGTATGCATCTTAAGCGAATCAAATAGTAGTAAACGCTGGGAGCAAGTTGCAGAAAATCCTACCTGAGAGTGGGTTTAGTGCGACTGAACATCTGCTCGTGCCCAGTATTTTTGTTCTGTTGCATTTAGTGTTGTTTCAAAATGCATTCCTGCGTCTATTTTAGATGCAAGGATGCATTTTTTAACTAAAAATAGCTCTAAATGCAGAAATACTCTTCTTGTGTAATTAAGTGTAATCTTGCAGAATTCTTGGCTAATTTCGGGTGATTACACTACACTGATTGGAGGGAGTTACGCCCACCCCTACTTAAATACTACATCGATAGGCATATAGTGCTCTGCTCTGATCATAACAGGACCTAAAGACCACTATCCACAACGATCAAATACTGAATGATGCAGTGTTCCAATCTCTCTGTGGCAGCCACTATTTGATAGCATTCACTGCTGTTCAGTGTGAAACAAAAACCAAACACAATGTCCACAGAGCTCCAGGACTCAAGACAATGGAATCCAGAACCATAAAGGATGCTGAGACCACAAAGTAACTACGGGGCCACAAAATGGTAGAAATGTGCTGTGCAGATGCCTGTAACATATCTTACCATGAGAATTCCAGTCACAGTGCTGACTATAGAGATGCACAGTGAATAACCTTCTCCCGTTCCCGAATTAGCCCCATTACTAAGGTGCCCTGCCTGGATTTACTTGCATTTTTGGTTCATTTATGTAGTATCTATCTAGACCCAGCACAATGCATTTTTGGTTCATCCCTGCAGTATCTATTTAGACCTGACACAATGCATTTTTGGTTGATCCCTGCAGTATCTATTTAGACCCAGCACAATGCATTTTTGGTTCATCCCTGTAGTATCTATCTAGACCCAGCACAATGCATGTTTGGTTCATTCCTGCTGTATCTCTCTAGACCCAGCACGAATGTTAAGCTTTCTTGTCATATTATGACGTTGGTTGGTCATGCTGTGTTGATGTCACTGGTGTCAGGGGCAGGAGGGTGACAATAGTTGGAAGAAGAAAAGGTCTGATGGTACATCACCTTGGGATGGCGCTCCTGACAAATTTTAGAGCTAGTCTAGAAATTATCCCAGTGCTGGGCCAGGAAAAAGTATACATCTTTTGTGCTTGGGTTATAGATGTGACTTGGCACATGGGTGAATGTACAAAAAAAGACCCTGAGTGGAGATCATTTGGATAGTAAGTTAAAATCTACCATAGAGCATGCTATTGTTGGCCAACATTGGACAACCCTACTTTATGGGATACGAGGTGAACCTAGGAGGTTGGTAGAGGGGCCACAGGTCAAGAGCTGGGAGGTGTCAGATTGGAGGTCCCCTAATCCTATGATTAACTAGAACAAGTGAGGAAAAGACAGAATTCAAGAACATCTACAGCATTCATTCACTTAAAGGGTATTTCATATTTCAAGAATTTGCACCCTGAGGAGTAACCAAATTCATCTCTCAGACGAGTGGCTAATATCTTCTCTCCATCCTTCCTTTCAATTCTTGTTGTTTCCTCTTGTTTCCAATCTCCTACATTATTTTTTCAGTTTCTGCTTAGTTACCCTCTCTTCTCTTTCCTTATTCCAGTTGTTCTCCTTCCTCATCTTTGCCTTCAACTTGTTCTCCTTAGCCTACTTATTTTTACTCTCGCCTCACTTCTCTCCATGTCTCTTACACCTCAATGTTCCTGTTTGTCTCTCTCTTCACCCATTCTCATCCCTCACTCTCACATTCTTTCATCTTTTTCATCTCGCCTCACTTTCTGTCTCCTCTCCCTTCTTTCCTTTCCAAGTCACTCCCACACACTCCTCGCTCCACCTCTTGTCATCGTTTCCTTGCTTACCTCATGTCTCCAGCTCTCTGGATGACCTCTTTCCTTTCCAGCTCCACTCTTTATTGCGGTTCTACTGATCTCAGTCACTCTCCCCTCTCTGCTCCTCTCCCTGCCTTTCATCTCTTCTCTCCAGATCCCTCCCGTCTCCCCTCGTCCTGCACTCTCTTCTCTGACCTTCCCAGTGCTTAATTTGTGCTTGTTGTTTCCAGTGCGGAGCACCCACACTTACTTTCTTCTTCTGCCTCAAGCACTTGCTGCGAGCAAAAGACACATATGGGAAGGCGAAGGAAGCGAAAAACGAAAAGGCGTCAGAGAGGGAGAAAGAAAAAAGCTGCAGGAGTGAGCTGAAAGGGCAGGGAGTGGCTGTAAATGGATGGAAGATGCCCGAGATGGCTTCAGGATTACGCTGCTTCAGTATTCCGTGTTCACACATTTAATTGCAGCAGCCAGGTGTTTAAGAGGAGGGCTTTGGGTACCGGCACGCTTTTATTTACAAATTAAGCACTGGTCCTTCCCCTCTGTCCTGATACTCCCTCCATCGCCCTCTTGTCCTGCTCTGTGGTGGTGGGAGTGTGACACTCCTTAACCAAGAAGTAGCGCCCCCAGAAAAGGACACCTCCCCCTTTGGAAGCCAAGCTTTCAAAGAGCGGAATAAATATTCAATATGCCCATCTCTAAGCCTTATTAATACAGAGCGCGTCCATTTAATGGCACCTGGGCCGTGCCGGGGCCACCTTACTCCTTCAGGGAGACTGTAAAAGACATCTCCAGGACTGTAGATAATGTCTTTGTTAAACTCTGGGAAAGCCTACTTTTATCATGAATATTATTGTCACTTTAAGTGCTCGTGAAAGCAGGCCAGACATACTGTTTAATTAGCAGAGACACCAAACGCTACCTGTTTGTGTTAGCTCATTAGTATGTGGTGATAGCCCTATTCCCTGCAGTGCTGCCCCGCAACCAGAACTCACCCTGCCTCCATGTGCAGTTACTCTTTTTAGGTCTGCCTGGAGAGTTCTGATCTCTGTTTACCTACTGTTGACAGTGCTTTAAAATATACATAGTGTGGGCTTTGGCTCCACCCACAATGCAATGTATCTCTCACCACGTTATTATTGGTTTCCAGTATCATTCCATCGCTTATGGAGTGCTTCTATAGCTATACATGAGGAAATAATGTACACTACACTAAATAAACACGTACAAAATTGTTTATCTCACAGTTGCATTATATACAACAAGCATTGGCAAAGCAAATAGGTTTTGCCTATGGGAAATCGCCTACCCGGCTGTTGTTGGACAACATGCCTCCTTCCTGTTGAAATTGGTCGTAAGTGAAAGGCCGTCGATCCCTCTGTTTTGGGCCAAATTAGCAGGGTAAAGAACGTTTTTAAGCCAAACCCCTTCCAACTGTATGAAAAAAATCGTGCTTCTAACCACATATAACTTTTTTCTTTAATTGTAACGTTGCCTTCCTTTCCTGCAATCTGTTCTGCAGTGAGTCCCTCCACTGTGGGAATATAACATTCAAAGATATATTCAGTACTAAACTGTTTTAAAACCATCTGCCACTAGAAAAACGTGTACACAATACTACAACACAGCGTAAGAAACAATGCTTCATAATTTCCCGAGAAGTCAGAGAACAGTGAAAACGTGCCCACGTTAGGAAAAAACACATTTATAAAGAAACTATAGTTTGCGTTTTGGTTTTTGCTGCATCCGTGTAACTACTAAGGGTTTGTAGTTTACATGGATCTTAAATTCAGGGAAACCGGGAATGTGACCTGAGTGGGATAAAGAGCTGGATCGGCCCCGCCCGAATAAGCGAAACATGAAACCTTAAATAAACACATGAATCTGCGTTGAACGACCGACTAAACTCACCTTAGCCTGTTACAGAGCAGAACGAGAAGATGGGTAAATACAAACTGGTCCTAAGTTAAATGACTATCTAATTCGACGTTATAATTACAAATGGCACTGAGACTTAGCTATACCATACAGTATATAAAATAATATACAAGTAATACGTAAACATACATACTCCCTATAGTATATAAAAGTGTTTAAGGCAATACATAAGTGGCTCAAACATGCCACAGAATGAGCTACGGCACTTTAAAGTTTGCATCAGGGATCAAAATGCCAGCCAGACCTCTGGGCTTTGCCAAGAGTCGTTTATCATGCCATTAATGTCTGTCCCACCATAGAGTCACTCCCCCACTCCTGCATCCACAGTTTTTGCACACTCCATGTGTTTGTCTGCCATAGTTTGTATCCACACTGGTGTCCCTGCTCTGCACACATCTATTCCTATGCTTTGCTTGCACTATTTAGTCCCACTTTTCTTTCCAAAACTCAAGCAAGCATCTCCCCCCAAATGCAAAGTTCATTCCATATTCTGGTCAACCATGCACCCACACATGTCACATGGAATGTCTTTTATTGCTATTTGCAAACTTGAAGTATCCAGTTTGAGAAGAGACAGCCGCACTGCTTGCAGCCAGGTCAGATACAATCCAAGGTCATTATTTACAAAACTCACCAAATATGTGAAGACCTTACATGATATATTTTGTTTTGCGCCCTCAGAAAAGGAATTCTGTTGTACTACACACAGTGAGTTATTTTTGATAGAAATTAGACAATGAAAGAGTCGGTAATCTTGGTGCATGGGATGCTAATCTCTCAAAAGAACTACCCCGTGTAAATAATAGTTGTACAGATAATATTACTTGCAGCGTGTGACAAATGACACTGTCACTGATGCTTAATCTCCAAGGAATGTGACTAAATCTTTATCCGGGTTCCAACCAGGCTCTTTTCTACAATGGACATTCAAAATTCGCTTGCTTCCAGTAATTTCAATGCTTATCCTTGTCTGGGAGGATAATATGATCTTTTATTGACACTGATAACATAAAATGACTGGTAAGCACCCTAATACAAGTAATTAGAGTGTTTTATTAATGGCCAGTGGGTGTTTTCTTTTTGCATTTTCGGTATATTCTTCGATTCTTTTTTTGTAGGTAGTCAGTTTCTTCTGCAAGAACATATCTTTGATACAGACAAATAAGCAAACCACAACCGTAGTTAAATTGTAACATTTTGTGTCTCATTTGTTCATTGTTGATGTTATTTTTTTTGTGTTTAATTTCTTTGTTGGGGGTTTACCTGTAGCAGGCAGAGAAATGCAATTGGAATGCAACACTCATGTCAATAGTTGCACCACAAAACCCACGCCTAGAATAAAGTGCTCAAAACTAGTAAAGCATATGGAAGACCATTGCCCAAAGAGTGAGAACATCCCATCCAGGGGAGCCATGCTGGACCAAGGAAATACACAACCGTGTGGCCATGCGGTAGAGGGCGTGTCGGGGAGGAGTGAATACAGGATATGGACTCAGCAAGGCGAATGAAGATGGATGGAGGGAGCCACTCCAATAACTAAGTGAGCGGTACTTCGCAGTTTGGATAGAAGTCCAAGAGTGCTCAATCTATTCTCCATCAAGGGGTCATCGGCCTAGTGTGACAGACCATGACAGACTCCATCGGTACAGTCATGCTCCAAGCCTGTCTCGCCCTATCTGTACCAGTTTATATAGGGTGGTTCAATGGTTTCTGATGAACACACTTCACGTTTCCAGAAATTTCTCCATGCGATCATTCAATTTGGTGATGATGGGCTCATGGGATGCCAGTTTGTACATTTCTTATAGCCATGAATTATAGTTCAAGCAAGTGGACATACATCAGAGTCTTAAAACAGATTTTTGCTGTGGCTAGGTCAGTGGCAAGCCATCATGATTGATGATTCGTAAAGTCCGGGCATTGGGTAGAATCATGAAGAAGGATTATTTGAGCCATAGCGGGCCCTTGTAGGGGAACCGTACATGCAATCATGTTGGTAATGACTTCCTGTTATGGCCGTTATGTGTGGCCACTAAGTCCGTCCAATCTTCATCTGAGTACTGGAGGCCCAACCTTGCGGACCACCCTTTTTTCAGGGCATGGGATACTAGTGTTGAATGCTGGTTGTCAGTCAGTAATTGGTAGAGGCCTGGTACCACTCTACTACCCCTACGTATGTTCCCTATTTCTTCAGATATTCAAGGATTGGGGAAGTCTGTGGCACCACCAGGGGAGGAGAACATTGCTTTTCACTAACACAGTTGGAGCCTCCGATAATCCCAAAAGGTTTGTGAGGACAAGGTGAGTTGGGCCTGTGCTGCCACAAAAGATTGGTAGGATTGGTCTAGCTATTGTGCAGATGCCCTTTGTTGTCAGGATGGTCCATAACGGTTCCCTACCGTTGATCAGCAGTGTTGGCATACTACCATAAAATGGAGTGAGTGCAGCGTGGGGTGGATGAGGGATCACTGAGAAAAGATAGCTGAGTTTCAGTAGGACGTTCATTTTGAGGAACAGTGTCTTGAGATTAAGTTGGGCCTGGTGCTGGAAATTCATCCGGATAAGGGCAAGTAAAGGACAGAGGTTGCTTTCCACCATGTTGGTCAATCTCGAGGAGATCAGAACGCCCAGGCATTTCAGATTGTTAGGTTCCCACGTGCATGGGCACTGTCCCAGGGCAGTGGGGGTCAGGTGGGCAATCATAGGCAGAATCTCACATTTGTCCTAATTCAGCTTATATCCCAAAATGGGAAATTAGATCTGTCAAGGCATCTAGGGAGGAGGTCGGATTGGAAAGGGCGAGCAAGCTGTCATCTGCATACAGGGAAACTTTGCGAGTCCTCACCCCTGGCTTCAGCATACCCAGTATGTCATTTGAATTCCAAACGGCAATGGCCCTGGGATCCAGAACCAAAATAAACAGCAGGGTCATAGGAGGGAAGCCCTGTCTCGTCCCCCTAGGAATAGAGAGTGGGAGGGATAGACGGCCATTGCATATCAGCCGAGTCATCCAGTGCCAAAATCAGGGGTCAATGCTAATATGTGGGAGGACATGAAACAGTCCTATTCAACCCTGTTGAATGCCTTTTCGGCATTGAGAAATACAAGTCGTTTTTCATCTGTGTCCCTCCGTACCTGTCAGAGAACATGAGAGAGGGTGTGGAGGTGATACACAGAGGATAGATGGAGAATCAATCAAAAAAATTATAGAGCGCGCTACTCACCCGTGAGGGTCTCAAGGCGCTTGTGGGGCGGGAGGGGGTACTGTTCGAACAACCATGTCTTGAGGTTTTTTCTGAAGAGTAGGAGGTCTTTGGTTTTGCAGAGGTTGGTGGGGAGGGAGTTCCAGGTTGTGGGGGTGAGTTAAGAGAAGGCCCTCCCTCCTGTGGTGGTTCGTTGGATGCGGGGGACTGTAGCTAGTGCAAGGTCAGTCTTGGTGCATTAAAGAAGGAACAACCAGCTTCAGGTCATTCGCAAATAGCTTGGCCAAAATGTTGGTGTCGGCGTTAAGTAGGGAAGTTGGCTTGTTATTCGTACACTGCCAAGGATCCTTGCCCGGGTCGGAAATAAGAGCAATTATTGCACTTTTGTCTTCTGCAAGCAGAGTGGGAGATGGGTGTGTCTCTGAGAAGACCTTACAAAGTAGGGGTGCCAGAAGCTCCTTGTGTATTCTATAAAATTCAGGGGACGAAGGGACAGTGCGGGGGCAAAGCCCTAAAAAGAAGGCCCGAGGGAGACAGTGGACGCGTGCTGTGACCAGGGGGTAGTATGTGGATGAGAATGCAGCCCTCCCCCGCAGCCTAGCAGTAAGAAAGAGTGAAGACAGGAGAGTGGGGCACCATATCTAAGGTGTGAGGACCAGAAAGTTGCTCTTTCCACAACTCACTAATTAAGCTATATTCAATATATAGCCAGACTGGAGTGCATTATAGTTGGTTTTATCCTTCGTCTAGCACTGGGAGGCCTTTGGGCATCCATGCGTTTTACAAATATCAGTGGATTCGTAGTCCGGTCACAAGGGTAAAGTGGGTTTCGGGGGGGTCTGGACTTATCTTATGTATGTAAGTCTTTAGGATTCAATCTTGATTTTTGGCCGGTTGACCATTGATTATTGACTTCCTCCAGACAACGACGTTCCCACACCGGAGGCACAAGGCTGGGCAGTGTGCGGTTGTTCTGGTCTATAAGGGGAGTCAGTCGAGTTCTCTCTACATCCATCTAGGTGGTCGCCAAAGAGTCAAGCTTCCCCCCGAACTTCTGTAGTTTGGTTGTCAATTGTTTTAAGCATTGTGGCCGGACCTAAGAGACATTATCTGTAATTCAGCCATTTGAGACAGGGAGGATTTGTAACAACCTTTTCCTGAGTCATGATCTCTTGAGAGAAGTTTTGTGAGATACAGAATTGGATAGCACATCCCTGGCTTGTTGGTGTTTTAACAAGCCAGGAATAATTTGGCGTGCACCGCTCTGTTCTTGCGAGTGGCAGGAGCGGATACGGTGGGCCCTCTGAAATTGTAAGGGGCGGGTCCAAAGGATAACTTAGTGATGGATAGAATCCCATGATGTCTACACCCTCCATTTTCCCTGGAAGAAACAAAGGTTCTCCCCACTATTTCAACCGCCCAGTTCCACATTCTTTTTCTGGTGGTACTAATGGCTTTGTTCCCAAACTACGACAGAGACCAGCCCCTGGTCAAATGGCTTTAAGTCAATTGCACCATGTTTTACGTAGAGAGCACAAGCACTTTAGCACTGGTTAGCATGGTAACGTGTGCTGAGTCCTAAGGCCATTAAAAACGAGATCATCAAAAATTGGAAGGCTTAAGGCAAATGTTTTGAGGGAATACCACCCTAAGGCTGGCTGGTCTTACAGGGGTAAGGTAAAATCCTTAAAGAATCCCAAGCAAAACAGCAGGGCACGTGGAATGCACCAATGCCGACTTATAGAATTGTAGCCTCCCCAACATTTGGAGGTCCCCATGTTAGCTCAGGGAGTCGCCATTTTAATGTGGCATTTTGCCTGGATAAAACTGTTCGTTGCCCCTTCCATGCAGTGGGGGCGCCAGCCTGTCACAGGAGCCTTCACAGCCGGACACCGTACTTGACAATTAGAGGGGGCGCCGTCTCCCGGTAATTCAAGGCCTTTCAGGGGCCGAGCCTGTGAATCCGCTTCTTCCAACACTTAAAACGTCCTCTGACGATTTATACGAGAGTAAAGCTGTTAAGAGGACCGATTTATGGCCCTCCAGCTTGTACAAATCTTGCCTGTGCAGCAAAACTCCTTCTGTGTGAAGGTGCTATGAGTGAAGGGCGCTTCCTCGAGGTAATGATGATGTAGGAGCCGTCACAGGTGCCTAAGGTGCGGTGGGATGGCCATCCTGGCGGGGGGAGGGGGTGGGTGGGGCGAGCGAGGTGGAGGTACTGACCTTATCCATGAAAGTGGTGCCCTTGGAGGGCATGAGGGTGCACCTCAGCCCCTTCACCTCTAGCGCTGAGAGAGCTTGAAACTGCACCCCTAGCGCTGGGAGGCCATGCCACATCATCCTTCGCACTGTGCTGGGGGATGTCGTAAGGTTTCCCCTCTAGCCATGAGAGGCCGGGAGGCTGAGAGGACACGGGGCGGCACCTGTAACCACAGGAGGCTGAGAGGACACGGGAGGCTGAGAGGACACGAGGCCGCACCTCTAGCCACAGGAGGCTGCGAGGCCGCACCTCTAACCACAGGAGGCTGAGAGGACACGAGGCCGCACCTCTAGCCACAGGCTGAGAGGATACGGGAGGCTGAGAGGACACGGGAGACTGAGAGGACACGGGGCCGCACCTCTAACCACAGGAGGCTGCGAGGCCGCACCTCTAGCCACAGGCTGAGAGGACACGAGGCCGCACCTCTAACCACAGGAGGCTGAGAGGACACGAGGCCGCACCTCGAGCCACGGGAGGCTGAGAGGACACTGGAGGCTGAGAGGACACGGGAGGCTGAGAGGACACGAGGCCGCACCTCTAGCCACAGGCTGAGAGGACACGAGGCCGCACCTCTAACCACAGGAGGCTGAGAGGACACGGGGCTGCACCTCTAGCCACAGGCTGAGAGGACACAGGGCTGCACCTCTAGCCACGGGAGGCTGAGAGGACACGAGGCCGCACCTCTAGCCACAGGAGGCTGAGAGGACACGGGAGGCTGAGAGGACACGAGGCCGCACCTCTAACCACAGGAGGCTGAGAGGACACGAGGCCGCACCTCTAGCCACAGGCTGAGAGGACAGGGGGCTGCACCTCTAGCCACAGGAGGCTGAGAGGACACGAGGCCGCACCTGTAACCACAGGAGGCTGAGAGGACAGGGGGCTGCACCTCTAGCCACAGGCTGCGAGGACACAGGGCTGCACCTCTAGCAACGGGAGGCTGAGAGGACACGAGGCCGCACCTCTAGCCACAGGAGGCTGAGAGGACACGGGAGGCTGAGAGGACACGAGGCCACACCTCTAACGACAGGAGGCTGAGAGGACACGAGGCCGCACCTCTAGCCACAGGCTGAGAGGACACGAGGCCGCACCTCTAGCCACAGGGGGCTGAAAGAGGCCGCACCTCTAACCACAGGAGGCTGAGAGGACACGGGAGGCTGAGAGGACACGAGGCCGCACCTCTAACCACAGGAGGCTGAGAGGACACGAGGCAGCACCTCTAACCACAGGGGGCTGAGAGGACACGAGGCCGCACCTCTAACCACAGGGGGCTGAGAGGACACGGGCCGCACCTCTAGCCACAGGAGGCTGAGAGGACAGGGGGCTGCACCTCTAGCCACAGGAGGCTGAGAGGACACGGGGCTGCACCTCTAGCCACAGGATCCTGACAGGACATAAGGCTGCACCACTAGCCATGGGAGGCCAGGAGGCTGAGAGGACACGGGGCTGCACCTCAAACCACAGGAGGCTGAGAGGACATGGGGCTGCACCTCTAACCACAGGAGGCTGAGAGGACACGAGGCCGCACCTCTAGCCACAGGAGGCCGAGAGGACACGGGGCTGCACCTCTAGCCACAGGAGGCTGAGAGGACACGAGACTTCACCTCTAGCCACAGGGGGCTGAGAGGACAAGGGCCGCACCTCGAGCCACAGGAGGCTGAGAGTACACGAGGCCGCACCTCTAACCACAGGAGGCTGAGAGGACAGGGGGCTGCACCTCTAGCCACAGGCTGAGAGGACATGGGCCGCACCTCTAGCCACAGGAGGCTGAGAGGACACGAGGCCGCACCTCTAACCACAGGAGGCTGAGAGGACACGAGGCCGCACCTCGAGCCACAGGAGGCTGAGAGGACACGGGAGGCTGAGAGGACACGAGGCCGCACCTCTAACCACAGGAGGCTGAGAGGACACGAGGCCGCACCTCTAGCCACAGGCTGAGAGGACAGGGGCTGCACCTCTAGCCACGGGAGGCTGAGAGGACACGAGGCCGCACCTCTAACCACAGGAGGCTGAGAGGACACGAGGCCGCACCTCTAGCCACAGGAGGCCACAGGAGGCTGAGAGGACACGAGGCCGCACCTCTAACCACAGGAGGCTGAGAGGACACGAGACTTCACCTCTAGCCACAGGGGGCTGAGAGGACAAGGGCCGCACCTCTAACCACAGGAGGCTGAGAGGACAAGGGCCGCACCTCTAACCACAGGAGGCTGAGAGGACACGGGCCGCACCTCTAACCACAGGAGGCTGAGAGGACACGGGCCGCACCTCTAGCCACAGGAGGCTGAGAGTACACGAGGCCGCACCCCTAACCACAGGAGGCTGAGAGGACAGGGGGCTGCACCTCTAGCCACAGGCTGAGAGGACATGGGCCGCACCTCTAGCCACAGGAGGCTGAGAGGACACGAGGCCGCACCTCTAACCACAGGAGGCTGAGAGGACACGAGGCCGCACCTCGAGCCACAGGAGGCTGAGAGGACACGGGAGGCTGAGAGGACACGAGGCCGCACCTCTAACCACAGGAGGCTGAGAGGACACGAGGCCGCACCTCGAGCCACAGGAGGCTGAGAGGACACGGGAGGCTGAGAGGACACGAGGCCGCACCTCTAACCGCAGGAGGCTGAGAGGACACGAGGCCGCACCTCTAACCGCAGGAGGCTGAGAGGACACGAGGCCGCACCTCTAGCCACAGGCTGAGAGGACAGGGGCTGCACCTCTAGCCACGGAGGCTGAGAGGACACGAGGCCGCACCTCTAACCACAGGAGGCTGAGAGGACACGAGGCCGCACCTCTAGCCACAGGAGGCCACAGGAGGCTGAGAGGACACGAGGCCGCACCTCTAACCAAATAACAAATTATTGAAGTAATACTATTACAAAATGTGCTGCATTATGCTGCATAACTTGGATTTTTTTGCCACATAATTTTCTCACCCCTGCTGCATAATTTGGCACCTCCTGCCGCGTAATTCCAGTGGCCCTGCTCTTCCTGCCCTTGAGAAGTTGCAGGAGGGTAGCATGCTACTCCCGGGGTGTGCCGTAGACTGGACAGTTGCCTGCATGGGTACCGTTTCACTGGCGTGTCTATAACAGAGCTGTGTTCTCGCTGTTTTTTGCTGTTCCTTGGTGGTGCTGAGGTGAAAAGGGATGAGAGCTAGAACCATCAAGCGTGACACTCACGCCCTCTGTCTATCCTAGGTAAAGTGCGGTCCATGCTGCTAGTGGTTTGTGGCAAGTGTTTTCCAATAGCTTTTGGTACTGTGAGTCTGTGGCGGAGACCGCTCATTGTTGCAGGGACACATGCAACAGCACAAATGTATCAGTGAGAGACAGAAGTTTGAGAATGGTTGTGCTTGTGGATCCCTACCATGTTTAGAGTAGTCTAAGCCATACAGTTTACACCACAGTGAACACAACACCTTGTCCAAGCATACCATGATCCTGCATGTCACTTACTGTAGAATCCCCTCACCGCATGTAACTTACCACAGGATACCACGTCACTTACCACAGGATACCATGTCACCGCATGTCACTTACTGTAGAATCCCCTCACTGCATGTCACACACCACAGGATATCATGTCACCGCATGTCACTTATCACAGGATACCATGTCACCGCATCTCAGTTACTATACAACCCCCTCACTGCATGTCACTTACCACAGGACACCATGTCACTGCATGTCACTTACTGTAGAATCCCCTCACCGCATGTAACTTACCACAGGATACCATGTCATCGCATGTCACTTACTGTAGAATCTCCTCACTGCCTGTCACACACCACAGGATATCATGTCACCGCATGTCACTTATCACAGGATACCATGTCACCGCATCTCAGTTACTATACAACCCCCTCACTGCATGTCACTTACCACAGGATACCATGTCACTGCATGTCACTTACCACAGGATACCATGTCACCGCATGTCACTTACTATGCAATCACCTCACTGCATGTCACTTACCTAAGGATACCATGATCCTGCAGGTCACTTACTGTAGAATCCCCTCACCGCATGTCACACCACAGGATACCATGTCACTTACCACAGGATACCATGTCACTGCATGTCATTTACTATACAATCCTCTCAATGCATGTCACTTACCACAGGATACCATGTCAGTTACCATAGAATACAATATCGTTGCATGTAACATACCACAAGATACCATGCCACCGCATGTCACTTACCACAGGATACCATGTCACCATGGAATACCATGTCACTGCATGTCTCCACAGGATACCATGTCACCGCATGTCACTAACTATACAATCCCCTCACTGCATGTCACTTACCACAAGATACCATGCCACCGCATGTCACTTACCACAGGATACCATGTCACCATGGAATACCATGTCACTGCATGTCTCCACAGGATACCATGTCACCGCATGTCACTAACTATACAATCCCCTCACTGCATGTCACTTACCACAGGATACCATGTCACTTACCAGAGAATACCATGTCACTGCATGTCACTTACTATACAATCCCCTCACTTCATGTCACTTACCACAGGATACCATGTCACCGCATGTCACTTACCATGGAATACCATGTCGCTGCATGTCACTTACCACAAGACACCATGGCACTGCATGTCACTTACTATATAATCCCCTCAGTGCATGTCACTTACCACAGGTTAATATGTCACCGCATGTCACTTACCACAGGATACCATGTCACTGCATCTCAGTTACTATACAACCCCCTCACTGCATGTCACTTACCACAGGATACCATGTCACTGCATGTCACTTACCATAGGATATTATGTCACTGCATGTGAGTTACCACAGGATACCATGTCACCGTATGTCACTTACCACAGGATACCATGTCACCGCATGTCACTTACCATGGAATACCATGTTGCTGCATGTCACCACAAGACACCATGGCACTGCATGTCACTTACTATATAATCCCCTCACTGCATGTCACTTACCACAGGATACCATGTCACTTACTATACAATCCCCTCACTGCATGTCGCTTCCCACACGATACTATGTCACCGCATGTCACTTACTATACATTCACCTCACTGCATGTCACTTACCACAGGATACCGTCACTGCATGTCACTTACCACAGGATACCATGTAACCACATCTCACTTACCTCGGAATACCATGTCGCTGCATGTCACTTACCACAAGAGACCATGGCACTGCATGTCACTTACTATATAATCCCCTCACTGCATGTCACTTACCACAGGATATTATGTCACTGCATGTCACTTACCACAGGATACCATGTCACCGCATGTCACTTACCATGGAATACCATGTCGCTGCATGTCACCACAAGACACCACAGCACTGTATGTCACTTACTATATAATCCCCTCACTGCATGTTGCTTCCCACAGGATACCATGTCACCGCATGTCACTTACCACAGGATACCATGTCACTGCATAGCACTTACCATGGAATACCATGTCACCGCATGTCACTTACCATGGCACTGCATGTCACTTACTATATAATCCTCTCACTGCATGTCGCTTCCCACAGGATACTATGTCACCGCATGTCACTTACTATACATTCACCTCACTGCATGTCACTTACCACAGGATACCGTCACTGCATGTCACTTACCACAGGATACCGTCACTGCATGTCACTTACCACAGGATACCATGCCACTGCATGTCACTTACCACAGGATACCATGTCGCTGCATGTCACTAACCATGTAATACCATGTCACATACTATGCAATCACCTCACTGCATGCCACTTACCACAGGATATTATGTCACTGCATGTCACTTACTATACAATCCCCTCACTGCATGTCACTTACCACAGGATACCATGTCACCGCATGTCACTTACTATACAATCACCTCACTGCATGGCACTTACCACAGGATACCATGTCACTTACTATACAATCCCCTCACTGCATGTCGCTTCCCACAGGATACTATGTCACCATATGTCACTTACTATACATTCACCTCACTGCATGTCACTTACTATACAATCCCCTCACTGCATGTCACTTACCACAGGATACCATGTCACTTACTATACAATCCCCACACTGCATGTCGCTTCCCACAGGATACTATATCACTGCATGTCACTTACTATACATTCACCTCACTGCATGTCACTTACCACAGGATACCGTCACCGCATGTCACTTACCACAGGATACCATGTCACCGCATCTCACTTACCTTGGAATACCATGTCGCTGCATGTCACTTACCATGGAATACCATGTCGCTGCATGTCACTTACCACAAGAGACCATGGCACTGCATGTCACTTACTATACAATTCCCTCACTGCATGCCACTTACCACAGTATACCATGTCACTGCATGTCACTTACCACAGGCCACCAGGTCACTGCATGTCACTTACCACAGGACACCATGGCACTGCATGTCACTTACTTTGCAATCACCTCACTGCATGGCACTTACCACAGGATACCATCACCGCATGTCACTTACTGTAGAATCCCCTCACTGCATGTCACTTACCACAGTATACCATGTCACTGCATGTCACTTACCACAGGACACCATGTCACTTACCACAGGGCACCATGGCACTGCATGTCACTTACTATGCAATCACCTCACTGCATGGCACTTACCACAGGATACCATCACCACATGTCACTTACTGTAGAATCCCCTCACTGCATGTCACTTACCACAGTATACCATGTCACTGCATGTCACTTACCACAGGCCACCATGTCACTGCATGTCACTTACCACAGGACACCATGGCACTGCATGTCACTTACTATGCAATCACCTCACTGCATGGCACTTACCACAGGATACCATCACCGCATGTCACTTACTGTAGAATCCCCTCACTGCATGTCACTTACCACAGGATACCATGTCACTTACCACCGGATATCATGTCACTGCATGTCACTTACTGTAGAATCCCATCACTTTGTACCACTTACCACAGGATACCATGTCACCGCATCTCAAATACTATACAACCCCCTCACTGCATGTCACTTACCACAGGATACCATGTCACTTACCACAGGATATCATGTCACTGCCTGTCACGTACTGTAGAATCCCCTCCTTGCATGTCACTTACCACAGGATACCATGTCTCTTACCACAGGATATCATGTCACTGCCTGTCACGTACTATAGAATCCCCTCACTGCATGTCACTTACCACAGGAGTCTCTTACCACCATGTCTCTTACCACAGGATACCATGTCACTGCATATCACTTACTTTTAGAATCCCCTCACTTCATGTCACTTACCACAGGATACCATGTCACCACATGGCACTTATTATACAATCCCCTCACTGCATGTCACTTACCACAGGATACCATGTCACCGCATGTCACTTACTATATAATCCCCTCACTGCATGTCACTTACCACAGGATACCATGTCACCGCATGTCACTTACATAGAATACCATGTCACTGCATGTTACTTACCACATGATACCATGTCACTGCATGTCTTTTACCACAGGATACCATGTTACTGCATGTCACTTACAACAGGATACTATGTCACTGTTTTTCACTTACTATACAAACAGCTCACTGCATGTCACATCGTAGCATACCATGTCACTGCAATCACCAAAGAATACAGTACTTCATGTCACTTACCACAGAACCCTGTCACTGAATGCCACTTACCAGAGCATACCATGTCACTGCAAGTCACTTGCCATAGATTCCTGGCGCTGGATTTCACTTAGCCTAAACATTGTCACTGGATGTCTTTGACCAGAGAATTCTGTCACTGCATGCCACTTACCATAGATTACTGTCACTGCATATCACATACCCTAAAATATCACATAACGTATCCTAGAATGTCGTCACGTTCCATCGAAAATTATGTCACTGCCTGTCTAAATATCTGTTTTTCTTATAGGGGCCATTCTTACTTTCGTGCCTGGGACAGTCCGACCCTGTGCCCGCCCACACGCCCGTGCCCACCCACACTCCACGGCCCCATATCTTTTAGCCCAACTGAACCAATCAGAGACCCTCTTGGACAAAGTGACCGCACCAGAAGCAGGCAGGTTTTCGGTGTCATCTGTGGATGAGAGCGGTATGGGAAGGTCCTGATGTGTGCCAGCCTGTGGTGCCACTGGCGAGGCTGGGCAGCGTCTGTCGCTGGTCAGCCTCTGAAAGGCTGGTGGGCTGGACGCGGCTGATCACATGTAAAGGGAACGGGGTATATTGTACAAGATTCCCTCTTGCCCGCATTGTCTCAGGCACAGCAACATGAATGTGTTTGCTTAGTGCATTAAAAGGGTCACCACTTTCTGCATATTGTATAAGTGAATTGAAAATGTCAATAATATGATTCCCTAAAAAAATCTAAAGCAAAACAGCGCGTGTAGTACCACACTTCGCTGCAAAATGGCGGTGTTTCCAGTGACAGCTGAGTCCCTTATGTTCCAAATAGTTGTACATTCATAGGCCAAGCCACAAAGACGTGATGTGCACTAAAAACTCTTTATAGGCGCAAAAAGGCTTTAGCTTTTAATTGTGGGGCTAATGTGTCTTAGAAATGATTACAGAAACTCACTGTACAATGTTGTGGTATCAGGTAATGTGACAGATTGCGCCCTCGGCGGAGCCAAATTTGGTGCCCACTTGCCGTCATTAATTGTCAGAATGTTTGGAAAATGGGAGAAGCGGGGGGGGGGGAGGTGAAGGGATACCAGAGAACGAGGAGAATCGTCAGAACAGTGGATAGTACACTTTTATTTGGATCGTGGCTGGGTGGAGGCTTCTGCAAGCTGCTCCTGCGCCCCCCGAAGATCGGCGCCCTGGGCGATCGCCCAACTCGCCCATGCTAAAGGTCTCCCCGGGACACAGGCCTCCCAAACCATGAATGTCACAAGTACACAACCCTCCCTTGAGGTCACGAGACGTACGGCCTACAAGAACAGCTTTTAATTACATTTGGTTAGAAATGGTAAATTGACCAACCAAGAATATATTCTATATATCTAAACCCAACACTGGTAAAAGACACACATCAGTAAATTACCAAATTGAGTGTAATACATGGGACTACAAAACCAAGCATGATTTCCAGCTCCAACGCAGGCATCCCTACTTCACAAAGCAAATGTGGGACCCCACCCTTTCTCTGATAAGAGCCCAGTACCAAGGGAGCATCCTTAGCCACGGGGAAGCTCACCTTCCCCCATCTGTATTGACACCCTGAGAGAGATCCCACACGATAACACCACTAGTAGTAATTATGATACATGGAGTATTTGGTAGGAAGACACCCCCTTTGTTGGGCACCACTGACCATTCTGTCTAGAGGGTCACCTTTCTAAGACTGAGCATGACAGGAAGTGTCTGCTCACCCTCTGCATGCCCTACTCCTTGTGATAACCTCACTGCAGATGGAAAATGGAAACTGGGAGAGGCTGCAGGTGGAAAATAGAGACCTGGAACACAGGATGCAGATGGAAAATAGAGACCTGGAACACAGGATGCAGATGGAAAATAGAGACCTGGGACACAGGATGCAGATGGAAAATGGAGACCTGGAACACAGGATTCGGATGGAAAATGGAGACCTGGAACACAGGATGCAGATGGAAAATGGAGACCTGGAACACAGGATTCAGATGGAAAATAGAGACCTGGAACACAGGATGCAGATGGAAAATAGAGACTTGGAACACAGGATGCAGATGGAAAATACAGACCTGGAACACAGGATGCAGATGGAAAATACAGACCTGGAACACAGGATGCAGATGGAAAATAGAGACCTGGAACACAGGATGCAGATGGAAAATGGAGACCTGGAACACAGGATTCAGATGGAAAATGGAGACCTGGGACACAGGAGTCAGATGGAAAATGGAGACCTGGGACAAAGGATGCAGATGGAAAATAGAGACCTGGAACACAGGATTCAGATGGAAAATGGAGACCTGGAACACAGGATTCAGATGGAAAATGGAGACCTGGAACACAGGATGCAGATGGAATATACAGACCTGGAACACAGGATACAGATGGAAAATAGAGACATGGAACACAGGATGCAGATGGAAAATATAGACCTGGAACACAGGATTCAGATGGAAAATGGAGACCTGGAACACAGGATGCAGATGGAAAATGGAGACCTGGAACACAGGATGCAGATGGAAAATGGAGACCTGGAACACAGGATTCAGATGGAAAATGGAGACCTGGAACACAGAATTCAGATGGAAAATGGAGACCTGGAACACAGGATTCAGATGGAAAATAGAGACCTGGAACACAGGATGCAGATGGAAAATAGAGACTTGGAACACAGGATGCAGATGGAAAATACAGACCTGGAACACAGGATGCAGATGGAAAATAGAGACCTGGAACACAGGATGCAGATGGAAAATGGAGACCTGGAACACAGGATTCAGATGGAAAATGGAGACCTGGGACACAGGAGTCAGATGGAAAATGGAGACCTGGGACAAAGGATGCAGATGGAAAATAGAGACCTGGAACACAGGATTCAGATGGAAAATGGAGACCTGGAACACAGGATTCAGATAGAAAATAGAGACCTGGAACACAGGATGCAGATGGAATATACAGACCTGGAACACAGGATACAGATGGAAAATAGAGACATGGAACACAGGATGCAGATGGAAAATATAGACCTGGAACACAGGATTCAGATGGAAAATGGAGACCTGGAACACAGGATGCAGATGGAAAATGGAGACCTGGAACACAGGATGCAGATGGAAAATGGAGACCTGGAACACAGGATTCAGATGGAAAATAGAGACCTGGAACACAGAATTCAGATGGAAAATGGAGACCTGGAACACAGGTTTCAGATGGAAAATAGAGACCTGGAACACCGGATGCAGATGGAAAATAGAGACTTGGAACACAGGATGCAGATGGAAAATACAGACCTGGAACACAGGATTCAGATGGAAAATGGAGACCTGGAACACAGGATGCAGATGGAAAATACAAACCTGGAACACAGGATTCAGATGGAAAATGGAGACCTGGAACACAGGATTCAGATGGAAAATGGAGACCTGGAACACAGGATTCAGATGGAAAATGGAGACCTGGGACACAGGATGCAGATGGAAAATGGAGACCTGGAACACAGGCTGCAAATGGAAAATGGAAACTGGGAGAGGCTGCAGATGGAAAATAGAGACCTGGACACAGGATGCAGATGGAAAATAGAGACCTGGAACACAGGATTCAGATGGAAAATAGAGACCTGGAACACAGGATGCAGATGGAAAATAGAGACCTGCAACACAGGATTCAGATGGAAAATAAAGACCTGGAACACAGGATGCAGATGGAAAATGGAGACCTGGAACACAGGATTCAGATGGAAAATGGAGACCTGGAACACCGGCTGCAGATGGAAAATAGAGACCTGGAACACAGGATTCAGATGGAAAATAGAGACCTGGAACACAGGATTCAGATGGAAAATAGAGACCTGGAACACAGGATTCAGATGGAAAATAGAGACCTGGAACACAGGATTCAGATGGAAAATAAAGACCTGGAACACAGAATGCAGATGGAAAGCGTAGACCTGGAACACAGGATGCGGATAGAAAATGGCGACCTGGAACACGAGATGCAGATAGAAAATGGCGACCTGGGACACAAGCTCCAGATAGAAAATGGAGACCTGGGAAACAGGCTGCTGATGGAAAATGAAGACCTGGGACACAGGCTGCTAATGGATAATGGAGACCTGGGACACAGGCTGCTGATGGAAAATGGAGACCTGGAACACAGGATGCAGATGGAAAATGGAGACCTGGAACACCGGATTCAGATGGAAAATGGAGACCTGGAACACAGGATTCAGATGGAAAATGGAGACCTGGAACACAGTATTCAGATGGAAAATGGAGACCTGGAACACAGGATGCAGATGGAAAATGGAGACCTGGAACAGAGGATGCAGATGGAAAATGGAGACCTGGAACAGAGGATGCAGATGGAAAATGGAGACCTGGAACACAGGATGCAGATGGAAAATGGAGACCTGGAACACAGGATGCAGATGGAAAATGGAGACCTGGAACACAGGATGCAGATGGAAAATGGAGACCTGGAACACAGGATGCAGATGGAAAATGGAGACCTGGAACACAGAATTCAGATGGAAAATGGAGACCTGGGACACAGGATGCAGATGGAAAATGGAGACCTGGGACACAGGATTCAGATGGAAAATGGAGACCTGGGACACAGGATTCAGATGGAAAATAGAGACCTGGAACACAGGATGCAGATGGAAAATGGAGACCTGGATCACAGGATTCTAATGGACAATGGAGACCTGGAACACAGGCTGCTGATGGAAAATTGATACCTGGAACACAGGCTGCTGATGGAAAATTGATACCTGGAACACAGGCTGCAGATAGAAAATTGATACCTGGAACACAGGCTGCAGATAGAAAATTGATACCTGGAACACAGGCTGCAGATAGAAAATGGCGACCTGGAACACAGGCTGCAGATAGAAAATGGCGACCTGGAACACGAGATGCAGATAGAAAATGGAGACCTGGAACATGAGATGCAGATAGAAAATGGAGACCTGGAACACAGGATTGAGATGGAAAATGGAGACCTGGAACACAGGATTGAGATGGAAAATGGAGACCTGGAACACAGGATTCAGATGGAAAATGGAGACCTGGAACACAGGATTCAGATGGAAAATGGAGACCTGGAACACAGGATTCAGATGGAAAATGGAGACCTGGAACACAGGATTCAGATGGAAAATGGAGACCTGGAACACAGGATGCAGATGGAAAATGGAGACCTGGAACACAGGATGCAGATGGAAAATGGAGACCTGGAACACAGGATTCCGATGGAAAATAGAGACCTGGAACACAGGATTCCGATGGAAAATAGAGACCTGGAACACAGGATTCAGATGGAAAATAGAGACCTGGAACACAGGATTCAGATGGAAAATAGAGACCTGGAACACAGGATTCAGATGGAAAATAGAGACCTGGAACACAGGATTCAGATGGAAAATAGAGACCTGGAACACAGGATTCAGATGGAAAATAGAGACCTGGAACACAGGATTCATATGGAAAATGGAGACCTGGAACACAGGATGCAGATGGAAAATGGAGGCCTGGAACACAGGCTGCAGATGGAAAATGGCGACCTGGAACACGAGATGCAGATAGAAAATGGCGACCTGGGACACAAGCTCCAGATAGAAAATGGCGACCTGGGAAACCGGCTGCTGATGGAAAATGAAGACCTGGGACACAGGCTGCTAATGGATAATGGAGACCTGGGACACAGGCTGCTGATGGAAAATAGAGACCTGGAACACAGGATGCAGATGGAAAATGGAGATCTGGAACACAGGATTCAGATGGAAAATGGAGACCTGGAACACAGGCTGCAGATGGAAAATACAGACCTGGAACACAGGATTCAGATGGAAAATAGAGACCTGGAACACAGGATGCAGATGGAAAATAGAGACCTGGAACACAGGATGCAGATGGAAAATAGAGACCTGGAACACAGGATGCAGATGGAAAATAGAGACCTGGAACACAGGATGCAGATGGAAAATAGAGACCTGGAACACAGGATGCAGATGGAAAATAGAGATCTGAAACACACGCTGCTGATGGAAAACGGAGACCTGGGACACAGGATGTAGATGGAAAACGGAGACCTGGAACATAGAACAACCACAGTTAATCCTAGATACAAATTCATTCATACATAACATACACAAACATTTCACCACTGGGTCTCTCACTGTTTATGCCTAGTTACAGCCAGAGCCTGGCTCCACACACTTCTGAAAGACCCTGAGACGTTTTAAGGCAAGGGCAAAGTGGGCTATGGCCAAGGACCTAAGCCTTTAATGGGGCCCCTAATTTTAATGACCTCTGGACAGTAACGTAACACAAAGGGATGGGCCCCTCCTGCAGAATGTGAAAAGTAGTCCCAGAGTTTGCAATATATCACAAATGTTCATGGGTTTTAGGCTGAATGGGCCCCCCTAATGAGATGAGGGCCCCTGAAGGGTTGCCCGCTCCACAGGGACTACAGGGGATTGCGTTACACCACTGCCTCTGGGTCCATGGACCTGCTTTTCACAGTTTGAAGGAATTGTGTCCAAGAATATTCATGTTATCCTATATTTTGGGTGTATTCAGTCAGAAAATGTGCTTAATGCATGGGTCTATTCATTGCAAGATGTGTGTTAATGGCCAGAAATTGCGACTTTGGAACTAGGGAACCAGATTCAAGTCCTAGCGTCAGTCGTCTCAATAACTACTGGTTCTGGCCAAATCGCTTAATCTCCCCACACTTTAAAAACGAAAACCACTTTTTGTGTAAAGTAATCTGGATCTTATCTAAAGCGCTCGGATGCCCTGGGCCGAGTCGGCACTATGGGCCAGATGTAGCAAAGGTTTTTACCCATTCTGTGTCTATGGGAAAAAGTGTTCGTACATATGGCCCTATATATAACTTAAATTACAACGTAAGAACGCATCGGTCCTTGGCACTTGTAATTTCTTTCCACTACATTCCACTCACTTCATGACATTTGTTTTCATAATTGTTCCTCTGGGCTCAAATGAGATACTAACTATATGCAAATGAGCCTCAAGGATTTAAAAGGAAATATGGAAATGACCTAAAAATATTTGATGCATTTGCAACATTGTGACAGCTGCAGTGTCATTGTATTGTGTGTTAGTTACAGCTTTTCACTGCTCACCTGAGCCAACATTTCACACAGGTCCCAATGTTAGCTTCTCACATGTCCCACCAGAAAAGGTTGAACTCAAGCCTCCATGCCCCTTCAATGCAGGGCCTCGTTGCTGGGAGTTAAGAAGGCCAATTCCTCTTAGTATTGTAATTGTGCAGTTTTTCTAAAGACATCAGTTGGTGTCCACACAGGGAAGGATTTCTAGAAATTTTTCAGTATATTTCTCCTTTTTTGACCATAATTCGTTTTTACTGTTGACTGTCGAGTACGGCTCCAGAGCCTGTCTCTGCCTGTACTATACGGTTCTGTATATTTCTAGTACTGGGGGATTATCCCGAGGGTACCTCCAGGAGCTTTGCAGCAGGACACATTGCCAGTACCCTGCATCCACAATCTTGGATGCCCTGTGCTCTTTCTGCATGGGCAGATCTCGACATCATTTTGTGGACAAAATTCTATGTGTTTGAAAAAACATACAAAGGCCTTGCATTTATTCCAAGTCTAAGCGTTGGACCAGTCGACGGGCATGATTTTTTCTGTATATTTTTTTCTTAGCTCATGCAGGGTGCATCTTGCAGTTGTGTGGGCGTGCTGTGTGTTTACATACCCTGATCGCTTGGTGTATTTATTTTTCTGTTTAATTGTTTAGCATTTTATGTGCAAATTGCCTTGTAGTTCTCTTGTGCTCTGACACCTTTGGGAATGTCCGCACTATAGAAAAATAATTAAATAAATACATAAATAAAAGATGTTTTCCACAGTATATATGTCAGTGCTATTTCTCTTCAGAATAGTATAGACATATGTTTACAATATAGTGCGCATGCACGCATATTGTGGATGGTATATTTTGGGTATGGGCGCAGTCCATGTTGTGTTGCGAGGCATACTGTGACGTAATGTGAACATAGAGCGGCTTGGAGTCCCGCCCATTGCTTACCATCCATTGGCCTTTGTTATCACTAGATTGCCTGCTTCTTCTTTGCGCCCCGGCTTGTCAGTCGTTTGGTTGTCCTTCCCACGGAGCGTTCCATCTTTGCCACCAGGTTAATTGACTGGAATGTGTGCTTCTGGTGCCTCCATTTTGAAGCACTACTTTTTAGGGTTGAGCATGCGAGTGCATGCACTTGCGCATGCGTCTCGTGTGTGAGATGCTGTTGTGTTCAGTAAAGAGCTTGGAGCCCGCCTGTCGCTCACCATTTGTTGGATTACGCGGCACTTTTCTTTGCGTCCTCGTATTTCGTCAAGGCACGCCTGGCATCACTTCTGTTTCTCTGTGTGGAGCAGGGATCAAGCACTAACTGATGCAACTTAATGAGTTCCCGTCCACTGCTCCCGATGTGATCGAGGTACCATTTGTTCTTTTTAACTTCCAGTTCCCCACAGACAGAAGGCCTGTTTGTGACTGGCAAAAACGTGCCCAGCAGGCACAAAATTGCAAAGTTTTAGTTTTTAAAGCTATCTTTATTTTATTTTCCCATGTCATCTTTTCTCAGTTACTTCTCATGTTTTCTTTTGTCTTTGCCAATGGGCGCTGTTTTCAAAAGATGACAATAAATGTGTTCTAAATATGCGAGGCCTATTGCATTGCAGATGCTTGTTTCTTTGGTGGTAAGCGCCCCATGAGAGCATGGGTCTTGTTGCTGTCTCCCGTGTGTATTTCTCTCATCCTACAGTCTTCTTGGCCCTCTTCCTTGCTGCACTGGACCAGGATGTGTGCTTCCACTGGGGATGCTGTGCAGCACGGCTGAAAATAATTGGCTAAGCCAATAGGTCGTATAGGCAACAACTATTGGCTTTGCCATTGCTTGTTTATCTTCTTTTTTTGTAGCTGAGTGAAGGTAACTAATAGATGACCCACAAGTGGCCCTTTTCTCTGAACGTTTTAGGTCGAGCCTACCAGGCAGAACAAACTGTCAGGTTGTAAACAGGGGCATATCCACCATTGGTGCAGCAGGTGCAGTGGCACCAGAGCTCAGAATCTTGAGGGGACCATTGAACCCCAATAAATGCTCTATTTTGCTTCTCCAGCAACAATCAAAGAAGACATTTTTCTTGCTTTCACCACGGCCCATAGAATCCTTGCTTCGCTACTGGTTGTGAAAGAAATATTGAGAATTTGCAGTAGGTTACAGCCCAGCCATTGTTTACAATTTGCTGGATTATTGCCAATCTCCGATACTTGCTTTTTATTCACTGGCTTGCCTTTCTCTTCTTTTATTTTTCCCTCTGCTGGAGCATTGCGTCTTTTTTATGATCCTTTTGATTGGCTGATTTTCAACCGTCCACTACTTAAATTTAAGGCACTAGTTTGTTCTTGTTCACCCAGCCTTCCACGAGAGCGCATGTGTTTGTTGGCCATGGAAAGTGTTTCCCTTTACATTCTGACACATCTTTCTACCATTTAAATTCTGTTTAGAGTTTGCTGAATTAAAAATATTTGAAGAATAAACAGTGCCCTTTATAGAAATTGAAACAATGAATTCGGTGTTACAATTTTGAGATATCATAAGATTTGTGTTTGCTTTTCCTCCAGTGTGTCCAAATGTTTTTATTTTTTTTTGCTTTTGCTTTACAAGCAATGTTTTATAAAGGTTTACAAAGCCAATCAATCACTCAATCAGGTTCTTGTAGAGCGCGGCTAATCACCCGTAAGGGTCTCAAGGCGCTGGTGGGGAGGAGTAGAAGTTCAGTCTAAGAGCAGGTCTTGGGGTCCCTCCTGCTCCGTACTCAAATTATAAAGCCGAGACCTATTGGGTTTGCCAGTGGTTGTTTGGGTATGGCTGTTTGCCCGACCCACTGCTGCCAATGCTTTAAAACATTCATGGAGTGCGCTTTGCCTAGAGTAGTATGGCCACGGTCAGTTTGGATCCCACGATAGGCCTGGGCAAACAAAAGTAAGTCCCACATTCAATCTTTTGCCAACTGTTGTTTGAATAGTACTTGGAGAAAATGAGCCTGTTGTAATTGAATGTAATTAGTGCTTGCTAGCCCTGAAGAAGCCTTGATTGTGGCACACTTGCTACAGTTTCAATCTGGCTGCCGGCCGTGCGCACGAAAGGCCCTCTAGTGATTCAGTGACACTTTAGTGAAAGAGATTGCTTCCTTCCATATTACCATCTTAAAGGCGAAGATGTCTTTCTCACTCTACATTCAACAACACACTTTCAGTTCTACAGGCCGTGCTTAATTTGAGCCGGTGGTTTGTAGGTAGGGCCCATCAATACTTATATTTGGGGATCGGCACTTACTTTTACTCATCAGACGTTCACAAAGAGCAAGAGAGAGATAAACATAAACAGAGAAAAGAGGAAAGAACACAAAGAAGGAAAAACAGTGACAAAGGGAAAAGTCAATAATGGAAAAGAATCTGCAAGAGAGAAATAAAGGGGCAGGAAGTGGCTGGCGGTGGAAGAAGGAGGCGCAAGGTGGAATCTAGAATACGCATCCTTGGATAGAATACGCATCCTTGGATAGAATACACATCCTTGGTATTCAGTAGGCCCACCATTGTTCAACTTCACCTGCGGTTTCAGTGAAAAAGTTTTGACACCAGAACTTCTAATTTTACAAATTAAGCACTGGCTGCAGGAGGTCCCTGACTCCAGTCACCACCAAGCAGACACTGGCCCCTCGGCGCAGGTGCTCTGCAGCAGCCTCTGTGAAGGCCAACAGCAGCACGCAAAGCTGGAGACACTGTGATGTACACATCTGGGACCAGCCCATTATCAACTGTGCATGACAAGGGGCCGCCTAATATTGGGTGCAACGTGCACTAATGGAGATTGAATCCTTTTGGGATATGTGGAAGCACTCTCACTATTTAATGAGAGGGACACAAAGCCCCACAGGTGGCCACATCCAGTGGACTTTGAGCAGTGGATGAATGCCTGCTTTCTCAATTCAACTCTGTTTCTCTTCCATTCTGCCTTTTAGGAAACCCTTCCATTGGGAAACATGAAGAAACATTTTATATCCCCTATGTGAATTCTATACAGAAAGCAATACTTTTAGCACATTCTCATGGCTGGCTTGGGAGCACAGCTGTCGCCAAAGAATTATGTGACAGTCACTAGAGAGGAGCTTTGGCTCCGCCCACACGTTGGGAGCCAGGAGTACTCATTGGGCAGAAGTTGTGTGCTTCCACCAAAAGGTGCTAACCCTCCGCACAGTTGTGGTCATTTTGTTATTTATCCAGCTGCCTCTGGTTGAACTTTCAGGAGCCCAGAGGTGCCATTTCAATGCTATTAAAATGTCTTAGCTAACTATGTAATTTATGGTGTTTTTCTCTATCACCAGCACAGAAGGGCTTGCGTAGATTTTTAGGTCTGGCTAGATAGTGCATTCATAGGCTGACCTATTGGCATCGCTAATGCTCGTTTGTCACCATTTTGCCATAAGCTCTGACAAGGCCACAAGATTGGCATTAATGTGGTAAAAAGTATTTGTGCCTGCATTGGCAGATTAAAGCCTGTCCCGTTTGCTTTGCCAGTGCTTGCTTTTTATAGGTGCTGTTGATGAGTACAGGCAGAACCCGCCTAAATGGGCAGTGATTCACCTAACTATGCTGTGTTGACTGCTCCCAGCCTCTCTCTCTTTGTGGTGTAGGTTTGTTGCTTTTTATTTTCCTTCTCTCTGGTCAAGTTTGCCTTCCCCCTCCCTGTATTGGAAACTTATGTGTCCTTAGCGACGCTTGTGAAGGTCTTTTCACTATGCAAACACCAAGCCGATGGGCTTTGTCCATGCTGTCTCCATTTCTAACGCTGTTTGCCAACAAAAGTCTATGGGGGTCATTCTGACCCTGACGGGCGGCGGAGGCCGCCCGCCAGAGTTCCCCCCTCCGAAATACCGCTCCGCGGTCGAAAGACCGCGGAGGGTATTCTAAGTTTTTCCCTGGGCTGGCGGGCGGTCGCCAAAAGACCGCCCGCCAGCCCAGGGAAAAACTCCCTTCCCACGAGGATGCCGGCTCGTAATCGAGCCGGCGGAGTGGGAAGGTGCGACGGGTGCTGTTGCACCCGTCGCGTATTTCACTGTCTGCCAAGCAGACAGTGAAATACTTGTAGGGGCCCTCTTACGGGGGTCCCTGCAGTGCCCATGCCAGTGGCATGGGCACTGCAGGGGCCCCCAGGGGCCCCGCGACCCCCCCCTACCGCCATCCGGTTCCCATCGGGCGGACCGCCAGGAACTGGATGGCGGTAGGGGGGGTCGGAATCCCATCGGCGGCGCAGCTAGCTGCGCCGCCTTGGAGGATTCAAAAGGGCGGCGGTACACTGGCGGGAGACCGCCAGTGTTGCCGGTCCGACCGCGGCTTTACCGCCGTGGTCGGAATACCCTGCGGGGCACCGCCGGCCTGTCGGCGGTGCTCCCGCCGACCCTGGCCCCGGCGGTCTTAAGAATGACCCCCTATATTTCGAATTCCCTCTAGAGAAGTGCGGCCCTGCCCCCCCATCCCCCCTGGGATGAGACCCTCCCTCCCTTTGGGGCCAGACCTCCCCCGCGTCACGCGCGAGCCGCCATCCAATCCCCCCTGACGGGCGCGCGCCGCGGGGGGACCCGGGCGAGGTGAGCCGGGGGAGCTTTACCGCCACGGCGGCTTCTCCCAAAATTGAATTTGTGGCCCATTTAAGCTTCAGTAATTATTTCGTCGCCTTCTCCCCTCATTCATATTCATGCCAAGAATTGTATTTTCTGTCCATGTGTGATTATTCCGCAGATTGAAATCGGCCCGCGCTGTCGGACAGGGGGCCTTGTGCGGAGAGGTAATTAAGGCAGAGATAAAAAGAAATCAGAGGGAGTTTTGTTATCTGGCAAGAGGAGACTTTCCGAGGCCTGATGTCTGACAGCCTCAGCCACTGCTGCGTTTCAGAGGGTGACGTCACTCTGGCCCAAACTTTCCTGCATCTCCAGGCCTCATGTGTGACTGTCCATGACGTGACTCTGCCCCAGCCCTTCTGCATCTCGCAGACCTGATACATGACCGTCCAGAAGACATACGACGGACTCTGCCCCAACTCTAGCGACTTTCCAGTTTTCGTTAAAAGGCTTGACTTGTGAGTGTCTCTGCCAGGGTTATATGGGCCTTGTATGGAGGGACACCCCAGCTCTAATGACACTTAAGTGACCTTACATGTGAGTGACCTTCCAGACATAGAGTTTAATTTAGATTTCATTGAGGGGTTACTCTGTCACAGTGGTGAGGGATATCCTGTCCCCTGAAATCTACATCCAGTAGGATAAAATGGAATTCATATTTCGGTGGAGGGGATATCGGTCACTGTTGTGAGGGAGTAACCCATCCACCAAGATCTAAATCACGCTCCTAGTCCTATGTGACTGAATCTTCCACATCTTTGCAGTCAGCCAGTGCTTAATTTCTGCTGGTGCTTTCTGGTGCTCGGCACTGGCACTTATTGTCAATACCGGTGCTGGTGACAGAGTGAAACAAGGTGCAGCTTTCTGGCTAATTAAGAGATGACTACAACAGTTAATTATTAATTCAATATACATTAAAAAGTACTAGTACCTGCCATTCTTATAGCACTGTGGGCCTGGAGTTGTCACACTTGTACCAGTGTGATGGTTAGTGGTTGGGTTGTTACTATTCAGTGGTAGAATGGCAGGGGCAGTGGTTTGTGCAAGCTACAGTGGCCTCCCAACGAGAGCCCTGGCGCCTAAGGCTTTACAAATTAAGCACTGGGGTCAGCATACATGTATGTGACTGGCTTGTCAGGGGACTGACGGTCCTATCAATGCCGCCTTTCACGGCCCTGAATGATATTTGTTTGCTTTTCCCAGCTCTCCCCACCTTTCAGATGAGGCCGGACTTATCAGATGAGGGACTCTGTCCTCCCGGCCATGTCAGCTTTTCAGGGAACTGGTTGGCATGAGGCCAAACAAGCCAGGTTCACAAAAACATTAGTGAAGCCCAGGCAGTGACTAAGGAAACTTGAGGGGTCCCCCTGCACAGTACATGGAGGGGTCCCCCCTCTGGACTCACGCAGAAGCTCTGAGTCCAGAGTACTGTGATAAGGTGGGCCCCTTGAGCTCGCCCCTCCCACACACCGCAGAGGTTGTGGGGACCTTTGTTAGGTCACTGAGCCCAGGACACCTTTCCTTAGTTTGAATATAAATTGAGAAACAAAAAGAAGGGAGAAATAGAGTCCGACAGGCATACCATTCTTTTTGTCAATTTTAAATCAGGACAATATTATTTTCATCGCCGAATTTCTGCGCCTACCCCCTCTGCTCATAAACTGCCCTCTCTGCCCACCAGTTTCTGCTGTCAGTCTTTGATAGTGGTGAGGCATAACACTGGCTCCAAAGTCCAGCGCGCGAGCCAGGCTCCATCCACAGGCCTCGATTGGAGAGGGAATGCACTTACTTATTTTAAACAGTCTTGTAGTATATTTAAAAGCAGACATTCCACACACATTTGCTAAAAAGCCATTGACAGGACACATAAAATATCCCAATTTCATAATGTGCCAGGGAGGTCTGATTCTCCACAAAAGTTAACCCCCCCTTTTAAAAAAAAAAATAAGTAGGTTGGCCCATGTAATGAATCTCCTCCAGTACCCAGGCTAGCATTTTGCCCTCCAAATGATGTGGCTGCTCTCTCCCATATGCCAAGAATGACCTCCAGTATGCCAGGGTTGCAAAACACATTCTCAATGATTAGAAAACAGTCACACGCAAGCATTCACTCTCACACATGTACTCTTGATTACGCGCACGCACGTTTACTCATCTTGCATGTTTTGAATCTGCCTGCGGAGCGAAATTGTTATGTTATGTGGATTTCTAGAGTGCACTATCTGCCAGATGAGCATTCTGGTGTTGAGCACGTATGAGTAAAGCCCCGCCTAGGCCGTAGATTACCTACTCAAAGAGCCAGGCCTCTCAATCAATCAGTAGATTTGTAGTGCTCCACCCGTCACCCACGAGGGAATCCAGGCACTGGCAGGGTCCAGTTGATTAGCTGAATAGTCAGGTCTTCGGGGAATTTTGGAACTCTGGAAGCGGTAGTGAGGTCTGTAGATGGAAGTGTAGCTCATTCCTGCTAGGTAAGAGGAGCGAACTCCGTATCTGCTACGTCTGATGTGGGGGTGAGGGTTAGTGAAAGGGACGCAGAGCAGAGGTGTCTGGTAGACTGATGAAAGTCCTGGTGGTGGTACAATTAGGTGGCACCGCAGTTATGTAGCGCCTTGTATGCCTCAGTCAGGAGCTTGAACTGGCATCTTTTCTGTACAGGGAGCCCGTGCAGTTTCCTTAGGTGGAGGGGTGATATGCGTTCTTCTAGGGAGATCCAGGCAAGTTTAGCAGCGGCATTCTTTATGGTCTGTAGTCATCAGAGGAGGGCCTCTGTCTTGTCCGTGTTGGGCTTCAGGCAGTTGTCCTTCATCCAGTTTGCAACATCTATCATGCAGTTGTGGAAGTTGGCCTGGGTGGTGTCTTGAAAGAGGATGAGTTGTGTGTCATCAGCATAGGTAATTACGTTGAGTCTGTGGGTTTTGGCAATGCTGGGCAGAGGTGACATATAAGTGTTGAAGATGGTGGGGCTGACCAAGAATCCTTGGGTTATTCCACAGATGATTTCCTTGTTTCGGAGGTGAAGGGGGTAAGGCAGAATTTTTGTGTTCTTCGGGTTAGGGAAAAGGCGATCCATCTGAAGGCGGCTCCTTGGATGCTATGTTGTGCAGCCTTGTGATGAGTCTGTGGGGTGAGACCGCATTGAAGGCTGCTGATAGATCTAGAAGGATCAGAGCCACAGTCCTTCCACAGTCAAGTAGCGCGGATCTCGTCAGTAGCTGCAATGAGGGCCGTCTCAGTGCTATGGTTGTGCGGATTTTCGTATTGGGAGAAGTCGAGTAGGAGGTTCCATTCCAGATATGAGAAGAGTTGTTGCTTGATGGCTTTTTCAAATACTTTGGCTGGAAATAGGATCAGCAAGATCGGTCGGCAGTTGACTTTGCTAGGGTCTACCGACAGTTTCTCTAGTAGGGCATTGATTCTGTGTGTTTCAAGCCCTCGGGGAAGGTGGCCATTGCAATTGAGGTGTTGAACAAGGTAGTGAGAACGTGGCTGATTCTGGCTTCGCCTAGGTTGAAGATGAGGTGTGGGTGGATTGTGGCCCCTTAGTGGGCTGAGTTCATGATGGAGGAGGTGTCATGTGTGGCTCCATTGAGTTAGTCAGATGTTGGTGGTGGGGTTTCTGTGTTGCTTGAAGAAGTCAGTGGCCTTGGGCTGGGGTTTGAAGTTTCTGTAGATGTTGGCAATCTTGTGGAAGAAGTTTGCAAGACTGTTGCAGAAACCCTATGAGGAGGTAATGTTGTTTGTCGCAGCTGAGGGGTTGAAGAGTTCTTTGCTGTTATTGGAGCTTGAATCAATGCGTGAGGCTAAGGCCTTTTTCTTTGATTCATTCAACTGTCTGTAGTAGAGTTTGAGGGCTCTCTTGAAGGAATTCTTGTTGGTCGCGTCCTTGCTGGGGCGCTATCTCCTTTCCAGTTGTTTACTGTGTTGTTTAGCAGTTCTGAGGTTTCAGTATACCAGCTAGCCTGCTTGGTGGACCTTCTGTGGGTGTTATTGCCGAAGATTGTTGAAGTTTCTGATGTTCTGGTCTAAGTTGTTGGAGGAGATGGGGTGGGTGTTGTTGAGGGCATTGATCCATGTGTCCTTTGAGCGTGGGTTGGTGTGGTGGCAGTGTTTATTGCAGCGCCCGGGGTCAAGGGTATAGAGCTCTGAGATGGCACCCTCTGTCAATCCTTCATTTGTAGCTAGCAACCCTTTTTATGTTGGGATTCTCAGCCTTTAGTTAACAATGTCAAAAACAAACAAAAACACTACATGTCCCATAGTGCATGATGCTGGTGCCTGAAATCAGTGACAGTAATTACAAACATGGCAATAAGCAGCTTAACAACTACCAAAAAAAGTCACATAACAATTTGTGATCATTGCCCTTTAGTTTGGAACCAATCGGAAGTTAATCAGTGAAGTTTTACAAGGTCGGAGACATTCCCAGCCTGCTTGGGCTTCGGTAGCCCCTCTGTTGACATATTGCTGTGTCTCGAGCCCCCGTGCCTCACAAAATGTAGCACCCGTACGTGTGGCTGGCTTTTGCGTACCTCCCCCGACATTTCAGACAGCATAAGTGAGTGCCTGAGACATAATATGTAATTGAGTCCATGCCTTTCAGGGACCAGACATATGGCCATGGGCACTGGAAATAGGGGTGTGGGAGATGCTGCTGCACCCTCAAAATCAACATGCTGGAGGTCAATACGTGAATGAGCCATAAAGGTCCCCTAAAAACTTGATTTTATCTTGTCACATTTATTGTGTGTCAAAAGACAAAGGTCAAATGTCATGCTATATCTACTGACAAATTGAAGCTATTCTTTTAACATGTAGGTTGGCGTTTATCTTTCTTTCTCTGAATGAAAATCTTGAGAAGAGTTTGTAAAATGAACTACCTGATAGTCGGCTGGGGTACAGGGAGTGTGAAAGGAAAGTCTAGAAGTTTAACTCCCAACAAAGTTTCAACACCTATAAATGAACTGTACCAATATATTTCAAAACAGATGAGCAGCCAGGAAAGCACAAATGAGTGACATTTGTTTGGAAGTCTGAAGTGTGATTGAAGAAATAGTTTTAATAAGATCAAAACAAATCAAGTCACTACTTGGTGATGTTCATACGATAAATATTTGCTGAAGCCCAACTTCCACACATTGTCATTTGTGTGCTATACAGTTTTATCAGTAAAAATGCATGTCAGTGTCGAATTTTGTTGCAATTACAATGGAAATGTGTTATCTGTAAATGACAGTGCACTATCGCTCCATGCTTTGGGAATATATTTGTGACAGTGTGCTCCAAGATGGCCGCCAGCTGCATACTCCACCCGCTCTGCTGCCGAATCAGCTTGGCTCATCTATGGCACTTGTGTTTTGTGTGATGCTTGGATCTTTCACAAGCATTGATGAAAATTGCGAAAATTGTTCCAGTGCCACTGCTTGTGGCTGAGACCAAACACGTGGCTACCTCTTGCCTAGCTCTCCTGAATTTTCAGAGAGCCAACATGTGGCTTAGACCAAAATGGTGGCTGGCTCTTGTTAGCACTTGCTCAGCTTCCTCTGTCTTTAAGAAGGCATACACGTGTGTCCGAGACCTGACAGGCAGCAAACTCCTGCCTTATCTGACCTTTCAAATGGCATCCATGTGTGGCTGAGACCTGACACGTGGCTGACTCTTCCTACATTTTCCTTGCTGCCTGTGGACTACCTTCAAGCACATGGTGGCAACACCAGCCTGGCATTGTTGTAGTCAATGTGCTGTGGGCCCTAGTGCAAGGAAGGAAATGGGCATCCATCCCCTGTTTGAATTGCAAAATACAGCAATAATCAGGTTTCAGAGGGCCCCACCTCTGGCACTCAGTGTCAATGAACCTGCTGCACAAATTAAAGCTCTATCCCTGCAGCCTGATGCCCCTAAATCCTTCACACATTTGTTAGCATTAGAACCACAGGACATGGAATTAAAACAGATGGATTTCTAAGAGAACCTTGCATTACACCTGATTTAACTCCACAATAGTAGGGTTGGGTTTAGCAACCATGGGCACTGGTGGTAAGCAAGTGCGTAGGACAAGTACCTGTATATAGGGGGTCTGATGACACCTACTCTCAGTGCACTTGTGATGGCTCGTCACTGTTTCATTTGTTTAAAAAAAATGTAGGGATCCAAAATTTTTATTAGGGGTCTGAGGATTCTGGTGAATTGATGGAAGTGGCAATGGTGGTCATAAGGATCCTTCACCATGAGGTGGTGGGGCGTGAGGCGGGTCACCGTATGTTGGGGTAGAACGGATCACATCTCCAGTGAAGAGTTGTTAGTCGAGTTGAGGATGCGACCCACAAGGATACGCATGGAGGTTGGCGGTCACAGAGATTTGTACGATGACTGAGAGGAGCGAGTGTTGCATGTGGTCTATCCTGTTTGGAGGTTATGGGCCAGGGTGGGGGCAGCGCATATGTTGTAATGGTGTGGACCTTGTCACAAAGCTGAAAGGGGCAGAACAGGAAACTGCTGCAATGGTCCAGCCTCCTGATGTTCAAAGTCTTCATCAGACACTGATTGGATGTTCGTAATGTGTGGGGGGGGGGGGCAGTTTTTTAGTAGATGGCCCCATCCAGATGCAGCAATGGAGGTGTTGAAAACCAAAGCACATTTCATCTTCAAGGAGGACCACCAGGTCTAGGACGAGGGGGAGGCGATAGATCTTGTTAGAACAAGATATAAGTTATGAGTTTGGATGCCCTGGATGGGAGGAGTCAGATTATCTCCGTTTTATCTGGATTTACCGTGAGGCACTCTGGAGTCATCATGTACCCGAGGGCAGAGAAAAGCTATGGGTGATACGGGTAAAAATGGTGAGCAACAAACAGGTCTAAGTGTTTATGGAAACACATGACATGAGATCAAACCCTAACAAGATTCTTCAATAAACTTTGTTCATTATATCATCTCACTTTAATGTTGCATGGACTATTATCATGCTGGGCTACAGACTATTGAATAAACTTCACAGTAATATTGTCATTTGAAGAATACTACTCATGGATGAATCCATATTTGCAGCCCACCATGCTCCGAGGAAGCAGCAAGTGTCATGAAACGAGTGTTGGTAAAGGGCTCAGGAGAATTTTGGTCTTTTTGATTTATGAGCATGATATGATAAGATTATTAAAGAATCTTGAGCTGCAATTTTATGATAATATGATGAATTCCAAATGGAAAACAAAGGACTAAGGGCTAGGTGTACGAAGCAAATCAATACCGATTCATAATTTGCGATAGTTACATAATCGCAAATTATGAATCGGTATTTGGTATGTGTTAGAAATGGGGTTTTTGGTTGGCAGTCAGGTTGCCCTCTGTCCAAGCAAGAACCCTCACTCTAGTCAGGGTAAGTCACACACAATCCAAAATCAGCCTGTGCCCACCCTCTGGTAGCTTGGCACGAGCAGTCAGGCTTAACTTAGAAGGCAATGTGTAAAGCATTTGTGCAATAAATCATACAACACCATAGCATAACACCACAAAAATACACCACACAGTGTTTAGAAAAATATATAATATTTATCTGGGTATCTTCAGGTCAAAATGATCAAAGTTGCAAAATGAATTTGTAAAGATATCACTGAAAAGTGATATAAAGTGTCTTAAGTCTTTAGAAAGTAAACAAAGTCTCCTTCAAACACAAAGTACCTGGTTTCTGGTGGAAAATCTCCTCAGAGGGCCACAGGAGAAGAGGTACGTGGAAAACTGGTGTGTGCGTCGATTTCTCCTCAGCACACACGGACTTGCGTCGTTATTTTCCACGCGGGGAGTCGTGCGTCGTTTCCCGGCGCGCGGACAGTCTCGTTCTGTGGTTCGCAGGGAGTACCAGATGTCCCGGGTCTGTGCGTGGATTTTCCTGCTTGTTTTCCGGCTGCGCGTCGTTCTGCGGGGCTGCGCGTCGAAGTTTCGATCTCACGGCAGGCGTCGCGTCGATTTCTCCTGGGGAGTCGGGCGGCGTTGTCCTTGCGAGGCCGTGCGTCAAAGTTTTGATCTCACGGCAGGCGTCGCGTCGATTTCTCCTGGGAAGTCGGGCGGCGTTGTCCTTGCGAGGCCGTGCGTCAAAGTTTCGTCGTCCCGAAGGCGTCGCGTCGATCAGCGTCGGTGTGCAGTGTTTTTCTTGCCGCGGAACAAGCTGTGCGTCGAAAATTTCGGCGCACGGAGCGTCCAAGAGGAAGAGAGAAGTCTTTTTGGTCCTGAGACTTCAGGGAACAGGAGGCAAGCTCTATCCAAGCCCTTGGAGAGCACTTTTACAGCCAGACAAGAGTTCAGCAAGGCAGCAGGCCAACAGCAAGGCAGCAGTCCTTTGTAGAAAAGCAGACAGGTGAGTCCTTTGAGCAGCCAGGCAGTTCTTCTTGGCAGGATGTAGTTTCTGGTTCAGGTTTCTTCTCCAGCAAGTGTCTGATGAGGTAGGGCAGAGGCCCTGTTTTATACCCAAATGTGCCTTTGAAGTGGGGGGAGACTTCAAAGAGTGGCTAAGAAGTGCACCAGGTCCCCTTTCAGTTCAATCGTGTCTGCCAGGGTCCCAGTAGGGGGTGTGGCAGTCCTTTGTGTGAGAGCAGGCCCTCCACCCTCCCAGCCCAGGAAGACCCATTCAAAATGCAGATGTATGCAAGTGAGGCTGAGTACCCTGTGTTTGGGGTGTGTCTGAGTGAATGCACAAGGAGCTGTCAACCAAGCCCAGCCAGACGTGGATTGTAAGGCACAGAAGGATTTAAGTGCAAAGAAATGCTCACTTTCTAAAAGTGGCATTTCTAGAATAGTAATAATAAATCCGACTTCACCAGTCAGCAGGATTTTGTATTACCATTCTGGCCATACTAAATATGACCTTCCTGCTCCTTTCAGATCAGCAGCTGCCTCTTCAACAGTGTATGAGGGCAGCCCCAATGTTAGCCTATGAAGGGAGCAGGCCTCACAGTAGTGTAAAAACAAATTTAGGAGTTTTACACTACCAGGACATATAACTACACAGGTACATGTCCTGCCATTTACCTACACAGCACCCTGCTCTAGGGGTTACCTAGGGCACACATTAAGGGTGACTTATATGTAGAAAAAGGGGAGTTCTAGGCTTGGCAAGTACTTTTAAATGGCAAGTCGAGGTGGCAGTGAAACTGCACACACAGGCCTTGCAATGGCAGGCCTGAGACAAGGAAAAGGGGCTACTTAAGTGAGTGGCACAACCAGTGCTGCTGGCCCACTAGTAGCATTTAATTTACCAGCCCTATGCACATAAAGTGCACCTTACTAGGGACTTATAAGTAAATTAATAGTCCAATCAGGTATGATTCAAGGTTACCATGTTTTAAGGGAGAGAGCATATGCACTTTAGCACTGGTTAGCAGTGGTAAAGTGCGCAGAGTCTAAAAACCAGCAAAAATTAGGTCAGAAAAAGAAAAGGAGGAAGGCAAAAAGTTTGGGGATGACCCTGTCAAAAAGCCAGGTCCAACAGTATGTATGAATATGATCGTCTGGCCATGACCGATTTGGAACGAATCGCATTCCCAATTTATGGAATCGCAAATAGCGATCCAGTAAATAGAGAATTGAGTCACAAATACCAAATTGTTGCCCGAGAGTGAATGATGACATCACAAACGGGGCATAGGGTTGCAGCGGTGGGATATAAGAACACTGGAGAGCATTGGGAGAAGTAATTGCCTATTAAATCCAACTGGAGCAGCACCAGTCTCAGCCTTCTAACTGTGGAAAGCAGGAAAATGTCCCAGCTGAATCCTGAAAAGAATAAGGCCCTTGAAGGGAGAAAGAGAAAATTAAAATTCTCAGAGAAAGATTTGGCAATACTCACCGAAGAATGTGTATCCCATCATAATTCGTTTTTGGCAAAACACCCCTCTGTGTGCCAGAGTCACAAAAGAAAAAATATGACTCAACATCCAGGAGTGCATTAACTTTGTAGGGGTCACACAGAGATCAATTGAAGAGATCTGTAAAAGGTGGTACGATCTCTGAGCCAGGACCAAAGAGAAGCCTCCAAAATCAGGCCTGTGCAAACAGGAGGAAGACGTCCAACTCAGCCACGACCAACTCCTCTTGATGAAATTATCAAGCCCGCCTCTGATCTTGAAACTGTGTCTGGCCTCAGCAATATTGACACTTCAGAGGCTTCTGCTACTTTAAAACTTAAGAGTCATACGTACACTTACATTGTTACAATAACATGTTTGCAGCAATGTGTGAAGCAACACTGTAACCTTGTTAGGCTGGGAAGTGTTTACCTACAATATAATATATTAAAAACACCATTAGAAGCGTTTGGCTTACCCTAATAGTGTGTTATGGGATGCGTAGTACTCCATTATAAACACCTAAAGTACAAAGGCAAACTTAATGTACTTTAAATAATATAAACAAAGTTATACATAACAACATTTATTTACAAATATTTTTCACATTGCATTTCTAAACATATATCCCAGCACAAACAGACCATGAGTCTGAAGGAGAGGGTCGGGAAGATTCACAGATGTGCATAGAAGAAGGGTATGAGTCCAAAATGCCACATACATCACTCCAGAGGCAAAGTTTCAGCCCTGAACATAGCAGTCACATACTGCCTGTTGATGAAGTGGGTGATGCAGGGAGTCCAAATGTCACAGAAGAACCTGCATTTCAGCTCAGGCAACGGCATAAAAGTAATAGTTTCACGCACTGCGGTGTTGCCAGGCATTCTAACCCTAGATCAGGGTCCACACAAAATATGGGTGATACCACACAGGGGCTTGGAGGTCTGGAAGCCTCTGTGTTGAAGGTACAGCACCTACAAAACAAGCAAATGAGAATAATGAACGAAAAATGTCTGGACCAGAACAAAGCATCACAAGTGGCTTCTAACAACCAGCGACACCCATTGAAATGTTCATACGTCTCTGGAGGCAAAGTGGATTCTATGACAGAGACTGTGAACAATTTATGTGGCCAGGTGCAACAAGACAATGCAACGCACAGACGTACTCAACAACATTAATTTTCACTTATGGATATCTCTAGTTGGCCAATAAATCGCCTTGCTCAGGCTACGTCAACACTCTTACACCATACAGTAGGGCTGCAGGTTGAAATGGGTCTCTATAGTGGCAATATGGCATGGGGCCTTGTGCAAGTAATCACAGCAGTGGAAAGTTTACAGGCCACTCAAATTTCTGAGTTGGAGCACTTGGGCCAGCTGAAAGTGAGGAGCTATCCAGTATTACCAGTGTCTCTGTCAATGAGTCAATGAGTGTGCGTCGCAGTAAATCAAGAACTAGTGTTGTTGGTACTAAAGGCTGCACTACACCTGTGCAACTAAGTTCAGTTTGTAGTAGGCCCAAACAGTAATGTCCTACATTTGCACTACATATTGCTTTGTCATATTTTGCTATTTCAGTAATATATGCACTGATGATTTTCTTTCATTTAAAAATTTAGAAGAGTCAAAAGGATGTAGCTACTCCCTTAACAACCTAAACATTAAAGGTTACATTGTTTAACAGAGCACTTTTGTGTGTAGCTTTGTGCAAAATCTAAGAAACATTGTCATTGACGCAACTTTAAAGTAATGATTTATAAGGACCGTCTGTCTGTCTCTTCCTTCTGCTGCCAATGAATCTTCCTCTTTTGCCTGTGCTGGTGGGTTTTGGGGTTCATTTTCATCAGATCCTGAATCAGACCTCATTTCTGGCTATCTTTTTTGCATTGCTATATTATGAAGTATTGGACAAGTAGCGATGATGTTACAACTTGTCGCTTTAGAAAATTGTAAGGCACCCCCACATTCATGGAGAAGGCAAAATCTACTATTCATTAATCCAAATGTCCACTCTACGACAGACCAGGTGCATGTGTGTGCTGCATTGTAACATATGCACTTTTGTTGGAAGTATGAAGATCCTGTGTCATAATCCATGATCTCAGAGCATATGCACTGTCACCTGCAAAACATTTGAGAAATGTTGTAAGCATAGCTACAACTTAGACATTTAGGACATGGATGCCATATTCGTAGGCCATATTTACAAAGTAGATAGCCATCTTCAAACTCTCCCCTGACGAGCCGTGAGTATATGCCACTATGCCTGAACACGAATGATTCATGTGTACTGCCAGGGTATTTGCAATGAGATCTGTTATGATATATTTTGCATCACACACCACTTGGATATTTACTGAATGATTATTTTTCCTGTTTCTAAAGATGTACTCATTGTAAGATGGAGGACATATGGGGACATGGGTTCCATCAATACATCCTATTACGTTAGGAAATTGGGCAATGCGGTAACAGTTCAATTTGGCTAATTGCAACTCTTGTGCTATGCTACGGAAAGTTATATGATTATGAATTTTCTGTATCGTCGCATCAAGGAAAGCATTTAAAAACCTAGAAAGGGCACTTTGTGATGCCCCACCTGCAGCAGCAGTGGCATCTTGGTAACTCCCAGAGCCTAAAGATGCAGTGGGCACAGTACCTGCACATGGGTGGGTATGGTGATGTTTCTGATAGTGTTTTTCCAAGCTGGGACCTAATTTCTTCAATTAGCTCTCAGATAACTGCATTACTCAGCCTGTATTCATCATATATTTCCGCCTCTGTTTATTGGAAAAGTGTAACTCTCACTTTGAATATCCATTCCTGTCTCCTCCTCCTTGTTTGAAGGTCATTGAGAATCTGCATCCTCCTCACAATCACATACAGCGCTGCCATTGAGGAACACCCCGATGCGTTTTGGGCCTTTTAATGTATGTTGCACCTGGTTACCATCTGATAGGAGTCGGTGGTAATTTGCACGTACAAAATATACATTTTGAGACTAGTCAGTATTTGCGAATGGTTGATACCAACAATTTTCGATTCAATATTAGGAAATTGATAAAAGCGACTCGCAAAGTCTGATCACTAAAATATGATTCAGTAATCATGGTAAAATAGCACACCAGTGCTTTCAGTAGATTTGAATGCACCATTTTAGCAGTGGGTAACCAGTTTGTGATTGGTTACTGATTCGTTAACGCTTCGTTCTAGGCCCAAATTATTAATTGAACTAATCCGATTTTTTGATCTGATGAAGATACAACCATGTTTAGCCTCATTTGAATTCGATGAATTAAAAACATATCAGTTGGTGCCCTGGTTTAATAATTGTGACTAGTTAAGCTGGATTTGCCCAAGAGGATGGTGGTGCTAAGTGAGATGCTCCAGTTCTGGGATCATGTTAGGATTAGCCTTGTTCTTTCAGTTTGGGCCAGGAGATGCTATTTAGGGGGGCTGGAATCACACAGTGAAACTTTGCTAATGACATCTCAAGCGGTGAATACATTGGTCTGAGAAGGAAGAGACAATGAGCAGAACAGAAAGTTTTGTGTGTGTGTGTATGCGTGTTGTTAGAGGTTGTGGGGCACAATTTACATTCCAGGGGTGGTGATGGATATGGAAGTCAGACGGAGATCCAAGAGACTGACTGACTGACAGCTCAGAAAAGGATAGGGTTAGCATGTAAATATTTAGTAAAGAGGGTTGCCTTGCAATTGAGTGGGCTGATTATGGACACTGTGGAAATTGGGGTGAGAAAGAATAGAGTTGAGTTGGATTTGTTCTACTTCTTTAATTTCAAGATTAAAACCTCCCATGATCAGAATGGGCATACCATAGTAGGCTACAGGCTGAGATGAGGCTACTCAGTTGGCCAGTCCTAGGGATGTACACGGTGAGGTGGGTGACGGAGAACTATGCTCAAAAAGTGGTAGTGTGTACCCGGGGGATTTTGAGGTCCATGTGCTCAAAGTTCTGTCAAGGACTGCGGGCGAGAGATGAGGGGGCGGCCTTCCTCAGAAAGACCCCCACTCACTCTATTAATATTGGTGTAGAAGTTTAGGCTTAGGGGGTCCTTCACTGTGTCACTGGAGCTTATCTGTATGGTAGTGATCACCATAGAAACAAATATGTGCAAAAACTGATATTCCAGCAGTGATCAGGGCACTGCCTTGAGTGTCTGTGGACATGCGAGGTAGCTCATGTGTACCTCACTGAGCTTCCCATCCCTGCTGCTGCCTGCTCAGAAAGGCTTTCTAAAATCTAAGCACAATGGATGCCTTTAATGTCTGCCCCCTTCAGCACCTGTATTAATATGTATTACTTTTAAGAAGCATTGCCCTTTTTGCTGATTATAATCCCTTTAAATATTAACCAGCGGTGATCATAACCTCCCTCCGGCCTTCAATTTTCAAGGTTACCTTTATGAATCTGATGGCTTAATGCGGAATGGCTCAGGGGTGGTACACATTAGCGTGTATCCATGCAAGCGCATGCATACCCTGTAGTTCATGTGTTTGCTAGTTACTATGTACCTCTACAAACCTGTTTATGTTAAAAAAAAATGCTCAGAATATTCAGTGTGCGTTGCACAGATGAAACTTGCTGCTACACTACACACACAGTGTGTTGTGCTGCAGAAGAATGCCTTCACTTGTTGAACTATCCTTGCCTGGCCAAGCCACTGTTGTTGCAAATATTAGGTATAACAGGAGGCAGCTGGTTCACTGTTGGTCATTCTATGACGTGGAGAAGCCCCACCGGAAATCCAAAGGATCTCCTTCCCTGTTCCCCCTTTCATTCTGTCTCTTTGATGCATTGGTTCATAGATGGACCAGTTGAGAAGGTGCTGGCTCAGGTGTGGCTAGCAATATGAGACAGCCTTCATGCTACCAGGCGGCCAGATAGTTGATTTCCTGGTTGCTAGATACTTCATGTAACACAACCTCACCACAAAGGCCTGAAAAGGCTCCATGAAGGGTATCTGATAATGACCATGTGCTTGCAATTGGCAGTGAGTGCCAGGATCATGGCCAAGAAAGAACAAGCGAGATGATCAATTGGCTACACAACTGGTGGCCAGTTCTCTGTAGACTGGTTTAGCACTAATGGTAGCACCAACACATGATTCTGAACTGCCTGCAGCACCCAACAGTGCAAAAGTTCAAGTACACCGCTCACCGCCACCAATGTTATTTATTTACACATCATTGAGCTCTCATCAAGTTGTTACTGGTTCTTCCTTGGGCAAACCTTGGTTATTGAAGCCAGGATCCTCCTGTCTCATATTTAGAGCCAGGATGCTCACTTTGCAGTTTCACAGCAAAGTCTGATCTTCATTTATTAACATCTTACAAGGACCTGAGGCCCAGTCTGCAGAGGTGCCTACGTCGTGAGCAACTTAAACTCAAGCCAGAAACCATATTTTGGGAATGGATTCTGACAGTGTTTTCTTAACCATTACCCTTCCACCTTCTGTCCCACTATATTTGTCCAGACCCTTCCAGTCTGCCTACGTTGCTCCTGCTCTTGACACACACAGAGTCAGGCGTGGTCTCCAGAGTTACTCTTGAGTTATCATTTCAGTCACACAACTTAATCCATCACAATTGCTTTATTATAAATATATGCTTGTCCATGATCCAGATGACCACAGATGAGAAGTCACTGACATTATTCTTGTCTTACTCAGGGCCACTGATGTTCCACACCAAGCGCTCTGTCCGTCTCCCACTCTGTCCCAACTCTGCCTCCTCACTCCTTCTCTCACAGATCCCTAGATTTACTCTAATCTTCATTCTCCACTTATATCTAAACTTTTTTCTTCTTTCTATGCTGTCTGCCTTTTTCCGTTTCTTTCTCTGCCCCTCACCTTCATGGGCAAAAACTCACTGCTCCACCTTCATTATGGATGTTGGTCTCTAAAATCTGAAGTACAAGAGAAAGGGCCTGGAAAACCTCCCAATGAACACTTCTTTGAGCATTTCCAAAATTGATGCCTAGGAAAAGTAGAGAGGAATTTTTGCTAAAAAATGGCTTCAAAAAATGTCTTACGGAGATTTGTCTCTTTTGGATTAAAAAAATGCAAGTCCTTCCGCCAGCAGTTTCCTTGGTAGCTGTTCACAGCTCGAGAAGTTCTACTTACTGCAAGGTCTATCCTCCGTCTAGTCAACCAAAAAGAGGTCAGTATGTTCCAGGAAATGCAGACACGACCAACAGATGGAAAGTAGGGGTGGGCGGAACTCGCAGAGTTTTATTCTGCAGAATTCTCCAGAGTTACACAAAAACTCTGCAAGATTCCACAGAGTTCCACCCATCCCTATAAATAAATAAGTGCGCCACTCTCAATGAGCATTTTGCAATTCACGATATAGTGTTTTGACACTTGCCAAGGCTGCAGAAACGCGCCAATCCGCTCCAATGGACTGTGGCACACAGACAACCCTCTCTTCCAGTGGGAACTGATAATAATAAAGGATAGCGTAACCCAATACCACGCAATCCTGAGGATGTGGTAGTGGAGGTGGGGGAGGTAGTAGACATGCTTGTTATCTGGATACTTTAGGTTCCCTAACATTCCCTAGGTAGCTAGTGAGACTGGTTGATGGACGGCCTTAGGCTTCGGATGTGGTTAGTGTTTACAACGAATATGCGCTGTTCACCATCCCCCAAACAAGAGAGCACCTATACCAAAACTATACTCAGACCGTAAAGTCTCGGTCACCACCGCCGACAGACTTGAAATACCTCTGGGGCCATCATTGAATACTGCTTGGACATTGCAGTCTCACACATAGCTAGAGGGTCTCTTACAGTCACGAGACGAGGAGGTGTTGGCATAAATGTGCCACACACTTTGTACCAACAAAAACTCACCTATAAACACCAAAATATATCACATACCTGGCAACGGAGGAGCACTGCACAGCCATCACCCTGCCTTGAGCCGGGCACACACCAAGCTGGTGATCACTGTCATTAATGCCCACTGCTCTTCACCATGGTGCCCACTCACAGTTGGTAATATTCTTCAGATGAGTTCGCAGACCTGAGGAAAAGTCTGTCCTGCCCCAAATTGGCGGCTATGAATGGAAAGGGGCACGGCTAACAATCCCGCCCTTCGGAGAAAAATAATATAGGGGTCCATCTTATATTCTTTTCAATACTTAATTACAATAGCTGTCTGCTCACTCCAGTGTGCAGCAACAGTTTTGCATGAATGTACTTCTGTGGTTAAGATATTGATTACCTTTGGTAAAAATGTCAAATACATTGGATGTTTAGCGCATACAGTATGACACAAACAGGACAGAGCAATTGTAGAAACATTTGCAGCAATATATTTCCTTTGGAAGTATTGAACACAAATGTGGCTTTTGTTAGAACTGATACTTGGTTTACTATGCAATTAATGTTTTTAAAAAGGCTGCTTACAAAGCATGCAATGCGGGCACGAGCTATGGAGTGGATTTTGCGGGTCCCAGTCCTATTTCTGTGTTTGTCTATTGGTTGGCACTGCCCTCTCAAGGCTGTGCTATTCTCGAGATCAGGCCACAAGTTTACATTAACAGTGCTGTTGGTTAATTCCGCTGGAGAAGCAGCGGAATTTATTAGTAATTCTGTGTTACAAAAGAGTTTCGCGGGCAGAAGGAAAAATTCCGCCCACCCCTATTGGAAAGATGGCGTTGCCTCCAACAATCAAGCACCTGGTGTGCCATGTTTCAGGAATGTGTTAACTGTGATAAAGACAGTTTCCCTGCAATTGTCTGCAAAGCATTAAAAAAACAGAATCATGCCAGATGGCAAGATTGTGGTGCGAAAAGATATCAATTCTATTTTCAGGCACTGGGAGAGTGTCAGTGAGTGAATATTCCACCGCGGTCAGAACCAGTAACTAAGTCAATGAAGAACGGCGTTGGATATTAGCTCAAAAACAGGCAGCTTAATGCTGTAATTACCTTATGCTTGGACTGGGAAGCCTCTCATGACAAGGGCTTCCATCTTGCTCAAGATGGATCTGAGAGGCCACATCTTACGTTACACTACCTGAGCTCTTCCACTCCAAAATTCAATAGGATTGACTCAAGTCCCAACTACGCATCATAGTTACTAGCAGTTATTAATGAGTCTGTTTGCTGGAAACTAGCAGCAGTCTTGCAAGAAATGAGCAAATCAGACTAGAGGAATGCGCTCCCATGTACTCATTTAATGAGTTTTTGTTTAGTGCAGACTAGACCCTTTGTCCAGGGTGACAAAAGGAATAACAGGAAGAAAGGCAGCATATATTATACAATTCTAGACTTTCAAATATATTAACACCATGAGTTTCAACAGGAAAACAGGCATATACAATAACAGTAACTGAAAGTTAGGTGTCCTACATAATGGAGATCGAAGGACGTCTAACAAGGTATAGATACTGGTCACCGGGTAAGATAGATAAATCGGAATATGACAGATGAGGCACCAATTGGACTAGCCAATGAATATGTGAGTTATGGCAAAGCTGTAGTTTAGAGAACAGACAATTCCAGATACCCGACTCAAAGGCAATTGAAGAGGGCACTAAGGAGGTTTCGGTACTTGAAGTGGTAAAGAATCCAATGGGAGTAGTAGTAGGCCTCGTATGACTGCACTAGTATTCAATACTCACGTTCATGATCAGTGCTACACCTCGAAGACAGCCCCACTGCTCATGAGCCCCAACTTGTGAACCAAACTAAAGGCCTGATTTAGATATTGACTGACAGGTTACTCCATCTCAACGATGATGGATATCCCATCTGCCAAAACCTAAATCCCATTATGTCCTATGGGGTTTCGATTTTGGCGGACTCCAAGATGTACTAGTATATGAGATCAGATGGTCAGTATTATGTACCAGCTACAGCATCAAAGTGAGACACGCTGAGAACGTGAGATAGTTCACGGAGTTCACAGTGCTAATACCTACCATCTGGTTTCGTATACTAGTACATCTTGGAGTGTACAGGCAGCATTTTGGAAATAGTGACAGAAATAGAAAGGAATTTACAATTCTTACCTGATGAGGTAATTTTGGAAGGATGAAATGTGTTGGCTGGGCTAGATGTTTATGTACTTGAAAAATAAACTTTTTGCAGGCTCATCTTGATAGCGTTCATGCATTTATGGACTTATTGAAATATTATTTACCCAACTTGATGGATTATTGTATTTGCTTTTGATAATTATTTCCATTTTATATATCTCCATTACCCCAATGCCCCAGTGAAATATGGACAGCGCTCCCTACTCTAAGTTTGACTACTTGAAGTGGTGGTCTGATGGGACATAACAGCAGATTGAATTCCTTTCCCATACCCTGACCAAGACTTGGGCCACTGGAAGTGAGTGACTGTCACATGATTCTCACCCCATGCTCATTGGTGCTGCTTGGTGAAGGCCCTTCCCCTAGGGGTGGCAAGCAGAAGTACTGCTGAACCTAAACCACCATCTGCCCACCCAAGAAAAGCCACTCCGTACCAAGGTAGACATTCAACCAATGCATGAAGAGATCTGCCACCTATGGTTGGAGTCCAGGAGGACTTTAGTACAGTCCATCTCTGCAGGTCCTACCCATCCCTCACCCTACTCGAAAGTGGACCTCCTGAAGCATCATGCACTCTTTGAGAACAAGCCCGCCCAGGCTATTGGTGGCTTATCCTCAAGATTAGAGCCCAGACCTTCTCCTGGTTCTCAGAGCTAAAAAGCACCAAGGGCCAACAAGGCCTTGAGTGTTCATGTGTAGCGCGGGAGAGCAGCAAAGGACAGAAAGACACCACCTGGTGGCAGGTGATGGTGTGGGCACTGGGGGTGCAGGCGTAGCCTTCTATGTAAGAAATAAGCTTTTCTAACAAAATTCCTTCATTATTCCTTCATGTAAATCCAATAAATATGCTAATGCGGGACACAGGCGGATAAGTGTCCAACATCAATTTAGAAGGACGAAGCTAATTGTGTTTGACGCCAGGTTCATTGGTGATGCTCCCCACATAGACACCGCTCTGCCATAATAGGCCTGAGTTTACATGAATAAATGGATGAATGAATGACAATGCTTCCATGCCTCTTCTACACATTCACATATTGCTGCAGAGACCTGCGATGCATATGGATGTGCCCTCGCCCTCTGGGCATCGCAACCTAGTTAAATTAGTGCGAGTCTCTCTCCTGAAACTGCAAAGCTCTTTTGTTGAACTTGCAAATATATCTCACTCTGGAACCTAAATCCCTCCTTTCTCTTCTCTTACTTCTTCAGCTATTGATTTATGTTTCTCAATCGCTCTCTCCACTTTCCTTCTTCCTCCTTTGCAGTCACTCTCTTTTCTCTCTCTGTCCTAATTTTTCACTCTTCCATTTATCTTTCTGTCAGAGGTTCCCTATTTCCACTGCTTTTTCTCTCCCTTCTTCCCATTTCCCTCTCTCTCCCTCCCCTGTTTCTCCTTTATTTTGCCTTCCACTTTCCATAACACCCTTCACTCCTCTTTTCTTCAACATCATGTTTTCCTGTTTTCTCCTCCTGCCTCCCGGTCCACCCTCTTTGTTCTTCCACTCGCTTCTGTTTGCTTTGCCTCTCTATCTCTTTTTCTCACTTTCCCTTTGCTTCTTCCCATTCTCTCCCTTCCCTCTCAGTGACCCTCTCCTTCTACCTCTACCTTTTCTTCTACTTTCCCCTCTGCCTCTCCCCATCTTTTCCTCTGTCCCTCTCCCTCCCTCTTGATCAGGCTCCCAGACCTGCCCCCCTCCGCTCTCTCTCCTATCACACATATGCACATTGTATTTCCATGTTGGACACGTCCCATCAATGGCTCCCACTGTATCAATAATTGTGCATACATTCTCCAGATTGCTCTCAGCTCTGCAACATAATTGACAGGAGTGTATTCATTTTGCAGAAGTGAATTCACATTGGCCCAGAGCAGGGCAGGCAGCTGCTGCCTGCATCACGCCTGCCCTTTTTTACATAAGTAATGTCCTCCTAAAGCTGTCTTCGTGAAACAAAGGAAAAGGACATTTGGGGTCTGAAAGACTAAAAAAAGTTACACGCCCCCACAATGCAGTAGAGGGAACACATCTCAGACCCAACACATTTGGAATCCTCTCTGACCCACTGGATCTCAGTCTGTACAGTTGGCTCGACATGGAGGGTCAGGGATGCTGCATTTGTAGTGGGCTGCAGGCTGCAACCCGCCCCCAACAGAAAATTGAAGTTTACTAATCTGGGATCCACGATCCATTCACTCATACACGGATCGATTGGTTGTCACGTCTTGGATCTCTGTCATTGGGTCCTCCAACCGATCCCGGGGTTGTACAGCAAAGCTTGACTGATAACTCACACTGGAGGAGAACAGCACTTTGGTGTCTCTGTTTTCAGTGAAGATCATTCAGCATTGCTGCTTGGATACATCAATCCTAAATAACTCCCTTATTTCCTTTTAAAAATGGCAGACACTCAACCTGCCTGACCTAAACAACAAAGATGAAGGACTACGTCTAACAGACTTCATAAACACTAAAGAGACAGAAAAAGGATGGACTGAAATGCATCCTGAGTAATTATCAGTGGCTGCCTTTAATTCAAGCATCCCACCCATCACTGGTCTGTATTCCTTAGTGCAATGCCCTAGGTGCGACGGTGTGCCCAGCTGTGGGCCCAATGCGCACTCCGCCGCTGCATCAAAGCTGCACCCTACTGACAAGGCTGCAACCAATCTGGGACTGCTTGTAGTTCAGTTCCGAAGAGATCTGGCCTTGCGGTTCCAATTTAATTATTCCTGTTGAAGCAGGACCAAGGCGGATTTGGATATGCCTGGGCCCAGTCTGGCGTACCACAGAGGGCAAAAATCGATCTACTAGGATAAGGCCTGAGAAATTACCAATGGCTGACATTAATTCAAGTATTCCACCCTCCACTTTATTGTATTCTTCAGTGAGGGTTCAGAATTGGGCATGTCCTAACGGCTGATTGTCATTATGGGTTCCGTTGAGGCTGAGGCATGGTTGAAAATGCCTCAACTACACCTGGAATTTATGGACTAAGTCGGCCTTCAATAAGATTAACAGGGCTAATCTTTGTTCTATTCTGGGAAGTATGGGCATAGATATGAAAATAGATGATTGTTTAAAAAAAACTTAACTATGGTCTCACAGCCAGAATTAGGTATATTGCCGGCAGTCAACTATTCAATAGCTTTAGTTTAAGTAGAGAAAAGTGTCAGGGCTGAGTGCATGCTCCCATTTGCTTTATACTTTACACAAATCACCTGGAGGATCAGCTAGAAGATGCCACTAAGGACACGCTTACTCCATTAGTCCATCCCAGTTCATTTGTATTTTTGATGATGCAGTTTTAATGTCTAGGACAGAGAACAGTTTAACTTAAATTGGATGAGAATCTTAAGCTCCATGGCCCAAGTACAGCAAATCTAGAATTATTGCATAAAAGATCATATAATAGCTAAGATACGGGCCCTCATTATGACTTTGGATGTCTTTTAGAAAGACCCCCAAAGCCGCGGGTGCCAGAAGACCACCAGCACTGGCGGGCCTGTGCCCACCATATCACGGGTACTGCCGGATTTCCGCCGCACTTTGGGTGGAAATCCAGGAGTAGTCATGCTGGTGGGCAGACGCACTCTGGCGGTTCCCCCACCGGCCCCGCCCCACCAGTAGGACTCCACCAGCTGTATTATGGGCAATAATACGGCCTGGCTGTGTAGTGTGGGCGGTGCGCTACCGGAGGTGGAAGCGCCCCTTCCCGTTCCCTGCCGGACGACCGTCTCCTTGGACCAGGTAAGGTGATCCTCCGACAGGGGAGGGGGTGGGAAAGTGGTGGGTGTTGTGTGTGTGAGTGTGTGGTGTCTCCATGTTTGTATGAATGTGTGTATGCATGGTTTTATGCATGTCTGAATGTTGAAGTGAGTGGGTGTATCCATGTAAGGGTGTATGCGACTGTGAGTGTTATGGTGAATGTGCGTTTGCGTGTGAGTTTGGATGGGTGTGAATATGTGTGCTTGAACTAGTGTATGAATGTTGAAGTTAATGTGTGTATGTAAGTGTAGGTGAATGGGTGTATGCATGTGCGTGTGGGTGTCTGTGTGCATGTATGCGGGGAGGAGGGTGGGGGCAATGTGCTGTAGGGAGGCATTGTGTCTGGAGGGGGGGAGGGAGGAGACACTGTGTCTGGGGGGAGGGAGGGAGAGTCACCGGTAGCTTTCCACCAGGGTTCTCGCGGTGGTGCTACCGCCGCAGAAACCATGGCTCCTAGTACCTCCGGCAATTTTCTGTGGACTGCCAGGTCGGATATTCCCTTTGGGGTCACAATTTGCAAGATACCTAATGACTATTAATGAGGTAGGTCATTTGCGACCCCATTGGGAATCGTAAACAGTGTGAGTTACACTGTTGTGCATTTGGTTTTGCAACTCACAATTTGCGACACGCAAAACTCGTGGTCGTACATCTTGCCCCTAACATATATACCCACACTAAAACTAATACCATAACACTCAGCAACCAGGCTGTGATTGTAGTTCAAAAAGGCTGCATATTTATTCCAGTTGACTGCATACCATTCTTACACTCACATACGGCAAAACTGGTAAGGGTCATGTCCATCTCCCAGTACTAGACAAGTCCACAGCAATAAACCACCCATTACCGATTGAACGGGCACAGGATAACTGAAGGGATCTGCCACATACCACTAGCCAATGAAAGACTTTAATTTAATCCACCAGTACAGGTCCTGAGTAGTTACATGCTATCACCGCTTGTTGACATGTCACTGTGACAAATATGGGATAATATTAGCAAAGTCTATCCCACCAGATCTACCCATAATTCCTCCCTTTAACCTACGCCTGCTCAGGATCATAAACTTAAAAATAATAATCTCAGAATTGATAACTCAGTACAATAACCAGTTAAGAGGACTATGAATATAAAAAAATCTGTCATAAAGGAACCTGCAGAACTGTTCAAAGCTGCCAATTTACTGAAAACCATAAACTGTGCACCTGTTTCTCACACATCTTCTCCATTCCATAACACTGATTGCCCAATAAAACAATAGCCGCACCGCAGTAATCATGACTCAACAATAGCCGCACCGCAGTAATCATGACTCAACAATAGCCGCACCGCAGTAATCATGACTCAACAATAGCCGCACCGCAGTAGTCCTCACGCACAGCATCAAAACACTTCCCACACAGGATCAAAGCAAAGACAACATATTTCCAACCACACACCCCACATGGTGTAGCATGCAATAGAGCTAGTAAGTGATATATATATATATATATATACACATACATATACACACACACACACACACACATATATATGACTGATCCAATACCATACATTTCCACACTGTCATTGAGGCAAATTGGTTTTATTTCATACCCGCTATTCAAAGGTTTAAGTGTATTCGCATGCCTGTCTCCCATCTCCCATATAGGATAGTCACACATTATCATCAGCACCGCAGAGTTGCCCATCACTAGCCAGCCCCAGAGCTTGCAAAGCAAAATCGCATAAATAGACGCCTGTGCTCTGGCAAATGCTATTTCCAGAAACGAATCCATATTCCTTTCCTGTCAGGGAAAATGTGCAACGACCTGCCAGAGCTCAGTGACAGGGGGCAGGGCTGTGGCGTGGGCAGCATTGCTGGCACCCCCAGCTGGGCATCCAGAATGCACTAGTGCTATGTGGCGCCCTTCAGTTTCATCGCCGAGGAGTGCTGCCATAAATAATGGCTGGTGCTGCACTTTGATTAACAGGAAGCCGACTGAAATTGGTTAGAATTATAGCTGTCGTGGTCTAATATCTTAATGCACCGCCATTACTTATAAAGAGGGGTGTACCATGTGCCACGCTCCCCGTGTGTGGTGTGAGAGAGAGACTGTGTCTGGCCGTCACTATTCATGCATGTATATTTATGTCTGTGTGTGTATCACTGTCAGTGCTTAATTTGTGCTTGTTGTTTCCGGTGCTGAGCACCGGCACTTGTTTTTGAGGGCCGGGGCTTAGTCTTCTGCCACAAGCATTTACTGCGAGTAAAAGACACATTTCGGAAAGACTGAGGAAGACAAAAACGAAAAAACGTCACAATGAGAGAAAGTAGAAAGCTGCAAGAGTGCGCTGAAGGCGCAGGGAGTGGCTTTAAATGGATTAAATAGGCCAGAGATGGCTTCAGGATTACGCTGCCTCAGTATTCCGTGGTCGCACATTTAAATACAGCAGCCGCGTACTTCAGAGGAGGGCTTTGGGCACCGGCATGTTGTTATTTACAAATTAAGCACTGATCACTGTGTGTCTGTGTCTCTGCATGTTTGGTGTGTATGATGAGTGTGTGTCCGTGAGGCACGCGTTTTTTGAAGAGGTGTGCAAAATTAATGTAATTTGCATAATTATAGACCATTTAAGCAAAACTACTTGTAATTATGTGAAATGCAAAATTGCCATTTGGCACCGTATTTTTGAGTCAAAAGTATCCTTTGGGCACAAGGATGCATTTGGGGGTAATAAAATACTGCAAAAAAAATATAATCCCCATGATCAACAGCCACTCACACTCTGTTGTGTGTTGTTCTCACGATGTGTGGCATAATCTGTGGGTGTGCGAGTGCATGTTTGTGGGCTGCATGTGGAGTACATATATGTGGGCATGTATGCTTGTTATGAGTGCCTTGCAAATCTCCACTATATCTTACACACATGTGCAAACATACACACCCATATTCTAATACACACACACACACTTCTGAAGTCTCTGGGCCTTACATATGACAACTAATACAGAGGTCATTATGAGTTCACTTGCTACTTTAAAACTCCTCTTAGGTTGTAAATTCCCATCCTCCACCCACCCAGTGCTTAATTTGTGCTTGTTGTTTCCAGTGCGGAGCACCGGCACTTCTTTTTCATGCCCGGAGCTTATTTTTCTGCCTCAAGCACTTATTGAGAGCAAAAGACACATATGGAAAAGCTGAAGGAAGAGAAAAGAGAAAACACGTCACAAAGGGAAACAAAAGAAAGCTGTAAGAGTGAGCTGAAGAGGCAGTGAGTGGCTGTAAATGGATTAGAGAGGCCCAAAATGGCTTCAGGATTACACTGCCTCCGTCCTCGCACATTTCATTGCAGCAGCTGCGTTTTTTTATAGGAGAGCTTTCAGCACCGGCACATTTTTATTTACAAATTAAGCACTGCACCCACTTGGTATTTTCTACCCACTAAATTGAGAACTCCTTATTGGCTTGTCTGGATCATGTTGTTGAGTGTGCTCTCTCATTGTGTTGCAAAGATATCACTGCTGTAGGTCAACTATGTTTTTGGTTTTTAGAAAGAACTCCCCCCCTCCCAACACAAATTAGCCATTTATTTCTAATATATGAAAAATTCATGTCCCTAAAGCATAGGGAGTTTTCTCCCTCCATGTGTGGGAGGAGGGGTCAATGATGATTTTTCCCACCCAATCATGGCTGTCTGGGCATGAAATAGTGTGTATGTAAATCTGTCTTAGCTAGGGTGGGGCTTCTGACATATATGGTGTCCTTGTGGGGGCTGCTGGGAAGAATGTTCCGATAGCGGGTCCGAGTGAGGTCTTCCACCTAAAATATGGCGGGTCCTTCGCCTCTCAATGAGGAGAGTGATCTGAAGATTTGTGATGATCCGGGCCACTGGAATTATGCGGCAGTGGAGGGCCAAATTATGCGGCAGGGGTGAGTGAACTATGCAGCAAGAAAAGGCAAATTAACGTTTTTAGTAATTTTTTAATCGTTTGAGCTAGAAACAATTTTGTTGTTGTTAAAATCTGCAGATTATGCAGAAGGTGATAGATTCTGTGTCAACTGATGCATATCTATATGAGAAAAATGCTGCAGACGCACAGTCACATAATTCCAGTGGCACTAGTGATGATTTCCCAGGTCCACCAACTCCCTCCTAAAAATTGTTTGATTGACACTCAGTGGTGGAAGAAGTGACGTCATTTTATCCAGTCAACTCCGCAAAATTGGACATATTTAAATTCCACCCAGAGTATCCATTTTTGCCATTTATGTAGCATAATTTTCTGATTGTGTCTAAATAAAAAAAAGTGTTAAAAGGTGTGACTATAAGTAGCCTATCACAGTGGCATTAATTGTACCTACTTCAGACTAGTCAATGTAGGTTAAGCATAAACCTCTACAGGGTCCCACAACCCACTCAGCTATCTGTCCGTCTGTGTATTGAATGCAGTGCTAGCTGATTGACATGCAGGTGCTGGGCACGTTTCAGTGTGCACTGAAACCCTTTTACACACATGTTGGCAAAGAGGTCCAGCTTTAGTGTCCAGCACTGGACTTCTGTTCTGACAGGATTTAGGGCCAGATGTATCAAAGGTTTTTACCCATTCTGTGTCTATGGGAAAATGTGTTCGTACATATGGCCCTTATTTTCTTTCTCCAGAACAGACCTCATACACTAGGAGCCCACCCTAAGTGCTTCCATGGTAACAAGGTATAGCAGCACCAACGTCTACCTCTTCTAAGCGCTTGTGCACTTAACGTGTGCACTCAGACTCATTGAGGGTGGACTCAGCTCCTTACACATGCTTTAAGGGTGATGGAGGTAGCTGTAGATTATGGTCTATGGACATGCTTTTTTTTTTAAATCTGAATCGCTGATGTGTTGGTTGCCTACCAACACGTGTGTGTGCACGTGTGTGTGTTTTTCATGGCCCCCAGCTTGAAACTGTAGCAGTCTGATCATATCATTAGTTTAGACTCTGGTTCCAAATTCATTTAGTCATTGGTTAGCCAAGTTACTGGTTTTAGATTAACCTAGTCAAATGTCTCGAATTAATTTAGTCACTAGTTTTAGATTAGTCACTGGTCTCAGATAAGTTCAGGTACTGGTGCCACATTGGGCTTTACACCGATCCCCGATTAATCTAGCCACTGGACTTTGATTAGTTCAGTCACTGGTGCTAGATTAGGGCAGTCACTGATCTCAGATTAGTATTGTCACTGGTCTCAAACGAGTTTAGTAACTGGGCAAATTATTTTTGTCACTGTTCTGAGTTTAGCTTTGTTACAGGTCCCAAGTCAGCCTTGTCACTGGTCTCGGATTAACCTAGTCACTGGTCCCAGGTCAGTTTAGTCATTCGTCCCAGATTAGTTTTGTTACAGGTCCTATATTAGTTTAGTCAGTCGTCCCAGTGTAGTTTTGTTTCTAATCCCAGAGTAGTTTAGTCATTGGTCTCAAATTAGTTTTGTCAGTGGTCTCGATTTAGTTCAATCACTGGTCCCGAATGAGTTTAGTAACTGTTCGCTGGTCTCAGATTAGTGAGATAACTGGTCTCAAATTAGCTTTGTCACTTCATCAACTCATTTAGTGAATAGTCTACAACTAGCTTAATCTCTTTTTAGACTGGCTCAGTTACTCCTGTCAAATTGGGATTGTGCGTGTGATTTAGGTAGGATGTTTGATTGAAAAGAGATATTGTTTCACTCTTCAAGATGCTTTTCACATCCATGTTTATTTTGTGGCATCAATCGTGTGTAGAAGATGAAGGAAGATGTCTCGGTTGTTAAACCTTCCAGGATGCTTGAAGTTTGGGTCTTGTTACATCAGAGAATGGTTTGCTTGAACAGAAATGGTGAGCAGTACATGTGATTCCAAGGACTGTAGAGAGTCCTGGGTGTGGACTGAAGAGTAGAAAGGTTGTGGCGTAGAGTGGTCAGTGGTAGATGTTGGGATGGTGGCCCTCCGTCCGCTAGTTTTTAGTGTGCGCGGTTTGGGACTGAGGGAACAGATGCAGTCTTTGTTCTTGAACACTGTGCCATGGATGCCAACCCCCTTGCTTCCAGCTGACCGAGACAGAATAAGAATGAACCTACTGATGAGTGCCCAAAATTGGGGAAAGGATGTTAGCCCAGGGTACATTGTCAACCCCACCTGGAGTTTGCGCAAATTGAGGCGGGTAATCCAATAAGGTGAATACAATTGTATCTGAGATATTAAATGTCTTCAGAGGAGTTGGGGGAAATATCCCAAAAAACTCTGTCAAGCTTGTCTCTGCTGAGAAGAAGGTTCCAGTGGAATAAAGAGAGGTAGGGGGACACCCCAGCCTATGAGGTGTGTACGAAAGAAGGTTTAGGAAGGAATGAGTAAAGGAATGATCCCAGGCTGGGAAAAGTGAGCTTTTAGGAGTAGGAGACGAGATAGTAACGACCTCCCAGCATCGTTACTCGCACGCACAGCTCATAGGGACGCCCCGTGCCTCCCTCGGTACACAACAGCATGGCGAATCCAAGACACAGCCCCGAGGTGCAGGAGGGGAGAGCCGGGGTGATGGCGAGAGAGAAGGGGTGGGTGGGGGCTCCGGCCGCTGAGGCAGAACTGGGCTCAGAGTGGCTGGAGACGAACTCCTCGGTCCCCCCTGGGGAAATAGGCCCGTGATTGCTTGCACGGAGTGAGAGAGACCGCTGAATATTTAATGTCCGCCTCGTCCCAAATGATAGAGCCTAATAGAGAGGCCGGGCCCGGGGCTGCCTTGAGATCCCTCTGCAATTCATTAGATGGCCAGGCTCCCACACTCAGCAAGGGAGCTGCTGAACCGGTGGTGGCAGGAGTACAGCCTGCAGGAAAGAGGGCTAAAGGAGCCTGTGGGGAGGGGGCTAACAGGGCAACTCTGGGGCGTAGTGTCGGCCTTTAGCATGGGCGTGCTGGGCCCAGGCCCAGGCCACCAATTTTCCGACGGGGGCATGGAGCTGTGTGCATTAGGGTTATGGAAACGGTAGGGTGCCCAGATTTTGAGGAGCAAAAACCAGGACAGGTTAGACATAAAGGAAGGACTAAAGACTTTACTCTCACTTTTATATCTGGCCTGTCCCGTTTTTTGTGTAGCTTTGTGAATGTGAACCTATACATGTATGTTTATATATATATATATATATATACATATATATACACACACACATATATATATACACACACATTTACAAGACTACATATATAATTAGCTATGGCTTGACTTCCCACCCTGCACCCCCAACCCACCTCTCTCTGCTCCCCACTCTCTCTCTCTGCTGGGAGCAGACAGGGGACTGTGTTGCCTGACAGTAACAGGTAAATTACTTTAATGATTTCATACTTTTTGGGCGTCTTTAACTTGTGCTTTCCTAGATGATCTAACCTTTGTCTCAAAAACCAGGACATTTATATAATGTTCTGACCTTTGTCCCAAAAACCGGGACATTTATATAATGTTCTGACCTTTGTCCCAAAAACCGGGACATTTATATAATGTTCTCACCTTTGTCCCAAAAACCGGGACATTTATTTAAAATTAAGAGAAGCGCTGGGACACCGGCAAAGTCCTCTAAAAACCCGGACTGTCTGGGGGAAATCCGTGACGTCTGGTCACCGTAGGAAACAACAGCGCCCTTCTCATCTTGCTCCAGCATTGTCCCAGCCTGGTCGCTGCTGTCTGATTTGACAGTTTAAAGTGGTTTTAGTCCATTATCCCACTGCGGGCGATGTTTTTAACCCACCTTTAGCCGCCTTCCTTGTCCACCCTGCACCCTCTGCTCACATACATCAACAAAACCATCATCTGTGTGAGGCAGCTAAGCTATTGGTGATTTAGGTGAGCTGGGGGCATTCGGGATGTTTGTGTCCAAGGGCCGGACGCTGATCATCCAGGTACTGACCTGAGAACACAAGAGGGATCCCCTGCTGCCTCATTTCATTTGCCACCGTCAGCAAGGGCGTCAAATGTCTCTCCGCCCATAAATGCCGACTTTGCTGGAGCGTATTGGACAGTGGGCAAGCTTGGGGCTTGAGGGATAGGTGGCGCTGAGTGTCGTCTACGGAGGCTGAGGCCAGGGCTGGGGTCTACGGAGTAGCAGTGGGATGGTGGGAAGATGGTAGGGCTGGGGTCTATGAGAAAGGGGGCCGGGCTGGGGCCTATGTGGAGAAAGAGAGCAGGGATGGGGCCTATGTGGAGAAAGGTAGGGCTGGCCTTTAGGTGAGGTGGTGATGCAGGGGCATGTGGGACCCCCTGCTGCCTCATTTCATTTGCCACCGTCAGCAAGGGCGTCAAATGTCTCTCCGCCCATAAATGCCGACTTTGCTGGAGCGTATTGGACAGTGGGCAAGCTTGGGGCTTGAGGGATAGGTGGCGCTGAGTGTCGTCTACGGAGGCTGAGGCCAGGGCTGGGGTCTACGGGGTAGCAGTGGGATGGTGGGAAGATGGTAGGGCTGGGGTCTATGAGAAAGGGGGCCGGGCTGGGGCCTATGTGGAGAAAGAGAGCAGGGATGGGGCCTATGTGGAGAAAGGTAGGGCTGGCCTTTAGGTGAGGTGGTGATGCAGGGGCATGTGGGAGAGGCCAGGCTGGGGCTACAGTGAAGCAGCAAATGCCGGGGCCTGTATGAGGATGGAAGAAATGGGGCATTGGGGGAGAGCGCCGGGGGACATTGAGAGGAAGGAAGGTCAGAGTCATATGGTAAGGAAGATTGCTTTGGGTTTGTTGGTTGAGTATCAGGGTACTACTACTACTTTATAGGGTGGAGGCAGATCCAAACAATGTGGCCATCCAAGGGACTGTTGGGGAATACCACCCAATATCATCAACTCAGATTTGTTCCCGTTCAGCTTCAAACAGGATGTCTCCATCCATCTAGCGACTACCTCCATATAAGGCCCAAGAGCTGGCGCGGACGGCTTTTGGTGGGGGGTGAGCTAGACCAACCATTGGGTATCATCTGCATATGAAATTATGGATATCCCAAGTGGTTTAGCAATGTCCACAAGAGGCTGCATATTCAGATTAAATAGTGTAGGACTTACTGAGCAGCCTTGTGAGCCTCTACAATGGAGATGGAAAATGTTTGAGAAAGAAGATTTCCCGAAAACCTGGAAGGATCTATTGGAGAGGAAAGGCCTAGGGCAATCCAAAGCAACTCCTGCAAATCCTGGGCTGTGAATCCTTTCCAAAAGAATATTACGATTCACAGTGTCAAAAGCATCACTTAAGTCCAGAAGGATGATGGCTACAATGCCACAGTGATCAAGCTGTTTTTTTAGTTTCCTCCACCATTGCTAAGAGGGCAGTTTCCGTGTTCTGTTTGGGTCAAAAGCCATATTGAGTAGGATTGAGAATATTGTTAGACTCAATGAATTCTAATAACTGCGCATTAACATGTCTTTCAAACACTTTACTCATTCCTGGCAGTAGAGATATTGGTTGATAATTTGCCATGCAGGAAGGGTCTGCATTGTTTTCTTTAAAATAGCTTTGGTGACCCGGCTTCCATGATGCTGGAACTAGTCCCATCTCCAGGGAAATGTTGATCAAGTCGAGGAGAATGGGGCTCCTAGGGCTAAAATCCTAGGGGGAGCAGAGTCACATGGGGAGCCTGATTTACCAGCTAAAAATGCTGACAAAGTTTTATTAAGATAAAGGAAAAAATTCTGAAAGAGTCTTGGTTCTAACTTCCATACCTTTTGACTGATCAATATGGATCAGTGGCTCCTCTAAGTTGTTAAATGACCTATAAATATCCATAATTTTGTTATGAAAGAAAATGGCCAGCTCGTTAAACCTGTCATTGGAAGATTCCAGGATTGGGCCGGTGGATCTTGGTTCAAGCAAAGCTTTATTGATATAGAACATTTCTTTTGAGGAATTAGCAGCCTCCTTGATTCTGGCTTTCTAATACGCAGCCTGGGGCCAATTTTATCTCTGTAAATACTAACTGATGCCTGGTATTTGGCTTTAGATAGTTCCCCATAGTCCTTTCTCCGTTTCTTTCCGTGAAACACAAGTGAGGCTTGTACAAGGGGTGGATTTATGTGTCTTATTAATATTTAATGTTTTCCAGAGAATGGTTCATTGAGTGAATGGCTCAGAAATTGTAATATTGGCAGCTTGTGCATCACAGCCTATCTGTGGAATAATCGCAAACAAAGTACAAAAGGGTAGGGTCTGAACCACTGAAATTTCCCAGTTATGGTTAGCTCTGGTTACTACGACTGGTTCCCTAAGGTAACTATAACTCGCGCCCCAGTCATGCACAGTTTTCCAATCAATAATTTCATTTCAACTGCTGCAGTGATATTATCAATGGTTTGCAAGAAGATGTCTTGAGTGATGTAATAAGTGGGTAATTAGCAGTGCACTGCAAGGGCACAAGTTATAGTTATCAGAACTAACTATACAGGGTAAATTTCATTGGTTTTGCAAGTTTAAAACGTTACGTTGTCACTGAACTTCTCACCTAACTATAACATTACTTCAACCTCTGTTTTTTTCAGTGAATTTATAGTGTTTTTTAATATAAAGTAATATTTAAGCACCATATGTAAAGTCAACGTACAGCCACGCACAGCAGAATGCTGTGTGTGGCATGGGCCGGCTAGAGGGCCAGGCCTGCAGCCAGACCATGCTTCCAACGCCCCCCCCCAACACAGGCAGCCAAATACACACTGTGCATGGCCTTTGAGAGATTGGCCGCTGGGCCTAGCCTGTGGCCAAGCCCTGTGCCCAATGCACCCCCTTGCAGACAGCCAAACCTGCACTGCACATGGTCAAAGTGGGTTGGTCACAGCCAGGTCCTGTAGCCAGCCCACCCGGAGACAGCCAAACAAATGCTGCCCATGACCTTTGGTATTGTGCGGCAAGAGGTTGGCCAAAGGTGCCCCTGTAGGATGTTGGCCACAGGGCCTGGCCAAGCCAACTCAATTGATGGCAGCCAACACCACCCCCCAAAGGCTACCAACCCCAGGCCTTGTTCAGCCTTTGGCATGTGCAACATAGGGTTGGTTTTTGGGCACCCGGCCCACCATCCCCTAGGGCCAAAACATATATATTAAGGGTAGAGGGCTTAAAAGCCCCCCTCCCCTAGCCTGTTGCAGCATTGGGGAACACAATCCCCGGACCTCTCTAAATGATAGCTGATACCCCAGTGCTCATCCAGGGCCCCCACCACGCAACAATGGGGAGGGGGATCCCCCTCCCTGAACCTCATTAGGCTCGGGAGACCCCTATTCCTTGGGGCTAAATTGTGTTAAAGTGGGGAGGGGTCATTGTGCTCCTCCCCGAGTTTAATTAGGCTCCCGAGGTGGAATTATACTAAAAAGAGGATGGGACGCATGCCTCCACAAGACTTCATTGGTCCCGGGAGACAACATCCCCTGGGGCTGTACCTTTTTTTAAAAGAGGAGGTGGGGCCACATGGCCTCCCTCCCTGAGCCTTTCTAAGCCCCTGGGAACCTATCCCCTGAGGTTGCAGGTGGGTGCCTTGATGCCCACAAACAACACAATAGGGCCCGTGGATGGAACCCCAGGGCTCCTGCTGCCCCAGCCGGCTCCGTAAAGTGCCAAAAAAAACTGTGCTGTGCAACTTGGAGTTCCACGAGTGCTGGAGTTTGGGTAAGTTGCCATGTTCACGCTGATTTCCAGCACCAGCAGTTTCTCGTGAACGCATCACGCGGCACGCCAGAAGGCATTAACTTCTTTCTGCTGCTCGAGTAGATTTTCTACTCGAGCTGCAGCTTCCTCAACGCAAGCATTAGCTTTCTCATCGCGAGCAGTCAGGGCATACCGCTCCAGTTCAGAAATCTTGCTTGCGCTCGCCAGCTGATTTCTTGCGCTCGCCAACTTAGCATTGGCGAGGCGGAGTGAGAGAAAAAACTCTGCTCCGCATCACTTTGCAGAGATTTTCGGAACTCCGTGTGGAGTGGAGAAAACTCTGCAAGCTTTGCCAGTGGATAGGAATTCTTCACCCACCCCTACGGATGGGGTCCCCAGGGACTTTCTATGCTTTGAAGTGGGCAGTGTAGCCCCCCCATTTTATTATACACTTCATCCTCGCGAATAGGGTCCCTGTGGTAATCAGTGTCCCTATGGGAATGAGAGGGCTGAATCTGCTCTTAAGCGGTAGACGCCCACCTCTTGAGAGGGTTTCAAAGGAGAGCTCCCATCTCACAATGTGGAATGAGGTCCCTTTCTCTGTTCTGTGAAACACTGATGTCTGTCTCCAGGGGCTTTAGTGCTGGTGGCGCCCCGTGCAACAATCTTTTTTGGCGCCCACCCCATGACTTCCCCCTCAGACTCCCTCACTACCACCCAGCAAAGGTACCCCTCATCTCACCACAGCCCCTCTCACATATATTTAATTTGTTTTAATGCGCTGGTAAAGGCTGGTTTTACTAATTCACTCAGCTATCCACATAAAATACAGTTCTATTCTTTGCAGCAGGCGTATTAACACCCTGCGTTACTTTATGGCGAGTCAAAACTGCCACTGGACAAAACTCTGATTTGTCTCTCTCTCGCAGGAACATTAACCACATGAGTATTCTTGACATTTTTATTGCTGCCTGAAGGCTGGACGCATAAGGAACTCAGCAGCAGGTGCTTTTAAATAGTAAGTTGTCGTTAACCACAGCGCCCCCACCTGAGGTCAGCGCCCAGTGTGGCCGCCCCAGTCCTATTGCCCTAAAGCCGGCCCTGCCTGTCTCTTATCCTCTAGGACTGAAAGCCCATTCTCTGCTCTTAGACTAAAGATGTCTGTCTCTTACTCTGTCGGCATGTCTGAGAGCACCTCTTCCGCTCTTGGACCAGTGTTGCATGGCTCTTACCCCATGAGAGGGAGAGCACGGTCTCTTAAATGTTGCACGACAAGGGCGCGTCTCTGCCTCGCCTCTGTGACAGAGGAGTCTCTTCACCTTTGAGTGAGACAGAACCCACAGTAACAGGGTGTCAGAGACTGGCGGCTTTTCAGGCGCGAAGGTGGTAGCTGTGTTTGTTTATTATTGCTTACTATCGTCCCATATCTGCATCACTCCGGTGTCAATCGTTGTAATGCATCACTGAGCCATCCCTCAGCGCCCCCGCCTTTCGCGTCTGTATGGGATCATCTCGAGCAGACAGTGAATTCCCTCCACAGTGTAACACTGATCACACCTATGGATGTCATTTAGGGGTCACCAGGGATCACAGCTGCGACTCCTGGCTTGCCCCTTGCGACCCCTGGCACTGTCTTTGCATCCCCTGGCCTCAAAGGTAGCAAAATAAGTGGCGAAGGGTTCGGGGACGACACAGCAAACTTACATTTAAAAAAAAAACCTTACTTGAGTCCGCTCTTCTGCCTCCACTGCAGGCACAGGCTCCCAGCCTGCCCTGCCGCCAATCCGAACTCTGCTATCATGTTGCTGGCAGCATGAAAGCAGCGTTCAGATTGGCTGGAGCGCCCTGGCTTCACGCTCCGAGGCAGACTGGGAGCCTCTGCCTGCTCTCTCCAAACTGGCAACACACTGTCAGGTTTGAGAGAGCCCAGTGCACATGTGTGTTTGGCCGGCCCAAGTCTCTGCCATCGCCCGAGGCCCCGCCCCCTGAAAAATAAAAACGATAACAAATACGGTTTATTATCATTTTTATTTTTCAATTTGCAGCTGCTGCTGCTGCTGGCAGGGTGATGCTGCAGGAACCCAGGTGGCAGTTCTTCTTTATGGTAGTAGGTTGGGGGCTCCACTTCCTTGTTTTCACTCCGTTTGTTTATCACACTAATAGTACATAATATCACAACATTCACTATTAGTGTAATAAAAATGGGGTGCAATTTGCTGGAATATTACCCTTTTCGGCAGATGAGGTAAGCAAACAACACTTTTAAATGTATGCTGTGTGCCTGCTTGTCGGTGAGAGTGTGTGTATGTGTAAACATATGTGTGTGAGAGAATGTAAAGGTCAAAATGTATATGATGCCACTACTGTGACCCCGGGAACTTTGGTGAATTGACATCCATGATGACACCTAGAATGGAATGGGTGTGAGAGGGGCCTGCCTCGGTTTTGTGTGGCTACTCCATATACTACAAACTTCTGCAGGGTTATCAGGCGTTATTGTGGGTTCTGGGCGTATAATATTGCGGGGCCCTCTGTACCCTACTTTGTTTTTTCGTAGATGATAAAGGCACCTGTTACTAAGTGTTAGTAGGAGAAAAACATTGAGTTTGATGTCATCTAGTCGTATGGCGACTTACGCTGCCTCAATATTGAGAAAGATGGCAGGTTTACTCCAATTAAAAAATCACAAATACATTTTACTGAATAAAAGTGAGTCCCCGAAAGTGCGGAGACTGAACTCACCATCCTGTAGGCGTGTTAATACCAAACCACAAACAAGCAGAGAAGTATGTTTGCAGATCCTTAGTAGGAATACATTGGACATTCTGGGTGAGTACCTAAGGCGAGACATGGGGTTTTCTGAGCAGGTGACTATTATGGTGAGTACTTGAGGAGAGGGGTAAGATGTCCCTGAGCCGGTGTGTCTCAGGGTGAGTCCCTGAGATGAGGGGTGAGGTGTCCCTGAGCCGGTGTGCCTCAACGGGAGTCCTTGAGGGGAGGGGTGAGGTGTTCCTTAACAGGATTATATCAGTGTGAGTCCCAAAGACGAGGGGTTGAGATACTTCTCGGTCAGGGTGAGTCCCAGAGGTGAGGGATGAGATGCTTCTCTGTAGGTGAACATCAGGGTGAGTCCCAGAGGCAATGTGTGAGATACTTCTCGGTAGGAGTATATCATGTGAGTCCCAGAGGTCAGGGGTGAGATGCTTCTCTGTCGGCGTATATAAGGGTGAGACCCAGCGGTGAAGGATAAGATGGTCATCTGTGGGCGTATACCAGGGTGAGCCCCAGTGGTGAGGGGTCAATTGTCCTATGTGGGCGTATATCAGGGTAAGGCTCAGAGGTGAGGTAGTTAGCTTCTGTCTGGTTGCCACCTGTCTGGTTAACATGTTTTAGATGTTTGCATCTCAGTACTTCTGGAGAATGTGCATTGTAGCTTCTAAACAATCCATTTGCTGTTTCTGAGCACTGAAGCTATGACCCAGACAATAGTCTCTACCGGGTACCAGAGATGCTGCCACTCCATGGGTGGGGGGGTTCTTGGCTGTGTGATACAAGGGCTGGCATACCCCAGTGTTTTGATGCTGCATTAGTGGCTGGATTTGGTCATACCAAGCTGTCTTTCCACTGTCCATTATCCCAATCCTTGAGTCCAAGACCTGGCAAAAACTCATCCTTGCTCCCCTCTCTTTCAACAGGACCCTGCTTCTCAACAATTACAGCTTCATGCGGGACTTCAACGTCTGGCACCCCTTCGTCACCATTGGCATTTACTGCTCCATGATCTCAGCCTCCATGAGCAACCTGATCGGAGCCTCCCGCATCCTCTACGCCTTGGCCAAGGACGACCTGTTTGGTAAGTGGTCTACAGGCACTCCATGTGGTTCAGACCAAGTGGTTCATTCTTGGGTCCCTTTGCAGTAGGACATTTGTAGAACTGGTCTTCTAAAGGTCATCTTGAGTTAAAAAGTACCAAGACCAAGGGTAGATGGCATAATCATACTTGGACCACAGGAAAGAAAGGAACAAAGGAAGGAGACAGGTTTGCTTCATAGGTGAAAAACTAAAGGACGAAACCGTATAACTGAAGGTGACCACCCATCCTTTATAAATAGGGCTCCTGGTTCTATGGTATTTTTTTATTTTTATATTTCTGTCTGTATTTATCCACATTTATTTTTTGCGACTCTTTTCTGTATTTATCCACATTTTTTGGGGGGTGGGGGCGGGTTTGTGAAAGAAAATGAAGCAGAAACTGGAATACCTCCGATTGTACTCGTCCAATAAATGTACACCCTTGCTTGAAGGCGCGACAGGTTCCATTGGTATGAACACTCACAGAAGACAAATCAATGTACCTTTATGAAAACAGGCAGATTTTAGTAACAACCATGTGCATATATACTGCAGTTTAGGCCTCATTCCTAAAATATATTTCTTTTTCCGATCATTTACCTGTCAATCCACACTGCTGCTGCCCAGGCAGTCATGACTTGAGGGCATTTAGAATCACTCAAAAACAGCCTAATTTCTGTTTTTATCCACATTTAAAAATAAACACAGGATAATAAATGGTTTTCAGTCTGTATGTATCTATGAAAATCAGTAAAAACGGAAAACTGTGAGCCTTGTTTATAAAGCAGGAGACCAGCAGCAATTTGTTGACTGGCCAGCCAGGCTGTTGTGGATGTGGCCGGGGAGTAAACAAAAAGAATCACTTGGGGGGCAATAAGGAGGGCATGGGGTGGGGGACACGAGAGAGAGATCAACACTGAAGTGAAAGGAGAAGCACATAGCTGAGAGCAACACTGAAAGTGAAGATGGGGAGATGCACATAGGTGAGAGAGCAACACAGAGTGCAGGGGCGATAAGCACATGATCAAGACAGAGCAACACAGAGTGTTACGGAGAGAGAAACACATGAAGGAGACTGCTCCAAAATGCATCCACTTTCATAGAGTGCTTAGGCAAAAAGAAAAAAGTAGTTTCCCAAAAGTGAGCAATGGAAGGACTCAAGTAAAGAGGCTAGGCTCCAGTGGCGGGACAAACATATTGGTCGAGGCAAGCCATTGATTAAGAAGCAAGCAAATGAGTGACAATAAAGCTACCCAATGGCAAGCGATGTGTGGGCTTGAAGCCCTCTGTAAGTTTTTGGTAAGCTGACAATGGGTCTTTTGTCTTTTAGGCGAGAACTACAAAGGTGCTGTACTGTAGGTTAATGAACAAACAGGCCTAAAGCACAGTGCCAAGCAGAGCCAAAATGTTGATAGAAATGAAAGTGAGGCGCAAATCACGAAGACAATGGATGAGTACTATGCTTTATGTGGGATGTAAACCGAGATGTGGGTTAATAAATGTACTACTAATAGTTTCCCGGGTTCAAGCCTGCAACCACGAACTAGTGACAAAGCAGCCATAATAACACCGGTGTGTGGAACAAAATGAGTGGCCAAACTGTCATGGACCAGGGTCGTGTGTCTGCTTGCAATATTCCAAATTACATACAACCTTTTTAACAACATGCCTGAATTTAATACATAGGGCACCTTTCACCAGGTCCATTATAATTCAGATATTTAGCAGAGTAGATCCAGAAATGGTAAATATACCACACCACCATGTCCGGGGACAGCCAACCCACCACCACACTAGGGAAACAGACCCCACTCTCAGCCAACCCATGCCAAGGAGAAACTAGGAGACCTTGCTGACATGTGCCAGGACACTCAGTACTGTGCCAATTGCCACCTGGCACCACGATTCCCTGGAAAAGGAATTCTAAAGTACAATGAGAGAAGCAGGAGGTTTTCAGGCAATTTTTGGAGGTCTCTCAATCGAGGGCTTTAAGGATAATAGTGCCTGGCGTCTTCAGTGGTTTCTTTTCTATTGTCCCTTACTGCTTAAGCGCTTTAAATGTATGACATCATATCTCGTGGGCTGAAGTTGCTTGGACCTTTTGTTTTCTGTTGGTTATCATTTTACCTGGTGGTTTGTACTTCCTGTAGGTGAAGACCCCTGCTGTTACAGGTTTATATCATTGTGTGCAATTTGTTGGTCATACTTGAGCAACCTGGCAAAGTCAGATTACCAGACTCTTCCCATGTCCATGTTTTTGGAGATTTTTTTTTTAATGTTAAACCTCATGCAGACCAAGAGTCATTTAAATTGTTCCACGTGGAGGTAACTATGCATCTGATACTTTATGGAAGTTTACTGGTCTCCTTTTAGCTATTTATTGCAATGTTCAGACATTTACAGAAGCAAACCCCTTGCTTAGTTGATTGGTAAAATGAGGTGGTCTCACCAGATACCAGTAGTTATGTTACCACCCATTTACCTTCCACTATACGTTGAGGTCGGAATGAGCATAGCGCGCGGGCCTTGGAATTATAGGGCCATGTATGGCATGTTTTTTTTTCCAGAAATCCAGGCTTTTTCTTTTCTCATTTTGCACCTGAATTTAGCAGCTGGAAACTGTGAGCTGGAGTGAGCAAGGTAAAACGTATATTTATCGGGTGGTAATTCCAAAGACAACCTGCAGAATTACCACGCGGCACAACACGTAATGACTCCCTTGGTATAAACATCCCGAACTGATCAGTACATCCGATACAATTGTCAAAGCACGAGGTATTGCATTAAGACCATCAGATTTAAAAGGATTTGTACAATGGGGCTTTTTTTTAAAGATCCTATCTCTAGAAACCTCTAGTCCACCTTTTGACTTCTGTGGACCCCCAGTGAATCATTACTAGAATCGGGGGACCCACACCCCACTGAATCATTATCGAGAGGTGGGGACATCGGCCTAAGCAATTTGTGTGATTTGAACCTCAAAACACAGCACAAAAATACATAAACAATTATGCTCTAAGCCAGTGGTTGCCAACCTCTGGTCCGGGGACCCCTGGGGGTCCGCAAAGCCTCCTCAAGGGGTCCGCGACTGCTTAGAATATTACATAATATTAACAGAATAGGCCCCCAGCTTTCATTAATGACTTAGTGGGGGTCCTCGGATTCCAGTAATGATAAAGTGGGGGTTTACAGAAGTCAAAAGGTTGGGAACCACTGCCCTAAGCAAATGCTCACTTATTGAAATGTTTTGTTGAACAAATATACAAAAAGGTGTCACATTTTCAATTTTGCTTCTTTATTTTATTTACTTTATTTAAAAGTAATATTATTGAATCTTGTGACACGGTCGCAGACCCCTTGAATAGGCCTCGAGGACCACCAGGAGTCCTTGTACTGCAGTTTAAGAACCACTGCTCTAGTCCTCCGATGCAGACACCTCTATAATGCGTAACTATATCTGCTCTCCCAAGCTACTCATAAAGTTAATTGTCCGAAGCGAGTAACTTTGCTATGAACATAGGATTGCATAAGCACCTGGGAGGTCCCTGGGTGGGATTAATAAGCAACAAGTATACACCTAATACTTGCTTGAGTGAGTTTTTAGTCTCAACTACTACATTATAGGAGACCTTACATTTCCAGGTGAGCTTTCGTAGCACAAAAAATTGACTTCAAACTCTCCAGCAGCCTTTTTCTGAAATTGATCTTATTACCTCCTTGTTTGTTCTTGGAACCTTGTTGCTAAGATCCATGGACCAGAAGCCATATGCTCAGTTGTACCGCTTAATTCCACTTAGCTTGACCACCATAAGTAGAGGCTCTGACAGCTTAGAAGGTTGCCTGAAAGCAGAACCGCGAGCAGCGACGCCCCCACTGTACGGTACTCGCTGTGATTCATGCTGACATTAGAAATACTCCATCACCATTATTTGGCCTTGCATTTAGGGCCCTCTTAGCTGGTAATTTACTCCCCAATGGGAGGAAGCAGCAGCATAGAGGGAGAAAAAAAAACAAGCCACTTAAAGCGAATAGAAATTGTGCACAGAGAAGAGACAGAGCGGGCAGGGCTCGCTGGAAGGAATGAATTACTCCGCCGCAAGCATGAGAAATAGTGGTTGGAGAACCTGAGGCGGTGTTGTGTTGTCAGGAGCATTAGATGCTATAAAAATGCAATTACAAGTCCCTGAAGTGTGTTTCATTGAAAGGGTACCTTACTACTCCATTGGTTATGCTTGCTCAAGAGTATGGGTTGGTAATGTGTCCTCTGAGACAAGAGTTTCAGTGTCATGCGTGATGAGCAGAGGGGTGCTCTTATAATGTCACATGTAACTGAGATTATGCATGGATTGGAGCAACAAGGAGATATCTTCACTTAACCTTATGTGTACCATTGTTGCGTTTGGATAATAAAGTGTGGTTTTATAATTCTACAGCTGAGGGTGGTGTGGGCAGCAGAAGTGAGACGTGCAAGAGGTTGAATGCAAAGGATGCTTGGTTAAGGCCAGGTCCTGCAGACAATCTCCATTGCACATGCCAAAAGGCTTGTGCAGTTGGGGTTGAATCAGGGCCTGCTAATGGAAACATATATAAGAAACACCATCCATAGAAATGCACAGCATGGGGTTGGATGCACATCCCCTGCACCTGAGAAAGGTGTAAGGAATAAATATCCAGCCTGCCCCTGAGCAAATGGGAGGGGAAGATGCACTCTTACTTCCCTTGGCCATGGAGCACATGTTTTAAATACACCCTCTTGCCCTTGGGTAAAGCAGCAGGTTAGATCTAGCAATAGTCCTTTAAAGCAATGGGCAGGGTATAAGAGATAGAACACACATCTCCCACCTGGGCAAAGCAGTGTGTGGAGCAAATCTACCACCTGTCTTGGGGCAAAGACAATGGTTAAAGTCAGCTAATCCTGCCTCTTTGCAAAAATCGAGCAAAGCAAGAAGTGGGGGTGCTAATCTGCTCCTTTGCCTGCATGCTGAATGCACTATTTGCTGTTGTAAACATTGAACCTGGACAACAATTGGCTGTACTATGCCACCTTCATCCTCTAAATAGGTGAGTCAATCAAGGCCGGGACAGCTGCCCCAGCCCCACATTCACAGTCCCAGCTGCCAGTGGTCCTACTTCCCCTTACCCGGTTTAAAAGATGAGGGGGGGACGACAGCTGCACTAGCACCCGCTTCACAGTCATACTCCGTATGCGGCATAAAAGGTGAGGGGGTGAGAACCGACAGCTGCACTGGCACAGTGAACAGTCCTACCCCTCCTTATGTGGTATAAAGGACCCGAGAGACTTCAAGAACTTCCGCCCCATCTCCCTGCTCCCATTCCCGCCCAAGGTCATCGAGAAGATCGTCAACTGAAAACTGACCCACTACCTCGAAGAAAACAACATCCTGGACCCATCCCAGTCAGGGTTCCGCAGCAAACACAGTACTGAAACCGCCCTCATCGCCACCACCGCCGACATCAGGGCCCTGCTTGACAACGGCGAAACCGCGGCCCTCATCCTCCTGGACCTCTCTGCCGCCTTCGACACCGTCTGCCACCGCATCCTACGCACACGCATCCACAATACAGGGATCCGGGCACAAAGCTCTGGAGTGGACCACCTCCTTCCTCTCCGGCAGAACCCAGAGCGTCCGCCTCCCCTTTTCCGCTCTGAAGCCTCCAAGATCATCTGCGGCGTTCCCCAAGGTTCGTCCCTCAGCCCTACACTTTTCAACGTCTACATGGCCCGCTCACCCGCGTCGCCTGGCTGCACAACCTCAACATCATCTCCTACACCAATGACACCCAACTGATCCTCTCCCTCACCAAGGACCTCCTCACTGCCAAATCCAACCTCCATGAAGGAATGAAGGCCATCGCCGAATGGATGAGGAACAGCAAACTGAAGCTGAACTCAGATAAGACGGAGGTCCTCATCTTCGGCGCCAACCCCTCAGCCTGGGACGACTCCTGGTGGCCGACCGCTCTGGGAGCAGCCCCAACACCCACCAACCACGCACGCAACCTGGGGATCATCCTCGACACACTCTCCATGACCAAGCAAGTCAGCGCCATCTCCTCATCCTGCTTCAACACACTCTGCATGCTCCGCAAGATCTACAGATGGATTCCCACAGATACAAGAAGAACAGTCACCCAAGCCCTCGTCAGCAGCAAACTTGACTACGGAAACACCCTCTACGCAGGAGCCCCAGCCAAACTCCTCAAACGACTGCAACGCATACAAAATGCCTCCGCACGCCTGATCCTCGATGCCCACCACCTCAGCCACATCACTCCCCTTCTGAGAGACCTACACTGGCTCCCTGTCAACAAAAGGATAACCTTCAAGCTCCTCACCCACGCACACAAGGCGCTCCACAACACCGGTCCAGCCTACCTCAACAGATGACTCACCTTCTACACCCCATCCCGCCAACTCCGTTCAGCCGACCTCGCCCTTGCCACTGTTCCCCGCATCCTTAGAGCGATTATTAGAGGCAGTTCCTTCTCCCACCTTGCCACCAAGACCTGGAACACCCTTCCCTTGCCCCTACGACAGACCGAAGACCTGCTGACTTTCAGGAAGCGGCTCACAACTTGGCTATTTGAGCAGTAGCAGCACCCTCCCCCCCTCTGCACCTTGAGACCCTCATGGGTGGTAGGGCACTCTACAAATACACTGATTGATAAAAGATGAGTGAGAGGGACGTCAAAGAGATCAGGCAGCTGCTCTGGCAACGGGTTCACAGTGTCCCACTCCTTCTGAAGCAAAATAAAAGGTGAGGGAGAAGGTGGACAGACAGCTGCAATGGCACCCTCTTCTAAGTGTCCGACACCTCCTGACGCACGATAATAGGTGAGCGCGAGGGAAGACCGATAAATGCACTGGCCCCCTTTTCACAGTGTCCGACTCCTCCAGATGCACAATAAGCGCGAGGGAAGACCAACAAATGCACTTACACGCTCTTCACGGTCCTCCCCCTACTGGCCCGGCATAAACGATGAGGGAGAGTGAGGGCTGACAGCTGCCTCAACACTCAGTTCACAACAATGAACAGGAAATGTTATGGGTGAGGCTTGTCTCAAACATTAGAAGAGCCGTAGCTCTATAAAAAACAATAAAATAATTGAGAAAAATAATATTAAAGTGGTCGAGGTATGGTGCAGGGGTGGGCGGAATGTTATATTCTGCCCACAGAATTTGGTTACAAGAGTAATGTGGAGTTCTGGCCGAATTCGGTCTATCACAACCTAGCGGAATTGTTTTCTCGCAAGGCTCCAGAAATGCAAGCTGGCAATCAGGATTTGGCATCCCCTAGTGCGGTGTTCTAACACGGGCAGTCCCTGTCAGAGGGCTACCTCTTGGGAAGACTTTCTGGTGCTCAAGTAGATTTTCTACTCAAGTGGTATCAGAACCAACATGAATGGCCAGGATCTTGTGCACTGCATGGTGCAGTTCATGGTGATTTTTTTAGCACTGCTCGGCTACCAGAGCTAAATTGATCGCTAGTTCACAATAACAAAAATGACAAGAAGTTAGCACATTAAGGTTAGGGTGACCAGATTTTGAAAAGAAAAAACCGGGACAGGTCAGACATAAAAGTAGGACTAAAGCCCTTAGTCCCACTTTTACATCTGACCTGTCCTGTAAATGTGTGTACACACATACACAGAGGAGCAGGCAGCAGCAGACAGGCAGAAACCAATGAATTACTTTGTCAATTATTTTAGACTCAAGAGCTGCATGTGAATGGAGAGCACACCTTTCACTTCTGCCTCCCAGGTTGACCTGACTTTGTCCCAAAAACCGGGACATTTATTGAAAATGAACAAAAGTGTCGGGACACAGGGACAGTCCTCTAAAAACCGGGACTGTCCAGGAAATCTGGGACGTCTGGTCACCCTAATTAAGGTACAGCCGTTACTTGCCCCGAGGTTACAATTACTTTTGTCCTCAATTTCATAGAAGTACCTTCACATGCAAAAAATAATTACACAATCATAATTTCTGTTCTGTCACTCCAGCTACTTAGTCACACTATCATTTTAAACTCCTACACATTTATCCATCTGCCTTTGATTCTCTTATTCACATCTCCTTTTCACCCTCTACAAGAGAGGGCAAGGCTGGGAGTAAAGTGTACGCAGGGATGGGAGGATGGGAGCGAAGTTGAAGTAGTACCTTAACTTGCTTAAGGTAGCACCGTAATTTGTGAAGTTATTCCCCAATTAAGGTTGTGTGATCTGGCCACTTTTGCACACCTGCCAACTTTAACTCCCTTTTTAGGTCGAGCAGGCAAGCACTTTTCGACCTGTTGTGAGTATTCAGTGGGCATTTAACCACGCCCATCACTTTCACTCGTTCGTGGGCTTGCATTTTTTTTAAAAATCCCTTGATGTCATTGGTAAATGCTTTGTTTGTCCCGCCTTGGGGCGGTTTTGTTACCGCCTTGCAGACCGACCCTGTTACATGGATTATTGCACGATTGCCAATATACTTCAGCATGGGTGAACAATTTTTTTCTTTTGTCTCTCCTCTTCGTGCTCCATGGCAGCCAATGCGCTCACAGCGTGAACTCCATCGGTGGTATTGTAGCACTGGTCACATTGATCACACTGTTACCTAATTAGAGTCATTTCTTTTGGCTCTCCCCTTCACGCTCCATAGATTTCACAAAAACATTTGTGATTGCTAAATGTTTTACGTAAAAAAACACAGAAATCCTCGAAGCAGCACCCCTGACACAGCGGGAAAGTCGATACTACAATATTCACTGCACTCGAGGAAACTCACCACATAATGCTTTGCAGGCTAGTGCTTTTAGAAAATATTTTTGCTCATAATGCAGCCTGTGGTGCTCCTGGGACAATGGGACCACCACCAAAACGTTCACAACAACATGCTCTTTCCGTTTACATCATCTCTGAGTCCCATGCTAGGTTAGTAGGGACCCCAAAATAAAAACCCATCCCACCATTCAGTGTCCGTTTAAGCTCTCTCATGGCTGGAAATTTTGTTTTACAGCTGGGAGTAGTTTGTGTTGTAAGGGCCATGTTTGTAATATTATTGCAGTAGGCCTGTTAGCTCAGAAAATGTGTAAGGCACCACGCCCTCTAGGGGATAGATATATGGCTACACTGCATTACTTTCTTCCATTTTCTATCCATGTGGTTATGTCCTCTAGGTGCTAACTATATGGTTACATGACCATGCTTCTTACATACGCTATTTTCATTGTGGTGTCCTCTAGGAGCTGTTCTAAACTTTACCATCATCATTGTACAATATTCGCAGCATGGAAACTCGCCCCATAATGCTTGGCAGGGCATTACTTTTACAAAACATTTTTGCTTGTAATTCAGACTGTGGGGGTACTAGGACAATGGGAACACCTTAAAAACATTCACCACGGCGTGCTCTTTATGTCTACATCATCTCTGGGTCCCCACACTAGGTTAGTGGGGACCCCAAAATAATAACCCCTCTGACCATTCAGTGTCTGTTTAAGTGCTCTCATGGTTGTAACTTTTGTTTTACAGTTGGGAGTAGTTTGTGTTTTAAAGACTCTGTTTGTGGTTTAATTGCAGTAGGCCTGCTAGCCCTAAAAATGTGAAATGCGCTATGCCCTCTAGGGGCTAAATATATGGTTACACTGCATTACTTTCTGGCATTTTCTTTTCATGTGGTTATGCCCCCTATATGGTTACATGAACATGTTTCTTTCAAATGCTATTTTCATTGTGGTGTCCTCTAGAGGCTATTCTGAGCATTACAGTCCAATGCCAAAAGTTTATTTCTGATAAAGTTTTTATTGGGTTTACAAGATAATTGTATATGTTTTATTAACCTCTCCTTATTGCAATTATGACCAGAATTCGGACCAATTTAACATCCTTATTTTACTATGACTTCTTGAACACTCTTGATATGTTTGGGTGAGCCTTCCACTTTATTTCTCTTGTTTATCTTCTGTGACTGTCTTGTGTCTTTTGTTTGGGGAATTGTGTTAGCCAGCCATCAACTCTGATCGTGGGCTGGTGAATGTGGCATTCTATTGAAATTAGCATGGCAGATTTAAATTAGGATGCTAAATGGCAGCATTTCATTTTTGGCTGCAGATATAGGAAGAAGGTAAATGGGTGTGCTTTAGTTCTATGCAGGGCCGCTGGAATTATGTGGCAGAAAAAGACCAAATTACGAGGCAGGGTTAACCAATTTATGTGGCAAAAAAAGTCCAGTTATGAATTTACAACACCAAAAGCTGTAACTCAAGCAAATGTGAGACCTAGTGCATTGCAAATACTTGTTACTATAGTTTACATACACACTTACAACATGTTATATTCAGTCTCTCACCAACTCTGAATCACCAAAAAGGGTGATATTTTCAACATAAATGTGACATTTCCACCACTTGAACTTAATGTAAAAATGATTTCTAAAGTGCAAATAAAATATTTATCCTAAAAACACCCTCATCAATCTAATTTCCTATAAAATGATGTATTTGTGGGACGAATTGTTTGCAGACGTTTTTCAATATTTAAAGAGACTTAAAAGATAATCATAGGATTTTTTTTAAACAGAGAGCAGCTTTGATGTGGCTGTTCTTTCCTAGAAGTTTTTTTTATTTTTTTTATGCACCTGAGATAAAATTCACCAATGCCCAACAAACACGTAGACCCAAGGTATTTCCGAGCAGTCTGGAATATATCTTCCAAAGCCTACTGTAAAAAGTACAAACTTATGAGAACAGGCCTGGCAGTCTCTTGTGACTGCATCAGACAGGTGTGCAGTCCTTCCCCCTTGATGTCCAAGATAGAATCCTCCAACATGGAATGGAGTCACAGAATATTTCTTGTCCCAGCTAAGATAAGTATGGCTGCTGCCTTGTGCTGTGATCCCCAGCAACAGCACAATAGCACACATGTGTTTTTGAAAGGCTAAATTAATTTGAATCATTTTTGCTGTTTTGCGAATGGAGCAAATCAAATTTACCTCGGGGCAAAAAAATGGAGTAAACCATTTAGCATTGTTTATGATGTTTACATAATATGAAGGTTAAATACTTATTCTGCACTTTCAAAATATGAAATTGTGGGCGTGTGTTTAGGGATTGAGACTTTGTCAATCTCATCATGGGTCAGGCCAGAGGACTATCTCTCTCACATCATGCCATTGGCTGCTTTGATGTAACCTTCCAGCTCCACTTTAGTGCTTCCAGTGCAAAGCATGAGGGGCTATTTTACATTAACCTACTCCATGTTGCCACAATGCACCAAGCATGGTGAGTCCATTGTAAATGAGCTCTTCTTCTTCTGCTTTTTCAATCCTGGGAAAACAGTAACTTTGTGGCCACTATGCTACTATAATAGACATTGTGCCCAATTTACAAACTGCATTTTGTAGTTTTGTAGTACATAAAATAGTAATACAGCACTACTGCTCACAACCAAGACATTTCCATTCATCAACCTACAGCCGGAGACCTATGAGCCTGCCTAGCCTACCTTTTCTGTGCGGAGGTCTCTAGCACTCTCTGCACACCAAAGTGTGAAAAATTAGTACTAAAAGTGGGAGGGTCAAGCAGGAGTGGTTAGAAAATGGGGGATGCTTACTACTAATTGGGAGTTTTTAAAAACAATTACTATTGAAAATATTTCTGAGTGAATATAGTTAAATTCATTATTTAATTTAATGAGTTAATGTGCTGCAGCATTTTATTTTCTTATATCTTGGTTCAAAATACATATTTTAAATTAATTTACAGATAAATTATACATACAAAATTATTTATAGTTTTATGACGAAACTAATAATTTCGCTTTACTTTCCTATAGGGAGATTTCTGCCATGGTGGCAGAGATATCCACCTATTTGTACAGACTACTAGAAGTAAATTTACACTGGTAGTAGGAGGCTCCATCTGATTATTTGATGAGGTGGAGACATATAAATGTACACCTGGGTGTAAATATATACTCTAATTTGGTGAATAGGAACAAAATGTAGTATCCCCGCTAGATGTAGTAGTAAATACACATACGTAAATATAATAACTTTGTGAATCTAGCCAATTGCATTTGCTCTTAGTGATTCTGGTTGAAGTGCCTGCCTTTTTTTGGCAACTTTAAAAGCTGTGCACCTGCATATCTCACCCTCGCAAGTGCTAATGCTCTACATGAGGGCGATAACCTTTTCACCCACCTGGAGGTAAGAGGCAGCTAGCAACTTTTCACAGTACAACAACCACATTTCAAATTACAGTATGAGCAATATGGCTACACAAGGAAAACCACATCTGAAATAAAAGTTGACAGGGCTTTATTCCAAACTAATGCACAGGTTAATGTATACAATCCTCAAAAACAGATTATAAAGATATAGGACCACCATACGGTGGCCCAGGCCTGGAAAAAGCAAAGTTTTATCAACGTTAAACACATAAGACATTCTATAACTGCATCACAAAATAATAATTTACTTGGTGGTCACTATGTATGCGTAAATCACCATCCAACATGGAAACAAATAAAATGCATACAGTTAGTTACAGGTTAGGGAAATCCCTTCAGAATGTCACTAACTGACATACACTGGGCAGGTTGGAATTGGGGACAAAATGTAAAAAGCCTAAACAGGGCAAAAATAATTTGGAAGAATTACATCTGCGCCAAGTGAAGACTAACTAGAACTGGTAAAAGATAGTTAAAAATATACAGCATCAAAATTTGAAGCTCTCACAGGGTCAGACAAATCATGTCTAACTTTCAAGAATGGTTGGGAAGAGGGAAACACAAGCATTTAGTTCTGCACTTACAAAAGTCCACAGGGAAATGTACTCCATGCAGTAATTACAAGCAATAGTGACAAAAAGGGCAAAAGGGTTCAGCAAACTCTTAGGGAAACGGTTTTAGGAAAAAATGGCAAAGTGTCCATGGGCAGAGGAAATGCTTGAGGATTCAGGCAGACAAAAAGAGGTCGGCTTCAAAGCAAAGTCAGGGGAAGAATGTCACAAGTTCATCATGCAAATTAAAATCCACAGAATGTTCTGATTCATTGAAAGTTCTCAGTTTTTGGATCGAACGATTCCATTATCCAATCTGAAGACATCACTTGTTGTGCATTTGAAACAGTTCATCATTATCCCACAATCGTCATGGGAAAAGGGTCCATCTTTTTCTTCTGTACTCAGTTTGCAACAGTTTGGTACGTCATCTCACTCTAATGGAGTAAATACAATAGGAGGTTTGAGTTCCACTAGGAATTCAATGGGAAGTGTTTTATAAGAAACATAACTATCATTTCTTGTGAACAAACTCTGAAAGAAATGCACATTAGCAAGTGGAAAAGGACATCTGATCACAATTTCTCCTAAGTCACAGGCCTTACGAATTACAATGGTCAGGCTGAGCAAATAAAGTTAAATGCACATTTTAATTAAACAGTTTAAATCATTCAAAAATATTTTTTTTTTACTTGTTATTAAGAAATCATACTCCGCTTCACATTAAAGGGCATTTGAAAAATAAATATAATTATAACATTGCACTTATAAATCTGCAGCAGAACTGCACTGGGGCACAATGCATAATGTCATTAAGAGGTTAACGGTCAGATAACCAAAGTGTTTCAATGCTGGCTGTTAACTAACATGATGGGAAAACAGAAAATATCAAAACAAATTTCTTTACACCCATTGTTCATGTTATATTACTAGGGTAGATTATGCTATTCTACTGTGAATGCACATTACCATGGTTCACAAATGCACCACTTTACATCTAAACTGTTAGACATTATTACACTTGAATGAATATATGGGCACGCTAAAGACTGTTCTGTGAAAAATATAGGACATCTTTATGTCAAGTGCTTCACCTGTGATTGCTGCATTTGATGCTATCATTGGGGACATATTCTTTTTTATTTGTATGCAGTTGCAATGTTTACGTTTCTCCTATTCAGAAGGTCTCTGGTGTCCTCCTCACCTTCATTGAGTTGGATCCATGAGATTGCCCATGCTCAGTAGCTTTGTCGGCCATTTTAGATTGTTTGCTGATGCTATAAGTCTCATGACATTCAACAATCTGATCAGTTCTGAAGAAATCTCAGGTAGAGTATGCCTGTTGCTTAATAGTTTGGCGTATATTTGTGAGGTCAAGTTCTCTTTTCTTTTTTGGACCCAGTTCTGCAGCAGTAATTTTTCTGGCAGTAGATCTAAGTTCAACCAAAGCTAGTCAAACATGGTAATGCTGAGATACCTTACCAGGGAATAGTTCTGTGTCTAATCCCAGTCTGTCTTCAGTGTCTTTTATGTCAGTCCTCACCAGTAACAGGACTGTTCTGCGTACACAGACTTTCTGTGATGTGGACTCCTTCTGTGTTACAGAAGCATAACAAATGGTGCAAACGGATTTTCCATGAATTTTGTCAACACTTCTCCAGAACCCTTGAAAATTCCGTGCCAAACATGATTCACTGAGGGACATTAAGAGTGTTGAAGTGTTTGATTTAAGGGCAAAAATGAAGATTTTGCACAGTTTTTGCCACTTAAGATGTTCTTTTTTTTAACGTGATGTGCTTCACTAGTCAGTCATTGTAGTGTATTGAAAGCGTGCCGCAAATCTTTTCTGGTGGTAACAAAGATTAAAAGAATGCGCACAGATTTGCATTACACATGTTTTTTTTTTTTTTTTAATTTATTTGACTGAAGTCTAAATTTAGGGATGAAATCTGGGTACAAAGTCAGTTGTTGAAGTGCTGTTACCCCCACTGGATGATTACTTCTGCATTTAGTTTAGGAACTTCAATGTCCTGGTTAGTTCTATACTATAAGCAGGTCCACTGGAATAATGCAATTGTGCAACCGCAGAGATTTTTGCATTCTTATAGATTTAGCACGTTTGTCACATAATCCGTCACCTTCTACATAATCTGCAGAGTTAATAAAAAAATGTTTCTAGCTCAGACGGTTAAAAAAAGTTACTAAAAATGTAGCAACAAGTGCTGTCATGCGCTAGAAGGCCCTTTGAAAAACTGGACTTGTCACCTTTTTGTTGCTTATTGCTATATTTGGGGTTTAATCTGGTATTTATGAAGTGCAAACAATGCCCAGACAGTGCTACCAAGATTAGAAATGCTGAAATAACGAAGTGATAGTTTACAGAATTTGCCACATTATGCTGATAATTTGCATTTTCTTGTCGTACAATCTACTCAACCCTACCGCATAATTTGGCTCTTTCCTGCCACATAACTCCAGTGGCCCTGCCTATAGGATAGTAGCCAACAGCTGAGTGCTACAGTGGTCATTAGACCGTTAACAGCCCTTGTCCTGCATTATCGACCTGAGGCATTAAAGGCCCTCCGACACTCTATTCTCTTCACTGGAGCATCCAACATTCCAATGTTCTAATACAGCATAAAACTAGGGGTGGGCGTAAGTGGCGTATTTCTTTCTATCGTAATTACTGGTAATTACTGTCAACTTACTCGTAATTTTGTGAGAAGTGTTACCAAGCATTTGGAGTTATTTCCTTAGTGCAAAATGCACCCTTGCGTCCAAAATATTCCTTAGGATGATTCACTTTATTTGTAATAAAATAGCACTAAATGCTATAGGACACTTATAGAAGTAGCCAGCAGCCACTCACTCTCACTTAGTTCGTGGCTCCTGTACTCGTGCGGTAGGATTTGTGCTCCAAACTACTCTTAATTACTCAACCTGACGTAATTGCACAATTTTAGTAATTTTGCCTTACGAGTAATCCATAATTATGGAAATTTATCTGATTACTCTGGTGTAATTAAAAATTTCTCCCAGGCCTACATAAAACCAATGGACCTGGCGCGTCACAAGGAGATGGTGCCTCTCCATCAGCCTCCCCTGGTTGCTACGCCACGCATTCGATACTATCTATTCAATATTTTCTGCCTGTTCTTCATATTCATGCAGTTCTGCTCTTTCTGTCTCTAAGCTTCTTCTTTAAAAAGTGGTCTCGCACTTTTTGCTCAGTTTTGCACTAAATGCAAGTAGGAAATAAACAGGTCTCCAGAAGTAAAGTCTTTGAAATATAGGGAGTGCCCAGACCTGGAGGCAGCCTCATTACAGCATCATAGTTTGCAGCACCTCTTGATACGCTGCTGTAGCAGTCGGCATTTACGTGCAGCCCGCGCGCTGCTCCCCCCCCCCCCACCCGAGGAGCGCTTCAGCTTGATTCAAGAGTCCTCAGGCAGACTACCCCTGAGTTCTTGTTAAGAGAAACACATAAAATCCACAGTTTTGCACAACTTTATTCAGACCCAGGAAAAAGATGAGTGGGGTATGTCAACCAAACTTTTGCATTCTACACCTCCACTGTCATTTTCTAACACACCCGTTTCAACCTTGAAAAATGCAAGGCTGCCCACGGTTTGAGCCACATGGGCCTTTCAAAGGTTAGTGCCTGTGAGAGAATCTTTTCATTTCCCAAGAGTACAGTCCACCTCTGGATGCCATGAAATATAGTAGTGCTTACATCCTACAACTCAACTTGAGGGTTGTTCAGCGTAAGTTCAGGAGGCCCAGATTGATTGGTTCAATAGGGATGGATATATATACTAATGTGTACTATGTATGTAAAATATTTAAAAATATTTAGGAGGAACCTGGTGATAATAAAATCACAGCACATTAATTTATCAAATTGAACATGGATTAAATAATAAACCACTTTTAATTATAAGTATTAGTTATAGAGTTTTTGCCCACTATGCCATTCCACACTTAGGGCCTGATTGAGATATTGGTGGATAAGTTACTCCATCACAATGGTGACTGATATTCCGCCCCCCCATGAAATCCAAATCCCATTACATCCTATGGGATTTAGGTTTTGGCAGACGGGATATCTGTCACAATAGTGACACCAATATCTAAATCAGGCCCTTAGATCAGCCATACGCCAGCAAACCTTGGTCCTGTTCCATTACAGTCTAGCCTGAGCTGCCGTGCCAGGTCCTCTCCGAAAAGGAACAGAAGCAACCCTGGACTGAGACTGTGGTCCAAGGAGATTGCCATTCACTGGAAAAGTTCTAGTATGCCACCATCCTGTTTTACTTCTTTGTAAAATTGTGTCTCTAAAATGAACGGTGATGCCCGACGAGGGTCCTGAGCTTGCTGGGTCCTAGGACTCCACTTGTATCTCACCGAGGAGCCCAACAAGAGCAAAACCATTGCCTGCATGCTAGTGTTCCTCCTGAGAACAGACGAGACCTGGCAGTTCAGTGTGGACCATCCCTTGCTGGGCAGAACCATGCACCTGGTTGGTCTCTGTTACTAACAGCACAGGCAAGTAAAAAGCACAACAAAAAAAGGGACTGGATTGTGGCTCAGACTGATTGCTGCCAGCTAAGATTAACTTATGCATTCCGTCCATCACTTTTTGTGCTGCTCCAGGGTAAAACGTAGCTTGAGCTGTGTGGGACTCAAGTTGAAGGTTGATCTTTTGTGTACTCCCCCGAACATCCTGGCCTTGTACTGGCTCCTACAGTAGTGTATTCAGGCCTCTATTAGCAGGCTCAGCCCGGGAACCCAAAGCAGCCCTGTCAATTTTATCAGAGCAGCCCCCGGGTGTGGGGGGCGACGAGGAAGGGGGAATGGTGAAGCACTGCTGCTTTCGTTCTTTTGTTACGGGGGGGCTGATATTGCAGCACTGCTGCAGAACCAGCCCCCAGTAACAAAACCAGTCCCCACCACTGAAAAACTGGCCCCCACCCTTCCAGTCCACTGGGAAAACGCCCAATGCCCGCTACGGCCAGTCCGGCCCTGTCTACTAGGCAGTCACAGAGCTGGGATCACTGATGAAGCAAGGCTCCTTTTCAAAACTCTCATCATCAAATTATGAGTTTTCCTGTCAGTATCTGACATCACAGCATATTTTACAATTAACAATGTAGTTTTGCTGATTTTCGGCAGTTACCCTAAGACCTTGGTGGATAAAGAACATATAATTGATGATTTCTATGAGTTAATGTGCTGTAATATTTTATGGTATTATCTCTAGGTTATTATATTAATAGAACTATACATATTCAATTCTCAAAATTACAACTACCGCCACTGTGTATTTATACTGAGGACCGTGTTTCCATAGGAAAAGCATTTTTTGGTTTGCTAATAACATTTGCACCGATTGACGAATCTTCACAAAACTTTCCAAAACAATCTTCTTCCACCGCAGCTCCTTCTTGGAAAGTTTGGGTGATCCGTCAAGCAGAGGCCAGAAAAAAGAGGGGTACCAAAACACATTTTGCAATCAATTTTTCCATAGGAAGTTTAGACACAGCTCTAGCCCAAACTCCTGAACGGATTTACACCAAGCTTTGCAGAAAGATAGATCCTGGTCCACAAAGAGTGCTTTTTCTTATTTGGTGTAAATATATTCAGTAGTTTTTGAACAATTAAGGGCAACGAAATTGTAGATTTCACACTGCAGAGGATCTGTAAGGCTGACAGATCTCAAACTGAGATCTGATTGGCTGCCATCACATCAACAAGGATGTAGTGGCAGACATCTTAGGACTTGGAACTCAATCCAGAGTCCTAAACAAAAGTTTAAAAAAAGACTTATCCTCTGGTGCTGTCTTGTAAAATAAGGAGAGGAAGGCCCGCAGCATCATTTCCCGAGCCTTAATAGGGCCCAAGGACCCTATTCCATGGACCCAAGTTCCGTTACAAAGTGGAAGAGGCACACGGCCCCCATCCCTTAACATTCTCTAGGGCCTATTTCCATAGAAAAGGGGGAGATGCTGCCCCTCATCAATCCTTAATAGGCCCCGGGACCACATCACCCTCACCAAGCTTAACTTTAAAGGGATGTGGAAACAAGGCCAACCTCCCTGAGTCTGTTAAGATCTCAGGAACCCCCAATCCTCCGGGGCTGGCTCAGATACTGTGTCCTGAGGAGACCACCTCTGGGACACAGTGAGTTCCGTGCCTGCAATACTGCTGGTAGGAAACCAAAAGTCTGTTTCCACCTGGTGGGATAATTTCCAAAGCTCCTGCAGTGTGAGAGCATCCTTTTAAAAGTTCAGGCAGGGAAACAAAAATTGCTCCCACCAGGCAGAAAGACACCAAAATAGCCGTTCCTGCCAGGCATGAGCAATGCCCACTCCCACAGTGCACAGGAAGGGTGCATGCAGGGAGCTGGCTGGGGTGTCGGGAGCCCTGGAAGTTACTGTTTTGCGTGTGCCCCTGGTGGTGACAGGGGTACCAACCCAAGAGGATCACAGGCCCGGGGATGGGGTCTCTGAGGCCACTATAGGCTTGAGGATGGTGAACGCATGCCTGTTTCTTTCAAGTTGGGCGTGGGTCAGGGGATTAGGTCCTACGGGTCTCTGTTAGGGCTCCGGGAGGGAGGCGAAACACCCCGCCTAAAATATGCTTTGTGCCCATGGGGTGGGGTCCCCGGGGCAACTATTGGTTCGGGGAAGGGGGCTGTACTCCCCTTCCCCTTAATATAAAAATATAGGCCCTGGGGATGGGGTCCCTAGGGGGCCCTAGTGGCTCAGGCTGGGGGAGGCCGTGTGCCCCCCTCCCTTAATAAAAAAACAAAGCACAATGGAAATGGGTCCCTGGGGCAGAGAATGGCTTAGGAAGGTGGATGTGAGCCCCTACGTTTCAAAAAAAGGCCCCCGGTGCATGTGGTCCCGGGGCCCAGAGTGGCTTGTGGAGGGGTGCTGCAGCCAACCCCATGGGTTGCCTACCTGCGGGAGGTTGGCTACAGGGACTTGACACAAGGCAGGTCCTGCATCCAACTACACGCCATGCACAGCGAAGGTGTGGGGTTGGCTGCCTGCATGGGGGTAGCCACAAGGCCTGGGTACAGGCAGAAGTTGAATATAGGAATGGTAATGAAATATTACTGTACATTAAAAAAAACTAGAAATTTACTGTAAAAAACAAAGGTTAAAGTAACGTTACATTTCAATGGAAATTTCAATGCTAACTTAATGTTTAAAACATACAAAACCACTGAAATTCACCAGTTTTAGTTATCTAAAGTAAATATAACGTGTGACCTAAGGGAACTATTGCTTCTGCCCTCGCCATGCATGGCTAATTACCCCACATATTACAGTACTCATAACATTGTATATGACATCATTGATAATTTCATTGCAATCAATTTATAGAAGAGAACTGTGCGTGGTGAAGACGCGTGTTATTTATAGATACCTTGAGGCACACGTTATAGTAATTTGAGATGATTAGAACTATTGAATGAATGGCAATGGTTTTGTATTTTTGAATACGTTTACATTTGAACATTACCTTTAAAATATATATATATATATATATATATATATATATATATATATATATATATAGTTATGTGTTGAAATAAGATAAGAGCTAAAAAAAAAAGTGGTGAAATTTGCCAGGCATGGATTAGTGAACGATGACTTGAGCCTCAAATGTTACATCACTCATGACATGTTCCATGACATTTGTGATGATCTTGTTGATGACATCACAACTGACATAGTTAATGAACTCACAGATTACATAATCCAGTCATTGTGACAGTATCCTATGGTGTTAACCTCTGCCCATTTAGCATGGATTAGCCATCTTAAAGGTGTGCAGGGGAGTTGGTAGATTGGCTGATGAAAGAAAACCCTTAGCACTTCTTTTCAGCTGGCAATGCCAGAGAGGGCTTCTTCTAGTTATCACAGCTAAACTCTTAGACAGTCAGGCTCCAAACACAGTTGGAGAGAACATTTATTTGGTCTGTGTTAGGTGAAAAGAGTCCTCATATAAATGGGGTAGTTGATACGGAGCTAAGGAGAAAGGTATGTCTTGTGGCAGGAGAGTCATCTTGAAACAGCAATTCCTGTATAATTTAGCAATAAGGCAAAGATAAAGTGTTGCAAAAGGAGCTGGATAGATGGTGAGTAAGTAGCTAATATTAGGAATGCAATTTTTTCTGGTAATGTTTCATAGCACTAGCTAGAGCACACGGTAAGAACATTCCTAGACCTGGGAAGACTACACCCAAAGAAGAAGGCCCTGGTAGAAGGAAGAAGGCTCCTGACTCCTTTTGAAAGAAGAGGACTCATCTCCTGAGTCCTGCTCACACAGAAATCTTCTCTACGGTTGGAGATTTGGGCATCCTGTTTGTCTTCTGTAGGGATATGTAAAAGCAGAAAGACTCCTGACTCCAAGAGAGCCCAGCTGACCTCAGAGACTGCATCCTCCATGAACTGGCTCACTCAGAAGAGAAGGAACTTTCCCTGAAGTTGGAAAAAAGTGGGGCTTCTACCTCTGGATGACCAGAACAAGGTCCTGAGGCTTGCCCAGCGAGGCTTCACCCTAGTCACACATGGAGCTATTTGATGTGCTGAAAATTGGTTTAGTGGGAACTTTGTTGTGTGTGCTTACGTAGGTGTAGAGTGTGAGGCACTATGACATGGGTAGATTCTATTGCGTCCATGATGCGTGGAACCTATACGTGTCAGTTGGGCTTCCTTCTGGTTGTCGCTGGACCTGTTTCCTGTTGCTTCTATCTTAAATAAAGAACAGCGAAATCATACTGCCTGCATCTTCATTGACGGCATTGTAACCGGCTCACTTCAATCTTGCAGTGATGGTATTGTTATGGATCCCTGCCCAGTTCAGCTTCCACCTAAGCCCTACTGGAAGATTTTAGGAAACTGAAAAGTGACTGATTCTGGAGTTGATCAACAAGTCTGTCTGACTCGAGTACAAAATCCACCTTTGTTTTGCTTAGAGCTTTTGCAGTGAAAACAAATGGCTTCAGCAGTAACTTTGACTTTTATTTCCATCTTTGACCAAAATAAATCGCTAGGTGTAGCCGACCTCCACTCCACTGAAGTTGGCCTGAAATCGTACGTAGGTGGTGGTCAGCTGCAGATGCTTGTTTTTCAATGCCATGTTGCTGTTTCTAGGCGCTTTTTGCGTTACAATATTACAACAGTCATATCTCCAGTTCGCCTTGTTTAATTTGCAGTGATCTTGGTGCCTTTTTGTTCATTGCATGTTCTCTTTTTTCTAGATTTTTGAGGGTATTTTATTGTTTTTTTCCCTTTCAAATTGCTGGTATTTCCCAGACATAGCACACCTTTGTCTAGGGGGTTGCCTTCTGCTTGTGCCATACCTACCAGGGGATGAGCAGAGATTCTTTCAGAACTGTGTTTTGACTTAACAAGGCTGTCTGTTAAGGACACTGCCTCCCAAATGAATAACACAATTTCTGACATATGTTCTGTAGAGTTGGATCCAAGACAGATTTCCATGAAAACCTCTGAATATGTCAATAAGCTTTAACTCATGACTTATGAATTAGATTTCATTGTGCGTAAGTGTATTTTATGTGGCTGTCATGAAACTCTGGCATGGATCTAGTCCTTTTGAACCTATAAAGTTGGGACTCCTGAACAACCTCTTGTAGAAAGATATGGACTGTAAACACTTCTATATTCATGGTATCCAGTGGTGGGCTGGTGTATTGTGAAATCAAGACATTCTTTCACGGGCACTAACCTCTGAAAGACCTATGTGTCTCAAAAAGAAGGCAAGTCAGGTTTAAGTTGAAGTGTGCATGCTAGGAATAGATAATGGCAGTGCCTAATAAAAAGTTTGGTCTACATCCCCAACTCAACTTTTTCCCTGTGTTAGAATAAAGTTGCGCAGAAGTGTGGATTTCGTGGATTTCTCGTAACAAGCACTCAGGGCCAATCTGTCTGAAGACTCTTGAATCAAGCTCAAGTGCTCCATCTGAGGAGGGGAGAGCTCGCCGGCTGTGCGAAAATGCCATCCACTGCTCCCGCGTATCGATAGGCGCTGCAATCTATGATGCTGTGATGAGGCTGCCTCTGTGTTTCAAAGACTATACTTCTGGAGGCTCATTAATTTCCTACTTGCATATAGTGCAAACCTGAGCAACAATTGCTGGAGCACTTCTTAAAGAACAAGTTTAGGGATGGAAAGAGCAGAACTGCATAAATCTGAAGAAAGGACAGAAAATGTTGGCTAGAAACACAGCAAATGGAGGGTACAGTAACTAGTGACGGTTGATAGGAAGACATTATCTCCTTGTCGCTCGCCTGGTGCAGTGGTTTTATGTTGTATTAGAAAATTGTAAGGTTGGATGCTCCACTGAAGAGAATGCAGTAGAAAGGTCCAGTAATGCTTCAGGTCAATAACTCAAGCAAAGGGCTTTTAATAGCCTAATGACCAGTAAGGTCAGCTGCTGCTGGTTACTACCCTTTAGTATAGAACTAACCAGTGTATTGAGGCTCCCGAACTAAATGCAGAAGTAATTCTCCAGTGTGTTTTAAATAACATTATTTCCTATGGGGTTTTATTTTAAGTCCCTACCTACATTGTCTTCTGTGGGAGGGTATTGCCGAATCAGTTGCTGGCCATGTGTAGCGCTGGACTTTCTACAAAATTGTAAGTCACTACAACAATACAGTATGTGAATACAGAAAAGTAGTGCATTTACTCAAAAGTGTAAACTTACTGAAAAGTATAAGTAACCTTTGTCAATCAGATCCATCAAGTTCCAGTGTTCGGGTTTTCACTTAACCCATTCACACGGAAGAAGTAGTCCTGCTTGCCGTCATTAGTCTGAAATTCTGCATTAACATTCACGTATTTATTGATGTTCAGACCTCCATGTGGTTCCTTCAGAGAGATGACTAGATCAGAGGCAATGACGAGAGCACATAATGGAGCGCCTAAGGGTGCCACATGCTATGTGGAGCTATGTAGGTTCACTCCCATGTTCTTCTCAAAATATTTATTTATAGAAAGAGAACTAACATGGAATATGGTACACCTATACCTTGAAGTCATGTAGCGCCTTAAGTCAGAACCATTAGTTCTATGTATGAATGAGTATGGGTTTCTGTGGTGTGAAGAAACTGAGCTCTGCGCCATACAAAGAAGGGCAGGGGACAGTGGGCATCAGATGATCCTTCCACCTTGCCTGCCTGACATGAGCCAGGGGTACATTTCCTCATTTCACTTCCTTTGCTTTTCTTTAAGGATCTGCTTTTTAATGTTCTCTTTATAGTGTGACACAGTTGCTTGGCTGCCCTTTATGAGTCCTCTGCCGGCTTGGCTCCCTCTCTGCCATTATGTATCCCCCAAAGGCTTTGGCCTGTGCCAGGGACAGTTTACCTGCTCCTGGTACAGCGGAGTGAGACGTCTTGTGTATCCATCACAGAGAGTACCATGAGGATGAGTGCCAGGTGAGAGTCCCCTGTGCACGGCAGCAATGGGTTTACCTGCCAGGCGCCATCACTCATCAGGGTATTTGCCAACTATCTGGATAGAAGCAGTTAAAGGGCACTCTTTACAGATGCTCAGGGATGTTTTATCTCCTCAGTGGATTAATTCAATTTGTTAACTTGCAAGATAATACATCAATTTTAAATGAAAGTGATTGTTTTTAAAGAGCTGAAGCCCATCATATAAAATGCCTCACCTGAGCTTGACTAAAACAGGCACTCACTCCATCCCTCACAGCACACTCACCCAGTCAGTCAATTTTCCTTGCCCTTTCAGTCCCAGATCCTATCAACCTAGCATAGATCTCGGTTAAAGATCTGGTCTCTCAGGAAGCTCATGTATCACCTTTTTAAGGACAAACATTCAGAATCTACCCAGAACTAAAACTTCTAGTTACTTGCCTCCCTTCTCTAAGGTACTACTGAGTTATTCCCTTGTCAGCAGTGTTTGTTGCTCTTTTTATCCACAGGTGCCTCTCGACTGTGGATGTGGAGGTCCTTAAGAACAGGTTTTTGTGCATGTATGGTTATTGATAGGCAATATCCCTTCAGGCCTGAGGTTGATCATGTGCTGGAAAAATGTAAAACAAAAAAATTGGCACAAATATAACAAAGGCAATTAGTATATTCGAGCCCCAGCGGCAAAGACCTGGGATTCACAAAGCACAGACTCTCCCACATCACAACTGAGTACCGGTGGGGCTAGACCACATCAACCACAATAGTAATTTCCAGAAGATCAGTATCAATACAAACTGTATGCAGGAGGAGCATTTCGTGGAAATTGCTACTCGGCAGCTGGAGGTGGTCAAAGAAAAGGCAGCTTAGCTGCTAAACAATACCCTACCTCGCATCCATCCACCATCGACTACCTGTCATGGGAAGCTTGGGCTTGTACCTTTCAAAGGAGGGGAGGACAACCTCAGATCAATGGTTAATAGCCACCATCACCTATGGCTACTATGTGGTGTTTCATAAGATCCCCCAAACCTTCCAACCCTCCCTCACAAGATCAACATTGAGCACCTGCAGGCAGGTCTGCAAAAAGAGACTATTATGATAGTGCCAAAACATCAGTGGAGACAAGGAGTCTACTCTCTGTACATTCTCAATCCCAGAAAAGACAATACACTAAGTCTACTCTTGGACTTCAGAGCTCTAAACCGCTCCATCATCTCAAGCAACTTCTAGATGGACAGCTTACAAAAAGTCATCCCGCTACTAAATCAGGAAAACTATATGATGACACTAAACTTTAAGGATGCTGACTTCCACTTCTCCCACCTGAAATGTTGTTGTTACATTAAATATATCAGTCCAAAGTTCACTGTAGCCACATGAGTGTTCACAAAATGTCTTGCCGTGGTGGTGCATTTTTATGTTGCAGCCAACTTCATGCATTTCCTTTCTTTGTGGACTGCCTAGTAAAGAGGATGAGCCAAGTCCAATTTCTCGCCCACACTCAACACTTCTCACGCTGCACTAAATGAGATTCACAATAAATAACAGCGGATCAAATGTGTGTCCACAAGAAACCTTGTGTTTCCTGTTGGTCTCCCTCTTAAATCAGTCAAGGGGAAAGACTTCGCCATTGTTGAGTGGTTGCGTCCACTTTACCAGATGCTGCTGCCTTTGAGAGTGAGAATGATAAGGACACTAATTGAATCATGGGTGACGTGTGCTTAAATTCTGAACTCAAGATTACACATGCAAGCATGTTTGGCCAGATGGTGGTCACAAGTGGCTGGCAACTGGAAACATTCACGTTGTTGGAGCTCAGTGTTCAACCCACAATGCAATGATGGAAGGAGTTGTTATTGGGCAGAACACGTCTTTATCCACAGTCAAAACTGACCTTCACCACTGATGCATCCATGATGGGTTGGTGAGTGTACATGGGTCCCCACTGTAGCGGATCAATCATTCCTACAAGGATAGCTACACAATGGCGTTGTGTTGGAGCTTTTGACAGTGCACTTAGCCCTTTGAACTTTGCATATAACATTTCACAACAAAATGGTCCTGATTTGTACAGAAAACATGACAACAATGTACTATCTACAAAAACAGGGCATTGGGTGATATCTCATCAAATGCACTTACTGGGAGAACATTTCACAGGGGTAGACAGCAAACCTGCCAACCTGTTAAGCAGGACACACCCAAGAAAGCTCACAAATGAGAAAACAACTCTCACATTCTATAAATACTGGTCATTATCCACAAAAAGGCAAAATACCAAAACTTAATCTACAGGTATCTTTACTCAAGATCCCTGTGCAATGCTATAAAGATATTTTGGTCAAATAAATTTGCTTAAGATATTAAGCTGATACCTCTGACTCCTTATGTAGTGTGGAAAATGAGACAGACGTCAATATTTTGAACACTTTAGTTTTATTAGAATTTCAAATTATACATATTATTATTCATGGCGTTCTTAGTGTGTAAACATACCTCATTTCGCCTCAGCCTGCAATTGGGTCAGTGGGTATGTACAATTTCATTTAACAAACTTGGTGGAGCACTGATTGCATTCCCATCCTCACACATTGTAGTAATCAAAGCAGGTGTCTTGGAAGCCGCGGATCCACAGTGTCACAGCTGTGCGACGGGGAGCCATATTCCACCAAGTACATCTTACTGAACACGTAGAACAAAAAGAAATGTTTGGAGTGTCTGTGTTCTTGTCCTTTTTTCCCCAAACAAGGGTAATAAACTAGCCGATTAACTTTCCCAGATGTGTCGAACCTTAGTGTGGTATGTGTGGGTGTAACCCCAGGTCGCAACACAGCATGTTCCTCAGGGTATATCCATGTCCACTTGTAAAAGGGGGGACTGTCGGTGGGGCATAAGGGGGAGTGTGGGTGCTCCCTGTAAGATATATGTATCTACAGGGGGTTGGTTCTGTGTGTGCATTATTCATCGGTCCCTCTCAGGATATGTTCCCGTCAGAATCCTAGTCTGTGATTGCATCCAATGTTTCCCAAGTATCCACCACCTCTGTCCATAAGGGGGCTATTGGTCTACACCTAATTCTCCTCATCTCTTCCCTCTGCAGTGCCCTTTCTTCAGCCCTCGCCCTATGCGTAACCCACATGTCCAACCTAAGCCTGTTTTTGTTTTTCCAAGCCATTGCCACTCTCCTGCGTGCTAGTACAAAGGCCAGGTCGGTAAACCTGTTCCCCACCTTTGTGGGGGAGGGCCTACTAAAGAGGCCCAGCAGACATATAGCTGGTGTGCTATCTAGTTGTCTATCTAATGTGCAGTTGATACATGCTATAAGCCCATCCCAGTAGAGTCTCAGTTTCCCATCATTGTCACCCCATGGCTCTCTTAGGGCTCGTACTTGGGCCTCAAATATTAAGAATTGACCTGGTGGTAGGTCCGTCTCTTTCATTAGGTCCCAAAAGGTATCAGCATCCCTTGATAGCAATCTTCAACAGTCTGCAGCCCCACATCTGTCCAGGGTTTTAATTGTACGGGTGTAAAGCTGGAACAGGTGTGGCAGATCTGAGGTGTATGGAACAGTTGTGCGCTTTCTCTTAAGAGCTCTAAGCCAGGGAGTCAGGACCATTGACACCAATATGTTCGGTCTGGGGGGTACCTGCCTCCCTCAGCACAGTCGGGTCAGGAAACCCTCCCTGCACCTAACCTTCCCATCTAGGGTCACTGCCGATAAATTCAACCCATTGATCCACCATGCCGGCCACTGGAGCTGGGCTCCTAAATAATACAGCTCAAAGTCGGGGACCCTCAGCCACCCCTCTTCAGGGCGAAGGCAAAGCATTGCCAGTGCCACTCAAACGCACCCCCTGTCCCACACCAACTTCCACAGGAGCACGTCCAGGGTTCGGAACCATGATGCCGGGACAGTAACTGGCAGGTTAGCAAAATAATAAAGGAGTCAGGAGATCATCATCTTTGAAAGTGTGATCCGTGCCATGGTGGAGAGCCTTAGCGAGCGTCCGAAAGCCACTGCAGCTCTAAATGTACGGCACGTCCCACCCAGATTTCGCTCTTGAAGTTCTCGCAGGGAGTGATAAATCTGGATTCCCAAGTAGCAAAACATTCGAGGAGCCCAGGTCACATCTTTTGGGTAGGAGAGCAAATGTGGCACCCTTTGAACCTTGGGGGAAACACAGGTCTTCCATTGGCTCAGCCAGAGACCCAGGTGTCTACCGAAGTCCACCAGAAGGTGGAGCACCCGAGGCAGAGCAGCGTCCCTGTTGCATAGATAAATAAGGAGGTTGTCTGCGTAGAGGGAAATAATGTACATAACTCCCCCTCTGAGCACTCCCTACTCCCGGCCCATCACCCTGAACCTCTCCACCAGCGGCTCTATAGCTATGGCAAACAGTAGGGGCGAGGGTGGGCAACCCTGTCTGGCCCCCCTGTGGATCTCATAGCTGCCTGAGATTGTGTGCTTAGTCTTAACTCTCGCAGTGGGGTGGGAGTAAAGTAAATTGACCTCTCTAGGCCCAAGTCCCATTTGTAGCTTGATGGCCTCGGGGTAGTCCCAGCACACTGTATCAGAAGCCTTTTCTAGGTCTACCTACACTATCGCTGCCACTGGGTCTGGGGATATAAGTTGTCGTAAAATAGAGAATAGAGCCGTCGTAGGTTATGTGATGTTCTTCATGTAGGTATGAACCCATTCCGATCTTTGTGAATGAGGGTCTGCATGCAGGGGATCAATCTACCAGCCACTTTGCTGAGCACCTTAAAGTCATTATTAAGCATTGAAAGTGGGCAAAAGTAGGCAACCATCATATCAGCCTGCTTACTCTTTGGGAGGGGTATCACCAAAGTCTCCCTAGTAGAGGGTGGCAATTCTCCTTAGGCCTTCATGAACATCTCCTCAAGTCTCGGTGACAGGGCTCCCATTAACCTTTTATAGAATATTGGTGAGAGTCCAACAATTACCGGAGTTTACCGTGCTGCCACGGCTTTGATAGGAGCTTTAACCTCCTGAACATCCACAGGCGCCTCAAGGGTATCTGTTTGGTCCTGAGAGTGTCCTCAAACGCAGGCCCTCCAAGAAGCTCTGGAGTGACTCTGTGCCCTCTGTCACTGGTGGTCATAAAGTGACGTGTAGTAAGATCTGAACTCGTCATTGATGTGTACTGGTGAGTATAGTAGTGTTCCGTCCCTGGATGTCAAGTGTGTAATCGCATGCCCCTACCCTCTGGGCTGATCACCTGACCAATAGTCTCCCCGCATTCCCCTCTTCTTCATGCACCCTACTCGTGTAGACTTTATAGTCATGACAACAAAGGCGTTCTAGTGCCATGCTGTAGCGCTCCCGCGTTTCTGAGGGTCACCATGGGGCATCTGGGTTGGTGCCCAGTACAGTTTCCCAGCTACGTAGGTCAGCTTCAAGGAGAATAAGGTCAGTTTCTAGATCCTCCTGGATCCACACTGTTTGGCCCAGACAGTGGCCCCTAACTACCACCTTTAAGGCCTACCACTCAGTTCCCCTGTTAGAAGCTGTTCCTGGATTCAGTGAGAGGTAGTTCATCAGTTTGGTCTCTAATGCACTCCGGAAGACCTCGTCTTCGAGGGCTTTAGGATATAGATGCCAGTATCAGTGGGCTATGGTCAGATACTGTGCGACCCAGATACCTGGTGTGTGAAAAAGTGCCGCTTAGGCACGTAGCGCAGAACATATGGTGTATTCTGGTATGTACCTGATAGAGGGAGGAATAGTATGAGAATTCTTTACTGTAGGGCTGTTGAGGGCGCCAAACATCTTCTATGACCCACCGAGACACCCACGACACTACTCCCGTCGCCACCCTGATGGTTGTTACACCCCGCAGTGGGGGGATGGAGGGGTCCACGTCTGGGTCAAATACACTGTTTAAGTTGCCCTCCAGGAGATAAGGGCTGTCCGGGTAGCACATCATGCGGGCAGAAAGCACGTGCAGGAAGGAGAACTGGTCTTGGTTGGGAGCACATATACTCCCCAGAACCACCAGTCGACCATAGAGATGTCGCTCCACCAGCACATGGCAACCATCTTTGCATCTAATGAAGTGGCATCAAAGGGCACTCCCAACCGTACCCACTTCCATGCTCCCCATGCATAAGCAAAATAGGTGGTAGCTTATATTTGCTCCCGCGGGCATCTGTGGAGGCAGTCTGTTTCAGTCCTGGTAAGATGGGATTCCTGCAGCATAGCAATGTGGACCCCTCTACTGTTCATGTAAGTCAGGATTTTACATCATTTTGATGTGGTGCCCATACCCCGAAAGTTCCAGGACATCAGTTTACAATGTCTCTCGTCCTGCATTAATGTAACTCTCCCCACGCGTTCCCCGAGCAGACCACAGAGTCACAGCCACATACTGGATACATACAGGGGCAGCAGCAACAATAATAAACAAACCCCAACTCCCTGTCCCCAGAGCAGCACAGCAATGGCCGGCCACCCAGACCAGCAAAATCAACATTTGGAGTTCCATCTTCATCTCCCTGTGGTACTAGTCCGCGGGTGAGTGGGGGTTGATGTAGTCGTGGATCTGTAATGGATCATCTAAACTGCCCAGATTGGCCTGGGCCTGTAATTAGAACGCTGCTTCCGATTAAACTGTAAACTTGTAAACTTTGCACTTGTATAGCGCACTACTCACCCGTTAGGGTCTCAAGGCGCTGTACTCATACCGCTATGGAACCCCTCCTGGCTTTTCCCTGTGAGGTGCCCACTCCTGGCAAACGCAAGATTCAGAGGCGCCAACTACTAAATAATGTCGTCTGCTGTTTGGGGTGTCATGTGGGGGGGGGGTCTCCTCTAGTGCGCTCGTGACGGATTCTAGGTCAGATGTCAGTGAGGTAATGTCGCTCCCTGTCGGAGCTGGGTGACTCCATCAGGGACCCCGCAGCCTGGAGCGCTGCTCTCTTCCCCGGTACCTCTAGGAGGTCACAGGCTCCCTGCACTGCAGCGTCCGTGGATTGCAGTTCATTCTAATGAAATAAGTGTTCTAGCCTCTGTGTGCAGTTCTGGAGCCCCTCTCCATTTTTCTGAGATTGGGTGGCATTCATAGGTGTCTGTGGTGCTGAGGCTGGGATCCGTGGCTCTGGGAGGTCACAGAGGTGCTGAGGCTGGGATCCGTGGCTCTGGGAGGTCACAGTTATCTGTGGTGCTGAGGCACACGGAGGTCATAGAAGTGCTGAGGCTCTTGGCTCTGGGAGGTCACAGCGGTGCTGAGGCAGGCATCCTTGGGTCTGGGAGGTCACAGAGGGGCTGAGGCTGGGACCCTTGGATGTGGAGGGTCACAGAGGTGATCAGCCTGGGATCCTTGGGTCTGGGAGGTCACAGAGGTGCTGAGGCTGGGATCCGTGGCTCTGGGAGGTCACAGAGGTGCTGAGGCTGGGATCCGTGGCTCTGGGAGGTCACAGAGGTGCTGAGGCTGGGATCCGTGGCTCTGGGAGGTCACAGAGGTGCTGAGGCGGGCATCCTTGGCTCTGGGAGGTCACAGAGGTGCTGAGGCGGGCATCCTTGGCTCTGGGAGGTCACAGAGGTGCTGAGGCTGGGATCCGTGGCTCTGGGAGGTCACAGAGGTGCTGAGGCGGGCATCCTTGGCTCTGGGAGGTCACAGAGGTGCTGAGGCGGGCATCCTTGGGTCTGGGAGGTCACACATATCAGTGATGCTGAGACTGGGATCCTTGGCTCTGGGAGGTCACAGTTATCTGTGGTTCTGAGGCACTCTGAGGTCACAGGGGTGGTGAGGCTGGAATCCGTGGCTCTTGGAGGTCACAGAGGTGCTGAGACAGGGGCTCTTGGCTCTGGGAGGTCACAGAGGTGGTGAGGCGGGCATCCTTGGGTCTGGGAGGTCACACATGTCTGTGATGCTGAGACTGGGATCCTGGGCTCGGGGAGGTCACAGAGGTGGTGAGGCTGGGATCCGTGGCTCTCGGAGGTCACAAGTGTGCTGAGTCAGGGGCTCTTGGCTCTCGGAGGTCACAGGGGTGCTGAGGCTGGTACTCGGAGGTCACAAGTGTGCTGAGACTTGGGCTCTTGGCTCTGGGAGGTCACAGAGGTGCTGAGGCGGGCATCCTTGGGTCTAGGAGGTCAGACATGTCTGTGATGCCGAGACAGGGATCCGTGGCTCGGGGAGGTCACAGAGGTGCTGAGAGAGGGGCTCTTGGCTCTGGGAGGTCACAGAGGTGGTGAGGCTGGTACCCTTGGATGTGGAGGGTCACAGAGGTGGTAAGGCTGGGATCCTTGGCTCTGGGAGGTCACAGAGGTGCTGGGGCCCTTGGCTCTGGGGGGTCACAGGGGTGCTGAGACAGGGGCTCTTGGCTCTGGGGGGTCACAGGGGTGCTGAGACAGGGGCTCTTGGCTCTGGGGGGTCACAGTTATCTGTGGTGCTGAGGCACTCGGAGGTCACAGAGGTGCTGAGACAGGGGCTCTTGGCTCTCGGAGGTCACAGGGGTGCTGAGGCTGGTACTCGGAGGTCACAAGTGTGCTGAGACTTGGGCTCTTGGCTCTGGGAGGTCACAGAGGTGCTTAGCTCTGGGAGGTCACAGAGGTGCTGAGGCGGGCATCCTTGGGTCTGGGAGGTCAGACATGTCTGTGATGCCGAGACAGGGATCCGTGGCTCGGGGAGGTCACAGAGGTGCTGAGAGAGGGGCTCTTGGCTCTGGGAGGTCACAGAGGTGCTGAGGCTGGTACCCTTGGATGTGGAGGGTCACAGAGGTGGTAAGGCTGGGATCCCTGGCTCCGGGAGATCACAGAGGTGCTGAGACTTGGGCTCTTGGCTCTGGGGGGTCACAGTTATCTGTGGTGCTGAGGCACTCGGAGGTCACAGAGGTGGTAAGGCTGGGATCCCTTGGCTCTGGGAGGTCACAGAGGTGCTGGGGCTCTTGCCTCTGGGGGCTCACAGGCTCCCCGCACTGCAGCACCCGTGGATTGCAGTTCATTCTAGCGCAGTAAGTGCTCTAAGCTCTGTGTGCATTACTCGGGCCCCTCTCCATCGCTCTGACATTAGCGGGATGACAGTTGTGCCTTTCCCGCTCGGAGTCGAGTTTGCAGGTTCCATCGAGTCATTAACTCCGCTGATTTCGTGCATTTTTTTTCAAGGGGAAAGATGACTTGAAATGTCTGTGACAATAGTTCTGCACATTACGCTGTCATTTAGGGTAAAAGGGTGGATATAAAAGCAGGCAACCAGAACACTGAATGGTTTCTGCTCCCAGGGAAGGCGAAGCTTGGTAATTTATATGGAGGTTGAATTGTTTTTTTGTGTTCTACGCTATACGTGCTTTAAAAAAAAAAGTCCCTGTAATGGTTCAGAAGCCTGTTTACTCGGGGGTGGCTTCTATTAAAGAAAGAAAATTATTTCTGCACTTCCTGTGGGGGTGGGGCAGTCCGAAAGAAAGAGTCCGGTTTCCACAGGGATGTCTTCACGTTTTCACACTCTCTCACCTCACTTTTGTACTCGGGTCTTTTCACTGAGCTATCGTGAGCTTCACTGTGTAATATCCTCAACTCACTCTGTGGTACTCTCAGCTCCACACTGTGGTACCCTCCGCTCCACACAGTGGTACTCATCTCCACTCTGTGGTACTCTCAGCTCCACACTGTGGGACCGTCCGCTCCACACAGTAGTACCCTCCGCTCCACACAGTAGTACCCTCCGCTTCACACAGTGGTATTCATCTCCACTCTGTGGTACCCTCAGCTCCACACTGTAGTATCTTTAGCTCCACACTGTGGGACCCTCAACTCCTCAGTGTAGGGCCCTCAGCTCCACTCTGTGGTGCCCTCAGCTTCACTCTGTGGTGCCCTCAGCTTCACTCTGTGGTACCCTCAGCTTCACTCTGTGGTACCCTCAGCTCCACACTGTGGTACCCTCTGCTCCACACAGTGGTACCCCCTCCGCTCCACACAGTGGTACTCATCTCCACTCTGTGGTACCCTCAGCTCCACACTGTAGTATCTTCAGCACCACACTGTTGTACCCTCAACTCCTCAGTGTGGGTCCCTCAGCTCTACTCTGTGGTACCCTCAGCTTCACTCTGGAGTATCCTCAGCTCCACACTGTACTATCCTTAGCTCCACACTGTACTATCCTTAGCTCCACACTTCCTCACTGTGGGGCCCTCAGCTCCACTCTGCGGTACCCTCTGTGCTTCACCGTGGTATTATCAGCTCCACGCGGCCTCTTCACTTTCATCCTGGTTTCCCTCACTTCCTCCTGAGGTATTCTAACCTACCCAATGTAGTATTTTCAGCTACACAGAGTGGTATCCTCAGATGCACACCGTGGTATTATCAACTCCATGCTAATGCCTCTTTACTGTCATACCCATTTCTCTTCACTTCTACAATGAGGTATGTTGAACTTCACAATGTGGTATCCTCAGCTCCACCCTGTGGTGTTATGTCTCTTTCATGCTGGTGTCTTTTTACTTCTATATTAAGGTATCCTCAGCTACATAATTATTTATCTTCACTGTGGTATTATCAGCTCTACTCTGTTTCTTCACTTCCGTTGTGACGTTCCCTCATTTCCCAGAACCAAGCCAAATTATTTTCACCTCCACACTGAGGTATCCTCCTGCACGCGATAAATTTGTATCACCTCCACACTGAGGTATTTTCAGTTCCATGCTAAATTCACTTTACTTCCACACTGGGGTATGCTCTACGCCTTGTTGTGGTATCCTCACCTGAATGGTAAGGTCTCTTTCCTTAATCACGGTGGTATTATCATCCACTCTGATGTCTATTCATTTTTATAGCGATGTCTCTTCATCGCCACACTGTGGTATCCTGTGCTCCGTGCTCAACTGCCTTTAATTCCACATTGATCTGCCCTTACTGCCACTCTGAAGTAACTTCAACTCAACACTTTTCCCATGGATGACCCTCACACACAGACTCCCCACTAACATCTCTTCATTACCACACTGACGAGTCCACAAAGTGTTATCCTTAACTCCAAGCTGAGAAACTTTCACTTCCACACGTCCTCGCGGTGGTAGTCTAATCTCCACAGCAAGGTCTCTTCACTTCCACAGTGATGTCCTCCCTCACCTTCACATCAGGGTAGTCACAGCTCCACAATGTGGTCTCGTCAGTTCCACTCTGGTGTCCACTTACAGCAATACTGTGGTACCCCAGCTACGTGCCATCATCCCTTCACTCCGCCATCTATGTTCCCATATTTTCACATTGTGATATCCCCAGTTCCGAAAATACCATAGTTTCAATTTTAGACTAAGGTCCACTGAAACCTCATGAGATGCCCCCAGCATCACTATAAGGCGAGCAGGTAGACATTGCTGACCTCTCATTTCCACATTGTGCAACCCCCAGCTTCACACTATCATATGTTCAATTTCACACTGATGTCCACTTAAACTGTAAAACTTTGCACGTGTATAGCGCAAAACTCACCCGTTACGGTCTCAAGGCGCTGTAGGCATACCGCTGTGGAACCCCTCCTGGCTTTTCTCTGTGAGGCGCCCACTCCTGGGCTCCCCCAAGGTGAATCCAGGCATCCAAGCGCTGTTAGGGCCATTGTGGAGATTAAGCAAGCTATTGCCCAGAGTTGCAGAGTGGGACCCATTAATTAGATTAGGCACTGAGGCGAGAATTATCTGATGCAAGGGAATTGAGCCCAAGACCCGCCAAGGCGGAATTGAACCCTGGTCCTGGGCCAGATCTCTGCATCAGGGCCTGCCGCTCTAACCATGTGCCACACTTATCCACACTTACGTCCAGACTCTAGCATCCTCAGTACAACTGTAAAGTTTTCACCTCCAAATCAATGTCCCATCATCTCTACAATGTGATAACCTCAGCTACACGGTAAGGGTTTCATTTCCACTCTGATGTCCATTCACCTCCACTCTTTGGATCTTTGGCTCACAATAAGTTCAGTTAGCTTCCGCTCAGCTGCACCCTCAGCTCCACACTCTGATCCTTGTGACACTGCACAGTGGTCTCCTCATTTGCCCTTGCTGGTCTCCACTTCCCACCGAGGTCTCCCCCTCTTCTGCACTCACAATCCTCTGTCTTTTCCATACAGAGGGTTGTCTCTCTTCTATGTTCATGACTAATCTAATCTTCTTAAAGATGGTCCTTTCATATCACATATCCCTCAGGTCCACGCTGAACTTTGCTTCTCAGTCTATGCCGCCTGGGTTTTCTGTAGGGATAGACCGCCAAACCTCGTTTTTTAAAAGCTGAATATTTGCTGGGAGCTTTTGATGCTCCAAAGCAGTCCAGCGATACCTCAAGAGATTACTTTTTTTTGCTTGTTACTGCGTGCGTGATGTGTGCATGCTTGAAATAAGTCACTGGAAAAACTCATTTCACCAGGAAGGCATACTTTTTTAAATTTTCATGGAGTGTCAATACATTTTTGTGGGCAAAGAATATGCAATTGTGTACACCCTTGCGGTGGGGAGTCAATGTCACATGGTGGGAGCTAAAATGACACCACTGCAAAGAGTTCACTTCCGGCTCATTTTTCGAAGCTTCGAACAGCCAATGTCCAATTAGAGGCGAGAAAATACCCCCGAGCTTCGGCAACAGCCTCAGTGAACTTTTTATTTCGCTCTCATAGATGGCTAAACTGTTGTCAAGAACAATAAATCGACATTCAGTGAAAAAACTAGCTAGGGATTTTCTGCTAAAACTGCCTCTTCATTTCAAATCCCAGCAATAGGAACAGGGCACAGGTTAAGAAATATTAATTCAACATCAGGAGTCACAGGGGGCAGGTAAGGTTCAGCACCATCAGGAGTCACAGGGGGCAGGTAAGGTTCAGCACCATCAGGAGTCACAGGGGGCAGGTAAGGTTCAGCGCCATCAGGAGTCACAGGGGGCAGGTAAGGTTCAGCGCCATCAGGAGTCACTGGAGGCAGGTAAGGTACCATCAGGAGTCACTAGGGGCAGGTAAGGTTCACCACCATCAGGAGTCACTGGAGGCAGGTAAGGTACAGCACCACCAGCCGTCACCACTGGGGGCAGCTAAGGTTCAGCACCACCAAGAGTCACCGGGGGCAGGTAAGGCACCATCAGGAGTCACTAGGGGCAGGTAAGGTTCAGCACCATCAGGAGTCACTGGGGGCAAGTAAGGTTCAGCACCATCAGGAGTCACCACCGGGGGCAGGTAAGGTTCAGCACCATGAGGAGTCACCGGGGGCAGGTAAGGTTCAGCACCATCAGGAGTCACAGGGGGCAGGTAAGGTTCACCACCATCAGGAGTCACTGGAGGCAGGTAAGGTACAGCACCACCAGCCGTCACCACTGGGGGCAGCTAAGGTTCAGCACCACCAAGAGTCACCGGGGGCAGGTAAGGTTCAGCACCATCAGGAGTCACAGGGGGCAGGTAAGGTTCAGCACCATCAGGAGTCACAGGGGGCAGGTAAGGTTCAGCGCCATCAGGAGTCACAGGGGGCAGGTAAGGTTCACCACCATCAGGAGTCACTGGAGGCAGGTAAGGTACAGCACCACCAGCCGTCACCACTGGGGGCAGCTAAGGTTCAGCACCACCAAGAGTCACCGGGGGCAGGTAAGGCACCATCAGGAGTCACTAGGGGCAGGTAAGGTTCAGCACCATCAGGAGTCACTGGGGGCAAGTAAGGTTCAGCACCATCAGGAGTCACCACCGGGGGCAGGTAAGGTTCAGCACCATGAGGAGTCACCGGGGGCAGGTAAGGTTCAGCACCATCAGGAGTCACAGGGGGCAGGTAAGGTTCACCACCATCAGGAGTCACTGGAGGCAGGTAAGGTACAGCACCACCAGCCGTCACCACTGGGGGCAGCTAAGGTTCAGCACCACCAAGAGTCACCGGGGGCAGGTAAGGTTCAGCACCATCAGGAGTCACAGGGGGCAGGTAAGGTTCAGCACCATCAGGAGTCACAGGGGGCAGGTAAGGTTCAGCGCCATCAGGAGTCACAGGGGGCAGGTAAGGTTCACCACCATCAGGAGTCACTGGAGGCAGGTAAGGTACAGCACCACCAGCCGTCACCACTGGGGGCAGCTAAGGTTCAGCACCACCAAGAGTCACCGGGGGCAGGTAAGGCACCATCAGGAGTCACTAGGGGCAGGTAAGGTTCAGCACCATCAGGAGTCACTGGGGGCAAGTAAGGTTCAGCACCATCAGGAGTCACCACCGGGGGCAGGTAAGGTTCAGCACCATGAGGAGTCACCGGGGGCAGGTAAGGTTCAGCACCATCAGGAGTCACAGGGGGCAGGTAAGGTTCACCACCATCAGGAGTCACTGGAGGCAGGTAAGGTACAGCACCACCAGCCGTCACCACTGGGGGCAGCTAAGGTTCAGCACCACCAAGAGTCACCGGGGGCAGGTAAGGTTCAGCACCATGAGGAGTCACCGGGGGCAGGTAAGGTTCAGCGCCATCAGGAGTCACAGGGGGCAGGTAAGGTTCACCACCATCAGGAGTCACTGGAGGCAGGTAAGGTACAGCACCACCAGCCGTCACCACTGGGGGCAGCTAAGGTTCAGCACCACCAAGAGTCACCGGGGGCAGGTAAGGCACCATCAGGAGTCACTAGGGGCAGGTAAGGTTCAGCACCGTCAGGAATCACCACTGAGGGCAGGTAAGGTTCAGCACCATCAGGGGTCACCACTGGGGGCAGGTAAGGTTCACCACCATCAGGAGTCACTTGGGGCAGGTAAGGTTCCGCAGCATCAGGAGTCACTGGGGGAGGTAAGGTTCAGTACCATCAGGCTTCACTGGGGCAAGTAAGGTTCAGCACCATCAGGAGTCACTTGGGGCAGTTAAGGTTCCAAACCATCGGGAGTCAGTGGGGGCCAGTAAGGGTCAGCACCACCAAGAGTCACCAGGAGCAGGTAAGGTTCAACACCATCAGAAGTCACCAGGAGCAGGTAAAGATCAACGCCACCAGGAGTCACCCGTGGCAGGTAAGGTTCAGCATTACTAGGAGTCACTGGGGGAAGGGAAGGTTCAATGCCACCAGAAGTCACCAGAAGCAGGTAAGGTTCAGCACCACCAGGAATCACCAGAGGAAGGTAAGGTTCAACATCATCAGGAGTCACTAGGGGCAGGTAATTTTCAGCACTTCAAGGAGTCACTGTGGGCAGGTAAGGTTCCACACCATCAGGAGTCACTGGGGCATTCAGCACCACCAGGAGTCACCGGGGGAGGGGCAGATAAGGTTTAGCACCATCAGTAGTCATGTGGGGAAGGTAAGGTTCAGTGCTACCAGGAGTCACAGGAGGCAGGTTAGGTTCAGCACCATCAGGAGTCACCTGGGCAGGTAAGGCTCAAAACCACCATGAGTCACCGGGGGCAGGTGAGGTTCTGCCCCCTCAGGAGTCACCGGGGGCAGGTAAGGTTCTGCACCATCAGGAGTCACCGGGGCAGGTAAGTTTTAGCACCGCCAGGAGTCACTGGGGGGCGGTAAGGTTCAGCACCACCAGGATTCACCGGGGCAGGTAAGGTTCAGCACCACCAGGAATTACTAGAGGCAGCTAAGGTACACCATCATCAGGAGACACTGAGGACAGTAAGGTTCAGCTCCATCAGGAGTCATTGGGGGCAGATAAGGTTCAGCACCGCCAGGAGTCACTAGGGGCAGGTAAGGATTAGCACCACCGGGGCGACAGGTAAGGTTCAGGCTCATTGGAGGGACAGGTAAGGTTAAGCATCACCGGATCACATTGCCTGGTTGTGAGCAATGACATGGTAAATAGTCTGTTTCATTGGCAATGACGGTGTCTGAACAGGGGTCCCTCCCCGGCCTTACAAGCTGAATAATGCCTCGTGGTCAGTCATCCCAACTCACAGCAGCTCCAATCTGAGGATGCTCATAGCTTACAGCCTTATCAAGTCCCGGGGCATCACACTGTGGGAAGAGGTGTGGATTTTCTTCAGTCTAAGGAGGATCACACTGTACTCTCTCTAGTACTACTTTTCATACTTAAGGGTGGTGTAGTCCTACCCTCCCACCTCTAAGCAGGCATGGAAGTTCTGGCCCCACCTCCCCTACTGCCTGGCATCTCACTCTGTGGGAGAGATTGTGGTACCACAATGGCAGCCATGCGGAAAAGCAAAACAAAGGTACCAATAGCTCGGTTCAGAAAACACAGATTCATAGTGGCTTGCAAACTAAACTACTGCACATCAGTATTCATGAGGTTGGTCGCAAGTTGCAACTCACCATGATTGGATGTTATCACAGGGATGATAGCCTGCTGGGGCCTGCAGACCACCATGCCTGTGATCACATTGGTACAAAAATAAACAATTTTTCTTTTGTATATGCAATCCATTTTCCTTAAAGGAAACGCAGACGCATATTGGAAGAATTTGTTTTTGACAGAGTTTGCCTACTCTGCAGAAAACTGTTTTTTTTTTTACATTCACAAAAGTAGAAGGAATCTCAGGTGGACTCCATCCCACTTAGGAATGGACTCCCACCTCCTTTAAGATGTCTTGCGACTGGATTTCAGTCAGAAAACATTGATACATATCTTAACTAATTACTATTTGGAAAGGATACCCTAAAGATGCATCTTCTAAACAGCAACACAGTATGGGTTTTAAAACCCATTTTATGACCGATTAACAAAATGGACTTAGAACATAACAAAAATAAATTTTGCAGCTGAAAAACCCTGTTATTTTGCAAATCGCAAGCTTTTGGACCTCAAAATGGCTTTGTACATCAAGTCTGTAGATCCGATGGACATTGTCAACTTTCAGCAGTTTTCAACATAACCTTTTATTGGAAAAATCTTGGAAAAGGCAAAGATGTTCTGGCTTTAAAGTTATGTAGAATAACCTTTTTGATCCTGCCGAAGCAGGATGTAATCCCAGGAGAATTGGCGATGCTTTTGGTCTTGGACTGCATTTGGTTGGAAGTGGGTGGTGGTGGTGCCATAGTCCTCATTTTACCCAACATACCAGCTACATTCAACACCATAAACAACCGCCACCTTCTTATTCAAAGGCTGCATTTATTGGTAGCTGTCGTATAGCTCCACATTGGCTTACACGTCTTCTGTGAATGAGCTGAAGTGATGATGAGTGGCTCAGTGGGCCATATTTTGCCTTTGCTGTCCAATGTTTATGTAAAGCTGCTGGAATACCTCCTGCACAATCTCGGCATTCAGTTCTTTAAGAACACAGGGCACATGCATCTGATGGTTAGCTTGGCTAAGCAGACCCCCTCCACTCAGCTTGTTAAACGACCAGTTCACCTTGTAGGCTGCCTTTTATCCATATGTTGGTGAATGTTTGATGGATGCTCCTTGAAGTTAAATACAGCAAAGATGGAAGTTTTATTGATTGAGGCATCCTTTCTAGTCTGAACACACATCAGCCGGCCTCCATCTGTGGGCCTGGCCTAACTTCAGCCAGGACCATCATGAATTTGGATCTTTATTTGGACTATACATTTTCACTGCTGCGGTGATGGGCTGGTTCTTTCAGCATCTCTGAGGTCTTAGCAGTATCCTCCCATTTCTTGACCATTCACATTTCACCTAAAAAGCAGCAATGCAACTTGTTACAGGCAAGAAAAAAGTGAAACCACCTTAGGTGAACTGCACTAGCTACTGACACAAGGAAACTCTATTTTCATCTTTGACTATGGTCCACAATACAATTTACATGGATTTTCCGGCTTCCCGGGCTTCTAGGTTTGTGTAGCGCACTCCCAGGACTGTAAGTTTGTTGTTCCTACGAGTTCAATCCCCATGGAAGGGAATGCTCAGGAGAAGACCCTTCTCAGTTTCAACAGCCATGCGGTGGAAATCATTAACTTTTCATTTACATCCCAACCCGCCCTCACAGTATTTAGGAAACATCTCAAACCTGGATGCGCATCTTCTATTTGTCTCTTTCGCTAGTGGCAGAGGGTCATACTTCCTTCCTCAGCTCTTTGAAGCTTTGGTAATAGCGTGCTAATGAGTACAGTAGAATAGAACAGAACATGATGATGGCATCTAAGAGAACCATGGTTCACGCCCTTCCTTCCGGTGTAGGCTGCAATACTGGAACCTGAAAAAAAAGTTCCATTCTGCACAGTAGCTGAACCGTGGACCTTTTGAACATTCTTGGTCAAGAATATCTCCCAATCCCAGATAGAACCAAGCAAGGAGGAAAGAGCAGAGGAACGCCTCATCCAACCGTGGGAGATGTCTATGTTAACGCCAGCTATAGGTACCGCTGACACCCGGTCTTACTAACAGTGGTCTCCATACTTGATTTAATGTTATGCTGGTGATCTTGACCATTCCAGAGTCTCCAAATCCTCCTACTGATCATGGAACCTTAGGTTCCTTCACTTTTTATTGTATTCCATGTTTGGTAACTATATCTCCTGCATGGTGAGACCACAGACCTTTAGCCATCATTCTTATCGTTGATGATATGATATTGGCTCACAAACCCTGGGAGGTCATGCAGCTGAGAAGAGTTACTCAAAAAAGAGTTTGCAGACCAAATCTTGCACAATCTGTGACCCCAGTTTGAGGAGGACCCTTCCTTGATTGATGGACTCCTCCAGCCCTTACTCCTTGCTGACATTTTGACATTGATCATGAAGTGTTTGGGGCTGCCGTCTTTGCTCCAAATCGCGCTAAGCACTTTTCTTCATCCCTGTCTCTGAAGGCTTTGCACTGGGTACCTGTTTCCAAATGGATTATCTTTAAAGCCACGTGCATTGTTTTGTTAGCCTTCCATCGCTTTGGACCAATCTATCAGCAGAATAAAGTCCATCATTACTGTCTGGGTCGAAATTTCAGATCTATGAAAAACATGTCTTCTGGCTGTTCCTAGGATCTGTGCTATTGCATAGGTGGCTGTGTCTTTTTTGTTACTCCAGCTAAAATCTGGATCTCCTTCCCATTTTATTTTTGGTCCATTAATTAATCTGTTGCCCTTCAGTTAAGCTTTAAAAACATTGGCCCTCATTATATCCCTGGCGGTCTGTGACTGCTAGGGCTATAGTGGTATTAGTACCGCCAACAGGCTGGCGGTACTAGTCACCTTATTTTGACAGCGGCGGTTCCGCCACGGTAACACCGCCTGGACCGGCGGTATACTGCAATGGTGGTCCCGGCCGTCGTAATTAGCCAGGGCAGCGCTGCCCTGGGGTTTTCGATTCTCCTTACCACCAGCCTGTCCATGGCGGTAGACACTGCCATGGAAAGGCTGGCAGTAAGGGGACTCGGGTGCCCCTGGGGGTATTCTGGTGCCCTCAGCCTCGACGGTCTATAGGCAAGACCGCCAAGGTTGTAATGAGGGCCATAGTTTTTTGCCCAGTTGGCTGTTTTTTGTTTTTATATCTCGGATGTTCTTAGTTCCAGCTCTAAGACATCTGGTCAGTAGCTCACAGCCCTTTATAAATTGTTTTAATATCACATTCATCACCATGGTGTGAGGTCAAGGTCTTTGGACCGCCATCCTTGGTGGTCACGGTGGATATCATCAAACAAGCCTTTGGTGAGATGTGTTGAAAAGAAAAGTCACCCTAAAAGTGCTCACTGCCCATTTTTACCACTTGGTTAGATCATAGGTCATAGACCAGAATGAATAGTGTCAAGTTTGAGATATCAATTAACCATCCCTGGGGGTACTATGCTACTGAGAAGAGTCACCCGAAAAGCATTCGCTGACCATAGTTACCGCTTGGTGAGATCATGGGTCATGGACCAGCATGATGGTGTCAGTGGTGGGATATCAACTAACTATCTCTGGGTGGACTATGCAACTGAGAAGAGTCAACCGAAAAGCATTCGCTGACCATAGTTATCGCTTGGTGAGATCATGGGTCATGGACCAGCATGATGGTGTCAGCGGTGGGATATCAACTAACCATCCCTGGGTGGACTATGCAACTGAGAAGAGTCACCCAAAAAGTGCTTGGTGACCATAGCTAGCACATGGTGAGTCCATGGACTTTGGATGGACCATGCATGTTGGTGGCAGTGGCGTATCAGATAACATTCCTTGGTAGCTGTCCAAGTGGGAAGAGCTGGCCAAAATGCCCCCCTCACTCAAAGTATGATTAACACAACACCTCCAAAACGAGTAGAAAAGTACTATGAGGATTAGGTAGACCAAACAAAGCCCCCACTACATTGAGAAAACAGTTATCAGCCATTTGATGAATCTCTTGTTTAGAGCTCTTGTTCGTCCCAAGATTTCTTCTTCTTGTGTCGATTTACAACCTGATACAGGCAGTAGCTTTAGAATGTATGATAATCAATACTCAGGAGTGGTGTGGGAGAACCTTCTTCGTGCTCGGTGGTGTAAAATAAACTAAGCATGCAAACCTGCAAAGAAGGAGTTCTTATTTAGAGCACACCCGTTTCCCTGCTCCATCAGCATGTGGTTCATCCAAGCCACATTTTTTGCTTTGCATTCTTGGATTTGTAGTCCTTTTGCTACCATTAAAAAATTAAGACTCCATGCCCCGGAACGCAAAAAATCCCGCTGCGCTGGACGAGCTACGTAGGCATGGCTTTGGGAAACTTGACCGTTCCTTCCATTTTGGAAAGAGAGCAGTGGATTTAAAGGGGCTGCAATCGACGTGGTATCCCAATATTTCTCCAATTTCCATTCCTGGAAAATGTCAATTTTACATGTCAATGTCATATGTTCTGTTAGTCCAATTGGCACAATGAAAACGAACCAAGACTTCAACTCCCAGAATGCACTGTTGCGTAAATGCAAAGTCAAAGAATGTGAAAGCGGAGACATCTGGTTACCCTCTCAATGTAGGCAGAGAGAGAGAGAAACTGGAAATAAAACAAAAGGAACCGAAAACCAGTCTGGTTCCTTTCGGGCACTACGCTGCAGCTTCTTTGTAGATTTGACAAAAGCAGAAAAAAGCTTCTTTTCCTCAACTCAGCCTTGTTCCACTTACGTCTCAGTGGTTGAAATATTGGCCTCGATAAGCACTTACTGCTCCGAGAGGGCACGCTGCTCTCGCCATCCATTTACCTGTTTGCACAGCGGGGCCTTTTATATTAAGCGGGAAGTGTGTGGGGGGGAGGGTTGTAGGGGGGACAAGACAAAGTGGGGCGGCTGTCTAGATTTGTGCTTTTGTCTCTCTCACTATCTGCATAATAAACATTTATCACACAAATCTCTTATAATTTGGGTAAAAGAAAGTGAGCGGCTGGGTTTCGCAATTACTTCAGCTCGCTCGCGTGGAATAGCTGCGCAGAGCGCGCCCCGCGAAGTAATTTACACATTTCACCGGGTGTGCGTTTCGTATTAGCCTCCGCCCGCCGCTGGATTTAAAGTCCATGTTATAACTTAATGTAACACTATTTCTTCCGAAATGAGCCTGCATAAACAGGGCGCTAATGGCTTTTACATGCGTAAACAAAGGCTGCATTAACACACCGGTTACGCGGCTGCCTGTTGATCGGGGTTTGGTAGGTGCGTTTTAGGGTCGGCGTCTGAACACCAGTGGACAGTTGAGTGGGCTAATGCACCTACTGTAGAGTGCTGTGTGTAAATTCGATGCCACAGGACGGAATCCAAGGGTCCCAATCAGTCATTCATCTTTCTGAGGTCGAAAAAATGAGTACTTCTCAAAATAAGCTCAGGTTATCAGGGGCTAGTGTTAAGATAAGTAGTAAGGTGTACTCAGTGGGCTATATAAGAAGGGGACACTATAAATACGAGCTTCTCCGTCTGCAGCGATATCCGCATTTCCACATAATCAATCAACTTCTGCATAACCTGCAGATTTTAACAAAGAAAACATGTTGTTTCTAGCTCAAACCAATCAAAAGTTACTAAAAACATGGCACTGGGTTCCTGCGGGATAAAAGGACAGTCACAAAGGTTTACTAGCCCTCTCTGAGCAGCTCTTTCTCACCTGTATTGCCAGATAACTAGCTGGAGCAGTGTCTAAGGCCTTCTTCCAGATCTGTAAAATTAAGGCCTCTTCTTCACCTGCATTGCCAGATAGGATGCTGGATGTCGCAACAAAGGTATCTGAGAGTGCCTTGTGAGACAGGTAGCCCATGGCTGGATGATGATGGGTTTATTTCTCAAGGGCCCACTAATACGAGACAGATCATCCCTCAGGCTCAGGAAATGGATTAAAGAGTGATCCGTCTAGACATGTGGGCTGTATTTTCACCACTGAGATCAGTCCTGGTGGAGTGAAATAAGGTTAATGGTATGATTGGCTTTATGAAAAGGGCCAGAGACCATCTGCCCCAGACACACTGCCGCCACAGACTCAGTCAGACCCATGGTGTACAGGTTGGTCAGAGCATCCGCCCAGATGTTAAAGTCACCTAACATACATTTCTGATTATAAGTTTATTTGTTAAAAACCATTCCTCAAAGAAACAGGAAACTAGGATAAACATGACAGTAAATTTGTTGTGGCTTAATTGGTTACAAAAAGGCCGCATTCTAAAATATCTTATGCGGTTAAAGCACCTGCTGCAGAGATCTTTGTGTGCTTTGCAATTATAAAGTGATAAAAATGGTAAGATAACTATGGCGGTTAATGCACTTGCTGAAGAGATGTTTGTTTTGTCTAATCACAGTTTTGACTCAAAGTAGCATGGGGGGTTTAATGTCCCTGCCACAAAGTACATTGCATAACACGCAGATTACAGATGTGTATTTTATGTAGATGGGTAAGTGGGTTACTGTTTTTGATACAGATGTATGTGTAATTTGCAATCCTTCTAATATAGCACAGTGAGATACGGACCGGCGTAAGGGAGGTGCATGCAAACTGCAAAGCATAGCTTTAGAAATTTTTTTTTCTCAATTTGTCAATATTCTAATGTTGCAAATAAGGATCCCTTTTGGTAGTAATCAAGTCTGAATACTCCAGACATCTCAAAGTACAGACATCTCAAAGCGCTGTATTATGTTTTAAGTTCTTAATTACTTTGTGTTTCTCCCAACCATGAACTCTTAAAATATAATACCTACCAGTTTTTGTGATGTGTGACTTCTACTGCTTGTAACCCTCATTAGAACGCTGGAATGTCGGGAGCTCCATTGCAGATAATGGAAGGTTTCGGGCTTTTGCTGGCTGGTAAAATTCCGAGTGTCAACATTCCAATGTTCTGTCCTCATGGAGCCTCGTGAGGACATTGTTTTATTTATTAGAACATTCTGCCCTCTAGTGGCAATTAAAACCCTGCTCCCTTGTTAAAGGCCCTCCCCTTCGGCTCGTGCCTTTAATGCTAGAGCCGGCCTTTAATGGCTGGTATAGCCCGCTACGGTGGGCTCTAAGGCTATATTGTCATATGTAACATTTCCCGTACATTGATTTACACCCTTATGTGATTTATTGCTTCTGTATGAAGCCAAGTTAAACTGCGCATGTCTTCAAAGACAGGTGCTAAACTTCACACTATAGACCACCGTCTCATGTATGTGTCTCAATGGAGAACACATCAGAAATTGTCATTGATGGTGTTTTAACATTAGGGTGCAGATCCCTCAACACAGTTAGATGCGCATTCTTACACATTAGTCTCTTGATTAATAGAGGACGTCCAGTAATCTATAAGTGTATTTGGGTTTGAGCAGTGGGGCGATTGGCTATTGTGGATTTGTTTGGGCGGTGGTTGCACAGAATGTGACCATTTGGAAAACATAACAAGTTGTGTTGAGTTTAGTTGTCAGAAAAATATTCTGTTGTACAGATTACTAGTTTACACCAGGACGTTCGAGAAATACATCTTTTATACTCTTGTATTTTTATCTATGTTCATATTTTCGGGAGAAAGGAATTTGTATTCCTAGTTCACTATTAACCAGAGCCACTGGAATCATGTGGCAGAAGAGGGACAAATTATGCGTCAGGGTTAAGTAAATGATGCAGCAAGAAAAGACACATTTTACTGACTTACGCAGCAGGTTTTGTTATACCTTTACTCCATTATTTCATCATTCTTAAACTTGGCAACACTGTATGGACAAAGGTTGCACCTCATTAGCACCAGTTCAATACCCAAATATAGCAATAAGCAACCGAAAGGTGACGAGTCCAACTTTGCTTAGGTCCTTCAACTGCCCCAAAACACGTGTCACTGCATTTTTAGTAACTTGAGACCTGTATGAGCTAGAAGCAATTTTTTTGCTAAAATCTTCAGATTATGTAGCAGATGATGGATTATGTGGCAAATGCAGCAAATCTATAATTATGCAAAAATTGCTGAAGCCGTGCAATTGCATAATTTCAGTAGCACTGCTCTTAACTTATCATCCTCCGTGTTCATTGTTACAGTGCACTCTTCGAGACCACAAGGGCCAAGGAGGGAGTAGAAGCCTCCGATTGGGGGCGGGTGGATTTAGATTATAGTAGTGTCATAAGGAACCAAGAATTTTCATGGACTCAATCTCATTACGCCAGCCAGTCCTAGCCGCAGTACAAGATTACAGAGAACTCAATGGGATTGGAAGGGAGATGAGAGCAGTAGTAGGAAAGAATATTGTACAGCTGGATCCAACATGTTTACCTTATATATCTTGTTTTTACAAAGAAAGTAGGAAAAGTCATAGCAGTCCTTGCAACTTGGCTAAAATCCACTTTCGTACATTATGTGGTGCGCAAAGTATGCCACTGCTAATTGGCCCTGGTAAAGTTTGCACACCTTAAAGGCCAGTAGCGGCTGCTGTCCATACAAAGTGGTGGGGCAGCGTGAAGGGCGAGGGTTTGAGGGGTAAATGATAATTTTAAAAAAAGACTTACCTGCAGCTACTGCTGCCGGCCACTTTGGCAGTCTTCTGCTCCCGGAAGTCTCTGGGCCAGCACAGGCTCCCAGATTCTCCTATGCCATCCAGATGCTGCTCTAATGCTATTACCCAGCATGAAAGCAATACCAGGATTGGTCTGAGCGGCCTGATTGGGTGCTCACTAAGGGACAGAGAGCATGTGCCTAATATCCAACCGACTGTGCAACATCAGCTCGAGCTGGAGAACTATAAGTGCGCATGTCTGTTTAGGACGGGCAGCCAAACTGGCATGCGCACTTATAGTGTCCACCACTCCTCATCCCAGTCCCAGCTGCTGTCAAGCAAGGATTGCCTGGCTCTGCCCACCCTAGACTCTGGCTCACCCAGTGAAAAATAAAATGATCATAAAATTGGTTTAGTATCATTTTATTCTCCAACTCTTCAGAATGCAAGTTATTTGATCTTAAAGAAATATTATCATTAGCTGGTGCAATCCATGTCCTTCAGTGTGTGCACACCATGCCAGGAAATTGACACAGACTAATCTCGCTCAGAACATACTACGATTCTGTCTTGGCTTCACGTGTTACTGATGCAGTGAGCCTCAGGGTTGGTTAACTTGGTCTCCAAACCAGAAAGGACATCAGTGACCACTCACTGATTTTAGTCAACTGCTGGCTTTGGATGGGTTGAATTTTTCATCCCTGATCTGCAAAGGCTTATGAATGTGTACTTTAAGGGCTTTTCTTCAGGACTAATCTTGTCAGAGCTTCCCTTCTCCATTTTGTACTCACATGAGGCTTTTGATTGCAATTCTGTAGACTCAAATACTGATGGCTTCAGCAGTCCAAAAAGAATTCTGCCAATACACCAATACCGTTGCCCTAGATGAGTAACTTAGGAATCAAGATAGTGCCAACAGGATTGGGGAAACTGGATCTATTTGTGTAAAAAAAAAGTTTCCTGAGTGTCCAAAACCTCCCTGTGTTTTCCAACAATTATCACTGGTCTGGGAGGTGCCAATTGTTTCCATCCACTTGCCTCTTGCTCATGTAGCGGAGCCTTGGCCAAAAATCTCTATTCGCATTTGTGTGCCTTTTCTCCCACCGGCTCCTTCATCACTCTGCAAGACCGTGCACCCCCAGACAAGAGGACCACTGCCCACTCGGGCACCCCTAAAACACTTCCCAAGTAGGGTCACAGCAAATACAACACTCTGCCAACCACACACTCCCCCAAGGTGTAGCGCGATACATGCCCAAAAATAATTAACTTCGGCACCCCACATAGGGGGTTCGAAGCGCTCAATGAACCCTACAATAGACCACTTTCCAAGAAGTATTTTCTAGGTATAGAGCGTGAATGACGTCACTTGAGAGTACCCCCCCCAAAGAGCTGCCTTTTCCATGAGGTTGGAGTCGGTGGACTCCAACAGTGGTGTTGTGTAGGGTCTGTTTACCAGGCACTAGGACCTTCCTGGAATATAATCGTACAGACCAGGGTTGGGATGAACAATGTACCTTATTTGGTTTTGGGGTGGGGCGGTGTGGGGGTGCTGCGTTATTGTTTGAAGCTCTTGTGCACTCAGCGAGCTAACATCCTGGCAGCCCAGGAGGCAGAGCGAGGCCTACACATATTCTTGTAGGCACGGCTCCAGTGCCTCTAATACCAAAACAAATAACACCGAGCCTCCCATGATCTGCAAAACAACTGCATAAAACCGCAGATAATGCAGTCTGTACTTTGAAGACATCTCATTGTGCGAGTAAAAATGTAGAATTGAGATGAAGGCTGGAAAGTGCTTTGTAATTTCACGTCAAGAAGTGGATTCCTCTTTCATGTAAAGTGGCCACCGCGCCGGCTCGGAGATTGTATCCTCTGAAATGCTTCCTAGAGCAGCGAAGTGCATCCTGACCGCCTCGAGGCACACAGAGCCCCCAGGGGCCCCTTGTTCGGAACAGCTTTGAATTTATGGTCCAGTTTCAGGTCTTCCATGCCCTCTTTGGCCAGGTCACCGACACAGTAGTCCGAATTCTAAATGCTTTTATAGCGACTATTCGGGGATAGTGAGGTGTGTGTTTTTAATTTTTTTTAACACAGCACCAGCTCCCTAATATTACAACAAATAATCTGTGTGACTTCTTCCAATTTCTCATATGTGAGGTTCTGTTTTGATCTAAAAGAAACTTTTTATGGATATTGCCTGAAATAAAAACACAACATTTCTCTGCAAAATATTTGTAATGGCCTCTCACATATTACCCATATTAAATTTTTTTAAAGGGAAACTGTATTTCAAGCAATCTGTTTAAGAATTATTCAAGGTCATTCAGGGCAAGACACTCTGCAGAGTAGAGATGGTTCTATCAGAGGTCCCCTGAAAGACTGGGGCCCTGGCCAGAGCCCACTTTGCCTGCACCTTAAAATATCTCTGAGAGCACCTGCCCTATAAGACTACTGAGATCAAGGAGCCTTCCCAGGGCTAGGGTGACCAGACGTCCCAGATCTGCCCGGACTGCCCGGTGACACACCTGTTCCTTAATTTTAAAAACGTGTACTGGTTTTTGGGACAAATGTCAAGTCACCCTGAAAAGAGAATTAAAAGGTATGTTCTGTTATTATGTAAATTGTTTGTTTCTTTCAGGCAGTGCAGGAGGAGGTCGGCTTCACGCATGCTGCAGGAGATGGGGAGGCAGTGGGGGTGTAGGGCAGGGGAGCCTCAGGGTAGAGGTCACGACATAGCTAATGTTATGTATGTGTAGCTTGTAAATGAATGCATGGAATATTGGTATATTGGTATATATATATATATATATATATATATATATATATATATTATATATATATTTTTTTTACCTAATTACCTACTGGCAGACGCCAGTAGGTAGTTATAGTTCAGACCTAGTTTCTATGGAAAAACATTTTTGTTTTGCTAATAACTTTGGTGCTGTTTATAAATCTTCACAAAAATATGATGCTCGCTTCAGCTGCTGTCTGGAATGTTTTGGGGTGATCTCTTAAGCAGGGGCCAAGAAAAAGGGGTTGTTGGTAGTTATAGGGTTTGCCACAAGGACTGTCTGCAGGCCATGCCCTGCAGCCAATCCCTGCTGCGCACGGGCAAAGGCCACGCCCAGTGTGGGGTTAGGTGGTTATAGAGGTTGGCCGCCGGGCAACCCCTGCTGCACTGGGCCGAAGTCCATTCCCAGCACAGGGTTGGGAGGATATAGGGATTGGCTGCAGGCCCTGCGTCCAACTGCCCCCGCCGAAGGCCGTGCATGGTGGGGGTTGGATTAACGTATAGTAATGAAAATTACTTTGTTACATTTTTTTAGAAATTCACTGAAAAAAGCCAAAGGTTATAGGGATGTTATTGTTAGGAAATAGATTTAAAAAAAACATAGAAACTCACTTAAAAAAACAAAGGTTACAGGGATATTATAATTAGGCTCACATTTTAAACATACCAAACCATAGAAATTCACCTGTTATAGTTAGTTATCTCGAGTAACTAACTCGTGCCCTAAGGTAACTATAACTCACACCCCCACCATGCACTGCTAATGACCCCACAAATGACAGCACTCAAGACATCTATGATAACATCATTGGTAATATTAATGTAATATTTGCAGTCAAATTTTTGATGAAAAAACTATGCATGGCAGGGGTGCGAGTTATAGTTACCTTTTCACTGAAAAAAACAAAGGTTACAGGGACGTTATAGTTAGATTGACTTTTTACTCATACAAAACCGTAGAAATTCAGCAGTTCTAGTTATGCTTATGTTGAGAAACTATAACACATGGTCTAAAGTTACTTAGCGGCACGATTTATAGTTTCTTCAGATAGGTATAACTTTAAGTATATCTTCTATGGTTTTGTATGAGTAAAACATTAACCTAACTATAACGTCCCTGTAACCTTTGCTTTTTTTCAGTGAATTTCTATATTTTTTAACATAAAGTAATATCTAATTAGCCCACGTTATAACAACCATCTCTGCACATGGCCTTTGGCCTGGCTCTGTGACCAACCCCACCCTCTGTATGCATCAAACATCACACCGCACACAGACATTGGCCGTGCGCAGTGGGATTTGGTGTGTGAGCAGCTTACTTTTTTCTCCTATCGTTTTTTTGGACTAACGAATCCTTTGCAAGTTTACATTGGGGACCGCGCTGAGCCCTGCGGTGGATCCGTGGATCGGCCCAAAAAAATAAACATTTGGAAATTTTTGGCCCAGGAAGGGTCCCTCTGGGATCTCTCCAACTCTCCTATTGAGTCAGGATACCCGTATCCTGACCCCTTATGTCAGTTTTTTAGTGTTTATTCCTCCCCCTGCCGGATGTAAAACAGAAAATCGCTGCCACAACTTTTCTCTCAGGTTTCGACTGGCCAATCGGTGCTTGCTCCCCCCCCTCCCCCCCAACCACAGATTCCGCCCGGGTGCATCTGCAAAGAATCTGCGTCCCTAGATATACAAATTTATTTTTCCTTCAATAACTCCAAAACGTCTGAATGAATTTTCACCAATTAAAAAAAGGTTGCTCTGGGGATCAAGAGCTAGCTTTCTGCCAAATGTGGTGTAATTCTGTCCAGCAGTTTGGGCTGTAGTCATGTCTAAAGTCCCTATGGGAAATTGCATGGGGAAAACATGTTTTGGGTCCCTAAAAGCGTATAGTCCTACTCTTCTGTCTGCCTCTTCAGGTTTTTCCTTCTCAAAATTTGTTCACCTGACCCAAAGCCCCTACTGTCTTAGCACTGATGAGCATCCTCTCTGCAGCATGTCCACTGATCCTCGCTTTACTGCCTCGACCGTGGTCACTCGAGTGCCAGTTGCTTTTGAATTAAAAGTAGGAGTGTGCATATTTAATTTTGCATAACTATGCAAAGTTTCACAAAATATGCACAGAATTATGCATAATTACACAAACCAGAATGTGGTGCTATATTTTGGCATTAAATGCGTCTTCACTTCCATTTTGAATGTGAGGACACATTTCACATTAAATGGTAGCGCAAAAAAAAAACAAGCATTGCAAACGTCAGCTACTCATGTTCTGGTTGATCATGCTGTTCCCATGAGCTCCAGCTAAATTTTGCTGTGAAAGTTCTTAATTACCCCATTTAGTGTAATAGCATAATTTGGGGAATAGCTCGGAACAAATGTATATTATTAACATAGCCAAACATTTGCCCGGGCACGTGTTGTTGTTTTTTTTATTTTTTATATGCTACCCTTTCTCTCTCCAAACATGAGACTCATTCATGAATCCTAAGAACCATGTTGTTGTTCTTTTTGCATGTCTTTAAAGGAGCACCACATCACTCCTCGGGCACTTAATTCTACATTTGTGCACACTGGTTCTTGATGAGGGAAGGCAGACATGTTGTCACTGTATGTGTTTTGGCACCTTCTTAGCTGTGGTGGAAGGGACTTGAGATGATGAAACTTTGAATAAAACGTTCATGTTATTGTGTTCTGCTCAGGGCATTAACTGTTAACAGAGAGCGGTCGTGTCAGCCTTCTAAGGACACTGATTCCACTTCCTCATGGCTCCTGCCCTCCATCTAAGGATCTGTTGTGCCTTGAACGACACTTGTCATAGCTTTGGAGAGCTCCATTCCAGACGTCCAAGGTGGCCTGTGCTGACAACATTGGGTTTGTCCAGCCTCTAATGGGCTCAACTTCAGAAACTGAGGGCCCCTTTCTAACATTTGATGGTTTCTGCCCCACCACCTGAAGATACCTGTCAACCCTCTGATGGCTCCTGTCCATCCTCTGAGGACACATGATCATCCTTTGAGGGCTCCTCTCCATGCTCTGAGGACACATCCAGCATCTCAGAGCTCCTGTCCATAATCTGAGGACACGTTCATCCTCTAAGGGCTCCTGTCCATCATCTGAGGACACATGCTCATCCTCTGATTGCTCCTGTCCATCCTTCGAGGACCCATGTTGGTGTGAGGACACATGTTCATCCCCTGATGGCTCCTGTCCATCATCTGACAACACATGTTGATACTCTGATGGCTTCTGTCCATCCTCTAAGGACACATGTCAATCCTCTAATGGCTCCTGACCATCATTTAAGGACACATGTCCAACCTCTGATGGCTCCTGTCCATCCGCTGAGGGCATATGCCCATCCTCTGATGGCTCCTGTCCATCCTCTGAGGGCATATGCCCATCCTCTGATGGCTCCTGCTCATCATCAGAAGACACATGCACATCCTCTTTGGGCCCCTGTCCATCATCTGGGGGCAGCTGTCCATCCCCCGATGGCTTCTGTCCATCCTTTGAGGACACCCATCAATCCACTGTAGGCTCCTGTTCAGTGTCTGAAGGCTCATGTCCAGTATCTCAGGGCTCATGTCCTGTACATGAGGGCTTCTGTCCAACATCCACTTGCTTGTGCCCAGAGGACTCGTGTCCATCACCTGATGGGTCCCGTCTAATGTAGGGGGTCCTTTGGCACTAGGTTGATGGTCTCTGCCAATATCAGGAGGACACCTGTCTATCTTCTGAGCTCTCCTGTCGACATTGGGAGGGCTCCTGTCCATCCTCTGAGGACACCATCCCGTCCTCTAAGGACACCTATCTAACATACAAAGGCTCGCTTCCAGTGTCTGAGGGCTCATGTCCACCATCCGAGGGCTCCTGTCTACCATCCGAGGGCTCCTGTCTACCATCCGAGGGCTCCTGTCTACCATCCGAGGGCTGGCTCCTGTCTACCATCCGAGGGCTGGCTCCTGTCTATCATCCGAGGGCTGGCTCCTGTCTACCATCCGAGGGCTGGCTCCTGTCTACCATCCGAGGGCTCCTGTCTACCATCCGAGGGCTCCTGTCTACCATGCGAGGGCTCCTGTCTACCATGCGAGGGCTCATGTCCACAGTGCTTCTGGATCCTGTAACTTCAAGGGGTCACAGTTAATGGCTTCAGTTTGTGGCACTCCGAATGAAGTACTTAGGGCCAGATTACGAGGCTGGTGGTCCGAAGACTGCCAGCCTCATGGTGGCTGTCGGACCGCTGCGACAGTCCAACTGCCACATTACAAGTTTGGGGGCAGACGTGCCAAGCTCCTGCCATCCCCACCAGAATCTCAGGTCCCATTGGGCTGACGGCGATGCATGTTGCAATCAGCAAGAGGGGAGCTGACGTCCGTGCCGCCCAGCTGATTACAACCTTGGTGCAGGTGGCCACAGGGGGGCTCCCTGCACTGCGCTCTAGAAATTGGCACTGTCTGCTGTGCAGACAGTGCGGATTTCGAGGGTGCTGGTGCTCCCTGCGTGAGGCAGCATTGCCCCCGGCTCTATTATGAGCTGGAAACAAAGATACCACCCTTTTCCCACTGGGCCGACCAGCAGAAGCTGGTCGGCCCAGTGGGAAAGTCGAAATGGGACCGGCAGGGAGGCTGCCCGAATGGTGGCGACCACCCCGTCGGGAGTCTGGCATACGGGTGTTTCCGTCTGCCAAACTCTTAATCAGACCCTTAACGTCTTTTGTAGTTCTTAGTGAGACAACTAAATAATACATAGCTGTTATATACTGTTGTGTAGGACAGTGTTTGCTGCAAATAGGTTTTCCACAAATCTGATACTATGAAAACCCAGAAAGAAAAACTCCTTTTAAAACACAGCTAAGGGTTGCAGGATAAAAGGCTGCACATTTTGCAGGAAGATGCTGAGTGGAACACTGTATTGAAAAGAAATGTGTTTTACTCTGATTGTTTTATACACAGCACTATGAACATCATCTGTTGAATGTGGATAATTCTCTTATCTAAGAAATCTTAGGCGTATTTACCAGTTAAATTTGAACGTGTAGATTTACTCGTGTATATTTACTACTGCACCTAGTAGTAACATTACACTCTTTTACTACTCACCACTTTCAAGTGAAAATTTGTTACCAGTTGAATATTTACGTCTCCACCCCTCAAAGCTGGGACTGGAACTTGCTAGAACAGGATTCACAAGTATAAAGTTACTATAAGTAACATTTCACATTTAGGCAGAGGTCTGAGCCGCAAGGGCTGAGATCTCCCTATGGTAAAGTATAAAATAGTAAATTGTAATAATTATAAAACACATAAAATAAAAACATAAATTAACTTAAAATAATGATAAAAAAGCACTGAATAATTAAAACATTGCAGCATATTATCTCATCTCTGGAACATTTAATAAATATAATATATTAATTTCAATAGTAATTATTTTTTTAAAAATATTTAATAAAATTACCTCACTCTCGTTGATATATTGCATTTTTATGTTATATTTTGATTAAAGCTTGTTTTTTTAAATTAATTTCAATTGTTAATAGACTTTAAAGTTGTATTTATTCTAATCAAAAAGTTACATATTCATTTATTTGATGTAAAAGTAATTTTAAATGAAATTTAACTTTAACACGCACACACATTCTTGATTTACAATTCAAAATAATTACATACTATTTTAAGTACCTCTCACCATTGTTTTCCATGGCAGTGTGTTGTAGCACCTTTGAGTGGCTATGTGTTGCTAGACTTCAACACTGGGATGGAGTACATTTATTGCACTTTTGAAAGCTTTTTTGGCTGTATTAATTTTAGGAGTTTAGTTTGTGAACAGCTTTAGACTTAGGGGGCCATTATGACTTCGGTGGCCAGAAAAGCCCATCCGCCGAAGTCCCAGCGGGTAGGTTGCCGCCAGTGCGTCCTCCTCCCTGCCAGCCCCATTACAAGCTTCCCGCTGAGTCAGCAGACGGAAACAGAGTTTCCGCCTGCTGGCACAGCAGGAAACATCCTACAGCATTGTCTCCAGCTCGTAATAGAGCCGGTGGCAATGCTGTAATATGTAGGGTGCACCAGCACCCGTCGTAAAGTTCACTGTCTGCGTGGCAAACAGTAAACATTGCGACTGTGCTGACAAGTGGGGCCCCTGCACTGCCCATGCCAAGTGCATGGGCAGTGCAGGGGTCCCCCTAGAGCCCTCTGCACCTTCTTTCTGCCAGCCGTTAAATGGCGGTAGCCGAAGGCAGAGAAAGGAGTTGTAATCTCCAGGGCAGCGCTGCTTGCCCCCGCGGTCCTAGCCGGCTCCCCATGCCCTATGGGAGCCAGCATTGCTCCCACAAGTAGGGAACTGCTTTTAACAGCAGCTCCCTGCTTGAGTGAGCAATGTTTTTATCTGTCGTTCCTGCACACATATTTGCATGCAGGGAAGACAGATGAAAACTCAGCTTTCTGCAAGGGAGAGCTGTTTGACAGCTCTTCTTGCAGAAACTGGACTTATTTCGCTTTTGCTTGGTGGGAGCTGTCAGCTCCCATCAAACAAAAGCAAACTGCTATGTCCCAGGGTCGGGCACCCCGAGACATAGCAGGAGCAGGCCCTGGCAGTCCCCATGAAAAGCAGTGCCTCCACGAGGGGGGCTGCGCGGCCCCCCCTCCAAGAAGCATAGACCCAGGGAGGTGGTGGTCACTGGAGCTGCAGGGGTCTGAAATGGACCCTCGTCACTCTTTTAGTGTAGAACCAGGGAGGCGGCAGTCCACGGGGAGCAGGGTGACCGGGCAGCTCCCCCAAATCATATTTGTTGTAAGCCCCTAAGAGTTGGTGGTTCCCGTGGCAGCGGGGAGGGGGCTCTCATTAAATTTGATGAAAGCCCCAGGGAGGTGGTGGTCCCCAGGGCAGTGGAGGGGCCGCACACTCCCCCCCCAATCATATTTGTTGTTAGCCCTGGGGAGGTGATGGTTCCCTTGTTGGTTCCCTTGTTGGTTCCCTTGTAACCTTTGTGTTTTTTTCAGTAAATTTCTATGTTTTTTAACCTAAAGTACTTTTAATAAATATACATTAATCCAACCCCGCAGCACACAGCCTTTGGTCGTGGTGGCAGGGGTCAGCCACAGGGCCTGGCTGCAGTCCAGGCCCTTCGGCCAGCCCCCTATAACCACCATACCCCGCACTGCGCACAGCCTTTGGCAGTGCACAGCGTGGGTTGGTCACAGAGCCAGGTCTGCGGCCAACGCTCTGCAGTCAACTTCCTATAATCACCTGCATCGTCATCCCTCTGTGCCTGCCTTTCTCCTAATTTCTTGCCTTCTGTTTGTTCATCTCTGCCCCTTTCTTGCCTTCTTTTTCTGTTTCTCTACCCGTTTTCTCCTTGTTTCTTCCCCTCTGTTTGTGCGTTTATGTTCGTTCTTTGCCCTCTGTTTGTGCCTTTGTGGTCGTTCTTTGCCCTCTGTTTGTGCCTTTATTCTCCTTCTTTGCCCTCTGTTTGTGCCTTTCTGCTCCTTCTTTGCCCTCTGTTTGTGCCTTTCTGCTCCTTGTTTGCCCTCTGTTTGCGCCTCTATGCTCCTTCTTTGCTCTCTGTTTGTGCCTTTCTGCTCCTTCTTTGCCCTCTGTTTGCACCTTTCTGCTCCTTCTTTGCTCTCTGTTTGCGCCTCTGTGCTCCTTCTTTGCCCTCTGTTTGTGCCTTTCTGCTCCTTCTTTGCCCTCTGTGCCTTTCTGCTCCTTCTTCGCCCTCTGTTTGCTCCTTTATGCTCCTTATTTGCCCTCTGTTTGCGCCTCTATGCTCCTTCTTTGCCCTCTGTTTGCGCCTTTCTGCTCCTTCTTTGCCCTCTGTTTGCGCCTTTCTGCTCCTCCTTTGCCCTCTGTTCTTTTCTGCTTCTTCTTTGCCCTCTATTTGTGCCTTTATGCTCCTTCTTTGCCCTCTGTTTGCGCCTTTCTGCTCCTCCTTTGCCCTCTGTACTTTTCTGCTCCTTCTTTGCCCTCTATTTGTGCCTTTATGCTCCTTCTTTGCCCTCTGTTTGTGCCTCAATGTTCCTTCTTTGCCCTCTATTTGTCCCTTTTTTCTTATTTTTAGCCCTTTTCAGGCCTTCTGGGACCTCGGGAGAAGCCTTAAGGCCCACCCCTTGGTCCAAGCTGGCTCCAACCTCCTGCGGGAGTCCCCATTGCTCCAGGAACCACAGAGCTGCTTTAAGTAGAAGCCCCGTGGTTCCTGGAGTAATGTTTTCATCTCTGTTCCCTGCACGCATATGTGTGTACGGGGAACAGAGTTGAAAACTTTGGTTTCTGACAGAGGGACCTGTTTGACAGGTTCTGCTGGCAGAAAGCGGATTTGTTTGCTTTTGCTTGGTGGGAGCGGTAAGCAAATGCAAACAGCTATGTCTGGGGATTGGTCACACTAGGACATAGCAGGAGCTGGCCCTGGGGGGTGGTGGTCCTCAGGACCATCATTGGCTCCTTGAGGGGAGACCACACGGCCCCCCTCCTACAAGTAAAGTTCAGGGAGGTGGTGGTCCCTCTGGCTACAGGGGGTCTGAAATGGACCCCCTTCACTTTTTTTAATGTTTGCCCCCAGGAGGTGGTGGTCCCCGGGCAGCGGGGGGCTGGGTGGTCCCCATGTATTAATTGATTAAAGTCCTAGGAAGGTAGTGGCCCTTGGGGCTGTGGGGGAGTGCGACGGTCCTCCCCAATGCCAATAATTAATTTAACCCCAGGGAGGTGGTGGTCCCTGAGGGGCGGGGAAGCTGCGCGGCCCACTTGCACATAATTACAACTTTGCCCAGGGTGAGGTGATGGTTCCTGGGCTGTGGGGGACAGGTGCCCCTCCACACTACAATAAAAGAATGCCCCCAGGACATGGCCCATCCGGGGGCTTAAAAAAGACGAAGCGCAGGAGCCCTTGCTTCGTTCTTTTTTTTTTCCTGCAGATCTGCTGTGATTCGCGGCAAAACAAATATAAAAAGTGATTTTTCGCCCTGGGAAGGTCCTTCTCGGTCCCCACCACCAGAGCCAAGGGGCCAGAATGTCTATACCCTGGCCCCTATTCTTTTTTTCACATTTTTTTCTGGGCCTCGGCTGCCAAGTTCCAAGATGGATGCCAACACTTCCTGGTTGAAGTGTTGACGGCCAATTAGATCTCAGCACAAGATTGGGAGGGGTCATGAATCTGTTGCGTCCCTATATATACAAATGTGTTTTCCTTTCAATTTCTCAAAAACTACTGAACAGATTTGCCTCAAAACTAAAAAAGTTTGCTTTCTGGACCAGGACCTACCTTTCTGCCAAATTTGATCTAATTCTGTCCAGTAGTTTCGACACTCCTGGGGAAAAATTAATGGGAAACTTTCCAGACAGCAGCTCAAGTGAGCATCGTATTTTCTTGGAACATTTTGTGAAGATTCGTCAAGTGGTGCCAAAGTTATTAGCAAAAAAAAAACACGCTCTTTCTATAGGAATTTGGTCCTAACTATAACTAACTAGTGGCAACCACCACTAGAAAATATATACACAGAGAAAAGAAATGAAGCAGGAACATGAACTACATTACAAGGAACAATACTTATTATGCAACAGAAGAGATGGATTTGCCAACATTTTGTTAAAGCAAATGGTGACGTAAAAGACCCTTGTAACTGAAATTTGGAGGTAAACTGTCTCCACATCTATAAGGTATGTAAATCAACTAAGACATAGTGGCCAAATACAGTTTGAATTTGAAAACCAAAAGTTTTAGACAAATAAATGATAAATATTGCAAAAAGTAACACAAATATAATACCAGAATTCAATTTACTCTACTTAATTTTATGTTACCAACATTTTGCAAATAACAGAATTGTTAGCAATAACAACAGGGATTGTTGCTATGTGTTAAATGCAGTAATGATTTCTTTACATAAAATGTAAAAACACGTTATCCTTTTTCTTCTTTCAATGAATAACTGTAGGAAACAAATCATAACATGATGGAGGGTCTCAACCTGAAACGCTTTGGGAATATAATGTAAAAGTAATTACCAGAAGAAACTGATTGGAATTGAGTACAATTTGCCAGAATCCAAATAAATTAAATTTCCTTTTTTAATATACGTTTACTCTGTCCCAAGAAAAGGCTTCTTAGATACCGAAATTCTATAGAATAAGCAATCTGAGAGGCCCTGCTGTATGGAAAGGAGGCGCCTGTGATATAAAGGGATGTGTGTAACTCGCATAATTTGCTGTACCATAATTATGCAAAATTACAGCGAAATCCTGCAAGATTACAAAGAATTAAGGGCCAGGTGTTCAGAGCTATTTAGCAGTCGCAAACGGTCCGAATTGCAGAATCGGGCCGCTTGCGACAGCCAAAAAGCTGTCTGGAATGTTCCAAATACAAAATTGTGATTCAGTAACCTGATACTGAATCGCAATTTGGCATTGCGATTCGGTATTATGAAGGGGCGTGTTTAGGGCTCCCCTTCCTAACACTGAATCACAGTGGTATGATTGAATGTTTTGCAACTGAAACGAGGTAGTGAAACATTCACAGTTTACCACCTACTACAAATAGTTGGAAACCCATTTGCAAATGGGAAGGGGTTCCCAGCAGACCCCTTCCCCTTTGTGAATGTCTGTAAAAGCATTTTTAAGAGCAGGCAGTGGTCCCAGGTCCCAGGTCACAGGGACCACTGCCTGCTCTTAAAAAATGAAACAAAAACTTTTTTTTTTTTTTAAACACATTCCATTTTCCTTTAAGGAAAAACGGATTGCATTAAAAATAAAAAAGATTGCTTTATTTAAAAGGATTCACAGACATGGTGGTCTGCTGATGCCAGCAGACCCCCATACCTGTGATGCTTTGCAAATCCCAGTGGGTCGCAAAGCGAGACCTACCTCACGAATATTAATAACTATTTGCGACGCACTGAGAATTGCAAATATAACATTCAATCGCAATTAGGAAGTCGCAATTCCAAACGTATGATCATCTGGCCCTAAATGCGGTATGTAATCTGCATGTGCCGCTATTTTCAAAGTACAAGATGCACTCTTGCGACCATAATGTACCCGGGGATGCTTTTTGTGCTAATGAAAATAGTGCTAAATGTAGCAGAACACAAACAGAAGCAGCCACTCGCAGCTCTCCAGTGCTCTTGCAGTAGCCATTTTTGCCCGTAATTACTCAAAATTACGCCGGCCGGTGTAATCATGTAATTTTTGGTAATTTAGAATCCCAAGAGTAACGTGAAATTACCAGCATTATTCTAAATTACTACAATTACTCTGGTGTAATTACAATTTCACCCAGGCCTAGTAAACTATGAACCAAATGCTTGTGGTTTACATTAATACATTTAAACATTTTAAAATGTCCTAGTGCAAATATAACAACCCTATATGATTGTACATAGCTTTCTACTTTTAACCATTTATTTCTAGTTCTCTATATTTTAGTTCCTACATCTTTAGTATTGTCACGGAATATGCAGAATACCTAGCCTTTAATCTTGTAAAAGGCGACATAATTTGCTTTTCCTAACTGTATAGTCTGCCGTTCTTTGTCATTTCATTTACTTGCCTCTGTCACAAATTTGGTTCTCCATCAGCTTTATAATTCTAGCTGCATTTGTTAAGCTACTTTGTCTAAGTTCTCAGCTCTAATTTACGTGTAATATACATTTAAATCTAAACATTAAAAAATTAACGTTTTACTTCTTTTTTTGTTTTGAATGCAGGGATACTTCTAGCGCCTGCAAAAAAAACAGCTTGTGGCGGTAACCCTTGGGTGGCGGTGCTCATGTCCTGGTTTCTAGCCCAGGTAAGTTAAACAGGTTTAAAGTCTCACTCCTGTCATGCCAACTGTAGCCTGTAGTCTCCTCCTTGACCTGTGGTTACATCCAATGCTTACTAACAATTCAATTCAATTAGACACCGTTACAGGTTTCCATCATTGTGGTAATGTTGCTTCTAAGCTAAGGTTTTGAGATAGTCTGTCAGAACAAAGGCTCCGATTATGAGTTTGGTGGATGGGAACACCCGTCGGCCAAACTCCCGACAGGATGTCCTCCACTGTAGTGGCGACCTCCCTGCCGGACCATTATGACTTTCCCGCTGGGCTGATGGGTGGAAACCAAGGTTTCCGCTCGTCAGCCCAGTGCGAAAGTGGCAGCAGCATTGTCACCGGCTGGTAATTGAGCCGGTGGCAATGCTGCTGCCTGAAGGGGATACCAGCACCTTTGGAATGCATAGTATGTACAGCAGACAGTGCACATTATGAGGGTGCTGGGGAGGGGGACCCCTGCACTGCCCATGCCACGGAGAACCAGGTTGCAACCTGCACCCGCTGTTAGCCGCCGGGATCACCAATCCTGGAGGAGACGGTGGTACCCTGGGGGTCAGACCGTCAGGGTCGTAATGTGCTGTGGCGGACCAGACCACCACTGTAAGTCTGGTGGTCTAGTGACTGCGAGACACATTTATTAGGTCCTATGTCTTATGATTAAATAGACCATACAGGAGATGATGTCATGATATATCTCAAATCCCAGCAGACGTCATCAAACAGAGGGACATTCCTGAATTCCTATTTTTCACGATTGTTAGTCATGCAGAAGTAGGGAAGAGAACTGTGTGTTTCACAAGATTACGTATTTAATTGTATGCACTTGCTAACTTGCTGAACTATGTTTCAAAATCAAATCTATTTTGGTGACAACTTGCTAACTCCTTGCGAGCACAGGCAGCACCAGAGTGGCACCTGTCCTTTAGTGTGGTCATGTCAGTGTAATTTAATTCATTTACTAGGGGTCGTAGAGCCAAACAGTGTGAAACTCTGCATCTTTTGTCCAGGTTTACAATATGAGGGATACGTAATGGATATGTGTGCTTTATGTAGCTTACCTGGCCTACCCCTGTATGGCCCAATCCTTCAAAGGTAGGCTTTACACATAGCAGATAATATGCGTGTGTCAATGTAGACATTACCACTCCTCTGGGGCACTCACTGGGAGTTATCAGTTATGATTGTGTAAACATTTTCAGACAGAGGAGTGCTCCTGCCTTTGTAAGCAAACATTTGCTGTTTCCTACATTTGTTGATCACAGATGTATTTTGCATGCAGAGTGGTTCAGCCTTCACATGTTTTGAGAATTGGATCTATATAGCTGATGTTCTTCAAAGCTATAGGTCCGTTAAGGATATACTGTAGCTAGAAGAAAAGACCTAACAAAAAGGTTATTCCATTGCCTCAGAGGCCAAAGCCACCGACAACAGAAAGGAACCCGCAGCCAACAAATCAGTGTAAATTCCAGACCTTCAGAGTGAACCTTCTTATTAGCACACTCAACACACAGCTGTCACCTTGTACATAACGCTCGTAAGCAGTCACATTTTATAAATGCATAACTAACTAGGGGTGGGCGTAATGTTTCATTCAACAAGTGGAATTGGAAGAATTTGTGGGATTTGACAACTCAGGATTACTTTTGTAATGCAGAGTTCCATCCAAACTCATAATTAGGCCCTAAGTCCAAACATATAAAACGTCACAGGATAAAAGTACCAATAGTATCCATCTGGTGAGAGTAACTCCTAGAGTACAAATTTAGAGTTTTTCTGGTCATCTCTTTCCTGCCTATACCAACGGTTCCACCAGGACCTGTTCTAATGGACATCTGACATTCTGGAGCCATTCTTGGATGCAGCCTGCAGGAACGTTCTTGGATGTAGCCTGCATGGAACACGCCCTGGGCATGGACAGTACAGGGGCCCCTCTGCGGCCCCCTGTATATCCTTACTGCCAGCCTTTCAGTAGTGTGGTGATCGCCATGAAAAGGCTGGCGGTAAGATGAGTTGTAATCAGCCAGGTGGAGCTGAGTTCGGCGCCTCCCTGACTGAGTACAACTCAGACCACCATCACCCCATCAGGAACAATGTTCCCGGCGGTCTCCGGCAGGTCCATCTGCCAGGGTTGTAAAGTGACAGTCGGACCGCCACAGTTACGGTAGTCCAACTGTCACCACGAGTCTGGCGGTCCCTGGACCACCAGCCTCATAATGAGGCCGTTAGTCACTTTTCTGGCATTCAGGAAGATCCAACTCAGATGTATTTGCTGCTGCAGAAATGCTCATAGTAGAAGAAACTTAAATCTTTAGCGCAGCAACGATGCACCTTGGTCGAATCCACTTGCCATGTTTGATCTGTTCATGCAGAAGTCTTTGGAGCCAAAAAGTTTTTAAGTCCCAGGTTTTTCTAGACATCAAGAGGAGCACACTTTGCCACAACTAAAGGTGCCAGCACTGCTGGAACAACACTTGGGGGACAAGACTCACTCCAGCAGAGTCCATGGCGGGTACAGCTGGAGCGGGCCATCTGAGCTGTTCAGGAAAATATTCTTGCAGCTTGTTGTGGTCCTGAATGTTAATAGGTCAGCCAACTGACCCTTAAAATGTACTTCTCAGTCCTGGGTACAAGTGGGAACAGGCCCAACCCTTTATGTCTCCTCTCAAGTCTCACACAGCAGATGTAGTCCTTCTTTCGTTCTTCCACAGGTTTAGAGTATTCTTAGGAGGGTGCCAAGGGATGCACATTTAAGCCTGGCACTAGCCTGCGGATTGGGGTATCTACTGTCCCTCCTTAACCAATGGGGTAAAAGTTCTTAGGGATAACCCTACCCAATTATGAGCATTTCCTATGTGACCTGCTACAAATAATCACACGGTGCCCCACTCTGCCTAGATTAAAGATGATGAAACCCTTCTACCAGTATACAGAGCCTATGTGCCCAACCCAGTGGTGTTGCCATGGAAATGAGTAACCATTCCTCTGTGGTCACTTCAATCCAGTGCTAGGGGCAATTCCCTCCTTACTGAGATTGGGGTCAAGAAGGGGGTCTGTTTAGATGTCAGGTCACTGCTCAAATGGTCATCCTGCCTTAGGAACAGAAATAACTATTCACATACAGGCCTTTGTCTTTGCTCTGGGAGCACGTTCCGTGCCTCGTTAATGGCTGAGCACGCAGAGGGCTGCAGCTGAAGGCTAATGTAAATTAGCACTCAGAGGCTTCATTTATGCAGGTAAAATGTAACTTTATAAAAGTACCTTATCATCAATATTTACTCAAGTTCCACACTAACCAGTGAAGTGGGTTTGAATAAATATCACAGAGAGTCCAAGAATGGAAGGTCTGGATGTTTCCCAGCCAAACATTATATTGATAAATGTAATAGTGCATCTCAAGGTTTCTCCAGGGAACAACCAACCTTGCTACAGTGAAAATAGCTTTTTTTAGGTGCTAGTCACTGCAAGGGCATACATAATATTAGCTTTCTACATACTCTACTTTTAAATACCATGCTCTCAGTGTTACGTAGAGTTACTCATTAATGTTCAAAATGAAGGTTTAAACATGTAAAATGGATGTATTTTGACAGGTTGGATTTCAGTTTTATAGTGCAGCTGCCAAGCTGTTGTGGCATGCCCAAGATCACATTTGTCTAGTCACTCTAGTGAATGGCGTGGTAGCGTTGTAGTTCATCATTGACATTTAACTTTCCATGTCATGTGTGTACTTTGGACACCATATACTATGGAGTTATAGGGATACTAAATATGCCAATTGGATGTTCATCAATTCAACATGTTTTATGAGTCAGAACATATGATCCTGGTCTGGTTAGCAGGGACCCAATGCACAGAGTAAAAACAAACACAACAACATCAATCCAGAAAAAGTAGGGTGCCTACACAAAAAGAGGCACATTCATTTTTCTTTGTTGTTTCCTCTTATTCTCTTTTCTAAATTAGTATCACTTCTCCAGTTTTGTTAAAGCTCACATTTTCTTTCAGTTCCTTCCCCCACAACAATGCTTCATCCTGCAGGCTTAGCTGAACAGCACCAATCCTGTTTTCTTTGTTCCTTTTAACGTGTCCTGTGCTTTGTCCTTAGACATGTGATGGTGCACAAAAGTGGGGGCCAGGAGGAATGCAGCTTAGGCATGCTTCACATTTGGCCCCCACCACTGTGTTGCACAATCTGTGCCATTGCTATCCCTTCTGGTGTAATAGGAGAGACCAAGTGAAGCAGTTGAGAGGCAATTCAAACGTTGTCCCATGGCCCGGTGTCCACCTCCATCCTGATTCAGTGAGCCTGGTCACACCGGATTTAATTTCCATGGAAGCTATAAGGGAGCGTAACTTCATCCTTGGTCAAGACGTGGACAAGAGCACCTCACATCTTTTCACACTATTCCAAGATACTTGGGCCTGGGCTGATGCCACACTTTGATGATGAAGGTAGACGCAAAGTCAAAGCTGCTCTTGGAACACTCCCCCTTTCTTCCACTTTCCTACCCTGGGCAAATAACAAAACATGCAAAAAAATCTGGTCACTAAGGCAAGAAAAGTATGCTCTAAAAAAACTGAGGTGCAACTGGGCCCTGGGGGTTGCCATCTCCCACTGGGGCACAATGTAAACTGTCCAACTTCTGATACTGCAATCCCTTTAAACCTCAGGCCACATGCTCTGTTAAGCACTCTATCACCCTGTGCTCAGGGCCTGGACGCAAATTAGAAAGAACCTAAATTAATGAATCTATGAATAAATACATAAATACATAAAAAAGAAGCGTCTAGCTTGTCTCAAAAAATAAAAAGATATGGGTTTTTTTGCAGAGTGAATTTGGTCCAGTGGCACCGGAGAATTTTACTCGAACATCAATTGCATTACAAAAGTTCAGGCTTTTTAAAAACAAAAGTTGGCACAGGGAGATTAAGGGCCTGTTTTAGATCATATCGGATTGGATACTCGGTCACAAATGTGGTGAATATCCTGTACGTCATATCACAGGTGCATTATATCCTATGGCACTTGTAATATAGCAGACTGGACAGCTAGAGTAACCCATCCACCAAGATCTAAATCAGGCCCCAAGTGGTTTGCCTAGAACGGCCGGCGATGCTCGGACTTGTACCTGGTCCCCTATTTCCAAAGTTGGCAGCTCTAGTCACAGCGCTACATCCTCTCCCCATTAGGCGCACAGTGTGTTGCTTTGCTCATGTTGGCAGCCAACGTTTACAAAGCAACACACTGTGAGTCTAATAATGAGGGAACCGTGAAGTGTTGCTAGGATGGTTATGTTGTGTTAATATGAACCGCAGGATAAACTGTAATTTGTTCATTGTACATGCCTGTCTCCCTTTTGCTGGGGCTGTGTTTGCAGAATGGCCTGCTGATATTTATTTGTCTGGTAGAATTTGTGACTCCACTGGGAAAATAGTTAAATGTAATTAGAGAAACAAAAACAGCAATTTCTATGGAAAGGATGCTTCAACAATAACTACAAAGGAGCGATTTCTCCTCTTTTATGTGTTTATACATTTTCCTTAGAAAAATTCAAATGGAAATGACAATAGGGTTATAATGTCAAATGGAAAAAACGCTGAAATATGCAGTATTTGGTGACTATATGCCCCCCATAGTAATGCTCATGACCTCACACAATGTGTGTGATAGAGGGATGTCATGTGACCTTTTAAAGAATGTCTGTTCCCTGTGTGTAACATTGTACAAACCATATATTTTATTTTTTGTTTTGTTTTTATTTGAGAGGGAAAGTATTCGATTAGACCCCCAATATAATAGAGGTCGATCCATTGCCCTTGGTTGGAGTAACTTTCTGACCATTTCCTGTGAAGGAAAGGACCAAATTTCAGTTTGTGAATGCACACCAATGTGTACATTTCTGTGCTTTACAAGGATAACCATGCTTTGGGATGCCCATTTCCCACTGTCTGCATGAGAATTACTAAAACTGATTTCTCCTCACTTGTTCCAGTGAAATCAAAAGGAGTAAATCCATTCATGCATGCTTGGAATCCTCATGTGAATTTTTTTTACAGTAAATGAGGGTTTTTTTGTTGTAAACGTTACACACAAAAATACTTTGGTGAACTGGGCCCAAAATGTAGAGATTGCAAATGACATTTTCAGGGCACTAAAAAGTGTCAAAGGGGCCATAGATGCATGTACATTGGAATTTAACACATAACCATGTATGACCCATCAAATGGTTTTAATTTGTGTATATAGGATTGTATTGGTTTTATTCTTGTTTTATGTATCTTAAAATGCTTTTATACCGAATAAAGATTTTGATGAGGACTACAGATATATAGCAGATGAAACATAAATATGCTTTGAGACATGTTACTGTTTTCACATAGAAAAGCTCTTCCCTTACCAATATGAGGTAGTTTCATCCTGATCCAAGTCCTGAAAATGGACTTATTCACTGACAAATTCACTCGGGTATCATGAATTTGAAAATACGTGCAAAAGTTATATGAATAATCTCCAAAGTTCGTGGAAGTTCACCTACTTTTGCTGGGCTGATCACCCAGAAATCCCAAACACCCAACTCTAACCCCAAACGTATGGATTCAATGTCATTATACTAGCACAACTTCTCCATTCAGAACTGAACCTAGCAAATGTAAGGCACATATTTTTTGCTCCAAGATTGAACTTGGCAGCGCAAAATGGATCCGGCCCACAATAGGACGCCTCTGTGTTGCTGTAACTTAGTGGATGAAGGGGTTGAAGGAGTGTCACATTTTTGGAAAACTAACTAAAATTTCAGCACATGAAAGCCACATACACACCTACTTGGCTTATTATACTTTGTGTGGTGACTTTTACTGAAAATGGGCATTATGAGATTTTTCATCCAGGAACAATAAGAAACCCCACTGCAGGCATGTGGTATCAGTGTTCACGGAAAACAAGAACTCCTCCCACTGCGGGCATACGGTATCAACGTTCAAGGAAAACAAGAACTCCTCCCACTGCGGGCATGTGGTATCAGTGTTCACGGAAAACAAGAACTTCTCCCACTGCAGGCATGTGGTATCAGTGTTCACGGAAAACAAGAACTCCTCCCACTGTGCAGGCATGTGGTATCAGTGTTCAAGGAAAACAAGATCTCCTCCCACTGCGGGCATACTGTATCAACGTTCAAAGAAAACAAGAACTCCTCCCACTGCGGGCATACGGTATCAACGTTCAAGGAAAACAAGAACTCCTCCCACTGCAGGCATGTGGTATCAGTGTTCACGGAAAACAAGAACTCCTCCCACTGCAGGCATGTGGTATCAGTGTTCACGGAAAACAAGAACTCCTCCCACTGCGGGCATATTGTGTCAACGTTCAAGGAAAACAAGAACTCCTCCCACTGCAGACATGTAGTATCCGTGTTCACGGAAAACAAGAACTCCTCCCATTGCAGGCATGTGCTATCAGTGTTCAAGGAAAACAAGAACTCCTCCCACTGCAGGCATGTGGTATCAGAACAAGAACTCCTCCCACTTTAGATACGCACTGTCAGCTTTCAAGAGAAACAACTCCCTTCACTGCAGGCATCGGTGTCAGTGTTCAAGAAAACAAGAACTCCTGCCACTTCAGGTGTGCGGTGTCAGTGTTCAGGGAAAACAAGAACTCCTCCCACTGCAGGCATGTGGTATCAGTGTTCAAGGAAAACAAGAACTCCTCCCACTGCGGGCATACAGTATCAACGTTCAAGGAAAACAAGAACTCCTCCCACTGCAGGCATGCAGTATCAGTGTTCAAGGAAAACAAGAACTCCTCCCACTGCAGGCACGTGTTGTCAGTGTTCAAGAAAAACAAGAACTCCTTCTACTGCAGACATGTGATATCAGTGTTCAAGGAAAACAAGAACTCCCCCCACCACAAGAATGCGTTGTCAGAACAAGAACTCCTCCCACTTTAGATACGCACTGTCAGCTTTCAAGGGAAACCACTCCCTTCACTGCAGGCATCGGTGTCAGTGTTCAAGAAAACAAGAACTCCTGCCACTTCAGGTGTGCGGTGTCAGTGTTCAGGGAAAACAAGAACTCCTCCCACTGCAGGCATGTGGTATCAGTGTTCAAGGAAAACAAGAACTCCTCCCACTGCGGGCATACAGTATCAACGTTCAAGGAAAACAAGAACTCCTCCCACTGCAGGCATGCAGTATCAGTGTTCAAGGAAAACAAGAACTCCTCCCACTGCAGGCACGTGTTGTCAGTGTTCAAGAAAAACAAGAACTCCTTCTACTGCAGACATGTGATATCAGTGTTCAAGGAAAACAAGAACTCCCCCCACCACAAGAATGCGTTGTCAGAACAAGAACTCCTCCCACTTTAGGTATGCACTGTCAGCGTTCAAGGGAAACCACTCCCTTCACTGCAGGCATCGGTGTCAGTGTTCAAGAAAACAAGAACTCCTCCCACTTCAGGTGTGCGGTGTCAGTGTTCAGGGAAAACAAGAACTCCTCCCACTGCAGGCAATACGGTATCAACGTTCAAGGAAAACAAGAACTCCTCCCACTGCGGGCATACTGTATCAACGTTCAAGGAAAACAAGAACCCCTCCCACTTCAGGTGTGCGGTGTCAGTGTTCAGGGAAAACAGGAACTCCTCCCACTGCAGGCATGTGGTATCAGTGTTCAAGAAAAACAAGGACTCCTCCCACTTAAGGCACATGGAGTTAGTGTTCAAGGGCACACAGAACTCCTTCCACAGCAGAAATGTGGTATCAGCGTTCAAGGAAAACAAGAACTCCTCCCACTGCAGACAGGCAGTGTCAGCATTCAAGGAACACAAGTACTCCTCCCACTGCATGCGTGAGGTGTCAGTGTTCAAGGACACACAAACACCTTCCACTGCAGACATGTGGAGCCAGTGTTAAAGGACACAAGATCTTGTTCCGCAGCAAGCATGTGGAGTCAGCATTCAAGGACACAAGAACTTTCCCCACTGCAGGCGTGTGGTGTCTACCATTGCAGGCGTGTGGTGTACTTATTTAAGGATTCAGGACCCCCTCCCACAGTAGGCATGTGACACCACTGTTCAAGGACACAAGACGAGCTCCCACTGTTGACAAGAACTCGTCACCCTGCACACAGGGGGTGTCAGTATTAAGAGGCAAGAACTCATCCCCTGTCTGTAGGCATGTAGTGTCAGTGTTTAAGGACACAGGAACTCCTACCACTGAAGGCATGCAGCATCAGTCTTCAAGGACGGAAGAACTCTTCTCATTGTAGGCATGCGCTGTCAGTGTTCAAGGACACAACACCCCACACACAAAACACACACTTCAGGCATATATAATCTACCATTGCATCTGGAGTCAATGTACAAGGGCACAAGAAGTTCTCCCCATGCAGGTAAGGACTCTAACACCATCTATCTGCAGTGGGAAGAGTTCAGGGACACAAGAACATCTCACATTTCAGGCATGTGCCGTCAGTGTTCAAGGACAGAACACCCCCCCCCCCACACACACACACAAACACTTCAGGCATATATAATCAAACATTGCATCTAGCATCAATGTTCAAGGATACAGGAACTCGTCCCCATGCAGGCACAGGGTGTCAGTGGGTAAGGGGCACAAAAACTACTCCCACTACAAGCATATGACACCAGTATTCAAGGACACAGTTCACTGCAGGCATGTGTTGCTATTGCTGAAGGACACAAGAACTACCCCCAGGGCAGGTTACTGACCTATACCTGAAAACATACACCATGACATTAAAGTAACTTTAAGCTGTCCCAGTTTTTCTGCCAACAGCTGTAAGCATGCTGAAACTTCTACTTTCGCTTTTCACAGTAATAGATTTGGGTATAAATATCCCATCATGATTTGTGCCAACTGTGCCCTTGAAAAAGAAACTATTTGGACTTGTCTTTGACTGAAGTCCCAAAGTTGCGGGGATACTGGGCAAGAGGTCTGTCTCATGCCCAGTGTGGTCTTTGTACCCAACAATCTCTAGTAAAAACAGGTGGTTTCATGGGAAAAACCTGGGGCTCCCTCTGAGTGCCTGCCAGGCATCATATATTTCATTTAACAGCTTTATATAGCGCTCCTGCGTTGTAGAGAGCATTAAGGCACTTTACGTAGAACACTTTAACTTACACCGAATACAGAAAAAAGAATATGGGAGATAAGCACAGTGGGTGCATACATATGACTTTGATGAATGGCAAAAAGTTATATAATGACCTTAAAACACTATGCACACACTAGGACCACAGGAGAACATGACCACACAAATATTGTCAAATGGTCCATACCCTAAGGAGTGTATCAGAGAACATTTGGTTGAATTAACTCTCAAGGATAGGATATCATCTTATTAATCTCTGAGCACCTTTGTGTCTGAATATCTCCTAGCAGATGGCTCACTGATAACAAACCGGTAACTCCTGGTCGGTGGGAGTCAGAGGACAATGCCATAGTTCACCCTCAACAACCAAGTGTGAAATATGGTAGCAGGAGTGACAAACCAGATGAGAGGTTTTTGGACCAGGGCTTGTTGTGGAAATGCATTATAGACAGGACATTGCCTTTGGCTCAGAGGGATGAGGTTCACGGAAGCACCCCAAAAGGGAGATAGATTGAACATGTCAGAGGTGGCATGCCCTACCTACTTGAGAAATACAGTGACATCCCTGGTACTGGTTTGTAGGACCAGACTCCATGGGGAAAAAGTGAGTGCCATGTGTGTGCATAGAAGCTCTTTGGAGATTTTGTTGGGTATTGGGAATTTGCAGATCTTTGCTTCTCTTTCCTGGTTTTAATTGTTAGAAATATAAACCTAGGGAGGTAGATGAAAAGAAGAAACAATCATTGGTGCCTAATTTTCTTCTCAAAACCTTAAAGGGTCAAAGTTGTCTCCTCCACCTCTTAGCAAAGTAATCACACCTTTGAGTGAACTTGATAACTTTCACAAGGAAGACTACTCTTCAGTGGAGGAAGGCCTGCGCTAGGGTCCTGTAGGAGCACTATCAAACCAAAGGCTGAGATTGTCCTGCATGGTTTGCCTAGAGACGCAAGAGGCTGGATTCTTGTTAGTGTCCCACAAAGGCATGTTTGTGGCTGACGTGTCAGTAGTACTCACCGTGTCCTAAGGAAGATCTATGCTGTCAACATGTGTGGCACTCGAGCTGGTGCGTTTCCTATATTTGGGAAAATTGTCATCCTTTGCATATGTAGGAAATTAGTGCCAAAAACATAATCAGTGCTCATTTGGGGTAAGCATGCCATTGCAGAGGAGGGCTGTTGTGACTGTGGTTCCAAGGGTGCAATATTAACCGCTAGACTGCTAGAGCAGAAGAAGATGCCTGCACCCTGAGGTGTTAAACAGATTGGTGAAGAGACTGAGAATGCTGGTGGATGAGGGGGTAAGGTCCCACCTAGGACACAGCCCCTCTGCTCAACGCAGCCCGGCTTCCTGATCCTTCTGAACTGATCTGATCCAGACCCCCCTCTTAACAGACCATCCATATCGTCATCCTGACTCAGTCTGTGAAGCCCCCGACACATCCAACCACACCCCTAAAAATACCCATTCAGAATCCCCAGAAAAAAAACCATGGAGACCCTTCTTTCCCTAAAGGTCCCGTCCATGTTTCCTCTACAGATGCCTACAGAACCCTTTATGAAGCCTATCCAGATGCCCTTCAACAAAGTTACATCCAACTATCTCTCCCAAAAAGTCAAGATGTCCTTCCTACAACTCACACCCAGAATCCTTCTTCCTAAATCCATACTCCAGCTTCAAGGACCTCTCCAGGCCATTGTGTACCATGCCAACTCCAGACCCATCCCCTGCAAACATTTTGAAAGTGTCTCCACCTTCCTCAAAAAACAAGACCACCTTCCAAGGTCTCATTAAGATGCCCCTCTCCATATCCCACTTCATTGTTTCCCCAACAATGTTGACCTTCCAGACCCCTTTTCAAAGCCTTCCTTGACACCTCTCTCTCTAAAAAAAACACCCATTCAGACCAGATCGCAAAGCACAATATGTCCTTTCTGCTTTAGTAGCCCTGTGGTGCAGATCTTGCAAGATACCCTGGTCCTCGTGCAAGCAGCATACTCATTCCAGGCTTTTTCTTATACTCTGCCCCTTGTGGTACTAAATGCATAATGGGATAAGTAATAAATTTGTGTATTGGGTAATATCATATTCTGCTGAAAGACATGTTATGTGTATGAGGTTAGAAAGCTGCAACTCCAATATTGTGACTGCTCTACCCCTCAAAGAAAAGAACAATCAAACTACCTGATACTGCATGAGGCTAAGCAGGCCTGCCAAGTAGGGGCACTCGACACCATGACAAAATGGTATCTGTTGTGCCATTCTGGTTTGGGTGGCCATTTTGGAGGGGGCAGGGCATGCCCCTCCACCCCCCACCGGAAGGTATAATGTTATTGTTATGCTTGGATTCCATACAAAGCCTCTATTGTTTGCAATATCACTGCTGTGACACAGCAGCAGTTGATAACAAAACTCGTTACCCACTGTTGCTACCTCATAAAAGCTGTCAGGACTCTCTAAAAGCCTGTTAGTGACCTGCTTGCCTGTCTGCTTTGACAAGAAGCAGAAAGCACAGCTGCAGGGAGAAGAAGTCATGTAGGACAGGAGGTGGGTGGTGGGGGTTGGTTAAGGATGGCAAGTAAGGGATTTGTTTTCGCATCTGGGTCACGGGGATAGACCATGTTATGCATGGCTCACCATTACTTCTATGACCCTAGATAAAGCAAAGGGTGATGATTTTGGGAGACATACATAACATAAAACTATAGATGGGCAAACCAGAACCCCAACAGAACATCCCCGTAATTCACTGTCAACCATCTATAATTCTTTTGTTTACACTTTCTGTAAAGTTCAACCTCCTACCTTTGTGATGGACAATCATTGCATTTAGAAAAGGTCACAAAGAAGTGCGCTGGAACACCCAAATAAGTACATCTTCATACTGTAGACAGCAGTGATGTCTCTCATGTAACTGACACCATGCACGCTCCTAGTTTAGACTAGAGGCCTGATTAAAAGTTTAGTGGAAACTGATGTCCCGTCCGCTGTATTACAAGTTCTATAGCGTATAATGGAATTGTAATGTGGAGGACAGGATTTCCGTCATGTTTGTGACCGAGTTACCCCATCCGCCAAACTGTGAATCAGGCCATATAGAGTTTTGTCTCACGTTTGTTACACTAATGATCTATAGAGCAGCATTTTCTCTCCTGTTACTTGCATCCTACACTCTCATGCCCTATGTAGGAAAGTGCTTCGTTTGACATGGTCATCCCCCACTTTTTGCTTGGTTTCTGGTGCAATTACTATTAAAAGTGCACGGGTCCCTGCTAAACAGGCCCCAGTGCCAGATCTCTTTCTCTAAAAACTGCACAGTAATTTTTCCCAATTGCCAAACCTTTGGCCACTACTAGAAGTCCCTAATAATGGCACCCCTGGTACCTAGGGCATGGGGTACTAAAGGAAGGCCCCTGAGGGCTGCAGCACAGACTGTGCCACCCTCAGAGACCACCTCACTAAATGCACACAGTGCTGCTTTCTCGGGCTGCGCGTCTTGGTGCAAACCTAAAATGAAAACACAACATGGCACACAGCCTGTGAGCCCTGTCCCCTTTGCATTGCATGCAATATATGTAAGATACCTCTCTAGCAGGCCTTCCAGCCTAAAGGCAGGGTGCATTATATTACATGTGACAGCATACCTGCATCAGCAGATATGCCCCTGCTTTGTCTTTGTCGATTCTCAGACATAGTAAGTGAACAGTGAAGCCATTTCAAGTACATGTGCTGGACACTGGTCACTACGAGTTCCCAGCTACATGATGGCTTCACTGACAATTGGGATGCTTGGTATCAAACATTTCTTATTAATAAACCCTCAATGTATCCAGTGATGGACTTATTAATACATGCACTCAGAGGGCACCTTAAAGGTGCCCCCCTAAAAGCCAACCAACTCCCAGCGGGGGCACTGACTGGTCAAAACCAGTACAGCCACCTTAGACAGAGTTCTGGCCTCCTGAGGTGAGAGCCAATGCTCTTGAGGGCTCAGAATAAAAGCCTGCTCTGGGCAGAGGTGTGGCCTCCTCTCCTAGGCAGGATGGACATCCCAGGGAGCTTCAAAGGGCTTGCTGCCTTTGAAATGCAGTGCAGGCCTCTCCAAATGGTAGAGCAGGTCAACCCCCCCCAGCTTCTGACCCCACTTCTGGTGGCAGGACTGGCAGGAAAATTAAGTAAATTAAAAGGTGTGCCCACTTCATACCAGTCCCACCCCTAGGGTGAACAAGATGAGGTGGACACTACTTCTAAAATTCCTCCATCTTGCCTGGAAGGAATTAGATTTATAGGGTTGGGGCTATGCCACTTCCCAAAGGAAGTGGTCATAGAAAGGGTGTAGTCACCATAAAGGTAAGTATCCCATTGGCTACCATGTGGCACCCCCTGTAATACCCCTAAATTCAGTATTTTGAGGGCAGCCCTGAAAGCCAGAATCAGATTCCTGTAACCTAATAAGAGCCGGACATGTCACCAGCAGAAAAGACTGAAGACACCGACTAACTTGGCCCCAGGCCTTCAAAGAAATCTGCACCCAGAAGACGACTGCCCTGCAGCCAAACAACCTCTAAAGCCTTGGGAGGACTGCCTGCCTTCGATAAAGACCAAGAACTCCTGTGGACAGCGGACCTATCCAGAAGAAATCATCTTCAAAGAAGAGAAAGCCTGCCTGAGGAACCGCGAGACCCAACACCAGAAGTGACCACTGAACCCGATGCACCTGGCCCGAGTCCAAGTGGCCCACCCGTTCTGTGAAGGCTCCCTGGTGCTTCTGACCAAGGGTCCATCATGTGCTGACCCCTGCCTGTCTGCCCAGTGACACCTGCAGCCTAAATCTGAGGACTCCCCTTGGCCGCAACCTTCCTGGTAAGCTGATTCCGATGCCTAAAGATACCCCTGCATCCAAAGCCCTTGGGGAGCTGATCCATTGTTGTCCCTTACAACCCTGGCATCTCAACTTACCTGGGCAGCTGTGGGTTAACCTCTCCTGGCCTGAGCCTGCAGTCCAGTTCTGAAAGTGATCTCCGCCACTAAAAAACACTGGGCGCTCGATGCTGTGTTGGCACTCTGCACCTTACTGCCCCGTGCTGCAGAGGGTGTAAGTTTGGTGCTGCTTTGTGGGCCCCCTTGTACTTACCTAACTCCAGGAGATGGACCCCTACTCAGCTGTACTTACCTGTAAGCAGTGTAGCAGCAGATACCCCTGGTCTCCATTGGGTAGCAGTGGGCACCAGATGCTGTTTTGGCACTCTGCACCCAGCCGCCTGTGCCACTGAGGGTGTAAGTTTGGTGCTGTCTTGTGGCCTCCCCTGTTGCTCGCCTCATCCCCTGGAGACCAACCTCGGCCACCACTGGTACCTACCTGGGAGCACCATGTCTTCAGCCCCCCCCAAGTCTCCATTGACTAACAGTGGGCACCGACTCGGACTATGACCTCTGCACCCAGCCGCCCGTGCCACTGTGGGTGCACAGCTGGTACCAACCTGAACCTTGCCAGTGCTAGACCAAAGCCCTGAAGACTGGGACCCTAAGTTGTGTATTTACCTGTGAAACTGCATCATTGTTTACCCCATAGGTTCACATTGAGGACTCTGAAAACTGCAGTGTCAATTTTTGAAACAGCAAAGTATTTTTAATATAAAAACGGCTTACCTTATAACGAAGTACTTTGGTTCAAAGTATATAAAAGCAACTGTTAATTTTCTAAATTGGTCTCTGATTTATTCTTTGAGTGTGTTTCCCATTTATTACCTCTGTGAGTACAACAAATGCTTAATAAGCCGAACTATTCGCCCCCAATACCACAAAAAGAGCACTAGACCTATCTATTGCTGCCTCTGCAAGCCTTTGGGGATCACTGGACTCTGCACGGTGTACCTCATTTTAGTGCACCGTTATAGAGAGCCAGCTTTCTACACCCTCGCCAGCAGATCAGTCACTCACATCCACTAGGCTAATGCTTTAGACAGCAGAGCTGTCCCTCCCTTCAATAATATTGTGTACATGAATGCTTTAGACCTGTGGTTCCCAACCTGTGGTCCGGGGACCCCTGGGGGTCCGCAAAGCCTTCTCAGGGGGTCCGCGAGAGCCTAGAAAATTAAAAAATATTAACCAATATTGTCAAATTAGGTCCTCAGCTTCCAGTAATGACTCAGCGGGGGCCCCGGATTCCCATGATGATTCAGTGGGGGTCCCTGGGTTCCATTCATGTTAAAGTGGGGGTGCACAGAAATCAAAAGGTTGGGAACCATTGCTTTAGACATCAGAGCTGTCTCTCTTGTTATTCACATCCGGCATACTCGTGCCTTTCAGAGTACACATGATAATGTCTGAGCTCGCGCCTCAGACAGCAGAGCTGTCCCTCCCGTTACAGTACTCCTGCAAACTTTGTCAGCAGCACCGTCCTTGTGAGTTGATGAACAGACGCAGTGAAGGACACCTGTCCCCGGGGCCACGCATAGGCAGTTCAGATAAGGCAGTATGGATCTGTGCAGGAAGAGAGGGGGGCTGCTGTCCGCGAGGCTTGACGGGCCTCCTTCCCGCCATTAATCACTTCGCGAGCCCCCGCGTCAGTGAGGGTTCAGGGGACATCCGCTCAAACTTTCTTCCTTTCTTCAGTCTAAGTGAAAAGCTGAAAAGGGCAACACTTAGCTCTTATCGGCAAAGCCAGAGGCAAGATTGGATGCTGGCACTCTTGTGTTCCTCAGGCTGTTCTCAAACTCCTGGCCTGCATCTGATTGCATCCTTGAGTTGGGGGGGCGGGGGTGCTCACCAGCTTCAGCCCTCTACCTGGTCAGGGCTTATAGGGCCTAATTTGTGACCCAGAATTGTCCATACGACTCTGATGGAACCTTATATTGTTGCAAAAACAATTTATTTAGCAAACACAACAAAATAACTTGCCTGCAAACATTCAAACAATATGCCATATTGTCCGACCGGATAGTGCTGATTTCATCGACCTTGGAATGATAGCAATCTATGCTGCCCCCCCCCCCCCCTCCAGATTTCAATTCTGTGCCTTCACATTTGATTGTGTCTATGAGGCCAGTTTATTTCCTCATGTACCCCTCTCTGGAGTGCTTAAGGTGTATACATAGCAGTGGCTGAACAGAGACAGCGGGTGTGGGGGGGGGGGGTGTGTCTGTGTATATAGGTGTGTAGCTTTGTGTACACACCAGTTTTGATTGGCAGAAACATCACTGTGCTTCTGGAGGCCTCATCTGACATTTTGTGTCCTGTGCTGAAGGCACTCGTGTTCCTGGTGCTGCTGGAGGTTATATATAGAACACTACGATCAGTTCTTGAGCCTCAGCTGAGATATTGAGCCTTGTTCTGGAGACTATGGGGGTCACTATGAACATGGCGGTGTTTGCCGCCGTGTTCATGCTGGCGGCCATTTCACTGACTGCCAGCCTTCTCGAGACCCCGCCGGCTGCATAAACAACATTCTGGTGGGCCGGCGGGCAGAAACATTGTTTCCACCCGCTGGCCCAGCAGAATGCAGGGCCGGGACATTGCCGGCGGCTCAATGCCGTTGTACGGCGAGTGCAGGAGCACCCGTCGCGCATAGTGACGGGGCACTGCACGGTGGTCCCTGAGCACCCCTACCACCAGCCTCACCCGTGAGGGAAAGGCTGGAGGAAAAGGGATCATTATCCGGAGGGCGGTGCTGCTTACATTGCTGCCCTGTTGGATAATGATTTCCACCATCGTCAGGTTGCCTGGCGGTGGGTAGCCTGGTGGTGGTGGAAGGCCGCCTGTGGCTGTCCCCACAGCCTTCATTATTTAGTGGTTCAGACCGCCATGCCTGTGGCATCATTACCACCGCCACCGGCATGGCGGCCTCAGCCGCCAATGTTCATAATGAGGGCCTATATCTCGAGTTTTGTATTTAGTTCTTGAGGCCATTATCTCCAATGTTATGTTCAGTTCGACAGGCCTCATCTGAGAAATTTAGTCCCGTTCTGGTCGTCATTTTTGGAGCATTGCTTCCTGGTCGGTAGGTCCCCTGTGGAAAATATGGCCAATTTCATAAAGGTAAATTTACACATGTAGATTTCTACTGTGCTAATTTTCACCTGCAGTTAGGAGTAGCATAGCGCTTTTTAGCTATTCACCTTTTCGGAGCGTAAAGTTACCACTGGGTGTCGATTTTACTTGTCTCCAACCATCTAGCGGAGCCTCTCATACTTTATTTATTAATTTAAAGATGTTACTTAAAACTTTTCGCATAGAGGTTTCTGCCACTGTGGCGAGCCCCACTTACGGCAAAGGATAGGATAATGTATTTAGGTTTATTAAACTTAAAATATATATATATATTCAATATTTAATTATGAAATTTTAATGTCAAATACTTGTATGCATTTATTTTGAATCTACATTTATTAAACTAAAATGTTGCAGCATTAACATAAATTCCTGAAGGGTCTTATTTTGAAGTCCCTGTCTCCCCTGTTTTCTAGGCGAGTGTGTTGCAATAGGTGAGTGGTCATGTATGGTGCTGAACTTTCTCCAAGGCTGGATTTCAGTACATTTCTGGCTATTTTGTGACATTCTTGGCAGTAGTAAGTTCAGAATTCGAAGTCAAAAATAGTAATAGGCTTGCTTTTGTTTGGGATAATATTTTGTATTTGCATGTTCTTCTAAAATCCCTTCCTTAACTCCTCTTGTTTAGTGGTGGGTGGACATTGTGGAATTTCACTTTGCGGAATTCTGCAGAGATACATAAAAACTTCACAAAATTCCATGGAGTTCTGCTACCTGGCAGAAATATGCATGTCTGGCTGCGATTTAGCACCAGTAGTGCGTTCTGTGCTGGAAAATCGGTGCGAACAGCACCCTGTGGTGTGCAAGCGTGCATGGCTATTTGAGTTGATTTTGCTGCTGCTTGAGTAGAAAATCGATTTCAGAAGCAGCCGTCTGACCGCCCCTTCAAACGCCCGCATTAGACTAACTCACTGTAGTAGTCCTAGCGACCGGAAATCGTGCTAGGGGACTCCATATCTTGCTCAGGTTCACTCACACTCACCATCTCACATTCCTGCAGCTTCGCAGTAGGAAACATTCCGCCATGCTGCGACTGCTGATATTTGGCCACCAAATTCTGCGAGCAGAATGAAATTTTCCTCCAGGGCCTAAAGTTCTCCTAGCAACTGAAAATCACGGTAGGGGACGCCAAATCGCGCTTATGCTCGGCAGCTCGCATTTCTGGAGCCTTGTGGGAGGAAAAAAATTATGCAATGCGGCGTTTGGTGAAATTTGACGGAACTCTGTGCTACAACAGTAATGTTGAATCTCCGAATTCCACCAATACCGCAAGTGGAATGAAATGTCCAGCCTGAGCCTACTCCTATTTAGGTGTAAGTATTCCGAATTTTCCAACCACATCCCGTCCCTCCCTCATTTACTAAGGAAACATAGACTGACATGTGTAGAGATCTCCGCAAAGAAATGGTTCGCGAGGCAGACATCTCCACCCTTAAGTTTGGGAATTGTATTTTGTATCAAGTGAGCAGTCCTACTGCCGGACTATTAAATACTACAAAATGCCGTCTGTAGAGAGGCCTGTAGTGTTCAGTATTCGAGGCTACCTTGGAATGTTACAGAGTCCTAGAGGCCTCACCTGCGAAGTTATAACATTTTATTCTCTATGCCATATCGTCTGTATTATGCAAAGCTCTAGAGGACACATAACACATACCGTGCCTTGTACTTGGGCCTGTATCTGATGAATTGGGGTTAATTATAGAGGTCATATATGAAGTATTGTGCCAAATCATGGAGGCCATATCTAGATTATAGTTTATAATTCAGAAGGCCTAATTTGAGACATCACACCACCTTCTGGAAGCCATATCTGGACATTGTTTTATACCTTATTATACTGTAGTATTTATGTAGCTCTTCATACCCACGAAAAGGCTGTGAAGGGCTTCATTTTGCACCAGGTTCCCAAGTGCCCTCTTGGAATGCATGGTTGAAAAAGGCACTGGTTGTAGATGTAAGGTGAGTAGGCCTGAGTGAAATTTAAATTACACCAGCATAATTTGCATAATTGTAGTAATTTTAATTTATGCTTATTACATGAAATTTCACCATTTTGCAACTTCACATAAGTCCATTCCATTCACAGTAACAAATGTACTGCAAATGCACCATTAGCGGTAAAATAATATAGCAAACGCACTGGAACAACAGAACTCAAACTTCTATTGCTTGCAGTACTTTTGTTTAAATGTATCCTCGAGCCTCATGCCAAAAACTGTTGCCAGGACACATTTTGCAGTAAAATATAGTGCTAAATGAATGATTTGCATTTCTTGTAATAATGCATAATTTATAGGTAATTGCTGCTAAAATTTTATGTAAATAGGCAAAAGCAAATTATGAGAATTTCTCAGTCATAATGGTGAAGTGGGACTTGGAATATGAGGTTTGGAGATGTCCCGTGAACATGGTGTGGTAAATGTCAGGCAGCCGCCTGTAGCTGGCAGACCATCTCACAACCTCCGGTGGTCCTCAAGCCACCTGAAGTCAGGACACCACGGAACTAGAGACGAAGAATTGCAAAATAGAAAAAACAAGACAAAGGTCTTCTTCTATGATCTCAGGATCTAAAACAACATCCCCATAGCTATGAGGACTGCCCCAACCCTTCTTAAATTTAGGAAAGAGGTGAAAAGACACCTCTATGAAGCACTCCACATAGTGGCAGCTTATCAGTCCACTTCCACTCTCAAAGCCAGCTACCCCTCCAATCTTTAGTTGGCTGTATCTTTGCCTATGAATCTGAACAGAACTCGGGCTGCCTTTTGGCTAGATTTGCAATGGAAAAATCTCATTTGGAGGTGTGCAGAGCGTTTCAAAATAGATGCAATAGTGCATGAGTTCCTACTATCCTTTTAGGAGCATCCTGCATAATTCCATCCAAGAGCCAAAGAACCACCAAATCCACTGGCTTCACTGTGAAGCAACCAGGGAATATGCTATGGAAAACAATCAAAGTACCTGAAGGCCAGATTCCCACAGGTAGGGCTAGCATAAGCCAGGAATTATAGCAGTCAGTGACCGGGTCTAGGTGTCCACCTGGGAGTACTGATGGTGGTAACCATGGAAACAAACAGTCACCTCTGTGTAATGATCTACAGTGCTTCACCCAGAAATGACTGATGCAATAAACATGATCTGGTGTTATTGTTGATCATACGTGGTAACCCTCAAAGTGTGATCCTCAAGGAAGAATGTAGTTGGTTTTAGGAAGATGCAAATGAGTGGCAAAGAAGGGGTTCAAGAAGAGGTCAAAGTAGTGGGCGAAAGGAGGGTAGGGATTCGAGTTATAGACCCCGGCAAATTTTTGGTCCAAACAGACAAGACACTAAAAGATGCCCTTGACATTTCTGCCTATCACCTGGATACCTGGGGTGGGTTCCCGGAGAGGAGAAACTCACAGGTATCAGGAGTAAGAGAAGGACAGGAGAAACCATCCCAAGATGTCACAGAGGTGAGTGAGAGGTTGAGTGATGGGTGAGGATGAAGAACTGGAAAGGCCCAGGCCACTTAAGGGATACAGATGGTCCAGGAACAGAGGTCTGGACCAGGAAAGAAACAGCTGCTTGTAATCTGTGAAGGAAAACCTACCAAGTAAGAGCAAAATCTAACACCTTATTCACCGTGCAACAATGATGGCAAAATGAAAGGAGATTGACGGGATACATCTAAGAATGTTGACACCAATCTCATACTTTGATGTTCTGCCTAATACCCAAAGGAAGGTGAAAATAAAAGGTGTCCACCAGCAGAATCACCCTTGCCAGAGTAACCTGAGACATAGCTGATTGCTATGAAAGATTCTCCACCACAGGAGAATCCGCCAGCTGCTGATGTTGCAAATCCACCAACTGGTGATGCTGCACATCTGCCACGAATTAGGGGAGTTACTGTTGCTACCCAACACTAAGCGGTGGTATTTTGTACATTAAACTTTTTATATTCAAGAATGAAATAAAATTTCCAAATCCAAGGATTACCTAAGCAGCTCACAACCCCTCACTGCCCCCCAATCCCTGCTTTGAACAACCTATAATCTCCTAACAATCAAGGCACACGCAGAGGCACTTCTATGCGCTTCCTAACTTGACAATAAGCGCAGTGTACAGTAAGTCACTCCAGAACAATGCAAGTGATGGCCACTTTCTATGTGATGGACCCAACAAAAGTAAATACATCTCAAAGACACCCAACAAAAACCCTTACACTTTGGATACCTGCTCGTTCAGTTATCGACTGGAATGTATTTTATGTTCAACATTACTGCAGACGTATTGCTTAATCACTTTCTACGTTCTGCCGTGTTATGATACAATTTATTTGTTGTTCTGTTACGCTATGTTATATTTTTATTTTATGTTATGCTATTTCATGCTGTGCTTTATTTTGATACATAATTATGTTATGCAGAGCTACAATACGTATTTCATGTCATACTGTGTTTAAGGCTCCCAGTTTAATGGTTTTTACTTTTTGAACATTTACATCTGTATTGATCCATATTTATTTTTTGCCCATATTTGTAGTATTTATCCTTACCTATCGTGTTCATTGACAAGCGAAGTTGTGCCAGGGATATTTCTACATTTATTCAAATGATGGATGCTCACTCACACTTTGATGTCTGTCGGAGTTCAGCACTGCAAGCAGTCACATACAATACATCATTACATTCATATGAAAAGCATAATAGTACTTTCAAATGCAAATATAAAGTTATTTAAGAATACTGCATACTTTTCAAAAGTTTCCATGCTGTCAATCTGCACAGTTATCGGTCTGTAAGTCTTCAATGACTAATGGCAAAGAAACCAATTTTGTTCATTTTTCTTTTTTTTCAAAATAAAACCATACTCGGAAAACATTGGTTATGATATGTTCTGCTATGCTATGATATATTAATGTTATCAGAAGCACAAAGAGAAGCCTGGATAATGCTTCCATGCAGAGTAGAAGACAGACATCTCTTTGCATTTTGTCTCGAGTTGTTTCATAATAAGAGAAGCTTGATCGTTAAAGCAACACTAATGAAGAACTAGCTGTAAAGTGGCAATTAGCACTGATTAATGTTCTTGGGCTGCGTGCATTTAAAGATCCCTCGCCCATACAGCACTCCCCGCCTCTTCCTCAGCACGGGTCATTTTATGAAGAGCAGCGCTTTATATTAACAGGGAGGTGTAATTTACTTCTGTCGGGTTAGCATCGATTAGCATGAACACTGACGGAGGCGTCGTCGCCCGCGGCCGCCATGTTCTGGAACCTGAGACGTGCACGTTCCCAGGCCTATCCTGGAACAGGAAGAGGATTGCTACAATCCCCTTCCTGTTCCAGGAGCGGCCTGGGAATGTGCACGGCTCAGGTTCCAGAACATGGAGCCGCGAGTGACGATGCCTTCTTCAGAGGCGGGTGGTGACCTTTAGAAGCGGTGGGGCGTAATCCTTGGCTCAAATTCCAAAGAGATTTTCCTTGAACAGTTCTCTCATACTTTCTTGCACTAAGTTTACTGTCTCACTCTGACTCTCTTGGTTTCACTAACTAACACAGTCTCACTCATTCTACCGTGGCCCACTCTGTCTCACTCAGTCCCACTCATTCTCACACATTCTGAATTACTCAGTCTTACCTTGACTCAGTCTCACACACAGTTATAGCTACAGTCATTCTGCCTCACTCACATTCATTCTCATACATACTTGTCCTTACTGTCAGTCATTCTCACTCACTGTCACTCACCCCTTCACTGACTCTCTCTCTCACTTTAACTCTCACACATAGCCACACAGACCTGCTCTCAGTGCTGGGATTTCATCAGCTCTGGACAATCTCTCTGGAGGCCGGTGCAGGTACCTTCATGCACCTGTGTCAGCAATCAGACAATGTCACTTGCTGCCTTAGTTTGTTGCTGGACCCGAAGCGGGTCTGCATTTTATTTTATGATATCAAGAGTGAATAATTATTCACTCTTGATACAATACAAATATACCACAAAACAAGGAGGGTGTAGTTTAGCTGTGGAGCCCATAAAAGAGAGCTGCCACTGGTCCAGGGACACCCATTCATCAAAGCAATCCATCTTCTCAGTCATGCTTCCTTTCACCAATCCATCCCTCTTTCATCCATCCATTTATCCATCCTTTCAAACATCCATCCATCATCCTCCCTTTGGCACATCCATTTATCCACCCTTTCACTCAGCCATCCATCATTACACCCATCCATCCACCCTTCATCCCATCCATCCATTCACACATTCCTCCATTTACCCTTTCACTCAGCAATCCACCCTTTCATTCACTGATCCATCTATCCATCAATTCACCCTTTCACTCACCTATCCATCCTCTCATCCATACATACATCTGCCCTGCCTTATACTCGCCCATCTATTGTTGTACTCATCCATCTTTACATACATCCTTTCACTCATCCATCCTTTCGCTCATCCATACTTTCACTCCATTCATCCATCCATCCATTTACCCTTCCACTCATCTATCCATCCTTTCGCTCATCATCCATCAACCATCCTTTCACTTCATCCATTCATCCATCAACCCACCCATCCTTCCTTCCACTCACTCACCCTCTTAAGTTAAATATGAGCCTTTTCCTGCTGCAGATAGAAGATGCCATCATGATCCCCACTCCACTTAAACCAGAGGGGGGAGAGGGTGGTGATGATGTCCCTGATGCAGGCAAAAGCTTAACTGCACACTTACCTCTTACCCACAGCTAGTTTCTTCCCTCTCTTGGGCCTCTATGGTCCAGATAAGGAGCACTCTGTCGTGCTCAGCTCCATGTTTTTTATCAAAGTGAAACCAAATGCAGTACTGAACCTGTTACTGCCAGGAGAGCAGCCCCCCAACCCCCTCCTACAGCCTGCCCCTCTGTGATGACCAACACATTGTTGCCACTCACTCCCTCCTTGTCTCATGGGCCTGCCCCACCCCCAGGCTGGCACTTGCAAGTAGGCCATCTGCAAAGTTCACTAGAGTTTACCCAGGAGATTCAGCACTGTCTCCGATCAGTAATTTCTTTTCAGCTGCTCCGTGTTTTTCCATGTTCTTGCCTCTCCCCGAGGGTAGCAGGGCAACACCCCTTTTGCCCACTAACCCCAGTTCCCCCCTGGTGTGTACGTCACTTCCGCTAATTGCTTCAGGGCATCAACTATTGTTCTGTACCTACGCTTTGTATTCTTGACATGGTGGTTTAGTCAATGGTCAAAGCACACTTTCAGAGGTAACAACAAATTGTGGCTGTGTAGAAATGGTGCGCACTTCCGGAATATAAGCTCAAGCATGTGTCCAAGGTACATAAACCATCACGTCTCAATTGGATGTTGAAGAAGACTGCTCAAGCAGTTTTAACACCCAGCCACAGGGTGCATGAACTGTCGCCTCGGAAGGTCCACAGTTGATTTGCAGAGAGAAGAAAAACCACGGCACATCGCAGATTCGTAGAAGTGTCAATTTATTCTCCTGTGGTATATCAGAGAAGGCATAACCTGACCCAGTGAAACAAATGGGTGAGGTGTCAACAGGCCAATACAGTTCTCATATTCTGCCGGCAAACACCATGCGACGCCGTTAGCACGACAACGAGAAAATATCCTCTTTTCTGGGGCTTATCATGGTCTTTGGACTTTCTCTCCTTATACTCTACTTGACAACTGTAGTGCCCATTGGAGCCTGACAGCATAGATTGATACTTCCACACGTTGGAGCCTTGAAAAAGTCATTTATGACGAAACACGTGTCGGCTGTTCTTTTTCCGAATATGAGAACTGTATTGGCCTGTTGACACCTCACCCATTTGTTTCACTGGGTCAGGTTATGCCTTCTCTGATATACCACAGGAAAATAAATTGACACTTCTACGAATCTGCGATGTGCCGTGGTTTTTCTTCTCTCTACACTTTCAGAGGTGGTAATTGGTGGAATCTTAGTACATTATGACCAATTAATCACACAAAAATATTAATATTCATTTGTCTTATTCTTCATAAAAGGAATAAGGGTTTATTTACACTCCAGAAAGGTAGAGAAGTTAAAATATACAGGAAGGCCAAAATATTAGCTCAAATGTACTATAGCGCCTAAAATAACTAACAGTCATTGATCAATGTGTTGTACTCAATTAATGTATATGAGGAAATGAACACAAAGACCATCCATTCTCAGGATCTTTGTTGGGGTTTTAGAAGAAAAATACTACAATTGAGAAGAAACTCAGTCAACGGGTGGCATCCAAGTTGCAACTATATGCAAACATTTCTGAACTTCCTTGAGTTACCACTCCAAATGTACCCATTGATAAGGCAAGACTGTGGGTTCAGTCAAAACTACAGAGGACACCACCCAAATGAAACCCACCCTAATGGATCTGAATACATTTGGAGGGGTTCTCTTTGTAGAAGGGATGCCTATGGAAAAGTGGAAATATGGTGCCTCTGTGCAGGAAATGTATTATTATATTGGGTGGAGAAATGTCCATCTCATTTGGATACCCTCATTTAGCTACCAATCGATGATGAAATATATTCCTGGTGACAAAATGTTTTCTTTTCTATATGAAGAGCTTCACAACTTCTCCTCGTATCACAACACAATTGCACTCCTGCACTCAATTTCCTTACTTTGCTCCTGATTTTCAGTGTGCCTCTGGAAATGTGTCAGCGGCTACCATTCAGCATCTTTTGAGTTCCATCATGATGTAGCTGCCTTCTTCTTAGCCTTGTCCGTGAGTTTTTTTTTGTTTTGCCAGATGCATTTTTGCCAAACTGCGATTCCTTTTTCGAAGCGCTGCACTCATGTTCCCTTTCTGTGTGGCGCAACGTGGCTACAGGAGGAAGTTGCCATTACCACGGACAAGCCAAGATCAGATTTACGAAACCTCTAATGCAGAGGTCTTCAAACTGGGAGGTGGCACCCCTAGGGGGGCCATAAGTGATCCGGGGGGGGGGGGGGGCTCCAAACTCTGGCTAAAAGAAATATTATACAGATAACTTGCCTTTGTTTTAAGCAGAAGCATGTTATTGCAGGTTTAAAAAGGTAACAATACTTAACTGCAATGTTTAAATAGGTCTAGACATATTTAAACATTGCCATCTTTCTAAAATAATTGTGAAAAATTCTGAGGGGGGGCCCAATGATTTTTATTTTTCAACTGGGGGGGCGCAGCATTAAAAAGTTTGAAGACCACTACTCTAATGCATCCATCCCTTCACAAGCTTCAAATCCAAAAACAGAAAAGGTCTGATTGAAGTTGAATATTGATGTAACTTTGATGTTACAACAGCAAAACCAAGAACCTCCAGGTAGAGAATAGAACCCTTAAGTCGACCTTGGGAAGAATGGCAAATGACATTCCCATTATTGGTCTCAGAGCTCCTTCCTTCTCCGGGACCTAAGTTGCAAGAATTTTTGCAAGGTCCAAGAGTGCACTTTGCTTTTTAAGTATGCCAAGCTTCTTCTGACAGGTCCAATGTCGGATGCTTGATAAACTCCTTCTGTGACGCAGCTTTGTTGAGGGCTATGTCTTTAAGTGTCCGCTGAAGATCCCAGCCTATGTACTTATCCTGCCTTTCTGTTTTTGTTCAAGAAGATGTTTGATAGACCAGATAGACAGTTTTTAGCTGAAGGCACCCTCTACGATACCTCACAGAACGTATGGGTGTCCTCTCTTATGCTACCTGCTTTCATCATTTGCTGCTAGAAACCACCTGGATCGAGAGGACACGTATGGCCATGTTTCGTCAAGGGCTAAAGCAGAAACAGAAGATGAGCTGGTCAGATCTTCACATCCTAAGTGGATGTCAGAGTTCATTGAATTGGTTTTTGATGATCAAGCATTGCTTGTGTGAGATGAAATTAGAAAGTAGAGATGCAAAATGAGCCGGTTCTGGATTGAGACCTTGAGTCTTTCTTATCTGATGGTCTCAGCCTGTGAGTCTCTCATTTCCTTGTTCCACGGAGGAGCCCATGTGGATTGGTACATCCAGCAGCCCTCTTTCTGAAGCTTATAAGAAAGACAAAAGAGGAGAGGATTATGTTTGTACTGTGCCGATCCAAATCATTTGGTTAATGATCGCTCAGTTCGATCTTACTGAGGGCATGAAACAGTTAAAGAACCATCTGCTGGGAGGGATTGTTGGACAGGAACAGGACAAACCCCTAACCTTAGTAAGGTTTCCTCCTCAGAAGCTATTTCTCAACTATTTAAACAAATCTGTCCAATTCCAATTTCCTGGAAAGTCAAAAATACTTACTACCTCTTTATTGGAATCTGGAGCTTGTGACTGTATTTGTACAAGGATTGGGCCTGGCCTTGCTAGACTCCTCTTCCATCAAGGAAAGTTTCTACAACAGGTCCATACGGTTGACAGCTGCCCCCATTTTCCTCCAGTCCAGTCAATGAAATGTCTATTACAATTAGGGTACATGTTGGAAGTCACTCTGAGACTGTTTCCTTGGATGTCTTTGCCTCTTCACCTTTATCCATTGACCTTTAGAGGACCTTGGTTGGAGCAGCTTAATCAATTGGACAACCAGGAATGTCTCATGATCATCTCAAATCTGTCATGAACATTGATACTTTGCTCGAGGCTACTGGTCACCGCTGGAGAAGGTCTCCAATGACAAGGATTCTCCAGTCATTAACAGAACAATGCCCTCTGGCCCAGAACATTATAGACACTTTTCATATACTTTCCAAAAACCCACTGGGTTGTCTCTCCATCCCCATTGAGTATTTGATTGTGCCATGCCACCTACCCAAAAGAACAAATAACTTTTATTAGAGTTTTTCTCTTGCCTAAGTCAGAGAAGGAGCATAATTTCCAGTTAGATCAGAAATAGTGAGACTGTACAAAGGCTACTAATCGAAGAAGTGCGTGAAATTCACGTAATTTACTTTTGCTTAAGTAAGTGAAATTTTGGGAAAATTACGCAAAATTGTGCACAATTGAGGGAAATGCAAATATGTATTTAAAGCTGTATTTTAGCACAAAATGTGCTCTCGTGTCAATTTTTAATCTGAAAATAAATTTTGCATTAAAACAAATAAAGGGAAAATACAATTGCTGCGAACAACAGCTGCTTGGCTTCTGGTTGTTCGCGTTGTTCCATGCTCCCTTGCTATCATTCTGCCGCAAATGGCGGTGTAACTACGCAGTGTCGCGTAGTGGCGAAATTTTGCATTAAAAAAAGCGTAAAGGAAAAATCCTGAAATTATGCCAACGTAATTTACATTTAACCCAGGCCATCAAATTAGCTACATTTTACCTCTGATTCTTCTTCCTTTGGAAGAAAAGTCATTCGCTAATGGGGAAATTTGACCAATATTCCAGTTATAGAGGTGGGCCAGATTTACCCTTTTCATGCTGCCTGTTTAATGCTGCAGTTTGGGCGTGGCCAACAGTTTACAATTTTTGGGTGCATTTGGATAACGAGAATGTAATTTTATTTCAGAGCTTCTTGTTTTGTTAGGGTGACTCAATGAGTTTGTCACAAACAACACACAGCGTAACATAACATTACCTTCCTGAAGCCTTATTGAAATCTTAGCATCAGATGATGAGTGCAAAGCTTTTCACCCCCAAAAATGTTGATTTATTTTGACAACTGCTGCACAATATGTCACCTACAAATAGGTCGACAAAAATATACTTCTCAGAAACCCCTTAGTGTTTTTTACTCCAACTGTACATAGAAAATCACTATAAAACGAGAAACATTCTGCATACTTATTTCTGCATGCAGTTGTGAAATTTGCAAGAAGAATGAACTGCAACCCGCAGGTCACGTTTAACCTGACTGCACCCTATTAGAGTTAAAATTAAATGTTTATGCAGAGAAAATTATTTCTGTTTGCAAAGGTGAAGTCAGAAATGCATAAACATGTTTGCACTCCCTTGAGATTTATATTTCCTTAAAAGAAACAAGAACTAAGTACATTTCTTCTAAATTACTCTACAGTATGTTTTTGCAGTGGTTCTGAATGCAAAAATAGTGTCTCTGACTCTTAGACTCCTGGAGAGGAGATTTTCCTGACATTAACTTCCAGCTAATTACTCCACCAAAACTAGCTGCTTGAAGCCAGGTGTCCCAGCACTTCAACTACATGTGTCCTGCAGGAATCAGTGGGGTGATCCTTCACCAAAGGAGCTCAGTCTCTAGATCCATTACTGGTCTTTTGTCCACCATGCCAGTCACAGTTGGCGCCAGTCAGCAGCTGTTGGATTGATGGAAGTGTGCCCTAGGTGGCATCATGGAATGACTTGGTTAGGTCCTCATAGAGCACAGATGGCATACAATCTGGGCTCACGTGAAGCTCTTTCGAGGAAGTCTTTGAAGTTCTTGAGCTGATAGGGACTGACTCTCCACTGACGTCTGCAGCTCGTGAGTTCGGGATGAGCGAGTATCCTCTGTAGTCTCTGGGTCCTTGGGCTGGTAACAAGTGACTCTCCATTTAACTCTGTAGGCTCTTGGCTTGGTAAAGAATGATTCTCCATTGATATGCGTAGGATCTTGGGTTGGTAACAAGTGAGTCTCCATTGAAGTCAATGAGGCACTTGGGTCGATAATGAATGAGTCTTCATTGAAGTCTTTGCATCTCTTGGTCGATAAAGAGTGAGTCTCCATTGAAGTCTTGTGTGCCTTCGTTTAGTAATGAGTGAGTCTCCACTGAAGTCTTTAGGTCGGTAACGAGTAAGTCTCCATTGAAGTATTTGGGTCTCCTGAGTTGGTAATGAGTGAGTCTTAATTGCAGTCTGTGGCTTTTTCGGGTTGGTAATTAATGACTGTCCATTGATGTCTTTAGATCTCTTGGGTTGGTAATGTGTCCATTGAAGTCTTTGGGTCTCTTGGTTTGAAAATTGGTGAACCTTAATTGAAGTCTTTGGGTCCTTGGGCTGAAAATGAGTGAGTCTTAATTGAAGTCTTTGGGTCCTTGGGTTGGTACGAGTGAGTCTCCACTGAAGTCTTTGGGTCACTTGGGTCGGTAACAAGTGAGTTTCTATGGAAGTCTTGCGGTCTTTAGAGTTGGTAACAAGTGAGTCTCAAGTGAAGTCTTTGGGTCTCTTTGGTTGATAATGAGTGAGTCTCAATTGAAGTCTTTGGGCTTCTTGATTTGGTAACGAGTGACTCACTATTGAAGTCTTTGGGGCACTTCGGTTGGTAACAAGTGAGTCTCCATGGAAGTCTTTGGGTCTCTTGGGTTGGTAACAAGTGAGTCCCTATTGAAGTCTTTGGGTCACTTGGATTGATAACGAGCGAGTTTTCATTCAAATCTGTGATTCTGTTGGTTTGATCTCTACCCGCTCCCCCCCACCCCCTTTGCTCTTCCAGGACTGCACCCCCTCTCAGAGGTCTCCATGCCCCTCAGTCCTGACCTTCAGCTCAGTCCATGCTGGGAGCACACACAGATCTCCCAGTGCACATCAGTCGCCAGCTGCAAATGCCCTCTCATCTGCCCACCGTCCATGCTATTACAGGAATGTGCACCTCATCTGTGATCTGAGGCACCGCCTATTCTGTTAGGAAAGTGACCCGACACAGTCCCTGCCTCTTCACAGTTACTAGTGTGAAACTGCTACCGAGTCAGAGTGTGCAAAATGTTTATTATGCATGCAACTTATTGGCCTTCCCAAAGTTCACTGAGTTTCCCTCTGTCCCTTGTCCTAAGCTCGTGTGATATTTCCATGTGTGAGCGTTAATTGACCCCGGAAGTGTCTTTTTTTAGTAAGAGTACGATAAAACATTGTCACCCAAGGAACCCGCAAACTGCCATTGTGTACAACAGTACACACACTGAGTAACTTCCTGGCAGGTGAGCCAATTCTCGCGAGATGACAGTAAGTCACATGACACTCCCATAAAGATGCCAAAAAATGAGCAGTATGCGATATTTAACCATCCCAGTGGTAAACCAGGCGCTGAACCAGTGCTTAATTTGAGCCGGTGTTTCTGGTGCAGGGCACCGGCAATTATTTTTGAGGGCCGGCACTTATTTTTCGGCCTCAAACATTTACTACGAGCGAAAGACACATATGGGAAAAGACAGAGGAGGGGAAATTCGAAAAAGCGTCACAAAGGGAGAAAGCTGCAAGAGTGAGCTGACGGGACAAGGAGTGGCTGTAAATGGATTAAAGAGGCCCGAGATGGCTTCAATGTTATGCTGCCTCAATATGCTGTGCTTTCACTTTGGATTGCAACAGCCGCGTGTTTCAGAGGAGAGCTTTGGCCACCGGCACGTTTTTATTTACAAATTAAGCGCTGCGCGGAACTCCTCTGGAAATTGCAAACCTTCTTTTATTTTCTTCGTTTTTGGAAGAAAGAAGTGTGGGATGTGAAAACACACATTTTTGCAACTTCACTTTAGCATAGAGGTTCATAGGTTGGTCAGAGGTGTCCTTTCCAAGAGGCCAACATTGACGTCCGTCCTGGCTTTCTCAGGAGAGGGGTCAAAGGTTGCCCGAGCTTAGGTGTTGATTTTCCCTTTTATTGCGCGGCTCTGACATCTGCGGTGGGCTTCAGCCCCCAGGTCTCTCCTGCCCCTCCCCCCACAGCACTACACGAGTTTGCTGTAGAGCTGTTCCGTTTACAGCATAAGGCACAGCCCTCCCTCTCGCTCACCTTGCGTCCCTCTGCACCAGCCCCCCGGAGCTCACACCACCCAGGGCTTCACAAAAAGCTTTTATCTCGCGCAGGACTCCAAATCCCAGCTAAGAGGCATAATTGGGCTGATGGCTGCAGTTGCACTCCTGGCCCCCCATAACAGGATTGCCCCCCCTTTCTCTTCACTCTTCTCTTCTCCTTTTATCCTGTGGATGAGGGGGGCTCCGGGGGCCCGCTGGATGCCTGCCCGCCCCCCCTTCACCTCGAGCAGCAGCAGTGAGCCAAAGGCAATTCTTGCACAGTATGTGTTCCGAGAAGAAGGGAAGAGAGCAGGCAAGGGGAGGAGGGAAATAAACATGAAATGAAAGAAGAGGAAGTCCTGAACATGGGGGACAGACTGACACAGAAGACAGGAACCATAGAGGGTGCTTCGGAGTCAGTATCCCAACTTATTGGTGGATCCGGCCCAAGGTCATCTGAGCAGTTTTACTGGTGTCAGACTCCAGCAAACTTTAGGGGTGGGCGGAACTCGCACAGTTTCACTCTGCAGACTTCCGGAGTTACATGACAACTCTGAGATTCCATACAGTTCCATCAAGGGGCAGAATTAGGCACTTTGCGCTGCTCGCTCTGATTTTTAGCGCCGGGAGCTCATTCTGCGCTGAAAAATCAGCACGAACGGCACTAAGCAGCACGCCAGAGGGCTCAGCTTCTCGAGTTGATTTTGCTGCCGCTCAAGTTGATTTCTACACGAGCGACCGCTTACTGACTGTGAACAGTTGCGACCGCCGCAGTCGGGAAATCTCCCTAGGTGGCCTCCTGGTGACTGAAAATCACGCAAGAGGATGCCACATCTCACTATTCAACTGTTGGTGACCGGCACAGAAGTAAAAACTCTGCCGTGCATGAGTTGGCAGAATTTGGCCAGCACTCTACGTTACATCTGGACCGAGGAGTGGCCAAAACTCGTCCGGCGGAGCAGAATTTCTCGCCCACCCCTAGAATTAATTATGTATAGTGCCAACCACCTGGCGCCTCTTACACCAACAGATCTCCTTCAAACCCAGAAAGCATGGACCAAGTCTTAAAAAATAGATGGGGTACCAATTATTACACCAACTATTACACGTATTGGTTTCAGCCCACCATTGGAAGGGTGTTGCACCAACAGTTTGTAGACATTTGAAAGTGATGCACTCAGCATGGACCTTTTCTGCAAGCCAGTGGGTAACTGATTTGATAAATTAAATAGACAAGCGAGGTGGTGCTTTTAAGGGGCTTTTTTCAATAAGTCGAACTTGTGTTCTCACATTAAAATGATAAAGCTTTGCAGCAAACACTCTGGGAAGGTGTAGAGATGATTTACAAATGCAATTATGTTGTCTCCTTCTGCAGCAGTCTTTACCCATGGTAATCATATTACTTAAGACCTTTGAGTGTCTTTCAGAAAGCAAGTACCTGGCAATACACCACTCTGGAGAGTTTAATCACCTGTGCTGTCCCCTGCTGTTTGGCACAGATGGATCTCGCCAGTAGCCCAGTAGGGACTTTGTGACCTATGTTCCCATTACAGGAGTGATTGACAGATCTCAGGCTCTGCAAGCCATGCGGCTCAAGCCCATTTGGAGGGAGGCTAGAAAGGATGAAAGAATTTAAGAAGGCATGTGGGAATCCCCATGTCATTGCCACCAAATTTGTACAGGTATGAAAGTGACGTCACACAACTTTTGACTTCACGAAGATCACAATGGTGGCCTTGTGCCATCCTTGGACCCCATTCCTTTCCCATTCGCTGCTCAAACGGCACAGTGTGAAAACTAGAAAGAGCAAACATAGTTGTGAGAGTCCAGCTCTTGCCTTCATGAGCACTAGTTTGTGCTGGGGGCACCACATGGCAGCCCTGAGATAGCATTTGCTACTCTTTCCTACCTGAAAGTGAGATGCATATCATAGGTAACACGTTTACCACCAGATTTGGCCAGACTGAGTGGAATATGAGGGTACATTTGTTTCCAGCAGAATACGATCAGAATAAAACAATGACACTGGCTACAAACTCAATGATATTGGCCATGGCATACCTTCCTTAGAGTGCCGAGAAGCTGAACTTGTGAGCACTACCTCTTCTATGTTGTGATCTGACCTGATTGGCCCAGCACTGGGTGGACTTGGAGAGGAGCCACCCTCTCACCCTTCTTAAGATTGTGAGGTGGTTTTAGGGGTGCCTGTATACTCTGACATAAGAGTCCATCATTTAGGACCCTTGAATATGATGCCCTGTAATTTGTGTCAGTGTGGTACCCGTTCTGCTAAGGTATTTTTGAAGAACGTTGTTGGCAGAACTTTGTTCTCTTAATTATATGGTTCTTTAATTCTCTCTGCTCAGCATTTCATCATATTTGTTCATTCTTAGACCTGTCAGCCTTAGGGTGGTCTTCTCCCAAACTTTTTGCCTACTTTGCCTCACTTTTGCTGATCGTTTTTTGTTGGCCTTAGGACTCTGGGCACTTTACCACTGCTAACCAGTGATAACGTGCTTGTCCACAATTGGCATATTTAATTAATGACTGCGCTACTCATTTAAGAAGCCCTTTTAACATGTCTTAGGACTGACATTGCAGAGCCTGTGTGTGAGGTTTAACTGCCATGTCGACTTGGCAGCTAAAACCCCTTGCCAAAACATAGACACCCCTTTTATTACACATAAGGCACCTCTAAGGTAAGCCATAAGTTGTCCATATGGCAGGATGCTAAGTAATTAAAAGGCAGGACATATACTTTTAAGTTTTACATGTCCTGGTGGTCAAAAACTCTCAAATTTGTTTTTTCACTACTGTGAGGCATATCCCTCTCATAGGACAAAACTGAGGATTCCTTATTACATTTACTAAATTGTAATTCCTGATTGAGAAGTAGTAGACCTGTCAAGTTTAGTGCCTATGGAACTGCAATGATAAATCCTCTTTAATGGCAAAGTCAGATTTACCATTACAATTTTGGAACTGACACCTTTTAAGTTGGCATTTTCCATCTCTTGGCTACTTGTGCCTGCAGCCTGCCTCCTAAAGAAATCTGTGCTGCAGTGACAGCTGGTTTCCTGCATTCCTTCTAGACAGCCTCACACAAAGGAAGGGTAGGTGTGACTGAGTGTTTATGGGTCATCCTGGGCAGGATGGGAGGGAGGAGCTAACTCTTACAACTGAATAGGCAGTGCCCTGCCCCCACACAAAGGACTACCTCCTGTAGTGAGTCTGGAGCCAGGGCAAGAAGGGAGGACCTCTGAGCTCTTCACCTCCACTTCAAAGGCACTACTGGGTATAAGAAATGGATCTCTGTCCCTACCAACTCAGTACACTTATGGACCTGTGAAGAACTCTGCCAGGAAGAAGGACTTCATGTGATGCTACAAGGACTGCCACTCTGGGCTGCAGCTCTGGAAGAACTTCTTTTTTTGCTGTGCTGCCCTCTGCCCTGCTGAGGAAGGGCTGGACCCATCTCACCTGAACCCAGAGTGACTCCAAGGACTTGCTGGCTTGCCTCCTGTTCTTCTGAAGTCTCAGGGACACAAAAGACTTCGACCCATCATCAGCTACAGCACCTGGACTTTGAGTGCTGCAAGTCTTGCCCTGCCAAGTGGTGGCAATCCATTCCTGGGCCCTGGGATGTTGGTAAAAAGTGCTGCAACTGCCAAACTCCACACATTACCGCAGTTGCCCCGGTTGGAACTGGCACATCTCCTTCAATGCCGATGCATCGCTGCTCAAGGACGTTGCATTGCCGGCTATGTGGCTCTATGACACTTCAACTTTATTGCAAAGGGTTCGCCAATGATGCATTACCGACTACACGGATTGGGACTGACGCATCATCTGCATCCAAAGGGATCACCAAACGTGTAGCCTCCTCTGCTCCCCGCATCTGGTCTTCATCATCAACACTTCCTCTAAACAAAGGTATTTTTTCAGGGGGACAAAGTTGGTCCCTGTTTCCAACCCGCGGTCCATCGCGGTCAGCCTGAACTTTCAGATTTGACCAGGTCAAGCGCAACCAGATATCCCTTGTTGGAACTTTATGTTTCTAAGCACCATATTTGTCAAAATTATTTAGAAAATTCATATCTCAACTTCTACTTTTTTAGATTATTGCCATTTTGGTCTTGTTTTATTCAAAATATTAAGCTCTATTTTTCTAACCAGGTATGGTATCTTTTTTGTGTGGTGGTTTTACTGTTTTGCCATTTTAAGTCTTCCACAAATATGTTACACATTGCCTCCTAAGTTAAGCCTTCCTGCTCTGTGCCAAGCTACCAGAGGGTTAGCACAACTTAATTTATGGTGTGTAACTGACTTATCCTGGCTAGGATTGTTGTCCCTACTTGGGCAGGGTTTCATGCCTCTGCCAACTAGAGATCCAGTTTCTAACATGGATCCTGCAAATTTATATTTGAAATTCAAAGAACTACCCACCCTCCCCCTAATTTTCTGGAGTCATGTGTTAAGTCATTTCCCCTATGAGTCTTTTTCATAGTGTACCTGGGTGACGTTGGATTTCTTTTGTTTATTTCCCTTGAGAAACCGGGCAGTAAAAAAGGGCTGATTGCTTTCCCTCCCTGGTTTTGTCACCACAAACCTTCTTGAGGGCTTGTGCAGTGGCCGACATTGACCGAGAGACATCTCTGCTTCTTTTTTTTTACATTTTCCAGTGTTGGTGTGTTAGTGGGAAATTAATGAAGAGGTGTTTCAGTACGCAGACCCTACTTGTAGCAGGGCCTTGATCCTTCATAGGGCCCCTCAAACCTTCAGGGGGTCAGATTCAGCCCAAGGCCTTTTAATACCTGTGATATGTAGGGAACTCAGGGGTTGCTCATCACATTATGCAGGAGGGACCCCATTATTTAGTCACTGCCTTCCACCACCAGGGTATCATGACTTCTTGCTTTTGCAGCAGGAACCCTACCACTATTCAGAGAGTCATTCACTAGAATCAAATTTGGGAACAAGCAACGCGTTACAGTATGTGGAGTCTTAGGTGAAGACCCTCTTGGTGGCAGCTACATGAGTACGACTTCTGCAAAAGTGTTCCCTGTCTCACTCAGTTCATAGCTCAGCTGATTCCCCTATCAATGAGATCCTGCTTGGTCCCCCGTGGGTTCTCCCTGGATTACAACTTTACAATCACATTTGTCTACTGCACTCCTACAAGCTTGTCAAAGTTAGATGCTTGATGGAGCTCCTGATTGTAAGGACCACACTGCAGTCCTATTAAACAGCTTCCACTAGTGAACTCAACCCGGTACATAGAAGGGCATCCATGGCTAAAACAGAAATAAAGCAGGGGCAAAGTCTGCAGTTAGTGCTAATGATAAGCAAAGGATTAATTTCTTTCATCCACAGGGCACAGGAAGAAGTCAATATTTGCAAAAATTGCCCATTTTGTTCATATTATTTCATACTCCATCAAAATTAGGAATAAAAAGTAGCATCAGTGCCTCTGCTCCTCAATATGGCGGCCATGTGTGCAGATATGTTTAGCGGTAGGAAGAACTCCCCCATACACTGAAATGCATCCGCCAGGTTGGAATGGCCGTGGCATTCTTTCAGTGCTGTGCAAGTCTGTTTGAAAGCTGTGTCTTATTGGTTGGTCGAGAGGAGTTCAGAAATAACCTTATATTTCTGAAACAAGAACTACTTAGCAGTGTTTTTCCTCTAGAGACCATATGTTGTACTGAGTTGGAGCAGCTGAGTGTTGGCGCTGCACCACGCAGTGATTCTCTCACTTAGCATCTCTTGGTTCTGCTACAAATGCCCTGCCCTATGTGGTGAGTGAAGGGAGACTGCACTCCTTATGCCCAGGCACCACGTGTTTGTTCTACCTGGGAGGCAAGCTTCTGCGAGGAATGCAATGAGTTCTACGAAAGAAAATTGATATGCTGTTACATATTATTTCTGTTCTTTAAGTGTGTGAGGGAATATTGTTTTGACTGTGCAGTACTTCATCTGTGGGCATATGGGAAGCTTGCACTGCTTATGGCTGTGCTGTACCTCCTTTAGTAGTAAAGGGAGCTTGCACAGCTGACGGCTGAACTGCATCTCTTTTGATGGTAAAGGAAGCTTGCGTAGCTGAATGCTGAGCCTAACCTCTTTTAGTAGCAAAAAGAAGCGTGCACAGCTTCCGGCTGAGTAGTACCTCTTTTAGTAGTAAAAGAAGCTTGCACAGCTGATGGCTGAACTGCACCTCTTTTAGTAGTAAAGGAAGCTTGCAGTGCTGAAGGCTGAGCTGCACCTCATTCAGTAGTAAAGGAAGCTTGCACTGCTGAAGGCTGATCTATACCTCTTTCAGTAGTAAAGGACGCTTGTACTGCTGATGGCTGAGCTGCATCTCTTTCAGTAGCAAAGGAAGCTTGTACTGCTGATAGCTGAGCTGTACCTCTTTTGGTAGTAACGGAAGCTAGCACTGCTGATGGTTGAACTGCATCTGTGTCGCGTGAGGCCTCAGGATTTGGGCGGTCGCATCACCTGAACTATGGGGAAATTAGTCTAGTTCCACACCATGTGACAACTGTCGGCCTAATCTGTTTCCGGCCAGCTAGCAGCGCCTCAACTCTGCCTAAAAGCAGGGACGATTTGTGGCAACTGGCGGCATGACAAGATGACCTCTCAGGGAAATTGCGGTGGATCAGATCTCATCTTATTCTCTCAGTTATATTAGTCTCAGACATGCAAAGACAAACAGAGGCAGGAAATGATTCAATAAGATTTATTGAATCAGCTACATCTTCGATAAAATGGCATGAAATACAATAATTAGAATGATGAAACATACTAGAAGCAAAATGGGGACCAAGAAAGTGAAACACAGGAAAAATCCCTCTGTACTGTCACTATGCACAATATATGCGATTCCTATCTAAGCTATTTTAGAGCACAGCCAGATAAACCCTAATCCACCCTTCAGGATTCCCCCCTGGGAAGACATCATTCCTATACCCGAGTATGAAAGTAGCACGGAAGCCTGTTCTCTATAGATGCACAATCCCCAAGTTGGCCAGGAAACCTGTGGTCTCAGCAAGCAGCTGTTACTAAGTCAATCGTCATGCAATCGTGGTCAACTGGCTGGAACATTCCTCTAACGTGCATAGACAAGGAAAATGTTTTATTAAAAAACAGCTGAAGTTCTGAGAAATGTCCCTACGTAAGGATGTATGTGTTTCTGTGAACGTTAGAGATGTAGTGTACCACTTGTGCCGACAATCCTACCTCGCTGCAGCCTTGAGGAAAGCACAAAGTGAAAAGAATGTCATCCTAAGAAATGTAATGCTTTCCTAGGCAAAACAACTAGATAAAGAAAAAAAAAATACCACCACGAATGTGGCCAATTGTAAAATAAAAAATGAAGCAGAATAAAATGTCACTAGGCCAAAGGGCACAAGCAGCAGGCCTAGTTGCTAAAGTAAAGTGCCCAGAGACATCACTACAATCACTATACACCGCTTCTTTCAGTAGTAATACCAGCTTGCACAGCTGAAGACTGAGCTGCACCTCTTTCAGTAGTAAAGGAAGCTTGCACAGCTGATGGCTGACCTGCACCTCCTTCCATAGTATTAGTAGGTTGCACAGCTGAACGATGAGCCGCACCTCTTTCAGTAGTAAAGGAAGCTTGCACAGCTGATGGCTGAGCTGCACCTCCTTCCATAGTATTAGCAGGTTGCACAGCTGAAGGATGAGCTGCACCTCTTTCAGTAGTAATGGAAGCTTGCACAGAAGATGGCTAAGCTGCAGCTCTTTCAGTAGTAAAGGAAGACTTCACTGCTGATGCCTGAGCTGCTCCTCTTTGAGGGTAAGGGAAGCTTGTACAGCTGACAGCTGAGCTGTGTCTTTCAGTAGTAAAGGAAGCTTGGACAGCTGACGGCTGAGCTGCACCTGCTTCAGTAGTAATAGCAGCTTGCACAGCTGAAGGAGGAGCTGCTCTTCTTTGAGGAGTAATGGAAGCTTGCATAGCTGACGGCTAAGCTGCACCTCTTCAGTAGTAAAGGAAGCTTGGACTTCTGAGGACTGTACTGTAACTCTTTCGGTAGAGAAGGAAGTTTTCACTGCCGTTGCCTGAGCTGTACTTCTTTCAGTAGTTCTGGAAGCTTGCACAGCTAATGGCTGATCTGTACCTCTTTCAGTAGTAAAGGAATACTGCACTGCTGATGCTTGAGCTGCTCCTCTTTGAGAAGTAATGGAAGTTTGCAATATGGACAGCAAAGCTGCATCCCTTTCAGTAGAAGGGGAAGCTTCACAGCTGATGACCGAGCTACTCCTCTCTGAAGAGTAATGGAAGCTTGCCCAGCTGCCAGCTGAGCTGTACCACTTTCAGTAGTCATGGAAGCTTGCACAGCTGGCGGCTGAGCTGTACCTCTTTCAGTAGTAATGGAAGCTTGCACAGCTGGCGGCTGAGCTGTACCTCTTTCAGTAGTCATGGAAGCTTGCACTGATGATGGCTGAGTTGAACCTCTTTCAGTAGGAAAGGAAGCTTGGACTGCTGAGGACTGAACTGTACCTCTTTCATCAGTAAAGGAAGTTTGCACTGCCGTTGGCAGAGCTATACTTATTTCAGTAGTAATGGTAGCTTGCAGAGCTGATGGCCAAGGTGTACCTCTTTCAGTAGTAATGAAGCTTGCACTGCGACTGGCTGAGCATACCTCTTTCAGTAGTAATGGACACTTGTACTGCTGACAGCTGAACTGTACCTCTTTCAGTAGTAAAGGAAGCTTGGACTGCTGACGGCTGAGTTGTACCCCTTTCAGTAGGAAAAGAAGTTTGGAGTGCTGAGGACTGAGCTGTACTTCTTTTGGTAGTAATAGAAGATTGCACTGCCATTGGCTGAGCTATACTTCTTTCAGTAGTAATGGAAGCTTGCACAGCTGACGGCCGAGCTGTACCTCTTTTGGTAGTAAACGAAGCTTGCACTGCTATTGGCTGAGCTGTACGTCTTCCAGTAGGAAAGGAAGCTTGGACTGCTGAGGACTGAACTGTAACTCTTTCATTAGTAAAGGAAGTTTGCACTGCCATTGGCTGAGCTGTACTTCTTTCAGTAGTAAGGAAAGCTTGCACAGCTGACGGCTGAGCTGTACCTCTTTTGGTAGTAAACGAAGCTTGCACTGCTACTGGCTGAGCTGTACCTATTTCAGTAGTAATGGACACTTGTACTGCTGACAGCTGAGCTGTACCTCTTTCAGCAGTAAAGGAAGCTTGGACTGCTGAGGACTGAGCTGCACTTCTTTCAGCAGTAAAGGAAGCTTGCACCGCTGACAGCTGAGTTGAACCTTTCAGTAGGAAAGGAAGCTTGGACTGCTGAGGACTGAGCTGCACCTATTTTGGTAGTAAGGGAAGCTTGCACTGCTTTTGGCTGAGCTGAACCTCTTTCAGTAGTAATGGAAGCTTGCACGGCTGAGGACTGAGCTGCACCTCTTCAGCAGTAAAGGAAGCTTGGACTACTGAGAACTGAGCTGTACCTCTTTCAGTAGAAATGGAAGCTTAAACAGCTGAGGACTGAGCTCCACCTCTTTCATTTGTAAAGAAAGCTTGCACTGCCATTGGCTGAGCTGCACCTCTTTCAGGAAGCTTGCACTGCTGCTGTCATGGTGTACCTCTATCATATGTGAGTGAAGAGTGCAGTGTTACTTGCTGTACTGTAACTCCTATGAGTTGCCGGTAACGCATATGAAGACCTTTCAATGTACAAAAAATTGCCCTGGTCTATGCTTGTTTAGTTTTTTGTCTTTTCACGTATTTTTCCTGTCCACTATTGCTCACACCTACTCGCAGCTGCCTGCTGCCACCCTAGCGGGTAGGATGAAAAACAATAAATGATATAAAGTAATTTCCACACAAGAGGTTATTTGGAGGTTAACAACATGAAGCACATAGAGGTCATTTTATTACATTGAAAGTACTTGGCCAGACCATCCCCTGCAGACTTTTCTATATTCGGTTCTTATTGTTGGTGTGGTGGGTTCACCTACCTTGATTGGGCACCTACGCCGGATTCAATATTCTACGTTGCTGTGATGCTGGTTTACAATAGTCCACATCCCCATAGACACATCTCTTTGTTCCCAAAGAGTTTACTTCCCATTAGATTTTGCTGAATGGTTCAGGTGGTTCTCATTTTATTACATCCCAATATTTCATTCCATACATCTCTATCTCAGTAGACACCAGCATGTCGCTACACACCTATAAACCTATCCTTCCTTTCAATAGCCTACGTCCCGGTAAAAAACTATGCTTTCTTCAAGTTAGCCACATTTTTCCATTGGCCTCCATCGAAATAAACATAAATTTTTGCTTCAACTTCCATTATTTATTAAATAGCCTACATCCCAAAAAAGCATCAGTGTTGGACTCCAACTGCCTATATTCTTCTACTAGCCTATATCCCCAAAAAACTTTGCTTTTGGGGTCCAACAGGCTACATTTTTCCAATAGTCTCCATCCCAATGAAACCATCATTGTTGGCGTGCAACAGTCTACATTTTTAGAAAAGCCGACATTCCTATAAAACCATCAATTATGGGGTCCAACAGCCTACATTCTAACGATAGCCTACATCCCAAACAAAGCATCAATGTTGGTGCCCAACAGTCTAAATTCTTACAACAGCCTACATCCTAAAGAAACATAAATATTGAGGTCTGCCTACATTCTTCCAATAGCCTACATCCCAAACAAAGCATAAATGTTGAGGTCCAACTGACTTCATTCTTCCAATAGCCTACATCCTAAAAATGTACCAATATTAGGCTCCAACAGGTCCACATCCTTCCAATAGCTATATCCCAATATGCGCAAAAGTTTGGCTCGCACAAGTGCTGTGGGAGCACAATACAGAAGCTAGACTTCAAATTCGGAAATTGTGCAGATTTTGCTTGTGTAATTAACATATTCCCATCCTTATGCAATTTGATTGTAGCACCATTCCATTGAAGAAGTGAGGCATTTTAGAATCACATGATAGCCTTAGATGTTGATTGGTTCTTTTTTAATGTTGTTCCTTGTTTTTCGACCCCCCCTCCCCACACAAGCTAAACGTAAATGAAGAATATCTATTTTTAAAAGTAAAAACTCCTACTTGACATTCGATCAACCACTATCTGTGTTCCAAACTAAAAAACAACTTCTTGGAGGTGACCCATTACTACCTGTTCAAATTGTTACTCTTGGAGAGTCAACTGTAGTTAGGGTCTTATTTAGAGTTTCAGAAACAAAAAACTCATCACAAGTGTGATGGAGATCCCGTCCAGCGTATGACAAGTGCATTATGGCCTACTGTATGTATGATACATCGGAAGGGATATCAGCCATGTTTGTGATGGAGTATTCCATCTGCCAACCTCTAGCGTAGACCTTGGTTATCCACATGGAGTGTAATGGTTCTTGAAGCTCTGGGGCAGCAGTGATGAACAACAGCATTGAACACACAGAGACAACTAGAGAAAAAGCCTCACGGTCATCAACTTAACTAGATAGATACTATGAAGAGAACTATGTGAATTCAAACCAGTTGAGTCTTTGAAGCAAGGACACGATGAAATTAGAGCCCTGAAATTAGATGCACTTTATGAAATTACACTTTTGACATGTAGGTCCTTGGATAGTAATAAATGGCTGGAGGGGCGGACAGAGGACCGACCATGTTTATCAAATATGCAAAGACGATTTGGCATTGTAATTTTGCTAATTGTGTGCTAAATTAATGAGATGTTGAATAGGTGTTTGAAAGTGCTGTATAAAAGTTGGAGAACAGAGAGGACTTTTGATGCTAATGAGCATCTTGGTGTGATGTAATAAGATGTGAGGATAGCATCTTGTGGACAGAACTGACTTTATTGAGCGATAAATAGATTCGGAAAGGGAGGCCATTATCACTATAAAAAATATATTCTTAAAATACACCCGCAGGTTTACTTCTCAAAATAATGCAGATTTGCAAATATCGGGAATTAGTAACATTTTCCAATTCAGCTCCTAAAATCCTGTGACTGTCTCGTGGGAAGTACTCATAGGAATTTTTTGAGAATTTTTGAAACATCAGTATTTTTGTCTTTATTTCTCCACAAGAAAAGTATCTCGCTGCAGTTTCCCAGTTTGTGGCCCACCCGGGGTGACAGTAGGCTGTGTACTTCCAATTCATCCGTGGAAATTCTGCTAACGTGTTATCCTTGGGATGAATACTCATGTGACAATCATGAATCAGGACAATGAGTTTCCCTGGAGATGCTCAGGGGGCCACTACCAGCCCAAGATGCTGAAACAATAATCCCCTGCAGGTTTACCTCCCACTACCACAGAGCTTCAGGCTAGAGGGGTATTAGAGTCAGGCATGGATTAAACCCATTGTCCCAAGTCCAGTCTTGTGAGGTCTGGAAACTCTGCTAGGTCACGTTTCACAAATATGGGAACACCCTAATTAAACTGAAGATACTAGATCCACAATGTGTCCCTCTGGTGCTCCCAATCTTATGCTTGTTGCTTTGTTCTCCTGTGGAGAAAACCCACCCCCTAGATTCCCACCCTCGAAAAGAATTTGCTCTGCCCATGACATGAGTGAACGTGGGGCCATTGTAAGGGAGGAATAGATTGGAAACAATTGTGTGGGGGGTCACTAGCTTAAAAGTATGTGGGAGTTTCTAAAACTTCCAGCACATCTTGGCAGTGGGCCTCCTGTTCTCTCTTCTTGAGGAAGGATTTACCCATCAGTAATATTACTTGTGAGAAAGTAGCCTCTTTCTAGCCTTGTTACCCCCACTTTTGGCCTGTTTGTGAGTATATGTCAGGGTGTTTTCACTGTCTCACTGGGATCCTGTTAGCCAGGGCCCAGAGCTCATAGTGAAAACCATACGTTGTCAGTATGTTTGTTATGTGTCACTGGGACCCTGCTAGCCAGGACCCCAGTGCTCATAAGTTTGTGGCCTATATGTGTTCCCTGTGTGATGACTAACTGTCTCACTGAGGCTCTGCTAACCAGAACCTCAGTGGTTATGCTCTCTCTGCTTTCCAAAATTGTCACTAACAGGCTAGTGACTAAATTTACAAATTCACATTGGCATACTGGTACACCAATATATTTCCCTAGTATAAGGTACTGAGGTACCCAGGGTATTGGGGTTCCAGGAGAACCCTATGGGCTGCAGCATTTCTTTTGCCACCCATAGGGAGCTCTGACAATTCTTACACAGACCTGCCACTGCAGCCTGCGTGAAATAACGCCCACGTTATTTCACAGCCATTTACCACTGCACTTAAGTAACTTATAAGTCACCTATATGTCTAACCTTCACCTGGTGAAGGTTGGGTGCAAAGTTACTTAGTGTGTGGGCACCCTGGCACCAGCCAAGGTGCCCCCACATAATTCAGGGCAAATTTCCCAGACTTTGTTAGTGCGGGGACACCATTACAAGCGTGCACTGTACATAGGTCACTACCTATGTACAGCGTCACAATGGTAACTCCGAACATGGCCATGTAGCATTTTTAAGATCATGGAATTGTCCCCCCAATGCCATTCTGGCATTGGGGGGACAATTCCATGATCCCCCGGGTCTCTAGCACAGAACCCGGGTACTGCCAAACTGCCTTTCCGGGGTCTCCACTGCAGCTGCTGCTGCTGCCAACCCCTCAGACAGGTTTCTGCACTCCTGGGGTCCAGGCAGCCCTGGCCCAGGAAGGCAGAACAAAGGACTTCCTCTGAGAGAAGGTGTAACACCCTCTCCCTTTGGAAATAGGTCTGAGGGCCGGGGAGGAGTAGCCTCCCCCAGCCTCTGGAAATGCTTTGATGGGCACAGATGGTGCCCATCTCTGCATAAGCCAGTCTACACCGGTTCAGGGATCCCCCAGCCCTGCTCTGGTGCGAAACTGGACAAAGGAAATGGGAGTGACCACTCCCCTGACCTGCACCTCCCAGGGGAGGTGCCCAGAGCTCCTCCAGTGTGTCCCAGACCTCTGCCATCTTGGAAACAGAGGTGTTTGTGGCACACTGGACTGCTCTGAGTGGCCAGTGCCAGCAGGTGATGTCAGAGGCTCCTTCTGATAGGCTCTTACCTCTCTTGGTAGCCAATCCTCCTTCCTAGGTAGCCAAACCTCCTTTTGTGGCTATTTAGGGTCTCTGCTTTGGGGATCTCACCAGATAAGGAATGCAAGAGCTCACCAGAGTTCCTCTGCATCTCCCTCTTCACCTTCTGCCAAAGGATCGACCGCTGACTGCTCAGGACGCCTGCAAAACCGCAACAAAGTAGCAAGACGTCTACTAGCAACCTTGTATCGCTTCATCCTGCTGGCTTTCTCGACTGTTTCCAGGTGGTGTATGCTCTGGGGGTAGCCTGCCTCCTCCCTGCACTAGGAGCTCTGAAGAAATCTCCAGTGGGTCGACGGAATCTTCCCCCTGCAACCGCAGGCACCAAAAGACTGCATCACCAGTCCTCTGGGTCCCCTCTCAGCACGACGAGCGTGGTCCCTGGAACTCAGCAACTCTGTCCAAGTGACTCCCACAGTCCAGTGACTCTTCAGTCCAAGTTTGGTGGAGGTAAGTCCTTGCCTCCCCACGCTAGACTGCATTGCTGGGTTCTGCATGATTTGCAGCTGCTCCGGCTCCTGTGCACTCTTCCAGGATTTCCTTCATGCACAGCCAAGCCTGGGTCCCCGACACTCCTTCCTGCAGTGCACCACCTTCTGAGTTGTCCTCCGGCATCGTGGGACTCCCTTTTGTGACTTCGCATGGACTCCCATTCACTTTACTTCCAAGTGCCTGTTCAGTTACTTCTGCAGGTGCTGCTTGCTTCTGTGAGGGCTCCCTGAGGTGCCCCCTCTGTCTCCTCCTCCAAGTGGCGACATCCTGGTCCCTCCTGGGCCACAGCAGCACCCAAAAACCTGTACCGCGACCCTTGCAGCTAGCACGGCTTGTTTGCGGTCTTTCTGCATGGGAACACCTCTGCAAGCTTTGTCGCGATGTGGGATATCCGTCTTCCAAAGGAGAAGTCCCTAGCTCTCTTCTTTCTTGCAGAACTCCAAGCTTCTTACATCCGGTGGCAGCTTCCTTGCACCCTCAGCTGGCATTTCCTGGGCTCCTGCCCACTCTCGACACTGTCGCGACTATTGGACTCGGTCCCCTTGTCTTACAGGTACTCAGGTCCAGAAATCCACTGTTGTTGCATTGCTGGTTTTTGTTCTTCCTGCAGAATCCCCCTATCACGACTTCTGTGCTCTCTGGGGGTAGTAGGTGCACTTTATACCTACCTTTCAGGGTCTTGGGGTGGGTTATTTTTCTAGCCCTCACTGTTTTCTTACAGTCCCATCGACCCTCTTCAAGCTCACATAGGTTTAGGGTCCATTCGTGGTTCGCATTCCACTTTTGGAGTATATGGTTTGTGTTGCCCCTATACCTATGTGCTCCTATTGCAATGTATTGTAACTTTACACTGCTTGTATTACTTTTCTTGCTATTACCTGCATAATTTTGGTTTGTGTACATGTATCTTGTGTATATATCTTATCCTCATACTGAGGGTACTCACTGAGATACTTTTGGCATATTGTCTTAAAAATAAAGTACCTTTATTTTTAGTACTTCTGTGTATTGTGTTTTCTTATGATATTGTGCATATGACACCAGTGGTATAGTAGGAGCTTTACATGTCTCCTAGTTCAGCCTTAGCTGCTTTGCCATAGTTACCTTCTATCAGCCTAAGCTGCTAGAAACACCTCTTCTACACTAATAAGGGATAACTGGACCTGGCACAAGGTGTAAGTACCTCTGGTACCCACTACAAGCCAGGCCAGCCTCCTACATTACTCCATGGTTGGATGAGATTGTTCATGTAAATGGGTTCAGAGTTGCAAATTCACCTTTAAAGAATCCCTCACCCTCGTAACTCGAGCCATTTACTCCTGTAAGTTGAACCTACATACAGAAATGACTTTCTGAACCCAGTCCTCAGGAGCTGCAGTGAAGCGAAGCTCTCTCTCCTGCCTAGATTCTCTCCCTCCACGGACAGCAGACCTCCAGGCTGATGGATGGGATGAATTTGCCGCAATATATGTTTAGTTGCCACCTTAATCAAGAGTTTCATTAGGGGCCCAGGAATGGAGATTGCAGGGCACAGCAGCACCAGCCAATAGAAATGGTTTTTTGAGAAATATGCAGGATGGCAGGCCGCTTCTGTTTGCTCTACAAATGTCCCTTTGCGGGCTCGGTCTCATCAGACACAATTGGTGTTATTTACCGGGCACTGGTGCTGCTTTCTAAAGCTGCGTTTGTACTCTCACGAGACCTGGGGAATGAGATCTCATAGACAGGCCACTTAGAACCAGCCTCTCCAGTGCCAGGTATGAACTCATTTCACCCACTTCACTGGCAGTGGCAGGATTGGCTCACTGAAAGCACTTCCTAATGCCTGCTTGATGGCACCAAGGCGGTCACGAACTGCCAACATGAGCCAGGTTTCAGTAGGAACTGTTATTGGGTGGGCCTTCATCCAGCCCATGCCCAAATTAATATTAGGGGTGGGCGGTGAGCTCTGCTCCGCTAACAGAGTTAACTGAGTTTTTCGCGCTCCGCTGGAGTGTGGAGTTTGACCAAAAACTCCACTAGCCCCGCCAGCGGAGTGGAGCTCACCAGAGAGTGGAGAGCCTACCTGGCTTTGGTCTCTGCCAGTCGGCATCGTGCTGCTGCTGCTGAAGGCTGCTTTTCCACCCGCTCTGGTTCCAGTCCTCCATGGACACCAGCAGCATTTCTCCCTCATTGCGGTGTCTCTATGTGCCCCGGGGGCACTGGGTCAGGACATTGTTCACATATGAGGGAGTGGCTTGGTGTGCTTGGAAAAACATCTGACGTGGGCCCTTAATATTAGTAACTGCTGTTACCACTGCATTTGGAATTATGAAATCCATAATCCATAATAACTCTGTAGGTTTGATGCCTCTCCCTTAGGGACTCCACCAGGTTGGGGGCATCTGCCTTCGTTTTTAGGATCTAGGTCCTATTGTTCATCATCAGACATTGACCCAGAGCAAGAGAGGGGACGGTGGAAAAGTGAGAAGACAGAGGAAGAGAAACACAAGGAAACTGTGAAAAAGGTGGGACGCAGGGATGAAAAAGAACCCAAAAGAGAGATTTAAAAAGACAGAAAGTGTAGGGTGATGGAAGAAAAAGGCATGAGGTGCAGTCAAAGTTAGGAATCCTTGGTATTCGACAACCCCTAAATTCATCATTGCTGGCTGTGGGCTCTTCAGAAACACTTTAGGCCCCTGTACTTAATATTTTCTCAAAATAAGCACTTTTAAAACTTGTTATTCATTGGTACATGACCCTTTGTCCAGTTCTCACAGTGCCTCATGCCAGGTATTTTAGGAGCTGAGATGTCTTGTAGGGCATAGTTTAAAAAAAATGAAAATAGTTCTTCAGACCCCGCGAGATATCAAAAATAGAAAACAACTCCAAAAAAAATTGCTACATTGCTGTTTTAGTGTTAACCAGGAGCTGCTCGCATGGATGGGACGAGATGGGGCAGTTGGTGCGGGGGGGGGGGGGGGCTCGGAGGGTGCGGGAAAAAATAATTAAAAAATAATAAATAAATAAAAATGTACCTGCTTTGCTTCCGCTCTCCTCTCCCGTGGCTGCTGCAGGCACAGGCTCCCGGCCTGCCCTGGGGCCAATCCTGATGCTGCTCAGAGCAGCGTCAGGATTGGCTGGGAGCGTCCAACCAGGGCGCTCCCAGGCAGACTGGGAGCCTGTGCAAGCTCTCTCCAGCCCAGCAACCATGTTGCTGGGCTGGAGAGAGCCCTGTGCACATGTGTGTTTGGCCGGCCAGAGACCGCCAGCCAAACACTCACGCAATCTGAGGAGAGTGCACAGTGCACTCCCCTCAGCTCATAACCCCAAAGCCCCACCCCTTTTAAATGGAAAGGATAATAAACAGAGTTTATTATCCTTTCCATGTAAAAGGATTTGCAGCGGTTGTTGCTGGCGGGGTGACACTCCTCCGCCCATACAAAGGAGCCGCGCCTGCTGTTAACCATTTAAGTATACATTTATTTGTACTGCCTAAGTCTTGCCAAATGTCAGTGGGCGCTTTGTAGAGAGAATTCTGAAGAGAAACCGACCAATAAGCACGGCCTTTACACAAAAGAGCCACATATCGTGATCCAGATGAGGTGCAAAGGGATGAGTGTGTGGGGCTTTCTGAGATGCCACGAGAGATGGAAAGAGATGGATGGACTCAGAATTCCAGATCGTGGGAGTACAGCACGAGCGTGGCTGACTTAGGTTTTACCTTGTTTGGCATGTGGCTGGTCAGTGTTTTGTTTTTGGTAGAACGGTAGCCATCTGCAATTGAGAATATTAGTGACCAGTCATATAAATGGCAACACAACAAGATGATGGACGGAGTGCTCAAACCTTTCAAACACTCACCCCCCCAGTCACAGATCTGGGTTAAACCCATCGTTCTTTTGCTCACCATGCCACCCCAGTTTGGACCCAGCCATGTGCAAATTAGTTTTGACCATGTTCCCCATGGGAACAGTCCAGCCCGATCTGCCAGACCAGGTCCTCCCTGGAATGGAAACAAGCATCCTGGGACTGGTTTTAAAGTATCACCCTACATCAACCAGACTAGCTTGAATCCAGTGGCAAAGTGAGCAAGGGACCCACGACTGGGCATACTATTGCCAAATGTTTGACTTGTTCTGCATTTTTCCATCATCTGTCGTTTTTGCATAGTCATCTAAATGGGCAGGTACTGTCCAGTAATGAGTACCTGCACTTCTTTATTTGAAGTGGAGGGTACCTGCACGTCTCAGCTTTACTGCAATACTTGTAATGGGAGAGTACCAGCCCTTCACAGGAGCAAACAGGTACTCTAAACAGAGAGCACTTGCTCTTCTATGGGTCCATTTAAAGTACTGCATAGCGAGGGTACATAGTTTGCTGCGGAAAGAGGGCGTCGTAAGTCGTATACACACATCGGACATTGATTCTTGCTTGATGAAAATTAATTTAAAAAAAATAAGTGCAGTTAATCACCTAAATGAGCGGTGGCCTGGTAATGGAATTTGGGGTAGAATGAGGGGGGCAAAAGGTGAGGGAAATGTACATGCTTTATAAAAATGACAGGTGTGTCTGTCTATGGCTTGTTATAATAATAACCTTTTATAAGGCACTGACTAATAAGGGTTTATTACTAAAAAGTAACCCCTTTTAGCATTTTTAGAATAACAACAGATTGAGGAACAGACATTAAGGTTCTAAACAAATGCCTTAGGGCAGTGGTTCCCAAACCGTTGCCCGGGGACCCCTGGGGGTCTGCAAAGCCTCCTCAGGGGGTCCGTAACAGTTTAGAAAATTAAATAATATTAACAGATTAGGTCCCCAGCTTTCAATAATGACTCCGTAGGGGTGGTCCGTGGATTCCAATAATGATTCAGTGGGGGTCCCCAGGTTCAAGGAATGATTCAGTGGAGGTCCAGTGAAGTCAAAAGGTTGGGAACCACTGCCTTAGGGTTTGAATGTGCCTCTTTGATGTAGGATCACAACTACCTAAACTATATGACAAGGATCTTAGCTTGTGACCCGCAGGTAACACAAGGACCTCTGTAACAGAACAATAACTAAGTTATTTACACAAAAGAGGACTCTGTGATCTGCAGGTTGCATGCTGGGGTTTTCAGCAGCCACATTCAACCTCTATGCAGTTTTATAATGAGTCAAACTGTGGACTAGATTGGACACGGATCTTTCCTACAAGTGCATTAATCACCAGAGTTATTAAAGCCCTGTTGTACTCCGGAAATGTCGGGTACACAAAGATCTCTGTCCCAACAATACTTTGAAGTGCAGCCGGTTGTGACCAATTAGGAAAGTGACTGTCACATCTGTCTTGTTGTCAAATTATTTAGGGCAGAGTTTTTTTTAAACATCCACACTTCTGATCTTTGCTCAGTAGGTAGGAGGTGTAACACACAACAAACACAAAAATGCATCTTCCATCATACCTTATTTTCTCACTTTTTTCTGTCCCTTCTTGCTCCTCTATTCTGCCTCTCGCAAGTTCACCACTTGTGGCTCCATTTCTCCTCAATGTGCCTTGAAGCCTTCTCCATCATTGATGCTCCTTCGCCTGCTCACCCTCCCTCTTCTGCACTCTCCTCTTTCAAACTCCCCATCTCAGTCCATCACCTAACACCCTGCTCTCTGCCTCCCTCTTTCCCCATCACCTTTCTCTAATGTCTCTCTTAAGTACCTTACTCCTCTGTTCTCAAAACCTTTTTCTTGTAACATCTAGTTGGACATTATCTTCATTTTATTCTCACAACTTTCTCTAATATCCCTTTCCTGCCTACTTCTCTTACCTGCTATCCCTCTCTATCTTCATGTATCTTCCACCCCACGCCCGCTCTCCCAAAACCCTCGCCTTACCTGCCACACCTTAGACCCTCAGCATTTTCGCTCTCCCACCTCCTGATTCTCAGATGTTTTTAATTTTCTCTCTCACACACACTCAAAAAAGTCTAAATACATTCACCCCCCTCACACACACGTAGGCTCAGACAATCACCCCTCACGAACAAACACCCATTCCATACTTTTCAAAACACATTCAGTTTCACCTACGCGCACACACGTCCTACTGTCCCCTCTCACAGTGACACGCACAATCTCACTCACTGTCCGCTTTTACTTTCCATCTCTCACATGCTCTCTCGCACATGCACTGCTTTTGTGCAGTGTGCGTGTCCCTACTCGGAACCCTTTCAGAGGTTGTCAGGTGTGGGTCTCATTAGGACATAATTAGGGGGTGATATGACTGCTCTAAGCCACCTAATGCACTTACATTTCTATAAGAAAGTTGTATCAATAATTAGAACATTGGAATGGTGGGAGCTCTATTGGAGGCAATGGAGTGCTCACTGGCTGGTAAACGCCCGGAGTGTCAACATTCCAGTGTCCTTTATTCACAGCAAAGGCTGTGAACAAATGCCTCACCCGAGGGGATCTCAGTCGTGTTCGGCTCAGGTCTTCAGTGCTGGAGCGGGCTTTTAATGGCCGGTATAGCCTGCTACAGCGGGATCTAAGGCTATAATGGCACGCTAAGGAATCAATATGAGTCTTGCTGTTTTTTCTTAAATCATTTGTGCATTCAGTAGAGCCTAGATTCTGGCACAAAAGTCCACTTTGGTGGTCAGCAGAACCTCTAGGAAGTAGGGCTGCAATGCAGAGCACAGCTGATTGCTAGCTTGAAATGGCCATAGCTGTGTGTGTGGAGGAGGTGGGGAGGTGAGAGAGAGAGACACACACACACACAAGGGTGTAATAGGTAAGGAGAGGGTTTTCGGAAAGGGAATGGGAGTTTGGAGGATACACGACCTGAGAGTTTGTGTCAGAGGATGGTGCTAGTGTGTGTTAGAGAAAGATGGTTTGTGAGAGGAGTAGACAGGCAAGGGATGTCAGAGACAGAAGTTTGTCCGAATAAAACGAAGATAGATATCTGACTAGAAGCTGTGAGAAAAAAGTTGTGAGAAGGGAGGAGTGAGGTATTTTAGAGATACATTAGAGAAAAGTGATGGGGAAGGAGGGAGGCAGAGATCAGGGTGTTAGGTGTTTCATATAACTTGCCAATGGGCGACGATGAAATGACTGAAAATCTTCGCCCATCAGCAATTTAAATGAAAATTATTTTCTTGAAAATAACTCCCTGCCCTCTCCACCAACTTTACTAATTACCCTGAAAGAAAGAAGGCAGAAAAACCTTGTGTTTTTAGTGTTTTACAGAGTGGTCTTGTGAGTTTAAAAACAACTTATTTTTGTTCTTTTATGGGAAACGAGATATAAAACAAATGTGACGAGAGACTCCATGGAATGTGTGACTCTCGGTCATTTAAACAAGTAGGGATGCTAAAACACTGTACTTCAGTAACATCTTAAGGATTTTGGGGACCCTGCACCAAACGTATTTTGGGGACATATGTTTGGAACAGCTTTGGAGTGATTCTCAGGCCCTTTCACGCCCTCTTCAGTCAGGTCACTGACAGTGCACAGGCACACTGGTCCAAACCTCTAAATGTCTTATATCTAATATTCAGGGATAGTAGCTTGTGTGTTTTCGATATTGTAACACAGCAGCATCTCACTAATATTACTGCAAATAACCTCTGTGACACCGTCCCATTTCTCATATGTGAGGTCCTGCTTTGATCTAAAAGAAACATTTTTATGGATATTGCATGAAACAAACACAACAGGTCTGAAATAGACTCTCATAGATCACCCACATTCAAAATAATTTAGATGAAAATGGTATTTAAAACAATCTGTTTAAGAATTATTCAAGGTCATCTGGACAAGACTCTGCAGAACAGAGCTGGCTCTATCAGGAGGCTGCTGAAAGGCTGGGCCCACTTTGCCCATGCCTTAAAAATGTCTCTGCTGAGCCATCTTGCGAGTTCCACCGCTTGCCCTTTGTGCTGAACTTCTTTGACTGCATTTGTGGTTTTATTTTCGGAAGTAGGTTCCCTGAAGACAATCGCTGAGAGTATGTTTGCCCTATTCCTAGGCATTTGGGACTGACCTTGGCATTACAGGGCTGGGACTTTCTTTAAGGGCTTGTGCTTTCTTATTACAAGCAGTGCTTTAAATGGGCCGGTACTGAGTACCAGTACTTTTTTATTTTGAGAGTGGGAGTACCTGCACTTCTCCTGAAAAACGTAATACCTTCAATTGGAGAGTACCGGCACTTCTCAGAAAAAAGCAGGCACTCTGGCACAGAGTACCTGCACTTCTATGTTTCCATTTCAAGCAGTGATTACAAGTATGACTGCATTGCAACCTTCCATCAGAAGTCTTGGGGAGATGCTTGGCACCCCAGGACTGCTCCTTTGAAGCTCTGCATGCAGTGCAGAAGTGTGAGTAATCTCCCCAGCGAGGGGTTTTGGCAAGTTCAAAGAAATTTCAGTCGTGAAATGTACCTCACTCTTCTTGGTGCTTTCCTGTTACAAGAACGTACACCTTTCTGAGTGCTAGTACTTCTCGATTACATCAAATCTTTATGATTCACCATAGTATTGCACAACACTTTTGAATGGCGTCACGGTGCCTATAAATCTATAATTGGAGAAATAGTTTCATATGGTACTTGGAGTGCTTGTGTGTCAGAATACCAAGGACAGGAAAAATGTGCTACAAAAATACCATGCCAAAGTATTGTCAGGTATAGAGCGGTAAGTATAAGTGTATTTCTCTTAATTCCTTGTTCACAGACATTAAAGATCTATAACCAGAGCCACTGGAATTGTGCGGCCGGGGTAATTTTTGACAAAATTTGCCGCATTTACCACATATTCCATCATCTGCTGCATAATATGCAGATTTTAACAAAAAAAATTGTTTCTAGTTCAAAAGGTTCAAAAGTTACTAAAAACGCAGAGGCGCGTGTTGCCGTGCAGTGAAAGGCCCTTTCAGAACCTGAGCTTGTCACCTTTTTACTGCTTTGTGCGATATTTGGGTATAAACCTTGTATTAATAAGGTGCAACCAGTACCCAGGAAGGGTTACCACGTTTGAAAATGATGAAATCATGAAGTAATACTACTACAAAATGTGCTACGTTATGCCGCATAATTTGCCTTTTCTTGCCCCATAATTTACTCGACCCTGCCGCATAATTTGCCCGTCTCCTGCCGCATGATTCCAGTGGCCCTGGCTACAACGTACGATGATGCAGGTCCATACCTTATCCCGTTACTCCGAGACAGGTGGCATCATATTCATGAATGATAAATTAAACAGAGGAACCCCTCTTTTCTTCCTCGTATTCACAGCTGGTGCTCTTTGCTGGGAAGCTGAACACCATCGCTGCCATCGTCACCATCTTCTTCCTGCTCGTGTACGCGGCCGTGGACATCGCCTGCCTGGCCCTGGAGTGGGCGTCCGCCCCCAACTTCAGGTACCGTACAAAGAAACCCTGCATGATGTATGACCCTACTGGCTGATGAATGGTTTGACCCACACACGTGCAGCTGGGGTGGTTCCAGAATGGTTCATTCCACGGTGGCAGTGCAGATGCCCTACTTGTTTTACAATGGTACATCCCACAGTGGCGCTGCAGCTCCCCTACTTGTTTCGGAATGGTTACTCCAGGGGGTCCTACTGGCTTCAGGGCTCTTTTATTACATCAGTGCATAGCTACTTGGTGGGGAATGGAACATCCCAAAGGCACATAGCAAGGGGTTTGTAATAGGCCATGGCCCACTGGTTTCAAGCGGTTTATCCCACAAGAGCTTGGCTGGCATGTATGGTTTCAGGATGGGTTGTCCCGCGTGCACACCACTGTGCTCAGGAAGATTTCAGGGCAGTTTATCCCAGGGATGCACTGCTTGTGAACATCAAGATCCAGAATGATATATCCCAAGGGATTTGTAAAGCACACCACTCACCTGTGAGGGTCTCAAGGTGGTGAGGGACAAATGTGAGGGGGGGTGCTACTACTGCTCGAACAGCCAGGTGTTGAGAAGTTTCCTGAAGGTAAGGAGGTCTTTGGTCTGGTGCGGGTGGGTGGGAAGAGTGTTCCATGTTTTGGCAGCGAGGTGCGAGAATTATCTACCGCCGTAATATGAGCGGTTACTGAATTCCACCAAACCTCAGTAATCTAGCTCCTCTTGGTTTCTGTGCGGAATAGTGGGCTCACGCATGGTAGCAGACACCAGCAGCAAGGCTTTCCTCTTAGAAATGTGTGCAATGCGTGTGACAACAACGGAAAAGTCCAAAGCAAGGAAATAAAAAGGCTAAAGATGTATTAAGAAAAATTCAGTTATGTTGTAGCAATCAGGGTTGGTCAATCTGACCCCTCGGTGCCCAGTTCCCCGAAGACCAGGGCGAGAAGAAAAGTTTCCTTTGATAACAAGCTCTTGGGGTTTCTCTCTTTCTGCAACCATTTCCTTCGCCTTTGTCATTTGTATTTCCCAGGCCCCGGGGAGAGGCGTCCCTGACATCAGCCAGTAAAAATGTCCAGTTGTACAATCACAGCTATTGCCCCCTATAACACCTTGTGCACTTTCCATCTGCAGAACACATTTTCTGCAAGTCAAGAAGGCTTTCTGACTGGACCTGTCTTCTACGACCTTGAAGGTTAGTGAGAGGATGCCTCCTTTAGAACTTGGAGCACCTTTCTGGAGTCAGAGTCTCAGGATAGAGCTGAAGACACACTTCTCTCCATAGTCATACATGAGGCAGGTGGCATCTCTATTGCAACAGGGGGCAGAATTCGCTTCTCCATCTTTTGGGCATGGTTGCTTTCTGAGAGAGATAATGCAGGTGTTTTAAAAGGCTTATGTAGGGCCTGATTTCGAGTTTGGCAGATGATTCTCCCTCATAAGGGTGACAGATCTCTAAATCTAAATCCCACAGGATATAGTGGGGTTTAGATTTCGGTGGTCAAGCTATCCGTCACCTTTGCGACAGCGTAACAAGTCCACTGAAATGTAAATCAGGCCCATCGTCCCCAATTGGCAACCTTCACCAGGCAAATTAAATGAAAGTCCAGACAGTCTCCCTGCCTAAAGTTTTCGGGGAAAAAGGTATTCAGCTCCCATTTTAAAAATGTCTCTAACTTCAACAGAAACCTTGGAGTCCTCTGTAGTATATACAAACAAGACACCTTGCCCATGGTTTACTTTTGTCTTTTGCAAACACTTTCAAAGGACAATGAGGGCTGCCTCTCTAGCAATATACAAACCCCACCCCTCCATGTTCCAGCCATTCCCATCCATGCTGCAATGGGCTGTGCTTGTCTCAGTAAATCCACTCTGCACACAGTGTTGTATTCCCCCGTGCCTAGAATGGTTTGGTCCACAGCTGCATAATTAAGCCTCCTATGTCCCATTATATATTTTAACCATCCCTTCACCACCTTTCAATACAACTAGGTTGTCCTTTTGGTAGGTGATAGGGGGTCTTTAACTGGACCCCTCCCTTTCCCACGGGGGGGTGTTAGGCCACCATGCTTATTTCAGGCAAATGCTTGCCGGGTCCTATCGGTGGAACGCTGGGCTATATGATTCACCCTCAACAGAGGAATCTTTCACATTGTAGGGCAGTGGCTCCCAACCTTTTGACTTCTGTGGACCCCCACTTTTTCATTACTGGAACCTGTGGACCCCCACTGAATTATTATTGGAACCGAGGGACCCCCCACTGAGTTATTACTGAAAGCTGGGGACCTAATATGTTAATATTATTTAATTTTCTAAGCAGTCACAGACCCCCTGTGGAGGCTTTGCGGACCCCCAGGGGTCCCCGGACCACAGGTTGGGAACTACTTTTGTAGGATAATTCAGCCCCAAGTTAGGGCTGTTCTGACATGGGCGCCGTTGTTTCTGGTGTTTGGTTGTTCTAGGGTTGCTCAGCTGCTGTTGTCCAATTGGGGATCCTCCATAGCATAGCCGATTTACATGAGTCTGGTGTGTATTCTGGCTAAGACTGTCTGGCCGCCCATCCTGAAAGGCCTCTGTTGCTGGCATCTGTGTAGTAGTGCACATGGCTCCCATTCCTCTTATATGTGTGGGATGTCTGAGACCCGGTCCAGATGTGCTTCCTCCTGGGGAGGTTGCAGGTTCTGTGCATGTATTGCACATGCTGATGGCTCGTGGACGTCTTATTATTATACAGTGGTTAATTTGTAAATAAAAACGTGCCGTGCTCTCCTTCGAAACACGTAGCTGCTGCATTTAAAAGTGCGAGCGCAGAATACTGGTGCACCGTATTCCCAAAGCCATCTAGGGTTCTCTTTAAGCCATTTACAGCCACTCCCTGCCCCTTCAGTGCTCTCTTGCAGCTTTCTGCTTTCTCCCTTTGGGATGCTTTTGTGTCTTTCTCTGCCTTGTCTTTCCCATATGTGTCTTTTGCTGCCCTGATGCAGAAAAAAAGTGCCGGCCCTCAATAATAAAAGTGCCGGTGCCCCCCACCGGCAACTACAGGCTCAAATGAAGCACTGTTATTACCCCTTCTGTGCTGACAATCAGTGGGACACAAGGCTGCACCTATGAGGGGTGGATTCAGCTGGTCCAATGGTCTCCAGCAGTACTTAGTACATGCCGTTCTTAATGGGGTACCAAATGATCCCCAGCATGTGTCCTATCAGCTCTGGCTTTTACTACAGAAGGTTTATTTTTGCTTTCCTTTCAGGTACCTGTGTTTATGTTTGTTGCTGCAGATTTATCCATGACATGTAAATAGAGCCCTGGAGGCGGAGAGGCAGGTGTGATGTGAGTTTTGTGGCTCATTCTCGCTTCATTCAGCATGATTGCTGCGCCACCCACTCCCGCACGGTGCATTGCCCATGTGCATATCGTTTACGCTGTTTTTATGCAGCTACTTTCATCAAACTAGAGCTATTGAGTTAGCTTCAGTGCATCCTGCCCCCCTGAAATGGGCTACGCCTTGCCCGTCAGTCCTTGGCATGCGTAGTCTGGCACCGAGGAGTATGGACTGGGGGGCACACAGGACAGTGGCTGCCCATCCTTTAGGGTGGAGGGGCCATGCCCCTCACCTTTTGCCCCTCATGAAGAGTGTCTGTGAGGCTGAACAAAGGCCAGCCTAACAAACACTCTTCATTTTCAGCTCAGACAGCCAGGAGTGAGCCATGCGCGATTTGCGCAGACTCCTGCCTGCTTGCGCTGAACTTTGCTGGGCTGAGGAGGTCACAGCTCCTATGGGCGTGACCTCCTCGGCTCAGCAAAGGTGCCTCAAGGCCCTCCCCTGGGTGACGAGGAAAGCGTCACCCATTGACACTCGCCCTGGGCACTTCAGGTTTAAGCCCTGAACCGCCCAGGGCAAGTGTCAATCAGTGACACTTCGTCACAGAGTGGGGTGGGGTCAGCAGTCTCACTGACCCCATCCAGCAGTCTCACTGACCCCATCCCACTCTGTGACGAGGCTGGGACTGCTGCCTTCCCTCATTGGCTACCTAAGGTCAGCCAATGAGGGAAGGCAGCAGTCCCAACCCTTCTGGGACCTCAAGGCTGAAGGTAAGTGTGTGTGTGATGTTTTAAATTGAATGTTTGGTGTGCGCGTGCATGTTTGAATGTTATGAGTGTTAATGGATGTGCATGCGTGCGTGTGTGAAAGAATGAGTGTGTGTGATGTTTTAAAATGAATGTTTGGTGCGTGTGCACGTGCATGTCTGAATGGTATGAGTGTTGTTAATGGATGTGCGTGTGTGCATGTCTGTGTGTGAAAGAATGAGTGTGTGTGTGTGTGTGCTTCCCGCCCGCCCCCCTCCCTCCTAAAGCTGCCAGCCGCCACTAACACAGGACTTGCATCACAGGGAGGGAGCAGTCTGTGGTTTGCACAGACACGCTCTTTCCAGGGCCGTGATTTGGCCAGTGACATCTTAAGGATTTTGGGGGCCCAGGGCCGAATGTATTCTGGGGGCACTTGTTCGGAACAGCTTTGAATTTATGATCCAGTTTCACCTCTTTCATGTCCCTCTTTGGCTGGGTCACTGACAGTCAGTGGGGTAACAAAACTTAAAGGGGCCACCCTGCAATGTACTTGTGGGAGTCCCCCTTCCACCTAAGCCCAGTCAGGGGCCTGCCACCTGTGCAGAGTGTACTGTGCTAAGGGTCACCCTGGAGCTCATCCCCCTCCCGCACCACGGGGGCCTTTGTTACGCCCCTGCTGTCAGTGCACAGACACACTAATCCAAATTCCAAATGTGTTTATATCTACTAATCAGCCATAGTAATGTGTCTTTTCAGTATTGTGGCACAGGAGCTTGCTAATATTACTGCACATTATCTCTGTGAGGTCCTGTTTTGAACTAAAAAAACTTTTATTTTATGGATGTTGCATGAAACAAACACATTTCTCTGCAAAATGCCTGTAATAGACTCTCACACATCACCCACTTAAAAATACATTAAAAGAAAACAGCATTTAAAAAAATCTGTTTAAGAATTATTCAAGGTCATCAGTCCAGAACTCTCTGCAGAACAGAGCTGGCTTTATCATGGGGCCCCTAGAAGGCTGGGCCTTGGGCCGGAGCCCACCTTGCGCATGCATTAGACTGTAACTAACCCCAGCCAGTACTAAATGTAGCTAAGTGACATAATAAGGACTTCGCATTGGCTTCCTGATCTGAACCCACATAAGCTTTTGACAAGCCTGCTGTGATTGGATGACGCAGGTGGGGCGTGTACCCAAGGTATGCCTGCATGAGGATGTACTATCCATCTTTTGCCCCAGTTGGTTTGGAACATGTTATGCATGGTTTCCCTCCATGGCATTGCACTGCAAAGTCATGCTGGAAATTTCTTAATGTGACCTCTGTACCACCTAATGATCAGGGCCACTAGAATTATGCGGCAAGGGAGGGTCAAATTATGTGGCAGGGTTGAGGAAATGATGCAGCAAGAAAAGGTAAATTAAGCGGCTTAATGCAACACATTTTGTCACAGTATTACTTCATTATTTCATCATTTTTGAACTGGTTACCCTTTTAGGGCATTGGTTGCACCTTATAAATACCAGTTTAACACCCAAATACCACATAAAGCAACAAAAAGGTGATAAGTCCAGGTTTGCAAAGGATCTTTTATTGGGCAGCAATTCAGGTCACTGCATTTTTAGTAACTTTTGAAACAATTGAGATAGAAACAGGGACAACACACAAATTTGCTAAAATCTGCAGTGGCAGATGGTGAAAAAGTTGGACTTTCCAGGCAAATCCGGGACGCCTTCTCTATGAAGGGCCAAGAAAATACCAGGACTCTCTAGTTGCTACAAACATGTACCCCGAGAGCCAAGGCTTTCAGGTAGCATCAAAGCCCCTGTGCAAAGCTTCCTGGAAGGGTGACCTTCAGCAAATGCCCTTCTCTTTTGGCAAGTAATCCTGGAAGTGCCCAGGATGCCAATGACAAGAAATTTATGAAACTTTCCTCGAGGCAAAGTGCCAGTTTTTTGTGAGAACGGTTTACATTAGACTGCAATTAAATGGATTGGGACGATGTAGGGGGGGTGGAGGGGATGGATGGGGAGGGGACGCGTTAGGAAGACAGTGAGAGGGAGAGAGAGATATATGGAGAGATAGAGAGCAAGGAAGGCATCCCCAGTAAAGGCATTCTCCAGGGCCTGCTTCCAGGGAACATCACTGATGCTCACAGATGAAGTTATCACCAGATGTGTCTGAGACTCTGCCTCTGACATAGGGAAGCAGATGGATGTCTCGGTGGTTTTCAGAGAGCCCCTCATACTGGTGATCAGCTGGATTCCAAGGCCCAGATTTATGAAAAAGTAGCGCATCAGCTCTGACCCGCCACTTTTTCTGCGCCCCCTCTAACAACATCATGGTTGCGCCATATTTAACATCCGGAGCACCATGGTGGTAGTTACAACAATAGCGTCAACATTTTTGCCGCTATTGTGGCACTTTGCTTCTCTACCGTCAAAAATGTTAACACTAGTGTAGCAAAGTGCAATGATGCCTATTGATTTTAATGGGTGCAAAACTTTAACACCTGCTCCGTGCAAGCGTTAAAAAAAAAATGCAAAAAATGGTGCAGTGAAATCTGTTAAATTTCACGGCGACAAGTTTTGGGGCCTCCTAGCGCTGGAATGCTATCTTCCATACAATATGCCTGGCGCAGGCATAATGTGGCGCAAGGGTTTACAAAGTGGTGCAATGCAAACATTGTGCCACGTTGTAAACATGGCGCAGGGGAAATGCCACATTAACGCCACATTTGTGTAAAAAAAAAAAGACGCAAATGTGACTCAAGGTGGCGCTATCGGCTTCTCAAATATGCCTCTAAGTATTCTGATTCAAGACAGATCAAGTACCCCAGGCAGTAGGCAGTACATGGATTTGCCCAGGGTCAAAGAATGTGGGTGTAGCAGTGAAGCTGGGACTAGAACTCCGATACTCTAGGTCCATAGTTGGTGACATATCCACTTGACCCACATTCGTCTGCTGGGCAAAACCACATCTCCTCCCTAGATCACACATCCTCCACCAGATTCCTAACACCACCCCTCCTCCACTGGACCACACAACCACTAGACCAGACTTCTCCATAAGAATACCTGCTTGAACAAGACTACACCCCGGGCACTAGATTAGCCCACACCTTCTCCTCTAGACCACATGTTGCTGACTTCACTGTGCACCTTCTGTTAGACCACATCTCTTCCACTAAACCGTGCCTCCTCCACTAGATTACACCACACCTTGTGCACCAGACAACACCACCCCACTAAACCATACCTCCTTTGCTAGTGCATACCACACCACCTCCACTAGACCACACCTCCTACACTAGACCACACCTCCCACACTAGACCACACCTCCCACACTAGACCACACCTCCCACACTAGACCACACCTCCCACACTAGACCACACCACCTCCACTAGACCACACCACCTCCACTAGACCACACCTCCCACACTAGACCACACCACCTCCACTAGACCATACCTCCTACACTAGACCACACCTCCTACACTAGACCACACCTCTTCCACTAGAACACACCTCCACCATTAAGCCACAGTTGCTCTGTTAGAACATACTTCCTCCTCTAAGTTGCAACTCCGCCACTAAACTAGCCCAAACGTCTTCCATTAAACACCACCACCTCTACTAACCTCCACCACTTTGCTAGGAAACACCACACCTCCTCCATTAGACCACACTTTATCCAGTAGACCACATTTTATCCACCAGACACATCGCCTCCATTGGACCACACTTTATCCAGTAGACCACAATTTATCCACCAGGCCACACTTCCTCCATTAAACCACACGTTATCCAGTAGACCACAATTTATCCACCAGACCACCCCTCCTCCATTAGATCACACTTTATCCAGTAGACCACACCTACTCCACTAGAATAGTTCACTCCTTCTCCACCACACCACTTCTCCTGCACTAAACCACAACTACACTAGACCAAACTCCTCAATAAGCCCATGCCTCCCCCCTAGAACAGCTGCCAACACTAGACTAGATAATACCTCCTCGGTTAAACCACACCCCGTTCACTAAATCACACATCCTCCTCTAGACTACATCACTCCTCCTCCACCAATCTCCACCATCTCCATCAAATGGATCCTCCTCTGCTAACCTATATCACTCGCCCTCTACAAAACCGCACCTCCTCTTACCCCGCTCGCTATACAGTAGACCTCACCCCATTCACTACACTACACCTATCCGGTAGACCACATCTCCTCTACTGGACAACACCTCCTTCACTACACTAAACCACACCTTTTCTACCAGACTGTACCACCTCCTCTAAACCTCACCTCCTCCACTAGACAAGACTGCACCTCCTTGGGGGCACCACAAGACTACACCAACCCCACTAGACTGCACCTCCTTCCCTAGACCACGCCGACGTCTTGGGCTAACATGGTTGTTCCCCATTCTGTGAACCAAATACGTAATTGCATTGCAGGGTGCAACAACTGGATGGGTTCTGTGATTTCAGCCCTAGTAATTTTGGTAACCCTGCACCCTGCCAACTCGTAACCAGGCCTAAGGTGCTCTACTTTTGGGAGCCTGTACAAGTACATTTACAGCACCTGTATACATTCACAGGTGATAAGCTATGCTCTATGAATACACATAACATTACATGTCACTCAGGAGAGCTATGGCACACACCAAATATAGTCCACACACATCAGCTAGAGGCTATGGACCTCTTTCAGAACTAGGAGGTAACTGAGATCCTCAATTTTCTCAGGGAAACTCTAAACATGGAGCAGAATCCATCAGGCATGTGTCCTCTGACATTTTGTCACTAGAGTGGAGAATTCCACAGAAATTTGAGGATCTTCAGTTTCTTCCAGACTCCCGAAGAAGTTCTTTATCAGGTGTGTCCAGTTAGGTTTGAGTGCAGGATCCATGCCAGATTTTCAGGATAACGCCTCACTATAAAAAAAAAAGTTCCTTTTATATTCATTAGATTTAAAACCTTCCCTGGACTACCGCAAAATGTGACATGGATATGGCCAGCCAAGGCCTATGTTGGGCACCCCAGTAAAGGAAGATGACCTCAAATTGTTTTTTTTATACGAAGAAAAGTAATTTTAGTCCTTCAACTTCAGATGTAGATCACTAACTAACTGGCCACAAAGGAACTTGAACCCTCAACCTTTTCCTCCGATGCCAGGAATCCTAATCATTAAGTTGCAAAGGCTTCTTGATGACAAAGCTGGACTGGAAAACCAAAAGCAGCCCTGGCAAAAATGCTCAAACCGGTCCTCGCCCGTCCTTTCCTCGGTATATCTCGCTTTTTCCATCCATTTGTTCTGTCTCTTCGCTTCCTCACCATCTCTGATCTCTTTCTCTCTATCTCTCTCCCTACTTTTTCCCCTGTATTTGCTCCAGTTAACCTGGGGGACCTACTTAAAGTGACAGAAGCACCAGCAGCGGCCCTGGGTCACAAAACCAGCCACCAATGTCTCCAACCCACTGGGGAAATGCCCGGTGGATTAAAAGGCCAGTCCTGCTTGATGGTCTAAATTCTCAGAGAACTTTAGTGATCTTTTTGTAATAAAAGGTGTACAGTATCTACATTATCTGTAATTTCAATTTCCAAAGTGACCCTGAAGTATGCAATGAACTTCATGTACTATTTCAGGTGTGCCAAATGAAAGCTTTTATAAAATACTAATCTCAAATGTTGCTCTTGTAGCAGTGATTTTCTGGGAGAATAGGCACTCCTATCATAGACAGAGGCGTACAAAAATGACGGTGAACCCCACTGTGTGCAGAAAGGATTACTTTCTCTATTCACACTAAATGTCATGAAGACCGCCTCACAGAACGGAGTGCAAAGTAAAAATCTTACCATTGACAACTTCTGAGGACAAGTGAGTTATAGTCCAGCTGGATGCTTAGGGTAAACATCTATCTGGAATTCTTTGGTTGCTCCTATTTAGGAATTGAACTCAGTAAAAAGCCAGTTCAATTTTCAGGAGCTCCCATTCACAGATGGGGCTTAGGCTGTTCCATAGTTTCAGACCCAGGGTACCAAGGATCTTCAGCCATACTATCTGGACAGGAGGGCAAGCAGAGAGTGCACATATGGGACTGGAGCACAGCGAGGTCCCAGATCTGAAGTTCGCTAGGGCAACCTCTAGAACCAAGAAGCAGAGATTGAGACTTATCCGAGAAGCACCAGTCAATTATTTATTTGGTCAAGAGCTCAGCCTACGATAAAAACCCAGATCTCAAGAATCAGGAACATCATTCGAGCCACAAGACCATTAAAAGTCCAGGTGGCATTGTGTGTGCCAGGGTTATTCTGTTGTTAAATTCAGCCGATCACTTTTGATAGCCTTCAAGTCAGAGCTTGAACCCGTATCCCTTGACCCCTATAATCACACTATGTAAGAGTTAAGAAGGTGAGGGGTGGAGTGAGAGGCTTCCTGCTGTGAAAGAAACAACTGCATCATCACCTACAAAATATGGGAAGGGGCATTGCTTAGTTTGTAAATAAAAACATGCTGCTGCTCAGAGCTCTCCTTTGAAACCCACTGCTGCTGCAACTAAGGCCCATATTTATACTGTTTTAGCACTGCATTTGCGTCATTTTTTGATGCAAAAGCGGCGCAAACCTACAAAATACAATTGTATTTTGTAAGCTTGCGCAGTTTTTGCATCAAAAAGTGGCACAAATGAGGCGCTAAAAAAGAATAAATATGGGCCTAAATGTCCGAGCACAGAATTCTGAGGCAGCGTAATCCTAAAACCATCTCTGGCCTCTTTAATCCATTAACAGCCACTCCCTGCCCCTTCAGCTCACTCTTGCAGCTTTCTGCTTTCTCTCTTTGTGACGCTTTTTCGTGTTTCTCTTACTCTGCCTTTCCCATATGTGTCTGTTTCTCGCACTAGATGTCTGATGCATAAAAATAAGTGTCTGCCCTCAAAAAAAAGTGCTGCTGCCCTCCCCCGGAAACCACCGGCTCAAATGTAAGCACTGGGAAAGGGGGCGTCCAGCAGAGTCTTTACTCCTGAACATCTCGAGCGGGGTAGGTCATTTTTAGTGCTGATCCAGAAGGAAGCCACTTTCCTCTGAATTTGGGGTATGCACCCCCATGCCAAGGTCCAACACAAACGCTGAGGTTTATGACTACTGCTGACCCTCTAGCTAGAGGGACACCCCTTAAGATGATCTATGAGGAGCGGCAGATGGAGCTTCTTTGCAATGCCTCATCTCTCAATAAGCCTAAACCCCTATCCCTGGAGGAAGTCAAGTTGTTTGGCCAACAGCTCCCCATAAGTGGTACGCATTAAAGATTTTTATGCGGAGCACTGATCCAGACCCATTCCTACCCTGCCCCAAAACACAAATAAAAACATCTGAGTCCGCCACCAATGCCCTGGTGAAGATGCAAAACCCTTTATGGACATCAACTGCCTACAGCAGGGGTCTTCAAACTGTGGGGAGGGACCCCATAGGGGGACCTCAAGTGTTCCCAGGGGGGCGCCAGGCTCTGACCACAAGAAGCATTATGCAGACTGAAGTGCTTTGTTTTTAGCAGAAAAACATTTGTTGCACTTTTTAAAAAGGTAATAGAGCTTAACTGCAATGTTTAAATAAATCTAGGCACATTTAAACATTGTCAACTTATTTGAATACTTGTGAAAAATTCGGTGGAGGGCCTGATAATTTTTTTTCCCCATTGGTGATTCGTGGCATTAACATGTTTGAAAACCACTGGCCTAGAGCCTTCACACATGAGCTGGACATCCACCCTTTGAAGGATTTTCAGCTCACCTGTTGTTGCACTGTGTGATATCAGCTCTCCATCTGGCAACTGTGTGAAGAGAGCCTATATCCTGTGGAACACAGTGGGACCATGTGAGTCGGCTCGTCGTTGTCTGACAGGGGTAGTATACATGGATGTCAAATCACCAAAATGCCGATAGAAGGGGAAGAGACATCACAAGCCACTTCATCTTTAATTTCATTCACACGCACATGCTTACACAAACACACATTCACCATGGTGGCTCCTCCATTAGGGCGGAGGAGCGTCGCCCTCCCCCCCCCACCCGCCAGCAGCAGCAGCTGCAAACCTTTTCCCCAAAAATGACAAACTGTGTTTATTATCGTTTTTTGGGGAAAGGGGCGGGGTCACGCGGGTGACGAGTAATGAGGAGGAGAGCTCAGCACTCCCCCTCACTGCACATGTATGTTTGGCCGGTCGTGTCGGACTGGCCAAACACACATGCGCAGAAGGGTCTCTCCAGCCCAGCAACACATTTGCCGGACTGGAGAGAGCCTGCACGGGCTTTTAGTCTGCTTGGGAGTGCCTTGGCTGGGCGCTCCCAGCCAATCCTGACGCTGCCCTGAGTAGCGTCAGGATTGGTTGCAGGGCAGGCTTGGAGCCTGCGTCTGCAGCGAGACGGAGGAGCGGTGCGTCGAGGAGCGAGGGAAGTGGTTTTTTAAAATATTTGTTTTAATGTAATGTGTGTCCCCCCCACGTGTACCGCCCCGCCCCTTCTTCAAGCCTGGACATTCACTCATACACTTTTACATGAGCGCACTCTCACCCGCAAGCATGCACACCACATACACTTAAATGTGTTTTTTATTTGCCTCAGCTACCAAGGAGGATTCCAACTAACCCTTCTCCAGTTTTTATTACACTTATAGTGAATAATATTATTTACTATTCGTGCAATACAAAAACTGACTGAAAACAAGAGAGTGGAGCCCCAAGAAAGTCCATATGAACCAGCTGCCTCTGTGCTCCTGGCCCTGATTTTGCCATCTCTAAGGCCAAGGGTCGCAAAGGCAGTACCAGGTGTGGCAAGGGGCAAGCTGGGGGTCTCAGCTGCGACCCCTAAATGACGTCCATGATAGCAGTGCTTAATTTGTGCTTGTTGTTTCTGGTGCGGAGCACTGGCACTTATTTTTGAGGGCCTGGGCTTACTCTGCCTCAAGCATTTGCTGCGAGCAAAAGACACGGATGGGAAAGACGGAGGAAGAGAAAAACTAAAAGCCTCACGAAGGTAGAAAGCTGCAAGAGTGAGCGGAAGGGGCAGGGAGTGGCTGTAAATCGATTGAAGAGGCCTGAGATGGCTTCAGGATTACGCTGCCTCAGTATTCTGTACCCGTACATTTAATTGCAGCAGCCTCGTGTTTAAGAGGGAGGAGGCTTTGGGCACTGGCACGTTTTTTATTTCCAAATTAAGCACTGCATGGTAGTATAGTTTGCTATCCTGCCCCCCCCCCCTCCCTTTTTATCTCAATCCTTCTTCGAATTTTGCTTTTCCAGTCACAAGATTCTCTGTTGCTGCTGTGGTGTTCCACCTCGCCAGTCTGCTATATCTGCAAGCCCAGCAGCAAAGGACTCACCACAGTTAGGAGAATTGGATGGCTTTCCCCTGCCAAGCCCCCCACCCCCCTGAACCTGCAGTTTAGCGGATGTGCATCTGTAAACGTTGTTTAAGCGCCCCCTCGGTGGTCCTCCGCGGGATGCGTGGATGAGAAATCGGCGACAAGGATGAGCGACGGCAAGCTGTCGAGTTGGACCCCCGACAAGCATGCCTGGCCTCCAGCCAGCCAAGTTAATTCGCCTCCATCAGAGCGTCGCGCCGGAGCGGGGGGGGACTCGCCACGCGGGTCACATGCAAGCCCAGTGACCGACCGCCATGATGGGAGGGTGTGAACCCCACTCCGCGGCCAGGGGGGGCGCATGGGCTGGCAGGCTGCCTTATTGCAATCTGGGTTTCAGACTAATTAGTTCTGTCAGCATAGGATCAAGAGGGACTGTGAAAAGGCGAGTCAGAAGGTGTGACGCATGTTAATGCACAACTTTCAAGGGTGGTGGGTCGTTTCAAGATCTCCTGTAGAACCCTGTTACGGTTAAGGTGATGTGTGTGTAATCCTGTCAGTGTGAAGGTGAAGCGTCTGTAATGTTGTAGTATGAAGACGATGTGTCTGTAATCCTGAAGTGTGGTGGTGATGTGTCGGTGTTCCATTCTGTGTGAAGGTGACGTGTCTGTAATCCAGTAGTGTGACGGGGATGTGTCTGTAATCCTTCCAGTGTGATGGTGAAGTGTCTGTAATCCAGAAGTGTGACGGTGATGTGTCTGTAATCCTCTCAGTGTGAAGGTGACGTGTCTGTAATCCAGTAGTGTGACGGGGATGTGTCTATAATCCTCCCAGTGTGACGGTGATGTGTCTGTAATCCTCTCAGTGTGATGCTGATCCTCTCAGTGTGACGGTGATGTGTTTTTAATCCTCCCGGTGTGAAGGCGATGTGTTTGTAATCCTCCCAGTGTGATGGTGATCCTCTCAGTGTGAAGGTGACGTGTCTGTAATTCAGTAGTGTGACGGGGATGTGTCTGTAATCCTCCCAGTGTGACGGTGATGTGTCTGTAATCCTCCCAGTGTGATGCTGATCCTCTCAGTGTGACGATGATGTGTTTGTAATCCTCCCGGTGTGAAGGTGATGTGTCTGTAATCCTCCCAGTGTGATGGTGATCCTCTCAGTGTGAAGGTGACGTGTCTGTAATCCAGTAGTGTGACGGGGATGTGTCTATAATCCTCCCAGTGTGACGGTGATGTGTCTATAATCCTCCCAGTGTGACGGTGATGTGTCTGTAATCCTCTCAGTGTGATGCTGATCCTCTCAGTGTGACGATGATGTGTTTGTAATCCTCCCAGTGTGACGGTGATGTGTCTGTAATCCTCCCAGTGTGACGGTGATGTGTCTGTAATCCTCCCAGTGTGATGCTGATCCTCTCAGTGTGACGATGATGTGTTTGTAATCCTCCCAGTGTGACGGTGATGTGTCTGTAATCCTCCCAGTGTGATGCTGATCCTCTCAGTGTGACGGTGATGTGTTTGTAATCCTCCCGGTGTGAAGGTGATGTGTCTGTAATCCTCCCAGTGTGATGGTGATCCTCTCAGTGTGAAGGTGACGTGTCTGTAATTCAGTAGTGTGACGGGGATGTGTCTGTAATCCTCCCAGTGTGATGCTGATCCTCTCAGTGTGACGGTGATGTGTTTGTAATCCTCCCGGTGTGAAGGTGATGTGTCTGTAATCCTCCCAGTGTGATGGTGATCCTCTCAGTGTGAAGGTGACGTGTCTGTAATCCAGTAGTGTGACGGGGATGTGTCTGTAATCCTCCCAGTGTGATGGTGATGTGTCTGTAATCCAGAAGTGTGACGGTGATGTGTCTCTAATCCTCCCATTGTGATGCTGATCCTCTCAGTGTGACGGTGATGTGTTTGTAATCCTCCCGGTGTGAAGGTGATGTGTCTGTAGTCCTCCCAGTGTGATGGTGATCCTCTCAGTGTGAAGGTTATGTGTCTATAATCCTCCCAGTGTGACGGTGATGTGTCTGCAATCCTCCCAGTGTGATGCTGATCCTCTCAGTGTGACAGTGATGTGTTTGTAATCCTCCCGGTGTGATGGTGATCCTCTAAGTGTGAAGGTGATGTGTCTGTAATCCTCTCAGTGTGAAGGTGATCCTCTCAGTGTGACGGTGATGTGTCTGTAATCCTCTCAGTGTGAAGGTGATGTGTCTGTAATCCTGTAGGTTGATGGTGATGTGTCGGTATTCCATTCTGTGTGAAGGTGATGTGTCTGTAATCCTCTCAGTGTGAAGGTGATCCTCTCAGTGTGAAGGTGATGTGTCTGTAATCCTCTCAGTGTGAAGGTGATGTGTCGGTATTCCATTCTGTGTGACAGTGATGTGTCTGTAGTCCTCCCAGTGTGAAGGTGATGTGTCTGTAATCCTCTCAGTGTGAAGGTGATGTGTCGGTATTCCATTCTGTGTGACAGTGATGTGTCTGTAATCCTCTCAGTGTGAAGGTGATGTGTCTGTAATCCTCTCATTGTGAAGGTCATGTGTCGGTATTCCATTCTGTGTGACGGTGATGTGTCTGTAATCCTCCCAGTGTGAAGGTGATGTGTCTGTAATCCACTTGATGCTGCAAAAAGATAGATCACTTTATACTTTCTCCTGCAGACTACATTACTCTGTAGTATGATAGACCACTTGACGCTGCAACTCTTTAGACCGCTTTATTCTTCACCCCTGCAGACTATATTGCTGTGTAGTATGATAGACCACTTTATTCTTCACCCCCGCAGACTACATTACTCTGTAGTATGATAGACCAATTTATTCTTCACCCCCGCAGACTACATTACTGTGTAGTATGATAGACCACTTCATTCTTCTCTCCCACAGACTGCATCACTCTGTAGTATTAGAGACCACTTGATGCTGCACCTCTATAGATCACTCTATTCTTCTCTCCTGCAGACTACATTACTGTGTAGTATGATAGAGCACTTGATGCTGCACCCCTATAGATCACTTTATTCTTCTCTCCAGCAGACTACATTACTGTGTAGTATGACAGAGCACTTGATGCTGCACCCCTATAGATCACTCTATTCTTCTCTCCCGCAGGCTACATTACTGTGTAGTAAGAGAGACCACTTGAGGCTGCACCTCTATAGACCACTCTATTCTTCTCTCCCACAGTCTACATAACTCTGTAGTATTATAGAGCACTTGATGCTGCACCTCTATAGATCACTCTATTCTTCACCCCCGCAGACTACATTACTGTGTAGTATGATAGACCACTTTATTCTTCTCTCCCACAGACTGCATCACTCTGTAGTATTAGAGACCACTTGATGCTGCACCCCTATAGATCACTTTATTCTTCTCTCCTGCAGACTACATTACTGTGTAGTATGATAGAGCACTTCATTCTTCTCTCCCACAGACTGCATCACTCTGTAGTATTAGAGACCACTTGATGCTGCACCCCTATAGATCACTTTATTCTTCTCTCCTGCAGACTACATTACTGTGTAGTATGATAGAGCACTTGATGCTGCACCCCTATAGATCACTTTATTCTTCTCTCCTGCAGACTACATTACTGTGTAGTATGATAGACCACTTCATTCTTCTCTCCCACAGACTGCATCACTCTGTAGTATTAGAGACCACTTGATGCTGCACCCCTATAGATCACTTTATTCTTCTCTCCTGCAGACTACATTACTGTGTAGTATGATAGAGCACTTGATGCTGCACCCCTATAGATCACTTTATTCTTCTCTCCAGCAGACTACATTACTGTGTAGTATGACAGAGCACTTGATGCTGCACCCCTATAGATCACTCTATTCTTCTCTCGCACAGACTACATTACTGTGTAGTATGACCGAGCACTTGATGCTGCACCCCTATAGATCACTCTATTCTTCTCTCGCACAGACTACATTACTGTGTAGTATGATATAGCACTTGATGCTGCACCCCTATAGATCACTTTATTCTTCTCTCCCGCAGGCTACATTACTGTGTAGTAAGAGAGACCACTTGAGGCTGCACCTCTATAGACCACTCTATTCTTCTCTACCGCAGTTTACATAACTCTGTAGTATTATAGAGCACTTGATGCTGCACCGCTATAGATTACATTACTCTTTAGTATGATAGACCATTTTATTCTTCTCTCCAGCAAACTACTTTACTCTGTAGTATGATAGAGCACTTGAAGGTGGACCCCTGTAAACCACTTTATTCTTCTCTCCCGCAGACTACATTACTCTGTAGTATGATAGATCACTTTATTCTTCTCTCCCGAAAACTACATTACTCTGTAGTATGATATACCACTCTATTCTTCTCTACCGCAGTCCACATTACTCTGTAGTATTATAGAGCACTTCATGCTGCACCTCTATAGACCCCTTCATTCTTCCCCTGCAGACTACATTACTCTTTAGTATGGTAGACCACTTGACGCTGCACCTCTTTAGACCGCTTTATTCTTCTCTTTCACAGAATACATTACTCTCTGCCATTACAGACCACTTGATGCTGCGCCGCCATAGATCGCTTCATACCATATTCCTACTTTCCAGTATATGAGGCATTCCAATAGACCCTGTGCACTGTGCTTCTGTATTCCACTGTGTACTGCTATAAAGCGGTTTATACTGTACTCCTACAGGCTCTGGTGTTCTCGACGCCTCCTCATCACAGCAGAGTCCATGCTTGCCCCAACCCATTACCCACCCCCACACTCCCCCGTGATTGATGCCTCTGAGTTATTAGCGTTCCACGAACACACACTTAAGCCCTCGGCGGCGGCGGCGGCACGGGGGTTTATGAGGCAGAACAGGAGATCTGTACTGCATGAGGCAGGATGCGGAGACCGACCCCTCCCGGGGAACCGACTTCACCCGTGCAGGCGACGGGCCAGCGTCTGCGGCCCGCGGGGGAGGAAGGCGGGATATGGGGTTCAGGAACCTGAGCACGGGGAGAGATGCCTCGGGTGCAACCGGAGAGAGACTTCCAAAATGACACTGTCAGATAGGCCATAGGTACAGGACGATGTAAGAGGTGTGCCATATGTCACCCCCGGGGACCCCCGGTACCCTGTGAGAGGGGTCCTATATATATTGCGTGAGCTGTCCCCTGTACCTTGTAAGGAGTGTCACAGGCACAGTGGGAGAAAACTTTCCAAGTCCCAGATGCCAAGCCAGAGATATTCATGGTGCAATGTGAGGGGTCTCTCCGGTGCAATGTGAGGGGTCTCTCCGGTGCAATGTGAGGGGTCTCTCAGGTGCAATGTGAGGGGTCTCTCCGGTGCAATGTGAGGGGTCTCTCCGGTGCAATGTGAGAGGTGTCCCTAGGTACAGGGGAGAGGTGTCCCTAGGTACGATATGAGACGTGTCATTGGGTACAGTGTGAGAGAGGTCATAGGTACAGAGTGAGAGGTGTCCCTAGGTACGATATGAGACGTGTCATTGGGTACAACATGAGGGGTATCCTTAGGTACAGAGTGAGAGGTCATAGGTACAATGGGAGATGTGTCCTTAACTACAATGTGACAGGTGTCCCTAGGTACAACAAGAGAGGTGTCCTTCGGTACAACATGAGGTGTCCTTAGGTATAGTGTGAGACGTGTCCCTAGGTACGATGTGAGAGGTAGCCCTTGGACACAGTGTGAGAGGTCATAGTTACAGTGTGAGAGATGTCCCGAGGTACAATGTGAGAGGTAGCCCTTGGACACAGTGTGAGTGAGGTCATAGGTACAGTGTGAGACGTGTCCCTAGGCACAATGTGAGAGGTAGCCCTTGGACACAGTGTGAGAGGTCATAGGTAAAGTGTGAGAGATGTCCCGAGGTACAATGTGAGAGGTAGCCTTGGACACAGTGTGAGAGAGGTCATAGGTACAATGTGAGAGGTGTCCCTAGGCACAATGTGAGAGGTAGCCCTTGGACACAGTGTGAGAGGTCATAGGTACAGTGTGAGAGGTGTCCCGAGGTACAATGTGAGAGGTAGCCCTTGGACACAGTGTGAGAGATGTCATAGGTACAGTGTGAGACGTGTCCCTAGGCACAATGTGAGAGGCAGCCCTTGGACACAGTGTGAGAGGTCATAGGTACAGTGTGAGAGATGTCCCGAGGTACAATGTGAGAGGTAGCCTTGGACACAGTGTGAGAGAGGTCATAGGTACAATGTGAGAGGTGTCCCTAGGCACAATGTGAGAGGTAGCCCTTGGACACAGTGTGAGAGGTCATAGGTACAGTGTGAGAGGTGTCCCGAGGTACAATGTGAGAGGTAGCCCTTGGACACAGTGTGAGAGGTCATAGGTACAGTGTGAGAGATGTCCCTAGGCACAATGTGAGAGTTAGCCCTTGGACACAGTGTGAGACGTCATAGGTACAGTGTGAGAGATGTACTGAGGTACAATGTGAGAGGTAGCCCTTGGACACAGTGTGAGAGAGGTCATAGGTACAGTGTGAGACGTGTCCCTAGGCACAATGTGAGAGGTAGCCCTTGGACACAGTGTGAGAGAGGTCATAGGTACAGTGTGAGAGATGTCCCTAGGCACAATGTGAGAGGTAGCCCTTGGACACAGTGTGAGAGAGGTCATAGGTACAGTGTTTGAGATGTCCCTAGGCACAATGTGAGAGGTAGCCCTTGGACACAGTGTGAGAGAGGTCATAGGTACAGTGTGAGAGATGTCCCGGGGCACAATGTGAGAGGTAGCCCTTGGACACAGTGTGAGAGCGTCATAGGTACAGTGTGAGAGATGTCCCGAGGTACAATGTGAGAGCCCTTGGACACAGTGTGAGAGGTCATAGGTACAGTGTGAGAGATGTCCCTAGGCACAATGTGAGAGGTGTCCCGAGGAACAATGTGAGAGGTAGCCCTTGGACACAGTGTGAGAGAGGTCATTGGTACAGTGTGAGAGATGTCCCGAGGTACAATGTGAGAGGTAGCCCTTGGACACAGTGAGAGAGAGGTCATAGGTACAGTGTGAGAGATGTCCCTAGGCACAATGTGAGAGGTAGCCCTTGGACACAGTGTGAGAGGTCATAGGTACAGTGTGAGAGATGTCCCTAGGCACAATGTGAGAGGTGTCCCGAGGTACAATGTGAGAGGTAGCCCTTGGACACAGTGTGAGAGAGGTCATAGGTACAGTGTGAGAGATGTCCCGAGGTACAATGTGAGAGGTAGCCCTTGGACACAGTGTGAGAGAGGTCATAGGTACAGTGTGAGAGATGTCCCTAGGCACAATGTGAGAGGTAGCCCTTGGACAGAGTGTGAGAGAGGTCATAGGTACAGTGTGAGAGATGTCCCTAGGCACAATGTGAGAGGTAGCCCTTGGACACAGTGTGAGAGGTCATAGGTACAGTGTGAGAGATGTCCCTAGGCACAATGTGAGAGGTGTCCCGAGGTACAATGTGAGAGGTAGCCCTTGGACACAGTGTGAGAGAGGTCATAGGTACAGTGTGAGAGATGTCCCGAGGTACAATGTGAGAGGTAGCCCTTGGACACAGTGTGAGAGAGGTCATAGGTACAGTGTGAGAGATGTCCCGAGGTACAATGTGAGAGGTAGCCCTTGGACACAGTGTGAGAGGTCATAGGTACAGTGTGAGAGATGTCCCTAGGCACAATGTGAGAGGTGTCCCGAGGTACAATGTGAGAGGTAGCCCTTGGACACAGTGTGAGAGGTCATAGGTACAGTGTGAGAGGTGTCCCGAGGTACAATGTGAGAGGTAGCCCTTGGACACAGTGTGAGAGAGGTCATAGGTACAGTGTGAGACGTGTCCCTAGGCACAATGTGAGAGGCAGCCCTTGGACACAGTGTGAGAGGTCATAGGTACAGTGTGAGAGATGTCCCGAGGTACAATGTGAGAGGTAGCCTTGGACACAGTGTGAGAGAGGTCATAGGTACAATGTGAGAGGTGTCCCTAGGCACAATGTGAGAGGTAGCCCTTGGACACAGTGTGAGAGGTCATAGGTACAGTGTGAGAGGTGTCCCGAGGTACAATGTGAGAGGTAGCCCTTGGACACAGTGTGAGAGGTCATAGGTACAGTGTGAGAGATGTCCCTAGGCACAATGTGAGAGTTAGCCCTTGGACACAGTGTGAGACGTCATAGGTACAGTGTGAGAGATGTACTGAGGTACAATGTGAGAGGTAGCCCTTGGACACAGTGTGAGAGAGGTCATAGGTACAGTGTGAGACGTGTCCCTAGGCACAATGTGAGAGGTAGCCCTTGGACACAGTGTGAGAGAGGTCATAGGTACAGTGTGAGAGATGTCCCTAGGCACAATGTGAGAGGTAGCCCTTGGACACAGTGTGAGAGAGGTCATAGGTACAGTGTTTGAGATGTCCCTAGGCACAATGTGAGAGGTAGTCCTTGGACACAGTGTGAGAGAGGTCATAGGTACAGTGTGAGAGATGTCCCGAGGCACAATGTGAGAGGTAGCCCTTGGACACAGTGTGAGAGCGTCATAGGTACAGTGTGAGAGATGTCCCGAGGTACAATGTGAGAGCCCTTGGACACAGTGTGAGAGGTCATAGGTACAGTGTGAGAGATGTCCCTAGGCACAATGTGAGAGGTGTCCCGAGGTACAATGTGAGAGGTAGCCCTTGGACACAGTGTGAGAGAGGTCATTGGTACAGTGTGAGAGATGTCCCGAGGTACAATGTGAGAGGTAGCCCTTGGACACAGTGAGAGAGAGGTCATAGGTACAGTGTGAGAGATGTCCCTAGGCACAATGTGAGAGGTAGCCCTTGGACACAGTGTGAGAGGTCATAGGTACAGTGTGAGAGATGTCCCTAGGCACAATGTGAGAGGTGTCCCGAGGTACAATGTGAGAGGTAGCCCTTGGACACAGTGTGAGAGAGGTCATAGGTACAGTGTGAGAGATGTCCCGAGGTACAATGTGAGAGGTAGCCCTTGGACACAGTGTGAGAGAGGTCATAGGTACAGTGTGAGAGATGTCCCTAGGCACAATGTGAGAGGTAGCCCTTGGACACAGTGTGAGAGAGGTCATAGGTACAGTGTGAGAGATGTCCCTAGGCACAATGTGAGAGGTAGCCCTTGGACACAGTGTGAGAGGTCATAGGTACAGTGTGAGAGATGTCCCTAGGCACAATGTGAGAGGTGTCCCGAGGTACAATGTGAGAGGTAGCCCTTGGACACAGTGTGAGAGAGGTCATAGGTACAGTGTGAGAGATGTCCCGAGGTACAATGTGAGAGGTAGCCCTTGGACACAGTGAGAGAGAGGTCATAGGTACAGTGTGAGAGATGTCCCTAGGCACAATGTGAGAGGTAGCCCTTGGACACAGTGTGAGAGGTCATAGGTACAGTGTGAGAGATGTCCCTAGGCACAATGTGAGAGGTGTCCCGAGGTACAATGTGAGAGGTAGCCCTTGGACACAGTGTGAGAGAGGTCATAGGTACAGTGTGAGAGATGTCCCGAGGTACAATGTGAGAGGTAGCCCTTGGACACAGTGTGAGAGAGGTCATAGGTACAGTGTGAGAGATGTCCCGAGGTACAATGTGAGAGGTAGCCCTTGGACACAGTGTGAGAGAGGTCATAGGTACAGTGTGAGAGATGTCCCTAGGCACAATGTGAGAGCTGTCCCTATGTACGCCTATACAAAGTGGAGCTTATATATATAATAATGTGACACTGTTCGGGTTAATTATTATCGATTGATTAATTCATGTTTGCAACCAGCTTTGGTATTCTATATTAGAAATGTGACAACAACGGGTGCCTCTGTATTGTCTTATGTTTAATTGATTGACTTATCAAATCAATTTAGGGGTTTTGAGGGTGTAATCCCCACTGAAGTGCACCATTAAAAACGAACGTGGTGATCTAATATAATTCCAAGTATAAAACACCTTGGGCACTTCATCCTTAACTAAACACCCCCCTGGTAGTAATTACAATTCCTTCCAGCAAGTAGTATGGCATGTGACTAACTGGATTCTGATCAGACAGGTGCAGTGAAATCACATTTTTAGCCACGCTAATTTAGTATTTACAAATGTCTTTCCTGTTCTGCGTGTATTTATCAAACTACACCCAGCCTTGAGTGTTGGACAGGTATTTTTAATGGCCAACAGAGTGCTGAACTGATGTAAGAAGCTTTGAAAAGTAAATATGATCCTGGCCCAACAATCCGCACAAAACATTATTCGGGTGGATTATGAGACAGTAAATGGGGTGCTTAACCCTAAAAGAAGGCTGTGTCAGGAGCCAGGCTCTACTGTCCAAAAATGCTGTTCATCCATTCGTACTCAAAGGGTATCTCCTTAGACTCGTAGAACTCTAGGCCACTTGTGGGCCTCTAATATCCCACTGAATTAAACTGAATTAAACCTTAGTAGAACTAAGAGACACCCACAGCCTTCGTTCTCAAACTATGAAGTGAGGGAGTCTTCAAACACCCAACACATTCAACTACAACTCATTGAAGTTGAAACATTCACCCATCAAAGGAACTTTACCATCCATATTCTTAATAACACATTTTCACAGGCTGGAAAAGAAGCCAACGAGCAATGTCATGATTACTCCGACTATGAAAGCGCCATGATACCATAGCGAAGGAAAATTGTGCGCTATACTATTACCATAGCTGCCAAGGTTTCACATTGCTTATGTGTGACATTTCTTAATTTCAGTGTAGTTATGAGTGACACTTCAAGGAATATGAGTGACATCTTCTTGTGAGCAAAATCAAGCAATGAAGACGAGGGAAACTTAAGTGCAGATGATTATAATGTTCAGGCACTTAATTCAGCAAGGCGAGTAGAGCTGGTGCCGCGGCAACAAACTGGCCCTGAACTGGCCTGCCCGCTGCGTCTGGAAACTGGGTCCTGTGGCAACCAACGCCACCGCCGAATATTCTGTCACAACTGCCTCACTGGAGACACTGCTCCGGTAGGGTTGCTGAACAATGGTTCACATTCTCAGCAGCCCGGCCGCCAGTGGGGGTGGGTCCGACTCCGTTGGTCCGGTTGGCGGGATAAAATTCAATACCGAAGCAGGCCTGAAAGCGGTGAGCCGCTCCCTTTGCTATAGGTTGCCAGGCAGCAGGCTCACGGCATTGCGTCAGCCTCCACTGGCGCTGATGTGGGGTCAGGTGAGCCTCAAAGGGTCCGGCCTACTAACTTGAAATGCCACCCGCTCACGCCTCGGGCGCCAGGACGGACCCGGCGCCCTATCAAACTGAGTCTGACAAACTCACTAAGAGGCTCGCATACTGTCGGTGGTAGCAATTGGGCATTGACAGTGCTGACATCAGAGATATGCTATGTGGTGTCAGGTGTCATGCTATATTGTAGCACATTAGGTAGCGAGCAGATGGGTCAGCCCCCACACCTGCTGGGAGCAGCGTGCACCTCTGCCACTGCACAGCGTTCAGTATGGTGAATTATAGCAGAACGATGGCTTCACAGCTGAGAGGCCCTATAATGCATGATTTTGCATTTCAGTGAGGTGATTTGGATCACCACACTGAAATGCATTAGTATAACGCCTGATGCGTGGTACTTAGCAGGGAGGTAATACCAATAACAATATAGCAGAAATGCAGACCAATCAAGGTAGATTTGAGTGTGAAGTCTCCCAAAGGACAAATGGGTGCTGAAGAGAATGATACAGATGCCATGCCTTTGAAAGACACTCCACTTAGAGAATCAGGAAGCCTGATTGCTGGGACTAGGCCTTGAATAATTTCAGCTAATGCGTGCAATATGCAGCATAATGAGGGGCAAGAGACAACAGGAAATTTCAGAGAGGCAAGTGAGGGCCAGGGTGAGCGAACAACCCCTATTTACCTAAAGTTTTCAATATTGTTCCATGGTATGCAGCGAGCCTATTAGCATTTTGTTATGTCTCTTAATCGTGCCTGAGTGCTGCCCATCCATTAGTGATCCGCATGAGCAGTCACAGAGGGGCGGGGCGGTTAGGCAGACGGTGCTATTTTCTCTAATTGTTGTTTTCGCTAAGAGGTAATTAAAATCCCTCTCATTTCACCCGTCAACGAGCCCAGTGGTGAGCACAGCCTCTTAGCAAGCCTGTGTTCGCTGCACAGTTTGGGGCAGCCCCGTCATCCTGAAAGCAGGCGGCACCAATGCACGCACGCATGTTCCCGCCTTTTTCCACCCGCTGCTTCCTGTGCTCGTCCCAAGCTTGCAACATAATCTCGGGTCTGGGGAATGACCAGAGAGAAGCAGGCACTTCATTCAGTCAGTTATAGCCAGTTTTTAGGTCGAGCATAGCAGCGCACATGCGCTGCTTTTCCAATGTGTTAGTATGTATCCGGGCTTTCAACAACGCCCACCTCACGCCCATCACTATCACTCGCTAGTGGACTTCCCCTTCAAAAATGCTTTGCTGACATTGGTAAATGGTTTATGTTTGTCCCTCCTTGGGGAGGTTTTGTTACTTCCCTGGATATCCTGATCCTGAGAGCTCCAGACTAAGTCCAAAGTGGGGCCCCTCCATGTACTTTGCAGGGAGGCCCCCTCAAGTTTCATTACCCCACTGAAGGAGGTCAGGGGATCAGGGTAGAGGTCCTTCAACAGCTAATGTTATATGCAAGAAACGCAACAGGCCAGGCACAAAAGTAACACAAAAATACTTTAGTCCTACTTTTATTTCTGACCTGTCCCAGCTTTTGCTTATCAAAATCTGGTCGGTCACCCTAAATTTAAAGGTTTGACTACTGCTTGTAAAGTAGCCCTAGTGCCTACATATTTTATACTTCCTACCTTCAAGTTTTTGAAAGCCCAGGCATGATACAACAATGCTTGTGTGATTAAAAAAAAGCACTGGCAACAGTAACAGGTCTGGCATGGACTGCCAGGCTTTTGTCTGATCATTGTTTTTTTGCTTGTCATGTTTTTTGTAAAACCCTTTTTTTAGGGGTGCTGATAAGCTCTTTCCATTATTAAAAAAGAAAATGGCTAAAAGCAAAAATATTTATTGGTCTCAAAAAGCACACTTTGTCATAACAACCAAAGGCACTGAAGGTAGCTACTTTGTGTGCTAACAAGCACCTGGTGAAAGAGTGAAATGCTGTCACTCATCAGTGAAGTTAGCCAGTAGTTAGCCCACCACTCTTGGACCACCCCCAACACCCACCACCCACGCACGCAATCTCGGAATCATACTGGACTCATCCCTCACCATGACTCAGCAAATCAACGCCATATCATCCTCCTGCTTCAACACCCTTCGCATGCTACGCAAGAACTTCAAATGGATTCCTTTACAAACAAGAAGAAACGGTCACCCACGCCCTCATAAACAGCAGACTGGACTACGGCAATGCTCTCTATGCAGGGACCACAGCCAAGCTTCAGAGAAAACTCCAGCGAATCCAGAACGCAGCCGTATGTCTCATCCTCAACCTCCCGCGCCACGAACACATCTCCGCCCACCTCAGATCCCTACACTGGCTGCCCATCAACAAAAGGATCATTTTCAAAATCCTTGTCCACGCTCACAAGGCCCTCCACGACACCAGACCAGCCTACCTCAATGAGCGAATCAACTTCCACAAACCTACTCGACAGCTCCGCTCCAGCGCCCTCGCTACAGTCCCACGCATCCAACGCACTACCTCCGGAGGCAGATCCTTCTCCCACCTCTCCGCCAAAACCTGGAACTCCCTCCCCACCAACCTACGCAAGGCCCACGACTTTCTAACATTCAGAAAGCACCTCAAACATGGCTTTTTGAGCAGTAATTCCCCCTCCCCCCCCAGCGCCTTGAGACCCTACCGGGTGAGTAGTGCGCTTAAGAAACTTGTTTGATTGATTGATTGATAGGGCTAAGCCCCTGCCCCAATCTGCATTTTGTAGAGAATGGACGAAAAACATGAATGACACAACAAAAGTGAAATGGATGAGGAAGGCTGGATTAAAGCCCCTTTAAGTTGTGCAATTTTTTTTTTTTTATTAAGCACTGAACAGACTTAGACTGTGTTGCCAGTAGAGTACAAAGAGGAGCCGGCACGGCTTCTGGTAAGGTATCGAGGCACCATATTTTCAGGTGTGTTTCTAATTGAGACATGCTGCTCCCTAAACTACAAGGTTGTGAATGCCCACTGGTAGGGTAGTGTCTTCAGAGCTCCTTTCAAACATTCAAGCTGGTTGGCACTGAACCCTGAAGCAGGACGGACTCCGAGAGGCTAGGCTGCAGACACCTCTGCAGTCCTTCTTTTAGTTTGGAGGGGGCAGGTTTGACGTCTTCAAGATCTGAGGGCACTGCCAAGTTGGAGCTCCGTGTCCTGTCCATGGCCTTCTAGGGGAACCAGGACGCTTTTCCTGCAACACTGCCCCAGGGTTACACTTGTGGTCCAGTATTTTATATGTGGAATCCATTGACAAGCAAAGACTACCTTAGCCTCAGCCTTTTCAGTGGACTGCATTAAAACAGATGAGTGTTTTGGAGGCTCCAAACACATAATCTCATTTTCTACAACCCACCACATTACTTCCACTAGACCCCATCCTGTTTAGCAGAGCACACCTCCACCACTAGACAACACCTCCCCCACTTCATCACAACTCCACCACTATACCACGCCTCCTCAACCAGACCACAGGCCAACATCTTTCAACAGACTATGCCTCTTCCACTACATCACACTTCCTCCACCTGACCACACCTCCTCCACTAACCCACAATTCGTCCTCCCACCACATCCCTTGCATAGACCACAACTCTCTTAACATGCCATGCATCATTCACCAAAATACACATAATGCACCACACCACCTTCCCCAGTCTGTTCTACCAGACTGCACCTTCACTACCAGACCACAACATTACCACCAGACCACGCCTTTTCAACCACAGCCCTCCTATTACACTATATCATGCCTCTTTCACCAGACCAAACTTCTTTTACCTGACCATACCTCCTTCTCCAAACCATACCTATTTCACCACAAGACATCTCATCCGCAACACCTCCTCTAGAAGATCACACCTCCACCACCAGGTGACACTTCTTACATTAGACCACACCTCTTCTGCTGTAGCATGCCTTTTCTGCCTCACCCCAGCCCCTACCTTTTCTAACAGAACACCTCTCCCCCCATGAAATCACTCCTATTGCACCATACACACTTATTGTGCCATACCTCCTACACCAGACCACACATCTTCCACCACATCTTTGTTACAAGACCACACCTCTTGCAACCAACCACACCTTGTGTACCAGACCGAATGTACACTACCAGACTTCACCACCTTTACTCTACCTCATCTCCTACACTAGCTCACACCATCTCCCCTAAGCCACACGACTCAATCTCTTCCACTAAACCACATTTCTTCCACTAGTTCACATCACCATCATAAGACCACATCTCCTCCAAGAAACCACATCTTCTACTCCTCCACAAGACTTTACGTCCTCCACTTGACTGTATTTCTTCCATTAGTACACATCCCCTTTACTAGATCACATATACGATGCTAAACCACTCCTATTTCCTGTAGTTTATACCCCTACCATACCAGTCACCTGTTACTCCAGAGCACACCTCCTCCCCCTGACTATAACTCATCCATTAAACTACATCTCATCTGTTGAACTGCACCCTGCCTATTAAACCACACTTCATACACTACACCACATCTGCTACACTAGATCCCATTCCATCCACTAGACCCACACCTGCTACACTACGATCACACTTTCCATATTAAATATCTTACTCTAAGCCACATGTGTTCTATCAGAGGAAATCCCCTCCCTAGCAGCAGCGGGCCTCCATCTCTGAAGTTGAATATCTGCACAGGTCAGGTGACCCTTCCCCATTGAGAACAGACCCTATCCGGAGATGGTACCACCACATGGTTCCTTCTAAAAGGAGGCAAGACGGTGAGAGTTGGAAAGGAGTAGCTCAGCAAAAAAGGCTATGTAAAGACATAATAGCTGTTGCCAATTTCATACTTATAAGCAGAGCCACTGGAATTATACAATTCTGCTGCAATTTTCGCATAATAATGCATTTGCCATGTAATCCACAATCTGCAGATTTTCGCAATTTTATTTTGTTTTTAGCTCAAGAGGATCAAAGGTTACAAAAAAATATGGTGGCTCAGATTCAAGGTCACTGGAACGCTTTTTAGAAAATTTGTGTGGCCAGTTTGCTTATTGCTGTATTTGGGTATTAAATTGTTGTTAATAAGGTGAATTCTATTCCCAGACACTATTACCAGGTTTAAAAATGACAAAATAATGAAGTGATACTATCACAAAACGTACTGCATTATGCCACACAATAGTTTTCTTCTTGCCGCATAATTTGGTACTCTGACACAAGAGGGCAAATACTGTGGCTTGACCAGCCTCTGAGTGATGCACAATAAGTCAGGAACTGCATCAAACTGGGACTGGCACTGGGCAAGAACAATTTATAATCTCTGTCTACAAATTTATGATAAGTACCTGGGTGGAATCCCGGGTTAGTGTGCCAGTGTTCTCCTGACCTAGTGACAGGACCCATTGGGCATGATGGTGAGTGGAAATTACCTGCGAGTCATAGTTAGGATTTCTGGTTCCTGGCTTTCTTTCAGGTTGGCACTTCTTGGGAAAGACCCTCTCTAGAAGCGCTGTGGATGCCTAAAGAAAAACAGAAATGTCTGCAGGACAAGGGGGGTTACTGGACTACGTACCTCTAGGAGAAGCCGGCCTTTTGAAGTCATCGGTCCACCAGCATGATGACTTAGTAGGCCAACTTGCTGTGACAAAGGTCCTGCTAGAGTGCCCTGCAGGAGGATGCTGTCTAGAAAAGTGGAGCCCAGATGTGCTTCACAGACAAAGAGAAATAAATAAATAAAATTTGTTGGCAAAGCCAACGGGTTGGTGCTCACCTGTTAAAGGCAAGACCCATAGGTGCTGCCAATGCTGTTTTTTTTTATTGTAGGCGGGCAGGCATCACAAATAACTGTCCAGGACCGATGAAAGCTACTAGGCTGGAGAGAATGGTGGTGGCTGCCAGAGCCTTGAACAACTGGTGTCCAGGCCACCAGTTAATTGCCTAAACCCCTCTATGGCCAGTCTGACCGAGACCATGAGGTTTCCTTCATGCAGCAGCATTGAACACAAATGATAGCAATACTAATTGGAAACATTTTATAAAAGGTTAGAGAAGCCTTCCTCCCACCCTCAAATCTTTCAGGTGACCATAGAGTACTTTTACAACTTCTCAACATTACTTAACATTCAGAAGACATGTTCCAGGATATTTACTCTGTAGCTTTTGGAATACAGGTCCACTTTGACACACCTTGCTAAGCACTGGAATCCTGTTGTTTCAAAGCATCTAGCTTTTGTCACTAAAAGTAGATAAAATAATTTGCCCTTGTCCAGGATCACACAATTTAGGAAAATAGGGAAACCATGATTATAATTCTGGTCCTAGAATGCAGCATCATTATTTGAAATTGAGAAACAGTAAAGTGTGGAAATTTTAGGGGTGGGTGGACCTCTCAGAGTTTAATTCCATGGAATTCCACAGAGTTACAGAAAAATTCCACAAGATTCCACGGAGTTCCGCTAACGAGCAGAAAATATGCACATCATGCTGCCTGCACCGCGATTTACAGGGAAGCGCTGAAAAATCAGTACAAATGGCTCTATGCGGTTCACAAAAGCACGCACCCATATGAGTTGATTTTGTTGCCGCTCAAGTAGAAAATCTATTTGAGCAGCAGCAAAGCTTGAGAAGAAGCCCTCTGACAGCAACGACTCGCGATCACCCACATTAGAATACACTACCGCTCACCAGCTCACTTTTCTGTAGCCTTGTTTGAAAAAAGTTCCATCACACGGCGATTAGCGGATCTGCCAATTCGGCGTATGGAATGAACCATTCCACCCACCGCTGGTTTTCAAAGAGACATAAGAACCAGAATGAACTGCGAGAGTTCAGACATGAAAAAGTTAATTCCTGATAATGTTTTTTTTTAATTAGAGCTACTCTTGTAAGACGGATGTTCACGCTGATATCAGTGCCCCACAGGGGTCCACATAAAAGATTCTGGGCCTGATTACAACTTTGGAGGACGGTGTAAATCCATCCCAAATGGGACGGATATACCACCTACCGTATTACGAGTTCCATAGGACATAATGGACTCGTAATACGGTAGGTGGTATATCCGTCACATTTGGGACGGATTAACAACGTCCTCCAAAGTTGTAATCAGGCCCTCTATGTCTTATAATAACCCTTGCTGAAAGAATGAGTGGCAGCTGATCCCTCTATGCTGTGGAACATGGTTTAATGTCTACCCATTTTTAACTCTCACTGCGACACGCATAGTAGACTCTCTCTTATTGTTTGTCCTTTTTGACCCTTCATTGATGCGTAGAAAGTGGCAGGACAATGAAACGCCACGTACTGTGAGGCTCCATATACCATCGTTTATCCACAACTCTTAGACACACTCTAGGCTCCAGCTGTACTCTAGGTGCTCGTGTTGGGCCTTCCAAAAATAACTGGAATGGCAGACTCTCAGTGGTTAACACTCTATGGTCAGTGGACTGCCCTTTGAAATCCAACTAGGTCTAGCTCTTAATGTGAGTCAATGAAGAATCGCCTGAATGGGTGGGACCTACTCGGAGACGCCGCACTCTGATTGGCCAAACCGTTCTTGTAAAGAGCAAAGCCATGGAGCCTCTACATGGAGGCGCACACTTTAAATGCAAAGTGCATTTCCAATATGCCATCTGGCCAAATGGCAGGGGACAGGCGATGCTGCCAAGAAGCAACAATCTAACGGCTTCTTTGGGGAACATTGGTCCTGTTGGTTAGCCTCCAAGTTAAACAAGCATGAATAGCCATCAGATCTGTCCTTGCCAAGCAGATACAATGGTTATTTTTTTACTGCAAGAATGTGCAGCAAAAATGGAAAACATGGCCCCTATATACTTAGATTAAAATTTTAAATAAAAAAAACAAATTGCCGATGTAGCTGTTTTTTAGTGATGTTTTTTCTATAAAAGCCTTTGAGTTCTGTTATTAATTTAAGGTTATTATTTATGAAGGCAAGTGTTAGACATTGGGGCCCTGATTATGAGTCTGGCGGGCGAAAAGTCTGCCCACCGAACTCCCGCCGTCGGCTTACCACCTATGCAGCAGCCCTTCCGCTGCCCTTTTAAGAGTTTCCTGCTAGTAAATTAAATATGCCAATTGTATATGAGCCAATGTTACCACGTTTTAGGTAGATAGAGCACGTGCACTTTAGCACGGTTAGCAGTGGTAAAGTGCCCAGAGTCCTAAAGGAAACAAAAAACGAGATCAGAAAAACGGGCGGAGGCAGGGAAAAACTTCGGGGAAGATCACCTTAAGGCGGTCTAACAACACAAATGCAGTACATTTAATCAGCACTCAATGTTACAGTGTCACAAAAACACTTTATAACTTTAAAAATAAGAAACCAAAAATACATCATAATCTAACTGGGCACCTGAAGTGCAGGCAAAACAAATAGTCGTCACAAAGGGTGAATATAAAAGACAACTAAAAGTGAAAAAAGAGCACTTTAAACTAGATTTATGCTGAAGAAAGAGGAACTATTTTAGGTGGATGTGAACAATGTGCACAGGCTCTGTGCAGTGACTCAAAGTGAAGGGAGCCAATGGGTAAAGTGGGCATAGCCATTGTCCCATGCTGTATAAAACTTTTAGCATTGGTAACAAGTTTTCTTGAATTAGTCATTCAGAATTGTAGAATTATTGAAGGGTTGAGGTTGCATTAACCTGTAGGATTAGAGACAGGTTAGGGTCTGTGGTTAAGCAGAGCTAGAGTTATTTGTAGCGTATGGGGGGTGTTTAATTATCTTGAAGTTGTGCTTTTGTTTTTGTTAAACGTGGGTTGGGCTCAGGACTATTGTATGACTTTGGTGACTGTGAGAGTTGAAAATGTTGTCAGATTTTGTGTTTGAACCTAGGGTGAGGTAAGACTAGATCTTAGGGAATGGTTCTTATTTCTTTAGACATTGTCTTTAATCTAGTATTCTTCATAATTAACAATGCAAGTAAACTCATTTTTCTTCGTGTTTTCTTCATAATCACCTCTTCATGAAGGAATTCCTGACTCTTGCATTCTTAAGACCTGTGTAGATCTACTTGTGTGATTACACCAACCCCTTGGAGAAAAGTTCAGTTGTTTAGTGGTCCTGAGGCTTACCATGAATCACATGTGACATTGAAGATGCTCAAAACCATTCCTGAAGGTTGTAAAAGATCTTTCCAGAGGTTGCTCCACACCACTGCCAAACTGCTGTCCACTGGCCGCCGGCTCTGACAGTGGTGGTCTGTGGTAATGATATGAGTCTAGGGGTGGGGAGATGAAAGGTCAACCCGCCCTGGCCTATCTGTTTGTGGGCAATGGGCTAGGTCAGTTGTCCCTAGCCTGTGGTCTGGGAACCCTTGGGGTTCCGCGAAGCCTCCTCAGGGGATCCGCAGCTGCTTAGAAAATTAAATAATCTTAACAGATTATGTCCCCAGCTTTCAGTAATGACTCAGTGGGTGGCTCCCCGGATTCCAATAATGATTCAGTGGGGGTCCCTGGGTTCCAGTAATGATAAAGTGGGGGTCCACAGAAGTAAAAAAGTTGGGAACCACTGTGCTAGGTCATTCTCTCGTTCACGTACCTATTCCCATTTGACCTTTTCTTCTCCCCACCCTTACCGCCTCTTATCTCTCCTCTTTCCCTCACCTTGTCTAGTGTTTGCACTCCCTCCCTTCAGCCTCAGCTCACTTTGATCAAATCTTTCACTTTCTCTTTGACTTTTTTCCTCCGCTTTTTATTTCCCTATATCTCTTTCTGATCTTTGTCTCCCTCTTTCCTCTCCCCCAGGCCCGTCTTTCTTGTTTTTGTCTATTCTGGTACTTTTCTGTCCTTTTGATAGAGATGTAAATAATCCTTCATCTCTGGGGCCCTACACTCAGGGCCGGATTTAGGGTGGTGCGACCTGTGCACCCACCCCTGGTGCTGGGGTTGGCATCCCCTGATAAATGTATTTTCTGTTAAATAGTTGGGTACAGGTGCTTTGTCGGGTATGGTGAGGTGTTTGTCGGATTTCACTAGGATCTTTTTTTTTACACACAGACAGAAACCTGGACAGACTCTCTCCCTCTCTCAGTTTGGAAAGACTTTGAAAATGTTGGTTATTTCTAGGCGTGGGCGGAGTTCGCAGAGTTGCACTACGCGGAGCTTTGCGTAGTGCCCCAAAAACTCAGCTGCACTATAACAGTTCCGCAAGCGGCTGAGTGCGTTAGTTGACATCGGTCACGCTGATTTTTAGCACAAGGTGTTAGTCCTGCGCTGAAAAATCAATGCAAATGGCTCCGTGCGACAGCTACCTCAACGAGAATGGAAGGTTTTTCAATGCGAGGGGTAGCAACCATAGTGCGACCGCTCACGTTGAGAAATCTCGCCGGGAGGTGGTCTTGAGTAAGATTTTCCTTGCCCCTGCTCGCCAACTCACCGTTGACGAGTGCAAGCGAGGAAAAAACTCGCTCCACTACGCAGAGTTTTTCGGAAGTCTGCGCTCTACATGGAGCGCAGAGCGGGAAAAACTCTGCAAACTCCGCGAGCGAAGCAGAGTTCACCGCCCACCCCTAGCTATTTCCCAAAATAATGCGCTTTCTCTAACTTAGTAACTCTACGGATCCGCATTCCTTTCCACTGCCTCTTAAGCCCCTTTTATGTGCCTTGCTTGTCTATAAAGTATTTCAACATCATGTGTCAGGGTAATTGTTGGGATTCTGCAGCTAACTCCAACGCCCCCACCCGCCCATTCCTCCCCTCCTCCCCACCCAATCATATCCTTGTGTCCAGCATTTTTTAGGCAACAATAAAAATATCAGGATAACTCTAGTGATGAATGTTTCTACTGGTGAGAGGCCGCTCTGACTCATCCTGAAGTAGCCCAGAGGGTGAATGCGCCTGGTGCAAAGAACGCGTACGTGCAGATCACAGAACTGAGTGTGAGTGAACTGTGAGTAGTGCTATAAAAAAGGAAATTTATGCCAGAGAGAGGCTGAGTGATGGACATTGTTGGAGAGTGGTAGTGAGGGAATTCATGGGGAAGGAGGTCTTTGGGGAAGGGCTTCTAAAAAGACTATCGCACCGGGCGCCCCAGTTCGAAAGCTGGCCCCGCCTAGACTCATTTGCATGGCATTTTTCCTACAAATATGAAAAGGTTGCTCTGTGGCCCTCCTAAAATATTAATTTTTCCCAGGACATTGCAATCTAAAATGAAGCCTTGACCCTTAATTTAGTGACAAATGACTCTCATCACATCTTCAAAAAGTTGGCATATGTGCCCCTCCCCTTCCTGGTCTCCTCACCCATGCCTTCTGCCCAGCCTCTCATCTCTGCCCATCACTCTCTCCCTTCTAACCGCCTTGTTTGGCTCCCCTTTCTCGCCCCCCATCTCTTACCGCCCCCCACCCCCTCCACCGACTCTCTCCCCACTCTTTGTCCCCTCGCCCCTCCTGCAGACGGAGGAGCCCACCCCGGCTCTGAGTGCAGTTTTTCCTCAGCTGGGTGCATTAATGACAGTGGGGGACGCTGATTGAAATGGTAATTGCCAGAGCTCAGTCCTGCCTAATGGATGTTTTCATTGAGCCGCGTTACAGTGGGAGACGGAAGGCTGGGCGGAGGGGGCCGGGAGGGGGGGGCGTGTATTAATATCAAACTATTGGCAGCTTCCGGTAAGAAACACGCAGTGAGATGGGGACTTTTTGTTTATGTTCGTTTTGCAGGTACAGCCTGTCCCTTGCCCCTTGGAGTGGGAGTTTATTCTATCTCATTCTTTATTTCAGATGGGCAAACAGGTTTAAATGATATTGTGGTGTAATTGGATGCCTTCTGTAGCGCCAACTGATTCCTTTTGCCTGCCTCGGAGCGCTGCAGAAAAAACACTTGTCAAAAGAAATTTGCAACCAGAACAACAAAATAAGAATTAATGATTTTCTATCTGGGTAGAAGCGTTTTTGGAATTATACTGAATTTAAAAATGTTCAATATTTAAATAATATTTTTTAAACATGAGTATGATATTTAGTGGCCAGATCTATAGATACATTTTGCTCTAGTGAAGACTGCAATTCGCAAATTACAGGGTTTTTGACAGCAAAAGGCCTTTTTTTTATTGTACTAAAAGCATTTTACAATGTTACTGAATCGCAAGAAAGGTTTAGAGAGGCTTAACAAAAAGCTGTTTGGAAGAATAATGCTAACGTTTCCCCTTCCAAATATGTATTCGTCATGGTATGTATCAATGTTTAGGGACTGAAATCCAGGCGTTAAACATTGAAAAGTTGTGGACTCCAGAGTTGTGGTGGTACATCATTCACAAAAGAGAAGTGGTCCTCTCAGGACGCCTTCCTCTTTGTATAAATATATAAAAAAGCTTGTTGCAAATCAAAAAACAAGCTTAAAAAAAATTAAATGTTTCTTTTGAAATAAAGCCTGTTTTCCTTAAGGAAAACAGGCTGCATTAAAAAAAAAAATGTATAGTTCATTTAAATGTGATCACAGTCAAGGTGCCCTGCTGACCTCCATCAGATCACCATACCTGTGATGGCATCCGATCATAAGGAGTAGCAATTTGTGACCTACCTCATGAATATTTTATGAGGTAGGGTGGATTGTGACCCCCATATTATTCAGAATTTCATGTACTGGCCTAGTGATACATAGTTCACTTTGCAAAATTATTTTCTATTTCCAAAAATTTGGTGCGCAATTTATGACCAATTTTGTTAAAATACAAATTTCACACGAGGCCCTTGTTTTTTGTTGTTGTTTTTTTTTTGTTTTCAAGCACAGTGATATCCGTCTACGGTTTCCTACGAAAAAATGATCAAACCACGGGCCAGGTACATTAAGTCTCAGGTCACAAAATATGGTTTCCTTCTTTGTGAGACCAGCAAACAGGACCTAGTGGACCACTGCTTACTCCCACCCGAAAAAGCCAACTCTATTCACGAAGGGGAAGGACCCCTAAACTGATCCCTTCCAATTAGCAAATGGATTACAACCCCAAGTTGGGAGGCAGTAACTTTTTAAAGGTTTCTGACTAGAATTGTGGATGCAGACCACTTATGCGTCTGGTTTTTAGTCGCAATTTTGATGGGGCCCTCACAACATGGCCCTCCCGAATTACGATTTGATAACCAGTAAAACTTTACTAACTCCTAAAATGAAAATATTTGTTTGGCAGTCACAAATACTCTAGTTATGCTAAAGGGCTTAGTACTTCTGGGACCATGATTCTAGTTTTCTTCTGATGGCATGAGGAGCTTATTCTTTAGATTTTCTGAGAAGTATTTTTAATGTATCCTAGTTACAGAAAGAGTATGCCTGCAAATCGTGCTCACTTACTGGGGAAGTGCCTAAGAGATCTTATCAAAATACCATAAAATACACGGTCCAACATATAGTACTTCCGTAAATGTCAATAAATAATTTTTAGCAAATGTTGCCAAATATATAAGTTAGATACTCTGGGCCTGATTACGAGGCTGAAAGTCATGAGCCCGCCAGCTTTGTGGTGACGGTCCAACCGCCTCACTCCAGGTAGTCCGACTACCACATTACCACCTCAGCAGGAAAGACGGCCAAAAGACCGCTGTCACCACCAGGTACCTGGTTCCTGGCGGGCTGACGGCAGTCATATTGTTGGTCAGCCACCGCAGCGCTGACTTCACGACTCTACTTTCCACCAGTTTTTCCATGGCCGTATCACAGGCACGAAAAGGCTGGCAGAAAGCCAGTGCAAAGCAGACAGTGCGCGTTCTGGGGGTGCTGTTGTGCTACGATACCGGTATCAGCAAGAATACCCCATTACTATACAAGGGTGCTCCGAAATGAGGGTCTTTAATGCTCTTATGCTTTTCAACATCATTGTACACCAATAAGGTCCTCAAAATGTAAATACTATGATGTAACATACTTCATCATTGCAATTTGACATATAAACTCACGGAGATTGAATCGCTTGACTGACCTTGTTGGTCTCGGCTGGTTTCTATTAGAATGAAAATGATCTTGCTAAAATGGTGAGAAGGCGTAGTACTTTGTTATCTTCTATGTGCTCAGGCTGAACTAGGGAACTAAAAGCAGCCCTGGGAAAAATGCTCGAGCCTGCCCAACTCCCTCTCTCTCCCTCTCTTGAAGCCCCTCCATGCCTGCTGCAATTCACCTTGGGGAGCTGCGGAATGTGAAAGAAGTTGGCCATGAACTTTCAGAACCAGCAGCCAAGGGCTCCCAACCACCACAGAAATGCCCAGTGTATTAAGAGGCGAGTTGGGTCCTGAATGTGCTTTATACATTTGAGGAACAGTGTTTTCCAATCCCTTGTTGGGACAGTTAATGAATTTATCATCCATTTCATAGAATCGCTTTGACCCACAGAGAAGATACTTGCCCCCAAGTCCAGTCAAGCCACAGTGGCTCATTTCGTAGATGTGGAGCCTCTTCTCTTTTTGGAAACTTGTCTCTGTCCTCTGCTGAGTCCTGATGAGTGTCAGAGGAGGGGGAGGAAGGTCGGAAACTGAAGAATCCTTCTTCCCAAAAATGGTGGGGTCAGTGGCCTAACAAAACTTGAGGGGACCCCTCTGCAAAGTACTTGGAGGGGCCACCCTCCGGACTCATTCAGGAACTCTCAGGCCCGGGTATTGTGCTGAGGGGTCCCCCTGGAGCTCGAGGGCCTCCCACACCACAGGGGCTGCAGAGGCCTTTGTTACACCACTGGGTGGCGTTTATGTGAGATTGTAGCTGGACTCATCCTGTCACTAGTTAGTGTCAAGACCTCTACACCGCCAGGCTCAATCAGTCACTTGATTCATTCTTGTGTATATGTCCTACCTTAAAGCAATTCTTCTCTGGATTAGGACACCTCTGTGTTAGAGCCATCAAAATGGATCCTGGAAACTTATCTGCAATCTACTAATTAAGAAGTTTGCCTCTGAGCAGGTGTCAAAGAAGGTGGGCTCCACGTACTCAGGCCATGAAACTGGGAGCATGGGGCCTATTATGTTAAGCAAGAGGAGGATTCTGGGTAATAGCATATAAGACTATAGGATAACCAATGACAGGGGGCCTCCACAAGTCAGCTGTACATGGATTCTGGCTACTTTTCGCTTTAAATTCCGACTGCAGCCTTCAAATCAGTCAGTCTGCCCTCGGCATTCCAAATGTATCATCAGACACAGTGCTCCCACCATTTGTTGCATACACAGGTCACACATTCTCTTCCAAAAGCAATAAATAAATTAAAACAAAGCGAAACTGCTCCCTGGCTCAAAGGCCCTGTATGAAAATGTCTACATGGATAAGAAATGGAAAGAGGAAAACTTCACTACCGGTGCAAGTTGAAAGAATTTGCCAAACTTTGCAGAGGCGTGGTAACAGTTCAACAGGTAAATTGATGTCACTGTTTGGAACGATGACAAACAGTGTCATCGGTTCTAACCTGCAAGGATTCCAACTCGAGCACCGTGACAGCTGCAGGAGCATCTAAAACATGTCTTCCTTTTCTGTGCACAGCCTTAGTTCTGTGTGAGCCCCAAGTAGATCCCCAGACACACCTTAGGCTGTGAGTCTACTTGGAAGGGCCAGGAAGGAACAATCAAAAAGAAAGGGAATGCACAAGTGAAGAACAGTGCTAGATGAATTTTAAAACTTAGAGGCAATGTGAAATTGTATGACCACTTTTTTAAACGGCTCTAATGGTTTGGCATTTAAATAGTTTTTATGGGAATTGAACTGAAAAACGAACTTTGACACTATTTGTCGAAGTTGTTGAAGGTGAACTCTGCCATCCCTGGAGGGTGTTCTCATAAATCCCCCTCTTAGCAATTTATGGGTTTTACCCTGATTACGAAAATTATGCTCTAAAATGTAATGTTTTGTCCAATTTATACAAAGGGTTTCTCTAGGGAGCAACCCTTCCAGTCAGCTAAAAGGACTTGTGGTGATCATTTTGACATTAATGTGGAAATCAGGGTGGGTATTTATGCCTCACCAGTTTATAAATTCATTTGCCATCACTTTTTTTTTATTAGGGGTGTCTTTTTTTGTGTAACATGAAGTTGCATTTGCTAACAAATGTTATGATGTACACTGAGCTATTCTAATTATCGAGTTTAAATAACAACTATGAGGTAACCAGAATGGCTAATTATTTTGGGTCCTGATTCATAAAGCTCAAATTAGACCTCAGATCTGAATTTAGATTTCGGGTCTAGGTCTAAAGTTAGAATTCAGGTCTAAAATTGGACTCCAGGTCTAGGTCTAAAGTTAAAAATCAGGTCTAAAGTTAGACCTCAGGTCTAGGTCTAATATTAGAATTCAGGCCTAAAGTTAGAATTCAGGTCTAGGTCTAAAGTTAGACTTCAGGTCTAGGTCTAAAGTTGGACTTCAGGTCTGAAGTTAGACTTCAGGACTAAAGTTAGACTTCGGTTCTAGGTCTGATGTTAAAATTCAGGTCTAAAGTTAGACTTCAGGTCTAGGTCTAGGTCTAATATTAGGATTCAGGTCTAAAGTTCGAATTCAGGTCTAAATTACCTTTGTGAATCGGGCCCCTGGTGTGTGACTGTGTTGTCTCAGGATTCCTCCAGGAGTTTTCTGCTGTTCGCCATCCCCGCTTTCCCACCTGCACCGTTCCTCACCCAAGTAAATGCATTCGCACAGCATGCGCACTGATACTGAATGTTACCCAGTGAACGACCATGCAGCCGCCTCGCCTACTCTCCCCTTCTGCATCTGCCAGCAGGAGATACTATTATGCACTCTGTTCTCTCCGCTTGGCTAGACCGCAATTTCCAGACTCACACAGTAAAATAGGGTTTTTCTGGTCTGCTAAGACCGCTGTTTATTTCAATAGATGCACTACCACCAGCTGCGCATTGTCGGTGGCTCCTTTATGGCGGGTGTGGGGGAGGAGGTGGCTGTGAATGGGCTTTTTATCGCTGCCAAACGGCCCCATGTTATGTTTGACATTCTTATCTGGTGCACGCCTTTTAGCCAACAGCACTCTGCATGCTGGGATTAATGTACCCATGTCTGTAATTAATGCATAACCCTTGCACTTGCCCCCTTTTTTCAGGAAAGAAGCAGGCTTGCATGGTGAGTAGCATAATAAAAAAGCATTGGTAAAGCCAAATGGGGAGACCTATTGACTTTAGCAATTATTTTCCATTTAGCACTCCTTGGGCTTGCATGTGTGTCCTTTCTCATGTGCTCATTGCAAGTTTTCTCTCTGCCCCAGTGCAGTTTTCCTGTAGTGTCATTTCCCGATTCTCCCCACCCCACCCCACCCTACATTTGTTCATTAATTTATTTATATATTTACAAGGGGCCTGACAGCTGCAAAGTGCTACTGGGTAACTTGCTTCCAATATTTATGCTCCTGACTACTTTGTTTCCTTTTTTGTGTTCACTGAGCACTCTTTTTTTTATTCCCTTCTCCCCTCATCTCCTTCGCCCTCTCCCCGCCCTGCTTCAAATAAACAGGCAGTGGCAAAGCCAATAGCGCAGCTTTATGGAGCTGCAATCTATTGGCTTTTTCAGTGCTTGTTTGTCATTATTGGCTTAGTGACTGCTTGGCAGTCATGTGTGATGTTTTCATGGAATAATTAATAGGAAGAAAGAACAGTTTATTGATCCAGCTTTGTGCCATGCAACCGGCTGAGGTATACCTCAAGCTTCTGCGCCAATGAGTGTCTCCCAAGATGATGAGTCAGGTAGGACCAGTCACAGACCATTTAACCATTCTTGGAACTACACAGCTCCTGATGCGTCAGCGAGTTCGCTCACAGACCACTATCCATGGAACGATCCAGCTCATCAGCTGCTTCTTAAGCTGTACTCCCTCACAGACCCCTTCACCAAGCAGAAAGCTAACTAACCACCCGCTTTACCAGCTGAGCACAGATCACTTCTCCATTCACTTAAGGAGCTTTTCTTCTGCTTGAGCATCTGGGATACCTCACACACCCCTTCACCTTCCCATTAACTAGCTTTCATGATGCTTCAACATATAGGATACCTCACAGACCACTTTGCCATGGTGCTAACTGGATCCCCAACTATATCACTAACTGATCTCGGCCACACACCACTTTACCATGCAGTTAAATAGCTACGTTGTTGCTTCAGGATGTCGGCCAATGGTTCCAAACCTGTGGTCCAGGGACCCCTGGGGATCGACAAAGCCTCCTCAAGGGGTCCGCAACAGCTTAGAAAATGAAATAGTATTGACAAATCAGGTCTCCAGCTTTCATTAATGACTTAGTGGGGGGCCCTGGATTCCAATAATGATTCAGTGGGGGTCCCTGGGATCCAGTAATGATAAAGTGTGGGTCCACAGAAGTCAAAAGGTTGGGAACCACTGGTCTAGGCTACGTCACTGAACCCTTACTAAGTTGTTAACTAGCTTCAGTCCCACTTCACCGTCTGAAGTCCCTTATAGTTTACATCAGTATGGAGCTAACTATCACCCCATAAGCTCCAGTAGCTGAACTCCATCACCGACCACTTCATTGAGTAGTTAACTAGCTTTACTGCCACCTTGCCATTTAACAGACCACTTCACCATTCAGTTAACAAGCGATGCTGTCTCTTCACCATCTCAAATTCCCACACTGGGGAACTGACTGGCTCCTCTGCAGCTTCACCAAATGAACTCCCTCACAGACCTCTTTGCATGCAGTTAACTAGTTTTTGTGCTTTTTACCATCTGGGATCTATTACAGACTCCTTTACCACGCAGTTGTTTAGCTTCCTGGCTTCTTCGTCAGCTGAACTCTGTCACGGACCACTTCACTTTGTAACTAACTAGTTTTTCCTCTAGTCTCCCTTACACATACCACTTCAGGATAGGTAGCTTCCCTGTCTCATCACCACCTGGACTCTTCTAGCAACCTTTTAACCCTGTAGCTAACTATGTGAGCTGCTGTTTTACCATCAGAGCTCTCTTGCATTCCCCTTAATCTGGAACTACTTACCAGCTTAGCTGCTTTACCAGCTGAACTCTGTCATGGACCATTTCACTAAGTAGCTAACTAGCTTAGCATCTGCATGACCATTTAGTCTCCCTCACACACACACCACTTCTAGGTAGGTAGCTTTGCTGTCTCATGACCATCTGAACTCTTCTAGCAACCTTTTCATCATGCAGATGACTAGGTGAGCTGCTGTTTTACCATCAGAGCTCTCTTACGGGACTCTTAAGCTGGAACTACTTACCAGCTGAGCTGCCTCACCTGCTGAGCTCTGTTAAAGGTCATTTCACTGTGCCGTTAACTAGCTCAAATTTTGTTTGACTGACTGGACAGCCACACAGATCGGTTCCCTATGCAGTTAACTAAATTTGCTGCCCTTTCAGCCTCCTGGTTCCCTTCCAGACCCAGTCATCAAGGCAGAGGTGGCACCTCCATAAGGGCGGAGGAGAGTTGCCCCCTCCACCAACAGTAACTGCTGCAAATCCTTTCACAAGAAAGGGATAATAAACTATGTTTATTATCCCTTCCTTGTGAAAGGGGTGGGACACTGGGAGTGATGAGCAGAGGGGAGTGCACTGTGTACTCCTCTCAGAGCGCATGTGTGTTTGGCCGGCCGTGTCGGGCCCGCCATACACACATGTGCAGAGGGCTGTCTGCAGTCCAGCCACAGAGTTGCCGGGCTGGAGAGAGCCTGCACAGGCTCCCAGTCTGCCTGGGAGAGCCCTGGCTGGATGCTCCCAGCCAATCCCGATGTTGCTTTGAGCAGCATCAGGATTGGCCGCAGGGTAGGTTGGGAGTCTGTGCCTGTGTGCAGCAGAGGAGCGGCGTGTGGCACTGAAGCGGGAGTACGTTTAAAAAAATGTTATTATTTTTTTATGTTATTAATTATTAGGCCCTCCCCACCACGCGCCACCTCGCCCCCAAGAATCCCCGCAAGCCACGACTGTATCAAGGAGCTCTTCAAGTTGTGTACAAGTTGAGAATAAGGTCTGCTGGACAGCCCATGCTCAAGGCCTCATTGCATGGGAGGCACACGGGACTCTGCTGTCGTGAGAGAATGGGTAGCATGGTCTGTTTAATCTCTGCTGCTCCTGTTATCGCTGGACCAGTTGCCAGCGGTGATTGGCAGGAGTGCTCCAACATTACACAATTCATCTCACAGCACACAGCTGCTGGGAGTTACCACCGCAGTGGAGGAGGCTTTGACTGAACCCTCCCCTCTGGATTCTAGACTTGATAAGCAGCGGAGCACAACTTGTACTTCAAGGCTCATCTGAGGACTCTGCAAAACTCTATTCTATGCCAAAGTAGAAACACTTGGAAACAGCCTAATCCTCGTTATTAAGAGCTATCTGACAAGTGAAAGTTTGCATTTACACATCTCTGCTGCAGTCACCCAACCCACTGAACTATTCTTCTAGCTCTCATGAGAGCTGGGGGTGGGTGAAGAAGACAGCTTGTAGTTATGCCTTGTTGGAGCTCCTTCATAGCGCTTAAATTCAGTCTAGTGTTACTTTCAAGTGGCAACATTCTGCCCATTCACAAGGAGTACATCCACACACATAAAAGTTCCCTTAAGTGCCTGGCACTACTATGGCAATAAGGACTTTTTGAGACCAAGAAATATTTATCTTTTGAGCCATGCTTTTTTTTCCCTTTTAGATCGCTGAGGGCCTGGGAGCTCCCCCAACAATACAGTTTTGGAAAAAACTTGACAGAATAAAAGAAGCACTGACAAAGCCAAAAGTGGGACCCGCGCAGACCTACTGCCTTTTACAATGCTTGTTGGTAGTGCTGTTGAATCGCTCCGCTGGTAGCTGTGCGCATCTGTTTGCAATCATAGTTTTCTAAATTTAATTCCAGCTTATTTTTCACTGTTCCCTTGGTCCTGCCAGCTGATGTCTCTGACCTCCACAGACAGGGAGTGGTGTTCTGGGAGGGAGTGCTCCACTGAAGAGATTCAAAGAGCTGTGCAGCAGTCCCTGCCCCATGCATAACTGTCATTGGAAAGTACACAGCCGGTTTTCAGGATCAGGGGCCAAGTCAAATATTGGGCCAGAGTCCTATTTCAAAAGAGGATGTGTCTAGTCTCAAATAGCTTTCCTCTGCAGGGAGTGGATGACAGCCATATCGGGCTTTTTCCCCCAGGACCTGGTGTAGGTGCAAAGGACTGGCAGTGTCAGTGTTTGGCACTGTTGTTTCTCCCCAGTGCCATATGGCTCTCCATGCTGTCGCTTGCAGAGTTTATCCAAACCTTCTTACCTTTACTTGACCCCCCTGCAGCAGCTGAGGTCAAACAACTATGCTCCTTCTTCTTAGAGATTTGTCTCAGATGCAGTACACAAGACCTCACAATAGAGGGCAGTGCAGGCGAGGTATGAATTTGTAGAGGGATACATCTTGAGCAGAATAGTACACAAACAAAGCAATTAACGCAGAACACAATGGTGAAAGTCTGACATCTTTAGACTGCTTACAAACTGAAAAACATCTGAATGTCTATCAATGGTGTCAAAACAAAATACAAGATAAGGCAATAGGGTCTCTCCTAAAAGTTTATTACTACTTTGCTTAGGTGTCAGGCTTTTGGTCAGCGTCAGGTACTCAATAGCAGAATGTGCTAGTCTAGTCAAATATCAATAGCCTGTTTGATGATTTGCTTTTTTATCTTTATAAATGAGACATGTGTGGGCAGCCACAGAAAACCTCCACCCCATTTGAAAGCTTAAGCTTGATTTCTTCCTGAAAAGCTTTCTAGCTTACAGACTCTACAGACAGGCAACTGTTCACATGTAAAAATGTCAAGTGTTAGCACCAGGGTCTGAATTATGTAAAAGGTGCACTGCCCTGGTCTGGTCCATTGCGCATCCTTCAATGGGTGCTCCAGATGCAGAACTGGTTGGTGTGCCCTGTTAAAGTTAATGTGGTGCCCCCAGGCAGCAGCAAACGTGTGTCTGCGCTGGAAACCTTGGTAATAGGTGGTCAAGCTGTTTGTAGCTGACAGTCTGTCCTTCACATTGCACGTGGCAACCTGGCCTGCATTGCGAAGCTAGACAGAGACCCATCTGCAGAATGCAGCGAGTGATTGCACTCCATGGTTTCAATATGGACGTTGAGGGTTGGTCAGCCTGGCAATTGCAGGGTCCTGGGTGCTTGTTGTCTCCTGTAGCTCAAACAAGAGGTCATGCAACTGAGGATGAAGGAGTCACTTCTGGAGTCCTAGGCTCAAACCAAGCAGGTCCAGTCTTCCTTAAGGCTTCAGACAGCAGGGCAGTCCTTATCATCACAGGTCTCTGGAGAGGTTTGTGGGGTCCACCTTAATGTCCGGTTCCAGCATGTTGATGGAGGGCAAGTCTTGGTCCCCCACCTAAACCAGTTCTAGTCAGTTCCTTTACTCCCTCTGGGTTTGGTGCCAGCCTGACTAGAGAGACAAAGAGGAGGCAGGCCTATGTGATAGCCTCATTTACCAGCGACAGAGAATGCATCCTTTTAAGCTCAGGAAGGGACTGGGCACTGTACCCCAAAACTATCCTGTCAAGGGAAGAATCTACCTACACATACCTAGAGCCTTTTGTTCATTGTCTGGGAGCAACGTACATCTCACCAGATTTATTGCATCTTGTATTTATTGCATCATTTCTTCAAAGTATTTCGGCACTGAGATTGAGAAGTAAGGAGTTATACCAAGCATTAAAATATTGGAACACTACATCTATGGAATAATATCACAATGACAGAAGTACGAAGAGTTTGCGACTACTTGTGGAACTAGAGATCCATAAACATTTGTAATGGAGCCTTGTTGAAGTAGAAGCGAGGATTGTTCGCATGACGAAACACGTGTTGGCTGAGTTGGATGGAATTGAAGAAATGATGCAATAAATACAAGATGCTATAAATACAAGAGGATTTGTTACTTGAAAAACTAAGGATAAGAACTTTATTCATGTACACGAGTGCCTTGGAGAGTGTTCATCAAACGGAATTTAGTTCGCTGCATTACAATGTTCTTCAGGTGATGTCTCAATCAATGTGACTGATACATCACTGATATTACATAGCGTAGCTACCACTCATTGCCATCTTAAGTTCACCCCTTCCACAGTAGGGTCCTTCGGGTGGGGAAGGATCACCAGTACACTACCATGCCTCATTCCCCACCCCCCAATGACCCCTTAGAAGTGCAATTCTGGTTGGTTCTCGCTGCTGGTCCCCCCCATCCACTCTACTCAGATGGTTTGGGACAGTACGGTGACCCTGTCTACCTTAGGATTGAATTTCTAGTTGGTTCGGCCTCAGTGTAAAAGAGGCACGCTATAACCCCCCCCCCCCCCTCTAATGACTCTGCCCGTTAGGAGTGTACTTCAGGCTGCAACACTTCTTTCTATGGTAGCAGGACGAAGCACAAGACTTCACTCACCTCCCCCACCCCATAATCACAGTCATTCCTCATCCCCAGTGACCCCCTCCCCTAAGGAACAGTGTTTCAATTGAGCCAGAGGTTCCCAGTGGGGCCCACCAACCCTAAGTTTTGAGGACCAGCATTTAGTTTTACTTCTCATACTTAGACGCGAGTGGAAAAGAGAAAAAATACAAATGGGAAAGAAGGAAAAAGAGAAAGACAGAAAAAAAATGATAAAAGGAGAAAGCGGGCATGAAAAAAAGTACCCGCTAGAGTCAGATAAAGGGGAAGGGAGAGTGGTGTGGTGCATGAAAGAGGCAGGAAGTGGAATCAAGACTATGCAGCCTTGGTATTCAGCTCCCGACCTTCATCCCCGCCAGCTGCAGACTTCTGAGGAACACTTCCGGCCCCAGCGTGTACTATAAATGTGAACACTAGAACAGTGGTTTCCAACCTTTTGATTTCTGTGGACCCCCACTTTAACATTAATGGAACCCAGGGACCCCCACTGAATCATCATGGGAATCTGGGGACCCCCGTCTGAGTCATTAGTGGAAGCTGGGGACCTAATGTGTCAATATTTGTTAATATGTTTTCATTTTCTATGCTCTCACGGACCCCCTGAGAAGGCTTTGCGGAACCCCAGGGTCCCCGGACCACAGGTTGGGAACCACTGCACTAGAAGGTTGAGCGCTCCACGGAAGACAATGGAATGCTCTGGGATTCCAGAGGCCGGGAGCATCAACATTCCAAATGTTTTTCTTTCACAGCTGGTGCTGTGAACAAAGCCTTACGGAGCCCGAGGGGATTTCAACCGCCCTCCCCGTCTGGGCTCTGTGAGGTCTTTGTTTTACTAATTAGAACATTCTGCCCTCCAGGGGTAGAATGTTTTAATAGCCCGTCGTAGCTGGGCTATACCGGCCATTAAAGGCCCACTCCCTTGTTAAAGGCCCTTGCTTTTGGCTTGGACCCTTTAATGCTGCAGCGGGCCTTTAATGACCCGCATAGCCCAGTACAGCCTAGGCTACAAGGCTATTATAATTACTGATTAGGCGTGCACTTGAGGGAACAACAGGTTGTCTTTGTGATACTTGGAGGTCATAACACGCGTACCCCAAATAATTAAAGCTACTTCCCTGTCTCCAGTGACCCCTCCCCATAAAAGTGTACCGGAAGTGGTGGTGGGTTCTCTTTGTGAAGTTAGACGACCCCTCCCTTAGGATCTCACTCCTGGTTGGGTTGAGCTAGCTATGAAGCCTGTCTCTGCTGCCCCTCCACAACCCCACTCCTCATTCCACATGGACTGCAGGAACCCAGGGCTCCTTCTCCTTAAGACAGGAACAGTAACAAGTATTGATTCCACATTAAGTGCCAATCTCTTTGTCTTCACAAGCGCTTTTAGAACAACAAATTCTTTACGTGAGTTTTTTTTCAAACTTTCGTTTCAGATAGTTTTAGATCCTGTGGCTTGTAGTTTCAGTGCTGACAATTTACTAATTTATTTTTATTACACATGTCTAGACTGTCTGGATGCCTCTTAGTTGGTAGAAGTGTTGTTTGTTCTATCTTCTATGGCCTGCAGGTGTAATGTAATATAAAGGGTATACACTGTCTTGAGGATGTACCCGTCTCAGATAATTCATTCTGGCCATAAAAAGAACAAGTCAAGTTTGATACAAAGCCAACCAGTGCTTTGATCCCCAAGTGTGTGACTCTCTGCAACTTTTTCCCAATCTCAGGGCTGAGACTATCTCACCAGCTTTTACCCATCTCAGTAATTTATTAGAACTATGGCCCTCATTACGACCTCGGAGGTCCTTTCGCAAGACCGCCGAGGTACCGCCATGCTGGAGACCGCCAGTGGTGGCGGTCTTCCGCGCAGCGTATTATGACCGCTGGCAGCCCTCCGTCCTTTTCCGTACGGAAAGCCGCCAGCAGCCATACTGGCGGTCGGCGGGAAAGTGGAGGCTGCTCAACCTCCACCGCCACGTCAACAGAACACCGCCCACAGAATCACGTCCCATGATTCGGTGTGGCGGTGTTCTGGTGACAGTGTGCTGGTGGCGGAGCTGCCCCCATGGATCCCGTCCTCTCCCGGAGGGCCAATGGACAAGGTAAGTTGATCGTCCGTTAGGGGAGAGGGTTGGGGGGTGATGTGTGTTGTGTGCGTGCATGGAGGTATGCGTGTGAGTGTGTAGAGGGGGTGTGTGAGTGCGTGTATGCGTGCGGGGGTGGTGTGTGTATGGGAAATGTGTGCGGGTCGGTCGGTGTGCATGTCTGTTTGTATGTGTCGCGATGTATGTGTGCGTGTAGGGGTGCATGTATGTGCATGTTGGGGGTGTGTGCGTGTAGGGGTGTGTATATGTGTAAATGTGCAAGTTGGGGTGAGGGTGGGGAGGGGGGTTGTGCCACCTTTGAGGGGTGGCAGGGGGGCAGGGGGTGTGGGGGGGTAGCGGGGGTGGAATTCCCTGGCACTGATAGTGCCTACCGCCAAGGATCTCATGGCGGTTCCCAATCACCTGAAATCCATGGTGGTATGCAGGGTCCTGATACCGTTGGCGGTGTAGTGTCGGCTGTCGGGCTGGAGACCGCAATCTCCAGCCCAGCGATCATCACCGCCATGGCGGTCGGAATGGTGAAGTGGCGGATGACCATGATAATTCCATTTTTTTCCGCCGGCTTGTTTGCGGTCTTACTGCCACTTTACCACCGACCGACAGGGTCGTAATGAGGGCCTATATCTAGATCTGTGTCAGAGCTTCCCAAGTCCAGGCCACAGGAGGAACTTGTATGTTTGATAATTAATCAATATACATGAGGTTAATGACATTTGTGCCTTTGCATAAATACATGTTCATTGAAGTGTGGTGCACATATTCCGTAAATCTTACTTCACAAATATGCATGAATAACTGTATCTCTTTTATGAATACAAAATTATATGTATGTATATGTGTGTATATATATATATATATATATATATATATATATATACAAATATATATATTTACTGAAAAAAACAAAGGTGTAAAGTAAAGTAATGTTAGAGTTAGTACTTAGGTAAACATCTCAGTGAGAACATATTTGTTTTAACCTAAAAAAACACTGAAATTCACTAGTCCTAGTTGCCTCATTATCTCAAGTAACAATAACTCACGCTCTAAAGTAAAATTCACCCCCTAGCAATGCACAGTCTTAACATCAATAATGTCATTTCAGATGTTGCAGGGATGTTATCAATCATGTCACAGAGCATGTCATGAGTGTTATATGTGAGGTTATAAGCAGAGCATGGTGGGGTCCTACTGAAGCATTGGGAGGGGGATCCACATACCCCATCACCTTACTTATTACTTAGTCTGTGGGCCTTGTAGAGGCTTGTCGAGGGGGGTTATTCCCACTCTCCCCGTTTAGTAATATGTCGGGTCCCGGGGTATGGGATCCCCAAGGACTTACTGGACTCAGGATAGGGGAGCCCACGCACCCCCCCTCCCTAAATAATAGTATACATTGACCTCCGGGCCCTGTCCCACCCCCTGGGTCATATTTATTAAAAACAAAATGGTGCCTGCCATTTTTTTTAAGCAATCCTGAAGGAGTACTGCATGACTGGGACATAAAGAACCCCAAACATTTTGGCCATAGGGCTACAGGGCGCTAGAGGGGCAGGGTATCCCTACCATACACCTTTATATCTTTTTTTTGTTTTTTTGTTTTTACATTTTCAGGACATGGGACTACGTCCCCAAGTTCTGTAATGGCCACCGCAACATTTTTGTTTGTGTTGCAGCGAGCCAACCAGAGTGCTTTCTCCCGCTGCCCCTTCACTCCTGCAGGAGTGAGATTACCGAAGGGAAAAATCCCCCTCAGCCAATCTAAACACTCTATTTTATTTAAGTTGAGCTTGCGGGACTCTTGAGAGAGTCCTTCAAACCCAGCCATTCATAGATACAAATATTTTTCTACCCTCATTTCTCAAAATGAAGATATTACACCAGATCACACAAAGCATGCTTTCTGGACCAAGATCCAGCTTTCTGTCAAATTTGGTTTAATTCTATTCTGCCGTTTTGGCTGTAATTCTGTTAAAAAAATCCATAGGAAAATTGCATGGAGATTTTGCTATTTGGGACCTACCTTTTTCTCAGTCTCCGCTTGATGGATCACGTTGAAACTTTCCAAAACAAAACTAAAATAAGAGCATTTTTTTGGAAAGTTTTGCCAAGAATGATATAGGAAAACCAAAAAAGTAATATCCTATGGAAATGCAGACGTGACTGTAACTACCCAGTGGCAAGCGCCACTGGGTAATATATATATCAAGTAGAAGCCGGGATTGATGCAAGCTTTTTGTGTACATGGTTATTTCATTCTCTCTTCAGGTTTAGAACAAAGCTTAATGCTTTGTGTTTAATTTTTTGAGGTGTTAAATCAGTGCACCGCATTAAATACATTCAGGATTATGCGTGTTTCAATCAATCAAATCAATCAAATAATTTCATAAGCGCACTACTCACCCGGTAGGGTCTCAAGGCGCGATAATTTTTATAATGATTATTGATGGCAGTGTTTGAGGATGTGATGTTTTAATGTCGAAGCTAAAATGAAAACTAGAGCCCCCCCCCCCTTTGATCCATATATTGCGACCGTCTGCTCCACATAACTCCACGTCTTTATTTATTTCATCCCCCGCTCTACACTATCCAGCAATTTATCCCATGAGCCATGCAGCCCTGTCCTCCATTCATCCATTCAGTGATTGGGTAAGGTTCGATAAGAAAAAATGTGTTGTATGACGGACAATACTTGCTTTAAAAAAAAAAAAGTTTTGGGGCGGAGATCCCCCTGACACCTCCTCGCAGTGATCAGGCTCACTCGCAAAATGTAGTACAGGGTACTGATATGACCAAATTTGTCGTGACTGACACTGAGCATGATGGGAAACAACATTGGTAGGACTTCTCCATCTACAAACTCAGGAACAACATCAACATTAAAACTGCTCTGAACCTCCTGCAATTGAGAAATAAACTCAATGCATATAACTTCCAGGGTCACCTATACCCTATATTAAAGAATTACCTGCTTCACTGTAAACATTTCAAATCCTCCCCTTGGGCTCCCATTTACTGTTCAGCAGTCAGTTATTTCCAGCTAGATCTGCATTAGGCGAATACTGGTCCATATGTTGCTACATAGGAAAGGCCTAAAACATTCTCCTAACCTTGCTGTGCCAGCAGGTAGTCTATAGTTTTCGCTTTTATTTCTTGACTTATGAACAATTTTCAATTGCCTTATTCTGAAACTCCTATTGCACACATTGTTTTTAAATAATTGCACTTTAAGAGAAGCTGTCTCTAAAATGCAAAGCAATTATTGAAGAGAATTTCCATTCTAAGCCAAGATTGCTGAGATAACACCTAGTGCTTTGTTCTAAAATAACTCCACTTGTTGCACTCTACACACCCATTTCTTAAACAACAGGGCAGTAGTGCATATGTACTCTATTGAGTTAGGATTCATTTTATGGATGAATCAAGCAACCACCATTACTTGACACTCATAAGTCTCCAAACTCTCAGTGTTATTGTGGTTGTGTCACTCTGTCACCAAGAACATTGTTTACAGTCTGGACCTCCAGCCCTCAAGTGATCACCTTCAAGTCTGTTAGACCAGTTAGGACAATCAAAGCAAAACGAGACTACAAGATCTAGAATGCAATCAGGTTATCACACGAAAGCCCAAGATTGGAACCAGTGATCATAATGAGATGGAGTGCGAGGTCACCCTGTCAGCCCATCTTTTCCATACTAGAGAAGTTTTTTATCAACATAGTGTACATCGGCATGTGGGGATTCATGCTTCCATCCAATCAAATCAGGAAGATTACAGCCTGCTTTAGAACTCGGCAAACGGGTTACTCGTCACATAGGTGCCGAATATCCCGTCTGCCGAAATCGAAATCCCTTATGACAGAATGGGATTTAGATTTCGGCGGATGGGATATCCATCAGCGTTGTAACGGAGTAACCCGTCCGTCGAGTTCTAAATCAAGCCCTTACTTTTCTGTGTTTGAAACAAAAAATCTTGAGAGATCTAGTGTTGCATCCCGAGCTGCACACAAAATGAAGGAAATGAGCTCCACTCCAGAGTCAAGGCCTGCTAGGATAATGCTAGGTACCCTAGGGTTTAATCATCATACTGGGTACCAGAAAGAGAGCCTGCAAGACTTTCCGCATAGAACTTTATGTTTCGACTAACTAGACATGCCAGCAGTTGCATCCCAGTGTTAATGGTAAATGATTACAGGTGCAGTGTGGTACCTGCAGTGCTAAGTGTATAGCATTAGCTGCATGCCACCTGCTGCTGAATGCATTAGCTTGGCTGGGTGCCTGTTGCTAAGCAGAGAGTTCAGAAATAAGCAGCTTGTCCCCTCAAAATCACAATGTGCAAAATATGCAATGTGTGGCCTCTGACGACGCGCTCCCTGACACTGCTTTCAGTGACCAGTGCTGTCTCTCTCTGTACTGCAGAATGTGCCAGTACTGGTGCATTCTAATGCTGGATGTTGGCCCAGGCACAGAAGTCCTTGGAGGGTGCTGCAGAGGAGATTGCAGCACAGAATGTCTTGCTGCAGCTTCTTCATGCAAAAGGTATGTAAGGATTTGCTGTACCCCCTGTTTGTCCAGCGTTGAAGCGGCTGCTGCCAAGAGGAGGGTAGTCACCGTCCAGTGACTAAGGATATCCGCTGTGCCACTAGTGCTGCCAATGAGTACTGTGGTCAGTAAACTTCTAGCCTGCTAAGTCTCTTGGTTCAATGTGTCTCAGCTCTCTGTCCTTGCACAATTATCCCCACTGCCTACACAGCTGTACCCCCTTTCGCTGGTGGATTGAACACTTATGGCTGGAAGGGAACTTAGCGAGGACTGGATAGGGCTGACCAAGTGTTATGAGGCGAGTGTGCCTCCGGAGGCTAAAATGGTACCAATGGGTGACTTTCTTGGTGTTGCAATTGAGCTCGAATGGTTGTCCTATAGGGTTGAGACTAGTGAACCCCTTGAATATTTGAGTGATGACTCAGAAGGTGGAGACTGCTTTCATGCACCACATTCCTCAGTATAGGAGTCTGCTAACGACTGGGTAATCAATACATGCCAACTTTTGTACTTAATCAAGTGTGGTAAATTGTCCAATGACCCATGCAATTGCTGCCTTGATGACTCCAGTATCAACTGTTCTTAATCTATCTTTGAAATTATAGTTATGGTGTACCTTGGACCTAGTAACACTGCATATTCACTTCCCCTCTCGGGTAAGCATTGAAACAATATTTGTTGCTGGTTATGGAAAAGTTGGAAGTTTTGATTAACAAAATGGATCCTCTTGTTCCTGGTACAATTCACATTATCACTGGACATTTAAATGCTAGAATAACTTGTTTAATTGTCTTTAACCCTACATAAAGGATTCTAATTAAACCTGGTGATTCAGAAGCAGGTATTAGATAGAAGAGCTCAGACTCTTTTGCCTTTTTTTGTTAAATAATAATTATCTTCTGGCAAATGGATATATTGGAGGGGATGTTCTGGGTGACACCTTCTAATGGTCTTACAGGAGCTCTACCTTGATTTCACCTTCATCAGTGAGATCTCTTTTTGAGAGCCACGCCCATTTTTCAATGCTTGTTTGAGCTGAGAGTGACCACTTCTCTAATGTCTTGCAGTGGCCTCTACAGATGACCATCATCCGATCTCAACTATTAATTAAATTATTATAAATATCATCAATATACAAAACTACATAAAATCCATAGATTTATTACACAACAGTTTTTTTCCCCTGCCAATTCTGCGAACTCTGGCTCCTCTTTTGGTTCTCGCTTGGCATTTAAATCGAAGACATTTTTTTGCTAGTTTGATCAAGAGGCTCGATGTCTTATTATTTGAAAATAGATTGAACAGAAGCATCCGGAAGCTTATCTCTGGATAACAGTGATAACGCGAAAGCAGGCAAGAATTTGGAACACTCATTTAAAAAAAAGCGTAAAATGTTCACTGTGAAAGTATAATGATGTAGTTGATGTTAAAGGGTGTAAATGGTGAAATATATTGCCAGCTTGTTGAGATGGTAACGGAACTAACTGAGGTCAACTTTAGAGTTTCCGAAATTTGAATTGATCTCTCGGTATCCCTTTGAACAATTAGTTTGATGGGCAACAGGAACTGAACAGTCAAGAACTTCAACTGATACCTGAAAATATTTAGCAGGATGTGACTTTGAAGATCCTATCTTCTCCCTGAAACTGACCAAAGCTGGTTGGTCATGTGCAACATTTTTATTATATGCACCCAATAGCAGACATCTATGTCAAGGTCAATGTGTTGACTTCCAATAAGCACTGGGCGTGTACCTGACACATGGCAGCCCCCCTTCTTCATTTCTATTTTTGAAAAGTGAGACTGTACAATCCCTTGAATTACAAAGCTCAAGCCATGCTAATTCCTGGGAGTAATTTTCATCAGTGCCTTCTTTCACCATGTTTCAAAGAGTACCAAGGTGACCAAGATTTACACTTTTCCTAAACAGAATTTAAACTAAAGCATGTGACTTTTTCTCCAAGGGTCTGATGAAGCTCTGCCCTCAGGAAAATAAAGCCACAACTAGACTCTTTCATACACTCCAAATCATCCTTGGATCCAATCGACCGGTCCCTGCTAAGAGCAAAAATGTGAGCCTTGCGTTCCCCTGAAACATTATTGGATGCTTTAAACTGACTACACAGTAACACCTGCCTAATGATAGCATGTACAAGTAGCTATGTGCCTGCTGTAAAGATGCCAGAGGTTTGGAGAGTTCAGCAGAGGTGTGTTTTAGCACCACCACTTTTTAATCTACTCTAGCAAATCTTGCTGCAGCATTATACGTCCTGGTTTATTTTCTCCTAAATAGGTTCTGTTGCTACCATAGTCTTGTTTTACGTGGACATTAAACATTTAACATTCACTTTCCTTAGAATACAGGATCTTTGGTCTTGGCTAGGGAGCTACAGAATGGATAATACCTTTTAAGTCAAAATGTATGTCTCCCCGTAGTGAACATAACTAGGATTCATTGGATGGATAGGGTGATGGTTGGAGATTTTACGCATTGCTCTGGGGATGGGTTTGGTAGATGGTGCTCAGATCTGATTTGGGTCACTGTGACGATTTTGCCCGATGGACGTGAATTAACCTGAAATATATGAGGGACTTGGTTGGGGTGACTTTGCCTGCTGGGTCAGACTGAGCTAAACGGGAGGTGCTTTGCCTGGCTGTGTTGACTGTGTCTGGTGAGGTGAATGTGCATTATGGGTGTCACTGTCTCTCATGGGGTTAACTGTGACTGTCCCTGTTTTACTGAAAGTGACTGTGCCTTGGTAGCATCAGTATTAAATGGTGGCCTGCTATGCCTGATGGGAGATGTTGGTGACTGTCTCTTCTTGGGTGATGGTTTCTAATGGTGTTCACAGTATTTGATGAAGTGAATACAGTACAATATGTTCTGCATTACATGGCTTTGGGATTGCATGCTAACCCTGTGAAACCAGCATGTTTCCCTCTGCTTGCTCCTTCTGGTAAGTACCTGCCATGTTTTTGGGTACCATCAGCAGATAAGCTGTGAGGAGATGTGGCCTAGAGGCTCCCTCTAGAACCTGTGGACGCAGGGCCCCTAGAGCAAACATCATGTGACTCTGGGAAAAATCACTTAATCTCCTTGTGCCTAAAATGTGAAATGTATTTGTACAATCCCCACTTGAGCTACAAGATTGTCTTCCAAACCCTTGCATAATGTATAGCGCTCTGTTGATTCATAGCTAATTCATGCTATATTATTATAAATACATACAAAAGTTTTCTTTAAAGAGATGTAGTCGGCTACGTCATGTGTTACGGAGCTTAAGGCTAAATCCCGGATAGGTAAGTAACAAATAGGTTGGACTCTGTTAACAGCCTAATGGTTGGGCTTTACTTGTGTACATTCTCACTCTGACGAGATTATAAACTTCACGCCTGAGCATTATTTAGTTTACACCGAGCATCACCTATCTCACTCCTCCAGTGTCAAGTAGGAAGGTTGTCGGCTACAAACAGGGCACAGAAAAAATATTCATTCCCTTAGTACCTCTCCCAAATGCTCACTTGTCATCACCACCGCTAACTATTGTGGAGCATCCCTCCTCAAGTCCTTACTGTTTCCAGATTCCCAGACACCCTTCCTGATTGGTGATCTTTCAAGCTTCTTGGTCCCTTCTCCGATATCTGCTCACCCACCAGCATAGGGATCCCCTCACCCATAAACTCTACAAACAAAGCCCGGTAAGCATGTTCCACCTTATTGACATGTTTAATGTTTTTCATTGTGATGTCTGCATCCATGCCCCCCCATCAAATGCTAGACACTCCCATCCCTTATGTGACCCCTCTCCATGTCCTATGCTTTTTTATGCATCACTTACTTTTGTAACTTTGTCCTTCACTTCTGTTAGAAAGGCTGTTGATTCTCTCCAAAAACGTCAATGACAAACGTAAGCCAGGGGGCTGGAGGAAGTTTGTTAACACAAGGGCCTTTTAATAGCAGCCTTGTCATGGTTCCTAATTACCTCTTTAAGTAGTAGAATACCACAGGGCCGGAATGCTCCCCAGAAAGTTCACCAACTATAGCTTCTAATAGGAATGGGACCACGTTTGGTCAAAATCCAGATACTGTTTTTTGGCTAAAAACTAAATAAACTTTCATAACCAGTTTAAAGTCAAATAGCTTAATCTGGATTTAATCAAAAGCCAGTTCAGATGTACAAGCAAAACATTATTTCATGAACTTGTGTATTAGTAAATGAAATGAAAGTTATGATTGCTTATAACCAGGTATTTGTTTTGAATTTGATGGTTTTATTTCATAAGCCATGCAGGTGAAAAATGAGGAGTTATTTTTGAGGGTCCTCATTTTAAGTCTGTGGTGAACATTATCAATCATACTTCAAATTTACTATCCATACTGAGGGTTAGGCATATGTTAAACTCAAATATTTGTATGTTACTTTACTAAGAACAAATGATAAATACATGAAAAAACAAGGGAAAAGTGGGTTCATCTGGCATGTCTTCTAAGGGAATGGAAACCAAAAATACTTTGCTCATGAGGTACCACTTATCTGACATTATACACTCCTTAAATTGGAAAATATTGCCAGTGATTTATTCTTCGGTGGTTCAGAAAACAAAAGCAGCCCACAAATTAACACACTGCTCAGGAGATGTTCTGTGCTGCCTAACTGGATTATACCAGTATTTAAAATTAAGAACAGGTCAATTTAATAAACAGATGACGATTTAGAGCTGTTTATATTGCTTTTCGTAGGTGTGTTCATAGGATGTAGAATGTAAGATCATAAAAAAAAATATATATCCTTCTTTATATTAAGCTTCAGCCCAATACCGCGCCTTCACCAACTATTTGTAAATTTTGATGGGCCTGATAACAACTTTGGCAGAGGGGGTTAATCCGTCCCAAATGTGACGGATATCCCGCCCGCCGTATTACAAGTCCATTATATCCTATGGAACTCGTAATACGGCGGGCGGGATATCCGTCACATTTGGGACGGATTAACCCCCTCCGCCAAAGTTGTAATCAGGCCCAATATGTTGTTTAGTATGTGTTAGAGGGAGGGTAATAGAGAGAGTGAGTGAAAGAAAGAAAGAGAGAGAGTATATCTATCTATCTATCTATCTATCTATCTATCTATCTATCTATCTATCTACATACCTAGATCTATCTATCTATCTATCTATCTATCTATCTATCTACATACCTAGATCTATCTATCTATCTATCTATCTATCTATCTATCTATCTATCTACATACCTAGATCTATCTATCTATCTATCTATCTATCTATCTATCTATCTATCAAGAGATAGATAGATAGATAGATAGAGAGATAGAGAGATGGATAGATGGATAGATGGATAGATGGATAGATGGATAGATGGATAGATGGATAGATGGATAGATGGATAGATAGAGAGATGGATAGATGGATAGATGGATAGATGGATAGATAGATAGAGACTTACCTACTGGGCGTTTTAGCTGGACATCTTCATCCACTGGTCTGTTGTGCCATTCACACGTTTCTTGCACCCACTAGGGCAATTGGCAATGGATCGTCCATTTCCATTTCAGCTATTGGCCTTCTTCACTGTGAGTGGCAGCGTTCTGCTCTTGGAAAAGGAGCACATCTACACACAAAGTAGTTCCCTTCAGGGCCAGGAAATATTATGGTACAGTGGGCTTTCTGAGGGCAAAATATAGTTTGCCTTTCCCAGTTTTTTTCGTAAATATTGGAAGGGGCCGGGTAACTCCCTCACAAAAACAATAGCAAAACAAAAGAGGCACTGGCTAGTCCAAAAGGCTGGCATTCAGTGCTAAACTGACTGCTCTTTCAAATGCCTTGCATTTGGAATTCCAGGAATAAAGTTTATTAAACTACAAACCACGGTTGGCTTCTTCTACACGCTATGATTTGTGGTGCAGATGCCTCCCTCTCCTCCTCTAAGGACTAAGTTAACATTTGTTGGTGACCTTTGAGCCGCCTCTGACTTACTTCTCCATTCCATCCTTTAGGCCGACGTTCCGCTACTTTACGTGGTACACCTGCCTCCTGGGCGTTGTGGGCTGCCTCATCATGATGTTCCTCATCAATGCCATCTACGCCTCGGCCACCATCGCCTTCATGCTGGTGCTGCTGCTAGTCCTGCACTACATGGCGCCGAGCACCAGCTGGGGCTTCATCACCCAGGCCCTGATCTTCCACCAGGTAAGGCGTGTCATTCACAGCCCACTGCACTGGCGTCCACTTTCACGCAATCTTTGAAATGCATCTAATCTGATTGAAATGCATCTGAAGTTAGGTCATGGTTTGCTTTCAGCATGAACTGGCATGGATCAGAGTTGTGTTGACATACCAAATATTTCAGATTGTAAGACAATTTGTTGTGGTCACGCAACAAACAGCTCTTGCTTAATGCCGCCATCTTTGCATTAAGTACTAGATCGATTGGACTTAGGGTCAGCCCCTTGATCACGATTGGATAACTTTCTTGTCTATCTCAATTACCTGCTCTATATTGGATGGCTTTCCTTCCTATTCTTGTGTTTGTCTCACCCCTGGAGCGTTTCTTATTTGTCCTCACTTTTAATTGGCTGAGCTGCATCCTTCCACTAGAGCACATAGCTTACCTCTGTCTTTGTCCCTGTATGCCTAGTAGCAGCCCCAGCTCTCCCAGACAATCAGTAGCTGCCCCCTCATCCCTCTGCCCAGTCTCATTGTTATTTTACCTTCAAACAGCCACTTGCTTCCCTATCATCCCGCTATCCTTCCTGTTTGCCTTATTGTATTTATTTATTACAATTATTTCAGAGAAGGCCTAGAAGCTTCATACTGGTAATGGGTCACTACTTCTTCTGTGCGGCATAACACGTAATGTATTTTTAGCACTCTAAAACGTTTGTCAGCCATCTTGAAACAGTAAATCAAAGTTTTCATTTTTATATCAATATGGATGCCATTGCATCGTGACTTGTATGCATGCAACTGCTGCCAGTTCAGAATTTGTTTTCTTTGAGAAAACACTCTAAATTGGTTGCAGTGACATGCACATGCATTGTAATGTCACGGACCGTTGGTCATCTTAAAATGTGACTTTTTTAATTGAACACACTCCGAGATTACCATCATGGTGTGCACATGCATCATAATGTCATCTTAACAGTGTTTTCCAGGAGAAAGGTATGTGGTTTGTAAACTCAGTGACAAAAATCTGAAGAGCAAATTGCTGCAAATGGAGGAAGTAAGCCTTCCAGAAAAGATTTAATAACTGGTCGGGATATGTTTTCTTAGCATAGTGAGTGCCTTGCCTGCTGGAGAGGTTTTGTTTTGTGTTAGTTGGCCACTGATCAATGTGGCTGGTTTAAGAGCGCATTTCTTTAAGATAATCTACTGCAAATTGGTTTTTTTAACTGAAACTTTTTCTTGTGATGTTTGTCTGAGCAACATGATATTGGGCAATGGGTACAATGCAGCTCCAAAGAGATGCACACATTTTTGGAAAGAACAGTATTAAAACACAGGTAATGATGTAGTCTATATAATCCTCGAGTGAGTGGTAAGGATGAAAGGATGAACACAGTGGTGAGAGAGTGAATCGGATGGCCTTTTGCAAATGGTTTGGAACTGAACTTATACTATTAGATGAATGTCATGGGGCTGGTGGAATATTTGCCAATGTGTGATTGGTATCACACCTTTTAAAGCATTGCTAGGTCATTAGGTGCAGGTCGTTTTATTTCTACATTTGTTGAATAAGGCATTAGTTAGTGGTGGTGCAATTGTGAATTGTAAGTAGGGTAAGTACAGCATGAGTAATACTTGTTAAGATGTGTTGAAGTGTTTTAATAAGATTGTGATGAGAGGGGTATGGTACGCATCACGTTTCCGTGGAAGGTCAATAAGGGTGAGATGAGGCATGGCTGTGATATTATAGTTATAGATGTACACAAAAATCTGTCCTGTCGTCTGTACTTTCCATGATGACGTATGCAATTCTCCCTTAGTTTCAGAAGGTAGAGGGGTTATATTACCTGAATTCCATCACTATTTGAATTAACTATTGCCGGACCTGACATCAACTTCTTCCATGTGGTCTGACCTCAACAATACAGTCTGGTCGGTTGACTATAGGAGTTCATGATTAGGCTTGAAAGTGGACTTGATCATCAAACCACTCTCCTTTTCTTCTAAGGTGGGAGGAGTAAGGCAGCACTATATATCTGAGAGAGTGAGGTTTAGTAACAGAGAGGTGGATGCGCTGGTCTTTAAACAAAGTGAATCAGACTTGGGTGAAGTGGTTTATGTATCTCCAAATCATTGCAAGGTGGTACTAGTGAGAAAAGGGTTTCACAAAGGTGTGCCCTCTCTAGTTAGCTGTATTCAATCTGTATTCTTTTTTTCTGACAAGGAAAAGTATTTTTATTTCTTAACAATATCTTCCATCAAACACTGTTTCAATACAACTGGCCTTCTTAAAGGTCTAAAATGAGGAATATAAACTGTGCACCATAAACAAATATTATCTTTGTGTCCATTCATTTAGCAAACACAAACTAAATTGCCTCTTGGTGTTAAATATCAGGTGTAGTTATACTCAGTAGTTCTCATGTCACCCTCCTCTGCCCTTCAAGGATCCAATTCTGAAGATGCTGTGGCATCACAGATCTCTAAAGCGGGCACTACTTCCACCTACCTACCGTCCGGACACGTGACAAGTTTTCATTCTACGAAGGTTTGGCCAGTGGACTTGGTGATATCAATTGCTTCTCCAGTAGTTACCTGAGTCCGAGGGGAGCGGTCTTGGCTTGCGTTTCCAGCACCTTGAGAAGGGTGATTTGCAACGCTTTATAAACCCTTGACTGACTGATTGATTTATGAGTCTCAGGGTACGACATAGTTGCTGGGAGGCCACCCTCCCCGATCCAACATGGTAATTTACCTGCCCTTAAAAACAAGAAAGTTTCGTTTTTGCGATTTGCGTCTCCCTTTGGATTGACCAGGTCCTGACAATGCTAGAGGTTGGAGGAGTGAATTACTGATCCTGATAACTTCCGGATTTACATGCGCTGAGATAAATTCTTTGATCAAGAATAAGGGTGGGCGGAACTCGCGGAGTTCCTCTACACGGAATTCCGCAGAGCTACAAAAAACCTCTGAGGGATTCCGTGGAGTTGCACCGGGCCCACATTCAATGTAAACGATGCCCTATTACCTTCATTTAGCAGTAGTCAGCCACCCCGGTCAGCTTTTTAAGCACAACTCTTGATGAGCGCCCACTTGCTAGCAAAGTTCTCCTCCTCCATCCAGCAACTGCTACTCTGCTATTTTCCAGGATTCCTCCTCCAGTCACCACCCTGTCGACACCGTGCCGTTCTTCCCTGTGCCGGAAATGTAAGCTGAAGAGAGAACTTCTTTCTGGGCTGCACGTAGGGCAGCACACAAACCAGTGCAGTATCTTTGCGTGTTCTTCACGGAGTCCACCATCTGCTGCGCGCAAAGCTCTACTATGGTATCTGCTGCCTCGATGAGCTTGCAGTAGGGCTCACCAGCCATCTTCCTTTTTCTGTTCCATCTCGGCACTCACACGTCATTATAACCCGGGGAGCTCCTCAGCGCTGTAAGCCTCGAAGAGTGCCACAGGGTCCTTTATGTCACCCACCCTTAGATTACTTGCTGGTACTGGAGCCGTGGTCCCACTGTACCCAGAAGTATTGGCCCCAGCCGGGCTGTTCCCTCGTCACGTGATAGGGCAGTGGGACACATGTCTTCAGTAGCAAGTTAAAAGCTGGAGCAGAAGGTGGGGTAAGTCATTAGCAATAGCATTACTAGTAAAGCACATTTAAAGGGCTCTTCTGGTCACCGGCAAACACCGCTATTTGGCGGATGATGGAGTTTTGGCACACTCAGCTCTCCAAGCGGAGCGCTGAGTGCCAAAAACTCTGTGAACTCCACTAGCGGAGCGAAGTTTGCCACCCACTCCTGATCAAGAACTGGGCCTACCTTTCTAAAGTGCTTTTCTTTTTTTTAGTTAGAAGCTTGGCAGCTCTACTCTGCAAGATAAATGTAGGGGAAAGCTTTCCAAATTTCTTACTTATAAAAAAAAATACAAATGTCTGTTTAGCTTCCTCTCACAAGTGTTTCAAAAAGCCATTACAAAACTGTTCCTGCAGTGTAATTAGTACAGTGGCCGTCATCCTGAGAGCTTCATCTTAAAAGCAAGAACAGCTGGTCCCCAGCAGCGCCAGTAAAATATGAAGTGCCACCGTTCTAATGTCTCTGAAGTGCCACACAGCACTCTTTGTAGGACCTGGAGCAGGCCACGCACCTTGTGCTAAGGGCATACATGCCAACATTTTAGAGCAGGCAAGTGGAAAATTTAAAAGAAATAGTCAGGAGAATGCATTTTCCTAATTGACTCATATTGAAGCAGAAGCAATCTGCCTGAATTGGGTCTATTGGTATGTATGGCAATCAGCATTTCATTTAAGGCAGTTTAAAAACAGCGCAAACAAAAGCAGAGTTCTAAACTCAGTTTTTGTATTTGAAATGTAAAACTGCCATAAATAAAGTGATGAAGCCTGTCACATGCTCTAATCTCCCCCTCAGCCCTGTAATTGGTCCTGTAACCCCATCAAATTACATTTAATTAGATCCCTGGGGAGCTGGCGGTCCCCGGGGCAGCAGGGTGGCTGGGCGGCCCCCGCATGAAATTTTATTGGTGCCCCGGGGAGGTGGCAGACCCCGGCAGCTGGGGGGGTTCTGCATTACATTTTACTGGTGCCCCGGGGTGGTGGCAGTCCATGTGGCAGTGGGGCAGGGTGGCCCTCCCCCCATTACATTTAATTAGAACCCTAGGGGGGTGGCGGTCCCCTGGCAAAGGGGAGGCCGGGCAGCCCACTGCACTACATTTAATTAGAGCCCTGGGGAAGTGCCAGTCACCAGGGCAGCGGGGTGACCAGGCATACCCCCACATTACATTCTACTGGAGCCCCTGGGGAGGTGGCGGTCCCTGGGGCTGCAGGAGGAGGGCCAGGTGGCAACCCCATCATATTCATTTAGAGCCCAGGGGAGGTGGCAGTCCTCAGGGCAGCGGGGGGGCAGGCATCCCACTGCATTACATTTGATTAAAGCCCCCCGCAGTACATTTAATTAGAGCCCTTGGGAGTTGGAGGTCTCCAGGGCAGTGGGGTGGCTGGGCGGCCCCACTGCATTACATTTCATTGGTGCCCCAGGGAGGTGGCGGTCCTCTGGTTAGCGGGGAGGCTGGGCGGCCTCCGCATTACTTTTAATTAGAGCCCTGGGTAGATGGCAGTCCCCGGGGAAGTGAGACGGCCAGGCAGCCCCCTACCTTACCTTATATTGGAGCTTTGGGGAGGTGGCAATCCCTGGGGCAGCGGGGCGGGGGCAAGGCGGCCCCACCGCATTACATTTAATTAGAGCCCAGGGGGGTGTTGGGTGGCCCCATGCATTACATATTATTGGTGCCTCAAGGAGGTGGCAATCCCTGGGGCAGCGGATGGTCCCACCCCATTACATTTTATTTGTGCCCCGGGGAGGTGACATCCCCAGGGCAGCAGGTGGGCCGGACACCCCCCTACATTACAATTAATTAGAGCTCCGGGGATGTGGCAGTCAACGGAGAAGCGGGAAGGCGAGGCGGCCCCCGCATTACATTTAATTAGAGCTGTGGGAAGGTGACAGTCCCCGGGCAGCAGGGTGGCTGGGCAGCCCCCGAATTTAATTAGACATAAGCCCTGGGGAGGTGGTGGTCCCCAGGGCTATGGGGGGGCCGCATGGACCCCCCCATTCAAAATTCCAATGCCTCCAGGACCTGGCCCACTCAGGGACTCCATTTAAACAAGCCTAGGAGCCTGCGCTTGTTTTAAAAATAAATTGCTGACAATTCGCAGATTCACCGTGAATTTGCAGCAAACATTTAGAAAAAAAAAAAGCTTTTTTGCCCTCAGGGGCAGCATCAGAGCTAAGGCTCAGGGTGACCCTACCCTGGCTCCTTTTCTTATTTTTTATATTTTTTCTGGGACTCAACTCAAGCAGAGTCTCAAGATGGCTGCCAACACTTCCTGGTTAAAGTGTTGGCAGCCAATCAGAGCTTTTCATTTCTCTGCATGAGCTTGTTATTATTCACAAACCCTTCGCGCCTTTAGATACCTATATTTAGTTTTCTTTTATTATCTCAAAAACTACTGAACGAATTTACATTGAACAAGAAAAAAGGCTTCTTTCTGGTGCAAAAGCTACCGTTCTGCCAAATTTGGTGTCATTTCGTCCAGCAGTTCAGGCTGTGTTCAAAATCCCTATGGAAGTTATAGTGCGAAACCCACTTTTTTTTACCTCCCCTTTTTCATGGCCCCTGCTTGACAGATCACCCCGAAACATCCCATGTACAACAAGATTCTCAGGAACACTTTTTTAAAGAAATTTCATGAAGATTCGTCAGACGGCCGAAAGATATAGGCAAGACAAAAAACACTGTTTCTATGGAAACATCGTCATAACTATAACTACTTAGTGGCAACCTCCATTAGATAAAATATATATATATATATATATATATATATATATATATATAGGAAGTTATAGTTAGGACCTAGTTTCTATAGAAAAAGCTTTTTTTTGCTTACCTATATCTTTGGCGCCGCTTGATGAATCTTCAGGAAACTTTCCAAAACAATTTCACAGTCACATGAGCTGACGTCTGGAAAGTTTCAGGATGATCCGTTAAGTGGAGGCCGAGATAAAGGGGGGGTGAAATTTGGATCGTTTTCAATGTTAATTCCCATAGGAAAAATTTAACAACGATAGCGCAAAAAACACTAAATGGAATTACACCAAATTTAGCAGAAAGGGAGCTCTTGGTCCAGAAAGAGCCCTTTTTGTTATTTGGTGTAAATCGTTGAGTAGTTTTTAAGAAATTTAAGGAAATCTAAATTTGTATATTTAGAGGCACAAAGGATTCACAACTCCTGATCTAGTGCTGAGATCTGATTGGCTGCCAACACACAAGGAAGTGTTGGCAGCCATCTTGGGACTTGGCTGAAGCCAAGTCCTAGAAAAAAAGAATACAAAAGGGGCCAGAGTATGAACACCCTGACCCCTTAGCTCTGGTGCTGGGGTCCCAAAGGGCCCTCACTGGGATAAAAAGCATTAAAAAAAAACATTTTTCCTGCAAATCTGTGACAGGGTCATGAATCCGTGGTAAAATAAAGAAAGTGCGGCTCCCGCACTTATTTTTAAATAAGCCCCCGGGTGGGCCAGATCCCGGGGGCACTCTTCTTTTCTTTTCAATAGGGGGGGTCTTCTGCCCCACCTCCCTCAGCCCCAGGGACCACCATCTCGCGGGGAAAAAATGCTTTTATGACTGAGTTGAGTCCCGATGTTAACCCCCACTGCCCCAGGGAAGATCACCTCCCCTGGGCTATAATGAAATAAGAGCAGGGAGCCGCCCAGCCCCCTGTACCCTGGGGACCACCACCTCCTGGGGCAAAAATGCTTGTATGCCATGGGGGAGGCCCGATGACTGCCCCCAAAGCCCCGGGGACAACCACCTTCCCTGGGCTATAATGAAAAATTAGCTGGTGGCACGTGACCCCCCACGCCCCGGGGACCACCACCCCCAGGGCATTTAACAAATTGGGTGCTGGGGGGGTGCCACTCAGGCCCCCCCACAGCCCTGGGGACCACCACCCCCTGGGGCATTTAAGAAATTGGGTGCCGGGGGCCACTCGGGCCCCTCCGCATCACTGGGTATCACCACTTCGCCAGGGCTAATACTAAATAATGGAGAGGGGGTCCATCTCAGGACTACCCCGTCCCCGGTACTTCTTCAAAGATGGAGGGTGGTCGCACTGTCCCCCTTGTGGAGCCACGGATGGCCCTGGAGACCGCCAACCCCCAGGTCTGGCTCCTGCTATGTCCCAGGGTACCCACCCTGGGACATAGCAGTTTGCTGTGCCTTGGCTGCAGATTTGAAGCTGCTGCCTAGTCTCAGCAAACACTCCAGTTTCTGACAGTGGGACCTGTCTAGCAGGTCCTGCTGTCAGAAAGTGGAGCTTTCATCTCTGTTTCCTGCATGCAGGTATGTGTGCAGGGAACAAAGATGAAAGGTGTGCCTCAGCAATCATGGATCTGCTACTTAAAGCATCTTCTTGGTTGCTGTAGCAATGGGACCATGCGGGAGGCCTGGAGGCTTCCCCCATGGACCCAGATAGCCCATATAGGGCTTGTTATAAAATAAATAAAAAACATGTAGTGACTGCGGGGAGCCCTCGATGGCCCAGATAGCACATAAAGGGCTATAAAAAAAAAGAGTTTAAGAATAAAACAGAATAGCTCAGTGTGATGGTCAGAGACCTTCGCGTTGAGGGTTCAAGTCCACCCAGACTCGGTTACCTCTTTTATTTATTTTTTGAAGTAAAAATGTTTAAGGGTCATATGAAAGTTGATTTTGCTTTTTTTAAATGTCAAATACATTTGTCTTTTTAAATTGAGCAGAAATATCTCATTCTAAGTATATCATACATTAAAGGCTAAAAAGCTCTCTCTCTGTCTCACTCTCTTGATCTCTTTCGTTCTTTCTCCCACTCACACACTAACGCACTCCCTCTCAGACCCACTCAGACACTCACGCATCTACTCACAGACCCACTCAGACCCTTGTGCACCCACTCACAGCCCCATTCAGACCCTCACGCACCCACTCACAGGCCCACGCACACACTGATGCACTCACTAAAACACTGACGTACGCACACTCACACTCAGTCACTCTCACCCCCAGATCCACCCTCTTACAACTATTCTCACACCCAGAGAGGCCGTGGCCAACTCCCGCCGGGCACAGCGTGGGATTCGGTAGTTAGGGGGGTTGGCCACAGGTTCTGACTGCAGTCCAGGTCTTGCGGGAGACCTCTGATGCGCATGGGTGAAGGCCGTTCACGGTGCATGGTTGGGTGCTTATAGGGGGTTGGCCTCAGTGGCCTGGCCCTGTGGTCAACCTCCGCCATGCACAGCCCAAGGCCGTGTGCAGCGGTGATTGGATTAACGTATGGTATTAAAAATTACTATATGTTTGAAAAAACACAGACATTCACTGTGAAAAACAAAGGTTACAGGGATGTTATAGTTAGGAAATATAATTTAAAAACCATAGAAATTTGCTGGAAAAACCTAAAGGTTACAGGGATGTTATAGTTAGGCTCACATTTTAAGCTTACAAAACCATAGAAATTCACCAGTTAGAGTTACCTCGTGCCCGAAGGTAACTATATCTCGCACCCTCACCATGTACTGCTAATTACCCTACAAATTACTGCACTCATGACATCTTTGATAAAGTCACTGTAACATCTGCAGTAAAATTATTCATAACCCATTCATTCCACAAGCCCCATTTTCTTTGTGAATGTAAAAAAAAATTCCTTTAACTAAAACGGGCTGCACTAAAACAAAATGTTTGCTTCATTTAAAAGCAATCACAGACATGGTGCCATGCCAGCCTAGGTGGGCCACTATCCCTGTGTGGCCTTCAATCATAGTGCGTCACAATTGTGACATGTTATTCATGCTGTTGGTCAGATGATGATCCAGAATGTTTTTTTTTTTTTTTTAACAACCAACCCATTAGTACATGGGTCAGTTTATTGGGCTCAAAAGTACTGGTCGCAGTTTGCAATCATTATTTTGGAGTGGACTGATGGAGGTTCAGCTTTTGTTTTTTTGAGGAACTCCTTTCCTGATGATTTGTAATCATTTGGGAGAGAATAGCAGCCAGAGCTCAGTGGGGATACCGTTGCAATTGTTTAGTAAGTGATAATTGTCCACAGAAATTGATGTGAACACCTGTGAGAACTTGCAAGATCTTTCACAAGTTTTCATCAAGAAGGATAGCCTTCAGGAAGCATTTTAAGCATGGTTTCAATTTTGGTTAGGAATTTCTCTGGGCAGCTATGCACTTCTGCAATCATGTCCAAATTCTGTTAATAACTCATTTTGAAAGTCAGTTCCAATGATTGGTTCGTAAATTAAAACATGCCTGTGCCCAAAGGTCTCCGCTGAAACACACAGTTGCCACAATGAAATGTGCAAGCTGGGAATAGAGAGGCAGCATAATATTGAAGCCATTTTGGGCCTCTTTAATCCACTTACAGCCACTCCCTGCCCCTTCAGATCACTCTTGCAGCTTTCTGCTTTCACCCTCTTTAATGCTTTTTCATTTTTCTCTTCCTCCGTCTTTCTCATATGTGCCTTTTGCTCGCACTAAATGCTTAAGGCAGAAAAATAAGTGCCGGCCCTTAAAAAATAAGTGTTGGTGCTCCGCACTGGAAACCACCGGCTCAAATTAAGCACTGGTCAGTTCCCAGTGTGACCTTCTAAAGGGCACTTCTGTCACCATAAATACAAACCTGAACCTGGCATTAAGAATGCACTCTCTGAGAGCAGAGTATTACTCACCTTAATGCCATTGGGCGGGAACGACCCAACTATTTCAGAGGTGTGGCTCCTAAAACAACACATGAAAATGTATGCTGCAAGATTAATACCACACAGTGCAACACATATAGTTACACACTTGTGTTGGAGTAATTCCTGCATGCGTTGTTTGACAAAGCTTGCAGTCTATCTACTTTTCTGAAAATATTCCAACAAAAAACCCTCTTCTACAACCCATTCTTGACGGGCTGGGCCTACAGTAAAATGATGTGGATTTACCTGTTAATGTGTACGCCCTTGTAATTATCTTCTAAATGGTTTCTAATATTCAGTTAAAAAAAATAGAGTCTATTCCCCCTGAAGAAGGCATATGTGGTTACAACCCTTAAAGACTGGGATTGTGTGTCCCATATAGAGATATGTTAGGCATCACACTACTTCAGGTAGAGGGTGTCCTTTCTCCTGAAAGCTCTTCACAGTGTACATGTGCTGCACAACCAACCAGGAGCAGTATTGTCTCTTGCTCACACATACACTCTTCTACAGCAAATAGCAGTGCCATCATGGCACAAGCAGAGAAGACATTGAACAGCAGTTGACAGGTCAAAACAAATGGGCACCTTTACGTTTCATCATCCAAAGTCTTCATCTACTCTAATACATTTCAGTTAGTGTTCAATTTGTGCCAGTGTTTGCCGGTGCTCGGTACCAGCACCTATTTATAAGCACCAGCTTGTATTTATTAGAATACACCACATGGTGGCACTGTATGCATGTGTAGTTTTTAGCAGAGCTTGTTACTGGAGGATTTAGCTATTTCATACACCTTAAAAATGATAATGCTAGGACTTAACCTAAAGTTTAAGGTGACAAGCAAATTGTGCTAGTTGCAGGGGGCTACCACGTACCTTGGCACATAGGGTCTGATTTATATTTCCACTGACGAGTTTATCCGGCACAACGGTGATGGATAACCCGTCCACTGAAATATTAATCCCATTATTTCCTATGAGATTTATATTTTGGTGTGCAGAATATTTGTCACCGTTGTGACGGAGTAACCCATCTGCAAAAATATTTATCAGGCCATTAGTTCTTGATAAATTAAGCACTGATCTCATAGACTGCATCTCTCTTGATTCTCCCTCCTTGGGGGATGCTCCTCCCCTGGAATTATCTTCACACCACCAGGAGACTAAAATCAGCCTTACAGCAAATCTAAATTGACCTCCCAATAAGGCATACTGCTATCCCCATAAATGCACCCCTTTCTTTCCAGCCACATGAGTTCTCATTTGTTGAAGCTTAGTGCCAGGTAATAACATGTTACAATGAAACCAGCTGAAATAGAATCCACAGTAGATGTTGAAAGCCTGTGAGCTATATTGTGCACCAATGTAGCCATTCCAACGTTTAGGAAAACCCAAATTTATACGTGTAACACGGGATTCTGCAGCCCCTGCAGTTCAGAGGTGCTTCCCCCAAACGCCCTGGTGGCCTCCACCCTTCAAGGGGGCCCCATTCAGCCAAAGATCAATGAACATCTGTGGGATATAGGAGGCTCAGGGGCCCCTCATCACATTCTACTGGGACCCCCATCATTTTTTGTTATGCTACTGCTCTGGGTTCCAGAACTTTTCAGGGGTTTAGCCTGGCAGCATCTCTACTATTTCATATTTCAAAGGGAAAGAGCCCGGTCCATGTATAGGGACCAGCTCCTTCTTCCTGTCTCCTCAGCTTGAGGCCACCTGCATGAAGCAGGGCCATCATAGGTAACACCTTTCTGCTATGAATGATTGGCAGTTCTGCTATGTTGAAGACTAGGGCTGAGCAGACCAGGGGCTGCCTAAAGATGGTTTTCCTGGACTTCTAGCACCGAATCAAGAAACTATACACACACAGGACAAATTAAATCCAAACTCTGTCCTGTCCACCAGGAAAGGTTTTTGTCACAACACATGGAAAAAGTTTGCCCATTTGTGCAGTGAATACCCCAATCTCACACCCCTGCCTATGATATATCAAAGGACGTGTCACTTCCTCAGTATTTCCTGTATGTTAATAAATGATGACAATGGTTGTTGGATACAATTTGCTACATCTTTTAGGCCCTGAATTGACAGAAAGCACCATGCAGGTGCGCTCCCTCATTAGAGCTTTGGTGCTCGTTTTTATTTCCGGAAGTTGCAATGACAGTTACGATGCAAGCATCATTGATTGGTCTTCTTTTTCACGAGGAATAGCTTGATGTGTGCATGTTCATTCTTTAAATAGGTGCGGAAATATCTCCTGATGCTGGATGTTCGCAAGGACCACGTCAAGTTCTGGCGTCCTCAGGTGCTGCTCATGGTGTCCAACCCCAGGAGCAGTGTGCCCCTGATCTCCTTCGTCAACGACCTGAAGAAGAGCGGCTTGTTCGTGCTTGGCCATGTGGAGCAGGAGAACCTGGGTGAGCTGAACTCCTGTGTGCATGGAGTGAAGAGCATCCTTGATCCATCAGTTGCTCAAGTTTTTATATATGCGAGAATTAGGTCTGCGTTAGCATGTCGGAAGGGACCTCTTACCATACTTCCGAGGACTTCCAAGATCTTCCAAGGACAGTTACCTCTGATGCCTCACAACACAGCAGAACTATTGTGAGATCTGGTTTTGAAAGACTTACATACTACATAAAGAGCACAAGAATAATTAAATATTCTTAAAATAAAATTTCAATAAAACCTGACTTTCTGATGTCCATATCCTGTTTATGTATGGCTTGCGAGAGCTTTAACTCCATTGTATAGCTAATGCAACTTCACGGAACTTAGAAGGACTCACCTGCACAGTGAAGCAGACCAAGCTTTTCATTGGTTTGTTGCATCATGGCTTTTTGATTAACGAGGTAGGACATCCATAAAATATAAAAAGTCCTTTGCCGGGTCATCTTGGAGTCAGACACATCGACTATCAATAATTTGACCATGTTCAGAAAAGTGTGGGTACCTGAACCCCAACCTTACATGGGCTGATAACTATATTTTTTATTATATTATATATATATATATATATATATACATACATATATATATATACTTGTGTGGAAAGGCAAGCCCTTTAAGGCAGTGATATTTTTTCTTCCAAATGCCCATGGAGAGGGCACCCCTGTAAGGCAGTGCTGCAAGTCCCACCCCAAAAGGGCAGGTGCAGCAGGAAAGTATTACAAGCCCTGTGGGGGAAGGTACTGCTGAGCAAGGCACCGCTACGTTATTTATATTTTTTAGCCTTGTTTGAGGCCATCCATTTTTCAGGGTTGAGCACAAAGTGCTCCGTCCCTGTTGTTATCTCTCTACGGGCCTGCAACCACACCCATGTCAAGCCCTCCAGTTTGGTTAGTTCGTAGGCTTGCCTTTTACAATTCGCTTGATTTCATTAGCGAAAGGCATGCAGAGGTCATGTCTTTACCAGTGTTTAGCCCTCCTCGAGTGCACCGGTAAACTACTGAAAACATACGAGGCTCCATGTTTTCTGTATGGTTTCTGCACTACTTTTTCTCTTAATATCGTAGGCAACGCGATCTAACTAGGCAGAAGTCGAGCGCTTTGTTACATGGATAATTGCACTTTTGCCGGTTACATGGATAATTGCACTTTTGCCGCTACGTTTGCTGCAAGAGAACTTCTGTTTCTTTTTGAGTGTTTGCTTGCAGTCAGGGCGGCTTATGTGAAACAGTTTTACCTTTCAGTTTATGTGGCAAGAAAAGTCCGGTCAGGAGTTTACAATGGTAATAGCTTTAACTCGAGTAAATGCGAGACCCATTGAATTGCAAATGCTTGTTTAATAAATGCGCCTCTTGTTTCAGATCTCTAAACATATGGGTTCTCCTTTGTTTGCTAAATAAGTGTGAGCTTAAGTGCAACGTGCACCAATGTTCAAACTTGCAATGTAAACTTTGCCAATTATGATTTTTTACGAGTCTCATTCCTTCCACAATTAAAATGGTAGACCAACTTTGATTAACATGGAAATGTGCTTCCACCAGTGCTGTAATATAGTACGAAGACTATTTTATGGACTTCCGGTATCACCTATGGCTTTCTAGAAAAAATGTAGTTAAATTGTGCTATCGTGGATAAAAGTCATAATCCTACAATCATTTATTCAAAAAGATCTTGGTGAGGGTGAAACCTCAACACCCTTGACATCGATCTGGCCTTTTCAGTACCTATGGCTTTGAGAACATTTATGGAAAATTGAATTCACTCATTCAGAATTTCCATTGAGTGGAGACCTCTACCCCTCGAATTGTTCTGGAGTAATCACGCTCACCCTTTTTGCTCACTTGCTAGGTATATTTCTTGGTGGGTATTCCAAGCTCTCCAACTGCTACTGCAGTTACATTTTCCAACTCTGGATTTTAATAAATATATAAAGTGCTTAAAACCAAAGGTATAACGACACTGAGTATGTCCAACAGCCAACATCAGTGAGTGGGAACCGATGTATTTTTTGTGTGTTTCTTGAACGGAGCTGAACTGGAGAGGTCTGAACTCAGGAAGGAGCTCATTCTAGGGATTTGGTCCAACCACTGTCACTGTTTCACCTCCTAGTAGCTGTTGGTAAACTTTTATAATTTCTTCAAATTAGCGAAATAGGCAAATTAGCAGGTCGGACATCTCTGGCTGCTGCATACCTGGCCTTACACCAATGAGCAGGAATCATCCCATGCAAAAATATGGCCAGACTCTGGGGGGTGGAGGGGGCGCGTGAGCGGGACGGCGAGTGGTGTGATCAAAGTTGGAGATGCTCATGATGGCCCAGGCTGCTTGCTTGACCACTTTAGGTAACCAGCCTAATACTTTAGCTAGAACAGTTGGGTGTCAAAAATGTACCCAAGAGAAGTCTAATCGACTATGTTTTTTAACTTCTTCCTCTAGACTCACTTCCTTCGGACCCCCTGCAGGATCAGTACGATTTTTGGCTCCACCTGGTGGACAAGCTGAATGTGAAAGCCTTCGTGAACCTGACCTTGGGGGACTCAGTGAGACACGGGGTTCAGCAACTTCTCTTCATCTCCGGCTTAGGTGAGCACTCATGAGCGTACTATTTTGGGATTAACTCTGCAGTGCGCATACACAGGGCCCAGCAAAACCTACCTACCAGTTGTAAGCCAAGTCGGAATTGCTTTTTTGGGAAATCGATGGACTTCCTGAAAAACTTGTGTTTATAATAGATTGTGAAAGCTGGGGCAGGACTTATCGCACACCAGGCTAAGGGAAGGGAATCCAAAGCTTGGCGTGCAATGAAATCTCTCCCATAATGACTGACTTATCAAAGACCACTACATATGCAGACATCTACAGATTTTACAACAGAATGGCATACCTATGCAGGACCCTCACAGAATTATAGTCATTGAGACAGCTAGAAAGCCATGTTTGATTTGAGGCTCATTTTCTCCTCATAGCAGGTTACTGGATTGTATCCATTACATATTGTAAAGAACTCAAGAGGCCAGTCAGTGAGTTCTTGGGGCCACTGTTTTGGACTTAATGTAGGAGGGAATAAGCTTTGGGATAAGGGTTGCTGAATAAGAAGAGTCCGCATCAAGGTCATAGGTGGTGACCATTTCTATTCCCTTCAGGGTAGAAATACTGGGAGAAGGTTGTGTAGACCCTTGCGTTACAGATTGGAGAGAATTGCCACTAATGGAAATGGACCATAGAAAAGACATTACAAGATGGGGCTACTGATGAGTAGTGCTGGAATAAGGGAGCAGCACTGACTAAGGGGACCCCAAGAGAGAAATAAAGGATAACAGGCCACGGGGAACGGTAATAATGATAGATCCTGATAGGGTTACCAGGGATATGAGAAATCACATCATTGAGTTTCAGAAATAATTCTGAAATTCCATAAAAAATGCATGCAATTTACACTTTTAGAGTAAAGTGTGGAGTCTGGGTATCTTGCATGACTTTTTTCATATGTGCCTGCACTTCACATAAAAATAAAACTTGCAAACTACCTGCAAGAGACCGGTGTGAGCCAACAATATCTCTCAGTCAGACATTTTCTGCATTAACAAGCCTCTAGAGTTTGAAGACTAATGTAAGATTGCATAATGTGAAACTGCAAAAAGTATCTTGTAATATGAAATCCAAAACCTTTGTGCAGGCTTAGGATCCTGGTCAGAGAAGGACAGTGGTTGACAATCATAGTCTGAGCAGTGGGAGAAAGTGATATTTTTGCTAACTTCATACTGTTTGTGTCTTGTAGGTGGTATGAGACCCAACACCGTTGTGCTGGGATTTTACGACAGCTGCACTCCAAAGGATTTCTTGGAAGAACAGCCAACCGCAGCTACCAAGAAGACAATAAACATCAACAGTGACGATAAAGACCTGGAGGTCAACTTTCCACCGGTGCGGAAGGGGATGTCCCCAGGACGTCTGTGCGCCAAGGAGTATGTCTTCATTATAGCAGATTCCATCAAGATGCTGAAGAATGTAGTACTTGCACGGTACTTTGCAGACTTTGACAAGGAGCAGGCATTTGCTCATGGAGGTAAGGGCGCCTATGTGGATGTTTGGCCGGTGAACCTCCTGCGCCCTGACAGCAACAGCTATGTAGACACCTGCAGCTTGTTTATGCTTCAGATGGCCTGTGTCCTGACGATGGTGCGCTCCTGGAAGCGGGCCAAGCTCCGCCTCTTCCTCTGCGTAGAGTCTGCCAGCCCCCGCCCAGTGCAGGAGGAGAAGCTGAGGCAGCTGCTGAAGGACCTGCGCATCCAGGCCGACATTGAAATTGTGAATTGGGATGCTGTGGCCGCCTTGCACTGGCACAAGCAGACAGCTGATGCAGAAGAAGACTTTGAGGCGTTCACCAACTTTCCCACCAATGCCAACCGTATCTCTGACGAGTACCTGGAGGCGGTCAACAGGATGATCTTGGAACAGAATACCAAGCGCCCCCCTGCTGTTCGTTTCCTCTATCTACCCCGCCCACCAGCGGACACTGGACTTTACAATAGATACCTCAACCAGCTCGACACCATCACTAGGGACCTGGGTCCTACCTTGCTGGTTAATGGCCTGAGTGCAGTCATAACCACACAGCTGTAGGGGCTGGGGCTATGAGCAGGGTCAGGAGTATAAGCCTTGATAAATGATTGTGTCTCAATTAAGGTTTTATACGGGACAGGATTAAAGACAAAATATGGATTTGTAAGTAGTTCAAACTTGAAAATGTCAACCCTTGTATGCCTTTCCAATCTTCCTTAAAGGATAGACAATGCAAGGTCTATTGATTTTCAGACATGGCAGCCTGGATGATAATCTTAAATAAGAAATTAACTTTTTCCAGATATCGTATGGTGATCCAGGAAACTAGTCTGTTTTACATTCCATTGAGGGGGCAGAGAAGACTTTGTTGCAGTGTGTCCTGGTTTAATGGTCAATTTCACGATTCATCAAGAGGGGGTTTTAAAAACAAGTGAACATTCTATTTTTATTTTTAAAGAAAACAAATTGCATAGTTTGAAAGCGCTTTTTTGCTTTTACAAACGCAGTGAACAATAAATAGTGCCTTAAGTAGAGAGTTACATAAGAGAATCTAGTATGAGAATTAAGTTCTTTACAATAAGTTAGGACACTTGTTTTTAAGAAACAGATACCTACCTCTGCTAACCAGACAGGAGGCCACACATGCAAGGAGAAACCGATAAACAAGTTATGGGGCTGAGGCAGATGCAGGAATATAAAGTGCGAGGGTCTTTACTTCAAGGGAACTCGCAGAAGATTGATCCATACTCCGGATATTTGAATCATTAATGATATATTTATAAACTATAGGTCTTTTATAAAAGGGAATCTCCTTATGATCACTTAAGGTCCTCATTATTGAACTCTACTGAACATCGTATTCAAAAGTTTTTTTTCTCTACATCAAAGTATATAAATATAGATTATTTTCTTTTCTACTTCCTCCCTTATTTACACCCCTCACAAGTAGTCACTCCCTTTCGCTGAGTTTCTTCTCTTCTCCAGCCACCTTCACGTTCTTTTTTTACCACATATATCGCTACTGAGGCTAACATCTATTGCTTCCAGACTTACAAACTTTGCAAAGTTTGCCCTTTTCTTAATTTCTGTGGTAAATGACCTAGGATTTCATGCTCTTCTCATTCTCTTCCTCGCCCTTACTATCATAATTACTATTATAAATAAAACTTCTAAAGCTTTGTCCATAATTTCGTTCACCACTTTTGTCCCTACATGGTCCCAGCCATCAACATGGTTCTTTGCTCCCGTGTCTTGCGTGTTGCCCACACTCGACATACGCTCAGTACGGCCTTCGGACATTATCTCTGTGGCCGCTAAACCTTAAATCTCTTTCTCTTACTTAGACTTACCCTCGTTCCTATTGTTAAGAATCACTTCTTTTCATCCGTTGCCAGCCATCAGCGTGCTCACTGATTTTAGAACCATGTTAGTCTTTTTATTTTTATGTATAATTTTAAGAAAAGGCAAATTAAGGTGGTTTTCTGCACCCGAGCAATGATCAATTGGCCATCTCTACTAACATAGTTATTGATTCCCTCTGGGACTGATAAAAACGGGCATTAATCTGGAAATGTATTTAAAATTAAATGCTAAGTGGTCAAGTAACAGAAAATCTTCGATCTGCTCTTTCAGCTTTTTCACCTTTCCCTAAAGGATCTTGTCTTCCCTAATTGGCACGGGATTCTGTAGAATTTTTCAAAAGCGTTTGGAGCTATCGGTATTTAATTCAATATAACATCAAAGGGAAGATGTTCCAAATCTGCAGTGAGTGAGGATGGGTAATTCCTCAACTCACACCTCCAACGCAACGATGAATGGACAAGCATTTCAGCAGGCCATTGGTCACTCCTAATAAATGGGCAGGGTGTAAATAACCAGCTGGGGATAATTCTTTATGAAGTTGGTGTTATCACTAATAAACCTCTTGACATGTGTTGGAAAACAGTGCAACCACACACACAAAAATTAACCTTACATTATCCAAGATAAGGCTCGACTGAGCCCTGGATTGCATGAGCTCCAGTGCCACAGAGTAAAAGGTTGACACTGCGCTGGTGTTTTCCTTACAATTTCAAAATATGGTATTTATTTAACTAAGTATCCTTCAGTGACAGATTTTATGTATCACTTAGCGTCTGTCTGTGAATTCTCACTTAAGTGCTGGAATAAGAGAGAGGAGCCATTTGGCCATTCCTATTGGCGTCCCATATAGCTAGCGTTAAGGGGAGCCAAGCAGAGCTGACAGTCCAAGGGAAAGACAATAGTGTTGACATGGTCCAGATACCAGCCCCTTCCTAAACCTATGGATCCTCAGCAGGTAGTAGATGAGAAAAGAGGGGAGATGGAAATAAAGACCATTGCCTTAGGCCATGAAATAAAACTTGAAGGCAGTAGCATATAACTTTGGAATACCAGAAAAGCTTCTTGAGAGTTAAACCTTGTTTCTCGCCTTTTAACATAATGTATTTTTCCTTAGGCTCTCTTACTGGCAGATGCAACGATAGTCACGGTATTTTAAATGGCCTACGTGCAGTCGACCAGTTTTAACAATAACCCAGAGTCCTCCCATTCAGGAAGCCTTCCAAGGCCATCACTGATGTCTCATCTCAGAACCACCACACGTGACCTCAGAAGCTAACACTTGTTCTGTTTACCTCTTCCTCTGCTATTTTGTCTATTCGAGGCTGACTGTTAATTTGTTCCTGAAATGGGACGTCTTCAAATTTGGTTTCCTCTTTTAATTTAATCAGATTCTTCCTGAAATCCACCTTAAACCAGGAGCAAGTTAAGAATGAGTTGACATGTTATTGTGTGTTTCAGCTTTACCTATGTGCAAACCTGGGTATGTTGATGATTATGGGTCTGGACTGCTGTTTTTGCTAGCCGCAGGGTGTGTCTTCACTTCTTCTTTTTTGGATTTAGCCCAGTGTTGGGACACCTAGGTCCCTAATGGCTCGAACCATGCCAAATTGTCCATAAAGCTATTCACTTTTACGGTCAATCAATGTAGGTTCATCTTGTCCTGAAATCTTGAGAGTCTCGCATGGCTCGGCTCTTGATCACCAACAAGGAATGCCTCTGATGAAGCCCCATTATAATCTACATTCTCGGTCACAGCAATTTCCATTTTTTTGTCTCCTGAGATTTGTTGGCATGGTCCAGCTTTCGATTATGCCAAGACTAGACGGGGGCAGCTGTATCGTTCCCAGCTTACCTACTGCTACCGCCCGGCCCACAAAGTCGACTGCGTATAGAAGCAAAATCATTTCAGGCCTCCCAAATCTTTTAAATGTACACTCTGCTCCCTTTATTACTCACAGTGATTTTTAAATTTGTTCAATTATCTTCAAGGCTGTGATGCTGCATCTGCAGAGATATCTGGACCATTAAGCCTACATCACAAGGGCTGTTTCCTGCAGTAAATACTTCCTTCATCTTGAGAGTTGTAATTCTGATTTAATGCACTTATATTTCAATCTCCTAAATTTTCTATTCCTCCAACTCCAGAAGTTCTTAGTCTTTGTCATTGACTAAAACTCTATGTTTGAGCTAGGGAACTGTGCACTGCAGGGTGATGCCGCCCAACATTCGCACTCTACTGCGAGTGAAGTCCGCTTTGATGGCATAGTTCAATCTATGCTCAAGACAGTAGCCTGCTTCTGACCCATTGTAATGCAATTTTGAAAACTATTATCAGTTTCCAACAAACCTAGCTCAATATTCAAGACTAATACCTCATTCTGTACCAAGTAATGCATTGCACAACACCACAGCTGCTTTGAACCAAAATAATGCAATGGGCAACCCGTGCTTTTTTGTGACCAAAATAATGCAGCGTGGAAAACCAGTGTCTACCTCTGAGCAACGTCATGCAATGTGCAACACTATTGCCTTCCACTACCAAGATGTTGCAATGTGCAGGACCTGTATCTACCTCTGACCAAAATAATACAGCAAGGGAGACTCGTGGCTCACTGACCAAGTTAATGCAGTGTGCAAGGGCAGTGTCCACTTCTGACCAAAATAATGCAATGTGCAGGACCATGATCTTCTTCTGACCGGAATAATGCAATGTGCGGGACCATTATGTACCTCTGACCAAAATAATGCAATGTCAGAGACCAGCACCAGCCTCTGTCCACATGAATACAAAGTGCAGGACCTGTGGCTGCTGCTGGACACATAATAAAACATGCAAAGCTTTGTTTCTGGCTGAAATAATGCAATGTGCAACATCAGTGCTTGCTTATGGTAAGACTGACGAATTGTGCAAATCTAGTGCCTTCTGCTAACCAAAATAATGCAATTTTCAAAAGAAGTGCTTTCTTTAATCCAAAATGATGCAATATGCAAATGCAGTTCTATTAGCCAACATAATGCTATGTGCAAAGGCAGATCTACTAGCCAAAATAATACTATGTGCAAAAGCAGTTCTACTAGCCAAAATAATGGTATGAGGAAAAGCAGTGCTTTCCTCCAGCCAAAATATTGCAATGTGCAAAAGCAGTGCTTTCTAATAATCACAATAGTGCAACTTGCAAAATCAGAGCCGCCTTCTATCCAAAATGATGCAATGTGCAAAAGCACTAGCCAAAATAATGCAATGTGCAAAAGCAATGCTGCCTTCTAGCCAAAATAATGCAATGAGCAAAAGCAGTGCTGCCTTCTAGCCAAACTAATGCAATGTGCAAAAGCAGTTCCTTTCTTCTAGCCAAAATAATGCAATGTGCAAAAGCAGTGCTTTCTACTAGTCAAAATAATGCAACCTGCAAACGCCTTGCTACCTTCTAGCCAAAATAATGCAATGTGCAAAAGCAGTGCTGCCTTCTAGCCAAAATAATGCAATGTGCAAAAGCAGTCCTTTCTAATAGTCACAATAGTGCAACTTGCAAAATCAGAGCTGCCTTCTATCCAAAATGATGAAATTTGCAAAAGCAGTGCTTTCTACTAGTCACAATAATGCAACCTGAAGAAGCAGTGCTATCTTCTAGCCAAAATAATGCAATGTGCAAAAGCATTGCTTTCTACAAGTCAAAATAATGTGACCTGCAAACGCGTTGCTACGTTCTAGCCAAAATAATACAATGTGTAAAATCAGTGCTGCCTTCTAGCCAAAATAATGCAATGTGCAAAAGCAGTGCTGCCTTCTAGCCAAAATAATGCAATATGCAAAAGCAGTGCTGCCTTCTAGCCAAAATAATGCAATGTGCAAAAGCAGTGCTTTCCTCTAGACAAACTAATGCAATGTGCAAAAGCAGTGCTTTCCTCTAGACAAAATAATGCAATGTGCAAAAGCAGTGCTTTCCTCTAGACAAAATAATGCAATGTGCAAAAGCAGCGCTTTCCTCTAGACAAAATAATGCAATGTGCAAAAGCAGTTCTTGCCTCTAGACAAAATAATGCAATGTGCAAAAGCAGTGCTGCCTTCTAGCCAAAATAATGCAATGTGCAAAAGCAGTGCTTTCCTCTAGACAAACTAATGCAATGTGCAAAAGCAGTGCTTACCTCTAGACAAAATAATGCAATGTGCAAAAGCAGTGCTTTCCTCTAGACAAAATAATGCAATGTGCAAAAGCAGTTCTTGCCTCTAGCCAAAATAATGCAATGTGCAAAAGCAGTGCTGCCTTCTAGCCAAAATAATGCAATGTGCAAAAGCAGTGCTTTCCTCCACTGCTTTTTGCACATGGCATTATTTTGGCTAGAGCAAAGCACTGCTTTTGCACATTGCATTTCCTCTAGACAAAATAATGCAATGAGCAAAAGCAGTGCTTTTCTCTAGCAAATGCTAACGATGATTGCTTATTCTAACATAAATAATGCAACGTCAAACACCAGAGCCTGTTTCTGATCACATCACAGTAATGAAATGTGCAAGATCACTGCTTGATTCTGATCAATACCTCATACTCCTAAATCAGAAAATTCTGCACAAAATGCTAATTCTTACTTTTAACCAAAAATGTAAAACTATGGACTCCTCTGATCCATACAAGGCAACGTTTTAAGACTGGTGCCTGCTTCTACCAATGAATTGTGTAGTAACTAGACTTGGCTTGCTTCCTACCAGTGTTCTGTACTATCTGGGGACACTGTCCAGCAGAGAACAGCAGCAGCAAACACTAGCCAAGCAAATGGTGACCTTACTCGCTACCAGCAGAGCCCCAAACTGCTGGTGTCAATGCTCACCCATCACACCGATCACTTGCAGCCTCTAGATACATGCAACCTCATCGCTAGAACTCCTGTGCAAGAACCTGGGACCCACGGTCAGAAAATGCACCTGCCTTACAGCATCACCTGTGAGGCAGTCCTGAATACCTTGCTTGCTCTACAGGAAAAGATGCTCTTATCTGTTTGGATCTTTGTTGCATAGAATGTAAATCTTGCCTTGGTGCACCAACTGACCATGGTTGTGCTGTGTCTGAAAACTGCAGATGTTCAGGTGGTCCCTGTTACATCAAACTTTGCATAATTTTTTGCCAATTACACGCCAGGCAGATCTTCACACCTCCAGTCTCACCACCCGTAAGGGCCTAAAGAAACAAGATTTTAAGGGGAATTTCATAATTACAAAAGTTGGGTCACCCTGAGGAAACACACAGGTTCTCCAGGCTCTTTGGTAGGCTAAAGATGTAACACTTCAATGTAATTGCACCGTCTGCATCTTCACAAATTCACTCCACAATCTTGGTTGGTCCCACCATAGTATTGATGCACTCCAGATCACACCGCCGTCAAACCACCTTGGATGTGGTGGTGGCTACACTCCACTCCCACCCCGCATCAGAAGAGGTCACACTTTGCCACACTTCTTCTGTTACACATGCACAGGCACAAGCACACACTACTCTCTTTTGGATTTAACAAGAAGACGCACTTGCTACAACACCCTACTCCTCCTTCCCCCTAACACAACCAAAAACACATCTATCATCTGCTTTCTAATGCACAACTTCAACACCGAGCACTCCAGTCAAGAAATACACCAGCAGACACTCCCCCAATGTGAATGCAGTGATCTTGGGGCTGCCCTCTCCCGAGCTTCCACGCCACACACAAATTCACTCTTGGCGTTTCTTCACAGGACTGTCCCCTGGTCGAGAGCATCTACCATCGGTTTCACTTGTGAGGGCGCCAAATTGCTATTCCTCTCATTTGCTTAGATTTCACTGGTCGCAAGTGTCATAATCGCAAAGAAGCTGTACACTGCAGAAGTACGCTAAATATGGTAGGTTCTCTGCATTAGATTAAAGAGTTAACATTTTAAGATGAATGTAAGTAAAAGGTAGTGTAAACCCAATCAGGACTAGGTACAACACCCTGCTAAGCCCAGATCTTCACTAGCACTCTCCATCATCCTGGCCAGTCACACCATGGCAACAGAACACTCCAGACCACACATTCCCAAAGAAGCATGGATGCAGGGGCTAGCCTCAGCATCTACAGTGCATCTGAGAAGGTGACTTGGTATCACACAGCACCTGCTACAAGACCAGATAGATACAAGGACTTGGTTATCTCATGTCATGTCCTCTATCCGTGCGTGTTGATGCATCAGCCTAGTTACATTTCAAAATGGTCGCTCCAGTTCGTGGAAAGATCTCACGGTCTTGCTACCAGATGTTACTGTTAATGCGTGTCAAAAGTCCCTATTTTTTTATTACTAGTAAATGCAATGAGAGTGATTGTCTGCCGTGCAGGACACGCCTTAAATCAATGAAAAAACCGAATGTACTGAAAATGAATTTATATGAAGTCAGCAATTACATTGATGTGATGCCTATGGGTACCCGAACTTTTACATTTTAGGTACAATTTCAAATGACGCAGCCACAAAATGGTAGTGCTGACTATGAAATGTGATATTTTTATAATGTAGAAATTTGAGAGCAAATACAAATAATAAATGCATGTTTTCAAACATTTTCACAGCAAAGGGTCAACTGTTTTTTGTAAGATATATATTTTTTTTGTCAACTCGAACAGTGTACTAAGAATTGAAGCAACGTTTGCCTGTTTTTTTTTTGGGTAAAAAACCAATAGAGCTGCTCTGATTGTTTCACTTAACGTTTGAGATAATTAAAAGAACTTGTGTCCTGCAGAGATAGGTGCAATTGTTTCCAGGAAGCAAATTGGGTGGAATTTTATCCTACAATACTTATCTGAAATCTGCTGGAAACATTTTGCCTTCGCCTTTCTTCATATCCGCATGCTCAGAACCAGTACAATCTACTAAGATTAGGAATGTGAAACCCAGAGAGGTGGGAACAAGTGAGATGTTGGGTGTTACCAACTTGATACTAAGTCCATCTCAGCAGCAATTCATCTGTTCAAGAAGGGAAATAATTTCTACAAAATTGTAAAGACCACTAATTGGGATATGTCCAGCTGGGGAGAAAATATTTGGTCACAAAGGAGATTATGCATTTGATTAATACATGCTTAAACAATCATAACAGACATACTAATGATGCACAACACAGGTAAGATTTCACATTATAGTTGATGGTATGTTAGTGTAACATACTGCTTTTGATCGGAATGATATGTTCACACCATTATGCTGGACAATGCAATATGTATCAGAAGACGTTATCTCCTTTTACATAAGGGTATGTATCAACACGTTTCAGCTATGTAACTCTTTTATTGGGCCTTCACAATACAGGTTAAGCCACTTGTGAGGCAAAGTTTCAGAAAGCCTTGGGGGTGTGCCATGGGTTAAGTAGCAGGTTGAGTGATTTGATTGAATAAAGTAAAATATTTTATTATTCCATGGCAATGAAAACTGCAGGACTGATAGGACGCACCTTTGCTGTTTCCTGGAAAGCACTGTAGTCGTGACCCCTTAGACCTTTTGGAGTGTTGTCCTAATAATAATAACTTGAGTTTTATGTAGCTCTTTCAACCATACTTCTTTAATTAGTAAGCACTGCAGATGACAAATACTACAATTACCCATGTAAATGGTGCTCAGTTTAATAACCCTCAAAAGTCTGCTGCCATGGGGATTCAAACTCACGCCTTTAAATTTGCTGTTGATATTGACAGCGAGCATTAACTCGCTTAGCCGTTTTGCCAGGATAAAAGTTTTGGAATCCATCACAGAAGTCTTGATTACACTTTGCTGACCATCAGCTCCACTTAGGTCTACAAATGTTTTCGGTCCCTTAGAGAAGGCGCCTTTTCTGAACTTTCTCTAATTGGCTGGGCAAAGTCCTTGTGGGGAGGGGCTTCGACGAAGAGTAAACTATATTCCAGAGTTAAACAGAAACAACTTTGACGTAACACCCTTAAAAAAATAAATAGGTACCATCATTTCAGTTGTGGTTCCACAAGCTACTCTGACCTGCACCCAACAACCCTGAAAGTTTAGTTTTCAAATGCTGAGGGCACTTGGCTATTTCTATTGACGAAAATGATTGTGTCCAAAGGATCTCCCTGCTATTGAAAACCAGGATCTCAGTCTGATTTCAGTTCAAGGTAATGACTTCTTCAACAAACACTTATTGAAATTCTTTGTTGCAACCACAGATCCTGTTCCAGCTGAAGTTTTAGGAGAATGTGATTGCTTTTGTTGAAAGTGTAAAAGAGATAATCATGCCACAGGTCAAAGGAGCAAGCCGGTTATTAACAATAAACGCTTCAGACAGATCCACCAGACTAATTCAGAGACACCATCACCATCAGTGGCCAGCATGAACTCATAAGTAGCCATGTTCATGATTAGCCATAGCTTGCTGTTTGGCTGCGATTGGTATCAACACGATAGGAGGAAAGTTTAGTGAACATCTGATGAAGAGTCCAGGCTTTTTAAGACGGGGGAGATACAAATGCATGTTTCAGTTGAGAATTCACTTTACAATCAAAGCAAGTTTTTAATAATGTATCCAAAGAGATAGAATGATCCCCATCAGAGAGATCACCTCTTTTGTGAGGTTTGCAAAAACTGAGTAAATTAATTAGTAACAAGTTGTTGCCTTTCAAGGGCCTGTAGGTCCCAAATGAAATCAGAGGGAGACAGATAAAAATCGTCAAAACAAATTAATAGTTTGTCTCCCTCGAGAGCCCACAAGGCCTCTATTGAATTCAGGGATGCAGGTAAATATCAAACTAATTGATTCATAAATAGTGATTGTCCCAAAGTTCCCATGGAGCTCTTGTGAGTGGTAGAGGTGGAGGGGTCAGGCAAACCTTAAATAAATAAATTAAACACAACTGTGTACTACTGACTACTACATTATGCACTATTACAAAAATAAAAATATATCAAAAAAATATATTATAATTTTTTATAAAAACAATAACATGCAATTTAACACCCACTGATCCAACAAAATGATGGTGGCTCATCACAGTGCGTGGACCAGCAAGAAAGAAGGCTTGGAGAACAAAGGTAAATATGGCCTTCTCTGCATTGCAATAAGTAAGGCGGCATAGATAACTAAGATTAAATGGCCATCTTTTACCCACACACTGGCTCCACTTAAAGGCCGTCGCCAAATGGCCAGCGAGAAAGGAGGCATGGAGTTCAAAGACAGAAATGGCCACCTGTCACACGTGTATACACTGAGGTCACACAGTGCCAGTTGCTGCATGCCTAGTAAGGAACGAGGCATGGAGAGAAACAATTAAAAAATCTCTCCCTCTCTCCAAACACACATGCACACTTAGGTTTGTCCAACCCGGCTGTATACACAGGCGTCTGGCTTGTGTCTGAGTGGCAGTGACTGGCGCTCAGACCAATCCTGACGCTGCTTACATGCTATGTTTAGCTTGTAAGCAGTGCCAGGATTCCTGGGGAGCCTGTGCTGGTGTCCCCTGGGACACCACAAGAGGAGCAAGGCGGCGGGAGACGGGCAGTGCAAAGTAAGTGTTTTTTTTTTATAAAATGTTGTTTCCCCTGGCTCCCACATGCCCCTCCCCCCAATTCCCACCCACTTAACATATCTATTACGAGAAATATGGGCAAAATTCACAAAAACACAGGGCAAGTGAGGAAATGTTATTACCTCCAGGCCTCCACCATTCTAAGGTGTTCATCATCCATTAAGCTCACATGGGCATGCCTGCCTGCACTGTACATGACTGAAATCCTAGGCTCCAAGTCCAGCGTTATCAACAACAAATAAACAAAAAAGGAACAAAAATAAAGGTGCCTGCCAACAAAAACATTTTCCAAAGAACTGCACTTGAATTGCTAGATTTCCCCCCAAAAATTACATTCCAACTTCCAGGGGTGGGTGATGTAGTGTAGATTGCAGACAATGCAAGAGTGATGATTTCCCTCCAGAATATTAAATGATCAAGGGCTGGAAAAAGCAAAGGGAGTAGTCTGGGACAGGAAGCAGAAGTTGATACTTTCTGAACAATGGCCTCACTCTCTCTGGAACTTCCAAGGTGTAACTCAAATAAAAACAAAAATAAATAAAAAAATGTGCACCGTGCAATGTGTCCTTGTAAAGTACATCATCGTATCTTACGTGGACTCTCAGCGTACAACTTTTAAGCACAGGCCTGGGAATTGCCCTAAACGGTGACTGAAGGATTCAAGTGATGAGATACAGATTTTACCAAGAGGGACCCTGTACCGCTCTCCTTTAAAATGATCAGTGCACCTGCACTAAGAAACACCTGTCCGAGACCGACATTCTCCCCATATTCCGGGGTAGGGTGGGGGTACAATTTATGAGTACCTCTAGACCGACAGTCTTGAGAACTCTGCTGGAACAGCACAAAAAAAAAGTGGATCATCTAATGTTCTTGAGATTCAAGGCTACTGAACAGAAAAGCAGAGGTGGTGCAGAAAGCACATCATTAGGTCAGGATGGGACTGCAGATGGGCCCAGGCACATCAGGAGGAAGGGGCAGCAGATGTGCCATTGTTCCTTTCATCTTTGCAGCATCCGATAAAAAATTGACGACTCTCTGCAGTGGGTATCTTATTTTATTTATTCTGTTGTATATTATCACAGTTCTTTTATAGGTTTAAGAACCAGTATTAGTCCTCTTTCCAAGATTAGTGGCATCTGGTGGGGTGGAAAGGAAACTCCTTATTTTTAATTGTGGTCTTTAATGGTTTCTCCTTTCCCTTCTCTTTTTCCGGTGCTTAATTTGTAAATAAAAACGTGCTGGTGCTCAAAGCCCTCCTCTTAAACATGCGGCTGTTGCAATTAAATGTGCGAGCACAGAATACCGAGGCAGCGTAATCCCGAAGCCATCTCTGGCCTCTTTAATCCATATAAAGCCACTCCCTGCCCCTTCAGCTCACTCTTGCAGCTTTCTGCTTTCTCCCTTTGTGACACTTTTTCGTTTTTCTCTTCCTCCGTCTTTCCCATATGTGTCTTTTGCTCGCAGCAAATGCTTGAGGTAGAAGAATAAGCGCCAGCACTCAAAAATAAGTGCCAGTGCTCAGCACCGGAAACAACAAGCACAAATTAAGCACTGTCTTTTTCATTGATAGTGATAGAGCGTTCCGTACTAATAATTTACCTGTATTCGGACGCTCTTTAGGGCGATGAATCTTTTGACTAAGTGGAACTCTCCGTACTCTATATCGATCAATTGCATCAAATCAATAATCAATAACGAACATAAGCAATACCCTGATCAACATAACACTTGACAATTAATCCAGAATACATTTCGGCGAACCCTGATCTTTCAGTCAGGAATAACCACACCAGTTTATTGCAAAGTTAGTGAATGTATTTCCCTATATTAACAAAGCTAGCACAATATAAATGTGTCTCAACACCAAATGATAAACATAAATGAACATTAATAGCTGTCCATAGCGGCGAAACAAGTGCAATCTATTCAGCATTTGAATCACAAGGCATTCGATAATAGCAATGCAAATCACTAATACGATAATCTGTAATGAACTAATTGCATACATTTAGTCAGCATAGCAAGGTCTCAAATTGCATCGTGCAACAAAAGGAATCCTCATCTAACCTCAAATTAGCATCGGCATGTGGGACTTCATGCAAAACAATTTAGCAACACTAATTTAGAAAACTCCTAACTAGGGATCTTGTCAAAAATCAGCAGTTGGTTACCTAAAAGAAACACAATGCAATTGTACAATTTCCTTTCATATTTACCAATTACGATCAGCATACAAGGAAGTTTTTGTCTCACAGGTACCGTTTCTCGATCAGCATTGGTACCGTTTCGATCGGCGTGGGACGGGGCAAAGGGGCAGGGGTGGACGGGGCAATTGCCTCACGGCGGCAAGGTAAAACTATTACTTCATGCAAAGGGACAAATCAAAGTTAAAGTCTCTAGGGCCAGAATCATTTAAAGTCTCTTTCTCTCGATTAGAGAAAGCATCAAAGTCTCTCAAAATGGCGTCGCAGCAAAGTGGGCCATAATAGCTACGAAGTCTGCAAAATGGCGGGTATCGAGCTGGTAATGGCTGTAATGATCTAATTTCTTCTCGTGCACCTGGTTTTTATAGACAACAGTTCAAGTCCAGTAGGGTCTTCCATTGGAGGGTTCATAGGTTAGCTTCAAATCATCCAATCAAAAACGACAGTTCTCAAGCTTTTACTTAAGCATACATTATCCTTGGAGATGGGTACGCAAGTTGCAACATTTTATACCAATTAGCTCACTTTCAGAGCCTCCATTGTCCGCACCTGCAGATCGACCTTGGAGTAAAGAGAAAATATGCCAGGCTGGCACGAAACTTTAAGATAAGCATGTGAACGATCTCAGTGGAAAAGTACAGCTTCAAGCAAAATACACGTTTAATAGCACATTGGAAAAATACGAGCATCTAAACCGTGAGACCAGGCAACTAGGCCAAAGCCTCCACTAAAGTTATGCTAAGCTAAAACATTTCAAACAAGCAAATCGTAGCACACGTTTATGATTATGTCGGATTAGTGCAATTCTAGTACATCACGTTATATAAAGCACGCTTATAAATGTTGGCAAACTACTCTGAGGGCACATTTTGTCCCCGTACAATCTTTATTAGTTCGGTTAGAGTCACACATGATTATTGCAGCACTACGTTTAAGCGTAAATAAATCGAAACCTTCATTTTCTGCTTCATCAATAGCTGGCATTTCCCGCCCAGAGCCCTCAGAAGAAGAGAGGCACAGGTAAGTGTTGTGTTCGACAGGTAATTGTGAATCTCTCCACTCTTCCTTCCTTCTTTCTGGTTCTTCCCTCTCCTCGTTATTTTTGATTATTTTCTTTTCTTCCTGTTCTAATTGTGACTGTTTTTTTAATTCTTGTTCTCTGCTTGTGGTATAGATTCTGTTGTTCTATCCTGTTTTGGCTTATCCAGTGTCTGACTTGTAAAATGGAAGTTATATTCGTCATATCTTAGTTTATGAACTCAAAATCTATCTCTGCAAATAATCAATTTCAGAACCTTTTATGCAAAAAAACAAACAAAAAAAAAGAACCCAAAAGGGAAAAAATCAGCTCCCTTCCTTAACTTCGCTTGATAGGATTCCATGGGTCTGCAACCTCTTCTGTAGTAAGAGCTCTTTATGATCAAAGAAAATCCTGCTGAGTCTCTGATCTAATTAACGTGATACTAGTGACCACATCAGACAAGATTAGTGTAGCGCCACCCTAAGCACGATTACAAGCAGCAGTCACCTCACTACATCAGGCCAGACAGGGTTGCCTGAAGAAATAGAAACAAGGATTAGTCATTTTGGAATGCGTTTATAAAATTAATATATAGCAGTCATACTGCAATTCTCATGGCACAAAGGTAATTATAATAATAGGAATACATCTCACTAATGTCACATTATTTATGACTCAAATATCAGCTTTAAAAAATATTTAGGAAGTTTAATAATTTTTCATCAAACATCTTCTCTACAATACAAAGATTTTCACCTAAAAAACACACCTTTTGATTTTGGAAAAATATATTCATTTAACCAAGCAAAAGCTTCAACTTTAATAGGCTGGGCTGCACACTAGAAGAGCTACTTACAGTTAGCTGGAGAGCTACGAGTATCTCACGAGCTACTCATTGAAGAGGCCTGCCTTAGAGAGATCTCTTTTCGGTTATATGTGTCGCTTTGCCCTCTTCATCGTTTTGCGGGTCACCACCATCCACCCCTTTACATGAGGACGCACCTGCTCTGTTTCCTCACCATCAGCATGTCTTTTCCCATCTTCCTCTTCTTGATCTTCTCACTTCCATCTCCACCCTCCTTGTCACTTCCTCTGTTCTCTTATCTTGTCTTTCTCCACTGTTTTCTGCCTTTTTACTTCTGTAACGATAACAGTCCTTCCTTTGTTTCTATTTTTTTTGTGCTTCTTCTTGATCATGCCCTTCTTCTATTTTAATTGTTTCTTTTTCTTTTCTTTTAGACTTCGGTAATGGCTTGGACCAGAGAGGAAGCTCAGGTAAGTCATCAAGGCAGAATCCTGAATTTAAGGAGTATCATTGGTGACACTTCACCAGACATATTTGTAAATTTTGAAACAGGATCTCCACCTATGAAGGGCCTTGGTTCACTATGATGAGCCGGAATGCACAACCACGTCCGACATGGCTGGCTGATCGTGACTAGTTAACATTTGATATCTGTGGACAGCTCAGGTCTCTGACATCCCCTTCAGAAGCTCCTCTCGCGCCCAACAACAGGACGTGGAAAATGCCAAAGGAAACAAAATGATCTATAAACAATTTTATTTTAGACTTTCATTGCCGCCGGGGCTTCTTGTCTCTCTGAAGCTAATGAACTCACTAATCTTTATAGTGCTATGACCCTCCAGATGATGGACCACGCTCCACAATGAAATCAGAAAAGCAAATTGAAAGGCAAATAAGAATGATTGATTCAACCCCTGGCTTGAAAAACACTTGAAAGAAATCCATTAAAGCTGATTTCAAACCACAAAACCATAGTACCACAGCACTCAATCAAATTGAAGTCTAATTAGGTCAGCGCATTCTCCGTTACCGGTGAAAGTATCTTCTCTACCAGCTTCAATGAGTGCTGGACTCCAGACAGATTGTAAACATCATTTTTCGTGGAAAAAAAATCAAAAGATAATAATCACTGTCTATGATTGTCACTCACACAGTCATTCATCATAACATCAAAGTTGTTTATCAGTCCAACCATAAAAAATCCTCTTTAGGCAAAATTCCAAAAATAGATCCCAATGACGTCCAAAAATCTATCTTGCCCATAACCCACAATCCCCACAAATTCACAAAGGACTTTGCTGCGTCGACAAATCCGTTGATGTGTTACTGTCACAAGGTGTCTTCCCTACCTCGCTAAAATCTGAACACACCACACCTCCTTTCTACAAATTCAACGCTGAGCCCACTAACATTCAAAACATACAATGTAGTCCCAAGACTTCCCATACTTGGTTTACAAATGTGAAAATAAAGATCTACCCAACTGGTGCAACATGTCAACAAATGCAACAGTCTTCCTGCTGCCGTCTAATGTGGATTGAGACTTTGTAGTCTCACAGGGACAAGTGTGGAAGAAGTTTGCTTCTGGACCTCTTTTATTAACAATCATGTACCCTGTTGTAATTACCTATTTTCTTCCCTTGGTTTACTCCAGTTTCCCCTTCCCTTACCTCCCTTTGGAACATTCCATCCTACTGTCATGTGATGGTGTATGTCACCTAATAAGGTTCTTCTCTTCACTTGATGGATTCTCGTTTTTACAACACCGGCGACGAGGATGGGATAGAGATTCTGTCATGCATTAAATGTCCTGTGAACTTGTTCCTATTCTAATTCTGTCTTCAGGGTATTTCCTCTAGGATCCCCTTAGGAGTAAGCTTTTCTGGCCCGTTTCCTGAGACTTATTTAGACTTTATCAAATTGTCATTGTGTCACATCTGATTTACTAATGATTTTCCTCTTCTTATTTGTTCAACATTTTTTCATATTTTCGGAATGTTGATTATTGACTGTTGTCATTTATCTTATTTCCAGTGTATGACCCCTAATAAAGTTCTTCTATTCACTTGACGGCTTCTCGTTTTCACAACATACGCTTCTGAACTCACTCACTTGAGAAGGGGTCTGGGTCGGACCATTCTGGACACGCCTTCTCCTTTCCTACAGCAAATCCTCTTTAAAGTTTTCACTGTCCATCACTGCCAGGAACACTGCAAAACGAGCCCCACGCCATAGGAGAAACCTCCCACGGCGAGGGGGTCATTGTATTATTTATATTAAAAAAGAAAATTCTGCTTTGGGATTTTCCTTTTGAGCATAAAACAACGTTGAAAATATGACATCCGCCTCCGTCAAGTTGACGGATCTGTCAGTCTAACTTACAATGCATTTACAAGAACCTCTGTGCATTGCTTCCTGTAAATGCAAGAGATGTCCTCTGGGCTGGCTTCAAAATTTGGCGGGCAGGTAATCCCTCAGGGCGACAGAGTACTTTACTCTGTCACTTTTCCTTCACCGTAAACAAAATCAGGCCCTTAGCCTCTCATTCATCTTCTCTACAAGTGCTACAGGTCATGCCTCATTCTATCTGTGTTGATATTCTGTCACTGCACGGATCCCTGGTACCAATCAGAGAGGCACAAAAATGTGCATTTAACAGACATGCATAGGACACCCACATTTACTCCGGACTGGGGGTCTCATTTATTGCTCATAGTTGTAGACCGAAACCTGCTTTAAAGATCTTGGAAAGGATTTGTGTTGAACAGGAAGAGATGCACAGCATGAGATGCACCTCCACTCATAGGCAGGTGGTCACTGGTCCTCACCAGTTTACTGAAGAAAAGAAATGGTGGCTGCTTATTAGTGAGCAAAGGTCCACCTCTGACAGAGGAGTCTACTGGCCCTCAAGAGTCTAAGGAAAGAGCGGGAAGGTGGTGGCTTGTTAGTGTCCATGGGCCCTTTCCTTTTTACTTGTATCGGTGACAGATAATCTACTGACCCTTTCATATAAAACCACGTGTGGTACGCGTGGAGTTCTGGCACGGTGTAAATAGTGCCCTAGCAATGACTCAGTCCCTCTAGCCCATGGGTACTCGCAAACATTTTCCCAGGGGCCACAAAGTTTGGTATGTTGTGTTACCGAGGGCCGCATTGATGCGATCAAAGGCTGAAGGGGGCTCTGGGTGGGGAGAGGTTATGGTGGGCGTAGGGGGGTAGGAAAGCATATAGATCTAGTAGCTGAATCGCACAATGTGAAACCAGAAATCCTGGCATTAATCCCAGCTTCCCCTCTTTACCTACTTGTGTGATCCTAGGCAGTTGTTTTATTTCACGTTCCCTTCTTTTTGTTCATTATTGTATGCAAGAGGACCTCACAATACATGGCTTCAGGATGTGCACCGAGCAAACCTTTCTCCTGTGTTTAATTTAATAAATGATGAAGTTGTTCATGTGTCATAAGAAATCGGTCCAATCAAGGAGTGCAGATAACAACTGACTTGCCTCTTATTTCACTATTGACATTGTTATGAAGGTGGGGGAAGAATTAATGTTTCTGAATTTATGTTTGAAATCTATCACTTAAAAAATAAAATAAATACTTTTCCATGCACTGATATTATCTGATGTACTATGATGAAATGGTTCTGCGTGTTAATGTAATTCACTTTTTGAATTTTTAAGTACCCTTTTCGTAGTTGTAGACATTTGCTGCAAGATTTCTTAAAGAATGAAAATGTTCCTGCATCTAAGCAGTGCAGGGCAACGTCCGTACTTCAAATAATGTTTAAATAAAGGATTGCCTGTTAATTTAACATCCTCTTAACATTAGTGCTCAGTCGAGTAAACAGCAACCTGGCCCTACTGGTGTCCTGGGGGCCGCATGTAAAGGTCAAAAGGGCCGCACTTTGAGTAACACTGCTCCAGCCCATGACAGTAATTCCCTGCAGTAGAACAGGGCCTACCCTGCTTAGCTTTCTTTTTGGACAGCCCCTTGGGTTTTGTCTTCAAGACACTGCAGCAGTTACACTCATTTTTCTCAGCTGAATGTGCATCCAGCCCAGCATCTGCCCTACAATCCTTCCTGTGAAAACGTGTAGACGTGACCCCGCAGAGCCAGTCCAACCAAGATTGGCATTGATCGTGGCCACTGGGAGGGATTAGTTTGCCCCAATCTGTATGCCTTGCACTGTTTGCTGCTTTCAGTTCCTGTTTGTTCTGATTGGCTGGAAAAAATCATAAATGCTGTGGTCCTTGCACTAATGAAAATGGTGGTGTAAGGCGGTACAGCATATTGCCTTGCTGTGCTGCCCTGCGTCACAGGGAAAGGGCGGGGATGCTCTGTATTCACCCGACTCATTCCTGTCCTTTTTCCTTGGGCTGGTGCTGTTTTGTCTGCCTAACGCCAACGCAGGCATCCTTGCCTTTTGTTTCACAAACATGTCCATTTGCATGCCTGGAAAGCTGCAACGTGCAAAGATTTTCCGGGTGCACTTCCGGAAATGTCATGAAAATTTTCCAAGAGGATCTATACCTCCCCCTCCCCGCCATAGGGGTTCTCTGTAGCCTAGAAGACCACACAAGGGAAATAGAAACATCCTTATGCAAATGCACACTTTCATTTTTTTATTACCTCCGTGGGGAAAATATTCTCCATTCATACCCCCAGAGGATGAGTTATGTCAGCCCTCTGCTGGACTAAATCTTCACCTATTGGCAAGGTGGAAATGGGACAGAGAGGAGTTTAGAAACACCAATAAACGAACATGTTTATCTATGTTCCTAAACTTCCGAGGCAAACCACCCCTGGGAATGCCGACTTTCCACCCCTTTTTCCACACTCATAGCAAAGGTTTTGGCCCTTATAAACGGATTTACACTAGGCCCGGGTGGAGCACACGGAGTTCTACTCTGCGGAATTCCACGGAGTTGGTTAAGAACTCTATGGAATTTCACGGAGTTCCACGTACGGCAGAGTGCCATCTGGTATTGGCTAGCTTCCACCCTGGCTTATATGCCTGATCTCAGGAGCGCTAAGCCGGGTCGGGGGGCCTACCCTACTTAGTGCTTATGAGATCAGGTGGCGCAAGTCTCCCTTGCACACTTCCTTTCACCAACTGCCCTCCTTCACAAACTTGCTACGGAGGGCCAAGCACACCCCCTGTCTTGCCCCAGCCTTGCAGTTGCTTCCTCTGCACTTACACACAGCCTTAGACTGACCTTTCTTGAGGGCCCAGCACTATGCAGCAGCAAACCAGCTCACCATCAGCAGCCTGGTATTGTCACAAAGTGTCTAGCCTTGCCTGCCGCTGGGCTCTAAGTCACTCTCTCAGCAACCTACATCTCCATCTGGCAGGGGCTGCCGGACTACCATGCACCAGCTGATGCTCTCCCTGCTGACCTCAGCACCTTACCCCATAACACCACTTACTTTCCCAGGGATGCTGGGGTGAGAGGTTCTTTTCAAGTGGAACTCTGTCTGCAAGTTTCCTTTTTTTACAAGCACAGGACCCCTTTATGCCATGACCAGTGCGGGACCACATGTGCACATACAAGAGGAAGCAAAACAAGGGACTTACCTGCTGGGTCCAGGCAGGGTCCCCGTTGCCAGTGGCCTGGCTCTCTGCGTCTCTTTGACCCCAGGCAGCTGAGGACAGTGAAAGGAGGGAGGCCTGGATTCGAAGCTGGCGCCGATGAGACCCCCTCAGCAGCAGCTCCACGCCAACGGCAGAATAAGTCATGCAGCCCAGTTATGTGCCACACAGCGCAAGTGCAGACTGTGGCCGATAACTGGGCTGCAGACTAATCAATCTGGGCTTGAGTTTTGTGGCCCATAACGACTAGTACGGTAAGCTCCACTCTGCTCCGGGGCTACTGGAGTTTTTGGCCAAACTCTGCGCTCCGAGTGCCATAAACTTTGTTAGCTCCTTCAGCGGAGTGGAGCTCACAACCCACCCTTAATTTGCACCTGCATGGAATCCCTTTGTACATTCCTGTGAAAAAAGATAAATTTGGTCCTAAATGTGTTTTCAACCAAAGTTACCTTTGTGAATAGGGTCCTGGATGCGCACATCCCCAAGATCCACAGAAGGCTCATGACACCTCCTCCCCTTTACAAATCCCAAAACACAGAGCAACATCATCCCTAGGCTGCAGCAGTAAATGGTCGGGATAGCTTTATATCTCAGCGCTGTAATACTGTTCAACACGTTATCTCAGCTCTAGAATGATACAATGCTCGGGCTGCCCTTGAGGATCTTCATTTTACCCACCCTGTTCCTCCGATACACCAAATTAATGGCAGTGCAACAGCAGCCAGGGTCCTGGGAAATTAATGATGAAAGAGCAACTCACCAAAAAGATAGTGGTGGGCACAACTTGCGAAGTTTCACTCCATGGATTTCCATGGAGTTCCATAAAAAATTCAGCAGAATTCTGCAAGCAGAATTCCCAATATTTCCCATGGTCAGAAAATGATTCTCTAAGAAATTTTCTTCAATTAGTGGGCACATCTAAGGATCCAGGAATCTATTAAATCCCTTTTCCATTGATCTTTGTAACTGTCTCAGTCTTTTGGACCTCTCTCTCACCTAACATTTTAAATAAAATATGTTACCATTGCCCTTCCTATGGTGTCCAGTTTATGACCTTCAAGAGGCCAGCAAGCTGAGGAAACCTCGCAAGGCTGGTATTCCTAGTTTTTGCCCTGAGCTGCGACCTCAGGAAACCACGTTCTGCAATTCAAAATTACAGCCTTTCAACGCTTCCTAAAAATACTTGGGAATTTATATCCTTCTCCAAAATATTCCAGGACTGGCGTTAGAATAGTAAATAAGCCTCCTGTTATGTTTGGGGGAAAGTTGCTCTTTCTCCAGATATTCTAGAACTGGAGTCAGAATAGTATTTTTGACTTTCCAGTGTCCACCACTCCCACTGATGCCCTGAGGGCGAAGTTCAGACCAAGAAACACGGAGGAAGTGACGTCTACTTCCAGGAAGTAACTCAAAGTGCAGCTCATTGAGCTGTTGCTCCAACAGGCTTATTGTGGTATCAGCTGAAAGAGTGAACCACGACAAATGCCATGAACAGAATTAACTCCACTCCACTCCACTAAAGTGTCAGAGGCTTTAATCTGTGTTCATCGAACGTGTTCTAAATATTTGAGACTAAAATTGAGAGCTTTGGGGTAAAATAATATAATTTTAAGTAAAATAAAAAAATAACAAAAATTGAGAGTCTTGACTGTCAAACTTCTAAGCAAGATTGAAAGGTGTGCAGGAAGATGGGAAATTCAAGGGGTTTTAACATGTGAAGGACCGAGAAGGGTTTTTAAAAGGTCAAAGGCTGCTTTGATGATGAGTAGCTCAGAGGTGGCTTCAGTATTTCCAAATTTCTCCTGTGTACGACCCACATCTTCAGATGCTCCTCAAGCAAGAGTGAGTCATGGCTTTGGAGCAGTGCTTAATTTGTCAATAAAAAGGTGCCGGTGCCCAAAGCCCTCCTCTTAAACACGCAGCTGCTGCAATTAAATGTGTGAACACGGAATACTGAGATACTGAGGCAGCGTAATCCTGAAGCCATCTCGGGCCTCTTCAATCCATACAAAGCCACTCCCTGCCCTTTCAGCTCACTCTTGCAGCTTTGTACTTTCTCACTTTGTGACGCTTTTTCGTTTTTCCCTTCATCAGTCTTTCCCATATGTGTCTTTTGCTCGTAGGAAATGCTTGAGGCAGAAGAATAAGCGCCGGCCCTCAAAAATAAGTGCCGGTGCTCAGCACTGGAAACAACAAGCACAAATTAAGCACTGCTTGGGAGTAATACCAATGGAATTGACGTGTGTCTCAATAATTCTTCATTCAAAGTGACTGAAATTACTGAAGTGTCTAAACCAGTGGATCTGTGTCCAACAAAGTTCCCAATACAGCGGAGTGTGGCGTACTGATAATGGAGTCAGTGTCTTAGAAATTCTGCAATAAAGTTGAGGGTGGCGTTTCAATGAGTGGATCAGTGTCTCACAAAGTATGCACTCAAGTTGAGTGGTGTGTTGAGATTATCTGTGTTCTATAGAGTCTGCACTACAGTTGAGGGTGGTGTGTTGAGATTATCTGTGTCCTACAGAGTCTGCACTACAGTTGAGGGTGGTGTGTTGAGATTATCTGTGTCCTACAGAGTCTGCACTACAGGTGAGTGTGGGGTGTTGTTGAGATTATCTGTGTCCTATAGGGTCTGCACTACAGTTGAGTGTGGTGTGTTGAGATTATCGGTGTCCTATAGAGTCTGCACTACAGTTGAGGGTGGTGTGTGGATGAGATTATCTGTGTTCTATAGAGTCTGCACTACAGTTGAGCATGGGGTGTTGAGATTATCTGTGTCCTATAGAGTCTGCACTACAGTTGAGCGTGGGGTGTTGAGATTATCTGTGTTCTATAGAGTCTGCACTACAGTTGAGGGTGGTGTGTTGAGATTATCTGTGTCCTACAGAGTCTGCACTACAGGTGAGTGTGGGGTGTTGTTGAGATTATCTGTGTCCTATAGGGTCTGCACTACAGTTGAGTGTGGTGTGCTGAGATTATCTGTGTCCTACAGAGTCTGCACTACAGTTGAGGGTGGTGTGTTGAGATTATCTGTGTCCTATAGAGTCTGCACTACAGTTGAGCGTGGGGTGTTGAGATTATCTATGTCCTACAGAGTCTGCACTACAGGTGAGTGTAGGGTGTTGTTGAGATTATCTGTGTCCTACAGAGTCTGCACTACAGGTGAGTGTAGGGTGTTGTTGAGATTATGTGTGTCCTACAGAGTCTGCACTACAGGTGAGTGTGGGGTGTTTTTGAGATTATCTGTGTCCTACAGAGTCTGCACTACAGTTGAGTGTGGTGTGTTGCTGAGATTATCTGTGTCCTATAGAGTCTGCACTACAGTTGAGGGTGGTGTGTTTTTGAGATTATCTGTGTCCTATAGAGTATGCACTATAGTTGAGGGTGGTGTGTTGCTGAGATTATCTGTGCCCTATAGAGTCTGCACTACAGTTGAGGGTGGTGTGTTGAGATTATCTGTGTCCTATAGAGTCTGCACTACAGTTGAGTGTGGGGTGTTTTTGAGATTATCTGTTTCCTATAGAGTCTGCACTATAGTTGAGGGTGGTGTGTTGCTGAGATTATCTGTGTCCTATAGAGTCTGCACTACAGTTGAGGGTGGTGTGTTGAGATTATCTGTGTCCTATAGAGTCTGCACTACAGTTGAGGGTGGTGTGTGGATGACTGTATCGGTGTCTCATAAGATCTGAGTTTAACTTTAGTGTTGTGTGTGGATGTGGGACCTCAACAGGTGCTCTGGGTAGCACAGGCCCAAGAGAGCCTTCTCAAGGCGCTTCAAGCTCCACACCAGGGTTCCACTTGCAGACAATGATGGGCTGGGTCTTCACTCGGCCAACAGAGGGGATAGCATGCCATTTCTTGAAAGGCGATGAGGGAACAAGCGAAGATTATGTGACTTTTGAGAGCCCAACAGAAATGAAGTGACCAGGAAAGTCAATGTCGTGCAAGAGCGGGTACCATGGCTGTGCCATGAAAATAGAGTGACATGCTTCTCTTCACAGTAATCCACAAATGTAACAACTGTGTGTACGGACGTGATCACCCCTGGCATGTGGACATGTCACTGCATCTACCCTCCTGAATCTGTCTGTCTATCTATCTATCTATCTATCTATCTATCTATCTATCTATCTATCTATCTATCTAAGTCTATCTATCTATCTATCTGAGTCTATCTATCTATCTGAGTCTATCTATCTATCTGAGTCTATCTATCTATCTATCTGTCGATCTATCTTCCTGAGTCTGTCTATCTATATATCTATCTACTTTCCTGAGTCTGTCCGTCTATTCATCTATCTATCTATCTATCTATCTATCTATCTATCTATCTATCTATCTATCTATCTATCTATCTGAGTCTATCTATCTATCTGAGTCTATCTATCTATCTGAGTCTATCTATCTATCTATCTGTCTATCTATCTTCCTGAGTCTGTCTATCTATATATCTATCTACTTTCCTGAGTCTGTCCGTCTATTCATCTATCTATCTATCTTCCTGAGTCTGTCTATCTATCTATACAGTATATCTATCTACTTTCCTGAGTCTGTCTATCTATTTACCTACCTCCCTGAGTCTGTCCGTCTGTCTATCTATCTATCTATCTATCTATCTATCTATCTATCTATCTATCTATCTATCTGAGCCTGTCTATCTACCTATCCATCTTCCTGAGTCTATCTGTCTACCTTCTTGACTCTGTCTGTCTATCTATCTATATCCCTTCCTGAGTCTATCTATCTATCCAAGTCTGTCTATCTATCTATCTAAGTCTGTCTATCTATCTATCGGTGGCGAGCTACCCATCTGTTTATCTACTATGTCTTTATCCGTGTCTGTCTCTCCCGTCCAACAACCCCCTCTCTTCTGTCTCTCCCTGTCTTTGAACGCATTTACAACAGTCCCTCGTCTGCCCGTCTCTCTCCCGCTCAACCCTGGTCCCTACCGTCTCGAAAACAGTTTCCCTCTCTGCCTCAGACTGTCTCTGTCAGTCACTGCCTGTTTTTTTCGGTCCAACAACTCAGAGTTTAATTGCAACATTTTTAATTAAGTGGAGTTTCGCTGCTAATGAAATGATTTAATTTTCCAAAATTATATTTTGCAAATTACGGGTTGACAAGTTGGCCAATATAAATACTTTCTCGCTAGCATCCCTAACTCTCTGGATAAACTGTGTGATGTGGCAGTTTATGCATTAGATAGACTCCATCCCATTCTCCCACAATGTAAATCACTTTTATTGCTGTATTTAATCCGAGCAGGCGCACATCTACAAATTACTGAATTAATTTGTGAAAATGAAGAATGTTTCCTAGTGACACAACCTGCACAATCTGTGTATAAAAGATGACAGATTGTTACACCTTGAAGCTCCCGAGTGCCTGCTGTGTAGTCATAATGTACTGTGTAAGTATGTGCAATACATAAACAAGTATTCCACTGGCAATAGGTCTTGCTGTTTTGTTAGGGAAAGTCTTCAACTTTGAACCGGATGTACAAAAGACCTTTCATTTTCAAAGTGTGTGCAAATTCCATTGCACAGGAGTTCCAAGTCAGCAAAGGAGCTACAGTACAAAGTTATCATTGTTTGTGCCGTGAATCCTGCAAAGTCTACAGCACCCACAAACCACTCTGTGGATCACTATTTAAAGTGCAAATTCTGCAAAGTTAATGAAAAGTTATTGAAAATCCATCCAAACACCTGCAACGCCTCCAACGCATCCAAAGCGCCTCCTCCCGACTCATCCTCAACATCCCTCGCCGCAGCCACATCACCCCCACCTGAGACCTTCACTGGCTCCCGTCCACAAGAGGATCACCTTCAAGCTCCTCCCCCACGCACACAAAGCACTCCACAACACTGGACGTCCTATCTGAACAGCAGACTGACATTCCACACCCCCACCCGGACTCTCCGCTCCGCCAACCTCGCCCTCGCCTCCATCCCCCGCATCTGGCGCAGATCCTCCGGCGGCAGATCGTTCTCTTACCTCGCTGCCAAGACCTGGAACACCCTCCCGCCTGACCTGAGATGGACCCAGGACCTGCTTTCCTTCAGAAGACTCCTCAAGACCTGGCTCTTCGAGCAGTAGCAGCACCCCCCCCCCCCCCCCCCCCAAGCGTCTTGAAACCATCACGGGTATGTAGTGCTCTTTACAAATAGATTGATTGATTGAAAGGTGCCAACAACAGTAAACATTGTGCAAGGCCAACCCAACAGCTATAACAGTACATTACAAAAGGAGTCCATTTTATAGTTTGCATATATATAAACAGGTTAGTCAGTTCACAATATGTCGCAGCACACTGCAATACCCTTCTCGTTTACAGTGTGATAGATTCTCAAACAATGCGCAGTGCAAAATAACTGTTAGGATAAAGGTTGGAAACCGCTCACATCATTGATGCAAAAATTCGCATAGGCAGGACAGCATGGGACTGCAGCCTACCAGCCCAGCATTCCCATTTGTAAAGTGTGGGCATTACAACCCTGGGACAGCAACACAAGCATGTTGCACGTGCTGGGATGTGGATTTCTCTTCCACTGAGGCCACCTTTGAAGGATGAAGGGCTAGAGCTCCCCTCTCAACAGAAAGGGAGAGACTGGTTCTAGACACTGAAAAACATTTTGCTGGGACCAGACTCTTCTGTGCATCAGACCTCAGGTGATATACAACACTACTCAGTAATGTATACTTTATCAACAAATGGCAAAGGGAGGAGTGAATCCTCCTGGGATTCACAATTGTTCACAGATCACTGTAAAAGGTGCTCACCGTTAGATCTATTTTATTGCTGTTAAAATATAATATATTTTCCCTGATTGTGTCTTCATGTGTTGGACATATGATTAAAAATCTGTATATATATTTTTAAATGTACAGTAACACATACCCAGGTACAGTAAGCCATATCCGATTGACAGGACAAAAATATCTTAAAAGTGAATGCCTTTGCTTATATATATATATATATATATATATATATATATATATATATATATATATATATATATATATATATGTTAACTAGGGGGGTTGCCACTAGGTAGTTATAGTTACAATCTACTTTCTATATAAAAAGTGTTTTTTTACTTGCCTATATCTTTGGCACCGCTTGACGAATCTTCACGAAACCTTCAAAAAAAAATTGCCAGTTCTGTCAGCTGCTGCCTGGAAACTTTCAGGGTGATCCGTTTGGGGGGGTGCGGGGGGCGGCATTGAGGGCAGAAAAAAGGAGGGCTCCCAAAACACGTTTGCTTCATCCTCCTAAGAATTAAGAAGAGAAGGAATGTCTGGCGTTAAAGTTATATATTGCCCTCTGGTCATGTGGATATTCACCTTTCTTCTTTCTTGTGTGGACAAATCTGGAACAACACTGCCGTATCCACCAACAACAATACAGCAGGACATGCAAAATGAGAGAGTAGCAGAGAAAAGAGATAAGGAAAGAGTGAGAGGAGGTTTAGGAACAGATATAGAGAAGTGGAAGGTAAATCAAAACTGAAAGATAGGATGAAGGGGAAAAAATCTAGTGTGGAAGAGAAGAAGAATAATAGAAAATAAAAAAGCGATGAAAAGAGAGATCAATTGGAGGATATTAGTGAGGTAGAGTGACAGCAGAAGAAAACCAGAGAAGAAAATATTGTGAAATTGCTAAGAGGCTCTCCTAGAGTTGCTCTGCCGCACTGCCTGAGAGGGAGCGAGCGGAATCTGCCGTATTTACTAAGACGTGGCAATGTCCCGCTCCCTCCCTAGTGCTGGCAGACAATCAGTTTTGTACTGGAATTTTACCATTCTGGTACACAATACTATGCTCAGATCAACTTTAAAACTTTTCCCACTTTGTATGTGTGCTCTACAGTGCAGTCCATATCCAAACTCAGAAAAGTTAGAAGAACTGAAACAGTTCTCCTTTCTGGGCCAGCATCAAAGAGGCATTGCCTTTTGGTGCAAAACAAGGTCTAGTATTATTAATCAAATCTAAAGGGCTTTGCATCAAAAATCATAGGTGGCTGCATGAGAATGCCAATGTACCTCTCATGGAACACCCCGTTGATGCAAAGTGATGCAAGCAGTGCAAAGCACTGCTTTACATTACTTTCAGGCACAGTGGAAAGCACTGCCTTGCATTACTTTCAGGCACAGTGGAAAGCACTGCTTTACATTACTTTCAAGAAAGCACTGCCTTGCATTACTTTCAGGCACAGTGGAAAGCACTGCCTTGCATTACTTTCAGGCACAGTGGAAAGCACTGCCTTGCATTACTTTCAGGCACAGTGGAAAGCACTGCTTTACATTACTTTCAGGCACAGTGGAAAGCACTGCCTTGCATTACTTTCAGGCACAGTGGAAAGCACTGCCTTGCATTACTTTCAGGCACAGTGGAAAGCACTGCTTTACATTACTTTCAGGCACAGTGCAAAGCACTGCTTTACATTACTTTCAGGCACAGTGGAAAGCACTGCTTTACATTACTTTCAGGCACAGTGGAAAGCACTGCTTTACATTACTTTCAGGCACAGTGGAAAGCACTGCCTTGCATTACTTTCAGGCACAGTGGAAAGCACTGCCTTGCATTACTTTCAGGCACAGTGGAAAGCACTGCCTTGCATTACTTTCAGGCACAGTGGAAAGCACTGCCTTGCATTACTTTCAGGCACAGTGGAAAGCACTGCTTTACATTACTTTCAGGCACAGTGCAAAGCACTGCTTTACATTACTTTCAGGCACAGTGGAAAGCACTGCCTTGCATTACTTTCAGGCACAGTGGAAAGCACTGCTTTACATTACTTTCAGGCACAGTGGAAAGCACTGCTTTACATTACTTTCAGGCACAGTGGAAAGCACTGCCTTGCATTACTTTCAGGCACAGTGGAAAGCACTGCCTTGCATTACTTTCAGGCAGTTTTCCACCGCAAAACAAGTTTTACACTGGAAAGTAAATTTGTGATCCAAACCTGGTGCAAAATGTTAGTAAATCTTCCCCTGGTGAGATACGAGCACTCGTCTGCATCATAGACTAAGAGGTCAGATTAAAGCCTTCCTCCACTGCTTTTAATGTGGTTTTATTCTTATTTTTAACCTTTTGTTTGTTAGTAGAATCATTTTTAGTATTGCTTATTGTATTTGCACAGGGCACTTCGTACTTGCACAGGGAACTTTATTTACTGGCACTCGCATTCCCATGGCTGTGTCTTGAGCCTGGTCTGCTTTGGTAACTGGTCCATTTTTTAGTGTTAGCAGGGTCAGCGGTCCAGTCCTTAACCGAGCTACGTGATTTAATGAGCCGGGGGCACGGATGCATTGTGTGCATCATAGACTGAGGGGTGAGATCAAAGTCTTCTGGTACCACTTTTAGGCCCATATTTAAAAGAAAATCATGGAGCGCGATGCTGCGCCAAGCATTGGCAGCGCCACGCTCTGTCATTTTCACAATGCAGAGATGCACCATATTTAATTGAATACGGCACACCCCTGTGTTTTCCCGTGTGCTGGTGCTAAACTGAGCTGCTTAGCGCCAACGCAGGCATCCTTGCAATATCGTGCAAGGATGTATGCGCTGAGGGGTTTCATTGTTTATGTGTGGGAAGTTGTCCCTTTCTGCACATAAACAATCACTAATGGCAATTTGGCACTTCTGTATGTGCTGCAGAGTGCAACAAACACAGAAGTGCCAAAGCATCATTTTGAAGTGATTGTTTACCTTCTCGCACATAAACAATCATGTCTGGCATTTTGCTCTTTCTATGCGTGCTGCAGAATGCAGCACGCATAAAAAAGCAAAAAAAAGAAGAGGAATAAAAGTATTCCTCCTCGTTGCACCTTGCTAACACCACTCGTGGGGTGGCATTAGATTTTAGCGCTGCCTTAGGTTTACAAAATCTTGTAAATCTGAGGCAGCGCCAAAATGCAATGGGTGTTGCTGTGGCACGCCCACAGCAACACCCATTGCATGCCCCTTACACGCAAAGGGCTGCGTATGAAGAGGCTGTTTTTACAAGGTGGCGATAAGCCTCAAAAAGTGGCTTAACACCACCTTGTAAATACGGCGCAGGGCATAGCGCTACCGGAGCGTTACTAAAAGTGACGCTCTGGTGGTCCTAGGGGCTCTTAAATAGGACTCTAAATGTGGTTCTATTCTAGCTTTTAACCTTTTGTTTGTTAGTAGAATCATTCTTAGTATTGTTTATTGTATTTGCAAAGGACACTCCATACTTGCGCAGCACACTTTATTTACTGGCACTCGAATTCCCTTGGCCGTCTCTAGAGCTGGGTCTGTGTTGGTAATGGCGCCATTTTTTGATGCTAGCAGGGTCAGCGGTCTAGTCCTTGGCCGAACTCTGTGATTTAATAAGCCCGGGGAAGGCAGATGCACAGCGGATTCACACAGCGGGAGTGCCACTGGCGCTAAAGCGGTGCGGGTGGCAAGCCCATCTGTCCCCATCTGTTCCAAGGCCATGCCTAGTGCCAGGACCGCTTGCCAAATTTCCCTTCAAAAATATTCCAGAGATTAGTTGCTAATGCTTATTATGGGCAAGCCCCCAGCGTGTGTGATACCGTGAATTGTAGTCTGGCCCAAGATAATGTTCTTTGCAGTAACGGCAACCTGGTTGGCCAGATGGAATACACATCACCCATATGCAACATCAACTGCTTGGTGGCTCCTCGCTTTTCAGACGCGGCACACAGGAGCTTGAAACGCGTGTGTACGAACACTCGTTCTCTCATCAAGCACACATTTGGATTTTTTAATCACTTAGAAACTCATACCCTTGATTTGGCAATTTTAACTGAAATGTGAGCTGATGAAACCTCCGACACAGGTTTAACAGATGCCTTTCCATCCGGTGTTGCCATCACTAGGATAAACCGAGTAGGCAAACGAGGTGGGGGTCTTGCAATGGTTTTCTGAGACCATCTTGAAGTACTGAGTGAACCTGTCTTACTGGCAGACAGTGAAGCAATGTTATTTAACTGTAAACTAACTGAGAACACCAGTTTTAAGGGACTTGGGATCTACAGGCCACCTGGTCCCAGAGCAAAACTTCTAGATGGCTTGGAGACATGTTAGAATCATGTATGCATTATCCCAATTTTTCGATCTTAGGAGAGTTTAATTTACATTTAGAGACTGGCAACAATAAAGATTCAGAGAATCTTATCAAACATTTAAAAGGTTTTGGTCTGGATCAGCTGCTGGACATACACTTGATGGCATATTTTCTTACAACTTGGACTTAGATTTACTGATATTTTACCTATGGTCTGGCAGACCACAAAGCCGTCAATTTTTGTCTAAATTTTGCTCCACCAATTCCTGCTAGTAACAAGAATGTACAAAGAAAAGAGATTCATGCCTGGAGCAAAATCAATAAGGCAGACTTGGGCAATGTCTTGGAGAGGACCCACCCCTCCATCATTTAAGTTGCCAACTTAACCGTAGGGAATTATACTGAATGGGCTGAGGACAGCAACTACTAAATTAGCCCTACCAAAAATTATAAAAAACCACAGAAGCAGGCCCTCAGTGCCTTGGTTCTCCTCTCAGCTCAAGAAGCTGAAATAGAATTGCAGGTGACAGGAAAAAATTTGGAGAAGAAGCTATCTGGAGGAGGAAAAAGCTAAATACAAACAGCTTATTCACGAATAAAGAAAACAGACTGTTATGGAGAAAAATACATATTTATCAGATAAAATCCTTGCAAAAAAGAATTCTATAAGAGAACTTTCCAAAACAGTCCAGATCCTGTCCTTCTTTTCATCAAGTCGCACAGCTCCTCCTTGTCAGGTGATCTGCGATAAGCTAGTGGAGTTCTTTAAAAATAAAGTAGATGACAAATATATTAAACTAAACTGCTGTGGCAGGGCTCTTCGGTTTCAGACACTGTCACAGCCCAGGAGGATTATTCCTTTGTCGAATTTCCACCACTCATGGAAGATAAAGTTATGGAGCTTGTAGCCCAAACAAAGTCAGGAGCACTATCGGACGCCTGACCTCCAAATATTGTCCGGGATATTGTAGGAACGGTTGTTCCTCCCTCAACCTTGCTACTGGATTCAATTATTGTCTCAGGTAAATTTCCTACAGAATAGAAGAAAACTTCTATTCTTCTGCTACTGAAAAAACCTACACTAGACCCTAAAGAGGCAAAGAACTATTGGCCTATATCGCATTTATTGATCTCCGCAAAGATTTTGGAGAAACATATGAATAGTTCACTTTCCAAATATGTAGAAGAAAACGACATTTCAGATTCAGCACAATTTGGGTTTAGACCTAATCACAGTACTGGGTCGGCGCTGGTGGTAGCCGCAGATGAGTTGAGAAACATCCTTGATAAAGGCGGGAAGGCGGCGATGATCCTGTTGGATCTATCGGTGGCCTTTGATACCGTGAACCATGCGACTCTGCTGAACCACCTGAGGGAAATTGGAGTTGGTGGTTTGGGCCTTGAACTATTTTGCTCATTTCTCCAAGACAGAGAGCAATCAGCCAGCCTGGAAGATTTTACATCTTACCTTTTTTGCCAATGTGTGGTGTTCCCCCAAAATTCTTCACTGAGTCCCACACTTTTTAACTTTTATGTGGCTCCCTTGACCGGATTGATCCGCTCCTTTGTCTTTGCACCTGTGGCCTATACTGGTGATGCACAAATTCTTGTGTCAATTTCTAATGATGTCTATGAGACTGCACACTGTTTTAACAACTCTATGGCGCTATTGTAGGATAGATGAACAACGGCAGTCTCATGATGAACTCTTAGCAAAGACACAGTATTCTGGAACCAATGTTGATGGCCTCAGTTGCTCGACCCTCTTCCCACTAGAGTACCTTTTGCCAGAAACTTGGGCATTATTTTTTTACTCCAGCCTTTCTTTTAATGCACAGGTCAATAAACTTACTTTTTCCTCCTAATTTTTGCTTTTCATTCTAAAAAAAAAAAGTTCTTCCTTTTATTCCATAAGAACTGCAGAAATCAGTTGTTACTGCTTTAGTCTTATCAAGGCTAGACTACTGTAATGCCCTATACTGAGGCATTCAGTAACCTCCTTAAGGAAACTTCAAGAGCTTGCAAAATGCAGTGGCTCGATTGAAAAAAAAAAAAAAAAAAAAAAAATCCCTAAGTTTGAGTCAGTGGCCGAGGCATTGCTTGAGCTGGAATGGCTCTTTGTAAGGAAAAGAGTAGCCTTTCAAGCCCTCTGTATAGCACACAAAACCTCGCATGGCAAAGGTGCTGCAAACTTGGAAAGAAACCTTTCATGGTACATTCCCAGAACAACCTAGCACACGTTAGGACATTTAGGCCCATATTTATACTTTTTGCTGCAGAATTGCACAAATGCAGTTTTGCGGCAAAAAGTATAGGGCCAGCTTGTGCCATTCCACAGCGCCAGCCGGCCGCTGTATCTATGGAATGGCGCAATCCGACGCTAAACTTGGGCTTGTGTCTTAGAAGAAGACGCTACCCGGGTGGGGGTGGCGATAGCTCCATTTCCTGGCACACAACAACCAAAAACATGACTCCTGTCTTATAAAAGACAGGAGTCATGCCCACTATCTCAATGGCCAGCACAGGGGACAAGTGTCCCCTGGGCATGACTATTACAACCTGTGCCAGGCAGGGGGCCCCAGGTTGGGCCCCCGATGGCACTTTAATTTAAAACAAAAATACTTACCAATACTTACCCTACTTAACCTGGGATGGGGTCCCCCATCCTGCGGGTCTCTCTGGCAGGGGTGGGGGCGTTCCTGGGGCTTGGGGAGGGCACCTGTGGATCCATTCCATGGTGTCTGACCATGGAAATGGGTCCACAAGTCCCCTAACGCCTGGTCTGGCCCTGGCGTTAAATAATGGTGCAAAGGTAAAGGTGCAAAGCAAGCTTTGCACCATTATTTAGCCCGTCCGTCATGTTAGCACAGGGGGAATAAATATGGGGCTATGGGAATAGCATCATTGTTTAGATGGGAACACCTACCTTGCATTTCATTAATGCAAGGTAGGTTCACACATCTAAAAAATGGTGCAAACTCCAATATTTTGACGTTAGACGTGATTAACGTCAAAATATAAATATGGCATTAGGTTTGCGTCGAATTTGCGTTAAATAAAATTATAATCAAGTTTAGTGCAAATAGAGTATAAATATGCCCCCCAAACGTGTTCAAATTCAGAAGAAGGTGCTAAGGAGACAGGAGTTTTACCCACATTAATTCTGAATTGTGGAATAAATAACCCTTGCAACTTAAAAGTCAGTCTAATCACCTCAGTTACAGGAAGCTTATCAAAACACGGATATTTCCCATCTGAAATTATCAGACCTAGGTCTGCCCATAGGTAACACTGCACTCTTATTTTTTCCTCCTCCCTCTATGTCTGTGGACTCACTGCCAAGATGCCCTTCGGCATTCGTGTGCGCTATATAAGCATTATCATTACCAGTAAGCAAGACAAGAGTTTTCCGCCTACCCAAAATAAGGCCATCCCTGGCCCAGAGTTCACACCGTGTTTACTCACACCTTTCACTGAGTTGTTGATGTTCCCTCACTCAATGCTGTGCAGAACAAGAGGACACTGGAAATCAGTCATAGAGAGTTCATTTCAAAATGACGCTTTGGCACTGATTGTTTAGGTGCAGGAAGGGACACGTTGCCACACATAAACAATCAAACCCCTCAATGCAGACATCCTTGCGTGATGGTGCATTTAGCGCAGTCGAAGGTGACAACACAGAGTTGCACCATATTCGATTAAATAAGGCACATCCCTGCCTTGTGAAAATGACGGAGCACGGCGCTGCCAATTTTTCTCATTGTAGGCAAAGTTGTGTGAGGTTTTGAGGACAGACATAAAGATGGCAGCTTCAGGGAACCCTTCCGGTGGTGGCAGGAAACGCTTTCTGCTGTGGTGATGGGGCTCCAGTGGCATTAGGTGAATTGGCATCCCTTGGCAGTCACCCCACACCAGAGGACCCATTCTTCACACTAGCTGAATCAGCCCACTCCTTGGCAAGATCCCTGCGTCCTACACTTCTACATCCCACCCACACCCTTCATGTATGGTCCCCAGGGCTCCGTACAAAGCCACGGATGGTGTATCCAAGGAATCCCATCTTGGTAACACCAAACATCAGAATCTTTTGTGTTATACATTACACTGCAGCCTACTGCATCGTGGGCACCTCATGCCCAGTAGTCTAGTCCCTTCTCATGCGTCTTGGAATAACCTTACCTAAAATAATGCTTCTGCAGCATGCCAACGCTCACCACCACACTCGTCTGTGCACCACTCTACGCACGCTCTAGAGATTTTCTTTGCCCCGCAGTATAATTTATCGAAAGGTATGGTCGAACTCCAAACCAAATCCATAACTTCCAGCCATGTAGGGCTGGCTGTTGACTTGCATTTTCTCTGGAAAAGACAGGCCTTAACAGCAGCGATGGGGTCTATAAGCAACTAAAGAAGGCAGGCATACTATGCATTTTGCCGGGGGATTTTGTAATTCCGCATCTCCTTCGCCAAGATTCCACATGCTGGTAGGATTAGCGCCAAAGAAGGAGACATAGTGGCCATTATGTATGAAAGCATTTTGCCATAGACACAGATTGAGGAAACCCTTTAGTTCTCAGATTCAGGGTTTGTTGGACAGGGTAATCCACCTCAAGCATGGCAGAGTAGACTTTAGGTCACACTGATCTGCCCGCTATCATGAAGTTGTGCAGATCATCATGTTTCTGCCAGCGGTGCCCCAGATGACTCCGTCAGTGGAATCCTTACACCACAGGTGATGGACTTGGGGCATCAGTGTAAGAACCGCCAACTATTTGCCCCATTTAGAACAGGTGTTCTGATATATTTAATGTCTGTTTGGGGGCTACCAGGAAAAGCCTGGCGGCCCAGAACAATAAAAAAACAAAAAAACACAAGCACTGGCAAAGCCAATAGAACTGGCATTGGCTGCCAGCCTTTTCACATGTTCAATGCTATATTGTTGTGTCATGGTTTTGTAAAACATTTTTATTGGAGGAGCTTCAGGGCTCTCCCTGATATAAAAAAAATATTTTGTTGGCCTCAAAAAGAAAGCTTTGTCATAATAGTCCCTGGCGCTGTAGGGAACTTCCGTGTGCACAGATGTGATCCTTTTGAAAAAGCAGAATGCCGTCACTCACAATAAAGTTAGCCATTGGCTAAAGCGGGTTGACCCAGTGCCGTGTGCTACTGTGGGCAGAAGAAAACTATGAAAGACACAACAGCAGGTCAAGGGAGGGAGAAGGTTAGTTTAAAGCACTTCTGAGTAAGTATAACATGCACACAATTTTAATAGAATGAAAAGGTCATCGCTAACAACAGAGTTAACAACAAGCATTTGCAATGCAACAGGTCTCGCATTACGTCGAGTTAGAGCTATTAGCGTTGTAAACTCCTAACTGGACTTTTCTTGCCACATTAAATGATTTTTTTTTTAAATACGCGTGATCGCGCTGTGAAATAAAGAGAAAAAGTAGTCCAGAAACCATAGGGAAAACATGGAGCCTCTCATGTTTCCAGTAGTTTACCGGTGCTCTCGAGGAGGGCTAAACACTGGAAAAGGCATGACGTAGGCATGCCTTCCATGAATGAAAACAAGCGGATTTTAAAAGGCAAGCCTACGAACCAATGAAAGTGACTGACGTGACATGGGCGTGGTTAAAATCCCCCTAAAGAGAGGTTAGAAGAGGGACGGAGCGCTTTGCGCTCGCCCCTAATGACTACCCCTTGTGAGGCAACTCCCTGAGTGCCAGGTTCATTAATATTTTGGTTTTCAAATACAAACTCCCTCTTTGGAAGCTCGTTTTTGAAAAACTAATAATAATTCTTTTAGAAGGTCTTTAAAAGAGAATAGAACAGAAAATGGCAGATGAGACGTTCATTAGGATATGACTTGCGGCTAAGAACTGCTATACACTGTTTCATAACCAGAAAAATACAGACTAAAACAGTGTGCACTTACTGGTACAATAAAAATAAACTTAACTTGATCAGGTTTCCAACAGGTTTGAGACTTACCCCCATCACCGGTTTGAGGGCAGCACAGTCCCATACTGAGCACGAGCCCAGTAGAACCCCGGGGTCATGGTCTCAATATTCACACAAATGTTCTTCCATTTTTCTGTGCCCCACGCTCGGGTTTCTTTTAGTTGGTAGCATTCAGAATGTTATTTTATTCTCCTTATGGTTCTCCTCTATCCACGTTGCAAAAAACCTGAAATGAATGAAAATACATTGGTCCAGAGGGATGCTGGTTAATACAGCAAATCACTGACAATATTACAATGGGAGAATAACATTTCCGAAGCCATTGGCATGTAGTAAATTGATTTGCACGCACGTATATATTTCATAACAAAATGCACATTTCTTTCTGCCAGCCTGGAAACGAATATAATTTCAGGAGCTGTTTATCTGGAAAAATATATTGTTATAATGCGAAAGCTGCACAGAATGATGACAAAATATTATTTTTTTCCAAATGTGGTATGTGGTAATTGGACTGTAAGGGGCCTATTTAAGAGCCCCTAGCGCCACCAGACTGTCACTTTTAGTGACGCTCCAGTGGCGGTATGCCCTGCGCAGTATTTACAAAGTGGCGTTAAGCCACTTTTTGTGGCTTAACGCAACCCTGTAAATACAGGCCCATATTTATGGGAAAATGACGGAGCGCTACGCTTCGCCAAAATTGGCAGCGCCGTGCTCTGTCATTTTCACTAGGCAGAGATGTGCCCTATTTAATTGAATATGGGGCAACCCTGTGTTGTCCCATTCGCCTGCGCTAAATTAAGCTGCCTGCCCCAACACAGGCATCCTTGCACCATCCCGCAAGGATGTCTGCCTTGAGGGGTTTGATTGTTTATGTGCGGGAAGGTGTCCCTTCCTGCACATAAACAATCACTAATGGCGATTTGGCACTTGTGTGTGCTGCAGGATGCAGCACACACAGAAGTGCCAAGGCATCATTTTGAAATGACTGTTAATGTGTGGGAAGGGACACCTTCCCGCACATAAACAATCATGTCTGGCATTTTGCTATTTCTATGCGTGCTGCAGAATGCAGCACGCATAGAAAAAGAAAAAAACAAGGCGGAATAAAAGTATTCCTCCTGGTTGTGCCTTGCTCATGCCACCCCTGGGGTGGCGTTAGATTTTGGCACTGCCTCAGGTTTACAAAATCGTGTAAATCTGAGGCAGCGTCAAAATGCAACGGGTGTTGCTGTGGCACGCCCACAGTAACACCCATTGCACGCCTCTTCCACACAAAGGGCTGCATGTGAAGGGGCTGTAGGGCATATTTAAGAGCCTCTAGCACCGCCGAAGTGTCACTTTTAGTGACACTCCTGTGGCGCAATGACCTCTGCCGTATTTACAAGGTGACATTAAACCACTTTTTGTGGCTTAACGCCTCCTTGTAAATACAGCCCCTTCACACGCAGCACTTTACCTGAATCACAAGAATAATTTTGACTTCCAAATCCAAGCCAAAATGCTCAATAAAATAATTGGAGCAAACATGTTAACTTCACGTTAAAAATTATTAAAGCCTATACATTGAATACAATAATAAAAACAGTGACATTAAAAAGAATCTGTGTAATCTAGCATACATCACGTGCAAATAAATAAATAGGACCATGTAGTATTTGTGCATAATTTCATCAATTACAGGCTAACAACCGCAGCCCCAAAGCTTTCCAAAATTAATCGTTTCATCAATTTCGAGCAGTAGTAGGCTTTGTTGTGACGATTCCTGCAGCTATGAATCTACCCGGAGCAATAAAGATGAAAGACATTTGCATTGAAAAAGAGCAAAAAAATGCTGGGGTGCAGTTCTTGATTTGACTCTCTCTTAAAATTGGTAAGTGCAGTGTAGAGCCTACCCGGGTCCTCAAAAAAACTGTAAACTGATCAAATATTTACAAAAAAGCAACAACAAAAAAATTGCAAAACTTTTTGATGATATCTCAAACAAGGCAAACCTCTGGCAATGCTATGTAATTAACGAAGAAACATTAGGAACTCCTACAAGGAGAGTTAGAGTACTAAGAACTGATCAGACAGGACACTTGTAAGACTCAGATTTAGGGATCCTATTGTAAAGGGCACTGGCAAATGATATGTCAAGCTGGGGCTCCAGTTTGCAGGCAATCTCCCAGGCTCTAATTTGAATGGCCAACTTTCTTTCTGTGACACCCCCATGTGTGGGGGAAAGAACGGGACTTGAACAATTTTCTCAGTTTGCCAATGTAGTGGAATTCCCATGAAGTAATTAGGAGACTAATTAATAACTTGCACAGGTGATGTGTTAGGATTTCTGGAGCTAGACAAGGGAAGGAAAACAGGAAATCATCTGTCAGTAAATCTGGAATCAGACTCTTCAGTATGGAATCCGGAGGCTAAATCGACCTGAATCTTAAGATTTTGAATTATACCATTGTCATGAGAACCTGGGTGCACATGTGGCCAAAACATATACTCATCGAATTCCCACCCACTACTGATAGGGAGATTTGTCATTGTACCATTGGATAGCCAAGTCCTACTCTCGCAGTAGGCTAAAAAGCACACGTGGTCGTAGGAAGACTACTAGCCGAGAGCTCAGTTTCAACGTACTTTTTCTACTTTTCACTATTCAAGAACTTTCCCAGGAATTTGCCAGTGGGCGCCATTTTCCCCCTGAGCGGAGTTCCCAATAGCAGAGACCTCCATATAAGTGAACATGATCTACCATGCAAATACAGTTTTTCCCCTCTGTGGAGAAAACATTTTTCATCCCGGAGAAAGTCCTTTCCCAATATCCCCACCAAAATCTTGGAGTGATCCATTCCCATTTCCACGCTGGAAGTGGAGTAAATCTCTGGCAGATCCTAGGATTGGAAAAGATCGGATTGGAGATGGAGATGCCCCAAACTACACATTTGTGGGCATTCCCAAACATCCAACACAGAGCACATCTTGGAATACCTACTTCCTATGCTTGAGTGGGATGTACAACTGTGCAGTTCTTGGCAGTTGTGGTGGGGATCTCCACACTTGTACATGGTTATGCCTGTCAGGAATCACTTCTGAACATACTTTTACAAGAGAATTACCTCTGTTATTAGAGTTCATCCTATGCACCACGTTGGTGATAACAGTAACTATATTACTTCTAACCACAGCTTTAATTCTGGCACCAAAACATAAAGGTACATTTTAACAATATGAGCTTGCAGGAAATATATACCAGACGTTCTCACATCTGCCGTCAAAGTCAGCACTAACAATTTACTTTTCCCCTATATGTAATATGGCCAAATATGGTTTGAGCACACATAGGCAAATTATTTTTAAGAACTATTAAAACTCAAATTTGTCATGTATATTTCAAATCATATCCAGGAACTTTTGACAACTGTAAAGCTGTAGAGAGCAGTTCCACCAACTCTTTTAGACAATACTTGGGGATTTGGCAACTCCTGAAGTTCCAAGAGGCAAATGCTGCTGAAAGGTCCTTTGAGATTAGTATCCATGCTTGGCCACCATCACCAGGTTCCAGGACCTGTTGCAAATATTTAGTAATTGTTGTGTTTTGTGGTGCAATGGTCTTTAATCAAACTACGGCAAGTCAACATCAACACCTGGGCTATCTGGGCATAAAGCTGTCTCTGGAGAGGGTGATGATCTCTAAGGGAGGGTCCAGCAGGCTGCAACACTTCAGACATTGAGAAGAAGGGGCAGGTTAAGACCCCCCCACTGGTGGTACCTTTGGGTCTTCACTGGAACGCAAGATGGCAACACACACCGGCCAGCCAAGGCAAGACTGAGAGGGTCTGAGGAGTCTACACAGGCCACTGGGAAAACAGTACGACGCTCCAGAAGTCCCCCAATCTTTGAGTCGTGGAGGCGAGAACACTCTCATCAGGTGAGCGCACTGAGGCCCAGATTTACTAAATTGTCAAGCGTTGCAGTGCAGCAGCAAAATTGCTGCACTGCGTGAAAAGGAAAGACCAGGAGAGCTCCATATTTACTGAAATATAGCATTCTCCTTCTCTCTCCCTAACGCAGGCACAGAAACCTGCTGCCGTGCGCCACGCACAGTCTTTCGCACCATAGTGCATGGGATGCTGCGTGAGTCTAGCACAGGTTTTGTACTGGAAGAATACCCTTCCAGTACAAAATTCTATGTTTATATTGACTTTAAAACGTTTTCCACTTTGTATGCATGCTGTACAATGCAGCACACATTTAGGCCCATATTTATACTTTTTTAGTGACGCATTTGCATATAATATACAATTATATTTTGTAAATTTGTAAATTTGCGCCGCTTTTGAGTCAAAAAATGACGCAAATGCAGCGCTAAAAAAGTATTAATATGGGCCTTAAAGTCAGAAAAGAAAGAAGAAATGAAAGCATTTGTCCGTGATATCACCTAGTTGGAATAGGTGCTATTTTTTTATGCAAAACCCGGTTTCCTTTGTTTAGTATAAAGGGTTTTGGGTCAAAAATATTGGGTGGTTGCATGGGAAGGCCCATGCACCACCAATGGAACGCCCCCCTGGCGTTAAGTGATACAAAGCTGTGCTATGCACTGATTTGAGTTACTTTTTAATGATATTCCTGCGCAAAACAAGTTTTGCACTGGAAAATAAATAGATTAAAAAAAGGGCTTGTGCTGATTTGCATCACTTTTGTGATGCAAACATGGTGTAAAATCCTATTAAATATACCCCTGAAACTGCAACAAATTTAGGACATCGTAGTTTCTTAACTAACCAATTAACAGCTCTGCCCCCACCAGGAGCTGAGCTGTGCATGTGCCTAGAAAGTGGGCTGACTGACTAATCTAGATTGGCCCCCTGAGTCAGGTGACCTGATCTAGGATTTACTGCCCTGCAGTCACATAGGCCCTCATTATGACTTTGGCGGTCTCTGAGTGACACCGCCAAAGCCACGGGCGCCAGAAGACCGCCAGTGCTAGTGGTCTTCTGCCCGCCATATAATGGGCACTACCGGATTTCTGCCGCACTTTGGGCGGATATCCGGCAGTAGCCATGCTTGCGGGCGCTGGCGCACTGGCGTTGCTACCACCTGCACCCCCCCCCCCACAGAAGGACGGCATCAGCCGTATTAAGACCATCAATATGACCTGGCAGTGTCCTGCTGGTGGGGTGATGCCAATGTTAGCAGCGCCCCTTCCTTGCCGGACAACCTCTTCGCCAGACGAGGTAAGTCAGGCGTCCAACAGGGTAGGGGGGTGGGAGGGTGGGGAATGTTGTGTGTACGTGTCTGAGTGTGTGGGGTCTGTGTGTGTGAATGCGATTGTGTGTTGTGGTGTATGCGTGGTTGTATGCGTGTGAGTGAATGCGTGTGTGAATGTTGAAGTGAGTGAATGTCTGCATGTCAGTGTGTTTGCGTGTGAGGATGCATGTTTGGATGTTTGTGAGTATGCATGCCTGAATGCATGCGAGTATGTGTAAGTGAATGTGTTTATGGATGAATGTGAGTGGATGCATGTGTGGAAGTGCAGGTGAGTGGGTGGGTGAGTGGTGCGTGTCTGTGTGAATGTATGCATGTATGAGGGGAGGAGGGTGGGGGGCCCTGTGACAGTAGGGTGAGTGAGGGGGGCAGGTGCTTGCTGGGGGGGAGCCTTCTACCAGTGACAGGGAAGGAATTCCCTGTCACTGATAGCACTACCACAATGGTTTTTGTGGCGGTGCTACTGCCACAGAAACCATGGCGGTGAGCCGGCTCATAATACCGTCGGCAGTCTTCTGTGGACTGCCAGGTCAGAGATGAACATTTCCAGCCCAGCGGTTCATACCGTCATGGTGGTATGAGCGGAGATGTGGTGAATTGGCAGCGGCCAACCTGCCACACTCATAACGTGGCGGTCCTCACCGCCAGCCTGTTGGTGGTGGGACCGCCACATATACCCTGGCGGTCAAATGACCACCAGGGTCATAATGACCACCATAGTCTCCTGACAGTGAAGTAAGCAGATCATTGTACACAATCCTGGAAAGGAGGGGGCTTTCACTGGGGATGTTTGGAGCTTTAATGGCTGACATTACCTGGATCTGCAAACAAACCCAAATGATGGACGAAATGCAGAACCAATGAAACATTCACCCCCCAGGTCACAGATCTGGGTTTAATCCATCAATTCTTTTGCTCACTACACCACCCCAGTTCGTGTTTGTTTGCTTTTGTTACCCAGATCTGGCCTTTCCTGTTAACAGCCATATCAGGGGAAGGTAAGCTAGAGGGGGCATCTGTTGTTGAGAGGATTTACTCTTCTACTCCTGCAGTGACCATCAGAAGAGAGCTACAGAAGATGCAGTGGATGGCCCCTGTGTCCACGTTTTTACACTTTAGAAGAGACTTTCTACATATCTTAAACTTGTGACCCCCCCCAAGAGACATTTCCTCAGTTATATGTATGAACTTCATCTCATAATCTCAGCAATCCAAGGTGGCTGCAATGGATGAAGCAAACACATCTGCTGCTATGCCAACCATCACGTCTTGCACACCTATTTAACATGCTTGCTTCTCATGCAAAAAGCACTCTGAGGTGGCTTCCCAGCAGCATATCGCTCAATAGAAAGCCCTAAGCAGGGTCCTAGAGAGCAGCACAGCAAGGTGGGTCCTTAGTCAGACAGCCCATATTGACCATTTTGTTAACACAATTGTGGTGACCGTGGTGTAGCCTCAACCGATATAAAAGAAGATGGTGCTCAAACACTGATTGCTGCGTTGGTTGACAGTTTGTTGATGCCTCAAATGCAGTGTTTTTGCTTTTTTAAGAGTGAGGAAATGAAAGGCTCACCTGGATCATGACACTCATAGTGAAGCAGTCCACCGGGAGCTGCTGGGGAGCCTACAAGTAGCCCACCATGTCTTTATCAAAAACAGGCACAACACTGTTATGGCAGTTCATATGGTGCTCTGGGTGATGCAGAACTATTCTGTTGCAAGTCCCCGTGAGATGGTGGGTGGTTGGGCCTTTCTTGGGTTGCAGAAGAGACTAGAGAGATTTACACTGAGGCCCAGATTTATTAACATTTTGAATCGGGGTTGCATCTTTTTTTTTAGACACATCCGCGATAAAAACTGTATTTCAAGATTTACTAAACCATGCCAAGCCCAATTTGTGCGGCTTTGTGTGGCTTAGGAAAACAATTTTGGCTTGTGTTACCTTGCGTTATAAGGGTGGAGCATCTCAGTTCATTCACCCATTGATTTTGATGCAAATCCAGATTTACTATAATCTGTAAACTGGAGTTTGCGCCAAAATGGTGCACCAACCGCAAGATGATGTAACAAGGATCAACATCTTCATTTTAGCTTGTTATTTACTCTTTGCATTCTGCAGCACACATGGAAAGAGGATATAGCCTCAAAGGATAGTTTTTATGCAGGAAGATATACCTTCCTGAACAAAATTTACACTTACCACAAAGAGGCACTCGTACATCATGGCACAAGGGTTCCTCTGTTGGTGCTAGTTGCCACAAGAGCACCAGCGCAGGGAGAGATCAGTGGTGGGCCATATTGTTCAAAACATGGCGCATTTCTGCTCTCTCCCTTTCACTCAACACACCACAGCAAGTTCCCTTGCTGCATTGTGTTGCAAAAAAGTTTAATAAATCTGGGCATGAGATTTCCCGTTATAAGCTGGTGCGTGGTGCCATGTGTTGAAAAACACTGGCAGCCATCTTGGGAAGAGCATGTACCACATTTTAGTGAGTGGGGGGCACTCAATCTTAAAGAGCTGATCCTATGTTTAGACACCCCATGCAGGCGATACCAAATACAAGTGGCAGACCTCAAACTAACATTGGAAATGCTTTTGTGCTGTCACCTGGCATTAATTCTTAAACACATTACAAATCACACAGGGCCCATTACATTCAAAGCACATGTAGCTATAGAAATCATAACCAGCATTTTGACAACATCTTGGTTGTTTAAAGTGGTGTTTTTGTGTGTTACAGATTGCGGTCTCTCTGTCTTCTTCAACTTCACTGTGACTTAAATGGGAAAGGGAGATCATATGCAGGGGAACTCTCTTTCAAGAAAAGGAGGGGTGACTGAAGACCTTGCAAGTACTATGAGTGACATTAATGACTAAACTGAAGTTGCAACTTTAGGACTCAAAGTCCAGGTTAGCCATCATTTATGGCAAATTGACAATGAGTGTTTGGATCAAGTGAAGGAGAATACTGATTAGCATGCCACCAGATTAGACATGGTTGAAAGGCTTATTCCAGATGACAATGACATCAACACTGAAAAGCATCTGTAAATAAACAATGAACACTGCTCCCACCCAAACAATACTCACATTCTTGAAATGGCAGGGAGTACATCCACCAGGAACCTCACTTTCTCCTACCTGCATCCCAAAGAGCTTGGATATTGAATTGCTGAGAAAGCCAGATGGGCCCTAATCTTGCAAGCGAAAGAGAATCATTGGAATATAATCGTGCTGAATCTCCGTCTGCCAGATTTGACTGTTTTAACAATTGATGAGGCCAAACACTCTTTTCTTTCTGTAAGAGGCAGATTCAACTTGTGGACAACTAGTCCATGGTGGTCGATGTCAAGCTCAGTACCACACATAATGGGAAGGTGCATCTCTCAACGAGTTGGGAAGTACCAGACCACTATGTGGACATGCTTTATGTTATGTGGCAATATTTGTAACATGAATATATCACCCAGGAGGGTATCCTGGTGCTGACGAAGAGGAGGGCCTGGCTTGGCCAAGGGCTGAAAGTAGAGCTATGCAAAGAGCCACGTCTTCAGCTTCTTGTGGGATCCGAGAATTGAGGAAACGGCTCTACTGTGCAACTGCAGGTTGTTCTAGGCATTAGAAGCGATGTATGACAAGGCCAAACATCCTACTTTACAAAGCACAATGAAGCAATCACAGAATATCCAAGACACACACAGAGCAACTCAGCAACAGTTCTGAACAATAATAAGCAATTGTAATATGTGGTACCCACGCGACCAGCAAGATATTGCAGGTAAAGTTGGCGCACATTTCTGCTGGTCTCGATATAGAGTGGTAGAGTTGTGTGGTCTTCCCCCACGCTTTTGGCTTCTTTACTCCTGTTTGCTGAAGTTAATTTTGTTTCGCCTCAGGACTCTGCACATGTTACTACTGTTAATCAGTGCTTGTGCTCACATCTTAAAATAGTACAATTTACTTACTCCCAATGTGCGCGTTTAATTTGCTTGTAAGTCCTCAGTATAGTGGTACTATATGTACCCATAGCCTCTAAATGGAATGCTACTAGTAGGCCTGCAGTGCCTTTTGTGCCACCCAGTTAAATAGCCCTGTAAAAACATCTTAGGCCTACCATTGCAACCTGTGTGCAGTTATAAACTTTTGATTCGACTTGGGAAAATAAACCTTTTTGTGAATCCTAAACATTATTTTCTAAAACATATGTCACTTCTAAGGTAGACACTGAAGAGACCATAGGGCAGGGCGCAGTGTATTTAAATTTAAATTTTTACATGTTCAACAACCTTGAACCCACATCTGGATCCTGGCTGAAGTGAGCACTGACCCCTCCAAGTTTTCCCAACCAGTCCTGGACCCTTCCAAGTGGTGCTAATAATGTTGTACCAGCCTAAAACTATAACTTGTGAAACATGACCCAAGGATGGACAGGAGACCTCGACCTACCTGCTCACTGATCCACTCACTGTGCATCGCCGACCGGATTGACTTTGTAGTAGCTCCCACTATATTCTTCCCTGTAAAAGCTATTCAGCTGCGCCTCATGGATGGTCCTACTGGCACCCTCACTGGCTACAGCTGTCAGCTTTGCCTGCTTAAGATTTTCGACTTCCAAAAAAGTGATAAAGTCCAAATGTAGAAATCTTCAGAAGGCTGTCTAGTGGCTCCCCAGTGATGATGTCCCCTCCTCAAACAACACCAGCTGCCTTGCCCAGTCAAAGCTTACCTTCTCAGCGACTTTTTGGGCAAATTTTTTTCTAAGTCTGACGGTATGCCAAGACCGGACCCAATCCGCTCTGTGTAGCTGAACCAGCTCCATTACAGTCACCTTAACCTTTGACTTGGCCCCGGTGTCGTGCAGTCAAATTCCCGCTCCTGGTTCTTTGTTCTTTTTGGAGCTATTTTTCACCTCAAGTTTTAAAAATGTATAACTCCGGTTCTACTGACTAGATTTTTATCATTCTGATGCCAATCAAATTATTACATTTTACGCACTCGATTGCGTTCGGCCATAACATTTGACTTTGCCCCATCTCAGGCCACCAGATAACAACAGTTTGTGCTGGGTTCTTTTTCATGCTATTTTTCACTTTAAACTTTTAAAAATGAATAATCCTGGTTCTACTCATTGGATTTTTGTCATTCTGGTGTCACATTATGTATTATATTTTACTCTATTTTTCTAAACTGGTGTAGGGCTTACCTTGTGTTGTGTTTTTATGTATTACTGTTTGTGTGCTGCATAAATACTTAACACAATGCCTCTAATTAAGCCTGACTGCTTTTGTGTCACGCTACCAGAGGGTTAAGAATTGATTAATTTAGTGACTTTGTAGTTCACCCTGAAAGGATTATGGTTGTTGCTTGATGAGCGTCTACACTTCTCTCAAAAAATTACCCAATCTCTTACAGGAGTGATACAAACTTAGAGATTGATTTAGATCTTGGCGGAGAGGAAACTCCATTGCCCTCTCTGTCAAGACTATGGTCTACCCACATGATTTAAATTGGGTGGACCATAGCTGTTGATGGAGGAAACTAATTCATCTCCACAATGGTCAGATTTCTCCAACCACCCAAAAGAGTAAGATCCGTTAGAGGCTGGCTATATGTTCGCCCATCTTACTTAGATGGGCGAACATATATTCATTATTTAATGCCCGTCACCGACATGAAAAATTATGCAGACATAAAGAGCATTAAAAAGTGCTCAATGCACCCCCTCGCCAAGGGAAGAAACTCCCCTGGCGAGGGGAGCATTATTTTATTTTTATTTTCAAAAACAATACTGGATTTCCTGTTTGAAAATAAAAAAAACTGGGTAGGTTTGCTGTACGGCTTCGTCATGTTGATGGAGCCCTACTGCAAAAATACAATGTAATGGCAGGAACCATCATGATGACAGTTCCACCCGATACTAGAAATGTCTGATAGGCTGCGGACATTTTCTAAATTTGGTCAGTGGCGCCTTCGTCAAGACAATGAAGTAAAGTATTCCATTGTCCTGGCAGAGGACGGGCTGACTTCCAATAAATAAATCGCCCCCTTAGGTCCTGACTTAGATCTTGGCAGAGAAGGAACTCAGTCATGTAAATATTGGATCAAAAACGTGTTTGGACATACTACTATTGGCACAATATTGTGACTACAAAATATTGTGAACAAAATATCAAAATTAAGTTTAACTTTTTTAATTTGTTTCAAAATATTAACATTTAAAATATTTTGTTTTTATGTTTTTTTATTGTGCTATATTATGGTGGACGGCCCAGAGTACCTAGCTTTATTTTGCATCATTTATGCAGCACTCTAAGCTTGTAGGTGTTTGGTTTTGAGCTATAAAGGGGTGCCCCCTTGTATAGAGGCAAAGCAATACTTCTCTAGCGAGCTCTAGTGAGAGTGAAACACAAATCAGGAGTGGCTTTTATTAATTCCAGGTTGGCTTGGATAGTCTAATACTAATACATAGCTGTAATTCTGTGCCTGGAGTGATAAATGACTTTTGTCATTTTTCCGCGGCTTGGATAGAGCTAGCTAATCCTATGCTTAAAGACTTATCTGCAAAATGGCAAAAGGCTTTGTCATTTTTTTCTACCTTGGCATGCATAGCACTGTGCTAATCCTATGCTTAAAAACTCTGATAGAAAAAAGACATTTGAGGTGGTCAGATTTATTGTGTGACTGGTGTTGTAAATGTGCTCCAACAGGAGCAGCTCTCCACCTAAACTGGAGAGTTATCCAGAGTTCCTAGTTTTGTTAGCTTTGCCACATGCACACACACACATATATATATATAGATACATATAAATATATATTTGCATGTATATATATATATATATATATATATATATATATACCTATAGAAAAAGTATTTTTTGTTTTGCTAATAACTTTGGCTTTGTTTGAGGAATCTTCACAAACTTTTCCCAAAAAATACGATGCTCACTTCAGCATCTGTCTGGACTGTTATGGGGTGGGGTGTGAGTAAAAGCAGGGGTCCCAAAACGCTTTTTCCTCATTCAATTTTCTATAGGAATTTTGAAAAGCAACTGAGCTGAAACCACTGGACGGAAGATGCAGGCAGAAACACAGAGGAAACTGCTTCCACAGAGAGGGGCCTGCTTTAGCAGCTCCCTCTCTGTGACGTTAATGCTGGCTCCTGCAGGAGGTGGGGAGCCAGCTGGGACTGTGGGGGCCTTCCGGGCCCGCTCCACAGGTCCCCAACAATAGTGCCTGGGTTCCCTGGGGCCAACCAGGGCACATAGCTGAGCCCTGGGGGATGGGGCCCCGGTGCCGAGATCAGCCCTGGGGAGGGAGCCCCCCCCCCCCCAATCTCCCAAAAAAATAAATTATTTATGCTGGGCCCTGGGGGATGGGGTCCACGAGGCCAAGATCAGCCTGGGGAGGGGGGCTGCGTGGCCCCGCTCCCACCAAAAAAATACATTTTAGAAGGCCTGGCCTCAGGGGATGGGTTCCCTAGGGACCAAGATTGGTGCTGATGGGGGGGTCACACAGCCCCCCTCCACACAAAAAAAATAATTAGGCCAGGTCCCGAAGGATGGGGTCTCTGGGGCCGAGATTGGCCCTGAAGAGGGTGGGCAAACAACGCTCCTCATCCCCAAAAAAATAATTAGTCCTGGCCCCTGGGGATGTTGTCCCCAGGGTCGAAATCTGCTGAGGGGGGGAGGGGGAGGGGGTAAGTGGACCTTATTTTCTGTGCATGGCCAAAGGTGGGTTGGCCGCTGGCCCTGTGGTCAACTGCCGCCGCGCACGGCCAAAGGCCATATGCGGTGGTGGTTTGATTAACGTATAGTTATGAAAATTCACTTAAAAAAACAAAAGTTACAGGGACGTTATAGTAAAGAAATAGAATTTAAAAAACATAGAAATTCACTTAAAAAAAACAAAGGTTACAGGGACGTTATAGTTAGGCTCACATTTTAACAGTACAAAAATTCACCTGTTATAGTTATAAATATCTCAAGTAACTATTGCCCTAAGATAATTATAACTTGCGCCCTGGCCATGCAATGCTAAATACCCCACAAATTACGGCACTCATGGCATCTTTGATAACATCACTGATAATATCAACGTAATATTTGCAATAAATTTTTGGATGAAATAAACTGTGCATGGCGGGGGCGCAAGCTATAGTTACCTTAGGGCACGAGTTCTAGTTACTTGAGACAACTCTAACTATAACAGGTCAATTTCTATGGTTTTATACGTTTAAAATCTGAGCCTAACCATAAAGTCCCTGTAACCTTTGTTTTTTTAAGTGAATAAATATACAAACACACTCTCTCTTACCATTGCAGTAAAATGTCTATATTTTTTACCACAATATTTTGTACTATACATTACAAGTATGTCAATTTTATATTTTTGTGGTGAATGTTTTACCATGTTTTTTGTATCACAATATGTTTGTGGCTGATATTTCATCACACAACCATGGTTTGGGGGATGATGATAATATTATTGGTCTGATACTGATAAATGTAATCAGCAATGTCTACTAATTTACAGTTTATATCTTCTGCAATTTGCTTCACCTGTACTGGAAGTAAGATTTATGTTTGGAGATCCGTGGTCACAAATTGTGTTGTGTTGAATGTCCAGAAAAAAGATGGGTACACTTTCTTTAAAAAAAAAAAGCTCTGAACAAATCTCCACTGCTTGTATCCTCACCTAGTGGCTGCAGTATTTTCAGCTCTTCTCCCAGATCTTACTGAAATACTTGCACACATTACTTGACTTCCTTGACATGAGCAAGTCCTGGTACCGTTCATTCCCCTCAATGCCACCCTGCTGTGGAAGCACATGCTTCAACAGCATCAGAGTCAGCCCCTGCTAAAATAGTACTATCCGCACTTCATGCTGCCTGTGTCGATATCGTTTAATGCTGCCTGTGCCGATATCACTGCATGCTGCCTGTACTGATTACCCTTTAAGATGCCTGTACTGATATTACTTTAAGATTCCTGTGCTGATATCACTTCATGGTGCCTGTGCCAATATCACTTTATGTTGCCTGTGCCAATATCACTGCATGCTGCCTGTACTGATATCACTTTAAGATGCCTGTGCTGAAATCACTTCATGGTGCCTGTGCTGATATTAGTTCATGCTGCCTGTGCCGAAATCACTTTGTGCAGCTTGTGGCGATATGACTTCATGTTGCCTGTGCCGATATGACTTCATGCAGCTTGTGTCGGTATCACTTAATACTGCCAGTGCTGATATCGCTTTGAGCTGCCTGTGCCGATATTGCTTCGAGCTGCCTGTGCTGATATTGCTTCGAGCTGCCTGTGCTGATATTGCTTCGAGCTGCCTGTGCTGATATCACTTCATGATGCCTGTGCCGATATCGCTTCGAGCTGCCTGTGCCGATATCGCTTCGAGCTGCCTGTGCCGATATCACCGCATGCTGCCTGTACTGATATCACTTTAAGATGCCTGTGATGACATCACTTCATGGTGCCCGTGCTGATATCACTGCATGCTGCCTGTGTCGATATCAGTTCATGGTGCCTGTGTCGATATCGCTTAATGCTGCCTGTGCCAATATCACTTTATACTGCCTGTGCTGATATCACTTCAAAATGCCTGTTCTGATATGATTTCATGCTGCCTGTGCCGATATCCATGCATGCTGCCTGTGCTGAAATCACTTCATGCAGCTTGTGCCGATATCCCTTCAAGTTGCTTGTTCCAATATTACTTTATGCTGCTTGTGCCAATATTACTTCATACTGCCTGTGCCGATATTTCTTTATGCTGCCTGTGCCAATATCACTTCATGCTGCTTCTACCCATATCACTTCATGCAGCTTCTGCCGATATCACTTCATGTTGCCTATGCCAATGTCACTTCATGCTGCCTGTTCCGATATCGCTTTGTGCAGCTTGAGCAGATATCACTTTGTGCAGCTATCACTTTGTGCAGCTTGAGCAGATATCACTTTGTGCAGCTATCACTTTGTGCAGCTTGTGCAAATATCACTTTGTGCAGCTTGTGCTGATATCACTTTGTGCAGCTTGTGCCGATATCACTTTGTGCAGCTGGTGCCGATATCACTTCGTGCTGCCTGTGCTGATATCAGTTTGTACAGCTTGTGCCGATATCACTTCATGCAGCTTGTGCAGATATCACGGCATGCTGCCTGTGCCGATATCACTTTGTGCAGCTTGTTCCGATATCATGTCATGCTGCCAATGCCGATATTACTTTGTGCAGCTTGTGCCGATATCACTTAATGCTGCCTGTACCGATATCACTTCATGCTGCCTGTTCCGATATCACTTCGAACCACCTTTGCTGATTTCACTTCGTGGTGCCTGTGCCGATATCACGTCATACTGCCATCACTTTATGGTGCCTGTGCCGATATCAGTTCATACTGCATGTGCCGATATTACTTCATAGTGCCTGTGGCGATATCACTTAACGCTGCTCGTGCAGATATCACTTCATGCAGCTTGTGCAGATATCACGTCATGCTGCCTGTGCCGATATCACTTTGTGCAGCTTGTGGCAATATGACTTCATGTTGCCTGTGCTATATGACTTTATGCAGCTTGTGTCGGTATCACTTCATACTGCCAGTGCTGAAATCGCTTCGAGCTGCCTGTGCTGATATTGCTTCGAGCTGCCTGTGCTGATATCACTTCATGGTGCCTGTGCCGATATCACTTCATGCTGCCTGTGCCGATATCGCTTCGAGCTGCCTGTGCTGATATCACTTCTTGGCGCCTGTGCCGATATCACTTCATGCTGCTATCACTTTATGGTGCCTGTGCCGATGTCTGTTCATGCTACATGTGTCGATATTACTTCATAGTGCCTGTGGCGATATCACTTCATGCTGCTTGTGCCACCTGCGTCAATGCCAGTACAATGCAGACCCGACGCCCTGAGGATACCACCCTCAGCAGATAGCTGATGCCTCCCAGCGTAGGGATGCAGCGGCGTAAAGAGCGGAGAGAGGTGTGCTTTGTAGTAAACAAATGATCTAGGTGCTGTGTTTCGCTTCTTTCATGTTGTCTGGCAATGACCTGATATGGATTGTTTTGACATCTGCCAGGCTATCCCCAGAGCCAGTGCCCCTTCATTCCAGTGGGTAAGGACAGCAGTTGGTAGTCTATGCTTCTCTACGCGGGTTCATATAGTGTGTCAATGGAGCACTCTTCAGGACACGCTTAAGTGTGCACTCTGTGACATATATGCAGTATAGAGAGTCATAGATGCAGGGGAACTGGAGCGGCTTGAAGTTAATACAATGGGACCACATCAGCCACAGAAAGCAAGTGGAAGGACCTAATGTGCAGCTACTCATGTGAGGCCAAAGAGAGAGCGTTGGAGAACATGTCTGCGAGAACTAAAGGGGCAAAGGAGGCTGCCAAAGCTTGGTTCACTGGTGTAGCCGGTGCTTGGTGATACCAATAAACAAACCGAGTGTGCACAGGATGTGGAGGTCGGTGATCCATCCTGCTGGTTGAAGTGTGTGGGAGGGCGGCTAGCAGTCAGTTGGCAAGGGTTCTAAAAAAATATATAAGTGAACATCCTGGGACATTAATGCCCACAATTTCTGCAGTCTCTTTTCAAGATAAGATTCATTTACCATTAGACCAGTACACAGTGGGGAATAGTTATGAGAGGAGTGTGCTGCCGGTGCACTACTTTTTTTTGACGCTCCAGTGGTGCAAGACACTCTGCTATATCCATGACGCCACACAAAGCCACGTTGCGTGGCTTTCAATGGCCTCCTAGATGTGGAGTAATACAAACCAGAGAAAGTTGCTGCATTGCCCTACTCTGCTCCAGGGAGGCGTTCCACTGGTGTTGCAGTGGGTTACGCCTCCCCAGAGCAGGCAGAACAAAGATAAATATTTTTATTTTTCCTCATTTTGTCCTCTTTCCGCGTGTGCTGCATTGTGCAGCACTCATAGAACTAGGAAAACACCATCATGGATTGTTTTTGTGCGGGTAGGTATCCCTTCCTGAAACAAAATAAAACAAGCCTGCATGCAACGCAGACACCCGTACACCATGCTGCAAGGTACTTGCATTGGCGCTACGCAGCCAACTGTGCACCAGCGCAGGGGGAATGGAAAAGAATGCACCGTATTTCATAAACGTGGTGCATACCTGCCCTTTCAGATTGGCATAGGGAGGTGAGGCATGGAGATTTGCAGCTCTGCCCTACGCCAATTCGTCATAAAAATAGAAAATCAAAACTCCCTAAATCCTGATAGCACCCTCACAACCCTCTTGGACTGTCAGTCTCACAGATGAAAGCTCTCCACCCCTCACAAACTAGCAGCGAAGCCAATAGGACTGACTGAAGACTGAAAATTGATTGGTGTTTGTGTGTGTGGTATTGCGGATGGGTGAGTGGATAAATGAAAGAATGAGTCAATGAGTGGATGAATAGATCCGAGTGACTGGATGTATGCATGACGAGTGACTGAGTGTGTGAATGGATGAGTGACTGCATTAATGGAATCATTCAGGCACTTCCAGTTATAAACTAGATCTATTGGCGCTGCCATTGCATGTTTATGCAGTGTATTATCATAACATGGTGTAAGAGCATCTATGGCCGGTGATCTCTGCATGCGGTTAGTCTGCTGTGATTACAAATGTGTAAACCTCTTCAGGTTAGTCTGTAATTTGCATGAATGTCCTGTAGTTACAAACGCACATTTTTCCGCCATACTTGCCCCAACTTCTCATCACTGGTGGGCCCTGGACCACCCACGCGCAGCACAGCAACAGGGCATTTTCTATCATTTGCCTCCTAGCCTGGAAATGCTGGCCACGCCCCTTCCTTCCTCCCCGCGCACTTCACTTCCCACTTCTGCAGTCTCCCCTCGTCACCCCCCTCTCCACCTCCCGGACTCCCCGCTCAGATTAATTTTCAGGCTAAATTGCTGTTGCTCAAATGAGAGAAAACCTGCCATGCAGCTCCGCACCAGGTCCCCAGACAATGCAACGCAGCCCCACTGAATTCAATTAAAAGTGTCACTGTGGTCCAATTGTCTCTTTCGCAGGCATCCCTGCCTTATCGCCGGCTTTAATTGGTGCTGACACGCTGCTCATGTTACACGTGTCCGCGGAGCGCGCGCGCGCACTGCGTTAGCCTTCTTGTTATAAACGTGTTGGCATCCGGCCCCATCACACTGCCTCCCCTCAGGTGGCCTGGCATATTAATGTGACGAGTGGTATAATTATGGCTAATGCCAGGGCAGGGCTCGCCAACAATGCATTGCAATGAGTAATTGTCATGACCGTCCTTCTGTTTCCTAGCAGAGAAGTGTTGTTTAAAGTTCAATTCATTTAAATGACTTTGTCGTTCTTTCTTTTGCCTGTAGTTTTTGTTTTTTTATTTTCTTTCTCATTTTCTTTCATTTTGTTCTTGACTTCTTTGCAATGCTTTCTTTCTATAGCAATTTTCTTTAGTAAGGATTGTCACTTGAGAGAGGACCAAAGATGGACCTAAGGGGACTGTAACGTTGCAACTGAAACAAGCATTAGCAATGCAACGGGTCTCGCATTTCGTCGAGTTAGAACTATTAGCGCTGTAAACTCCTAACCAGACTTTTCTTGCCACATTAAATGGAAAAAAAACCACCAAGGAGCGCGTTAAAGAGAAAAAGTAGTCCAGAAACCATACGGAAACATGGAGCCTCAAATGTTTCCAGTAGTTGGTCGGTGCGCTCGAGGAGGGCTAAATACCATAAAAGGTATGACGTATGCATGCCTTACACTAATGAAAGCAAGCGGATTTTAAAAGGCAAGCCCACGAATCAATGAAAGTGACTGACATGACATGAGCGTTGTTAGAAGCCCAAATAGAGATTACAGAATGAGACAGAGCGCTTTGCGCTCGCCCCTAAAAGGCATCACCACCCTAATACCAGACTGTCACTAAACACTTGGCACTATTGATACAGTATCTTTCCCCTGTCAGGCAGGACTTTCTGGGGTTCATCAGTGAGCAAATTGTACTAAGAAAGTTCCACACCTTCCAGCAGAACTCTGGTCGCAATCCAGAGAGACCAGGCACATCAATCTTCAAAAGAGTACACTGGATGAACTGCAGTTCTTGGAAATCCCTGCTAGGCCTCACCTGTGAATGCCTATTGATCAAAAAGGAGCTCTGACTGCTTAATTTGGATTTGCCTCAAGCCTGGTTGTCTGGAGACCTCACTGATTTATTCCAGAAGAGAGGAGAGGCGCCTCAGTAGAATATGATGGTCTGCTGATCTAGAAAGGGTTATGGGGTTCAGGAGTTGTGTTCAAACGCCCACTAAGTTGGAAAGACTGGCTGTCTATGGAACTGTCTGTTCCATATCAAAGCCATCTTGAATAGGGGTTGGCGTAACATGCATAACTCCATATATAGCATAATCATGTGGAATTACCTAAAACATTCTGCGAGATTTCACAGAAGTACACAAGAAGTGTAATTCTGCATTTAGTGTTTTTTTCTTAGCTAAAAAATACCCCTTTATGTCCAAAATGGACGCGAGGCTGTATTTTGCTAAGAAACAGGGTTACATGCAAGAAAGCATGATTAGTGAATGTAAACTTGTGCTCGCTAAATATGCACTTGGGATAGGATTCCCTCCATCTTACTTTCAGCATTTAACACAAAATGCACCCTCACGTTCACAATGGTCTCAAGGTTGCATTTTGTGCTAAAAAATATTGCTAAATGCAACTGAATATGAATAGGGAGCATGAAGAGCCGCCCGAGCTCATGTAATGTGCTCTTGCAGTAGGATTTTTTTCTCCAAATTACTCTTAATTACACGAGCGGGTGCAATTGTATTATTATTGGTAATTCCATGTCAAAGAGTAATGCAAACTAGTGAAATTGCTCTGATTCCTTCAGTGTCATTGATATTTCGCCCCGGCCCTAATCTAGAAGATGGGAAAGGTTAACTTGGCCATGCTGCTAAGGGTTCTCACTCTTCTGCCGGTCTACCTGGAGAGATTAACTGGAGAGAATTGTTACTGCTCTGACTGCAAAATCAGGCTAAGCCTCAATAGGTGCAGCAGCCTAGATACATTTTGAGGTGCACCATCACAAGGCGTCATATTTTAACATGTACTTGTGCCAAATCACTGCTGGAGGCCTTTAGAACACCGATTTCCCAATGCGCGGTATGACATCTGCATTTGCTGACCCCGAACCACATTGAAGAGCTGACACATGTGAGAGGCACACTCGAAAATACTTTTTAGTATCACAAGTATTACAACCCATATGGTTCTAATACTTAGTAAATGTATTGATCAAATATACAGATAGTCCACGTTCAGTTCATTAATTCATCCAGGAGGTCCACCTCATTTATAGTTCTGTATGATGACAATCAAAGAGTTGTGTGGTAAATGGTTGTGATACTTACCCTCTCCATAGTGAGTGGTAAGATGTCTTTGCATGCCTAAGGGAGAAAATTAAGAGAGATACTGGACAAGAAGGGAACGTTAGAGCAGATACCATAATTACACTTTTAGCATAATAGATTCCTGATGAAGTCCTGTGTAAAGGATGAAACGCATTGGCTAGGTTGACAATATGTTTTTAATATGTTGTGAAAACGAACGAAAATTAAAAAGGACTCTAAAAAAGTGGTCTTCTTGGATGAATTAATATACTGAACGTGGACATTATGTATATTTGATTGCTACATTTACTAAATTTTTGAACCAAATTGGATGTAATAAGGGTCATACTAAAACTAAGTCCCTCATTATGTCATTGGAGGTAAAAAACTGCCTACCACCGCGCCAACGGCCGCCAAAAGGCCATCGCTACGACTACCATCTGTCTGCCAAATTTTGACCACAGACGGATTTCTGCCACAAGAAGGGTGGAAATCCAGCTGTGGCCATACTGGCGGATGGCAGTAAAGGTGGCGTTGCTACCACCAGCCGCGCCAGTAGACCGCCGCCAGCCGTATTATGACAAATAATACGGCCTGGCGGTGTTCTGTTGGTGGGCGCTGTTGGCGGTAGCAGCGCCCCATCCCGTCCCCTGCGGGTAAACCCCCTGGATGTAGGTACGTCTGCTTTCCGACAGGGGTGGGGGTGTTGTGTGTGTGTGGGGGGGGGTGCATGTATGTGTGTGTGTGAATGTGAGTGTGTGTGTAATGTTGTTTGCATGAGTGTATGCATGTGTGTGAGTGCATGTATGAATGGAAACGTGAATGCGTGTCAGTGTGACTGTGTGTACGGATGTGTGCGTGAATGAATGGATGCAAGCGTGTATGTAAGCATATATGTCTGTGTGAATGAGTGTGTGTCTGCGTGTGTGTGTATGGGGGGAGGTTGGAAGGGGGGAGCGTTGATGAAGGGGGGGTGAGTGCGTCTGGGGAGTGTTGGGGGGAGGGGCCCTCCTATCAGTGACAGAGAACAAATTCCCTGTCATTGATAGGGCCTACTGCCATGGTTTTCGTGGCGTTACGAACGCCACGGAAACCATGGCGGAATGCAGGGTCATAATACCGCTGGTGGTACAATAGTGGCCGCCGGGCTGGAGATTGTTTTCTCCAGCCCGGCGGCTGCTACCCCCATGGCGGTGAGAGTGGTACATTTGTGGATTGGCTTCAGCCAACCCACCAGTGTCATAATGTGGCGGTAAGAACCGCCAGCCTGTTGACTACTATCTCCAACCACCGGGGTCAAAATGACCCCCAAGTCTTTAGTGCTCCTCTCACATGTTAATTCAGAAATTTAATGGAACGAAGGTCAAAGGGAGTAGAACCTCTAAGAGCTAGCACCATCTTTTTTAATCAATGTATTAATTTAGGTTTGTGCGGTGGTTAGGGGGCACTACTGTCTTTGCTTGTGTTGGTTCCACACTAGCAGAGGCCTACCTTTGGAATTACCAGCACACGTAGCAGTAGCCCACACTCTGTTCCCTTTTTTTCTGAGAACCATCCCCTTGAGTGAACATCCCTGGTTTGCTCTGAGAACTGAACATAGGAATGATTCCCAAGCATCTTTGATCTTGTGGTGGCTCTACCGGTTTCTTGAGGATATAAATCAACAATTTTTCAGTCAGTTGGTTGACATATGCTGAAAGTTATTTATACATTATGCCTCACCTTCACTAATGCATCTCAAACTGAAATTATGTACAGAGACAGATATAATTACGCAAGAAAGTAATGATCTGTTCCTGTAATGCCCTTTTGAAGCAAAGTGATGCAAAGCAGTGCAAAGGGAATTTTGCGCAGAGAGAAGGGAACTTCCAGCATAAAATCTTTTGTGTTACATTCTAAATACCCTTGCAACATATGTATTGCTTTGTTTTTCATTCTCCGGAGGTTGCTATGTTACTGTTGAGGAACACAAGACTCGTTTGGTTCTGTAGTGAACCATTGAGAAGCTCTGAACAGATGCACACCCCAAGAGTGATGAACAAAGACAGGTTCATCCATCATGCTGTGCTTCTGAGACACATAATGTTTTCAAATGAAAAATGTATTGTACTAGAGAAGCCAGCTAGAGCAACCACACATGGAGCTGCACCCACATAAAGAAGCGGTCCAAAATCATAGAGTTTCCTAGGCGACCAGCTGCCAAGTATATAACCTCTGTTAGGGCACCCAACCATAATTCTGAGCAACAAAACTGTCGCCACCCTGCAAGGTCTCTGTCGCAGTACATAGAGGATGAAGGAATTTGTAGTCCAGCACAACGAGAAAAGATCATCCCCACAGTCGAGAAGAAGAACTTGTTGACACAAGGTCAAACATCTTCAGCAGCCGGTGGTAACTCTCAAGTTAACAGACCCAAAACAGTTAAGTAGGTCAGGCAGTCGGTACATTGGAGATCACTTTGATTCAGAGCAACTTTGTGACCAGAACCTTCAGAAGGAAACAGCAGAGACAGAACACTTCTGTTATAAAAGGCCAATTGCTATTGAGGTGCCCCCATTATGTCAATCCTGTATATGTGTCAACAAAATTCAAGGCTCACTACAGACCTGAACTGCTTGGAAGTGACTGTAGGCTTGGGAAATGAGTACACTCATCTCCACCCAACATACAATACCCAAGATGGCAACAGGACCACTGCAGAGAGCAAAGTTGTGCAGCATGGCTTCCTCATAGCTTCACACTTGAGACATGCATCTAGCAGAAGAAAGGAGAAGCCAGGTGATGGATGCCCTAATGGAAATGGTAAGACACCACCTAGCAGAAACTTTGGATAGAAGTTACTGCATCAACACCATCTAGGATATAATCTACAGGAAGTTACTCACACAGCTATGCTGAGATCACTGGAGGAACTAACCCTCAGCAACGCAGATAGAGCCTCCCCGTACCACTGATACATCTGCCTACAAGTAATCCTTCCGGAGGAGATGCAAGGCAAGATGACAAAATTACTTTATTCTTATTAATTTAGCAAGGTGAAAGGAATGAGGAAATGGCCAAATGTCTTGCTGGAATAAACTCAGGAATGTTTGATGTACTGGACAGTCTGTGCCCAGACGTGAATATGCTTGATTAGGTCTCAAACCTAAGGCCCTGTCAGTTTGTCCAGCAGACAAACTGATGCTTTTGGCAAGAGAGTGAGAAGTGGACAAGGGAGCTTCTTCTTCTTGGGTTCACATGAAGAAGACCCATCCTAATGAAAGCTCGCAGAGTAGAAGCCCTGACCGTAGGCATTCTGGTCCAGAAGTCCCTGATAACTATCAGCGACAGACCACAGTCACCCTTGATGTCCATCCTTAACCCCATGTAGTACTTTGTCACTGTTCCAGGAGGAACCAAACTAGCACTGGCCAACCCCATAACACAGCCACTGTCATTACACAAGAGATACCAATGCTTGACATACAGCTCCTGAACTAGTTACTCTGTGATGCCACTTCTGGTGAGAAGGGCCGTAAGTTAGCCTAGATGTCAAATATCTTCTTGACGTGTATGTGGCTTGAGGAGTTGAATAGCATGTAGTTTGTCATCTTCGGGGTCATCACAACTGGGATCCATGACGACTTCCAGGATGTGGCTTCCCACCCGTTTGCTGAAAAAAGTGCAAAGCTTTCGGGGGTTCTATATCTATAGCAGACGCTTTGGGCTCTATTTGTGTAATAGTGGTTGGACCACTCAGCCACTGGCTTGGAGCAGAACATCCCTCTGCATCACCAGGGAGGATGCTCTGCTCCATGTACCAGCTGCTGACTAAGTATCTCAGGTTTTTTATTTACTGGAACAGTGGGAGCTGCCTTGGGGAATCATGTGACACCTACCACAACATGCCACACCATATCAAAGAATTGTGACGTGATTCCATATAAAACTGGACCAAGACCTAAGAGCTTCACTGTGTGCCACCGAAAGTCATGTTTTCCCGATTATGTAAAATTATTATTTTTTTAACTCAGAAGCTGGTTCTGATCAAGAGCAGAACTGCACTCTATTGCCAAAGATATGCACAGTCCTGCTCTTTCATAGCCCTGGCAGACTTCTTGTTGCCTAGTTCCAATGTAGGCACCCTGTTATCATGTCCCAAGGGTGGTCTACACTGGGTCAGGGAAGGTTTAGTGCAGGAGGGGTACTTTGTACCTTCATACGCAAAAACTATCTTTGGAGGCGTATTCCTTTTTGTTTGTGTGCTGCAGAATGCATAAAGGAAGTAACTAAATAAAGTCATAAGGTAAGTATAGATAACTAAAGGAAATAAAGCCATGGTAAATAAAGATATTTCTTCTTGTTATGCCAACCTCTGATAGGGTAGGTCTTTGTAAATCTGGGTTCACATCAAGGTACATGGATGGAGGCGTGGGGATGCCCATGATCCACTCAGAGAACGCCTACCTTATGCAAGGTACCGCAAGGCAGAGCTGCGCACTTCTTTATATATATTTTTTTTATATAGAAAGACATGTGAAGGTATGTAAATCACTCTTTGTGTGGCTTTGTAAATCCCCAAATAGAGTCTGGGATACACCAAAAAAGTGATGCAACCCCGATGCAAAATCTTAGTACGATTTGGCCCAAAGTTTTTGATTCCACAGTGGTGCAGACTCTTGCAGCCTGATTCAGATATCGGCGGCCGGGTTACTCAGTCACAATGGTGATTAATATCCCATTCGCTGAAATATAAATCCCATAGGAAGTAATGGTGGATGGGATATGTGTTACTTCGTCACAACGGTGACGGATATCCCGTGCGCAGAAAATTCAATCCCATAGGGAATAATGGGATTTATATTTCGGCAGACGGGATAGCCGTCACCGTTGCGACGAAGTAACTCATCTGCCAAAATCTAAGTCAGGTCCTTCGTTATCGGAGTACAGTGCACACTGCAAATACTGAACTCTTTACATGGTGGATTTTTGTCATGCTTAAACGTATACCCTGTAATAATGTGGCAAGTATATGGCACATATGGAGAGAGGGCAGGGTAGGGAGCTTGGCACCGTCTAAGAAGATGGCACCACTCTTTCTATCATTGTCACCCATCTGAAGAGTCGGCTCACCCCAGCACCCGCGTCTTCTTAGTGGCAGCGAGTGCCACCAACGAGCCACAGCGCCCCCACAGAGAGCCACCCCTCTCTTTAAAGACCCCTGAAAGGAAGCCTGCACCCACTTTTCTAGCAGATAACTTGGACTCCGGTTGGACCGGTCTGGAAGCAGGAAGCAGTATTTTTAGGAGAGAGGATGGAGGCAGGAGGTGTCCTGGTGGCCCTGGCAGGGCTCGCCCCGCAGCCTCCCTTCATTTGTCTCAGTCACATCCTCACGGCGCCCGTCCGCCCGTCCCGACACTTGTCCAATTTCCAGGCGCATTTGTCACCTTGACTCTCCTTTCAAGGTGACTGGCTGTCCGCGCTTTCCGCCTGTCATTTGCGTTTTTGATAGGCTGTCTCTCGGCTTGATTTCCCCGGGGGCACCCACTTCTCTGTCTTCAGCACTGAGCTCTGTGGAAGAAGTTAAGTAGCCGAGGAGCTTTTAAAGGGGTACACACACTTTGCTAACACCCAGGGCCGGCTTTAACACTGGTGGCGCCCTGTGCGGCACTCCTTTGTGGCACCCCCCTGACGTCCTCCTCGGATTCCTGCACTACCACCGGACTAAAGTGACCCGCATCTCTCTCCATAGACCCTGTCTCACATGAATTTTAAAGCGCTGACAGGGGTTGATTTTAGGAATCCACTCAGCTATCCACATCTGTTCTTTGCAGCAGGCATTTTAACCCTCTGTGCTACTTTTGGCGAGTCAAAACTGCCGCCAGACAAAACTCCATCGTGCTCTGTCAGGAACATTAACCACAAGAGTTACCTTGACATTTTTATTGTTGCCTGACAGATGGACGCACATGGAACTTTGCTTCAGGTGCTTTTCATTTCTGAGTTATTGCTAAACACAGCGCTCCCCCTTCGAGGTCAACGCCCGGTGCGGCCGCACCAGTCGCACTCCCCTAAACACAGATCACACGCGTTACAAGGTGTGTGTAAAAGAGCTATGAGGCAGTCAGTGGCCTGGACCATCCCAGGACCCCGGCATCTCGCTCTTCTGTTATACATTTTACTGGTCATTATAGAATATGCTGGTTTGTTTCAGGCTTTGCGAGGAAAAGAGACAGAAAATGCACCAGTTGTTGCCAAAAACAGTAAGACATGGCCTCTCTACTGAACAAATATTCTAAAGTACATATTATTGTAAGCATAACTTGAAATGCACAAGTGTTGAAAACTGATAAGACACCAGACACATTCATGATACTCGAGTTTCATCAAAATCTGTGCAAAGAGAGAAACGTGAGAAGAGACCCTTTTGTCCCATAAGTTGAGTAAAGCCTCAAAGAGATCCATCACTGATGTAAAAAAGTGTTGGACTCTTGGAACAAAAACAGCGTTATTTTTCTAAAAAAAAATCTATATAGTGCTTTGTTTGACATGAAATTTCCGAGAATTAATATGGGTTCATCATGTCTTAAAAAAGTCCATTCTTGGCCTAAGTTCTCTTTTGATAAGTGAAACCCTCCAGGGGAGTTCCTTCAGGAATCTTAAAGTTCATGTGTACTTCAGTTAATTTCCTATTGGGTTGTACAGCTATCAAAGCCCTCAGGCTCATGAACATTCCCGATAGGTGTTGCCGATGCGTTTCGACCTCCTAAAATGTTTTCATCGGATCGGGAGGTCTTTATCAGTATTCACGACCTAATTTAGATCTCGGCCGACGAGTTACTCTGTCACAACAGTGACGGATATCCCATCTACTGAGATATAAACCCCATAGGATATAATGGAATTTATATTTTGGCCGACAGGATATCCGTCACTGTTGTGGTGCAGTAACTCGCCCGCCATAATCGTAATCCGGCCCCCAGTGTTGGAGATTCTCAGTCTCCTTTCATTTGGGGCAGTGTTTCATAATTAGGGATCCCTGTTTTCCATTTGTACTGATTTTTACAGATAAATACAGACAGAAAACTGTGCCTTTCCTGTTTGTATCTATTTTTAAAGCAGGACAATACAGATAATTTGGTTTCTTTTGCATGACTCACAATGCTTAGATTAATTCCTTCCAGGCCAATAGCTGTACATATTGGCAGCATGGGGAGTTACAAAGCTCAGGGAGATTTGCTTCAGTTAATGCATAGCTCAACCTGTATGTGTGCTAGCATAATATACTATTTTTTAATGTGGGTTTATTATTTTATTCTTTTTGGTTGTGCCGTGTGCTGAAACCTGACAGGCATCAAAGTATAAGTGCACATTTTCTGTTGAATAAATGCTGAAATATGTGCGCTATCGCCTCATCTGTTCACAATACCAAAATACTAATAAGATGGCCGAAAAATAAATATGGATAAATACAAACAAAAATGTTCAAAAAATAAATACCATAAAACTGGGAGCCCTAATCACGATCCTCTGTCGGTTCAGATAATATCAATTGCGACTCCTCCCTGATCAATGCCCCTTGCAAGGTATGCTCAGTGGCAGCTGGAAACCTTCAGTTTTGTGCCTAGACCAGCCCGGTCTTTGCAGCGACTAGTTGCACTGGCTCTCTCCTGGTCACTTGGGAGCCACTCAAAGTAAGGCCTTACCACTCAGTGTTCACAGGACTGTAGCAATGGTGTATTTGCTATTCTTTCCTCCTTGAAAAGTGTGGAAAATCCTAAATAACGCCATACTTTGGATGCGCAGAATGTGTAGCCATGTCCTCTGACAAATAGCACTCTTTTATCGATGATCATCAATACAGGTGGAGATCCCGGCAGGCCAACTCAGCCAATCATCCTTCTCAGGTCATTAATGATAAAACCCCTGAATTGGGTGATATTGGGCCTGATTACGACTTCGGCAAAGGGGATTACTCTATCCCAAATGTGACGGATATCCCGCCTGCTGTATTACGAGTTCCATAGGGTAAAATGGACTCGTAATTCGGCGGGAGGGATATCTGTCACATTTGAGATGAAGTAATCCCCTCCCCCGAAGTCGTAATCAGGCCCATAGTGCCAATCATCACAATGCTATGAAGACACATGCATTCATCAACAAGTGCTATGAAATGGTATGAAGGTCATGAAGATGGGGTGCAAAGGTGTTCCCCAATATCATCTTCTATGAAACTTTGATAGCGCGTGAAGACAGCGCCGCGACTCGTGTTAATGGTTCTATTGTAAGTTTATATCCTAAACAAACATATCATGACTGTGCTAGCCTGACAGATACCAGTAATTACATATATAGTGCTGACGAGTTGACTCCATCAATTGTCAAATTTGACCAACAGTGCAACTGACCGATACATGAATGGATGAAAAACACTGGTCAGGAGTTGAAACTGATCTACCCTTTTTTTTGCAATTTTCATATAGCACTAGGGCTCCCAGTTTTATGTTGTTTTTTTACATTTTGATCTGTATTTATCCATTTTTTGTTTTTGCTCAATTCATCTGTATTTATCCGTATTTATTTTGTGCTTACGGTACAAAATGAAGGTGCAGGGTATATTTCTACAGCTAGTTAACCAACAAATGTTTACTCATCTTCGAATGTCACGTGAGTTTTAGTCATTTACTGTACAATACAGTCATCTGAAATAATTTGCATTGTAGAACAGCTTAAACAGCTTTAGTGTTGCAGTTATTTAAGCTTCAACAGGAAATCTTTTTTTTTCCTTTTTTTTAATCTCCCCTGTGCGTTAATCTGCACAGCTATTAATTTAGCACAAATGATTGATAGTAGTGAACATCGTCTAAAAGAAAACCTATTTTCCTGTATTTTCCATATTTAAAAATAAATACAGACAGGGAAATAGGTTGCTTTGTGTCTGTAATGTATCTCTAAAACTCACTCAAAACTGTAAGCCTTATGTAGCACAAACTTGCCTGAGGGTGTAAGAACACTTTACAAGATACCAGATGTTACACATTTTAGGCTTGGGGAGATTAGAGGATCAGCCCCAGATCACAGGGGTTTGAGCCAAGGCCCTGATTCTAACCGGGCTCCACAGGTCCAGAGACAGCAGGAGTAGCCACTAAGCCTCATCCTCCCTCCCGCTGCCCTGAAGCCACAGGGATACCGCCAGCCTGCATCATGGTGGAAATAACTTGAGAATGATGGAAGGTGACCCAGCTTCCTTCAAACCATTAAACTCTAAATTCATAGCTGGTGACTGAGTTCATGGACAAGATGCTTACCTGCTGCTTTTGTCGTGGTATTATGGAGATACTCCGTCACTCAGCACCACTCCATTTATGGGTCATTATTCAGCCCTACACCACCTTACACCACGAAGCCCCCTCTAAGGTACCACCTTAAAATACTCAATAGCTCTTCCCTTGCAGAGCCCATCATTCAATAGCATTCTTTTTCCATTCTGGCCCTCGGGCTTCTAATCTGACCAGTTCAAGACCGGTTTCCATCCATCAAACAACAGTCTTTTGCTCCAACTGTTTTTACCAAATGACATCATATGTGTAAATCATATACTCCAGATGTCTTAGGTTTTCGAGTCTACGACCGAGTCGCTTATCCAGTCCAAGTGTTTTTCTAAATTGTGGAGAAATGATAAATTCAGGGCTACAGGTACCAGAATGCCAAAAATTATGAGCTTTTCATGCATGGACTCAGTAAACGTGAGAACTCTGTGATTCCATGTGCCTTACTTTCTTAGGATTGGTTGGACAGTGCAGCAGTCTATTTATTGTTTCCAATATACAGAGAGTGAGCTTTGGGCCTGCCACTTCAGCCATTGGCTTCTATGAGTGATTCCCTTCGCCCATTAGTTTTGACATTGCCATCATATCAACACAGAGAAGTATTTCTCTCCCACCATTATGCCATTAGCCTTTAGGGGAACAACTCTGCCTCCTGGGAAGTGGTGATGCATTGCAACACACCTGGGACTAGTATACTTATTTTATTTTATTTTTCTACCACATTAAAGCCCGACCTCTGGGCTCTAGCATTGCGTGTATGCAGTGGCAGCTCGAGGGAGGGAAAAGGGGTGGTGTGGCGCGGCGTGTGGCCGACAAACAAATATATAATAATTAAAAAACTTACTTTTCTCACTTCGCTTCTCTGATCCGATCCTTGGTCCTCTACTGCACGCACAGGCTCCCAGCCTGCTCTGGGTCCAATCCTAGCGCTGCTTTCATGCTGCTGGCAGGTTGGGATTGGATTGAATGCCCAGCCACAGCACTTTGAGGCAGAGAGAGAGTCTCTGCCTGCGATCTCCAACCTGGCATTGCAGTGCCTGCGTTACTGAACTGGCGAGAGCCTAGTGCGCATGTGTGTTTGGCCGGCCCGAGATGGTTCTGTCATCGCCTGCGGCCTGCTGCTTTTACAAACAAACAATAATAAACATAGTTTATTATCATTTTTTTGTAAATGTTTTGCAGCTGCTGGTGCTGGCAGGGGGCGACGCTCCGCCATAGCGGAGGAGCCGCGCTTGGGTGAATGACCTTTGCACCACTGTACCCTCAATTCATGCTTCATTTCCATTACAAACTCTTCCTGCGACTCACAAACACAGCTGTGTATTCGCAACCAAAGTCCTCTGTTCATCTTAGTGAAGACTTACTGGCCTCAACATCGTCCCATTATCCTCCAATCTTCTTAACGCACATCCTGCTCACCTCATACCTAACACAACATCCCCACCTGCCCTTCCAATTCCTCTATGGATCCATTGCTCTGTTTTATTTTCTCTTACACAACATTCACCAACCTCAGGCTCTACCTAAAATGCTCCAAGTTCCCTCTGTACCCACCTTACTCATCGTGTGATCCTTTTGATCTCCACTCATGACCCTCAAACACATTGGTGTATCTGTCATGCTGCTCTATCTTCCCCAACATTTACACAACCTCTTCCCATAGCTTTTCAAGACTTCTCTGTGTCCATCTTATTGGACAATTGTCCTTACAGTCCATTCACATACACCCAAGTCCTCTTTATGTCCATCTCAACCCATCTAAAAATCTTCCAGCAGCACAAAAATTTATGTTGCTGCTGTTTTACTAAACATTAATACTCTCCTCATAATACTCCAAAACTCTCCCTGTCCTCTCTCACCTTTCCATCCTTGCTCGAGGGAGTAGTGCTGATTTTTGTATGTACATGCTGGCATTTGTGCCCAAAGCCCTCCTCTGAAACACGCGGCTGCTGCATTTAAATGTGCGAACACAGAATACAGAGGCAGCGTAATCCTGAATCCATCTCGGGCCTCCTCAATCCATTTAAAGCCACTCCCTGCCCCTTCAGCTCACTCTTGCAGCTTTCTGCTTTTTCCCTTTGTGACACTTTTTTGTTTTTGTTTTCCTCCGTTTTTCCCATATGTGTCTTTTGCTCGCAGCAAATGCTTAAAGCAAAAGAATAAGCCCCGGCCCGCAAAAATAAGTGCCGGTGCTCAGCACCGGAAACAAGCACAAATTAAGCACTGGATTATACTAAACAACGCTAAAGAGTGATGCTAAATAATGGAAAACAATTACGTGATTCATTGGAGAAAGGCGATGTAACTCTTCGAAAAGGGTGACACAAACACTTGAAAGATTATGCAAATCATCAGAAAAATTTGATATATCTTAGAAGTGTAGTGTGCATCATCTGAGATGGATCATGTGAGTCATCGTAGAAGGATGAGTCAACTCAATGTTTCATTTGGTGGCACCAATGGGTGTTAGAACCTTGAACATGGAGAAATAAGGGAACTACATTAAACTGATGCTCACACACCCATCACCCTCCCAGGGTTCAGATTGGGACGCTCTCCTAATATCGACCACAATGTTGCAAATGTTTAATATAATGCTTTTGAGTGAATCCCTGATCTGTCTTTGGCTGTACGAGGTCCACTGTGTGCCTGTCCATCCTAATCTATCACAGTTATAGTTTTAGTTCTGATGAAGGTGTATCCATCAGTGGCTTCCTTGTATAATGGAGTAATAATTTATAAATTAATGTCTCAAAACATAGGCTTTTCTGTGCCTGTGAATTGTGGGAGGAATGCAAGATCCTTCAAACAGGGCGAATTTCGCTGTATCGAGGTCAATAATCAACATTATCGACCTGCGCTATGTAATGCATCAACTATATTAAGAAGGTAAGTTTATATGAACAAATAGTAACTCTACATTCACGTACCTTGATAACAGAATGATGCTTGATGTAGTAAATCTAATATTTTATAGGACTATGCTTCGACCACCATATGGTGGTAGAATATCCTATAGTTTGTACTTCACTATATTGAGATCGAAATGCCCTCCTAAGCAATTATCACATATACTACATCGCCTACCACTTCCTCACAAAGGTAAGTATATATTTACGATTCTTAATTCCACACCCACTCACCTAGATGATACAGCGGTAGTCAATGCAGAACAGGGAATATTTTTGACATACAATATATCACATTCAAAATAGCCAAATCTTTTCTTCGCGCATCTTATTTTTTAAGAGCAAATCTTTGCATCTCTGATCCTCATTTGAGAATTCTCTGTCCTGTATTATCTCCAAGTTTGCATTACACAAACTTCAGGAGTCATCGGGCTCTTTTTACAATGAGCACTGCTAGAGCGCGCCTTGAGCCTTCCTTCACCCATCCTGAACCTCAGCAGCATAGGTGCAACCATCAAGAGGGAACAGTCATTAATCGAAACATATTCTCTTGCAACTCTATTTTAGAATTAAAATTCTATTGATGGGTATTAATAATGGATTGGGTAAAGGCTGGACATGAAGGGGCAGTAACAAAGCTGCCTGCCCTGGCTGGTACCTGCAAGGTCAGTGTGGCCAGAGCCTGGCACTTGTGCAGGCATCATGAGTAGGAAATGCAGACTGTACCAGAAGAGATCTTCCACTGATCTCTGTGATTCTGGCTGATGCTGCATTTAAACAGTCTCTTTCATTCCTTTCCTTATCTCACTGCCCCCTCCCTTCTGTCTGTCTCTGGGACATGGTGGAAACCCAAAGCACATGCTATTATATTTGATAGAATGTTCATTTTTATTGAGGCACTCCATTGCTTACAATTGCATATTTTGAGTCCAGTTCACCATACAAATTGTTATGGCCCCACATCATCGAATTAAAATTCCTGTTGTACTATTTCATATGCTCATAAATGCCATTGTGAAACAGCCCCTGTTTCTTGTGAACTTCCCGGACTTTGTAAACACATAAATCCTTCGCTAATTTGTCTCTAATCTCTTGAAGTTTTTACTCCCACCAAAAAGCCCTCTCCAAAGCATCTCTTAATAACTGCCTCCTTTTTTGGCATTTTATTTCGCCACTGCCATAACCTTTATCGGGTATATTTCAGTGCTGGGAAATGAGAAGTGCACCTCATCACTCATCAATAAAAACGTGCTTATTTAATTTTTGACATTTTTACAAAGTATTCTATATGCCCAGTCTAGTCTTGTACCAGTCAAGCCGGCTGCTGGAAAGATGGGCTGGTCACATACTTGTCAGATGGATACAGGGAGTGCTCATCTAATCTGTGATGGGGCTGATGTGATATCATGATTATAATTTAAAGTGTGAGGGCATGACGCTGGCGGAGGGAAGTACTCCATCACAAACTTGATGGATATCCCGTCTGCCATATTACAATCCCATTATATCCCATGCAGATCCTTATACGGTGGATGGGATATCGGTCACATTTGTGATGGAGTATTCCATCCACTGAAATCCGGTGCTTAATTTGTGCTTGTTGTTTCCGGTGCTGAGCACAAGCACTTATTTTTGAGGGCCAGCGCTTATTCTTCTGTCTCAAGCCATTTGCTGCAAGCAAAAGACACATATGGGAAAGACGGAGGAAGAGAAAAATGAAAAATCGTCACAAATGGAGAAAGTAGAAAGCTGCGAGAGTGAGCTGGAGGGGCAGGGAGTGGCTGTAAATGGATTGAAGAGGCCCGAAATGGCGTCAGGATTACGCCGCCTCAGTATTCCGTGCTCGCACATAAATTGCAGCAGCCGGGTGTTTAACAGGAGGGCTTTGGGCACCGGCATGTTTTCATTTATATAATAAGCACTGCTGAAATCTAAATCAGGCCCTTAATCTTGTGGAGAAGAGTACAATCCAGATTAACACAAAAAGGGTATGGAGAGTTTTAAGACCAGCAGATACTCTTCCAAACGACAAATAAACACAACAATGCACCTGGGTCCGTCAGCTGAGATCTGAAACACTATTTGAATAATTGCTGAAATGCAAAATTACCCACAAAAGAAAAAAAGTATTCTTTAGGCCGAGAACCCGCAACTATCCTGGTGTGGCATGCGTCATCACAGGGTTAGGTAGTAAATGCTTGAGGAAGAAAAATAAGTTCCGGCCCTCAAAAATAAGTACCGGTGCCCTGCACAGGAAACCACCGTCTCAAATTAAGCACTGGCTTCCGGTACTGTGTAACTCCCCTACTGGACATTGTTTAGCTCCAGGTGAAGCCCCGGTGGATCCGTTGACAGGCTAGCCAAGCGAGATAGAAACAAAATAATCTCTGCGGCTGGGCGGGTTATTGATTGATCACCTGTTTAGTGGTAATGAAGTGCCTTGTCAGTGCCCTGCATGGTGTCTGCGTTCCAATCTCACCTATGTTACTCATCCGGGGACAGAAATGACAGGTCAGTTGCTTGCATTGGGACAGTCAACTCAGCAATGGATTTTGACAACCTAGACAAAGCTACATTTTCTCACCCGCATCCCCAATCTTGACTGTTTCGGACATATTGACTCTTCTGGGGGCAATTCGCCCCCTGAGCTGATGGCACCTTAGGACACCGCTTGGCATTCCTTTGCTGTGGCAATGTGACACCAGAAATACATCTACCCATCTCAGCTTGCCTTCCTCGGACCCTGCGTTTGGAAGCAGCTGAAAAGTTCCCAAACAAAGATTGGAGATAGTGACAATGGGACACAGGGGTGATGATTTTTCGATATTGATGTGAATCTGTCCTTTTGTGTCATATGGAGACACAATATCTCTTCGCTCATTGACTTCAGAAGGAGGGGTATCCGAGTTTAACCTGTTTTTCTACCTCAATTCACAATATCATAAACTTGTGGAACAGGATTCTCTTAAGGGAGTTTGATGTTCATTTTATCTTCTTCACCTTTCTGTGTAACCAGCTCTACTGGTCTGCTATCTTCTTTTTTTATCTAACATATGTCCGGCAAAGGACTTTTGCTCTTAAAAAAGTCCCTCGTTGGTTTTATATATCACGGGTAAAATTGTCACCCTACGTTCTTCTGAAGCCTTTAATGTCTAGATCAATAAAGGATGAGTAATCACCAATTCTTTGTCTCTTTCTGAAGCCCTTTAACCCTCACACAGGTTCACTTACCCTTTACTGCCTGATCATTCCTTGTGTTAGATCACATTTTGCAATGGTTCCCTATAGGCCAAAGAAGATCCCTTTGTACAACCAACCTTGTGTTGATTGAAGCCATATATAGTTACCTTAGGGAACAAGTTATAGTTACTTGAGATAACTCTAAATATAACAGGTGAATTTCTATGGTTTTGTACGTTTGAATTGTGAGCCTAACTCTAACGTACCTGTAAGCTTTGGGTTTTTAAATGAATTTCTTTGTTTTTTAAATTCTGTTTCCTAACTATAACGTCCCAGTATCCCTTATTTTTTCAGTGAATTTCTATGGTTTTTTTTTAACATAAAGTAATTTTCATTACTATGGCCCTCATTACGAACATGGCGGTTCAGACCGTCATGCCGGCGGTGACGGAAAAGACCGCCACCAGCATGGAGGTCTGAACCGCCATATAATTAAAACATGGAGGGCCGCCACCACCGCCAGGCTACTGCTGACTGGCAGCCTGACGATGGCGGATTACATTACCTGACAGGGCAGCGCTGCAAGCAGCGCTGCCCTCCGGATAATGTACCCTGCCAGGGAACGGCTGGCGGAAGGGGTGCTCCGGGGCCCCTGCACTGCCCATGCACTGTGCATGGGCAGTGCAGGGGCCTCTGTGCAATGCCCCGTCCCGCAAGTCACTGCCCGGTTTACGGGCAGTGATCTGCGCGACGGGTGCTGCTGCACCCGCCGCACTGAGGCATTGGCGATGGCTCCATGTGGAGCCGTCGGCAATGTTCCGGCCCTGCATTCTGCAGGGCCGGCTGGTGGAAACACTGTTTCCGCCCGCCAGCCCAGCAGAATGTTCTTTATGTGGCCGGCAGGGTCTCAGGTGGGCTGGCGGTCTATGGAAAGACCACCAGCATGAACACGGCGGTGTTTACCACCGTGTTCATAATGACCCCCACTATGTTAATCTAACAACTGCCAGGCCCTGTGACCAACACCCCTAACTACTCAGCCCATGATGTGCATGGCTTTTGGCCATGTCAAGCCAGAGCTAGCCGGAGGTCCGCGCGGCCCCCATCCCATGGCCAATTTCAACCCCGGGGACCCCATGGTCTGGCATTAATATTTTTATTTCTTTGGGTGATGGGGCGAATGGCCTCCTCTCCTTGACTGGTCTTGGCCCTGGGGACCCCATACTCCGTGGCCTGGCCTAAGCATTTTTTTGGGGGGGATGTGTGGCACACAGCCCTCCTCCCCTGGTTGATTTCAGCCCTGGCGACCCCATGGCCTAGTGTTAATATTTTTATTTCTTTGGGTGATGGGGGCCACATGGCTCCCCCCTCCCCAGACTGATCTCGACCCTGGGGACCCCATCCCCTGGGGCCTGGCCTATGCATTTTATTTTGTTTATTTTGGGGGGGTGGCACACAGTCCCCCTCTCCAGGCCGATCTCAGCCCTGGGGACCAATTACACCAGGGCACCCAGTGACAATGTTGGGGACAGCGTGGGGAGCCCAAAGCCCCATCGCGGTCCCAGCCGGCTCACCATCCCCGTTGGGAGCGGGAATTGCTGTCACGGAGAGGGAGCTGCTTTCGCAGCTCCATCTCTGTGAAAGCAATGTTTTCTCTATCTCCCTGCCTGCATCTCCATGGGTAGGGAAACAGAGGAAACCTCTGCTCATGGCGAGGGAGAGCTGTTTGACAGCTCTCCCTTGCTGTGAGCAGAGTGTTTGCTATGACTTGGCAGAAGCTGTCAAAGCTGCCGCCAAGCCACTACAAACAGCTATGTCCCAGGGATGGGCACAGAGGGACACAGCAGGATCTAGCTCTGGGTGCTGGCCGTCTCCAGGGCCATTACATATTCTGCCCCGGAGAGGTAGCAGCCCCTGGGACGTGGGGAGTCAGGCCCCCCCCATGTTTGTTTACATATTCTGCCCCAGAGAGGTGGCAGTCCACAGGGCTGCATAGGGTCAGGAGCCCCTGTTTTTATTTACATATTCTGCCCTGGGGAGGTCGTGGTCCCCAAGGCTGCGGGGCAGCTGTGTGCCCCCCACACATCAATTTACTATTCTGCCCTGGGGGGGTGGCAGTCCCCGGGGCTGTGGGGGATCCAGGTGCTACTCCCCTGTATTAACCAAAGGTAACTATAACTCGCTCCCGCCATACACAGTTTTTTCTTCAATAATTTGACTGCTAATGTTTCATTTATATTTTGTCATTAGTGCTGTAATATCTGGGGTAATTAGCAGTGCACGGCGAGGGTGCAAGTTATGGTTACCTTAAGGTGTAAGTTATCGTCACTTGAAATAACTCTAACTATAGCTTTAGAATTTCTATGGTTTTGTGAGAGTAAATTCAGAAGCCAACTATAACGTCCCAGTAACTTTCAATTTTTGTGTGAATTTCTATGTTTTTTTTTAACATAAAATCGTTTTAATTACTATACGATAATCCAACTTCTACCATGCGTGGCTTTTCAATGTGCACGGCAGGGGTTGGCTGCAGGGTCAGGCCCAGCAGCCAACCTCCCTATAACCACCCAACCTGCGTCGTGCAAGGCCCAAGGCTGTGCATGGCAGGGGTTGGCTGCAGGGCCTGTCTCTCTGGGCGTGAGAGGGTGTCTCTGGGTGTGAGATGTGGGTATGAAAGTGTATGTCTGGGTGTGAGAGTGACTGTGTGAGGGTCTATGTGGGTGTGAGAGTGGGTGTAAGAGTGTCTGGGTGTGAGGGAAGGTTTGAGAGTGTGTCTCTGGGTGTGAAAGAGGGTGTGAGAGTGTCTGTGAGTGGGCGTGTGAATGTTTGAGTGGGTGTGCAACAATCTGAGTGGGTCTGTGAGTGAGTGTGTGAATGTCTGAGTGGGTTTGTGAGTGGATGCATGAGTGTCTAAGTGGGTCTGCGACTGGGTGCATACTTGTCTGAGTGGGTCTGTGAGTGGCCGCGTCATTGACTGAGTTGTATGGGTGGGTGTTACTGGGTGAATGATTGTCTGACTGAGCGTATCTGTGAGTGGGTGTGTGAGTGTCTTGTGGGTCTGTTAGTAGCTGTGGGAGTGACTCAACCACAAAGAAACCTCACCTGCCCTTTTATCCAACAAGAGTCCACAGTTTTGCACAAAATATCCACCCAAGTAGAATTTTTTCTGACTCCTTGGGAAAATGAGGAAATGTCTCCAGTGACCTTGTGTGCATTTGACAACGTGCTTGTGACTCGTACGTTTTTCTCCAAAATCCTGTGATAACATGAATCCTCCTATAGAGAGTGCAATGAGACTACCCAGAGGTAAATCTCCACCAAACCAGGGGCCTTCCTCTTAGCTATATGACACAATTGCTTCTTTGTTTTGTGGGGATTTCCACATATTTTTTCATATTGGGTGAGGACGGCCATGTGGTTCCGCCCCTCCCCCAACCAATTTCAGACCCCGGGGACCCAATCTCCCAGGGTCCTGCCTTAATACATATTATATATTACTGGGGGAGGAGGGCTGCTTGGCCTGCCTCCCCCGGATGATTTTGACCGCGGGGACCCCTTCCCCTGGGGCCCACCCTTAAAATATATCTTTTTGGGGGAAATGGGGGCTGCCAGGTCCCTGCTGGCTTCCCTCCTCCTGTGGGGGCCAGCTTTTCTGTCACAGACAGGAAGCTGCTTAACATGCATCTCCCGGTCTGTGAGAGCATTCCCTTCATCTGTTTCCCTGCCTGCAGGCAGGGAAACAGATGAAAACTCTTCTCCCGGCAAGCGAGAATTGTTTGACAGATTCTGCTTGCTAGGAGCGGAGTTGTGTTTGCTCTGACTTGGCAGAACCTGTCAAAGGTCCCACCAAGTCAGAGCAAACAGCTAAGGTGGGCATTCCGGGACATAGCAGGAACCGGTCCTGTGAGGTAGCAGTCCCCAGGGCCATTACTGGCTCCAGGAGGGGGGCCCCACAGCCCCCCTCCACTTCTGAGCACGGGCCTGTCCCTCTGGAAGGGGTCAGTGCAGCCCTCCTCCCACTTTCAAATGTATTTTTGTCCTGGGGAGGCGGTGGTCCCCGGGGCCTGGAGGGGCCTCAGTCTGCAAGGCCCCCCATTACTTTTAACTTAGCCCCTGGGAGGTGGTGGTGCCTGGAGCATGAGGCGGTCTGTGAGGTCCCCCCATTACTGTTCATTTAGCCCCAGGGAGGTGGTGGACCCCGGCTACTGGGGGGTTTCATGCACCCTCCTCCCCCCATTATTGTCACTTAGCCCCGGGGAGGTGGTGGTCCCCGGGGCTCGGAGGGAGACCGTGCAGCTCCCCATTACAAACATTTACTTCCGGGGAGGTGGTGGTCAACGGGGCTTGGGGGTTCCAGACAGCCCCCTCATTACTGTCCTTTAGCCCCAGTGCGGTGGTGGTCCCCGGGGTTCAGGGAGGTCCAGTCAGCTCCCCCATTACAACCATTTAGCCCTGAGGAGGTGGTGGTTCCCGGGGCTCAAAGAGGGTGGCCCCGTGCAGCCCCCTTTTTAAAAAAAAGAATGCTTCCAGGACCAGGCCCACCCAGGGGCTGTTTCCAAAACAAGTGCAGGAACCCGCGCTTGTTTTTTATTTTTGAATTTTTGCCAAATCCGCTTCACAGATCAGGCCAAAACTTTCCAGACAGCAGCTGACGTGAACCTCAATTTTTTTTGGAACATTTCCTGAAGATTCATCAACCGACACCAAAGATATAGGCAAGTCAGAAAATGCTTTTTCTATAGTAACTAGGTCCTATCTATAGCCACGGAGAGGCGACCGCCAGTAGGTATTACATATATATATGTTTATATATATATATATATATATTGGTAGAGAGAGATAGATAGATAGATAGATAGATAGATAGATAGATAGATAGATAGATAGATAGATAGATAGATAGATAGATAGATATCCAAGAAAGACTCAAACATATGGACTCAGCAAAGAACAGAAATATATTTCCACTACAGTGTATAGGCTTTCATCTTCCTTGGGTGGTATAAGATTCTTTGCTTAGTGGCTGTACAGCCGACACTGCTGGATCTTCCAAAAGCACCATGAGTGAGGTTCCATTTGAAATGTGGAATCAGTGCTCTATTAAAATCTATTGAGATATGCAGTAATCAGGTGCTGTTAGTGAGTTTCAGTCAACCTGGATGCAATGATTTTAAAATCTAGAGGTTTTTGCTGAAGTCCAGTAGTTCTTCCTATAAGACACATTCCACAGGGAAAATCTTTAGGTCTGATAGCAAATAGCACACAAGATAAAAACTACTGGTTACAGGCTGGTCAGGTTCCTTAATAACTAATGCTGGTTTGTGATTCCTGAATCAGACATTCATTGTTTGGCCACATATTGTTTTTTTACAGCTTTGGAGCAGGCACTGAATCACATACATAAAGTAGGTTGAAAGTAGGTTGATCGCATGTAAGATGCTGCCTTATGCCAACCTGTAACTCATGAAGTTTGTAAAATGTATATCAACCACAAAGGAGGGAAAGGAGAGGAAATATCTAATATGGTCCAGCACACAACCTCTCAAGACTTCATAAGTTATAAGACAAACTGGCTCGCCATTTGATCAAAGATTGAATCAAAGATGAATGTCACTTGTTTTCACAGATCGCGGGATCCTTATTTCAAGGATGCAGTAGCCCTCACCCAGCTAGGTTTGCATGCTTTATCATTGGGCAAGCTCCTCCCTGGGTGGGTTCTGCAATACCCAGCGGGCTCCCAAAACCTGGGGTTCTTTGTTGGGGATCTTTTCCCTGGCTTGGTATTGGTAAATTAGCAAGTTCAAGTCCTGATTTTTGGGTGTAGGGATAAAAGTTACATTTGGTGAAGTAATCGTTAAAGTTGACTATGGCCTTTGTGAGATTTATTCCTGGTTATGGACCATGTCAAGATTAAAAAGAAGACTCAACCAAGACTGCTGTGTAATGAGCACTTGGTTATGTTCAGTAAGGTCAACATGTTTCATGTCCAAAAGTAACAGAGAGGATTAGGCATTCCTCTAACTTTGATTCAATCTTTGATCACACAGCAGAACAGCACACCAGTTTGTAAAAGGTATTCACATGTGACACACATTTTATAATCACTGATGACACCCTGCCTTTGTTACAGTTTGCATGAGTTCACTTCTTACAATAAAAACTCGTAAATTGGGACCTAGGAATAACAAAAGACTGGCGGTTTTGAAAATCCGTTTGTAATATTTTACAGGTGGATAATAAGGGAACTGTGTTTTTGCATTATGTTTTGGTCGCTAGAGCTGATGAATGATTGCTAACCACAAAAGGAAGTCACATTAGATTATGTATGTATATCTTCACTGAAAAAACAACTGTGCCCCCTCACCATACACAGTGTTATCTTTGATTATGTAATTTCAAATGTGATATCATCAATGATGTCATAGAACATGTCATGAGTGATGTAAAATGTGCGGTCAAAAGCAGTGCGCAGTGAGGGCTTGAGTTTTAGGGCCTCATTTATAAGTTGGCAATATGTATACTTGGTCACTACAGTGTGCATACCGCAACATGGAGGTCTGCTTGCCCCCTGCTCCCAGGCATCCACTGCTTTCCTTTATTTTCATTTTTGATTGGCAGTGTGGGGAGCCCGCTCCCACACTGCCAAGCCAGCTCTCCGTCTGCCAACACATTCCTTGCCCCTTGCGGGGGCTGGTAGCTTCCTTATCCCTGCCTACTCCAAGCGGGCAGGATGCTGTAGTATGCGCCTCACTCCCAGAGCAATGGGGATGAGGAGCGGCACACCGCCAAGCAGGGAGGTTAGTGACCATGCCCCACCTACACTTAACTCTGAGGACGGGATCCAGGAACCCATACACATTTGTGCCGGCTCCAGGAAGATGAGGACATCAGGGGGCATCAGCCACATGGGAGAGGGACACACACACACCCCTCCCCAATATTTTTTGAAAAACTAAACAGTGGGGGTCAATGCATTGAGTTTTTTTTTTAGTAAATATATATATATTTTTTTGCTTAGGCCACCCCTGGAGGATTTTAATGAAAAGGGTATCCCATCCTTTTTTTTATTTTTCATGTGGTACTGCAGTATTTCCACAGTCCTGTGAGTAATGTAAAAAAAAGACTTCCTTTTTGACTCTACTGTACATTAATTGTGCAGCTCAATGTGGAAGGAAATAGAAATATATGGAATGGATTCTAATGAAATAACTTGAAGAATGGGCTAGTAGAAATGGTACCCCCTTCCCCCCAATGCCCAAAGAGGGTTGAGAGCATCTTGCATTATCAGACATTAACAAATCATTGGTCATGACTGCTTGTAAGTATAACTAATTGATGACCGGTCTCATCCAAATTTTAGGGTGCTGAGAACAACCACCAAGTATAAAGTGGAGAGTCAATGAATTAACGTTTGCGAATAGTATATTACATAAACACTGTTTTGTTTACCTACTAACTAGTGCTGACAGAAATCTATGTAAACTCCAGACCACTGTTGCTTTAAGGATCCTGGATTTAAATTTTACTTTATACATGGTGCAATGAAAGTGCTTCTATTGTATCTTCCATTTTGCCAGTGGGGTACCAGAGGCCCAGATGAGCTTGGAATTTGAGTTAACTGGCGGTCGATGTTGGGGGGGGCGGAGCAAGGTCAATGCTTAGGGCTTTCGGACTTTTAGGAACGGCTTAAATCCAATTTTGTACGACCCTCATCAGTATTCATTAAGGACTATAGTGATTAATATTGAATTCCAGCTTTGAACTTTTAAGTTTGGTCTTCTTCATATCGAGGACCTTAATTGATATGAGCCAGACGGGTTTGTTCCACCTGAGCGAGGATTTTATTCAGCAATGAACACTGTGAATAATAAGTCATTTGGTATTTTGTATAGGGCCACTTATCGTCACTAATGGTTCCAAAGAAGATATTTTATTGAATGTAAGACTATTTTGTTATGTTTTTTTATTAACTACAGCATATAATGAAGTTAATATCATTTTGTATATGTTATTTTATGAAGATTTGTAGAGCGCACTATCACCCAGGAGTGTATCCTGGGGCACAGAAGGTGTGAGACTAGTCAAATCCAGGGGGTAGGGTGACTACTCGAACAGCAAGGTCTTCAGCTTCTAGCAGAATTCAAGACACGAAGAGAAGGCTCTTATATGTAGCGGCAAGTTGTTCCACTCCTTAGGAGTGATGTAGGCAAAGGCTTAACCACCAGATCTGGTTTTCTGTATATGTGGGATGTGTGGGACTCTATACGAGCTGAGGTATCTGGAACATTTGTGGAAGCAGATGTGATTGTTGAGGTGTGCTGGGGAAGTGTTATGTAGTGTCTTGAAAGTGTGAGTCAGGAGTTTTAATTCTGCTCGTTTGTCTATGGTGAGCCAGGGAATCTCCTTCCGGTGTGGTGTGATTTGACTGCAGTGTGGGTGGTTGGGAGTGATTCTGGCCATCGAGTTCTGATGAGTTTTTGAGTGATCCCGGCATTAAAGGTGTTCCAGTAGGCCAGTTGTCTTGTACCAAGGTGCACGCAACAGTTTTACGGGTGCTGATTGGGAGGCATATGAAAATCTTCCTCACTATCTTCAGGGTATGGCAGCAAGAGATGGTGACAGAGACCAACTTACACAACCGTATAAAGAACGTATCCGCCTGGATGAAGGACCACTGCCTGAAGCTCAACATGGACAAAACAGAGGTTCTGATCTTTGGCAGGCACTCAACCCTCTGGAACGAACCCTGGTGGCCAGCAGAGCTCAGACCCACCCCAACACCGAAAGATCACACCCACAATTTTGACATCATTCTCGAAACTGAACTGCCCATGAAAAGCTAGGTCAATGCCGTTTCCTGAGCCTGCTTCCACACACATCGCATGTTTTAGAAGATCTTTAATTGGCTCCTCATCAGCAAGAGGAAGACAGTGATGCAGGCCCTCATCACCAGCCGACTGGACTACGGCAATGCACTCTATGCAGGCACCACCACCAAAGACATGCAGAGACTCCAGACAATCCAGAACGCAGATGCCAGAGTGATCTTCAACCTGCCCAAGAGAACCCACATCACCCAGCACCTGAAGGACCTCCATCGGCTTCCGATCCAGAAAAGATGCCTCTTCAAGCTCCTGACCCAGGCCTACCTAGCCCTCCATAACCAAGGATCCGCCTACCTGAACCCCGCCCTCGCCTCCCCTAACCGAGCTGGAATCTCCGTTTGGCACACATCACCCACTAAAGATACCACCCATAGGCTGCTGCTGTGCCGGAGGACGCTCCTTCTCCCATCTCGCCAGCAAAGCCTTGAATGCCCTCTCCCTCCACCTCCACACAGCACTCGCGCTGACCCACTTCGGAAAGGGACTGAAAACCTGGCTTTTCAAACAAACACCTGCTGCAAGTGCCTGTATACCCTTCTCGAGTGTCAAGCCGCGCTATACAAATAACACCTGATTGATTGATACATTTGAGATAATCTAGACAAGTGATTTTTCTAATAAAAATGTTTTTCGTATAAAACCATTATTCATACCAATTTAAAGTAAGAAAAAATAGCATTGATAATGCAAGACTTGAGAAGTACACATTTTTAAAACAAAGAAATCTGCAAAAAAGTGGAAACTCAGAAAGAGGCCGTCTGGTGAATGAAGTTATGCCACTAAACACAAGCAGGCATCATCAAAGAAAGGGATGTCCTGTAATACTTACCTTTGACGGTTAGTGACACAGGACTGGTGGAAGGGAACTGTTCTTTTCTCTTCCATCTGGGAACCACTGAGAGGTACTTGCTCAGCACACACAGCAATGCACAAGGTTTCTGTGAGGATGGGGATTTGGTATCTAATCAAAATTAAGTGAGAAGATGTAATGGAACAGGGGACGTACAATGGATGCAAACCATTCCGCTCTCAATGTTTTCATTGTTTGGAACCTTAACTTTTAGCTTGGGCCCTGATGCATCTGTTCAATAGTGCTGGGAGAGTGGGTGTGACACCTCTATATGTAGCGCCTGAAGGGATGCTGTACCCACACATCTTGTGCTGTGGCTCTAAAAAGGACCAGGTAGGGGGTGTGGGGAAAATTAAAACGATATTCAGTTTAATAAATGGTAACACACTGTTTACTTTGTCATGGGGTCAACATGCACCTTCATCAGGAACTTGGCACTCTGAGAGGTTTATTTTTACAAAGTTTAATGTGTTGTAACTTGGATGGTGGAAGCCCAAAGAGGTTGGGTCATAGGGTGGATCTCCAAAGCTTTTATCATGTGTCTTCTTGCAGACCTCCCGAATGTCGCCTTGGCCGTAGTGCATAGAGTATCCCGCTACTTATACACCTAGAGATTTTTACCTTTTTCTCTTGATTGTGTTAGATGACTCCAGCAACTTGGAGGAATATTGTATGTGATTGCATACCTTACTTAGGTGTATATGTCCCCAGCAGGCGTTATATCTGTTAGGATGGGCAGGCAATGCATCACGAGAATTAAGAAAGGATAACATCATCCCACTCTCCCAGGTGAATCGGAGTGGGGGGTGCAATCGTGTGAGCACAGAGGGCGATGAACATTGGGTGGCTTCTGGTGGAATCTTGAAGGGCTGTGTGGACAGATGCAATTTGTAAATTAAAAGTTGTTCTTGCCAAAATGGCTTAGTTACCAGGGGGCATATTATCTCAGAAAATACGCAGGTGCAGCACAGCAGATCACCTTGCTGTGCTGCGTAATAGGGAAAGGGCAGGAATGTGCTGTTCTTCACATTGTGCAGTGCATTTCTGTCCTTTCCTTGCATTGGTGCACAATGTGCTGCCTAGTGCCAAGGCAGGCATCCTTGCACCATCGTGCAAGGGCTCTTGCATTGCAAGCAGGATTGTTTTGTGCAGGATGGGGCCCCTACCTGCACAAAAAAACAAGCTTGAGAGGCATTTCCTCTTTCTCTGGGTGCTGCAGAACGCAGCCCACTGAGAAAGAGGAAGTAAGGGGGACAAATAAAATATATTTCTCCTTGTAGCATTCTGACACATTCCCAGGTCTACCAGATGTGTGGGAACACCCATGCTCCACCAATGAAAAGCCTTCCCAGGGCAGAGTAAGGGACCGCAGAGATTTGTGCTACGTTGCGTTACTCTAGATTTAAGTCACGCAGGGTGGGTTTTCGTGGCTTGATAAATCTACCTTAAGAGCTGCATTGCTCTTTTGGCCTGTTGCGTGGTGCAAGGGCAACTTATCTCTTTGGTAAATATGGCCCCCTGAGGTATTGGGTCTTATTAAGGAATATTTGTTATCGTGCAAATAAAACCAGGGCTTTTGCCCAATTTTTGTGTAATAAGTAATAAAGTAAACAGTATTCGCACCAGAAGAAGCGGGTCACAAAGGTATTCACATTTTAATTTTTTTGCTGTGATTACATAGTAGAGGGCACTCATTTCTCTACTTTTCAAATGTGAAAGGTGGAACGAATTTTGATGCAAAATCAGTTTGATTTTTAATAGGAAAACAGCACAAAATCACATTGCAGTTTTTAATGTGTTTTTCATGTCCCTGTTTTTTTTTTGTTAAAATCTATATTGTACACAGTCACAATGTGTATGTTGAGCTTATAGCCTCACAAACTATTTACCCATCTTTTCCCCTGGTGTATAAACATCTCAGTAAATTATAGTATGACTAGGGCACTGGAATTATGCGATTGTCTGGCCATGGCATTTTTCCACAATTATGGATCTGCCACATAGTCCACCATCTGCTGAATAATCTGCATCAGTTTTAAACTCAAACGGTTCAAAAGTTACTGAAACTGCAGCAACACATATTGCCGTGCAGTAGAAGGCCCTTCGCTACGGTTGACTGGTCACCTTCTTTGGCTTATTGATATGTTCAGGTGTTAAACTGGTACTAATGAGGTGCAACCTTTGCCCAGACAGTGTTAACAAGTGTAAAAATGACATCATAATTAGGGATCCCCGTTTCCTATTTTTACAGATAAATACAGACAGAAAATATTGTCTTTTCTGTTTGTATTCATTTTTAAAAGTGGAAACCTCCAGATGATTTGGCTTCTGTTGAGTGACTCGCCATTCATAGACTAATGACTTTCAGTCCAATAACTGCACATATTGGCAGCATGGGAAGTTAGAAAGCTCAGTGAGATTTGCTTAAGATACTGCATATCTCAACAAGCAGATGTGCTATTCTACTATTTTTTGAATGTGGGTTTATTATTTTATTCTTTTTAGTTGCGCAGTGTCCTAAACCCTGACAGGCATCAAAGTATGAGTGCATATTTTCTGTTTAATAAATGCTAAAATATAAGAGTTATCACCTAATCTATTCACAAAACAAAAAATAAATATTTATGAATACCAATAAGATGGCCAAAAAATAAATATAGATACATACAGACGGAAATGTTAATAAAGTATATACCATCAAACAGGAAACCCTAAACATAATCAACTATTCCTATCAGAAAATATGCTGCGTTGTGGTGCATAATTTAACATTTCTTGCTGCATAATTTAGTGAACCCTGCCACATAATTCCAGCGGGCCTATGATTCAAATTACACAAGCAGCAAAATAGTGTAAATATGTTCATTGGTTTGAAGTTTCTGTGGTATAGCCCGTGACCTGTACTGCACATTCCTGTGGATCAGTGGTGTAACAAAAATTTGAAAACCCCCTTCCCCACAAAGTACTCACTCAGGAGATCTCAGGCCAGGCTACTGTGCTGAGGGGGGCCTGAGAGCTCGGGGGCCACCCTGCACACCGGGGGGCTGCCGGGGCCTTTGTTACACCACTGCTGCGGATGCTACAGGTCTGCCCTCCCTGCAGTTTTAGAGTTCCTTCCTCTAGAACTGAGGGTAGCCAAGGACAGGGCTCTGAGGAGGGGCTGGGGGTGTGGCTCCACCCCCTGCCGGAGCCCTGCTGCGCTCCATGAGGAATGCTCCCCCCCACCCACTATGGCAGCCGCATTGACCTGTTCAAATATTTAAATAGGTCTGCTTGTTTATTAAATATGTATAGGTGAGACCTCCACAGATCACAAATCACTCTGTCATGGGGGAGTTATGAGCCCTTCGCCACTGCAGGAAAATAATTGCATGGCTCCCTCCTCGGTACTCTCCGCTCCCCCATCCCTTTTCGCAGACGAGAATCCCACACTGCTGAGTTACAACTGGACCCTTTCTTTATTTCAGTCTGAAAAAAAGAAAATAATGAAACTTGAGTGTCTTTTCCCTCTTTCAAACCAATCCAAAGGGCTATGAATGAATGAACAGATTTGTGTAGGTGGAGCTGCAACTCCTTCAGACGCTTCTCCTTGACTCACTCAGTGGGCGGAGTCAGAAGGTGCTTACAAAAAGTGTCCCCAAGGTGTGTCCAGAAGTGGATGGTCTGCTCTTCCTCTGGATTGTCTACAGCAGAGGAAATTTTCTTAGATGGTGGTTTTTTGGTACCTGGTATCCTCTGGGGACATACTTAGGGCTTGGTTTTTTAGACCCTGGTGGGCAACCACCGCTCTCAGGGTGATGGAGGTCGTCCCTTACACCACCCCAGCCAGACTACCACCTGCCAAATGAAGAGATCACCGCCAACCCTGTGGTGAACTCTGTGCCTTCACAGGAGCTGCCACCAGAGTTTTTTCGCTTTTCAGACATGCAAAGCAGGAATTTGTTCCTGAAAAACAAAAAACAAAAGGTCCTCACTCTATGGGAGTTTTCTCCCAGAGCGGTGCAGATATTAGTTTTTCTTTCTGTTTGGGACCTCCAAGTTTTAGTGACGGGAGGAAAAAAGGACATTAGCTCATCTGCTCTAAACAGAGTGCGTGGATCTGATGCCCTTGCTCCAGCGGCTCCTATTCCATCAGACTGTCGGACAAGATTTTTGAAGGCAGAGCCAAGGGGGGACCCTGCTGATGGAAAACTGATGGTCCACCAAACTCAAAATAGTGTGTCCAGACAGGGGGTTTAGAGGAGCGGTATTCCATCACAGTTGTGACAGAGTGCCCTGTCCGTCAAACTGCCAATCAGGACCTATGTTTGTTGTGTGGTTGGGCATCAGCACCAAGGAGTGCAATGGCTCATTATTTGTTGACATATTTTTGGGATCACAGCATATGTGAGACACAGAACTGATAAAAACAGTGGAATAGTAATCCTGGTCTACAACTGATTCGGGCAAGTCCCAGTTTCTCTTAGTGGTCAGGATAGTTTTCCTTGTGGGTCATCTGGTGCATTTTACAGACCAGTTTCCCATGAATTATCAAAAGATACAGAGGTTCTGAAAGGGTGCAATGCTTTTGGAAGGGTGCCTTTGAAACATTCCATTCTTTCATTGTGCTACATGTAATCTTTATTTGCCCTGGGTATTAGCGAAATGATGGCAAAACAATGCATCTATGAACACAATTTCCCTAACAATTGCCTGAAGAGGCAGTTCAGAATGTGTGTATGAAAGTTCATATGGCTTAAAGTGTCAGACAGAAGACAAATTGCACCAATATGACATACTTGGGCATCAAATAGTAGCAATGTTGATAAAACAACTTCTTGTGGGTCTGAAGTCCCGTGGATAAAGATGTCTTTTGAAGAATCTGAAGCTTGCCAAAGTTAGTTATCACAAGTTGTGAAGTTTCTGGTGTATTATATGGTGTGGGTGCCCAACCTCACCGTGTAATACACTCCATCAGGCTTGTTTGTAAAGCCTCTTGCTCAGCGCAGGGCAGCTGTGGCTCAAGGAGCAAGGCTGAAACAAAGGAGCTAGTGTAAAGCACTTAGAAGCACCAAACAACCAAATAAGAGAGTCACACAGCGCAACAGAGATCCAACACCATTTTATAACACATATATATATATATATATTATATATTTTCACTAATGTTTAGACACCAAGATGAGCCAGGTTCACCGGAGGTTTCTGGAGTTAAACATTTTTAAAGAAAATGTAAATTACAGCTTTTTAGTCCAAATCGCAAACAAGCCTTAATAACCTTAAGATTTGGACACTTATGAAAAGTCTGGAGGAGTTGTGTTTAGCTACTCCTGCCTGGACTAGGTGATCAATTGCTACAGAAAAAAGGTCAGGGAGGCCAGTAAGGAAAATATGGACAGTTACTTGGTCACCAAAGCAGTCTCAAGCCCAGTTCCACACTTTAGGTTAAAACCGCTGCAGACTTCAATGGAGTTGTCCTGATGCTGAGGATACAGGATGCTGAGGATACTGAAAGATGCTCTGGATGCTCTGCAGTCAACCAGGATCTCCTAGCGGTCATCCTACACCTCAGGTAAAGTTGGGTGACCATGGCCTCAAGGGTCATGACCCACAAAGTCCTCTTTGGGCCAGAAGAAGTCCAGCCACTGTTCTCCTTACACAGAGGGGGTCCAGTGGTTTCCATTGGTGAGGACTAGTGTCTGTCTTTGGCAACCAATCCATGCTCTGGCAATTCTCCCCTGTCCGGCATACTTGGATGCAACTTTTCAGCCCAAAGTGGAAGTCTTCTTGGCTGCACATCAACGGTCAGTGGAGATTCCTTACGGGTGGCTACCGACTAGCCAAGACAGGCTACTTCAGCTTTTACGGTCCTGGTTCGGAATTGGGGGTCAGCTGACTGACCCTTGGAGTCACTACGTCTGCCTGGGTCTCAGGAGCAGCTTTTCCACAAGTCGGGCTCCGATCTTCACTAGCACAAGGAGCAGCAGGTGCTGTCCAGTGGTTGGTGCAGTCTCTCTTGCCAGGCAGAGCAGTCCTTTATCTTCCCTTTCAGGTGTGATCTGAGGTTCACAGTGCCAGGGGTGCCATGTTTATGCCCTGAAAGTGCCATGGGGACAATGTGGTCACTAGCTGATGGGCTATCAGGATCCCTCCTGCTTTGTGATGACTTGCATCTATGTGCGGCATCTAGCAACTCCAGAGTGCACTATTCTGCCCACTCTCAAGATGTCTTACTCCTTCCTCAGTCGTGAGAAGCTTTGTAGCCCTCCCTAGAGGTGTGGCTACCTGTGGGATACACACCCATGGAAAAACTGGTTTGCCTGCTGGTTTCTCCTCTTTGTACTCGCCACCAGCCTTTCCCTAAAAGTGACACTAAATTCAACGTGGGCATAAAGTCAGATATAATGCCAAGTTTAATGTGATACCTTGAAGTAACCATTTTAAGTCCTGTTCAGAAGATAGCAGGACTGAGATGTCAGCCTGTAACTCTGTATTAGCCAATGGGACAACTAGCTTTTCCACAGTAAAAACGACAATTTGGAAGTTTTACTGTTGAGACATATTAAATAAAGTATGTGTCCCACCTAATAATATACTGTTTCCTGCCTTAGGGATCAATAGGCCGTCCTTAGTGGAGATCTATATATTGTTAAGGGAAGTGGGGGCTTAGTCATTGGTATAAATGGCAAAAGTTGAACTAGTAGTTTAAAGCTGCTCTTCCTGTCTGCAGTGGCAGGTTGGGAACCTTTTTGTACTTTTTTACATGCAGGGTGGCACAATACATGCTGCAGCCCTGGGAGGGCCCTCTAACGTACATGCCCTGGGTACTCTTGGTTCCATATTCTGGGGACTTATAAGTAAGTCCACTTATGCCAGTTGGGGTGGCCAATTTACATTTTGTAAGTGCTTAAACACTGGCACTTACGTCTGGTTAGCAGGCCTCAGTGAACTGTCAGAGTTGAAGAACCAGCAGCATGAGTCCAAATCTTTGGGTGTGATCATGAAAAAAGACATGTTTCCTTAGATAAGTACATAACTGGACATGTTTCCACGCTTTACACTTCCCTTTCCCTGCAGTATGATGTGTTCCTTGATCTGTGTGAATGATGAAGCACTGCAACTCTCCCAGAGCCTAAGATGTCATAATACTGCATGACTAATGTTCAGTAGGTGAGTGAGAAGTTTCTCTTGTGCCTTCCACCTCCACCCCCAGCCTTCAGTGTAACCCAGTCCATTTCAACCACATCTCATCACAACCTTGTACTAATTTGAAAGAATTTCGAACAGTGCATGGAAGCCCTGGAAGCAGAATGGACAAAACTGCCAACTTGCAGTTGGTTCCGCAGAGCAAGGTTTGGAGAAACTTTGGTTTCTGTGTAACAAGGAGTGGATCCTCTCTCAGAGTGTAGTAAAAACTATGGGCCATATGTATGGACTTTGTGGCTCAGGGCAGGGAGAAAGTCACCTTGCTGCGTGCCTTGCATCAAAGTGAAAGGGCAGGAATACGCCGTATCTATGCAATATGGTACATTCCCGTCCTTTCCCACTGCAGTGGCGCCATTTTGGCTGCCTAGCGCCAACACAGGCACCCTTGCATCGTGATGCAAGGGTGTCTGCATTGTAGGCAGGATTGTTTTTGAGCAGGGACGATTAAAGGAGTATACTACAGCTTTCAGCTGAGAAGGAAACATGCACTCAGATTTAGAACCCTGTATTAGAGGCTGTTCCTTTACAATTAAGGTACTCACAGAGGAGGTGGAATGCACATTTTTTTCACCGTGAAATACACACTTTGTAAGTTCAGAGTAAAGGCAGACCCCTGAGATGGCACTCTGTAATGTTAAGGGAAGGGTACCATACCTGCCATATAAAAGGCAGAATTATGCATCCTTCCTCTGCACTTATAAGGCCAGAGTCCTCTAGAACAGGGAAGGCGATCATATGAAGAGCCCCAGACTCACACTCTGCCATATCCCAGTGGCATGTCCAGTGACAACGGAGGCAGAGTTCCTGGTACCTGTTGTCTAATCATATGGGCACAGCCTAGCAATGAAGTGATGTGGCATTGTTAGCATGCCCTTCCTCTACAATGGCATTGGATGCCAAGGACCATAATCTACAATGATATGAAGGAGTGGGTTACAGAGGTGAATGGGCTGTAATTGTATAGGCTGAGTAGGGTCCATAGATACACACACTACTATCTTAAGGGCAAGGTCGGGTACCCAGGTACACGCTCTGGAATGATAGGGGCAGATGAGGGTACCCAGGTACAAGCTCTGGAATGATACGGGCAGAGTAGGGCACCCAGGTACACGCTCTGGAATGATAGGGGCAGATTAGGGTACCCAGGTACAAGCTCTGGAATGATAGGGGAAGAGTAGGGTACCCAGGTACACGCTCTGGAATGATAGGGGAAGAGTAGGGTACCCAGGTACAAGCTCTGGAATGATAGGGGCAGATTAGGGTACCCAGGTACACGCTCTGGAATGATAGGGGAAGAGTAGGGTACCCAGGTACAAGCTCTGGAATGATAGGGGCAGAGTAGGGTACACAGGTACAAGCTCTGGAATGATAGGGGCAGATTAGGGTACCCAGGTACAAGCTCTGGAATGATACGGGCAGAGTAGGGCACCCAGGTACAAGCTCTGGAATGATAGGGGCAGATTAGGGTACCCAGGTACAAGCTCTGGAATGATAGGGGCAGATTAGGGTACCCAGGTACAAGCTCTGGAATGATAGGGGCAGATTAGGGTACTCAGGTACAAGCTGTGCAATGGCAGGAGCAAATTACAAGTTCTGTGATGGAATGGGTAGAGTATGGTATGGTGCAGTAGGGTGCCCAGGTAGAAGCTCTTGAATGGTAGGGCCAGAGCATGGTACCCATGTACAAGCTCTGCAATAGTATGGGCAGAGCATGGTACCCATGTACAAGCTCTGCAATGGTATGGGCAGACCATGGTACCCATGTACAAGCTCTGCAATGGCATGGGCAGAGCATGGCACAGATGTACAAGCTCTGCAATGGTATGGGCAGAGCCTGGCACTCATGTACAAGCTCTGCAATGGTATGGGCAGAGCATGGCACAGATGTACAAGCTCTGCAATGGTATGGGCAGAGCCTGGCACTCATGTACAAGCTCTGCAATGGCATGGGCAGAGCATGGCACAGATGTACAAGCTCTGCAATGGTATGGGCAGAGCCTGGCACTCATGTACAAGCTCTGCAATGGTATGGGCAGAGCATGGCACAGATGTAAAAGCTGTGCAATGGTATGGGCAGAGCCTGGCACTCATGTACAAGCTCTGCAATGGCATGGGCAGAGCATGGCACAGATGTACAAGCTCTGCAATGGCATGGGCAGAGCATGGCACAGATGTACAAGCTCTGCAATGGTATGGGCCAGTATGGTGCCCAGCTAGAAGCTCGGCAATGGCAGGGGCAGAGTGAAGTACCCAGGTACAAGCTCTACAATGACATGGGTGAGTAGGCTACTTGACAAATGTCCTGCAAAGGTACAGGCAGAATAGGGCACACGGGTACCTGCTCAACATCCACCTAGGCAGAGTAAGGACCACAGGTACAAGCTATACTATGGTATGGGCCGGGTAGGGCACAAGGTACACGCTCTGCAATATTATGGGCACAGTAGGATACAGTAGGATACACAGATAGAAGCTCTACAATGGTATGGGCACAGTAGGGTACACAGATAGAAGCTCTACGATGATATGGGCACCGTATGGTACACAGATAGAAGCTCTACAATGGTATGGGCACCGTAGGGTACAGTAGGATGCACAGACATAAGCTCTAAAATGATATGGGCACGGTAGGGTACAAAGATAGAAGCTCTACAATGATATGGGCACAGTAGGGTACACAGATAGAAGCTCTACAATGATATGGGCACAGTAGGGTACACAGACAGAAGCTCTACAATGATTTGGGCACAGTAAGGTACACAGATGTAAGCTCTACAATGGTATGGGCACAGTAAGGTACACAGACGTAAGCTCTACAGTGATGTGGGCACCATAGGGTACACAGATAGAAGCTCTACAATGGTATGGGCACAGTAGGGTTCACATTTAAAAGCTCTATAATGGTATAGGCACAATAGGGTACCCAGATAGAAGCTCTAGAACTATATGGGCACAGTAGGGTACACAGACAAAAGCTCTACAATGGTATGGGCAGAGTAGGGTACAGTACGATACACAGATAGAAGCTGTACAATGATATGGGCACCGTAGGGTACACAGATAGAAGCTCTGCAATGGTATGGGCACAGAAGATAGACAGAAGTTCCACAATGATATGGGCACAGTAGGGTACACAGATACAAGCTCTACAGTGGTATGGGTACAATAGGATACACAGACAGAAGCTCTACAATGGTATGGGGACAGTAGGGTGCACAGACAAAAGCTCTACAATGATATGGGCACAGGAGGGTACACAAAGAGAAGTTCTATAGTGGTATGGACACAGTAGGGTAAAGTAGGATGCAGAGATAGAAGCTCTACAATTATATGGGCACAGTAGGGTACACAGAGAGAAGCTCTACGATGGTATGGGTACAGTAGGGTACACAGATAGGAGCTCTACAAAAATGTGGGCACAGTAGGGTACACAGTAAAAGCTCTACAATGGTATGGGCACAGTAAGGAACACAAATAGAAGCTCTACAATGATATGGGCACAGTAGGGCACACAGAGAGAAGCTCTACAATGGTATGGGCACAGTAGGGTAAAGTATGATGCATTGATAGAAGCTCTACAATAGTATGGGTAAAATAGGATGCAGATATAGAAGCTCTACAATGATATGGGCACAGTAGGGTACAGAGATATAAGCTCTACAATAGTATGGGCACAGAAGGGTACACAGAGAGAAGCTCCGCAATGATATGGGCACAGTAGGGTACACAGAAGCTCTTCAAGGGCACAGTAGGGTATCCAGACAGAAGCTCTACAGTGGTATGGGCACCGTAGTATACACGTATACACAGAGAGAAGCTCTACAATGGTATGGGCAAAGTAGGGTACACAGATATAAGCTCTACAATGATGTGGGCACAGTAGCCTACAGAGATATAAGCTCTACAATGGTATGGGCACAGTAGGGTACACAGAGAGAAGCTATGCAATGATATGGGCACAGTAGAATGCACAGAAGCTCTACAATGATATGGGCACGGTAGGGTACACAGACAGAAGCTCTACAATGGTATGGGCACTGTGGGTTACACAGATAGAAACTCCACAATGATATGGCACATGGATACATGTTATCAAATTGTACGGGCAGAATGTGGTACTCAGGTACAAACTCTGCAATGATATTGGGTGACGGGTACGAGCTCCTCTATGGTCTTGGCAGAGGAGGGTACACGAGTATATGCTCTACAATGGTATGAGGAGAATGTGCTCTATAAGCTCTACATTGAAAGCGGAAGAGTAGGGCACACGGATACATGTTATAAAATGGCATAACCAGAGTAGTGTACGCGGGTACCCGCTCTACAATGGTGTGAGCAGAGTAGTGTTTAGAGAAGGATTCATGTTATGAAGTTCTTTTGGTACCAGCTCTACTATGGTATGGCAAGACTAGGGTCCCCAGTACAAGCTCTGCATTAATAAGGGCAGAGTAGGGTACCCAGGTACAAATTCTACATTTGCTGCAGAGTAGGGTACCCAGGTACAAGTTCTACATTTGCTGCAGAGTAGGGTACCCAGGTACAAGTTCTGCACTAATTGGAGCAGAGTAGGATACCCCGGTACAAGTTCTACATTGATAGCGACAGAGTAGGGTACCCAGGTACAAGTTCTACATTGATAGCGGCAGAGTAGGGTACCCAGGTACAGCTTCTGCATTAATAGGAGCAAAGTAGGGTACCCAGGTACAGGTTCTACATTAATAGGGACAGATGAGGGTACCCAGGTACAAAGTTCTACATTGACAGGGGCAGAGTAGGGTACCCAGGTACAAGTTCTGCATTAAAAGGGCAGGGTAGGGTACCCAGGTACAAGTTCTACATTGATAGGGGCAGAGTAGGGTACCCAGGTACAGGTTCTGCATTAATAGGGGCACAGTAGGGTACTCAGGTACAGATTCTGCATTAATAGGGGCAGAGTAGGGTACCCAGGTACAGGTTCTGCATCAATAGGGGCAGAGTAGGGCACCCAGGTATAGGTTCTGCATTAATAGGGGCAGAGTCGGACACCTAGCTCTGCAATGGTAGCGGCAGAGTACGGTTCCCAGGTAGAAGCTCTACATTGATAGGGTCAGAGTACTGTACATGGCTACATGTTATGCAGTGGTCTAGGCAGTTTAGTGTACACCGGTACTAGCTCTGCAGCTGTAGTGGTAGAGTGGTATACCCAGGTAGAAGCTCCTCTATGAAAGGGTCAGAGCTGTACACGACTACATGTTATGCAGTGGTCTGGACACTGTAGTGCACACCAGTACTAGTTCTGCAGTGGTAGTGCACGGTACCCATTTACAAGTTCCACGATGATAGGGTCAGGTTAAGGTACATGGGTACATGTTATACAGTGGTTAGGCAGTTTAGTGTACACCAGAACTAGCTCTGCAGCAGTAGTGGTAGATAGTGGTAGAAGAGGGAACCCAGGTAGAAGCTCTACAATGATAGGAGCAGTAGAGTACCGAAGTACAAGCTCTGCATTGACAGGGACAGAGTAGAGTACCCTGGTACATGCTCTACTAGGATAGGGGCAGTGTAGGGTACACAGGTACAAACTCTACATTGATAGGGCAGAGTAGAGTACACCAGTTCTACCTCTGCAGGGGTATGGGCAAAGTCGTGTGCCCAGGTACAAGCTCTGCATTGATAGGGGCAGTAGGGTACACCAGTACTAGTTCTGCAGCGGTATAGACAGGTACAAGTGCTACACTGATGAGGAAAGAGTACTGTACACAGATACATGTTATATAGTGTAGTTTACACAGGTACATGCTCTACATGGATAGAGGAAGAATAGGGTACACAGGTACGACCTCTGCAGAGGTATGGGCAGAGAGGGATACCCAGTAGAAGCTCTATAATGGTAGGGGCAGAGTAGGGTACCCAGGTACCACCTCTACAGTGTTATGGGCAGAGAAGGATACCCAGGTAGAAGCTCTATAATGGTATGGGCAGAGAAGGATTCCCAGGTACAAGCTCTATAATGATAGGGGTAGAGTAGGGTACCCAGGTACTACCTCTGCAGTGGTATGGGCAGGGAAGGGTACCCAGGTAGAAGCTCTATAATGGTATGGGCAGAGAAGGGTACCCAGTACTACCTCTGCAGTGGTATGGGCAGATAAGTATATCCAGGTAGAAGCTCTATAATGGTAGGGGCAGAGTAGGGTACCCAGGTACTACCTCTGCATTGGTATGGGTAGAGAAGGATACCCAGGTGCCATCCCTACAATGATAGGGGCAGAGTAGGGTGCCCAGGTACTACCTCTACAGTGGTATGGGCAGAGAAGGATATCCAGATAGAAGCTCTACAATGATAGGGGCAGAGTAGGGTGCCCAGGTACAACCTCCGCAGTGGTATGGGCAGAGAAGGATATCCAGATAGAAGCTCTATAATGGTAGGGGCAGAGTAGGGTACCCAGGTACTACCTCTGCAGTGGTATGGGCAGAGAAGGATACCAATGTACAAACTATATAATGATAGGGGTACAGTAGGGTACCCCAGTACTACCTCTGCAGAGGTATGGACAGAGAGGGATACCCAGTAGAAGCTCTATAATGGTAGGGGCAGAGTAGGGTACCCAGGTACCACCTCTACAGTGTTATGGGCAGAGAAGGATACCCAGGTAGAAGCTCTATAATGGTAGGATACAGTAGGGTACCCAGGTACTACCTCTGCAGTGGTATGGGCAGGGAAGGGTACCCAGGTAGAAGCTCTATAATGGTAGGGGCAGAGTAGGGTACCCAGGTACTACCTCTGCAATGGTATGGGTAGAGAAGGATACCCAGGTGCAATCCCTACAATGATAGGGGCAGAGTAGGGTACCCAGGTACCACCTCTGCAGTGGTATGGGCAGAGAAGGATACCCATGTGCAAGCTCTATAATGGTACGGGTACATTAGGGTGCCCAGGTACTACCTCTGCAGTGGTATGGGCAGAGACGGGTACCCAGGTAGAAGCTCTATAATGGTAGGGGCAGCAAAAGGGTACCCAGTACTACCTCTGCAGTGGTATGGACAGAGAAGGATATCCAGGTAGAAGCTCGATAATGGTAGGGGCAGAGTAGGGTGCCCAGGTACTACCTCTGCAGTGGTATGGGCAGAGAAGGATACCAATGTACAAGCTCTATAATGGTAGGGGTACAGTAGAGTACCAAGGTACTACCTCTGCAAAGGTATGGGCATAGAGGGATACCCAGTAGAAGCTCTATAATGGTAGGGGCAGAGTAGGGTACCCAGGTACCACCTATACAGTGTTATGGGCAGAGAAGGATACTCAGGTAGAAGCTCTATAATGGTATGGGCAGAGAAGGATACCCAGGTAGAAGCTCTATAATGGTAGGGTCAGAGTAGGGTATCAAGGTACCACCTCTACCGTGGTATGGGCAGAGAAGGATACCCAGGTAGAAGCTCTATAATGGTAGGGGCAGAGTATGGTACCCAGGTACTACCTCTGCAGTGGTATGGGCTGAGAAGGATATCCAGGTAGAAGCTCTATAATGGTAGGGGTACAGTAGGGTACCCCGGTACTACCTCTGCAGTGGTAAGGACAGAGAAGGGTACCCTGGTAGAGGCTCTATAATGGTATGCGCAGAGAAGGATACCCAGGTAGAAGCTCTATAATGATAGGGTCAGAGTAGGGTACCCAGGTAGAAGCTCTATAATGGTAGGGGCAAAGTAGGGTACCCAGGTACCACCTCTGCAGTGGTAGGGGCAGAGAAGGATACCCAGGTAGAGGCTCTATAATGGTATGGGCAGAGAAGGATACCCAGGTAGAAGCTCTATAATGATAGGGGCAGAGTAGGGTACCCAGGTACCACCCCAGGTAGAAGCTCTATAATGGTAGGGGCAGAGTAGGGTACCCAGGTACCACCTTCTTCAGTGGTATGGGCAGAGAAGGATACCCAGGTACGAGCCCTACAATGCTAGGGGCAGAGTAGGGTACCCAGGTACCACCTTCTTCAGTGGTATGGGCAGAGAAGGATACCCAGGTAGAAGCTCTATAATGGTAGGGGCAGAGTAGGGTACCCGGGTACTACCTCTGCAGTGGTATGGGCATAGAAAGATACCCAGGTACAAGTTCTTTAATGGTAGGCACGGAGTAGGGTACCCAGGTACTACCTCTGCAGTGGTATGGGCAGAGAAGGATACCCAGGTAGAAGCTCTATAATGATTGGGGCAGAGTAGGTTACCCAGGTAGAAGCTCTATAATGGTATGGGCAGAGAAGGATACCCAGGTAGAAGCTCTATAATGATAGGGGCAGAGTAGGGTACCCAGGTACCACCCCAGGTAGAAGCTCTATAATGGTAGGGGCAGAGTAGGGTACCCAGGTACCACCTTCTTCAGTGGTATGGGCAGAGAAGGATACCCAGGTACAAGCCCTACAATGATGGTGGCAGAGTAGGGTACCTAGGTACCACCTTCTTCAGTGGTATGGGCAGAGAAGGATACCCAGGTACAAGCCTTACAATGATGGTGGCAGAGTAGGGTACCCAGGTACCACCTTCTTCAGTGGTATGGGCAGAGAAGGATACCCAGGTACATGTCCTACAATGAGAGGGGCAGAGTAGGGTACCCAGGTACCACCTTCTTCAGTGGTATGGGCAGAGTAGGGTACCCAGGTACCACCTCTGCAGTGGTAGTTCAGATTCGAGTTTCCAGGCCTCATTCTGCAATGACATCTTACAAACAGCCACTCACACGTCTCTCCCCTTCATGTCCACCGAGTGGCGAGAGAGCGAGACTCTTAGATGCAATTTGATTAATTGTCAGCTGTGAAACTTAATCAAGAAAAAATATTCTATACTAAAGCGGCAGACATAAATCTAGGGTTGGGGGCCTTCGGGAGGAGGGATCTATCTTTCCATTAATCTCAGTGAACACCAGAGGGCCCCTGAGGGACCATTGATTGGTTTAATGTCCCGCCGTGATTGCCTGTCCCTTGGGGACTGCCTCTTGATTCGAAAATGTGGGTCGAGACACTTGGCTGGAAAATAATTAACTCTGTAAAACCCTTGGCGGTGTGCTTCTCATGGGGTGCTGGGCTGTAGATAGACAGGCAGATTTGATTGTACATTTTTCAAAAGCATACTCTAGCTTGGCCTGTGCATCACAATATAAGACATACGGTCCTCGAAAGTCTAACAAGCATTGGCAATGCCAATAGGACTGGCTTTAAAGTAAAGTTATATTAAATTGTGAAGCATTGCACGTAAATAACGTCTATTTGTGTGTAAATAAAGAACTGTAGAATAATATTGGTGTAGGTTAAAATGTAGTTGACATTGCACTGTCAAGCCAGACCTAAATAGCTATGTAGCTTAACAGCTGCCCTCGTCCCATCTGTGCTGCTGCCACAGAAAAACAGCATAAATTATGTAGTTGTCTAAGACACTTCAGTAGCATTACAATGCCATGTGTGTGCCCCTGAAAGTTCAAGCTCAGCCAGCTGGATAAGTAAACAAAATAATCATTGCTGGTTGAGGACAAGCAATTTTGTGGAAGCACACAACTTCTGCCTAATCAAAAGATGTACTCCTTTCTCTCAACATGTGGGCGGAGCCCAAGACCCTCTCTAGTGGTACTCATATAATTGTCTGACGACAGCTCCGCTGTCAAGCCAGAACATAAAAAAGGGCATGCAACATTTAGTGTCCATGTATTTATTTATGAATGCAATTTTGTCAGAGTTTTTCAAAGTGCCACACATCCCCTTTGCCGCTTCTTCTTGCTATGTCGACACTTTTGGCCCTGCTGGGCGCTGGTATGGATTTAATAGCTGGCACGCGGCTTAAACACAATATAATGCTTACATAAATAGATTGGTTTAAGAAGTCTCCAGGATCTAAAATAGTTCGGATCAAGTTTGATCTGGGTACCCTTAGACGTCTTGTCCCATCTTCTGCCCAAGACTGGTTCACATTGGTCGTTGTTCGTAATGAGACCGGAAAACATATATGGGGCCACTAGTCTTTCACTCTGAAAGGACCCTGGACTGGGGGCTCTCACAGGAACAGCGAGCTTTGAGTCCATTTAAGCATTCCCATCCATTGTTTTTTATTCTTCAGCCAACCACAAGTTTATTGTTGGGCAGGGACCACATCTAGGGGCACTTAAAGTGGCCCAAGTTCACACAGTTTAGTCAAATGAGGAACTCTACTAACTTTGTGAAGATGGGGATTGTTAAGAGTTTGACGTATGTGGATCATTTGCCAAAATTATAATAGTTCCTGAGGGCTCCCTCAAAACTGCACGAAAAGCCCATGTTTTTCAGCCATTTTGGTTTTTAAATGATGCTCATACAAACAATTCGACTCAATTTTATAAACGTTTGGGGGTCGGGAATACTGCTCTGGATTGTTCATTCAGTGCAGTTTGAACTGTGGCCTTTGACTCCACCAGTTTAAAAGCACACATCGAACGAGAGAGAGAGAGAGAGAGAGAAGGAGGGAGATACAGAGAGAGAGAGATACAGACAAGAGAGAGGGAGAGAGAGACAGAGCGATAGAGAGAAAGAAGGAGGGAGATACAGAGAGAGAGAGAAAGAGAGGTAGATACAGAGAGAGAAAGAGAGAGATACAGAAAAAAGAGATACAGCGAAGAGAGAGTGATACAGAGAGAAACAGACAGAGAGAGATAGAGAGAAAGAAAGAGAGAGATACAGCGAGAGAGAGAGATGTAGCGACGAGAGAGATACAGCGACGAGAGAGAGACAGAGGAGCTACAGAGAAGAGAGAGAGAGATAGCGAGAACAGAGAGATAAGGAGAAGAGAGGAAGAGAGAAACAGAAAAAAACGGATGAAGAGGGAGTCAGACAGAGAAAGATATATAGGGAGAAAGAGAAAGAGAGGGAAAGATCCAGAGAACAGAAAGAAAGAGCGAGAAAAAGAGAGAAAGAGACACAGGCAGAGAGAACGAGAGATACAGCGACAGAGGGAGAGACAGACAGAGATAAAGAGAGAGCGAGAGAGAGACGGAGAGAGACATAAATGGAGATACAGAGAGAGCGAGAGAGAGACACGGAGAGAGAGAGAGAGCGAGAGAGAGAAACGGAAATTGAGCTACAAAGAAAAGAGAAAGAGAGAGAGAAAGAGAGAGAAAGAGACAGAGAGAGTGACGGTCAGACAGTCCGAAAGATCCAGAGAGAGAGGGAGGTGGAGCGATACAGAGGAAGAGAGACACACAGAAGAGAGAGAGACAGGCAGACGGAGAGATACAGAGACAGACAGGCAAGCGGACAGAGAGATAGAGAGAGACAAAGAGAGAGAGATACAAAGAAAACAAGATAGAGAAGAGAGACACAGACCGAGAAAGAGACAAAGAGAGAGATACAGAGAAGACTGAATGTAAAAGACAGAGAGAGATATAGAGACAGACAGAGATACAGATAGAGACAGACAAATAGAGAGAGATTCAGAAAGAGCAAGAGAGAGAGAGACAGAACGAGAGCTACAGGGAGAGAGAGAGAAGGGGAGAGAGAGAGATCAGAGAGAGAGAGTCAGACAGAGAAAGAGATGAAGACAGAGAAAGAGACAAAGAGAGAGTGAGAGAGAGATACAGAGAAGACAGAAAGTAAAAGACACAGAGAGAGATATAGAGACCGGCGGAGAGAGACAAATAGAGAGATGTACAGAGAGATAGACAAATGGAGAGAGATATATAGAGAGAATCAGAGAAGGCAGAAAGTAAAAGACACAGAGGGAGATATAGAGACAGAGAGATACAGACAGATAGAGAGAGATTACAAATAGAGATACAGAGAAGACAGAAAGTAAAGGGCACTGTGAGCGATATAGAGACAGACAGAGAGAGAGATATAGAGAGAGAGAGAGAGAGAGAGAGAGAGAGAGAGAGAGAGAGAGAGAGAGAAGAGGAAAATACAAAAATCGTGCTTCTGTGCCTCCAGAGAGCATTTGCAGCTAACTGGCTCGTCTCCTCCTGTCCCCCTTGTGCCCAGTGACAGTCCGTATCTCTCACCTCCCCGGGGGAAGCAGCTGCCATTAATTAGCCCCCTTCAATCAGTCATGCAAATCAGAAGGTTGTCAGAGAAGTGTAGGTTTGTCAACTTTGGTTATTCATTTCCAGTCCCATTCACTGCTGCCCACACACTGCCCCCTCAGGCACATGCTGTGACAGCCATTACAGGCAGAGGGCTTGTCACTAAATCATGAGTGAGAATATTAATTCACTTTCATATAGGCTTCAATGATTGCTTATACTAAGAAAATGCAAATCCACATATATGTCTTAAATTGTGCTGCTACAGGTTGTTAATCAGTCGCAATATCGGTTTTGTACTTGCTTGAAACCCACTAAAGGCTTACATTATTGCACAATTAAATGCATTTTATATGAGTTCCCATTTTGTTACTCTGTGTTCTAAACTGCACATTTTAGCTAAATCTTTTTAGTAAGTGAAGCCTAATTCTGAAGTTGCCACACCGAAGTGATGATCTTAGAAAGCAAAGCCAACTCTTGCTGGCAAATTGTGTCTCTCTTTTCTGAGACATTCTTGCATATGCCCCACTGCACGAGCAGAACCTGCTCATAGGAGCTGCTCTGTAATCACGTGACCTGCATCCATTCGCTTGCAGTTAGAAAAAGTCTATAAAAGTAGCAGCAAAATGTATAGATTTTAGCAATGCATGCTCCAAAAGATCAAAGCAAATCTCTGGCCCATTGCTTAGGCATTCGCCATGCTTTTTTAAACGTGTATTGGCTATTTTTGCATTAAATCCATGTTGGACTTCAATGTGCCCTCCTGAGTGTCGGTGTTTTTCTTTTACATAAGAAACACATCTATAAATGATACTGTCATGAACTAAGCATTTTGAAGATGGATTAAAATGAGGTCCTTTTCGGGCCACCCTATCCCATGTAGGCCACCCAACACTAAGTAACATGAAGCCATGTTCTAGGTCCCAACGTGCACTTTCAAATCAAATCAAATCAGGGTTTATAAAGCGCAACTACTCACCCGTAAGGGTTTCAAGGTGCTTGGTGGTATACACCTTTCCCTATACAAGAGGGAACCTCCAATCTTTTCTACTTCATAACCAGAAACATCACATCAGAGCATAATCCAAGATTTGCAGAGACTTGCTGATGTACTCCTTCACTGTGTAATACTTAAAATCAATGCCAGTGCCGGCTTGGTATGAACACAGCTGGGCATCGGAAAAGTCTGTTCTATCTTATAGATTTTTGAGGACCCAGGCAAGATATATTTAGTGGATCCCCTGTTCTCAATGCCTTTAAGTTTAGTTCACAACTTAACCACTTATATCTCCCATGAAGCCAAAAATTATTGAACAATATACTAAACATTTCCAGAAATGCAGCATGCTGGCAGTTGTGTGCAGACAAATAGCACTAAAAGAAAACCTGAACAAGTATTTATGATGCCATCCTCTTTGTGCTTGGATCTAGATTTATTTTGCCTTTTAATAACAATATTTAGTGTGGAATTCATTTGTTAAGCATCTTTTCAATACCACCCGGAGGAAACACAAAGTAAGGGTGAAATGAGGAATTGTTAGTGGACTGGCACATAATATTAAAAAAGACATATATGCATAGCACTTGAGATTGTATCTTTGATAACCAGATATTCATGATCACAAATAAATCTGGCATCCTCATTGTAAGATGGGCAATCCAAACACTTGGGGTGGCTCCTTCCCAATGGCGAAGGAGCGTCACCCCCTCAGCTAAGCACCAGCAGATGAAAAATAGAACAATATTATATTATTGTTTTATTTTTCAGCTGCCGGCTCAGCCAGCAGGTGCGGGGATGGGTGAGGCTGGTCCATGGAACGGAGGAGGAGTGGAAATGGAGTCAGTGCACTAAGTGTGCATGTCAGTTTGGCTGGCCGACTCAGGCCCACCAAACTAACATGCGCACTTAGGTTTTTCCAACCCGGCTGTGGTGCACAGACTCCCATGCAGTGCCTGAGCAGCAGAACAGGCTGCTCAGACCAATCCTGGTGCTGCTGTCATGCTAGGTACAGCATGAGCGCAGCACCAGGATTGCATGGGAAGCCTGTGCTAGGCCCTAGGGACTGCTGGGATGCCTGGAGAGAAGAGGAGCACCACGGCAGGTGGCGGCATGGAAAAGCTAAGGTTTTTTTAGTATTTTATTTTATTTCCCCCATTTCCTCCCCCCAACTTCCACCCCTGCCCGCCTCTCCCTCCCCTCCCCTTGAGATTTGCGGCAGTGGCCGCTGCCAAACACTGCTTTCATTCAATGAAACCTGATAAATTCCTATTTAGTTCTCTTCCCCTGCTATGTCCCTCCTCTCATTGTTCTATCTATGCACTTCTCTGGAGAGTCAGTTTCTTCTGCCTCTGCTGAGTGAGAGAAATGGGAAGTAGGCAGAAAAGGAACAATGAGGTAAAGACAACAGCCTAGAGAAAGAGATAAGAGTAAAGGAAGAAAAAAAGGCTGAGGTAGAGAAAAAAGGTGGAGATGGGAAAATAGATGATAAGCAGAGAAAGGTGAGGTAGACAGAAAGATAAATACAGGCACGTAGACAGAGGATGAGGTTGGGAAAGAAGAGAGGTAGAGAGATAGGTAAGATGTTAGAGACAGGTAGTGAGAGGAAGAGAGAGACAGACATGGGGGAGGAATCATAAAGATAGGGAGAGAAGCTGGCTAGGAAATGACCGAGGTACAGAGAGAACTAAGATAGAAAGAGAGGTGAGGTAGAGAAAGAGAGGTGAGGTAGAGACAGATAGAGACATAGTAGAGGTAGAAAGGTGGGGAAGTTAGGAACATGTCAGTTAGAAGAAGGGGTGAGGCAGTAGGAACTTAGAAAATGAGACATGAAGGGTAGTAAGAGATGAGGTGTGGAGAGAAAAGGAAGTGAAGTGCAGAGACAAAGGTGAGGTAAACAAAGAGATAAGGTTCATTCAGTGGTAGAAATACAGGATGAGGTAGATAGAGATTGGTAAAGCAGGGAAAGAGAAGAGATGGAGAAGTGAGGCTGAGCAATCTGCTAAGAGCTAGTGAGGTGTGGAGGAGATGGTGAACTGAAATAGTGAGAGAAGAACAGAGTGAGATGAGAAAATGAGCAAAGGAGGTAAAAGGAACATAAGTAAAAGAGAGAATGAATAAATAAAATAAAATAAAATGTAAAAGAATGAATGGTGCAGTAAATTGACAGCTTGAGTACTGGGGTATAGAGATAGAAAGCAAAATGTAGTGAGGTGTGAGGCAGAGAGAAATGAGGTAGAGAGAGGTGAGACAGAGAATGGCAGTGTGGAGCGCGGGGTGCGGGAAAGGTTGACGGAGGTGGGGGAGGTGGAGGGAGGCGTAGAGAGGTAAAGTAAGGTAAAGAGAGATCTAACATAGAGGTCACATAGAAATCAGGGAAACACAAGGATGCAAGATGGAAAGAGACCAGTGAGGTGAAGAGGGAGAGAGCAGAGACAGGGAGAGAGTGGGGAGGTGGGGTCATGACTGGGGAGGTAGACAGACTGAGAGGTAACAAAAGTAAAGATAGATGGTTGGGAAGGAACATAGAGAAGAGGTAAAGAGAGAGTGCTGGGGAGGGTCTGATTCTGCTTCCTCTATTGAATTTTAGGGTGAAGATGTGTTGATCAATCAATTTGCATTGCTATATCTACGGGCCCGACTTCGGCTATTCTTCAAAGCTAGGTTTTGAGATATTTTTTGAGCTGATCTCTCCTGAGATTTGAAGATTGTCAATAGTAATTTAAATTTTATTCCATGTGCAAGCGGGTGACCGTGGATGTTTGTTTAGGGCTAGTGTGATGAACTGTGACTTCTTTAGACTTCTGGCCGCTTGATTTTGTGTCCTTCGAAGCTTTTGTAGGTCTCTTAATGTGATCCTACGTGGACCCTCTTGCAGAAGTCAAGGCACGGTAGGATCAGTTCCCCAGTAAGATTGATCCGGTGTCTACATTGGAGACAAACGGCTATCGTGCTGTTCATTGTGGGTTGTTGACTAGAACCTTTGAATATTGTTGTGATCTGATGTTTAAAGGAAAAGTCTTTGTCAAGCCAGATACTGAAAATATTTCTCACTGTTTGTAGGAAAGTACCATCTTGCCTGGCATGTTACCCCCATTTTTCACCGTATATATGATGTTTTAGTTGTATGTGTCACTGGGACCCTGTTCTCCAGGGCCCCAGTGCTCATAAGTGTGCCTGAATGTGTTACCTGTGTAGTGACTAACTGTCTCACTGAGGCTCTGCTAATCAGAACCTCAGTGGTTATGCTCTCTCATTTCTTTCAAATTGTCACTAACAGGCTAGTGACCAATTTTACCAATTTACATTGGCTTACTGGAACACCCTTATAATTCCCTAGTATATGGTACTGAGGTACCCAGGGTATTGGGGTTCCAGGAGATCCCTATGGGCTGCAGCATTTCTTTTGCCACCCATAGGGAGCTCTGACAATTCTGACACAGGCCTGCCACTGCAGCCTGAGTGAAATAACGTCCACGTTATTTCACACCCATTTTACACTGCACTTAAGTAACTTATAAGTCACCTATATGTCTAACCTTTACCTGGTAAAGGTTAGGTGCAAAGTTACTTAGTGTGAGGGCACCCTGGCACTAGCCAAGGTGCCCCCACATTGTTCAGGGCCAATTCCCCGGACTTTGTGAGTGCGGGGACACCATTACACGCGTGCACCACATATAGGTCACTACCTATATGTAGCTTCACAATGGTAACTCCGAATATGGCCATGTAACATGTCTATGATCATGGAATTGCCCCCTCTATGCCATCCTGGCATAGTTGGCACAATCCCATGATCCCAGTGGTCTGTAGCACAGACCCTGGTACTGCCAAACTGCCCTTCCTGGGGTTTCACTGCAGCTGCTGCTGCTGCCAACCCCTCAGACAGGCATCTGCCCTCCTGGGGTCCAGCCAGGCCTGGCCCAGGATGGCAGAACAAAGGACTTCCTCTGAGAGAGGGTGTTACACCCTCTCCCTTTGGAAAATTGTGTGAAGGCAGTGGAGGAGTAGCCTCCCCCAGCCTCTGGAAATGCTTTCTTGGGCACAGATGTGCCCAATTCTGCATAAGCCAGTCTACACCGGTTCAGGGGACCCCTTAGCCCTGCTCTGGCGCAAAACTGGACAAAGGAAAGGGGAGTGACCACTCCCCTGACCTGCACCTCCCCTGGGAGGTGTCCAGAGCTCCTCCAGTGTGCTCCAGACCTCTGCCATCTTGGAAACAGAGGTGCTGCTGGCACACTGGACTGCTGTGAGTGGCCAGTGCCACCAGGTGACGTCAGAGACTCCTTCTGATAGGCTCCTTCAGGTGTTAGTAGCCTATCCTCTCTCCTAGGTAGCCAAACCCTCTTTTCTGGCTATTTAGGGTCTCTGTCTCTGGTGAAACTTTAGATAACGAATGCAAGAGCTCATCAGAGTTCCTCTGCATCTCTCTCTTCACCTTCTGCCAAGGAATCGACTGCTGACCGCGCTGGAAGCCTGCAAAACTGCAACAAAGTAGCTAAGACGACTACTGCAACACTGTAACGCTGATCCTGCCGCCTTCTCGACTGTTTTCCTGGTGGTGCATGCTGTGGGGGTATTCTGCCTCCTCTCTGCACTAGAAGCTCCGAAGAAATCTCCAGTGGGTCGACGGAATCTTCCCCCTGCAACCGCAGGCACCAAAAAGCTGCATTACCGGTCCCTTGGGTCTCCTCTCAGCACGACGAGCGAGGTCCCTCGAATCCAGCAACTCTGTCCAAGTGACTCACACAGTCCAGTGACTCTTCAGTCCAAGTTTGGTGGAGGTAAGTCCTTGCCTCACCTCGCTAGACTGCATTGCTGGGAACCGCGACTTTTGCAGCTACTCCGGCCCCTGTGCACTTCCGGCAGAAATCCTTTGTGCACAGCCAAGCCTGGGTCCACGGCACTCTAACCTGCATTGCACGACTTTCTAAGTTGGTCTCCGGCGACGTGGGACTCCTTTGTGCGACTTCGGGTGAGCAGCGTTTCACGCATCCTCGTAGTGCCTGTTTCTGGCACTTCTCCGGGTGCTACCTGCTGCTAAGAGGGCTCCTTGTCTTGCTCGACGTCTCCTCTACCTCCTGGTCCAATTCGCGACCTCCTGGTTCCTCCTGGGCCACAGCAGCATCCAAAAACGCTAACCGCACGATTTGCAGCTAGCAAGGCTTGTTGGCGCTCTTTCGGCGGGTAAACACTTCTGCACGACTCTCCACGGCGAGAGGGATCCGTCCACCAAAGTGGAAGTCTCTAGCCCTTTTTGTTCCTGCAGAAACCTCAGCTTCTTCTGTCCAGTAGAAGCTCCTTTGCACCCACAGCTGGCATTTCCTGGGCATCTGCCCATCTCCGACTTGCTTGTGACTTTTGGACTTGGTCCCCTTGTTCCACAGGTACCCAAGATTGGAAATCTATTGTTGTTGCATTGTTGATTTGTGTCTTTCCTGCATTATTCCTCTAACACGACTTCTTTGTCCTTAGGGGAACTTTAGTGCACTTTGCACTCACTTTTCAGGGTCTTGGGGAGGGTTATTTTTCTAACTCTCACTATTTTCTAATAGTCCCAGCGACCCTCTACAAGGTCACATAGGTTTGGGGTCCATTCGTGGTTCGCATTCCACTTTTGGAGTATATGGTTGTGTTGCCCCTATCCCTATGTGTCCCCATTGCATCCTATTGTAACTATACATTGTTTGCACTGTTTTCTAAGACTATACTGCATATTTTTGGTATTGTGTACATATATCTTGTGTATATTTCTAATCCTCTCACTGAGGGTACACTCTAAGATACTTTGGCATATTGTCATAAAAATAAAGTACCTTTATTTTTAGTATAACTGTGTATTGTGTTTTCTTATGATATTGTGCATATGACACTAAGTGGTACTGTAGTAGCTTCACACGTCTCCTAGTTCAGCCTAAGCTGCTCTGCTAAGCTACCATTATCTATCAGCCTAAGCTGCTAGACACCCTATACACTAATAAGGGATAACTGGGCCTGGTGCAAGGTGCAAGTACCCCTTGGTACTCACTACAAGCCAGTCCAGCCTCCTACACTGTTTAATTGGGAAATAGGGGTTGGGGACTGTCTCCTAGTTCCCCTGGAAATGAGAATGAATGCCACATGTTTTGATCTTGCCAGTGATCGATATTCTTGTTTTTGAACCAGTTATATGGATCAATAGAACCCCTATTTGCCTCTAACTGCACAAACCCAAGCATGGGGATTAATATTCACTAGGCCGGGACGGAGTTCATGGAGTTGCGCTACGCGAGCTCCGTGAAGTGCCCAAAAACCTCCACCACACTATTCGAAGTTCTGCAAGAGGTGGAGTGCGTTAGGTTGCGCCGTTCGCACTGATTTTAAGCGCAAGGTGTTCGTCCTGAGCTGAAAAATCAGCACAAACGGCTCTCTGCACAGTGCAAAAAGGCGCTGCTTCTTTTCTGCCACTCGAGTAGATTTTCTACTACGTGAACGGACGGTTGCTCAACGCGAGTAGTCACAACCATCTGCAACTGCCTGCATTGTGAAATCTCGTCAAGCGGTGGTCTTGAGTAAGATTATCCTTGCTCGCCCTCACCAACTCAATGTTAGTGAGTGCGAGTGAGGAAAAAACACCACTCCGCTGAGTTTTTGGGAACTCCACGCTCTAAGCGGAGCGTAGAGTGGGGAAAAACTCTGCAAATCTGAGAACGGAGCTGAGCTCACCACCCACCCTTCCTGTTCACTGGACTGGCATCAGAAACATCCGCCTTCAACTGAACCATGGTTTCCATAACGGCTTCCTACTTATTCTCTGCTTCTGGGACCTTCTACACATTCCAGCCACAGGAGAGAAGTTTCACAAGGGCAAGCAGCCTTCACAGGCAGGGCCTGGAACCCTAAGGAAGGACTTGACAGGAAGGGAATCCAACCATGGTGTGTTTAGTAACATAGGTGCAGGGCAGGGGAGGAGCTAAAATATCCTTCGTCCGGCTCATAGAAAATCTTCAAAGTAGCAATCAGGGAAGCCGGGGAACCTCAATTTTCTCCATAAGTTCAAATTAGCTCTCCCCTGGGACTATGTAAACTAACGTCATATAAAGTAAAGCCAGTGTGTGGCTTGCGGTGAGCTCTGTGTAATTCAAAGATTTCAGCATTCCTCTAGGAATTAGAAGCACATTGACTCAGTTTATGTTCCAAGCATGTTTATTCTCTTTAACCAAGACAAAATGCAAGTAATGTGTTCTTTTCTGCTCAGTTCTACCTCGCTCCTCACCCTCTCATAAGGAAGCCTAGTTATCAACCAAAGGTCGAGGAAGCGCTCCAAGCCCTCAGCTGTGCTAGTTTGGATGAGAGCAAAGATGCAGAGACTGTAGACACAAGGTGACATCTCCTGGAAGCCCTGGAGCACGTGTCCTCCCTTACCTGAGTCTATTGTGCAGGCTTCCTCTGAGCTCAAGGAGAGCTTCTCTCAATCTGAAGGGGGACTGGTTGTGTGTAGAGGAGACTAGGTGTGAACATCAGGGGACTAACCTAGTATGTGTATGGCCTCTTGGTAATCACATACATATTTATCATGTTAAAATAATGTGAAGCAGCATATTTAATCAAAAATGTGTTTAATTGAATTTCTCATATTTGCTGGTAATTTAATAATTATAATGTTTTCCCAACAGTAATCCTAGTGATACTATATACTAGTGCAGCATTGAATGTCCTCTTCAAAATATTCAACTCCAGTGAATCAGTCACTTAGGAGCTGGTTTAGAGTTTCGTGGACCGAGCATCCTGTGTTGGGATGGCGGAGGATATACCTTCGGGCCTCCCAAGGGACTTCCACCCACCAGAGATGTCCACCAGCCCCAAGGACCTCTCTCTACCTTGAGATCATAGGGATTCCTGTTAATGCAGGAAGCGTTTGAAGGTCAGAACTGTCAATCATAAAACTTTTCAAAAGTTAGCCTTGACTTACATTGCTTCAGCCTTTGTGTGTGATACAGTTTCCCTTATAACTCCGACCATGGTCCTCGGATTTTTTTACTCCTTTGGTCACCCTCCGCCTTTACATGCATTTTCCCAATGGACATGCACAATAACCTATTATCTCTGATCCTTGTTGGCTTCCAAACCAAGATACCTGCCTTGACTTGCCTCTGATTGGATGAAGTTGTTGATGCACAAACCCATTTCATTGTATATGGGTCAAGGCACAGGGTAGTGAGAAATCCAGGTATCATATATTCGGCTGATGACATTAAGGAAAGGCTTGAGGCATTATCCTAAGTTCTGTTAAAATATTCAATAATCAAAATATTCATTACAGAAGGAAAAAGGCTAAACAGTCGAGGGAATTAGCATAGTAAAATCATAAAGAAATGGCTGACAAGAATACAAGTAGCTAGCTGGCCCTGTGAAGCAGACTGACATGGTGCCTGCTCCAATTAATATCTAAGGAAAAAAACTCTTGCCAACCGCCACTGATCTGGTCCCCAAAATCACATATTTTATAAACTTTTAAACAAAGAAAGCCCATACTTTTCACTGTACTATATTACATAAATGTTCAGTGCAGAAATGTTGCTTGCACAGCACCAATCGCGTCATTATTTTAAAATAACACCTACTTGCATTGGCTAATAGTGCACATAATTTGCAGCGGAAGAAATATGAACGCAATTCAGGAAAGAAAGATAGATAATGAACTGCATTTACAGACAAATAACATTGACATGTTAATGGAGCCTCAGCAGAGTGGCCTTGTAAAGTTGCAAGATCAGAGCATCCTTTCCTGGGGAAGCTAATGATGCATTATCTGTTACATCCAAGCAGAGACCATGGTTGGCAGCGGAATTAAAACGATTTATTGAAACAGAGTGAAAAGATGAATTTGCACTGTCGTGCACACAAATAAACAAACCATCTTTTAAATGCTGCAGTCTAATACGGCCTAGTCATGTCACCTAAAGCAAGATAAAGTAGACGCATTATTTTAAATATACTAAAACAGCTCGCACAACCTCATGGGTCCATACACGCCCACCTATTCCCTTTGATCCTCCCTTACCCAGTTCAGAAGAGGAACAAACTCAAGGCACTTACTGGCCAATACAGATCTATAGGTGAAATGGCCTCTTCTTTGAGCCACGGGAAATCGGTGAGTTGCTGGTTTGAATCTCGGAAGTGAGATGGTTGTTCGTAACATTGTCCCTGTGTAGTTAATGGACTGAGTACCTTTGTTAACCTAAGACGAGCATTCATCTGCACCTTGCATGCGGTGCAGCGAACAATCAGAACACGTCAGTGACCCTAGAATAACCGCAGGGAAAGCTCTATAGAGAGGGCATTAACAGTGGAACTCTCAGGTTTCCCAATTCCATCCATTAGAAACTCATAAAAATTCAGGCTTTTAGTTCGGATTCTGGTACTTGGTACCACTCAGACACATCAAAGTCAGAGCTACGACAGCCAGAAGAAAATGAAAAGGTTGGATTGCACGAGTAACTCAGGCACAGAACTGAGAAATCTGTGACCTTTGTGGTTTGTGTTTTATACATGAATTAATTATCGTTAATTATTATAATTTTAATAATAATTATTAATGTTATTACCAGCACATCTGTAATTGCTGTCGAGGGACTATGCCCATCTTCCAGTGCCTCAGCAGACTGTCACTATCTAGATACCCAGGGACGTGTGAGGTGAAGGCAATGCATGCTGGCAATGCAAAGCTGGCGCTGTGCTGCAACGTAGTGTCCAGTGCATCAAAAGATTATCTTTCTGCACGATTGCTTCGAACAGTAGTACACACTGAGGCCCAGATTTACTAAGGATTCGAGTTCAGCGATAGAACAACATGAAGTGGCGAAACACAGAGCATCATATTCACAATCCAAAGCAAAAGTCGTTTTGTGCTGGAAGGGTGACCTTTGCACAGCACAAAAGAAAATCAATCAATCAATCAATCTATCTATCTATCTATCTATCTATCTATCTATCTATCTATCTATCTATCTATCTATCTATCTATCTATCTATCTATCTATCTATAGGTCTATCTATCTATCCATCTCACAGCTCCAAACAAAATCTATCTATCTATCTATCTATCTATCTATCTATCTATCTATCTATCTATCTATCTATCTATCTATCTATCTATCTATCTATCTATCTTTCTAGCTATCTATCCATCTATCTATCTATCTATGCATAGGTCTATCTATCTATCTATCTATCTATCTATCTATCTATCTATCTATCTATGCATAGGTCTATCTATCTATCCATCTCACAGCTCCAAACAAAATCCATCTATCTATCTAACTGCACAAAACAAAATCTATCTATCTCACAGCACAAAACAAAATCTATCTATCTATCTATCTATCTATCTATCTATCTATCTATCTATCTATCTATCTATCTATCTTTCTATCTTTCTATCTATCAATCTATCTATATCACAGCACAAAACAAAATCTATTTATCTTACAGTACCAAACAATATCTATCTATCTCACAGCACAAAACAAAATCTATCTATCTCATAGCAAAAAAACAAAATCTATCTATCTATCTATCTATCTATCTATCTATCTATCTATCTATCTATCTATCTATCTCACAGCACAAAACCTATCTATCTCATAGCACAAAACAAAATCTATCTATCTATCTGTCTATCTCACAGTACAAAACAAAAACTATCTATCTCACAGCACAAAACACTATCTATCTATCTATCTATCTAGCAGCACAAAACAAAATCTATCATCACAAAACAAAATGTATCTATCTATCCATCTCACAGCACAGAACACAATCTATCTATCTATCTATCAGCACAAAAAACCCATATTCGTATGCTGCACTGTGATACATGAAAAGTGAGTAAATCTGGGCCTGAATGTTAGGCAAAACAAGTCACAGCATGATTGCGTGTGCTCTGCCTTTGTGTGAATGCAGAGCTGTGATGTGCTGACTCTCTTGTGGGGTATTCAGTGGCTGTTAAAGCTAATGGTATTTAATCATCCATAAGTGGTCAATGGGACCAGGTCTCGGATGCATCAGGGCACAGGTTTATAATTGTAAGACAATAGGTTAGACATTAAACATGGCTCATGTTTAGGGATCAGCCTTTACTTTGGTTGGATTTTAATTTACATGCATGTGTGTGCAACTGATGTTATGATAATTTGTGTTACACTTTATGGAATTGCTACGGCATTGTGGCTTTTTCTCTATCTGGGTCTTCCTACCCGTTGACTGGTGGACAAAGTACACTTTGTACCTAACTTATAGGGCTGGATAATCACCTTTCAGGATGTGTGGGTGTCCATCACACATGCATGTGCAGCAACTTTGGTTTATAGTATAGCAAGTTTTTAAAATCATGAATTACCCTTGCAAAAGTTACACCACATATCTTTTCAATCAGTACCTTATGGGCAGTTCTAACCTGGTACCCCTACTACTGGTTTAAGGATCCATAATCTGGTCTCCACTCAACACCATCCTTACACAACATCGTTCAGACACAACCAAAAATGCTCATCCACAGACAACAGGTTAGAAATAAGCCTTTGAACCTCATGTGCACACAGGCAGCAAATCAATATAGTTCTCAAAATGTGTCCAAACAGAGAGCTCTGCTGTGCACAAAACAAGTGTACCACCTAACCGTTAGATAAACCACTATAAATAAACCACACACTTACATGTGCACTAAATTGCGTGTACCTGTGCTTATGTAGAAATCCCTTTACTGTGGCATACCAATGTATAAACAACTGTCCAATCGAAGAAGGAAAGGGAATGGTCCATTGGTACACAAGCCTCAACACATAAGACACTAAAAACATCTTTCCTGGGGGCGTGGCCAAGATGGCGGTGTGTGCTTATGCGTTTGTCCGTGCTCTGCCGCCTAGGCCTCCGACATAGCTTTGCGACCCCAGTTGGGGTGCATTTAAGCAGCCCGGTGATCCCGCCGCGGATGGCGGGGTGCCCCAGGGGGCCCGGGGTGCCTGCGGAGGCGCCGAGCGGAGCCGTGTGGCTGGTGCCGCCACCTGCAGCAGGCGGGCGTGGCTTGCAGCGGTTCGGGCCGCGCGGCGGCCCTTGTGCCTGGTGTCCGGGCGGCCATGAGAGGTGGCGCGCCGGCGGCCCAGGAGGGCGCCGCGCTGCTAGTGTTCGGCGGGGGCTGTACTGTGCTCCTGATGTGGCGCGGTGCGTCAGAGCCTTGAGGTCTGCAAGGCCAAGCCCCTGGTCGGGGAGGCGAGTGTGCTGGTGCACTGTTGGGCGACCGGATTCGGGCGTAGAACAGCCCTTGATGACGCGAGGCCCTGGGACCACTGATCGGCGGTGCAGGTGGCCAGCGGTGGACCTAGTCGGAGACGAGGCACGTGGAGTGGTAGAGAAGTGACGTGTATTGCCCGTGAGTGGAGAGGTCAGTGGCGGCTGGTGACTTCGGTGGGCCTCGGGTGGCCCGACCCCTGGGCGTACTTGTGAGGAGGCTTCATTGAGCTGGACACACAACGCGGTGGGGAGCTGGAGGGATGGCGGCCGCTAAAGGCAAGCGGGAACGGACGGTCAGGGACATGCTCACCGGGGCTCGCCCAGTGTCGGGTGGGGCTCCTGAGGGGCCGCCTGCTGCGAGGTCTCCGGAGGTGAGGGGTGAGGTGGAGGAGGATGAGGGGGCCCCGGTCACCAGGGGCTTTCTTGCCTCCCTGTTTGACTCGCTCCGGAGTGATCTCCAAGAGCTTCGAAGGGACATCTCCCACGAGGTAAGAGAGCTGAGAGGAGAGGTCACCTCCCTAGGTGAGCGGGTGGCACAGGTTGAGGAAGGTAAAATCTCCCAGGGAGAGGAGGTGGTGGATCTCCAACAAGAATGCATTCGCTTTCGGGAGCAACAGGATCTCCTTCAGCTTGCGGTAGAGGATCTAGAGAACCGGTCACACAGGCATAATATCCGCATTAGAGGAGCACCATCTGGGGCTGAGAAGGAGGACATTGGAGAGTTTGTGGTGGAGCTGTTCCGTTCAGTTCTAGGCCTGGAGGAGTCCCGAGAGATTACGCTTGATAGAGTGCATCGGGTGGGCCGGGCTCGAGGTGATGGAAATCGCCCTCCGGATATCCTGGCATGCGTCCATAATTATGGGCTCAAGGACAGTATAATGCAACGGGCACGCAATCTGCCGCAGATCCAATTTAGAGGGCACCAGCTCCAATTATTTCAGGACCTTTCGGCACGGACTTTGCAACGGCGGCGTGAATTCAAGCCTATTACGGAACACTTGCGAGCACAGGATGTGTCATACTCTTGGGGTCACCCGTTCCGCCTTATCTTTCGCTGGGAGGCGCAGCTCCATCAAGTGAAGTCCATATCGGAGGCGAACCAGATCCTGGGCCTGGTGGAGGGTGGCCAGGACCTGGGTGCGAAGCCGGGCCCGAGTGGTGAGGACCGTCCGAGCTGGAGGAGAAAGGAGAGAAGAAGGAAGCGACAGCGACCTACCGCGTAGGAGCAACTGTCGGAGCGGCAGTCGGCAGTGAGCAATGTGGCAGCTAGGACCAATATTCAAGACTAGGGCGCCTGAGTGTGGCTGGTCAGCATCGGGTCGCTTATTCGCTGGCCTACGGGCTGTCAAGGAGGGGCCTGGGCTGCGGGGTGGATGGGCCTAGCTGGTGAACTTGAGGGGGTTTCACGGCCCAGTTGAGACTTTTTCCTCTGTGGAGATGAGTGCAAGAGGACTTTTTGGTTGTGAGCACCTGTTGTGCGTAATGGTTGTCTGTTGGTGTGCTTCCCTGGGAGTCCGGTCTATGAGTGTTATTGGCGGAGCAGCCCCGTGCTCTTTCCCCTGGGTGACTCTCTCCCTGTGACGACATGACAGTTAAGTGTTTAAGTTTGAACGTTCGTGGGCTTAACAACCCACCCAAGCAGTTAGCGATTCTGTCAGGTCTAGAGAAATCTGGGAGTCACATTTGCCTTTTACAAGAGACCCATTTGTTACACAAAGACATGTTTCGCATGCGCTCAAGATGGTTCCCCAAGCAGCTTTGGTCCTCAGCTACTACGAAACATGCGGGGGTGGCAATATTGCTTGTGAGGACCTTCGCTGGGGAGGTAGTTGGGAAAGTATATGAAGTCCTGGGCAGGTTCCTGGCTATTAGAATACGGCTTGGGGCTTTTTCTTTCACCGTTGCTTCTCTTTATGCTCCAAATTCCCAGCAGGAGGTTTTCCTGAGACAGTCAATTTCCTCTATATTTAGTTCGCCAGATAGTGCCATTTTGATAGGGGGAGATTTTAATCTGGTGATGGACAACGAGCTTGACCGCTTGGGCCAACGCTTTGGGCAGACTAGGGCATTGTCGGAGATGGGGCGTCAATGGTTAGCGGAGTGTGGGTTGGAGGATGTGTGGAGGAAGTCGCATCCTACACTCCGAGATTATTCCTTCTATTCTGCGGCGACCAAGATTTACGCACGGCTCGATCTTTTTTTAGCCTCACAAGAGTTTATGTCCCAGGTTAGAGAGGCTACGATTGAGCCCAAGGCCTTGACTGATCATTCCCCTATTACTTTTGAACTGGCCAAGGAGGTTGGTCGCGTTGGTACACTGAGCTGGCGCTTTAAGGACTCCTTGCTTCAGAGTGAGTCAGCGGTGGAGTCGCTTCGGCACGCGATTACGGACTATATTGTCTTTAATGACGACGGCAGCACTTCCATGGAGACTGTCTGGGAGGCGTTGAAGGCAGTAGTGCGGGGCGAGGTGATGGCATTGTCTGCGAGGGATAATAGAGCGAGGAGAGAGGTGAGAGAGAAGTTAGAGCAGAGAGTGGCTGTCCTGGAGCGTTCCCATAAATCTACTGGCGCGCCCAGAATCTGGCGAGAGTTAGAGAAGGCAATGCAGCAGCTGAAGCGATTAGACTGGGATAGGGCGGAGTACGCAGTAGTACGACTTAAGCACAAATACTATATTGGGAGCAATAGATGCAGAAAGTTACTAGCGCACCGGTTACGAGTGCAGCGCGCGGCGTCGGCAGTCAAACTGATTCGTTCCCCTTCCGGTGAAGTGGCCTGGACGAGTGATCAGATTGCTGAGGCCTTTGCGGGGTTTTACCGGGGTTTATATGCGGCGGACGAGTGGGACGATGCGGCCCTGGACTCTTATTTAGAGGGCATAGCAATCACTCCTCTTGGTGAGAGGGAGGCGACGTTATTAGACCAGCAGATAAGGCCAGAAGAAGTTATATCGGCGATTTCCCGCCTGAAGAATGGGAAGTCCCCCGGCCCTGATGGGTTCACGGCGTTGTTTTATAAGACCTTTTGTGTGGCGCTCGCCCCGCTTCTCGCACGGCTTTTTAATTCCTTTCAGAAGACGGGGTCTCTGACGCCGAGTATGCTGGATGCTACCATTGCCGTTATACATAAATCGGGTAAGGACCCAGAGGACTGTGCTTCGTATAGGCCGATTTCGCTTCTGAAAATAGATGCCAAATTATTCACGGGGATACTTGCCTTCCGCCTTAATTCTTATATGCCGGGTCTTATTGATCCCGATCAGTCAGGTATTATTTCAAATCGACAATGTGGCGATAATACAAAGCGACTTTTGCATCTGCTAGATAAAATTGATAGATCTCGTAGGGAGGCGCTTTTCCTCTCTATCGACGCTGAAAAGGCGTTTGATAGGGTTCACTGGCCGTACCTCTTCTGGGTTCTGAAGCGATTCGGTCTGGGCCCGGGCTTTAGATCTTGGATCCAATGTGCTTATCGGTTCCCCAGAGCGGCGGTTCGAGTCAATGGTGTGCTTTCTACGCCTTTTCCGGTTGAGCGTGGGACCAGAAAGGGATGCCCACTTTCCCCCCTCTTGTTTGCGCTATAAATCGAGCCCCTCGCACAGCGCTTACGAGACAGCCCCTTGGTTTCTGGTGTGAAATTTGGCGGAGACCACCATCTTATTACCCTACCCATGCAGACGATGTGATTCTTACACTTGCGGAGCCCGCTACCTCCTTGCCTGCGCTTATGGAGCTACTAGTAGAATTTAGCCAGGTTTCGGGATTTAAAGTGAACATGCAGAAGTCTCAGGTCCTTAGTCTGTTTGTGAGCCCTGATCATGAGGAGGATCTGAGAGCTCGATATTCCTTTATTTGGTCGTCCTCGCACCTTTCCTACCTTGAGGTTGAGTTAGCGACGTCCGCCGCAAAAACGGTGAGCCTGAATTATACGAAGCTGGTACGCGATACACAGCGGGATCTAGAGTTGTGGGGGAGACATAAGCTGTCTTGGCTGGGTAGGGTAGCTGCGGTCAAGATGACAATTTTGCTGCGAATACTGTATATATTTCAGGTGCTCCCATTGACCCTACCCCCCCCCGGACGACTGCCACCCTACAATCGGCGGTCCTGAGATTTATATGGGAGGGTCGACCGGCGCGTCTACCGCGGCAGGTTTTATACTGCCCCAAGAGCAGTGGGGGACTGGCGATCCCGTGTCTTCTGAGATATTTTCAGGCAGCTTTCTTGTAGAGTGGAGTCGCCCACTCACGGAGAAACACTGGTGTTTTATGGATCAGGCAGTGGCGGGCTCTCATATTTGGAAGGAGCCTTGGCTCCAGCGCAGGCATAGGGCCGGAGTTCTTTATGCGTCCCCGATAACTGGGACAACGCTACGGGTATGGGATACAGTGGCTTGCCGTTTAGGGCTGACTTCTTTCCCCTCCCCGATGACCCCCATAGGTGCGAATCCTGATTTCGAGCCTGGACTTCGTCTGGAAGGCCTGAGACGTTGGTATGAGGGGGGCTGTAGGAGGGTGGGAAGCCTTTTTGATGAACACGGGGTCTTGTCCTTTGACCAGATGAGAGAGGCCTATGGCCTAGTGGAGACGGATAGGTTGATGTATTATCAGGTTCGGCACTGGGCTCTCTTACCGGCGAACAGAGCTCTGATAGATAGGCCTCATACGCCATTTGAGAAATGACTGTTCCTAAAGAAGGATGATAGGAGAATTATCTCGGAGCTCTATCGCCTTCTGCAAGGAGAAGGCCGTCCGCATAAGTCAAAGGGTCAGCTGAGATGGGAGAGGGAGTTGGAGAGAGAACTCTCGGATGAGGAATGGGACAGCATATTCTATAGAATACACCACACAGCATATAATGTCGCAGGGACAGAGACATCATACAAAGTTGCCTCTTACTGGTACTACACTCCAGCGCGGTTGCATGCATGGGACCATGATAAGACAGACCTTTGCTGGAGAGGGTGCGGAGCTACAGGCACACTGGTAAATCTGCTTTGGAACTGCCCCAAGTTACAGATAGGGTCCCAACTCGCGTCTCATGGCTTCAGGAGCTCTGGTTTATTCTTGCAATGGAGAAACTTACATTAGCCTCCCAGCAGCGGGTAGGAGACCTGGGCGAATTGTGGAAGCCGTTTCTTCGGCTTCTTTCTGCAGAATTTACTGAGCTGACATGTCTGACCTACCTGAGAGTTTTGAGGCTGATTTAAATCCTTGGCTGGAGGGTTGCGGGTGAGGTTGTTCGAGGGGGGGTTCGCTTGGATGATGGAAGGGGTTGAGGAGGGGAGAGGTAGAAGGATGACACGGACTCTCGGGGGGAAGCATTGTTGAAGTTTTATTATTTATATGTTTATGTGGTTCACATCTGCGGGACTGAAATCTTGGATGATTATTGGACATCGCCAGTAGGCACATGGCTCAGCAAGGAGAGGATTAACGGGAGGTTCCTCTGAGCATGGTTTTGGGATTCATGAGAGAGACCTTTGTATGAAGATATGGCATTGCTTCTGTGCTGATATATCTCATTTTATATCCTGCAATGGGTGGTGTTTTGTATGTTTATATTTCTATAAAACAATAAACAGATTTGATCTTAAAAACATCTTTCCAGACTCAACTCCTTAAATTTGCCATTAACCTATGCAAAGCACTTCTAAACTAAATATTGAACAAATGCACAAGTAATCTAACAGGGGGAAGCATAAATAAACAAGCAGTTTCACTATCTGTAACATTAGGTAGATATACGTTGATGTCATCAATGATGTTAGTCAAAATATTACCAGTGATGTCACCAATGAAGGTATTGGACATGTCATGAGTGAGGCAATATGTGAGGTCATAAACTGAGCATAAGCTGGGGCACAAGCTTGTGTTAGCTCAGTAAACTATAACAGGTGAATTTCAGTGGGTTTTGAGTTTAAAATGTTGCATTTTAACTGACATTTTCACCTAACTATAATGTCACTTTAGCCTTTGTTTTTTCCCCTGCATTTCAAATTGTCTTTAATGTTAAGTGAAATATTATTACCATACATTACCAACTATTGTGTCACATTAACTTTTGGCTTTCTTCAGTGACTCTCTTAGGTTATCCTAACAAAATGTAAGATCTTGTTACCATATCCAACCCCTAGCATGCAGCTAACCCCGAGCCGTGGATAACGTGGAGTTGGGGGCAGAGTCTGCACCCACCCTTCCGTGTAGCCAACACCACACGAATACTGACCTCACATTATTTGGCAATTCATTTTCCCCATCCCTTGGGACTCCCATGGGATCTTGGTGGCCCCAACAATTTTGGGGGGAATTTTGGGCATTTGGGCTGGGTGGTGTCCCTCTGCTGACCCCCCACCCCACCACCACAAGGGCCAGCAATAAAAAGGAAAATGGGATGCATTTTTATTTTATTTTTAACTGAAAAGTATGACAAACTTTTTTAGGAGTAGGCAGTGGTCCATGGGAAAACAAATGTCAACATTTACAAAGGGGACCCTTGGGGAAGCCTCCCACTTACAAATGGGTTACCACTACCTTTGTGTACGTTGTAAAATATAAATATTTTGTAACCACTAATACGTCCCATTCTGAATCAGTATTTGGAAAACACCCTAAACACTCCCCTTCCAAATATTGATTCAGTATGTAGTCGCACACCAAAGCTGTGACTTGGTAACTTGTTACTGATTCACAATTTGTTTGTGTTACATAAGAAAAAGGCCTTTTTGAGATCACAAGTGGCCTGATTTTGTGGAACTGACCCTTTGTGAATGTAAAAAGCTCTAGTACCTTTGCCTCTATATTAGTTGCTTAACTAGCAAATGTACCTTTAAATCTGAAATTATCATTACCGAATACGAAACTAGAACATTTGAGGTATCTTCTGAAATCCACCAAATTCATAGATCCCTTTAGGGGCATGACCACCAGGGGGTGTGAAATACGCGTATAAATAGGAAGTGGTTTACCACTTAGCACATGCGTGCAGATGCCTGCACTTGTTATGCATTTAGTGAAGCCTGAGTGTGGCATTAGGGATGGCTGCCATGACACATCCACTTACTAAGTAAAGCCCTTGGGATTAATATAACCACGAAAGAGAGAATCGCTCCACCAGCCATGGCCTTATTACTTAATCGGAGCAATCACCGACATGGCGCTAACGAAGTGCCTGACTAATATGCACACATGTGCAGGCCTTGGTCAACCGGAAAATTGGCTGCAAATGTGTTTTGAGGCTTCATGTTAAAGCGCTCTTTGTTGAAAAAACTATATTTGAGAGACCCAGTCAGGTAGTGAGTGGTGCAGTCAGCCTTAGAAACATGACGTTTAGCTCCTCCTTGGTGCAGACCGGACTGGGAACCAAAAACATTACATGCAAACTAAACTGGGCTCTCTAAAGCCACTTGGGGGTGTGTGGGGTGGGGTGTGTGTGTGTGTGTGTGTGTGTGAGTGGGCGCTAATGCGTGTGTGTGTGTGTGTGTGTATCCTAGTTTCCATTGGACCTAATAAATCTGGTGCAATTTGATGAATCTTCACAAAATGTTCTAAACTAGTGTGCCAGTCACTTCAGCTGCTGTCTGGAATGTTTCAAGGTGAATCATTTTCCCCATGCAATTTGCCATAGGGATTTTAGAAATGACTACAGCCCGAACTACTGAACAGAATTACACCAAATTTGGCAGAAAGCTAGATCTTGGTCCAGAAAGATCTATTTTTGTAATGTGCTGCAGATCCTCCATGGACCCGGTGGATTCACAGGTTCACACACCAACAGCAATGCCATGATTGCCTGGCCGCAACCTGAGAGGAACATTGAGGCCACCATTTTGTGCATCGGGACTCAGTTCCAAGCGGTGAAACTAACATATAAAAGTGATACAAGGGATCAGGGTATCTGGAGGTATCCTGATCTCCATTGGACTGATGTCGGACTCTGTGAGAGACCCCTAATGAGCAAGAAATTGTCTAGAAACTTTCTTTTTTGAGCTTGTGATGACCTTAGGATCCACTTGCATCTTCCCAGATCCTCCCAAATTCAAATGGATTCAGGTGGATCCAGACGTAATAAAAATAAAACACAGGCACCCACTCACAGACCCACACACCTACTCATACACTCATGCATCCACTTACACACCCGCTCACACACCCACTCAAACACCCATAAATCCACTCACAGCCCCACTCACAGACCCACAAAACCACTCACACAGCACTCACACACCCTCAAAACCACTCACACACCCACACAGCACTCACACACCTACACAACCACTTATCCACACAACCAGTCAGACACCCAAGTTACGGGACGTTATAATTAGAAAACAGCATTAACAAACATAGAAATTCATTGCAAAAACCAAAGGTTACAGGGGTGTTGTAGTTAGAAAATAACATTTAAAAAAAACTTAGAAATTCACTGAAAAAAACAATGGTTACAGGAACGTTATAGTTAAGTTCAGATTTTACACACATAAAACCATAGAAATTCCACAGTTATGGTTATCTCAAGTAACTACATCTCGTCCCCTATGGAAAATATAACTTGCGTCCTCTCCCTGCACTCCTAATGAACCCATATATTACATCACTCATGGCATCTATGACATCACCGATATTGCTGCAACATTTGCAGTGAAATTATACCATATATATATATATGTATATATATATATATATATACACATACATACGGTACATAAATGTAGGGTTTCGAATTGTAAATTTATGCTTACCTGTATTCACTTGCCTTCATGATCGGTTGGATCTCTATATATAGGCCACAATAATTTGGCTCTGCGATCGTTTGAATTCGAAATTCCGACAATTCAACAGGGAAACAGCCGGGTCTGTGAGTCTTTCCTGGACTTGTCTTGGTTCAAAATGTAAGAGTAGCAGAAGCTAATTCCCCTTTGAGGTGGCGGCCACCTAACAAGCTCTTCCTCTGATCGAAGAATGTCTGAAGTTTGGGACCCAACAGGATAGTGGGTCTGTACCACAAAAACTGATGTGATGGTGGGGTGACTTCAGTATCGTGCAAAGCCTTGGAACTGAGTGGATGATTTAAGTAACACTCTTCTAGGCAGGGAGCCAGTACAAGGAGGCCAGATCAGGTGGGCATGTTGTGCCCTCTCAACCTAGCACTAGTCTAGCAGCTGAATTCTGTACAAGTTGCAGTTTGTCAATGGCCTATGTAGGGAAATCCAGGTAAAACTAAAGTGCACCGCAGTAATCAGGTAAAGTGCATTCCAATAATCAATCCAAGATGCGAGAAAAGCATTGATAATTGAACTTTCTGAGAAAAAGAGAATACAAAATCCATGCGGAGTGAAAAATGCAGGATTTTAGTACAGAGTTTATCTACATCATTAAAGTAAAAGTTGAGTCCCATTTAATCCCTATACTCTTGACACAATTTAGAATCAGGGTTTTAGGAACCCCACACTTCCAACGCCTCTAGGAGAAAAAGGCATCTCCATGTCTTGACAAGGGCCACGATGGTGGCTCATATGTCCAAGCAAAACAAAGTGCTGCCATTTGATAGCAAATTAGGTTCTAACTTTATTCCCAGTTTGGAACACACTCTCCGTCTCATACTTGTATCTGCTCCCTCCTCCTTCTCCCATTAGGTAGAAGAACACCATGCATATTCAGGCCAATTACAAATCTTGCGCACACAGCGAACATGTTTACTGTGCATCCTCGTAATGGCTGTCATAAGAAAAAACAAAGAACACTTTTCTTCAAACAGTCACAACAACACATTCAGTGAGGAACAAGGGCTCAGGAGACTTCTACAGAATCATGAGCAGCAAGCATGAGCATCCCAAGCTAAGCTCCAGTACAGAACAGTGCCTGCTCACCTGGTACTGGGGGTACCGGGTGAGAAGATCTTAACAACAGAAGCTTGGGTTAAAGGCTCCCATCACAGGTGACACAAGAAGTACCTTTAAAATGTCATGTCTCATGCACAAACCATTGCACATCTGGCCCACTGCCTAAGTGAAGGAGAAACTGGAGAATATTCGAAGGTTAAAGAAATGAGAGCTAAATTCCATTTCCTCCTTGAAGGACCCAAACCCAGAAAAACTGAAAAACTTGGAGGCTGCCTGGCCAACACTTGTCTCTGACAAATAAGGTGACCTGAGTGTCAGGAGTATGACTCTAGGTCATGCATGCTCAGCCTGCCATCTTGCTGAAGTGTTAGTGCTAACAGCTAATAAGAATTTCCAATACAGTGCTTAGAAATGGCAGAAGTGTGATATTTAGCGCTATGTAAAAAAAAAAAACTGACTATTGCCAACCAACCATTCTGATGTTCAGCACCACGGCTCTGGGATGGTCTAATAGAAAACATAAAACTCAGTGCTAATCTACTTTCCCCTTAAGAGAAGGCCCCCTGGTTCGCCTTCAGAATTCACCTTCTGTGCTGTGGGACTCAGTCAGAGGCTGCTGTTCCTCTGCCGGGTCTGTGGGGTCCACTTCTTTGCCTTTGCACTCCAGGTAGAAGATGGGCCGCCATATCTAAATGTCCCCCTACTTTCCGGTCAGTTGTTTTACTGAATGTGGATGCCAAGTGGGATGAAGCGATCAACTCAACATTTTTTGGGGTCTTAGAAACAAACCTCCAAAGCAGAGGTTTATTCCTGAAAAACAGAAAACACTGGGCCCATAGTGGAGTGGCTTTTGTTCCTTCATATGAGGTCCATTTTTGAACTTACCCCCCCCCCCTGGGTGCTTTTGAGGGCACGCAACATCCTCGGGAGGCCCACCCTGAATAGGGCAGGGCTCCTGTCCATGTAAAGGTGGCATCCTGGCATTAAATGGACACCGCCACTGAAAAAGAAGGCTCCAATGGCAGTCAATCTGGAGATCCCACTCCTCAATGGGGCAGGGGAAGGATGAGTAGGAGCAGGTGCATTACAAATTGATTGTGGAATCAGCATTGTGTCAATTTTTAAACCCACCCACCCCATACCCACTGGATTCTCTGGTTTTCCTCTACTCTACTTTTCTTTAAAAATCCCATTTGAATGGAAACTCTGACTGTGCAGTCAGGTCTAGAAAGAAAAGAAAAGAAAAGAAAAGAAAAGAAAAGAAAAATAAAGGAAAGGAAAGGAAAAGAAATGGAAAGAAAGGGAAAGAAAGACGCAAGAAAGAAAAAAGAAAAGAAATGAAAAGAACAGAAAAGGAAAGGAAAGGAAAGAAAAAATAAAATAAAATAAAAAGAATAAAGAAAAAAGATAGGAAAGAAAGATGGAAAGAGAAAGAAGGAAAGAATGAAAGATGGAGAAAGAAAGAAAGAAGGAAAGAACGAAAAGAAAGAAAAAGGAAAGAAAGGAAGAAAGAAAGAAAAAAAATATATTCCACGCACTGTCACATTAAGTACCATCATTTGACAGGGTGTGCCAAGAGAAGTGTGAGAGGCGGTGCTCTCCCGAAGCACACCAATTACTCTGGCCTCACAGAGCTCCTTTCAATCACATTCATGCAAATGAGCGCTGAACACAATCACCACCCCGCACCAGCACTTAATACCCAGGCCTCAAGGTTCAGCCCTCAAGCCCTACCTGATTGGATTGATGTTTACAATGTGAGCTCCACCGCCTTCTCCAGTAATTTGTTTCCAGGAGATGTCAATACTGAGGGAGTTAATATTGATAATGCCCTAGCGGGCGGCGATGAGTTCTCTCCCACGAAGCAAGCGTAATACTGAAAAACGCCTATATCGTTGCCAATCCCAAGCATCTTGGTGCTTCTCCTGCACACCGCCTTTTCTTCTATGCTTTCCAAATCTCAGGGTTGAATGAACCCCTCAAATCACTACAATGATCCCTAAAAGTGAGTATCAAGAATTTGTTAAATTGGGCACTTACTCTAACCCTTGTGGAACTCTCCTGATTACCAGATTCCCACTGAAGGTGTCTCTCGGCTCATTCTGTGAGAAAACAAAATCTCATAGCCTAAGGACACCTCAAACTGATGACTAGTCAAAACTTAGGACAAGATCCTAGCACAAAAAAATGTGTACGCAAACCTTGGACCCAAAATTCTTCACATTCACAGAGTAGAACATTGTTCCACCTGGAGTAAAGTTTGTGTTACTACAATGGGGAGTGCTCTTTACCCTATCAAACTGCCAACTAGGTTTAATTAAAATCCTCCTTTGTGTTGCCCATCACCCCATGTCACACGTGTCTCTTTCTCCACCCTTTTATCAGTGTTCATACCCCTAGACTCGTCTCCTCCCAGCTTCAGGTCCCACAGCCTCCACGGATTGTGGAGACGCATCACATGCAGAGTTGGTTTGATGCCCTCAGATTGGCACCACCACCACAAGAGGTCTCTGTCCTCCTTTGTGTTACCCCTCACCCCTTGTCACACATGTCTCTTTCTCCACCCTTTTATCAGTGTTCATACCCCTAGACTCGTCTCCTCCCAGCTTCAGGTCCCACAGCCTCCACGGATTGTGGAGACGCATCACATGCAGATTTGGTTTGATGCCGTCAGATTGGCACCACCACCACAAGAGGTCTCTGTCCTCCTTTGTGTTACCCCTCACCCCTTGTCACACATGTCTCTTTCTTCACCCTTTTATCAGTGTTGATACCCCTAGACTCATCTCCTCCCAGCTTCAGGTCCCACAGCCTCCACGGATTGTGGAGACGCATCACATGCAGAGTTGGTTTGATGCCCTCAGATTGGCACCACCACCACAAGAGGTCTCTGTCCTCCTTTGTGTTACCCCTCACCCCTTGTCACACATGTCTCTTTCTCCACCCTTTTATCAGTGTTCATACCCCTAGACTCGTCTCCTCCCAGCTTCAGGTCCCACAGCCTCCACGGATTGTGGAGACGCATCACATGCAGAGTTGGTTTGATGCCCTTAGATTGGCACCACCACCACAAAAGGTCTCTGTCCTCATCCCTCATCCTCAGGCCCATGCTACCAAGAGCAACACTAATTTTAGAACACAGCCAAAATATTTTTTAAACTAATTGCCAGACCAGAACCAAAGTCCAACTCATATGATACAATGTCCTTTACATTTACACATTTAATGCGTTTCGCGGATTCGAATGAAGGTAAGAAATGTATTTTGGCAACACCAGCCTTTCCGAATTCATTATTTACACAAATAAGCTTTACCACCTACATCTCTCTCTACAGAGTCAACATCTCTGAGAAAATGTAGACCACATGCAACCAACTCTGGAAGAGAGAGTCCACTGCCCTTGCTCTGTGTTCACCATCGAAGATGAAACTGAAGAGACATCCTTTGATCTTAAACCTTCAAGTGTAAAAGTGAGGAAGTTTCTAAATCTGCAATCTATATTCGTAGATCAAGTCTCTGTAAAGTATGAAGTAAGCAAAAGTAGGTATTTTGTGGGAAAATCCCCCTTCTAGGTGCTGATTTCGCGTTGGGTGGACAGGTATTTCCAATCAATAGAGGCCGGAATGACATTCTCTCCAATAGACAAATTAAAAAAATTTAGTGTGGTAATGTTTAGGTACAAGTAAACGTTTTGATTTTTGAAGGAGGAGGTGACAAATTCACTTCTTATACCAGGGTTTTCTGGTAAACGTAGCGTTAGGGGTTGAAACGGGGTGACCCCCAGACAGGAGAAGAAGGGAGCCAATTGGAAAAAAAGTGGTGACCCTTAACAAAGTCAAAACTGCAAAGGTGTTCAAAGAATTTACTAACCTTTCCAAATCCAAGTGCACTCACTTGACTTTAGTACCAAACATCAAACTTAGGAGTGCAAATCAGTTGATAATAACAAGAAAAATACCACATGTTAACAAGGAATCTAAGAACAGGACTGTTCAACAAGGAAAAATATTTTCATGAGGAAGAACTATGAAGAAGATTAAGGGACCGATTACGGGTTTGGTGGTCCTAAAACCGCCAAACTCGCGGTGGCGGTCCGTCAGCCGCAATCCTGGTGGTTTGACCGCTAGATTATGACCCTGTCGGTTGAACCACCAAGAGACCGCCACCACTGCCAGGATCAGTGATCCCGACAGGTCTGCGGTAGTGAAAGTCATGTTCAGCCACGGCGGTGCCGAGTTCGTCACCCACGTGCTGATCACAACTTTCCTTTCCGCCAGCCTTTTCATGGCAGGGTGCCCACCACATGGCAGGGTGCCCACCATGAAAAGGCTGGTGGAAAGGCAGAGTTGGGACCAAAGCGGGCCCCTGCATGTCGTGGGGCAGTGCAGACGCCCCCCGTCAGCACCCTTGGAATGGGCACTGTCTGCTATGGCAGAGATTGCGCATTCCGTGGGTGCTGTCTGCGAAGACATTGGCCTCAGCTCCCTAACGGAGCTGAGGCCAAAGCCAGAGGAAACATTGTAATACGACGGTGGGGAGATCACCGGCTTGACGGCCGCCTCCCCACCGCCAAATTGGAGTTCAGCAGCAGCTGTTTCTTTGATAGGGTGCTGGGGCTCCTCCCACCCTATTTGCATGCTCGTGGATCATGCCGGTAATTGCTATTTGCTGTTACCATGATCGTAATTGCAATTATCTTGATGGTAATTGCAAACAGGGCCGGCTTTAGGGCGTGCAAGTGGTGCGGTCGCACCGGTGCTGACCTGAATTAGGGGGCGCTGACCTCAGGGGGGTGCTGTGTTTAGCAATAATTAGAAACTTGCGATTTAAAAGTTTGTTGTGCAGCCAGCCTTCGGGAAACAATTAAAATGTCACAATACCTCTTGTGAGTAATGTTCCTGCTAGGGAGAGGGATGGAGTTTTGTCTAGTGGCAGCTTTGATGCGATATAAAGTAGCAAAGAGGGTTAATGTGCCTGCTGCAAAGAACAGAACTATATTTTATGTGGATAACTGAGTGGATTCGTAAAGCCAGCCTTTGCCAGCGCTTTAAAACAAATGAATGTATGTGAAAGGGGGGCTATGGAGAGAAGAGGGGCACATTTACCGGGTGGTAGTGAGGGAATCCGAGGAGGTGGTCATGGGGTGGTCGTGGGGTGGTGGGCGCCAACATAGATTGCCTCACAGGGCGCCACCAGCGCTAAAGACGGCCCTGATTGCAAATAGCAATTACAGGCATCAACATTTCTTTTAGAATGCTAAGTAACACCATGTTCCATAGCGTTTTAAAAGAAATCTGGATGCCTTACACCAGGGCTGGAATCGGATTCCTGGCTGCTGCCTGTCTGATGGAGGATGCTCAGAAACGGGCGTCGGACAAGGCCGGCAGTCAGGCAGGTTTCTTGTGACACATACACTAGCGAGCATGTGTCACATGGGAAACATCACGTACAACGCGGTGAATGCAACAAAATGCCTTTACCACGATGCATGTACAATGCATATGCGTTTACCACGCATGCCTTTACCAAGAATATACCTTTACATCGAATTTCGTTGTAAAGGCATGAATGGTAAAGTTGTATGCGTGGTAAAGGTTTTAAAGGTAAGTACAGGTAAGTATTAAGTGGGTTGAGTGAAATATATATATTTATATAGTGTTTAGGGTGGTAACAGTTTGGTGGTAATTGCATTTTTAGGTTTTAGGGTGGGTATGGGTTTTGGGGCGGTAAGGGCATTTTTAGGTTTTAGGGTGGGTATGGGTTTTGTGGTGGTAAGGGCATTTTTAGGTTTTAGGGTGGGTATGGGTTTTGGATTGGTAAGGGCATTTTTAGGTTTAAGGGTGGGTATGGGGTCTGGCATGGCAAGGGATGTTTAGGTTTTAGGGTGGGTTTGGGTTTTGGGGTGGTAAGGGCATTTCTAGGTTATAGGGTGGGTATGGATTTTGGGGCGGTCAGGGCCTTTTTAGGTTTTAGGGTGGGCATGGGTTTTGAGGTGGTAAGGGTATTTTTTAGGGTGGGTGTGGGTTTTGGGGTGGTAAGGGCATTTTTAGGGTGGGCATGGGTTTTAGGGTGGTAAGGGTATTTTTAGGTGTTAGGGTGGGTATGGCTTTTTGGGTGGTATGGCATTTTTTAGGTTTAAGGGTGGGTATGGGTTTTTGGGTGGTAAGGGAATTTTTAGGTTTTAGGGTGGGCATGGGTTTTAGGGTGGTAAGGTTATTTTAGGTTTTAGGGTGGGTATGGGTTTTGGGGTGGTAAGGGCATTTTTAGGTTTTAAGGTGGGTTTGGGCTTAGGGGTGGTAAGGGCATGTTTAGGTTTTAGGGTGGGTATGGGATTTTGGGGTGGTAAGGGCATTTTTAGGTTTCAGGGTGGGTATGTGGTTTTGGGGTGGTAAGGGCATTTTTAGGTTTCAGGGTGGGTATAGCTTTTTGGGTGGTAGGGCATTTTGGGGTTTTATGGTGGGCATGGGTTTGGGGTGGTAAGGTTATTTTTAGGTTTTAGGGTGGGTATGGGTTTTGTTGTGGGAAGGGCATTTTTAGGTTTTAGGGTGGGTATGGGTTTTGGATTGGTAAGGGCATTTTTAGGTTTTAGGGTGGGTATGGGGTCTGGCATGGCAAGGGATGTTTAGGTTTTAGGGTGGGTTTGGGTTTTGGGGTGGTAAGGGCATTTCTAGGTTATAGGGTGGGTATGGATTTTGGGGCGGTCAGGGCCTTTTTAGGTTTTAGGGTGGGCATGGGTTTTGAGGTGGTAAGGGTATTTTTTAGGGTGGGTGTGGGTTTTGGGGTGGTAAGGGCATTTTTAGGGTGGGCATGGGTTTTAGGGTGGTAAGGGTATTTTTAGGTGTTAGGGTGGGTATGGCTTTTTGGGTGGTATGGCATTTTTTAGGTTTAAGGGTGGGTATGGGTTTTTGGGTGGTAAGGGAATTTTTAGGTTTTAGGGTGGGCATGGGTTTTAGGGTGGTAAGGTTATTTTAGGTTTTAGGGTGGGTATGGGTTTTGGGGTGGTAAGGGCATTTTTAGGTTTTAAGGTGGGTTTGGGCTTAGGGGTGGTAAGGGCATGTTTAGGTTTTAGGGTGGGTATGGGATTTTGGGGTGGTAAGGGCATTTTTAGGTTTCAGGGTGGGTATGTGGTTTTGGGGTGGTAAGGGCATTTTTAGGTTTCAGGGTGGGTATAGCTTTTTGGGTGGTAGGGCATTTTGGGGTTTTATGGTGGGCATGGGTTTGGGGTGGTAAGGTTATTTTTAGGTTTTAGGGTGGGTATGGGTTTTGGGTTGGTAAGGGCATTTTTAGGTTTTAAGGTGGGTATGGGTTTGGGTTGGTAAGGGCATTTTTAAGTTTTAGGGTGGGTATGGGTTTTGGGGTGGTAAGGGCTTTTTTTAGGTTTTAGGGTGGGTATGGGGTTTTGGAGTGGTAAGGGCATTTTTAAGTTGGGTATGGATTTTGGGGTGGTAAGGGCATTTTTAGGTTTTAGGGTGGGTATGGGTTTTGGGGCGGTAAGGGCTTTTTTAGGTTTTAGGGTGGGCATGGGTTTTGGGGTGGTGAGGGTATTTTTAGGTTTTAGGGTGGGTATGGGGTCTGGCATGGCAAGGGATGTTTAGGTTTTAGGGTGGGTTTGGGTTTTGGGGTGGTAAGGGCATTTTTAGGTTATAGGGTGGGTATGGATTTTGGGGCGGTAAGGGCCATTTTAGGTTTTAGGGTGGGCATGGGTTTTGGGGTGGTAAGGGTATTTTTAGGTTTTAGGGTGGGTATGGGTTTTGGGGTAGTAAGGGCATTTTTAGGTTTTAGGGTGGTTATGGGTTTTGGGGCGGTAAGGGCATTTTTAGGTTTTAGGGTGGGTATGAGATTTGGGGTGGTAAGAGGTGTTTAGGTTTTAGGGTGGGTATGGGGTTTGGGGTGGTAAGGTAATTTCTAGGGTTTAGGGTAGGTAGGGTTTTTGGGTGGAAAGGTGTGTTTGTGTATATATATATATATATATATGTATAGATATATATATATTTACATAGACATAATTTTATCTATATTATATACATATATATATACATATATACGCACACACACACACACATATATATATATATATACACACACACATATATATATATATATATATATATATATATATATATATATATATATATATATATATAATGTATGTTATACTTACCTCTAGTTTTACCATGCATATGCCTTTACTACAATATGTTTGTGATAAAGACGTGTGGTAAAGGCATATACACTGTAAAAACATTTTGTGGTAAGTGCATGCATGGTAATGACCATGCATTGTACTTACCGCGTTGTAAAGGCATGCGTTGTAAGTGCATGCGTTGTTCCATCATACATCCGTGTCACATAACTGGTCCTCTGAAAGTACGAGCTGTCAAGGTGCCAGCCCTTCAATTCAATATATCGAGGTCCTTGAAGACCTCCCACAAATGACGTGAGCCAGCGTCTTGTTTTAAAGCAGCCCCGGGTGGGTTCACCAAAAGCCCTGTACCTCCAGAGGCTGCTTTTTGGTAAACAGCATTGATGACCCTCCCTTTCCCAAGTCATCACTCGATGGGTGGGGTCATTAAACATTACTGACCCACCCATCCCTGTGACGAAATAGGAAAGGGTAGGGGTCATTTTTTTTTTTTACAGTTTTGGTCATTTACTGCAATAATCACAGCACAATGTATTACGCTGTAATTGCTGTAATAACACTGCATTTTGAAGAAAAAAAATAAATGCGTTTTAGGTAGTGTGATGTGACCTCAGAGTCATGACACTCAACACATGACCCTGTGACGTCAGCCACATGCTGTAAACAAAAACACTAGGGCATGCTTGTGCTCAGTGTATCTTTTTATAGCATTTGTGCCCTATTCACAAAGTAAGCTTTCACTTTCAGCCCCCTTTGTGCAATGTGGGTGCGAATCGAACACCTACACCTCACTCTAGGACGGCGACAGGTAGGACGCCAACGCCGGCCTCGTCTCACCAAACCGCAGGACAGACTGGGACAGGGCCTCTCAAACAGCTGGCAAGGTAAGTTTCAAACTGGAAATATCTTATTTTGTCCATTCTGCCTTTTCCTTAAGCACATTACATGTTCAGAACGCAAACTGTACAGAAAGGTGGTATGTTTGATTTAATAGACCGTAATGCTGCTCGAGCTATAGGACTGAGCCCACATACAGAGTTCACATGACAACTGTCTTGCCTCTAACTGCACTAATGGCACTGTCACCATGGTGGGGGCGGGGACAGAATGATTCTAAGTTCGTGCTTAAGTACTACCACTATTAATAAATGCTTCTCAGTGTGGTGCTATAATGTGATGTGATAATGTGAAAGATTCTAGCTTACAGAAATGCACTTTCATACTTTGAAGAAAGAGCACTTTCCCCCTTTGGAATCCTGTCGAGTCCCACGCATCAGGGGTCAGACTTAAGCTGGTATCTGCATCACCACACTAGAATGCATTATTCATTCAAATTATAGCACCTCTCGGCCCGACCACCCGGCGCACTGCATGAGGAGCGCCTAGAAGTGAATGCGCTGTAGAGAGCTTGCATCTTGTCCCGCTTACTTACTTGCCACTTGTCACTATCAAATTTGGGTGCTGCATAGAAAAATATAATCACCCACCTCTTGCCGAACAGGCTGCTGCCCTGCGAATAAAACACTTTCTACAGTCAGCGCATGGTCATAAAGTGCCCCACGTGGATCCAGGGTGTGGGCTTCACCTGCTTTTCTCTTACTGCAAGGTGCCAGAATATGGGTTGCTTTCAGGGCAGTTACTTCCACACAAAATGTTTTTAACCTTGGGTTCTGGTTGCTGGGGACTCATCACTGGCTCATCTTTCCCCTGGCCGCCCAGCCCCCGATGGCTGCTGTTGTGAAACCGAAACCCACCATCCCTTCTCTGGTCACATGAAGCATTCTCCCAACTCTGCTCAATACCCCTCCGGGATCAGCAACGATTTAGGTACGCCCCATGTAAGCCTCAATTGACAACTTTTAGCAATCCTTTATAAATGCCTATAGGAACTTTATTTTTAACCGATTCATCACAGAAATAGTGCTGAAAATGTCACCAAAATAAGCACATGTTTACAAACTTTCTCAGGGGAGAACCCACAAACCCCCTTTATATACATCGGGCTCACTCGCTATCAATACGTCCCACCACTTTAAGGTTCCACCAGCCGCCACTGGAGTTCGAGCGGGCAGACCACCAAATCTGATAATCAGCCCCTAAGCGTACTAATGCACAAATCTTCCACCTTACTCCTTGAAACATTTTGCATTTTGGACAACTGAAGCACAGCAGCGCTCATGGAAATTTAGGAGTTGCCTTTCGTAGGTATTTTTGTGAGGGCAGAATTGTTCTCAAACCACACAATGAATAGAGGACTGACTTTTTATGGGCGAGCGCAAAGTGCTCCGTCCCCTGATGTAATCTCTCTTTGGGCTTCTAACCATACCCATGTCACGTCAGTCACTTTAATTGGTTTGTGGGCTTGCCTTTTAAAATCTGCATGTTTTCATTAGTGAAAGGCATGCATGCGTCATGCCTTTTCCAGTGTTTAGCCCTCCTCGAGCGCACCGGCCAACTACTGAAAACATACGAGGCCCGATGTTTTCCGTCTGGTTTCTAGACTACTTTTTCTCTTTATTTCACACGCAATCTCGCTGGGCAGTAGTCTAGCGTTTGCATGACATCAATCCTGTTCCATAGGTAATTGCACTTTTGCCGGTTACATAGATATTAGCACTTTTCCCGGTTACATGGATAATTGCACTTTTGCCGATAGGTTTCACTATGAGTGAACTTTTATTTCCCTTTGTGTGTCTGCTTTGCGCTGATGGCAGCCGTCGGCTCGCTTATGAGAAACTTTTACTTTTCCGTTTATATGGCAAGAAAAGTCCAGTTAGTTATGTGAAACTGTTTTACTTAAAATTTTCAATTTATGTGGCAAGAAAACTCCTGTTAGGAGTTTATAACGCTAATAGCTCTAACTCGAGCAAACGCGAGACCCATTGCATTGCAAATGCTTGTTCAAATATGTTTGTGAATTAGCCCTATAAAGCCTAAACTTTGTACACTGTTGGCTCTGTGAACCTCTGGCTCGGTTTTTAAAACTTCCATCTCCAGACACCAAAGCTGGGAACACTTGTATCTTAAATTCCTATTCCGTTGTAGACAAACTTTTCGAATCCGGCTATCTTGTACAGTCTGTTCTGCAGCTGCATTTGTGTTGCAGTTGATTCGGGTGTTATGACAGCGTGCTGATGCTTTCAGGCAATAAGCGCTGTAAAAGGCACCGAATTAAAGAATATGTGAAAACGTTTTCCGGCGGAGGCACGGATCGCTATACTTTAAGCACCGGTATTATATCATCTCCCCATAAGCAATCCTCTCCAGGCCCCGGGCTTTACACCCGGGATTGGTCGCATCTGTTAAACCGCTCTGAGCGGCTTGACAGCCCCTAATTTGGCTTAGGCCCACGCAGAGGGAGCTGCTGCCTGGCAATGGCTAATGAAGCGTGCCTGATCCCAAGATGGCCGTGGGCGGGAGACAAAGGACGCGTGGAGCTGGAGTTCTTTTGGCTTTCTTCATTTCCCAGATCTGCCAGTTTTCAATATGTGAACCGATCTCTGCATCATTTCACAGAGGTCGCCCCTGACGCAAAGGTCAGACTAGTAATCCAACCGACGAGGGGGCGATGGTAGTCGCAACCATTACTAATGGCACATATGTAACATGGTATATAGGGAGCAAGCACATTTCACTACGGTGTTTATGAAAACAAGGAGGGTTGTAGACATCTATTAAAAAACTTCCGAAGTCCTGCTTGCCCTTTTCACCATTTCGCTACCCCAATGGTCTCCAAAATTTTTAATGTTGCGCCCCCCAGTTGAAAACTAAAAATCATTGGGTCCCCCTTCAGAATGTTTCACAATTATTTTATAAATACGGCAATGTTTAAATATGTCTAGACCTATTTAAACATTGCAGTTTAGTACTGTTACCTTATAAAAATGCAATAGCTGCTTTTGCTTTAAACAAAGGCCTGTTAACTGTAAAATGCTCCTTTTGGCCAGAGTCTGGCGCCCCCCCGCGACCACTTGTGGCCCCCCAAGGAGGGCCAGCCCACCAGTGTGAAGACCTCTGCTCTACCCTATTGTGAGGTAAGAGCAGTGCTTTATTTGTGCTTGCTTTTTCCAGTGCTGAGCGCCGGCACTTATTTTTGATTGCCGGTGCTTATTGTAAAAATGTAAATTAGCACTTGTATAGCGCACTACTCACCCGTTAGGGTCTCAAGGCGCTGTACTCATACCGCTATGGAACCCCTCCTGGCTTTTCCCTGTGAGGCGCCCACTCCTGAGCACCCCCAGGGTGAAGCCAGGCATCCAAGCGCTGTTGGGGCCGTTGTGGAGATTAAGCAAGCTATTGCCCAGAGTTGCAGAGTGGGACCCATGAATTAGATTAGGCACCGAGGCGAGAATTATCTGGTCAAGGGGAATTGAGCCCAAGACCTGCCGAAGCGGGACTTGAACCCTGGTCTTGAGCCAGATCTCTGCTTCAGGGTCTGCCGCTCTAACCATTGAGCCACACTTCTCCTCTTCTTATTTTTCTGCCTCAAGCATTTATTGCTAGCAAAAGGCACATTTGGGAAAGACGGAGTAAGAGAAAAACGAAAAAGCGTCACAAAGGGAGAGGGCAGAAAGCTGCAATCGTGAGGTGAAGGGTGGGGTGTGGTTGTAAATGGAGTAAAGAGGCCGAAGGAGGATCAGGATTACGCTGCCTCAGTATTCGTGTTCGCACATTTAACTCCAGCAGCCGCGTGTTTAAGAGGAGGGCTTTGGGCACCAGCATGTTTTTATTTACAAATTAAGCACTGGGTAAGAGAAGGACAGACAATGGGATGCAGTGCACAAGCCCCTACAAATGTCATGCTGTTCAGCCACTATTTTAAGAAGGATGTCTTTTAGGCAAAAGAGGCACATAAATCATGCCTGTCTTGTACCAAATAGCAACAAGTAACCCGGATGTACTGGAAGAAAAGCACAGGGATATAGACCATGTGGATACCAGAAGTGTTCCACCACCTTATGGGTATCACTACACTCAGGGCCCCGGGAATTATGCGTTGGGAGAGGGCTAAATTATGCGGCAGGAAATGTCAAATTATGTGGCATAATGCAGCACATTTTGTAAAATTATTACTTCATAATATCATCATTTTTTTTTTTTTTTTTACTTTTTAACACTGTGTGGGCATCGGTTGCACCTCAAGAGTACCTGTTTAACACAAAAATATAGCAATAAGCAACAGAAAGGTGACCAGTCCTGCTTTACAAAAGGCCTTCTACAGCACAACAACACGAGTCCCTGCATTTTTAGTAACTGTTGAACCGTTTGAGTTAGAAACAATTTTTTGTTTAAATCTTCAAATTATATGGCAGATGATGGATTGTGTGGCAAATGCGGCAAATCTATAATTATTTGAAAATCGGTGAGGCGGAACAATCACATAATTCAGTGACCCTGGTTATAGTACCCTCCACACGTTGTAGAGGTAATTCGACCATTCCCACTGGCCACAATATTTCCTCACCATGCCGGTGGAGGATGCCTCAAGGCGGAGAGCACCCATCCTCTGAGGCAGGAGTTGGCAAATCCTTATGTGAGTGATCCTCCACCGATGCATGGAATTACCACTGCTTCACTTTCCTTCTGTCCGAGCTGATTCTTTTGGGGTATGCTCACCCAAAGTCCATTTTCAAAGAAGAATTTTGCTCTTCCTCCACAAATGGTCTAATTTCCGATTACTGTCCAACTATACAAACGCCTTTGCAACAATTATACTTGATTTTTGTTATTCAAGGCACAGTATGAGTAATCATTGGCAAAGCTCATAGTTCTGGACTTGGCTAGCAGGTGCAACGGTTATTTAGTTTTTGTTTTATTTTTATTGCAAGCATACACCACAAAAAGAAAAAGAAAATAAACAAAATATGTAGTCACCATAACATGGTCACCCATATAAGTGCAACAAAAACTTACATTTAAAACACTTCTTTGGTACAGCTGCTTTACCAGATTATTTTTTTTAAACAAACATTTTAGTTGTGGATTTTTTTACTATTGTCGCTGATATTATTATTATTATTATTATTATGAGAGATAAAAAATAAATCATCACCTAATTATGTACTCAAATCAATGTTACTCAGACACTTTATAGCATAAACTTTAAAATAAGTGCTGGTAAAATAAATTGCTAAGATTTTAATTTAATATAAAAAACAATTACTTTAAAAAAGCACAGTTTAAACCAGCTTTGTAACTGAAAAGAAAGGAACTATTTTTAGGTGGATGTAAACAATGTGCACAGGCTTTGTGGAGTCACTCAAAGTGAAGGGAGCCTATGGGTAAGGTTGGCTGACCCATTGCCCAATGATGTGCGTTGTGCTGTCCAGAAACAAAATGTGAAGAGCATTTAAATGGACCAATGGATGAAGTCCGCTGAAATAGCCCCTCTATGTATGCATATTATGAATAATATTTTGGGAAAAACAATAGTCCACACCAGGTAAAACTGTCTCAAAGGCCAGACCTACAAATCAGATACATGTGCAAGGTTAAAATTAGGAAATATGTCCACTGGGGAACATATTTATAAACCTATTGCCAAGGGCTGTAATTCATACATCTTTCTGGATTAAATAAACACCCTGCCCCCCAGGATCTCCCTATTGGAGTCATTTTTTAGGCCATGTTGCAGACAGCATTAGTTTGGTCAAAGCTTATGATGCCAACATACAAATTCACATTACTGCATAAGTTCCCTTCAGCCACTAAGTTGTTTGGGTCAACACCCTACAGTAGTATCGTGTTTGAAGTGTCTTTCACATTTTGTTTCAGCACTGGAATACTGTGCAGTTATATATTTTGCAGCAAGGATTTAAAAAATGTTTGCACCTAGCATGCAGCTGATGATCTGCTGGCCAGTCACTGCTTGGGACTGTGATGAACTAAAAACTAAGGCTGGTATCTCCCACTGTGCTCATCAGGTGCTGCAGTGGAGTAGCCAACAGCACAATCAGCTCAATGCTCCACTGAGGCATGGATAATGAAATCAAGTGATCCTAACTGTGAGGGGAATCACCTTATATTAGATGGTGAGCACCTGACCTCGATGGGGGCTGCAATCTTTGTTGTGGTTTTCCCTTCTCCATGATATGTTTCCACCAACCTGCAAATCCCTATCAGGACAAGGCATCATCAGTGCCTCCGAATGCAGCACTGAAGTAAACAAAAATGGGGTGGGAAGGAAGCTTGTATATGCCACCTTGACTAGACCCAGCTGTTTGCAAATCAGTCTGGACCTTCCTCCAATTGGAGCTGTCCAGCCCAAACTACTAAACCAGGTCCTCTCTGACCCGGCAGACAAGCAACCCAAGACTTGTTTAGCTCTAGCTAGAGCTCTACAGTCGGGTGCAGCTTGTATCCAGTGCCAAAGTGACCCCGTGACCCACATCTAGGCATACCCATAACACCTAGGGTATCACTCTGAAGTAAACATAAAAGCCATGGGAGGGAGGCTCAAAATCTCAGTCACTGGTATTTACTTGGAGCGGCATTCCAATCCATTGTTTTTTTCCCACAATGCCACCTCAAATAAGACTCAACTATATGCAGATCAGCCTTGACCCTGGTCCAATTGGTACAATCCAGTCCGAACTGCCAAGTCAGGTCTACAGACCAGAATATAAGCAACCAAATACTGGTTTCACCCTGGTTGGGGCTCTTCTGTCGAGTGGCAAAGTGAGCATGGGTCCCACGTCTAGGCATACCCTTCACACCTGGGGCATCACAATGAAGTAAACAAAAAAGTAAGGGGAGAGATGCTTGAATTAATCTCAGTCACTGGTAATTACTCAGAGCCACATCCCTGTCCCAGCATGGCACTTACTGGCACCCATCACCAACAGTGTCTCATTTTGCTGAAGGCTCAACAGACTGGCATCGGGTCTGAATTTTGGGTGAGTGCATTGGTTCTCCTGGCTCCAGTCTCCTCAGCCAAGATGCTGCTCCTCCTGTGATATTTTGGGATATCTGGGCGCTTCTGTAGAGGTCTGGTGAATGGCGCTGAGGGGCTCATATGAACTAAGGGAGGGTTCCAACTTACTACTGACTATAGAATATCATGCCACCAGAATATCATGGGCAATCTGTGGTTTTCTTAACCTTATTCCACATCTATATATATATATATATATATATATATATATATATGGTGAGTGTGAATTTAAAATTCTAAACTCCATGCCTATATGTTTATGAACTTTGACTATATATATTTATATATATATATATATATATATTGAAATTTAGATAATCAATCTTTTGAGTGTGTATCCTGAATATTAACTACAGAACATTATCAGACGTTAATACTGTAGAGAGAATATTAAGAGACAAAGGGGGTGATTCTGACCGTGGCGGTCGGCGGTCGCCGCCTGCCAAGCGGTTCCCGCCGAAAGACCGCTCCGCGGTCAAAAGACCGCGGCGGTCATTCTGGCTTTCCCACTGGGCCGGCGGGCGACCGCCGAAAGTCCGCCCGCCAGGCCAGCGGGAAACACCCTTCCCACGAGGACGCCGGCTCAGAATGGAGCCGGCGGAGTGGGAAGGTGCGACGGGTGCAGTTGCACCCGTCGCGAATTTCAGTGTCTGCAAAGCAGACACTGAAATTCTTCATGGGGCCCTCTTACGGGGGCCCCTGCAGTGCCCATGCCATTGGCATGGGCACTGCAGGGGCCCCCACGGGCCCCGCGGCACCCCCTACCGCCATCCTGTTCCTGGCGGGAGAACCGCCAGGAACCGGATGGCGGTAGGGGGTGTCAGAATCCCCATGGCGGCGGAGCGCGCTCCGCCGCCATGGAGGATTCTCAAGGGCAGCGGGAAGTCGGCGGTACACCGCCGACTTTCCGTTTCTGGCCGCGGCTGAACCGCCGCGGTCAGAATGCCCAGCGGTGCACCGCCAGCCTGTTGGCGGTGCTACCGCCGACCTCCGCCATGGCGGTAATTACCGCCAGGGTCAGAATGACCCCCAAAATATTTAAAGGTAAGTAGGTATAGATTTTGTATACCTAACTTGACATACATGTACCATGTGGATATCTGTCATCAAGGTATAATGATATTATGAACAGTAAATCCATACTTCTCTCTGTGCACTAACCTTTCAGTATTTTGTCCACGATATTAGTGTGAAACGATGTCCTTGTACTCGATATTCCAGAGCACAATCATATTTGACCAGGATTTGGGAGCACAATGTTTCTGTGGTTGCTATTTCAATATAAAAGCCCCTTGGTGTTGTCTGCTCCCTCCACCCGCGCAGCTGAAGGACGTGCACTCTTTGGTTGTAATGGACACAAGGATTTACCAAGATGAGCTACAGTCTCCTTAAAGCAGTGAGAATCATTTCGGGTAAATGGTAAACACCATAAAGCCCATGCGATGGTTGCAAAGACTTTTCTATGTTTGCAGAGACTCCCAAAAGACACTCAAACTTTCTTCCAAAGGCTTCAACTTTCTGGAGCATGCAGGACTTGAGTGTATGATCACTCAATGGACAAGATCGTCTATAGAGAGAAGAAGGAACCCTCTGCAACCAAAGCTGTCATTGGACTCTGGGCTGCTCAACTTCGGAGCTGTGGTCAAGGGTGCCTATGCAAACTGTGCCAGCAACAGAGTGCAGATCTAGTGGGATCTCAGCTGGGGTCTCAGCATCCATCCATGTTCAGCCCTAGTGCTCTCCAAAATCAAAGGTGAGAGCAGAGATCTATGTTTCTGAGATGCTACCTATGACCAGAATGGACAAAATTGTGATAAAGGAGAAAAACATGGATGTGAAAGGCCCTAGAGAGTGAGAAAAAGAAACATGAAGGGAAAGGGGAAAGAAAGAAAGCTATGACTAGGGATTGTAAACAGTTAAAGTGAACATTACAGGTAAATAAAATAAAGTAGAAAAAGGCTGAGAGGAAGAGAAAATGTTAGATGGGGAGAATAAAGAGAAAAAGATGAAAGGCAAACAGAAAATGGAGAATGTCAAGTAGAAAGACAGAAAGATGGAGACAGAATGAAGAATGAAAAGTAAAGGATGAATTGAGATGGCAAGGAAGGCCAGTGGAAGCTGCTGAATGTGTGGGAGAGGGTGCAATCCTGATGCAGCCTGCCGGAGCTCGTCTGGGTGCCTGCCGGAGCTTCGGTACATGATAGCCAACAGTTCTCGAGCTTCGTGCAGAAGCTGACGGAGGTGCCACTGGACCTCACGGGGTTCCTTGTAGCTTGAATGAGTTTAGTTTCAGGACCTTCTAAAGCTACAGGTGTTTTGTAGGGTGCAAGCTGGGGATCAATGTAGTGCTTGCAGGAGATCAGCAGCCCTTCAATAGCTCTTAGGGGATGTCTGCATCAGTGCTTCCCTGCAGAAGGTCAGCAGGAAACCTTCACGAGTTCATTTCATTATCTGCAACATGGAGTGACCTTTTTAGTGGTGGTGATGAATACCAAAGGTTTCCAGATATCTCTGGATCAATTGCGCTTCATCTCTTGACTGGACACGTGTGGCTAAGATCTAGTCGAGGATGGGGCGCAACATCCGGGATGCCAGCACTTTGAATTCTGGATTGTGGGACAACTGATCCATGAAAATTGACATTTGCCTTTTATCTGGGGTTTTGCAAAGGTCTGTAATGTTCTCCCCCATGGCTTTGTCTGTACTTCAAGAGCAAAGGAGATTGATTGTTATGTTATGTTAGGTCGACTTGTCTAGCTCAACTTATCACCCGTAAGGGAATCAAGGCACTGGCATGTTTGTGCAATTTATCCATGACTTGGAAGATGGGGTACACATATGTTAGGTGTTCTACCATGCAATGTGCTCTAAGGACCCAGAACTTCTGTATATCTTGTGCATTTGTCTTCGCCAATGCTAGTTGCAGAGTCCTCTCACGAGTTTCTCTCGTATGATGACACTAAATGCCTGGAGAAGGGGCCTTCCACAGACACAGAAGACTTTGGTCCAAAGCTCCTTGGGGTTTGAATGATTTGTGGCTCTATGCCATGCAATGACCACTGCTCTCCAGGAGGCTTTTTGACGTGCTCTCTCTATGTGTGGCCATAGGCACAAATCTTGGGTAGTGGCCTAACGAGCCTCACCAAATGTGAGTGCTTCAACCTTAGCACCATTGAATACTAGCTTCATGTGCCTTCATCTCTGTCGGCCAGTGTTCTTGGCCTGAGGTGCTTTATCATGGGAGCTACACAACCGAGGGCTGGGGAACCCATTTCTCAGCTAATGGAGGTGGGCATGTCACAGATGGATGGAACAGAGGTTTGTGTTTCTGTGCTCATGGTTATTCAGGTAGAAATTGTAACACTTCCACAAATTCATGTTGGTCAGCAAGCACCATTGTACAATACTTTTCAGGGCTTGGCCATCCCCCCATCCTTGTTTGTGTTGTTTGGTTAGTGCCAGTTTCCAGCCACAGTGAGTGGCATCAGCCGCCAGTTCCATCTCTCGCTGGGAGCTGAAGTTGCCCCTCATTGAACAGTGCATCCGTCTTTGCTTGGTAACCTTCCTGGTATCTCTCATTCCTTTCCACTATACGGTCTCTACACTCCTCTCTCTCTCTCATCCATAGCCCTTCTCTTTGAACACAATCCCATTAGTTGCATCTTAGTGGGTCAGTGAATGTTTGGTGGAATGGGAATTCGTTCAAACTAGCATTGAGAGGTGGGTGAACTGATGATTGACCAGCGATGAAGCCCCTGCCGGCTCTGCCAGGGCCAATCATTGGCAGTGTCCATCCATCTTGGGGTCACTGCCTTTGCAGCATTGGAAGGCTCGCCATATTTATGACAGGCTTCCATGTACAGATTTCCCCAGCCTGCAACTGTTAAAAGTGGCACGGCGAGGCCGTAAAGGAAAATGAACATCGAAAAACAACATCATGAGTGACTGAATATGTCCCTTATAGAGCTCACTGCCACTTCCAGATTGACCATCCTGGCACTATTCTTGGAAACAACAGGGACCCTTGTGCTTCAGGTCTAATGTTTTTCATTTGCCAGAGACAGTCTAGCTTTGGGGGGTTTCATTCAGGTTTACCAAAAGTGCTTCTGCCTCACTGCCAGAAACACTTGCAGGAAAGGGAACCTTCCAGGAATCTTTGGATGCGGTAGGAGATCCTCCAAGAGGCAGGTCTTCCACCAGCCTGGTAGAACATGTGGCACCCGCCAAGCCAGAGTCCTTTTAAGGCGTAGGCAAAGTGCACAAGTGTGATGGTGTCACAACTCCTAGCTGGCTCCCTAGTAAAGTGATCATTTTGCATTAAATATAGATTATTTTATTGACTTAACAGTTGGGCATACTCTGCAGAACCTCTCCTCCCCTACTCCCAGGCGAGTGGTGGCATTTAAATTAAAAAACAAACTTCCTCTCACTCCTTACTTCTCCCAACATCAAAATGACCCCTCTCTTTATCTCCACTTCACTCTCTCTGGGCCTGTTCTCTATCAATTCTGTCAATCTCACCTTGGTCAACCTCACTCATCCCTCAATAGACTTTTCACCCTTCCTCTCTTGAGCTCTGTATAGCAACCGAACAGCTCTCCCTCTGTCCCTTCCTGTGCCCACCTCCACAATGCTATCGATTTACCCCTCTCTCTCCCTCTACTCTCTCCTTCGCAGGCCCCTGTTGTGCTTTCACATTATCTCCTTATCTCTCCTCCATTTACTTTACCTCTGTCACAATTGTATTCACCTCTCACTTTACCTCACTTCTTTTGACCTCTCTCACTGCCCTCGCTCTGAACATCATTCTCTAGCTCACATCTTTCTATAACCACTTTCTATTTTTCCCCTAATCTCTCTCTCATCCCTCTCTCTGACACCTCTCGCTCACTTTCTTCCTCTCTTTAAAACCACTCAAGTGACATCCCAATGTGTCCTACACTTTACTTGACACTTCTCAACTTTCTCTCTACTTCTGCGGCCACTACCCTACCTCCTTCACTATTTTACTCCTTCCTCTCTGCCTCTGTTTCTCTAGCTTGACCTCATTTTCCCAATCAATACATGTTCTCCATTCCTCTCTGCACCCCCTCCTCTATTTGAACTCACTCTCCATAAGTCATCTTTCTCTGTACCTCTCCTCTTTGGATCTCCCTATCTCACCTCTCTGTTTCTACCTGTCTCACTCACAACACTCTACCTCGCCGCGCTCTCCACCGTCACGTCAGCTCAACCTCCTTCATCCACCTCACCCGTCTCTATTTCACCTCTTTTCTCTCTGCACCTTATCTCATTTTCTACTCTTGCCCCCTCTCTCTTTATCCTTCTCTTTGCCCAGATCACTCTGTTTATTGGGCCTTTCTAGCTGCACAGCTTCTCAATTTGCCCCTCTCTCCACTTCACCACACATTCTAGCTTGCATATCTCTAGACTTGTGTCTTTACCCCATTGATCTACCTGTCTAGCGTTACTTCTCTCTAATTCACCTCTCTGGGTTCTTACCTCTTTTTATCTACCTCACTCTTCAATGTACTTTCCCTTTCTTTCTACTTTTCCTTCTTAACTCTGGCTCTCTCTAAAAATCTCTCAACCTCTTTTTCTGTGCGTCTCTCCTTCTTTCTACCACTCTTTATCTTTCTGGCTACCTCACTTTTACCTTATATCTCTCCCCACCACACCTAGTTGTGTACCTCATCTCTATCTTTCTTATCACTACTTCACATCAGGGGCGGCTCCTTCGCAATGGCGGAGGAACACACTGGGTGTGTGAGGGTTCTAGCTCCTAAACTTTAACTGTTCACCCTATAGTTAGGAACAGTGCACCTTTGTTATTGATTATATGTATAGGGAGCATGTGCACTGGACCTTTAATTCTCCCGATCCCTCTCTTGGTTGATACTTCTGCACAGTTTTCACTGTGGGATTAGTTATTAATACTCACCCAGTGTCTCTGATACTATGGATACTCTCCAGGGTTTGAGTTTCGACGATGAAATGGTTGCAGCAATTCTGCAAACACCATAAATTTTAAACGATGACGGGTCAGCTCCAACGGGTAGTCTAAAAGAAGATTGGGACAAATTGTCCACCTTGAAGCGTGATCTGATAAAAACTGTTATGCACGGAACTATAATGACCGAATATTTAAGAGCTAACATCGCTCCCAATGGCCTTTTGGTGTCTAACATACCCAGGATATTCCTGCAGGATCTTGCATTTAGGAAAGACTGGGCACAAATAGCTTGGAAATGCACCAGAGACTGGTTAGTACTTATCATCAATACTTCCAGACGGTTGGCAGACTCTATTACCATCCAGATTAATTCCTTAGAAGGTACATTAAGAACCACTGTCACCCTGGCAGCATTTAAAACCCGGCTAGCTGAGATTAATACTGAATTAAACGAGACAAAAACCTTCCTAACAAACCAAAAGATTACCAAACTTCAAAAAGACATCTCCAGATTTAGTCGGGAAAAAGTCTACCCTTATACCCTTGAGGATTTTGAGACAGATGGCCAGTCACGTTCATCAGACGATTCTCAATCTTCTTATAAAAAATCACGCAAAATCAGCAACAGCTCTTCATCTGATGGATGGAGTACGGATGATAACTCACCCACTCCACCATTTTACAATTATTCCCCTTACCCTGTCAACCAACATATACCATGGCAACCACCCTACCCCTTCTACCAACCTCGCCCCTTCATGCCATTCAATCCTTTTTTAGGCAGAGGTCGGTGCAGAGGGAGAGGCAGAAGAAGAGGCAGAGGCAGGCGTGTTCAATGGGCTACAGAAGAACCCCAGATGATCACCAAGAGCCAGGGGAAAAATCAACTTGCGAAAACTTAGTAGTAAACCTTTCTACTAAACAACTCTCTGTCACTGAAACCAGGGTGCTTAATCGAGGTCTTGGCTTTGTCCCCACACCGACTGAAGATCCCTTTAGGTTAAATTGTGAACTTTCACAATTCTTCCGTAAAATCAGACTACACTTCTACTTTTCAGATACACCATCTGATAATATTCAGACCGATTCGGGACTTAGGCCTAAATCCACATTTACTCCACCACCTACAACTGTTCCTTGTGAGGTGGCAGCCTTTGAAAAAGCGGTCTTATCCGACATAGCTTCAATACATCCTAAGCGCCCTTTTATTAATATCCCCACAATTGAAAGACAAGCCCTAAAGACACTGAGTGAAGACACCACCATTGTCATTAAACAGGCTGACAAGGGAGGGGCAATAGTGATAATGAACTCTGCAGACTATCGACATGAGTGTCTACGGCTACTGAGTGACGATACCTACTATGCCAAGATCACTAGGGACCCTACCCCCAGATTACAACTACAGATCAAGTCTATGATTCTTGAAGCAACCAATAACACATGGATTTCCCCCAAAGAAGCAGCATTTCTAGACACTCTTCACCCTAAGGTCCCTTACTTTTATTGCCTTCCCAAGATTCATAAAGGCATTTCACCCCCACCGGGACGACCGATCGTATCAGGCATTGGGTCTTTATTAGAACCACTGTCTATATTTTGCGATCACTTTCTTCAGCCATTGGTTAAACAATCGTCAACTTATATACAGGATACCAAGGATGTATTAAACTTGATCGATTTGATTAATGACACAGTCCATGTCCACGGGTTGATCACCTTGGATGTTGAAGCATTGTATACAAACATCCCACAGGATGCTACCTTACAGGTAGTTGAAGCCACACTTCTAGACAATAGCGAGAATCTCACATCACCAGTCCCTTTTATCATGCAGTGTGCTAATTTAGCAATGACTGAGAATTTCTTCCAGTTTGAGGATGACTTCTACCACCAGATAAGGGGCACTTGCATGGGGAGCACCTTTGCTCCTAGCTTGGCATGCTTGTACATGTACAATTTCGAGAAACAATTCATTTTGCCATCCACAAACCCGTTTTTTGCCAACATCAAATTATGGCGACGTTATATCGACGACATTTTGATTGTATGGCACGGTCCCCTCGAGACTGTTTCAATTTTTACGGAATGGGTCAACACACTCAACCCTTTCTTGAGGTTTACATCGACTATGTCAACCAATGAGATTAGCTTTTTGGATCTACTAATTACTATCAAGAATGGCAAACTAACTACTAGCACATATCAAAAACCAACGGATCGTAATAGTCTCCTGACATACGACAGCCATCATCCAAAATCATTACGCGATAACTTACCGTTTGGTCAATTCTTGAGACTAAGACGTAATTGTAGCTCAACACACACCTACAACACACAGGCAAATGACCTTCATACCAAATTGTTGGCACGCAACTACCCCCGGGAAATCGTTAATCGAGCCCGGAAAAGAGCAAAGAATAATAATCGTGAAGCTTTACTTGCATCTAATACCAGGGACACCACAAAAGCAATGACATGCGTGACTACTTTTACCCCCCTGTCCAACAAAATCAAGAGATCTATCTTGAAAAGATGGTCAATACTTGGCAGCAGTGGCTGTAACATTCCTAGTCCACTTTTTGCCTTTAAACGATCACAGAATATCAAGGACCTGATAATCCACACTCGTCCTAGAAACATCACACAGACCTAGACATCACTCTGGAATCTTCCTCCAGTATCAGGACACTACCCATGTGGACAATGTAACGTCTGTCCGTTGACATATCATACTAAGACACTTGATCTAGCACCCATCGGCCGATGGAACCTTACAAAACATACAAACTGCAATACGAAGTATTGCGTGTACATGATAACATGTCCATGTGGTCTACGATATATAGGAATGACCACTAGACCTGTTAAGACAAGGATCAATGAACACAGAAGTAATATTAGATGTGGCCGAATAACTACTAAATTAAGTGCGCACTTTCTTGAAAAACCCCACCATCCAGACGATTTGCGCTGGATAGTGTTGGAATCCCCTAAATTCATTAATGACTCCTCCCAATCACTGTTTAGATTAGAACAACGCTGGGTGTTAAAATTACATACCAACATTACTGGGCTTAACGATGATATCCCTTGGGCATCTTTGTCTCGATAAGATCATGGACCATTGACTTTTTTTCATCAAATAAGACAAATTTTTTCATAAACACTTATGCCCCCCAATCAATGGGTTTATCCTGAACTTTTCTGGTTTTTTAATAAAAAGAACAATGAACCTTCGTTTCTTTACTGCTAGTTTATAGCTTGTCCGATCTATGACTTACAATCTCATATACTGACTACATAAATTCATTTGTGACGTTTGACAAATATACTTTTACCATGTGGCCTTTGTTTATATTCTCTTAATTCTACCTGAGATCAGCCGCCTCAACCCTTTTAAAAATGGCCGACGCACTGATAGTGTACAATCCGACACTTGCTAACTATTCGGACTTCCTGTAGTCCGTTTTTTATTTCCATGAGCTAACGTTGTCACAACGCGGAAGTAATTAGCTCCGTAACCGCGTTCATAATGAACCGATCGAACTTCGATCCTCCACTTCCAGGGTGAGCACGCCTGCGGGTAGGTGTCTCAAATTGAAGACGCCTATAGACAAGTAAGTGAGGTGGGGGGGTTCTTGCACTTCGAGGATAGCGCTCTAAAGAGACTAGCTCTGGATTTTTTCACTAAGTTAAATATACTCTGACCGAGTGAGACTGCTTGATCCCAAACGATGGTCAGATGGAAATATGCTCTAATCCATGAGATATTATTACTATTAACTTATGGAGCCAGTTACTCTAGCAGATATTTGTTAAAGACAAAAAGGTATTTATATATGGCTTTTTCACAGATATGAGATCTACAAATTATGATGATGTCAGAACGATGTTATTCAACGTTGCACTGTATACTAATTTATCTCGGCACCAATACCTTTTGTTTTAGGGGTTATTCTATTGCAGATATTGTCCCCCACTGAAGGCGGTCATATATATATAGTTTTTCATGTATTATTAACTTCTTACCCCTACCAGAAGCTATAGGCTGGATCGTGCTACTCCCTAAGGGGCCCCCCATACGAAGAGGGCGGGTAAGCAAATATTGTGTGTTTTTTATTTTTATTTTGACACCACGTGATGCACAGATTCACATTGGGGGTGAAGTTCAAACAACCGTGCTCTCAGTTTTGTGTGTATGATATTTTTTGTTTTGTTTCTAGGGCGACATTTATTGTTACAGACTACTGACGAGACAGTTCACAGAAATGTAAGTGACTGCTACTTACCTTCCATACACATTATTAGATAGTGTTTTCTTTCTTTTTGTATATAGCCAGGAGAAGTCTAGTTTGATGTAGGTCCTGATGAAGCGTTAAAGGATCTTTCACGACCAATATTACGTGAAACATGTTGACCAGACCCTAGGGGGCAGGTGACAATTTCCCAGTACTCCAGGCTTTCTTAAGTGGCTGAGCATTATTCTCAATCTCCACTTAATAGTGTTTTTAATCTTGATCGTAACCCCTCTGGATACATATTAAACAGAATGAGTTCAGGGGTTTCTAATCAATCTTAAATTCTTTCCACTCTCCTGCCATTCAGAGTGTCTGACCTCCACAACTTCAACGGCAGCCACCACACACCAAAAAAGATCTCCGGCAAAGAGCCCCCGAAAGGGGAGCCCGTCAGACATTGCACCAGCCGGTCTGACGAGGAGCTTCCCGATGATGAAGCATGACACCCACTGGGTGTGTGAGGGTTCTAGCTCCTAAACTTTAACTGTTCACCCTATAGTTAGGAACAGTGCACCTTTGTTATTGATTATATGTATAGGGAGCATGTGCACTGGACCTTTAATTCTCCCGATCCCTCTCTTGGTTGATACTTCTGCACAGTTTTCACTGTGGGATTAGTTATTAATACTCACCCAGTGTCTCTGATACTATGGATACTCTCCAGGGTTTGAGTTTCGACGATGAAATGGTTGCAGCAATTCTGCAAACACCATAAATTTTAAACGATGACGGGTCAGCTCCAACGGGTAGTCTAAAAGAAGATTGGGACAAATTGTCCACCTTGAAGCGTGATCTGATAAAAACTGTTATGCACGGAACTATAATGACCGAATATTTAAGAGCTAACATCGCTCCCAATGGCCTTTTGGTGTCTAACATACCCAGGATATTCCTGCAGGATCTTGCATTTAGGAAAGACTGGGCACAAATAGCTTGGAAATGCACCAGAGACTGGTTAGTACTTATCATCAATACTTCCAGACGGTTGGCAGACTCTATTACCATCCAGATTAATTCCTTAGAAGGTACATTAAGAACCACCGTCACCCTGGCAGCATTTAAAACCTGGCTAGCTGAGATTAATACTGAATTAAACGAGACAAAAACCTTCCTAACAAACCAAAAGATTACCAAACTTCAAAAAGACATCTCCAGATTTAGTCGGGAAAAAGTCTACCCTTATACCCTTGAGGATTTTGAGACAGATGGCCAGTCACGTTCATCAGACGATTCTCAATCTTCTTATAAAAAATCACGCAAAATCAGCAACAGCTCTTCATCTGATGGATGGAGTACGGATGATAACTCACCCACTCCACCATTTTACAATTATTCCCCTTACACTGTCAACCAACATATACCATGGCAACCACCCTACCCCTTCTACCAACCTCGCCCCTTCATGCCATTCAATCCTTTTTTAGGCAGAGGTCGGGGCAGAGGGAGAGGCAGAAGAAGAGGCAGAGGCAGGCGTGTTCAATGGGCTACGGAAGAACCCCAGATGATCACCAGGAGCCAGGGGAAAAATCAACTTGCGAAAACTTAGTAGTAAACCTTTCTACTAAACAACTCTCTGTCACTGAAACCAGGGTGCTTAATCGAGGTCTTGGCTTTGTCCCCACACCGACTGAAGATCCCTTTAGGTTAAATTGTGAACTTTCACAATTCTTCCGTAAAATCAGACTACACTTCTACTTTTCAGATACACCATCTGATAATATTCAGACCGATTCGGGACTTAGGCCTAAATCCACATTTACTCCACCACCTACAACTGTTCCTTGTGAGGTGGCAGCCTTTGAAAAAGCGGTCTTATCCGACATAGCTTCAATACATCCTAAGCGCCCTTTTATTAATATCCCCACAATTGAAAGACAAGCCCTAAAGACACTGAGTGAAGACATCACCATTGTCATTAAACAGGCTGACAAGGGAGGGGCAATAGTGATAATGAACTCTGCAGACTATCGACATGAGTGTCTACGGCTACTGAGTGACGATACCTACTATGCCAAGATCACTAGGGACCCTACCCCCAGATTACAACTACAGATCAAGTCTATGATTCTTGAAGCAACCAATAACACATGGATTTCCCCCAAAGAAGCAGCATTTCTAGACACTCTTCACCCTAAGGTCCCTTACTTTTATTGCCTTCCCAAGATTCATAAAGGCATTTCACCCCCACCGGGACGACCGATCGTATCAGGCATTGGGTCTTTATTAGAACCACTGTCTATATTTTGCGATCACTTTCTTCAGCCATTGGTTAAACAATCGTCAACTTATATACAGGATACCAAGGATGTATTAAACTTGATCGATTTGATTAATGACACAGTCCATGTCCACGGGTTGATCACCTTGGATGTTGAAGCATTGTATACAAACATCCCACAGGATGCTACCTTACAGGTAGTTGAAGCCACACTTCTAGACAATAGCGAGAATCTCACATCACCAGTCCCTTTTATCATGCAGTGTGCTAATTTAGCAATGACTGAGAATTTCTTCCAGTTTGAGGATGACTTCTACCACCAGATAAGGGGCACTTGCATGGGGAGCACCTTTGCTCCTAGCTTGGCATGCTTGTACATGTACAATTTCGAGAAACAATTCATTTTGCCATCCACAAACCCGTTTTTTGCCAACATCAAATTATGGCGACGTTATATCGACGACATTTTGATTGTATGGCACGGTCCCCTTGAGACTGTTTAAATTTTTACGGAATGGGTCAACACACTCAACCCTTTCTTGAGGTTTACATCGACTATGTCAACCAATGAGATTAGCTTTTTGGATCTACTAATTACTATCAAGAATGGCAAACTAACTACTAGCACATATCAAAAACCAACGGATCGTAATAGTCTCCTGACATACGACAGCCATCATCCAAAATCATTACGCGATAACTTACCGTTTGGTCAATTCTTGAGACTAAGACGTAATTGTAGCTCAACACACACCTACAACACACAGGCAAATGACCTTCATACCAAATTGTTGGCACGCAACTACCCCCGGGAAATTGTTAATCGAGCCCGGAAAAGAGCAAAGAATAATAATCGTGAAGCTTTACTTGCATCTAATACCAGGGACACCACAAAAGCAATGACATGCGTGACTACTTTTACCCCCCTGTCCAACAAAATCAAGAGATCTATCTTGAAAAGATGGTCAATACTTGGCAGCAGTGGCTGTAACATTCCTAGTCCACTTTTTGCCTTTAAACGATCACAGAATATCAAGGACCTGATAATCCACACTCGTCCTAGAAACATCACACAGACCCAGACATCACTCTGGAATCTTCCTCCAGTATCAGGACACTACCCATGTGGACAATGTAACGTCTGTCCGTTGACATATCATACTAAGACACTTGATCTAGCACCCATCGGCCGATGGAACCTTACAAAACATACAAACTGCAATACGAAGTATTGCGTGTACATGATAACATGTCCATGTGGTCTACGATATATAGGAATGACCACTAGACCTGTTAAGACAAGGATCAATGAACACAGAAGTAATATTAGATGTGGCCGAATAACTACTAAATTAAGTGCGCACTTTCTTGAAAAACCCCACCATCCAGACGATTTGCGCTGGATAGTGTTGGAATCCCCTAAGTTCATTAATGACTCCTCCCAATCACTGTTTAGATTAGAACAACGCTGGGTGTTTACATTACATACCAACATTACTGGGCTTAACGATGATATCCCTTGGGCATCTTTGTCTCGATAAGATCATGGACCATTGACTTTTTTTCATCAAATAAGACAAATTTTTTCATAAACACTTATGCCCCCCAATCAATGGGTTTATCCCTGAACTTTTCTGGTTTTTGAATAAAAAGAACAATGAACCTTCTTTTCTTTACTGCTAGTTTATAGCTTGTCCGATCTATGACTTACAATCTCATATACTGACTACATAAATTCATTTGTGACGTTTGACAAATATACTTTTACCATGTGGCCTTTGTTTATATTCTCTTAATTCTACCTGAGATCAGCCGCCTCAACCCTTTTTAAAAATGGCCGACGCACTGATAGTGTACAATCCGACACTTGCTAACTATTCGGACTTCCTGTAGTCCGTTTTTTATTTCCATGAGCTAACGTTGTCACAACGCGGAAGTAATTAGCTCCGTAACCGCGTTCATAATGAACCGATCGAACTTCGATCCTCCACTTCCAGGGTGAGCACGCCTGTGGGTAGGTGTCTCAAATTGAAGACGCCTATAGACAAGTAAATGAGGTGGGGGGGTTCTTGCACTTCGAGGATAGCGCTCTAAAGAGACTAGCTCTGGATTTTTTCACTAAGTTAAATATACTCTGACCGAGTGAGACTGCTTGATCCCAAACGATGGTCGGATGGAAATATGCTCTAATCCATGAGATATTATTACTATTAACTTATGGAGCCAGTTACTCTAGCAGATATTTGTTAAAGACAAAAAGGTATTTATATATGGCTTTTTCACAGATATGAGATCTACAAATTATGATGATGTCAGAACGATGTTATTCAACGTTGCACTGTATACTAATTTATCTCGGCACCAATACCTTTTGTTTTAGGGGTTATTCTATTGCAGATATTGTCCCCCACTGAAGGCGGTCATATATATATAGTTTTTCATGTATTATTAACTTCTTACCCCTACCAGAAGCTATAGGCTGGATCGTGCTACTCCCTAAGGGGCCCCCCATACGAAGAGGGCAGGTAAGCAAATATTGTGTGTTTTTTATTTTTATTTTGACACCACGTGATGCACAGATTCACATTGGGGGTGAAGTTCAAACAACCGTGCTCTCAGTTTTGTGTGTATTATATTTTTTTTTTGTTTCTAGGGCGACATTTATTGTTACAGACTACTGACGAGACAGTTCACATAAATGTAAGTGACTGCTACTTACCTTCCATACACATTATTAGAAAATGTTTTCTTTCTTTTTGTATATAGCCAGGAGAAGTCTAGTTTGATGTAGGTCCTGATGAAGCGTTAAAGGATCTTTCACGACCAATATTACGCGAAACATGTTGACCAGACCCTAGGGGGCAGGTGACAATTTCCCAGTACTCCAGGCTTTCTTAAGTGGCTGAGCATTATTCTCAATCTCCACTTAATAGTGTTTTTAATCTTGATCGTAACCCCTCTGGATACATATTAAACAGAATGAGTTCAGGGGTTTCTAATCAATCTTAAATTCTTTCCACTCTCCTGCCATTCAGAGTGTCTGACCTCCACAACTTCAACGGCAGCCACCACACACCAAAAAAGATCTCCGGCAAAGAGCCCCCGAAAGGGGAGCCCGTCAGACATTGCACCAGCCGGTCTGACGAGGAGCTTCCCGATGATGAAGCATGACACCCACTGGGTGTGTGAGGGTTCTAGCTCCTAAACTTTAACTGTTCACCCTATAGTTAGTAACAGTGCACCTTTGTTATTGGAGGAACGTAGCCCACCTGGCTAAGCCAGAAGCCGTAAAATAAAATGATATATCGTTATCGTTTTATTTTTCAGCTCCTGGCTCAACCAGCAGCATGTGAAGCGAGGGGCGGGGCTGGGCGGTAGGGTGGAGTCTGTGCACTTCTAATTGTGCATGTGTGTTTGACTGGCCGTCTCAGGCCGGCCAAACACACATGCGCACTTAGGTTTCTACGGGCTGGTGAAACTGCACAGGCCCCAGTGCACTGTCTGAGCAGCAGAATAAGACACTCAGACCAATCCTGACGCTGCTCTCATGCTAGCTTTAGCTGGGGAGCCTGTGCAGGTGTCCCAGTGAATGCTGGGGCATCAGAAGAAGAGCAGAGGAGCGAGGTGGCAAGCGGCAGGAACAGGTACTCTTTTTTTTTATTATTCCCCCACCATCCCCTCCCCTTGAGATTTGCGGCTGCCGCAGCTGCCTCACTTCTCTCACTATACCATCCTCTTTACCTCTTTGTCGTTCTCCCACATCCCATTCCGTCCCATTTCTCTTTCCCCAGAGTCGGAGGTCACTATCTAGCAAGAGAACGGTACACGTAGTAAGAAGAGAGGAAGGACAATGCAGGGGGAGAGAACTAAGGAGAAAATCATCAGACTTCATTGGGTGGGATGGTGAAAGTCCTTGAGGCAGGGCTCTGGTTTTGCCTGTTGCAGTGAGGATGCCAGCTGGGATTGGAGATTTATTTGTCATCACAAATATCTGGTAACTAAAACTACAATTTCAAGTATTGTGCACATATGTCCTTTTTAAAAAAATATTGTGCACTAGTCCACTGACCAGTTATCATGTCCCCCCTACTGTGTCTTTGCTTCAATGGGATTAACAGCCTGCTTAAACAAAGAATTAAACAACAAATGTTGTTGGAAAAAATCGAGATCCTAGCACAAAAATAAATCGCTTCATCAATGAGGCTAGGAGAATGAATTGGACCAAACCATATCGAGATAATTGCTGGGAGTTAAGAGAAATATAAATGAGAAACCCACACTTTATTATGTGTGTAGTTATTCTCAATGGACAATCCTTGTAGAACTACCAGTTTTGTATTCTGTACAGTGGCGACTGATGACCTTTGAAATTGTGGGAGCTAATACTTTGCAGGAGTTCACACCATATTTTCACAATTTGCTTTAAGTGTTCTCCATATGTTAAAACAATACCTTAATTGTGCAAATCACAGAAATGTGTTATGGGTACCCCCTTATACCAAGAATACATAAAGTATTCCAGTAACAGAATTTTGATATTGACACTGCCCTTTACTATTGGCCCCTGTGACAAAATGTACCTCCAGAACTTCAGACCCAGCATTTTATCATGGTCTGGTTCCCCAAAACCACCCCCTCAGCCCCAATGCACTACAGGAGCTCTCTCCTAAGGTAAGTAATTCCTCCAGAATGCCAGCACAAGAATTTTACCCTGGGTGCCCTGCCTTGTACCAGGAATTATCTCCAATGCCCCATAGCCCGCATTATGCCAAGGGTGCTCCTGTGCCAAACATGGCCTGCAGTATCCAAGCACCACCATTTTTATAAAGGCACCCTCTGCCCAAAAATACTTCTAGCAGGTCAGGGCTTGCAATTTTGTCATGACTGCCATGAATTATCTGCAGCAACATGTCACCTTGGGAACCGCCACAAGCCCAGAATTATATTTAATATTCAATGGCCCGCGGCAGACTCACAATAACAAAAGACACAGACACACTCATACTCACTCACACTCTCGGTCTTAATCACACAGGCATGTTAACTCTCTTACCTCTCACTCACTCTAACTCACACTCTCTCACTTAGTCATTCTCACTCATTCTCACTTCCACTCCCTGTTACCCACATCCAAATGTTCTCCTACCCAGTGCCCACTCTCACAAACTCACACACTCACTCTTTCATACTCACTGACACTGGGCGTGGAACACCTGCACCTGCTACAACACTGATAGCTACACCCCTGACCCAGGACTGTGCCCTTGTGAGGGGTCATAGTCGGACTAAGCCCCACAGGGATGCTAATCCAGAGTGTTGTGTTTTAACAGCAATTTGTAGCTGGATCGTGCCTCAGACCCCTCCTCCTGCCATCAGGAGCCTGGATATGAGGCCAGGAGGTCTGAGCTGCATACTGGCAGTGTTCATGAAAACACTAACGTTTGTTTTCATGAATGCTTTTCAATTAAATTGTTAGCTTATGTGCTATTTCTCAGGAGACAGGGCTGCACCCTGAAGCCCCTGATGACAAACCACCACTGATTCTGTACTTGAGATATGTAATGATACTCCCTTGCCGTATAAACTATAAATGAAACAAGCAGTTGCAATGCAATGGGTCTCGCGTTTGCTTGAGTTAGAGCTATTAGCGTTGTAAACTCCTAACCGGACTTTTCTTGCCATATACACTGAAAATGAAAAGTAAAACAGTTTCCCATAAACGAGCCGACGGCCGCCATGACTACGAAGCAGACACACAAAAGGAAACAGAAGTTCTCTGGCAGTGAAATCTATTGGCAAAAGTGCAATTATCCATGTAACCGGCAAAAATGCAAGTATCCATGTAACAGGGTCGATGTCATGCAAAGCGCTTGACTACTGCCCAGCAAGATCGAGCTGCGTAGGAATGATAAAGAAAAAGTCATCCAGAAGCCATATGGAAAACACAGAGCCTCGTATGTTTTCAGTAGTTAGCGGTGTGCTCTAGGCAGGCTAAACACCGGAAAAAGCATGACTTATGCATGCCTTTCACTAATGAAATCAAGCGAATTTTAGAAGGCAAGTCCACGAACCAACCAAACTGATGCGCGTGACATGGGCATGGTTAAAAGCCCACAGAGAGATTACACCAGGGACAGAGCACTTTGCGCGCTCGACCCTAAAAAGGCACAGGAACTGTCCAGCAACAGAAGTGCACAAGTAGCATGAAGAGAGGTAAGGCAAGCAGGTAAGAGAAGCAAAGGGAAAATTATCACATCAAACTTCACACAGTGGAACTTGTCAAAATCCTTTGATTTTCAGTGTGACAGCAAGATTTCAGATGTGAAAGTGGATTTATCTGTTATTGCAAATGCATGGCAGTTCAGGCTACAATTTCAAGCACTATGTGAATAGGTCTTATCTTAATATGATGCAGTTGGCCACTAAACATCACCCAAGTGATACTTACTGTGACTTTCCCACCAGTGGAGGAACAGGCTGGTTAGACACTGAGCTCCACCGTCAAATATCACATGCTAAAAATTCTAGATTCAAGCACAAAAAGTCACAGCTGTACCAGTGCCTATTCAAGCTATCTTTTCACACCATTTGGCCAGCTAATGACAGGCCTCTTGAGCTTTCAAATTATATTTGCTTGTCTTTGTTTTTGACTGTTTAAAATATAAATCTATATCATGTGGCCTCAAAAGCCGAATTAGCTTAAAAATGATAAAAAACAATCAAAATTGTTTTGAACTGGTGGGTCCAAATATGTTTTGTCCAAGGCCTCAAAAATGCATGATTTGGCATTGAGCCTAGCTCCACCTCTCTAAGAGCTCTTCTCCTTCCTTCTCTCAGGCGTTTCTTTCCTCTAGCTCCCCACTTTTGATTCTCTGTTATAAGTAATATTTCTTCTTCTCTCACTGCTCCCACATTTGCTTTTGTCTCTCTTTTGTTGTATCCTGACCTCCTCTCTCCTAAACACCACCCTTTGACGAGCAAGGCTAAACATTTGGGGACATATTTATTAGGCAGTGGTGCAGTAAGTCACCTTGCTGGGCTGCTCTGTGTCACTGGGAATGGGCAGGAATGCACTATATAAAGGGATACGCACATTCCTAGCTTTTCCCCTGCTCTAGCCCACAATGGGCTGCCTAGCGCCAACGAAATGGTGCAAGAGTGCCTGTGCTGCATGCACAATTGTTTTTGCGCAGGAAGAGCCACCTTCCTAAACAAAAACAATCCTATGACGCGTTTTCCTCTTTCTATGTGCACTGCAGAATGTAGCACACATAAAAAGAGGAAAAACAAGGAGAAATAAAAATATTTTTCTGTGTTACGCCTTTCCTGAGGAGGTGTAAGATTTTGGCATTGCCAGGGTTACAAGTCCTTGCAAATCTGGGAATGCATCAAAATCCATGGGAGTTGCATGGGAAAACCAAGCCATTAACCCCATGGCACGCCTACCCACGGCACAGTAAGGCAACGCAGCAATTTCCCCCTCATGCGTGTGCTCCCAAGTTCAGCACATGCAGGATCTCACCTGTGAATCATGACCAGTGCCTCCACATCCATAACTTGCCTTTATACAGCACTTCCATCGTTTCTAAGCGCTTTTTGTAATGTATTACTGCTAAATAACTTAACAGTGTTTAGTTTAATGACCTTTGGAGGAAAGAAGGCCAAGACGGTCTTGTCAGGAAGTGAGCTGCAGATCATCTAATGTATCAGCAGTGATTGTTCAGCTCACTGAGCCATCCTGACAGCATCAGATGAAACTACAATAGTAGAGGGCCCTACTCCTGCGAGGAAATGGGGTGGTTTAGCTGGGCAATGGAAGGAGGCACCAAAACAAGTTGCAGTCTAAAGTTACAATGACAACTAAGCAGGAGGTTTTCCTATAGGGAAAGAGAGAGAGGATACCACAGTTGTTGTCCAGTGAGTGGGATGTCCCAAAAAAGCAATCGTTTTAGGAAGTTCTGGTCCTTAGAACAGGCGAGGAAAGGAGGATTTAATGGAGCCTCAGGGGAGATGAAAAGGGTGGGGTCCCATCAGAGGTGTGCAAAGTTGAGCGTCTCACAACTTAAACTTGTTTTTCAAAACTTTAAGAGATGCATCTTCAGTGAACCTTTGTGGTAGTGAGCAACTGTTTCTGTTGCCGCAAGCTATCATAAGAACAGGGGATGACTGTCACGTAACACAACTGGAGGGGGGCCCCCTGAAAAGAGTAAGGAGGAGGCGCCCCTCCGGACTAACTCAGGCCAGGAGCTGTACTGAGGGGGGCCTCCTGGAGCTCAGTCCCCTGACCACCCCACCCCACCCCAGCACATTGGAGGCTGCAGAGCCTTTGTTACACCCCTGGTGGCTGGTATCTTGTCAGCCACCTGTGGTCTGACCTTAGCCATGGCATTTCCCCTGCCACAGCACTTACCTTGTCCCCTGCTTTTTCAGCCTGCTATGTTCACTGTAATGCTCCCTTTCCTTGTCCCTCGCCAAGCCCCCTGCACAGGAAGCAGGGTTAGAGTTTTATATCATTATTTTCAAGATGAAGGACAAGTAAGTTTTTGTGATTTGTAAAGTCTGTTCTGCCTCAATTACATAATGTATTCAGATTTAAAACAATCATTATCAAAACATAGGACTGAATTGGCTGCCAGCTTTTGGCTTTGCCAATGCTTGTTTTTCTTTGACATGACTTTGGTAGAATTTCATTGCATTGGGTGCTTCCAATCCCTCACCATATTAAGCACAAAGCATTGGCAAAGTCAATCAGTATAGTGCTGACCTTCATCCATTTAACTTTAGTCAATTCTTGTTTCATTTTTTAACAAGATTATTTTGGGGGAAGCTGCGAGCCATCATCAATCTAATTTAAAAAACTGGCTGACAGCAACAAACTTTTTTTGATCTTAAAAAGCACACACAGATGCACGGAACTCTATAGGGAACTATTTCTGTGTGGATGTGCTCCTTGTGAAAGGGCAGAATGCCATCACTCACACAGGGAAGTCAGCCAATGACTGAAGTGGGTTTACTCACTGCCTCACGCTCAATGCAGTAGTGGGCAGAATAGAAATGTGAATGACACACCAACAGACCAATGGATGAAGAGAGCTAGCTAATTTTCATAACATCAAAAGGTCTTGATTAGTGCTAGACCTAAAGCGTATCTGCCTGTCCTATCCTGTATTCCCCAGTGTGCTGCTGTGTGAAAGTCCCTGGTGGTCACCATAGATATGTCCTAGGAACTGCAAATCACAATGCAGACTTTACAAATAGAGACTTGCAAAGTTTTCATTACCCAAAAGTCCCTTGTTCTGGTCCACCTATTGGTCACATAGTTTCCTGCTTTTTGCAAGCAACCCACTGCTCTATTTAACCCCCACGGGTTTTAGATGGTTCTGGTAACTCGCAAACTAGGTTTTTTCTTCTTCTGAAAGTTCACATTTTCATGCAAAACTGTTGTAGGACGTTATGAACTTTGCTGTTTTTTGTAGGTTTTGCAAGGAAGGTGGGAGACATGAATACTGTCGACTAAATATTGTGGTCCAGAATATCAAAGCCAAACTACCAATCCCAAAAATAAACTGAAAGTATCTGAGTGCAGTGAGGTATAGCTTTACCACAGTTAACTCTACATATGTGTACCTTGAGCCTATATGTATCTTTAAGGTACACAGACGTGGAGTTAACAGGGGAAACTATATACTTAGGACCTGATTACAAGTCGGCAGTCAACTTCCGATCCCTACGTTAACCCCTGTTTGTACAGGGATCGGATTTATGAGTTGAGCATTATTTACGCATCCGATAATTAAATACCTCAAACTTTGTTAAATTTCGGAAGTTCAAACCTTACTAAATTTAACTTGGGAAAAGCATACAATATTTACTGTATCATGAGGATTTTGGTGCATTAAACACTGAAATCCGCATGTTATTCCCCAGAAACGTGTAGTAGGTGGTGTTTATCGCACATGATAAATAAAGTACACTGCGGCTTTGTTTCTTATCGGGTACAATGAATGGCACCTATGCTCGTAGTCAGGTCCTAATTTATAAATCCGGACTTTTACAATATTTTTTAAACTGCTCATTCTGACATACAACCTCATGGAGTAGTAAAAGTTTACTAAAAAAATACCTTTCAGCTTTCCTAAGAGGACAATGCCTCGGGGTGGGGTTGCCACAATCCACAGGTATAGCTGGAGCAGAGGATAGTGCCTTGAAGCCAGCACGCGCACTGCGCGCACTGGACTGCTGTTCCGGCCGCTGGCACAAGGTGGGGGCTGCAGCTAGGCCCCTCAGGACACTGAGCCCTTCCGCCCGTCTAACTGCCCCGCCCACTGCATTATATTCCGGGCACTAATGGACTCGACCTCGGGGCGGCTCATCACACGAAAAAAGAAACGAAACAAAGAGAAATCTCTGCCACTTTACGCACCGCTTCATTCCGAGCCCGCTGACCAGCAGGGTCCCCGTTCTCACTTAGAGAAGAAAAAGTTAATTAAAAATCTCCCACAGATTCTTAAAAGCCGCCTTTCTTCACCGCGAGGCGAAAAAATAGAGCAATTCAATGGAAAAATATTAAAGGGACGTGGCTTTCTGTAATTATAAAGAGGACACAAAGAAATATTGTTTCAGATATTCTCGGCAGTGGAGTCAGTCAGGCGGAGTGACATTAGCAGCTGGGGAGGGTGATCTAATCCCCTGTAATTGCGCAGTTACATCGCTTCAATATCTCCCTCCGCGGGGACCTGCAAATAGTCCGGATTCTCTTTTACAAACATTTGCATCGAGTAGGGCCTGGGGCCTCCCTCTGGCTTTGCCTTTACTCCCCTGGACCTGTGCTGGCGCTGCCCAGGGCACCATGAACGTCAATTCACCAAAATGCCAAGTGACATCACGCGCTCTTTGACCTCCACTTTCACACACAGACACACTCACACACACTCTCTCACTGGAGACAGCCTACAGGGCATGTGTGTTTGGCCGGCCCGAGACAGCTGGCCAAACACACTCCCCCTCAGTGCACATCAGCCCCGTGGTCTCACCCCTTTTAAAAAGTTTTCTTCAAAAGGTTTTGCAGCTGCCGCTGCTGGCGGGAGCAACACACCTCCTCCCATACGGAGTACCCGCCACTGCGGGACTGTGAAAAATCCAAGCATCACACAAATCACAAGTTGAGCAAATGAGCCACACCCATTTAGCAGGAGAGTGCTAAGGGAAGCAGTGAATTTTGGAGCAGACTGGTGCAAATATATATCTGAAGCATGGTGTGACGGCCGCTGTCATTTACAGACATCACGTTTCCTTCAAGCGCGGCTCCTCCGTAATGATGGAGGAGCATCGCTCCCCCCCGCCAGCAGCAGGAGCTACAAGATGAAAAGTAAAAACGATAATAAAGTGTTTGTTATTGTTTTTATTTTTAAGGGGTCGGGGCCAGAGCGATGCTAGGGGCAGAGGGGTAGGGCACAGCAGCCCCCTCAGTGCGCATGTATGTTCGGCCAGCCGTCCCGGGCCTAACAAATGCACATGCTCACTGGGCTTTCTCCAACCAGGCAACTGTGCCGAGTTGTAGAGAGCAGGTAGAGGCTCCCACTCTGCCTCAGAGCGCCAAGCCAGGGACCTCCGGCCAATCCCAACGCCGCTCTCATGCAAGAGCAGCGTTAGGATTGGTCGCATGGTAGGCTGGGAAGCCTGTGCCTGCACCGAGTGGAGCGGGAGCCAGAAGAGTGGCAAGGCGGAGGTAAGTTTCTTTTGTTGAGCCCCCTCCTGCCGCTTTGCTCCTAAAGGAGCCGCCCCTGCTTTCCACTGAAATGGACATAACGCCCAAATAGATATGCAGTTTTATTGCTCGAGAACTCACAAACGATAATATGCGTATTAGGACTTCAGCAAACATTTATAATTTTCACTTGACCACGAAAGCAGCCTTGATTGGTTAAGATCCTATTAAAATCTTTGTTTCCATCATTCTTTATTTAAAGAATTTGCTTAATTTGTTCTTTCCTAAATGCTGATTCTATTCTAAATACTTGTACAGTTAATTTACAAGTATTTCAATGCCATTTTGTTAGAAAAACAACCTGACTACCTTCAAACTTTCCTTTCCCACACCCAGGACTGCAGCAAGTTTGTCATATAGTTCACTTTACAAAATCCATCACTTTGTAGTCAAAGAAAGAAAAGTAAACAGCAATCTCTGTGTTAAAAGAATATGCAGCAAGTGGTCAATAGGCAAATAGCCTTATATTTGTCTCTTAACGTGCAGCAAATGTGACAAGATAAAAACAAAATGTAAAGGCATCTTTATTGCTCATTCACGTTCTGAATTCTAGCATGGTTAATCGGCAGTGCTGTACCCCCTCCCCCCACATTCAACCCCATCCCTCCTCTCAGCACCTATGTCCCGAGGCCTCGACCAGGAGCCTGGACAGGGGATGCTAATTCACAACTCCCAGGGATCCCCACATTTACAGGTGAGAAGATAAAGGTCTTCAGTTGACGGTCAGTGGAACTATCATATCCCTCCACCTGCGCAGGAAAATTGGTATTCTTAGTAGATGCTAGGGTTACACTGGAATTGACCACACTTCCTGGGATTTTTCTCAACATTTTATAGTAAGGTGGAATTACACACTCTATTGTAGTACCTCTTGGAATATTGCTCCAAATTTTCTTTGATTATCCAAAAGAAAACACTAGCTTTTTACAGCGTAGTATAGTGAAGGGTCTTGTATTCTTCAGCATAATTATTGATCGTTCTATTGAGCTGACACATGCCTCGTTTTGGGCACGTATGCCTGGGAGTTTTCTCAGGGGTGTTATAGTGAAAAAAATATAATACTTTTTAATAATTTACAAATAAAACGTTTTTTTTTTTTTAAATTGAAGCTATCCCACAGAGCAGTGCATCTAACACCAAAACAATTTCAGTTGACTCTAATTTGGAAGACACTAAGGGGGTTATTACAACTTTGGAGGAGGTGTTAATCCGTCCCAAAAGTGACGGTAAAGTGACGGATATACCACCAGCCGTATTACGATTCCATTATATCCTAAGGAACTCGTAATACGGCTGGTGGTATATCCGTCACATTTAGGACGGATTAACACCTCCTCCAAAGTTGTAATAACCCCATTAATGATTATATTAGTAGTCATGACTACAGGATACATCAAAGTTAGGAGAATGTCCCTTGTGTACTCTGCTGTCTCTCAAAATAACTTGCACAAATACATACTTTCAGGCACAGATCTTGCTGCTGTTCAGTAGCATCCCTCTGCAATGAAATGTAAGTTGCTTGGAGATTATAATATTTATAAACTGTTTTTGAATACTTCATGGTCTTATGTCCTGTTAGAACTGTTTCCAATAATCCAGTCCATGAACATTACCCAAATATTTTTTTATCCTTTGATATTCAGCACAATTGTCACGGTTTGATCTGATTCATGTTCAAATTGTAAATTGTGGTTTGCAGAGGAAGGCAACACAGTGCAGGGAATTTAACCGAATTTCAGTTGTGTTTCGAGCCCATAACTTAAAAAATACTCTGTAAAGGAACAAGTTGGCTCAGTAATACAAGTAATTAAAAGGTAACTTCATCCCACTATGTCCTAAAGCGCTACACACATTTCCAAAATATTATGTATTTTGGGCCTGAATCAAAAAACAGAATCACCTGCCTTTTACACCCTAAAAGAAAGCACCCAGAAGTGACTAAGACAACAATTACCACATATTATTAAGCACAGGGGGTCATTTGTAAACTGAGAAAAAAGAACCGAATCCATCTCTCGCAGAAGAGTTTACAAGGGTTGTCGACTGCTCCCCAGTTTCAGCCCTGCATCCTTGTATGTGGGTGAAACATTAAAAGTCCACTGCAAAGTTTGAGTACCTGATAGAGTTTGCAACTTCACAAAGTTATGTGGCACGGTACCACGACTCCAAACCTACTATTTTTTCACTCACTCCTTTTACAAAACTTTGCCAACTTCTTCAAGATTGCAAAAACTTTTCAACTAAACCAAAACGGTGATCTTTATTGAGTGTTGTTAACGAAATGCCCTGAACAGCCAACAGAACCATATCTGCAGTTACAGATACAGCGGAGGGACATTGGCCGTTCATTATTATTAAGGCTTCCAGTAGTTCTACTTATTTTTACCGATGAATACAGAAAGAAAACAATATGTTTTTCTGTCTGTATTTATTTGTAAAAGTGGAAAGACCGCAGAAAATTGGGATTCTTGTGATGGACCGTCCATGTTGTCTTTCATTAATTCCAAGCCAAGGGCTGAGCAGATAGACCGCAGTGGCGTAACAAAGGCCCCCGCAGCCCCCACATTAGGGAGGGGCTTGGGGGAGAGCAAGCTCTAGGGTCCCCCCTCAGCACAGTACTCTGACCTCAGGGCTTCTGCGTGCGTCCAGAGGGGCCCCCTCCATGTACTGTGCAAGGCGGGGGGGGCCCTCAAGTATCGTTACGCCACTGATAGACAGCTTGGGGTGTGAAAAAACACACAGGATGGAATTTCCTTAAATACAGACATATGTTAACAAACATATATAGTATAATCCTAATATTTGCTTAAGGATTTAGCATTTTGTTATATTTGGCCACTTAATTTGCTAGAACACTACAGGCATCAAAGTTTGAGTGTATATTTATCGGTTAAATAAATGTGAAAATATATTGTTTACGACTACATTTATTTGGACAATAAATACTGATAAGTACCAATAAAATGGACAGAAAATAAATATTGATAAATACAGATGGAAGAAATCATAAATACCATAAATCCGAGAGCCCTTACTATAATAGACAACATCCTTGAGACAGTTAAGACAAAAAAGATTACAAAAGTCCTAAAAGTTTGAATACTCAATTTTGTAGCAGTCCTTTAATTAAACATCTGCTTTCCTCTTTCGGGGATGGAGCGTGGTGGGGGACAAGTCTGATCCATACTATGCTCTTTCTCTGCGGGGAGCCTGGTGGCACATAATGGAGCTGAAGGAGAAATGATTAACATAAAACAATACCACTAAATAAAATTCCCTAGAGACAGCAAATAACCTCAAGTCAAATGACTAGTTTGCCTCAACTAACCCTATCATGTTCAAACTTAAAAAACACCCAGTACTGCATCACAAACATTTAAATCAAACAATAAATTCACCTAATCCCTCAATGAAATGTCTCAGATCAACATAAGAAACTCTCTCCATTGAGTCCATGAAATCTTCTCAGAGTCGGAATTGCCCTTCCTAAAGAAAAGATGGCATGCCAGACGCCGGTTGGCAAAGTGGACTCTCGTCCTCTCCTCCTTGTAAAAGGATCACACTAGTGCCTCCGTCTCCCAATACCCATATCCCAGCTGCAGTGATGTGTTTTTCTCCATCTTCATGCTGGGCCTTGGCCATCTCCAAACTTGAGTTCATGTTTAATGATGCACAGCCATTGGCGTGACATTAGCACCCACAGCCTTCGCGATGTGGGGGATCCCGGAGCTCCAGGGGGCCCTTAACACAGCTAGCACTGTGCATGGGTGGCGGGCCTCTGGCCAGAGAGCTCCTTACTGGGTCTGGGAGAAGGGACTACATGTACTTCGTGGGGGGGCTCAAGTTTCGTTAAACCACTTAGCAGGGCAATTATGAAGATCTCACAAAATGACTGAACAAGCAGCTATCTCTTGGAGCAGGAATGTCTCCTGCATGGTTTTGCAAGCGTGGGGCCCCGTTCCCTGAAATCCCTAAAGCAAGTCTCTGCAGTGGTTTTGACTCTTCTGGCCTTGGTCTGGACAGCATCAAGAGTGCATGATGAGGGCTGCTTAGCTTAATTGTTATGTGAGACCCAGAGTGGCACGCTGTGGTCCAGAGGGAGATATCACACATTCCTTCCATAGCAAGAGGGACTACTGTCTTTTTGTCAGTTGATGTGAGGTTGGAAGTAGTGTCAGTGTCAGCTTTCTAACCATAGAGTAAGCCTTTTTCACTATACTCTTAACTGTGCGAGTGATATATAGATCTTGCCTCTTCCAAGTTCTGCCTTGAGCCCCTTGTGACATCCTGTGTGCCTGTATGGTGCATAGAAGTGATATAGGTAGACAGTAATATGTATCAGAGTACAGCTTGCACTCTATGGCAGTGGAAACCATCTTCAGATGCCACTGCAAGCATATTGTACAAGATGAAGGTTGGAGATGGCTTGCTAGAGTAGGAATTTGTATTGGTAGCATTTCTGAGGGTTTTCCCTGGGAACAGACTCAGATGTGTGGGAGGATAGAACCAGGGCTCCCTTTAGATTTGTCAAAGTGACCTTTTGCATTGTCCTTCCATTTGTTCCTTCCAGGTGCACTCTCATTAGATCAGATGGAGGGCGTGAGAAGTCTGGAGATAGCAGTCTCTTTTTTAATGCAGGTTTTTCCTTTTGGCAAGGGCCTGGGCACTTTTGATGAGTTTCTCCCAGAAGGTTAATGGGTGTCTGGTGTGAAGGCTTCTCTTGTCTTTGTGCTCATATTCTGGGTTTCTCCAATCATCGCCTCTGTCTACCTGCCATCACTTGGAGATTTAAAGTGTACCTGGCTTGGAAGAGGAAGGAAATGCTAAGTGAAGGAACTGCCTCAAACCAATTCAAGAACAGCACATGAGGAATGAAGAAACATGTCTGAGGAAGGAGTATAAAAGAAGAATGGAAAGCGCCAGTCAGGGGCTCGTAATTACCTGTGTGGACCACATCTCCCAAGGTGCTGGGGGAATGTCTGAGGTCCAGACATGGTCCTCTTGGCATCCGGCTTCCCACAGGTGAGGGGACATCACTTTAAGAATTCTGCAGCTATCTAGTGGAAAAGCTGTAGGCAGCCTTGGTGAAGGAGACTCCCTGGCCTACTTAGAAAGGGGTGCTGGAAGAATACCTGCCCAGTGGAAGAAGCCCATGTACAGCTTCCTGGAAGTTGACCTGCTCAGGACGGTGGACCGACCCGCCTAAGAAATTGTCAAATCGCACCAAGAACTTAGCAGATGCGGAGCAAGCGGTGGTGGGCATGCTGCCACTGTGGTTCATGCCTCTGGTTACCATCATCGAGCCTCAAGATGTTTCTCAGCCCCTCCCAGGCTTAAGACTGATTAAAATGGCGGCCAACATGGACCAACAGATGGATGTTCTATGAGTTGACGCTATCATGATCGAAACAAGCCTTTGAAGGCGTCCTGCAGTGAGAAGAAATGAGAGTGCATTTTGCAGTTGCAGCCAAGAGAGGAACTGGCCTCAAAAAGTGCAGTATGGATAAAATTACATAACAAACAGCTCTGACCCAACTGTGCTGGTGGTGGGCCGTGCACCCTGTTATTCCCCCCTTTCATCATGTGGCAGAAATTCCAGGTCACGGGCTCCCGTAAAAATGTTTTAGTCCCAATATGAACTCCTGTGAACTTTTCTCAAGGTCCATGAGTGGGCTGTTCATCTTTGTTTGGGTGCATGTGGGGGCGGTCGGATTTGCTTTAGACCTAATCTACATCATGAACTTCAACCGCTTCTCTGCATGACCACGGCCTTTGTGGAATAGTTCCTTGCACTGGAAGATGTTGGACTTAGAAGCAAACTTGAACTTGATGGTGAAGCCTTCATGATCCTGGTCTTACTGAAGCATCTCAAGTAACACAGGGACTGACCTCCTTCGACCTCCTAGTGAGGCTGTATGTATTACCCTTAGACTTAGAAGGCCTCTAAAATATACTCAAAGAGTAATGACTACCTGAGAGTTCCAGAAACAGAAAGCTGTCTACTTCTCTCACTGCAAGACTACAAAGGTATATATAGTTTTCTACATTTTCTAATTTACCATTGTCTTACCGGTAAAATCACACTAGTAGACAGTGCGTCTCATGACCATATTTATGTATAATTTTACGTAATTGACATAATGAAGTATATTTTTGCTTATAAAGTAAAAACATTGATTAGCCATTCCTTTTTAAGTGATGATATTTGTATTGTTGAGTTCTGAGCCTCTAACCCTCCCCCTCCTTGATGAGCAATCCTTCGCCCCCTCTCCTCACTGGGCTGAGAGCTAAGTGCTAAATTGGTGTATTTGTTTGGAACCCCTGACTGATAAGTTCCAGTAAGCACTTTGTGCCTGGGACCCCTGAATTGGGTCTGACATTAACCTCTGACAACCTTAAAGAATCTGTCGAGCTGAACAGCATCCAGCAAACCGGAGGTCCTGCCTTCAAAATACAAATACAGGCATAATACCCCTCTTCCTTCAGAATTTATGGATAGAGGCAATAATAGCTAGATGACTTCTTCTGAGATACCTGCTCAAGACAGTATCCAAGAATGCCAGGACCGAAGAGCCAAGTCATTGGCAAGACAGTGAGGCCCTGCGCTCAGCCCCTAATGGCCCAAACTCTCACACATGCATTGGCATCAGGAGTTGGGCACATGGCTTGGCTGTCGGTGTCATTTAAAGTAAGGTGGACTTATTGGCTTTGTCAAAGGGTCAAAATACCAAAATATAAAAAGGAGGGGGCCTATTTGCTTTATTAAGGGGTCAGCAGGCCTATTGGCGGTCACAAAAAGTCACCAAGAACTATAATCAAATGTATATTTTATAAATGTACACATTGCAATGTTTAATAATAAGGATTATCACGACAAGTTTGCCATAAGGTACACTGATTGTCTGACCAAGTTTTTTGTGGATTGCAAAGAGTATATTTTCTAACTTCCAGAGTCCACAATCACTATCATAAATCAGAATTAAGAATGATATTAAACTTGCACAAACGTCTCAAACAAATGTTCGAGAATGGTGGGGCAAATATATTATATATTAAATAAGCCATTAAACCATAATTTCAGGACCCTTCATTAACATGCAAGCTAATTTCACAAGATCCAACATCTTCGGAAGGGTCTCTCTTATAGAGCTAAAGTACTCTTAGACTAAGAAACACAAGTGATGACATAGTGGCAAGATCATTTAGTTGCTTGGAAGGATTGTGGCATCTTTAACATATTCCAGATCTGGTCATAGAGTGAGATGGCAGTCTCTGGTTTTCAGTTCCCTGGAGATTCCTGTACTCAACTGGTGAAACATGATCTGTAAAGGAACTGGCAATGTATGTTAATTGTTTAGATCTTTTGCAGTGTACCTTTCTATTTAGTTTCCCTGAGGACAAGGCACCTTTCATTGTACATTTTCGGATGATTAATATCTCCACAGTCTAATACATAAACTCTCAGAGAGGCACCAAGCCTAAACCCTTGGTAGAGTTAGCAAGGGTATTTTGGGAGTTCTGTCCTCATCCAAAAAATTGGTTAGGGCAAAATTTCTTCCTGGCATTCACATGGTTGGCAGTCAGTATATACTGCATGTACCTAGGAGGAGCCTTCATCCACTAGTTTTCAAAACACTAAATTATCACTGGCCCTGTTGCCAAATGATATCTGTCTCATGTTTGAACTCACAATTGGCCCACCTTTGAAGTATTGTCTTGCTCTTGACATTTTTTCAAGACTGATTAATTAGTCACATTTACGCTTTTCACCCTTTTATCTAGATCTCCAGGTGCCTGGCTCTAATTTCTCCTCTCTGAATGGCTTAATTTTGGTTTCAAATCAATCCTCAGAATGGCATAGGAACTGCTGTCATTTCACCCTCACCTCTTCTAAGAGCCTCACCCAAGTGTTATTACCTGATCCTATCCTATCGGTCTATATCTGGTGGCTTTGAAACTTTTCCAATATTCTTAGTCATTGATGGGCATGCTAACCTCATAAAATCTTCCTGAGGACCAGGCACCAACAAGGAATCACAGTTTCATTTCAGCAAATGTCACTTTCGTTATGAATTTCCTATCCTCTTAGACATCTCAGGAAAAGTCTTTGAGGTCCCTTAATGGCTACAGAACAAGCCTTACTACTGCTTATGATCTTTTTTAGGACAAACGCAAAGGGGAGTATGTCTTTCAATCAATAAATTGCAGATGTTTACTAGATATTTAAATCTCTTAACAATGTTGTTCCTCAAAATGGAATGAGGAATAATCCTGTACTTGCTCCAATCACGTCCCAACAGTGACTACATATCACTGTAGAGCTAAACTCACTAATCCATTTGATCTCCAGTGAAAGAACCTTGAAATATAGGGTTCAGAAGTTTACACAATAAATTATTCTCTTCTAGTGACGGTCAGGCATGAAGAGTAGTGTAGTGTCCACTACTCCAGTAGTGTTGGGAATTCTTATTTTGTTTCTTATCCACAGTTCTGTTGACTAGTGATTTAAGTTCATTTCACCCCTGTAGGGAAGCTGGCCTGGTGTGTGGTGGGTACCTAAGGTACTTACACCTTACACCAGGTCCAGGTATCCCCTATTAGTGTAGTGTAGGCAGTGTCTAGAAGCCAGGCGCTCTAGAGGTAGCTGTGGACGATCAGCCAAAGCTTATCTAGGAGACATGCAAAGCTCATGCAATACCACTGTAGTCACAGAGTACTTACACACATGAAAGCAAACACTCAGTGTTACGAAAATAAAGGTTCTCTATTACAGTAACACAGTACCAAAACACTAGATAGGCAATACTCCAATAGGAGGTAAGTAAACACACCAAATATGTAGACTAGTAATCGGTAATAGGCATAAAAACTGATAGAAAACTCTGCAACAGCAAACTCTTGGGGGAGCCCAAACCATAAACTAAAAAAATGGAATGCGAATGCAGGACCCCCACCTAGGTAAGTGGAATGTTTAGAGTGGAGCTGGGGGAACTAGGAAACCCAAAAGGTCGCTGGATTTTCCCCAAACCACCCAAAAGGACTAAAAAGAAGATAATGCAACACCCAGACAAGACTGCAAGTGGTGGATAACTGAAGAGGAAGACCTGTGGAAGAAGGGGACCAAGTCCAGAAGTAGCAGGAGTGTCCGGTGGTGGCTGAATCTACTACCCACCCGCTGTGGTTGCAGGAGTTTGTCGAAGGTAGGACGAAAGCGGTCAGCAATGCAGCCCCGGAGCTGGTGAAGAGTTCCTGGAGGATGAAGGTGACGTCCCAGGCTGGATGGAGGATTGCAGTCTGTCTGCGATGTGGATAGCCACCAACAAGCCTTGGCAAAGACAGAAGTCATGGTGGAGCAAAAGTGAAGCTGCCGGGGACCAGCAAGGTCCAAGAGGACTCAACCCATGGGGAGGAGTCCTGGGGGGACCCTCAGCATGGCAGAGAGTCCACAGAAGAACAGGCAGCCCCACAGGAGACCCACGGGAAGAGGAACCAGGAGTCACAGAAGAGCCCACACAGCACAACTGGAGAAGGATCCCACGCCACAGGAGAAGCACGCAAAGGGCTGTGTGTCACAGGAAGGAATATTGGGGGCTCGGGCTACATGGAGCCTGAAGATCACTTGAAGAAGATGTCAACAAGCCTTGGTAGCTGCAAGAGACACGGTGCACATGGGTACTGTCCTCAGTGGGAAGGCAAGGGCTTACCTCCACCAAAGTTGGACAGCTGGTAGAGAGGACCAATGGGGCCATTCCAGACCACGAAGCTCAGGATGAGAGGAGATCCACGCAGCCAGTCATCGTTGCAGTTGTTGTCTGCGGATGCAGGGGAGTGACTCCTTCATTCCAAAGGAGATTACATCTTCCTTCTCATGCAGGCTGAAGACATGTCACCCTCACAGGATGCACAGCTATGGAAATGTTGCAGAAGCTGAGAGGAGCCGTGGAAACAATGTTGCAAGCAGAGTCTTTATCCTGGATGCAGATTGTCAGCTTCTGGAGGGTCCAGTCACGGTTCCAGTGGCTAGCAGATGAAGTAGAGGTTGTAGAGAAGTCCTGCTGGAATCTTGCAAGCTGAATCTAAGGACCCACTCAAGAGGGAGACCCTAAATAGCCTTGAAAGGGGGATTGGTCACATAGCCAGGTGACCACCTCTCAGGAAGGGGCTCTCATGTTATCTGCCTGACCTGGCCACTCAGATGCTCCCAGAGGCCTCACCCATCTTGGATTCAAGAGGGCAGAATCAAGAGACTCTCTGGAGGAGCTCTGGGCACCACCCTAGAGGTGGGTATGGACAGGCCTCCCCTTTCTATTGTCCAGTTTCGTGCCAGAGCAGGGACTGGAGTTCCCTGAACCGGTGAGGACTGGTTTATGCAAGGAGAGCATCAAATGTGCCCTTCAAAGCATACCAGTGGTTTGGGGAGGCAACCCCTCCCATGCCATGCAACACCTATTTCCAAAGGGAGAAGGTGGTACATCCCTCTCCCAAAGGAAATCCTTTGTTCTGCCTTCCTGGGCTTGAGCAGATCAAGCAGCAGGAGGGCAGAAACCTGTCTGATGGGTGGCAGCAGCGTGGGCTGCCCAGAAAACCCCAGAAGGTTGGTAGGAGCAATGCTGGTGAGCCTCTAAGGAGAACCCCATAGTGCATGGAATCATACTTCCAATAGTGGCAACAGTATTGGGGTTTGATTCCGACATGTTTGATACCAAATGTGCCCAGGTTCAGAGTTACCATTATGTAGCAAACCTGCCCAGGTTCAGAGTTACCATATGTAGCTGGACATTGGTGGTGACCTATGTCCAGTACACGCAAAAAATGGCATCCTCGCACTTACGAAGTCCATGAAAATGGAACTGGAGTTCTGGGGTGCCCCCACACACAGGCACTTGCACCCTGCCCGGTGGGCTAGGAGGGCCTACTATAGGGGTGCCTTACAGTGACCTGGTGTAGTGACCTGTAGTGAAAAGGCGCATGCATTGGCAAGCCTGCAGACACATTTTACATAAGCTCCCCTTGGGTGGCATTATACATGCTGCAGCCTATGGGGATCCCCTGGTACCCTAATGCCTTGGGTACCATATACCAGGGACTTACAAGGGGGTTCCAGTATGCCAAATGTGGGCTGTGTGTGGTTCAAGCAACGAAATTTACAGGGAGAGAGCATAATCACTGGGGTCGTGGTTAGCAGGTTTCCAGTGGACACAGTCAAACACATTGACACCAGACAGAAATGGGGGTAACCATGCCAAGAAAGAGGGTAATTTCCTGCAACCCTCACTTGTTAATTTAAAAAAAAAAACAATGCTCTTGTATCTTGTCCTATTTTGGCTTTAGCTGAAAATTACACAAAAGCATTTCCTCTAGATGGGACATGGCTTCCGGAGCCCTTAGGTCTAAACAGGTTTAGTGGACATTCTCAGATCGGATGATTGGTTCTGTGAACAAACATTCTTGACATTTGGTTGGAAAGCATTTCCTTGAGCCTTTTTGGTTGTAGTGAATGCTCTTTAAGTAAGCATTAATATGAAACTCCAGTTTTGTAATAAATGTGGATTTTCATAGCTAGAACATTGAAGGAAATTCCTGACTGTATTGAAGACACAAAGGCAAATATTATCCTTCCTCTGCCTGTATTTTGTCAGATGTTTTGTCCGTCTCTCAACACTACATTTTCTATACAAATCTTGTTGATTCTTTCAGCTTCAATTGCTGTAAATTCTGGGATCTTTCTACGGATTCATCTCAACAGGGTCCATATGAAGGCGATTTGTCCAGACTCCCGGATATTTAAAATCTGACATCTGAGGATTCAAAAGATGTTGTTCAACTTTTTCTGGTTGGTTTCTTCTGACGTATTTCTGTTTTGTTCAGGAAGTATAATTTGTACTCACAACAAGAACACAGGTTGTTCCTTACAAGTGACTTCTGCATATAGACTAAGCTCTTTACCGATTGGTTGTTTCAATTGCTCTGAACCTGTAATTGGTGACCTAGGGTTTTCTGGGAAGTGTAGTTGCCTGTGGTTTGTGGCTGCTGTTAGGAAAGTAAAAAGCTAAGAAAATATAACAATAGCCTCCTTGTCTGTAATAAAATAACAACCTTCCTTCCCTATTTTAGCTAAGAAAATAAGCATTTTTAAAAGGTTCCTGAAATCCACACATTCCTTATTTTCCATGCACACTTGTATATTTTTTGGCAGCCAGAGTCGGTGCACATCAGTGTGCAGTCAGCCCCATAATGAATACACAGGAGCTAGGAGAGGGACCGGTGCCTGCTAGTTCAAGGCACTCTGCACATGGACAGAGGACTGCAGCAGATGTAAGTACCTTGTCTTTCAGTGCTGAATCCGAAATGTCAAAAGTGGACGGCAGAGGAAGTCATCGGAATTTCCAGCATTACAGACACACAAATGAGTACATCAGCCATTTGTAATTCTGTAAATGCATCTACAAGAGCACCTGCACAAATGTTTCAGTGCAGTGGTTCCCAACCTTTTGACTTCTGTGGACCCTCACTTTATCATTACTGGAACCCGGGACCCACACTGAATCATTATTGGAAATCGGAGACACCCCGCAATGAGTCATTACTGAAAGCTGGGAACCTAATCTCTTAATATTTTTTAATTTTATAAGCAGTCGCGGACCCCCTGAGAAGGCTTTGCGGACCCCCGAGTCCCCAGATCACAGGTTGGGAACCACTGTTTCAGTGCATTCAGTAAAGCTGTCCACCTCGCTCTCCCATCACCCATGACTCCACCCTGGCTTGCTCCAGTGCACACCCCAGAACAAACTGTGATCAGCCTCATAATAAAAGAAATTCACTCTCTGCAACATGTCCTGATTTTCTAAATTACTTCATACACTGAAAGAGTCCAGCAAAGAATAATGAAATATTGATTACAAACTACACTCCATGGTTCACTGCATGCACACATGCCTGGCGTTATAGGTGGGCCCCAGACTCTTCCCCACAATGTACAGAGATTTCAAATTACCCAGGTTTGTGAGTGAAAACACCATCCAGTGCTGGCTTGTGCTTAGCATACTGGGACTTGTAGTCCTGTTTATTTCATTATAAAATTAGAACTAAAAGTGCCATGATGGAAACATTAAGCCTGGACAGGATGAGCCGTAAATATATGGACCTGGAATACTTGAGAGTCTGCTACTCTAAGGGCCAGATGTAGGAAAGGATTTGCGCCTCGCAAACGGCAAAAAACGCTGTTTGCGAGGCTCAAAAGCCTCTCCGCGATGCAGAAATGCATTTTGCGAGTCGGATCCGACTCGCAAAATACATTTCCGACTCGCAAATAGGAAGGGGTGTTCCCTTCCTATTTGTGACTCGCAATGCTATGCAAGTTCATTTGCAACCGCGAAAGCGGTCGCAAATGGAATCGCAGTTACCATCCACTTGAAGTGGATGGTAACCCCGTCGCAAACGGGAAGGGGTCCCCAATGGGACCCCTTCCCCTTTGTGAATGGAAACAAAAATATTTTTTCAGAGCAGGCAGTGGTCCAATGGACGACTGCCTGCTCTGAAAAAAAACGAAACTAAAGGTTTCGGTATTTTTTTCCAAGTGCAGCTCGTTTTCCTTTAAGGAAAACGGGCTGCAGATGGAAGAAAAAAAACTGCTTTATTAAAAAGCAGTCACGGACATGGTGGTCTGCTGTCTCCAGCAGGCCACCATCCCCGTGAGTGCCCAGACTCGCAATGGGATCGCAAACTGCGACCCACCTCATTAATATTAATGAGGTGGGTCTTTGCGACCCCATTGCGAGTTGCAGAAGGTGTCTGAGACACCTTTCTGCATAGCAAATTGCGACTTGCAATTTGCGAGTCGCACGGACTCGCAAATTGCAAGTCGCAATTTTCAACCTACCTACATCTGGCCCTAAGTCCCCACCCATAGGGCTCATGTACACACCTGAGGCTTTTTCATTGAGGATGAATTGCCCCAGAAGGAGGATAAGCCTGGGGAGATGCTACTGTTCTCCCTGGTCTGTCATGATAGAGTCCCATTTGTATTAATCAAGTTGGTTAATCAAAGCAAACCAAGAGCCTAGCTCCTAGAATGCACTTGAAGGGGAAGACACACTAAGGTATTCTGCAACACAGCACAACAACCAAAGATGCTGTCCTGATCACAGGGGAGAGGCCAGGGCACAACCACATTTACAAACTATGCTCTGCTTCTCTCTTCCCCTCTGCTGCTGCACAAACAGGCTGCCTGGACTCGAACCGTGACCACACCTTGCACAAATGTGCAAAGGTGTGTGCATGGTGCCTTACATAGTTTCTGTACTGGAAACGTACCTTTTCAGTATAAAAATCAGATACAGACACACATTTTAAAACATTTCACAGTGCAGCGCACATGCAATATATGAACTGTTTGGACAAATAAATATTTTTTTCCCAACTTTGGGCTTGTCTCAAAGAAGTGTTATGTTATGGCAGAAAGCACAGGCTGATATTCTTAGTAGATAGGACTTTGCATCAAAAAACATGAGTGCTTGCTCTGGAAAGCCCAATTACTACCCATGGGATGCCCCTCCCCTTAACAAAAAAATTGGTACAAAGTGCTATTTGTCCTGGAGAATGACACTTTTCTAGAACAAAAACATTTTGCACTGAAAGTAAACACCCTTTCAGTACTTTGCACCGGTTTGAGTCACTTTGCGTGATCAAAGACGAACTCCACAGAAATGGGTCTAACTGAGAGGAGAAGCTCTCCGTCAGGAGCGGTGAAGGTAACTCTCAAGACATAGGGGCGTTGTCATAGAGTGAACAAAAGATCTGAAGAACACGTGCATTGACCAACAAGGTCCTCACAGGTGTACTAACAAAGTCAAGAGCTTACTACACGTCATCGAGATCTAGCACTCTACAGAAATTGGTTTATGTGTGAAACAGGACTACAAGTACCAGAATGCACTGGGTTGTTAAGTGACTGAGTAGAAACAAAACATTCTGTGCCTGTAGACATCCAGTCAAGACTATGGGCTGCATAGGCCTACATGTTTAATCTTATTCCAGGCCAAATCGTGCATGTATGTGAACCACAAATGACCCATAAGTCAATGAAGTTCGTGACTTCTCGTGCCTTGCTTGCTTTTTGTGAACTCTTATTGCATGCAAATTCGTATTAATCTATAAAGTCAGTTATTCAGAAGTACACTGTTAGGTCTTGGAATCCTTGCAGAAGAAACAAGATGGCCGCCTGCCTCCCCCGGTTGTAGAATCACCTTCACAAACAGTAAAAAACTCCTGAAGTGTGATGGGCGAGGCAGCAATCTGACCGGCCTGTCATGTCCTCCAGCAATTTCCCCCTCCAATAAGCTTCAGACTGACAATACTCATTTTCATATTGAACTGCCATATATTGATTAGAAAAAAAAAGGGAAATTGCCTAGGTGACTGCAGATAAATATATCACGCGGGGCTGACACGCCGTGATGGGATTTTTCGGACTAAAATATGATGGATTGCTTCCTATTAGCCCCAGAGCAGGTGGAGAGCGGGCTGGGGGCGCCCCAGGTGCTGGCAATCAGAGCTGAAAGCAGGCACACCAATCTTGTGTGTGTTTTAAACTTCTCTTCCAGATCTGTGACTGCTGCAGTGGTAAGGTCTGACCCAGCTGTAAGGGCCAGAGACGTTTTAAGACGTAGGCGAAGTGGGTCCTGCCCAGGGCCCCAGCCTTTCAGGGGGCTCCATGACAGAACCAGCTCTGTTCTGCAGAGAGTCTTTCCCTAATGACCTTGAGTAATTCTTAAACAGATTGTTTTAAATACAATTTTACTTTAATTTGTGTTAAATGTAGATGATGTGCGAGTCAATTACAGATATTTGGCAGAGAAATCTGATGTTTCATGCAACATCCATAAAAAAATCTTGAGCTGAAATTAGATCATAAATTCAAAGCTGTTCCAAACAGAGGCCCCCAAAATACGTCTGGCCCAGGGCCCCCAAACTCCTTAAGATGTCCCTGGTAAGGGCAAAGAATGACTGACAGGCCAAAGCAGTGGTGGGCGGAAGTGCGTAATCTATGATCAGCACGTGAATAGTGTCATACATGCCAACGGACCCGATCCAGACGGGAGACTCCCAATTCATGAATCCAAAAATGGCTTTATTTTATTTGTCTCCCACCTAAAATTGCCTATGCTTCAATAGTAGTCAATGGACAAAATATATTACTCCGATTTTATTTTCTAAATCTCCCACCTTCCTGTTCTAACATATTGGCATTTGTGTAGTGTTTAAAAGTCGGATCTAAAGAACCAGGGCAGTGTTTACAAAAATGATATCTTGCAGATCCAAGAAATCACCTTGCAAAGGTTTTCCCTTACAAAGTATCCTAAACTGAACACTAACAAGAAGCCTTTTACTAAACTCCTCTCAACCACTTGGGCCTACCGGTATTAAACCCCTTTCAACTTCTACCATCCTCTCATTCTACCTGGCATTTAAATCCTTCACCTACTAGTCCTCCTGAGCCAGAAAAGTACAACACCACTCTCCGAGGACCAGTCCCATGCCAGATTTTTAGGATATTTGCATGGATTAAATTCAGAAAGAATGCAACCAAATGGTATCATTTAAATAGCCTGTGGTTATCCTGAAATTCTGACATAAATCTGGCCGTTGAGGACAATGTTGGACACCCCTCTCCTAAGCTCTTTTGGGACTACTGGTCATACATTTCTTATCATGCACCTTTCGGTCTTCCATCATTTCTAGGTCCCACCAGTGTGGCTTTCAGTGCCACTCATACATGGAGCCTCCTTTCATCCCAGACTCCATTGGCAGCTGGAAAAAATGCAAAACTATATTTCTTAGCACATATGATGAAAAAATAAAAGGAATGAAGAACAGGTAAAGAAAACAATAACAGACAAATTGCAAATTAAGGTAGGATCACACCGATTTATTCGACTGTCCTAATTCTCAGGCAAGTGGAGGAATTGGTGTAGATAGAAGGATAAGAAAAGAAACACTCATAGAAGCTGATATAAAGAAAGATAAAAACAGACAATAAGTGTAAATATGGTAAAAGAGGGGTGAATTAATAATTGGTTCAATTTCTTTAATAAAATTAAGATTTTCAATCAATTTACTAGAAAAATCTACATCTTACGGCAAGATCAATTTTGATTCTTCAACGCATATTGATAGAGGTCGCAGAAGTGACATCCATAACTAGACAACATATTAAATTTGGTTCTACTATTAGTTTGGCAATTAAAAACAAGCAATGAGAGAACTAGAGGAACAGTGAGCTTTACAGGATGCAATATCAGATGGAAGAGTGCATAAGAAAATTAATAACTTGAGTGACATCTGTTGAAAGGGGACTGCAGCGTTTGCATCCACACACAGGTGGGTCCAGGTGGCACACTGTGATTTACAAACTCCGGGTACTGAAGTTCAGATTATGTTTATATATGAAAGAGATGCCTTGCAACAATCAGAAGAATCTCCTGGCAGCCGTGGACACTTTAACACAATCAAAAACAAGGACCCTGCACTCTGCTAGATTCTAATTCTGGTCTGCCATATTTGTAATTTTGAATGGGAGTCTTGAGAGAAAGATTTTAATTTCTATTGTAAGTTCTAAGGATTCCAAACTTGAGAGTTCCATACCAAGGTCATTATTATTATTAAGGAAGCCTTTTGATGCTTAATCTAGAACAGCCGAGCAGCAATCATAGCAAACGGAGGAAAGACATACTTTAGGCACAGCTACCAATGCTGAAGCAACACATCCTTGGCACAAGTCATCACATCTTGTCTGATGGTGTGTTGACTGGCCAAATGTACGGGAAGGATCACGCTGACTTGGATTTGTTTGAAAGACTACTGTTGCTGTAATCTAGGTTACTGAAATGCCTTTTGGTGTATTTGCAGAGTATGGTTGTAAAAGGAAGCATAAAAGGGAAAGTTCAGGAGAGTCCAGAGGAGTGTCGGAAATATGAGTCGAGAACAACTGGAAGGCCCTCAGTGTGCGGTTGTAAATGAAATCCTGGCTTTCTAAACAGAATGAGTACTTCAGACACCATAATGCATGTTCAGCTGACTACTTTCAGCTGTTCAATGGTTAAGAGTGGCAGCTGGCTGCTTGTGGTTCTTCAGTGGTTAGGAGTGGCAGCTGCCTTCTTACAATTCTTCAGTAGCTAAGAGAGAAGCCAACTGTTTTCAGTTCTTGAATGGTTAAGGAGTGGTAGCCAACTGCTTACAGTTCTTCAGAGGTTAGGAGTGGCAGCCACTGCTTTCAGTTCCTTATTGGTAAGGAGTGGCAGCTAACTTCTCACAGTTCTTCAATGGTTACGAGTGAACAGCCGACTGTTTACAGTTCTTCAGTATTGAGGAGTGCAGCCAACTGCTTACAGTTCATTGGTTAGGAGTGTCAGCTGGCTCCTTACAGTTCTTGAAAGGGAAGCGGCATCCAACTTCTTACACTTCTTCAATGGTTAGGAGTGAACAGCCAACTGTTTACAGTTCTTCAGTGGTGAGGAGTGCAGCCAAATGCTTACAGTTCTTCAATGGTTAGGAGTGGCAGCTGACTACTTACAGTCGTTTAGTAATTAGGAATAGTGGCTGACTGCTTTCATCTCTTCAATGGTTAAGAGTGGCAGCCAACTGCTTACAGTTCTTCAGTGGTTAGGAGTGGCAGTCGGCTGTTTACCATTCTTCAACGGTTAGGAGTGGCAGCTGACTGCTTGCAGTTCTTCAATGGTAAGGAGTGGCATCCGACTTCTTACTGTTCTTCAATGGTTAGGAGGGGCAGCTGACTGCTTGCAGTTCTTCAATGGTAAGGAGTGGCATCTGACTTCTTACTGTTCTTCAATGGTTAGGAGGGGCAGCTGACTGCTTACAGTTCTTCAATAGTTAGGAGTGGCAGTCAACTTCTCACAGTTCTTCAATGGTTAGGAGTGGCAACCGGCTTCGTACAGTTCTTCAATGGTAAGGAGTGGCAGCCAACTTCTTACAGTTCTTCAGTGGTTAGGAGGGTCAGCTGACTACTTACAGTTCTTCAATAGTTAGGAGTGGCAAACAACTTTTTACAGTTCTTTAATGGTTAGGAGTGGCAGATGACTTCTTAAAGTTCTTCAGTGATTAGGAGTAGCGGCTGACTGCTTTCAGCTCTTCAATGGTTAGAAGTGGCAGCCGATTGCTTACAGTCCTTCAACGGTTAGTAGTGCAGCTGACTGCTTTCAGCTGTTCAGTGGTTAGGAGTAGCAACAGATTATTTATAGTTCTTCCTTGTTTAGGAGTGGCAGGCAACTGCTTACACTTCTTCAATGGTTAAAAGTGGCAGACGAATGCTAACAGTTCTTCAGTGGTTAGGAGTGGCAGCCAACTACTTACCGTTCTTATGTGGTTTGGGAGTGGCAGCCAATTTATTTCACTTCTTCAATGGTAAGGAGTAGCAGCCGACTTCTTACAGTTCTTCAGCGGTTGGCGGGGGGGCAGCTGACTGCTTACAGTTCCTCCATGCTTAGGAGTGGCAGGCAACTACTTACACTTCTTCAATGGTTAAAAGTGGCAGACAAATGCTAACAGTTCTTCAGTGGTTAGGAGTGGCAGCCGACTGCTTACACTTCTTCAATGGTTAAAAGTGGCAGACAAATGCTAACAGTTCTTCAATGGTAAGGAGTGGCATCCGACTTCTTACAGTTCTTCAGTGGTTAGGAGGGGCAGCTGACTGCTTACAGTTCTTCAATAGTTAGGAGTGGCAGTCAACTTCTCACAGTTCTTCAATGGTTAGGAGTGGCAACCGGCTTCTTACAGTTCTTCAATGGCAAGGAGTGGCAGCCAACTTCTTACAGTTCTTCAGTGGTTAGGAGTGGCAGCCAACTGCTTACAGTTCTTCAGCGGTTGGCGGGGGGGCAGCTGACTGCTTACAGTTCCTCCATGCTTAGGAGTGGCAGCCAACTGCTTACACTTCTTCAATGGTTAAAAGTGGCAGACGAATGCTTACAGTTCTTCAGTGGTTAGGAGTGGCAGCCGACTGCTTACACTTCTTCAATGGTTAAAAGTGGCAGACGAATGCTAACAGTTCTTCAGTGGTTAGGAGTGGCAGCCGACTGCTTACACTTCTTCAATTGTTTAAAGTGGCAGACGAATGCTAACAGTTCTTCAGTGGTTAGGAGTGGCAGCCAACTGCTTACACTTCTTCAATGGTTAAAAGTGGCAGACAAATGCTAACAGTACTTCAGTGGTTAGGAGTGGCAGCCGACTGCTTACACTTCTTCAATGGTTAAAAGTGGCAGGCGAATGCTAACAGTACTTCAGTGGTTAGGAGTGGCAGGCAACTGCTTACACTTCTTCAATGGTTAAAAGTGGCAGACGAATGCTAACAGTTCTTCAGTGGTTAGGAGTGGCAGCCAACTGCTTACACTTCTTCAATGGTTAAAAGTGGCAGACAAATGCTAACAGTACTTCAGTGGTTAGGAGTGGCAGCCAACTGCTTACACTTCTTCAATGGTTTAAAGTGGCAGGCGAATGCTTACAGTACTTCAGTGGTTAGGAGTGGCAGGCAACTGCTTACACTTCTTCAATGGTTAAAAGTGGCAGACGAATGCTAACAGTTCTTCAGTGGTTAGGAGTGGCAGCCAACTACTTACACTTCTTCAATGGTTAAAAGTGGCAGACGAATGCTAACAGTTCTTCAGTGGTTAGGAGTGGCAGCCGACTGCTTACACTTCTTCAATGGTTAAAAGTGGCAGACGAATGCTAACAGTTCTTCAGTGGTTAGGAGTGGCAGCCAACTACTTACACTTCTTCAATGGTTAAAAGTGGCAGGCGAATGCTTACAGTTCTTCAGTGGTTAGGAGTGGCAGCCGACTGCTTACACTTCTTCAATGGTTTAAAGTGGCAGACGAATGCTAACAGTTCTTCAGTGGTTAGGAGTGGCAGCCGACTGCTTACACTTCTTCAATGGTTTAAAGTGGCAGACGAATGCTAACAGTTCTTCAGTGGTTAGGAGTGGCAGCCAACTACTTACCGTTCTTATGTGGTTTGGGAGTGGCAGCCAATTTATTTCACTTCTTCAATGGTAAGGAGTAGCAGCCGACTTCTTACAGTTCTTCAATGGCAAGGAGTGGCAGCCAACTTCTTACAGTTCTTCAGGGGTTAGGAGTGGCAGCTGAGTGCTTGCAGTTCTTCAATGGTAAGGAGTAGCAGCCGACTTCTTACAGTTCTTCAGCGGTTGGCGGGGGGGCAGCTGACTGCTTACAGTTCCTCCATGCTTAGGAGTGGCAGTCAACTGCTTTCACTTCTGCAATGGTTAGGAGTGGCGGCTGTTTGCTTACAGTTCTTCAATGCTTAGGAGAAGCAGCCAACTGCAAACCCTGCTTCAATGATTAGGGGTGGATGGAGGCATTGGCATTTCTGGATTGCTCAGGCATTTACCCCCAAAGCTTGTCCCTGAAGATCACATGCAGGCTGCTTTTGAGGGGCCAGATAGGTTCTTGGTGCCTCTGGTTAAATTATGTTGTGGGAACCAAGAAGCAACATGATTTCTCTGAGTCCCAAGTTCTCTTCCGGACAATTGATGCCAAGGGAGCAGAGCAGTACAGTTGACTGTCCCGGGGACATGTGACAAAGGGATTTTATGTGTTGCATGCAGTACAGGTATGGTAGCATGTAACACATGTTTACTTAATAGTGACTTTTGTAGTCAGATGCCGTCAGTGCATGCGGAAAGTGAAAGGCTGAGGAAATAGAGAGAAGGCAGGTTTGCTGTCTCATATTTTTACAAGCTAATAAAAGTCTGCTTGAATTGCCATCTTTAACTTATGCTAACAAGAACACAGGGGAAAGGTTCCATTTTCTGATAAACAAAATTGTCTGTAAGCAGAACAGCTGAAGAGATAGCTGCGCATGACATTACCTTGTTTGCTCCATCCTGTGCGAAGAAGGAACACAATGTACTGTTAAAATGAAAGTACCATGTATGTTGATACAGGAACCAAGCATGAGCTAACCTACCACTTTCTTTATGAAACATCATGCCTAGAAATGGTACACAGGGTATTGGTACAGGGAGGGAGAGACACGTCAACTGCTGCTGAAGGAAGCACCTCAACTATGGAGTTCTAACTTTGAGTCTGAGGGCATCACAAACTGATGGTAAGAGACATGTGAGGCACTGCATAACATAACAAATATGCATACTACATGTACTTCTAAAGTGCAAGCTCACCCTTTTTGAGGCATCTTGGCACCGAATAAGAGGAATTTAATACCCAAACCTACCCAACCGTGCCATTATAGGGCTGGTAAAACTAATAGGATCAGGACATGTGATCAAACATGATTGGGGTATATTTAATCTTTTCTCTAATGTGTATAATTGTTGCTGGGGATTTTATAACAATTACATTCTAATGCACACAATTTGCAGACAAATAGCTCACGGCTGAATGGGTGAGTCCCAGATAGGGTTGACTGGCCGTAAACGCCCCTTTCCACTGAAACCTAACTCTGTAAGGGGGAAGTGAGAAATTACTGCAGTTCTGTCTCTCTGCACAGGTTGTCTCTCGTTTTTGGAGCTTAAAAGATCTTCTGGGTATGACCACAATAAACTGGGGAGTGAAAGGTAAGGCAATGCTGAGGTTGCCGCAGCCTACCACCTTTGGTGACTCATACTCTACCCCCTACTTCACAGCCATCAGTGTGCCACCAGAACACCTCACTTTTGAGTATAGTTTGAGATTTCTTATAGTATCTGTGTGCCTTACTCGGTCTGGCTTGATGGTGTAGCTGTCTGCAAGACATACTGTTATCAATTCTTTAACATATGAGTGGGCATTGGCTCTAACCAGAGGCGCAACTCCCTCTTGCATCATTCCATTGACTGTTTGATGTTTAGTCCACTTTCTTTAAAGTGCTTTCGTTGAAGTGCATGAGGGACAATTTTACATCTCAAAAGTACAGTGAATCATTACACATTAAAGTCTTCATATCATATATGAATTCTATCCGCACAGCAATACTTTTTGATTAGTGTGCGAGTCACATGTACGCAGGCATTTGTAATGTTATACATATGCATAACAACAGGAGCCGAGACTCCAGCTGCGTAAAAAAAAAAAAAATAACATTGTCATAGTCACTATGCCTGGCCATAACCCCCTAACTACAAAGCTGTCGCGCCTCCTTCTCCCCCCAGACCTAAATGCAGGTGGCTGAGGCAGTTTGCGCTTAAATCTTCAAAATGTTTTTCTACAAACTAAATCCAAGCCAAATTTGTGTCCTTTTCCGTACATGTTGGGGATTCTTAAAATACCCAGATGTTTTGGATTCCACTAAAGGAACTGAGAAAATAGCCAAAATACAGGTACATTTAGTTCTTTAAAAAAAAGGGAGGAAAAAGTGCTTTCCAAGAAAGCTTGTTGTTTTTCAAGCCCCATCAAAAGGTTTGGGGTGCTAAGAGCACCTTCTTCTCAGCTATAGGAATGAGCAGAGATATAAAATAAATATATCTGTTTTCCACAGTTTTTGCATTTTTGAGAAAAGTGGGCAAATTCCAAATTCAGCAGTGGGTCATTCATGTAACCTGCTCATATTTTTTCCAAAGAAGCTAATAAAAAAATAAAAAATAATGAAAATAGGAAAAAATAGCAATTGATGGCAATGTGTTTGCAAGAATATATGGTGTTTGTTTACAGTCCAAAAACAACTGAAACCCAGAGCCACAGCCGACCTGTTGCTTATAATGATATTTCACTGTATTCCAGCCATGCATGGATTTATAAGATAAAATGTAATGAATAAAAAATGGGCATGAATGAGTCCTAATCATTTTTTTAATGTGCCCAGGATACTGAATTTAGGAATAGTGAGAAGTTGTACACCTCTGAATTTTCTCCCATTCTATCATGCGATTTAGACTGCATTTTGCAAAATTGATATTATATTTGGAAGCTAAAAACGGGGAGAAATTCAACTCATAAGAACAAATGTTCTACCATTCTGTGTTACCACACTTCTCCCAATAAAAACGGTACCCAGTTTTGGCTGCATCTGGCACTCACAACACAACAAGTTCCAAAATGCAATGTAGAGAAATTTCATTTTCATCTTAAAAAAATGACTCATTTTGGCTCATGTGGGTAGCTATGATATTTGGGTCTGAACTCTGGAGTGACTCAGGGAAGGCTACTAAACCTAGAAATTTCTGAAAACCAGACACCCAGGAGTGCCCAGTGTGCATTATCTTGTGTGCATCCTACTACGTTTGTTTACACAGAAGGCCTTTAAAATTTCAAATTTTGACTAAAATCACATGTTTTGTTCCATTTCAGTCAGGTAAAGTTCCAGAGTCTTCGAGGATCAGCAAAATTATTACCACCAGCACTACCACACATCTCCAGATAAATAATTTTCTTCCCCTTGTGCGGCAAAAGACTAAGGACCTCATTACGACTTTGGCAGTCGGAATACTCAGACTACCAAAACCGCAGGGAGGAGGCAGCCGTCATACCAGCTGCCTCCCCCCAGTCGATTAAGATGTTCCCACCAGGCTGACCAGAAGGAACATTGTATTATGACGTTCCCGCTGGTCAGACTGGTGGGAAAAGTGCTATTGTATTGGCCTTGGCTCCCTTGGGGGGAGCCAAGGCCAACACCGAAGCACATCAGCACCCTCGGAATGCGCACTGTCTGCAATGTGGTATGGGCAGTACAGGGGCCCCCTGTGGCCACACTGTGTTTCCGCCAGCCTTTCCATGGTGGTGTCGCCACCACAGAAAGGCTGGCAGAAACAGGAGTTGTGATCACCATGGCGGCGCTGACTTCAGCACCGCTATGGTTGACCACAACTCATTCCACCTTCAGCCTGTTGGGAACCTTGTTCCTGGTGGTCATAGCAGTCCCTTGGCGGTCCAACCTTCAGAGTTGTAATGTGGTGGTCCGACCGCGTGGAGTGTGGGAGTCGGACCATCATCGCGGGCCTGGCAGTAAAAACCGCCAGCCTCATTAGGAGAGCCTAAGACACAGCGAGGATCCAAAGATGTAAACCACACATACCATAGAAAATACCAAATTTAGACCCCACTCTCCTTTATATACTCTCAAAGAGTAACAGAAATAATTCACCCCTAAGGGATCTGTTACTGCACAGACAAGAAATGGGTTCTCACAGTTGTGCATCAGCGGCTCCTCCGTTATAGCAGAGGAGTGTTGCCTCAGTGTCTCAACAGCAGAAAATCATGAAAAATAAAATGATAATAAAGCAGTTTTATTATCATTTTATTTTACCTGACTGGAGCCAGGGCCGGGATGAGTCTTGAGTGCGGGGCCAAGGCAAGCATGGAGGGCACGTGCAGTGGTGGGCACTTCAAGTGCGCATGACGGTTTGGCCAGCTGTCTGAGGATGGCCAAATCATCATGCACACTTAGATGTCTCCAGGGTGTTCCTGCAGATAGGCAAGCACAGGTTCCTTGTCCCTCTGGGAGTGTACAAGCAGCCCAACCCCACCAAATCCAAGCACTGCTCTCATGGTGGGTAATACTATTGCCAACATGAGACCATCCTCTGGATTGGCGCAGATGAGTCTTAGAGCCTGTGATTGGAAGGGCACTGAGGGGGCGGGCAGGCAGCGAAGCGGAAGGTAAGTTTTATTTTAAATTTATTTATTTTTGTCCCCCACGCTGCTCCACCACTTTTTCCTCCTGGCAGCTGGCACTGCAATTGTGTACTTTTTAGGTCCAGGTATAACAGTGAAAATATGCAAACTATGTATAGAGTAGAATTGAGGTCAGCTAGCTTCACCCATCAGTTTTTTTTCTACGAGCCTCTTTCAGCCAATGGCTGAAAACATTGTCAATCATGTTTTGGCTCAGTCTAGTGGTGTATTATTCTAATCCCATTCCAGTTCTTATATTGAAATTCATGAGGTACTACTTTAGAAATATAGAGCGCTCTCACAAAACGCTGCTGGCTCCATCCCGTATGTCTCATCCTAATGTTCTAATGCCACAGTTGTTAGCACATTAAACCCAGACTTATTGATTTTGCCAATGCTTGTTAAAGTTTCTTTTCTTTTTTAAATCAGGATGCTTTTTCCTTTGTGCTTGCTTCATCGATTCAAAGCAATGACAAATTTGAATATATATCTCATTTTTGGGAATTTCGGTAAAGACAAAGCAATAGAAATTAAAGAGTTGGATAGAACCCTAGAAAAGTATATCTTAGAGCAATTGTGTCTTCAAAATCTAACCATTGTTCTGTCAAGTTTTATTAAAGAGAGAGAGGGAACATGAAAGAATATGCGTCGCTTCGAAAGGAATCATTTTTGTGAGACTGGCTGCAGTAGCTGTGTATCTGAGAATGAGAAGTCACAATGACACAAGGCTGTGCTTTGCCTCAGAGCAGAGTGATTTTCATCTTCACCCCAATCTTCACTTCTTCTCTGATCATGTAAAAGTGAACGTGTGTCTCCAGGAGCAATCATGTACTCAGGATAACAGCAAAGGCCAGCAAGAACCATATCTGGGACAGGATACAGGAACAGTTGTGTGATTAGATAAAAATATGGTCCTGGGCATTTAAAATAATCATGAATTTCAAGCATCGGGTCTGTTCTGGAGTTTGTACAGTAGTTTGGAGTGCTGCAGTACGCTTTCACACCCTTGTGAATTTAAACTAAAGCATCTAATATGGGATGAAAATGGGAATATTACAGGAATATTCCTATAAAATTAGCTCTAGTACAAAAGGACTGTGCCTTCCTTGCTCTTTTACTGATAGGGATCTGGACATTTCGGGCAGGGGCGTAGCTTGGTCAGTATGATGGGGTGTGAGCAGTGCTTAATTTGTAAAACAATAAGTGCCAGGGCTCTCGGAAGGAGGCCGCTGCAGCTTGCCCCTGCCACACTGTCTGTGATAGTAAAACGCAACTACCAACCATCACACTCTACAAGTGTGACAATTCAGACTACTTCAGGCCCCCGAAGCTATAAGAATGGCTTAGGATGCAGGTAATATATATTGAATTAATAATTAACTGTTGCTGTGGTCATCTATAAATTAGCCAGACAGCACCATCTTGTGGCAGACTATCACAAGTGCCGGTGGTGGCAAATAAATGCTGTGCCGAACACTGACAACCACTGGCTCAAATTAAGCACTGGGTGTGAGCTTCAGAATTCCAAACAGTCAGACTGGGACCTCTTGTTAAAACATTATATGAAAAGCAGGACATAATAAGGGGTAATAGGAGGAGAGCAATGTAGGTTTTGTTCGGGGTACTTAAAAAGCAATAGATTTCAAACAAATCAACATTTTTTTAAAGCCTTCAAAACACAGATGAGAGGGGGGGTGTGTGTGTGTGATTTTGTCATTATGGGCACGTAAACATGGCAGGTGAAATCCGATAGATACTTCACTTTGCCCGACTGAAAGCACTTGAACCCAACTTTTTACTGCACAATAATTTTTTTTAGCAGTGTGTAACAACCCAAACAGCCCCTCCCCCACCCGGGGCCACGCCCCTGGTTTCAGGGCTCATTCACAGAGTCCACAAAAGGCTACTGCTGAAATATTACTTCTCATACTCATAAATGCTTTTGTGAATCGGCCCGAATGTGCTATATGGTGGAGTTTTTCTATTTTCACAATCTCTTCATGGCCCACCAGTCTATGAAAATGTCATGCGCCAGCATGTGCCTAAAGTATGCCATGGCATTGGCTGCACCATCCCATAGATGACCAGTTAGTGCTGAGGAGCGACTGGGCTGTGGGCAGACTGCAGGCAAGCGAGAGGATCCAGCTTTTTTGGGCAGGGGACCAGGGAAATTAAGTGCCTGCTTTCAGAGAGCTCAGGACAGGTTGCATGGTTGGTTGAGCGGTGACAATACCCAATTGCCCTAAGTAGGTCCTCATTTCATAGTTTTTTTTAAACTACCTATATATTTGCATAGTTATTGGTGCTGTTAAAAAATGACACGTACTTAAAAAATGTGAGGTTCTTGCAAGTTCACAATGCTCTATTGAAAACACTAGTACTGTATTGAACTAGGGTCAGTGTTTCGGATGTGTGACATTTTATTGCAAGCGCAATAAAGCGTAACTGTAAGTCCCAGCATGAGCCTGTTTTAAGTAACTTTACAGCGTGATTTAACCCTTCTTTAAACTCCATGCAACCCTAATCTAAACCTCACCCTAACCATTAACCCATCTTCCAGTCAAAAGGCTATATTTAGCAAGTTAACACAACAAACTACATACTAGGAGTGTTCAAAATTCATGGGAATTGCTTTTGCATATTTGAGCAAAATGTCTGCGAAATTACCCAGAATTATGCGAAATTCAAATCTCTCATATGCCAATTTAGTATACCAACCACAAATTGAGTCCTTGTATCAATTTCTGACGTGAGAATGCATTTTATGCAAAACCAAAGTGCAAAGAAACTCATTTCTTCTGTTGTTCCAATTTGTTCGTGGTAAAATGTTACCGTGAATGGTAGATAATTTTGGGACACGGCAAAATGGTGTCATATCGAGAATTTTGACAGTATAACGTGACATTCCCAAAATTAAATGAATTACACCAGCATAATTTAAATTTCGACCAAACCTTCTCCAGTACCTAGGTGGTTACACAGCAAGCTACACACCAGACTGCTCATTAGATGACGCAGAAACTGGAGAGGACAGGAGCTGTCTACAAGACGAGAACCAATGAGAGAGACAGAAACTAGCAATTTATCTGGGTAATGACTGAATGAATAAATGAATGAATGAATCCGTATACTTATAATGTCCACGGTAACAATCACAGGTCTGAGTGCAGGTTTTAATAAAATGTGCTGAATAAGTTCTGTTTCAGTGCTTTGCTAAACAAGAAAGGAGAGGACAGGTAACTGATTTCGTTGGGCAAGGAATTCCAGAAGAGGGAACCTGAGACAGAGAAAGCCCCCCTACCTCTGTAGTTTGGGTGGGCAAGCACAGAGCATCCACTGAAGCACTCCTAAATTAGGGCAAATTTGGTCTTGCGCAGAGCGCCAATGTAGGCACCTCTTGGCAAGTGAGACACAATCTCTTCTCTGCAAGCCAGCAATTGTGGACTCCTACACTCTCTGGAGGAGTTACATCTTCAGCAAGGATAGACCACAATAGACAGTGGCAATAATCAACATGGAATTCACCCCAGCTCTCACCACTAAGTATTGATGAGAAGGTGGAAGGAGGGAGGAAAACAGGCCAGGTGATGGTAACACTGCCAGTGACCACTCCCATCTGTGCATCGTGTCATGGTACCATCAGACAGAAACACATGGTTTTTCACCTTCATGTTGACAGGTTCGTTGTGACCACACTAACTGAGGAGGCGGAGATGAAGACAAATTGTTTTTTGACTGCCCCCCAAATAATGATCTGCCTTGTAACTAGTCAAGTGGAGAAAGTTATTTTGTATCCAGTTCTCAACTTTGCAGTGAACTTGTTGAACTTGAAGTTCAACTTGTTGAACTTGAAGTATTGGAAAGGTCTACCCAAACAAAACTATGGGGCCTACTCAAACACTGCACTTGTTTGTTCCTTTAGCAGTACTTCAACAGTACTACTCATGTACTACAAAATGGTACTCATAAACCCACATGCAGATACCTCCACTACTGTCTCTCCCATCTTTTATATGTGGAACTCTCTGCCACCGTTGCAGAGGTCTAAGCACATATAAGTGTACCTTTTAGTAGTAAATGTGGAAGGAACCCTTAGGAGTGGCTAAAAAATGAGGAATACTACTATAAGCAAGGGAAATAGGGGGGAGCAAGGAGGAGCTGGGAGGTAAGAGGGGGTTTAGGGAGGGACAAACACACAAAGAGTAAACCCAAAAAGGATAGAAGACCACACTTGGAGTAAGTCCAGCATCAAACAAGGCCACTCTCAGCTACGGCACACACTGCCTAAGAGAATAATGGTGGTAGGGATTTAAAATAACAATCCATAGAAAATATTATTACATAAAATAAATCATTTAAGAATTTTATATAACGTGTATTTCTATATATATTTTAAATGAAAGGTTATATCCAATTTACAATTATTGCTTTAATTCAATAAATGAACATTTCATTTACAGTTTAAAAATAATTTATTAAACTATTTAGACTTTTTTAAATAAAAAATGTAAATTGGTTAAAATTTACCAAATAATAATTAATTATAAAATTATAATGAATGTGTTTTTACATTATGTTTACTAATAATGAATAAATATATTTTATGTAATTATTTATTATTAAACATATATGATGAGTTTGTATTTGGTGCAACATTTTTTAGTTCTAGATTAAAAAAAACTTTTTAAAATCAATTTACAGTTTTAATTTACAGTGAAAAATGGTCTTCCAATTTTAAACTATATTGTTATGTCCTGTACTTTTGCATGATCACTCCCATTTTTTGTGGACTGATGCTGCCAGTATTTTGTCTCTGTGCACCGGGACTCTGATACCTGGGCTCCAGTGCTCATGCTCTGTCTCATAAAACATGTCTACATTGGTTATACTCCTAAATTTCTAATTTAACTTACCTATAAATCCTTAGTATAGTGTAGTGTACTGAGGACCTGTAAGTTAAATGTCACTAGTGGCCACAGCACACATTGTGCCCCCACTACAATGACAGTGACAGTGCTAACATGTCTACAAGCCTACCATCGAAGCCTGGCTGTTGCAGTTTTAAAGTGTGACTTTGAAGTGTCAAAATAACCCGTTTTGAGAGGCCTAAACCTTCCTCTTAAAAATTAATAAGTCACTCCTAAGTAGGACCTATAAGCCCTAAGGCATGGTGCATGGTATTTAAAAGTAGGACATGTAGAAGTTTAATGTACACCTCCTTAGAGTAAAATAGCCTCCAAAAGCAATTTTCACTGTAACAAGGCTGGCTGTTCCGTAAGAAAGCAGTGGAATTCATTCTCAGATTTATTAATGTTAATTTCTATTGGGAAACACCTAGAAATATAAATCAAATACTCATTTAATAGTTATTCAAAATACAATTTTATGGTAAAATAGAACTTTCTGTAGCTAATAAAGAAATAGTACCTTTTGAAAGTTGCCTTTCAACTTCCGAAAACCTATAGGGGTCCATTTACACGAACTTCCGCTGTCACCTAGGAGCTGAATGACACCTTTGATGAGGTGTGACCTGCACCGAGAGTTGAGACAAAGACCTTCGATGTTGTCATATGTTTCTGACCCCTTGCAAGGCAATATAGCCTGTGGGCTGGGCCTCAGAACTAAATAAACTTGACATAGGTCTACCCTGTCACAGGCAGATGTAGCTAACACCTAGACCTGTCCTTTTGTTTTGTCCCTCTAGTCATGCAGGCACCAATGTCAGTGGGATGGGAGCTGCCCCAGAACTGGTTTAGAGTGACAAAGGAGGAGGGGACGTCTCTTTATCATGCCACACCTCTGAGTGGGCACACAAGCTCTGTACTCCGTGGAATCCTTATGAGTTCTGGTGACCCCTTTATTATTTTTACGCTATTTTTGTGTACTATTTGACATCACTTTAGAGATTAGAAGAAGTGAATTAATATAGGTCCTAATGAATGCTCCTACACCTTAGATGAGGGTTATCTGAGGGCAGAAGCATGTTGACCAACATACGGAACATCGTCAGTGTTGGATACATTCCCTCCTGAATATTTGCACATGCATATTTTTAATTCTGACCCCATCAAACATCAATAAAGTCTAATGCCTTTGGTGGAGTTCGTTTTATTCACACTTTTTTTGCTTATTCAGCTACACCTTAGCACACTTTACACTCTAAATCACTCACCCACACAATTGACTCCATTGGGACATATTAAAACATCCAAAGAGCTCCTCCCAATCAGTTTGGGAGTCGTAGCCCACACCATGACTTGTGGTTGCAGTATGAGGAGAAACCCTGTGATTGAGCATGTCACCTTTGAGGTGACGAGGGTTTTTGTTGTAATCTGGGAATATCCCTTTACATCTTAGGTTTCATATAATTTCTTTTGCTTTTTATACCCGGGCATTTTGTTGCGTTTAGTGAGCTACAGGGACACAACATGTTTCTAGAAGTCCTTTTCCTTAACAGCTCAGTGGACATTTCCAACTGCACCTCCCTTGGATCCAGCATCTTCAGGAGTGAGTCTTGGCCCCTAAGTGCTGTTCCTGAGTCCCTGGGACTCCTGGTTGTGACAAAGTGTACTCCCCTTAAATTCCTGAAAAGGCTAGGACTTAGAAACTTTATGGCTCCAACAGCGGTGGCTCCTTTGCAATGGTGAAGGAGCGTTGCCCCACTGGCTGAGCCAGCAGCTAAAAAATAAAACAAGATTTTACTATCTGCAGGTGTTGGAAGGAACGGCAGGGTGGTTGGGGGCAGCATCGATGAGTGAACGTGTCGGAGGTGGAGACAAATGGAAGCAAGCGGACATAAGAGGAGGGGGTGCAGTGGTGTGACAAAACTTGAGACCCCCCCCCTTGCAAAGTACATGTAGCCCCCCCCCCCCGGACTTATTCAGGTGCCCTCTGGCCCGGGTACTGTGCTGAAGGGGCCTCCTAGAGCTCGGTCATTCCCTCCCCCCCTTCGACCTCTCCTCCCCTGTTGCCACTGCTGGGGATGCAGGGGCTTTTGTTATGACACTGAGAGGAATCAGCACTGAAGGGAGAAGAGCGGCAGGTAGGATGGGGAATCAGCAGTTGAAGGAGAAATACACAAGCGAGAATGCAATGAGGGAGAAGCACATGATGGTAGGAGCAACCGGAAGGGGCGGGGGAGCAGCAGACAGATGAGAGAGCATAACACAGAGCGCGGCGAAGTAGAAGAAGAGACTAAAACCAGTGACACCAGGAAAGCAAGTGAACTCTCATGGTGTTCTTGCCTGCAAAGTAAGCGTGTAAGTGTTCTGGCGGAGGGGCGGGGCACTGAAGAGGCGTACGGTCGTGAATGGGGCTGTGGACCCTCTGCTCTGGATAAAGGTCCACAGCTTACCTCCCTTGCAGCAATAAGGAACTCATCTAGATGGACCCCCCACGTCCTGGTGAGGGTTTCATTGAAGCCCAGCTATGTACTAGGATGATACTTGAAACTGAAACCTTTCCTGTGCAAGGGTGTCCAGCTGGCCATGTGAGTGTACCTCTGCACCATGCAGCCATGGACCCGTGTGTCAAATGATGCCATCTTGGTAGGCCTGCCTCCTGCTGCGAGGTCCTTAGGGGTACCACAATGCTCCCTTTAAATGTTGTGCATGGAGTACACCGATAATGTGTTGCTTCCTGGTGGCACACAGTTTGGGTACCTCAGGGGAACCCCCTCGGTTGCAAGTCACAAAAAAATGTTCATGCTTTTCTGATTTCAGCAAAATATGTCTCTTACATCAAATGTGTGAGAACATAATAAAAAGTTCATTTCCGGTTCTCAGTTTGTGGGAAAGTTTAAAATTCTAATGAAGAGAAGAGTATCCTTTGAAGAAGTTGATCACCTGAATCACAAAGCCACGTGCCCTCGTAAATCATATTTGTGATCGAGAAATCCTGGACATACACTGTTAAGGAATTCATAAGTGATGACCTTGTAGTTGTAAATTATTCTACCCCATGCAATAATACCCCTCCCTGGTGTAATATTACGCAGGAATATACATTCTGTGCAAGGTGTATGAACTGGACGTTCCAAAGTTTGCATGGCCTTGAAAGTTTGTAAACTTCCACAAACATGTTAGTAAGCAGGTCAGACAACTTTCGATCCAGAAAATGACCAAAAATTTACTCCTGTCGAGGGCAGGAGTGAATCACTTTCCAAGGCGGATTAGGTTTTATACAACAGCCTCACACTTTCCCAAAGCCCGGACACAACCTCGAAAATGTGATGAAGTTGTAAATTCCCACCCCGCAAGGGAGTAAACCTACAGGACGGGTTTTACGACTTTCTTTATAGCTCAAAGCGGATGTAGGTTGGATGAAAAAACATGAAATAGGACCGAGCTTTCCACGATTTCCCACCGCCCGTTACAACGTCTTGCAACACTGTTTCAAACTATTATCTTCACATTACTGGTTTTTAATGGTTTACCCCCTACCTGCAGCATGAGACACATTCCCGGGGTAATTCTTTTTCTCAGTTGGCTGGAGTCGCCAAAGTCCAGGAAGCCGCATTGGCTGCCGTGTACGGGATGGAACTCACGGGGGAAGGATTGATGGAACGCTCCAGTACCTGAAACAACTCCACGGTACGGCATTGGCTGCCGTGTAAGGGATGGCAGTCATGGGGGAGGATTGATGGAACGCTCCAGTACCTATAACAACTCCACGGTACGGCATTGGCTGCGGTGTAAGGGGTGGCAGTCATGGGGGAAGGATCGATGGAACGCGCCAGTACCGGAAACAACTCCAAGGAGTAACATTGGCTGCCGTGTAAGGGATGGAAGACATGGGGGAAGGATTGAAGGAACGCTCCAGTACCTGAAACAACTCCACGGTACGGCATTGGCTGCCGTGTAAGGGATGGAAGTCATGGGGGAAGGATTGATGGAACGCTCCAGTACCTGAAACAACATCACGGTACGGCATTGGATGCCGTGTAAGGGATGGAAGTCATGGGGGAAGGATTGATGGAACGCGCCAGTACCGGAAACAACTCCACGGTACGGCATTGTCTGCGGTGTAAGGGGTGGCAGTCATGGGGGAAGGATCGATGGAACGCGCCAGTACCGGAAACAACTCCAAGGAGTAACATTGGCTGCCGTGTACAGGATGGCAGTCATGGGGGAAGGATTGATGGAACGCTCCAGTACCTGAAACAACTCCACGGTACGGCATTGGCTGCCGTGTAAGGGATGGAAGTCATGGGGGAAGGATTGAAGGAACGCTCCAGTACCTGAAACAACTCCAAGGAGTAACATTGGCTGCCGTGTAAGGGATGGAAGACATGGGGGAAGGATTGAAGGAACGCTCCAGTACCTGAAACAACTCCACGGTACGGCATTGTCTGCCGTGTAAGGGGTGGCAGTCATGGGGGAAGGATCGATGGAACGCGCCAGTACCGGAAACAACTCCAAGGAGTAACATTGGCTGCCGTGTACAGGATGGCAGTCATGGGGGAAGGATTGAAGGAACGCTCCAGTACCTGAAACAACTCCAAGGAGTAACATTGGCTGCCGTGTAAGGGATGGAAGACATGGGGGAAGGATTGCAGGAACGCTCCAGTACCTGAAACAACTCCACGGTACGGCATTGGATGCCGTGTAAGGGATGGAAGTCATGGGGGAAGGATCGATGGAACGCGCCAGTACCGGAAACAACTCCAAGGAGTAACATTGGCTGCCGTGTACAGGATGGCAGTCATGGGGGAAGGATTGATGGAACGCTCCAGTACCTGAAACAACTCCACGGTACGGCATTGGCTGCCGTGTAAGGGATGGCAGTCATGGGGGAGGATTGATGGAACGCTCCAGTACCTATAACAACTCCACGGTACGGCATTGGCTGCGGTGTAAGGGGTGGCAGTCATGGGGGAGGATTGATGGAACGCTCCAGTACCTGAAACAACTCCACGGTACGGCATTGGTTGGGGTGTAAGGGATAGCAGTCATGGGGGAGGATTGATGGAACGCTCCAGTACCTGAAAGAACGTCACAGTACAGCATTGGCGGGGTGTAAGGATGGCAGTCATGGGGGAAGGATTGATGGAACGCTCCAGTACCTGAAACAACTCCACGGTACAACATTGGTTGAGGTGTAAGGGATGGCAGTCATGGGGGAGGATTGATGGAACGCTCCAGTACCTGAAACAACGTCACAGTACAGCATTGGCGGGGTGTAAGGATGGCCGTCACAGGGGAGGGATTGATGGAACGCTCCAGTACCTGAAACAACTTCACGTTACGGCATTGGTTGGGGTGTAAGGGATAGCAGTCGTGGGGGAGGATTGATAGAACGCTCCAGTACCTGAAAGAACGTCACAGTACAGCATTGGCGGGGTGTAAGGATGGCAGTCATGGGGGAAGGATTGATGGAACACTCCAGTACCTGAAACAACTCCACGGTACGGCATTGGCTGCCGTGTAAGGGATGGCAGTCATGGGGGAGGATTGATGGAACGCTCCAGTACCTGAAACAACTCCACGGTACGGCATTGGCTGGGGTGTAAGGGATAGCAGTCATGGGGGAAGGATTGATGGAACGCTCCAGTACCTGAAACAACTCCACGGTACGGCATTGGTTGGGGTGTAAGGGATAGCAGTCATGGGGGAGGATTGATGGAACGCTCCAGTACCTGAAAGAACGTGACAGTACAGCATTGGCGGGGTGTAAGGGATAGCAGTCATGGGGGAGGATTGATGGAACGCTCCAGTACCTGAAACAACGTCACAGAACAGCATTGGCGGGGTGTAAGGATGGCAGTCATGGGGGAAGGATTGATGGAACGCTCCAGTACCTGAAACAACTCCAAGGAGTAACATTGGCTGCCGTGTAAGGGATGGAAGTCATGGGGGAAGGATTGATGGAACGCTCCAGTACCTGAAATAACTCCACGGTACGGCACTGGCTGCTGTGTAAGGGATGGCAGTCATGGGGGAAGGATTGAAGGAACGCTCCAGTACCTGAAACAACTTCACGGTACGGCATTGGTTGGGGATGTAAGGGAGGGCAGTCATGGGGGAAGGATTGAAGGAACGCTCCAGTACCTGAAACAACTTCACTGTACGGCATTGGTTGGGGTGTAAGGGATAGCAGTCTTGGGGGAGGATTGATGGAACGCTCCAGTACCTGAAACAACGTCACAGTACAGCATTGGCGGGGTGTAAGGATGGCAGTCATGGGGGAAGGATTGAAGGAACGCTCCAGTACCTGAAACAACTCCACGGTACGGCATTGGTTGAGGTGTAAGGGATGGCAGTCATGGGGGAGGATTGATGGAACGCTCCAGTACCTGAAACAACGTCACAGTACAGCATTGACGGGGTGTAAGGATGGCCGTCACAGGGGAGGGATTGATGGAACGCTCCAGTACCCGAAACAGTTTCAGAGCTCTAACACCAGCGGCCTTTATCACATCTCCTGGATGCTCGCATTTCACATATGGGGTATTGAATATGCTAATAGTTCATTTATGTTAGCTAGGGGATATCTGTTCAGGGGCCCCACTGAAGAATATGATAATATGATCAGGGGCCTACAAGTCTCCCATATCTCACAGATCTACATTGTCCTTGTGTTGAAAGGGCCCCCCTTGAGTTTTTGGGGACCCACTGGAGGGTTGACCTGCCGCAGGGCCTGCAGGGCCTACTGATGTCCCTGCATAACTTTAACATGGGACGTCTTCTTTGTCATTGTTTTGGGGGGGAGGGGGGATATCATAGGAGGAGAGGTGGGTAGATGGCGTTTTGTTTTATAATTGATTTTTGGGTGAGGTTACAGATATAACCATCCACTTATGTATGAATACGTTAGAGTTTTCGTGAATTTTATATTTTTCTGCATTATTATCCAACAGGCAGGATGTGGATTTACTCTGGAATTTAAATGTCCACACTGGCAGGGTGCTACTGCATTTGTAAGGAATATGTTAAGTGCCTTTTTCTGGCTTGTGCGCACTAGGCTAGAGCTAGGCCTTGACACCTTTTTGTTCAAAATGGATTTTCACTGTTCATCAGTTCTGTGGCTAAATTATGCTTATTTCCGTTGATGCTGTTCTTGCTGTTCTCAAAGAAAACTTTCCAGTATGTGCACAGTAAAGTTCCCTTTTCTCAAGGCCCTGCCACTACCTCACTGTACTGCGTTCATTCACAAGAGTTTGCTGTTTTTCTTGTAATGACTTTGTCTTGCCATCACCTGATGACATTTGCATAGAGTGGGCAGAATCAATATTCATGAAGTGGGATAGAGCCTTATACCGAAAGGCAATTTGACATGTGATAGAACCGTGCTCCTATTTGCAAAAAGTCTAAATCCTTTGCCCTCATCATGGTGATTTTGCAGAAATTAATTGTTTCCTATGGAAAAAAACTGATAAACCCCAGATTTTGGGGGGTGAGCCAGACAGTGTTTAATTTGAGCCAGTGTTTTTTGGTGCTGAGCACTGGCATTTATTTTTGAGGGCCGCCACTTATTCTTCTGCCTCAAGCATTTCCTGCGAGCAAAAGACACATATGGGCAAGATGGAGGGAGAGAAAAACGAAAAATTGTCACAAAGGGAGAAAGCAGGAATCTGCAAGAGTGAGCTGAATGGGGAGTGAGTGGCTGTAAATGAATTAAAGAGGCCCGAGATGGTTTTAGGATTACCCTGCATCAGTATTCAGTGCTCACACATTTAATTGCAGCAGTCGCACGTTTCAGAGGAGGGCTGTGGGCACCAGCACATTTTTATTTCCAAATTAAGCACTGGAGCCAGAAGACTTTTCAGATTCTCTTGGGTGCAATTAGAGATGTTGCTGGATTTTTTACTGATTTTCCTACTCATTTGTGGCTCAGAATGTTTCTGATTCTGCACCATGTTCTGTATTGCTCTATTTACTGGGAGCGTTTGTGGCTATTACTTTATGCATTTGTATTTACAATTTCTCTATCGCACCTTTAAAATTTGTGTAATACATCTTTATACATTTCTAAAGCTGCCCAGAGAATAATTATTGAGTCTGTCCTTACTTAATTGACTATATTTGAGCTATGCTGTGGGGCACCTTATCTCGGGGACACATTGCCTCATGAAATTGGGGTATAACATTGTCACCTCTGGGTGTGCTGTTGAGGTGATATATTGGGGTGTTAGAATTTATGGGTTTCCCCGTGCCCACAACTGCCAGAGTCAGAGGCTGACCTCCCTGAGAATCCTTCTGCAAAGGAGCTTGGGTAATGTTTTGGAAGGAACGGATTTCAAAGGTCTATCATTACAACCTTGGATGGTTTATGTTGTCCAACCAGCTTTGGGGCAGATTTACTAAGATTTGGGTGATGCAACATAGGTGTTTAAGGAATTCCTGCTTCATAATACCCAATCTGTATACATTGGCAGGGAGTTTGCTCTAGGCAATGCAATGCCCATTGAGCACAGCCCTTTCGGCTCTGAGACCTTTGGCGCATGAAAGTTGAGCAACGCTATTAGTTGTTCCACTCTGAGCTACTTTGCCACACGTGCACCAACACAAAACTTTAGTAAATCTTGGCCTGTGTATGATAGTTTAGTCCCATTGGTTAAAAAACTGTGAGCTACGACTACATTCCTGTGACACACATGATGAATTAGTTTGTTAAGTGAAATCCTGGGACTTGATTTTTGGCTCCTAGATACATGAAGTAGAAAACCGTATAGAAAAGAGTAACTTTCCAAGCCTGTACTTCATTCTCAGGGGGTGACTGCAAGATCAAACAAACATTGTTAATAGATATAGTTAAATAGTACATGTACGGTGGCACTCAGCATCAAATGGATCATGATCTGTGCCACTCAGCCTGAGCAAGGAAGTTCCCTGGGTGGTGGCAGTCTAACTGGGCATGAGTGTCCATCCTTATATAGGTTCAAGTTGCTAACACTGAGGGTCCCCAGAAAGAGAGTTACACATCCTGTAAGATGAAATTTGCTAATAAGAACCCATTAACACCCCTGAGGAAGGGTAGCATTGCTTTTTTAAATGCTTCAGGTTGGTAGGAGACTGTGAAAGGCTATGGCATGATCTTCCCTACCTGATGATGTCTCTTACTGTGTTTTCTACCTACTAATTAAGACATTAAAGATGCACTTAAAATTAGAGTACATTGAACTAGGTAAGGTGAACTGAGTGTGTTTCCCTCCCTTTTCCTAACACCACACAATTATCAAGGGGGTGGTAATTAACGAGGGTTGATGATCAGGGATCTGTCCTGATGGCTGTTAATCACCCTGGAGGGTAGATATGAGGGGAAGAAACATGCTGATGTCAATGAACTGATTAAAGGAACACAATGAGTCACATGAAGGGGAGGTATGATTAAAATAGTTGCTGTTTACCCACCATTCCCTAAACACTTTTATTAATGGTCCCAAGCGTCTTTGTTGAAGCACCAAAGGAGGGTGTAAGAAGAACTTGGACATATGCCAGAGTATCCATAGATAGTGCCACTAAACATCTAGCAATAGAACTAACATCTCTTAAGAGCTCCCAGTAGGGCCCACCATGAACAAGGAGAAACCTGGTCATGGTGAGGAGGACTCCGATGATGAAATACGTCGCTTAGAGTGGCTGACGGTTAGTCTCCTTTTTCTAGTCCTGGTAGAGGTCAGCAGAGATAGACAGATTGGATCTCAAGATTTATCAACTTATTTTAGGCTCCTTTGGACTGCCTTCTAGATATTACAGTGGGAGGATGTCCTAGAGGCCTCGGCAGCACAGAATATTTTGTCCCAATACCCTAGAAGTAGATGCAGTGCGCCCAAGCCAGGTAGAGACAAAATGCTAAAGACATATGCCAGCAAACACAGGCTGATCAAGCACAGACAATATAAAGAGTAGCACACTCTCCTAAGGAACACAACTAGATGTTAACACAAAAGGAACCAATAGTGAGACAGGGACTGGACAGAAGTGTGGATGAGTGGGCAGATGCTGGGCAAATTGATGCATTATCATGGCCATTAAAAAGTTGCCCTATTCCAGACCATATGGTAAGAAAAAAGTGGCGTCAATGACTAATCGGACCCTGACCTTGTCTTTGAGAATTGCATGTGAAGGGTAACAGAATACTCCTGTGTCCATGCAAGATTGCTCCATCTACACCAAGCACTATAGGTCTTTTCATGAAAAAAGTGTTAAAAGTTCAGGTGGAGTTTACATCTCTCCCTGAATTTATTTTTACAACTTTAAAATATTCAGAGTCATTTCCAGAAGTACGCCTGGAAGGCTGCGCCAGGCACAGACTTCTAGACATACAAACCAAAGGACTCTTTGTAAAGGCGCCTAATGGAACCTGTGTGGAGTTCTCCATAGCACAGAACTCTCCACAGGAGGAATAGGCGCCTTCTGTGAAAATTCACTCTTTTCCTCCGCGAGGAAAAACCTCTTTTCACAGTGGAGAAATCTCTGCCCCTACACTCCCAGCACATCTAGGGGTGATCTGTTCCTCTTCTCATCTTGGGAGGGGACTTACCCCAGACCTTGGCTACGGTAAATCTCCGCCGAGTTCTGGAGTGGAAAGGATTTGGGTTGAGTACACTTTGACCAACAGAAAAACTCCAGTGGTAAATGGATTTACACCTACCAGGAATATCTTTTTGAATTCTTGGCAGGTGTACATAAAAGCAAATTCAATCATTAAACGCCAGTCACCTTCTAGGTTTATACGTCGCAGAGGTCAGTAGGGATGGGCAGAGTCAGTCACACCCCAGGATTGTGCCTCTACAACACAGGTAGTCATGCAACAAAGTCATCCAACGTCAACCAAATTTCATCGTTGTGGCTCTAAAAGGCAGACAGGGCAGGACGAGAGTCAGTTATATGTCACACATATGTTCCTGAAATGTGGGCATAGATCAGAAAGAGTTGTGGGCATAGATGAGAAGAGATAGGAGATATGTGCTCCTAAAAACCTGGCACGACTGAAGCCGAGCAGGTCATATGTTATGTTTATTGGTCAGAAAGAATCCATCTAATCTCATACCTGTGTCCCTGAAAGCTAGGTAGGGCTGGGAAGAATCAGTAACATGTTAGGCCTTTACAGCTAGCAGTGCTTGAGCAGAGTCTTTCTCATCTGAGGTTCCTGCTTTTAAGGAGCCAGTGGGGATGACCTTAGTCATTCACTTTTTAGGCCCATGCAGCTAAAATGTCTTTAGAACTTCAGAACCAGTCAGATTTCAGCTTGCACCCATATATGTTTAGCAGGGGCGGGTCAGATTCAGTCATATGTAAAGAAAGGCTAGCAGAACTTACCAGAGTTAGGGCCTCATTAGGAGTTCAGCTGACGGTTTTCATCGTCCACTAAAAGTCCGACAGGGAGGTTGCAGCCACACAGACTACCTCCCCACCGGATCCATTAAGAGTTTCCCGCTAGGCTGGTGGCCACCGCCCACCAGCCTAGCAGGAAACATGCTACAGCATTGTCTCTGACTCAAAATCGATCCGGCGGCAATGCTGTAGCCAGCGGGGTGCCCCAGAACCCCCGCAATGTTCACAGTCTGCAAAGCAGACAATGAATATTGCGATGGAGCTGGGCAGAGGGCTGCACCTGTTCTCAGCCAGCCTTTTCATGGCTGACGGAGAATGAGGTCGTAATCCCCAGGGCAGCACTGCTTGTAGCGCTGCCTGGCAGATTAGGATCTCAGCCACCGCCAGACCGCTACTGCAGGGTTTTAATGTGGCGGTCAAAGAGCCGCATTGGCAGCGTGCCACAACCGTCATGAGCGTGTGGCGGTTGTAAGACCGCCACACCCGTAATGAGGGCCTTAGTTTATTTTCAGGTATGTCTTATGTAGTTAGATCATTAGTGCCAAATAGCCCCCAACCCCAGGGATATCTTAGGAATTTTGGGGGCCCCGGGCCAAACGTATTTTGGGGCCACAGTTCAGAAAAACTTTTAAATTATGATCCAATTATCAGCTCTTTCATGCCCTCTTTAGTCAGGTCACTGAGAGCGCACAAGCACATCCAAATTATAAGTGTGTTTACATATAATATTCAGAGATAGCGTTGTGTTCTTTCAATATTGTAACAGAGCAGCAGCTTTCCAATATTACTGCAAATATTCTCTGTTACACCGTCAAAGTTCTCAAATGTGAGGTCCTGCTTTGAACTTAAAAAAAACTTTTTTATGGATGTTGCATGACACATAAACGCATCATTTGTCTGCAAAATGTCTGGAATAGAATTACACATCAGCAACACAAAAAGCTGATGGACGGAGTGCTGATACTTTTCAAACACTCACCCCCAGCCCTTATAACCACCCAACCCCACGACACACATGGCCTTTAACCTTGCACAGCGCAGGTTGGCCACAGGGCCTGTCTCTCTCAGTGGATGTGTAAGAGGGTGCGTGAGAGTCTGAGTGGGTCTGAAAGTGGGTGTGTGAGTCTGTGAGTGGGTGCACGAGTGTCTGAGTGGGTGTGTGAGTGCCGACCTGGGCCTCTGAGTGCAAGTATGGGTGAATAAATGTTTGTGGTTTTTCTTAAAAAGAATTCCACAATCATGAATATTTTGTGAATAATTCACAGAAATTTGCAAACAAATCACTAGTTTTCACGAATAGGGCACACTGTGGTGCACAATCATATTAAACCTTTAATTTTCCCCAAAAACACACCTATATCACATCCCTGGGGTCAAGGTACCTTCAGCCTGACCCCTTATGCCACTTTCAATTTGAATTTTCACTCTCATGAAATAAAATGGCATTCACAACTTTCTAGAGAGGTTGCGGTCAGCTAATTGCAACGCTTCTTTTTGCATACGTATTTGTGAAAATTCACAAATTTTGTGAAATATTCACAGCCAGTGATACACAAATTTATTTGCCCTTAAATATCTCCTAAACTACTGAACAGATTTACACCAAATAACAAAAAGCACAATCTGCGCACCGGCAGCTAGCTTTCTGCCAAATTTAGTGTAATTCCGTCCAGTGGTTCGGGCTGTAGACGTGCTGACAGGTCCTATGGGAATTAACATGGGTAGCGCAAAGTTTTTTTAGCCCCTTTTTTATTGGCCCCCACTTGACAGGTCACCCCAAAACCTCCTGTGTGCAACAAGAATCACCAGGCCACTTTTTTTTGGAAAATTTTGTGAAGATTTGTCAAACTATGCCACAGATAGAGGCAAGCCAAAAAAATGCTTTTTCTATGGAAACATGGTCCTCACTATACCTTCCTAGTGGCAACTGCCACTAGGTAATATATATACATGTATATATCTTCTCCTCCTGGCTCTCGTAAGTAGGTATAGTTAGGACCTAGTTTCCATGGGAAAAGCAATTATTGTTTTGCTAATAACTTTGGCACTGTTTGACGAATGTTCACGAACTATTCAAAACTAGTTTGCCAGTCATTTCAGCTGCTGTCTATAAAGTTGTGGGGTGATCCATGAAGCTGGGCTGAGAAAAAAGGTAGTGTCCTGAAACACATTTTCCCCAAGCAATCTCCTATAGGTGTTTTAGACAAGACTACAACTGGAACCGCTGAAATGTGGCAGAAAGCTAGATCTCGGTCCAGAAAGAGAGCTTTTTTAATTTGATTTAAATCTGTTCAGTAGTTTTGAAGTTATTGAAGTAAAATAAATGTATGTATATCTAGAGACATGGATCTGCCACGGATCCTGGTGGATCCATGCACCAACAGCATGATTGGCTGGCTGCAACCTGACAGGGAAGGTGTGGTCGCCATTTTGTTCATCAGAACGTCGTTCCCAGCATGGAAAATATCATTTAAAAGTGAGAGAAGGGGTCAGGGTAGAGTTACCTGGACCACCAGGGGTCTGATGAAGGGGTCAGAGAGAGATCCCTCATGTGAGAGGAATTGCCTAAAAACATTCTATTTTAAGTGTGTGAAGATCTGCGGTTGAAGTTAGGAAATATCAATTAAAAAAACAAAAAACATCACTGAAAAAAAGAACGGTTACAGGGACATCGTCATTAGGCTCTGATTTTACACACACATAACTACACAATTTCAACTAGTTATAGTTATCTCAACTAACTATAACTTGTGGACTAAGGTTCCTGTATTTCGCTTCCTCGCCATGCACTGTTAATTACCCCACATATTAAATCACTCTTGAAGTATTCTATGACATCATTGATAATATCACTGCAACATTTGCAGTGAAAGTATTAATGAAAAAATTGTGCATGGCAGGGGTACGAGTTATAATTACCTTATGGCACGAATTATTGTTACATGAGATAGCCATAACTATAACTGCTGAATACATATGGATATATCAATATAGACATATAGCTATATGTACATACATTTAAATGCAGTTTTATGAGTGGGATGGCAGAGATACAGGGCAAAGGTTGGGGAATTGTATTAATACTCAGGTATCAATTGTGATGCCAGAGTATAAAATATGTGATCTATTTAAAAATAATTGTAATATTTTTAAATTAATGTATGCACATTAATTTATATACAGCTAGCTCAAGTTTTAGAAGTGGGATGTAAGGGATATTGGGGTAATATGTAAGAAGTTATATAATCCATTAAAAAAATGAATACTTTTAAAATAATTCATTCAAGTTAACTAAAACATATGTAAATAATGTTTTACGAGTGGCATGTAATGGTTATAGGGGTATTGGGTGGAGGCACGCATTAATATTTAGGCATCAACTGTGATACAGAGTATGCATTTTAATAAATATTTGAAAACAAGAAATGTAATAAATCATTAAAAGGTGACTAATAATGTTTAAAAATAATACAACAGGAAAATTATTTTTCTGAAGAAAAATTCAAAGTAAACATATAATATATAAATTAATATTTAGGAACAAGTTTATTTTAATAAATATTGTATTATAATTATTACCTTTTATTAACAATATTTATAAAATACAATAAGATCTTGTTCATGTTAAAAAAATATATATATAAAACACACTTTCTATAATGTTAAACATATTTATTTACATAAACAAAACTATTTATCACACTTTTATATCAAAGAAATTTTCCTTTTACAATTTTTACTTTTCCACCTTTACGTACATGGTTTAGCATCTGTTTCTATGGTCGGTAGAGAGTCACAGTCAGGATCAGAAGCAAGGAGGAACTGCTGTCTGGTAGGAACAATGTAATTTCGTTTTTAGAACATATTGGTCCTAAATTTATTGTAAGGAGAGATGGAGGAAGGTAGGTAGATTTTATTTAGTAAAACAATGTATCTACTTTGTGTTTTAACTAGTTTTACATCCCCCATATAGTTTGTTTTAGTATGCTCCCAATGAGACGGTTGTTTTTTTCTGTCAACATAGGTATAAAATATAGGGAAACAATCAAGTTAAAAACTGGTGGATATAGTATTGCTTTTCATAACTTGAAAAAAATAACATTCTTGCTCATTTGTTGGGTATTATGTACCACTGAGATGGCCTTGACAGGTTTGTTGCAGGTCTAACTGTCTAGGCCAATTAGGAGGCAGCTGGCAGTAAGAAATATGCATTATTTGCTTTCAAGTGAAGATGCAAAACTTCATGAAAATGATACATAAATATGCCAAATGAAAATCCATCATTTAGCACTATAATGTAGTGTGAAATGCATCCTTGCATTAAGTGTTTGATGCAAAAACACGTGCAAATTTAAAAATAGAACAAAAAATACAAGGGGCACGAGCAACCGCTGCTAATATTCTGGTCATTCACATTATTCCCGTACATTCACTGTAAAAATTTACCATGAATGGTGCACAATTACAAAATGTGCGTAAATTTCATGAATTTCACAACAAGTGTGACAGCAGGTTCCTGAAATGATGTGTATTACGCTGGGACTTGCATGTCTGGATAGCTTGTTTAGTGGAATTTGGACCTTCTTTGTGAATTTGCGGTGTCTGAATTCATGCAAGCCAGTAGTTGCATGCACGGTTGCGTTGACTGGGTTGCTGCACATTCCTGTTCTTGATAAGGTGAATTTTAGGATTCGGCAATAAATTACAGTCCGCCGGCGGAGATGTCGGAATTTTAGCGACTCGCATTACTCTTGTAACATGGAGTTTTGGCCAAATTCCGCCAACCGTGGTGGTGGAGTTTTTGCTAGAGCGAGGCTCACCAATGGTAAATTGGCAAGCACTAGAGAGTATTGGCATCCTCTACCGTGATTTTAGGCCTCTGGGGGGGAAGGGGGGCATCTGATGAGACTATGTCACCGTGAATGGTCGTGGAGTGAAACTCCACAAGTTCTGCCCATCACATGGAAAATGTCCAGAGCGACTGTAGAGAGTAATAAGTCAACATTTCATATTTCTGTGTACTTGGTTAGGAGGTATCACTAGACAAGGCTCTGCTCCTAAGTCTCGGAGCACCATCATCCGATTGGGTTGTAACTGAACAAATCTGGGCATATACTAGTATGGAGCCTACAGAATAGGGAACAGCCAGGGTTTCTCTGCGGTCCAGCATGCAATATGATGTCTTTAATTACTCACATTAATAAAGTGTTCCAAAGTGCAGCAACGGAGCTATTTTTCTAAATAAAATGCGCTCCATTTATTTGTTAATTACAAGATGATTTTAAATGGAGATAAGCAGTGGTGGTGTGCCAAAGTAATCAGGATATGCTATAAAAAGCTTAACCACAGCTGTCATGAATTTATAGGAATAAGAAAAACTTATATGAGGTTTTTCGATGAGTAGTGGAGGATTATATAATTTAATAGACAACATAATGTGTGCACAGAAGACATGGGCCACGATAAACCTGAAAAATGGAGAGGGACGGTCAACATGTGACTGTTCGACCCTCACAAGTCAACAAAGCAAAGACATCAGAAAAAGCCAGCTCCCTGGGAGGCCCTGCTGTTTGTGTGGAGTCACACAGGTGCATTCAAAGTCTACATGCCAATAACAGTGAACATGAAACATAGGCAAGAGGCAGAAACGTTTATATTGGTTATGGTTTAATTAACGACCACTTGTTATCACCTCTCGGAAAATTGAGGAATCTCTCCTTTCATTCCTTCTTCTGCGATATTTACAAAAAAACAGTTTGACAAGGCTCTTAAGAAACTTGAAATCAAACTTGTAACACCAAAGACTAGTGCCTAGAGGTGGCTGGCTCAGTGTGTGGATGTTATAAAACACTTGCCTTTTGGGTTCGTGTGAAACACCTGGGGACACATCAACAAAGACGATTCTGTGAATACCTGTGCTTTACTCCTTTCAGATGTATGATTTACAACTATGATTCATTTCCATGCATGCATTGCCAGGTCTTCTATGTGCAAGCTTCTCTTACCCATGTAAATTCATGACTAGGTTGCAACCCAAAGCTGGAATAAGACCCAATCGTTCATAAAAACTGCTTACAGAATCAGGCCTTGAAAATCAGGACTAATTGACACTTACAAAAAAACCTAGGAAACAAAGCTTAAAAAGATTGAACGCCACATTTTATTGATGCCATTTTATCTGTATGCTTAATAAAGGTGGAAAGCATTTGTGCTCAATCTGAGAGTACTTTCTTTAAAAAGAAGAATGAGGGTGGGGGAGCCCTGGCGTTTGGATGAAAAGTCCCTCATCAGCCAAACCAATCAGCACTTATCACTGGAAGGAAATGTTCAGCCTTTAAATGTCAGCAGCAGAAGCAAATACAGCAACTGCATAGCAATTACCTTTGATGAAGTCGCTCATAGGGATGCCACCGCGCAGCTGCCTGCTTGGCTGAATGGCACTTGTGACATCACAAATACCCTCAAATGGTTGTATGATGGAACCACGCATGCCGGAGCAACGCATGCCTTAACAACGCGGTTGGAACCACGACGCATTGTTTCCACGCATGCCTTTACCATGCATGCCTTTACAATGTGGTTGGAACGGCGACCACGTTGTTTCTGCGCATGCCTTTACCACGCATGCCTTTACAATGAATTTCGTTGTAAAATCGTGCCTAATAAAGGCATGTGTGGAAACGGCATGCGTGGTTCTTTCATGCAACTCCCTACCCGCCCGGAGGTCCAAAACTACCCCACCCCTAATACCTAAACTACCCCGACACCCCCACCCACCCTGAGCTGTACAAAAAACACTATCCCAATCCCCCACCTCGCCCCTAAAAACTAAAGTACCCCGAACCCCACACCCAACCTGAACCCTAAAAAAAGTAACCCCGACCCCTCCACCCCTGCCCCATAAAACTAAACTACCCTGACACCCCCCACCCACCCTGAGATCTAAAAAACGAACTAATCGACCCCTCATACCTGCCCCTAAAACCTAAACTACTCTGACACCCCCCACCCGCATGGAGCCCTAAAACCTTCCCCAAACCTCCAGGCCATTCTCCTTCTGGAATGGCCACTCCACACCCACAGCAGGAGATTTACTCCCATGCCACGCTCAGTGTGAGTGAATCCTTTTAGGAGTGCAAAATGACTAAGGCCCTCATTACAACCCTGGCGTTGGTGTTAAAGTGGCGGTAAGACCGCCAACAGGCCGGCGGTAAAAAAAATTGAATTATGACCGTGGCGGAAACCGCCAACATAGACAGCCACTTTAACACTCCGACCGCCACGGCGGTACAAACAGCATGGCGGTCACCGCCAACAGACAGGCGGAAGACAATGTACCGCCCACTCCATTATGAGAGGCCAATCTGCCACCTTTTCCGGGGCGGATTCAAAGTGAGCAAAAACACGGAGGAAACAGGACTTGGAAGGGAAAACGCTCACCTCTACACACCCCACGAGGAACTAGGACGCCATGGAGCCGGAACTCCAAATTCTACCTGCCATTCTCTTCCTGCTCCTCTACCAGGAGCACAACCGACGACGGCGGCGACGACCACGGTGAGTACTGCACCTACGACACAGGGGACGGGGGAGAGTGACACACACACGCAACACGAAACACCCCCACCATCACACACAAAAACATACACACAAATACATGTTGAAAATTACATTTACACCCCCTAAACCCCATTGGAAGAACGCAAGGACAAAAGGAAATGATTTAAACGATTGTAATGAGTAAAAATCCATAAGTCAAAAATATATATATACACTATTAACAAATATGTACACCAAGATTTCAAGTCCATGTACTGCACGTACATAGTCTGTGGACCACTGGGCCCAAAATGCAAGGGCGAGGCCTGCACAAGATACCCGATCGAAACGGAGAGAACACTGCTGGGGCATCAGATAGAAATAAAACAGGCACCTCAGGGGGAAGGGAAGGAGGGGCACCTCAGCCGGATGAGTGCACGACGCCAGCTCTGCGAGGGGGCTCCATGCCCATTGAGGTATCCTGGGGAGTGCAAAGCCACAGTCTCACAAGTCTCTCCAGTGGGTGGTTTGCCCACTGCTTTATCCTGGGGAGTGCAAAGCCACAGTTTCACAAGTGTCTCAAGTGGGTGGTCTGCCCACTGCATTATCCTGGGGAGTGCAAAGCCACAGTATCTTGAGTCATTTCAGTGGGTGGTTTGCCCACTGCTTTATCCTGGGGAATGCAAAGCCACAGTCTCACAAGTGTCTCAAGTGGGTGGTCTGCCCACTGCATTATCTTGGGGAGTGCAAAGCCACAGTCTCACAAGTCTTTCCAGTGGGTGGTTTGCCCACTGCTGCATCCTGGGGAGTGCAAAGCCACAGTCTCTCAAGTGGATGTCATTCTCCACTGGTTCTGGAGGGAGCTTTGTGCCCAGAGTGCTTCATCCTGCCAAGGACAGAGGTAGTGGATGTCATTCTCCACTAGTTCTGGAGGAGGCTTTGTGCCCAGAGTGCTTCATCCTGCCAAGGTCAGAGGTAGTGGATGTCATTCTCCACTGGTTCTGGAGGGGGCTTTGTCCCCAGAGTGCTTTATCCTGCCAAGGACAGAGGTAGTGGATGTCATTCTCCACTGACGGTGGGCCAACATGGAAGCTGTCCAAGCCCCTGGAACGGACCACTAGCCACATACGACTGACCACTGGGGATGGCAGCCATATCTGCAGTGGTGCCACTGGCACAGGATGTGGCGTGGCCGCTGGTGGCGCTGGCGGCAGCCTCAGTGGCGGCGGTGCTTGCGGCGCTCATTGGGCAGCGGTGCTGGTGGGTGGCTCAGTGAGCGTGCTGCTGGCGGCGGTGTCCTGGGCTGCGGTGCTGGTGGCTGGCTCAGTGAGCGTGCTGCTGGCTACGGTGTCCTGGACTGCGGTGCTGGTGGCTGGCTCAGTGAGCGTGCTGCTGGCTACGGTGTCCTGGGCGATGGTGCTGGTGGCTGGCTCTGTGAGCGTGCTGCTGGTGGAGGTGTCCTGAGCGGCGGTGCCCGTGGCGGCAGTGCATGTGGCAGTGCCGGTGGCGGTCCTGTCTGCCATGCAGCTTGGTGGCGACTTCCCTTTCTTCCTCTGTCCCTTCCCCACCTTGGATGGTGGCGTAGCTGTCTTTGCACTCACAACTGTAGTCCTGGGGGAGTCCTTGGTGGCAGGTGTTTTGGCCTTCTCCCTCCGGGCTGTGGCCAACTTCTTTACTTTTTGAGGTGGGGGAATGTCCTTGTGCTGGCTTCTTGGCACACTGGCTGCCCTGCTGCTTGGCGCACTCCAGAAGCCGGTTACTGCTGGCACCACTGATCCCGGTGATGTGGTGGCTGAGGTGCTAGATTGTGACCTGGACAGGTGGGCCCTAGGGGACGGAAGGAGTGGGGGAGGTGTAGGGAAGAGGTCAAGGTTTGACAGGAAAAGTTTTTTAGACACACTGGGACGGGTAGATGGAGGGGTTTTGGGAGTGGAGGAAGAGGTAGTGGTTTCAGGAGGTGTACGTTTGCTGACTTTGGGTGAAGGTGCATGGGCTGGAGGCTGTCATGAGGCGGATGGCTGTTGGGTGGGTGTGTGACTGCGTTTGTGTAGTTTGGGAGGAGGGCTCACACACACACTGGGAGAGGACACTGGGGATGTGTGAATGGTAGTGGGAGTGGTGAGTGCACGTGAGCGGTGTGTGGTGATGGGCGTGCTGGTGATGGACATAGTGGCTGAAGATTTAGTGCATGCAGGTGTGAGTGGAGACGTGACAGGGAGGGAGGAGGGAGACGTGGAGGAGGGGTACATAGTGGAGGCAGTGGAAGTGGCATGTCTGAATGGGTATGATGCTTGTGTGAGTGCCTGTGGGATGTGTGGTGCTTATGTTTACCAGAGCTACCCTTGTGTGTTGAGGTGTGTGCATGCTGGTCTGATGGTGTGCTTGGGATAGGCTGAGGTACTGGGGATTGGGTCTGGGTGGAGGAAGTTGGAGGGGGGAGGCTGGACACAGGGACAATGGCTGCCATCAGTGCTGAGGCCGGAGTCTGAAAAGCTCGCTGTTGGGCTGCCTGACCAGAGTGAATGCCCTCCAGGTATGCATTGGTCTGTTGCAACTGCCTCTCTACACCCTGGATGGCATTCAGAATGGTAGACTGCCCAACAGTGAGGGATCTGAGGAGGTCAATGGCCTCCTAACTGAGGGCAGCAGAGCTGACAGGGGCAGGGCTGAGGTGCCTGGGGCGAAGGAGATGCCCACCCTTCTGGGTGAGCGGCCACGGGATACACGCTGAGGGGCTGCTGGGAGGGCGGTGCTGGTAGGGGTGTGGCAGCTGTACCTGTAGATGCTGTGGGCACAGAGGGGCCCGCCACCGCAAGGGAGCTCCCATCAGAGGAGGAGTCGGTGTCGCTGGTCTCAGCTCCTGTCCCCGCCATGGAGCTCCCCTCGCCCTCCGTCCCACTGGTGAATTCGGAGTCCATAGTCTCGCCTTCCAGGGCCAAGTGGGATGCAGCTCCCTCCTGCTCCGGTGGCACCGCTTCTCCGCGTGATGATGCTAATACTCACAAGAACAGGGAGGCCACAAAAAGAGGGGGGGGGAAGAAAGTAGAAAGACATGTTCAGTGCATGCAATACTGTTACCGTTGGCGGACCCTACAGACACAGAAGCCCTCTGCACTACGCAATGCACTAAGAGTTCCCTAATTAATCACAGGCCATGGGGTACAAGGTATATGCCCGATTGCTGCACACATGGAAGTCACAGGAGCCTGACTAGGGGTAGATGGCTCTTACCACTGGTGGGGATGGGGTGCCACTGAGTCTGCCTCACAAAGGGTCCTTGCCTGCAAAACTCGCCCTGGCCTAGGGGAACCCACAGACCACCTCCCCCACCCAGACACCTCCCTTGCACGCTCAATCAGCTGAATGAGAGTGTACTCACCCCCTTGTGGCTGCTGTGATGCCCTCAAGTGCCCATCCAACTCCAGATACGCCACCGCCAGGATCCGGAACATTAGGGGGGTAATGGTGCAACGGGCACCCCTCCCATGTTGGGAGGCCATCCCCAGCTGGGCCTCCGCTGTCTTCTTGCTCCAGCGGCGAATGTCCTCCCATCTTTTACGGCAGTGGGTGCTCCGTCTGTGGTGGACCCCCAGGGTCCGGACTTCCTTGACGATGGCACGCCAAATATCCTTCTTCTGGTGGGCGCTGACCTAGAGGAATAGTACAGGGGAAAAGGAGAATATATAACCATCTGGACCGTCACTGTCATTGGCCCCCGTTCCCACCTTTGCCCTGACGCACATACACTCATCGTCCGCTCATGCAGGCCTCATCCCCCCCCCATTCTCCCATCCACACCACTCCAAACAGGCATTGCCCATACAGCATGCTCACAGTGTACTCACCTGTTTGTCTGGAGGACCGTAGACTAGAGTGTACTGGGGGAGGACCCCATCCACTAGTTTGTCCAACTCCTCCGAAGTGAAGGCAGGGGCCCTTTCCCCAGACACATGAGCCATTGTCGCTTCCAGACTGAGATCACAGCAGCACTTGCAGTGTAGGTCCTCTCCTGTCGAAGATCAGGTATCAAGTGAGTGAACAGAGAGAAATTGGAAGTCACGTCCGCGGCGGTGCGTACCGTCACTGCCGGCATACATCGTCATTGGCTCCTGGGACCTATAGGGTCCAATGTTAACCAATGCAGGATTGTGCCGCGGTCTTCAACCGCCTACCGCGACGGTGTACAACGCCAGCGCAGTTACCTCATATCCCATTGTCCCACCTTACAGGTCAGGCAGCCGCCATTTCAGGGGCCCACATGGCATTAATTTTAAATGTGTCACACATATCTAGGCCTTGCATACACACTAAGAGAGGCACATAGCGGATTGACAATTGTGTGGGGCAGGTGAGGAGATGGCGGTATCCTCCGGTGTACAGACCGCTGGTGGACCTGTCGACAATGGAAGAGCGACATGTAATTGTCACCTACAGACTTGACCGTGCCACAATCCATGAACTTTGTGCCCAGTTGGAGCCAGACCTGATGTCAGCTATCCGCCATCTAACAGGTATCCCCCCTCTAGTGCAGGTCCTGTCAGTACTCCATTTCCTGGCAAGTGGGTCTTTTCAAACGACAGTGGCCATAGCATCAGGGATGTCCCAGCCTATGTTCTCCAACGTGTTGTCCAGAGTGTTGTCTGCCCTGCTGAAACACATGCGCAGCTACATCGTTTTCCCTCAGGTGGAGGATTTGCCTACAGAGAAAGGTGACTTCTATGCTTTGGGACATATCCCCATCATCATAGGTGCCATTGATGAGACATATGTGGCCTTGGTCCCCCCCGCAGGAGTGAACAGGTGTACAGAAACCGGAAGAGTTACCATTCGATGAATGTGCAGATGGTGTGTTTGGCCGACCAGTACATCTCCCAAGTGAATGCCACGTTTCCTGGCTCAGTGCATGACGCTTACATTCTGAGGAAAAGCAGCATCCCTTATGTGATGGGGCAACTCCAGAGGCACTGTGTGAGGACATGGACCCTATAAAGTGTGAATATTTGTCTGGGTCTGGGGGTGTCCCTAAGGGTTAGTGTGTGTCTAACAGTTGTCCCTCGACATTTGCAGGTGACTCTGGCAACCCCAACCTGTCATGGCTACTGACCCCTGAGAGGAATCCCAGGACAAGGGCAGAGGAACGCTACAATGAGGCACATGGGTGAACTAGGAGGGTTATAGAGAGGACCTTCGGCCTCCTGAAAGCCAGGTTCAGGTGCCTCCATATGACAGGTGGTTCCCTATTCTACTCACCAAAGAAGGTGTGCCAGATCATCATGGCCTGCTGTATGCTGCACAACTTGGCTTTGCGACAACAGGTTCCTTTTCTGCAGGAGGATGGTCCTGAAGGAGGTGTTGTGGCTGCTGTGGAGCCTGTGGACAGTGAAGAAGAGGAGGCAGAAGAAGAGGATATCGACAACAGAAACACAGTGATTCATCAATACTTCCAGTGAGACACAGGTAAGAAGACATCACTGCCTCCTTCATCTCATGCACTTGTTCTACCTCTCATCTGTCTGTCACTTTCACCCAGTGTATGGACCCTGATTTCTCACTTTCCCTTTCGATTTCACAGATGTGGGTCCCACTGTGTGACCTCTGCTATGTTTCCTCATGGACTAGAGCAGTGTGACATAGGTATGTTGACAATAGAATGGACATTGCTATTTCCCTCAGTTATTGCAAATACACATTTGTGAAAGCACAGACTGACTCCAGTTAGTTTTGTGATTTAAGGGTGTTTATTTAAGTGCTAAATAGTGGAGGGGGGTGTAAAATGGTCAGGGGTGATGGTGGAGGAATGTCCATGGCAGAGTCCAGTCTATTAGTCTCACAGGTGCATTGTCCAAAGGTGCATAGGAAGTGGAGCTGGGGCAGTTTAAGGATGGACAGGGTGACAAAGTGGGACAGAAGGATGGCATTCAGGGTTGTCTCATTTCTTGGCGGGGGTCTTGGCATTGTTGTCTGTGTCCTGGATCTCAGGGACCGCTTGCGGGGTGTTTCTCCATCTGCAGGGGGTGGGGTGCTGGTGTCATGGTCCTATGGCAGTGCCTCCTGTCCACTAGCGCCGCCGGAGATAGTGGGCAGTTCATCGTCCAGGCTAGTGTCAGGGGCCCCTTGTTGTGCCACAGTGTCCCTCCTGATGTTCACAAGTTTCTTCAGCAGCCCTACAATGGTGCCCAGGGTGGTATGGATGGATTTGAAATCCTCCCTGAACCCTAAATACTGTTCCTCCTGCAGCCACTGAGTCTCCTGAAACTTGGCCAGTACCGTTGCCATCGTCTCCTGGGAATGGTGGAAGGCTCCCATGATGTTGGAGAGGGCCTCATGGAGAGTGGGTTCCCTGGGCCAGTCCTCCCCTGTCGCACAGCAGCCCTCCCAGTTCCCCTGTGTTCCTGGGCTTCTGTCCCCTGAACCGTGTGCCCACTACCACTGCCCCCAGGTCCCTGCTGTTCTTGATGTGGTTGGTTAGCCTGGGTTCCCTGTAGTGGTGGACACACTGCTGCTTCACGTGTCCTGGGGACAGAGGTATGGGCCCGTTGGGTGGGTGTTGTGCTGGGGTTTCCAGAGGGGGAGGGTCTGTTTTGGCTTGTGCCAGTGTGACTGTCTCGAGGTCCCAGATGGGCCGGGCTGGTCATCTAGATCCAGTTGGACAGAGTTGCTGTCATCACTGTGGGCCTCTTCTTTGGGTGGAGTGGGCATGTCTGGAACCTCCTGTCCGGTGACGTTGGGTAGGGGCCCTGCAGGAGTGTAAATCATGATTATTGCTTGTGTGTGTGTCATGGTGTGCAATGGGTGGGTGACCCTGTACCCCAGTGTTTGCATTGCTGTGTAGGACCTTGTGTGCTAATTGTTTAGGGGGTCTGTGTGGGTATGTGTAGTGGCCATGCATTGGTGATTGGTGTCCATGATTTGTTGTTGCATGCAGGGCTTGGTGTTGGGATGTGTGGTTTGTGATAGTGGGACATATGTGAGGAGTTGGAGTGATTAGGGTGAGGGTGAGGGTGGGGGTATGTGATAGCATGCAGTTAGAGTGGGGGATGTAATAGTTAAGATTTGACTTACCAGAGTCCATTCCTCCTGCTACTCCTGCGAGGCCCTCAGGATGCAGTATAGCCAAGATCTGCTCCTCCCATGTTGTTAGTTGTGGGGGAGGAGGTGGGGGTCCACCACCAGTCCTCTGAATCGCGATGTGGTGTTTTGAGACCACGGAACGCCCCTTCCCCGTAGGTCTTTCCACCTCTTCCTGATGTCATCTCGTGTTCTTGGGTGCTGTCCCACTGCGTTGACCCTGTCCACGATTCTGCGCCATAGCTCCTTCTTCCTAGCTATGGTGGTGTGCTGCACCTGTGATCCGAATAGCTGTGGCTCTACCTGGATGATTTCCTCCACCATGACCCTGAGCTCCTCCTCAGAAAACCTGGGGTGTCTTTGCGGTGCCATGGGGTGGTGTGTGTGATGTGTGAGGTGGTGTGTGGTGTGGCGGACTTGTGTGGGTGTTTAGATTTTGGCGGATTCTGAGCTGTGGGTCGTAATAGCTGTGGCGGAATTCCGCAGCTACTGAGGTGTGTTGGCGGTCTTCTGCACGGCAGTAAGCGGCATTTACCGCCAATGTTGTAATGAGGGCCTACAGTACAAAATTGGGTTTGAAATTATGGAAAAAGACTATTTGCGCCAATCACCTAAACTTATGACGGAAAATAACTTAATGAACTAGGCCCAGAGTGTTTAAGTCAATGACAGTAACAGTTGCAAAACATAGAACCAACTTGTGCATCTAAACTTATTAGAAAACTTTGTGAAAAAAAAATATATTATTGATTCAACTTCTGGAAGTCCTGGCTAAAACATCAACGTTTATCGTCCTTCAGGGTCAGGAGTAGTGTCTAAATGGCAATTTTTAAATTAAGATATTATTTTGGTGGGCGTAGCTTTGGCGCCACCTAAGATGGCCGCCTGAGAGAGAAGTTCCACCACAGAACAGACCTACCGATGCTTTTGTGGTGTCCTTGAAATCCTTTCAGAGGCTTCAACTTTGGAGCACCAGCTGGAAGTTGTAGAGTGACTGAACGCTGTTTCTCTCTGAACTGAGGCATTTCCTTATATATGTTTTGCAGTCACGACCGCTCCTTCGATTGCAGCTGCCATTTTGAATTCTCCTCAGGCGCTTAACGCCGTCAGAATAGCACGTTATGTAAACAGGCGAGTCCCTTTAGAATTTACTCTGCACTTCTTCAGGTATGCTGCATTCTCCTGGAACTTTGATGTCTTCATTTCTCTAAAACTTGTGAGAATGCTATGACTTTAAAGGATTCATATTAATTTTGGATGACCTAACATATTTGCCAGTGGTAGTTGGACTGTTTTTAAAACTATCTTTCAACTATAACATCTTCATTCAGATACCAGCGCACAGACTATTTGTCTCATTGCCTTTATATTTTTGTTCCAACCGCTGTTTCAACTGCGGTCACAATTTTCAGCTCTTTAAAGCTGCTTATCAACACCAGGCCATTAAGCTACACCACAAGGTGAGACTCCTTTTCTTTTAAAGGAGATATTTCTTCTTTAATATGTTGCATTCTCCTGCAGCTTTGCTTTGACATTTTCTTTAAGGATTCAAATGTGATATGGTGCTAAATTATTAGTTTGTGCTCGTCTTATACGGAGTGTTCTTCACATCTGAGATTTATAATATCCCATTTTAAACGGCAACACCCAGAGTAACTGTTCTTAGGGCAATATTATATATCTCTTTTTGAGCTATAACCTATTCAAATTGTGGTGTCCCATTCCATTTATTATTTTGCATGGGTGGATTTAAAAAAACGCAGTTTGTTTTTTACTCCTAAATCACATTCTACTACTGCTTCGAGTATAAGTTCAACTGCTAAGAACTTATTGATGGATAAACTGATTTCTTACTGTGAAATGCCCAATTCTGCTTCTCCTTGCAAATCATCTCTGTTATCGTCCTTGAATAAGGCTAACTTCAACTCTCCAGCTACCAAATGCCTCAATCATGAACCTACATCGCCCGATAAAATCTCCATCTCTACTTTCTCTAGAGATACCTTTGGAGGAAATATGTGCACTGCATCCTTTTGTTGAGGAGACCAATTATTGTATTCAAAATGTAGATGAAAAATGGACTTTGATGGAGAATCATGTTTCTTTGGTGGAACAACTGATTGTGGACCTACATGATGAAACAAATAAAATGACACTTTTAGAAAAGGAAGTTCTCCAACTAAACGAATGTATGGAGAATTTGGAGAACAGGAATACGAGGAATAATCTCCACATTTACAACCTTCCTGAAGGGATGGAAGGCTGTGATCATGTCTCCTTTTTGACGTCCTCTCCCAAAGGTGTTGGACTTTCCTTCTTCCACCTGGCTCAATATCTAGAGAACTCACAGGTTAGGTCTTCGCCTCTCTTTCTCTGCGTCATCTGCTAAACCAAGAGGGGTTACAATACAGTTCCTGGAACTTACTGATTTATTGAACAATCTTATTGTTGCCAAGTCTAAACAAAATATCACTTGGTTGGCTAAAAGGATCTTCCTGTCACAAGATGTTTCCAATGCCACAGCCACCAGACAAAAATAATTTTTCAGTCTTTGACCTCCACTGTGAACTTTGGGCACCCGATATGGTCTCTACCATTCTTTGCGTCTTCAAAGTGACTTATCAGAACCATAGCACTAAATTTGCTGATCCAGCTCAGCGTAAAAATGTTATACACGTTCATACATTGGATACCATGGACACAGCTTATCCTTATACACACAGATTCTTTTCTCTGATATGGTTTTCATAAGTTCTATTGTGTTTTTAAAATATTGTTATAACTGAAATCTATCTGATAATGTTCTTCTAATCCTTTTGAGTTTTATTTTTTATTTATCATTACAGATTCGCCATATGTGTATACATCGTATGATTTCCCTCCTGATTGTATATGGTCCTGATGCGACGCATAGTCTCCCATTTATGGATGTGTCATCTTCACATGTGTTGTCACCATCCCGTTTTCCCCTTTTTCACTAATTCTGGTATGTCTTTCAGTCATTTTTTTTAGATATGTTCTGTCTCTTATTCTTGTTCAGTGTTTCCACTTTTTGCCTTCCTCTTTCTTTCTCCCTTTTTTCTCTTTTCCCGTCTAACTACTTTCTTCCTTTTTTCATTATTTTCCACCCTTGAGCTGTATTGTAATTTCCTTATACTGTTCTCAGGAAGTTATCATTCTTATATATTGTATAATTTAGAGTAATCTTATGGAACCGTAAAAGTTTTATTAATCCTGTCAAACGACCAAAAGTATTATGCCATTTGGGCAAATCTAATCCTGATTTAGTTCTCCTCCAAGAAACTCACCTTACTGAATTTGAAGCTTTAAAACTTAAGCGGAATTGGGGGATTTCTGTATTTGTGTCCCCATCACTTAATAAGAAAAATTGAGTTGTTGTTTTATGTAAAAAAAACTCTTAACATTAGTGTGTTTTCTCAAGAAAAAAATGATATGTGCAGATGGATTATTGTTAATGTTCTCATAGATAATATTCCTCTAACTGTACTGAAAGTTTATGCTCCCATGAAACCTGACCATACTTTTTGGCCTTCAATAGCAAAACAATGTACCCAATACCATGATTCATATTTAATTTTGGAAGGCAATTGTAATCAAATTATGGACCCATGCCTAAACAATCTTCGGTTCAATTCATGTCTCATAAAATACACAGACAATTTCATTCCACTATTTCAAAAGGTGCTTTGGTTCATTCTTGGAGAATATCTAATCCTACACACCAAGATTACACATTCTATTCATCTTCACACAATACATTCACAAGGTTAGATCACATATTTCTTTCCAAATCCTAATTACAGTTTATCATACAGCCCCACATAAATCCAATCATACTTTCTGACCATGCCTTGGTCACTACTGACTTGGATTTGGCTTCTCCCCACTCTCCTTCACATAGATGGAGATTTAATAATTCTCTATTACAGGATGCGCAATTGTCTACTTCCTTTAAATTCTTTGTCTCAGATTTTTTCTTATTTAATGATAACACCACTACTTCTCCTCCTTTATTATGGGACACGTTTAAAGCATCTGCACATAATTTTATTTTAGGTTACGTATCTAGAAAAAACAAGAGTGGCGTCAAAGAACATGCTCTGTTACTTTCCTCGATCAAATTCTTAGTACAACAATATTTTTCTTCTAAATCAACTTCTGATTTCTAAAACTTTCTTAAGGCTAAACTACAATTTAACATTATGGCCCTTATTATGACAATGGTGGTAGAAAACGCCTACCGCCGAGCAATGGCCGCCAAAACAATGTCGCCGCACCTACCAGCCGTCCGCCGTATTATGGCCACAGCTGGATTTCCACTAGAAGGATGGCGGAAATCTGGCTGTGGCCATGCCGGCGGACTGCCGCCAGCCATATTATGACTCATAAGGCAGCCTGGCAGTGTTCTGCTGGCAGACGCTGCTGCTGGCAGCAGGGCCCCATCCCGTCTTCTGCCGGAGGTCCCCCTGTATACAGGTACGTGGGTGCTCCGACAGGGGAGGGGGCTGGGGGTGTTGTGTGTGTGTGTGGGCTGACCAGTGGGAACACAGTAGTACGCAGTTCCCGCCAGGGTGCCCGGAGGGAACAATGCTACAACAGATGTCGTGGCTCCCTTAAGGTAGCTGAGGCCAATACAGTAGCACACAGTACCTTTGGAATGCACACTGTCTGAAAAGCAGGGCATGGACAGTGCAGGCCCACCCGTGGCTCCCGGCACTGGCTTTCCACCAGCCTTCTCATGGCAGGGACACCGCCATGAGATGGCTGGCGGAAAGCTGAATTGTGATTAGCCCGGCGGATTTAAACTCAGTACCGCCCTTGCTGAGTACAACTCAGACCGCCATTGGACAATCAGGAACCACGTTCCCGATGGAGAAGGCGGTCCCCTTGCAGGTGAGCCGGTCAGGGTTGTAATGTGGCAGTCGGACTGCCACAGTTGCGGTGTACTGAAAACAACATATTTTAGCAGACAAGCTGCGATTTTCTTTTTTAAAGTTAAAGCCTAGTTACAGGATCTGTATTTGTTTTAATTCCATGTAGAGTGCAACAGTTAACAGAAGCAACTTTCTGGTGCTGAACAACAAAACAGTAGTAGGAAACTAGAGCCACCACACACACAAAGAAAAAGAAGCAACTACTTGGTGCTGAAGAACAAAACCATACCAGGAAACTAGACCCACCTCACACACAAAGAAAAAGAAGTCACTACTCAATGCTGAACCTACCTCTGTTCAACAGCAACATTTTCCCTATTTGAAGTGAGAGATCTAGAACACAGTGGAGAAAGCAGGAACCCAGGCCTGGGTAGACAAGGATGTAGGAGGCTTTGTGCTTGGATCCCATAGTGCTCGACCAGCCAGTACCCATTACTGCAGGCCTGAGACACCACCCGTATTGAATAGGTTCCATGGAGGGCAGAAGTAAGGGGTAAGGGTTGGGAAGAAGAATGTTCATGTAACTGAAGTAGAGAAAAAGTGAAAAGGAATACACTCAGAAAACCAGATTGATCAACTTCCAAAAATAACATGTAGTCAATTTATGAACAAAGAAAATAATGACATAGTGCATAACATCAGTAGTAGTGTAAAGGGCCATATGACGTTTCCAAGAACAGAGTCTTCAGAGCCAACGAGGAAGCAGCAAGGACAGCCACTTGATTTTCAAAGCCTTTCTTTCGTCCACTTTCCTGTCGCCATTACTGTTTACGAAAAGTCACACTGGTATTGGGAGAAGCTGCGGAAAAATAATTTTTGGATTGCTTATAATTTTGCCTCTGTATTCCTGAGCTTTACGAAACTTTGTTAAATGTAAAATATGCCCCCCTAAGTATGATATTGAAAGGTTCTATGCATATTTGGGAGATGGAAGTTATACTTAGGTCCAAAAAACTTGCACTTTCTATTGGTATTCCCATACTGAATTACAGATTTATTGAAGGGCAATGTTGGCGCGCATTGACTTTACCTGGTAGAGGAATGTCTGCAGTGCATGAACACGGGTGACATCCTTTTGTGAGTTCCCAAAGTCTCTTTGTGCCCACTGAGGAAGTGAGCACTGATGGACCAAATCTACATCTTAGTGCCCACTGGGCATTGCAGCAGATTCAGGGGTAGGCGTACTGCATACAGGGCATGACGTAAGGCCACGCCCTGCACCCTGAGCCCAATGTGTTTGGATGAAAGTCTTGTGTTGTAGGTTCTGTGGTCATGGGTTTAGGTTGCGTTCCGCAGACTCTGTCCCTGCACCTATAGCCCACTAGACACCGACTATCTTTCGACGTACCAAGCTCTTCATGCAGGTGCTGTGGATGCTGGGCATGACCAATACATCTGTCTACGTCCTTATTAAATGACGCACCCACTTACAAGCCTCACACCGTTTCACAATCCTCTTCTAGAAATAAACTATGGGAGGCTATGTATCAAAGCGCGGGTGCACATATCAAACACAGGGAGGTCTGAGGGCACAACACTGATACCTAGAAAATATCATGTGCCCCATAAAAATGAAAATATTTAGCCACAGGAGCCTACAGACCAGTGCTTTAAATGGGCAGGTGTTGTCCGGCACTGAGCACCTGCACTTCTTTAATTTGAAGGGGGGGAGTACCAGCACTTCGCAGAACTGCTGCAATGCATATAAAGGGAGAGTACCGACTCTTCTCAGAAGCAAACTGGCACTCTAAATAGTGAGAATCTGCACTTCTATATTTTCATTTAAAGCACTACTACAGACTACGTGCATATGTTTTGTTTCAAGAGTAAGTTTTGACAGAAAAAACTATCTGGATCCAGATGGTCTCAGTATGACTTTACAGACTTAGTGATGCTTGTAATTTAGTTGTAACTTCAGTAAACTTCTTGTCGGGTCCAATTCTCTGTAAATCAAATTGATGGACTCTCTCTGAGATGCTGAGAAGGGGAACAAACAGACGAGGAGCTTGAAGGATGTGGCTGTTGCTGGTATAATGTTATTCCTCTGAAGTGTTGAAAATCATTTTGGGTTGCTTATAACTAGGAGTGAGCAATACATTTTGCTCCACCTCAGAATTTTGGCCACTCTGTGTTACGCCGAGTTCCAGCCAAATTCCGCAAGCCACCGTGTGGCTGAGTTTTTTCTCAGGTGTGGCTTGCCAGCAGTAAGTTGGTGAGCAAGAATCAGGGTCCCCCACGCAATCTTCGGGCGCTAGGAGGGCACTCGGTGAGATCTGCTCACTGCAAATCATCGCAGGCGGTTACGAGCATTCACAGTGAGAAGTTGAGGCTCGAGTAGAAAATCCTCTTGAGCTGCAGCAAAATCATCCCAAATAGCAGGGCCCGGTGGGGTGCAGCGTGGTGGGGTTCGCGTTGACTTTTCAGCTCGGTACAAGCTCCTGGGCCTAACACTCAGCACAAACAGTGTGGTGTGCTGATTTCTGCTAGTTTGTGGAACTCCAAAGAATCTCGAGAGGTTTTCATGTAATTCCATGGAATTTCATGGATTGAAACTCTACAAGTTCCTCCCACCCCTACTTATAACCACATTACTACATGTGCCATGCCATGACCAAAGATGACAGGATTGCAGCTTCACTCAGTTTCACACACACAACACACAAATGGCATGTGGTAACCATTAGGCAACAGATGGAAATACCACCAGTTTGAAAAGCCAAAGTCAGGAAACATCATCATAGTGAAGCAATCTTCAGCAAAACATTCAGCCTTTCCATCTTCCTTTATGCTCTTTCCCTGTTGATTAAGGTTTTTTCTTTTTTAAATGTCCAGAACAGAAAAAGGCAAGCCTATTGTAGAAGATCCAGGAGAGTATAAGAACTCCACTTTCAGTGATATTTCCACTGCAGTGGTGATGAAATATTTACTGGAATCTAAAGTGTGGAGAATTTTCCCTGTGGGAATGCAGCAGTGTCAGCAAAGAAATCATACGAGTCCACCCTTAAGTTTGCTCTCTACCAGAATCACTGCTTCCCTACCTGAACTGACCTCCTCTGGCATCCGCGGGCCTTCTGGACCACAAAGCTGGTCCAGGAAGGCAACCAGGGTTCAAACCTATCTGCCAGGCTGAGCTCTGGCCTTGTAAATTACACAAGAAAGTGGTGGTTGGAATGCTTGAATTATTCTCAGCTACTAATAATTACTCAGGACACATCCCAGTCAGTCATTATCTTGCCTACCATGCCACCTCTGTTTGTAGACAACCATAGGCAAATAAGTCTTCTCTTGACCCAACTCCAATAGGAACAGTCCAGCCTGAACTGCCAGGATAAGTCCTCTCTGAACCAGAACACAAGCAACTCAGAAATGTTACCATTGGAGAAGGTCAAGGACTGATTTGCATATGTCTGGGTCCAAAGTGAGGTGGTATGACGTACAAAATAACAATAGACTGGAATAGGGCCCAGAGTAATTAACAGTAGGTCCTGTGCACACTGTGTCAGTGGAAACAAGCTATGCCTGACTGATGAGACCTCAATGGGACAAAACAGGACATGCGTTGCTTTTGTTCAAGTTCAGAGAGGAGTTGGCCCAGCCGCTCAGGCTGCCCTGTTCTCATTGGTGCAGGGCCAAGACCGACTGCATATGGCTGTCTCCAAACTGAGCAGGCATGGTGTGCAAAATAACGATGGGCTGGGATAAAGCCCTGAGTAATGACCAGTGGCTGAGATTAATTCAAGCATTCTATCCATCACTTTTCTGTCTGTTTTAGGGAGGTTTGGCACAGCATCCAGGTTTTGCGGCCAATGAGATTGACCCGTGAGCTGGTATTCTTGTCCAGGAGGGCTGTGGGGCGTCCAACAGGAGGAGAGGGACACACTCTGCCATTGAAAGGATGCCCAGGGACAGAAAGAGGGGGACACTGTACTGTCCTGAGATATCAAGCAAAGACATATATTGTACCCACCTATAGCCAATAGTGGAATATTCAGGAGTCTGCAAAGATCCAGGGTATCTTAGTTTTTGGAAAGAAGCTTTGAGAGGCTGGAGCTGGGCCCTCCTGGCTCGCAGCTGATGCTACAATCATGGCACTCACAGACCATGAATGCTCTTCAGAGCTAACATCCAATCTTCAGTCGCCATTACAATTAGCTGTAATGTCTCATCTCGCGCTGCACAAAGCCCAGTAATTACTAAAGTACAAAAATGATGCTCAAGTGCACCGGAGGAGGGTCGCACTAGGCGGGAAGGGGCATTAATAGATATTATCGTAGGCTGAAGTCTTGGGAGATGGAGGAAGGGCTAGCGATACCCTGAGCGGTAATAATGATAATAATGGCATTTAAAGCTACAATCTGAGCTTTTGCAACGTGGTGGCAGGGCCGAAATGTTTAGTAGGATTTTACAGGTGAGCCGCCTTCATCAGGCGAAATTTAAATCATGCCTGTCTAATTAATGTAATTGTTTTAATTTACCTTTACGCTGTTCCTTGAAATCCCCAAAATTACGCCGTATTGTGTAATTACGCTGCTGTTTGAAGCACAATTGTAGCGCAGCAGTGCACAAACGCCTTGAGACCCGCACGGGTGAGTAGCGCGCTTTATAAATGTTAATGATTTGACAAACAAAGCGAACAAACGGAATGTGAGAGGGTGTTGTTCACGCAGTTGTGTTTTTTGCGCTATTTCTTTAGCACTAAATTATGGAATTTGCATTTGTGAAATGACGTATAATTTTGCATCATTTCCCTAAAATATCGTGCACAAATACAAATTACTCACATTTCGCACACCCCTAAAGAAGATATGGTTTTGAGGGGCATTTAGACCCCGACAGGTGACCACAGACTGACCACAATATTTTTCAGATCCACGACAATCCAGTAGGGCGTTTTTAAAAAATATGACTCCACTTACGTGCAGGACAAACCTTCATCATAAGTAGGACGAGCGTTCATCATATATGTAACCTCGGGCCTCCTCGGGATTTGATACTGAGTGACACACGTTCATTGGCTCTGATGTGCAAGAGGTTTTATTACACTGTATTGCGCCCTTAATTATGTTTCCTGCTCCTAAAATTATGTCTCCCAGGGGGATCATCTATTGTACTGGCTCAAAAGTCTCTTCCGAGAGCCCTGCTAATTTACTGTGGGTCTGCTACTCTGGCAAGACAAAATCAACCACAGATGCCATAACAAGTTGGTGTATTTCACGTAGAGTGATAACTACAGGTGGAACTTTGCAACTTGTCTCTCTGGATCTGGAGCTAACAAGTCTGCAAACTCCAGAGCCGATCAACACAGTACCTGAGTATCATGAATGATTACACCAGGAGTACGGGTGAGTCACAACCAATTCAGCCCCAGAGGACTTCTGAACACATAAAAAAGAAGACAAACAGATAAGAAAATGATCCAAAGTCTTTCTTTGTAGTCTTATACTCAGATACTATGTATCAAAGATTACAGGAAGGTTATAGTTAGGAAATAGAATGAAAAAACGATTGAAATTCACTTAAAACACCAAAGGTCACAGGAATGTTATGGATGGGCTCCCATTTTAAACACACAAGATTATAGAAATGAACCTGTTATAGTAAGCAATATCTCAAGTAACTATAACTCGCGCCCTAAGGTAACTAGAACTCATGCCCCTGCCATGCAGTTTTTACCCCAAACATTTTATAACATTGATATTATCAATGATGTTATCAAAGATGTCATGAGTGCTGTCATTTATGAGATAACTAGCAGCACATGGCGAGGGGGTTGGAGCTTAAATGGGGTTGACAGCAGGGCATGCAGCCAACCCCCTGTGACCACCTAAATCCATGTCACGCATGGCCGAAGTCTTGGCCAGGCCCTGCGGCCAATCCCCTACAACCACACCAACCCCGTCCAACACATGAACTTTGGCAGTGCGCGGCCTGGATTGGCCACATGGCCTAGCCATAGCCTCCGTTTAATCTCCAAACCCCGCACCACGCACCTCACCGGGACTACCTAACAAAAAAACTTAGAAATGGGGCCACACAGACCACCCCCTAGTTCCAGGGACCATCACCTCCCCAGGACAAAAGTAAAAAAATATATATATCGGGGGGGCTGCATACACACCCGAGCCCTGGGGACAAACACCTCCCTGGGGCTTTCCATTGAAAAAAAAATTAGGGGGGGCATCACATAAACCCACCATGTCCCAGGTACCACCACCTCCTCAGGAAAACATAAAAAAATATATGGGGGACAATGCGGACCCCTCCAGGCCCTGGGGACCACCACCTTCCCAGGGCTATATTTTAAATTTATATTGTGGGCCGCACTGGCCCCCCTTCCACAAGCACTGGGGACCACCACCTACCTGGGGCTACTATTAAAAATGTTATTAAGGGGGGGCCAGAAGGACCCCCTGGGCCCTGGGGACCACCACCTAAGCAGGACTATATACTTTTTTCCAAAAGGAAGGTGGGTGGCATTGCTGATTTCGGCCCTGGGGCCCAGCCATACTTATAAGGGAACCAAAGGCACCCATAAAAGCTTATAGGGCACATTGGGTGTAGCCTCAAGGCCCCTGTGGTCCCAGCCAGCTCCCGACTCCTGCATGAGACGGCATTGCTCTCGCAAGCAGAGAGCAGCTTTAAATAGCAGCTCCATGCTTGGTGGGGCAATGCTTTCATCTGTTTCCCTGCATGCATATTTGCATGCAGGGAAGCAGATGGAAATGCCACCTTCTGCAGATAGCAAGGTTGTGCTTGCTCTTGCTTGGGCAGAAGCAAACAGCTACCTCCCGAGTGTAGGCAGTTCAGGAGGTAGAAGGAGCTGGCCTTGGGGAGTGGCGGTCCCCAGGGCTATCCATGGCTCCACGAGGGGTGGCCGCACGGCTCTCTCCATCTTGAGAATTTAACCCCAGGAAGGTGATGGTCCTTGGGCTGTGGGGGGTCGCGCTGCCCCCTGGCATTATTTTAAATGCATTTGCCCCAGGGAGGTGGCAGTCCACAGGGCCGAATGGTCCCCCTGCACATTATATTACACAATGTCCCTGGCAGGTGCCAGTCCCAGGGGCCCGAACGGGCTGGGCAATCCCCACAACACTATATAACACTTTGTCCCAGGGAGGTGGGGGTTGTGGGGGCCTGGGCAGGCACCCTGGCATCACTTTAATAACTTTTGCCCCGGGGAGGTGGCAGTGCCTGTGGCACGGGGGTGCTGTGTGGCCACCCATGCATATATAATGAAGAGTGCCCTGGGAAGGTGGAGGTTCCTGGGGCATCAGTAGTCCCTAGGAGATGGGCCTTATGTACCCCCTCCTTTTATACACCCCTAATGACTGGGACCTAGATCACCTGGGGGCCCAATAAAAGAAGAGTGCAGGAGACCACATTTAAAAAAAAACATCCAGGTATCCATACATAGATTTGGCCGATATTTTAAAAAGTGCTTTTATTTTTTTTACCTGACGGGAACCCTGGGGACCTATTGACCAAGGGTAGGGGCTCAGGGGATCCTTAAACTGGCCCCTTTTCTTTCTTTTTGTGTGTTTTGTTGTCGGACTCGGCTGAAGCGGAGTCCCAAATTGGCTGCCAACACTTCCTTATTGAAGCCAATTAGATATCAGCTTGGGACTGCTGGACCTGCATCCCTAGATAGCTGTACTTTGTTACCTTTAACATCTAAAAAAAAACACTGAACAGATCTACACCAAATCACAAAAAGCACAATCTGTGCAACAAGATCTAGCTTCCTGCCAAATTGTGTGTAAGTCTGTTCAGCGGTTTGGGCTGTATGCACGTCTAAAGACCCTGTGGAAAATGAAGGGGGAAAACACATTTTGGGGACTGCTCTTTTTTTCAGCCCCTGCTTGATGGATCACCCAAAAACTTACAACACACCAGCTGCACCCACTGAAGTATAAGTTTTGAAAATTTCATGAAGATTCGTCAAGCTGCGCAAAGGTTATTGGCAAAACAAAGAACGCTCGTCCTATGTAAACTAGGTCCTAATATCTACCTACTGATGACCACCAGTAGGTTATATTTATATATGCAGTCACCAGTAGGTAGTTATAGTACACCAAATTTGGAAAGAAGGTCGTTTTTGGCCCACAGATCACCGTACAGTAGTTTAAGAGAAATTAAAGAAAATCCAATTTTGTAGATATATAGGGTCGCAATTACATCGCAAATACTGCCGATCTTGTGCACAGATCTAATATGCTCCCATCACTTCAACCAGGAAGTGTTGTCAGCCATTGTGAGACTTGGCTTCACCTGAGTCTCAAAAACAAATGAACCAAAAAAAATGAAAAGGGGGAAGGGTATGTTAATGCTAACACCCTAGCCGTGGTGCAAGGGTACACCTGGTACATCCCCAGGGCAAAAAAGCACTTTTTTTTAATTCACAGAAACATTCTCAAATTTTGCCATGTATTAAAAAAAACGCAGTCTCCTGCGTTAAAAAAGGCTGTGACCCCTGAGTGGGCCAGTTCCTGAGGTACACAAGGTAGCCGTCCTAGGGCTTTTACAAGCCGCGGGGACCACCACCTCCCCAGGGCTATGTTTTATAAATATACAGGTGGCCATTGGCCCCGGCGCCCTGGGGCTAAATATAAAATAGTACAATATGGAGGGTCCCATGTGCAGCGGGGACCACCACCTCCCCTGGGCAACATACTATTTAAATAATAGGTGGATCGTTCTTGCCATTCATTGTCCAAGTCCATGGCCCTGCTCCTTCATTACAGCCCGCCTGTGGTATTTGTTCTGCCCATGCCCTTCCCACCTGCCAAGAACAGTTAACTTGCTGCCCCATTCACCTCCTCCCTACCTTCTGTTGTCTGAGTACATGCACCAGCCTCTCCCTCCTGCCCTGTATGGTCAATGTGCGGCCACTGCCCTCCATTTAGCTTGATGTCCCTGCCCACTCCTCCTGCAGCCATTGCCCAATTCTATGCCCCATCGTGGCCCTCCTGCTTAGCCTCTGTGCTTAGCCTGCTGCCCCTACCCACCTTCCTGCTGCCCTCCAATGTTTGTGTGCGTGCCCCTGCTCCCTTCGTTATGCCCACAATGTTCCATGGACCAGCCACTATGGAGTTTCCACTGCCCTTCTCACCTGCTTAGCATGGTCAGATGGCTGCCGCCTGTCCCTGCCACCTCCACCCTGCTTGCCCAAGTTCCATGCACCTATCCCTTTCCTACTGTCCTCCATGGTCCATTTTCCTGCCACTCTCTTCTGCCCTCCATACTCAGTTGTGCTGCAACTGCTCCTCCTGCCTGACCTGCGTAGTCTGTTGGGAATCCCCTTCCTCTGCCCTCGCTTGTCGGTGTCCAGCCCCTATCCCTCCCTTCTGTACTCCATGGTCTTTTGTGCACCCCTCTGCCCCCACCCTCCTGCCCTATGGCCGTTGTGCTGCCACTAACCCTCCTCTTGCCAAGCATGGTCTTCTGTGCTCCCACAGCCCTTCCCACCTGCCCTGTGTGGTCAGCTTGCCATCTTCCCTCCGTTGTTTGTGTGTATGCCATTATAGTCTCACTGTTGCCCTCCATGGTGTGTAGTGCTTCCAGTGCCCATCCCTCCTTCCCTCCATGCTCAGCTTGCAGCTCCTACCCTGCCCCCTTGCCCTCCATTTTCCATGTTCAGGCCCCTATCCCCCCTACCTGCCTTGTCTGGTCCATTTTTGTGCCCATCCCTCCTGCCCTTCATGATCTGTTATGCTGCAACTGTCCCTCCTGTCTGTTTGGCATGGTCAGCTTGCTTCCTTTGACTCTTTTCTCTTTGCTCTCTGTTGTCACGTGCATGGCCCTGTTCCCTCCGTATTGCTTTCCATGGTCAGTTGTGCTACACTGCCGTCCCACTTGCCCTGTGTGGTGTTTTGGGCAGCTGCAAACCCTGATGCCTGCACTGTAAGGTCAGTTTGGTGCCCCTGCCCTCTGTTATCCGAGTCCACATCCCTACCCCATTCCCCCTGCCCTCAGTGATCTCATGTACCATACTTGCCAACAAAGTGGGCAACAGTTTTAATCTACCGTTCTGTCTTTCACTAACAGTGGACCATCCTGAAATTTAAGCTGTAACAGAGATCCCTCACAGGCAGGCCCATTGTATGACTCCACCTGTGTCCTGGAGTGTTAATGAGGGGATCTTTGGGAGTCTTTGCCCCCTTCCTAGGGATGCCCTTGCATGTGGTGTTTACTGACAACTTTCCTCCCCCTTGTCTATGTCTGTAATTTAGTGCACTCACAAGGTGTTACCTCCGTTGCATTGGATGACATCCCCATGCAATGATGCAGTACTATCCTTGGCAGTCAGCGAGCCCAAAATGTGTGTGTGTGCCTCTTCCATATTAGAGAAGGAGTTATACAAGTACTTCCTGCCTCTTCAGGAACACCAAAGTGCCACATTGGACAAAGCAAGCAGAGACTGCCCTCTGAGCCTCCAGGGCACTTCGCGTAACACAGTCCTTGGTGGCCTGATTCCAACACCAGACTTGAGCCGAGGCAGGGTGCTTCAGATAACCCACGCCACGGCAGTAATTTGCTGCCAGCCAGTTCTTTTAAATCTCCGTTGGCAAAGATGGAGCCACCTCTGCCAATGTCATACTTCACTTGCCTGCTGTGAGGATAAACTGATATGAAGACGTGGTCTCTTTATTGGTGTCAGATTCTCAGATATAATTTTGCTCTAAGTCTGAAAACAAGTTAGGTGACCATAGGCCCTTTGAGCTGTGAATTATGAGGGCACATAGACTATACATACTAAAGAATATTTCAAAACCAAATAAACACCTTATGCCAAGGACTGCAATTGATTTACAATACAAGGTTTATCATTCGGTCAACACCATAAAGTTGTCATCTCCCTAAATCTCTGAAAAGGACATGGGAAGGGGATGGGCCATCACAAAGTGTGTCTTGGTTCTTTTATTTTATTCTGAATCTGTACCCATGGAAGGTCCTGCTCTACAATGTGCTAGGAGTAGGCGGAATTTGATTCAGCGGAATTCCGTGGTAAGCCAGAGTGGGCATTTGGCGCTATTTTCACAGAGCAACATGCACCCTTGCTTTAAAAAATGGATGTGAGGGTGCATTTTGTGCTAAGAAAGTAGCACAGCCCAGCACCTCTCGGGCCCTTACACACTCTGCAGTAATTACCCAAGGGGTAAGTACTACAGTGATTTTCTATCAGGGTGGGAATAGGGAGCAGTCCCTCCATGTTTAAAAAACACTCCAGGTAGATCTATTGTTTTAGACAACACATGGTTTCTTTATTTTTCACAGAAGAGCTGGTGGTTCTTCATGGGACAATCTGTGCTGGTCTCAGTGATAATTAGGAAACACTACACTGTGTGGTAGACACATCACCAGGGCCCCAATAATGAGCTTGAGAGAACTGGTGCTGATTTACTGCATGACACATTTGAATGCTAATTTACTATTACCAAGTGGTTAATCTGTTTAGTACTGTGCAATTATTAGTTAAACACCATAGAAAGGGTAATTGCAGTTTGGGACTGACTTTCTGTAAAAACTCATAGAGACAGAAGTCAGGTGTAACACATGCTTTACTAAAGTTACATTTTCAAAGCCCAAGAAAATTAGAGAAGTTATACATGCAAATCAATACCCAAGTCCCAGTACACACAGGAAACAATAAGTTTGGACCACGCTAATCACAAGAATGTCAAACCTTTAAAAAAGTAGGGTGCCTGAATCCTCTAAACGAAACATCCTGTCACAGAAATTTTGTGTCCTTACAATGGTTTACAAAAATATTTTCCACTGAAGTCAATAATAAAGAATCTACACCCAATAGGGGAATATGTATATAATATTTTTGTAAACAATACTTAGGACACACTGTTTCTGTCAGAAAATATTTTTGCTAATGATAATCTGACATCCATCCTCTCCAAAGAATTCTTCAACAACTGAGTCACCTAGAAAGTAACAAAGCTTTTTGCCATTTTTCAGCAAAGTCTTTACGTATATGATTAGTAAGTACCATCCATGCAGAGCTTAAATATGATAAAAGCCTTTTTACTATTCCAGGCACAGTATTGGCCCTCCCTGCTTGCTCCGTGTTGAGCTTGAGGGCCTTGTCTGAGTTCAGATGAATTGTCTTCTCTTTTCCATCCCTGTAGGCCCCAGCACACCGTTACCACCAGCATTGACATGGCGTGGTGACCGCCATGAAAAGTCTGGCGGTATGGTGAGTACAGCAACGCCGTGGCTAAGTACAACTCAGACCGCTGTCACACCACCAGGAACAATAAATGCCAGCTGGAACAGCGATCTCCTGGATCGTCCACCCGCAAGGGTTGTAATGTGGCAGTCTGACCACCACAGTGGTGGCACCACAAGGTCCTTGGACCGCCAGCCTCATAATGAGGCCCTTATAACAGATTGTTGGAGATATCTCCCAATACTTTGATTAAAGCGTTAGTAACAGCCTTGTATGGCTGTGGGTGGGTATATAGGATGATTTGAATCATGACTTGTTCAAAATCTAATATTATTTTATGGGTGGTGTAGTTGTTTGTTTTAATTTGATTGTGGTTTAGTGGTGCATAGTAATTTCTACTCTGTTTATTTGGTAGTAGGGCACTTATGAATGGTGCAGTAGTGTTTTGGTATTCACCATGTATGCTGTATATCAGAGTGAATTGTTTGAGGTACACTTTGAATGTACTATCCATCATCCATGTTTGATATAGTGTAAGCTTCAGTAAACTGTCTTTGTTAGAAAACATGATATGTTTATCGTTGTTTAGATTATCATACAAGAGGAAGGGCTCCTCATTATGTATGATGGTTAAGTGTTTAGGAATTTGGATATCTTGGTATCTTCTATGGGCAGGAGGGGTGTCAGTGATTTTTTAGTTCACACTACTAAGCGTTTTAAGGTGGGTAGAATTGATAGCTGGCCTCTGATGTGTTTGGGAAGTACATATTTTAATATTTTACTTTTGGACTTATGGATGCTTATGGAAGATAGTGTTTTTTTCTCTTAAATCTTGTAGTACATATCTTCCTTCAATTTCTCTGACATTTGGGTGACAGTTTTGTTATTTTACATTAATAACAAAGTCATCTTCCGTAGTGGCCCTCACGTTGCATGCGTTGGAGTAGTATTTAGTACATTTCCAGTTGACTGTCTTGTACTTTCTTTGCTATAAGTGTAGTCCATGTGAAAGAGTAATTGGTTCTCTATGATGTGATATATCTTTCACTATCATTTTGTCTGAAAATAATATAAGAATATAATAATATAAAGTATTAAATTTTTAAAATATATACATAATCCATTTAACAAAAACATGCAAAATTACCTGTTTTGTTTCCTATTTTATACTCACATGTCTGTCCTTGCTGTAAATTGCACTCTTTGTTTTTCCATTGGGTTCTTGTAATGACACTCAGGCTCTTCCTTTTCTGTTTAGTTTTATTTTAAACATTTGCTTGTTGGTAGTTAGCGGAGGCTGAGAGAGTTTAGTTAATTTCTACCCATTTTAAGGTCAGTTTGTGTTTAGTAAATGTTTTAACTAACTTACTTGTTGTTAATCTTTGTCATGTATCTGATTTCTGTCGTTTTTCAGCATTTTTGTATTTTTCTTGCAGTTGTAGTATTTGTTTTGCAGTATTGAAATTAGAAGGAATAAAAGTAGAAGAGTGTTTAGTTGGTTCATTTTCATTTTACTATTTTAAAATGAGTTACAGATAATTGTTTACTTACTTTGGAAGGTAGTTGTATATATCAATACTCTCCTGTTTGTAAGTTCTGCTTGGAAAAAACAGCAGAGTATCGTCTTCTTGCAACTTTAGGAGATTTTGAAGTAGTAATTAGTTGCATTGTGTGTGGCTCTTTTTTTATTAGTTAAATTGATTGCTCAATAGTATTGTTTAATTTTGTTTGCATGGCACTTTTATTTGTTTTTTTGTTTGAGTTTTTTTTCAGTTCTTGCCTTTTATGGTGAATGGTAATTAATGTGTACTTTCTATTGTTTGTTACACATAGTGGTATGTTTGTTTTATTTTGAATGTATTTTAATTATATATAAAATATTGTTTGTTGTACTGGTTAGGTGTAATACATTTTATGTATATTGTTTGGCAATAATATTTTGATGTTTTGATTTGTTTTCCTTGTCTTGGGTTATTTTTGCTTATTTTAATAATGTACAATTGTTATAATGTTAATACAATAGTGATTGGTTCTTTAATGGCTAATTTAATTTTTAATGTAATGTTGTTATTTGTATGTTTTTTCTTTAACACTATTGATTTTTACCTTCATTTATGGAGTCAATATTTTATGTTCTGATATTTATGTGTTGATATATTTATTTAAAGGTCATGCTGTTTTTGTGCTTAAAAAATGTTGTTAGCAATATAAGTTAAAATAATTATGACAACAATATTTTGGTTATAAATATTTTTTTTTGTTAGGTAAGTATAGTAATAAATATTTTTACAAAAATATTTATTTTCCGATACTCTAGGGAATCAATGTTGCTTACATCAATATTATGACAATGATCTGTCTCTCCTTCTTGTACTTGCATGCACTAATTATGTTCTTCTGTAAGTCCTCTTCTTCTGGGTTTCGAATAACAGTGTGCAATGGACAGCAACCTGGCCTCTTCCTGAACCCCTTTTTTCATTAATGCCTTCTGGCTCTCTGCCTGTCTACTGTTCTGTTAATTTTGTTCTGCTTTGTGGCTTCGTTCATTGCCCCAGAAGGTCATTCCTGGATTCACTGGGGTTTTGTCCACTGCCTCATCTCTATGGTGGCTGTTGGCTTCCGCTCTTTTTCAGGGCTTTTTGGTTGAGGTCGATTCAGTGTACTCAGGCTTGGCTTTAGAGTTCCTCTGGGTCTGTTGTCTCTTAGCTGCCTGGGCACTCCATCTTTTACACTGTTTGGGCCTGGAGGTCGGTATGTCTGTGGTGACCGCCTTACACAATGCTCCTTCTTGATGCTGTTCTGAACGTTGGGTTCCTATGGTTTGGCACACACCCTGAGGCCTTGCCTCTGGTCTTAGTGTGTTACTGCTGGCTCTCTAGTTGTCTCTATTGGGGACAATCTGGGTGTTGATTCTTACAACAGTTTGTCTTGTGGACTTCTGTTCACTTGTGGGTGGGTTAGTTGGCTCGTCGTCACTTGCAGTCACTTTTGGTTGTTTCTGGTCCTTTAGTATTTACACATGGCCTTGATCAAGGTAACGCCTCCTCCTGTTGTGGCTGGTGGGCTCTCATCTATCATTCAGTTGTGATGACTTGGTGCGGCGCAGATGTCATGGTTGGCCCTGTGACACTGTTTTCCTTGGCCTGAGACTCCTGCGTCCTCCTTTGTGTTGCAAGGATTATTAATTTGGCTGTGGTCCTAGCTGGTCCTTGGGAGGGCTTTCCCACAGGAGTCAGCCTGTTTCAGCTGCCGCCTCTGTTTTGTACCCACTCTGTGCTGTTTGGGGGTTCATAGATTGTTGGTTAATTTGTCTGTTGTCTTCATGGCAATCATACTCTGTTGCTACAGAGCTCATTTTACTTTTCTTTGGACATTGTCCACCTGTTTATTATGGAAGGACTTCCTGCGCTGGTATATTCTCTTATAGTAAGTGGCAAGAGAGGATTGAGTAAGGTAAATATTTACCAGTAATTTGCATCACTCTGATTAATCCTCTGTGCCCTAGTGTTGTTGTTATAATCTGACAGAAATATTGAGTGGTAAATATCCTACCAAGATACCACATCATTGGAGTTCATAGAAAATTGACACAATAAACAATGTTATTGGAAAGGATATTTAGGACAAAATATTTCCGTCAGTCATAGTTTTGGGAGCAATATTCTGATGTAGAACCCTGGCTACATTTACTGCTATGGATTATGTAGAAAAACCTGAGTGTATTGGTGCTGAGTTGATGCAACTTTACATAGCAAGGCCCTTAAATAGTTGTCCAACATCTGTATAATTTTTTTTTACAGTAGTTACCACCTGCTTCTAAACATTCCAATATTAGCAAATACTGGAACTGCAGTCACTTGGAGGTAAAGCATGAATCCACAATTACAAGGTCTGGTAAAGTATGGAGCTGAGATTCAAAGTTATATGTCTGATGCTACTGTGAACAACTTAACAACTAGACCACCAACCTCATTCAAATATAACAGCTTTAACATGACATAATGCAAAATGATGGGTCACCCCTTCAGAATGCAATGAGGGCCTCCTGCGTCTTTTATATCTCACAGATATTTATTGGCCATCGGCAAAATGGGCATCTCCTGAAGCAGTGGCTTAAGTAACCATGAGAGGGCCACCTGCAAAGTTCATTGAGGGGGGCCCCACACGCCCTAAAACCAGTGAGGAGCTCTCCGGCTAGTGGCCGGTGCATAGTGCCAGAGGAGGCCCCTTGGGGCTCAGTGGCCCCCTACGCTGCAGGACTATTGTTATGTCACTGCCCTAAAGGCCTGGGGGCCCCGCTGCTCCGCAGGATCTGTAAAGGCAGGCGTTACGCCCCTGCTGTTTTGTCACTAGCACAACCACCAAACAGGACTACAGAGCGCCCTCTGGTGTTCACACCTTGACAACTTTACCTCTTGACTGCTGTAGAAAAGGGGGGCGAAAATCGTGCTGGCAACATTGTGTTTCAATGGAGCATGACGAAAAAGCAGTCTCGCCTGCTCACCATGCAGAGTGTGAAAAGCACGCACTGCCACATTCAGACAGGCCAAGTCCTCATCTCACACTCTACCCAGACTGCTGCTTCACTGCTAAAGGTCGACATCTAATTTTCAATTTATTTTATGCTTTGCATCAATAATGCAGCAACCTATGTTCTTAGCAAAAATAAAATAAGACAATTATATATTGTGTGGAATGGCCTCTAGTTAGTGATAATTCTCTCCATTACTCATCATTATCATTTTTTCTAAAGATCCCCAAAGAGCATCCATGTGTCTGCATTACTCTGGCATCTTGGGGTGAGATTTGTGGGAAGGGGGTTGAACTCTTTCCACAGTGGATTCCACACAAAAAAAACCCTGCTGTTATGTTTGCTTGTGCATTAGTTCGCAATTCTTTCTGATATATATTATTGTGAGTCTCTAATGTCTGACATTTGTAAATCACACAGACTGAGATCAGTTTTCATATGTTTTGGAACACGGTGAGGGGTGTGTCTTGGGCCAGTATTACCACACTTCAATGGCTTTACCCAAGATGATGCCCCACCTCTGCAGAATGTGATGAATGGAGGACCCCTAAAGGGGTTTGTGCCCCCCCTTAATAGTTGGGGGCTAGCATGCACCTCTGAGGCTGCAGGGGCCTGCGTTACACTCCTGACACACTCCCACTATGTGCCAAATTATAGACAATATGCTTTGTACCCTGTGCAGTGGCAAATCCAGACAGTTCTCACCTGTGCTGGAGATCGCACATCAATGAAAGCCTGAGCTGATGTGGGCAACACTCTCAATAGGACGCAGGGTAAACCACTGCAGGGGGGTGGGACGGGGATGCTTTGGGGTCCCTTGGGCAGCTATGCTCAAATCCCAGTGGATGCCATCAGAGGCCGCAGTGACTGTGTGCTATTTCATATCAGGTGGACAGTCAATGCACCTCCTGCTGGCCTTTACACTTCTTGTGCCCATTTCTGTAACACTGAAGGAAAACAAAAAGATGATTGTTGGAATGCTTGAAGTAATCTCAGCCACCTTTACCTACTTGTGGATGCATCCCATGCACTGTTTTTATTTCAATCATTGAACCTCTGAGTATCCTAAGCCACATGCACATAAGCCTTGGTCCTTCTCCAATAGCAACAGTCCAGCATTACCTGCCAGGACAGGTCCTATCACAACTGTGACACAAGCAACCCAGACCCTGTTTGACCCTATTTGGGGCTCTTCAGTCAGGTGCAGCTTGGTTCTAGAGTCACAGTGACATGCGACTCACGTCAAGCCACACCCGAGACAAAAACACACGCTTCCCTTGCCCACACTGAAACTTTTCTTGGGTAGCTGCTGGCACAGCCCCTAATAATTTAAGGGAATGCTTCACTCAGTATTTAAAGTATGTGATTAATTCATATGACAATGCACTTTACTCAAATCTAGGCACTAAACGTTTTGTTTATATGATGTTTCAGTAATACAGCACAGGCACAAAGGCAAAATTACTCCCCTATTTCCAAGAGGCCAACACCGCACTCGGATGAGGGAACACCCATTTGAGTCACAGAGGCCCAACATTTTCATCAGAGCTATCCTTGTTGGGCAAGCTCCTGGAGCCCTTCTGTAATAACAAAGTGCCCCATGGAATAAATAGAAGTGGCAAATGCCTGTTGCAGCCCCCTGGCTCTTACACAATAAGTTTCACATTTATGATGAAATGCACTAAAAAACTAGCACTTTACACAAACTATGGTTAAAAAAAGCCCTTACCATATATATATATATATATATAAAGTTATTCATCATTCTGTCATCTTTATTTATCAATATCAAAATTTCAGCCAACACATTTTGTTCCTCTGGGGAATTTCTTCAGGCTGTGACAATATAATACAAAATATGAAACATCATATAGCCTTATCGCCTACTGCCAATGGCTATAGTGGTAGTTGAAGATGGGGACGGCAAGGGCCTATAATGATGGAGAGGGCCTTTAACAGCCGGTACATCCTAAAACATAAGGGATATAAAGGCTAGTAGAACATTCAACCCACTAAGGGTAGATTGCTCTAAATGAAAATGGAAGAAACATAAAGAGAAGCATTGGAATCTTATAGCAGAAGTCTTATACCTGCCAGTATGAGCCCAATTGAGCTCTCAGCATTCCAATGTTCCAATTCAAAATACATTTAAAAACAGAGTTATCTTTAAAAACAGGTCCCTAATTTTGAAACTGCAGATGCACAACAGCATCTCTGTTCACCTCACTGTCAACACTATCAATTTGTGTCATGCAAAAATGTAAGAAGGCCCTTCACCCTACACTTGATATTTACAATAGCACAGGTGTACTCATTCCCTCTGACACTACTACATTAGCCAGTCACTTACTTCCCCCTGACTACAATGCCCACAACCAGTTCCCTGCGTACCTCATTAATTCGCGGAATGGCGAACACGTATTCCAAAAGGTAATAAAGAAAAGAAAATTCTTAACTTTAAAAAGAAGACGTGGAGCGGGGTAGGTAATGAGACCCAAGGTGATCTCAATATGAGAATGTAACCCACAGGAATGTCTTTACATAAACACCTTAGCCAGTAAAGCAGTGTGGTTTAACATCTTTCCAAGTTTAATTAATTCAGTATTTTCATGACCCAATTAAGGTGTGCGTGTTCATTAATTCCCCACACAGCGCATCTGGAAAGGGATGAAAAAAAAACACAAATAAGACTGCTAAAACATAACCTATCTGTTTTATTTATTTTTTTACATAAAAGTGCTTCTACAGTCTAACATGATTTTTTCCCTACAGTTCACTCTCACAATCCATCGTTTCTAAAGAACATCCTACAAATTTGCTACTCCTTACTTATAGCTATTTAATCATTAATATATTCTACAAATGACTGACTTTCCTAAAGAGTCATTGAGGTAACCCCGAATGGTCATCACTAGATATTATAAAGAATGACCGTAATACGATGGTAACTGGAGAACTATCTGTATATGAGGCATAGCGTAGACTATTGTTCCTTCTATATATATTTTAATCGTGAAAAACTATTGCACCATCTTAGAATGCTTTTATACTCCTAGCGAGTAGGATCACATACTCAGCATGTGCAACTAGCATTCATGCATGCTTGCCACCATGTGCAACTGGATTTGTGTTTTGCTCATCAATGGACCTTTATCAAATATCAATCCATTCAAATTTATGCCTCAGAGAAACGGGTGTGCCGAATTACATCCTATTAAGCGCATCACATTATTTTAGTAAATGGTAAAATATTTACCATTCAGATCCATCTAATATAGTTCATGAGTTCCATATGTGGGATTAGCTGGAATAACTATCCCTCTGTTTTGAAAAATGTATTGTCAGTAAACTTAACTCATCAATGTATTGCAATTACACATGTTTCACTGTGTCTAACATCCACGCCATCTTGGAACCTTATTTTTATACACCGAGATGATGGACCACCGGCATGAGGTGTGCCTCTCATTGTCCTGTGTACTCCCAATATGTACAACTAGACTCCAAGACTCAAATCTCAGTCCATTCACCAACCCAGCTGTGGCAGTCACAGATTTCCAGGCATCCTAGGAAAGGTTTTTTTAGGGTCGAGCCTGCGTTTCGCAGCGAGACGCTTTAGTGTTTAGAAAAGGGCTCGGAGCCTTGTCGACGTCACGTCAGTGTTTTTCATTGGTTCGTGGGCTTACCTAATAAAATCTGCTTGCTTTCATTAGTCGAAGGCATGCATAAGTCATGCCTTTTCCGGTGGCTAGCCCCCCTCGAGCGCATCGACCAAGTACAGAAAACATGCGAGGCTCGCTGTTTTCTGTCCGGCTCGTGGACTACTTTTTCTCCAATTTACTAGAGCGATCTCGCTTGGCAGAAGTCGAGCGCTTTACATAGTTAATTGCACTTTTTCGGGTTACCTACATAAATGCACTTTTGCCGATAGGTGAAAAGTCGGGTTAGGAGTTTACAATGCTACCTGCTCTAACATGAGCAAACGCGAGACCATTTGCATTGCAAATGCTTGTTTCTAAGGTGCTATTTCCTCAATACTGAGTTGTACGAGACTAACCACTCTGCACTGGTGAAAATGAGTCTAATGGCTGCATTTGTTATTTATTTTATGGGAAAACATTTTCTCCATGAAGAACGCCCCCCCCCCAACTTTATGAAATTTGGGGAGTTCCTGTTATTCCATCCAACTTGCAATGGAATTCACTTCAGCCTTTTGCTGGAGCAAATCTTCGGCCATTTTCGGGGTGGAAAAAAGTTGCAGGGGACTTTGTGAATGCAAACAATCTAATTAGTTGACTGCCAAAAATGACTTTGTGAACTGAGCCCCTAGTCTTTTGGCCCCAAGTAACCACCCAGACCAAAATAATTCCAGTAAATGATTTGAAGCTTGTTTTGACTTTTCTGCAACAAATGCATTTCACAGCGGATAAGCCCCTCCGGGGCTTTCCAGTAACATGGGGGGGCTCACTCCATGCTCCATCAGGACTTGCTGTTGTCTTTTGCAGGAGCAGGTTTCTATGTGCGTCCATGGTGGATATGACAAACATATCTAGCTTTGCTATCCACCAATCTGTAACTTTGTGACAACTTCCTGGGTGGAGTTCGCAGGAGCACTGTTTAAAACACCTTCTACTCCTGCTTGCCTTACAAACATTTAAGTGGCCATTTTCATTGGCGACCCAGAATTTCCGTTGGTAAACTTTCATAAATCCTGATTCTGTTATTCAAGTTTCTGAATTAACGAATGTAAATTCAACTTTTTGGGGCACGGTCAAACGTTTTGGGATTAGTGTCCTTTCCCCCAGAAAATTCAAATTTCTGATCTGGAAAAGGTGTGCATTTCATCCCAGCTCCAATAGGGCAGGTACAAAAGGCTGCATGTTTTACTGGAAAATAAGTTATTTCTTAATGGGAAGGTGTATACCTGTAACTTCAGGTGCTTTAGTTGTGGAATGCAGTCCCAGATATATGTCTGAATGGAGGGGGGTGGGGGCTGGATGGTTAATGCATGTTTCCTACCCGTCCTCCCCCTGTAAGCTCGCCACTTCCCACTGGAGGGCAAATATATCACCCTCCCTCTCAGAAAGCTCTTAAATTAGAAGAAATGTTACAGGCAACAAATGCCTGTGATTAAACAATGCCATAAACAGAGTGCTTTCAGTTCCTGAGCTCCATATTAACTAATAGGCAAGCACTTTGTATGGAGAGGGAGGCCGCCGCCGGTAATATGCACAAAGGGCTCATAATGTTAATTATCACAACGTAATTAAAAGCACATAAAATGACTCACACTTCATTAAATCATGTCTCCAGGGCCTGCAAAGTGCGAGTGTGTGTGTGCGCATGTGTGTGGGAGAGTCCACGCATCAGCGTGTACATTCATTGGGAGGTACGCAGTGGCGTAACAAAACTTGAGGGGGGGGCCTGCAAAGTACATGGAGCGGGTCCCCCTGGACACAGTCAGGAGCTGTCAAGCTGCCATGGGGCAGACTGTACGGAGGGGGCGCCATGGTGCTCTGCAGCCCCGTGTTGCAGGGGCTGCGGGGGCTAATGTTACGCTACGGGACGCATGCTCCGGAGGTGGGGGGGTTGGCTAGCCCTCTCTGCTTCAAGAAGGCCGCAGTGTCCATGGTTGAGAAAAGAATAGAGCCCATTCACAAAGGCATCCAGAAGTGTTTTTAGTAGTTTTGCATGAGTAATACTTTATCTACTCATAAAAGCCCTTTTCTGAGTTGGCCCTGAACACCCAACTCCATATTTGTAAGAGTGGAAGGAGAGCACAGTCAATCCTGCCTGTAAGAATGTGTGCTGAATCTTCCCATTTCATTCCCCTTTATGTGTTGGGGCTAATTAACTGAGGCTTTTAAGAGTAAGGAAAGTACTGCAACGGGATTTCCATTTCACAGGTTTCTGAGTGCCTTCATGAATCGGCCACGCTGTGTTCACTTTTTCATCCAATCAGAAAGCAGTGATGAATGTGACAAACTGACCAATGACAGCTATAGTTGAGGTAGAGGGAAGAGCTAGAGGCCCTATGGTTTTTTGAGCCTTTTAGCAGCTGAAAGGGCAGACAGCAGAAACAAGCATTTGCAATGCAATAGATCTCGCATTTGCTTGAGTTAGAGCTATTGGCATTGTAAATTCATAACTGGACTTTTCTTGCCACATAAATTGGTCAACCCTGCCTCATAATTTCATCTTTTCCTGCCATATAATTCCATTGGCCCTGCATGTAACTAAAGCACTTTTGTTTGTCTTCTTCCGCTATATGCAGCAAAAAATGAAAATGTTGTGATTTAAACATCCTAATTTTGACCTGCCATGCTAATTCCAATACAATACCACTTTCACCAGCCCACCATCAAAGTTTCTGGCTGGATGACACAATCCCCCAAAAATGACACAAGACGGCCACAGAGGAGTAACAAGAGACATAAACTAGAAGGGTCACCCAAACATATCAAGAGTGTTCAAACAGTCATAGAGAAATAAGAATGTTAGGTTTGCCTGAATTATGGTCATATTTGTCATATATATAGAGTATTAAAACCTATATTATTAACATATAAACCTTTATCAAAAATAAACTTTTGGCATTAGAATGCTCAAAATAGCCCCTAGAGGGCACCATAACAAAAATATAATTTGTTAGAAACGTGGCAGTGTAATCATATTCTTAGTCCCAGAGGGAGAACACCATGAAAAAATGCAGGTGAAAGTAATGCATTGTAACCACATACTTAGCCCATAGAGGGATGTTTTAGAGCTAAGAGGACCACTGCAATGATATTACAAACAAGGCCTTTAAAACAAAACTTCTCTCAGCTGTAAAACATAAGTTGTAGCCGTGAGAAAGACAGTAAATGGTGGGGGGGGGTTATTATTATGGGGTCCCCACTCACCTAGTGTGGGGACCCAGAGATGATGTAAACAGAAAGAGCATTTTGAATGAGGTCTCATTGTTCTAGGACGAGTTATGAGCAAACATGTTTTGTTAAAGTAATGACTGCAAAGCATTATGGGACGAGTTGGAACGGTTCCTAGAGGACACCACAATAAAAATAGCATTTGGAAGAAGCATGGTTATGTAACCATAGAATCAGTCAGTCCTTAGAGAGCATAACCACATAAACATGGGAGAAAGTAATGCAGTATAAATATATATTTAGCCTACAGAGAGCATACTGCATTATACATTTTCAAGGCTACAAGGAGTAATACAAACAAGGCCAATAACACATAACTTCTCTCAGCTGTAAAACAAAAGTTCCAGTGATGAAAAATCTTTAAAAGACAATTAATGGTGGTAGGGGTTATTATTTTGTAGTCCCCCCATAGTGTGGGGACCCACAGATGATGTCGACAGAAAGAGCACATTGTTGTTAATATTTTGAAGGTGGTCCCATTGTCCCAAGAACACCATAGACTGAGTTATGATTAAAAATGTTTCGTAAAAGTAATGCGCTGCAAAGCATTATGGCACAAGTTTATGTGCCACGAATAAATTAATATGTTGACATGACTGTAATGCTTAGAATAGCCCCTAGAGAACTCCACAATGAAAAAAGCATTTGTAAGAAACATGGCCATGTAACTGTATAGGTGGCCCCTAAAGGGCATAAATACACATGCAAATGGCAGAAAGTAATGCAGTGCAACCATATATTTAGCCCGAGGAGGGCATAGTACATTATACATATTCAGGGCTAATATCCCTATAGCAATGATATTACAAAGAATACCCTTCAAACGCAACCTGCTCTCAGCTGTAAAACTAAGGTTCCAGCCATGAGACAGGTTAAACAGACACTGAGGGGGGGTCATTATGGCAAAAGACCGCCAGCTCTCAGAAGACCCCGCCGGACACATAATGTACATTCAGCTGGGCCGGCGGGAAGAAACAATGTTTCCGCCAGCCGGCCCAGCTGAAGGCAAGGCCTGTACATTGATGCCGGCTCCACATGGAGCCTGCGGCAGTGTAGCAGTGCGGCGGGTGCAGCAGCACCTGTCATGAATTTCACTACCTGTAAATCGGGCAGTGAAATGCGCAACGGGGCTGTGCACGGGGGCCCCTGCACTGCCAAGCCAAGTGCAGCTTTTCCCTGGCGGGGTAAACCGCCAGGGAAAGGCTGGTGGAACCAGGAACATTATCCGGCAGCCAGTGCTGCCCTGTTGGATATGTAACTTGGCCATCGCCAGGCTGCCTGGCCGTGAAAGCCTGGCGGTGGCGAAGTTACAGAAGTGGCGGTTCTGCCACGAATATTATATGGTCTGGGCCGCCATGCTGGTGGTGGTAATTACCGCCACCGCCGGCATGGCGGCCCAGACCGCCATGTTCATAATGAGGGCCTGAATGTTGGGATGGATTATTACTTTGGGGTCCCCACTAACCTATCGTGGGGACCCAAATATGATATACACAGAAAGAGTACGTTGTTGTGAACGTTTTGGTGGTAGTCCCATAGTCCTAGGACCCCCTCGGACTGAGTTATAAGCAAACGTGTTTTGAAAAAATAATGCTTGCAAAGTATTATGGGACGAGTTTCCAGAGTGCAGTGAATATTGTAATATCACCTCTCCCACTCTACCAGGAGAACCACTTTTGCTTTGTACATTACTGTTTTAGTAAAACGTTCACCAATTTCAAGTGTGTTAAGGGTAGAGCCACAGGGAATGACTCTGGTTAGGTAACTGTGAACAATATGACCAACCCTCTAATACTGCTGATTGAGTTCACGCAGTTGTGCCTGTTCGAGCTGTGAGAGTCATGGCTGCCATGCAGCACGAAGGGGAGAAACAAAATAAATAGTTCTCCAATGCTGAAGTATATCGGCAATCGTGCAATAATCCATGTAAGAGGGCAGTCTGCAAAGCGTGACAAAAACAGCCTTAAGGCGGGACAAACGTAATGCAATTACCTATTACATCAAGTGATTTTTCAAATGCAAGCCCATGAACGAGTTAAAGTGGTGGGCGTGGCTAAAAGCCCACAATACTTATAACAGGCCAAAGCGCTTGCGCACGCGACCAAAAAATGGACTAAAGTTTCCCCAGCCACATGCTTGTGAAATTATTAGGTATAAAAATAATCACTAACAAGAAGGCCATCATTTAAGTCCAAAGTTAATTTCTTCCTGTACCAAGTAGCAGGGGCTGATCTAAATCCAAGACCCTCAATAAGGCTATATAAAAATGAGTCAATCCATCCCAAATTTTGAAGCTGTTTACGGGCAACAACACTGCTCGGAAAAAACGTCTTCCTTCATCTCTAAAATGTAATTTTGAATTGCCTGAGAAATTTTGCTTAATCTCTGAATTGTACAGTTTTATTGCTGTTTTAGATGTGAATTACTCAGAAATAGCCATCATTTTCGTGTAAGTAGTTGTGTTGCTCCAAGCTTTGTGGTCTATTAATTGTAAATTGCGAGAATTAAGACATGCTGCCTCACAGAAAAATAGTTTTAGACTTTTCTTCAAAGGTGTTTAGTCCGAGCTAAAGAGGGCAGCTGTCAGCCAGTCACAATGTTACCAAATATTTCAAATGTACGTGGGGTAGGACTGGCTTTAAAGTGATAAACGTCATTTAATCATGCAACACATATAAATGATATTTGTGGATGCCAGCTTTTCCATGTGTTAGCACATCAAAGCCAAACCTCTTGGCTTTGCCAAATCTTGTTCCCTTCAGTAAGCATGCCTTACCTATGCCAGGGGTAAGACACAAATTGTCACAGAAAATGGGATATGAATCACCCTGGATATTCAAGAATAATTAACATATAAGATAGACCTGGGCAGAATTCACGGAGTTGCCTTACAAGGAGCTCCACGAAGTGCCCAAAAAACTCTGCAGTGTTACGCAGAGTTCCACAAACGGTGGAGAGCGTTAGGTTGCGCCATTCGTGCTGATTTTTAGCACAATGTGTATGTCCCGTGCTAAAAAAGCAGCACGAACATCTCCCTGCGCAGTGCAAGAGGGCGCTGCTTCTTTTCTGCCACTCAAGTTGATTTTCTACTTGAGCGGCCGCTACCTCAACACGTATGGAAAGCTTCTCAACACGAGCGGTCACAACCATAATGCGACTGCTCGCGTTGAGAAATGTTGCCGGGAGGTGGTCTTGAGTAAGACTTTCCTTGCTCACGCCTGCCAACTCACTGTTGACGAGCGCAAACAAGGAAAAAAACTCTACTACGCCCACTACGCAGAGTTTTTCGGAACTCCATGTTCTACACAGAGCGGGAAAAACCTCTGCAAATCCCACGAGCAGATGGAGTCCACCGCCCACCCCTAGTATAAAACAGAATGAAGGCATAAGTTCTCAGAGAAAAAGCTTTGTGAATCAGGACTGAAAATATTACATGAAAACATTGATCTACTTGGACATGTTTACAAAAATAGAGTTCCAGGACAGATCTGTGGAAGGTAAAGTGTGTGTGGCAGAATCTGGACCTTCCGTTTTAGGATGGCAGCACCAATATGATCTTCACATAATCATCAACCCGAGAGCTCCCAAACAGGTTCTAGTAGTTGGAGACATTTCAATAGATGAAGTCCCTGGGCAGTAATGGACTTATTGCTAAATGTACAAAATGTTGCTGGCACTACCCTACACTGTACCGGAAGGCTGTTGAAAGTGCAGGATTCCCTCCAACTACTAGGGAGGTGATTACCACAGCTCTCTTGAAGCCAGGCAAGGATGGTTAGTGATGTCAGTCCTGTAGACCATTGTCTATTCTCAATATAGACAAGATACTGGCCCATGTCATGGCAAACAGGCTGCCCCCCCGATGTCTGCATTGATACTACTTGAGCAGCTGGGGTTTGTCCTGGGTAGGGTTACGTCCAACAATCTCCGCACATTCTTCGCTGTCAGGCCACAAATTAGATAAATTAATAAACGCAGCTGCAGTCCTTCTAGACGACGAGAAGGCATTTGATTCTCTCTTGTTTGTGGTCCTCCATAAGATTGGCCTCCCTTTCTCCCATTCCAAATGTTGAACCTTTTTAGGGTCGAGCCTGCGTTGCATGCGCTCGCGCATGCGTATCGCAGCGAGACTCTTTAGTGTTCAGAAAAGGGCTCGGAGCCCTGTCAACGTCACGTCAGTGTTTTTTATTGGTTCGTGGGCTTGCCTAATAAAATCTGCTTGCTTTCATTAGTCGAAGGCACGCATACGTCATGCCTTTTCCGGTGGCTAGCCCTCCTCGAGCGCAGCGACGAAGTACAGAAAACATGCGAGGCTCGCTGTTTTCCATCGGGCTCACGGACTTCTTTTTTCTCTAATTTACGAGCGCGATCTCGCTCGGCAGAAGTCGAGCGCTTTACATGGTTAATTGCACTTTTTCGGCTTACGTATATAAATGCACTTTTGCCCGATAGGTGAAAAGTCGGGTTAGGAGTTTACAATGCTATCAGCTCTAACATGAGCAAACGCGAGACCCGTTGCATTGCAAATGCTTGTTAATTTACCATATACTAGCCTGATGGCTCGGTTCTGCATCGACGTCTGCCTACCTGATCCATTTCAAATATGCAGGGGAACCCAGCAGGAAGGCCCCCTCTCTTCCTTCCTGTCTGCTTTGGGCACAGAGCCCCTAGTGGTCCAGCTTCATGGCCATCATTCACATAGAAGACTGACATTTAGAAATAAGCAGGTGTTGGTGCTCTACACTGAGGATATTATGCTCTATGTCAGAGACCCAGATACACACCTCACTCCACTTGTGGCTGAAATAACACGGAATGGATCTGTCTGGGGCTCACATTCACAAATATTCCCATTGACAAAAGCCGCTAGAGTGGCGTTCCCTTGATGTGGTGTCAGGAGATGGTGCACTACTTGGGGATCACCCTAAAAAGGAACAGATCCCAAACCATACTGGACAACTAGGGCCTGACTCTGGCTAAGTTGCAGGATAAAGTTGAGACATGGGTAACGTTACCTCTTTCTATGGTGGGCCAATTAGCGCTAATAGAAATGGAAGTCCAGACAGTTCTCTTTTCTGTGGCTACCTTCCCATATCCCCTCTATTTCACCACTCATAAATGGAAGATGTCACTATCAGCAATCTCGATCACAAGTGGTTAATTTGTAATACAATAAGTGCCGGTGCCCAAAGTTGTGGTCAGAAGCCTGTAACCAGCTCTGTCATTTAGGAGTCACAGTGTTCACAAATGCAACCCCTGGCTTGCCCCTTGCGACCCCCGGCACTGCTTTTCTGTCTACTGGCCTCAGAGATGGCAAAATCAGTGCCCGGAACACAGTGACAGCTCGTCATTATAGGCATTGTTTTGAGGTACCACTGGGTTTGTTTTTCTTACACTATTAGTGAATATTGCTTCATTATTCACTATTAGTGCAATTTAAAATGGAGTACATTTAAATAGAGTATGCTTTTCCCAAGCAATTGGAGTAAGTAAAAAAAAATGCTTTTGAAATGTGTGTTGTTTGCATGCTTGGGAGTGAGTGCCTGTTTATGTGAGGGAGCGAGTGTGTGCAAGTGTGTAAGCATATGTGTTTGACTGAAACTGAAGGTCAAAGTGTGTGTGATGTCACTTCTGCCACTCTTGGTATTTTGGCAAATTGACGTTCATGGGCGCTTTCCCATGTCATAATTTGATGAGGGGAAAATGGGTGTTGGTTCTCAAAAATGGGTGCCGGTGGAGGCCACCTGCAACCACCGGTTCAAATTAAGCGCTGATTGCAGTTCAGACTTTTACAGCAGCTTTTTTCCAGTAGATTCCCTTTTAGCCACTCAGACTAGCTCCATCGGATGGCAGCACTGCTGCCAACATGCAGAGGTGCCCTGCACCACATCAAACTCCATGCAGGCTCTAAATTCATCATGCACTGAGACCTGTCCCAATGAGGGAATAAATCAGGTAGGTGACTATACAGGCCATGCATACCAATGTGCTTTACTACTCAGACAAAGAGCTTTCCTTCATCAATGCCTTGGCACGCAGCCATCCCAGGGCATGGGATGAAATATGTTATATGTAAGAAACCTACAGACTCCCTGCGAATGCTTAACAAAGGGCTGATTCCGGGAGCACAGGATGAAATATGGTACATGTAAGACACCTACAGATTCCCTCGGCTACTGGTCGAATCCTTCTATATCCTAATTCCACAGCAGTGCTTAATTTGAGCCGGGGTTTTCCAGTGAGGGGCACCGGCACTTATTTTTGAGGGCCAGCACTTTTTTTTCTGCATCAGGCATTTACTGCGAGCCAAAGTCACATATGGGAAGAACGGAGGAAGAGAGAAACGAAAAAGCGTCACATAGGGAGAAAGCTGCAAGACTGCCATCTTTCCCATATGTCTCTTTTGCTCGCAGTAAGTGTCTGATGCAAAACTAAGTGCCGCCCCTCAAAAATAAGGGCAGGTGCCCCGCACGGAAACACCGGTTCAAATTAAGCACAACATCTTCCTCTGCACTTTTAGTTGAGCAGGTTGCGTTTGAGTGCAATGAGTGGTATCCTCTAAATGACAAAAGTCAGTTACTCTGTTATTGTCTTTGTATTGTATTCTAAGTTGTTGTTTTTATATTCTGTCTTTCCCTACCTCTAAACTACTCTGACACCCCCTCAGGCCTTTGCACACTGCAGAAAACTGCAAAAAATAACAAATAAATACATTTATAGTAATTGCTTTGCAGTACATTCCCTTTAAATGTGTCAGTGTCATATGCATTATACTGCTTTGAATGCCACTGGTGCTTGAAATACTTGCAGGAGTTGAGAAAATGTTGCCAATGATACTGCACGGACATATTGCAATGGTCACATGGCAGCAAATTGCAGCACTGACTGTAGCTACAGCAATGTTGGTGTGTTCATTCCTTTGTTGATCTCAGTTGGTTATCACCTAGGATCTCAGCCATGACTTACCAGCTGTGTCCACGTTGATCGGATTTAAGGAGAGCTCTGTTATTCACTCACCTTTAAGGGTCTTAAGGTGGGTCAGTATTCTGGTATGGTCCTTTTTTATTTTCTTTTTTTCCCCTTGTTCTTTTCTTCAGTCTTCTGCCATACATTGATATTTGCATCCTGTGTTCTTCCTCCTACTTCTGATCCTTCTTTTGTTTTGCTGGTCACAGCAGGAGATCCAGTAGATCACCTGCAAAAGAAGGGGTGTTTCTCAATTCAATTAAAAAAATATTTTAGGGATTTTTCCCTTGATCTGCAAAATTATATGAGCCAATTTAAACCAGTCCAGTGTACACCCCCCCCCACCCTGCTTCAGTCATGGAAAAGGTACATGAAAATTATCCAGAGGAAGTCTCTTGGATAGTTTGAGAGTCAAAGAGCACAACTAACCTATTTAAAGGCTGTTAACATAGAACTCCTGTAGTCACTTAAGTCTTTAAAGAGGCCTCTGGCTGTAACAATGTAGGTTAGATTGGGTCAGTGATGTGACATTAGGCAAGACTCACAATAACAGGGGAAGACCAAGAGGGCAGGAGAAGACTTTCACCAAAAACATAGCCCTGTGGCTTTCTCATGAGGTTGCAGATTCCAGGAGAACCAAAATGTCGACCCTCGAAATGCAAAAGGTTTTGCGGTGACCCACACAGACTAACTTCCTAGCAGTACCAAAGAACACATTCCTTTTGGTGTGACGGAAGCACCAACAGTGACGTCACTTTGGTTATTTGGGTGTGATTGGCTGACTGTCTAAACATATAATACGTCTGCAAGCTAGGCCAAGCATTGGCAAATTCAACAAGCCTCGCCTAATTTCCTGTAACCTTGATGTACTGCAGTGCGGATGATGTGCAGCATTGCTGAGAGTAAGAAAAACACGATAGGATGTGCCTAATTATCTTATGCCCAAGCTGAAGTTCGCCCCCGCAGAGCCGCCTGCATCTTTGTAAAATCTTGAGACCTGAAGGTGAGACTTTTGGGTGCTTTCCCTTGGCGGGACAGGAGGTGAGAGGACTTGAGGGTCATGGGGTGGGTACAGGTAAAGGGAGGCGAGGGTTCCGGGGTGGGTGGAGTTAAAGGCAGGCGAGGGTGACGTGATGGCTATGGGGTGGGCAGAGGTAAAGGGGAGCGATGTTGACTTGACAGTTCAGTGGTGGGTAAAGGGAAAGGTAGTTGAGAGTGATTTGAGGGCTCATGGATGGGTAGAGGTGAGAGTGACTTGAGGGCTCAGGGGTGGGTAGAGGTAAAGGGAGGGCACGGTGACTTGAGGGCTTGTGGTGGAAGAAGTAAATGGAGGTGAGGGTGACTTAAGGGTTTAGGGGTAGTTGGAGGTAAAGCCAGGTGAGGGTGACATGAGGATTTGGGGTTGGCAGAGGTAAAGGGAGGGGAGGGTGACGAGAGGTATGGGGTCGGTGGAGGTAAATGCATGTGAGGGTGGCTTGAGGGCTCAGGGTTGATAGAGGTAACAGGAGATGACTTGAGGGTTCCTGGGTGGGTAAAGTTAGAGGCAGGTGAGGGTCACTTGGTGGTTATGGGTGGGCAGAGGTAAGGGGGTGAGGGTGACATGAGGGTTTGGGGCTGGGTAGGAGTAAGGCCAGTTGAGAGTGAATTGAGGGCTCAGGGACAGGTGGAAGCAAGGGAAGGTGAGGGTGATGTAAGGACTATGGGATGGGAAGAGGTAAATATAGGTGAGGATAACTTGTGGGCTTGGATGGACAGAGGTAAGCAGAGGTGAGAGTGATATGAAAGCTTGTGGTGGGTAGAGGTAAATGGAGGTGAGAGTGGCTTGTGGTGGACAGAAATAAATGAAGGTGAGCTGATTGAGGGTTTAAGGATGAGTAGAGATAATTTGGGGTGAGTGTGACTTGAGGACTGGGGTGGGTAGGGGTAAACAGAGGTGAGACTGATTTAGAGGTAAATTGAGGTTAAGGTGATTTGAGGGGTCAGAGGTGGGAAGAGGTAAAGGGAGTGGAGGATGACCTGAGGGTAATGGGGTGGGTAGAGGTAAAGGCAGGTCAGGGTGAGGAAGGTTATGGGGTGGGTACAGGCAAAGAGGAGTTAGGGTGACTTGGCTCAGGGGTGGGTAGAGGCAAAGGGGGGTTAGAGTGACTTGAGGGCTCAGAGTGGGTAGATGTAAAACGAAGTGAAGGTGACTTGAAGGTTCACGGCAGGTAGAGGCATAGCGAGGTGGGTGACTTGAGGGCTCAGGGGTGGGCAGAGGTAAAGGGGGGCAGAGTGACTTGAGGGTTCAGGGTATGGTAGAGGTAAAGGGACGTGAGGGTTGAGAGCTTCAGGGTGCATAGAGGTAAACTGAGGTAGGGGTGACTTGGGGGCTCAGGGGTGGGTAGAGGTAAAGGGAGATGACTTTGACTTAAGGGTCAAGTGGTGGGTAGAGGGAAACGGAGGTGAGGGTGATTTTAGGGTTCGGTGGGTACAGCTAAAGGGGGGTAAGTGTGATTTTAGGGTTCTGGGTGGGTAAAGGTAAAGGGCGGCAAGTCTGAAGTTAAGCTTCAGGGTGGGTAAAGGTAAAGGGAGGTAAGGGTAATTTTGGGGTTCAGAGTGGGTACAGCTAAAGAGAGCTTAGGGTCCACAATCCTTGGAGGTAAAGGGAGTTCAGGGTTAATTTATTATTTGTGATGGGTAGAGGTAAAGGGAGGTATTCTGAATTTAGGGTTCAAGATGTGTATAGGTAAATGGAGGATAGGGTAATTTTAGGATTTGTGGTTGGTAGCGGTAATGGAGGTAAGAGTGAATGTAGAGTTCGGACTCAGTAGAGGGAAGGGTGAAACATAACCTGTACTTAATTTGCAAACAGAAATATGCCGGTCCTCAAAGCCCTCCTCTGAAACACGCGTCTGCTCCAATTAAATGTGCGAGCACGGAATACTGAGGCAGAGTAATCCTGAAGCCATCTCGGGCCTCTTTCATCCATTTACAGCCACGTCCTGCCCCTTCAGCTCACTCCTGCAGCTTTCTGTTTTTCCCCTTTGTGACGCTTTTTCATTTTTCTCTTCCTCCGTCTTTCCCATAGGTGTCTTTTGCTCGCAGGAAATGGCTTGAGACTGAAGAATAAGCCCCGGCCCTCAAAAATAAGTGCTGGTGCTCAGCACCGGAAATAACAAGCACAAATTAAGCACTGAACATAACCCTTTTAAAACTACTGCATGCCTGATGATGAATAAAACATCCTTTAAATTCTAAAAGAGGTACCAACAAATAACTGCATGTAACACCGCAGCACATGTTACTTCATAACAACACATACCGTATGGCAAGATTCTTAAACAAAGAGAGTATGTTTACAGCTTGATCAACAATAAAAGTGTCAGGTTTCTGAAATTAGTCACAGACACACATTTTTGCTATTTGTTTGAGTCATCTCTTGGAATAACAGGAAGCAGAAGCTTCAATAGAGGGCTTCAAGGTGCGTTGCAAGCAAAGGCAACAGTAAAGTGCCAGAATCCACGGACAAACAGCGCAGAAGAATATTAATCAGGAAATCAATCAGTGCTTAGTCAATGCTCAAGGGAAGAAAACAAACACACGGAGAGGAAGTAAAGCCTGAGTGAAGCTGACACACGCTGACACACGTTCATCAATGAAAAGAAAGAAAATAAGATTGACAATGAAGCCGACCAATGGGATGCAATGGGCGGGCTAAAAGCCACTTTTTAGTTTTTTTTAAAGAAACAATAGATCGTCACAAGGGAAGGTGCATAAGCAGTCTCAGGCAAGACCCAAAACGATGTCTGGTGAATTGCTGGAGAGAGCGTCATATGCATTTATTTCAGGATTATTGTCTGCAGCATTGTTTGGAGAATAATGAAGAGTTCTCAGTTTAAAAGGATGGCAAGAGATGCACTGGGGACATTTAAACATATATGAAGTGGAGAGTCATAGATATTGAATGAATACACGAACCATGTAACTGTTTTCATCTCTCTATGTAGAGAAGGCTTTGCTTTGACTATAACCAATATTTATTCAAAGCAGTGGATACAAGTTTGCAGAAAGTTTCTTCTCAATCCATCAGCAGAAAGCTCACCTTTACTTTTCGTAAAGAAAAAACAGTGATGTGTATCCATGTATTCTTCACAGTGGATTAAATAAAAAAAAAAAAATAAAGAACCAAAAATCCCTGGAGAGTAGTTTAATAAATTGCAGAATGCAACAACTTTTCTGGGGAATATATTCAGTTGAGCATCCAGAGAGGACATAAATCAAGAGCTGCATTTAAGACCAGCTTTGGATTTCACAAATAAATTAATAGGCCTTTTAACTAGTTCAAAGCTCTTGTTGCCTTTCAGTACCTGTGAGTAGCATTTTGAGGTTATTAAAAAAAATATTTAGGGGCATATTAAAGAGCCCTTAGTGCCTTCTTGCGCCACAATAGTGGCTTTTTTTACGCTAATGCGGCCCAACAAGGCCAAAATCGCTGCACCAAATGTACAGTGGCACAATGCATGCATTGCGCCACTTTGTAACCCTTTGTGCTACATTATGGCTGCCCCAGGCATAATGTATGCAAAGGGGGCGTTCCCCGTTAGGGGGGGCCAAACAAATGGTGCAACGAAATCTAAGAGCTTTCTTTGTGTGATTTTTTCCGGCACTTTTAAAGCCTGCTTAGGGCAGGCGTTAAAAGGAGGCGCACCACTGATTACAATGGGCCTCAATGGGCTCTGCAGGATTAGCGTCAACATTTTTGACGCTAATATGGCAAAGCGCCAAACTAGCGTAAAAAATGCTGATGCTAGTTCCGTAACTACCGCTATGGTGCTCCGTATCTTAGGTACGTGCACACATGGTGGCGTTAGGGAGGTGTTTAAGGGGAGCAAGAAAAGTGGGGTGTACTGGGTGCAGCGCCACTTTTCTTAGATCAGGCCCATAGTTCTCATCTACATGGATGCTAACTTGCTAAAATGCGAGAAAGGCATAATTCAGGTGCACATTCCTGCCTGTAACTCTCTCATTGCAGTCTAGTAGTGCTATTACGAATCACCAGGAAGTGAAAAAGTGCCATCTTCATTATCAGTGTTTAGAAAATGCTTATAGCTAGCAAAATGGCTGATGAAAAACGTACACATGCCTGTGATGCAGTATTCTCTTAAATAAAATTCATGACACTAAATCAAGGTGAAACGTGAGGAGCACCCGTGATTGCTTGGTACTGCTACTTACGCAATGCAGCTGAACACCAACCATTAATGAGCCCCTTAAGGCAACATTTATTTTATATTACATCAGTTTTTCACCTTAATTTAGTTTACCTCTGAGATACTGACCTTTGTGCTCTAGGCTGCTAAACCGCTAATGATTTGAACCAGCTAAAGTTTCTTTTTTTGCTATCTCTTCTTTTTCAGAATTTGTGTTGCCTTTCAAAAATTACATGCTGGTGATGACTTTAAATAAATAATCTACAAGGTAGAAACGTCGACTCCATAACAATCAGACCAGAGGTAGCCGCCGCAAATCTCAAGGGGAGGGGCTGGTGGAGGTGGGGGTGAGACAATAAAAAATAATAATAAAAAATGAATAATTATAATATAAAAATAAATGTATCTTTCCCGACACCACTGGCCACGTTGCGCTCCTCTTCTGATGGTGTCCCAGCATTCTCTGAGACACCAGTACAGGCTTGCCACACAATCCTGGTGCTGCTCTCATGCTATATTTAGCATGAGAGCAGCACCAGGATTGGTCTGAGCAGCTTGGTCCGCCACTCAGAGACAGCGTTGTGTGTAACACAGTCAGGTTGGAGACACCTAAGTGCGCATGAGAGTTTGACTGGCCAAACTAACGTGCGCCTAGTTCCACTGTCTCCACTCCCCCGCCCTCTGCCTCCCATAGACCAGCCCCTCCCCTCCCTTCACACACTGGATCAGCTGAGCCACCAACTGTAAAAAAAAGAAATATATTGTTTTATTTTTCAGTTGCTGGCTCTTAGCCAGTAGGGCGGCTCCTTCGCAATTGCAAAGGAGCCGCTCCTGAATCAGACTAGATCCATTTTGGAATCATACAAGACTTTGTGAACCCAGAACCACTACCCCCAACTTTTGTCAACTGTTCTGTGTACACACACACACCTGCACTTACTGTCACTATTTATCTCTTTGTGGTCATTGCTGGCACCGAACACGTAACTCTTGATGTTTAAGAGGAATTATTTGGAGTAGATGTCTTTGCACTTGTTAGCCCTACCTGCTGTAACATTAACTACACTAGCAAGTGAATTACCAATGCTCTGAAATGTATATTAAAGTGAGTTCTTAGAAAACTACTCTTAGTCATAAATCCTGCAGCCCAGGTGCCAACTGGGCATTGTGAGTTGCCCTTGTGCTCTTTACTAAAAATGCTATTACAGGCCCACTAAAAATACCATACGTCCAGTAAAAGCTAACCCATGTCCAGAATATACCTGATGCATTGCAGAAAACACTGCATGTTCAGATAAAGTATTTGACACTTCCTAGTAGTTCAAGAAGCCCATTTCCATAACATTCCTACAAGCACTAGAGAAGTGTTTGGTCTTGGTCAAAGGGAAACCTACATATTAACAAGTCACATATCTAACTGACAGAGGCACCAGAGGAGGATCACTGACACTAATATCAAAAAGTTAAGTGCAAATAGGTATGTATAGATTTACTATTCTTAACTCCATATCTATGTACCTTTAAGATATATACATCGTCAAGGTAAATATGTGTGGAATTCTTTACAGTAAAAGGTTCCTTACCTATAGAAACTTACCTTCAAGATATTTTTGTCCTCCATATTCTTGGCACAATATTTTGTCCACACGCTTTTTCCTGATATTTTGGCTAAACTCCACAACAGGATGCACGTGTTGGTGCTGTGTGTCCTGGATATGGTGGGAGTGGCTGACCAGGACCATGCTTCATCCATTATGTTCTCCACAGGTTAGAGAACCAAGGTGTGGTTCGTGGCACCAATGCAATTCTGCATGGGACACCTATGAACTCATCCTCAGGCAACTGGAGAATACAGAAACTAGCAGGTGATCCATGTTGGAGGGGGCACATACTGGTTGGCTGAGGCGAGACCACGTCCAGGCAGAACCTACCACTGCCATCGGGGTAGGTGATTACACTCACTGTATAACCTGCGTTCAGTCTTGGGTAGACTGGCGCAGAGCAGTCAGGCTTATCACAGAGGCAATGTGTAAAGCATTGGGGCAGTACGTCCACACAATAAATGAACTGAACTTCACAAACAAGACTTCACACGGGTTGTATCTGAGTAAAATGTATATTCATGCAGTACTATCACTTTGGCAGCACAAGACCCAGTGATCACCCCAACTGAATATTAAACAGTTGTAGGATGCATCCTGGTCCACCAACCACAGCAGCAATGTATACATACAGAGGACTAAAGCACGTTTAAAACAGATCTGCAGCCTGGGCTGCACCAGTAAACATCAATGTTAGCCATAATAGTAAACAACGTGCATGGGAACGCTACTGTGCGGCGTAATCAAGCCCGGACAGTCACTTACACACACACACACTCCTAACGCTGCACCATGCCTCAGAGAGAGTCTCAGTCTCAGTCTCAGTCTCAGTCTCAGTCTCTCTCTCTCTCTCTCTCTCTCTCTCTCTCTCTCTCTCTCTCTCTCTCTCTCTCTCTCTCTCTCTCTCTCTCTCTCTCTCTCTCTCTCTCTCTCTCTCTCTCTCTCTCTCTCTCTCTCTCTCTCTCTCTCTCTCTCTCTCTCTCTCTCTCTCTCTCTCTCCCTCCCTCCCTCCCTCCCTCCCTCCCTCCCTCCCTCCCTCCCTCCCTCCCTCCCTCCCTCCCTCCCTCCCTCCCTCCCTCCCTCCCTCCCTCCCTCCCTCTCTCTCTCTCTCTCTCTCTCTCTCTCTTCCAGCACCCAAATGCGGTGCTCTGACAGCCAACAGGTAAGGAGTAAATGAGTTTGCAGATGCCCCTTGGACCCAAATCTTCCTCCACCCTTCAACCGATTCCCGCCCCCTCAGAGTTAGAACTGAAGCAACCTTCCCCCAGATACTTGTCCGCTCATGGCCAGTGGTCACACTTAGTCAAGATCCTGGGGGAAGAAAGAGAGAATGGCTGATCAGGCAATAGTCAGCAAATGGCTGTTTGGTCCACACTTGGGAAGTTCACTCAAGGGTTTCCACAGAGGCCTTCCGGCCCGGGCCAGGGTCTGCCAAGCACAGGGGGAAGATAGTCTTGGGACATGTTGTTCATAGTGGTGCCCAGCCAAGCCAGACACTCCAGATCACAGGTAGTGACCAATTTGGCACCTCCCAGGACAGGAGGCTACATCTGGGGCGCAATGACTTGGACCTTCCCAGGCTTCCTGGTTGCATGTGAAGAGTTAACCAAATTACATGCCTTCTTGGTATGGCCACAAGTTCTGGTACACAATGACCTGAGTTGTACAAGACATTTTGGAATGCGTACGCAAAGTGCTTAGTGAAGGGTCTCCCAGAATAAGGCCCAACAGCTGGTGCGCGATGACGTGGGTTGCACCAGACAATCCTGCTTGCACACAAAAAATTCAATGTTGTGAATGAGGCACAATGTCTGGTGTGCAATGACTTGCGTTGCATCAGACAATCCCACTTGAACACAACCAGTTACCAATGCAGTGCCTCCATGGAATGAGACACCATGCCTGGAGCATGATGACTTGAGTCGCACCTGACAAATGCGGTTACACAGACAGAGAGATTCCAGTTCAGCAGTACTGCACAAGGTAGAATGCAGCACTACTCCAGGTACATCCCCCCACCTCTGAGGGTTGCAACCAGTACATGAACACAGCACCGAATGAGGATGCTGTCGGTGGCAAGTGAGAGAAATGTGGCACACTCAACAACAGCAGGCCACGTGAGGTCCTGCAACCAGTAATTCATTCACTACCAACCAAATGCTTAAGCGTGATGTGGACCCATGATGAAGGGCAGTACTTTTACAGGCTTTGCACCAGGCAAATGCTTTCTCCAGGCACAATACTTAGATCTACACTCACACCAGTATTGCCAGGTGGAATTCAGCAGACAATGTAGATGTGTAGGAGGGCCCGACTCTCCAGATGACCTGGTAGAAAGTGTAGGTCCCTCGCAGGAGGTCTTTGATATCCCTGAGACTTCCACACAGAACAGGGGGCAAGCCAACAAGCCCTGGGAGAGCAGAATGCATAATGTCGCACCGCAGCAAGCAGTGTGCCCGGGCCAGGCACGGTGCAGGAAAGGTGTGTGATCTCTTCCTAGGACAGTAAATAGTCCTCTGCACAACAGAATAATCTGGCAGTGTGCACCACGCAGTTTGGGGACTCCATCCTGCACTCCTGCAAGTGTATCTCTAAATTGTGGAAGTGTGGTACCCCTAGTTACACTGAAGTGTGCCTTTGAGGTGGGGGGTGATACAAAGGCTTCCCCTTTGAACCACAGATATCTCCCCTAAATGTCAGTCCTGACTGTCATGGGGCCACGGAATGTAGCTCTTTATCTTTAGTGGTGCCATGATCTGACTCCAAGAGGCCAAGTGTGGAAATCTCTCCCTCCAATGTATCCAGCCAGGCCCGCAAATGGCAGAGGTCCGTCGTTCCCCTCGCCCAAGTTTTATACCTGTTGCTGGGGAATGCACAGGTGTGTTTTCCCACATCCACCAGTGGAATGAAACTGCAATTAGAAAGACACACTAAAAGGGATTTTAGAACATGGAAATGCCCACTTTCTAGAAGTGGCATTTCTAAGGTATGACTGACAAAACCATCTTTACCAGTGAAAAGGGTTTGTCTTTAGGAATCTAGTGATGGTAAACATTATGAGGCTTCTCCACTGCAATCCACTATTGCAGTAAGGATTATTTATAAACTTTCCCCCATATTAACCTATGCCAAAGAAGCTCTCAATGGTAGTGAAAACACACATGGGCACTCTTCACACCGTGGGCACATGTGCCCTAATGCAAGCACAAGCCTGTAGGGGCAGGCTGGACACAAGCTTTGAGAACACCATAAGAGTGCAAGTACGCCCATACAGGCCTGCTGTGTCAGGCTCAATAAATATATAAAAACCCTAATGTGCAAGTGTGCACATTGTGGGAAATTGTGCTAGGCTCAGTATACGAATGAAAACGCCAATGTGGAAGTGTGCATATATAGGCAAGCTATGCCAGGCTCAGTTTATATACGAAAATACCAAGGTGCAAGAGTGCGCATATAGACAAGCCATGCCAGTCTCTGTATATACAAGAAAACACCAATGTGCAAGTGTGCACGTATAGGTAAGCCATTCCAGGCTCAGTATATACAAGAAAACACCAGTGTGCAGACACAGTCAAGCCATACCAGGCTCAGTATATACATGAAAACACTAATGTGCAAGTGTGCACATACTGGTTACCACTGTACTGACTGTGGTAACGTGCCCAGGGCCCTAAGGCCACTCAGACAGGATCAGCAAAACCTCAACGGAGAGCTGATCTCCTTGGTAGGGTTACCCACATGGGGGTTCTCCCCTACCAGGGAAGGGGACACCGTTGGATCACTGCCCTACCTTCTGCCTACCCAGACGCGCCTCCACCAGCCTGCAATGCCAGGCCTAATACATGTTGGTCAGGCTACTCGGGTGGCTGGCACACTCAGTGCTACTAAATCCCACAAGTGGCCAGTTCTATTCCTCCCTCTGGTAATGTGGAGTGCTTTTTTACAGGACACTCCTGGGTACAGCACCTCACCCAATCATGTAAGCAACTATTTCTGGCATGAGTAGGAAGGGCGTGCGCTTCCCCCTGCAGAACGGTGGGAAAGTGCCCAGAATTCTCAGGCCATGCACAGAGAGTCAGCAAAAATCTGGGAGGAAAAAGCAAAACGTTTCAGAGAAACCTCATAAGAAGGGCATTGTCCAACAATCCCAGAAACAGGAGATCCTTTACCTTAGAATGCTGGGCGTGGTAGGAGAATGGATCCATTTGGAGTGGTATGTTGGGATTAAAGAGGTGTAAGTGAATGGGGGTTGTTTACATAGGAGCATTGGGACTAGGGAAGGTTAGGAGAATGAAGATTGTTTACAAGGGAGTGATGGGATTAGAGAAAGGATGGGAAGTAAAGAGCAATGGAGATTCTTTACAAAGGAGTAATATGATTGGTCAGTGGAGTGTTTACCTGGGAATTCAGGTGTTTTAGAGGAAGAGGAAGAATGTGATCCTTTATATGGGAATTTTGGGAATCTGAGGGGATCACGACATAGTCAGTCACAAGTTTATTATGCAAAAACAAAGGCAGCATTGTATGACATGTTGCCTCATTACTGGGGCATTGCCACCTTGATTAAAGCTTTTTCTTCCATTTTGTGGCTCCAGGCTCTTATCCAGATAAGGAATTTTTGGCCTTCCCTCCTCCCTTACCTCTTGCTCCAGCTTACTTCCATCACAACGATAAGTCTAGAGACTTGAGGGGGGATACTTTTCTTTCGCTAATGACCACTGTTCACTCTATTGCCTCATTGTTTCATTACTTAATAGCGAGGTTCAGTGTATACAGGTACTGAATACATGGCACTGAATAGAAGGTATGAATTTGTCCATGGGTTCCAGAGAGTTTCAAGGACTGACAGGACCTGCACAAGGTCCTGAAGACCCCTCTACCAGACCAGAGGAGCCTCGCCCTGCTATAAAAATGCCCCAGAATAGAAAAATAAAATGGTTATAAACTTTATTACCATTTTTTTTTTCAGCACCCCGTCCAGAACAAAGTGTCAGAATGGGACAGGGCGATTGCTGCCAAGTGGCAGCATGGAGCTCTGCACTTATTTAAAGTGTGCATGTCCCTTTGGACGGCCATCTTGCGATGGCCAGCCTGACATGCGCATTTTAAACTTCTCTAACCCATCTGTCTTAAGACAGTTGGGTTAGAGAAAGCACAGGCCTCCAGCGCTCGTGAACACTGAGAGAGGACACTCCCACCTATCCTGATGCGTCTTTCATGCTGGTTACCAGCATGAAAGCAGCACCAGGACTGGATAGTGCAGTTTCCGGGGTCCCGTTGCACAACGGAGCCAAGAGAGACGGCGAGAGGAGAGATTGTCCTCAGGTAAGTGGATTTTTTTTTAATGATATTATCACTGTACCCCTCTCCCTCCCGACATTGTAAATACAAGCCAGCTGCCACAGAACATGTCCCAGGGAAAGCATCATCTCTCTGCAGAAATCATTGGTATAGCTTCCATTATCCCAGCATCCATTCTCACCTCCATTGTATAGAATGTTTTAAGCAATATCCTTGCATCAAGGACCTTGGAGGCTGACCCACTCCTGTGCACTCAGGAACCAATAGGAGAGCACACGACTGCAACTGAACATCCTCCCAGTTGTGTCAGTTTCGAATACTGACATACTCATTGTACGGACCGCTCAACTCCATGCTGACAGGGATGTTTTAAGGCACGGCCAAAGTGGCAAATTGCCCAGGTGTCCCCCATTCAACGGGGCCACCTGAGAAAGTGAACTTTCTCTATATTAAACCTATTCTATTTCTCCATCTAAACCTATCTCCCTCTCTGCCTACCTGTACCTCTACCTCTCTTTCTCTTCTCAGTTCCATCTTAAGGAACTTTATGGTCCCAGGCATGATATATTTCCAGTGTTTTTTTGTGACCAACTATGGTAAAATGTAATGTGTAAATCAGTATTGTTTGGCATCATGTCGGCTTGAATTAGCAGGGAATGGGTAATAAATATAAAAGTTGTTCCATACAAGGGCCTCCAAAATATGTCTTGCCTGGACCCCAAAAATCCTTAACATGACTGCATTCTGAAACCCAGAATACCGAAGGGCATTACGGAGGCCTCTAGTGGGAGATTGAGCGCTATACAGCATACGCTGAAAATCAGATTTTTTGATTCCCACATGCAGAGATATGTAGGTCCTAACAGGTATATTTGTGACACATTACTGCTTGATAATTTACCAGGAGGTGTAGCTAAAGTTTTGAAATCTTTGGAATGAATACAAAATACTATCCAGTCACACTCCAAAGTGTAACAAGTTTTTAAAGGTAATTAAAAATGTAGGGGCATATCTATGAGAAGCTTGCGCTGCCATTGCATCACTTCCACTGTTGCGTCACGTTTAGTGATGCAACAGGGGTGTAAACCTTACAATCATATCTATGAGGCCACACAAAGTCACTTTGCGTGGCTGTGAATGGCCTCATAGATATGGAGTAAGGCGAAGCAGAACAAATCGATGCGTGGTCTTACTATGCACAAGAGAGGCATACCATGGGCGTTGCAGTGGGTGTTCCCACGCAACACCCATGTATTTTGACACCCCCCCAGACTTACAAGAGCCTGCAAACCTGGGGATGCGACAAAGCCTTACGCCTCCCCAGAGAAGGAGCAATGAGGAGAAATATCTTTAGTTCTTCTCAGTTTTTCTTCTTTCTAGGTGTGCTTCATTCTACAGCACACCTAGAAAGAGGAAAAAAGTCTCCCAGGATTGTTTTGTGCAAGAACGTGCCCCTGCCTGCACAAAAACAATCCAGCCTACAACGCAGACAACCTTTGGTAGAAATGGGGGTCTTTGGCTGGCAGTCAGGTTACCCCCTGTCCAACCAAGGACCCTCACTCTAGTCAGCGCAAAGGAGAAACACACCTGGTTAACACCCACTCACCCCCTTGGTAGCTTGGCACGAGCAGAAAGGCTTGACTCAGAAGGAATGTGTAAAGAATTTGTACCAACACACACAGTAATACAATGAAAACACTGCAAAATGGACACCACACCAGTTTCGAAAAATAGGTAATATTTATCTAAATCAAACAAGATCAAAATTACAAAAATCCAACATACACAAGTTAAGACATGAATTTTCAAAAGAATAAGAGCCTCACTCCATAGAGATCAATGGAAAAGTAGATTTTGCACAAAGTACCTGGTTTGCCTAAAAAATAAAGCCACACAGGAGAGCGTGCTTCGGAAAGTCAGCGATGCATCAATTTCTTCCTTGCAAGGAAGGCCGTGCATCATTTCCTCTCCAGTCGGGTCGGCGAAGCATCGTTCTTCTCCCTCGCAAGAGAGTGAGCGTCGATTTCCCGACAGGGCACCCCGGATCTGCACAGGGTCACGATGGCTTTGACACCCAGGGATGATGCGTGTGAAATTCGGTCGCATGGTGTTAGAAAACCACGCTGTGCACGGTTTGTGTCATTATCAGCAGACGCAAGCGGGTGTTGCGCGTCGTTTCTCCTGCCGCAATGCAAGGATATCCCATCTGTGATGCAGGTGGAGCGTCGATTTCAGCCTTGAAGGCAGCGGTGTGTGGTTTATCAGCCGTGTTGCAGATGGTGCATCGAACATTTCCCCGCATGCCGTTACGTGCATGGATTTTAACTCTTGTTCTGCCAACTTCACCTTTCATGGGCCCAGGGACTGCATAGGGCACCACTTGGCAGAGCAGGAGTCTCAGCAGAGAGTCCAGGTGCTGGCAGAGGAAGTCTTTCATGGCCCTGAGACTTCAAAACAGGAGGCAAGCTCAGTTCAAGCCCTTGGAGATTCTTCTCAAGCAGGAATGCACAATAAAGTCCAGTCTTTGTCCCCTTTCACAGGCAGAGCAGCAACTGCATTCACGCCCAACAAAGCACAGTCACGGTCAGGGGCAGCACGTCTCCTCAGCTCTTCTCCTTGGCAGAGGTTCCTCTTGGTTCCAGAAGTAATCTAAGTGTCTGGGGTTTTGGGTCCACTACTTATACCCCTTTCTGCCTTTGCAGTGGGAAAACTTCAAAGGAAAGCCCCTGTTGTTCACAAGATCCTGCCTTGCCCAGGCAAGGCCCCAGACACACTCCAGACGGTTGGAGACTGCATTGTGTGAGAGCAGGCACAGCCCATTCAGGTGTAAGTGATCACTCCTCCCTCCAATCTAGCTCAGAAGGCTCATTGGGATATGCAGGCTACACCCCAGCTCCCTTTGTGTCACTGTCTAGAGGCGAGGTGCAAACAGCCCAACTGTCAGACAGACCCAGACAGGGAATCCACAAACAGGCAGAGTCACAGAATGGTTTAAGCAAGAAAATGCCTTATTTCTAAAAGTGGCATTTTCAAACTAACAATCTAAAAACCAACTTCACTAAAAGATGCATTTTTAGATTGTGAGTTCAGAGACCCCAAACTCCAAATTTCTATCTGCTCTCAAAGGGGATCTGCATTTTAATAATATTTAATGGCAGCCCCTATGTTAACCTATGAGAGAGATAGGCCTTGCAACAGTGAAAAACAAATTTGGCAGTATTTCACTGTTGGTACATGTAAAACACATCAGTACATGTCCCACCTTTAACACACACTGCACCCTACCCATGGGGCTACCTAGAGCCTACCTTAGGGGTGCCTTATATGTATAAAAATGAAAGGTTTAGGCCTGGCAAGTGGGTACACTTGCCAGGTGGAATTGGCAGTATAGAACGGCACTCCCAGACACTGCAGTGGCAGGTCTGAGCCATGTTTACAGGGCTATAATGTGGGTGGCACAACCAGTGCTGCAGGCCCACTAGTAGCATTTGATTTACAGGCCCTTGGCACCCCTGGTGCACTTTCCAGGGGACTTACTAGTAAATCAAATATGCCAATCATGGAAAAGCCAATTACACATTCACTTTACACAGGGGCACTTGCACTTTAGCACTGGTCAGCAGTGGTAAAGTGCCCAGAGTATGAAAAACAGCAAAAACAGACTCCAGCACACAGTCAATACATGGGAAGCAGAGGCATAAAAGACAGGGGAGACCACGCCAAGGATGCCAGGTCTAACACCCTTGCCCTGTGGTGCAACAGTGGCTCAGTTGGCGCTAGTCAGCCAAAATGGCACCAGCGCAGTGGGAAGGGACAGGAATGAGCAGTATACCATAGATACGCTGCATTCCTGCCCCTTCCATTTGATGCAGGGCAGCACTGCAAGGTGACTTCCTGTGCTGCTCTGCACCAAAAGCCCATAAATCTTGGCCGAAATTCGCAATAGGGGACTTCATTGTAGGACTTATTCATTTTTTGACCAGCCATTTTGGGTGAGGACACAGGATTTCCCAGAATGCTTTGTTTTTAGAGAGGACCGGCAGACGCGGAGGCGCTTATGCTCCCTTACTGCTCTGCATAATGTAATGAAAACCTATCTACGCCATCGCCTCTTCTTTGAAGAAAAGGTGCCTGTGTGGATATCCTGAAAATGAAAACATGCTACTATTTCCTGGGAATTCTCATGTTAATGTACCTTGCTTCATAACCTGAAAGCTCTGTCCGAACAAAGAAAGGCACCTTAAAAAAAGCAATTTCAGCTTCACTGTATCGTGGTTTAAATTTTAAATTAAAATGATTGCTATTACGATTATGGCTTTACCATAATATGTTTTTTTTTTATTTCCGCTCGCTTGTTTAATACTCTGAAGATATCACTATAAAATCTTTAAGAGCCGGTTGCTGCTGGTGCTCTGTTTGTCTGTGGAATCACATCCCCTGCATCAATGGAAGCGATACCCTGACATTAGACTTGTGGGTACCGCTCACCACCCTCGCAGCAAACAAGCACAACCCCCAAACCTGGCTACAAGACATGGGACAGCATACATTTTTTTAATTCAGAGTCCCTTGGCTTAAACATTGAGAGGGTCCTCTCTAACCAAACTTGCATCAAAAAGGCATTTCACAAACTCTGGGCCAGATGTACAAATTTGGCATTTGTTAACAGTCCGAATCGCTATTTCAGGTCGGTAATAAATGCAAAATGGGCTTTTCAGATGTACAAAGCCTTTTAGGGATTATTATGGATCCATGGCTCAATCTTCGGAGCCGCAGATTTGAAATGGCCAACAGCAGAAAAAGTTACCCGTTTTCTGAATTTTAGATTGGTGGAGGTCCGCAATTCTGGTACAATGAATACCCCATGAATTAACAGCCTTGATATCTCCAAAATGTAATTCTCATATGCCCAACCTGCACATCTTTTTTTTAAATGCTAATTTTTTTTTAAACAACCGAACCAATTTACATCAAAGAAAAAAACAAGCATTTCTAATGCAAAGGGTCTCATATTTGCTCGAGTTAGAGCTATTAGCATTGTAAATTCCTAAATGGACTTTTCTTGCCATATAAGTTGAAAATGAAAAGTAAAACAGTTGACATAGGCGAGCCGATTCAAAGCGCCAGGGCCCCCATGAGCACGAAGGAGAGACACAAAAAGAAAAAGAATTTAGCTCGAAGTCAAATGCATCGGCTGTGCTCGACCTAAAAAGTACTTACTTAAATATAGTTTGACCTTCCTGGCAAATGTGGTGTATTTCCATTCACCTATATATTCTATTTTCAGAGCAAAGAATCCTACTGGAACTAAATGGTTAATGTCATTTTTCGGACTCCCATAGTCCTTTTTCTTGTCCCCACTTGACAGAAATCTATAAAATTTGCCTTCAGGAGCTAAATGTGTATGCACCTTTTTGAGAATGTTTTGTGTGGATTCACAGAATTGCACCAAAATTATTAATAAAACATAAAAATGCTTTTCATTGGAAAATCCTATTCGACCATAACAACAATGGCGCTATTGCTACCAGAAAATAAATAAATACATACATATATACATACAAACAAGCACAAGTCACACACACGTGGCGGGCGCTTCTGCCCCCCGCCAGGAATGCATGCCCAGGGAGTTTATTAAGTGTTATTCCACCCTTCACATGAAAGCTTCAGTGAAAGCCAAGACCAGCTGTAAAGATGCTCTGCAAACCATTCCCTCTGATTCGAAGGATTTTTCAGGGTTCCCTGGACTCGTACGTGAGACTATTATTACCCCTAAGCTTAGGCTATAATGAACTACTGAACATACATTTTACATTGTAATCAATGTGAAAAGAGTCCTATCGATTGTTGTGCATTTGTATACTGCAGAAACGTGTCCCAAGAGCGTTAGAGCACTTCACACGAGCATCGGGTTATGTTACACGAAGTAGAATTAATGTTTTATATACTCGGCGAGATTAAATGATTTCCCAACATAACACGATGTTGAGCTGAGCCTGGTCCCCCAAATCCAAATTCGGCAACTCTGGTTTATCAATAAAAAAAGGTAAAGCACTTGAAATACATATTTAGCGTGTGCAATTATTTTGTCTTAAGTTTTACAAAATAAAGGCCCATCTATCTAGTGTACAGTCTGCAATAGGCACTGTATTCATTTGCAGTTTTGTCCACTTTTCGCTTCAAGGTCTTCAAAAATGTTACTTCTCTATATCACTCACAATCAGTCCCAGGGTCCCAGACTGATGTATGCAAAATGAATGCCCCAAACCACATTAGTCTACGGATTTCTTCACCTTAAACAAGGGGAACCGCCAGTTGGTCAAAAGGCATAATATGTGTTGGACACTTTCATATGTTGCTTTTTCTATGTAATAGTTTTGATTTCACGAGGCACTAAATGGACACTTTAAGTGAATCTGTGATAATGCGATGTGGAATTTGGTATATAGCTGGTTTTATGATTATGTAATTGTTTTTTAAGTAACTGTACTTTTGTGTCTTGTAAGTGTCTCCAATTCATGTACATTGTAAACGAATTACTTAAAGCTTCGATAAGAAAGTTTCATAAATACATAAGCTATTTTGATGAAAATGGATTTCAAAAGAGCAACAGGTCACTTTGAAGTAGATAACTGATTTGTTCTATTGTTCAAGACTTTGATGTAGCTGGGGTATAGATTGTGAGAATGAAGGTAGTAGTTAGTCAAGCAAAGTAACTATATGCATATACCTAGAGTAAATACGTGGTAAGTTAGTAGGTTTGGTGAATCTATGGTTGTCGGGGGCAGTGCTTGTTTGCTGCCTTTTGTACTTGTGGGTTTACAGTGGGAAGCTAAGTTGTGCACATTAGAAGAACAGGTGTAAGCATTAAGTGTTCTTGGATTTGACATCTTCTCTGGCTTAGAGCGAAAGCATCTTATTGTCTTGGCTTCCTTTGGCATTATTTCATCTTCCTGTTGCCATGGCAAGGGTGTAATGAATTACAGATACCTACAATTTTGAAAAGAGTGGGAGGACTATCAGGTAGGTCTGTGAAGAGTATCGCGATATATCTTAAATCTGGACGCGGGGGGGCACACCCTCATCCTATGGCTTCGAATGACATCTTGTCTGAACCTACACGGTGCACATGTGGCGGAGCTGGGATCAAGAGTTCACCTCTTTCAGTGCAGAAGGGTTGCCTTCTTCCGGTTTAGAGCCCAGTGCTGCCTCTTGTAGCCCTGTGCTCTTCCTCCTCCCACCTCCCCGAGCTCTTCAGGCCCCCAGAGACCCCATCCCCTGGAGAGGGACATGTGGCACCCCCTCCCCGACGACTGTGGGCTCAGGGGACCCCATCCCACAGGGTATTTTTTTTTAACAGGAGCAGGGCAAGCGTCATCCCTCCCAGCACCAATACTGGCCACAGGACCTCTACTGGGTGCCCCAGTGCTTACCTGGACCACTCACAAAACACTATCCAGGAATGCCTGCACTCTCCCGACCAGATAACCACAGTGTCCTGGGCGGTGGGTGGACCCTGTAAAGTATTGTGCCCCAGGGCATGGGGTCCTGTGGGCCAACACCAGCACAGGGAGGGGGTGTGCAATGCCCCTCTCCTTTTTTAACTCATTTAGCTAGTGGGATGGGCCTAAAAGTGGCCCGGGGAGGGGTGCAGTGTGTCCTCCTCCCCATTTTTGTAAGACATCAGCCCTAGGGGAAGGGGTTCCCAGGGCAGAATGGTGACTTGGCCAGAGGGGCTGCATGGCCACCTCCCCATTATTAACTAATCTGCCATGGGGAATGGGGTCCTGGGCCCATTAGAGGCATGGGTAGAGGTCCATATACCCCTCCTTTATTGTGAATTCAGACCCAGAGGATTGGGTCTCCAGGGCCGGCTCAAGGAAGGGCCCCAGTGAAGACCCTCATCTATATATATATTCTGGACCCTGGCCCACACAAGGTGTCAAATAAGTTAATTTAAAAAAGAATGCCAGGCTCTGTCCTTCTAGTTCCCCCTCACAAGAGCTAGAGGGGGCAGGGTATCCCTACCCATCCCTCATATATTTTTGACTAAACAACCTCTGGAAAGGGAACTAAATGCCAAAGTCCAGTAATACATTTCCTGCAATATTTTTGCTCATGTTGCAGGCAGCCAATCAGAGGGCTCACTTCCACCGCCTGAGTCATGAGGAAGCAACTTGGATTATGGGAATAAAATCCTTCTGGGCCGATCACAACATTCTATTTTTATTCTTGAATTCAATGGACTCTTGCTAGAGTCCCTCAAACCCAACCATTCAGATATACAAATATTTTTGATCCATAATATGAAAACCTACTATTGGGATTTACCAAGATCTAACTTTCTGCCAAATCTGGCGTAATTCCATTCAGCAGTAAATTCGGTAGCACTTTCTAAAACATTATAGGGAAAATGTGCTGGTATTTTTCATTTTGGGACTCTCCTTTCTTCTCGGCCTCTGTTTGATAGATCACCCCAAAACAATCCAGGAAAGGGGCTGAGATGGATGAGCTTTTCTTTTTCAGAAAGTTAAATATTCATTAAGTGGCACCAAAGTTATTAGCAAACCAAAAAAGCTCTTCATAGGGAAACACAGACCTAATCTATAACTACCCACTTATGATATATACACATATATTTAAATATTTTGTTTTTTAATGGAGAAACCATCCAAGCACTCCTAACCTCCAATTACAGCTTCCCTTCATTGAAGCGTAAAATTACCCTTACTTTACTTTACCTGCATCCACACACCCTTAAACCATTCAATTACCCACACCTCCAATCACCCCTGAACCCTAACTTTACTTTTGCCTCCTTTTACCTTTAACCATCAACTTAACCCTAAGATAGCCCTCATTTACCTCGACCCACCACAAAAAATCCTAAAATTACCCATTCCTCCAATTACCTCTACCCACCTCATATCTTTAAATTTTTCTTCCCCTGTCTTTACTTCTATCAATCCCTAACGACTCAAATCATCTTTACCACCCTTTAAAATTACAACAAATCCTAAACTTACCCTCATCCAGCCTTGTATCTACCCATCTCTTAACCCCAAAATGAACCTTCCCTCCCTTTACCTCTAACCGCACCTTTACCTTTATTTTAAATAACATCAAATATTAGCTATTTAGAGGATACTTGTCTGCATGGTAAAGTACAACGTGGTAAAAGTAATAACTTACAGTATGTATTTCCCTGCTTGATACTTACCTGTTTGGTATAGACTGTGTGGTAAGGTTCTGACTGGTAAAGAATGCATTGTAAAGGATTGTTACTAATCACAAGAAGCCAGGGCATTAAAAGAGGTGAGGGACTGCAAAAACTATGAAAAATTAAGAAACATGTTTCCTTCATTTACACCCCCATAATATGGAACAACAAGACCCCAAACATCTAACTCACACTGTCGAAGATAAAGTGCAAAAATGATGCAGCAACATGACCCTTCAAACAGTCAATCAATATCAACCACCAATCACTGCCGCAGGCTCTCCGCCCTCCTCCCCACTGCCCTGAATGTCTTCCGGTTCCTGCACACTGATGTCTCAATCTGCACCGCTCCGGTGCTTTCAGCTAGGTTTACGCTACATAAACATCCACACATACATGCCGCAAGCATCCATTGAGGCAAAAGTATACTACACGTCAAGCGAGTGATCAATGTATAAAACCTGTAATGCAGCAGACAGTAACAAACCCCAAGCCAGAGGACTTGTTAATTATTATTGACTTCCCACTCTTGGGCTTTTGAGAAGCATTATGTGCGCTGAGGCATGTCAAAGAACAGGGATTGAATTTATGCGCAAAATCGTCCTTATGGATTAATAGTCAAACTAAATTTCTTTAATGTTTCACAGATTTTCTATGGCACTGAGTCATTCTAAGAATTTTTACTGAAGTGTACACATGAGCAACATTTATGTTAATCTATATAGTATCACTATTGAACAGCACAATGTGTGGAATAATAGTATATATCTATTTTTCTTTTAAAGACAGTTATATCCATTGTGCTGGATCAACATTATTTCAGGGCTCTAAGGACCACATTTTGTAACTGTGCTCAACCTTTGGTATGAAATATTATTTTTCCATTCTAGTTCTCCCTTTACAACAGCAATAAGCCATTTTTTAAACCATTGTTGCAATTTGGCACTCTCTGGTGGCCATTAATGGTTCAGCCATAAGGCAGCTGTCTGCCTTGGCCTTAATGTATCTTAATGGTGCTGAGTCTTGTCCTGTATTCTCTGTGGAATAAGTAAACGTGGATTTATATCACCAGTACTTAACAAACATTTCCTGAAAGGAATTATCAATCCGTGCTTAGGTTCCAGGTACAAGGGGACCATGTCAACAATAATGATGTCCAATCAGTTGACACATTTGCAGGCCTAACGGGGAGGCCAAAGGGGAAAACTGCAGAGATCTGAACTTCCCTCTATGGCTCAGAAGGAGGACTGCGTACACGGCTCAGAGGCTCTTGAGAAGCGCCTGCTCCTTTCTTAAGCTAATGGATATTCAGTCCTGAGTGGCTCGATCCAAGCTACTTGATGACTGAAGGCAAAATAGATTCTAAGTTGTTCCTTTCACCAGGTTAATGCAACGCATCAATCCTGCGTCTACCGACTTTGTGTTATAAACAGAACCTGTTTGGTTTTGCACAAAGGTTTCCCATAGTCAAAACATCTTGACTATTGCAATGCCATTTAACTTGGTCTACCCGAGACACCCTGCAATTTAAATTGAATGAAGTTGCTAGGGTTCTACTGAATATAAACAGAGCAGCAGAGCTTCCTATAGCTATTGATACTGGGAACCAGTCACAGCAGTGTGGCTTTGGAAGTCACTTCTCAAGGATGTGCAGGAAGGACAAGACCTGCTAAAATAAAGAAATATCTGAGCAGACCAGACCTTATCCACAATAGCGAAGTTCAAATCCTTCTTATCTTACCGGAGCCTGTACCACGAAGCTTCTTCTGTGAAAGCTGCACTGTGTAAAACTCTAACAAAATTAGGTGAAGTGAAGGAATGGTGTGTTTTCCTAAGTGTTTTCAGAGGCTGATACCGCACTCTGTCAAAATAGATGCCAGAGGTTCTAAAGAATATATTCCCTCAACTGCATGCGAACAGTCAACCCTTATAGAACGGAAGAGACCACATATGCCCAACAAGGTGGATTCAACTCGTACAAAAAGGAGAGCACATGCATGCCCAAGGCAAGATTGAAGTTTCAGTACTTTCAAAGAGTAGAGTACCACCTGCCTGACCACAAGAGAGAAATCAACCCTTCCCAAGAGTAGACTCCCATGTGTGGCCAACCAGCGATGGCTCAAGCCAATCCATCCAAAGAGTAGAGATCCATGTGCATTCCACCGCGAGGATTCAACACTTCCAAAGAGTATGGCATTCATGTCACCAGTGAGGATTCAATATTATAAGGAGTAGAGGCCAACATGGGTGCCCAACAGAAAGCAGTCAACTTTTCAAACGGGTAGAGCATTTTAGTGTTCTACCATCATATCATTATTTAATATTGACTCCACAATATCAAATACAAACATGCTACCAACATGTTCAGTTAAGAATAGCTGGGGTGTAGGCATCAATAGAATGGGAGGAGCAGAGACACTGGAACCCAGGGTATTGAAAGACCATCTGCACTCCAATTATGACTGTATTTTACCTCCAGATTGTGGGTAGGCAACCATTCTTCCTCGTTTGCATCAGGCCCCAAGAAATCCTTACTATGCAATGACCCTAGCCAATAGGCTCTAAAAAATGGAATCCTATGTGTGCATGCCTGAGATAATTCAACCTTTCCGAACGGTACAGTCCTTCATGTTTGCCCACCTGTGAGAATTCCGCCCTTACAAAGAGTTACATCTCACAAGCATGTCCACCAGAGAGGGTCTAACCCTTCTAAAGATTAGAGTCCTATCTGGGTGCATAAATTTGAGGATTAAGGGCTTACAAATACATGAGTGGCCGCAAGTAAGGATTCAGCACTTTTAAAGACCGGACTACCCCATGTATGCCCGCCACTGCGGGTTTTAATGCATATTAGGAATGTAGTGTGTTATGTGTGCCTGCCTAAGATAATACAACCATTCCGAAGAGTAGAGTCCTGCATGCATGGCCAGCCATGACACGTCTATGTTTCTAAAGTGTAGATGTGTTTGTGTTCCCACAACTGAGAAGTCATCTCTTCCAAAGAGTTGAGTCCACCATTTATGACCAGCAGATTGGAATCACTGCTTCTAAACAGTAGGATCCTGCAGGACTGCCACAAGTGAGCATTCAACTTTTCCAACCAGAAGAGATCTATATGAGTGCCCACAAGTTAGGAATCAATGCTTCTAAAGAGTAGGCCCCACTATGTATCCTCACCAGTGAGTATTCGCCTCCTCCAAAAAGTATAGTCCTATGTGTGTACTCATAAGTGAGTATTCAATGCTTCTGAAGAGTAGAGTCCTCCAGGTATTCCCACCAGCCAGAAATTCAATACTTCCATAAAAGCGGAGGGACACGTGTACATTGTTAATCGCTTGCTATTACCAAATAGCAAATTTTTTGCTATTCGCTATTTGGTAATCTCAAACACCAATGTACAGATGTGTCTTTGCCACATTTTGCGATTTCAAGTGGGTCGCAAATAGACCTACCTCATGAATATTAATGAGGTAGTTCTCAGTTTGCGACTCATTGGGAATCATGAAAATCACATGGATGATGGTCTGCTTCTAAATAAAGCAATTTTTTTTTTAATGCAGCACATCTTCCTTAAAAAAACGGGATGTGTTAAAAAAAAAAAAAAAGTTTTCTTTTTATTTTTTAAGAGTAGCCAGTGGTCCTTTTGTAAAAAATTTTTTTACAAACATTCACCAAACAGAAAGGGGTCCCTTGGGTACCCCTTCCCATTTGCGAATGGGTTACTACCTACTTGAAGTAGGTGGTAAAATGCTAATGTTTTGCGACTGCATTTCGGGTGGAAAGCATTCACACATACCACTGAGATTCAGTATTAGGAAGGGATGCCTAATTTGTGATTCTGTAATAGGTTACCGAATCGCAAAAAGGGTTTTGTACATGTGAAAAAGCATTTTTGCACTCGCAAACAGACCTGTGAATCGGCCCGTTTGAGACCACAAAAAGCATTTGCACATGTGGCCCAGAGTTCCTTATACGGCCACACATTTCTGAATTCAAACTTTCAAAACTGGGGAGTGCAAAATGCATGCACAAATAGCAGTAGGGATTCAATGAACCTATGATGAGTCAATCGGGTCCCATTGTCTGATGTCTGCATTCAGTTTGTTTGAAACCAGTGCAATTAATCCATCACTGTTTGCTTTACAGGAATTAGTAGTGAAAAGGGCCTTCACCACATATGCATTCGTTTCCCTGGCAGGAACGCCCCCTTGTGTGTAGGTTATATAGTTTTATTTTGACATCATGTGGGTTATGACATCAGATCTATTAAGTGGTCTGTCTGCTTTCATCTGGTGATTACCATATGTGAGCAGACGGTAATGGCTGTGAGTGCGCCCTATTGAGTTGGAGAATTTGACGTCAGGAATATTTGTATTTTCAGAGCCTTCCTGGACGCCATTTTGGGAGTTTCAGACGCATATCCCTGATTCATATTAAAAGTGTGTGAAATTTGAATTTGCAAAGATTTGCACATTTGACACACTGTGCAAAGACTGCAAGATTGTTCAACATCGCAAAGGTTTCCTTACATGCAAAAACGCATGCCGAAGAATTGTTTTTGAGGAAAATTATTATTTTCTTGCAAATGTTTTTGAAAGTGAAGGCTTTCTAAATGTGATATTTCTTCCTCAAAAAAAAACCTTTGCGGTTTTAACTCACAGTTTTTCAAGCTTCACCTCAATCCATGAAGGCTGTGAAACTTCGGAACAATCATTTTGAAAAATTTGCAGAGAAATCCCTTACTAATTCTGCATGCCCCTATTTGAGGTCTGAATCAAATGGGTCAAAAAGACCATTCCACTACCTGTACTGTTTAGTTCACAGGTGTTTGCAAAAAGCTGTCCATTCAAAGTTTAAGGCTGGATCAGGAAGTGTCATCCAATAACGCAGAAGGCGCTATACGTGATGCATAACCTGCTGCATTTAAATCTGTTCACCAGTGGCAAACAATGGCGTGTGACCAGGATGGGGGAGGTATGATCCCACGGCCTTATACTGAACAAGTGTCAGGTAGCCGTGTTTCGAAATCCCCGCATGCATCTCAGAGGGTTCGATGGTGGGCGTCGAACTAGGCAGTTGGCAGAATGTAACTTAGCTTGCACTTAAGCCAATGACCAGATGGCATCTCTGTGGAACACCAAGAAAAATCTTTCTTACGTGTAAGTGATCACAACTGATTCTTACTTCAGTGATCTAGGGTTTGCAGAAGTGATGATGGCTTCTAAATCATTCACTGTAAGGGGCCTGGTGAGAGGCATAGCCATTGAAGCTGGCAAAAGATATGGTGCAAGGTGCTGAGGGATTTGCCCACCATTGTAAACCTCTATCTTACTTGAAACCAGCTTGGCAATGTTGTGACGTGAACCTGTAGAAGTTTATTTTCCTAACCTCTGCAAATAGTCGGGCTAATGGACAAAGGTTGTTGTCGCATCTCACCACACTATTTACACCATGCACATAATTGTAGTCATCAGGTTTGCAGTAGGTATATCATCGGGGTCAATAGTAGGGCGGCCCCTGTAGATATTAATTAAAAAATAATTATTCTTAATCAGAAACATATTTTTGGTCTATCCTAGAGGAGTTGTGGTCAGTAGTAAAATTATCTTTGATTCATAAACATAGGTTCTGATTCAGAGTTTGCGGACAGGTTATTCCGCCACAAACGTGATAGATATACCGTCTGCCGTATTAGGCTTCCCGTAGGATATAATGGGATTGTAATATGGTGCACAGGAGATCCGTCACGTTTGTGATGGAGTAACACCTCAACCAAAGTCGAAATCAGGCCCATAGACATCATTGTCCAGCAGTAGAGACATCTTTGGGTTAGAAGCAGAGAAATTATTGTGGTTAGAAGAAGAAAAATCATTGAGTGTCAAGAAGAGGATTCATTTGACGGCAGTGGAGACAAGACTGGGATTCCTTCAGATCAGAAATGTCATTGGGTCAGAAAGTGATTCTTCCTTGAAGCTGGTAGTGGAAACATGATTAGAAAGCTGTGTAAGTAGGCAGAGAGTTGGGTTACATAGCAGAAATGCATTTGGCATTGACACTGGTTGTGACAGCCGGGTTTGGTTGTTGAAGCATTCTCTGGTCAGCTGAGTAAAGCACTATTGGACCAGTTATTTCAGAAATATCTCATAAATTGGAACTCTGAATGTCACAAATAGGAGCGCTGTTAATACATGACATTATTAGACACAACTGAAGTTGTTTGCCCTCTCATCGCTTTCATATCAGATTCCTTATTTCCAGGGGCTCAAGTTTTATTATGCACCTGGAGCAGGCTCTCTCTACAGTGTACAAAAATGATGTGCACTTTGCAGTTTGCAAGCAACCCCACCTTGGTATCCACAGGTAAAAAACAGACCACTTAATGCTGTGTTTTTTATGGTAGTGTGGGCGAGCAGTAAGCCTAATCCTGGAGATGTGCTAAGCATTTTGTGGTACTCACTGTTTCATTAAATGTGGATACACATTTGGAAGAATAACTCAAGACCAATTTACAAAAATACTTCTGATTTTTGCATTTTTTTTTTTTAAACCAAGATCATCAATATACGCTAAGTACTTCTTTAGTTATTATTTTTTTAAGTTTAGAAAATGTTCTATTTTTGTGTGCACTCACGCACCAAATAAATCAATGGTAAAGACGTTATTAATGCATATAAATCATGCAATGTTCTCACAAGTGTCACCTTCTATTTTTAAGTCAAAGTCATTGAGAGGACCAATGGTCCAGCCAGAGAAGTTTGGTTGGTTCCCGTTTCTAGCGGAAGCAGTGGCAGAAGGTCTTGGAGCTGGTGCGCAAAAGAAAGGGGCCCATTTGGAAACACACTGCACAGAGGGACTTAAAAGTCTGTCGGTCTTCTCACTCAACAAGTCTCAATTCCACAGGTACCTGCAGCACCGCCATGCGTTACAGGTGTACGTCCGAGCGGGAGAGACCATCCCTGAGTATAGTCCCATGGAGGCGAAGGTGCTAGTGGGGAGCCTGGGCGAGGGTGGGGTCTCACAGATTTACCGCTCTCTGATCGCTAACACCGCTCGGCCACTAGATGGGCTTCGCCAGAGGTGGGAGGAGTGAGTGGACCCCATAGAGGAGGAGGACTGGAGGCCCCTCGGACCCTAACCATGGTCACCCGATTTCGAGTGTTACAGACTTTCTATCTGCACACAGCATACCTCACACCCATTAGGTTACACAGAGCAGGCCTCCGACTATAGCGGCATACCGGAGGGCGTTCGCGAGGGAGGTCTCTGGGGCCATGCAGGGAGAGGTGGAAGTGGCTCCGCTGCCACTCTTGCTAGGGGTCATGGGGGGACTGGGATTGAGAAGAGCGGACCGAATCTTCCTGGGTGTGGCATGTTTGGTGGCCAAAAGAGACATAATGACGGACTGGAAGGTGGGGGCAGCACCGGCACTGGCCAGATGGAGACGAGGAGTAGACTGGTGTGCTCAAAGCGAAAAACTTGTATAAGAAGCCAGGGGGTGCCCAAATAAATAAAACAAAGTGTGAGGGAAATCGGAGGCCACGTGGTGTACTTAACTTGCTCATAAGCTGCACGGTCCACCGTGGGGAGCCTACCCCTAGTAGCAATTCGTGGGAGGTCTTCCTCTTTTCTCCTTTTTCCTTTCTTCCTTTCTCCTTTAGGATATGTCTGTACAATTGTACATTGTATGTAAACCTTTTCTATGGTAGCTTATTTTATTTGTGTGTGGGAGGTGACTGTCTCTAGGTACCATTTGGTATTATGTTGTGTGTATTTTAATTTTGTCAACTTTGCAAAACCAATAAAGTTATTTATCAAAAAAAAGTCTGTCGGGTCTCCTCGGAGGGGGGAGGTCGAAAGGGCTTGGGGACCATGAGAGAACAGGTGGTTTGGCAGTGTAGGGGCCAGGGAGGCCGGGTGCAGCGCAAATAGTTCAGCGAGGCATTATGCGTCTTGGAGTCCTCACGTCCAGAGGCAAGCATCTCTGAGGGTGGATTTCAGGTCAGCTGGGTCACTCCGGGGATGGATCTCGGGTGTCCTGAAGTGCCTCGACTGGTGCTTGTTCCTGTGCTTTGGAGAATCCAGAGTGCACTCTTCTTCTTGGTGTCTGATGTGGGGGTCCAGTACCCCGGGTACTGGTATACCACATCCCTAGAAAGTCCTAGTGCCACTTAACTTGGCACGGTGGCAGGTCTTGTCCTCTGGAGCTGTAATATGGGTTGGCTTGGCAGCTAGGTCCGGGCCGTTGGTCAGCAGCAGGTCAGTTAACCAGACTTCAAGGGTTCCTTACCTGCAGGTTGCAGGAGAGTGATAACTTCACTCAGGGTGAGGTTCCTGACAATTTGTAGAAGGCTGCGGGTGCTCTCAGTTTTGTGGAGTCCTTCAGGTTTCCAGGCTTAACCTCAGTGGTGGTGGTCGAATCTTTGGAGCAGCAGGCAGGGTGTGGCGCCTTTTTCTTTGTGCAGCAGGACTATAGTTCTTGTGCCTTGGGTCTTCTTTGTTCCTGGTGTTCTTGGGTCTGTCAAACCTGAAATCTCAGGCAAGGGATGCCCTCTAAATACTGCATTTACGGGGCATTAGGGGGGTACATGGTAGTAGCCCATGGGCTACTTAGCTTAGGGTGACTATTTCCACTAAGTGACCACTTCCTGTATGAAGAGGACACATCCCTGACTCTGGCTATCTTTCCTACCATCCAAGATGGAAGAAAAGGAAATGGAGTGGTCACCTAGTCTGCCACACCTGAGGGGTGGTGCAGGCTGAGGGTGGCCTCTCCTCCTATTCTTGCTAAGTTTCCTGCTGCTTTTCCCACCTAAAGTGGGGGTAGAACCATCGGGCTGCCTTCTGCTACTAGCAGCAGAGGCTGGGGGGTCAGATTTCGAAGGTGACAAGGTCTTTGAAGCTGACCACTGGAGCAAGGTGCCTGCATGGTGGAGGAGGTGTGACACCTCCGTCCAGGAAAGGCTTTGTATTCTGGCTCCTGACAGCAAAGGCTCTCACCCCAGGAGTCCAGAATTGTGTCTGGTGGTGGCAGACTGGTTAAGAGCAGTCAGCAACCATGCCAGGGCTGTTAGGTTTTGCAGGGGGCACCTCTAAGGTGCCCTCTGAGGTCATTTTGTAATAAATCCCACACCGGCATCAGTGTGGATTTATCAATCAGAGTTGTTTGATACCATGGTTCAGAGAGGCTATTGTGTAGCTTGGGAACTCAGAGTGACCAGTATCCAGCACATGCATTTGCTAAAACTTCCCTGTACACTTACAATGTCTAAGAAATGGCAGAGACACAGTAGGGGCATATTTGCTCATGCACACATATGCCCTCCCATGCATTATAGTGCACCCTGCCTTAAGGCTGCAAGGCCTGCCAGAGGGGTGATTTACCTATACTGCATGCAGTGTTAGTGGACAGGGCACTCTTGGCGAGGGCCATGTCGAGTTTGTAACTTTGGGTACACCTTTGTCATGCCCTTGCAAAGGCAGTCTCAAGAGGCTGGTGTGGGGCCTCTCAGAGTGGCACGCTTGGTGCTGCAGCTCTGGGGGGACCCTCTTCAGTACTCATGCCCTAGGTACCAGGGGTACCATTTACTATGGACTTACAAGGGTTACTGAAGTGCCAAACATAGTATAGTTTTGGGGAAAGACATCTGGCCCTGGAAAACTGTTTATGGAGGCCCAGGGCACTTACAGTTCAAAACCACATCATTTTCCAAGCAGAAGGTGGAGGCTCAACATGTCAAAAGAGGCCCTTCCTCACACTGCCCATCACCGGCCTTGCCAAATGCAGAATGTTAGGAAATTGGTGTATTATATGGTGTTGCTGCATGACCTCACCCTGTAATACACTTACAGTATCATCTTGGCTCCAGCCAGGCTCATTTGTACAATCTTTAGCTCATGTCTTGGTAAGTGTGGCTTCGTGCAGCCAGGCTTAAAGAAAGGAACAAGTGTAAAGCATTTAGAAGCACCATCACAATGAAATAAAGTCACACAACATGAAAGAAATCGGACACCAGTTTATAAAAATAAATCTTATTTTTATGATTTTTTTAGACACCATATTTAACAAAAGCCACAGGAGGACTTAGCAGATATATATTTTAAATACATTGTAATCACAGCAAAATTTGATCAAGCATTAGTAAATGAAAAGTTTGTAAACTTTCTAAAACTTTTGAAGAGTTATGGTCGGCTACTCTGGCCAGGTTGACCAACCAACTCTGACAGGGCAAAAGTCCTTGACATAAAAGTAGTCTCAAGTCCAGTTCCAGGATTCATGGGCAAATTGCCATAGACTTTAATGGAGTGGTCCTGATGCAAAGAATAAAGGATGCTGAAGATGCTGAGGATGGCGTGTGGTTGACGTCCCGGGTCCAGGCGGGGTGACTCCAGCCACATGGGTCAATGTCTCTCAAAGTCTTTTTTGGTCCAGCAATTGTCCAGTTGACCCTGGATTACTGGTCTCCGGTCACAGCTAAACCAGCGGTTCCCTTTAATAAGGCCAGTGTCTGTCTTGGGAGATCAAAATGCACTCTGGCGACTCTCTCAGGTCCAGTAGACGTGGATGCAACTTTTGAACATCGGGACTCAGTCATCCTGGGTGCACGTTGGCAAGGTGAACAAGCATCTGTTGCTACTGACTGCCCACCCCAGACTTCTCGAGGTTTTGAGGCCCTGGTACTGTAAATAGAGGTCAGCAAACTGACTCTTGGAGTTCATCTTTTCTGTTTTGGGCTTAGGAGTGAGTTTTCAATGGGCCAGGCACCACAGGCACAGTCTTCTCTAGGCTAGCACAAGTTTCAATAGTTGCAGTCCAGCTGTTGTTTCCGCATCTCCTGCTAGGTCCAAGGAACAGCAGGGAAGCCCTTCTTCAGTCCTCTCTAGAGGACAGGTCTGAGGTCTGGATGCCAGTGGTGCCAATATGCCCTCTGGGAATTTGGCGGTTACTAGCCAATGCGCTACCAGGTCCATTCCTGTCTGATGATGACTTACTGCAAGGTGTGGCACCTACCTATCCCAGAGTGCACTATTCTGCCACTCCCTAGAGGGCTGAACCTTTCTCTTGGTGTGTGGCGCTTGGTAACCCACCGTGGAGGAGCGGTAACTTGAGGGCTATGTGCCCACTGAAAAAATGGTTTGTCAACTTGTCTCCCTTGTCTGTCCCTGACACCAACCCATCTACTTGAAAAAAGCACAGCCCCTCTTGCATGTGTTCATCATTTGCCCTTCAAAGGCAGCTTCCCCTCTGATGCTCACCTTTTGGCTCACACCTGGTGTGGCTTCCTGCCAGGGACATGCAAAACATCTCCAAATATGAGGCCTACATTGTTCCTGGGAGTCCTTCACACATCTCCCCAGGAGAGCAGAAGGCCAGCATCTGCAAATAGCCACCTTATAAATTGTGCAACAGAGTGGCAACTTTCTAGAAGTCACCTAAAAGTTACATTAAATTTGACTTGGGCATCAAGTTAGGTTTAATGTAGTGATAATTTTTATACCTTGAATGTACCAGCTTTAGACGTCCCTTCAGATGTTAGCACAGCTGAGTTGTCAGCATGTATCACTATACACACCAATGGGCTACTAGCCTTTCCACCACCACGATAAAAATGACAATTTGTGGTTTTGACTCTTCAGGCATATAAAATGAATGCTCTACTTTAGAAAACACAGCGCCATTCCCTAGCACTCAATAGGCTTGCTGTAGGGGTGACTTGGATATTATAAAAAGAGAGGTTTGGTCCGTGCCATTAGTTTAAATGCCCAAGTCAAGCTAGCAGATTAAGATTGCTCTGCCAGTCTTCGGTGGCAAGCTTTGAGACATGTTTTAATGTTGTCACCTCCAAGGATGGCACAATAAATGCTGCAGCCCTGGTCGGACACTTTAACTTACATGTCCTGGGTACCCCTGGTACCATATACTAGGGACTTATAAGTAAGGTATCTTATGCCAAATGGGTATAGCCAAGCAAACATATACTTTTAAGGGTCAAAAGCATGGACTCTAAGGTTTGGCTAGCAGGCCTCAGTGCACTGTCAGAGTCGAAATACCGGCAACATAAGTCCAAAACGTTGGAGAAATCATGCAAAAATGCATTTCTATAGACAGGAGTTTTCAAAAGCCAAGGCTGCCTAGATTCATTCCACCTCATGTCTCTTTCTCCCACAGCCTACACCTCCTGCCGCTTTACCTCTCTATTTCAGGTTGATTTTCATTCCAGCTTTCTTTCTGTGTAGTTACTTCCCTACCTTTATCTTCCTCCTTCTTTAGCCTGTTTCTGCCTTTTTCTCTAATGCTCTGGAGCAAACCCTGAGGGTGAAAATTAAGTTCTGGTTTCTGTAAACAAGTGTTTGTGCTGGCTACTAGAGGCCACCACTACAAATTATGCCCTGGATGCAAGTATTGAGACTAGGTCAGAAACCTGGTGTACTGAGAATTCATGCTAACTCACGTACTACTCCCTCATTTTTTCTCTGCCCCCTTCTTCGATTATGCCTGGTATTGTGGGTAATGTGACAAGCAGGAGAGCCTCAACATATTGCCTGGAGCAAGCCTTCTGTGCTAACATCAGAAATGTTTCCCTTTCTGTTTAGTTCACATAATTTTGTTCTCTATTGGTGGAATGTTCTAATAGCATTATAGCCCGCTGCCAATGGCAATTCTTTTGGTTACAAAGCTATTGCCCCTTATTATATGCCCTCGCTTAGGACCCGGGGGTGTCCGTCGGCAGACAGCATTTAACCTCCAGTATAGTCTTTACCAAAGGACGCTATCTTACAATATCCAAACCCCAAACCTGCAACCAATATGTTCTGATTTCCATAAAAAAATATAATTTGCTGGCAGTGACGGTTCTCTTCGAGCGCGCTGCAGCCGATCGGGCAGCAGCGCACACCTTTGGTTCTATCATCGTGATGCGGATTATAATTTACAGCTCCGACTAACAAACATCAAAGTACAAATTGGTAATGTTATTAACGGGATTCATAAATCATAACAAGGCAGCCCCTAATGGTATGCACACCTAAACTAATTAGACCAGCTTTGATAGATGGGTCAGAGCTGAAGATTAGACCAGCCATGTGAGCTCACAGAGGAAGACACAGAAATGATATTGGTGTGTGATGGCCTCGTAATGTAATTGAGGGGTTCGGACAACTTGAAAAATAAATCAAAACCAAGGTAGAGTGTTTTGTGAACGTCACCGACCAGAACCCCAAGATAGCATTAAGGGACAAAAAGGCTTAACTACCATGACTTATGAAAAATTGCCTTGAGTATGACATCATTTCCATGAATTACAAATTAAGAACCGCCTGCTGGTTATGGGCAATCCAAGTGTGTGCTCCTAAAATTATAGATGCCTCATGGGATGGGAGGGAAGTGAAGGGTGGAAATGTGGCCTCTCGCCCTAAAACTCACACTAGCAGCAAATAAATCATGATTCATTGATGCACCCTTGCTTACCCTGTAGCTCAGCCTCACCTTGAATGGGGGATTCTGGGCACATCACTTAGCGCCTGGTTTAGAGGTTGGTGGATGGGGTTACTCTGTCACAAATGTGACGGATATCCCATTCGTCATTTCATGATCCCATTATATCCTATTGGAATCGTAATACAGCGGACGGGATATCTGTAACATTTATGACATGGGTGAGAGGTAGCGAGAGTGACTAAAGTACAGTCTAAGTGAATCAAAAATGCTTGAGATCTCTTTTAGATCCAGAAATATAAACTACAATGGCTGCCAACTGACTTGATGTGAAATGTGGAACCTTCCACTCTCCTGACTTTTTTCATCAACAACACTTTGCATTCTGGAGTTTGTAGTTTTGCTTTCAGCAAGGGTGACAAAATCCCAGCATGCAACTTGAGTACGGCTGTAAAGCATGGACGGGTTAAATTTGTCATACAACATATAACTCTTAGAATAATCAGAATTTCAGTTATTTTCTAAATTACTGTGGTATCTGATATTCAGCTTCGCTGTCTCTCCACATGCACACGATTGCCAACCTGAGATTTCCCGAATCAGGAGAGTAAGATGTAATGTAACCAATCAGGATTCTGGGTCAGCGCGACACTATTGCTCAGTCTGAAGAACACAACTGTTTCTACATACCTGCGGCCACCTCAGTGTTTACTGGTCCTGAAGAAAGTGCTCCCTAACAATTGTTTTTTTTTGGTAGTTTTTCAATAGCACAAACTCGACCCGAAGGTGTTGGAGAGCTTTATAGGAGCACCAGTTACCTGACACAAGGACACATTAATTGTTGGTAGGAACGGTGAGATATGGGGCCTGATTTAGAATTTGGCAGATGGGTTATTCCTGTCATCACAAATGTTACAGATATCCCGTCCGCCGTATTACGATTCCCATAGGATATAATGGTATTGTGATACAGTGGATGGGATATCCGTCACATTTGTGGCAGAGTAACCCCATTCGCCAAATTCCAAGTCAGGCCCGAAGTGATCTGTTCAGACTCGCAGGATGTTGAGCCGATGACGAGGGTCGAACCGGGTTCCAGCTCCAAAGTCCGCAGCTCTCCAAATCTACTAGCCGCTCATTAAGATCAGGCTTACAATTTTTTGGCAAGCCCCTCTTTTCAGATAGAAGTGGGTCCCTGGAACCTTCCTAGTATATGGTATGTTCAGTTGTAACAACTTAGCTTATGAGCTCTACAGGAAATCTGATCATTTGAAGTTTAGGAAAGGGATTCGGACATGGTTATTTTAAAGGTATGCGTTGGTGAATCTTTCTGTATTTGAGACTGAATGCTTCTACAATGCCAAGAGGCTCTTTGTGGATGGTGAGGTGGGGAAAAAGCGGGGGGGGAGGGGGGAGGCGGAGAAAGAGAGTGATCTGAAGTGAAAACGAATGTATTCACTAACTTTGGAACGCTGATATTTGGTGCCAAAACAGAAAAACAGATATTTCAGAAAATAAAAAGCTTCCAATTGAGAATACAATATTCTATTTACCCAAAACGGGTGTTTGAGTACAAATATGTTTTTTTTTCTTCAAAAAATGAACATTTGGTGTATGAGAAGAAAATCAGAGTATTTTAAAAGTATATTAATAATTTTTTACTTTAGTTTATTTAGGTAAGTTTAGAATTTAAGTTTTTACACACATAATTCAATCAAGACACCAATTAAAATGAGTAAAAGTGAACTCATTATATTTACAGGTGATATTTGACTGACAGTTCTTCCAGGGCCGGGGTCATCCATGATTGATGTCATTTCCTTGGTGCAAGAAGCCACTACAAGTGATGACTCATTTCATGGCTCAGGAAAAGGCATTTGGTGATCTATGTATTACCATAAGCATGGCTCCCCGAGTACAGAGCCTCAATGACTGGTTTAACCTGCAGAATATATCTGCAGTATGAATCTGTAAGAAAGCAGATGGCAAATTAAGGCGCTATATGCAATTTTAAAAGGAGGGACTAAGCTAGGACATACTTTGATTACATTAAATGTCTGTAAAAAAAAATTAGGCAATTTAGCCAAAGTTTTGCAGAAATTGCGCTGACTGTATTGTTAGCCCCAGTTTATATAAATGTTCTTGGAAACCTTTTTAGAGAGAATAAGAGCTGGCTGGCACATTGAAAGCATTTGAATGTTTCGTGGTTGTCTTTACAGGTCATTGTATTAAACCTATGGCTTTGGGCCAGTTTATTTGGACATTATGTTGTTAAATGCATCACTTGGTCCCATTTTTGTCAAAATGTTCTCATTGACAGATTCACCAGGAATACCCCCCAAGGACAGGGTGTGTACCCATGGGCATATTGGGTTACTTCACTAGCTCACACTGTGCAGTTTAGGGCACTCACTTATACCTCCATTAACAAGTTCACCAGCCCCCACTTGTGAACACCAAGAACATCGTAGACAGCGAGAGTTAATGTGGCCTGAAACCAGGGTTCTTGTTTATCAACCTCCAGAGATAGAGTTTAATTCCTGCTGATCCCCCAGACTCAAGGCTTTGTGCCTGTAAATGTTTTAACCCTTTGGAATGCAGCCACCAAATCATCAAATGCCCAAGTCCCTGATCTTTACACTGGAAAAAAGGTTAAGCACTTTAAACAACTTGGCTTAAAGTGTACAGTTCCAACCTAGGGCCTGTTTTTGAGGCCCCAGAATGGAACACTACCAATAGAAAACCTCAGGGAGGTGTTCGGGATCTATAGGATGTGTTAATTATCGCCTATTCGAAGTTTATCCTGCAAAAATGGGACATACCATGCAGACACTGGTGCCTACAAAGTCAACATTTTCAGGCCTCAGCATATACTCTGCATTTTTCACCTGGCAAATTCCAGCAGGTCTGAATAGCTGAAATTCAATGAGGGTGCAGACTTTATTGCACCCAGTAATTACATGCAAAAACACATCACACCACTTATGATTCAGGTCTTTGTTTGTGCAGGGACAGCAAATTACTTGGCTAGAAGAAGAATTACAATATCACGTACATGACACACTTAAAGCGTTGGTGCAATCTCTAATATGTCTCCTGAAGAGACTGCAGACAGTGCAAAACTTACGGGCAAGACTCGACCTCTCCCTCCCCAGACAGACCTACATCACACACACCTCAAGAAGCTACGTTGGCTCACGTCTAGAAGAGATGCCGGTTTAAGATGCTGACCCACGCATACAAAGCCCTGCACAACGAAGGACCAGCATACATCAACAAACCCATGACCTTCCACCAACCAACCAGACACCTACGTTCCGCCTCGCTCTTACTCACAGGCACCCCCAGGTCCACCAAAGCAAGTGTGGGACACTCCTTCGCACACCAAGCAGCCAAAGCTTGGAAGGACCTTCCCCTGCACATCAGGATGGTCCCCTCGCTCTGGGAATTCAGGAAAGGACTCAAGGCCTAGCTGTTCAAGTGAACAATTACCACGAAGCAGCCAGCTACCCTGGAACCTTGTGACGCTCACAGGTGAATGGCAGCGAGCTATAAATTCCTGATTGATTGAGTTGAAGGCACTTCTTGTGTCATAGGTGTGCTGAAGAACCACCTGGTTCCACATAGGGATGCATTGCCTGCCTTGGCCAGGCTGGTGCCAGCTACTAACTGTTGCAAACACACTAAACCGGTCCTCATGTGCCTCCACTATGCCCCAGGGAAGCCTACAGCACAACGACACAAGCACTCGCTGGCCACAGAACCCTCCTTGTTACACAGAACTGTCCAGCACATAACCTGACCGATCAATATGTTATCCCCTGCCCTGGGGGCACCTATTCCCAATCACCGAAATCCCATTCTTCAGAAGGAACAGGACACCCCATCTATGGAGGTTCAACCAGAGAATGACGTTTTATTCCTCTGGCTTCTGGTTAAAAACCTTTAAAAGAGAGTTGAAATGTTTTCTGTGCCAACGTCACTTCCGCCAGTCAATTGTTTTAAACTTCCGGGTTTTGTTTATAATGGTTCTACTTTATAGGTATCACACCTGTTGGGAGGAATATTCTGCATTTTTGTGTAAAATAGGCCTTCTTGTCAGTTATAGATACTTTTTGAACAGTTTATACTATTAGTTTGTACTGTAATTCCCTTGTATATTCGGTGTACGTGTTCCTATCGTCGCTTGTTTTAGTATATATGTGCTTTGCCACTCGGTGGGTTCAGCCCACGCTATAAACCGTAAATAAATATATCTTTCTGATAATGCAGTGACATCAGTTGCCTGCCAGCGGCAGCGAAATGGAGCCTGGTCCCTGGGAGGGAGGAGGGGGGGGGGGGGGGTCTTCATTGCACTGAAGAGCTAATGATAAAACCCGCATCACTCACTGATCGGAGGGAGTGCCTGAGATGAATGTACAAATAGGCACTCAGGAGTGACGGATGTGCCGGCGACAGTCCGAGAGGCGGGGGGGCGGGGGTGGGGGGGGAGAGGTCTGATCCCAGTGCGTTCCAGGCAGAAATGACAGCTCCAACCTGAAAGGGTTTGTTTTCATACTGTTTGCATGACATCACCCTCCGCAGGGAGAGGGAAGGTCTCCTCCTTCAGGGGAGAGAGCATCAGAGGACAGTCATTCCATACTGTACGGTTACAATTAACATTTACATGCCAAAAATAGCGGCCATTGAGTTATCTGCGGGCGACCTCAGTGATATGTAATGATTCTGCAAGTCACTGGTGCTCAGTTTATCCACTTCACTCGAAACTGTCACCGACGAGGGTGGGGAATAGACCTCTGCAGCAGGGACTTTAGCCACTGAGCTGTCTTTCTGAAATCCGTCAGAGGGGGTGTTCTTGTCCGTTTCCTGTGTCTGATTGGTCATTTCACGAGAACCAATCAGAGCCCGAGTTCTTACCATTCCACGTTTTTCAACAACGATGCTACCGACCTGTTAGGAAGAATAAAAGGTGCGCACCCTTAATTAGCCGCACAGCTCCCGTCTGACAACTCTCTTTTTGTTCTGATCCTTCAGCCGGTGGTGATGTGTGGTTTATTCCTGGTGCAACGCATTTTTGTAAACGAGAGGTTAGTCCAGCAGCCAAGGCCCCCAGCATCTCACAGGGGCCGGAGATGGGACTGTGAACCCTCCACCGCCCCACGTTTTCCCAGAAAAAACAATGGGATGCGTTCAAACACAAACTGGTTGTGTGAAGTTACAGGCCGGTCTGTTGAAATCCTCATTCCAGAACCCTGTGTCACGCCTTTCATCGGGAGCCTTCGGGATGGCTCATATGAGTCCCGACGGTGCGCAGTATCCATGCGCCTGCACTCTTTCACTCTTGGCCGAGGGTATACTTTGTCTACCGGTTATTGTGTAAAGCGTCTGCGTGTCAATGCCCCCCAAATAATAGGGGTTATATCCCCAAATATCGAACTTTTCTATGCACTCTAAGCCAAGGCGCATTACGTCTCCCTAACAAACAAGGCAATCAGGTGCTGTGTTAACACATTTGGTCCTGGGCTCGCACCTCTGCTTTCTCCCCAGTCTGCATCAGGATGTTCTATGCAAACTTATTTGCTCCTGAATCAGTCTCGAACTGTGCAAGCTCCGCCCTCTGGTCCAGCTCCTCACTTCCGGCAGAAACATCCACCGGAACAAACCGCGGCCCACTGCGTCTCCGCCACATACTCGAGTTCATGAACACACACCCAAACACCACATCCGCACAACAGACACAGCCATCGCAGATCCATGCACCCCTGTGCCCACTTCAACCCACTGGCCTACTACACGCCATACTCGTGCCAATACCACCCTCCCCCCGCCCTCTCTTCCCTGTTCTTATTAACCAGCACACCACCCGGAAACACGGCGCTGCTCACCCAAGCTACTGTTCATTGTCGAGACGTGGCACACCTCACCACAGTCGTGGCACACCTCACCACAGACGTGGCACACCTCACCACAGTCGTGGCGCACCTCACCACAGACGTGGCGCACCTCACCACAGACGTGACGCACCTCACCACAGACGTGACGCACCTCACCACAGACGTGGCGCACCTCACCACAGACGTGGCACACCTCACCACAGTCGTGGCACACCTCACCACAGACGTGGCACACCTCACCACAGACGTGGCACACCTCACCACAGTCGTGGCACACCTCACCACAGACGTGGCACACATCGCCGCAGCCGTGAAACACAACAGCATATATGCGGCACACATCGCCACAGATGTAAAACACATCATCATGGACTTGGCACACATCGCCATTGGCATAGCACACATCGCCATAGACATGGCACACATCACGGCAGACATGGCACACATCGCCACGAACATAGCATACATCGTTACAGGAGTGAAATACATCACCATAGACATGGCACACATCCCAAAGATGTGGCACATATCGCCGGAGACGTGAAACACAGCACCATAGATGTGGCACACATTGCCACAGACGTAAAACACATCACCATAGACGTGGCACACATCGCCATGAACATGGCACACATGCCCAGGAGCATGGCACACATCAGCATAGACGTGTCACACATCGCCATTGATATGGCGCATATCACTTTGGATGTGGCACACATCACCGCAGATGTGGCCAACATCACTACAGACATGGCACAAATCATTGCAGACGTGCACACCGCCGCAGATGTGGCACACATCGTCACGAACATTGCACACATTGTCACAGATGTGAAACACATCACCATAGACATGGCACACATTTCCATAGACGTGACACATATCTCTGTAGACGTGGCACACATCTCCATAGATGTGGCACACATCAGCATAGGCGTGGCACACATCACCATGGACCTGCCACACATCTCTATGGACGTGGCACACATCTCCATAGGTCCAGCAGACATCTCCATAGACGTGGCATACATCTCCTTAGACGTGGCATACTTCACCATAGACGTGGCATACTTCAACATAGACGTGGCACACATCGCCATAGACGTGGCACACATCGCCATAGACATAGCACACATCACTTTGAATGTGGCACACATCACCGCAGATGTGGCACTCATCACTGCAGACATAGCAGACATCATTGCAGACGTGCACACCGCCACAGATGTGGCACACATCGTCACGAACATTGCACACATTGTCACAGAAGTAGACACACCCCTTAGATAAGGCACACATCTCCATAGGCGAGGCACACATCACCATGGACGTGGGACATATCTCCATGGGCGTGGTACACATCTCCATAGGAGTAGCACATATCTCCATAGGCTTGGCATACATCTCCATGGACGTGGCACACTTCACCAAGGACGTGGCACACATCACCATGGACGTGGCACACATCACCATGGACGTGACACACATCGTCGTGGACATGGCACGCATCTCCATGGATTTGGCGCACATCAGCATAGACGTGCCACACATTGCCATGGACATGGTACACCACTCCATAGACGTGGCACACATCGCTGCAGACGTGGCACACATCACTGCAGATGTGGCACCCAACGCCGCAGTCATCGTCACAGACGTGAAACACATCACCTTAGATACGGACCACATCATCAAAGAAGTGGCATACATCAACATAAAGGTGGCACAGATCTCTATAGACGTGGCACACTTCGCCTTCGACATGGCACACATCACTATAGACGTGGCCCACATCACCATAGACGTGGCCCACGTCACTATAAAGGTGGTGCACATCCCCCTAACTCCCTACTCTTCTGAACTCATGCCAAAGGCAACCATTCCATCTCTTGCCATGCCCCCTTAAGATTGGTGGCAGCTTAGCCATCCACTGCTTGGAGGCACGTCAGGGTTAAGGACTTATAGCTAGGGGGTCTTGGGGCGCAATCACAGAGTCTAAAGACGTCCTCACAAGAGGGGGATCAGGGTCCCCCATTAAATAGCTGAGAACATTAGTACCCAATGTTGCACATATTGCGCACTGAGCCAGTAAACTTCGTCAGAATTCAATAGGATTCAAAGATAACTTTACAGAGAGTTTGGAGTGTCTCCTGCAACAGACGTTTGTCAAAAGCTGTGGCATATAGAAGGTCACAGAGCACATTCAACCCATCCCACATATATATGTATAGGTGAGGAATGGGGTCAGTACTGTACAGAATCCAAGAATAGGATATATGTGAAATAGCCTCTTTTAAAGTAATTGAGTAGGATATATGTAAAAGGGCTTCTTATCAACCAGTTTTGTCCAAAAGCATCAGTGCGCATTGTCCGTGGTGCAAAATGTGTCCAGTGGTTGATAGGGAAGAATGTTTGGAATTGATGCACAAAACTGCAAGCTCCCCGCTGTGGTCACCTGCAACTGTGCTGGTACCTAATCAGCGAGCACCTATAGGTCTGCAAAAATCCCACGCTGACCAGTCATTCTATGTCCTGAAATGGCTTCACACATTTGTGCCAGCACCCTACGGTAACCAGAGTTCATATTCTGAAAAAAGATGCCATTTGTTAATGCATTAAAACACCATATTCGCACCCATTAGGGCCTAATATCTCTAAGAATGGTTCATATAAAAAAAAAAACAAAGGTTGTAGGGACGTTATAGTCAGGCTCACATTTTAAATGTACAAAACCATAAATATTAAGCAGTTATAGTTAGAGTTATTTGAAGTAACTAGAACTCGTGCCCTAAGTAACTATAACTCGCGCCCCGCCAGGAACAGTTTTCTTCTCAATAATTGTATTGCAAATGCTACATTGATATTGTCAATTATGCTATCAAAGAAATTATGAGTGTTGCAATATGTGGGGTAATTTGCAGTGGATGGTGAGGGTGCAACTTACAGTTACCTTTGGGCACGAGTTATAGCAGCTCCATGCGTGCAAGAGCAATGTTTTCATCTATTTCCCTGCAGGAATATTTGCGTGAAGGGAAAGAGATGAAAACTCCACTTTCAGCAAGCGGTTGCTGTTGGACAGGCACTGTGACTGGCAGGTCGGTGCCTACAATACATCTAACCGCTTTGATTGTTACAGGCGGCGCCCTGTCAGTCACACTGCTTGGGTGATCCAAGTCCTGTCATTGGCTTCGAAGGTGATATGGAGGGCTGCGTGACATGCTTTCACAAGACTAATCTTTTACAGAGTGCTGATGCACCTCCAGTACTAACTGCATAAACTGTTCATGTGTGTTAGCCCACACTTCGACCGCTACCACATCAGAGGTGCACTTTTTTCCTCGTCACTTCAAGGGTGTAGACCTGCATAGCTGAGGATATTCTGCACAACTTCACACTTTTGGACTGGTCAGGTAGGTCACATATGGACAATTACGCACTGTGTTATATGTGGCGACCCAGATATATTAACCAGCAGTCCCAAAATCATGATGGGTCAAGCTGAAAAATGTAATAGAATAAAAAGTTCATTTTTTAGAGTGTTTTGATTGTTGTCATACCAGTATTTTGGCACCAATGGCACATGTTTATTGTTCTACGTTTAATGGGCGCTCCTTTTCACAACATGGGAATAATGGTAAATGGTAGAGTGGACCTGATGGGTTTGTCTGTGACCAGAATCATACATACAGGTTCCTGCAAGGAATATATTGGGGGTACTCAGATACAAGACCAACAATCCACTTTATGTGTGGACACCACAAAATCGCATTACAATAATGCAGCACAAAATGACAGAACACATCACTACCACAACCAATTGCCACACAACGAGCTTTCGCAAAGCTCCTTCTTGCAGATTACCACCTCCAGAATCCTGTTTTCATAATACAGTGGTAAAATACCTTTGGAGCAAGCACTACCTTAATTTACCACCAAAGACATGAAATAGCGCCAGTCAAAAAAATTTGGTGATCCGGCCCCTAACTTCTAACTGCAGTTTGCCGCATATCTTAATGATCGAAGCAGGACAGGATTTTATCTGTAAAAGCTGAGATGCAAAGTGAAAGCAGATGTAAAAGGAGCACACTTTCTGACATGAACTGATAAAGCGACCACAATGAACTTCAGATTTAACTATATTTTTAGTAAAGATTTTAGCAGACACTCTCTGGTTGTGTTAAAGAGTGGAAGTTTAAAAAAGGACTTTTAAACAAGTCCAGGTAAACTGAGCCACTAAAATCAAGACAGGGTTACACAAAGGCACTGGTAGCCATCACTCTCTGTAGAAAAAAATAAATTACTCTATGCAGTACTCGCATATGGAACAAAAACTGGCAAATCCTATAGGTCCAGGGCCATGACAGGCGCTGACTAAGTCAACAGGTCTGGACTTGGCTAACCTCACCTGCAATTGTTTTCAATATTTCTTTTAGCAACCGAATGCACTACACATTAAAAGTTTAAAAGTATTATAAAATAACGATGTGGCCATCTAAAAATGGTGTTCAAATGTTTGCAAAAAATATGAATCGATTCATTGCAAACATATTTAAAATAAACATGAAATGAAATAAGGGATTGGACCACCGGGCTTGGTACTTAAAGTGACTTCTTTTGAGTTGGGAACAGACTTGTTCACAAGCAAAAAGTCACTCAAAGTGAAGGGAGCCAGTGGTTGGAGGGAGCTGATCCATTGCCTCAATGACGTGTGATGTGCTGGGTGAAAGCAAAATGAAAACAAGCATTTACAATGCAACGGGTCTCGCGTTTGCTCATGTTAGAGCTGATAGCGTTGTAAACTCCTAACCCGACTTTTCACCTATCGGGCAAAAGTGCATTTATGTACATAACCCGAAAAAGTGAAATTAACTATGTAAAGCGCTCGACTTCTGCCAAGCGAGATCGCGCTCGTAAATTAGAGAAAAAGAAGTCCACGAGCCCGATGGAAAACAGCGAGCCTCGCATGTTTTCTGTACTTGGTCGCTGCGCTCGAGGAGGGCTAGCCACCGGAAAAGGCATGACCTATGCGTGCCTCCGACTAATGAAAGCAAGCAGATTTTATTAGGCAAGCCCACGAATCAATAAAAAACACTGACGTGAAGTTGACAGGGCTCCGAGCCCTTTTCTAAATACTAAAGCGTCTCGCTGCGATACGCATGCGCGAGCGCATGCAACGCAGGCTCAACCCTAATGACACCCTAATAGGCCAATGGACTGACTTGCACATTTAGAATTAAGAGAAATAAATCTACACCTTGAGGTGGTAATACATTTTATGTTGTTGTTTAAATGTGAACTGTCTTAGATAGAATCATTCCTATTGTGATTTGCTAAAACTTTAATAACATTTAATTTAATAATTCAAGACAGTCACAAGGGGACAGTGAAGCGATAGAGGGACACAGGGCATTGATTTGGTAGTCTGCGTAGGTGCTGTTTGAAAGGGGACAGGGCAGGAAAAGTGAGGGTAGAACAGGTGATTGCACTGGTGGTGACGCACTGTCCTGTGGCAGTTCCTGGCACAGGATGAGTGATGACTGCAGTCCACCCTCCACGCCACACGACCAATAGGATGCTTTTGAATGGTGGAAACATGAACTTCTCCCTTTGAAAAGTTTGAAAAGCTTTTTAAACAACTGAAAGTTGTCCAGTATTGTGACTTCATATAGACCGAATACAAACTCATAGACTTCTGCAATTGAGAACTTAGGGCCCAATGTAGATTTCAGCGGATTGGTTACTCAGTCACAATGGAAACAGATATTCCGCTAGTCGAAATATAAATCCCATAGGAAATAATGGGACTTATATTTCAGTGGACAGGTTATCCATCACGTTGTGACGGAGATATTGATACATAAAGGTCTAAAGGCTGACTCAGACAACGATGGAATAGGGGCTCTCCATGAATGCTACAAGCTGTGTAACGACCAGAGATATGTTTTGCTGCAGCCAATGTCTCCCTCATCACAGACACCGGTGATCCCGGCCTTCTGACCCTGCTAAACCTCTCAAAAGTCTCCATCTCTGTCGACCACCAACACTCATCAACATCCCAGTTGCAGACCCAGGGTTCACAGATGCTGTCCCCATGTTTATTTGATGGTTTGCAGTGCACCCAGATAAAATCATTCACTCATGGATAGGCTGTCAACGATCTGCAGTGTTCATTCATGATCCATCTTGGCAACCGTCAACTTCAGCCAGTACATGGTGTAACACAGTCATCCTTGCCAGTTATGGGATTAAAAAAAAGGCAATATTATGCTTATACTCTACTGTATATTTAAAATGGAGAACAATGAAAACCAAATGGGTCAAAACATTACAAGGTGGCAGGCCATCGTCAGACTGAAAGTGAGTAATTGAAAAAGACAACAAAAATGAACACAATTTTCATCACTCCTTCCCCATCTCTCCTGCAATTCAGAAAACAATCTGAACACATATCTTTATAAAGAGCACCCAAAGGCCTTTATTTTTTAGTCAATGGCAGATTTATTTGTAGTTTCTTAGTGAAAGGACCTACAGTGACCTACAATGATAAAAACACTGTAGGTCCTTTCAATAAGAAACTACAAATAAAACTGCCATTGACTAAAGTTTAAAAGACTTTTGATGCTCCTTCTAAAGATGTGTCTTCAGTTATTTTCTGAATAGCAGGAGAGATGGGGAAGGAGTGATGAAACTGGTGTTCATTTTTAACTCATCCGCTCACTCACTGACGACCCCTCAAGCACCAGAACCAACTTCCACAGATGCATGACAAGCGTCGCTGACTGGATGAAGAACAGCTGCCTGCAGCTGAACACAGAAATGATGGAAGTACTGATCTTTAGCAATAGCAGCATCACAAGGAGCATCTCCTGGTGGCCATCAGACCTAGGACCTGCACCCACTTCCACCGACCACGCCAGAAACCTCGGATTCATCATTCACAACAAGCTCACCATGAAATCACAGATCAACGCCGTCTCCTCCGTCAGCTTCCTCGCTTCGCGCATGATACATAAGATCTTCAGGTGGCTACCCCTACACACGAGACGCACCGTGACACAGACCCTCATCATTAGCCGACTGGACTACCGCAACACCCTCTACATAGGGATTGATGCACACTTCCTACAGAGACTTCAGACCACACAGAACGCCACAGCCAAACTAAACCTTGGCCTTCCCCGACAAACAACATCACACCCCACCTCAAGCAACTCTACTGGCTCCCCGTACAGAAGAGATGCCAATTCAAGCTGCTGACCCAAGCACGCAAGGCGCTAACAACCAAGCATCCACGTACATAAACCACCGCCTAAACTTCCACCAACTGTCGAGAAGACTACACTCTTTCTTCCTTTCACTTGATCTTACTCCCCGCATCTACTCAAGCAGAAGTGGAGGACGCTCCTTCTCTCACATCACAGCAAAAATGGGAAAAAGACTCCCCACGCACCTCCGGACCATCACCTCACTTCCAGAATTCCGTATGGTCCTCAAGACCTGGCTGTTCAAATAAGCCTCCTGGGCCTGCAAGCGCCTGGATACCCTGTCAGGTGATTAGCCACGCTTTATAAATCCTGGTTGATTGATTGATTGATCATTCTCATGTTCTATTTTATAGGACATTTTGTTGAGTTGTTCTGTTATTTGGCTTCTTGACTGTGTTTTTCTTTGGAGTTAAGTATAGGTCCTGAGGTCACAGTGCCTAGTCGTACTGTGCCACTTTGACACAATTGTCCAGTCCAGATCTTTGAACCAAGCTGTACATTTAAGCCCCATTTGCCTCAGCTAGCTCCAGTTGATCTATTAAGAAGACTGATGTGCAAAAAACTACAAAAAACGGTGTCCCCAGACTGAAAGCAAAATGTCCTACTAACCTGGAGCAAGTTGGGAACCGACTGACAGCACAGGGTGATGTTTTTCCCTTTTCTTTTTATGTGGCTACCTCTGCCATGTAGGTGCTATCTTAAATATATATGAATGTCCCTACTGATGTGTCAGGTTAAGCCAGCGAATCCTTGCATATACATATCTGGGGATGGTGGGTTCTGATATATTTGAAGAGTGCCTGAGTTTTGAAGAGTACCATGGTAACATGGCCGGAGTGGCGCTCACCAGCCATCTTGGTGTTAGAGCTGCGTGAACAATGGAAAGGAGCACTATTTTAAGACTGACCAAAGGCAGGGGCGTAACAAAGACCCCCGCGGTGTGGCGGGGGGGTGAGCTCCAGGGGGCACCCTCAGCACAGTACCATGTGCACGGGTGGCAGGCCCCTGTCTGCGTCCAGGGGGAAGGCGGCCCCTTACAGATACTTTGGAGGGGGTGTTTTTTAAGTTTTGTTATGCCACTGACCAAAAGTAGTGACTTGAGTGGTGTTTTTCAACCCAGAGTTGCACTGTGGCACACTGCTGACACGCTGCTGGTTATTTATTTTATCACGTGGCTGCAGTTTCAACATTTATATCCCTGGCTGTCACAAGATGGGGCAGTATTATGATGAAAATCATGCACTTTTCATGCTTGTTTTTAAAGATTTTTAAAGCAAGCCTGCTCTCCTAATTAATAATGAGGCACCATACATGGTCAGACCACTAGATGGCTCCAGATGCCAGAGTTGCCATGTTTTCTCTTTCAATGGAGGACATTTTCCTCCACTTAGAATCAGGTGCCCATGGCAGCTGGCAAAACTTGAAAAATCGTCCCATGGGACCTCGCAACAATTTTTGGACCCAAACCACACAAACACTTACAGCAACGTATTACAGCACATACACAGACCCACAACTCCTGTTAACATCTTGTGCCTTTTTTTAAATTCACTTGCCAATTCTGTTGGGAAGTCGGAAAATTTATTATAATATGTAAACAAATATTTCCTGGTGTTATTCCTTAGTCGCCATTCTTCTGTGTTGTCTAGTGGTTATATATGATGAATACACTACACTACAGGGAAAAGATGTGGGGTAGCAGCTTGAGATGATGCCTTCTGAGCTGGGGGAACCAGGTCTGAGTCTCGGCGTGTGCTCAACATCCTGTGATTCTGGGCAGATCACTTAGAGCCAGATTTAGAGCTTGGAAGAGGGGATTACTCGGTCACAAATGTGACGGATATCCTGTCCGCCATTTTACAATCCCTTTATAGCCTATGGAGATCGCAACATGGTGGATGGGATTTGTGATGGACTAACCCATCAGCCAATCTCTAAATCAGGCCATTAATCTCCCTGTGCCTACAATTCAGCACTCGAGACCAACACGGATGATTTGCCGCACTTTACAAATCCTGGATTGATTTATTCGTTAAACCCACTACTGTATTGTTACCGTCCTTGGTCCAGGGTAGAAAGGCTAGGAATTGTGTCTAAGGGATACCTACCGCCTCCTTTGTGCACAGCTACAATTTATCCCAAAGTAAGAGGGGGAACTTCCTCTTCCATGAACGATGGCACTGCAGCACTCCCCGTTGCCTACCGTAGAGTCTCATTTGTGCTCGATGGCCCTCACAGTCCGAGACACTATAAAATGAATGAACTTAACCCCGGTGCTCCAGGGCCCGCCAGCTTTAATTGCGGATTTGATGAAGGGAACCTGCTGGGAAGTCTGAAAGCTTTTCAAAGGTGGTCAGGCTCCTGCGTTCTCTGCTGCCTCTCCATCTGTCGCTAGCATACATCCATAAACCTTTCCTCCAAAATGTGCCCTTCTAACCCCCTCCACCCACAATGCACCACTCATTCTTTCCATACGCATGCACATTTTATGACCGCCTTCAAAGACGCAGGCACATGCATATTCATAGATAATGTTCCCAGGCCAATGTTTAGTTAAAGAGCTGTTAAGGTCACTTGCTTAGCAAAAAGCATTGTGCTATGTTAGGACATAAAGCTTGGAAATTGCACAGAAAACTTGAGTGGAATAGACATAATATGCTTGAAATGGGAAAATGGAGGCACAGGTACTCTATACTAGGGTACCTGCTTGCATCCAGGAAGTGGCAGTACTCTCCAATTAAAAGTATTGCATCTCTGCTGAGAAGTGCAGGTCCTCCCCATATTGAAATAAAGAAGTGCAGGTACTCAGTACCTGACAGTACCAGCTCATTTGAGGCACTGGTTACAACACAAACCTGTCAACAGTCCCCCCGCATTCCAACCAAAGTAGGGCCTCCCCTTCTCAGGGCACCCTAAGGATGTCACTGAGGAGCACCAGGTCTGTGTTCTTCACTTTCATCCCCTACATCAGGGTGACTCAAATATGCCACTGACGTGGCCCTATTTTCCACAACCCCAGTATCTGCACTTTAAACATTACTTTGCATGTCATAGTTCATTGACTCTGCCCTAACAGGAGGGCACAATACAGCCTCCCAGTGGCTCACTGGCAACAGAACCCCTTCAGCGTGGGAAACACTGCCCTGGTACATAGCAAATGCCAACTGGTCATGTTCTTGACAGAATTGGCAGTGATATCACCATGGAAAACCAAGCCTATTTCGCTCGGAACAAGTCCCATGTACTAAACCCATTCTAGTGAACCACTGGGGGGAAAGGAGCATGTCGTTTTTTGCCTAAGCCCCGTGATCTTCTAATAACTCAATATTCATTTTTAAGTATGTGTTCATTTCTTTATTTTCATGCCATGTGTTGGCGCTACCAAATGATTCTCTTTCACAAACAGTTTGGATCAGTTCTCTTCTCTCCTGTCCTTTCTAGGCTGACCTCTACACACAACCCTTGAGTAGCATGATGATTCACACTGCAGAGTAGTTTCCAGCCTGGAGTACCCACAACAGAGGCACAAAGAGGTGTGAGCTTTCTGCACCCGGTTATCAACAACCACAATGAACAGTGACCAGGAAAGAGGCAAAAGGCCGGCCTCAGTTAAAGGACACTTTTTACTCTGAACAACAGAGACTGCAAACCTACCCTCCACCTCCACCATCTCACACATGCCAGTGCTACAGGAAGACTAATCAATAGCCTCTCTCTGCAAAATGACTTAATCGTGACTCGAGGGAAGTCCTCTTTACTCTTTACCCACTTCACTGCCAATGTCTCCTCTTTCCAGCTCCATGAGTGTCAGCAATACACTCCCACTGTCTGCGAAAAGAACCTCATCTCCATCTTCTGCATAGGGTCATGCCAGGTGCTTCCAAACTGAACCCCATAGGCCTCCATTATTCCGATTCACTCATACACACAATGCATGTACCACACAGGGCACATACACACACACGTTTAACACACACCCTTGATGTTAGGCCCCAGATTTTGGTTAGCACATAGAAGCAGAATGGTATACAAATGGACCTGTAGGCCTCTACTCTAATGACACAGCTAAATGTTCTGGCCAACACTATGAATTCACAAACATGATATGTTGCAAACTCCACTCAACATGCTAAACCATGACAGGAGTGATAGTCCACAGTCAAACAAATAAGGATATATTTTTAGTGAATTCTTTCAGGCCACAAGAAAAGGACATGATCTCACCCAGGTCAAGGGGCAGACCTAGGATTCTGCACACACGTTGGAATTGTGTGAGGCTGGGACCAAAATCAAAAAAACAAGATACCACATATTCATAGTTGGAGAGAAGATAAAACTGTACACCATGCAGAAACTAATGCCAGCACAAGGCCAAGAAGTTTTGTCTGATGATCAGAGGATGACTACTCGTAAACACCATTTGGTGCCCATCAATGTAATCGGATTTGATTTTGTCACTATTACAGCACTAAAGATATTAAAAGCTCGGGCTGAATTTCATTGAACATTAGTAGCTCTTATGATAGACTAGGTTGACAACCTCATACTAACCTATATCAATTCAAGCTGAGAGTGGGGAAAATGAACTGGGCTTCTTGATGGTCACATCGTGTTTAAGGGTATCCCTCCAAAATTGCTGCTACACGAACAATAGAGATATGGAAATGAGTCTGCACTATTGCGAGGTCACAAAAAACTATGAATTTGAAGACAATGTATTTGGTTACATTCCTGATGTGTGAGGCAGCGCAGTCCAGAGTCGGAGGACCATCCACAGTGACCAGCCAGTGGAACAGAAGCACTCAAGGTCATGGTTCATCCCCAAACCCTTGTGAGTCATCCTTTATCTAGAAGTGTACAGATGAACCATTACTGCAAAAGCAAAAATGATCTTTAAAGGTACGGTAACAATATTGTTGCCTGAATATCTTCTAACGTAACTACTGTATTCTAAATATAAATTACAAAAAATAATGCTTTTAAATACAAAAGGAGACACCAAAGGGGACGATATTTTTGTAAACAGTAGTTAGGGCACAATTTCCGTATAATAAGATATTTCTGTAGAAAATATTCTGGCATGTAACTCATCAAAAGCTTGGAATTCAAACAAGAGTAAATGTTTATTTGTGTACACTTGACATCAGAAGCAAATATGGTAATGAATCAGAAATTGAAAATCTGCTACATGGGTACCATTCTCTAGATCAGCGTGGCTTTGAGGACCATTGATGCTATAATGTGATAAAGTGCCTGTTCCCTCTTACAATGTGATGATATGTTTGCTGTATTAGAAGTGCCATAGGCTAAAATGAATTTGTGACATGTTGGCGAAGACTGCCTTCATGTTTGTGACAGTGCGTGCCATCTGCCAAACTCGAAATAAAACACAAAATACACATGATCAACAATATAAACCTTAGCAAGGACAGGTGTCTCAGTGCTACAGGTGAGTAACGTAAACATCTGCAAGGGAAACCAGACAGCACAACACCTCTGTTTGTAAAGTCAATGCTCATCTTGGCACTGAATAACAGGTGTTTATTACTACCTAACTGAAGGGTATTCATTTTGCTGACTTCAGAAGGATGGAAGGCTGAGTGGACAGTGTTTATTATTACCTAACTGAAGGGTATTCATTTTGCTGACTTCAGAAGAATGGAAGGCTGAGTGGACCCACCTGGATTCAAACCTGAGCCCACGAGGTCAAACACAAGGCTCTGAAGTGGATGTGTTAGTCCACGGAACCATCAGACACTGGGTAGCCCAAACCTGGCATCAAGTTGTACTAAAGGTGGCACAGAGAAAGGGAATGTATACTGACATGTATAGTCCACACGATTTTGGCCTCGGGCCATTGCCATTCTGATAGCTATCCCGATGGTTCGAAGAATGGGCTCAAGTGACACCTTTTGTAGAAGCCAGGACAGAGACACACAGTGCTCTGATCTTCATGGGAACAGCAAGGGAGGTGCTCAGCAGTCACGTTTGGGCACCAGCTGCTAGCCCTACTTTTTTTTTTTACAGGGGCACACAGCAGGAGGTAGATGGGAGGTGCTACAGGGTTTTCACTAAGGGTGAGCAGATGGAAACATGGGCAGGTTTTGTTATTGCTTTCCTCAGGACTCCTGGGCCAGCCTGACCTTAAAATGGTTTCCTTTTTGTGTTCACTCTTTGGAGATCGACCCAAAGGTGGTTGATTGCTGTCTACAGAATAGGGTAGCCATTTTAAGGTCAGGCTTTCACATGAATCCCAAATAAAATAATTTAAACCAAGCCTGCGACAGTAAAACATTATTTTAAAAGCCTAAGAGTAAAAACATTGAATTATGTCTAAACATCATGTGCAAGATGAACAACTTGATTTAGTGTACGTAAAATATTCCGTCGTGCATTACAATTCAAGCATACCAGAGAAGACAGAAGGGTACCCAAAAGCATGAAATGAGAGAATTATACTAAGCTGGGGAGAAGCAAAAGGCCTCTCAGTCTTTACGTATGGATAATAGATCTACCACCTTTTACACAGTCAAGCTTGACCTAAAATGTACTTAATTAAAGTATAAATAAGTAATAACACATCATTTCACCCTCGCACACCACATTTAAAAAAAATAAAAGATCTAAACAAAACACAAACTGACCTTTTCTTTTACCTAAATGGCACACTATAAAGTTAATTATCTCTAGGCTTCTAAATAAGGAAATAAAAGCCAGGGCCACAAAAATGGCTAGTTACCGCACTGAAGCCACTTGGGAAAGATGTAGGTATTATTATTATTATCATAATTTGTTCTCTCAAACCTGGACATTCGGATAAATGTGTCTCACTTCACAATCACATACAGTGGATTCTTTCTTGAATAGGACCTAAGTTCACAAATGACATTGTCCAGTGCATCTGTGTGCCAAAAGCATTGCTATTTGTCGTGTTTTATTAAATGTATAACAGCGCCTAGAAGCTCGTTTCATGTGCAGCGGTACATATATGTAACCAACAAACATTGTGGCTCCACAATGAACATCACCGGTAGATCTAAATATTCATGAATAAACCAAGCCATTTGGAGGCATCAGATTCAATGGGACTATCTAGGTGGGCGACTATTCATCAGAAGCATCTTAGTTTGGACTATGTTTCTCACAAAAAAAGCCATCAGTCTTCGCACAGTACAGGACTACAGGGTCGGATTTGGAAGTGGGCGATGGGCCAGTGCCACGGGGCCACATGTGGGCCAGTTTTATTAGAGCCTCAGTTAACCTGCCCACAGAGCCTTACAGCTTGTCAGGCTCCCACCAGGCCACTGTAATGTGTATTCATCTCGGTTGGTCATGCATCCACCCACCTGAGCTTGGCTGGGGACCAGGTGTTACTACGACCCTTGGGCCATTCTCACCTCTATGGGGGGGCTGTTGGAAGAGGCCATGTGTCTGACCCGGCCGAGCAACAGACACCTCCCCACAGGGCCACCACTTTCTGGCTATGGTGATCAGGTGAGGAGGCAGTGTGCAGAGGCCTCCCTGGGGGCCAGATGTTGTCACCTCGGCCCCAGTGTCTTTTAGGTCCTGGTAGGGGGGGTTCAGTTTGCAGAGGCCTCACTGTGAGGCCACCTTTCCCAGAGAGAAAAACAGGGAGGCTGGAAACTACTTTAGAGACGCAGGCGCAGGCGCAGCACCCTGTGATTGTGGGTAAATCAATTCATTTCCCAAAGCTTAAATAAAAATGAATTTGATCTTGTGCAGTGTAACTAGTGCTCATGTAAAATGCTCCAATGCCTTTGGGCCGAGTTCACGCTGCATAAAACTACTCCAATAAAAAAATAAGACCTTGTTCTGCAAAGGCCCGAAACATGATAAAATTGCTTTTCTGCCTTTGTTTAGGTTTAACTCACCTTTAAGAAAATATTTTGATGTGCTTTTGCATTGTGTTTGTATTTAAAGTATGTAATGACCAGAGTTAAAAATACCGCCTTTGGGTGATTTTCTTCATTTTCGTACCAGCCAGGACATTAAAATACCGGTCATGCTGGTAAAAAAGACCGGGTGAGAACCCTGGCCAGACATGTCATTGTGGCTGTTTTATTTCACCTCGCCAGGTTGGCCAAACTGCAGTGCTTCTAGTTTTCACCAACTTCACCCACTCTATTAGCTTTCAAATGCTTAATTTAACAACATTTCTCTAAAAATTAGTCCAATGAGACTAAGCAAATAGCAATCAATGAAAGGGACGATCTGGGAATGCGGGCCACGTTTTTGGGGGATGCCCGGGCCTAGCTGTGATCCCAATCCGACCCTGCAAGACAGGTCTCCATCGTGGTGACCAAAGTCCAGCCGCCACCTTAGCCCAGAAGGTTGCACACCGAATGCTATTTAAATCAGAATTATGAGCAGTTCTAACCACAGAGCCTTTAACCTTGGCAGGAAGCAGATGGGACCCCGGTGTGTCGTTCACCAAGGCTGGATCTAGCAGAAGGAAGGCATTCCACATAAATCCCACTTTTATTTGCTCCCTGCGGTCTCACAAACCTAGGTGAGTTGTCAGCTCTTTTTCCGACTTCTGAAATGACCTACAGCTTCCAGCTGACCTGTCCTGGGAGGCTACCAGCCTGTGGAGACTGCAGAGTCTCACAGCACAGCGGTTCATTGATCTGTAGTTTAGCAGGTAAATCTGAAAACAAGATGATCATAGAGAACCAAGATTCAAACTTAAAATTAACTAAGAGGAGCATTGGCAAACCTCATAGGTCTCAGCTATGAAACCAATTAGCTTTGCCAGTGCAGTGTAGGAGTGTTAGTGCTGTTGTTGGCAGCACCGGCAGGGAGAATTGGTGATTCGAGCTGCAGTGACCTCAGCACCAGCAACGGCACTAATTTTATTACGAATCAAGCACTAGGGGCCTCACTACGACCTTGGCGGAGGGAGTACATCATCCCAAACGTGACGGATATCCCGCCCACTGTATTATAAGTTCCAGTATATTCTATGGAACTTGTAAAACGGCGGATGGGATATCCGTCACTTTTGGGACGGAGTGATCCCCTCGGCCACGGTCGTAATCCGGCCCTAGGTGTCTCATTGACAGGGTCACAGCTAGGAATCAAAAACACAAGAGTTTTATTTTATATATACAATAGAAATGTATTTGCCATACGGTATTACCACATCACTCTCAAGTCACAGTGTCATTAAAATGTGCGTCAATACCAATAATGCACATTTTCTCTATTGCGGCTCTGTAAATGAGAGTCTTCATTGTCTGTCTGCACACTCCCTGCTGACCTTAGGTGCTATTACTTCATTCAGAGGAATATTTACTAAGTTATAACCGAATTCTCTGCAGCAACTCACAATAGATGAAGAGAGCAGCACAGTACTGTATCTACTAAAAGATGGCGCTGCTGATCTCTTCTCCAGCGCTGGGGCTCTTTTAGTCTGTCTGGCAAAACACATAATGCAAAGGTGTGTGTGTGTGATGTCTAGCAGAGGGTTTACACCGTAATGGAAGCCTTCCAGTACAAAATACTATGCCTAGAGATACTTTAAAACTTTTTTAACACTAGTGTGCTGTACAATGCACCACAAATGCAGTGTGTGCAAAGTTAGGAGAAGTAAAAACAATTTTCCTTTTAAGGGCTCGCCTCAAAGATGTGCTTTTCTTTGGGGAAAGCCCTATCTACCATTAGCTGCCAGGACATTGCGTTAAATTCCACAGCTGCTATAGGATGAACGCTCATGAACGACCTGTTGGATAGTAATGCAAAGCACTATTGGCATTACTCTTAGGACTAACTTTCCAGTTAAACCAAAAAAAAAAAAAAAGGATTTTTTTTACGTGAGCGAAATATTGCGTAATTGCATATTTTTGCATACTGCATAATTTTTATTTCCCTTCTGGGTATTCTTTTTCAGGCAAGTTTGCATGTGACAGAATGGTTTGACCATATAAAGTAGGCATGGATGAAATTTTAATTATACTGGCCTAATATTTGGAATTTCGCTTTACTCTCCTTACACAAAATTCCCATAGTTCTGCCATTATACCATTTCACGTAACCACACGCCATTTGTGGTAAAAATGTTTCGGAAAACTGCCATTGGCCCTAAAGACTTATCTCATACACCAGGGGACCACCAGATGCAAGCAGCTCTGCTCGCGGTAGGTTTGTTGCTGCAAAATGTATTTTGGTGTCAAAAAATTATGCAAGGATGCATTTTTAGCACTTAATGAAAAATCTTCATTTTGTGCAACAACACTTATTTTTTATAAATGTTGCTGAAATTTCATGTAATTACACAAAAGCAAATTGCGCAAATTTTGTACACACTTAATAAGTAGTGTCACAGAAACTGAAACTGATGTGTGCCACAGAAACAGCCACAAAAATGTTTCTGCTCAAACCTCTCTCCTGACAATATCACAATGCAACGTATGCCCACACATACAGTTGTCATGTATACAACCGGCAAACTGCATTTCATAAAATAACCACAATTAAAAAAAAAAATTGCAAGCACAACACAATGGAATAAATTCTTAATTTTACCCACCTCTAGTTGTAATCACAGCATCAAGCTTTTATCAGAGTCAGGCCTTGCCTCAGATAAATGAGAGCCAAACCCTGATTATTTATCTGAAAAGTAAAACAGTGAGAAAATCCCTGGGAGACCACTACTTTTTAACCACAGTATAGAATAGCCCTAGGTTCGATTACTTCAACTCCAAATAGTAGGGGTTCACACTACAACAAGCATTTGCTATGCAGTGGGTCTCGCGTTTGCTCGAGTTAGAGCGATTAGCGTTGTAAATTCCTAACTGGACTTTTCTTGACACATACATTGAAAAGTAAAACAGTTGACATAAGCGACCTGATTTAAAGCGTCACGACCTCCATGAACATGAGCGCGAAGGAGAGACAGAGATAGAAAAAGAAGTTCGCTCACAGTCAAACGTATCAGAAAATGTGCAATTATCCATGTAACAGGGTCGATGGCCAGGGCGGTAACAAAACTGTCACAAGGATGGACAAACATAAAGCATTTACCAATGATAACAAAGGATTTTTTAAAGGCAGGCCCATGAATGAATGATAGTGATGGGCGTTGGGTGGGCGTGGTTAAAAGCCCACAGATAGATTACGACACGTCACAGCACTTGCACATGTGACCTAAAAACTCCATGCAGTGTAAAGCCAATCAGAAAGTTTGACTGCTTACCTTTCAGTTGCTTATTGGGTATTTGGGTGTTGAATTGGCACTAGTGATGTGAAACATTTCACCAAACAGCCTTAAAATGTTTACAAATGCAAAATAATGAAGTCATATTATTACAAAACATGCACATTAGGCCGCATAGTTTGGGTTTTTCTTGCCACATAATTTAGCCAACCCTGCTGCATGCTGTGGTCCTGCCCTGCCAAAGTAGTCCAGTGACCCTGGCTGAGAGTACGCTAGGGGGACACGCTAACATATGTCCTTGTCGCTTCTCAAACATCTATGTAGCTTCCATGTGAACACATTCTGGGCCCTTTTAGAAAACATCTTGAGGCGACGTTCATTTTTTTGGGTAATTAGAAGTTCCTTAATACGAGAATGCACAGGGGGTGCTCAGACAGAAGCGCCCTACTAGGCCCACTTTGCGAAACATAATCATGTCTGCTTTTTTTATTTTTTTGTTGTGTTTTTTTATAGTGCAAACTGGACCCAAAGGTATTGGAATGCTTTACATGAGCACCAGTTACGTTAAACAAGGACTCATTCATTTTTGGCAGGCGCAGGGAAATTAAATGATTTGTCCAGATTCACAGGATGTTGAGCCGACGCCGAGACTTGAACCTGGTTCCTAGGCTCCAAAAGCCGGCAGCTCTGGCCGTTACCCCACATCATCTCACTCTCGAGACATCCTGTTTCAAGAGGCTCACCCGCCCCATTACAGAATCTGAATAGGGATGTGTCTTGATGCTCCTGAAATGGGTGACTATTGAGAGGACCAAAATTAATTCTATGTCACAGTGTGCAAAGTCACAGACGTAAAATCAGAGAGACGATGAAGGGTGGAGCTTCACCTGTCACCTTACAGCAGTGATGTTTACAAGTAGTCGCAAAATTAAAAGTGTGTCATCTACAGTGAGTGTGAAGTAAAAATATGGGGTACAATTTTTGTACGAGCAAAATACATCATATTTATGCAGTGCACGTTTAAGGAAAACACATAACAACTATCTGTTTACTTCATGGACTATTGATCTACCTAAACATTTGTAATTGTAAAGCGCACGTTAACGTATGATGAGATATCGTGGCTTTATGGGCAGTTAGCGGATGTTTTTGTTACATAACTTAAAGACACTCGTGTTGTCGACAGTGGAAGGATAAAAGGCTACTTGAACCTGGCTTCTTAAGGAGCAGCGATGCACTACATATTCATACAAAACCACAGAGCTAATGGAAAATATTCACAATACAGTTAGTTGTTGTCTTTGATTGGAATGTATGGGTTGTAACCAATGGGTCATTTAAAAAGGTGGAGTGTACTAAATGTGTTAATATTTGGAATAATGAGATTTTTGTTTTACAGGTTCAATGTCTTTTTGCGGCTATAAACAAAGCAGAGGATTTTCCACCTGCAGCAGAGTTCCGCAGGCCACAGTCTCTAATGCCACATTTAAATTATTTATATTGGAAATACACTTTATCAAATCAGTTTTACTTTGCTGTGGATTAACCCAGCTTTTCAGCCATCCGAGGTCGATAAATTAACTGCACCAATTGATTAAGCGCCCAGAGATGGTAGTGTTCACTCTGTGTGCTGTAAAATATCAGAGATTAGGAAAGACGTCATTGGTAGCGTAAAAAATCAGTAACAGTAAAACAAAAAAAATCACAAGCCATTGAGGAGAGACTAGAAGATGACTGCACTACCTTGAGTTTTCTAAACGTCTGAACAGAAATTGGAAAATAAGGCTGGAAAAGTATTTTTCTTTTTATGTCAACAGAATGATAAGTCTTGCAAGCATTTTTGCCTTGCATTTCAACAAAGCTCCAATGAAGTTAACAATAACAAACCAGCCTGAGAAGATCTATGTCCCCAATAAAGGAGATAAGCAATGCCCTGTGTTGGGATGTCTCTGAGGGCTGGCATGGAGAGAGAAACTCCAGATGAGGCTCTGCAAGTTTCACATCATTGCTTCTAGGTTTAGCTATATTCTACTAGAAAGGGCATATTGTGGCTTTCGTGAGCAGTGAGCTAAATGTTTAGGCACCAGGTGTTTCTTTTGTAAAATAAGCTTATTTTAGGAGCTAGAGGTACATGAGGACAGCAATGGAATAAAACAAAAACAAATGTCAGCAACATGGGAGGAGGTGGGAGGAACAGAATGCTGCAATAAAACACAGACACCAGCCTAAGACATCCACAGTGAAAAGTGAGCAACAAAAAAAAATGACAAAAGTAGTCCATCACAGCAACAGATGAAGAAATCAAAGTGGAATAATACAGTAGTTGGTCACTGCTCTGAAGCATAAAAAGGCGGAAGAAAAAGGCATAACTGACCACTAGCGAGCAAGAAGTTTTAAGGGTCCCTGAAACCAACAAATGAAATCAATTTAACCCATAAGAAATATAATAAATGTATACACGAGGTCGAACGCTTAAGCTCAACCTAAAAACAAATACATTCTACTCACTTGCGCAAATGCAAGAGGAGATTTTCACTCATGTAAAGGGTGCCACATTGAGAGTACTAGCTTCCTGCAAGTGGAAATATGTTTCAGTTTCCATGCTTATCTACCCCTTGTCCTCTCTTCTGAAATCACCAAATATGAGTCAATTTTATTTTAAAAGTGGGAGCTTGTGAACATGAGGAATTGATGAACGGAATGAACCGTTCTCTTCCACATGCATTACAATGGCTTTTCAACACTACTCACTGAATCTGCGACCTGAAGATAAATAGTTTAAGCATAATCTGTTTCTTGTAAAATGCTTATAGTGCACAAGATACTGCAATTCCTTTTTAAAAACCTGTCTAATTTCTTTACAAATAGGCAACTTGTGACACACCTAGGCTATTACTATTAATACATGACTTTGCTACTCAGTATCCTATTACAATTGAGTTCTGACATCTCAATGCTCGATGCCATAGCCAGCAACCAGTGGAAAAACATGTTAGGCCATGGAGCATAATTAAAGCAGCTGCCTGAAGAAGGGAAACAAAATGTTGCTTTTCTTTATTCTGTTTTGGTTTTTTAGCTGCACGGTAACAAGCAGAAAAGAGACATTTATGCAACATATTTGTTGCACTAGGTTAGTGTAGAAAGTTTAGACTTGTTCAGCTTGTTTCTGCACAGCCCAAGCAACTGTATCTTTTGCTAAAAGGTAACTTGTGTTAAATTGTTTATATCTTTTTGCAGCAAATACCTAACAGCATTTTTGATGTGTTTAATTTTGCACTAGAGATTCTATTTTTATTAATCATATTTGCAAACATGCTCGGTCTTTCATATGAAAGAGCTATGCACTAAGAATTTAAGTGGTTTGTGGGAAAGAAGGAATGTTGCCATGTATTATAAGGAATAAAGTACCCCCTGCTGTACAGGATAAGGATATTGCAAGTTACCTGAGAGGTCCATAGACTTATAAAGGAAGTTGGCCCTCTGCCTCATTCTTCTGTATGGTCATGAAACTTATCAGTGATGTTCAATATCCTTATAATGTATGGCAGGGGCTTCTTTATCCCATATATATTGCACTTCAGCCATTTATAGGCATTGTAGATAAGCAGTGCAGCTATTGCACAATTGTATGCAACTCGATTTACTGATTTTGGAAGGATGGACATCTGAGTCAGCCTGGTTAGGCGTTATACCCATAACATTCAGATTGGCACCTTTTCCAGCCCCAGCTTTTAGCTCCCTGAGCCATCCTGTCAACTGTTGTACGATACCCAACCCACCCACTACCCCTTGCTCAATAGCACACTTTTTTTCACACCACAAAAATACTTAGCATGGCCACCAAAGCGTTTCCAACAACCTCGTTCACTGCAGTGGAACGCTAACACCGATGCCAAAGCCGAGTGGGCTTAATTTGTACCAGTGTTTGCAGGTGGTGGGCGCAGGCACTGTTTTTTGGGTACCCAGACTTATTTGTTATGATCAGACAGGCTCAGAGGAAGACGGAAAGCAGAAAACTGAGAAAGATAGGAAGAGATTGACAAAGGGACAACGAGGAATGAAAATGAACAAGTAAGATTGAGCTATAGAGAAAGGAATTGTAAGACGGTTAAGGAAAGAGGCATGAGGTGGAATCAAAACTATGCAGCCTCATTATTCAGCGTCGTCTGCAGCATGCTCCAAGAACAACATTGGTCCACTGCCCTAATTTTTGAGCCACTAGGTAGTTCAAATGATGAATGTTTTTTCAAGTTAGGGGATTTACTAGTTTTGAAAAGTAAGATGAAGTATATAAAAGACTGGGGCTTTCTGTTAATTAGCACATCCGCTCAGCAGCGGGTACAGCAGCTAAGCCCTCTCCCACAGCACTGTGCTGGGATGTCAGGCTGCCCTGATGAGAAGAAGTCTAAGAAGCTTTTCCAGAGTCTGAACATCCATCAATCAATATATTTTACACGCTCGGCTACAACGTATCTCAGAAAATATTCTAAGACTTAAGTCTATGACACAGCGCGCTATAGAATCATTCTACACAGCAGCACGTGCTGCATATTTCAGTGACAATTGCCTTACATTGAAAGATGGCCTGAGCAAAATTTTAATTACACCAGTGAAATTTACATAATTTCTGAAATTTGTGATACGCCAAATTCACAAGATTTCTTGAAATTTTGGATTACGTACTTTTTTTTACATGTGAAAGGCGTCTGCAAGCAAGACATGCCTTGCCAAGAGACATTTTCTACTGAAAAAGTCTCCTGCCAGTATCTTGTGAGACAGTTTGCACAAAGTGCACGCACCTGTGAACACAGAAACACAAGATACCTGCAAATCATATTTCTTGCAAATTCCACAAAACGTCTTCATAAAAAGAGCATGACATCTAACACCCGGTGCGTAATTTGAGACATTGTTTGCAGGTGGAGCCCACTGAGACTCATATTTAGGGACTGGGACAAAAATTCTGGCATCACTGAGGATGAGAAAGACAGAAAACAGTAATAAAAGGAGAAAGCAGAGATGAAGACGAACCTACAACATTTCTATGTAGGGGCAGGTATATAGTATAATGGTAAATTAAAAATGCATGATGTGAAATGAAGATCAGACAGCCTTGGTGTACAGCATGGGTACTTGTAAATATTTTCCCAGGGGCCACAATGCTTGGTCTGTGATGTGACCGAGGGCAGCACTGATGCCAGCAGTGTGCAGTTGAGCAGGAGAGGGGGTGGCAGTAGGGTGAGTGTACGGCAGTGCTTAATTTGTGCTTGTTGTTTCTAGTGCTGAGTACTGGCACTTATTCATGAGGGCCGGCGCTTAGTTTTCTGCCTCAAGCATTTAGTCCAAGCAAAAGACACGTGGGAAAGACTGAGGGAGAGAAAAAACAAGAAGCGTCAGAAAGGGGAAAAGCCGGAAGCTGCAAGAGAGAGCTGAAGGGGCGGGGAGTGGCTGTAAATGGATTGAAGAGGCCCGAGGTGGCTTCAGGATTACCCTGCCTCAGTATTCCGTGCTCGCACTTTTAATTGCAGCAGCCGCATGTTTAAGAGGAGAGCTTTTAGCACCGGCACCTTTTTATTTACAAATTAAGCACTGATGTAGGGGATACAAAGCATATACATCCAGTTGCTGAAATATCTGAAACCAGAAAAAACTGCAATTAATCCTGGCTTCCCCACTTCGCCCAACTGTGTGATCCTAGGCAATTGTATGCTGTCACTTTCCATTTTTTCTTCATTATCACATATGAGGACCTTGAAATACATGGCTTCAGGATGTGTGTTGTACAAAATCGTCTCCAGTGTTTGATTTAATAAACTATATGTTTTTCATGTGTAATAGAGCCCAGATCACCCAAGGAGACCACATAACAACTTGCCTCTTTAGTTTATTAATGGCATTGTGTCAGGGCAGAGTGAAGAATTAATGTTTCTAAGTTCATGTTGAAAAACTATTGCTTTTAAAATAATACTTCTCAATCCACTGATATAATCCCATGTACTAAAGTGAAAAGGTAGTGCATGTTAATTAAATACGCTTTTAAGTTTTAAAGAAAATTTATCATATTTTTACACTTTTGCTGCAAGAGGTCTGTAAAAATGAAGGCGCTCCCCGTGTTAAGTAGTGCAGGACTCAATAGTTTCTTCCTTACTTTAACACCATATAACCTTTAAATAAATACTTGCCTGTTTTATTTAACATCTTTTTATTGTTAGCATCTGCTAGTAAATAGCAGCCGACTGCTGCTGTTCACCAAGCAGCCGCATATAAAGGTCAGGAGCGGCACATGTGGCCCCCTGGCCATACTCTGAGTATTAATGGTGTAGAGTAACCCCTGAATTTGACAGTTGTACTGGGAGATTTTTTTTAAAAAACTTCGAGCCCCGGTATGTATCCTTTTACAAATTAAGCACTGAACGTACAATTCCCCCTTGAAAGTTGTGAAGGAGTCAATCAATTTTATGGCTTTGTAGGACTGGAGTTTATAAAACAAATATCTGGAGATTGGATAAAATTCAGTCACTTCTTTTTTTTTAGGCATAAACAACACTTATGCTCTAATTATGAGCGGCCTGTGGCCTCTTAATTCTGATAGAGCTGGTAAGAATAGTAACTGGTCCCATCGGAATCATGACATCTGCAGAAACGCTGCAGGTCTCCTAACTTTCACCTGGAAATTTTTACTGCTACGAATGCCAAAATCTCTATATGAAACTCTGGCCCAAAATCGGGAATTGCCAGTCGAATGAGACCCGGGATTACCAGTTTCCCTGGGTAAATTCCTCATTTCTTAGTTGACCTTTGGGTCTAACTTGTAATGGGTGGGATTTTCCCAACCACTGGAGTTACCTATATCTTTGGTATCAGTAACTCTGAGGTGGGATAAATCCGGGTCCATTTACTGGCCCACTCATAACTTGGGCCTATGATGTGGGTATGGTAATATTCATAAGTTTATGTCGAATGCCTACTAACTAGTTTGCCTGGGGCACATGTGGGTGAGAAGGAAAGTTGTGACAGGACACAGATATTGTCTCCTTGGATCTCTGGCACATACTTCTAGCCACAGCACAACTCAGACAAAAGATAATTCTGTGTTTAGGACACCCACCCCCCCACATGTATTTATAGAGCGCTAACATTCATCGCCAGAGGGGTATCACAGCACTGACACTGCCATTTGTTTAGTCAGCGGGATGAGACTGGGGTGGGCATGGAGAGGGGGTCCATTAATCTGGGAAAAGCCACTGCTTGTCTAAAATCTCTCCACCGGCTGCCTCTGCCTATATGGAAGAGAGCTAAGGCTAAGCTTTTTTTCCTTACCCAAAGGGCTCTTCATGACTCTGACCCTCTGTTTCTCAGACACAAGGTGGAATTTGACCAACCTACAAGAATTTTAAGATCGACTGACCTTGCCCTAGACAAAAGACGTATATCGAAAGGAAGAGCTCCAGTGGGCTGCAGCCAGGTGGGTGAAAGAACGAAGACCCGATCTGGTCTTCTTGATGTATCTTATTGTGTCTAGGGCCAGGTTAGTCGATCTTGTAGGTTGGTAAAATCCAACCTTCCGCCTGAGAAACAGAGGTCCTGAGTCATGAAGAGCCCTTGGTGCAAGGAAGAGAAGCTTAAAGGTAGATCTCTTTCGCGTGGGCAGCCGGTGCAGAGATTTTAGACAAGCACTAGCAGAGCTGTATCTGTCTTTGTTGTAGATGAGTTTCGCGGTGGCATTTTGGATCACCTGTAGATGTGTCAACAGGTAGTCACCCATCCCCATGTACTGTGCATTTCCATAACCCAACCTGCTGGCAATTCATCACTGGATTACAGTGCGACGCAGTCGATCGGAGTCCATCGTAAGAGTTGGCTAATAAGTTTTAGCAGGTCAAAGCATTTACCGCATGCGGTCATGACTTGGACCTTCATGGCCAAAGATCCATCAATGGTAATTGCAAAGTGTTTTTGCTGTATCCACAAATCCGCCCCATACCACAGACAAAAAATAGATGTATCTCCATGTACTAGTTATGGGAACACATGACTGTCTCAGTGGGACTTCCAAACACACCACTATCGACAAAGGATAAACCTTGTGATGTCATCAGGGTCAAAGGGTATGTAACGTCATTTCCCTTCCCACTGTTTTTTTGGCGAATCGATATTCATGGTGGTTAGTGGTTTGGACATCTGTGAAATGTCAACCGGCTTGGGATCACCACTTCACGTCACAAAGGTCACCGGCTGGCTGCTAGTTTTAATAGTTTATTGATTTGTGTATTTCTCAAAAGTATTTCTAATGTGCAACCCAGCACTGCCAGAGGGTAATGACAATGGTTTAAAATGTCAAAGGGGAAATGGTAATAGGACCTAGCTGTACCGGCTCAGTGATGGTGGGCCACTCCACTTACGCACGTCATTGAGTCCAGAGGTCTAGCTATCATTAGTGCAGCAGGTACAGTGGCACCGGGCACCACTCAACCTCAATTAAGTAAACCTTTAACTAAAAAAAAATGTCCGGGGATGAATTAGAGGTAGTTCCACTCTTAGTGCACCACTGTTTGTTTCCAGGTCAGCAGATGCCACGCGTAGCAACAAATATATTAAAAAAAAAATACTTGAGGGAAATCACTTTTGGGATAACAGAGTGGCCAGGCAGCAAGTGGCGGCTGCAGGTTCACTGAAAATATTCAGCAACAAAAAAACCGGAGTCAGGATGGGAGGGTTGGGGGGCAATGAGGTACAAATAGCGGGGCAAGAGGTGGGAGAGGGTGGAGAGACCTCAAAGTGGTGCAGAGAAAGGAAGGGGAAGTGGGCAGGGGAGAAACAGAGAACCTTGACATGGAGGGGGGGGGGTGGAAATAAAAAAAACAAGTAAACCCAAAGTGCACAAAATCATGGATGAGCTGGGGGTTTAGGTAGGAGGAAGCGACCAAGAGAGTGTGGGGTGGGTGGGTATTTGAGATAAGTATTTCACGAGTGAGAGATTAACAAACTACATGCACCCATGGAGTGCTTAAAGTCAAAGAAAAAAAATCCCTGTGAGCAGTGGAAGGATACAAACTATCCAATCAAATGGGTGGTGAAGAAGCTATTCTCCAGGTAAGAATCAAACGCAAGAAGAGGAAGGAAAGTCATCAAATAAAAGGTAAGCATTTGTGAGTGACAAGATAGCCAGTTAATGGTGAGCAGTGGGCTGGCTCTAAGCCCACTGTAAGTTTCTGCTATGGTCTACAAGAGTTCTTTCCTAAGCAGACAACTAAAAGCTGTCTATAAACAAGACCTAAAAATGAATTTTGATGCCCACCACCTGCAACCACACTTGCACAAATTAAGCACAGCTTGAGTGCAATTCACAGCACAAAAATATGTGTTTTTCCCTTCCCAAACAAGACCTTATTTTCTGACACGGGCTTTTTTTAAAATTCTAATAAAGTCATAATGTGCTTATACTTGTTGTCTTTCTCTTGTCACTGACACTATTACTTGTATGTTTTCTTGGCAAGATGCTATCAAGCACGAGAAATATATAAAATTTTCTTCAGTTCTTCAAAAGTACATTTTTGTGCTGGTGCCTTGGGTTTGCAATGCTTGTTACAACACAAAATGCATCAAACTGTCAGCACAGAAGCACATGTGCAGTGAATGTAGCAATAGAGTCCCACTGTCTATCCCTTAAGCACCAAATGCATTTTTCCAGCCATGTATCAATCCATCCATATAGAACCTTTTGCATCACTTCCTCTAAACAATGTTTGCAAATATGCATCCATCGACATACAAATTAATTGATTTGCATATAGTGCATGTTAGTATGTACAACTGTGCCACTATTTCTGTATGCATGTTGTCTGTGCCCATATTGTCAGGGTGTATTTGTGCCCGTATGCATGTTATCTCTGTGTGCATGCAGGCACCTTGTCCTGTGTGCATTAACTGCAGTAGCTATTCTGCTCTGTGCATGGTTATCTGGAAGCATGTTAGCTTATCTATGGACCTGATTTAGAGCTTGGCGGGGGGTTACTCCCTCACAAACATGACAGATATTTCTTCCACTGTATTACAACTTCCATAGGATATAATAGAATCATAATATGGCAGACAGGATATCCATCACATTTGCGACAGAGCAACTCAAACCGCCAAATTCTAAATCAGGCCCTATGTCTTTGAATGCTTGCAGTATACAACAGACAAACCTAGTGGCTTTGCCTAGTGCTGATCTGTGACTATAGCAGGCCACTGTTCCTGGCTCGGGTACTGTTAATAAGGCAGAACCTGTCTGAAAGGCTTTGCTAGGGGAGTTTGATGTTTCTTTTTCTGTTCCGCGGCAGTGCATCTGCTCCAAGTAGGAAGTGATGGCTTGGCAACCAGACCTCACGCTGATGCCAATCTGTGCCACACAGTGCCATCCGCATAAAGGATTGACATTGACATGCCAGCCTTGTCGTGAGGGCAGCCTGCTTAATGTGTGCGCGTGCTCACACGTGGACACTCAGGCACACACATGCAAGCAATGTAGTGACAATTTTTATGCGGCACAACTGAAAATAAATTGTATTTTGTTTGCTAAATAATAGGCAATATTGTTGTAATGTGCACCTCAGTGCAAATTCACAATAATTAGAGCCTTGGAATGTTAAGCACTCTTTTAAATTTTAAAGACAATGGAGTGCTCCGGGCTTCTAATGGCTGGTAGAGGCCCGGAAGCTCCAATATTCAAAGGTTTGCATTTCACAGCTGTTGCTGTGGACAAAGCCTCTCGGAGCCCGAGGGGATTTCAACCCCCTTGGGTTCTACTGGCCTTTGTTTTACTAATTAGAACATTCTGCCCTCCAAAGGGAGGAATGTTCTAATAGCCTTATAGCCCACCATAGCTGGGCTACACCAGCCATTAACTGCCCGTTCCCTTGTTAAAGGCATTCGGCTCAGGCCTCTGACACTGAAGCAGGGGCCAGATGTAGAAAGGCTTTAATGCGTCACAAACAGCAAAAATCGCTGTTTGCGAGGCGCAAAACCCACATCGCGATTCCAATTCCCAGGTTACCGACTCGCAAAACGGGACTGTGAGTCGCAAATAGGAAAGGGTGTTCCCCATCCTATTTGCGAGTCGCAGCGTTCGCAAAGCAGTCGCAGTTACCAGCAGTGTCACGCTGGTGGTCACCCATTCGCAAAAGGGAAGGGGCCTTTGTGAATGGCCTTGAAAGCATTTGTTCAGAGCAGGCAGTGGTCCTATGATCCTATGGACCACTCCCTGCTCTGAAAAAATGAAACTGACACGTTTAATTTTTTTCATTTTGTAATGCATCTGGTTTTCCTTTAAGGAAAACGGGCTGCATTACAACAAAAAAACTGCTTTATTTAAAAGCAGTCACAGACATGGTGGTCTGCTGTCTCCAGCAGGCCACCATCCCTGGGAGTGCAGCGACTCGCAAGGGGGTTCGCAAATTGCGACCCACCTCATTAATATTAATGAGGTGGGCCTTTGCGAACCCCTTGCGATTCGCAGATGGTGTCAGGGACACCATCCTGCATTGCGACTCACAAATTGCGAGTCACTCAGACTTGCAATTTGCGAGTCGCAATGCAGGATTTTCCTACATCTGGCCCCTGGCCTTTAATGGCCAGTATAGCCTCTATAGTGGGCTATAAGGCTACAATATATATACCTCCACATTGTTGCATTCCCCTAATCTGCCCTTATAAGGACAGAGAGGTTCATCTTACACGGATGGTTCCATCCTTGTTCCACAGGATCACATAGCTGGCTCGCCCAGGCTCTTTACGTCTTTGTCCACTCGTGGCACACAGGTAGAGGGCGGTCTCCAGCGGGTGGCTTTACATGGGGTTTATTTTGATAAGGTGCCTCTTAGGTCAATAGGAATAGACAATGCTGCTGTGTGGTGCTGTTAAAACTGCTACTCTTTTTTTAAAACAAACTTTACAATCTTTGGGCCTTTGGACTATGTAGAGGTAGCAACGTAGCTTGACTTTGCAAATTACTAACCCCTATTTAATTTGGAGTAGCGAAAAGAAGCCGAAGAGAAATGCGTTTCAATCGGTCAGAAGGCTCTAAACTTGCAGTCTGGCTCTAACTGGGTCAAAAGATTTTCCTGCACCTTTCCAAGGAGTTGGTTAGTTGATACTAAATATTTATACGATAACTTATTTTAAAAATGCTGTGTGTAAAGTAGCTAGACATACAACTGAGAATGTTCTCATGGCGCGGTGGCCTTCTCACAGGTGATCTTTTGCTCAGTCAGGCAGGTATAAACGCATGCACACATACTCAGAAGCATGCACAGTCTCCCACACCCCATTGCATACAGACAGGTATACATTCAAGCTACAGTGCATACAGGCTCAAACAAACACGCACCCCACTCCCCGCAGTCCAGGGGCGGCTCCTCTGTTAGGGCAGAGGAGCGTTGCTCTCCGCCAGCAGCAGAAGCTGCAAAACCTTTAACAAACAAAACAATAGGAAACCATGTTTATTATCGTTTCGTATGTTATGGAGGTGGCTCCACAGGGATGGCGGGCAGCGAGGGGAGTGCACTCCTCTCAGTGCGCATGTATGTTTGGCCGGCTCTCTGTAGCCCAGCAACACAGTTGCCGGGCTGGAGAGAGTCTGCACAGGCTCCCAGTCAGCCTGGCAGCACCCTGGCTGGGCGCTCCCAGCCAATCCTGATGCTTCTCACAGCAGCGTCAGGATTGGACGTCGGGCAGGCTGGGAGCATGTGCCTGCCTGCAGCGACAGGAGCAAAAGGAGCACCGAGGCACTGGAGTGGAGCAGGTAAGTTTTTATTTATTCTTTAAAATATTTTAAAAATACATATAACCCCCTAATGCGCGCCATATCCGCCCGCCGCTTGTGACCGAAGCGAGCTGCTACTGCAGCAGACACTGTCACACAGACAAGTATAAATGCAAGCTCTGATACTCAGGAGCATACACAGACACACACACTGTCTCATAAAGACAAGTATAAATTCAAGCACACACACATTCTGGAGCTTACAAAGGCTCGCACACAACATCTTACATAGGCAGGTGTAAATGCAATTTGCACATAGACGGTTGCATACATAGGTTCACACACACAAACACACATACGTACTGGCTCAAAAAACAATTAAAAGTTCAACATACGCACACAATCACAGAAGCATATAAAGTCTCACATACACACTATCATGCATATAGGTATAAATGCAAGCGCACACAGACCCACAGGAGCATACATAGGCTCACATGCACACACTCACAAACATCATCTCATACAGACAAGTAAATATGCAAGTGTACCCACTCTCACTCAGGAGCATACATGGTCTCACACACACACACTCACAAACACCATCTCAAACAGACAAGTAAATATGCAAGTGTACCCACTCTCACTCAGGAGCATACATGGGTCTCACACACACACACTCACAATCACCATCTCAAACAGACAAGTAAATATGCAAATGTACACGCTCTCACTCAGGAGCATACATAGGCTGACACACATACGCCATCTCACAATGACAGGTATAAATGCAAGCACATGGACACATATTCAGAAGCATGCAAAGTCTCCCACACCATCTCATACACACAGGTATAAATTTAATCACATGCACACACACTCTTGACCAAGCACAGGCTCTCCCGTACACACACTGTTTCGTACTGACAGGTATGAATTCAAGTGCATGCACTCAAAACCATGCATAGGGTCGCACACACACTCAAGAGCACATAAAGACACACACACACACAATGTCTCATACAGACAGGTATAAATGCAAGCACATGCACTCACACACTCAAGAGCATGCATAGTCTCAGACAGCCACACCCACACACAGACACACGTCTCATTCAGACAGGTATAAATGCAAGCATATGCACACACACACACACACACACACACACACCCAAGAGTGTATAAAGGTTCACACGCACACCATCTCATACAGGCAGATTAAATTAGGGGTAGGTGAAATATTCTGTTCCACTGGCAGAATTGGCAGAATTTTGGCTACTCTTGTAACGCAGAGTTCAGACAAAATTCCACCAATTGCCGCATGATGGAATTTATTCTCGTGTTCAGTTCCAGGACGGTACGTTCGCGAGAGCAAGTGAGATTTGGCTTCCTCTAGCATGACTTCTGGTCACTAGAATGACAGCCAGCGAGATTTTTCGTGGTCAATAGACTGCAGCTCGAGTAGAAAATCTACTTGAGAGGCAGCAAAATCAGCTCAAGTAGCTGCATCTTCTGGCGAGCGGAGTGGTGCCATTCGCACTGAGTTTTTCAGTGCACAACACGTTCCCTTTTGCTAAATCACAGCACGAGCAGATTGACATGCCTATTCCTGCCCCTTGGTGGAACTCAGTGGAATCTCGCAGAGTTTTTATGCAACTCGACGGATTTCCTCAAAGACACATTTGCGAATTCTGCCCACCCATAGTATAAATGCAAGCACATGCACACAGTCGGAAGCATGCAAAGTCTCTGAAATAGTTGCATACAGACAGGAATAAATCCAAACGCAAGCAAAAACACTCTCAGGCACACACATGTTCTCATACAGACAGTTATAAATGCAAGCAGATGTGCCCACACACTCATGAGCATAAACAGACTCTCACATACGCACTGTCTCATACAGACAGGTATAAATGCAGTGCAGAAACACACATTCGGGAGTATACCTAGGCTAACACACACAGCGTCACATACAGGTAGGTATAAAGCACATGCACACACAGTCATGAGAACATAGACTCAAACACACCATCTGGGGCAGACAGGAATAAATGTGAGCACTCTCTCAGAAGTATGCATGCTCTCACATGCACACTCATACAGACAGGGATAAATGTGAATACTCACTCAGAAGTATGCATGATCTCACATGCACACTCATACAGACAAGAATAAATGTGAGCACTCACTCAGAAGTATGCATGGCTCTCACATGCACACTCATACAGACAGGGATAAACGAAAGTCGCTATGCGCACACACACACACACACACACACACACACACACACACACATGAATATACATAGGCTGACACACAGCGTCACATACAGGTAGGTATAAAGCATGTGCACACACAGTCATGATAACACAGACTCAAACACACCATCTGGTACAGACAGGAATAAATGTGAGCACTCACTCAGAAGTATGCATTGCTCTCACATGCACACTCATACAGACATGGATAAATGTGAATACTCACTCAGAGGTATACATGGCTCTCACATGCACACTCATACAGACAGGGATAAATGAAAGTCGCTATGCACAGAAACATACATTTCTCACACACAGTAGATGTCCCACACACAGCCTCTCCTACAGAAAGGAATACATGCAAGTGAAGAAACACATTGTATGCAAAGGGTCACACGCACATAAACTGTCACGTGCCCCCCACACACTCTGTTTTATAGATAGGTGTAAATGCAAGTGAAGACGCACACTCAGAAGTATTAATCTACCCTCACCTACACCCTCTCACACAGATAGGTATAGGGTCTCTCTCACAAGCGCACACACAAGCATAAATACAAGCGAACAGAGAATCCCTTAACTATGTGCAGAGTGGGCACAGCTCCTCTGAAACAGCTATGGTAGTGAAAACCCTCTCTCAGAAGTATGTGCAGCCCTCCCACATACACACACTCTTACGCAGGCAGGTATACATGCAAGCCAATACACACTCAGCAGTATGTGTAAACCCACACACACCTCTCACTGCCATAGACAACCCCTGGTATAAACAAATCTAAATGCACACAGACACATGGATAGGGTTTCACACACACACACACACAGGTAAATGAAAATACGTACGCTCTGAAGCATGCACCCCTCTACACATGCCCTCTGTTACACACACACACACACACACGTAAATGAAAATGCATACACTCTGAAGCATGCACACCTCTACACATGCACTCTGTTACACACACCCACACACACACAAATGAAAATACATACACTCAGAAGCATGCACACCTCTACACATGCACTTTGTTACACACACACACGTAAATGAAAATACATACACTCAGAAGCATGCACACCTCTACACATGCACTTTGTTACACACACACACACACATAAATGTAAATGAAAATGCATACACTCTGAAGCATCCACACCTCTACACATGCACTCTGTTACACACACACATACATGTAAATGAAAATGCATACACTCTGAAGCATGCACACCTCTACACATGCACTCTGTTACACACCCACACACACACACACACAAATGAAAATACATACACTCAGAAGCATGCACACCTCTACACATGCACTTTGTTACACACACATACATGTAAATGAAAATGGATACACTCTGAAGCATGCACACCTCTACACATGCACTCGTAAGCGAACAGACACACAGCAGTATGCACAGGCCCCACACCCTCATGCAGACAAGTATAATTGAGAGTGAAGACAAAGCTACCTGCCCCCTCCCCAGGCTCCACCACATCACCACTCCCTTGATATCAATTGAAAGTAGATCTTGGCACAGAGCTCCCCTGATCCTATTAAAACGCCTCTCTCCATCAAGCATCTGTAGCACTTAAACACTTGGCTCACAGGAGCCGGTGCTCCATGTAATTTCCTTGATCATAATTTTTCGGGGTCACCTTGTAGAGAGCTGCAAACATCCAACCCCGCGGAGCGGCGGGGCTGTTAATATTTCGGTGGTGGCGGCTTCCACTCCTTGGCTCTTTTCATTTCCTTTCCTTGGAACCAATCACATCTCAAATGGAAACTTCTGGGTGAATAGGTCCCTGGAACAGAGAGGCCAACCAAGAGGAAGAGAAATCCCAGAACACACTGGGGCAGGCAAACTGTTAACTAGAGAGGTGTAAGGGGAGAGGGAAGGCCTTACTACTTACTGATGGGAGAGAGAGAGATGAGGAGAACCCGCGGCTGACAACAAAGGAGGCGAGTGAGAACATCAGTCGCAGCTCGCACTGATTCCAGGGGTGGGGTGGGGCGGCGCGGGGGGGTGGAGAATAAATAAAAATAAAAAATAAAATTTTTAACTTACCTTTGCTCCGTCTGTCCCTCGACGCTCTTGCTGCAGGCACAAGTTCCCAGCCTGCCCTGCGCCAATCCTGATACTGCCCAAAGCAGCTGGGACCGCCCACCCAGGACGCTCCCAGGTAGACTGGGAGCCTGTGCAGGCTCTCGCCAGCCCGGCAACTGTGTCGCTGGGCTGGAGAGAGCCCTGTGCGCATGTGTGTTTGGCCGGCCCAAGATGGCTGGCCAAAAACACTTGCGCTTTGAGGGGAGTGCACTGTGCACTCCCCTCTGCTCGTCATCCCAATGCCCTGCCCCCCCTTCAAAAGGAAGGGGTAATAAACATCGTTTAGAAACACTTTATTTCCTGAAGCAAGATCTCAGCTCGCCCTGCAATTGGCCATTTTGCAACAGACCAGCTACAGGACTGCAATCTCTCGGTGGCCTTGGAAGACATGACCTGTTTAGGTTTCAAACACAGTTTTTTCCCCTGTTTTTTTTTTTTTTACATGGGACTTTAGTGAAGTAGGAAAAATACCAGGATATCACCACACAGGGGAAACTATCAGCTCGAGAAAAAGACACTGCCTCCGGCCAGTTGGCATTGTCCAGCTTTGCCAAAAAGGCTTCCACTCTGATGGTGGAGAGACTCTTGGCTGGTGGGACTGAGGTGGTGCATCTGATATCCCAGCGGTTTGAAGGCCCACCCACAAACCCTGCATGATCTCCAGGAACTGCAAAAACATATTTTGCAAAAACAGAGACTCCAAGACTTAGACTACCAAAATCTTGTCTTTGTGAACCATCTAATTAAAAATTCAGCCACCATACAACCCACTATTAGGCCTTTTCCCCCAAATATACTAGGTCTGGAGGTACCTGCATGAATTACGAAAGTCAGTTGAACCAAGATATAAAACAGGTCCGGTGAGCCCGACTGGGCGTAGAAATGAAATAGGTCGCAAAAGTTATAGGGCTATATTTGTGCAAGGTCCAGATTTTAGCAAACTATACTATGGAGTTTTTGCAGGACATGTTTCCACATACAACCAACCAAGAGTCCTTCATGAAGCAGGATCAGAAAGAGAAGGTGGCTGGGAGGGAGGGCGGGTGATGCATGGGTGTTCAGTTTCTGATTGAAGATACTAAGGACAGTGAGGTGTGTGTGAAGTGAATTAGCCTTTACTTAGACTTTGGTGCATTTTTTAAGTGATCTTAAGGTCCTTTAACCCATGGCTACCCTCATTCTTCTTGTGAGGTTTCGCCGACTCAACACCTCATGCACCATCAGGTGCAAGATATATTGGGGGCTACCCAAAAATACTTACGGTATTGGGAGCCTACCCATTGCTTACAATGGGTGAATTTTCCTGTTGCTTTCATGTGCCACCTTCTTATTCGTGCCCCAGATTGTCAATCAGGTGTTTGTCCCTCCCATGGCTGTTTTCTGTGCTTCTGCTGCTTACTTATAAAGCACTACTTTTTTTTGTTTGTTGGTGCATGTTTTTTTACCGGCTATCATCCTTATGTGCTACTCTCCCACCGCACTCTGTGTTGCTCTCTGACATCCGTTTGCTTCTCTTTGGTAGTCTCAATGCTGTACTTGCCCTTGTGTACTTCCCCTGTTTCTTTCCCTCCTGTGTGCTTCTCCCCACAACGGTGAGGGATATTCTGTCCGCCGAAATCTAATTCTCAATATAGATCCAATTGGACTTAGATTTTGGCAGACAGGATATCCGTCACTGTTGTGACAGAGTAACCAATATCTTAATCAGACCCAAAATACTTGCAGAGGAAGTTATGGAAACCTTGTGACACATGATCCATCCTACTAGGCATTTGTCAGAAAATGATTCCTTTCATTTTGGGGTGGTTACATGCAGCTTTTCATTGTGCGATGAAAGATTAAACAAAATGATGGTGCAGTCCCACTGGCATAGACCAGCACTGACAACTGGAGACTGGAGTTTCAACTTCTGAGCTTCCTGTGAGATGAGGCTGCCTGAATCCTTAGCTGTTAACCCTGGCCTTAATTACTTCTCAAGAATTTTAAGCAGGTGATTGTTGTCAGTGCTTCTACTCCTGACTGTGAGGTATCTTCCCAAAGCTGGGCCCAGAAGTGGTCCCTCACACTTACTGATATTGGAACTAATTCAGATATTGGCAGATGGGTTACTCCATCACAACGGTGACAGATATCCCGCCTGCTGAAATCTAAATCCCACCGGACAAAATGGAATTTAGATTTCGGGGGACAGGATATCAGTCAATGTTGTGATGGAGTAATTCATCCACCAATATATAAATCAGGCCCTTTGTTCTTTATATAATAACCTCCAAACCCAAGAGTTGGTGATCCATCAATATTTTATTGAAATACGTCACTCCAACACTTTGCCCTCCTTGGATCACTACAGGGAGTGCAGAATTATTAGGCAAATGAGTATTTTGACCACATCATCCTCTTTATGCATGTTGTCTTACTCCAAGCTGTATAGGCTCGAAAGCCTACTACCAATTAAGCATATTAGGTGATGTGCATCTCTGTAATGAGAAGGGGTGTGGTCTAATGACATCAACACCCTATATCAGGTGTGCATAATTATTAGGCAACTTAACAAAAAACAAATATATACCCATTTCAATTATTTATTATTACAAGTGAAACCAATATAACATCTCAACATTCACAAATATACATTTCTGACATTCAAAAACAAAACAAAAACAAATCAGTGACCAATATAGCCACCTTTCTTTGCAAGGACACTGAAAAGCCTGCCATCCATGGATTCTGTCAGTGTTTTGATCTGTTCACCATCAACATTGCGTGCAGCAGCAACCACAGCCTCCCAGACACTGTTCAGAGAGGTGTACTGTTTTCCCTCCTTGTACATCTCACATTTGATGATGGACCACAGGTTCTCAATGGGGTTCAGATCAGGTGAACAAGGAGGCCATGTCATTAGATTTCCTTCTTTTATACCCTTTCTTGCCAGCCACGCTGTGGAGTACTTGGACGCGTGTGATGGAGCATTGTCCTGCATGAAAATCATGTTTTTCTTGAAGGATGCAGACTTCTTCCTGTACCACTGCTTGAAGAAGGTGTCTTCCAGGAACTGGCAGTAGGACTGGGAGTGGAGCTTGACTCCATCCTCAACCCGAAAAGGCCCCACAAGCTCATCTTTGATGATACCAGCCCAAACCAGTACTCCACCTCCACCTTGCTGGCGTCTGAGTCGGACTGGAGCTCTCTGCCCTTTACCAATCCAGCCACGGGCCCATCCATCTGGCCCATCAAGACTCACTCTCATTTCATCAGTCCATAAACCTTAGAAAAATCAGTCTTGAGATATTTCTTGGCCCAGTCTTGACGTTTCAGCTTGTGTGTCTTGTTCAGTGGTGGTCGTCTTTCAGCCTTTCTTACCTTGGCCATGTCTCTGAGTATTGCACACCTTGTGCTTTTGGGCACTCCAGTGATGTTGCAGCTCTGAAATATGGCCAAACTGGTGGCAAGTGGCATCGTGGCAGCTGCACGCTTGACTTTTCTCAGTTCATGGGCAGTTATTTTGCGCCTTGGTTTTTCCACACGCTTCTTGCGACCCTGTTGACTATTTTGAATGAAACGCTTGATTGTTCGATGATCACGCTTCAGAAGCTTTGCAATTTTAAGAGTGCTGCATCCCTCTGCAAGATATCTCACTATTTTTTACTTTTCTGAGCCTGTCAAGTCCTTCTTTTGACCCATTTTGCCAAAGGAAAGGAAGTTGCCTAATAATTATGCACACCTGATATAGGGTGTTGATGTCATTAGACCACACCCCTTTTCATTACAGAGATGCACATCACCTAATATGCTTAATTGGTAGTAGGCTTTCGAGCCTATACAGCTTGGAGTAAGACAACATGCATAAAGAGGATGATGTGGTCAAAATACTCATTTGCCTAATAATTCTGCACTCCCTGTATGGTCATTCATCTGGGCTTTGCATTATCCCTCAACTACACCTGATTTCCAGACCTAGTATGAACCACAGGACTAATCTTTAAATCCACCCAGAACCTGGGTTATTTATAGGATCTGGAAGAGCAGTTCCATAGGATTCACTCAATAAAGTGTGTATCAGAATATTACACATTCAAACTTCATACAAATCTGTAATATTATTTAAGAGAGAATATCTAATATCCCCGGGAAAAACCTTCAGGACACATTGTGGTGCAATTAGCTCACATTGCAGTAATATTCAAATAATCAGACAGACACAAATTTGATGGAAGGAGTTAAGATCTCACAGTGCTCTGCGGTACATAAAATGTACAAGGAACCATTGTTTCTTGATTATTTCCTCACCTCGCTGTGAGCAGATGGACTGGGTTGTGGGCTCCACATATGAGTCGTAAAGTAGCAGCTCTTGGATCCCACTGCAATGTCTGTGGTGGGGTAAGCTTATCTAATCAACTCAGTCCCACTGCAGGCAGATACAAATTACACACACCTCCTGGTGCTCATATTGGCCATACATGAGAGAGGGGGTTGGGCACCTTCCCTCAGGTGGTCCATCCTGATGCTACTTTCCCAGATTATTAACTACTTGCACTGGAAGATGGACTAGCCGCTCAGTCTTGTTTTGTATTAACATGCATCGTTACTTTTCTACACCACATCAGGCACTACTCCTGTGATTTTTCCTGTAGGGAGTGAGTGTCTTAGTGGGTCTGCAGTGGGTGCAAGAGTGTGTGAATGGGTTTGTGAGTCTCTGAGTGGTCTGTGAGTGTATGCATGAGTATGTCAGTGGGCCTGTGAGTGGGTGAATGAGTGCTTGACTTGATCTGTGAGTTTGGTGCATGTGCCAGTGTCTCTGTCAGTGGGTGCGTGAGGCTCTGAGTGGGTCTGTGAATGGGTCTGTGAGGGGGTGCATGAGTGTATGAGTGGGTCTGTTAGTGGGTGCGCAGTGAAAAAAGTAGGGGGGCACACAGGAGCAGGTCCTCATGCCACCTCCCCCTGTGACAGTCCTGTTGTCCAGCTTGCGTGCAGTCCACTACCTTCTTCCGCCTTCAGTTTTGTGCCTCCTCTGCTCATTTTCTGATTGGTTTTCTGCCTCATCTCTGATTGATCCTGCCCTCTATGTTGCCTCTTTCAGCCCCTTATGCCTGTTATTTTGCCTCTTTCTGCTCGCTCCTGAACTTTATTCTGCTTCTTGCTGCTCGTTTTGGACCTGTTTTGCCTCTTGCTGCTTGCTTCTCCCTCCAAGTTGCCTCTTTCTGCTCATTCTGCCCACTATTTTACTTCTTTCTGCTCACTAAAGACCTTTATTTTGCCTCTCGCTGCTTGTTTCTGCCCTTTATTATGCCAATTACTGCTGGTTTGTGACCTCTATTTTGCCTCTTTATGCTTGTTTCTAACATTTATTCTGCTGCTTTCAGCTCCCTTTTGACTTTTATTCTGCCTTTTTCTGCTCGTTTCTGACCTTTATTCTGCCTCTTCCTGCTATTTTCTGACCTTTCTCTTGCTGCTTGTTTCTGATCTCTATTGTGCCTCTGTCATGTCATTTCTCACCTTTATTTTGCCTCTTTCTGCTCGTTTCTCTCCTTTATTTTACCTTGGTGCTGGTTTCTGTCCTCTATTTTGCCTCTTTCTGCTTGTTTCTCACCTTTATTCTGCCTCTTTCAGCTAATTTCTGAGTTTTATTCTGCCTCTTTCTGCTCGTTGCTCACCTTTATTCTGCCTCTTTCTGATCGATTTCACCTTTATTTTGCCTCTTTCTGCTTGTTTCTGACCAAAATTCTGACTCTTTCTGCTCCCTTCAGGACCACGGGAGAGCCTCAAGGCCCCTGCAGTGTAAGCTGGTTCTCTGCCTCCTGCGGGAGATGGCATTGCTATTGCACACAGGGAGCTGGTAAACACGCAGCTCCCTGTGTGCAAGAGCAATAGTTTCATCTCTTTCCCTACCTGCACGTCTGTGGGAAGGGAAAGCGGTGAAACCTCTGCTTCCAGCGGGCAAGAGCATTTTGACAGCAGAGTGATTGCTCTGACTGGTGGGAGCTGTCAAAGCTCACTCCAAGTCAGAGCAAACAGCTACGAGCTACGGCCCAGGTGTGGGCACCTCGGAACATTGAAGGAGCAGGCCCTAGAATGATTGTGGTCCCCAGGGTCACACAGACCCCCTCAAATGTTTAATTTAGCCGGGGGCGGTGGTTCCCAGGTCCAGGGGTCTATGACAGAACCCCTATCTTATTTGAGCTTCAGGACGGTGGCAGTCCCCAGGGCCTGGGGGTCTGGAGGACCCCTTCCCCGCCCCCCCCCCCCCCCCATTATTATAAACATATCTTGCCCGGGAGGTGGTAGTCCCCGGGCATGGCCAGCCACATGTCCTGTGCATATTTTTGGATCATCTATGGCAATTAGATCCTAACTATAACTACCTACTTGCGGCCGCCAGTAGGTAAAAATATATGTTCATATATACATATGTATACATTTATATATATCATATTTGACCTCACCACATATTTGTGACTCAATAAGGTCTCTAGGGACTGCAGGCCTACGTGTAAGATGCACATCCATAGGCAGAGCTGAGTGTCTCCCACTGAGCCCTATGTGTAAGATGCACGTCCATAGGCAGAGCTGAGTGTTTCCCACTGGGCCCTAAGTGCAAAATGCACATCCATAGGCAGAGCTGAGTGTCTCCCACTGAGCCCTATGTGTAAGATGCACGTCCATAGGCAGAGCTGAGTGTCTCCCACTGAGCCCTATGTGTAAGATGCACGTCCGTAGGCAGAGCTGAGTGTCTCCCACTGGGCCCTAAGTGCAAAATGCACATCCATAGGCAGAGCTGAGTGTCTCCCATTGAGCCCTATGTGTAAGATGCACGTCCATAGGCAGAGCTGAGTGTCTCCCACTGAGCCCTAAGTGCAAGATGCACATCCATGGGCAGAGCCAAGTGTCTCCCACTGAGCCCTATGTGTAAGATGCACACCCATAGGTGGAGCCAAGGGTCTCCCACTGAGCCCTATGTGTAAGATGCACGCCCATAGGTGGAGCCAAGGGTCTCCCACTGAGCCCTATGTGTAAGATAAACGCCCATAGGCAGAGCTGAGTGTCTCCCACTGAGCCCTATGTGTAAGATGCACATCCATGGGAAGAGTTTAGTGTCTCATACTGAGCCCTATGTGTAAGATGCACATCCGTAGGGACAGCTGAGTGTCTCCCACTGAGCCCTATGTGTAAGATGCACATCCATAGGCAGAGCTGAGTGTCTCCCACTGAGCCCTATGTGTAAGATGCACATCCGTAGGGACAGCCGAGTGTCTCCCACTGAGCCCTGTGTGTAAGATGCACACCCATAGGCAGTGCTGAGTGTCTCCCACTGAGCCCTATGTGTAAGATGCACATCCGTAGGGACAGCTGAGTGTCTCCCACTGAGCCCTATGTGTAAGATGCACACCCATAGGTAGAGCCAAGTGTCTCCCACTGAGCCCTATGTGTAAGATGCATGTCCATAGGCAGAGCTGAGTGTCTCCTCTGAGCCCTATCTGTAAGATGAACATCCATGGGCATGGGTTTCCCACTGAGCCCTCCGGGTGACATACTCTTCCTTAGAAGGGAATCAGTGTCTCTCATTAAACCTTATGTCTAACATTCACTTTCATAGGTGGAGATCAGTGTCTCCCACCTGTAGCGTGCTCCCCAGCCTTGGTACCTGCCAACTAATACCCCCCACATGAAGCTATGTATTACACTTCTTTATTCTTCTGCCTGTAACCGTGAACTCAACATTTCAAACGTGCATTCACCTCACCACTTTCTGACACTCGTGTCACAGCTCGATGGAGCTCTTCAGGAGTCAAAAGGTTTCCGTCATTCATACTCACACGACAGTACACCTCCGAGCCCTTTGTCTAATGGACACTTCCATCGATGAAGCTCAGAAACTTCGACCTCACCTTATGGATAGCATGCTCACCAGTGATGTCACTACCACGAAAATAATGTACTGGGTGAATTTAGGATTACTCCAAGAAGTCACACCTGCTGTTTTACAGCCAGACATTCGGAATTAACGGCCTTATTTAGAGTTTGGTAGATGGGACACTTCATTGCAAACATAGTGGATATCCCGACTGCTGCGTTCAAGTTCATTATGGCACATGGGACTTTTGATATGACAGACAACGTGTCCATCACATTTTTGTGGACTATCCCAACCACCAACCTTCCAAATAAGGGCCAAAGACTGTTTTCTAATTTAATAATATTGTATGCTTAACAGTTAAGTCTCCTTTGCAGCAGGAGTAGTTACTTCTCGCTGTGATGTCCAAAATGCACATATCAATAAGGATTTTATCATGACAAGCAATTTGTAACACCTATGCCTGATTGAAACCTAGTAGTATGAAGACCCAGCCTCTCTTGTTCAGTGTTTAGTTCCTTCTAATTTTACACTGTGTAAGCAGGATATGGAACAGTATGAAGGGCTGCCGTGGAAGAACCAATGTACAAGAGCCTTCCCAGATAGTCATACAGTCTCTTCGCAGGGGCCACGATGTTTCTTGTTTTACAATTGTTTAGTTCTAGCAGTTAGGGATCATTTTGACATATCACCTTCCAAACATGCCAAATTACTGTTTTGTTGGCTTCATTAAATGAAACATCATAGCTTTTCCCCTCTTTCATGAAGTTTCAGGAATTTAATCTTTCATCGAAGGACAGTACAGTTGTTCACACTCATCCTGTATACTATAAGATCATATAATTTTCTCTACCCCCGAGTGTAGTAGGTCTCTGGCCGAGCTGGCCACAATCTGGATCATAGTTTTAACTTCAGTGAGCGAACGTGGAAAGCTCCCAACTCATGGCATACTAAGACCATCCTTTATTCCAATTCCTAGTTTAGGCTTTATCTGGAGACAAAAAGCCGAAGCTGCTTACATCTGAACCTTTAGTGTTTGACCGTAGGAGAAAATTTCTATTGATGGATTTACCAATGTTTTACCAAGTGTAGCCCCAGATCCTCTAAAATAATCCTCATATCCGCATAAATAGCCTAACCGATATGATGTCTCCAGCACTTGGTGACAGGGTTAATTTGGAGACAATATAGAGCAAAAACACATTTTGCCATGTAAATGGTTTTAGCTGAAGGAAAAACTGGGAAGAATCTGATTAGGAAATTAGAATCATCCTTTAAGAAAGGGTACAATTGTCCTCCAACGCTTCTATACTCTCGGCAGCTAAGAAGAAACACCTATATGTTTATAGCATACAAAAACTCAGAGAATATGGTAAGGTGCTATTGAAAAGCTTCTATTCTACCACATTTCTAACTATGATGGCCAGCCTGGTGGCTTCTTCGCAGAATCTGGTAGACTCATTGGCCAAGCTTTTGCTTACCAAAGTTCACAAGATCATAGAAAATATGACATCACATGTGATCTTTAAACCTTCCAGTTTGAAGTCCATTCACCATAGCTACTCCAATTTTTGAGCAATTCTTCATGTTTTTAGCCATTTATTTTACTGATCTTCTATTAATATGCAAACCATCGTACTCGGTAACAGATCCCTTCTGAGTAAGTTGTGGTTTCAGGTCGATGAGATGGTGAGATCTAAGCTACTGCAAGTTGCCAATAGCTTATGTAGCGCAACCCAATGTCACATGGACTTTAAGAAAGCCATTTTCTAGCCTTCAATAAAGAAATCTACTTATAAGCCTGAGGATCCTGCAAATTTCCTACCCTCTTTTACCTGTTTCTGGAAATTTTGGGGAAAGAGCTTCCACGCTGCAGGTATAGTAGTTTGTGGAAATTAACACGTTGGTGGACCTGTTCACAGGTTAGCTTTCAACCAGTCTTTGCTAAAGAAGCCAAAGTTAATTCAGTGCTTAAAGCTCTTAGAACCATGGTTGATGGCAGTGTTAGATCACTTAGAGTTCTCAGCACCTTCAACATCGTTGATCATCAGATTACCTGCTTGGACCACATATTGTGCACATCAAAGAAAGAGCGATAAAGTGGACTGGATTCTTTCTGACAGGCACCAGTTATTACAGCCTGGTTCATTTACCATGCCCTCCAAACCAGTCTTGTGGTGAGCACCACAGAGGTTAGGCCACCTCCTTCCTTGTTCAACAAATATCTAACACCGCTGCAGTATTCGCTGAAAGGGTGAGGTTTGTTCTTCTACATGTGTGCAGACGATAATCAGATCTTGCAGACCCTTCATCTCCTTTGCTCCGTAGTGCATCAGAGTTGGTGTGTTGCTGATTCAACTCACATCACCTGAAGCTGAATTTGACCAAGTTGTAGATTTTCATTAATAAGCGCTTACATCTTGCCCCACCATTGAGGAACCCTGGTCACTTTCCATTTGGGCTCTTGTCTCATTCCTATTGAGGTTGTCAGAAATGGTGGTGTCTTTATTGACTGAAAAGTTTCTTTGACTCCCCAAATTTCTTCTGTATCTAAGGCCTGTTTTGACCATCTCAGGATCCTTATACTCACTAGGTCTTTGTTAATTCTACTAAGAAAATAACAGACATCAGTGCATTTGAGCATTTTCACTTGATATCTTTAATTCCTTATATCAAGGATTCCAGATAAATTGCTGAACAGACTGCAAGCCATCCGGAATTTTGGTTCAGGTGATCTTCAAGTTTTTTTAGTTCCAAAGTGATACCGTGAGGACCTCCCTTTTTTAATTGTGGGCAGTAGGAAACTTCCCCAAGTCTGGAAAATGTCTTGTACTAGGGCTTGTAGTTTCTGCTGAGATAATGCGTTTACTCTAGGGTCAATATGAATGAACATCTTACACATAGGGCTCAGTGGGAAACTGAGCTCTGCCCATGGATGTACATCTTACACATAGGGCTCAGTGGGAGACACTGGGCTCTGTCCTGGATGTGCATCTTACACATAGGGCTCAGTGGGAGACACTGAGCTCTGCCCGTGGATGTGCATCTTACACATAGGGCAGTGGGAGACACTGAGCTCTGTCCATGGATGTGCATCTTACACATAGGGCTCAGTGGGAGACACTGAGCTCTGCCTATGGACGTGCATCTTACAGATAGGGCTCAGTGGGAGACACTGAGCTCTGCCCCTGGCTAGACATCTTACACATAGGGCTCATTTGGAGACACTGAGCTCTGAATATGGATGTAAACCTTACACATAGGGCTCAGTGGTAGACACTTGGCTCTACGTATGGGTGTGCATCTTACACATAGGGCTCAGTGGGAGATACTGAGCTCTGCCCACGGATGTGCATCTTACACACAGGGCTCAGTTGGAGACACTGAGCTCTGCCCATGGATGTGCATCTTACACATAGGGCTCAGCGGAAGACACTGAGCTCTGAATATGGATGTACATCTTACACATAGGGCTCAGTGGGAGACACTGAGCTATGCCCATGGGTGTACAACTTACAAATAGGGCTCAGTGGGAGACACTCAGCTCTGCCTATGGACGTGCATCTTACACATAGGGCTCAGTGAGAGACACTGAGCTCTGCCCATAGATGTGCATCTTACACGTAGGGCTCAATGGGAGAGACTGAGCTCTGTTCATGGATGTGCATCTTACACATAAGGCTCAGTGGGAGACACTGAGCTCTGCCCGTGGATGTGAATCTTACACATAGGACAGTGGGAGACACTCAGCTCTGCCCATGGACGTGCATCTTACACATAGGGCTCAGTGGGAGGCACTGAGCGCTCAGTGGGAGACACTGATCTCTGCCTATGGACGTGCATCTTACAGATAGGGCTCAGTGGGAGACACTGAGCTCTGCCCCTGGATGTACATCTTACACATAGGGCTCAGTGGGAGACACTTGGCTCTACTTATGGACGTGCATCTTACACATAGGGCTCAGTGGGAGATACTGAGCTCTGCCCATGGATGTGCATCTTACACGTAGGGCTCAGTGGGAGACACTGAGCTATGCCCATGGGTGTGCAACTTACACTTAGGGCTCAGTTGGAGACACTGAGCTCTGCCCATGGATGTGCATCTTACATATAGGGCTCAGTGGGAGACACTCAGCTCTGCCTATGGACGTGCATCTTACACAGAGGGCTCAGTGGGAGAAACTCAGATCTGCCTACTGATGTGCATCTTACACATAGGGCTCAGTGGGAGACACTTGGCTCTACCTGTGGGTGTGCATCTTACACATAGGGCTCAGTGGGAGACACTCAGCTCTGTCCTTGGATGTGCATCTTACACATAGGGCTCTGTGGGAGACACTCAGCTCTGCCTATGGACGTGCATCTTACACATAGGGCTCAGTGGGAGACACTTGGCTCTACCTATAGGTGTGCATCTTACACATAGGGCTCAGTGGGAGACACTTGGCTCTACCTATGGGTGTGCATCTTACACATAGGGCTCAGTGGGAGACACTCAGCTCTGCCCATGGACGTGCATCTTACACATAGGGCTCAGTGGGAGACACTCAGCTCTGCCCATGGATGTGCATCTTACACATAGGGCTCAGAGGGGGACACTGAGCTCCTCCTAGGGAAGTCCATGTTACACTGAGGGTTGTGAGGGAGACACTGCATTGGGTGGGAGAGGCTGAGCTTTATGCCAGTGCTTATTATACAGAGAGCTCAGTGGGAGATACTGAGATCTGCCCATGAATGTGCATCTTACACTTAGGGCTCAGTGGGAGGCACTCAGCTCTGCCCATGGACGTGCATCTTACACATAGGGCTCTGTGGGAGACACTCAGCTCTGCCTATGGACGTGCATCTTACACATAGGGCTCAGTGGGAGACACTTGGCTCTACCTATAGGTGTGCATCTTACACATAGGGCTCAGTGGGAGACACTTGGCTCTACCTATGGGTGTGCATCTTACACATAGGGCTCAGTGGGAGACACTCAGCTCTGCCCATGGACGTGCATCTTACACATAGGGCTCAGTGGGAGACACTCAGCTCTGCCCATGGATGTGCATCTTACACATAGGGCTCAGAGGGGGACACTGAGCTCCTCCTAGGGAAGTCCATGTTACACTGAGGGTTGTGAGGGAGACACTGCATTGGGTGGGAGAGGCTGAGCTTTATGCCAGTGCTTATTATACAGAGAGCTCAGTGGGAGATACTGAGATCTGCCCATGAATGTGCATCTTACACTTAGGGCTCAGTGGGAGGCACTGAGCTCTGCCCATGGATGTGCATCTTACACATAGGGCTCAGTGGGAGACACTCAGCTCTGCCCATGGACGTGTATCTTACACACAGGGCTCAGTGGGAGACACTGAGCTCTGCCCATACACATAGGGCTCAGTGGGAGACACTGAGCTTTGCCCATGGATGTGCATCTTACACATAGGGCTCAGTGGGAGACACTGAGCTCTGCCCCCGGATGTGCATCTTACAGATAGAGCTCAGTGGGAGACACTGAGCTCTGCCCGCGGACGTGCATCTTACACAGAGGGCTCAGTGGGAGACACTGAGCTCTGCCCATGGGCGTGCATCTTACACATAGGGCTCAGTGGGAGACACTCAGCTCTGCCCATGGACGTGCATCTTACACATAGTGCTCAGTGGGAGACACTGAGCTCTGTCCATGGACGTGCATCTTACACATAGGGCTCAGTGGGAGACACTCAGCTCTGCCTATGGACGTGCATCTTACACAGAGGGCTCAGTGGGAGACACTGAGCTCTGCCCATGGATGTGCATCTTACACATAGGGCTCAGTGGGAGACACTGAGCTCTGCCTATGGACGTGCATCTTACACATAGGGCTCAGTGGGAGACACTCAGCTCTGCCCATGGATGTGCATCTTACACATAGGGCTCAGAGGGGCACACTGAGCTCCTCCTAGGGAAGTCCATGTTACACTGAGGGTTGTGTGGGAGACACTGCATTGGGTGGGAGAGGCTGAGCTTTATGCCAGTGCTTATTATACAGAGAGCTCAGTGGGAGATACTGAGATCTGCTCATGGATGTGCATCTTACACTTAGGGCTCAGTGGGAGACACTGAGCTCTGCCCATGGATGTGCATCTTACACATAGGGCTCAGTGGGAGACACTCAGCTCTGCCCATGGACGTGCATCGAACAGAGCTGGTTGGGTGGACGCTAAGCTCCATGTCAGTGTAAGTTATACGGCGGGCTGGGTGTAAGACCCTGGGGGTACAGGTTGCTGATCTCCAGCAAGGGAACAGCTGGTTACACCGGGGGTCTGCACCCCCAGCCTCCTCACCCCAAGAAAGAGCGTTACATTAGGTGGGCTTGGGCAGCTGCTGGTTGAAGAGGAGCAGACAAGCCGCATCTGCCAGGCATCTTCCCAGCACAGGGTCCACGCGCCTGGCACCATCCGTGTCCTTGTGTTGCAGGAAGGTCAGGGACATGAGATTGCTGGAAGCACCCCCACATTGCAAACCTTCAGCCCAACCTGCAGCGGCTTCCAACTCACGCGCCAATCAGTAAATCTCTGTTAGTGATCTCTGGAAGCCAGCAGGCGGGTTTTGCAAGTCAGATGAGGAGCTGCAGTCTCTGTAATGCACTTTGCACTAATTCCTGCCATCCAGAGGATGATAAGTGTGGCAGGCAGGGATACCAGCTGGGGGAGGAAAACAGGAATATTTCTGCCATGCAACTCCAGCAACAAGCGGTCATGGGAACAGAAACAGATACGGGTCGTGGCAGGACAGGTAAGTGGCCACCAATGGTACTTAAAAAAAAAAAAGTTTCACTTTCCTCAACTTACCTGCATTTTAGATCTCAACTTCTATCCAATACATTGTATCTAAGGGTTAGGCTCTCATGAACACTCCAGGTTGTTTGCCTGGGGGGTGCCGGGAGCTCCAAATACCAGTCTGCGCCTGGAGGCATCACCGGCCCGCCCAATTGTACTCTCAAGCGCTCTGCAACCCCACGGCATAGGACGTGACCAGGCGCTGCCCGGGCCAAGACTAGGCCCGTCATCACCTGAAGGGGCTGGAATGGCCCTCTCCTCTTGTCTGCTGGCCCTGGTGAGTTTGTTCTGTAAGTATTCACTTTTTAAACCCTTTTTGAGTACCAGGTGGAAAAATGGGCAAACGGAAGCGCTGGGGGGCCGCAATACTGCCATTACTAAGCCTCCAGAAGGTACAACACTTGACTCATTCCTGGCATGTGAACTTCGTGTAATCATTAAAGAAATAGACCTAGCGGAGAGACACTTATCTTTGAATTGGGAAAGGGCCCTTGTAGTTCCCTCCGGAGTCCGGCAGGGCATCATTTGGGAGCTAATAGTGAGATTGAACTTAGTCATCATGGCGCGCCACTCATTGAGGCTGTCGAGCAAGTCCATCCTTTGTCTACTTCAAGTCTGCCCAGAAATCCTGACTTTATGAATACCAGCGATAGCAAGTCTATTGCCAAAAGGAAACCCAAACAAGGGGCTCATTCCAGAGTATCTACAAGTCATAGGACTACTGTAAGACTTACAGATTCCGTAGATCCTTCTCTGTTGCAATCTAGATGGGTACTTACCGAGGCCAAGCTGGGGAACCCTCAGACCTCCAACATTGAGTGGGACTGTATTCTGGAGAAATTTAAATCTTTGGTGGTTGCATGTGCCACTCCTTTGGTGGACAAGATTCTTAGTTTAGAAGATACTATTAAGAAGTTAACCTTAACGTGCCAAAATATACCAGTGCGCAAGGCCCTTCTCAGCCAGCCACCCCCAGGTATGACGAGCCTTTAACCATAAGCACTGCCACAACCACAAGCTTATTATTCTCCCAGAGAGGGATTGCTGACAATAGTGGACTCCCCTCGGTCTGTGTAAGCCACAGGTATTTCAAGCTCTATTGAGGATGGTGGGGGAGGTGAAGGAGGGTCTCAGAGGTGACTAGAAGGTCCTGGAGCTGTGAATGGTCTGTACAAACATGGCTGTAACTCTCTGGCCCAATCTGCCCCTAAACAGTTCTGCCTGAATCTTCCCTCCGATCGCTGCCCCTACGTGGCTATTCTGACTGTAGATCCATCTCTCAACCCCACTGAGGAGAAATGAGCTCCACAGCTTAAAAATAAATGTTCTCATTGGCTGTCTTGGCATATGGATTTTAATATTTCCGAATACAATTAAAGTTTGTTTGTAAGGAGGGTGGGGTGGGTTGGTCCTCTGACCAGAAACATCAGTGGGGATTGCGTTGCCATCAATTGTAAAAGCCAGGTTTGGCCTGTCCCCTAATCCACTGTGGTGCCAGGGGACCCCAGGGGGTTTTGATATTAATATTGTTCCCTTAGGCTTCTCCTACAAACATCTGCAGCCTAGGCAGGAATTTGGGGATAGGTGTCTGTCAGCTAGAATTTCTGTTACTATCTCTAGCAGATTCCTTCCTTTGTCAAGTGTGAACGTCATTGATTGATGTCCAACCCCAACTATAGTTGGCAGTGATCCTGCTGTTAAAAGGTCGAGAAAGCGAGTGTCCCTTCTATTCTGCCAGCTCACAGCATCACTTCTGGTCTGAATCCCGCATCTCCTGAAGTCCCCGAACTGCTTCTTTTGGTAACCTGTGTCCCCCTCAGTTCCTCATTGTAAGCTGGTTTCTTGAAATCTTGCTGGAATAGTGCCCAAACTTTCCTGCCCTGCTTGTGGCCAGTTTATTGGCAAGTTTGACATTTGCCTTTTTCAGGAGACTTGGTCACTTACTCCATTGATCCAGCTTTGTTAATTTCTCTAAGACGGCAATCTCCTCCGAGAAGGTCCGACTGTTTCGGGGGCTCTCAATTTGGATAAAAACTACCTTGCTTTGTGCGGCCAAAGATATTGACCTGGGCTCTCCAGGCGTTTTGTGTGTTAGTCTGTTGTTTCCCTCTGGTGGTACTTATTTTATTTACAATGTTTATTTTAGGCCTGGGGCAATAGAGCTGAACTGCCAATTATAGTCCTGCTTGACTCTTATATGGTAGCCCTGCCAGCTGGATACTTCAAAATAGTGGCAGAAGATTTCAATTGTAAATGTGAACCACTTAGCACTAACTTTGAAGTACTTTTGGTGATGAGTATAATCACTTCCTGATCTAACACTTTCCCCATTAAGAATTGGTCAGCTATTATATTACAATTAAGTTCTTTTACCCTAAATATTGGTCTCCGAGCCTGCAATGGGAGGTTTAGTACAGCATACGTGCACACGTTCAATCGTCCACACTGTTCTAGCTTCATCAATTACATCTTGTTGGACATTTGACTGTGACCTATTGCGATTTGATTGTGATTCCCCGACAGGATAGCATTCATAATGCTTTGGTCTTAATGCCCACTAACAACCACCACAGGTGTAAACTGAGCTCTTTGGCAGAGTCCCCAGAAGCCTTAAGGAAGGTTTATGAGGTGGTGACCAATAGTCTCAATGCCGTGTTGGCTGTGAGGGTGTCTTTGTTGCAGACTGATGAGACTTAGGGGGTCATTACGACCCTGGCAGACGGCTGTATTTTGGGGAAAGGCACTGCCAACAGGCTGGCGGTATCATTCCCCAAAATAGGACATTGGCGGTTTGGCTCAAGCCAAACCGCCAATGTACCACTCCGTCTACCAGGGCGGTAACAGCTGTCAGGCTGGAGACTTCAATCTCCAGCCAGGCAGCCGTAACAATCCCACCCTCGAGATCATGGCCCCGCCTACCGCCATGGTTTTCATGGCAATATTACCACCACGAAAACCATGGCAGTAGGCACTTTTCCTTCGCTGGCACTGATATGAGTCTCCTCCGCCCCTCTCCCCCTCCCAAGAGTCTTCCTCCTCCCGCCCCCCTATTTACACACCTACACGTTCAAACATACACACTCATACACACATGCATACCTACATCCACCCACTCTTCCATACATACATACACACAGACCGCAACACACACTAACATACATTATAGCACACACGCATTCCACACGACTCACACCTGCATGCACGCATACAAAAACAGACACACACACCCCCACACACACAACACCCCCCTCCCCTGTCGGAGAAACTGACTTAACTGCTTGCAGGGGGTTCTCCGGCAGGAGACAGGACGCAGCCCTGTTGCCAACAGCAGCATCCACCAGTAGAAAACCGCCAGGCCGTATCATGGGTCATGATACGGTCAGTGGCATTCTCCTGGCATGGCGACCTTACCGCCGTCATGACCGTAGCCGGTATTTCGCCAGATTTCTGGCAAAATTCTGGCTTCGGTCATATTATGGTGGATTGTAGGTAGCCATGGTGACCGTCTTTTGGAGGCCATCGCCACGGCGGTAGGCAGAATTTTCTGCCAATATTAAAATTGAGGGCCTTAGTGTCATTCATAATTCTAGGTTTACCTCCCTAAGGAATCTTTTTGGTAGGGCATAAGGCCATTCCAAAAAGCAAGAAAGAGGCCCCCCGGTATTCCAAATTTTGTAGAATTGCCAGGCATGCATTTCAGAAGCGATTAAAGATGGGAACAGAATTGTGATCCAGGAAGCAACGCTGTCCTATAAAGCTACGATCCTTAGCACCAAAAGAGTTCGGATGTATGCAAAGTGGGATTCCATGTTATGTGCCATTAATGGAAGGACCATCACTCCTTGTGACACATCCTCTCTAGAGGTGGCCCCGACATCAACGCCCCAATGGACAATAACATTTCTGCTGCTGCCTGGTTTGACAATTTCTCAATGCTGTATTCATGTGTCAGTGGGCCGCAATACCCCAGAGCAGACTACCGGGCAGGCAGGCGAGGCTATGAGCTGAGAAGTAGGTAGCATCACCCAAGTCGCCTCCTATCCTGGACTTGAAGCCCAAGAAATCTGTCATTTTTCCAGCGATGAAATTAGTAAAGGCATTGACTGGATTACTCCCAACAAAGCTCCTGCTTTAGGGATCTCTTTAAGGCTGATAAGGATGTTTAGTGCCCCTACTTTTCATTGTTTGTTAACGCCATTATGAAAGGCAGCCCCATGCCCCCAACATAGGCAGAGATTATCTCAATTTTCAAAAAGAGTTCCAGGTCTCTTCCATCTAATTACAGACTTATCAGCCTAATCGACAGCTTCCAAAAACTGTTTAGCCGAATCATTCTGAGTAGGCTGCTTGACTGGATCGCTGATGCTGATGCTCTGACCGAGTTGCAAGACGGCTTTAGGGACGGCATTAGTACCTTTGACCAGGGGTTCCACCTCCAGTTACTTCACTAGAAATATGTAACCTGGGCAGCGGTCAGTTGTATGTCATCTTTGTGGACCTTCGGTCCACATTTGATCTCGTCCCTAGCGAGTCTTTGTGCAAGGTGCTGGCGTAAATTGGGGTTCTACTGTACCTCTTAAATGTCACCATTAGGCTACACTCTAATAATTTCGTCCAAGTCAGAAGTGGCGCATGTGAGTTGGCAGCCTTCATCCAAGGATGTGAGGAAAGGCTGTGTGCTGGCCCAACCCTTTTACTTCTATTATAATGACCAGGGGACATTGTTTAGGAAGTGCGAGAATGATGCTCTGTGCCTAGCCGGGGAGAAGATTCCGGTCTTTTTGAATGCAGATGATACGCTTCTGATCTAAAAAACACTGATGGGGATTGAGAAGCTTCTGGATCAGTTTGGGTTTTTCTGCAAGCAGAGGAGACTGGATATTAACATTGAAGAAAACCAAGTACAGGTTTTTCAATTCATGTCCATCGGCTCAATCTGATCCAACTCTTATTGGTGTTCCGCAGGAGAGAGTTCATGTATTCGACTATCTAGGGGTTACACTTACAGAGCAATTTGATTGTTTACCCCACAATCAGAAGTGCATGCTTGAATTAGAACAATATTCAGGGGACTTTGTGAGGTCGCAATGAGGAACTTTCTTTCGTCGAATATGACCAGCCCTCTAAATTTACAATATTCAAGCTCTTGGGACGACCCTCTATGGCAGGGAACTCTTGGGCCATAATGATGTTCGATCCTTGGAAGTTGTAGAAAAGCGTTTTATGCACCCCATTACCATTGTTAGCACCCTGCTTCTTCCCTTACAGCCTGATTTTTTACTTCGATCTTTTATTGATAAAGTGGGTTTCAAACCCTTATTGTATTGGAGGATACTTTGGATGACTCCTGACCCAAACAGTGCTTTGAGAATGTTAAAGGGCAGTCTGGGGCCTCTAAGAACCCCTGGCGTTTGTCTGTCAAGCAACGTCGGCTCCAGATTGGGTGCAGAAACGTCGGGTCAACCCACCGAAGATTCTGTGGTTCTAAAAGCAATGATAAAGGGTCTTTACTGCTGCTATCTTGATAGTTTGACTTTAAGCTCTGCATGGGTTGGCACCATTACAGCTTCCTTTCTGGAGTACAAAGATGGATATAGCTTAGAAGGCTTTTTGGATGAGACAGAGACCCCTCCTGCCAAGATACTTTGGCCCACATTATGACATTGGTGGTATAAACCGCCTACCGCCACCGTGACGGCCGCCAAAAGACCGTCATCGCGGCTACCATCCGTCAGCCGGATTATGACCACAGCCGGACTTCCACCACAAGAAGGGCGGAAATCGGCCATGGCCATTCTGGCATATGGTGGTAAGGTGGCGCTGCTACCACCAGCAGCGCCACGTCAGTAGACCGCCGCCAGCCGTATCATGACCTGTGATACGGCCTGGCGGTGTTCTGCTGGCGGGCGCTGCTAGAAGTAGCAGCGCTTCGTCCCGTTCCCTGACGAAGACCACCTGGATGAAGGTAAGTTGGGCTTCCGACAGGGGAGGGGGCTGTTGTGTGTGTGTGTGGGGGGAGGGTTATGTGCATGAATGTGTGAGTGTGTGCGTGAATGCATCTGTGTGTGTAGTGTTGTTTGTGTGAGTGTATGCATGTGTGTGAATGTGTGTAAGAATGGAAATGTGAATGTGTGTCTGCATGACAGTGTGAATGTGTGTATGGATGTGTGCGAGCATGACTGGATGTATGCATGTTTGCCCGTGTGAGTGAGCGGGTGTATGCGTGGGGCGTGTCTGTGGGTGTGTGCGTGCATGGGGGTGGAGTGGATGGAGGGAGGATGGTGGGTGTCTGGGGATTGAGCCAGCTACAAGTGACAGGGAAGGAATTCCTTGTCACTGGTAGGGCCTACCGCCATGGTTTTAGCCACAAAAACCATGGCAGTAGGCGGGCTCAAAATTCAGCCGGTGGTACTATAGTGGTCCCTGGGCTGGAGATTGATATCTCCAGCCCGGCGGCTGATACCGCCATGACAGTGAGTGGAGAAGTGGTGAGTTGGCTACAGCCAACCCGCCATTCTCATAATGTGGCGGTATGTACCGCCAGCCTGTTGGCGTTACTGCCGCCACATTACCACTCACCGCTGGGGTCATAATGACCCCCTTTATATGAAATTCAGAATAGGAACTCTCCCACCCCACTCTGTTACAGTAAAATGTATGTGTTCTCAAGGAGTCAGATGAGTTCTGCCCCTTTTGCCTCCAAGTAGTCAAAACCATCACACATGTTATAATCTTCTGTCTGACTTAACTTGGGTACCGAGGGAAGTGGATCCTGCTGGGATTATGTCTTAACCGGGGAATTCGGGATTTCAGAGCAGCAATTAGATTTCTGAGAAGCGGTCTTGGACCATTTATTGTATTCGCTGGTTCATGCTTCCTGATATTTATGTGGAGACCCAGGCAGAAAAGGATAGCCTGCTCATGGGTTTGCACCTGCTGCTCACTCCTTTTTTTATAGACATGTGTTATCATAGTGGTTTATGATTGTTTTAATACCAGGTATTATCTGGGGGCAGCCCCTGTTGTAGAACGGCATTATGCATCTTTTGGACTTTTGCTTGGAATTTTTCTTTTATTTTGTCATTGAATGCATTTTATTTTCCAAAATAGTTGTTCATTGTTTTATACTCCAATGAATCTTTCATGAATTATTTTTATTGCACAGTAGTTTATTGTTCTTAAATATTTGTATAATGTGATATTTTATGTGCTTTTATGGCTGCATAGCCAAAAAAAGATCTATGATGGTGATGATAATATTTCTAGCAAATTCCCATGCTTTGAATCTCAGGGGAGCAGGCTCAGTCTAACAGAGCAGCAGAATCTGCCACAGTGGCAGTCCTGTGTGACCTAAGAGGAGATGAATGTGTGCGCAATCTCAGATCCTTGATATTGCTGGATATGTGAGAGGTTTTTAACACCATGGATCATACTACGTACAGTCCAGGCTCTGTGAGATGATAGTCCGGGGTACCACACTAACTTGGATCTTGTCCTTCTCGTCAAGGGTTGTTCAGGCTCTCTCTATTCCTCCCTTCCATATTCTTTCCACAGGGATTTCCCCTGTTGCCAATGCTGATTAATGATACCTCACCGAGTGGCTGTTCTCACCTGGTCATTTGTCTTTGGCTAGTATATTCATGCTGGCAGCACTCATATGGTTAGATGGTAATGTTCATGTTGTTGCCAATAGCTTATGCCAAAGATTGGCAACAGCCATCCTCTGGGTGAGTGCCAATTGGCCAAAGGCCAACTCCAGCAAAAACAGAGCAAGGCTCTCCCATATTCTTTGGAAGCCACTAACTTGGGGGCTTATTTAGACTTTGGTGAACAGGGTATAACCAACAAACATAGCAGAGCACCATGCTCACCAAACTGATAGACCAGCAGAAACCTTAGAGCAATGGCCCAGTGGAATTTGCGCTGTCAGTGGGAGTACTTCAGACCACACATCATATTTAGAGAAGATGGTCTCATATACCTATTTTGTTATTCAGGGCCATCAAGAAAAGCCTGTCGGTCCCGAAAGAAAAAAAACAGACCAGAAGAAAACCCCCAGCGTGTCGGGTCCATCTTTTTTTGTTTTATGATAAGAAACTAAGGCTTTTGGAGTTGGCTGATGTAAATTTAAAAGTCTAGAACCCACCCACATGAAACATGGGTTCCACTCAGCAAGCTTTTACTTAGAGATGTCCTGCAGGCAGGCAAAGACCGCTAAATACGCAGTGACAGCTGGTAAGGACTGCCTGGTGGTGGGACTGCCTGGTACAGTCACACCTCTGCATTCACATACAGACATGCACTCACACACCCATTCCCAACCCTCAAACAAGTCACAAATATATACATTGATACATACGCACTAAACGGCCAATAATATCTCAATACCTACCTGCTGCAGCTCTCAGATAGGGAAGCCTCAGAGGTGCAAGGAGGGCTGGGACTGCTGCCCGCCTTCACTGGCTGACTTTAGCTCAGCCAATGAGAGAAGGCAGTGGTTAGGGTCAGCTTTAGGGCAGTGTAACTAGTGTGGCCGCCCTGAGCACTGACCTGGAGGGGGGCACTGACTTTGGGGGGGCGCTGTGTTTAGCAATAACTTAAGAATTAAAAGCTCCTGCTGCAGAGATACTTCTGTTTCCAGCTTTCAGGCAGCAATGAAAATGTCAAGTTAACTCTTGTGATTAGAGTTCCTGGTAGAGAGAGATTGAGTTTTGTCTAGTGGCAGTTTTGACTCGCCATAAAGTAGTGCAGAGGGGTAATGTGCCTGCTGCACAAAACAGACAGCTGACTGGATTAGTAAAGCTATCCTTTACCAGCCCTTTGAAATAAATGTGAGAGAGGGGCTATGGAGAGATGAGGGGCACTTCTGCCGGGTGGTAGTGAGGAAATCCAACAAGGAGGTCGTGGATAGGGGGTCACCAAAAAAGATTGTCACGCCGGGTGCCCCCTAGCACTAAAGGCGGCCCTGACAGTAGTCCCTACCTTGTCACCGAGTAAGATGGGGTTCAGAGAGACTGCTGACAGCCACTCGCTCTGTAACAAGCTGTCAGTGAAAGGCACTCTTCCAGGTAAGTGGCTATCACTGACGCTTCCCCTCGTCACAAGGTGGAGGGCCTTGAGCAGCGGCGCCTGGCTCTTATTTACAATGGGGGGTGGAGGAGGGGTACAATAATAATAAAAGAAAAAAGAAAGAAATGGCACTTACTTTTGGATGGGCATCCTTCTCTCGATGTCCCTCCACTCCTGGGACCCGGAAACTGCACTAGCCAATCCTAGTGCTGCTTTCATGCTGGTAACCAGCATGAAAACAGTGTCAAGATTGGTGGGAGTGGGTTCTCTCAGTGCTCACCAGAGCACTGGAGGCCTGTGCCTTCTCTAACCTAGTTGTCTTAAGACAGCTGGGTTAGAGATGTTCAGTGCTTAATTTCTAAATAAAAACGTGCCGGAGCCCAAAGCCCTCCTCTTAAACATGCTGCTGCTGCAATTAAATGTGCGAACATGGAATACTGAGGCAGCGTAATCCTGAAGACATCTCAGGCATCTTCAGTCCATCTAAAGTCAATCTCTGTCCCTTCAGCTCACTCTTGCAGATTTCTGCTTTCTCCCATTGTGAAGCTTTTTCATTTTCTCTTCCTCCGTCTTTCCCTTATGTGTCTTTTGCTTGCAGTAAATGCTTGAGGCTGAAAAATAAGCGCCGGCCATCAGAAATAAGTGCCGGTGCTCTGCACTGGAAACAACAAGCACAAATTAAGCACTGGAGATGTTTAAAGTGCGCATGTCAGGCTGGCCGTCGCTGGCCAAAGGGACATGCACACTTTAAACAGCTCCCTGCTGCCACTCGGCAGTAAATTGCCCCATCCTGACACTCGGTTCAGGACGGGGCGCTGAAGAATAAAATGGTAGAAAACATAGTTTAATACCATTTTATTTTTCTGTCCCGAGCGAAGGGTCGCCCCTTGCCTTGAGGAACTTTGAGCTGAGGAGGTCACGCCCACAGGTGCTGTGACATCCTCAACCCAGCAAAGATCAGCTCAGGCAGCCAGGCACCTGGAAATTTAGCACATGTCTAGCTCCTGGCTGCCTGACCTCAGAATAAACAATGTCTGTCAGGCAGACCTTTGATCAGTCTGACAGACACAATTGATTCCCAAAAGGTCTGGGGCATGTACCCTCCTCCCTTTGGGTTGGGCCAATGCTGTAAATAAGGCAAGTGGTAACCCACCAAGGCAGCAGAGGTTATTACCTCTGCCCTCCTGGCAGATCGCAGATAGGGTTGTTGGTTTCCGAGATCTGGAACAGAATCACAACAGCTTTTCTGGAACTTTGAAGAGCCTTTTCGTGAGCACTCCATAGCCCTCCATTTCTTGCTCTGTTCCGCATTCTGCTTACGAGTACCGGCAAACTATGACATGTAACAATGTATTAAATATGCAATAATAATTTTAAAAAACAGCAAACTATGACATGTAACAATGTGTTAAATATGCTATAATAATAACATTTAAAAAAGCAAACTATGACATGCAACAATGTATTAAAAATGCAATAAAAAAAACAAAAAACATCCAAACAAAGTGCCAGCTACCAACAGCAATCTTTGGAGGGGGTAGAAAACGCCACCTGTCCCACCCTGGCACCTGAGTTCTTCACCACCTACGAATGCAGGTGGCGGCTGATGGCACTGCTGCCTCCCAGGTTAAATAATGAAGAAAACATTGCAAGCAAAATTGCAGGTAATTGCTTGTAAAATATGTTAAACATCAATCTTACTCAAAAACTCTGCAACAATATGTCTCTTAGCCAACAAGAGGGATGCTCCGAACTGGCTGACCTGCTGTTACTGTAGGAAAAAAGGATTTCGATTAAACAGCCCTGTGTATAAAAGAGGGGGGCAGGCGATCGCCGCCCTCGCTTCACCCCACTAAGGCGTTCAAAACCTACTCTGCAATTTCAGATTTCAGAGAAATGCTGAGAGCATTCATTGCTGTGAAATAAAAGCTGTCATTCGGCGACGGAATGAAAGCCACCCGGCTTTGAAAAGGCCTGGAAATTGTCTTCTTGTAAAGGCACATTCTTCACAATAAAATGCATATCACGGACGACAAAGAGCCCGGGCTCCCCTTGATGTTATCACAGAACTGCCTCTGAATAATTACTGCTATCCACGGGAAATGATGTCCGGAGGGAGAGGGCACAATACAAGAGTGACAGCCGTGAGAAGATTGCTCTGCGCACGTCCCCCGAGCCTCTCCTGGCCGAGTACTTGGAGCGCACACCCTTTATTTATAAAAAGTATTTCATTCAGAGGGAACCTTGTCAAAACTGGCCAAGGAAGAGCTTCACGACTGAGTAACATAAATTAAAAAAAACAATAACACTAGGGGTGGGTGAAATATTTTGTTCTGCCTGTGGAATTGGTGGACTTTTGGCCAAATTTCTCCAATCGCTGCGTGGCCAAATTATTTTCCTGCGAGGCACCAGAATACGCGAGCTGGCGAGCGAGAGCGATATTTGGCATCCCGTAGCACGATTTTCTAACGTGGGTGGTCACTGGCGTTCGCAAGCGGCTGTAGTCAGAGAGCTACCGTTTGAGTAGATTTGCTGCAGCTCGAGTAGGGTTTCTACTCGAGCTGCAGCGATATCAACTTGAATGGCTGCGATCTCCTGCGCAATGCATGGTGCCATTTGCGCTGATTTTCAGTGCTGCTCGCACTACTGGTGGTAAACTGCAGTGCGAGCTACATTTTTTACGCCTTTTTGGCAGAATTCCGCAGAATCTGGTGCAGTTTTTCTGTACCTATGTACCTATGTGGAATTCCACAAAGTGAAACTCTGCAAGTTCTGACCACCCCTAAACAATACATGAGGTAAGAACTATAAACAATTCCAAAAAACATAACATATCATTTAGTCAATTTAGGGGGTCATTCTGACCCTGGTGGCCGGTGACCGCCAGGGTCACCGACCACGGGAGCACCGCCAACAGGCTGGCGGTGCTCCCGAGGGCATTCTGACCGCGGCGGTTCAGCCGCGGTCAGAAAGGGTAAACCGGCGGTCTCCCGCCGGTTTACCACTGCCCTACAGAATCCTCCATGGCTGCGGAGCGCGCTCCGCAGCCATGGGGATTCTGACACCCCCTACCGGGTCTCCCGCCAGGAACAGGATGGCGGAAGGGGGTGCCGCGGGGCCCCTGGGGGCCCCTGCAGTGCCCATGCCCATGCCCATGGCATGGGCACTGCAGGGGCCCCCGTAAGAGGGCCCCGCAAAGTATTTCAGTGTCTGCTAAGCAGACACTGAAATACGCGACGGGTGCAACTGCACCCGTCGCACCCCTGCAACTACGCCGGCTCAATTCTGAGCCGGCGTCCTCGTTGCAGGGGCATTTCCTCTGGGCCGGCGGGCGCTCTTTTGGAGAGCGCCCGCCGGCCCAGAGGAAATGTCTGAATGGCCGCCGCAGTCTTTTGACCGCAGTGCGGTCATTCAGCGGCGGTACCTTGGCGGACGGCCTCCGCCGTCCACCAAGGTCAAAATGACCCCCTTAATCACAAATAGTTTGTTCATGGATTGAAAGCTAAACATTTGGAGGACAGCTGTAACTTAATTATCTGAAATATTCTGCAAAAGAATCAGCATTTAGTGTCCTGAAAAATTGGGGATCCCTATGTTCAACAAACATTTTTACATAACCAGTACGAATATGGCATCTTTTGATCTACGCTCCATCCATCTACGGCACATGTCCATCTACTAAGACCCGCAAATGCTTTGCCAAAACGACAGTCTCGACCCTTTCTTCAACGTGATCAACCCCTTGACAATCCATGGATGATAATTTGGGGAGATCCGTCACTGTGCTATATTAGAAAAGTTTTCACAATGCACTGACTGTGCAGTCCAGAGCTGTGTGTACTGTATGACTGACCTAGAGAGTGACCATCCAACGGTGCTCGTTTTCCACTCGCGTCACGAGCTCACACGTGCACTAAGAGGGCTTCACGTTGCCCTGTTTGGTGAAAGTGGCCCCTTAAATCGTATTGGCCTTCTGGGGTGAGCATTTGAGTTCAATTGGCCAGGAGCCAAAACCATTATTTCAGAGGTTTCTTCAGTGAGCAGAAGCGCAATGCTGTTCTTTCAAAAACAAAAAGGTTCAATGCCTTTTCGATGATCCCCACTTCTGCAGTAAAAGTTCTGAGACAGTAATAGATTATACTCTACTCGCCAACTGAGATCCTAACTCGAACCCAGTGCTTATTTTTGAGGGCCGGGGCTTATTCTTCTGCCTCAAGCATTTGCTTCGAGCAAAAGACACATATGGGAAAGACGGAGGAAGAGAAAAACGAAAAAGCGTCATAAAGGGAGGAAGTAGAAAGCTGCAAGAGTGAGCTGAAGGGGCAGGGAGTGGCTTTATATGGATTAAAGAGGCCCAAGATGGCTCTAGGACTACGCAGCCTCAGTATTCCATGTTCACATACTTAATTGCAGCAGCCGCGTGTTTAAGAGGAGGGCTTTGAGCACCGGCACCTTTTTATTTACAAATTAAGCACTGCTCGAACCACTCCATATTACAGGGAGATTCTTCCACTGAACCTTTCCAGGCCATCGTGTGGGATGCCACCGCATCACATAATCCTTTCGTGTATGTGTAGCGTGTTGAAGGACTCTTTAAGCACCTCTTTTCACACTGTGAATCCTCATCCTTTATATAGAAAAAATAAATCTCTATCCATGACTATTTTTTTCAGAACATGTGCTGAGAGTGGCAGTGTGCAAATCTGCAAAGTTTATTCCCCTTGCAACTGAGCTTCTTGGCGCTCTTATGAAAGGGTGACCCTTTGTGTTTTGCAAAGAAGGCCCAATGCACCTTCACTCAGAATCAGTACTTCGAGTCACTCCAGAAAGCCCCTAAAGTCAGTGTGCATGGTTGCTCCGTTACAGCCCTCCTCCTTAAATTGTGGAATGCCTTACAACTTCAACAGAAATGCACTTCTAACAAAATCTGATTCAGGAAAAAAATACAATAAATCATTTTATCTAAATTCTATACTCTTTTAACAGTGCTGACTGCGCCTATGAGTTGTCCTTAGTGCCAAGAAGCCCATGGATGATATAGTGCTTAAAAAGCTCAGATAACAACATTTAACATAACGTGTATGCTTGCTGTTTCTACAAGTAGCACGTTACACATATTCTAGTATAATCTACATTGATACACACCTGCATTTTAAAGCACCTGCCCCTGCAGAAATACTCATTATTGCTAAATTTGTTTACATATGCAGATTTTGAGCACAACAGCGTTTTGAGTTCTGTACCCCGGTGTTTGTAAACTCCAAGAAGCATTGCCTAGGAATGTGAATGCTGGATGTGAGATTCCAACACAACTAGTCCTCGAGGGTCTGTGCATGAGAGGTTCATTAGGACAATAAATCTGTTTTTTATACTCATCCACCTTTTATGATCTGTGATAAGCTGGATCTGCACTGTACCTGATGATTTTAATTAAAAAAAAAAAAACAACAGGGAGTAATATAAGAGGCCCCAATGATAACAACTCTTCCTGCTCCTGTGCAACAGACGATCCAGCAACATTTGATCTTTGTAAATGTGTCTAAGATGTGTAACGAGCCCTGCAGGTCCTAGGCCTCGCGCAGAATACAAATGTGAGCGCTCTAAACAGCCCCCAGGGGTGCCAGAAGTCAAGGATTTCCACAAAGAGTATTCCTAAGACAAGACTATTCAACTGCAGGGAATTAAAGGGCCTTATTTAGACTTTGGCGGACAGGATTCTCCGTCACAAACATGGGGAGATGTCCTGAACAACGCATTGGGAATAACGCAGACATATCCCACGCAAGCGTAACCACGCTTGCCGGAACAACGCAGGGCTTTTTCTCTGCCTTAACCAGGCATGTGCTGAACTACGCATATGCCTGATTAAGGCAGAGTGGTTCGGGAGAGGACGTGGTCAGGTAAGTGGGTTTGGGGCAGGGTTGGGGTGTAGTTTTTAGGGGTAGGGGTGGATAAAGGGCTTGGGGTAATTTTTTTTTCAGGGGCAGGGGTGGGGGGATGATTGGGATTTTTTTTTAAGGGGAGAGCTTAGGGTGGGGGACAGCGCAGGGTTGGAGGGGTAGTTTATGGGGTGGGGTGGCTAAAGGGCATGGGGTGGGGGTGTTGGGCTATTTTGTTTTTTAGAAGCGGGTGGGGGATGCTTATTTTTTTTTGTTTTTTTATAGTGGATCGGGAAGGGGCGCAGTCAGGCAAGTGGGGCTAGGGCAGGGTTGTGGGGTAGATTTTAGGGGTGGGGTGGATTAAGGTCTTGGGGCGGGGGTTAGGCTATTTTTTCTTTAATGGTGGGTGGTCGGTAATTTTGTTTTCAGGGCTGGTGGGGGGGTCAGGTAGTTTTGTTTTTAGGGGCGGGGTGGGGGTCGGAGTGATTTTGTTTTAAGAGGTGGGGTATTTATGTATGTAGAGCGGCGTGAGGGGGTTGGGGTAGTTTTGTTTTTTTGGGAGGGTGGGGGTTGTGATTTTACAGCAGTTTGTGGGGGTCGGGGAACATTTTAGGGCACAGGTTGGGTGGGGAGTGTCAGGGTAGTTCTGTTTTTAGGGGCGGGAATGGAGGTGTCGGGTAGTTTTGTTTTTAAGGGCCGAGGTGGGGATATCAGGATTGTTTCGTTTTTAGGGCGGGTGGGGGATCGGGGAAGGTTTTTATAGCCCAGGGTGGGTGGGGGTGTTGGGGTAGTTTTGTTTTTAGGGGCAGGAGTTGGGGTGTCGGGTAGTTTTGTTTTTAAGGGCCAAGGTGGTGATATCAGGATAGTTTCGTTTTTAGGACGGGTGGGGGATCGGGGAAGGTTTTTATAGCTCAGGGTGGGTGGGGGTGTTGGGGTAGTTTTGTTTTTAGGGGCAGGAGTTGGGGGGTCGGATAGTTTTGTTTTAGGGCGGGTGGGGGGTCGGGGAAGCTTTAGGGCTCAGGGTGGGTTGGGGGTGTTGGGGTAGTTTTGCTTTAAGGGGTAGGGGTGGGGGGGATTGATGTAGTTTTGTTTTTAGGGCTGGTGGGGGGTATGTTGTTTATAGGGTGTGTGAGGGGGTCGGGGAAGGTTTTAGGGCTTAGGGTGGGTGGGGGTGTCTGTGTGGTTCCGTTTTAATGGCAGACTGGTGGGGTCGGGTAGTTTTGTTTTTAGGGGTGGCACCGGGCAGAGGGTTCGGGGTAGTTTTGTTTTTAGGACGGGTGGGGGGTTGGATATTTTTGTTTTTAGAGCAGGTGGGGAGGTTGGGTTATTTTGGGTTTTTTAGATGGGGGGTGGGGAGGCCGGGGTAGTTTTCTTTTTAGGGCAGGTGGGGGGGGGGGTCAGGGTACTTTAATTATTAGGGGTAGGGTACTTTTGGTCCTTAGGGCAGGTGGGGGAGGTCGGGTAGGTTTGTTTTTAGGGATGGGGGTAAGGGTAGTTTTGTTTTTAGGATGGGGGTGAAGAGGTAGTTTAAATATTAGGGGTGGGATACCTTTGGGCCTAAAGGCAGGTGGGTGGGTGGCATGATAGATCCAAGCCTGTCGTTCCCACACATGCCTTTACTAGGCATGCTTTTACAAGAAAAATCATTGCAAAGGCATGCGTGGAAACAAAGGGGGCGTTTTTCCGACTGCTTTGTTAAGGCATGCATGTTTCCTGCATGCATTGTTCCATCATACATTCCAAACATGGTGGTTGCCCCACCCACCGTACTAGAAGTACATTATAGCCTATGGTACTTGTAATATGGTGAATTTGATATCCATCACATTTTAACAGAGTATCCCATCTGCCAAATCTAAATAAGGCCCAGAGCCTTAGGGAACTGAGAGAGGGGCCAGAGCAGTGACCCACATAATCTGGGTCCCATCCATCAAATTATAAATACAGGAGGGGGGGAGGGGACAGAGCCGTGACCCATACAAGATGACCGGCAAAGGTAAACTTGCTGGAACGTGTAGCTATACTTTTGGCATATTGGTTCAATCTTAATAAGGCCAGTCTTGGATATCAGACTTCAAAAATCTACAATGAAAGCAAACAAATCACCATAGGAAAGCATTAGAAAACCATTCACTGATATCACATGGGACATGTGAAGAAATTAAACATGACAAGGGTCCTCAGTGTTCTTAGTTTGAGCAAAGAAACCCCTGGAGGCCCAAACCCAAGTTGTCAAATACACGCTGGGAGAGGGTCCCACTTGAAGTTTATATCTTGGGACTTGAAAACTTTTTCTGGTGGACAAATGTGCTCAACAGAGAAAAATGGAAAGCAACATCCAAGTCCACAAAATGTTGATCTATGCAGTCACACTACAGTCTCGAACCTCACATTTTGGTAGCTGTTCTGTATTGAAGAACAGCCCTTGTACTGGCTCCTCACACTCCTGTTGACATCTCTCAGTTATACCAGGGTCCCTACAACTCACTTTCTAGATCCACAAAGAATGACCAGTGACAACCAGGAAACTGATTCTTCCGGGCATGCAACAGATTCCTCAGTACTAGGTTCTTATGCATACTCCGGCCTCGGGATATTGGAAAGGAACAAGAAGGCTTCCCTGCCAGGAATAAGACCCCATTTTGTCCAGGATATCAGCATCCGATGGCGGTGCAGCATCCAGTGTCGGAGCAAATCTAAGCTGAAGTTAAGGGCAGAGAAGTGGCAATTCTCTCCAAAGGTCTTGGATGAGCAGGTAGGAGTTCTAGGGTTCAACATTAAGGGACGTCACCGTTCCTGTTCAGTTTTATGAAGATTCCCTCCTTGAAGTAGGTCAAGCAGGGACCTTTAAAGGGTACGGGCAAAAAAATTCAACCATCTGGAATAACATTTCCAGGTTTCCCATTCACAGTTTCTGAGTAAAGTGATGCACATCTTCGCCTGGATACATGTCTCCTGGCATTAACACTATTACAGAGTTCCTTGATCACAAATCAAAATTGTGAAAGTCAATGTGTAAGTCTTACTCCTTCTAGTGGAGCTTTTATCACATACGATAGACAATCTGGGCAGTTCATCAGCATTGCGTAATCACGAACAGTTTTGTGCCTTACTAGGAAAACCATGAGATTCTCTTCTACCACGCCACATATCCAGTGGAAATTTAATGTTCCTACCCAGGAGACCTGTCCACACATGCACCCTTTAAGGCAAACAATCATCACAGTGGCTATTTAGGTTCTGTGCCAACATTTCTATTTTCACATTGTTTCGTCCACACTCAAAAGTGATACAGGAAACACCACATTTGGTACATCAATATACTAAGCTCCAGTTTGTCCTTTTCACTAAATACACTCATGTACTACTGCCACAGATAGACACCGTATGCTCTACGTGCCCATGTATCTCCATCACAAGCTAGAAATACTCATCATATGACATCAATTTCCAACGTCAGGCCAGAAGGTGTCCATGTAATGTTCAGGATGCCGCAATATAAGAGGTCAGTATCATTATGCAAGGACAACCTACATAAAGCCAAAGATGCCCCCACTATGCTAACCACGAGCAATATTAGATGCGGGGAGGCACAATCAAGGCAAAGGATGTCTACCCACAATCTGGCAAAAGTGGCCAGGGATGGAATAAACTATGCCAACAAATGCCTACAGTATATCAGGAAACACCATAATCATGCCAAAGGTGGGCTGTCACCATGCCAGGAATAAACTACCCCCTTAGTCCTGGGTACCCTATGACACAATGAAAACAATTATAACAAGGATGGGCCCTGTCATACTAGCAGGACGTGCCTGTGCAGTGGGCTAACAAATGTCTTTCTTGAAACAATGACTTAAATTAGCCGCACATCCCCATAATTCCTTCAAATACTAATGTGTCCATTACTGGTGCTCAAAACACTATAACACGTCTGTTGCCACCGTGTGTTGAGTGGAATGAAAAAACAGTTAAGAACAAAAACAAAATATGGTGGAGCACACACAGACTCTTTTTCTTCACCAATCAAATTATGGTAAGCATTAAGACCATTTGAGAAAATCAATTAGAGAAGTGTATACAAAAAGAGAAAAACATGAGAGGTCAAACCCATGGGTGTAAACATGCTCTTGCTCCTTAACATCTTTAATACTATTATAAATACAAAAGAATGGCATATATATCATCATCTCCATAATTCATAAGATCCCATAAAAAATGATTTCAAAATTTTGGAAGGATTGATGTCCATTCATATAGAATTCCATCTGGCAATGGAGCCCAGATGTTCAGTCTTTGTAAATCCTCAACCAATGGAAATAAGCTCCAGCCCGTCGATGTCATTGTTGGCCCTGGAGACTAGCGCAGCAAGCAAGGAAACCATGTCCCAGCATACCCTAGCCATTTAGGGTGCACATAGCAACATCACAAAATAATCCCTTGCTCACTGTGCCTCTGGAATCATGCTAGCCTGGCTGGTGAGGAGTGATACCCCCCAAACCGGTCTGAGGATGATTGTTTCCAGTCCGAGGAGGACCTGCTCCGGCAGTTCGGTTTGGACTGTTCCATGGGGAAAAAGGTAAGAGTGATTTGCATATGGTTGGGTCCAAACTGGGGTGGCCTGGTGAGCAAAAGAACAACGGATTTAACCCAGATCTTTGGGTGAGTGCCTGAAAAGTTTCAGCACTCCGTCCATCCTCTTGTTGTGTTGCAAAAGAAAAGAAGGGAGACTGCCCTGATTAAAGCGTGCCAGCCCTTGGCTTTGTTGAGCAGGACTCCGAATCAACGGAGAAAGACTACAGCGAGGACCTTCTTGATGAGGAAGAACACCTTGAATATCAGAGCACAGTCTACCCCAGCCAAACAGATCAGAACAGTGCATTGCTGCTCGGTGATGCGCTACCCTGCTCTGACCATGCTTTGCCTGCTCGTACACCTGCTTCTTACAGGTCTGCGTCTGCCACGCTGGGCTCGCGTCTTATTGCTATGTGGGCTTGTAGTGGAGGATGTAGGATTATCTTCTGAGCCTCTGCGCTGTTTCACCTGGGGAGAGAATCCCTTTCCTTCCCTGTTTATCCCCTTGCATGTCAGATTATTGTCGTTTTGTTCATTCTAAGGTCCTTGTGATGCTGAATGCAGCAACATTCATTACGAGGTTGGCAGGCTGACGCCCCAACCTACTGCCGTCCCCGCCAGGATCCTAGATTTCGTCAGACTGACGGTGGTGCAGGTTGCAATCAGCCAGGGTGGCGTGAACTCAGCTCCGCCCTGCACATTACAACCTTGTTCTCCGCCAGCTTTTTCATAGTGGTTTTATGAAAAGGCTGGCAGAGAAAGTGCAGGAGGTCACATGGGGGCCCATGCACCGCCCCTGGCATGGGCAGTGCTGGGGTCCCCCCTGCCCAGCACCCTTGAAATGTGAACTGTCTGATGTGCAGAGAGTGAACATTTTGAGGGTGCTGGTGCCCCCTGCGGGCGGCGGCATTGCCGCTGGCTCTATTACAAGACGGAGTCAATGCTGCCGCCACTTTCCCACTGGGCTGCTTTGGTTTCCACCACTCAGCCCAGTGGGAAAGTCCTAATGAGGCCAGCGGGCGGTTGTCAGAACAGCGGCAACCACCCGATCAGGAGTTTGGCGGACGGGTTTTCCCATCTGCCAAACTCATAATCTGGCCCTTCAGTGCATGACAGTCAGTTGAAACATTAGGAAAGATTCTCATTACTAACATGGGAATGGCATCCATCTTCCTCTCATGTACAATTTCAAACAATTGTATATTGCCCATGTGCACAGTTTCTCAATGTGGAAGATTCAAGGTTACTTTCTCAGGCTCTCTATGTGTAAAACAATAGGACATCTATTTCCAAGCTAACATTCTATGGGAACGACGTCTGCAAGGAATGACATATTATCAAAAGAAAAACACGTTGCTCGCATTGCTGCAAAGTTAGAAGCCTAGCAAAGAAATATGGCTAAACTAAGCAATCACAGTTTAATGGCACACGTTCTTAAAATTGTAATAAAACACATGTAACATTAAATTTATATTCTAAAATGAATAAATCGCTTTCTAAATTCATGTTGCAGTTGACTTGTAAAGTAAAATAACTTATAAAATCATAATGACAAGTAGAATGGGGAACTACATTTTCAATGTTTAGATCATTATCTTAAAGAAATTCATTATCTTTATAGTGCAGTCTGTTTCTTAACATCATAAGTATCTTATGAAATCAAACCAAATGATTATACTAAGATTAAAAGTGCTCTACTGCATATTGTTAAACGGCTAGTCCACAGTGAATGCAGATCAATACAGGCTTTCAGTGCACTGCTTTACATTCAACTTGTTAAAAGTCATTACATTTTAAATGAAAATATGGTCAGGTATAGATCAACATTGGGACGGCAAGGCAGCAGCCATGCCCATATCTCTGCTGCATCAGTAATTTACACGTCTTTTACTATTATACTTTTAAGTAACTTTACTACATGTGAGAATTGACAAAAAACAAAATCATCACTCAAAAGTGTAGACTTACACATCTTCAGTACATGAAAAAGGACATGGGGCCAAATCTATTAGGTTAAGTTACTACTAAACAGTAGTGTGTCCAGCACCACACACCCCTGATAGTCCAAACCCCTTCAACCCTGTTTAGCACTTGGCAGACATTTTGGACGTCAGAGGGGCTCCGAGCTGGCTTGAGATTTGTCTTTATTTTAGTTTTCTGAGTTCAATACTCTCGTGATTTTTTTTGCCAATTATTTATATAAAGTATGTATGTGTTATTGCTGAAAAGTGAAAGTGATTTTATAAGGCACAATTCGTCATAATTTCTGTCTGTGTCTTTTGTCATGATTTTAAATAATCGGGCAATAAAGTACCTACTTATCTCCTATAAAAAATGATTTCTTTATAAGGAAGTTATTTTTTAATTTAAACTTTAGAAAAATAATTTAGATTTACCCTAATATATTTAAATGTATTAAAGTTTCAATTCAAAATTAAGTGGACACCTGCTGTAGCATTTATGTCTGTTGTTCCACATTAAAAATAAATATGTAGTATTAATTTAAAAAACTATTAAATATAGACTATTTATACTAATTTATTATCAAGTTTAATAACCTTTTTAAAATGTTCCCATTATTTACCATTGGAAGATCTCTGCTCTGGCTGTGGAGTCTCCCTATGGTAAAGCCTTGGGGGAAGTGAAAAAACAAAAAAGCTGATTTATCTACAAAATAAAGTACAAAATAGTTTATTCATATTCATTATATGCATATATTTTAAATTCAGAACACAATAAATCTTGCTACAGTACTATTTATTTAGTTTTATCTTAAATATGTCATTATTTTAAATAAATCAATTAAAATTAGTTTTAGGAATTAAAAAATAAATTCCCACTTGAAGTAAAAAAGCAGTTTTTAGTGTGCTATAGCAACAATGATCAATACAATTAATTAAAAGTATCTTAATTATATTTCAATAAAAGTTCATAATAAATTAACGTATAACTTATAAAAAGCTGATAATATATTTTATAATTACGTAATAAATATGTTTTAACTTTTAGATAATTTTTAACATTAAAATATATTTTTATTTTGGTAATATTTAAATTATGTAATTTAACATTATTGCCAATGGGTTTATTTTACATCCCTGCCACCATTATTTTCTATGCACGCATGGTGCAGTACCACTGGTAGTCTAGTGCTGTGCTGGATTTTAATACTGCTTTAGGTCCTTTTTGGATGTAGAAACTTTAGCAGTGCAGTTTGTGAATAGAATGCCTTATTCTTTAGTCATGTCCCTTCTTGCACCCCTCCCTAAGCCCCTCCTTAATTCTCCCTAAATCCCTCCCACTAAGTCATAAATTAACCAGTTGTAGCTAGTGTATATAGGTGTGAGGGGCAGAGTCCAACCATTCACAGGAGAGAGAAAAGTGAGGTGGGGCATACAAGAACCAATGCAGTATAAATGTTGCTGCTCAGTTTCAAATCAGTCTCTTTTGCGTGAATCTACCCACGCATGAAATCTTGCCAAGTTTCCCAGGTCCGTGCGTGATGTGCTGCTTCAGTCCAGGTTTTATCTTTGAATTCTAGCAATTGTAAGATTTTTAATTCATTATGCAACAGGACTACAAGCCCCAGAATTCAAAGGGGAAAAAAAACTAGACTGAGCAGCATATCACGTATAGACCGGGAACACTTGACAGCTATGCAGGTGTGCCAGGCGGCTGTCTCGGTCACCCTTGAGGCACCCACCACTGTAGTTTTGTTTTGTTGGGGGCATTGCCTCATTCCAGGCATTTTAATATTGTGCTAATGAAAAGGGGCGGGGTGGCACGCACGCAGGGGTGGGATAAGAGTTAAATCAAATAAAAAATAATTTAAAAAAACCTACCTCTGCACCCACGCCACGCAGCTCCTCTGCCTTCTCCGTCTCGCTGCAGGCAGGCACAGACTCCCAGCGTGCCCTGCGCCAATCGGATTGGCTGGGAGCACCCAGCCAGGGCGCTCCTAGGCAGACTTGGAGCCTGTGCATGCTCTCTCCAGCCCAGCAACTGTGTTGCTGGGCTGGAGAGAGCCCTGTGCGCATGAGTATTTGGCCGTCCCGAGACGGCCGGCCAAATACACATGCGCGGCCCCGCCCCTTTTCCCAATAAACGATCATAAACACAGTTTATGATCGTTTTTTGGGAAGAGGTTTGCAGCTCCCGCTTTGGGTGGGGGGGGGGGTGATGTTCCTCCACCCTTATGGAGGAGCCGCCCCTGCACATGTGGCAGTACAGATGGATCTGTCTGGCTACTGGAGTCAGTCATGCAGTGGTGAGTGCTCATTCTCGCCATCTTGTCTACTCCATTGCAGTTTACATTTTGCATTAATGTGCGCCAGTCACCCACCCATTGCTGTGCTGCAACCAGGCTCTATTTCTAAATGACTACAGCATGGACTGCGGCACCAGGAATTACTCAGTTCTTAGATGCCGTATTTGCAGAGCTCTGTCACCCCTGGCGTCACTCTCCGTGCTGCAGTCATTTAGGAGCAGAGGCCCTGGTTGCACCAGAGTAACAGGGGAAGACTGGCGCCAATATGTCTGCTTGTCTTTGTCTTGCGTGTGTGTTTGTGTAAAATTCCATGTACGATTCTCCATGTGTGTGTATCTGCATCATGACCAGGGCCACTGGAATTATGCGGCAGGAGAGGGCCAAATTATGTGGAAGGATTGAATAAATCATGCTGCAACAAAAGGCACATTATGCAGCATAGTGTAGCATAATTTGTAATAGTATGAATTCATTATTTTGTTATTTCTAAATTTAGTAACACTCTCTGGGCAATGTTTTCACCGCATTACTACCATTTTAATAGAAAGAGGCAACTGAATGGTGACCAGTCATGCTTTGAAAGAGCCTTCCAATATGTGGCAACATGTGTTGTCGCATTTTTAGTATCATCTGGACTGTTTGAGCTATCACAACTTTCTTTTTGCTAAACTCAGCAGATTACGTGGCAGATGATGGATTATGTGGCAAATGCGGCAAATCTATAACTGTGCGAAAATTGCCACGCTGCACAATTGCATACTTCCAGTTGCCCTGATCATGACAAAGAGTGCTCATAGGAGGGCTTGTGTGTGTCTTCTAAGGATGAGCGTGAGCGAACCAAAAAATGAACCAGGAGAGCCATGACAGCGGTCTTCCATGGCTACAAGCCCCAACACGATCTGAGCTATGAAAATGGTTGACATATAAATTGTGCAGCAAAGTATGATAAAGTTCAGAAGCATGTTCATTTAACATGCATAAGAATATCATTAAATTGCTGCTAGTGACATTTCTTTGAAGAGGTAGTTTTTAATGCTCTCCCCTCCTCCTGCACCCGCATGCAGCAGATGCCATTAGTAAAACAAGAGGCGAGTCAATTATTTGTTCCCTTTATGTGGCACAGATAATTCTACATCAAGCAATAGTACGGTCCATTAAATCGAACACAAGAGGTGTTTGTACAGCACACTACTAGAACTTCTGTGCTTTAAGGTGTTTTCATGTGGAATAATGAAAAAAAGAAGAAAAGCAAAATAAAACATTTGCATGGGATCACACAATTTGATCCAACAGGGAAGCCGGGATAGATCCTAGGTTTCCTTATTGCACATTGTGCAATTTGCCACTAGAATGATATTTCTTTCCATCCCACATCAAAGGTTACTGCTTTGTCTTCAATTACTGGCAGATGAGGTAATAGAGTGGGTGCGAGGCAGAAGCCACCAGACTTCGGTGGCTTGGACACCTCTAGCATCTGATGTTGTTTCTGTAACAACTTTTACGCCCCACCACTTTCTAAAGCCACCAGCTGCCACTGAACCTTACGTGTTAGGTTTATGAATAGCAATACTGCAGTACTAATGAACAGGCCACAAAATGGTGTTTGTGTATAGGCCCCATTATGTTCTCCTCTTAGCATAATTTCATAATACAATTGGAAGGCTACCTCCAGGAATAGAAAATGAGTTTTTTTTCTGATAATCGCTTATATGAGCGATCACACATTCAGACAGTGCGAAACAGACCTTATATTGAGCAGGCGATGTACAGTCAACCTTCTTGTCAGAGCAGATAAGATAGCTTGGTGGGTTTGCACTTGCTGCAGGCAGTTGCATAAGCCCTACAGGACAGATGTGAATAAAAGTAAACTTGTAAGACTGAGGGGGTCATTACAACATTGGCGGTAAAAGCCGCTTACCACCGTGCAGAAGACCGCCAGCACACTGCCGCGGCATTCCGCCACAGCTATTATGACCCACAGCTCGGAATCTGCCAAAATTTAGACACCCACACAAGTCCACCACACCAAAGGTAAATGATAAACTGAATATAACAAAACCTCCACGTCACGCCAACAGGAATACGCCCACACTATCACGACCCACGAATCCACGTGGCGGTCTTTCAACCGCGGTATTCCATTGGCGGTACACACCGCTGCGCTCAAAATACACACTCTCTTACAAAACACATCCACATTGGACAAATCGAAATACACACACCTGATACACATACACACACCACTCCCACACACTCAATACAATATAAAACACACACCCACATCACCCACAAACCCTACGACCACAATTACGACTGAAAGCCAGAGAGAGACGCCACCAGAAACAACACTAGCATCCACAGGCACTCAACACCATCACTCACACAACATCCACGCACCTCACACAACACACCCCTAAATATCACCCCACACATCACAACACACACCAACCCACACATCACCCACACCACCCAATGGCACCGCAAAGACACCCCAGGTTTTCTGAGGAGGAGCTCAGGGTCATGGTGGAGAAAATCATCCGGGTAGAGCCACAGCTATTAGGATTACAAGTGCAGCACAACACCATAGCTAGGAAGATGGAGCTATGGCGCAGAATCGTGGACAGGGTCAACGCTGTGGGACAGCACCCACGAACTAGGGATGACAGCAGGAAGAGGTGGAACGACCTATGGGGGAAGGTGCATTCCGTGGTCTCTAAACACCAGATTGCAGTTCAGAGGACTGGCGGCGGACCTCCACCTCCTCCCCAAGAACTAACAACATGGGAGGAGCAGGTCTTGGCTGTACTGCATCCTGAGGGCCTCGCAGGAGTAGCTGGAAGAATGGACTCTGGTAAGTCAAATCTTAACTACTCCATCCCCCACCCTACCTGCATGCTATTACATACCCCCACCCTCACTCTCACCCCCACCACTCCAACTCCTCACACATGTCCCACTATCACAAACCACACATCCCAAACCCAAGCCCTGCATGCTACACCAAAGCATGGACACCCATCACCAATGCATAGCCACTGCACATACCCACACCACCCCCTAACCCATCATCACAGAAGGTCCCACACAAGAATGCAAGCACTGGGGGTACAGGGTCACCCACCCATTGCACACCATGGCACATACAGATGCAGTAATCATGCCTTTACACCCCTGCAGGACCCCTACCCAACGTCACCGGACAGGAGGGTCCAGACATGTCCACTCCACCCACAGAAGAGGCCCACAGTGATGACAGCAGCTCTGTCCAACTGGATCTAGATGATCAGCCCGGCCCATCTGGAACCTCGGGACAGTCGGTTCCCCTCACACAGTCAGAAGCCACTACAGAGCTTCCCCCCTCTGGAAACACCAGCACAGCACCCACCCAGTGGGCCCATACCTCCGTCCCCAGGACACGTCAATCAGCTGTGTGTCCACCACTACAGGGAACCCTGGATAACCCACCACTCCAACAACAACAGGGACCTGGGGGCAGTGGCAGTGGGCACACGGTCCAGGGGACAGAGGCCCAGGAACAAAGGGGAACTGGGAGGGCTGCTGTGCGACAGGGGGAGGACAGGCCCAGGGAACCCACTCTCCACGAGGCCCTCTTCAACATCATGGGAGCATACCACCACTCCCAGGAGATGATGGCAATAGTATTGGCCAAGTTTCAGGAGACCCAGCGGCTGCAGGAGGAACAGTATTTGAGGTTCAGGGAGGAACTCAAATCCATTAGTACCACCCTGGGCACCATTGTAGGGGTGCTGAAGGAACTCGTCAACACCAGGAGAGACACTGTGGCATAACAAGGGGTCCCTGACACTAGCCTGGACGATGAACTGCCCACCACCTCCGCCGGCGCTAGTGGACAGGAGGCACCGCCACAGGACCACGACACCAGCACCTCACCCCCTGCATATGGAGAGCCACCCCGCAAAAGGTCCCTGAGATCCAGGACAAAGACAGAGAACAATGCCAAGACCCCAACCAAGAAATGAGACCACCCTAAATGTCATCCTTCTGTCCCACTTTGTCACCCTGTCCATCCTTAAACTGCCCCAGCTCCACTTCCTATGCCCCTTTGGACAATGCACCTGTAAGACTAATAGACTGGACTCTGCCATGGACATTCCTCCACCATCACCCCTGATCAATTTACAACCCCTCCACTATTTTGCACTTAAATAAACACCCTCTAATCACAGAACAATCTGGAGTCAATCTCTGCTTTCGAAAATGTGTATTTGCAATAACTGAGGAAAAATGCTATATCCAATGTATTGTCAACATACCTACATCACACAGCTCTAGTCCATGCGGAAACAAAGCAGATGTCACACAGTGGGACCCACATCTGTGAAACTGAAAGGGAAAGTGACAAATCAGGGTCCATACACTGGGTGAAAGTGACAGACAGATGAGAGGTAGAAGAATTATATCAGATGTAGCAGGCAGTGTTGTCCTCATACCTGTCACTAGAAGTATTGATGAATCACAGTGTTCCTGTTGTCTATGTCCTCTTCTTCTGCTTCCTCGTCTTCACTGTCCACAGGCTCCACAGCTGCCACAACACCTCCATCTGGACCATCCTCCTGCAGAAAAGGCACCTATTGTCGCAAAGCCAAGTTGTGAAGCATACAGCAGGCCACGATGATCTGGCACACCTTCTTTGGTGAGTACAATAGGGAACCACCTGTCATATGGAGGCACCTGAACCTGGCCTTCAGGAGGCCGAAGATCCTTTCTATAATCCTCCTAGTTTGCCCGTGTGCCTCATTTTAGCGTTCCTCTGCCCTTGTCCTGGGATTTCTCATTGGGGTCAGTAGCCATGACAGGTTGGGGTAACCAGAGTCACCTGCAAATGTCGAGGGACAACTGTTAGACACACACTAACTCTTAGGGACATCCCCAGACCCAAACACCTAGTCACACTGTATTGGGTCAATGTCCTCACCTAATAGCCACACACGGTTCCTCTGGAGTTGCCCCATCACATAAGGGATGCTGCTATTCCTCAAAATGTAAGTGTCATGCACTGAGCCAGGAAACTTGGCATTCACATGGGAGATGTACTGGTCGGCCAAACACACCATCTGCACGTTCATAAAATGGTAACTCTTCCGGTTTCTGTACACCTGTTCACTCCTGCGGGGGGACCAAGGCCACATGTGTCCCATCAATGGAACCTATGATGTTGGGGATATGTCCCAGGGCATAGAAGTCACCTTTCACTGTAGGCAAATCCTCCACCTGAGGGAACACGATGTAGCTGCGCATGTGTTTCAGCAGGGCAGACAACACTCTGGACAACACATTGGAGAACATAGGCTGGGACATCCCTGATGCAATGGCCACTGTTGTTTGAAAAGACTCACTTGCCAGGAAATGGAGTACTGACAGGACCTGCACTAGAGGGGGGATTCCTGTGGGATGGTGGATAGCTGACATCAGGTCTGGCTCCAACTGGGCACACAGTTCCAGGATTGTGGTACAATCAAGTCTGCATGTGACAATTACATGTCGCTCCTCCATTGTCGACAGGTCCACCAGCGGTCTGTACACTGGAGGATACCGCCATCTCCTCACCTGCCCCAGCGGACGTGCTCTATGGAGGAGAACAGCGAGCAGAGAGTCAACCACCACTGAGGTACGTAAACACAACTTTATTCCATAATTTTTTTAAATCGATATATGCCTGTATTAGTGTTTATGCAAGACCTAGATATGTGTGATGCAGTCAAAATTAATGCCATGTGGCCCCCTGAAATGGCAGCTGCCTGACCTGTAAGGTGGGACAAGTATATATGAGGTAACTGCGCTGACGTTGTACACCGTCGCGGTAGGCGGTCGAAGACCGCAGCGCAATCCTGCATTGGTTAACATTGGACCCTATGTGTCCCAGGAGCCAATGACGATGTACTCCTTCGGTGACGGTACGCACCGCCGCAGACGTCACCGCCATTTTCTGTCTGTTCACTCACTTGATACCTGATCTTCGACAGGAGAGGACCTACACTGCAAGTGCTGCTGTGACCTCGGTCTGGAAGAGACAATGGCTCATGTGTCTGGGGAAAGGCCCCCTGTCTTTAGCACGGAGGAGTTGGAGAAACTAGTGGATGGGGTCCTCCCCCAGTACACGCTACTCTACGGTCCTCCAGACAAACAGGTAAGTACACTGTGAGCATGCCGAATGGGCAATGCCTGTGTGGAGTGGTGTGGATGAAAGATTGGGGGGGGGGGGAGAATGAGGTGTGCATGAAACGACGGTGAGTGCATGTGCGTCATGGCAAGGGTAGGGATGCGGGCCAATGACTGTGACGGTGCTGACGGTTATATCTTCTCCTTTTCCCCTGTACTATTTGTGTAGGTCAGCACCCACCAGAAGAAGGATATTTGGCGTACCATTGCCAAGGAAGTCTGGACCCTGGGGGTCCACCACAGACGGAGCACCCACTGCCGGAAAAGATGGGAGGACATTCGCCACTGGAGCAAGAAGACGGCTGAGGTCCAGCTAGGGATGGCCTCTCAATGTGGGAGGGGTGCCCGTCGCACCATGACCCGCCTGATGTTCCGGATCCTGGCAGTGGCGTATCCGGAGTTGGATGCGCGCTTGAGGGCATCACAGCAGCCACAAGGGGGTGAGTACACTCTCATTCTGCGGATTCAGCGTGCATTGTAGGTGTCTGGGTGGGGGAGGTGGTCTGTGGGTTCCCCTAGGCCAGGGCGAGTTTAGTAGGCAAGGTCCATTCTTAAGGCAGGCCATGTGGCACCCCACCCCACCTGTGTTCAGAGCCAACTACACCTAGTCAGGCTCCTGTGACTTCCATGTGTGCAGCAATCGGGCATAGGCCTTGTACCCCATGTACCTGTGATTAATTTGGGAACTCAAAGTGCACGGCGTAGTGCAGGGGGCTTCTGTGTCTGAAGTGTCCGCCAACTGTAGCGGTATTGCATGCACTCAACATGTCTTTCTTCTGTCTTCCCCCCCTTTTTGTGGTCTCCCTGTTCTTATGTGCATTAGCATCCTCAGGCAGAGGAGCAGTGGCACCGGAGCAGGAGGGAGCTGAATCACACATGGCCCTGGAGGGCGAGACTACGGAATCAGAAGCCACCAGTGGGGCGGAGGGCGAGGGGAGCTCCACGGCAGGTGTTGAAGTAAGCCTCAGCAAGGCCTACTAGTGCAAGGGGTTCACCCTTCTCTGCACAAAGTCCTCAGACCATATAGGAAGAAGTTGGCACAGAAACTGAAATAAAAGACAAAGTTTATTAAACCTCATGAGGTGGTACTACAGTTCAAACAGCACCCTTCAGTAATGTTTGAAGTAGCACACTGAACTGAGACAGCATGGTCCTTTTATACCCACGCAGGGACTAAAAGGAGGTGGTACAATTATAGAAGCAAGACTTCTATACATATAAGGTCATGTGGAAATGCACAGTCGACAGGTAGGAGGGGCTAACAATTTTCAATGACTAACAGCTGCAGACCTTACTGGGCATGTGCGAAAGTGGGAGATGCTAAATATAACTTGTCACTAGACAGATTTTCAAGAGTAGTAAACAGGAAGGTAGGACAGAGAACATGGCAGCATGTGGCAGAGAAAATGGCTGCCATGAATACAAAATGGATTCCGCGAAATGTTCACAATAGTTGCTAAATACAAGATGTCTTCTGCTAATGCTTAATCTAATCACTACTAAACTTAAACATGGGGACAGGAGCTGAAACCAGCGACACTGACTCCTCCTCTGATGGGAGCTCCCTTGCGGTGGCGGGCCCCTCTGTGCTCCCCGCATCTACAGGTACAGCCGCCAGCCCACTACCAGCACCACCCTCCCAGCAGCCCCTCAGTGTGTGCCCCGTGCCCGCTCACCCAGGAGGGTGGGCATCTCCTTCGCCCCAGGCACCTCAGCCCCTGCCCCTGTCAGCCCTGCTGCACTCAGTGAGGAGGCCATTGACCTCCTCAGGTCCCTCACTGTTGGGCAGTCTACCATTTTGAATGCCATCCACGGTGTAGAGAGGCAGTTGCAGCAGACGAATGCATACCTGGAGGGTATTCATTCTGGTCAGGCAGCCCAACAGCGAGCTTTTCAGACTCTGGCCTCAGCACTGATGGCAGCCATTGTCCCTGTGTGCAGCCTCCCCATCCAACTTCCTCCACCCAGACCCAAACACCTGTACCTCAGCCTATCCCAAGCACACCTTCAGACCAGCATGCATAACACGTCAACACACAACGGAAGTTCAGGCAAACATAAGCACCACACATCCCACAGGCACTCACGCAAGCATCATACACATGCACACATTCCAACATCCACTGCCTCCACTGTGTCCCCCTCCTCCTCATCTCCCTCCTCCCTCCCAGTCTCGTCTCCACTCACACCTGCATGCACTACATCTTCAGCCACTACCTCCATCACCAGCACACCCACCACCACACACCGCTCACTTGCACTCACCACTCCCACTACCATTCACACATCCCCTGTGTCCTCTCTCAGTGTGTCTGTGAGCCCACCTCCTAAGGTACACAACTGCAGCCACACACCCACACAACAGCCATCCACCTCACGACAGCCTCCAGCCCATGCACCTTCACTCAAAGTCAGCAAACGTACACCTCCTACAACCACTACCTCTTCCTCCACTCCCAAATTCCCTCCATCTACCCATCCCAGTGTGTCCCAAAAACTTTTCCTGTCCAACCTTGACCTCTTCCCCTCACCTCCCCCACCCCTTCAGTCCCCTAGGGCCCACCTTGCCAGGTCCCAACCCAGCACCTCAGCCACAACATCTGCGGGAACAGTGGTGCCAGTAGTAACCAGCTTCTGGAGTGCGCCAAGCAGCAGGGCAGCCAGTGTGCCAAGGAGCCAGACCACGGACAGTCCCCCACCTCAAAAGCACAAAAAGTTGGCCACTGCCCGGCGGGAGAGAGGCAAAACATCTACCACCAAAGCCTCTCCCAGGAGTACAGTTGGGAGTGGGAAGACAGCTGCGCCACCATCCAAGGTGGGGAAGGGGCACAGAAAAACAGGCAAGTCGCCGAAAACCTGCACGGCGGACAAGACCGCCACCAGCACCGCTGAACAGGACACCGCCGCCACAAGCGCCGCTCCAAGGACACCACCGCCACAAGCACGCTGCCAAGGACACCGCCGCCACCAGCACCGCTGCCAAGGACACCTCTGACACCAGCACCGCTGCCAAGGACACCGCCGCCACAAGCACCGCTGCCAAGGACACCGCCGCCACCAGCACCGCTGCCAAGGACACCGCCGCCACCAGCACCGCTGCCAAGGACACCGCCGCCACAAGCACCGCTGCCAAGGACACCTCTGACACCAGCACCGCTGCCAAGGATACCGCCGACACCAGCACCGCTGAACAGGACACCGCCGCCACAAGCACCGCTGAACAGGACGCCGCCGCCACCAGCACTGCTGAACAGGACACAGCCGACACCAGCACCGCTGAACAGGACACCGCCGACACCAGCACCGCTGAATAGGACACCACCAGCACCGATGAACAGGACACCGCCGGCACCAGCACTGCAGGCCAATGAGCGCCAAAAGCTCCAACGCTACTGAGGCCGCCACGAGCAGGATGAAGCACTCTGGGCACAAAGCCCCCTCAAGAACCAGTGGAGAATGACATCCACTACCTCAGCCCTTGGCAGGATGAAGCACTCTGGGCACAAAGCCCCCTCCAGAACCAGTTATCAACTTGAGAGACTGTGGCTTTGCACTTCCCAGGATTGAACAGTAGGCAACCCACCCACTGGAGAGACTTGAGAGACTGTGGCTTTGCACTCCCCAGGATTGAACAGTGGGCATGGAGCCCCCTTGTAGATCTGCCGTCGTGGACTCATCTGGCTGAGGTGCCCCCCCCCCTTCCCTGCCCCCTGAGGTGCCTGTTGTATTTCTATCTGATGCCCCTGCAGTGTTCTCTCCGTTTTGATTGGGTATTGAGTGTGGGCCTCGCCCATGCATTTTGGGCCCAGTGATCCACGGACTATGATGGTGGAATCCCTTGGACTTGTATTATTGGTGTATATATTTGTTTATAGTGTGTATATATATTTTTGATTACTATATTTTAATAGATTACAAATGTTCAACTCATTTCCTTTTGTTTTTGCATTCTTCCAGGGGGCATTGGGGGTTGTAAATGTAATGTATCAACATGTACTTGTGTGTGTGTTGTAGTGGGTGAGGGTGGGGGTGGGGGTGTTGCGTGTTGCGTGTGTGTGTCACTCTTTTTTTCCCTCCCCCCTCCCCTGTGTCGTAGGTGTATACTCACCGTGGTCTTCGCCGCCGTCTTTGATGTTCCTGGTAGAGGAGCAGGAAGACAAAGGCAGGGAGTATCTGGAGCTCTGGTTCCATGGCGTCCTGGTTCCTCGTGGGGTGTGTAGAGGTGAGCGTTTTCCCTTCCAATTCCTGTTTTCCGCCGTGTTTTTGTTCGCGGTGAAACCGCCCCGGAAAAAGTGGCGGATTGGACTGTTGTAATACAGTGGGCGGAACCTTGTCTTCCGCCTGTCTGTTGGCGGTTACCGTTGCGGTGTTTGTTTGTACCGCCGTGGGTGTGGAAGTGTTAAAGTGGCTGTCTATGTTGGCAGTTTCCACCACGTCGTAATTCAATTTTTTTTACCGCCGGCCTGTTGGTGGTTTTACCGCCGCTTTAACACCGACCGCCAGGGTTGTAATGAGGGCCTGAGTCTGTAAATGGCAGGTGAAACCCATTCTGTACTTAGCGATGTGTGAATGATCAGTCAGTAACAGAACGGTGGTAGTGGTGAGAGTAGGGGGTCCATATTCCTGCCCACGCATTCCCTCCTGACATTAAACACAAGCCTGTATGTTTTGATTATGCTAATGTTGTGAAAGAATAAACCAAGGGAGGGGGTGAGAGACAGGAATCCAGAAGTGGGCGCTTAAGGGCCTAGAAAATGCACACATCTTGCCTAAAAATAGTTGAAAAGGAACCTGAGCTAGAATATTAGTCGGTGCTGGCTGTCGCTTTTTGTGGCACTAAAAGCTTTTAGATCAAGTAACTAAGTGAAGTGAGCAATTGTCTGTGTGCCTCCTCATTGGCTGCCAGATGCCAGTGGGCTGAGAGTGTCGTCTGTTGTGCTGGAAGTATTAATCTATGTAGAGTTTAGTGGAGCACTTTTGTGAAGCGGGCAGCCTTAATTTTCTTGTGAAAGGGAACCTGATCTTCTACATTTGAGAAGTATCAGGGAGTAGGAGTCAGTATGCACCTGTGAGCAACTAATGCACATCATCCATGATGGGTTTGTTGGAATTAGAGAAAGATGACAGAAGATCCATGAACAGGATGTGATTTAATGGCCGGAGCTGCAGACTTTGAGGCTGGGGAACCAAGTTCAAGTCTCGGCGTCCGCTCAACATCCTGCGATTCTGAGCAAATCATTTCAGGCCTGATTTAGAACTCGGTGAATGGGTTACTCCCACACAAAGGTGACGGAAAAACCGTCTGACATAATATAAATCCCATTCTATCCTCTGCGGTTTAGATTTTGGCGGATGGGATATCTGTCGCCGTTGTGACTGATTAATCTGTCCGTTGAGTTATAAATCAGGCGCTTAATTTCTCGGTGCCTACCAAAAATTAACGTGTCCTTGTGTAACATAACTGGTGCTCGGGTCGAGTTCAATGTATATAAAACTGCAAAAAAAAAAAATGGAGAAAGATTGTGACCATGTGTGTTCACAGGCACACCATAACCTGTACACAGCCAGCCACGGATGAACATGGTGTAATCTTGTTTTTGACACGGTTTACCAAAGAGGACAGGTGCCAGGTCACGTTCCCAGGAGGCTGTAAAGTGCTCTGAACTCAAGTGCACTGGCAGCCAAAGAAGGTCCTTGGGGGCTGGGGTTCTACGATCACAGCATTTGGAGGGCAGGATGAGTCTGACTGCCATTCTCTGGGGTGTCTGAAGCTTTTTGTGTCTGCCTTTGGGGTAGCCACACATGTAACTAGTGGGAGTGGTCTAACAGTGGGAGCGCTGACAGCCAGACACAGGCAGACAGCCAAACAACCATAATCCCTGAATTTGCTCTGGGGCTGTCGTCAGTGCTTGAAGTGGAAAAATTTAACTGCAGGTACTTTGTACCAGAGTACCTGCTTCTCTCAGAGAAGTGTCAGTACTCTCCAATTAAAAGTATTACGTTTTACTTGAGAAGTGCAGGTACTCTCCCTCTCAAAATAAAAAGGTGCCAGTACTCAGTACCGGACAGTACCGGCCCATTTAATGCACTGACTTTCGCCAACACTGCTAGGAGGAAGTTCCTCCCGAGTTCTTCTTACGTTGCACATGACTAGCCTCGCGCACGCACCATTAAGTGGTTGAGAGCACAGGGTCTGAAACGCAGTCAATCACCAGGCTGCTGCACTGCACAGTAATATGTTGTGCTTAGTATCTGAGCTGTCAATCACACTTCGAGTGTGAGTGCACGGTCTGCCATTGGCTTTGCAGCATGAACGTTCAGCGCTCTGCGCATGCACTGTGAGCCATCTGCTTCTATTTCTCCAGCTATAACCATTTACCAATCGATCATATTATCCCATATTTCATTATCATTCATCCATATCCATCTGTCCCCCTGTGGTCCCCCCTCACTCTCTCCATCCCTCTCTTTGTCCATCCCTGTCTCTCTCCTCCTCACCGCCTCTGTGACTATGTCCCTTTCTCTCACTCTGTGGGACTCTGACCATCTCTGTACATCTCTTTATCCCCCTCCCTTCCATTCTCCCTCTCTCTTCCCCTTCCCTGTATCCCTCTCCCTTCCATTCTCCCTCTCTCTTCCCCTTCCCTTTATCCCTCTCCCTTCCATTCTCCCTCTCTCTTCCCCTTCCCTTTACCCCCCTCTCTTCCATTCTCCCTCCCCCTTCCATTCTCCCTCTCTCTTCCCCTTCCCTTTACCCCCCTCTCGTCCATTCTCCCTCTCCCTCCCCCTCCCCCTCCCCCACCTCCACCTCCACCTCCACCTCTCTCATTCGAAGTTTTGCTCACAGTCTGTGGCAGCATCTTCTGGGCCTGGAATGTATTTTGGGCACACGCTGATCCCGCATCTGTGATGACAGCATTCACGACCTTCATCTTAAATGTCTTGGCTGCAATAACAACTTTCCTCCTCGTTGCCACGCAGCCCCAGATTGCACTGTGATGAGAATTCCTAAAATTACATGTACAATAAAATAATCTTTAAAAAGCCGGTATTAGATCCTGCAGACAAGCCCATACATGTAGAGCAAAGCCCAGAGCACCTCTGCCAGATCCAGGATATTAATTCTGAAGTGCATAATCCAAGTGCACCTTATGCCTCCCTGAGATTACCTGTGCAGTGCCAGGTTAATTATACCATGTGAGGAGTGCCTGGCACATGTAAGAATTGTTGTACATGTAAAAAGACATAGCTGTGAAGTGACCACATGTCATTCGTGTCTTCACAGTGAAAAGGTAACACTGGCTGCATTCAGGGACTTGGACTGGTATTTTCACCTTTCTTGAAGGAGCCTCAGCCGCTCTCAGTCACCCTATCCAGTTAATGGTCAGTCTGCCCCTTTGCACAGTTGCTGCTTCTGCCACCTGTGGTCTGTGAATGCTTGAGCTACTTCCAGCTTCATGTGATGTATCGGCTTCTGAAGGATGCTTGCACTGCTCCTTGCTTCACGCGGTGTATCTGCTTCTCAAGGATGCTTGCGCTGCTCCTTGCTTCACGCGGTGTATGGCCTTCCCAAGGATACTTGCGCTGCTCCTTGCTTCACGTGGTGTATCTGCTTCTGAAGGATGCTTGCGCTGCTCCTTGCTTCACGCGGTGTATCGCCTTCCCAAGGATGTTTGCGCTGCTCCTTGCTTCACGTGGTGTATCTGCTTCTGAAGGATGCTTGCGCTGCTCCTTGCTTCACGCGGTGTATCTGCTTCTGAAGGATGCTTGCGCTGCTCCTTGCTTCACGCGGTGTATCGCCTTCCCAAGGATGCTTGCGCTGCTCCTTGCTTCACGTGGTGTATCTGCTTCTGAAGGCTGCTTGCGCTGCTCCTTGCTTCACGCGGTGTATCTGCTTCCGAAGGATGCTTGCGCTGCTCCTTGCTTCACGCGGTGTATCGCCTTCCCAAGGATGCTTGCGCTGCTCCTTGCTTCACGTGGTGTATCTGCTTCTGAAGGCTGCTTGCGCTGCTCCTTGCTTCACGTGGTGTATCTGCTTCTGAAGGATGCTTGCGCTGCTCCTTGCTTCATGTGGTGTATCGGCTTCCCAAGGATGCTTGCGCTGCTCCTTGCTTCACGCAGTGTATCGGCTTCTGAAGGATGCTTGCGCACCTCCTTGTTTCAAGTGGTGTATCAGCTTCTGAAGGATGCTTGCGCTGCTCCTTCCTTCACGTGGTGTATCTGCTTCTGAAGGATGCTTGCGCTGCTCCTTGCTTCATTTGGTGTATCGCCTTCCCAAGGATGCTTGCGCTGCTCCTTGCTTCACGTGATGTATCGGCTTCCCAAGGATGCTTGCGCTGCTCCTTGCTTCACGTGGTGTATCGGCTTCTGAAGGATGATTGCGCTGCTCCTTGCTTCACGTGGTGTATCGCCTTCCCAAGGATGCTTGCGCTGCTCCTTGCTTCACGTGGTGTATTGGCTTCTGAAGGATGATTGCGCTGCTCCTTGCTTCTCGCGGTGTATCAGCTTCCCAAGGATGATTGCGCTGCTCCTTGCTTCATATGGTGTATCGGCTTCGAAGGATGCTTGCGCACCTCCTTGTTTCACGTGGTGTATCAGCTTCCGAAGGATGCTTGCGCTGCTCCTTGCTTCATGTGGTGTATCGCCTTCCGAAGGGTGCTTGCGCTGCTCCTTGCTTCATGTGGTGTATCGCCTTCCCAAGGATGCTTGCGCTGCTCCTTGCTTCATGTGGTGTATCGCCTTCCCAAGGATGCTTGCGCTGCTCCTTGCTTCACGTGGTGTATCGGCTTCTGAAGGATGATTGCGCTGCTCCTTGCTTCACGTGGTGTATCAGCTTCCCAAGAATGATTGCGCTGCTCCTTGCTTCATATGGTGTATCGGCTTCGAAGGATGCTTGCGCACCTCCTTGTTTCACGTGGTGTATCTGCTTCTGAAGGGTGCTTGCGCTGCTCCTTGCTTCACGTGGTGTATCTGCTTCTGAAGGATGCTTGCACTGCTCCTTGCTTCATGTGGTGTATCAGCTTCCCAAGGATGCTTGCGCTGCTCCTTGCTTCATGTGGTGTATCGGCTTCTAAGGATGCTTGCGCTGCTCCTTGCTTCATGTGGTGTATCGCCTTCCCAAGGATGCTTGCGCTGCTCCTTGCTTCACGTGGTGTATCTGCTTCTGAAGGATGCTTGCGCTGCTCCTTGCTTCACGTGGTGTATCGGCTTCTGAAGGATGATTGCGCTGCTCCTTGCTTCACGCGGTTTATCAGCTTCCCAAGGGTGCTTGTGCTGCTCCTTGCTTCATATGGTGTATCGGCTTCGAAGGATGCTTGCGCACCTCCTTGTTTCAAGTGGTGTATCAGCTTCTGAAGGATGCTTGCGCTGCTCCTTGCTTCACGTGGTGTATCGGCTTCCCAAGGATGCTTGCGCTGCTCCTTGCTTCACGCAGTGTATCGGCTTCCAAGGATGCTTGCGCTGCTCCTTGCATCATGTGGTGTATCGGCTTTTGAAGGATGATTGCGCTGCTGCTTGCTTCACGTGGTGTATCAGCTTCTAAGGATGTCTGCAATGCTCCTTGCTTCATGCAGTGTATCGGCTTCTGAAGGATGCTTGCGCTGCTACTTGCTTCACGTGGTGTATCGGCTTCCGAAGGATGCTTGCGCTGCTCCTTGCTTCACGTGGTGTATCGGCGCTTGCACTGCTCCTTGCTTCACGTGGTGTATCGGCTTCTGAAGGATGCTTGCGCTGCTCCTTGCTTCACGTGGTGTATAGGCTTCCCAAGGGTGCTTGCGCTGCTCCTTGCTTCATGTGGTGTATCGGCTTTTGAAGGATGATTGTGCTGCTCCTTGCTTCACGCGGTGTATCGGCTTCCGAAGGATGCTTGCGCTGCTCCTTGCTTCACGTGGTGTATTGGCTTCTAAGGATGTCTGCAATGCTCCTTGCTTCACGCAGTGTATTGGCTTCTAAGGATATCTGCAATGCTCCTTGCTTCACGCAGTGTATCGGCTTCTGAAGGATGCTTGCGCTGCTCCTTGCTTCACGTGGTGTATTGGCTTCTAAGGATGTCTGCAATGCTCCTTGCTTCACGCAGTATATCGGCTTCCGAAGGGTGCTTGCGCTGCTCCTTGCTTCACGCGGTGTATCGGCTTCTGAAGGATGCTTGCCATGCTCCTTGCTTCACGTGGTGTATCGGCTTCCGAAGGATGCTTGCGCTGCTCCTTGCTTCACGTGGTGTATCGGCTTCCCAAAGATGCTTGCGCTGCTCCTTGCTTCACGTGGTGTATTGGCTTCTGTAGGATGCTTGTGCTGCTCCTTGCTTCACGTGGTGTATCGGCTTCCCAAGGGTGCTTGTGCTGCTCCTTGCTTCACGTGGTGTATCGGCTTCCCAGGGATGCTTGCGCTGCTCCTTGCTTCACGTGGTGTATCAGCTTCTGAAGGATGATTGCGCTGCTCCTTGCTTCACGTGGTGTATCGGCTTCTAAGGATGTCTGCAATGCTCCTTGCTTCACGCAGTGTATCGGCTTCCGAAGGATGCTTGCGCTGCTCCTTGCTTCACGTGGTGTATCGGCTTCCGAAGGGTGCTTGCGCTGCTCCTTGCTTCACGTGGTGTATCGGCTTCCGAAGGATGCTTGCGCTGCTCCTTGCTTCACATGGTGTATCGGCGCTTGCACGGTTCCTTGCTTCACGTGGTGTATCGGCTTTCGAAGGATGCTTGTGCTGCTCCTTGCTTCACGTGGTGTATCGGCGCTTGCACTGCTCCTTGCTTCATGTGGTGTATCGGCTTCCGAAGGATGCTTGCACTGCTCCTTGCTTCACATGGTGTATCGGCTTCCCGAGGATGCTTGCGCTGCTTCTTCCTTCACATAGTGTATCGGCTTCCAAGGGATGCTTGCGCTACTCCTTGCTTCACGTGGTGTATTGGCTTCCCGAGGATGCATGCGCTGCTCTGTGCTTCACGTGGTGTATCGGCTTTCGAAGGATGCTTGCGCTGCTCCTTGCTTCATGTGGTTTATCGGCTTCTGGAGGATGCTTGTGCTGCTCCTTGCTTCACATGGTGTATCGGCTTCTGAAGGATGCTTGCGCTGCTCCTTGCCTTACGTGGTGTATCGGCTTCCTGAGGATGCTTGCCCTGCTCCTTGCTTCACGTGGTGTATTGGCTTCTGAAGGATGCTTGCGCTGCTCCTTGCTTCACGTGGTGTATCGGCTTCCCAAGGGTGCTTGCGCTGCTCCTTGCTTCATGTGGTGTATCGGCTTTTGAGGGATGATTGCGCTGCTGCTTGCTTCACATGGTTTATCGGCTTCAAAAGGATGCTTGCGCTGCTCCTGGCTTCACGTGGTGTATCGGCTTCTAAGGATGTCTGCAATGCTCCTTGCTTCGCGCAGTGTATCGGCTTCCGAAGGATGCTTGCGCTGCTCCTTGCTTCACGTGGTGTATCGGCTTCCCGAGGATGCTTGCGCTGCTCCTTGCTTCACGTGGTGTATCGGCTTCCGAAGGGTGCTTGCGCTGCTCCTTGCTTCACGTGGTGTATCGGCTTCCGAAGGATGCTTGCACTGCTCCTTGCTTCATGTGGTGTATCGGCTCCTGAAGGATGCTTGTGCTGCTCCGTGCTTCACATGGTGTATCGGCTTCCGAAGGATGCTTGCGCTGCTCCGTGCTTCACGTGGTGTATCGGCTTCTGAAGAATGCTTGCGCTGCTCCTTGCTTCACGTGGTGTATCGGCTTCTGAAAGATACTTGCGCTGCTCCTTGCTTCACATGGTGTATTGGCTTCCGAAGGATGCTTGCGCTGCTCCTTGCTTCACGTGGTGTATCGGCTTCCCAAGGATGCTTGCGCTGCTCCGTGCTTCACGTGGTGTATCGGCTTCTGAAGAATGCTTGCGCTGCTCCTTGCTTCACGTGGTGTATCGGCTTCTGAAAGATGCTTGCGCTGCTCCTTGCTTCACATGGTGTATTGGCTTCCGAAGGATGCTTGCGCTGCTCCTTGCTTCACATGGTGTATTGGCTTCCGAAGGGTGCTTGCGCTGCTCCTTGCTTCACATGGTGTATCGGCTTCTGAAGGATGCTTGTGCTGCTCCTTGCTTCACGTGGTGTATCGGCTTCCCAAGGATGCTTGCGCTGCTCCTTGCTTCACGTGGTGTATCGGCTTCCCAAGGATGCTTGCGCTGCTCCTTGCTTCACGTGGTGTATTGGCTTCTGAAAGATGCTTGCGCTGCTCCTTGCTTCACATGGTGTATTGGCTTCCGAAGGATGCTTGCGCTGCTCCTTGCTTCACATGGTGTATTGGCTTTCGAAGGATGCTTGCGCTGCTCCTTGCTTCACGTGGTGTATCGGCGTCCCAAGGATGCTTGCGCTGCTCCTTGCTTCACATGGTGTATTGGCTTCCGAAGGATGCTTGCGCTGCTCCTTGCTTCACGTGGTGTATCGGCTTCCCAAGGATGCTTGCGCTGCTCCGTGCTTCACGTGGTGTATCGGCTTCTGAAGAATGCTTGCGCTGCTCCTTGCTTCACGTGGTGTATCGGCTTCTGAAAGATGCTTGCGCTGCTCCTTGCTTCACATGGTGTATTGGCTTCCGAAGGATGCTTGTGCTGCTCCTTGCTTCACGTGGTGTATTGGCTTCCGAAGGGTGCTTGCGCTGCTCCTTGCTTCACGTGGTGTATCGGCTTCCCAAGGATGCTTGCGCTGCTCCTTGCTTCACGTGGTGTATCGGCTTCCCAAGGATGCTTGCGCTGCTCCTTGCTTCACGTGGTGTATTGGCTTCTGAAAGATGCTTGCGCTGCTCCTTGCTTCACATGGTGTATCGGCTTCCGAAGGATGCTTGCGCTGCTCCTTGCTTCACGTGGTGTATCGGCTTCCCAAGGATGCTTGCGCTGCTCCTTGCTTCACGTGGTGTATTGGCTTCTGAAAGATGCTTGCGCTGCTCCTTGCTTCACATGGTGTATTGGCTTCCGAAGGATGCTTGCGCTGCTCCTTGCTTCACGTGGTGTATCGGCGTCCCAAGGATGCTTGCGCTGCTCCTTGCTTCACGTGGTGTATTGGCTTCTGAAAGATGCTTGCGCTGCTCCTTGCTTCACATGGTGTATTGGCTTCCGAAGGATGCTTGCGCTGCTCCTTGCTTCACATGGTGTATTGGCTTCCGAAGGATGCTTGCGCTGCTCCTTGCTTCACGTGGTGTATCGGCGTCCCAAGGATGCTTGCGCTGCTCCTTGCGTCACGTGGTGTATTGGCTTCTGAAAGATGCTTGCGCTGCTCCTTGCTTCACATGGTGTATTGGCTTCCGAAGGATGCTTGCGCTGCTCCTTGCTTCACGTGGTGTATCGGCGTCCCAAGGATGCTTGCGCTGCTCCTTGCTTCACGTGGTGTATCGGCGTCCCAAGGATGCTTGCGCTGCTCCGTGCTTCACGTGGTGTATCGGCGTCCCAAGGATGCTTGCGCTGCTCCTTGCTTCACGTGGTGTATCGGCGTCCCAAGGATGCTTGCGCTGCTCCTTGCTTCACGTGGTGTATCGGCGTCCCAAGGATGCTTGCGCTGCTCCTTGCTTCACGTGGTGTATCGGCGTCCCAAGGATGCTTGCGCTGCTCCGTGCTTCACGTGGTGTATCGGCGTCCCAAGGATGCTTGCGCTGCTCCTTGCTTCACGTGGTGTATTGGCTTCTGAAAGATGCTTGCGCTGCTCCTTGCTTCACATGGTGTATTGGCTTCCGAAGGATGCTTGCGCTGCTCCTTGCTTCACGTGGTGTATCGGCGTCCCAGGGATGCTTGCGCTGCTCCTTCCTTCCTGTTCTTTAGTTTACAAAACTGCAACCAAAGATATCCCACCATGGAGGCCATCGTTATCCACTCAGCCTGCTCCCTGCCTTTCCTGCCTCCTCACAACCTGCAAATGCGCCAATCAACATGGAGCACACGTGTCCCAGAACCTACAACAATCGGCCATACTGCACAGCTTATCTCCACCAGCCAATCAGCTTGCTCCCTCCTTTTTTTACCACCACGTGCACTGCAAATAAGATCTGTCAGAGACCATTAAGTGTAGACATACTCCAGAAGCCTTCGCATCAAGCCTGCAGAAGCCAATCATCTCACGCCTTTGCTATCTCGCCTCTCGAAAATGACCAATCCCAGAGCATCTTTTATCAGAGATTCCTCGGCTCAGCAACTTGCAAAATAGAGTTTGCGAGTCGCTATTAGGAAGCGGCATGTTAAGGGCATCCCTTCCTAGCAGCGAGTCGCAGGGCCACGTATGAGTATTTTGCAACCAGAATGAGGTACCAAAACATTCATACTTTACTGACTCCGTGAAGGAGGTGGTAATCCATTTGCAAACTAAAGGGGTCCTCAAGGGACCCCCTTACTGTTTGTGAATGGGTGTGCCAACATTTTTAAAGAGCGGGCAGTGGTCCTACAGACCACTGCCCACTTCTAAAAAATGAAAAGAAAAGTTTTAATTTTTATTTTATGAAATGCAGTCCTTTTTCCTTAAGGGCTGCATTTAAAACAAGCATTTGCAATACAAAGGGTCTCGCGTTTGCTCATGTTCGAGCCTATAGCGTTGTAAACTCCTAACCCAACTTTTCACCTATAGGCAAAAGTGCATTTATGTACGTAAGCCAAAAAAGTCCATTTAACTATGTAAAGCACTCAACTTCTGCCAAGAGAAATCGCGCTAGTAAATTAGAGAAAAATGAGTCCACGAGCTGGACAGAAAACAGCGAGCCTCGCATGTTTTCTGTACTTGGTCGATGCGGTTGAGGAGGGCTAGCCTCCAGAAAAGGCATGACGTATGCATGCCTTCGACTAATGAAAGCAAGCAGATGTTACTAGGCAAGCCCAAGAACCAATGAAAAACACGGACGTGACTTCGACAGGGCTCCGAGCCCTTTTCCAAACCCTAAAGCGTCTTTCTGCGATACACATGCGCGAGCGCATGCAACGCAGGCTCGACCCTAAAAACTGCTTTATTTAAAAGCAGTCCTATACATGATGATCTGCTGGCCCCAGCAGGCCACCCTCCCTGCCAATGCCGGTCATTCCCAATGAGTTGCAAACCGCATCCTGTCTCATGAATATTAATGAGGCAAGTCCTTTGCGACCTATTTGGGAATCACAAAGGTGGTCATTTTGACATTGGTGGTAAAAACCGCCTGTGACGGCCGCCAAAATACAGTCACCGTGGCTACCATCCGTCCGCCACATTATGATCACTGCCGGACTTCCGCTACAAGAAGGGTGGACATCCGTCAATGATCATGCTGGTGGTAAGCTGGTGCTGCTACCACCAGCACTGCCACGCCAGTTGAACGCAGCCGGCAGAATTATGACCATTCATACGGCCTGGCGGTGTTCTGCTGGTGGCAGCAGCGCCCCTTCCTCTTCCCTGCCGGAAGACCTCCTTGACCAAGGTAAGTCGGGCTTCCGACAGAGTAGGGGGCTGGGAGGGTGTTCTATGTTTGTGTGTCTGAGAGTGTGAGTGAGTGTGTAAATGCATCTGTGTGTGTTGTGTTGTTTGCCTGGTTGTATGCGTGTGAGTGAATGCGTGTAAGAATGGTGAAGTGAGTGTGTCTGCATGTCAGTGTGATTGTATGTAAGAATGTGTGCGAGCATGTCTAGAAGTATGTCTGTATGAATGCGTGTATGCCACTGTGAGTGATAGAGTGTATGCGTGGTGCGTGTCTGCGGGTGTGTGCGTGTATGGGGGGTTGTGAAGATCGGAGGGGGTGGAGGGTGTATTTGAATGTCGGGGTAGAGGGGTTAGTGTGTGTATGGGGGAAATAGGAGGGGGGTTTGGATAGAGGGGGGGTGTCAGGTGAGTGTTGGGGGGTTGCATTGCTAATGCCACGAAAACCATAGTGGTAGACAGGCTCATAATGCCGCCGGCGGTACTGTGCTGGCCGCCGGGCTGGAGATTGACATCTCCAGCCTGGTGGCTGATACCACCATGGCGGTATGAGTGGAGAAGTGGTAGGTTGGCTGCAGCCATTCTCATAATGTGGCGGTATGTACCGCCAGCCTGTTGGCGGTACTACCGCCACATTAACACTAACCGCCGGGGTCATAATGACCCCCAAAGTGTCTTAGACACTGTTGTACATCAGAGTTTGCAACTCACAGTTTTCGTATCACTAAACTTTGCAAATTGCAGGTTGCGGACTGATGGTCGTACATCTGACCCATAGTCATTTGCAAGTCTACCTGTCCTTGCGCCCTAGTGAACCAGCGTCACCTAACGCATTTCAACTCCTCACCTTAAATATCTCATGTCTGTGGCACAGACAATTAGTTTCATCTAGAGACACAGATCCCCCAGCACTAAAAAGGACTTTACAGAGGAAACCTCAAACATCACCTCTGCATCCATTCAACACACCCACAACACAATCCTAGGAGACTTTAGTCTCACCAGAAACTCAAGCAGCAAGATAATGAAAGAAGCCCTCTACACACTTCTTCTCACTTTGATTAGCAAGCTGCATCTCACCGACCCAGACCACTCCAAAGCAAACCCCTTTCGCATGATAATTAGGCCTCAGTGAAATTTGCATTACGTCTGGGTAATTTGGGTAGTTTTGGTTATTTTGCATTAATCGTGTTATGCAAAATTCCCCAAATCAAGCTTTTTTGCCACATCATGCAATTAGGTACCATAAGTGGTAAAAATGTACTGTGTAGGAGATGTTTGTGGTAAAAATTAAATGCAAACGCACTGGGACAATGCACGCAACAGACAGTGAGCGGTGGCTGTTAGCGGTGGATTTAGATTTTTGCAGCATATTTTAGTGCAAAGTGCATCCAAAGTGGACATAAGGACGAATTTCATACTAAAATATAGTGCCAAGTGGCAGTTTTGCATTTTGAGTAGTTTTGTTGAAATATAATTACACAAATGAAAATCATACAAACTTCAAACACCCATAATAAAGATGACCACACATCAAACAAGCGCCTGCCAAGCCTGAACTGCCCTGATCACCTTAACATCCCGTTTTCCCTACTCTAAGCCACGCCTGTGTGAGACAAACAAATATACCACAGAGTTTCTCCAACTTATCAAGCTGTCCACCTGCTACCAGCCTTCAGCAGAAGTGAACATACACATCAAAGTGTCCACCACCGCACTGCAAACCATACAGACTTCAACGTATCACTGAAAACACAATCCTCAAACTGAAATATTCAGTACCATGGGACTCACAAAAGCTCTCAGTGAACAAGTAGTGTTTCCTTAGCAACCAAAGGGAAGCAGGCACCCTGATACCTTTGGGTAGCATATTTGTTGTACCGATCTGAAGTGTTTCGAAACTTTGAGCTCAGCAGCAACGACCCAGACTTCTGAGCTACCCAGCTATAATTTCCTGGGATCTCAAAGACATTCTGTTGCATGTACTCCCTTCTGAAGTCACAGTTGCTAATAAACCCAATATCCGAGTTACAAGTGTTCTGCAAAGCCTTTAAAGCTCCTAGGTGTGGTAAAGATTAGGGGTGGGCAGTGAACTCTGCTCCGCTCGCAGAGTTTTTCCCACTCCGCGCTCTGCTTCGAGCGCGAAGTTCCAAAAAACTATGCACAGCGTAGCAGAGATTTTTCCTCGCTCGCACTCACCGATGTTGAGTTTGTGAGCGAGAAAACTCTTACTCCAGACCATCTCTCCATCGCGGGCGGTTGCGGATGCTCACGCTGAGAAACCTTCCTTTCGTGTTGAGGAAGCTGCGCTCGATTAGAAAATCTACTCGAGTTGCAGAAAAGAAGCAGCACTCTCTTGAGCTGCGCAGGGTTCCATTTATGCTGATTTTTCAGAGTGAGACAAAAACCTGGTGCTAAAAATCAGCGTGACCTAACGCACTCCGCCGCTTGCAGAACTCTGGAAACTCAGCCCACGCCTAGTAAAGATATAGCATTTAGGGTTCATAGGTAAGTCCCAATATGTGCAAGGGGTCCTAGTTTATTTTGTTGATCCTCATTGGAGAACTGAACTGTCCAGGAACCACTGACACCATCAGCTTATAGAAGTGGCCTAAGAAGGATGCTTGGGGGAGGTCTCTACTCATTACCAACAAACACAAATCATGCACTTGTCTCCTTCTAGGTTTCATTCAAAACCCCCTTTTTCCTAATCATGCCCTTGCTTGATTAGACTCTTTTAGTCTCCTTTGAGGTGGCTAACTACATTTAACTCTCTCTCTCAATGCACTACCCATGTCCTCAAACAGGATGTCTTTAAGAGACCTTCACTGATAGTAATTCTATCACAGAGTGCTGCCTTTCTGCAAAGAGTTTCAGCGTGTCGTCAGGGATAGTAAGCACCGAAAAATTACACATACCATACAATATCCCCCATGACATCATACATTAAATCACAGATGACTTCGCAAATCGCTGTTTATATGTGCACAAACAACTATGTGACACCTTTCTGCACTCACATGGCAGGTGTTTTAAATAATTTGTGCCCAGTTTGGGACATACCAATGATGAAGGGCTGACCTGGACCTGTCAGGGCTTGATGGTGTGAATTCTTACTGAGTGACATCAAGAACTCTCAAGTGAGCCTTTACCTCACTAAGTTATCTCCCGAGTTTACATTCGGTTAACAAAGAAGAAATTCACATAAATATTTTTTTTCACAGTGATGTGTCGCTCAGAGTGTGCGCTGCCCTGACAGAGCCCCTTCTTTCTATCAGCAGTCATTGCTAAGCTGTGGTGCACCTTAAATCTTCCGCCATCCTGCATTACATTTATTAATAGTAGCATTAGTACCTCCAGGGTAGCTGCTGTGTGCACGAAACATCAATTGGACGCTTAAATGAGCCCTTTGGGGGGTTGGGCAGGTCCACTTCCGGCCACTTCCGGTGCGGAATGACGTAAGGCTCGCGCTCTCAGGTACAGTTCTGCATTACATCATCAACAGCGAATGAGAAGGTAGCAGATATGCCTTTCCCCATTACCACAAATGTATTTTTAAATATCGATTGAATAACAGCATCCTTTGGTGGGAGGAAGGGGGGGGGGGGTCAGAAGTCTGACCTCAACACAGACACCCAGAGTGAATGTGTCTGACTCAGCTGGTGTGACACATGCATGATCCATTTCACCTTAGACCCCTAAGTTCAAACCAGGTCACTTGGTTGACGAACCAAGTACCTTTGGCTTTTAAAAAGCATTATTAATCACAGGCCAGCTGAGAGCCCTTCCAACAATCTCATCTGTAGAGAAGCTGGAATGTTTTTGCTCAGAAGGATATAAACTAGAAGGTGCACTCTTTGCAGAATACCCAGGAGAAGCCTCGATCAGTTTGCTGAGGTTGTCTCTCCTAAACCATTTGCACGATGAAATGCAGGTCTGCAGGCCAGGCAGGTCACGCCAAGGGAAAAGGCCATTTATAAAAACATGTTGTGAATTTGGGGGTAGGCTAGACAAGCTTTGATGTTACCAGCTAAAATGCAAGAAGAAGAACTCCGTGAGTTAAGGTACCTCCCACAGAGCTCCTAGTGTGGCCTGAGGTTTTACAGGTTCTATATGTACTGAGAAACCTCAGTGGATTAATGCACCCGTTGCAGAGTTTTCAGTACAACACAGCTCCTAGAAAGAAAGATCAATGAGTTACTAGAGCTATTTAAACACCACATTTCCCACCCCTTTAAACAGCAGCTTGCCTGTTTGGGAGGGAACTGGACGAATATGTGGAGGAATATGTAGTCTTTGCAGAAGAGGAGGGAGCTTCTGGGGTTAGCAGGGATGAAGGACCCAACAAGCCACCAGCGCCTTAGTCTGGTGACCTCGAACATGGCCTGGAAGGCTGGGGAGAAGAATGGGATTCAAGCCACATGTCCACAAAATACAATGTAGCGTGTGGTGGATTGTGAAAAGATTAAGAAACCTCCTTGGTGCTTTACTCTCCAACAACCACAACAAGGTTATCACAACTCTGAAGAAACTCAACACTTTGCAATTCCCAGTAGTGACATTCAGCAACTGAGATCCTGTCTCGAACAAATCCAAACTGGATGAATTTGATGTCAAGTACCTCCCTAAAACTCAACTCTATGACAATTTAAGTTATTTTTTTGCCAACAGCTCCAAAAACCCAAAGTTTAACCTTGGCTCTCAAAAATCCAGATAGCTTCACCACACAGCTGAAAACAAGGTAATATCTCTTGTATTCGGCCTTGACACAGCCCCCGCTTTCAAAGAAAACATCATTTGGAAATCCAAGACCTGCAGGGAACCTGGTCCACCTCCTGAAGGAAGTGAAACCCTTTCTCCCAAAAGCCAATTTCTCAACAATGGTATAATTATTTTTTCCCCTAAGTGTTTTTATATAGTGCAAACTCGACTCAAAGGTTGATCTGAGGCTCAACCTTGTTCCCCAGCTCCAAAGCCAGCTGGTCTGGCTGTTACACCACATCCTCTCTTGGTCCCATCTCAATTAGATGGACACAAATTTCTGTTCAACATCCTCCCCAACACCACTTGGGCACCTTTGAACATTTCCCTACACACGAGGGCAAGCCCCTGCAAGGGACTCAAGAAGTTTGATCACGTCAACCCAACACAGAAGGAATTAACCTGATTCACCCTCTAGATCTGTATCATCGTCCAGGCCAGCTGCATCACCTCCAAAAAAACTGGAATCCAACTATACGCTGTCAGGCCTTGTCAAGAAACCAACACCGTCGCTGACTGTACCACAGAAGGAGCAGAACCTGCAGCCATTGAGGGGCAGATGGGCCCACAACCTTTCAGTGGTCAGCATAATGTCTACCAATACATTAAGATACGGCAGACCCTGGGGTCCATCATCACATTCTACTGGGGGCCCCATCATTTTGTGTTACATTACTGATCCAAGAGCCAGGACACCACAAGACTGGAAATCACAAGAATCAAGAATGAAATTAACAGAAGGCAGGCTTTCTTTATTTTGTGTCCTGGGTCCAGGATATTATCCTCATTGAAACCAGAAATGCTGTGACTCTCCTGCAATTCATGAAATAAAAATTAAGATAAATCTCCTCCCAAAACACCAGAACTTGTTCTTTGCCTGCCCCTTGGAGACAACTGCACCGTACCACGCTCTACTGCTTCCCAGCTGGGTTTGCCGTCGAAACTAGGAAAACTGTCACCCATGCCCTGGTCAGCAGCCGATTGGACTACAGAAACGCCCTATATGCAGGAATAACAACCAAACTCCTAACAAAGCTGCAAAGTATCCAGAACGCATCCGCCCGCCTCATTCTGGACATCCCACGCCTCAACCACATTTCCCCCCACCTCAGAGATTTTCACTGGCTACCAGTATCAAAGAGGATCACCTTCAAACTCCTCATCCACGCACACAAGGCCCTCCACGACACAGGCCCAGCCTACCTCAATAACAGACTCACCTTCCACACCACCACCCGCAATCTTCGCACCGCCAGCCTCGCCCTCGCCTCCATCCCCCGTATCCGCCGCACCACCGCCGGAGGAAGATCCTTCTCTCACCTAGCCACCAAGACCTGGAACTCCCTACCGCTCCACCTTCGCCAGACCCAAGACCTCTTGACATTCAGGAAACGCCTCAAGACATGGCTCTATGACCAGTAGCTCCGCCCCCCCCCAGCGCTTTGAGACCCTAACAGGGGATTAGTGCGCTCTATAAATCTTTGATTGATTGATTTGCTGTGGACAATTGCTGCTAATCACAAACTCACATACAGAAGAGTCTCATCATTATGGATTTGCCAGGGAATGTTCTAATACTGTCTATTCCCTCCTAAAGGGAATGATGTCCACAGGGTAAGGTGTTATTCCCTGTAGCCTTGACCAGTCCCCAGGTGATACACCCTGTATAACCGACTAGGTAAGGCTCCACGTAACCTGGTGGACCGTGTGTGCAGTGCCACGGATGAAGGGTCTCCCGACTCACTGAGGACGATCTACAGTTCCAGATAAGCAAAAGCTCTATATCACGGAGTGCCAAGAAGTCTTTTTCGGGTACATAGATGGTTGTGGCATTTACCCCCAAAGGGACAGAACATAAATGGATTCCTTAATAGAGGATAAGACCCTCCGTAATAAGTGTGAACTGCACACTGATACCTCATCCACAGAGGAAGTCAAACATATGAGGCCCCTATGGCCTCTCGCCAGACACTACTTCTTAGCTGGATGTAGGTATTTGCACCTCAGACCCTCCTGGGTGTCACTATGGATGACTTACTCTCCCAAGCGCAAGTCCCAGGGGCTTGTCTAGGGGGGTTCCTTACCTGCCATAGGATCATCACGACCAGGGTTGTGGAGTAACACCGCAGGGGCCCGAGGATCGGACATCACGCTCACTCCTTGCTTTGGTGATACACAGCATGAAAGGAATGTGCTTCCAGCATGGGACCGTCTACATGCAAACTCTGCCTACTGCCAGCATCCATCACTAACAAAGGCAGCGCCAATGGTACAGAATTACACAAAGGGCGTAAAGGCATTATTTGTGGAATTTCGCGTAAGAAGCATAAAGTAAACATCACGAAACAAAGCGAATTTAAATTTCACTCCAGATGAACAAAGAATAGGCAATAGGCATGACCGTCAATTCATCAAACTGCCAGGGGTAGCGGAAGTGACATCACACACCCTTTGACCTTCAGTTTCACTCCCACATACATGCTCGGACATACACACGCAGTCAAACCTAAACACACTCTCTCTCATGTAAAAAACACACCCACAAGCACACACATAACGCACACTTAAAAACATGTTTTACTTACCCCAGCTGCCAGGGAAGGTCACATTCAACCTAATTGTACTCCATTTTTTTTATACTAATAGGGATGAATGAGGCATTATTCATCATTAATGTAAAAAAAAATAATGAGAAAACTAAGAGAGCGGAGCCCCAACCGACCGAGCTGCCACTGTGTTCCTGGCACTGATGTTGCCACCTCTGAGGTCAGGGGTCGCAAAAGGCAGTGCCATGGGTAACAAAGGGCAAGCCACGGGTCACAGCAGAGACCACTGGCGACCCCTAAATGACCTCCATGGCCACAGATGCTGCACTGCAGGACAGACAGAATGAATTACCAAGATGCTTGCAGTTTTGTTACTCTGTCCGAAGCCCTGAGAAGATGCCACCCACTGGAGGGGTGCGGAGCCGATGTCGAGCCTGACACCCATCAGAATGTCTAGTCCTCGAGCACTGCCAGCTGCCGGTGGTTGAGGAGCATGCAACAGATGTGCACAATTAAGGAAATATTCTTCTTAATCGATCACATTACTTTCTTTATGAGTCCATGTGTTCCCACAGCAGAGAGGAATGAGCAGGGCGAGCACCGAAAGCAACCTTAACACAAATACTCTACAACTGCAATGTGACAAGTGAAATCAGGAGCCAGTCTATGTGAGAGGACATTCTTGCTGTGATTAACAGCATTCTCCTGCATTTAGTTTTTATCCACTATCTGTATTACTTTGCAAATTCAAAAGCAGGTTGTAAACAAATATTATGGCACATTTAGAAACCTCCCACCCTCTATTTCCTCCAGAATGATAGGGACTAATCATATCCAAAATGCACAAAATAATCTAACACTCATCCCCTTCAAATGGGCGTCTTACACATCACAACAATCCTTTTCACCAGCCAGGTGACCCCACCAACCACTGTAACTATAATGCAACACACTTTCAGACCTGCAAAAATGGCCTACCTTGTATACTGGCCTGCAGGGAGTGCAAAGTTGTATCACAGAGGGTATCTGTGATATTCAGTAGTACTGGAATTATGCGATTGGGCGTTTTTTGCATAATTATAGATTTGGCCCTTGTGCCAAATAATCCATTATCTGACGAATAGGCTGCAGATCTGTACAAAAAAGAAATTGTTTCTAGCTCAAACTGTTAAAAAGTTACTAAAACACAGCAACATGTGTTGCCGCACAGTGGAAAACCCTTTGCAAAGTTTACTGGTCACCTTTGTGCTCCTTGTTAATATATCTGGATGTTAAGCTGGTAATAATGAGGTATAACCCATGACCAGCCAGAGTTAACAAGTGTAAAAACAACAAAAGAATGAACTAATACTATCACAAAATGTGCCGCATTGTACCGCATAATTTGCACTTTGTTAGTTCCATTGTTTACTCAACCCCTCTGCATAATGTGGCCTTACCGGCTGCATAATTCCAGTGGCCCTGGTGATATTCTGTGATACGCAATGCACACACACTCTTGAGACGGGTGAGTGCTCCAAAAGAGTTGCATGCCCGCAGAGGGACAAGGCCTAAAAGGTCCCCGGGGCCACCCAAGGGTCTACCAAGGGTCTTAAACCCATTATGGAGAAAGGTTGACGCTGGCAATCTGGTGAAACAACAGCCCCACTGATTCACATTAACAGATGTGCTCCCTTCAAACCTGATTTTTGGGGACCTAGAGGGTGCCATGAGGATGCTCCTGAGGGTTCCCACGAGGGTGGTGCATTCTGAAGCCATGTTGCACTTGTGAGGGCCCTGGGCCCCTCAAGACTTGTAGGACACAAGCATCCAAGCACATTATCACAGGTCCGCCACCACTGTGTGCATTTCTACCAGCAATTAAAGGTAAAGATGCATTTTTTTCCACCAAGACATTTTTTGCTCAAACCCAACTCAATTAAACATTTTGCACCTGTAAAATATAACAGAATCTGGGTGACTGCTCAAGTAAGAAAACAAAATTGGTTTCTGGACCAATTCCTAACCCAAGTCCTAACCACAGCTATTACCTTAACCAACCCCATTCAAACCATAACACCAACCGTTATCCTAACAGCAACACTTACCATGACCAACACCGCGAGCCTCAACCTCGCCCTAACAATGTATCATACCCTAAAACAAACCTGACCTCTAAACCCCATCTTTACACTTTTCACTTACCATAACCATTAAAGAAACCCTCATCCTTACACTCACCCTAGCCCGCCTTTATGCAAACCCCAACCACAACTCAAAAAGTAACTCTTACTCTCTCCCTAAGCCCAAGTCTCACATTAGTATAACCTTATTTTTTACTTTTTATCCTATCGCTTACTTGAACCGGTCTTGCCCACCAGGCGAAAGCCAATTGTGGACCAATCAAAAACCTCAGTCTTAGAGCCCTCCCATTGCTTGGCTTTATTTTCGCCCTCACTTGCTCACTTTTAATCCATGGCATGCATTCTTCTTCTCAAGTACATTCTCTTTACCATCCTTTTGATTGGCTGACTTCTATATTCCACCGCTCGCTTCTAGGGCGCTACATTTTTCTTTTTCTTTAGACATTTCATGAGAGTGTATGTGTTTTCCAGGTCCTTCCGTAGTGTACTACTCCCCACCAAATACCCCTCCCTTCAGTCCATGTTGTCATCTCCCTGCTGGGCTGCTCTCTCTCTCATGTGCTTTTCCACTTGAGCTCTGTACTGCTCTCTCCCTTGTGTGATGCTTTTCCCCTCCTTTATCCTCTCTCCCCACACCCAGCTTTATTTGTCTTTAATCCATCCTAGCTCTAGGTTGGGTCCTCAATCCACTCCTCTATTTCTCTCCTACCCCTTTGCAATCATTTGGACATTTATGTTTGCTTGTTTTTACATTTCGTGGAGGGCTCAGCAGTTATTTGTCTGGCTATTCTGCTAGCTGACAAATGCATGAGTGCAATTGAACATTTTTTTTTTTTTAAATTACTGCAGCTGGTGGCATCTGCTCTTTTTGGATCAGTAATAAAAATGCTTTTAAAAATTGAGCCTGCGACATTCAGAGGCACGTCAAATATTCATGCGGCTATAAAATGTGACAGGCACCGGTAGCTTCATGATAAATAATGACAGGCGTTATTTTTTTTTTTTTGCTGATGCTGCACAAATAAGCAAAAATTATTTTGCTTTTTTACCAATGTTGTATGTACATCATCACCAAACATCATTGGCAAATCTAATGTTCCAATGGCAAGACCTATTGACTTTGCCTGTGCTTGCTTATTACTGCTACATTTCTTTCTAAAAATTTCTAAAGTTTACATTGCCTTAATATTAGTCATTAGTTTTCATTGTCACCTTTAATCCCTACGGCAGTACTTCATTTTTTATTTGTGATGTTAGTAATTCTCAATCATGGTGGTTTCATTTTTACGCACTAGTTTCTATTGTCAACCGTGAGCCATTAAGTCACACTTACCGTTGAAAGGAAACTGTGTCAATAGGATGGTGGCCATGATAAAGAACAGCACACTATAAAGCCATGACAGAGAACCCATACCCATATATTGCCAATATATAACCAATGATCAAGAATGCCAAATTGTCAAAGGTTTGGCACCAAATCTAACCCAAACCCCGACATTAATTCTGGTGTTGACTCCATCCGTAACCTAAACGCTATACCTTTTCCTAACCTGGGCCCTAACTTAAAGCCTCACCCTTCTCCCCCTCCGTTATCAGAACTATGCCTGGGAGTAATTTTAATTACACCAACATAATCCAAGTCATTTTTGTGATTCCGCATTACTCTTTGACGTGGAATTACCAATGATACTGCAATTACAAAATACTAAACAAAAGGGTGTTGGACATTTTAGGGCATTAGTACCCATTCAAAGAGTATATCAAAACCATAACTCTTCCAAGCCCAATGATTAAATGATCGATAACCAGACAAATCGCAACCGTCACTTACTTAATAATCCATCATCAAATAGTCAATCACAAAATCAAGGAAAACACAGAACAATCATATTTCAACCAACAATTCTCTTAAAAGAAAATCTGATTCAACTGATGATCAAAAATCAGTCTAGTCCTTAAGTTACAAACAATACCCCTATTGAGTACTCACAAAACAAACATCAAGGAGGAAGTCCATAATATTATTTACTCCTTGTGTGGCCAACAAAAGTAGGCAGATAAAAGCGGTGACATATGTTTCGGTGGACCATACTTAATATTTATTCCACCTTCATCAGGACCGACCATTGTAGAGAGCATCTTGGAATGATGGTCTTCAATCACTAAAAATAATCACTACAAATCGTTAAATATAATCTGAGAGGGTATAACAAGAGAAGAAATATACACATTGAAGCACATGCTAAAAACAAATCACAACATATGTATTATTCCCTTCATCGTTGATAACAAATCCATTGACATACATTCAGCCACAATTCATTGCAAGAGAGATTAATATTTCGACCTATTAAGGTCATCATTCTAACACTCAACCATTATTCAATAAATGGTATTTCAATTTCAATCAACAAAATAGGTTGTCTATGTTATACCTACTCTACTTCTTAATAGCAAAATTCATAAATTATAAACATCCCCAAAAATCAACCGGCAAAGAGTTGAGTGATCAGTAAATCATCCCTGACCAACCTGATTATTTGCTAAGCTTATATAATCATATATTTTATTTTCAACTTTCCATCAAAATAACAAAATTCCCCAAGAACATTTATATCATTCCTCAGGCAGAAACATGACTACTTAAACTGATTCACAATCTCATTGTCTCCTAGTATTTAAATATATTTCAGGATGTTCTCATGATTTCAAAGAAGATTACTTCTTCGGACGTACTGCATAATCAAAACTGTAGACTGCAGTACAGCTGACAACATCCTTTGTGCAAAAGCATGGATTGTAATGGAAATAAACTTTTGCGCTAATCTTAGCCGTGACACCAAACCTCTAATCCTTTGATGATGGTACTAGAGAGGATGCTGCCATTGATATGGTCAATACTAATCAATATATTAATATACTAGGCAATGCCATTTCCACACATTATCGTTTGTGCGCTGTACAGATTGTTCAGTAAATCTGTATGTCTGTGCAAATGTAATGCAACAGATGATGGACGGAATGCAGAACAAATCAAACATTCACCCCCAATCACATATCTGGGTTTAATCCATCAGTTTTGTTGCTGACCATGCCATTCCAGTTTAGACCCAGCCATATGCAAATCAGTCTTGACCCTGTCCTCATGGGAACAGTCCAGCCCGAACTGCCAGGCCAGGTCTTCCCTGGATCAGAAACAAGCATCCTGGGACCAGTTTCAGGGTATCACCCTTCATCAGCCAGGCTAGCTTGATTCCAGTGGCATAGCAAGCACAGGACCCACGTCTGGGCATACCCTTCCCACATGGGGCGACAAATGCAAAAACAACAGATGATGGACGGAATGCAGAACAAATCAAACATTCAAAATGTAATGGTCATGTCACTTGAAAATGTGTTGTCTATAGTGGTAGTGTAATTCCACACAATGCATTCTCACGTCTATGCCACTTAAGTGTACTCCGCACCACTCTGCACACTGAAGTCTACTCCTCGCTGCACTTTTCAGTCTATACCACTTCACTCTATACTTCTCTACTCTAAACCAATACACTGTCACTCTACTCTGCACCACTGCAATCTATTCTCCACAACTCCACACTCTGCAACATCGCACTCTGTCACTGCACTCTAACCCAACACACCCCAGGCTAATGCACTTTGCTCTGGAACAATCAGCTTTATGCCCTCTCTCTCTCATTATGAAAGCTATTTATTATAATTTCTTTAGTTTCCCTTCATGCCGTAGAAAAGGTGTTTGAAATTCTGCTTGAAAATTACACCAGTTTCGTTACCTTTTAGGGCTTTTGAGTGCATTATCTTTTTCCATGTAGAACTGGATATTGCATCACTTTAGCTACAGCTTTAATAATATAATGGAATTGTTTTTATAGGATGATACAGAGGATGAGAAGCTAGAGGCAGGGATGGGGAGAGGGATAACATTCAAAATATGTGCTATGAACTAAACTGTGCCTTCATTGTGCTTGAAGATTATAAGTTAGTATCATAAGGGGTGCGTACATTTAAGTTGCGTTTTCTTTTTGAAGCAAAACGCTCAATTATTTATTAAAAAATACAATGCAATTCGGCTGAAAAATAGCAAGTGCATGTTTAAGTCATTGATTCACCTGAGAAAAAAAGAAGAAAGGAGGCGCAAATAGTGATTTTCAGAAACGTGGTATAAGAATATAATGATTTTATCTTACCGCATTTCTACCCAGGTGAAGGGACTGAGTTGTGATGGAGCACTGTATGTGGTGGAGGAAACTCTCGAGAGGCTTTGGAGACACAGGTACATCCTACTCTCCTGGTTCTTTTAATACACACCTTGGGCCAGATGTAGCAAAGGGTTTTACCCATTCTATGTCTATGGGAAAATGTGTTCGTACATATGGCCCCTTGTTAGGCCCGACAGCCTTAACCCGGTCTTCCCCCAAACTATATGCCTGCTAGCCTCCCATTTCGCTGAATATGTTTTTGTTGGTCTTTGGACTCTGTGCGGTTTACCATTGCTAAAGTGATTCTGCTTTTTCTTTAACACATGGTTTGATTGGTATGCACCAAACTGGTAAATTTACTTTACCTACAGGTCCCTAGTAAAGTGCACTACATGTGCCCAGGGCCAGCAAATTAAATGCTACTAGTGGGCCTGCAGCACTGCTTGCGCCACCCACAAAAGTAGCATTTAACATGTCCCAGGCCTGCCATTTCAGCCTGAATGCAGTGTTATACTGCCATGTCTACTTGGTATATAAAACCCCTTGCCAAGCCTTAAACTCCCCTTTTATTACATATAAGGCACTCCAAAGGTAGGCTAGAGGTAGCCCCTAGGGCGGGGTGCTTTGTCATAAAAAGGCAAGACATATACTTTTAAGTTTTACATGTACTGGTGATGAAAAACTCTCAAATTCTTTTTCCACTACTGTGAGGCCTATCACTCTCATGGGATAACATTGGGGATTCCTTATTACATTTAATAAGCTGTCATTTCTGATTGGGAAGGGGTAGATCTGTAGTGTTTTGTACCTATGGAATTGTAATGATAAATCCTCTTTGATGGTACAGGGGGATTTATTGTTACCATTTTGAAAAAGCCACTTTTAGAAAGTTATTTAGAAAACAGAATACCCAAGCTGTAATTATTCTTAAAACACTTTGTATTCACGGTCAAGTAAATGAGTTTTATTCACCACTTATTTTGTGAACTTCTCTGCCATTTTTTAAACTTAGACATATCCATGAAACCACATTCAGATAACTAAAAATAAACATGTTGTCTCTATATAACACTGTACAAAACTCTGACATTACTTATACCATAGTGACACAAATTGACACATACACATATGACCAGTCCTATAATTAACAAAATGCGGAGGTTGTTGTTGTTACGATTATTTATGATCTGTGCTACTACAAGAAATGCTGCTCTGCTGCTCTGGGTGAACTGCCTGCTTGCTGTGCCCTTGCCTGGGTGAGAAGGACTGGGCCTGCCACCCTTGAACCCAGACCCAGAGTGGCTCCAATGGCTTGCTGGCTTGCCTCCAGTTCTTCTGAGGTCTAAGGGACACAAAAGACTTCCAACTCATCACCTACCCTGCCAAGTGGTATCAGTTTAGTCCTGGCCCTTGGAAGTGGGCATAAAGTGCTGTAGTTGCAAAAACTCCACGCATCAAAGCCATCGAAACTGGCGCATCTCCACTGATGCATCGCAGCTGCTGCAAGGATCAAGGGCACAGCATCATTGTCGTGTGCTGCGCATCGCCTCCATTCCTGGCGCATCTCTCACTTTGCATGGCTTGGAACTGATGCATCGCCTACATCCAAAGGATTGACGGCGATGCATCACCTCCTTTGCTTCTCGCATCTTGTTCTCGATGTCAACACCAATGCGAACCATGTTATTGTTTCAGGCGGCCAAGGCTGGCCTCAGTATTCGACGTGTGCTCCATTGCAGTTAGCCAGACTTTTCAGATTTGATCCAGTTCAGGGCAACCAGACAGCACCGGTTGGCACTTTATGTTTCTAAGCACTAAAATTTAGCTTATACTTTAAAAATTAATTCCTCCACTTCCACTTATTGGAGTTGTGTTGTTTTGATATTTTTTCTTCATTAAATTAAGCTTCACTCTGCTAAGTAGGTGTGATATCTTTTTCTGTAGTGTTTACACTTCTGTACTTTTTGAAGTGTTGCACAGTACTTTACACATTGCCTCTTAAGCCTGACGGCTTTGTCCCAAGCTACCAGGGGGTAAGAAGAGGTTAATTTAGGATGTGTGTTGACCTTACCCTGACTAGGTTGTGGTTCCTGCATGGACAGGCTGCATACTCCTGCCAACCAGAAACACAATTTCCAACACACCCACTCTACACTTCCTTACCCTTCTATATTCTAGAGTGTAGTACATAAGATTCCCTTCTTACGTACTCCTAAAACACACAGTCAAAACCTCATGGAGCACTTATGTTAGCTACTAGGAACTGAAGATTAGAACTTACACTCAGACAATATGGTTAACTACTCCACTGTCAATGAATGCTACAAGGCCAGTACATGAAAGCTACTGACTTGGATGAAGCAGACATTTAATGTAAACCAAAGTTGGGTGACAGTTCCTGATTATAACCTCAGAGGGGCAGGGACATTTGAATTTTGAAAAGTGCCGCATTTCCTGCACACTGGATCATGCCAAAACATTTTTATTGGAAATTAGTGAAAATAATAGTTTTTCTTTTTAATGGTCACTTTTGTGCTTTCTCCCATATGCTGTACTTGTCAAGGTCTTGATAACTTTAGTTCTCTAAGTAGTGCTGCCTCTACTGACTGGTGAGTCCTGTTACCATTGATGTGACTTGTGTAATGTATGAATACTCAAAGGGAGCTGATGCATCTTTCTTCGGGTCGGGAGCCTTTCATCTGAGATAGAGTTTCTCTGAGTTGCCCAGAGAGATACGTAGAATACCTGTCAGCGGAACTGTGAGTCTCTCTATTTTGTTCTTGCATTATTAATTCAAATTAAGTGCCACGGTGCATTTTGGGAGTGGAAGCAATGGTTAGCCAGAAGCAATAATTGGGCACTGACAACATCAGGTTCTGATCTGCATGCTAGGGGTGATGCTTCCTGTTGTATCCTCCAAACCCTAAACTAGTTCATCAATAGTGTCTCTACTCACTACTGGACATATGAACCTAACTTAAGTGATGGCAGACCACTCAATATTCAACTTGAAAATGTCCCTAATGCCTTCCTCTCTCCTAATATCTTCAAAGAAATGCTGTGTCACATAGCTATTTTCACAACATTTGTCTGTTGAACTTCATAAATTGTTGTTTTCATCCGCAACCACTGTTATCTTGTTCAATTAGTTATGCTTTTGTTTGTGGCAGGATAAGAACGAAGGAACAAGGTTATCTACCACTTAGTTCACTTTCTAGTTCTCTTATGAGGACAGTGCTTTATACCTTCTTATACAAAATCTTGTGCACGCCAGGTCAGGAGCGTGTCCCGGCAGTCAAAAGGGATCGCAGTGAGTGGTGCTGAGAAATCGAGGGATGTTCCCTACTGGTCCTGATGCGGTCAATTGGCTGAGGTTAGAATGAAGAAAGATGCAGCCCACAGCACATGCCCTGAACCTTCTTTCCTTCACCCTGCCCTACATCCACACACAACAGGTAAATACTCCCTACGGAAATGTGGCTTCAAATATCAAACTTCAACTATTCAAGGGTATGTCTTACGATTCACTAACATTTATAGCTTCAAGTTCCACTTTTAAAAGAAAACGTTTAAGGTGATGAAATAAGGGAAAAGGCCAGAGGATTTCACATCATTATTGTTTACCTGGGTATGTGATACCCAGGTAAACAAGCATTTGCAATGCAATGGGTCTTGCATTTGCTCCAGTTAGAGCGATTGGCGTTGTAAATTCCTAACTGGACTTTTCTTGCCACATAAATTGAAAATGAAAAGTAAAACATTAGTTGACATAAGCGAGCCGGTTCAAAGCGCCACGGCCGCCATGAGAATGACCACAAAGGAGAGACAAAAGGAAAAAGAAGTTTGATTGCAGTCAAACATATCAGCAATCGTACAATTATCCATGTAACAGGGTCAGTCTGCAAGGCGGTAACAAAACCTCCCCAAGGAGAGACAAACGTGAAGCAGTTACCAATGATAAGAAAGGATTTTTGAGGGGCAAACCCACGAACGAGTGAAAATGATGGGCGGGAGGTGGGTGAGGTTAAAAGTCCACAATACTTACAACTGGTCAAAGCACTTGCACGCTCGACCTGAAAACAAGTATAAACAACTTTTAAGTTGTTAACTCCGACCTTAGAAACAAACTCTTTCAACTTGCCGGCTGCATAGAATGAGATTTCTACTACTACCATGCACAGGTAAGAAAACACAAACATTTTTACAATGCTCGGGGGTCTTGTTGCCAATCTGAAATTCTCGCTATGCAATCAGTCTTCTCACCATTCGAGGGGGGGCGCCCTTACTGACTCGACTGATTTTTCCTTTATTTGAATAGGCGCTAGAGAATGTCAAACTCAAAGATAATATTTAACAAACTTTAACTCATCGCGTTCTCTGCTTCTCACATTGGTGTCTGCTAATTTATGATTTCAGCTTCAATGCAACAATGTTGAAACTTTGTAACTTCCTAATGCTTCCTGAAAAAAAAAATCCCGCAAAAGAAGTATTTGTATCAGAGTTCTGTGCGAAAAAAAAAAAAGTAGGTTTAGCTGAGGTTTTCACGAGAAAATGTACTGGTTTTCATGACTTTTGCCTCCCTAACTTTGTTTTAAAACTTTCCCTCTTGTAGAAGACGAAGAGGTTTTAACAAAAACTTGCAGACGACTAGCAAATACCAACTTTGCGCATTTTCCACACCCCGCAGTTGTTAATGAAGTGCAGAAAATTGTGGGGATTTACCACCATGTAAAAAGTAACACACTATTTCAGTTTCAAACAAGCAACATCTTCCACTTCATCGTCATTTGTAATGTCTGTTTTCCTTTCTGTTTTTAAGTGCTAACATTATTTCTTACATAATTGGCAGAGCTTTTGTCTAGACTCGGTGCACTTGTTTTTCAGGATAAATGAGTTCGCAGATCGCTCTTATCGTTGAATTAGTCATTATGTCTAGGTCGGCGTGTTTATTATGGTCTCTTTTTGTTTCATCTCTCCACTGCAAACTTTATAGGGCATCCTTTCTTGCTGACTTAAATCATGGGAGAAAGGTCAATGCAGTTAAGTCACTGTTCATTCTGCATTTTGTACTGCTATTTTAATAATGTCTGTCTTTCTTGTTTAGGTAGGTTATGTTGTTTTAAGTGCACAAGTTTTGTTGGAGAACTCAGGACTACAAATTACCAGCAGGCTCAGGGAAACCTTGTACAGGATGAGCTGCTCGTGCATGAACTGGGAAAACTAAGAACTCTGACGAGACAATTGGAATTTTCCAGTTAATCTATAATCTTAATGGAGACAGGAACTGATGTCCTCACCTGCTTCCCCAGGCTAGAAAACAGAAGAAAAAGCATACTTTGGTGACTTCACCCACTGTATAGTTTTACTTAGTCCATGGGTATCATCTATGTAGCCGGGCATGGTGCCCTTAGGAGTGATGCATTCCCTGTAGGAATCTGTCCGAATCCATCTCAGCCTGTCCACTCAGCCTTTCATCTATAAAGCTGATGAAATGAGTGCCACAGAGGTGAGCAGCAATAAAACATCTCTTATTAGCAGAAGAATACCTTAGGGGTAGATCGTGTGGTATACAAATACATGCTATAATGTCATGCCTTCTGGTTTCCTGCCACTAGAGGGCAGGGGAGATGTTGCAGAACATGGATTGTAATTCTACTACACAATTTATATTCAGGAATGTATCAGGCAAATTTGACTTTATCAGTGACCTAAATTCTACACCTGTGAAACAGAGGTTATAGTCTTCAGAGCCAGGACCTGTAGGGTCCACTCATCTGGTCCAATGACAATAGAAATTAGCCTACATTTGATGCATTAGTTAATGTGAACACCAGCCTGTCTTCCAGACTTCATCTCTCTGATGTTCAGCCAGACTGATTCCTATACCTGTACCCTATGTATAAAACAGAACATTGGCTGAGCAAAACTGCAAAACTGTTGTATTTCCAGGAGTGACATCCATAGTTGGTTCCAAACTTGGTTATGTGAATGCCTGATAACTACAGAAGTCAGTGGCAAAGTGGTAGTGCTCCTTCCTTACTAGCTCATGCCACTGGGACCAATCTCCTAACAGAGTTGCGCCTACCGGGTCACCCACTCATATGTCAGCTGTGAGATCTAGCCAGCCCACACATAGCACAGTACTGAAGAACATAAATTCCAACTTGCACAACATATGTACTGTGGTACCAAGAAAATATACAAAGGTAAGAGACATGTAGGTACCCTAGGAAGCTACAGCTGATGCCTTGAATGACTAGAAGGCTGCAGGAAACACCCAGAACTGGATCCACAAACTGATGCAAACATGCTCACAGGCACACAACCATACATACACACACAGACAATCCAAAGAGCAAAGAGGGTGTCACAGAATATTGGACCAACCACCCAAGACCAACAAGCAGATGGATGTTGTACAAATAAGCGTGCAACTAATCATATGAAAACAACCTACAGGACCTTTGGATTACAACCACCACCTACCTAACAAGCACCTGGGGGGACACTCTTACAATCCGTACAATTAACATGCTCCAGAAACCTCCATTGTGACAATACAGTCACAAAGCTGAAAACCTCAGAAACTTTAAGCAGAAAAGCACACTAAGCTAAGATTGATCTGGGTGCAGCTCACTCGAAGTATACCATGTCAAGTCAACTATATGAAATATAAAACAGGGCGGCCCCAGGACTCACCAAATTGTCCAAGTTGATCCTTCAACCAGTACAACTCACCTAATATCTGCAATCAGTACTGGACACAACATTAGCAAAATGGGTTTCTTGGGTGGACAGACCGTCATCTATCCACAAAAGCTGTCATCGTTGATCAGAGGACCTAGAGATAGAAATATCAGAGGGGAGAATACTGTCAGCAATAGATGAAATAACCTTATTGTAAAGAACTAAAGAAAAGGGCTAGAATACTATAAAGTAAATAAATCCATAATGGGACAGTTGCTCTGTAAAGATCTTGGCCAAAACTCTAGACAATAGACTTTAAAAAACCATCACAAGGTTAATTCACTTGATATAAGTGGGATTTATGTCAGGGCCTTCTTCTGTAAGTCAAATTTTCCCATCTTTTACAGCAAACTAGGAATGAAACGGATGAAAACAATTGTGGTATTACTTAGAATTGAAATATCTTTTCCGAACAATAGCAAGATGTGATTAGGCAGCTCATGTAGAAGTAAACTTAAATTACTTTACAACAATATAATAGTAAACTACAGCGGTTACCTATCCCCATACTTTCCCATCCAGATGGGACCCAGACAAGTGAGCCCACTTTCCCCCTCATTGTTCCGATAGCCCAGGAACCACTGGATATATTCAAAGCACAGCTAATAAAATAGAGGGAATTTGCAAACTAGTGGGAGACAATACATCATTTTATTAGGATGATGATACCACTGTGACTGTCTCTAATCCATTAAATCTCACCCCAGGACTAACATTAGTAATTAATTCCTTTTCAAAATTCTCAGGATATACAATTTATCGGTCTAAAGGAGAAGCGGTGCCAATGAATGCAAGCAAGGCAAGCGCCTCACCAGGGCTCAATCTAGACCTAAGTTTTTCGGCGTATATCTTAACAAGGAGTGGACCACAGCACTGAAGATAATGTGAACCCACTGTCAGTTGAATTAAAACAATGGTCCAAACAAGTTACGCAAGGTACAAGTAAGAAAAATGTCTGTTTCTTTCAGGTGCCACTATATTTTTGGAATGCTTCCACCAAAAATGCCATGTGATGCAGTTCCAACAATAGTGAGAATGCCAAAGAGATTATTGTATTGATTTGTTTACATGTGATTACTTTACTGATGCTCAACTGATAACTAGAAAGAAATATGAAGTTAAAAGATGACAAACACATGCCAAGCATTTTAGTGGCCTCTTGCACAGGCTCTACAATGAATTACTTATGAATAAGAGTATGGTCTGCACATGACTAATTTTGAATGACCACATCTGAATAAGAGACTATTTTAGTAATTTCGTTTTAGTTGTAATGATTTTAATTAATCTGACAATAAAATTAAACGTCAAACTATAGTGATAACGATTAAGGCCTTTGTTTGGGGTGGAGCATGTCCAAGACACAAGGACGGGAGGTTTGAGCTTACTACATATGTGATATTACCGGATTGTCCATCAATTTGCATTGGTAGTCTACATGTTAAAGGCACACAGGGAAACACCATGAGTATAACGTAGTTTACTCTCCATTAACATAGCAAACATAGGAATGGAAATCTTAAATTCAAATATACAACATACAATATATTTCAATTTAGATATTTATTATAGCTAATTAAACATTCAGTTCGCACATAATATAATCAACATAGAATCAACCAAAAAAATATAATATAACCCCCTAACCTAAATGAAACATACATATATGAAAACATAAATAACATACCCGTAAATACGCAAAAATAAACAAATAACACAGAACCAACAAAATCACAAAATAGTATACATACAAATTTACAACCGCCTCATACATGAGAGGATATTTAAACAGCACAATAAAGTTACTGCTTTGATGCTACAATTATGCGTTGTAGTTTGGATTGTATAAAATTCAGCATAATAACAGCCAATTCTCGGTTATAATTTCCTGATTCAAATTCTCGTGTTACAGGCCTGATGGTAGCCAATCCAGGTCAGGGCTTCAAATTTGCCAATTTCAAACACTTCATGCCAATGTTCAAGACATGCCAATTTACAAGCCAACATGGGTTCATATACAAAACAATCTAGTAAATTCCACATGTGAAATGACTGTTTTTTTATAAGAAACACCCACAAACCACAGAGGAAATTAGTCCTATGATATAGTCGCACATGAGGGTAAAGGAATCATCCACAAATCTATATCTATCTTAAAGCACATACGTGAAGAAAGGAGGCAATACATATAGTGGGAAAGGACACTGCATGGTAACGATGAAAGACACTGGGTATTAAATGCTTGGTGGATCCCTTCCAAGATCGGTCAAATAAGGCATTCCATACATTAAGGCAGGCATTCAATTTAACTCAAGCAGAGAACCGGAGATACATTCAATTATCCCATTTTCTCACACACATTCTCAGGACAAAGTGAATAAAAAGCAATTGCCCATACTACAAAACATCTATAGCAGGAAAGAGCACAGAGGACGGTATATACTTGGTTCTAATTGGACAAATAATTTGGAAATCTCTCTAATAATTGTCAGCATTGGTGGGAAACCATACTGATGATGCAATTCAAGATGAAGCCAGGTATGATACACTTATGGCAGACCACCTTAAAAGTGTCAGAAAAACAAGACTAAAGTTTAGTTTCTTTTAAATTCCCCACTATTGGCACTGGTCTCCAGTAAAATTAACCTAGGGAAATATGTCCAGACTCAAAATGCCAGAGATATGGAAAATTGACTGTAATATAGTCCACATTTTATTGTATGTGCAATTTAGAGACATCCTGGAACTCAATATGGAAATATGAAAACAGAGACAGACATGAGAACCCTATTGACAATTAGAATTGATATATTACACGAAATATCATATCTATGGACAATGCCTTTTCATAGCAACTGACGGATGGCAACCACACTAGCGGGGGCAAAAAAATAATTTTTTTATGACATACAAAAATGGAAATAATTCCAAAACACAAACCCAGGCTGGAGGCCATTATACCATCAGAGAGCTCATCGCATACTAAATAGCAGAGGATGTAAGGGGGACTGCCAAGCAAGGCTCAAATGTGGCTTTGGCTGAATGTCTGGGTGTGCTTTGGCTTTTGACCACGGAGATTGGCTCGTCAGAAAACAGTAAAGCTGGTATCTCTCCCATTGTACTTTTACCTGCAGTTTTTTCAATTAAATTTTTTTTACTCACAGACAGGTGAGCGCAAAAAATTAAAAAGGGTTGGGGGTCAGCTTGACATTTTTGGGGTGGTATAAAGGCATGTCCTTTAAACCCCGCAGGAAAGTTCTTTCCTTCCTGTGGGTCACTGAAGACCTATAGTAACTGCGGAGCCAACTCTATGCAATCTCTGGCACCTTTCTGATCTGCTGGCATGTTTTATTACCTTCACGGAGGCGTTGATTTACTCCTAAACCTGTTCTCTTTGTAACATAAGTGGAAGCCTGTATTACTAACATACCAAGAGTACCGTGTCTTCCAATAACTCAAATAAGCACTTTTTTTTTTTTTTTAGAAAGCCATCTTGAATCGAGTGATTTAAAGTGTGATCAGTGGATTTATCTACCACAGTGTGCTATTTAGCGCCTGATGGAAGTGAACTAAAAGCATGGACGTCTATTATTAAATGGGATGAAAAAATACATAACTGCAGTGGCTAAACAGCACACTGTTTAATCAGGTAACCTGGGAACAAATCATCCAGCTTGACCAATATGGACTATCCTAGTCGAGTCATTTCACTCGGTCTCACTTGCCATCATCCTGTGATGCTGCATCACTCTCGCTCTTGTTTTCTTATTGCTCTTCCCCTGTTTTTGGGTGCATTTTCCTTGCTTTTCCCTCATTTTCACTGCCTTCTACTTGCTTTTTCCCCCATTTTGTGTGTGCCTTCTCCTTGCTTTTCCCTCGTTTTCACTGCTTTCTCCTTGCTTTTTCCCCCATTTTTTGTGTGCGTCTCCTGGCTTTTCCCTCATTTTCAAATGAGCATATCACCACGAAGCAGTTAGCAACTCCAGCGCCTTGAGACCCTCGAAGGTGATTTGCCGTGCTTTACAAATCCTTGCTCAAGTGATCATCATCATCACAGTTAAGTGAACCCTGAAGTAATATTGTTCACATTTCCATGTTACTCCAATTACAGCAACCATATAACTATATGTCGAGGACACATTACTAATGCCTAATGTTTTTGTTTACTCATGAGCAGCGGCGTAACAATGGCCCCTGCAGCCCCTGAAAAATGGAGGCAGGGGCTCGCTTTTCAGGGTGCCCCCATTCGGTCTAAACCATGCGGATAGCTGTAATATTTGGAAGTGTTGGTGGGCCCTCGCCACTTTTTGCTGGGAGAGGGAGCATCATTTTGCCTCGGGTCAACAAAGGACAGGGTCAGAAAAGCCTGACAGTTCATGTTTAGAAACTTTCACTATTAATAAATACAGCGGGGGAACAAGGCTGGCATGGGCCTTGATGCCAACAAGAAAACTCCCCCCACAACTGCACCTACTGTACTATTGATAGACATAGCACTGAACAAAGATCGCCCAATGTAGTGAGATAACATAATGCACTTTACTGAATACTTCCACGATTTATGCAAAAATATGTTGTTTAAAGTCTTACAGATTGTTTACATTATGTGCTTGTGTAATTAATGTGGCAAATATTTTGAGGGCCTCTCTCCTGTTTTAGCTCTTAGGCCCAAGCAAGCCCCCTAGATCATCTGACCCTAATGGTGGGCTGCCTAGCCCACCACTAGCAGAAACTGTATTCCACTTTAAGCCATAGGGTCTGTAATGAGAATACAAATATCTTCTGCGCCATCTCACCCGCATGCAGGTCAAAAAACCAAGGCACTTCTCAAGTTGCCAAGTGTAAAACTGATTGCATTGGGGGAAAGGCGGGCTGGACGAGCAGCGTGACTCATGCTGTGCTCTGCCCCTACAGGCTGATGTAACCCCCCGTCCCTCCGCCTGGAGCCTCGAACTAGCTCATTTAATCAACTTTCAGGGCGTCTCCCTTTGTCACTGGAACCTGACAAACTTCAGAGTCTCCCTGGAGAGCTCTGTCCTCGCGCAGCACGTCTCTCGGCGCGCGCCCCACGCGGGCCTCGTGCTCGCAGAGGCTCCGGCACGTGGCCCCAGGACTCGCGCACGCACGAGCACGCCTAACCACGAGACGATGGGCTGCATATTAATGGCTTCTGCTTTCATCATGCACCTGCTTGTTGGATAAACAGACTAATTGATGTTAGCATAATGGGACGCATGCTCTCCCATTTGATCAAGGCCTGACCCCCACTCGAAAGCCCCGGTGCTTTGTGAATTGATTAGAAACTCGTCCATATTCTGTGCTCTGCCATTTCTGGCAATGAGGCACTTTCCATAAAATATAATTTTTCTAGACGTCTGCCGCCCGGGCTGCTGTTTCTCTGTTTTCTCCATCTTTCCTCGGCGGAGGTAATTAGGTTACTTTGATGGAAACCAATTTATGTGAAAGCCATCGATTCCTGCCTATTAATCTGTGTCTATCAAGGTGCTGCAGTCTATGTGGGTCCGCCTTATGGATTTTAATACCGTCCTGGAGAATGGCTCGCCGCCTTCACTTGGCTCCTTTATTTACCGCGCCAGATGACGCACCGAGACACTAATTCACAATGAAAGAATGAGCCATGTTGTGTTTACAAGGCTGGGACAAGGGCGTCGGGCGCGGAAAGGCGGTGGGGGGCCAAGAGCCCACTGTACAGCTGAACCATATCTGGTGCACTAAGTTCAGAAAGCAACTGCAGGTGGAATTTGGTCACTTTCAGTAGATGATGATTAAGGGAGGTAAAGCGGACATCTTGGACCCCTTTGGTATAACAGTGACACCCTGACAAGTGTTCACGTGGGAACAGCACTGTCTAATTCTCAACCCTTTAGCATCATACACATTGTAAACTGATAACTTTCTGCCCAGTTCTAAAGTCAGAAAATTGGAAACTATAAGATCTAGGAAAGTGAAAAACTGTATCATCTTAGCATCTTGCAGACCCGAATCTACAGAAGATGTCACAGGAAGTAACATAATTTATGTACAGTGTATCTTGTGTTAACAGCTTTAGGTGCCTTCTCAAACAGTGCAGGATGCCTCATTTAAGTTAGTTCACCTGTGGGGTCCCCTGACTATTTGCACGGATGCTAATGCTGGTGGCACAATTTTTATTTTGCTAACTATCAGTGAGGACATCACTTCAGTAGCTATAACCCCTTGGCTGTTGGTAGGCCCGAAAACTCTGGAGGACATTTCTGATTGGGACTGATGTCCCACTAATACAGCCGCCCTCGACAACAAAGATCGTATGAGCTCTGTAGCAATTAATTTGACAACTTTTGACATCCATGTCGGCAGCTCTTTTGATGCGAGTAACTTTGACCAAGTGAATCATTCCTGTGGATACTTCTAATTACATAAAACCACCTAATGAAAACTTCAAGCAATTCCCCGTAGCCACAAGTTCAGGATTTTATAAATTTGGGCTGCATGATTAAAATTTTGCCAAAGCCTGGAAAAAAGGAATGAAATGCATGAAGGACAAAGAATAATTATTCATTACGGTCATAATATATTGATGATACCAAACTACAGATTGTATTCTCTGGTAGATCATAATGCACAAACAGAAGACAAAATGTTAACAGTGCGATTGGTGCTTCAACGTGGAGCCAGTCCATTGGTTGACCTTATTTTGAGTGATGCCCGATGAAATTTGACACGTGTCATCATTATCACACAGACCTGTGGGGCTCAGGTCATGGATTTTGGAAAGAAACTAGGAATCAAACCATGACGTGATAAATATACATAATATTTAATCCCAGCTTGTGCTGCTCTAATGTAGCTCGCAGCCTATTAGTGCTAAAACAATCCAGCCTGTTTTGCATTTTCAATGAGCATAAGCAGCAGTGTTGATCACAGGAGTGGAAAAATCCTATTTGTCACCTGCTGTTGGTGTGCGGCCACCTCACAGGCGCAGAGCTAATCTGCAAGAGAAATGGCGGGCTGGTAGCGGCAGAGGGCAGGACCACAGTAGAGGCCACAACTGTGCATCCTGTGCGTGCGCTATTAATGCCTGCTCACTTTATTGTATTTGTATTTATATAGCGCTTACTACCTCTGGCGAAGTGTTGAAGCACTTTTTGGCGAGTAGCACGCTACGCTGGATTCCAAAAGGATTTGTGGTGGATTAGTATAGGGGAATATGAGTCAATATTAGTATAGGGAGGTTGAGTTAATTTGGGCGAAGGACATGTGTATGAAAGTACCATCTTCCTTGGCATGTTACTCCCATTTTTACCTGTATGTCAGTATGTTTTTGCCTGACTCACTGGGATCCTGCTGGTCAGGACCCCAGTGGTCATAGTTTATGGCCTAATGTGTGTGTCTGTGTAGTGCGTAACTGTGTCACTGAGGCTCTGCTAACCAGAACCTCAGTGCTTATGCCCTATCTGCTTGTAAATTTGTCACTATAGGCTAGTGACTTCATTTACCAATTTCAATTGGCACACTGGACCCCACTTATAAGTCCCTAGTATATGGTACCTAGGTAACCAGGGCATTGGGGTTCCAGGAGATCCATATGGGCTGCAGCATTTCTTTTGCCACCCATAGGGAGCTCAGACAAACCCTTGCACAGGCCTGCCATTGCAGCCTGCGTGAAATAATGCACACATTATTTCAAAACCATTTTCATTGCACTTAAGTAACTTAGTCACCTATATGTCTAACCTTAACTTGCTGAAGGTTAGGTGCAAAGTTACTAAGTGTGAGGGCACCCTTGCACTAGCAAAAGGGCCCCCACATAGTTCAGGGCCATTGCCCCGGACTTTGTGAGTGCGGGGACACCATTACACGTGTGCACTACATATAGGTCAATACCTATATGTAGCTTCACAATGGTAACTCTGAATATGGCCATGCATCCTGGGGACTCCACCATTGACCCCCAGTACTGCCAAACCAGCTCTCGGAGGCTTGCACTGCAGCTACAGCTGCTGCCACCTCACAGACAGGGTTCTGCCCTCCTGGGGCCTGGGCAGCCCAGTCCCAGGGAGGCAGAAGAAAGCATTTCCTCTGAGTGTAGGGTGTTACACCCTCTCCCTTAGGTATTACAGGCTAGGGAAGGGTAGCCTCCCCCAGCCTCTGGAAATGCTTTGAAGGGCACAGATGGTGCCCTCATTTCATAAGCCGGTCTACACCGGTTCAGGGACCCCTCCTCCCCTGCTCTGGCGCAAAACTGCACAAAGGAAAGGGGAGTGACCACTCCCCTGTCCATCACCACCCTAGGGGTGGTGCCCAGAGCTCCTCCAGTGTGTCCCAGACTTCAGCCATCTTACTTTGCAAGGTGTGGGGGGCACTGTGGAGGGCTCTGAGTGGCCAGTGCCAGAAGGTGACGGCAGAGACCCCTCCTGATAGGTCCATACCTGATAAGGTTGCCAAGCCCCCTCTCAGGGCTATTTAGGATCTCTCCTGTGGGTTCTCTTCAGATTCTGATTACAAGTTTCCTTCAGAAATCCTCTGCAACTACTTCAGCATCCTCTGACCTCAGATCAACCACAGCCTGCTCCAAGAAATGCTGTAACTGCAACAAAGTATCCACAAGAGATACTTTTCTTCTGCAACCTCAGCTCCAAGTCAGCAACTGCAACAGTTTCCATGGTGTGCACAATCTGAGGACTCCCTGTCTTCATCCTGCACCAGAAGGGCCGAAGAAATCTCTTGTGGGGTGACAGAGTCACTCCCCTGCTCCAGCAGGCACCTTCCAAGACAACGAGCGGTACCATTGGACTCCTCTCACAACAACAAGCGTGCTCCTAAGGACACAGAGGGTAGACATCATCGACATAGACTGTCCTGTGGTCCTGCTGACGCAATTTGGGGGAGTTAAGACCTTGCCTTCCCTGAGAGGGATGGTACTCCTGTGAACAGCATCTTCTTCACCTCCTGAGGCCTCTGTGCACTATTTGCAAAATTCCTTTGTGCACAGCCTGGCCCAGGTCCCCAGCACTCTATCCTGCGATGCTCAACTCGCTGAGTTGTTCTCCGGCGGCTTGGGACCTTCTTTTGTTGTGCTGCATCAACGTGTTTTGCACCTCCTTTGTCCCCAGATCCTGCAACTCCGGGGGTGCTGGCTGGCATCCTGAGGGCTCTCTAAGGTGCTGAGGGCCCCCTCTTCCTCGTCACACAGAGTTGAGGCCCCCAGGTCCCTCCTGTGTCCATCAAGTGCCATTTTGACGCAAAACTCACTTTTGTCGTAGCCAATACTTGTTGGTGACTTCCAACACAAACTCACATCTGCAACAATCTTCGCATCGTGGGACATCCTTTGCATCACACAGGAATCCGCTGGCATCTTCCTAGGGTGCATTCCTGAGGTCTTCGACTAACTGGGGACTCTTTTTTTGCACCCTCTTCTGGGTTGGCAGGGGCTCCTGTCCTTCCTGGAACTTCTTTCGACTTATGGACTTGGTCCTCTTCCTTTGTAAGTCTTCAGATCCAGGAATCCAGCAGTTGTTCTTTACAGACTTGGTTGGTTACTCCATAATCCCAATCACGAGGTGTAGTGTGTCCTAAGGAAACTTGCAGTACTTTTCTCCTGCTTTTCTGGGCTCTGGGATGGGGTAATTTACTTACCTTTACTATATTCTTACTCTCCCAGCGATTCTGCACACACTACACTTGTCTGGGGGGGAATTTGCGATTCGCATGCCAATTTTTTAGCATATGGTTTGTGTTTCCCCTAGACCTATTTTCTCCCATTGCAATCTATAGCATTTCCTATTGTTTCCATTGTTCTATGATTATTTAGTTGTCTAATTTGGTGTCTAGTGTATATATTGTGTATAATACTTACCTCCAGAAGGAGTATTGTCTCTAAGATATTTTTGGTACTGTGTCACCCAAATAAATACCTTTATTTGGGTGAGTATTGTCTTTACTTGTGTAGGAGTACTGTGTAACTATAAGTGGTATTGCAGGAGCTTTGCATGTCTCCTAGTTCATTCTAAGCTGCTCTGCTATAGCTACCTCTATCAGCCTAAGTTGCTAGAACACTACTACTTCATCAATAAGGGATAACTGGACCTGGTATAAGGTGTAAGTACCCAAGGTACCCACTACAAACCAGGCAGCCTCCTACAACATGTGACTCTGTTAGTTGGATTGAACAGAATAATGGAGGGATAGAGGAGGGAAGAATCCCGAAGTGTTAATTGGGAGATAATAGTAGTAAGGTGAGGCTTGGGATGATTAAAGGAGAGATGGGGGAGGGAAGAGTCTGTAGAAAGGGATTGGGGGAGATCATAGTAGTAAAATTAGGTTTTGGATGAGTCAAAGGAGAGATACACAAGGGAAATGTAATAGGGGTATTTGGGAGATCATAGTAGTAAACTGAGGTTTGCGGTGAGCCAGGAAGGGTAGAGGAGGGAAAAATTCTAAAAGGGTTATTTTGAAGATCATAATAGTAGAATGAGGTTTGGGATGAGTCAGAGAGTGGAGATAGAGGATAGATCGAGAAGTTTAGGGTGAGACAGAGTAGTGCATTGGAGAGAGTCACTTTTTTCTCTTGTACAGCAGGACTAAATTAATAAATATATAGATACATTATTACATAGAAGGGGGATCTATATATAAGGAAGATAATATATTTATATTTAAAGTTGTATTGGATAAACACAGACTTTCAAGTGTTATGCAATGACCTATAAACATGTTAAGCACTAAATAATATGTATATATATTTAACTGTAATACATAGATTTGGTAAGCAGGCTTAAAGACTCAGTGGCTCATTACAAGGCTGACGATCTTGAGACCGCCCGCCTGGCGGTGGCAGTCAGGACCAACGCTGCTGTGGTGGTCCGACCGCCACATTACACCCCTGGCAGTGAGACCGCCAGAGTACAGCCGTCTCCGCAGAGATTGATGATCCCACGGGCCGACAGTGGCGGAGGTTGGAATCAGCCAGGCAGTGCTGCATGCAGCTCCGCCCTGCCGATTACGACCCCTTTCTCCACCAACCTTTTTATGGGGGTACCACCGCCATGAAAAGGCTGGAGGAGAATAGAGCAGGGGGCAAGAGGGGGCCCCTGCACTGCTCATGCACTTGGCATGGGCAGTGTAGGGGTCCCACTGCCCAGCACCCTCGCAATTGTCACTGACTGCTGTGTATACAGTGAGCATTGCGAGGGTGCCTGTGCCCCCTGCGGCGGCCTCATTGCCGCCGGCTAAATTAAGAGCCAATGACAGTGCGGCTGCCACTTTCCCGCTGTGCTGACTGCAGAAACCTTGGTTTCCATCCATCAGCCCAGTGTGAAAGTCGTAATGGGTCTGGGGGGGAGGTATTCAGCATGGCGGCAAACTCCCCGTCAGAAGTTCAGCAGACGGGTCTTCGCATCTGCCGAAATTCTAATTAGGCCATAAGTATATATTTTAAGAGAAAAAACACACAGCTATTATACATATTTGTTCAAAGAAACAAAAATGTCTAGATATATACATATATTAAAATTATAAATATTTACATACATAGGGATATGCAGTACATTTCTGTTTGAGTATGGTGGTTATGTAGGAAAGAGACAGCTCTTGAGTAGTCTTCTGAAGATAAGATAGTTATTTGTGGAACTTATTCTTTGGGGTAAACAATTCCATTGTTTGGCCTCTTGAACAGAGAAACTTGCACCACCTATTTTCTTTTTTTAGTATGGTGGGGTTCTAAGGCGAGGTGCCAATCTTGAGCAGAGGTTCCTTTGTCGAATATATTTGGTGATTTTATTCCTGATGAAAAGCAGTTGTGATCCATGTGTTGCTTTGTGGGTGATACAAAGCTGCTTGACGGTGGAGTGGATCTTCTGCAAACAGTAACCAATGTAGGGCCCTCAAGGCAGAGGAGATGTGGGCTTGTGGCTTTACAGATAGCAGTAGTCTGGCAGCAGAGTTCTGAATCTGTTGTAGTCTTTTCCTAGTAGATAGAGATGATCCGTGCTAGAGGCCGTTGGCATAATCCACTTTAGACAGTGTAAGAGAGATAATAAACTGGACCTTGTGTGGAAATCCCAGGTGCAGAAAGATGTGTTGCTGAGACTTCATGGTGCTGAAGCTTGAGCTTGCTTATTTGTCCACTTGGGCATTCATTGCTAACTTGCAGTCAATGGTAATTCCAAGGTTTCTTACTTACTTAGATACTTTGGAGGTGGTCCTAGATTGTCAGGCGCAGAGTGGGCCATAATTTTTCCAATTGCCATATGTGAGTACCTCCGCTATGGAAGCATTTAGTTTGAGATGGCTCCAAGACATCCACTGATCAACGGCTCTGAGGCAACTGAAGATCTGTGAGTTTTCAATGTCTGTGGGGCAGTCCAGTTTAAGGAGTATTTGTGTGTCATCTGCATAGTTGTAGCATGTGAGCTGAAATTAATTGATCGTTGCCGCTAATAAAATCATATAGATGCTGACAAGCACAGGTGACATGATTGAGCCTTGAGGGACCCCTGCTTTTGTGAAGTAGGGTTTGGTGAGAAAGGTGGAGAATATATGACATTTGTTCTGATTTGAAGGTAGAATGTCATCCAGTCCCCTCTATGCCTGCTCCGTAGAGTCTTTGCATTAGGGTGTCATGGTTAACTGTGTCAAAGGCAGCTGAGAGGTCAAAGAGAAGTTGTGCAGCAACTCCATTGCAGTCAACTGTGTTTTTGAGGTCATCCCAGATGACGATGAGGGCAGATTCTGTGCCTCTTCCTGGGTGGAATCCGGTTTGGTAGTCTAAAAGTATGGAGTTATCTTCAATGAACTGTGACATCTGGGCAAATGCTGCTCTTTCTTGGGGAATGAAGTCCCCGGGGGCCTACAGTGGATAAAAAAGGTCATGTAGCTGCCAAGAGAGGTGGGCCTGGGTAATAACTGGGAAGAAGCAAATCCAAAGCAAACTCCTTTGAAAGATGTAAAAGGCGGTTTTATAAAGTCTAGATAGATCTTACATTGACACATCCTCCTTTTCATACTTGCGTATCTTTAGGAAGACTAAAAAGAAAGATGTAGATAAACAAAATGAGAGAAATTATTTGCAATAGGTCTACTAAAAAGTTAGAGTTGAGTTTGGTAAAAAGTTGTATATTGTTCTTGAAATTCAGAGCTCTGGAGTCTAAATAGGTAGTGTTGACATGTCTACCTGTGCCACACTTGGATAATATAATTGTAATTTCAGACAAATACATTGTATACTCTGAGCCTCCTCCACCCCATTAACACACACAACATTTCACTCTTTGCCCCCCTCTTCCTCTTGCCGGCCCTTAATTTAGCTCTCAAGTTTCTTTGGCTTTTCCATTTTTTCTTCAGCCTACTTGCCCACTGACAGGCCTATTTCATTCTACTGACAAGCCTTCTCCCGTGTTAGCCCTTCAGCAAGTGGGCCAGGATTGCACTTTCCTTTATCCCTCTACCTATCCCACAAGCTAGAGGTCTGCCATAGTTGGTAAATGTGTTGTAGACTGCTCTGATACAGAGTGGGCTGTTTCGACCACAGTCTGTCCTTGGTTCACTTCCTTTCAAACCTCAATATTCAAAAGACACACCACTAACAGACCTTATGTGTGCTCTGGTGTCTTCTGCAGACCCGTGTGCCCACACATCTTCGCAACTAGGCTTCAATTCCCCCCAGGGGCCATATTATAGAAAGTGCCATGGGGCGGTGGCGTAAAGGGCATGTGTGTCCGCTTTGTGCGTGCCTGGGCACTTTGGTATTACAGAAGGGTCCGCAGATGCTTGAGTGTCCACTTCTGTAATACAGACAGTGCTGGTGCACATGTAGTGCCACCTCTATCTCAAGAGGGTGTTCCCTCAATTGCATGGTTGTGTGGCCCCATGCAAATGAGGGAATCTCTTTACCTCTGCGCCTGTGCCGTGTTACAGACGTGGACGCAAAGGCAAAGAAGCTGTTGAGCGGTGCACTGACAGTGCGCCACAAGAAGGTGGCACTCTTAGTGTGCCCCTTAATGGCAGCTCTCTGGTGGGGTCAAGGGGTCCTATGGACCCCACCAGACATCCCCTTGCAGGCGGGTGCAGTCACTCACTGCACTCGCCAGCAAGGGGATCTCTCTCCCACCTTAAAGGTGCAGGCGGATCGCCGCCCACTCTGAGAACAACAGAGTGGCTTTGAAACAGCCGCTCCATTATTTCATGTGAATGTGCGGTCCCCAGGGCAGCACGATTTCACGGCTGCCCTGGGGGAAGCGCATTCAACAATATAGGGCACATTTTCCTGTTTGCACACGGTACACCTGTTTGAAGGTGCACTGTAGTTCACACGAGGAAAGTGCACCTTGTATGTAATAGGGCCCCTGGTGGTTGTTGCCGTCATGCTTTACATCTGGTGTTAGCCAAGACCTTTTGATTTTGCTAAAAGTGTATAGCACGGGGCTGTGGGTCATCCCTCTCCAGCCGTTGGCTGACTTCACTGCGAGTCCCACATTCTAAGCTTTCACAAGGCACACATCCACACACAAACTATTTTCCATGAGTGCTAGGCAATACGATGACAACTCGTATTTTTTTGAAACCATAAAAAAATATTGTTGCATTTAGCGACGTTTTTTTAATATTTTCCTTTTGGCGAGCGCCTTGCTTTTAGCCGAGTTTTTTTTTTTTCATATTGGCAAGTGCCTTTCCCAACAAAAGTGTTTTACAAAAACCATGACAAAACAAGCATTGACAAGTCAAGAGGCTGGGAGAAAACATCAGACCTATTGACCACTCAACAGTTAATGTCAACTCCCAAAGACCACCCCCTGCCTCTTCAACCAAGTATGTTTAGTTTTTCCATGTTAAGTGCAGAATCCAGCAGAAGAACCCTAAAAGTTCTGGTCCCGTAGCACCCAAGATTGTCTCTTAAGTATTTACCAAACATCACATACATATCAGCATTAGAGATTAATGAGGTAGATGCTGTTTTTAAAGCAAAAACTGTTTATTTTTAGTTTTTTTAAACATGATGAATGGAACGCTTGAATTAATCTCAGCCACTGGCAATTTCTCTGGCTGTATTGGGCTGCATCTCAATCCATTATTATTTTGCACACCATGTCACCTCAGTTTGAACCCAGCTATATGCAAATCAATCTTAACCCTGCTCCAATCAGAACAGCCAAGCCCCAAACACCAAGTCAGATCCTCCCTGCTGTTCCTTGAACCAGACAAGACAGGCTGCATCAACTGCTGGACTGCAACTGCTGAACCTTGGGCTAGCAAAGAGAGGTCTGTGCCTCTGGTGCTTGGCTCACAGAAAAGTGCAAAAACAACAGGGCGATGGATGGAATGCTTGTATTAATCTCAGCCAATGGCAATCACTCAGAGCCACATCCCAATCCATTGTTTTTTGCCCACCATGTCACCTCAGTTTTGACCCAGTCATATGCAAATCAGTCTTGACCCTGTTCGTCATGGGAACAATCCTGCCTGAACTGCCTGGCCAGTTCCTCCCTGAACTGGAACACAGGCAACCCAGGATTGATGTTGCCCTCATTATGGGCTCATCAGCCGGGTACAGCTTGGATTCACTGACACATTGTGTACGGGACCCACATCTGGGCATACCCATCCCACTTAGGGCAACACACTAAAGTATACAAAAAAGTGATGGATGGAATCCTTGAATTCATCCCAGCCACTGGTAATTACTCAGGCCGCATCCCAATTTATCATTATCTCACACACCATGTTACCTCAGTTTGGACTGAGCTATAGGCAAATCAGTCTTGACCCAGATACTAATTCTGAGCAGATGCACTGGCCTGGAAGACAGACTGCACAATCCATACACATCCAGGCATCTTTAAAGTCAAGGCTTCTGGAGAAGCAGCATGTGGTATGTAGCATCCATTCTGCAGAAAAAGACAATCTGACCAGGGATACAAGAAGTCAATGTCTCCTTCGCAGACAAGAAACATTTCATAGGCGCATGTGTCCCAGTCATACAGGTTAGGAATACGAAGCAATGCACACGTAACCACATACACACAGCATAATGTGGAGAGGAACACACTTTCCAATCGCAGCACAGGTAAAACGGTATTTTGCCCCTGAATTACACTCAAATCCCATCAATCTCCAATCCCTGTAGACTGGTATGAGGGAGCATTATATTCCCACTTCGACAGATAGTCGTACGCTTTAGATGCAACCTCAGCCAGCAAACCCTTGTGCTCACTCAGCTGAGAAAAATCAGCAAAGAAGTGAAGGAACCTCAGCAGGAACAGAGATTGTCAAACACACATGGGGAACAGAACGTGTACAGTAAAAACAGGGCAGCTGAAGCAGAGTGGTCCAACTTCTGATTCTTAAAGAAGACATTCACCCTTATTTCTGAGCCTTCCTTTGAAGATACTTCAGGTTTTTAGGTCTTTCCTAAGACATTGTGCATGTGCTATCACTTGCAAGAGATACTGTATAATACAAAGGGTCTCGAGCTCACCCATTGCTGACCATTTGTTTGCTTTGTCACTCTTATTTGATGCCTCCTAATTGGCCAGCTTCACTTCCTCTTCTTTCGTGTGGAGCATGGGCCAACATCCTGATCAGTGTCCTTCCACTCTGGCTGAAGTACTATTTTTTATTATTTCTTTTTCCCCTGTCACCTCTGTCTGTGTTGCATCTTCCCCTCCAACCACCACCTGCCTGTGTTGCTTCTTCCCCTCCTACTTCCTCTTGTCTATGTTGCTTCTTACCCTCCAATTCTCATCTTTGTCCATGTTGCTTCTTCGTTCCCACCCTTGTGTTGTCTATGTTGCTTCTTTCCTCTCACCCACCACCCTCCCATTGTCAGTGTTGATTCTTCCCTCCCAAACTCCATCCTCACAATGCATGTGTTGCACCGCCGACATAAAGGAGAAAAGCTCTACGATACAGTCACGCTGCATGCAACATATCCCTTTTTAACCATCCTGTTGCTCGTTCCCTGGGCCAAGGGAGGCGGAAAGGGGGAAGGAGTGGAGTGCACTAAGTGAACATGTGTGTTTGGCCGGCCGTCTCAGGCTGGCCAAACACACATGCACACTTAGGTTTCTCCAGCCTGGCTGCATTTAACAGTCAGACTGGAGAAACTGCACAGACCCCAGGGTTGTGTCTCAGCGGTAATCCAAGCCTCTCAGACCAATCCTGATGCTGCTCTCATGCTAGGTTTAGTATGAGAGCAATGCCAGGATTGCTGGGGAGCCTATGCTGGTGTCCAGGTGAATGCTGGGACACCACAAGAAGACCAGAGGAACAATATGGCAGGAGGTGGAGGTGGCGATGGTAAAATGTAAGGTTATTTTTTTTATTATTATATATTTTTTTTTATTAATCCCTGCCCATGCCCCCCATCACCATCACTCCTCTCATTGAGATTTGCAGCGGTGCTGCTGCATGCTGCCCACCCCACCTACCATAAGAAAAAAATCTCTATGACATGGCCAGTGTTGGCGGTTCAAAGGCACTTTCATTCCTAACTTCCAGCTATGCCTGCACCGCAGCTGTGCTACTCTACACCATGGCTAAAATACATTAGCAAAGCTAATAGCTCTGACATTGGCAAGACCTATTTAGTTTACCAATGCTTGTTCTAAGCTGTTTGTGGTAGAAGTTATGTATCCATGCCCTAGAGCTCACTTCTTCCTCTTGGTACATGGACAGAGGGGCAAGATGGGAAGCTTACTGTTGGTGATTCTTGAAGGTGCAGAGCTGAGTAAGATGAATTGATTGCTTTGTTTTTACTGGAAGACAAATCTGTCAATTAGACGTTGCAACATTTGCCTTGCCCTTTGTAACCCCGGGCACTACTCATGCTGCCCTTGTGTCTAGTTGCACCGCCTTGCCTTCCCCTAGCTCATCAGCAGCAAATAAGAAGCAACTGAGCAGCTACATCAGGTGTAGCATAACTGAGAAACGGGGCATAGCTTCGGGGTGGGTATTTGAGATGTTACCCTAATAAATTTATTTTTTACTAACTAGTTGGTTCTGGTGCTTTCAGTCGTATATCGTGAGATGTCAGTCATATTTCACCAGAAATGTTTACATACACGGACAAAACGCACACACACTCCATCTTTGTTTTCAAAGTCTTCAAAAATGTTGGCTTTTTTGCAAAACAAAATGTGTTTTCTCTCTTAGCATCCCTACCAGTCCACATTTCTCTCCCTTTCCACTGGCCCTTAGGCGCCTCCCATGCACCCTGCTTGTTGTCTGATGTATTTAAACATTATATGCCAGCCTGCCTGTTGGACAATCTGAGACTCCCCCACCCTCCAGTCTTACTGACCAAGCTATGTGCCTACTGAGGATCAAATGGCGTGTGCCCTCACATCACTACCCGGGCACTTTTGTGAATTTACACCAGCGACAGCACCTCCACTATGGCAGAGGAGCGTCGCCCCCCACCCACAAGCAGCAGCAGCTGTTAAACTTGGACAATGAAATGATAATAAACTATGTTTATTATCGTTTTGTTGTTAAAGAGGCGGGCCATGTGGGATGACGGGGATGAGGACTCCCCTAAGAGTGCAGGTATGTTTCATTGGACTGTCTATACGCACATGCGCACTGTGCTGTCTCCAACACGGCACTGTGTTGCGGGCTGGAGAGAGCAGGAACAGGCTCCCAGTCTGCCTGGCAGCATCCTGGCTGGGCGCTCCAGCCAATCCTAAAGCTGCTCTGAGCAGCCTCAGGATTGGCCGCAAGGCAGGCTGGGAGCCTTGCCTGCCTGCAGTGACCAGGACAGGGGAGCGGCCGGCAGCAGAGCAGGTAAGTTTTTATTTATTTATTTATTTTGAATTAAATGTTTTTACCCCCCCTCCCCTCGCCACGCGCCGCCCGCCCCTTTATCGACCAGAGAGCCGCACCTGATTTACACCCATGATCTTGAAGTGCATCTTAGCCATGGAAGCTTCTCAGAGAAGAACTGTGCTTGGAGACCCCACCCTGGACACCGTGTAACGCATTCTTTGTGTTGTCTTAATGGAGGCATTCGCACACATAATTCACAACTTTGATCTTAATGGCAAGTGAGCCGGAGCCTTCCTTCAAAGTCTCTTTGCTCAACAGGCCAAATTCTCTTGAAACTCAACATCACCCAGTAGTTGTCTGCTCTTGGTATTTCAAATCAGTAGTTTGGTGTCCAAAGCCCTTGGTTGTAGGACGCCAAAGTATGGAACAGCATAAAAGAGCATAGCACAGCATTATATCACATAGCATAGCACACAACATACAGCATATCGCCTAGCATGAACAGAAACATACATGTAGAGAAGTATAGTGTATCCATCATAGTTTGCATCAGCAGCACAATTTCAAGATTTAAACCAAAAACATTGCTTCTAGCACAAAAGTTACTAAGATGTTGCATGTGGATCTGAACACAGCACCCAACACTTTTTCAAAAGTTAATTCACCTGTTGATTATTCTATCCCGGGACTGAGGCGAGAGTGTTGCCCACACTGTCCTAATACCCTCACTTGAGTGGACTGGGGAAGGACTTTTGTCTGTAACAAGAAAAGACAATTCTACATATTGAGATTTAATCCAACGAACCCTTCCTTGTCATGAAAATGTTTGTTTTCTGTTGTGGGAAATTCATATTTGTTTCAGTGTCCCCAAGTCCCTCTTTTTGAGACACATTGTAAATGAAATATAGGTTAGCCTGTAGGTTCTTGTTAGAAATATGGGCTTCCAGATGCCCTAATCCATGAACATGGAGTAAACCAAAACTGAAGACAAGCTTTAAAACATAACCGGTAGCAGTGGAATAAAAGGACTGCAGCCTTCAGTACAAAAGACATTGCAAAGCCAATAGGTATGGCTATCTTACAAGTGAAAGTGCCTTTTTGAGCAGTGTGTGTGAGAGACAAAGTGAGTGAGGGAGTGAACATATTGATATGCAGTGGGTGTATAGGTGCATGGATGGATGAAAGATGGCTGCATAGTTGAGAGTGTATGGACGGATGCTGACAGGCTACACAAATCTTACTGAGCGAATCCTCAAACTGCACTAGTGAGAGTGTTATAGAAATTCAAATAAATACCAACATTATGCCAGTACAAGCATTACACTAGGGCTGGGCATCATCATGCCATGAATGTCCACAACATATAAAGAATTACCAACATTTTCTTAGTGCAAATGCTATACTGAAGTAGGCACCATTGTACTAAAGATACACACAAATTGCCAAGATTTACCAGCCACATTCAGCTTTCAGTACTTAATACGCCTTAGAGTATGCTCAGGTATTCACCATCACTCAATCTCGATCTTTAAATTCAGATTTTCACCGTTACTGAATAATCCTCAGTGATGTTTAAATTTGCTCAATCATCTATTAACCTGCAATGAGTGTTCAAAGTTACTCTTTGACATCCTAAGGGTAGCTCCAGGTTTGAGCATAACTTGTAATTTTTGCCTGCATGGCCACGTCAATATCATCACTCGTTAATTGTAAATGTGTGTCCAGATTGGTAACATCATTCACTAATCCGGGTGTGTGGGTAGATGTGTTCCAGCTCGCAGTAATCATTCAACCTCGAGCATATAAAGTTTGCCCCACTGTGAGGTAATCCTATGTGCATTCAAATATTTACCCCATTATTCTTTAATAACCCTTAGTAATGTTTAGATGTGCACCCACTGTGCAGGAATCCTTGGTGCGTACCCACATTTGTGTCAGCCCTGCCAAGTTTCCCAGGTCCATGTGTGGTGTGTTACTCCAGTCCACGTTTTTTTGTTTTTTTTTGCTTTGATTTCTGGACTTGTAGTTTTGTTTATTCCATTAAAAACAGGACTTCCGGTAACCAAATTCAAAGGACCAACCTGGCCTGGAGCAGCACATCATTCGTTGACCTGGGTAATTTGGCAGCTATCTTTATGTATCGACTTGAAAGTCACACCATGAACAGTGCTAAATGTAAAAAATTAAGAAATAGAAATATGGGTCATAGCTGTGAAGTTTCCCAGGCTACGAGTTCCAGAATTCGAAGGACAAAAAACCGGACTGGCCCTAATATTCATGCATGGATCCGAGAAACTCATCAGCTGTGCTAGACGTAAATGCAGGCTTAGACTTCCATCCTTATGCACTTTTATGAACACCAGTGGAGGGCTGAGCACAGCTGCTGAGCCAGGATACCATTGCGATGCAGGGAACGGGCATAAGAAGTCGTTTGTGGTCCTCCAATGCATGGTAGAAAAAACTGCAAGTCCCAGCATTCCCCTAGACATGCATTACTAAAAACGTCCCCTCCAGCGTCCCACAGGTGCAGGCTGTCTTAGTTCTAAACACCAGATTTGGAACAGTGAACATGGAAAAAGGACAATGGGATTAAAATCACTTTACTTGGCGGTGGTGATCTGCTGTTACCTGGCCGCCTGTGGGTTCACCCTGAGACGCCCCAGCCGTGCTCCTGGGTCCCCTTCCTGGCAGCCACGGGGGCTCCATCCGCTCTGGAACACCGGAGGATGGCGAGAGGCTCCTTAATGATCATTGAGGTGAAAGGTGACAAGTAGCTAAAACTGGCGGAAGGAGCGCCCTCTGGCGGTACACCCTTGTGTGGCACCCTGAAGAGAGCATCGTAGATCAGAGGTGATGCTACAATGGGGATGGGGCATCTGGCTTTGATCAAGTGGAGCACGCTGCAGGCCAGTGATTTGAAGTATACAGGTGGTCCCTGGTCTCAATCGCTCGCCCAGCCCTCTAGCCAGCAATCACTAGCCCATTGTACGAGATCCACCCCAGTGCCTCCCACAAGATTCATGAACACAGGCTTTCCTTACCCTAACTTCATCCAGGATCCCTACCCTCCTTCCTGTCCTGGGTGCAAAGCGCACGACCCCCGCGAGAGCTCTAGGATTACAAACCCGCCTCAAGGAGAGCAGGACGGAGACAACTGCGCATGCCCATGGGATCCAGACTCTCCCGGCCACAAATTCTGGTGCACACGCATCACTAGTGCATTGCTGCCAAGTTTCACCGGACCATGCGTGATGTGCTGCTTCAGTCCAGGTGCTTTCCTTTGAATTCTGGGACTTGTAGGTCTGTTTTTTGGTGGAATACACAGGACTACAAGTCCCAGAACTACAGCAGCACATCCCGCATGGACCTGGGAAAATTGACAGGGCTGCTAGTGCAAGGCGTCTGACCCTGCGTGGTAAAAGTTTCTGGCTTTTTTTTTAATTCATATAAGTTTCCCAAATAATTCCTTGCACCCTGAGTCAGTTGCATGTTTCCAGGCGCGCTCCTGGAAAATATTAGTGAATTTTTATGTTTTTCATGTGAAAATGCACACTTTTTTCCATTAGAACATCAGCAGTGCAATTGCACTAGACAGCATTTTTCCCGTCAGGTAACAATTCCCTCAATTTTGGGGATATTATCTTCGGATCATTAATTAACCCACCATAACAAGAATTTCTGAGCACTTTCCGAGTGGTCACCCTATTGGCAAAGATTATTTTCCAAAAACAAACTCCCATGCGAGAGTTTTTTGTTTTTTGTTTTTTTTTAAAGCAAAATAAAACAATGACCAAGATGCGTTGAGGGTTTTCTCCCAGTGTATTGGGTCCATTACTTGATTTCACTGTCTGGTTGAATGTCAGAATATCATTTACAGAAATGTCGTCTGCCATAGGTAGTGTGTCCAAAATATCATTTACAAAACTATTGTCCCAGTGGGTGAAGATTTCCTTCTATTAACTCAAATAGAGAAATTATTTTTAAATAATACTTAAGACATACTATTTATGCCAGGCATTATTCTGACAATGCTATTCTGGTACCATATTCCCAGGCAAGGCCTTCCAATTTCATATACCAGGCCGGAGGCGGGGAATGTGCTGGTGATTGCCCTGCACTAAAACCTCACTTTAACCTTGTGGCACAATGTTGGACAGGTTGCCAGGCCAGCGGTTCCCATCAAGGAGTGGGTGAGCCCCGCTCTTGCCTCTTAATGCGGCAGGGGAACCGGGACCTTGATGGGGCAAGAGTACCGACATATTAGTGCTATGACCAGTGCTTAATTTGTGCCGGCCCTTGCCGGTGCTTATTTCTTAACACTGGCACATATTTATGACAGCCTGCCACATGGTGGTAATGTCTATTTAATTATTAATAAGATAGCACGTTTGCAGAGCTTTAGAAAATCAATTTGCAGTAAAAAAAAAAAAAACTGTGTTTCAGGCCATTTTTGAAGCTTTAGGTAACATAGAATAGTCAAAACTGTCAACATTGGAGGAATGTGATGGCCAGTAGGTATCACTGCTACTGGCATGTGGCAGCCCTGGAATAAACATTGCGAAGTGCGGGCTGCAGTAGTGTCCTGAGAAATAACTTTGGTCCTGGCAGTTGTTTTTTGACAATTTAAGGCCTTGCAGTGGCCTTGCTTTGCCAAACCCCAAAGCACCCTGAATAGCCAACTTTCTACACAGTGCAAAGGATCAGAGACAGGTTTATGGATACTCAGAAGTGTGCATGCTTCTGGATTTAAAAAAACTCACAGGGCATATGTGCCTTTTAACACCCAATCCCAGCCGTGCCCCTCCTCACCACCCAAGATGCATCCCAACTCCCGCACCAGACCTCTCCGCTCCGCTCAACAAGCACTAGCCACTGTACCCCGCATACGGAAGACCTCTGCTGGTGGGAGATCCTTTGCCTACCTCGCGGCAAAGAGCTGGGACACCCTGCCCATGCATCTCAGACAGTCACCATTCAGGAAGGACCTCAAAACCTGTCTCTTCAACTGAAGTTCAGAGGACACACACTCGTAGCGCCTTGAGACCCTTACGGGTAAGTGGTTCCGCTTTATAAACCCATAGTTGATTTGATAGATAAAATTGTTGTGTAAGTAAATCCATTTACCAATGCAGAACTCATTTTTCTAAATGAAAAATACATATCCTAAGGCTATTTGACTTTGGAAATCGAAATTATATGAAAAAATAGCTTTGATGATTCTCCCAGACAAACACCATTGGTAACCGATTTGATGTTAACTCCTGTTTTGTCAGCTGGAAACCAAGCCCGTGTGCCCTGACTCAGTTAATAATTGAGATGCCTTACTGTTATATATTAATGGAATCCAGGCATGGGGACCTTAAATGGTTTATGTATTTCTACTAATTATTACTTGCCTTCATTTTAATCTCTAAATTATTGTTTAATGCCACAAGCATTTCCATTGTATGTTTGTTATGGCTTATAAATGAACATGGATGGTACTTATCTGACTATATACTGCCTCAAGCTTTAAATGGGCAGGGACTGTGTAATACATAAAGATGTCTTCTTAGAGCCAGTGGCAGTCACCGCCTGGGACAGCCAGAGGGGCAGTGCCTGAAGCAGTGGATGGTGGGGGGATCAATAATAATCATTTTTTTTTAAAACACCTGCGTTGTGAGATACCGCCTCGGTAATCCTGCCACAACGGTGCTTCCCTGTCCCCCTCCCTACTAAATCCAAACACTTCTATCATGCTGTTACACAGCATGAAAGAAGCACCGGGATTGGTCTGAGCGGGCTAAAATGCCCCTCAGGGAGGGAGTGGGAGCCTGCACTTGGTCTCCACCCAGCTGTAAAATACATCTTGGGTGGAGAATACCAAGTGCGCATGTCAGTTTGGCCGGCCTCGGACGACTGGCCAAATTGACAAGCGCACTTAGATCACACCACCACTACTCCTCTTCCCTGGTGACATGGGGGTTGCTGGACCCACCCCATCTTCCAGACGCGGAAAAATAAAATGATAATAAAGTACTTTTATTATTCATTTTATTTTTCTGCCGTCATCAATGGGGCGACGCTCTTCCGCCGTAGCGGAGGGGCCGCCCCTGCTTAGAGCACTATTAGTCTAAACACTGTGGCTCTGTTCACAAGAAAACATGTAAATCTACAGAGTGCTTAATTTGTGAAGGAATGAGTGCTGGTCTCCTTAGCTCCCCTCAGAAGCTCACTGCCAGTGCTATTAAATGTCAGCACACCAAATACCGATCCTGTCCAGTCTTCACTCCATCTCATGTCTCTCTAATCCCCGACCAGACACTCCCTGCCCTTTCATCTCATCCTTGCAGCTTCCTGCTTTTTTCTTTTGAGATGGTTTTCCATGTTTCTTTTCCTCCTTCTCTGTGCTTTCCTTCTATTGCACTCGGGAAATGTTTCATGAAAAAAAATAAGTACTGGTTCCCAAAAATGAGTGCCAGTGGGGCCCACCGGCAACCACCGGCTCAAATTAATCACAGAGTCAACACATGTACAGGTACTCCTGGCATGGGAGTCGTTTTATCCAGGCATCCTAGAATGTTCCTCTGTTTGATGATGTCGCCTAGGGTTTGGAGCATCATTGACCTGATGGCCGGGTATCAATGATAAAACCAGCCCCAGTGGCTGATGGGATAGCCTTGCTCATGGGCAGTTGTTTACAAGGGAGGGCTCAGCATCACTTCTGTGTTACCCCCAAAATACCATTTAAGCAATAGTGGTCCTTCAGAGCTCGCGCAGACCACCTGGGAATGAAGCCAAATTGGTCTTTACTTCCTCCCCTGACGGTCAACCAGGTGTGGCTCTGGACTTCACTCCTTGTCCCAAAAGTAGACTCTGTAACCATTGCCCACGCCTTCAGTACTACCCACCCCACTTACTTAATGCACTACTCGTGACTCCATGATATTCCAGTAATTGAATGAATCTCTCTTAAATATCATTATGTGGCAATACTTTAACGCAGTATTACTGACAAAGGGTGTCTGTCTCACAGCGCCATCTGCGTTGTGCGATACTTTTCCACTGGCTCCATCACTGGATGTCTGACCACCAGGAGTGACTCAATGGTCATTTGTGGTTGGGAAATGGGCACTGTTCAGAGAAACATGCACTACAGAAAAAGAAACCAAATTTCTGACAACTTTGGGGTGGTTCTCAGGGGTACCTCAATTTTACAAGCCCACTTTTCCGGCAGCAAGAGGAAAAAAAGATGCCCGGGGTGCCCATTAGACCTGAAGGTTCGCAGCAAATGGGTGAAGCACTGCGTTAGGGTTAGGTTCATCTAGGACAGGGTTCTGCAAAGTCGGTCCTGGAGAGCCAGGTCCATGCCAGATTTTTAGCATATCCATATTTAGAAAAATGTAGATTTCTGAAACATCTTTTTTCTAAATGTGGAAATGCTTAAAACTTGGGATGGACCCGGCTCTCCGGGACCGACTTTGCAGAACCCTGACCTACGACAACTAACCTGTCCCACTAGGAACAGGCGCAGACCCATGACCCTCAGGGGTTGCATTTGTCCTTCATTGTAGGGAACAGCCCGCTGGCTGCAGATCCTTGTGACATCTATCAGTTGCTCGGGTCATCTTCCATGCGGGTCTCAGTCCACTAGGTTTTCTGCTTGTCCTCCAGGTTAGGGCAGCTCTTCTATATATGGAACCAGGATAAAATACATCTTCCCAATCCTGCCGGCCTGTCGCAATATTGCCCATCTCAGTATTTCTCAAATTCGTTAGCCAGAATTGGAGTGGCCTTGGTGAAGGCTGTAATAGTATTACCTAGTGGGATCGGATCCAGCAACCGTGATACGTCATCATGACCAACTCAGTGATATTGAAAGAGACTTAGGTGGGCAATGGATAGGAAAGTGTGAAAGCTGCAAAGTTGGATTTTACCAACTCTGTCAAGTTATATTTAAAATTTCAAAATCACAAATTTTCAATAAAAACTACAGGTAGATTTAAAAAAAAACAGACCTGAGAAGGCTGCTCTAAAAAGGAATTTATGCAGGACAAATCGGCAGAAATGTTTTTACAGGTGAAGTTTTGTGGCATTGGCAAACTTTTCAAATTTCTGTTCTGCCTGCACAAAAATCTTGAGGTACAAAGAATAAGTTACACTCTTCTAGAGATACCGTTGTCAAATATAGGCTGCTAAAAGGGAATCAGTCTACGACTTGTTGAGAAAACAGGGCCTTTATCTGCAAGTTGTGGGACACAGTATAGTGCTTGACACTTCGTCTCTATGACCACCTTTCCAGGAAACCACTGCAGTGCTTAATTTGTAAATAAAGAGGTGCCGGTGCTCGAAGCCCTTCTTTTAAACACGAGGCTGCTGTAATTAAATCTTCCAGCGCTGAATACTGAGGCAGCGTAATCCTGAAGCCACCTCGGGCCTCTTCAATCCATTTACGGCCACCCCTGCCCCTTCAGCTCGTCCTGCAACTTTTTACTTTCTCCCTTTATGACGCTTATTAGTTTTTCCTTCTTCCGTCTTTCCCGTATGTGTATTTTGCTCGCAGCAATTGCTTGATGCAGAAGAATAAGCCCCCCTCACAAATAAGTGCCGGTGCTCAGCACCGGAAAGAACAATCACAAATTAAGCACTGAACCACTGCAACAAAAAGGTTGTAAAGACTTTTCAGGTTTCTTTAACAAAAATATTATAAAATTAACATGAAAATAAATAGCTACAGGTGCTTCAAAAGGTGAAGGTTACTAAAAGGGAGAGAGTAAAGGTGATGGGGTTAGATTTCCGGTTAGGGTAATAGGTCACATAAGGATATGGTTAGGAAATAGGCTTAGTTTTAGGGTCTAAAATTGGGATTATGGTCAATGATAATTTTGGGATTGGTATTAGTGAAGGTAATTGTAAAGCGTTGCCTTCATAGAATAAGTTCATAATAAATGTTTTGGTTAACTCACCTAAAGTTAGTCAACATTTTCTTTTTTGAGAATTCTTTATGTAAGTTTTTTTCATTACAGTACATTTCTTTCTAATCATAGTCTTCATTCCAAGAAAACTCCATATTGCCCGTCCCCTTGTATCTTCTTCTCGATAACTAAAGAAAGTAAAAAAATAAACGAAACTACTGAACACCTAAATGTGTCATGGAGCAGACTTTGAAAGGCCGGACACCACCTTCTGAGCAGGACGTCCCCCTTCTACCCGCTTCCTGCTCCTCTAAAAGAGTAGCGCGCTTCATCGGTCCAAGCTCTGACGACTTAGGATATCCAGCACTGCAGGGCGCCAGGCTCTGATTGCTTTATAATTTGGAAGCATTAAATGTTAGTAATTGCATAAAATGCCTCCAGAGGTTTCCTAATGTGGCATAAATTAGTGTTTTTTTGTTTGTTGGTTGCTTTGCATTAGTCAGAACCTCACGGCATGCAGATTGTTTTGATGCATCATGGCATAAACATGTGGAACCCTATGCACCCAGCATACTCTGTGCGTGAGTGTGGCTCATGCATGTATAAAGTCATTTTCAAACTTAAAACCCACAGGTAATTCGCAAAGCACATTTTGCATATAGGTTTGTCTTCTATCCACAAGAACGCTATACAAACTATACATTCTCCAGTTGGTACTGACACCTAAATGCAGAGAAGTGGTGGGCTAAAACTGTGCTCAGAGGGTTGGTTTCGTGGGTAAAGTGTGGTCTGGCTGTGGGTTTGCGAATGGTTTGTGCTCTTGTAGTTTTGTTGCCATCTTTTCGTTAGGATGTGGTGAAGGTCTGGTTTCTGCCTTTAGCTGTAGTGACATTATTGAAGACATTTCTGGTGGTGTAGCTCTGGAGTAGTAGTGGTCTTATGCATAAGTCATGATCTTGCACCTAAGACGTGTCCTTGGGAGTGAGGAACTAGTTTATGATAAAAGTGTGGTTCTTCCTCCATATAATTTTGTGATTATATGTTTGAGGATCAGTCTTTTCATTGAGGAAAGAGCTTGGGGTCAAATGAAGCTTTGTGGCTCTGGTGTGATATATTGAGGGCATAGCAACAATACCATGGGCCCTAAAATAAACACAAACATGGACCCCCCTGTCTCCCCAATGCGTTTTTAAGGATCACCATAACTGAGTGAGGCGTGTTTCTGCCCACCCCGGGATTGCCTGTAATACTCAGACTTTTTAAAGCTTAATTTGAAAATAGTAACAGAAGAAAACTAACATTCTTGGTAAAACATATGTATGTTGCGGTTCAGTTACTAAAACTATGTATTATATTTTTCCATGTTGATGATAATTCTTTATTCTTCAATTATTCCATACATATTCTGCAGGGCTTCGCGCATGGAATTGCCCAAGTTGACACGTCTCACCCATTGTGACAAATAGTGCTCAGGTATTTTTCAAGGCTGTGGACACATGTTCGTTTGGGTGTGTTTTATAGTCCAATAGCAACAAGTAGGCCCTGAATGATATATTTACGCAGTGCACAGGACACACAGACTCTGTGCCTCACTGCAAAAATAACAGACTAGTTCAATTTTACAGTAAAAATATATATAACAAAATGTTTCCCTTAATTCCTAGGAAGTAATCAGAATAGTTCAATGAGACTCAATACTGACCACAAAAATGTCATGGTTCAAAAATGTAGTGATGAAAACCTCAATGATATAAACTTCATGTACATATAATGTAAAGTACAAATATAACAACTACCAAAATATTTACATTATTGTAGTTTATATTTAATGGTAATTAACATTATAAATTAAAATGTTACATTTTTAAAATGTATTACCATAGTTAGAATAGTCATAACATAAAAAACCCACCTCAAAATTAATTTACTAATTTTAAAAATATGTTTAATTGCATGTAATTAAAAAAGTATCAATGAATAAAAATGCATTTTTACTTAAAAGTATAGATCACAATAAATGATTATAAAAAATACTTCTGAGGTGCACACAGTGGGGGCACATTTACTAGTTACCAGTCTACCAAATATGTGAGTAAATGTACATTTGGCAGAGGGTGGTCTAATTTTTTATTCTAACTCCAGTCCAACAAACTTTGGGGAAAGTGCTTACAATCTAGGGGAGGGTGTCAGAGTCACTATTCTAAATCCAGTCAAACATTGGGGAAAGTGCATACGTGAGTGACGGACTGGAGGAGTGATATTTACTAATGTATCTCCAGCCCAACAAACTTTATGATTACGCATAAATGGGGGAATGACATTAACTATACTAAATCCAGTGTAACAAACATTGAGAAAGGGTGTCCAGATATATTACACCCGAATACAAATGCGCATTAGTATTATTTAATAAAAGTAAGTGAATGCTTTAAGAATCCTAAATAAATAAAAAAATAAAATAGTTTAAAAAAAATAACATGGGAGATTTGCACTTTTTTATTTACTAAAGCATTAATATATTGTTAAGTAAAGCATACTTAAAACAAGCAGCATGCATCTACCCCAAGAACACACACAAACATGAATTAAAAGTAATAAAGGGCATGATTTAGAGTTTATCGGAGAGGATACACCAATGAGAGTGCAAACTAACAGTATGACGAATACAGCGGCTACCCCGGTTCCATCACTGACATACTCCTCCGCTGGCCTGACAGAGTATTGCGCATCAGATTTGAGCGGTCCAACCGTCGGCTCATTTCACAGTGAAAGGTCAGATGGATTTTTTTTTTGTTGTCTGTCAAAGCCAGGTAAAACCAAAAAATGGGAAAGTGTACAAATTTTAATTTTTCCCCCCTAAAAAAACCTCCTGCTTTAGGAGTTTCTGTTTGGAAAATGTAAAACTTCCAAAACATTAGTGTAGGTGTCAATCATCAGTGACGGATGCACCCTAAACTTTTCAACAGCTTAATCCTTAGAGGTCACTGCTGGATCGGAGGTGAATTCTCAGTCTGTAAATGCAGGATGTCGGCTGTAAAGTCCTTCACCCCCTAACTGTACTTACTCTGTCAGCTAAATTTTAAATCGGGCCCAAAATCTGTTATGGGAAAAAAAAAGATTTTCTTTTTGTTTAATGTTAATCAAAGTATTCCTTGATAATCAAACTATTCCTTGACAAAGTAAAATACAACCAACGCATTTCCCAATAAACCCTGAGATTCCAAAAGATAGTTATAAATAAAGAAAAAACTAGGTCAAACATTACTATTTTAAAAAGTAATCAATTTTGAATAATTAATATGCACTTTAAAAATAACAATACTCACACAACCCCAACGTTCTCCACAAGCCATAAAAAATACATTACAAAATTGTCATACAGAAATATTCGTACTTTGAGGTTTCAGATTTACTTCCTGTTCTATAAAAAGTCCAACAAATATTGGGTAAAGTACATACATTGGGGGCAGGGGACTAGATTCACTATTCTAGTCTAACAAAAATGAGGGAAAGTGGATACATTGGGAGGGGTGTCTGATTGAGGGTCTAATTAAGAGTTTGACCGTTGGGGAAAGTCCGTCCGCCAAACTCCCGACAGGATGGCCGCCGCCTTTGTGGAAACCACCCCGCAGAAGCTATTAAGAGTGTCCCGCTAGGTTGGCAGGCAGAAACCTTGGTTTCCGCCCACCGTCCTAGCTGAACGTAGACTACAGAATTGTCTCCAGCTCGTATTCGAGCCGGCGGCAATGCTGTAGCCTGCAGGGTGCACCAGCACCCTCGCAATGTTCACTGTCTGCAGAGCAGAAAGTGAACAGTGTGCGGATGCTGGGCGGCGGGGGGCCTACGCCTGTTCTCCTCCAGCCTTTTCATGGAGCGGAGAATAAGATTGTAATCGGCAGGGCAGAGCTGCATACATCGCTGCCCTGGTGGATTACCATCTCCACCACCACCAGGCCACCGGGATCATGGATCCTGTCGGTGCTGGAAGATCCCTGGCGGTCTGACCGCCAGGATCTTAATGTGACGCAATAGCAGCAGTCCTGACCGCCACCTCGAGTGTGGCGGTCTGAAGACTGCCACACTCGTGATGAGGCTGTTAATGTTCTAACTCCTGCCTCACAAACATGGGGGAAAGTGCATGCATTCCAATGGCGTGGACAGTTGTACCACTCTAACAAAGAAACGTTCTGGAAAGTGCATACTTTCAGAATGGACAGGGGACATTTACTAAAAAAAAAAAACTCCAGTCCAGGAAATATTGAGGAAAGAGTGTACATTTGGGATTTGTTCCGATACACCACTCCCAAATAATAATAAGCACTGACAAAACCAATGCCTATCTGCCAGCCTTTTGGCAATGCGTATTTTGCAAAAATGCATTATCCGGGAAGCTGCCTGGCCCTAATCACTCTAAACAAAAACATTGACCAAAAGCAAAAATATTGTTTTGGTCTACAAAAAGCACACATTGACATAGTATTGTACAATTAATTAAAACCTTAACAAAAGTGCATCTCTTTGGGACAGATTCAAGACAAACAATTTAAAACAAGATATGAGCATCCATAGTAAACACTTTAAAAGGAACCGCGGGGCTCTCCAAGGGCTTGGTTGAGACCTTAAAAGAAACAAAAGTGCAAGCAATCATTAGTCATATACTTAGCGTGCATTGCCATATTACTTCCTGGCAGTGAAGGGACCTACGTGTAAAAGGGCGGCAATCCATAAGTCATAGTAAAGTCAGCCAATGGCTGAAGTGGGCTGACACATTGCCTTTTGATGCATGCTGGGAAGGGAGTAAGAAAAATGCAAATGACAGAACTGCACACTAGTCAAAGGAGTCTGGCTGAAAACCCCCATACACAGGGCCACTGTAATTATGCGGTTGTGTGGCCACAGCATTTCTCGCATTACTATGGTTCTGCCGCATTTGCCACATAATGCTTTGCCTGCTCCATCATCTGCAGATTTTAACAAAAATATTGATTTCTTGCTCAAACGGTTCAAAAATTACTAAACACTCAGAGGCACATGTTGTACACAGTGAAAGGCCGTTTGCAAAGGTTGACTGGTCACCTTTTATGTTACTTATTTCTGTTTGTGTGTTAACTGGTATAAATCATGGTGCTACCTGTGCTCAGGCAGTGTTAAAAGTGTAAAAATAACTAATGACATGATGCTATCAGAAAATGTGGTGCGTTATGCTGCATAATTTGCCTTTTCTTGCCGCATAAGTTAGTCAACCTTGCTGCATAATGTAGCCCTCTCCTGCTGCATAATTCCAGTGGCCCTGCCTATAAATAACCATGTTATACATACACATTTAGTAAAATAAAAAAGGTATTGGATAACCCAGCCTTAAAACAGCCAGTTGGTCTATCACTGGCTGCCAGCCTCTTGCCTTTGGGAAAGAAGGTGAGAAAGAATGAATGAGAAAGGCAAGAGAGGAAGATAGAGGTATGCAAAAAATGAAAGAGGAAAGAAAATGAAAAGAAAGAGAAAAAAGAGGGAGGCTAGAAAGAAAGATGAAGGAAATAAATAGGATAGCGAGAAGGAAAGAAGGAAAGAAAAAGGGGAGAGAAGGCAAGAAAAGAAAGAGAATAAAAAAAGAGAGGCAAGAACAAATATGAAAGACGAAGGAAGGAACGAAAGAAAAGGGGAAGAAAGAGGGAAAGAGAAGGAAAAGAGAATGAAAGGAAGAAACAGGACTGAAAGGAGGACAGAAAAGGGGAATGACAGAGAGACAGGGTTGCAAAGATAGTGCACACTCGTGCGTTTTTATTCAGTGTTCGTGTGAGTTGCTGGTATGGTGTAACAAGCATTTTCAATGCAATGGGCCTCACATTTGCTCGAGTTTAAGCTATTTGCGTTGTAAACTCCTAACCTAACTTTCCTTGCCACACAAATTAGAAGAAAAAAAACAGAGCGCGATTGTGCTGAAATTGAAAACAAAAAAACAGAGCGCAATCGTGCTATGTAAACCCCAGTGCGATCGTGCTTCGGGGAAAATTAACAGATAAAGTAGTCCAGACACCAGGCTCAAAACATTGAGCCTCGTATGTTTCTAGTAGTTTAGCGGTGCTGTGTAGGCGGGCTAAACACCAGAAAAGACATGACATATGCATGCCTTTCACAAATGAAAGCAGGCAGATTTTAAAGAGGAAGCCCAGGAACCAATGAAAGAGACTTACGTGACCTGGGCGTGGTTTGAAGCCCAAAGAGAGATTACTTTATGGACGGAGCGCTTTGCGCTCACCCATAAAAAGCACCAGTCAGATAAACAAAGGCCATTTCAAAAGGAATTCATAACAGCATCAGCAGGAGACACGAACTGAACCTCGGGATGTGTCCTGTTCTCGCATCTCTTAGAAAGCATCCTGCTGTCACATCAGGTCCTACAAACAAAGGCCACACTGAAGTAATAATAAAGTAAAGGAAACTACTTTGTGTGTGGGTGTGCTCCTCGTGAAAGGGCTAAATGCAGTCGCTGAGAGTGAAGTCAGCCAGTGGCTGGAGTAGACTGACCCGCTGCCCCCTGCTGAGTTCTGCAGTGGGTGGAGGCAAAATGTGAATTGCACAAGAACAGGCCAATAGGTGAAGAGAGGGGTTGGAAGCCCCATTATATAAGTATAATTTTAGTAAAGCCCAAAAGGCCTTGGCTAACAACAGACCTATAAGAATACCTTAAGAATTATTTCATACATTTAAATTAAAAACTTTAAAAGTCCTAGATATATAAACAATGTAAAAACCTATTATATTTTTTAAAAATTAACACATTTAACAGAACTGCACATTTTTTATTTACTAAAAAAAATCATAGTTATAAAAAAACGTATTACTCAACCCCCTACAAAGCACAAACATGAAAGGAAATTCATAAAAATAAGTTATCAAAAGTATTTTTATCTAATAATAATGTACATTTTAAGAAAATAAAATCCCTTACATTATTCCAATAAAACTACACATTCTCAAAATGCAATGCCAGACACTACAAATTGAACATCACAAACAATTAACAATAATATACAGTTTAAAAATAAAATACCCATCAAACCTCAATACACTCCACTATTGATAAAATGCATTATATATTTGTTTAAAGCATTTAGACAAATAGTTTTATAAGTTATAATTAATCAATCACGTGGAGATGTAATTTCCAAACAAAACATTTGCATATTTACGGCATTCAGTGAATATTGGCAGTTTATATGCATGTTATTTAAACGCTACCCACAGTATCCTCAATAAAACCCACAACCCGAATAAATATTTATATGAGCACAGTGTTATTTACATATACATTTCACAATAACATCAATAATTAAACAACATGATACTCTACAATTAAACATATTACAAAATTATCGTATAATGTGCTATAGTTGACATTTCAGTATTTTGTAAAAAAAAAAAAAAAAGTTTAAAAAATATATTTACCTTCTATACCTTTTGGCTATGATATTTTGTAGACCCCATTTATTAAACTCAGTAATCTGCCCATACAATATTTTTGAGCTGATATTTAAATGAATTAAAACAATGTACTCCACAAACCAGGTCACAGCTCTACATAAGAACATTGTGCAAGAAATTATATTAAGTAATGTGTTAAAAAATAGTTCCCTTATGCTTCCTTGTGCACCAGTGTTGGACCTGGCTTTTTGACAGGGACATCCCCAAACTTTTTGCCTCCTTCCTCTTATTTTTCCTGACCTGTTGTTGTTGGTTTTTGACCTCTGGGCACTTTACCACTGCTAACCAGTGCTAAAGTGCATATGCTCTCTGTGTAAATTGTACTACTGATTGGTTTATCCATGATTGACTATTTAATTTACTTGTAAGTCCCTGGTAGAGTGCACTACATGTGCCTAGGGCAGGTAGATCAAATGCTACTAGTGGGCCTGCAGCACTGGTTGTGCCACCCACCTCAGTAGCCCCTTAACCTTGTCTCAGGCCTGCCATTGCAAGGCCTGTGTGTGCAGTTTCACTGCCACTTCGACTTGGCATTTAAAGGTATTTGCCAAGCCTAGAACTCCCCTTTTTCTATACATAAGTCACCCCTAATGTGTGCCCTAGGTAACCCCTAGAGCAGGGTGCTGTGTGGGTAAAAGGCAGGACATGTACTTGTGTGGTTATATGTCCTGGTAGTGTAAAACTCCTAAATTCGTTTTCACACTACTGTGAGGCCTGCTCCCTTCATAGGCTAACATTGGGGCTGCTCTCATACATTGTTGAAGTGGCAGCTGCTGATCTGAAAGGAGCAGGAAGGTCATATTTAGTATGGCCAGAATGGTAATATAAAATCCTGCTGAATGGTGAAGTCGGATTTAATATTACTATTCTAGAAATGCCACTTTTAGAAAGTGAGCATTTCTTTGCACTAAAATCTTGTTGTGCCCTTCAATCCACGTCTGGCTAGGTTTAGTTGACAGCTCCTTGTGCATTCACTCAGACACACCCCAAACACAGGGTACTCAGCCTCACTTGCATACATCTGCATTTTGAATGGGTCTTCCTGGGCTGGGAGGGTGGAGGGCCTGCCCTCACACAAAGGACTGCCACACCCCCTACTGGGACTCTGGCAGACAGGATTGAGCTGAAAGGGGGCTTGGTGCATTTCTTAGAGACTCTTTGAAGTCACCCCCACTTCAAAGGCACAACTTAGTATAAAACAGGGCCTCTGCCCTACCTCATCAGACACTTGCTGGAGAAGAAACCTGAACCAGAAACTACATCCTGCCAAGAAGAACTGCCTGGCTGCTCAAAGGACTCACCTGTCTGCTTTCTACAAAGGACTGCTGCCTTGCTGTTGCCCTGCTGCCTTGCTGAACTCTTGTCTGGCTGTGAAAGTGCTCTCCAAGGGCTTGGATAGAGCTTGCCTCCTGTTCCTTGAAGTCTCAGGGCCAAAAAGACTTCTCTCTTTTACTTGGACGCTCCGTGCGCCGAAAATTTCGACGCACAGCTTGTTTCGCGGCGAGAAAAACGCCGCACTCCGACGCTGATCAACGCAACGCTCTGGGGACGATCGAAGATCCGACGCACGGCCTCGCAAGGACAACGCCGCCAGACCTCTAGAGGAGAAATCGACGCGACGCCTGCCGTGAGATCGTAATTTCAACGCGCAGCCCCGCAGATCGAAGTCTAGAGGAGAAATCGACGCGACGCCTGCCGTGAGATCGTAATTTCGATGCGCAGCCCCGCAGACCGACGCGCAGCCGGAGAACAAGCCGGAAAATCCACGCACAGACCCGGGACATCTGGTAATCCCCGCGATCCACAGAAAGAGACTGTCCACGCGCCGGAAAACGACACCGACTTCCCCGCGTGGAAAATAACGACGCAAGTCCGTGTGTGCTGAGGAGAAATCGACGCACACACCAGTTTTCCACGCACCTCTTCTCCTGTGGCCCTCTGAGGAGATTTTCCACCAGAAACCAGGTACTTTGTGTTTGAAAGAGACTTTGTTTACTTTCTAAAGACGTAAGACACTCTCTATCACTTTTCAGTGATATCTTTACAAATTCGTATTGCAACTTTGATCGTTTTGACCTGAAGATACCCAGATAAATATTATATATTTTTCTAAACACTGTGTGGTGTATTTTTGTGGTGTTATGCTATGGTGTTGTATGATTTATTGCACAAATGCTTTACACATTGCCTTCTAAGTTAAGCCTGACTGCTCGTGCCAAGCTACCGGAGGGTGAGCACAGGCTGATTTTGGATTGTGTGTGACTTACCCTGACTAGAGTGAGGGTTCTTGCTTGGACAGAGGGCAACCTGACTGCCAACCAAAAACCCCATTTCTAACATTGGTGATCAGCGGTGAGGATAGGACTTGTGTTTGTGCAGTGACATACAGTAGCTAAGTATTTCACTACCTACCCACAGTTGAAGGTCAACTTGATTTTTCATCTTTTTCGCTTTTGGTTCTCTGATGTCCTCCTGGATATACTATTGATATTTTGGACTTTGAATTTTGGTTTTTGCTGATAAGATCTTATCAGAATGGGATTGTGTACCTACTCATTCTTTGTTCGTACTGACCACCTCACTAAGGCTGACCTAAGGAAGCTTTGCAGAAAATGGGGCCTTCCTGTAGCAAGGAGATCTACTAAGGCGGAGATGCTCCATCACTACATAGTCTGGGGGGAGGAAAGATGGGCAGAGAGAGAGGCAGCAAGAAACCAAATGACTAAGTACCCCTCAGATGAGGAGGAGGACTACGCACATGAGGAGGAAGACTACTCAGATGAGGAGGAAGTCTACTCAGAGTTGGACAGTGACCAGAAATAGATGAATGGCTCCGAGGTCAAAGGCGACAGGAGCAACAATTAGAGGAGTATCTTGCAGAGGTTGAGGCAAAAAGACTCTTAGCCCTGGAAGAAGAAAAGATTGCAGCTCAAGAGCTGAGCTGTAAAGAGCTGAAACTGGAGGCCGGAAGGGCTGAGTCCAGTTCAGATGGTGGCAGCAAAAATCTTGCATCTAGTACTGCTGAAGAAGGGCACAAGCCCAGAGATGTGGTGCCCAACTTGAAGAAGGGAGTTGACACACCCCAGGCAGTTCAAGGGTATGAGGTAGTTCCCGTTATGCACAGGGTCCCTGAGAAGGATTGGGGAACTGGCACAGGGAGTCATATTCCTACTGGGGGGAGGGACACTTTACTGACTCTAGCAGAGAGTGACAGAGAAAAGGGTTCCCCCCTGGTGGACGTCCTGGATATAGAGTGTAGAGACATCCCAGAAGAGTATGGGTTGAGTGTCAGGGACAGACAGATACTGTCTCACCAGTCTCAGGAGGGTGAAGTAGGGTGCTTTTCCAAGGTTGAGTTACTGGATGGTTGGGTGAAGGGTACTGTGGTTAATACATGTGAAGGGCAGAATGATGTAATTGCTGGAGAGCATATGTCTGGTCCTTATTTTCCAGAGCTACGCCAACACCAGGTGGAGTGTGAGTTCTCTGACCCCAGGGAACTTACAATGGAGGCAGACTTCTGGGTGAGTACCAGAGAGTCTGAAGAGGCATTTGGGGGTGCTCCGGAAGGGAGTGGTCTAGGTGGTTCCCAACCGAGTGAGGTGGGAAAGGATTGTAGTGTCCCAGGTAGGTCCCAGGTCCTAGAGGGTTCCATGAGGGAACACCAGGAGGGAAGCCTAGCCTGTACCGTAGGCCATCTTTTGAGGGAAGCCCCGCAGTGTCAGAAGAACTTGGGGGGGTGACTTTAGCCAGCATCCCAACAGTTCTGGTGTCTGGCAGTACCCCTCCTAGTGAGGGGGTGCAGAAGTCCAGACATAGGGTTGAGAGGGGGTTGCAAACCCCAGTGGAGGACCTTGAGAGTCAGGGGACAGCTCTGAGAACAGAGCCCCCCAGGAATGACCCAGGTGAAACCGTTTCTGGTTCGGGGGAAACCCAGACTCTGTCGGATGGGCAGAGGTCGGGAGACCTGCACCAACCAGATTCTTGTGTGACCCTTGGGGACGGTATGTCCCTTGTGGGGGGTGAGAGTGCCCCCCAGGAAGTCCTGGCATGCCAGGCAAAGATTCAACCTCAGGGTGGTGACTCTAGGTTGGATACCCAGGTTCAGAGGTTAAACTCTGACCTGGTGGGAGGTAGATGTGCCTCCCAAGAAGTCCTGCTGTGCCAGGCAATTGTCCAACCTCAGGGTGTTGACTCTGGGTTGGATGACCAGGTTCAGAGGTTAAACTCTGACCTGGTGGGGGGTAGGTGTGCCCCCCAGAAAGTCCTGGCGTGCCAGGCAATTGCCCAACCTCAGGGTGGTGACCCTGGGTTGGGGAACCAGGCTCAGAGGTTAAACTCTAACCTGGTGGGAGGTAGATGTGCCTCCCAAGAAGTCCTGCTGTGCCAGGCAATTGTCCAACCTCAGGGTGTTGACTCTGGGTTGGATAACCAGGTTCAGAGGTTAAACTCTGACCTGGTGGGGGGTAGGTGTGCCCCCCAGAAAGTCCTGGCGTGCCAGGCAATTGCCCAACCTCAGGGTGGTGACCCTGGGTTGGGGAACCAGGCTCCGCGGTTAAACTCTGACCTGGTGGGAGGTAGGTGTGCCTCCCTGGAAGTCCTGGCCTGCCAGGCAATGGTTCAACTTCAGGGTGATGACTCTGGATTGGCTAACCAGGTTCAGGGGATAAACTCTGACCTGTTGGGGGGTAGGTGTGCCCCCCAGAAAGTCCTGGTGTACCAGGCAGTGGTCCAACCTCAGAGTGCTGGCTCTGGGTTGGATAACCGGGTTCAGAGGTTAAACTCTGACCTGGTGGGGGGTAGGTGTGCCCCCCAGAAAGTCCTGGCAAGCCAGGCAATTGTTCAACCTCAGGGTGGTGACCCTGGCTTGGAGAACCAGGTTCAGAGGTTAACCTCTGACCTGGTGGAAGGTAGGCGTGCCTCCCAGAAAGTCCTGGTGTGCCAGGCTGTTGGCCAACCTCAGGGTGGTGACTCTGGGTTGGATACCCAGGTTCAGAGGTCAAACTCTGACCTGGTGGGAGGTAGGTGTGCCTCCCAAGAAGTCCTGCTGTGCCAGGCAAGTGTCCAACCTCAGGGTGTTGACTCTGGGTTGGATGACCAGGTTCAGAGGTTAAACTCTGACCTGGTGGGGGGTAGGTGTGCCCCCCAGAAAGTCCCGGCGTGCCAGGCAATTGCCCAACCTCAGGGTGGTGACCCTGGGTTGGGGCACCAGGCTCAGAGGTTAAACTCTGACCTGGTGGGAGGTAGGTGTGCCTCCCTGGAAGTCCTGGTGTACCAGGCAGTTGTCCAACCTCAGGGTGCTGACTCTGGGTTGGATAACCGGGTTCAGAGGTTAAACTCTGACCTGGTGGGGGGTAGGTGTGCCCCCCAGAAAGCCCTGGCGTGCCAGGCAGTTGCCCAACCTCAGGGTGGTGACCCTAGGTTGGAGAACCAGGTCCAGAGGTTAAACTCTGACCTGGTGGAGGGTCAGTGTGCCCTCCAGGAAGTCCTGGCGTGCCAGGCAATTGTTCAACTTCAGGGTGGTGACTCTGAGTTGAATGGCCAAGTTCAGAGGTTAAACTCTGACCTGGTGGAGGGTCAGTGTGCCCTCCAGGAAGTCCTGGCGTGCCAGGCAATTGTTCAACTTCAGGGTGGTGACTCTGAGTTGAATGGTCAGGTGCAGAGGTTAAACTCTGACCTGGTGGGGGGTAGGTGTGCCCCCCAGGAAGTCCTGGTTTGCAGGCAGTGATCCAGTCTAAGGGTACAGACCCTAGGCTGGAAGACCAGGTTCAGGGTGTCCCCCTGGACCTGGAGGGAGGGGCTACTGATAACAGTGCCCCTACCATGTTGTCTTCTGAGGAGGCCACTCCTAGCTGGAGGGTGCTGGACCCCAGAAGGGAGGGCAGGGAGAGGGAAGCCTCACCCCGGGCCCTAGTCCAACCGGAAGGTACAGGCCCCAGGTTGGAGGGCCAGTTGCAGGTTAACAGCCCTGCACTGGTGGAGGAATGGTACAGGGCGACTTCTGTAAGCACCCTGACCATGTTGGACTCTGGGGGTACCGCTCCAGGAGGGAGGGTACAGAGCCCCAGAGGGGAGGACCAGGTTCAGGCTGTCATCCCTGACCTGGTGGAAGGGAGAGTGGTTAAAGGGTGCCCAGCACCTGGGGCTACCGCCCCCCACTCTCCACAGCCACAGTGGTTGGAGAGCTTTGAGAGGCCTGGGGCCTGGCTCTCATCCCTGGCAGCTGTCAGTAATCACTGTGGCTTGCTGTCCGGGTGGACAGAGTTATCCCCGGGGAGGGGACAAGTGTCACACCCCGGGGGTAGAGTGGGCAACACCACTGTGTTGGTCATGGTGGTACTATCCTACTCCTGGGATACATCTGTGAGCAAAGTAAGGTTAGGTGCTGCACAGATGGGATCCGCAGGTAAGGAGGAAAGTTCCCCATGGGTTGGCTTAGTGGGCCCTGAGAGTATGGACAGAGTGATCCAATTGGAGTCAGGAAGGCGAAGAACTGGAGCATGCCCCTGCTGTTGTGGGCCTGGGTCCTTGTTCTGTCGCCTCAAACAGGGAAGTACATCAGGATAGTGATTGTTCTCCCCTGGCTTTAGGCTGGTAGGGGGTCATGTTGGACCTGGCTTTTTGACAGGGACATCGCCAAACTTTTTGCCTCCTTCCTCCTATTTTTCCTGACCTGTTGTTGTTGGTTTTTGACCTCTGGGCACTTTACCACTGCTAACCAGTGCTAAAGTGCATATGCTCTCTGTGTAAATTGTACTACTGATTGGTTTATCCATGATTGACTATTTAATTTACTTGTAAGTCCCTGGTAGAGTGCACTACATGTGCCTAGGGCAGGTAGATCAAATGCTACTAGTGGGCCTGCAGCACTGGTTGTGCCACCCACCTCAGTAGCCCCTTAACCTTGTCTCAGGCCTGCCATTGCAAGGCCTGTGTGTGCAGTTTCACTGCCACTTCGACTTGGCATTTAAAGGTATTTGCCAAGCCTAGAACTCCCCTTTTTCTATACATAAGTCACCCCTAATGTGTGCCCTAGGTAACCCCTAGAGCAGGGTGCTGTGTGGGTAAAAGGCAGGACATGTACTTGTGTGGTTATATGTCCTGGTAGTGTAAAACTCCTAAATTCGTATTCACACTACTGTGAGGCCTGCTCCCTTCATAGGCTAACATTGGGGCTGCTCTCATACATTGTTGAAGTGGCAGCTGCTGATCTGAAAGGAGCAGGAAGGTCATATTTAGTATGGCCAGAATGGTAATATAAAATCCTGCTGAATGGTGAAGTCGGATTTAATATTACTATTCTAGAAATGCCACTTTTAGAAAGTGAGCATTTCTTTGCACTTAAATCTTTCTGTGCCCTTCAATCCACGTCTGGCTAGGTTTAGTTGACAGCTCCTTGTGCATTCACTCAGACACACCCCAAACACAGGGTACTCAGCCTCACTTGCATACATCTGCATTTTGAATGGGTCTTCCTGGGCTGGGAGGGTGGAGGGCCTGCCCTCACACAAAGGACTGCCACACCCCCTACTGGGACTCTGGCAGACAGGATTGAGCTGAAAGGGGGCTTGGTGCATTTCTTAGAGACTCTTTGAAGTCACCCCCACTTCAAAGGCACAACTTAGTATAAAACAGGGCCTCTGCCCTACCTCATCAGACACTTGCTGGAGAAGAAACCTGAACCAGAAACTACATCCTGCCAAGAAGAACTGCCTGGCTGCTCAAAGGACTCACCTGTCTGCTTTCTGCAAAGGACTGCTGCCTTGCTGTTGCCCTGCTGCCTTGCTGAACTCTTGTCTGGCTGTGAAAGTGCTCTCCAAGGGCTTGGATAGAGCTTGCCTCCTGTTCCTTGAAGTCTCAGGGCCAAAAAGACTTCTCTCTTTTACTTGGACGCTCCGTGCGCCGAAAAGTTCGACGCACAGCTTGTTTCGCGGCGAGAAAAACGCCGCACTCCGACGCTGATCAACGCAACGCTCTGGGGACGATCGAAGATCCGACGCACGGCCTCGCAAGGACAACGCCGCCCGACCTCTAGAGGAGAAATCGACGCGACGCCTGCCGTGAGATCGTAATTTCAACGCGCAGCCCCGCAGATCGAAGTCTAGAGGAGAAATCGATGCGACACCTGCCGTGAGATCGTAATTTCGACGCCCAGCCCCGCAGACCGACGCGCAGCCGGAGAACAAGCCGGAAAATCCACGCACAGACCCGGGACATCTGGTAATCCCCGCGATCCACAGAAAGAGACTGTCCACGCGCCGGAAAACGACGCCGACTTCCCCAAGTGGAAAATAACGACGCAAGTCCGTGTGTGCTGAGGAGAAATCGACGCACACACCAGTTTTCCACGCACCTCTTCTCCTGTGGCCCTCTGAGGAGATTTTCCACCAGAAACCAGGTACTTTGTGTTTGAAAGAGACTTTGTTTACTTTCTAAAGACTTAAGACACTCTCTATCACTTTTCAGTGATATCTTTACAAATTCGTATTGCAACTTTGATCGTTTTGACCTGAAGATACCCAGATAAATATTATATATTTTTCTAAACACTGTGTGGTGTATTTTTGTGGTGTAATGCTATGGTGTTGTATGATTTATTGCACAAATGCTTTACACATTGCCTTCTAAGTTAAGCCTGACTGCTCGTGCCAAGCTACCGGAGGGTGAGCACAGGCTGATTTTGGATTGTGTGTGACTTACCCTGACTAGAGTGAGGGTTCTTGCTTGGACAGAGGGCAACCTGACTGCCAACCAAACACCCCATTTCTAACAACCAGTTTGGTAATTTCAAAGAAATCTGAAAAGTCAGATGAAAGGTTCTGATTTAGTAATATGTCTGGGGTAAGTTAAGGGGCATATATTAGAAGACACACCAACTGGGTGCAAAATAACCTTGCAAGAAAAAAAAAAATATTAGCACTGTGTTTCCTGGACTGCAATGCGGTCCCAATGTCCGGATTGTCAGTGTGGTCCAGATCCATTTGCAGCGTGTCTATCCAAAGTGACCGAGGAAAGTGAAGGACCTATTTGGCGTGGTCCCAGGGCAGTCAGTGGCTACTGGGCTTCAGCAGTGACAGCCACTGAATGCCACCTTGTGCGTCTTTTGGTCACCTTTCTCTTGGATCCAAAAGTGACCATCAAGTACCCCTTTTTAACTATTGATCCATTGATCCTCAGAGTATCAAAGCAGAGACGCCCAAGGCTTTCTGTTCGGGGTTCAGCAAAGCACACAAAACTATTCATAAAACAATGTTCAGCACTGGTTAGACTTTAAAAAGAAAAAAGGGACTTAGTCCTACACAGCCATACATTCAGTTTAAAAAAAGGCTCTTTATTGTACACACACACAACTAAATAATATTGATCAAGGGAGCAATGTACAGAAGGAACCAACAGACAATGTACACAGGATTTTCCCAATCTTAAAATTTCACTTAGGATACTTGTCAAGGTGATCTTCTTAATGTACAGTTCCTACCTGCCAAATGTAACATTGTCTGTTCTACAATGCCTGAGCCCCGCCTACTGACTTTAACACAGTGTTTTGGCTATGCTGCACAACTTCTTCTTTTTTTTTTTTATTATCAAATGGTTTTCATTGGAGTGCTGTAATGCCTTCATCACACCAGACCTACTCAGGCAGGGGACAAGTCCCTGGGAAGAGTTGGGAACTAATGGTCATAATCAATTCGCAATGACATCACAGAATGCGACGTCACAGGGAGAAACGCCATGCCCTTATAGTAATCCGCACTCAAAAGGTTAAATTATATTTTACTAAATAATAAATTGGCAATCAAAGTGTTTTGATTTTACTTTTTCTGCGAGTTTGGCGGTCGGACCGCCAGACTGCCAACGTGGCGGTCCCCAAAAAAACACTGAGGGCCTGATTCTAACTTTGGAGGACGGTGTTAAACCGTCCCAAAAGTGGCGGATATACCACCTACCGTATTACGAGTTCCATAGGATATAATGGACTCGTAATACGGTAGGTGGTATATCCGCCACTTTTGGGACAGTTTAACACCGTCCTCCAAAATTAGAATCAGGCCCTGAGTGTCTGGTCTCTGGCTCATCGTATTACAATGTAACCGCTCGCCCAGCGGCAGTGTACATGACGGCGGTGGACTAGCGGGGACGTGGTCAGGTTGGGGGGGCCGTCCGAAACACTGGGGCTGCGGGGATCTTTGTTATGCCACTGCTTGATGGAGGACTGCAGTTGTTCTCTGAGGCACACGCATCAAGGTCCCTGGACCCGGCGGTGGTAAAGGGCAAAATATTTCAATAGTAGTTTCTCAGAGACCAATGAAAGTGGTCAGAATATTCTGATGCCACCACATTTCGCAGGTCTTTAGTTAGAAAACTTCTGAAAGTGCCTAGAACTCTTGACATAGCACTACTTCAGGAGGCCTTATTTCCAAAAGCACTGAACAGGATTAGCTTTTCCAGTGTCAATGGCACCCACAGACCAAAGGGAACGCAATGGGGCACACAAAGGCACCCACAAAGTGAATTTTTAATTTAAATATCTACACAACCGCCGGACATATTTGCACAATTTCATCTAGCAACCAATCATGTTTAGGTTGAGAGAGGACAAGTGCTTAATTTGAGCTAGTGGTTGCTGGTGGAGCCCACCGGCACACATTTTTGGGGACCAAGACTTATTTTTTTTCATCTTGCAACTGCCAAGAGCACAAGCGAGAAACCCATGCCAAGGGGAAGAGGACAACGGAAATATTGTCAAAAAGAAAGAAGGACCCTGCAAATGTGAGATAGGGGGGCAGTGAGTGCCTTGTGGTGGGTTAAGGTGGCATAAAACCCTGGCTCTTATATTTCACAAATTAAGCATTGCTGAGGACTGAGTAATTTCCGGGTCCTGTGGGTGGAGTGCAGCTCAGGGGCAGAAGGGGAATTTCACCATCACCTGCCATGGCTTAACAAAACAAATAAGTAATCTGCAAGTGAAATGCCACACCTGGCCACCAAGTTCTCAGTTGTCATAGTAAGAATTTGTGAAGTGTGAGCTATTCACGGTTGTCTCTGCATGAGAAACTGCATGAAAGGCCCAGTGCTGTCTGGGACCGGGCTGTTTAATTATTTTAATGGTAATCCCATTAAGGTAAATACGTTGCCCGGACCCCGACCGAATCCTTGAAAGCATCTGCCCCAGCAGGGGAGCATGTGCAATGCTTCCTTCTAAGGTCCTCCACATGGGCGTCAATTCACCAAAATGCCAGGAGTAGGGAAAGTGACACCACACGCCCTTTGACCTTTACTGAGACACACCCACATGCTTACACATTCACACCCTCGCACATTACTCACACACTCGCAAGCATGCATACCACGTACACTTCAAAGCATGTTTTACTTACCTTTGCTTCCAGATAGGGTCATATTCCAGCTAATTACACTCCATTTTTTATTACACAAAGAGTGAGCAATATTTTTGTGTAATAAACAAATTGACAGAAACCAGCAAAGTGGAGCCCCAACTGACGTCCATAAGGGCGAGCAACCCCTGTGTTCCGGGCACTGATTTTGCCACCTGTGAGGCCAGGGGTCGCAAAGGCAGTGCCAGGAGTCTCAAAGGCAGTGCCAGGGGTTGGAAGGGACATGCCACGGTTCGCAGCTGCGACCGCTGAAGTCCCCTGAGTGAAGTCTATGGTGCCCCGGGTCTGGCCGAGACAGGTGCCTCAGAAAAGCATCCTTGCTGGGGAACTAGCTATGCTGGGGTGTCAGGCTCCGGGCAGTGTAATTATTGCAATTACCATTAATTTATTTGCGTTGTCCGGCCCATCACCATGGTGGACAACACAAGAATTCCTCGTCCCCTGAATTCCTGAATGCACAAAACAAGGAATTCTCGCGCTGCAGGGCATCTTGCTCCTGTTTTGCCTTTTTCCAAACTTGGGAAAAGCAGATGTGAAACCGTCAGGAATGGGAAGCTGTGTGCAACCGTTTCACATCTGCAGATCAATTTTTTATTTTTTTTAAACCGCTGTACTCTCTTCCTAGGCGCATAGTCGCGTTTGGAAACGTGGACAACGTGGAAGTTTCTAAAAGCGGGCTGCAGTCGCCGTGGCATCGTGCCACCCTGCCCCTTCAGAGGTACAGGACGGCGCGGGGGGACCCCCTACTCGCTCTGAGGCATGGCACAGGTCACCTGCGTTGGCTCCTGGTGAGATGGCGTTAGAGCGATGGGATCTGAAAGGCAATCTACCCTGCGATGGAAGCGACGGGATGGAAGCAGCCAGGCCTCCAGCCAGGGTGCAGTAATGCAATCACAGCCCCGGCGCGCGCCTCAGCAGCGCCTCGATGTGTGCGCCCGGGACGGGAGTAGGCGCTGACCCGCAGCTGGTTATCTGCAATGGGGCGGTCCCCTCGTGTCAAGGAACGGATGCCCGTTTAGAGGCCAGTGGCGTAACAAAGGCCCCCGCGGTGCGAGGGGGGGGGAGTGTTGGGACGAGCTCCAGAGGGCCCCTCAGCACAGTACATTGTGCGCGGGTGGCAGACCCCTGACTGGGTGCAGTGGGAGGGCCCTCCCCCCCCCCCCCATTCCCTCCAGGTACTTTGCAGGAGGGCCCCGTCCAGGGGAGAGGGGTCCCCTATACATACTTTGCAGTAGGGGGCCCCTAACAGGTAATTTGCAGGAATCAGGTGAACCAAAAACAGGGACATTTTGCAAAAACAGAAGAAGGACTACATTTTTACATTAACCTAGGGCGCGGACTGACAGCTGTCATCAACATAGGAACGCAGAAGGGGCACTATGAACAGATATAAAATGACATTTTTAAAACCAGCATCACACCTGTTAATTAAATTGCTTACGTATAACAGATGCTAACTAGCACAGCTTTAGAACACCTAAAAAAGTGCCTTTCACTGTTTTCAGTCGACCCCTTTTAAAAACCCCGACACAAGCCAAATATGCTGAAATCTGCGGGACAGCTGGTGAAAAACCGGGACTGTCCCGGCAAATCCAGGACGCCTGATCACCCTAGGCGTATTGAAAAGGGAAAAATGTACCACCAGAGCCGGCCTGTGCTAAGATAGCACCCTGGGTGCGGACGGAGAGAGATTTGGCGCCCCTGCTGATGGTAGTGAATTAAATGGGGCAGCAGGGGGTCTGTTTTGTGTTCACCGTCAGTACCAGGATAAACAGCTCCCCGCCCCTGGACACAAAGATCCCGGATGTCCCCCAGCTCACCTAAGTCACCCATAGCTTAGCTGCCTCACGCAGATGATGGTTTTGTTGATGTGTGTCACCAGGGGGTCAGAGGGTGAAGGGAGGGCCAGGAAAGGGGCTAAAGGTGGGGTTAAAACCATAGCCAGCGCTATGACAATGAAAGACAAAAAACACTTTAAATTGTCAAATCGGACAGAAGGGAACAGGTGGGGACAAGGACAAGGCTGGAGCAAGATGAGAAGGGCACTGATGCTGCATAACCTTAATGCACACAGCTCCACGTGCCCCTTGGAAAATTGGCACCCTGGGCCTGGTCCCAGCTCACCCATGCTAAAGCACATGTGTCCTCACTACATCTGAAAAAAGAAGACACCTTTTTATTTATTAGTCAGGATGAGGGCAATTTTTCAGACGTCAGGCTGCTGGACAAATAAATGGAAAATGGAATTCTTGAGTGCCACTCGAATAAGGGCTGTGTTAAAAATGTTTTCACAAACAGGCTTAAAAGTGCTTTGTAAATTATGAACTTCTTAATCAATGTACAAAAAAACACATATGCTTGTACCCAATAAGGTGGGTACTCCAAGTGTGTTGAACTTAGTGGGGGGATTGACACATTTGTGCAGTGGGATTCAATGTGACATCTAAACAGATAGATAGATAGATAGATAGATATCCTTATGCAAGACAGGGAAACCAAGCACAGCTCCATGGTTAGATATTGGGCACTCAACAACATCTGCACTTGCACAGGAGACTTAATCGAGGATAAAAACAAAAACCGAAGTTAACAAAATACCCGTTGTTGGCTCCTGGCACAAGTGACAAGGGGAAGGGCTTAGGGCGGCTGAGCTGGTGACAGGTCGGCACTGGGACTGGAGCCCTGACTGAGCCAGATCAAGTAGCGCTTAAAAAAAGCAGACATTGTGTCCAAACAGTGCAAAGGCATTTGCCATAAAAAGTGCCCACCCTTTTCTGTAGCAATGATGGCCTGTGGATGAGGCTCCCAGATCCTGCACTTGCTCATGTTTGTCTTGGCCACATGTAAACAGCAAAGTGACAAAAATATCATCCCATATGGTGAAGATGCTCTATTAATAATTCCAAAGGGGCCATATTTTTACAAGCAATATTTAGGACACAGTTTTTCTGCGGGACAACATTTTGGTTATGAGATTCTAGTACCATATCGACTGTAGAAGCCAATGTGATATTGCAGCACAGTCAGTTTCAGGGATAGCTTTTTACTCCAGTCCACGGGATGTTAAGATACCTGTACAACAACGCTGGTTTGCAGGGTCAGCTTGAAGTTAGAAAGGACTCCTGGGGCTGTATTACACACCGTGCCCCTGGAGCACCTAGGGCGCTTTGCGCACAGCAGTATTACAGAAAGGACAGAATACAATTGTGCATCCTCCTCTGTAATACTGATAGCACTGGGCCTTCATGTATGCAAGCGCTATCTCAAGAGGGTGTTCCCTCATTTGCATGGAGGCGTGGCCTCTCTTTGGCTCTGTGCCGTATTGTAGATGTGAGAGCAGGCGTAAACGGACCCGTAGGAGTCGCACTCACAGTGTGCCACAAACAGGTGGCACACTGTCAGTGTACCCATGGGCACCCCTCTGGAGGGAGGAAAGAGGGTCCTGTGTACCCCCCTAGATATCCCCTGCAGGTGGGCACAGCCACCCACTGCATCTGCCTGCCGGGGATCTCCCCCCACCCACTTGAAAGTGCAGACATGTGCTCCCTGAACTGTGGAACATGGCGGCATATTCATCATAATAGATACACTCAGTGCTTAATTTGTGCTTGTTCTTTCTGGTGCTGAGCACTGGCACTTATTTTTGAGGGCCGGCGCTTATTCTTCTCCCTCAAGCATTTGCTGTGAGCAAGAGACATGGATGGGAAAGACGGAGGAAGAGAAAAACGAAAAAGCGTTACAATGGGAGAAAGCAGAAAGCTGCAAGAGTGAGCTGAAGAGGCAGGAAGTGCCTTTAAATGCATTGAAGAGGCCCGAGATGGCTTTAGGATTACGCTGCCTCAGTATTCTGTGCTCGCACATTTAATTGCAGCAGCCGCGTGTTTAAGAGGACGGCTTTGGGCAGCGGCACGTTTTTATTTACAAATTAAGCACTGGATACACTTTGCTGTTTTTTAGGTAGTATTGTGCATCTGAGTACCTGCAAGGATGACTTGGGCCTTACTATTTTTTACTTTTCAAATATTTTAATGAATCAACCACATGGAATAGTACACAGAACAAGAGTCAATGTCACAGTGATAAATTCTTCCCAAGTAAAACTCAAAAAATAAATTACTTGAACAAAATATTCAAAAAATCAGTTATGCAGCAAAAACAATCTGCTTCTGTGGGAGCCAAAGGAGAAAAAAAGCACAGCGGAGAGACAACAAGAGCATCCAAGTCAAAGCAACGAATATCCCTCCACCCACTAACCCTCCATTCCAGGAAAGTCCTTCCCAGCCCATTCCACACCGAAAACTAATGCTCACCCCCATCCCCCAGTAAAACACACCAGAGCTTTGATAAAAATCTGAGGCTTATGGAGCTTACAAATTTAAACTCTCCAGAAAAGTCCTTCCTTTTCCCCAATGCTCCCTGCGGAGTCTTAGCAGGGACCCCAACGCAGCCGTGAGCCTTCTTGAAGCATTTTCATTCTGATTTCGATCTGGGCTTTCCTGCTGGCCATGGTGTCTGTGTTTGGGTCTGGGAAATATGGCAGCCTAACCTCCGCTGTCCTTGCTGGTCCTTTCTGGATCCCTGAGTGCAGGATCCTGCGCCGTCAGTCTGCGGAGTGCGCTTTCCATCATTCTTGCCCTCTCTTGGAGCACTTCCTCTCCTCCAATTCTTCAAGGCGCGTCTAGAGGACTTTCTGGTCATACCATGTTTGGTCCTATCTTGCACGGCTTCGCAGGTCCCTTATCACACCAACTATCCACTCCGAAAGAGATTCAGACAGGATCTCAGCTGGGGCAGCCAATGCTCTCAGAAGGGCGCCCCACCTCAGATTTTTAAGAAATTACATTTTTGAATCTAGCTTCACCATTCACTCAGTGACTCAATGGCTGAAAGAGCACATCTCCTTTACCATAACTGGGGTTCTAGACACCTATGTTAGGTATTCAGCGAGCTTTATTTTTATTTTTATTTTTATTTTTTACATTAACAGCTCTCTACCACTCAGTCTTCCCATATCCTCTCCACCCTTCTCAGAGTCAGAGACTTGAGTGATACATTTCTTCTCTCTCGAGTCGGTATCTATGAACGTACTCGAATGGAAAGGGTCCATTCCCCGTTCAGCATCCCTGGATTGTCAGTGTCCCCAATAGTGGCTGCTAGGTGCAGGACTACAGATTATGAAGCAGTCCACCTGTCCTTTGGTCTATCAGACACAACACTCTCAGGGTAAGTACCAGGGGATTCAGGCTGTCTAGCAGACTGTTGCACAAGAAACACTAATCCAAACAGAGCAGTTGACAGCACAAGTGTTAATGCTCAGATTTTTTTCTTCTTCAGCTCTACACCTCAAAAAGGGCCCCACTGTTCACACAGTTATAGCAGTGTTCCCCATTTCCATTGTTTTGTTTTTGTGTTGCACAAGAAACAGTGAAAGCAACTATGGAAGCAGAATGATGCCATTTGCTCATTCAATGTCTCCCCAGAGGGATCACAAGTAGGCCGAGGGGGCACCAGAATACAGGAACCAAAATATTATCCCCTTGGCGTTAATAAAAAAAAAATCTACACCAACTGGGTAATGTTCTTGTAAATTGTATTTAAGGCAAGATATTTCTGTTGGAAAATAACTTTACTAGTGATACTCTGAAATACAACTGCTGGGCACTGCAATCTGCGTATTCTCCAAAATCGGGAAGTTCTTGGTGCCTCCATAGGCTCACTCAGTGCTTAATTTGTGCTGGTGGCGGCAGGTAGTAGGCACCAACGTTCCTTTTTTTGGGGCCCAAGGATCTGATTACAAAATTGGTGGTCCCAAGACCGCCAATCCTGTGGTGGCGGTCTCGGCAGTCCAGCTGCCACATTATGAGATTGGCGGGCAGACCCGCCAGCCTACCACCATCCCCGCCAGGATCAGAGATCCTGACGGCAGGTTGAAACCAGCCAGGGTGGCTCTGAACACGGTGCCGCCCTGCTGATTACAACCTTGTTCTTCACCAGCCTTTTCATGGCAGTCCCAGTACCCTGAAAAGGCTGGCGGAGATCCGGTGCAGGGATCCCCCTCCTCAGCACCCTTCGAAATGTGCACTGTCTGCTGTCGTGGGAGCTGGTGCACCCTACATGCAGCAGCATTGCTGCTCTCGATTATGAACTGGTGACACTTTCCCGCTGGGCTGACCGACGGAAACATTGGTTTCCGCCAGTTAGCCCAGTGGGAAATTCTTAGTGGGGCTGGTGGGGAGGTCGTCAGCATGGGGGCGACCACCCCATCAGAAGTTTGGCAGATGGGTGTTCCCGTCCTCCAAACTCATAATAGGGTCCTAAGACTTATTTTTATCAACAACATTTTTTCCAGACCAAAAGAAAGAGACACGCAGAAAACATTCACAAAGGGAGAAATAGGGGTGAAGAAGATCATGCAAGAGAGAGATAAAGAGAACAGGGCGTGTAGGGTGGCGGGAGAAAGAAACATGAGGAGGAATCAGAAGAAGGCAGGCTTAGTTCTCAGGAACTTGGACACTTTGATTGCCAGTGGTAGGCTCCAAAGAAAAGCTTTGGGCGCCCGCACTTATAATCCTGTCTCCCATAAACTGACTTTATGTGACTTTGAGGCTCTGGGGGAGGAGTTTGGGAGGGAAACAGACAGAAAAGGAACAAGGGGCTCCATCAGGAGCTCTGAGATCCCTCAGTCAGCTAGGACCCTGTCGGCCCTCTCCCCCTATAGTATTTGTTTCAGCTAATGGACTGTTCTCCGTGAATGTGTAAGACATTTTCAATATGTTTATGTCTGCTGTTTTTTCTAATCAGGGGTGTTTGCCAACTACAGCTGCCCATAACAATTTCCAGGTTCGGATAGATTCTTTTTTCTCCAACTAGACAGAATCCCTCTTAGAGCAGAAAATTGTTTGTGTTATTGTCTTTTTTCAGAAGAATTCACTTCATGTTTAGTAAAGCATGATCTGTCTTATCAGTGTCCAATTGGATCTAGCTTTTACTGTCTCTTCCAGTGTTAGAGTTGTGTACAGCCTGAGTCTTGGCATCGCAATTCCTTTCCCTTAGGTCCTTTTCTAAGGTGGCTTCAGCTAACGCCTTATTCACTTCTGATTCACCACGATAGCTGTGTGTGGTGATCCATCCTGGTTGCTTCACACAGGCTTGACAACATTCTGAGTGATTCAGTTGGAGACTGCAGGTTGCTGAATCTGCAGCCAATAAACTCTAGGCTTCCACAAGACATTCACCCTGATGTTATATGTAGCATTATCTCCATACCATGGTTTTCAGTCATGACACTGCCTTCCAACGTTCATCATTCTATACTAGCCAGAGCCCCTCAATCATCTCTCCCTCCACTCAAACCCATCTCCACTCCATAGTGAGACTTAATACCTCAACTACAAAATGTGACTATATTGTATCCATTCTGAGGATGTTCTATTGGTTATCTCTAAATGCCTGGATCACCACTGAGGACTGCTGCATTGTCCATGAGACAACACATTGGAACAGCCCACCCTACCTTGTGGCTCGACTACGTATCTACGTAGGTGGCAAAAGAATCCCACAAGCTTATGAAGGTTGAAGCCTCCAGATTTTGAACTTCATCCATCCAGAACTACTCCTTTGGGGCTGTGGCATCAGTCTGGAACTCTCATTCACTCAGCATTAGAACCCAGCCTTCCCTCATCTCCCCCAGGAAGCTTATAAAGACACATCTCTGCCACCTGGCCTCACCTGAAGTGCCTACTGGTCCCCATCACCGAATCTACCCTCTCAATCCAATTCTTTCCTTAAAGTTTATTCAGGACCCGTCTTTATACTCCATAAACCGCTATATGCTGGGTGTTTCTCCTTCCTGTTTGTTGTACTCACTCATCCTACTGTATATAGTGGGTTTCTCTTAGTTATGAAACGCCTAAACATCCCCTGAGATCTAACGTGCTATCTGAAGACATTAGATTAAATTCCCATAGACCGAACTCCGGGCCTCAGTTAGAGTTGGGTGGATGGGGATACTCAGTCACAAACGTGACGGATATCCCGTCTGTCATATTACGATTCCATTATATTCTATGGAAATTGTCGTACTGCGGATTGAATATCCGTTGCATTTGTAATAGAGTAACCCGTCCGCTAAGCTCTAAATCAGGTCCTTCGAAATTTGCGGTGTTGTTATCCCCCACGGAGCTGGTGATGCTTTCTCTGAATCCTCCAACGGCCTCCGTGATGCTCCCTTACAGACTTCTTGTATTGCACTGAACTTTTCTTCCGAACACTTAGTTTGCTGCACCATGCGTGAAGCAGGTGCCCTGGGGTCCAACCCATAGGAGTCCTGCTGCCTCTTCTGTGGCATTCCTCTCTGGTGACAGCAAACTATCCTTCAGTGTTTGAACACAGAAGAGCTCTCTGTCATCTCTGCCTTTAGCTGAAGGGCACTCCATGCTGGGAACATTTGGCCAGCTATTGATGCTGAACATGCAAGACAGAAGTCAGGGTTGATCTGCCTGCTGCAGACATCTGTGTACAATCTGCAGGCCACCGATTTGAGTGATGGTCGTTGGAAGCAGCATGTGGCTAAACTTGTGACATCATTGCGCTTGAAAATTGAATTAAAGCTCATGATATTTCAGGAAACAAAATCAAGAGGTTTTATTGTTTTAGCCCTAGAGTCAACAACTGTGAAACTGACGATAGCATACACCGTCTAAACGAGAAATAAACTGCTTGCATTCATGAAGACGACCCACTTCAGCCTCTCTATCCACAAGCAAAAAGCAGTGCCAAAGCCAGTAGGTCTATAGAGCAAAGAGATTTGGGATTGAGCACAAAGCTAGGCTTTGGTCTGCATTTAAGATAGATGAAAATATGTATTCCATTGGTTTATAGTGAGTACTTATTCCCACTTCACAATTAAATTTAGTCATTAAGGCCCTCGTTACAAGTTGTCTGATAACTCCTGCTACTACACACCACCAAACTTTTACAGATTTTAGCACACATAGGGGGTGATTCTGATTCTGGCGGGCGGCGGAGGCCGCCCGCCAGAATTCCGCCCTCCATTATACCGCTCCGCGGTCAGAAGACCGCGGAGGGTATTATGAGTTTTTCCCTGGGCTGGCGGGCGGTCTCCAAAAGACCGCCCGCCAGCCCAGGGAAAAACTCCCTTCCCACGAGGATGCCGGCTCGTAACCGAGCCGGCGGAGTGGGAAGGTGCGACGGGTGCAGTGGCACCCGTCGCTTAATTCAGTGTCTGCAAGGCAGACACTGAAATACTTTGCGGGGCCCTCTTACGGGGGCCCCTGCCGTGCCCATGCCAATGGCATGGGCACGGCAGGGGCCCCCAGGGGCCCCGCAACCCCCCCTACCGCCATCCTGTTCATGGCGGCTTTCCCGCCATGAACAGGATGGCGGTAGGGGGGGTCAGAATCCCCTCGGCGGCGCAGCTCTTGGAGGATTCTTAGGGGCAGCGGAAAACCGGCGGGAGACCGCCGGTTTTCCTGCACTGACCGCGGCCAAAGCGCCGCGGTCAGAATGCCCTGCGGGGCACCGCCGGCCTGTCGGCGGTGCTCCCGCCGACCCTGGCCCTGGCGGTCTAAGACCGCCGGGGTCAGAATCACCCCCATAGTGTGTCACACTGGGTGCTATAAAACTGCATCTTTCTGATCAATTTTGGGAGGTAAACCTTCTGATATTTTTGGAGGAGAGACTTAGCTGGGAAATACCAGGGCATGCAGATTAAATCTGGATCCTAAATCACATTTTAGGAGAAAGATTTGTAATAGTTATGATTTTTTTTGTACCTACTAAATATTGACCGACCCACTCTAGCCCCACCTTCCACCATCCCTTGTTCCTACTCTCCTCCCCAATGCTCCCCCTCTCCCAGAACCTACTTAGTTGAACCCGCTGCACAATCCCAATGAGCAGGTGCTCAGGCCCCAGCTACGACCTACCTGGTCTTGTCCTTTCAGACCTGAACTCGCTGCCACACGGCCCCTTTTCGCTCTTGTGCTCCATCTTCTCTTTTGCTCTGTTCTCCTTCCTCTTGCCCTTCTTTCCTCTCTCTTTTTTGCCACTTTCCTACTTTCCACTTCTCTCCTGGGTCTCTTTGTGCCTGGTTTCCACTTTCACTCTTGGGACTCGTTGCCCATTTTCCAGATTCCTCTCTTTCTCCTGGGCCTCTTTGAGCCCATTTTCTACTTTCTGCTTCTCTCCTGGGCCTCTGTGCTCATGTCCCACTTTCCATTTTCCCTCTTGGCCTCTCTCTGCCCTTTTTTCAACTTTCCTCTCTCTGCCTTGGTCCTCTGTGCCCATTTTTCCACTTTCCAATCCCACTCTATGTGCCTCTTTGTGCCCCACGTTTTTCTCTTGTGCCTCTTTGTGGCCCATTTTGTCTTTCCCTGTGCCTCTCCATCCTGCTTTTTTGTGTTCTTCCATGCTTTCCTGCCTTCTGCCTTCTGCCTCTCCATGTGCTTTCCCACATCCCACCTGCCCATGCTCTTTACCTGCGTGCTTTCTTGAGGCTACTGTGCCTCGTACCTCACTAGCCCCACCCTTCGTTACCCCACAGTCCCCCCTCCCAGAACCTACTTAGTGGCAGCTGCTCCACAATTGCGCCCAGTGGCCGAGCTGCTGGCACTCAAAAGGTAACCCCGTCTATACCGGTCTGTGCCTGGACCACATCCTGGGCCACAGACCTTGGCCCGACATAAGGCCACCACTACACAGCCTCCAGCCTGCATTCACTCAACACCTGATGCCGCCACATCAGGTGCTTCCATGCCTCTCCTCACTCTCCGGTTGGGCCATTTGCATGTGCTCACTGCCACTACACCTGCACCAACATCCACCTCTCACATGCTTCCCATGCCTCATTCCATCTGCCATGCATGCTCCACAGAACCAGATCTATCGACAGACACGCGACTGAGATCTAGGACACCATCGAGACGCACCCCCCGGATATCTTCTTCCTGACAGAGACCTGGCTGGACCCCACATCGGCATTCTCCATCCCCACAGCAATTTTGCCTGGCTATAAGATCTCCAGCCAGGTCACACCGAACAAGCCAGGAGGAGAATTTGCCATCATCTACAAGGACTTTATCACCTGCACCACCTCCACCGACGAGGACACAACCTTCATGAAACAGATGCACTTCCGACTTCAGACCAGCAACCACATCTCCATCAAAGGCATCCTAGCTTACCGACCACCGGACAATGTGCCATCTTCAGCACTCTCTTAACAGACGTCATCGTCCCCATCACTATCAGCTCAAATAAATTCACCCTACTTGGCTTCCTCAACTTCCATCTCGACGAGCGGAAAGATCCCAACTCCACCACCCTACTCAAAAGCCTTGCGATCCTAGGACTGACTCAGATCGTTATGAGGTCCCATCTACAAAGCAGGGCACACGCTTGACCCCCCTATTCACAGCCATCAATAAGGTCAAGTTCAGCCACCTAACTCTGCTCATCTGGCAGACCCCTGCATCGTTCACTTCTTCATCTATGGACCCCACCCCCCTTTCCCAAGACTACCTACAACCTCAAATGCAGCAGCAACAAGATAAAGGACACAGACTGGACCAACACGCTCACTGCCCATCAAACAGACCTCATCAGTGACCTGCATGTTGACATCAAAGCTTTCAACAAATGGATCACCACCAGCGCAGACACCTTAGCCCCCCGAAGAACACCATACACTCAAGAACCAACACACAAGTCAACTGGTACACCAAAGACCATAGACACTCCAAATGCCTCTGTAAACAATTCGAGAGCAGATGGAGAAACGGTCAGGACACCACCACAAGAAACACTTACAAGTCTGCACACAGGAAACACCACACCCAACTCAACAAGGCAAGAAAAACAGCCCTAGTTCTCAGACTGAAAAAACAGTTCCAACAACTGCAAATAGCTCTTCAACATTATCAAACAAATCTCCAACCTCACAGCTGCCACCAACTCCATCACCCCTTTGAAAGACCTCTTCAACTATTTCCACAACAAATTCCACAACATCTACAGCAACGTAGTCCCCCCCCCCCAATGCAACACACAAGAACTGATCAACCAGCTGCCCACCACCACCAAATCGAACCATCAGATCACAAACTGAAAGCCCCTCACGTCCGAGGACACCAATGAAATCATGGAAACAGTCCATTCCAAGACCCCCAATGCCCTCTGCCCCCACCATATCTTGAACCTAGGAGAAACTCTGATCAGCTCCCACCTCACCAACGTCATCAACACCTCCATCCAAAGTGGAACCTTCCCGGACAACTGGAAACATGCAGAATTTACAGTTCTCCTGAAAAAAGCCACAGTAGACCCTAAAGTACACAGCATTATAGACCCTTCTCACTACTGCCCTTCTGTTACAGAAAATGTGGACTATGAATGTGAAAATATTACGCAACAACAGACACAGGCAGAAAGCGCTACACAGCTGTACATAGTAAAGAACATTGCAGACCCAAATCTAATACTGACCGGAATATGGTGAAGAGTTCACTTAAGGACATAATGGAAAAAATAACTTGAAAAGATTGCGGCTAAAGAACAACTCCTGTTTAGTAAGAATGATGGAATTTATGATCTTAACACACAGGCTCACTGGCACGTACTTTGTGTTCTCAAATACACTGTAACCTAATTAGAAAATAGCTCCAGGAAACTAACTAGTTCAGACAACACAGAGGTCTTAGAATCACAATGATAAAGCCCACATGTTATTAGAGCTGTATGTACTGCAAATATGCATGAATTGAAGAATGAAGAATGGTTAGCTTGCCAACCATTGTAAAAGCCACAAATGAAGAATCAGTAGGGGATTAGGCTAGGGTTTAGGGTTATAGGGTCACAGGTGTTGTAATGTTTGCTGTTTTCAATCTATAACTGACAAGTCAATTGTTTACTGTCCTGCAATAAAGATGTTTAATAATTTAGGATAAAGTTTAGGGTCAAAGGGTCACAGGTAGCATGATGTTTCGACACACTTAATGTATAATTATGTAGAGATTCATTGTTTACTGTTTTGTAATAAAGCATTGTGCGGATTTGTTTATAAGAAGCTATCTGTGCAATAGTAGATGGAGACCTGCTGCCTGCCTATGTGAGGAGGGTTGATCTCCCTGTCATGACAGTAAAGAGCTGCCTTTCCATTGCCAAAGAGGAGTCTGTCTTTTTTCCATTTTCTGAGTTTAGAATTACCCCGCAACACAACCCATCCAAAGTAGAGGAGAAAGCTATCAACAAGCAACTCTCCAGTCATCTCTAACTACACCAACTACTAGACATCCCACAGTCTGGATTCAGAAAAAAACACACTAGGTCCCACAAACGTTTCCCTACTGCTGTTTGCTCCATAAACACAGTCATTTTTGGACTCCGTTCCTAACTTGCGATTGATCACTCACAGCTGAGTTTTATTTCACCACATCTGGGTAGGCCATGCTACCATTACTGCTAGACATCAAAATATATATATTTTTCCCTGGCTGGCTTTCTTTCCCATATAAACTTAGACATATACTGCTATACACATTTCAGCCAGCTCCTTTATTGGGTCCACCAGTTGCCGGGTTTGAAATAAGTGTAGCAGTTTTTAGAGATTTGTCATCTTTGCTGACAGTATTCTTCCCAGGCATGAAATGCACGGCCCCTCGATCTCCCTGTTTCAGAGCTAAACTCCTTAAATGGTGCAAGGCAATTGGCTTGCGCAATGTTCCCAAGTGATTGGTTAAGTTAATGCCCCCCAGATATTTGCCCCTCCCTTCCATCCATCTCAGTTCAGAAATCTGGCTAACTTCTGTAAGTTCACTTGCTATTTCATATTAATTTAACATCCATTTTATATTCTTTTGTCTACCATTGTTTAGGCTTTGTCGCTTTGGAAGTCTCAAGCCTTGTTTTCGTTCCAAACACTCAAAAATGATCATTCAGAATCCTGTTAGTACAGAAGATGATGCTCCCTATGTGTGTCTTAGAAAGTAGCCAACCCGCAAACTCCTGTCATCTTGAGTTTCGTTTTTTGTCCCTTGAAGTCTTTTCTATTGTCTCTGTGCCCTTTCCTGTAGCCTCCATCCTTAGGACACACATTTCCCTAACCAACCTGCCTTCCTTCTACAAGCCTACGGGGACTCACATCCCTCAGCAAAAGTGTAAGGTTAGGAACATTTAAACTTCAAGGAAAACTAGTGATCTTACAACTTAAGTTTGGGTAATTGACAAACCCTCCAGGTAAACCTTTGCTGCTCACTGATGGCTGCGGGTAATGGCAATTCCTGCAGCAAACAAAATATTTTCAACTTTTGGAATAGCCTATGTTGTCAAGTGAGACAACTGGCCTCCAGTTCAATGGAAATGACTTTAAACTATTTGCTGAATGCACAAGATTTGCAAGATTATGACCAGTTGGTTGCAGGAAAGCACATTGCATAAATTGTCCTGAGCATACTGAAACCAGGCTGGTTTCGAAGTTGACAAAAACTCTCATATCCCAGTTTCTCACTTAGACAATAATTGGCTACTGTGATAAGCCACAGAGCACCATAGAAAAGTCTCTTGCTATGTTCCTAATCAGGAGCAAATTGAATGGGATCAATGGGATCGTCACTGAAATCAAATTAAGGAGAAATATGCAGCAGAGTAACAGAAAAGCCAAACCATCAGCTTGAACCATGGGTGGATGAAAAAAAGTTTTGGGTTTGTGATATTTCATGCCCTTGGTGGCAAGTTAAGGCTGCCCTTGGTGTAAACACCTTTGATCACAAAGCTGGGGCCTAGAGGTGTCAATGTGTGCCAAGAATGTTTGTGCATATTTGTTGTGTGACATTTTCTTGTGGTGGTGATTTATTCTGTTGTTGTTTTGTGCTGCTGTGTTTTTGTGCTACATTATTGCACTGAGATGTGTTTTGACTGTTCTGTTGTGTTGTTCCCTATTATGTTTTATTTGTTGTGTCATGCTGTTTTGTGTAAGTTATTTTGCTGTGTTGTGTTATTTACATTAGGCATGTCAACAAGTGCTGCCACATTTGTAGCCAAAACAGGACATGCTTTTAAAGGTTCTGTGATAAGCAACCATTTACCACTGTCAGAACAAGTTTCTGGCATGCATGACCAGAATCGCTGACTGGAGGTAGTCGGACTGTCTAAAGTTGAACACTAACAATAGCTAAGTCATAATCTTTGGGAAGAGCTCCACACTGCGGCACTCTTCCTGGTGGCCAACAGAGCTAGGAATGAATCCAACCCCCGCCACTCATGCCAAGAACTTCAGGATCATCACCATCAACTGCAAACTCAACAGGACCACCCAAGTCAACACATCATTACCTCATGTTCCACCACTGGAAATACGTCCCAACTAGCACCCTGAAAACCATCACCCATCCATCGTCACCAGAAAGCTGGAGTATGGGAACACATTCTACGCCGGAAACAGCAACTCACCAGGAGGTGCAGACCAGTCCGAGCTCGGCGCCAAGAATGACTCTCAATCTGCCATGCTGCCCGCACATCTCACTTCACCTCAAGGAGCGACACTGGCTGCCGTTATACAAACTAACACAATTCAAACTCCTTAGCCACACTTCCAAGGCATTACATAACTCTCGCCTATTGTACCTCACCAATCGCATCTGCTTTCACAAACCCTCCCAGACACCTCTGCTCTGCCGGACTCTTACTTGTACGCATCCCATTCAATTGGAAAACCAGATCTGTCAGTCATGTCTTCTACTACATCGCGCCTAATGTGTGACATGCCCTGCTGATCCACATCCCAGCCTCCCCCTCACTTCTAGAATTTTGCAAGAAGCTGGAGACTTGACTCTTCTAGTAATCACATTAGGCTCTAGAATTGGCTAGTTCTACTCATGCTCAGTGTCGGGATACCCTCTCGGTGAAAGTGCACTTTACAAATCAACATAGCATAACATATTTGACATAACATATTTAACATAACCTACATAATATATTTAGCATTTTAACATATTTACTATAATATTTAAGATATTTAAAATAACATATTTAACATTTCTAATCTAAGATATTTAACTTACTTAACATAACAGATTTAACATATTTATTATAAAATACTTTAACAAAACATATTTAACTTAGACTAACATATTTAGCCTAACATTTTTAACTTAGACTAACATATTTAATCTAACATATTTAAAACAGCATATTTAACATAACATATTTAAAGTATTATATTTAACTTAAAAATAAATGTAAAATAATAAAAAATATTTTAACAAACATTTTCCAGAATGGATAAACTTTTTCACGTTTTCCTATGCTTTACCACAGGGAAACTCTGCATGGAGGAGATAGGGAGATCCCAGCTGGGTGAAGGTTAGGAAAACTTACCTGAACTTCACCATTGGGAGATAACCACAGTTAGGACTGAGATCACTGCAAAGTAACATATAGAGAAAAGTTTCATATACTTTACCATATGGAGATCTCCATCCTGGTGGTGGAAATTTGTGCATGGTAAAGTATAGGGGAAAAATAAAATATGGTTTTTCAACCTGGACAAAGTTTGTAAAAATATTTTTATGTTAAATATAATTTGATGACCAAAAGCACTACTGTTAGTCTACCTTGTCTTGAACATGTGCAGCAGATGCTGCAATTGCTGCCCCACAAGGATGGCCAGTACTCAGCGGTGTGGTTGAAGCTAGATGACCTGAACACAAATAACACTTTATCTTGCTATAAATCCGTGTGTAAACCTCAAGGTAGTGCAAACCTGGGATATTTTTCTTTTAAATGTAACACCTTTAACATACATTTGGCTGGTGTCTCCACTTTTCCTAAACAGGGCAATACGCCACTTAAGCCACAAATTACTTTTCTAAACTAAATGCACAAAGACATAATTGCAAACAATAACATGCTCAGTGCATTGCATAAAAATGTCCACAGTGTATTGTTATATAAAAACATGACATTGTTTATTTTATACATTAATTAGCAACTGAAAGGTACAGGTCACAGATTCTCCTAACGCCAGCTTTATTCATATTGTATTATCCTTTAAAGTGATACAATGAAAAGGTTAGCACTTGCCATTTCTGGCTGCTATAGATAATGTGCAAGCATTAGTTTTGAGTTTATTCTAAATACCCCATCCTTAATTAAAACAATGTAATTACAAATGTGCTAAATCATCTTATGGCTGTGCTTATGTATCACATTACTCTTACTATTTTGACAGAGATGATTTATAAATGTAGTATCGTTAATTGAGTTGATTATGAGTTGATGTTTAATTACGTTTCATTTTTTGGTGTTATTTATCGGTGTAACTATTGTGAGGTCCTAAGCATTACATTTGGTGAGTGAGCAATGGTTTGGATCGCTGTTGTGAAAACAATACGTTGCAAATTTCTGTGGTGTTTTTTTTTCTTTTTCATTTTTTATTCCTAACCTTATCTGCGCTTTAACTGAATTCTGCATGTGCATCTTAGTATTTTTTTTATTGATTTTGGTTGTGTACAGTGGGGTTTGGCTGCAGGTCCTGGCCTACAACCAGGCCATACACGCAACTCGCTGCAGGCAGCCAACCCCAAGTGCACACAGCCTTCAGCCTTCTGCAGCCAGGTTAAATGCATGGCCTTTTCTTTGGTTGGTTCATGCACCCATCCCTTCGCGGGCAGCCAACTCCTTCAGTGCCAGTCTCTGCCCTTCGCACCGGAGGGTTAGCTGTAGGGCTTGAACTGCAGGCAGACTCTGCCCTCACCCTGCTGCTTGCAACCAATATGGGGCTATTGGGAAAGCACAGCATTGCTGCTGTGAATACTGTATGTTTCCAATATTGGTTTGATATTTCAACTCTATGCTCTATGCTCAGGATGGCCCAGGATCCAGAAACCTGGCATCGGATTTGTGAATCCTGTAATAGAAGTAATTTCTTAATTTGTATTTTATTACCGAATGTACCCTTTAAGGGCCCCACTCACATATGCCTGTAGTTCAGGGTGTACTTACCCTACCCTCTTATGTCCCTTTACTGTGATTTTTCTTTCCAACCCTGTGCCCCTGCACCATGTTGGGAAACGGTGGCAAATTTGCATTTTTCTGTGATGGCCTGCCAACAGAATGTGGCAAATCTACTCACCCAGTGCCAGCTTTCAAATCTGCAATGAATGAGAGGAGAAAAAAGATTCTTTGTCCAGGAGTGTGCCTTCAGACTTTCTTAGTTAAGTTTGTGAATCCTACATAACTAAGCGAATCAGCAGACGATCCGTGAATTAACAGTTCAGGTATCTCTAGAATTTAACCTTTTCTTCTCTAACCTCAACACAAATTTAAATGCTAATTTTTCTAAGAATACTACATGGGTTCACCCCAATTCTTTAGTAAAGCTCTACCTTCATAATAATGTTGGTGTAAATATAATCATCGGTTTTTTCTGTCTTGAATAGCAAAGAATCCTATGGGAAATGGTGTTTTGGGGACCCCTCTTTTCTTGGTCCTGCTTGACTGATCTGCGTAACGTTTGTGATGGATTATGCGGCAAATCAAAAATTATGTGATAATCTCCACGGTCGCAGAATCGCATAATTCCAATGGCCTTGATTAGGTCTTAAATGTGCATTTATTGAATGTTGTCCCAGTGCGTTTTACAACACAACCAGACGTCATCAAACCAAGGAACATTCTAGGACCCTTATCTTTTCCTGTTTTTTGATGACTGGGTTAGAGAGCCAGCTGTGGGTGGCCTCTTTGAAAGCGGGTTCAAACATCTCTTGCACCTGCTTTTAAAATTCGCGTAGCGCCTTGAGGCAGTACCTCCTTTCTCCAGGTGCTACCAGGAGGTCGAGTAATGAGCAGGATGTTTCTTCTCTCTCACCTGTGCTTTACCAGTCCTCTTTTCGATACCTGTTCCCTTTGCTCGCTTCTCCCTCCCCCCCCCCCCCCCCCATCTCTGTCTCTTACACCTTCTCCTCCATCTCTGTCTCTTACACCCTCCCCTCCTCTCCAAGGGCGGATTAGGAGGGATTGCATCTTTAAACGAAGCGTGAAGGGTTTTTTTCTGAGACCACCAGGCACGTGCAGGAGTTTGCTATTTGGAGGAGGGCGGCAGACCCTCGCCGAGCGCCCCCGGAAGCTGAGGGTAAATCCACATTTCCATACCCCACCTGCTGCCTTTGGTACAATGTCAAGATGGGCTCCGCTCTCATTCCATCCCATTTCGTTGCACAGCAGCAGCCGGCCATTTCCCGCGGATCTCCGAAGGATCATCGGCTGAGCTCACCTCCTGGGATGGGAAGAACCGACCCGGGATTTCTACGCCTTTTACTGGTTCACAATTTCAGACTCTATCTAGGGATTTTCTCTGCTAAGTCCTTGAGTTCCGCACTACACAGCAAGGGTCGCATCGTTTATGCGCATAGATGCATCCCTGATCAGAAGGGGGGGGTGCACTTCAGATCTTGATAAATAGAATGTGGTTTATCTTCAGGATAAACGACCTGTAATTTTATAAAATCTGAGGGGCTTCACGCTGGACAAGACTGAAAGTCGAATAAAGGTCAAATCATGTGCGAGGTCACACAGTTGTGCTTTTCCTGAGTTTTACCTATGCACAGACCTACGCACACACGAAACACATTTGCAACTTTCACACAACCTTGAAATTAACTTATTTCGGCTTGACCCTGTTAACAAACCGTAAATGATCGTCAATTGATTTGTTGCTACGTTTGCTGAAGATTTCCGGATTTTTGGGAATTCTCCTCCACGACACTTTAGATTTGTAGGAATACTCTTACATCCCAAAATTTAATTTTGTGCATTTGACCTTAGGTGCATATCTGTATGGATAAATTGAGCGTAAACCTGTATTTGCCGACCTAACATTTTTTTCAATCCATCAAGTTAGACTGGGACAGAAAATAGGTAACAGCTAATGAAGTGGCTCATTTTTACAAATTTTGGCAGTTCTGGATTTATGAAGTTGTAAAACTGAATTTTACATGTCCACCCCATAGTCATGCTAGATTGCAAAAATTTATATACTCTAATATATTGGGTGACTTTTTGCTGTTGTAGCTGGGTTTTGCCTTTTGAAATGTCATTAATTCTGCAAATGATGATGTGGATTTCTGAATCCAAAGGTTTATTTGAACAGCTGTGAGAGGGTACCATGGGGCCAAGAGACAAAGGGAAGGTTTCGAGTGTGGTATGGACATTCTAATGGGTCTCGGGGGGGACAGGCCAACCACCAAGCATGGAGCTGTTAGATCTGCGTAGGAGAATTGGAGCATCCATGGGGAAATGGGGTCAAGACTGATCTGCACATGGCTGGGTCCAAACAGGGGTGTTGTGGCGGGCAAAAAAACGATGGATAAAACCCAGATCTCTGTGACTGGGGTGAATGTTTGCAGTGTTCATCATTCCTTCCATCAATTATTCTTTTTGCTTTTGTCGCCCAAGTGGGAAGGGTATGCTCAGACGTGGGTCTCGTCCTCACTGCACCACTGGATTAAAGCTAGCCTGTCTGATGAAGGGTGACACCCTGAAACAGGTCACAGGATGCTTGTTTCCGGTCCAGGCAGGGCCAGCCTGGCAGTTCAGGCTGGACTGTTCCCATGAGGAGCAGGGTTAAGACTCATTTGCATATGGCTGGGTCCAGACTGGAGTGGCATGGTGAGCAAAAGAACGATGGATTAAACCCAGATCTGTGACTGGGGGTGAGTGTTGGAAAAGTTTCAGCACCCATCCATCATCCATTTGTGTTGGGTTTGGTAGGTATCCTTGAGCAGAAGGTGAGCCCAGGCCCTAATACTTCAGCTACTCACATTGCCAGACTTGGTTAAATTAAAAAGCAAACATTTGAATGTCTTCACGCTGCGTTATGTGGCCTTTCTTGTTATGGGCATACGCCCAGCCACCTATGTGGTGTACAATTGTTATCAGATGTGTATGAATATAGAATAACAAAGCAATGTTATTATCTATTGAATATTGCAACATTTTATCTTCTACATGTAAGCCAGTACAGAAGAAAGAACATATTTTGCAACATGCCTTCTGAATTATATTATAGTATGGGTAACCCCAAATTCAGAGCTGTACAAATAGCCATTGTTCCCTGACTTGTTATCTTGGGCATATTTTAAAAAGACATAGGTTTCCTTCATAACCTATTTACATTCCTGTTGGATAGAAGCAACATCCCAACCTTCTCTCCTGCTGCTGTTGTATCCTAGTGTAGCACGAGGCTGAGCAGTGCCTGGCGAGTGCTACTGCGTAGAGGTCTCAGGCTTGGGTGAGGGCTGATACAGACCCCAGCTAGAGTGAAGGAAAGCAGCTTTAGTACAAAGTGTTGGAGATAGGGCACTGGGTTGAGAAAAGAGTTGGGCAGGCCTTTCGAGCACCAAGACTCTCTTGCACTGCTGGATGGACCAGCTTGGAAGGGCCAGTTTGTGGGGTGATTATTTTGGTGCCATGGACCATGACGGGACCAAAAAACAACAGCCAACGCACCTGGACATTGATGGTGGCTCATCTGCCAGTGCCAGAGTGAGAGAATACCCAACAAGCTAGTCCAAAACTGGTTGAGAAGAGGGGACTATTCTTACGTTGCTGGATCAGACTGAACTTTGACTGTTGTTAAGATGTCTAGTTCTCAGTACTGTGATTGTAGAATAAGTTGTCGGATCTGTGATAGCAGTCTTCAGGTGTGTGAGGTGCTGTCGTGGTACTGCGTATAGAGAAAGCCATAGGGTTGGAGTACATGCGGAGCTCGCCAGGAGTAGGAATGTTGAGTAAGATTTGATGGTGGGGGTCAGAGGATTAGGGGTGCAGTCCTTGGGAAAAGAGCACCTTTGGAAAAAGATGTACAGTGTATTTTACAGATTCATGTCACCTCATGTAGGTGATCCAGCTTCATTATGATGTCTAGTAGTCCATTTTGAGGAGAGGATAACAGAGTTGTGCTTTGGACAGTAATATTTGGTTACAATTAAATATGAGGAAAGTAATCACAACTCCCATGTAAATCCTGTATATTGTCATGTGCTTCTGTGGAAAGTGAACCTGCATGCTGTTTTGGTGTCGCTGGACTGGACTGAAGGGCTGGTTGACAGATGCAGGCTGTATCGAGGGGAGGTGATGGCTACTGGGAGGGATGTGGGTGTGGTCCAGGACTGTATTTACATCTGTTCAATGTGTAGAACACGTTGAGGTCTGGACTACCTTGATTTATGCTGCCAGGTCTGGTTTCATCCTCTAATGGGTGTGTGGGTGAGTAGGGAGGTGAGAGAAGAAGGACAAGCTTGTCGGCTGGTAGTCAGTAAAGATCACAGGCATTGGATCAATATTTGTGAGGACTTTGTTGGTAATACCAGAGCTGACAAGAGTTACAAAACTCAATTGTAAGAATCAGAGCCTTTTACCACTGGTGTCCTGGGTTTTTACCCTACCACTGAGCACAAAACTAGGAACACCTCTTCAGTAGTTGACTCATGAGCGCAAGATTGAACAGTCGAGGACTTTCTCCGAGAGTTAGAGCGAGGTAAAAACTCAGAACTCCATGGCAAAAACAATATTGACAAATCAGGGTCCAGCCAAGACATTTGCTTAGAGAAGACCAAGACCGTTCATTTTGACACAGGGGAGACTTCAGTTTGTACACATTTTTTAGAGTAGCAACCACTGTATACTAGATCACCTAAACTGCTCTTCTAGGACAGTTTTAGAGAGGTTGGAAAATGCAATCATGAAAATTTCCCTCCTGAAGCAAATAGTGGATAATGTTCAAATGTGGCTGCTGTGAGTCCTGTCAACCCCTTTTAAGCGATTGTGGTTAGGTCAGTCCCAAATCGACGATTTCGCCTCTGGGTATCTCCACCCCTGCACTGTCCTCACTGTTTTATTGACACACTTAGCCTGTGTGTGCTGCAACAGGAAAGGCCTCAGAACACAACATGGAGACATCAAGGTTTTGCCTTGAACCCTTTGAGATATATTTGGGGTTTTGATGGCATCTTACATGAAAGTAGCTTTTCCACTTGAGCGCGCTGTGAGTATATTTTGGTTCCATGGCTTGGACCTTCAGCCTGTAGATGTCGGTTGAGCCACAATGGGTAGTTTCTGTTCATTCTCTCTACGCTCCTTGGAGTCCCAGCCTTCTAGGATGTATCTTCATCGTGCATAGATGCTTTCATCACCCCTTCTAAGTTGGCCTGGGTAAAATTTTAACCAACTTGGCATAATTGTGTGGTGTAATTTGAATTTTGGTAATTTAGAAAACGAAATTTAGAAGTTATCATGATTATGCCATTATGATGCATTTCTTTTGGAGAGAAATTTTAATGTGATATGCACCCTTCTGGTAATTTTTGAACACGAGGGCCATTTCAGGAAGATTTTTTTTTTTACCTGAGCGGACAGTTTGAGTAATTTATGAGGGCAAAACTACAAAATTCAAAGCAAGTAGCAGTGCCTTGAATGCAAGGAGCAGTTCCTTTAACATGGGCAGTCAAGAATCATTTCAGGTAGATTTTTAACTTGAGCAGACTGGGTAATTATTTAGTACAAAACCACAAATCTAAATGTGAGCGACAGTGTGGGAATGTGGGTGACTGCAAATCAACTTTAAGTTCCAGTAAAATTTTTATTTGAAAATGTAACAATCCAGTCGGGTAATTTTTGGAGTGCAAGAACCATTTTGCTTAATTACGCATAATTTTGTGGTAATTTAGCAGTCAGCTCCTTTCTTCATGGTAAATCCAAAGCAACAGCTCCTGGCAGGCTGGAGAAAACTCCCCTATACTTTACCATAGGGAAATCGCCATCCCGCTGAACTAGAGCTTCATATGGTAAAGTAGTGGGAAGAATGTAAAAGTTTATTACACTTGAAAAAAAAAGTTAGTAAAATATATTTATGTTAAATATTTTTGCACATTACTTTTATGTGTGCATTTTAAACAGAACCAAAAAACGTGCTGCAGTTTTAACAACTTACTTATGAATTATATCTTTAATTTAAACATTCTAAATTGAATTAAAAGTATCTTACTGACATTTAACTTAAAAAAATAAATTCCAAACTTTTTTTTCACTTAAATGTAATGTTACGTTTAATAAAATGTAATGTTGCTTTTTAAATTTAAAAAAGGTTGTTGAAATATTTTATAATTAAATGATAAATATGTATCATTTGCTGTTATTTTTTTTTTTTTTTTTTTTTTTTAGAATTCAATTAAATGTATTTATATTTTAACTATTTAAAATAACTTAATTAAACATCATTTCCAAAAGGGTTTTATTTCAAGTCTATACCTTCATTGTTTTCTACGAGAGGATGTTGCAACATTATTGATTGGCAGTGTCTTGTGCTTGAATTGCTACTGACAGTAATAACTTTAACTTACACTCCTCAATTTGGCTCAAATCAAATAAAAAATAACTGACTATTGATTTATAATCATAAAAATACAAGAAAATCTCTAAAGAAAAAACAAACAAATAGCTAAACAAATAGCATATATACATTTCCGATGTAAAAACACAATAAAATCTAGTTAAAAACAGTACTAAAACAAACATAACGTATTCAGTGGAAAGTTCAGTTAAATAGCTCATTTAAAAAAAGCCCCTACAGCGGTTATAGCAGCAGGGTCATCAGGCATCCAGAGATAGTAAAAAGCTGGTTTATATTGATAATAGCCCATTGATCTTAAAATAGCACCAGATATCTTCAAGGAAATTCATGCATTTTGCTGAATGAAATTAAGGGCCTAATTATGAGTTTGGTGGTCCCAACGCAGAACCGCAGGACCGCCAAACTTGCAGTGCCGTTCTCTTACAAATTTTCCATCGGTCTGACCAGGCTGACAGGCGGAAACCTTGAAATAGAGCATGCGTGCTACTAGATAGCACTCAGCTCCCTTAAAGGAGCCGATCTTGTAGCATAGAGGGGGCCGACCGGCACCCTCAGCGGATTCTGACGGTGCTGGGCAGGAGGGCCCATGCACTCCCCATGCAATGGGCATGGCCAGTGTAGGGGCCACACCAAGGCCCCCTGCACTTGTTCTCAGCCGGCCTTTTCTAGGTGGGGAAACCGCCATGAAGAGGCTGGAGGAGAGCATGGTTGTAATCTGTAGGGATGCACTGAGTTCAGTGCCACCTGAGTTCAGTGCCACCTGAGTTCAGTGCCACCTGAGTTCAGTGCCACTCTGGCTGATTACAGCCAAGCCTCGTTGGGATCTTGGATCTTGGTGGAGAAGGCACTCGGTCATCCGCCCACCAAAATTGTAATATGGTATCGGACCGCCACCTCAAGTCTGTCGGTCTTGTGACCGCCAGACTCGTAATTTGTTCCAAGGTCTGTCACATACTGTCATCACAAGGACATTTCGATATAGAATTAGTATCAAACTGACCAGATGGGTGGCAAAGCATATAATGTATTGTACCCAACCTAAATATATAGAGAAAAGATCTCTCCCATGAACTTCTAACCAGGGAAAGATATGGCTCTAGGCTGATACAAGTTTGACTAATTTTACACGTTTAAGGCAATTGGTTTGCTCCCTATAGTCTCTGAGAACCTAAATAGTGCACCGCAAGCTGGGTTAAACCGTTGACTCCTATCTGCCAAACAGGGAATCCAATTATTTTGTTGGCCTAAAGCAATAGCCAAATAGGAGAAAGCCCTAGTCGTTGTAATGGCCTTCCCCTTGATGGTTACCCTCTACCATATCCAATGCGTTCAAAGTTCCTACTGATCCCTATAAAATGAGACACCCAATGCTCTGGTGTTAAGTTGGTACATGCGTCATCTGGGGAACCTGAGGACACGTGTCTGCCCTTAACTATCTCCTAGAACCCTTTGGAATCTCCTGTATTACAAGTAAACAACAACCTAGACCAACCACCTCCTTCAAAGCTTTCTCTCCTTATCAGCCAACGTATATACTGCTCTGGCACAGGAGATATTCTCTTGAATCCTTGGCTGCGCGTTGAGTGCCGCCCTCAATCACTGATTTGCAGTATTACACTTAGAATCAAACCATCCAGGTTTTATAGGCCGAGAATGGCTGGAATGTTTTTGTCATAATTTGCCTAGTGGAGTGATTTAAAGAATGAAAAGCCTCCAAAGCCCCCTCTGGAGGAGGGTCTACTAGAAGCAGTGGCTTCATTAACAAATCATTATTGGACCTAATAAGTGAACTAAACAGGAAAGGAAGTGGGATACTGCGCCATTTGAATCGATGCCCCTTGTCCTTGGTAATCAAGCCAGATAAAAAGGGGGTTCTCAAGTGTCTCTTGGTACTAGGTATTAACATGTCAAGGACTATGAGAATGTGATCACTATACCATGTATCCATAACCTCCCTGATAAAAAAAAAAACATATTCTAAGGACCTTGAAACGAAGACATAATCAATGACTGACCCCCACCCCACCCAACAAAGATTGTTTTTTGGTCAAATCGCTGCCCTCCAATAGTCCCCACACTGAGGAGGTTAGCCTGGGATAGGACTTGATTTAATCTACTACCCCTCTCATCAGCCCCTATGAGACAGAAATAAGTACCTCTCTTTTCAAAGAGATCAGAATCATTAAGGTTCCAACTCACCCTGGCTTTAAAATCCCCCTAAAACAATAAAATAAAATATTGCACTTTAGCGAGGGCTCTGTCCTCAATAACAGACAACACCTCAGATAAAGAATCTATTTTGCAGCCATGTTCATTCACTGGATTATAAAAGTTAACTGACAAAAGCTAAAGTCATTTGATACCACTATCCACAAAACCTGGATCCCCCTATGTTTCACGGCTACCATAATAACTTTTAGCAATTAGGATACAAGAATCATAGTGACTAAAACTCCCTATGCTCCCTGCCCTGTAACAACCTTAGTGGGCACACAAAAACTCTCAAACCCATTCACAAAAGTTGTTTCCTGCACCCAAGTTTCCTGTAACATATTCACATCATACTGGGTGATTAAGTTAAGCCATTCCGGGTCCACTATTTTGGATCTAATGCCAGCTATATTCCAACTCTTGATTTTTAGAGCAGAACCCTGGTTTAAATTCTCCTTGTCTCCTTGGCTGCACAAACAGAGACTGTTCCTCCCTCACACAAACAGAGATGGAGTCAAGAGGATTAGAAAGTCAGTCATTATTATCCATGCTAGTCAATAGGAGGAACCTGTTATCTGTGCAAATCACTTGCCTCTCAGATAGTCTCCTAGGGGAGATACAACGTTTCCTAGGAGGTATTTGCAAGTGCCTATAACAAAATTCTAATGGCACAACAGCATTGGCTCCTTCCAAAGATCATTGGGCATTAAAACTTTGGAGTGGTCACCTTACCATTACAGAGTTCTTGCAATTAATCACCACACAGCCCCCTTCTGATATTTACTGGGTAAATTCAACCTTCCTAATCAATAGGATATCTCTGTATTCCTTTATGTTAAAGTTGGTATTTTTCCCAAACCAGTTGCTGACTTTATTATACAATAGTGGTCTCCTTGAGTTCATTATTAAGTTCTGGAACCCCAGTCATTATATCTACACATGGACTGCATGCCGGTGGTAACAATTAGCCAAGCGCTTGCCATTGTGGGCGGTTCTCCAATTATTCTCCTTACCTCCCTTATTCCCTTCTACAGCCCACCCTTCCCCCATCTCCTTTTGCTCTTCCCCTCTTCCTTGTGTGAAATGATCCCCTTTCCATCATTAGTCCATGAGGCATGGCAAATTTATTTACGTTCTACATCTGAACAAGAGTTGTGCCCCCCAGTCAAATTGTTAAAGTTCATCACTGTCTGTTGTGCATTATTTAGTCCCAAAAATTAATTGGCTTTCTCCATTTCTTTCTTCATGGTTGTGACCACTGATTCAAGGCTGTGCAACTTATCTATCAAAGGTGCAACACACTGGACTACTGTAAGTTTAAATATTTCCATAATATCCACCCAATTTATTGAGACCATGGTGTCAGGCCCTTCGGCAGCCCCGGTTTGCTCTTGCTTCCTCGCATTACGTGTACCAGATGTTCTACTTTTTGTTTACTTGTTTTTACATTTCCTTTTTGCAGCAGGAGCACTGTCTGTTCCAACTAGGGCTTCTATAACAGGTTTTCCTGAGCAAACCCTCTGTGAATGCAATTTGGGGGTTAAGTGTATTGGCTAAGCCCTGAGTGTCACTTCTCTGTATATCATTTGCCTGAATAAGATCTATAGGGTGGGGGCCTTCTCCCTCATCCAAAGACAGCCGTCGATCTACGAGACCTATTTCTTTTGTAATAGCCCCCATCACCCGAGCCAAATAAGAATACAGTGTGTTCCCCCGGGCGGTTTATGGGCAGTGTCCTTCTCATTGCCCTTTGCATCTTGAAGCTTCCGCTTAGTCATAGCTATTTCCAAATACACAGTGGCCTTTAAAAAAAAGGATACTCACCTATCTACGTCTGCTAGCAAAACCACAAGGGGTGGCCCAGCACTGCCTCTTCCGGGCACTGATGGGTGCAGGATGGGTCCGCTCTTGGCCCGGCAATGCCCGGGAGTGTCCTGCGTGCATCCCATGCAGCACGACTCAGTGATGCGCTTTGTAGCACCTCTGTCTGCCCAGATGCAGAGTCAGCAGGGACCGCCTCCAGGGGCCATGCTGCTGCTGGTCGATATGGTCCCGTTGACCAGGCAGGCACCCTGACTTCCTGACTCTCTAAATTTGGGTTCATCCCCTTATGGGAAGATGTGCATATCTACACTTTTGAGTAACTCGTGAATTGTCCTGTTCGAAATGGCCCTTCTGGCAGGGGTACTCCAAACTTTTTGCCTTCCTCCTCCTCTTTTTGTTACAATGTCTTTGTTGACTTTAGGACTCTAGCACTGGTCGGCAGTAGCAAAGTGCGCAAAGCTCTTGTGCGCTTGTCTCTAAACAAGGTAAAATTTGTTTACACCAGTTTGGTGTATTTAGTTTACTTGTAAGTCCCTTTAAAGTGGTATACCATACACGCAGGCCTGTAAGTTAAATGCTACTAGTGGGCCTGCAGCACTGATTGTGCCACCCATGTCAATTGTCCTTTAACAAGTCTCAGGCCATTGTAGAGCCTGTGTGTGCAGTTTCACTGCCACTTCAACTTAGCTTTCAAAATCCATGCCAAGCCTTAAACTCCTCTTTTATTACACAGTCACCCCTAAGGTAGGCCCTAGATAGCCCATATGGCACGGTGCTATGTAAGTAAAAGATAGGACATGTACTTTTATGTTTTGCATAACCCAGTAGTGGTAAACTCCAAAAGTTGTTTTTCACTACGTTGAGGCCTACTCTTCTCATAGGCCAGCATTGGGAATACCTTATTACACTTTTAAGCTGTAACTCCTGATCAGAAATGATAGCTGCCACATCATGTTTCATATCTTTGGAATGGTAATATAAATCTTCTTTACTGGTAAAGATGGATTTAACATTTGTATTTTAGAAATGCCACTTTTAGACAGTGGGAATTTCTCTGCTCTTACACAGTACACATATGGCGTATGTGACAGCTACACTTTGTGCACTCCCTCTAGACGGCCACTAAGACAGGAAAGTTAGGTGTGTGTGAGCACTCATCGGCATTCATCTGCATTCTGATGGGCCTTCTTGCGCAGGAAGGGTGGAGGGGAGCTGACACTTGCACATGAATAGGGAACTGCCTGTCCCCACACAAAGGGCTCATTACCCTGTACTGAAAGTCTAGAGCAAGGGCTGGGATGAAAAGACGGACTTGTGCACTTCAAGGAGCTGCTTCGGAGTCACCCCAACTTCAAAGGCACAGTTAGGTATAAGTTATAGGGCTCTAACCCCAGCAAATCAGTACACTACTGGACCTGGGAAGAACTCTGCTGGAGTAATGACTGCTGTGATACAAGGATTGCCAATGCTTAACTGACTGTTCTGTGAAACTGCTTCACTGCTTTGTTGAGTTGCCCCTGCTAATCTTTGCCATGCTGAGGATAAGGACTGGACCCATCCCACATGAATCCATAGTGACTCCAAGGGCTTGCTGGCTTATCTCCTGTTTTCTGAAGTCTCTGAACACAAAAGACTTCTTCCAACTCACCTGCTGCAGCTCCTGGATCTGTCTTCAATCAGCACCTGGCCCCCAGAAGGCACCTCTCCAGTTCTGGGCCTCTGGAAGTGGTCTTCCTGCTCTTTGTGCCCTTCAAATCAAGCTTTTAGGCTCTTCTCGAATACGAACAGGCCCATTCACTGTGGAACCATCGGCTTGACTTTGTGGATTTGATACGGTCCAGCTCAGCCAGACAGCTGAGGTTGGCACTTTTCATTCTAAGTGCTATTTTTAGTTTATTCTTTAAAAATTCATATCTCAAACTCTATGTTCTGGATTTTTGTCATCTTGGTCTTGTTTTACTCAGATAAATATTCTCTGTTTTCCTAAATCTAAATGTAGTCTTTTTCAGTGTGTGTGTGTGTTTTGCACAACCCTTTACACATTGCCTCTTTAGATAAGCCTGACTGCTCTATGTCAAACTATCTTTTAGTGTATAACAGACTTACCTTGACTAGGATTGTGGTTCCTGCTTGTACAGGGTGCCTACTCTCACAACCTGAAACCCAATTTCTAACAAGTCCAAATTAGTAAAGTTACTAAAAAATGTAAGAGTAAATTATATGAGAAAATTACCCACAAGTGAAATGATTTTATGTTCGAAGTTGCATTTGGTGCCCCATCACACTTGGTTCGACATAAGCGAAGAATGAAAAAACTGTGGGTCAAAATTCACATTTTGGTACAATAAACCTTGTAGGAGGCAAGATGACATAGTGGTGCAAAATCACATAAAGTTCCAACATCCGGGGTATGAAAATTCTTACGTTGAAACACACATTTAGGTTCAACAGGAGCAGGAGCATTAAGATTCTCTCAGGTGCAAAACGCATCTTAGAACACAAATCTCAGTTAAGTGCAAAGAGAAAATGTCAAAGTAAGATGTCACAAAGTGAAAAAGGTGTGCATGGAAATGGCATCACATTTGGTTGACAGCGCATTAAGGTGCAAGAAAACACATTTGCTGCAACATTAGCAAGAGTGTCAAATCTCTTTATAGATTGCTTTTTTAGGCGCCAAATCACTTTTAGTTGCAAAATCATCCTTGATATAACCAGTGCTTAATTTGTAAATTAAGAGGTGCCGATGCTCAAAGCCCTTCTCTTAAACAGGAGGCTGCTGTAATTAAATCTGCCAGCACTGAATACTGAGGCAGCGTAATCCTGAAGCCATCTCGGGCCTCTTCAATCCATTTACGGCCACCCCTGCCCCTTCAACTCATCCTGCAACTTTCTACTTTCTCCCTTTATGAAGCTTTTTAGTTTTTCCTTCTTCCGTCTTTCCCATATGTGTCTTTTTCTCGCAGCAAATGCTTGAGGCAGAAGAATAAGCCCCGGCCCTCACAAATAAGTGCTGGTGCTCAGCACCGGAAACAACAAGCACAAATTAAGCACTGGATATAACATCAATACGAATATGAAATCACTTACAAGAAAAAAATATAACATTTCAGTGCAAAATCAGTTTTAGTCACAAAACCAATTTAGGTCAGAAATCAAAAGGATTTGCAAAATTACATTTATGTGCAAAGTCATAATTGGCAAAATATCAGCAAGAGTGGGGAACCACTTTTAAAAACTCTTTTGGTGCAAAAACAAATTTAAATACAAAATCACATTTATGTGAGTAACAATCCCTTGATACAGCAACACAAATGTGGAGAGATCTTAATGTGTGAGAGAAATTAAAGTGCAAAATCACTCTTGGCAGACAACGTGCCGCAGTGTGGTATTACATTTTGGTTATAGGGCAGCATCTCCCTGCACAGAGAGGCACTTTGGTATAAGATGTCACATTAAGTCTAAAGAGTTTGCATCAGTATAATATTGCATTTGGTTGAAAACACATAAAAATGCAAAACCACCCTTTGTGCCACAGCAGCATGAGCGTGGGAAACATTTAAGAGCAGAAATACCTTTAATTCTAAAATTAATTTTAGGTGCCAAATTACCCATGGTGCAAAGTAAACAGTATTATGGTATTGAATATAAAAGCAGAAATGCATGTATGTGCAAAATAAGTGGCAGTCAGGTGCAAAATTGCCCTTGGTGCAACATCAGTTCTCTTTATGGACACAACTCACACAGTAAAACACATTGTGATGCAAAATAGTCGTTAGTGTTGGCTCAATAGGATGGTGGAAAGGCTCTTAGGTGTGCAAACGTGCCCCTTTGCACTGCACGAACATTTAATTTCACCATCTATGAACTACAATGGGAAGCATTTGTTATGTGGGTGGACTAATGCACCTAAGAGCAAATTGCTTGAGGTAGGTATGAAATAGTCACATGGCTAGAACCAAAATCTGAATCACACTTTTTTTCAAGTGATGGTCGAATTGAGTTGGCTCATACAAATTAATTGCTGATGGAATCTAACCAAATGTTTCTTTCTGTGTAAGTTTCTGGTGTTCATGACATTGAGCTCTGTCACAGCTATGCTCACCTGTAGCCAGACTTAAGAAAACGGAGGAACAGAAGGTAGGGGCAGGAACGTTAGGACTTGTTGAAAGTAAAAATAAATGTTTCCCTTTGTTCCAATGTCACATTCCCTGCGTCACAGGGAGAGGGCAGGGATGCGTTGTGTTAATGGAATTCGGTGCGTTCCTGTCCTTTCTCCTTGCACTGGTGCCGTTTTGGCAGCCTAGAGCCAATGCAGACACCCTTGCACCATGGTGTAAGGGTGACTGTGCTGTAGATAGGACTGTTTTTGTACAGGGAGGGGCACCCTCCTGCACAAAAACAATCTAGAGAGGCTTATTCCACTATCTATGTGTGCTGCATTCTGCAGCACACATAAAAAGAGGAAAAAAACTAGATAAAATAAACACATTTTGCCTCGGTACGCCTCCTCTGGGGAAGTCATATCTTTTTGGCACATTCCCAGGTTTTCAAGGTCTTGTAAACTCCCTTGCAACGCCCATGGAATGCCTACCCAGGGCAGAGTGTTGCAATGTAGCGATTCGTGCTGCGTTACTCTATTTTTTTAAGCCATGCAAAGTGACTTAGTGTCGCTTAAAAAATATGACTTATGGGGTGCGTCACTTTTGCACCACATTGGCGGTGCAAACGTTACGCAAACCAGGTCATAAATATGGCCCAAGTGTTTAAAGGAATAGTGCCCTGTAGGGGGTCTATTCTGTCAGGAGTGCCGGCTGCCGCCGGTGCTCCCCTGCCCTGCTAGTGTCAATTACAACTTCATATCACTGGTCCCCTGGGTTGATGACTATCCTGAAATTGAGTCTTCACTTTGAACCCCTGACGCTGGAAGTTCATATGGCATGGTTTTATGCTTGTGCACACAAAACGCTTGAACAATCTTGGCAGCGGCTGTTGGATGAGGTCATTTGACAGCATGGCTTCTTCGGATATCACCCCAATCCTGTGTGCTTGCTTTACAAATGCCTGCATCGTCACCCTGAGCCTACAGACTGATTGAAGACTCTCCTTTCCAATGGCCATAAAGCCCGCACCAGGCACGATTTGGTGTCTTCTATGATAACCGGCATGACTAATGTGCCTTAAATGCTCCAGTGTGTTAAGGATGAACAGGTTATGAAACCCAAGTGATCCTAATCGATTCCTCATTAATGATTGTGATCCATCTAGGGTGGATGCCTGTTTTTCCAGGTCAATGCAAGTTCACTGGCCGTAGTCGGCCATACAAGGTAAATAGAAATTCACATCCGGCGAAGTATGCTATAAACAGGTCCAAGGACACCAACTCATAACCCTCATCAGTCTATTCAAGAGCACTTCACGTACAGCTTCCCGCTTCTCTTGAGGTCCATTGGAATCCCCGCTACTCCCACCCGTATCCGTTACACTCTCTAATTGTGGTATTTCACCCAAATCTCATCCCGGACACCCTGATCTCAGCTCAGAATTTGGTCCTCCCCATCTCCAATGTGAGGTCCAAGGTTCCGCTGGACCACCACTGGGCAGCCATAGAGTCCTCCCATCGTGTGCCCGTCTGCACCAATTATTGACATCCTTGATACCAAGATCTACCAATAGGGGGAGGGATATCAAGACCAACTTTCTCATAAAGTCAATCGGGTGTTCCACAGGAATTAAGGGAAGGGAGTCAGCGCTTGGTCCTGCTCGGGGCACGGAGGGCAGTTATTGACAGCCCTTCAACTTTAAAGGAGAACCAGCGTCGTCACTTTCACATTTCCAGCTCATCTCCGGTTTGGTAGAAGCCCCATTCCAGCCTTTGAACATCTGTTTCACCCCCTAGCGGTTGAATGCTTTACCTGCAGCCCTCATCCCTGCTATGGGATGACCAAGGGGCCATTTCCTGGCATGCCCACTGATGCAATTACTGACACTTTTATCCAGTCCCTGTTTATCTGGAGAAATAAGAGCCTGGAATAAACCACTCATGCAGATCTACCAAGAGCAAAATGGTATTTACCATCATTGCTGAGGTAGAACAAGGCATAATTGCTAGGACATTCGTTTTTATTGCATTCATTTTATTGACCTTTCTGCCTCTAGTTATCACTTTATTTTTTTCCTAATCGTATTTGTATTTATCCATATTTAGGTATTCTGTGAAAAATTGATGGTGCAACTATAAATTTCGACATTTATTTAACCCTCAAACATAGATGCTGCTAGGGCTACAGTGAGCACAGTAGACCATGCAAAAAAACAATTCTTGCCTGAAACATTAGCATTGTTGTAACCAGCCCATCTGAAACTATTTTAAGCATTCTAGGAAATGTCAACACACTGAGTCTGACTCCCTGTGTTGTCAATGTACAGCGGTCCCGGTTGATTCATAGATAGCTGAATGTTAATGATAAAATTATCTTACTATCTGAGGAAATCCAGACCTCCCTGTCACTTCCTGAACTAGAGATCTATGCAGTGCTTAATTTGCGCTTGTTGTTTCCGGTGAGGAGCTAGGCCTCAAGCATTTACTGCGAGCAAAAGACACGGATGGGAAAGACGGAGGAAGAGAAAAACGAAAACGCGTCACAAAGGTAGAAAGCAGAAAGCTGCAGGAGTGAGCTGAAGGGACAGGGAGTGGCTGTAAATGGATTAAAGAGGCCCGAGATGGCTTCAGGATTATGCTGCCTCAGTATTCTGTGTTCGCACATTTAATGACAGCAGCCGCGTGTTTAAGAGGAGGGCTTGAGCACCGGCAGGTTTTTATTTACAAATTAAGCACCGGATCTATGTAAAATGGTGTCTTAGTCCTAAATGATGTTAAGCCCCTTCATGTGGGTGGCAGTATTCACAATGTAAGTCCCTTAACTATGTTATTTGTCATAGAGTTTCCAATGGAAAACTCCTTCCTGTTGCACGTGTCAGAGAGTTCAGAATGGAAAAGTCATTCCTACTGCATTTGTCACGGGGTTGTAACATGAAAAGACACTCCATACTGTATGTGACATGGGGCTTTGTTGACAATGTTGCCAACAATTACAAACATAGACACTACACTTACGCAATGGAATAGCTGCAGTGTTTTATCTATAATTATGGATTTACCACACTTGCTAGATAGTCCACAATTTTCCGATTTAATCACAAAACAAATTATGATGCACACTCATGCAACGATAGGACAAAAAAGATGCTGATTGCCATAATAGGTGCCTCAGACAGTGTCCATGTGACTAGTGAAACAACAGTGACACAGAACGTGCCACCTAATGTCACTTTTCGTGTCCCATAAATTAGTAAACTGTGTCCGGTATTGTTCTATGAGGAGGAGCGGAGATTGTTCCATGAATCCCATATCCCTGGTTATGTGCAATGTTACCTCTGCACTGGCTGGCCAACAGAACTGCTGCTCACCAAATGTCAATATCAAGGACCACCATGGAGGCGCAGAAAAAGCCAAGGGTTCCCTTACTACTGAACCCTAACTGAGTACCACGTACCGAGTAGACCCTTTCAGCACTTAACATTCAATAGAGTGAAGCAGAGCAGTTCAAGGCAGTGGCGGCCGCGCAAATCTCAAGAGGAGGGGCGGAGGTGGGAAAGAATAAAATAGTAAATACATAAAAAAAATTATTGTTCTGCCACTGCCTCGCACCTCTGCCCTCTTGGTGTCCCAGAAGTCCCTGAGACACCAGCACAGGCTCCCCCCAGGCAATCCTGGCACTGCTCTCATGCTATGCCTAGCATGAGAGCAGCATCAGGATTGGTCTGAGTGGCTTGGTCTGTGCAGTTTCTCCAACCCGCCTGTGCAACACAGCTGGGTTGGAGAAACCTAAGGGTGTGTGTCAGTTTGGCCGGCCTAAGATGGCCAGCCAAACTGACGTGCGCTTAGTGCACTCCACTCCTCCTCCCCCTCCCAGCCCCTCCATGCACGTGCTGGCTGAGCCAGCAGCTGAAAAAGTAAAGCAAAAGTAAAATATTGTTTTATTTTTCAGCTGCTGGCTCAGCCAGTGTGGTGACGCTTCTTCGCCATTACGAAGGAGCTGCCCCTGGTTCAAGGCCTAATTAGGAAGGTGCTGTGGGCTAAAAATTCAGAACTCTACAAGACACATAAGAACAAATAATAAATTAGTGTTTCAACAGTATTTTTACTTTTAGTAAGAAAAAGTAATATTATTACACCCAACATTATACTAAACAAAAAAACACACAGTGAAAACGAGACCCCAAGAGTAGAAATCTGTATAAGGATGACTCTTGGGGTCAAAAAATATACTTTCCTTTCCATGGTGTTTGTCATAACAGTCAGAATTTAAACCCCCTTCCAAATGCATTATTAAGAGAGCTCACCACACAGACATTCTTTCTATTATATGTGTTGAAGATTTCGCCATGTAATAACCTTTCCTACTGCACTTGTCAGGGTTCATGATGTAACACCCCTTCCTAGCATTTGTCCTAGGGATACATTATGCAAAGCCACTTCCTACTGTATTTAACACATGGTCTGTCTCTGTGGAACTGCTTCATAGGTGGAATAACACAACTGTTTCCCAATGAAATGCCTGCAGAGAAGTGATCCATCTCTGAGATGGAGCCAAAGCCCCTCTCCCAATACTACTTTTAAAGCCCATTTTGGTCATTATATTGTATCTGAGATATATAAAGCTGTCTCTAGCCAGACCTTAAAATGGAAAACCAAAAAGTTTACCTTCACTAACCAATAGTTATAAATGTATCACACCTACAACAATGGTATGGAATATGTAGCATATAGCAGGTACTATGTATCACATTGCATGTTCCAAATGCAACAATTCTTGCATTTCAGTATGTGTGCCTCGTACAAACTCACAGCAACGCCCTCTGGATCCTTCATACAGTGGAAGGAAAACATTAGAGCAAAAACTCCCGGCAGTTCGATATCGGGAGGTACCCGTCGGCATACGAAATGAAGGCAGCGGCTATTTAATGCAGCTGATGTCATTTCGTGGAAGACTTGAGTCATTGTTGCAGGCCTTGTCTCTTCATCAGGATGGACCGTTCATTTCCTAATGATCTTCCTCATCGCCAGCCATAGCTGGCAACTGGGGCCAAGTCATGAGGGTCACCTTCAGCCAGTCCTGGATGTTTAGCCAACAGCAGTAAGCATAATCTGAGCCCGGGATGTGAAAAAACTTATAGAAAGATAGATGGATGGATGGATGGATAGATAGATGGATGGATAGATAGATAAACTTGAAGTAGGTAGTTATAGTTTCCATTGTAAAAGCATTTTTTTGTTTTGCTAATAACTTTGGCGCTCTTTGATGAATATTCACGAAATTTTCAAAACTAGTTTGCCAGTCAGTTCAGCTGCTGTCTCTGCTGTTTGGGAACTTTTGGGGTGATTTGTCATGCCGGGCCTGAGAAAAAGGGGGGAGAGGTCCCTAAGTGCATTTCCCCTTGCAATTTCTCAGAGGGATTTTGAACACCAGTAGAGGCCAAACTGCTGAACTGAATACACCATATTTGGTAGAAAGCTAGATCTTCTTTCAGAAAGACTGCTTTTTTGTAATTTGATGTAAATCATTCAGGAGGATCCACGTGCCGCCAGCAATGCTGTGATTGGCTGACCGCAACCTGAAAGGAAAGTTGCAGCCACCATTTTGTATATCGGGGAGAAGAAAATAAAAATTAAATAGGAAATAAGGGGTCAGGATACTGGTATCTTGACCCTATGGGTCTGATGGAGGGGTCTATGAGGGACCTCACATGGGCAAGAAATTGCCCCAAAATGTTCTTTAATTGGGATGTGTGAGGATCCGCCGATTGTCTGCGGTGCTCAGTGCGAACCTCATGTACCTTCAAGATGGATCTGCAACTAACCAATCACACACCCGCACAGCCACTCACACACCCACCTAAACACCCACTCACATACCCATACAACCACTTACACACTCACACACCCACTGAAACACCCACACAAACACACACCCTGTCACACACCCATACAGCCACTCACACACCCACTCACAGGCCCACAGTTTGGGGTGGCTGCATGTGGGGGGTTGGCCACAGGGCCTGGTATGTGGCCAGACCCTGTGGACAACTCCTTGCCGTGCACGGCAAAATGCCATGCGCAGTGTGGAGTAAGCCTGATGCGGGTGATTGGTCGCAGGACACGAGTTATAGTACCTTAGGGCACAAGTTATAGTTTCTTGAGGTAAGTATAACTATACCTGCTGAATTTCTATGTTTTTTTGTGTGTGAAATCTGAACCTAATTATAATGTCCCTGAAACTCATTTTTTTTTGTGAATTTCTAAGGGTTTTTTAATTGTATTTCATAACTATAACGTCCCAGTAACATTTGATTTTTTTCCAGTAAAAAAATATATTACCCGGTGGCAGTCACCACTAGATAGTTATAGTTAGGCCCATGTTTCCATAGAAAAAGTGTTTTTTTACGTGCCTATATCTTTGGCACCATTTGACAAATCTTGATGAAATTTTCCCAAAAAAGTGAGCCGGTGATTCTTGTTGCGCATGGAAAGTTTCAGGGTGATCTGTCAAGCGGGGACCAAGAAAAAGGGGAGGGGTCAAAAAAGTTGTTTCTTATGTTAATTCCCATAGGACCTTTAGACAAAACTACAACCCTAACAACTGGAAGTAATTACATTAAATTTGGCAGAAAGCTACCTTTCAGTACACAGATTGTGCTTCTGTTAATTTAGTGTAAATTAATTCAGTAGTTTCTGAGAAATTAAAGGGAAATACAAGATAATTCACGAAAAAAGATGAGCTCATGCATGGAAATGCACAGCTCTGATTGTCTGCCAGCACTTCAAACCAGGAAGTGCTGGTAGCCATCTTGGGACTCGGCTTGAGCCAAGTCCCATGAAAAAAGAGGGACCCCACCGGAACAAAAAAGCATTTTTTTTATATTTGTCACAAAATTGCAACGTCATTGCAAATTTGGTGGAAAATTTTAAAAAACACAAGTGCGGGCCAGGTCCCGGGGGCACTGTTTTCTTTTAATGGGGAGGGCCTCCTGGCCCCCCCTCAGCCCTTGGGACCACCACCTCCCCGGTGCTATTGTTAGAGTAAATGCAGGGGCCACGTGGGGTGCTTTATTTTAATGTGATGCAGAGGGCCTTCAGCCCCAGAGACCACCACCACCTCCCTGGGACATTCACTAAATTTGGTGTTGGGGTGGGGCATGTGGCCCAACTGCAGCCCCAGGGACCACCACCTCACTGGAGCAAATATTCCCCCAAAATAGAAGGGCATCCGTTTCGAGCCCTGCAGCCCCACGGACCACCACCTCTCTGGTGCTCTTTTCCTTGGGGGGTGCTGTGCAGCCCCACTGGAGGAGCCTCAGATGTCCCTGGGGACCGCCACTCCCCAGGGCAGGCTCCTGCTATGTCCTGGGGTGCCCACCCCATAGGACATAGCTGTTTGCTGTGGCTTGGCTGCAGCTCTTCACCTGACTCCAAGCCACAGCAAACAGTCTGCTCGCAGCAAGGGAGAGCTGTCAAACAACTCTCCCTCACTGCGAGCAGAGGTTTCCTCTGTCTCCCTGCCTGCAGAGATTCAGGCAGGGAGACAGAGGAAATAATTGCTCTCACAGAGAGAGGGCTGCTTTAGAAGCTCCCCCAGTGTGGCAACAATGCTGGCTCTCAGACGAGGTGCGGATCCAGCTGGCACCCAGGTGATTTGGCTGTGCCCCGGGGCCGGGACTGGCCTGAAGAGGGGTACATTGTAGTCCCCCTCCCCTACCCCCAAAAAATAAAATTAGGCTGCGCCCCCAGGGGATGGGGTCGCCGGGGCCAAGAACTGCCTGGGGAGGGGGGACATGCGGCCCACTCCCCCCAACAAAAATTAAATATTTAGGCTGGGCCGTGGGGGGTGGGGTCCCCGGTGCCGAGTCTGCCAGGAGGGGGAGGGACTGCAGAACCCCCACCCAATTTTTTTTTTTTTTTAATATTTAGGCTGGGCCCCAGGGGATGGGGTCTCCAGAGCCGAGATTGTCCTGGGGAGCTGGAGGCCGTGCAGGGTTGGGTTGTTATAGGGGTTGGCCACAGGGACTGTCCCCAGGCCAACCCTCACATGCGCATGGCCAAAAGCCGTGCACAGTGCAGTGCAAGATTGGGTGGGTATAGGGGTTGGCTTCAGGGCCTGGCCACAGCCAACCACCACAGCGCACAACTGAAGGCCGTGCACGGTGGTGGATGGATTAACGTTTAGTAATGAAATTATTTTATGTTAAAAAAATGTAGAAATTCACTGAAAAATACAAAGGTTACAGGGACTTTATAGTTGGGAAACACAATTTAAAAAAGCATAGAACTTCACCTAAAAAAACAAAGGTTATAGGGACATTATTGTTAGGTTCTGAATATACCCACACAAAAACATAGAAATGTAGCAGTTATAGTTAGTTATTTTAAGTAACTATAACTCTTGCCCTAAGGTAACTATATCTTGCACCCTCGCCATAGTACCTTACCAGCAGGGGGTTGGTATATTCTCTCCAGAAGGCGATACAATGTACATTCCATTGGCAGTAGAGAGGAGAATCACAATTTCAATCCTAGCACCAACCCTTTGATGTCAATATCCATTGTGGCTATTTTGGATCCCAAAATGCTGCCGCTGCTTCTTTTGGACACAGTGGTGGAGCGTAATTTAGTGGCAGAGGTTGGAGGGGGAATTTACACTGGATCAAGAGGAAGGGCACAAATTACTGCTTGTTCAGCGGTATCACGGGGAACTGCAAGTACCCTGCAGGTTTGGAGGTAGGGTTTAGTGGCTAGGAGGTCAGATGTCAAATAAGCATGGGCAAAATTTAAATTATGCAGGCGTAATTTGCATAATTACATGACTTTCATTTTACGCTTGTTGTAGGAAATTTCCATAATTACACCATCATGCCATTTTGTGCAATTACGGTCATTTGCTGTACAAATTTACTGCGACTGCACGAGAACAATGGATTGCAAGTCACACTTGTTTGTGGTATTTTTATGTTTTTTTTGCACTTTTTTCAGTGCAAAATGTGTCCTCCCATCAAAATTTGATGCAAGGTGCATAGCGGGCTAAAATATAATGAAAAATAACTGAGTTGAGTTTCTCATAAATACACTTCATTTTTACAAAACTTTCAATAATTATAAGAAAGCAAAAGACTCTAATCTTGCACACCTCTCATTCAAACTGTCAAACCTCACCTGTCATCTTTGTTTCCACAATTTAAAAAAAAAATCGATTTTGAGTAAATAGGTATATCTACTCCCACTTAAATCCTCCTAATCCTCATCTGCCTTAATTATGAGGAATTTTATATTGTCTTGGTTTCAATATTAAAGAGCAGATTATAAAATAACAGTCATTGAAAAAATATGGCTATTGTCCCTTTTCTTTTCTAGTTGGAAATTCACTGTAATTAGTAAAAAAAAATATATATATATATATATATTTAAAAAAAATCTTGTTTCACCTTTCTGGCTTCCCATGGAGCCCAAATTTCTCCTCAGGCACCACACGTAAGTCGTAGATGAAGGTGGCACAGTTCAGGTCAGAATATGTACTAATATTGTAACAACATAGTAGTGCACAAGTGGTTCTTAATCACTAAACATGGTGACACTTTTCGGCCGTAGCCTTCAACTGGCTATATGTGTATGGCTATGTGTGTGTGTGTGTGTATATATATATATATATATATATATATATATATATATATGAGTTATAATATGTCATGAGCATGAAAAGGTGTCTCCAGAACGTTCTTATGACACATATGTATGTCGCTACATCATAGTGTCCCACTCTCTGTAGAAGTACCAGCAACTTCTGTAAGAGGAGGCCTGGTTCTCATTTCTGGGCTGCTTTTTTAATATGCATATCATGAGTAAGGTGTTGTATTACGCACATATACAATGGACCTGGGTGGTATTCCCTATCCCCTCTTACATCCTTCTAAGGTTCAATCTGGTGGGTAGGTCAGCTAATACATCTCCTAGCTCCTCCCTAATATAGTGAAGATCCTCTCTTCTGCTGCCCTCTCCCTCCAGCCCTTGAACGGAAGAAATGAACCAGGAGGTGGCAATTGGAAGCAGAGAGACTAGGATTATTCTTGGTCTTTTCTCTTCTAGTTTCCATTTCCTGGATCATTTCATACATCTCCTTCCTCTGAGAATGCCTCTCTATCCTTGAGAACCATCCTGGCAAGAAGGTGTTGTGCCAGAAAAGAGGCCAGATACTTTTTGGATTTATTTTTTTTCTAAATATATTCTAATACATATGTGAAGTAGGTATGACACCCATGGGGGTGAAGAAAACCTACAGACTGATGAAAAGTATGTATAATTTGTGAGACACCAAGGAATGACTTGTAGATTTTTCGAGGATTTTTCAAAAAAAACTAGCCACAACTGGAAAACAAAATGAATAACAAGGTTTTCAGCTATAACTTTTTGCAAGAAAGCCAAAGCACAACAATATTACCACAGTAAGTCTTCTAGACTGCTCTGGTCAAAGACAAGCATAGTGGTTGTAGTCTGTACAAAAGCCGGAGATACCCAGAACCAACACTGAAGCTATGGGTTACAAAGCTTTTTTACCATGTATTGCCCAGGGATCATTTCACAATGGAAACTATAAAAAAGAATACAAGTTGTGGATAAATAATAACTTTGTATTTTTTAAATGTTCCCATGAATCTGTGTTTAGTGTCATTTGAATCACTCTAAATTCAGGATTACTCATAATACAGGTACTTCTGAGAAGCTCATAGTTTGAAATTTGCAGAATATGCTAGATAGTGAAGTCTGAATGGATCCAAACATACCACATCACTCTGGCATCCCCTGGACTTTGCTTATCAGAAATATATGGGGTTGGCAGGTTTCCTTCAGGTGTTGCTGATCTGGGCCCAAATACTGCAAACATCCTTTTTTGGAAGCCCCCCCCCCCATCAAAAACATTCCCTAGTATCTAGTCTATCAGTCTCTGCTTGAACCCATTGAATACGTGTGCATGCCTGATATCCTCAGACTCAGGAAGCCAGGGGGACACTGATGTTGATCAAGCCTAGCTTCTTATTTGAGTAAGACCAAAGGAATTATCACATTATGGAGAATATTGCTGAGAATATGGCAAATGCCATGTCATAAGTGTTGTCTCGGCAACCAAATCATGGAAAGGGAGGTCCAGCATCTTACAGTAGAAACCTCAGGATGTACAGATGACAAATAATTGTGGTTGAGGTTTGTTTTCATAACGCTCCAGGGCAATACCTGTGACACTAAGCTAGGACCCCAAACTAATATTTTGCTTTCAATTGGTTTCCAAATTCCTCAAATGCACTACACCCAGTTTATTGCCTACGAATCAGATGTTTTTATCCATGGGTAAAGTGGGCAGCTGCCCATGGCCCCTACCTTCTAAAGGGCCCTTCCATTTGGTATCTGTATATTCCATTTTTTAATCTAAACATTATCCCTCCTTTACTTTTGATTCTGTCTCTCTCTCTGCCCAGTTTTCATCTTAAAGATTTTTGGGATGTCGGGCAAGACATATTTCGATAAAGTTTAGCACTTAATCTAGTATTATTGGTATAAGGTGGGCTTAAATCAATAGAAATAGGCCATAAAATTCAAAGGTGTTTTCCAAAGAGTAGCCCTAAAAGCATGCCTTTCCTGAGGCCTCCAGAATCTTTAAGATGACACTACTGTGAGCACCTTCAAACTGGAGAAAACCCACACGTTTGATCCTCCCATGCTCAGGAAAGCAACAGGAAAAAGCTGGGGGCACTCTTTGGCAGGGATATGATTCTGCTCAATAGAGACTTCATGGAATTACAATGTTCCTGACAAAATACAAACAATCTAACAAACACCATGTTGAGCACAATATCCCAGCTAGCCAATCAGGATGAGGGTGTTCTGGTACTCAGTAATAGCAACCTCAGATGTGCAGACATTACCAATGTATGTTTGTGGTTTGCTTCAATGCTGCCGGGGTTGTATTTGCAACCAGAAGACAGGTACCCTAAAATGGCATGTCCCTTGGGTTTGTTTTCTAAATTTTTCTAATGTACTGCACATATATTAGCACCGGTGGACATACCAAGCCCATAGACGCATATAGACTTGCTACCCCTAAGCTTTGACAGGCACATATTCCTGCATGAGGTAGACTGGAGGGATCTACCATCTTCTGAAAATCTGATAAACCACTTGTCCGGTTTGTTCTACCAGCCACACAGGCACGAGGTCTGGGATGCACCCTTGGCTTGCTTAGGTTGTACGGAATTCTAAAATGTATAGATTTTAAGTCGAGCATAGCAGCGCGCAGGGGATGTCTGCACAATGTGTTGTATTCAATATGGGCTTTTAACCACGCCCACTCTTGCCATTTGTTGTTTTGTTGTGCATGTCTTAAATGCTTTCTTATTAGTCCATTTTTTTTAATGTCCCTCCCTTTTGTGCTTAATTCCCTCCCTGGCGATTTAATTTAGAGAACATTTTTGTTGGCCATCAGAATACACTCAGGCTTCCTCCTGTTACAGCGTGTGATGGCCATTCCACTCGCCTGGTTTTGGTTTTGCCTTTAGTACCAGGATCCTTTCCTCTTGAGGCTAGTCGCCATGCTGTTGAATGTTTTCTCAATGGTTATTTGTAGCATAGACTTTTCCTCTCTGCTGCATAACATCTTTATATATTGAATAATCCCTGCACTCAGGAAACTCACCCACACACCCCAATGTTCTTCATACAGGTCCTCGCGGTTACCTTCTCTCTCTCACGTACACACAAACAAATGTATACATCCACACACTGTCCGTGCCACAGCCAGCACGAACGACTCTCGCCTCCTCATACTCGTGTAAGGTAAAAAACATCCCCAAGTCATTGTCGTCCTGTAGGAGGCTTCATCTAGGGGAATTACCCATTAATGGAGCCCACGGTTCCCGCCTTAATGGTTTTAGGAATAACCCCCGCCTGAGGCACCAAGTCATAAGAGGATTGCTGTCCTACCATAAGGTGACTCTCCAACATACTTTCCTCCTCTCCACACAAGTGATCCCTCCCAGCTCCGTGTGCTGTGAGAGATGGTACCTGTGGTTTCCGGAGTCCAGACTTTGGCCTGCTTGCACAACACTGTGTGGCAGAGCGCCACACTGAGCTGTACCCCTCACCCTGCCACCCTCCGGTGCTCATTCAATTCTCCTCACACAATGGCCCCAACGCACAACATGCCCCCTTGCTCATTCGATGGACTTAATTCCATGGCCTCGTTGCACAGCAGTTGGGTGCATGAGGGCATCAGACTGAGCTCCCCCCCCCCCACTTCAGTGTTCATTCGGTTGAGTTCACATCTCCAGTGTACAGCACAGACGTGCTTCCCCCTTCTCACCCTCAGTGCGCATGCATTGGGGTGCACATCATCGTTCCATTTCACAGCAGCCCCCCCCGCACCCACCCTCAGTACCCATTAGTGGAATGTACATCATTACCCCACTGCACAGCAGCTGCCCCATGCTCGGTGATCAAGCAGTGGAATGTGCATCATTGCTCCACTGCACAGCAGCTGCCCCACCCACGGTGATCACGCAGTGGAATGTAGATAGGGTGACCAGATTTTGAGGAGCAAAAACCAGGACATGAAAGAAGGACTAAAGGCTTTTCTCTCACTTTAATATCAAGCCTGTCCCATTTTGTTTTAGGGGGTGTAGCTTTGTGAATGTGTGCCTATATATGTGTGTATGTGTGTTGTATGTGTATATATATATATATATATATATATATATATATATATATATATATATATATATATATACAAATTTACAAGACTTAATATATAAAATTAGCTATGGCTTGACTCACCCGGCACCCCCAACCCGCCCCCCCCCCCCCCACCTCCCTCTGCTCCCCACTCCATCTCTCTGCTGCGAGCAGACAGGGGACTGTGCTGCCTGACAGTAACAGCTAAATTACTTTAAATATTTCATACTTTGTAGGTGTCTTTTAAAGGACAGTAGACCTTTAACTTATGTTTCCCTAGATGATCTGACCTTTGTCCCCAAAACCAGGACATTTATTTAATGATCTGACCTTTGTCCAAAAAACGGGGACATTTATTTAAAATTAAGTGAAGCGCCGGGACACCGGGACAGGCCTCTAAAAACCGGGACTGTCAGGGGAAATCTGGGACGTCTGGTCATCCTAAATGTACATCACTCCATTACACAGCAGCTGCCCCCACCCTCGGTGATCAAGCAGTGGAATGTACTTCATCACTCCATTGCACAGCATCTGCCCCCACCCTCGGTGATCAAGCAGTGGAATGTACATTGTCACTCCATTGCACAGCAGCTGCCCCCCACCCTCGGGTCCCATGCAGTGGAATGTACATCATTGCTCCAGTACACACCAGCTGCTCCCACTCCAATTGCTCATGCAGTGGAATGTCCATCGTTACTCGATTGCGCAGGGCTGCCCCCTCTCGGTGCCTAAGTAGTGGAATGTACGACATCACTCCATTACACAGTAGCTGCCCCCCACCCTCGGTGCCTAAGTAGTGGAATGTACATCGTTACTCCATTTACACGCCTGCTAGCCCTTTAGTTATATGCGGGACCACCGGAATTATATGGCAAGAAAAGTCCAGTTATCCATTTACAACGCCAGTAGCTCTAACTCAGGCAAATGTGAGACCAATTGCATTGTAATTGCTTGTTCTACATTGGATTGTGTTTGATAGCTGTCGACCAAAGAGCAGTGCAAAATAAACAGTGATTCTGCCACAATAATTCTGTAAATAATTGTGCAGACTACATTGCCTAGGAAAACCCACATATATGTGATTTGTCCCACTGTAGTGATGGATACCCCATCCATCGTATTACAAGTTCCATAGGCTGTAATAGAATTGTAGTGCGGGGGTCGAGATATCCATCACTTTTGTGACAGAGTAACCCCATCCACAAAACTTTAAATCGGGCCCATAGCTTGGATCAGTGATCCAAGAGACCTCGGATGCATCTCGGTTGAAACAGGAACTTAAAAAAATTTTATAAATTTTTTACGAACAGTTTTGGCATGGAGCTGCACAAGTACGCCGGCAGTGATGGGGTTAACATGCAACCCAGTAATTCACTGTCTTTCCAGCATCACTCAGGCATGCTCTTCAATCCATCTGAGCAGGTTGTACTAAAAGTAATAACTTATTTTTATGGGGCTTTTCACATCACACATCTGTGTTTTGGAAGTGATATAAATAACAGGTGTTGCATGTAGTCTAATTTAAATCCCAGCAGCAACCTCGAGGGAGGATAAAACATCTGTGATAATGCTCTTTTTGTGTTGCAATTCGGCAAACATACATATTTATTTAATTAGGTGTTTTGTAAGGCAATCTCGAACTTAAATCATGTTTTTATCTAACACTAACCCTGTTTTTGTAGGCATTTGCTCAAAACACAAAGGCTTTCTGTTTCAATCTAATATGACATTCTGATTAAATCTAGCACCTGAGGGAATATCATTTATCCAGTTTTTACTTGCTCTCTAATATTAATTTTACGCATAATTATGTTATCTCTGGCATTTAGGCTATTTGTTACACCAGACCTTCACAGATAATCTGCTTTGAAATATTTGATTTTTCTGGAATACATGTCACATTTTGTTAATGTGAATATTAATACGACCGGGGCATAAAAGGCTAGTCCAGCTATGACAGTGCACTTTGATGCACATACGCGGTGCCCACCTATGTTCGTGCGCCCCCCAAAAACAGGGCACCACGAGACTGGCCACTTAGATGGCTGAGTGGCTGCTCGAATGCAGGGTTCACTTTCAATTATAAACAGAACCCATTGGCTTTGCCAATGCTTTTTTATGCTCTCCTCTGGAAAGTAGCTGCAGGACAAAGAGGAAGAGTTCCTGGGGGCGGTAATCCGAAACTTTTCAAAGTTTTCAGGCTGAAAACATAAGGCTTTGTGCTCGTGATGAATCTGGTTTTTCATTTGATTTTCCTGCTCATCTCCTTGCTAGCTTCTGTTGGGAGTTCACTGGTAGATTAAATGTACAGGTATTTTTTTCACGTATTATGTATCTGTTCTCGTGAAAAATAATGTTCTATTGCCATCCATCTTGATTCTCTCTTTCTTTTCTCTCTCTATTTAGAGCTAAATATAGATGTTTTTCTTTATGTCTTGATGCCCTTAATAAGAAAAAGGGGGGGGGGGGGGGTTGTTTATCTCGTACTACTACTTTACCCGGTACCTTTTTTTTGCAATTTATGCGTCTTCTTCTGTTGGTCTTAGACTGCTGTATTTACAGCGAAGGGTTATTTAAAATTAGTTTTAAGATGTGCTTTAAGTCATTACACCATGCAGATGAGAATGCCACTACACTGAAAAACTTGACTTCAAGGTAAATGTGCTATCCTTGAGTCCAACTGTAAGTACTAAAACTTAACCCTAAATATAACTCCAAGGCTAATCCTAAACCTTGATCTAACCCTAAATCTAATACTAACTGTAACCTTACATTTCACCTGAACACTAAGGATAACCCTAAACCTTTGGTTAATCCCATCCAATAGTCTATGACCAGTCCAAACCTTAACCCGGGCCCAAAACTAAATATCTTCGCTCACCCCACCCTAACAGCAAATCTAAACCAAAGCGTGGTCCAGCATCCAAAGTGAACATCATCAACCACTCTAGACACAGTGACGGCTGCTGCCAGGAAGTGGTTGGGGGAGGGGGAGGCAATAATTAAAAAAAATACACTTAGCTGCCTTCTCGGTGTTCTGCCACTCCCGCTGCTTTGATTCTTCTTGCTTTCGTCCTCCCCTCCCCACCCAATCCTGGTGCTTCTCTCATGCTGTTACCAGCATGAGAGAAGCGACGGGATTGGCATGAGTGGGCAGAAATGCCGCGGAGGGAGTGGGAGCCTGCACTTGATCTCCACCCGGCTGTGCAACACAGCCGGGTGGAGAGTTCTAGGTGCGCATGTCAGTTTGGCCGGCCTCAGACAGCCAGACAGCCAGACAGCCAAACTGACATGCGCACTCAGAAGCGCACATACCACTCCTCCTCCCTGGTGACATGGGGGTGGCTGGCCCCGCCCCTCCCTCATTAAGTGGAAAAATAAGATGATTATAAAGTACGTCTATTATAACTTTATTTTTCTGCATTCAGCAGTGGGGCGACGCTCCTCTGCCATAGCGGAAGGGCCGCCCCTGCCTAAACACAACCCTCATCTAACCATTTTTCATAAATCCAACACTACTCTTTGCCTACTCCTATTGCTACACCTACAACTGGCCTTGCACTTGCCCTGGTACCGACATCCCTACATGAAGTACTTTTCTCAGTAGTAGTGAATATGATGTAGTTGCACCTGTATAGCAGTATGTGATTGCTATTTATTCCCAGTAATAGCATCTAATTAATAGTGCATGTATGTTATGTATTCCCAGCAGTGGTGATTCTGATGTAGTACATCAATATAATAGTGAATGAATGTTGTGTGTATTCAAAGGAGTTCAGATTATGATGTAGTGGCAAGTATGTTAAAGTGCATGAATGATGTGCATTCCCAACAGTGGTAATTCTGGAGTAGTGGCATCCATGTAATAATTAATGTAATGCATGAATGCTGTGGATTCCCACAAGTGGTGACTTTGGAGTAGTGGCATCCATGAAAACAGTGAATGTAGTGCATGAATGTTGTGGATTCCCATTAGTGGTGATTCTGGAGTAGTGGCATCTATGTAATAGTGAATATAATGCATGAATGTAGTGGCATCCATGTAATAGTGAATGTAATGCATGAATGCTTTATATTCCCAGTAGTGGTGATTCTGGAGTACTGTCATGTATGTAATAGTGCATGAATGCTGTGCATTCCCAACAGTGGTAATTCTGGAGTAGTGGCATCCATGTAATAGTGAATGTAATGCAGGAATACTTTATATTCCCAGTAGTGGTGATTCTGGAGTAGTGGCATCCATGTAATAGTGCATGAATGCTATATATTCCCATTAGTGGTGGTTATGGGGTACTGTCATCTATGTAATAGTGCATGAATGCTGTGCATTCCCAACAGTGGTGATTCTGGAGTAGTGGCATCCATATAATAGTGAATGTAATGCATGAATGCTTTATATTCCATTAGTGGTGATTCTGGGTTACTGTCATCTATGTAATAATGCATGAATGCTGTGCATTCCCACTTGTGGTGATTCTGGAGTAGTGGCCTATATGCAATAGTGAATGTAATGCTTTATATTCCCACTAGTGGTGATTCTAGGGTACTTTCATCTATGTAATAGTGCATGAATGTTGTGCATTCCCAACAGTGGTGATTCTAGAGCAGTGGCATCCATGTAATAGTGAATGTAATGCATGAATGCTTTATATTCCCAGTAGTGGTGATTCTAGGGTACTGTCATCTATGTAATAGTGCATGAATGCTGTGCATTCCCAACAGTGGTAATTCTGGAGTAGTGGCATCCATGTAATAGTGAATGTAATGCAGGAATACTTTATATTCCCAGTAGTGGTGATTCTGGAGTAGTGGCATCCATGTAATAGTGCATGGATGCTATATATTCCCATTAGTGGTGATTCTGGGGTACTGTCATCTATGTAATAGTGCATGAATGCTGTGCATTCCCAAGAGTGGTGATTCTGGAGTAGTGAGATCCATGTAATAGTGAATGTAATGCATGAATGCTGTGCATTTCTACTAGCGGTGATTCTAGAGCAGTGGCATCCATGTAATAGTGAATGTAATGCATGAATGCTTTATATTCCCAGTAGTGGTGATTCTGGAGTACTGTCATGTATGTAATAGTGCATGAATGCTGTGCATTCCCAACAGTGGTAATTCTGAAGTAGTGGCATCCATGTAATAGTGAATGTAATGCAGGAATACTTTATATTCCCAGTAGTGGTGATTCTGGAGTAGTGGCATCCATGTAATAGTGCATGAATGCTATATATTCCCATTAGTGGTGGTTATGGGGTACTGTCATCTATGTAATAGTGCATGAATGCTGTGCATTCCCAACAGTGGTGATTCTGGAGTAGTGGCATCCATATAATAGTGAATGTAATGCATGAATGCTTTATATTCCATTAGTGGTGGTTATGGGGTACTGTCATCTATGTAATAATGCATGAATGCTGTGCATTCCCACTTGTGGTGATTCTGGAGTAGTGGCCTATATGCAATAGTGAATGTAATGCTTTATATTCCCACTAGTGGTGATTCTAGGGTACTTTCATCTATGTAATAGTGCATGAATGTTGTGCATTCCCAACAGTGATGGTTCTGGAGTACTGGCATCCATGTAATACTGAATGTAATGCATGAATGCTGTGGATTCCCCCTAGTGGTGATTCTGGATCAGTGGCATCCATGTAATAGTGAATGTAATGTATGAATACTTTACATTCCCAGTAGTGGTGATTCTGGGGTAGTGGCATCTATGTAATAGTGAATGTAATGCTTTATATTCCCAGTAGTGGTGATTCTGGAGTAGTGGCATCTAGGCATCTATGTAATAGGGAATGTAATGCTTTATATTCCCAGTAGTGGTGATTCTGGGGTACTGTCATGTATGCAATAGTGCATGAATGCTGTGCATTCACACTAGTGGTGGTTCTGGAGCAATGGCATCCATGTAATAGTGAATGTAATGCATGAATGCTGTGGATTCCCACTAGCGGTGATTCTAGAGCAGTGGCATCCATGTAATAGTGAAAGTAATGCATGAATGCTGTGGATTCCCCCTAGTGGTGATACTGGAGTAGTGGCATCCATGTAATAGTGAATGTAATGCATGAATTCTTTATATTCCCAGTAGTGGTGATTCTGGAGTAGTGGCATCTATGTAATAGTGAATGTAATGCTTTATATTCCCAGTAGTGATGATTCTGGAGTAGTGGCATCTACGTAATAGTGAATGTAATGCTTTATATTCCCAGTAGTGGTGATTCTGGAGTACTGCCATCTATGTAATAGTGCATGAATGCTGTGCATTCCCAACAGTGGTGATTCTGGAGTAGTGGCATCCGTGTAATAGTGAATGTAATGCATGAATGTTGTGGATTCGCCCTAGTGGTGATTCTGGAGCAGTGGCATCCATGTAATAGTGAATGTAATGCATGAATGCTTTATATTCCCATTAGTGGTGATTCTGGGGTACTGCCATCTATGTAATAGTGCATGAATGCTGTGCATTCCCACTAGTGGTGATTCTGGAGTAGTAGCATCTATGCAATAGTGAATGTAATGCATGAATACTTTATATTCCCAGTAGTGGTGATTCTGGAGTAGTGGCATCCATGTAATAGTGAATGTAATGCTTTATATTCCCAGTAGTGGTGATTCTGGAGCAGTGGCATCCATGTAATAGTGAATGTAATGCATGAATGTTTTATATTCCCTTTAGTGGTGATTCTGGGGTACTGTCATCTATGTAATAGTGCATGAATGCTGTGCATTCCCAACAGTGGCGATTCTGGAGTAGTGGCATCCATGCAATAGTGAATGTAATGCATGAATACTTTATATTCCCAGTAGTGGTGATTCTGGAGTAGTGGCATCTATGTAATAGTGCATGTAATGCTTTATATTCCCACTAGTGGTGATTCTGGGGTACTGCCATCTATGTAATAGTGCATGAATGCTGTGCATTCCCAACAGTGGTGATTCTGAAGAAGTGGCATCCATGTAATAGGGAATGTAATGTATGAATGCTTTATGTTCCCATTAGTGGTGATTCTGGGGTACTGTCATCTATGTAATAGTGCATGAATGCTGTGCATTCCCACTAGTGGAGATTCTGGAGTAGTGGCATCTATGTAATAGTGAATATAATGCTTTATATTCCCAGTAGTGGTAGTTCTGGGGTACTGTCATCTATGTAATAGTGCATGAATGCTGTGCATTCCCAACAGTGGTGATTCTGGGGTAGTGGCATCCATGTAATAATGAATCAAATGCATGAATGCAGTGGATTCCCCTTAGTGGTGATTCTGGAGCAGTGGCATCCATGTAATAGTGAATGTAATGCATGAATACTTTATATTTCCTTTAGTGGTGATTCTGGGGTACTGTCATCTATGTAATAGTGAATGTAATGCTTTATATTCCCACTAGTGGTACTTTCATCTATGCAATAGTGCATGAATGCTGTGCATTCCCACTAGTTGTGATTCTGGAGTAGTGGCATCTATGTAATAGTGAATGTAATGCTTTATATTCCCACTAGTGGTGATTCTAGGGTACTTTCATCTATGTAATAGTGCACGAATGCTGTGCATTCCCAACAGTGAAGATTCTGGATCAGTGGCATCCATATAATAGTGAATGTAATGCATGAATGCTGTGGATTCCCCCTAGTGGTGATTCTGGAGCAGTGGCATCCATGTAATAGTGAATGTAATGCACGAATACTTTATATTCCCAGTAGTAGTGATTCTGGAGTAGTGGCATCCATGTAATAGTGAATGTAATGCTTTATATTCCCAGTAGTGCTGATTCTAGGGTACTTTAATCTATGTAATAGTGCATGAATGTGGTGCATTCCCAACAGTGGTGATTCTGGAGCAATGGCAGCCATGTAATTGTGAATGTAATGCAGGAATACTTTATATTCCCACTAGTGGTGATTCTGGAGCAGTGGCATCTATGTAATAGTGAATGTAATGCATGAATACTTTATATTCCCAGTAGTGGTGATTCTGGAGTAGTGGCATATATGTAATAGTGAATGTAAATGCTTTATATTACCAGTAGTGGTGATTCTGGGGTACTGTAATCTATGTAATAGTGCATGAATGCTGTGCATTCCCACTAGTGGTGATTCTGGAGTAGTGGCATCTATGCAATAGTGAATGTAATGCTTTATATTCCCAGTAGTGGTGATTCTTGGGTACTGTCATCTATGCAATAGTGCATGAGTGCTGTGCATTCCCAACAGTGGTGGTTCTGGAGTAGTGGCATCCATGTGATAGTGAATGTAATATGTGACCGCTCTGTATTCCCAGTAGAAGTGATTCTGAAGTAGTGGCATATATGCAATAACACATGAATGCTGTGCATTTGATGGAGCTTCAGATACAGGGCCTCATTACAAGTTTGGCACATCACAAACGTGACAGATATCCCGTCTGCCATATTGCAAGTTCTATTGGATATACAGAAACTTGTAGTATGGCGGACGGGATATCCGCCACGTTTGTAACGGAATAATCCCCTCCGCCAAACTTGGAATGAGGCCCTTAGTCTGAGCATTTTCTTACATGCTATAACACAGCACACCATACTTATTGGGTAACATGGGCACTAGGGACTGGACCGCCAACCTTCTGGGTTGGTAAAGACTCTCATGTCTGCGCCTGGCAGCCCCCTGACTACCATTTGAAAGCAATCTCTTTTCTGAAAGTGTATCTGCCTATGTAGTAGATGCAAGTTCAGAAAAGATGAATGCTGAGACAACCCTTCAAGCACTGCTTTGTTTATGAAAAAGCCATTGCCCAGTGCATAGGGGGATGTCTTCCTGCAAGTAGGGACCTTTGTTTATTTTCCCTGCTCGGTGTGCCATATTTGGCATGCTTAAGGTGAAAGGGTCTATACTCGTCAACCAGAAGAGATGTTGGCTGGTCTAAAGGAGAGAAATTTGTTACCAGGGCAAAGACCCTCATCCCTCATAGAAGCACTGAACTTGGCATCCTGACACTTAATGAGGATATACTTCTGCTTATCCCTGGACAAACCCTGGAGTCATATATGAAGACACCTGTTACCCCCAAAGTTGATTTTGTCATAACCCTGGAGACATAAGCAGTGTCATGCAAAATGAAAAAAGTCTTGAGAACACATGGTTGTCTACTGAATTGATCACTTACAACAACCCATCATCCCAAGAGCATGATTTCCACAAATACCTGGTGGGAAAAAGCATCTGACAAACATGCTTACACCCCATTGGCCAGAAGTCACTGGTGAAAGATTTTGAAAGTGTTCCAGATCTCCAACATCACCTCAGGTTGGCAGAGCACCGGACCCTTGTATAGTACTGAGCCACAGCTATGTGGTGGCACCAGCCATGTCCTTCAAGGACTAAATCTTCAGAAACATATCTCTTCTTCACCATCCGTTGTGTCAATAACCCCGTCACCAGTAGCTGCAGAAGCTACGAGGCAGTGTACTTATCACCAAACAAGCCGGCGAAGAGGGGATAGATCTTTAGAAATTGAAACTGAGGTGGATGACTGTCTGCTCGATACCCACCTTCACATGGTCACTGCAAGAAAAGGGGTCCTAATCACTGCTGACTTGGGGAACACTACAGCTTATGATGAAACATATTCAAGATATACCAGGTCTCACACGAGAGGGAGGGGAAGGACTACAGAAGGTCTGAACTCGGGATGCACTGTTTGTATAATAACTAGGGCTCCTGGATTTATGATATTTACTTTAACATTTCCATCTGTATTTATCCATATTTATATTTTGGCCCTCTTATTGGTATTTGTCCACAATTATTCTGTATTTTGAGAATAAACAAAGTCGTAAAATGATATATTTCCACATTTATTTAACTCTTAGACATGCACTTGTACGTGGCTGTCCGTCGTGCTTTAGCAAATTAAGGAGCCACATAAAATAAAACACTACATCCACAGGTGCATATTAGCGTTATAGTACAAACTCATGTTAACAAATGGCTGTATATAGGGAAATCTCGTCCTGTTTTTTAGGTCCCCAAGCTGTGTATCTGCTCGGCTTTTGCCTGGTATTCATGAAAGACAGCATGGAGAGTCTCTCAAGAAAGCACAATTTTCAGTATTTTTCCACTTTTAATAATAAATACAGACCGGAAATACATTGCTTTCTGTCTGTATTTATCTGAAAAAAATCGGTAAGAAGAGGAAAACTGGGAGCCTTAAGAATAACCCAGTTAGGAGATCCAGATCTCCTGAAGACGGTAACAACAGTGCTGAATGGGACAACCTCCACAACAGGTTCCCCTGACAGACTGCAGCTCGCCTCAGGTAGAAGCAACAGGAAAAGTTTGAGCCCAGAATCTATGAAGGTCCCAAAAGTGCTTAATTTGAGCCAGAGTTGCAGGTAGGGCCCACCGGCACTCATTTGTGGGCACTGGAACTTATTTTCATCATCAGACTTTGACCGAGAGAAAGGCAGAAAGGGGTAAAAAGAAGGGGAGAGGAAGACAGAAAAAGTGATAAACTGAGAAAGCCGGAATGAAAAACAACCTTCACGAATGAGGTAAGGATGCTGGAAGATAGTGGATGAAAGATGCATGACATCGAATCAAGGCTAGGCATCCTTGGTATTCGGCAATCCCGATATCCGGCACTACCGGCGAGAGGAGTCTGAGAAAACCTTGGGGCCATGGTACTTACCCTTTTACAAAGTAAGCACTCGGTCACCGGCAGAAGATCCGGCCATCATCCCTACCACTTGAGGGTCAGCAAGACGTTGTGACTTGACAAACCCAATTTGGGAATGAGTTACAAACTCAGCTTCTCTTAACTCAGCTAGGAATTTACCAATCTGATCTGTTACTTCAGTAGGTGTAGAAGCTCCATTCCAAGTTGCTCAGCCATCAAGGATCCCAGGGCAGCATTTGGTAGGCCTGCACATGTCCATGAGTACAGTTATGACGAGGGTGGAGGGGGGGCGGAATCTTAGGGGCCCTTTAGCAGATTTTGCAGTGAGTTTAATAATTCTTTATTGTGGTACTGAATGCAAATAGGCACCGAGGACAAAAAAAGAGAGGGTACATGAGCGGGTTAGCAATATGTTCTCTGATTACACCCGTTAGCGCTCCCTCTGCGCAGTTGACACCTTCTGTACAGAATGAGAAAGCAATGCGGCCTGTCCTTCACTAGACCTCGGCCCACGCTGAGTGGTTGCATGCATGCTAACATTTTAGAAGTAAGTGGGGAAACGAGCAATAAAAAATCTGGAGAATGTATTTCCCTCATTGACTTCTATTGGAGTAGAGGCAAATTCAGGTGGGAGACATCAAAAATTAATTCATTTTTGGTTTCAAAAATCGGGGGCCTCCCTCCTGAATCGGGTCTATTGGCATGTATGCACAGTGTGAGCTTTTTCAGGTAGCGCTTTGAATGCCTTCTGCTCAGATACAGCGCTCTCAGTTCTTTGAATCACTCCCGCCTGTACAAAGCGTACAAAATAACCGGCGGCGTAACAGCTAATAGTCATTAATTAGTCAGCCGGCATGAGGTTCATTTCTTAAATGGCAAACTGTCAGGCGACTGATGCCGCTGGCTAGCGGTGTGAATTCTGAAAGGCAGCGGTCCCTTTCAGGGCGGTAGAAAGGCCCAGCGGGACCCATGCTGTCGAGAGGAATGAAGCCTGGCGGGCCATGAGACCGGAAGTGTCGTCACCCCGGCCTAACCGCAGGCTTCAGCGTGCACAGAGCGAGGGGTCAGTCGACATTAGTGTTGTGTGTTTACTTAGAATGCGGAACCATATTTCCTGTGTGACAAGTGTGTTTTCTGTGTTCCAAGTAATGACGTAGCAGCGCGTGACTGTCAGTTACGGTTGGGCCGTTTCCTGTGGCAGTGGAAGGCGGTGAACCTGTTTCCTGTATCGCTGTAACTTACGTTAAAGGAAACCTATTACTTCTGCGGCCTTTGTTTCCCCGTGTGTGGAATAGGACTGATACCACAATTTGACGACGAGCTGCCGAATACAACCCAGATATAATACGGCTGGATTGTCGGGCGAAAGTGGGGCGACTGGCAGACCGCTGTACGGAAGTTGGCACGGGCATACAGGGTAACGGAGAATGATGCCACAGGTTTGAGTCCTTTTATAATAACGAGAGGACGGAAACCGGAGTGTAAATTCAGTCCCGCATGGCTGTTTTAATTCTGAAGTAGAACATTGGTCCCTTGGCTTGGTGAGGAAACTTTGAAAGTGAGACAAGAAAAAAACAATTAATATTACGATAAGACAAATGGTGCTAAACCTATCCGCATAGAAGTGGGAGATTGGGTTTGCGTGAAAAAAACGTATAAGGTAATAAAGGTAGGAGTCCATTTTTTAAGCTAGAACAAGTAATAGACATTTTACAAAAATACTGTAAGACTAAAAAATGGCAAAGTGTGGAACCTCAAGGTGATGCCTTGTGTGTCACTGGGCAGGAGGAGAGATGACATGAGGGACACGAGGGAGAAATATTGGGAGAAAATGGAAACCCCAGTTGGATAGAAGACATACTGAAACCTGTGAGTGGACATAATATGTCAGCAGCGAATGAGTGATGACACCCGGCATGTAGGATGCTGCAACTCAGGAGAGGAGCATTAGCAAAAATGGTGGAAGGTTTAAGGAAAGTGTGGAAAAAAAATGTTGTCGAGGAGTTTGTGGTGAACGGTGAGAAGAGGAAAATAACACCATCTGGATGGTTGAAGGATTTTGTTGCGGGTTACACTGCAGAAATTCATGGTCCTGTGTGAGAGTTATGTATTCAAAGCATTCGTTTTTTCTATTGTTTGATGTGTTGTGTGTTTACTTAGGAAGTATGGTTCTGCATTCTGTGTGACAGGTGTGTGTGTTCTCCCTTCCAAGTAACTGTCAGTCACAGTTGTGTCGTTTGCTGTGGCAGTGGAATGTTGTGGACCTGGTTCCTGCATCACTGTAACTTACATTAAAGGAAATATATTATCTCTGCGGCCTTTGTTTCCCTGTGTGCGGAACGGGACTGGCACGGTGCCAAGGGGGCGCAGACGTGCAGCACGTGGGTGCACGTGCGCGCTGAAATAAGGGACTATCTTTGGCGCGAGACCCTTCACTCGGCACTTGGCCTCGTCCTCGCGCCACGTGTGGGTGTGCGCGAGAGGGGGGACAAGACTGGGCCATGAGCTGCACAAGAGAGAGCTGACCCTGCCTCGTTCACGGGTGGACTGGCCACGTCATATCATATGTATTCATTAGTTTATTAGTTTCCTGTAGCGCTTCCTCGCGTCAAGGTGCTTCACAGACGGGGAATTGCAATGCACCAGCAAATAAAAACCGGAAGATGAATTGGGAGTTATTACACCGGGGACATACGGACGAGGAGGGAGAAAGAGACAGAAGAGAGGGAGATTAGAGAGAGGGTAAAAATTAGGGGAGAGTGAAAGTTGATGAATGGAAAGAGAGAAAGTAAAAAGGGGGAGGGGGGTAGAGTGGTGTAGGGTGACCTGATTTTCAAAGGCAAAACCCGGAACAGGTAAAAAAAAAAAAAACCTCTCTCTCTCTCTCTCTCTTTCTCTCTCTCTCTTTCTTTTACACTCCAACACACACACACACACACACACACACGCTCTCACACACACACTCTCACATACATACACACGCACACATTCTCACACACTCTCACAGACACTGTCTCTCTCACACGCACACTCACTCTCACACACTTTCTCTCACACACACACTATCCTCTCTCTCATACACACACACTTTCACACACACACACACACACACACTTTCTCTCACACACAGTTTCTCTCTCACACACACACTCTCTCTCTCACACACACACACACACACTCTCTCACACACACGTTCTCTCTCTCTGCATAGGGTGACCACCCGTCCGTAAATTTCACGGACTGTCCGTAATTTCGCCCTGCTGTCCATTGTCCGTGATGAAAGCTTCAACGGACGTCCGTAATTTTAGCCTTTCACCTAAAGGGCAACGGAGGCAGGGCGAAATTACTGGCAGAGGAGTTTCCCCAGCTGGGCTGGAAGGCAGGGGGTCTCCTGTGCTCTGGGGGAGGGAGGGGCAGACAGATAAGAAAAGGCCTTCTTGCCAGGGGGTCTCCTTCCCTAAAGACATGCAAATGTGGGCAACTGGTAAATCTGCAAATACAAAGGGGCTTGAAAACCTGCATTGACTTTACTAAAAGGAGTCACTTGAAGTTTTCTGGTGGCAAAGATATTTCTTTTAGAGAGGTATTGTAATGGTGTTCCAAGGTGAGATGTGGAGTGTGTGCTTTTAATGGAGTGTTATAATTTTTTTTTATCACTAGGTATAAACCGTATATTATTCAAATCTGTGTTTGAGAAGCACTTTTTTTTTATTTAACCGAAATGTATTTGCGCATTTTGTAGCAGCCTTTATTATGATGTAATTTTATTTTTCACAGTTCTTTCAGGTACCTCATAGTACTAACAAACATTGGCAAAGCCAATAGGTCTCGTCTACGAATGAGTTATTGGCTTTGCTAATGTGTTTTAGCCATTTGCCATGTTATACACCAGAGTAGCTGCTGTTCAGCATGGCTTAAAGCGAGTGGCATAGTGGTGTGGAGTGGAGTAGAGTAGCATAGGAGCAGTGGCGTAGAGCCCAGTGGTGCAAAGTACAGTGTAGTGGGGTACAGTGCAGTTGTTTAGAGTGCGTTAGCGTAGAGTGCAGTGGTTTAGAGTGCAGTGGCATGGAGTGGCATGGGACAGAGTAGAGTGGCATAGAGTGCAGTGGAGTAGAGTGGCATACAATAGAGTAGCAGAGAGAGCAGTAGTGTAGAGTGGTGCAGTGGCATAGATTGCAGAGTAGACTCACATTGCAGGGAGTGCAGTGGTGTAGTGTAGAGTGGTGCAGAGTAGGGCAAAGTGCTGTAGAGTGGAGTGATGCAGAGTAGAGTGGCATAGAGTGCAGTGGCATAGAATGCAGTAGTACATTGGTGTACATTACGGTGGTGGAGAGTGCAACACTGCAGAGTAGAGTGTCAGTGCAGTGATGTAGAGTGGAGTAGAGTGGTACAGGGCAGTGGCGTAGAGTACAGTGGTACAGAGTAGAGGGCAGTGGCGTACAGTGCAGTTGTTTAGAGCGCATTGGAGCAGAGTGCAGTGGCATAGAGTGGCATGGGGTAGAGTTACATAGAGTGCAGTGGAGTAGAGTGGCATACAATAGAGTAGCAGAGAGTGCAGTAATGCAGAGTGGTGCAGTGTCAGAGTGCAGAGTAGACTCATGTGGCATAGAGTGTAGTGGTGTAGAGTGGTGCAGAGTGGAGTATTGTAGAGTGGTGTAGAGTAGAGTATAGTGCCTAGGGTGCAGTGGCATAGAGTGGTTTCCATGTTGCAGGATAGGTCTGTGCACCCATTCTATCAGTTTGCCACCATTTCCTATGGCACAGAGCTCCTGGCACACCTCTTGTAGGGTTAGTGCTAGGTGGCAGACATGAAATAGGGCATTTAATGATTATTTAAGGTGGTTGTAAGTAAGGAGTTGACCGGGGTGAAGATGGTAGTCTGCCAAAAGGGTTTGGAAATTTAGTAGCTCACCGTTCAGAAACAAATTCCCCAATTTTAAGACACCTGCAACAGGCCACTGATGGAGTTGCTCTGAGCACAGCCATCCTGTGCGAGTGGGAAGGCTTAGCAAAGGTAGTGCAGGAGCATAGGGTTTCTTCGTGTCAGTGAGTTTACAGGTTCTGGCAAGGCAAGAGAAAGCCATGCATGATAACCCCGGATGGTGATCCATAGAATGGTCAGTAGGAAACGATGAGCAGTGCATTAAGCCTTCCTTAAAAGTCTTTACTGGTAAACCCCATCTCATGCAGGGAGGTGGGCAGAAAGCCAATGAGCCACCCATTGGACATCTGCAGCTGAATAAAAGCATTCTAAGTCCAGAAGATCTAATCCACCCGCAGCCACAGTTAGCTTTAGAGTGGAAAGAGCTCCTGATGGCGCTGCAGCGAGCAAATCAGATGTGTGGCCTGTCTGAAGAAGGAATGAAGGACGAGCAGGGGAAGGTTTGCAAAATAATACAATCATTGGGGTAGCACCCCATCTTCACTAGTGCCACATGGCCTCTACAGAAAGCAGAAGAGAAGACCAAAAAGCAAACTGGGCTTGGAGGGACCGTTCGCTCTGCCGAGATTTTCATCCTGGAAATCAATGTAAGAATGGTAGATATTAATCACTAGGTATCAAAAGGTAACTGGTTCCCAGTTCAATATGAGATCTAATTGTGTATGAAGGCGAAAACAGTGCCATATGTTAAAGAAACAATAATTAAATTTTAAAATTTGTAAATTTTGTTTGTGCAATTTACATCCCAAATATTTTGAAGATTCTATGTGTACTTGACACTTAGAGATAACCCAGATCTCTAGTTTGGCTTTTGCTCAATTTCAAAACCATATAAAGACATAGACAAAGCGGGCAATGGTCTTGCACAACCTTGCAAGGCGTCTGGCCCCTGCTCACCCTTCACAAGCACTAACAGCGGACCATTGCACCAGAAGAGTTTGCCAAGGTGGATGGGTGTTGATTGTTCAACCACTTGACAGTGCCCCTTCTGTTTCGCTCCTGTGTGCAGACAACCCCCCAGGTACCCAATACCTTCAAATAGTCTTGGTGGACCCATCTTGTCTGATTTTAGGAATTGTGCCACCTTGTTCTTCTCTTCTTTATTTATCCAGTTGTTAGCAACAACCCTTTGAATTACTTGACGTAGATCTCCCATTTGATCTCGATTTCATCCTACTCTTTTATTATCTTTGCTTGGTAGTCCGGGCTCCCATTTCTGAGATAAATGTAGAGTCCCAAACATACACTCTAGTGCAGTGAGACTACAGACAAGTTATGGGTACATCACATCCTGTCATTAGGTGTGAGACTGTCACCCACACCATCTGCCCTGCCTCTTTAAAAAAAATTAGGTTGAAAGTCCATGGGCGGTTGGGGTAAGCCAGATGTTTTTGTTCAATTTGTTTAAACTAGCATAAGGTTAATTACCTTAATGTTTCCCAAATTGTTTGCCAGGGGTTTTGAAATGTTCAGAAACATAATCAAAATGTTGCTGTTACTTTCTCTTCAGGAAAGATCGGGTAGATTTGGGTAGGGGTGATGGCCTTGCCGTGAAAGGGAATTAATTTACTACTGAACAAGGACGTAATGTGACACCTGAATGTAGCACACCAGGAGGCAATCACAAAAGGTCCACAGTGAATAAATAGTGCTATGTTAAAAAAGAGTACATAAATGCACTGACAACATAGTGAGGCATGGCCTCTCTTGCGTGTGTCTGTAAAACTGACTTGAATTTTTGTCCTGAATTTTGACCCTTTGTCCTGAATTTTGTCCTGAATATTGACCCTTTGTCCTGAATTTTTTACAGTCCTGTCCAGAATTTGCCTCAATGCCAGTTGGTCACCCTATCTCTGCATTCAGTTCTAGTTTTAGTACATATATCAATTGATACACAAACCTAAAACAGGAGGGTTTTGGGAGCAGAGAGGCGGTCCTGCCGTAGTAAAAGTGTTTACAAAATCAGCGCCACTCACTGTGTGACATATTTAATGTATATTGAATATGTAAACAGACAGAGGGTGACACTGATTTTCTTAAACTCGTTTAGCTGTGGCGGGACCTTGTCCCTGCCCCCATTGCCCCTCTGGCGTGACAATGAATTGGGGGTCCGGCTGAGCTCCTGCTGTGCAGCTTGAATGAGGCTGACGCACATAGCGTCAAGATTAATAAACTGGGTTCAATACGACTGAGACACGTGGGGTCGTCAGAGAATATGAATTAATTCAGATACTCACTCAATCGTCTAAAATGTTTAAAATTGTTCAAAGGCTCGGGACACTGGAACAGATCTCTGAAAAACCGGACTGTCAGGGAAATCCGGGATGTCTGGTCACCCTGGGCTGATGTGAACATTTCTTTGCCAGGCTAGAGTTGCTTGTTGTTCCCAGTCAGGCACTGGCCTTATCTCCGTGCTGCCTGAGTGCGTGAATGAGTGGAAGGAGCAGATGGGCCCATCAGGGAGCGCCTTGTCATTTTCCATGTCACGACTCATAACAATGGGAGATGAACCGCACCGTGAAAGCCAGACCAAGCAAGTCATGAAGTGGAGATGCAGATTTAGAAACCCTAAAGGGTCGCAGACATACTGGCAGTGAGGTCTGGCCAGTAAAGTTTAAATCCATGTTTCCAAAGAACATGTCCTTGGAATCATCCTATTATCAGTACTATAGTTAAATATTCTTGGTGACTTCTATATGTGCAAGATATGCACAAGTGCTTAATTTGTAAATAAAAACATGCCGGTGCTCAAAGCTCTCCCCTGAAACACGCAACTGCTGTATTTAAATGTGCGAGCACAGAATAGCATGGCAGCATAAAGCCATGTCTGGCCTCTTTAATCTATGTACAGCCACTCCCTGCCCCTTCAGCTCACACTTGGAGCTTTCTGCTTTCTCCCTTTGTGACACTTTTCCATATTTTCCTCCGTCTTTCCCATATGTGTCTTTTGCACTCAGTAAATGCCTGATGCAGAGAAAAAAAGTGCCGGCCCCAAAAAATAAGTGCCAGTGCCTCCCAACAGCAACAACCGTCTCAAATTAAGCACTGATATGCATGAACCTACAAAGGTATATCATGTTAGTTTATATATATATATATATATATATATATATATATATATATATATATATATATATATATATACAGACACACACATGCATGTAATTGCTGACACATATACAGTATATGGGGATACTACATATGACCCAAGCACAGATAGTTATGGTAAGGTCATTTTTTGTATTGAAAATTAATTTGTGAATCCACAAAAAAAATTCAAATTATCGGGGTCTCATGGATTTAGGATCCAGGTACCTCTAAAATAAAACCTTTATATGGCCACACCAAAGCATTGTTTATACGCTAATTTCTCAAAAACTACTGAACAGAGTTACACCAAACTAAGCAAAGGCACTTCCTTGAGTAAAGTTCTACTGTCATCCTATATCTGGTGTAAGTTCACTATTGAGATGCAAAGAATCCTATGGGTGTTAAATCGGGAAATATCACTTCTGGGGAACAAGTGTTCTATTTGTCCCCCGTCTCACCTGCATGCATGAAGCATAACACGGTGAGCCTGAAGTGGATGAAGTGGTATAAGAACCCTATGCCACTGGGCGAAAATGTGAACTGTGAAAAATCTTTCAAGTTTCTTGTGAAATAAAGATTTCATCGTCATAGCCCCCAAACCACTCTGCAGAGCTTCATGATTGTCAGGGCTATTAGAATTATGTGGCATGGAGGAATAAATTATGTGACAAGGTTATCTAAATTATGCGTCAAAAAAGCAAAACATGCAGCACCTTCGCTGGCAGTAAGAGTTTCATCCATTTAAGATAGAAACAAAATAGTGAAATGTGGAAATTGTGTGGTGAAATGATGACCAATGGATGAAGATGTCTCCTGAAAGCCCCTATATATAGGTGTATAATATGTATAGAATTTTAGTAAAATCAAAAGGTGTTGGCTAACGCGAGGCCTAAAAACCAACCTAGAAAAACACCCTCCCCTTCAAACTTGGACACATACCCATAGGTCCCCCCATAAAAAATAGAAAGAAAGAAAAAAAGCCAAATCCACAATGGGACCTGTGACGGGGTGCCCAACACTTGCCCCCCAAAAATTGTTCCTGCCACCATGAAGGAGAAAGACGAACAAGTGTCCATGAGATATTTCTAAGTGAAAAGTATATGTGTATGTAGCGTTTTAAGATTACATATGCGCTGAAGTTCTGCAAAACATTTTGTGAGTGTCCTCAATACTAGGTACACCCAGGTATCCAGAGGTTTACAAAAAACTGCCATTGAAGTCTACGCAGTGAACTGAAAGCCTCTCTTCCTTTGTAGTCACCACTGACATTTTTTCATCTGAAGGGGCACTTTGCATCTTTTCTGTTCATCTAAAATGTATATTCCTAGTTGCCTCGCTGAAAGCCTGCCTAGGGCCCAAGAGTGTTTATCTGCAATTTACGGTCACTTTGAAAGTACTTTAGGCGGCAGTAAAAGCACATCGAGCCATTTCACAAGTTATTCTTGGCTGCTGCTGAGGCACACAGCGTCAGCTCGCGCAGGGCATTGATCCTACTTAGAACACCCGTTGTATTTGTTTATTTCCGGTGTGGCCTTTGATTTCTTCCAGGTGATTAATGGCGGCCCAGAGGCTCAATTTGATTGGGTTTTTACACAGCCAATCACGTGCGGCCGCTGGGGAATCCCAGAGCCTCTGCCCTGGGCTTTGCATAGCAGATGGAAGACCAATGCCCCTTGACAGCCTTCCTCAAGAACCCTTTCACCTAGGGCATGGGTACTTGCAAACATTTTCACGGGGGCCGCAGAGTTTGGTCTTTGATGTGACTGTGGGCCACACTGATGGCACCAGGGTGGCAGTCAGGGGTTGGCAGTAAAGTGGGTGTAAGATATACGTCTAGTGTCTGAATAGCACAACATGAAACCATAAACTTGGGAATAATCAGAGCTTCTCCACTTAACCAAACTGTGTGATCCTAAGCACGTTTTATTTCATTTTCCCTGCTTTTTGTTCATTATCACATATGAGGACCTCACATGACTTCAGGATGTGTGCTGCACAAAACCTTTTTGTATTTGATTTAATAAACTATAAAGTTTTTGTATTATTGAAACCTAGGCCACCCAAAGAGTGCACATAGCTGACTTGCCTCTTAGCTCACCAAAGGAATTGTTGTCGGGGTGGGGGATCGGGGAGTGAATGTTTCTAAATTCAGGTTAGAAAATTATCACTTTGAAAAAATATATTTCTTCAATGCACTGATATAATCTGGTGTACTAAGGTGACGTTTCTGCATGTTAATGAAATACACTTTTTGAATTTGGAGCAGACTCGATCGTGCTTTTACATGTTTGCTTCAAATATGTCTTTAAAAATGAAGGTGTTTCTGATGTTACAGTGTACAGAGCCCCTCTGTTATCTATTTTCTTTACCTTCAACTCACCTTAAATAAATGCTTGCCTGTTCATTTACATTTTTAATGTTAGTGTTGAGTCTAGTTAAGAGCAGCCCAGTGCCGCTGGGCCGCATGTAAAGGTCAGGAGGGCCGTACTATGAGTATCACTGACCTAGGGTGACCAGAAGTTTAAGTCCAAAAACCGGGACATTTCACAAAAAATAGAAGATGGACTACAATTTTACTTGTACAGAATGACAGCGCCAATCAGCACAGAATTACAGAAGAGGCACTATGCACATAAAATGCAATTTTTAAAGCAAGTATAATGCCTTTTTAATTAAATTGCTTTCTGATAACAGCTGCTAACAATCTCTTCTTTGGACAACAAAAAAAATTCACCTCCCACAGTGTTCAGACTCCCCTCTCTAAAAACCGGGACATGAGCTACATTTTCCAAGATCTGCTGGGACAGCTGGTGAAAATCTGGGACTGTTCGGGCAAATCCTGGACACCTGGTCACCGTACTTTCACCACCCCTTCACACCCCCACCTCTCTACCCTTCCTACAGAACACAAGATGAGGGTGTCCTCTTCCGGCCGAGAGAGGTGAGCCAAAATCCATGCATCTGAAGATATCCAACCTCCATGCCTAGTGCCTTATATGGATGAAAAGAGGTGGGGTGGGGGGGTCTAAAATGGGCTTGGCCAAGGAAGCGTAACTAGATATGCTTTCCAAGTGCTGTAGCCTATGTAATTACAAGCGTAGCTTAAAATACGGAATCTATAATGCTGTGCTTCACAAGCTAGACCAGTATTTTGGTGCCTCTCCAAGTTTTCAATCACTGCATCCAGGTTGTCACCCAACAACCAACACATATACCTTAAATGATTGTATGTGATTTCAAACAAAAATGGTTGCATGGAGTACCATTACTGTGAAACCATTTCAGCTAAATTGTCTCCTGGAAGTGTGCAGGATAAATGACATTTACTATTTCATAGAAACCAATTAATAGAAAATCTTTAAGTGGCTTTTGCATGCTCATTTTTAGGTCACAGCCTACTGTCTGGTTTGCTAAAGACATTGTGGGAATTTTCATAAAGTTGACCTAGGAATGCTCGTTAATTACCATTGTCTTCGTGGTTTTTAGCTCACACTTTCTGGCTTTATTTGCTTTAGGCTCTCCAAGCTCAGGTTGTTCTTCCCATTGTCTAAACTGGGTTTTCTGTATCCTTCCCGCTTTCTGTTAACCGTCCTTTAAATCTTGTTCTTATCTCTTCACATCTGCTGTGCAGTCAAAGACCGAGGTCAAATGTCAGGCGCTGTGTTCCAAGGGCACTTGTTTCTTTTATTTCTCTGACTTCAAAGTGAGAGGATTTAAGCGATAATCCTGCTGGATACTGGGGGTAGGAAAGAGGTTTTTTTTTAGCACACAGTGTTTAAACAAACTTTGTAAGTATTTCAGAATATACCAGAATTATGGATGCACACATGAAGCACATTTTTTGTTATCTCTGGTGTGTTGGAATCAAATACTTTCATATGCCCAAAGCAAATAATTAAACCAGGTGATGCAATTTCCACACATTTTCACTTGTGCGCTGTATAGTTTAGTTAGACTGTTTGTTTGTGCACATGTAATGGTCATTTCAATTGAAAATGTGTTGTCTGTGTTGGCAGTGTGCTACCACACCATGAATACTCTAACCCACTCCACTCTACTCAGCACCACTCCACGCTACTCTGCACTACTCCACTCCATCCATGCCACTGCACTCTATACCACTCCACTATACCCCACTGCACTCTACGCCACTTCATGCTATGCCTATACTCTACACAGTACCACTCTACGCCAATGCACTATGCAGCACTCTGCACCACTGCACTATCCATCACTGCACTCTACAACACTTCAGTCTCAGCCACACCAATCCACTCTGCACAACTCCTCTCCACACCACTCTGCAACACTGCCCTCTATGCCACTGCACTTTATGCCAATACACTCTGTCAGTGCACTTTCTGTAACCCTCAACTCTATGCCCCAGCACTCTATGCCAATCCACTGTATGCTTCCCTGAGTTGTCCTCCATGGACTATCTTGCAGGTCATTCCCTCGTAAGAGTTCCAGACGATTCTTACAAGTTTTCTGGCACTCTGTAGTGGAGGAGGAGTTTCCAAAGAGTGTCTCCTTCCATGCTGTTGAATGTCTTCTTATAGTCCCTGAAGGTGACCTGGATGGAGGAGTTCCAGTCCATCAACTGCTCAAAGATGATGCACAGTGATGCAGTCATGTCTGTGCAGGATCTAGCTTTGCAGAAGCTGGCTTGCTGGTCTAGCAACTGAGCATCAACTTGTTTCTTCAATCTGTTCAGCGTGACTATGTTGAACACTTTGCCTGGGTTTGGTAGAAGTGTGATTCCTCTGTAGTTTGTGCAGTTACTCAGGGCACCTTTCTCTGGGATCTTGATGAGATATCTCTCCCATCCGGTCTAATGGTACCTTTTTTCTAGATAGTTCCAAACATGAGGTAGAGCATATTTCCGATGTTTCAGTGATTGCTTTCAGTGCCTCTGCAGGAATGTTGTCAGGTCTTGCTGCCTTACCATTTTTCAGATGTTTGATGGCTTGCCTAATATTTTCCTTGGTTGGGTTGCTGCAGTTTGCAAGTCCTTGTAAGCTGACTGTATGTCTGGTGGAGACTGTGGCCAGAAAGAACTGTTAAAGAAAAAGCAGGAAAGACCATCATGGGTTACAAAGGCCAACAACAAAGATATGTGGAGCACTTTGAAGAATTGCTGAACCATTCCGCCCCACAGTTTCCACCACTAAATGCCCCCCTTTTCATTCCTCAGAGAGGCCTAGAATTGGATGTGCTTCACCACTCCACACCACTGCACTCTACAACACTCCAGTCTCGGCCACACTGGTCTTCACAGCTTTTCCAACCAGTGATAGGCAGCAGCGGATGCTGCAAATCTCAAGTAAGGGATGGTGGGGGGGGGTTAACAGGGACATGGGGACAAATAAAAAAATATAACAATAAAAATAAAACGTACCTTTTCCCTTTGCTGCTGCTGCCTCCTGCCGCGTTTCTCCTTGGATCTTCTTGTGGGACACCAGCACAGGCTCCCCAGCAATCCTGTCCCTGCTTTCATGCTAAATCTAGCATGAAAGCAGTGCCAGGATTGGTCTGAGAGGCTTGGACTGCCGCTCAGACACAACCCTGGGGATCTGTGCAGTTTCTACAGCCTGGCTGTGTAGACAGCCGGGCTGGAGAAACCTAGGTGTGCATATGTGTTTGGCCGGCCTGAGACTTGGTGCACTCCACTCCTCCCCAATCCTATCTGCCATGGCCCGTCCCGTCCCACCATGAACACGCTGCTGGCTGAGCCAGCAGATGAAAGATAAAAAGATAATGAAATATAATTTTATCTTTCATCTCCCGGCTTAGCCAAGGGGGGGCAATGCTCCTTTGCCATTGCGAAGGAGCCACCCCTTGTGATAGGCACAGTGAGAACCTTGTACTGCCTTCAGCCTCAACTTCAGAGGTCTCAATTGTGTGTTATCATAAACACCCACCCAACACCTGAGCTCAGACAGAGTAAAACCTGTGAAATATAAACAGAGATTGCATACCTCACATTGAAGATTTGTGTTGAGCAATAACGTGATGATTTAGCAATAAAGTTGAGGAACTGAATGTAGAGCATTAGAGAGACCCAGTTTCAAAGTGAGTTTTTAATCCCAGCAAATCTGGTTTTCATCCCAAGGCAAAGCCACGCCTACTTTTTACTATACCCCACACATCCCCTACTTGTCACCCCCTCAGCATGTTAAATATGTGAATATGGAAGAACTGCAGGCTCCAGTGGTCTCCTACTCCACAAAGTCCCACCTCTGGGACATCCTAAGGCTGAACATCTTCCAGAGGATGTGGGATGGAAGTTCTCTCCAAGCCTCACAGTGAATTGTGTGAGGTCAGGAAAGGGTAGCAATCTTTATAAACTCTGATTTACTACTCAAGAGTTATAGTGCCTAAGTGATATTTATTTTGTTTTGATGCAAAAGCTCTAACTAGAACAAACTGTGGTAACTTTCAAGCCAATAGGCCTCTCCTCTGAAATATTGGGTTTTTCGATGTGCTTCAATCGCATTAGTAGGCGTAAATTGTTGCACTGACATTTACAGTCACCAGGTTGTATAGAGATCATTTTGATATTTTGTTCTAACATGGCAGAGGGTCATGTTAGACCAGTAAATTAAACTTTAAAAAAAAATAATTAAAAAGCAAAGAAATAATGCTTGAAGCAAGTGGCTTCTCACCATTTTGCAGTTGCTGGTCTTGGGAAAAAATATTACAAAAAACACAGGAATGGTATAGAAAGCAGATGGGAAGTACTGGGGAGGAGTTCAGTTTGGGATGAAGAACACGAAGCCAGGGAAAAGAAATGCCTACACTTGCATGGAGTGCTCAATAGAAAGAAAAAATAATCCCCTCGGGTATGAAGTGGATCTTCAGAATATTGAGACTAAAATGCTCCTGGGAGGGAGGTACAAAAGAAAAGGAGTAAAGCAACTGAAATGGGAGCAGGAAATTGAAATAGACACATATTCATCCAATCAAGAGCAAGGGGCTGACCTAAAGCCAGCTCTGTATATGTCAAATATTTGAAGCAATGGGTTGGGCCAAAGGTCATCTATGGACTTAAACAGTGGTCCCTTCACATGTATGTGTATGTTTTCACTGGATAAAAACAAATGTTAAAGTAGCACTATAGTTAGATGAACTTGTCAGTGACGACATTAATAATTTGAACTAAAAAAAGAGAAATTCACCAATTGTGGTTAGGAAAATTAACTATAACTTGCATGCTCCTTGTACTGCTTATGGCCTCACATATTACATCACTCATGACATGTTCTATGATATGACATCACTGATTAAACAGTTCCCTTGGGTAAAAACATATACAGTATATCAAGGGGAGGGGACCGTGCTGTCCCTTTCTCGACCCTTAATTGAGCCCAGAGACCCCATCCCCGAGGGCCAGTTCCAATAAAAAAGGGAGGGGAGCCTTGTGGCCTGTCTCCCCAAGCCTTAAAAGGCTCCAAGGACCCTATCCCCTGAGGCCAAATACAATTAAACAGGGGAGGAGGGCGTGCATCCCCCACCCAGAGTATTAAGACGCTCCAGGGACCACATATTCAGGGGTCAAATACAATTTTAAAAAGGGGTGGGAGGTACTGCAGCCTCCTTCCCCGAGCCTTTTTACACCCTGGGATCCCATGACCCAGGGCAAAGCCAGTTAAAAAGGGGAGGGGCCGTGGAGTCCCCCCTTTCTAAGCCTTTAAAAGCCCCTGAACACCCTCCCTTGGGGCCATTTTTGGTAAAAGTGGAGGAGGGCTGCATCAGCCCCTCCCTGAGTCTTATCAGGCCCCAGGGACCCCATTTGCAGAAGCTAAAGCCAATTAAAAAGAGGGGGAGGCATCGTGGCACCCCTCCCCAAGGCTTTTTGGGCCCAGGGAGCCCCATCTTCCAGGGCAAAATGTAATAAAAAATGGGAGGGTTCATGCAGCCCCCTCACTGAGCCTTATTAGGCTCTGGAGACCTCATCCTCTGGGATCCCCTCCCTGAGCCTAATTTGGGAGAGGGGACCCAGGGTCTGAAATGTAATGGAAAAGGGAGGGGCACCAAATGGCCTCCCTCCCCAAGCCTTTATAGGACATGGGAACCCCATCCCTCAGGGCCACTGAAAAGGAAAGGGGCCAAATGGCTCCCCAACCCGAGCCTTATTAGGCGTCGGGGACCCAGTCCTCTGGGGATAAATATAATAAAAAAGAAGAGAGGAAGCGGCCCCTCCCCAAGCCCAATTAGGCCGATCATCTGGGTTTGTGCATTTTTTAAAGGGATTGCGCTCCCCGGGACCTGAAAATGGCTCAGGATGGGAGGGCCTTGCGCCCGTCCCCTTAAACTGCTTGAAGTGTGGAACTCCATGCCCGCCCCTTAGAAATATCCAGCCCCTGTGGATGGGGCCTTGGAGGCCCTAACTGGGCTGGGGGGAACTCTACTGATGACTTAACTTAATCATTCATAGATTATAAAATGGCAGCTGCCATTTTATTAATTTTGCTTTGCTGAAATCCCAGTGGAGTTCCATGGGATCATGGCAAAATTTGCCATTTCTTTAACTTTGCCCTCTGGGGCCCCCGTTCTGGAGCTTAGGGGGGCAAGGTATCCATACCCTGCCCCTTATATTTTTTTTTTAAAGTTCAGGACAGAGTCCCTATAATGGCTGCCCGCAACATTTTTCTCATGTTGCTGGCAGCCAATCAGAGCACTCGCTCCCACAGGAGTCCGACTCCCATAGGGAAGAGATCGCCTAAGGGAAAAAGAGCACTCTGGGCCAGTAAAAATGCTCTGTTTTTAAATTGGTGCTCCCACAAGACTCTTGCGAGCCTCTTGAGGTCACAACCGTCCAGATATACAAATATTTTTTAAACCTTCATTTCTAAAAAAAAATAGTGAACAGATATACACCAAAGCACAATGTGCTGACCAAAATCTAGCTTCCTGCTAAATTTGGTGTAATTCCATTCAGCAGCTTTTGCGGTACTGCTTCTTGAAAAAGTCAATGGAAAATGTCTGGAGATTATTTTCTTGGCTCCGCCTCCCCCCACTTGATGTATCACCCTGAAACTTTGAATGCCCAAACTAGGCAAAAGAGAGCACTTTTTTGGAAGGTTGCGTCATTGATTCGTGTGAAGGTGCCAAAGTTATTAGCAAAACAGAAATGGAAACACTGATCTGACTATAACCACCCAATGGTGACCACCACTAGGTAATATAGTATTTCTATAGCGCCGACATAGCCAAAAGGCAGTGCTCGCTGTACATGGTAAAAGACACGCATAAGGTCAAAGAGTAATAAGAGAGGAAGCTGGGCTGTGGAGAGTATATGCATTGTGACGTAGTGTTCTTTTAAAAGGTGTGTCTTCAGCTCTTTCCTAAATTGGCACTGCATTGGGGCGGTCCTGGTGGATATGTTGTTCCAGATCCTGGGTTCATAGATGGAAATGTCTGTCATGTTTTTTCTATTTTTTTGCGCGTTTTAGTCTGTAGTCTCGTGGTTCCCTGGCTGTGGTGTGCTGCGAACTCCCAGAGATTGTGAGCTTGTCTGCAAGGTAAGCAATGTTGTGGGTTGTGATGACTGCAAACGATCGGCTGGTTTTGAATATGGTGCAGCCCGGCAAGGAGAGCCAATATCGTTTCATCCAGATGGGAGTAATGTAATCATATTTCATTGAAACCCAGATGAGACGTGCTACGGCGTGTAAGATACCCCTTAGGAGTGCCAGTATGGAGTGTGTGAGGTCATGGAGTAAGCCTTTACCACCATCCAGATGCGAGAGGATGAGGACTTGAGTACACCATCTCAAGTCTTTTTCTGGAATAAACAGTTTGAGTTGGAAGAGAGAGCTGGTACCAGGCCGTCTTTGTTTTCTGGCAATGTGTTCATTGAGAATGAGGTTTGTGTCTAGGATGCCTCCAAGATCCTGAGCCATTGCAGTGCACATCTGGCATTCTGGTGCACACCTGCACACCCCACTGTGAAATTACGTATATATATATATATATATATATATATATATATATTTATATATATATTAGGTGGAGACAGAATGCTAAACCCTTTACTAACTAGAAAGAATCATAGCTTCTGTTGAATAATTATATAATAAGTACTTTACAGCATTCATTACATTATGACCATCACTAATCAACACCTTATTTACTAGTAGGGATGAGTTCGATAGATGCATAGCAGGTCAAAAAACCTATTCAAAGATGTCTGCCACACCAAATGTAACATGTTAGTCCTTTCTTTATGTTTTATTTTGTTTTTCACAATGGTTTATTTAAAAGAGGATGTTAAGATGGTGGCTGTATGTGAACAAGCCCACTTGTTGGGCGAAACGCATCATGTAAGCAATAAATGGGCACAGACTCCAGGAGGAGCATATCTTTGTTTGGAGATCTATATATATATATATATATATATATATATATATATATATATATATATTATACACACACATACATACAATTGAAAAAAACAAAGGTTACAGGGATGTTCTAGTTAGGCTCACGTTTTAAAAGTACAAAACCATCAAAATTCACCAGCTATAGTTGGAGTTATGTCAAAAACACGCGCCCCGCCGTGCACCGTTTTTTCATCAAAACTTTTACTGCACATATTACATTGAGATTATCAGTGATGTTATCAAAGATATGAGTGCCATAATTTCTGGCGTAATCAGAGGTGCATGGCGAGGGCGAGAGTTATAGTGACCTTAGGGCACCAGTTATAGTTACTTGAGATACTGTAACAGGTGAATTTCTATGTTTGTGTACGATTACATGTGAGACTAACTATAACGTCCCTGTAACCTTTTGTTTTTAAGTGAATTTCTATGTTTTTTAAAATTCTATTTCCTAACTATAACATCCCTGTAACCTTCATTTTTTTCAGTGAATTTGTAGGGTTTTAAGAGTGGGTGCATTCATGTCTTAGTGGGTGCGTCAGTGTCTGTGTGGGCCTGCGAGTGAGTGCGTTAGGGTTTCAGTGGGTCTGCGACGGTGTGTGCGGGTCTGTGAGTAGGTGCGTGATGTCAAAGTGGGTCTGTGAGTGGATATGTGAGGGTGAGAGTGGGTGTACGAGGGTTTGAGTGGGTCTGTGAGTTGGTGTGTGAGTGGGTCTGTGAGTGGGTGTGTAAGGGTCTGAGTGGGTGTGTGAGTGGGAGAAAGAGATTGAAAAAGAGAAATTGAAAGAGAATAAGCGAGTGTGAGAGAGAGAGAGATAGCTGTTTAGGCTTTGGTGAATGATATACTTAGAATGAGATATTTCTGGACATATTGAAAAGAAAAATGTATTTGTCAATTAACAAGTGAGATCACCATTTATTATGAACATGCATTTTTGAGATAGAAAGTAAATTAAAGTAGGGAAATGACTAAAGACACACCTGGAATAGAACTCTCAACTTTCAGTATGAGGGTCTGTGAACTTAACCATTATGCCAAAGCTAATTTTCTATTGTTTATCATTAGGAGAAATAATTACATGGAGAGACCATTGCAATGTCTCTCTCTCGCTCTTCCATCCCATTCTGGGATGAAAGAGAGAGAGAGAGAGTGACAAGACCGTGAGGGGAGCCTCAAGGGTCCTGCGGTACCAGCCAGCTTCCCACATCCTATGGGAGCTGGAATTTCTCCCATAAGCAGGGAGTTGTTTTTATTAACAGCTCTCTGCTGTAGGAGCAGTGTTTTCATCTGTCTTCCCTGCACGCATATTTATGTGCATAAGAGAAAGATGAAAACTCTGCTTTCTGACAGCAGGAATTGTTTGACCGCTCTTGCTGTCAGAAAGCAAACTTTGTTTGCTTTTGCTTGGTGGGAGCTATCAGTTCCCACCAAGCAAAAGCCAACAGCTATGTCCCGGGGTGGGCACCCTGGGATATGGCAGGAACCGGCCCTGGGGGTGGTGGTCCTCAGAGCCATCAGTGGCTCCTCGAGAGGGGAGGAGGTGGTCCCAAGGCCGGGGGTGCGGGTCCAAAAGGGACACCCTTCACATTTTTATTATAACTGCAGGGATGTGGTGATCCTTTGTGAAGCGGGGGGCGCATGGGCCTTCTGAATGAAATTACTCTTAAGCTCGGGAAGGTGGTGGTCCCCGGGAATCTGGGGGGGTCTGCACCCCTGTATCATATTTGATTAGTGCCCAGGGGAGGTAGGGGTCCCAAGTGGTCCCAAGGGCAGATTATCTATATATATAATACTGGGTGGTAGGATTTTTGTGAATTCCTGCAGCTTATAGAACTTTCCATCACAGAAATGTAGGGAAAATGTGTGATTTCAGGCTTAGTTTGAGGTTTGCAGGGCATTGTGGGTAAGAAAATCCATCAAATATTGTGGGGGGGGGGTGGAGCATAACCTGGTCCCCTAGTGGGCAGCCCCCACCCCTATATTTATTTGTATATTAGTCTGTGGTGCCAAGTGGGCTCTCTGATACCCCTCCCTCAAGGGGACAGATCGGGGGTAATTACCCCTACTACTCCCTAAGGGAGGCACAGAAACTGGCTTCTTGTTTTGGTGGTGGCCAGTCATGCCCATGATGGGCAGCCACCACCCCTATATATATTTTTTAAATTCCCTAGTGATTAGGGGCACCTCCCTCTGCAGCACACCAGAAGAGCCTTTAAATACATCCCCAGTGTTGGCAAAGGGCCGACACGCACACTTGGGAAGTAGTGCAGGCATCTGCCATTGGCTTAAGAGGTGAAAGTAACATTATAGTTACGTGAGATAAAAAGATCTGTTTTTGTTTTTAAAAAAAATCCTCTGAAAAAAACTAAAAGTAACATTAGTTAGGTGAATAGGTCAGTGACGGAAATTCACCAGTTATAGTTAGAAAGCTAACTATAACTTGTGCCCTAGCCATGCACTGCTTATGCCCTCTCAGAGAGGCTTTATCTAGTGGCACATTCTGGTATATTGTGACAGAATATATCCATGGATGTCAGTGCTCTTACCCTCTGTGTTCACTGACTCATGGGATTCAATGCAACTTTGCATCACTGCCCTCGACTGTAAACAACAACTCTAAGGGAGGCTTTGAGATCTCAGTGGCTGTTGATGACCTGTGGAATACATTCATGGCCCAGACTCTCGTCTAAAATTGTGCACCTCCTCGCTAGCCTTGGATTCAGGGTTCAGAATACACTGATGACGCACGAGTCTATCTGAAACTCTAAACAATTAAAGAACATTCATCGTTCAAAGACCATCTCCCCTCTTTCAAACAGACCTGAAAGTCAAGTGCTTTCCCCACGTCAACATAAAAATAAACTGAATTTACTGTCGTGGCCAAAAGCACCACTTAGAATTCTCGTGATAAAGCCGGATGCTTTTTCATCTCATCTCTCCACTATCATGAAGGGCTTTATTTGGAGTTTGATTTGATAGAATGCTCTGTCAAAATGTGATGGATATCGCATCTGCCATATTACAGCTTTTTTAGGCTATAATCCACTCGTCAAATAGCGGATAGAACATAGTAAAAGCTTTAATTCAATAATAACTGAATTGTGGAAACAACGTGATCATCCGTCTCCCAGAGCCCAATCTGGCATTTCTAAAGAGTGCCCAGCACACAGTAGCTTCTCTTAACAGTGGCTTAAAAATACAACCATATCCTCTCGTCCATCCTGGCCTTGCACCGATTGCCCCAAAACCCGCTGCACCACTTTCAAGACGCACTGCATCACTTTCAAGACGCACTGCACCACTTTCAAGACGCACTGCACCACTTTCAAGACGCACTGCATCACTTTCAAGACGCACTGCATCACTTTCAAGACGCACTGCATCACTTTCAAGACGCACTGCATCACTTTCATGACCCAATGCATCACTTTCAAGACGCACTGCATCACTTTCAAGACGTACTGCATCACTTTCAAGACGCACTGCATCACTTTCATGACCCAATGCATCACTTTCATGACCCAATGCATCACTTTCAAGACGCACTGCATCACTTTCAAGACGCACTGCATCACTTTCAAGACGCACTGCATCACTTTCAAGACGCACTGCATCACTTTCAAGACGCACTGCATCACTTTCAAGACGCATTGCATCACTTTCAAGACCCACTGCATCACCACAAGGCTATAACAACCGATACCTCACCCCTGGGTAGAGACCTTCACCGCTCTATAACAAGATGCCATAATATAACCAGACTTAAGGCCATATTTCGAGTTTGGCAGAGGGGGTTACTCTATCACAAATGTGATGGATATCCTTTTCCGTTGTGTTACGATCCCATAATAGCCTATGGAGATTGTAATACGACGGACGGGATATCAGTCACGTTTGTGACAGAGTAACCCATCCGCCAAACTCTAAATGAGGCCCCTATTATCAAGAAGTGCAAACATTGACAGGTTTGTACAGTGGCCTATGAGCACTAGTTGAAATGAAGAAAAGATGTAGTGACGGACAGCTCCTCAGCCACCAATAAAGATGTTCCTTCATCTCCATCCTTGGGGTCTAAAAATTAAGAATTTGTTCGTCCTCCTCCCCACGGCCCCATTTCTGCACAATTTAATCATTCCTGGCACATCTATGGGTTCATTTATGAGCCCCTAGAGCCACAGGGGCATCACTTTCTGCAAGTCTCTGGTGGCGCGGTGCCTTTTTCAATATTTACAAGGCCGCGCTAAGCCACTTTTTGTGGCTTAATGCCTCCTTGTAAATATGGGCCCCTTTGCAGTTTTCCGCAGCAGAGGGTGTTACTGTGGGTGTTCCACTGCAACCCCCATTGCTTTTGAGGGTGCCCCAGATTTTGAAGAATTCTTAAGCCTGAGGCAGCGCCCAAAATTAACACCACCCTGGGGTGGCGTTAGCATGGCGAATCAAGGAGAAATACTCTTATTTCTTCTAGTTTTTTGTGCTCTTTCTATGTGTGCTGCCTTCTGCAGCACACATAGAAAGAGCAGAGCGACATTTAAGATTATTTTTGTGCAAGAAGGTGTCCCTTCCTGCACAAAAACAATCTCCCGCACAACGCAGCCATCCTTGAACCATGGTGCGAGGGTGGCTGCATGGGCGCTAGGCAGTTAATTTAGCACCAGGAGAAAACACAGGGATGCAGTGTATTCTTCTAAATACGGCGCATCGCTGCATTTTGGAAATGACGGAGCACGGAGCTGCAAAATATAGCGGTGCGCAGTGCAGTGTGCACTCCGTCATTTTCTAGTAAATGCGGCCGTATATGGAAAGCTTTGCTGCTCCCTAGATGAGCTGCTCTCTAAAGGTGCCACCAGAATCTCCTCTAATGCACATTTGCAATATTATATTTATTCAGTGACTAACTCTAGAAATGAGGGTGCTACATAGTAAAGATATTGCGTTAGGTGTTTACACTAGGGGCGTGCAATGCTTTTTCTTTCAAACTTTGTGAAGGTCATTGAAAAAGTGTAACATCTCAAAGGTTCACAAAGTTTTTTGTGTCCCCACACGTGAGGGAAAATCGATGATTTTGTGACACTTTACGTTGCACATATCCCCTACAGACCACAAACACAATGGCTGCTCTGTGAGTTACAACTTGTGCAAAACAGTTTGTGATGTTTTCTTGTGCAATCCATTGTTCTTAGAAAAACTCTACAAAACCGAAACTCACTGAGAAAAAAGAACTAACATTTTCTATTGTGCACAAAAGATGTCTGCAAAAGGTAAACGTCCGGAAAAATATTCTACACACATTTTCCATTTTAGATTTATGAGAGTGAAAATTATCTCGCCGTCTAGTGAAAATCGGCTCACGGAGTATCTTTTTCGGGTGAAGTTGAACTGATGAACATTGCAAAAAACTGCTGGCCAAAAATAAAATATTTGAAGACCTCGGTTTTAACAAAAAAATAGGAAATAGCTGCAGACATTTCGTTTTACAAAATTGAAAAAATGAGTGAATGCAAAGAAAATATATTATTAATATAATCCTATTATCAGAAGAGATATTAGATGGTACTTCTAAAAAAAAAAACACACAACTGAAGCACTTTAGCTAATAGAATGTTATGATTTATAGTAAACAATGGCAACCAGTGTATGCCGTATAAAAACTCATATTGATTTGAGTAAAATACTTTAGTTAACCCAATAGTGAGGTCACAAGTTCACAAATAACCAAATCCTGCTGGTTACCTAAGTGAAAAATTCCGCAGAGGGTATTCTATTCTGGTACATAGGGGCGGTGTATGTTGTGTTACCCTCCTGTGTTCTTCTTGGAGGTCAGACAAAGGTCACAAAGCTACCCCCCCCCATTGGCTGAAAATAGATATATCACATTTGGCCAAGCAAATGCAACTGATGATCCAGTTGTTCAGCTGTCCAGGAGGGTGCAGCTGTGTGTTTCATTACTCATGGATGTGTAGCTTCAAATGTAACCCCGAGCATTCCAAAAGGAGCACTCCTCATTTGCATATTGATAGCACCCATGGAAGTGAAGGAAGTTCTTTTCTGTTACAGTACATTTAAGAGGCATAAGGATGCTTTCAAAGGGACCACCCGGCCTCCCTCCAAAGATAAGAGTCGTGGGGTTACTCTTGTGCAAGTTATCATCCCAGAATATATCAACTTGAAAACCTAGTAGGAAGGCTGTTGACTGAAAAAGAATCGTACAGGTAAGAATAGTGGTAAACATTGATTTACTGTGCTTAACTTCACACATATGTACCTTAAACAATATATGTGGGCTAAAGTACCCTATTATAAGGCTATTGCAAGTCCCAGAGGAGTTCCATAACCATATAGAGGAACGAGGCCGAAGGCTAAGTTTTAAATGGGGGGGAACTGCATCTCTTAGGATTAATTTTAAGTCATTTTTTTAATGTATTTAGATTTTTAATGGTGAGTAATGTGAGGTTTTTTCTAGTTATGTTTTGAGTGTTAAGTAGGTTATTTTTTTCTGGTGTGAATGTAGCATGGGCTTTGAGTGTTAGCATTTCAGTGCAGTATAATTATGTGAAATTGATGTTTTACTTGGAATATGAGTATATGTGGTATCTTTAAATTTTAGGACCTGATTTAGGTGTTGGTTGTTTTACCACCAATCCGCGTTGGCGGCGGAACCGAAAAGACCATCAAGGCAGTGGTCCGCCACCAGCCATATTCAGATGTATTGCGGCTGAGCCACCGACTGCCACAATGGACGGTGCTTCCAGGCGCTAGGTAGGCAGGTTCCTGCCGCTTGTATTCAGATGTTACAGTCCTGCAGGTGGTGTACTGGCAGCCGTTTTCTGACTGAGGGAGGAAATTCCAAACCCAATGAAAATCAGACAGTGTCAGTGGCTGTGGATTAGAGGTAAGTCACACACACTCACCCCTTGCCATATATGTCCCCCTTCTTCATACACAACACACCACATTCACACCAATATCCATTGGCATTCCAACACATACATGCTGCAAACACAAATACACATACATCCATGATACAACACACAAACACTAGTGACACTGCACCCACACACGAAACAACCAACACAACTACATATTAATCTACACAAACACATGCACACACATGCACATCTACACACATCACAACAGCAACTGCCACACAACAGCAACTGCCACACAACAACATGCACCTGAATCCTGCATGCACAACGCAACATACAGAACAACATCCATGCCATATGCGAGTGGCACACATACTGACACAACCACATCACTCACTACACTTCCTTCCCTCTCATACTGCCAATTGCATCACAACCATATATACCCTTACTGACTCTCACACACACACAACTCAACATGACAGGTACAGGTCTCCTTGCAATGTGCACACATTGGCTTAGTTGACAAGTGTGAATGTCCCTTCATTGTGGTGCCAGCATTTATTTCGCAATGAATACTGATGCCATAATGACAGTTATTTATGTGTTCGATATGTGTTGTGTACCAGTGTGTCCCCACCCGTGTCTGACCCACCAGTGCCCCCAACACATGCACAGTAATGTAATAAAATGACTGTGATATGTATATGTCTGCAGTGGTCACGTGCCCATTTGCAGTGACTCCCCCAATGTACACAGTCAATGCAGGTTGCCTGCCTTCGTTTCCAGCGACGGGTGAGGGTCATGTTTTCTCTGTGTTCTTGTGGCAGCACCAACAGAGGGTCCTGTCCAGTCATAGCCAGCCATACACGGAAGTAGAATCAGGAAAAAAAGTGAGTTTTCACCCCCTTTCCTTCCAGTCTGCCAAGTCAGAAGTGGAAGTCGGATCGCCACTTTTTGCTTGGTGGATTGGCACATCCAAATCTGCCCGGCAGTAAGCGTGGTTGGAGTCCCGCCAACAGCCACACTTTCCTATGGTGCCGTTCTGGCAGAGACATTCTGCAGCGCACATAGAAAGATTTAAAAGCCTCCCAGGATTGTGTTCGTGCAGGAAGGTGCCCCTTCCTGCACAAAGCCAATCCTGTGTGCAATGCAGGCACCCTTGCACCATGATGCAAGGGTTGCTGCATTGGCGCCCAGTTGCCAAAAGTGCACGAGCGCTAGAAGAAAGAACAGGGATATACCGTACTGGATAGATACAGCGCACTCCTGCCCTTTGTTTTTGATGCAGGGCAACGCAGCAAGGTGACTTGCTGTGCTGCCCTGTACCAAAAACTTGTAAATAGGCCCCGTAGTATTGTTACTGTTAGGCCATATAGTGAGGCCTTAAAACGAGCAGGTGTATTTAGCACTGGTGTTTGCTTTGCTTGTGCAAAATTTGAAAAACATATTCTTCATTTTTGTGAGTGCAAACTTCCCATGCCTATTGTTGAACTCTGCGCTTGCACATACTCTTATGTGTTTGGAATTCTCCTTCCTGGCTGCAGAGTCTCCATGACATAAGTATAACGCTTATCCTCTCTGAATGCTTTGGTAAGGGACTGGAGGTGGTGCGTGGAAAAAGGGGCAGACGAACTAGAAAAGGGGGTGGGATTAGGGAGGATGAGTTGTGTTGGAGAGCCGGGGAGGTGTTTAAGGAGGGACATCGCTGACCCTCAATAGAGGAAGCCAATTGCCTAACGTGGGGTGGAGACATGTAACTTACACTTCTGTAGTAAATTTACACTCCGAGTTTGTGAATACCAAAAACTAGTAAACTCACTCCAAAGTGTAAATTACTCAAAAGTGCAGGTTACATTTGAGAAACAGGCCCATTGCGATCAGCAAACTGTGGAAATTCACTCAACATAGTTCCAATTGGCAGGTCCCCCCTCCACCCCAGCCGCATTTAGATGGTACAGAAAAAAATGAAATATTAATTCTCCTTTAACTTGTGAATGGACAAGAGAGAGACCAGATACTCGGGACACCAGGACGTTAAATTGAAGCTCATAAGGTCTGCAGAAGGTAAGCGAGGAGTATTACATGACTCGGCAACTACGTAGCAATATAACAATGTCGCGAGGCCAGTAGATAGATTCTTAATTTTCTTGATTTGTGTGTGTTCCACAAGGTTTGCGTTATGTGGCACTAGTACTCATGATTGCTGATTTCACTATTATGGTGATAACCCTAACACATATGATGCAGAAAGTATCAGTACATATTAAACACTATTATAAAATACCAAGGCCTTAATGTGTGTGCCGATTTGCGAGAGAGAAGGGCACGGGGGAATTGCTCATTGTCTATACGCTTCACGGGCTTCCGTGACAGCCTTTCAGATTCGAAACACCCCCTCGCTCCTACGGGTATAGCCCAAAGGATGGAATGCGAAGCACTTGACTGTTTTCCTTTTCTTCACAGATGCTAAGGCTAGGTCCACATCCAGTGCTTCATTTGTGAAAGTATAGAGTCCATATGTAATGACACATTTTCGCAGAAATAAATCCAGGATTTCTAAGCGCCGCAAATCACCTGGGAGGGTCTCAAGGAGCTGACTTGTCAGCACAGGGTTTTACCCAGAATCACAGGATGTTGTGCCGACGCCAAGACTTGAACCTGGTTCCCACAGCTCCGAAGTCGGTACCTCAGTTGCTACACCTTTTCCCATATACACAGCATGGGCAATACCCTTTCGTACATAAGGCCTTAAGTGCCAGCACCCAACGTTTTGCTCAATATCCTGCAGCCAGAGCTATTAAATGTCGGCGTGCCGAATACCAAGGTTGTGTAGTCTTTCAAGGCCTCTTTAATCCACCACTAGACACTCCCTGCCCCTTTATCTCACTATTTTAGCTTCTTACTTTGTCCCTTTGTCACGTGGTTCCCGTCTTTTCCTCCCTCCTTATCTCCTCCTTGCATGTTTTGCACTTTTTTGTTTTGGATCAGGGTCTGATGAGGGAAAATAAGTGCTGGTCCCTGAAAATGAGCCGCTGGGCCCACCTTTAACCACTGGCTCAAAGTAAGTGCAGCCGGTGGGTCAAATTAAATCTATAATGTGTGACCAATAGTAAGAAGGCTTCACAGCAAAGAGAAATGAAGGATGGAAAAGAAGAGGTAGCAGTGAGATAGAGTGAGAAGAGAGCAGGGTGGTGGAAGGAGTCGCCAGCTGGAATCAAGACTAGGCAGCCTTGGAATTCTCCACACCCAGCGTAGGGAAAAACATCAGGTGACGGGGCATTTTTATGACAGTCAGGCCTAAATCTGCAAACGGTTGCACAGTGAGAGGGCGGCATATCTCAGACCAGTGACGGCCGGTAATTCTAGGAGGGTGTGGGGCGGGCAGCACACTCACACTCATTCACACATGCACGCACGTACATCCATTCACAACAGTCATCAACATTCAAACATACACGCACGCACCAAACATTCATTTAAAACACACACTTACTTTCAGCTCGGAGGTACTAGGAGGGCTGGGACTGCTGCCTTTCCTCGCTGGCTGACCTTAGGTCAGCCAGCGAGGAAAGGCAGCAGTCCCAACTTCGTCACAGAGAGGGATTGAGTCAGTGAGACTTCTGACCCCACCCCACTCTGTGACGAGTTGTCACTGATTGACACTTGCTCTAGGTGCTTCAGGGCTTAAACCTGAAGTGCCCAGGTCGGAATCGATGGGTGGCGCTTCCCTCCTCACCCGGGGGAGGGCCTCGAGGCACCTTTGCTGAGCTGAGGAGGTCACGCCCACAGGAGCTGTGACCTCTTCAGCCCAGCAAAGTTCAGCTCAGGCAGCCAAGAGTCTCCTTAAATCCAAATCCGCATGTCTCACTCATGGCTGCCTGACCTGAAGATGAAGAGTGTCTGTCAGTCTTACCTTTGCTGAGCCTGACGGGCACTCTTCACGAGTGGCAAAAGGTGGGGGGAGTGGCCCCTTCACCCTAAGGACGGGCCGCGGCCCTCTGGAGGAAGATTGCCACTGGTGGGCGAAAGTGAGACTGTGCATCAGTCTTGTGCCTTGAAGACGTGTGAAAGATAAGCATTAGATCTGCCGACCGACACCCACTTTCCTTCTAATATATTCAAGAAAAGCTGATTTGTAAAGTGGAGCGAAAAGCCATTGTAAGTGATGGGCTATAAATCTTGCATTGTACACCCGAGCGATGACACGATCACGGCACTCTATTGATGTGAGCGTTTATCTGCAATGCAGTTTAATATTCCACGGGCCTTCTTTAATGGCACATGAACGCATCCCCGTATTGAGATGCAGATACCGAGAGGGCCATTCCCCTGGTTACATCTCCCAGAAGAGGAAGTTTCCACAAATCTCTTGGCAGCACTTAAAGCCACAAGGAAAACATCTATTTGTGGAAAGAAGAAAAAGAGAAATGCGTTAAACCCTTAAGAAACTTTATTTATGCATGTTGTTGAAATTCTACTAGTCCTTATTCCGTTTATGAAATATTGATTTATTAATAAAGCATACTTTATTTCTGATGTTTAACATCGCACACAGGATGTACTTCATTGGCTGAGCCTTTTTTCAGTGCTGGGCCCTACCTGTGTGTGCAGCATGTTGATTGCTGTTCCAGTTGCCATCTCATTGGCAGCAAATACCTTCCCATCCTACAGTCATCCATACCCCTGCCTCACAGCCTCCACATTCCACTGAATGTCCTCTCTGCTTTTCATCTGCGCCCCATTCATCCATAGTGAAGAGTATAAAAAATGTGATGGATGAATGTTTGAATTAATCACAGCCACTGGTATTTACACGGGCCGAATCCCAATCCATCATTTTGTGCCCTGCATGCAAAGGCCTAGCTCAAGGGGGGTGTTTGGGGTGTTACAACCCACTAATAAATGTATTTTCTGGAAAACAGTTGGGTACAGGGGCTTTCAGTCGGGTATGGTGAGGTGTCTGACGGATTTCACCAGGAATGTTTACATAAACATAAACAAAAATGCACACGCACTCTCCCTCTCCGTAGTTGAAGTCTTCAAAAACATTGGTTGTATTACAAAATATTGAGCCTGATTCAGAAATTGGTGGATGGGTCACTCCGTCACAATGGTGACAGTCATCCTGTCCGCTGAAACCTAAATTAATTTAAATCCTATAGGATTTAGATTTCGGTGGACGGGAGATCCTTCACCGTTGTGACAGTGTGACCAGTCCTCCTCGATGTAAATCATGCCCTTTGTGTTTTTTCTCACTTAGTACCCTACCGTTCTGCATTCCTTTCCCTTTCCACTGCACCTTTAATTCCTCTCGTGTGCCCTGTTTGTCCTGTAATGTATATTGACATTGTACGCCAGCCTGATTGTTGAAACATCTGAAGCTCAACACCCCCCAGTCTTACTGGCCAAGCTACGCTGCTGCCTCCATGACACCTCAGATGAGACCCAGTCATACACAAATCAGTCCTGACCCTGCTCCAGCAGGGACAGTCCAGCCCGAGCTGAACAGAACACAAACAACCCAAAAGCAGTTTCAGCCTAGTTGGACCTCTTCAGTTGGGTGCAGTTTGGTTTCAGTGGCACAGTGAGCACTGGAAAACGATAAACTGGGATGCACCTCCAAGTAATTACCACTGCCCGATATTAATTCCAAGTATTCAATTTATTACTTGTTTGTTTTTTCCATTCATCCATAGGACAGGATTTACCACCCAACCAACCTATCTGGGCATGTCTGGCTCTGGACCTAACGAGCAGGAATTACCTCTCACCTAGCCTAGATTGTCCCTAAAGAACATGATTTACCACTCCTAGAGCCTAACCTGGCATTTGTGTCCCCAGACCTACTGGGCAGGATTTACCACTCACTTAACCAAGACCAGCATCTCTAGTGCCATCCCTAAAGGACATGATTCACCACTCACATAACCTAACCTGTCACCTATGTATTTTGCTCGACAGGTCAGGACTTATCATTCCCATAACCTAGCCTCACATCTCTAGTAAAGGACCTAAAGGATGTGATTTACTACTCCAGCAACCTATCCTGACACCTTTTGTAGCTTCTCCAAAAGTCAATCAATCTAGCCTGGCATCCCAGACACAAGCCCTCTAGGACAAGATTTACCACTCAACCAGCCTAGCCTGGCAGCTCGGATCACCTACAATGACTCTACCACTGGCTGTCTTCTGGGTAGGATTTGGGCCTGAAAGAGTTCTAGCTGGTCGCTTTTGGGTGCATCACCCACTATCTGTACCCAAAGCAGGATCTACCTTTAGTAGCCATGAGTTGATGCCTTTGGTGTCCTCCTAGACCATTTACAATCCTGAAACCTTATGCACTCAACCAGTTGGGTTTGGATGCAAAAGAGCAAACTCATGGTGATCATAGATAGAGAAACTTGCCTGTGACAAGGATTGTCTTGTGAGAAATGGACTTTAAAGTGACCACAGCAAGCTGTGGAAGGACCAAACCTTTAGTCTTTTTTTCCCTCATTATCTTCTCTTTTCCATTTTCTCTCTTGCCCCCTGTTACGCTCTTCACTTGCGGTGCGCTGAGGCAAATTATCAATAAATTAAATAAATAAATAAAAACGTAAGTAATTTCTACCTGATTCTCACTGTCTTTTATCTCCCACTCTATTTTTAAGAGTAGGAGGAGAAGAGGGATCCAAATCCATCCTAGTCGCCAATGAACCTGGCGACTCCTAGCTGACTGCAGGGCCGCTTTTTGACGCATGACAAATACTTGCCGTTTAGCTAGAAAGCCTCCACCAAACACCCGACCTTGTATCTGAACTGCCAGTAAAGACCCAAACTACCAAGGTGAGGGAGGTGGTTCAGGGACATTTACTCACACAGTTTGCCTGTGGGATTGTGAAGCTCTCCAGCAGTGAATCCTCTATAGATTATCATGCTTGAATCATTTCACATTGTCAAGAAGCTGAGAAGCACTAGGATTGTGACTTGCCAATAGACAGTGAATAGACAAAACAATATTTTTTTTCAGAGCCTTGCTTGTATTTTGATATCAGTTCACATTCACCCACTGGGTGGGCCTCGCCATGCACTGCCAATTATGGCAGTCATGACATGTTTGATAACATCATTGATAATATCAATGTGATATTTGCAGTAAAGTTTTTGACAAGGAAAAACTGTGCATGGAGGCACAAGTTATAGTTAGTTGAGATGACAATAACTGGTAAATTTCTAACGTTTTGTATGTTTAAAATGTGAGCCTAACTATAACGTCCCTGTCACCTTTGTTTTTTTCACAGAATTTCTATGTTTTTTTAAATTCTATTTTCTAGCTATAACGTCCCTGTAACCTTTGTTTTTTCAGTGAATATATATATATTTATATACATATAAATATATATATATATATATATATATATATATATATATATATATATATATATTCACTGAAAAAAATGAAGGTAAAAGTGATGTTACAATCAGGTGAAAAATAGACTGACAGCGTGTTCGTTGCAAGCGTCCGTATGAGTCTTTCTGTCTGTGCAGGGCCGTAAGTGCAAACACATCGGCAAAGCCAATAGCTCACCATTTTAGGGCAGACACCTCAGGGTTTTGCCATTGCTTGCCTTTTCCTCCCTCTGTTTGTTACAAAATGCAAGATTGCCTTTTTTTCTGTGTCTCTCGCCCTCCATCACGTCTTCCATCTTCTCCCCCCCCCCCTTTTCTCTCCAAATCCTGTGTCCACCCTTTCATCCTCTTCAACCACTGCCAGGGGAGCCTGTAACCTTTCCCAAACAGCTTCTGTGTTTGAGAAAATGCCACCAAGAGGCAGCTTCAGGCACAGTGAGGTTCTCCATGCTCCCTCCTCTCCTTGCACTCCAGGGCTGGAAGGATGCAGTGACATTCCCAGGGAGTCACTTCAGTACATGACAAATGACCTTGGAGAAAGATCATAGGGGCGCACACTTGCATGCTTTAGGGTGGGATGCCCCAAAAGAGCTCTCTTGAAAGTCATGAGACAGTTTTTATGTAGGAGATGTATGTCCAGATGTGAAGGGATAGGCATTCCTACTGCTGCTGCCTACCCAGACCCCCTGCCCCAATGTCTGAGATCCATTGCATTGCATCTCTCCCCAATAATCAATGCAGAGAATCAACCAGTGGGTGTCTAAAGGTAAAACTCCAAGCACAGTCATTTTTTTCACTAATAAAAAGAATAAAGGTGAAGGCTGCAGGAGACAACAGTCATGCAGTGTCATGGAGGTTGTGGACTATGGGCTGTGTCTATATTGTGAACACTGACCTCAGCCCTGAATCCGCTGCTTTATGAGTTCTAGCTTGACTCTGGCCAGCACTGGCTTCTCTGACCTGGTTCTTGCAGCATCTTGTTGGGGGGTATCCAGACCTACCTCTACACCAGTAGCACTGTTGTACAGGTCCCATGACCCAGGAAAGGCATATGTTCCTGATAGCTAACACCTGGGTCCTGGAGAAAGTTGAAAACTTAGCCAACTTAAGGTCGAAGAAGAGGAGTACGTCCAGGGCATCGGAACCTTGGTTTTCTGAGGAGTTAAAAGCTCTTAGAGGGGTATGTCGTAGGCAAGAACAGAATTGAAGGGTGACCCTCAGAGCTGGGGACAAACATGAGCATAAAGGCTCAATTGTCACATAAAAACAAGAGATCATAGGGGCTATATCAACCTACTATACGAATAAAATACACTCGGCACACAATAGGCCCAATGAGCTATTCAAGATGGTTAAACAATTGTCACATCCCCAGCACAGCAATCACTTGAAAATTCCCAGTACTTTTGCAATAAGGTAGCTGAATGTTTTAAGGAGAAAATCTTACAAATCTACACTGGTTTCAACGTAAAGGAGGACGAGATGGATTATGCAGAGGAGATGGAGGATTGCACAGGTGGGGAATCTTCTAGAACTCTGTCCACCTTGCCCCTGATGTCTCAGTCCGAGATTAGGAAACTAATGATGGAGTTGTCATCTGGTTCCCCAGAGGAGCCCTGCCCCCCCAAAAAAATACAATTCCAGCTGGCACCAGATATAATATCTACCTTTTTAGAAAAGGTTTTTAACCAAATAATCAGGTCAGGAGTGTTTCCCCAGAGCTGGAAGGAAGCCTGCTTCTAAAGTCCTACATATTTGAGTTTTGTCTCTGCTCACCACCGCTTATTTTTACACAAGTGGACCTGTGTGTTGGTCAGTTCTATGACTGACAGATATGGTTTTATATTTCGAATACATGTGTTTTAAGAGTTCATTTGGCCTGAGCACAGAATTTCTTTGACAGACCTGGTGCCCTGTGGCTGTGAAGGGCCTTCGTTTGAACGGAGGCGGAGGGCACGATGTGACCAAACTCCGCCTGAAAATCCCTGACGTACAAGGTAGGAAGGAAGGATGTCACTGAGCAGGTCAGACAGCACTAGCCAGATTCAAGGTTTGTGAAATAGGACTACAATTGTGTTTAACTGCACAGAATTGTAAATATTGAAATTGCCACACGGGTAGGTGAGAGCGGGATGAACCTGTTTCGGATCGGTGCAGGATAGTCCCATGGTGCCAGGAGATGGAAGTGTGAGTGTAATCCACAATACAAAACTGGAGGATCCAGGAAAGCTGGAAAGAGGGAGGGCAAGGAATGACCCAGCCATCAGAACTGACTGCACCACATTAATGTGTGGAAGAGAGAGGCACAATGCTCTACCTGTGCTGGAGCTCCTGCAAGCCTGACGCGGTTGCAGCCATGGATTTCCAATCCAATCGGATCATTGAACAGATCAGTGGGATCAATGTACAGGCTTGAAAGAAGTTTTCTATCTCCTTCCATGAGCAAGGAAGAGATGCTCTCTAAGCCCCAGCCTTAGCCTTTTTACCCTCTATCTCACCCGTCTCCATGGGATGAGCTGCGGCACGTGGCCAGCGCACACCTAACTGTGTACCTGGTTGTGAATGAGTTTGTAGAAAAAAAGAAAAGAAATGTGGACAAGAAAATCTAAGGTAAGAAAAGCCACGGGAAAAGAGTCTTCCATCCATTGATGTACCACCTGTGTGGAAGACGCATGTGCATATATATTATAGATTGGGATATGTGCACTGATGGTGAAAACAAAAAGTATTCCAAGAAGGTAGCATTGATACTACACTCTTAAATAACCCTAAGAAAAGATTGAAGGTTCTTAGATATAGACCATGCCCAGAACAGGGGGAAGCTTTCTAAAACTGGTAGGAAGAAGCCCTGAAATGTAGACAGTAATCGGAGGTGTGTGGATTGAACGATACCCATGAGAAACTGAGATACTAAATTAGTCACTTGATAGACCACGTTGGGACTTGTGCCCCCTCTCTGCCACCTCCTTTCTCTGTGTTTCCCCTAATTGCTATGGAGAATGCAAAAGCAACAGAAGAAAGGGAGGAGGATTGTCTAGATGTTTTGAATTTCCACACACCAGAAGGAGGTGCTGGGGTCATGCAGGTGTATCAGCCAATGGGATCACATGTAGAGCATCATCAAATCCAGGACAAGCGAGTGAGGTGACTGCAGCAAGCGACAGTAGGACTGGCACATGGCCAAGGTGAGAAACTAACATGACAGTACCCTTTTGTGATGTTCCTCGGACACAACCTTTGTGCAAGGTGATGGCTCTCATAGGAGCTAGCAATGGAGCTTCTCCAAGCAGAGGCATCACAAGACCAGGCACAGTGAAGTGTGGCATCTCTGCAGCCGGCTGTTATCAGCCTTCCTGAAGCAATAACCGGGGACAACCCTGCCTTGAAACTTCCTCCTTTTAAACAAAAGAAACTGAATCCCAGTCCCTCGACCCTATTATCTAACAAACATCAGTGTTCAGGAGGAATTAATAACCAGCCTTTTGCTAACAGTATCCTTTCTAATGGAAGCCTGGTCTCCATCATCCCTCACTTCGGAGTCTGGTTAGCCACCTTCCAGCTACGGGAATGCAGGCAATAAACTTCCACTGTCTGGGGAAGCTGTTCTCAGCCTCCATGCTGTGCCATGATAGGCCAGGGACATCCAAAGGGAATCCTGCTAGCCTCAGTACTCAAACTGTCTATTCAGTCTCTCTCGCTCTCCCTCTCTCTCCCTCTCTATCTCTCCCCTCAAACCCTCTAACTCTCACGCTCTCTCCATCTCTCCCCTCAAACCCTCCCTCTCTCCCTCCCTCTTCTGGGGGTTCATATAACATCTGGCCTTTACACAAGAGGGATCAGAAGGCTGCACTCTCTCTGGAACAAAGAAAAAGCTCACCCTAGAGGCTCACAAACCACAGTATACTTCTAACACCGCTTTGTGTAATGCACCCAGAGCTGGGTCAGTAGGCCACTGCCCTCTTTGATGGCACTCTTGGTTCCCCCCTCCAGGTCAAAAAACAAGTTCTGGACCTTGCATTACAAGAGATCGGCCGAGACTGCATCACACACACTAGGTGAGCATGACACCAGAGCCAAACTAAACGTCAGGCTACGAGTTTCACATGCAGCCGAACACTCTGTGCAGGGAGTCATCTCTGTTTACCATAGGGGACATGCCCATCCCAATACGAGATCATCCTAGAAGGTTTTGGGAAGAACTGCATGCTATAAATGTAATCCGGGCGATGTCAATTTGCTGTAACGCGTCATGATGCCAAGTGAAGTGAAGGATCGATTGACAATGTAAATAGACCATGACAAGCACCACTTGATGGAGATGCTTTTCATGCTGAAAGAGATGCATTGTCAGACGCTGTTATTGAGGAAGGTCCAGTCATAGTAGATTGGAACAAGCGTAACCATTAGAAGCAAAAGAAAGGAGAAACTCCATCTGATTATCTCGATCATTTGAAAAATGTATTTGATTGTTATTCTGGTATTGCTAAAGCTACAGATAAAGCTCAGAAAGTTATTGGTGTTGCATTTTTTCAGGGGTTATTGCATGAACCAACGCAACATCACAAAACAAAACAAAATGATGGACGGAGTGTTGAAACTTTTCAAACACTCACCCCCATGAACATCTGCAAACCATTCATGTTGGATGGCACACTAAAAGTCTTCCAGAAATGGTTTCTTCTGGAAATCATTGTAATGTGGTGCAGGCTAGGAAGAAACACTCCACCTAATGCCAAATGCAATCCTCGTAGCAAATGTTTGGAGGCGTGGGACGGGGAGGAATGAGAAGGCAAATGACCATGGTACGCGAGAGAGAACCAAGGATGTAGAAAGGAAGTCGATCAGAGCTGGTTCTTCTTAAGCATGCATACTTACCATCTAATCAACCTGAATTTATACAGCTCCAGAAAACGATTGTAAAGCTTAGGACAGCCCGAGAAGAGATGGCTGTCCTGTGAGTACTTTAACCCTCGCAGACCAGCAGGAGCCGTACTTATGATGTATCATTAACAGGGAGCCCACCTCACATCGATGCTGGTTGATCGTCACTGAAATCCTATGACGTCTCCTCACTGCCTCTCTTAGGCAAAACCATTGGTGCTGCTGGCATCTTGTCATCACAAACCCTGTGCCTGTTTCGCTAGGTCCTCTCAGTCATCAACATGCTTCCTTCCAAGACCTGCCTCACCGGTGAACCTTCTGGAAAGTGATCTCTTGTACAAAGCAAAATGTACAGAATATTGCATCAGTGATGGTGTCAATTTTAACAAGTCGAGCGGAAATGACAAGGCTATTTTGGCTGTCCTGTGTGAAAATAATGAATTATGATGTTGACTGATGATGTTAAATCTTCAGGTCAAGCAATGTCTGTTGCTTGTAGTCAAATTTTTCCCGCCTTATGGTCTGGACATGCTAATGAAGTAGATTGCCTTCTCACAATCAAAGCAAAGATGCAAGAGAATGCCATGAAAATAATTAATAACTATATATCACAATACACTTTATGTCCTAAAGTAGAGGCTTGGATCCACTATTTGTTCAGAAGAAAGCCTTGTAAAGAAACACATCATTTTATGCACGATTTATGAGCTATATATGCTGTTCTGCTGAATCCTACCGTACCCTTTTCAGCTACTGTTCTGTCATGGGTACCACAACTGACACGTGATTAACACTTGTGAATTTGTGTTCTGCTTTCGTCTCCATCATGATAAACCCAGAAAGACAACATCTATTTACCTTTAAATTCTCTGGGGGCCAAGTCACGTGATCTTGACTGCCTTAGATGGATACTCAAATGTCTTCTATCATTTCACAAGCTGTCAAGAAAGATATGGATACCCTTGTCTTCATAGAAAGATCCACACTTGTGAAATAAATGTGATCTATTTGTTGCTTTTGGCTCATTGACCAAATGCTAGGCTGGGTCTCCTGCCTTATGGTAACTAAGTTATTTTGTAAATGCTTCCAAGCTTCTCAATACAAACTACAATTTTGCTTACAATGGGTTCAATATTTAGATCACAATATCTCAGCAGGGACCTGTTTTCAGACAAAATCAAGGCTATCCGTAAGCCACGAAAACCCTTTACTATTTCTGAGGCATGCACTCTTTTGGGATAGTGGGGCACTACAGACAGAAGGTTTCGGATTATCTTAATATTCTCAAAACCTTGCATGATCACCTGTGAAAAGACACCTCTGAACCTGTGCCTTAGTCAAAGGTAGCAGATTCATCATTTGTATCTTTGACACCAGCATTGTCTTCTGAGCCTGCATTAGGGTAACTGAAAACCTTTCACAATTTATTGACAGAGAAAAGAGGGTTTCCCTTTAAGTGTTCTGTACAGGATCATGGTGATAAAAAACAATTTCTATTCCTCCTTTGCCTGTGATGCTGTCGCACCTAGGATGCTGCTCTGCTTGGTGGCCCCGGGAGCCCAATTAGCTGAGACCTCACGTATTAAGGTCTCTACTCAATGTAGCTGTACCGCACACCATAGAGACAACTTATTGACACCTAAAAATCAGCATCACTCCATGTCAAAGTTGTCAGGATATGAAATACTCTTATTGTCTGCATCTCATATTATAATTGTATGTTGCTCTGTGTTAGTCTTCCTTGCTCATCCCCACTTCTGATTGAAAACCCCATGACTGTGTTCTTACCACAAGGCACCTAACTAAACATTGTGTTTATCTCAGTTACACACCTTAGCCAAACTCTAATGTGTATCATGTTGGTGTAAGGCAGCCTCTTCTCTTTCCAATGTCTGTCATCTACAACTCCAATAATGGGAAAACCATCAGCTAACGTGTTTCTTGTTCGGTATGGCTGGTTCTCATTGGGTACGGCTGGTTCTCTTTACTGCCAGCCTCATTGGTTGACTCTGTTTAGGTCGAGCATAGCAGTGTGCAAGCGCTGCTTTTCCGACATGTTGGGATGTATCTGGGTGTTTAACAACGCCCACCTTACACCCATCACTACCACTCGTTCGTGGGCTTGCCCTTCAAAAATCCTTCGGTGACTTTAGTAAAAGGCTTACGTTTGTCCCTCCTTGGGGCGGTTTTGTTACCGCCTTGGCCATCGCCCCTGTTACATGGCTAATTGCACTTTGCCGATAAGTTTGACCTTGAGCGAACTTCTTTTTCCTTTTGGGTGTCTCTTCACGCTGATGCTCATGGCGGCCGTGGCGCTGTGAATCGGCTCACTTATGTGAAACTGTTTTACTTTTAATTTCAATTTATGTGGCAAGAAAAGTCCAGTTTACAACGCTAATAGCTCTAACTGGAGCAAACGTGAGACCTGTTGCATTGCAAATGATTGTTTTTGGTTGTGGTTAGAAGGAGTAGGTGGCGAGTGTGAAGAAACCAACAGCACTGAGCCTGCTGCTCACTTCAGATACTAAAGTTCACTCTGTTGTGGCAACATTTTTCTCCAATTTCTTGAGCAATAAAAGCAGATCCCCAGCCTTTCTTCATACTGGGTTTGTGCCCACTTCCCCGCTGACTCCAAAGGAGAAGCATTCATAGTTCCTATCCCTTTCGTTGAAGATGAACAGCGCCTTGAAACTTGCCACCAGAGTGTGACAATTCTACATCTCATATTTCTCAGTCAGCTGAGCGTATTGGTTTTGTTGATCAGCAAATTTCTCCCATGCTGTTCACTAGGCCAATACTTCTAATGGGCTGGTTTGTGAAATTAGGATCGGCAGCATCTCTGAGGGCAGCAGTAATTCTGTACTTGCTGTCCAGCCCGTCTTGATTCCAAACTGTCCTGCGGATTCTTCAAACTCCCATCATGTCCAATAACGGGGCATCTTGTCCTTTTCCCTGTCATGTTGTGAAACTCAGAGACCTACTGCTGATGCCTTCCTGAGCTCCCTGGTGCTGTCACCCCTGTTTCTGGAGGATGAGTGGGTCATCCACAGCTCATCTCCCCCCATCGCCCTCCGCGGTCCCATCTGAGGCCACATCACTCCATGGATACCCACCATCCCATGCTAGAAGGATCAATAGCTTAGTCTGATGTCTCTGGTGGCCTCCACTTTAGATATGTCCACTTCCCTCTGGGGGACCTGTTGAGAGCTGGTCATTGACTATCACCATCCTACATTCACTTCCCTCTGGAGGACCCATTGAGAGCTGGTCATTGAGTCACACCAACCTACTGCCCACTTCAATAGCATTTCTGCCTATTTTACGTTTGCTACACTGGTTTTTTGCTCCCGCCGCCAGTCTCTTTCTGTGATTTATTTACTAAATACCATTTTGTTTCTAAGAAGCTGAAACTTTCTCCAGTTTGCTTTTTTCGTTCACTGCTGTTCTAGTGTTCAATCTACAGCCAGAGATGATAAAGGGTGTATCAGTCCTTTTCTCCAGCACCACAGCCAAGAAGACCTTCCCTTGACAACAAGATCCCTCTTGTTGAGTCTAATCAATACACTGTTGTTGGTTCACATCTCCTCACTAATGTCTGCTGAATCTCTGCACTCCGGTAATTTCCATTGTATTCTTGCCAAACGAATGGTGCAGTAGGCCAATGGAGAGTAATTAGGTAGACTTCACCAGCTTAGTAGTTTTGAGGCAATATCCAGAATTACAGAAATAGACAACTGACCAGAATTATTTTCATCACCTTATCAGCTTGAGCTGGGTATGGAAAGACTTCTGTTTTCAAAGTTATTTCAATCAAACCTTAGTGAAACTCTGCACACTCCTGTTTCTGCAGAAAGTGCTTGTAGTTTACTCTTGTTCTCGCACTTGTCTTTCTTTGAGTTTACAGACTTGGCTGGTGGCCTTATTTCTGGAAGCCCATTCCACAACATATTGTTATTTATCTGGCAGAGCGGCTGGGCTCCCAGAGTATTCTAGCACGTGTATGCTCTCAGGGAAATACTGTTAATGAAGAGGGGCCGGTGCCCCAGAGCACAGTGAAATCCTTCTGTAGTTTTCAATTACTTTCTGCATCCAGATGCTGGGATCTTCACTGTGCATTTCATGCTTTTGGGACATTCATCAGCGTAGAACAATGCTCCTTTCTGAGAGTTAGGATGCCTCTGTGCCAAATAAAGCTCAAGTAACTAAGGGCCTGGTTTAGATTTTGGCGGATGGAACAAAACATCACAAACTTGACGAATATCCCGTCTCCCATATTATGATTTCCATAGGATATGATGGGATCATAATACGGCGCTCGGATATCCTTTACATTTGTGACAAAGTATTCCCCTCCGGCAAGATCTAAAGCAGGGCCTGCATGTTGAGAAGTGTGCTGCCAGGACTCCCAACATTTGGCAAGCAGTTGATTTTTCGAAGGGTCACCTTCACAGTCCAGAATGGAATTCCTACTCAAAGTGTGCATTGTTGATGAGGGCTCGCGGTATCTCTGAGACCCTCTTTTGACCCACTGACCCTTCTGCACCCATTGAGGAGTCATCTTGGAAGCTGAAATGTGAGCCGGGATGACCCTAGAAGACCGATGGCCTGGGCCATCGGTACCAATGCTTTTGCGTAGACTAACCCCTCTCCCCGCAACCCAACGCCACAACACCCCATCTCAAACATCATCTAAAAAATCAGGGTTAAAATATTGCACAATTTTGGACATGATGTTGGTTGTGAGAAGAGTCCTCTGGTGGAAGATGGAGATTCTAACCACTGCAAGCACCACAAACTTGGTACCCTTGAAGCACAGAAAATGCAGCATTCAATTAAAATCATATAAAACACCTAATCTAAATAACATTTTACAAAGCAATCAATAATGCACTTTCAAATTTCCCCAACCCCATATTAACCTCCAGAGATACCCAACAAGAAGGAGGCAGATTGAGTAGGACAACGTTTCAGGAGCTCTTTTCCAGAAAGGCGGTCCATCAAGGAGGGTCTAGGAGAAGAAATATGGTCAGACTCCCTGTAAGGTGCCCAAAGGGCCGCTTCAATTAGGACTAAGTTGGCACACCAATATCACAAACTTTCAGCTTTGCTGTACACACTAATCATGCCCTCGCAAAGAGCTAACACGGCTTAAATATCCCATCCTAAATCCCGTAAACAATCCCCACCCCAAAAACCTACCTCACTTTTCACATATGGTTTACTATTGGTAAATTCCAGTTTTGCCATATTCGGTTCCGCCTGTAGCCCCATCTGCCTGTCTCAGCCCTTTCTTTCATCCAGACCAGGCCTGCCTGTCACTACACCATACAACTACACACAAAGAACTTCTGAAGGAGTAACTTAATTAAAATAAGCAGTTTTATGGTTGGTGCCAAATGAATCCAACCTGAAAGATATTAATCAGTCAGTATATGTATGATAAAATATTAATGGGAACATGCACATGATTCATTCAAGCGTGATCGGTGTCAGGTGGGAAAACATAAAGCAATTTTATTTGAATTCCCGTTTTTAAAAAAAATGAATCATAATATTGTATCAGTGTAGAGGGTCATGGCATAAAAACACAGTGACTAAGGCCACATAATATTTTATCAGTCCAACAATGAATAGTTAGCCTCACTCAATGTAAAAACCACTCACCCAAAAAGTAACATGTTTCATAGTTTAGGAAAAAAATTCCTGTGCAGCGATCTTCGGAGCTGATTGGAATCGTGGTCGATGTTTCGGTCTTGTTGCGTATCAGTCCACAAGACCATCTTCAGGTCTGTGCCTACAAAACCACAAAATGGCTGACCCGTTAGAACATAATCGGCCTACGTTTTCTTCTGCTAAAGGCCATGTCCTGTACGTCCCACAATTTGTTCACTGGCTAGCAAGACTCCATTGCCACTGAGTCCATGTCTAACCCCCAAAATGTTCAGCAAGTAGTAGGCCCCTTGGACTTTTCATTTGTGAGAGGAATCCTGAAATTCTGTCACCGCCCGAAAAATGGTTGTCAGCTATGCATGTTCACTCCTTTCCCTGGTCTTCCCAACCATCACAAAATCATCAAGGTAGTGCAACACATGCTCTGACTCTGTGGCATAACAGTAGCCCCCGCAGCCCCCGCAGAGCTGGGGGGATCCGGAGCTCCCGGGAGGCCCCCCTCTGGCGCTGTGCATGGGCGGCGGGGCCCAGGCCTAGGAGCTCCTAACTAGGTCCAGGGCCTTGAGTGTCCCCTCCATGTATTTTGTAGGGGGCCCCCTCAAGTTTTGTTACGCCACTGCTTTCACCCCACTATTTTCCCCACTGTCCACTCCACGGATGTGCTGAACCTCTCGAAAGCCACGCCTACCAATGCACAGCCCGTGAGCATGGCCGATCAATGCATGTGTGCCCTTCAAATTGTATGTCCAGCAAACACAAGTCATTTTGGTGCACCAGCACCAGTCTGAAGGATACTTTATGTCTAATTTCCCCATCTCGACTCTTCGCTTGCACCATCTACCCATATGAATTGCCTCATCTAAGCAGGTGTGTGGCAGCAAGCACCCGTTTTGGGCCCAGTACTTATTTACTGAGGACCTTTCTAGCCTAGGATGACCAGAATTTTAAAGTAAAAAACTGGGACATGTTACAAAAACAGAAGAAGGACTACAATTTTACTTCAACCGCGTGCACAGAATGAAGGCGTCCATCAGAGTAGAATTACAGAAGAGACAGAAAGAACATCAATAAAATGCACTATTAAATGCCTGCATCTTGCCCGTTAATTAAATTCCTTTCTTATAACAGCTGCTAACTATCCCTGATTTGGAAAAGATTAAAAGATCCCTCCCACTGTTTTCAGTCAACCCTCTCTAAAAACCACGACATGAGCTAAATTTCCAGAAAGGGACAGCTGGTGAAAAAAACTGGAATGTCCTGGCAAATCGGAGACGCCTGGTCACTGTATTCCAGCCACAAGAGGTGATGTATCAGCCAGAATTCACCCTCAGCCTTTTATGGCATAATATTGGTCTGTGATATCAGCAGTCATTTATATGCGACAATGCCTTACTCCCTCCTGATACTTCTGTGGTCAACTTGTTGTGTGCAACTTGTTCTCTCCCTTTAGATGATCTCAAATGCTCAACCCTCCTCCCCATCCCTGGGGCTGAATATGGTATTCTAATTCTGTCTGTAAATCCTGCCCTTAAGTAGTCCGCGGCTTCCCTGGTTAGGTACATCTGCGTCCACTTGCCCATGTTGTGCACATCTTTAGCATGACTGTCCTTTCTTGTACCCCTTTCCTGCATGCTCTAACCCTACTCCTGTGGCTCTTGATGGCTGCAGTGGCATTTAAGTTCCAAAACCTTCCATAGATTGTGGATCCCATCCTTTTGCTGATGTTATATACATCAACCTCCACCTCCTGCTCAGCCTACCGTGTCCATCTGTCCTTTCACTCTCTTATTTTTGTCTAACAAGTACTTTTCCCAGGACTCAAAAGGTGCTTCTGAAAGCCACTGAGACCCCTTTTCCTCCTTGCATCAACCTTGTTTACTTCTGAAGAACTTTGACTATGTCCTGGTGTACTTCTTTATCTATCCCAACTTCTCCAGTCCACCGCCACTACTGTAGACCACACCAGGGGCTCTGTCGCCACTTTGTCCACAGACTCATCAGTGCCACATTATCCAGGGGTCTCTGCACATACAACTGTGCCCACTTTCTTGGGTAGATGAACTCCTGTGGACCCTGGCTCTGTGTGTTCTTCAGCACTTTCTTGGGTGGATGAACTCTTGTGGACGCTGCCTCCGCGTGTTCTTGGTTACTCCTTTGGCTAGCCCCTGTGCCCGGCTATTCTACATTGTCGGGGTCCTTCATCCTGGTGCTTGCTCTGGGCCCCACCGGCTGCTTTCTAGTTGCTCTGTCAACTCTGGGCTCCTAGGGTGACCCCCATCCCAGCTCTATGGGGTGGGGGAGACGGTCCTCCACAAATGCCTCTGGCAGAATCCTTCTGCCCCAAAGCAGTGCTACCTAAGGAGCTCAGTGGTGGTGTCCCTGGCAGCCGCTCCCTCTTGTCAGGACCATTGCTTCATCGTAACTGAGTGTCCACCTCCAACATTGACCTATGACCCCGGGTGTCATGATGTTGTCTGCCTACCCCTCCTCAGGGAAGCCATATTCCAGGAATGAAGCTATTAGCTCGGTTGATATTGCCTTTTGTGGCCTCCTTTGAGGCTCCTGTGCATGAGGGCAGCTTGAATCTCTGCACTGGGTGGCACACACCAGTAGTCTATAGGGGCACCCATTGGACGCCTCTCACGCGTCAGAGCCCTGCTGGGAGGTTTCAGTCTGTGTAAACAGGAAAGCCCTCAGTGAACACCTGAACTTCCTATTTACTGAGGTTATAATCAAACAAATACCCCTGCACACAGGGAAATGGCATGGAGCAGGTGTCCTGGAACAGTTTCCAGACTGAGGATGCTGCCATTAATGTTATATCAGCGCAGTCAAGGAGATTGTGAAAAACCCAAGTGTCGCACAAAGAACAAGAGTAGCAAATAAGCCACGCTCACTCAGCAGGGGAGTGGTAACGGTGTGGTAAGCAGCCCGTGGTGTATCTTGGAGCACTCGTGCGGTAGCACAATGTCATATACAGGCGGCACACTTTCTATTAAAAAGGCTACAAAATGTGCATAAATATGCAGTTTTACTGGTTAAAACTGTATAGGAAACAAATGATAATGTTTGGAAATCATGTTTCAGCCAATATTTATTATTTTCCATAACCAAGTAAAGTGTCATGACTGTTTTCATCCTATTAAAATCTTTGTTTCCATCACACCTCAGAATTAGAAAAAAATGTGCTTCATTATTTCTTTGCTAGCTTTCTGATACATTTTTAAGGATGTATATAGTTAATTTATAGGTATGTAAATGTATATTAGGGAAAAAACGGACATCCTACAGTCTTTTCTTTCACTCCCTGCACCACAGCAAGATGATCACCTAATACACTCTCACTTTGCAGTCGGGTAAATAAAAGAAAACACCAGTTTGCAAATAAGCAGCAATTTGTCAGAAGACGCAACCTGACATTTGACCCCTTTCTTTGAGCGCATCACAAGTGTGGCAAGATAGAGACAAAACTCAAGGTTGTCTTCATTGCTCAATCAACTTAATAATTCCAGGCTAGTTATTTTGGGGGTGTTCCAGACTATGATGTGGTGTGAGGGTCAGAGCTGCCGACTTTGGAAGGGAGGGTCCAGGTTTGAGTCTTAGCATCGGCTCAACATCCTGTGATCCTGGGCAAATCACTTTCCCTCCCCAGTGGCTACAAAACTGAATGTGTCCTTGTGTAATGTAACTGGTGCTCATGTAAAGCGCTCTAATGCCTTGGGGTCGACTTCACACTATATAAAACAAAAAAAACTAAAATCAGCCATCTCCACTACTTCCAGACTGTCCAGAGGCCGCCGCGGCATATTCCCAGGCCACCAGTACATTAAAAAGAAACGGAGCCCGGAAAAGCGCTTCTTAAGGGCACTCGAGATACAAATACTTTTAGCAGTGAGGGTGGTGGGGGGGGTTCTTATTCCAATCCCACCTATGTCCATTTACAGCAAACGGATCGATGGCACTGATCCTTACTCACTCCCCATTGGTTGACTTTCGCTCATAGGGATTAAAGGTCAAATGCTGTTTTATTATATATAAAGCATCAAATCAGAAGGGCGCCTCGAGTTTAACCCCTGCACTGCCACACTAGATAAAAAAATGAATCGGTGATAGGCAATGAATCCAGGGTTCGTGACGGGAATGCTCTCCGAACTGGGAGCCGAAGCTTCAAGGCGCGTTCCCACCCGGCCCACGGCGCTGAGAGGCGTGAAAGGGTGGGACGAGCTGGGAAGGCTTCTTGTGCCACCGGGACCCATCTCTCCCGAGCTCATACAGGTACAGAAGGGTGAGGAAGGCTGCGGGGGTCCTACCCTGGTGTGGTGAGGGTGCACGCAGCGCTCCCTTCCCTGGGTGACAGCTTGGACCCCCCACCCACGTCTCCCATGTATGACCCCCGACCCCTCCGGCTCGGCAGGTACATGAGGGCGGGGCAGGCTGGGAGAGCCCCGCGTCGGTGTGGGCAGTACGCATGGACTGCCTCCATTGAGGGGAGCCACCGCCTTCCTAATCATAGCAACACCCCCACCCAAAGAGGGTCCTTGTACCCTCACTCTGACAGGTGGGTGGTGGGGCGGCCTCGTAGAGGGTCTCTTTGCTGTGTTAAGTACGCGTAGACTGTGTCTCTCTGTAGCGCCGAGATCCCTCTTCCCTGGCCACAGCCCCCACCGCTCCTCCCAGTACCCCTAAGAAAGTCCACCGCCCTGATCTGCCAGACAGAGCAGACTGGAGCCCGCCACCCCCCTCCCTCGCCCGGGTGCAACTCCAAACACACTTCCCTGGTCATACATAGCTCATACTTCACGCCACCCCGCCCTCAGTTTTGGCATGTAAAGGGCGTGAGTGGGGCAGGCTGGGGGAGCACCCGTTGGTATGTTCAGAGCGTCCTGGAGTTTTCCCCTAAGGTTTACCACGGAGACCCCCGCCCCCACCAGACAAATTTCACAATCCATCCCCAGGGAGGCGTGCACTCCGTCCACTCTCCGCTCTTACAGGTGGATAAGGGTGGGGCCGGGCGGGGAGGGACCCTCCTTGGTTTGCCCAGTGCGCGTGGAGTGACTGCCTTATTCAACCCTCGAACCCCCTGGTTTTATCTCGCATCCCTCCTTTGGGACAATCCCTCCGCCCTGAGCTCTGACAGGTGGGCACCCCTATGACAGGTGGGCCCCCCGCCCGGTGCTCCCAGGGCGCCTCCCTGGATGTACCGCCCAGTCCCTGTTCTATGGTCACATCCAAGGTCCCTCCCCTGAGACACTCCCTCTGCCCTCAGCTCTGACAGGTGGAGGAGGGTGGGGCAGGCTGGGCGGGGTTGGGAGTTGTGGGGGGCTCCTCTTCGGTGAGTCCAGAGCGCGTGCCAGCCTCTTCAGTGCGTCTGCAGCTTCAGCACCAGGAGCGGATAGCGCTGCGCGCTCTACCTCGGCCGACACCAGCGCCTCAGCGGCTACCGCGTCCCGGTGTCCGAGGCTCCTCTCACTGGACTCCTGCCCTCCACCCGAGGCCCACGCCCCCTCCCAGAGTTTGCTCATGTCCTGACCTCCACATCCAAAGCGCCTCGCCTACTTCCCGAAACTCCGTCTCCTATCAGAGGCTCAAAACCCATATGCGCTATTAGAAGCTCCTCAACTCCGTACCCAAGGCTCGTCAACCCGCTGTTTGAGGCTCTTCAACCCGCAGACCGAGGCTCCTCATCCCGCTGTCCAAGGCTCCTCATCCCACTGTCCGAGGCTCCTCATCCCGTTGTCCGAGGCTCCTCATCCCGTTGTCCGAGGCTCCTCATCCCACTGTCCGAGGCTCCTCATCCCGCTGTCCGAGGCTCCTCATCCCGCTGTCCGAGGCTCCTCATCCCGCTGTCCGAGGCTCCTCATCCCGCTGTCCGAGGCTCCTCATCCCGCTGTCCGAGGCTCCTCATCCCGCTGTCCGAGGCTCCTCATCCCGCTGTCCGAGGCTCCTCATCCCGCTGTCCGAGGCTCCTCATCCCGCTGTCCAAGGCTCCTCTCCCGTTGTCCGAGGCTCCTCATCCCACTGTCCGAGGCTCCTCATCCCACTGTCCGAGGCTCCTCATCCCACTGTCCGAGGCTCCTCATCCCGCAGACCGAGGCTCCTCATCCCACTGTCCGAGGCTCCTCATCCGTTGTCCGAGGCTCCTCATCCCGTTGTCCGAGGCTCCTCATCCCGCAGACCGAGGCTCCTCATCCCACTGTCCGAGGCTCCTCATCCGTTGTCCGAGGCTCCTCATCCGTTGTCCGAGGCTCCTCAACCCGCAGACCGAGGCTCCTCAACCCGCAGACCGAGGCTCCTCAACCCGCAGACCGAGGCTCCTCATCCCACTGTCCGAGGCTCCTCATCCCACTGTCCGAGGCTCCTCAACCCGCAGACCGAGGCTCCTCATCCCGTTGTCCGAAGCTGCTCATCCCGCTATCCGAGGCTCCTCAACACCTCCCCTCCCTCACCTCTTTGTTGCCTGTCACCCCTCACACCCCGGGCACCCACACCTCTCACCCCTTCTTTGGGATTTTGGAATTGACTGTTCCATGCTTAGACGCTAAACTTTACCTTTTCCCACGTGTTCTGGCGCCCGGCCACAGATGTCCTGCCCAGTTTCTTGAGAGTGGCAGCTGTCCCCCCCTCGCCTGTGCCAGTTTCCACCCGATCCCTGGTACCGCCGAGCCCCGGATGTGTGTGCCAAGGACCCCCCAAGAGTGCGGGTCTGCGGGATCGCAGAGAAGGGTTCGATAGAGGCTGGACACCCTGGACTTCGGACCGCTCGTGGGTGCGCCTGGAGCCAGGGGGAAGCCCGCGCAAGAGCCTGGTGGAGGGCGCCCGCCGCCCACCCTCGGAGGCACCCTCGGGGTGAAGACAACGCAGGCAGGTGCGTGCTTTACTGGATGGAGCGGTCTGTGACTGCCAGGAGGTGAGGTATGCGTGTGTCCCAGGAGAGGGCTCTGTGTCTCCGACATGTGAAGGCTTCAAACCCGTGCCAGGTAAGGTCTCTGTGCCAGGTCAGGGCTCTTTGCCTGTGCCAGGTCAGGGCTCCCTGCCTGTGTCCGGTGAGGGCTCTGCGCCTGTGTCAGGTGAGGTATCTGTGCCAGGTCAGGGCTCTTTGCCTGTGCCAGGTGAGGGCACAGTGCCTGGTGAGGACTCTGTGCCAGCTGAGGGCTCCGAGCCTGTGTAAGGTTAGAGTCCGGTGCCAGCTGAGGGCTCTGTGTCTGTGCTAGGTGAGGGCCCCGTGCCTGTTCCAGCTGAGGGCCCCGTGCCGGTTCTAGCTGAGGGCTCTGTGCCTGTGTCTGGTGAGTGCTCTGTGTCTCCGTAAAGGTGAGGGCTCCCTGCCTGTGACAGGTGAGGGCTCTGCGCCTGTGTCAGGTGAGGTATCTGTGCCTCTGTCAGGTGAAGTCCCAGTGCCAGTTGAGGGCTCTGTGCCTGTGCTGATGAGGGCTCCGTGCTTGTACCAGGTGAGGGCTCCGAGCTTGTGTAAGGTGAGAGTTCTGTGCCAGCTGAGGGCTCTGTGCCTGTGCTAGGTGAGGGCTCTGTGCCTGGTGAGGGCTATGTACCTGTTCCGGGTGAGGGCTCTGTGTCTCCGAAAGGTGAGGGCTCCCTGCCTGTGTCAGGTGAGGGCTCCGTGCCTGTGTCAGGTGAGGTATCTGTGCCTCTGTCAGGTGAAGACTCGGTGCCAGCTGAGGGCTCTGCGCCTGTGTCAGGTGGGGGCTCTGCGCCTGTGTCAGGTGGGGGCTCTGCGCCTGTGTCAGGTGGGGGCTCTGCGCCTGTGTCAGGTGGGGGCTCTGCGCCTGTGTCAGGTGGGGGCTCTGCGCCTGTGTCAGGTGAGGGCTATGTGCCTGTACCAGGTGAGGGCTATGTGCCTGTACCAGGTGAGGGCTATGTGCCTGTACCAGGTGAGGGCTATGTGCCTGTACCAGGTGAGGGCTATGTGCCTGTACCAGGTGAGGGCTATGTGCCTGTGACAGGTGAGGGCTATGTGTCTGTGACAGGTGACGGCTATGTGTCTGTGACAGGTGAGGGGTCTGTGATAGGTGAGGGTTGTGTGTCTGTGCCAAGTGAGGGTTACAAGGCTATTCCAGTTGAGGGGGCTGTGCATGTGCCAAGTGAGGGGTGTTTGTATGTGCTCGTTGAGGGTGAAGTTCCCGTGCCATGTGAGGGCTCTGTGTCTGTGCCATGTGAGGGCTCAGTGCTGAGCGAGCGCTCAGAGTCTGTGCCAGGCATGAACACTGCGCCTTCGCAAAAAGTGAGCGTTGCGGCTAAAGCATGTGAGAGTGCCGTGTCTGTGCAGACGAGGGTCTTGTCAGCGTCTGTGTGTCTGCACCAGACATGACTCTGTGTCTGAGGCACATGTCAGCTCTGTGTTTGTGCCATACGTCAGCGCTGTGTACCTGCCCCGTGTTTACCGCAGGTGAGCTCTGTCTGCCCCGGTTGAGAGCTGTCTGTCTGTACGGGATGACAGCCATGTTTGTGTGTGGCAGGTGTGTGCTCCGTGTCTGCCCCGTCTGTGTGTTCCCAGGTGGCGGCTCCGTGTCTGCCCCAGGTATGGGCTCCTGTCTTCCCCGGCTGTGTGCTCCGTGTCTGCCTCAGGTGTGGGCTCCGTGTCTGCCCTAGGTGTGGGCTCCGTGTCTGCCTCAGGTGTGGGCTCCGTGTCTGCCCCCGGTGTGTGATCCGTGTCTGCCTCGGGTGTGGGCTCCGTGTCTGTGTGCTCCGTGTCTGCCTCAGGTGTGGGCTCCGTGTCTGCCCCCGGTGTGTGATCCGTGTCTGCCTCAGGTGTGGGCTCCGTGTCTGTGTGCTCCGTGTCTGCCTCAGGTGTGGGCTCAGTGTCTGCCCCCGGTGTGTGATCCGTGTCTGCTCCAGGTGTGGCTCCGTGTCTGCTCCAGGTGTGGCTCCGTGTCTGCTCCAGGTGTGGGCTCCGTGTCTGCCCCAGGAGTGGCTTCGTAACTGCCCAAGGTGTGGGCTCCGTGTGTCCCACGTGTGTGTGCTCCGTGTCTGCCCCAGGTGTGGGATCCGCGTGTCCCCACGTGTGTGTGCTCCGTGTCTGCCCCAGGTGTGGGCTCCGTGTCTGCCCCAGGTGTGGGCTCCGTGTCCGCCCTATATGTTGGCTCTGTGTGTCCCGTAGCTGTGGTGTGGGCTCCGTGTGTACCACAGGTGTGGGCTCCCTGCCTGCCCCAGGTGTGGGCTCCGTGTGTACCACAGGTGTGGGCTCCCTGCCTGCCCCAGGTGTGGGCTCCCTGCCTGCCCCAGGTGTGGGCTCCCTGCCTGCCCCAGGTGTGGGCTCCCTGCCTGCCCCCGGTGTGGGCTCCGTGTATGCCCCCGGTGAGGGCTCCGTGTCTGCCCCCGGTGAGGGCTCCCTGTCTGCCCCAGGTGTGGGCTCCCTGTCTGCCCCAGGTGTGGGCTCCTTTTCTGCCCCATGTGTGGGCTCCCTCTCTGACCCAGGTATGGTCTCCTTTTCTGCCACAGGTTACCTCTGACCGCCGGGTGTATAACTCAGTCTCTCGCCCTTCCCAGGTTGTTAAAATGAGTGCTTTTGAACCTCGTAATGAGCGCTTATATATTAACATCTTTCGTGTATAGCGCCAATAACATTTCAAACGGCTGCACCAAGCGCTACTATTAAGAAGGTCGCGCTATTAAATTGCTAACTATGAAAACAGTGGCGACTTGGCGTCTAAACCTGGCATCTTCATGTCCTTACACCCTGTGATCCTGGGCAAACTATTTCATACACCCTGTCTCAGTTCCCTAAAGCGACAAAATTGCGAGCGCTTAGAAGTTGCTGCTGGTATTAAGCGCCCTAGCTGAAAAGCATGACCTGTTACTTGTTGGGTTAGCCCCGGACACTTTGTCTCGGTATCATCTGGGCCAGCTCTGTTGGTAAATGTGTACATTCAAAGCCTCGTAAGGGGCAGTAAGCGCTATATAAATGCATTTACATATATCTACATAGAACAGCCTATGTATTAGGACCCACTCATTCTACCTCTGGGGCGCCAGGGCGCACTGTAAGTCCAACAAGTCAAAATGTGACGACTTCTATCTGGGCTAATTATGACATTTATATTATCGCATTGCACATATATGTGCACATAGTCGCAGACTGCGTTGCCTCTTCGTGCTTAAATAAAAGGCGCTATACGGTAACGTGCATGTTTTTCGTCCAAACTCAATGGTGTACCTTTTGTCGCCTTCGGAAGGATAACAGTCAAAGTTGGCCCCACCGAGGACTCGCCCCTGTGACTTGCAGGTTGCGCATATCCGCTGCTGTCGCCAACCCATTGAGCTATCTTGGACCTCGGCTGCCCTCGTGGGTGGTGGAGGTGGTCTGTAGATCCAGAGACGCACTGGGGGGCTCGAGCGACCCACCCCTCCCCTCCGGCTTCTCCCAGCACCCGAAGGCATCGCACATCCCATTTTTGGGGATTGTAAGTCCACGGAGAGTAAACAAGTTTTATATTTTTGTTTTACACGGACTAGACTCCTCCACGCACCGCCCACCCGTGGGCCGTCCATCTCTCGTCTCCCCACACCCGGCTTTCTAAACCTAATCTCACACCGGGCGCCGTGTTGTAAAACTTGGCCCAGGGCCGAGCCCCCACCGACGGTTCAAAGTTCTGTCCCACGATCTCCGCAGCCAAGTATCAAGATAGCTCCAAGAGTCGCTGCGCCTGCAGCGGAGACCTGTGCAGTGTCTGCGAGACGTCTTATTGGGTTCAAAGACCTTCGGTGACCTAATGGGATCTGCAGTGACGCCCTGACCTGCAGTGGCCTGTGTGTGACCAGCAGTTCATATACTCCAGTCCTGATTCATATCTTGGGGTTCGTGCACCGGTGCAAAGAGTTGTGTGCAGCTGAGCCCGGTGTTCTCCTGCCTGTGTGAAATGCCAGTGGGTTGAGGCGCCTGCTGTCAGTCCTTGGATGGAACTAGGTCCGGTGTTCTAGCGCCTGCATGAAATGCCAGTGGGTTCGTGCACCTGCCGTCAATCCTTGGATGGAACTAGGTCCGGTGATCTAGCGCCTGCATGAAATGCCAGTGAGTTGATCCACCCGCTTTCAATCCTTGGATGTAACTAGGTCCGGTGTTCTAGCGCCTGCATGAAATGCCAGTGGGTTGAGGCACCTGCCGTCAGTCCTTGGATGTAACTAGGTCCGGTGATCTAGCGCCTGCATGAAATGCCAGTGAGTTGATCCACCCGCTTTCAATCCTTGGATGTAACTAGGTCCGGTGTTCTAGCGCCTGCATGAAATGCCAGTGGGTTGAGGCACCTGCCGTCAGTCCTTGGATGTAACTAGGTCCGGTGATCTAGCGCCTGCATGAAATGCCAGTGGGTTGAGGCGCCGGCTGCAAACCTGCTACTCACACGTCCTGTACCTTCAAGCTATCTCAGGGGGCAGGCGCACCCCCAGTCCAGAGAAGGGGTGTCCTGACAGCTGCACTCCTTAACTCTCAAACACTAGGTCTGCAGTCTCTGGATGTCGAAATCAGTGTTACCCTTAATAAGTTAATTGTGGTTTGAAAAAAACTTACATTTTAGAAGTAAATGTAGATGAAAGCAAATATAACCACTGAACAGAAAGGATGTAGTTTATGACAAACCCATTCCCGAGCCTGCCCACCTGAGACACTTTCAACGCAAAGCCCAGACCCGCAGCTTGTTAGTGAAGATTATGAAAATGATTACAACATTCAGTGACGCAAATAATCCATTGGCCGTTTAAAAGTTACTTGTGTTCTGGGTAAATAGGTAAAAACACATAATTTACAGTACAGAACTGACAAATACTGCCCGCATGCATGCCCCCCCAGCATCCAATCTAAGTCAAAACCACGTAGAAGGCGCTTAAAACCAACGGGTTTCAAGGCGCACCACGGCAGATAGAAAAGGTGCTGGAGAGAAACAACCTGATTAGTGTTTAAAATAAGCCCACCCCGTCTAAAGACCACCCGTGTATATCTCCCTTCCCCCATTTGAGAGGACCGGACCGGGATAAACAGATTTATCTTCAAAGTAGAAGAAAGCCATGTCTTAGGACCACAAATCAACATCTGTAGTAGCGCCTTCTACGTTCGGTGAGGCTCCGAGGCGCTTCCATCACCTAGGGGTTCTTTCCATACAGTTGTGGGTCTTTCAGCGACGCCTGTGTGCGGGTGTTAGCTGGAGTGCGCTCCCCTGAGCGGTGTCTCCTAGAGAGCTGCTGGAGTTAAGCTAGAGTGCTCACAGCTGCAAGCAGCTCCGTGACCTTCGCCATCAAAACTTGCGGAATTTAATTCCACAGTTACATGAAAACTCCGCAAGATTCTGCGGAGTTCCATGACCAGACAGAAATGAGCATGTTGGGCTGCCCACGCTCTTTTGTTTTATCAGCGGTAGCTTGTTCTGAGCTGAAAATAAGCGCCTACGGCACCACGCGATGCAGGGGGCGCTGCTGCTCGAGTCGGTTTTCCTGCAGCTCGAGCAGATTTTCTACTCGAGTAGCAGCTTTCTCAAAAAGAAAGGTCGCGATGGGAAAATCTCATGGGGTGCTCTCTTAGCGCCTGAAAATCATGCTAGGGTATTCCAATTGTTGGTCACGCTTGCCATCTTACCGTTGGTGAGCCATACACAATAAAAAAAACTCAGCCATTCACAATTTATCACGCACCCCTAGTGGGAGGGGTACTAGAGGGGGATTAAGGGCAGAGGAACTTACAGCTTGCAGTACATATGCATTAGTTTTATAAACTGTTAAAAACTTAACTTTATTGGCTTCAAACAGATCACTTTCTAAGATAGCCCTGTGGGTGAAGGCACTTGCTGTGGAATTTCTGTGCATCCCGCAAACGCCTTAGGAAAAAAATCTGATTAGAAAGCTCACGCTGTAGTTTGCTGCTCACAGATGTGACGTGTCATAAAATATCCAAGAGCGATGATGTATCTGGTGCACAGCATTGTCTGTAACCTGCAGGTCACAAGTATGTGGGCCACAAGTATATATAGATAGCTCCGTGGGTTAATGTGCTTGTTGCTAAAAGCCTTACCCTGCAGATTGCAAAGTCTAAGACTGCAAAAGTACCTCAGCAGGTTCCAAGCCTTGCCTGCATCAGTAGCGCGCTGCACAGTGTAGGGCAGTGGTCTTCAAACTTTTTCATTTCGTGCCCCCCTAAGTGAAAAGAATAGGACTGGGGGGGCCCCTCCGAATATTTCATAATTATTCTATTACATTGTCAATGTTGAAATATGTCTGGACTAATGTAAATATTGCATTTAAGTTCTGATACTGTTTTAAAAATCAATCAAATAAATGATGTCAAACATACTATTCTGATCCAGCAGGCCTTACTAACCTATAAAAGTATCCAAAGTGTGATTTTTAGAAGTGAGAGTGGGGTTTTGAAGAGTATTTTGAGTCCCTTCCCTTTTGACACATACTCCCAGCTGGAATATAAATGACAAAAAATGTTATTGACGGCCTATTACTGAACAGTTCACTGATGCTGGATTTTTGTCAGCTTAAAACAAAGCCCTGTTAACAGCATAATGCTTCTTTTGGCCAGAGCCTGGCGCCCCCCTTGGGATCACTTGAGGCCCCCCCCTAGGGGTCCCACTCCCCAGTTTGAAGACCCCTGGTGTAGGGTGTGTGGTTGGAAGGAATTTTTTTTTTGTTTTAATCCCATGTGGGAAGTGTTTCTTTGTTGTGCGTGATGACCACTGAGTTGTACTTATCGTGTTATGGGCGCCCTGGCTCTCAGTGTGTTGGGTGATACAGTGTAATAGACAGATGCACAGTTTTAGGGCTTTCAGTGTGCGAGTAGCTTGGTACAGCTCTGCAGGTCGCTTTATGGTGTTTCTTATGATATAGTCAGCTTAGAGAGTTACTTCACTGGGTTGTCTAATCTGAGATTTTGTGTAGAATTGTGGATTTGAGCTGGCATGGTTGAAATGAAAAAGAAGTGGAGAGATCTGTTGGGATGGACATTTGAATCATCTTTCCACATCTGAATGTGTTTGTGAGATTTAAAGAAGCAGTCAGATTGTTAGTGGCGGCTTGTGGGAGGAAAAAGGGGCGTAGTGGCGCGGGGGTGGAATAAAATAAAATAATAATAAAAAAAAAAAGTACCTTAATTCCGCGCCGTGTGCTCCTTTGCTCATTCGCCGTTGCTTCAGGCACAGGCACCCAGCCTGCCCTGAGGCCAATCCTGACGCTGCTCAGAGCAGCGTCAGGGTTGGCTGGGAGCGCCCAGCCAGGGAGCTGTGCAGTCTCTCCCCAGCCCGGCAACACCGTGCCGTGCTGGAGAGAGCCTACTGCGCATGTGTGTTTGGCTGGCCCGCGACGGCCGGCCAAACATATATACGGGTTGAGGAGAGTGATCTGTGCACTCCCCTCAGTGCTCATCATCCCATATGCCCCGCCCCTTTTAATACAAAACAATAATAAACATAGTTCATTATCGTTTTGTATCAAAAGGTTTGCTGCTGCTACTGCTGGTGGGAAGCCGACGCGCCTTCGCCCTAACGGAGGAGCCGCACATGCAGATTGTATAGATATTTGGGGCCTGCAGTGAATGGACTATGTTAAAGTCCTCCAAAATTGTCCAGTAATGTGGGACAGACTTCTTTGTTTTTTCCATTCCTGGTCAGCTGGGCATGTTTGGCTGTGCAGTGTTGGTGATGGACAACACTCATGGCAAATATGTCTTACGTGAATTTAACAGCTGCAAGTTGATTATTGTTGCTGACTGCTGCGTATTATGGTTTTAGTATTATTGTGTGCCATAACTGTTATATATGAAGTGCATACCTATATAGTGCCACCATCTACCATGTGTGATGCCATGCTGGCAAACAACGGAGAGATGGAGAAAGTTTTGTGCAGAATTGTGGGGGCTCACAAGCAGAGATCAGTCCAGCATTTTAAAGTGTCATGCATAGCTGCCAAGATTTCAGTTTGCCTGAGTGTGACATTTACATGTTTTCAGGATGCCTATGTGTGACACATTGAGTGACAAACACGAGTAGTCCAAAAATATCTCTCTATGTAAGCTAATTTACTGAAATGGCCCCTTTCTGAATTATAATTGATCAGAAACTACAATTCCTTTCTCATAGAAGGAATAAAAAATATAGTAATAATACTCATTTAATATCCGATGGATAAAACTCAGAGTAGGCCCTATCAACATTCAATCCTGAGACCGCCCAATTATGTGTATTTAAGAGGTATAAATTAAAATCTACCCACAACATATTATCTTTCTAGTATTTTTGTCGTCCATAATCTTATATATGGTATTAAATAACAATATAATGTGGTGGCAAATCATAGGCCAGCCCTTTTTTGCTCACCTGCATAATGAAAGCAGTCGGCTGTTCAGTCGCATGCTATTTGTGGATTGTAATCTGAGGATTACACTTGAGGGTGTGATTGTTTTCTGGGCTCTGTTGCTTGGATGGAGGTGGTGCAGTTATCTAGGAAATAGCCACATTTTGAACTGCCTTCAGGAGTGTATTTTCTCCTGGGTGCGTCTAATGCTGGCTGGTAGCAGTTGCAGGGCTGGAATGCTTGAACTGAGAAGGCAGTGCCTCCTGCAGATTTTGTATGTCACAGTAGTATGATGACAAGTGGTGCAAGCCTGGTGCGCAGTGTCCTGATTTGTTTGTATTGCTTGAATTTAATTTGTAGGTATAGTGGTCCTTTTCCTTGGAAGGCTCTGTGGACAGTGCAGAGTGGCTTGAATATTGCCCTTCTTGCTATAGGGAGCCTGTGGAGCGATTACAGGTTTGGAATCATGTGTTCTCTTGAGTGAAGACGGAGAAGAAACCTCATGGCATCATTTTGGATGAGTTGTGTTTTGAGTATACTGAATGTGGGTGCACCATGGCATAGGCTATTGGCATAGTCATGGCTGAGGATTACAAAGGTGAGGCTGGCGTGCAGTTTGTATTGGTATGCAAGGTATGGGGAGATGCAGCGTGGTGTTTTCATTATGCAGAAGGCACTCTTTGGGACATTGTTAACATGCAGTATCAAGGATAGGTCTGAATCCATGGTTACTCCTGGGTTTCTGACTTCTCTTGATATCATTGGAGGGACCTAATGTTTCTTAGGCCGTAAGGCAATAGGCTGGTAGTTTTGACATTGTCCGCAGGTCCTAATCTCTGTCCTTGCGATATTCAGCTTTAGATGGTAATTTATCATCTATGCGTTTGTGGCCCAAAAGGCAGTCATCAAGTTTTAAATTGTAGGGATCTTCGGGGCCATCCTTTTGTAAAATGATTTGGGGCCATCCAAGTCATGTTGTTGTATGATTTAATCAGGTTTGGTCACTGGGGTTGGGTAGATGTTGAATAATAGAGGAGATATGATGGACCCCTGAGGAACAGGACTGTGTCATGTGTCAGGAGGTGATGCGAAAAGGGATTAGATAGACACATTTTGCCCGTCTTAGAGATGAAAAGCAATCCATTTTAAGGCATTTTCACAGATTTCAATATTGTAAAGTCCTTGAAGTGAGGCGGTGGGCAGTGCCAAATGCAGATGATAAATCCAAAGGTAACAAGGCAGCTACTTAATCTTTGTCCCCTGTGAGTTTTAAATCATCTCAGATGGATATGATGGCTGACTCTCTGCCATTGCCTGGTATGAACCCGGACTGTAAGCCATAGCGTTCGGTAAAGTAGAGAGTTGAATCAACATGGCTCTTATCCTGTGCACTGAGATGCAGAGGGTGTCTCTGGTTTCTATTATGGCTGCTAAGTTTGGATGAAAGGTGTGGCTGCGTCTTGCTGTACTGCCTTTGACATGAGGTACTCACTCACATCCAGGGCACAACTTTTGCAAACGTCTCTCAGACATGAGCATTTTTGATCCCTATGTTCCGGTGTAAAGGGGGAAAATAAGTCTGTAATGCCTCTTCATGTCTCCCAGTAGGCTGAAGGTCTTACGAGACACACACAGTGAGATCCCAATTCACAAAGAGTGTCTGCAGTCGTGCCGGAGGTTCCGCACTCATGGCAGAGTCTCTGCATTCATGGTGGAGTCTCTGCACTCGTGGCAGAATCTCTGCATTCATGGTGGAGTCTCTGCAATCGTGGCAGAATCTCCGCATTCATGGTAGAGTCTCTGCACTCGTGGCAGAATCTCCGCGTTCATGGTGGAGTCTCTGCACTCGTGGCAGAATCTCCGCATTCATGGTAGAGTCTCTGCACTAGTGGCAGAATCTCCGCGTTCATGGTGGAGTCTCTGCACTCGTGGCAGAATCTCCGCATTCATGGTAGAGTCTCTGCACTCGTGGCAGAATCTCCGCGTTCATGATGGAGTCTCCGCACTCGTGGCAGAATCTCCGCGTTCATGGTGGAGTCTCCGCACTCGTGGCAGAATCTCCGCATTCATGGTAGAGTCTCCGCACTCGTGGCAGAATCTCCGCGTTCATGGTGGAGTCTCTGCACTCGTGGCAGAATCTCCGCATTCATGGTAGAGTCTCTGCACTCGTGGCAGAATCTCCGCGTTCATGGTGGAGTCTCCGCACTCGTGGCAGAATCTCCGCATTCATGGTAGAGTCTCTGCACTCGTGGCAGAATCTCCGCGTTCATGGTGGAGTCTCCGCACTCGTGGCAGAATCTCCGCATTCATGGTAGAGTCTCTGCACTCGTGGCAGAATCTCCGCGTTCATGGTGGAGTCTCCGCACTCGTGGCAGAATCTCCGCGTTCATGGTAGAGTCTCTGCACTCGTGGCAGAATCTCCGCGTTCATGGTGGAGTCTCCGCACTCGTGGCAGAATCTCCGCGTTCATGGTGGAGTCTCCGCACTCGTGGCAGAATCTCCGCATTCATGGTAGAGTCTCTGCACTTGTGGCAGAATCTCCGCGTTCATGGTGGTGTCTTCGCACTAGTGGCAGAATCTCTGCATTCATGGTGGAGTCTCCGCACTCGTGGCAGAATCTCTGCATTCATGGTAGAGTCTCTGTACGCATGGCAGAATCTCCGCATTCATGGTAGAGTCTCTGCACTCGTGGCAGAATCTCAGCATTTATGGTGGAGTCTCCGCACTCGTGGCAGAATCTCCGCATTCATGGTGGAGTCTCAGCACTCATGCAGAATCTCTGCATTCATGGTGGATGTCTCCACGCTCTTGGCAGAATCTCCACAAAGAGTACTGCAGTATGGAGATTCTGCCACGCCTACGGTGCCTGTTTGTGAATCGAGCCCTGGAAGTGTGTGCGCCAGGTCCCTCGCCAAGGGCGAACCTGGTCCTGCCGTAAGTATACTTGCATCAGCCAGGCTCGATCTGGTTCCTTCTCTATTCCAGCACCGGTAACCTGTTGTTTCGTAGATGATTTGGTAAGGTCATGTGGAAAGCACAGTTCTGGAATTAAAAGCTGTGAGCTAACAGCCTCATAACTGTCCTAGGGCAGTCCTAAGGCACATCACTCCTTAATTTGAGCTTTCACTGAGTGTCAGGAGGTGGATGGCGAATTGGGAGGTGGATGGTGAGGTGGGAGTCAGGCAGTGGATGATGAGTTGAGATGAGGATCGTGAGGTTGGTGTCAGGAGGTGGATGTTGAGGTGGGTGTCAAGGGATGAATGGTGAGGTGGGTGTCAGGAGGTGAATGGTGTGGTTGGTGTTAGGTGGTGGATGATGAGGTGGGTGGCAAGTGGTGGATGGTGAGTTGGGAGGAGGATAGTGAGTTGGGTGTTAGGAGGTAGGTGGTGAGGCAGGAGGTGGATGATGAGGTGGGTGTCAGAAGGAAGTTGGTGATGGGGTGTCAAGAGGTGGATAGTGAATTGGAGGGGAGGATGTTGAGGTGGGTGTCAGGAAGTGGATGATGTGGTTGGGAGGTGGATGGTGACTTGGGTGTCAGGAAGTGGATGGTGTGGTTGGTCTCAGGAGGTGAATAATGAGGTGAGAGAAGGATGGTGAGGTTGGTGTCGGGATGTGTATTTTGAGGTGGGTGTCGGGATGTGTATTTTGAGGTGGGTGTCGGGATGTGTATTTTGAGGTGGGTGTCAGGAGGTGGATGGTGAGGTGGGTGTCAGGAGGTGGATGTTGAGGTTGGTGTCAGGAGTTGGATTGTGAGGTGGTAAGGTGGGTGTCAAGAGATGAATGGTGAGGTGGGTGTCAGGAGGTGAATGGTGTGGTTGGTGTTAGGTGGTGGATGGTGAGGTGGGTGTCAAGTGGTGGGTGGTGAGTTGGGAGGTGGATGGTGAGGTGGGGGTTAGGAGGTAGATGGTGAGGTTGGTGTCAGGAGGTGGATAGTGAGGTTGCTCTCAAGTGGTGGTTAGTGAGATCGGTGTCAAGAGATGGATGGTGAGTTTGGGAGGTGGATGGCGAGGTGGGTGTCAGGAGGTGGATGGTGAGGTGGATGTCAGGAAGTGGAGAGAGAAGTCTGTGTTAGGAGGTGTATGTTGTGGTGGGGGTTAGGAGGAGGATGGTGTGGTTGATGCCAGGTGATGGATGGTGAGTGGGTGTCAGGAGGTGGATGGTGTGGTTGGTATCAGGAGGTGGAAGCCCAGGTGTGAAGTGAAAGATGTATGGTGTGTTTGGGAGGGAGGTGGATGGCCGGGTGGAGGTGAGGTGAAAGGTCAGACAGGTGGGGAGGCAGGACCTGCTAGTTATCTTCCATCACAGACCTTACTTCTACCTGCACTTTCACTGTAGAGGTAGGTTGATGTAATGGATGGATAGGGTGATCATATTTTGGGAAGTAAAAACTGGGACAGGCCAGACATAAAAGTAGGACTAAAGCCTTCTGTCTTTTAAACAATATAATTTTTTTTTGGCCGCGTGCCCTTGTTCAGGCGTTGCTTTTGTAGCATGCGAGATCAGGGAAAGGCACCCCCTGCCCGTGTGCTTTGGAGTGGTGGCTTTACAAAGGAAGGGAGAGGGTGGGTTATCTGTTGTGATGAAAAACTCGTCCAATATAAGGGGTCTTCAGAGCCCTCATAAGAGCAGATCTTTCAGACATTCATGGATTTCAGACATTTGCCTTCAGTTTAGAGCGGTGGTCTCCAACCTTTTGTGTATTAAGAGCTACTTGTGTCCAATGAAAATTATTTGAGCTACCAATATAATTCGTTTTTTAAAAGAGACCACATCAGATGAGCTTACATTAGTGGCCACAATATGTAAAATCATTTGCGCTGATCACCTCAGTGCATCAACAGGGTGGCCAGGAATAATGTAAACAATCATTTGCAATGCAACAGGTGTCGCGTTTGCTCATGTTAGAGCTGATAGCGTTGTAAACTCCTAACCCGACTTTTCACCTATCGGCAAAAGTGTATTTATGTACGTAACCGAAAAAAGTGCAATTAACTGTGTAAAGCGCTCAACTTCTGCCAAGCAAAATCGCGCTAGTAAAATAGAGAAAAAGTAGTCCACGAGCTGGACAGAAAACAGCGAGCCTCGCATGTTTTCTGTACTTGGTCGATGCGCTCGAGGATGGCTAGCCACCGGAAAAGGCATGACGTGTGCATGCCTTTGACTAATGAAAGCAAGCAGATTTTAATAGGCAAGCCCACAAACCAATGAAAAACACTGACGTGATGTCGACAGGGCTCCAAGCCCTTTTCTAATAACTAAAGCGTCTCGCTGCAATACGCATGCGCGAGCGCATGCAACGCAGGCTCGACCCTAAATATGCTTTGTCAATTTGAATGCCTCTACATGGGTAATAGGACCCGAATACCCCCAGTTTGGTCCCACCCCCGCACAACCCAAACAAGACAGTGACTAAAGGTACTGGACTCTGAAATTTTGGTGGAACAATTTATTACAAAACGAGCAAAGCACTTCAAACGTTGGCAAAAAAATTAAACATGCAAAGAAAAAATTGTCATGTGCAAACATTATTGAGTCAAACCTTAGTAAGATAGCATAAATAATGTAATGAAATCAGACAGTGCAATATGTGGTTCGATACCACCCCACAGCATCAGAAACCTCCTGCACTCCTAAACCCCATTGGACCACGCAGGTGAAACCACCTGTATCCAAGGGGGTGGTCCACACCTCACTGTCTCTTGTCCTCATGCCAGGAACCCCACCCCCCCAACGCTAAGCTGGAGCCTCGTGCCCACCCAGTGATCTGGGTGGACATCTGCTGGTTGGTTTAGGACTGCTGGACCCTACCCTTGGTGCTGTCCAGGGGAACCTGCTGTGGAGTTCCCCTCCACTGCCTAGGGGCAGATTTAGGGTTCAAGATCCCATCCAAACATAGGGATGGGAGGGTTAGAGAACTGGTTCAAGTCCGCCAGCTGTTGCAGTGAAGCTCTGTCTAAAAGGCAGAGGCCAGCAGAAAGGGTTCATAAATACCCCTGGGCATCGCGGCGGGCAGAAGTGATGCACTTTTAGTGCAACTTACCACTTCCTTCCATCCCCTAGTCTGTCTCGTTAGGCTGCAGAAGTCCAGCATGGCCACTGCGTCACATGAATGCCGCTAGGGCCCGGGCCACGGTGTTCCCAGAAACCTAAACACCGTGCCTTCCTCTTATTTGGGGGGGGGGGGGGGCAGTGCTCTGTCCATACAAAACAGCCACAGCTGCATTGTCCCTTGGAAGAAAGTAATATTAGTAACAAATCTCCCCACATGATTTATCACTCAGAAATCACCTTTAAATATAGTTTGGAAATTCTTTTATGTATACTAAAATTGATTATACAATTTTAGTATACATACAATAATTTAACTAAGAGTAGGCAGGGCTGCACACTGGAGAGCTACTCACAGGTAGCTGGGGAGCCACGTTTTGGAGAGGGTTGGTTTAGAGGGACAGAGAGTGCAGCTCCGGAGGGAAGCGCCTTGAGCACGGGATCCTCAGCTAACGGAGCTTTATGTGTTTCGGTGTGTTTTGCCAGCAAGTTGCCAGTGGCCAGCGTCTAGTCTGCCTATAGGTCAGCGGTGTGGAGAGGTACAATGGAGTGGACACGGACAGCCTTGCGTCTGGCGCCAACGGAGGACAGGAGGCATTGTGCTGTGTTGTTGAGTACGGAGGGCTCGTAGTTTGAAAAACCCCTCCCACACAATTAGGGGTGGGCAGTGAACTTCGCTCTGCTTGCGGACTTTGCAGAGTATTTCTCACTCTGCACTCCAAGTAGAGCACGGAGTTTTGAAAAACTCGGCGTAGTGGTGTGGAGCAGAGTTTTTCCCTCACGCAACGGTGAGTTGGCGATCTCGAGCAAGGAAAATCTTACTCGAGACCACTTCCCGGCGAGATTTCTCAATGCAAGTAGTCACAGTATGGTTGCGACCGCTCGCGTTAAGAAACCTTCCGTTCGCGTTGAGGTAGCTGCCGCTTGAGTAGAAAATCAACTCGAGTGGCAGTTACGCTGCACAGGGAGCTGTTCGCGCTAATTTTTCAGCAAGGGACAAACACCTGGGGCTAAAAATCAGCCCAAACCACGCAACCTAACGCACTCCGCTTCTTGCGGAACTACTCGTAGTGCAGCAGAGTTTTTTGGGCACTTCGCGGAGCTCCGTGTAGAACAACTCCTCGAACTCCACCCAGGCCTACATACCATATATGTGTTGAGCTTCACTCAGTGTAACAGATGTCTGTGATTGTTAAACACCTCTGAGAGAAGTCTCTCTTTGATAAAAGTTGACTTTAAAGTACTACAACCTACAATGTGTACAGTTTCAGTGTTCTGCTTGGAAATCCTGAAGTTAAATACATGGGTCTTCCCCTGTGAGAGGTGCAGAGCTCTCAGATTCTCTTGTGCCTTGGTTCTGGGGTTAAAGCCGCAGAGGTGGGTGCTCATTGCTTACAAGTGGCTCCTTGTCGCGTGCAACATTTTCAGACAGCGTGGGCATATTTACCCGCCAGCATGTAGCATTCTGGTATTTGTAGTACCGCTTTTAACACACTCTCTCTCACCAATGACGTTTGACTGGGAAGCCAGGCCTGCCTGATGGCGTCAGACATAACATGGCCCCCTCTGCCACAGTGGTTGCTGGTGTCCTATCGAGTTCACCAGGGGGAATCTTTCCAAACTACAGACTAATTAATGGTAATGCATTAATGTTTGAAGCTTTCCCTGGCTTCAGAAACCGTACACGTACATTTATTGCACAAACAAGAACTCTATTAGAAAGGCACATCTCATAAAGTGTCTCTCATTTTATAGGGCAGGCAAGGGGCTTCAAAGCGCTTCAAAAGAACCTGTTGATAAGTTACATCATTATATAAAACAAGACAACCTACTCCATTGTCTAAACCTCTGCTATGTGGCCATTCTTGCCAAACAAGGGCACTTTTTATTTCCAGGGCTTTCTTTTCGGCTTAATGCAGAGATCAAAAAAAGATGGACTGAAATATGGCCCAAAATAATTGCCACTGGCTGAAACTAACACGGGCATTACCTCCACAGCATTTCTGTTTCTCTTAGAGCATGGGTACTCACAAAAGTTGTCCCAGGGGCCAAAAAGTTGGTCTGTGGTGTTAGAGAGGGCCACAGTGATTCCAGCAGGGTTAGGTGGTGTGGGGGAAGGTGGGGGGCGGCGAAAGGAGGAGGGGTAGGGTGTGAGGGGAAGCGAAGCATGTACATTGTTGCACAATGTGAAAGCAGAAAACCCGGGATGAATCCCAGCTTCCCCACCTGACCAAACTGGCATTGATTTAATTCACTTTCCCTCCCTTTTCTTCATTATCATATATAAGAGGATCTCTACGTTGGTGACCTGCGCTGTACAAAACCTTCTCTTGATTTAATAAATTATAATACTGCTCACATATAAGAGCAACTCAGGCCACCCAAAGGGTGCACATAGTAAGTGATTATGCTTCTTACTTAACTATTGGCAATTTTTTCCGTGTGGGGGCGAAAAGCATCACTTTAAAAAAAATATTTCAATGCACCAGTGTTAAAGTGATACACTTCTGCATGTTAATGAAATGCACTTTTGGTATTTTCAAAAGACTTCAGCAAATTTTTACAGCTTTGCTGCAAGATGTTTTAAAAAATGAAGGTGTTCTTAAAGTGATGCAGGCAGAGCTCAATTTGTAAATAAAAAACATGCCCAAAGCTCTCCTTTGAAACACGAGGCCGCTGCATTTAAATGTGCGAGCACTGAATACTGAGGGTTATCCTGAAGCCATCTCGGACCCATTTATTCAATTCACAGGCGCTCCCTACCCCTTCAGCTCACTCTTGCAGCTTTCTGCTTCTCCCTTTGTGATGATTTTTCATTTTTCTCTTCCTCCACTTTTCCTAGATGTGTCTTTTGCTTGCTTTAAGTCATGATGCAGAAAACTAAGTGCCGGCTCTCAAAAATAAGTGCTGGTGCCCTGCACCGGAAACCACCGTCTCAAATTAAGCACTGGGTGCAGGGCACTCCAGTTACTTCCATTCTCTCACTTTTAGTTAACCTTTAAATAAATGGTAGTTCGTTTGTGCAACATCTTTTTAATAAGGTTACTGCTGAATGAAGTAAACAGCAGCCTAGGCTACTGTTGTCCAGGGGCCCGCATGTAAGGGTTAGGAGGGCGACATGCTTCTTCCACCCACCACCAGCCACCCCCTAACCCTTGACCTCCCTCTTATAGATTGTTTTTTTTACCCCTGATTTCTCCATTCGTCTTTGTCATCTTTTGTGTGTTTCCCTCTCTTGATGAAAGTCTGATGATGGAAAAATAAGTCCACACCTCCAAAATTGAGTGTTGGTGACCTCTACCGTCCACCACCACTGGCTCAAATTAAGCCCTGGTGCGGGTTTGACCTTGACTGTCCTGTAGCTCACTTTCCCATGGGACACAGACTGCACCTCACTTATGATCCTTAAAAGACAGAAAAGGGTATTTGCCTTGCTTGTGCTACTGCTCAGAGGCAGCAGTGGGTTTGAGTCCTTCTATCAAAGTTTTACCAAAGTTTTACCTGTGGTTTCTGCCTAGGACCACAGTGAGCAAACAAAGATGATCTGTACTGAAACCCAGAAGTATTACTAGTGACTGAGATCAATTCGCGACCTTCACCCATCACTGTATTGATTGTCCCAGGGAGATATGAAAAGCCATCCCTGAGATCCTTGGCTCGCTGAGCCATGACTCAAGTCGCATCTCAGTGATTAGACACCCAGCATCCCTGGTCGTGGGACTGTTCCTGGTTTGCATATAGTTCTTTCCTGTCTAGAGTGACAGAGGGAGCAAAAAAAATCATGGAGTGGAAGCACTGCTTAATTTGTAAATAAAAACGTGCCGGTGCCCAAAGCTCTCCTTTGAAATATGCAGCTGCAATTAAATGTAAGAGCACGAATACTCAGGCAGCATAATCCAGAAGCCTTCTCAGGCCTCTTTAATCCATTTACAGCCACTCCCTGCCTCTTCAGCTCACCCTTGCAACTTTCTGCTTTCTCCCTTTGTGACGCTTTCTCGTTTTTCTCTTTCTCTGTCTTTCCCATATGAGTCTTTTGCTCACATTAAATGCAGTAAAATAAGTGCCAGTCCTCAAAAATAACTACAGGTGCCCTGTCCCATAAACCACCGGCTCAAATTAAGCACTGATTAGAAGGAAACCTGTAGTAACTGACAACGGTTGAGACTATTCCTGGCATGAATCTATATAATTGGAGTGTAACCGGTGGCCTGTCCATTTTATCGATAGCAGCTTCGTGAAATGGTGAGTCAGTTGTCCCGTGACTTCCATGTGAGTTAGAAACTACTTTGATGGTGACATCCTGATAATGAGAGAGTAGATACATACAGGTAAACTCTACTGGGAGTGAAGCAGGAAGTGTTTGGCTTCAAGTAGCATAGGGGTGGGGGGATTCAAAAACAAGTGAGAGGGAATCTGAGAAAGGGGGGAAATTAAATCACCTTTGTCTGAAAGGATTCAGAAGTAGTGATTGCAGCGTTGCAGCCGGAAGGGCTGGCCACCTCTCAGGCTAGCTGGATCCTGCTTCAGTTGTAGTAGCAGCATTAGAGAAACGCTCCTGAAAACGTCTCGTGCACGCTTCAGTGGGCGTCCGCAGGGGAAGGCGCTTGCCCCCCTGGATTTAGGTACAGCCTGGTGTGCAGGCTCACAGTACAGAGTAACACTAAGGCTGCTGTAGTATTACGCTGCCTGCACTAGTACAGCCGTGGCCCCTGCCAAAAATAATCTGGGATGCTGCGAACTGTTTTCGGATGGGTCACAGCGGGTGCCCCCTCCCTGAAAAAAAATCTTTGGATGCCCATGCATGCTTCCTGGACCCCAACTTGTGGTTGGATGTCAAAATATCGACCACAAAAAAATTTGACCTGCAACAAGATAAACTGCTAAATATCGGCTCCTGACTTGTGGAGGCAGGCGTAAGTAGGAACATGAGACTTAGTAGTGTAATACCACACCTCCTGCAAGTGGGTACCATGATGTTTGATATTTTACATTCAACATTTTGCTCCGTGTCTAATTTGTAAAAAACTAAGTGCCAGAGTCCTTCTCAGGAGGCCACTGCAGCTTGTATCACCTATTGCCCCTACTGGTGCTGCGAGTGCAAGAACCAGCACGACTGCTAAGCATCACATACTAACAGGTGTGACATTTCAGACAAATCTGGACCACCCAAGGTGGGAACGGCCTGGGCAGACAAATTATACATTTTAAATGTGTTTTGAATTATTTAACACTCTGGTGTTGTGTTCATCTCAAAACTAGAAAAAACAGCACCACCATCTGGTGGATGGTCAGAAGTGCCGGTGCTGAGAATTCAAGTGCCGACACCGAGCGCTGTCAAACATCAGTTCAAATTAAGCACTGATTTTTCTACAAAGCCCAATTTGTTAGTAGTGTCTGGCATAACCTAGTGACCCATCTAATTTGAATAATTGGCTTTGTGCCACTTACCGTCAGATGCATTATAGAAGTGCTCAAATCTCTAAATTCTTTGTTGACCCAAAGTGAATGAGTGCAGCAGGCACACAAGATGATACATTGAATAGGGGGCTACTTCATCCAATACACATGTAAGGCATTCTGAGACAGGTGAAATGGCTCTTGCATGCTCCCAAGGAAGCATTGGTGAGTGTGAGCACACCTGAGAGATGACCTTTGGAAGGCCACTCCCTCAGTGAACATGTGAGCACAAGGCCATGTCCTGGAAGGAATGTCCCGGGGTTGGGAGGCCCTTCTGGGTAGCCATGTGCTTTAGAATTCTAAGAGAATAGATTAGAAATCTGCAGGATAAAACCAGGAGAGCAGAAAGAGGAATGAGTGGAGGACTGGACATAAATTATTGATTACCCCCACAAGTTCTCTGGGGTTTCTCAAGTCTCAACCTGAGTTCACCAGTCATTCCACATTCTCGGAGGTAAAGGAACCCCTGATATCCTTAACTCCGGGGATTTGGAACCCGGGTCAGCATGGCATATAGTGCAGTGGTTCCCAACCTTTTGACTTCTGTGGACCCCGACTTTATCATTACTGGAACCCAGGGACCCCCACTCCATCATTATTGGAATCCAGGGACCCCAACTAAGCCATTACTGAAAGCTGGGAACATAATCTGTCAATATTATTCAATTTTCTACGCAGTCGGGGACCCCCTGAGGAGGCTTTGCGGACCCCTAGTGGTTCCTGGACCACAAGTCGGGAACCACTGATGTAGGGCAATCCTGCAGTGCCTGACTGGCTGGTCTTACACCAGTTACTGACTGACTTTGTGCCTGTTTTATGGCCTCCTCAGCCAGATTGCCATGTTTATTTCCATGATATAAATACAAACATTGCATCCAGCAATCTAAGTGCATGCAGTCTTCCATATCTGGCAAAGCACTTATGCAGCATGTGTTTACAAGTTCAAAGTTGCCCCAGTTTGCAAACATCGGCCATGTTTTAGCTTTTTAATTCACTAATGGTGGCAACTTTTATTTTTGTGCCTGGGTCTATTTTCTATCCCACTCAACCCTGTGTGCAATTAACAACCCAACATCTGGGGACACAGAAGGTTTTACACAGTCCTTAATTTGTAAATAAAAACGTGCCGGTGCCCAAAGCTCTCATTTGAAACACTGGGCATCTGCAAGCAGGGAGTACTGCTATTGCGTAATCCTGAAGCCATCTCTGGCCTCTTTAATCCATTTACAGCCACTCCCTGCCCCTTCAGCTCACTCTTACAGCTTTCAGCTTTCTCCCTTTGTGCGCTGTTTCGTTTTTCTCTTCCTCTGTCCTTATCATATGTGTCCTTTGCTCGCAGAAAATGCCAGAGGCAGAAACATAAGTGCCAGCCCTCAAAAATAAGTGCCGGTGCCCCACACCAGAAAAACACCTGATCAAATTAAGCACTGGATTTGCATCAAATAGAAACACTCAGTGGATGCGTTGAAAACAAATGTTTGTTCCTGATCATTGAAACTCATTGAGCGCTGTGTGCAACGCCTTCCCTGAAAACCACAAATCAGGACAAATTTCACCAGTTTTAAAAATTTGTCTGAAATAAGAAGTAATGGATTTAGTTTTCACAGTGAGTTCATAGCTCTTAGGTAGAGACGAAACTCCCATCAGGTTAATCGACTGTTAGATGCCAGAATCGACTTCTTGGGACTCTCTTCCAGCCCAGTTCTCCTTTAAAACCTCTAACTCGTGGTCCTGCATCTTTAATTGAAAATGCAAAACTTGAAGTCCAGGAATTAATTACAAGAATAAAATGTGAAATGGCGAAACTAATCACTTCTGGCATGCAGCGACTAGTTCCATTCACAATGGTCGCATTATTTAATTTTACGCATTTCTGATCATGTTGAATTTTCTAAGAAGAAATCCAAGAAGGGATTTTGAATTCTGTTTCCCTAGACGAAAGGTAGTAAAAATTTAAATAACTGGATCAAAAGGCTGCCCGTGTATGTGATATCAAAAGTGGATATTAAACCTGAGCGCTTGCAGCACACTAAGACCAGTGAGTCTACCTCGATAAAAAACAAAATTATAGAATATTTGATTCATGAAGCGAGATCAGTCAGCTGCCTTAGGGGGGCCCACCTAATGGGTGTGTCATATCATACAAAAATGGCTATAAATGTATTTTTTCGGAAGTCAAAAAACAAGCATTGGCAAAGGCACCAGGTCAAGCCTATGCACGATCTATTGGCTTTGCCAATGCTTTTTTTTTTTAGCCATGTTGCACAAATGCACAGCTTCTGCCAGCATGGCTAAAAGTTTTTTTTTTTTTTTTTTAAGTGCAATGAAGCTTTCAGTAATGGCCACCTTATAATGTGTATTTTTGTTCTTTTTACTTTCAACCGTGCTGTACAGAAGCCACACAGATGTACAACATGGCAAACAAAACCTCGACAAAGCCAAATAGCTCCATTATTTAGCTTTTCGATATTCTTTAATCCATGCAGTACAGCTGTGTGGATGCTGTGCATCATGGTTGAAGGTAAAACTTTTTTTTTTTAAGTTATGACGCTGCTGGTGCTTTCTAGGTCATAGCTCTTTTTTTCATGTCACAGCCTACCAGACAGTGCAGCTGTCTGGTTTTCTAAAGACATCTTGGGGACTTTCAGACAGTTGAGATAGAAATGCATTCAGCTTGTTGACTGCCATTGGCTTTGTGGTTTGTAACTCACTCTTTCTGGCTTTCCATTTGCTGGCATTATTTACATTAAGCTCTCCAGGTTCAGTTTGTCCCTCCTGTTTCCTAAACCATTCTTTCTGTATCCTTCCATGAACTCACTTTCTGTGAAGAGGCCCTTAAATCTTGTTCGTATCTCGGTCACATATGCTGTGTATTCAAAGACCGAGGTCAAATGTCAGGCTCTGTTTTCTAAGGGTGCTTTTCTTTCTCTGACTTCAAAGTAGGAGGGTTTATGTGACAATTTTGCTGTACACTGGAGGTAGGAAAGAGTATTTTTTCTAACACACAACAATGTTTAAATGAAGGGGTAAGTATTTCAGGATATCTCAGAATCATGAACGCACAAATGAAGCACATTTTGTGTAATTCTTGAAGTGTGTTGGAAACAAATGCTTTAATATGAACAAAACGAACCTTAAATGAAGTGATGCAATTTCCACACATTTTCGTCTGTGGACTGTAAGTTTTATTAGTAAAACGGTATCTATATGCACATGTAATGGTCATTACAAGTGAAAATGTGTTGTCTATAATGGCAGTGTGCTACCACACCACGAATTATCCACTCTGTGCTGTTCTTCTCCACGCCACTCCACTCTGCACCAGTCCACCACTTCACTTCACAGCACTCTGTACCACTCCACGCCACTGCACCCTATGCCACTTCACGCTACGCTCCTCTACTCTACCCTGTACCATTCTACTCCATGCCAATGCACCCTCGCCACTCTACTCTTCACCACTGCACTTTTTGCCACTGCACTCTACACCACTCCAGTCTAGGTCACACCAACCTACTCTGCACAACTCCACTTTGTCACTCTGCCAGACTGCACTTTATGCCACTGCACTCTATGCCAATACACTTTACGCCAATGCTCTTTACTCTGTACTACTCTACTCTACGTCCCTGCACTCTAACCTAATCCCCTGTATGTCACTCTAATCTACCCTGCACCACTGCACTCTGCAACAGCACTCTACACAACTTTACTCTACACCATTACACTCTGTGCCACTCTGTGCAACTGTACTCTAACCTGCACCGTTCACTCTATGCTGCTTCACTTTACTCTGGAACAACCTACTCTAGGCCACTGTACTCCACTCTGAGTCAGTGCACTCTACACAGCTACACTCTCTCACTGTACTCTATGCCACTGCACGCTATTCTGCATCATCACTTTACTCTATGCCACTACTCCACTCTACGCCACTGCACTCTGCCACTCTACTCTGCAACACTGCATCCTCGGCCACTGAACTCTGTCACTCTACTCTGTACTACCCAATGCTACGCCACTGCACTCTATGGCACTATACTCTACTCTGCATCACTTTATGCCACTGCACTCGAGGCCACTCTACTCCACTCTGAGGCAGTGCACTCTACACAGCTACACTCTTTCACTGCACTCTGTGCCACTGCACGCTATTCTGCATCACTGTACTCTATGCCACTGCACTCTGCCACTCTACTCTGCAACACTGCATCCTCGGCCACTGAACTCTGTCGCTCTACTCTGTACTACCCAATGCTACGCCACTGCACTCTATGGCACTATACTCTACTCTGCATCACTTTATGCCACTGCACTCTATGCCACTCAACTCCACTCTGCACTATACACCACTCCAGTCTAGGCCACGCTAATCTACTCTGCACAACTCCACTCTGCCACTGCACTCTATGGCACTATACTCTACTCTGCATCACTTTATGCCACTGCACTCTAGGCCACTCAACTCCACTCTGAGTCAGTGCACTCTACACAGCTACTCTCTGTCACTGCACTCTATGCCACTGCACGCTACTCTGCATCATCACTGTATTCTATGCCACTGCTCCCTGAGCCACTGTACTCCACTCTACGCCACTGCACTCTGCCACTCTAGTCTGCAACACTGCATCCTCGGCCACTGAACTCTGTCGCTCTACTCTGTACTACCCAACGCTACGCCACTGCACTCTATGGCACTATACTCTACTCTGCATCACTTTATGCCACTGCACTCGAGGCGACTCTACTCCACTCTGAGGCAGTGCACTCTACACAGCTACACTCTGTCACTGCACTCTGTGCCACTGCACGCTATTCTGCATCACTGTACTCTATGCCACTGCTCCCTGCGCCACTGTACTCCACTCTATGCCACTGCACTCTGCCACTCTAGTCTGCAACAAGGCATCCTCGGCCGCTGAACTCTGTCACTCTACTCTGCACTACTCCACTCTGTGCCACTGCACTCTATGCTATTCAACTCTACTCTGTGCCACTGCACTCTGCATCACTTTACTCTACACCACTCTAATCTGCATCATTCCACTCTATAATTTGCACCACTGTAATCTACACCACTGCATTCTATGAAGCTACATTTACGCCACTGAATTGAATGCCGCTATACAGCACTCTAGTCCAATGCACTCTACACCAGTTCACTCTACTCTGCCATTCCAGTGTATGCCACTCTACGTGACTCCACACTATGCCACTCGAGTACACAACACTCTCTGCCACAGCACTCTACAACACTCTACTCTCTGTTCCACTCTACGACACTACACACCACTCTCTTCTATACCTCTATCTTTTAGTCATTCTGAACAGCAGCCACGCCGTTGAACATCATGGCTAAAACACTCTGGCAAAGCCAACAGCTCTTGCATAGGCGAGACCTATTGGATTTGGCAATGCTTGCTTTACATTTTTAGCCATGCTGCACAGCAGGTGGGCTGCTGTACAATATAGATAAAAACGTTCACAGAGCCACTAGATCCCGCGTAGTTGAGATGTATTGACTTTGCCAATGCTTGTTTCCTAACCTCATTCCAGCAGTCTTAAGAGCCAAATGGAGAAGTCGCGGTTGGAAGTGGAATAAAGATGTGAAGCTTTGGCCAGAGCTGCTGCCTTTGTAACCAGGGAACCAGTCTGAGTCTTAGCATCAGCTCAACAATCTCTGATTCTCAGAAAATGACTTAAACTCCCCTCCTAAAAAATTATGTGAACTTACGTAATGTACCTGGTGCTCATGTAAATAGTTCCAATACCTTTGGGTTGGGTGGAGTTTGCTCTATAAAAAAATAGGCAAAAAAGAACTAGAACCTCCATCACAGCACGAGCAGCGGACGGACACTAATTAAGCCAAATCCATCTGTACTTGGTCCATGCTCCACACAAAGAAAAGACCGAATTAGAAGGCAGCAAAAAAGAGTGATAATGATGCTGCTGAATAGGAAGCAATGGGTGGTTAAAAAGCCCCTTTTTTAATATATATATATCATCGGCAAGCAACAGGGCACGCACACTGCCTGCAGGCGAGACAAACCTGTCCTTGATCGAAACTTCCTCAGCCATGCATTGTCCTCTTATCTGAATCTCATCCTCAGCTTCTTTTCAGCCTCCATAAATCTACCCTCATCCTCACTTGAGGTCATTGCCACTCTCACCCTAACCTTATCCCTCCCTTAAGCTTGCTTCACTTTCCTCTCAACCTCACCATCACCATATGTCACCAGCCCCCCTTTAGCCCTGCTGGTAGCTCGCACCGGGCAAACGCTGTTGCCACCTTGAAGCTCCCCCTGATGTCCTGAGCCTCTCTGCCGCCCCACTTTTCCTCACTGTCCCATTCGCATCCCGCCTCTCACCTCTGCTTCACTGAATCTCCACTTGTACCTCACTTCAGCTGCAACCTCCTCAAACTCATCTTAAAGTCAACTGGTTATCATATTTCAAACTCACTTTATTCTCAGCCTCACCCAAACATCCTTGCCTCACTCCCCAACCCAGCCTCACACAGACATCCCCCACCGCCTCAGCTTGGTTCCCGATCCAGCCTCACCCAAACATCACCACCTCCTCACCCCAATTCCCAATCCGACCTGAACCTCCCAACACATCAACTCTCCTAAGTCTTGCCTCGGTCTCATCCTCTCCCTTCCTCCCCACCTCAACCTCACCCCTCATCTCCTCATCCCCTGTTCAGCATCCTCACCTCAACCCAGTGGGCCGAAGGTATCCTGGGGTTGCTGGGTCTCCATTGTGATAATTTACCACCGTTGCCTGGGGTCTCCATGCTACGGTCACCGGGGGCGGCTCCTGTAAGGGCAAAGCGGTGGACGGGGGCACAGCAACATAAAGAAATAATTAAAAAAAGGAACTTGCCAGCTCTCCCTTTCTGCTCTTCTGGCTTCTGCTCTACTCACTGCAGGCACAGGCTCACAGCCTGCCCTGCGACCAATCCTAACGCTGCTCTCACATGAGAGCAGCGTTGGGATTGGCCAGAGCGCCCTGGCTTGCTGCTCCGAGGCAGAGTGGGAGCCACTGCCTGCTCTCGCCACAGTGCCGGGTTGGACAGAGCCCAGTGCGCATGTCCAAACATACATGTGACCTGAGGAGAGTGCACTCCCTTCTCCCTGCCATCGCCCGTGGCCCCGCCCCCTGAAAAATAAAAACAATAATAAAGACTGTTTATTATTGTTTTTATTTTTTATTTTGCAGCCCCTCTGCTGGTGGGGGGTGACGCTCCTCTGCCCTAGCGGAGGAGGCAGCCGCGCCTGATGGTCACAACACCACTGAAATACGGCACTTTACTCTCAAGGTACTGATAGCAGAGCAGACCGAGCTTCCCTGGGAACGTGTTGTGGGCTGGAAACTCAGGAATCAGCAACACATGATAACTATGCATCGTTATCCAGTCAGTGTTTTTACTTTTAAAAGGAAAAGTACTTTAATGTACACATGGCTAAATACTATGTGTAAATTTACAAATATATACAAAATATACAGTTAGCAAAACCATATAACAAATAATGAACAAGTTCTTGGTGGGAATGTAAATTTAAAACCCTTCCTAGAGAGGGGTCTCATCGATAGCCAGGTGCCAATCACCGACCCAAAGGATTCCTCACAAAGGGAAACTCATTTTATATTGCTTTTTTTCTGTTACCTGCCAGATGCAATGTGATCATTTGTGTGCCATCAGGCCCTGCCCTATGTATCTAGCAATATCCCTAACGGGTCCATTGTAATAAAAATCAACACAGTCAGCCGACAGGCTTTGACAATGTAATCACAGTCAGTAAGAAAGGTCTACTGCCTTTGAAAACTCATTTGCCGTTTTTAAACCAAACCTATGGGCTTTGGAATTAGCATCAGGTGATTGCCTAGAGAGACCTCGCAGAGATTCAGGCAGATGTAATATAATGTAAAAACATTTACATGACGTCTCTGCCAGAAAATATGCACAATAAATGTGATCGGATGTGCCAAAATGCAAGTTACCTTAAACAATGAGCTCTTACCTGAGGCTCAATTTTTGACTATAGGAGGTGAGGCAATTCTGAAGATACCATAACCTCTGTCGGGATCAGCTCCCACACCCTCAGAAAAGTTAGGCCCTGGAAGATGGCTAGGAACAGATGGCCACCTGTTCATGGTCACCTGTGTTCTCTTCTGGTGTTAGGTTACAGCCAACAATACCGACTTCCAAGGGACTCCTGGCCTCAGACATGATTGATCGTAGTTCGCTCTCATTCTGCACAGAACGGATCACCTTTTCCAGATAGCATCCTTTAATCCAACATTGCCAGGACCCTTTCCAAAGTGAGTTGGCCTCTTCTATCAACTCAGATGCAGCTATTCCAGCAGGGTTAGAATCCAACCCCTAGACACTGCTCCATAATCACCGTGCAACCAGGATAACAGCTCCACAAGACAAGGGTCTCCTCTGAGCGATGCAGACCCTCAATCCCCTTCTATTGGCAGCCAGTTCCTCCTTTCACCAGGCAGCCTACAGCTCTCCATGCTGAGGTTGTCCCCTCCTTGAAGAAAGCGACCAATCAAATACCCTGGCTCTACAGCTCAAGTAAACCCCACCCATTCTTCAGTATGGGTCCTCCCATTGGCCACGGAGAAGACTGGCACACTGACCTTGGTTTCTAACCTACATTCTACTTCTGCAGTCACGGATGCAGTTTCCTGAGTCCGCCCCTCAACCTGGTTTCAGGCAATAAATGACATCAGTTTTTTGGTCTCAGAGTGTTCAGGCTAAATCAGGGGTCTTCAAACTAGGGGGAGGGCCAACCTGGGGGGGGGGGGCTCAAGTGATCCTGGTGGGGGCGCCAGGCTCTGGCCAAAAGGGACATTATGCAGATGACACTGCTTTTTTTTAAGCACAAAAACAATTCTTGCATTTTTAAAAATGTAACGTAAGTTGACTGCATTGTTTAAATAAGTCTAGACATATTTCAACAATGCCAACTTAATAGAATAATTGTGCAAGATTCTGAGGGGGGCCCGATGATTTTTTTATTTTTTTTTCTCCCCATTTGGGGGAGGGCGTCATTAAAAAGTTTGAACAGGTCTTTTTCAATTGGACTTGGCATGTAGACGGCGGTGGTATTTATTGTTCCCTTATAGGTGAATCTGAGATGAAGCCTTTTAGAGAGAGAGGCATACCAACTCAAACACTACACAAGACTGCAGTAACATCTCTGGGAAATGATGAGGCAGGAAGGGGTTGGGAACAGCCCCTAAACGTCATACTGACACCTGTCTCACTCCTTGCACAGGAGCCTTGTTTACATAAAAATACTTCAAGGATATTCTTGCAGTCTTCACTCCTCTCTGGCAAGATCTCAAGGTCATCTATCTTGGGTACCATCCACAGAAAGGAGATCCAAAATGGAGTCCTGTCTCCGTACAAGAAAGCACATCGACACACTCCGTGCATCCATAACGTCCCTTTCAGCCTATCCAGAGCCCCTTACAGTCTCCGGCAGCTGACATTATTTTAAGGGCGGAGTCTACATGGCGTGAGGCTCCGTTAGGATGATTTAATGACACTGGCGGTCCAAATAACAGTCGCGAAAAAGCAAAAAATTGGAGTTTTCACTAATTATAAAATGTTAATTTGTTTGTATTTTGAGTAATGGTCAAAACAGTAGAATGTCCCTCACTTTGCAGCTGATTTCATTCTTTTGAATTTCAATGAGCTAATTAATTTCTGTGAGTCAAAAGTTGAATTATGCATGTTTGCTATTTTTATGAATAGAGCTAGGATGTGTTCTTTGGCAAATGCAGCATTTTGTGGTTTGCTGAATAGAACATTTAAATTATAAACTTTTATTCCATCTGCCTGCTTTGTTTGCCTGATAATGTCGAATTTCCACTGGCTGCTAAATTGTAAGGGTGCTTTAAACTTGTGTAATTTGATGTAGTGTAATTATGAAATTACCAGAACTTTACACTAAATCACACGTAATTATGTCATGTGCATCTCACACACTCAAAAATGTAACCCAGGAAGTCTGTTCAGGTGGAATTAAACTCAAAATGTAATTTAGAGTTAATTTCCTGTTGCTCCAGGTCAAAACAAGGCCGTCTATGTTCAGATTTATAATTTTGCGCTCAAACATCACCTGCATGATCCGTTAAGGTTCAAAATCTACCTGAAATCTTTGTTGACCACGCAGATTAAAGGAACTTCTGCTTGCAATCAAAACAATCCCACTTATTTTCAGATTTGAAGTTTTGTACTAAAAAATTACCTGAACGGTCACCTCTGATAAAAAACAATCGACCTGAAATGCTGCCCATGTTAAAAAATTACCCAAACAGTACATCTAACGTCACAATTTCTCCCTGAAATTAGAAGTAAACTCTGTAACTTCATATACATTTTGTTATGCAAAATTACCAAAGTATGCCAATTAAGCAGGCGTAATTAAAATTTTGCTCAGGCCTGATAAATTCTGCTTATACCCAGCGCCATATTAGCAGATGTAAGCAGGGAAGTCCAGAGCTCCCATTTGCAGCACTAACATACATCTTGAGAGGTTTTGTCCCTTCCCCCATATACTTCTTTGTTTTACAGTGTTTTCACCCTGTGGTACCCGGGTCCTGAGATGCCCAGAGTGACATCTTTCATGTGCCACCTGTTAGACTCTTTTTGATGATAGCACAATAGGATGCTCCTCATCCCTGTACTAGGATGTCACTTTACTGGTGGGGTGTGGCACATGGCCCAGTTGGTGGTGGTGGGATTATGGGTCAGTCTGAGCACAGGCCTCTCTGAATACAAACTCCTAACTAACTCCTGCAGTAAGTTGTGCCTTCTGCACCCCACAGCAATTTCTAGAGAATCAAGGAAGTTTGGCTTGGCCAACCTTTGGATTCAACATTGCCAGAGCTCTCTGGCTGCAAATGAGCATCAGTGCCAAACAGTTATACCGCCCGTACTCTGTAACCCATCACTCCGTACCTGAATACCTACCTCAGACTCTAACCTTTAACCCCAGCCCACCCTCAAACCTAACCGTGACCTGAAGGGAAGCTCAGTATAATAAAAAACAAACTCCTTTAGAAGCTAACCCTGAACACAGGTCCATTCTTACCTAGAAATCAAGGCCAGACCACAGCATGAGCAACAACCCCTACTGACCTAACCCACACCCCTACCTTAAACCGGACTAAACCCTAACCCAGGCCATACTCTAAAAGCTAAACCACGTCTAACCATAGTCCTTGACCAGTTTTCAAACCCAGCTCAATTGTACCCCTACCATAAACATTAACCATACCATCCACCCGCAAAAGAGAATCACCTCTCAGACCACTCTTAACCTAACAGCGGCCCAGACCTGTGACCAACCACAGCTGCCACTCCCACTAAACCCGAAAGCGACCCGTCTCAAAGCCTAGACCAAACCTAGGCAACAAACTGAAGAGCCCTAAATCTAGCCTCTGACCCCCCAACCATGTGTATTAATGTCTAACACAACCCTCTGATGCTAAACTGTAACCCCTTGATGCTCTGATCTCTAAACCTCTGAACCTGACCTCCAACCCCCTTGTGTCACAACCATATCTTACCCCAAACCCACCCCTGGTTAATAAACCTAACCCTTCATACTTGCCTCTGAGCCCCAGGCCTTCTCCAGCTGCATGGAATAGATGTCTGGGGCCTCCACCATTCCCAAATGTGTCCCTTGAAATCACCAATGTTGCTGTGTCACAAGTCAGTGTATGAGAAACGCTGATGCCACTAATCCCTTTATAGAGACCCGGCCTGGCCATTGTGGGCACCTCGTATTAGTGATTTCAAATGAACCTCCAGAAGGATTATTTTGCTCTACATACACTAATCCTGCAAGGAGAGCATCGGCTCTTGTTGGGCATCACCACAACACCTGGTGATTGTATACTCACTGTGTGTCTGAGGCATTGAGTTTATTGATGTCTCTCTAGTTGGTTTGTAGAGTCGAGTAACCGGGGACTGAAAAAGCAACGGAACTGGAGGCGCGGCAGTGCAATCTCTTGTGTAGTATTTAAATTACAGTACACTTATAATCTCATCAGCATTAAATAAACACCCATGATTATTTAGTACTACAACACATGGAAATTAAATTCTCCTAAAAAGGTAAAAAGGGGACTGAGGACTCCTTCTCAATACATAGTTACGTCGATCAGTTCTAATGAGACAAAAGTATGAAAATGGTCGAGATAAGTTTCCTGATTCATTAAATCACGTTTTCAGATTCTAGTGAGTCACTCTCTGGTTGTTGCACTTTTCTGAGTCTCTGAGTAGTGAGTCCGCAAAACTTCTGTACTTGGCTCATAATTCATTAACTGTTTCCAGAGACTCTTAGTTCACCAGCTGGTCAACTATTCTTTCAAGCCCCTTCAGTTTGGGATAGATAGATAGATAGATAGATAGATAGATAGATAGATAGATAGATAGATAGATAGATAGATAGATAGATAGATAGATAGATAACCTAGTAGTTGGGTTTTGGATAGATAGATAGATAGATAGATAGATAGATAGATAGATAGATAGATAGATAGGCTAGTAGTTGGATTTTGGATGAATAGATAGATGAGCTAGTAGTTGGATTTTGGATGGATGGATGGATGGATAGTTAGATAGACCTATGCATGGGTGGGTGGATGGATGGATGGATAGATAGATAAGCTAGTAGTTGGGGTTTGGATGGATGGATGGATAGATAGATAGATAGATGGTTAATCGAGTAGTTGGGGTTTGGATGGACATATAGATAGACCTATAGCTAGCTAGATGGATAGACCTATAGCTAGATAGATAGATAGATAGACCTATGCATAGATAGATTGATAGATAGATAGATAGATAGATAGATAGATAGATAGATAGATAGATAGATAGATAGGCAGATAGGCATGCCTATGCACAGATAGATAGATAAGCAAGTAGTTGGTTTTTGGTTGAATAGGTAGATGAGCTAGTAGTTGGATTTTAGATAGATAGATAGATAGATAGAGAGATAGATAGATAGATAGATAGATAGATAGATAGATAGACCGACCTATGCATAGATAGACCTATGCATAGATAGATAGATAGGCTATTAGGTGGGGTTTTGGTGGATGAATGGATGGATGGATAGATAGATGAGGTAGTAGTTGGGGTTTGGATGGACAGATAGATAGACCTATAGCTAACTAGATAGATAGATAGATAGATAGATAGATAGATAGATAGATAGGTAGACAGGTAGACAGACCTATAGATTGATAGATAGAAGGATAGATAGAAGGATAGATAGATAGATAGATAGATAGATAGATAGATAGATAGATAGATAGATAGATAGATAGATAGGTAGATAGATAGGTAGACAGGTAGACAGACCTATAGATTGATAGATAGATAGAAGGATAGATAGATAGATAGATAGATAGATAGATAGATAGATAGATAGATAGATAGATAGATAGATACATAGATAGATAGATACATAGATAGATACATACATAGATACATACATACATAGATAGATAGATAGATAGATAGATAGATAGATAGATAGATAGATAGATAGAAGGATAGAAGGATAGATAGATAGACAGAGTGAAGGGTTAAGTTCAGAGTCTGTATTACATTTAAAGTTAGTGAGATTCCTGTCTCGCGTATAGCTCACTACTGGTGAGGCATCGTGGCACTCCAATTGTCCGGCGGTTTCAGGCAGATCTGTGTGTTTGCAGGTGTGTGTGACCCACCTATGAGGTTTATGGAAGATCTGGGGGAGGTGCGTGATGCCCTGACACCTTGCAGCAAACAAGCATTGCTTGAAAGCGCGCTCTTGCCTTCAGGGTATGTGAGAGTGATGGATTAAGCTTCTTGCAGCTTTTTGTAGTTCACATGAAAGTTGTGAGTTTCTGGATTGATGGGTGTTTTGTGGAAGGTGCTTGGTAATAATTTCGGACATGAAATGGAAAGAGTGAAGGTTTTATGGCCTCCCAAAAAGCAGATACCTTTTAAAGCATCGGCAAAGAGGGCTGGTGCCCAGGGCCCCTACCATCCAGGCCCCCAAGGAAAGTGAACATTCTCTCGAGCTCAAGAAAGCATCCTTCTTATCTCAGCCTTTAATGTACAATTGAACTTTGTTTGGTAATTTAGGGCTTGAATTAGCAGAATATAGGTATAATAAAGTTAAAAACTGCTCTAAGCTGGGTCCCAAAATATTTCTTGCAGGGGACCCCAAAATGCTTCATATGACACTGCCAAAGAGACGGGTAGTTTAGTTTTTCTAGTTTCCTTGTCTGGGTGAGAGGGAGTTCTGGGAGCTGCTGGCTTAGGGTGAGAAAGGGCTCACTCCATATCTGGTGTTGTTGAAACATCTTTGCACTTTCAGCGTTAGGAGTGAGTTGGAGGCCAAAAGAAAAAGATTACCAACATGTGGTTAAACACTCAGTCAGCCTTCCGGTGAGGACAGGAAGTCAAAAGCCTCCGGAAGGCTGGGGACACCCCCTCTGGGCGACTCCCAAACAACATCGAGAAGTGATGGACACGCTTCTGCTGGGGTTGACCTATGACCTCAAGAATGACAGCAACAGGCACAGTAGCCCACTCAGCTGCGCGACCCTATCAGTTTCACCTACTCTTAGATCATTCGCCCCTTTCTGATTTGTGGGGTGCGCCGGGCTCCGTCAAGCCCCTCCTGGCCCCACAGGGGGCGCCATCGATCGTCACGGGATCGGATTTTTTAAATACCCCACACTAATAGCCCCGTTAGTGTGTGGGTGGTGGTGGGTGGTGGGGGGTGGGGGAGGGGGGGGGGGGAGCGCAGCCAATCTAATATTTAGGGCGAGTTAACCTTCTGCGGCGGCGCTGGCCCCCTTTCATCTCCCGCCTCCGTCCGATGGAGAAAAGGTTTTAGCATCGATTTTCACTTCTTCTGTTTAGTCTCCTTGAGAGTGGGCCGAAGCCCTGCACGAGGCTGTACCCCCACCTCCTCCCACCACAGATTAATGAGCTGCTGTCATCGCGGTGAATTGTAATTGGGTATTAATATCTGTATCTACACCGGGCGCCCAGACGCCGCCGGAACACTATGGCGCTATGAAAGAGCCGCAAAAGGCTTACACGTGTTTAAAAGGGAACCGCAAAATGCTGGAAAAGGTAAACTGAGTGATCAGGGCCACCGGAATAATGTGGCTAGGGAGGAACAACCTAGGTGACAAGGTAGACAAAATTATGCGGCAAGAACGACGAACTGTGCCGTGTAATGGGGCACATTTTCTTTTAGTATTACTTCATTATTTTGCCATTTTCACACGTTAACACGTATGGGAAAGGGTTTAACACAATCAGTGCTAGTTTAATAGGCAAACAGCAACAATCAATTCAAAGATAACCACTCAAGTTTATATCATAACTAAAAATTCGTATTTAATAACGATGCAGCAGGTGACTGATAGTGTGGCAAACTCATAATTATGCGGAAAACGCCGTGGCTGGAGCAGGTCGTATTTCAAGTGGACCTGTACATAGAACAGTGAGTGAGAAGGCTGATTAGGTAGGGTGAATATGAGGGTAACACCGCTAAGTCAGTCCGGGTAGGAAGCGCTATATAAATGCAATTTACAAGTGCAGAGAAAGACGCGGGCATGCTTGTCTATGCACGTATCACCCAAAAGGGAGTTCTCTCTTGATGGAACTCACTTCACTCTCACTCTAGCCAAGAATAATTATTACTAAACTAAATGCTGGCCAAACACATCTGAACTATCCCAACACAACTGCACACAACCAATAGGTGGGGCGCCCAGAACTATCCGGAAAGGGCACGCACATGGCTATGCAAATGCTGCTAACATCAATCAATCAATCATTAAATTTATAAAGCGCGCTATGTACCCGTTAGGGTTTCAAGGCGCTGGGGGGGGGGGGGGCAGCTGCTATTGGTGGAAGAGCCAGGTCTTGAGGAGTCTCCTGAAGGTGAGGAGGTCCTGGGTCTGGCGCAGGGGGGTCGGGAGGGAGTTCCAGGTCTTGGCGGCGAGGTAGGAGAAGGATCTGCCGCCGGAGGTCTTACGTTGGAATCGGGGAACGATGGCAAGGGCGAGGTTGGCAGAGCGGAGTTGGCGGAGGGGACGTAGAAGTTGTCTGTTGTTCAGGTAGGCGGGTCCGGCGTTGTGTAGTGCTTTGTGCGCGTGGGTGAGGAGTTTAAAGGTGATCCTCTTGTCCACGGGGAGCCAGTGGAGGTCCTTCAGGTGGTGGGAGATGTGGCATCGGTGGGGTATGTCGAGGATCAGGCGGGCGGATGCGTTCTGGATGCGTTGGAGTCGTTGGATGTCTTTTGCTGGGATGCCTGTGTAGAGTGCGTTGCCGTAGTCTAGCCTGCTGCTGACGAGGGCCTGGGTCACCGTTTTTCTGGTTTCCGTTGGGATCCACTTGTAGATTCTACGGAGCATGCGAAGGGTGTTGAAGCAGGAGGAGGAGACTGCGTTGACCTGTTTGGACATGGTGAGGGAGGAGTTGAGGATGAAGCCGAGGTTCCGTGCGTGGTTGGCTGGAGTAGGGGGGGGGTCCCAGCACGGTGGGCCACCAGGAGGCATCCCAGGCCGAGGGGGTGCGTCCGAGGATGAGGACTTCCGTCTTGTCGGAGTTTCATTTCAGGCGGCTGTTTCTCATCCACTCTCATAACAGAGAGCTCACTAGTTCAAACAGCCACGGCCGGTGGAAAAACACAACTCTGTAGCCACAAGTTTCAGAATAAATATGGGTTGCCACTTGGCCCCCCATTACTGCATAACTTGAAAATGTTAACGAAAGATTTTTTGGTAGCTCGGATGGAAGTTTTTAAAATTGCTCTACAGCGGATGCAATAACATGCTAGACCTGGACACTTCACAAAAAGGCAACCAGATTCGAAAACCAAAAATGGTGCGTTCCACAAACATAGAAGTAGGACTGGCAAAAAGCAACCAGATTCGAAAACCAAAAACGGTGCATTCCACAAACATAGAAGTAGGACTGGCAAGCGGCGGAAACCAAAAATTGTGCATTCCACTAACCTAGAAGTAGGCCAGGCAAAAGGCGGAAACTAAAAACTGTGCATTCCACAAACATAGAAGTAGGCCTGGCAAAAGGTGGAAACCAAAAACCGTGCATTCCACTAACCTAGAAGTAGGACAGGCAAAAGGCGGAAACTAAAAACTCTGCATCCCACAAACATAGAAGTAGGCTAGGCAAAAGGCGGAAACCAAAAACTGTGCATTCCACAAACGTAGAAGTAGGCCTGGCGAAAGGTGGAAACCAAAAAACGTGCATTCCACTAACCTAGAAGTAGGCCAGACAAAAGGTGGAAACCAAAAACCGTGCATTCCACTAACCTAGAAGTAGGCCAGGCAAAAGGAGGAAACCAAAAACTGTGCATTCCACAAACATAGAAGTAGGCCTGGCGAAAGGTGGAAACCAAAAACCGTGCATTCCACTAACCTAGAAGTAGGCCAGGCAAAAGGCGGAAACCAAAAACTGTGCATTCCACTAACCTAGAAGTAGGCCAGGCAAAAGGAGGAAACCAAAGACTGTGCATTCCATAAACATAGAAGTAGGATTGGCGAAAGGCGCAAACCAAAAAACTGTGCATTCCACAAACCTAGAAGTAGGCCAGGCAAAAGGAGGAAACCAAAAACTGTGCATTCCACAAACATAGAAGTAGGCCTGGCAAAAGGTGGAAACCAAAAACATTGCGTTCCACTAACCTAGAAGTAGGCCAGGCAAAAGGCGGAAACCAAAAACTGTGCATTCCACAAACATAGAAGTAGGCCAGGCAAAAGGCGGAAACCAAAAACTGTGTGTTCCACAAACATAGAAGTAGGCCTGGCAAAAGGCGGAAACCAAAAACTGTGCATTCCACAAACATAATAGTAGGACTGGCAAAAGGCGGAAACCAAAAACTGTGCATCCCACATACATAGAAGCAGGACTGGCAAAAGGCAACCAGATTCGAAAACCAAAAACTGTGCATTCCACAAACCTACACAACTAGAAGCAGGAGTACAGTTTTGTGTTGACTGCTGTCCACCAAAGCACTCGACAGCACTTACCAATAACAAAGAAACACAGACAACGAGACACTAAGGATAACTGTTCAGCTGATCCACTCTAAAAACGGAAAATGTGCTAAATGTACTGAAATTCCCCGGGACAGATGGTGAAAAACCAGGACTGGACTTTCAAATGACAGGAGGACTGGGCACCATAGTTAATTCTAACTTTCAGCTGTTGTTTGCTGCAATTAGGCGTCTGAGGGGACAATTTTGCCCAAATAGTTTAAACAGGCGCATTTGATAGACTGGGTGAAAGGCTTTTGTCTACAACAGGAACAAGAACTTAAGTACTTAACTGTAACTCAGACAGGGTGGAAGTAACCATCCATACTTAGTCATGAAAAGTTGTTGCTTCACTGGTCACACAAATCCATGGTTACTTCGTGGAAATTGCCCCCAACGCAGCAGCTATTTCATCAGAAGGAACTGAACAGAAGGGAAACATTCTGCTGCTGATAAGTTTCGGTCCTGAGATGGTCTGCCAAATAAATGCGGCACATCTTTTATTTCAAATGTACACTGTGTGGTCAGGTTTTCGGGTGAATGAAGAACTTTTATTTTTGTATATTAATCTGTTTTATTCTGGGGGTAGAATGAACTGTGTTAATAAACGGGCGTTCCATGTAAGACAACATTGATTGCTATTGAATATCATGCTGAAAGAAATCTATTAAATGCATTTAACTTTCTTCCTTAAGAAAACTATGTATTTTTTAGGGCAATAAAATCCATTTTAGAACTGTTCCAACCTGTTAAAATTGGAAAATTGCTAGAAAATACTGTCACACTATATATCGCATCATTAGCCTTTAACCACATAAATCTTCAAGATTCTTTTCTAAATGACAAAACCCATAGCACAGAACTTGTTGCACCTTTGTAATGAGCCATTGTAGCTCCTTCCGTGTTGAGCCTAATGTGTCGCTTCAAGGCACACTGATGCTTCCTCTGGTTAGTCCCTCCTTTTCAAAAGACTTCATTCTTAGCAATGTTTTCTACAAAGGGCTTCAAGGCAGCAGTATGGGCTGTTGAATAGAACAAGTGCCCCAGATATCTCAGAGGCCAAAGGTAAAAGGTCTCTCCTTTACCCATGGCACAATCCTCTGGGCAGCAAGCTGGCACAGCAGCTGTGGCAGGGAGTCAGAACTTGAAGATGCTTCAAGCTGAGGGAGGCACATCTGGGCATTTCATGTGCAGGCCTCTCTACTCCAAGCTGTAAAGTAACCAATGATATGTGTCTCGCCCACTCCTCTTACAAAACTTCAACATCTTTGTGCACTCGGGAGAGATTTCATTTACCACCACCCAGCTCTCATGAGACTTCCTTTTTTCCCCAAGATAACATCTGTTATGATTTCTGTCCCCCTCATACCTGGACTAGAGGTTGGCAGAATAAAAGGCCTTTCAGATCAGTCAATGACCTTGTAACTGAGCCTGGCCTTGGCTAAAAAGGTCACCACTGTTTTCTTTTTCAAGTCAAATCTGCACAACCCTTTATTGCCACCAAGGAGAAATGCCCATCCAATAAATGGACAAGAGATGGCATCTCTAAAACTAGCCTCACCAGTGGTCCATGTCTCCGGGAAGTGGCCATTGTCAGGTTTGGCATTAGCCAACACCTGTTATTTTACTAAAATTGTATGTAGAGTATATGTATAGAAGCTTTCACCCAGCCCTCGTCGTCCATTGGTCTGTTGTAATGTGATTGACATTTTTATTCACCATACAACATAGGGCAGTGGGTCAGCAGCCCACTTCAGCCATTGGCTGACTGCACTGTGAGTGACGGCATCCTGCCCATTCACAAGAAGCACATCCGAGCAGAATAGAGTGTTTATCAGTGCACGTCTGCTACTGTAATGTCCGCTTTTTGAGAGACCAAAAGCACTTTTTTTTGCTTCTAGTCAGTTTTCTCATATTGAAGAGGGGCCCTGGTTGCTTTACAACAGTCAAGTTCTGCTGTCCCAAAACAAACATTGGCAAAGCCAAAAGATCGGCCAAACACCTGAGCTCTTGAGAAAAACGAATTCAACTCATTCCTTAATAAAACTAACTTTTTAAAAAACTTCCCAAACATATTCCGCTAACGCCCTTTTGTGGTACAAAAATAACGAGGCATCGGTGCCATCATTTGCAGCTCGTGTTTTAATAGTTTATAATTTTATAATGTATTTCCAAGCAACAGGGCCCTATTCTAAAGTGCTTCCCAGCCGCGCTCCAAATGACTGGCCGGGTTAGGGTTAATGTAAAACCAAGACAGTAATTTTCCAAGTGTCAAAGAAAATGACTAAAGTAAGTGAAGTTTGCATAATTAAAATAATTAGAAAATTGCAGGGAATTGAAAGAATACTAACTTGCCCCCACAGAGGTGGACTCCTCGGTTATCAAAGCATGAGTGATCAGTTCACTCAGAAGAGGAAATGAAAAAGATAATTTAAAAAATCAGAATTAAGGGAATAGGCCCAATGCATCAAAGGGTTTTACCAATTCTGTGTCTGTGGGGAAATGTGTTGATACATAAGTTATTGAAAATTAAAGGCTAAAGTTCACCATGAAAAACAGGAATGCCAATTTCATTCACGATTGACATTTTAAACTTGTCTAATGACCTGCCCATCACTCGCTACTGACATCCCAAGTCCTGTCTAATGCCATGACCGTCAATCTCTGTTGACATTCTAAACATGTCTAGTGACATCACCATGGCTCTCTTGACATACCAACCCCTGTCTGATGACATGACCGTCACTTTCTGTTAACATTCTAACCCCTTCTAATGACAACTCCGTGACTCTCTGACATTCTAACCCTGTCTAATGACATGACTGTCACTCTCTACTTGCATGACAAATGATCACACAATTGTCCTCTCTTCACAACTATCACACAGTGGCCTGCAGCACTCTGTATCGACATCTCATTTGCAACCTATTGATTAAATACCAAGGTACCAGGCTCCTGTCTTTGCCAGGACAATCCTGTTTTTTTCACTTTCAGTCCTGGCAGATTTCGGTGAATTTACCACATGCCCTCGTTTTCAGAGGCAGACTGCAGAGGGAGGCACTTGTTTTGTGTGCCAGTTGCTTCCTTAGCAGGGATATCCAGGAAGTATTTTAATGTACTGAGATGATATTGTATCCAGTTGTTGCATTTGTTCCCCATGTTGATGATGCTGTCAAGTGAAGTCCTTCTGGGCACCCGTTCCACGCAAAGTTGTAGTCCTCCCTCTATGTTTGTGGAATGTCCCAGGGTTTGGTTTTCAAACCCTGGTCACCCTTTGAAATAACCATAAAGTGGATGCAGAACAGCTCTTCTTCTTCACTTGGAATGTGATGTCACAGAGATGAACTGTGATGTCACAGAGGTGAACCTTCTGCTGGGGATTTCAGAATTACCGTTGAGGGAAACTGTTTTATTTTGCGAAAAGAATCTCATTTCTTAAAATTCATCTATGGGGGTAAAGTTAACTTCCCAAACGTGGTTCACTTATTAGAAGAAGGTTGAATGTTGGTTCGCGCACTTTGCTCGGACGTCTCGGGGTAAATGAGATCCGGCATTGCAGGGAGCCCCACAGATACTGCCCGTACTGCCCCTGAAGCGGGCAGTTTTTTTGTTTCCTATAGTTCTCATCTGCCCGAAGATGTCAGTTCTCAGACCGGGGCCTTTCCTTTCTGCCCTGATACGCAGAAGTGCATTTTTAAAATGTCGTCATAATATACGTCTGCGTGTTGCAGAACAATTAAAAACATATTTCACCTAACTCTACCTCACTCTCTTCTGTAGTGACGTCACAGTTTCTCTTCAGTGATATCAGTTATCCTCTGTGTAGTGAGCACTAAGACCCTCTCCTGTAGCACAGCCCTCTGTCTCATATAAACACAACCCTCTCTCTTCCTATAGTGACACCTCAGTTCACTTCTACGACATCTCCGTTTGCCTCTGTGACGTCACAGCTCTCCTCTGTGACATCACAGTTCACCTCTGTGACATCACAGCTCTCCTCAGTGACCTCTCAGTTAGCCTCTGTGACGTCACAGCTCTCCTCTGTGACATCACAGTTCACCCCTGTGATACCACAGCTCTCCTCAGTGACACCGCAGTTCGCCCCTGTGACATCACAGCTCTCCTCTGTGACATCACAGTTCGCCTCTGTGACATCACAGCTCTCCTCTGTGACATCACAGTTCACCCCTGTGACATCACAGCTCTCCTCAGTGACATCACAGCTCTCCTCAGTGACATCACAGCTCTCCTCTGTGACATCACAGTTCACCCCCTGTGATATCACAGCTCTCCTCAGTGACCTCTCAGTTCGCCTCTGTGACATTACAGCTCTCCTCAGTGACATCTCATTTCGCATCTGTGACATCTCAGTTCACCCCTGTGACATCTCAGTTCACCCCTGTGACATCTCAGTTCACCCCTGTGACACTACAGTTCGCCTCAGTGACATCACAGTTCACCTCTGTGACATCACAGTTCACCTCTGTGACATCACAGTTCACCCCTGTGACATCACAGTTCACCCCTGTGACACTACAGTTCGCCTCAGTGGCATCCCAGTTCGACTTTGTGACATCCTTGTCTGCCTCTGTGACATCTCAGTTCGCCTCTGTGACATCACAGTTCACCTCAGTGACATCACAGTTTACCTCTGTGACATCTCTGTTCACCTCTGTGGCATCTCAGTTTACGTCTACCTCTGTGGCATCACAATTCATCTCTGTGACATCCCAGTTCGCCTCTGTGGCATCTCAGTTCATCTCCGTGACATCCCAGTTCATCTCCGTGACATCACAGTTCACCTCTGTGACATCCCAGTTCACCTCTGTGACATCCCAGTTCGTCTCTGTGACATCCCAGTTCGTCTCTGTGACATCCCAGTTCACCCCTGTGACATCACAGCTCGCCTCTGTGACATCACAGCTCACCTCTGTGACATCCCAGTTCGTCTCTGTGACATCCCAGTTCGTCTCTGTGACATCCCAGTTCGTCTCTGTGATATCCCAGTTCACCTCTGTGACATCCCAGTTCGTCTCTGTGACATCCCAGTTCACCTCTGTGACATCACAGCTCACCTCTGTGACATCCCAGTTCACCTCTGTGACATCACAGCTCACCTCTGTGACATCCCAGCTCACCTCAGTGACATCCCAGTTCACCTCTGTGACATCCCAGTTCACCTCTGTGACATCACAGCTCACCTCTGTGACATCCCAGTTCACCTCAGTGACATCCCAGTGTGCTTCTGTGACATCACAGTTCGCCTCTTTTACATCCCAGTTCATTTCTGTGACGTCACAGCTCCCCTCTGCGACATCATAGCCCCCCTGCAGTGGGCGCTCATCCCACTGTCTGCCCTCCCTGCCATTGTAGTGTCGCTTTTACCGAAACGCAGATCATCTTCAACCGTCCGGAAGAAACATTTTAAAATCCATCTCTGCATAAATGATCATTTAAAAATAACCAAACTACCCAAGCAAGGGCGATTAAGCATTCGCTGCGGGGAGATCAGGCCGCCTGCTCTAAATATAGAGATACTGAGAATAAATGTTACCTGCTGCCGGTGCCCTTTACTTAAGTAAGCTGTGATCTCAGGCAGGTACTCTCTTTCTGACAGCTCGCGTGTCAGGGGGACAGCGGCAGTCTCTTAAGAGACCTGTGCTGGTAAATGTGAGTCTCTGACATTCACAAAGGGCATAAACCCATAATTTGCCATTTAAAATATTTAAAATGATGGCGAAGTGTGACACTGGCGGCGTAAGAACAGGCTGGCGTGGTTATAGGGGTGTCATGGTTTTGGCCCATCCTGGGCATTGGAGGACAAGTTAGCAGAATCAGGGGTGTGATCTCGGGGGTCCTCTTTAATGGGGCCACTGGGTGCTCGGTCTGTGATGGAAATTAGGCCTGTATGAGGCTTGTTGCCTTCCTCAGTAGACATAGACAATCAGTCAAGGCCTACCTCAAAGTAGGTGGTGTGACCATGGACGTCATTTGGGGGTCGCTGCTGCGACCCCTGGCTTGCCCCTTGCGACCCGTGGCCTCAGAGGTGGCCCAATCAGTTCCAGGAACACAGTGGCAGCTCGACCATCGGTTAGGCTACCACACTTTGTTTTCTCTCAATTTGTTATTACAATAATAGTGAATAACTAAACATTATTCACTATTAGTGAATTTAAAAAAAGAGAGAAAACAAAGAGAATGGAGCCCAAACCGATGTCCATTCTTTATTACGCTAATCATGAAGAATATTACACTAATAGTGAATAATGTTTCATGTTTCACTATCAGTGCAATTAAAAAATTGAGTACAATTAGCTGGTATACAACACTCCCTCACAGCCGAGGTGAGCAAAACATTTTTTTTACGTGTTTGTTGTATGCCTCCTTCGGTGTGATTCTGTGTACATGAGAGAGAGATGCCGTGTGTGTGTGTGCATTTTTGATGTGTTTATGTGTAAGCATGTGTGTGAGTGAGTGAAACTGAAGGTCAAAGGGCATGTGATGTCACTTCTGCTACCCCTGGCATTTTGGTGAATTGACGTTCATGTTTAATAATTGAAAATCTACAAATATAAGCAGAGAAGCTTCAAAGGGCTAAACACAGAAAATAATAAAAATTGAATAAGAAGCCAGCATAGGGCACCCAAGCTACACAAAATATGTATTGTTCACAATCACTTACTGATAGTGAATGCTGTGTAGTCCGTGACACAAACCAAGGATAAGCGCCTCATGGCCAAACGTAGTAATACGTTAAGCACTCTTCTCAGTTGCTATCCTTTCCAGAGTCTCACAAAACCTACAACAACTTGAATGTGAAAGGTGCACTTTTCAGAGAGGGGTACACATGATTTAACACAGTGGAATAGAATTTTCTGTGCTGTCAGTTAAGAGTGCAAGACACAGGAAATATTCTTAGCTTCCGGGTTAGGGGCGGAGTCTGTTGGTTCCTTTAAAAGTGGACATCTCAACGCCTAGGGGTCCTAGTTCCCGGGCTAGTGTCTCCACAATCAGAGAGAACAGCTTTAGGCATCAAGAGAAGCGGAACACATTATCTCCCACAGAGGGGAATTGTGTCTAAAACTCACACACAGAAAATCACAAACTAGGCCCTTCAGGGCTATCTGGGTCCAGCCAGTGTCAGGGTCTGCAAAGGGACCCAACTCTTTTCTCCATATATCAGAGCCACATTTAGGTTCTGGCTGTGAGGTTCCAGTGATGGTATAAATCTGGGAAACATAGCTCTAAAGATGGCAGGACTGGCCCAATGGGAACTCTTTGGGACAAGAGGTCCCAGTAGTAAAGATATGGGGGGCCCACAAACTGAGAGATGTAGGAATGAGACTTGGATAACTTGGGACACTCCACTACCCCATGATATATAATCGAAGCTAAAGTGCTGGAAATAGCACTAAAGTTAAAATAAATAGATTCCAGCCCTGATCATAGATCCATCCACATTTAGGTCCAGATTTACAAGTGAAGGACCACAGCAAGTGAGGTTGCTAAGCTGCATTGTGTGACCGGGATTTAGCAGAATAGTGCCACATCTTGAAAGATGCTATGCAGTTCTGCGCTCTGCGTAGTTCTGGTGCACTTTCTGCTGCCAAGCGCCAATGCAGACACCCTTGCACCACAGGCTACAAGTGTGTGTGATCACTCCAAGTCGTACAACACACTATTTCCAGTGATTAAATGTGGATACCTAAAGCATTTTGGGTGTTGTGGTCTTGGCTTGAATCCAGTGGGCTAACACACCTGCTAGCAATGACTTTCAGCTGAAAAGCCCAGGAGGGGAAACAGTGACCTGGAATGAAGGGGCTTCCACATGCAAACCCAGCAACAACAAAACATTTGCATTCATTTGCCACGCACGCTCTGACCATCACATGTACAAGGCTGATAATGCACACAAATCTGCAAATCTGCCGGTGTGTTAATAGGTGGTCTACTCAACTATTGATAGATCCATGGGCTTTGGCAGCCCATCTATTGTCGGGATGCAGGACCCACACGTGCATGTACTGTCGGCAGGCTCTTTGCCTTCTCTAGACTCGTGGCAGTAAGTGGCCTTGTAGAAGCCGCAACACCCCCTCTCAACCACCTCATGGATGGACCCTGCTGGGTGGTGGCTGTGTGTGAGGTTAGGTGGTCTTGGAAGCTAGATGTATTCGATGCTGAGTGAAGGTGGCTTCTCTTTGTGTTTCCACTCTGGTGCAGAATGGTACCCAAATCCCATGGTCAAAATGTTATCTGACAAAAATATTGGGACGCATTAAGAGTTTGGTGGAGGGGGTTAACCCATCATAAACGTGACGGATATCCCCTCAGCTGTATTACAATACTATTATAGTCTATGGAGCTTGTAATAAGGCGGCTGGGATATCCGTCACGTTTGTAACGGAGTAACCCCTCCCCATGCTCTAAATCAGGCCTTGTCTCCTTAATTTTGTTTTTCAAAAATATCAGCCCTTTGGAGATAATAATTGAATATCTGCACTCAACTGAATGATATTTTGGTAAGCAACATTTAGGACACAATAGTTATGTCACTGTATGTTTTTATCAACAATAGTTTGACATACACTCAATGCAAAAAACATATATACTGGTTGTGCAGGATGTGGGTGGTGGTTGCCCTAAAGGGATGGTTATAATAGGAGCAGAATGCCATCTGTCTGCAGGAGGGATAGTTAAAGGTGTTTGTAAATAAGGTCTGTGTCAGTACCCCTGGGGCTCCTCTGACTTACAAGGATCTTACGTTCGATATTCTGTCCTCGATATTAGTATGCCACAATAAGTTGGTGTCGATATTCAGCAGTACAATCACTCCTTAGGCAGAGAATTTGATGGTGTGTTTATGTACCAGCTGCCCACATTAGGGGCTGTCCATCCTCATCTGCTTCAGTGGGAGGACCAAACCTCCTGCCTTTGCAGCAATGATGCCCCATCCGTGCCACCTTAGCTGGTGGGTCCATCAGTGCTTGCCATGCTGACTTCCACCGTGTCAAACAGGGCTTGTGTGCAGTGTGGCAAACCACACTCTTGGCAACCCACAAGGTACAAGTTAACAGCCACGTGCCCTTGTATGTCAGAATATCTTTGACCAACATACAAATGATATAAATATTATGTAGTGAATATTGTTGACTAAATTATTGACCCATTGGTTGTAGAGGTTCAATAATTAACCCCACCGCGATGATAGTTTTACAATTGATTTTAGGATGTAATATTTTTGTCGAGCAATGTTTTTTGTCCACAATATTCTGGTACAATACTTCAGCAGTTGTTTTTTAGTATTTTGTGTAACTAACTGCTTGTGTGAATACTCCTAAAATTCAAGGATCACTTGCCTGTTCTCTTTATGATGAGTGAGTAAACGCCACCTTCTCAGCGATGGAGGATAGAGGAGGGGGGAGATCATGGTGGATCCCTCTGTGCCAATATGTTAGTTCATGACAAATGTATAGAGAAAAAGAGCCTTTTCTGTTGTCAATTTCTAAATCTTATTTTTGTTCCTACTCTGCAGGTTTTCCTGAACTGAACTAGCAGCCAGAACTCTGATGACACAGGAAAACAGAAGAGAATTTCCTTGTAACAAATTTTTCTTGTTGGGTTTTTGAACAATTCACCTCCTTACCATGATCACATCACCCAGTTAAGAAAATATTTTAAGTCTTATTTCGCTCTTGTGAAAGTGAAGATCAACAGCACACAGTCTAGGGCCCTTGCACAGTCTGCGTCCATGGCCTCGTCCTTCAAGAAGTCAAAGTCTGTGAAACCGAAGATGGAGAAGACCTATTCGTTGACCGCGCACTATGACGAGTTCCAGGAGGTGAAATATGTGAGCAAGTACAATGCTGGCACCACCCTCTCGAATGGGTTCACCCTCCAGGTGACGCCCAAGAAGCAGAAGAAAGGTCTACCACGCTGGAGCCGGAGGGAAATTTGCCTCCTGTCGGGACTTGTTTTCGCAGCTGGCCTGTGTATCATTTTGGGGTGCATGCTGGTGCTGAAGTACATAGCCATGGACCAGGACAGCTACTGCCTCGAGGACTGTCAGGAGAAGAAAGCCTTCAGCCGCGCCTCTAGGTTCATCAACAGCAACATTGATGCCACCATCGACCCTTGCAAGGACTTCTACTCCTTCGCCTGCGGGGGCTGGCTGCGGCGATACGGCATCCCGGAGGACAAACTCATCTACGGCACCATCGCCGCCATCGGGGAGCAGAACGAAGAGAAATTGCGGCAGCTGCTGATGAGACCCGTCAAGAGAAACTACCGGAGCTCCGCGGAACGGAAGGTGAAGGAGTTCTTCAAGTCCTGCCTCAACATGAAGGAGATCGACCACCTGGGAGCCCGGCCCATGGTGCAGGTCATCGAGAACTGCGGAGGGTGGGACCTACCCGACAGCTTGAGGAAAGCACAGTGGGATTTTGATGAGCTGCTCTACAAGACCCAGGGAGTGTACAGCACCGCCGTCTTCTTCTCATTGACTGTGAACTTGGACGACAAGAACTCCTCCAGATACGTCATCAGGGTAAGTGATTATGGGGTGCTTCATCGTATTGCATTGTGAATTCAAATATTGTGTCACTGTCATGTCAATTGCCCCAAGGACCTCCAGCTGTCAATAAGTCACATCACGGTGATGGTCCAAGTTATGTTCTAGCTGCTTGTGTAGTGCAGAGCTGCCCCAGCAACCCTCAGTGCTGAAACCCAGGACATAGGTTCCGAAATTGTATACACCGAAGAGGGAAGGGTGGGGGGGTCTAGTTAGAGAAGAGCATGAGCTTGAGGGATTTCCTAATGAGCAGATGGTTCTGGGTGTTCCTGAGCGAGAGAGGAAGTTTGTTCCATAAGGTTGTGGCCAAAGCTCAGAAGGAAGGACCACCTGGTCTTGCTCTCCTAACTCGAGGAACAATGGCCAAGTTAAGGTCTGCTGAGGATTTAACAGATATGTCTGCCTCTAGTGAAATAACTTCAATGGAATTAGCTTTAGTCAAACATAAAAACATTACTTAGAAAAAATAAAATCATATTTTAGAATGATTAGTTGTGATAATAGATGTTGTAAATCGCTGAAAGATTAGGATGAGCATTAACTTTCCAGAATCCAGATCGTACTGCAGAGAATTATCTTCCACTCAAGTGATGTGTTGCCGGAGAGTGGTTCCTGCTACAGAGATGACTGGGCCACCTGTAGAGGAACACCAAGCCTTTATAAGCCTAAGGAAGTCTAAGAGTGTGATGGGTATCCCGTCTGCCTTATTACAAGTGCCATGGGATAGTGCAGAGCAGGTGACCGTGAAGATCAATCTTTAATGAAGCTTAGGACAGATCGGAAGATAGGATCCCGGGTAGAGGATAATGTGGCACTCTGGCGGGTACCTACCATAGCCTACCTAAGACACGGGAAGACCGGAGGGGCCCATTGTGGCTGCTCCTTAGTCCCTCACCTTCAAAGAAAAAACAAAGAAAGGCACCTGAGCATCAGCAGAGGTCTCATGGAGCTGAGGGACCTAAATAAAGCTGGGCCCTTGCTCAGAAGTTGGCAGTGACTAAGAGACTGCAGGTCCTTGGAGTGAGTGGGTGTTTAGGACGTCTGAGGATGTGTGGGAGCCTCAGAGCCTTATAATGAGCAGGCTCCACAGAAACTGAGGGTAAACAGAAGCTTTGAGGATTCTGATAATAAAAATGATTCTTAGGGAGTGTGAGATGGACCTTCCTGGAAACATTGAGCAAGAGCTACAGATCCTAGAAGTGAACAAGGATGTCAGGGCACCTGAGGGTAAACAGGAGTCCAACGGCTCCTTGGAGCGAGCAAGAATCTCTGGAAAGTCAGTGTGAACAGGAGCCTTGGAGATCTGAGTCTGAGCAGGATCCTGAGGGATCAGTGTTAGCAGGTGCCTCAGCGATCCGAGTCTGAGCAGGATCCTGAGGGATCTGTGTTAGCAGGAGCCTCAGAGATCTGAGTCTGAGCAGGATCCTGAGGGATCTGTGTTAGCAGGAGCCTCAGCGATCTGAGTCTTAGCAGGATCCTCATAAGTTCTGCAAGAAAAAATCAACTTAGGGGCCCTGATGCTGAGTGGGTAGCTTATGAAGCAACTGATGGAGAGCGAGAAACTCAAGGCCTTAGAGTGAGCAAAGCCCAATGGTCCCAGAGGATTAATAGAAACCTCCAGACGTGAGGGTGAGCATTATCCTCTGGGTATCACTTGGTTGGTGGGAAGGGGGTTCCCTAAGATGAGCAGGTGCTTTAGGACATGATGGTAGGCAGGTAGGTCAGGGATTTGAGGATGAGTATGGGCTGAGGGATCGGAGGATGAGCGGTGGATTAAAGACAGAGTGTCAGGCGTCCTGTAGATGATCTGTAGTTGAATAATGGTGTTTCTATTCTTGGCCACTGGTACAGGCTCTGCATATGTTAAATGTATAGCCCAAATTAGCTACCTGACATTACTCAAACAATGTTTTTTCAAAGGTCATAATTAAGGAATGTGGAACACGTGTTTTTTAGGAGCCCAGGCTTCTTTCTGGTCCCAACCTGACCCTGTCCTCTCCCTTTATTAACAATGAAAAAGAAGGGGTGAAATTGGAATGCGCTGACTCCAACTAACCATCGTCCGATTGACTATCAAGTGAGGCGAAGGCTCTCAGGTGAAGAGAGTTGGCTTTACAAGCCTGGGATTGTACGACTGAATATGATCACACAGAGTATGATGGCACAAGAATATCCAGTACAGAATAGCCATGGACAAAATATTGAAAGGTTAATGCATATAATAAAGTATGGATGTATCCTTCCTAACTCCACAGCCACACCTGGAAGCTGTAGTATACAAAATCTAGACTTAGGGTCTCATTACAAGTTTGGCGTAGGGGATTACTCTGTCACAAACGTAACAGATATCCCATCCGACGAAGTACAAGTTATATAGGATATAATGGAACTTGTAATACAGCAGACGGGATATCAGTCACGTTTGTGTTGGAGTACAACCCTCTTCCAAACTCGTAAAGAAGCTCTTACTTTCCAGTCAATATGTGTTCGATCATCTGTTCTCAATATTGTGTCCCATCAATATTGGGGTTTCAATATTCAGGGTCTCATCTAATGCTGCCTGCCTCCATGTCCGCTGCAGCTGTGAGTTCAAACCCCCCTGGTCACGGGGTAGTCACTCAAGGTGCGTGGGAGCCTGCTGAGCAAGGAGATTTCCGGGTTGCCCAGCCTTGGCACAGATGGGCCAGTGGATGATGGGCAGCTGCCATGGGGTGTGCACGGGATCACATATTGAAATTTTACATGCCACGCCCCGCTCCAGGAGAAAAAGCACACTATGCAAAAAGCAATGGCGGCCGATGGCTGCAGGATGCACTCTTTAGTCCTTTAAAAAGGTTTATGAGGACCGACACCCCCACAGCAACAACACCCCCTCCTGAAAACGTGCAAAAATGTTCAGAATCACTCACTTTACACGTTCCGTGCTTTAGAAGTATGGTCAAGGTGGGGGGATTTTAATTTTCTGCAATACTCTATGTCCCAGCCCCCCAAAATAAATACCAATGTGACCCATCGGCACACACTGGCACAAATTAACTACTGTCCCTCTCAGCAAAATCTGTTCATAAGTTGAACATTTTTTATTGTATTACAGGAATGGGTGTATAGTCGTGGTGTGCACTGGTGCACGCCCTCATGTGGTGCTCCCAACGGAACCGGTGCTCACAATCCCAAAAAAGCATTGGCAAAGTCAATCTTTGGGATCTACTGGCTATGAAAATGTTTACAGCACGTGCCGCGCAGCATGGCCAAAGTAAGGGGGCTATGGTGCAGCAATCGGGTCATTTTATTGGTGCGCGGACCACGCATGCACACGTGCTTTCACTCAGCCAGCCCTTTCCAATATGTCCCTCCATCTTCCCCTCCTCCCTTCTCCTGTCCATACTCCCACTCTCTTGTTTAATCTTCTGTTTTTTTCTCCTTTCTCTTCCGTTCCTTCGCCTTCTCTTACATCCCCCTCTGTGGTTACATATGCCCATTACTTTCAGACAGTCTGATGTTGCTGGGGGGCTGAGGACAGCTGCTACCTCGAGGCTCCACCTGCAGAATCCTAGAGTAGAGTTAGTTGACATTTGTCAGGGGGTGTGGTGTGCCTTTAAGAGACTAGAATACATTCCTTAAATTCAAGTGTGCGCGTGCCTTTCCACAAAGCATACTTTAAGCACAGGCTTGCGCATTCAATGGAAGGGTCGCACTGTAAGTGTGGCTGTTTGGGAAATATGGGGGCCATTGTGCTATAGATCAACACATCATCCAAGTTAGGAGCTTGCATTGTCTGAATATAACCAAATGCATTTTATAGTTTATCGCAAACTATACAATGAACTACACATCTGGCCATAAAGTGATTGGCCAAGATCACACATAATGACCAAGTTAGGAAGCTGGAACCCAGTTCCAGGTCATGCAGTTCCAAGATGTTCAACATAGCTAGCAGACTACATTTCTGCCCAGTAGAATAACTAAAGCTATTTCTGATTCCAGTCACAAATTGAGACCTCTTTGGGAAATCACATAATGATAGCCACTGAGTGGACAGTGGGCCTCATTACGCGGCTGGCGGTCTTGAGACCACCAGCCTCACGGTGGCAGTCTTGACCACAGCCAGTTTGGCAGACTGATCGCCAAATATCCGGGAACGATGTTCCCAACAGGCTGACGGTGGTCCAGGTCCAAATCAGATTACAACAGTTGCGGCTCAAGGGACACAGAAGGGGCGGGGCGGGTGGGGGATGGATGAAAATAAAAATGAAATAAAAAATAAAATGTTATAAAGACACTGCTCAGAGCAGCGTCAGGCTTGGCTGGGAGCGCCCAGCCAGGGTGCTCCCAGGCAGACTGAGAGCCTGTGCATGCTCTCTTTAGCCCGACAACTGTGTTGCTGGGCTAGAGCGAGCCTACAGCACATGTATGTTTGGCCGGCCCGAGACGGCCGGCCAAACATACATGCACACTGAGGGAGAGTGCTGTCCCCCTCAGTGCTCATTACAGCCTGTGGCCTCACCCCTTTTTACAAAAAAAGATGATAAACACAGTTTATTATTGTGTTTTGGTAAAAGGTTTGCAGCTGCCGAAGCTGGGGGGCGGGGGGAGGGCGATGCTCCTCCGCCCTAATGGAGGAGCCGACCCTGGATTACAACCCGGTTCTCCACCAGCCTTTTCATGGTGGTTTTATCGGCATGAAAAAAAGGCTAGAGGAGAACAGGAGCAGGGGGCCACAGAGGGGGGGCCCTGCACTACCCATGCACTTGGCATAGACAGTGCAGGGGTCCCCCTGCCCAGCACCCTCGCAACGCTCACTGTCTGCTGTGCAGACATTGAATTGCAAGGGTGTTGGTGCACCCTGCGGGCGACTGCAATTCCACTGGCTCTTTTATGTGCCTGCGACAATGCTACTGCCACTTTCACGCTGGGCTAACTCGCAGAAATTGCCATTCGGCAGCCCCACCATTCAGCAGCCCACTTGCCTTACAAATGTTTTTACAGATTGAGCACTCTCTGTAGTCTCATGGTAATACTACCTTCATTCCTTGTTGGCAGCACACTACCCTATAGATCACCGGAATGTTAGAGTAACTCAGTCCATGTTGTAAAGCCTTGTAAATACCATCCAAATGCTTAACGAACCCAACATGAGTGGATAGCATTTCGCATGAGAACATGTAATTTGAGTATTTTAGGAGCATTCTGTTTAATTTCAGAAAAAGCAATTATGCAAATTTTGAGGCAAGGTCTTTCAGACAGCTGTCACCAGACTACTGTTTTGACACAAAAAGTATATATAATGTATGCATACATTGAGTGGCTTTTGGGCAGTAGGCTTTGTCCGTTGCTCTGTTAAATTGTCATTCACATTTTGTTCCCGCCCACCACTGCGTACAGCGGGTGGCTAAGCATCAGTGCACTAACAACCGGATCTCTTTACGTGACTGCACAAAGCCTGTGTACATTGTTCACATCCAGCGTTCTCTATATTATTTTTACTTTTTTATACTAACTTTAAATACCGGATAATTGTGTCTGCACTCCAGAGGCCGTATTATACAAAGTGCCCTGGGGACGCAACGGCCGCTTGCACTCACTTTGCATGCCCCCAGGCACTTTAGTATTACAAAAGGGACCGCAGGTGCTGGTGCGCTCCTTCTGTAGTACAGATAGCACTTGGGCTATCATCAGGGAGCATGCCCTCATTGCAAGGGGGCGTGGCCACATGCACATTTGCCTCTGTGCCCACATTAAAGATGCTGGCGCAAAGGCAAATAAGCCATCAGGAGGCCACAAAAAGGTGGTGCACTGTTATTAATGGCAGGGTGAAAGGGGTCCCAAGGACCTCCCAGACACCCCCTTGCAGCAGTGCTTAATTTGTGTATAAAAAAAAAGATGCACCAAGGTTTTTTCATGAATCCAATGCATCTGGGACAATCTCAGCTCGAACCACTGCTGCCAAATGCTAGTGAGTCATACCTAGGTGCTAGTTTCTAAAAAGTATATTACATCACCACTGAGGCATGCTGCTAAAAAAAAGCGTCACCATGTGGTGGATAAATGTGCTGCTGTTTAGAAATAGATACCAGTGATGAGCACCAGCGGACACCAGCACAAATTAAGCACTGCCTTGCAGGCAGGTGCAGTACTTACTGCACCCCCCTGTTAGGGGACCTCCCTCCCTTCTTTAAAGTGCAGGCAGGTTGCCACCTGAGCAGTGAAACACAGAGCAGCTGCTTCAAAGCCTCATCTTTCACTTGAATGTGCTGCCCCCATGGTGGAGCTAGTTCACGGCTGCCCTGGGGGCCACACATTCAATGTAGTACAGCACATATTCCTTGTTGGCACCGGGCGTGCCTGTCGAACCGCACGCCCGGCGCAAACAGGGAAAAAGTGCTGTATGCATAATAGGGCCCCAGCTGCCTAGTTAAACAGCCATTTTTCCCCCTTCTTTTTAGAATTGCTAGTGTTATAAAGTGTTTAAGTGGCATTGTAGGGCTGTTGCTGCTGCAGTATGAGTGCTTGGTTAGGTCAGGAGTCAATCTTGTCTCCTTCTCAGAGCACGATATTGATAATAAACCAACTTTACAAATGAAAGGATCTTTTCCACATCAGTGAAGCTTTTTACATTAAAAATGTGCATGTGAAACATATGTTGGCCATGTTTAGGCTGTGGCATGTGTTCTTTGCTTTATTTTTATTCCTGTAACATGGCTTGGGAAAAAAATACATAGAATTATTGTGTTAGCTTGACAATTTCAAACCTACTGGCTTTCCCAATGCTTGTTTATAATACTTTGGTTACAGCCTTAACATGGCGCCACCAGGGCCAACCAGAAGAAATGAGGCCCTGACGGCAGGTGATCTCTGCCATGCACACCTGGGGCCCTGTTACACGTAGGGCGCACGTTCTCCTGTTTGCTGCAGGCCACACCTTAAAACATGTGCGCAGACGGAGAAAGTGCGCCCTATCACATTGAATGGTTTGTCCCCAGGGCAGCTGCGGACTTGGGCTTCCCTGAGTCAGCGCATTTAAGTAACAAGCATTTGGAATGCAATAGGTCTCGCATATTTCAAACAATTTAATTGTCATCTTTTGACAGCAGCGCTGACGAGCAAAAACAAAACAAGAGAAAACATGAGAAGAAACAGAGAAAAGAGGACTTGGCAAAGTAAAATAAATGTAGCTTTAAAAAATTTAACTTTGCAATTTTGTGCCTGCTGGGCACGTTTTTGACAGTCACAAACAAGCCTTCTGTTTACGGGACACTTGAAGTTAAAAACAACAAACAGTACCTCGATCACGTTGGGAGCAGCACAGCGGAAGGGCACTAATTAAGTTGCATCAATTAGTGCTTAATCCCTGCATCACACAGAGGAACAGAAATGATGCCAGACGTGCCTTGACGAATTATGAGGCTGTAAAGAGGAATGCTGCGCAAACCAACAAATGGTGCGCGACAGGCGGGCTCCAAGCCCTTTACTGAGCACAACAGCGTCTCGCAAGCGAGACGCATGCACTAACGCATGCACAGGCTCGACCCTAAAAAACAGACCGGCTTTGAAGCAGCCACTCCGTGTTTCACTGTGCAGGCGGCAACCCGTCTGCACTTTTAAGGTAGATTCGAGATGCCCTTGCGGGCAGGAGCAGCGAGTAATTGCACCCGCCTGCAAGGGGATGTCTAGTGAGTGCATAGGACCCCCTATACCCTCTCCAGAGGGCAACTATCAGGGAGTGCACTGACAGTGCGCCACCTTCTTTGCCTATGCCAAAGTGCCTTATTATAGACTAAGGCTCAGGGGCAAAGGGATTCCGAGGGAACACCCTCTGTGATAGAGATGGCGCTATATGTGCACAGGCGCTATCACTATTACAGAAAGGGACGCACAAGTGTCTGCGGCCTTTTCTGAAATACCAAAGAGCCCCAGGGACATGCCCGCTGTGCCACGGGACACTATGTATAACACGGCTCCTGGTCTGCAGGCTCCAAAAGTTTTCAAAACCGCCTTTGTTACCCATTTTGGGGCTAGTGAAATCATCATGGTCGGACACACTTCTGTGTTAGGGCAACACAATGTAGTGGAACCTCGCAAGGGAAACTGCAAAATTACGGGGAGGGGAGGAAATTCAGTAACACAAGCCAACAATCAGACTCCGTGAGGGTTCCAGAGCTCCGACAGCGCTGCGATGCCAGACTAATGGCAGAATGGGAGCTATGCAGACATGACGTAACATAAGATAACAAAACATAACGCTTGGCCCCTTCCTTTAACCCGCCCCCTCCATGCTTTAGCATCCCCGCTGCTTTGGAAGGGGGTCTGTAGGGGACTGGAGAACCCCTTAATTCTCTGGCACCCCAGGTTCCATGCACAGCTGTTAATGGAGCCCTTCACTGCCGGCGGAGGCCGCCTGTGTGCGACTAACTTATTAATTAAGACTCGGCTGGGGATGCAGGTCTCATTAGAAATATGAAACCTTATTGACTCGATCGGTGCCTTCGGGGGCTTTTTCGTGCAATTGGGTTTAATGTGTTTGTTTATTTATGGCTGGATGAATCCATCCCTAAAACACCTACATCTGCTGCATTAGAAGCGATGGGGGGTGGGGGGGTGGGGGGGGAGTGGGGAGGGGCATGCTTGACTCCCACAGGGCTACGAGCGTGGAGATGTTCACTCGGTTCACAGGTTTCAAACTACATCTCGGCTCTGCCAATGTAGCGCCTCCCGCTGTCACACCACAGCTCTACACAGCTCCTCCAATGTGACTCTTCCAGGGTTTACAGCACCTCCTGCTGTCACACCACAGCTCTACACAGCTCCTCCAAGGTGACTCTACCAGGGTTTACAGCACCTCCTGCTGCCATACCACAGCTCCTCCAAGGTGACTCTTCCAGGGTTTACAGCACCTCCTGCTGCCACACCACAGCTCTACACAGCTCCTCCAAGGTGACTCTTTCAGGGTTTATTACAACACCTCCTGTTGTCACAACCCAGCTCCTCACCGCTCCACTAATGTGACTCTACCAGGGTTAACAACACCTCCTGTTGTCACACCCCAGCTCCTCACCGCTCCACTAATGTGATTCTACCAGGGTTTACAGCACCTCCCGCTGTCACACCACAGCTCTACACAGCTCCTCCAATGTGACTCTACCAGAGTTTATTACAGCACCTCCTGCTGTCACACCACAGCTCTATACAGCTCTACCAATGTGACTCTACCAGGGTTTACAGCACCTCCTGCTGTCACACCCCAGCTCTACACAGCTCCTCCAAGGTGACTCTTCCAGGGTTTATTACAACACCTCCTGTTGTCACAACCCAGCTCCTCACAGCTCCTCCAATGTGACTCTACCAGGGTTTACAGTACCTCCTGCTGTCACATCACAGCTCTACACAGCTCCTCCAAAGTGACTCTACCAGGGTTTATTACAGCACCTCCTGCTGTCACACCACAGCTCCTCACAGCTCCACCAAGGTGACTCCTCCAGGGTTATTACAGCACCTCCTGCTGTCGCACCACAGCTCTACACAGCTTTTCTAATGTGACTCTACCAGGGTTTACAGCACCTCCCGCTGTCACACCCCAGCTCCTCACAGCTCCTCCAAGGTGACTCCTCCAGGGTTTATTACAGCACCTCCTGCTGTCACACCCCAGCTCCTCACAGATCCACCAACGTGACTCTACCAGGGTTTATAGCACCTCCTGCTCACACCCCAGCTCCTCAAAGCTCCCCCAGTGTGACTCTACCTGGATTTACAGCACCTCCTGCTGACACACCACAGCTCTGCACAGCTCCTCCAATGTGACTCTACCAGGGTTTATTACAGCACCTCCTGTTGTAACACCCCAGCTCCTCACAGCTCCACCAATGTGAGACTACCAGGATTTACAGCACCACCTGCAGTCACACCCCAGCTCCTCACAGCTCCACCAATGTGACTCTACCCGGGTGTACAGCTCCTCTTCCTGTCACACCACACCTCGTCCAATGTGACTCTACCAGGGTTTATTACAGCACCTCCTGCTGTCACACCGCAGCTCCTCACAGCTCCACCAATGTGACTCTACCAGGGTCTATAGCACTTCCTGCTGTCACACCACAGCTCTACACAGCTCCACCAATGTGACTCTACCAGGGTTTACAGCACCTCCTGCTGTCACACCGCAGTTCTTCACAGCTACCCCAGTGTGACTCTACCAGGGTTTACATCACCCCAAGCTGTCACACCCCAGCTCCTCACAGCTCCTCCAATGTGACTCTTCCAGGGTTTATTACAGCAGCTCCTGCTGTCACACCACAGCTCCTCGCAGCTCATCCAATGAGACTCTACCACACCCCAGCCCCTCACAGCTCCTCCAATGTGACTCTACCAGGGTTTATTGCAGCACCTCCTGTGTCACACCACAGCTCCTCATAGCTCCTCCAATGTGACTCTACCAGGGTTTACAGCACCTCCTGCTGTCACACCACAGCTCCTCCAATGTGACTCTACCAGGGTTTACAGCACCTCCTGCTGTCACACCACAGCTCCACACAGCTCCTCCAACGTGACTCTAGCTGGGTTTACAGCACCTCCAGCTGTCACAACCCAGCTCCTCACAGCTCCTCTAATGTGACTCTACCAAACCCCAGCCCCTCACAGCTCCTCCAATGTGACTCTACCAGGGTTTATTACAGCACCTCCTGTGTCACACCACAGCTCCTCCAATGTGACTCTACCAGGGTTTATTATAGCACCTCCTGCTGTCACACCACAGCTCCACACAGCTCCTCCAATGTGACTCTACCAGGGTTTACAGCACCTCCTGCTGTCACACCCCAGCTGCTCACAGCTCCTCCAATGTGACTCTACCAGGGTTTATTACAGCACCTCCTGCTGTCACACCCCAGCTCCTCACAGCTCCACCAATGTGACTCTACCAGGATTTACAGCACCTCCTGTGTCACACCACAGCTCCTCCAATGTGACTCTACCAGGGTTTACAACACCTCCTGCTGTCACACTTCAGCTTCTCACAGCTGGTGGTGTAATGTGAGTCTATCAGGGCGATGGGTACAACACACAAGCCACACCTCACTGAGGAGGCTCATCAAGCTTTTAAACTGCTCTGGAGATGCTGGTGTTTCAGTGGAGAGAGGATGTGGACTGGTTGTGCGGACTGTACTCTTCCTATTGGAGCAGGACCAAGACTGATTTCTATAAAGATGCCCCCATCTGGTGCGCTTCATTGAGCAATATATGGACAGGTAGCAGCCCGAGAAATTTCCAAGGGCCGAGGCCTTTGCAAGCATTCCACCAGTAACATTTTGTGGGTTCAGACCCCAGATCCTCACAGCACCTGGGTAGAGCGATCTCTACCCAGGGATTGCAGCGCCTCCTATTGTTCAGTCAAGTTCTTCACGCTTCCACCAATGTGGCTTTAGCCTTGCCTGCAATACCTTCTGCATGACTCGCATCTCAAAGCTCTTCTTATGTGGCCCTAGCCAGGCCACTAAATTGACTTAACTGATGCTTTGCCACCTAATGAAATAGGAGTTGTTCCTTCCCATGGGTTTGTGAACCTAAGGATAAGTGTTCGGAAGAAGAGTTCCAGAAGTTCCAGAGAACAAGCAAGACGTATCTGCAGTGATCCAGAAATACACTTCATAGACCACGTTCACAGCTCTGTCTACTCATTTTATCCAGGAGAAAAGACCTGGACAATGTCCTGTCACTGGATGAGAGCGCCCAGAAGCTCTGCCAGTTACGTTTCAGAGCTTGTGAAGGGACCAGAACATGTGCAGGAATGTCTCTAAATGATGAAGATTAAAGTTTTACTCCTCAACTGGTCAAGTGTTCCAAATCCTTAGAATTCGAAATCAGAACCTAAAAATGAACTTATCGAAGAAGGAACAAGGGTCCATGTGTATGAAAGCTTTTTCCTATAGACACAGAATGGGTAAAATCCTTTGGTACTTCTGGCCCAAGATCTCTCACCAACTCATTTTCCACAAAGTGAAAGCATTTTCTCACTGAAGCAGACCTCGGAGCGGACTTACAAGGCTATTTCAGCTCGATGGAGGCAACAATTTCCTATCTCGAATCCCAGAATCACATTTGACCTTTTTAAGAGAGTCCTTCTAGATGCCGATCTAGGATCTCGGGAAGAGAATATCAGCCTGCTTATACCAGCCGGTGATACCTTGGAAACAAGATGCATCACCTACGAAACTGCAGACTTGTAGAGCTCACCATATCTTACAATCAGAATCAGATACTCTGGTGAGCAAACTACCTCTCATTCAGTGGCGTAGTCCAAAATGAGGGGCCATCCTGCAGAATGTGATGAGGCCCCCACGTCTCCCACATCGCTCAGATATTCATTGACCTTGGACTCAACAAGGAGCACCTTGAATTGTTGGGGCCCTCACTGGAGAGTTTGGGGGACCCCCTGAATCACAGGGGTTTCGTTAAGCCCCTGATCCCACACCAGTGACTTCATCAGACTTGAGGTGCAAGGAATGTTACGGAGAAGACAACACCCCACGCTTTCTTTTGCTCTGGTCCTCAGATGTGGAGCATCCTTCCACCTGCATCAGACAAGCTTTCTTACTCCTGCTCTTCGGAATGGTACCCAAGCATCACCGTGTGCACGAGTGAAGCTGTAGATAATAAACCACAGCTTGTACTAGCTCTTGTTCTCCTGCACCCATCCTTAGACCCCTCCCTGTACTCCCCTCCGTCCCTACCTCTATAGAATAGGGGAGAAGATGTGTCCTAATGGTCGTAGCTCCCGACCTTGGAAATGGGAATCCAGGTTTGAATCCCATCCTCGGCTCAACATCCCCTGATTCTGGACAAATCACGCAACCACCCCATGCCTCACAAAATGTGTTCCGTCAGGTTCTCATGTAAAAGTACCTGGTTCTCATGTAAAGCACTCTATTGCCCTTGGGCCAACTTTGTGCTTTATAACACTGAAAAAAAAAAATCTCAACCTCTGAGCAGACCTCTGTTGTTTTTGTAGTTTTTTGTTCTATCTACATTTTCAACCACTTACACATTCGTAGATATGGCCCTGTTAACTGACATAATGCATGCTTGTACTTTAAGCTGGGTTTGATGCTATGTGTGCAAAGAGAGGGAGAGAGCGTGTGTGTGTGCTCTCAGGGAGGTGGGGGGGGGGGGGGGAAGAGAAGCTCCTTAACTTGATATGTTGTTGTGACACCTAGCCTGGTTTAATCTGCCTGGACAGACAATAAGTGAGACGAGTCCACTCCCCGAAGCACACAGTATATGTACGTGTCCCCATTTCAAAATGGTGGATCACTCCATGAGAACCTGCGGGAGGTCACCGTTCCAAGATGGCAGACCGAAAAACTTTCAAGTTCAAAATTCAGCTAGTGACACTAAAAAGGACGCACGAAGAAGTATGAGTTTCCTTTTAAGTGTTCCTGCAGTCAGCCATGCTCCCTCCAGCCCTAGTGTTCTATGTAGTGCTTCTGGTCCAGCGTTATGTTGCCCACCCTGGTGTCAGTGCCTGGATTGAGTGCTTCATGGGACCTCATGGTAAGCCACTGTGCATCGTTGTAATGATTATTCAACTCACTGAGCTATCCTACCAGCTACACCCGTGTAGAAACCAATATGCATCAACATAGTCACCCACCAGTAGTTAAGCACAGACAGTACACAGGGGCACAAAACCATCGTGCACAGACACCCTCATTCAGGCACGCGCTCAGTCGCAAAGCAAAGTTGGCCAGTGCTGGTCGGTGTGAAGTTGATACACAACCAGCCCTAACCACCTTGCTGAGGGCCAGCACCCTCTGCACACAGCCATAGGTATCCTTGTGTTTTTGGGGGCAACAGACCCCCAGCTGGCCTGTCTGGACCTTGAACCCGTGTCCCGCTGTAAAAGCAGCCTGGTTCTGGCCAAGCCATGTTCCCATCAGCCCTCAGACCTGGTCTCTCAATGCAAAGTCTGCTCTGCTAGTGTTCACGTTAACTCCACTGCTCACTTCGTTTCATTCTGACATGAAATTATCGAGTTTAGGTTAATAAATGGAGCGTGAACATGCAAGCCATCACATTCAGATGTAATCAATACTAATGGCCGAGCAACACAACATGAGCCATTTGTCTGTGATGTGATCCATTGCGATCGATGGATCACCAGTGCGCCTAGAGGCCTGATGTCAGTGGTCTCGTGTCGCGTGAGGTCTGGGGGTGGATGTGCAGTGAGTCTGTGGCTATGTAGATGTCCTGTGCAGAATGTTGTTAAATCATGTGCGCGGTTGCTGCTGTGATGTTGCATGAGTGAAGGGTTGTGTTTGAATAATGAGCACATTGAGAGGTAGGTTGTTTTAATGTGCGTCAAGGCAGTGGTGTGCTTTTCGCGTCTCAAGAGCCGATTAAGGTTGGGTGGAGGATCTTCTACCTGTTTGGTCTTGCTGGTTGGAGAGGTTGGTTCAGTGCTTAATTTGAGCCGGTGGTTGATGCTTGGGCCGTCGGAACTCATTCTTGGGGACTGGCACTTACTCTTCCTCAGCAGACTTTGATCCATAAAGAGAGAAAAACCCTAAGTGGGGAAAAAGGAGGAAATGGGTTTAGGGCGGGGCGGGATGTCGGGGTAGATTTTAGGACAGGATGCAGTAGGTTTAAGGGTTCAGGGCAGGAGGGGTCAGGGTAGTGGTTAGGACAGGGTGGAGTAGGTTTTAGGGTTCAGGGAAGGGGGGTCAGGGTAGTTTTTAGGACAGAGTGCAGTAGATTTTAGGGTTCAGGGCGGAGGGGTCAGGGTAGTGGTTAGAAAAGGGCAGAGTAGGTGTTAGGGTTCAGGCCAGTCGGGGTCGGGTCGTTTTTACGACAGGACGGGGTAGGTTTTAGGGTTCTGGATGGGGTGGTCAGGGTAGTTTTAAGTTTTAAGACAGGGCGGGTAGGTTTTAGGGTTCGGGGAGGTGTAGGGCTGAGGGCAGGGGGTGGAAGGGGCAGGGCAGGGGGCAATTTACCACGCATGTTCCTTTACCAAGCATGCTTTTACAATGAAATTTGTTGTAAAGGCATGTGTGGTAAAGGCATGCTTGGTAAAGACCCGGTCTTTGTTTTGACTGCGTTCTTAAGGCGTGCGTGGTTCAGGCATGCTTTAATCCATGATACAACCATCTGGTGGCGGACGGAACAGGCAGCTGCAGTCAAGACTTTCAGCCTTGGTATTTGGCAATGCCACCCTTCGGCAGGCAGGCTCCCCAAATGAGAAAAAGTTCTGAGAAAAAGTTTGGAAACTGGCACTTCTTTCTTAAATTAAGCATTCGTTTGGTAGCAAGTGGTTGGTAGGGTCATGTGGACATGCCATATGGTCGACAGTGAAGCCACTCCTTGAGCTCTAACAGTTAGTGATTGTTTGGTGTCCATGGTTGTGCTAGAGTTTCATTCAGGGAGGCACTGGAGTACAGACGTATAAATCTACTCCTGTGATAGCCAACTCTGGCTAAAGCGCCTTTCCAGTTCACTCCGTCATAACCCTCTCCTCATCTCAATGTCATTGAATTTTCAACTCACTTTCGCCAAAGTGCTGCACAGTAGATGACGCAACAGAAAAACTGAAAAAGTACCTGGATATGGCCATACTGGAGGCTTCTTTAGTCCACCTGAAGCAAACATCAGAGTGAATTTGTCAAGGATTCTCTTCCACATACAAGGGGCTTAAAAAGGAAGTGAACTGCTAGTTATACACTGGTGTATGGGCTGTTGTGAGTTGACCAGCTGTGCATGGGCAGTTTGTGAGGTTTGACCATGTCTGCTCTTATGGTCTGCAAGCCAAGCCAAAGTAAGGGGTGTACCACATGGCTCTATTCTGATTGGTTGACAGGGTGGGGCAATCAGAGAAGATATCCAGCCCCAAACTGAAGGGAGGTAGAAAGGGTATGGTTGACTGATGGTCTTTAAGAACTGAAGGAAGCAGGCATCTCTGACTTATGCACATAAAAATGGCAGATGGACCCAATGACACAGAAGCAGAAGAAACAGGACAGATGGTGAATCAAACTGTCCATTGAGAACACAGAAGAAAAGGGGGTGAGAGTTTGCACAGGCGAATAAACAATGTAGGAACGACTTGAAACATTGGAAGAAAACCAAGGTGTCTTAATATGAATTTCTTATGAAGAAAGCACAGAGGACAAATTCGAGCGATTACTGAAATTGAATACAGAAGAGAGATTGAAGAGAAGTATAAGGGAAGATTGGCCAGTATGGTGAGACTAAATATAAGGAGTTCAGCACCAAAGAGAAGTCCTTCGGAAGTCAGGAGAATGAAAAACAAAAATAAAAGGGAAGAGAAGATAAATAGCCTGCAGGGAAGAAGACGGCTGTTTTAACAGCTGAACACAAGTAGCTTACAGACGTTGGGGGGGGGGGGGGGGGGGGGGGGGTGTTATTGGAGAGGGAAGATTGGGAGAAGGTGTTTTTTTAGAAAAGAAAGTGTGGTGACTTGTTTGAGTATATAAGTAAAGTCGACTGCACTATTGGTTAACCTTTCAATGATGATTTGACCCTCTAGCATGATAGGCATGGTATGGGCATTCTACGTAGCAGAGTGGGCACACAGTGACTAACCATGAAAGCAGTGCTTAATTTGTAAATAAAAAGTTGACTGTGCCCAAAGCCCTCCTCTTAAACATGCAGCTGCTGCAATTAAATGTGTAAACATGGAATACTGAGGCGGCGTAATCCTTAAGCCATCTCGGGTCTCTTCTATCCATATAAAGCCACTCCCTGCCCTTTCAGCTCGCTTTTGCAGCTTTCTGCTTTCTCCCATTGTGACGCTTTTTCATTTTTCCCTTCCTCCGTCTTTCCCATATGTGTCTTTTGCTCGCAGCAAATGCTTGAGGCAGAAGAATGAGCCCCGTCCCTCAAAAATAAGTGCCGGTGCTCAGCACCGGAAACAACAAGCACAAATTAAGCACTGCATGAAAGTAAATAATCATATACCGGGGTAGCAGCTGTTGTCCCTGACATGACCTACACCTGGCACTACCCTTGCTATCTTTGATCTTACAGGCCACGAAGGCAACAACAGAACCAGTAGGCAAGCATGGCTCTACAAGTACATTTTTAGCTTTGGCGTGTGATGTGCATGCGTCATTGAAAGCGAACATACTGAATGTCATACTCACTTTGAGGGGCTTTGGAGAAGCCTTTTTCATTCACTGGATTCTTTTTCCCTAGAACATTGTACCATTGGTTTGTGAAATTGTCAATCAGAGGATCAATCCGCAAGAATATTTTAGCCTCGTCATTTTTCTATGGGCTGCTAAGATGTGTCCTTCCACCCCAATAGATTACACAGGGGACTATTTGACATATAAAATCATTCAACCAGCAGCTTGGTAGCACTGGGCAGAAAACACCAACAAAAGCACTTGAAAACGGATGCCACAGAAAATAAAGCAATCTTTTTATGCTGAAAAACGAGTTTTCAGATAACTTTGTCTCCAAGTTGGTGCAACTGGTTTGACATTTGTACAGCAAGCACATGTCCCACCTGCAAGCTATACAAATGTCAAACCACTTGGATTTACCAAAGATAGTTGCTATCTTAAATTTCCACTTCTTTCCCTTCAAGAGGAGGTCTCTGAGGGGCTATGTGAGAGCAGCTACTGCGATGGATGGTGCCCTATTCAGCCTAAAATCTATGGCTACCTGGGAAATAGGAGATACAGGAGTCTCGGGGGCCCTCATCACATTCAGCGGACAAGGAGGCACGCCACAAGGCAAGATGTTCATGATGTGATGTCACCCGGATTGAAAGGGGTGCATGATGTCACTTTCACTGACCATATATTTTGGTGAACTGATGTCTGTGCAATCAGCCTGCTTCAATTCTTGCCGATGGTACCCAAAGCCTCATTCCCGACACTGATTCAGAGGTAGGCACAGAACAGGGTTGGTTGGCCTATAGGACAATTAGGCAGTGCCCAACTGGCTGGTCTAAATGGTCAGTGTGTGAGAACATAGTGGGATACTGCTTTTGACATAGAGATCCATTTGTTACTTGGAGTTTATAAGTTCAATCATTAGCTAACACAGTGAACTATGAACTGCCATCAGTCAGATGCATGCAAACTGCATGGTACGGGTTAAAGTTATGTTTTTTTACTGTCTTTGAGTATCCTAATTTTGTTAAAAAAAATTATTAGAAATAAATTTCTATTAGTAAAGTCAACCCTAACTCCTGTGTTACATTCTGAATCCTGGGTTTATGCTTCCCCAGGCCAGGCACGCTTAAAAAATGCCTACCAGTACTGATGGCACTTGAGTCCTACATCTTGTGGGCCCCTTAGTCTTTTGTAACATTTTCTATACACTGACTTTCACACGTATAATTCACTCTATGTGTGACGTAATGTGCTCCAACACCTTACGCTGGGAAGAGAGGCGCTAGTGAGGGGCTATGGAGAGATGAAATGCTCTGTGGGAGAGTGAGGGAGAGGGAATCATTGAAGACCCCCAATAAAGATTGCCATAACCTGGTGCACTGGAAGGTCATCCTTTACTATGCTTTAAAATCTAACACAATTGAAAATATAATGAAGAGTGTGTTATAGCATACACGGTTTCAGCAATTTCCCCAATTTTTGGGAGGGAGGAGAAACTCCAAGCCCCACTGGAGTGGTCAAGCTCGCTATGTACCCCATGGGGGCTGGTCTGACAACATTTGCCGGGGCTGCTTTGGGTTCCCAATCCGGCCCTGGGTAAGAACCCCGCCAGGAGAGCTGCTCTTCAGAAAGTCACTGGCGTGAGACAGTCGCTTTCAGAAGAGTTGCCCCCCATCCCCCGCCCCTACTACGCACAATCCTCTCAGAAACTCAGAAGTGTATTCGGGCGGGAATCTGATTTCGAGTTAATTGCCCTCGGAGCTGAGATGAGGCGACGGTGGCACTGCCGCCGCTGACAGCCTCGATTTGCATCGCAAAGGCAGAGCCGCCCAATACAGAAAAGGGCATTAAACACATTAAATGCGGAAATTAACATGACTCTTGCGAGAAGGGGATGAGCGCGCCTCCTTTTGATCGACACTGCTTTGCAATTTTTATCACGATGCTCAGGTAAACAAGCAGCGTTTTTCTCACGTAAATCCTTAATTGTGCATATTCTTTTAGGCTTGGCAATACGTAAGTCGTACACTGGAAAACGTCAACAGAAAATGTTATTGAGTGCAAACTGGCAGCTGTGAAGTAATTGCAGAGCACTTCGGAAAAGTGTATCTAGGTGCATTTCATTAGTTTAAAAAAACACGTTTCCCATCAGAACAAGACATCTAAAGATTGGTAATTTAACAACATGGGTTAACCACTTGTTACTGAGATCACAGGCAATGCAATTGGTGCACTGAAAGAGGAATGTGAACTCTTTGAAAGTGAATCTTGCCAAAGCCTTAGATCTTTCTGATATCACATTCTATGAACCATTGGAATGCCAATCTTGTGGCCATCTTGGATGGCCCCTATCCCTTCTCTCTTGCAGTGTTACACATCTCTGACTCTTTCAATGACTTCTCACGTTACTTGGTGTTCAATGGCATATTTTTTCCATCTTTGAGTCCTAAGGTCTTGTCCTCTCTTTCTCGAATTTCCCGCACAGGCCAGTGTCATAAACGCAGTGTTTAGTTTGTGAAGGAAAAAAAAAAAAAAGAAGTGCCAGAGCTCAAAGTATTTTTTCGTGAGTCTAATGCACCTGAAGCCTATATGCTAGTTATTAAAAAGTATCTTACACCACCACTGAGAAATTCTGCTATTTGGTGGATACATATGAATAGGTGTTTAGAAAAAGGTGCTGGTGCCGAGCACCAGCAAACACCGGCACAAATTAATTCTGCATGATTGCCTTTATACACTCACATCCTGATTTCTGGAACTCTGTACCTAGCTAAGGTTTCCAACCAAATCGATCTCCAGGCTAGAGCATTCTATATGCCGTATTGGCTACCAGCGCAAACACATATCTACTTTATTTCTACTTCATGCACCATATCTTTTCTTCAGGAAACTCTATAATCATGCCCTTCCACAGTACCTCCAATAATATTTATATGTGTGTGATATCTGTATAGTTCAAACCTGGCCGAAAGGCAGCGGAGTGCTGTACAGGGTCAAAGACCAGCATAAAACCAATAAGTAAAAGAAGAGGAAGATAGTTTCTGGACAGTTAATTCATGGTGATGTAGTGTGTTTTAAAGAAATGTGTCTCCAACTCTTTCCTAAATTGGAGCATGCTTGAGGCTGTCCTAAATACAGGTATGCTGGCCCAGATCCTAGGTGCGTAGATCGAAAAGACCCGCTGCCTTGCTTATTTTGTTTTTACATATCTAGGTCTGCGGTCTGATGGTCGGCTCCCGATGTGTCGAGAATCACCAGAGACAGTGAGCTTGCCTGCAAGTCAAGCGGGGGTGCTGGCTATGATGCTTCGAAAATTATGCAGCTTCTCTGAATATAGGCGGGCCAGCAAAGAGAGCCAATGAAGTTCTATCAGGTTGGTGGAATTGCAACCATATTTCTCCAAACCTGGGTGAGGCTGGAAGGCCATAGAGCAGGGTGCTACCACCACCCAGATGCAAGAGTGCAAGGGCTTGAATGGCAGTTATGAAGATGCTTTCTAGAAGAAATGGTTGCACTTTTGTTAGACAAGAGGCCTGATACCGGGCTGTCTATGTTTTGGGCAGTGTGTACTTCGAGGGTGAGTTGTGTATCATTGGCATATTGGTGAATCTTGATGGTATGATCTGCGGGTGGAGCTCCATGTGGCTCCATGTAGAGGTGTGAGGTAGCAGTGGACAGTATGGAACCCTGCAGGTGATGGGAAGCTTTTGGGGCCTGTATGTGCCCGTGTGAACAAATTGGTGCCATTTGGAAAGGTAAGAGGAGCCCTAGCGCAAGGATATTGCCAGTGAATTCCATTTGAGACTCTAAGGCAGCGGTCTTCAAACTTTTTAATGCCGCCCACTCCCCACAACCTGTGGAATAAAAAATCATCAGGCCTTCCTCCAAATTCTTTACAATTAAATTAGCAATGTTTATTTATTTAAACATTGGAGTTAAGTACTGTAACTGTTTTAGAAATGCAATCAAATACATGATGCCAAACTTACTATTCTGGTCCGGCAGGCCTTACTAATGTGCAAAAGTATCGACAGTGTGATTATTAGAAGTGGGGGGAGTGGGATGAGGTTTTGAAGAGTATTTGGAGTTCCTTTCCTTTTAACACACACTTCCAGCTTGGATATAAATAACAAAACATGTTAGTGATGGCCCATTACAGAGCGGGTTTCGGCTTCTCATTTTTTTAAAGCTTAAAACAAAGCCCTGTTATCAGCATACTGCTTCTCTTGCCCAGAGGCTGGCACACCCGGGATCATTTGAGGCTCCCCTAGAGGGGGCATACCTCCAGTTTGAAGACCTCTGCTCTTAGGTGCATATGAGGCTGGACTATCAGAAGGCATTGATTATCTGTGGTCAGGAGGGCGTTGTCTGCAATGTGTAAGGTAGTGGGGTCTCAGCCTCAGTGCTGCCTCATGACCTGAAACCAGACTGGTAGCCATGCAAGAGATGGTTATCATTAATGTGATATTAAAGTGGAACGTAGATTGCTTTTTCAGTGATCTTGCCAATGAATGGGAGATGAGTGATGGGCCGGTGTTGCTCATCAAGGTCTAGTGTATGTGTCTTTCTGCGTGGGAGCATCAGGCCTGTCTTGGGAGCTTCTGGGAAGATGTCTTTAATGCGGGAGGCATTGACAAAGGATAACAGAGTTTTTATAAACTTTGTTGTCTACTGTATTCTGGTTTCAATGAACCATTGAAGTTGTGAGTCTCTTAGAGTTCACAGGCCAACATTTTAGTACTCCCCATCTTTGAGACCAATCTAACTATCCTAGATTTAGAAAGAAAAATTATGTCCTGGCCGTACATTGCTTAGTCTGTTTGCCAAATGCACGGACTGCCATTTTAATCAGATTATATAGCACAAAGAGACCTTTAACAAGAGTATGTGGCACATCACAGATTTACTTTACAGATAAATAGGTGTGATAGCTGATGAAGTTAGGTATATCTAGAGTATATCTAGAGCTAAGGCTGGAACACTGGTCTGGGTTGTTCGGATTACTTATGAGCAGTCTTCTTTACTCGGATTCTCAGTCCCTTTCTGATTATTGACTTAATATAGATGGGATACACACCTCTGAAGACAGGCTGTGGCTGCCAGTATTCCACCAAGATGTTGAACCCCACACACTGCTGGTCTACAGGTCACACTGGAGTAGGAGATGTGCACCCTCGAGACGGATTCATACCCTGAACTCCACCTTGATGATGATGGGTGCAATCTTTTCAGAGAGTTTCCCTTTGGAACAGAGTGGTCTATACAAATCAAATCTGTTCACTCCCTTCAAGAATATTATTTTTAATCACCTGTTGAACTCCTTCACAGAAAGGCCACCTAAATCAGCTCCTATTCTGGCTCTGATGATGCACAAGAACTAGGATTAATCACATCCTTCAGGACCACCGCTATAAAGTCTTCCAAAGTGGTGAGACATGCATTGATTTCACGGCCAGTGGGTAGCCAAAAAGTGGTAATCACACAGTCGCACTGTGAACCTGAGTGAGTATCTGCGGCAGATAACTTCCCTGACACAGGTTCCTGAGGCTTAGGGCCTGATCTAGAGTTTGGTGGCGGGGAAAACTCCGTCACATGCGTGAAGTATATCCCGTCTGCCATATTACAAGTTCCATAGGCTATAATGGAATTGTAATAAGGCGGACGGGATATCAGTCACATTTGTGATGGAGTAAAAACCTCTGCCAAACTCTAAATCGGGCCCTATGTCTTCCCTGACACAGGCTCTTGAGACAAAGTCTTCCCTGACATGGGCTCCTGAGACTAAGGAACTCATTACAACCCTGGTGGTCAAAGACCGCCAGGGTTGAAGTGGCGATCATACCACCAACAGGTTCGCTGTACAATTTGCCATATTTTAACCGCGGCGGTAGCACCGCGGTCACACTGCCGGGACCGGCGGTTATAATCCGCCAGGGCAGCGCTGCTTGCAGCACTGCCCTGGGGATTATGACTCCCCTTCCCGCCAGCCTGACCATGGCGGTAGAGACCGCCATGGAAAGGCTGGCGGGAAGGGGAGTCACGGGGCCCCTGGCGACTCTGCACTGCCCATGCATTTAGCATGGGCAGTGCAGGGGCCACAGGGCACAGCCCTGTCGCGATTTTCTCTGTCTGCCTGGCAGACAGTGAAGAGCGTGACGGGTGCTGCTGCACCCACCGAACCGCCACATTCCCGCCAGCTCCATTAGGAGCCGGCTGCAATGTTACAGCCGACATCCCCGCCGGCCCAGCGTGGACGTTCAAATGCAGCCGGCGGGTTTCCGGCTGCATGGGCGGCCGTCTGGTAACACCTTGGCGGTCGGTCTCGTCCGACCGCCAAGGTTGTAATGCAGGCCTATGTCTTCCCTGACACAGGTTCCTAAGACTAAGTTCTCCCTGACACAGGCTCCTGAGACTAAGGGGGTCATTGTGACCCCGGCCGGCGGCAGAAGCCGCCGGCCTGGCTGGAACCTCCAGAATACCGCTGCGCGGTCAAAAGACCGCCGCGGGTATTCTGGCTTTCCCACTGGGCTGGCGGGCGACCACCAGAAGGCCGCCCGCCAGCCCAGCGGGAAAGCGCCTTCAACGAGGAAGCCGGCTCCGAATGGAGCCGGCGGAGTTGAAGGCGTGCGACGGGTGCAGTAGCACCCGTCGCGATTTTCAGTGTCTGCTTGGCAGACACTGAAAATCTTGGTGGGGCCCTGTTACGGGGGCCCCTGCAGTGCCCTTGCCATTGGCATGGGTACTGCAGGGGCCCCCAGGGGCCCCACGACACCCGTTACCGCCATCCTATTCCTGGCGGCAAAAGCCGCCAGGAACAGGATGGCGGTAAGGGGGTCGGAATCCCTATGGCGGCGCTGCTAGCAGCGCCGCCGTGGAGGATTCCCCAGGGCAGCGGGAAACCGGTGGTACACCGCCGGTTTCCCGTTTCTGACCGCGGCGGTAATGCCCATGGGAGCACTGCCAGCCTGTTGGCGGTGCTCCCGCGGTCGTTGGCCCTGGCGGATTTTACCACCAGGGTCAGAATGACCCCCTAAGTCTTCCCTGGCACAGGTTCCTGACACTAAGTCTTCCCTGGCACAGGTTCCTGACACTAAGGGGGTTATTCCAACTTTGGAGGAGGTGGTAATCCGTCCCAAATGTGACGGATTTACCACCAGCCGTATTACGAGTTCCATAGGATATAATGGACTCGTAATACGGCTGGTGGTATATCCGTCACTTTACCGTCACTTTTGGGACGGATTACTACTTCCTCCAAAGTTGGAATAACCCCCTAAGTCTTCCCTGGCACAGGTTCCTGAGACTAAGTCTTCCCTGGCACAGGTTCCTGAGACTAAGTCTTCCCTGGCACAGGTTCCTGAGACTAAGCCTTCCCTGACACAGGCTCATGAGACTAGGGTCCTGATTACAACTTTGGCGGAGGGGGTTAATCCATCCCAAATGTGACGGATATCCCACCCACCGTATTATGAGTTCCATAGGATATAATGGACTTGTAATATGGCAGGCGGGATATCTGTCATATTTGGGACGGATTAACCCCCTCCGCCAAAGTTGTAATCAGGCCCTAAGTCTTCACTGACACAAGTTCCTGAGACGAAGTCTTCCCTGACACAGGCTCATGAGACTAAGTCCTTCTGTGATTGATGACAATGGGGCAGGCGGTCACCCACTGACCAGTCCGCTTTGACTAGGAACACCACTGCTAGGAACAGCAAAGTGTAGGGCAGAAGTACGTTCTCTCCAAAGGGAGCTCTGTCTCACCTGTCACAGACGGTTTACTATCTTGTTACTCATTCCAACTTGTTTCACTACAAAGCATGCATTACACACAGGTGGATTCTGAATTTAGAGAACAATTGGTGCCCTTTGCACCATTTTTTTTTTATTTTACAAAAATGTCATTTTGATGCAAAGTCCAGCTTCCTTCTCTCCTTCATCAGCATTCTTGTTCCCTGTTTCTCTTTCTTTCCTTTTTTCCGTTTCCTCCTGCCTCTTTCCCATTCTTTTTTCCTCCATCTTCTTCCCTCCGCTCCATTCTTCTTATTTTCATCTTTCTCCTTTCTTCCTTCACTAATTGCTCCGTTCTGCTTCCTCTTCCCCCTTTCTCCTGTTCTACATTCTTCTTGTCACTGTTCCCTCTCTTTTGCTCATTCTGTTTATTCCTATTCCTTCCATTCTTTCTCTCCTCCTTCATCCTTTCTTTTTGCAGGAACAGATCCTGTGTTCTCTATACCTTCCTAAACAACTCAACCAGTGTTGCATTAGGGTGGAAAGCATTGAGTGAAGCCCCCCAAGGACCCCTGGTTTTAGTTTCAAACAGTCTGGCAGGATGTTAAATATTCCAGGTTCCACCTTCCCTCTTGCTGCATAGTGACCCCTGGGGTCTTTGTGTGTCAAGGGTTAATTATGTCTTCTCCCAGTGGCAGCACAGAGCTCACTCATATGGAGAGGGTAGAGGACACATACCAGGGGCTGGTCCATGGGAGGAGGGAGAAGGGGGAGTGAGTCAGTGCACTAAGTGCGCATGTCAGTTTGGCCAGCAGTCTGCTCCTCCCCTTGAATTTTGCGGTGGGCGCCACTGCTTATACTCAGGGCCACTGTAATTATGAGATTGTGCGGACTTGGCAATTTTCACATAATTATAGATTTACCACATTCGCCACACAATCCATCAACTGCATAATCAGCAGATTTTAACCCCAAAAAATGTTTCTAGCTCAAAACTTTTAAAAGTTACTAAAAATACAGCGGCACCTGTTGCCATGGCGTGGAAGGCCCTTTTCAAAGCTGGACTGGTCACCTTTCTATTGCTTATTGCTATATGCTATTGTATACCTGGTACTAATGAGGTGTAACCAATGCCAAAACTGTGTTACCTAGTTTAAAAAAGATGAAATAGTGAAGTAAAACTGTTATAAAATGTGCTGCATTATGCCGCATAATTTGCCTTTTTTTGTTACATAATTTACTCAACCCTGCTGCATAGTTTGGCCCGCTCCTGCCGCATAGTTCCTGTGGCCCTGCAAATAGTCCACACTGTACTGGCTGGAGGCCGTGTAGGGAAGTGGCCAGAGGCAGGCTGCTTCTCCTGCTTCCTGTGGCAACTACACCAGTGTCTGTGGCCAGCAAACCCTGTACATATCAATTAGTACATGGTAGGCAGCCTCAATCATATGACCATAATGAAAAGAGGACAACCATCAACTCTACAGTGAGTAGAAAACATGCCCGCCCCGTAAAAATGTACACATTGAACATAGCTGCCACCGATTCTCTTCTTATGTGCCACTATGGCTTTTTAGCTACCAGCACATTGCATTCTGGGACAAGTAGTTTTGTTTTCAGCATTGTAAATCTGGGCTCCAAAGTTCCAGCATGCATGTTGTGGATTAAAAATCCAGAACTAGCCCCAATATGGCGGCTCCTGTCTGGGCCTCGAGGCGCTCTGGAGCTTATTTTGCCTTCCACGACCTGGGGTTGTCCCAGGGTCACTCAAGAGCTTGAGGATTGGAAACCCCGGCTTCGCCGAGGGGGAGAAAGCACAGGGTGTGCCTTGAAACTCCCTTCACACAAGAAGTGTTGGGATGGATTCTAAACTGACAACAGCAAAACTGTAAATCCCAAAAGGACCATGAACTTGTCGTTGATTTGACCGCCGACTAAGGAGGACTCCATGTTTTTAAAATACCCAGCAGAAAGTTTCGTCACTACCGAAGTAAATCACACAGAAAGAGGACTGCTGGTCTTTTCAATGAGGGTCTTTCCTTTGCCTGCACGAGTAGGTAAGCGTGGGGTGAACTCTGGCACTGACGAGACAATTTTACAAAATGAAACTCTGCAGAGGGTGACCAAGGTTTAAAACCCCCAAACCGGGATATGTAATAAGACATAAACGTAGGACTACAATGCTGCAGGGACCAAGGAGACCAGAATGACTTAGCTGGGACTCCCACCAACAAAGAAGAGAGAGAAAACATATAATATTAAACACAAAAAATAAAAATCCTTAAATTATGTCCTGGAGAGTTTTGCTAACAAAACCTGCCCCAGTACACATGAAGACCCTCTTTCTTTATGCTCAGTCGACCCTCTTTGAAAACTGGGACATATTTAGTATAGGTATGGAAATGTTCTGAGATAGACCATGGAATAACACAAAGGTTCTAGCAAATCTACAATGCCTGGTCACCCTATATCCACGGGGTGCCATACTGAAACTTGCAACAACAAAAAAATGAAGACCGTTATAACCATTTAAGGCTTTTAATTCTGGGTGTTGTCGAGCCACTTTTAAGGGGGGGTAGGGGGGGAGGACATAGCTGGCAGGCTTCCCAGGTTCATCCGTGATGTGCTGCTCAAGTCCAAGTTTTTCCTTTGAATTCTGGGATTTGAAGTCCTGTTTATAATGGATAAAAACAACTACAAGTCCCAGAGTTCAAAGAAAAATGTGACCTGGATCAGCATGTCACACATGGAAACTTGGCAGGGCTGGGAAAGGATGCCCACCCCTCCTACATTTCCAGGGTTCTTGTACGATGAGCTGCTCCGGTCCACTCTAGTGTTTAAAAAATGTTTTGGAACTTGTAGTCTTGCTTATTCCATTATAAATCCTGGACTACAAGTCCCAGAATTTAAAGAAAAAAGCAACTCTTCATACCTGGGCCTGGGAAACTTGGCAGCTATGAATACCAGGGTCGAGAACACCCTTCAGTGGATTGTGGCTAGTGAAAGCATCCTGCAGCTGGCCCACCTGTGAAAAGAAGCAGAGGGGACATTTCAACATCCTTCTAAGTGGAGGCATCAGAGGAATACTTAGGAGCCCGGTTAAGTTGCCTGTTGAGTGACTAATCCTTGCGCCCATTATACCTAGAATGGCCATTGTCTGTCTGAGTGATTTTGATGTTTATGCTGGTAGTCTTGCTTTTACTTAGCACCTGGCTGTTTCTGAGATGAAGGAAGTTTTTATTTTTTTTCTTCATTCACAGAAAATTTGAAGCCCATTCTTGCACCTTCAATGGTGTTTTTGAAACCATATTTATTGAATAACTTTTTGGGGTTCGCAACACCGTTAACTTTCTGTATAGGTCTAGATGCATTGTTTTCTTGTCTGGTTGTGATCATCACTTATTGATTTCACTTTACAATGCCCATTAAAAAACATTAAAACCTAAAAAGACAGATCTGGCACAAGGGGTTTCACACCACTGTCACAGCGGTTTCCGTCAATGTAGGAAAAGTTTGATGGCTACAAACATTACGAGTAGCTGTCATACTTTTCCAAAGTTTTTTTACTTCTCAAAAACAAACTAGCAAAGTGGAAGTTTGTTTCTGAAAAAAATAATAATAATAATGACCGCTACCCCATGGGAATTTTTTTATTTGGTGTGGTGTCATTTCTTCTGTGTTTTACTGTCTCTCGCTGGCAGAATATACCTGGGGTGATGGACAGTCGGAAAAAAAAATCAAAAAAGCCATCCGATCATCCACTCTAAATTGGGCAGATGGTCAGGTCAGATAGCTTACCTCTGATGGCCAGTACTCCATTGGGTCCCCTGGGGAAGCTTTACACTGACAGAAATCTCTCAACAGAAGGCTCTCCTTCTACACCCGACCTGACAGCTTTGCTCCGCTGACCTTGCCTTCGCCACCGTCCCACGCATCCACAGAACGACCGCAGGTGGCAGATGGTTCTCCCACCTCACGGCCAACACGTGGATCACTCTTCCCACCCACCTGCGTCAGACACAGGACCTACTTACCTTCAGGAGACATCTCAAGACATTGCTGTTCGAGCAGTAGCAGCCCCCCCCACCCTCAGCACCTTGAGAGGCACACGGGTGAGTAGTGCGCTTTACAAATGCTTTGATTGATTGATTGATTGACTGTATACGTTTTACTCTATCTGCGTAAAACTTGCAGCCCGCCCAACTCAAAAGTGAGTTTCGAAGGCATGGTTCTACGCCAACGTTGCAATAGAGTATCTGTCCACTGAACTGTAAATCAGTCCCAGAGGCCACCTAGTGCCAATCAGGACTAACCCTTCCTCTTCTGGGAATAGTCCATTCCAATCCTTGGTCAACTCATCCATTCACCCTGCGGCCCGCTGCTTTTTTATTTGGGAAATTTGAAATTCACACCCCATGAATCTCACTAGCTAAGCCACACCTCTGATTGTTAATTACACTTATTGTAGAATATTACATCATTCTAAAATCAGAAATTGTTTGATATTAGCCAAGGCTTGAGATTCCTCACTGTGGACATGTTCCTTTCAAACTGCATGATGTGGGGGGGGGGTATTGTAGGGTAAGTGTCCAGGGATCCACTGCCCGATGTCAGAGATGTTTGTTTTCATCTGAGAAGCTCATATTTAAGATGGGGCTGCATTTTGCTTGTTGCATTATTTTGCTGTCAATGGATCACAGTGTAGCGTATGTCCTCAGTGAAGGCCTAAGTACTCACAGCCTCTACTTGTCTTGGCCTATGAGATTACATCTTTTAGGGTCTGCAGGAAGACTGGAGGCTGTGTACATGTGGGGGCTACTGGGGAGTTATCAAATCACAAGCTTGCCTTATAGTGAGATGCCAGTGCAGGCATGCAATCAAGCAGAGATCAAGAATTCTCTGTTTGGAGATTCTCCCCTGTGGAGACATATTGTGGCTAGTTACCAGACGCAGGTGTCCAATGTATTAGGTCATCAGTCCCTGTAGGCCACTCCCTGAAACACTCTGGTTGCTTGTCTATAGTGGCTAAAGCTGGAACATTTTCATCTGGAAGAAAGAGTTCCTCAGAAAGCACCACATGAGTGGTTACCCAATAGATTAGGGCTGCTCAAGATTGCTGTCCCACTAGCTGTTTTGTGAAAGCGACAAACTTTGTAACTCCACAAAGTGATGAAGTTTCCCACATTTGCAAAAGGTTTGGTTACATTTTTGTCAGTGAAGACCTTTTGAGGAAGCTAATTCTTCTGATACTTTTCAATGCAAGAATATTCCTATGAATAAGAGTTCATAATAACTCTTTTCCTCACAACTTCAGCTATTTTGTGGCATTTTATTAATCGCTTTTTAACCTTTTCCAACATCATAAAGTTGGCAAAGTAGTAAAAAACTGTTACAACCTTGGAGAATGGTTGTGTATTGCTTTTGCGCTCTTCCTCAATACCTGTCAGGAGGGCGAAAATTACTATTACCTGTAACACTATAGCTACAATTATTATAATATCTGTTCCTTATCTCTTGTTTTTCATTCTCACTCTGTAAGTGCTCTGTTTTTTGTGATGGGAATTTTTCACTCACACAGAAACTTTTGAAGGAAAAAGCCCAAGTTCTCAAAACCCTCATGAGGTAAGGTTTTCCAGGGGTGCAAGTTCTGCGACTTCTCGAATTGAGGGCGATTTGTCTGGTGCTCAGAGCCCTCCTCCCTTCCGTTTGTGGCCTGTCTGTCCTGATCCTGACAGACAAGGCTACCATGAGGTGGTATGTGAGCAAGCAGGGTGAACTAGGGTCTCACCTGTTGAGCCTCAGCGAGCCATAGTGGGTTTGACTCGTCGCCAACTATCCAGCCAGATCTCTGAACTCCAGGGCCAACAGCCTGAGTCCGCCTCATCTTTTCGACCACAAGAATGATGCCATTTGGTGGTGGTCCGGTACATCTTCTCCATGTGGGGCATCCTCAGGTGGATCTAATTGCCACTCATGACAGCACCCCTTGCCCAGAGTTCCGTGCCCTCCTGTAGACCTGGCAGACTTGTCTGCATTTCTCTGCCGTCCAGATTTGCCATCCCAGTGGTAAAGAAATAATAATTCAGTCAGTAGGCTGGTTCTACGAATTTAATGACCACACCAAGCGCTGGGTGGGACAAATGAAGCGATGGAGTAGCTGGCGACCCCCTTGTAATATTCTTTCTCTCTGCCCCCCTCTGCCATTCTCCTTTCCTCAATATTTCCCAGCTCAATACAGCTTCATTCTTTTCTTCTATGAATCTATTTAACAAAAATGACACCAGAGGTCAGTAGGACAGCCCCTAAAAAACTCAAAGGGTTAATTTTCAATATCCATAATATGAAATGATAAAACAACTCAATATAAATTACATGTAATAATGTTGTCTTCTGTAACTGAAACACATCATAAAATTGAAAAGAAAGCAATGTATTCGGGTGCCTTTAAAAGAATCTTATTAAGACAACGAAATTGATCCATATAAACTTTAATTATGTATTTTTTTAATACCGCCTCAATTTAATCGCTTTTATTGTTTGCTACAGAAAAACCAAATCCCTGGTATAAATTTCAGTGGCAGTGTAATTAGACAATTAAATTATATTAAATTGCTTTTGCTCGTTCATTTCTTAGCAACCTTAAATACTTCTCAAACACTGCAAATCTCAAATTCCATTTATATGAGCGACTGCACAGTCCTTCATACCGTCCGTATTGTGCTCTTAAAAAAATGTGGTACACATAAAGCCTGCAAGGCATTGTGGGACCTGGTCCATCCTCTCTGTCCTTTAGACAGCAAATTTACAATCAATTCCCATAAGTTACTTTCAACCAAGTGCCTGTAATGTCCACGCCGGCGAGGCATATCTTAGCTTTTAAGGCACAAGACTTGACATTGGAGGCCACCACTCTGCACACCCATGCACGGTGGCCATCATTTAATGTTTTTTAGGCTTTGTGAAAAACCATTCCAAGATGGAGGATTGTGCATGTGATTGCGGTATTCACAAAGCCCACTCCAAGTCTATACTTGATACAATCATAGCTACAGAGTTTCCCAGGTCCATGCATGATGTGCATCTCCACCCCATTTTTTCTCTGATTTCTGGGACTTGTAGTCCTGATTTATAATGGAATAAACAAAACTACAGGTCCCAGATTTCAAAGAAAAAACCTGGACTGGGGCAGCACATCACACATGGAACTGGGAAACTTGTCAGGGCTATACAAAGGGTCACTTTCAAAGGGACAGGTAAATTAAAATCTGTCTGCAGGAAAGGCCTAATAAATTACTTCAATGCAATGTAATTTTACGTAAATGTATTTTACTTATCTATCCTGAAAATGTCCCATGCATCTGTCCCTCCTGTATTGATCAATGTTGGGCACTCCTTCAGTAGAACTTGCTTCAAGTTGTCCTACTGAAGGCTGCCTTACATTTTCCTACCAAGTTGAGAGCAACTTTGGGCAAAACACATGCAGGTATAGAGCCTCCCAAGCGTCAATTGAAGTCCTGAACCTGCTCCCTCCTGGCTAAGTGTTTCCCTTCAGGGCCCATAGCAGTCACTTCTAGTGGTCGGGTAAAAGCTCTAATTGCAGAGCATGGCTAGCAGATGAACGAGGCACGAACAAAGAAGAAAGGTTTCAAACATTTTCTTTGCAGTCTATGACTGGCGGAGAACTAAACCACACAGACATACATGTTCTCCAGATGGGATCTCTTAAAAGGTTCAATTCAATTTCCAGAGGTCTCTATTAATTCATTTTACATCAGTTCCCAGAATGTATCTCTTTGGACTTCCAAGAAAGCCTACAGGCAGGAGTAGTTATCAAAAGTAGTTCATTAGTTAATAAAAACCATAAACATAAGAACCAGAAAAAACAAACCATACGTTTGACATTGCCATTTGATCAAGATTGAAAAACATGCATGGGTCATGCCTTTCTTAGGAGTGCGGCCCCTCTATACACAAACCAAGGGAAACCCCACATACAGGCCGTTTTGATGCAGCATTAGATATAAGGGGAAAATTACTGCATGATGGGTAGATTGCTTGATGTAATCTCCGCCATTGGTATTTTCTCTGGGCTCCCATCAAGTCTTGCTTTTGCTCACCAAGCCACCGCAGATGGGGACCATCCATATGCAAATCTGTCTTTGTCCTACTCCAATAGGAAGAGTCTAGCCTGAACTGCCAGGTCAGGTCCACTCTTGGTGTAACACAATCGCTGATCGGTTTTGGCTCATTTGTGCCTCGTCAGTAGGGTGCAGCTTGAGTCCAAAGGCATGGTGAACATGGGACCCATGCCTGAGCATACCTGCTATAGAGTGTCTCACTGAGAAAAACAAACAGATGTTGAGGAGATTGTTTCAATGAGTCTCAGATTCTAGTAATCACACCGGGACTCAATCTTGTCTGTCATTGTTTTGCTCACTATGTCACCTTTGACAGAAACCAGAAATATGCAAATCAGCATTCATGCTGCTCCAATATGAGAGGTCCAGTCGGGTCCCGTCCGAGCAGGAACTCGAGTAACCTCAGACCGATTTAGACCTACTTGGCTTTATAAATAGTGTTCACTTTGAGTCCTATTGAATAGTGAGCATGGTACTCCTGCTTGGGCATCACACCTAGGGTGTAGAAATGAAAAAAAAACGAATGGGTAGATTGCTTCAACTAATCAAAGCCACTGGTGACTACACTGAGTTGCAAGCCAGTGTATAGTTTCTGCCCACCATGCCACCTCCAATAGGATCCAGCCACATGCAAATTAGCTTTTGTGCTGTTCCAATAAGAGCAGTCCATCCCGAAATGCCAAGTTATGTTCCCTGTGAACAAAAACACTAGCAAACCCACTTCAGTTTGAGACTATATAGGCCTCAACAGTAGGCTGCAGCTTCGGCCCTGTGGCACACAACCCACCTCTGGGCATACTCATCGCACCTGCGACATTCCAGTGAGGGAAACAGAAAGTTGATGGGTGAATTGTTTTAAGCGGTCTCAACCACAGGAAAGTACTTTGGGTTGCAACTAGTTCACCTACTCCTGCCAGACCAATAGTGGCCAAACTTTTGAGCATGGTTTTGCACCCCTAGTTTCACTCATGCTACCACAGATACCCAATTGCAGGTAAGCACAAGACAGACAGCCACTGCTAGGTAACAGTTCAAACCCAAAATAGATGAAGTTTAAACTTCTCACACTCATCTGAAGTTATCCCTTAGAAGGCACATGGTCTAATGGTTTAAGGGTAGGATTTTTAACCAGAACTCCTTCTGGACGACTCCTTTTACACACTGTGGGATCAAGAGAAAGTTAGTTTAATTCCATGTGATATTGTTCCTAAAGATGCCATATTTAAAACACTTGAACCTGAACTTTGATATGCATCTGTAGATAATTAAGTGGGCATTTACATTCAAGGTGAAATATTGTGGACCAAGTAGCAGAGCCACTGGCTGGTGTTATAGTCTGCGTATTTGTCTTGCAGGACCTTTCACAAGGCCAAAAAAGGCAGTTCTATCTCAATATTTCTTGACACTCGGTCATCCCACTTGCTTACTCATGCTATTTCTCTTCTCAGATCTTGTGATTCTTCATACCCCCAGCCAGGTCCATTGACCCGCCCAGCCGCTAATGCCACACCTTCCAGTGTACCCCCTTACCCATTCATAAACACAAAAGAGTATGGGGTTTGCTTATGATAAGGAGCTGCACACAGGGGAAGGTTCCCTGGTGCTCCTTAAACTCACTTGATGAGTAGATTGTGTTGAGTGCTGTGGAGCGTTGTGTAGTGATGGTCAGGGGGTGTTTCCTTTACGAGCTAGGTGGTCTCACATACTATATAGTGTCATGCTTCATCGTTTGACCACCTAGCCCCACTTAGGTAGGACAGTGCCACCTGGGCGGACTCCACCTCACCGTTAAAAGAACAGGAGGGAGTGCATAAAGTTTCACTGTCTGGAAAATGTGGGAGCCAGCTGAACTAGGGTAAATATAAAACACCTAGGCAGTCACCTGTTTGAAAGTACACTTTTGATAGTGGTGTCTGCTGGTGTGATTAAGAACAGGGATGGGACACCTCTGTGAGAGTAAGGACTCACTGGGTAACCCATCTAAAAGTAAATGGCCAACATGTTTCTGCCCTCTACAACGAGCCAAGGAAGGTCTAGGGGCATTCTTCAGGACCTGGAATCCCTCAAAGTCATGCAATGCAAGGAAAACCTGCTCCGTTCAATGGGAGTGTGGGTGGAATGGTGTAAAAAGTGATATGGGGCCTACCTGAAACAAGGAACTACCTTGTGGAGGCCCTATACCTAAAGGCTACTAGCCCCAGGACTCCAGGAGGGGGAGTGTTCCCTTATAGTCACACAAGCATCAAAGGAGGCGCTCGCTGTGCGCCTAATCCTTCCCCTCACTGGACCGCTTGAGGTTGGCCATATAATTTTGGATGACACCTTGAACCATTATGTTCAAGATTGTCTCATATTGTTTTTAATCTTACCAACAAACACCATCATTAAAATATTAAACTATACAGGTGATTTGAGAGGTAATGTTAGCATTTATTCCACTTTAACTGGATCCCCGCTTTATCCAGAAAGATAACATTTCAGCACTCCCTCAGAGTTCTTTTAACAATGAGGTTGAGTCAACCCAGGTGGCATCATCTTACCTGGGTGGGGGTAGGTGGTCAAATGATGAAGCATGACACTATAATGTGTGTGAAACCATCTAGTCCATAAAGGGAACCCCCCCACCCGTCTCTGAACACTCGAACGTCACTACCACTTTCCATGCCTACAATTTGATCACCTGTGAAACGGGCCAGAGGGGCTCGCTCCAAGTGTTCCCCATACATGTTGTGTTATAGTTTCATGTACAAGGTAGATTGTATGGGGTTGATACACTCCCAGAATTCTCTTTTCATGTAATAGTAATGAATCGTTGTACGACTGTGCCAGAGAGGTCCATGAACATATCCTTAGTGTGGATTTTTGATGGATGGTCCACCATAGAAGGCTGCGGAGAGGTGGAACAGAATTAGGAGACAGGAGTTGTTGATGATGAGTGCATTTCTTTATTACTTGAAGGGTCGCCGTCTCCAAACTGCACCTTGGTTTGAAGCCAGATTTCTAGTCTTTCAATAGGGTATGCTTGTTGATTTATAATGAATAATTGAGTGGCGACTGCTTCCCCAATGAGTGTTATGATGAAAGGTAGCATGATGGGATTGGGTCCAGAGTATATTTTATCATCTATGAAAATTCTTTAGTTGATGAAGGGTTTGACTATGTTGAGTAACATGAGTGAGGGCAATTACAAGGAAGGATTTCACAAAGATGATAGCATAATGTTGCTTGTTGGAGGTGGCCTTGGGTGAGTTGAAGATGTTCATTAGTTCAGCATACCAGTGAGGGCCGAAGGTTGCCTTTTGAATGAAGGAGTGGGGTTGGGTGGGAGTCAGAGTTGCATGTCTGTCTTGAGTTTGTCAGTTCTGATTTTGTATATCTACTTAATGAAGTAGTGATATATTTGTGTTATCTGAATGTTCTGTGAGGTGTCTGAGATGTAGTTTGAAATTCTTAGGGAGTGCTTTGCTTCTGTTGGATGCTTTATTGATGGTAGTGTTTTTTTAGATGCTGGCTTTGGCCAGGGGACTAAGGGATCCATGTATTAAGCTGAGTGCTTAGAGTTGGATGAGGTTCTCAGGTTTTTTAGACCGTGTTCTATCAATCAAGTCGTATTTTGACATTTAGTTGAGGACCTGCAAATGGTGAGATGAAGGATGCAGAAGAAAATGCTTGTCTGATTCCCACAGAGAAAAGAAAATGTACTCTGATTAATATTTTTTATCACCCATAGAAAATGTAGTAACGTTTGATCACACTGATTTAGGGATGTGCACACAAGGATCTGTGGTACACAGGCTAAGTTGAGCTTTATGAATGTGTTGTTGTAGGAAAGAACCATCTTGCCTGGCACGTTACCCCCATATTTCACTGTATATATGTTGTTTTAGTTGTATGTGTCACTGGGACCCTGGTAACCCAGGACCCAGTGCTCATAAGTGTGCCTGAATGTGTTACCTGTGTAGTGACTAACTGTCTCACTGAGGCTCTGCTAATCAGAACCTCAGTGGTTATGCTTTCTCATTTCTTTCCAAATTGTCACTAACAGGCTAGTGACCAATTTCACCAATTCACATTGGCTTACTGGAACACCCTTATAATTCCTAGTATATGGTACTGAGGTACCCAGGGTATTGGGGTTCCAGGAGATCCCTATGGGCTGCAGCATTTCTTTTGCCACCCATAGGGAGCTCTGACAATTCTTACACAGGCCTGCCACTGCAGCCTGAGTGAAATAACGTCCACGTTATTTCACAGCCATTTTACACTGCACTTAAGTAACTTATAAGTCACCTATATGTCTAACCTTTACCTGGTAAAGGTTAGGTGCAAAGTTACTTAGTGTGTGGGCACCCTGGCACTAGCCAAGGTGCCCCCACATTGTTCAGGGCAAATTCCCCAGACTTTGTGAGTGCGGGGACACCATTACACGCGTGCACTGTACATAGGTCACTACCTATGTACAGCGTCACAATGGTAACTCCGAACATGGCCATGTAACATGTCTAAGATTATGGAATTGTCACCCCAATGCCATTCTGGCATTGGGGAGACAATTCCATGATCCTCAGACCCGGGTACTGCCAAACTGCCTTTCCCGGGGTTTCACTGCAGCTTCTGCTGCTGCCAACCCCTCAGACAGGTTTCTGCCCTCCTGGGGTCCAGCCAGGCTTGGCCCAGGAAGGAAGAACAAAGTACTTCCTCAGAGAGAGGGTGTTACACCCTCTCCCTTTGGAAAAAGGTGTCAGGGCTGGGGAGGAGTAGCCTCCCCCAGCCTCTGGAAAAGCTTTGATGGGCACAGATGGTGCCCATCTCTGCATAAGCCAGTCTACACCGGTTCAGGGATCCCCCAGCCCTGCTCTGGCGTGAAACTGGACAAAGGAAAGGGGAGTGACCACTCCCCTGACCTGCACCTCCCCTGGGAGGTGCCCAGAGCTCCTCCAGTGTGCTCCAGACCTCTGCTATCTTGGTAACAGAGGTGCTGCTGGCACACTGGACTGCTCTGAGTGGCCAGGGCCAGCAGGTGACGTCAGAGACTCCTTCTGATAGGCTCTTACCTGTGTTGCTAGCCTATCCTCCTTCCTAGGTAACCAAACCTCCTTTTCTAGCTATTTAGGGTCTCTTTGGGGAATTCTTTAGATAACGAATGCAAGAGCTCATCAGAGTTCCTCTGCATCTATCTCTTCACCTTCTGCCAAGGAATCGACCGATGACTGCTCTGGACGCCTGCAAAACCTCAACAAAGTAGCAAAGACGACTACTACCACCTTGTATCGCTGATCCAGCCGCCTTCTCGTCTGCTTTCCTGGTGGTGCATGCTGTGGGGGTAGTCTGCCTCCTCTCTGCACTAGAAGCTCCGAAGAAATCTCCAGTGGGTCGACGGAATCTTCCCCCTGCAACCGCAGGCACCAAAAGACTGCATCACCGGTCCTCTGGGTCCCCTCTCAGCATGACAAGCGTGGTCCCTGGAACTCAGCAACTCTGTCCAAGTGACTCCCACAGTCCAGTGACTCTTCAGTCCAAGTTTGGTGGAGGTAAGTCCTTGCCTCCCCACGCTAGACTTCATTGCTGGGTACCGCGTGATTTGCAGCTGCTCCGGCTCCTGTGCACTCTTCCAGGATTTCCTTTGTGCACAGTCAAGCCTGGGTCCCCTACACTCTAACCTGCAGTGCACAACCTCCTGCGTTGTCCTCCGGCGTCGTGGGACTCCCTTTTGTGTCTTCGGGTGAGCTCCGGTTCACTCCTCTTCTAAGTGCCTGTTCCGGTACTTCTGCGGGTGCTGCCTGCTTCTGTGAGGGCTCCCTGACTTGCTGGGCGCCCCCTCTGTCTCCTCATCCAAGTAGCGACATCCTGGTCCCTCCTGGGCCACAGCAGTATCCAAAAACCCTAACCGTGACCCTTGCATCTAGCAAGGCTTGTTTGCGGTCTTTCTGTGTGGGAACACCTCTGCAAGCCTCTTCACAACATGGGACATCCATCCTCCATAGGGGAAGTTCCTAGTCCTCTTCGTTCTTGCAGAATCTACAGCTTCTACCATCCGGTGGCAGCTCCTTTGCACCCTCAGCTGGCATTTCTTGGGCATCTGCCCACTCACGACTTGAGTGTGACTCTTGGACTTGGTCCCCTTGTTCCACAGGTACTCTCGTCTGGAAATCCATTGTTGTTGCATTGCTGGTGTTGGTCTTCCTTGCAGAATTCCCCTATCACGACTTCTGTGCTCTCTGGGGAACTTAGGTGCACTTTACACCTACTTTTCAGAGTCTTGGGGTGGGCTATTTTTCTAACCCTCACTGTTTTCTTACAGTCCCAGCGACCCTCTACAAGCTCACATAGGTTTGGGGTCCGTTCGTGATTTGCATTCCACTTTTGGAGTATATGGTTTGTGTTGCCCCTATACCTATGTGCTCTCATTGCAATCTATTGTGACTGTACATTGCTTGCATTGCTTTCTATTAATATTACTGCATATTTTTGGTATTGTGTACATATATCTTGTGTATATTTACTATCCTCATACTGAGGGTACTCACTGAGATACTTTTGGCATATTGTCATAAAAATAAAGTACCTTTATTTTTAGTATATCTGTGTATTGTGTTTTCTTATGATATTGTGCATATGACACCAGTGGTATAGTAGGAGCTTTGCATGTCTCCTAGTTCAGCCTAAGCTGCTCTGCTAAGCTACCTTTTCTATCAGCCAAAGCTGCTAGACACCTCTTCTACACTAATAAGGGATACCTGGACCTGGTGCAGAGTGTAAGTACCCCTTGGTACTCACTACAAACCAGGCCAGCCTCCTACAGTTGTGAATACGTTGTTAATGAAAAAAGGATAAATTATGTTTTCAAAAGAAGCTGTATTTTGACATCTGATGTGGGCTACTGGGTTTCAAGAGGCTGTGGAATTCCTTATGGAAGGCCTCACAGAATCAGGGTGTTGTTTTTGCTCTTTTCAGTTGACTTCAGTGCATTCCTGTGGCATGGAAGATGGAAAAGTGGTCGGTCCAGTCCTGGGGTTTCGAGCCTTGCATGGGATTTGAGGACAGGCAGAAATGATGAGATGGAGCATGTTGCCTGCGTTGTGGGTATGTTTTGTGATGAGTGTAAATAGAGATTATTTCTTTGACTTATTGCTTGAATCCCAAGGGAGGAGAAGGAATCTGATGAATGAAGTATGAGTGTACTGAATGGAGATCCAATATTTCTTCATTGGGGTGGTTATTGGGGCCCTAGGATCAGTGCATCCAGTTGAAGGACGGTCTTCATAGGAAGTTCATACTGAAACGTACCAGTTGAGGACGTTAAAATAAATAGTTGAGGTGGTTTAATTATAGAGCTGGGTAAACAGGTGTGGATGACAGCAAGTTCTCCTGCCTTGCATATGTGCTCTCTGTGTAGGATGTCAGTGAGGACTTTTAGGATGTGCATGGCAGAGGGTGTGAGACATGTCTCTGTGATGAGGAGCCCATCTGTACTGTAGTGTGAAATGTGGATGGCTACTGTGTGTGTGTGTTGATGACACAAGACTGGAATTTGTACTCTTGGTGTTGTGTATGTGATAGTGAGTATGATATGGATGATGTGTTTAGTGTTTGGTGGAACAGGGCTCTGATTGGCTGGGGACTCCTGTGAATACAGGAGTGGCCTGGTCTTCACCATGTTGGCCGGAGCATGGGAGAGCATTGATTGACAGTTTTTGAAGGCTCACAGAATAGAAAGAGAGAGAATGGGCACTGAATGACTGGCCCTTCAGTATCCAACCTAGTGTAAGATCTACACTACTCCCCTTGGCCCAATGAGATCCTTTCCAATTGGTGACATTGATCAGTGAGAAGAATAGGTCAGAAGACATAGATGAACTATCTTCATCACAAACATCTCCAGCAGCAGAGACTCAATGGACCGCTAGGGTCTTCTTGACATGTAGGGACTTGGAGATCTTCAGAGGTAAATGGTGGAGGGCACCTTGAGGGGCCTGACATTGTCAAGGAACATCTACCTGAAGATAATAATTGATTTTTTTAACCTTAAACATCACATACCACCTGGCCTCTGCTGTAAGTCATATGCGGAATGTAATCCCAGGAATAAGACCAGTAGGAGTTGATGTGAGGTGGGTACATGATTAGGGAAAATGTTTATTTCTTCGACTGTGGTTCGTGCCTGTGAAATCCATGGCCATCCATGAGTGAGCCGTATTACCTCCGACTGCAGCCCTGGTCAATGGACAACTGTTTGTCAAGAAGCAGTCTGAGCCCTGTCTCCAGACTGATGGGGGGTTCAGTCTGGGCTGTGATATTCAGCAGACTGGCACAGTGGGCATCCTGGCTCACAAGGCCTTGTGTTGCTTGCCCGATGGACTATGGTCTAATGACCTTCTCAAGACTGACCCTGCAGCTCCGAGGCCGTTTCATAATACAAGTCTTTCATGGTGGCCTGGAGCCTGGGTTTTGCACGAACAAGTGTTCCTTTGGCTGTACACCAAGAACTTCTAATTCGAGTCACAGCTGTGGTGTTTTGGGAAGAGGATAAAGTTTGTTGTGGGAAAAGGATGCTGGAGTTATTACACAGGAATGTAAAGATGAAAGTTCATGTCAATCAATGCAACTGCAACATCCCCATCATTCGTGTTTGCCTTTGTACTTCTATTTGTCCCAATTTCTCTTTTTCTGCTAACAATTTTTTCGCCCTCAGAATCTGTGTAAGCTGCTCCTCAGGTAAGCCCCTGTGGTACGCCGAGAAGGTGGACCCCTCATTTGTGCCATAAGCTTGCAGTGTGAAAGGATCTAACTCTCTGTTAGGGACAACCTGAACTGATTACAAACATCTTTAGAATTGGAAAAAGTGACATTTGCAAGATGGAAGGCCACTTTGCACAGAGTTCATATTGATCAACCATCCCTACTTCTTTTTCTCCTCCTGTCTTTTGTGTTTCCAGCCCTTTTCTTTACCTGTCTGAGGGGAAGGATTCATGTTTGCCTTCAGAGCTAAGCCCCTGGAGATTGCAACTTGCCAGCTACAAATAAGCATTGTTCACAACATTGAATTCCCAGAAGAAGGCAAGAGTGTCATTCTCAGGAGAAATGCTGCTTTAAAACGGGTTGGATCAATTTAGAAACTGCTAAGGAAACATTAACTCTGACTGGTAGTTCGCTACTTCTCGACTGTTAGGACTTGGAAATTAAGCTGGAACTGCCTGTCAGATGATTGTGACCCTTTTGGACACTGATCTGTTGCTAAGGTGCTTCCAGGATGTGGAGCTGTGCACTGACCATTTCCTTTTGGTCATGGACTAGCCTGAGGACTTCGTTAGCTGGACTGCTGCTGCTGACGAATTATCTGCCTGGAAGTCTGGAGCCAGCCCAAGTAGTCCAGAGATGCAGAGGCAGTGCCTGGAAGTTATCTCCTCTTCACAAGAGACAAGTAAAGGGGTGCCTCAAGAAATGTACACAAATATGTATAGGTGAGATGAGTATTGACTCTGACTGGTGAACCTCTACTTTTCTGCACCACCCTTTATGGGTTTAGTTGCTATCCTGGCTCTACTTTTCGAGAAGCGCTCCAACACTGCATTACCTTCCATACTAGATGGATCGAGAAAGGCCAGGGTGGTCCAGTGCATGCCCCCTTGGGCTCTCACACCCTATCATTGTGGGTCACACTGGAGGGTGCCCCCCCTCATCACTCGAGTACGTTCACTTGTGTAGCATCTGAGCTGGACTCTTTAGGGCCCACTCAAGTCACAAGGTGCCCACATGTGTAGGGCCTGGTGAATGTATATTGGAAGGAGGAAGATGGGTTTCTCTTCTGTGAGTTCTTCTTCTCTCTTTCCAGACGTCTGAGACACTTCACAATTCTAAGAGTTAATATTCTCATCTTCTTTGATCTCTGCTGTGTTTCCTGTGTTTCACTTCTTTGATTCCTACTTTGTTCCCTATTCTTCACTTCTTTGAGTCCGACTGTGTTTCCTTTGGTTCACTTCTTTCACTCCTAATGTATCCCTTGTGTTTCACGTTTTCCATCCCCACCGTGCTCCTGTGTTGGAGTCTGTTCTCGGTGAGAAGGCTTTGGTGGGGGGGACGTGATCTCCGATCACACGCTGCGCCGTGCGAGATCCGGGGGGCTGCGGATGTTCGAGATCATCACGTCACCCGGCCGAGCTGCCTGACCTCCCGCACTCTCTGGCTTCTGTGTACTTTTTATTCCAGAGTTTTCTAGTGCCCTTCGCCCCGTAGTCATCATTCACACCGTGCAGAATTTAAATCCAGCCGCACTACTTGTATCGTTATATTTTGACAATTTTAACCTTTCAACTTGTTTATGTTGGAGATAACGTGTTGTGTCTTTACAACAACACGCAGCCGTGCCACAATAGTAACATCTTTGTTGCAGCTGTGATATTTGTGTTGTACCGTAGCCTGTCTCAAACACGTGCCGCCTTCTTTGAGCTAACCCTTCAGGGCTTGTCCACATCGATGATGGGAGTCAGGGCACCCCGAGAGGCCCACTTTCCATCCCAGACCGAGCCCCAGTGTCCTGGTTACTGGGAGATTCTGGAGCTAGCCGGAAGAACACGATGCGAACCTGGGATGGGATCCTGGATCCAGGAAGCCCCAGGGTGCGTGGCCTCTGCTTGTTTTACTGTCTTGAAATGGCTCTGAAAACTCCTGGGGCTTCTTCCATTCTCAGCCCAAAGGACAGTCATTCAGGCACTAATTTTATCTAGACTGGATTATTGCAATGTTCTCTATTTGGGAACCGACAAGGCCTCTATGAGAAGGCAGCCCAGGCCTGGGAGTGTAGCATACCAGCTCATGTCACAAAGAATCTGGGTCATCCCGCTGTACTTTGGGTTCACACTCACCCTTCTGTTCCCACGATGAGATGCACCCAACATTGCAAAACCCACTGACCTTTTCCATCTCAGCCTGCTTCATTTATCGGACTCAGAAGGATGAAAGACTGAGTTGTTGTTGAACCTAGAAAGTTACACACAGCAGCAGCTACAGCAGGCATCCAGCCGATTGGGCACCCCTATAGCAGCATTGTCAGGGTATCACGTGGCTGCTGCTGGTTTGTAAAGCTCTTGATATGTTTGTCCTGTATAATTCACACTTCACAAGCTCTAGGTGAGCCAGGCCACTGGGATTAGTGGCGCTGTATGAAGTGGTAAGTAATGTCACTGCCGGTGATGGAATTATTCTGTGCATAAGACCAACCAGTCTTTTGTGTCCCTCGCTGAACTGACAGAACAAACAATATTACCTCCTAAGCCTTAGGGCCTGATTTAAACGTTGGCGGTGGGGTTACTGCATCATAAACTTGATGGATATCCCATCCGCTGTACCACGATTTCCATAGGATATAATAGAATCATAATGCAGCGGACGGTACAGAGTAACGCCATCCGCCAAACTCTGTCAGGCCCTTAGACCACGTTACATGGACTGCAACAAGCCTATTATACCAACATTATCCCATTTGTCCCAGAGACAAATATCAGCCACTTGTTTATGTTTTGGAGTGCTGCACAGCTCCAGATCTGATACGGAAACGGAACTGTTAAACAAAATCACCTATTTTCATTTTTAACGTTGCCACAAATGTCATGCATTTTTCCAATCTATGCAAAATGCCTCGATAGCTATCATTTAGGCCACATCCCTAATTGTGTTCATCACGCCCCTGTAACAGGTTTTAACAGGTCCTTTTAGGGACCCCGACACCCCAGTTTTGTGATCCCACAAAGTCCTGTTGACTAGGCTCATGGCTTCCTTCCCTTTAGGTTCATCCCCCCTCCTCTGGCCAGGAAGTGAATGTGTTACAGCCAAGGCTTCAGTCCATCAATATTTAGAGGCAATCTACGGAGTAGTGCTTGAGGTCGCTGCGACCTTGAAGGCTGAGTGCCAGGAGCCCCTCCCATCCTGGGCCTGTCCAAGCCTCTTCCTCCCTCCTGGACCCAGCAGCTCCTGAATCCAAGCCAAGCTCTCACATTCATTAGAGTCTCTCACTTCTGTCTTTATTACTCACCGCCTGGGTCGCCTCTGGGCACTCAGAGGAGGGTGGAATCCTTCCCCACACTTTTACAGTAAATACCCTCCCTTTGTGTCCTCAAGAGGAGTACAATTTATTTCATGTTACAATTACCGCAATTTTGTCATACTTTGCGTTGAATTATACAGAAAAGAAACTGATAAGACAATTTCTTGGACAGTGCCTGCTGCAGAGATCACCCTGTAATCTGCAAAGCAGGGGTCAGCTCAGCCTTTCTACTTTGAAGGGAAAAATTGGTGCAGTTAAGTTGGATAATAGGAGTTCTTTGAAGGCACAGAGACAATGTAACATACAGTATGCGCTAAGTGCTCGATCCGTGCTTTCTGTTAGCTGTATGGGATGAGGTTTCATCCTCAGGTCTGCCAGAGCCTGTGAGAGTTGGTGTGCTGCTGGTGAGACTTTGCAATGCCCCGGGGAGAGCATGAAGTTTGGGCTTGCGCAGCGGTGACTTTTTTGAAACTTGCAGCGGACACGTGTTTCGCTCCAGCTGTCCTCCTTCAGGGCCTTCTCAAGGCACTTCCAGTTTCACGTACAGCCGTGTATATCTTATGGCTGCAGCTAGATGTACATGATAGACTGAACAAATGATAATTCACGGGTGACCGACGTAACAAATAACATTTGGCAGTACCATGTGAGATAAAAAGATATGCATCTTTGCTAAAGGACAAGCATAGCCGAGCAACATCCAAGCTCTGAAACAAGAATAGCATTGGATAATGATCTCAGGGACGGCTGGAGCGAATCATGTGTCAGCTGCTTGTCTCAGAAAATATACAAGGGGAAGGAAAACACAAAATTTATTAACATTTGAGAAATTGTAAGCCTTAAAAATGAAAAACTACTGGATGAAAGTGCTAAGAGTCCCAATGAAATCTAAAATTTCCCTATCTTGTGTCGTAAAGGAATCAACCAAGAGCACTCCACCCCATACGCGAAATCCATTGTAGGTGCAGTAATGTGGCACCTAGAAATAAATGATCACACCTGGCGGTGTTGAGAATTCCATTCGTACTCCTTGAGGATGGTGAAGGAAGTGAGGCAGGGCCAATGGTGGAAGAAAAAGATGGGAGGGGTGGAGGAAGCAAGCACAGAGACAAGTGGAGGAGGAAAGAGTAGGTGAAGAAAGGAAGAGATAAAGGAAGAACGTGCGTACATGATGTATGCATACATGATGATAATCAGAAGGAAGGAAGCCGGGAGGTACCTGGCCCAGCAGAGGACATTGCTTCACGTCTAAGGTCATCTCAAGGAGTCCTGGAGTTTGCAACAAGTGGATATTCTGCTCCTGTGCGATATACAGGATTGCACACTGCTGCATCTAATCCTGTGTATTCTTCATCATTGAATGCACTCTTGCTTCTATGCTGAATGCAGATATGTTATTGGCTTTTCTGAGACTGACTCATTGGTTTGGGGCTCTCTTGGGTCTGTCTGTGAACATTGATGGTTCTAAACTTTGGTTTGGCTGAGGTAGGAGCAACAGTCCGCATGTGCCCTAACCATCTTTCCACCTTATTTTTTTTATGTTTCCCCTTAAAGTTTCTTTGTTTGGTGTGTCTGGTGACCCTCTAATCCAGTACACAGACTCCATAGTTCTACCTTTTGAACCCTAAACTTCAAAGCATCTTCCTATTTGTGCTCGATGGGATGCCTGCTTCAATCATTTTAAGAGGTGTCTGCTTGTTGGTGCAGTGATATGTATCCTTGAACTGCCTCCACACCCTGTAAAGTCCATACATTGGCCACCCCTTTGCCCCCACCCACAAGTGTTTGGGGAGAACCAGTGTTTTGAGTGAAGCAAAGTAAACAAGCATTGCGATGATAAAATGAGTGATGCATGTCTGCGTGCAACTTTGATGTGACTACCCCATCCTTGAGGCATTCGCCTTCTCGCCTTTGTTTAAGAGGGGAAAGGTTAGATGCCCACCCAAGCAGACGTCTCCAAAAGTGTTGGAAGGAAAGTAACCGCATGCCGTGCTCCTCTTATAAAGAGATGATGTTCTCCTGTCTGGCTCCAAGGATGGAATATACTGCCAAATCATTTTTTATTTTAGTTGTACAGTAAACATTGTCAAAACCATTGTATTTCTCTTGTAAAGATGACATATTGTAGTAAATGCAATTTACTGCCTTCATAGATTTTCATACTTGAAATCCTTGACATTGAAGTAATCAATAATTCATTTCATATTTTTTACAGTGATTTATGTAATTTATAATATATGTTCCAAAAAGAGTTGCAAACACCACTGCTCATTTGTCATGCTAGTTTAGTACAAACATTTATTTGTCATTAACCACATCATCTTTGGTTCTTCATTATGGTTAGCCTTGACGAGTGGGCCTTGATTAGTAACACGGGTGGTTATTCCTATACAAATTGTTGTAAACTTTCCTCCTTTTATCTGAAGCACGTAAACCCTTTATCCGTTTGGTCCAGCGTCCCTGACTGTGTTCTTCCAGGCCTCTTGTTGCTTATCCCAATCCTATTCTGGAGATCTCATGCACCTCATCACCAGTTACTCCTAAAAAGCAAGACAAGGTGAGGAGACTCTTTTACCATCACAATCAACCCACCCCCAAAATTAATGGGATGCTCTACTCCTCCCCCGGAACATTAACTCCATCTAATTTATTTTCAGTTTGACTCTGCTTTTTATGGAAGTGTGAGGTGGTGAGTAGACATGATCCACCCACAAGGGTGCACACTCATGTGGACTATAGTTGTCAACAAGAAGGGTTTTCTGTGAGTGTCGCTGGCACGCCCCGAGCCACAACTGAAAGTGAAGAGGTGCCTGTACACAATCCTAGAATTGTTAAACTGGGACCAGGTGTTGGAATAAAGCTTCAGTTCCAAAGAGAAGTGAAAGGGTGAAACAGATTGATACCAACTACAACAGTTTTAAAAATCAATACTTAGTACTCTGAAAATAGCCACAAAGAAACGTTAGTGAATAGTTTCACTCACCTTATATTGTGGCACTCAATATTTTAAATATTTCTCAAATTGAGATTGAAGCTTCACCTCTGATCAGCTTCCAGGAAAGTTGGGTAAGTGCTAAGCTAGTATTCTGCAAATACAAAACCATTTTGAACCTCAGGTAGGACATTTGGGAACATATTATCGATGCTTCCTGGACACCCAAGTTTATGTCTTTTTAAGCCTGAAACTATAACTAAATGTAGGAAGTTGGCTCTGTATGTGCTATTTCAAAGTAAGGAATAGCATGCACAGAGTCCAAGGGTTCCCCTTAGAGGTAAAATAGTGGTAAAAATAGATAATACTAATGCTCTATTTTGTGGTAGTGTGGTCGAGCAGTAGGCTTATCCAAGGAGTAGTGTTAAGCATTTGTTGTACATACACATAGACAATAAATGAGGTACACACACTCAGAGACAAATCCAGCCAATAGGTTTTTATATAGAAAAATATCTTTTCTTAGTTTATTTTAAGAACCACAGGTTCAAATTCTACATGTAATATCTCATTCGAAAGGTATTGCAGGTAAGTACTTTTGGAACTTCAAATCATCAAAATTGCATGTATACTTTTCAAGTTATTCGCAAATAGCTGTTTTAAAAGTGGACACTTAGTGCAATTTTCACAGTTCCTAGGGGAGGTAAGTAGTTGTTAGGTTAACCAGGTAAGTAAGACACTTACAGGGCTTAGTTCTTGGTCCAAGGTAGCCCACCGTTGGGGGTTCAGAGCAACCCCAAAGTCACCACACCAGCAGCTCAGGGCCGGTCAGGTGCAGAGTTCAAAGTGGTGCCCAAAACACATAGGCTAGAATGGAGAGAGGGGGGTGCCCCGATTCCGGTCTGCTTGCAGGTAAGTACCCGCGTCTTCGGAGGGCAGACCAGAGGGGTTTTGTAGGGCACCGGGGGGGACACAAGCCCACACAGAAATTTCACCCTCAGCAGCGCGGGGGCGGCCGGGTGCAGTGTAGGAACAGGCGTCGGGTTCGCAATGTTAGTCTATGAGAGATCTCGGGATCTCTTCAGCGCTGCAGGCAGGCAAGGGGGGGATTCCTCGGGGAAACCTCCACTTGGGCAAGGGAGAGGGACTCCTGGGGGTCACTTCTCCAGTGAAAGTCCGGTCCTTCAGGTCCTGGGGGCTGCGGGTGCAGGGTCTCTCTCAGGCGTCGGGACTTTAGGTTCAAAGAGTCGCGGTCAGGGGAAGCCTCGGGATTCCCTCTGCAGGCGGCGCTGTGGGGGCTCAGGGGGGACAGGTTTTGGTACTCACAGTATCAGAGTAGTCCTGGGGTCCCTCCTGAGGTGTTGGATCGCCACCAGCCGAGTCGGGGTCGCCGGGTGCAGTGTTGCAAGTCTCACGCTTCTTGCGGGGAGCTTGCAGGGTTCTTTAAAGCTGCTGGAAACAAAGTTGCAGCTTTTCTTGGAGCAGGTCCGCTGTCCTCGGGAGTTTCTTGTCTTTTCGAAGCAGGGGCAGTCCTCAGAGGATGTCGAGGTCGCTGGTCCCTTTGGAAGGCGTCGCTGGAGCAGGATCTTTGGAAGGCAGGAGACAGGCCGGTGAGTTTCTGGAGCCAAGGCAGTTGTCGTCTTCTGGTCTTCCGCTGCAGGGGTTTTCAGCTGGGCAGTCCTTCTTCTTGTAGTTGCAGGAATCTACTTTTCTAGGGTTCAGGGTAGCCCTTAAATACTAAATTTAAGGGCGTGTTTAGGTCTGGGGGGTTAGTAGCCAATGGCTACTAGTCCTGAGGGTGGGTACACCCTCTTTGTGCCTCCTCCCAAGGGGAGGGGGTCACAATCCTAACCCTATTTGGGGAATCCTCCATCTGCAAGATGGAGGATTTCTAAAAGTTAGAGTCACTTCAGCTCAGGACACCTTAGGGGCTGTCCTGACTGGCCAGTGACTCCTCCTTGTTTTTCTCATTATTTTCTCCGGCCTTGCCGCCAAAAGTGGGGCCTGGCCGGAGGGGGCGGGCAACTCCACTAGCTGGAGTGTCCTGCTGGGTTGGCACAAAGGAGGTGAGCCTTTGAGGCTCACCGCCAGGTGTGACAATTCCTGCCTGGGGGAGGTGTTAGCATCTCCACCCAGTGCAGGCTTTGTTACTGGCCTCAGAGTGACAAAGGCACTCTCCCCATGGGGCCAGCAACATGTCTCGGTTTGTGGCAGGCTGCTAAAACTAGTCAGCCTACACAGATAGTCGGTTAAGTTTCAGGGGGCACCTCTAAGGTGCCCTCTGTGGTGTATTTTACAATAAAATGTACACTGGCATCAGTGTGCATTTATTGTGCTGAGAAGTTTGATACCAAACTTCCCAGTTTTCAGTGTAGCCATTATGGTGCTGTGGAGTTCGTGCTTGACAAACTCCCAGACCATATACTCTTATGGCTACCCTGCACTTACAATGTCTAAGGTTTTGTTTAGACACTGTAGGGGTACCATGCTCATGCACTGGTACCCTCACCTATGGTATAGTGCACCCTGCCTTAGGGCTGTAAGGCCTGCTAGAGGGGTGTCTTACCTATACTGCATAGGCAGTGAGAGGCTGGCATGGCACCCTGAGGGGAGTGCCATGTCGACTTACTCGTTTTGTCCTCACTAGCACACACAAGCTGGCAAGCAGGGTGTCTGTGCTGAGTGAGAGGTCTCCAGGGTGGCATAAGACCTGCTGCAGCCCTTAGAGACCTTCCTTGGCATCAGGGCCCTTGGTACTAGAAGTACCAGTTACAAGGGACTTATCTGAATGCCAGGGTGTGCCAATTGTGGATACAATGGTACATTTTAGGTGAAGGAACACTGGTGCTGGGGCCTGGTTAGCAGGGTCCCAGCACACTTCTCAGTCAAGTCAGCATCAGTATCAGGCAAAAAGTGGGGGGGTAACTGCAACAGGGAGCCATTTCTTTACACAAGCCCCCCCCAGCCCACAGGCCAGGAGACTCAGCCAACGCTGGAAGAGTCTTCCTAGTCTGTCAGGCGAGGAAGAGTAGAGGAAATGGCTGGTTTGTTGCAGGGCCTACTCTGCCTTACATCCTCCTGTTCAGGTCATTCCCTCTGGGGAACTGACCCACTTCCACAGTGATAGGACCTAGTCTGAACTGCCTCTTGTCTGTGCTTTTTATGTCTTCACCCATTCTCTCTATTTTGAGGTCAGAGGTATCCACCTCTGCTAATCTTATCTTAGCCAGGGTCACCCCTAGCTTACCCAAAGAGGTTACCCAGAGCTGGAGTAACCCCACCATGACCAACAGGGTCAGGGGGCCTAACTTGTTATTTGGCATGGGGTCAGACCACCATGCCAAGGATAGTGCAGCCATAAAGGCTAACACCCAGCAGAGGCCACTGACAGCTGTCAGTGCCCAGAACCACACCTTTAGCTCTTCACCTAAAAGGGAAGGGGCTAAGTTACAGGCTTCTTTGGGTTCAGGTTGCCTGTCTGCTGTATTAGAGTGGGGGGTTACCACATCTTGTAGTAAACACCCTTCTTCCACTCTTTCTTCTGTTAGCTGAGGAGCCACCCACTCAGGTTTAACAGTTGCCTGACTAGCCAGGACTTCTTGTGGGTCAGGTTGGACTTTATCAGGGCCATTTTTGGAGTTCTCCCCTACTGGAGCAGAATCTCCTTGGCTTGCTGTAACCTTGGCTAAAGGTTGTCCACCCTTCCTACTCTGTTTTCTTTTCTTCTTCTTCTGGGGTCTGCTTGCATTTACTGCAGAGGCAGGACTTCCAGAATCCTTGGGAGAGGACTGGCACTGGACCAGTTCCTCTCTTGGGCTCTGACTAACCTCTGGGTAGTCATTTCCAAGGAGACAATCAAGGGGGAGGTCTGTACTGACCACTACCCTTCTCCAGCTAAGAGTGCCACCCACTTCTATGGGCACTAAAGCCACAGGCCTCTTAGTGACCCTGTCTAGGCTAACTCTTACCCTGGCAGTCTCACCTGGGATGTACTGGTTTGAGAGCACCAGCCTGTCATGCACAATAGTGTGACTGGCACAAGTGTCTCTCAGGGCAGTGGTTGGGATTCCATTCACCAGTAGGTGGTGGAAGTGTCTACTTCCCTCTGGAATCTCCAACTCACCTGTTGGGCCCTGTTTCCAGTTGAAGGCTATGAAGACCTCCTCATCTGAGGAGTCATCTCCCATGGCTACACTGGTTACCCCTGGAATCTTGTTCTGGGGTTTGTTTTTGGGACAAGAAGTGTCCTTGGTGTGGTGCCCAGACTGTTTACAGTTGTGGCACCATGCCTTAGTGGCATCCCAGTTCTTACCCTGGTACCCACCTTTGTTTTGGGTTGTGTCTTGGGGCCCACCCACCTGTTCTGGTTTTTGGGGGCCTACAGAGGACTCTTTTTCTTTGTTTCTAGTGTCACCTAGCTTTCTTGGCTATGACGAGATTCAGTAACCGGCTAGCCTCTAAGTTGATGGCTTCTGAGCTCTATATCAGCGCTGTGAGTCTCACTAGTGGCACTTTGGCTTGGCAAAGCTAGAAAAGACAACTATGTCTTCCATCAGCAAGAAGAAATCCCAAGGGATACAGGAACAGTAGAGAAGTTGAGATATCAACTTCAGCTCCAAAGATGCAATGGTCCATAGGTTTAGGGACAGCCATGTCTCTGCAGCCCAGCACTGTTGGATTTTGTAACTTGTCTTTATAAAAATCTGGGTAGTTATAAGTTCTGGGTCACTTACCTTTAGAGAGAGGCTAGTCTGTGATTCCTTGGGCACTGGAGTTTTTTTCATGTTGACTGGTAAGTCATTACATATCATTCATGCTAGGCTATGTTGACCCTGCCGTCAGACAAAAGGAGAACCCAGCGGAAGAATGTGATGACTGCTACCAGTAGGAACCAAGCTTCTTTTCAGCCTTTGTTATCAAGTTTTTAATCTTTGGTTACTTGATTAAGTGCATATTGTGCCCACGACCTTGAGATCCCACAAATTAGCCATGCAAGTGACATTGAACCTTGTGAACCCCAGTATTGCCAGAACAGCACCTCCATAGATCCCAATAATAAACATTTCAGTTCAGCAGTCTGGACAGTTTCAGATCAGTGTAACATTACAGCACGATAACATTAAGCCCTCACATCTTATTAGAGGGGTTTTAATAAAAACAAATCACACAACGAACCACAAAGTGGTCTGCGACCCACGAAGCATAGCCTAACCAGAAAGATGTTTCCTCAATAGATCTTGAACAGTTCGTACCAGAGACTTGGGACTTCACTGTTATTTCCAACATTGTATTTCTATGACAGTGGGGCACTAATGTCTCCTCTTTAAAGTAAATAGCCCTGTTGGGATGTTGACATTTTTGGGAATTCTATAAATGAACTGCTATACTGTATTTGGTTCAACCCTCAAAGTGACTCCCATGACCTGGGCATGGTCTGATCAGTTAAGGGTTTGGCATGGTTTTGCCTCTGAAAGCAAGTACCCAACATTAAAACCAAGAGGGAACAAGTTCAACCTCAACTGACAGCTTCTAAACTTACCTGTCTAATCCCTGGGAGCTCTACAGTCTGATCTAGTTAAACCACTTGGCTACCTACACCGTTCCCTTCTCCATCACCCGTGACTCACCAAAGAGTGACTGAGCTGAGACAGACATCTGTTCTTAAGGTGCATCATTGTAATGTGTGTCAACCCCTGTTGCTTCAATGTCACTTCATCAACGGGGAGAGATTAATCCGTGGCTGCTCAGCGAGTGGAATCAATACTTGCCAATTCAGCCACACCAGTAACAGTGGAAAGCACTTGAATTCACGATGGAGGAGTCTGGCGTTCTTTTCAAGGGACAGGGCATGGTTTAAAATGACAGCTCCAGTCTCTGATGCACTGTACATGTGGGTACCACAAATTCAGCAAATATCAGAAGGCAATCTTTTCCAGGCCTGTTCTGAAAGATGAGCTGAACCGACACATTCGTACCTTGACCTACTGACCCTTTGGATTCACTTCACTTTAAGCAATAGTTGTCAAGGCTCTAATCTGCTTATCACGGTGTGCTAATACCTCCAGATTTCATTCTTTTTTTATTGAAACATGTGGCTGTGTTATGGTTTACTTGATGTAACAGAACATTGTGCACACACACACTGCCCACTATATCACTCTAAAAGAGTTCATTGTATTTCCTGAAAGGACAACTCTTTGTCTGTCCTCACTGATGGTTGCCTAAGGAAGAATGATAATTTGGTGTCATCTTCAACTCAAGTGATGCTTTATTGAGTCAATGCCAGGCCAACTTGTTGGTCTTATAAAACATCTATATCCATTTAGTACATGGGTACTCGCAAACATTGTCCCAGGGGCCACAAAGGTTGGTCTGTTGTGTGACCGAGGGCCGCACTGATGCCAGCAGTATGGTGATGAAAGGGAGGAGGCGGCTTTGGGTGGGCCAGGGGGTTGTGGCATTATGGTGGGCACAGGGGGCAGCAAAACATATAGATCTAGTGGCTGAATCGCACAATGTAAAACCAGAGGACCTGGTATTAATCCCAGCTTCCACACTTTACCAAATTGTGTGATCCTAGGCAATTGTGTTATTTCACGATCCCTTCTTTTTCATCATTATTGTATGTAGGAGAACCTTGCAATGCATGACTTCAGTAGGTGTGCTGTGCAAACCCTTCTCCTGTGTTTGACTTAATAAACTATGAAGTTGTTCATGTATAATAGCAAATCAGGCCAATCAAAGAGTGTAGATAAAAAACAACTTGCCTCTTAGTTCACTATTGACATTGTTATCAAGGTGGGGGGAAGAATGACTGTTTCTGAATTTATGTTTGGATCTTTTGCTCTAAAAAAAATACTTCTCCATGCACTGATATAATCTGATGAACTAAGATTAAATGGTTCTGCGTGTTAATGAAATACACTTTTTTGAATTTTTAAGAACCCTTATCCTAGTTGTAGACATTTGCTGCAAGATTACTTAAAGAAGGTAAGTGCTCCTGCGGTTAAGCGGTGCAGGACAACTTCATTACTTCCTTGTTCCCTCTTCAATGAATGTTTAAATAAAGGATTGCCTATTAATATAACTTATTTTTAACATTCGCACTGACTTGAGTAAACAGAAGCCTAGTGCTACTGCTGTCCTGTGGCCGCATGTAAAGGTGAAAAGGCTTGCATGCGGCCCCCGGGCCGTACTTTGAGTATTATTGATTTAGTACAAAGAAACAGTGGGCCTTATTTAGAGCTTGGCAGATGGGAAACTCCATTACAAACATGGTGAATGTCCGATCCTCTGTATTAACATCCAGTATAGCCCACAACAGTGGAGTTTAAGGCTATAAACCAGTCCTACGTTTTGTTCTGCTGTGTTAGGTCATGTCATATTACTACTGTGCTGTTGCTGAGGCAAATTAAAATGACTGTCTCATGCTGGTTGACATCCCTGTTGGGTTACTCTGATGATAGAAATGTCTTAAACAATTCCTAAATGTAATGTTTGTGTGACTGTTGCCAGCATGGGAGGAGATTCCCGGAACCTAGGAGTCTAGAGGGAGATGGCCCATCCTTGCATGTGTGTTATCAGACCATGAAATCATCACTTGAAACGTTATGGAGGACCGAAGACTGGGACAGTGACATGACTAGTTGTATTTCGCATAATTATTATTTGCCACATAATCCATCATCTGCAGTTTTTTTTTAAATTGCTTGAATCGAACGGTTCAAACGTTACCAAAAATGCAACACCACGTGTTGCCGCACAGTGGAATGCCCTTTGCAAAGGCTGACTATTCACCTTTGTGAAGCTTATTGCAGTATTTGGTTGTTAAACTAGTGCTAAAGAAATGCAACTAATGCCCACACAGTGTTAACACATTTAAAACTGACACAATAGTGGAACAATACTATTTTGAAATGTGCAGCATAATGCTGCATAATTTGCCTTTTCTTGCTGTATGATACATTTGACCCTGCCGCATAATTTGGCCCTCCGCTTCCGCATAATTCCAGTGTCCCTGATTATAACTGATGATGCGCGCTAAACTGCTGATCAGCGCATACGAAGTGCGTTTGTTGTTCGTGGTGCTGAAAATTGCAGGCGCAGCCAGTGCGCTGTCCACGGTTCTGAACACCAGGTGCCGTAAAGCCACGCGCGCTGTCTATGGTCCTGAAAGGGGCGCACAGCACGTGCGTTGTCCATGGTGCTGCGCAACCAGCCTGCTTTCAGTTTTCATGTTGTCTCCACGCCCTCTTCGTCCGTTCCCTTGCTTTAAAAACGCACTTCTGCCCCTCTGTAAATAGCAGCTGTCACTGTCACCCGCTCTCATGGTACTCTAGTTGCCAACCTCGGAAGCATGGATGGCTACCTTTGCCCTGCAGATGGCCAAAGATATCTAGACAAGGTTGCTCCCTCATCCTTCCTGGGTGTATAAACGAAAGTACAAGGAGTTTGAGTTAATGATTAAGACTGTGTTATGTTTAGGAAGTTAGCTAATACCAACTTTGTGAAGCCACAAAAAATAGCAGATGAAAAGTTCCACTAGAACCAGGTTTTCGAAGAAACAAATTAACAAACATTGTGTTTTGGAAGGCTATTTTTCAAGAACATTTGTGCAGGTACAATCATCTAGAGAAACATTTCTGGGAAAGTGCCCACAGTAAAAGTTTTGCAAGAATGATGAACTTTTCAGTTTTATCAAATTGAAAACGGTGTTATGCGAAACTGTATGAGTGAACCCCAAGTTTGCACACCCCTTGTAACAATGTTTAATCTTAGACTGCTTAAAAGTTTTACATGTGTTCGGATGAGTTCTGAATACTATAATTTACTTATCGGTGTCACACTTGGGAGAAGAGCAACTATCGCATGATAATGCCCTCGAGTCTGTGTTATGAGATGTGATTAACAGCTAGAGGTGAGCTGAGAGCCTGTTACTACCAGCCCACTGCATTCAGTGTGACATGTGGAGTCACGGGCTGCAGTTATATATATTGATGCACATGTGGCTGTCCGTGTAATGCAGCTCTCCACCTGTGAGATTGATTTCAGCTTTGGGACTGCAATGGCTCAACAAACAGCTGGTCCCCTTCGGATGGTGGCATGGCTGTAAACCACAGAGCAGCACAAACATTACTGAGCATGAACGAAGTGCTAATTGACTATAGCAGAAGTCTAGTCTAATCTATTCTCCAGGATTTATAAAGCACGTAGCTACCCACCAGGGCTTCCCAGCGCTAGGCACAGATTCAGTATGCTGGACCTGACCCTTTTCGCAGGGTTATCCCCAAGCTTTTTGCCTTCTTCATCCTATTTTTTCTGACCTATTTTTGTTGGCTTTAGGACTCTGGGCACTTTACCACTGCTGACCAGTGCTAAAGTGCAAGTGCTCTCTGTCTAAAATGTATTAGTGATTGGTTTCTTCATGATTGCATATTTGATTTACTAGTAAGTCCAAAGAAAAGTAGACTATAAGTGCCAAAGGGCCTGTAAATCAAATGCTACCAGTGGGCCCAAAGCACTAATTGTGCCACCCACATATGTAGCTCTGTAAACATATTTCAGACCTGCCACTGCACTGTCTGTGTGTGCAGGCTTAAACTGCCATTTCGACCTGGCAAGGGCCCCACTTGCCAGGCCCAAACCTTCTCTTTTACTGCATGTATGTTACTCCTAAAGTAGGCACAGCGGGCAGGGTGCAGTGTATTTAAAAGGTAGGACATGAACTGGTGTGTTTTACATGTGCTGATACTGAAATACTGCTAATGTCGGTTTTCACTATTGCAAGGCCTATGTCTCCCATAGGGTAACATGGGGATTGCCTTGAAATATATTTTAAGTGTAATTTCCTGTTGGGAGCAGATAGAGATGCGGAGTCTGGGGCCTCTGAACTCACAATCTAAAAATACATCTTTTGGTGAAGTTGATTTTTGAATTGTAAGTTTGAAAATGCCCCTTTTAGAAAGTGAGCATTTTCTTGCTTAACTATTCAGTGCCTCCGCCTGTCTGCTGAATACACGTCTGGGTCAGGAGGACATTTGGGCTGTTTGTGTATTTAGTCTAGTCAGTCACACAAACGGAGCTAAGGTGTGCCGTGCATATCCTGATGGTTCATCACCTGGCTGATCGGTCTTCCTGAGCTAGAATGGTGGGAGGAGCTGACACCTGCACTTAAATACGGCTGTACCTGTCCTCACACAAAGCAGTCTCCAACCCCCTGGAGTGTGTCTGGGTCCAGGGCAGGGTCTTGTACACTACAAACCTCTTCTCTTTGAAGGTTGCCTACTACAAATACAGAAATGGGTATAAGTACTGGACCTCTGACCTCGCGTAGTTAGAATCCTTCTGGACTGAGGGCATTCTGCCAGGAAGAAGAGCTGGATGCTGTAGGAGGGGCAGCCTGTTGTTTTTCAGTCAGGGCCTTTTACATGCTGCTTCTATCCTGGGAATGAAAGGACTGGACATGGCTTTCTCCACCCTGTTATCAAAGGTTCTCCAAGGGCTTGAAATGAACTTGCCAACTGTTAAGTAGTTTCAGGGACATCAAAGACTTCATCTCCCAGCACCTTGGTTCTCTTGCTGAGAGTCCTGACTTGCCAAGTGGTGCCAAATCCAGTTCCTAGGCCTGTGGGTGTGAGTTCTAGTGCAACTAATAAGAAACCAAGTACATCAACTCCAAAGTAACATCGGAATCCGTGCCGTTGTCCAACTCCATGCCACTGCCTGCACCGAAGCCATGGTCCCCGCTGAGTGCAATGACCATGACTAGCGTGACAGGCCCGATGCTTCCACAGTGCCTCCAAAGTCCTGCCACAGCGTGAGCCCCGAGTGCCATGTCACTGAAGCCAGTGGCACCCAACTCCAGCTCTGCCGCAGCACCTGTGCCCCATGGTATGATCTCAACACCGCAAAGTCAACACCTCACATCTTGACCTGCTGGATTTATCAACCCCACCTGGTCATAAAGAACCGACACCTCGCCACCGACACCGTATCACCTTCCCTGCAACCGTAAGGCACCGACAACTCACCTCCTCTGCCTAGCAGTAAGGAACCAACGCCTCACCTCCCCGGTAGCAATAAGGAACCGTCACCCCACCAGCTCCAGCAACGCCTCACCTCCACAACTCCATGCAACCTTTTTTGTTTCCTAATTGTTTTCAAAGGCACTGTACCTGGAGCCTGTGCGACTCCGTGACTGGTCCGCACTCCCTGTCTAGTTGCATCAGGCTGTTGGAAACCATTTTGTCAAGACGCTGTGATAGCCCCATTTGGAGCGATTGTGTTTCTAAGCTCTATATTAAGATTTAATCTTTGAAAATGTGTATCTTTACTTGTGTATGCTGGATTTTGTTGTTTTGGTCTTGTTTTACTCAAATATTGACTATGTTTTAAACTGGTGTGGAGTACTTTTGTGGTGTTTTCACTGTGTTACTGTGTGTGCGTGTGTGTGTGTGTATGTACACAAGTACTTTACATACTGCCTCTGAGATAAGCCTGACTGCTTGTGCCAAGCTACCCATGGGGTGAACAGGGTTATCTTAGCTGCGTGACTCTCTTACCCTGTACCCTGAGAAGAGTGAGGGTATCTACTTGGACAGGATGCAAACCACTGCCAACTAGAGAGCCCATTTCTAACACGGTATGACTGGTTAGCTACCTTACTCAAATATGAAGGTTTTTAACAATTTGTTAAAAACAAGCTCAGATTTAGTCTTCCTATTTTGTAATGGGAGGGCATTCCAGCGCTTAGGAACAATGAAGGCAAAGGAGCGGCCGCCATCTCTTGATTTACTGTTCCTAGGGACTGTTAATTCTTTCAAGCGTGATGATCACAACCATCATGCCGGGAGGTGTTGTATTAATACTCTCTGGATAAGTGTACCTACTTTGTTGTGTACTGCTGTGTGTACCATACAAAGCACTTTAAAGAAGGGCTTGCGATCAAGCCGCAGAGGTCTCCAGTTCTGACACCATTTAACGTGGAAACACAAGCACCAACATCTCTCTAAAACAGAAGCATCATGGCAGCTATTGATGACAAATGAGGCCATGATTAAGACACATTAATCCGCATTACCCTGTCTGCCAAACTGACGGTCAGCCTACCCTATTTAGAGGAGGTGGGACTTCCAGCTTTTCATTGACAGAGCCTCCATTGGCTCCATTGACGGCGAGATACGTCCAAAGGTCCTACGGAGGAATGGCATCACACCACCCACCGTATTTAAAGAGAATGGTGTGTTGTCCTTTTTTTCTGTCCTTCACCACCAGCTAAAACATGGCGGAGAGGAACAGAAAAAGACCGACAATGAATCTGGCCCCATACCCGGGACAAACTCCCTGGATGCTGGTGACATTTGTTTTGTTTTTTAGTATCAACCTCTCACTTTTCAGAGTTTGTTTGTCAAAAACAAAAAAATATTGTTTTAAAGTCCAGCAGATAACCCTCAAAACCAAAAGTAGCCACCGACCAAACCTTTTTTTTTACTTAGACCAGAAATGCAATGACAGTGGTTCACGTCATGGGACAGGCATCATTGCTGGGCTAGTTGTAATCTCTAAATGTGGCAGACGGTAGTCCATCGGGTAGTGGACGTAATGTCTTTCACCACCCTGACGAATTGAGTGCCTTCCACCAAGCTACAGATTAGGCCCTAACGCAAGGGATACAACTGAGCTTTTTTGCCTACCCTTACTGAGTACCTGCCCTTCTTGAATTTGAAAGGGCGAGTATCCGCACTTCCCAGCTGAGGTGCAATGTATTTAATGGCAGAGTAGCACCATTTTTCCGTAGCAGAGAGGTACTCTGGGATAGTGGTTACCTGCCCCTGCATGTTTCCATTCAGGGACTGTCAAAATGTGATGTGTCCTGAGGCAGTGGTAGGTTGAACACAATATATTGTTTATCCTGGAAGACACCTGCAGGATAAATATACTGTACGTTATAGTCTAGGAAGCAGTGAAGGGTTAAATGCTGTATGTGATGCATTGTAGGAGGCAGTAGAAGAATCAGAATAATATGTGATATATTCTGGAAGGATCAACATAGTATGATATATATTGTGGGACGCACCGGAAGATTGAACATAATGTGTGATATATTCACGAATGCATTGGAAGGATTGGTATGATATATGATCTGAGTGAGGCACTGGAAGATTGAACATAATGTGTGATATATTCTGCAATGCATTGGAAGGATTGATATTATATGTGATATTTTGTGCGAGGCACTGGAAGATTGCACGTAATGTGTGATACATTCACGAATGCATTGGAAGGATCAACATAGTATGTGATATATTCTGGAATACACTGGAAGGATCAACATAATATGTGATATATTGTGAGAGGCAATTGAAGATTGAACATAATGCATGATATATTGTGGAAGGCATTGGAAGGATCGATATTATATGTGATATATTGTGAGAGGCACTGGAAGATTGAACATAATGCGTGATATATTCTGGAATGCATTTGAAGGCTCTATATTATATGTGATATATTGTGGGAGGCACTGGAAGATTGAACATAATGTGTGATATATGCTGGAAGGCATCAGAAGGATCGATATTATATGTGATATATTGTGGGAGGCACTGGAAGATTGGACATAATGTGTGATATATTCTGGAAGGCATTGGAAGGATCAACATAATATGTGATATATTGTGGGAGGCACTGGGAGATTGAACATAATGTGTGATATATTGTGGGAGACACTGGAAGATTGGACATAATGTGTGATATATTCTGGAAGGCATTGGAATGATAAACATAATATGTGACATATCCTGGGAGGTATTGAACGGATCACCATATTATGTGATAGGTTCTGGGATGCACTGCACAGCATACTGTGGAAGGTCAAACATAATCTATGATAAATTGATTGGTTCCGCCACATATTAGGAAGTTAAATATGGTTTATGTTGTATTCTGTAAGCCAATGTAAGGTTAAATCTAATGGGATAAATGTTGAGGCGGCAGTAGAAGGTTAAAATAATATGCAATCGCTTCTGGGAGGGAGTGGAAGGTGAGCACAACAACGGATATTGTCTGGGATGCACTGGTGTGTTAAACATAATTTTGATATATTCTAGTGGCCTCGGAAAGGTAAGTACAATACCTAGCAAGTTCTGAGAGCTAGTTGAAGAATAAGCATAGTTTGTGATATATCCTGGGGAGCGGTGAAATATTCAGCATAATTTGTTATATGTTCTGTCACATAGTTAAATAGCACATATGAGTGATTCTCTGAGGCAGTGAAAGGTTAGTGAAGTCGTGAGATATATGCTGTGGTTAATTATAATCTATGAACAATGATACAATATTTGTATATGATCTGTGAATCCCTAAATGAATAAATATGATATATGTCCTCTGGGGGGGGTGAAAGGTTAACCTTAATATGCAATATTATTGTGTTCTTTTTTAAATAACTATCTCCATGTTTCAGTGTGTGTGTGTGTCTCTGTGTATGTGGTGTATTTGATGGTATTGATATGTTATACGTGCTAAACCTCTGTTAATGGTAAAATATAATAGAACACTGGAATGTAAATGTTCAGAGCTTCATTGAAGACAATGGAATGGTTCAGGGCTTACAATGGCCGGTAGAAGCTCGAAGCACCAACATTCCACTGTTTCTCTCTTTTTAATTCAGAACACTCTAACCTTAGAGAGTGGAATGTTCTAATAGCCTTATAGCCTTTTGGCTGCGGGCTATACCTGTAGTTAAAGGCCCTTACCCCTGTTATAGGCCCTCATCTGCAGCTTAGGCCTATAAATCAGGTTCAGGGCATTTGACAATGTTATAGCCCTCAGCAGTTATAAGGCTATAATAATGTTGGATGTACATTATGATTGGCCTTCACCTCGCTCTTTTGGACATCAGAAAACCCCTTGTTTTTTTTTTTATCTTTTATATTTTTTCTATATATAATCTGATATTTATCATGCAGAAGTAGTTTCACATACATAAAAGACCAGGGAAATGGTACTATTTGATTCGTGTATTACAAGCATAACTGACTTTCATTACATTTCTGCCGACACAGCAATATGATGAGTTACGCTCGCTTTGAAATCACGCCCTATTGGCTTACACATCCCACTTATATCACAATGCTCTCTGGTCCACAATCACCCTACCATGACAGATGCTGTTTGACTGCGTTAACTAGGAATGCTTTGATGCTCAACTATGTCTCTAGGTTTTCAGACCACAAACAGAAGCTACATCTGCAATCCCTCTTTTCCTAATATTTTACAGTTGTTCACTACATTTCCAATACTCTGCATGGTAAATCATATGCATGTCTTATGAAGTGCAGATTCTGATCATGCAACATCTTGATTCACAATGAGAAATTAAATAGTTTACAATATGTCACATAGCATTACATTTTCATATACCTTCTCTACTTAGTGATCATTTCACTAACGTGTGCCAAGGCAGAAAGTATGTCAATATCTGTACAAGGCTGCACTGTTAGGATCAAGGTAAGACTTTGTGCTCCCAGAAAGGGATTTCTGTTTCGCAACCTCTGTTTATGTATGTAACCCTAAGCACAGAAATTATTTTTTGCATTCTAGCAAGCCTTCCATAACATTGACATTCCAGTTGTTCACTACCCCAGTCTTGATGACACTCAACCTTGTCTTCTTGATACAGCCAACTTTAGACCTATTTCAAATTGACTATATTCAAGAATACTGCTATGGTCCAACTGCAGGGCTTATAGCTGGTTCTTTTCAAATTTCAGGTTCAGTTAAAGCAGTGGGTCTAATTTAGAGTTTGGCAGATAGGGAACTCTGTCACAAATGTGTATCTTGCTGGCCAAAGTGATGAGAGCTGGGCAAACTGTCATGTTTTTGATGGATGTGTCCCATCTTACTTTGCCATCGGTAATTCCACACTGACGGCCCATTGAGTAGGGGACCTTTGGTATAGACACATCAGCCCATCCATCTTATTTAAAGCAAGTGGTCTGAGATACTCCTTTTTTTTCTTTTCAGGCCCACCAGAGAAAGCATGGTGGTCCCATGAAGAAAAAATTCAAGAAGGACCCCACACCCTGGGAGAAATCTCCAAAAGGTTCAGGGATGTTAGCTTTTTGTTTTTCAAAAATGCTGACAATTTTGGAGTTGGTTTTTGGAAAGCAAAAATGTTTACTGAGAAGCCACCCAAAATATAATGGCCGCTCTATATACTTTATTTTCCTTCAGTGGAGCCGCTGTGATGGTGATTCCTCTGAAAACATGGAGGTCTCACCTGGTCTGGCTGAGATCTCAAAATATTGCAGGTGGTAGTCCTGCCAGGATGATGGAGGAAATTACCTCCAACACCCTGACAACTGAAGGACCACCTACAGGGGTGTGGAATTCCTATAGCCCAACACCCAGGACATACTGTTTGGGGTCAAGGACAACAAGTTTTAATGTTTATTTTGTCCTTGGAACAAGTATGCCCACCCTCCTGCAGCAGAAAGCTTTTGACATCCAGCTTACAGTACCACATAATGCAGCAGGGAAGGGAATTGTCTGCAGTTGAGGTAAAGTGTGGGTTCATATGTTAATGCTTTTCGAACTTGTATTTATAGTTCATTAATGTAAAGCTTTTAGGGTGAGCGCTCTAAATAAATGTTGTAGACTCAGACTGCACTATTGAGAGTGTATACAGTAAAAACAAAATGTGTACACACATTTGCAAATTTTAACTATATGTGGCTACATTTGAGGCTCACAGAATGCTCTCTGATTAGATGCAAATATCTGTAAAAGCTTGAAAGCAGAATTGATGATTCTTTACTTTCAGAATGAAATGTTCACAAAAAATGCAACTAGAAAAAAAATGTTTTGCTAAACAGATGTGAAAATTGAGGTACCATTTATTTGAAGCATCATTTAGTAAAATGTGTTGATGTATGCTAGTATTTCCCAAAAATATTCATCATTCAATATCAGTGTTATCACTTTCAACAAGATTGTGGGAAACATGAAAATAAAAGAACATTGGAGAAAGCCAATAGATCTGACATTGGTGGTCAGTTGTTTTTTTTTTTCAATGTATGTCTTGTTTTGACATGGTTTTGGTAAAACTGTATTCCTGTGGGAGCTGTCAGACCCTTGCCATTGTAACAAACATTGACAAAAAGCAAAAATAGTTCTTGGTCTCAAAAAGCACACATTGTCACGATAGTTCCTGGCACTAAACAAAACTATGTGGTGTGCCAATATGCTTCTCGTGAAAGAGCAGAATGCTATCACCAAACAGGACCCATGGAATAGGTCTTTGCATTAGTACAGATTTATGTATTTCATTGCTTCATAAGAATTTAAAAAAGTAGAAACTGTTCATGCGAAAATCTGTTGAGAGTTTAGAAGTTTACGTCCCTCCAAACACTTTTTTCCCCTAACCCTGGAAGAATGTTTACCTCTGCCCTTGTCAGGAGTAAATTTCCAACCGTTCTCTTTATAGGAAAGGATTACAGAAGAGATCGTAAAAACCCTCAAAACATGCAGTTATTAAATGGTCATTCCAATCCTGGAACTACTGCTTTCCACTACCTCCAATTCCAGGATATAGATCTGCGGAAAGCTGGCAAAATAAGGAGATTGCTAGTATTAGTCAAGCTGTACTATAGTATTCTCCCTGGCATAATAAGAGAGGCTATTATCAGAGCTCTCATAAAAAGAGATTGGTGACATTATTTGTCACCGCACTACATAGCACAAAAAGGACAGCTAGATTTTTTTACAGGTCAAGTAGATTTATGAAGCAACCTGTCCCACGGACAAGTAGATATTTTATTAAATTCCACACCCCTGCACCTGTCTTAGTCATGTTTGAGGACAGCATCGGCCATGATATCTCCATTGGATGACTTCGGAGAGGCGGCTGGTGAAGGTGATAAGATGTAGTGGATCGCTTAGTGACATTAATGATAAATCCTACTACCCTCCCTATCCAGTCCTCACCCACAGTATATGACTCCCTCACCCAGTATGCATTTTAATGTCCTTTGTCTGGCTTTTGGAAATCGACAATGCACTCTGTTTACATTTCTAAGTGGAAAGCTAGTGCCTTACCAACATATTCAATCCCTATGCACTTCTCTACACAATATTAAATATTGTGTCAAGAATCCATAGAAAACATAAGTGTGGATAATGTTCTCTTAACTGAGTTACTTGCCATTTCATTGCTGACTCCATGCCTTGGTGCTCCCCCTTCTTCATCAGTCTTGAGAAATAATCTCTTACATATTTTTATTTTTTCTTTCAATGTATGATATCTCTACTGTTCTTCCTCACTCGCAGGAAAGTTTGCCATTTGTTTTAAACAAGCACTGGCAAAGCCAATAGGACTGGGTTGCACCTTGCCCATTCTTTATAAAGATGCACTTACCTGGTAGGATAAAACCTTACTTCCACAAAACATTATTTCAAGCAGGCATCTAAACACTCTAATGCCTGGCAGCAATGTACTTCTTACTATAATATGAGGCTCTTCCAAAGCCCTTTTCAAATGTCTACCATCTGCTTCTGGGGAGCTTATCAAACGACAATGCTCCGATGCCTTGCCTTTGACACCTTCTGCATTCCTGCATAATCTTTGAGTCTGTCTGCATCAGATATGACACAGAGATTGGAAAAACTGTCTCATACCTTGATGAAAAAGTCTCTGGGCCTGATTACGACCTTGGCGGATGGGATACTCCGTCACAAACATGACGGATATCCCGCCCGCCGTTATACAAGTTCCATAGGATATAATGGGACTTGTAATATGGCGGACAGAGTATCTGTCTCGTTTGTGATGGAGTATCCCATACGCTAAGGTTGTAATCAGGCTCTTAGTCTCTGGTGGTAACCAATACACCAGAGTTCAAGCTCATGCCAGGCGTTATATTTACATTTTCAGGTAATGTGGCCAGAAATCTAACCGTCTCAACCTATTCCTCAGTCTGAGGCACAAGGTCCACCACAAAATCAGGCTTACCTGACTCCACCTTGAATTCAGGAAAATGTTAAATATTTTCAGGCAATATATGTTCCAAATACATTATATACAGATTGTGCTGGAGACTCCATTAAACGTATCCTCCGGCCCCCAAAGGAAACCTTAAGAGTAGCTGATGTGAGGTGTTTCCTGAGCACCTCCAGTGAGTACTCTACCATGAAACTTATGTAGACTCTCTGAGTTGTCTCCAGACCCTCCAACTCACATGATGGCTCCATGTGACATACAGTTTCAGCATTCATTTCAGGTTCACTTAGTGATGAAGAACTGTCCAACGGCGAGCTGTAAGATGAGATAGAGACCTCTGAATTGAGTGGGTTTCCAGCATTTGTGTGGAGGCTCTGCACCACTGGAGACCATTCAAGGTTATAACAACTCCTCAGGTCTTGTTGGGCCGCTCCAGATGACTTTGTGTTTTGAACTGGGGTGGGGATGGCTGAACAGTGGCCAGGAAGGTAGGGTGGTAGAGCCATGCCCCTGCCTACACCTATGCCCGTCAAGGTCCACTTCCCTTCTTCTACCTTCCCACAGCAGAAATGATCCCAGCGTAGTAGGTCTGAGTCTTCCCTGTGGCAATATTCAAGCATAAATGCTATTTACATCTACTGGATGTTGTACCGCTCTCCGTTGCCCCTGGCTACTCACGAGCCAGCAATGGCCCCAAGACTCTAGACCAGTGGTTCCCAACCTGTGGTCCGGGGACCCCTGGGGGTCCGCGAAGCTCCCTAGGGGGATCTTTCGACTGCTTATAAAATGTAATAATATTAACAGAATAAGTCCCCAGCTTTCAGTAATGACTCAGTGGTGGGTCGCCGGATTCCAGTAATGATTCAGTGGGGGTCCCCGGGTTCCAGTAATGATTCAGTGGGGGTCCTCGGGTTCCAGTAATGATAAAGTGGGGGTCCACAAAAATCATATGGTTGGGAACAACTGCTCTAGACCAAGCTCTCATTGACGATTCAGAAGGCAACAATTCAGAGTTTTTCTTAAATCACATGTATACTAAAACCTTCTCTCTCTCCAGATTCTCCCTTCTCCTTCGCTTGTAGTGCTAACATACAACTCGCCATCTAAAATGCTCCTGGAACACTGTGGTACACCAGAATATCCTGCCACTACATCATCTTACCAGTCTGACCTGCACGACTCTACATCTCAGCAATTGACCAAGACCATGCCAGCCATCTTTGTTGAAGCCTGCTGCAGCACCTAGAAATGATTTAGAGGCTCATTTAGAGTTTGGTGGAGGGGTTACTCTTTTACAAAAGTGACAGATATCCCATCGGCAGTATTACAAGTTCCATAGGCTGTAATGGAATTGTAATTCGGCGGAACGGATATCTGTCACATTTATGATAGAGTAACCCCCTCCGGGAAAACTCTAAATCCGGCTCTTAGTTCTGTTGTACTTGCTGTATAGAACAATAAACAAAGACATGCAACATAGGTCAACCTTAATTCACTGCATCAGTTAGCAGTGGCATGGATAGCCAAGCACTCATCTCCAACGTGGTTCACTTACTGACACTGTTTCAATGTGCGGCGTTGAAAGTTTGAACCGCAGTCATGTCTCGTAACAGATCCTGCATCAGGTTCTAAACATGTCCTAAATCTTTTACAGATTGACCAAGATGGTCTCACGCTGCCTGAACGAACACTGTACCTTGGACAGGATGAAGAGAGCGAGAAGGTAAGAAGACGGCCATGCTTTCCAGTACAGCCAATGATGAGGTCCTGGATGTCATTGGCGACCTGGAAGTGAACATGCCACTTCTCACCCTTGCCTCCTGTGACCTCCACCCACATCCATCCTCCAGAGGCAGGGGTCACACAGGAGTCGTAAGCAGGGTGCATGCAGGATCTCATTTTTTCCTTCACAGAGGGTGGGTTTGCAGCTTTGCATTCTATTCCCCTTCCATCATCAGGAGTAATTCTACCATTAATCACCTTCTGAGGTGACATGATACATACCATCTAGGGACAAAAACCCAACAGGGTCTCCAGAGGTAATATCAGCCCAAGAGGCCTATAACAAGGAAAGTAATCTGGTGGAAAATGACCAGAGTACTAGAATCAACATCTGAGCACTGATATAAGAAAATATGCTTCACGTTATAGGAAGCATCAATTGGAAATGTTTAAAACCTGCCCATACTGGGGAATGCATCCTGTGGATGAAACATGCACCAGATCTAAACAAAACATTTGTTCTCTGTTCTTTGTGGCTAAAACTGATCAGTCACCCAGAAAGGTATGTGGTAATTATTCACACACAAAAATTATCTGGTCACTACGTGGGATGGTGCGAGCCTCACCAAGTCGCGTTCTCTAATAGTTCAGATGTAAGGTAATGGTGTTCTTGTTTGAGAGGAAGAGAATCAATGCCATTCTAGTGCCAACACACCAACGACAGATACATAGTTGCAGGACCAGACCACATGTTAAGATTTAAGGATTGTCGGTTCCTGCAGGAGTTCTTGAGACAGACCGTGCTTGGAAGTGGACGTGCATGCATACATGCCAACCCTCCCAAGTGAGCCGGGACACTATTAATGTTAAGGCTAGTCTCCCACCTCCTGATTCCTGTATCCAAAAACCCAACTGATCGTCAGGCTTCAGCCAACAGGGACCGGTCTTGTGTGACTCGGAGTATGCATTGCCAGTGACCTGCTCCTGCAGGCCAATGCACACCATGCTTGGAACGCTCTAGCTACCTGCCAAAGCGTTTTCGCCATGCTGCTGATAGGTAAGGAAAAATTGTATAATTGCATTTTAGATATCCGAGCCTGCAGCAGCGCACTTGCGTGTCCCAAACAAGCCAATAGACCCGATTCAGGCTTCAGTAGGTCAATGGGAGAAATACATTCTCCCGATTATCTTTTTTTAATTTCTCCCACTTTCTTCTTCTGAAATGTTGGCATGTGTCCCTAAGGATCTCTGGAAGTGCCCTCCATGAGATTATAAATCAAAATTTTCCCAAAGTTAATAGCAGAGAGGATGCATTATCGTTGTCAGTTTGCATTAGAACATGTGAACACAATAGTCTGCTGAGTAGCAGACATTGATCAGAACTACATTCTGGACTACATATGTAAAACCGGAAGTGATTACATTAAATATATTTTTTAAAAGCTATCCACTGTCAGGGATTGTATCGCCATTGTTAATGGCCTATACAGTTATGCACAACTCTGTCAGACCATCATCTCTGTAAAAATTGCCTGTTCCAAGTGCATTTTGGGGATTGGATGACATTGAGTGTTCGATTGGTCATTGGCGAACTGTGTAATTTGCATTGTTTTGTTACTTGTTGTTACTTCTATGTGAAACCCGATAGAAACCAATTAAACAGCTTTGATTAGGCCTGAGTTGTATTGACTGACAGCATGCTGAGGCCAGTGACCAATATCATGAATGTGGGCTTAAATAGACTTCGGTTCAAGCATTATAGCCTTGCATGTTATGGCTGGTATGACCTATTGATAGGTTATTGACCATGTCTGTAAGAGAATATCTACTTTCAACATATGTAGCTATGTTTAGAGATCCCAGATGAACTAGCGGATCATCCTCTGATCAGATGAATTTAATGTGTTGCTTTATGAAAGATAAAATTAAAAGTGTTATAAAAAAATAGTGATTTTAATGCAAGCGACATTACAATCACTTTTAATGTGCACCCTCGGGAGGGATTTTATCAAAGATGGAGAACTACGCCCACATACAAAGAAATCTTACGGTACATGTAAGATGGGCTGACTAGCGCTGTACTATCTTCCTTTTTAAGGACACTAGCTCAAGGGTCGAGAAAGAGAAGTTAGATGTTAAATAAATCATCTATAAAAAAAATCCTGGTACTGAGGACTAGAGTAATTGAATCTGTGCAAATTTAAACATGAAGTAATTGGCTGTTAGTGTGAAATGGATGTTTAACACAAACCCATATAAATAGTTTTCAGCTTTGCTATACATTTAAAGAGATTCAGTGACCCAGATTAGATAATACTGTTTTTACTTAATAGCCATTTTAACTACACCATTTACAAAGAGCATGACACACTCACTGAGAACATTTCAATTTAATAGAAATTGGCTCCAATATTAACAATGTCAGAAGGATAACAGTATGAGTCCTCCTTCCAGAGAGTCGAACATATGACTCACAGGTCTCATCAGCAAGCCCTCAATCACTGAGCCATCATACGGGTTTAATAAAGGATATAAGCCAGAGATGGGTGTGTGGAAGATGGAGGTGTGGTCTAGTAGGGGAGGTGTGATCTAGCGTGGAAGTGTAGACTGGTGGACGAGGTGTGGTTTCGCGTGGAGGTGTGGACTTGGGTGAGGTGGTGTTTAGCGTGGAGGTGTGGTCTAGTAGGGTAGGTGTGGTTTCAAGTGGAGTTGTGGACTGGGGTGAGGTGGTGTTTAGCGTGGAGGTGTGGTCTAGTAGGGAAGTTGTGGTTTCAAGTGGAGGTGTGGACTGGGGTGAGGTGGTGTTTAACATGGAGGTGTGGTCTAGTAGGGAAGGTGTGGTCTAGGAGGGGAGGTGTGGACTGGGGTGAGGTGGTGTTTAGCGTGGAGGTGTGGTCTAATAGGGGAAGTGTGGTTTCGCGTGGAGGTGTGGACTGGGGCGAGGTGGTGTTTAGCGTGGAAGTGTGGTCTAGTAGGGTAGGTGTGGTCTAGGAGGGGAGGTGTGGACTGGGGTGAGGTGGTGTTTAGCGTGGAGGTGTGGTCTAATAGGGGAAGTGTGGTTTCGCGTGGAGGTGTGGACTGGGGTGAGGTGGTGTTTAGCGTGGAGGTGTGGTCTAGTAGGGGAGGTATGGTTTCTAGTGGAGGTATGGACTGGGGTGAGGTGGTGTTTAGCGCGGAGGTGTGATTTAGTAGGGGAGGTGTGGTTTTGGGTGAAGGTGTGGACTGGGGTGCAGTGGTGTTTACAAGTGGAGCTGTAAGACCCTGTACACAGTGTCCTCATGTTGATGAGGAGTGGTCCATGTGATAAGGAACTAGTGGATTCTGGCTATGGTCAAGTGAAGGTGAGGCCTAGTGGAGGAGCTGTGGTTTGATTATATTAAGGTATAATGACGGGCATGTGGTCTAGCTTAGGAGATATAAAATATTTGTCTAATAGATGAATAGTAATCTAGGTGATCAGGAAATAGTGGGCTTTATAACCTAGTGAGGAAGGTGGGTTATTTTGGGGAAGTGGTGGGTTATTGAAAGAGGTTTGGTGTGGGGCTGTAATTTAAGGATGCAATGGATTCTAATGAATAACCCACAGTCTAGTGGAAGAGACATGGACAAAAGGCAAGTCAAGGAGGATGTGTGTTTTATTGGAGAAGATTTGTGCTAGTAGAGGAGACGTGGGTGAATTGTTAGATTGTGTAGCAAATGTGCTTTAGTGGAAGGGTGAAATACGGCGTATCCAGTGGAGGAAGTGTATTCTTGCATTGGAGGTGTGGTTTAGTGCTAATTAAAGCAGCGGATGAGATTTGGTCTTGTGTACAGATCTGGTATGGTGGAATAAATTTGATCTAATAGAAGAGACATAGTCTACTGTGAAATGCTTTGGTTTCATAGGAAATGTGGTCTACTGGAGGGTTCTATATCAGAATAATATAACACTACAAACATATCACAGCTACAATACCTAATGCCATCCACGAAAACATCCTAAAGGTAAGTATCAATCGGTAAAATAGATTTGCTGGTCTTATCTCCACATCGGTATACTTGGAGATATATATGAACACAGTGGCCGTCATCACTGTCTCATTATAGGTAAGTCAGAGCTTCCATAGGAAGAAAGTTTTTTTGTTATGCTATTAACTTTGGTGCTATTTGACGAAACTTTATAAATAGATTTCCTACCACAGCTTCTTCCTGGAAAGTTGTGGGGTGATCCGTGAAGCAGGAGAAAAGGGGAGGTTCACAAAACCTTGTTTTCCCATGTTAATTCCCAAAGGGAACAAATTGGCTGACCAGAATTATACAAAATTTTGCAGCAAGTTAGAACTTTATTCAGAAATTGTGCTTTTTGTTATTTGCTGCAAATCTGTTCAGACATATATGAGAAATTTGTGCTTAAAGAGGTGCTCGGGTGGTCATGAAGTAGTTAAAATAACTGTGTTAGCTGTACAGTTGGCCCCTCAGGGAGTGTTGTTGTACTGTAATTTTGAAGACATAGTCTTCTGACTGACCAAGAGAGCTCTTTTTTCTCATTAGTCATTTTGGTCCCACGAGAGCAGGACTGGTCCTGCACAACTGAGTGATTTGATTAGGTGGTCCCAACATGAAATAAAATGTTGCGGCCTCCATTACATGACTCAGGGACTCGCCCCATGGCCCAATATTTAAAACAAAAAAAACACAAAAAATCACCAGTTTGTTATAGTTTACTAGGCTATGTATAACTCCCCCCTCCGTGCACTGTTGATAACCTCTCAGATCACTGAGTCCTAGTGAGGTGTCACTAAAGCATTGCAAACTGCATGACTTCTAGACCAGCACATCTGGGGCTAAGGCTTGGGTGCTATCCAAGTCCCCAAACCACCCAAGGGACAGGTGTCTCTGTGTGATGGGCAAATATGTTGCCACTAACAGTTCTTCTCTGTCCTCTCAACATACCTATGGGCGAGGCTCCAGAGTCTCCACATAATCTGAAACAATCTCACCTTCAAACCTGCAATATCTCAGATTACATAATCTTAGGTAAGCCTATTAAGCCCTGGCTCTCCAGCCAACAGGCCTTCTCCATGTCTCCACCCACCCATCTGCAGCATCATCAAACCACTTGCTGGTGTACACTGTACTCTATATGCACCCAGTAATCTCAGTTGACACCTGGAATGTACCTTTTTTCTACAGCTGGGCCAAGTTATTAGGGTTTTTCCTCCGCAAATAAAGTGCTTTTTTATTTATTTGTGAAATAAGCCCCAGCAAAAACCCAGTTTATGGGGGGGGGGTCTACAAAAAGTAAACTCATGGGGGAGGGTTCGTTTGCAAAAAAAGGTTTTGGATAAAGTCTGCCAACTGTGCAAGCAAAATCACTCTTTCTGATACCCATAACCACATCCATCCACCCACCTCGTGTTGAGTGCATAATACTAAGAGTCACATTGAAATATGTAAACTGAAGGACGGGAAGAATGCCATATTGATGAATGTGTCTGTCTTTTGGGAACAGATTCTGGCCGCCTACCGGATTTTCATGGAGAAACTACTGGGGCTTCTAGGAGCAGACAATGTGCAGCAGAAGGCCGAGGAGATCGTGCAGCTCGAGCAGCGGTTGGCCAACGTAAGTGTACCCCGAAAGGAAGCCAGGCGACTCTTCCAAGCATAGGTGGGAATGTAGTCAAAGGCTGTCCCAGGTCCATCATTGTAAGTTCTGCAGATGATGAAACAAAACTAATTCTAACACACTCAGGGGCTCATTCACTCTTGTGCTGCCATAGTCTTTTTTTTTTTTGGGACACTACGCGGGTGCAAAACAGACTCCAACATCACTCCATATTTACAAACTGGCACAATTTCACCATTGCACCAGTTTGTAAACCCTTGCACCACATTATACGTGCGCCAGGTATAATGTATGCAGGAGAGACGTTCCCCCACAGGGAGACCCCAAAAAATACCACTGTGAAATCTGCAAGATTTCACTGCATCATTTTAGGATGCTTTATTAATGCCTGCCCAGGGCGCTAGGCTCTTTTCAATTGGCCTTCCCAAGCCTGGCTGGAATACCGTCAAAAATGTTGACGCTAGTCTAGCAAAGTGGCACAACTGCATCCAAAATTTTGACGCAGTTGTGTTATTGAGCGCCGCTGTGCATTGTATTATAAATACAGAGCTACCATGGTGTCGTTAAGGTGGCAATTCAAGGACACTGGTGCAACGGAGCCAACGCACCAGTTCCTTGTTAATGAGCCCCCAGTTTTATAAAGCAGTGGATGAAGATCACCTGAGTTCCAAACTAAGCAAATTTAATGTTCCTGCAATATAGAATTTCGAAGCGCTAGGCGTTCACGATTGCAATAAGGTAACTGAGATTACTCTTTCTAAGATGGAATGAGTTGGGGCACTGAAGTATCCATCACAAAAGTGCACGTTGAATCACCCTTAATAGAGGACTCCCTACCACCACACCAACTACAGCCAATGATAACCCGTGTGTACACGTGCGGAACAATCATTGGTAATCTGCTATGGGTGATGGAGGGCCCCAAGCAAGCCTGGATGTCCTGTATACAGGACTCACTGTTAAGTGTTCGGTGGTCTGAAGGACTCACTCAAGGGCGTGCAGGTCTACTGTGCCATGGGTGTTGCGTCAGGGGGCACCTGTTTTCTTACTGTGATTGCCATTGTGCTACTGGTTTGTGGATTCAATTGTATGTTTGTGTGTGTGTCTGTGTGTATGAAACTCACCTACTCCGAGCACCTATTACAAGAATTGTGCTTGGAACGCAAAGGCCAATTGAAATTGTTGTTACGCTCTCTATGCAATCCAACATTGAGGATCGGCCCCTGGGTTATACCCTTATTTGTATGGGTGTCTTCTTTAAGGACAAGAGGTTGGACCCTATGCGCCCATGCATGCTCCTGGGGATGCAAGTTCAGCTTGAACTCAGGTGAGTTGTTAAATACCACTGAGGTCGTTCCATTGTCACCCTAGTGTATGCTTGTGACCAGAGTATGCACTACATGTGATCTCACTGAGTGTTTACATTGACTCTCCAGGCATGGGCTAGCTGGTGGTAATATTATTGATCTTCCCTGCCATATGTGACCCTCATACCACCCCTGAAAGTGAGCTATTAATTTGGGAGGGGTGACCCGTCTTACTTAATTAAACACAATGGTTTTTGGTTGTAACACACTTCACAAAGAAAATCTGCTCAGCGTCTGGTGTCGACGTCACGAGCAGCAGGTGTTTTTCACAACAAAATACATGAAAAGTTCAAACAGGACCAAACAACACTGAAATTAAGAACACAATGAAACTACATTTCCCGCGCAATTTAGGAACATAGGATCATTACTATGGAAAATGAATTAAAAATGGGAACCAAACATATCCTTTTTGGAATGTGCAAGGCAAAATACACCAAGCTCTGGCAAAACATCAATCAAAGTCCTTGCTCACAAAGGACCATGAGGTGGGTGTGATTTCAGGGCGTTAATGATGGGTGAGGAACAGGTATAATTCCAGCTCTCGACAGTCTAAAGTTTATGTAAGGACTTTATTTTTTGGTTCTCGGATTCTTCCAGTGAGGCGGGATGCTGACGCCTGTCAGGGTCCTTTACATGAAATATGCTGTTGTCGAATTCCCACTGAAACTCTCAGTGTTGGCACAAAAACTGGCCTGAATGTGCAGTGATTGCACCCTCCAGCCCCCCTACCTTTCGAAGTTGATGTATTGTTTGTTCGTAGAGCGCATTTTCATAGGTAATCAATATGCTAATTACTGTCACTGGAGAGAATAAAAGCAGCAGAACTGCTTTACTACTGATAGGCTTCCAGGGTGGACAATGTGTAATTTTTTTAATATACCCTTCTATTGTAGGTTTCAAGTATCTACCTTCACCATACAACCAGCCTTTGTTAATCATTTAAATGAACTCGGAGCCAAGTTTCTGCCAATTTCCTGGCCAAACCTGAAAGTAATAGACTTTTGTGCCCAACAAACTTTCTCCCTAAAATTGCTAGCTGCAAAGTGAGAATTGCATTTTCTTTGAATCACCAGATGCTATGGGCTGACTTAGTCAATGGAAAAAGTAGCTTTTTCTACATGAACGCGCACTTTTCTCTGACACGTGTTACCACCCACAGTCTTTTAAATTGTGAACCTGGAGTCATCCCTGATCAGACAAAAATATGGGTGATGAAATCTACCCTGGAACCCGCTTGTGTCACTTCAACATCACTGCCTTATTTCCTGCGCCAATCTGTCATGGCCTTATATGAAAGCCAAGTATGCCAACTGGGTACCCTTATGCCATGGGGAATAGTACAACCCTTGTGAGACTTGATGGCAGTTTCACAGCTCCCAGAGTGAGGGAAACACAATTTCCCTTGACTGGAATAAAATATTCACTGAAAGTTATTAACAAAGATCCTGATATTTTTTCAAATTTACCCCTGGAACAGTATATCAGGATTCCTTGAATTTATCCATCCACAGATAAACTGGGAATGTAGGGGATCTTTAGAATGGCCTCATAATAGGAAGACGGTTGTTCTAGGGCAGTGGTTCCCAACCTTTTGACTTCTGTGGACCCCCGTTTTATTAATACTGGAGCCCGGGGACCCCCACTGAATCATTATTGGAACCCCGGGACCCCCACTGAGTCATTACTGATAGCTCGGACCTAATATTATTACATTTTTTAAGCAGTCGCGGACCCCCTGAGGAGGCTTTGCGGACCCCCAGGGGTCCCTGGCCCACAGGTTGGGAACCACTGTCCTAGGGTGACCAGATGTCCCGGTTTTGCCCGGACAGTCCTGGTTTTTATGGACTGTCCCAGTGTCCCGACACTTTTGTCAAAACCAAGAAATGTCCAGTTTTTTGTGTCTGTGTATATTATTCACAGAGTTTTGCAGGCTCACGTTTCATCGCCCTCTTATCACACCTGAGACACAACTTAACATTTGCAGTCACCTGTTGTGCTGCCTCCCCTCATTCAAGCAGCACAGCTGGATTTAATCGGGGGTGAATAAGGTCTCCCCTAAGCCAGGACCGGGCTCATCAACAGTCAAACCCTGGAACTTCTGACAACACTGGGGAAGGGGGATTTTTTTAAAAAATATACATATATATATATATATATATATATATATATATATATATATCATCACTAAATTACATGTCATTCAGCGATGTGTCGCTGAATGACCTGTCAATATTTAGTCCTATTTCTATGTTTTTTCCCGTTGTGGTTTTTGGTTGTGAAAATCTGGTCACCCTAAATTGTCCCCATTGTCACAAGGGCTATTCTTTAACGGTGAAGCGCCGCTGTAGTGACACTCCCCGCTCCCGGGCTCGCGTTCCCCCCTCCCCGATTTATTGTCTTTTGTGTGAAGTGAGTAGGTGTGGGAGATGATCTGAATTCCCCCTGCCAAGTTCCTCGACACGTGCTTGAGTTACGTCGACTAATAGGCGCTTTGCATCTGTGCGGGTTTTCACTCTGATCTCTGAGCAGGAAGGTAATCTTCCAGAACGGACCTCTGACCTGGAAGGCCTTGTTTCCGGAAGTGCATGTTACGTTTCATCAGCAAGACATTGATTAACGTCTCAGTGCAGTAATTGGCTGTGATATTAAAACTGTGGTTTGTTTTCTTGTCATCTTGCAGTCTTACATTTCCCATTAGAGAAACAGCTGCGTTTGTGGAACTGTTATTATGAATTTTCTCTTATGAAATATAAACCTAAAACAGCAAAGGCATGACAGTATCACTTAAAAAGATTTTGCAAGCTGTGTAAATTATTTCGAATGGTTTATTACAGCAAACAGAGGAATAATTACCATGTTGGAACAAAAATACTTAGAGTTTTGCTAAAATTCCACCTACCAGCTCTTTGCTAGGTCAGAACAGCAAACCTTAAACAAATGTTTGATTTATTTCTGAGGAAGGGGTGAACTCTTGTCGACAGTTCCTGACTGTAAACATGTGATTTGATCACATCCCAGGTGGATTTTAGTTGTAACTGTGGCATTGACTTTTTATTGCATGATAGTGTCATATTTTATTTTTTCTCTTTCTTTTAAAATATGAATGCATGATTGATTGTATCCTAATACTCTTGTGTATTACTTGTGTTTCTAAGGCCTGTGGTCAAAGTAAGCTATTGTTTGACAGTGATGACCTCCCCCCCAGGACTTGGTGTTGGCTGCCTTGAGAAGTGGGTCCCACAGCCCTGGTTATTGCCGCTGTGGAATCAGATTATTTTCGGATATCACATAAGGCTGAAGAGCAAATTTCCAGAATGAAATTCGAGTGTTCAATATTTGAGGGATTAGTGACTGTAAGCCTTGATCTGGCTGTTGTGCTACAATAAGAAGTCTCTGTAGGAGATAGCCATACAGGCTCCAACGCCTGGGGGGGGGCTTCCTTGATGGATGAAAGCTAGCAACTGGAGCTTGGCAATCCCTAATGATATCTGGTCGCCCAGGGGACAAGAGGGGGGACAGTAATTGAATTGAAAGTCTCCCAAGGGTGAATAATAGTGATTCCAATTACAGGCCCCCGCGGGCAGCCGCACAAGAGTAACTGCATCAAAAGACGAGGGATAATGTCGGAGAATAGTGCGAGGACAGACAATGATGCTGAGGATGGAGCGGGCGACAGCCAATGGTTCACTGTAGACATATTGATAAAGGTACAAAGTCTGGAAAACTTCATCTGGCCACACGGATGCGCATGCTAAAGATGGAGTCTGAGAATGCCAGTTTGGATGAAACTGAGCTTGGCAGTGCCAGCTAGGAGGCAGAGGCATAGCAGGGATGCAGTGGGCAACAACTCAAGCTCTGGTTGGGCTGTAAAAGACAACCATTTAGGAAGTGTAGTCAAACCCAGTCACCTATTTGCCCCACTGGCATGGCACATGCTGCCCCATCTATTCATCAATGTATGATGGCAACTAAAAAGTTTCTCATTAAAAAAGTATCATGTCTTGTTTCCTCCAAGCAGTTTAATTCACACCCTTGGTAAAGAATTCTCAGGTCAACCTAAACCAGATATGCATCAGCCAATGGCGGAGGGGTCATCATTGAAAGGGTTCGGCTGGTGGAGCCAACCGATGTTCTTCCACCCGTAACAGGGCGCTTGATCCAAACCTAAATAGAGCGTGGATTGACTGGTTAGATGAACCAAGCATCCACTATGTTTTGACAGTTGTCCTGTATCTTCCAAAGTCTAAATGAACCCCCTTGGGTCATAATCAGAGCCCCTGGAATTTTGCGATTATGCGGCTGCTCCATTTTTCCGCATAATTGGGAATCTGCTGCATTTTCCACATAATCCATCATAATCTGCAGATTTTAACAAACAAAACATTTTTTTTCTAGCTCAAATGGTTCAAGTGTTAGAAACAACGCAGTGACACGTTGCTCAGCAGTTGAAGGCCCTTGGCAAAGGTGACTGGCTACCTTTCTGTTGCTTATTGCTATGTTTAGGTGCTAAACTGGTGCTACTGATGTGCATCTTTTTCCATCTAGTTTTAAGAAGTGTACATATCTCAAATTAATGACCTAATTGTATCGAAAATATTCTGCATTAGGCCACATAATTTGCCTTTTCTTGCCACATATTTTAGCCAACCTTGCCCCATAAATTGGCCCTCCCCTGCCACATAATTCCAGTAGCCCTCTCCTGGTCATAATTCTGCAATTTAGCCCCTATATGTTCTAATGTAACCTTCTTCCACCTTTAAAAAAAAAAAATGGGGTGCCATTCTTTAGAGAACAAGTGTTTGAATCTCGGGCAGGACTGTCATGTTTTTGTTTTCTATATTGAGTCACTGTTTTTCTGGTTCAGCTCTGTGTAGGCATCACACTTGTGTTCAGTGTAGGGTGTGATGACACATTTTTGCCCGGTACGGCAGCACTCTACAAAATGCAAAAGAAGTAAATGATAACTGTGATTAATGAGAAGTCTGGAGCCTGGTCATGAGGCTTTTATACCCCCCTGTGACCAGACCCTGGCAATGGACACCTTGATGGAAATGGTGAGTCTGAATATGGCACTGGGGCTCTCATGCAATGCAGAAACAGAAATCTGGCCTTGGCTTTTGTGATATAAACCAGGAGCATCAGTTATGGCAATTACACTGTTATATACATGAGGGCTGCTGGAATGTGACAATTGTCACCATCATATAATTCAGGGAGCTGTGGCACATCATTGGCACTTTTACATACATGAACATATATATATATATATATATATATATATATATATTTTTAACTCAAAGAAATGGGAAACACTCCATAGCAAAGTTTCTGTTTATTAATTCATAAACAGTCAACGCATTTCGACACAACGGTCTTGTTCACGATTGTTAGTCCTATATATGTATACATATATATATATATACATATATATATATATATATATGTATAGAGAGAGAGAGAGCGCGAGAGAGAGACAAAAGCGTAGATACATAAATATGCGGGTGCCTGGTAAATGATCATGGTCCTCATGATGTGAATCAAGAGGTTGGAGTATGGCAATAGTATTTTCATACACACAGAGGGTTTGAAGTGTGAAAATGGCTTTTGTGATATTAGATATGACAGTGACCATTTTCTAGGTATGCCCAGTCTGGCTGTGATCAGGGATCTGTAATGTCAATGTTTCTGCTCTTATTTTTAAAAAGGCACCACCTGACCAACCTCTCCCCACTGGTCCTTAATGGCGCCCCTCATTTTGAGCTACAGAAGATTCTCAGGTTTACTTCAAGGGGGCACCTCCTTCACAAACACCCTCTTGCCTTCAAAACCTGGACTATACCCACACTGGTGTATTGACTGCTGTGTTAACTTGTCTTCTCTCTCTGCTGTGTGACGTCACTGCGTTTTTAGTATCTTACTGTGTTTGTCTGACAATCCCAGGTCACTTTATCTCTGAAAATTGATGGATACAGCATAGTTAATATGTTGGTAGTTGCCAACACCTTGGGAATAGTACATGGCACAAACCTTTTTCACTATGCCTAAACCTGCAGGGCACCATGCTTAATCTCCTGTGCTCTTCCCCTAACCAAGAGGAGACTGACCGATGCATTACATCTGTACCACACACATGACACAGATGGGTCCCTTGACACCGGGCCTAAAGAAGCCAGGTTTAGGTTCTCCCTCAGGGATGACTATGAGCCATCATGCCTGATAGGGAAGGGTAGCTGGTTCCAAAACAATGGTTCCTTCGGCAGGATATGATCTTGTCCCCCCCTCCTTAAAATTAGTGTTATAGTGAGGTTTGTTGGCTTGGTGGTGCGTACTTCTCAGGTCTCTCGCAGTGGCAGAAGGGCCAATGCAACTGTGAGGTTGGACCAGGCATGGCCAGGTATGAAAACCAATTGTAAACAGATTAGTAGGGAGCTCTGAAGACACTAATATCAACCACTAAACAGCTGTTAAATGTTCTCGCATATCAGTTTATTCTCAAATCAAGATGCAAATTTCCACCTAACACATTTCTGTTCAGCTTCTTCTAAAAGTTAATATTCCAAAACTTTTCATAACACATTACTGTGGATTTCTAACAAGCATTAGGGTCTATCCGACCAATAACAGAACTACATTCCACATTATTCAAATAAGGAAGAAACTATAGACAAAAATAAAAAAATAAAAATAAAACACCCGGATTCCACAATTCAACAAACATGTTTTGCGGCAAGTTATGCTGCTTCCTCAGGGCTTCATTCGAATGACTTATAATGATTCAGTTTGGTGGTCAGTAATCCGCAATACAGTGCGTCACAGTAGTCTGGACACGCGTTAAAGGGGCCATCCAGTTCTCTTCACCCAGTCCTGCTTCACTAACAATACGCGTTAGAGAATGCCCCGTTACGATGACGTCTGCTTGGGTTTTCAGACACATTGTGGCACCACTCATTGGATGCCTCTGTATAAGCAGCTCTATGACTTTTGTGCTGTTTGTGACATAGTAGAGCCAGGGGATGTTTCAATGAACTCATTTGTATAAATCAGCTGCTAGCTACCTTCGTAATGTGTTGGTCAATGGACATAGTGAAATCGATAACGGCCCTGGAGTCCTGGCTTCGGGGGTCAGGGGTCGATGGCAGCTTCTTTTTGCATGTTTGTGGATTTGAGTGTTTGGCCTTGGGAGGAGGTGATCTCATGGCCAGACAGCATCTGACCAGTGAATCCTCATATTCGTCAAACAAGAGCTAACAGCGCCCTCTATCATCTTCCGGGCTATGACACAGGTCTGTCATGTGGAATGGCATGGCAGTGCATTGTGGGTAACAGAGGTTATCCCCTTAAATGGAGTTTGAAAGTTAAATGGAGTTACGCTCCAGGTGCAATGACTGACAGAAGACCCTTGGTAGTGAGACAGACACCTGGTGAGCCCAACCTCACCAAAGGGCAGAAAAATGCTTCATGGCTGACCTTTGTTAAGGAGAACTTGAAACAAATGATGTCCTTTGCACTTCCTGCCTCAGCGAAGGTGTTCCTGCATTGTTCCGCTGTGGTGGGAATACTGCACGGTCTACAACCAAGAACCACAATTCAGCCAACACCATGATGCATACCCGTGAGGGTGGCGATCTCCCTACATGCAGCCACCCATGTGGTCATAGATCACTGCTGTGTTTTACCTCGACTTTGTGTGAATTAATCTAGGTTAAACTGCACCCAGAGGCTCTTCTAGTGACATCATTAAGGTGTTTGGTATACATTTGTCGAATTGTCAAAGCAAGGCACTTGGAAATGGGCTCATAACTGTCCAGGAAACGGTGTATGCAAGGGGTTTATAGAGCACAAAGTCAACTTCAAAGCAATGGAGCTCTGTACTCAGAGGGGTGATTTAAAGAAACCTCCATTACAAAAGAGGGGTGTGAGGTACACAGAAGATGGAGATTCTAGAGGGATTTGGAGTGGAAATTGGTAAATCGTGGAGAGAACTTTGAATGCAGATAGTTACTCTTCAAAAAGAAGCTTCCTACCATGGATGTGTTGTGGTGTGAGTCCTGCCTCAGCCTTTAACCGCTAAAGGTATAAAAGAAAAACACAAAGACAGTTTGATGGAATGGCATTATCTTCCGACCTTTGACCTTGCTACCTACCTTCTGTTGATCTAGTGGTTGCAATGGATGGTGCTGGGCTTCACTCACTCCTGCTTTTTTGCTGAATGATGGCTCCTATTGCAAGTGGGGTGTCTGAATAACACTTGTGATTGGTTAACATGGATTTTTGTTTTCTGTTGGCACAGATCACTATATCGGAGTACGATGACCTACGTCGCGACATCAGTTCAATGTATAACAAAGTGACCCTGTCCCAGCTGCAGCAGATCGCTCCAAATGTGAGTACCCCTACCATGTCCTTCTGTGATCATGTGGGCATCACCGTCCCCCCCCACTCACACACACAGTAGCTAGGTGTGACACCTGTGCCATGAATGCCCTGCCATTATACTTTCTATCACAGCCTTGACACCAGCGGCGGTTTCTTCTTGAGGGTGGGGGAGTGTCGTTCCCTTCCCCCACCCCCTGGACCCAAGCTTTCACTGGCATTTTATTTTTACCTATGCAGCACTCACCAGCCTAGAGACAGGCTGGGCATGTCCTCCCAGAGGACAGGAGCAGGGCTGACAGGATGCTCCAAAGTGCGCATGTGACTTCGGCTGGATGTTTTGAGCCGGCCAAAGTGACATGCACACGTTGAAGCTCTCTTCTCAGCTGTCCTAAGACAGCTGGGTGGAGACCCAGCACATGCTCCCAGGGCCTGATGGAGTATCCAGCCAGGCCTCTCCATCCAATCCAGGCGCTTCTCTCATGCTGTTCAACAGCATGAGATGAGGGTCTGGATTGGTTAGGGCAGCTCTTCCGGCATCGATGAAGGAGAAGAGCACCGAGTAGGACGCACAGTAAGTGTATTTTGTATTTTAAATGTGTAGTGCATGTGTGTGTAATACATGTAAGTGTAGTGTTGGTTTGTACTTAGTATTATGGTTTGGGCTTTTGGAGGGAGGTGGTGTTTTTTTGGGAAGTTGTTGGACACTTCACTCGCCCCACCACTTTCAAAGGGAACCAGCTGGCGCTGCTTGACACTCAGTTGTACACAACGCGCCTTGCATTTGCCGACTGTGGGTCATGTGACCAGTAGCAAAAACCTGCTTTTTCTGTAAAACATTGTCTTTGGCCTTTCTGCACAATCTTTGAGGGCTGCCTGTCACACTATTGTACAATTTATCACCTCTTTGAAATAGACCTATTTTTAAAAGTAAAGTTTCTCTGATGTTAGTGTTATTTGTAACTACTAAAAGTGACCAGAGAGAGTTTGCGATGTAGCGACATATCTGGCGATGCTTCTAATTAGACCAATGTATTTTGCACGATTTTTACAGCATTTTCTATTAAAAGGGTGAATAAAACAAAACGAATTTGATGTTCTTTCATAACGTAAAAAACTTAAGAATGACAATCAGCTCATAATGATTTTTTTTATTTTTCAAATAAATACACATCATTGTGACCATCGTGCCTCGGGGTTTCCAACCTCTTCTGTAACGAGAGCTCATTTTGACCAATACAAATCTTCCAAAGCAAATATTATTAAAGTTGCAACAATTAGGGCACTAGTTAAGGCGATCAGCCAGTGACTAACGAAACAAGAATGCCCCCCCCCCGCACCTAACATGGAAGGCCCCCCTTCGGACTCACTCAAGCCAGGCGCTGTGCTGAGGGGGCCCCCTGGAGCTAGGGGGCCTCTCAGCACCGCGGGGGCAGCAGGGGGATTTGTTACACCTCTGCGATCAGCGTATCATTTTCATTTAGGCGACACAATTCTACTCAGACTCCCAAAGTGCACGGTGGATCTACTTCTTGCGTATACCGCAAGCCGTACGCACAGTGTGAGCGGTAACGCGGATACGCAACAAGATGAATAAGCACGTATGATTGGCTGCCACTTCACCATTGAGAAATTTGTAGTCCCGCCTTCTCTACGATGCTTGCGGCAGCAACACTGAGCTCCAAACCTTCTGAGTGATACACTAAAATGAGCTTCACACCCCCAACCCTTCACAGGGGCCCATCCCTTCAGGGGGGGCTCTCAATTCAGCCCAAGGTCAATGAATATCTGTGAGATAGGGGAGACTCGGGGACCACTTCACTTTCTGTAGTAGGGCCCCATTTTTATGCATTATGCTATTCTGCACAAGCTAACAGTTGGTGCCACCATAGGCTACCAGGCTATTGGATGGTTATACATATGAAGTTTAGACATATACCTGCAGGAGGTTATCTAACCTGGATGTCACATTATCTTAAAACAACATAAGGCAACTGAGATAGGTGCAGCTAAGTTCTTATTGACGAGCAGTGCCAGTGATGAGAGGATGCCAGTTCACGCATGGCCTCTCCAGGCTTTGTCGGTTCCTGTATCAGTTTACTCCACCTTTCCATAAGATGCTCCTGGCCCTCTCATCAGCCAGTCTGGGGCCCAGAGCTTCTTTGTTAGGTCTCTCTAGCTGCTAAGGTGAGTGTCCTATATCTTTTGTAAGATATCTGAGATTCTCGGTCTGGTGCCCTTGACACCTGTGACTGGTGCCCATTGCCCCCGTCTCAGGTACTTATAGCTCCTATTTCATATTGTATTAGCCATACATCAGGTGCCCCTTTTCTTATTTCTAAATCCCCAATGCTATTCCAGTGCCTATAATTTGTCTCCAGTGAGCTTAGCCTGTCTTTTATATGTCCATTGTCTCTTTCATGTATCTATAGCCCCAGTATCCGGTTCCCATGACACAGGGGCTATAAATATGCCTATAGACACTACATGGGATGTCGGTAGCATGCTAATCAGGTCTAGCCTGGGCGTCGCTAGCCTGTCTTTCATGTGTCCATAGCTCCTTTCTCACATACGTACAGCTCCTTTATCAGGTGACAGTAGCTCCTCTTTCATAGATCCATAGCCCCTGTGCTGTGTGCCCAAACTCTGCTTTTTCATATATGTATGTATGTGGTATTTCTATAGAATTAACCTAGCCAAAATGCAGAACAGCACTGTATACGGTCAAAAACCAGCATAGAGCCAACGAGTAAGAGGATTGAAGCTGGGCTTGTGGACTGCTACTGCATCGTGATGTACTGTTCTTTAAAGAGGTCTGTCTTCAACTCTTTCCTAGACTGGAGCAGCGTTGGGGCGGTCCTGTTGGATCCAAGGATGTTATTCCAGGCCCTGGATGCATAGATGGAAAAGATCTGCTGTCTTGTTATATTTTTTACACTTCTTAGTCTGCAGTCTGATGGAATGCTGGCTGCAGGTGTGCAGGGAAACCACCAGAGATGCTGAGCGTGTCTGCAAGATAAGCCGGGTGCTGGTTGTGATGGCTTTGTAAGTGACGCAGCTAGTTTTGAAGATGGTGCAGGTCGGCAAGTGGAGCCAATGGAGTTCCATCAGGAGAGGGTGATGTGATCAAATTTCTTCAGGCCCCAAATAAGACGTGCTGCGGAGTGTAGGATGCCCTTCACGGATGCCCGTGTGGACTCTGGGAGACCACGGTACAGGCTGTTACCACCATCCAGATACGAGGGCACAAGGGCTTGAACAGCAGTTCTGAAGTCACTTTCTGGACAAAACTGTGTGATGTATGTAGAAGAGAGCCGGCATCTTTTTTTTTGTCAGTGTGTTCCTTGAGAGGAAGTTTAGTTTCCAGGGGGAATCTAAGTGACCTGGCATTCAGTGAAAGTCAGGGTTTGAAGCCATTGAGGTTCATTTCATTAAGTCAGGTTTGTACTGTTTCATGTGTGTTGTTCAAGACAAATAACAGGAATTCTTTCTTAGTTGGCTTGAGCTCCTGTTAGGTGCTGAACAGCCAGGTCTCGATGAAATACGAGCACAAAACGTCATGAAACAGTTACAAAATGCAAGCAGTGTTAGATTAATTTGATGTCTGAACCAGAGGAGACTTCTAAGTAGCGTTGTGCATCTTTACCATATTGGTGAATCTTGATGCTGTCATCTTTGAGTAGAGCACCAGGTGGCATCATGTAGAGGTTGAAAATGACATGAGACGCAGATGAAACCTTGGGGGCACTGAAAATGATACGCATCTTTTTGTGACCTAGATGTGCCCATGTGAACAAACTGGTATCAGTTGAAAAGGTAGGGGGGAACCAGTGGAGGACATTGCAGGTGAATCCTATTCACATAAGGTGCACCTGAGGGTGGGATGGTCGACTGTGTCAAAGGTAGGTGAGAAGCACAGCAATGTCCGGAGCAATTGGTCACCTTCCCCTGTGGTCAAGAAGGTGTCATCTACAATGTGTACGGTAGTTACCTCCGGGCTGCAGCAAGATCTAAAGTCAGATTAGGCTCAAGTGTAGGATTCTTAGGAGTGGGAAAACATGGCTTGAGAGCTTCTGAGGAGATACCTTAAGTGAGAGAAGTGGCATCTAACAGGTGGCCATTGCTCCCGCCTTCATGCATCCATCGTTCCTCTTTGAAGTACACTTAGCCCCTCTCAGAGGAATATAGCCCTTTTTTCGGAGGTGCCCATAGCTACCTTCTCTCAGGAGCCCATAGCCCCCTCTCTTAGCAGCCCATACCCCCCTCTCTTAGAAGCCCATACCCCCCTCTCTTAGCAGTCCGTACCCCCCTCTCTTAGCAGCCCATACCCCCTCTCTTAGAAGCCCATAGCCCCCTCTCTTAGCAGCCCATACCCCCCCCTCTCTTAGCAGCCCATAACCCCCTCTCTTAGCAGCCCATATCCCTCTCTCAGGTGTGTGTAGTCCCTCTTTCAGGTGCACATAGATCCTCTCCTAGGAGCCCCCACCTCTCTTAGCATCCCATAACCCCCTCTTTTAGCATCCCATAACCCCCTCTCTTACCAGCCCATAACCCCCTCTCTTAGCAGCCCATAGCCCCCTCTCTTAGCAGCCCATAACCCCTCTGAGGTGCATGTAGCTCCTCCTTCAGGTGCACCCAGCTCCTCTCTCAGGTGCCCATAGCTCTCCCTCAGGTGTTTGCAGTCCCTCTCTCAGGTACCGGGACCCTGCTCTCAAGGGGTCTATAGCCCCTTTCTTAGGTGTTTGTAGTCCCTCTTTCAAGTGCATCTAGTTGAGAATACATTCATTGAAATTGAGTGGAGATCAAATTACTTCGGGTTTGGGTCTGTAGTTATATGAATTACACATTTTGACCATTTACATAATTACCTTGAAAACTGCTTGGATTGTGGTAAGAACAGAGCTGGATAACTGGATCACCATGCAAAGCAAGATGATCTAGTTACCCAGCCCTGTCCTTCCCCTAAACCGTGTTTCTTGCTTCAGTGGGTTAGGGGTTTCCCATTTGAACATCGGGATCCAATCGATTGTCCATTAAACTAGGACAGACAACTTCCAGGACTTATAATCCCTCTTCTCTGCTCACAATCCTTGAAAACTGCTGTCCGCACTTTTGGACTGCATATGTTCAACTTAGGCCTATAGACACATATTGGAATTGTGTGTTGTGTTGCTGCTATATAGTCCAGTCTAATGACACTAGTCAAACAATTTAAACATAATCTTGTGTTCTTTGGCTATCCCAAAATGCAGGTATAGTCATGAGCTCTCCAGCATTGTCTCAATTTTCCATGTACACTTTGGGGGACTCCTTGAATTATATTGATAAATTGATTCACCAAAAAGCCAGTGTTAGCATAAGAGACATAGGCGGTCATTCTGACCGCGGCAGGCGGCGGTAGCTGCCCGCCATGCGGTCACCGCCATTTGGCCGCTCCGCGGTCAAAAGACCGCGGAGGCCATTCTGGCTTTCCCGCTGGGCCGGCGGGCGCTCCCTTGGCTGGCGCCCGGGGAGCGCCCGCCGGCCCAGCGGGAAAGGCTCTGCAACCCAGAAGCCGGCTCCGAATGGAGCCGGCGGTGTTGCAGGGGTGCGACGGGTGCAGTTGCTAAGCAGACAGTGAAAATCATGCTGGGGCCCTGTTAGGGGGCCCCTGCACTGCCCATGCCAGTGGCATGGGCAGTGCAGGGGCCCCCAGGGGCCCCACGACACCCGTTCCCGCCATCCTGTTGCTGGCGGTAAAAACCGCCAGAAACAGGGTGGCGGGAAGAGGGTCGGAATCTCCATGACGGCGCTGCTTGCAGAGCCGCCATGGAGATTCAGCCCAGACAGGGGAAATCCGGCGGGAAACCGCCGGATCCCCTTTTCTGACCGCGGCTTTACTGCCGCGGTCAGAATGGGCAGGGAAGCACCGCCAGCCTGTTGGTGGTGCTTCCGTGGTCATCTACCCTCGTGGTCGATGACCGCCAGGGTTGGAATGACCCCCATAGTGTGCCTTTAACCCACTATGACAGTAAAAAGTCAAGGGTGGGTTCATCCCCTGATACATGTTTGACCCTTAAAGAGCCTCCTATTTGGGGATGGGGGGTAACAGAAAGCACAATGTACAGAAATGACAGAACACAAGCCCGGCTTGTACAACTCTCTTTAATTTATGTTCATGAGATACCTTAATGGGCCCCGGGGTAGCAAGGGCAGTGCCAGAGGTTCCAAAGGGCACACCAGAAGTCAGTGGTCAGTCATGGGGTAGAGGCTGCTATTCCTTATTGTAATCCATGATCTTGCAGAGGGGAAGGGTGCAAGAAAAATATTTGGTCCAGGGGCCACATTATGGCAAGGATACACTGTCCCTGTTGTTCCACAGTGCACATTCAATGATGCGCCAGGCACAAACTGTACAGTGTTTTCTGTTGACACCAGGGCAGCCACATATTCATTCTTCCCTGGGAGCAATGCATTAGTGAAAGCCAGGGTGGCTCTTTGAAGCAGCCTCTCCCTCTTTCACAGTGCTTGCAGCACTCGGCCTGCACTTCAAAGGGAGGCAAGGAGCACCCTGCAGGTGAGTGAGGTGAGTGACTGCACCAGCCTGCATGGGAATGTCCAGGATGTCCATGGGACCTCCGTTCCCCACTTGCAGGTGTTACCCTCTGCACTGATTGTATGCCACCATGTTTTGGCACACAGTCAGTGGCCCTCCAGGTGTCCACTTTGTCTTCGCACCCACATCCTTAATACAGAACAGGCACAGAGGCAAAGTGTTTCCCTCATTTGCATCAGGCCACACCCCATCATTCAAGTGAGTGAACATCCCCTTATGGTAATGCTGGTGCTAGTTATATGCTGGGCCTATCTGTATTGTATAGTAATTTGATTTATATAGCGTTTACCGATCCTGATGAGGCGTTGAAGCACTTTACAGTGAGTAGCAAGCTAGTCCACACCCCAAGATTAGTGATTAATCCTGTGGTTTATAATTGTTAGGATTAGTTTTGTAGTTCCACAAACATCATTCCTTGCATTTACTCCAGTTTCTTTATGGTAGATTAAATTAATAGGACTTAGGTGTGATCGTTAGGGAGGCTATATGAGTTCTTACAAATAGTGGATGCAATGAATTGAAAACCCGGCGAATATTGTCTGTTTAGTTTGCAGGGATATGGATTCAAAAATGAGCAGGTTGTGATCTGTAAAATGAGGTGTGGGCAATGTTCAGACATACTATTAAGGAGTTGAAGAGAGGCAGGCATGCAATTTAAAATAGACTTTAGGGACCACACAGGCATCTGTGGTCTCTTCTGTAATACCAAAGTATCCCAAGGATGCAGAAAATGGAGGCACACGCCTGGTCCTCCGGTGCTTGGACCTCACACTTCAGCTTGCTTGGTAACGGGAGCTCCGGTACCCAGCACCCTCCGTTCTCTGCCCTTACCCCTGTGCTAGACTTTGCCTCCAGCTGTCGGAGGAGCTCCCCGTCTGCCTGTAGGTTCCGGATGATCAGATGATGCTGGGGGGGGATCCTGGTATTCTGCCAGGAGGGGGAGAGGTGCACCATGCACTCTATATTAATAAATGATAGACTGGGCCTGCGATATTTATCTTTACTTGGAGGAGACGCTGCGTGGCACTGAAGTCATTCATCTCCATAAGGCGCGCATGTCACAGCTAAACCAGCAGACACATCATCTCACAGCATCCCTCAGCCAGGAGCCTCTTTCTCTTTTCTCTGGCTGCCTCTCTCCGTGTCCCTGTCTGGCTTCTCTCTCCCTTCTCAGGTAGGGCTGCAGGTACTAAAGCAAAGAAGAGACTCCAGATAGAGTCATGGCGAGACGTGTGCATGTGCGTGCAGGTGTGTGCATGTAGGTGTGTGCGTGCAGGTGTGTGTGCATGTACGTGCAGGTGCGTGTGCATGTGCGCGCAGGTGTGTGTGTGCGTGCGCATATGTGTAGGCATTTGTGTACATGTGCAAGTAGGGCATAAGTCCTAAAAAAAAGAAGTGGGGGACTGACCAAGTTATGCAGTATGCAAGTGACAATACAGTGCACAATATCACAGCACATGACGTCACAGCATGTGACATCACAGGAAGAGGCATCACAACCCATGACCTCACAGGAAGTAACATCACAAGAAGAGACACCGGATCTCAACACCTCACACATCGGCTTAGAAGGTCTATCATGAGTACACTTGAGCGCATCGGATGAGATTTAGCATCGCCTTGTAACCCTCACCATGTTATGTAACACATCCTGGAAATTGATTTACACGACGCAACTGATTTATTGTCAATGTATAATGTGTGATGTAAAGCGCTTTGACACCCTGCATTGGGATCAGTAGCGCTAAAAATAAAAATACAAAATACAAAACTGTGGGTTTTTAAATTGTGATTTGTGTAAATACCGAGAAAGGCTAACACATCTGACATTCTTAGAGTGCGTGCCGAGCTGTTATATACAGGGACTGAACAAAGTCAGCACCATGCCTCTCTAAAGCACTTGTGAAGTGACAACAAGCTGTGTGCTTTCCTTCTCCTTCCCTTCCATCTAGGTGTGAGGCTCCAGACAGCTCCCAGCCAGGATAATGAAACAAAACGAGGCCTGATGGCCCCTTAAGTTGCCTTTGTTTTTGCCTGGATGGAATTTAAAATAACAAAGCCCATCTCTCTGCCTGCATATTGCAAATCAGACTATGTGCAGGCCCTGCTGAATGTGTTCCGCTGCAGCCCCCTTCCCCCCGTTGCAAAGTACATGGAGGACCCCCCCCTCTGAACTCACTCAGGAGCTCTCAGGGTAGGGCACTGTGCTGGGGGGGGGGGCACCTGGAGGTCGAGCTTCCCCGCAGGGGGTTGCAGGGGCCTTTGTTAGGTCACTGTTGCGGTGTCGGGAGGAGTTAAGGATATTTTAAAGGGGCCCAACTTCTTGGCAGAGTGGACTGCGCCCATCCTGTGAGTAGATGTCATCTACCCATGTGCACCCCCGACTTGTGCCCTGTGTACAAGCATGTGAGTGTGTGCTTGTGTGGTGCATCTTATGCCTTCATGGTGTGCGTGAAAGGGTGTGCATTTACTCACTGCAGGTGTGCTCAGGTGCTTGTTTGTGAGTGTGTATGTATGTATGTTTGTAAGGTTTCATGAATGCCCATGCCTGTGTAAGCGTGTGTGTGAACTGGTGCACTTGTGCCTGCAACCGTGTGCAGCATGCAACTGCATGCATGTGCCTGTGTGTGTGTGTCTGACTGTATGGGTGTCTGTGTGTGGAGTGGGGTATTGAGGTGCCAGCATGCCTCTGTGTGTATGCCTCTATGTGAGCACGTGTGTGCCTGTGAATTAGGGTGCTGCGTACATATATTATATTGTATTGTATTGTTTTGTAATCGTATTTATATAGCGCTTACTACCCCTGACGAGGTGTTGAAGCGCATTTCGATGAGTAGCACGCTACTCTGGAACCCAACAAGAATTAGGGATGGATTAGTATCGGGAAATAATGAGTACAGTTTTAGTGTTATTATGAGTTAATTTGAGTCACGGGTATGAGAGTTTGTTAGTTAGATTGACTGGAGTAATGGAGGGGTGGAGGAGGAAAGAAATCCAGAAGTGTTAATTTACTCAACCCAGAGGCTATGTATGAGTAAAAGGGGGTGGAGGAGGAAAGAGTATATGGAAGGGTTAGGGAGAGCATAGTAGCAGGGTGAGATAAATGTGGGAGAATTTAGTAGGGTTGTGTGGGAGGTCACAGTAGTAGAGTGAGGTTTGGTGAGTTAGATGTGGAAGCGAAGGGAAGAGCTTAGGCAGAGTTATTTAGGAGATGAAAGTAGTAGAAAGGATTTGGGATGAGTCAGAGTGAGAATGGAGGATAGTTTGATAGAGACATGACATATGATGATGAGTAGATAAGTGTGATAAGATGAGAGCAGGAATTCATAGATATCTAGTATAACAACCCACCCAGGAGCCATGCAATGACCCACAAACATGCCAAGCACAGAAACAACATATATATATATAAACACACACACACACATGAATACACACACATATGCACATACAATACATAATTAGAACCATGGGTAAAAAATACTTAGTCAAACAGGTTTAAAGATTGTGTGTGTATTTTATTGTTATGAAATAGTAGCGATACATATTTTCTAAAGAAACTATAAATAAATAGAAATATACACATAATCTGAAAAAATGTTTATCAACATAGGCATTTGCAGTTCATAGTTGTTTGAATATGGTGGTTATGAAGGAAAGAGCCAACTCTTGAGTAGTTTTCTGAAGACAAGAAAGTTATCTGTGGCTCTTATAGTTGGGGGTAATGAATTCCATAGTTTGGCTGCTTGGATGGAGAAGGATGTACCACCTATAGTCTTTTTCTTGTATGGTGGTGTTCCAAGGCGGGGTGCCAATCTTGAGCGTAGGTTTCTTTGTTGGATGTATTTGGTAATTTTCTTTCTGATAAAAAGCGGTCCTGTTCTATGTATAGCTTTGTGGGTGATACAAAGCAGTTTGAAAGTGCATCTTCTGGCAACGGGTAACCAGTGTAGTGCTCTCAAGGCAGGGGAGATGTGGGCTTGCAGCTTTACATGTAATAGTAGCCTGGCTGCGGAATTCTGGATACGTTGTAGTTTTTTCATAACCGATAGAGATGATCCATGGTAGGGGCCATTGGCATAATCCAGTTTAGATAGTACAAGCGAGATAGTAGCTTGCACCTTGTGTGGAAATCCGAGGTGGGGGAAGATGCGTCGTAAAGTCTTCAAGGTGATGAAGCTTGTTCGTGCTAATTTGTCCACTTGGGCATTCATAGTTAACTTGGAATCCATGGTGATTCCTAGGTTTTTAACTTCCTTGGATAATTGAGGAGGTGGTCCGAGATCGTCAGGCCAGACGCACAGAGGGTCATAACTTTTCCAGTCACCACATATGAGTATTTCTGTTTTGGAGGTATTTAGTTTGAGATGGCTCCAGGTCATCCACTGATCAACGGCTCCGAGGCAACTGAAGATTTGTGAGTTTTCAATGTTTTTGGGGCATTCTAATTTAAGTAGAATTTGTGTGTCATCTGCATAGTTGTAGAATGTGAGATGGAAATCATTGATCAGTTCTGGTAAAGATATCATGTAGATGTTGAAAAGCAAAGGTGAGATGATTGACCCTTGGGGGACCCCTGCTTTTGTGAGGTAGGGTTCGGACGAGAAGGGGGGCGAGTGGATGATATTAGATCTTTTTTGAAGATAGGAAGTAATCCAGTCGAGAGCAATCCCTTGTATGCCGGCTTTGCGGAGTCTTTGAATTAGGGTGTCATGGTTAACCATATCAAAGGCAGCCGAGAGGTCCAAGAGAAGTAGTGCAGCAACTCCATTGCGTTCGACTGTGTTTTTAAGATCATCCCAGATTGCTATGAGTGCCGATTCAGTGCCTCTTCCTGGGCGGAATCCAGTTTGAAAGTCTGAAAGTATAGAATTGTCTTCAATGAATTGTGACATCCGGCCGAATGCTGCTCTTTCTATCAATTTGCCCAGGAAAGGTCCATTTGTGATTGGTCTGTATTTGTTGGGGTCTTGCGGGTCTAGGTTTGTTTTCTTTAATAAAGGTCATATGTATGCCTTTTTCAGGTCTACAGGAAAAGTTCCAGAAGTTAAAGAGTTGTTGATGATTCTTCTTACAGGTGTGGCAGCAGAAGTAGATAGAAGAATGTTCTTGAAGATTTGTGGCGGGCAAGGGTCAGAAGGGCAACAACCGGAAGGTCTGCTTGCTTTGACCAAATCCATAAATTCATACTGGGGCATTTGTTTGAAGGACTGTAGAGGTTGGGTTGGTTTATTCTTAAAGGGTATTTTAGGAAAGGGGTTGGTGCTGATGGTTTTCTTCTGTTTTAAATAGGAGTCCAATGTGTCTGCCTTGGTTGTGTAGTGAGTTGCCAATTTGTTTGTGAAATCTTGAGTAGTGGGATGACTTCCTTCCATGCATGTAGGTTTTCGAAATTCATTGAGAATTTTATAAAATACCTTGGTTGTAGATTGAGCATTTTGAATTCTGTCTGAGTAGTATCTTTTTTTAGCTTTTTTGATTGAGGATTTGTATATCCTATTAAGTTTGTGTAGCTGCAGTTGGTCTTGACTGTTGTTTGTTTTGAGCCAGGTCCGCTGCAACTTTCTGATTTGTTGCTTTATCTTTTTAAGTTCTGTGTTTCTCCAAGGTGTTGGTTTTCTTTTGTCGTGTTTAGTTTTCTGAGTGGTATTAGGATATCAAAAGCTTCCTGTAGCCACTCATAAAGTTTTGGCACAGAATTCATTGTATCTAGATCTGTGTTTGCTGTTAGTTGTGTTTCTAAGTGATCCAAATTGAATTTGCTCCATGGTCGATAGGTGTATGTATGTAAGTAGTTGTGGGATGTGTTGATTTGTGGAGTTGTATGTCGGAAAGTTATCATATGGTGGTCTGACCAGGTGGTTGGCGTGATGCTATGAATAGTAACTAGTTCAGGCTTAGCAGAAATGACATCTAGGATGTGACCAGCGATGTGTGTGGGATTGTGTACAATCTGATGTAGGTTCAATGCGACTAGGCCAGTGGTGATAGCTTTTGGATGGGGCATATTGGGTTTGTCAAACCAAATGTTTAGATCCCCAAGAATGCATAGATTGGAGTATAGTGTAATAAGGTTTGAGACTGTGTCTAGAAAAGCATCTGGGAATGTGGAGTTGTTAGGTGGAGATCTGTAAAGGAGGAGAAAGTTACAGGAGGAAGTTGGAGTAGGGTGGCATCTGGTAAGGAGGGCTTCACAACCTTGTCTGGAGATGTTGTCTGTTTTACTGAGGTTCATTGCCTGTTTGAATATAATAGCTAGTCCACCTCCTCTCTTGCCTGTACGGTTTTGAGTGATGGTTTGATAGCCCGGAGGAACGGCTTCGTGCAACACTGGTGCCATGTCATCTCCCAACCAGGATTCAGTTATGAATAGTAAGTCAGGTTGTGTGTCTGTGAGCAGGTCGTAGATGTGGTGCTTGTTTTTTTAGAGTGATCGAGCATTTATGAGGTGGCAGTTTAGAAAAGGTGTGTTAGTGGTAGTGTTGTTTTGTTTAGGAGAAGGGTAAGTAGTATAATGTGAGCTTGAAGCAGGAGTGTTGCTAGTTGTGATAACTGTTTGAGGCTCACAATAGTCGTGCATGTACATGGGTGAATACATGTATATATGTGCATGTACAGGGTGAATATGTGTGCATGTGCCTGTGTGTGTGTGTCTGACTCTATGGGTGTGTGGGGGGGGGGATTATTGAGGTGTAAGCTTGTCTCTGTGTGTATGCCCCATGGAAGCATGTTTATGCCTGTGGATTAGGGTGCTGCGTGCATATGTGTGCATGTACAGGGTGAATATGTGTGCATGTGTCTGTGTGTCTAACTGTATGTTTGTGTGTTTTGGGGGGTTATTGAGGTGCAAGCATGCCTCTATGTGTATGCCCCATGTAAGCATGTGTAGGCCTGTGGATTACGGTGCTACGTGCATATGTGTGCATGTACAGGGTGAATATGTGTGCATGTACCTGTGTGTGTCTGACTGTGTGGGTGTTTGTGTGTGGGCCGGGGGGGTTATTGAGGTGCAAGCATGCCTCTGTGTGTATGCCTCTATATGAGCACGTGTATGCCTGTGGATTAGGGTGCTGAGTGCGTATGTGTGCATGTACAGGGTGAATATATGTGCATGTGCCTGTGTGTGTGTGTGTGTGTGTCTGACTGTATGGGTGTATGTGTGTTCTGGGGGGGTTATTGAGGTGCAAGCATGCCTCGGTGTGTAATCCCCATGTGAGCACGTGTATGCCTGTGGATTAGGGTGCTGCGTGCACATGTGTGCATGTACAGGGTGAATATGTGTGCAAGTGCCTGTGTTGGTTTGCGCATGACTTTGGCCTTGCACGTAGCTCCACTCCCCGTGGCTAGGTTCGCGGCATAAAAATACCACGAACATGCACATATGCCAGCAAACCAGCAGAGGTCGTTCCCAAGGGCGAAGTGACCATTGCGGGGGTCAATAGTGCGTGGTTAGGAAGGGAAATAGTTTCCTCCCGTAAATAAATAACAGAACACTTGGCCTTCAGTTTGATTGATTCAAGCAGCAATTTAATTAAGTAGTTTTTCATATTTCACTTCTGAATCGCAGTGTTCTGAAGAAGGCTGACGCTTTGTAATGCAGGAGATATCTGCATAGAATGACAGCGTAAACAAGTTTAGAAATGAGACAATATCCGACAGACAAAGGAGAACTTTGTATAATCAGGACAAGCGACGTACCCCAGGCGGTCTGTCTAAAGGGAATACATTCAATGTTCTCCTAACAAGGAGCACTTAGTAACCATGTGAAATAGAAATAACCAATTGGCGCTCATTTGAGGCACAAACAAACCACAGCGCTACATAATGGCAAACGCTGAAGTGTCAAGCGCTACATGAAACACATTATTATTAGAAATCTCGAGACATCTCCGCAGGAACGTCGAAAACTCACCATCCTGTAATTACACCATCGTTTACAGAATGTACGCAGTATCAACAGGAAGTCACTTACCAATGACGTCAGCAGTTTCACTAACTCTGGCTATCATTCTCAGAGTTTAGAAAAGGTCCCTAATTATTGCTGTAGATGTTTAAGTCTGCCTTTGAGCTGGCACAAGGGACACCTTGATGGGATCACCTGGGTGGTGTGGTCTGACCGACTTCAGAAACGCCACATTTGGCTTTGACTCCCAGCTGCCTCGCTTGATCTACTTGTGTGATCTTTAACCTTTTATTTTAGCTAAGTGTATCTCCGGTTGGACAACAGATCTGCGATGGCAGTTTTTAATATGTGCTGTGCACGAAATGATGTCACTTCTCTGCGATGTCAGAATGTGTGTGTGTGTGTGTCCTTCCCCATGAGCCCATATAATTACCACACTAGCATGTGTGTTTTGAGGGCCTGGATATTACTGTCTGGGGTCGCAGCTGCGACTTCTGACGAGTTCCTTGCGACCCCTGGCACTGCCTATGCGACCCCTGACCTCAGAGGTGGCAAAATCAATGCCAGGAACACAGAGGCAGCTCTTCCTTATGGACGTGGGTTGAGGTTCCACTTTTGTTGTTTTCTGTATTTTTTTTTTACACTAATAGTGAATGATGTTTTATTCTTCACTATTAGTGTAATTAAAACATGGAGGACAATTAGCTGGAATATGACTCTCGCTATCAGCTGAGATAAGCAAAAAAGGCTTTAAATGTATGTTGTGTGTGCGCTTGTGGGTGATAGTGTGTCTATGCCAGAGGCAGCGTGTGTATGTGTGAACGCGTGTCTGTATGTGTAAGTATGTGTGTGGGAGTGAAAGTAAAAGTCAAATGGAATGTGATGTCACTTCTGCTACCCAAGGAATTTTGGTGAATTGACCCCCATGTATTACGCTGGGAGAATATCTTCCCACGGTGTTTGAAGCACTCTTGGGAGTGGATGGAAGCTCCAGCTCAAGTTAACCTCAGACAATACAGAGGTGATGGTGGTTGTTGGTAGTGCTAATGTCAGCCTGGAGTGACTTAGTCCCTGCCTGCCTCCTTCCAGACCAGTGCGAAACCTTGGTAATGGTGGTTGGAGGTAGGGCAGTGTCAGCCTGGTTTGCCTTGGTCCCTGCCTGCCTCCTTCCAGACCAGTGCGTAACCTTGGTGATGGTGGTTGGAGGTAGGGCAGTGTCAGCCTGGTGTGCCTTGGTCCCTGCCTGCCTCCTTCCACACCAGTGCGTAACCTTTGTGATGGTGGTTGGTGGTAGGGCTAATGTCAGCCTGGTGCGCCTTGGTCCCTGCCTGCCTCCTTCCAGACCAGTGCGTAACCTTGGTGATGGTGGTTGGTGGTAGGGCTGATGTCAGCTGGTGCGCCATGGTCCCTGCCTGCCTCCTTCCAGACCAGTGCATAACCTTGGTGATGGTGGTTGGTGGTAGGGTTGATGTCAGCCTTGTGTGCCTTGGTCCCTGCCTGCCTGCTTCAAGACCAGTGCATAACCTTGGTGATGGTGGTTGGAGGTAGGGCCAGTGTCAGCCTGGTGTGCCTTGGTCCCTGCCTGCCTCCTTCTAGACCAGTGTGCAAGCTTGGTGATGGTGGTTGGTGGTAGGGCCAGTGTCAGCCTGGTTTGTCTTGGTCCCTGCCTGCCTCCTTCCAGACCAGTGCGTAACCTTGGTGATGGTGGTTGGAGGTAGGGCTAGTGTCAGCCTGGTGTGCCTTGGTCCCTGCCTGCCTCCTTCCAGACCAGTATGTAACCTTGGTGATGGTGGTTGGTGGTAAGGCTGATGTCAGCCTGGTGCGCCTTGGTCCCTGCCTGCCTGCTTCCAGACCAGTGCATAACCTTGGTGATGGTGGTTGGAGGTAGGGCCAGTGTCAGCCTGGTGTGCCTTGGTCCCTTCCTGCCTCCTTCCAGACCAGTGTGTAACCTTGGTGATGGTGGTTGGAGGTAGGGCCATTATCAGCCTCGTGTGCCTTGGTCCCTGCCTGCCTCCTTCCAGACCAGTGCGTAACCTTGGTGATGGTGGTTGGTGGTAGGGCTGATGTCAGCCTGTTGCGCCATGGTCCCTGCCTGCCTCCTTCCAGACCAGGGCGTAACCTTGGTGATGGTGGTTGGAGGTAGGGCTGATGTCAGCCTTGTGTGCCTTGGTCCCTGCCTGCCTGCTTCAAGACCAGTGCATAACCTTGGTGATGGTGGTTGGAGGTAGGGCCAGTGTCAGCCTGATGTGCCTTGGTCCCTGCCTGCCTCCTTCCAGACCAGTGCGTAACCTTGGTGATGGTGGTTGTTGGTAGGGCTGATGTCAGTCTTATGTGCCTTGGTCCCTGCCTGCCTGCTTCTAGACCAGTATGTAACCTTGGTGATGGTGGTTGGTGGTAGGGCTGATGTCAGCCTGGTGCGCCTTGGTCCCTGCCTGCCTGCTTCCAGACCAGTGCGTAACCTTGGTGATGGTGGTAGGAGGTAGGGCCAGTGTCAGCCTGGTGTGCCTTGGTCCCTGCTTGCCTCCTTCCAGACCAGTGCGTAACCTTGGTGATGGTGGTTGTTGGTAGTGCTAATGTCAGCCTGGAGTGACTTAGTCCCTGCCTGCCTGCCTCCTTCGAGACCAGTGGGAAACCTTGGTAATGGTGGTTGGAGGTAGGGCCAGTGTCAGCCTGGTGTGCCTTGGTCCCTGCCTGCCTCCTTCTAGACCAGTGCGCAAGCTTGGTGATGGTGGTTGGTGGTAGGGCCAGTGTCAGCCTGGTTTGTCTTGGTCCCTGCCTGCCTCCTTCCAGACCAGTGCGTAACCTTGGTGATGGTGGTTGGTGGTAGGGCCAGTGTCAGCCTGGTGTGCCTTGGTCCCTGCCTGCCTCCTTCCAGACCAGTATGTAACCTTGGTGATGGTGGTTGGTGGTAGGGCTGATGTCAGCCTGGTGTGCCTTGGTCCCTGCCTGCCTGCTTCCAGACCAGTGCATAACCTTGGTGATGGTGGTTGGAGGTAGGGCCAGTGTCAGCCTGGTGTGCCTTGCTCCCTGCCTGCCTCCTTCCAGACCAGTGCGTAACCTTGGTGATGGTGGTTGGAGGTAGGGCCATTGTCAGCCTCGTGTGCCTTGGTCCCTGCCTGCCTCCTTCCAGACCAGTGCATAACCTTGGAGTGACATTTCGCTCAGCTCCGCCCTTGACCCCTCAGATCATAGCTGTGACCTCTAACGGCTCCTTCCTCCCGTGGAGTTGGAATTTTCTTGTTTTCTTCTGCAACACTTAGCCAGAGCTGCCTTTGTGAGCAGCTTCAGTGTTTGGTGGTGTTACAGAAACAAGCAGCGCACCTGGTGGCAGGGCTGGCTTTAGGGTGGTGCAACTGGTGCAGCTGTACCAGGTGCTGACTTTGGTCGGGGGGGTTGTGTTTAAAAGTAACTGTTGGTTTAAAAGCACATTAGTTTCCTTGTACATCCAGCAGTTTCAGACGACAAAAAAAATGTCAAAGGTACACTGGTGATTCATGCTCCTACTGGTGAGAGATCTAAGTTTTGTCTAGTGGCAGTTTTGGATCATCATAAAGTCGCACAGAGGGTTAATGTGCCTGCTGCAAAGAATGTGTACCGTGCAGATCACAGAACTGAGTGTTAGTGAACTATGAGTAGCACTATTAAAAAAAATGAAATTTATGTCCGATATGAGCTATAGAGAGAGAGGAGCACTGTTGGGAAGTGGTAGTGAGGAAGTTCGTGGAGAAGGCAGTCACGGGTCGATGGGAAAAAAATGACTGTCACACTGGGCGCCACTAGGGCTAAAGCCATCCCTAACTGGTAGTAGATGCTCACGGGTTCTGGCACCCTCTCGGTCTTGAAGCGGTTCCCAACCAATTAGGGCAGTGCCTTTACGGCTCTTTATAACATCCATCTCTCTATCCATCAGTACCCTCCTGCTTTCATTCAGAAACTCAGCTATGCTTATTCCCTGGGCAAACAGCTTATGTCTTTGACATGTTAGTCCATTCTACATGGTCAGGGGTGGACGCAGCCTCTTTGTGCAGGATCCCCCCCTTCTCTGTGGAATTTGCTTCTAATGAACCTGCATTTAGCCCCCTCTATGTACTTTCAGGAGAGCTCTAAATCCGTTCTTTTTCTTGAGCACATTAAACCAGCTACAGTCACATATCTGATCCTAGCGCCAAGAAACGTCTGCAAGTGCAAGAATGTGCAAAAAAAACATTTACATAATTTGTAACAAAATGTTTGTCCATTTGAGAAACATGCACTTTAGGAGAGTGCATGTTAGATGGGAATACCACAAGTGGGCCTATGAGAGGGCGGAGAGCAGCTCGGGTCGATCACGCGTTTCGATGAAAGAAATAGGGGTAAAAACTAAACCTTTAGTGCTCCTTTTAAGTTATTTTAAAAAACACAAAACTATCCACCTAGTTTCAAAGCCACAAAGAAAACAGTTTTAAAATCAGCTTGTGGGAAAATTGAACGTCCCTTTCAAGCGCCACCTAACACCAAAAGGAAATTATGCCAGTGTACTTGGAAAAACTACACAAGGAGGAACATGTAGGAAAAGGGGGAATCCCCGTGAACTGCAGGTCGGCCTAAAATCATGGTTGTTGCCCTGTTCAATGTGTGTGAGGAAAGGTGGGACGACCATTCGGCTTGGTGTGCTTGTGCTTTTGTGTGTTTGAGCTTGACGTGTGCATTCGTTTGTGCCTCGAGCAGGATATACTATCACTTTGTGGATCGGATTTGTGTCAGGGTTTTTTATGGCTTGAATGCACAGGACATAAGACCACTTTTAACATTAGAACAAAATGTATAGTCCCAATGGGTGAAAAACTAAAACACTAAGCCACACAGACTGACGAATTACAGCAAACCAGCAAATAAATAACCAGTGCCGAAGCACAATCTAAAGTTATTGGAGCTCATTCATGAATTGACTCTCAATTTGGCCTCGGGGTCCGCAGTCTGTTTCTCCCCCAAGGTCCTTATTAATAAGGACCCCGGGGTTGGAAGTGAATAGTAAAAAGTGCGATAATAGTATTTTCTCTTTTGCCCAAAACATCGCGAACTGCATGTGGATTTTAGTCCTTTCCGCACCATCCTCCACAAATCCTGGTATTGTTCCCAAGTGCGGCAGGTTTGATTTGCCAAACATTACCTGGGAAGACTGCTGGAGAGTGTTTTTTGCACAAAATTCTGAATTCTGCTGAGTGACATAACAAGATTTGTTTCTAATGAAGGCCCATGCCTTGCTTACAACCAAGGTTTTCTGGAAAAAAAATCAGACATTACAAGTAAGACATGCGGTGGGTGCACAGCACACCTACTAGCACTTACGTCAATCCTTAAAACAGTCCCTCAAAGCAGGGGGCATTCTCGGAAGTGATATAATTCACGGCCCCCCCGGATGATGTGGTTTCCGGTGGGAGAGGGACATTTGTGAGAGACCTGGCATGGGGGAGCTGCCCTCCTACATTATCCCTGCTGGCATCAGGTCCACTCGTTGGTTTTTCTGATGCCCGAGCCAGAGGCGAGGCTGGCAGTAACAAAAACGATGCCCCGTATTTATGAGAGCCTTGCTTCACGTTTGCGCCATGTGAAGTGGAACATGCGTGTCGCAAGGCTATCAGTCCAAAAAGTGGCTTTGGTGGCCTCATAATTCTGGAGTCAGGGCCGGCTTTAGTGCTGGTGGTACCAGCCGGAAAATGTGCCCCTCATCCATCCTTAGCCCCCCCTTTCACATACATTCATTTGTTTTAAATAGCTGGTAAAGGCTGGCTTCACTAATCCACTCAGCTTTCCACATAATTTATAGCTCTGTTCTTTGCAGCAGGCACATTAACCCTCTATGTTACTTTAAGCTGCCAGACAAAACTCCCATCCCTCTCCCTAGCAGGAACATTAATCACAAGAGGTATCTTGACATTTTAGATGCTTCCTGAAGGCTGGACCAAAAGGAACTTTTCAGCAGGTGCTTTTAAATTAAATTGCAAATTTGTAACCTAGTGTTAAACACAGCGCCCCTCAATCCATGTCAGCACCCGGTGCAGCTGCATCGCATGCACCGTCCTAATGCCGGCTCAGTCTGGAGTAGCACAATGCATGTTGGTGCATTGCGCTACTCTGCCCTGGGTAGGCATTCCATGGGTGTTCCCATGCAACTCCCATGAAGTTTGACGCATCCCCAGATTTGTAAACCTAGGGATGCACCAAAACCTTACGCCTCCCCAGGGGAGGTGCAACGAGAAGAAATATTTGTATTTCTCCTCGTTTTTACATCTTTCTATGTGTGCTGCATCCATAGAAAGAGGAAAATGCCCTAGGAGATTATTTTTTTGCAGGAAGCTCTCCCTTCCTGTACACAAACAACCCTATATGCAACACACGCACTCTTGCACCATGGTGCAAGGATGCCTGCGTTGGCTCTAGGCTGTTGAAACAACACCAGTGCAGGGGGAACGGACAGGAATGCAGCATAGATATGGCGCATTCCTGCCCTTTCCCTGTGATGGAGGATAGCTCTGCAAAGTGACTAGCTGACCTGCGCCACAATACGGCAAATATGCTCCTTCTCTCCGAAATAAGGACAGGTAACTGAAAGATGGGTAGTTGTATTATCTGCCAATTTTGGGGGGATCTCTGGTATAACTGTATACCTCAAATGATACGAACTTCTTTTAATTTACTTCAATTCCCGCAAAGCGAGCAGTGCATTGCTTATATGTCCGGGTTGAGTGGAATTCTACTGGAAGAGAGCACCAATTTATGTGGCATTGTTAACTAAATTATGTGACAAGAAAAGACAAATTATGCAGCGTTATGAGCACATTTTGTGGCAGTACTGTTTTGGTATTTTGTCATTTTACACATGTTAACATTGTCTGGCAAAGGTTTTCACATCATTACAAAAATAAGCAAATGAAGGGTGACCAATTAACCATTGCAATGACTCTGCCCCTGTGTAGCAGCACATATGGCAGAGTTTTGGGTGACTTTTCGTCAATTTGAGCTAAAAATATTTTTCTGCTAAAAACATGCAAATTACACGGCAGATGATATATTACACGTGAAGTGCAGCAAACCCACAATGATGCTGAAAATGCTGCAGACTTGCATCTTACCAATGTTTCTGCACATATCTCAGTATTTCACAGACACTTTCCAGTAACAAACCTACATATGTGGGAAAAACAAATAAATTCAAAACACCCATTTTCTCCATCACTTGTCACCCTGACTCTCTCCTTTCCTTCTCCCCCGGAACAGTTAAAATGGAAGCGCCTCCTGGACCGAATATTTAATGAAAACTTATCAGAAGAGGAGGAGGTGGTGGTGCTGGCCACAGAGTACATGCAGAAGGTGTCGGAGCTGATCAGAACCACCCCGACCAGGTGAGGACCCCTAGGAGGGCGACTAGGAGGCCCGGAGACGCACAGGCGAAGGTCTCCCAGGTGTACCACTTTGTACATAGCCACCTTTCTAGTTCTCAGACACAGAGTGGTGGTTCACAAGTTACATGTCTGATGGGAAGGGACCTCAGTGATGAGAGGGGCTCACTAAAGCATCTCTGATGTAGTGTGTCAAGGGAGGACAACTAGCCAGGGGCCTCCTGTGTACTAAGCCAGGTTATGCCTGCGGGCAGTCCACAATGTGGCAGATATGATAATTTCATAAAAATTCAAAGGTATGCAACAAAAGGGCAGGAGAGAGTAGCATAGCGTTTAAATTGTAAAGGATTAAGCGTTGGGGTCCAAGGTTTTCCTCAGAAGCCTTCGGCTGATGTTATCAAAAGTTGAGGTGGCGACTATAAAGTGTGCATAGTCTTGATTCCACCTCATGGCTCTTTATTCCACCACCAGACACTCCCTGCCTCTTTATCTCACTCTTGTAGGTTTTTTGTATTCCTGCTTTCTCCTTTTGACACTGATTTTTACATTTTCTCTTCCTCTTCCTTGACTCCTTTTGGGTTTTCTTCTCTGGATCACAATCTGTTGAGGGAAAATCAATGCTGGTCCTCAACAGTTAGGCCGGGTGGACTCCGCCAACAACCACTGGCTCAAATTAATGAGTGAAATAACAGAAAATGCAGGACAACTGGCACCAGGCACCAACTTGGTCAGGTTTCATGCTCTGACCATTCATATATTTGTCATAGGGAGTTGCCAGAAAACATGCTTTATGTCCAGCTGGAAGCTAGGGTTGGGCCACACCGTGGCCAAATGCCCTGTGCTTACTGCGCACATTTGATGGGGTTGTGGGGGTAGGAGAAGTCTAGAGGGCATGGAAGAGACATGGGGATGTGGTTACTGGGCACAGGTATTTGAGTACTGGACATAGGACAAGGCCAGAGGGCACAGAGAGGCATTGGTATTTGGGATACGTTGCACTGTATGACTGATGGACAAAGGTCAGAGGTTTAGTCTAGCATGCACTTGGGGTGAGGTAAAGATCCCTGGAAAATGCAAGGAGAGGTGCCCTGTGTCTACTACTGAAATACTGAGACCCATATAGCATATTTCCCCTATCTGTTGTTGCCAAGTTGCTATTGTGTAAAACCCCCTACAACAAAAACGTTGTTGTAATGTTAAAGTAACACTCTCTTAAGCTAATAGGGTTCTGAGTTTAAGGCAGGAATCACTCTCTGGTGAACTGAACAACACCTTTTTGCTCTGATGTAATTCAGTGATGACATACATGCATTATATGACAAGGAGTGAAGTGGAGCACATTACATTCTCTGAAGAAGGACTTTACGATGGTGGAGGACAGGATATTGTCTTTATGCCCGCTGAAAAAGTCTGAGATTGATATTTATTTGTTAGTGGTCAGTTTCAATGTATAAGGTACAGGAGACAGTGCGGCCTGTGACTTTAGGACTATATATATATATATATATATATATATATATATATATATATATATATATATATATATATATAGTATTCTATTGTGCAAATAAAGCCAAAAAGGTTGTGGAGTGCTGTACAGGGTCAAGTACAAGCATAAAGCTAGAGAGTGATCGGAAATGTAGCCTAGTTGTAAAAGGTTAATGCACTTTGTTATAATGTCCTGAAAATATGTTTGTCTTCAACTATTTTCTAAATGGGAGCAGCATTGGTGCAGTCCTGATGGATATGGGATATAGTTTCTGATCCAGGGTGCTTAGATATAGAAGGCCTGCAGCCTTTTTTTCCTTTTTTACACTTCTTAGTATGCAGCCTGATGGTATCTTGGCTGTGGGTGTGCCAAGATACTCCAGAGATGGTGAGTTTGTCTGTAATACAAGCAGGATTTCTGTATGTGATGGCTTTATAAATTAACGTAGCTAGTTTTGAAGATGGTCCCAGCCAGCAAGGAGAGCTAATGGAATGCCAACGTATGGATTGATGTAATCATATTTTTGGAGACCCTGGATGAGACATGTTGTGGCCCGTAGGAGTCCCTTAATGGGTGCCTTTGTGGAGCCCCTGGAGGCCATGAACCGGGGCATTACCACCATCCCGATACAAGAGTACAAGGTCTTGAACATCAATTCTGAAGTCACTTTCTGGAAGAAACAATTTCACTTTGTTTTGAAAGGTGTGCTGGTGCCAGGCTGTCTTTATTTTTTTGCATTGTGTTCTATCAGGGTGAGTTTGGTGTATAGGGTGAATCCAAGAGACCTGGCATTTGCTGTAATTTGACGTTCGCAGCCCCCAAGGTTCACACCATTGAGCTAGGTTTGTACAGATTCTAAGTTTTTGTTGTTGTTTTTGTCAAATAGCAAGAACTCTGTCTGGCTGGATTGAGCTTCAGGTAGGCGCTGGATATCGAGGTGTGGATCACATGCATGCAGTTTTTGAGGCGTTGGGTGTCTGAAGCAGAGAAGTCTTTCACACATGTGTGTGTATCATCTGATATGTTTGATTTTAAACAAAGACCAGGGAAAGACGAAAGAAAGGGAATTTAAGTTCGTCTAGAGAGATGCCACGCACCGTAAGTGTGACAGGGGTAACAAAATAGCAAATAAAGAGTTATGGGTCCTCCTTTTGAGGTTTGGCCTTAGACTGTGTTAACAATCTTGTGTCTGGAGTGATTCAGAAAAGAGCAGAGGGAAAGAAACCCCCATGGAGAATAAGCACCAGTCACAACTACATTAGTAATGCAGGCGCCGTGTTCTTCCGATGATAGGTAGGGCCAGTATGGACAAGGTGGTGTTGGATATGGAAGTGAGATGTAGTCGAGTTATGGCTCTGAAGTTTGACAAAGTTGACAAACTACGTTATATGAAAATTAACAGAAATTCTGAAGATTCTTTCTGCGAGAATGTGTTGGCACATGAGATTTTGCGCAGAGCACTTGCGTTCTTCACAAAAAAATACTTTTGCAAGAACTCTTCCAGCACATATTTTCTAAATCTTCCAACCCCTTATGAAATTCCCAAAGCGTGCAAAGTTTTGAAGACACTCAACAAAATTGGCCAAGAAAACCCTTCCCAACTTCGAACTCACTGAGTTTTAATGGGGTTAGTCTGTGTGGTGGCCTTGGTGAGAAGGTGGGTAGAAAAGCAGAAGAAAAATATAAGTCTACTGTGAAGCTGTGTTCTAGGTTGTAGGAAAAGTTACAATGTTTAGGGAAGGCATGTCCTGATGTCCCCATGCATCCATTGACCTGTTCTCAGCAGAGCAAGAGGACTCCACGTGAGCTGGGTTCGAAGGCTCGTTGAGGGATGATGGTGCTGGATTTTTGGAGGATTTAGGAGTAAGGTCACTGCATCACCAGACAGGTCTTTGTCAAATTGGGTATGAAGGAAAAAGAACATCCTATGTATTCGTCAAACGTTACCATGTTCTCCTTTGGGTCATGTGCAGTAGAGGGTGGCTTTGGCGGGTCATACAAGCATCTGGGCACCCGCTTATAATGCCAACATAACCTGGCGGTGCAAACCCCACTTGAAACTGCAACCCCCACACCGGGGCACTTAGTGTGATACCGACACTGGTGTGCACAGCAAGCACATTACACACTGCGGTATCTCATGACTTGCATGACCATAAGGAAATGTTTGAGGGAGGTCCTTGAAGCTCGAGGTGATGGCTTCGCACATAAAACTGCAGATGAGAACAGGGGGTGGTTCGCCAGTAGGAGTGAGTGAATTAGCAGACTGGTGGATGGAGAAACTAAGCAATAAGGAAAAATGAATCACTTTTAAAGCACACTGCACAATTGGAATGGTCTCACTTTCACTACTAACACATTTTCTTACTACCCATCCTAATGTTACGCCTTTTCATGGCCTGAAAAGATGATAGTCTGTGTGGACCCACTTGGATTAAAATATGTGAACTCCAGGTTACACATAGATGTCTGCCGTGGACACAGTGGTCCTGTGTGCTAGTTTACTGGTTTGAAAAGTTATATTATTAGGGTAGGATTTCTTGCATTGAATTGTTCTTCAAGACAGGAGAGAGTTTGAGTGGTGCAATGGCAGCTGAGAGATCATGTGAGATGGGGCAGGAATGGTTTACAAAGTGTGATGAATCGACTGAGCTGGTTTTTGGTTAATGGTTGCATAGATAGTTGGCCTTAACGGCAAGCCGGCTAAGCTGTGTGCACTGGAGGGCCAGAATAGGCTACGAGGACTAGTAGACCCGGTTAGTCAGTAAAGACCAGTAGGTTCATAGTGATATGAGCACCGGTAGGTCCTTATATGGAAGGTCTTAGCAACTGAGAAGAGGAGGACCCAGGTTCTGGGGGATAGAAGTCTGGTGGATAGGTCCAGGAGGTGGACAGTTCCAGTGTAGGAAAATGAGAGGGAGGAACTTAAGTAGGCTTAGGAGCTCTGGTGATTCCAGCACGGGGAGAAGGAAAAGGGAAATGTAGGAAGTCTCAGAAGGACCGGTTGGTCATAGATGGTGAGGTAGAAATAGAAAGAACTGGAAAGCTTCAGAGGACTGGTAGTTTGATGCCAGGGAGATAGAACACTATTAGACAGGAAATCTCTGAAGCTCCTGGAGATCGCTGATGGGGAGAGAGCAACGCTACAATGGACCAGTAGGTGGATGAATGGAACAAAGGACAGGAAAGCTTCAGAGGACGAATAGGTTGACGATAGGGAAATAGAACAGTAGAGTTTCTGAGGACCGGGAGGTAGATCGTAGGGAGACAGAACAGGAAAGCTACAGTGACTGGGAGGTTGATGATAGGGGGATAGATCGAGAAAGCTTCATAAGACCAGGAGGTCAACGATAGGGAGATAGAACAGGTAAGCTTCAGAGGATGAGTAGGTTGATGATCGTGAGATAGAACAAGAAAGCTACAGATGACTGGGAGGTTGATTATAGGGGGATAGATCGAGAAAGCTTCAAAAGATGGGGAGGTCAACGATAGGGAGATAGAACAGGTAAGCTTCAGAGGACGAGTAGGTTGATGATCGTGAGATAGAACAAGAAAGCTAAAGACGACTGCAAAGTTAATGATGGGGGATAGATCGAGAAAGCTTCAGAAAGCCGGGAGGTCAACGATAGTGAGATAGAACACGAAAGCTTTGAAGGTCGAGTAGGTTGATGATCGTGAGATAGAACAAGAAAGCTAAAGACGACTGCAAAGTTAATGATGGGGGATAGATCGAGAAAGCTTCAGAAGGCCGGGAGGTCAACGATAGTGAGATAGAACAGGTAAGGTTCAGAGGACGAGTTGGTTGATGATAGTGAGATATATCAAGAAAGCTACAGACGACTGGGAGGTTGATGATAGAGGGATAGAACACGAAGGCTTCAGAAGACTAGGTGGTCAACGATAGGGAGATATCACAGGTAAGCTTCAGAAGACGAGTAGGTTGATGATCGTGAGATAGAACAAGAAAGCTACAGATGACTGCAAAGTTGATAATAGGGGGATAGATCGAGAAAGCTTCAGAAGACAGGGAGGTCAACGATAGGGAGATAGAACAGGTAAGCTTCAGAGGACGAGTTGGTTGATAATCGTGAGATAGATCAAGAAAGCTACAGACGACTGGGAGGTTGATGATAGAGGGATAGAACACGAAGGCTTCAGAAGACTAGGAGGTCAACGATAGGGAGATATCACAGGTAAGCTTCAGAAGACGAGTAGGTTGATGATCGTGAGATAGAACAAGAAAGCTACAGATGACTGCAAAGTTGATAATAGGGGGATAGATCGAGAAAGCTTCAGAAGACTGGGAGGTCAACGATAGGGGGATAGAACAGGTAAGCTTCAGAGGACGAGTAGGTTGATGATCGTGAGATAGAACAAGAAAGCTAAAGACGACTGCAAAGTTAATGATGGGGGATAGATCGAGAAAGCTTCAGAAGGCCGGGAGGTCAACGATAGTGAGATAGAACACGAAAGCTTTGAAGGTCGAGTAGGTTTATGATCGTGAGATAGAACAAGAAAGCTAAAGACGACTGCAAAGTTAATGATGGGGGATAGATCGAGAAAGCTTCAGAAGGCCGGGAGGTCAACGATAGTGAGATAGAACACGAAAGCTTTGAAGGTCGAGTAGGTTTATGATCGTGAGATAGAACAAGAAAGCTACAGTGACTGGGAGGTTGATGATAGAGGGATAGAACAGAGGACCAGTAGGTCAACAGGGAGATACAACAGAAAGAATAGGAAAACGTCAGGGGCCAGTAGGGCCAGGGAGATGGGACAGGCGAGCTTCACGGGAGTATTAGGTCAATGGCAGGCAGGTGGCACAGGAAACCTTCAATGACCAGTGCATCCCAGATGGTAAGATGGGAAGGGGAGGGGCAGGAAGGCTTGAGAGGGCTGGGAGGTCCAGGATGCTGAGATGGGAAGGGGAGGGGCAGGAAGGCGTCGGAGGACTGAAAGGACAGGGACGGGAGACCGGACAGTGAGGAGCTAGAAGGCTTGCGAAGGCTGGTAGATGGTGATTGGCAGCTAGGACCAGGTGGTACTGCAATCCCTAGGAGGGCTGGTAGGTCTGAGATAGGGAAGGAGGGTAACAGAAGTCATTCCCTGGAAAAGCATTTGGAAGCCCAGGTGAGTGTTCAGTCTAGAGAAGGGGGCTGATGTATGCTCTATGCATTTGGGTACTTTCAGAATGCAGTGGAGCCCGGAGCAACATTTATTTTTATAGGTGTCATGCGAAAGCAGCCTTCACACCATAAAGTCTCCGCTGCTGAAAAATGCTTTAACATGCGGGGCACGAATCCCGGCAGGGCTGAGTCGACCTTCATATTTCCGAGATCAGTAAAGTGACTCCCATAACTTAGCAACAGTGGCCTCTCCTAGTACAACTCTCAGAAATATCAGGTGTGTGAAATGAAGCTCATTATAAAAAAACAATGATTACCATGATAATTGAATGCACTGTTATTTTCAACGGGGGCTGATCACCCTCATCCCATGTTGGCACCATGCTGGGCTGAGAAGAGACTGAGGGCAGAGACACTGAAGTCCCCAGCTTCCAATCACTGAGTTCTTAAGACCCGCGGGCAATGCCACTCATATCTCACCCAATGCACAGTGTTTCTTGCTTTGATACCTGGGTGAAATATCATGGGGGATTTATTTATAAATATAGCATGTGGGGTCAGAGGGCATGCCCCCTGGGTCAAGTGGCCTTGGTCTGAGGGACTGGTGTGAGGAGGTCGCTCTCTGGACTCCTACAAATCGATCCTTCTATTGATCTAAAAGCGGGCTGACCGCAGTGTGAGACTGGGGGGCTTCACCAGGTCGCTGCCTCTTTAAGACCAGTCGAGCTGCATCACAGGGTGGTCCCCCTGATGCGTCGCTCTGTTTCCCTAACGTTCCATCAGCGATGCCCCCTGGTCACTCCGCCCTCTGTTTTTGCACAGCTCCTCTCAGACCCCTTTCCTCGCACTGCTCCTGTCAGCCATCTTGTCTGGCACAGCTCCTTTCAGACCTTTTTTTTTTTTTGCAAAGCTCCTCTCTTTTCTTGCACAGCTTCTGTCAGCCTTTTCTCATTACACAGCTCCTCCCAGACCTCTTCCATCCAGGTCCTCTCAGTTCCCTTTCTTTGCACAGCTCCCTTCAGCCCTCATTCGTTGCACATTTCCCCTCAGCCCTCCTTCATCATACAGTTCACCTCAGCCCTCCTTCATTGCACAGTTCCCCTTAGCCCTCCTTCATTGCACAGTTCCCCTTAGCCCTCCTTCATTGCACAGTTCCCCTCAGCCCTCCTTCATTGCACAGTTCCCCTCAGCCCTCCTTCATTATACAGTTCCCCTCAGCCCTCCTTCATTGCACAGTTCCCCTCAGCCCTCCTTCATTGCACAGTTCCCCTCAGCCCTCCTTCATTGCACAGTTCCCCTCAGCCCTCCTTCATTGCACAGTTTCCCTCATCCCACCTTTCACTGCACAGTTCCCCTCATCCCACCTTTCACTGCACAGTTCCCCTCAGCCCTCCTTCATTGCACAGTTCCCCTCGGCCTTCCTTCATTGCTCAGTTCCCCTCGGCCCTCCTTCATTGCACAGTTCCCCTCGGCCCTCTTTCATTGCACACCTCCCCTCGCCCCTCCTTCATTGCACAGTTCCCCTCAGCCATCCTTCATCGCACAGCTCAGCTCATCCCTCTTTTATTGCACAGCTCACCTCAGCCCTCTTTCATTGCACAGCTCACCTCAGCCCTCTTTCATTGCACAGCTCCCCCGCCCGCCTTCATTGCACAGTTCCCCTTAGCCCTCTTTCATTGCACTGCTCCTCTCAGCCCTTTCTCTTCCACAGACCCCCCTTTCCTTGAACAGTTTGTATTGTTCTTACACAGCCCCCTCTTTCTTTATAAATCTCCTCTCTTGCACAGCTCCCTTCTTTCTTTACACATCTCCTCTCTTGCATTGCTCCCCTCTTTTTTTACACCTCTCTTGCACATCTCATCTCAGCCCTTACACATCTTCTCTCTTGCACAGCTCCCCTCTTTCTTTACACATCTCCTGCCTTGCACAGCTCCCGTTTCTTTACACTTATCCTGTCTTGCACAGCTCCCCTCTTTCTTTACACATCTCCTATCTTGCACAGCTCCCCTCTTTCTTTACACATCTCCTATCTTGCACAGCTCCCCTCTTTCTTTACACATCTCCTGCCTTGCACAGCTCCCCTCTTTCTTTACACATCTCCTGCCTTGCACAGCTCCCGTTTCTTTACACATCTCCTCTCTTGCACAGCTCCCTTCTTTCTTTACACATCTCCTGCCTTGCACAGCTCCCGTTTCTTTACACATCTCCTGTCTTGCACAGCTCCCCTCTTTCTTTACACATCTCCTGTCTTGCACAGCTCCCCTCTTTCTTTACATATCTCCTGTCTTCACAGCTCCCCTCTTTCTTTACACATCTCCTGTCTTGCACAGCTCCCCTCTTTCTTTACACATCTCCTGTTTTTCACTGCTCACCTCTTTCTTTACACATCTCCTGTCTTGCACACCTTCTCTCAGTCTTTTTGCTTGCACAGACCCCTTCCCTTGCACAGTTCGTCATGGTCTTGCACAGCTCCTCTCTTCCCTTACACAGCTTCTCTCTTGAAAAGCTCCTCTCAGCCCTTTCTCCTGCACAGACCCCACCCCTTTACTTGCACAGTTCGTCCTGCCCTTACACTGCTCCTCTTTTGCAAAGCTCCTCCCTGCCTTTTCCCTTGCACAGCTCATTTCTTCCCTTACACATCCCTCCTCTTCCACAGCTCCTCCCTTCCCTTACCCGTCGCCTCTCTTGCACAGCTCCTCTCATTCCTTTCCTTACACAGACTCCCCTTTCCTTGCATACTTCATGTTGTTCTTGCACAGCTCCCCAATTTCTTTATACATCTCCTTCCTTGCACAGCTCCCCTCTTCCCTCCCACAGCCCCTCTTGCACAGCTCTCCTCAACCCAAAGCTTGCTGTTCAGACTGGCCCTCGCATGCTTGGGGGGAGGGCATATTAGCTAATGACATTGATCTGTGGCATGTGCACTGAATGTCAATGTGACCATCTGTGTCTGGTTTCAGAGCTGGTTGCACAGCTCCGCTCTTTCTTTACACAGCCCCTCTCTTGCACAGCTCCTGAGCCCGCAGCAGAGTATTTCTAGAAGCTTACAGCTCAGACTGGCCCCTCACATGCTTGGGGGGGACACATTAGCTAATGGCATTGATCTGTGGCCATCTGGGCATGGTTTCAGATGTGGTTGCACAGCTCCGCTCTTTCTGTACACAGCCCTTCTCTTGCACAGCTCCTCTTTTCCCTTTCACCGCTTCTCAGTTGCACAGCTCCCCTCTTCCCTTACACATCTACTCTCTTGCACAGCTCGGCTCTTTCTTTACACAGCCTCTCTCTTCACTTGCACAGCTCCTGAGCTCGTAGCAGAGTGTTTCTAGAAGCTTGAAGCTCAGACTGGGCCTTCACATGCTTGCGGGGACACATTAGCTAATGGCATTGATCTGTGGCCATGTGCACTGAATGCCAATGTGGCCATCTGTGTCTTGTTTCAGAGCTGGCTGCACAGTTCCGCTTTTTCTTCACACATCTCCTCTTTTGCACGGCTCCCCTCACCCCCTCCTTGCACAGTTCCTGAGCTCGCAGCAGAGTGTTTCTAGGAGCTTGCTGTTCAGCCGGGCCCTCACATGCTTGGGGGGGAGGGGCACATTAGCTAATGACATTGATCTTTGACCCTGTGCCTGAATGCCAATGTGACCGTCTGTGTCTGGTTTCAGAGCCGGTTGCCCAGTTCAACCTCTTTGTTTACACATCTGCTGTCTTGCACAGCTCCTCTCTTCCCACACACAGCTCCTCTCTTGCACAGCTCCTCATAGCCCTTCCCTTGCACGGCTTTTCTGTTCCCTTACACATCCCTTCTCTTTCACAGCTCCTCTCTTCCCTTGCACAGCCCCTCTCTTGCACAGCTCCTTTCTTCCCTTGCACAGCCCCTCTCTTGCACAGCTCCTCTCTTCCCTTACACATCCCTTCTCTTTCACAGCTCCTCTCTTGCACAGCCCTTTTCTTCCTTTGCACAGCCCCTCCCTTGCACAGCTCATCTCTTCCCTTGCACAGCTCCTCTCTTCCCTTGCACATCCCTTCTCTTTCACAGCTCCTCTCTTGCACAGCTCCTCTCTTCCCTTGCACAGCTCCTCTCTTCCCTTGCACAGCTCCTGAGCCCGCAGCAGAATGTTGCTTGGAGCTCAGACTGGCTCTATGCTTGGGGGGGAGGGGGGCACATTAGCTAACGACATTGATCTGTGGCCATGTGCACTGAATGCCAATGTGACCATCTGTGTCTGATTTCAGGGGAGGCCGAGGCTCCGCGCTCCGTCCCCAGAGGCCTGTTGGCAGCCTCTCGTGCCCTCTTCTTCCCGTCTCCCTCAATGCCCTCCCTCCCTCCTTCCACACTTCACCCTGTCTCTCATCCGTTTTTTTTTTACTGTTCTTTTCTGACGCTCGCGCTCCACTTTCTCAAGTTCCCCTCTGTTATTCCATCTCCTGGTTGTCATTCTGTTCCTCTGTCTCATTTGATGTGTTTCATCCTCTGTCCAGCTCACTCGCGTTCGCGTCTCCTCTGTTGGTCTTTCACACGGCCACTCTGTCTCGTTCGGTCCATCTTCCTGTCCAGCCCTCTGTCGCCTCCGTCCTTAGTCTGTCTTCTCTTTTCTTTCTTTCTTTTCTACCCCTCAGCTTCTCCATCTGCCCCTTCCCTAACTTTTATTTTCCTAATCTCTCTCTCTCTCTCTCCTTCCCCTTTTACCCCACCCCCCTCATCTCCCATCCACTTTTTGGGTGCTCCGTCTTCCTCCCACCCTTCTGTTGGTCTTCTCTTCCTCCTCCTAATTTTCACTTCTGCCCAGTCTCTCTCTGTCATTCATTCTCCCTCCCCCACTCTTGTTCTCTCTCTCCTTTCCATCTATCTATAGGTCTCTATTTCTCTCCGTTTGTGTGTCTCTCTCGCTCTCTGTCTGGGTCTCCCCCAAGGGTGTTCCCACTCTATCCTGGCAAAAATATGGCAAAAATCCTATAAAAATATGCACTGACTATATGGAGTCCCTATAAATATGCAGAGTAAGTGGGTGTGGCGGTAAGAATTGTAAATCTATGCTTACCTAGCCCCCCCCTCCCACCTCAGCGCCTTGAGACCCTCACGGGTGAGTAGTTCGCTTTACAAATTATATGATATGATGTGATACATGACATGATGATGTAGGGGTAAATGACCTACTGTATACATAAGATTTTTTAGGTTAATAATTCCTCCTAGATATATGGACATACAACCCCAACACACTCTCTTTCGGGAGCCGAGCATTCATGTGTGTCCTTGTAGCTGCCCCTCTGTGTACGTAACCCCTTTAGGTCCCAAGACACCTCCCCCCTCGTGCCAAACTCCCCCCCCCCCCCCCCCCCCCAAGAACTCCCCACCATCACTAACCACAATAGAGCCTCTGCTGGGAGAAGGGAGGCCCCAAACTGTCACACTAACTTTCACGTCGAGGTATCCTCCCCATGGCTTTGAGGCGGTGGTTGCCGTGGGGCCCATCAGCACCTCTTTTTTGGGGGGAGGACCAGGACTTATTTGTGATAATCAGACATGAACTCACTACAAGAGAGAAAAGCTGCAAAGGGGGGATGAAGGAAGAAGGCAAGCACGGTTAAACAGTGGAGATTAGAGGGATGAGAAACAAACTGCAAGAGTGAGATAAAGTCAGGGAGAGTATGTTAGTTGATTAAAGAGTCATGAGGTTGAATGAAGACCAGACCACCTTGGTATTCAGCAACCCGGAATTTACACAGTAGCACCCACAGCGGGCTTCTGTGAACACTCTCAGCCCCGGCACCTATGCTTTTACAAATTAAGCACTGCCTTCGTTGATGTCCTTACGAGGGTGGGTGTAGTTGTACGCTTTAGGGTACCAAGTTGGAGCCTTACTGGCTGATAGTAGCAATGTGCCTACAAGGCATGTAACATGGACTCTAATTTCCCATCACTTTGAAGGTGGACTAGAAAACCTGCTGAACGAATGTCCTCTTTGAGAAAAGTTGTGTGACTGGGTGGAGATAAACACTGCACGTGGTTCCCTATTCCCTGTCCCAGCAGCCTCTTCTATGTCTAGAAGAAGGGTGTGCTCTTTAAACAAGACACCGAACTTGAATCCTAGCCAGCTCACCACAAGAAGTGCAGGAAGGAGACTGAAAAACTTCCCCTGGAAGAAATGTCATGTATTGGGTCGTTTTTGTTCATGTCTGGCCTGAAGACTGAATCCATATCCTGCTCCCTTGCAAGTCACTTCCAGATTGTCACTCTGGGAGGAAAGACATCTGATTGGCTGCCCTTGCAATTGGTTGATAGACAACCTTTAAAACTTTGAGTGCTGATTGGCGCTGGACCCTTCCTACTCCCCTGGAAACCAGGACCCTCATTTATGGGGATTTGGAGTAGGGCACCGCAGCAAGTCACTTTTTTGTGCTGCCCTACGCCAAAGTGGAAGGACAGGAATGCACTGTATTTATGCAATACGGCACGCCAACGCAAGCACCCATTTACCATGGTGCAAGGGTGCCTGTTTTGTCGACAGGATTGTTTTGTACAGGAAGGGGCACCTGCCCACACACAAACAATCCTGAGAGGTGTTTTTCCTCTTTCTAGGTGCAGCACAAATGGAAAGGGTCAAAAGCAAGGAGGAATAAAAATACAACTTCTCATTGCACTTCATCTCGGGAGGCCTAAGGTTTTGGCGCATTTCCTGGTTTACATGGTTTTGTAAATCTGGGGAAGCATCAAAATCCATGGGTGTTGCGTGGGAACACCCATTGCAATGTCCATGGACCGCCTCCTGATCGGAGAGGAAGGCAACACGGAGAGTTGCGCTGCCCCGCCTTACTTGATATCTTTGAGGCCATTCAAAGCCACGTGAAGTGGCTTTGCGTGGCCTCGTAGATATGATTTTGCAGTATGGGCCGCTGGAACGTCACAAAAAGTGATGCTCGGTGGCACAAGAGGCTCATAAATATGCCCTTGAATGTGTGTAAGCCACTTCAAGCCAGTGCCTTCAAGCCTTCTTTGTCTTGAACAAGGATGCATGTGGACTTCTGCTAGCACTTCCTGGATGCCATCTTAGCCTCTCTTCTCCAGCCTGGAATAAGGAAAGAAGAGACCACCAAAGGACCCCCTAGCAATCATTCTGGAACTCCAGTGACAGCACCAACAAGTAGCAGATAACCAAGGACCAACATCTAAAGAGTAGGTGTTCGATTCCCACAGGATTCACTCCGCATCACAACCACTCTCATGTCCTACAACAGTTTTACATGTAGAATGATCTTCCCAAGGCCCCACTCTCATCTCCGCTCTTCACTCACACCTGTCCAAAGGCAGGTGGAGCACCCTTGGAACGGGATTGGGGGTTCCTACTAGGCCCAGGGGTAATTCCAATTATGCCACAGTAATCGCAACTCTTTGGCGCAGAATTACCAATAATAATACAATCACTCCTGCTTGCATAATTAAGAGTCATTTGGGCGCAAAAATCCATCCGCAAGTAAAAACTGTAAAAGTGCACACTTGCCGACTGGCTTCCCGGGCTCGCGTTTTGTGTTCTGCTGCATTTAGAGCTATTTCTTGCAGCCAAATGCATCCTTGCATCCATATTGGATGAAAAGCTGTATTTTACACTAAGAAAATAGCACTAATCACTGAGAGTAAATTGGAGGAAAATTTTTCTACAAGAGCAAATTTAGGGAGCACGGGCTCCAGTGTGTGCACGATATTAATGTTCTGTTGCATTTAGAGCTATTTCTAGACGCAAGGGGCATTTTTGCCCTGAGAATGAGAGCTAATCACATAATTACCCTTCAGGCATAAATATGCGCAATCTCACAGAATTCTTAGGTAAGTCCGTGTGATTATGCGGCACTGAATTTGGCGAGAAACAGCCACCACTAGTTCCACCATCAGCTTTGCTGGGCAGTGCGAGGAACTAGCAGCTTCTGAATGCCAAACCACCCACAGACCTAGAGTTTGAGTTTCCTTTGATGTTAACCCTTCCATATGTGGATTACAGCCTCTACCCAGCAGTTGTGGAGCACACTAAATCTCATTTGCATCTAGATCGCCTCTGGAGGATCAAATGGCTTTTGGAAACATAAAGTCATCACCTAGAGTTCATGGGATTCTGACCTCACAAGAATAACCAGGTCAGACCTTCCAGAAGGCAGCAGCACAGGGATGTTGTAACCACGACCAATAGTTAAAGGGATATAATTGTCTTAGTTTGAGGTTACACAAACCAAGGACTAGGCACTTAGAATCTTGAGGACATCTAATCTGTCAACCCAGATCCACTGAATCATGGGATCCTGGTTCCTGTCAGCAGAAGTGACCTGTGTCTGAGCCAGCAAAATCCAAACTGAGCCGAGGTCTCCAGGAAACCGTCTCTGTTACTACATCAGTTCAGGATGGAAATGAATCCAGCATTATTTCCGCTTCGCATCTAACCTTGTCCTTTGCCATGCTGGACAAAATGCGTAGAAAAGATGTATTAAATCATAAGTTCAGATCAATTGTGCAAGGCGAAGCTGCCAATAAGGGATTAAAGGCCCAACCTTCAGTCTAGAGGTGGGCAAAATATGTCATTCCGGCGTGGAACTGGTGGAATTTTGGTGACTCTGTGTTACTCTTGTAATGCAGTGTTCCGGTCAAATTCCAGCAATCTCAGCATAACAGAAGATTTTTCTTGTGTGCGTACCAGAACAGTGATTTGGTGAGAACGAGCGAAATGCGGAATCCCAAGCACAATTTTCTGTTGCTAGAAGGACATCCAGCAAGATTTTACCAACGCAGGCAGTCATGGGCGATCGCAACCATTCGCAGTCAGAAGGCTGCCGCTCTAGTAGAAAATCTACTCGAGCAGCAGCAAAACCAGCTTGAGTAGCTGAGCCCTCTAGTGCACCGCCTGCTGACTTTCCGGCTGATTTTTCAGCACCAAATTTGCTCCCAGAGCTTAAATCACAGTGCAACATGACTATTTCTGCCCATTGGCAGAACTACGCAGAATCTCATGAAGTTGTTTTGTAACTCCGTGGAATTCCACTGAGTCAAATTCAACGAGTTCCACCCACCCTTACTTTCAGTCTCAGATCGAGGACAACATCTTGTGTTTCTGGGAACACTTGCGGTCTCACCATGATATTGCTGGCTGCACGTAGAACATCTGGGATAGAAAAAGCGGTATAATGACTTCATCTCTGTCTCCCACATGTTCTTTTCTCTTTCTTCTCAGTCTCTACGCTCTCTCGTTCTGGCTCTTTCTCTCTTCCGCTGTTTTACATAGTCCATCTCTTCTGTCATTTTCTCCCAATCTCAGGTCCTCTCTCCTGCGTTGTCTTCCCCTTTGTGCCCCTCTCTCTATGTTTGTTTCTGCCTCGCCATTACTCTGTCCTTTTTGTTTTTATCCATCTATCTATCTATCTATCTATCTACATTTCCCTCACTTTTTGTCACTTTTTCACTCTACCCATTCCCTTCCATGCAGTCTTTCAGACTTCTGATTCCCCAACCTCTTTCTCCCTCCTTCTGTCTTGCTCACTTTCTATCTCACTCCCATCTTTATCGATGTTAACATTTCTCTTTGTCCACTCTCTCTCGCTCGCCACCTACGTACCTCTCTCTCACCTCCTAATTACCTCTCTCTCTGTTTCTCCTTCTCTCCTTTCACTTTCTCTCTCGGTTCTCCCTCTTTTTTCATCACACTCTTTTTCTCCTATATCTCAGGCCCTCCTTTCCTTTCCTTCCCTCTCTCTATCTCTCTGGGTTGATCTACCTCTCCCTCTCTATCTCCAGTACCCCTCTCTCTCTCGCTAACACTTTCTCTCTCTGTGGCTCCCCCTCTCTCTCACCCTCTCTATCTCTCCCTCTCTCCCCCCTCTCTCTCTCCCTCTTTCTCTATGGCTCCCTCCTCCCTCTCTATCTCCAGTATGTCTCTCTCTCTCGCTCTTTCTCTCGCTGTGGCTTCTCTCCCTCTCTATCTACAGTACTTCTCTCTCCCCCTCCCCTTCTCTCTCTCTCCCCCTCTCTCTTTCTCTCTCTCTCTGTGGCTCTCCCTACCTCCTCCCTCTCTTCCTCCAGTATGTCTCTCCTGCTCCCTCCTTCTCTCTGTCTCTCTCTCTCCTCCCTCTCTATCTACAGCACTTCTCTTTCTCCCTCTCTGTTCCTCTGTCTGTTGCTTCCTCTACCTCCTCCCTCTCAATCTCCAGTACTTTTCTTTCTCTCTGTCGCTCAGTCTCTCTGTCTCTCTTTCTCTCTCTCTCTCCCTCTCTCTCTCTCTGTGGCTCCCTCTACCTCCTCCCTCTCTATCTCCAGTACGTCTCTCTCTCTCTCTCTCTCTCTCTCTCTCTCTCTCTCTCTCTCTCTCTCTTTCCTTCCCTCTCTCTCTCTCTCTCCTTCCCTCCCTCTCTCTCTCTCTCTCCTTCCCTCCCTCTCTCGCTCTCTCCCTCTCTGTGGCTCCCTCTCCCACCACCCTCTCTCTCTCGATCGCTCTGTCTCTCTTTGTCTCTCTCTCTGTGGCTCCCTCTACCTCCTCCCTCTCTATCTGCAGTCTCTCTCTCTCTCTCTCTCCCTCCCTCCCTCCCTCCCTCTCCCTACACCCTCTCTATCTACAGTACTTCTCTCTCTCGGTCGCTCAGTCTCTCTGTCTCTCTTTCTCCCTCTCTCTCTCTCTGTGGCTCCCTCTACCTCCTCCCTCTCTATCTCCAGTACATCTCTCTCTCTCTCTCTCTCTCTCTCTCCCTCTCTCCCCTTCCCTCTCTCGCTCTGTCTCTCTCTTTCTCCTGTTCTCGCTCAACCTTCTCCCTCTCTATCTCTCTTGCTCCCGCTACCTCCTCCTTCTCTGTCTCCAGTACGTCTCCCTCTCTCTCTCTCCTTCTCTCACTGTCTTTCGCTCCCTCTTTCTCGCTCTCCCTTCCCCCTATCTACAGTACTTCTCTCTTGCTCTCTCTCTCTGTGGCTCCCTCTCTTTCTCTGTGGCTCCCCCTCTCTCTGTGTGTCTCTCTCTCTGTGGCTCCACCCTCTCTCTGTGTCTCTCTCTCTCTGTGTCTCTCTCTCACTCTGGCGCTCCCTCTTTGTGGCTCCCCCTCTCTCTGTGTGTCTCTCTCTCTCTCTTCCTCTCTCTGTGGCTCCCCCTCTCTCGGTCTCTCTCTCTCCCTCTCTCTGTGGCTCCCCCTCTCTCGCTGTGTGTATCTCTCTCTCTCTCTCCCTCTCTCTGTGGCTCCCTCTCTCCGTGTCTCTCGCTCTCTCTCTCTCTCTCCCTCTCTCTGTGGCTCCCCCTCTATCTCCAGTACGTCTCTCTCTCTGTCTCACTCTGGCGCTCCCCCTTTTTTGCCCACCCTCTCTGTGTGTGTCTCTCTCTCTCTCCCTGTGGATCCTCCTCTCTCTCTCCCTGTGGCTCCTCCTCTCTCTCGTCTCTCTCTTCCTCTCTCTGTGTGTCTCTCTCTCTTTCCCCCTCTCTCTGTGGCTCCCTTTCTCTCTCCCTCTCTCTCCCTCTCTCTGTGGCTCCCCCTCTCTCGCTGTGTGTGTGTCTCTCTCTCTCCCTCTCTCTGTGGCTCTCTCTCTCTCTCTCTCTCTCTCTCTCTCTCTCTCTCTCTCTCTCTCTGTCTCTCTCTCTCCCTCTCTCTGTGGCTCCGCCTCTCTCTGTGTCTCTCCCTCTCTCTGTGGCTCCCTCTCTCTCTCTCCCTCTCTCTGTGGCTCCGCCTCTCTCTGTGTCTCTCCCTCTCTCTGTGGCTCCCTCTCTCCGTGTCTCTCTCTCTCTCTCCCTCTCTCTGTGGCTCCCCCTCTCTCGCTGTGTGTGTCTCTCTCTCTCTCTCTCCCTCTCTCTGTGGCTCCCCCTCTCTCGCTGTGTTGTGTCTCTCTCTCTGTCTCCCTCTCTCTGTGGCTCCCTCTCTCTGTCTCTCTCTCTGTCCCTCTCTCTGTGGCTTCCCCCCTCTCTCTCTCTCTCTCGCTCTCCCTGTGGCTCCCCACCCTTCTCTCTCTCTCTCTCCCCGTGGCTCCCCCTCTCTCCCTCTCCCTCTCTCTCTCTCTCCCCGTGGCTCCCCCTCTCTCCCTCTCTCTCTCTCCCCGTGGCTCCCCCTCTACCTCCAGTCTCAGACACTCGAGCTGGAGTGTTCCCGGGGGAGCGCTTGTACAGCCACTTAGGTGAAATGCTTTCAAGGCACTCGGGGACGCGCTTCCCGGGTAAGCGCTGTCTGTGAGCGGCGCCTGCGATAGAGCAGAGACAGGGGGAAGCGACAGGTGCCAAGAGCGGAGGAGACCTCGGGGGCGCCCCCGCCGCCTCATTCATTCAATGTCATGTAATACGAGGCGCCGGCAGCTGCTGAGGGGTCTGTGGAGCTGCTCAGATCTCGAGGGTGTCACCTGTGTCCCCGTGTGTCCTCCTGATCACAGGCGGCTGAACTTAGGCCCATATTTATACTTTTTTGTGCCGCATTTGCGTAATTTTTTGACTCAAAAGCGGCGCAAACTTACAAAATATAAGTGTATTTTGTAAGTTTGTGCTGCTTTTGCATCAAAAATGATGCAAATGCGACGCTAAAAAAGTATAAATATGGGCCTTAGTGAGTGGAAAGACACAAGGTGTCTTGAGGACACATAAGCACTATGTATGGCCCACATGTAAGAAAACGTGGTGCATCAGCTCTGATGTGCCACTTTATCTGCACCCACCTACCGGCACCTAACAACACCATGGTTGCGCCATATTTATAATACGGCGCACCACGGCGGTCGTTAGCGCAATAGCATCAAAAATGTGAACATTATTGTGGCGCTATGCTACACTAGCGTCAAAAATGTTGACGCTAGTGCAGCAAATTGCAGGGAGACCCATAGGTTACCATGGGGAGCGTCATTTTAACGCCTGCTCTGAGCAGGCGTTAAAAATGACGTTGAAGATGGCGCAGTGAAACCAGTTATATTTCACTGCACCATTTTTTAGGCCTCCTAGCGCCGGAACGGCCCCCTTTCATACATTATCCCTAGCGCAGGCATAATGTGGCGCAAGGGTTTACAAGCTGGCGCAATGTATGCATTTAGGCACTTTGTAAATGTAGGGCATGGAAAAAGCCACATTAGCGCGACCTTAGCATTAAAAAAATGTCTCTATGGTGGCGCTAAGGTCACGTTAGGGGCTCTTTAATATGCCACTATGGGTAGGTGGGTTGCTGATGGGAATAGGCGTAACATGCGTCATTCTCTCCAGCATGACTATTTATAATCACTGCAAAATTACTCAAAATTATGTAGAATAACATGAGAAGTTGAATCCAGCATTTAGTGCTAGTTTCTTCGTGCAAAATTCACCCTTGTGTCCCAAATGGACCTGAGATACATTTTACGCTAAGAAAATAGCACTAAGTGCTGCAGGACACTTACAGCAGTAGCCAGCAGCCGTTCACTCTCTCTTAGTTCTATTTTCTGTAATCCTGCCGTAGGATTTTTGCCTTAAATTACTTCTAATTATTCAGGCTGGAGTAATCGCACGATTTTCAGTAATTTCATATTAGGAGAGAAATGCATTATTACAGAAATTACTCTGATTACTCTGGCGCCATTAAAATTCCACCCAGGTATAGTTGCTGTTTCAGGTGCATGAAGCATGACTGTTGGAAATGGCCCTTCCACATGGTGACCGCCTGACTTTTTGCCTTTACCTCCTGTTTTGTTGCTGTATCTTTTTGTTGGCCTGAGGACTCATAGCACTTTACCACTGCCAATCAGTGCTAAAGTGCATGTGCTTCTCCCCTAAAAGCATGGTAATGTTGACGACATATCCACAACTGGCATATTTAATTTACCTGTAAGTCCCTTGTGGAGTGGCATACCCTATACCCAGAGTGTGTAAATTAAATGCTACTGGTGGGCCTGCAGCACTGTTAGTGCCTCCTACTTAAGTAGCTCTGTAAACCAGACTCAGGCCTGCCACTGCAGAGCCTGTGTGCGCAGTTTAACTGCCACCCCAACTTGGCATTCAAGACCTCTGCCAAGCCTTAATCTCTCCTTTTCTTTCATTTAAGTCACCCCTCAGTTAGGCCCTAGTTAGCCCCTAGGGCAGAGTGTCATGTAAGCAAAAGGCAGGACATATACTTTTCATTTCTCATGTCCTGGTAATAAAAAAGTTGTTTTTCAATACTGTGAGGTCTGCCCCTCTCACAGGCCAGCATTGGGAATTCCTTATATTATCTGTAAACTGTAATTCCTGATCTGAGAGGAGTAGCTACATCATGTTTAGTACCATTGAAATGGTAATAATATATCCTCTCTCCTTTTAAGGTCTGATTTATTATTACTATTTTAGAAATGCCACTTTTAGAAAGTAGGCATTTCTCTGCACTCTCTGCACACTGAGCCCACAGCCTGTCTCCAATACACCTCTGGCTGGGGGTCAGGTGACAGCTACACTTGCGCATTCCTTTCAGACACCCACAACACAGAATGCATCTGCATACTGATGGGTCTTCCTGGGGAGGAAGTTGGGAAGGGCTCACACTTACACCGCAGATGGGTAGTGCCTGGAGTCCACACAAAGGGGCTGATTACCTCCTACTGATAGTCTGGAGCCGAGGCTGACCTGAAAAGGGGACCTGTGGACTTCACAAGAACTCTTTATAGTCACCCCACAATACAAACGCACTTTATGATATAACTGAAGGGTGGGCGGGGCTCATGGAGTTCTACACCGCAGAATTCCACGGAGTTAGCTGAAAACTCAGTGAAAATCCATAGAGTTCTGCGCGTGGCAGAATACTGCATGCCCGGCCTACACACATGCAACCCCTGTATCCATAGACAGGACCTTCATCGTGGTTTCTCGTCCATGGGCACGGGGCAGGGGCACTAGGCCTGGACATTATTTATTTGCATATGTGGTGGGGTGGGGGTGGGCTTGGAAAAAATGAATCTTGCAGTCAGAGCTCCACGGAAAAGAACCTGTCTCCCCAGACTCCATGAGAAAGCTCAGAGAGTCTGAAAAGACAGGTTCTATTCCGTGCCTCTGCCGTGCTCAGCCACTCTCGTCGCACCAGCTTTGCCAGAGTGGCCTCTGCCTGGCTTCGCCACTCTCTTTGCAGCAACTTCACCCGAGCGGCTCTACCCTGCTTCGCCACAGTCCTCTCTTCAGCTTCACTCAGGTGGCCCCTGCACTGCCCCGCTTCTCACACCTCATCAACTTGCATAGCTGCATCTTGCTCCTGGTAGGAGTCCGACCACGGACGCTGTACATTCATGCCAAGGAGTCCCTGGCACCATCTTTTCAACCCATTAGTCTTTTCTTATACATTTATGGTACTGCCTTTATTCTTCACAGCTAAATATTCCTGTATTGTATTGAACCTGACAATATCTAGATGAACAAGCTTTTTTTTTTTCTATCTACCCGTGTGAAGTCTCTTTCTGTGGTGTACCACGTATGATTATTGTGTGTGTGTGTGTATATCACAAGTACTTTACACATTGCCTCCTAAGTTGGGCCTGCCTGCTCTACGTCAAGCTACCAGAGGGTGAGCACAGGCTAATTTTTGATGTGTCATTGATTGGCCCTGACTAGAACTGTGGTCCCTACTTGGATAGGGTGCAAAATTCTGCCAACTAGAGACCTGGTTTCTAACAAGGGCCTTGCGGCATATGGGAAGGCCCAACACTCCAGTAGGTCCCCAACCCTTTAGCCCCTCCGCCCAATCATCCCAAAGCCAAAGAATAACTGTGAGATATGGGAGACGCAGGGGGCGTTCTCCACATTCTGCACAGGGGCATCATTTTTTGTTAAGCCACTGGGTCTCATGACAGCTTCTGTATGTTTTTAGACACAGTATGTTTTGGATCACTGGATTTATGCTTCAGTGGAGGGTCAAATCATAGAGCAGGTTGACTAAATTATGTGGCAAGAAAAGGCAAATTATGCAACTTAATGCAGCACATTTCATGATAGCTGTATCTCAGTTTCTGACCTTTTAAAATATGTTAACACTACCTGCGTATAGGTTTCACCTTATTAGACATAATTTAACACCTAAAAACACCAATAAACAAAAGAAAGGTGGCCAGTGAACCATTGTGAGGGGCCTTCCACTACGTGACAACTCATGCAACAATTGCATTTTTATTAACTTTTGATCCGTTTGAGCTAAAAACAACATTTTGGGGGATAAAATCAGAAGATTAGGCGTTAGATAATTGATTATGGGGCAAAAGTAAAAATCTATATTTGAGGAAAACACAGCAGCTGCAAAATCACAGAATTCCAGTGGCCCTGGTTTTGAGCATTTCAGTAGTGCTATCTGCATTAGGAAGACACCACAGCACTTTATTAATATGTAACTTTTCTGTCCACTTTTGAGATTTCCCAAAAATCCTTGCATATGGTTGGTTGTGTACAGTTAGCAGAGATCCGTAAAAGCATCTAGTTTAGGGTTGTGTTGATGAATGTGAAAGTAAAATGTGTTTTATCCTGCTAAAGATCTTTGTTGTGTGTTGATGAATGTGCAAGACTTTGTGAGATTTTGTCGAACTGGCTGGTTGGTCCATTGTCCAGCGTCTCCGGATTAGTGTGAACAGGGCATCATTAACTAGGTAAGTTGCTATGATATAAGCGCGTAAGGGTGTGATATGTTTAGATGACATATCTGACTGTTCCAGTGCTTAATTTATAGTGAAGTAAGTGCCTGGGGCCTCACCAGGGGGCCACGCATCTTGCAAACCCATTTCCCTGCTCACACTGCAAATGGCAATACCAACACAGCTACTGACCATCACAATCCTACGAGTGTGACAATTCAGACTATTCCAGGACCCCAGAGCTCACAAGAATGGCTTGGGATGCTAGTATTAGTCACTCTTAATGTATATTGAATGAATAAACAGATATTGTTGTGTTCATCTTAAAAGAAGACAAACAGTGCCACCATGTGGCAGACTGTCATAAGGGCTGGTGTTGGCAATTAAGTGCCAACGCTGAGCACCCGATGCACTGACTCAAATTAAACAGTGGACTGTTCCCATTGAAGCAAAGTCAAGACTGAGCTACATGTGGCCGGGTCTGAACTGAAGTGGTGTGATTTGCGAAATAATTATGGTCTGGTATGCATCCCTGAGTAATTATCAGTGGTTTAATTAATTCAAGCATTCCATCCATCACATTTTTTATACTTCATTGTCTCTCCACAAGTGGGTGGGCCCAGTTGGTGGTCTCGTGCACACTGTGTCACTGGAATCAAACTATACCTGGCTGGTAAACCCCAGTCAGAAAGAAACCGGCCCTGGGTTGCTTGTGTTCCAGTTCAGGCAGGACTTGGGCTGCCAGTTCGGACTGGACTGTTCCCATTAGAGCAGGGTCAAGACTGATTTGCATATGGCAGAATCCAAACTGAGGAGGATTGGTGTGCAAAATAATGACGTGGAATGAGGTCACGAGTAATTATCAGTGGCTGAGATTAATTCAAGCGTTCCATCCATCATTTCTGTGCCCTTCATTAAAAATAAATTGGTTGACCCTATTTTATAATAAAAAAAATATATATATATGGGAAGAAATGACCCCAGAACTTTTTTAGAGTTGCTCGCTGAGTGTAATTCGAGGCTGGAATTAAAGTTTTTTCAGGGCTGCCTTAATCTCACAGGCCAGCCCAGCCTGTGATTACATCTATTTGCTCGTCTGCCACAAGCATATGCCTCTTATCTCAGACCCTTCACTGCTGTGCTGTCTGGATGAGAGGGAGAGAGTGATGTGAGCGTGACCTCATCCCGCCTCCCTTACAGATTGCCTGACCCCATCAGGCAGTCCCTGGTGATTCCATAATTCGTGACATCACTTCACTCACCGATAGTGTAACCAGACTTGGCTGCCTGGGAGTCTGCTGGTTCTATTACATTTCATGTCTGAGTAGGGTATATTTATAGCGCCTCACTTCAGGCTCCACCCTCTGAGGGCGCTAGGCTGGCCATCCCATCCCTACCGTGCATCACCCAGAGGCCTCTGCGCCGAGTTAACAGCTACCCCAGAACCCACAAACGGGGGGTTTAGGCGCATGCAGTGTTTTATCAGTCTGGCCAGTAAGTGCATTCTCAACCACCCACAGCTCGGGCCTCCCCAAGGTCTGTATAGCTAAGGGATAGCGCTTATGTCTTTGGTCCAAGTCTGCAGGTTCTGTGTGAGCGAGGGATAGATCTGCTGTCTCAGGTCTGAGCTTGCTTGATCTGTGTACCTGAGCGAGCACTACATTCTAACAACTGAGCTTCAGAAATCGATGAAGGTAAATGATAGCTCTGCTGACTTAGGTGTGTGTTTGCGTGGTCTGTGCAGGTGAGGGGTAGCTCTGCTGTCTCAGGTGTGATATTACGTGGTCTGGGTAATTAAAGGTTAGCTCTGCTGACTTAGGTGTGTGTTTGCGTGGTCTGTGTAAGTGAAGGTGAACTCTGCTGTCTTAGGCGTGGGTTTGCGTGGTCTGTGTATGTAAGGGATAGCTCTATTGTCTCGGTGACTTTGCGTGGTCTGTTGAAGTAAGGGCTAGCTCTGCTGTCTCATGGGTGAGTTTGTATGCTCTGTCTATGTAAGGGATAGCTCTGCTGACTTAGGTGTGTGTTTGCGTGGTCTGTGTAAGTAAAGGTGAGCTCTGCTGTCTTAGGCGTGGGTTTGCGTGGTCTGTGTATGTAAGGGATAGCTCTATTGTCTCGGTGACTTTGCGTGGTCTGTTGAAGTAAGGGCTAGCTCTGCTGTCTCAGGGGTGAGTTTGAGTGGTCTGTGTATGTAAGTGATAGCTCTGCTGTCTCGGGTGTGAGTTTGCGTGGTTTGTAAATGTAACGGATAGTTCTGCTGTCTTAGGTGTGGGTTTGCGTGGTCTATGTATGTAAGGGCTAGCTCTGTTGTCTCGGGTGAGTTTGCGTGGTCTGTGTAAGTAAGGGATAGCTCTGCTGTCTGAGGGGTGAATTTGCATGCTCTGTGTACGTAAGGGATAGCTCTGCTGTCTCAGGGGTGTGTTAGCGTGGTCTGTGTATGTAAGGGATAGCTCTGCTGTCTCAGGGGTGTGTTAGCGTGGTCTGTGTATGTAAGGGATAGCTCTGCTGTCTCAGGTGTGAGTTTACGTGGTCTGTGGATGTGGGGGGTTAGGGGTAGCTCTGCTGTCGCAGGTGTGAGTCTGCGTGGTCTGTGCAGGTGGGGGAAAGCTCTGCTGTCGCAGGTGTGAGTTTGCGTGGTCTGTCCAGGTGAGGGATAGCTCTGCTGTCTCAGTTATGAGTCTGCCTGCTCTGTGTATTTAAAGGATAGCTCCGCTGTCTCAGGTGTGAGTTTGCGTGGTCGGTGCAGGTGAGGGATAGCTCTGCTGTCTCAGGTGTAAGTAAGGGTTAGCTCTGCTGTCTCAGGTATGAGTTTCATGCTCTGTGTATTTAAAGGATAGCTCTGCTGTCTCAAAGGTGGGTTTGCGTGCTCGACGCAGGTGAGGGCTGGCTAGGCTCTCCTAGGTGTGAGTTTGCTTGTCCATGGCAGTGTGGTGATGCCCTGTGGTAGTACTGTCAGGTGCCCTTGATTTTAAGCGCAGTACGGTCCTGTCCTAATGACACTCTCATTTTTAATGGTCGTGCAGTCCCATCATAGCGGCAGTGCCGGGGTCCTCGGATTAAATGGCACTGCGGTTCAGCCCTAGTGGCCCTGTCTGTGCCCCCTCATCCCGTTTTAATGTCAGTACGAGTCTGTTCTGGTAGTGTCGTGTGAATCTCACTTTTAATGACTGATAGTGTCTGGGGTCCTCAGTTTTAATGGCAGCACTGTCGTGTCTTGGCGATCGTGTTCAGCGGGGTAGCTTCCATCAGTGCAGCAGGTGCAGTAGCACTGGCGCCCCTAGGCCTGAGGGACCCAGTGGCTTCCATCGGTGCCGCAGGTGCAGTGGCACTGGGGTCCAGAGGCCCAAGGGGTCCAGTAGCTTCCATGCGTGCAGCAGGTGCAGTGGCACTGGGGTCCAGAGGCTGAGGGACCAAGTAGCTTCCATCAGTGCAGCAGGTTCAGTGGTACTGGGGCCCAGAGGCCCAAGGGGTCCAGTAGCTTCCATGCGTGCAGCAGGTGCAGTGGCACTGGGACCAAGAGTCCTGAGAGGCCCAGTAACTTCCATCAGTGCAGCTGGTGCAGTGGCACTGGGACCCAGAAGCTTCCGCCAGTGCAGTTTGTGCAGTGGCATCAGTGTCCAGAGGCCTTAGAGGCCCAATAGCTTCCATGAGTGCAGCAGGTGCAGTGGCACTGGGCTCCAGAGGCCTGAGGGGCCCGGTAGCTTCCATGAGTGCAGCAGGTGCAGCGGCACTGGGGTCCAGATGCCTGAGGGGCCCGGTAGCTTCCATGAGTGCAGCAGGTGCAGCGGCACTGGGGTCCAGAGGCCTGAGGGGCCCGGTAGCTTCCATGAGTGCAGCAGGTGCAGCGGCACTGTGGTCCAGAGGCCTGAGGGGCCCGGTAGCTTCCATGAGTGCAGCAGGTGCAGCAGCACTGGGCTCCAGAGGCCTGAGGGGCCCAGTAGCTTCCATGAGTGCAGCAGGTGCAGCAGCACTGGGCTCCAGAGGCCTGAGGGGCCCGGTACCTTCCATGAGTGCAGCATGTGCAGTGGCACTGGGACCCAGAGTCCTGAGGGAGCCAATGAAGCATGACTATTGCTGTATGTCACAGTTCCCTCAGCAGCCTGGGGGGTCACTCCCAAGTACTAAAGCACAAGACACGCTGCTTAAGCCAGTGGTCATGTTGATGGCCGCCACCTTCTATGACAGTGTGGTTCTCTCTGGGAGGTGCTTAGGGCCCTCATCCTCTATGACAGCGCGATTGTCCCCTCAGTCTATTTCTTTCTCTCCTCTCTCTCCCTCTCTTCTTGCTCTCTCTCTTCTCTCCCTTTTCTCTCTCCCACCTCTTTCCTCTTTCTTTGCTCGCTCTTCTCTTTCTTCTCTCACCCCTTCTCTTCTTCTCTCCTCTATCTCTTTCTCCACCTCTCTCCTCTCTCTCTATTCTCTCTGTCTCCCTTCTCTCTCTCTTTCCCCACATCTCCCTCTTCTGTGATCACTTCTCTCTCTTCTTTCCATTCCTTTCTCTTCTTACTCTCTCTCTCTCTCTTGCGCTCTCGTGCTTTGGAGATAGATCTGCAGTCTTAGACAAGCATTTACTAATACTTGTGTCCCACTCAGAAGCCAATAGTAGTGAGTGTTTAAAGTGCTTAGAAGTCCTATTAAAGACAGGCGGTGGCATTGAAGTACCTCATAAGCCTTGGCCCTGGGGTGGTGGTAAATATCGCCTACTGTCTTGCAAGAAGCCTGGCCCAGCTTCCTGCCTGGTAGGAACAGGCTGGGACCACAACCACTTGTTGAAACCCACTCCTGTGTCAATGTCTTGGGCTCACCAGCTCTGCATGGACAACAATCCCAGCCCTTGGCTGCATGAGAACCCCACTTGAGAGCTCACACCAACCCCAACCTCTCTCCACTTCTTCTCCCCGTTAACACGCAGGATCCTCCACAACTACATGATCTGGCGCATCGTGGTGGTCCTCAGCGAGCACCTCTCCACGCCGTTCCGCGACGCCATCCACGAGCTGTCCAAGGACATGGAGGGGACGGAGAAGCAGGTGGAGCTGGGGAAGATGTGCCTCAGCCAAACCAACAAGCACTTCGGGATGGCGCTAGGGGCCCTCTTCGTCGAGGAGCACTTCTCGTCTTCCAGCAAGGCCAAGGTGCGTGGGGACTCTTTGTTTATCTCAATTTCTGGAAACCACGGGCGTGGGTTGGCAGGTTTGGTGTTGGGTGCATGAGGAATAACATGGGATGGTACATCTGGTGACTGATTAAAACCACTCATAGACCTAGATTTACAAGAAAGTGGCACATCGGTCCCGATGCGCCACTTTTCTTGCGTCGCCCCAGCCCCCACCTAAAGACAACATGGTTGCGCCATACTTACAATATGGTGCACCATCGTGGTCGTTTCTGCAATAACGTCATCATTTATTACGCTATTTTGACACTAGTGGAGCAAAGCACTAGGGAGGACCATAGGCTACTATGGGTCTGTCACTTTAACGCCTGCCCTGTGCAGGCGTGGAAAAAATGACGTAGTGAAATCTTGTAGATTTCACTGCGCCCTTTTTCTGAGTCTCCTAACGGGGGAACGCCTCCCCCCCCTTGCATACAATATGCCTGGCGCAGGCATAATGTGGTGCAAGGGGTTACAAAGTGGCGCAATGCAAGCATTGCACCACTTTGTAAATATGGCGCTGGAAAATGGCCTCCTTAACTCCACATTAGCATTTAAAAAAATTACGCTAGTGTGGCACAAGGAGGCGCAAGGGCCTTGTAAATCTGGCCCATAGTGCCAATACCCAATGAGGGTGTCTTGGTATTAACTGCAAACTTAGCCAAACAGGATGGTCCTGAACTTCTAGCTGAATATCGTCAAGGACGGAACATGCCTTACTTCTAGAGGAAGGCCATTCCAAAGGAGGAGACCAGACAGCACTCAGGGTGGCCGGTACATCTCTAAGGCTGAAGTGAGGAACTTTAAAGAGAGCCTATCTGGAGCTCTGCAAAGAGGGTGGAGATAAAAAACGCAAACCATCTACAAATGTAGCAACATAGGCGCCTTCTACCGAAAGTGACATGACATGTCGGGTCTATGGTGGAATGCTAATTTCTATGCATTTTATTATACATGGAGGGGCATATTTATAAAAATGTCATGCAACGCAATGCAGTAAAACAACTTGCTACGCTCTGTGACAGGGAGAGGGCAGCATTGTGCCAAATTTAACACTATGTGGTGCATTTCTGACCTCTCCATGCACTGCTGCACTATGTGCTGATTAGATCCAACACAGGCACCCTTGCATCATGGTGCAATGGTGCCTGTGTTGCTGGCAGGATTGTTTTTGTGCAGAAAGGGACACCCTCATACACAAAAATAATCCTCTGAAGCTAGCGCACATAGAAAGAGAAGCAAAGAGGCAAAATATGTATATTTCTCGCCCTTACAACTCCCCTGGGAAAGAATAGCATTTTGAAGTATTCTAGGTCTACCACTCTTGCAAACCTGTGAGTGTGCTAACATCCACGGATGGGTGCTTGAGAATACCCACGCCCACCCACAGAACTCCTTCTTAACACAGAGTAACGCAGTGACTTGCTCTGGCTTGCGTTACTCCAGATTTACCAAGCCACACAGGGCCACAAAAGTTGGCCCTGCGTTTTTTGATGAATCTCATTTTAGGTGTTGTGTCGCCCTTCATCACTTTGTGTGCCACAAGAGCGACGCAAACTCTTTGATAAATCTGGCCACAATGTTTCGGCATGCGTAGAATGAAAAATACAACTTTAATAGCTTCAAATTAGCTCCTGTATCTCAAAGGAGGTGGAATCCATCCGAATTAATTATTTTGACTGATTGTGGCCACTTCCCCCGGTGTAAAACGTTTTGTTTAGTGTCAATGTTGACTCTTTGTTGGGAGCGCCAATGAAATCAACACAAGGCCATGTAATGTCACTGATGGTTACACTGTGCTACTGACTTAACTTTATGTTGCTGGGGATGTTGTGATCAATGTAATGACTACAGTTATTTTTTTAACCTCACAATTTCTGCTGCATGGAAGAATTGTTTGTTTGTTACAGGTATAGATTCATTCCTATTGAGCCCCAGTGAAATCGATACAATTCAGCCAGACAATGTCTGTTGTATCTTGGCTTTGTTTTTCCAATGCTTGTTTTTCTAGGCTCACTTGTCACAAGGGAGGAGATATTTACTATTTAAAAAGCTATGCCACCTATAGCCATCTACTTATTGATACAGATGCTTCTAGAGCGAGGCTAGGTTGCATCCTAAGAGGCCTGTGTTGACGGAATTATGCTCCCTTAAAATGACTGCTGCTGGAAAAAGGTTTTGGAGGAAGGTACATTTTCAGTCTACTTAGAGCGTTTTGTGCTCGTAGTTACCACCAGTGAAAACCCTGATCCAACATTACACGTCTGTGGGTTACACCCCCTAGTAAATGTATTTTCTGGTACATAGTTTGGTGCAGGTGCTTTCAGTTGGGTTTGGGAGATGTCTGTTGGATTTCACCAGGATTATTTACACGCACACAGGCAAAAACACACACACACGTTCGCCCTCCCTGTAGGAAAGTCCTCAAAAATGTTGCTCATTTTACAAAATATTGTGTTTTCTCTTTTAATGCTCCTACCATTCCAGATTCCTCTTCAAGGCACCTTAGGTCCCTCCCGAGCGCCCTGATTGTTGTATAATGTATTTTGTACATTACATGTCTGTGTGATTGTTTGGCAATCTGAAGCCCATTCCCCCAATCTTAATGACTAAGCTACGCCCCTGTGGACATGTCCCCTCGGCCTTTAAAAGTGCCCACAAAACTGCTTTACAATATTGAGCGTAAACTTCTGTTCGGTTGAGCCTCCTGTGTGATTTATAGTGTGGGCGCAGCGCCCTCTGCCGGCCGGTGTCGTGCAAGCACAAAAAGCCTTAACCCTTAAAACATGTTTTTCTGTTAGCCAAATATTATGTACATAAATGAGCAGGGCTAATTACTCACAGCTTATATTCTATGATGAAATTTAAGATGTACTTTACAAGTATTATAATAAAAATAATAATGTGTTTTGAGAAAGTTCCTCAAAGCTCTTCAAAATGCACACGGTATACTGCTAAGAGTTGGCATTACCAGAATCAGCGTGGTACTTAATTTAATTTAATGACCTCTGACTTCCTCTCCCAGAGAACTGAGCAGCGACCCTTGAGGGAGGCGACGTTTTTAACTACGCGTTTTTACCATGACATTTTTACAACACACATGCCTTTACCATGCATGCCTTTACCATGTGTATAAGCTAAGTATATATATAATTTGTATGTTTTTTTCTTCACTTAAAAGTCCTAAGGCTACAGGGACTCTATAGTTAGACTTACATTTTAAACCTACCAAACCATAGAAATTCACCAGTTATAGTTAGTGTTATCTCAAATAAATATAACTTGTGCCCTAAGGTAACTATAACTCGCAACCTCCCATGCACAGTTATCTGATCCATCATTTTACTGCAGATGTTACAGTGGCGGTATCAATCATGTTATCAAAGATGTCATGAGAGCTGTAATTTGTGGGGTAATGAACAGGGTGCAAGTTATAGTTACCTTCGGGCATGATCTCGCCATTCCAACATATCTGTTGAATATGATTGTGTAAACATATCTCTTTACATCAATAACGTTACAATAATCAATAAAATGCCTGTCAAGATAAAAGCAGTCTAACTTACAGATTCATCCCAGTTTTGAGTTTGGTTGGCAAACTAAAGTGTTGATAAAATGCACCAATTTTTCAGATCCAGCCCAGTGGGATTTTGGAACAGGGTCTAGGGTATTGGGAACTTGAAATATTCAAAAGCCCCCATCTGTAGTCTAGAACGCAATGGACAAAGTCACGGGCCAGTGTCCGCAAGCATTCTGCAAGGGCGCAGGGCACACGACATACCCGAAGGCAGCACTATGTGGACAGTGAGCCCTGGGAATGTCCAGTAGATACTGGGTACGGGGGTATTGGAAACAGTGCATATTCAAAGACCAGGCCTTGTAACCAGTGCCATCAGGGCTGGGCAGGCCATAGGTCAAGGCCAAATTGGGGGTGGGCGGAAAGTATGGAGTTTCACTCCTCAGAATTCTGTGGAGTTACATGAAAACATCCCAAGTTCCACGACCGGGCAGAAATCTGCATGTCACACTGCTTGCGCTGCTTTTTAGTGCTGGGAGCTCATTTCATGCTGAAAAATCAGAACAAACGACACCACCTGGCGTGCCAAAGGGCACTGCTGCTTGAGTTGGTTTTGCAGCTACTTGAGTAGATTTTCTATTAGAACAGCAGTTTTCTCACCCTGAACGGTCACAACTGTGGGTGAATATTGGCAGTGAGGAATTCTCGCCAGGGGCACCCCAGCACCCAAAAATGGAGCTTGGGGATGCCAGTTCTCATTCGCACTTGACAGCTTACCATTGGCGAGCTGCATGCAAGAAAATACGCACCCAGGCGGCGGTTAGATGAATTTGAACGGAACTTTGCATTACAAGCGCAACTCTGAGTGCCCAAAATTCCACAAACTCTGCCGGCGGAGTGGCCTTTATCGCCCACTCCTAGCCCAAATAGCACTGAGAAATATATTGTGGCAAATTCCAGGTAGTTCTAAAACTTAAAATATTTACAAAACAATTTTGTTATGTGATGTTGTCTTAATGTTCTATTAACAGTAACTAACCAACGTCATTAAAAATAGGAAAATATTATTAAAAAGATTCCATTGAAGGGACATTATGAATGTAACCAAAATCCAACACCAACAAAATGCCCCATTTGTAGCTACTTATTCAGTCATACTGCCCATGAATGCATATCTTATGACCTCACTCACTGAGCTGCCAACACATAGTACAGTAAGGAAGTATATCATAATGCTTTTGTGACCATTATATGTCTTTATTTAAAGTTTCAAATAATTGTGATTGCTTAAGAAGCAATAACTAACATTTTCAAATCTTCAAAAGTTGAGATTATTTTCTCAATGAATTGTGCAAACTCGGGAGCGAGTTAGGCAAACTTGCCACCTGCATCCCCTAGTCCCTGAAATGTTGAGCTCAACAGGAGCAGATTTCAAAGATCTTTGGTTTTACCAACAATTTTCAAGAAAGTCACACAAGTAATTTTAGGATTGCTCTGACATATCTCTCAGAAACAGACCCTTGACATTTTAATTCTTTGTCCATTGATCAATAGCCTCAATACATTTGTGTACATTTGTGGTAAACCTGGGCCTTGCGATTATTTTTTTTACTAGGAAAATAACTTTAACTGCCATAGTTGTTTATGCAGGATAATACTATTTTTTCTTGGAGACAAATATCCGGGTCTTATTTTTGAATCCTACACTTATAACCAAGATAAACTACTTTCTTGTACATTTCAATTAAAGATGGGGTTTAGGAGTTGTTTGTAAGGCAGGGTTCTGCCAAGTCGGTCCTGGAGAGCCGGGTCCATGCCAGAATTTTAGCATATCCACATTTTAAAAAATGTAGATTTCTGAAACATCTTGTTTCTAAATGTGGATATGCCAAAAACCTGGCCTGGACCCGGCTCTCCAGAACCGACTTTGCAGAACCCTGTTAAGGTATACAACGGCCTACACATATTATAAGCACACACAATGCAGGGCAGCAAGAAAAGTTGCTGAGTTGCGTGAACGGGAAAGAGCTGAAAAAGTGCTGAATCTATTAAGATATTGTGCTTTTCATCTCTCTTTCTTCTCTCCTTGTGCACTTGAGGCTGCCTAACACTAATGCAAGTAGTCTTGCACCATTGTGCAGGTGCCTGTGTTATGGACAGGATTGGTTTGTGCAGAAAGGAATTCCTTCCTGCACAGTGAGAATCCTTATACGCATATTTCTTTGTGTAAGCTGCAGAATGCAGCACACATGGAAAGAGGAAGTAAATAGAAGAAAATAAGATATTTCCCCTTGTTACACATGTGCCGGGTAGGCGCTCAGTTTAGCACAAACCATTTAGCGTAAACACAGGTTTACAAGTCTTTGTAAATCTTGGTTGGCTTCAAAATACATGTGTTGATGCCTGGGAATTACCATGTTTCACCCATGTAATGCCTACCTGACGCAAAGTAACACAAGGAAGCTCTGTGCATGTGTTGTGTTTCACACATTTTCTTTGTCTGGCTTAATAAATACCAAACATGATTTTGTACTGGGCAGTATTAAGGATAAAAATGTGTGGTGGTTTCTAAAAGGGATGTGTCCAATCAGTGCCTAATTTGAGCCTGTGGTTTCCAGTGGGGGGCACCAGCACTTATTTATGGCAACCGGCACATATTTTTCTACCTCAAGCATTTACTGAGAGCAAAAGACACATATGGGAAAGATGAGGAAGAGAAAGATCAAAACACGTCACCAAGGGAGAAAGCAGAAAGCTGCAAGAGTGAGCTGAAGGGGCAGAGAGTGGCTGTAAACGGATTTAAGGGTCCCGAGGTGGCTTCAGGATTACTCTGCCTCAGTATTCCTTGCTCACGCAAATTTAATTGCAGCAGACGCATGTTTCAGAGGAGAGCTTTGGGCACCACCACGTTTTTATTTACAATTTTACACCACTGGTTTTTATTACAACCAGTGTAATTAAGGTTGTGGCTTTAACATGTAAACTCAATTTTTGTGATTTCCATAGTGTGCCATACGACTAGCGTTACGGTGCCTCTCTGAGTTTTCTGTCATCCAGGTATATAATGCAACAACTGACATTCACCTAACACCAGCCAGGACTGTTGGCTTAGTCAGTGGTTGGTAGTTGTTTAAGAGAAATTAGTAACATCAGTAATGTTGTTGTAAATAATTAATACTAAAAATGTTTTCATTCTGAAATTATAAAACTGGAAATCAAACATTACCGAGGCCTGTGGAAGGGGTAATGCTCTTCGCAGTGTCAATTACTGCTGTTATATTCCCCATATGTTAGGCATGTAAGCCTTTTTTCCTCCTCAATTTGCATATCTTAAACTTCGCCTCTTTCTTCTTCAACGCCCTCTTTTCACTGTCTCCTGAATGCACTTCCTCGCATCCCCTTCACTTTACTACCTCCAAACACACACCACACCCACTCACCTATAAGTTTTTCATTTTCTTTTAATTTGATCTTGCCAACATTTTGACAACTGTGAACGTGCTTTACAATCATCTGCACAGAATCACAACTGGAACGCATGCCCACTGCTCTGTGCCCGCTGCAGAGAGGCCAAGGATTGCATGGCCATGTATTGTGAACACCTTTTTCATCCAATTAAAGGCAATGTGAGAAACGGGCCTTCACCCTCAGCTCCAGGGCTTTAAATCCTGGCCCCTTATAAACACTTGACAGATCCAGTACTTAATTTGTAAATAAAAATGTGCCGGTGCCCAAAGCTCACCTTTGAATAAATGTGCGAGCACAGAATACCGAGGCAGCATAATTGTAACACCACCTTGGGCCTCTTTAATCCATTTACAGCCGCTCCCTGCCCCTTGAACTCACTCTTGCAGCTTTCTGCTTTCTCTCTTTATGACTTTTTCTCGTTTTTCTCTTCCTCTGTCTTTCCCATATGTTTTTTTGCTCACAGTAAGCGCCTGATGCAAAAAAATAAGTGCCAACCCTCAAAAATAAGTGCTGGTGCCCCTCATAGGAAACCACTGACTCCAATTAAGCACTGGGCGGATCTCAATTCAAAGTGAACACTATACAAGAGAAATATGCCACATACCAAAATACACTACACGCTCTCCTGGAATTTGCAAACACTCTATGGGAATGCAAGATTTGGTAAAACATGAGGAATATTAACAGAAATTAAACTGGTGACGCGGATTAGCCTAATGTGTTTCATTGTTCAGAAATCGATGGGTTATTTGCCAGCACAGTTAAGAATATAATTATAGTCCCCGACAGGGACCTGTTTCAATGTCCATTTTTAATTGGGGCTGCACCTCAAAAGTGATGCAATCCATGTGCAAAGTCATAGCAAATCTGAGTCTAAACCCCAAAGTCTCATATTTTCCGTGCTTGGACACAGAAATCATACTATCAAATTCCTCTAAGTGTACTTTTGTAGTCAAGCAACATTTTTGTAAATGTAAAAAAGTTTCATAATGTGTTAAAAAGGGAATATGTCCACAACTGACTGTAGGGGGCAAATTCCATTATACCTTTCTACTAAAGGCACCTAATGTTTGTAAATATGGTAGGTACTCAAAGGGGGTCCCACAAGTTGACCCTTGAACTTTCAAAAACAGGAAAGTAGTTATCACTATTAGGCAGACATAGCAATCGTGGTTTTGGGTGTTTGATTGCAGTCCCTGTCCCTTGATAGGATAAGAGCTGCAGTCAAAAGACAAGCATTTGCAATGCAATAGGTCTTGCATATTTTGAACAAGTTAATTGTCACCTTTTGACAACAGCATCCACGAGCAAAAACTAAAGAAAACACGAGAAGAAACTGAAAAAAGATGACTTGGCAAAATAAAAGAAATTTAGCCTTAAAAAATAAAACTTAGCAATTTTGTGCCTGCTGGCACGTTTCTGCCAGTCACACGCCTTCTGTTTCCCTATCACGTCGGGAGCAGCAGATGGGCACTAATTAAGTTGCATCAATTAGTGCTTGATCCCTGCTCCACACAGAGAAACGGAAGTGATGCTGGGTGTGCCTTGACAAATTACGAGGCTGTAAAGAAGAGTGCCACGCAAACCAACAAATGGTGAGTGACAGACGAGCTCCCAGCCCTGTACTGCGCATGCACTCGCAGGCTCCACCCTAATGATATCGACATTACACACTTTCGCTTGTTGGGAAAGATGTTGCCCTTCCATGGCCCACCATCGGCTCCCTGCACCAGTGTTGACAGCCCACGCAGGGACTCTGCCTCTGGGACAGCTCCCACTTTGTGAACAAGCACTGAGAGACCCACGTCCACTTTGGTTGGATATCAATACCTGAAAATGGGTGACATTCATTCACAAATGTTTCCCCCCGCAATTGTCTTAGAAAACCATGGATCATTTCTTTGTGCTTCGGAACACAGTTTTTTTTTATCTGGGTGAAAGTTTAATTACACTGGAGTAATTGGAGTAATTTTGAGTTACTCTTTTGACTCAAAGATGCAGAAAATTATGCTATTAGCCCATTCACATAGTTACGAGTAATCTGTCGCAAAAATACTAACTCAGGAACAAAGGAACAGCAAACAGAGTGAGCGGCTACTGTTGTTTATGTTCTGTTATAATTAGCAAAAATTTCGTAACACTAAATGCACCCTTGGGTTTAGCGATGCGCGGGTGCATTTTGCGCTAAGAAAATAATGCTAACTGTGTTAAGCTCCTCGCGTGATTCTACGTAATCTTGTAAAATTGTGCTGTAATTTCTCGTAAATATGCTGCAACAAAGTAAGCGAGTTACGGCCACCCCTTCGTTTATCCTGCACCCCTTTTCAAATTGTAGTGAGTCACAAAGACTATTTCTGTCTCGCCAATGTGCCTTCGGTATAGTGCACCTTGTGCCTTCGCTGTTGCAAGGCCTCTGGTTTGGCGAATCACAGGTTTTGAAAAAGCAAAACCACCTAGTAATTCCAACTATTAACTCAAAAAGGTGGTGACCCACCCATCATTTCTAGGTTATTTATTTTCACACTGAACAATGAGACTCCTACTTGGTAACCACTGAAATTCCATATCCTTCAGTCACATATTTAAACATGCATTTTTCATTTAAATTGTCATTAGCATCTATAATGGAATCCACATACAGGACGCAAACAAACATCCACCTTTTACCACATAACATAAAAACTTGTAGGGTAACATTATGGAATCTGTTTTTTGATGGAAAGTGAGCGAGGTAAATGCACTTACATTTCTGAAATTCCGGGCACTTATAAATCAAATTTCTGCAAAGTAAACTCATGTAATGTGATATAAATTAAATTAGTAAACATATACATTAAGTTATTCCTTCCTAATAAATGCATAAATTGTAAGTATTACGTAGGATAAAATATATAGTATAGTGAATAATGTGATATGGTAGGACATGCATTTTTTAATATCAATATTATAACAAAATACATAAAAATAACATGCAAAAATAATATTGTTAATAATACTTATTCGGTTTAAATATAGACACATTTACAGCACCAATAATGTAGGTCTCCCCCACACTTCCCTAATATTATACTCAGTCGTGGTGAAGAACATGAACATTTCCAGTTGTCCTTTTTGGGGAGTTCCATGTGCCTTTCTGTAACTTCCCAATTTTTTTTCTTTCTGTGCCTCAATATTAGTTGTTACTGAGGTTTGAGACCCGTACATGTTCCTCAGTCTCAAAGTGCTTCTGTAGAAGCTGTCAGCCCTCCCTTCCTGTGCAGATCACACAGACGTGAGGCAGGTCAGGCCTATTAGTGTTTGCATACAAGGACTTTGTGCAACTGGTGTCCAGAGTCTGTGCCAAGAGTCTGTGCATGATTAGGATTCATAGGGAATGTCTTTACTGCCCCCTACTGGATCATGTGGTTAAAATAGTATTTTTGAATCTAATTTGTTGTACACTTTTTTTAAGTGCTTAAAAAGTCACACTTTTTATATTCTTGAGAAAACAATTTTACTATTTTTGGACACTTTTGTTATAAATTAAACGAATTTCAACCAAACTGGCTCCATTTCACCAGCTGTCCTTTATTTCTTTTCTTCATTTCTAGAAGTTAATAATGGCTAATATATCTTCCCCTTTTATAGGAACTTTGTTTAGAAATTATATAATCTGTATTTCACTCACTCTGTTGCAGTTTGAGTTGATTGCACCCCTGTGCCTCCTCCTGCATCCATCTACACTTCAAGGAGGGATGCTCTAAAGTGCTCCTTTCCTGACACTGGCATGCAATGCGCGATGTTGCCCAGCAGGGTAAGCAGACAATGATCCCAGAGACTCCAGACAATGCAGAACTCAGTTGCAAGACTCATGCTCGACCCCCCCAGAAGGACCCACATCACACCCCATCGCAATAAACTACACTGGCTCCTGATTCAGAAGAGATGCCAGTTCAAGATGCTGCCCCATGCCTACAAGGCACTACACAACAAAGGACCAGGCTACATCAGAAAATGCCTGACCTTCCACCAACCCACCAGACACCTCTGACCAGCTTCTCTCACAAACACCCCACTGATATGTCGAGCCAACAGTGGGGATGCTCATTCTTGCACCTGGCAGCCAAGGCATGGAACAACCTCCCCCTGCACCTCAGGACCGCAGCGTCACTCTAGCAATTCAGAAGAGAACTAAAGACCTGGAGCATTGCATGTTCATACCTCCACGCAAAAGCATACTGCCCCAGCGCCTCGAGACCCTTATGGGTGATTTGCTGCACTCTATAAATGATTGATTGATTGATCGATCCTAAATTCCTAGGAGAAAAGTCCATCAAGACCCTTCCTTTTTCTCTGGCATGTTTTTTAAAACCAAAACCCTGTTTTGGACCTTGTTGTTGACTAACAAAATGATTGCTGAGCAAGACCAATAGAACATGGTTCATGCTAGAAGCTCTGCCTCCTTCAAGAGTAGCCACTGCACTAGGAGTTACTCTGAAATTAGTGAGATTCTCACCAGGCAAGTGAGGATCACACAATAGGGAGGGGGATCCGCCATGAATAGAGCAGAGGCAATAGCTTCCACTGACATGGGGGGCTGGCAGCCCCGCCAAGCCCGAAATGAGAGTCTAAGGGCTGGATTACAAAGTGAAGCATTATTTATTGCCTTGATAAATCCCAATACCATAGGGGTATGTTGTTTAGCGGCTGTGATAAATTACACCTTTTATGTGTGTATGGGTAATTTAATGAGGATTTTTGGTTTTAAAGCACAAAAATCTATATGATAACTTAAATACTATGTTTTTTTCTTTTAAACATGGCCAGTTTCCCCTGCTAAATTAAACAAATGTTACATCACTTAACACGTCTGCTAAACATTGAATGCATTAAATAAAACCAAACTTGTAAAACCGTCCCGTGCGTAAACAAGGTTTTTACGCATGTATACAAAGATCGTCTCACCCATAACAGATTCTCCTGAAATGATCTATTTAAAGCACCGACTGGAAAGAAGGAGCATTTTGCACATGTGCAAGTTTGCAAAAGTAATTTGTGCATATTTAAATGAGATACCTGTGCACAGACCGGCTAACACACATCTATCCTGCCCATGTGCAAATGTTAGAGAGGGGCAGGGCACGTGGCAGGTGCACACTGTAGTACTTTCTCCATTCAAAGAAAAACTACCTTGAATGATTGCCTGTGCCCACCCTGCCCCCTATAAAACCCTGACCATGTGTGGGATGGGTGGAGGGAAGAGGAGAACAGAGTGAGAATAGACAAAGAAAATGTATAGCTGGATAACACCCTCTTACACAATTGCCACCTCCCAGAGGAGGAACCGTGCCCTCCTTGTGAACCACTTAATCCCTGCCCACCCCAGAAGGCTCTCAAAATGCCTTAGTGAATCTCTTAGAACAATCACCATCCTTTGAAATTGGGCAAAACACCCAATAAGCATTAGCTGAATCCACTGGATGAAAACATACTTTTACCACTGCACAGCAATATGGGCCATACAGGAAGCCACGTGGACACTATAGGAGTTTTGCCACCAGACATCCCCTCACTTCTAGAAGAGCTTTCCTTCCCACCAAAGACCAGAACTTAAATCCTGGGAGAGCAAGAGTCAGGCATTTTGCATCATCACTGTCTACTCACCCAGTGCTTAATTTGAGCTGGTGGTTGTCGGGATGGAGCACCGGCACTTATATTTCCTGCTTCAGATATTTACTGAATGCAAGAGAGGAAAATGCACAGAGATCAGTGCATTCTTGCACCTGGCAGCCAAGGCATGGATCAACCTCCCCCTGCACCTCAGGACTGCAGCGTCACTCTAGCAATTCAGAAGAGAACTAAACACCTGGAGGATTGCATGTTCATTCCTCCACGCAAAAGCGTAAAGACGGAGGAAGAAAAGACGACAAAACTGTCGGTAAGCGAAAGCAGGAACTTGCGAGTGCAAGAAAAAGAGGGGAGGGGATTAAAGACTACCGGGGCCAATGTTTAATTGCACCAATCGCAGTTTCTGAGCACAGCTTTGGGCACTCTTTCTTTCACAAACTAAGCACTGCCCTCACCAGTTCCACCATTCTCAGTATCCCATTGCAGGGCTCGCTAGACACCAAAATGCAACACTGATCAAATTTCTGATCATCTGTGCATCTAAGTCAGGGAGCGCTAAATATGCAGAACTTGGACTTCTATATTTACATGTCATTTCAGAAACAAATTGCACATTTATTTTTGCACTTTTATATAGTGCAAACTTGGCCCTTGGAGTGCTCTACATGAGCACAAGATTACTTTTTAAAAGGTCAGTATGTTTGTTTAGGCAGAGTGACATCAAGTGATTTGCCCAGAATCACAGTTTGTTGAGCCTACGTCATGACTAATACCTGGCTACACAATTCCAAAGTGGGCAGCTCTGGCCATTAGGCCACCCCCCCTGCTCATAATTAGGCCAATTTCAAAACCAGCATTTGACCCAAAAAACACACGTGTGCCGCAAAAAGCAGACACGTGTTCTGGTCATTCCTGTTGTTCCTGTGTGTGCCTGCTACATGAACAGTGTGTGATGTGATGTGGCACAATTGCATAATTTTGGTAATCTTGCACAACAAGCCTGCCACAAAATTACGCAAGATTATGCTGGTGCAATGGAAACTGTTCTCGACAGTCATAGAAGGCCAACAAATAAAAAAAAATAACTGTACTGAATTCATCTACAAGAAATGAGTTGTGCTGGAGCACCAGACTACTTGGGTGAGGTCCTTCCTTAGATTGTTCAGTAGTTCCAATGTTGCAGTTACTGGTGATGCTCTCACTAATGTCAGCTTTGAAATTGAGCAGATCTTTCGCTCCTTCACCAGTCACCAGAGACCGAGGTCTACCCCCATCTTTATTCCTGCACTCTTTCCACATTTACAATTTCATATGATTGCTTCTCCAACAAAACCTCCACAGCTTCACTACACATTCAGCGAAGCTCTTTTCACAGCAGCTTCTTTCCTCGTCTCAATTATGGAGCTTCAGAGGGTCCTCACACCCATGTTGGCTCCAAATAATCAGGCTGGTTTGAGCATAGCTTCTAAGTGCCCCAGGCCCATGCGTGATGCGCTGCTCCACTTCAAATCTTTTTTAGTTTGAATTGTGGGACTTGTAGTCCTGTTTTATAATGTAATACACAAGACTACAATTCCCAGGCGTCAAAGAAAAAACCTCAACTACAGAAGCACCTGGGAAACTTGGCAGAACTGTTTGAGATCCTCCTCCTGTGTGTCATGGTGCGTTCATGCAAAAACAACAAGGTGATGGATGAATGCATGAATTGATCTCAGCCACTGGCGATCGCTCCAGCCGCATCACATAGGCAGCGAGATCCTAACTGAGTCGAAATCGCCTTACCTCAGCACCAGAGTGTCCACAACTGTCTTCTGCCTCCGATTCAGGACCCTGGTGGATTATCCGGGATTAAATCTGGGGCCAGTCAGTTCCACTCTTCTCTGGACAGCAAATTGTGGTGTCACGTCTTTGGAGGACCACGTGGAGTCAACATAGCTTTCCCTCCACTGGAAGACTATTGCCTTCCTCTTTCCATGAGCATCATTTGCTTATACACCATGGCACTTGTCACACCCATAGCTGCCAAGTTTCCAAGCTTCATGCGATGAGCTGCTCCAGGCCATGCTTTTCCTTTAAATTTTGGAACTCGCAGTGCTGGTTTAACAATTGAATAAATAACTCCAAGACTCAGAATTAAAAAAAAATATGGACTGGAGTAGCTGGTCACACATGAACATGGGAAATGTGGCACTGCAGTATGCCGGGGTGCTTCGAGGGTCATCCACTCTCCTCTAAACTGGCCCATCCTAGGTTGACTCAAGCTCTCACCTCAGAAGGTGGCCTGAGGTGGGCGGTCATAGAAGATAATGGTGACTGCTGCGGATCCTGCTGGCTTCCCTAAGTCGCCGTGTCAGCGGTCTCTGTTGCCTTTGTCACCAGAACGAGGCACTACAACAGGCCTCCATTCCAAATATAAACAGACACCCTAGACTCTCTGGCCAATATTTATGGGGTTCGGCTCAGGGCAGCAGAGCAAGTCGCCTCGCTGCGGGGCCCTGCTTCACAGTGAAAGGGCAGGAGTGTGTCATACCTATGGCATAGGGCTCATTCCTGTTCTTTACCCCTATGCTGCTGTTTCGGCAGCCTCACATCAACACAGGCACCCTTGCGCTGTGGTGCAAGGGTGTCTGCGTGCGTTGTAGGCAGGATTGTTTTGGGGTAGGAGTGGGCACCTTCCTGCACAAAAACAATCCCAGGAGGCTTTCCCTCTATAGAAAGATGAAAAAAAAGACAAATTAATATATATGTCCTCATTGCAGCACCCCTGGGGACGTGTAAGGTTTTGGCGCATTCCCAGGTTTACAAGGCTTTGTAAAGTTGGGGATGCATCAACATCCATGGGTGTTGCATGGGAAAACTACGGGTGGGCGGTGGACTCCGCTCCGCTTGTCGAGTTTTTCCTACTCCACGCTCCGCTTAGAGTTGCAAAGAACCCCACTTAGCTGAATGATTTCCTCATTCGCGCTCACCAATGTTAAGTTGGCAACCACGAGCGAGGAAAATCTTACTATAGACCACCTCCCGGAGAGATTTCTCAACGCGGATGGTCCCGGGTGGTCACTACTGGGTGCTTTGAGAAACCTTCAGTTCGCATTGAGGAAGCTGCTGCTCGAGTAGAAAATCTATTCGAGCAGCAGAAAAGAAGCAGCACCCCCTATAGATATTGCAATATTCTGTGCCAAACAGCACATAACAAGTGACCAAAAGTAAACCAGTTCACAGTGTTACAATATGTAAATAACTCACGTAATAAGTACATGTAAAGATAGTGAAATTCTGCGTTTGCTCAGCCAATTGAAAGGTTTAGGATGCTGATTTTAAATATTGTTATTTTTCTGCTTTCCAATCATGAAAGTCTGGCACATGTGCAGCCATAAACTGGAGACGCCTTTCTTGTCTCTTGTCTGTCTACCAGAAGAGATGACCTTCGGGGCACATTTGCTAATATTGCTGTTGCCTAAACATTGTTGTGGCCCCCACTTTTGATTGTCCTTTCAGCTTGTTATGGATCTTCACTTCTGAGTGGAGCCTATTAATGCAGCTTGGGCCGTTAACAGCAGTTAATACTTCCAACAGAGGGCAATAACTTCCGAATAATAAATAGCAGCTAACTGGAGAAATGGAAGGGTCGATGTTCAGGTGTCACTCATGAGATGTTCCCCTTTGCTACATGGCCAGAAGAAACCTTCCCAGGCATCTGTGCCGAGTGGACCGTTCTGATGATGCTTCTCTTCTGGTTCTCGTCTTCTCACACAGGTTCAGCAGCTGGTGGAGGACATCAAACACATCCTGGACCAGAGGCTGGACGAGCTGGACTGGATGGACAAAGAAACGAAATCTGCCGCAAGAGCCAAGGTAACCTGCCTGAGACCGTGCGCTCACCCGAAGTACCAAAGCCCCTGCAGGTTGTGGGCCAGGATGTCCTCTGTGTGGTCACTGCAACATTTACTGACCTTAGAATAGAACATATAGTAGGTCTATATACTTAACTTCGGTGAAGGCAACCAGTGAGCAGTGCTTTATTTGTGCTGGTGTTTTCTGGTGCCTGGTATGTCACTTGCTTCTTAATACTAGCACATATTTATCATAGTCGATCACATGGAGGCGCTGTCTGTCTATCTTAAAAGGAGCACATAAGGAGTGTTGAACAATTAAATATACTTAGGGCTACCTGTTTTGCCATTTTCACTGAATATTACAAATACAGAAAACCATTTATTTTCTTGTCTGTATTTATTTTTAACTATGGATAAAAGTGGACAGTTTCATTTAATTGCATTGATTTATCTTCTGCTGGTGTTCATATCATTGAAACCTGGTAGGCATTCAAGCATGAGTGCATATTTATTGGTTAAATGTGGAAATACACTAGTTTCAGTTTCATTTATTCACAAAACCCGAAATAAATATGGATAAATACAAATAAAATTGGCAAAAAATAAATATGGATAAATACAGACAGAAATGTAAAAACAAACAAATACCTTAAAAGTTGAAGCCATAATTATACTTAAAAAAATATATCAACACCAGAACGTGCAGGGTATTCTAACAGCTTTAGGTAACCTGGAATAGTCATAATTGTAACATATTATGTAGTGTGATGGTTGTGGGTGTTGTTGGCACTGCCGTTCGACAGCACTAGCAGGGATAGTGGGGAGTGCAAGTTGCAGTGACCACCCGATAAATATATTTTGAGCTCCGGCTGGTATTTGTTTTCAAATTAAGCATTAGTAGGAGAGTCCGGGTAACCGGGTGATCACATTGGCAACAAGGTAGGAATATCGAGCCAGGATTGTGTTTTACACAGTACTTTAATATCCTCTAATATATGTTAAAATATTGACAGTGCAAACTATAATGAGAAACAGAAACTATGCAAAATCCAATTCCCCGATTTAACAATTGCGGGCTTGTATGAACCAGTGACCATGCAAGGTTAGCTGTAGTCTCGTGTAGTAACTGGTAACTCGATTGATCAGATTGAAATACACAACACTGCAATAAGCCCCTGACTGTACGTCTTTATAATTAGGGCTCCCGGTTTTATGGTATTTATTTTTTTAACATTTCCATCTGTATTTAACCATTTTTTTACATTTATTTATTGGTATTTATCCATACTTATTTTAAGTTTTGAGAATAAATTGATCCACAAAACGGTATATTTCCACATTTATTTAACTCATAAACATGCACTCATACTTTAATGCCTGTTACGTTTTAGCAAATTAAGCAGCCAAATAAAACACAACACTACATCAACATGTAAATAAGTGCTTTATGTACTAGTATATGTTAACATATGCATGCACTTAAGGGAATCTCATCCTGTTTTTAAATCCCCATGGTGTCTATCTGCTTAGCAGCTGGTCTGAAATTCATGAAGGACAACAAAGAGAGTTACTCACAAGAAACATAATTTTCTGTATTTTTCCACTTTTTAAAATAAACACATACAGGAAATAGATTGTTTTTGGTCTGTATTTATCTGTAAAAATCAGCAAAAATTGAAAACTTGAAGCCTTATGAATAATTTCTTAGAAGTTTTAATGTTTGCAGACTCTAATGTTCACAAAAACTAGGACAGGCTTGTACCAGAAGGATGCAGAGCCAATGGAAGGCATTACAGATACAGAAACACAAGGTTCACAGACATCTAATCTTTAGGAAGCATTAAACTGAACCCTGCAACTAAACGATGGGTCTCATTCTTCAAACCAACACAGATTACTTGTGTCTCTTACATATTGAATAGGGTTCCCAACCCCAAAGATTTTTCAACATCTAAACAACATTTAAGCTAGAAAACATGATGCAAGGATAATGGCTGCTAGATTGTGACGGCACTAGCAAGGGAAAGGTGGGTCAGTGGGAGGGCAGAAAGGAGGGAGAGTGACAGAGGGTGGAGCTTGCAAGAGTGTGAGAACACAATTTGTGTGTGTGGACTTTACAGACACCAGAGTTACCCTAACTTCAGGGAGTCAGGATGGACAAGGGGGTAACAGGCCCAAGAGTACACGGGCATTAAGATACATCATGAGGGGTCTCAGGATGAAACTAGCTAGCTAGCCCTCCAACTAAGCCAAGGGCTGCAGCACTCAGTAGGTCAAAGGTGCGAGAAAGAGGAGGCTAGAATAATGAAGGCAGGAAAAGGTGTGCTTACTAACCAGAATCACTACCCACCTCTCCTGAACATGTGGCTGTCAATCTATCAGGCAGCCACCGCCACCTTGTGTGGGCTGAGGGGATCTGTGTATGTTCACACACATCAGTTGTCATGAAAGGTGATTCTTCTGACGTTGCCTCAGTTTGACTATGAGGGTTTGTGGGCTTCAAGGTTCTTTTTAGGGTCGAGCGCGCATCAGTTTGGTTGGTTCGTGGGCTTGCCTTTTAAAATTCACTTGATTTCATTAGTGAAAGGCATGCATACCGCATGCCTTTTCCGGTGTTTAGCCCTCCTCTAGAGCACTGGTAAACTACTGAAAACATACAAGGCTCCATGTTTTCCATATGGTTTCTGGACTAGTCTTTCCTTTTATTTCTTATGCAGTGTGATCTTGCTGGGAAGCAGTTGAGCGCTTTGCATGATATCGACCCTGTTACATGGATGATTGCACTTTTGCCGGTTACATGGATAATTGCACTTTTGCAGATACGTTTGACTGCGAGCAAACTTCTGTTTCCTTTTGTGTGTCTCCTTCACACTCAAGGCAGCAATCGGCTCTCTTATGTGAAACTGTTTTACTTTTCATTTGCAGTTTAAGTGGCAAGAAAAGTCAGGTTAGGAGATTACAACGCTAATAGCTCTAACTCGAGCAAATGCGAGACCCATTGCATTGCAAATGCTTGTTTAATATTACAGCCTCCTTGGGGTGGTTGGATGCTTTCACTCATTCAAGGCAGTAGCAGCAGGGTGTTCATACTTATTCTGGGCCGCCAGGAAGTGGGCAGAGTGCCACCCCACACTTTCTGTTGCACCACAGGGACTGTGCCGGTCAAGGCCCAAATTACAGCTCCAGCTCCAATTTATATTCCCAAATCCAGCTAGTTGGGCGGAAGCCCGCTGCCAGTCACATCCATGTAATTTCTCAGTTTTGAATAGTCAGCCACGTTTCCCTCCTGAAGGAGATCTCTGGGACAACTTCCTTACCAAAACCGTTCACACAGCAAATAAGGGGTGGGGAGAAGTGGGAGTGGGTTAGCCCACTGTGGACAGCACTCATCCTCCATCTTACAAACTCTATTCTGAGACAAGCGTAAAAGTTTCAAACAGTTGTCTGTAACCCCCTTTGACGCCCACCACTAAAATTTGCAAACCTTTTAGCTATAACTCACTCACAAAGTTTTATGCGTCGATGACTGAGCATAAGCTTTGGGAACATTACATTCACCAAAAAAACAACTTATGATGATGGTGCTCCTTTCGGCCCAAGCCTCTGGTCTTCAATTTGCACAGAGCGACCTGTAGGTAACGTCCATATGCACACCACACGTTTATGTGCATACTTTCAGAAATGTGAAAAGTTATGATACATTATTAGGAGTCCTGGAAATAGGGAAACAGTCAGGGCTCCCTCTCCTCAACATGTAAGTCTGCCCATGCTTGTGTGAAAAATGACAACTTTGTGACTCTGGTTCAATGCTGTCCTCCACACCCTATCCCTCTGGACTCTTAGGGCCTGATTTAAGAAACTCAGTGCAGCGCCACTTTTCTTGCACCCCCTAGCGCCCTCCTAACGCCACCACGTGTGCACCATATTTAAGATACAGTGCACCATGGAGGTAGTTAGGGAACTAGCGTCAAAATGTTTGACGCTAGTTTGGAGCTTTGCAGGATTAGACTAGAAAATGTTGATGCTAATCCTGCAAAGCCCTTTGAGGCCAATTGTAAACAATGTTTGCCTCCTTTTAACGCCTGCTCTAAGCAAGTGTTAAATGTGCATAAAAAAAGATACAAAGAAATATCTTAGTTTTCTTTGTGCCATTTTTTCTGCGGTCCATAACTGTGGAACGCCCCCCCCTTTGCAAAAATTATGCCTGGCGCAGGCATAATGTAGCGCAAAGGGTTACAAAGTGGTGTAATGCATGCATTGCGTCACACTGTAAATTTGGCACATCGATTTTGGCCTCGTTGGGCCACATTAGCGTAAACAAAATGACGGTAATGAGGCGCTAGGGCCTCTTAAAACTGCCCTTAGGTGCATTACAAACATGTGGACAGCCTGATAGTGTTTCAGCAGGCATCTACATGGTTGTTTTTCCAGTAAATGGAGTGAGAAGACACCACAGCCTGCTGCAAAGTATTCCAAAAAACAAAGAAGAGACAGAAATGGGAGGAGAGGACTCAATGTGGGGTGCATCTTTGTGGGGTGCACCACACCAGTAGATGCTATCTCAGGGGTACTTCCATCTAGAACCCTTATGGTTGAATATGTGCTGAAATAAGATGCTATTTAAAAGAAATGGAGATGGCAGACAAAAAGCAGAAGAACAAAGTCCTGTTACCTCTCTTTTTTGTAGGAGAGGTCAATCCAATAGAACTGAAAGCTATGAGTTGATTTGCTTAAGTATGATGACGGATGGACATTGCTGTGTGTTTGGTGGGCGGTGTGTGTCATGGGTGGTCTGTGGGTCTTGTAGTATTGGTACTGACTCTGCCCCTCTCTCTTCCAGCTGCAGTACATGATGGTGATGATTGGGTATCCAGACTTCTTGCTGAAAGCTGAAGCCATTGATAAGGAATATGAAGTAAGTGGGATGGTGGAGCATGAAGCTGAAGAAAGAGGAAAGTGGGGAGGGAATAGCAGAGTCTATTGACCATGCATTATGGTTCTGTTTCCTGCAGTTTGAAGTCCATGAGAAAGAATACTTCAAAAACATCCTCAATAGCATCAGGTTCAACATCAAGCTTGCGGTGAAGAAGATTCGGCAGGAGGTGGACAAGTCTACGTGAGTACCGATGTTCTGAGTTTCCGGGGTACAGGACAGCATGGCTAGAAAGCGAGTCACGTGGCCAGTCCACATGGCTGGGGAGACTGGTTAGATACAGTCATGCTGGTAATCCTGAGTTGGGCTTCTTGTCTCAGCCTGATGGGCTAGGCTTCTGACTAGATGGGCACACTGCACACAGACATGCTTGCTGTCAAGGCAAAAGGCCCCTGAGATGATCTGATGAAGCTCTGTCCACGGATGGGAGTGCACGGTGCTGCTGTGCTGGGCATAGTACATTTCTCATTGTGATCTGATTCACTGGGTTTATGGAAGATTTGAAAACCTATGATTGTATCCTTAGAAGCAAAGGTATGGTGTGTCCCACAGAAATCTATCGAGGACTATCTTAATATGTGTGGATGCAGCATTATAATGCAACTTTGTGGCATTCATTCACTTACAAACTAATCACACAAGCACTTGAGCTCACATTCACTTACTCCAGCACACATACACTCACTGACAAAGTGACACACACGACACAAGCAGGCAGCCTTGGACAGACACATGGTGCATGACACATGGCACATACGGTCCCTCTCCCGTTAGAACCCATGCATTCACTTAACTGAATATTGAATATCCGCTTCCCCCACCACACGTAGTCACCACTCACACTCCTTCACTCCAGGTGGTGGGGAAAGGAATTGTGGAGTTGGGTGCCACATTGTGTTATGCCTTTCTGGGGCTGTATTTGAAAATATACTTAGCACAAATATTGTCTGACAGAAAATTGTGCCCTAAATATTGATTACTAAAATGTCATTCCAGTGGGTGTGGATCTTCCATTATTATCTCCAATGGGGTGATGTTTTTGTAAATGATATTCAAGGCACATTACAATACTGTCCTCCCAAACATTAATATAACCATACAAAGCTATTGTGAAACGTGCTGCACGCCCAACATTATTCAGGTGCTTAGATCAACCATAATTTCTGATGGAAAACTCCAGAATAGTGTTCGAAAATAAAAAGAACCAAGATCCTTCCCTACACTAGGGGGGTTATTACAACTTTTGAGGAGGTGTTAATCCGTCCCAAAAGTGACGGTAAAGTGACGGATATACCACCAGCCGTATTACGAGTTCCATAGGATATAATGGACTTGTAATACGACTGGTGGTATATCCGTCACTTTACTGTCACTTTTGGGACGGATTAACACCTCCTCCAAAGTTCTAATAACCCCCTAGATGGCATGCTTCACCATGTGGGTCGCTACCCACCTGCAGTGATTGAATGTTGAACGGTGGCCTCACCAAAAACTCTTTTTATGAGCTGGATATGCGTATAATGATTATTTGTATGTTCTGGAACACTGTCTATTGGATTTGAATGAATTTAAAATTGTATTAAGTTGCAAATGTGTTTTATTTTCTTCTTACCCCCCTCAAAGTTAAAAATGTATGAAGGGGTACAGATTTCTAATTAGAAAACCTCAATTTAACTGATTGGTTAGTCAACATGTTTCTGTCCATTCCTATATATCCTGTTGTCAGTAGGCATTCTTCAGGACCTATGCTGACCCATAAATTCTTCCCTATTTCTAGTAGCCTATTTGTCATTTGTTCAAGGGCTGTGATATAGGAAGACAAAAACAAGTACATCGGGAATATACAGGGATCTCTTCTGCCTGGATATTTTCCTGAAAAAGAGTCAGGGATTTGTTAATCACTTACAGCCATTTAAGTTTCTCATGTATGAACTCATAACCAAATGCCATTATAATACGGTGAATTTCTCAATAATCTTTGTGCCTGTATACCCTCATAAACCTAATCAGCCTCAAATTACACACAACACAGCTATGACGGCACTGCAAAACCACACATGTATGCGTTGGGGCATAAGTTTAAAACTCATCAAGTTTAGTCCCAATTCAAGATTCTATTGGCAGGCAGAGGGCCAGTCTTTGACCAGTTAGGAATGATGCTGTAGGGGCCCTATCATTGCAAGAGGAACATGTTTCAGGTCCTTATAATTCTAGTCAGCGAAGTAGAACAGTAGTGAGAATGTCCTTCATACCTACATCACGTGTTACCCACTGATACCTTCCTGACTTGCATGCTAGTGCTGTCAGCTACTTTGTTTGCCATCACATGATGTTGGTTTGTTTTAAGGACTGGAACATGGCAGACATGGTGCAGAATGTTGTTCCATTACAGATGGGTACATCAGTAACATGGTTGCAATTACCTCAAAGGGCTGCCTTGCTTGTGTCTTCATTGCTATGCATCTGAAGAATAGGCTGGTTAACCACACTTGCCTCTGGTAGGGGAAGGGATTGTTCAAAGGAATGACCTGCAGAGAAACTCATCATTATGCGTATGTAGAAAGGTTGATTTCCTACATTTTCATTGGTGGTTCGGGTGGGGGTATAGTAAGCCTGCCCGTTTAGGAGTTCGATCTAAAATGTGTAAGCCATGGTGGACTCTTGTCCCTGGATCGCTAATGCTATTTCTTTCTAATTGGTGTTATCCTGCAGGTGGCTCCTCCCGCCACAGGCCCTGAATGCGTACTACCTGCCCAACAAGAACCAGATGGGTAAGTCGATCTTGTGACGCTTCCTTTAGTCGATGAGGCAGCTTGCCTAGCTATATGGACGCGCTCACCTTGACAACCCGGTCTATCTTAGCTTGCCGAGATGTGGAAACCCACTGGTGCGCTGCCACAGTGGCATGGATGCTTGGATGTTGCAGTCAAAACTGGGTACCAGAGCGATGCACTATGGAGAGCTTATTGAACGTGTTGACTGCAGAACTGAAGCACTGACTTGCCAAAATGTCCATCCCTTTAATATTGCCAAATAGTATCATGACTCTTGTAGCATCTAGGGAACTTCCGCACTGGGTCTTGTAAAGAAATTAACCTGTGCCTGTGGTGCAGCTTACTGTTCATTCGTGGACCTTGGTTGGATGAGGGATCTATATTCAGTATGGAGTTAATACCTAGATAAACTTCCTAACTCTGTTGATTTAACAACTACATTGAATTAGAATCAGTGATGCAATCAGGTTGCACAGGTGATCATTTAGTACTGTGTAGTTTTACACTATGCCTCAGGCTTTTTACAGTTTTAAGTAATACAACACAAAGCTTCATACAACACACATTCAAACTAAACTTTAGCAAATAAACCCATAGATCTAAAGTGACTGTGCAGCTAAATGGACAAGATCCTCTGATCTCGGGGACACCGACGTCATCACTAACTGATCACTGGGCAAACTGAATAATATCCAAGTGCCGGAGGGTCAATCGTACTTTGGTAAACATAGTGTTCTGAGGGCAAACAAATGTCCTATATTGAGTGGAGTGTTATTAGTCACATTCTTCAAATGGCATTGTGGATACTTAATTTCTTTGAGGAATCTCATTAAGCGTCAAACCACAAACCATGATATTGGGTGAGTGGGCACGTTCCATGTTTAGAAGACATTTGGGGAAAGTTCCTCTGTGTTATGTGTTTTCTTTACCACCTGCAGTGCACTCCCCAAATTCTTACAAGTAACTGAAAGGTGAACTTGAATGATCATGTGTCTTCATTCTGTCCTAATGGTTCCCTACATTGTTTTCTTTTGTTAAAAAGATTCTAGTTGCCTTCATAGCAGAATTATTTTCATAAAAATGTTTACTTTGATTTTGGCAAGGAAACTACCTGATTACTTCAATGACTTAATTGGACCCCGTAACTTTCTGGTGCAAGGACATTAAGAAGATTTTTTTAAAAAAGATGTAAAAGCAATCACATACATAGTGGTCTGTAGACCCAAGCAGGCCACCATCCCTCTGATGGCCACCAATCAGAGCAAGTTGCAATGTGTTGCCTACTTCATTAACGGCACTGAGGTCGGTGGGATTGCAACCAACTGTGAGTCTTTATTTTGTAAACTGACTGATTGATACAGAGGTCGGTTCCCAAAATAATCTAGTAGTCATAAAAATACTGATTCCAAATTACAACCAGTATTTTGCAACCACTTCTACGTACACCTGGTCCTTGGTTACTTGTAAGACTAGCGGCCTGATGTAGAGTCTGGCGAACCAGTTACTCCATCACAAACGTGACAGATATCCCATCCAGCGTCTTACATTTCCCTTAGGATATAATGGGCTCGTAATACGGCAGACCGTATATCCATCACATTTGTGACACAGTAACCACATCCGACTTGACTTGGGACCACTTCACAAAGGTAAGTATACATGTGTGTATTTACTCATGTATTTCTACTACTACACTTAGGTGTAAATATGTACTTGTATTTGCCATTTACTATTTCTCAGTGTAGGTTTACCTCGAGGTGTGGACTTCCATGCCTCCACCTCCTCAAATCAGAGTGGAGCCTCCTACAACAGGATTTATCAATGTACAGTTGCTATTAGTAATTTTGCATACATATCTGATCTCCATCACCCTACCAGAGATTTCCTTATGGGAAAGTGTAGAGAAAATTCTGGAGGTTTATTATTCTTTAAAAAATGTAAAGCATATTTTAATGTACAATATAAACAAAACAATTTAAAATATTCATTATTAACATAGAAGTAAATTTAAAATATTACAGCACAAACTCTTCAAATTAAACATGCATTAAATAATCTATAGATTTAAATAAACTCATTCAGTTTATAAAGAAACTAACTCCCACCACTTCTAACATTTTTATTTCTATTTAGTAAATTTTGTCAAATGTTATGTTGAACTAGTTTAACTTGTTTTAATTTTTTAAATGACAGTTTAATTTATTTTTTTATTAAGTTTACTATTACATTTTAATGTAAAAATAATCTAATTATGTATAAATAAATCTTATTACATGTAATTAACTACTATGTCTCATACCGATCTCTTGTGTGAAAAGGTTTTGATTGCCTTTGTTATTAAATGTTTCCCCTCCCACCATTTTGTCCGGAAGATGAACTGAATACCACCATCAATCAGGGTGTTGTGTATGGACATGTTCAATGTAAAGTCTTGACTTCACCCATTTCATAGTCTCTCAGCAAACCTTTTATGTGAAAAGTTGTTTACATCCACTACAACTGTGGCACGTGCCTACAGACCTCTTGTGTAATTGGTCCAGAATTCCCCCATCACCTAGTGTCAGGCTGGTTTGCTTGTCTAAAATGCATTGAGTTCCTGAATGACTTATGGGGTGATTTCAAGGGGACCCCCACCGGATTTAGAGTTCCCCACTTGCTTGATGAGCAGCTCTTATTTCTCAAGTGCAGCTCACACGCAGTGTTTGCACTGAAGGCCGAGAGCTTTGCAGAGTGGGCACCATGTTGGGAGTTTGTTATAAAAAAATATATCAGTGGTCCTGACATGCACAAAGTTTTCACCCTACGCATTTGGGACTGTAATTGATTCCATTGACCAGGATTGCCATGCCCTAACACTGTGGCCTGACAGACGAGCAGACAGGTCGTACCAAGAGATTCCAAAGGCATAGCCACGCAGCTCTCCCATCTGTAAAACAGGAGGGGGAACCTCAAGTTTGGCAGACAGAATATCTGAAATTTTTAGAAGCTGACAAAGTCTAAATGACTCCTTTCCAACATCTCATATTAAAAGGTCTTCATTTTCTCCCATGATGGGGAGAGTTCTATATAAGCCTATTGCATAATAAATGCTTTAATGCCTATGTCTCTGGGTTAAGGTAGCACAATGTTGACCTCTTGTGAAAAAATGGTTGTGCTTTCCTCCATGACTTATTCTGCCATTATGAGTGGCCTTATGGGTTACCACTAAGTTACATTCTGTCCAGTTACTGGTCCCATGGACACTGTAAGTTATACAGGAACAATTCTGAAACTCACCCACCGAAAGGATGTGTCTATGAGTTGTACCGGCAGATGGGTTGATTGATGTTTGCACTCAATGCAGTTTTGTTGCTTGGAAGTAGATGTAATTGTTTTTTCTTGTGTACTCTAGTTAGTCACTTATGCTTTCCTTTCTAGTGTTCCCAGCCGGGATCCTTCAGCCGACCCTCTATGACCCCGAGTTTCCACAGTAAGTTCTTAATTCATCTTTTCTCAACTCTAATACGTCAGCTATCGTGATAATGCGCGATCTGTCATACGATCCGCATGGCCTCATTGTCGTAGGACACTGAGATTAAAAAGGGGAATTGAATTGAAATGTGGACAGATTTTCATTGGAAGAGAAATAATTGGTAAAATAACACAGTCTGGAAATACAAAAAAGAGACACATTCGCAGGGGAATGTCAAAAACAAGATTGAAAAATAAAAAACAGAGAGTAAAGAGGAACTACCAAAAATCTAAAGTAGTGATTGACAAGACACATAAAAGAAGACAAAAACATGTTGATGGGAGGTGGGAGTTCATTGCACGTTGAACGCCGGCTTCGCAATCACTTTGTAAAAAATTGATGGGGTTAAAACTTGATTGTATGATTTTACAAAGCCCTCTAAAATTGAAAAATGAAGGAAGCAGCCATAATGTTCTTAAAAAAGCAAAAAATAGTGAAAGCCAAAAAGATAATAGTTTGAGCCAGTTGGAAGTGTTGTGGCTTCCTCCGATCCCTTTCCCTGGAGCACCGGTCAAGAGGGGTGATGCGTCGGCATGATGTGCTTGGGCCCAAGGGGTAACAATAGCCGGTCTTCATCCATGGAATTTGCAGAAAAGTCCACACTGTTTACTGTGAAGCGAAGCATCAGTTTCCCTCCTCATGGGTAGAAGGTGCCATGTTGTGGGAAGGGTGGAGGGATATGTTCAATATTTCAAGCCATTTTACTCTTCTCCCAACAGGTCTCTGAACTATGGGGGCATCGGAACCATCATCGGGCACGAACTGACCCATGGCTATGACGACTGGGGTAAGCTGGAGACTGTAACCCACAGGTACCCTCTTCCATGCCACATGTGCCCAATACTCAATTGTTGAAACTATACGTGAACTCCACAGGCTGGCACCAACTTTAATAAGTGATTTGTGGCCGGAAACATGTTTGGTAACAATTGTTTTCTGAAAGTTGAATTGAAACTTCAGCTCCATTTCCTCAGTTTGGAATGGGGAAATGCTGGCACTGGGGCATCTGGTGGGCAGAGCCAGCATGGTCTGAAATGAGTATACAATGGAGTGTGAAGATAGGAAACCTAGCAGCCAGTGTGAAAGATGACAAACACAGTGACCTGGTGTTCCTGGTATAAGATTCCATTTGACATCCAACATTCATTCCTTCCCCTTGTTTTGAAATAACACACTGGTTCACTTGATTAAAGCACATCACTGCGTGTACTCCGATTTCAAGTACTTTATTCGTGAAATGGCCATCAAAGTGCTTAAAAACATCACTGTGCAGTTGTTAAACCCAACATACGAATTACAATAAATAAGAATATACAGAAGCATTTAAAACCATAACAATTGCCTTTGCGACAATCTTAAGTTTTGTCCTGAAATCCTACATTTAAGAGATTAAAAGGTTTTAAAATGAGCTCAGGTTATTATGTGCTTAAAGAATCCTTATTATGTTACGACACACGTCAGGACACATCGCTCCTCGTAATCCTCCACATAGCCAGCAAGAATCGAGTGACCACAAAGACTACACACTGACTTGTACTGCTTTTTACAATTGGTAAAGCCTCTCTGTAATCTCTGGCCAGTATGTTCCAACAGAGTGCTAAGATCCATCTTTTCCTAATTCTCTGGTAAGTTGGGCAGAAGAATATAACATGTTCTAATGGCTCTTTCGAATTGATACAATACAGGCACTCTCTGACACTTTGCCCAGGTTTGCGCCCACAACTCACCGTGAAGGAAAGGAGTGGAGAGTTCCATACCTGAATTGTAGATAGAGCTTCCTGGCAGTTACAGGTTGTATACCATCCAGGAACATCTCCACTTCAAAACCATCTTTCATCATTAAAAAGTTAGATGTCAAGGATCCTCAACTAGACCGGCTTTGCCCTATGCTCTGCTTATGCTGCCAATAGGCTCTCTTCATTACCTCTTTAGGGGTCAAGCTGGCCTCCTCAGGTATATCCCACATCCCCTCTAGACCAATCCTAGTAAGATTTGTTGTTATGTGCCTAAAACAGGGTATGTTGCCTGCTCCGGATATACGTTGCACCTCAGATAAGCCTGACTGATATACATAGCCCAGAGCCTTCTCCAATACAATATTGACCTTACACAATGTGTGTGTTCCACAGTTTAATATTGATGAATCAGTCTTTTATTCTTTACCAGGGTCAACCAAGCAATTCTAGTATTCTGTGCCACCTGGTTTGAGCTTAGATGAGCTTAGGGCTGCCAAGATACCAACACAGATGCTTGTTGAGAGGGTCTTAATCTACTTTTACTGAATTAAAAGATCAGTTCACTTAGACAATCTCCAGTTTCCTTTGATGTTTTGGCTTCAGCGTTGGCGTGCTGGTAAGGTGAGTGTACGAGAAACATGTAAAGTATAGACACAACTTTTAAAAAAATGGAATTAGAAAAAAATACAATTTACATGGTTATCTGTGCCGCGCCCAGTGAGGGCAGTTGTGTTTCACGTGTGACAGAAGTGTTTCAAGTGTGTGGCACTGTTAACAGTGGGGTCTCCTTCTCTGTTCTCAGAACACCACCATACTTTGCATGTGTTCTGACTTTGCCCAGACACAGTTGTCCCTCTTCTCTGTTCTCAGAACACCACCATACTTCACATGTGTCCTGACTTTGCCTAGTCACAGTTGTCCGACTTCTCTGTTCTCAGAACATTACTATACTTTGCATGTGTTCTGACTTTGCCCAGACAGAGTTATCTGGCTTCTCTGTTCATCAAACACCTTCCGAATGCCTTCCTGTTCTTCATATCATTGTTGTCCATCATTCTGCTTCTTTATTGATTCCATTGAAGAGGCTGCGGGATGGTGGTAGGAAATTACACTTATCAGTACACAATTTGCCGATATGAAGGAGCAGCTCCTCTGTGGTTGCTCTCACGACTTGTACACTATTTTTTATGCAATGTCTACATAATGGTGGTCCTCTTGATGCCGGCCAGTCTTGTTTTGTGCATGGATGGTTTGAGTTATCTCACTGATTTGTTGTGTTTTTGGCATCAAAAAGTGACTGAAAATGGCAATCTGCAAAACTGCACACTGCTAGGAGCAGCCATCAGAGACGGAGGTGCAGTGCTTAATTTAAGCCGGTGGGCTCTGGTTCTCGGCATCTGCACTTAATTGTCAACACTGGCACTTGTAACAGTCTGCCACAAGATGGTGCTGTCTGGCTAATTTAGAGATGATCACAGTAACAGTCAGTTATAAATTCAATATACATTAAAAATGACTAGTACCTGCTACCGAGCCCATTCTTATAGCTGCTGGGGCCTGGAATAGTCTGAATAGACACACTTGTAGGAGTGATGGTTAGTAGCTGTGTTGTTACTATCAGTGGCAGCATGTCAGGGGCAATGTGTGGTGCAAGGTGCACTGGCCTCCTGACGAGAGTCCTGACACATTTCTTTTTCTCTTCAAACTAAGCACTGCAGAGGTGGCCACGTGGGCAGCGTGGATTGCACACCCAATGCTCTGAGCAGTCATCAGAGGGTATTTAGATAGAAAATCAGAAACACAAATATTGTGGGACAGAAGATTGTGTCAGAAATATCGAGAACAAAAATATCATGAAGGTAAGTTTCTATAGGTAAGTAAAGTTTTACTACATATAACGCCACATATATGTACCTTGATGATATATATGCCTTCAAGGTATGTAGATTTGGAGTTAAGAACAGTAAATCTTTACTTACCTATTTGCTATTGCCTTCCAAATATTTTGTTCCTCGATATTTTTGATACAATATTCTGTGCACACAATATTTGCGATTCCGATATTCTGTCAGTGATCCCATCAGAGACAGAGGTGACCATGTGGGCAGCGTGGCTTGCACACCCAATGCTCTAAGCAGCCATCAGAGGCAGGGCTGGTCACGTGGGCCGTGCTGCTTCCGTACCCCAGTCTCAATGTTCTGGTGGAGAGGAGTAGGCTATGGATTGAAGCAAGTGCTGTTGGCCATCTGTGCTCTGATGTTATAGCCTTGTGGTGCCCCAGGCCCTCAGTGATGTTCATCACGCCGGCTTGGCATTTAAAGAGCTCTCTGGCCGCCCGCTGGTCCAGATCCCGCTCTCCAGCCTGCACGGGCAACTAATACTGATGAAGATGACGGCAGGAGAGTAATGTAGGACCTCAGAGGTCTATAGTGATGGGTGAGGCAGTGAACGTGTACATGATTTTATACTTTTTTCTCATAAAAGGATTATTTGTTATGCCAGTTATAGCACAGACTATTCCCTATAGCGGGGTTCAGTGACTCAGGCCCTAGGTCCATTGTGTCCGTGGAGGGCAGGTGCTGCAAGTCAGTTTCCAATTGATGCCTCCATTTTCAAGCGCAGGCGGTATTGATTCGAAGAGCGTTACCCTTACCGATGCCAACTCAGTGACCTTATTTCATTATATCCTAGAAATATGCAGCACTAACTACACTCCAAACATCTTTTACACTTCGTGCATCTCAGTACCTTCATGGGTGTTGGGGAGGGGGAGAGAGAGAGAGAAGAGAGAGAAGAGAGAGAGAGGAGTGTGTGTGTGTGTGTGTGTGGGGGGTGGGGGTAGTATGTGTGTGGGGGGAGTATGTGTGTGGGGGGAGTAGTGTGTAGAATAGTATGTATCTATGCATAGTAGTGGATGAGTGTGTATAATAGTTTTTGTGTGTAGGATGGTGTGTGGGTGATTGTGTAGTTTTGTGTGAGTGTGTGGTTTGAAAGTCATGCCAAGGGGCACAAGGGATACAGCATCGATGACACAACTCACTCTATTCCCTATCAAGGACAACATTTGTTGTCATCATCCACTTCTGCTTAAGCTCATCTCTGCTGCAAGGGGATGTCAGGTTGCCCAGTCTGAACCAGTGACCTTTGGGGAGCAAACTGGTTGTTTAACTATAGCTCGGAATATTGGCTAACACAGGGTTTCCTGAGTGGAAAGAGACACCAGTGTCCCAGTGGGCTTCTCCTTTCTCTTCACAACAGCACCTGTTTTCTATCCCCTATCCAATGAGAAAATATTGTTTTATTGGAATAGAGAGATGTGGTACTGATGGAGAGGGCCAGGATCCTTGCCGCCCTGTCATTTGACTAAGGTGGTAATCTTAATGCCTCTAGGAACAGCCTGGCACTTGCTAATTGGTGGCACCCAGACAGGCAGCCTAACATTTCCTAGATGTAGCATCAGGATGGGTATGAATAATTGGCATTGGTGTAGTGTGATCTGTTATTTGTGTTCCATTTTGTTAATTTCTACAGAATTTCTTTACAGAGCTTCATAGTGCAAGTTTTAAAAATAACCATTGGTTAAATCGAGGATTAAAGTTGGGTTTTATAGATTGTTTATTGTTTTTTTGATAAATTGCTGGAAGCTTTGAGGGCTTGGAGTTGCACAGTTCTTGAGGTGCGACAGGGAAAAAAAAGCTCTGTCACCAAAAGGCACTGCCACAAAGCTTGGGTTCAGTGATCTTAGTACATGGTTGGCCATTGTGCCACTTGAATTCATCTGTCCGTTACTTGAGGCTATTCATGTAACGCATTGTGTAAAACTGGTAAGGCCTCAAACTGTGCTTAATTTGTAGAAGAACTAGTGCAGGGGGCAACAGTTTGCTCAGAAGCCAGCAGTCTGTACTATGAGGATCAGGGGTGCCCAATCCCAAGTCTGCGTAGTCTTGAATATCCACCTCATGACTCTTTCGTCCACCATCAAACACCAACGGACCCTTTACCTCACTCTCACATTTTATTTTTTAACCTGATTTCTCGCTTTGTCACTGTTTTTTTGTCATTCTCTTCCTCACCTGAAGCCACCAATTCACTGCTTAATTTGAACCAGTGGTTTCTGATGCTTTGTAACGATACTTAATACAGAACACCAGCATTAATGGCAGTCCACCAAATGGTGGCGCTGTTTGTCTAATTTAATAAGTTCAAGAACAGTTTTCAATATATATTAAAAATGAATAATGTCTCCCATAGTTATACCTTTGAGTGCTCTGGAATAGTCTAAATTGTCAGACTTGTTGGGGTGCGATGTTAGTATTTTTTTCTACAGATTAAGCACTGACTGGGCTCAAAGCAAACTCTGCTACTGATACATGGCTAGTAAAAGACTTGAGCACTGGGCATATGCACCCTATTCTTGGTAGCCCTGAAATCAACCAAACCACTTTGATTTTTATACTTATTGTAGTCAACCTAGATTCATCTCTGGAGACACCAGATAGATTGAAAGGCCGACCTTCCAGCACATCAAGGCATTAGCACCAGATACATCATGGCCTTTCTCTTGCTGCAGGTGGCCAGTATGATCGCCATGGAAACCTGATGCACTGGTGGACGGAAGACTCATACAGCAAGTTCCTGAAGAAAGCAGAATGCATCGTGAACCTTTACGATAACTTCACCGTCTACACACAGCGGGTAAGGATGGTCCACATTTTACCCATTCCAGTCACAGACCAAATTCAAAGGCATAAGACACACAGGAGAGTGGGAGTGCCCTCATTTGCATGGCGTCACCCAATGCAAATGAGGGAATGACTTTGCCTCTGCCATGCTGGCATGGGCGCGGAGGCACGCATGCCTCTAGAAGATGCATTGAAAGTGCGCCACCTTTATGTGGTTTACTTACAATGCACCTTCTAAATATAGCCCTCTAGAGGGATGCTGGCGGGTGCATTCACTCACTGCACACACCTGCAAGGGGATCTCTAGTCCCTTCTAAAAGGCCGGCCGTGTTGTCGCATGCACAGAGAACCACGGAGCAGCTTTTAAACAGCGGCCCCGTATTCCTTGTAAATCCGCTGCCATGGTGCCAGCGCTTTCTTCCTGATAGGGCGCACTTTCTATGTTTGCACCAGGCGGACCTGCTTTAAGGTGCGCCACGGCACAAACATGGAAAGCGCGCCCTATTTGTAATACGGACTCTGATGGCCAGAGTTCTGTAACCCAACATGACAAAATTTAATAGTGGTAGCCATAGCACACTACCAAAATGAATGCAATTTATTTTGTGGATTTTAAGGAAAGAGATAGAGAGCAGTAGATTTATCCCGAGATATTGTGGTAATCTCGACAGAGCTTCACTGCAGCATGTTTAGATTGTTTTGGTGAATTTGTTTGCACGATTATATGTTTTTTGGATGCGTGTGCCACAGACAGACACCAGCTCTCGTATGCACACAAACACAGAGATGTGTGCTCTCGTACACACAGGTGAACGTGCAGGTGAGCACGTGACCTTCTTTCAGGGATTTTCTGCGTGTCTGGGCCGCCTTAGGCCCAGAGGTCAGGCAGTGGGGATTCTCCTCAGTGCCCAGTCTTGTTTCCAATGGACAGCCAGGATTCCCTTTGTCCCTCTGACACTGCAGTGGTCGATCCATCATTGCCCACTCCAGGAGGTGCTGAATGTCATGGGACCCAGATAGAGCATAGCCCAGTAGTTAGGACCAGTAAAAGGAAAGTGTTTTGTAGAAAGTTTTTCTTTATCTTGTATTAATAAATAAAACCGTGTTGGTTAATCCGATAGTTATAGTTAAATCCGGAAGTTCCTAACAACTGTTAAAGAGTTATGAGAGCAAACATGTCCACTGTTTCTACCCTCAGCTTGACATTCAGGAACTGATTTGTATTGGAGCTAACTGGTGGCCTGTTGAGGAGCGATCATCAATTCTAACAGCTGAAACACAACTCCTGATTAAAGAAGGATGAAGCTGGTTCCTTAAGAAAAAAAAAAAACATAAAAACTTCGAGGCATCACTTTTAAATCTCCCTAGGAAGCAGAGTCCCCATTCTGGATCCCAAGAGGACCTTCGAAGGTGCATCCTTTCGCTTTAGACATCTGTGGTCTGTGGGTGGTCCCCCTGCCAGATGATACAGGACCTTGAGATGTTGTAGGTTGGAGGTCCAGTGCATCGTACCCCAAAACCAAGATGTCCTGTTGTCAGCTGTGGACATCAGCAGAAGAGCAGAGCGGGACCAATATTATGGACAATCTCACCTATTGACGGCATTTCACTCACACTTGTGCAATTGCTTGAATGTCAGAATGTTTTGGTGGTACTGTTATGATGTGTTTTCATTGACAGATTGAGCAGGAAGGGAGGGAACAGTGAATATTATTAAATTATTAAACAATGGCATTTGAATACTACAGATTGTGGGTGTTTGGGGTGCACATCACTTGGTTGGAGGGACAGGAGCAGTAGAATGGAGAGCAAAAAGAGAGGCCTGGGAGAGTGGAGAAAGCTACGAACATGCACACATGGAGGGGGAACAAGAGGGAGATGCCTTAGAGAATAAGGAGAGAGGAGAGAATGAACTGTGTGTGGGGGGGGGGGGCAGGGAGCAGAGGGGCAGGCCTTGCTAAAGCTCTTCCTGTATCGCATTTGATGCAAATAAATTTGACTCTTTCAGTCTGGCCCCATAAATAGAGGATATAAAAGTTATCATAACACAGGCGCCCACATTCTTGCAGTGGCTCTCCTTGATAAAGTCTGTTTTATGGGCCTATTCTTTTTTTATTAGGCTTCCTCCTGCTACTTTTATTGTTATTAAGGGCGGGCAGCAGATTTCATATTCATATATTCAGTTCCTATTTCAGTCCTGGAATATATTTGTCATGCTAAGCAGGCTGGAAGCCAGATAAAAGCCACTGGCCTCATGGAGCACTGGCTGTAAAAAGGTCTTGTGGGGTTGGGATATCTCTGTGCGCTTCCAAGAACAAGGGAGATTATTCATAGACAAGAATAATGCCACAGAGATATCAGAACCTGGTGGCCTGACTATCAGAGATCATCGCCTGACGTTAGGCTAGTGAAGGTGCACAAATTACATTTGTGTGTTTTTTTCAAATTAACTTCATCATAACTATTGTTAGGGCTTGCTGATGAATAGGAGGAACATTCAACAAATGTTTATGCAACACAGGGCAGCACGTAGAGTTGCTGCGTTGCGTGAAAGGGATTGAGCAGAAATGCACACCATTTACAAAGATATGGCACATTTCACCGCTTTACGTGCACAGGCACACACTGTGTAGCAGCCTAGCACCAATGCAGCCACCCTTGCATCATAGTGCATGGGGGTCTGCATTATGGGCACGATTGTGTATGTGCAGGAAGGTACATCTTCCTACGCAAAAACTATGCTTAAAGGCATTTTCCTCTTTCTATGTGTCCTGCAGAGTGCAGCACACGTGAAAAAAGGAATAACGAGGTAAAATAAAGATATTTTTCCTTGTTTCGCCTTGCTTGGGAAGGCATAGCATTTTGAACTATTCCTAAGTTTGCTAGCTTTAGTAAATCTGGGAATGTGCCAACATCCGTGGGTGGATGCACCGGAACGCCCATGTTCCACCCTTGGAATGCCTTCCCAGTTGAAAGATAACGCAGCACAAGCAGCTGCGTTGCGTTACATTTCTGCAGAAAGTCACGTAAGGCTGCACAAATCAAGCTTGCATGCCCTTGTAAATACCACTGAAGCCTTTGTGTTGTCCTTGCACCGCCTTGTATGTCGCTAGGGCAACGCAAAATCTTCATTAATACGAGTCTAGATGTGCCTCAGACATACGATAATATGTGAATCTATAGAACTTTAAGACAGTGTACTTTCTTTTTCCAGTCACTGTACAGTTTTGAAAATATACAGGTATTTGTTTCAAATTAAATATTTATTTATATAAATATAGATTGACAGAAAAGCAAAAATAATAATGATCAACAATGCAAACTAGATTTAAGGCCGGAACGCGCCCCCAAATGTTATTGACTACTCTTGGTCCCAAGGCCCATGCAGACTTTGATCGTAAGCCATCTGGGGCACTTCAGGGGGTGTAAAAAGAACTCCCTTCAGGTTTGTTTTTAGCCAACTATGACTTGAAAAGAGAGTTAGTGCCATGGCATCTCTGTGAGTTCCCACCAGAAGACTTTCTTCCAGGGTCGTGGATGCTGGTTTTGGAGTTTAAAACCCCAAATGCCACTAGGAAGGTGGTCACCACGGAGTCATCTCTGAGACTCCCTCAATTGTTGGTAAAGGGGAATTAGGACAAGGGCATTACTGGAATGTCAAAGATTAGCACAAAATGTAAGGTTATCCAATGTTCAGAAACTTCAGGGACTAGCCGGGTATCATCCCAAGAGGCTTTGCAGTGAAGACGGTTACCCAGAGGCTTCTGTGCGGTGGATGGACACAGGCAAGAGGACCCACAGTCGTCTCGCATGTCCCTCTAGAGGCATCATTGGTGCTTATGTGCTTCATTGGAGGCTCACTTGTTACCAAGTCCCTGGTCTCGCACACTTCAGTGGAAGCTCACTCGTTACCAAGTCACTGGTCTCGCACACTTTAGTGGAATCTCACAGACGTCAGTGGAAGCTCACTCCTTATTGAGTCACTGTGGAAGTTCTCAACTTAGAATTCAGCAGGCCTCAAAGACTTCAGTGGACACTCAATTGTTGGCAAGTGACTGGTCTCACCCGACTCAGTGGAAGCCCTCACTTTGTAATACGACGAGCCTCACACACTTCAATGGAAGCTCAGTTGTTATTACCTCACTGGTCTCAGATACTTTAGAAGAAGTTCTCACTTTATAATAGCGGGCCTCTCTGACTCCAATGGAAGTTGACTTGTTACTAAGGGCCTGATTTAGATATTGGTGACGGATATCCCGCCTGCCGAAATCTAAAATCCCATTGGACAAAATGGGATTTAGATTTCAGTGGACGGCGATGCACATCAGGAGGGAGCAATTCCACATCACACCCAGGTCATAAGGGTATGGAAGGAGGCAAATGCGCTTCTTGGGTGGAGGGGGAGATTAAGGGGGTGATTCCGACCCTGGCGGTAAAAACCGCCAGGGCCGGGGTCCGCGGGAGCACCGCCAACAGGCGGTACAGCCGCGGCCAGAAACGGAAAGTCGGCGGTGTACCGCTGACTTTCCGCTGCCCAGGGGAATCCTCCATGGCGGCGCAGCTTGCTGCGCCGCCATGGGGATTCTGACCCCCATACCGCCATCCTGTTCCTGGCGGTTTCGGCCGCCAGGAACAGGATGGCGGTATGGGGTGTCGTGGGGCCCCTGGGGGCCCCTGCAGTGCCCATGCCAATGGCATGGGCACTGCATGGGCCCCCGTAAGAGAGCCCCACTTTGAATTTCAGTGTCTGCTTAGCAGACACTGAAATTCGCGACGGGTGCTACTGCACCCGTCGCACCCCTTCCACTCCGCCGGCTCCATTCGGAGCCGGCTTCCTCGTGGAAGGGTGTTTCCCGCTGGGCTGGCGGGCGGCCTTTTGGCGGTCGCCCGCCAGCCCAGCGGGAAACCCAGAATGACCGCCGCGGTCTTTTGACCGCGGTACGGTCTTCTGGCGGTTCCCGCTTGGCGGGCGGCTCCCGCCGCCCGCCAAGCTTGGAATGACCCCCTAAGTGAACATACCCTGCTTTGGTATAGTGATATGTTGCTGGAGGTAAGGGCATTACAGGCATTCAAAAAGTGGGAATTGATAGGTATTGAGCACTTGGGGAATGTATGGCGGGGGCAGGCATTCATAGTTTCGAAAAGCTCCGTAGGGAGTTTGCGATGCGAGAGACCAAGAGATTTTGGCACTTCCAGCTGGGCCATGCACTTAGGAGACACATCACGGAAGGAGAACTCCTGCCCGATTCCTCACTGCTGGAAGGCCAGGTGTTTAGAGCCCATACTTGAAAAAGGGGTTTCGGTAACCTATAAGAAATTGCTCAATAACTCGTAGGACCTCTTCAAGGGGTTGAAAGAGAGGTGGGTAGCAGACTTGGGTGCCCTGGACGATGAGGAATGGGGGGGGCACTAAGGGAACACCAGGAGATTGCCATAAGAGCCCGCTTCAGATTGGTGCAACCTAGAATACTACATAGATCATACTATTCACGTGCTCTGTTGCCCAAAAGTGGGAGGGCAGGCTCGCCACTATGTCTGAGGGGATGTGCTGGGGAGGGCACTTTCTTCCACATATTATGGGAATGCCCCCTCGGGTACAGGAGTATTGGTCCCAGCTAACCCGGGTGATGTCCTGGGTGGTGGACTTGGAGATCCCAATGGAGGCAAGGGTGTTACTGTTGTGAGTACAGGGGGAGGACCAGTGGCCAAAATATAGGGGAATCTGGCTGAAACTAGCCATTGACATTGCATAGCGACATATAGCTAAAACTTGGGGCCAGCAGACGGCGCCTAGAGTGATAGACTGAAAAAGGGATCTAGACTGGTGCCAAGGAGTGGAGAAAGTGATTTATAAGGGTAGGGGATGCACAAAAAGTGGGAGGAGGTATGGGGGCATGGATGGTACACAGAGGTTCAGATCTAACTGACACACGAGGAGGGGATTAAGATGAGTTGGGCGGGGGACAGGGTGCGTCAGGAACACTGTGTGGCCGTACAAGTGCCACAGTTGCTGATTGGGAAAGATGATTTATCTCTGTTTAATGTTATTAAAGGGTGACATTGTAAGAAATGCAGTGTAAGGTGCTGTCATGAATCTGTACCCCTTTGGTACAATAAAAAAGAAGTTTGAAAAAAAAAAGATTTTGGTGGACGGGATATCCATCACTGTTGTGACAGAGTAACCCATCCGCCAATATCTAAATCAGGCCGTAAGTCACTGGTTTCAAACTCTGCAGTGGTCAGTCTAACTTTATCATGCAACGAGTGTCACATAGGTTAGAGGAAGCGGATTATTACCATCACATGCCGCACATACGTCAACAAATTCTGTTGTTCTTCCTATTGCTGGCTTCACTCTTGGAGGCTCTCTTGTTGCCACATCATCAATCTTCTGTTCAAAACAAACTCTCGATCACACAGCATCACCCGCATACCCTACGGTGGAAACACTGGCTTGACCACATCACAGATTTAATACTTTTCTTTTTCCGAGATCAGCACCGTTTTCAATAGAAGGTTTCTCTTTACCACTTCACTAGCCTCAGGACTTTCAGTGGAAGCTCTTTTATAAGGACATTATACCCTCATACACCTCAAAGCAAGCTGTCTTGTAACCACATCCCCACCCTCATACACTTCAGTGGAGTCTCTCTCAGAACCAGGTTACCACCCTAACGCAGTTCAATGAACGTTCTCTTCTAAGCACATCCCCACACTCATACACTTCAAAGCAAGTTCTCTTGTAACCACATCGCCACCCTCATACACTTCCATGAAAACTCTTTTAGAAATACATTACCACACAAATTCAATTCAATGCATGTCCTCTTGTAAGCACATGACCACCCTCGTACACTTCAAGTCCAGCTCTTTTCTAACCTCACCCTCATACACTCCAATGGAACTCTCCAAGAGCCTCATTAACACACTAATTCAATTCAATGCATGTCCTCTTGTAAGCACATGACCACCCTCATACACTTCAAGTCCAGCTTTCTTCTAACCTCTCCCTCATACACTCCAATGGAACTCTCCAAGAGCCTCATTAACACACTAATTCAATGCATGTCCTCTTGTACACATATCACCAGCCTCATATACTTCTATACACGCTCTTCTTGCCCCATCAACCACTAATATTTTAATGGAGCCTTCCTCAAGCACGTCGCAGGAGGAATCGTCCTTAATACCACTTCCATGGTTCCGTACACGTGAATGAAAGCTCACTCCAAACTACATTACCCAGCCTCCTCCACTCAACGGAAGCTCTCTTGGGACTACATTTCAAGGCTTGCACACTTACGCAGAAACACTTGCAGTGCCACGTCGCCCATCTCAATGAAGCCTATGGGGCAGATTTACTAATGCGTCAGGCATCACAGCTCAGTATCAAAGTTGCTGTGCTGCATTGGGTGGGAGGGTGTGGAGGACAGCATCATATCTATTAGGTTTTGGCGACGATGCTCTGTTCCCAAGTACTCCTGCACAAGGTGGTGGCCTTGTTCCACGCATCCACCTTTGCCCCATACTGATCCCTACCTTTCCAGCACAAAATGCTATGCTTGGACAAACTTTAAAACTTCTCGATTCGTATATCTGCTGTACAGTGCAGCATACATGCAAAGTGGTTACAGTTTGGAAATAAAAATACATTCCCCCACTTGTGCCTGCCTCAAGGAGAATTTTTTTTTTTCCGCTGCAAAGCCAAGACTAGTAATATTAGTAGATAGCGCTTTGCATGAAAAAACATGGGTTGTAGTATGGGAATTCCCATGTACCACCCATGAGATGAGTCTGTGAGGCATACTAGAACAAAAGGACACAAAGCGCTACTTAGTGTTAATTTGGTCAACTTTAAATGACAAATCAACACTTTGCACCAGGTTGTGTTTGTGTCACTTTTGAGGACTTTGTGCCAGCTCAAAGTTTTGATAATTGTGGCCCAAGTGGGTACTTGCTCGCCACTGGATTCAAGCTAGCCTGGCTGGTGAGGGGTGATACCCCGAAACCAGTCCCAGGATGCTTGTTTCCGGTCCTTGAGGAGCATGGGAACGGTCCCATGAGGGTCCCACGGTCCCTGGAGGGTCAAGACTGATTTCCATATGGCTGGGTCCAAACTGGGGTGGTGTAGCAAGCAAAATGACGATGGATTAAACCTAGATCTGTGACTGGGAGTGAGAGTTTCAACACTCCGTCCATCATTTTATTTTGTGGTTTTCCTAAGTTTGGTACCATATCCTTAATTGTGTATACTTCAATACACTCTAACTGAATCCATGTTCATGATATATTCACTGGCCTCTTGCATTTAAGGAAAGTTTGTTTGTGCTGTATACTTCAATCATTTCTTCCTCCTATTACGGAGCCCCATGCCTCACAAACTATAGTGAAAGCTACCTGGTTCTCATGTTGCTTGCAGGCTCTATCACCCCCACCATAGTTAGAAATGTGTCTACTGAATTCTTTACCTCAGTCTTTTTTTCACTTTCATTTGTGTGAGAAGAACTGTTAAAAGTTCTGTCATTTTGTTTCCTCTACTTCTTCAGGTGAACGGAAGACTCACTCTGGGGGAGAATATAGCGGACATGGGAGGCCTCAAACTGGCTTATTTTGTACGTATCACTCTACTCACACCTTCCATCAGTCATTGTGGTCTCATAACTGAGTTATAATTGTTTACTTGTCTGTTAATGGTTTTGACTGCAATGCAAGTTTGCCTGTATTTACACTGAAGTGCTTTTCCATGGGCAATAAATTGATAATTATGATATAGCTGAGATACACTATGGTCACTAAAATCAATTTAATAATAAAAAAAATAATGGTCTGATAAAATAGGATGGTGCCTCCCATCCACTGCTATAAATATAGAAACAGAAGAAATACTACAAAGGCTAAACCCTTGCCAGCTGCAAGCAAACATCACGAGACAACCTGGGTTCATGACTGGTAGGAGTAAATTATAAATACCTTCTGCACAACAACTCAAACATAAAATGAGGCATAATATTGGATGCATTTTCTGAGCGTGGGGCAGAGTAACCGTAACTTTAACTGCAGATCTCAGAGTTAGATACATAATACCCTGGTCCATTGTGGGATACCAGGTTGTAGTGCTTGAGTAATTTATCGAAAGGATTGTTTTAAGGTTTTTGATAAATATTTAATTTTACTAACTCAGGTTGTATTAGAGCTTATTTTTAAGTACTGTATGATTTATGAGCATTGTAATAGAAATGTTCATAAGACTCATTTTTATTGTGGATAATTAATTTGATTGTTTTGTAAATCACTGTAAGCTAAATAATAAGAATTTTGAATTGGTACATTTAATGCTAGGCAAATGGCTCCATTCAGGCACTGTATGATGCAAATTGCACTCCGGGATGCAACAAGAGACTGCACCCATTTTTTTTGCAGCTCAGAGCACTTTATTATTGCAGAAGTGACTTTAGAAGTGTGTACGACCATATCTTTAATAAGGACCGTGTAGCGCTACTTGTGTGCCAGAGGATTTCAAGGCGCTGTACCATCAATTGCGTAATGAAATGGCCGCGTGGAAATGAGGGAAGGCTTTGCCTTTTCACTCGCACCTTAATGTAGACTTTGGACAACAGGCTGTCTGCAGGTGCACTAACTGTGCGCCCCAGAGAAGCCAGGTCTACTAAGTACACACCCCACTCAAGGATACCTCTTGGAAGGGTCTGTGGTGGGTGCTAGAGCCCACCAAGGAATCACCCTTCAGGTGGATGTAGTCGCTGACTGCACTCACCTACAGGGGGATCCCTACAGCCCCCCCCCCCCCCCTTTAAAAGTGAAGCCTGCTCACCAAAAGCACTGAAAACCCGACAGGAGGCCAGTGTTTAAATTGAGCCGGTGTTTGCCTTTAGGGGGCACCAGGACTTATTTAGCTGCATTAGGCATTTACAGAGAGCAAGAGATGGAACTTGGTTAAAAAAAAGTGGGCAGACAGAGGAAGAGAAAGACATGAAAACCGTCACAAGGGGACAAAGCAGGAACCCACAGAAGTGAAATAAAAGCGAGTGAAGCCTGTTAGCAAATTAAAGATGAATGAGGTGGATTTAGGAATGCTCAGTCCTGGAATTCCATGCGTGCACACTCAGTTGCACCGGCCGCGTGTCACAGTAGAGCTTTAGGCATCGCCACTATTTCATTTACAAATTAAGCCCTGCAGGAGCCTTCAAACAGCCGCTCTGGCTTTCACTAGTGCGCGTTCCCAGTGTAGGCACGATTCCCACCTGCACTTTTAACAATTGATTTGCTGAGAACAGGCCCATTGTCCTGGCCTGCACCAGTGCTCCAAGTTGAGGATGCACGGGGCGCAGGGAGAGAGTGTGCACTCTGTGTGCAGTGGCAGCCGCCGCAGATCTCAAGTGGAGGGGTGGGTGGAGGCAAGGTGGGAGGCGGGAGAAATAAATAATATATATATTTTTTTTTAAACGTACCTTTGCTGCTGCTGCCGCCTCTCTCCTCTTCCCTCAATGGTGTTTGTGTCCCAGCAGACCCTGGGACACCAGCACAGACTCCCGAAGCAATCCTGGTGCTCCTCTCATGCTATACCTAGCATGAGAGCAGTATCAGTATTGGCCTGAACTGCTTGGTCTGCTGCTCAGACAGTAAATGGGAGTCTGTGCAGTTTCTTTAACCTGGCTGTGCAAAACAGTCGGATTGGAGAAACCTAAGTGCGCATGTCAGTTTGCCCGGCCTAAGACAGCCGACCACACTAACATGCACGCTTAGGTGCACCCCACTGCCCCTCTGCCCCGTCCCATGGCTCAGCCTCGCCCTACCCTGCACCTGCTGGCCAAGCCAGCAGCTGAAAAATAAAATCTATTTTTCAGCTGCTGGCTCAGCCAGTGGGGCGACGCTCCTTCACCATTGCAAAGGAGCCGCCCCTGCCTGTGTGTAATGCAACGACCAAGGAGGTTTTAATGCATCATTTGTGAATGGAGGATGCTGGGGTGTGCGCTGATTGCATTTTGTACCTTGTTGGAGATTAAAGCATATGTGTAATGGCCTGTACCAAAGAGTTAAGCTCAGGTGCAAACCAATATGTGCTTCTGTTTGCTGAACGAAATCTGTTCTAGTAGAAGGCAATTTTGCCAGACTGAAAATGAAAAATGACATCACTAGTTGCTACCAATTTAAATCATTTTAGCGTATGATTCAAGTACTTCGAAAGACCATGTTAAGTGGCAGTATTCAGGCCAACTCACAGGATTTATGCCTGCTTTTTCAAACTGGTAAATACTTGTTTTTACCTTTGTGGGCCTGAAACTCCTCCACTTCAATTCAAGTTAATGGGGAAATACATTCCATCTATTTGTTTTGTAAATCCACCCCTAACAAGTTTCCAGCTTAAGAATTTGACCCATTATTCCCTACAGAACTGATGCAGCCTCTCTGATTTGCCAGTGATATGCATGAATGAGGCCATTAGACCCTTCTTCAGGGATCCTGCTTTGCATTTACTTTCTGCTTAAAATCCCCCTCCTTGAGCTCTCAAAGATAAAGCTTTTCAGGACCCCCCAATTTTACAACAGACTCTATTATTATCTGTAGATTAGCCCATAGCTTCCAAGTTACCCAGGTCCATGTGTGATGTGCTGGTCCAGTCCTGTTTTATATTGGACTGAAGAAGACTACAAGTCCCAGAATTCAAAGAAAAAAAACCAGGACTGAAGCCTCACATCACTCATGGAGATAGGAAACTTGGCAGGGCTATTAACCCCAATTCTAACAGTTCACAATTTGCTCATTTCCAAATTGGTTTTCCTAAAAAAAAATGTGAATAGTGAGTCAAAACCAGTTTCCATAGTTCAAAATTATTTGAAGTACAGAGTTCAATGCCATCACATAAACAATCATCAGCAGGCAATTGGACGCTGGTAAAAGTGGTCCAGGATCAAATAGAAAGTCACGGCTGCAGCAACAATGTATCACGATTGCCTAGCAAGAACGCTGTCAACCATGAGGCAATTTATACCCGGCGGTCTCAGATGGCCGTCATCGTTCTGTGATACATGCAAGAGTTCGGCCTGCTGAGAATCATCGTTCACATCTAGTCCACTGCTGTGCACCGCGTCCTCCATGTGCAACACTTTAGTCCACACAGCACCAGCTCTCAGCAATGACTGCTGATCTTCCCTTGACTGCAAGACCCTCAACGTTAGGGTGGCTAGATATTCAGAATAAAAACAAGCATTTGCAATGCAATGGGTCTCGCATTTGCTGGACTTAAAGCTATTAGCGTTGTAAACTCCTAACCCGACTTTTCTTGGCACATAAATTGCAAATTAAAAGTGAAACAGTTTCACAAAGCACCACTCCGTGAGCGTGAAGGAGGCACACAAAAGGAAAAAGAAGTTTGCTCACAGTCAAACTTATCGACAAAAGTGCAATTAGCCATGTAACAGCATCGATGTCCAAGGCGGTAACCGAACCGCCCCACGGAGAGGCAAACGTACCAATGATAACAAAGGATTTTTGAAGGGCAAGCCCATGAACGAGCAATAGTTATGGGCATGCGATGGGCGTGGTTAAAGGCCCAAATAGATAACAATACGACGGAAAAGCAGCACTTGCGTCCTTGCTATGCTCGACCTAAAAACAGGACGGCTGTAGACATAGAAAAAGGACTGTTTTGGTTAGGCCTGGATCACCGTCATAATAGGACTACACTAAAAATATGTAAGGTCACACAGATAAATAGATAGATAGATACATGGATGGATGGATGGATAGATAGATGTCCTCTCCCCCAATTAAATCCTGCTGTGCTCTCTGAGAAAGGTGAGGCAGCACACCAGGTGGCTTCTTAAACAGCCCAAGATCCTCCTCTGGGAGGAAACCTGGGCCTACTACCCACACTGCCATAATGTGTGGCTCACCCGACCCTTTAAAAAACAAGGACATTTTTTTGTTCTCGTCGGGACCTTGGGGTAGTTCTTGAAAAAAACAGAACTGTCCGGGCAAATCCAGGATGTCTGGTCACCCTACTCAACGTGTACAGGGCATTAGCAGCACCCCACCCTTGCTCCTAAACAACACAGAATAAGAATGTTTTATTTTTTTATCCAACTTTTCCGAGCCACACACACATTTTTTGTAGGAAGGTGGCAGAAAGACTTTGAGGCTCTCAGAATAGAAGTCAAGGAAACATGACTTGTTGTGTCCTGATTTCTTTCAAGATGCAACACACTGGGGCACCGGTGCCTTGGGTAAATGATGAGGCATGAGGCATGTGTGGATACCTGCAGATGCAGTGCACAGTCCCCTGACGGGGCTGTGGCATCTAAGCCTTTATTGTCTCAGGCCAGTTTAGAAAATGTCTTCTGTGCGAATGACTGGTCCGATGATGCAAGTTCTCAAGGAAACATGGTTCAAGCCCATCAGGTACAGTGCCTGGTTGAAGTCTAGATTCTGTTCATTGCATGGAGAAAGGCTTGGGCCACTGGAATTATGCGGCAGAGCTGGCCCAAATTATGTGCAGTTTACTTAATTATGTGGCAAGAAGAGGCAAATTATGCAGCAGGTTTTGCGACAATATTACCTCGTTATTCTGTCACTTTTACACGTGTTAGGAATAAGCAACAGAAAGATGGCCAGTCAACCTTTGCAAAGGGCCTTCCGCTGCACAGCAACACATATTGCCACATTTTTTGTAACTTTTGATCGGTGTAAACTAGAAACATATATTTTTTTAAATCTGCAGATTATGCAGCAGAGGATGGATTATGTGGCAAATGCAGCATATCCATCATTATGCGGAAAACGTTACGCCTACATATTCACAGAATTCCAGGGGCCCTGGCTTTAACCCACACTTTCAATTATATATAGCATTTATTGCATTTTTTACTGGCTTTCAGTAGTGTCATGCCAGGCCTTCTTATAACTGCTTGAACCCAGGATTAGGGTTTTATATATTTTATATAACCAAAAACGGGGATAGGGAGAATATCTACTTACTAAATTATTGGGGATATGCGAACAGAGGGTCGGTTCATGGCCTGGGATCTCTTCTTGCCAAATATACAATGACGGTCCACGGAATGCATAATCCCATGGAGCATCATCCCCATTGAAGAATGGCACCCACCCATCTAGTTTGTTAGGTGCCTTGCTCCTTAGTAAGTAGATATTTTTCCTTACACTTTGACATTACGTTTTGTAACAACGTGAAAGAGTAGGAGACTTCTGTTTCGTTGGTCCTAACGAAACGCCATTAGATCCTTAGGGACTGGTTAGGCGTGAAACATGTTGACCTAGGGTTTTGATTGAGGGTAATTCCCTGGTCACCCACCTCTTTTCTTCTTTGGTTGAGTGCTGGAACATTATTTCCACTTCACTCCTATTTTTCTTTTTTAACCTTTGAACCTTGACCCCATCTACCCAATAAAGTTTAGGCTGTTTGAGAGTCTGGAGTAAATTTTATTCTTTAGCTCCTCTCAGGACGTAGGTTTAGATTATTTCCCACGCCTAGATTATCATGTCAAGCGTCACTGTTTAAGATCTCCGGCAAAAAGCCCCCTAGAGGGGCCCGTCAGATATTGCCACGCCAGTCTGACGAGGAGCAGGTCCTATGATGAAGCATGACATCCACTGGATGTGTGAGGGCTCTCGCTTCTATTGTGGTATGTGCCTAGTGTAGTTTTGTTTGATATATTTTAGCCACAGAAAGCAGCACGCCTGAGGGCCCTTTCCTGGCCTAGAGATATATGACATTGCGCGAGCAGGAATAGCAAAAGCAGGGAAGTCATTTGAGTTTAAAGAGTCAATGGGTGATGGTCAGAAGTGAATATTCTGGATAGTGTATGTTTGATGGGTAATTTGTAGTTTTGCATCACCTCTTTCCCTAGATTTGTGGAAAAGTGGTCTCTTGAGTGAATTTTCTGTTTCAGTTTTAAAGATAATGCTCGCCACTACGCTGTAGGTGAATTGCAGACTTTTATTCCAACAGAAACCTGAAATGCAAACAAAGGAAGACTGCCCCATATAGGAACTAGGAAACACCTACATTCACTTTCTGCTGCCAGGGACCACATTTTTTAAAAGTCCTAGTTGGTCACTTGTTGCACCTGCGCCATGTCATCTTTAATGTTAGACAGATAGCTCAGTGGGTAAACCATCTACTGCTGAGGTCTTGGAGTAATTTACAAGTCCTAATTCTGGAGGGCACAGGCACGCTCTTTCACTCTTCTAAATTAAATTGTAAAAAGGCGTACCATTGTGTAAAAAAATAGTATTAGATGTAATTTACAGTGCTTCGAGGCTGAAATTCTTTGTAAGCGCTACGCGCATTTAACATGCCTATTATTACTTTGCCAGGCCTACCAGAAGTGGGTGACGGAGCATGGTCCCGAGCGCCCCCTGCCGCGGCTGAAATATACTCACGAGCAGCTCTTTTTCATCGCCTTCGCCCAGGTAACCCCAACCTTTTTATGATGTGTCTCGCACCCCGTCTCTAGTACGCATCTTTTGATTGGCCGACCATTTCCTTTCAGTGGATGAAGCAGGTCGAAGTTTGGTGCCTTTTATTGTGCTGATGAGTGAAAGAAAGCGGACCTTCCCATTCTGTGAGATGTCCTACCAGCGCACTACACCGACGCACTAAGTAGTGAATACATTATGCAGATTAGGTTATCACCCATACACCCCGGGGCACCACCTACATCGCCATAGACTAGACTTGACTGGAGCTGGAGGACTTTATTTGAAAAATGACAGCCCACTCAGCTCTATAAGCAGCCCTATAGCCTGCAACCCACCAGGACAATGCCTGGGAAGTGAGATGGTCAGCTGACCCTGCCCATGCCAGCCTACTCTAATATTCAGTGGGACAGGTCCATGCCAACTAATTCCACTACATGGGTCATTCATGCACAACTTCAGCGTCTGTGGCTGGTAGACCTGGTTTCAGGAATGTCCCTAGGGCATGACCTTGAGTTAAAAACACATTTTAGGTCATGCCCCTTACCTCGTGGGCAAAGGTCTGGTTGAATCTTCCATGCCAGGCATGTTCTTCCTGTCAGCAGATGTCACACACTATTTCATCAGGCCTGGTTGAGCCTTCTATACCAGTTTAGCCCTCCGTGTCAGGAGATGTGTGAGAAAATGGGTTATTAGTTGAGGAAGGGTGAAACCCTACTTAAGCAGCAAACGCAATCCTTTTCAGGATGGGGCAAAAGCAAACCCCAAATTAACCTGTGCTCACCCCTCTGGGAGCTCGGCACAGAGCAGTCAGGCTTAACTCGGAGGCAATGTGTACATTATTTGTGCAACACTTCACACAGTCATATAGTGAAACCACAATACAAGAAAAATACCATGGAGCAAAATTTTATAAATAAATCAAGACCAAAGTGACAAAAATCCAATCAGTAGAATCTGAGAGATGTAATTTTAAAGATTTAAGTGAAAAGAGCACCCAAAAGCATAAAGCACCACTTACGTTTATCTGGTCGTGCAAGACCGGAGACAGTCACAAATTCAAGCCAACCGCGATGAAGCAGGGGACAGATACAGAGTCCGGGTTAGTCACGCTGAAAATGTACCTTATCAGTCCAATGCAAAGAGTCCCGTTCACGGTAGAATGTACTGGGAGGAGCAGAAAAGCAGCGCGGATCGTCATCATTGTAGCGAGAAGAGCAGGCCAGTCGTTGCAGCCGGTGATCACTGTAGCATGAAGATCCTGTTGCCCTTGTGCACAGTCAGGCATCAGTCCAGCAAGACATTAATCCAGCACAGCAGCCGTCCAGCAGAGTGGCTGTTCTTTCAGCGGCACAGCAGTTCTCCTTCCTGGCATTGTCTCCACAGGTCCAGAAGTGTACTGAAGAGTTAATGTCGGAGGACCAATATTTATACCAGGTGCCTCCTTCGAAGTTTGAGAAGCTTCTAGAGGTATCCCTTTGAAAAGCACACAGCTCCCTCTTCCCCGGCTCTGGCCCGAACTAACTACACAGGGATATGCAGCCCTTTCTGGAAGCAGGACACAGCCTGTTCAAGTGTAAGCAGGCCTGTGCCCAGCTCCACCCTCCCATCCTGCCAGTGGTGGCCCATCCAGGCACACCTAAGCTCTCTATTGTGTGTCATATTCTAGGAGGAATACATAAAGCCCAACTGCAAGCTATAGGCGCTAAATGGCTAAGGCAGGAAAACGCCAATTTTCTAAAAGTGGCGTTTTCAAAATGGTGACCAAAAACCCGACGTAGAGGATTTTTCATTACAATTCCCAATACACCGAACATGAACTGTTTTTGTTCCCAGTTGGAAGTTACAGCTTATTAAATGTCATAAGGTAACTCCAATTTTATTCTATGGAAGCGGTAGGGCTTGCAGTGTTGAAGGTGAATTTAAAGGGTTTCACCACCAGGACGTGTAAAACTTGAAAGTACAGGTCCAACTTTTTAAATACACTGCACCCTGCCCTTTCACCTGTCCATAGCCTACCCAAGGGGTGAGGTATGTGTATTAAAAAGGAAAGTTTATTTTGCCAGCTCGACATGGCAGTTTATAACTAAACACAAAGACTGCAAAGGCAGGTCTGACATATGTTTGAGGGCTACATAAGTGGGGGGCACAATCAGTGCTGCAGGCCCATTGGTAGAATTTAATTGATAGGCCCTGGGCACAGGTAGTGCCACTCTACTAGGTACTTACAGTTAAATTAAACATGCTAATTGGGTATAACTCAGTTCTACCAGGATTTAAAGAGAAAGCACAATTATTATAGCACTGGTTAGCAGTGGTAAAGTGTGCAGAGTCCCGCAGCTAGCAAAAACGATGTCAGCAAAACAGGAGGGTTGAAGGCTAAACATTTGGGGGAAACACCACGCCAAGGATGCCAGGTCTACCAGACGGGAAATTAAAGGCCGAAATAGAGAGAAAGAGGAAACACTTGAGAGTGTGAGGGAGAAAAAGAGAGATGGGATGGCAGAAAATTAGAAGGAGGAGGGGCGACCAGTGAAAATCGTAAGACCGAGGAACAAAGAACTAGAGCACTTGAGAGCACGAGGGAGGAAAAGGAAATGAGAGGCGTGAGTGGAAAGGGAAGGAGAACAAGAGAAATAATTATTTGTTGGATTTTTTTGTGACTGGATGAATACGAGACTGAGATATGGATATTGGTTGGAATGCAGATTCTTAGGGAATACATTTGATGTGTATGTGGTGTCTAGACTGTGTGAAGGTTGGGAATTAAATATGATAAAAGGATCTAAAGATTCAATCTGAGGTTATGCTCGGTCTCAATCTAAGGTGATATACCGGATTAATCTTATATATATATAACTGCCCACCTAAAATATTTTTAGATTGCCTCATCTGGTTCCTGATTAATCGATAAATTGAATGACGTGTGTTTCAAGTATCCCTTTCACCTAAAGTTGTTCTTCTTTCTGTCTAGAACTGGTGCATCAAGAGAAGGTCGCAATCCATCTACTTGCAAGTCCTGACAGACAAGCATGCGCCCGAGCACTACAGGTAGAAAACCTCCCATAATATTAAATCAGTGCTTTGGCAGTCATTCAGAACCATTCAGAAGTCCATTATCTCACACCATCTATTTTCATGAACGCCTCAAAGAACAAAACAGTCAAGCGCACTACAAGTGCATCATTCCAAATGGCCCCAGGCAACACTTACAGAATGTCTAGCACCTTACTGACTGTACTTTACCTTAATGTGTCAAGAAGTAAGAAAATGATGGAAGGAAGTCTTGAAGGATAACTTTGGATTTGAAGGCTAGTACACAGTGAAAAACTAAGAGCAGAACTAAATACTAGAGGGGAAGGGGGATGGGAGAGAAAGAGTAGAGATAGTCAGTACTTCATGGTCTCACCTGAAGAAAGTCTCTTGGACTTCAAAGCATTCGTATTGTTTTTTTTTTTCTCCGGTGAGAATTCTCAGGCTAGCAAGAATGCACAAGGTATAAGTAGGACACATTCATATTTAGTTTCATTAATGAACGTCAGTAAATTGAGTATGATTTGACACTACAAGGGGCACTGCTTACAAAGCTTCAAAATGGCGTGCCGCTGAGAAACTAAACTCGGACCAGTGGAAGCTACTGCAGCAGTTCACAAAATTCAGGTCAAAAGCAGTCCTGGTACCAAGGCGTAATGGAAATTAAGTACAAGTGAAATGAGGAAACCAAAGCGTAATCTGTAATCATGTAAAAGACTGACAGTAGGCCGGGAAACTGAGGGAACTGATCATGGAAGAACATGATAGTGGAGAGGGAGGGAACTTTGGTAGTCAAACTGCTACATCTAGTGCTAATGCCAATGCAATGCGGAAAGTTGTCAGACACTTTCCTAAGGAAAGCTAACCTCTTAAGTAGTACCACTGCCAAGAGAAGCTCAGAAGTCCCACCCTTTAATCTTTTCAAGCCAAGTGGTCTTGGCTCGGAAGCCGCCAGAGGCCAGTTTGCCACAGTCTAATATAAACATGTGTAACAGTTGTCCTTGGCTTTTGTCCAATGCAGACCAAGATATCCATACACGATGCATATTCCTGGATTCCAGGATTACACAGACCTGCATTTTCGGTCCTGATTTCCATTTCGGCGGCCGGGTTACTCAGCCACAACGGTGATGGATAGCCCATCCGCCAAAATATAAATCCCATTGTATCCTATGTTATTTAGATTTCGGCAGATGGGCTCTCCGTCCCTGTTGTGCCGGAGCAACCCGCCAGCTGAAATCTAATTCAGGCCCGTACTCTATCATGCCTGAGTAATTATCCATCATTAAGACTAGAGCTAGCATTTGTTTTTTATTTTTTAAATGAGAAATCCTACAAGTGATGGGTTTGTCCAGACATGGGTCCCATGCTCACTGTGCCATTGAGCTCAAGCTACATCTCACTGACGAGGCCAAAAGGCAAGAACCAGCCTAGGGTTTGTTATTTTTCAGTCCTGGCAGGTTGGGCTACACTGTTCCTGTTGTAACAGAACTAAGTTTGATTTGCACATGTTTGTCTTGGCTTCTGATTTCCAGAAGAACAGACAGTGGACAAAAGGAAGTGGACTGGAATTTGGCGCTAGTTACCAAAGGCTAAGATGAGTACAGTCATTCCACCCACCACTTTTTGTCCTTGCCCTAGACCTGCGGTTTGTGAGAAACAAACTTGCTGACCTGTCACTCTTAGAGATGCTTTCAACACTATAAAACAGGATCTCAGTGCTTCCATTCTTGGAGTATCTCTGAGCGCCCGAGGGCAGTAATGCAGCACAGCATTCAACTACTGTATGCCAGTCCTACAGCACCCAAACAACCTCTGGCCTCTTAAGTATGGTATTCTCTGGACCACTGATTGCTCTCTTATGACCAGTGCCACTGGGATTATGCGATTGTGCGGCCACAGCGATATGTACATATTTATAGATTTGTCGCAATTGCCACATAATCCATCATCTCTGGCATAATCTGCAGATTTTAACAAAAAGTTTTTTATTTCTTGCTTAAACGGTTCAAAAGTTACTAAAAATGCAACATCACTACATGTCATGCAGCGGAAGGCCCTATTCAAATCTGAATGTGTCACCTTTCTTTTGATTACTCCTATATTTGGGTGTTAAACTGGTACTAATGAGGTGCAACCTTTGCCCAGAAAGTGTAACCAAGTTTAAAAATGACGAAATAATGAAGTAATACTATTATAAAATGTGCAGCATAAAGTTGCATAATTTGTCTTTTCTTGCTGCATAATTTACTCAAACATAATTTGACCCTCTCCTGCCGCATAAATACATTGGCCCTGCTTATGACTTTCAGAAATGTTGTCCATGTTGTTCCCCAGTTGACAGCCATCACTTGTAGGGTCAGTTTTACAAGAAAGTCGCACATCAGCTGTGATGCGCCACTTTTCTTGCTCCCAGCTACCAGCACTTAGCACCATGGTAGCAGCGTATTTACAATACGGCGCACTGTGGCGCATGGTAGGACAATAGAATCCTAATTAATGGCGCTATTGTAGTACTTTGCAGGATTAGCGCCATAAATAATGACGCTAATCCTGCAAAGTAAAGGGAGGCCCATTGAAAGTAATGGGTGTGTCATTTTAACACCTGATCTGAGCACACGTTAAAAATGATGCTAAGAATGGCACAGCGAATTGTTGTAAATTGCACTGCACTATTTTTACGGGACTCCCACCGCCGGAACACCACCTTGCATACATTATGCCTGGAGCAGGCATAATGTGGCGCAAGGGGTTGCAAAGTGGTACAATGCAAGCATTGCACCACTTTGTAAATATGGAGAAGGAGAATGGCCTCCTTAATGCCAATAAGCGTAAAAACAAAAATGGCGATAGTGTGGCGCTAAGAGGTGCTAGGGCCTTGTAAATCTGGTGCTTAGTGTTCTTAGTTCATGCACTTTTCTTTGCAATCTCTTTGGGATGCTCCTGGAGGAGTGGAGGTGCAGGTGTACTCTTGTACTCTGTCTCTGCTGCTGCTGTTTCAGCTAGTTAGGCCCCCATCACTGGTAAGTTCATCTGTATTCTATGTAGTGTTTGCACCTCTTTCTGTGCTCTACAGTGAACCACCGGACAGCTATCAGGGTCAGTACAGCATTCCATGATCCTGGACAAATTCCTTGGAGATGAATAGTACCAGCCTGGTCACTCCTGGAGAATGCCAATGCACTCCGTTAAATTGTCTGTTACATCCTCACTTTAGGAGAATCCGTGGCATTATGAGGTAGGTTTCCCCGCTTTGTGCAATCACAGAATGTTTAAAAGCTGAAATAACAAATGTCAACCCTTTCAACTTCTGTATAGTAAAGTAATTGCACCAGCAGCATTCCCAACCTCCAGACAATCTTTCGCCTTCTTGAGTATGCCATGGGAGCTCTTTTCATCCCCAGGGCATGCCCTGTGCAGTACAGTGAGAGTATGCCATCCCTGTCTGGTCATGTAGAATCCCTGATCATTACTGATAGGGCACCAGCCCCAATCACCTTGGAAAAACCCATGAGTGTTGCAGGTACATTTTAGGAGTGTTATCCTCCCTAGTGAATCAAGAATACCTTCAGTAGGCAGCCCACTTCTGAAAACCCATGGCATATTGAACACAGTTACCCGGTGCTACATCCTAGAATGCATTAGTCACCACTGCAGGTAGTTTTCCAAGACTACCCACTCCTGGTGAAAGGATGGGAGCCATGAACAGTATCCCACCCTGGTAAACTCTATCATGCTCCTACCTTTAGTAGCCGAGTACCTGATCATACCCACCCACAATATTCCATAGGTGTTGCATATACCTGCAGGATTCCCAAATCCTGGGTCCACCCCCTGCCTACCCTCGAGTGTTCCTGAGCATTACAAGTATTTTGCCCCTGGAATCTCCTTAAATGTTGTGGTATGATCACACACAGGGAGTCACTTGGAGGTTGGCACAACAGTAGGCCCACCGTAACTGAGGACCTCGCAGTTCGCTAGCCTAATTTAGAGGCAGAGAAAGCGTCAGAGCCCATATACAAATAGGGCACAGGAAAAATGTGCACCCTATTGCAATAAATGTGCTGCGCTAAGGGAGCTGCAAACTCGCCCTGCCCTGGGGGCAGTTTTCAGTGAAATAAGCAGCTGTTTCCCCTAAGCCGCGCCTTGTTTCTCTGTGCAGGCGGCAATCCGCCTGCGCTTCGAGGAGGGGACAGAGATCCCTCTGCAGGTGAGTCTACGAGTGCTGCACCCGCCTGAAGAGAGTTGTCAATGGGACTCCTTTCCCCCCTCCAGATGGCTGCCTTCAGTAGGAGTGCGCCTCCTAATGGCCAGTTTGGGTCTGCGTCCACATGTATAATACGGGTTGGGTGCAGAGGCAAAGAGATTTTCTCATTTGCATGTTTGAGCACCGTCGCTATCATTATTACATAAGGGGCAGCACAAGGGCCTTGCGGCCCCTTTTTTTGGAACCATTGGGCCCGCTTTGGGCACTCCCAGGGCACAATGGTTCCAAAAAAAGGGGCCGCAAGGCCCTTGTGCTGCCCCTTATGTAATAATGATAGCGAACCATTGTGCCCTGGGAGTGCCCAAAGCGGGCCCTCACACCCACTGCGCCCCAGGGGCACAATGTATAAAATGGCCCCTGATTTTCTCTCTAGGAGCCAGGGAAAATCCTTAACCCCGAAGCCCATCCAGTATCTGAGCACCAGGTTGTAATAGCGGTCGCCAGCTTATTAGGGCCAGGAGAATCAGTCATTGGTCACCAAGAGCATGAACAACTCTCCCTGGCTTAGAAGACTCAATGTTTGTTGGATTTTGAGCACATTTCGTCTTTGGGAATTTGTTTGCGTAAAACAAATACACCTGCCAAAATGAAAATGGTGCTCTTTTGGGATTGCACTGACCCTGCAATGCAAGCGTGGTGGCTCAGTTGTAGGTTCTGTAAACTGCCAGGTCCCTCTGAGGGCCTTATAATGGGGCCATTTTGAATTCCGATGCAGCCAGTAATAATATTTACTGGTTATACTGGAACAATAAAATTACTGGGAACACCAGAGATTTCAGCTACTGGAAGTTGCACAAATCTTCAGGTGAAATACAGGGGCTAAAAGTTCCTGGAAAATCAGAACTTAGTTCCATTAGAAATCCCAGTTAATGCTGAATCCCAGAGTTACCGAGACCCCCATTACCTTTAACTCAGAAAGTGTAGAATTAACATCCCAGTATTGGTAATGAGCCCCTATAGTGTTCCAAAATACCCACCCCTGGATAATTCCCTGATATTAGATAGAGCCTGGACAATATCGGGGCATTATATATGCATTTTCCCATACTTGCAACACAACACCGAGTGAATCATATCACACCACATGTCTCTTATTGAGGAAACTCCAGGATTAGATCAATATTACCCAGTGCTCACCCTTTATTAGAGATCCATGAACAGTATAAGTGCTGCATTTCAGTACAGTCCTCTGTAGGGGAATCCATGGGAACACAGGCGCAGTATTACAGCCCTGATCAATCCTGGTAAATCCAGGACATTTTAGGCGCCATCTTCCTGTATGCAGTCCTGGACAATTTATGAAAAAGATACTTCCCAGTCCTGCACAATCCTGGTGCACCACTGAGCATAGCACGTGCCATCTCCCAACCTTATCCACACCTGCAAAATCCATGAGAGCGTCAGGTTCAGTGTCTAAATCCTGGGCATTCTTTAAAACAGCATCTTCCTCTGTACAAGTATTGCAAAATCCTCATGTGGAGTACTATGGACACAATAGATTAACACCCAACAAACCCTAAATGTGGTACTCCAGGGAGAGAACTCAAAGCCGTCTGTAAACTCACCAAAAATCCCTACACACATTAGTGCATTCCTACCCTGTGCAACCACGCACAGTTTCAAAGAATTCCCAAATATAGTAATTCATGTACAGTATTCCTTCCCTGGTTAGTCACAAAAATGTCCCAGTAGAGGACTACAGGTATGGTATTCCATCATGGGACATTCCCAGAAACAGCCTCTAAACACTGCCAGGGGTACAGTATTCTAGCCTATGGCATTCCCAAAGAAGCCTCAATACAGGACAACATGTGTATTATTCCAGCCCATAGCAGACACGACATCCGTAGAGGACTGCAGGTACAGTATTCCCGCCCTCGCAATTCTGGGGAGAGCCTCAGGAGAGTACTCCAGGTAAAGTATTTTATCCCTGGACAGTCCCAAAAAGATTCAATACAGTACTGTGGTACAGTATGCCAGCCATTGCTGAACCCAGAGAGATCCTCAGTTCAGTAACTCAGGTAGGGTATCCCTGCCCTGGACATTCCCAGAGAAAAATGCAATGTGGTGCTCCAGCCTCGGGCAGCTCCTCAGAAACCTTCAGTACAGTACTACGATTACAGTATTCCAGCACTCAACAGTCCAAGGGAATCCACTACTACAGGTACGGGATTCCAGGTCTGTGCAGTACTGGAGAAAGCTTTAATACAGTACTACAGGAACCGTATTCCATCCCTGGAGAGTCCAAGAGAAATCCTGAATACAGTGCTACTGGTATAGTATGCCAGCCCTGGACAGTCCAGGAGAAATCCTCAGTACAGTACTACCGGTACAATATGCCAGCCCTGGGCAGTACTAGAGAGAGCCTCAAAATAGTACTACAGGAATAGTATTCCAGCCCTGGGCAGTACTAGAGAGAGCCTCAATACAGCACTACAGGAACAGTATTCCAGCCCTGGACAGGCCAGGAGAAATCCTCAATACAGTGCTACCGGTAGAGAATGCCAGCCCTAGGCAGTACTAGAGAGGGCCTCAATACAGTACTACAGGAACAGTATTCCAGCCCTGGACAGTCCAGGAGAAATCCACAATAGAGTACTACAAGTACAGCATTCCAGCCCTGGGCAGTACTAGAGAGCCTCAATACAGTGCTACAGGAACAGTATTCCAGCCTCTGGATAGTCCTGAAGAAAGCCTCAGTACAGTACTACTTGTAGAATTTGCAAGATTTGGTCAGTGTATGTCATTATTAATGGTATAGTATTCAATCCCTCCTGTATAAAACCTCAAGACAGTATTACAAGCACAGTATTTGAGCCCTCAGCAGTTACAGGAAAATCCTCAGTACGGTAGTATACAAACAGTATTACAGTCACGGGGTCCGAGAAAGCCTCAATACAGTACTACAGGAACCGTATTCCATCCCTGGAGAGTCCAAGAGAAATCCTGAATACAGTGCTACTGGTATAGTATGCCAGCCCTGGACAGTCCAGGAGAAATCCTCAGTACAGTACTACCGGTACAGTATGCCAGCCCTGGGCAGTACTAGAGAGAGCCTCAATATAGTACTACAGGAACAGTATTCCAGCCCTGGGCAGTACTAGAGAGAGCCTCAATACAGCACTACAGGAACAGTATTCCAGCCCTGGACAGGCCAGGAGAAATCCTCAATACAGTGCTACCGGTAGAGAATGCCAGCCCTAGGCAGTACTAGAGAGGGCCTCAATACAGTACTACAGGAACAGTATTCCAGCCCTGGGCAGTACTAGAGAGAGCCTCAATACAGTACTACAGGAACAGTATTCCAGCCCTGGACAGGCCAGGAGAAATCCTCAATACAGTGCTACCGGTAGAGAATGCCAGCCCTAGGCAGTACTAGAGAGGGCCTCAATACAGTACTACAGGAACAGTATTCCAGCCCTGGACAGTCCAGGAGAAATCCACAATAGAGTACTACAAGTACAGCATTCCAGCCCTGGGCAGTACTAGAGAGAGCCTCAATACAGTGCTACAGGAACAGTATTCCAGCCTCTGGATAGTCCTGAAGAAAGCCTCAGTACAGTACTACTTGTAGAATTTGCAAGATTTGGTCAGTGTATGTCATTATTAATGGTATAGTATTCAATCCCTCCTGTATAAAACCTCAAGACAGTATTACAAGCACAGTATTTGAGCCCTCAGCAGTTACAGGAAAATCCTCAGTACGGTAGTATACAAACAGTATTACAGTCACGGGGTCCGAGAAAGCCTCAATACAGTACTACAGGAACCGTATGCCAGCCCTGGACGGTGCCAGAGAACTCCCTAATATAGTGCTACAGGTACAGTATTCCATCCTTTGGCAGTCCCAGAGAACCCTCAATACAGTACTACAGGAACAATATTCTGGTCCTAGACAGTCCCAGAGAAATCCACAATACAGTACATACGGTACTATAGGTACAGTATTCCAGCCTTAAACAGTTCCTGTGAGTACTATAGGGACAGTATTACAGCCCTGGGCAGTCTTTGAGAAAGCCTCAATACATTTTTAGCAGTACGGTATTTCAGCCCTTGTGGGTCCCTCAGAAAGCCTCAATACAGTACTACAAGAATAGTATTCCAGTACCTGGATAATGATTTAGCACACCTATATAAATATAGTAGTCCAGCTCTGCACAGTACCAGAGAATGTCCAAAGATTGTACTAGGAGCAGTTAACTTATAGTATAGTATTCCAGGTACAGTGTTCCTGTATTCATCGGTGGATGAGTGATTTAATTAATTGATAATTGAATGAATGTTCACATAACTTGCTGAATGGGTGAGTGCATTGGTGAATAGTTCTGTAAGTGACTACAAGAAACAGTAGCTGTATAAATGCATGGGTTAGTGTGTGGATCCATGGTTGGAGGCTACTTACAGCAATCTTATGCACTAAGAGAGAGGGAAACCCTGCATACCAAAGTAATGTATTATAACTACATATCAGTATTATTCAGTTGTAAGTGATTCACAAATGCTTATCCCAATAAAATTAATCAAAAGAACAAACCACACAGTTATAGTATTTGAAAACAAGCAATTGAATCATGACAAAAACATTGAAATAATGAAAAATATTGCACCAAATGAAAACTGGCAATTTGCATGTGAGATATGATTGAGGTGACAATCAAAAAAATAAATAACTAAAAAGAAGGTGAAGAGTAATGACTGGTCTACTTACACATACTTTCAGGCAAGGGTCAAATAACTCTTCAAGCCTATATTAGAAAGGGCAATTTAAGTCAGGGCAAAACTCTCACCGGTCGGCGTTTCGATCCATAAAATAATTAACCATGAAAAGGTCTTCATAAGGACATGTAGAATCCACTGCTTATCCGATAAATGGTACTAGGCCTCTTGGTCTGCACAAAAACGCCATGGACGGCCACATCCTCTCAAGAATTGCCTCAATTGTGCAGAGGATAGTACAGTAGTAATCTATTGCAATGTCTTAGTAACGGACAGAAGTGTGCTTCTGAGAGGTATTTTTGTAGGAATGGAAGACGGTAGTACAGTGGTGCCTACGTGGCAGTGTGGGTGACAGCAGCTGTTAAGATAGTTGTGCAGTAATATTGAGGTGATAGTAGATGTCAGAACCCCATTCAGATGACCACAGAGCAAGCAGGGGTTACTGGGCCCATCCATGGTTGTTGAGGCCTTTTACTCCTGATGTCCCATGGCCCAACCTACTTTGGGTCCTGAGCAACTGAGCTAAGCACCCCTTGAGCACTTGACTCTCACTACCAGCGTGGGTCGAGCAATCTAAGGCTTCTTAGGGGAGGGGAGAGGTAGATACAGGCGGGTGAATACGGGCTCACAACTAAAAAAACACACAGTAGCAGCAATAAATGAGTGCCCTCACAAACACTTGTTTTTTTTAAAGGAGTATTTACATACAAACACAATGTAAATATATGAATATATGAGATTCACAAACAATATACACAGTCCCCTGAGGTCAGTTCTCTAGTATTTCTTAGACAGTTCCAAAGTCTCACTCCATCCCCGCTGTAGCTGTAGTGGTTGTTCCCCATTCACTATGGGCGACATAAGTTCGAAATTGAAGTTAGAGACTGAGTCTTTGAGGTTTATGTTGGGGGTCTGCTTCCTTTTGAGGTGTCCACTCCTCGGCCCTCTCTACCTCTGAAAGCAGGCTTTCATAGCAGGAGGATCTCCAAATCCAATAGCCCCACAAAACAAGCCAATGAGAGTGACTAGAGATTTGCACCAGGATGTGAGCCACAGTGATATGTGTAGCAAAAGGTTAGACCAGGGTCTCAGCCAAGCTCATTAGGATTCTGTTATCAGCCCAATCTCCTTCCTGAGATGGTCCGAGGTCCCTTTCTTTTGACAGCTTTCTGAATCAAAGATGACCCTTTCAAGTGTGCTGGAGAGCCTTGCTCCCGTTCTTCCAATGCGTCCCACCCCGGATACAGGAATGCAACAATAAACAAATCTGTTTGGGGCCGTTCCTCTACCTCCTGTTTCTCCATTCAGCCCTGGGTCTCCCAAAATGGAGTCTAGAGTCTACCATGAATTTGAACATGCGCACTGAAGCACTACACCAAACCAATGTAGGCCAATGAGGAATAACTTTAAATGGGTGAGCCTGTAGTCCTCACTGCAGTGAGACAGGTTAAAAAAAGACCTACTCACTCCTACTGATCAGTGCACGGTATGCTGGCACAACATCGCTCATGCTGCTTAACTTCTGGTAAAGGCATTAGCCTTTTACCTCTATGAGGGTAGTGCTTTGGGCGCTCCTCCCGGTCCAACAAGACCACAATCTGTAAGACAGATCATGTGTGTGCACCACGACATAGGCCTTTGTTAGGGGTCCAGCCAGCAGTACAGGTGAGACAGGGGTGTAAGTCTATCACCATGCAGAGTACTTTTCTGTCCCAACAGCATGGTGATCCTGGCTAGGAGCACAGGGTCAGAGTGGGCTGACACTGAGAGCTAGTGTAATGCCTGGCTCATGTGCCATGATGAGATTGGTATTCCTCTGATATCAAGTTTATGGAGTAACTAGTATGACAAAAGTGTGATGATTCACCGTAGTTGGGAGGTCCCATACAGTCCCGCCTATATCTCATGCATTGTAATGGAAGAATTTTAGGTCGAGTGTTACACCTTATAGCCAGAAGCATGTGGTGAGAGAAGCCACCTTTTTAGAAAAGTAATAAAAATAGCTCTGACATACAGCTAAAAGGGTCTGTACCCAGACCTAAAAATACAACAGTTCAATCCTTCACCAACATGTTTCAATAGATTATTGTAATACAAATAAAGGACTGCACTCCTTGGAGAATTATAACAAAAATCACTATATGCACATTAAGGAAGCCCTTCAGACCCTCCACCATACTAAAGCTTTGAAGGCACCTTTCAAGCTATCTTCACACACATGGAAAATCCCACGACTTTGCAGGTGCTGTATTTCAGTTCAATGCACTCCTAAGAAACCATACATTTTGCAGGATCAGAGCAGATAGCAAGTATGCCAGGGTGCTCCATGGCAAGGACTGTGTGCCACTAATCCCTAAGAAACAATGTAAAAATGCCCATGGAACGCCTCCCTAACGCGGAGTAAGCAATGCAGCAATTTGCATTGCTTTGCCTTACTCCATATCTATGGGGCCATTCAAAGCCATTGAAAGTGTCTTTGCGTGGCCTCATAGATGTGAGTGGAAGGTTTGCGCCGCCGTAGCATCAGAAAAAGTGGTGCAGTGGTGGGGCAGGGGTCTGATAATTATGTCCCTAAATGTTTTTAGTGAATGCGCCATTTGCGGTAAAGATTTATCATGAATGCACTGGAAAAAGAGCATGTGAGTGGTGCTTTTTGTTTTTGCACTTTTTTGTGAAAAATATATTCCCAGGTCAAAAAAATTATGGAAGGACCCATTTTGGGCTAAAAAAAAAAAAAAAAAAATAGCACTAAATTATGAATTTCCATTTCCTTTTCTTACATGGAATTTTGTAAAATTTTGAAGAAATTTTGCTCAAGATTATGGAAATTTCACACACCCCTGGTAATAATAGATGGCTCGTGGAGAATGACATGAGAAAAAGTGATTCCTCTGGCGGTCTGAGCTTTAAGACGGCATTGGGCTTGTGCCGCTTACCTATGGGTTTGCCAATTCTAATGTTTATGGGCCTGTGTATTTGGTTGCTTGATCAAGAACACATTGACCCCTCAATAACCTTCTTCATCTCTCCATCACACAGGGTCATCGGCAGCGTCTCACAGTTCGAGGAGTTTGGAAGGGTCTTCCATTGCCCGAAGCAGTCTCCAATGAACCCTGTCCACAAGTGCTCTGTGTGGTGACCATGTGCCTCCCAGAAGCCTCATCCAAGCCATGGGGTCTTCACCTGTGCACCGTTGGCCTTCTCTGTGTGGACCTGCTCCTGAACATGGCAGCACTCCAACATGACTCCTCAAGCACTGGGAAGTGAAAGGACCGGAGTCCACCGCTGCTAGCCTTGCTGTATCCTGTCCTGTGCTCTTGGACAGATTGTGCCGTTGATGAGCTTTCATGTGAATACAAAGTAGGTTCCAATCAATACTTTACATTAAAAAGCACGGCAAAGATACCCTCGCCTACCTAAAGAGAGGTGTTCATCATGAGACTGACACAATTCATCAGCCAAAGCTGGGACCTAAGATGGTATCTTTATTAATGACCATAAAATAGCATCAATATGAGCCAAGAGTTATCCCACTGCTGCCCAAGTATGAGAAAAAATTATGTTCTTTTTATATTCAGTTTCCATAAAATGCCATGAAAGGACATTACTTGGCATATTGTCTGCCCCTTCTTAGTGAAAGCATTCCCTGAAGCCGACCAAGAGAATGTACAGAACCTGGCCGAAACATGTACATAGCACTGAAGACGGGAAAAAGATGCCTTCTGAGCTCTGAACGGTTATTTACTAAGTGCTTACTAAACACACCCTGGCGCTTTTGCTGTCTTCGGCGAGTGAAGTCAGATGATCATGTGACTCTGGAAATGAAGCTAACGCCACATTTTTGAGCGTGATGTCTTGTGAAAAGTGGGACTGAGGACCTTCATCCTGGAAACCTTGGAGGACTGAGAGAAGTTCTGCCAATCTGCTCCTAAAGAAAGATCCATTTGCCAAAGTAAGAGAAGGTCTCATGATCTCCCTGACGTCTCAAGCTCAATGCCAGGCACACCATCTTGAGCAATAACCTGGAGAACGTGGGTGGTGGATATGAGGCACACAACTCATTTTTCAGGCATGGGATGGTCAAAGGAACTTAGAGTCTAGGAGAACCTAAAAATGTGTCCGGGGTCTACTGAAGATTAGAACAAGATGCAACAGGCCAATCAGAGGTATTGATCTGCCTTTTAAGAGCGGCCAACCCCTGAAAACAGGCACTTGATTGCATTAAGTGGAAAGTAGTTGAAGTTGTTTTATTGTACCATTGGGCACCTGCTGTAATGCTTACTCAAGCTGGCTTGGCTTGTACCATATGGCGCCCTCACACTAGTCATCAAGAGGAGATTTGTGCCTTCAGACAGGAGGTCCCCGATAGCTTATACCCTGTATACTGCACCTGGTGTGGCTGAAGCAAAATATTGGTGTAGAGCTCTATATCTAGAATCCTACTGCATTCCTAATGCTAAAGATGTTCTTGGAAGGGTGTAAACAAAATATAGGCTCATGGGTTTCTTTGAAAACTAATAACCAGGAAACAAAGGTGTGCAAGGTTTCACATTTCACTGGATATTTAAATCAGCAGTAGTAGTGTCCTTTAACACGTAGGAGCCACACACTCCCACAGGCGGCCTCCCTAAAAGGGTCATGTCAGATGAGGACTTTTATAGAAACTCATGCTAGTGTTATAAGGGGTCAGGATTGCACTTTAACTCAGTCTTTGAACACACCAGTGGAAAAAACAAGTATTTAAAGCCCCACCCATCTGCATTTTTGAGTTGATCCCACCTCTTGATGTGCATTTCAGGGGTGGAAACAACAGTGAAATGAACAGAATAGCGAATGGGAGATTTCCTACTAATGATTCCTAATAGAGCACTTAGAATGCTCCAGAACTCCAACTTAATTGCTATGCAAACTCCTGGCCAAAGTGCATGGTGCATACCCCAGAGTGTCACAAGTCAGACCAACCGGTTAAGCCTGACAAGGCGACAGAGGAAAGACTATCGTGTTTACTATTCTCCTCCTGGGAAGAGTGATTTTTTTCAGCATGTTTTCGCTCTGTTGTGTGAGTAGCCACATGTGGGGAGGGTGGCGGGGAGGGCAGCACTGGCATCTCTAGAATGGGGGTGGGCGAACAAGGACATTGCAGCTTTCTGCCCACATTAATTTGTCCAAATACCTTTCACTGTAAAGCCGTGTTGTTTGCTTTAAATTCTTCCATCTGACTTTGTATATATGTGTCTAAACACCTATATAGACATATGAAGATATTAGGCCTGATTTATACTTTGGAAGTAAGGTTACTCCGACAGAGTGCCCTTACCACCAAGATAACGGCTTGCCCAACCAATTCAAATGTGAGCCGACCATTGGTGTAACCACAGCGGAGGCTGCCCTGTCCCCGCTGTGGGTACACCTCTCCGAAAGCCAGACAAAATAAGAGCTTTCGGAGGTTGAGATCTATGTCTGCCTATCTAATTTAGATGCGAAGACATGCAGGTCAATTTTCACTGCCTCTGGCAAGGGACAGTGAAAACATTCTAATATCCCCCCACCCTCCCTTGCGAAGAGATATAACTCTTCGCTTCAGGATTTTCTTTTAGAAATTAAAAAGAATACGTTTGACTGACAGCTCCATCATGCTGACGGAGCCTCCGTCAAGATTAAAAAAGCTTTCTCAGGTACCACCATGACCACTGTTTCCTGCCAATGCTTGATAAATGACTTCCGGCTTGGCGGCCACTTCCAAGTATAGCTGGGAGAGACTTTGCCAGGGCAACAGAGTAATACACCCCGTTGCTTGGTGGAGCTGACCTCATCTCCTAAAAACTAAATTAGACCCACAGATATATACATACATACTTACAAAGTCAGATTTAAACAATGTCAGCAGATAGATAGATAGATATATAGATAGATAGATAGATAGATAGATAGATAGATAGATAGATAGATAGATAGCCCATGCACATTTATATGTGGCTTAATGTGGGCCCTTAAAATTCATCTTTAGAAATGCCCCAGGAAAATAGTCAACTGCAAATCTGGAAAATAAGCTGTTGGTGGAAGATCTAATACTTTCATAGCTTATTCTCTGTGACTGGGTGGACAAAAATTGGCTATGAGCCTAAAGTCTAGAACATGTTTATTACACAAAACAAGCAAACATAGTTCTATTGCAGCACAGAGAGACAGGTCTTCCCCTCAAACCGTTGAGCATCTACTCCTAGCTTCTTCCTAAATTTCCACAACATTTTCTTCACATATGCAGTCAAAGGAGGAAACAAACTTTAGATAATGGTACTAGCAGGTGCATGGCTTTCTCATTAGAATAATGCAAAACAACCTTGAGAAAAGATACAGCAAACCCGATCTCAGATGCTGAGGTTGCTTGATTGAGAATTCTTACTTTGCCGAGCAGTCATGAAAATGAGGCCGGTGCACGTCAGAGGTTCTTGTTTCTGGAAGTGGTCCATGAAGAATAACTAAGCCATATCACTGCGATTACAAAATCATCTTCTGAAAAATGTTGATTCTCATGTATATTCTGGAATGCAGTAGAATTATTGAAAAAGAGCATCTCAATAGTTCCTCTAATAGGTAGATATAATAACTAACTTGTTGATGAAGTACTGTTGCTTTCATTTGTATTGAAACAAGAGTGTCAGTTTGAGTAACACGATTGTTTGCAATAGTTCTTGAAACAACCCCGCAGGAAACAGAGTAGGGGATCTTCCTTCTTTTTAAGGAAGTCACCAACGCTTCAGAACTAGAGGTTGGGTCACTTGAAAGTTGCAGACTTGTCCAAAATGGTGGGCAACATAATTCAGAATTGACCATGTTATCCAAACCTATTCTCAAACAAACCAGGATTCCCGATTTAGACTCACAAAATGTAATCTTAAAACGTCCGCCACTCCAATGCAAGTTAAAGGGAAAATTAACCCCCCCCCCCAGTTTCTATAGCAAAATCTCCCTCCTATGTGTTCCCAAATGTTGGCATGTTTGGGCTCCTCGGACCAGTTGGAAAAACAAGGATCTTTTTTTTTTTTTTTTTGCTCCCTGGGACACTGAGTGAGGTGTGTTTTATTTCATGTGGTGCAAAAATTGTGAATATTCGTGATGCGGGCTTGCATGTCTACATTCAGAAAATATTGCCCAGCTGTTCTTCACCAATATGCATAGTTGGATCTGGATGTCAGCTTGTTTAAAGTGGATGACACACAGGTGTGTTCATTCCTTTGTATTGTTTTAAAAATTGCATTAATAATGATATCAGTGTTTCAGAAAATTGTATTTTTTTTAAAGATAAAATGCTTCCTCCCTTTTAGCACATATCTCCAGTTTACCCAGGCAAATTCTAAAATGTCTTGGAAAATAAAGAAAAAAATGTAACAAAATAGTCTCTAGCCAAAAATATATGGAAAAATAAATCTTCATTTTTATTAAATGGTGTATGCCAATGGTTCAATTTCTGATTGAGCTGTGATTGCCCAACGTTCACAGTGCAAAGGGATAGAGTCATATTTAATGCGAGACAACGCAAACTAGGGCAGGGCCCGGTATGTGTTTAGGAGGATGAACATATCTGATGTGTATGATTCACTTGTATTAATCTGCCTTTTGTGGTGCTAAAGTCCCCAGTGATATCTGGAATACATTGCACTACACATGTGGGCCCCAAGTTATCAAAGGACTGTGCCGAGAACAAGGGCAGCACAATATTTAGCTCAGATTTACCAAGCCACACAAGGCCACCTTGCACGCCTCTGCGTGGCTGAGTAAATCTGGAGTAATGGAAGGCAACATTACTCTGCACCAGGAAAGCTTTACATAGGTGGAGTGTGGCTTTCCCACCCATGTATTTTGGCACATTCCTACATTTGCCAAGACAAGTAAACCTGGCTATGATTCAAAATTGTACGCCTTCCCTAAAGAGGAGCAACAAGTAGAAATATCTTTATTTCTGAAGGTTTATTCCTTTTTTCTAAGTGTTTTGCATTCCTCAGCACCACTTAGAAAGAGGAAAGTGCCCCGAAGATTTTTTTTATTTTTTTTTGCAGGAGGGTGTCCCTACCAGCACAGAAACAAACCTGTCTAAAACGCAGGCAGCCTTGCACAATGATGCTAGCACTAATGCATTGGCACTAGGCAGTTCATAGTGCACCAGTGCAGTGAGGGAGCAGGAATGCCCCATATATTAGTAAATTTGGTGCATTTTTTTCCCCTCTACGTTGCATGCAGCTCAGCTAGTTGCCTTGCTTCGTTGCGATAAATCTGGCCTCCGCGAGTGCACATATTGCGAAAATACTACGCAACAATTTTTCTGAAATATTACAGTTGAAATGCTTGAAGTACTGAGATGCATTAAAGATAAAGGAGCTAGTTCATAACCACGTTTATCAGTATGCGAAGTATTACTATACAAGTAATGCATCAAGTACTTATCAGTGCCTACCAGAAGTAGCTCCTTAGTCACTGAACTATACCCAAATTCGAGTTTTGGTGACTTTCTTTTTTAATGATCACTCCTTTGGCACATGTGAAACCCGTTTTCAGAAACTACACTGCCAATTCACAATTGTGTCGCTATGCATTGGAACGACAAAGAAATAGTTCACATACACATAAATTACTTTGTGAATTCTCCCTAATATTAAAAAAAAATCAGGAGTTATGTTTCCTTCTTGTGAAATGTATTGGTTCCCAGAAGAATGAAAGATAGTTTATTTAACAGCACGGTGTGAAAATGAATTGATGAAAATGGAACACTTTTTACAAGACCCCGAGTGATGATGCAGGTCAGTTTCCGGAAGAAGCCCTATCCCGGCAAGCACTGCGGGTGTATTAGTCGTGACAGAGAAAATCCCAATCTCTTCGACCTTGTGATTGAATGAAAGTCAGAGCAGGATGTACACAGATTAGTCTGAAAAAAGGAAGCCACTCGGAAAAATATATTGGATCGCCCCCCGAATTTCATGTACCACTGGAAAGACTCATTAAAATTATTAGACCATCAAATGACTTTGATGTGTGACGCTCTTGAAAAGGCAGTTACGACCTGGAGAAGGAGCCAAGCCCTAAAGATACTAATTTACATGTAATTTTACTCAAGCTACTGTGCTGCAAAAAAAAAAAAACATTTTCTAGAAGCATTCGGCGTAAAGGAAAAAATACCCCTAGCTAACCCCAGGATGGTACACTATTATTTCCTGAATGGAAAATAGTCCACATAAGTACAATATTATTGGAAATTATAAGTTTTCCTTTACTGTTGCAAATTATAACAGTTTTCTTTACTGAAATGACTCAAGCATTATCCCTAGCAGGTGGGTTGTGTCACATCACTCTGTGCTGGTTTCCACACTGAGATAAGGCTGAACTGGTTACAACTATATTTTTCTTGTGAACTACAGAGAAACACAATGATACTCATTGCGAGTTATCTGGTAAATGAGAATGTTAAATCCGCTCACCAGAAAATCCGATACAGACCGTAATTTCCTGGTGTAATGTCCAGAATTACAAACTTTTTTCTGGGTATCACTGTATCAGAGTCAGTGGCGTCAAAAAACTTGGGAGGGCCCCTTTCAAAGTACCTGGAGGGGCCCCCTCCCACCTGGACCCAGTCCTGCCGCCCGTGCACAGTGTACTGTGATCTCAGGGGTCCCGCCCCACCCAGGGGCTGCGGGGGCCCTTGTTACGCCACTGATCAGAGTTACTGGACCAGGACAGGCACCTGTAAACTCCATGGGCCCTACCGCGTCCGCAAATAATGTATCCAGTGTTTGTGGGCCTGGAAAAACTATGCATGTGCATTAAAGGCCACCCTGGGTCGACAAAGAACAAACCGACTCAGGAACATCAACACAGAATGCATTACTTGTGGTCAGGGTAGGGGAGGTTTCACTGTGGGGACCAGTCAAGCTAGAAGCACAAGGGCACGAGGAAACGTTTGGTTTCTTACATTTAATCATTCATTACATTTATATATTTTATACTGATTTCTCATAATTAATATCATATGCAGATTTAAGTAACATTCTATTGTAGATGGAAACTGCAAATTGGTGAGTGTTTGCCTTATCTTTCTGAAACCAAGCTGCCATCCAGGTGAGAGCATGTTCCAAGCGAGAGCTGACATCATACAGAAGGCAATGTCCATCTTTGAGCTCCAGTACCTGAAGGTGTTACGCTGGCGGACCTGCTTTCCAATGGCTGTATTGTGACTCCTCGTCCCTCACATGGTTTGAAGTCTGAATTGTGATCCTATTATCTATGGAGTGTCCTTTTGGTGATATCAGCTGGATCTGTCGCTGAAGGGCCACCACCTGTGTTTGCATAGGCTTGGACATTTCTTCCACTGTAGCATTGTTTCATGAATGATTCTACTCAAGTTATGTTTTTTTTGTGTAGAGTGATAATAACCCATTTTTTAAGTAGACTTTGAATCACATACTGCATTTGGTTTTCTCAACATATCATAAACCGCATTCAATATTAGTCAATGAGGTTTAGGAATTAAGGGCCATATGTACGAACATATTTTCCCATGGACATAGAATGGGTAAAACCCTTTGCTACATCTGGCCCTAAGTTCTACATGCATATGTCATCACACTGCAGAGACATTAGACTGTAGACCATGTTGCAAGCTTACCATTTATATTCACAAGCACACAACTCTGCAACTACCCACCTCTGAAGGTATAACATACACAGGGCCTCATTTACAAGCCCTTTGCGCCACAGCTGCATCATATTTTTTGACGCAGCGGGTAATGCTAGCAGAGCACTACACTGCTCCATATTCACAAACTGACGCATGATGCCCAATGCGTTAGCCTGGAAAGCCCTGCGTCACATTATATTAGCACCAGGTGTAATGTATGCAGAGTAGGCATTCCCACAGGAAATGCACGCAGAACTGACACAGTGAACCTTATGACATTTCACAGCATCAAAATATTACCACATGCTCAGAGCAGACGTAAAATTGATGCAGAGTCTTTTCTTATGGGAGACCCCTCGCATTGCTGGAGTTGGATCAGTTTCAAAAGCCTACTCCAGCAATGCACAAATTTCTGAGGCATCTGTGAAAACATGTGCCATGGAGCGCTGCATGGGCATGCTATGTGCCTGCCTGTGCACCAAACATCCTCTCTCTAACTCCATATGAAACTGTATATCCACTTTCAAGTGTGGGATAGCCTCCGTGCTGGACCGGTGGACAGATGGTCTTCACATTGACAATGCAGGAGCAGTAATATTGTGTACAAACATCCGCACAGGGTGTTGCCTGATGTGCCTCTGCCAAGAGGTGTTGAGAATGAATGATGATGGTGATGGGTGTTTCCAATAGACTTCCAGAATTGAGGAACTCTACTGTGTTCCTCATATGAGACATTTTCTGTTATTTACTCAGAAAATCTAATGACCATTTCTTGCCATGCTTGCATACCTTGTGAAGAGGTTACAGCCAATCACTGCTGCAGTCCTCACACCTCTCCACAGCAAAATAGTAAAGTATCCCAAACTCAGACTGTTGCAGCTGATGGAATTTGTTGAGCGTTATCCAAGTCTGCCTAGTACCTCCCTCAGCAGATGTGTGCTTGTGTTGTGTGGCCACTTTAATTGCTTGCCAGATAGACAACCCTTTTTTCCCTTTTTGTGCCAGACCTGCCTTTGCTGGCGTTCACACTTGTCGGCCTCCATCACTGTTTTCTTGCTTCTGCCTTTAGGGTTTCTTCAACCCACATCACCAGCAATCCTGACTACACTGGTCCTCCTTTCAGATCTGATGAGGGCCAGTCCATCTAGGCATGATTTCTGTCCTGTTGCATCAGTCAGTACCACATCACAGTACTGGCTAGGGCTGCACGATATGTTTTAATTAATATTTTTGGGGTTAGATGACTTGGAAAGCGTGACCCAAAAGATAAGTGTTAAATACTCAACTGAAGCTACATATTGTACAGGTATGGTGGATAGCTATTGGGTAGTATATTGTTGATAGAACTCCTGCATTATAAATGGGCTGAAGTAATCCCTGCCGAACATTATAAGGACATTGTAAGTCACAAACAGTTCCATGCCCATATCAGGAACGGCCCGTCCTTTAGGGCGGAGGGGCCACGCCTCCCCACTTTGCCCCTTATGAAGAGTGCTGGTCAGGCTGAAGAAAGGTCAGCCTGACAGACACTCTTCATGTTCAGGTCAGGCAGCCAGGAGCAGACATGCGCGATTTGCGCAGACTCCTGGTTGTCTGAGCTGAACTTTGCTTGGCTGAAGAGGTCACAGCTCCTGTGGGCGTGACCTCTTCGGCTCAGCAAAGGTGCCTCGAGGCCCTCCCCCGGGTGATGAGGAAAGCGTCACCCATTGACATTCACCCTGGGCGCTTCAGGTTTAAGCCCTGAAGTGCCCAGGGCAAGTGTCAATCAGTGACACTTCGTCACAGAGTGGGGTGGGGTCAGCAGTCTCACTGACCCCATCCCACTCTGTGACGAGGTTGGGACTGCTGCCTTCTCTCTTGAGCATTATGCTCATTTTTGCCAGAGCGAGAGAGAGATCTTTTTACATGAATGTTTGGTGCGTGCATGTTTGAATGTTGATGAGTGTTGTTAATGGATGTGCGTGCGTGTGTGTGTGAGTGAAAGAATGAGTGTGTGTGTGCTTGCCGCCCGCCGCCCTCCCTCCTAAAACTGCCGGCTGCCACTGGCCCATTTGGAGAACTTAGGCCAAAGGCAGAGTTTTCTTATAAGGTCATGGAACTCTGAGGTGACTTGCAGTATACTTTTAATATACAGAAGATAGTATTTTATTCCTTCTAATACATAGTCACAGCATCACCCTTTCCACAAACCACATAAATCATTGCAGGCAAGTGTAAAAACACCAAAAAGCAGTTAGCAAAGTTTGCACAAAAAGAAATGATTCAGTTTAATGTAAATCAGATGTAAAAATACTCTGGCTCATATTACGTAGAAACAGGCAGAGAAGCCTACCTTTCCAGTAAGAAACCTACAGCATGAAAAAATAAATAGGTGGTCAGTTTGTCAGAAATATCTCCTTTCTGCTAATCACTTTCTCAGTTTTAAAAAAACATAGGAAAAGCGAGTTCCAATTGTCAGCGTTTAAACTGCAGCTGCAATGATGGTACCTGACCTGCCTCTCATCCTGACTGCTGCCTCTCATCCTGACTGCTGCCTCTCATCCTGACTGCTGGCTCTTGCAGCAGACATTGTGAAGCCAGAACTCATCTGTGTCAAGTTTTTATAGTAGACCAGCCACCTCATTTCTTTATAAGGCAAATAGAAATGTCACAACCTACCTGGAATATGAAAATCAGATGTGGGCTTTTATAAAGGTATTGCAGGGTCCCATGTATTATATTTCATAGAGAATTTATAAAATCTGCAAGCGGTTGTAGCTTGGGTGGGTTGAGCAGGCATTATAAAGTCTGCTATCCTTGTGATGCAGGGGAGGGGGTTGTTCATGATCCTATGAAGAGTTTCAATGTCTGAGAACACTGGGCAATGTCCTCAATAAATGCAACATGTGATCACAAAATCGAAAAAAGCATGTCTCATTTTCATTATTTAAAGTACAGCTGCATTTATGCTCTTTGCTCCTTCATACCTCATTGACTGCTCGCTCTTGCCACCTATAGATAGGCTTTTAAGCAGGGATTCCATGTTTCTATGTATTATATGCAAATAATTAAAACCTCATAGGTTATCTTTGCACGTGAAGGCCGGATGCTGAGGCGTATAAGGAAGAGCACCTTTATTCTTAATAAACCAGCCACTGGTAGTGAGGCAATAGAAGTTTGTTGTCTGTACCTAGATAGGTAGTAAATAATGTTCAACTTTACAATCAACAGACAACAATTCAACATCATGGAGCAAATCAAAGAACCAAGTCATATAGCACATGGACTCTTGCACTCAGCGCATCACCACTAAACGAGTACATTGAGGGCCAGATTTACAAGGCCCTTGCGCCCCCAGCGCCACATTTGTGGCAACATTTTTGCCGCAAATTTGATGCTAACGGCAAACTAGGTTTGCGCCACCTTGTAAACCCTTTGTGCCACATCATGCATGAAATATGCATGATGTATCCAAAGGGGGCGTTTCCTCGTTGGAGGGTCGCTAAAAAATGGCGCAGTGGAATCTACAAGATTCCACCGCGCCACTACTAGCGTCATTTTTAATGCCTGCTTAAAAAAGGCTTTAAATTGAGGCTCCCTTTGATTTCAATGAGCTTCTTAAAACTATACTGGATTAGCGTCTTTTTTTTTTTACTCTAATCCAGGACAGAGTTACAATAGCATCAAAAAATTACACTATTGCTAGTACCATTATGGTTATTAACTTATTGTAAATAGAATGCTATCATGGTGGCATTAGGGGCCCGCAGGAAAAGTGGTGCATCACTAGTGATGTGCCACTTTCTTGTAAATATGGTCATCAATGTCCACTCTTCTCAGTAAGAAACAGAATGACTCCAGACCACCATGACTCCAGTCAAGGAGAAATTCCAGAACTGGTAAAGGGCACCTAGCGAGAGTAAGTGTCACAACACAAAACAAATGGTAGAAAAGCACAATAAACTTGAACACAAATGGCATTCACCTCTCCAGTAATACCAATATACAATTTGACTCAATTTGTTCGAAAATCCAATTTGTCAACTCTAGTGTTCAGCCAAAAGGAATAATTCTCAATGCCTTCATCACACTGTTCAGTTGCACCCTTTATTGAAAGATTTTGTTCCACAAATGAGACAAAAGTTTTAATTATGCACAATATGGTGCATAAACAGGTTTTACGAATAAAGAATCAAATCGAAGAATTTAATACACTTTTTGCAGTTCTTGATACTTGCTAGTTCAATGCCATTTGGGGAGAATGTTTCTTGAGGATGGCAACTGAACCTTAAGATGTATTTTTGGTCTTCATGCTGGTTGGTCTTGTACCTGGGTAAGTCCTTCCTGCACACATTGGACGAGTGTCAGAAAAAATGGTGGCTTTCATCAGATAGTTCGTCAATATCTTACCATGACGTCAGCAAGAGGATGGACATCAGCAGGACAAGGACAAGGCCCGCCTTCGGCACCACGCCACTATCATGGGGACAGTCCGTGTAGGGCTCGATGCAGGCAGCATACGCCATGGCATGCGCAACAAACGTCTGTTCCTGGACACCGTGGAAGAGATGTGCCATTGGACCCTTGGCGAATATCACAACATCCTCACCACCGTGGGTTTCAGAGGACAGGGGTACCGCTGCCTGCTGCTCATAATTGTTCAGTTCTGCAAGAGCAAAGTGAGATATATGTGAGAGACATCACAACAAAAATATACCCATCATCACCCCCTATGGAATATATCCATAGTTATTATTATCCTGCATATAGCTTCTTTTGGAAGTGGCTATATGTTACACTGCCTCGTGAGCACTGATGAACAAACTTTTGTTTTGTTTTTAAGAGCATTGAAAAACACAGATTGTGAGCCAGGGCTCTGCAAGACACTGATCTCGCACTTCTTCAGAGGTTCTGGGGACCCTAGAGAGGAAGTAGATTGATGCTAGGCCAGCAGCTCTTTCAGTCTGCAGACCACTGGGAGGAAGGTGTGTGAGAGTGGTGCATTTGGGCCATCAATCACCATCTACCTCTGCTCAATCGTGCACAACAAAGGATTTTAATCCATGTTGGAACTGGCTCTCATAGAACACGAAGCTTAGCAGTCAACCCCTGCTGCCCCCAGCCAAAGGCCATGTGCAGTGTGGGCTGGTTGCCCTCAGGAGTTGGGTACAGGTGGAAAGCTGGATGCAGTACACCTTAAAACAAAAAAACTAAAGTTCACTGAAAAACACAGTAAAGCTATGGTTAGAATGTCTATAGGAACTTAGCATAAATTTATTTTAAAAAACTCTGAAAATCACCTCAAAACTATAGCTAGAATAAAGCTGTGTTTAGAAAACGTAAACTTAAAACCAAAGAAACACTAAGGCCCGTATTAATGAATGGTTGGCGTCGCTTTAGCTCCATTTATTTTGGCGCTAACCTACCTCCATATTTATATTTTGACGCTAGACCCATCTAGCATCAAAATAATGGAGTTAGCGCCATGTGTAGGATGAACCAAACCTCCTTGCGTCAATGAGATGCAAGGTACGCGTTCCCGTCCTAAACACGATGCTAACCCCCTAGCGCCATATTTACCTCTAGGCACAGAATCGATGCGCAAGCGGATGCGGGCCTTAGCACCATTATTTAACGCCTTGGTCAGACCAGGCGTTAGGGTGCAGGTAGGCCCATTTCCATGGCTAAACACCATGGAATGGGCACAAAGATGCCCACCCCAAGCCCCAGCAACACCACCATCCACACCAAAGGGACACTACAGGAGGAGGGAGCCCATCCCAGGTAAGTTGCAGGTAGGTGTTTGTGTATGTGTGTATTGTGCCATAGGGGGGCCCTTACATGTGTCCCCCTGCCTGGCACTGGGTATGTAGGGGTTGCCCAGGGGACACTGGTCCCCTGTAGTGGCCATTGGGGTGGTGGGCATGACTCCTGTCTAAAGTTAGACAGGAGTATTTTTTTGGTTGCTTGTGCATCAGAAAATGACGCTAGATGAATAGCGGGAGAATGTTTGCCGCAAACCAGCCTAATGTTATTTCTCACCCACTAGCGCCATTCCCCCTAACGCCATCCCTCCCCAGCTACTGTCCTTTTTTTTTAAGCTAGCTATTCCTTAGCGCCATTGTGTGCAATTACTTAAATATGGCGCATGACTGGCACTACAGAATGGTGTTAGGTCACGCTAAATAAAATAACGCACAACTGCGTTAGCGCAGTTGTGCGCCATTTTCCATCAATATGGGCCTAAATTTCACTAACTATAATTTAACCATAACTCACACAACAACTGTGCAAACCAAACTTGCACAACAAAATGCAAGGCAATTGACCTCACAAAATAAATAACACATAATAATATGGTCATAATAATGTTAATGGCAATGTGATATGTATTTTCACATGTAGCATTTTGTAAGTCATTTGTAGTCCCATCTGTCCCATCAAGGGTGAGGTCATGAGTGCCGCTTTAGGTGTGCGAGTGGACACGGTCACCACTCGCCTGATAAAATAGGGGGCAGGTCAATCCAGTCTTCCTATTGGAGGGTGCTATGCTACCGTAGCAGTGGCGCCACGGGCTCCGGTGCAAGCAAAGAAAATGGCCAGTTTCACTCTTGTTGGGGTAGTAACATAGAGCAATTATCAGCCCTCAGGGCTATGGGCCCGGTGCACTGCACCTGTCGCACCAGTAGTAGCTAGGTCCCTGAATGCTGACATGTCCTCTGATGTGAGATTGCCATGTGCCATCACGCGCAGTGTGGATGCTTGTCTGATGCCCACACTGAAGTGGACAGACCTACCAGGTCCTCATCAGGAAGTTTCAGGCCCATCATCCCCCTAATTAGAAAGTTGCACCTGCTAGTCACTGGAAGGCTCAAGCCTATCAGACCACGGATTGGTAGGAGCAGGTCCCTCAGCACAGTTCATTGGCTGGGTGTGGCCCACCACATCTCAAAAGTGAGAATTACTTTGATCACAGTAATTTCTTAAGTTGCACAGCTTCTCTCCTTATGCTTCATGTAATGGACCCAACCACAAATAACCTCATGCTCTTAAAAGTCAACTAAAATGATCTTATTTGGAGCTGCAGTTTGGGATAACGCTCTTCAATAAAACGCTAATAAAGTTTCATCACCTTTATCAATACATACAGACACGTTGTGAAGCTAGTCCTTAATCAACCTCAATGTATGCATAGAACGGTCGAAAAGCTGCCACCTCACACCACCCAATCAACGTAGCTTGCTGCCTGCGAGTGATGCGCTTCATGGACTGGAACTGGGCGGATATATCAGCCTCTCACAGCGCAACACAGCGTGTCACCGTGATGCGCTACACTGCGTGAAAGGGAAAGGGCAGGAATGTACCCTATTTAAAATTATACAATACATTCCTGTCCTTTCCTAGTGCTGGTGCATGGCACCCTGGCGCCATGGGGCAATGGTGCCTGCATTGTAGGTAGGATTTTTTTGTGTAGGAAGGGTAGCATAACTGCACAAATACAATCCAGATGCATTTTCGTCTTCTATGTGTGCTGACGAATGCAGCACACATAGAAAGAGGAAAAAACGAGGAGAAAACAAGATATTTCTCCTTGCTATGCCTTGGGGAGGCGTAGCATTTTGAGACATTCCCAGGTCTGCCGCTAATGCAAAATCTGGGAATGCGCAAAAATTATTGGGTGGATTCATGGAAGCACCCACAATCTGCCCATTGAACCCCTCCCTGCTGCAGAGTGATTTGTGCTGCCATGCATTACTCTAAGTTTATCAAGCCATGCAGGGCCAAGCAAGGTGGTTGTGCGTATTATGATAAATCTCACCCCTACACTCCTTTGCGTGGTGCAAGGGCGAAGCAAAACCTTGATAAATATGGGCCTTAATCCTTGTCCTACTAAGCACAGAATAGCAACCATAGTTTGGGAGATGGAGGAGTGAGTCTTTCAGTGAATGGAATACTCTTACCCAGTTCTGTTTCGTTAGGGGCGGGTCGGCCTGCTGAGGTATTCCGGTATCCCGGGCCATTGCCGTAGAGAATGGAGGTGTACGGTTTACTGTCAGACGCTAGTTTGGGGGCGAGACCTGTTGCAATGGAAGCAGAAGAGGTATGTTAGTACTGCAGGAAATTGTGAAGAAGCTCTTGATAAAATACCGGTCTAAAATTTTATTACATGACCATAGTTTGCATATTTCACATAATTTTTTCTTATTGGCAGTTACCCTTTTACATATTATTTTTCTCCAACAGGAGACCGGTGACAGTAGAAACTGTCTTCGGAGAAGTGTGAAACTGATGCTGCCATGGCCGTGTGGCATGTTCTGTTCCAAAAAGTCCCCCAGTGGTGGAACACATGACATTTGTCTGCAAGACATGGGTCCTGATTTAGGCCCATATTTATGCTTTTTTAGCGCCGCATTTGCAGCATTTTTTGACGCAAAAACGGAGCAAACTTACAAAATAAAATTGTGAAGAATATCCCGTCTGCCCTATTACGATCCCATTATATAGCTATGGGAATCATAATACAGCGGACTGGATATCCATCACATTTGTGATGGAGTAACGCGTCTGCCAAACTCTAAACCAGGCACATGGTTTTTTACTCACTTTTCGCACGAGGTACCAAACAAGTGCATTTCACATGAAATGCTTAATTTCTTGTAATTGTCACAAAATAACGCATATCATGGGAGGGAAGAAATCTTCACGTCTCCGAAAAAACCCATCAACCATTATCCTTGCAGATTCAAAGATGAACGTTACCAAATAAAAGTAGGTACCACGCGAGTCATCCACACAGAAAGATATGAAGGCTTATCTGAACTTTCCCTCAGAAGGAGGCTTAGGCGAGGAGAAGGGTCTTGGGTTTGAACTCCCTCCAAAAGAAGGCATGGAGAGCCAGAGAGTTCTGACGCGGTAAGCACTTCTTCATGTAACCAGGAGTCTAATCCTTGGTAGCAGGCCGGGGAGATGCCTTCAGTCAGCAAGGGTCATCCTGAATGTTAAAGATTAACATGATGCTTGGACAGGGAAGTGTTTTTTCAAATCACAAAAATATATTATGCTGAAGACATAAAAATTAAATATGTCAGAACCAGGGATTACATTTAACAAATTGTCTCAAACTATAAAAAAAGGATAAGATGATCTCAAAATGTGGACAGTGATGCAAGCCAAACGGAAGTATAAGATACTGTGGGTGGGCCAGAGCCACCAGAGGTTAGCTGGTCCTCATGTGTACCTCCTTGAAAACCTGACATCTTTCAGACAACCTTTGGTTTCTTGCGGCTTAAGCAATATTTCCCTCTGTTGTTCATAAGGCTTTGTATCCTTTAAAGGTAACTCTAGATGCGTTAAATACTGGGGTAAAATTTGTGAAAGGTAAGATTACATCAGTCACAAATCAAACCTGAAACTCCTTTCGAATGTAACCACCAGGAAACCACATATTGAATCAATTCATTCTTGACTAGTGATGTCACTTTCTATGACATCATTGTGGGAACAAAACAAAGATCTGGTTTCACTTGTTTTAACCTGGGCATGTTGGGAAATTGACATAAAAGATAGGTACTCTATAAAACAAACTGTGCAGGTGTGTTATCAACTAAATTACAAACCCACACATACGTTCTGTCACCAGCAAGTTAAACACAGGGCTCTGACGTTGCCTACTGTGACACAAAAGTTGCTCACCAAGTCCTGTATTGATCCATGCTGGTATTGCTGGTCCATGGTTTATAATTGACTCAGAATTTAACAGGTCTGTGGGTTAAGAGAGCAGAATGCACCGAACAGCAGGTGTCTGGCAAGGGCTCTGGTTACACACAACCTCTGGTACCACCCTTTTGGGCTGTTTTACAAGAACTAAGCCCTGTCACCTACAGATTTCCACAGACATCTCTGCAACAAACTAAGCTGGTGTGTGGTAGCGTGTATGGTGCACTGTTGCCTTATTTGGCCTATGAGTGTTTTATTGCCCTTTCTTTAGCTAAATTCGCCGCTGATATCTCCCTCCCCCCAAAGACGCGCCTTCTCTCCTTACTTGCAGCCCTTATCCCTTATGCACAATTACTTTTAAGTTCAGGGCGATTTGCAGGTCACTTTGGGACACTGACAAGTACCGACCTGTTTAATATATGAGTTTCCAAGCCACACAAGATTTAAATCTGATTTTTTGGCACGTCATGGGTCACCATTATTGTTAGGACTGATATTTTTATAACTCACTGTTAGTGAATGACAAGAGAGGTTGACTTCCTCACCCTTTAGAAAACAATGGAAACTTGGTTGCAGAATTATTCAGACTACTAATGAACCCAGCCACGAAAAATTCCACCTCCCTAGTTTGCAACGCCATTTTTTTTTTACCCCTTTTTGGCCTCTGCTGTGGCCTGAGACCTACTTTCCAGGCCTTGGCCACAGAGCTTGTCTAAAATAGATTTGCTTTTGACTTTCAGTCCAGCCCTTCGGTAACATGAGGTTCGTCTAAGAGTTGGACAGGTTACTAAATTTACACTTTGCAGTTTCAAATATTAATAGCTAGAAACATATTAAATAAATATATGTGTACAAAGCTATTGTGGCCCAGCTCACTGATTCAAATCATTTTCCCAAACCCTGAAATGTCTAAAGTACACTGTGAGAGCCACTCTGTTTCCACCCGCCGACCCAGCGGGAAACTCATAATAGCCCTCGCGGTCAGGTCACCAAACTGAGGGTTTTCTGACCGCACTGCTTTGGTGGATGGGCTTTTTTGTCCACCGAAGTCGTAATGAGGCCCTAAGTTCTTCTACCCAGGTAAAGCTTCATTAAATGACTGTGCTTTTCTTTTTCGACTAATGTTGAGCACATTTTCCCGTGAGTTCAACTTTTCATCCCTTTTAACCAGTTTTTCAACATTTTGCAACATTTCTATTCCTTTATAACTGAACTCGGTTTGGACCATTACCTTCATTATTTCATTAACTGGGCAAGTTATTTCATTAACCTGGATTGCTGGTCATGCCATTATACCAAAGGAGAGCTACAATTATGCTTAGGGGAGACTAGTTTAACTGTGTGGGTACTTCTGCTTGGGCTCTGCTCCTCTAAGGAGTATGGCCTGTCTACCTCCCATGCCTAACAGCACCACACTCTGCACTGATTCACTAAGGACCCGGGACTATGATCTCAGTGCAGGACCATTTACTTTATGAGTGTTTTTTAATTTCAGTGTTTACCACATGAACAAAAAGCCACACCACAGCCACCCTGACACAATAGGACATAGTCGTATTGGAAACTTTGATATTTATGTGTATAAAGGTTACTAGAGTCAGGGTGGTTCTTTTCCTATTTACAATAATTATTTATCTTAAGAGTGGGTTGAGGTGGACTGTTTTGGGTTTTCTGCTATCGCTGTTGCTCATAAAGGGGTTTAGTGGCACTCTTCCATAAATTGGTATCAGACTCCGTTTTGCTCAGTGCTGCAAACTTTCAAAGATACACATTTTTCCAAACAATTCACAAGTACACCTTTAGCTCTGATTCTTCAAAAGCTATCTTACCAAAGATTGAAGTTCCACGGAGGGTGTATCCACCAAAAGTGAAGACATGTGAGTGGTCTGCGGTCACCACGGTCAGGGTCTCCTTCTCCGTGGTCAGCTCACCAGCCCTCTTGATGGCTTTGTCAAACATGACCCCCTCTGTCAGGGCCTGCTTAGCGCGGGTGTCATGGTGGCCGTGGTCAATTCGCCCTCGTACAGGAGGAGAAGAAAAGAGACATAAACACAATACTTATCTCAGGGAAATGACATGACATTTAAAAGGTACCTGGCTGTCATCTAAAATATTTCTATTGAGCAAAAACATGGGCAAATATTTACAATCATCATATTAGTTTCATAAGAACACAAGTCTAATTTTATTGAAGGTCAGAAGGAATGCAGTCATTTTTTCATCTTTGAAACATAGTTGCTCATTATTACCTGATTCCAAACTCTTTCAGCATGGCCTCCCTAGGGCATTGACTCTGCAGGTGAATAATAATTTGATGTTAGAGCATCTTTACTCATGGAGCCTCAATAATTTAGGACTTCAAGTCAACTAACATCTGTGTAAGTTATTTATTAAGATTAGGAGTTCTTTTTTTAACTTAAAAAAGCAAAGCCCAGTTTTTCTAGGTTGCCACAGGACAGAGGAAATGGGCTTCCCTTCGTGGCTAAACGTCTGTTGGGATTAAGGCTTGCTCTTCCTATGTGGGCAGGATAGGAATGGACCTGAAGCTGTTCACCCACTCACTTTTTCATCCATTCATCTTGCCCTAACTGAGAGAAGGGGCACCATATAGTTAATTGGCAACCATTGTGTGGCAGTGGACTCAGCATTACCACCAATTTGAGTGAACTCTCTACACCCTACATTTTTTTTTCTCTACAATTATCCATCTCCTGATGGTGAAATTTTAATCAAGGACAAGGTCAAAACTCCACTGATTTTAACACAACCAGATTCTGGGTTCCCACATATGATCCTTAGTGGGCATTTCCAATCCCTGATGATTCCCCATCTGGTACACAGGGTCCTGAATTCGATGTTCTCTTCTGTTTATACACATTTCTCACCTCGCCACTTGATCACTGTGTGATCACCATCTGAACACGTTATCAATGAATTGGTATCTATTTTGACAGTGTGCACTGATTTTGTGTCATAAAGGTTTCACCTTTACATTGTCTCCTGAAACTTAGAGCTGTATATATGTAGCATTTAATGCGCTATTGGTTATACGGATTATCCTGCGTCTTAGGAAACAGTTGCTATCTGAGTCCACCATGAAGCAGTATTTTGTATTATTGCCGCCAGGGGAGGAAGGCATCACCATGTAATGCGACAGATAAAATTAAGGTCTGTGCTGGCCTGTATTGCAGACACTACCCAGTAATGATGCAATGATGCCGTGCCTCTGCTATATGCATTGTCGTCCATGCCAGCGGTGATTGCTGCGAAACTCTACAGATGGTTGGTTGGCTGTTATTGAGTTTGGGCAGCTAAGACCGCAGGGTCTTGTGAGAAGATACCAGGCAGGAGATCTACAAAACCCCTGTTTTGAGGAATTGGACTGTGCAGAAAAATTGAATATGTGGTGGAAGAATTCACAGTGATGTTGCGGATCCAGAATCTCACTTAATAGGAGCAAGGTGAAGAGCACCTCAGATTGCGTAAAAGTGGAAACTCGTCATAGACAGTTCACGCTGATATAGAACATTGTGATGGTAAAGCTTGGGTCCCCAGAATTGTTCAGAGATGAAGAAAATATTTACCCCTTTGCTTTATGTGGAATGAAAAACTCAGGAGTATGTAAACAGGAAGTGACATAAGAAGTGTATCTAAGAAATTTCCATGGATGCATAAGCATTAGTTAAATGGTCCTGACCAATAGAACTAAAGGTGAGACCTAATACATGTGAAAGACAATCCTGTGCTTGACAAAATTATAAATAGAGTCTTATTGGCCAAGAATAACTGCAATCAGCAACCAACTAGATAATTATTAAACAGTTTATAAACCAAAAATATCCTGTCCCACAAGCAAATATTTCCTGGTCCACGATTAAGTCAATTTGAAAGTAAGCAGCGCCTTGACTACCTTTGGAGAGTCAATGGTACAAAGGTCTTAACTTGGTTATTCAGGTAGAAGGATAGAGTGGTACCTTGGATCCTAGGACACCAACAGTGTCCATCATATGGCTTTGTCCCTTCGGTGACCTTCCATGACAGCGCCAGCATGTGACAGTTTTTTCATCAAGAAGTTAAGGGCAAACATAAAGAACTCCATAACATCATTATTCAAGGTCTGTTTCTTTGAGTGGCTATGGTTCAGCATTATCAGGCCCTGTCCCAGTAAGAAAACTGAGGAACTTAACTCAGTAATTCTGCCCAAAATATTGGAGCTGAGGAATGCTGAAAAGAGGAAGAGCATATTGGCCGGTGTGTCAAAATATGTAGGGATGAAAGGAACCGGTCAAGATAGCTCAGATAGTTATGCAACTGCTCCTGTTTCCTGCGAGTTATCCACAGGTCATAACTTAAAACACTTTGTGCACCACCACTCATGTTTTTCCCTTTTCTGTCGGAATAGTATAGTCCAGTGTTTCCCAACCTTTTGACTTCTGTGGACCCCCACTTTATCACAGGAACCCGGGGACTCCCACTGAATCATTGTTGGAATCCAGGGATGCCCCCACCACACTGACTGCTGGGACCCAACCAGTTATTATTATTTAGTTTTCTAAGCAGCCGCTGACACCCTGAGGAGGCTTCGCGGACCCCCAGGGGTTTCCGGACCAGAGGCTGGGAACCACTGGTATAGCCCCATCTTTTATTTATAAATCTAAGATAGGGCATACAGGCTTGGGCCCTATTTTTCTAAATATGTTCTGTTTATTTATTTATCTACGTATTGCTTTGTATTATTTATATAACGCAAACATAGTCCAAGGGCATTGGAGAACTTTAAACACAGATGGAAAATGGTAGATGTACCATACATTGAAGACATGGATGGAGGAGAGGCTATAGGGAAACTATTAGCTGGGCAGATACATTTTGAAGAGATGGTTTTTTTTATCCTCGCGGAGGAGTAAGAGATTTGGTCTTAATCCAACATGATCACGGGTGGAGTTCATATAGCCCAGGGTCCAGGTAGGAGTGAACCTACCTGGATGTTTTTGCTCCTTTAAATGCTGGGTTTACCAGGATGAGTTGGCCTCTGTTCCGGGTCTTTCTGTGGCCTCCGGTGAGTTGATGTTTGTCCTTGAGATAGGGGGGTTGGTAAGTAATGCTTTATGAGCTAAACAAGCCATTGTGAAATCAATTCTTGCTTCCTGGGGGGGTCAGTGAAAGGGTTTTACAGTGGGGGGGTGATGTGGTTAGATATTCTGGCTCCAGTGACTAGAGGAGCAGCCGCAGGTGAGACAGGCTTTAGAAGCATTAATGCCGAAGAGTATTATTATTACTATGATTTATTATTATAGTTATTATTTCTATTTGTAGTTATTTAATATTAGTAGAATTATTAGTCGTATTATTATTACTTTTATTATTCCCAATTATCATTTTTTTTTATTGTTTATCATTATTTATTATTTCTAATCATCCCTATTTTATTATTAGTAGTATGAGTATTATTAGTACTATTACTGTAATTATTGATATTTACCATTTTTTTTCACTTGTATTATTATTTCTAATTATGTATTACTTCATTATCATCATTAGTAGTAGCAGTAGTAATACTAATAGTATTAATATTATCATTATTTATGATTAGTAATAGCATGAGTATTATTAGTATTATTACTGTTATTATTTCTATCATTTTTTATTATCATTAGTATTATTACTAATTATTTATTATAATTATAATTATTTTATTATTAGTAGTAGTAGTAGTAGTATTAATATTATCCTCTTTCTTATTTCGTTCTGAAGGTGGTTTCGCCTAATGCTTACATTTGAATTACAGATAAAGATGAGCTCTGCAAAGGCAGAGGCTGACTGATTGACAAATGCTCCAGAGGTGCAATAACACAGATGGGTTACCTGTCTGCTCCATCAAAGACTGAAGTACCATTACCAGTGGAGCCTGTGCATACAGGATCCTTAGATTTTTTTCTGTGTAACCACTCTTAACATAACATAATCTAACACAACATATGTATAGAAATGAAATGTCACAAGATAAGTTCAAAAGACATCTTCCAAACCTGGGTGAGTAGAGCAGTGACGCTGCAACCATTTGGCTTGTGTGTGTGCTGTGTCGGTGAAGGGATCTACTGATGCGTGCCCTGCAGTCAAAGCAGCAAGTGTACTGAGGGTGCCATGGCAATGGCACTGGGCAGCACCACTTAAGGGCAGAAGTCCAAGTACCTTCTCAACTGGGCAGGCGGTATTGGCTACAATGGTGCTAAGGATGGAGGGGAGGATGGTCCAGAGTGACCGTTCCAGGACCAGCATGTCTATAATGTGATGTAAGGCAGCAGCTTTTGGGTCAACTCCCTTTATCTTATGGTTATCTTTAATTTTCATGGTCTGCCATGGCTAGTTGCGTCTCTCCGTCAAGGCCTTGCCATCCTGAGGATTGGTAAATTGTCCCTTTGCAAGATCATCAACCACTTGTGTTCCCATTTGGTTTTCGTCAAAGGGGAATTTATTAGACTTACGATGCACCACATAATGTATAATTATTGTGTATTCTTTGATGTATTTACTTTGCTGACACAGTGGCCTTTTGATTGCTGATTTATGTTTTTTTGTTTAGGAATTGTGTACCGTGCGGATGCCCTACCATGACATAAAGGCACTGTGCTATTCACCCTGGCATGTGCATTTATTTTACTTTGCTGTCATGATAACATGTTGTGGGATTTACAATTTTTTTGTTTATGGAGGAAATACATCCATGCATAGGCTTTCATAAAAATTAAACGAAAATACTGGCATAATCTCAAAAGTGTCTCTTATGCAATATTTAGCTGTTTGTCTTTTGAGTTCACCACTGGTAAACCACACTTCATCTTCGGTCTATGTCAGAATACTACCATCAGACCTAATGTCATACACAAATACTGTGTACTACATATTGTTTACAAACATATAGTCCCATTCAGTGTAGATTTTCTATTATGGAACCCAATGGGGCACTAGTGTTGCAAATGATACATAGGACACTATTTATTTTCTTGTGTGACAATATTCTGACACTGAAACTCCTCTACCATATCTTCAGCTCCAGACTACATTTCACAACACTCCTCACTGAAGGTACAATTTAACTCTGCAAATTCAGTTTGTTCATCAATCTGGCCCTTCACCAAGCTTCCATATTATAACTCAGGATGATCCCTCATTCTCAGATTTTATTGTTAAACAGCTGAAGCCACACATACAAAGGGGTCCAACTATTTCCAATCACTTCTCCTAACAAAGGGCCAAAACTACTGATTGTGTTTATCTTTGTTTCAGTGCATGAGGCCCCAGAGCACAAATATATATATTGTGGTTTGAATTAAAAATCCTCTTTTCTGTAGCATCAAGACAGAAAGAGAGAAGAGTTTGAATAGTTAAAGAGTTGATTTTATACAGCAGGTAAAATATATACAAGAATCAACTTATCTTCAACAAAGAGATAAAAGCCTTTCTCATTCTTGCTGAGGATCTTAATGGCTTTTTCCGTCAGCTCAACAATGGAGGGGTCCGAGGTTTTGTTCCGGTTCAGCTCATACTTCATATCTCCGGGTTCAAACAATCCTGCAAGAATAAAAACAGCTTCACAAAAATGGCCGCTCAACTATTGGTCACTTTGACACAGACATGGAACCAGCCAACAGGCCAGGCTACAGGTGTCTCAAACCCTCAGGTACGAATTTGCCAAAATGCCGGGGCTAATGGAAGTCCCATCAGGTAACCTATGATCTCCGGTGACATCTCAGTATCGAATTTTTGTCCAATCTCTAATCCCTGAACATCCTTCTTTTCGCTTATGTACCCAACACTCCACTGCTCTCAACCTCAATATCCATCTGAACTTTCATTCTGATTTCCACCCTTGCATTAGCTGCTACATAATCAATGTTGGTGAACATCAGACGTCCGCGTCAATGGTTTGTAGCTCCTGTTCTTCTAAATTTGATGGGCCAATCTGTGCTATTACTCTCAAAGCAGGAACTGATGGGGTAAATCAGAATTTTCTGAAGATCCCCTTCTCTTCCTTAATCTGGAGCCCATGCATGCCCTAGCCTTGGCCCACCACAGTCTCAGCAGTAACACATCCCGGGCCACGCAATGACACTCCGGAGGAACTTCGAAAGATCCCTTTTCATCTCCAGCTCCCCATCCCAAGCCCTCATCAGGCACTAAAACACTCTTGAGACAGAGCTGACATCAGCCATGTCTAAACTGCCTGGCAAACCTTGGTGTTTGGGTACGGAGTGTCAGGGGTTCAGACCCAAACTCAGGATCTCCGCAGCAGGGGTAACATTCTCAGGGTACATAATATAATATTTCAATGTATTCCTTCCATTCCTCTTTGCAGCATGTTTTGTGTGTGCTATGTAAACTGATATGGCAGGCTGTAGTCTAGAACATCAAGCAGGGAGCATATTTAAACCTCAGCCTCATAGCCAAAATATTGAAGACAAAACTATTGAAAGATAAGTGCCCTATGGGGAAGTATAAATTTACTATCCTAAACCGCACATCTACGTACCTTGAAGATATTTATATCATCAAGATACTTACGTATAGAAAATGTATAGATACTTACCTTTTGATATTTTTGCTCTCCACAAATTGGCTATGGAATTGAAGCATAATGATATTTCCTACTCGATATTCACGACAAACACCAATATGTAATCCAAGAACTTCTATGTCAAACAAATAGGGCTTCTGAGAGTACACAGCACACAAAACTCACTCAAACAAAAACTGTGTACACAAAGCATACACCACCAACCATAGAGCAAAATAAAGCCACTATACATAAACTTTCAAAATATTAGACTATGATCTGTCTCAGTTCCTGGCCTGTGTCATAACGCAGACTCCAGTTAGACCAAAGATGCCCCACAATGCTAACCCCAGGAAAATGGAAATTCCAGTATCAAGAAGCAGTAATGCCATACACAGACCAGAAGAACAATCTAAAGGACACAATAAGACACACTTAAGGAAATTCCACCAAGAAAGAGGTGTGTTTCTTACCCATGACATAGGTCGCAGTTTTTTGATCTATTTTGTCCAACTGCTCTTTATTCCACACATACTGTGCTCCCTAGAAGAAGAGTAAACACAACAATTAGGTGCTCCGCGTCTTGCATTGACCTGAGATAAAATAGCATCCCCTGAACTCCTCTCACAACCAGAAAACAGGACATGTCTACCTAGATCCAATGTTCCCTCTTACTCTGGGAAACCGAAGCCTGTGAGAACAGAACATCTGCAGGCCCAACATCTGCAGGGCCATGGTGAGACTTCTTTGGTGGTCTAATTAGGCCGTAAAGAGGTGGGACGGTGGAGTTGATTTAACAGAAGGGAGGATGTGGAAGCCTGAAAAAAAGGAGGTGGAAAGGAGAGACTGCTGGAAGAGCCGGTCATACGCATCCGATGAAAATATGGAAGCTCTGGCCAGACAGTAGCACCTCGATGGGAGAAAGTTGAGCTGAGGCTAAACTAAACTTACGAAAGGCACCAGCCAGGAGGGCTTTCCATTGGTATGAAGCTTGGCCTTTGTCTACTCCTGGAATGGAAATATTTGTCTGTGAGTCTAGCGAAATGGGTAATTCATATATGGATCACAGCGATTCAAACGAGCCCCCATTGGTACTGATCAACCACACTAATTTTGGAGGTAGCTACAGTTTTTCAGCAAAATGTCACCCTACAGATTCATCCTACTGTTTTTGGAAATGCTGTGCATTGAACCTGGTAAAAGATGGAGGTCAGGTGGGACAACCGTTTCAATATCGTAGTCTTTCTTCGCGTGTTATTCCTCGTGGACTGCAATCCCTTCGTCCACAATTTCCTACTTCGTATTCCATCATAGATAAGTATTTAACATGTACTAATGGACCATAAAGCCCAGAAGTTTCACAGGCTTCAGTTTCACACATCTGCTTTCCTCCGGTGCACCTCGTCCTGCAGACTTTGGAAGAAGGTCTACACCAGTTGACCATTCACAACGGTGTTCAGTGAATCCCACAGTGAATGAGTGGTACTGTGTATGACCACCTATGTCAGTCCCCCACATCATGCTGTACCATCAGGAGGAGCAGAGAGAAGAGAGGAAACGTACCACCCTGATGCCCAGGTTACTGTATTTAACAGCATCTCTGGTTTCCATTCAGCCTGCGATTGCCCAGTACCTCTCAGTAGCTTGCGTAGGGACCAACTAGTGTGGGACCGGGGACCGGAGTGTGGGCGCTGACACTATCTTAGGAAGGACGATTCTTTAAGAGCAGATCATCATGTGGGCAGGATGCTGTCTTGGGGAGGCTGTCCACGGGTGTGAGGACCGGGGTAGGTCCCTGGAGGGGATCATATGGGTACCAGTCTTCAGATGAGGTTCAGCGCTGGGGACCCGTCTTTTGAGGGGATATCTTTTGGTAGGTGGGGAATAAATGGGGAAGAGTGGGTGGGAAAGAGTGAGCTAGGTGGGACTGTCCTGGGGAAAGCTTCAGTGAGGTCTATGCCAAGACTGGAGACAAGATTAAAACGATGGAGAAGATCCCACCAGTAGTTGATCTAATTCCCGAAATGCACTCCATCAAAAGTGTTGTAGAGGAGTAGTAATGTTGGTTATAAGAAGGAACTTGTAAGGAAAATTGCTTTGGCAGAACTAGAAGGCCTTTTACTATCGGAAGCAGCCATGGGGAGTGGTGTTCTGGGGAGGTGACAGTCTTGGTATATGGGGAGGAGGACCGGGTGAGGTGAAGTGACCTCAGGGCTGCTTTACTGGACTGGGGCAGTGCTTAATTTGTAAATAAAAACGTGCCAGTGCCCAAAGCTCACCTCTTAAACTCATGGCTGCTGCAAATAAATGTGCGAGCACAGAATACTGAGGCAGGGCAATCCTGAAGCCATCCCCGGCCTCTTTAATCCATTTACTGCCACTCCTTGCCCCTCCTGCAGCTTCCTGCTTTCTCCCTTTTTGCCGCTTTTACGTTTTTCTCTTCCTCCGTCTTTCCCACATGTGTCTTTTGCTCGCAGTAAATGGTTGAGGCAGAAAAATATTTGCTGGCTCTCAAAAATAAGTGCCGGTGCCCCGCACTGGAAACCACCGGTTCATATTAAGCACTGACCGGAGGACTCATTCTAGGAATCGGGAACTAATGGTAAGGAATGGAGAAAGAGAACCAGAGGCTGTTCTGATGACATTGTTGAAAACGGGTAAGCATGCACTACTGCGGCACTGCAGAAATTGACCAAATGTACTTTACGGCGTATCGTGGAAATCGGCCAAATCCGTGATACAACAGCATTGTGGACGAATGGGAATATCCCACCCGGTAGCACTGGGGCAGTTTGGGAACGTGTGTGAAACTGTGGGACGATGCAAATTACCATGGCAACAGCGAGGGTGTCACCGTTTCTAAAACACAGTAACTGGCCGGATTAGTGCCCTACCGGGGCTTGTTGGAAACTCTTTTTGTTACATGCCGGTAATCTTCGTTACTTTGAGTTCTTATCTTCCTCATCGCAGGCTTTACACTCCGACAACAGTCATGAAGCATAATCTTCAGCAACTGACAATTAAATGGGACTTTGATGACCTCAGTTGGAGAAGGCCCCAGCGGCCTAAGGAGTGAGATATGATGTTCTTATCTCTTTTGTAAATGGTTCTAAAGGTTGTGTCCACAGAGGAGAAAATGCACTGATCTGCGAATGTTATCTGTTGGACCATGGACAGGGGATCTCCCTTGAAGGCCCCAGGGCTACGACCGCCTTCTTTTCTGGTCAGTTTCCGCTATAGTGAGAATAAAGAATTATTTATTAAGAACTTTCGTGCAAAATAAATAATTAAATCAGACCAGCTAGGGCCTGATGCAGCTATGACACTGTGTGATGGTTTGCACAGGTTCAACAAGGTGCATGCACCAGCCGTCAGAGAGATTGTCCAGGGTTAGTGAAACCCTCGGCCTCAGACTCGGGGCGCTGGAACACCTCACTCCCTCCCCGGATGTGACGTGCCAAAGGGGCACAGCCAGTGCTTAATTTGTCCTTGTTGTTTCCGGTGCTGAGCACCACCACTTATTTTTGAGGTCCGGGGCTTATTCTTCTACCTCAAGCATTTGCTGCGAGCAAAAGACAGATTTGGGAATGACGGAGGAAGAGAAAAAGGGAAAAAACGCCACTAAGGTAGAAAGCAGAAAACAGAAAGCAGAAAGCTGCCAGAGTGAGCTGAAGGGGCAGGGAGTGGCTGTAAATGGATTGAAGAGGCCCGACATGGCTTCAGGATTGCTGCCCCAGTATTTCGTGCTCGCACATTTAATTGCAGCAGCCGCGTGTTCAAGAGGAGGGCTTTGGGCCCCCGGCACGTTTTTATTTACAAATTAAGCACTGGACAGCTAAAGGTAGTCACGAGCTCCGCGGGCTTAAGCCCTAAACACCTATCCGGCTGTCACCCTCCCGTCCCCAACCCACCACCACCGAGTTTAGAAAGGGTGGAGTGAGCGAGTGGAGACTGAAACCTGGTGACTGTTTCATGCTAGAAGCAGAAAGCATCCACGGTCCATGCTGGACCTGCACAGTGACAAGGTAAGGGAAAAAACATCTAAATGTGTGTGGGTGAAAATGTGTGTCTGTGAGAGACAGCGTGTGTATGTGGGCGTCTGTTTGTGAGAGTGAAAGTGAGAGTCAGTGAAAGAATGAGTCAGAATGAGTGAGAATGAATGGTAGCGAGTGAGTGGGGTGACAGTGGAATTGAGTGTTACTGTGTGAGACTGAGAGCATCAGAGAATGTGTCAGGGAGAGTGAAACTCAGTGAGATTGATTGAGTCATACTGAGTGGGACAGAGTAAGTCACTGGGACTAAATGGGTCGGAGTGGACTGCATATATCAGTGGGACTGAGTGGGGCAGAGAATAAATGGGCGAGACTACGTAAGTCAGTGGGACAGAGTGGGTTACACTGGAAATGAATGAGACTACATACACGAGTGAAACTGAGTGGGTCACAGTGAAACTGAGTGAGACCTGCATAAGCCAGTGAGGTTGCATGGTCACGGTGAGATGGAGAGGGTCAAAGTGGGAATGAGTGGGCCTATGTGAGTCAGTGAGACTGAGAGGGTCAAAGTGGGAATGAGTGGGCCTATGTGAGTCAGTGAGACTGAGTGGGTCACAGTGGGTCAGCATGGGAATGAGTGAGATTGTGTAAATCACTGAGACTGAGTGGATTAAAGTTGTACTGAATAGGTCAGAGTGGGACTGAGTGGGTCACAGTGGGACTTAATTGGAATGAGTGACGCTGCATGTCAGTAAGACAGAGATGGCCAGAGTGGGACAAAGTGAGACTGGGTAAGTCGGTGAGAGTGAGTGGGTCACAGTGGGTCAGAGTAGGAATGAAACAGATTGCATACGTCAGTGAGACGTCACAGTGAGACGTCACAGTGGGTCCGAGTGGGAATGAGTGAAACTGCATAAGTCAGGGAGACTGAGTGGGTAATAGTGGGTCAGAATGGGAATGAATTAGACTTCTTAAGGCAGTGAGAATGAGTGGGTTAAAGTCAAATTAATTGGTCAGAGTGGGACTGAGTAGGTCAGAGTGGGACTGAGTAGGTCAGAGTGGGACTGAGTAGGTCAGAGTGGGACTGAGTAGGTCACAGAGAGACTAAGTGGGTCACAGTGGGGCTTTGTTGGAACACGAGACACTGCGTTAGTCAGTCAGACTGAGTTGTTCAGGGTGGGTCAGGGTGGAGCAGAGTGAGTGAGTCTGTATAAGTCAATGAGAATGAGTGGGTCACAGGGGCTGAGTGGATCAGAGGGACAATGAGTGAGAGTGCATAAGGCAGTGAGACTGAGTTAAAGTTAGTAAATGTCAGTGCAAATGTTAATGAGAATGAGTGAGAGAGGAGGACTGAGTGCAAGCCCTCTCTCAAACCCTCCAAGAAGAAGTCTGGCTTGCTCACTGAATTCAAACCTAGGATTACGCCTCACTACTTTCTCAGGTCACCAGCCATTGGCCATTACACATTTAATGAGAGCACCACTTTTATCCTTACCTGAGAATGAACCAGGTTTTTAGGTAAAATTGCTGACATTGCTGAGAGAGGGGTTATCAATCTGGGTTATAGTTTTTGTTTAAGACATTACTGAAACTGCTGAAGTTGAGATGTTGTTCAGCAAGTTGCCTGTAATAAGGAAATTAGAAAGGGGCTTTTATACTGGGACTGCAGGCTCCCATGTATTACAGCACAATAAATACACCTCGCTATTCCCCAGTGCACCAACCAGGATTCAAATCAGTCACCCTCTGGCTACACACTTAAACATCTGAAATGATTGCATTAATCAAGTGAACTTTCATAGCAGATTACTGTACTTCCCACAGATAAGTTTAACTTGCATTTGTTTTTCATTTAAGGACTATGCATTAAATCTTATGCATTTTCCTGTAAATGAAAGGTCAACACAATAGCTGCAAAATATTTTGTTCTCTTCAGATATAGACCCATCAGTCACTAACCCCACCCTCATTCTTCTCAGGATCACAGTTCCCATACTTTAATTCATGCACTTTGCCCACTGTTCCCAAGTGAGTAAACTGGTTGAGCTCAAAGGGTCACAGGTCACTGGGATCTGCTGCACAGACACAGTGAGTCAATCCTTGAATCCCCACCCTCTCCTCACTGACAATTTAGGAGGGAACTGTGGGTTCTGGTAAATGGCACCACCCAGAGCTTGGCATTGGGTTAGAAAGCTCTGGTCGCACCAACCTAAAGCCAGTGCAGTGCTCAATGTCCAGCAAGAATTGTCTTAAAGTCATATCAAGTCAATTTTACTACTACAGTGTGCCTTAAAATGAGTGAGACATTTGTCACAGTACCAGTCTCCACCTTAAAAAGAAAATAATTTCATTAAGTAGAAGAAAACACTAGCAGAAAAGAAAGACTGGGTTTGTTTTGTTTTTGATACAATTGCTAGGTCAGAGTTTCTGGAACTTAGCAGATTTAGATTCAAAATAGAGATTCCTGTCACAGAAAGGACTTGAATTATCCATCTTAAAATCAACATCTTAGAAGTCCTGCTCTGGTGGACCAGATCGGTGACCTAATGACGATACCGTGACATATCCAAAGTAGTGGGCTTCGTTAGAGACTAAATTGTAATATGTATTGTTCTGGCGTGAATCTGATTATATAATGAGTATGAAAAGGGTTAGGGTGGGTAATGCTTACAATATGCTACTCAAAATACTATTTAGTTTTCATGCCAGGAAGTCCCAAAATGCTCAATGCAAGTCTACTTGTCACTTTAGCTTGAAGACCCAGGTCTAGGATCACCGTCCGTCGCACACTTCATTTTTTAATCTCCATTGCACTTGACAATGTGGCGCATTAGAAATAAGGGCTGATATGGCAATATTGTCAATATGAATAATACCAAGGTTGACCAGCAACAGGGGTTAACATGCTCCACAAATATTCCACAGGTCATTTTCTGCCAGGTAAATATTCCAAAGCTCACATTATCATCCTTAGAAATAACATGTTTTTAACAACTCATGGTAGTGCCTGAGTATATAAAACTTACAACCCGTCAAATAATATCTGTGACTAACGGTCCTACTAAATTAAAAAAAAAGAACCTGGAGACCATTAAAGGCTGGGAAAACGTAGCTGCTATCATAAAGAATGTGTCGGAGAAGTTGACCAGATCATAAGGAGGTTTGTCAACTGTGACTCTTTCTTAAATAAACATGTCATACCTTTGGAAGAGCCACTAAAAGTTTCCGGTGGTGACACTTGGTATCCTGGTGCTAAGTATGAACTACATCTTAATAAAGCTTTATTGTAGAGAAATGTTTTAAGGCTAAGATAAGGAAAAATTACATGAGATAGGTAGGTTGGAACATCTTCAAAATCTTGAGGATTGGTTTTGAGTGTTTGAATTTTTTGGCAATTTGATACCATATGGGTAGTTCATGGCTCTTCAGTAGAACTTCTTAGATGTATCAATGGCTAATTCTAAACAGGTATCAGTTAATATGCATGAGTAGATTGAGGAATGGTTTGTTGAGCTATCCCTCATAAGATTTTTATGACCCCTGAAATAAATAAACATGAATTAAAGAATATTTTAGTAAAGTTGAACTAATTCTCAAATTATGTTTAGCCTTGAAGGGAAAAAGTACTTTTTATGCATAAATCTGTATTAAAAAAGATATACATTATGGTATACATTATGGCCAAAAAGCCAGATGCCCGAAGAAAATACATTCAATTCCTATTCAGAGAGGAAACAGTGCTTGATGTTGCTAGTTTCTTTCCAAGAGTGCAACATAGGATGCCAAACCATTCTGAATTAACTTTCTGTCATCACTATAATAAATGTATTAATAATGCTATTGAATGTTAGGGCAAAACTAAAGTATTATATTTCAGTGTGTTATTACATATGTAAGTAATATAGAATACATTTGGGTTTATGAGGTATTAATTGTTTAAAACAGAAGTATAGCAACTTATAATCATTTAATGTTTACAGTAAATCAAAAAACATTAAAAATGTTAAGTGCCTTTGACAATCTCCCAAATAGCTCCAAAGAAAATCTTTGTCAATTGTGTATTATGAGACATTTTTGGGGAAGAGACTAACGCAGTTTATACATGTGGACCATTCACATTCAGTAAGTTTGTGCAAATCACTGAGGTGAAAATGTGTAGAAGTTGTGGCAGACGTGCCACAAGAAATAACAATTTAAATTCAGCTTTCTGTAGGCGCTACTGCTGAAAAGGATGCCTGTTTAACCCTACCACATATGTTTAAAAGACTACATAAATGCTTTAAATATTTAAAAGAATGAATATAAATTGCCCAATATTTCCAAAACCCAATTCTTGCTGACGTTTGTATGTGCAGTGACAGCTACTGTAAACAAACAGATCAGCGATTGTGAGGCGTGTAATACAGATATCATTCCAGATGGAAATGCATGATTGACAGTTTCCTTTAACAACATATTCATACTTTTTTTTTATTGAGCATCTCAAACAAGGATGTTGCATGTAGGTGACACCAAGCACTACATTAGAATTTAGCATCTAAGGATCCCACAATCTATAAAGGTAAAAAAGTTGGCAAGAGATTAATTACAAGTCTAAAATATCTATTACTTCAAAATTTATATATTTGAGTCAAACAAATGTATAGCTTACTTCTTAACATGGACTGAAACAATCACTTAAATTTCTTCCACACTTACCGTTCGGTTGCTAAGCCACTCATTGATGAGATTTCTTCCGTCTAAACGAAGCCCATTCTGTTTTGTGTCCAGAGGGTATTCAGGATCTGGTGTGCCGTTGGGAGTCATGTACTTTCTACCTCCTCCCAGGATGACCTACAAATGTAGGCAAAGTTTGTCATCCCGATTACACTTGCACAAGATTTCATTGCTACAGATCAACAGTGTTGGCAATGGCATTTGAAGTTCCAGGTAGAAAATATGACTCAATGTCAATTACCCGCTGTCCTTGTAAAAACACTCACAACGCACAATAGCTCTGATGAAAGAAAATAATGGTGTCTTCCCACCAATTGCTTTTAATTAAATGATTGGTCTGATTCTGAAAAGTTGTGTGAGATTTGGGGGTGCGTATTGACATGCTGGTGGAGAATGGACAAGGGTGTGAAAGAGTTGGTTCGTTGATGATGGTTGTTGGCGGTTCTGTGGGCTTCTGGAGTAACGGGCTTGTAGAAAAAGGTGGAACCTCTTGCTCACCATTAATTGCATTCCTCTTGGGCATGGGCATGTATAGAGGGGTGTTCTTCAAAGGGACATGGGAACTGTAGTCTTCCATGTACAACTGCAACTTACCAATTCTTGAAAGAGAACCTAACCACTTTTCAAATAAAAAAAAATACTCCAGGATTATAAACCTGTCCACATGAAAAGACCTCTCAATGGCTATTCTAAAATTACTAGGTTGCATTATTTCTTAGTTACAAAAAACAACCATTTTAATACCAATTTATAGTGCAAATATTTTCATAAATGATGATGTAACGCCTGGATGATCACATGGACATGTAACATATTCCAGACACGGCTCAGTCCTGAGGGTAATGCACCATATCTAAAACCAGTTAGCCGGAGGGGAGATGGAACAGGAGAGTCACCCAGGTAGTGTTACGTGGGCATTTCCACATACAGTTTCGCTACAGCAGAGTTGTCAGTGGGTCTGTCATCTTGGTTACCACACGCTAGTACCGTAGGCTAGTTCTGTGCTTTGATCTCAGTGATCAAAACTGTTGGAAGTCAATAACTCATATAATATTTTAGTGCTCCTTCTGATCTGCAGGTTAACACACCTCTGCGCCAACATTTCAAATACAGCGGCCCAATCTATCCTATCAAGTGCCTTTTCTAACTCAAGTGGGTTGGCCTGTGTCAATATTTCCATTTATAGCTGCTGGGAAAGACATCTGATAAGGCACAACACAGCCTTAGTGCCTAGGTTCCATCAGCAATAGCAGAGGTCTCATTTCTCAGGGCTCTGGCACCAGCTTACCTACCATGGCCATTATGCTTACTGCCCTTGAGGCCCATATGAGGTCCTTGGAGCATCACAAACTTACAGCAGGCCTGTGCCCAGTCCTTTATCAAGCTCTTTATTAATCATAGAACATTGTGACTGACCGGCTGACCCACAGCCACCTCCATAAAGAACAATCTTTTATAGGTGGTGAGGCTCGATACACAAGTTTTGCAAAGTCACTGGAGGCTTTAAGAGTAGTGCAGTCTTCATGGTTTGGAGCAACTGTTCTGCATAATAACAACTTCTACCAACAGGCCTGTGTGTGATTCATTTCAGTGCAACTCCCAAACTCTGTCAATTAAGGCAAGAACACACCTCGATGCTGCTTATCACCACCTGTTGCTAGGCTTGGGGAGAATCGCTGACGTGTCTGAAACCCAGGGGAAGGAGTATAAACTGCAGAAAACAAACACAGCTCTTGGAGGCATGTCTTCTTTCTGGTCTACTGCTGCCTGCATGACACCCGAGACAAAGGGCAGCAACAGCAGCGCCATGTGTACCAAAGGTCATTCCAGGTGTAGCAGCCGACGCATCTGTCTGCAACTCATTGATCCCCAAGCTAGGTTGCAGTTGACTGATGAGGATATCCTGTGAGGTAGTGAGTTTTACGAGCCACGAAAGGGACCCTGAGGCAGCTGCAGTCACTCAGAACAATTGTACGTGGACACTAAGGTGATCTCAATGGGAAGGTCTTTCTCAAAACACCCCTGAGGGCTTCATCACGTCTCACACAACTTGCAAATGGAATTAAACTGAACAACATTTAGAGGATGATTTTCTAGTTAAGTTGATTGGCTTGGCCATATGGAGAGGTAAAGACATGCAGTTGTACAGAATCATAGTACAAACACTTGTTTCAGGCACTACTGGGGAAAAAGTGATGTGCAAAGCAGTGGCCAACATTGTAGGAGGACAGCTTTCTTGTAACCAGGATGGATTTCCTGAAACTGGCTGCCATAGCTGTGGGGGCAACAGTGCAGGATGGAAGTTGGCAAGCCAAACATTGCTTTCTTGTCAAATGGATAATCCATGGTAGAGGAAGGAAGGAACACCTGGCTAAATATCCACATATCTTGGGGTTGCTAGGGACTCCGATGGTCAGTTGTCTGAAATTGTTAACTATTTCATTGCACAAACTGTGCAAAGCTGCAAAATAGGGTTGCTCTGGTACTTTGGGGGTCATTATGAGTGCCGCCTGCTGAACTCATTGCCGTCATTCGACCGCCAGTGTGGTCAAGTCCCCGCTGGCCCTCTTTTGAGTTTCCCGCTGGGTGGGCAGGAAAAAGTGTTTCCACCCACCGCCCCAGCAGGAAACAGGGCCTTTACATTGACGACAGCTCCTAATGGAGCCAGTGCCAATGGGGCGGTGCGGCGGGTGCAGCAGCACCCGTCGCGCATTTCACTGCCCGTAATTCGGGCAGTGAAATGCTCGTCGGGGCTGTGCATAGGCAGTGCAGGGGATCCCAGGGGGCCCGAGTCCCCCATTCCGCCAGCCTTTCCATGGCGGTGTCAACCGCCATGGAAAGGCTGGCATATGGGGCTCATAATCCCCTGATGGATTTGAAATGCCCAGATCGCCATGCTGCCTGGTGGTGGCAGCCTGGCAGTGGCAGCGTTCCGACCATGGCGGCTCCGCCACAGTCATAATATGGCGGGCGGACCGCCACTACCGCGGCGGTCCGCCCGCCACCATGAGTCTGGCGGTCTATGGACCACCAGACTCATAATGAGGACCTATATCTCATTTTCAGATAAATGTTTTCAGGCAGCTGATGGTCAACACAGACGTCAACTTGACCGTGTTCACACAAGGACTTTAGAGTTTTGGCTTCCCGTACAGATAACATGGCCTTGAAATCCTTTATGTATTGTATTGTAAGGTGTTGTATTGAAGCGTCTATATAGCACTTACTGCGCCATTGTGGGGCACTGAAACGCTTGGCTGCATGGGCAGCAATCTACAGCGTGTAGGTTGTGTGACTGGAAGGATGTTCTCTGAGTTTTACAATCTCATGCGTGAAGTGTTTCCATCTTTTGCGTGATGACCACCACAGTACAGTTATGTTATGGGACGAAGCATCTAGCATTGTGGTGGATGAAGAGTTGTGAGAGAGACGCGCGGTTTATTGTTTTCAGTAGACTAGCAGCCTTGAGCTCCTCTTTAGGTCCATTTTTGGTATTTCCCATGGTCGTAGTCTACTTAGCTGGTCACTTCAGTGAGTTGTTCAACCTGATATTGTTTGAAGTTGTTGATTCTGAGAAGGCTGATTGGAGAGAAAATTGGTCACAGACATTCAGTAAATATGAGGTTCATTCAAGACATACAAGGGTTTGACTAGGATCCTTGGGGATCCTTCTGCATTTGTCCGAATATTCTAAGCCAGCTTTCGTAAGATGGGCCTCTTAATGGCCATGCTAGGTCACAGCCAGTGGTAAGTGCAGGAGGAAATAAATTGCCAGTGGGGTCTCTGGTATAGGCAACGATAATTGACACCGGTAGACATAGCTAAATGGGTCTCTGATAAGCGGGGTGGTATCGCTACTCAGAATTCAAAAGGAGACTTGAGTATATGTCGCTACTGAAACAGATGCTTTTCAGATTCACATGTGTCCTTGCTTCCTAGAGGGTGTTGAAGGCCAGTGTTAAGGAAGTGATTAGAAGAAAAGTGCATGAGAATGGGGCTATTAATTCAAAGATTGGTGAATTGAAGTGGAGATAATGGGCATCAAGATTCTGAAGTCAGATCCTGGCTAGAGGGGCAGGGGTAAGTGTGTCGTGGAACAGGCTAATGCCGCTAGTCTAAGGTGATTAGCGGGGGCCAGGAAACCGTCTGTGCTTATGAGTAAGAGAGCGGCTCTGCACATTCACAGGAGTAGGTGCACCCTGCCCTTTCGCAGGTTTAGATGTGTCACGAGATCTATGCGTACCTAAAGTGGGCTGGGGCAAAAGCAATGCAGCACCTAGAAGTAATAGCTTCTAGCAGAGAGGTCCTGCTGAACTCTGGAAAATATTTTCACCAATTCCAGACACCACAAGACAATGTCACTGCCATAGAACATCCCCAGAAGTAACTTCCACAATGAGGTTTTTCCTGATAAAGCAGTAGACTAATAGTAGTGACAATTGATGGAACACAACAAGAGGAGGATAAAGTACAGAGCAATAGAAACATTACATAAGAAACAAAGATTCTGAACCTTGGGTGTGATTCTCTGAAAGAAGAGAATAAATACACAGTTAATTGGAACTCATTATTCAAGATACAAACACACACCTTATCTTTAAATCTTCTAGAAAGGTAGTGAGAATTTCTACTGTGTGTTTTTCAGTGCTCACCACCACATACCTCCTGAGAATATCCCTATTGTGGACTCCAGTCTCATCCAGTTTAGTTTCCAGCACTTCCTCACATGTCCTCGCCTTCCCATCTTCCATCCCTCACCTCAAACACACAGCATTAGGCAGCACCTTTGCATCTGTATTTGGCTTCAAAGAATGTTTTTAACTCGTTTTGCCCTCTTCACTTGTAAACTCTCTGCTTAGCCTGTCTGGCAACCTTCAAGTTCTCTGGAACTATTTAGAGTTGGGTGAACCACCATGTTTCCAAAAGCAGAGCTGACTTCCTGAAGGAGACCTTGGACCAATGGCACAGACGCCATTGGAACTTCAAATACCTTAGACCTTTCACCCAACTTGGGGCAGATGACCCAGGGGAAGCTTGGCAGGCATGAACAGGAAAACAAATAAATGGCCCAAAGAAGCTGGAAGAATCCTCCCAGCACGTCAAGAACATTTACTTTGTTGTTTTTAAAAAATGAACTCCCGCTTTGGCAGTTTGTTTTTGAAGAACAAAAAACTTTGCTGCGAGGGTGCGCTGAACATGTGATCACACATCAAAGCATGAGTGTCTTTGGACAAGCCCATGTAGAGCATCTGCTCTGAGGACAGAGAGCTCTCTGACAGGCAGGTGGAGATCTCAAAATATGGTGGCTCTAGTCTGTCAATGCAGAGGAGTCTGATGGCAGAGAGAGGATGAGATATAACAACACACACACACTAATTACAGCATGCACACACACACACACACTCCACTACCACACAAGCAAAGACAAAGCATACCAACACACACCTATACATTGGTAGATACAGACATTACAAAAAAGAGGGAGCGTTTTAGACAACTAAGAAGAGAGGACATAAAAAGAGGAGGGAGATATAGATGTAGGAGGACAGAAATTTGCACTTGAGCAGTGAGGAATAGAGAAACAGAGGGAAAGTGAAACAAAAGCCAGCACACTTAAGAACCAGAGAGGGACAGAAAGGAAGAGACTGAAAGAAACAAGGAATAGGAAAGCAAATAGAGGTCTCGCCTCTGAGAGGCAATGTTTTGTAGCCATGCTGTACACCAGCATGGATGCTTTGCAGAGTGGCTCAGATGAATTTAAGTTAGTGCTGTAGCACAGTTAGGGCTAATGCCCTTTTTTGAAGCACATTAGAGGTAGATGCATCCTTTTTTATTATTACTTTTGGCCATGCTGCACGGCAGTCATGCTGCTATACAGTATGGCTACATATCATTGCCAAGGTCAGCAGTGCCTATGCTGCATAGCATGAACAAAATGCGACGTCAGAGCCAATAGTCTCATTGGCTTTGCCAATGCCTGTTAGGTCTCAACACCACACCCCAGTGATTCTGAGCAAATCAGTTCATCTCATCCATTTGTGAAAAAGAAGAAAAATGACATTTGGCAAACAATCCTATCACATAAAAAAAGCGATTTCGCCCATGTTTTGGTGAAAATACATTTGGAAGAAAAAAGCATCTTTCGTCACAATAAAAGTAGATGATATCTGTTGTCACAGCAAACATCCATTTCAAAGTAGAAAGGACTTCTGTGAAGTGCGTCTGGCCCAGTAAAGCATCGCTACAAATGGCAAGAGCTTCAACAAGGACAACAGAGAAGAAGACAAAATAAAAGTAGTTCCTGAATCACGGCACAATCAGTGGAAGGACAGCAATCAAGTTGAAGCAGTCAGTACTTGGTCCATGCTCCAACCACAAATAGATGAAGAGAAGCCGACAAGCGATGACCAATTAGAAGGCACTAAATAGGAGTGACAATGAAGCCAAAAAATTTTAAGCAATGGGCGTGCTCAACGCCCCTTGGTTGTATGCAATATCTCTCGCAAGCAAAAGCGCGTGCAGCACATGCACTAATGCAGGTGAGACCAAAAAAGAAAGGGTTTTATGAAAGGAAAGCAAGTGAAAGGAATGAAAGGAACGGCGACAGAGAGAAAGTATTTGCTGAAGGAGCAGGAGAGAGTACTAAAATATGAAGTGATTTTGTAAGTGGGTGCATGGGTGAGTGCATTTTAGTGAGTGAATAGGTAATTGAACGTGCAAATTAGAATGGAATAAGTGAGTGTATACCATGTACCGTGAGTGAGTCGGAGAGACAGAGTCTGGATGAACATGTAAGTGGATGATTCAATGAGTAAAGAAAGTGTGAGCGGGTGGGAACATAAGTAAACAAGTGTATGCGTAAATGAGTAAGTCACATCTCTCGTTTTGTTGTGCTCTGCACTTACATCGATTTCCACGTTGGTCACAAGCTGGTAAGCGATATCAGTGCACCCTTCGTTTCGCGCCGCTGAAGGCATCTCAGAATCTGCATACCAATCCCTCTCCGCGATGTGGGCGTAGGACCCCGCGGGAGAAGCGTGTTGCACACGGGTAGTGGTCACGATTCCAACTGACTTACCTGTACAAGGAGATCACAAAGAGGAACTCAACACAATGTGAACATAATGGAGTGTCCTCAACAGTGACAATCACCCTATGTGACACGGGTATTACTGATGCACCTCTGTGGATTGCAGTACCATTGAGTCACGTTTTTAATTGTATTTCTTAATTTATACAATAGCAGACAAGGTCACATGGGCATCAGAGCGCTGTACAAAGATGGTCAATTCCTTACTGTTGTTATAGACAGAGCAAGAAAATTGCTAGACAGAGCATGAAAACAAGGGCTTCCAACCCTCAGTCAAGCAGTGGCATTATCAGGGCGTGAGACATGCCTTAGGGTCCCAAAGCTGATGGAAAAGGTATGTGGCAAACTCATCTCCAATGGAGTCAGGAACATTGAAATATGGTAACATAGAAACAGCTTTTTGGATTTGTGATAGGAGCCTCCTCAGCAGAAACAGAAACAGAATTTGCTACAAATTGTTAAAAAAGGGGAAGGAAGCACGATGAGTACTAGGACACGAAGTTTTGAACCACTCATGGGGTTAGGGAGATTAGAGTATGAATGGCATAAGGGCACTCGCTGTCAATCTGTTCCACAATGAAAAGAAAAGTGGCCCTAACATTTGTTCTTTGTAACATTGGCTAGGAGGAAGGTTGGGGTGTGGGTTTGTGTACACTGAACTGTGACGTAGCTGGCTCGCATACAGAGAAGAGCCAAGATATGTGAGGGAAGTGGGTTGTTCTTTTGAGTAGGTTGAAATACAAAGTTTCAGGAGAGATGAGGACAGAGAAGCTCATTTATTTCCTTTGATGGTGAGACGGGATCTGAAAAAACTTGCTTTTGATACATCCTTGGGGAACAATGACCCTGTAATATTTCTTTTTTTATATTTAGCATTTTGGTTCTAGGGTTGGATTAGTTTGTATGGTGTATGGGCCATGAACAGAGTTTTTTAAGATTTTCTTTTGACCTTTTCTCAAATTTAAAGATGTGTTTATAGGTCCCTAGCAACATTCCTCAAAGTGAAAAGTCATGAAAGAAAATTTGCAGACAAACATACCTGCTTTCTTCGCCCTCTGGAGAACAGATATGACTTCATTGCCATTGGTGGTGTTGCACATATCACGCTTGGCCGCAGCGGTCAGTCCAAGGGTCCCATAGTTCGCTTTCACCCCACACTGGTAGGCCGTAGCTGTGCCAGCACTGTCCGGGACGCGACGGTCTACATTATAGGTCTGCGGGTAGAGAAAGAACTTTGTTTTACAATGCTGCAGCACCCCCAAAATAACCATGCAGGAAATCAGGAGAAGAATGAGCATTGAAGAGACATTTAATGTTTGTTTTTATCATGTGACTGTGCATGTTCAAAGACAGAGATCCACTCTCCTGACAAATGAATGCCTATTGTTTTAACATGGGAACTGGTGCTTCCATTTCTGCAAGTGCATGGTGAGAGGAATTTGTAATGTGAACCAAATGAGAAGAAGTATAGAAGAAAAGGCTGTAGGAGCTCAAATGCTTCTTAAGACACAATAACATGTAAATAGTTGTAAGTGAACTATACAACTCAGCGGTAGAGAAAATGCAATGTGGCTTGTTTTGTGATTCTGAAGCGTGATGGACAAAACTATGTTAAGAAGATCAAAACAAACTTTCCACTTGGGAATGTGCAAATGAGAAATATGCACTGAGATGAGATGTTCACAAGATATTGTTTCTGCACCATATTGGCTTAGCAGTAAAACTGCATGTCCGGTGTAAATTTAGTTGCCATTGCAATAGAAAATGTGTTCTTTGTAAATAGCAGTAACCTACCACATCATGCTTTAGTCAGAAATTAGAGACAGTGTGCTCCAAAATGTCCTTAATTAATTGGGGCAAAACGCTGTTTGGATTACTCGTGACCACTTTGGCTAACTTAGGCGATATTGCAGACCTTTCAAGCTATTCTTATCCTCATGTATTGGCATTATGGCTTTATGTTTAGTGACACTTTAGGTTCCTCAGGGGCCAGTCCTATTGGCTTTGTGTACGTCACACAGTCCTGACGATGCCACCACCTTAAACTGGGGATGAGAAAAGCCAGGAGTAATTCAGCAAACTCTTGAATGGGGAGTGGACTGGGTTAGAAAGCACAGTATCCTGATGCTTTTTGTGCTCATGGGCATCGATGAATACAAAGAGCTAGTTCACCAGAAGTGAGACATCAGAGCAGTGCTGCTGTCACCAGAAAACTGCGAAGGCCTTGGTCCACAATTATCCTTTGTGACACTGAGCGTGACACAATTAGAAAGAAGTCAACATAACCTTTGGACTAGGTAGACCCTCATGAAGAAGAGGAGATGCTCTCTGTCATGAAGGAAAGTGACCATCATATATCTGCTGTCTCTGACAGACCAACTAAGCTTTGCTTGAAGGTATTCGCACCAGAACCACACAAGGCTGGCCAAACCAACACTGGAGCTAGGGTAAAGTGACCTTCACAAGGCTGATGAAGGAGACAGATGATGAAGCAAGGAGGCAGGACGCAATCCTGACCAACAGATGTTACTAGTAGTCCGGCCTTCTGGACAATCTTGGGCAAATTATGATGCATTTGGAGATTACCCAAATTGTGTCTGGCGAATGGTTTGGCCAGTCATATAACCTTTTCAAAGCAGTTTCCAATTCTCGTGGCAGTGATGATATAGGAAGGTCATTTTAAGAATAAAAACATAATATTCTGGTCCAATAGTTGGTCGCCATTTCAAGTAACCTCAACACTGCAAACTGCTGCCACACAGATAGATTACTACAAGTTTTTTTTTGTTGTTGATATCTTTGAAACTGAAGATTTTGTATGATTTGTACAAAGGAACTAGCCTTTAATTGGGTATATCTTGTCTCATTTTTAGATAACCAGGTTGAGGGTCCTGGTACCACTCACAAAGGTGAAACCTTTCCCATTGGGTTTAGGCATCACGGTTGAACCATGTAGCCCTAAACTCACTCATGAGTTGGACCTTGCGAGGTTCTGAATTACAGAGAATGGTTTAAACAGTTTGGTGCCACCTTGCACTTATTGGAGAGTGTTTGCTTTGCCTTCCCATTTATTGCTTACTCAGCAAGGTGGAACAGATCTTTGGCAGCCGGGGGTGTAGCTTGGTCAGTACAATTGGTGGGGGGAGGGGTTCTGATTTCCTAACTACCATGCTGGCACATAATGTTAAAATACATTATACAACAAGCAGGGCTCACACGACGGGCTTAAGGGGCACAGAATGCATAGAGGTAGGGGTACTAAGTGAGAGACAGCACATTATTTTTTTAAATAACCAAAAGTTTTGAAGTCTTTCCAAACAGAGAGAGGGAGTGTGTGTGTGTGTGTGTGTGGGTGCATTTTTGTATGTGTGTGTAAAAATTCCTGATAAAATCGGACAGACTCCTCAATCATATCCAACTAAAAGCACATGTACCCAACTATTTATCACAAAATACTTTTGTTAGGGTGGTGTAACACCCCGAACAGCCCCATGGAGCTACGCCCCTCTTGGCAGCTGGAAGATTGCCAGGTCTTTGGCAGCTATTAGGTTGGGCGTTTTGGGGGACAGTTAGACAGGCAGATATTTGCAGGAGTTAGACTCACAACTCCTTGTTTCAATGTGAAAACATGCAGGTGAGGTTCCCAAAGTTTCATTGAACAAAGGATAATGATAGGGTATGTGAGGAGGTTCACGGGGTCACCTCGAACAATGGCATGGCTGACTAGGTAGGACAGTACACAAAGGATTTCAGCGAACCAATCTTTAAAGGGGAGGAGCCTGGGAGGATGCCACGCCTCCTGCATTTTCAAATCAGAGACAATGAAGCCTACAGGTCATTGGAGGGCCAGAGTGAAGGGAGCGGCGTGCCAGACTCAGAAGAACTCAAAGGTACGAAGAAGGCAGGGAGGAGAAGGCAAAGCAGAGTCACTGCAATCACCTTCACGGGACAAGGAAGAGCCGGGCGTGGAGGACAAATGAGGCAATCAGCCTCACACAGCAGACGAGGGACGTCTGGGGACATTGCAGCCAGGGAGAAGTAGTTGGCTTTTATCCTGAAGGAGCCAGGTAGACGGTATCGGTTCTTCATGGTGGCCTGAGACTCTACTTGTAAGGATGTACATGGGTATTAAACGTGGTGTTGTGAAGCTGGCGGGCAAGAGCTTCCTTGATGACTGGAATTGTAGATGTGTGCATGGGATCTAGTTGGTGAGTCTGTGGGGTCCAGGGTGGACTTTTATCAGATATGGCAGAACCTGTCCTGGAATGGTACCTTGTAGAACCAATGCATTGATGAGATCCTGTTATGAAGGCGACTCCTGTTATAAACTTCATGAATGACAAAAAGCGTACATCATCTTTATGGGAGGCGGCCTTCAGCAGCGAAGTATGATAACTCATTCTTCAGTGGAGATGATGCTGAATGAAGTTCACGTGAGGGTCTGTAGGATGATTTTGAATTGTGAGTGGAGTGTTGGTGATTTAGTGTTGGGTTTCCTCAGTCTTGTCCTTGTTGTTCTTGCTGTGCATACATTTCTTCCACCAAGTGGCAGATGATTTCAGTTTTAATGTGTGACGCTTCGGATATGGTGTGTTGTTGGGATCTCTAAGAGGGTTTGGCACCAGTTGAATCATTTTGTAGCACCTTTCCCCTTTGCATTACACTGTTCACCCCCTAGGTGCGGTGCCTTCACTACAACACATGCTGGAACACTCCTGTCTTAAGATAGATGCTCTACTCTGTTGCAAGTCGTATATATATATGGAAAGTTAGTTCATAATATCTACCCATTGTTTATGAGTACAATTTCTGTCTCTGTGTGTATTCTATGTGCAAGTGAGTGTGTGTGTGTGTTTGTGAGGGATAGAGAGAGAGAAATAGAGTAACAACAGTACTTAATTTGTAAAAAAAAAAAAAGTTCCCAGGCCTTTGCCAGGACGCCACTGCGGTTGTACCAGCCATTGCTCCTGCCAGCGCTGCCAATCACGTGACCTACACATCTACTAACCATCACACACCTACAAGTCTGACAATTCAGACTATTCCAGCCCACCCAAAGCCAGAAGATTGGCTTGGCTGGCAGGTATTACTTATTTCTAATGTATATTAAATTATTAAACAGCTGTCATTGAGCTCATTTCTAAATTAGACAAACAGCGCCACCTTGTGGGGGACTGTAACAAGTGACAGTGTTGACATTTAAGTGCCCGTGCTAAGCACTGGAAACCACTGGCTCAAATCAAGCACTGTGTAAAAGAGTGTTTGTGTGTGAGGCAGAGTGTGTGTATAACAGCAGGTGAGTACAAGCATTGGGCTGTGGTGTGCGGGAGTGTATATTTAAACGAGAGAGTGAGCGCAAGAGAGAGTGTGTGAGTGTCTGTCAGTGAGAGACAGTGTGAGTGTGAGAGATGGAGAGATTGAGGCTCTGATTACGAGTTTGGGGCTCCTAGGACCGTCAAACTCCCGGTGGCAGTCGGACCGCCGCCAAGGCGGTAGTCTGACAACCACATTATGACCGTGGCGAAAGTGCCACGGTCCAACTGCCGGTACTGCCACATTTTTACCGGCTGATGGTTTGGCAGTGACAGCAGTCTTAATCCGCCAGGGCAGAGCAGCAAGCAGCGCTGTCCTGGGGATTACGACTCCAATGTCCACCAGCTTTTGCATGGAAGTTCCACCGCCATGCAAAGGCTGGCGGAGACGGGATGCCGGGGGCCCCATGGGGCCCTGCACTGCCCATGCACCTGGCATGGGCAGTGCAGGGGCCCCCATGGACAGCCCGTCACACTTTTCACTGCCTGAATTACAGGCAGTGAAAAGCGCAACGGGTGCTGTTACACCCGACACACCGCAACATTGCCGCCGGCTCTATTACGAGCAGGCATCAATGTTGTTGGTAGTTTCCCGCTGGGCCAGCGGGCAGAAATGCTGTTTCCGCCCGCTGGCCCAGCAGGAAACTTATAATAGGGCCAACAGGCGGAAGACAGGCGTGGTGGTCTTCCGACCTTACGAGTTTTCCGCCTGCCAAACTCGTAATGAGTCCCTGAGAGTGAGAGATTGAGTGCGAGAGAATGTGAGTGTGTGTGTTTGAGGGAGATAAAGTGAGTGTGAATGTGTGTGTGTGAGAATGTGAGTGTGTGCGAAAGTGTGTGAGAGAGATAGTGACAGTGTGTGCATGTGTGTGTGTGTGTGTGAGAGAGTGTAGAAGATTGTGTTTGAGAGAGATGAAGATAGTGCTAGTGTGTGTGTGTGTGTGTGTGTGTGTGTGTGCGCTCGCAAGAGAGTTAGAGCGTGCCTATCTCTCTGTACGTATATATATACACATATATATATATATATATATATATATACACACTCTGTAAGGAGTGGAGGTCCTAAGCCTGTGGAGATGTTTACAATGCTCTCCTATGGTTTCCTCTGGTCGCTGGATGTCCCTGTGAGTTGTGTTGCATTAGTTGTTGCTGCAGCACAGATCCAAACATTACACACACGCGGGAAGTGGAACTGACCTTGGAGAGGGCCAGGAAGGGAAAGGTGTCCATTGTAAGGTCAGTCTCCTCGCCCAGCTTTCCTTCGAGTTGTCCATTAAGAATCCGAATGGCAGTTACAGAGGGGACTCCCATCCCTGCAACAAAACACTGAATCAGTCCCAAAAGTTATAGAACACAATGTTCACCGACAGCAAGACAGGTTTGTTCTTTAACCGGCTCTGATAGGCTTACATTCATAGCACGCTTTTTTGTGTTTGTGCATATTATGAAATAGGCAAAGCTGGAATTACATACTCATCCCTGCAATAACTGAAAATGTGATCAACAATTTTACACAGTGTACTGTTTCCAAGTCTGTACCACCTCAGAAGCTGGATGAGTGTCGAGCAGGTAAAACAAGCTGAAGAAAATGAACCGAAATTAAAACCAAACCAGTGCTTAATTTTTGCTGGTGGTTTCCGGTGCGGGGGCACCGGCACTTATTGTTGAGAGCCTGCACTTTTTTTCGTGCCTCAAGCATTTACTGCGATCAAAAGACACATATGGGAAAGATGGATGAGGAGAAAAACGAAAAAGCGTCAAAATGGAAGAAACCACAAAGCTGCAAGAGTGAGGTGAAGGGGCAGGGAGTGGCTGTAAATGGATTGAAGAGGCCCGAGATGGCTTCAGGATTACAATGTTTCTGTATTCAGTGCTCCTACATTTAGTTGCAACAACCGCGTGTTTCAGAGGAGGACTTTGGGCACCGGGACGTTTTTATTTACACATTAAGGACTGAACCAAACATGTCTATCTGTGATTTTCAGGATACTCGACCGTCTAGCGACCAGAAAACAAGCCTGGGAAGGAGTGAGTGAAGAGAAAATTAATTCAAAAGTCAACGTAGAATGTGAGGTGGCAGACACTTTAAACAGGGGCATGGATCAGCTGTTTTCTTTGGTGTGTCTTGTAAATAAGTATTTCTCAGTGGCTCCTCCTCTTGGCACTTTTGGTTTTTGGAGAACAGAGCTCAGATCTGAGATTTGGGGGTGTTTTCGTTCTGTGGGGGATATGAGGTATTCACGCTCTCCAGCTCGTGAGTGGGTGTGGGTGAAATTGTCTGTACAGTGAGAGTTTTGCCTATGGTGGATGTCTCTACAGGAATTCCCTTCGTGGGGGTCAATTCCCCAAAATTCCAAGAATAGCGGAAGTGACATCACACGCCATTTCATCTGATCTTTCACTCACACACATGCTTACACATTCACTCATGCAGACACTCTCTCTTACATACATAAACACACTCTCACCCTCGAGCATGCACACAACATACATTTAAAAGTGTTTTTACTTACCTCAGCTCCCAAGGAGGAATATATTCTAGCTAATTGTACTCCATTTTTATTACAATAATAGTGTAATAAAAAACAACTGACTGAAAACAAGGAAGTGGAGCTAAACCCATGTCCACAAGGAGGAGCGGGCCTTGTGTTTCCGGCACTGATTTTACCACCTCTGAGGCCAGTGGTTGCATTGGCAGTACCAGGGGTCGCAAGGGACAAGCTTGGGGTCGCAGCTGTGACCCCTGGTGACCCCTGAATGACCTCAATGAATCCATCATGCATTCTTGCACCTCCTTGTGTAAGACTGAAATATGTTGTGGTTTTCTGTGCTGTAAGTTATCTGTGGGGGGAGGGGATGGAGTTACCATCAAACCCCCATGTTGTCTGTTTTCATAGTTCCTATAAGACTCATATTAAACAGGTGATGGGTCTTGCGACTTTTCAACTAGGGTTGGAGGGAAGTCTCAGGGTTTCACCTGGACGAATTGAGCAGAGTTACAGAAAAACCCCACAAGATTCTACAGAATCCTGCCATCCGACGGAAAATATGCAACTCGTGCCGCTACAATTTAGCGCCGGTGGCGCGAGCAGTACTGAAAATCAGCGTGAACTGCACCATGCGTTGAGCATGAGAGCGCTGCCATTTTGGAGGAGTTGCCAAATTCCACGGGCCGAACGGAATATTCCGCCCACCCCTACTTCCAACTATCATACACGGTTGGCTCTCAGAGCTGCTGTAATCTGTAGGTGGCTGATGCCTGTTTGGGGATGTTTTCGCATTGTAGCCTAGATTCTGTGAACGCAAGTTTGGCGTTCCCTTCATGCTTTTGTGTCTACTTGTCCTTAAAGTCTTTTGTCCCAGTGCCCTTGTGTCTAAAATATCATGAATTAAAGCATTTATGCATCTCTTCCAAGGGAACTGCTGTTCTTTTTTTCCAATTCTTTACCCAGCTTCCTAGGAATACCGGGTTGCTCCTTATTATTTTTTGACCTCCCAATAGTCAGCAAGTGAGCATGGTGGAAAGACCAGGCGGGTCAATACAACCACAAATCAGAACTGTCCTAACTCACACCTTTGGTGGGGAAAGCACTGTTTTTTTTTTTTTTTTTAATAGTCGGTCCCTCAACCTCTTTTTCTCCAGTAGCCCCCCATTGTGGATGCTCCTGGCATAGCCGGACTATGTACCTGAGCACTACAGTAAAGCAGTTCTTTCTCTTGTGAATGACAGATTTGGTTTCTTCCAAGAAATGCTGAGAAAGGAATGTGTTGCTTCTCAGACCCTCCATCAACCTGGGCCCTCCTTCTTCTCCTTTACCTTTCTATGTCTCACTGCATCAGATCCTGCAAGTAAAGTCAGGCTAATAGTGAAGGTAAAGCCTGACCTCCTCATCTTACCTCCCAATCTCACTTGGTATCTCCCCAAAATGAGTGTTCTGGAAACTGAAAGATTTAAATGCCACTGAAAGGCCTACTCCCATCCAACTAGTGATACAAGGGGTAGCAATACAAACAACACAACCCAACTACAGTGATATAAGTTAAAGGCCTGATTATGAGTTAGGTAGAATTCCTTGCGAAGACTTCCGGTGGCCGTAATTACCGTTTCCGGACAGTAGTTGTGCACAGCGTTCCGCTTACTTAGAATTAGACCCCTGAGGATGGGAAATAAGTGTGCAGACACTGAATTAATGGGTGGAATTTTACACAGATATTCCTATTCCAAGGAGTTTAATGTTCACATTTGTCACCTGATTTGTGCAGGTGGTACATAGGAAAAGTGGCTTCCTGTCGGAGTGGGCTGGGGTGAGGGCAGGTAGAAGGGTACCGAAGTGGAAATTGAATAATCATTTTGACAGATCCCACCATTGCAAAAGAAAAGTTTCCCACCGATCATGGAACTAGAATTGGTTGCTGTTGCAGATGTAATATAAGACAGATCTTGAGCAATGTGGGGCCACAGAAAGTGCTAACAGTATTTTGTTGAGAATTAGATCCAGTATTTCCAACAATTACATGTAGAGTGCTTATTAGAAATGTGTCTCTGTGGTCACACTTATTGAATATATTAACATACAAAGAATCTTGATATTCAAATTATAACCAAAGTAAGTCTTGCTTGTGTTATTTTGTGTTATCTGAAGTGGCCATTGTGTGTTTTTAGGTTCCCAAGATGCTTGTTTCCGGTCCAGGAAGGACCTCACCTGGCAGTTAGGGCTGGACTGCCCCCATGGGGACCAGAGTCCAGACTGATTTGCAAATGCATGGTACAAACTGTGGTGGCCTGGTGAGCAAAATAACGATGGATTAAACCCATATCTGTGACTGGGGTTGAATGTGTGAAAAGTTTCAGCACTCCGTCCATCATCCATTTGTGTTGCTAAAATCTCCCTATGTGTGCCCACCCATGGTAGGTGACTCTTGTAATCCTTATTTAACATGAAAACCAACAATGAGTAAATTGGACCAATGAAGCCTACTGGTAAGTAATCCATTAAAAAAAAGTATGTTTACTTCCTACAAAGCATGTGAGTTGTTGGCCTGTCACGTCAGCATCACGTCACCCTGTAAAACAAAACTCTGAACAGGGCTATAAAACAATTACTTCTATCAGCTGCTTGTGCCAAGTAATGACAAAGCGGGTTTTAAGCCAGCCATGAAAATATTTTGAAATAAATGTGAATTGCAAAAAGAATGGACTATGGACCAATAGTGTTAGGCAACAGGCAAAAGTGAACACCTCTTTCCTACTAACTGTTTTCTTACTCCCCTGAAACTCATTAATAATAACAATACTAGTATTTTTATTTATTAATGAAGCAGATATTAGTGGCTAAGGGCCTCCTTTTAAGTTTGGTGAGTCCATGAGCTGCACTTCTCGGGAGGAGCACCGCGCTGTGGTGTAACAATGGCCCCTGCGGCGGGGGAGCCCTGAGCTGCAGGGGCCCACCGGCACGCTGCATGGTGGCGGGTTCCTGGCCTGAGAGCTCCTGACTGGATCCAGAGCATGTTTTTTGCAAGGTGGCCCCCTCAAGTTTCATTAGGTCACTGGCACCCCCCACCACCTGGGACTGCACCTTGAAAATATCCACCGTGTGGGAGGATGTACTAAAATGGGGTGACCACCCGTCGGTAATTTACACGGACTGTCGAAATTTAGCCCTAATGTCCATTGTCCGCAGCTGATGTTTTAACAAATGACATTTTTGTCCATAATTTGAGCCTTTTAGCTAAACGACAAAGGTTAGCACCTATGGTTGGGGTTCCCCAGCCGAAGTGGAAGGGAAGGGTCTCCTGTGCTGCGATCCCTAGGGAGGGGCAGAGAGCTAATTTAGAAACCAGCTAACTTGCCGGGAGACCTGCTACCTGAAAGCAATGCATGTTTGTACCTTTGGTTCATCTGCTAATGTAAAAGCAGCTTGGAAGCGATATAGGTGATAATTGATGGAGTCACTTAGAGCTTACTGAGGAAAAATATTTTTTTTTTTAGAATTCTTGTGAGGGTGTTCCAAGCTGAGCTGGGGAGTGTGTGCTTTTTAAGGACAGTTATAACCTTTTTTCCACTAGGTATAATTTACCTACTTCTAACATCTATATTTGGGAAAAATCTTTTCTTACCTTTAACCTAAACTGATTTGCATATTTTGTGGCAGTCTATATTGTACTGTGTGTAATGCGAGTTTAAAATAATGACTTACACATTCACAATGCTTTCTGTGAAATGCAGGGACCACCCAGCCCTAAAATACATGTCTCTTTTCCCTGCTGCACCAAACAGGATTCAGTTCCATGGGCCTCTGGTTGCACACAAAGACATCTGCAGTGATTACATTAACTAACAGAGGGTTTGAAACATAAAATAGTGCATTTCCCATGGTCTTACATTTTGTTTGTTGTGTAATGTACACCCCCAATATTTTCAAGATTCTGCATTTTCTTTGGCACTTAGGGATGAGCCATATCACTAGTCAGGCCTTGGCTCGACTGTAGAGCTATTCTAAGACATGGACAGAGTGGGCAATTGCCCAGGGTACCACCTTCCAAGGTGCCTGGCCCCTTCTCACCATACATGAGCAAGACCAACAGACCACACCACCAGCAGAGTTTGCCAAGGTGGTCAACACTTAACAGTGCCTTTTCTCTTTCTGGCCCCTTTGCTGAGACGTCTCTCCCAGTATGCAATACTTTCCAGTACTCATGGCGGATCCATCTTGTCTTATTTTAGGAATTGCCCCACCTTGTTCTTCTCTTCCTTATTTGTTGGGTTCATAGCAACAACACTTTGTATCAGTTGCTGTGGATTTCCCGTCTGATCTCAATTTCATCCTGCTCGTTAATTCTCTTAGTCCAGGCTCCCAGTTCTGAGATAAATGTAGAGTCCCAGACCCACACTCTAGTTTTCTGAGACTACAGACAAGTTGTGGATACTTCACATCTTGACATTGGGTATGAGACGGTCGTCCACACCCTCTGCTCTCAATGATTGTTTCAAGTTTAACATCCATTGGAGGATAAGGTGATCCAGATTATTTTGTTCAACCTGTCTAAACTACCAGAGGGTACAAAAGGCACTTATCTTAATGTTTCCCAGACTCTTTGCCATGCGTTCTACAATTTTTAGAAACATAATAAAAATGTTGCTGTTGTTTTCTCTCCAAGAAATATTGGGAAAATTTGGATAGGGGTGATACCACTGGCACTGTGGTCAAGGACATCAATTTACCACTGAATAAGAACATATTGTGTCAACTGAGTGTAGAAAACCTGGAGGCAATCACATGTGCAGCATAGTGAATAAATAGTGCTATATAGAAAATAAATGCACTGCTAAAGTAGTGGGATTTGGCCTATCCTCGGATGTGTCCATAAAACTGACATTTTGTCCTGAATTTTGACCCTTTGTCTTAAATTTTTTACACTCCTGTACAGAGTTTGTCTCCAAATCAGGTGGTCACCCTACAAGGAAAGCACAGATGGAGGCTGAGTATGTGCACTTCTCTAGACTTGTCTAAATTCATTTTTGTTCCACCCAAAAAAATAGTGATCTTGGCACTCAAGGTCTTTTCTTTTTGTGTTTTAGAGCCACTATTTATTTACTATGGTACGGTCCTCCAGCAGGGGCAAAATTTGTATCGCAAAGCCGGGCAGGTAAAAATCAGTGGAGGTTGATCCATCCTAAATAGAGCGAGCCTCCGCTGCACCGCTGTGACCTAACGTCCCAGCGGTGCACAAGCTGTCGGGTCAGGGTCACACAGGAGCGCTTCCAAGTGAGGCTCCGCCCTTGGAAGCCCGGCAGTTCCCTCAACTCTAACGGCAGGTTTGGTAGATGGGAGCGCTGTCAAATTGTGGCGGTTTACCGCCAAACTCTGAATAATCCCATAGGTGGTTACAGCCGTACTCCCATGTTAGCACCAAGAAGAATGAAACCTACAAAAATCTGGCAAATCTTCAACTATTACTCGAACTATTCAATTCTGTTACTTCAGTGCTTTCCAGATAATTATGGAATTACCACACTTGCCACATAAGAGATCAAAGTCTACAGAATTTGCAGAGTTCAACAAAGAATAGTTTCTAGCTCATCGGATCAAGAGTTATGAAAAAAAGCAACATAGAAGGTGCTGCTCGGTGACACACTCAATGCAAAGTTTAACTGGTTACCATTCTGATGCTGACTGTTGTGATTAGGTGTAAAACTGGTTCTAATGAATTTAAACCTTTGACCAGGCGATATTAATGAATATTAAAAGGAATAAATAGCTAAATAATGCTGATGCAAAATTTACCGACTTATAGTGCATAATTTGCTTTTTTGGATCATCATACTTTATGCAACCCTGCTCATAATGTGGTACTCCGTTGACATATGCTTTCAGTGGCCGTAAATTACGTCATATGTGAAATCAGGAGAGCAGATGTCATGTATTGGAGACACTTCCCTTTTTTTTTTAAACCTTTTGTACATCATAGATATTTGCTTTGTGATATATCTACCCACAAAAACTGGAATAAGCCACGTCAGCCCCCCCCCACTTCGCACTTGTTACAAAACCCATCATCGTACAAGAATAAAAATTAGAACATTGGAAAGCTGGGGGCTCCATTGAAAACAATGGAGTGCTGCGGGCTTTTACTGGCCGGCAAAAGCCCGCAGCGCCAACATTCCAATGTTCGCTTTGTTCACAGCAGCAGCTGTGAACAAAGCCTCACGGAGCCCGAGGGGATTTTAATCCCCTCGGGCTCCGTGAACATTTTTTTTTTTAATAGAACATTCTGCCCTGAGTGGCAGAATGTTCTAATAGCCTTAGAACCCGCCGTAGCGGGCTCTACCGGCTATTAAAATCCCTCTCCCTTGTTAAATGCCCTCGCCTTCGGCTCGGGCATTTAACGCGGGTAGCGGGCCTTTAATAGCCGGTAGAGCCCGCTACGGCAGGTTCTAAGGCTATATGAGAAACTTCCCCACCAGGGCCCTCAGGCCTCTGCAACCCTACTGGAGTGTGTCCCCCAATCTGCAAATGGTGAGAAATCTACGGTATTATGTACCAGGTGCAGCATCAATTGATATTTCTCTTGGCAAAGGTTGTGGATGCTTGGTAGTGTGTCAGAGGCCACATGGCCCCTTAGCACGGGGGCTGGGCGCCCCCAGAGAGATGTCAGAGAAGGTGGTAACAGCGCCCATCCGTCGCCCTCCTGTGAGCCCCATGTCATTTGCTTTGCCATACGATGCTGAGCATTGGTGATGCTGAGGGAACGTCAGTCCTCTCATCCGCATGCACACGTGAAGGTAAGGTCTCGAACTGCTGGAGTGCAGATATTTCGATTCCTTCACAGTGCCAGTACTGTACCCCAAACTAAGATTTACAGCCTGTCTCCCCATCACTGCAACCATTGGCTTGCCTCCACAAGAGGTGGGCCTCACCAGCACGATCAGAAAACCACCTTCCACCCTGAAAGGGGATGGCAACCGTATCTATCTGTCTATGCAATTATTTACCGGGCCTGCCACATGGAGGTGGGAGGTGAGACAGGGCATTATGCCCCAGGCCTATACTTTCCAGGACCACCACCTCATTCTGCAAAATGTATTTAGACATTTTTAACTGAAAGCAAGCCTTCTGCCTTTATCATTGATAGAGCAGATTATGTGGTTAAACCATTGACTGAAAGTGGAGCCCATGCATTTCTTCCCCTGGAGTCCATACTTTTTAATACTTGGGAAAAGATGCTTGTGGTACCCACAAAAAAGGAAGCGGTGTCTAAGGGGCCCCCTCAGTAAGTTTTAACTCCAGGCCTCATAGCAAGGTCTGACTAGACTCCACGTATCCTTATAGGTGCCTCAGCTCCGTAGAAATAGAGTTGGAGAGTACGTAAGAGATTTAGGCCCTCATTCTGACCCTGGCGGTTTGAAACCGCCAGGGCAGAGGGCCGCGGAAGCACCGCCAACAGGCTGGCGGTGCTTCATGGGCAATTCTGACCGCGGCGGTAAAGCCGCGGTCAGAAAAGGGCAACCGGCGGTTTCCCGCCGGTTTACCCCTGGCCCAGGGAATCCTCCATGGCGGCGCTGCTTGCAGCGCCGCCATGGGGATTCCGACCCCCTTCCCGCCAGCCTGTTCCTGGCGGGCTGGCGGAAACGGGTGTCGTGGGGCCCCTGGGGGCCCCTGCACTGCCCATGCCACTGGCATGGGCACTGCAGGGGCCCCCTAACAGGGCCCCATAATGATTTTCAGTGTCTGCTTTGCAGACACTGAAAATCGCGACGGGTGCAACTGCACCCGTCGCACCCCTGCAAATCCGCCGGCTCCATTCGGAGCCGGCATCCTCTTTGCAGGGGCTTTCATTTGACCGCGGTGCGGTGTTTGGGCGGTTTCCGCCCGGCGGGCGGCGCCTGCCGGGTCGGAATGACCCCCTTAATGTTCCTTGGGTTTCAGAATGTGGGTTCAGTGTTGCACAAAGGGAGAGAAATGACAGTGTAAGAACAGGTACAGAGGCAAGCACCTAGTTACACACTTGTTTGGGGATGAGTTGGACCAGGACAACTTATCATTACTGGAACTCGGGGATCCCCAATGAATTATTATTCATCATTCACGTGACATGTTATAAAAAATATTGTAACTGTTGCATTGGTTTTCTTCAGAATGCTAAGTGTTTTATGGAAAATTACAAAAAAACAATGTTTCTCTAAAGGTCAACAATTGAGTCTATAAAATAGGAACACGTGGCAGTGTCAACATAACATAGAACACAACACACCTAAGAAACAAGTAAGTCACCATCTTTGAATTTCCCCCATAGGATTGTTCCAGTTTTATGGAATTTTTGCACATGTAAAATTGGCACTTAATTCTGACAACTTTTAAATGTGTATTGAGTGGCTCAGCTCTCTGCAGATATGACATTGTGTAGTTTTGGGAGTGCAAGGGAAGCTGTGGAGACAGACACGGCCTAAAAGATGGACAGATGTGCCCTGCGATGGCTCCAAGGGAAGTGAGATGTGCAGAGGTGCGCAGACTGGATTTTGGTGAAGAGAGATGGACCCGAGATCTCCACTGGAAGTGAGATTTATAGATGTGCGTGGGATGGCTCAGGGTGAAATGAGATGTACAAAGGGACCCAGGGAATTGTCCATTGGAAGAAAGATGTACAGATGTGCCCCCAGATGACTCTAGAGAAAGAGGGATGCACAGATGTGCTTTATGATGTCCCCTGGGGAAGTGAGATTTTCAGATGTATCCAGTGAGACAAGGTAAGTGAAAGTTAGGGATATGCCCCAAAATGAGTACAGAATAAACAACATCTACAGACAAACACCCAATGTCTCGACTGGAGGGGAGATGTACGAACATGCTCTGTGATGGCCCCTTCGGAAGTGCGATATACAGATGTGCTCTGTGATGGCTCCAAGGAAAGCATGATATACAAATGTGCTGGATGATAGCTCCTTCAGAAGTGGGATATACAGATGTGCTGTGTGATGGCTCCTTCAGAAATGAGATGTACAGATGTGCTGTGTGATGGCTCCTTCAGAAGTGGGATAGACAGATGTGCTGTGAGATGGCTCCTTCAGAAGTGGGATAGACAGATGTGCTGTATGATGGCTCCTTCAGAAGTGGGATATACAGATGTGCTGTATGATGGCTCCTTCAGAAGTGGGATATACAGATGTGCTGTATGATGGCGCCTTCAGAAGTGGGATATACAGATGTGCTGTGTGATGGCTCCTTCAGAAGTGGGATACACAGATGTTCTCCGTTATGGCCCCCAAAGGAAGCACAATGTACAGATGTGTTCCGTTATGGCTCTGGTGGTAGCAAGATGTACAGATGTGCTCTGTGACGGTACAAAGGTATTGTGAAGTATAGATGTCTCTTGTGATGGCTCCTAGGGATCATAGATGTACAGATGTGGTTTCCTGCAGAGTGAATGGCAAATATATGTGGCTTGTAACTGCAGAGAAACTTTAGCCCTCCCACTGCCCAGCTGTGAAAAATCTAAGTGCGTGCCATAAAGCATGGCAGTTAAGGTGCTCTAAATTAAGGTGTATTACATTACCCACCTTATGCCCTATGACAGGGTTCTGCAAAGTCGGTCCTGGAGAGCCGGGTCCATGCCAGATTTTTAGCATATCCACATTTAGAAAAATATAGATTTCTGAAACATCTTTTTTCTAAATGTGGATATGCTAAAAACCTGGCATGGACCCGGCTCTCCAGGACCGACTTTGCAGATCCCTGCCCTATGAGATGTATGCCCTCTGCTGGAAGAAGCATCTGAACAGAAGATCATGAGGCAGCAGGGCCCGCCAAAGTACTGCACCAAGTTTTAGGAAGCATTATTCCGTTGACTTTGAAAAAACAGAAATGCGTTGAATAATAAATGTTAGTACCCCTTTCTATCCTTTACGTTAGGGGTTTATTGTACCTTTTTTCCCTTGTATCCAAAAGAGTAAATGGATTTTACATGAATTAAAAATGATATGTTTGAAACTGAGGATGTGGAATTGGATTATTTGCAGTTTTATGCAGCACAAATAGGGCACAAAGATTTACCTGAGAACAGGAACCACACACATGCACTGACATTCAGTACATTACACTATACTGAGGTCAAAAGAGCTTTTAGTGTAAGACGTTATAGACAATTAAAAAAATTCTGTTCATATAATCGTTGGCCAATGAGCCAGTCAAAAACTATAGATGGAAAATTCAGACACCTAGTCGGCTATTTCACTGAGCGGGAACTGCCCTTAACCCGGAAGCTGCTGCCTGTCTTTTCAGGTTTATCTCCTTCTCCAAAGTCGAGAATGGAGCAATTCCTGAAAGGATTTGGTGGCATTGTGACCCCCAAATTTGTAGTTCCATGCTGGTTCCTTGACAATAAACTTTGTTGCTTTCACAGGAAAGCTATCCAAAGTGGCCATTTTTTCTTCCAACATGGCCACCTCCATAAATAGCAGTCTAGTTGTTGGGAATCGAATTTCTCTTTCCATAGTTTATACTTCTGAGGAGTTAAGCAACCAATCCTCCTGGCTGGATGAGACATAATGCCCACAAAAAGAGAACATGATTACGTGTCTAAAACATAGGCTGTGTTGCGCGGTACAGTAACTCAACTTTTTTTCAAACAAGCCTAGAGCTGTTCAGAGAGATAAGTGACCTTTAAGGTCCCCTTTCCTCTAAGCACTGAGGCACAGGCCTTTTCCCAGCAGTGCCTTAGCTGTTTGTGGTGTTTTTAAAGGTCACCCCGGTGCAATAAGGAAAAAAAGATAAAATAATTGGGAATGGAGATAAAAATGACTCCTGAAGACCTGGGCTGCTAGGAGCCTCCAGCCTCATCCTTCCTCCTCAGTCCTGCCTGAGATGTTTACAATTGACACCCCGGATTATTTGGATGACAGACCCACAAAGAAAATGTATGGACTTGAACAATGATGGTGTGCCATAAATGTCAACATACCTCATTCAGACGGGGTATTCTTGACTTGTTAACCTAAAAATGGCTTTATTTGGCTTTACAATTGCCTATGTTTATATAAACTTTATTGCGGAAAATAGATTTACCCATTTTCTTTAAACTTTCCCACTAAGCAGTTTTCAATGTGGCACGTATAGGTGTGTGTTCAATGTCATGTGGCCAAACAGCTGTCTTTGTAGAGAAATAAGGGTGCATGATGCTTCGGTTAAGATAAGCTGCAAGAGGCTATAAAGAGAACTCTCCGTAATCTACATCAGTACCTCACTTCACGGGTGATGTAAAGAGGTTACCCCTTACTCTGGAGGACATATATTAATGATATACAGATGAGGAATTAATAATAGTGAATCTAAACACATATCTTAATGATCCACAGACGAGGAGCTAATAATAGTGAATCTAAAGTTATCTTAATGAAACACAGACGAGGAATTAATAATATTGTATCTAAACATATCTTAATGATCCACAGACGAGAAACTAATAATAGTGAATCTAAAGTTATCTTAATGAAACACAGACGAGGAATTAATAATATTGTATCTAAACATATCTTAATGATCCACAGACGAGGAGCTAATAATAGTGAATCTAAAGTTATCTTAATGAAACACAGACGAGAAACTAATAATAGTGAATCTAAAGTTATCTTAATGAAATACAGACGAGGAATTAATAATATTGTATCTAAACATATCAGAATGATACACAGACGAGGAGTTAATAATAGTGAATCTAAACATCTTAATGAAACTCAGATAAGGAGTTAATAACACTGTATCTAAACATATCTTAATGTCCAAAGACGAGGAGCTAATAATAGTGAATCGAAATATATCTTAATGAAACACAGAGGAGGAGTTAATAATAGTGAATCTAAACACATCTTAATGAAACACAGACGGGTTAATAATAGTGAATCTAAACACATCTTAATGAAACACAGACGGGTTAATAATAGTGAATCTAAACACATCTTAATGAAACACAGACGGGTTAATAATAGTGAATCTAAACACATCTTAATGAAACACAGACGAGGAGTTGATAATAGTGAATCTGAATGTACCTATATACGCTTATTGTCACATTATTCGCTATTCTTGACAGAATGTTATGGGAGGACAGTATGTAGAACTTGGTATTTCGAGGAATACTGGAGTGGGGTCTGCTCAATATTAAGTATCCAAACTAAGACACTGTAGAAGAGCAGGTCATAGGGTTGGTCAAAGGTTCTCATGAAACATGAAGACACATCAATGCAGTCTGGGGGCACTAGTGGACCACGCATTCACCTAACATCCCATGATGAAATGCAAGAGGCAAAAGGTCTACAGGGGTTTGACAGCTGCACGATAAGGAATCTTACCTAAGGTTGCCACTTGGTTAGTATTTTGAAATCTTTGCAAAGAACGTTTAAAACAATTCAGGTATCACCAAAATTCAACATTTATTTTTATTTTTTTCACCTACATAATCTTTCAGTAACAACGATGGAAAACGCATCCTCTGGCTTCTTAAATTTGCAGTAGGGCTCTAGAATTTACTTCCCATGCACCGCATGTATAAGGGCAGTAAAAAGTATTGGGCCACAGAAGAATGCACCAATTGGTGATGTCAAAACACGTACCTCAAATGGTGGTCTCTGTTGTTCTCGAAAAGCTGCCCTAATTCTGAGTGTAGACATTAACTTCTGAAACATCAAACCAAACCAGCCTTGTGCAGAGCTGTCTCTAGCATTTTTTGTCCATCCACTTAACAAATAACATTATAATTAGAGTAAGGTATAAAATACCTAATTGCTGACACCACTATCCTCATTGCCACATTGCTTGAATGTAATGTAAGGTGGATTTGTAGAACGCTGCTCATTGCCCATGGTCTCTCCAATGAGAGAGTAAATTGCAGTGGTAACACTATACAGAATACAGTGTCCTCTGTTTGCACAGAGAGTTTGGTTGCCAGTCATAACATGAATGGCCTACTAATGGTGGGCCTGTTTGTTTCTTGCCTCAACTAGCCCGGTAAACAGAAAGCTACAAAATCACATCTGCAAGCTGTTCTGAACTGGGCAAAAACGTGTCACATATAGGCCTTGAAATACCTGCCCAAAAAAGAGAGAGTCGAGCAACCAGCAGTATCCACACAAAGTGAGAGCTCCTGATGCTCAGCGTCCACTTCTCAAGAAACAGAAGACAAGTGGACATCTTAAACCATCCCAGTGAGTGGGGCAGGTACATCACATTCAACAGGAGGGTAGAACTGCCTTCTACCCTCACTCTGTCCTCTAGCAGTAACTCTCCGCAGAGAAAAATCAACACCCTTTGTTTTTGTTCAATATCTACTCCTACAAAGAATAAATAGGATTACTTCACACTACCCATCAGTAGGCCGTGTCCTCCCCTCAAAGTAAATTGGGAAGTCTATGTGGTCATAACACATTTCTATCTTATTTCTTGGAAGGGCTGTTCTTTCCTGAACTGGTTTAATAGTTACCATGACATTAGAACTCTTGTCTGTGAAGACAATGTGCTCTTTTTCCTTTTACAACCAGTATATTTTGTCCATTGTCAATAAACCCCCTCTTAACTTTTCAAATTCATTACTCTCTTCCATGGTCAAAATCAAACTTATAGGTTTACAATTAAACTTATGAGGCCATATTGAGTCTATTGAATGGATCTGTTATTGGCATATTGGGTGTGTCTTCTGAATACGAAGTCCAGAATATCCAAAATATAGATAGTTAAGTATGTAAAGATTTTCTACACCTAACTCCACATCCATGTAACTTGATGATATATATCTTTAAGATACATAGATGTTGAGTTAAGAATTGTAAATTTATTCTGCCCTATACTCAGAGCCACTGCAATTAAGCAGCAGGAGAAGGCCAAATTATGCAGCAGGGTTGAGTAAATTATGCAATAGTATTGCTTTAATATTTCGTCATTTTTAAACTTGGAGCTCCTGTATGGGCCTTGGTTGCATCTCATTAGCACTGGTTTAACTCACATATAAAGCGATAAGCAACAGAATGATTACCAGCCCAGATTTGTAAAACGCCATTCCACCGGGCAATACGTTTGCTGCATTTTTAGTAAGTTTTGAACTGTTTAAGCGAATAACAATTTTTTTGTTAGAAGCTGCATTTTTTGCTATAGATGATGGAATACGTGGGAAATGTGACCAATCTACAGATTATGCGGCAGACGATGGATTATGTGGCAAATGTGACCAATCTATATTTATGTGAAAATTGCTGCGACCTCACAATAGCATAATTTCAGCGGCCCTGCCTATACCTCATCGAATGCACTTGCCTTTTGAAATGTTGTCCCTCAATATTTTGTCCACGATGTTCGTGTGTCACAATATTGTTATGCTCAATATTCAAGCGTACAGTCAGCATACTGGCATTGCTTTGCCCAGTGTTAAGCATGGATCACTGCATTAAACTGATATATCTACTTTCTATTTCCAACTTCACATCCACTTCAATAAATGTTATGTTCTGCAGGATTGATTTGTATATTTAAGATGGTTCATAAAATGTTTACTGTCTATCCAAAATATTTCCAAAGTATGCCTCAGTGGAAGTGATACTTGAGGAAGACATGAAAGTGATGAGTGGCATGCTTGCAAAGGTGTCAGCACGTGTAGTCACTCAGGATTAGAGGAAGTGTGCCTACTGGGAGCTCATTCACAGGATATCAATTCAACTTGTATATTTCAACATATCAATAATATCATTCCACTTATCATTGAGGCTACAGTCTGTGCCCATCACAGACTTGTCTGTGCCCATCACAGACTGCTGTTTGTGTCTTAGCTGATCTTAGGAGACATTTTATGAGAGAAAAGAAGCCTCTTGCAGTTCTGAAACTATCTTCTTTGGTACAGAAACAAGTGATGTGCTCCAATGACACTAGCAACTACTGAATGCACTGCATTTCAATATACAATTAACATTTCTCTACAATTGGTTCCAATAAATATACCATTCACTCAGGTTTTTTTTTTCTATTTGAGCAGGACTCCGGTTTAAATTAACATATTGTGATCAGATTTTATTTTATTTGCACAGTAGGCTGGTTGTCTCAGTCAGTGTGGAGGACTCCCCCCCCCCCCCCCCCCCACCTCCCACTCCTCCAATCACCACTCACCATCTCCCAGGAAAAGGATGAGGTTCTTCGCCCGGCTTGTGATTGGCTGCACCTTTAGTGCTGCCTGGATGGCATTGTCTGCTTTCTTGTTCCAGTAGGCTGCTGTGGCTTCCTCGGCTAACAGAGACCGCAAAGTAAAGGAGGGAGATTGGTTACAAAACTGTGGAACAGGGAATAACATTTCATATGTAAGTTAGGCCTTATGTTCAGAAACGTGGCTAATCGACTTCCCCTGCCCCTTCTCCAGACCAGTTACATGGAGGTCTCTAGGCACCTTAGCTCTAAAGAGACTGCGTTCAAGAGATACTGACTTCAGCTAAACTTAAGGTGAACATATTATTAACACATGCACTTGAATGTGCAAATGCTTCATGGTCGATCTCATTGCACAGACAGAGGGCACTGAAGGACATTTAAAGCTTGCAACTGTTTGACAACTCTGAATCATGTGATTTGATAATAGGCCACAAGCAAATTGATTTTTTAAATCATTTTTGAGTGTTGTAAAGCGCCAAATGCCGCTTCACAGCACGTTTTTCATAGAGGGGAAGCAGAGAGCACCTGCACTGGTTTCTGGGTCCCTTTTAAAGGCCTTGCAGGATCTTACATGGCACAAATCATGACGCGGGCCAGAGAACAGCTTAAAATGTGGGTTACAAGACTGGGGTAGGAGAGAGTTTAGGGCAAAATTGTGAAGTCTTTCGAGCAGAGGCCAGTCCAGTATTTTAAAGTATCGAGCATAGCTGCCAAGAGTTCACTTTACCCAAGTGTGACATTTGCTTTTGTTTTTTTCCAGGATGCCCATGTGTGATACATTGAGCGTCACTTAAATGCTTGGACCACTCGTGATCATCTCTATGTAGGCTAACTTCCAGAAATGAAATGTTTCGGCAATATAATTGTTCAAAAACTGTAATCTATCTCTCAGAAAAGAAATTCGAAATGAAGTAATAATACTTATTTGACCTTCGATGGATAAAATGCAGGTTAGGCCCTACCAACATTCAATCCTGAGATCTCCATTTTATGGACCATTCTCCACAGCAGGGGATCAACCCACTGAGCTATCTCCCAGGATACCGTCTTCTCAAATTACACTCAAGTGGCTATTATTAGTCAACAAACCCCCTTGAAAGTGACATCAATATGTAGCAAAGAAACAACACAGAGATGAGCTGCCACGTAAATGTCTTTATGCTTTGTGTCATGAAACCTGCTTTAAAACGTCTCTCACCAGTCTATGTAAAGAAAATCAGTTTGCTTTCCTTGATCGTGCCATGTGTGTAAGCAAACCGTCCTGACTTTTTTTGCCAAGAGCTCTTTGCATTTTGGGAAATGTAGTTTTGATTTCCCCTCATGGGCTTGTTTTACACTATTTAATCTTGCAAATTATTATTTTCTTTAAAAAAATAATTCCTTTAAGTGACACACCTCCAAACTCAAAAACATGCAGATTCGCTTGTTGAGAATGGACACACCACTCTGAAAAGTGAATCTGCAAATACTGAAATATGTCCACATATACATTTCAAGTGGCGCCTCGAAGTATCCGGTAATAATTTTGAAAGATTCTACTAGAATCATATTTTGTAGTTTTCAGTCTGATAATTAAATAGTTTCACATATTTAGTTAACAGCGCATGCGCGAATTTATCACAGCTTGCCAATTTCTGTTTCTTTAACAACAACAGCAGAAGTGTCTAGCCCTTGGTGGGCTGTCAGCAGGTCTCTCCTTTTCCGCAGTGACTTGAAACAAGAAGTCCAGTCCAAATTGTAAACTCCCCAGAAAATAAAATAAAATGGAATGGAATGCAGCACCCAGGCATCTGAGTCACCAGGGTAATTGCATGGCAAATACCCTTTATAAGGCATCTGGCTACACGCAGTGTGGAGCTGAATCACACTGGCCACTCACTCGTCTCACTTGCTCGAAATCTAAAACTATGATCTACAAGTGTAGATAAGGTTTATATGAGATTTCCAGGGGGCATTAATACAGAGATCAGGAAAGGACATGCATACCTTGCATGCATTTCTGTTAAGGTCAGGAAATGACATGCATGCATTGCATGCATTATGCAGAGGTCAGGAAATGACATGCATGCTTTGCATGCATCATTTCAGAGGTCAGGAAAAGACATGCAGGCCTTGCATTCATTTCTGTTAAGGTCAGGAAAGGACATGCATGCCTTGCATTAATTTCTGTTAAGGTCAGGAAAGGACATGCATGCCTTGCATGCATTATTGCAGAGGTCAGGAAAGGACATGCATGCCTTGCATGCATCATTTCAGAGGTCAGGAAAGGACATGCATGCCTTGCATTCATTTCTCTTAGGGTCAGGAGAGGACATGCATGCCTTGCATGCATCATTCCAGAGGTCAGGAAAGGACATGCATGTCTTGCATGCATCATTTCAGAGGTCAGGAAAGGACATGCATGCCTTGCATTCATTTCTGTTAAGGTCAGGAAAGGACATGCAGGCCTTGCATGCATTATTGCAGGGGTCAGGAAAGGACATGCATGCCTTACACGCACCATTGCAAAGTTCAGGAAAGGACACACATGCCTTGCATGCATTACTTTAAAGGTCAGGCAGGAGATGCATGCCTTGCATGCATTATTGCAGAGGTCAGACAGCAAAGGACATGCATGCCTTGCACACACCATTGCAGAGGTCAGGAAAGGACATGAATGCATTCCATGCATTATACTAAAGGTCAGGAAAGGCATTACAGTAAAGCTCAGGAAAGGACATGCATTCCTTGCATGCATTATTGCATAGGTCGGAAAAGGACATGCATGCAAGGCATGCATCATTGCAGAGGTCAGGAAAAGATATGCATGCCTTGTATGCATCATTGCAGAGGTCGGGAAAGGCCATACATTCATCATTGCAGAGGTCAGGAAAAGACATGCATGCCTTGCATGCATCATTGCAGAGATCGGGAAAGGACATCCATACCTTGCATGCATTACTGTAAAGGTCAGGAAAGGACATGCATGCCTTACATGCATCATTGCAGAGGTCAGGAAAAGATATGCATGCCTTGTATGCATCATTGCAGAGGTCGGGAAAGGCCATGCATGCATCATTGCAGAGGTCGGGAAAGGACCTGCATGCCTTGCATGCATCATTGCAGAGGTTGGGAAATGACATGCATACCTTGCATGCACTACTGTAAAGGTCAGGTAAGTACATGCATGCCTTGCAGCTGTACACAGATGCAGCGGGCAGCTTTGACGTTGGACCAATGTTGTGCAGAACGTGGTTGAGGTCACCAGTGGTGGAAGGAGCCACTTGTCAGCATCGTTCATTTCCTGGCGCTGCTAGCAGTGGTAGCTGCACAGACTATTTTATGGCTTATGCTGGCAAATAAGACCATTGTGGTCCATCATGTGCACCAGGGTAACTGGCCGCACATCCTGAGGGTTTTCAGGTCTCTGGCAGTGATGGATCTTAAAATGAGCATCAATTTTTCTTCTAAGTCATTGCAAGGGTCTAGGGTGAAACTGCTAGAGCCCTTCCTTACTATCGGATGGAGGAACTCAGAAAGTTGGCACCAGAAGCAAATGAAGGTATTGTCCTCCCTTTGCAAGGTCTCTAATGTTTGTGCTCGCAGGTTCTCAAAATTTACTACTTCAGCAACTTTACGGTGGTCATGACTTCAATGTGACGGATACAATTACAGATCTATATAATCTCATAGATGAGATTGCAAATCTCATTACAATTCTTACTATGCAAGAAATGCCTATCACTGTGGTATTAAGTTGTTGGCGATTTGTTGCTATTTATTTACATTTTGCTTTTATCTGCTATTTATTGTATAGATGTTGTGAGATCATAAACATTACATGTGGTGTGTATTAGGGATAGTTGTCCTTACCATGACTTGCCAATTACAGTGTTTCTTCAGTTTTAATTCATAAACATAACTGTACTTTCACTATCCGTTTATAAGTGAGTTACTTGGAGGTTTCCTTACCAAAGCCAACCCAAAGTTTAGTTTAACCATTGGATTTTTCAGTGTTTTTTTTACATTTTATTACATACCACATCCCACTGCTCCCTGTGACCAACCTCATGTGGGCGGCCACCCCCACAACTGTGCACGGTCTTCGACAGTGCACAAAATGCCATGCCCTGGGTGTGGTGGGCAAGTGGAGCTAAAGTGCACCAAGTACTTTTTGTAAATATTTTTGAAGTATTTAGAAATTCTGAGACCCCGATCTGGCACAGGATTTGAGAATCCTGCGATTAAAACACTATTTTTAATTATAATTTAATGCAGAGGGTGCATTTGCCCCCCCACTCCTCCCACATAGGCTGTGGTTCAAGGCAGGCTCACACTGCCCCTTATTGCCCTTCTTGTTTTTATTTTTCCCCAACAAGGTGCCGAATGATTCATGTTGGAAGCAATAAATATTTCTTGTGACAGCCAGCCAATCAGAGCAGCGCAAATGTGCAAATCTGCAGTGCAATTCATTTATCCACAATGGACGAAGGGAGATGAAACTCCCTAGTCCAATTGTATGCCGGAAGGTTTTTAATTGGATTCATTAATGCTTGTGGATTGGTGAAGCTGCAGAGGATTGCAAATTAACAGTCCGGATATCTCCATAATTTAACCCTTTCATTTAAAGGTCCACATTTACTATGATTTTGAATGGGGTTGTGTTATTTTTGTGGCTCTGCCCTTTTTGGCATTTACTAAGTCAAGCAAAGCCACTTTGTGTGTCTCTCGGTGGTTTAGTAAATACAAAGTAATGAAGGCGGAGCACTGCGCTGTCTTGTGTTGTTTTGCGTCTGGGAGGCACTACATGGGTGCAGGATGGGGGTTCCCATGCATCCACTCATGGATTTTGGAGCACACTCAGATTTATAAAGACTGGTAACCCTCTGTTTGTGCCAAAATGAAGCACCAACCCAGCAACATTTCTCCATCTCTTTCCGCGTGGGCTTCATTCTCCGGCACACATGGAAAGAGGAATATGCCTCTTAGAATTGTTTTTGTAGAGGAAGGTGAAACTGTCAGGGCTGGCTTTAGGGCGCTGCAACAAGTGCGGGGGCGCATTGACCTGGGGGTGGGGACACTGCGTTGAGCACTAAAGATTTAAAAAACGCCTACTGCACAGTTCCTTGTGCATCCAGCTTTCAGGCAGCAATAAAAATGTCAAAATAACTCTTGTGATTAATGTTCCTGCTAGAGAGAGCGAGAGTCGAGAAGCGTTTTGTCTATTGCATAAAGTAGCACAGAGGGTTAACACGCCTGCTGCAAAGAACAGATCTCTATTTTATGCGAATAACCGAGTAGATTAGTAAAGCCAGACTTTACCAGCGCTTTAAAACAAAAGAAATATATAAGAGAAGAGCTATGGAGAGATGGGTGGTGCTTTTGCCAGGTGGAAGTGAAAGGATCTGAGGAGGTTGGAGGAGGGGGGTGCCAAAAAAAGATTGTGCACCAGGTGCCACAGCACTAAAGCCGGCCCTAGGAATTATAATTCTCTGGCAGCGTTTTGCGGAAGTGAAAATTTCCTGCGTCTTGTGTTTTACCATCAAACTTACTTTTTGCAGGATTTTGATCCTGCTGTGTTTTTTTTTTTTTAACATATCATTTTGATCATCAAGTCGTCGATGATAAGTAAAACAGCCTAGAGAGTGGCAAAATTTGCCAACAGCAACCATTAATCAGTGATTTCCACACTTCACAAAGTGCCGTTTTTAACATATTTTTTTAATGGGTGTGCATGCAATACTAAATCAATCTACAAAGATATAAAAATTTGCAAATTTGGAGCATTTGTCCTTACGCTAGCAGCGATGATGGCATGTTGGCTAGGGCAGTGGCTCCCAACCTGTGGTCCGGGGACCCGTAGGAGTCCACGAAGCCTCCTCAGTTGGACTGTGACTGCTTAGAAAATTCAATAATATTAACAGATTAGGTCCCCAGCTTTTAGTAATAACTCACTGGAGGGTCCGGGGGTCCGGGGTTCCAGTACTGATAAAATGGGGGTCCACAGAAACCAAAATGTTGGGAACCACTGGGCTAGGGTATTATCTGTGCTGAGGAGAACCGGGGGTCCATGTTACAGAAACTTTGCACTGATGCAAAAAACAGAAATATCTATTGTGCCACTTTTGCTCCTCACATAATACAGATTGGACCAAAAGAATTTTACTCCAGTGAAAACCACAGAAAACACGTTATGCCAAGGCAAAATAGGGGTAGTGGATGCTGGAAAGTGGAAACATGTAACGCACATTGCTGTTCAATTCATTTAATTACGTAAAAGAAAAATGGAAACAAAATCGAAAGCCATGAAAAATCCTTAAAAAATAAATAAAAATGTAACTAATGGAAAAAAATGAAATTCGCAGATTTTGCCACATTATTTTTATTTGAAAAGTGAACAAATTATATTTACTCCACCTTATGTTGAGTAACCTCAGTGAAAAAAAGGTGAAATCGTTTTGCAACATGGTTTTTCAGGGGCAAATTTTATTCGTCCCATTCTCTATAACACAAGGAGGTGCCCCGTATGTTTTTCCACCAGTGCAGTGTTTCTGTAATATGTCACCTGAGAAGTGCAGTGTCTCTGCATGACGAGCTCGAATGAGCCCTACGTAAGGAATATGGCGAGAAGTTAGTGTATGGTAACCAAATCTAACCCGAGGAGAGATCCCAGGGTTGGACTCTCTTGTGATCTCAATGTCTGTGAGAAGAGCCAAAATACGCGTACAAGCCATTCTGTGTAAAAAAAGAAAAAAAAAAATAGGGAAATTGAACTTAGCAGGAATATTTTTTTTTTTTAAATGCACATTTAATCTTTCAAAGTGTGAAAAAAATGGCAGATGGGACAGAACGATTGCAAAGTGAAAGCCCACTACTAACAAACGGATGTTTCCCTGAAGTGCGTCCCTGATTTCAATAATAGACAATGGACTTCGGTGAAGGTCAAAGTCAGATTTGGGATCCCTCTGGCTGACAATGTTGTACCATTGGTCGAGGGCCATTGGCTGAGAGCCATTGATCGATAGCCATCGGCTGAGGGTATCCCGGGCATGTACATGCCAACCGCCAAACCCTACACAAGTTTGGGTAACCAATAAATCCAGAAGAACGTGAAACGAAAGCGGGAGGTTAAGGTGCAACAGAACTTTACCTGGGATTGGAACCAGGAGGCAGGAGCCCGGCGCGCCGGCCCAGAGGACCAGTCCAGCTAGAGCCAGCAGCTTCATGGTGCACCCCAAGCGGCAGAGACGAAGGAAGGCGTGGGACTGGAGACCTCTCAGGTACTTCACACTGATAAATAGATCCCGCTGGATGTGTTTCTGCATCACCTTTGAACCTCCATAAAGCAATGAACCGAAAGCCTTTTGCATGCGTAGAAGGCTGACCTCTCCTCAAAAGTCCTCGCAAACACACAAGCGTGTTATCACCAGGCGTGGAGGACTTTGTCAACGTAGGTCAAAGCAGGTCTCCACACACACACACACACACACACACACACAATATGAAATTATGCACAGCCTAGTGCTGTGATCGTAAGCTCACAGCAAGAGCCTGGCATGAAGATGCATTTGTGAAGGGAGATCCTATTTTAGGGCATATTTAGGTCTCTGTCTTATGCTGGATCACAAAGAGGAAATTCAGCATTTGCCCTCAAAGGAGCAAACTGTGCAACCCTCCTTTGCTTCAATGTATGCCCAGTGGACAGTCTGCGGGTCAGAGTTGGCCAATGGAAGAGGACAGTTGGTGGTGCACCTTTGAAATATGTGATATACATACCCCAGGCCTGTCCCACTGAAGAACAGTTACTTAAAAACCACAAAGTGTACTCTATAGTGCATAAGGAATGGTCTCTAGCATTATGCTGAAAGTAAGAGGTAACTAACTGTTAATCAGCGCACGGTCCAGAAGGAACACAGCATTTGAAGTGAAGTGAAGGCCTACAACAGAGGAGAGGGCCTTGAACAACTGGTATGGTCAGAGACAGAAGCACTATAAAGTTATCAGACAATTGCAGCCACTGAGGGTACAATATTGTAAAGAATGCTGGGGCACACAGGAAGAAACATTGCTTGAAACAGCTGAAGGTCTGTGTCAATCTTTACTGGTCCCCAGCTACACCATTGTCTTCAATGCAGCTCCCATCATGCAGATGCTGTGATGTAGGGTAGTTACACTGATGTACGTGTGTCAACAGTTAAGATGCAGCAGACTGTGTCCATAGCAACCACTGCCATCTACTTGGGTTCTACATCTACCATGGTAAGGAACTGAAATGACTTATGTTTCTGGAAGAACTACTAAATCCGGAGGAACACTTAGGGTTAGAGCTACTCCTAAAAATTAAGTCTACACTGGAGGTAATCCCATCGGTGGATTCCCCTCTTGACTTAGACTTTCCTGAGGAAACAAGCAACTGTAAGTAAGGGTTATAGACCCATCCAGACCACTGTCTCATGGTAGAACGTCAGTGTTAAATATTTTGGGTCAGAGCGGAACACTATAATACGGGGAAGCCTTTTATCATGGCATTTCAAGTGCCATCCTCTGACAAAAGCAGTTTCATCTTTAAATACCAGTTTGAGCACATAGCAAACATTTTTTGTTGTTGTAGCAATTAGCCAATCAGACTGTATCAAGTGGAATGTATTCTTCTTTCATGAATAAAACAAAAGTATCAACTTACACAGTGGGTGGTAAGTACCCAGAGACGATGCTGTTGACCAATACCTGCTTTCATTTGAGTGTCAATTGTTGAGGTAATGGGTGTTAGAACTCCATTAGGATATGTGTGCCAACACCATTGGCATTGTGCGTCCATATTATCACAATCTCAGACTCTGCATTACCAATACGCTGAACTTGCTTGTCTAAAAGCTCCTGTGGGATTGGTGGGGATGCCAATGCGACACGGAAGGAAGTGGATGTCTGATTTGGGACTTCAGGAGGTTTTTGATGTAGTTCCTCTGTATAGCCTCACATGGATCGTATCACTACCCACTTTGACAGAAACCACAATATACTCACCCTGAGTGATGGAGTAAATTTAAATGGTTTCTGTTTATGTTTGAGCTAATGACAAAATGCCTTTCCATTGGTTTTTGAGTAGCATCCTTGGTGTCCAAGAGTCTTGGATACAACTGTTCTCAAAACTAGACAACCAAGAACTTCTTGTTCACTCCTGACTCTCAAATGGTGTTTTTGGTGAAAGGTCAAAAGCTTAATCTAGAAACATTCTAAGTGCTCATACTGGACGATGGGTGGTCCGGAAGGGCAGCGAGTGGTCACTGGCAGACACAGTCTTTCAGTATTTCTTTCACAACTTTGACTCTATCATGATATATGATATATTTGTATTTCTCAATTGCCCATAAATACTTTTTTTTGTTTATAGAAGTTGTAAAAATGACTAGCCAATTTGCTTATGTTGAAGTGTGAGAAAGTAAAGTTTTGAAATGTAATCTGCAAAAAAAACTTCAGAAACCTTTCTTTTACATGGCTAGTGTAGCAAACAAGGCGGTTTATACTTTCCATTTCAGATTTACAGTAGGAATTTTCTTGGTTCTAGTCGTGGAAGGGGTCAGACAAAAAGAAGCCCTGGTGGGACGCGATTGGTATGCTCAACCGGCCTTGAAAATTTAAGTCATGTTCAGTTTGACTGCTCTGATTGATTAGCCAAGCATTCATTGATTTCTCCAATATTCTCTAAACATTAAAGTTCTGTAGAGGATGCTTAGAGTTTCATAATCTCAACCTGTAGCACCTATGAAGCCACAGCATTATTTTAGAACGAAATTATTATGTACAACTGCACTGATATCTTAGTGTAGAAAGTGTGTGTTACTGGGTTAGTTCAGGAATTGCTGATAATGCTTCGAAACAGGAATCAAACGCTAGAAATGTATAATGTGATAATATGTATATTTTTAAAAAGTCTGAAATCAAGCTAGCCATGAGGAAATTTGTTATATGAGGAATTACACACATTTGAAATGTTGACTCAGTATCACTTTCTGAAGGGCGCAGGCTCCAGGGATGGACTTAAGACTTAAATTCACCCACATCAAATCTGACACATCTCAGGTTTGGCCAAAGGTTATTTGGGCATCGGCGTAAGACTGGCACACGACCAGCTTGACAATTATAAGGTGACTGTTTGTTGTTACCTCTCTCTGCTTTTTCCTGGCTCAGTTCCCCCTCAACTTGCAGATATCAATGGCACTCGAGGGTTGGTTCTCAGCAGCCAATCCAGAGTGGATTGGGCACTCCTCACTGGATGATGTTGTTCTTGTCGAGAAGGTTGTGCTGGCGGCTACTGGCTAAACGTGGTGCTGTTCAGTGTGGACCCGCCCACCATCACAGGACCTTCCTGCTGCCTTTACTGTGTGTCTTTTAAGAACTTAACCACAATGCAGTCACTAATGATGGCATGAGTGAGTCACATACCAGCAGTAATGTTTCTGCCACATCTATTCTAGTCAGGCTTTCCCCAAAAACATAACAACAAGTCCTTGCGAGTCAGTCTCAACACCACCGGTGAGCCTGACCTGGAGTGTGGCAGAATTCTGCGGAAACATAAATAGTTGATGGAGGGAATGCTGAACATTGTCAAACATTCACCCCCAGTCACAGATCTGGGTTTAATCCATCTTTTTTCTTTTTTTGGAGCATCTGATCCAGCAGTTTTGCAACAAGTTCGGTTGCTGTCTCATAGGGTACCTTTGGGAAAGGAATAGGCCCGGGCACCAAAATATAGGTGCACCCATTAGTGAAATAGCTAAAAAAAAAAAAAAAAAAAGGGCTGTCTGGCATGCAACTTGAGGCATTTTTGAACTTGCTGTGTAAGTGTCTTGCAATGTGTGGGAGACTACATACATATGTGCATGCTGTAGACCATGTCTGTGGTAATATCAACAAAATCAACAGTAAACACCGGGCCACCTGACTGTAAAACTGTCCCCTACAAAGCCGGAAACAACCCACACCTTGAGCTGTCAAAGCAGCCCTTCTGGCACTGACTGCTAGCCCTACGGCCAATCCAACCCGCTGCTTCCTCCTCAACAATCTATTTAAGTTACTAAAGGCTTCAGCCTTTGTGCAGGACCAACAGGATGAACTAACATTGCGATGAATTTTCCATCTTGTTGGCTGTCCTAGCAGGCTATGTATTAATGCGCAGAGCTCTGCATTTCATGCATCTGTGCATTTCCTTTCAGTTTCTTGAGGACAGAGGCCAAGTCTTGTCTCTGTTCAGCCCATCCTCTTGCAAGATTGTTCTCACTCAAGCTAGGGATCTAGTGTTGGGTTAGTGGAGTCTAATATATACATTTTTGAAACATCCACCTACAAAAACATTGACTCCATTATATTGACTACCAACATATCATAAAGGTATGGGCAATATGATTTATTTTAATTTTTGATTTTGACAGTGCGGACATGGCCCAGAGGCATCAGAGTGCAGTTAGAAAACAATGACAGCAGGAGTACATTAGAGATACAACCTAGGTAGAATTAGGAGCAGATAGTTGAAAGAAAGTGGGAAATAAACTGTACACGAGTACAGTTCCCAAGTAATCCACACACAAGTTAATTTGAGATACAACTTAGAAAATGCTTTTTTTTTTAAGAAAAAGATATTCAAGAGTGAGAGGAAGTAAAATGATGTAACTCAGGTGTGTTTGAAAGAGAAAAGCCCTGAAATATTTTTTGGAGTTAGAATGAGGTGGGTATATGGAGGGAATCCTAATTTCACATGGCCCTTCCAACGAATGGTTAATGTATCACTCTTGTTTGAAGGTGGGGCTCTAGGAGAAGGGATTAAGCATTTCTTGATCCCCATTTTCCACCCAAAACTTTAATTTTTTCCAGGTAGGAACACAGGCAAAGAGGGGTGCAGTGCCTTGCTTGTGGTGCAGGCAGTTTTACATTGAGCTCTCGTCTCAAAAGGAAGAAATTGGATTTACTATTCATAACTTCACAACCAAATAACCTGGTGAACAATGTTGCCCAGTTAAGTAGTTGTGGACTTATGAGTAGTAAAACGATTTTTATCTATATTATAGTGGTAGTTGACGTTGTACATATGTAGATATTGCCATGATATGTAGATAGGGAGTTAAGAATGGTAAATCTATACTTACGTGAATATACTTACCTTGGCAACTTAGAAGTACTTGATATTATGCAGTCAATAGTTTTTAGGTTGATATTCTGGAATGCAACTGTTCGGTAAGAGCATATCATCTTCAAATTAAGATAGGTGGGGAGATTGGGCCTTCTCAGTGGCCAGGCTCTGGAACTCTCTCCCGGAAAACATTTGGAGCACAAATTCGTACTAGGGCCTCATTACGACCCTGGTGGTCTACTGACCACCAAGGTCATGGTGGCTGTCTGACCGCCGCCAAAGGTGTGTGTCTGACCGCCACATTATGACCGCGGCAGTCGTGCCGCAGTCGGACCTCCAGTTGTCCACAGTAGGGTCTGGCGGTCCTAATCCGTGGGGATTATGACCCCCCTTTTCGCCAGCGTTTACATGGCGGTAGCACTGCCATGTAAAGGCTAGCAGAGACGGGGTGCAGGGTGCCCCGGGGGGATGCTGCACTGCCATGCACTTGGTATGGACAGTGCAGTGGCCCCCTGGCCAGCCCAGTTGCAAAGTTCACTGTTTGCTTTGCAGACAGTGAACTTTGTAACGGGTGCTGGTGCACCCTATGCACTTCAGCGTTGCCACCGGGTTGAATATGACCCGGCATCATTGTTGTAGGCTGTTTCCCACTGAGCCAGCAGGCGGAAACACAATTTCTGCCTGCTGACCCAGCAGGAAACTCGTAATCGGGCCCGCGGGAAGGCGGCCGCAGTGGCGGCAACTTGACCATCGGGACTTCGGCGGACAGTGTAAACTGTCCCCCAAAGTCATACTGACCCCCCTTAGTGTTCAGGAGGCAGGTGAATAACTGGCTATTCTGAAATTAGCTCCAGAATAGCAGCTTTTGTTTACGGGGGTACTCTCCACACGATTGTCTCCTTTCAGCTAAGTGCTTTGATGCATATGGGTTTTAAGCCCTTTATAAATAACTCAAGTTCAAATGTTCCTTCTAGCAATTCACCATCTCACACAGAGCTCCCTGGTGTGTGCATGCCCCGGCTGTTGGGACACTCACTCCTGCCTGTCCCTTTAGTACTGTGTCCATGATGATCAGATGGAAAAGGGAGTAGGTTTCAGACATTGCATACACAACTTCAGGGGGGATGTAGCTGTTTTAAAGCCTATTCTACACTATTAGATTGCAAAAAGTGTGTACTAAATATTCAGATTATTTCAGTTTTATATGGTTGGAAAATACATTTTATGTGGTCCATCAGCAGGCGGCTTTGATGTTGTATCAGGAATGTGCAATAAAGTAAAATTATGACATCCATTAAACTGCCACACTAGATTTTTTTTATTGGTCTGCACAGCCAAGACAACACAAAATGTGGTTTTATTTAAGCAAATTCAGGAAGTTTCTGGGGGGACATTAGTTTTCTATGTAACAGAATCTAGAACATAACATTTAAAAGGTAAATGCAGGACGGAATATTTTACAAGTGTTTTTTATTACCTAAATGATGAAGCTATTTATGTCTACTGCAAGTCAGATGACGTTCCAATAGTTTACAGCTTCAATGTATACTCTAGTAAACAAGATGAGCCTGACAGAGAGTGCACCAAGGAAATGCATTTTTATCTACATAATAGGACCTGAGCACTGAAAATGAACTTTAAAGTATTTATAGAAATGTGAATTGTTAATTTTGATATATTTTATATACTTTTGAGCTGTAGTTTAGTGTACATAGTAAAAAATCGTTTTTCAGAGGATGTTTATGTTACTTTAGTAAAATTAGAGGCCCTGATTTACAGTGTGGCGTACAGGGCACTCTGTCACAAACACAATGAATACCCTGTTTACGAACTCCTCAGGCCGCTGCCTGATTTAGAGATGGGTGGGCCGTATGTGGTCCCTCGACAGAGCCCCTATTGGCTCCAATAATGGGATATTTCCTTCGATGACCCAATGTCGTTTGGGTTGCGAAGGAAGAACATTATACTGTTCACCTTGTTTAAGCATTTCCTTTCAATGTACAGAGATGACCGCAGGGCCGGTGGTACTCTCTACATTGGATGGGTGGAGCACCCTCAGGATGGCAGAAGTAATGCCTTCCGACACCCCGAAGAACACTGCTCCATCTGCCAAACTCTAGGTTATGCCCATAGTATTTAAATGATTTTTAGGTCGAGCGTGCAAGCGCTCTGATGTGTTGTAATCTATCTGTGGGCTTTTAACACCCACCACACGCCCACCACTATCACTCGTTCATGGACTTGCCTTTCAAAAATCCTTTCTTATCATTGGTAAATGTTTACGTTTGTCCCTCCTTGGGGCAATTTTGTTGCCGCCTTGGCCATTGACCCTGTTACATGGATAATTGCACGTTTGTGGATAAGTTTGACTGCAAGCAAACGTCTTTTTTCATTTGTGTCTCTCCTTCGCGCTCATGGCGACCGTGGTGCTTTGAATCGGCTCGCTTACGTCAACTGTCTTACTTTTCATTTTCAATTTATGTGGCAGTTAGGAATTTACAACGCTAATAGCTCTAACTCGCGCAAACGCGAGACTCATTGCATTGCAAATTCTCGTTATTAAATATTTCTTTTGTTTTACTACCAAAGTTTGCTTGAACCTTCATTATTTGTGTTAATGTTATTGCACTCACACTGCTGTGTTATATAATGGTACCCGCAGCAGCCTCACTGACCACAAAGCCATACTAGAGTGAAAAATGGCATAAATATTATTGACTCCATAATGCTTTCATGCATTTTAAAAATTGAGAGATATTTTGCATATTTTTGTTCTTTGAAGTTCTATCAGCAAATAGTAAATACTTATTTGAATCTCAGTTTCGTCCAGGTCACATATGCCACAGAGCCTTGTGGCTCCTTGGGTAGAATCTCCCTTCAATCTCCTCGCCCAGGTAGGTTTTGAATCAAGTGCATCTTGCACTCATCTTCAAGATCAGACCTTCCATGCTCCAGGCAGTTCAGCTCCACATCTACTAGCAGGAATTACAGCAGGAAGCATCCATGGTAGTAGACTTCCTCCTGCCTGACAAGAGAGAAACGCAGCACCTTAGGAAGCCTGAAGGCCACCTAGCGCGTAATGCAAAGTCAAAAACAGCTCAGTTAAAGACCAAAGACAATTGTCATTTCAACTGACCAGGGCTCTCACTAGGAATCAAGCAATTAGAGGCAAAAAGCTAAAAACATAAAAAGGGGGGGGAGAAGGGGAGAGAAGAGAAGAGAAGAGAGGAGAGGAGAGGAGGGGAAGGGAGAGGAGGGAAGGGGAGGGGAGAGAAATGTAGTGTGTAGGTACTGGAGACAGAGAGAGAGGGAGAGAAGTACTGGAGATATAGAGGGAGCCACAGACAGAGAAAGAGAGAGGGAGAGAGAGAAGTACTGTAGATAGAGAGGGAGGAGGAAGAGAGAGAGGAAGAAAGAGGGGGAGAGAGAGAATATAGATATTTGCTCTTAATATGAGTCAATTAAGAATATTTATGTGAGAGAAAATTGTCACTCTCAGTGATAACTTATCTATAAAAAGATCTATACCCCTGAGAAAGCAGGGAACGGCCTTGAGAAGATGTCATTCATATACACAAGGCCAGCCTTAGTGCCTTTCCACTCACACATGCCAGATTTGAAAGCGAGGTTACACTGTTGGAAAATGTGCCCGCCACAACCCTGAGCCCTGTGTCTCCGGACCCACTAGAGGCATGGAAATCTGAAAACATATTCACTGTTACCGGAGGCTTCATGTTCAAATAAAACAGCGTCCATATTGGATTAACTGGACGATGCATATGCAGTTATTAACACTGCATTACATAGAATATACAGATAGGACACATGCAGGTTCTACACTTTTTCTCAGAACCCTCAGGGGGGACAACATGCCAACTCCTCCTGCTAGTGCATTGGTCGCCTCTTCCATTGTCCCCTCTTCCATTGTCGCCTCTTCCATTGGCCGCCTCTTCCATTGGCCGCCTCTTCCATTGGCCTCCTCTTACTTGCTACAGAACTTCAGCTTGGAGAAGATGTTGGACATAAGGCTCAGACCAGCATATACATAAAGCTACAGACACAGGCGAGGAGGCAGGAAAAATTAGCAGGTTAGTTACTTTCAAAGTCCTCAGCCTAGCACTGCAGGGATCATCATCCGGACCACTTACCTAAGCATCCTGCACTACAGACCAGGTGTGTGACTTACCCTCAAGAAGATGCTGATGGGAAAGCACAGACCTAGAAGTCCAAGGGAGGAGGGCTGTGTTTTGGGCACACCAGAAGAGTAAAGGTGTCATTCAAGATGATGTGCATGTCAGGCAGGTGAGCAGAGGCCAGGACTGCGCTTACCTGGAGGAACACCGCTTGCTCTGTTTAGAGAGATGCACTTTGCTGGCACGGATTTCATAGTCCTTCGTTGCAGACACTGCCGCGACGTGTCCCTTGTGTATTGGGGGCGTTAACAGATTTGCCCAGAAGTGCCATGCATCACATTGCACCAGGAGCAGGGAAATCTAGTGATTGCCTCCCCATCCTAAACATGATGAGATGACAGTCACTGTGACCTGAAGGGCCTGTGGCAGAGGGACCACCAGGTCAGAGCTTTCCAAAGGTGATGACAGCTGGAGCTGTATCCTCTGGAGCCCTGTGCTTCCTCCACCCCTAAATTTAGGAGAAAGTTAGTCTGCTATTGTTTGGCAGATCAGTCAACTTTGAGTGACCATCTAGCTTTCCCAGAGAGTTAAGCTGGTTTCTGGCAGGTGTTGAGGCAGGGCGGATCTCTCCTTTGTTTGAGGATGGCAGCCCAGAAAAGAAGACAATGCCAAAAAAAACATGGGGTCTCCAAACTGCAGGCACCAGGGGCTGGTCCAAGGACAGAGTCTATCTGGAATGACATTAAACCCTTTACTCTCCATGCGTAGCACGTCCAATGCAGCCGCACAGCACACACTGGAGAAGTGATGGTGGTAGAGGTATAAGCAGGAGGCCTGTGCCTCTTTATTAGAGATAAAATCCCACCAACCAATCATATCTCATAGCCTAGTGAGATGCCCACAGCCCTCTCCATTATGGGTAGAATACACTTTGGCCCAATACTTGTGCCCATCTGGGGAGCCTCCTACCAACCCTTTCACCGTCTCAAGACCTTTGGAACTAACTTACAAATCATCATTTTCATGACAAAGCAAAAAAGATTATACAGCCGCAGGCTTTTAAATTCCCATTCGAATGTAAACATTACCTAAGTCACACCATTAACGTATCTAAAATATTTCAGAATCCATAAGGCGTGGTATGATAAGGTCCTACTGTGCACCGCACAAGGACAACAAAAGGTCTCGGTCTCAGCTAACCAGAGCTCTGCCAGACATTGGTTCAACCTTTGATCTCAAAAGCCCACAAGAAGGTGCTCAATCCTGGGAAGGATATGGATTTTCTCTCTAGGCTTGTGTGATTGTGTCATAAGAGCACTTACACTTTGTGATAGGAGTACTACATTAGTGCCCATGGCCAACAAAAAAGGGCATGCATTCAACCTATCATCTCAATGGATTTGTGTGGAGCTATTTGGGCTCATCTTCCAGGGTTTTACACTTCTGAAAACTAATCTTGGGCCACATTTGCACTGTAAACAACCAGTTGTTTGCGCATGAGCAGTCCCAAATTGGGTACGTATCACAGAGACGTAAGAAGTGCATCGATTAAAAACAAAAAACAGTCCTCAATGCTCATGACTTTTAAAGTTAATGCATGCACAGATCAGCCTGGGACAGAAAATAAAAATGCTCCCCACTACTGATGTAGCTAGCTAAAACAAAGTGGGCCATGTTTGCAAATTGAGGCAGTTTTGAACTTGTAAACACACGCTGTATATGTATTTTGCCAAGTAAGGAAGATTTCATGGATTTGAGCTTTCTGCAGACAATGTTTGTGTCACCATCAGGGAAATAAACAGTAAAAATTGATCCCCAGCAGCCATAAAACAGGCCGACATACAGCCAAAAAATGACCCACACTCTGATCTGCCAGACCAGCCCGTTGGGCACAGCCTGATTTCTCTTTAGGCCAGTCCTACCCTGGCACAGATCACTGCACAGCAGACATGCACTGAACAGTCGAGCCCCAAATTGCACTCTTCTTTAGGGCCCTCTTCAAGGGCACAGTGCTTAATTTGAGCCAGTGGTTCCCGGTGCTCGGCACCGGCACCTAATTGGGAGTACAGGCACTTATAACAGCTGCCACATGGTGGCACTGTTTGTATAATTTAGAGAAGAGCAGAACACCAGTAATTTATTAATTCAGTATACATAAAAACAACTAATATCTGCTTCCCAAGCCATTCCTGCAGCTTTGGCATCCCTGAACTCTCTGAATTATCACACTTGTGCCAGTGTGATGGTTAGTAGTTCTGTAAGTATGCCATTGGCAGCGCTCGCAGTGGGTAGTGCGAGATGCAGTGACCTCCTGACAAGAGCCCCGCCACTTATAGTTTTACAAATGAAGCACTGCAAGGGCAGGATGTCCCCCTACCATTAGCGTATGTGCAAATGCAGCCTCAGCCTACATTTTGAAGGGACGGGGGGACCCCTTGAGGGGGGTAAAGTCTGATTCTGCCTCAGGAGACCACAAAATGCCCTTAGTAACCTTCCGTCAAAGGACTTCTGTCCAACGGTGTAGCAGGGATGCCATGGGCCCTAATGCAAGCTAGGATTCCCTGGTTTGGCATTGGCCTGCTCACACCTCAGGGACTTAGGGAGGGGGGGTCATGGTACTGCATTTTAAATGCTCACTGTAAGTGAAAGCACTGACATGGAGGCTGCACCCAAGAGCGTTCACTCACAACAAAAGTGCAAATGAATGCAGAAAGAAAGCGCGTATGGAAAAGAGACGGCAAGATCAAATCAAATCAAATCAAATCATTAGCATTTGTAAAGCGCGCTACTCACCCGTGCGGGTCTCAAGGCGCTAGGGGGGAAAGGGGGGGTTATCGCTGCTCGAACAGCCAAGTCTTTAGGAGTCTCCGGAAAGCGGAGTGGTCCTGGGTGGTCCTGAGGCTGGTGGGGAGGGAGTTCCAGGTCTTGGCCGCCAGGAAGGAGAAAGATCTCCCACCCGCCGTGGAGCGGCGGGTGCGAGGGACGGCAGCAAGTGCGAGGCCAGCGGAGCGGAGGGGGCGGGTGGGGACGTAGAAGCTGAGGCGTCTGTTGAGGTATTCCGGTCCCTTGTTGTGGAGGGCTTTGTGTGCGTGGGTGAGAAGACGGAAGGTGATCCTTTTGCTGACTGGGAGCCAATGCAGGTGTCTCAGGTGTGCGGAGATGTGGCTGTTGCGGGGTACGTCGAGGATGAGGCGGGCCGAGGCGTTTTGGATGCGTTGCAGGCGGTTTTGGAGTTTGGCGGTGGTCCCGGCGTAGAGGGTGTTGCCGTAGTCCAGACGACTCGTGACAAGGGCGTGGGTCACGGTTTTTCTGGTGTCGGCGGGGATCCAGCGGAAGATCTTGCGGAGCATGCGGAGAGTGAGGAAGCAGGCGGAGGACACGGCGTTGACTTGCTTGGTCATGGTGAGAAGAGGGTCCAAGATGAAGCCGAGGTTGCGGGCGTGGTCTGCGGGGGTCGGTGCGGTGCCGAGGGCCGTGGGCCACCAGGAGTCGTCCCAGGCGGACGGGGTGTTGCCGAGGATGAGGACTTCCGTTTTTTCAGAGTTCAGCTTTAGGCGGCTGAGCCTCATCCAATCTGCGACGTCCTTCATACCCTCTTGTAGGTTGGTCTTGGCGCTGGCGGGGTCCTTGGTGAGGGAGAGTACAAGTTGGGTGTCGTCGGCGTAGGAGGTGATGATGATGTCGTGCTTGCGTACGATGTCGGCGAGGGGGCTCATGTAGACATTGAAGAGTGTCGGGCTGAGCGATGAGCCTTGAGGTACGCCGCAGATGATCTTGGTGGGTTCTGAGCGAAACGGAGGGAGGCAAACTCTTTGGGAGCGGTTAGCGAGGAAGGAGGCGATCCAGTCCAGGGCCTGGCCTTGGATCCCGGTGGAGCGTAGGCGGGTGATTAGGGTGCGGTGACAGACGGTGTCAAAGGCAGCCGAGAGGTCGAGGAGAATGAGGGCGACTGTTTCACCGTTGTCCATCAGGGTTCTGATGTCGTCTGTGACTGAGATGAGGGCGGTTTCCGTGCTGTGGTTGGTTCGGAATCCGGTTTGTGAAGGGTCGAGCAGGTTGTTGTCTTCCAGGAAGGTGGTCAGCTGTTTGTTGACGGTCTTTTCTATTACCTTGGCTGGGAAAGGTAGAAGAGAGATGGGGCGGAAGTTTTTCAGGTCGCTTGGGTCAGCCGTAGGTTTCTTTAGTAGGGCGTTGACTTCAGCGTGCTTCCAGCATTCGGGGAAGGTAGCAGAAGAAAAAGAAGAGTTGATGACGGTCTGGAGGTGCGGGGCGATGATGTCGTCGGCTTTGTTAAAGATGAAGTGCGGGCAGGGGTCCGAAGGGGCGCCGGAGTGGATAGAGTTCATGATGGATTTGGTTTCTTCCGTGTTGATGTGGGTCCAGTTGTTGAGGGTGATGTCCGGGGAAGCGGGTTCAGTGGTGTATGGTTGGGTCTGGTGTCCGAAGCTGTCGTGGAGGTCGCTGATCTTGCGATGGAAGAAAGTGGCGAGGGATTCGCACAAATCCTGTGAGGGCGTGACGGCGTTGGCGCTGGCGCTGGGGTTGGAGAACTCTTTGACGATGCTGAAGAGTTCTCTGCATCTTAGATGGGCTAAAGAGGCAGGCGGTGCCTGATGGTGGATGAACCACACAAAATGGAATCAGGTCTCTAAGCAGTCTTGGTGTTCAGCACCTCACTCCAATAGCACCAGCTGCTACACTGAGAAGAACTCTGAGTCCTGATACTTATTCATTCACAAATTAAGCACTGGTTTTCAGTGTTTGATTACTGAAAGAAAACTGTTCATCTCACTGGAGTTTAGCTAAAGAATTTGCGCTGTCCTGGGCTAGAATCCATCATCCACATAGGATGCATCAACAGAGGGGCCAGATTTCTCATCTACCCCAGTTTCAGAATGCAGCAACCCACACATCCCCAGATCTGAGCTCAGTTCTGAGCTACTGCACTCCTCTTTAGTCCAGGAGATCCATAAAGTAAACGGCAACGGTGCATTTTCTGGTCAGGCATCCAGCCGGTGGAACACCCTGCTCTGACCCCTTAAAATGGGATGCAGATTATATTGCACCTGGTTGACTGATTATCCTACTAGCTGCAAGAGCCTGACTCCAGAAAATGTAGCACTTAAGTGACTAAACTAAAATTTACTTGCAAGTGCCACCTCCACAAAACACACTCCTACACACCCATTCTTTGCCACTGTTGCTTATAGCCCGACACACTGTTTTGTGATTGTTGCCCCATTAATGGTTGTCTGACAAAGCAACTCATAGGCCCATATTTAAACTTTTTTAGCACTGCATTTGAGCCGCTTTTTGACACAAAAGCAGCACAAACTTACAAAATACAATTGTATTTTGTAAGTTTGCGCTGCTTTTGCGTCAAAAAATGACGCAAATGCAGTGCTAAAAAAGTAGAAATATGGGCCATAGTTTGCAAGAATGTTCTAAATAAGTTGTAGCTTAACGTACCCACTGCTCACTTTGGTTGGTCCCTCCATAAGGGAGAGCTGAGGAAATTAATTCCTTATGAATGTACCCTCGGGACATACCAGTATTGCCCTCTAAAACCATATCATGATGCACACAGTGTTTGTACGCATTGCTCCCAGAAAGCGTGACGCATTGCTCCCAGAATGCATGACACGGAGTACAGAATCACTATTCTTAACTCAGCACCTACTGAAAAAAACAAAGGTTAAGGGATGGTGTAGTTAACTGAAAATAGCAGTTAAAGCATACTTTTTAAACAAACAAAACCACTGAAATTTACTAGGTACAGTTATCTCAAGTAACTATAGCTTATGCTCTAATGTAACTAAACTTATGCCCGCCCACAATGCACAGGGTTGTCATCAATGATGTAATTTCAGATGTTGCAGTGATATTATCAATGATGTCATAGAAGATGTCATGAGTGATGACCTATATGGGGTAAATAGCAGCGCATGTTGGGGGCGCAAATTATAGTTACCTTAGAACAAGAGTTATAATTTCTTGAGATAACTATAATTGTTAAATTTCTGTGGTTTTGTTAAAATGGTATGTTTTAACTGACATTTTCACCTAACTAGAATGTCCCTTTAACATTTGATTTTTTCAGTGAATTTCTTTTTTTTTTAATGTAAACTAAGATATTATTATCATACCCAAATATAACATCACTTTAACCTTTGTTTTTTTTCAGTGAACTTCCAGTTTTTTTTTTTTTTAACGTAAAGTAACCGTAAAGTAATATTTTACTACCATACATAAAGCCTTTGTCCATGCTCAGGGGGGGAGGTATATGCCGCATGGCCTGTGGCCAGGACCTGCATTCAAACACCACCCCCCCCCAGACAGTCACCCATGCTCCGCACAGACTTTTGTGCTGCGTACCAGAGGTATGGCCGCAGGGCCTGGCCTGCGGCCAAACACCCCCTTTATCCACCTCCAAACCCCATTCCCCCCAAAGTCAGGCCCCACCCCCAAACAGAAAAACCCATACAACCAACAAAACCCGTATACATAAAGCAGATTTATCATCTTCCTCCAAAAAATCACTAATAACCTTAATTATTAGTGATTGAAATTTTAATTGTATATTTCAATAACACACAATTCTAGGTTTATTAATAGTAATTACTTAAAACCATATCTAATAAAGTTTTATTAAAACATCTGTGATTCTCTCTTTTTTACATAGTTTTTATTATTATATTTATGTAGGTGAAAAATGAGAAAATAAATAATAGGATACATTTTTATTTAAAAAAAAGCCTCTTAATGGAGTTCTATGGATGTGTGTATGACAGTGTATATAGGATTCTGAGGGTGTGTGTGGGGTGTTGTGTGTGTATGGGGATGGAGTTGTGTGTGATTATATGGGGTGTTCTTTGAGTGTGAATATGTGTGTCTGATTGGGTGGGTGTTCTGTGTGGTTCTCTCTGTGTCTGGGGGTGTTGTGTAGCTATCTGTGTGTCACATGGTGTAGGTCTGTGTCTGGGGGTTGTGTGGATATGTGGCTAAGTATAGTTCTGAGGGTTATTTGAGTGCATGGGATTGTATAACTGTGTGACTATATACGTTTTGGATTGTGTGGGGATGTGTGAGTATTTGTGTGTGTGTCTTTTCTGTGTGTGAATGTGTGTCTGTTCATCTTTTTAAAAAAACAGCCATATGGAAGTCTGTGTGAGAAAGTATGTGTGTGGGGTTGTGTACATGTTACAGTGAGTATGTTAGTGTATGAGGTTGTCAGGGTGTAAGCATGACTGTGTATAGAATTGTGAGGGTTGTTGTGCCTGTGTGTGTGCGGAATGATTGTGTGTTTATGGGGATGTTATGGATAAGTGTGTGTGGGATTGTGTGTCACTGTGGGGATGTGTGTGGAGTTTTGTGGGTGAGAATGTGTGTGAGATCTTTTGCACGTCTTTCCGTCTGTGTGTGTGTGTGTGTGTGTGTGTGTGTGTGTGTGTGTGTGTGTGTGTGTGTGTATATATATATATATATATATATATATATATATATATATATATATATATACGTGTATGTGTGTGTTTTTTTTTTTAAACACCTGTATGGATTCTCAACATCTGAGAGGGGTGCAAATCCACATCTGAACAAAAAACTAATTACTTTAATAGTTTTAATTACAGAGGGGCGTCTCTTCCCAACACCTTAAACTGATTCAGGGGGCCAAAGTGCTTCTACCCTGCTCCCTTTCACCTTATTCATACATTTTTTTGAGGATGCGGGGAGTGAGTCCCTGAGTCCTAAGACGGCAGCCGCAACTTTCTGTTCAAGTTGCATTCAGCCAATCACAACACAAGCTTTGCACCATGGATTCACAAATCCATCGTGAAGCATCTGGATGTGAAATATACAAATGTTTTGGCCATTAGTTTTTTTTCAAAAACTACTAAACTGATTTACACTAAATTACAAAAAGCACTTTTTCTGTACCAAGATCTAGTTTTATGCCAAATTTGCTGTAAATCCGTTCAGTGGTTTGGGAAGTACGTGTCTAAAGTTCCTGTGAAAAATGAATGGAGAAAATGCATTTCAGGGTTCCCCCTCATTCTCGCCCCCACTTGATGAATCCCTCCCGAACTTTTCCAGTTAGGAGCGGAGGTGGAAGAACACTTCCTTTTGGAAAGTTTTGTGAAGATTTGTCAAACGGCGCCAAAGTTATTAGGAAAACAATAAATTATTTTCCTATGGAAACATTGTCCTAACTAACTACCCAGTGGCAGCTGCCACTACGTAATAGACATATAGACAGACAGATGTGTGTGTGTGTGTATATACAGTATATATATATATATATATATATTCACTGAAAATCAAAGGTTAAAGTTACATTATAGTTAGGGGTTTAAATAAGACAAGAACTAATGAAAAAAATAAAATAAAATACACCAGCTATAGTTTTGCCAATTAACTAAACTCGCATCGCCATCATGCATTGACTATGACCTAGCATATTACCATGGAGCCCATGGTATGCATTAGTAAGTTGAACAATATTGTTCTTTATATCTCGAAGTGATGTCATAAATGATGTAATCTAGCATGCCATAAGGTATATGAAGTCATACCAACCACCACTGAACACAAAGTTTGTCTTTTCTCTTTTAAAATTAGGGACCTGTAAAGTGACTGAGAAGATGGGCAGGGTTAGAAAACAGATGTGAAAAGGGGATTCTGTACTGATATAGCGGTCTCCTTCTTTAACTACTTTAGCTACTTAAAAAATACATTATGCCTCAAATGACTAAAAACCCATATCCTCTCGCATGTTTAACCTGCTAGTTTCATAACTACATTAACATGTCAGTGGTCATGTACTTCATCCTACTCCAGAAGAAAGGCTTTAAATTCAAAAGCTCCTATAACAACATAATGTAATTCAGGAGCATTTTACTGTTTTCTTGAATACAAAATGTTAGCACTCTAGTTGTTCTTTCAAACTCCGTGGTGAAGCTGAAGTTAATCTCTAGGGATTTAACTAACAGACTGCTTCAGGTGTTGTAAGTAGAAGCTTCTGTTTGCATGTTGATATGTTTCAGTGACATGCATGAGGAATATATTTGAATTTAAAGAACATGCATCCTTACTATAGTATTCAGTAGCTCAAACTATAATTCATATGACGGAACAATCTCCCCCAATTTGTTAATTTCTAAATGAAATGTTTTAAGCTTTACAGTTTTGTTTCAATTGACATGACTTCAGTTCTGCCACGCTACTGTCATAAATATGGAAGTTAGTGCTCAAATTGTTCATTAGACTACACTGGAAAATTAACTGAGAGACTGTTACTTTTGGAAGCAAGTTTTACTCACAATGTCAGACTTAATTCTCACATGTCCGAGGTAGATAGTGTGAATTTACAGAATATATTCTGGATTTTAGCTTCTGGGGCACCTTCCATAACCTGTAAGAGAAAATCAGGAGAGAAACCAGTATTCTCTCAAACGTGATTCATCAAATCTCAGGAGAGGAGCAGAATTTTACACAGGGTAAAATCACCTTAGATCACACCACAATTGATAAGATTAGTATAGTATGTCCTTTTTCTAGATCCAGGGACTGTACCAACAAGAAGGGATGTTTCATAGAGGCTGGATTCCTTCTAAAAAGCAGAATGGCCATGGCTATCTTTCCTGCATGAGCACAGCTCTAAGACAGGACCAGCTTACTTGAAGTTTTTTCTAAGAATGATGGTGCCTAAATGGTGTGTCTTACAACTTTTAGCATGTATTGAATACTCAGACTAGCGTAATGTGGGAATTCTGCCGATAAAAAGCTCTTCGGTTCTTCGTGTTCTTCTTTGTACATTTCCAGTCGCTGAAGACACGACACGATTTGTTCACAGTAAGTTCTTCCTCTTCTTGTTTAGAATCCTTATGGCATGTATAATGCTTGTTACTGTTTTTACTCTTAACTGTCCAATTGCCAGTTGTTTTCCTCCAGCAACCACAGGCCGTGAACCTTTGGCCCATCTATGTCTTTCGTTCTTTGAGTCACTGAGATTTATTCAGAATCGGCATGGGCATCAGGCAATTGTTTATTTTTATCTGCCAATAGTTTTCAGTCACTCTGTAGTATAGAAAGTTTGGTAATTTTAATGTTTATCTTTTTAGAGAGTTGGAGGCCACCTTGGCTCTTCCAGATTTACCTTGTCTAGACATTGACATGCAGATCACATCCTCACACTTTCCTTTTTAGGTTCAGAGGCTCGTAAACCTTTGCTTTCTCGCTACCTGTTCTGGAAGTGTCCCTCACATGGTCTTTCCATTCTTTAAAGGCAGACATTTTGAATTTGGCTCCTTGTAAGGTCTCTTCTAAGTGTTTCTTTTATGCACTGACAGATATTTGTTTAATTCTGATACTGAAGTTATGGCTGCCTACTCACCGGGCTGGCCTTGCTCCACTCAGTGGCTATGACCTAAAGATAGCTTTATCTGGTTTGACAGCCTCATAGTTTCCAAAAACATCATAATAGAAATTAATCCATATGGAGACAAAGGACACTCAAAGTATGCTTCAACCCACCACAGTCCACTCCCCCCACTGCCTGTTTCACTTTACGCAATTGCTTTTTCCTTTTACGTATAAATACAAATCCTCCTATCAACAAGAAATAGACCTCCAACATTAGAAACGTGAAGGCGCTTGTATTTACCAGTGATTTCTGGTACTAGATACAATGCTAGGTATAATCACCTACTTCCATAACAAACAAGATATTTATTATTATTTATATTTATATTGAGGCATCATCATATACCAGCTGAGACATAATAATTTATCTTATAAAAAAAAAACAATGACAAATTGAAAGATTTTTCAAGCTGTTGTATATGACTCAAGAAGGTAACTGCCTATGGTACTACAGGTTTATGAATGTCTTCCAAACCTCATGTTTTCTGAGCAATTCATAGTTAAAATGCAGCCGTTAACATTTTGCTTTCTACTACCACAGCAAAGGGCAATGGATTAGCACAGTTCAGTCATCTCTCATTGTGTATTGAAATTTACTGACACACATCTCTACCTCCTGCTACAAAGTACTCTGCTAAGTAAAGTTGGAGGCGCTTTAATTCAACCAGGGACAGCCAGCACATGTATACATTAGGATGTCGTCACAGTGTTTCTTATTAATCAATAGATTTATTGAAAGTTACAATATTGACTCACCTGTATAAACCAGATTTGGCATATTTCTTTATCCTATAGAAAGAAGCACAAATCAATAAATTAGGATATGCAAATTTTTATTTTGAAGCTACACCCCTCAGTTTTGTGAAGGACATTTGAAGCAGTTGCTCCCAACTCTAGAGGGACAACTGGTATCCTCTTAAAGCACTGCAACTTTGTGTACGACTTGAGGCCTATATTTATACTTTTTTAGTGCTGCATTTATGTCACTTTTTTGATGCAAAAGAGGCGCAAACTTGCAAAATACAATTTTATTTTGTAAGTTTGTGCTGTTTTTGCGTAAAAAAGCAGCGCAAATGCGGCGTTAAAAAAGTATAAATATGAGCCTAAGTCTGTAGAAGCTAAATTGAGCATTACATCTAGTAACTGATTGACGTACTGATATTTTGTTGAGACCTTTTGAAGTAGTTGCATCTGACATGAGCGGAGCGTCTTGAGGTACAGCACTTGTGTGAAGACTTCAAGGAGTTGGAACTCACTCAAGAAGGACAGATGTCTAGTAACATCTTGCGGCATTGCATCCTTGTTAAAGTCTTTTCAAACAGTTGCTTGTTACTGAGATACACATCTAGTAAGAACTTGTAGTACTGCAGCCTTGTGAAACATTTTCAAGCAGTTTCTTCTGACTCAAGTGGGACACCTGGGAATAATGTGAGGTACTGCAGCTGTACGAAAGGCCTGACCGATTAGCTAATGCTTGTTTTACCTGTTGGATCCTGGGGATTAACAGTACCACATCCTTAAGCAGAGAATACAAGGTATGCCTGTGTTTGTCCTTTTTCCCCTTTCACTTATTGCGTATTAAACTTTCAATAATAGAATGCATTAAATGGTAAAGGCTGATTTATGTCACTTTGTAACGTTCGTATTCATGCATTAGAATAAGTGTCTAATGACTGATGTGCCTTGTGAGAAATAAATTTGATTTACTTGACTGTATACAAGCTCTTACACTGATTATTTAGTAATCAAGTGTGTCTTACATTCACAAATGGGAGTACAGAATCCAATACAGTTGTTCTATAAAGTACTCTTTGAGCTACTGGGTATTGATTACCTTCTAATCAATTGAGTAGTGAATTAAGTGCTGCTTCTACAACACTCAGATCAATGTATGTAATTGTTTGGCTCCTTCTTTGATACCGTGACTCTTTTCAATCAAAGCTCATTTCTCAGGTGCATTTGCTGTTGCTATCAGAAATGAAAGATATGAACTTGATGTAGTCTCTTGTCAAAGTCTTTACTGCTGCATTATTTTATCAATTTCTTAGGAAAACACCGGCAAAGATTGTGAGTACATGCCTATAAATGTGGCTTTGTTTTCATTGGTAGCTCTGTTCTTTTTTTTATTATTATTTTTATAGTGATCATTTTATTACAAGAGACGGGAGGAGCCCAAATTGTGCCACAACTCTGGTCAGACCCCTAACCAGAAAGCTGACACCAGAGAGGTAACCTCCATCAACCTATGGAAAGGAGGCGTGGGGGGGGGGGGGGAGAAGAGAAACAGTCCCATACTCTCACCTCCTCTCGGTTGTCTCTTATGGTTTAGTCATGGGACTCTTGGATAGGAGAATTGTTTATGTAGAAGACTAGAAAGGGTTCAAACATTTCCCGGCATTTGTCTAAACCCTTACTGCAATCTAGGTCAGAGATTCTCTTCACCGACAATAGCCAGTCTGTATGAGTAGGGGAAGACCCAGATATCCACTTAAGACATATTTCCTGACGAGCTATTAACACCAGGTAAAAGATAAGATGAGCCTGAAGTTTCTCCAGTTTGTCATGTGAGCTCCTCCCAAACCCCTCTTGTAGTCCGAATACAATCATTGGTAGGATTACCTCTATTCTTCTGTTCGTAATGGTTGAAATCGTCTTACCCACTTTTTTCCAGAAAGTTTGAATTTCTGGGCACTGCCACCAAAAAAGTATGTCATTCACATCTTCCAGGTCGCACTTCGGGCAGTTACTCTTCCTATAGAGTCCAATATTAGCTAACTTTCTGAGAGCCTAGTAGGCCCTGTAAACAGTAAACAAGTGATTTCTCCTTAGCGGTGCAGGTTTCACCACAGATCAAAGTGTACTCATTCATACCCGCCAATGATGAGAGATCAAGGGCCGGCAGGTCAGATTTCCAAACATCTTCTGGTAGAGTCTTCTGCTTGCATTAATGACCAGTACCATTTTGAAACTTCTTTAATTCTCGAGTATCTATTATTGCGTTTTTCAAGACCATGACAAGCCCTACCTCGGGTTCTCCTTGTAAACAACTTTTGATTTTTAGATATTTAAACCTATATAGCCTGGCATTTGTCATGAAATTGCAGAACCCCCCCCCCCATGACTACTTGTCCCCATCGTGAGATTCCCGCCTCTATTAATAGGATAGCTAATGTATCCTGTAAACATTTTGGTGTGCCGGGCGAGTCCCAGTTTGGAGCCAACTCGCTGTAGTACAGGATTCCTATCTTATTTCTCACTAAAAACCATATCCTACAGGCCATGTTAAGAACTTTTAATCTTACTTTTTTGTAGTACCTTGAATGACCAAATTAATAGAGAAAGTATGAACCCTACTCCCAGAAACCTTCTGTTAAAGCCCGCAATCGGGACAATGTATATTCCTTGGACAACAGCAGTCTGATGTTTTTCAATTGAAAAGCCCAATAATATAGCTGAAAGTCTGGAAGTGCAATTCCTCCATCAGCTTCTTTTTCCTCAGTTTCTTCCAAGCAAGCCTTGGATTTTTATGTGACCAAATAAAGCAGATTATTTTCCCCTGCAATTTTCGTAGCCAGTCAGTTCTGCTCTTTGCGTCTTCCTGGAATTACAAGTCTTTGAGTGGTAGATGGTTACTCCATCTTGTAGGAGAGTATCACTTACCAGTTTTGTCCTGATGTAGGCCCTCCAAATCAGTTCCAATATGAACCCAAATGCAAATGCTCGCAAAGGTTGATCTGATAAGGGTGGCAGAATGTTGACCAAATACACTTAAACCCATTGGCTGGGGAATACAATGCCTTGAAAACATTTTTGATGCTTTTTTAATTAATTATTTGTGTCACCTTTAGGCTTGTCTCTTGTTGATTGCACACCCACACACACACACACACACACACACACACACACACACACACAATATGATTTATATGGCTGTATTAAAGGCTTAAGTGACCTATTTCCTCTGCACAGCTCTTTTTTTTATAGTAGAGTCTGGGAAATACCCTGAAACTATTATTCTAAAAATCCCATGAAACCTTAAACTCACAAAAACTGATAAAATTGATAAGCCCAGCATCTGGAAGATGGTGTTGGGTTTCCAAGGTCTTGAATGACAGAGTCTGAAGGAAATCCACCCCACTCCCCCGAACGTAGCTCCACCCGCGTGTGAGTGAGGATTAACTGCAGAACTAAACCATGGAGGGAAGGGGGACGGGAGTGAGAGAGAGAGAAGAGACAGCTGGAATGTTGTGATCTCACCAATCACACATCTCACCAATTTCAGGAATTCACAATAGCGTTTTCAAAAATGAGTGCAAAAGTACCCTAAAGGTGTGAGATAGAAACACAGTGTCATTATGATTCCTAAACAGGAAAATTGTCTTTAGGAGAAAAGGTTTCAGTGATGATGCTTATCTGCTTCAAAAAGGCTGACTGCCGTGAACATAAACCGAAGTCAAAGGAACCCTGTGACATCAACGGTGAACCTCCAGATAGCGAACCGGGAATTTAGGTAACATAGCAACCAAATCTCAATTCTAATCCAAAGGCAGGTCAGAGTTCAGGCAAAAACCAAATCATATTCAGAAGGCAGGAAAGAGTTCAGGTAAAAGGGTCAGAGAACCGAAAAAAACAAAAACAAAAAGGTGAGGAACAGAAATATTGTGAATGAACCAGAGCAATAGCAAAGGAGCAATACAACATAAGAAGTTGCCAGGCCCTGTCCCAAATGGAAATGGACTATTTGTAAAGCCCCTCTGCCCATCATGACCAGGAAGTCCCTCCCTTTGACCTGCACCAATTAGTAAACCTGGCACCCCAACTGCCGCAGACCAGTCCTTACAGGGTTTCTAAGGCAGATTCTATTGAATTCTTTCCATGAAACAAACCAGTCTTCACATATCCCCCTGGATTGGACAGCTGGGTAGTTGGCGATGGCAATGAACCACAGGAAGGGAGACAACACTTTATTGGATAGGTTAACAAGATGGCTGTTAACCCAAAGAAATGCATGAAAACTTGGAGGAAGGCAGTAAAGTTAAGTGGAAAGTAAGATCAACACTAGAAAATCAAGACAAAATCAGGAAGGTCACAGGAAGACAGAAAAACCATGGAGGTGACTGTCCATCTAGAGGTTGGCAATAAAACCAGCCTAAAGGCAAGTGGATCAATCAGCAAAGGCAGAAAACACAGGTGAAGGAAGACCAAATACTGGAAGGGCAGAAACGTTAACAGGATGGTCAATCAACCAGCGGAAGATAGTAAAAACTAGGAAAAGGCGGTCAAGCTATTGAGAAGGCGCGTTCTTCAGGGACAGGGTGGAGGGACAACCAAGGAAACGCAATGGGTCAGGGAAAGGCAGGCTAACTAAAGGAAGGACGGGCAACCAAGCAGAGGCAGGTACACTAGGGGGCTGGCAAGTACATCATTGGAAGGCAAATAAACTATGGAAAATAGCCATCTAGTCTAATATCAAATGGGGAAGAGGGCTATCAGCTGCTAGGCAACAGGGACTGGTTCAGGCGCTGACAAGAGTTTTCAGAGATTTATTGTGAAGTTTTAAGTGTTGCAAACACTCTAAGATGGATGGAAAGTGAAGGGTCTGCACTGCGCAAACTGCTGACGGTGCACCTTGGAACAGGTGGTGCAGAGACCGGAAGTTGTATCCGAGGAGGAGAAGATGCTGGGGTTCACGTGGCCTGTCACAACATGTCCAGGAGAGGGTCATAGTAGTTCCCTATATTGCTGTCTGGTTGAGAAGGGATTTATAGATACAAGAGATGATAAGCCAACTCAAGAGAAGGTAGCCCATGCAATGAAGAGCCACTTATATGGACCAGCTGCAGATCAGCAACCTGCAGCTTACGTTCTGCTGTAGACCTGCACTCAGTGCAGGTGGGTGGAACCGTGCGCCTTAACGGCTTCCAATGTGACTCATAATTAAATTCCTAAGCGTATTTATATTTCCTTGGCAATCCAGTACACAAATTGAATGTTAGCAAGGACACATAAGGAAAAATTTACACTTTTATTTTAAAAAGTGATCAAAATTAGGTTTCCACCACCAAATGAGGGTCCGTTGATACAAAAATATAAAAGTTCGACCAGCACCTGGAGATGTTCGTGTTCACGAATGCCTCAGTTGGAGTCACTGGGTTTGGATTTCATTTCTAAGTCCAGCTTGTGTAGAACAAAGAGATCCGAGAAGTGGATATTAAGGTCGGGTACGGTAGGGTGTGAGAGGAAAGGTAGTACATAACATGGTAGGGATGGATAGGGCGTGGTATGGTTGGAAACGCCAGAGCGGGTTAGGGTATGAGTTAAGGTGGGATGGTAGGTTAAGATGTGTCGTGGCAGATGGGAAAGGACGAAGACATGAGAAGAAGAACAGGTTAGGGAATGTAGGAGGCTCCGCGAGGCAAAGCTGAGGATGTGCAGGGGGACATGCGAAGGAGGAGTTGGAGGGAGATGAGAGGATAAAATCGGAAGGGTGGAAGGAAAAGGAGTGGACGGGCGAAGAAATAATTAGATGAGGAGCAATGTGGGAAGGGTTCAGGGTAAAAGAAGAAAGGGAAGAAGACAGAAAAGAAGGTTAGAGGAGAAGAGAAGACTGAGCACAGTAAGAAGAAGAGAATGAGGGGAAGAGAAGAGATGGGAGAAATAAAGAATAAAGATGAGGTAGAGGGTAGGATGGGGAGTTCACCAACAAAGCATCCTTAGGTGTCACCGGGACAGCAGCAGAAGAAGTGTTGCGAGGCAGTAGGGCACTATACGCGGAGGATGGAATGGTGCCGCCATGTTCAGTTCATGCGGACAGTCCGTGTACGGCTCGATGCACATGGCGTACGCAATGACATGGGCAACGTAGTTCTGCTCACGGACGCCGTGGAAGAGCTGAGCCATTGGTCCTTTGGCCATGATCGCCACATCCTCCCCGCCATGGGTCTCCGTGCTCAGGCTCACCGCCGACTGCTGCATGTAGTCGTTGCTCTCTGGTCATAGAAAGAAAACAAAAAGGTAAGACCAGGTACCTGCAATATCTCCCATACAAGCCCCTGAAGAAAAGTGCGTACAGTCACATTTCAGACTGAGGGCCTGGTTTAGAGTGCGGAAGACAGACTTTACTCCATAAGGGCGACGGGCTTCACTCCGCCGGAAGTCCATCGAGATGGTAGAGTCCCCGTCCCACATATTTAGAGAAGTCCGCCAGCCCTTCGGGCAGTGCTTAATTTGTGCTGGTTGTTTCCGGTGCTGAGCACCGGCACTTATTTTTTAGGCCCGGCGCTTAGTGTCCTGCCTCAAGCATTTGCTGCGTTCAAAAGACACATTTGGGAAAGATGGAGGAAGAGAAAAACAAAAAAGTGTCACAATGAGAGAAAGCAGAAAGCTGCAAGAGTGAGCTGAAGGGGCAGGGAGTGCCTTTAAATGGATCGAAGAGGCCTGAGATGGCTTCAGAATTACGCTACCTCAGTAGTCTGTGTTCGCACATTTAATTGCAGCAGCCGCGTGTTTAAGAGGAGGGCTTTGGGCACCAGCACGTCTTTATTTACAAATTAAGCACTGCCTTCGGGCATCTCTTAACAATAGCAGGAGGCACTTTCATGGAGGTTCCTGTCAATGAGTTAAAAGTGTGACTGACTGTACCGTCGAAATGACAGCATTTAGAGGTTTGTCACAGCTGGGCATATTTCCATGGGGGGGGGTCCTTTGGGAGGGGGGCCCTAGTGAAGCAGATCCACCAGGCAAGTCCTCCTTGGTGGACCTGTAGACATTCATTGTTTTAGCTAAAGATGTCAAACCCATCACCAAAGCAGGGGTCTCTTTAAAAAAAAAAAAAAAACTTTACTAACGCACTCTACATGATGGATACTTTTGTCCAGTGCACAAGGGACATTATTCGACCATTCCTGGCCGGAACAAGCTATGGTTTATGTGGCAAGATGGGACAGGAATAAGACCAGCAGGCGTGGCATGGGGTTAGCACCAACAGGGCGGTCTCTTCAATGGCGTTCTCACCAGCTTTGGGTCGGCAAAAGGCTTCTCCTTATGACTGCACTGCTGGGACAACCGCGGTAAGCCGGATGGGCTGGAGGGAGGTCTGTCCATCTCTAGCAGTTGTATCATCGCCATCAATCTTCAGTGTATCAATCTCTATGGGCCAGATGCATCAAAGGGTTTTACCCATTCTGTGTCTATGGGAAAATGTGCTCGTACATATGGCCTTATATCCCTCCTTTAGTCTCTCATCATTCTTTTTTTATTAATTATAAGCATTTAATGCTGCCCTCGTTTTTAAACCTGTAAATAGGAAGTGACAGTGGAAGAGACCAGGTCTATCCTAGTGGAAAAGAGAAAAATGTGACAAAACAAAATGTTGCATTTTCTTTAAATTGTCAATAAGAAAATGTTACACTTTACTTTGAAACAATGCTACTGTTTAATTGTTTACATATTAGTGCTAGTTTAGAGCAATACCCGACTAAGAAAAATTGGTTACATAAAACAGATTTAAAATTAGATAGATAGAATGAGTGTTAACTCAGAAATCCCAAAAAATGAAAACATTAGTAGTTGGCGACATCATACTTTATTTTATTTATTAAATGTACCTTTCCCCTTTAGGGCACGATTGCATTCTGGGAGCTCTAGGCTTGATTCACTTCGATTGAGTCACGTGGACTAAATTCCCAAACTACAACAGCTTGAAAGTAGAAAAGCAACGTCTGGAATCAAATGCAGGGGACACGGAGGTGCTATCCCCAATAACAATCGTTAAGTTCTCTGATATTCACTTAGGGACAAGTGGTTCAAACTCGGGTTGTGATGCCACAGACTGACGTAAAGGAAGTTAAATAGTTCAAATTCGGAGCAGCACCACAAACAATGATGAGGAGGACCCACACCTGCCCTGGACATCCTATCCCTAGGAAGAAGCAAGCATTTCTACAAACCAAGGGTCTCAGATGACAACCACAAGCATATCAAAGAAACTCCAAATGAGACTTTACCTGAGAACTCAGGTCGTATCCCATCATTGTGCATTTAACAGTAGCACAATGCAGGACATGTTGTGAAGAAAAGAGAGAAAAATCTAATTTTGCTAAAGAAAAAATACTTTTAAAAGGCAAGATGGAATGTGGGCCTGCAGACAAAAGTACAATATGTGGTCTAGTATAAACACTTTAAATATACCATGCATGATGACACCACATTAATCACATTTATCACAGTGACTTCAAACTTATTCCAGGTAACTCAGAGATCAATTCAATCATACAATAACAACATCAATTTCTATAGTGGCCAGTGGTTTCCAATGTTTCAAATAGACCTGATTTCGGTTTGCGTAGATGTGCAGTGAATAAAGAGAGGCAGAGGGCATCTCTGTTAGGTGGATGTGTTAGCTTTAAAGATTTGTGACGGGTGAGAAGTCATCAACCATCGCCTGAACTTCCACCAACTCTCCAGACACCTGTGCTCCGCTTCCCTCACGCACACACCGCATCTGCCGCAGCTACAGTGGGGGACAATCCTTCTCATAACTCCCCACCAAGTCCTGGAACAACCTCCCCTCCACCTCCGAGCAGCACCCTCCCTGCAGGAATTCAGAAAAGAACACAAGACAAGGCTTTTCGACCGAGTCCAACATGAACACAGCGCCTGGAAACCATCTTGGGTGATTAGTCGCGCTTTATAAATATGAGTTGAGTTGAGGGTTGTACCAAACGGCTTATTGTTTTTCTTGTAGGTACAGATGCCCCATTGCCCTGAATCTTGTTGGAGTCTCAGAATATAGTTCACTGTATATTTGGATGGTCATGGGTGTTTATTCAGAGTTCTGTCTTAATATGTTCTGTTGTATGATGGTGACCAGGGTCATGAACCAAGTAGTGCGTGGTGTGTCCGTAGCATTCTAGCTACTCTCCACAGGTGGGAGTTCTGCGTGACACCTAATCAGTAAGTTAGGGGTTCATTCAATTGTGACCACGATGAGATCTGTCTAAATGGTAGTGCAGTGGTATATCTAATGTGTGCTGTTGGACGTTCAGCATATGAATTTTGAGGTGCATACTGTTTTGAATACAGTGTCACACAGCTATATACAGCATCTGTGTTCTGCTGGGCATGTCTGGGATATTATATGTGAGTGGCGCAAACAGACAAGCCTACACTACAAGACAAGGGCTAAATGATAACCTTGTCCACACAAATGTTTGCAGAGGGCTCTGAATTACCATACATGTGATAATTATCAGATCATTACAGTTTTCCTCTGATAGATTACAGCAGGTCAACCTGCCCAAATCCATGCAGTAGCAACAGGCTTATAATGGCTGGCATAAGCCGTCTGCTCCAACATTCCAATGTTCCTCGTCATGTTTCTTTCTTTTTAATTCAGAACATTCTACCGTCAGTAGGTGGAATGTTCTAATAGCCTTATAGCCCTTCTGCCTTGGGTTACACCCATTTTTAAAGGCCTCACCCTTGTTATAGGCCCTCGCCACATATAAATCGGGATCAGGGCCTTTAAGAACCATTATAGCCCTCAGCAGCAGCTATATTCTTGGGTAGCAAGGGGAGATGCCTGGCTCAATGGAACTACCACTTTCACATCCCCATGTTTTTGTGGAACAGATAAAGATATGAGAATATATGTTGTTCAAGACTATGCAAAATTGGAATACAAAAAAAGGGGATTACAGTCACAAGGCTGTGATCTGTAAAGTGGATGTGAAGTTGTGTTTTGGTTGTAACAGCACACAGCATTTTGCTGGCCCCATGAAATGTATGCAGTACATATTTCTGTGTAAGATCTTGGAAAGAAGATACATTGATGCTGTTGCAACTTCAGCAAGGGTCATGCCAATGTCATGAATAACTTGCAGAAAGAAGCACAAGAAAGAGGAGGGAAAGGGATGGTGTTGCATGTCAATTATACACAGTAAAAGTAGGTCATAGCACCATTTAGAAAGGTGTCGGTCAATGAGGGTCTAGGTTTTTTGGGGGATTGTTTAGCACAGACTTGGCCCGAGGGCAATAGAGAGTTTCAGTTAAGTCACATATTTTTTCAGCTACTGGGAATAGAAGTGATTTCCCAGAAGTACCCAATGCTGAGTCGAACCCATGGTCACACCTGACTCCCTAGTGCAAACGTCGGCAGCGCTGGCCATGTCAATTTCAGGACACATATAATAGCACAAAACCACCGGTCATCAGATCCGCTGTTCAAGCACTGGCCATGTCCCATCTTGAATGCCTTGTTGACTGGCGCTCTCATGCGGTAACCCACTCGATTGAAGGACTTTGGAAACACAACAGAATCACACCATTACCCTGAGAAGTCTGAAAACTGCCTGCACCTTCATACATTGCAATCCAAACCTGCTACACTGTCTAAGAGTCGGTCAACTTAAACACCAGGCTTAGGGGCATATTTACAGGCCCCCAGCGCCTCCTTGCACCACATTAGCATCACTAAAGTGGCATTATGGAGCCATTTTTGCAGCGCCATATTTACAAACAGGTGCAATGCACGCATTGGGCCACTTTGCAACCCCTTGCACCAGGCATAATGTATGCAAGGGGAGAGTTCCAGCGCTAGGAGGCCGGCAAAAAATGGCACAGTGAAATTTACAAGATTTCACTGTGCCATTTTTAGCATCATTGTTAATGCTTGCTCAAAGCAGGTGTTTAAATGATGCACCCATAAAAACCTATGGGCCTCCTTGCTATTAGCCTAACGACTGCCATAGTGTTCCGTATCATAAATGAGGCACCACCATGGTGCCAGTAGGAGAACGGAAGAAGAGTGGCGAATCATCTATGAATATGCCCCTAGGCACACAATATTAAGACCTTGTTTCTCCTTCAGCACCAGCATTGCAAAGTTCAGCTGTAAACTCAGAAATGGAGAAAAAGATTTAAGGCATCTCCTGCTAGTTTTGTAGGATTAGAGACTCCAGTTGCTGAAGAAGCTGAAAGCCAGACTCAATAGTCGTCTCTGCTAGAAGAGACTCCCCGTGTTCAGATAGTGATGTGCCCCTTCTCTAATCACTCACTGCCCAGTTCATAGTGAAAATCTCACCTAGGCTAGTTTCCCCAAATCCTCCTCTTCCCTGGAATGTGTGCCAATTTGCTTTAGTAAACCACGCCAATATTTGTAGTTAGGTTCATGCTATATAAATTGAAATGCACATATGCACACACAAATAGAAACACAACAGAGAGAAGCCCTCATACCAGTGTCCGTGGTGGTTATGTTCGCACGACTCCCCTTGTACACAGCGAAGCCTGGCCCGTTGCCGTACAGTAAGCTGGTATATGGCATCTTGTCCTTTGCTTTGCCGGGAGCCAATCCTGCAGAGGAGATGAAGACAACAGAGAAGATGGAGATAAATCACTGTGGTCTGAGCTCAGACACCAACACTTAAAGCTTACATTTCTTAGAAGCCTTGCCTTCTTGAAAACACCTACCAGGGGTGGTCTAAAGGTTTATGTGAAGGTGATGTATTTAGTGCTCATCTGGAAAAATGTACTAAACAGAAGAAGTCCAGAGGTGTCTTCTAATCTCCTGTTAGTCTCTTTACGGGTGAATATTCTTTTTATGGCAATGGACTTCTCCTCTCACTGACCGCCTACTTCATCAAAGAATGGTGCTGGCCAATCCAGGGTACATCTGGTACCTACCTGAACAGGAAGCTAGTTCATCCGCTTCATGGTGAGAGGCAGGCGGGTTTTCTTTCTGTGGAAGTGACCGCTGTCAGTTTGTGGGGGGGGGGGGGTGGAGCCAAGTGAGGAAAAATGTGTATGTGGTCTTTGTCGTGAACTCCTCAAATTTGGGATCAACATCAATCTTAGTGAACATTAAGACTAAAGTATGTTTGACTTGAAAAACAAGTTCATCAATTCTTAATATCATGCGTGAGTCGAAAAAATCAGAACAAGTATCTGCAAGCTGGGGATTATTTTCCATCAGGGTGCTCATACCCTCTGTTGCTACCACTGACCTCTTGTCCTTTGAAAGACCCACGCGCCCAGAAAATTAAGATGAATGCATCTTCTCGCTTGCCCACCATATCCAGGTGAGGTCATAGATCATGGCAGTATTGTATTGAGGCATTTTGGAAAGGCTTTCCCATAGGCTTTAAATTCTAAATTGGCAAGAGGGATAGATCAATATGATCTTGAAGCATCTTTGCCTGTCTTAAGGAAGATAGCCACTGTGGAACATTCTCAAACATGGAGGTTTTGTGTTACCTGGCACGCGCATTTAAACAGTTCTTGCTAGCACTGGAACAATCACTACTGAAGAAACCCGAGTGGCCTCATATGGGAGTGCCATGGATTAATCCTGTTTCACCACCCAGCAACTATCATTACGGGGGATCCGGGTAATTCCTGGTGGTTTGGAGAAATAACAGGGTTTACAACTTTTTGGGGGAATAACATGCCAATATTGATGCTTCCAAAGTCTGAAGATCTTACTGAGGCATAGCCCAACATATAGTTTATGACATCTTACTTTTCAAAAGTCCAGCATAACTTTCACTTTAGCACCTGCAAGTTTTCTTTTAAGCATATATTATTCAATTTGACAAAAAGACTTTGAGCCCAATTTAGATTGCGGCACAGAAGGTTACTCTGTCACAACCATGACGGATATCCCATCTGACATTTTACGATTCCTCTATATCTTACTGTAATAGGGCGGACGGAATAACCATCACAATTGTGGTAGAGTAACCCCTAAATCAGGCCCTTTAAAACAACTGACACATACCTCAACGACCCCTGTCCTCATTGCTGCCACTTCCTTGCTTAACCATCATGATCAGAGTATAGAAGGCAGCCTCATTCCATACACCGGAACCACTACCCTTACCTAAGATGCTGTTACCACGGCGGGGGTTCCCGCCAAAGCTAAAGACATGTGAGTGGTCGGCAGTCACCACGGTCAGCGTCTCAGACTCGCTGGTCAGCTCGTTGGCTCTCTGGATGGCTTTGTCCAACATGATGGTCTCCATCAGTGCCATCTTGGCTCTACTGCCATGGTGTCCATGATCAATTCTGCCTCTTGGTTAGAAGAAAATAGGGGCTCATTAAACAAGATACATTGTATTTGTTTTTAGAAGCGCTGTGCATTAACGGCGTATTGGACAATCTTCTTAACATAATTAATTGAGTCTAAAAGTCACAATGAGCTCTAACTAATTCAAAATCAGTCACCTTCCCAACAATGCTCATGATAAATTATTAAAAATGCATCAACGGTATTATAAGCCATAAAGCAAAAAATAAGGTTTGTTTCTTTTCACATCAAAAGTGATCTTTCCCATTGGTTCTATTTTTTGCTTTAATTTCATCCAATCTATGTTGTTCTCTGATAGACTTCTTTGCATGCTATTTGCTAAACTTATCTTACTATAGTTTCACAATCAGTTATGAGTGACCGGTCATCCCACTTTGGTCAAAAACTGGCACAAAGGGGTCTAGAGGAGGTGCGTGGTTACCGCATGGGCAGCTCCTCCATTAGGGCAGAGAAGCGTCATCCCCCCCCCCCCCACCACCCCGCCAGCAGCAGCGGCAAAACCTTCAAAAGAAAAGGATAATAAATTGTGTTTATTATCCTTTTCTTTTAAAGGGGCGGGACCACTGCGCGTGTATGTTTAGCCGGACGTCTCGGATTGGCCAGACACACATGAGCAGTAGGCCCCGGACTGGGCACTCCCAGCCAATCATGACACTGCTTTGTACAGAGTCATGATTGTCCGCAGGGCTGGCTGGGAGCCTGTGCCTGCAGCAGCGACGAGGGACAGAAGAGCGGTCACCGGCGGAGAAGGTAAGTCTTTTTCTTTTTCGTTTAATTTTTATTTACAATCCCCCCCACATGCGCGACAGCTCACCCCTTCCCAGTGTCGCGAGCCGCGTCTGGGTTACAGTGCAGAGATGCCACATTTTCTACTGGAGACACGACTTCCAGGTCATACCTGAAGGCTTTACTCTGAAAAATGCTTCAATTCCAGGTTCGCAGGTGGCAATCTGGGCTGAAACTTTGATTCCAGCAAGTGACTGTCTATTTCACAAGGGTCCTTAAGGGATGCTCTTGAGGGCCCCCATTACTAGTGGTACTGACATAAGTGGTAGAAGGATGGGAGAAGGGTCGATGCTGCAGGTCAACGCACCCCGAAAAATCAACCAATAAAGCAGTGCTCAGCACCACATCGGTTCACCCACTTGGCACTGGCAATAAGGGCACGCACTACGCCAGTGGCACGTCAATTAATATTACTGATTACCTAATATGTTTTAATTCGTGATAGGGCAGTTTCTGAGATTGCAGTGACTAAATGTGAACTTTAGAACGGCTCGTTAGTTGTCTAGGTAACTGGGCAATCAACAACCGAGCTATGGACTGTAGATACAGATTGATGTCCAAGAGGTCATCCTAAGAGAGGGGACCGTCTAGAAGGGCGAGAAGAGGTGGGTGCGGGGGGCAGGCTTCACAGACCTATGAACAATGCGGGCATCTGAGTCACACACTGCACCAGGCTCCAGACTGCATAGAGACCTGATCCTAATATAGTGCTGCGAGGCCACAGCAAGGGAGAATATGTTATACAAGTGCTAATAACAAAGCCTGGCGCTAGTTAGTGAGGTGATGGGGCAACTGAATTAATGACGCAATGATGGGTAGTTTATGAGATTCCAGGTGTCAATCAGTAGGCTGGGATGGTACAAATAACCAGCGGATGAGGCAATGAATGAACAGGGGATGGGTTTGTTAATGAACAGGTGATGGTTTTGTTAATGAGGTCACAGTGAGACATTGGATGCAGTGGTAAGGCAATGAGTGGCAGCTGGAGAGGATAGCTTCATGTTTATATTTGCACAACACATGGGCTGATGATGGCAAATAAATCAATGCTATTAACTTCTAAAGAGATGCTAATTAGGGACCATGACTGAGAGAGACTGATTGTGGGGCATCAGTCGAGCAGACCTTTAGGAAATGAATGAGGCTCTAACTTGACAATTCATGATGCTAAACGTCAGGCAACTGTTAATACTGATTAAAATGATGCAAATCTACGTCGTGACGTGTGTGCGCATAGCAATGAACTTGCATCACTGTTGTTGAATCCTCTTGATGTGACTTTCTCATCAACCCAAGTCAGAAATATGTGGTCAGGCAAGCCCTGAGACCTAGGCCTGAAGCAACTGATTGACAGATCGCTGGTGGGGTGGCATGTAGCCCGTAGACGAATGTGTGAGCAGGAAAATCCCAGATCGATCTACCAGATAGAGCAATACCACAATGGTCCCAGGAAATTGGCCCCCATTCAAACACATTTGGCAAGAGGGGTGCAAATTCCCACAATACCATAAACTTAGATGCCACATGAACTTAGGAACACTCAGCTAAAGAGAACACAACATACAACACGCAGTGATCACGTGCTCCTAATGCCAGACATCTGGACGTGTTACCCACTGGCCCGAACTATGGACCACCTGCGGACTTTATCAGATAGTCAGATTTATGACTCTGTGACTAAGCCCAGATGTCTTTCTCCAAAGAATGTGTGGAATTGTTTTACAATGCTTCAAGAACTCTATAGAATGACGCTCCGCACACATGTACTTGAGAAGGTCATCAGCTCCCCAACTCTGTACTGCTCTCTCGGCCACTGCATTAAATTAAACCAACTGTTTCTGTTTTGCTAAATGCCTCGACTTTTAGTTCTTGAAGGTAAATCCACTCACGAGCAACACAACCAAAGAAAGGAGTGAAAAAACGGGGTGATGAAGAAAAAGTAAAAGCAGGCGGAGGGAGAATAGAAAAAAGCAGTGATACAGGCAGAAAGTGAGGGGTGAGAAGGATGTGGCAGATGAAAGACGAGGGGAACCCTGGAAGAATGCATTGAAGGTGGTATATGGTTATGTGGTTGAAAAACCTCTGGATGAAAAAAGCCAGAGTAAACTAATCTGGTTAAATGTTAAGATTAGGAGTTAGGATTTGCATAATGGACAGGGTGAATAACAGAAACTGGGAATGGGTGATATATATGGTGTAGAATGGGTGGTAAGCATTACTAAAGGGTTATACATATAGATAACGGTTGCAGTTAAAGGACGGTGTACGAGGGAGTCTCCCCTGTAGGTTATGAGATAGAGAAATTACCCGCATATGTGCATTAATGCTAAATGTTTATAATGAAGATGCAAATTCTCATGTGGTCCTTAACGTGCGCTGTTATGTTTTTTTACTCAATTAGGTTTTTTTTTTACCAGTTTGAAGACCACTAAAGCTTTCGGGTCGTGGCACACTTACATGCATTTCAAATTCATTCTCTTTTAGTTACTCCCTGCTGTATATACGACATTTCTTCTGAATCATCCTAGAAAAGTTTAGCCTCGGTCTGAAGCTGGCACAGTCAAGCAAAGATTATTATACAATAGAGTCCGCTTCTGTGAGCTATGTGAGTTCCTCAAGGTATTTTCACATTTTTCCCAATAGAAGATCCTGGCACCTGCTAGTTAGTGCCTATCTCCAAGTTTCATTACTACCAGTATAATTAACTCCATCCACTTGCATTGAAAGAACTGTGCTTAAATGTAACTCCAAAGTGTATGGATTTTAGCACTGAATATTCCAACTGATCAAGGGTGAAGCTCTGGTCTATTGAAACAGCAATTTCCTTGTTTATTTTGAATGCTTACTGGATACTTTTGCATTAAACGCATGTTAAACATTGATGCACTATCCTGAGTGTTGTGTTTTTCTTTCATAGTAAAAAAAAAAAAAAAAAAAAAGGATGAGTGGACACAGAGGTTGTTCAGCCTCATATGTAAAAATGAGAAACCTGAGAGACATTTTTTTTATATCTGAAATGAATGCTAAACCAATTAAAAATAACACCTCCAGCATTTATCACCCGAGTGAAATGACTCGCGATTAGGCTCAAGGCAATCAATAAGTCGAACGAGACACACACAGTAGAATGATGGGATTATGGTGGATATGCTGTTGTAATTTACAAAGACGGGCTACAAAAACCATAAGAGACCAATGCACTAAGGGTGTAGAGTTGTCACCGGCCAATACTTATCTTCAACAAAGAGGAAAAATCCTTTGGGATTCTTGCTGAGTATCCGAATCGCCTTGTCTGTCATATCAACAATGGAAGGATCCATGGATGCATTGCGATTTAATTCATACGGCATGTCCTTGGGCTCAAAGAGACCTAGGGAATCGGAGAAGAAGACGATGGAGCCGTAAGAGCATAGTTAGCAGCGGACACAAGGTGGTACCTTCATTGACTACGTGCGATTATCCACACCACAGTCTTACCACCAGCCGTCGAAGCTCCTCCTCTAACTAGAAAGAGCAAATCCACTGTTGGACACCAATTCATAAAGCGTTGTGTGCACCTGAATGTAACATACGTGCACATGCTGCACCATTTACAAGACTGGATCTCAATTTTGTGGGTGGAAATTTTCCCTCTTAAACAGATCTACTCACACTTTAATTTCCACCACTGTGGTAGAATGTTACATGTAATGCATAGGCGTAGTAAAGCAGATTCACAAAACATTTGCAGGTAGTTTGCCACCATGAAACAAGCTGAAATTTACGACAAGAGTAGATCAGTAGGAAAGGAGTGGAAAAAGCCCTAAAATTTTGAAAAGACGTTCTCTATGGGGAAAAACATTTCCTTCTAGAGAAACAGAAGTTAAACAGCCTGAATGCATCCATGAATTACATCTATGCATGTCACATTACCCTGTGAGTAAATGCTGATGCGCATGCGTACTCCGGGGAAGTGGCAACTGATACAACCCTCCAGGGGTACTGCTGGAATTACTGTGAATTCCATGAAAGTCATAATTGTCTTCCAAAACTCACTAGATTACAATTTCGATTCTTTGTGAATTAGTCCTAAAGTGCTTGGTTCTGGATGCAGATTTCAAAAGAAATACTTTACCCATTAGATAGTTAATAGAGTTTGCATCAACTGCGTCAAAGTCTGCTTTGTTCCACACATACTGGGCATCCTACAAATAAAAACAAGAGGGTAAACAATGAGTGTGTATTTATGTCACACTGAACTTTATTTGAAAAACATATCTACAAATAGCTGGTGGGAAATTCCTATGGAGTGTTAAGTGTCCAGAGAATTAGGGGTCAGTAATTGTGGAATCAAACTGGGGTAGCTAGTGCTTGCTAAATATTGATGTGGATAAAAAAATATTTTGTTTAGAATTCAGAAACATGTTTTCTTTTTGATAATTTGTGTTTCTAACTTTCAAGCTTTAATTAAACACACTGAGCTGAAAAAAATGAGAAACAAAGCAAACACCATAACATATATTAGTGTACCCACGTACCATAAAACACCATTCACAAACACATGCAGAGCCATCTGTCTCCGCCTAGTTCTATCTTTCCTATGCGGAGGTCTCTGCCTTGGTTGCGGAGGTCTCCGCATATGAAGGTATCTCTATCTTTAGAAGTAAATAAATGTGGGAGGGACCTGGGGGAATGGCTGGAAAATGGGGAATACTTAGTACTAAAAGTTAGAGTGGTGCAGGGAGTAAGGAAGGGACACAGAAAGGATCATAGAGGGGTTCAGGGTGGGGCTTGCAAATACAAACACCCACAAAAGGGTAAGTACTTTGCTATTCACAAACTGCATGCCTCAAGTTACTGCATCCAAAAAAGGACCCAAAACGGTTCTACTCCAGACTAGCCTTTGTGTAAGTCCGGCACCACGCATAGCTACTCACAGGTATTGCAGTACTCCTCCATAAAAAGAGGAAGGAGTTAAAATAGCACCCCATAAGAAATAATGTTAAATAAATAAAGTAATGTGAATCTTAAATATATATATATAAATATATATATATATATATATATATATATATATTTGTAATATTTATATAATTTGTAGTAAAAGTTATATTTAAAATTATTTTAACTCAATAAATAATTTTCTTTAATAATTTTTAAACATATTTTTCCCTCTACTTTGACATAGGGAGAGCTCCACTCTGGTGGCGGATACCTCCACCTAGGTGAAAAAAGTTACTAGTAGTAATGTAGTAGTAATGGAACAGTTGTAAATCCAGTTCCAGCAGACTCCATGCCAGGTTTTCAGGTGGAGTCATTCAATATCGCTATTTGAAATGTGTCTCGCTCACGTTTGGAGCATAATATATATTTTTGCCTCCATCTCCAGCCCTGGACGAATACATTGTGAGCTAATAAGGCGCTAACCTGGAAGTTAGACTATGATGTTTGGTATAGCCTTTAGGACAGTACTGACAACTAAACATTTTCTCAGATATAGACCATGGCCAGGTTTCAATAACCCACAGGAACATTTAGACTGTGAATCTTTTACTATTTCCTCCAGTAGAGTTTCTTCACTTGTGCTCTGCTTCTTATCATTCAGACTGCCCTCAAGATACATTTGGAGCTGGTGACTGAGTGAATAAGTGATAGTAGAGTGAGTAAGTGCATGCACAGAAGCAGGTGAATGCACTAGTTAAAGATGGCTGCGCTATTGACACTGCAAGTCAGCAGTACTGATCCAAACACATGAGTAAGAGAGACAATCAGAAGCAAAAAGAACAAGTGCAGCAGCCAACAGGAGAAGGCGTGTAAAAATGAAAATATCTCGTCTGATGCTGATCCTGACTTGTAATGGTCGCTCTACCTGCCTGCCCTTCAACCACGCATCTATCAGGTTACTCCCATCCTTTCTTGTTCCATTCTGCTTTGCCTCCATTGGATATTCGGGATCTGGGGTGCCTTTGGGGGTCATATATTTCCGTCCTCCACCTAGGACAACCTGTAAGAAACAAAGCGGTCTTTAATTTTAAATATTAAAATTTTTACTAGGTCAGTCAAAACATTACAAATCTGATCCAATATTATAACACAGAGAAAGCCAGGATGTACATAGAAAAGGTGTGTATTTATTGTACAACCATTACTACATTATCCAGCTGTCCTAAAATAACTTTAAATATATGTGTTTAGCTTAATATAATCCAGTTATATTTCCTATAAATAGCCATTTCCATGAATTCAAGCATAAATTGTATTGGTCTCCATTATTAAATGTCAGGAATCTGTGTGCCATGAAACAGGTCACAAGAAGGCACAGAAAACAAATGCAGTCATGTGCAACAGACTCACAGGAGGAAATTTCTACAGAAAAATTGCTTACCAACTTGAAGGGTTCCACATAGTAAGATTATGCACATGAAGAAACTGGGGCTCAGGATGTGGCGGCTCTGCAGATGCGGCCACTGGTCACGCGGGGCAGAGGTAGCATAAAGACAGTGGGACTCTTTTCCTCAGTGCCTGGAAACATTGTGTTTGGGTTGCTGTGGCTCCCACCACCATACTTTAGTTTGTTCCCTTGCTTACCTGCTCCATCACCTCTACTGTTTTCTCCCTTTCGGTTCCCCTGGGGTATGCCTGCACTTGGCTCTTATTTTCCGCCATGCTCCAGTAGTTTGTTGGCTGTATTTGGGCCAGGTTTGCCTCCTGTCTCCTAGATGTTCCACAGCTGTACCCAGATTCCTTGATGTGTCCACCCTCTGCTCCTTGGGGTTTGTCATATCTCCATCTAAGTACATGACGGTAAGTGAACTGTGACCGAATGAAGGTATCAGAGACTGCTTTTATTCTATAATACTGAATTTGTTTCCTCTGTCCCAGAGCTCCCCGATCACCAGAAGAGATAGTGAGAAGATCCAGTGAGAGTCAAAACTTAGTATCACATGGCTTCTTCGCTTCCTACCTGTGTTTACTTAACGCAACCCCTTAGGGTCCGCATTTGGGGTCCTGTATTTCAGGGGGTCAGATTCTGTTGGAAGGGCGGGGTTTATGTTGAATCACTCTGCCTTCCCATTACACTCCGGATCAACTACATTTTCTGACACAGCTTATTGTGTACTGACAGGTGGTCATGGAAGATGATGGCTTAAATTCTAGATCTGAGGTGCAAAAGACAATATAATTGTTTAAGAGGGACCTTAGTTTCCTCGGTATTGACAATGTATCAGGTAAGATCGTTGGCCACAGCATCAACTGAGGCAAAGCTGTGGGACTCTCAAATTACGACCCTTTGTCCAGGGCACAAAACAACTGATTCTGAAGTTTGGTCTGTCTGTTTGATTAGAATGACCATTAACTCCACTGAGAATGAGTTATATAGGGAAACCTTGACTTCAAGAGTAAAATCCTTATTGCTCTGGGTGGAGCTCTAGCGAAACCTACATGTTCACCTCTTTAGAGCTCATGCACCTATAATCTTTGGACTCCTTCAGGCCATAGGTGGCCAAGGTGCCAAAACTTATTACTGACCTGTGTCAACGCCTGGCTGACTGCAACATGGTGTCTTAATTAAATCTGTGGGAAGCACAGACTGTTAATGTATGAACACGCTTCCTCCATGACCCTGGATAATCTGTATTTAACTTTAAACATACAGTGGAATCAAGAGCAGTATTTGGGTGAACTGTCCTGATGGAAAGATTGTTTCTGGGGTCTTGGTTGAGGGCCCCCCTGACACTCCTCCATGGGCCCCAGGTGGAAGGAATTTGCAGAAAAGGGGAATACTCCTCACTGCAAGGGTAATGGTGTTACTATGAAGGGGCTATATAACTTCTATTTACTCTATACATTTATTCCCCACTATGGAAACAATGCAGTGGCGTAACAAAACTTGAGGGCCCCCCTGCAAAGTACATGGAGTGTCCCTCCCTGACCCACCACCTACCACGTTTGCCGAAGGAACCCCCTGGAGCTCAGGGGCTGTGGGGGCTTATGTTACGTCACTGAACCAATGGCCCGCCACCCTTTTTTGGTTTCATCTCAATGGCAGAAGCCAGCAGCACAATGAGTGTTTACCCAAAAGGACTTATCTCACATTGTAAGTGTAAATTATGGGGCAATATATAATTTGGAGAACCGAGGTTTGGCACTTCGGGTGACAGAATAAGTTACTCCGTCAACTCAACTGCACCTCCACCTGCCAAATTATGAAATGACCGCTAAGTCGGCAGTCATTTCTTAAACCAGTGCCAAGAACGAAAGTCACAGCAGTTCCTGTCAATGCTTTTTGCAGTTTGGTGCATGCCTCCGTCAACCATGACAGACCTATACGGCAAACAGCTTTCTTCTTTATTTTCAAAAACAAAATGGTGAAGAGAGATTTTATTTATTTTTTTAAATAAAAAAGACAATGCTCTCCTCACCTTAGAAATCCTCTTGCATGGTACGGGGTGCATTCTGTACTCTTCACTGCCCCATGCCGCCAGGGTTTTCCTGTTGTGATGAGCAGTGAAAACTGACCTCTAATTCCACCTTTCTAAATTAGATGGGTGGAATCAGAAGTCATTCTTGGACTGCCCTTACTCCATCGGACAATCAGAGGGGTTTATTCAAGGTTGAGACAGAGTAGCCTCTGCCGTGATTAAACCAAAGGTCCACCCGCTCTCAAAACAGGCAGGCGGACCGGAGTCTTAACGTTTTGGATACTCTGTCATCAATCCAACAGAGTATCCATAGCAACAATATATAAATCAGCACCTACATTTCTTCTTTACACCTGCATAGCAAAACCTTAAAAAGGGTTCCAACTGGTAGACTTTCTAACAAGAGGACCAAAAGAAAAGAAAAAACAATCCATGCAGTCGAGACAGATTCATCCCCACATTTCTGATGACTGGCTGAGGGTCCCTCAACAGGACTGCCCAAGAAGACCCAATGGACCCATTCCCCATCAAATGAGCACCTCTTGTCGGCACCCACCTTCAGCACTTCTGCTTGAAGCCTTCCCCCTGGCTGTTATGTGTCCTCATTGCCCACTTACCCATTCACTGCCGCTTGCCTGACCCTCCCACCTACTCCCCAACACTTGCCTTTGCTCCCTTAAGGCCCAGGAGCTTGCTTCCTCCCTTTATCCCAGGTACTCTCTCTTGGCTCCTCTTCTTCCCCCTAGCACTCCTTGTTTGCCTTTTCTTGATGGGCACCAAAGGTACTTCCCTCCTCCCCACAGCTTCCTAGATGTCCCTATCAGGAGTAATAGCAGGCTGGGTCTTGGGGGGGGGGGGGGGGGGGGGGGGGGCAGTAGCCCGGAGAAGCAATGGGAGCTGGGATAGCAGCTCAGCAGGCAATTGTTTTTTTAAAATGTTTTTTCCTGTGGTTTTGGTGTGTCTACGTATGATTTCAGGTTGAATCTCTAAACACTGTCTCTCCCCAGGTCCCCTTTTTTCTGATCCAGACAGTTCTCCCTTGGGATTAAGGGAGTTGTGTGGTTCTGATTCAGATGCACATCAGCCCCCCTATTGCATGTTGCACTCAGTATTTAAAGTTTGATTTCTCAGTTATTACTTAGTTCTGTTGTTCAATTCTTACCTCCTTAGGAGGATCAGTCCAGTCTGACAGCTACCCAGTTTAGTTTCCATGCAGCCACCCCTTCCCACATCTGGGACAGGAAGCACATGAACCAGCAGTTTCTTTGGAGTCTCCTCATTGAATGCAGGCACCGGCCCGGTCTCCAATGGCTGTTGGAGGTGGTCTTGCAAGCAGGGACAGCAGTCCACACAGGAGAATATATCACACACAGAACAGGTGGGCAGGTGCTCAGAGATTGGTGCAGCCCCACAAAGGCTGATTTCCTCCTGGCGGTGTGGCCACATACAGACTGACCTCCTACTGGAGATGCAGTCACACACAAGCCGATCACGAGCTGGCCACAGACTGGCTGATTACCCCTGGGCAACAAGGCTGCACCACACAGGCTTGACTTCTTTTGGGTGGTGCAACTTAGTTCAAGCTACACTTCTACAGGGAACTATGGCTTAGTGCAGGCAGAGCTGGACACAGTTCACAGCCTGTGTGGGTTTCGGTGATCTTCACGTCAAGACGTGTCAGTTCCTACCATGGACCAGTGATATAGAGAATGTAGCCCACAAGCACTGGAGTACACATTTTGCTCTCCTCATTCCTCCAGTTCTGGAAGTCCCACTAGCACAAGGGCCATACTGCACCTTGCTCCACCAGACGTCTTCCCACTTTCAGCAGGCATGTACTTCAGATCGGGTATACAGATCTTCCATTAAGGGATAGACTCAGATGATGTCCTCTCACCTCTGGGAAGCCGGCTGTTAGGTAGACACCAGCTCTAGTTGTACAGGGGCTCCTGTGAGTACTGTACTGAACACTCCCTCCCTTTGTCATGGACAATCTAGAACTGGACAAACAAGTGGGCCAGTGGGAGTCCCACTTTTAATGTAACAGCAGAGAGGAGAGGTTTATATGTTGTCTGCAGAATCAGTTTGCCGTGGTTCTCATTCATGTGTGTTGGTCCTGGCTGCGCTCCTGACACAGCTTTGTGTAGAGTGATGTTTCTCACAGCAGGGTTGTCTCCAGCCTGAAGCACTTGCAACAGAGGCATAAAGTGGTGTGACCTTCCTGCAACTGGCCGTCGTCAGTCAAACTGAGGAATCAGGTAAGGACAAAAGGCCTCATCTCAGGAGTCCCTTTCACCCTGCACAACCAGGATGCATTCACAACCCCTGATCCAACCATCTACCAAACGGCAGTGCTTAAAGGAGACGAATCACAAAAAGACCTAAAATAAATTATGAAGAAGTCTTGTCTCCTGTTCCCACACTTCACTGTCGAGGTCTCCTCCCTCCAGGCTTCAGCAATGTCAGCAATACACTTCCATTTTCTGGGAAAACAACTTCACTTTCATTTTGTGCAAAAACAAGGCCAATGATATCCAAAATGTATCCCCCATGCCTCTATTACTCTGGTTCACTCACAAACCACACATGTACCACAAAGCCTGCACACACAAACATGCTTAACATACACGTGCGATCAGTGCTTAATTTGTAAAATAGTGGGTGCTGGGGCCCAAATGTTTTTAAGAAGCTGACGGGGTTGCGGAATACCAAGGCTGTCTCTATTTATAATTTCACCTTTTTCATCCATCAAGATACTCTACCATGCCCCTCTATCAAACTGTTGTAGGTTCCTTTCGTTCCTGCTTTCTCCCTTTGTCACACTTTTTTGCATTTTCCTTCTTTTTTTTCCCCTTTCCTGCTTTTTTTCTCTCTTGTTCTGGGTAACAGTGATGATTACAAATGAGGGCTGGTTCTCGAAAAAGAATGCCAATGGGCTTAGCTTGCAGGCACTGGTTTCAAATTAAGCACTACTTAGGATGCTAGCATTAGGAGCTAAGTGCATAGAAGCAAATATTTTGCTGAATGAAGGCCGTCGCCGGCTGGATGAGAGGCAGCCGGATGAAACTGAACTCGGACAAAACGGAGGTCCTCATCCTTGGGCCCACCCCCTCCTCCTGGGACGACTTGTGGTGGCCGACCACGCTGGGTCCCCCACCAACTGACCACAAACGCAACCTTGGCTTCATCCTCGACTCATCCCTCTCCATGTCAAAGCAGGTCAACGCCATCTCCTCCTCCTGCTACAACACCCTCCGCATGCTTCGCAGCATCTACAAATGGATCCCAACCGAAACTAGAAAAACAGTAACACAGGCCCTCGTCAATCAATCAATCAATCATTACATTTATAAAGCGCACTATGTACCCGTCAGGGTTTCGAGGCGCTGGGGGGGGGTGGGGGGGGGGGGGGGTGAGCTGTTAGCGGTCGAAAAGCCAGGTCTTGAGGAGTCTCCTGAAGGTGAGGAGGTCCTGGGTCTGTCGTAGTGAGGTGGGGAGAGAGTTCCAGGTCTTGGCGGCGAGGAAGGAGAAGGATCTGCCGCCGGAGGTCTTGCGCTGGATCCTGGGGACGATGCGAGGGCGAGATTGGCAGAGCGGAGTTGACGAGTGGGGGCGTAAAAGTTGAGTCTGGAGTTGAGGTAGGTAGGTCCGGTGTTGTGTAGAGCCTTGTGAGCGTGGGTGAGGAGTTTAAAGGTGATCCTCTTGTCCACGGGGAGCCAGTGGAGGTCCTTCAGGTGAGGGGAGATGTGACATCTGCGGGGTATGTCGAGGATCAGGCGGGCGGATGCATTTTGGATACGCTGGAGTCGTTTGATGTCTTTTGTTGGGATGCCTGTGTAGAGTGCGTTGCCGTAGTCAAGTCTGCTACTGACGAGGGCTTGGGTCACCGTCTTTCTGGTTCCTGTTGGGATCCACTTGAAAATTCTGCGGAGTATTCGAAGGGTGTTGAAGCAGGAAGAGGAGACGGCGCTGACCTGTTTGGACATGGTGAGGGCGGAGTCCAGGATGAAGCCAAGGTTTCTTGCATGGCTGGCTGGGGTGGGTGGGGGACCGAAGTCGGTGGGCCACCAGGAGTCGTTCCAGGCCGAAGGGGTGCGCCCGAGGATGAGGACTTCCGTCTTGTCGGAGTTGAGCTTCAGGCGGCTGTCGTTCATCCACTCGGCGATGGCTTTTAGTCCCTCGTGGAGGTTGGTTTTGGCGGTGAGTGGGTCTTTGGTCAGGGAGAGGACGAGCTGGGTGTCGTCGGCGTAGGAGATGATGCTGAGGTGATGTTGGCGGGCCAGTTTAGCGAGGGGGGCCATGTAGACGTTGAACAACGTAGGGCTGAGGGAGGAGCCTTGGGGGACGCCGCAGATGAGGTTGGTGGCTTTGGAGCGGAAAGGGGAGAGTCGTACTCTCTGGGTTCTGTCGGAGAGGAAGGATGAGATCCAGTTGAGGGCTTTATCTTGGATGCCGCATTCATGGAGGCGGGTCAGTAGGGTGCGGTGGCAGACTGTGTCAAAAGCGGCAGATAGGTCGAGGAGGATGAGGGCCGAGGTTTCGCCGTTGTCCATTTGAGTTCTGATGTCATCTGTGGCGGCGAGGAGTGCAGTCTCGGTGCTGTGGTTTCGTCTGAAACCGGATTGAGAGGGGGTCTAGGATGGAGTTGTCTTCGAGGAAGAGGGCGAGCTGGGTGTTGACGATCTTCTCGATGACTTTTGCTGGAAAAGGGAGGAGAGAGATCGGTCGGAAGTTTTTGAGGTCGTTGGGGTCAGCCTTGTGTTTCTTGAGAAGGGGTTGGATTTCTGCGTGTTTCCAGCTGTCTGGGAAGGTGGCGGAGTCGAAGGAGAGGTTGATGATCTTGCGGAGTTTGGGGGCGATGATGGCGTTGGCTTTGTTGAACACGTGATGTGGGCATGGGTCCGTGGGGGAGCCTGAGTGGATGGTGTTCATGGTTGTCATTGTTTCGGTGTCGTCCACGTGGGTCCAGGCGGTGAGGCAGGAGGCGTCTGTGGAGATGTCAGGGGTGGGGTCTGGCGGCAGAGTGGTGTTGAAGCTGTCGTGGATGGTTGTGATTTTCTGGTGGAAGAAGGTGGAGAGGTCGTCGCAGAGTTTCTGGGAGCAGGCTCGACTATGGCAACGTACTCTACGCCGGCATCCAGTACAAACTCCTGCAACGCCTCCAACGCATCCAAAACACCTCTGCCCGACTCATCCTCAACATTCACCGCCGCAGCCACATCACCCCCCACCTGAGAGACCTGCACTGGCTCCCCATCGACAAGAGGTCACCTTCAAACTCCTCACCCACGCACACCAAGCACTCCACAACTCCACAACACCGGACCAGCCTACCTTAAAAACAGACTCAGCATCTACACCCCCACCCGACAACTCCGCTCTTCCAACCTCGCCTCCATCCCCTGCATCAGACGCAAATCCTCCAGCTGCAGATCTTTCTCCTACCTCTCCGCCAAGACCTGGAATACCCTCCCGACCGACCTAAGACAGATCCAGGACATTCTCACCTTCAGAAGACACCGCAAGACCTGGCTCTTCGAGCAGTAGCAGCCCCCCCCCCTTTTTTCTTTCCCCAGCGGCTTGAGACCCTCACGGGTATGTAGTGCGCTTTATAAATGGATTGATTGATTGATGACCAGTGCACCAGTAGGCCTCAATTCCACTGACAGATAAAAAGGTCCGGCCACAAGTATGGAATCACAACACACAGTACGCCTCGACCACTGCTTTATAGGCTAAACTCATGGAAGGAACAGTAGTTCCCTGTCTGTCCATGAGGATGCTTTGGTGCACCCCTCCGGGACACAGGGCAGGTTCAAGACCTCACTTATGTCAAGGGACAGGCATAGGCCTCTGAGATTAGGATAAGTTAGCATGTTGCCAGGGCCCAAATTCAAAAACCAGAATACAAGATATATGCAGCTGGGCATTCAGGGTGGGGAACATGAATCTACACAATGCAGGGGAACAGTGCTTAATTTGTAAGTAAAAACGTGCTGGTGCCCAAAGCCCTCCTCTTAAACACACAGCTGCTGCAATTAAATGTGGGAGCATAGAATACTGAGGCAGCGTAATCCTTAAACTACCTCGGGCCTCTTCAATCCATTTATAGCCACTCCTTGCCCCTTCAGCGCACTCTAGCAGCTTTCTGCCTGCTCCTTTTGTGACGCTTTTTCGTTTTTCTCTTCCTTCGACTTTCCCATATGTGTCTTTAGCTTGCATTAATTGCTTGAGGCAGAAGAATAAGCGCCGGCCCTCAACATTAAGTGCCGATGCTCAGCACCGGAAACAACAAGCACAAAGTAAGCACTGCAGGGGACATTCATGTTGCAAAAGATTGTCTCATCCATGCCTCGGTCAATGATAGCAGGCCATAAGCTGTGCACAGTAATAGCTTAGGAAGTTGAAAAAGGGTATAATGAATTTAAATGGCTACAGATCGGACCATGTATTTTCAAGTAAATGGATATTTTATTATATGTAACTATTTAGAGCACTAACGTGTATAGACACCATATAGTCAGTGTATGCTTACCAGTTACTGTTAAAGTACACTAGCTGCAGCTTCGTTTATTCACAGAGGGGAAATATGGATAAATACAGTATATTGAGGATTTAAAATATATATACTGAAATGTAAAGAAACAAATAAAAAATGCATCGATTATCATCAAAGGAGGAGCTGTAATTATGATATAGCATTCAAGCAACCACCATCCAAATTACAAATGATCAAAAATTATAATGCTATAGGGATTTGGTTAGGCCCTTTTAAATCCAAATAATTATTGATCATCATCCCTCCTCATAAAGTGTGGATTGTCCTTACGTACATCAATGTCAATATTGTGCACGAGCTGGTAGGCGATGTCGGTGCAGCTCTGGTTGATGGCATCTTTAGGCATATACGCATCAGAGTACCAGTCCCGGCTGACCACATGGGAGTAGGTTGCGGCTGGAGAAGCATGCTGGACTCTGGTGGTTGTCACAATGCCGACGGACTTTCCTGGAAGATAAACATTTGCAAAAAGGTGAATCTTCAAGAGGTGCATTGATCTCCTTTTGGCGGTGATCATCATTTCTTGATAATATAATGTGTTAATGATTTATAAAGTCATGCTTGATCATCAGTGTTTTCTATAAAATGATCTCTTGAGAAGGGATGCAATGGATTATAAATAATGCAAGATATCCCGACGAATGTAGGTGAAGACCTATATTGATGACCTTATAAGATCATGTTTGGTCAATGTACCGTCACCACATAATTAAATGGGGCTGGTAATCAACCAAAGACCCAGTCACACGTGGACATCTGGAAGGAATAACAAATTGACGATTGGATTAAAATATAAAATCCACCTTCTTGTGGTTGTGATGTGGCAATGGCTGGCTCTTTCGCGAATGAGAGAAGTCATAGCAACTTTACACATTGACTTTTACATGGTTTGTGCACCATGAAGGGGCATCACATAACGCCAATTGCCATCAGATTATGTTTGAGTCATGCTGTGTACCTACAGAGTTTACCAGTTGACACGACATGTCAGATAACTTCAGTGGAAATCACCCTTTGCCTCAGACTAAACAAATATCAAGGGTACCAAATTTAGATTACAATGTGGGGATTAGTGTTTCCTGTGCATAGTGTACATGCTGATCAACAAAGGTGAGATGTGGCCCAATCAGGAAAAGGGTCGGCAGATCCTGAGTTTTGTTTACGGGGGACTGTATGATGCCAATATCAGGCTGTGATAATGAAAAGAGAGGCAGTCATGGGCATGGTAGACATTTAAAAAAACAGGGGAGAGATCAGTCCACACAAGTGGAAGGACTCCGACGAAGACTATGGCACCCTAGGTGTGAAGCAGGAAAAGGATGGATGAAAGATGAGTAGGGGCAGAATGATTTGGGTACAGCCGGAGGCAAATATACAGATTTTGCTGCTTCCATGGCCAGGATGCTCTTGTCTCCTTTGGCACCTTTGTCTGCATTGCATATCATGTCTTACCATCAGTAAATAAAGGAGGCTCCAAGCCCATTGAAGGGATCCAAGTGCAACAACAGTTAATAAAAAAGTCATTGATAATCAATATAAAACAGGAAAACTAATTGAATATTTGGGATTTTGCCTAGCTACCTTGGAAATCCGTCCTCTCGGACGCTTCTGAATCGTTGGTTGGGGGAGCCGCCCCTTGTGAAGGTATCATGTGTTTGGTTGTGGCATACATGGGTACAGTGTCATTGGATGGTAGGCTAAACTGAGCTCTCTTAGTGCCTACAAGTGGGCTAGCTACTTTCAAATCCACTAGAAAGTGCAAAGCTAGGCCCTTTTGAGGCAGAGGAGACTAAGCCTTCCATACCCGCTTTCTTCGCCCGATGAAGAATTGATTCCACCTCATTGCCGAAGGTGGTATTACACTGATCGTAGACAGCTGCTCCACTCAGTCCGAGGACACCAGATTTGGTCTTTACTCCACACAGGTAGGCCGTTGCGGTGCCAGCACTGTCAGGAACCTGCCGGTCTATGTTGTATGTCTGGAAAAGAAGGAGGGTTTGCATTTAAAGGCAACAAAACAGATTACCACATATTAGGGATAGCTGTACCACAGCGATTTACTGTCCTCTCCTGCTCACTGCTAACCATCGAGTTGGCCCAGGTCTGGGGTCTGCCACCATAGCATGCGCCTAAGTCATGGTTTCAGGATCACAAGCTTGTGGGATTAACCCAGGAGCCTTTAACGATATGCAAGGTCCGGGAGCCATGGACACCACGGAACGCACCTAGGTGCACTACACTCACACGCTTGCCCAATATTTTAGCTATGTCCAACACTGGACAACTGTCACCAAATTAACTTTTGTCTTTGGATTTCCCTCTCTCACTTCCAGAATCCAGATTTACAAGTGTCTGTTGCATTAGCCCTCCACTCCATAAATGCAGAATTAAAAGGTTTTGGAAACTATATGGAGAAAATTAAGTAGACTAACCACCCATGCTCAGAGGACAGGAAGAGAGTGGTTCCTCAACACCAAACAGATCAGGCAAACCATGGGTTTGGCCCGCGGGAGAGCTGCTGGTTTAAGACGTTCCTTCTGCTCTTCCAAACCCTCCGGCTCTTATTATTCTGTCTGTGGAGACAGCCTTGCTTTTCCAAGGAGGACTGTAAAGGTGAAAGTTAATGTGATTATATACATCCTAAGTGATATCAATAATCTTGTGCCATCTTCTAACTTCCCCCATTTGTTTACAGTGCGCTTTTGCTCTACACCTAGATTTGCACTATATTAATAACAATCCACACATACATACATACATACATACAAAGGATCATCCATAAGCAGCCACTAGTGTTGACTTCTGTCGCCGATAAGATGAATTGTCCAGTTGGCCATCAATGGAGATCTGCAATGGTAATGACGGCTACAGATGCTCATCCATTGGTTGCCATGTGACCTCCACCCTTCTGAGCGGTATCTTGCACTGCTTACCTTGGAGAGAGCCACATAAGGGAATTTGTCCATCGTCATCTGACTATCTTCACCAGGGCCACCCTCGAGCTGTCCTTTATAAATACGAGCTGCGGAGATGGTGGAGATGCCCATACCTGAAAAGAGATTAGACAGATGTGTATCACCATCACAGAAGGACATGTTGATGCCTTTGTGGAAGTAAAACAGTGATAACGTGTAAAGAAACATCACCAAGACAAAGTCAATGTGATCCGTAAGACAGAAGACTATGCTGCTCAGAGTCAGACCACTGAGGGTTTCGCACTCTGAATGCGGAAACGTTGGTAGCTGAAGAAACCTCTTTCCATAGGTCCCTCACAATAGGACTAACAATGCTTCCTGTATACCAAGGAGAGGCCAAGTACACACTGTTGTGACGCCCTATTAACTCTGGAAGACTGGATTAGTTGGGGAGGAGTAAATGTTCACTACATTGTTTGTTGAAGTGCTTGACCAGATCATTAACTCATGAAAATTGAGTTTAAAGTATTAATTTATTTATTATTCATTTGGGGTGATCTCCTCCACTGACCCTTTTTAATGTGTAGGCTCAATGTTCACCACATCTGTAAAGCCTGTGTAGATAGGCAAAGACGCACACACTGGCTTACAATTCTGTTAATATTTTAGTAATCAATGTTAATGAACACAGCGACACATTCATATATACGAACAAAATCGCATCACCCTTATTAGATTCCCCCATTGTGAACTCTGTCAACCCCAGCACTTAGGTACGTGGTGAGGCCGGCTCGGAGACCTAGGCCTGTGGTTAATGACAGGTCACAGGTGGGGCCGTAAACATGTGCAAACAGGAAAACTCAGATCATACCTCAGAGATAGGTGAGCGACACCATGATGGCCCCAGGAGATTGGCCCCAATAAAACACACATGGCCGAAGGTGTGCATGCATTCCCGAAAAAAAACAAAGTTAGATGCCACTTGTAGTTAGGAACACTTATTCACAACAACAAAGTATTCCTAACCCCTTATTTAAATACACCTATTGAGCTCCTAATCTGTATATTCTTATTTAATAAAGAAAAAAATAGCTTTTCTTTATTCGACCCTCACCCACTCTAGTTGTGGCATGCTTCATCATCTGGTCTACGTTGGCGCCTACAAGCCAAGGTGGGCTACAACTGAATTTAGGGAGCACTTTAGATAGCCTGTCATAGGTCTAAAGAGAAAAATACCTCATTAAACACAAGGTGTCCCTTTATTTATTGTGATAGTGGGTATGATTAAATGCAAAAGGTTATCAGGGTCTTAATCTAAGGAGTTCCGGTCCTACGACCCTCTTCATACTGCTGACATTTTCAGCCCTTTCTTATGGCCATACCATGGTCCTGGTCTTTCATCAGGATGAAAAAACAAGTTAAAAAAACCCTGTCCCTGACCTACATGTCAAGTCGTGTGGTGTCAGTCCGTAGTAGGTGACGACTCGAACAATGATGGCATGCAGGGAGCAAATTCACTCGCCTGTGGGTCATACTTTTGAGGCTGTGTGACAATAAACTTGAAAGCCAATGTTTGCTGTCTGTATTTATCCGTAAAAATGAAAAACAGGAAGCCCTAATTTTAAGTAAGGGCCTCATTATGAGTTGGGCGGTCCCACCGCAGAACCGCCAAACTCACGGGGAGGATGCCACTGCCATGGCAGTGACGCCCCACCCAACCCCGAAGCGTATTGCAATGTTCCCGCTAGGCTGACCGGCGGGAACATTGTAATACGCCTTCCCACCGGGCTGGCCAGCCGGAACAGTGCCAGGATATTGGCCTCGGCTCCTTTAAGGGAGCCGAGGGCAATACCCTAGCACTCAGCAGCCTGGGAATGCCCACTGTCTGCAAAACAGACTGTGCACATTCCAATGGGGCTGGGCAGGGGTGATCTGCACTGCCCATGCCATGGGCAGTGCAGGAGCTAACCTGTAGCCCGCAGGACTGGCTTTCTGCCAGCCTTTCCATGGTGGGGCCCCCTGCCTTAAACAGGCTGGTGGAAAGTGGGGCTGTATTGAGCCAAGCGGCGCGGAGTTCAGGGCTGCTGCCGTCATCACATCAGGAACCATGCTCCTGGCGGGGACGGCGGTCTTTAGGCGGGTCCGCCCACCTATCATGTAATGTGGGGGTCGGAACCGCCACGGCTGCAGCGGTCCCACTGCCACCGCGGGGCTGGCGGTCTTAGAACCATCAGCCTTGTCATGTGGCCGTAGGTTTTTATGAGGCGGTTGTTTCTTTGTGAAAGTAAATCTATGCTCACTGCATTGAGACTGTAAGTCGCCTTCAATTGATAATTAGTAAAACGTAAATCAAAAGGCATTTCTCTCCAAACTAATTTATATAACGCAGGGTGATATTTATCCATTTTAGGCGAACAGGAAAGTTTCTTATGAAATCAAATACAAAAACATGTTTTGAAAAAAACAGCCTTTAAACTATACACGGAGAAAAGCTCAACCCTGCATTAATATCGTCCTACAGAATTATCGACATGTATTTAATTCCTAAATCCAGCTGAACGAACTTTCTATAAGTATTAAAAGTGAGTTAATTTACTATTGTAACTCAAGCCTGAGCATATTCGGTGGAAACACCCGAGAGTGATTTGGCTGATGGAAATATTACTAGAGAAGTCCTTATGCAAAGTATAATATGTTTGCGGATCTGTGTTTCTAAAAACCATGTTTTTGAATTCTACATTTTCAGAGAGTCATCTGAAATGGACTATTGTAATGTCTGTCTGTCCTGTAAGCAGGACAGAGAAAAATACAAGCTCAGCCACGATGAACAACAGTGAAACCCCCGCATAATCCACACTGACGTAGCTAACAGGCCCATTGCCCCCCCCCCCCCCCCCAAAACAGGGCAATGGGCGAGGAACCGGCCTTAAATACTTTAGCAAGAGGCAGATGGTGAAGTCCAAGTTAATTGTGGCACAGTTTGGCCATTAAGATTGTGCTGTTAGTAAGTGTTTCCAGCTTCCACCCTGGTAAAGAAAAGCAGGGACTAAAACGTATTATTGTTGGAGAAACAGTGACAACCGGCGCTGACAGGGCAGTGAGATATGGTGCTCACCACCAACCCAGGCCTTCTAAGAAAACTGTGCAACACCGAGATTGTGCGCCCTCCAGGAACCCGGGTAAGCTGATAACAGACCTACTCGGGTGTGGGTTAAGGACTTTACACTACAACTACTATGTAGTCATATTCGGTGTAATACTAGACAAACGGGCAATTCGCTGGTTCTAGGGTGCGCCTGTTGCGTAAATATAGAGATTATGAATACTATTGTAGGTAAACAACTGCTGTTTTCTAGCGAGTGTGAAGATTGTCATCCCAACCTCAAGTTTAAAAACAGACCTAGTCGGACCTAGGAAGTTGTAGGATTTTTTTACTTGTGCTTTTCTCCCCGCTATGGTCATTTCCTACGTGACCTTACTGTCTGATACGAGCTCTTTTATTTTGCATATTTTGCTCCCAAAAAAGAGAGGGCAAGTGCTGTGTTTTTTATAATCTTTATATTATTTTTCTGAAATGCCAAAAAAACACAAATACAGTCTGGCGACGAGGAAAGGACTGTGCATCTATAGAGACCAATGCTGGCAGCAAAACTCTTTAAAATGTTTTATTTTCAACTTTAAACACTTTCAACGCCTCTATGATTGCACAGAGAGATCAGCCCTTGGCCTCTCTTAAAGTAAGCACTGATAATGCCAATAGGCATGACCTTCACACGGTGTACTAATATACGGTGTATGCATGCAATAACAGAACATCCATGAGCACACGGACATAGACCACACATCCCTGCACATCTGTCGAGTAGGACTGGAAACATCCTCGGGGTCATAACATTGAGTTTGCCAACAGTAAGTTATTATTTAAAACTGCAGATGGGGGTGAAAATCTGCACAATATAAAATCGTACGATAAAAATGATTGTTCTGAGAGCTACAATTATTTTTATTATACATAAAATAAAACGAAGAGCCCCAAAATCCGTACACCTCGTTTGAAGAAGTTGCTTCTACCCTAACCCCTGATTCGCTAAGTGTATTTGATGCATAGGAGTTACCTACTGCCGACTTAGATAAGTCTTACCTCTGAATTTCTGGGAGTAAATTAAATCAAAAGACAGCTTTAAAAATTGGGCCATTGCATTCACAATTAAGTTGCATTGTTTAAATAGCACTTTTATTTAAAATGTCAAATTTTACCTGCAACACATTTTCAAGTAAACAATTACCTTTTCGGGCTGTCACCAATTAGTACGTACCCCCTCCACACACCCCTACTTACCGTCTCCCAGGAAGAGAATAGCATTCTTTGCCTTGTGCATCTGGGGCATGAGATTGAGGGCAGAGGTCAAGGTCTCCTTGGCCTTCCGGTTCCAGTACTCGGGCTCCTTCTCATAATCTGCAACAAATTAGAACCTCCGTCAACATATGATCAGCTGACATGACGTCAAACAGGAGGCGTAGGTTTAAAAGGCATGCAGAGTCTGGCAACACTTTAGTGAGACACAGACTGTTGGATCATTCATGAGTACATCATCTGAAAAGAAGTTGTTCCACAAAATTAAACAACATGACCAGTGGTCCTCTGCATTTTAAAGACTGTGGAAAAATTGGGGAAATTGGGCCTGATTTAGAGTTTTGGCGGTGGGGTTACTCCATCCCAACGGTAAGGGATATCCCACCAAAATATACATTTGATTATATCCCATGGGATTTATATTTTGGAGGACAGGATATCCATCACAACGCGGAGTGACTCCTCCCCCAAATATAAATCAAGACCATTGTCAATTAAATGAAGCAGCATGTTATGTTATATATTCAGAAAAAAATGATTTACCAATCAGAGAGCAGGTAACAACACACTTATCTTCGGGGAAACAATTACTGAACTACCGCTCATCTCGACAATTGTGGACCAACTCCACCCTAGAATCATGATTGCAGATAGGGCTGAAGGCCCAGTTCACAAAACTATTTTCAGCCATAAGCATACTTCCATGGCTGAGGATGTCCCAATTTATGCAAGACGGGTATCCACAGAAGGCTACCTTTCAGGAATGAATACATCTCCTGGTGTATCATGGTATACAACAGAGGGATACATTCTGCAGATGTAAACCCCACCCACTTGAGGCGGGGTGATGAAGTCTAAGGTCACGGCATGGTATGCTTTAAGAGTTTGTGATCACCTACAAACTCACAAACTACTCTCAAATCTTTTTCACCATTGAAAGGGTGGAAGATTTACTCCAGCAAAGATGTAAATAAGTACCTTCAAGGTACAGAGCTGTGGAGTTAGGGACAATAAATCCATATTTTCCCCTCTGCACTTACTTTTCCTAATTTCCTTCCTTGATATTTTGTCATCAATATTAGTGTTCCACAGTATCACAGAGTCTATGTTCAGGAGCCACACCCCAGTGAGTAATTGTAACAAGAGTAAACTTCTGAATTTGAGAAATAGCAAAATAAAATAAAAATGACTCTGTGGTGCATCTGTAATGCTGCTGTTCTTTCAGATTTCCAGGAGAACTACTGCTGAGTTATGTGAATGGGGAAAATTACCTCTTAATGGTGCAAGTTTGTGAATGGAGCCCCCAGTATCTGACATAAGATGGCCCTGAATAGAGCCTAAATTAAGAATCACTAGAAAATTGAGGCAAAATTAGGTTGCAACATAGAAACACTTGTCTTTGAAGAAGTAGATTGACTTTGCTGCTTGTAGATTCTTCTGAAACATTGATCATACATGACATGTGACTGAGATGTACAGTACCTGCATGGTTAAACCTCTGGTTATTTCCACGTGTGCCAGATGACTTCCGGTTAGTTGTTTTAAATATGTACCCATCACAGCCTGATACAAGAAAGAATCTCTTTCTGGGTGGACCAGGCAAGTTTGCAGCAAGACTGGATGGGATCATAAAAGGTTTGTCTCCAACTTAGACATATTAGAAAACATGATGGGCTCTGGTGTATTATGGTCCATAAGCAGCATGGTATAGCTGAGTTCAGCGCCTCCCTGGCTGATTCCAAACTGGACCTCCGTCAGCCGGTCGGGAACATTGTTCCTGGTGGAGACAGCGGTCATTTGGCGATCGGACCGCCACCGCGAGAACACCAGCCTCGTAATGAGGCCTTATGACTGTGAAAGTTAAGATTATTTACAGCTGCTCTCTGCGGTGTTCAGTTAACAATGAGTCATCATTTCATTCACGCAATTTAGGTTTTTATTTTTCGTGGGTAGAAGAAAATTAAATAAACGGTCACTGATCAACCTTTCATGTTTTCTTTGATACACTTTTTTTTTACTTAAATCATTTTTATTCTTAGAAACTGGTGACAACGATCAATTCACACTATTGAAAGAAATGTGTCTCCGTGGAACACGATAATTCCTGTGTGTTATGGAAAATAATGCATGGCTGTGGCATCACCTGCGAAAAATAGGATTTGATGCCATCGCTGTTTGTGAAATAACAATAACAGATCAGGAAATTTCAATGTGTAATAAAAATATTCTTTAGTTTGTCTGATAAGATGAAGTTTAGCTTTTGCAGATGTACTGAGGGGTGAAATTAAACAAAACAATAGAGTTTTAGGGCTGGACGACAATTTCTAATTACCCCATGGCGCTCACGGCGTGATATTGGGCTGGGTTTACATGACTAACACACCCTCGAAAGTTGAGCCAAAAAATGTGAGTTTTCAGAACTTTTCCCCAAACTCCCATCCCATGAAGTTCAAAAGCTGTGCAGTAGGCCCACAACAAACATTAAACAGGCATTTGCAATGCAATGGGTCTCGCGTATGCTGATGTTAGAGCTGATAGCATTGTAAACTCCTAACCCGACTTTTCACCTATCGGCAAAAGTGCATTTATGTATGTAACCCGAAAAAGTGCAATTTACTATGTAAAGCGCTCGACTTCTGCCAAGCGAAATCGCGCTAGTAAATTAGAGAAAAAAGTAGTCCACGAGCCGGACAGAAAACAGCGAGCCTCGCATGTTTTCTGTACTTGGTCGATGCGCTCGAGGGGGGCTAGCCACCGGAAAAGGCATGACGTATGCATGACTTCGACTAATGAAAGCAAGCAGATTTTATTAGGCAAGCCCACGAACCAATGAAAAATACTGACGTGACGTCGACAGGGCTCCGAGCCCTTTTCTAAACACTAAAGCGTCTCGCTGCGATACGCATGCAATGCAGGCTCAACCCTAAAAATAAGTGGCGACACAATCAAGTCCTGGGGTTCTTTGAGCACGAATAGACGACCCCCTCTTCACACCCTCCCCCCGTTTCCCTACTTTTAATAATGAAAACAGCCCTGACAGTCCTTGTCCTCAGCCTTCCAATGCCTAGTGATCTGGTGCTCACGTGAAGCACTTGAATGCCATTGAGCCAAGTTCATTATATATAGACCTGTAGAAAAAAGCACGTAAGTACAACACACACATTAGGGTCGTTATTTTAGACAACAGTTTGTCGCATTTTTGGAGCTCTCGGTGCACTGTTTTGCTGTTTCCTGAAATGTGAACATCGCTTCAAATATGGCACAAACGGAATACATAAATAAACATAATGCCATGGATTCACTGACTCTCGACTACTGCAGGGTAATAAAAAGCAGAACTGCCAAGAAAAAGCCTACTATGCTGTAAACTACTTATGCCACTAGATGGCGCCAAAAGACTGAACACTAGACTTCTGTCCAGACTATTGGACGCCAGGAAACATGCGGGTCTTCAGACGAATGGATGACTGCAGAAGGAGACTGATGGTTAATTTTGTACATGTAACAAAGAGGAGGAAGTCTCTTGTAGAGGCAGAGGTATGGCACAACCTTTCATCCTTCTAAGGCTGAAAGGCCTACCATGGGGTTGTAACAATTAGCCATTACACCCATTAGTTAAAGCATCATAACACAACTCAGTTTGTGTGTGTGCCATGTAAATTGTTATACGAAGACATTAGGTGCTTTGTAAATTTTGGACTGGGCCACAAACAAAGAAAAGAACACTTTGCTTGCAGCAAATTATAACTGAAAAGGTATAAATTATACCTGCACTAGAAGATTGAATAGTATTCACCCCCGATTCTTGGGATGTTATGCACACCCCCCAAGTCAAATAACGGATGTACAAACGTTTAACATAATAGTTCCATATATTGAATGTTTACTGCCCAAAAAGCCTTGCACGGGTGCAGTCTCCCTACAACCCCCATCTACATACCTGTCTATGTGATTTCATAAAATTATCCAGTTGGGCCTTTGTTCCTCCCACAACTATCTCAATTTACTTCAAAGCCGAGGGCATTTCCGCTGGTGTTCCAGGGGCACATACTGGAATCAGATGTCCCTGAAGTTACAAGCGCCTTCCGGGTCATAACAAACACTGTTTCCAGGTCAGGAATTGTGGGATGATCTAATGCCTTCTGGGTCATCTTTTGCTCCCACTGAACTTACTAAACTAACCCTCCTTAAATTATGATTTGGGTGAAAAGGTCAGATCTGGAGGCAGTGTCCACAATGGCCTGGAGAGAGGTGGCCACCCCGGATGTACCTCTGTGACTTGTTCCAAACATTTCTCAGTAACACTCACAGGCTCACTGCTGGCGCACTAGAGCCAGGGTGTCTTTCATAAAGGTGCACTCCCCTTGCCTACACCCTCTACTATATTACACCACCGAACTCTATTCTGGCGCACAATTACACTTGAATTTCCATTTGTTTTACTCTCCCTGCCAATTAGATCCTCATATTTCATATTTAAGTTGTGCAGTCTGTGCCTCCTTCCCTTCATTACATTATGCTCAAGTTACCCTACACAAATGTTGTGATAGGCCTTTGCGAAATTTAAATGATGCAGGCATAATTTGTGTGATTTCATGAATTTCATGCTACTCCAGAAATTATGCCATTATGCAACTTTACATAATTACTCACCATTTGCGGAAAAAGGAACCACAGAACTTGAGCAACTGTCGTTCTTGATGCTTTTTTTGCACTTTTTCTGGAGTGAAATCAATTTTTGCGTCAAAAAATGATGCAAGGACTGATTTTCACTATTTTATAGCCTAAATGATAGAGTTGGTGTAATAACGTATAATTTCACTGAAGAAAAGCAAATTGCACACATTTATTACACCCCTGTGTTGTACGTGTTTAGCTTGTGCAGTGGTACAACATCTGTTTCAGCCTGGCCCATGGTATATACAAGTGAAAAATAGACAAATAAATAATGGGGCTTAATAAAGGCATGTTTTGATTGCATAAAGTAGGACTCCTGTTTTAGGGACTCCTACATACCTTTGTGAATTGAGCTGAAACATCTAAATGAGAATAATGTGAGAATATTTAGGGACTGTTCACATACATTAACTACTAATAGAAAAAAAAACTATGTCACATCCGTTTTTTTACTAATAGGGATTTGGACATTTCTGGGGTGATTCACAAAAGCGTGTCTCCAACCAGTCGATCGCGAGCTACCAGTAGCTCCCAGACCCATTCAGAGTAGATCACATAATGGAACTCATTTTTAAATAAGCACAGGGTCACATTTTCTCCTTCTAAAGTTAAGGGAAGTCTGTCCTTTACATTATTATCATCAGGCTGAAAATAGCAGGGCCCGATAATGACCAGTGCTGAAGTCAGATTTATGACCCCTGTTGAGGCACAGAGGTGAAGAACTGAAGTGCTAAGGTATTTAACTCTTAAATAAAAGTCCTTATCAACTCAGTATTGGAATTAAGAACAAAATGATGTTTCCAAATGCTTTTAAATCAAGAGAAAATTAAAACAAAAAGTTACCCTGTTATAAAGTCAACTTTTAATTTTAATTTTCTCTAATTTGTTATAAAAATGTTGTGTTTACAAACAACAGGCCTCTTGCTCCCAGTGGCCAGTAGATCACTGTGCCTTATTTATAACTGAGAAATATAGTCTTTTTTTTTTTTAAATGAGAGAAATTTAAAATGCAGAAAAATGTTCCACATGATGAACATTTTTGCACTTTAAATTTCTCCCATTTAAAAAAATGGTTGCATGTTTGTTATATACACGTAACAGTTCTACGTACGGCGAACGGTATGTCCTGTTCGACAAGTACATATGACAGGCTCTCAGTTAATCATGCACATATATCCCATTCATATGTACACATGTTCATACATCACTAAAGACCACGCTCTCACTAACACGTATCGCAGCCTGGCCATAGTGCCCCTACTCAAAGTATTTTGTTCAGACCATAGTATCTATCTCTAAGGACATTAGGCTTGACATAAAGGAAGCTGGGCGTGGGGGTGTCCGGTAAAAATGAACGAGTTGTTTAGCTTTTGATAGCTTATGATGACTTTCACTGATCAGAAACCGCTCTCGCTACAAAAAAAGGTTGGAAACACCCTACTAAATAAAAGAGTGCTCCTTTAATACTACTTCCCATACTCATTAACACTTTTGTGATTTAGCTCCAATACGTTTAAGTCCTGAAAGCTGATTAAAGATGTTTGCCACAGGCTAATTGACTTGGAGGAAGAGGTCAAGGCCTTGAACACAAAACCTAGATTTTTTACTTTTCGCCAATGTGATTTTGTTTCTCAAACAGTTCGGGCAGTGTAGTGAACGGAGCCCGTTTTATCCGCTTACCTGATCTTCCGAAGAATGTCATTTTAGATGCTTCAAACTAAAACCGGGTCAGTTTCATCTAATCTTGGCTGAGAGAGTCACACAATTCTAGGGTGTTACACCCCTCCTGCTCCCCAAGATCCCCAATGGGATATGGCGTGGACCACATAATCTGAAACGGAGCGTAAACGTCCAGGGATCTGCAGTGGTGAGCACTGACCAATTCTGTGGCATCATGCAAGGGGGATTGAACTGATGCCTCTCAAAATCATATGAACCACCCTGAACAATGCTCTGGTCAAACCTTCATCAGTTAGGCAGGTTGCATATCAGAATGTAGTGCTGCCTCTCTATTGGTTGTATTAATAACTTCCATAAAACGATATTTTTGTGGAAAAAAAATACTTGGGACCTAGATTTTTGTCAGACGATGTTTAGGCCACAATATTCCAGCTTAATACCAAATGGGTCCAAGAATTGGCTTTTATGTAGGTGGCTTGTAATTTTCAGGTTGCAGCCTTCTAGAGAACCTGCAATTCGTCAATAAGTGACGGTCTCAGCAGGGCTCAGTTTGGCTTTTTTTTTTTTAAGTTACTTGAACATGCCACTCTTTTGGTTTAATGTGGGAAGAGGTGAAAGTCTACAAGATTGCTTCCTGTACCAGAAAACTAACACTTAATATGGTGCAGAATCAGAGCAAAGAAAAAACAACAGTATTTACTGGTTCTGAGTGATGCTAAAGGTTCTCTATGATGCAACTCAGAACCCCAGGGTGAAAAACATCTCTGTGAATCACTTTTTACCCATGTATAATTTTATGTTATGTAGGTCTCTAAAGTCACCTGCCTCTGCTTTGAACTGCTAGACAGGGTCAGAGGAATGAGAGAGCCACACGGAACATGTCCTCTCCACTCTGTCCCCAATGAAAACAGGCATTTTCAATGCAACGGGTCTCGCATTTGCTCGAGTTAGAGCTATTAGCTTTGTAAAGAAAAACAAAACGCAGCGCGATCGTGCTATGTAAAATGCAGCGCGATTGCGCTGCATTGAAAATAAACAGATAAAGTAGTCCAGACCCCAGGCTGAAAACATCGAGCCTCGCATGTTTTTAGTAGTTTACCGGTGCTGTGTAGGTGGGCTAAACACCGGAAAAGGCATGAAGTATGCATGCCTTTCACAAATGAAAGCAAGCGGATTTTAAAAGGCAAGTCCACGAACAATGAAAGTGACTGACGTGACACGGGCGTGGTTTGAAGCCCAAAGAGAGATTACAGAATGGACTTTGCTTCAGAATCCTTAATTAAATGGAAAATGAACAAATGTGAGGCAATCTTCTGCCTGAAACTTTCCAAAATGTTTCCAATTATTATGTTATAAAGACTTTTGCAACTTAGTGACAAAAGGCATCAAGAAAATTATGCGGATGGAGGTGAGACAAAGCTCAGACATTGGCTGTGACAGATGCTACCTTCAAGCCATTGTAAATGTTCACTTTAATTGGTGTTCTAAAAAACGTGGATCGTATCAGAAAATACTATACTCTCTCAAACACCTTCCTAGATATTATTTCTGCTTAACATAGCTTGTGTTTCCAGCCACTTTTTGGTTGCCTTGATTTCTGTAGGACACACATACAAAACCTTTTGGGAACTAATTTTCTCAGACTTGGCAAATTTCTTTTCCACTTCGCATTCTGTGCCCAGCATTTTAGTTTCGTGCATTTCAGTCCCTTTAAATAATAGGGATCTACCTTTCAGTCCCTTTATGTAGCAGGTGTGTCTGTGAATCTTGATGCATTTGTTGCGCGCGATAGTACACTAAAGCTGGCATGCAAAGAGACTGCCCGGGGATCTTCAAAGGGGCAGCCAAATCCTGTTGTTTCTTCAATTGACTACTTCTGGACTTAACGAATAATAGGGACCTTGATTCTTGTTCGATTATTATTAAATTAGTATGCTTTATTAATCTAATAAAATCACAAATTTGAATTAAAAAAACAATTAAGCAGTTTATGACGTCTTGTGCTAAGTTAGACCTTGGTGCTGATGTTTGGTTCGGATATTTGGCAAGAGCTGATATTAGGGAGAATTTCCCATTACAAACAACTACAGCTCACTCCCACACTTCTGTGGCACTCAACTAAAAGCATCATCAAAATAGCTCTGTACTCCCTCATCGATTGAGAAGCCAAGATTTGGGAAAAACTACAGATTCTTGAGAAAGGAGTGATTAACAATCTGTGTTCACATCCTATTATAAGAGAGAGGTGCCTCTTAAGAGAGCACGTAGATGTACTCAGTGATAAAATACTTGATGTTTCTTGTGCGAAAATAACATATCAACTCCTTATAAAATGTAATGGACCCATTGTGAAACAGTCCTGGTGAAGGCACACAGTCCTGAAAACGAAGAGGACTGCCGAAACATTTATTTTTGTTGCCAAGAATATTGACAGTTATTATCGTTGATGTTTTAAGAACGCAGGACACTTCCATAAAGAATAAATAATTTGGAAACTCTCTCTGGGTGATCGCTGATGCATACATTTAGTTTAATTTGCTTCAGAACAGAAAACGTGGATTATTTATTTAGATATTGATTTGTTTATTTCGTAGTTTCATTTTAGTCTGAATGAGTGATATTCAAATCTTGTAGAGTGATTTGTAGAGTGAGAGGATTAATTGGAATTTTATATATTTTCTAAAATTTTCCATTGATTTTATATAGAATGATGTCACAATTGTTTATGAATATGCCAATAAATGTGGTATAATTTGGAGAAAAAAAGTCTTCATTCATTGGGGCATTGCTGTTGTAAGTCTATGGATCATCTCACAAATTAGTATTAAGCTTGTCAGATGCAAGGTTGCATTGCCTATTAAGTAGGAATGTAAAATAATTTAAAAAAAAGCCTCCCTAAAATATTTTGTAGAATTCTTGGCCACTCTAGGTTACACTTGTAATGCGGAGTTCTGGCCAAATTAAACCAACTGCTGTGTGGCATAGCTTTTTCTCGCGCTCAGCTCGGAAACTAAATTGGCGAGCGAGATGTGGTGTCGCCTAGTGCAATTTATGGTCACTAGGACGGCACCTGGAGAGATCGCTCCTTCACGGTCTGTTGCAGGAGGTTATGATCGTTCACGGTTAGAAAGCTGCCGTTCGAGCACAAAATCTACTCGAGTGGCTGCAAAATCAACTCAAGAAGCAGCGCGCACCAGGGGGTCCCCTCAGCATAGTACCCTGACCTGAGAGCTCCATTCAATTGGCATGGGGACCCGGTCAAGTTTTGTTACGCCAGTGAGAACTGGGTGCAGAATAAGAGAGGCACAGCTTTAATGACAGGAAGAGCTCACGCACAAGGTTGTTGCCTGCCGAGTGCAACACTTATAGGTGTTACATCAAATATTTAGTTGGAGAAGCAGACAAGATGGTGACCATAAAATGGTGTTCATGTACTTTCTTGGAAGACAAAATCATTAGTTCTTGGTAAATACGACTTTGAACTGGATTTGCAGGTATGAACTGCCCACTTTTTCCACTGGGCATTTTCCCGGTGGGACAGAGCCTTTAGGAGAAGGGGGGTGGGCTAGAGAGGAGGGGGGGAAACAGAGGAAAAAGAGAGACAGAGAGAGAGAGAGAGAGAGAGAGAAAGAAAAGCAGGTTTGGCTTTAACATTTTTACCAGGGCTACTTTTTTTCCCTATTCTACTCATGTTTACATGCATACTTACAGTTTCCAGGAAATAGATTTATTTTCTGTTGAAATCCCTTTTGAATTAATGTCTGTTCTGATATCAAAGGGTGTAGCCCATGGATACTCCAAGTACGGCCCAGGGTCCGCATGCGGCCCAGTTGACCTTTACATGCGGCCCCCTGAACAACAGAAGTATAGGGTTGCTCTTCACTCGATCATAAATAAAGATGCAATTGTTTATTTCAAGGTTAACTAGTGATAAGGAAAGAAAGTAACCAGGGAGTCGTGAGCTGCACTTTAGAAGCAAGTTCATTTTTAAAGACATATTGCAGCAAAAGTGTACAAATATAACAGTCACTTCAAAAAAAAGTGTATTAAGTTAACACGCAGTCCATTTCACCTAAGTAGAATCTATTGTATCAGTGCAATGAGAAGTATTAATTTAAATGTGATAGTTTTCAAACAAGAATTTAGAAACATTCATTTTCACTTCTACGCTGACAAATACGCCAATAGTAAATTAAACAAGCAAGCCAGATGTTATGTGCAGTTTTTGAGTGGTCTGGGTTCATATTATAGATGAACAACATTATAGTTTATTAGATCAAACACAGAAGCAGCTTTGTACGGTGCAGACCCTGAACCTAAAATTAAGCAATTGCCTAGGATCACACAATTTGGAAAAGTGGGGAATCTAACATTAATCCCAGGTTTTCTAGTTTCATATTGTTCAATTCAGCCACTAAATGTATACGCTTCGCTTCACCTACCAATTCTTAACCGCCAGTCCTCCCAACCCCCTCGCCCGACAGCCATTCCGCTGGCATTGATGCGGCCCTCGGTCACATCACAGACCAAACTTTTTGGCCTCTGGGAAAATGTTTGCGAGTACCCATGGTGTAGCCTGTAATCAAGGCTTCTAAAAAATGCAACTGTGTGACACGCGTTTTCTGTGTGAGGATGAAATTGCCAGACTCACCGCATAACTGAACAACATCTGCACAGTTTGCAGATTTTAACAGAAACAATCCCAGCTCAAGTGGATCGAAAGTTATGAAAGACGGTGCACGCAAGATGCGGTGTCACGCAAAACCCCTTGGAAAAAATATCAGGACAATCTTCCACCGGTCAATTCTATAATCAGGCATTAAAAGGGATCACACTTTAGCTCGAGTTAATCACTTGTGATGAAACGTCAAACAGCTGACAGGAAGTATAACGGAATGTACCGCATAACGTCGCATAAACATGTTTTTCTTCCTACATAAAATGGCCCCCAATTGATGCATAATCCCAATGGCCTCGTTTCAGATTCCACAGAACATGCGGTGCCGTTTGAGCTTAGATGTAATAAGAATTTTCAGTTCCCTTGCCACATAAGTTAGTGTTCCGTGCCACATAATTCCAGTGGCCCTGGTTTTAGTTTTCTGTGGGTGAATTCCACAAATAGATGGGTGCTGTTGTAACCAACTGTTATAAGCGGCGTAGATGACAAACTCCATGGCTCTGACAATGGAAATACAGACATGACTGCCCATGACATCTGTAAAGACGGGACGCTGATTTTGTAAAAAGCGCAGCCTGCCCCCATTTGTGCAGATAGAGAATGCGTTTCCCCCCGCCCCTCATTCCATTATAACTTGTGAGTTATTAAGCTGGCAGGCCGCTGGCAGGGCTGTCCTGGGCACCGGGGCATCAAGTGCCCTTTAGTAATGGCTGCCGTGCCAGTCCCGCACAATTATCCGCGGTGGAATGATGCGGACACGTTTCATAATCTTGAAATACTTTTTCCTTTATGGCTGCCTATTAGACCTGGAAATGGGGTTAAGACATGCTGTGAAATACTCTGTCTCGTTTGTTCAGGGCTCGTAACTCCAAATTGTGTAAACATATCGAGTCAGAGAGGTGAACTTTCAAAGCTGGCAGTCTCCTCATCTCGTGAGCTTGTTACGGGATCTAAGTGGCCGGCTCTGAAAGCTGCAACACAACAAGTCATATGCAAATCAGTCTTGACCCTGCTCCCCATGGGAACAGTCCATCCGGAAGTGGCCAGGGTGTGCCCTGAGGTGGGTCCCTTGCTCACTGTGCCACTGGATTCAAGCTAGCCTGGCTGATGAAGGGTGATACCCGAAACCGGTCCCAGGATGCTTGTTTCTGGTCCAGGGAGGACCTGGCCTGGCAGTTCGGACTGAACTGTTCCCATGGGGGAAAGGGTCAAGATTGATTTGCATATGCCTGGGTCCAAACTGGGGTGGCGTAGTGAGAAAAAGAACAATGGGTTTAGCACAGATCTGTGACTGGGGGTGAGTGTTTGAAAAGTTTCAGCACTCTGTCCATCATCCTTTTGCATTGCTAAACTCATCCTAAGTGGGATGGATATGCCCAGCGGTGGGTCCCCTGCTCACTGTGCCACTAGATTCAAGCTAGCCTTGCTGCTGAAGAGTGATACACTGAAACCAGTCCCAGGGTGCTTGTTTCCAATCCAGGGAGAACCTGGCCTGGCAGTTTGGGCTAGATTGTTCCGGCTCACGGGGTTAAAGCAATCATGTCACCTAGCTAACCAACCATAGGTCTTCTACACAATCCAGACTCCACATCCAACAACTTGCGATGAAGTTGTACTGAATGCAAGCAAATCTGACTGCATCACTCACAGAAGGTCTGTGCTGCGGCTGTTAGACCCAAGAACAGGGCTCCCAGCTCTTACAATCCACTTCCAGTTTCTACATGTCCACTCCCACATTTCATCATCAACAAATGCTCAGGACTGGAATGCTTGGCAGGCAAGGCTAATGAAGGCATTTAGAGGAGGATGGTAAAGGGACATCCACAAAAAATATATCTCGATTAGCAGTCTTGAGAGCGCAGGTTTTGTAGCCACCACTGGCTCTATTGTCAGGAAAACACTTTCAGCGTTTGCTCCTCACACACACCCCAGGTTAGCCATGGAGTTACAAGACAGTAAACTATTTGTGAAAGCAGCCCAACACAGTCAAAAAAGAGGGATCAAATGGCAGGAAATGGTCAGGAGTGTCAAAGTTGCTGAAAAATACTCCTCCCTCTATCCCACAGATGCTGAAGTAGTCTCACTCATTAACATTTTGACCATAATCAGTTTGATGGTAGAAGAGTACAATCAGTTTAATGGTAGGTGACTATAATCAGTTTATTGACAGTAGAACTTTCAATTCAAAGCTCTTAAACACTGTCCTAATCGATTACCCATAAAGATGCACTTGCATGTCCATGGAGACCAGCAGCCATGTCAGCTGAATTTTTATTTCATCAAACAAGTTGCACATGACCCAGGACAGACAGTTGTTAAGACGATCATCATACAGGATAGCACCAGATCCCTCCAACATGGTAATAACCTGAAATAGCTAAAATTGATTAAATTCACAATCAGCATGTGAGCAGTAAAAGACAACCCAACTCAGTGCCACTCGTTATTCTAGGAATTACAAAAGAAAGCACAAAAGGTGAACCTGTTATATCGACAGGTAGGACCAGTGGACCAAAGACATCGCACATACTGCTTCAAAAATTAGAAGAGATGGGAATCTTCAAAAAGTGAAGGGACCAATACACTGGCTCTCCCCAATTGTAGACAATTGCAGCTGGCCAAACACAGGGTAAGGCAAGAATTTGTGTTGACATGCGTCTGTCCAGTGAGGATAATAAATGTGATAGATACTCTACTCTTACCATAGATGACATGGAGACATCAACGGAGCAAGGGGGTTCTGAACTTGAACACCATCACCCCCAGCTTTAGAGTATAATTTGTAGCAGCGGTGTTTTTGTGCACAATGCAGGATGGCTGACCCACCTCCCTAACATTCTTAGTGTCAGCAATAGCATCTAAACTGATCATTGACTAGAGAAACAACTCTGTGCTCGACTGCAAACAATGGAGTATTGCCTGGGGAGGTGAGAACCCAATTCAAATAATCACAATCCATGCCAGCTTGACTCACCAAAGTCACTACATAAATCTGTGCTCAACACCCTGGTAGCTATGGCACCCAGCAGGAAGGCTTAGCTTGGAGGCATTGTGTAAAGTATTTATGCAGTACTCAAACAGTAATAAAGTGAAAACACAATCCAAGAAAAATCCCAAACACATTTAGAACAATACAGGATATTTTAATAAATAAAATGCCACCAAAAAGAGAAAACTACTGTAAAGGGAACAATAGATATGAATTGTTAAAGTTGGAGTTCTAAATAGTGCCAAAAAGCACAGTCTCAATCGTGGGTATCGCTATGCCATATAATTTGCCTTTTCTTCCTTCATAATTTAGTCAACCCCATAGATTAACGTGGTGCTCCCCTGCCATATAATTTCAGTGGCCTTGAATATCGGACAGGATGTACTTTATCTTAAATATTTCAGTTGAATTGTAACATCTTCATTCACCTGCAAAAACGAAACGATGTAGCTGCTCAACTGTAACAAGCTATTACAGCTGAGTTCTGGCATCATAACGACCGCTGCCGCAGCCAGCAGCCCAGGTGAAAGGCAGCTCACACAGCATCAATGCAGCTGCAGTTTAAAAACAACAACATGAACTGGCTTTTTGTTCTTCTGGTCTGTATTTACATTTAAATGAAGAGTAATTAACTAAAAAAAGATATTTAAAGCACCATGTTTAATTTTTCCGCAATATGGGTTATTGCAAGAAAAACTAAGCATGTTTCAACATATTCTGAGCTGCAACATTTTTCAATTTATTTTACAATAAAAGAAGTGGTATATCTTTTTGCAAAAGACAATTGACTGCTTTTTAGTGTGTTTAATTTTGCACTATATATTATGCTTTTATTCTTCAGGTGTGCAACCATGCTATATCTTTCAAATGGAAGATGAAGAATTTACGCAGTTTGTGGGAAGAATTATGGTGTGGTTAAGTATTATAAGGAATAAAAATCACCCACTGACCATAAAAATGATATTGCAAGTCACCTCAGAGTCCCGATGCTTTTAAACAGAACTAGGATTTCAGTCTCATTCCCCCATATGGCTATGACTACTAAACTCATGATACTGTATAGCCGAGGTATTTTATCCTATATATCAAGCACTTCAAGAGTGCAAGAATTGGTTACAAGAAATTACGTTAGCCTTTGAGAAGGGAAAATGTGGATTTGCAAACCTTTCAGCTTGATTTTTCAGACTACTCCAATAAGGACATTAGAGAGTTGATCGGAGCTAAAATAAAAATGAAAAAATCCAAATGTCCCTGGTAATCAGCACTTCCACAACTTTCAGTGAGGTGATTTATAGGCTTGCTTTGCAAACTGTTTTAAAAATATATATATATCTATATATTGATTTTAACATATTAATAAGAAATAATTTACATGTGGTAAAATATAAGATTACGATCTGGAAATCCATATTATCTAGGATATCAACATGTTCTTGACCTTTCATGAATAAATATGTTTGTAACAAAGAGGCTGGTAAATGTGCCAGGTTATGCTTGGTTCTAAAAGGTAAAGGTAAAACCATTGGGGGGGAGTGAAAGTTTTAGCCTGTAAGGAAGTAAGCGAGCGGGTGAGAAAGTCGTCAGTGGGATATAAAATAAGGCTGGTGGCTTCTGGAGTGTACATGGACAGGAAGACTTGTGGATGATGGCGATGCCACCTTCGCATTGGTATGTGCAGCCGACACTTGGGCATCATCAACAGTGGTGGCGAGGACATCTAGAATGTGTGAGCCATGTTTCAGTGATGAGCAGTGCATCTAGCTGACGTGTGGCAAAACCGTCTGCGATGTCTGGCCTGTTGAACTATGGTGTGTACGTTAACTCGCATGGGGTGTAACGCTTTCTGAGCGCCTTAGGTGCGAGTGCAGATGAGGAGGCTTTGGGGTGTGAACGAGGTGCTGATGTTTGTTGTAGAGATGTGTGTGTGACTATGCAGTTCGCGTGCACGTATGATGACTACATGGGGAAGGGAGGAAGCAGACATGTGTAGGTACCTTAACTGGTATCAGAGAAGCAGGTGCTCTGGTCCCTATCCGTTTCCAAGTCCTAGCAGAAGCAAACAGGAAGCTGCTTGACCTCAGCGGCCCTTTGCGGTAAGAGGTCAAATGACCTCACCCACACAGATGCTGGCGGTTCCGGTGCTTCCTGGAGGCTGAAGGAAAGGGCGCGCCTTACCTTTTCATGTGGGGACTTTTGAGGGGAGAAAACTCTCCTTGCCCAGATTAGCTGGTTGTTGAGTACAGTGGGAGGTGGCACGACCTTAACCAAGTCACTTCTGGAGAGAGAGGAGCACGGGGCATCTAAATGTCTGCGAAGGCTGTTTTGTGAGAAAACAGATCTCTGTGCACTGATTGGCTGGATCTTCAGAGAATGGGGGTTCAACTGAGCACAACTCCGCCAGATGCTGGAAGTTGGAATCTCTTCTTCTTTTTAGGTCTTGCGTAAACAGCCATGCGCCTCCTCTTCGAGACATCTTGTTTACTGTTAGTGGGCTTGGAGCCCTCCCATTACTTACCATTGGTGGGCTTCAAAGTCACTCTCAGTTGCTTGCTTCCTGCTGGTCAGTTCTGCAGTCACCACTTCTCTCTCCTTGCATGTGACCCTACCCTAGAGCATGGCCCAAATACCCGTGTCCCTACTCTGCTAGCACTTTTGGGACCTATTTTTTTTCTTTTTGTTGATCCATTCTACAGAGTGCATCTTTCCTAGCTGGGTCTGTCATTTGCTTGTTGTTTTAGGCTGTCCAGCTTGACTTTGTCTCTCCGGTAAGTACTCATTATCTCTAAACTGGCCTTTAAATCTTGATCTGATCTTGTCTCATTTGCTGTGCATTCAAAGACAGGTCAAATGTCAGGCTTTGTATTCCGAGGGAACTTGGTGTTTACTTTTCTTTCGTGGACTTCAAAGTGAAAGAATTTAAGTGACAATCCATCCTGCTTAGTGAGTACATATGCAATAGGACAGGCTGAAGGATGTTATCTCTTAAAGCACACTACAAAACTGAACAATGCTGATATGTCAGAATACATCACAATGAGAACAGTAGAAATTAAACATTTTTTGTAATTCTGAAGTGTGGTGGAAACAAATATTTTAATACGATCAAAGCAAACCAATAAACTTGGTGATGACATTTCCACACATCACTGGTGCGCAGTAAAACTGTGTGTCTGTGCAAATGTAATGGCCATTTTCAAATGGAAATGTGTTTTCTGTTATGGCAGTGCACTACCGCACCATGCATACTCCACACTACACCACCTCACTTTCCACAACTCCTCTCTACAACACTCTGCTCCACTCCACTCTATGCCATGCCACACAAGGCCATGCCACTCTACTAGACACTATGACATGGCTCGCCACTCCACACTAAACCCCATTCTACCCCCCTCAATTCTACCACACTTGACTCCAATCTGCCCCAACCCAATCTACCCGACTCCACTCCAATATACGCCACTCTACCATTCCAATTTACAATAGTCTAAGCCACCCAATCTACTCCACTCCAATGTACCCCACTCCACCCAAATCTACCTCCACTCTACTCACTCCATTCTACCCCACTGTACTCTAATCCACCCTACTCCACTCTACCCCAATTTCCCCCACTCCACTCTATTCCACTCTAACCCAATCTCCCACACTCCAATCTACACTACTTCAATCCACTCAGTCTGTCGAAATCTACCCCATTTCACTCTACCCTACTCCAATCAACCCAATCTACCACACTCCATTGTACCCCACTTCACTCCAATCTATCCCACTCCAGTCTACCACACTCTACGTCAATCTAACCCTCTCCCCTCCAATCTACCTCAAACTAATGCTCTTCACTCTACCTTACTCCACACTACCCCACTAAAATCTACCCAAGTGTACCCCCACGCCACTCTACACCAGTCTACCCCCACTCTAACCCACTCCATTCCTGTACACCCTACTCTAATCCACCCAATCTGCCCCACTACAAGTACCCCACTCCAGTCCAATCTACACCACTACAATCTACCCTAGTCTACCCCACGCCACTCTACCCCAGTCTACCTCCACTCCACTCTATCCCACTCCATTCCTATACACCCTACTCTAATCCACCCAATCTACCGCACTACAAGTACCCCACTCCAGTCCAATCTACATCATTCCACTCCAACATATCCCACTCCATTCCAAGCTACCGTACTCAAATCCACCCAACCTCCCCTACTCCAAGTACCCCTCTCCAGTCCAATCTGGCCCACTCCGTCCCACCTCACTCCACTCTCCTGCAATCCAACCCAATCCATCCTTCCCCAACCTACCCCAATATACCTCACTTCACTCTACCCCAACCTACCCAACTCCTATCTACCACATTCCACCCAAATCTACCCCTATATACCCAATCCACCAAATCTAGACCACTCCACTCCAACCTACCCCACCCCACACCAATCTATCCCACCTCACTACACTACAATCTACCCCACTCCAATCTGCCCGAGCCCAATCTACCTCACCCCAATTTACCCACTACAATCTACACTTGTCTCACTCTACCCCACTACAATCCACCCCAATCTACCCCATCCACCCCACTACAATCTACCCCACTCTTCCCCACTCCACACTACCCCACTACTTTAAACCAATCTACCCCACTTCATACTACCCCAATCTACCTCACTCCACACAACTCCAATCTACCCCATTCCACTCTACTCCAATCCACCCCACTCCAATCTACCCCATGCAAGGTTTAGCCATTCTGACATTGCCAAAGCCAACAGCTTTTGCATAGACGAGACCTATTGGCTTTGCCAATGCTTGTTTGTGCAGGTGCTCCAGAGGGAAGAAAAAAAAAGTCTTGCGAAAATGTGCTAATGCACCAGAAAGGAAACAAGGAACATTTATTAACTGATTTTTGAGTACGGCACATATTTGTGAGGGAAATTTGGTTTCGGCCTATTATGTTTAACTGTTCTTTTTTCCATTTATGGATGTTTTTACTATTTTCGACAAAATTATAGAAATTTGCTACAGAGAGAATTGTGGGCTAAGATTGATTAATTCACAATTAGGGCGACTAAAAAAGTCTGGCCCTAATCATGACATTCGACCAAACGTTTCCAACAGTAAAAAGAAGGCGTTTATAAGCCAAGATCTGCCTACCTGGGCAACAAGCGCACACCTGGACCCATAGCACAGACAAGGCACCCAGCCCTGCGCCGCGGAGCACCTTCACAAGGGCACGCCTGTCGCTGATTGGGTCAGGGCACCCTATCACAATGAATGTGCTATCCCCCGCGTAAACCCGAAATGGCACCTGCCTTGGAATTGGAGATATCGTGGAAGGCAGACCAGCTTTTTGAACCTGCCTTGCTTTGTGCAGGTGGTAACCCAGCCTACACTTCAAGGGGGAACGAGAGCAGGGATCCCACTGGAGGCCGCTGCAGCGAGTTAATGTGGGAAGTTTGAGAGAGCACAGTATTCCTTTCGCCACTTCCAGGTGGCATCTTCAGGGGCAGGTGCACCATCTCATCGAACATTCAGTGCATCCCTGACAGCTTCTTTGCCTCTGCACCTGCATCTATCATACGCTGCCGGCACAGATGGCAATGTTCCGTATTTGTATGGGGGGGGTCACCCCCATGCAAATGAAGGAACGTCTCATTGAAGTCTCAATGGTCATATGTGGCACCATCACAACCCATAGTACACAGGGGATGCTTCCTTTGCATTATGTTGCAGAGGCAGGTCTTATGCACTACCAATATCAGTCAAATAGTTTGACAAAGATTTTTTTATTTATTCGGGGCACTGGCAGAAGCGTATCCAATAAAGTGCTATTATTTCATACAGAGAAGAGCAGTTTTGTCAGAGTAAAATATTAAAATGTCACATCACCAACATTCTGAAGGAGCATCACTGTCCCCCTTTACTGGCCTTAACCATCTTCAAAAACGATGCATTGCTTACAAAGCCATCACCACCTGCACCTGGCAGACAAGCTCACTATCTGGTGGCTCTCAGTACACTGGAAGCTAAGACACTGTCAGACTGGAAGGAAAGAAGGGTAAACAAAATGCAACAGGCCTTTTCCACCTATGCACCCAGGATCTGGAACAAAATCCCTGTAACCATTAGAGGCCCCGCCCGCCTCCCTCACCGACCCTGTTCATAGTCAAGAGTTGGAGACACCTTTAAATTTAAAGAATACATCATGATTGTGTCCACAAACCAACTACTTCTCCAATCACTTGACTGTGTCCTTGCCTTTGACCTTGGACAGTGTTAAGCTTCTTTTGGCTAGGTTCATAATATGCAAATAGCACATACTTACTGATAAACTATTTTCTACCTTGTCTTCCACAAGCCTTATATTTAAATAAAACCTCCGTCCAGACCTCTCACATCTTCCACATCCCTACTCCTTCACAAACCCTGGTGAAGCCATAACTTTCTCCCTCTTCCACATCCCACAGCCCTTAGACACACACACACCTGTCCCTTGCAAAAAACCCTACCTTTCTCCAGACCCCATCTTTCCACACTCCTTACGACCTCCATCACTTATACAATCTCCATCCCTGACAAATCCCTCCCAAAACCTAGCACTTGTCTACAGCTCCCACCATCCAACAACGCTGCTCCTATGATCTCAGTCTCTTCCACCATCCTCTGCCCATAACATGACCTCCGTCACTTACACAACTACTGTTTCCATGGGCGAAGGTATCATTGGTGTAGGGGGGCCGAGACTGGCTAGGGGCCTAAGCACCCCCAATTATTGCTGCCTTTTACTACCCAACTGGAAGCAAGGAAGCCCCTTTCTTGAATAGGGAACCAGTGCATCATAGCTACACCACTGGGCCCTCCCCAAAGCAGCCATCCCTTCTACAATCCTCTGGTAAGATACCACCAAAAGCACATCAAACTAATTCTCCCATAAAGTGGAATAATTTCCTGATTTTTCCACTGACTCCCTCATCTTTATTGCACTACGGGTGCATCGTTCTATTCCCTTTTTTATTTTAACAAAAGCATTTCATTTTTGTAGTATAGTATTTTTAGAAAATGTGGTCCAGTGAGTGAATTTTCAAACACAGTAACCGAGAGACTAGAGCATCAGGGACCATGGACAAATGTTGTGATCCTGGGTACCAGGCTAACTCCTCGTGCCTCAGATCCTTTAAATGCCAAACCAGGTTGATTAAAAATTGTAAAAGTGCTTCAAAAGACTAAGCACTGTACTGAAGTGAAATAACAGAAGAGGTGCAAATTTATGTCAAGTTCTGTGTCGATCATCAACTTTTGTGGCGAGGTACTGCTTTTTAAAGAACCGACATCACCTGCTCAAAGTGATGCACTTTTGTGGATTCAAAAGTCACTTGGTTACTAAAGTTTTGAGGTGGCTGTCATTGGATACAAAAGATGCATCAATTTACCTTCAAGTCTTAAATTGTGTTGCACAAACTTTAGTAAACATGAGCCAGGGTCTCAAACAACCAAGGAAAGGTCCATTGGTCAAAAAGGTTGGAGCCTAGTCCATGTACTCTGGTCACATTTCTGATACATCCGGGATGCGCGCACTATAGGCTGATTTAAAAACAGAACCCGAGGGTCCCCTTAGAAATGAGGAATTACAATGGAAATGTAACATTCTAATCTCCTTATTTTCTCATTTAATTCCAGTATTCAACCAGCAGTCTCCAACTGCTTCTACCAGGGGAGGCTCTGAATGATGTTAAAAGGGTGTCCCCTTAATACTTGGATGTCACAAATTAATATTTCAATGCTTTGCAACAGCAACTGCAGTCAGAAACCATTGATCACATACCAACATCTCAAAGGGGGTGGTATTGGATTTATAAAGGGAAAGCAACTTGGGCAGATTTTGCAGAATCCAGCAGAGAGATGCTCCAAAACTAGAAACGTTTTGTTAAACTCAGCACCCGTCCCTTTAATGGGCCTGACCTGCTTTTAAAAAAATGAATAAAGTTTCCTGTTTAGGAAAGGAAATGCAGGGATGGTGGGCTGCTGCCCCTTGCAGCTCACTGACACTCCAACTGCAGCCATTCACAAAGGGTCATAACTTGTGACCTTTTATATACTTACTGAGCAGGTTGTTTTGTGACCTATTCCAGATAGCAGTTTGTTATGGAACCTATAACACTTAGGTCAAATGGCATACCCGGTCCCAAAACAGCCCCTGTACAAAACTGCACCACTGGTTGCAAATAGGTCTTTGTACATCAGGCCCCAAATGACTTAATCCCCGAGTGCACAACTTAACATGAGAAATTATTAAATGAATTAGTTGTCAACTTGCTTCTGCGTGTTCACTATTCAATTCAGACACCTTGCGAAACAGTTTAGTGTCATGTGTGAGCAGTTTCCCCAGTATAGTTGCATTCTTTACATTCTGGTACTTAGGCCCTCATTATGAACACGGCGGGATTTACCACTGTGTTCATGCTGGCGGTCTACACACAGACCGCCAACCCGCTGAAGACCCCGCCGGCCCAATAAAGAACATTCTCCTGGGCCGGCGGGCGGAAATAGTGTTTCCGCCCACCGGCCCAGCGGAATGCTGGGCCTGGATATTGCTGACGGGTCAATGTCGCAGTGTGGCGGGTGCAGCAGCACCCGTCGCACATATCTGACATGCACGACGGGGCTGGCAAGGGGGCCCCCCGCACTGCCCATGCCAAGTGCATGGGCAGTGCAGGGGCCCCCATTAAGTCAGCCTTTTCCTGGCAGGGGACACCGCCGGGGAAAGGCTCGTGGACACAAGTTCTTAATCCAGTGGGCAGTGCTGCCCTGTCGGATAAGGAGCTCCGCCATCGTCAGGCTGCCTGGCGGCGGTAGAAGAGTTCCGCCTGTGGCGGTCACGCCATGAACATTATATGGTGGTCCGGACTCCCATGACGGTGGCGGTAATTTCTTCCACCGCCGGCATGGCAGTCCGGACCGCCAATGTTTATAATGACCACCTTAGTTTTGATTTTTTTCATAGGAAATGTAGGACAAAAGTTATAAAAAGACAAAAGTAGGCAGGGGACTGGATGGATGATTGACTCCTTAGTCAATAAGTACCACTAACGGTTGTACATCGACCTGAACAGCGCACTGGGGAGCACGGAGGATGTGGCCTGGGCTCGGTCCAACTGCATAAATGACGTGGACTTTACATGACCGTGGACAGGTATCTGTGGTAATTATCAATAGTAAACAGATGCACGTACTGAGGTGCAATGCTGAAAATGACAGAATGAACTCCCTCCCCACCAACCTACGCAAGACCCAGGACCTCCTAGCCTTCAGAAAGCGCCTCAAAACATGAAACATGGCTGTTCGAGAAGTAGCCCCCCCCCCAGCGCCTTGAGACCCTACCGGGTGAGTAGCACACTTAACAAATTATTGATTGATTGATTAGCCATGCAGAGAGCGCTGCATTGTTACCCAAGACAATTAGTCCAATGACAACAAGAACTGGAAGTGTAGAGGCTGAATTATTCCATCAGTCAACAGAAGTAATTTCTCCAAGAGGCCAAAGATAGAATGGGCAATAGCACAAAACGATGTACACACCATGATCTTGAATAAGATTTCCTCTGAATTGGGGCCAATTTGTAGGTGGGCATGAAGTGAAACGTTCCACAGCAGTTGTTAACCAAACACCCACCCGTCCTTCGGTCGATCCATCCACCCCCTGTCCTTTCTACAGCCCGTGTGCACTTAGGGCGCGCGCAGTCTGTTCATATGTGTGTTGCCTGTCTCAGTTCTCATCTGCCTCGGTGCATGGGTGCCTGTATGTGCATCGTTTGTGTATGTGGGTCCCACAGCTGCGTGGGTACTTACACATCATTCGGTTTACTTGCATGAGTTTCTGAATGTTGTCAGTATATAAACATTGGTACCTGTGTGTGTTTTTGTTATGTACATTTTAAGTGCCATGTGTAGAAATGTATGAGCCTGTAAAAGTATGTGTGTACGTGTGCTGGTCAGGATTCACTGGCACATGTATGTTTAGTGGTCTGCTGGTGTGCAAACTTCGGCGTTGCTGCTAAACAGGTCATTTTAAAATATGGGCTCTACCTGCAAATATCTTAGTGCCTAGCTAAAAATAACCAAATCACTCAAATACTTTAGGAAAATGCCTTTAGTGGTCCCCAGTTCTCCCACATCCGACTTGGGTGTCTCGATTGCTTTCTCAGCCTATCCTGGCTTCAGTGTTCGGAATTTGTAATGGTAAATACTACATGTCCCAGAATGCACAGAGAAAACAGTACGGGATGAACTTTCGAGCCTGTCACCATCCAACACCCACACCCTGGCCCTTTTGGACATTACCGAGTCCCCATGTGCTTAGGGTCACCCTGCGCCCCGATAAAGGTGCATGACGCAAAGCCCCTGGATACACAACCCCTGGATACACAACGAGTGTTCCCTTGCGCACAGCTCCATCGCCCACACTACCCAGCACCCCCTGGGGCAACGCCTGGGGCACAGCTCTTCCCACGGGTTTTATGAGCTTCCTGGCAAGAACCAACATGCGCCTAGCTTTGGAATCTGCGAGCGGGAGGCGCTTTCCATCCCTGGAGCTCGGCACTAACTAAAAGAAAGAACTCTGCAGGTAGGAAGGGTCTGTCTCTCCGCAGAATTACGCAGAAGTCGGCCACCTCCCTCACACAGAAGTCTGGGAGATTCAACAACTTTAGAAATGCATGCAGAGCGCAAATATAGTTTGCAATTTTCTGCATCAAGAAAAATAATATGCCCGATGACCATTGTGCATTAAGCACTAGTGCCGGACTGAGACTGCCAAGGGTCCGGTCGCAGCTGAGAGTTTGGGGTACAGTTTGCCTGTTCCTGCGGGGCCAGGCGCGGGAAGTTGAGAGTAACAGTTTAATAATTCGTCCTTGCCCTTACCGAACCATGCCGAGGAGGGCCGAGCACAGAGGGAGAGGCAAGCTGCAGCGGCGAGAAGCGGAAGGAGCGTCATGTTGGCGCTGGCCTGGCACGGTGAGGTCTCTGCGCCTTCTCTCCCTCGGATGCAGGAACGGCCCCGATGCTAGCGGCTCTTACATTCCTCCTTCCCCGTGAAGGTGGGGTGGTGACAGATGCCCTGTTTGTGGGAGGGGTCACGGGTGAGGTAGGACAGGTAAATGGGCGCCTGTCTTCGCTCTCTGCGCTGCGCCGTGTGTGGCAGGCAAGTCTCTGCCTGTCCACGGCCCACGGGGGCCCAGCAGCTCTGGGGTGATGGAGTGGGTATCCGTGAGCCCCACGGCGCTGCATGAAGTGCCAGGCAGCAATAGGGCATCTGTGAACACCAGAGCGCTCATGTAGTGCCAAGCAGCAACATGGGCATCTCTGACCACAGTGCTGCATGAAGTGCCAGGCAGCAACAGGGCATCTGTTAACACCAGAGCGCTCATGTAGTGCCAGGCAGCAACATGGGCATCTGTGAACACCAGAGCGCTCCATGTAGTGCCAGGCCACAACAGGGGCATCTGTGAACACCACAGCTCTGCATGTAGTGCCTGGTAGCAACAGGGCATCTGTGAGCACCAGAGCGCTGCATGTAGTGCCAAGCAGCAACATGGGCATCTGTGAACACCAGAGCGCTGCATGTAGTGCCAGGCAGCAACAGGGCATCTGTGAACACCACAGCTCTGCATGTAGTGCCAAGCAGCAACACGGGCCTCTATGAACACCAGAGCGCTGCATGTAGTGCCAAGCAGCAACAGGGCATCTGTGAACACCAGAGCGCTCATGCAGTGCCAGGCAGCAACATGGGCATCTGTGAGCCCCACAGCGCTGCATGGAGTGCCAGGCAGTAACATGGGCATCTGTGAGCACCAGAGCGCTGTATGTAGTGCCAAGCAGCAACAGGGCATCTGTGAGCACCAGAGCGCTCATGTAGTGCCAAGCAGCAACATGGGCATCTGTTAACACCAGAGCGCTGCATGTAGTGCCAAGCAGCAACAGGGTATCTGTGAGCCCCACAGCTCTGCATGAAGTGCCAGGCTGCAACAAGGCATCTGTGAACACCAGAGCGCTCACGTAGTGCCAGGCAGCAGCAGGGCATCTGTGAACACCAGAGCGCTCATGTAGTGCCAGGCAGCAACAGGGCCTCTGTGAACACCAGAGCGCTCATGTAGTGCCAGGCAGCAACAGGACATCTGTGAACACCAGAGCGCTCATGTAGTGCCAGGCACCAACAGGGGCATCTGTGAGCACCAGAGCGCTCATGTAGTGCCAGGCAGCAACATGGGCATCTGTGAACACCAGAGCGCTCATGTAGTGCCAAGCAGCAACATGGGCATCTGTGAACACCACAGCACTGCATGTAGTGCCAGGCAGCAACAGGGCATCTGTGAGCACCAGAGCGCTGCATGTAGTGCCAGACCACAACAGGGGCATCTGTGAGCACCAGAGCGCTGCATGTAGTGCCAGGCAGCAACATGGCATCTGTAAGCCCCACAGCTCTGCATGAAGTGCCAGACAACACCATGGGCATCTGTGAGCCCCGCTGCTCTGCATGAAGTGCCAGGCAGTAACAGGGCATCTGTGAGCACCACAGCTCTGCATGAAGTGCCAGGCAGCGACAGGGCATCTGTGAGCACCAGAGCGCTCATGTGGTGCCAGGCAGCAACAAGACATCTATGAACACTACAGCGCTGCACTAAGTGCCAGGCAGCAACAGGGCATCTGTGAACACCAGAGCACTCATGTAGTGCCAAGCAGCAAAATGGGCATCTGTTAACACCAGAGCGCTGCATGTAGTGCCAAGCAGCAACAGGGCATCTGTGAGCCCCACAGCTCTGCATGAAATGCCAGACCACACCATGGGCATCTGTGAGCCCCACAGCTCTACATGAAGTGCCAGGCAGTAACAGGGCATCTGTGAGCACCACAGCTCTGCATGAAGTGCCAGGCAGTAACAGGGCATCTGTGAGCACCACAGCTCTGTATAAAGTGCCAGGCAGCAACAGGGCATTTGTGAGCACCACAGCTCTGCATACAGTGCCAGGCAGCAACAGGGCATTTGTGAGCACCACAGCTCTGCATGAGGTGCCAGGCCACACCAGGGGCATCTGTGAGCCTCACAGCTCAGCATGACGTGCCAGGCTCAACATTGGCACCTCTGAACACAAGAGCTTTGCTTGAAGTGGCAGGCTGCCACATGGGCATCTGTTAACACTACAAATCTCCCTGAAGTGCCAGGCTGCAACTTGTGCATCTACGAACATCACGTCTGCGTGAAGTGTTGTACTACAAAAAGGACAACCGTGGGTCCCACGCCTCTGCTTAAACTGCCAGGCTGCAACATGGGCATCTGTAAACACTACAAATATGGATGAAGTGCTAGGCTGCAACATGGGCATCTGTGATCATCACAACTCTGCTTGAAGTGCCAGGCTGCAACATGGGCATCTGTGAACACTACAATTATGGATGAAGTGCTAGGCTGCAACATGGGCATCTGTGATCATCACAACTCTACATGAAGTGCCAGGTTGCATCATTGGCATCTCTGATCACCACAGCTCTGCCTGAAGTGCCAGGTTGCACCATTGGCATCTCTGCTTGTAGTCCCAGGTTGCATCATTGGCATCTCTGATCACCACAGCTCTGCATGACGTGCCAGGTTGCATCATTGACATCTCTGATCAGCACAGCTCTGCATGAAGTGCCAGGTTGCATCATTGGCATCTCTGATCACCACAGCTCTGCTTGAAGTGCCAGGTTGCATCATTGGCATCTCTGATCACCACAGCTCTGCATGAAGTGCCAGGCTGCAACATGGATTTCCATGAGCCTCACTATTCTGCAGGATATGCCGGACGGCTACATGGGTATCTGTGAACGGGTCTGTTTGAAGTGCCAGGCTGCGACATGGGCATGTGTAAACAACACAACCCAGCATGAACTGTCAGGCTACAACAAGGACATCCATGGGCCCCACAGCTCTTCTTGAAGTGCTTGAAGTGCCATCCTTTAACACGAGCATCCCTGAGCACGCAGCTCTGAATGAAGTACCAGGCTGCAACATGGGCATCCATGAACACTGGCACTCTGCCTGATGTGTTATTTATACACGCACATTCGTGTGCACTATTTTGTGTCAGGCTGACATGGGTATACGTTTCCCATCATATCTCAGCATTATATCCTAGACTGCGGCTTGGCCATTATTAGTCACTGCCATACCCCTCCTGCCCAGCATTATTGGCTAGCCTGTTACACCCAGTTTATGACCACCTAAGCTCAGTATAAGGTGCCTAGTAGTGACGTAACCAGCATGAGGATAAAGATTGTTACATGAACGCATGTGCCAACCATCTCTTGGCATGCGCTCTCAGACCGTGTCGTGAACTTCTGTGACCACCACAGCTCTTGGCACTGGATGCCAGGCTTTAACATGAATATACGGGGGATACCAGGCTTTAACATGGGTCTACATGGCATAGGATGCCAGGCTTTAACATGGATATACATGGCATTGAATGCCAGGCTTTAACATGGATATACATGGCCTGGGATGGCAGAATCCAACATGAATCTATGGCGGGGGGATGGCAGGCTTTAACATGGATATACAAAGCATTGGATGCTAGGCTTGAACATGGCTATACATGGCATGGGATGCTAGGCTTTAACATGGGTATACAGGGGATGCCAGGCTTTAACATGGATATGCAAGGGATGGCAGGCTTTAGCATGGTTATACATGACATTGAATGCCAGGCTTTAACATGGATATATGGCGTGGGATGGCAGGCTCTAACATGGATATACATGGCGTGGGATGCCAGGCTCTAACATGGATATACATGGCGTGGGATGCCAGGCTCACACATGGATATACATGGCGTGGGATGGCAGGCTTTAACATGGATATACATGGCGCGGGATGCCAGGCTCTAACATGGATCTATGGCGTGGGATGGCAGGCTCTAACATGGATATACATGGCGTGGGATGGTAGGCTCTAACATGGATATACATGGCGTGGGATGGCAGGCTCTAACATGGATATATGGATTGGGATGCCAGGCTCGAACATGGATATTCATGGCGTGGGATGCCAGGCTCTAACATGGATATACATGGCGTGGGATGGCAGGCTCTAACATGGATATACATGGCGTGGGATGCCAGGCTCTAACATGGATATACATGGCGTGGGATGCCAGGCTCTAACATGGATATACATGGCGTGGGATGGCAGGCTCTAACATGGATATACATGGCGTGGGATGGCTGGCTCTAACATGGATATACATGGCGTGGGATGGCAGGCTCTAACATGGATATACATGGCGTGGGATGGTAGGCTCTAACATGGATATACATGGCGTGGGATGCCAGGCTCTAACATGGATATATGGATTGGGATGCCAGGCTCTAACATGGAAATACATGGCGTGGGATGGCAGGCTCTAACATGGATATATGGATTGGGATGCCAGGCTCTAACATGGATATACATTATGTGCATAGTGTGCTATATGTTTTCCATTCATATACATTTGCTCATGTACTCATTAGGGGGAGCACTAGAATGTCAGTATCCTAGGACGCCAGGGCTAACATGGGCCGCCAGGCTGTCACGCGGGCAACTGTGAATGCCACCGCTCAGCAAGGGATGCCAAGCTGTAACATGGCTAGTCTCTACCACAGCAGACTTGGGCTGTTACATTGTATACCACTGTACTCGTCTGGTATTTGTATAGCACTTTCCTACTCCTTGTGAGGCCCAGAGCGCCTCCTGGGAAGTATCTACCACATTGGTTTCAATTATATAGTGCTTCATGCCTCTGAAGAGGTTAGGAAGCGCTCTGATGTGCTCCCTTTGCTAGATGCTCTTCGCATGAAAGGTTTAAAGGGCACCTGGGCGTAGGCAGGCCTGCATAGGAACTGTTGGGTGAAACTCATGAAGTCTGAATCTCACTGTTGTGTCAGACATTGTGCACAGGCGTGTGGTGTTGCACAGAGTGTGAGTGCAGGCAGACTTACACATGCAGATACTTACCATTTTTAGGGTTAGATACTGCTGCTAGTGAGCACTGGTGAAGTATATACATTATGGGTGCCCCCTTGTAGTGAACTACAAGCAACCACCAGGTGAATTCTATTTGGTAAAGACAGAAGCCTTAACCCATTCGAGGCACTTTTAGGACCACCGAAGGAGCTCCGTGCAGTGTCCATCTCAGCACAACAGCGCCCAAACCTAGAGGAGACCCTACTAAACCACCAGGATATCTACTATGTGGATTCCACCCTGGGCGGGCAGGTCCACCTCTGGAGACCCCTGAATGATATGCACGCCTACACGTTTGTACACAGATAGGGCTCCACCCCACCTTGGAAGGGGAGGAAAGACCATTCATGAGCAAATGTTCTCCCTCTTGGTGGGGGTTGTAGTTTGCACCATGGAAAACGATTCCAGAACTGTGTATGCAGAGCACTTGGGAAGCGTTTTCTTGGGATTGGTACCCGGTGCACGACCTTAAGGGCGGGACGGATATGGTTGTGTAGTTTCAGACTTAGGACTTCTCCGGCAGCGACATTTTGGATTCTCTGAAGTTTGTTGAGAAGGAGTTGCGTAAGCCTAATGTAGCCTGTTGACGTAATAATGACATTACAGTAATAGCGATGAAGAGATCTGGAACCTATGGGAACCCAGGTTGCCAAAGAAGATGCTTTGGTTACATTGTTGACTTGCATTTAAGGTTTGCAGTCCATAATCAGACCCAAATTCTTTATTCCCATGCAGGTAATTTAAGGAGTTACAATCTCCTTAGGTCAGACTGTGGGGAACGTAATAGTAGTGAAGGCCCCCCATTTTGAGAGTTTAAGTTTGAAATGCTTTTGAAGCATTCAATTAATCACTGCCCGCAGAGACCAGAGGAGTCCAGAGGCCACTAGGCCCGAAGCACTATCCTGTTTTAGAAGAATCTGGGTATCATCTATGTAGTTGTAATTTGTAAGATTAAAACTAGTGACAACCTCAGGAAGTGAGATTATTTAAATATAAAAAATAAAATAAAAAAACACTGGGGAAGCTAACCAGTCTACCTGAAAGTTATTGGATTGGCAGTGATTTTCAGCCATGCAGAACAGCAGTGTGGCTATACGTTAGTGGTTGGGAGGTAACTACCTTAAAATTGATCGAACTAAAACTCAGACCATAGTGGCATGAGAGGTGCATGCAGAATTAGAATGTGTAAAAAACCAGAGTTTTCTAATGTCTAACATTCCCTTTAATCTCAAGTGTAGGAGGAGTCAAAGGTGTTGTGTTCCAGCGAAGAACTTTCAGATCTTTTAGCAAATACTCTCTGCACAGATTCCAAAGTTGCTTACATTACTTATTTTCATACTAAACTATGCTACTGGTGTAACAACAGTGCTCAAGGCTCAATGCCCAACTAGCAGGGGCATTGCTCTAGGAGCAGGGGAGGTGTTTGGGGTGTTACCCCCACCCTAAAAATGTATGCTCGTGTCAAGTGCTCCAATAACTTCAGGTAGAGTGCGCTATGTGAAAACTGCAAAAAATGCACAAAGGTGATACGAAAGCCTTAACAAAAGGAAAGACAAACAGATACCTGTTTAGTTACTGATTTGTACAAAGTGAAACCAGAAAACCAGGATAAATTGCGGCTTCCACTCTTAAATTGTGTGATTTTAGGCAAATAATTGATTTCACCAAAAGTCCTTTTACTTTATTATCGAGTATGAAAGTAGTTTCAAATATGTGAGTTGGGACTACCAGTTGTACAAACCCCCATTATGTTTTATTTAATACACTATATCGTTCTTCTATAACAATCAGGGCCACATACAGTGTTTACCTGATAACTGTCTTACCTCAAAGTTCACTGATGGTTCAAGTTAAAAAGCACTGTCACTTTTATAAGTACGTCTCAGTGTAGTGCTATAAGTACTGTCTAAGCTTCCAGATGTAAAAGAAATACACTTTTCTGAAACCGAAGAGTCTATCATATTTCCCCTGGTGTGTTGTATGGTTTACCCAGAAACATTTTCAGGGCTCAGCTCATGCATGGTCTATAAATGGCTAGTCAGACTTTTGGCTCGGCTCTCCCACCTCTACAGAGCACACTATAATCTCACACTCATCCATCCAACACGAAGCGCCATACTACGCATCCACTGAGAAGTGCGTCAAGTGGTCAAGGCGCTTCCCAAATGATAATGGAATACAGCAGCTGCAGTGCATGAGCAATTGAAACATCTTTCGTGGTGCGGGTGGTGTGTGTATGTGGTGGTGGGAGGGGGGGGGGTCGTACACTTCTCAGAAGTCTCAGCCAGTGGTCGAAGTGCATTAAAAAAACATATGGGAAATGTGATGCGCCATAATGGGGCGGGGTTAAACATGTGGCTAAAAAAACAAATTATTCAGTAAGGTTTTGTTTGTGGTCTTTCACCATCAGGAAGCTACATATAGAATACCATGCAGCTTAAATGAAAAATATATTTTTAAAAAGTTGCTACTCAGTGGGAAATGCACTAAAGTACATTATGTAACTTCTATTGGTTAATGCACCGCAGCGGTCTGTGTGTAATCGGAGCGCCACAGAATTAAATCTTGGTTGGTGCAGTGCAGAAATGAGACTTGTGTATTTTTAGTGCTACGAGGGCAGAGCCTATGTTCATATGTAAGTCATCCTTTTAAACTTGCCTTACACACAATATATGATAGACTGCTACAAAATTCACAGAAAGATTTAAGATAAAGTGGTGCTTCAAAAAACTGGATTTTAGTAATACCCAGGCAGTACGCAATACATTTCTTTTAAAAACTCAGAAAAGCAGGGGCACGTCGTGACCCCCCTGATCCGCCCACTTCAACCACCGGTCTCAGACTTGTGCTGTCCTGCACTTTGCCTGTCATGGTCACGACTTAGCGAGGTGCGCGAGGGTGTGATCACGTGCGAGCCACGAGCAGTCTCATAGCAGCAGCAGGCACACAAACCTACCCCAACCTGCCGGGCAGCAGGCATCTGACTGTGGAAGGGGGGGCAAGGAGTGTTTAAGGTCTCTGTGGAGGTGGAGTCCAGGCGGGGGTGTGATCAACCCCCGCTTTAGCAGCTACAGTGTGTGGGGGGGGGGGGGGTTTGAAGGGCCTCTTCTGTGTTCAACTCACCAAAGTCTCATAAAACCAAAAGGGTGGGAAGGTGAGTGGATGGATGGATGTGTGAGTGAAATGGTGGATGGGTGGGTGAGTAAAGATGGATGGATGGATGCATGGATAAATGGGTGAAAGGAGGGATGTTATGATGAGAGAAATCATGGCTGGATGAGTGAGTAAAAGGATAGATCGATGAGTGAAAGGGTAAACGGATGGATCGCTGAGTGGACAGATGGATGAATGGATGGATGTTGGATGGACTGATTGAAAGGGTGGATGGTTGAGTAAAAGGATGGATGGATGAGTGAAAGAATTGATGCAAGGATGGATGGATGAAAGATGGATGAGTGAAAGGGAGGGTAGATGGATGGCTGGATAAAAGAGTGGACAGGTGGATGAGTGAAAATGTGAATGAATGGACGAATCAGGGAAAGGATGGATGGATGTGTGACTGAGTGAAAGGACAGATGGATAAGTGCAAGGTTAATGGATGGACAGATGAATGAATGGGTGGAAGGACGAATAAAAGGATGAGTAGCTGAGTGAAAGGGTGGGTGAATGTATGAGTGAAAGCGAGGATAGCTGTATGCAGTGAAAGGAACAATGGCTAAGTGAAAGGGCGGTGAATGGATGGGTGGGTGAGTGAAAGGGCGGTGGATGGATGACTGAAAGGCTGGGTGAATGAATGGGAGGATATATAAGTGAAAGGTGGGATATGTTTGATGAGTAGGTTTGAAGACAGATGCATAAGTTTGGGTATGGATGGGCAGACGGATGCACGGAAGGGTGACAGACAATGTTGGGTGAAAGGCTGAATAGATGACTGAATGTAAAGGTGAAACGGTGGATATCAGCGGGTGAATGGAAGGATAAAAAGATGAATGGATAGATGCTTGGCGCCATAAGAGCTTTGACAAAGTGGGGGATATTTTAATTTTCGGGCTACTCCCTCGAGTCCAGGCATTACTGCGCGACTCATTGACGGAATGATGGATGGACGTTAATTGCTTTTCACTGGTCCTTGAGCTCTTGTGCCCTCCATGAAGGCTGCCACTTTCCCATTACTGGTGAGGCTCAGATTTTTAAGGCTAATTGGATCACCTGCAGTCTGTCGCTTCAAGCCGCTACAGTCCATCAAGATGGTAATGCCCTGGGGCGGTCGAGAAAGGATGCCACAAATGTCAATGGTACATTCATAGGAGTGGCACGTCAGTGTCTGTGCTTGAAATGTGAAAAAGCAAATCCAGTTTCTAATACTTCGCTGCCAGTTGTAAAAGTAAAGCGTGTTACTGGCTTCTAGCAGCTGCCCTGAGCCAGGGTAAACGCGGAGTCTGACCCATTAATGGGTAGACCTGGACCAGATACTGAAGGGACAAACAGTTATTGCATTTCTGACAACATAGTATTATTTTTAAATTATTTATAAAAGGTCACGGTCAGTAGAAGTGCATCTTATGGAACAAGAAGGGACCAGAGCTACACAAAAATCGTTTGCTTTTTTCAGGACAAGGTCAGAGGAGTCCAAAATAAATTTAATGCGGATCCTGGAGTCAGTTCATGAGCAGAAATGGACACTCTGTTTATGTGGTTTGTTGGGTGCCAGAGGGTACTTGCTGCTGTGGTTATTAAGTGTCCCATTTGGAAGTATTTCTACAGCTCTAGGACAAGATCTCCACTACTGGTGTCTGAAATGGAAACCTGTTAGGCTAGAGTAATCTAAAGGATCATAGATGCTGGAAGTAAGGGTGCTGGGGTGCTACAACACCCCCAAAATAAACAGGCTGGAGTTCAGAAGGTGAAGGAGCAATAGCGTTACCTTTACATTTTATTTATATCTTGTAAATATTTGCTCAGTGGTCAAAGACAGGACAAATGTCAGACTAAGGGGGTCATTATGAACTGCCGTGTTCATGCTGGGGGTCCGCCCATAGACCGCCATCTCCCATGAGACCCCGCCGGCTGCATTATTAACATTCTGCTGGCCGCCCGCCAGCCCAGCAGAATGCAGAGCCGGGACATTGCCGACGGCTCCACATGGAGCCGTTGTCAATGCCTCAGTGCGGCAGGTGCAGCAGCACCCATCGCGCAGATCACTGCTCGTAAAACCGACAGTGACCTGCGCGAGGGGGCACTGCATGGGGCCCCTGCACTGCCCATGCCAAGTGCATGGGCAGTGCAGGGGCCTCTAGAGGGGCCCTAGAGCACCCCTTCTGCCAGCCTTTTCCTGGTGGAGGAACCCGCTGGGGAAAGGCTGGGGGACACAGGGATCATTATCCGGAGGGTGGAGCTGCTTGCAGCGCTGCCCTGTCGGATAATAATATCTGCCATCGTCAGGCTGCCTGGCGGCGGTAGCCTGGCGGTGGCAGAGGGCCGCCACAGGCGGCCCTCCTTGTGTTTGTGAATGGCCGTTCAGACCGCCATGCTGGTGGTGGTCTGAACCGCCAATGTCATAATGAGCCCCTAAGTCCTCTGACAAGTTGCATCTTACTATTTGAGCATGTAGACTGGTGTTTACTTTTCTTTCTCTGACTGATCGTTAGGGAGTTTTTGTAACATGAACTGACAGACAACCTTTCCTGTGTACAGGGAGCATGAAAAGAAAGACTCCAGGATGTCAGTTTTTTCTAACACACAACACTTAAATACCTCTAAAAGAACTACACAAATATCTAAAAACAAATAAACCGAAAAGAGGCACTTCTTTGTAATTTAGAAGCATGATGGACACAAACATTTTGATAGGATCAAAACAAATAAATGCACTTTACTTGATGTGCAAATGATACTTGTTAAAACTAAATTTCCACACATTGCTTATGCACTGTTTAGTTTTATGAGAAAAACTGTAGGTCATTGTGAAATTTATTGACATATCAATGGAGAATGGTGCTGTGCGTAAATGACAGAGCATCACCACACCGTGTTTTAGTAATATTTTAGCAAACAGCGTGCTCACAAATGCACCACCCGCTATATACCACACCCCCTAGCACTCTCCTGCTGAATGGGGGTGGCTAATTTGCTATACTTGTTTTTGTGTGATGCTTGGATTTTTCACGATCACTATGACGACAGTGATGAAACACTGATGGAAGAACACCCCATTCTGAAAATTGTTTCAGCACCACTGATTCACCTGTAAGTTATTAGGTCTCTAGAACCTTGAAAGTAGCTCTGCGATCTGAGCCTGCAAGTATCTACTGAACCCGGTACACAACTCTGCTGTCTACACCTGAGATGGTGAGAACTGCTTGATTTCATTCCCACCTGCCCCTTTCAAGCGCAATCTAAGTTCTATTTTCTTACAGAAAATATAATTGGAATGGTCAGAATAGGAAAGGAAAGATGCAAAAGATCATATTGTAAACAATTTTTTTAAATTATAGGAGGCCTTGCCAAATTGGTTATCTATTTTGATTGAATTTCTTTTTTTCGAGCAAATGAGTGAAAATGTGCTTTCTTCTATACACTTTTTAACACAATGAAAAAAAACTTCATAATTAACTCAACCACCTCTTAAAGCAACACATACTGGACCTCATCCAGTCAACATCCCCCAATATCCCCTGCCAGACATCTCTATAGCCCTGAACTGGAACAACGACTTTGCACCCTACACCTCAGTATCAAGGACTACCTGTCAGGGTGGCCGGATCCTCGGGGTTTGCGCCTGTTGTCAATAGGTCCACCTCTAGGCAGCTCCAAACTCCACTGGCTGTCATAGCATAGAGTTTAGGAATGGCCAAGTGGGGGATAGGGTTTGGGTTGGGGACTGCCGGGAAGGAGACCTGTGGAAGCAAGAGTTAAGAACACAATAACAAGATTATTCACACGGATTTTCATAAACTTTGTTTGGAACTATCTATATTCTTAATAATCTTATACTCTGAACATTGAATAACACTCTGTTTGATCTAGGGTTCAAAGATACACTGAACATGAAATAACACTGTTGAATCTAGGTTTCGATGATACTCTGAACATGAAATAACACTCTGTTGAATCTAGGTTTCGATGATACTCTGAACATGAAATAACACTGTTGAATCTAGGTTTCGATGGTACTCTGAACATGAAATAACACTCTGTTGAATCTAGGGTTCAAAGATACTCTGAACATGAAATAGCACTCTGTTGAATCTAGGTTTCGATGATACTCTGAACATGAAATTACTGTTGAATCTAGATTTCGATGATACTCTGAACATGAAATAACACTCTGTTGAATCTAGGTTTCAATGATACTCGGAACATTAAATAACAATTAGACTGAAGAAACATGAACAGCCTAGAACTAGATTCTAACTAGGCCTAAAAAAATCTAGGTACCTGGAAAAAAAAAAAAAAAAAAAATCAAGAATGGGTTAATATAATGTTTCATATGAGCCTTTCAGGAAATATCATATACTGTCTAGAATACAAGAACCTTCTTCAATAATGTTTTCAGAATAAACATTTCATTTTTACATGAGGACAAAAGCTATCTGAACATACCCTGAAAACATCAGGAACTGTACTAGGAACTTAATATGCACAGAGAATGTCACACTTTGAATTAAGCTTTTCAAAGAAAAACCCAAAACCTCAGGATAAATGTGTGCACCTTAAAAACAGTACACCAAAGTTTTCAATGCCATGAAAAGATTGAGCGTACAGCCAATCTGGAATTCAAGAGTTTACTGCCTGGAATGAATCGCGCACACAGTTGCTGAATCAAACAAGAATATGCAAATGCCATGAAACGATTGCGCACACTGTTGCCGATCTGAACGTCAAAGTTTAAATGCCAGAAATGAATCGCACACACTGCCAATTCAAACAAGAATATGCAAATGCCATGAAAAACGATTGCGCACTCACGCACACAAAGAGTTTTCACAACCTAGGCCCAAAACTCGAATGACTTTGAAAACGGGGTCAGGGGGCCAGCCCGACCTCCGCCTTACCGCCCTGCTCAAGGATCACCAGAATAATGAGGGCAGGCCTGGAATGCCAAAATAGGCCTCCGGGACAGGAGCTCAGGAAGTTGCTGCTGCTCTGCACCGGGACCTCTGAATAGTGAGCACGTGGAGCTGGGCTGGCTACCTTATATAGAGTCAAGCCCCGCCCACGAGCCACACCCAACCATGCTGCAGGGAAAGCTTCTAGAAGGTCCTAGAAAGGGACCACACCCTGATATACTCTGTAAGCCTGCAGCAATACCTTGCAAATGAACATTATTTGCAAACATCATTAATAGTGGTTTCAAAGTAAAACTCTGCAATGCAAAAGGTTAACAAACTGCATATAAACACAATGCATGAATTATGCTTTTGCATAAAGACTGGGTTTTTGCATTTTAGTCGCCCGTAGAGCGTGCACTGTCCTGATGTTGACACTACCAAAAAGTGGAAAATAACCTGCTGCTCTACTAAGGACATCCTTCTGGGGAAAAAAAATACACAACACACTAAATTACCTGCCTGACACAGGTGTCAATAATATTCACCTTAACATCTACGACAGCACTATCAGAATTCATGTCGCATGCTCCGCTAAAAAAACAACCATCCACCAGGCCAAAGTCCTTAGCAGCCTGGTACAATCAAGAACCTGATGAAAATAAACATACTATGCCTAACAGGAATATACATTGAGAAAATTAAAACTCATGGATGACTTTACTCCACTCAAAATACTCCCCCCCCCCCCCCCCCATTACTGTTTTCTCATCATCACAGCTAAAACCTCTCACTAAAAACCCCTCATCAAGGAGGCAACAAACAGAAACAAAGCTCTCCTCAAGGCTGTCAAACACTGCACCAGATCTCTTTTTGAACCCACAGACCCTGCTTTGGTCAACAAATGCAAGATCATCCACCTCTTCTTCACATAGATCAACAGAATCTGATCCAACTTCTTTATCACAACTACGTCCACCTCACCTCCAGCCCACATTATATCACCACTAAATGGACCTCTTTCAAACCAGTCTCATACATGGTTCTTTCCAATATCCTGAGCTCTATCAAGGTAACTTCTGATGAAGAAGACACCATTCTATATTTCATTATCTAACTGCTGTCAGGAGAGTCCCTCACACCTCTTCTCCACACTGTAAATTCTGCTTTAAGCTAAGGGAAATTCTGTGATGCTATTTAGACACATCACATCCTTCCCCTGCTAAAGAAACCATGCCTGGATGACAACACTGGGCAAGGAGCATGGCTATCGCCAGACTGTGGGCAAAATGTTGCAAGAAGGAAAAAACGACAAGGCAGGCTTTTACGGTTGATGCGCCCAAGATCTAAGAAACAGCAGATCTAATGACATCAGATCAGCATCATCTTTCCTAAAATTAGGAAAAAAGTAGAAGACCCACCTCTTGAAGGGGCACTGCCCTGGCCTGACAGACTATTTTGGATCTTCTGTAAATAACTATCTTGCCGGGGAGTGTGTCCCTTGTTCTTCACTCCATTGCTCTTGAGTAAGGCTTGATGCACACACCCATACCCTCGTAGGGCGGCCAGGCCTATCTGTGTTGCTTGTATTAAGGCCTGAGGTAACCTCCTTATTCTGCTGCTGCTTGAGCAGAACTGGCCCCTTCAAAAGGCCAGATAACACATTTTGGCTCAACCAACCAACAGCTGACACAAAATCACCCAAAAAATAGTATGAAAACATTACTTTTCTTAGGTAACGAGGACCACAAATGCTAAATGTTTTTGCCCATAATGACAAAAACTCTTGTACCTTTCTTGGCCATACAGTCCCCTTACACCACGCTGTGGTTGTGAGTCTCTTTCAGAGTGGCAACACTTGAATTTTTACCTGTCTATTTGATGAACATCAACAAATTATGTTTACTAACACATTAAAACACAATGCAGGTTAAGAGTTTTATATCCAATCCAGAGCTATGAAGCCCAATGGTTCGACGCGGACACTCTTACACCTAATGTCGCAGTCGAGTGAACATTCAGGGGTTGTCTGCAGCTACTTTCAGCACCAGAGCCATATGGAATTACTGTGTCCTCAGGGCAGGGTAGTGGGTCTTCTTTTATTGAGGTACTCATCTCACCTCTGATGATGGGCAAACTTGAGCCAACGCAGGTGGCCTGCTGGTTAATTTATGCTGTCTGTGGTGGTAGCCTTTGGAACATCAGTACACTTGGCACTTCATGATGCCACAAAGGATGTAAGAAGAGATGGAGCCTTGGGTGTGCTCAGGTTGGTGCTAGTTCTGCCCATCACCAGTTATCACCATCTAAATGCTTTGTATCCAACACTTCAACGGGACACAAGCTTAGCGGGAAGAAAAGGCGAGCCACAGCCACTGTGATCCAACCGGTCTCAGCACACAACTGCACGTACAAGAGTCAAGCTCTGCAATTAGGAGGCAATTGACCATCTTTCTATGACAATAGCTTTTCAGTTCCTGCTTTCTACTTTTTCTGGTTGGGTCTGGTAGATAGTGTTTTGGGGCCTGAAGAAGGTATGTTAAACTTTATAATCAGAGATCTATTGTGCACTTGGGGTAATGAAACTACTCTTGGAGTGGATCAATATTTTTTAACTGTTGGGGTCAGGATCATGAAATAACTCCAGAGAGAGCTCTTTTTTGTGTGCTGTTCAGTGAAATTGTGGCATTGAGTGGAACTGTGTGACTGTGTGGCATGGAATTTTGTGACATTGTGTGGAGTGGAATTGTGCAGTATTGTGTGAAGTGGCACTGTGTGGAGTGGAATTGTGTGTCATTGAGTGGAGTGGTGTGGGATTGAGTGGAGTACTATTGTGTGGCATTATGTAGAGTAGAGTGGAACTGTGTGGCGTGGAGTTAAATTATGTGGCATAGTGTGGCGTGAAGTGAGACTGTGTTGAACTGTGTGGAGTGGAACTGTGTGAAGTGGAGTGGAATTGCCTTGCATGGAGTGGGCAAATGCCATGTGGGGTAGAATGATGGTGAATTGTGTGGCATGGACACTAATCTCTCTTGCCCTCTCCCTCACACGTGTAAATGGTACAACCGCTGTCACATTTCACCAGAGCTGCACAGATGGCTGTATGAAGCTTGTCCTAATGCTCCAGGTAGGCAGGTCCATTGACTTTTTCAATGCATTTTTTTTTTTTTACTTTGCTAGAAGATGTGCGGTATAGTTGAAAAAAGGTTCAGAATATGTGTGTAGCATTAGAATTAAAATGCAAGGAGCTTGCATTTTAAAAAAAAAAATGTTTAACAGCGCACGCCATCAAAGACTTAGGATGTTTGCACACAGATTAAATTATATCAATGAAATGCACAATGAGCTGACGCGCCATGCTAGTTTCAGGATAAGCAGAGCATAACAGCAAGTATGTGACGAGGCAAGCAGGGCGGGTTTACCAGGGCAGTTTAAGAACAGTAGCTGAGTTCTGTAAAGTGAATGTGAAAACACAGGAAAGGGGAGGGGGGGCAGGTGGAGGGGAAAGAAGCACCACCGGCAAGAGGGAGGGGGAAGAAGAAATAGTACCTCAGTCACAGTGCGATCAGTGGACGGACAGAAATCAGGACGACGCAGTCTGTGCTTCGTTCGTGTTCTACAGAAGAAACAGGAAGTGATGCCTGGCCCGAGCTGGCCAAATAGGAGGCAGCAAAGAAGAGTGACAATGAGTCCAATGAATGGTAAACAATGAGGGAGGGGCCCAAGCCCTTTTTGGTAAACAATACCCCTCCCAGCGGTCAGCGCATGCGTTGTCAGCAGACAAGACCTAAAAATCTCTGGGCAGACATAGAGACAAAAGTGGAATTTGAAATTGGGTCAACAGTTAGGGTTCCTTGGTAGGCAGGGATGAAGTAGGTCCTCTGGGCAAAAGGGGTGCTGTCTCTCTTGTTCCATGCAGCCCCGACTGGCAAGGATTCTGCTTTGAATAGCATCTTTCAATGAATACTTGCAGAGACTGGTGCCCAGGGCTGTATTCTATGAGTGAGGATTCATGCTGTGAGTGGGAACTAGGTTTATTTCTGGACAGAAGAGGATGTTTGGGAGGTCAATGGGGGAAAACATCCAGAGAGGGCCTAGTGTGGTCATAACAGGGCAGTGCTTTATGTTGTGTATTCCCCTCCTTTGTAACTTGATTTATTGAATGCTACAGGCAGACTGGTGCCGTCTCCAGCAGGAAACTCTGAAGCCTGCCCATAGGCTGATATATTTTGGTAAAAATGCTGCAACTCTTAAAAAGCTTAGATTGTGATCAGATCGAGATTTCAAGCCATAGATTCCTTACCTTAGAAGAGATACCAATGCAGGATCTCTCCTCCGAGGTGGGTCTGTGGATTGTTTCTGGACTATAATATCCTGGAGGACTGAATGGGGAAAGTGCCCATCTCTCCGCACCTGTCGAGGCAAGCGTTAGAGAAACATGTGCAGTGATGCCCGTGTAGCTGCCTGGCGGATGTCCAAGACTGGGACTCTTCTATCTAACACAGTGGTTGCAGCTGTAGCTCCGGTGGAGTGAGCTCCTATGCCCTCAGGCGGCTGTTTCTTGACCATTGCGTAGCAGATTCTAATACAGATGATGATGCATCGAGAGATGGTTCTCTTTTGAATTACCTTTCCTTCCTTTACCCCTGTAAATCCAACAAAGAGTTGATCGTCCTCCCGGAACTCTTAGGTACGATCAATATAGAACTAACATTCCTTTTGGGTCCAGGCGATGGGGGAGGGGTCTCCTTCTCTTTAGAAAGATGAGGAGGGAGAAAAAGGTAGGCAGGGTGATCTGTTGCCAGATGTGAAAAGGTGTTAGCACCTTTGGTAAAAATGGATGCCCTCATTCTTGCAACCAGCTTGTCTGGGAAAAATGAAGTGTAGGGAGGGTTAAGAGAGACTGCTTGAAGAAGCATGTAAGACTATCTCAATAAATGTAAATATCCAGGATGATAATTGACAACGTATATAAAACCATCTCATCCTGTCCATATCTTATTGCAGACCCAGATTATTTTCTCTTCGAAGTTATTGAAAAGAAACCTGCAGCAAGTAATGATATCATTTTCTCATGTCAGATAATCACACAGGAAAAAATCTGTTTCAAAAACCATTAATTTTATCCAGTCAACAGTTAACACACTTTTGAAGGCTACCGAGCTACATGAACTAGTTACTTACCTTTGGTAATACTCTTTGTGGAGGACATTCCAACTAAACACAGATTCCTCGACCTTGTGATTATCTCTACGTGCCAGACTAGATCTGGAGAGTCAAAAAGCAATGCTCTTTCGGCCAGGTAGGTGGCGCTGGTTAGCTCCATGCTGACGTTGGTCCATTCCATAAGGGACAAACGGACCTACATAAAAGTGCCCCTTTCCAGCGCAGATGTCAGTTCCTCCTTTCTGCACCTTCAGATGCACAAGCACTTCTCTTTTTCGTCACTCTGTGCAATGATCTTTTTTCTTTCAAAACAATTCCAGTGTGCAAGGTGGCATGTCACCCCCAAGACTACAAGATTTAAGTATTGTAGTGACTGTTGCAAACAGATGTCTGACACAAGATGTCTCTCTGGTATCTGGATTTGGTGTAAGACACCAACAAGGCCTGTAAATAGTGTGTATGAATCCGAAGGCCATTTATGAATGTGAAACAAAGCTTTATGCAGTGAAACACTGCAAACCTCCAGGCTGATTCCGCCAGAGAATGTGGATTCACTCCTTAAGTCATTCCCGCAACATATCTTCAAGGTCAAAGTCTTCCAGTAAGTTGAAGAAGCGGAACGCTGCCCTTTCTTGACACTCGTTCTCCAGAGAAGGTGCAAGGTCGTCCATTGAGGAGCCAATTCCATCTTTGGTTTCCATGCTCCCTGAGTTTCCGAGTCCTTCAGCAATGCTGCAGCAGGTCTTCGAGAGGCCAAGCTCCTTATCTTTGGTGCTCTTCACCTTCCTCTGGCGTGCCTTCAGGACTCTCAGATCCACAGGGGGCTCCAGTAGGGTTACTGCGGTCTGTGCTCCTTGATCCCACCTTCGGGTTCAGCCGTACCCTTTGTCTGTCCTGTGGATGTCAACTACAGCACCTGAAGAGTCGCCGCAAGCCATAGTGGTTTCTGACTCAGTCAAATTCATCTTGAACGCGGCCGTGCCCAGATCCCAACGTGGTGCTGTCAATACTCAGGCGTTCGGACTAAAACACTGTTTCTCTAGCGCACAGTCATGCACAGAAAATACACCAACTTTTTGGGTTGTAGTCGGACCAGAGCCAGCTATATGAAGATGAGAACGCATCGGCTGGGGAAGAGTCTGCCCCTTATGATGAAGATAGTGGTACACTGATGTACAGGAGGCCGGTTGGTTGGATACCTCACCAGATGCTGGATGAGTGTCCTCTCCGGACCAGGTGCAGAAGACGCTGCATCTTTTGCAGCTGTGATGCGGAAGGATGCTCAAGTCCTTGATCTCCACCTTTCCACTATGGAGGTGAAAAACAAATGGCCTCACTGAAGTCTTTCCACCTGGTCAGGCACTGACCGAACCTCTCCTGGCCTTCAACGAGGCTCTTACGGACATGCTATTGGGCACTTGGGCAAAATCGTGTTCTGTCCATCTGGTCAACAACCAGATTGTCTGTCACAATAGACCGGCAGATCTCACTTTTTTACCTGAGTATCCAAACTCTGAGAATTTGGTGGTGCAGGTGTCTCCCAAAACGTTCAACTGTAACACCATTCAGAAGACTCCTCCTGACTGAGTTCAAATGTCTGTAAAAGTTAGGCAACAGAATGTTCTCCTCAGCCAGTCTTGCCTTGAGGTCAGGACACCTCACCCCTGCATTTTGGGATATGGTTAATGAGATCTTATCAGAAATCCAGAGCATTTAAAGGGATTCCTTGGCCCAAACTATTCTGGACACTAAGGATTGTCTATAAAGAGTTTTTTGGGACTGGCGTGGTGCTCTAATGCTATGCATAGATGAGAACAAAAGGCTTCTCTGGGAACATCCAGATTTCCTTAATGGACATGCCCTTTGAAAGTATCTGCCTGTCTGGCTAGAAGGTGGACTCTGTCCTGCAGATTTTTAAAGAGAGCAGTCATGGCATGCTTCTCAGGCCATTCAGTACCTGTCTGGCAATCCACCCAACAGATTCACCCTTTTCAGGGATATGCCAGGTGCTTGGCCTATTAAGAGATTCAGGCTTCATCGCTTACACAACATGCCTCCCAGCCTGTAGGAGGCAGGGGAAGACACTTTCTTCTGTGGTGGCAGAGCATACATCTGACAGGTAGGTCCACCAAAGTTCAATGTAGCTACGTGCTGCCATTCCTTTTCAGCCCATCACACCAGCCACCTACATCGAAGCAGCTCTCAGAAGCCTATCTGTCCATTCTGCACCAGGAAATGTAGGATGTTTTGTCCTAAGGAGCCACAGAGAGGGTCTTGGAAGTAGGGATTGGACATTATTTCCGCTGCTTATTCCTGCTGAAGAACAGAGGCCTTAATCCTATTTAAGATCTTCAGCATCTCAACCTTCCTGCACAAGGAGAAGTTCAGGGTGCTCAGGCTGGCCTTGGTGCTTTTTGCCCTGGATCCCAGAGACTGGATGGCGGCTTTAGACCTTCAGGACACCTATTTTCACATCCCTGTTCAGCAGACCCAGAGGTGCTACCTGCAGTCTAAGGTGGGCCACAGCACTTTAAAATTGCTGTGCTACTTTCGGGCTCAAAAGTGCCCCTTCTGTGTTTACTAAGGTGATGTTGGTGGTCAATACCTATCTTTGGAGGTCTGGATAGCAGTCTTCCCTTACCTCAATGACTCGCTGTTCAAGTGTGGCTTGCCACAGTCTGTCGCGGACCACCTCCAGATGACAGCGAAACTCTTGACATCATTGGGATTCTCAATCAACCTGCTGAAATCATACCCGACTCCTTCAAAGAGGCCTTCTTTCATCGGAGCCACCCTGGTTATGGTGCACTTTCAGGCCTTTCCTCTGGACAACTGAGCCTAGGTCATTAAGGCTCGGATCGCAGCATTTCAGTTTCTTGCAAAAAAAGCCTCCACATTGTCCAACTGACCTACCCAACCATGAGAAGAGGTTCTCATTACTACATTAAACTCTGGGACTGAGGAAGCTCTGCCATGTCAAGTTGGCCTTAGTCATCCATAACTGAATTCTTGGGCCAAAACCTCCAATATGTGGATGCTGTGAGATCCATCCCCAGTGTTGGGTCCATTGAAGGTGAAGATTCACAGCAGAGCCAACATGTCAGCAGTTATGAGAAACACTCTTTATTCACGGGGCCAGGAGACCATGATGCCTCAAAACCATCTAGGATGGAACCAAAGCACAACCTGAAATATCAAGAAGGTAATCTGATAGTCCTGAACTGGGTGTGGAGGTGGAAGGGCCGTTAAGGCCACTGTGACCAGGATGGCCCCTTATATTTAGAACCTCAGCATGGGTTGAAGATGGGTTTTTGGCTGTGCGACTGAAGGATCAGTACGTTAAAGTTGGTGCCCTGGAAGTCCAAGGACACCATCCAGTCCCCAGGATTCAAGGCTACCAGACCCGAGGTAATGTCAGCATTTTGAAATTCTTGTTACTGAGGTCTAATGTCAAATTCAAACCCCCATCCGTCTTGGAAACCTAGAGGTACCAGGAATAACACCCTGAGCCCCTCTCCGCATTGAGCACCAAATCAATCATAACCCTGTCAAGTAGCAATTGAATTTCAGTGGCCAGGATGGAGTAATGCCCCACCGATGTCTGAGCACAAACTGGGGGAACATGTGGAGAGATGGATAAAAAGGGTGCATACCCAAATTGAACAATCTGAAGGACCCGATAGTTTATAGTAATTTCACGCCGGGCAGGCAAAATCTGTTCCTTTCCCGCACTGCCCGTAAATGACTTGTTGAGCGGGAAGTAAAGTGGCTTGGTGGTAAACTGCTTTAAGTGGCCAAGACGAAGAGAACTGTTGCATTTGCTGGTGGCCCAGGTTCTGCAAAGACCTCTCCCCTTGGAATCCTGAAAAGGCTGCTGAAGAGGTGAGACGGCTGCCCAGGCAGTAGACAAGGCAATCCCAGTGAGTAGACACTACTTCAGCTTTTCTCAAAGCACTCTAGAGCCAAATCCACCATCTCTCTTAAGTCTGAGCCCTATCAATGGGCATATCCATCAATGACACCTGGATGTCTCCTGAAAACCCAGTAGCCCACATCCAAGTATGTAGTCTAACAATGACGCTGGTGATCATGGCACAACCAACACAGTCCACAGTATTGAGGCCGGCCCTCAGGATGTACTTTGAGGAATCATGGGCATCAACTAAAGGTTGCATAAAGGAAACCCTTAAGTTATGAAGTACTGTGGGCAAGGTGTTCATGTGAAGGATCAAGTAGCAAACAGAATTGAATAAACATAGGGCCAAAACTGTCTCTTTTGCCTACAACATCACTCTTCTGAGGATCTCCATATGGAGGAGCATTGGGGATGCATTAGTGTTCATCTTGCTTCCTGAAGCTTAAATGCAAGACTCACTGCAATCAGGTGTTGCATTAGAAAGGTCGGATCCCTAGGAGGAGGTCTGTGGCATCAAGCAACTGGCAAGCTCATAGGCAACACTGAGAATAGTTTAGACCAGGTGGCCATAAGGTTCTCGCTGAAAGGCAGCAAAGGCTCCGCAGTGATGGCACAGGCTGCAAAATTCAACTCAGCCTCGGGTAAGGTGGCTAGCCTACCAGCATTCTAGGGGTCGGGCTAGAGGCCAGCACCAATACAATGGGGAAGGGAGCAGCAAATTGTCTCCCCTATTCATCGTCATTGTGGGGAACCTGTTTGAGTCCATGGATTGTGGCAGAGTCACAACCAAAAAGGTTTCCAAGCTCCTAGAGTACTGGTGTTGGGGTAAGGAAACATTAGGGAAATCATTCACAGTTACAAGCTGCACCTTTATTACCCTCTCAGTGAAAACTAGCCAAAGTTAGTTCCAGATCAGACACCGGAATCTCTGCAGTGTGCGAAACTTTAATGTCAAAATGCTCATGCAACCCCTAAACCTAAAATAAAGACTCCAAACACAGACTGACCAAATTGAGTTTTATTTCAAGTAGTGCAGTGAGGGAGCCACAGAGATCTTATATTGTGCGTTTCACAGTATTCTTTGACTCCCAGGCTGTTACGCTGGGGTTAATGGTTTGAAAATGTAAAAAGTTCACAAAAGGCATATTGCATGTTATAATAGTCATCTGCTGCCCATCCCACAACGCAAATTCAAGGTGATCCGAACAATTATCCCTAAGTTGCTGTGCATCCTAACCTCTAAGGTCTCACAATCTATGTCTCAAACATGCTTGAAAAAGCTAGCTGGCCTCCTCCCACCCTCACACATGGTCTACACCAACAGGCACACACCAAGCACCATATACATACACAACTCTTCCTCAATGATCCCACTAGCAAACATTGACTCCCACTCCCAAACCTTTATCACCCTTCCCTTTCAGAAGTAATTTACAAAACCCACATGTACCTGCACATTACACAAACATGAAACTGACCTATCCTCCCAAAACACCCTGCCTTTCACTCAAGCCCAATTCAGCTACTCACAATAATTCAGTTACAAGGTCCTAGAAGTCCCACAACCCTGCGGCAATCTTTACCACCTCACACTGTACGTTCCCGCCAAACTTCCACAATTCTCCCTCTAGCATGCTCTACTCTTACCCACTGGACTGGTCGACTGGATGCAGGTTTTGAGGGAGATATCAAGGACCGCTAAAGGTGTGAGTAATGAAACACCCACATTAAAAGTGGAAAATAAATCTCCAGGTGCCAGCATGCTTAATGCTGTTGGTCAAAACCACAAACTGGCTAATGAAATCCTCATCACATGGACCCGGTTGACAGCTCTGGATAAGGATATCACTACCATGCTCTAAATCTTTCAAGACCTGCCGACCATACATTTTACAAGATCCTACTCTAAACTATCATCCTGCAAGCCCTACACTGACACCACCCAGCACAATAATTGCAAAACCCATCTCAAGCTTACTCATTTTCGCCAGGATATACGGTACCCACTGGTCCGTTCTCACAGACTGACACAATTCTGCTCTATTCGTCTGCACGTTTCCTAGGTGTTCTATAATGTCCTTCGAAAGCCTCCTTAAACCACCAATACATTAACTTGCCTTGCTATATTTCCACTACGCCTACCCTGTGTCGCATACATTGCTGTAAAAGTGTGTGGCCCTTAAATGGAGTCCTCCTCCTCACTCAGCTCTGGCACCCTGTTATCCCTATTTCATTACCTTAAAAAATTAATCTAAAACAAAAATAATTTAAAAAAAGAGGAATCAGTCCGCAGAGTTTCTGTTTCATTTGGTCACTCTAAAACTCCAAAACAGGAGAAAACAAATATTACATAAAAACTGATTAAAAATGACGTGCAATAAGTTAGAGCAGCATAAGGCATCCGTTAAAAATCCCTTTGGCCAAGATGAATGAAAATAAAAATGGCAGTTTCTTTGTCGGGCGAGGATGGACCTGATCCGACTTCAGATGTCGTTGTGGGTTTCCCCGGGCCGCTTTATGATGGCGCTGTACTTCAAGGGAGCGGAGTCTGCCTTCAGGACCACCTCCACAAGGGTGAACACACTGATCGTCTACATCGAGAGAGGACAGAGAACCAATCATTGGAACCAACACAAAACAAAAAGGATCAAGAGGCTAGAACTGCATAGGTGCAAATCCACCACCCCCCCCAAAATCTCAAAATAGTAACTTTAGAACATTTAATCGTTTTCAGCAAACAGTACGAAGCATGCTGGCACTTGTACCTCACACGCAGAATGGAGAAACAGAGACTACAGGCCTGATTACGACCTAGGCGGATGGGACTCCATCACGAACGTGACGGATATCCTGCCCACTTGTTTTACAAGTTCCATAGTGACAGAGTATCCCATCCGCCAAGGTCATACCCCATGCCCCATATGTTCTAGCATTCTTAGCATCACTGAGTGGAAAAAAAACCAAGCAAAGCATACCCATGGAAAAAACAATAATGATGGGTGGAATGCTTTCCATCATCTCAGACAAGGGCAACTGCTCAAGTTCAGTCCATCATTTTCCAACCACTATATCATTTCAGACATAGCCTAGCCATATGCAAATCAGCCTTGTTCACCCATGGAAAAGAACATTCCAGCTGAATTGCCTGGCCTGGTCCACTCTCAACTGGACCACAAGCACACCCAGAACCATTCCGGCCTACTCAGGCCTCATCAGTGAGGTGTAGCCATGACATGGGACATTTTAGAGACAATGGACAGCCAAAATAAAGCCAGAATCTATGCTGTGGAAAGTCCAGGTAGAGATAACATAAGCGGTGTATGGAACCGCTTCCTAGGGGCCGCAATGTTAACGTTTTACCTTCTGAACTACTGAGAAAATGTTCACTTGTAGCACTTACTGAACTGTCTCGTTTGATGTCAGCTGAACACTTCTCACACTGCCCATATAGCCGGAAAGATAATTACAGTACTTGCTAATTTGTATAGTTATCGTCGTACTTCAGCTGCATACTAGCTTTTTTTTAATAAATAAAAAAAAAACTATTCCACTTGCTAAGTGACCTTTTGCCACATATGACACATTCAACCAGACCTAGCTTTTTGGCCAACCACACTTTGCTGGGCAGGGAGGGAGGTGAAGGGTTGCCTGCGATCTTTGTGATGTCAAAGTCTGGGCCATCTGTGATGAACCCTTGCCTTTGAGGTAAAAACAACACACTACAGGTCTAGGTACATTGGCGTTTAAATCTACAGCAAGTCAGTTTTATACTAATTTTATCCAGTAAAGTGGTCTTCAAACCCTACAAAGTTTTGACAGTTGTTCTAGTCTAATGTACCCAAAATACACTATTTGCACTAAATTCACTACAAATTTAGTGACGGGGTGAGGGTCATATTCATCCCCAAGATAAAGTGACCTTCAATCCTACTAAGTCTTGACGCATGTCACTACTCTAATATGCTTAAAATGTGTGATCCAAAGATTCATTAGGGAGTGAACACCTAAAGCCACTGAATTTTTTGTGCCACCATATGACATAACACCTTATTTCTTACACTTAATACTACAATTTTGCCACTTCTAAGTAATAATACGTTTTTGCCATTTATAAGTCTTCTAGGTGTTGTTAATAATCATTTGAACATTACTCAGTTTAATAGGAAATGGGATTCTGTGATCCCAGTATAAACACCAGTCTACTCGACAACTTGTGACGCTCTCAGTCACTGATTATAAAGAAATGACATCAGAACTCAACTATTATAGCCTTAGAGCCCACCGTAGCAGGGCTATACGGGCCATGAAAGGCCCGCTCCAGCGTTAAAGGCCCCAGCCAAAGGTGAGGGCCTTTAACAAGGGAGCAGGACTTTAATTGCTGGTACAGCCCAGCTACGAAGGGCTAGAAAGGCTATTAGAACATTCTGCCACTAGTGAGCAGAATGTTCTAATAAATAAAACAAAGTCCTCATGGAGCCCGAGGGGACTGAAATCCCCTCCGGCTCAGTGAGGCCTTTGTTCACAGCCTTCGCTGTGAACAAAAAACATTGGAATGTTGACGCTCCGGGCTTTTACCTGCCACAAGAAGCCCAGACCAATCTATTGTCACCAATGGAGTTCGCAACACTCCAATGTTCTAATATAAGTTATTGCAGTCCAGCTCTGACGTCACACTGCCTACTGCCAGACAACTCTCCAGGTGAAGGGCCGTTCAGGTCAAGGAGCATAACTCAAGCAGCAGTTTAAAGCAACAAAAACAGAATATTGCTTTTCTTTCTTCTGCTCTATTTTTTAGCTTACATTGATAAGGAGAAAAAAACGTTTCTATTTTGCACTCCTCAGATAATCAGAGAAAAGCGAGAATGTTTCTGCAATTTCTACAGAATGTATGTCGGAATAAAGCATGCTGGAACCACGCATGCCTGAACGCGGTCGGAACAACGACCGCACTGTTACCACTAATGCCTTTACCACAAATGCCTTAACAACCATGTTTTGTTGTAAAGGCATTCGTGGTGAAGGCATTAGTAAACGGCATGCATGGATCCAGCATGCGACCCCGCTGGACCTCCACCCCGCCCCTAAAAATTACAGCGACCCCCCTACCCCTACAACCACCCCAACCCCCCCCACCCCGCCCCTAAAACTACCCCAACCCCACCCCTAAAATTACTGCAACCCCCACCCCGCCCCTAAAACATAAAACCACCCCAACCCCCCACCCCACCCCTAAAATTACCGCAACTGCCACCCCACAAACAACCCCGCCCCTACATACCGCAACTCCTCACCCCTGCCCCTAAAACCACCCCAACACCCCCAACCCGCCCCTAAAACCTAAACTACCCCCACCCCGTCCTTGAAACCTAAAACCACCTCAACCCCCACCCCATCCCTAAAACCACCCCAAACCCCCACCCCACCCCTAAAACCTACGACCACCCCAACCCACCCCATAAAATTACCCCGGCCCTACCCCTAAAACCACCCCAACCCCCACCCCTAAAATTTCTGCGAAACCCCTCCCCTAAAACCACCCCAACTCCCACCCCTAAAATGACCACGATCCCCACCCATAAAATCTAAAACCACCTCAACCCCCACCCCCAAAAAGAAAAAATACCCAAGACCCCCACCCCTAAAACCAAAAATACCCCGACACCCCCAACCCTGCCCCTAAAACTAAAAATGCCCCGACCCCCTCTCCCCTGTCCCTAATCCACCCCAAACCCCCAAAAACTAAAATACCCCAACCCCCTCGGTAGCCCCTAAAACTAAAAATGCCCCAACCCCACCTCCCCCAAACCTAAACCACCCAGACCCCACACCCCCTAAAACAAAAAAAAAAAAACTGATGCCCCGCCCATAAAACTAAAAATAGCAACACCCCCGCCCCTTAAACAGCCCCAGTCCCAGCCCCACTTACCTGATCACGTCCTCCTCCTCACCCAACTCCCTTCTGTGCCTTAACCATGCATGTGCGCGGTTCAGCACATGCGTGGTTAAGGCACCGAACAAGATAGACGTGGTTAACGAAAGCGCTGTTCCGCTTTCGCTGTCCACGACTTTGTTGTTCGGGAGTCATGGTTCAGGCTGCTTCCCATTTCTGCACTTCTATTGAACTGATTCTAATATCTGTTTGCAACATGTAACTAAGGGTTCTGATGTGTTTAATTTTGCACTAAAGGTTTTATTTTTATTCTTCATGTTTGCAAACATGCTAGCTTTTTCATATGAAAGAGCTGTGCACTAAAGTTTTTAGTGGTTTGTGGGTAAGGTGATGGTATGACCATGTATTATACGGGATAAAGTACCCCTTAACGCACATAAAGATATTGCAAGTCATCTCGAAGTTCCACAACCTTATAAAGAAACTCTTCCTTCAGCCTTGATCCTCTATATGGTTATCGAACTCCTCAGTAACTTGTAATATCCTTATAATGTATGGCAGGGGGTACGTTATCCCTTATATTATTCTCAAAATGTTTTGTTGGCAACGTGAAGATTCAAGCTCATGACCTGGAAACCACATGCAGTATTACGCACTTAAAACAATGAACCATACTGCCATTTTTAAACACCTCCATTAATTCATGCATCCATTTGCTCATCATTAGCAGCTTGCCTGTGCAACATGAGGTTTAATAAAAACTTAAGTGAGACTACTGCGTAAAGTGCAAAAGTGAAGTGAAACGTGGTGGAAAAAGTGTGCTTTGGGTAGGAGGCCAAGGTATCTTCAGACAGCCATGGGACTAAGGATGGTCTCTGCTGCACAGACGGGTACGGAGGGCAGTCTCCTGGTACAGGTAGCCTTTGCCTGCAGCCTCCTTCGGCAAGGCTGCGTGAAGAATGACTGCAGAACTGACCCTTCAAAGATGCTCCCTGCTGCACTGAGAGTTTCTTGATCTGAACCAGACACACTAGCCTGGGCAGGGGGGGGCACCAGGACGGAGCAGCACTTGGGCAGACCACTACCTGTACTTCTACAGTTCTATTTATGGTAACTCACAACTTTGGCATAAACACAAACACACGTAGGGGCACCAGGAGGGTGGAGAGTTACCAGACCACACTGATCTCCAAGGAATGTGCAGCAAGCAACCCACCTCATACCTGTGGTAGAGGTAAAAGGACCTGTAACCCTAGATTATTAAACAGCTGATGTACATCATCAGTCATGTTGGTGCCAGAACATGGGAGTGGTAGTCCAAGACCTCCAGTATACTCTGCTGGTGAGAGACAAATGTCAAAATCAGGCAGTGCCCCAGCAGAGGACTCACAGCACCAACAAGGGACAAACTGCACTAACATGTCCAGAAGACATTTTTATTATCAAAGCTTGATACAATGTGCAGAAAAGGACCAAAGATGTACAATAACTGAAAAGTTTGATAAAGGCCTATGGTGTTGTTCTTCAGTCTCCTCTCACTATCTGTGATGCGACACATCCCCACACATGCAGAAACATACTAACGACACCCACTGAACATCCGCTTCTTACTTCAGGAAGTCGCAAACAGCGTAAACCAATGACATTTCTCAAGAAAGCTCTTGCAGATAATTCAGCCACCAAACATGATGAACAAAGTACTACAGGAGTCTGCCATCACCTGGAGGACAGCTGGCTGTCCTGGAGTCTCTGGCTCCCAGAGAAGTGTTAATTCGGGCTTCTTTCCCACCTGCTGGAAGCGGACACCTTGTAGAGGTAGAGCCTGTAGAAGAGATATCAAAAGGAGGACATGAAAGTTACAAAAGAGGCAAAACACTTTGTAAGTCAGTACGTTTGTGCACACATAGGGATGCCAAGGTGTGATAAATGCCATGCATAAGGCTCTGACCTCTCTGCCACACTGTGCCAAAGCTCATCCCATAAGACCCCCACTAGCTGTGTTTGTTTTAGGTGCTGGTTGAATGTGACCTAATGGGTGAGGCTGACATCGACAGCTCACTTAACCTAAGACAGCATCATGCTACAAGCAGAGATGATGGTCATTCAGCACTGGCTTGATGATGTGTATGACCCCAGAGCTCAGATAACCCTTTACCAGAAGATCCTAGACACCCAAACATTGGGAGGGTAGAGTCCAAGTTAAGTCACCCTGCAGGGATACAGAGGATACATACCCTACAGGAGAAGCAGCTGTTCCTTTAGATAGATGTGTATATTGGTTATTAGAACATTGGAACGTTGAGCACTCCACTGGAGAGAACGGAGTACCTCTGGGCTTCTAATGGCTGGTAAGAGTCCGGAACTCCAACATTCCAATTTTTGTTTTTCAGGCTATTTTCTAATCAGAACATTCTGCCCAGGTGGAGCGGAATATTCTAGTAGCTTTATAGACCACCGTATCTAGGCTGTACTGGCCATTAAAGGCTCACTCCCTTCCTTAAGGCTATTGCCTTCGGCTTGGGCCTTCAACGATGCAGTGGGCCTTTAGCGGCCATTATTGCCTGTTATGGCAGGCTATAAAGCTAAGGTAAACCAGACTTGGATCCCCTCATTACATTATTGTAACGCCACCTACCTAAAGCTTCAAGTGCGCAGGCAGATCTCCGAATGTGACCATTCACGTTCCAACACCAGCAGCTTGGGTACCTTTTTGGAACAAGCTTTCCAGCAGCACTTTGTGCGAGAGGTTTGATCATGGACACAGTCTGTGTTCCACGAGGAGTCACAGTGTTTAGTTTTTGATTCTTCGACGAGTCGGTCTTAGATGAAGGATGTGTGATGAAGATGTCTTCTGAGGACCTGCGGATGGATACACCAGATCTTTTTCACTAACTCGTACGGTAGCTGGTGCCACCATCTGAGAAACCAAGCTGCAAGTAAGGGCAGCGAGGGACCTGCATCCGATGCCACAGGCAGTGCAGTGGCAAAGGTACCAGGGAGGATGGCCAAGTGGCAGGAGGGCACACAAAGAGGCCATTCTTCAGACAACCATCCTTTTTCAAGCTTGCCGACTGATCTATTGCACAATGAGTGAGTGGGACTCCCTTTACTGTGGGGATAAGAGTATATACGGATGTGCCCTGAGATTATACACCCTAAGGAAGACAAGGACACAATGGATTAGGAAGAGAGTTTCTTCAATATGATCACCCTTAGAAGGAGAATGGTGGAGCAGAGAAGAGGTTTCCAATCCACACTTGACAAGCTTCAGGCAGGGAGAACCTCTGCTGATGGAGTTTTTGCAAGAAGGCAAAGTAGTGAATAGAAATCACTCCTAGGGAAGGTTCCTTAGAAGAAAGTCAGAGGGGAAGAAAAGAAAACAAAATGTTCTGGGGTTAGAAATATTAACTCCAACACTGAAGTTCTGGTTCAGAAATGAAACGAGTAGCACCTCCAGAGGCTCTTCAAAGAGTCACTACTTCTATTATAAATGGATAATTCATTTGAACAAGAGCAGAAACATCTGCTGAGAATGAGTCAGACAGAGGAGCCGGGTCCCTCTGAACTGCTACCCTAACTGGGGGTTCAGGGAGAGCTGAAAGAAGACAGAGTTGACTATGGAGGCACTAAGAACTCCCCCCTACTTAGAAACTATCCCGAGTGTTATCTAGTAAGCGTGGCACACATGCTGGCGGACAAGCCTGCTTTCATTAACAGAGCACCCACTTCTGCTTAGGTGCCTGGGTGATGCAAGGCAAAGCGAACAGTGGGGGTGTGAGGAGACTCTTGGAGGGGAAGTGGATGGACAGCATGGGAAGCGTTCAGATGCATTTCCATGCAGGCCACCCACTTCCTCTCTGCGCTTCTCAATATGTCACACCCTTTATCCAGGTGACAGTGGTCCTAAGAGAGACTGGGGATGCATAATCACACCCGCGGGAAGGTGCTGAGAGAAGATTGGGATTGCACAGTTCAGTAAGTGCCTTAATAAACATATATATATATATATATATATATATATATATATATATATATATATATATATATATATATATATATATATATATATATATATATATATAATTTAGCAGTTTTATATAGCGTCAACTGGGCTCAAGGGCATTGGAGTGCTTTACATAACCACCAGTTTGGGTAATGTGTTGAGGAGTCTGCCTTTGCAGAGTTCAGTCAATGCCTTGATAAACATATATAGATATATACATTTCTTTCTCCCTGCAGTTTTATATAGCCTGAACTCGGCCAAGGGCACTGCAGTGCTTTACGTAAGTACCAGTTTCAAGGTCAGATTCTTTTTTTTTGGCCAGATGTTTCATTTAAATGATTTACCACCCATCATAGGATGCTGAGCTGACACTGGTGCTCAAACCTGGTTCCGCAGGTGTAAAGTTGGCAGCTCTGGTCAGGACCTGGTTCCGCAGTTGTAAAGTTGCCAGCTCTGGTCAGGACCTGGTGACACTGTTTTACCAATAAGGGTGCAGGCTGCTTTTATTTATGCTCGATCTCTCACCAGCTTCTGATTTTGTGGACCATGTTATCTTTCTGGAGAGACTATTACCAGAAGGACCCACTGGGAAACGCTCCATTTACAAGTTTACATCTATTTGGTCACAGCAATCCTAGAAAGCAGCTGTGTGTCTTTTCTAGCCAAGGAAATTCCTCCACTCTGCTGAGTTTCACAAGGCTCCCCATTGTCACTTCGTGGTGCAGGCGTGTATCGTCATCATCACCCCATCTGACAAAAACAGTCTGCCTTCCTCTGTCATGCAAGCTGGAGCCAGAAAACCATCCTGTAGAGATAGGGCGGCTTTATTTTGTTGTAAGCAGAGTGCCATCCATATAAGATTTACCATTTGCAGTAGGGGTGGTCACAGTTGTGGCTCGGAGGGATTCCTGGGGGCAGGACAGCGCACAGGTTGGGGGGCAGGAGGGAGGGGGGATTAATACATTCAGATTTAGTAAAATTAAATGTAAAAAAAAATTACCTCCTCCCTGCGTGCCGCTCCTCTCTACTGCGTTATCGCTGTATGCAGGCAGAGGCTCCCAGCCTGCCCTGCGGCCAATCCTGACACTGCTCATAGCAGCATCAGGATTGGTTGGGAGCGCCCAGCCAGGCTCTCTCCAGCCCGGCGACTGTGTTGCTGGGCTGGAGAGAGCGCTGTGCGCATGTGTATTTGGCCAGCCCAAGCCGGCCGGCCAAACATACATGTGCAGTGAGGGGGAGTGCTGTGCACGTCCCCTCAGTGCACGTCACCCCGGTGGCCCAGCCCCTTTCATAGAAAATTATAATAATAAACATAGTTTAATATCCTTTTCTTTGAAAGGTCTGGAGCTGCCACGGCTGGGGGGAGGGGATGGGGGGGTGACGCTCCTCCGCCCTTATGTGGGAGCCGCCCCTGGGTGATCGGAAAAATTGTTTCACATGATAGGGTACAGCTTAATAGCAGCTGGCAGGTACTAGAGGCAATGTAAGATTGAGTCCATGACAAAGAATGCCACCAGGATAAAACATCTGTATAGCTAAGGAAAATGTTACCCACTGACGTGTACATGTTAGACTGCACTGACGTTTACGTCCCAGAGCCGAGATGGTTTGGGATGGCGTCATTCCCTTAGAGGGCAGAAGGCTCAGGTGTGAAGTGGTCCTTCAAGAATACTATGAAAAGAAGAGAGTGAAGGCTGATTTTCTTAAACAACCCTACTCACCTTATAGCAAAGAGGTAGGGCAAAATCCGCGGATGCTGAATGTACGCACAGTTAGCAACAGTCCATCAGTGCATAGATCACTGTCCTATGCGGTCGCATGGTACGGTGTCTTAGAAAAGTAAGATAGAAGTTTATTATGCAACCTCCAAACCTGTGCAGATCAATGTTGGCCTCCCACGGACTCTCATCTACCCAGCGGCTTTACTAACTCATCATGGGGTTGGCTCAGCTAAAGATTCGTGTGTATTTTACATCCAAAAGACTTCCTTGAAAACCACCACTACCGACTGGGAAGAAACAAACGAGATATATAAATTCACTAGGAGACGACTGCGTCTCATGGTGGCACTTACGTTGCAGTAGACACGTTTCTGGACTCCGTATCTCAGCACCAAGACGTCGAAGGCTTCACTCAGCACTCCCATCACCATGGCTTCCGACTCTAGAGGACCAGACTCCTATTGACAAGAAGAGAAGATTCAGGGCTTTTATTGCATTGAGCATCACTTGCTAGTGCCCGGGTAGAGGAAATCTCACAGTGCAAGCACCACAATGGAATGGGCTACATGAAACCTCACACAACAGAAAGGGGACATCAAGGAATCATAAGAAGCAAAGTGACCACAAGGCAAGGAATGTTTACCTGTGGAAATGGTACAAAAAAATCATATGACAAAGGGAACTGACGGGCTTACGTTAGGGGGTGGTGGATAGCATATGAATCTTTGCATATTCGTATCTATCCATTACCATTCTTGAGATGGGAGTATGGCACGCGACTCGCGAGATGCAAAGCCATGAGTGGACCATACGCACTATTCTGCTCTCACAACTGTAAAACATAGGACGTTACGCACTGTACATATGGTTTACATTATGGCATTTTTTCACGAGTGTATCTTTATATAAAAAAATTATTTCGCTAAAACCAGCATGCAAGGAGTTACATTTGTGTGGAAAGTTTAAATGACGTTAAAGCGGTCCTGATGACCTGTTCAGTAACTGTAGCAATCGAAAGTGTTTCTCATTTCACTTGTGTTGTACTGTGCCAATGAACTGGAGCGAGACCCTTGCCTTGTAGTGATAAAAGAGTGAAACTGTCTATATTATAGAGGCTTCCAACATTAGCAACGATCACAATTAATCAGGTGGAACAACCACAAAAGCCAGTGGTGGTAAAGTTGCCCTCACTCGATCCAGTGGACAGACACATGAACTGGCTTCTATGAACAGCTTCTTTGTACTATGTTCAGATGCTTCATTTAAATTGCTTTCTATGTGCTGCGAAGAGGGGGTCGTCAGCTGTTGGCGCAAGTTGGCACGAAGTATATATTCTTTACTGGATCTTGAATCTAAGCTAGTTCCAGTGGACCACATTAGTATGCCTGCCATGTACCTACTGCATAAGATGGAATAAGGAACTGAAACTAGCGGTGAGCCCTGCAGGAGCTCGGCCCACCACCCTGGGGTAGTTTCTAAAGAGGGGGAAGGTGGCGGGGTTGTTCCCACTGATTAACCTTCTGTTTCACTGATCTTGTTCGAAGCCTGTCTGTTCGTTCCCACTCTGGTGCATTTTTGTAGGTAGCGCCCCATGCATCCATCAGGAGTCTGACACCTCCTGTGCACCTTTCCTGATCTTCTAAAAGCCCTTGTATATTTGAGTCCTGTAAGGATACCAGTGCCATAACTTTGTATAGTGTACAATCATTTTATGTTTTATTATTTATTGTACATAGTGTTTATGCACTTGTGTGACCACCACAATTGTGCCGAATAAAGATTGTGAATCAAATCGATACCAGTGCTAAAAAGATGCACCTGCCTCAATTCTAACTTGGACTTGCTAGAGTGGGTATGTTCAGCCCCTACTTCTGCCCTGGCCGACTAGTGAGGTCTCAGACTATGCCTCACATCACAGTGCCTCACCGTGTCCTATGCAATCCACACTTAGCGCCCAGCCCGTGCTGCATCCCCACTGCTGTGAGCCGCTTACATTCATTGGTGCCTCCTTGGAGTGAAACTTTTAAAGGAGAACTCCTCCAGTCCAGACCACCCCCCCCCCGCCCCCCCCCCCTCATTGCCCGTCCTCAAAGTACACCGCCTTTCCTGGTACAAAAGTGTCCAGGCCAGACACAGAGCTCCACCTCCTTCACCAGCTGCCAGGTAGCCCACCTGGAAGGCAATTCTCAATGTCAAAGGAAGTTGGCTGAATGCACAGACTGTCTAATGCAGGTATCCAGGTTTGCCTTAACTGATAGAGTAAAAAAAACCTCTCTCCAAGAATTGTCAGAAGGCCTGGAGATCTCAGTTGAGGGTGAATTCAAATTGTGAGCATCTCTGCATCCCAATTATTAACAGGATAATGTTCTTCTTCCCAAAAGGTGAATTCATACGCCAAGCCACCCTTTAAAAAAACCACAGACTTACAAGTGACCTTAAAAAGATCTTGGAAGTCACATCAATGTCAGTAAGTAGGTTACCCTCACGGTTATTCTCTCTATTCAGAGGAAGATACCTCCTGGGTCCGAAGATTCCTCGCCCAGGTACCAAGGACTGCGGGGAAGGCTGCCGTCAGTCATGGTGAGGAATACTCTTAGGAGCTCACTGGTGTAAGACTGGCCCAGGGTCTTCTCCTGTGAAAGAAACTGCATGGTCCATGCCAAAGCTGCGGCCTCACCTTGACGAACACGGAGAAGAAGAGGTCCGCACTCTGCTCCTGGACTCTCTTGGACGCCGTCTTGCGGTCGTTGCAATGTTCCGCCTGCTTCTGGACACCCTCCGTCGGAAGACTCAATGGGTTTCCACAGCCTTAAAGAAAAATACAATGACATACATTAAAAGAAGAATACAACATCCCTGTGAACATGATTATAGTAACATGAAGGTGAACCAAAACTGATTTAATAAGCTCCTGTATCTCATAAGCATTTGAGTGGAGCAGAAAACAAAATTAGGAAGTTCCATCTTAATTGGCAGGAGGCCACTTAATCTTGTTAAAACCAAAGCCACTCTTGAGAAATGCACAAGAACCCCATGAAGAAAGAAATGAGAAGCCAATGTCCTCTTCAGTTTTTCTAGCAATGCCCAAACCACTAGATATCCTTTGTAAAAAACTGTTGAGAGCAATATATTGTATTTTATTTATTTACTCATTCATAGCAGAGGACCAGCTGCAGGTGCGACAGAGCACTTTTTAAGGAACATGAGAACATAACAAATCTCAACAAAGAGACTAGTCTAAAGAGAATGGAAAGTACAGAGAACACATGTACATAAGAAGCAAGAAAGCATGAAGTGGGAGGGTAGCCAAACTACAAAGTGGCATTTCTAACCGGGAAGTGGATTCAGAAAAACTGGGTTCATAGGTTTTTGCAAAAAGTTAACAAATTGGGGGTTTAGCCTCAGAGATTCAGGAAGTTGGTTCCAGATTCTTAATTTCTGGTCTTTCTTCTAGGTTATTGAGACTTCCTGAAGGAGGTTGGTGTTTCTCACACCCACATGGGTTGTTAGTTATTGATGTACCTAAGAAGGCCCAAGTGCAGCGCCTTAAGGGTGAAGCGTTGTAACCTCAAACCTGGGATCCATGGAAAACAACTAAAGGATCCTCGGAACTAGAGTGATGTGGTCAGATTTCTTTAGTCCATGTGACGAGGCGAGTTGATGCATCAGGATGGCTCTGAGGAGGTCACGGAAGGCTGTTGTCCAGGCGAGAGGACTACAACTTTCACTGCTGATTGAAAGTTGGATTCACCGCTGTAAAGCTTTTCTTTGCAGAAACAATCAAGTAAGTGGCTTTGGTTGACAGTGAACCACAGAGACATCACCGAGGGCGGAAGCTTGCAGCACTTTTGCAGGTTTTATAAAGTGTTAAAACAGGGTTCATTACAACTTCATCACAAAAGCATTTATGAGGCGGTCTACAAGTTCTCACCAATCTGAGAGAAAACTACCTTAGCTGTCAACACTGTTTGCATTATAAGAATTTTCCTACAAGCAGCCTTCCCTTCTCTTTCCCTTCTCCCCCCCATAGCATAGTAGCATTGTGTAAATAGTGTCTACCTTTGACATGGAGATGTGTCTGCTCCTACCACTCGTCGGTCATTCACATGTGTAAATCCCAGCAGTCAGTTAACTACTGTATCCATCTGCATTGGCTACTTTTAGATGTTAATTAACTGATTTGGGACACTTATTGATAAGAACAATTAATAGACCTTTTCAGTCCCCAAGATATTTCTAAAGTCTGAGACGACAGAGAAGAAAACATCAAAACTACAACCAAACCCATGGCCAAACCATGCTCATTAAAAAACTTTAAACTGTAAACTTTGCACTTGTATAGCGCACTACTCACCCGTTAGGGTCTCAAGGCGCTGTACTCATACCGCTATGGAACCCCTCCTGCCTTTTACCTGTGAGGTGCCCACTCCTGGGCACCCCCAGGGTGAAGCCAGGCATCCAAGCACTGGTGGGGCCGTTGTGGAGATTAAGCAAGCTAGTGCCCAGAGTTGCAGAGTGGGACCCATTAATTAGATTAGGCACCGAGGCGAGAATTATCTGGTCCAAGGAAATTGAGCCCAAGACCTGCCGAAGCAGGACTTGAACCCTGGTCTTGAGCCAGATCTCTGCTTCAGGGTCTGCCGCTCTAACCATTGTGCCACACTTCTCCAATGATTGGCAATGAAGATGGGCCCATGGAAAACTGCAGCTCATCTGTGAGCATAACTACCTATTTTGTATAGTGCTTAATATCAGTTTTGCTGCTTGTAGGTGCTGTGAATATCAGGTATCATTGTACTGTAAGAATGTGAGTAAAAGTACACTGTCCATGGCTGACATCTGCTTGAGGACAACACATGGCCCTTTGACCTTAGATGAGGCTACAAAAGAACTTTGCACAAAGTCTTGTAGCGTTGAAATGACAGCCTCCATGTCAGTCCTTAGGAACCTACCGAGTGATGCGGCGAGCAGCCGATGGACAATGACATCAGCAAATCTCCGGATGGGAGAGGTGAAGTGCGTGTACAAAGGCACGTTCAGGGCGTAATGCCGGTACAGGGCTTCATCTTTCAAGGCTCCAGTGCAGAAGTAAATGGCCATCTGAAAAAGGGGCAGAACGGAATTTGTTATCACATTAGATCACATGTTAAACACGCAGACTACGCGGCAAAGGGAGCAGGAGAACTCAGCCGCCTTCTAGAACACGCAGTGGGTTATGATCTAGACTGTAAGAAACATCATCAACAATTGTTTGGTTTATGGGTGCACATGGTCAGAAAGAACTAGTTAAATGTATCACGGACAGGTGTACAAAGTAAGGGGGAAGAACTACTTTCATATCTTTCCGCATCAAACAGAACATAACTCCGCTGATCTCCATCCCTTCTTCCTTCTCTGAGGAATCCAGAGAGTCAACACTCTTGTACAGACTATGACCTTCCTTCAAAGGGTCAGTCTCAGATCACCCCACGATTACGACCAGATCTCCGGCATAGGGTTACGCAAACAGGTTTAACTTTTGTTTACCCTGGTGTAGCATATTCAACCAGCACATCCCTGTGGCCACATGCCACAAAAGGTAAGCGTATAGCTGTAAGGTGCTTGTAAACAGCGGTCTGTGAGTACCCTGTTCTATAGAGAAGGTCTGTGTCCTACCTGTGCATTGTTGATGTTCCCAGTTTCTTCCCCATCACACCCATGACCTTCTTACCTGCCACGGTGAGCTGCAGTGTGCAATCGTTGTGCGTCAGGCTCACTGTTGGGTACCAGAGTCTCAAAACCACCACTGTGGATCACTACGGGGTCAGACTGCCTAAAACGCCTTTAATGGCCCTAAGCGCTTCTTTTACCGAAATCTGCATCATCCCTACCCCCACAAACACCCCGACACCCAATTCCCTCAATTGTCTCCTGCAATCTGCTACAGGTTTCAGGAGACATTAGTTTCAGTTTTACCAGTAATGGAGTATTATTCAGACAATTTACATATTTTGCATAGGGTGGCTGCTCACAGCCATTTCCACCCCTAGTGGAGATGTGTACAAGTAGACACTGTCCCCTCCCCAGCCATAAGTTAAAGAGCCTTAGCGTTGCTTTTCTACCTCCTGTTCGAATCTTCTGTGAGATGTAGACCCGACTGAGGTCAGGCATCCAGATTTAGGCTCAGGCACAATACCAGGTTAAATGGTGGTAGTCCTCTTGGGATCTAGGTTATTTGCAGGGTACATTGCATGAGATCTTATTTGAGCAAAGTGTAGCCTTTCTATTTACTATCATTTAAAGTCCCTTTTGACATATTCAAATTTCTTAATGCTCTTTCTTGAGAGGCCCTGTAAAAAAAATCACCAATTATTATAATGAGATGTCTATTTCATTAATTTACACATCTGTAATAAATAAAAAAGAAGTCCTATAAAAACGAAACATCAGGATGCCCAGGTCTTTCCTTTACCACTTTTCAGGGCACACAATGCAGCCATAAAAATAACCACAAGGGGGCCTGCACTCCTGCTCAAGAACATACAGCTCCAGCTTAGAATGTTTTAAAGAATAAGATCACATCTCCTGTGGTCATGGATTTAATGACTCAGGACACCTACTGTGTTTTTCTTAATCTTTGTAGGGGGGGGGGGCTCCCTGGTGCCCAGAGTAGCATTAAATAAAATGCTTAGTGGTGCTCTTTTCCTCCTAGAGACATCACCAGGCAAATAAAAAATGTTTAAAGCCCTCAAAGGGCATCTCCATACTTGAGAAGTAAATAATAAATGAACCGCTTCTGCGCTCATTTAATCAATCAATCAATCACTGCATTTGTAAAGCGCGCTACATACCCGCGAGGGTCTCAAGGCGCTGGGGAGGGGGGGTGCTACTGGTCGAAGAGCCAGGTCTTGAGGAGTCTTCTGAAGGCCAGCAGGTCCTGGGTCTGTCGTAGGATGGTGGGGAGAGTGTTCCAGGTCTTGGTGGCAAGGTAGGAGAAGGATCTGCCGCCGGCGGTGGTTTTTCGGATGCGGGGGACTGTGGCGAGGGCGAGGTTGGCTGAGCGGAGGCTTGGGGTGGGGGTGTGGAAGCTGAGTCAGTTGTTGAGGTAGGTGGGTCCGGTGTTGTGCAGTGCTTTGTGTGCGTGGATCAGGAGCTTGAAGGTGAACCTTTTGTTGACGGGGAGCCAGTGCAGGCCTCTCAGCTGGAGTGTGATGTGGCTGCGGCGGGGGACATCGAGGCTGAGTCGGGCCGAGGCGATCTGGATGCGTTGGAGTCGTCTCAGGAGCTTGTTTGTACTTCCTGAGTAGAGGTCGTTCCCATAGTCGAGTCTGTTGGTGATGAGGGCCTGGGTAACGGTTTCTCTTGTGTCGAGGGGGATCCATTTGAAGATCCTGCGGAGCATACGAAGGGTGTTGAAGCAGGACGCTAAGACGGCGTTGACTTGCCTGGTCATGGAGAGAGTGGAGTCGAGGATGACCTCCAGGTTGCGTGCGTGGTCCGTGGGTTCCGGGGCTGTGCCTAGTGACGTGGGCCACCAAGAGTCGTCCCAGGCTGATGGGGTGGGTCCGAGAATGAGGACCTCCGTCTTGTCTGAGTTCAGTTTCAGTCTGCTGTCCTTCATCCAGTCCGCTACGGCCTTCATTCCTCGGTGGAGGTTAGCTTTGGCAGTGTGGGGATCTTCGGTGAGGGATATGATCAGCTGGGTGTCGTCGGCGTAGGAGATGATGTTGAGGTTGTGTTGTCGTGCGAAGTGGGCGAGGGGGGCCATGTAGATATTGAACAGTGTCGGGCTGAGGGAGGATCCCTGTGGGACGCCGCAGATGATCTCGGTGGTTTTAGAGCGGAAGGGTGGGAGGCGGACGCTCTGGGTTCTGCTGGAGAGGAAGGATGTGGTCCAGGCCAGGGCCTTCTCTTGGATACCGGCGTCATGGAGGCGTGCTGATAGGGTGCAGTGGCAGACCGTGTCAAAGGCTGCTGATAGGTCCAGGAGGATGAGGGCGGCTGTTTCTCCTTTGTCCATCAGGGTCCGGATGTCGTCAGTGGCGGCGATGAGGGCGGTCTCGGTGCTGTGGTTCCTGCGAAAACCAGATTGGGAAGGGTCCAGGATGTTGTTGACTTCAAGGTAGCGGGTCAGCTGTTTGTTGACAATCTTCTCTGTCACTTTTGCCGGGAAAGGGAGCAGGGAGATGGGCCGGAAGTTCTTGAGGTCCTTGGGGTCCGCCTTAGGCTTCTTCAGAAGGGCGTTGATCTCGGCATGCTTCCAGCTTTCTGGGAAGGTTGCTGTCTCGAAGGAACAGTTGATTGTTTTCCGGAGGTGGGGCGCGATGGCTGCACTGGCTTTGTTGAAGACGTGGTGAGGGCAGGAGTCCGATGGGGATCCGGAGTGGATGGAGTTCATGGTTTTGGTGGTGTCTTCATCGCTGACGCTGGACCAGACGGTCAGGCGACTGGTGAGAGTGGTAGTCGCAGGGGTGGTGGACTCGGTGGTGGGTGCGGGGGGGGTCGGGGTTGAAGCGGTCATGGATGTCGGTGATCTTGCGGTGGAAGAAGGTGGCCAGGGAGTCGCACAGGTCTTGAGATGGCGGGATGTCGTTGGTGATGGAGCTGGGGTTGGAGAGTTCTTTCACGATGCTGAAGAGCTCTTTGGTGTTGTGTGCGTTGTTGTCTAGGCGGTCCTTGAAGGCGGTCTTCTTGGCGGTCCTGATGAGTTGGTGATGTCTGCGGATGGCGCTCTTGAGGGCTGTGTGGTTGTCTGGTGTTCGGTCGTGGAGCCATTTCTTCTCCAGCTTCCGACAGGTGTGCTTGGAGATCCGGAGGTCCTCGGTGAACCAGGCGGCTTTCTTGTTGGTGTGGTTGGTTGTAAAGGTCTTGAGAGGGGCGAGGGTGTTGGCGCAGTCGTTGATCCACTGTGTGAGGTTGGTCGCGGCGGTGTCTGGGTCGGTGGGTGGTCTCAGGGCGAGGGCGGTAGTCAGTTGGTCCTCGGTGACCTTGCCCCAGCAGCGGCGTGGTAGCTGTTGGGTGCGGTGGTGTGTGGTGGGTTTTCTGAAGGTGAAGTGGACGCATCTGTGGTCGGTCCAGTGTGGTTCGGTGGTGTGGTTGAAGGAGTCGTGGGGGCTTGCAGAGAAGATGGGGTCGAGCGTGTGTCCAGCGGCGTGAGTGGGTGTCGTTACGAGCTGTTTGAGTCCGAGGTTGGCAAGGTTGTCGATCAGGGCGGTGGAGTTGGCGTCGTTGTTGTTCTCGAGGTGGAAGTTCAGGTCCCCGAGGAGGATGTAGTCCGTGGAAGCGAGGGCGTGGGTGCTGATGAGGTCGGCGATGGTGTCACTGAACTGTGGGCGGGGTCCGGGAGGTCTGTAGATGAGAGTTCCTCTGAGGGTGGTGTTGGGGTCGGTGTGGATCTGGAAGTGCATGTGCTCGGCGGTGGTGAGGGTGTCATCTGTGTTCGTTGAGATTTTGATGGAGGCTTTGTGGATGATGGCGATTCCTCCTCCCACTCCACTAAATTTTTCGGTTGCTGCAATGCACACTGTGGATACCCACTTCTGTAAAATTTTGTTGGAAGTCCGGGGTGTAGCCTGGGACCCTGTGATGTCCAAGTGGAACTGGCCAATGTTGGCGGGTGCCACTGTGCCCACCTGGGGCACCCCTATGTGAAAGCTTTGGGGGCCGCAAAGGGAGCCTCAGGGTTTCTGCCTCCTCTGGTAGAAGACAGACACTTTTTAAAAAAATTGTTAGTGGATGCCATGTGTTGTTAAAACATTGGGGGATACAGTGAGAGCCCTAAGGCCACAGCGGCCCCAGTCTGCTCCCTGGCCAGCACCAATGGGTGCTGGATTGAGCCATCTCCATCACTTGGCTCACGCCCAAGCAGGAGCAGCATTTTTCACTGCTACTGCCCAGGTGGTGGTAAAGTTGTGTGTTCCCTGCCTGGGGGAGTGTGGGCTGGGTATGCTTGCACTCCCACCGGCAGGGAACTACAAGGTCCCTGGAGATGGCATTCCCAGGACAATGATGCTCTACTGGGCAGTGGGGGATCCCTGGGGCAAGTAAATGCCCAATGTAAGCCTTGGCCCCGGAGGATGGGGTCTCCAGAGCAACAATGAGGCTAGGGGAGGGGGGACAGCAAGCTCCCATCCTCTAATATTTAGGATCAGCCTTGAAGGATGGGATACTCAAGGCCCCCATAAGGCCTACTGCGGGGGGAGCTGGGCACCCTCCCCACCTTTTAATAAATATGGCCATGGGGGGATAGGTTTTCTGGGGCCTGAAAAAACTCTGGGAGTGGAGCCCACACCCGCCTGACCCCCCCCCCTCCCCCCGGGCAAATTATGAAAATGGGCAGCAGCTAGTGTTTACTCTCATTGCCACGGATCCTCTGTGGATCCACAGTGCCTAGAAAAAAGTAATTATGCTTTTGGGTTCCTTTAGGACCACCTCTAACGCAAGCCTAGAGGATTAGGGTATCTCTAACCTGCCACACTATATGTTTCTTTTTTTAACTTTGTTCTAGGACAGGGGACTGAGTCTTTGACTCCTGAAATGGGCGCCGCCACATCATTGTTGATGTGGTGGCAGCCAATCACATCTTATCTGAAAATCTGCTGGTTCTGCTAATCCTCCAAGACGTGAAATATAGAACGCTTTTTACCCTTAATTTCTCAAAAACTACTGAAGGAAATCCACACTAAATCACAACCAAGAACCAAGATCTAGCTTTCTGCCATTCCATTCCATTCCATTCAGCAGTATTTGCGGTATCACAACTCAATTTTCCTACTGAAAAATGAATGAGGAAACTGTGTTTTTTTGGATCCTCCCTTAATCCAACCCCTTGCTTAAGACATCACCCCAAAACTTTCCAGGATGGAGCTGAGGTGGATGAGCCTTTTTTTTTTTTAAAAAGGCTTGTGAAGTTTCATAAAACGGCATCACAGTTATAAGCAAACCAAAAAATTATTTGCCAATGGAAACATGAATCTAACTATAACTACCCAGTGGCGAGTGCCAATGGGTGATATATAATTATATATATATATATATATATATATACACACATACACACACAACTGGAGTAAGAACAGTAAACTGGTCACCCCAATGTATGCCATTTGCTAGGCTGGAATTAGAAAAGTTAATTTTTAGAAATATACAGTGACCTCGCTGAGGCATCCTTGTGCAAGAAGATCGCTTACGCTAGACAAGGCAAATGTACCAGGAAACACAGGCGAAGAAAAGACTGATCTTTTATGGATGCAGTTGTGTGATCGCAGGTGGAACCGCACATTTTGTGCTGCAGACACTGTCCTTGTCCACCCTAATGAGGTGGGATAAAACAGTGGGGTTCAGGCTGCTCTTCTCCAGAAAGGAGAAGCATATGTCAGGCTGACATCACAGGACACTTGCCAAAAAAGAGAAAAAGCTCCTTTCCTCAGCACACTACGGATAATGTGTCTCATGAATGTGGGCCTGCTTCAGCTGGTGGTTGGGGGTGTTAGACTGGAGATCGTTACAAAAGCCACCTTAACTCTTAAGGCCAAAAAAAGAATCAAGGAAAAAAAGTGAAGGATGGAAATGCTTAAATGTAACCACACCATCAATAATTACTCTGATCATATTCCATTCCATTGTTTTACCTTGTCTGTGCCTTTGCATAAGGGAACTAACAGGAATAGTCAAGCCTAAACTGCAAAGCCACGCTCACCTGAATGGGGACACAAGCGGACATGTAGGGCCGCATTGGTGATGTTAAACATGGGTATAGCAAAGCAAGGGTCTGTGCTTTTGGGAATTCATGAAAGCCCTACCCCTCCTTTCTGGAGAGTGAACTTAAGCTGGAAAGGCGCAGGCGTGCCCTTCATTCAGAAAGGGAATGAGCAACAAAGACCTTTAAATCTTGTTTTTAACTTGACACATTTGCTGACTGTTCAGGGACAGAGGTCAAATGTCAGTTTGTCTTTTTACTGATTGTTTCTTATCTTATTCTGAAAAATTGTGTTTAGTTTTTTTCTCTTATTACAGTTAGAGGGTTTTGTCAAATGAGCAGTCTGACAACCATTGTGAAACAAAAGGCTGTAAGATGTCAGGTTTTTTCTAATACAAAAGATTTAAACAGCTTGTAAATTAATAGTAAAAACATTTCAAAACATATTAGGAATTACGAAAGAACATTTTTGTAATTCATTGTGATGCAAACAAAGACTTAAATAGGAGCAAAACAAATCAGACCACTTTAAATGGTGTTATGCAAATATTTGCAGAAACTCGATTTCCAGACATTGTACACTATACAGTTATCAGTAAAACCATGTCAGTGGGAAATGTTGTGGTCATTTCAATGGAAAATCCGCTGATTTCAAATAAGTCTGCTACGAATTCATGCATCAGGTATGTATTTATTAAAAGAGAAAGATTCTAAACATGATTTGAGAAACATTCCTGTCTCCGCCCTTATGACAATGAGGTTAATGAATTAAGAGGCAAGTCAGCGGTCATGTGTAACCTATATGTGGCTGGATTTTTATTGTATATGGAGAAAATATTTAGTCTATTAAATCAAACAAAAGTGATTTTTGTACAACAGACATGCTGAACTTGCATATTTGAAGGTGCTCTCATATGTGATAAAGATGAAAATGTCGGCTCAGTGAATTAAAATATTTGCCCAGGATCACATCATTTGAAACCAGTGAATGGGTCAAGGGCATTATAATTAGACTGAGTAGATTAAGTCACTAGACCTGAAGGTCTAGTAACATTTGTATGGTTTTTCGAAGGCTGGTGTGTTCAATGAAAAAACAAAGGTTACAGGGATGTTATAGTTAGGTTGACGTTTTAACCACTCAAAACCATAGAAATTATATATGTATATCTCCCCTCCTGGCACTTGCCACTAGGTAGTTACAGTTAGGACCAAGTTTCCAAAGGAAAAAAGTTTTTTTGTTTGGCCAATAACTTTGGCGCCGTTTGACAAATCCTCACAACATTTTCAAAACTTGTATGCCACTCCAGCTCCTGTCTTGAAAGTTTCAGAGTGATTCATCAAGCGGAGGCATGGAAAAAAAAAAAGGAGGCGGTCCTTAAACGTGTTTTCCCCATGCAATTTCTCATAGGGATTTTAGACGACTACAGCCCGAACCACTGGACACAATTACACCAAATTTGGCAGAAAGTTAGCTCTTGGTCAAGAAAGAGCCCTTTTTGTTATTTGGTGTAAATCTGTACAATAGAGTAATTAAAAGAATTAAAGAAAAAACAATTGTATATCTAGGAACGCAGAGCCTCTGCAGATCCGACAGATCTCATGCTGAGATCTGATTGGCTACCAAGACCCTAAAAAAATAAAAAATAAAGGAGGGGGCCTATGCAGCCCCCGCTACTGGAGGCATTAATGGACCTGGGGACCACCAACCCCGAGGGACGGCTGCCTATGTCCTGAGGTGCCCACCCTCGGACATAGTTTGCTGTCGCCTGGTGGGAGTTAGCACAGCTCCCGCCAAGCAAGGGAAAACAGTAAGTTCACTCCCAGCGGGCAGAAGCAGGAAGACTGCTTCCACTCATGGAAGCGGACTTTTCGGAAAACTGATGAAACGATTGCTCCCGCACGCAGGGAGTATTTCTTGCTGCTCCCTCCGTGCAGAAGCAATGGGACTGCAGGGGTACTGAGGCTCCACTTGCAGTTCACAAAAGTGCACACTGAGTGCCCTAGTTGGGGCCAGGGCACTCGGGATGTAGTAGCTGGGCCCTGGGGGATCGGGTCCCCAGGGTCAATATAGGCCCATGGTGGGAGGGCATGCAGCTCCCCTACCAATAATTGGCTGTGCCCTGGGTGATGGGTACCGGAGGCCCAAATCAGCCCGAGAAGGGGGGGCCATGTGGCCCCTTCTCTTTCTTTATGAAATTGTCCAGGCCCTTGGAGCAAAATTTGCCCGATGGAAGGGGGTCTTGTGGCCCCCTCTCCTTATAATAATTGGCTGGGTCCTGGGCAATGGTATACCGGGGGCCAAAATTGGCCAGAAAGGGGCACCCCTCCCATTTCATAAACTGACAGGTGCTAGGGGATAGGGTCCCTGGGGCTAAAATCAACCCAGAGAGGCCAGTTATAGTTACCTTTATCTCAAAAGACTAACTCTTGAGCACAAGTTAGAGTCTCTTGAGATAAGTATAAACATAAGTGTTGACCTTCAATGGTTTTGTGCACTTAAAACATGAACCTAATTATAACGCCCTTATAACCTGTGTTTTTTTTTTGTGAATTTCTAAGTTTTTTTTTGTTTTGTTTTTTTTTAATTCTATTCCCTAACTAGAACGTCCCTGTAACCTTTGGTTTTTGCAGTGAGAAAAAAAATGTGTGTGTGTGTTTATATATATATAAATAAAACGAGAGAGCGAGTGTGTGTGTGTGAGTTACCTTTAACGTTGAAATGTAGGGAAATAACATGAGGAGAAACGGTAGGTAATGCACCCCCTAAAAAGATAATGCCACACTCTTTCGACGAAGCAAGAGCAAGGTGATATATGCCAAACTGCCACGAGGTGGCGCGCTACCAACAGGAAAGGAGCAACTTCTACTCTAAGCCCTTGGGGAATGAGGGAGACTTTAAACAATGCTGTCAATTTTCAATGTCTCTTTACTCCCGGAGATCGGCACAATTCCGTTACTAAGGTACCCTAACGGGGGGGGGGGGTGTTCTGGCGCAAGTTCACAGGGGTAGTGAGGTGGCGCAACAGTAATTCTGACAGTAACTGGAATATAGTTACAAAAATATATGTATACTTACACCGCACTGCAAGTGTGCAGGCTGAAGTCTGCCAACAGTTTATTCAAACTGAGTGAGGAAATGTTATACTTTGCTTTGACTGGAAAACTCAGTCAGAAACTGCAGGACTACCAGGCACACACAGGACTCAGATGAGACCCAACGAGCGGCCAAAGTGCCAAGCACTGGACTCTAAGCGCTATCCAGTGCTCGAGATGTCCTCCATGAAGGGATAGCGGCGAGGATTAAACACGACTGAAGGGGAGACACTTGATCACGCGATCCTCCTGGTTTTTGGAGATGCTTTGATGGTAGGAATTCTAAGGTTGTAATCTATACGCAGCGGATTCAAATGCAGATTTTTTTTTACTTCAGGTATTTAATTGGGAAAACGTGGAAAAATTCATGCCTAAAGCACCCATTTGCAAACTTTTAGTACAGAGAAAACAAACTTCCAAAGCTGGACCCCTGTGATCTCAATACAAGAGACAAGCCGCACCAATAGGCAGGGTTTTTTTTTCGTCCTGCGCATCGGGCAATTACATATATTCCGAGCATCGTGAACTCTTGTCACCCAGTGGTTTCGCTCTCCAGTTTAACAGGGCTGTTCTGCGCAGGTCTGGGACGGCTGGCTCCTGCCAGGCTTTCCACATAATCACTTGCTATTCGATGAGCTCTATTGAAATTAATTGCATGCAAATGTATTTTATGTGGATAACATGAAAACGAGATATATATAAACCTGGCCTTCAACACTGAAAATGCCTCGTTTTGCTGTTCTGAAGTCTTCCGGGCTCCAGCATCTCTCCCCGTTTCGTTGTCTTTCACAACTCAGGAGGATTTCGGCGATTTAACTCCTTGGTGTTGCAGATGCCTGCATCAGACATTTACTAGCACAAGTTTCACCCCTCTACTAGGCTGTCTCTAAATCATTCCCCATCATTTTTTCATCCATTTGGCAACCGTCAGCTATATCTTTCCACCATTCCCGTTCGATATAGTCTAGACTTGTGCACCTATCAAATAGCAAAAATCCATTGTAGCTGACGGAATTACCAATATGAATGAACATTCAATGCAACAGAATCAATTAAATAGACATTTATGTCACATTTTTACTGTCCTAAAAACCTGAGCATGTGTCAGTATTCTTCGGGGCAATGAGACAAAAGGTGATGGGGGAATGCCTGCAAATAGTCCGAACACTGGCAATCGCTCAGTGAGTGATTCCCACCCATCGATTATCACCTACTGTGCCACTCTAGACAGAGACACGCCGTATGCAAATCAGTACTGACCCTGCTCCTCATGGGAAAGTGTCACCCTGATCTGCCAGGCGAGTCCCACCCCAGAAGGGAATAAAAGCAACCAGAGAACGGTTCCGACCTTGTTAGGCCTTATGTCTGCAGTATCCCCTGGAGAGCGAAGGATCTATGTCTGGGCACACCCTCGGTCACCTGGCGCATTACATGCATGACACACAAGGGGAATGGGACGACCGCTTGCAAATACTCCAGGCAAGTATTCCAACCGATGTTTTTTCGCCCACTGTGCCGCTCCAGACAATGGTCCGCCTTATGCAAATCAGTAGTGACCCTGCTTCATGGAAGAGTCCATCCCTAACTCCCCTCCAGACGTGAACACAAACAACCCCAGAGAGGTTTCAGCCTTGTCAGGCCTCATGCGTGAGGTACAGCCTGGATCTTCTGGCACAAAGCAAGGGACCTGTGTCTGGGCGAACCCTGGGCCACTTAGGGTGTTACATCAAAACACAAAGGGTAATGGGCCGATGCTTAAATAAGTCTAACCACAGGCAATCGCTCATGGTAGCATTCCATCCCACTGTCGAAACCAATCTTGGGATGCTTCCATTTTAGTTCAGAAAGGACCTGGCTTGGCAGTTTGGGCCGGACTGTTCCTATTGGAGCAGGGTCAAATCTAAATCGCATATGGTGCGTCTAACATTTGGTGGCATGGTGAACAAACAGAAGATGGGTTGGAATGAGTGCCAGTGGTTAGACTTATTGCAAAAGCATGCGTCCCATCACCTTTTGAGCATTTGGGTACTCATTGAGTCGACAAGCCCACCCGTGGTTCAAACAGGCTAGGTTACAAACCAGTATCCCTACCACCCTACTCATCCTGTGAGGAGACCACACACTCAGAGCCGGCCTTTGCTAAGATCGCGTCCTGGGTGTGGACGAAGAGAAATCTGGCGCCCTTGCTGATGGTAGTGAATTAAATGAGGCAGCCCCTCAGAATACTGGCTCCCTGGGCCTGGGCCCAGCTCACACATGCTAAAGGCCAGCCCTGTGCACACAGTTGCATGTGCCCCCCAGAATACTGGCGCCCTGGGCCTGGGCCCAGCTCACACATGCTAAAGGCCAGCCCTGTGCACACAGCTGCATGTGCCCCTCAGAATACTGGTGGCCTGGGCCCAGCTCGCACATGCTAAAGGCCAGCCCTCTGCACACAGCTCCACACGCCCCTTGGAATATTGACGCCCTGGGCCTGGGTCCAGCTCGCCCATGCTAAAGGCCAGCCCTGTTCACACAGCTCCATGTGCCCCTCAGAATATTGGCTGCCTGGGTCCAGCTCGCCCATGCTAAAGGCCAGCCCTGTTCACACAGCTCCATGTGCCCCTCAGAATATTGGCGGCCTGGGTCCAGCCAGCACATGCTAAAGGCCAGCCCTGTTCACACAGCTCCATGTGCCCCTCAGAATATTGGCGGCCTGGGTCCAGCTCGCCCATGCTAAAGGCCAGCCCTGTTCACACAGCTCCATGTGCCCCTCAGAATATTGGCGGCCTGGGTCCAGCCAGCACATGCTAAAGGCCAGCCCTGTTCACACAGCTCCATGTGCCCCTCAGAATATTGGCGCCCTGGGTCCAGCTCACCCATGCTAAAGGCCAGCCCTGTGCACACAGCTCCATGTCCCCCCTCAGATTACTGGCGCCCCAGGCCTGGATCCAGCTCGCACATGCTAAAGGCCAGCTCTGTTCACACAGCTCCATGTGCCCCTCAGAATATTGGTGCCCTGTGCCTGGTCCCAGCTCGTCCATGTTAAAGTCCAGCCCTGCACACACTACGCGCTCAAGGCACAAAGCACGGATGGGGCGGGCCCTCAAGGCGCCCCTGCTGCTGTTACTCCACGTGATGAGATGCGTCTGCTGACTTCTGTGGAAAACCAGCCCCCCAGGGCTGTGAAAACACTGCTTACGGGCAGGGTGTGATGAAGGTCCCAGGCAGCTGCCCACATGTTTCCTCTTCTTACAGCGGGAGGGGGCGCGATGACGAGTTGAAAAGGGCACTTGGGTCCCCGCCGTGTCTGGCGCGCCCACCTCCCCTGCCTCTGGCTTCCTAGCGCTTGCTGAGACGCGGTGCGCTGCGCCGGGCAAGTCAACAAGACGGATATAATCGGTCAGTTCCCCATCAGGGGCGGCCTGAGCTCCGCGGGCTGGGCGCAGCGCCTGCCAATCCCCACAAATTAATACTGAATTAGTATTATTTCGGCTGCAGCATGGAGTGATCAGGAGGTGCTGGAAATCATGTTTTCTATTCTTGTCCCGGGAAGGCTCTGGACGGCCGCCTGTCTCCCAGAGTTACAAGTCCACCTCGGCCAGAAGATCGGGTTGTAGAAGTCTGCTGCCAGTAAAGGCTTCAAGGCGCTGCGCCCCAGGGTTCCTCCTTTGACCACAGTGGCTTGGTGACAGAACCAATGACTTAATGCCACATGGACTACTCTCGGAGAGGTGATAGGGTGGGAGCCTCCATACTCTAATCATACTTATTTATACGTTTCATAAAGCGCCAACGTGCGTCTTCGGACATTTTGAAGCGCTTTTCAAAAGAATGAAATGCAGATATTGAGTATACAGTCCGGATGCCAATCGTGAGGCCTGACAGACAGTCCTAGGGCCTAGCTCATGCGTTGGGCTTCACAAAATCTAGGCGCTATTAAGACTAAGTTAAGTAAATGGAGGAAAGACCACTGCGAAGTGCCTGACCCCCACCACTCTCCACACTCCGTGTACCACGACCCGCAACTCCTTTAAAGAGTCTTTTTAAGCTGAGGGAAATGTTCCCACTCTGGGGCCTGCCCATCTCACATCTCCTATCTCCTGGTCCACTTCTGTTCAACCTGTATCCATGGTAACACCATCCAGTGGATGAAGCCTGTGGGGAGAACTCAGGCTACAACCTAGGTTGTCTAACCTGGACTCAGTACCACATCTCATGCCACTTGCCTCACCCCTTCTGCACCCCTTCTCCAAAGTCACAACTTAAATGCAAAGTGGAGCCACGTGTGGTCTGCGTCAACTTGGCCATAAGATCTAACAAGCATTTGCAATGCAAGGGGTCTCGCGTTTGCTCATGTTAGAGCTGATAGCGTTGTAAACTCCTAACCCGACTTTTCACCTGTCGGCAAAAGTGCATTTATGTATGTAACCCGAAAAAGTGCAATTAACTATGTAAAGCGCTCGACTTCTGCCAAGCGAAATTGCGCTAGTAAATTGAGAAAAATTAGTCCACAAGCCGGACAGAAAACAGCGAGCCTCGCATGTTTTCTGTACTTGGTTGATGCGCTCGAGTAGGCCTAGCCACTCGAAAAGGCATGACGTATGCATGACTTCGACTAATGAAAGCAAGCAGATTTTATTAGGAAAGCCCACGAGCCAATGAAAAACACTGACGTGACGTCGACAGGGCTCCGAGCCCTTTTCTAAATCCTAAAGCGTCTCGCTGCGATACGCATGCGCGAGCGCATGCAACGCAGACTCGACCCTAAAAAGTAAGCCAACTTCTTCAAACTGAGTATGCCGAAGTTCAGAAATGGGACCAGGCTCATTTAAGGTGTGAGTCCATGTGCCTCACTCGACTATCACTCAAAGTGGACCAGAGAGGACTATGTGGGTTGAAGAGAATGGCGACCAGGGTCACTGGGTACGTTACGCTGCAAAGGTTACCTTTCTACAATAGCAAACTGGAGATCTCAGGACTTAAGTCCAGACTACCTTCATGTGCTTGTCGAACAAACCGATTTATTCCAGGACGGGAAGAGAGGCAGGTCTTGTCCAGCTCCATATGTATGTGGCCAACTGTGTCCTCTATAGAAGGCCACTGGAATTATGCGGCAGGGGAGGGCCAAATTATGCGGCAGGGGAGGGCCAAATTATGCGGCAGGGTTGACCAAATAATGAGGCAAGAAAAAACAAATTATGTAGCGTAACGTGGCACATTTTGCGATATTCTTACTTCGTTAGTGTGTCCTATTTGAACCTACTAGCACTGTCTGGGCACAGGTTGTACCTCCATTGGTACCAGTTCAATACCCATGTGTAGCAATAAGCAAAATAAAGGTGATCACTCCATCTTTGTAAAGGGCCTTCACTGCGCGGCAACACGTGCTGCAGCGTAATCAGTAGCTTTTGAACCATTTGAGCTAGAAACAAAATTTTTTTGTTAAAATCTGCAGATTATGCTGCAAATGATGGATTATGTGACAAATGTGGCAAATTTATAATTATGCGAAATCGACACGGCCGAATAATCAGATAATTCTAGTGGCCCTGCCTATATAAATCCCTAGAATACCACACGACAATGTGATGAACGAGGCGCCCACAGATGTCGCGTGCATGATGGCGTAAACAGGATTAAATCCATTGCCGTTCCCATACTCCAGAGAGAACAGCTCAGCTGCCAGACCAGAGTCCAAGAGTGCCCAGAACTAGACCGGGAGCTGCTTGAAAGGACATCCGGAGAACTGGAGAAATGGAAGGACTTCTACAAGATTCCTTTATCAGCCCTCTGTACACTGATCTGCAAATCTGGTGAACACGAGGAGGACGATGCTAGTGTAGCGTTGAATCCATGTTGAAGTGCACAAGAAGCCGGTGTGCAGGGATCTGTCACAACGGTGTGTCCTGCTGGAGTACAAAACTACAGCTCAACTATGGACGTATGCAGCTTCTGTCCTAGTGCAAAACTACAGCTGAGCCGTGGAGATATGCAGCTCCTGTCCTAGTACAAAACTACAGCTCAACTGCGGACGTATGCAGCTTCTGTCCTAGTGCAAAACTACAGTTGAGCCGTGGAGATATGCAGCTCCTGTCCTAGTGCAAAACTACTGCTCAACTATGAACGTATGCAGCTCCTGTCCTAGTACAAAACTACAGCTCAACTGCGGACGTATGCAGCTTCTGTCCTAGTGCAAAACTACAGTTGAGCCGTGGAGATATGCAGCTCCTGTCCTAGGGCAAAACTACAGCTCAACTATGAACGTATGCAGCTCCTGTCCTAGTGCAAAACTACAGCTCAACTATGAACGTATGCAGCTCCTGTCCTAGTGCAAAACTACAGTTGAGCCGTGGAGATATGCAGCTCCTGTCCTAGTGCAAAACTACAGCTCAACTATGAACGTATGCAGCTCCTGTCCTAGTACAAAACTACAGCTCAACTGCGGACGTATGCAGCTTCTGTCCTAGTGCAAAACTACAGCTCAACTATGGACGTATGCAGCTTCTGTCCTAGTGCAAAACTACAGTTGAGCCGTGGAGATATGCAGCTCCTGTCCTAGTGCAAAACTACAGCTCAACTATGGACGTACGCAGCTCCTTTCCTAGTACAAAACTACAGCTCAACTGCGGACGTATGCAGCTTCGGTCTAAGTGCAAAACTACAGCTCAACTATGGATGTACGCAGCTCCTGTCCTAGCACAAAACTACAGCTCAACTATAGACGTATGCAGCTTCTGTCCTAGCGCAAAACGACAGCTCAACTATGGATGTATGAAGCTCCTGTCCTAGTGCAAAACTACAGCTCAACTATGGATGTACGCAGCTCCTGTCCTAGCGCAAAACTACAGCTCAACTATGGATGTACACAGCTTCTGTCCTAGCGCAAAACTACAGCTCAACTATGGATGTACGCAGCTCCTGTCCTAGCGCAAAACTACAGCTCAACTATGGATGTACACAGCTTCTGTCCTAGCGCAAAACTACAGCTCAACTATGGATGTACGCAGCTCCTGTCCTAGTACAAAACTACAGCAGAACCTTGGAGATATGCAGCTCCTGTCCTAGTGCAAAACTACAGCTGAGCCTTGGAGCTATGCAGCTCCTGTCCTAGTGCAAAACTACAGCTCAACTATGGACGTACACAGCTCCTGTCCTAGTGCAAAGCTACAGCTTGACCTTCGAGAAATGCAGCTTCTGTCCTAGTGCAAAACTACAGCTCAAATATCGACGTACGCAGCTCCTGTCCTAGTGCAAAACTACAGCAGCACCTTGGAAGTATGCGGCTCCTGTCCTAGTGCAAAACTACAGCAGAACCTTGGAGATATGCAGCTCCTGTCCTAGTACAAAACTACAGATCAACTATGGATGTACGCAGCTCCGGTCCTAGTGCAAAACTACAGCAGAGCCTTGGAGATATGCAGCTCCTGTCCTAGAGCAAAACTACAGCAGACCCTTTGAGATATGCAGCTCCTGTGCTAGTACAAAACTACAGCTCGACCTTGGAGATATGCAGCTCCTGTCCCAGTACAAAACTACAGCTGAGCCTTGGAGATATGAAGCTCTGTTCTAGTACAAAACTACAACTCAACTATGGATGTACGCAGCTTCTGTCCTAGTATAAAACTACAGCTCGACCTTGGAGATATGCAGCTCCTGTCCTAGTGCAAAACTACAGCAGAACTATGGATGTACGCAGCTCCTGTCCTAGTGCAAAACTACAGCTCACATATGGACGTACGCAGCTCCTGTCCTAGTGAAAAATACAGCAGAGCCTTTGAGATATGCAGCTCCTATTCTAGTACAAAACTACAGCTCGAGCTTGGAGATATGCAGCTTCTGTCCTGGTGCAAAACTACAGCTTAACTATGGATGTACGCAGCTCATGTCCTAGTGCAAAACTACAGCTCAATGATGGACGTACGCAGCTTCTGTCCTAGTGCAAAACTACAGCTCAACCTTGGAGATATGCAGCTCCTGTCCTAGTGAAAACTACATCAGAACCTTTGAGATATGCAGCTCCTGTCCTAGTACAAAACTACAGCTCAACCTTGGAGATATGCAGCTTCTGTCCTAGTGCAAAACTACAGCTCAACTATGGATGTACGCAGCTCCTGTCCTAGTGCAAAACTACAGCTCAAAGATGGACGTACGCAGCTTCTGTCCTAGCCAAAACTACAGCTCAACCTTGGAGATATGCAGCTCCTGTCCTAGTGCAAAACTACAGCAGAACTATGGATGTACGCAGCTTCTGTCCTAGTGCAAAACTACAGCTCAATTATGGATGTATGCAGCTTCTGTCCTAGTACAAAACTACAGCTCAACGATGGACGAATGCAGCTTCTGTCCTAGTGCAAAACTACAGCTCAACGATGGACGAATGCAGCTTCTGTCCTAGTGCAAAACTACAGCTCAACGATGGACGTACGCAGCTTCTGTCCTAGTGCAAAACTACAGCTCAAATATGGACGTATGCAGCTTCTGTTCTAGGGCAAAACTACAGCTGAACTGAAGACGTATGCAGCTCCTGCCTAGTACAAAACTACAGCTCAACCATGGATGGATGCAGCTCCTGTCCTAGTGCAAAACTACAGCTCAACTATGAATGTACGCAGCTTCTGTCCTAGCGCAAAACTACAGCTCAAATATGGACGTATGCAGCTTCTATCCTAGGGCAAAACTACAGCTGAACTATGGACGTATGCAGCTTCTGTCCTAGCCCAAAACTGCATCTCAACTATGGATGTACGCAGCTCCTGTCCTAGTGCAAAACTACAGCTGAGCCTTGGAGATATGCAGCTTCTGTCCTAGTGCACAACTACAGTTAAACTATGGATGTATGCAGCTCTTGTCCTAGTGCAAAACTACAGCAGAACTATGGATTTATGCAGCTCCTGTCCTAGTACAAAACTACAGCTCAACTCTGGACGTGCGCAGCTCCTGTCCTAGTGCAAAACTACAGCTCAACTCCAGACATATATTATTTCTGTCATAGTGTAAACTACAGCTGAACCACAGACATATGCAATATCTGTTATATACAAAACTATAGCTGAACTGCGGATGTATGCAGCTTCTATCCTAGTACCAAACTACAGCTCAACTGCGGACGTATGGAACTTCTGCCCCAATATAAAACTATTATAACCTTCAGATATATGCAGCTTCTATCCAGTTATAAAACTATTGCAAACTTCGGAAATATGCATCTTCTGGCCCAGCATAAAACTGCAACTGATCAGCAGACATTTGCAGCTTCTATCCCAGTATAATATTACAGCTGACCTGCAGACATGCAGCTTCTATCCCAATATAATATTACAGCCAACCTGCAGACATGCAGCTTCTATCCAGTATAATGTTACAGCCGGCCTGCAGACAGGCAGCTCTATCCCAGTATAATGTTACAGCCGGCCTGCAGACAGGCAGCTCTATCCCAGTATAATGTTACAGCCGGCCTGCAGACATGCAGCTTCTATCCCAGTATAATATTAAAGCCGCCCTGCAGACATGCAGCTTCTATTCCAGTATAATATCACAGCCGGCCTGCAGACATGCAGCTTCAATCCCAGTATAATATTACAGCCGACCTGCAGACATGCAGCTTCTATCCCAGGATAATATTACAGCCGGCCTGCAGACATGCAGCTTTTATCCCAGGATAATATTACAGCCGGCCTGCAGACATGCAGCTTCTATCCCAGTATATTACAGCCGACCTGCAGACACGCAGCTTCTATCCCACTATAATATTACAGCCAGCCTGTAGACATGCAGCGTCTATCCCAGGATAATATTGCAGCCGGCCTGCAGACATGCAGCTTCTATCCCAGGATAATATTACAGCCGGCCTGCAGACAGACAGCTTCTATCCCAGGATAATATGACAGCTGGCCTGCAGACATGCAGCTTCTATCCCATATAATATTACAGCCGGCCTGCAGACAGGCAGCTTCTATCCCAGGATAATATTACAGCCGGCCTGTAGACATTCAGCGTCTATCCCAGGATAATATTACAGCCGGCCTGTAGACATGCAGCGTCTATCCCAGTATAAAATTACAGCTGGCCTGCAGACATGCAGCTTCTATTCCAGGATAATATTACAGCCGGCCTGCAGTCATGCAGCTTCTATCCCAGTATATTACAGCCGACCTGCAGACATGCAGCTTCTGTCCCATACAATATTACAGCCGGCCTGCAGACATGCAGCTTCTATCCCAGTATATTACAGCCGACCTGCAGACATGCAGCTTCTATCCCAGTATAATATTACAGCCGGCCTGCAGACATGCAGCTTCTATCCCAGTATAATATCACAGCCAACCTGCAGGCATGCAGCTTCTATCCCAGTATAATATCACAGCCGACCTGCAGACATGCAGCTTCTATTCCAGTATAATATCACAGCCGGCCTGCAGACATGCAGCTTCTATCCCAGTATAATTTCACAGCCGGCCTGCAGACATGCAGCTTCTATCCCAGTATAATATTACAGCCGGCCTGCAGACATGTAACTTCTATCCCAGTATAAAATTACAGCCGGCCTGCAGACATGCAGCTTCTATCCCAGTATAATATCACAGCCGGCCTGTAGACATGCAGCTTCTGTCCCAGGATAATATCACAGCCGACCTGCAGACATGCAGCTTCTATCCCAGTATAATATCACAGCCGGCCTGCAGACATGCAGCTTCCGTCCCAGGATAATATTACAGCCGGCCTGCAGACATGCAGCTTTTATCCCAGGATAATATTACAGCCGGCCTGCAGACATGCAGCTTCTATTCCAGTATATTACAGCCGGCCTGCAGACATGCAGCTTCTGTCCCAGGATAATATTACAGCCGACCGAATTACTAACATACCTAGGGTTAGTCCTACAATAAAAATACAGGTGAGTTGTGGACAAACACACTTTCTGCTGCTGTCACAATATATTAAAGAATTGGAAAACATCAAAGCTGTCACATGTGACTAGACCACCAGCTCAGGTAACCATAGCCATTTGGACTTCTTGTCTCAAAGAGCCCGAGCCCGACTTGGCACTGGTGGAACAATGTACAGTTTGTGATAACAAAGGGAAGGAGATAAAAGGGCCCTAAAGGTGGGCAGGGGAGAGTTGGGAGGTGAGGGCCTGCCTCCCCCTGAGCTGCCACAACCTCGCTACCCAAAGCAAAAGCAAAGCCCCACCTGGGGCCGCTCAGCAAGTCTGGGGGGTGGGGGGGTTACCACGAGCAGGTAATCTCCTCAATGCGAGAGTCAAACACGTCTCCCTTGTCAGACCGTGTGACGGCTCCTCTTCACCGGGTGAAAGCGTGACGCTGCAGAAACCGTGTGTCACGCGGAGGCATCCTGCGAGCGTGACAGCCTCCGCAGGGGTACTCACTGACTATATGAAAAAAGTAAAATTTTAAACTGTCTGAAACTACGCAGTCACTGGGAGTGTCAGCCAGGGTGCCAAGTAACATATTAACAATTTCTGAAAATAAGCACCTCACACTGAAGTTGTGAATCTACAGGCACATTCACATACATGACAACATTTTAGAGCAGGCAAGTGGGAAATGTAAAAAAAAATAATAGGAGAATGTATTTTCCCCATGGGCTTATATTGAAGCCGAGGCAACCTGCCTGAATCGGGTCTGTTGGTCTGTACGGTGACAGACAATCGACCTTTCATGTTTTTTGGCAGTTTAATAACAGTGCAAACAAAAGCGGAGTTGGAAACTCTTTTTGTATGTGCTACGTAAAACCGCCAAAAATAATGTGTTGAAGCCTGCCACGTGCTCCTATCTCCCCCTCCAAGAATTAAGGACAACCCGTTAACCTTGGATGTCGGTGGTAATTCTTGGAGGAGGAGACTGGGGGTGCGTAAGCATCAACTTTTCATTTTTCTCAGTTTTACAAAAGTCTGACTCGGGTTTCGAATGCAGGAATCTGGAGGCGTGAGGCTAGCCTTGAAATCGGTTGTCTCCCGCCTGAATCGGAAGGGTTCGCATGTATGCACTGGATATTAGTCTAGAGTTATTGCAATCAGCTCTTTCCTAAACTAAGCCACGTACAAGCTCACTCCTTTTGGGCACATCAGCATCAAGGGTTCGAGGCCCACCCGTCGAAAGCGCCAACATCCATGTGAGGAGCTGGGAACCCAGAAGCACAGTCCTGCCCTGTGATCCGCAGCTGTGCACAGCAGGGGCCTGGCTTAACAAAGACCGAGGTGATGGTGCTGACAGCACATGAACCGTAAGGCAGAATATCTGCCTGTTCCCCTCAAAGCTCTAATGTTTGTCTGCGGTGCAGTGACCACAGGGTGCCACTAGGGGGCAGTGTGAGCCCAAAAAAACATCTCACCCAAAGCATGCACTGGGTCGGATGGCCTGAAACGAGCTACCTTAAAGGTGTCAAAACAATCGTGAAAAATGGGATCTTCGAGTCCACGGTCAACGCGAACAGCAGCGTTTCCAACCACAACTTCCCCGTTTGCAGGACAGACTGTGCCTGCTGTGAGTAGGAGGCGCCCACGCGGGACGTGCTGACCAGGGATGTACTGTGGAGGGTGGTGCCTGACACCAGGGGAGCTACAATGTTCGGATCAATTACTATGAGTCAACATGCAACATATCTAGGGGATGAGTCAAGGAGCGGCCTGCAAGTTAGTTTTGAGGCTTGGTAGGGCCGAGAACGCCTATCATCCTCCCAAGATTGATAACATGACTACAACCTAATGAGTTAACAATGCCTAGGTACAGTCACATTGTAAGTAAGTTGTGCAGGCCACCCGAGTGCCACCAGGTTTAAAAATAAATAAATCTATGAGTCCAGGCAGTGAAAATGTTTGCTTAGAGCAAAAGTACCAATAAATAACTCATTACCGACGTGCAAAGGTCAAATCCAGTTATTACCACAGTACAGCAACACTGACACGAAAAGGCATACAGGTTGCTGCCTCAGACATTACATATATCAATTAAGTCACACAGACCAGTAAAAAGATTCTCTCAATAATCAAGAGGCCTCTTCAATGCAATTTTAACTTTCTACACATGCTGGTTTGGTTATATATGTTTGGTTCAGACAAATGTACATGAAAAATGCCGGAGAAAGCACCTCACAAGCAAACGGGCAGAGTATAACATGCTATTACCAGTGTTGAGGGAAGTTCATTATTACCCAATTGAAACCTGACCTCTCACAAGTCATGGTACCTACCCACACAACAGTGGTAATAGTTTAATACACTGCACACATTATATTTACCTACTAGTGATAGCAAGTAGGTAGTCATACTTACGGTCTAGTTTCCATAGGAAAAGTACTTTTTGTTTTCCTATAACTTTGGCACAGTTTGACGAATCTTCACAAAGTTTTCAAAACTAGTTTGCCATCCACTTTTGCTGCTGTTCTGAAAGTTTTGAAGTGATTCGTTAAGCGGCACTGAGAAAATTAAGGAGTGGAGGGTCCCAAAACATGTTTTCCCCATGAAATTTCCCATACGGATCTTAGACATGACAACAGCCCGAACTGCTGGATGGAATTACAACAAATTTGGCAAAAAGAGTGTTTTTTATAATTTGGTGTAAATCTGTTCTGTAGATTTGGAGTTAAAAAAAAAAAAAGGTAAAATAAATTTGTATATCTAGAGATGCGGATCCACCCGTGGGGGGAATCCGCAGATCCCGGGGAAAAGTAAGGCTCTGATTGGCTGACTGCAACCGGATAGGAAAGTTGCAGCCGCCATTTGTTCTCTTGCTTTGGCCAGACGGGGGAAAAAATTGAAAAAACTGATAAAGGGTCAGGAGATAAGGGATCAGACCCCTCAGGAACCTGTCAGGGGCATAAAATTGCCTTTTTTGGGCTGAACTACGGTTCTCAGCGCGACCCCCAGTGTAAGTCTGCAATGGATCTGTAAATTAAAAGCAGTCTTAAAAAAAAAAAAAAAAAATACACCCATTCATATACAAAACCATTGCCACACATGGACAAAGGCAGTGACTAATGTGGGTTGGGTGCATGCAGAGGGGTTAAGCTAACCCCTGCCACGCACGGCCAAAGGCTTTGCACTGCGGCGGTTTTATTAACATACTGCATTTATACATTACTTTACGTTAAAAAAATAACAGAAATTCACTGAGACAACCAAAGGTTACAGGGGCGTTCCAGTTAGGTTGATGTTTTACCCACACAAAACCATGGAAATTCAGCAGTTATAGTCATACTTATCGGAAGAAACTACGACTCGTGCCAATAACTAACTTAGGGTAACGCTTTATAGTTTCTTAACATAAGTATAACTGTAACTATACCTATAACTGCTGAATCTCTATGGTTTTGTGTGCTTAAACTTGTAAACCTAACTATAACATTCCTGTAACCTTTGTTTTTTTTCAGTGACTATACACACAAATATGTGCCCAGTCGCCATCGCCACTGGGTAGTTATAGTTAGGATTGTGTTTCCGTAGGAAATGCATTTTTTGGGTTGCTAATAACTTTGGCACCATGTTAGGAATCTCCACAAACACGTTCCCAAAAGTGCCCCTTTTTGCCTAGTTTGTGCAGGGAAAGTTTCAGGGTGATCTGTCAAACGGGGTCCAAGAAAAAAGGTGGGGGGGGGGGGCCATCCTCCCTGAGCCATTAACGGCTCTGGGGACTCCATCCCCCAGGGCCAAGTCATATGCTATGTACCAGAGTGTCCCGACAGAAACTTTAGAAACAGCTACAGCCTGAACTACTGAACAGGTTTACACCAAACTAGGAAGGAAGCTAGATTTAGGCCCAGATAGAGGGCTTTTTGTGCCTTGTGTAAAACCATTGAGTAGTTTTGAACTATTAATGCTAAAACAACTTTGTATAACTGGGGACGCGGAGGCTCCATGGACACCAACAGATGTCAAGCTGAGATATGACTGGCCACCATCACTTCAACCAGGACGTGGGGGCAACCATCGTAGGACTAAGATTCATAGTTTGGGGGACGGGGTGTGCGTGGCACCCTCCCCAGGCCAATTTCGGCTCCAGGGACCACATTCCTCGGGCTGAGCCGTGTAGTTAAAAGGGAAGGGTGGCACACGGCCCTTCTCCCCGACTGTTTTTAGTCCTGCGGACCTCATCTCCTGGGAGATATCATCTCCATGTAATAGAGGGGGAACGGGTCACACAGTCCCTCTCTCTGAATCAATTTCAGCCATGGGGACTCCATTCCCCCCAGGGCCCGGCCGAATGTGGAAAGGGATAGAGGGTGTCGTGCAGACCCTCTCTTGGGACGTTTTCAGCCTCAGGAACCATGTCCCCCAGGACATGGCCATATTTGCAAAGGGGAGGGGGTCCACAGGGCCATCCTCCCTGAGCCATTAACAGCTCTGGGGACTCCATCCCCCAGGGCCAAGTCATATGCTTTGTACCAGAGTGTCTACAAGGGATGGGCAGGGAAACCTGTGCTTGCTCTCGTTTAGCCGGAGCAATAGCTAGCACGAAGTCCACCCCGAGCGGGCGGGAGCTTGAAAAATGCACTCTGTAGTGCTTACCGTTACATTGTAAGCTGGAATCCCTGTGGACAGCTAAGGTAAGGGGCTCGGGTAGGATGTAGGGGGCACGTATGGAGAGTGCATGGCACTGTACATGTGGCGTGTTCAGGTTAGGAGTCCATTTAGATACCCTTTGTTTGAGGAGCACAGACTTTGGAGTTGGGAGAGTCCACCGAACAGTAATGTAAACTGCAGAGCTCATCAATACACTCTTGAGACCTTTTGAAGTGGACCAAACTCTAGGTTGCGGCAGGAGAGACGGAGTCCCTCTGGAGTACAGGGACAGTTCCTCGCCCCTTTCCTGCTTCTGCTTCATTGTCCCTCCAGGGGTTTTGGTGCCAGCAGGTTGAGAGGCAGCTGAGTGAGGAATCCTCTCCCTGCCACGAAGACCCAAAGCAAAGGCCGGCAAAGGCCGGCTAGCCTCACCCCTCCTTCCTATTGTTACTAGGTGGCAAAGACTATGGCTGGCCGGAACTGGGCCCAGTGGTGATCTGGGGGAATCACTCTCTTGTCTGCAAAATTCTGAAAAATACTTAGTAGAAGCTCAGGTGTTCATATTCTCGGTGACCAGTTGCAGGATCCACAGAGGACAGTAGTTTGGAATCAATCAAGCCCCGGTGCCAGGACTTATGATTTCTGGCTTCCTTTCAGGTATGGCCATCTTGGGCAAGACGTGTGCTAGAAGAGTTGAAGACTGCAGGGTGAAAAAGAGGACCTGAAGAAAGGGGCTCTGTGGCCTGCATCTCACACAGGAAAAGCCTGCCTTGTGGATGCATGAGTCTAACTGCCTGCTGACAAAGAGCTGTGCAGGAGACCTTGGGCCATATGTACTAACTTAGGAAATCAGAATTCCTAATGTGCAAAACTCTCGAGTTTCATTAGCATGAACTAGTGGGTCGCATAGACCTACATCATGCACATTAATGAGGGAGGTCATGATTTGTAACGCATTAGGAATCGCAGCCATCACAGGGATGGTGGCCTGCTGGGGTCTGTAGTCCTCCATGTCTGTGATTGCTTTTTAATAAAGCAATTTCATTTTTTTTTTTTTTTTAATGCATTCTGTTTTCTTTAACCCCTTCGTTGCCAGGCCTTTTCCCCTTCCTGTGCCAGGCCTTTTTTTGGCTATTTGGGGCAGTCCGCGCTTACATCTTCATAACTTTTTGTCCACATAAGCTAGCCAAATGTGCATCCTGTTTTTCCCAACATCCCAGGGATTCTAGAGATACCCAGAGTTTGTGGGTTCCCCTGGAGGAGAACAATAAATTAACCAAAATACAGCAAAAATGTAGTTAAAAAAAAAAAAAAAAAAAAATGGGGAAAAGGGCTGCAGAAGAAGGCTTGTGTTTTTTCCCCCTGAAAATGACATCAACAAAGGGTTTGCGGTGCTAAAATCACCATCTTCCCAGCTTTCAGGAACCGGCAGACTTGAATCAGAAAACCCAATTTTTCAACACAATTTTGGCATTTTGCTAGGACATACCCCATTTTTACTATTTTTTGTGCTGAAAAAAAGCTGAGCTTCAAGCACGATGGGGACGACCTCTGATGATCGCACACTGACGTCATCAGATGTCACTGGGTGGGTAGGGGGGTGGGGGGCAGGGGGTGGAAGGGGAAGTGATTCCCCTTCCATCCCTGCCCATGGGAGGGAGGTGTGAGGACCTCAGCGCTCCCCCCATGGGCTGGGTTCAGGACAAGGTGGTTACGTCCGTGGCGCCTGAGTGCCAGGGCCGAGGATGTAACCACCTAGTCCCAGGCACCTGAGGGGTTAAAGGAAAATGGGATGCCTTCAAAAAGAAAAAATGATTTAAAAAAAAAATAATTTAAGAGTAAGCAGTGGTCTGTTTTAAACTGGTGGTATGGTATTACTGATTTCCAAGTGGAATACGGTTAAAAAATAGTAATACTTAGTATACTAATTCATTATTTGAAAAGGACACCCCAAACATGCCCCTTTCAAATACCAAATGCAAAATGTGATTCTGTAACAAGTTACCAAATTGTATTTTGCACTTGGTACATTTGAAAGAGCATTTCCAAAAAGTTTTTGCCATTTTTCTGCTCGGCGTGGATGGCAGTATGCTAATCCTATGCTTAAAGACTTTACTGCTAAAATGGCAAATGACTGTCCTTTTTTTTTTTTAGCTTGGCATGAATGGCACTATGCTAATTCTACGCTTTAAATCTCTGCTAGATAAGCAGACATTTGAAGTGAGCAGATTCAGAGTGTCGGTGCTCTTGTAAAGTGTGCCATGTGAAAGAATGGCTCTCCGCCTACACTTGGAAACTACCGAGGGTTCCCTGCTTCCTTTTATTCACACAGGTGTGTGCTACCTGTGTGCATAAAATTCCAACCATACACAAAATATGCAAAAGCTTGAAAATATATATATATATATATCAGATATATGTATTTGCAATTTTATGCACAATATTCAGCTTTGTGTACATTAAAGTACTTTTCTATTTTAAAAGTAAAAACATTAATTGCAAACTGGACATTCATTTATTGAGCGTTATTATGTGCAATACTAAGTTCTGTCTTTCTAACCCATATCACCCATGTCCTGATGAGTTTTGCTCAGTTTTCCATTTGAGACCCTTGTGCACTATCAATAACAACCTCAATTAATGCAAGTGAGGCACAGTGACCCCTGCATGACCTTCAGAGACCCTAAAAAGTCAGCGCACAGACTACTAAGCAGCAGTGCTAGCCACTGCCAAGAGTTAAGGTAAAACTTGCTGCCCCCTCACTAAATCACAAATTCAATTACACCTGCGGTTCCTATAGTGAAACATGTATTGTGAAAGTGAATAATGTGTCTGTAAACATGCTTCATCAGGTAATAAATATCTTAATTAACATGCACAGTTAACCAAATTCCCGGATCCCTTTTACTCAGGACTTAATTCAGAAAGAAAATTTCAAGCCCACTGATGGTAGGTATATGCAGGCCACAGGAAATCTACCCGTCCGCTCCCTAAGGCAAGGGAGTTTGTATGAAGGCGAGCTATTTCTAGGGCCAACTGGCCCGGTCTGGCGAGAGAGTTCGATCTAGCAAAGAAAAGGTGTTCGGAAGTGAATGGGCACGAAAAACGAGTTTTAATCTTGTTTTTATTTTGTCACAATTGTTGTGCATTCAAAGACAGAGGTCAAATGCCAGCTTGTGTGTTCTACAAGAAATGCTGCTTTTTTACTCTGTAGACTGGTGTTTACTTTTCTTTTTCTGGCTGCAAAGTTAAAGGATTTTGTTTTTAAACTGAACTGTCTGACAATCTTGCTGGGCACACAAAATTTAATTAACTTGTAAATTAACTGTACAAACATTCAAAACTATATTTGGAAATATATATGCTTTGGAAAGCATTTTTTGTAATTTTGAAGTGAGATGGAAACAAAGATTTTGAGTATAATCACAACAAATGAAACTTTTCTTGGTGATAATCAAATGATAAATATTTGCTGAAACCCGATTTGTAAATATTATCGTTTCTAAGCTGTATAGTTTTATTAGTAAAACTGCATTAAAGTGGGAAGGTTTGTGCCCACTGAATTGAAAATGTCTGTCTGTACACAACAGTGTGCTACCACATCAAGCTTTAGTAATTTATTTATTAACAGTGAGTGTTTTTAAATATGAACTGATAAACATTCCTGTACCTGCCCTAATGATACTGCTATTTTTGAACTAAAACGCAGGTTTGGGATCACGTGTATCCTATATGTGGGCTAGATATTTTATTATACATGAGTAAAAGTTTAGTCTATTAGATCAAAAGATATATATATATATTTTTTTTTTTTTAACAGCGGACATGCTGAACTCACATTTAAAGTAGTGCTCTTGTATGTGACAAAGAAAAAGCCAACTGTGAATTAAAATATTTGCCTAGGATCACAGTATTTGAGACACGCTTGTGGGTCAAGCGCATTACTTTAAGGTTGAGTACAATATTCAAGTCACTAGACCTGCAGGTATGGTAACATTTTTCAGATTTTCTAGGCCCGATACGCCTTTGTGCTGCAGGGTCTTCTAAGAGTTTCCTTTATTCACAAAAATCCCAGGAGTGCACACAAGTTACCAACGTGTTCAGTCACTTACGCACTGAAGCATACAGCACTCGCATCATACTTCAAGACATCGTTTACCTTACCCTGCATGCGGAGAGCTCTTGCTCTGCGGAACTTCTGTAAGAGTAGCTGTATGACTTTATAAAAATAAAAAAGTATATATACATTTTGAATACCTTTCCTTTTATTTGCCATGATATGCCTTTGTTTCCACCACACTTTGAAAAAATGGAAAATTCATGCATTTCCTAATTTCTGTACAACTTACACACTCTGGATCATTCAAGAAAAAGCTTGGAAGTGCAGAGGGTCTGTGAATCTTTAGTACTACCCCCCTAAAGTTACTGCAGTTTCTGCTTTATCTTGATCGGCCGTACTTTTCTCTAACAAGTCCGTTAAACCAGTAGTTCCCAACCTTTTGACTTTTGTGGACCCCCATTTTATCATTACTGGAACCCGGGGACCCCAACTGAATCATTATTGGAATCCAGGGACTCCCCCCACTGAGTCATTACTGAAAGCTGGGGACCTAATATGTTAATATCATTTAATTTTCTAAGCAGTCGCAGAGGCTTTGCGCACCCCAAGGGGTCCCCGGACCACAGGTTGGGAAACCACTGCTTTAAACCACAATAGGAACATGCACTTGTACGCATCGAGGTGTCACGTACATGTACGTCTCTAGGTGTCACGAGCTCAGATCAATGCACAGCACTCGCATTAGTAAAATCACATCTCTGCATGCCAGTTACGACTTCTCCATGCGCATGTCAGCCACTGAGGGCAAGGAGCTCTGTTAATCAAGGTCATATCTTCTTCTTTAGAAAAACCTGTGCAAATGTGGGTCTGGTTACCACACCATGTAGCTTCACTCTCGCTGGAGGATGTTCCTGTCAGGGGTGGCACCCTGGGGTCCTCTCCACAGACCCACTGGTGGTCTACTTGGGGGCTATAGCACTATCAAAGCTACAGGCTCACTCCCAGACCACAAAAGCCCTTGAACACAACCCTCATCCGTCCTCGGCCCAGCTGGACTCACACAAACATCACACTCACAGCCAGGCAGGACCAGTGTCTCAGAACACCTGGATGAGGCAAGGTCACACTTATGAACACATCTCGGCCTTCAAGCACTGGCGCCCAGAATGAAAATAAAACAAACTGCAGCAGGCACATCACCAGGGATGGAATCACACACCAACAGTGAACATGAGAAAGAGAGAACGCGAAATGAGAAAGCAGTTCAGGGAAAGGACAAACTTAAAAAAAAAGAGTTAGGCTGACGAGTGAGCTTTGGAAAGTTGTATGTGCCATGGCAGTTTCTAAGTTCCAAGAATGTCTCGCAAGGAGAGGACGGTATCCAGGAAGATTAACCCTCTTAAGTCCACTTGCTTCATCCGTGAGATGAGATGTGACTGCTGGTGGTTTGGTGGGCTAGCAAGTAGACCTAATCCTAGTCTCACCTTTATTCTGCACTGGCCTTTTCAAAACTCTATCACTACAATGGGGTCTACGCCAGTCTATCGTTGGCGTAAACAACACAGCACACAAAACTTTACTTTGACTCATCCTTAGTTTGAAAGTTTCTGATTGCATCACTTGCTGCCAATCAAACAATAAACTGAATTTAAAGCTTTTTGCCTGGTACATGAGGCTTCCGCACACGGCTGCTGCAGATTGCCCTAAAGGGTAGATAGTTTAGAAGGTAATCCAGGTATGACCAGAATGTCACACATGAAATTCTAGTTTTTGCTTTGGATCAATACCCTGCTGTCCTCAAGGCGCTGATCATGCACCCGCCTTACACATTTTCACTCTGGCTTCTGCAGTACCACACTTCAGGAGGTCAGCACTGGATTCTCCTAAAGCTACTGCAGGCATCTAATTTCTTGGCCCATTGTTCACACAACCATAAAGAGTCACTGCTTCAAAAGAACGCAGGCCGCGTATGAGCTCCCATCATGCTCCGCGGCTAGCCACTGACGCAGAGGGAACGACGCGTGCTGGAAGCCGGACGCGCTATGGTCGCGCCACGGCGTTTCCAATCGCGGAAATGTTACCGAAGCCACTGAAGGGGTTCCTACTCTCACTTGTTTGCCGCGATGCACGTTTAACTTGGAAAAGGACCATTGTTCGCACACATGGTGTGAATGACAGAGCGGGGCATACAACATAGCCAAGCTCTGTGTGACTTATCTAGAATGAGTGCACAGACAGATGGTTAAGTGGCAAACCCACAGACCACCAAAGCATGTGTTTGAGTGTTCTGAAGCCCAGACATTGCTTTGGCTGGATGTCACTCTAAGGGCCTTGAGTTGAGCAGTGCTGCCTTCTTTAATAGGCCCAGACTCTCTGAATGAGGTACTGCGCTTGGCTTCACCTCCGAGAGCTACTCCAAGGGTGCCAGTAGCTCCTCAGCCTCTCGGTGGAGAATCCTATTATAGGGGCCGATCTCAGCACCAATGAGGCTCCGCCGATGGAACTCTTTTCCATGTGGTTTGCATCAGATATCTTTGCAACCAATTGGAGCCACCAAACATTTTCATCCAGGCTCTTGCTTCCCCTGTGTCTTTCTGGCAAGCTTCGGCATCCAGCAGTCATTGCAGCACTTCACAAACTTCACTGTGGTCAAGGCGCTGACCACTGTCTTCACTGATGATATATTTACCCCTAACTCCCGAAAACATTACAAGGTTTGGAAAGATTTCTTTTTCCAGTGCCCACGATCGAGTAGTTTTTCAAGGCTGACCACTCCTGGAGAGAAAAGGCTCATGAGAAAATGTATTTATCGGGTCTTGACCACCAGTGGTCCACGTTTCTGCATAATCCAGATGTTCCTAAAGCTATTGAGATTTCTTTCACCCATAATTTTGTTCTATTCATCATAAGAACAGTTCTCTTGTAGACTGGATCTTGCAAGGTCTTCCCTTTAAGTTTAGTTACACCACAAGTCATCCTCAGGAGATCTACCCGAGAGGTGCCTCTCAACCGTTTCTCTTGATTTCTCCAGGACACTTTTCTGTCCTGAAAGGCATTAAGGGCTGAAACTGAATCAATTTAGGCGTCTTTAGATTATGCTCAGGCTTTGCCTATGGGAAATGTATTTATTGTCTAATGAACTCTGGGGCACAAAAATCAGACATTGGGGTTTAAGCATGTTGGTTCTTTTAGGGTTTGACTTCTGGTCCAAGGTCTCCCGATTATTTTACGATTCTTTTATTCAGATCTGAAAGCCTATTTACCATATCAGACCATTCCATGCTTTGTACTCGTAACCTGGTCCTCCAGCTACGGCCTCCTATGCAGACATCTGAAGGGTCTCTGTGACACAGATAACTCTATGCACTTCCTTTCTGAGACTGAGACCACTGTTTTTTCCGGCTGATCAAGTCTCTCTGCTTTTTAGGTTGAGTGCGCAAGTGCTCTGGCCTGTTGTAATCTAACTTTGCGCTTTTAACCACGCCCACCGCACATCCATCACTATCACTAGTTTATGGGCTTGCCTTTCAAAAATCCTTTATCATCATTGGTAAATGCTGTACATTTGTTCCTTCTTGGGGCAGTTTTGTTACCGCCTTGGCCATCAACTCTATTACATGGATAATTGCATGTTTGTCGATACGTTTGACTGCGAGCAAACTTTTTTTTCTTTTGTGTCTCCCCTGTGCACTCGTGCTCATGGCGCTTTCAATTGGCTCTCTTATGTCAACTGTTTTACTTTTCATTTTCAATTTAAGTGGCAAGAAAAGTCCAGTTAGGAATTAACACTAATAGCTCTAACTCCAGCAAACACGAGACCCATTGCATTGCAAATGCTTGTTAACATGGTCATGAAAATTGGTACCTTGTACAAGGTTGAACTAAATACTGAGTCCTTGAGCTATGTGTGCCAGACTTTCGATTATAGGGTTGGTCAACGCTGGTTGGGCAAAAACACTCTCCTGAGGGCCGCTCTCAGGTAAGTGAAATGGGGCGGTAGAGAGATCCACCGCCCATCCTGCCCCACGGTCTTTTGTAACCAGGATTTATTGCCACTGGCAAATATGGTCTTTGAGCTGTTTTCACTTTGTTCCAGGGTTTGTGTCAGGGGGTCTGAGAGATGGTTAGAGAGACAATGTATTTTTTTTAGCTCCAAAGGTCAGGGATTGGGTTTTAGTAGGCTGATCTAAAGGTGTTTCCTTGAAACCCAGGAACCATTGGTGTCTGGTGATAGCTATCAGACTACTGGAGTCCTCACAAATATCACCAAGTCAACTGAATAATAAAGTCCTCGGCAGCAGCAAAGTTTTGGCAATGTATAGGCAGCTTATGATTTGTTTGTATAGAGCAGATAATGGCCATCCATTTTTTAAACCCAGTTTAAGCTGAGTGGTGGGCAACTTTGGTCTCATGCCAGCGGAGAAGTTTATTCACAACAATTTTGGAGAAAAGTTTTAGTAGGCAGGCATACTATATTACAGAGTACTAATGTTTTTTCTTTTTGAAAACTGGAACTAACAAGGAAATCCTTCACCCGTTGGGGGCGGTATGAGTACATAGAATTCCTTAGAACTTCTGGGTTAAGATCCTAGCCCATCACAATCAGTTCCATTTCAGGACATTTGACAGGCCATTTGCATCCCTCGGACAGGAGGCCAAGCTCTTGACATATATGAACTATGAGGGGTCCGTGAGGTCTAGCAAGGCCATCGACTAAAGGTCTGCTGAGTGACTGTGTGAGGTGCATCAACCAGATCGAGATGCAAGTACACCAAGGCTTTGTTAGTGATCTGCTATAATGCGAATCACACCTCAGTTTTATCAATAGTTCTATTAAGTTTACTTATGTTCTATTTCTGGTTTTGGATGTCAGAGTCAAACCACCCATACTTAAGTTGCTTACATCTCTTAATCAATCCTGAATGAACTTGTGGTCTGGGGACCCCAGGGGCCTCCTCCGGAGGTTCGTGATTGCTTAGAAAATGAACTAATATTAACAATTAAAAATTTAATTAGTATCCTCAGATTGATTCGTGGGAGCTGTGCAGGTACATCAGACAGAATATACTATGGACGATATTCAATTGAACTGGAAAAGCTCCAACCTTCCTATTAATTTTTTTTATTTTTATTTTGTTTGCAAATTAAATAAAATGTGTTATAACGTGTATGTGTTTGATGGAATGCTTGTTACTGTATTTTTTTTTGTATTGTTTTGCAGTTCATCAACAATGTTTGGGCCTGGTTTTCTGGCTTCTAGTAAAGACTTGGGGGTGGGGAGGGGGGTCAGGGGTGGAGAATCACCGGTTCCAAAAATGATTCAGTCCGGGTCCCCGGGTTCCAGTGATGATACATTGGGGTCCACACTGGGAACCACTGACTTAGAGAGTAAAACATCTTCCAGATCCTGCGCCCACCAGCCAGGAGCAGACCATGTGGAGTAGGTAAGCCCTACTACACCCACAGCTCACCCAAAAGAGCTTCTTGTGAATGATGTATCTAAAATACACTATGTGTAGGTATTTAAACTGCCTGAAACACAGTCCTGTACTGGTCCTTAGTGATACCTCCACACAGCATCTTTATAGGTGACATTATGGGGGACATTAAGCTGCCGCCCTCAAGCAGACTCCATCCAGAGTGATGTATGGTGCACATTAACAGGCAATTAGCCCTGTGCACCTTCTGAGCAGGTGAGGGAATGCTTAGGAAAAAGCATCATTAACTCTGAAAAGTGTAGTCAGACACCCCAGCCAGGCCAGCGTGTCCCGAAATCTCCACCCTAAAAAAACCTTTACACTGCAAATGTATCTACCTGTGTCCTTTTTTGTGTTCCTGAATGCTACTTCGGAGTATTGTGCATTTGTTGTAAATAGATGTTATTTAAACAAAAGTTGAACCATTAAAGATGTGTATGTAATCACTTCAATGCCTCGCCAGGGGTAGTAAGCGCTATATAAAGGGAATTACAAATGCAATTACTCTGAAAGACATAGAAAGGTAAACAGTGAAAGAGAAATGACTGAAAAAATATATTCGATTTTTATTTCCCTTGTATATAGGCACTATGTACCACGTGAACTGTACCCCTTAAACCAAGAACACAACCCCCAGGATGCACTAGTTGGTGAGATGAAAGTTCAGGACTGGATTACTGTTATCTTCTCATCCATACAAACCGCATGATCCATTTTGAAGACACATCCATTGTCCATCGATCTGGTCGCTCGTTTTTCCTGATTTGTAGTTCTGGGCCCAGATATTTCTCTAACACGCCCGGGCCCAGGGCTTTTAGCGGGATGAAAAAAGTTGTGTGGGGTGTCCCTGAAATGGGTGGGGTCTATATAACTAAGGGCGTGGTTTAAACATATGACTATAATAGAATGCCACTCTACTCACACATTTGCATAGAATCACAACTGCAACTGGCACGTGTGACCACTGCTCTGTGCGCTTTGCAGAGAGGCCAAGGATTGGATGACCACGAATGCTGAACGCACTTTTGTCCCTGACTGGCACTGTGAGAAACTCGCACCGGCTCCAGCCACGACATCAATTGTGGCCTGTTATAAACACCTGGAGGCGACTCAATTCAAATTATGCACTAGGCAAGAGTATGTATGCTGCCTAAAAAAAGAAACGCAGACAACATCGTTCAAGAAAGCAAACCATTGTAGAGAATGCAGGATTAAGTAAAGAATGTGAAATATAGCCACAAACAACATGGACCAGTTTAATGGGTTTTACACCCCTTGTCCAAAAATCGATCAGTGTTTTGCATGAAAAGTTAAGCAGATGAACACAGGGCCCGACAGGTACCTGTTTCAATGTTCATTTTCAATTACTATTGATTCTGAGACCCTAAGGGACCCGGTCCACTTAAAGCCCTACTAGGGACTTGTGGGTAGGCACTAACCATAGTGCAGTTTACATCACTATCTCGCCCTGTCATCGTAGTTTTGACGCGGCCTTGAAAGCCCCACCTTCCTGAAGTTAGTGTGGTCCAGCTCGGTGCTGCCTTCTCGACTTCCTTCCTGCATCAGTTACAATGTTAATGACTATCTTTGCTCATATCCGATTCTTAACTCTTTAACATCGTAAAAGCCTTCCGTGGTCTAGCTCTCCTGAACCCAACTGGGTTTCTTTTTCTTCAAGCCATCCCTGGAGTTTCCGGCCTGGATTGGCCCTTCTCTTCTGTAAATCACAGTTTAAGATTGAGTCATCCGCATTGGTCCATTCCACCAACTGTGGGGTACCCCAGGTCCCTTTCTGACCGCTTCAAAGTTGAATATCCACGGAGAGCCACGGGATCAATTCTAGCAAACATGGAGATGTCCTTTCACCAGTATCACCACTTTCCCTTTTTGGTGTCTCACCTTTGGAAAGTGCCCAGGCTTCATCTGGGCCTATACCTCGCCTTCAACTCACATGTTGCAGATATTATGAAACTGGCCCATTATAAATAAAGTCACGGATACTACAAGACGATTTCTGAACTTCACCGCCTTTACTGGCAATTTCTCTCACTATTTAAAAGTGACTGGACACTCCGCTGCAAAATGCATTTTTGGAGGCGAAAAAATGGATCCTGTCAACCATACAACTTTCTCTTCATTGTCTCCATCTGGCAGCAAGAATCATCTTCAAAAGAGTGTGCACAACAGTGCTTAAACTGAAGCGCCCAGGGAGAGTGTCAATGGGTGACGCTTTCCTCATCACCCAGGGGAGGGCCTCGAGGCACCTTTGCTGGGCCGAGGAGGTCACGCCCATAGGAGCTGTGATCTCCTCAGCCCAGCAAAGTTCAGCTCTGGCAGCCAGGAGTCTGCGCAAATCGCAAATGGCTCACTCCTGGCTGCCTGACCTGAACATGAAGAGTGTCTGTCAGGCTGACCTTTGTTCAGCCTGACAGACACTTTTCATGGGGGGCAAAAGGTGGGGGGGCGTGGCCCCTCCACCCTAAAGGACGGGCCGCCACTGGCACAACATACAACGCTCCTCATCAGCATATCTTGACAACAATCACTCAATCTTTGAAGGTTCATGGTGTACAGAGAGTCATCCATGACTCAGGATATTCTCGTAACTGAAAAATAGCCTTCAGGGACGCATCTCTTTCCTTGTCTTCTGTCATTTTCGAAACCCCCTAAAGACTCAACAGAAATGTGTATAGCAGATCCAGAGCCCCACTGCCCTGAAGGCATCCCCCGTCTGGAGCAGTGCTTTATTTGTAAAATAATAGGTGTCGATGCTTAAAGTGCTGCTCAGACAACCGCAGCTGGCGCTATTAAATGTCAGCGTGCTGAATGCCAAGGGTGCGCAGTCCTCAATCCACCTCAGGCCTCTTTAATTCACTGCCCGGCCCTTCCTACCCCGTTATCTCACTCTAACGAGTTCTGCTTTCTCCAGTGGTGACAGATTTTCTGTATTTCTTTTATTCCATCCTGTGGCTTTGTTTGTTTTTCCCTCTGTTGGTTTCAGGAAATGGCTGATGTGGAGAATTAAGTGCTGGCCCTCAAAAATAAGTGCTGGTGCCACCCACAGGCACAAATTAGGCATTGGCCTGCCTGGAGGGAAGTGTAAGGCACAAACTGCAGACACTATAGCCTTATAGCCTGCTGTAGCGGGCTATACCGGCCATTAAAGGCCCACTCCAGCGTTAAAGGCCCAAGTCGAAGGCAAGGGTCTTTAACAAGGCAGCAGGCCTGTGATGGGCAGTATAGCCCTTTACAGAGGTTTATAAGGCTATCGGAACATTCCGCGCCTAAAGGGCAGAATGTTCTAATCAGTAAATCAAAGGCCTCACAGAGCCCTAGGGGGTTGAAATCCCCTTGGGCTCCATGATGCCTTTGTTGACAGCTGTTGCTATGAAAGACGAATATTGGAATGTTGGAGCCCACAGCTATTCCATTTTTTCTAATGGAGCACTCAACAGTTCAATGTTCTAATATAGCCTTAGAACCTGCCGTAGCAGGCTCTACCTGCCATTAAAGGCCCGCTCCCGCGTTAAAGGCCCGATCCGAAGGCAAGGGCCTTTAGCAAGGGAGAGGCCCTTTGATGGCTGGTACAGCCCGCTATGGCAGGTTCTAAGGCTATTAGAACATTCTACCACTAAAGGGCAGAATGTTCTATCAAATAAAACAAATTCTTCAGGATGCTGGAGGGGACTAAAATCCCCTCAGGCTCAGTGAGGCTTTGTTCACAGCTATTGCTGTGAACAATGAGAACATTGGAATGTTGACACACCAGGCTTTTACCAGCGAGTGAAAGCCCGGAGCACTCCATTGTCTGCAATGGAGCTCCCAACATTCCAATGTTCTAATTCCTGTTTTGGCCCGTGCCGAAAAGATCCACGTACAGTCATTCCAATTGGCAGAAGGTCACGTATGTCACTTCAGGGTACAGTTCCTACTGCAAGTCCTTCAAATTGTGCAGCCACTGGGAAACTCCTTGTTTGGTGAGTCCACTGGCACAGGCGAATCATCTGACTACAATGGGTGCACAGCTCCACTCTGCCCAGTATGCTGTTATTGTGGCCAGAGTGATGCTTTTGGACGAGATCTGCATGATGCTCTTGAGATTGAAGGGATGAAGGCCTTCATAGCAACGCAGATTGACCACAGCTTCTGCATGTTTATATACACACGCTGCTTTGATGTGGACCAAGGGCCTTGTATCATCGTGCCATCCAGGTGTGTGCCCCAGCAAATCAAAGTGGCATTTGACTACAGTAGCATGGACCTGTGGATGGATAAAGGAAAATCCCACCAACACGTTGGAGGGATACACCTTCAAGTGCCACCAATGGACTGACCTTAAGACCTGCACATGACCTAAAATGCTCCCTTGATGTTGGAACTACTGTCTTCTCCGGGTCTGTTTTGCCATCCTGCATGAGGCATCAACAGGAATGATGAAGCCATTGGATCCAGCAAGTCTAGGGTTTACAGAACAGTGATCTGTATCTGAGAAATATTGAAATAATCTCTCAAATAGCCAGAGTTCTCCGAGGAGGAAAGGGCTTCTTGCAGATGATGTTCAGTACCGTCTCTATGGAGATCAACTGCTGTGTTGCGGAAGAAGAGTCTTCTGGGCATCGACTATAAAGCCCAGTGCTGGAGGCACTGCTTTCACTAACCAGTCATCCAAGTACAGAAACACTGGATCTCACGGCCTCCAGAGAGAACCCGTCACAACTGCCTGCATAGAAGATAAACCACAGGGCATGGTCATGTGGCCAAATGGTATCCATTCAACTGATAGTGCTAGGAACCTCACAATGATCCTCAGATGAAGACAGTCGTCCTGTGGGTCTATGATGAATATTAAGCAGGACTTGGGTGAAGGACACCATCTAGCACTTTTCTTGCAGAATGAACAAGTTTAAGGGGCTGAATTTAAGGATGAGTCTCAAACTTTCCCCTCTCTTGGGAACCAATAGAGAAGGGGAGTAGAATCGTATGACCCTTTCTTCTAAAGCCATCACTTTTATGGCTTCTTTGTTCAGCAGGGCAAAAACACCTGCCTTCAAAATAAAAGTGCATGATGCAGTGAACATTCTTTGGAAAGGAGGGTGGGACAAAGGGTGAGAGAGGAAGGTTAAAACCTAGCCCTTACAGATTAGCTGGAAGGTGTAGAAACTTGCAAAATGTACCCTCCCCCCACCTCATTAAGATGGTGGCTTAAGGAAGGAATCTGAAAACGTTTAATGAGGCAGAGGGCAACAGCAGTTACTGGGTTTGTTGTTGTTGCTTACTGCATCAGACCTACCCAAAAAGCTGGATACATTTGCTCGGGCATCTGGGTCAGCTAAGGAGGCTGTATTGACATTGCGGAGACTCTGGGAACAAAAGTTTCATTGGCAGAGAATATTGCTGCGATCAAGGCCATGGCCAGGGATAAGGTGCGGGGGGTCAGACGGGCTCCTGGTGGAGTCTTATGCCACTTATATAACTCGCCCGGCACCCACCTTGTGGAGGTCTATCGGGAGGCGTCAGGTGACTGGGTCCTATCTCCTACCACAGAGGCGTTGATGAACTCCCTACTTAAGCCAGGCCAGCACCTTCCCCAGGAGTTAGCGTTCTACAGGCCACTGATGATGTTAAACATCAAACATAAGGTACTGAAAAGGGGGTTGGCTATGCAGTTGCTGCCCCATATATGTCAGCTTATACATAGTGATCAGACAGGCTTTACACCAGAGAGGAACACGGCGATGAACAGGAGGCGGGTGACAGCGCTGCTGCTTGCTGCATCAGCTGTACACAGGGAGGCAGGGGTGATATTGAGAAGGTCCTCGACAGCTTAGACTTTGAATATCTGTATGCAGTGATGAGCCGCATGGGCACTGGGGAGGGATTTATTGCCTGGATCAGGCTACCTAATGCAGACCCTACTGCAATAGTTAAGACAGGGCGGGGGTAATATCGTAGGCCTACAGAGTGGAACGGGGCACGAGGCAGGGCTGCCCTTTATCCCCACTGTTTGCTAATGCGGTGGAGCCCTGGCAGGAAAAGCACGGGACAGCCCATATTATGGGGGTATTACGCTCCAAGGGGTTGTGCACCACATTGCACGGTATGCGGACAACTTGCTGTTCTTCCTTCATGACCATTGGGTGAATGTCCCCGGGGCCTCTTGCATCTTGGAGGACTTTGGATCACTTTCAGGTCTACACATTAATTGGCAGAAGACTAGTGTGTTCCCTCTAGGTCTGGGGCATGGGGGACCACCTCCCCATGCAGTGGTTAAATGGGAGACGACCACTTTTCAATATTTGGGGGGGGGGGGCAGTTTTATAGGATGGAGATCTGCTGGAGAGTAATCTGGGTAGAGCCCTTACGGTTCTCCGCAATAGGATACGTTTCTGGAAAGGTTTCCCTTTTAAGTGGGTAAACGGTTGGAGATTGCCAAAATGACAGCCTTACCCAGGTTACTGTATTATTTCACCACCCTCCCCATCAGAATACGCCAGGGTATATTTTGGGAGATGCACACCTTGCTTACTGCTCTCCTTTGGGTGGGGGTGGGTGCAGAGTGGGCTTAGTAAAGCTCCAGCATCCAGTGCAGTTCAGTGGTTTGGCGGCTCCCGACTTCGATGCGTACTATAGGTCAATAGATGGATCGCATGTTGGAGTGCATGTTCTTTTAAAAGGGGGGTGGTCCAATGGGTCAGAGAGGAAGGCTAAGACCTAGCCCTTGCAGATTAGATGGATGACTTAGAAAGCTGCGAAATGGGAGAACACTGGAACACGGACATTGTACAGCTCCGTAGCTTGCCTGACCGCAGAGTGTAAAGACTTTATTGGTTAGTATTACTGTTAAATTGGTTCCTCTGCTGTGGTTAGGATGTAAAATACGTGACTGTACCATTAGCTATTATTTCTCAGGTAAAATGCCAATGAAATATGTTTTAAAAAACAAATAAGAAGGCTGTAAGCTCTAAACAAGCTATAAGCCAGCATCAGTACTCTAGGGATGGAGAAGGTTATCAGTCTCCGAGACACCGCCCAGAGATCCTCCTCGGACATGGCCCCACCTACTGACCGTACTAACGAACCCATAGGCGGTCTGATTTAGATATTGGGGGACGGGTTACTCCATCACAGTGGTGACTGATATCCCAGCCGCTGGAATCTAAATCCCGTTACTCCCTAAGGGATTTAGATTTTGACGGACAGGATATCCGTCACAGTTGTGTCGGAGTAACTCATCTTCCACATCTCAATCGGCCCCCATGTCTGAGGCCCTTTGGTACCCGTTATGGGCTCTGTAATGTCATGGACAAGTAGTACCAAGCACTAGTAAGAGCCACAACACTTTACACATAAGTGTGCATGTGAAAAGGTTCACGCCTAGAGCCCCCGAATGGATTATCTCAATATAGCCCGGCACAGCAGCAGGAGAACAAGTCAACCGACCAGTTAGGGTGGGTGTAGGGGCTTCAAACAATAAGGAAGGGAGGTCCGCAAACACACTTTCACTGAGAGGGGATCCAGAGAAAAGGTAGCTGATGAGCTCTGAAAGTGATAAGTTATAAATACCTCCACCGAATAGGACAGAAAAATGGATAATGTGAGCCCAACTTTCTTTAGAGGGTGCGTGGCTAGCAGGTTGTGACCTCTGACACCAAGTAATCACAACAAAATTTAGCAACAACCGTTCAGAAGTGGCCCTAAAACAGACCCCTCAAGTACCAGGTAGAAATACATTTTATAAATGCAACCATTTTGGATAAAACATCGTCATGTCACTCTTAGACACCGCAACATCGTGTAACATATTTGTCATTTTGGATGAATAAGCTTTAGTCTCCGCAAAGATTCGATTGACATTTTCGTGGCAAAACTGTATTTTGTCCCAAAATACCTGATTTTTATTTTTAGTAATAACATTTGTGATACGCAAAAATTAGCTCGTCATTTTCTTTTTTAAACTCTTTTATTGTAATAGTTTTACGGAATAAACTGCACATCACAACTGCACCCCAAAACGCATTCAGTGCAAGTTGGCCACTGGTAATACTCTGCCACTGGCTAGTAGCTCCTGCAATTCAGCGTCATTTGTAGACAGGTGATCATTCATGTACATATACCTCTTAGACTTTGGGCAGAATGAACCTAACTGGAGACCAATTGTGCCTTGTACACTATGGCAATGGTGGAGAGGATAGAAGAGTAATTACTTCAAGTGAATATTTACATATTTGGACTACAAAATTAGATTCTATATAGTCCATTATTTCAAATGTATATTTTAGGCCGAGGGAGTTGAAGTAAGTGACCCACAATCACACAGTTTTGAGTCAAGTGCCAACATCACAACCCTAAGTGCCAACATCCCAACCCTAAGTGCCAACATCCCAACCCTAAGTGCCAACGTCTGCATCTTCGCCACTTGACCAAATCACCTCCCCATGAAACCAAGACCAGCACACAAGGGGATCCAGAATGAGGGAGTGGTTTGTAAGTCCGCATGATAATGACACCACACTGAGGATCAAGCTGTACTTGACTGAAGGACATCATCTTGAACTTTTCTTGCAGAATAAACAAGTATAAGATGCTGAGTTTAAAGATGTGCTTCAAATATCCAACTCTCTTGGGAGCCAAGAGAGAAAGGGAGTAGAATCCTGTGCCCTTTTCTGGGATATGAATCTGCTTGTACCTGATATCCAGAACCAAACATCCCAGGAAGATTCCATTGGTACTGAGGAATGGGAGGTGATAACAAGAGCTACAGCCCTAGTTGATTATTTCAATGGCCGGGCTGCCCAAGCCCTCTCCTTGTGGTCTTCTTTGGGCTCCGAGGAGGATGACTCATCCTTGAAAACCTCCTTACTGCTACTGACAGTCGCCATCAGGGGACCTGGGACTTCCCATACCTACAAGACCATGCAGGTTTGAAAAGAGTTGGTCTGAGCAGAGCCATAAGCGACAACTTCTAACATCCCTGCTCTGCCTACAGCAAGGGGATTTTTTCACCTTCAGGCACCTGGCATAGAGGTTTCTAGGTGGCATTTGCATGGGCTAACCAAATTCTATCTACATCAGCTCTCCAAGGTACTGCATGGATCCAGAACTCTTGCACGTGATGCCAATTTCCCCTTGGCAATGCCATGTTCAACAAATGGCTTTGTCCCTGACGCTTTCAATAGCAGCAGAGAGCCCTGATAGCTCAGGGTGCCATTGCAGAGTGCGCAAAGGAATCTGCAGTTATTATACGACTGAGCTGTACCAAAAAGCGCTCTAATCGTGATTCACCGGGAACTCCACACTGACCCACAAAGTGAAGACACGAGCCCGGAGAGAAGTGGTTAGAGTCTAAAGTGACTTTCAACCAGAAGCTTCACTTTCCAGGCGACGCAGCGAGAAGGAAGCGGGGTAATTGCCTGGAACTACACAAAGCTGTTGTGGCCTTGTTGACAGCTTGGGGCTTCGGCTGAGCGTGTGACTGATGGTCTGTCACAACGTGTCCCTGGTAAAATGTGCTCTGTAGAAAGGGACAAGGGAGGGAGGGGCTTTCCAACCTGCCTTCCCCTGAGCGAGGCTAGTAGTGCAACACCAGAGAGACTCACATTCATGCATTTTGTTTCATTGCGCGTGTCAGCGTGAAGCAAACTCTGTGTTTGTGCTGCCGGGGTGAAAGTGCCTACCCCTCTAACCCCCCTTCCCCCCCCGGCCGCAGTACACATCTGACAAAGGACCATCATTGGAGAGTTGAGGATGATCTCAAAGCCCAGGAGGGGAAGTTTGTTTCTGAGGAATGTCATCTATTTCCATGAAAAGTACAAAGGCTCATTTGCATATGACTGGTCCATCAGAAGTGGCACGGTGAACCAAAAACACACTGCACTGGAGGAGTAATTCAGCACAGCGTCCATCGCTTTTGGTTTTTCTGAACACATCATCCTAAGTCTCGGATAGGACCAGACGCAGGTCCTGGAGCTAACTGAGCCTCACGACTGAGCTGTATCGCAATCATGAGGTCCACAAATGTCCAACTATCTAGAGCTGCCAGTTCCCTCAAAAGAAACAAGCATTGGCAGGTATTCTGTCTCTTCTCGGGCAGAGTAAAGACTGACTGAATACGGTTACTCCCCGTCTGAAGCACCTTAGCAAAAAAAGCAACGGAAAGTACCTACTGGTGATCAAGCTTGAATCAACTATTTCTCCATCCCTCTCTGTTGTTCCCAAAATTCTTAAACTTGTGCTGCTTCTCCGTTCATTAGCAGCAACCAATCCAAGGAGAGTATTACAGCGGAGAACTGGCTGAGTTTATCAAGTATGAACAATGACTACGCAGTCACACGCAAGACGGAAGTCCTCATCTTCGGCTCCACCCCCTCCGCATGGGATGACTCCTGGTGCCTGCCACTCTCGGAGCCGCTCCGACTCCCACCGACCACGCACGCAGCCTAGGATTCATCTTGGACTCCTCATTATCCCTGACCCAGCAAGTCAACGCCATCTCCTCCTTCTGCTTCAACACCCTCCCCATGCTCCGAAAGATCTACAAATGGAAAACCACCGAAACCAGAAGAACAGTCACCCAAGCCCTCGTGAGCAGCAAACTTGACTACGGCAATGCCCTCTACGCAGGAACCACGGCCAAACTCCAGAAGAGGCTGCAACGCATCCAGAACACCTCCGCACGCCTCATCCTGGACATCCCCCGCCACTGCCACATCACAGACCACCTGAGAAACCTGCACTGGCTCCCCGTCAACAAGAGAATCACATTAAAACTCCTCACCCACGCTCACAAAGCACTGCACAACACCGGACCAGAATACCTCAACAGAAGGCTCTCCTTCTACACCCCGACCCGGCATCTCCGCTCCGCCGACCACGCCCTCGCAACAGACCCACGCATCGCAGAACTACAACCGGCGGCAGATCATTCTCATACCTCGCCACCAAAACATGGAACACTCTTCCCACCCACCTGCACTAGACCGAAGACCTCCTTTACCTTCACAAAACTTCTCAAGACCTGGCTGTTCGAGCAGTAGCAGCAACCTCCCCCCCCCCCCCCCCCCCAGCACCTTGAGACCCTCACGGGTGAGTAGTGCACTTTACAAATTCCTGATTGATACGCTGAACTTTGTAATTTTTAAAGTTCCCTTGAAATTCCAAGATAAACACCACTGCCATGGTCTAGTCGTGGCCTCACAGAGCGATGCGTATCAGGCTAGATGAAGAACAGCCACAAAGGGATATTGTCTACCCAGCGTTTGGAGAGGAAGGTGGTAGCTCCAAGTGACCACTCCTATCGGCGGTCCCATAAACCAGATCCTGTACTATGCTCTTTTGTCTCTGATTTAGGGCAAGATCCCATGGTCTAGTACTCAAACACAAAAGACCAAGGTTCTGCATTTCAGCACACCACGAAAGCTCTGTCTATGCTGGAATCAGCCTAGCAAGCTAAGTTCATACATCTAGCTGCTGCCGCCACCCAATACTCGAACCAGTTCACTATTTCAATCATGTCTCCTTACACCTTAGCAAGGCTGAAGCGTGGACATCGCCACAGGGCTAGCATCTACCAGCTGTCTCTGATTGTCTCCTGCTTTCCCTAATTGTGCCCTAGTGGCCTAGTCTTAGCATTACTTAAAGAACAAGACACACACATTCCCTGTAGTACCTGGTGTACGGCATCAGAAGAATTGCTACAGACCATTTTTTGTTCTAGGCTGACAGCGCAACTCTCTGAAGATCTATTGTTACCAGTTTTTTACAACATGCAGCGTGGGCTTTGGCTCACCGCAAGGGGTACTTCTCTCTCACTTGGTTGTTTGGTGTATCATTCCGCCCTCTAGGAAATGCTTCCTCTGGAATATATTAGGTTCTTTTTTACAACTTTAAAGTACACTCAATCATCACACTCTTCATCATGTTCAATTACTTATCTCCTGTACTCATTCTCTACAGAAAAGAATCCATTTTGATGCTTTCCCCTCAATATTGGCAAACCCAAAATTTCTGGCTTTAACATGCTAAACAGAATTTGCGATTAAATGTATCTGCACGTGTTAGCACACTAAAAGCCAGACCTGTAGATTTTGTCGATGACTGTAATTCTAGAGAACGTTTTCCTCACTTCTCCTACGCGGCTCTGAGATACACAGTCAACAGCTGCTCCCTACAGCTCACGGTAGTGGAGTACACACTGACAATTATCAGTCTCTACTGCAGTTGGCAAGGTCTAGTTTCAGTCTTTACACATGATCTTCTCTCCTCACCTGCATAGGTCGTGAGCACAAGTTGGTCAGAACTTCCTTCCGAGCAGCGGCATATTGGTCATTGCCAAAGGTTTCATTTAGAGACTTCTGTGGAGGCAAGAGAAGAGTGATACAGGCGGGTGAGAAGCAGATACAGGCCCAGAGTCACCCATGGTGGACTACAGCACAGCGTCATACAATAATACAACATAGGTGCAAACCTCTCTGCGCAGCACAGTGAGCGTCTCATACATTCATTCATTTACCAACACAGAACAGGTAAATCTGTCCATAAATTGTTCTTGTTTGTTGCACCCCACAGGTCAAATCCCTTGGCACAGCAACCTTCACCTTTGCACCCGCTTCCCTCCTGCCCCTGCACTACTCTTTCCTAAACACAGGAGCACAAGGTAGGTCAAATCAGGTGAAATCCAGCCAAGAGAACTGCAACTTCCATGAGCCAAAATCCAGAAGATCTTCTACCTACACTGAGCAATCAAAGATGTACATGACACAGTGACACCAAGAAATAAAACCTAGGAGGAGAAAAACTATATAAAATGCTGCACAAGCACACACAGGAGCAAGAAGGCAGTTCCACAATTAGAACTGATTTTTCAATTCATTTATTGTTTAATGCGAAGCGAAGCAAGTATATCTATCTATGCACATAGGTTTGCTCTCAGATTACACTGTAGAGAATCTTATTCTGCTTTGAGTGTGCCTGCATCTGCCTGAAGATGGACAGCAGTAAATGACCGCAAGGCTTCTTGAGAAAGTCAAGTATGAGAGTTGCAAAGACATGAGAAGCCTTGAGGTACTCACTGGCCCAAATAAAAGCCTGCTTTAAGTCGGCCAGGCATTAAACCTCTGCTTTTTGTTAAGAAACCAGTGTGGACATTTTGCCACATGAGGAACAGAGGGAGTTCACTCCATTTAGAGTACTTTCCTTGAAAGAACCATGAAAGTATCTGGACATGTTTTTTAAAGTTAGGGTTTCACGGGAGTGTATCGGATTAAGGTCCATGTTCTCAGTTCTCTGGTAGCTTGTATAGCTCGAATATAGTCCAAATCACCTTAAATCTAGGTGTCGGCTGGAATAGCTAGATTATCATTTCTAATGGAAGTGTTATCCAGGAGTCCTTAAGAGAAAGATGATCACCCCCCCTCATAAAGAGCTCTGAGGCTTCATGGTCAAGCTAATGTTACGCTAGATCCCTAGTGATGCTGGGGAGCTTGGGTCGGAACGAGCTTTGTGCCCAAAGTACTATCCTGAACCATGGAGTTGTTTGGAAAGCCGACAGGAAACGCGAACCCATGAAGAGGAGAAGTGATTGACAATGGTGTCTTCACCACCGGGATTGTCCACACTGGATAGTGTGGTCTGGCAGCGCTTTAATCTGTAGTCCTCCAAGCATGAAGCCGACTAAATGCCTACATCTCCCTGGGTTCATCTGGAAGTGGAGAGTCACGTATGAAACAGTTCTCACATTATTCACAGCTATACAGAGTGGTTGCCCAGGACTGCACCTTTGGCAGAGGTAATGACTACATTTTATACAGTGGTCCTTTCTGTTTTGGCGCATGCAAGCTAAAAGACAATGGAATGGAATGCTACCCTCGTGTGTTTCCTTTGGTTAAGATTTAGTCTGGCATTAATATTATTTGCACTATGCCCATGTGAGGATTCAGAGCTGGTTCTGTCCTTTGAACTCCAGCTGTACCTAAAAAATAAGGCCATCCCTGAGGTCTTTGTGTCCCCACGCAGACAGAACATGGCCTATTTTAGGATCAGCTTCTCCTCTGAGTCAGGGTAAAGCTGATCTGTGTATGATCGCCCATCTTTCTCATGGCACCAGCTAGCTACAAATAACCCAATGCACTACAACCAAGAGGAATTGCTGCACTGACTCGAGCATTTTTAAACCAAACTTTTTGGTTCTATTACGGAACCAAAGGAGAAAAGTTACTCTAAGTTTTGGGACCTGGTGTCAACACGTTGAGCTAGTTATTCCAAAAATACGGTGAAACGAAGACTTTAAGGCCAACACCACAATGACCAGCATGGTGTGCACTGGGGAGCCAGTTTATTTTACTCATTTATTCTGCGCTGCAGGCTCAGTAACTACATGGCTGAAACCACACATTTGTCTTCTCTAAAGATCACCAGTACATTGTGTTCCTGCATGGCTAACGGGATGGTTTCAGGTTTACCAAATACCAAAGAAATCGTTCTAAGGATCTGAGGGAAGGTCTCCCTTTGGGATATTCCTAAGGATACATTGCAATTTTAAGTCAAGGAGGTTGAACTTTGTTAAATCTTGGATGCCTACAGGAGACCTGCAGGCAAGGGGTTACCCTGCATGTTGATGAGGAAGGCCATGAGAAGAGCCTGATATTATCCAGAGGACCATTTGGCACCCAAATCCAAACGAGAAACTGACAAGTGTGCGTGTGTCACAACTTTCTGCCCCACCCTAACCAGATTGTGAAGATTATAAAGGCACTCTGAGATGTTCCACAAACAGGAAGTCTTATATTCACCCTCCCATTGTTGCCTTCAAATGTGGCCGTAACGCTTATTATAATGTTGTGCACTCCTGCTGATCCAGGCACTGAATGGTTATGTTTCAGTGACTTGTAAATTTGATGCCGGCACTAAATTGTCCGTCAGTTGTTTTGTTAGCTAAATACAAATGAATAGACATTTCCAATCAGAAAAAGCTTTTCCTTTGTCCTTCAGAAAAGTACATACTGTCTAGAACACGTACATGCCGCTTGGCTGGATTTGTCCTGATGACGGCCTTACAAATTATTGATAAGGCTGAAACGTTAGTGCTTCAGACTAGTTCTTTTCTCACCTTTAAGAGCCTGTACTGTGTGTTTACTATTGTGGAAACAGAATGTCTATCTTGACCTGACAACTGCATTAAAAAAATTTAGCACTCACCATCACTGTACAGCACACTAAACTTGCTTTTAATTAGAAAGTATTCCTTAACTTTTTTGATAAAATATCTATCTGTTTGTTGGACAGCTAGTCATAATTAAGTCAATTCAAATGTTTCTAGCAGCACTAAAACGACCCTCTAGTGAACCATTATTACATACATACCGTGACCCAGGTCCTTACTAGGCATATTGAGTGGCCCTTGTTCAGATCACCTCAAATGGAGAAGTGTTATTTGTGAGGTCAACAGCTGCACTCACAGTCTTACTCACACTGATTGCATTTCCAGTGATCACTGGAGATCTCACAAATGTCCAGGTCCATGCATGAGTAGCACATCCAGTCCAGCTTTTTTCTTTGCATTGATGGACTTGTAGGCCTGATACTATATTAAGGTGAACTACAAATCCAAGAATGCAAAGAATAAACCTGGATTGGAGACGCTACTGACACATGGATCTGGGAAGCTGGTGGCAAAGCATAGGTGAGAATCCAATTCAGTTACTAGCCTGAGCGAAGGTGCGCCTCATGCCAATGCCATTACACTAGAGACACCAGCAACCTAGTCGAATACTGGCGTCAACCCATAACCATACTTCCTAACACAAGGAAATGGAATTTCATATTTTGCAAATATTTTGCATTGTTCTGTATATGGCTGCAAAGCTCATAGACCTATTAACGTCATTCTTTTGCAGGGTCACATATGCTCACCACTGTAGTCCCATATGTCACACATGCTGCGTCATACATGATAGTCATTACAGTTTCTACATTACTCATGCGGCAGGTCACATGCTTGCCATTCCAGATCCATACGAGGCTCACGGGGTTGGTTACATGTGCTCGATATTACAGTCTCATGTGCAGCTTACGTGGCGGGGAGGTCAGATAAGCTTGCCAATGAAGCTGGACACCACATTTCCATACTCGGCTCACATGCATGGGCAGACATGATTGCAGTTACGGTTCCACATGTAACTCACATGTAAAGCACCAGCATTGCTGAAGTCGATATTGAGGCCCATCTGGTCGCAGAACTCAACCAGGTCGTCCAGCAGTTTGCTCTGAGGTGGTGGATGACGGCGCAGCAGGGCCAGCGCTGGGAACGAGCGGCGGATCTGGTGGGCCACCGCCATGTTGGCCAGCAGCATAAACTCCTCCACCAGCCTGTGAAAGAAAGAGCAGGCAGGTGAGTCCAGAGCGGATATCGATGCGCAGATATTCAATCCACCATACCAGTGGCACTTTCACTATCAAAAGAGCTTTAGTCGGTTTTCCAAAAAAACATGAAAGCATGCAATATAGCACAGATAAAAATATAAAATGATATTCGTACAACATACATTCAAATTTGCTGTCATTGTTCCTTGAAGCTGGTTATCCATTTTAATCTACCAGGGTGTACAAAATAGTTGCCTAAAATAAGAGCTGAAATATTAAAACATGTACCCATTTGTGTACAGCAGGCCTATGACAGAGTAATATTTCAAAATGCCAAACTATCAAGGAATCAACAGAACTCTATTGAACTGCAATGGATCACCGATTTAGCCATGAGCAGCGCAAAGGTGCTAGGCGCAGGAAAAAAAGGCGAAAAACCAGGAACCGTGAAAATGAGTTCTAATAGACCATAGCCAATGCTGGAGCAATTGTCCATTCTAATCTACCAGCATATAAAAAAAAGTTGCTAAATTGTTAGCTAACACATTAAAACTTTCACTCTTGCTCTTAGCTAAAGAGCAAACTGTGAACTGAGGCACTAATAAATACAGTCTGCTGAAAGCAAGCTTAATTTCAAAACATCACTGTGGCTCGGAACAGTGGCCAGCTCGGAAACTGCAGTGAACGGATTAATATTAACAGTTAGCACCTCCACCCAGGAAGGGCATTGTTTTACAAACCACAGAGACAGGGCTCTCCCCCAATTAGGGAAGCAGGGCTGGTGCCCTCACCTTCTAGCAATCACCAGAACTCCGTCAATTCCGCTCTATTAATCAAAGCAGCTTTGCGTGGTGTAGGAGGCTGGCCCTCCATGTAGTGTGAAAAGCTAGCACACTGTGCATGGGGTCCAGGCAACAACACGTTGGTTTACAGAGGTAAAAACTAGATCACCTAATGCTCTAGCTTGGTCGAGCAGTTAGGCCAATCTTGGAGAAGTGCAAAGCATTTGTTGTACTCAGTATCATTCATGCGACTCACACATTCGAAGGAATAACTTGAGACCAATTTATAAAACCATTTCAGATTTTTATATAAATTTAAGACAAAGATTATCAAAATTGGTTAAATACTTTTGGAGCTATGGATTTTTGAAGTTTAATAAAAATAGTCTTTTTGTGCGTAATTATGCACTATAAGAATTAATGGAAAGTCACCTTTAAAAATACATATAAAATCGTACAGTTGGGTTACCAAGTTCTTCTTTTGCAGGTTGGTAGAGGTCGTCGGTGGGCACACTATGCCAGCTGGGGAAGTTCGGGCGGCTCCCGGGTCCGGTGGGAGCAGCGATGGAAAGTCTCTGGAGCTGGTGCAGGGCCACTGCGAGGGACCACTTGGAAAAGCACTGCACAGGTAAGTTAGATGTGGTTACTTGGGGTCCCCTTGGAGTGTTGAGGTCGCAAGGGGTGAGGGACCCTTAAGACACAGCAGGTTCTTCATTGCAGGACACAGGGCGAACTGGTGAGCCAGGAGCTGTGCGCAAAGATGCCCTTGGGATCTGGAGGTAAGCCACTTTAAGAGTTGCTTACAGGACAACGGGGGCACTCCGGCAGGAGGTCCGTGGTGTTCCTGAAGTCCCTCGACTGGGGCTTCCTCCTGGTCCTTTTCCAGTCCTGGGTGGACTGGTTTTCTTGGTGTCCAACGTCAGCAGACCAGTACACAGGGTATTGGTACGGCTCGACCACTGGAGGGCACAGTGCCACCAAACGTGGCATACTTGCAGGGTTTGTCTTTGAGGTCGCTGCTGTGTCGTCGGGTCTGGCTAAGACTTCCGGTTCAGGAGTTAGCAGCCGGTCAGTGATGTGATCCTCACTGGGTTGCTGGTACCTTCTTGGTTGCAGAGTTGTTTCTCCACTCTGGAGGGAGCTCTAGTGCGATTGGAGAAGCCTGGAGGTCCTCTAGGCTTCTTGAGGTCAGTCCAGTTGTCCTGCAGCTCCTCAGCGGCGATTGTCGGGTCCTGCGTGCAACAGGCAGGGTTTGGCACCTTTTCTTGGTGCAGCAGGTCCACAGTTCTCATGTCTTGAATCTTCTTTGGGCTGGTCCTCTTTGTGCTCTTCAAATCTGATTTCTTGGTCTAGGAATGCCCACTAAATACTGAATTTAGTGGGCTTTTTTGGGGATACCTGCTAGTGTCCATTGGGACACTTACCTTTGGGTAGCTACACCCACTATAGTGACCACTTCCTGTGGGAAGGATCACTTCCCTATCCCTGATTAGCTATTTTCCTTCCATCTATGATGGAGGAAAATTAAATGGAGTATCCACGTCGCAGGCAACACTTTAGGGGTGGTGCATGACAGGTGGGGCCACTCCTCCTACCCTTTCTGTGGTTTCCCGCCTTTGCTACTGCCAAAAGTGGGGGGTTTGCAAAGGGGTTGACCATCTGCTGCTAGCAGCAGGCCTGGGGGTCGAATTTCAAAGGCGGTAAAGCCCTTTGAAGCTCACTACCAGGGCAGTGCACATTCATGAGGTAGGAGGTGTTAGCACCTCCACCCAGGAAGGGCTTTGTTTTACAAACCACAGACACAGGGCTCTCCCCCAAGGTTTGTAGATTGGTTCTATCCAGCCTGCCACCTCCAGACACCCAGTCAGCAACCATGCCAGGGTAGTTAGCTTTTGCAAGGGGCACCTTTAAGGTGACCCATTGAGTACATTTAGGGATAAATCCAATACTGGTACCAGTTTGTGTAGGAAAGAACCCTCTTTTTGGCATGGTTACCGCTACATTTTGCCTGCTGTCAGTGTGTTTTGACTATGTTCACTGGGATCCTGCTAACCGGCACTCCAGTGACTGTGCTCTCTCCCTCTAAATTTGATTGTCCCTGACTTAGTACACCCCACTATTGCCATACTGGTGCCCCCATGTAAGTCCCCAGTATATGGTAACTAGGTACCCAGGGCATTGGGGCACCAGGGGTTCCCTATGGGCTAGAGCATGAATTGTGCCACCCATGGGAGCCCATGCAAAATGTGTCTGCAGGCCTGCCACTGCAGCCTGCGTGAAAAGGTGCATGCACCCTTTCCCTAAAGGACACTGCACCAGGTCACTGTAAGTCACCCCTATGGCAAGCCCTCCTAGCCCAGAGGACACGGTGTTAGTACCTGCACGTGAGGGCACCCCTGTATGAGCAGAGGTGCCCCTATGAACTCCAGCTCCATTTTCCTGGACTTCGTAAGTGCGGGCAAGCCATTTTACCTGTGTACTGGACATAGGTCACTACCTATGTCCAGCTACATAACGGTAACTACAAACCTGGGCATGTTTGGTAACAAACATGTCGGTATCATAACCCAATACTGTTCCCAGTATTGGTTGTATGATTCCATGCACTCTGGGGCTCCTTAGAGGACCCCAGCTTTGATCCCACCAGTTGCAGGGTTTTCCTGGGCAGCCTGCATTGCTGCCATCCTACAGACAGGTTACCCCTCCTGCTGTTTTGAACATCTCACGCCCAGGAAGGCAGAACAAAGGATTTCCTCACTGCTGAGGGTCACCTGGGACTCCCCTCCTTGGATTGAGTCCCCCTGAACCTTCCTGGACCCTGGCAGCTCTGCAACTCTTCATCTGCTACTCTTGCCTTTGCCAAGGCTTGTTGCTGTTTTTTCCACACCACTGACTGCCTGCAAATTTTCTTCCGAAGTAGGACATCGACTGCATCACTCCTAGAACTCTTCTCCTGCTCCTGTGCTGCATAGCCGATTCCTGGTCTCCACCGTCGACCTGGTCCTGCATCTCCTGTCCCAACCGGACACTCCAACTAGAACTGGACTTGGTCCCCTTCATTTGCAGGTCCTCTTCTGTCAGGATCCACCTTTTGTTCCTTCCAGTCTTGCTTGGGTCTTGCACAGTCCTTTTCCAAATGTCACCTGTGGGTTTTGGGAAAAAACAGGTACTTTCTCTCCTGGTCGCTGGGGGGCACCTGGTACTTACCTTTTGGGGTTCCTAGTTCCTCCAGCTCCCCTCTACAGATTCCCCTTCCTTGGGTGGGGGACTGACTTTCGCATTCCACTTATTTAGTATGTGGTTTGGTCTCCCCCTAGGGGCCCATTACATTCTGTATTCTGTGTTTTCTATTCCTTTCTATGGCAATTCCTGACTTTTAATGTGTATATAATAGTGTGTTTACTCACCTGCTAATTGAATATTGCCTATACAGTATTTTAGTATTTGTTTTCCCAAAATAAAGTACCTTTATTTTTGTAACACTGACTAGTGGTATTGCATAAGCTTTGCATATCTTCTAGATAAGTCTTGGCTGCTCATCCACAGCTACCTCCAGAGAGCCCTGGTTTTCTAGACACTGCCTTCACCTCACTAATAGGGAACACCTGGACCTAGTAAAAGGTGATAACACCATAGGTCCTCACCACACACCAGGCCAGATTCCTACAGTTTGGATTTATCATTCTGAGTTGTTTGATACGAAACAAGCCAGGGTTCAGAGTGACCATCATGTAGCTGGGAAAATCGTGTAGACCAGTGTCTAGCACATGTATTAAAATGGCTGCTCTGTTCCCTCGCTATGTCCCAGCTTTGGCAAGGACACAGTGGGGGCATACTGCTCATGTAGCTATGCCCTCACATGTATGGTGCAACCTGCCTTAGGGCTGTAAGGCCTGCCAGATGGGTGTCTTACCCATTGTAAATGCAGTGTATTGTGAACAGGAGATGCACAGGCAGTGTGCCATGTCGAGTTTGTGTTTTATGTTTGCACCAGGACATTCAGCTTGCATTGGAAGTGCTGGGTGCATCTGGCTGCATGGCCCTAGAGGGTTGAACAATCAGTGCTGCTGCCCTCAGGGGCCTACCATCCCCATAGTACCCCAATGCCCTGGGTACCTAAGTACCCTTTTACTAGGAGCTTATAGTGGTGGCTAAAGGTGTATCCAATTGTGCCATTGCATCACATTTGTTAGGCTAAAGAGCTCTGGCACAGGGAACCTGGTTAGCAGGGGCCCTGAGCACTACAATATCTAGGCTACATCAGTCAAAATGTGGGGACTAACCATGTCAAAAAGAGGACATTTCTCATACGTGGGTAAACACGTCATGCTTGCACTCTTAGATTTGTGTGCTAGGCCCACCATGTATGTATTTAAGTGTTTCTTGTATGGTGCAAACATAGCCATCCACCACTTTTTACAGATCCATTATCCTAAACCAGGGGTGTTCAGTGTAGGTCCAGGAAGGCTAGATCCATGCCAGATTCTTAGGATAGCTACAATGTAAATGACTTCCATTTTTATTAAACGCATGCAAGAGTATCGTAAATGGGCGCTTCCACCTGACCTTACTGAAGCTAGGCTCCTCACTACATTCCTCAGCACCATTATATCATGTCCTTTTGTAAATTCTAAGATTTTGGATTCAGACTTTATAAAAAAAAGAATTGGCATTCAGCTGTTGTTTTTCTGTTAAGGTTTCATCTTGTCACTGTCATCTTTACAATGGCTCTCATGTGAGGACTTAACCAGTGAAGTGGCTGAAGGGGAAATGGGAACCCAAAAACACACTACTAACCCCTCCGCTTGAGTAGAGAATCCATGTCACCTAAAACCGCTTCGAAGGTACTGCTCTGTTTCACAAGAACTGATTGCGAAGTCCCCCTTCCAAGTAGACCGAGGAGAGGTAAGACCAAATCGGGAAACTGAGGTGACTAGGACTGACTAGAGGGAAAGAAACCTTGAAGCCTTCAAAGCTCTCAATATTCCTTAAATGAATGTGTCTCATGCTTATAAACATACCGGTGTCTAAAGCTACAGTGATGAGCAGTGTCACCCGCTTGTCAGAAACGTAATCTCACATGCACATCACAAGCAGTCAAAGCCAAAAAGGATTTGGACAAAGGCCGGTGACATGGTGGCACTTGAGGGATGGTCCAACAGATGACTTCACCAATCTCCTGGCATTTCTGAAGGACAAAGTCTCACAGATGCACTTTTTTAGATTTTCGAAAAGGCTGAGGATTGGGGTACTGTGCCGAGAAAGACTGGCCAAGCCGGCATCTGAAAACTAACAATAACAGATGCAAAGCCATTGGGGCTAGTTTGGGGCTCGGCGGAAAGAAGCAGATGTTCAGGATTCTTCAGAACTCACCCAACGAGCAGGGGGACTGGGCACAGCCATTGCTACGACAGGTCACCGAAGACCAGCTGGTCCTCCAGTTTTAGTGGAGCTTGCTGGGGGCCACGAGTAGGAAGGACAAAGGGAGGAGGATGAATTCCTGAGTTATTTATTCCCCTTTCTCCAAAGATCAATACTAATGCTGGCCATCACCAGCAACCGTCCTTCTGAAAATGCGATCCCTACAACCCTAAAAAATGAAACCCCTCCAGAATCCACAGTCAACAATCACTTACACAACTAATGAACTCCAAGGTGTCACTGCCAAACACTGCTATTCTCTCTGATTCCCAAACTCTAGATAACAGCCTATCACGTTGAGAGCTGTTGTGACAATGTCTTGGTCAACCGTGCACCAAAGGTGACAAGACAACGCCGAAATGGTACCCGATCAAAAACTGTGCTAAAATTCACTTTGAAACTTAAGTTGAACTCTTGTAGCCACCAAAAAAGAATTAATGTCAGCCCACACTAAAACTTTTAAACCATCTTGATGGCATTGTCAAAACGGTCCATGAAAGCTCTTCCATTCCCTTGTGGCAACGAGAGAGGAGACACTGTACCTGTCAAGAAAATCAAGAAAATGGCAAGTTCACCAGGTCTCCATCTTCAGAAACAATGTTTTAGAGTGCTGTAAAGAAGCCGGGGAAATGCAGGGTCAGCCCTTCCTGCACACTGATCATCTACAGCACTCAGTTGGAATAAGTCCTGCAGCTAAATGTCTGCATGACTCAGAAGGAAAATGGACTACTTCCAATCTCTATTTATAAATATGGCAAATTATATCACTTAACCGTTCTGTATTTACAAGGACCTCCTTCCGCAATATGATCATCTGTTAGGTTAAGTATTTCACTAATTGACGGCCGCCTACCCACTGACTTCCCAGACTCACAGCACAAGTGCCCATCAATGTTTCTTGAGCTACATCCCTCCACTGCCAGACAGCTTGGGCACTGGCTTTATCGGACATTTAATCAAAGCCAGTGACCCCAGATCTACATCAAAGTACAGGAGGTACTTGGGGTCCATGAGAGGCAAATTTACTGAAAAGCGACTGCTACTATATGCAAAGAAATCGAATCAGAAGAGAGAAACTCTGCTCCCGTGACCTGTGCACCACTCACCTCTCTTACATTGACTGCTTGACTCATGGAAATGATCCTCGTCCCCACCTAAAAGTTTTATAAAGAGCAAGTAACGTATGTTCTTTGATAGCGACCTTCCCTTCATTCCCTACATATGGTAATGTGACCACCGTGAGTACCTTCATTGCTAACGACAACTTCAAGGAAACCTTCCGGCCTACAAGTCCTCACAAAATAGAGCTTCAGCTTGACATGGTCTTCCGTAGCTCTGTCAACTCACGGCTGCCAAAACAGGATCTTTCCAAGCTACAAAAACTTAGAAGTATACAGCTGGGTTGTCTTTATCTAGATCATAGTGACATAACTCCAGCCCGGAAGGCGTCAAATTGGGTCTGGGTTGAAGAGAGGGCACCAGTTAAGACCCCTTCGCTCAACAGTTGTACATGGGATGATGTTTCTACAGTTTCGATCCTACCAGTCTGCCGGGGGTCAGAGCCTGTGACACTACAATAAGGAGGATCCTCCATGACCACTATAGATGGGCCCACTCTACTTTTAGCCTAGAATGTGACTCAATCATACTGTATACGGTACTTAAGAGACACTTCTTCTGCTCTACGTTTGAGCTGATGCTGTTCCTGGATTTCAGTCTGAACCGGTGCTGCTCTCGACCTGATCTCCCTTCAAATCTGTATCCTTCAATGACATCTTGAATCACACTCTCTTCTCCACTGTGCCAGTCGTGTCTAAGGCTACCGCTGCCCGGCGGGACCGGCACCACCAAGACTTCACCACCCTTATACCTGTAGGTGGTAGTACTGAAGGCTGCCCAGTACACCATGGATTCCAACCAGCCACTGTCCTGCACTAACTTTACAACCACATTGTTTCTCTCAGTAAGCACAACTTGACAAGGCCACAGTGGCAGTCTACAAAGCCAAAATATATGTTTCTTTCAAAAGATGATTTTTACACTTTTGGAATACTGGCACATCAATACGTGCCCTCTCATAAGTACCTGGCAGCACATCTCACCCAGCTGGATGAAAACTTTGGGATACACTTTATATGATCTACCAAATGCAACCACTTTGTTTTCCTCCACTTAGTTTCCGCAGCCCACTCTCTTTGACATTCCATATATGGCAGCTTCCTGCGGGCCCTACACCTCTCCAATGCTGCTAACAAACATTTTAAATTGAGTGGATCCTTATACTTCGGAGTTATTTTCCCTCTGGCTTATCTTGGAGCCAACTCTTGCTTTTACTTTCACATTCCGGTTACGTACTTGCAGAAGTCTTACCTCGACAGCCTTCTCCATGACCACATGGAGCATTTACAATCCAAGAGAGTGCCACTCGAACGAGGCGGTCTCCAGGCCTTGCCAGCATGGCTGCTGGGCATGCAAGCTCAACATCTACTGCAAAAAGCATTTGTGGCACCCTCGCACCCGGGTACTCTGGCACTGAAACCACTGATCCGTTTACAGGTTGGGCAAAGGGCTGGAGAGCGTTTCACTTTTTATGGGTAAGAGTTCCTATTTTTGGGAAAGATGAGAAAAGCACACAAGGGTCACGAGTGCTGCGATGCCAGCTGTGCTCGTGGCTATGGAATCCTGAATAGGTACGTTATGCCACATACCGTGTCTGGTGAGGAGGGTGATGTAACTAGCACCATCTTTCCTGCCTGACTCCCAGACCAGTGCTTTTTGTTCCATCAAAACTCACAAAGTGAAACCTCTCCATTACTGAACCGCTGATGTGCAGATCCTGCAGACTGCACATATTCTCCTCGCCTTCGCCCCCAGTTCTGCTGACCTCTCTGCGTTTCAGGCCATTTTAATCTCGCTCCAGGCTGCGGTCTCAGCAAGCAGTGCCTGGGGAATAACAGAGTGCGGTGACCATATCCAGCATGCTATGCGACTTTACAATGTGTACATGCTTTGGGAATGACATGGAGGAAAGGGGGAGAAAAATTGGATGCTTGGTAAGAGGAAGTGAATGCATGTCAGGTTGTGGCTGGATCTCTCAAGAGAAGTCTGCCCACTTCTCCTGGGAGTGGTGTGCTGAAGAGATGGCAGGTCAGTCAGCCTGAAGGTTAAGAGATATTTTGGATCAAAATCAGAAATTAGACCAAAGAAAAACAGGTGCGCAACAAAACCTAACTAGCTTAAGGGAAGTTAGCGCGAGTGGAACAGTGTCAAGGAAGGGGTCAGTGCAGACGCTGTAGGCTAAGACACACTAAGGGCTGAAGATCAGAATCTGTCCATGAGACACAACATGGAACTGGGTTCACAGGGAATTTAAGTACAAACCCTCCAGAGCACTAAACTCCAGAGGCACCACAGGACGCCACGCCACTTAGGAGGAACTTTCAAACACCGGAGGAGGCTTCTTCGCACCTTCTCGATAACAACCTGGATGCATGGCCTTCAACCTGGGATGCTCACCTCTGATTAGGCCAAGTGTCATAAGTGACTGCACTATCAGTCCACTCAACCATTCATTGAAGTTAAAGGTCTAAACGTTCTGGCTATCTGCCATCTCCTGGAAAGGGGGAAATGTACCCACACCTAGAGCAAGGCTCCAATCTACTCCTGTGGAGACCGCGTCTCTGAAAAGAGCAGCCGGTGACGTATAAACTGCAGAGCTTGTGCATAAGGAGCAAGATTAGAAGAGGTCACAGAATCCAATGGCCACAGAGGTAAGATTCTCTTTATGTGGTCAGCGGCAGATTTCCAATAAGGACTTTCTCCTCCTAGTCCTTGTTTTCGTCAAGAAATTTACTCCAGTACAGATTTACTTCATGAGGACATTTACTCCAGTTGGAGGATCTTGTGAGGTACGGATCAAAAACCAGAGGAGCGGCTTTAAACATTGCCCCGGCACAGTATGGCAGGAACCCCCTTCGGAAGGGTTTCTAAGCAAATAATAGAAAAAGGCACAACGCCAACCATATTAACTGTGTCTACGTAAAAAATACTCCTTCAAGGATTCCTACTTTACATATCTCCAAGATGATCATATTCTAAGACCAGCTAATGTTCAGTCGTAGTAGTCAATAGAAACTCAGCGGACACAAGGCCGCTGCACCAGTAAGCCGGCAGGACCGCTTAAACCCGCTCCGCACACACGCCAACCCACGCGCTACAATTTCAATACAAATGTTGAACTTTTTTGTTAAAGCAAAAATAAAATAAAAATAGCGGAGATATTAACTGAGATAATGGTGCGTCTTTATTTTCGTAACTAAATTTCAATATTAAGTACACTGTGTAAAATAAAAATCTGAAAACATGGAACAGCGGGCAGAGAGATTTAAGGGTAGGACAATGAACTAATATTATCCGTGGTGAAACAGTGATTACCTGGGTGGCCACCCTATGCAGGATTACCAGCAGTGATCACGTCAGTGCATTAGGCAGGCTTTCCACAGAAATGTCAAAAAAGCTTTATCAACTTGGAATACAACTGCATAGGAAATAGATAAGCTATGTGCACAATGCCCCTGGTAACGAGATAACAATATTGGTAATAAATCTTCCCACCGCAGCATGATTTATCTTTCAAATATCAAGCTTTAAAATATTTTTGGAATGCAATAGTTTTGTTCTCAAAATATAAGCTTGTGTGTTCTACAAAAATAAACAGGTTTTAGTTTTTAAAGCACGCTTCGCATTTTTGGAAGAGATATGAATTAAACCAAGCGCAAGCTTTGAGTTTAAAAGGCTGGGCTGCACAGAGGAGAGCTACTCACAGGTAGCAGAAGAGCCACCGGTAGCTCACGAGCTACTAACAGCAAAGGCCTGGATTCGTATATGCCTTGCAACAGCAGTGGAAATGACTAGGACCAATAGAACTGAGCTTTCTAGGGAAGGGTCCGAGCAGGAAGTCAGAAAGGTGAAAGCACACAACAAGCAGAACAAAATGGATACATTAATGGAACTGAAAGAGGTAAAAACACAAACAAGTGGATGGGATAGCCCCACCTACCCTAGGTGAAAAACAAGTTCTCTTATGACTCCACTGCAAAATGCGCAGTAGGAAAAGGCAGGTTTAATGTGGTTTTATTTTAGACAACACATTGCAAAAGTACTTTAATGATTTCAATATTTATTTTACAATTCTACTTGCATGTCACATTACTTTTTTGTTAATTTACATGCACAGGTACAAATCCAGGTAGGATTTTGTGGAGTTGGGTAATGCCCACCAAACGTATAATCATTACATAGTAATGTGATGAGGCGAGGGCATGTGCCATACCCCAGCAATATTTCTCTCTACTCCATCGAAGGGACTGTGCTGGGCTGATCAGTGCAAGTCACAGGAAAGACATGTTTCCAGAGTCCTGGGTTCTCATTCAAACAGCTGGTCCTGGGTGACTTAGAATCGACTAGACTCAGATACATCAACTTAAGAAACAGTGGCCCTCATTACAACATTGGTGGGCGGCAATCGCCGCCCGCCAAGTTGTAACCGCTGTGCGGCCGCCAATGCGGCCGCACTCCCGGAATGGCCATTACGACATCTCCGCTGGGCCGGCGGGGATGTCGGCCGCAACACGGGAGCCAGCTCCAAATGGAGCCAGCGGTGTTGCGGCGGTGCGACAGGTGCAGTTGCACCCGTCGCGCTTTTCACTGTCTGCTATGCAGACTGTGAAAAGCTTCATGGGGCTGTGCCAGGGGGCCCCTGTACTGCCAAAGGCATGGGCAGTGCAGGGGCCCCCAGGGGCCCCGCGACCCCTTTCCGCCAGCCTTTTCATGGCAGCTCCTACCGCCAAGAAAAGGCTGGCGGGAGGGGGACTCGTAATCCCCTGGGCAGCGCTGCCCTTGGGGATTAAAACCGCCGGGACCAACGTGGCGGAAAACCGCCAGTCCCGGCGGTGCGACCGTGGCGCTTCCGTTGCTGTCGTAATTCGCAAGACAAAACAGCCCTGGCAGTCTTTGACCACCAGGGTTGTAATGAGGGCCAGTGTTCTAGTGACATGGAGTGGAATGGTCACCTTCAATTGTTCTCAATTTTGGTCCATTCCTTTACATGGAGAAGGCGTCCAGCAATGTTTGTGGGTGGTGGCTACGTACTCTTGCCAAGCATTATAAGAAAAACTGACTTTCACTTTTCTGTAATAGTTGGAACCTGGAAGCAATAACTGTGTTCCCAATGGACACAGCCGCCAGTGTTTGTTAAGCTGAAACCGCATCAATTTTTTCACACTGGTGCCGAGGGACGCCACAGCCGAACAAGCAGTGGAACCGCTCAGCCTTAGCGGATTGCTCTATTTGCTTTTCGCTTACAACCGCTAACACAGAGGCCTGCTGGGAAAAGCTGAGAGGCAAGTTTCACATTCCCTGCTGCCATCTTATTTTCCAATCAGCCCTGCCCCCACTGGGGAGTAATGACCTCCTACAGAGCTGCCCTATTTCAGATAATAGCTGCAGCAGTGCTAGGAACTGCAGGCAAAGCTCTGATGACGAGTTCCTTACAGAAGCAGGGCCAGGCGTGTCGCCTTTGACTGAAACTGAGAAAGTTTACCACAGCAGACCCCAGTGTGTGCTTGCAATGTGTGCCAATTACTTCTATGAACTAAACCATAATTCAGCTTACCTGCTTGTGCTATGAAGAGAGGAGGCAATCAAGAGCACCATCAGACTGCAGAAAAGGGCTGGTTCTTCAACAACCAATCAAAAACTTATCTGAGGGATAGACACATGCAACTGTACCAGGCAGAAGCAGGGGTTTATCAAGCCCCTGTGGCACCGGGGGCCCCAAACCTTCAGGTGGGTCCCATTCAGCCCAGGACCAATCTGTATCTTGTAGATATGTGGGACTCAGCGGCCCCTTATCACATTCTGCAAGGGGGGCCCCATCATTTTGTGTTACGCCACTGGGCAGGAGACCTCAGTGGATTTGCACCTGAGTTCTCCCATCGGTTCTGCTTCATGTACGAGGTGAGGATTCCTCGAGGTGGGCTATTCTGCCTAGGGCAGCCTCAAGTGTGTCCAAATTGACACATCTGAAAGTTGTTACTGCAGATTTAAACACTCGACTATCCCATGCGAAAGCAAGTACAGGTATGTTCCCCACAAAAAAAAAAAAATCTATTACGAAGAAAAGGCCATTTGTGGATACTGGGGTGTACAACTTTTGTTTTCAGGGGTGAAAGCCATGACACATTTTCAGAATATTTACACAAGAACAATCTGCATACAAAAGTGATTTATATAGGCTGTGAATATCCAGAAAAGAAGGCTGATAACATCCCTCGAGGAGAAGAGCTGAAAACACCTGCTGGGGACACCCACCTGCTTTGTGCGGGGTCTCTCTCTGTTTGAATATCACACTAGGAGCCCAGCCAGGATTTGGCCCTGTGCATCTGTCTGTGACCCCCTCAAGTGCTTCTGGGTAGAACGAAAACTACTATGTAAAAGGCATCTGGCTTCGCTAATAGCAGAAGTCTTCAGCTCAGCCCCCGACAGTCCACATTTGTTTTCAAAAGTGCATTATAGGTGGGTGGATATTTATCCACTGTTGAAATACTTCTGTTTGCTGTAGCACCACCAGGGCCCATGGGAATAACATCAGCATGGGTGGGGTGACACTTGTCTTGGAACATGATGGAAAACGGAGTCCATCTCGACAGCATTGGCTGGAATTACCAATCAGAATTGAGAAGCAATTCTACATTCTTCCATGTCAAAGCAGGAGAGCATGGCAGGCTGGCGGTAGTGTTTTCGGGGGGCATGAGTCATACACCAAAGTAAAATCCACCAATCAACAGCCTCTGGTAGAGGTAATGGCACATCTTGGGCAGAACCTTGGCAAAACAGGGCAATAGGGTTTCTTGGTGGATCCAAAAGGTTCAATACCATCCGCTGATGCTGGTGCCATGCTCCTCCCTTGAAGTATCCAAAAGATGCTTCTGCTGTAATGAAAAGATCCACTCCTAAATACTTTTCATATTTCGAAGCAAGTGGGTTTATATCTGGGGGTGGAGGAAGAGCTCATTCTGGCACAAGAGGTGCTGAGGTAACCGCTGGGACCTCCAACGACCAGAGTCCCCGGTTCATCTGGTGCATGTCCACAGCCACCAGCAGCTTTAATGGAGCAGACAAAGCTCCCCGGGAGAACAATGCTCATCCTGGGACAAGAGCTGCTGAGTTAACTGCTGGGACCTCCAACGAACAGAGTCCCCGGTTCATCTGGTGCATGCCCACACCCACCAGCAGCTTTAATGGAGGAGACAAAGCCCCTCCGGAAGACAATGCTCATCCTGAGACAAGAGCTGCTGAGTTAACTGCTGGGACCTCCAACGACCAGCGTCCCCGGTTCATCTGGTTCATTCCCACAGCCACCAGCAGCTTTAATGGAGCAGACAAAGCTCCCCGGGAGAACAATGCTCATCCTGGGACGAGAGCTGCTGAGTTAACTGCTGGGACCTCCAACTACCATCGTCCCCGGTTCATCTGGTGCATGCCCACAGCCACCAGCAGCTTTAATGGAGCAGACAAAGCTCCCCGGGAGGACAATGCTCATCCTGGGACAAGAGCTGCTGAGTTAACTGCTGGGCTCGCCAATGACCAGCGTCCCCAGTTCATCTGGTTCATTCCCACAGCCACCAGCAGCTTTAATGGAGAAGACAAAGCACCCTGGGAAGACAACACTCATTTGGGGACAAGAGAAGCAATGCCAGCTGCTGGGGACTCCACCCGCCAGAGTCCTGGGCTCGTATGGATCCCGGAGGGCTCGTGGAAAGACCTGGCCTATGAACGTGTCCACTGGGTTGGCAAGTCAACATCACCCTTCCATTCTTTCCTTTCGCTTTCTCTTTTTTCAATCCTAGGTCTGTAATTCTATTTTGATATCAATTTTGCGTTTACAGTCAAACAGTCATGAATTTTTATCTGAAAAACTACGTTTTAGACTTCTGGCAAATTCTCACAAATGTTTAAATTGATTAAATTGGTGTTTGATGGCCTTGACTGACTGGGTTTGTGGAAGCGCAAAACTGAAAGTGGTGTACAGAGCGTAATCAAGAGGGCAAACTTAACGCCAGGTTCCCAACTCTCCAATCTAGCAAATATTCTTGATGCAAGGAAGTCACTGCTTGAGGATGTGTCCCTTGCAGACTAGGGGACCCTGGACAAGGGGAAGAAGCCGGGATAATGAACAGATGCTGCCAATAACTAATCGTACAGTACCTGAACATGGTACCATCAAGCAGAAGCCTAAAAACAATCCTCCCAAGTCATGTCATGCTGGTAAACACTTACCCAATATTCAGTACACAGGAAGGGGGCTGGGAAGCACAAAACTAATATGACAGATCAAAACACATCAAAGCGTGTGGACTGGGAAGGAGTCAACATCCGACTCAACTGGTATGAAGGCAAATGACTCCCAATTGAGGGTATGCACCCCCTGTGTAAATGACGACACTGCTCTGTTGGAATTTGGGAAGACTTTTACGAAGACCTCCTTCTCGGTCCTGGCAGCCAAGGCTTGGAATAACCTCCCCCTGCACCCCAGGACCGCACGGTCGCTCCAGCAATTCAGAAGACAACTAAAGACCGTGATGTTGGAATGATCATACCCCCACGCAGCATCATACAGCTCCAGTGCCTCGAGACGCTCACGGGTGATTTCCAGTGCTCTGTAAATGTTTGATTTGATTGAAAAAAAATCAAAACATAAAAGTAAGACCTGACTCTACCTGTTAAACTACCAGGGGCTCCTGAAACAGACAACGTTACAATTGCTGCGTCCACGGAAACAACTCTCCTTATAATCACAAGGCCTCTTCAATGTGGCTGTACCTTACCGCACACATTTAACCTCTTGTAGCCTAGTTTTAAACACATGTGATAAGATGCCATGGCATAAACCATATGTAGATGTGCAGAGTATAATAAGCTATTTATTACTAGGGAGGGGCATCATGACCCTCTCGTGACTCATGGCCGCCCCCGTATCTACAACGGTAGTAATACATAGCATAACACTATTTCACAGGGAATATGAACATATTTTCAGAACCCTGTCAAATATGGTTTTTAGCATCATGACTGCTTTCAAACTACACTGCACACCTTTGTTACTGTCAGAGTCACAAGATTATGGGGTGGCCCTATCCGGGAGGGTTACCTAATTATGCAGCACATACTCTGGCAGTATTATTTTGATCAATTTGATCTGGAAAGTGCATGTTTCTTAAAATCTGAAATGTGTGTGGCAAGAGCAATAAATACATAATTAGGAGGTAAACGCTACATCCACATAGTCACATAATTCCACTGCAGCTGTTTAATAAACAAGCTATCCATGAAGAGTAAACAAAACCAGAACTTTCTGATTGGAATCACTGCTGATTGTAAGCTCAATCTTGAACAGATCAGCGTCACAATCTTTCCCTTCAACAGACTGAATGTATTTTTTGATAATGCAAAGGGCGTGTTTTTTTTGTTTTTAAATCATCGTTCTTAACACATAAAATTAAGCATTGTTCTCTTTTCACTCCAGACAGCCAAACAGCATAGTCTAGTATTAGATGTACTATTTCCAATGAAGAAATCCCTGTTTAAAAAATACACTTTTTTAAGTTCGCTGCCACAAAATAAAAAATACATAGCGAGTACCACATTAACATGGGTAACATCATCCTACGCCCTTATCTCTGGGTGCGGGGGACAATTACAAACCTCTTGGCCTCAAACTTTGTGGTTTTTGTTATCACCAGAACCCTTCAAAGGCAATATGAGACCACATAACACAATTACCCATTATGTATCATGTAATTTATATATTTATGTATACTTGGTTCAGTAGAAGGCGTACACGCCGAAACGCGTTGGCCATTCTGCACGATGTGGTAAACGTAAATAAAAATTTGGAAAGAAACCTTACACACACACACACATTGTGACATCTGCCAGATCCCGGTCACCCCGCAGAGCTCCTGTCTCTTCATGGAAAGCCGCGGGGGCTCGCCGAGTGTAGGTGACGCTAAGCCGCGTACCTGCTACCTGGCGGCCTATGGAAGAGTTGTTGCTTCCTGCCATTCCCGGCGTAGCCCGCTGGTTTTCGGAATGGAAAGCTCCTTGTGAGACTCCATGGCTGACTCTTGGAAGATTAAAAGGGCGGCCAGGAAGGGGATATTTCCTTAACTGGTCCAGCTGGGTGAGAACGTCCTACGCTTATGTAAATATTAATCAACAGCTAGAGCCCTTCTCAGAAGTCGAACCCTCCCCGGTGTCCGGAGACTTGGCTTTAATTTGATCCATATTTATGTAGGGCAGAGGGAATGGCGGCCGCTTTCAACCCTCTGGAGTCTCACTACAGGGGATATCACCAGCCCAGGCTGCTGAGATGCTGAAGACGTGTCCTGAATATTAATTGGCTCTTCATCGTCACTACCGCCCTGGAGTTTCACCATGGAAGGATTGTATGCCAGGTTGCTCCAGATCTCAAACTGTTGTGTGTCTGCATTGTGCAGAAAGTGTTACAGAAACAAGGCATTTGAGGCAAAGTCAAATCTTGTGGTTGCACATAGTTCACAAAGATGGAACGTACACACAAAGGTATTTCCGTGTGCCTGCCTGGCTGTAGCCAATTTATGTTTAAGGAACCCAATTAACTTCCACAAGGATATCCAGAAGTGGTATTCCTAAGAGTTTCAGAGCGCCAAGAAAAAAAAGTAAGGTAAATGTTGTTGATGCCTACAATGCAGTAACTTTCTGGGTGTTTATCAAACTTTAGACATGTACTAAAAACACTCACCAGGGGACTTAACTAGTACAAAACCTGGCCTGCTGTACATATTGCAGAAAGTGCAAGAATCCATTAGGTATCTACGAGGGGGTGTGGTGAGAGAAAGAGAGAGACAATAGCACGCAGTAAAGCATTGAGAGTACAACTTGCATAAATGGCACAAGAGCCAGAAGGAATGGGGCCGAGAGCCTGAAGATGCAAACTGTGAAACCTGGAAACCGGGATCTGGGCCGGGCTTCCATACTAGGCCAAACATCAAGGGATGCTGTGCAAACAATGTAATCTCCCCCTGCTTCCAGCTGCAAACATCTGTAATGTATCCGACTAATGCAAATAGGTTTTTCTCTTAATTCTTCCTTCAAGAGCAACTTTGGATGGGTGAAAACCAGTGCTTCATTTGTAATTAAAAAGGTGCCGGTGCCCAAAGCCCTCATCTTAAACATGCGACTGCTGCAATTAAATGTGGGAACCTGGAACACTGAGGCAGCTTAATCCTGAAGCTATCTCGGGCCGTTTCAATCCATTTACAGCCACTCCCTACCCCTTCAGCTCACTCTTGCAGCCTTCTACCTTAGTGACGCTTTTTCATTTTTCTCTTCCTCAGTTTTTGCAACATGTGTCTTTTGCTCGCAGTAAATGCTTGAGGCAAAAAAATAAGCGTGGCCCTCAAAAATAAGTGCCGGTGTCCTGCTCTGGAAACCACTGGCTCAAATTACGCACTGGTGACAACTGTCAACTTTATCTTATTGCCAGGGTCACTGAAATTAAGAGGTTGTACGTTTGCGGAGATTATTGCATAGTTCTAGAGGTGCCACATTTGTCACCTAATGCATCATTTGCCACATAATCTGCATATTTTAACAAAAAAAAATGTTTCTAGTTCAAATGGCTCAAAAGTTACTAAAATGCAGCAACACGAGATGCCGCGCAGTGGGAGGCCCGTTGCAAAGTGTGACTAGTTACATTTTTGTCACTTATTGCTATACTCGGGTGTTAAACTGGTACTAATGAGGTGCGACCAAGGTCCAGACAGTGTTAACAAGTTTGAAAATGGTAAAACAATGAAGTGATACTATCACAAAATGTGCCACATTATGTTGCATAGTTTGTCTTTTCTTGCTGCATAATTTACTCAACTCTGCCACATAATTTGGCCCTCCGCTGCCGCATAATTCCGGTGGCCCTGGTTATTGCTCAAGGGCATTTTAGTAAGGATTACCTATCACAGCTGATCTTTTAAAAAAATGTTAGTCACTTTAGTAAAGTTGACTTATTATTGCTGTGTTTCCTTCGCCGATTTGTTAATTCTGCAAATATCCCGGTTGCAAGGTAGAGCCCCGAAAACACTTTACATGTGTGCGGTGCTGCATGATGTCAATCAGACATGACGAGACTGAGTACATACGTGGCCTAGTCACCTCTTCAGTTCCCTGAATGCACCAGTCCGGCAGGTATCTGGGAGGCCACATACAGAATTTGAACCGGGAACACAGTAGCCCTTAGAAGCAACTTTACTGAAGTTTATAACTTTCTTGTGATTGATATCCCTCTCCCAGCAGATTTTTAATCTTTGAAGGATTACCTGGTAATACACATAAAAATGTCCTCACGTGAACCACAATCGAGCCTCTAATCGTAGCATCTCGTTTAAAGCAGCGAGACCCTTCCAAAGCAGGGGGGCGATGCCAGGTTGCTGCCTTGCAAATCTCCTGCCCTCTACCCCTCCCAGATATAACGCAATGGCTTCTCTGCCCCAGCAGTGAGAGTAATAATACTGCAAGTGAAACCTGTAACACTCCTTGATGCACAGCAGTATTTATTCATCGTACAACAGTCGGCTCAGTGACGGCCAAGTCACTGAACATACTCCCAGAGGCCAAAAAAGATGTCTGCCCATCCTGTGTTAATGATGACTGGAAATGTCAGGATGGGGAGTTGTCTTTAGATCCTCAGTGTGGGATTGCCTCCCTCTGTGACATGAGATGATGGTACCACGCTGGCAACTGACCAAGATGAAATGTGTAAACATGTGAGCGAGAAAAGGCGTGTATACTCTCAAAACCATTGTGTATTTGGAAAGGACTGTAAAGAAAATGCACCTAAACGCCTTGCAACATCAGATGTTAAACAGGTTCAAAGGGCAGTCCTGTCCATTGACCCAATACTGAACCAGGGTCCTATTTGGCAGTAATGTATGGCTCAAGGGTACCTGTTAGCCCAATATTTTAAAAACACATTGGTGTGTCCAACTGAGAAGGACCACCAGCTTTCCACAAAAGATAAGAAGCGTTGTCAACTACCTTCTATTGTTCACTACACCCTTCGCTTGGAAGTTAGGCAGGACGGAGTACTTCAGACAAAGCGTTACATTGATCAACATTTCTCCTAATTCACCATTCACAGAAACCCAAACACCTACACCTGCATGTCTCCATCTGCTGTCCCCATAACAGGTCACTGCAGGGCGGTTCTTATAGATGCAACGGACAGCTTCATCTTGCAAGAGGTGATGGGAAGACATTCCTCTGCCGAGAAGCTGGATTCGGTGGCCCAGACCTGAAGCCACTAGCAACACTGTTGTCTGAGGATAGCAGATCAGGACTTCTGGGGGGACCACCAACGTATTTCCAAGAGCACCCACCCCCATGGTGAAAGTCCTGAGAGCGGGGCAACAAGCGCTTTTTGCTCACATGAAGCACAGAGTCAACGGTGGGCCTCCACACATCTGGAAAAGTTTGCAACTCCATCTGGATTAAGACTCCATAACTGAACATATAACTGACCCGAGATGAGAATATCAACTTGAAGATGGGTCTCTCCTGTCGAATGAGCGGCCTAAACTTGGCCTTCAGAGCATCACTGCTTCACTCCACCAGATCAAGGTGCCCGGTCTACCACACTTGCTGGCACAGCGCACGATTGCGGTATTGCCCCCTGAATTCAGATGCTGTCTACTGCTGTAAGTATTAAACTGTTTGAGTAAATCTGGCTGTTCTGTGTTCTGGCACACTGAGGTGGAATTGTCTCTGAATTTCTGACCAGAGGACACTGACACTAAGCGCCCCCACAAGGTAAGGAGACATCTGACATCACTTAAGCAGGACATTCGTGCATGGCACATTCCTGGCCCATACGCAAACCGACTACCTGAATCCAGCACACCACATCGTTTCGAACACTCTGCCTCAATAACACGAGAGCTGCATGTTGACTTGATACTGCAACCACGGTGCCCCCGGAGGCCATCATGGAAGCTCATTTAAAGGCTGGCCTGAAGAACCAGAAGAAGGCATGGCAACCCGAAAACAAACAACCCTAGAAACTGAACTGGTCGAATCGCCAACCGCATAACCAATAAAGAAATAATCCCATTTATAACTGGACTCCTTTCTGGTGGTAGGAGAACCTTCTTTGGAGAAGTATAACATACTTTGGAGAAGCTCAAATAAAGGGATGCCTTGTTGCAACGAATTTCCATTCGATGTTGCAACGCTGAGCGAAAGCCCCATTGTTATCTGCATGGTAATAAAACATTGTTCCTGAGAGACATCCTTCATGAGCCAGTCATCTAGGTAAGGAAATACCTGCAATTCCCAGAAATGTACACCACCAGGCACCACTGCCAACACCCCCTTCTGAACACTTGAGGTCCTGATGTGACCCCAAGAAGCGGGACTCAGACCTATAAATGTCCAACATTCACGGAACTGGCAGAGCCCCATGCGGAAACATCCCAGGGCAGGGTCAGGGACCGAGTAACAACTTTTATTAACAAACTGAGTAATATGTCCTTGGAAACTGGAGTTGCACCACAACTGCACAAACATATGATGGTAACACCTCATCAAAAAAAAAAAAAAAAAACTCTTCACCCAAACGACCCATAGAGCGACCACAAATTGTGGGCATTCCAAGGCTGGCAAAGATCTTGGAAAATGATCTATTCACAACATGGGATGGAGAAGGTTCTTGGTACTCTGTCTGAAGACATTTCGCTCGAAGTATAGGACAGCTTTCCTCCGCTTCTCCTGTCTGGCTTTCCGCTCAGTAGACTTTAAGCTGCTGTCTCAAAACAACGCTGGTGGTGGCCTTAATGTCTGCTCACGTTTTTAAGTCACTAAAATCTTTTCGGTTCCAGAAGAATTATGCCAAACTGGAGAATTAACTTTCTGCACAACCCTATGTGGTCTGTGGAGTCTCACAGAGGTCCCCCACGTACCACATGTTCTTTAATGATTTAATTTGACTACATAACGAAGGCCTTGGTTTACAGTTCAAGCCACATCCTGACAATCTGCGAACGTATGGGTCTACAGATGATTTCTCCCGAATGATGGAGTTTGACCAGGTGGTTGCAAAGATGAGGATTAGCTGCCTCTAACAGAATGGGTTCATACACTGGGAAGGAACACCGGTCAGAGACAATCCACCAGCCACCTCTTCAGTTCCCTCAACGTACCAGGCCAATAGGCATCTGAATCAGACGCGGGAACATAGTATCCCTCACAAGCAACTTTACTGAAGGCATATCACTTTCTTGAAATTGATATTTTTATCCCTGCAGTTTTTTTTTTTAATCTTTCAAGGACTAACTGGGAATACACCTAAAAAATGTGCTCACGTGAACGACAATGGAGCCTTACATCCTAGCATCGCGTTTAAAGCAACAAGACCTTTCCAAAGCAAGGGCACAATGTCAGGTTGCTGCCTTGCAAATCTCCTGCACTCTACCCCTCTCGTATATGACCTATGAATCCTTTTTGGATTATATATGTTCTGTTCTTCTAAAAAGGCTTTTAACTTGAGGCTCATCAAGGACCTCGAGGCAAACCTTGATTCGTTCAATGGAGCCATGGTCCAGGTGCTTTGATTAAGGATCTTTATCTGCTTGCAGGTGCACTTGCATTAATGCTGATCATCAACCCGGGGTGGCTGGTTTGATCCAAGTCTAATTGGATTATGCCAACATACTTTGGGGAGGACCGTCAGGCACACAAATGGCCTGGATGCAAAAAAGGTGCCAAACGGTGTAACGATTTATGGGTAACACATTTATCGGTTTCACCCAAGCAATCTACCAACTGCACTGGCTGCCACTTACAAAGTTTCTTATTTTTCAGATGCTCATGGGCAAGTAGAGTGACGCAAAACAGAAAACACACCCTGCTAAGGTTCTACAGATTTAGGACATATCTAGTCCTCGCTAAGGCCTAATAGATAAACCTAACCTCGTGTGAGTAATAACACAAACATTTCACTTTGTCATCTTTTCTTAAACAAGGAAATCGGCCACCATTAAAAAAACTCGAGTGAGAAAGTAAATGCTCCTTTGTCAGCATTCTCAAAAGGGTCATTAGAAGCAGGTGCTGTGTAAAGAGATTTACACCAACACCTGATCACGAGGAAGTGGTACTCGCTATACACAAAATTCACAACTTAGTTTGTTCTCGAGCATTCAGAGATGTAGTAGGACATCCTAGTAACCCACTATTTATGTGACTGTATCATAGAAAGAATTGCTGCTTATCAGTCTGGGAAATGTCAGTCATTTCCAAGTACTATGAAGTCCATTGTTTTACAATGAGAAAGATTATTTACAAATGCATTCAACACATCAGCAAATGTTCCCATGCGTGGGTGTCACAGTAAATTTACCCCAAAGAAACCTAAAACTAAATTCACTCATTGACTGACATACGGTAAGGTTGGAGTTCACCCTTCACCACCATTGGGAAGAGATTGGAGAAGCTCTGTTTTCATGGACGGATGGCCAGGAGAAACCCTTTTCTGGGTGAAACGGACATTGCTGCTCTGCCTAGGACTGCAATCCAGCACCCTAAGTGGACCCCAAGATTCTTGGAACAATGTTCTCTGGGGGGGAGAGACAAAAGTGGAGTTGTAGGGCTGAAATGCAGGACATTTTGGTTAAAATCCAAGCACTGTGCATCACCACAAGAACCTCATGCCAACAGCCATGTCTGGTGGTTGAGAGGTGAGGATTTGGGTCCCCTTTTTAGCCACAGGACCAGGACCCCCCTCAGCATCACTGACTATGCTACAGTGGTACATCCTCTCTGCAAAGTAGTGAGGCCCAAAATCCCCAGGGTAAGAGTCTTTGCCCACAACAAACCTTTGCAAGCCCCTTTCATTGTCTGCGTTCCAGTGCTATTTGCTGACCGCCTGGAGACTGAACCCCAACAACGGCTACATGGACGGTAGCATCTTGGGGCGGCAGCCTTATATATGGGTTACTACTTCCACCGACAACAGAAACTAAGGTCAAATGAGGATTCTGGTTGTACACTAAAAACCTGCCATTAATCACGAATTGACACTGAGCTGAAACTGGGAACAACCCATCTCACACAAAGCAAGAAAAGTCAAAGTAGAAAGGTAAGACTGTAAGGGAGAAGAGAGAAAAGCAAGAAAAGGTGTTCAGTGGATTGGGAAGGACATCTTGTTGGGGGTGTAATAAAATCTCCCACTAGGGAGTACCAGAGATGGGGCATGCTGTGGAAAGGCTCGTGCTTCCGTGTTTTAGGTTTAGCAAAGTAGTTCTGCCAGGCACTCCAAGCGTTGCCAATCCTGCTAGAACAGAAAACTGAAGCACCCAAGCACGTTGTGATTTGCCCAGGATCACACAATTTGGTCACGGTTGCTGTAGTGCCTCCAATCAATTTGGGTTGGAGGAAATGGCTGCTACTTACAAAAATTATTTCCCATAACCAAAATCAGTTGATTTTGGCAAAAAGATCAAGCGAGGAAAATGACCAGGCCCTGGAGCTTAGTGGTTAGTAGGGAGAAGTTTGGTTCAGAACCCATGTACTACTCGATCGCCGTGTTTAATGGAGTGAGCTAAAGCTTGCTTGCACGGCTAGGCGCTATGCGCTCCTGCTGGCACACTCATTATGTTTGGTCAGGGGGCACACAACAGTATCTGAATGGTTTTGGATACTGTGACCAGCTTAGAGTCATGTGTAGTGGATAGGGTTGCTGGGACATTCGTCTCACGGTAACATAAGCCTGCCATCAGCATACAGGGAGGAGATTTACAAACGTTTCCTGCCATGCCTGAGTTCCCAACAAACTACGTGAAAGCCCACAATCCCCTTTCAAAAGCCTGCCCCTAACTTCCTTATCAGAGTCCAGTTTTCACCTCGCAGCTCACTTTTAAGGAGAAATAAGCTCTGCAAAAAACCTGACCAAATTACTTATAACAGGCAAGTTTTGACGTCAACTGTAATAAAAAAGTGACACCATTCTCGGCTGTAATAGTTTACTACGGTTGAATTGTGATACCCTAATGCCTGGTGCCAAGGCAGTTCACGGAACAGAATTACAACTACCAGTTTTCAGGCCCTTCTCTTTTGAACTCTCTGCTGAAAATCCGTTCATTACCTGTGCATGGTAAATAGTTTGGGCTCGGTGCACACCTGTGCGTCCCAGGACAGAGAAGGCGCAGGTTTAACACATGTTAAAGTATACAAGAAGCTTTGATACTGACTTACACTCACATGTACATGTCTGAATACATTACAGGCTGTTTGTTGCGGTATGTCGCTCTTTACATGGCAGACTCCACATTCATTCCACATCATCTGTAACCAGAGGACCTCTTTGATCAGAAGAACAAGACTCCAAGGATGTAATGGGGCGATGGAAGGTGGTGCTGATGGCGGGATCCGGCATCATAAGAAAAAAATAAAATACACGATGCTGCACTCGCCACCGAGTTGTGCCACTTTAAAAAGAAAATCAACCTTCAACCTTTCCTGTAATTGGTCCCAGAAGTTCTAAGTGACCTGTAATATCTTTACAAGACCGGCTATGGTGTACGTCAACCCATATGTCATCACAACTCACTGTAATATTTTGTTTAAAGTTAGGTTTTCCCTCTTTTCTGTATGCCAGACCGAGCCTACTTCAGCGAGTAGTAACTTCTGTCCCCTATGGCCCTGGTTCCCAACCTGTGGTCCGGGGACCACTGGGGGTCCGCCAAGCCTCCTCAGGGGGTCCGCGACGGCTTAGAAAATGAAATAATATTAACAGATTAGATTCCCAGCTTTCAGTAATGACTCAGTGGAGGGGTCCCTGGATTCCAATAATGATTCAGTGGGGGTCCCCAGGTTCCAGTAATGATAAAGTGGGGGTCCACAGCAGTCAAAAGGTTGGGAACCACTGCCCTATGGTGTTTTGGGAAACATCAGGGACAAACAGTGAACTTGACTTGTGTGTGTCAGAGCTGCAACCAGGGGTGAAAACACCCCCTTACTGATGCCAAGTAGTGGCCAATGTTGAGTTCCACCACACCCCCACCCGGGCCACACCCCAAGCAGTCCTCATGGACAAACAAAGCGGCCATGAAGGACACAGGAGACGGAAGCAGTGGAGTGTGTTGCAGAGGTTGTGCGAGAAACAAAATGATCAGTTCCGCTGACATCGCACCAGGTAACATTTAAAATTATAGCTGGGCAGCGGTGCATTACGAAGATGTTTTTCACTAGGGCACAAGTCCTAGAAAAAGAAGCGGAGGGGACAAACCAAGTTAGGAGTTTTGCAAGTGACATCAGTGTGCGTGACATCAGGGCGCGTGACGTCAAAGCTTGTGAAACCACAGCAAGTGGCGTCGCACAGGAAGTGACATCAGATTTTAAGACCACCCACATATCTTTAGCAGGTCTATCATAAATACATTTCAGCACAATATCAGATTTAACAAAATGAAATTTAGTGTCGGGATTGTGCCAAAAAAGTGGCGTTACCCAGACGTAAAATCTGGGCCTCAACTTAACCACACACACAAATATATATATATATATATATATATATATATATATTTATATATTTATTTTTTAACTCTATCACCAAAAAATTAAGAACAATGAGAGACTTGGCAATAAATCTGTATTGCTTAATTTGTTGCAAAGTCTGCATTTTAAAATATTTTATGGGGTTAAGGCACCTGCAACAGAGATCTTTGTGTGCTCAGTTAATCTTAGGGAATGATAATAATGGTAATATTACTCTGAAGGTTAACGCGTTTGCTGGACAGATTTGTGTTTTGTCTTAATCCCCGTTTCGAATCAAAGTGGCGTAGAGGGTGAATGTGTCTCCTGTAAAGCACACGCTGTAACACGCAAATGACAGATTTGTATTATTTTTGTGGCTAGATAAGTGGGCTACTGCTTTTAACACCGAGATCCTTCCGTTACTTACAGTTCATAAACTGTAATCCTTCTAATAGCCCAGTAAGCTATTAAGGACATGCGACTCCTACACCTTGTAACCGTAACTGTCTTATGTATCACACCCTATACATTGATTTACAGTGTTATATGATTTATTGTTAGTGTATAATGTGTACATGTGATCAGGATGAGTAGCACCATAAAAGAAATTGAAAAAAATAGTGGCATTTAAATTGCTATTTGTGTAACTACTGGGACAGGTCAACAAACAGTGCATGCATATCTCTTATAAACAAGAACTGAACAAAGTCAAAACCGTGCCTCTCTGAAGTACCGATGAAGCAATAGCAGGCTGTGTGCCTTAGTGTCCTTTCCACTGCGTTTGAATCTAAGTGCGAGGCTCCAAAGGAGGCCGATGGGCCATTAACTTCACCTTTTGATTTAGGCCCAAATGGAATTTCAAATAACAAAGGCCTCACATAAGTTGCTGCTCTGAACGGAAGCAGACAATGTGCAGGTGCTGCTGAATGTGTCCCGGTGTCTGAAGATGGTGTCTGAAAATGATGCCGGGGGAGTTCTGCATATTTCACTGGGCCCCAACTTCTGGGCAGGCTGACAGCATCCACCTTGTGAAAACAGTGGGTGAACGCGTCTACCGGCGCATTCCCGCCACTTGTGCCCAGTGGTTGCTGAGAGGTTCTGAGTGAAATCTAATAGACAACAAGAGTGAAGTCTGAGTTGACTACAATGTAATTGAGAACCCCCTCAGTGAAAAACATTCTAGTTACTGCGTTATCTGTAAAGTTTGGCCTCCAAAAATAATCTTCCCTTCACTTCTAATGTTTACGCAGGGGCAGATGAGTGATGGGGGAGTTATACAAAACATGGCCTCGCTCCTAAAAATAAAAAACCTGACTCCTGTGCACTCACTTCATCACCATCATTATATACTCAATCATCCAAAAAAAAAAAAAAAAAAAAACATACCTGCCCCTTTATCGCCTGCTCTCCACCGCTCAGTACACTGGCTCACCACACTCCTGCCCATGATTAAAAAAATAATAAATACCTGGCCTTATATGCCTCCCACTCGCCCTCTACATGTAACTCAGTCACCGGATACAAAAAAAAACTTTTAAAAACTTGCCTCTTGCTACCTAACCTCATCACTACTCTGAGCCAGCCTCTCTCGCGGCCCAAAGACACACTCTCCGCTCTCACACTGTGTGGAGAGAGCCGGCAGCGCTCAGACAACGGCGCTGTGAGAGCTGCTGTTCGGTGCAGTTTGTTTTTTTAACCTGCGAGTGCGGGTCTGCAGAGGCCCGCTGTGACGGGGAAGTGTGGCCGCTGAAGCAAGCTGTTCGGCGCTGCCTTTCTGCTGCTTTCCTTGGCACTGTGAAGACCCAGGAGAGGGGTAGAAGGCTGTAGGAGGAACCTTTGTTTACCACTGCTGTTACGTCCCAGCAGTGCATAACCAGATTACCACCCAGTTTTTCACCATAAAGTACTGTGACCTGATTCTGAGCAACAAAAACCGCACCACTTTGCAAAAATAAAAGGAATTTTTACATCAACGGAGCGTCGCTGAATGACAAGGAAAGTAAACTATAAATGTGATTAGTTTGGTAAATGCGTAGACGGCCGTGGTAAGCCCCCAACAAGTTGGCCATCTACTCACCTACCAGACTTTGCACTTTTGGAGTTTGTTTATATCAACTTGTCATATACTGGCTCAGATGTAACCGCTTATAACCATTCATTTAGGGCGTGGAAAATTTATACTAAACATTAGTTATGAGTGGTTTTGACTATCTTATGGTCATAGTTTACTTTCCTTGAATACAGGGAAGTTTGGTTTATAGATTCAGTTTGGTCTACATAAGGATTGCTTTAGAGTCTTGAAAAAGTCGCTGTGTGACGAAACACGCAGCGGCTGCCTTTTAAAATGCAAATAAGTTCACAATCAAGTTACATGGGAAGTTATGGACTGAACCTCGAATAAATATGTTTGGAACTTATGGGACCTAATAGCCTTGGGACTCTTATGTGCTGAACTTTGTGTTTGTGTGATACGGTAATGTTATGGTGAGCAACAAATTCACATACTACCTAGAACTGACCTGGACAATCATAACCTAAGACACTAATGGCCCAATCGAGCAAAGGTTATGTCGCTGATGGGATCACAATGCTTGACTTAAAAAGCCATAAAAAGCATCCTATTCCCCAGGACCCTCATCACAAAGGTGAGTGCCTGTGCCCTAAAGAACGAGTCACACAAACAACTGAACATCACCTACCACCACTACCAGTCAGCCCACCTTTCTCTCAATTCCCACAAGTGACAGCGGACCGGTCTGAAGGCGTGCCTGATAACACTCTACCAACCCGGCTGAGGGGGCAAATGATGACACACTTCAGGACTAGATGCAAAATCCATTGGGGACATCAACAACAATTCTCCATCAGGGCACGATAATGAATAAGAGAGTTCAACTGCAGACAGGAGAACACTGTAGTCTGTCCAAAGTCCATGCAAGGCTATCAACCAACTCCTTACTGTGGATGATGAAGAACAACCACTGCCAGAGCCAACTCAACTACTGATCCGACAGACACTACAACAGCTGCGTCCCTGCAGAGATACTAAACACCCGAAGGACGCACTAGTTCTAACTGTGTGAAGCGACTACATAAGCATCCAAGAACATTTGCAAGAGCACAACGAGTAGTGGGAACCCTCAAGAGTCTGCCGCTGCCACCCAATGTACATCTCCTCCTTCTACCGTGTACATGGGCACAGCTATCCTTCTGGGCCCACCTACTGTTGCAATGCACAGAGGCAGGGGCGGGGAAGAAGTAATGGCCAAATTACTAGTCTGACAGAAAGAAGCCATGGAAAGGGAAGGGAGGTACTTAACTAATCTAACATGCACAGTGGAAGACATGGAACAAGCTACCCTTTCATCGATGGACCTCCCCGTCTCCTCCAGAGTTCCGAAAGTCCCTGAAGACCTGGCTATTCGGCATACCAATTGGACACTGCCAGCACCTGGATACCCTCACGGGTGACAAGAAGTGCTCTACAAATCTACTGACTGATTGAGCGTAACATCATTATTCCCTGTACTGGACACAAGAGGGGCTTTGAAGTGTAGGCCTAAGAGGTAGAAGGGCCCTCCCACCAGCCACCATACCACTACGTGCGCCCTTAATATCACTGTCTCTGGGACGTGCCTGCTGAAGATGACACTTGCTACAACCCCTCTGTGCTCTTGCATGAGGACTACCCAACATTGTTTCTTAGGATCACTCATTTCGCACAACACAACTAGATTTAAGATTTCCCTTTAAAGATTAGGTTCACATCCACAACCTTTTCAGGCCCCTGACCCGGCAGTCCACAGTTGTGAAACACCATCCTACACAAATCAGGCGAGGGGGCCTCTCACAGTCAGGGGCCAAGACTCAGTCTGCGTGCAGGTGTTGAACCAGACCCAAGCGACTTCTTGTGCGGTTGTAGCAGCCACTCGCTGGCCCTACGCCCTTGGAGTCTTGTTGGAGTGAGTGCCCTGGTCTGACAGAGACTACTATATAGTCACTTTACTAGCGACTGACCCTCCCATCATCCATGGCCCGGGTGCTCCACACCAGATCTCTCATTTCATTCTTCAACGCTAGCCACTGTCTGGACTCAAAACACACAACATGCTGGTGCTCACATGTGAATTACAATCAATTCACTTTCAGTGCCAGGAGGAGGTGACACTAGTCTCATGCACAGACAGCCATTGCAGGAGCATAGCTGGCAAGTATACAGTTTGCTCATGTGACACTTCAATTGTTTCAGTGTATTTATGGCATTCCACAGCAAGATGCGGGACACTATGAATTACATCTTACGCTATATTAAAATAATCAGTTGCATCCTTGCGGGCTGGGACGTCAAAGCACTATAAATACACAAGTGGTTCACCACCACCGCTTGCCACCTGCCAACCAGGATTCTATTCCTTTACACTATGGTGAAACTGCTAGACACGTCCAGTGCTTGGATTAATCATTTCCTACTGCTTACATTAACTTGCATTTATCTTACATTTTAAATGTGCAGTGCACCTTTATTTATATACTGTCACCAGAAGGTTAAAAACAATGAAAAATAGTAACAAAATGGAAGCATTTTGTCATTTCAGCTAGGTCTTTAACTCCCTGTCCCCAAAAGCCCCCTCCCCCGGCCTGATACTGACCCCACTGCAGCACTCACATTTGTCCAGTGATCAGCAGCGCTGGACTCACCGGTGGGATACTGAAGTTGGTGCCAGGCTAAGCCTGCAGAGCACGTCATCAAACCCGGTGTGCCGAACCAGGCTGCAGACTAGTGCTGAGGTTGCAGGCCCAGGGTCTGCCAGGCAAGGCTGCTCTTTCACCTCATTGGTCACTGCCTCATGCTGCTCTTGAGTGCACGCTGGCAGTGCCACCTTTAAAATGGGCTCACCATCGCCTACGGGATGGTCTACAGGGATCTCCTACATCAGTGGTTCCCAACCTTTTGACTTCTGTGGAACCCCACTGTAGGAAGTTGGCTCTGTATGTGCTATTTCAAAGTAAGGAATAGCATGCACAGAGTCCAAGGGTTCCCCTTAGAGGTAAAATAGTGGTAAAAATAGATAATACTAATGCTCTATTTTGTGGTAGTGTGGTCGAGCAGTAGGCTTATCCAAGGAGTAGTGTTAAGCATTTGTTGTACATACACATAGACAATAAATGAGGTACACACACTCAGAGACAAATCCAGCCAATAGGTTTTGTATAGAAAAATATCTTTTCTTAGTTTATTTTAAGAACCACAGGTTCAAATTCTACATGTAATATCTCATTTGAAAGGTATTGCAGGTAAGTACTTTAGGAACTTTAAATCATAAAAATTGCATGTATACTTTTCAAGTTATTGACAAATAGCTGTTTTAAAAGTGGACACTTAGTGCAATTTTCACAGTTCCTAGGGGAGGTAAGTATTTGTTAGGTTAACCAGGTAAGTAAGACACTTACAGGGCTCAGTTCTTGGTCCAAGGTAGCCCACCGTTGGGGGTTCAGAGCAACCCCAAAGTCACCACACCAGCAGCTCAGGGCCGGTCAGGTGCAGAGTTCAAAGTGGTGCCCAAAACACATAGGCTAGAATGGAGAGGAGGGGGTGCCCCGGTTCCGGTCTGCTTGCAGGTAAGTACCCGCGTCTTCGGAGGGTAGACCAGGGGGGTTTTGTAGGGCACCGGGGGGGACACAAGTCCATACAGAAATTTCACCCTCAGCGGCGCGGGGGCGGCCGGGTGCAGTGTAGAACCAAGCGTCGGGTTCGCAATGTTAGTCTATGAGAGATCTCGGGATCTCTTCAGCGCTGCAGGCAGGCAAGGGGGGGGTTCCTCGGGGAAACCTCCACTTGGGCAAGGGAGAGGGACTCCTGGGGGTCACTTCTCCAGTGAAAGTCCGGTCCTTCAGGTCCTGGGGGCTGCGGGTGCAGGGTCTCTCCCAGGTGTCGGGACTTTAGGTTCAAAGAGTCGCGGTCAGGGGAAGCCTCGGGATTCCCTCTGCAGGCGGCGCTGTGGGGGCTCAGGGGGGACAGGTTTTGGTACTCACAGTATCAGAGTAGTCCTGGGGTCCCTCCTGAGGTGTTGGATCGCCACCAGCCGAGTCGGGGTCGCCGGGTGCAGTGTTGCAAGTCTCACGCTTCTTGCGGGGAGCTTGCAGGGTTCTTTTAAAGTTGCTGGAAACAAAGTTGCAGCTTTTCTTGGAGCAGGTCCGCTGTCCTCGGGAGTTTCTTGTCTTTTCGAAGCAGGGGCAGTCCTCAGAGGATGTCGAGGTCGCTGGTCCCTTCGGAAGGCGTCGCTGAAGCAGGATCTTTGGAAGGCAGGAGACAGGCCGGTGAGTTTCTGGAGCCAAGGCAGTTGTCGTCTTCTGGTCTTCCGCTGCAGGGGTTTTCAGCTGGGCAGTCCTTCTTCTTGTAGTTGCAGGAATCTAATTTTCTAGGGTTCAGGGTAGCCCTTAAATACTAAATTTAAGGGCGTGTTTAGGTCTGGGGGGGTTAGTAGCCAATGGCTACTAGCCCTGAGGGTGGGTACACCCTCTTTGTGCCTCCTCCCAAGGGGAGGGGGTCACAATCCTAACCCTATTGGGGGAATCCTCCATCTGCAAGATGGAGGATTTCTAAAAGTTAGAGTCACCTCAGCTCAGGACACCTTAGGGGCTGTCCTGACTGGCCAGTGACTCCTCCTTGTTGCTTTCTTTGTTCCCTCCAGCCTTGCCGCCAAAAGTGGGGGCCGTGGCCGGAGGGGGCGGGCAACTCCACTAAGCTGGAGTGCCCTGCTGGGCTGTGACAAAGGGGTGAGCCTTTGAGGCTCACCGCCAGGTGTCACAGCTCCTGCCTGGGGGAGGTGTTAGCATCTCCACCCAGTGCAGGCTTTGTTACTGGCCTCAGAGTGACAAAGGCACTCTCCCCATGGGGCCAGCAACATGTCTCTAGTGTGGCAGGCTGCTGGAACTAGTCAGCCTACACAGACAGTCGGTTAAGTTTCAGGGGGCACCTCTAAGGTGCCCTCTGGGGTGTATTTTGCAATAAAATGTACACTGGCATCAGTGTGCATTTATTGTGCTGAGAAGTTTGATACCAAACTTCCCAGTTTTCAGTGTAGCCATTATGGTGCTGTGGAGTTCGTGTTTGACAGACTCCCATACCATATACTCTTATGGCTACCCTGCACTTACAATGTCTAAGGTTTTGTTTAGACACTGTAGGGGCACCATGCTCATGCACTGGTACCCTCACCTATGGTATAGTGCACCCTGCCTTAGGGCTGTAAGGCCTGCTAGAGGGGTGTCTTACCTATACTGCATAGGCAGTGAGAGGCTGGCATGGCACCCTGAGGGGAGTGCCATGTCGACTTACTCGTTTTGTCCTCACTAGCACACACAAGCTGGCAAGCAGTGTGTCTGTGCTGAGTGAGAGGTCTCCAGGGTGGCATAAGACATGCTGCAGCCCTTAGAGACCTTCCTTGGCATCAGGGCCCTTGGTACTAGAAGTACCAGTTACAAGGGACTTATCTGGATGCCAGGGTCTGCCAATTGTGGATACAAAAGTACAGGTTAGGGAAAGAACACTGGTGCTGGGGCCTGGTTAGCAGGCCTCAGCACACTTTCAATTGTAAACATAGCATCAGCAAAGGCAAAAAGTCAGGGGGCAACCATGCCAAGGAGGCATTTCCTTACACCCACTTTATCATTACTGGAACCCTAGGAACTCTACTGAGTCATTACTGTAATCCAGGGACCCCTCACTGAGTCATTATTGAAAGCTGGGGACCAATTCTGCAAATTTTATTTCAATTTCTAAGAGGTCACGGACCCCCAGGAGTACCCGGAGCACAGGTTGGAAACCACTGCCCTACATGATCAGAGCGCAGGTGAGGGCTACATTTCTTGCTGTTTTGGGCCAAACTGACTGTGGGACAGCGGAGGTGGTCGGAGGGAGTCCGGGCTAAATGCAGCGGCAGAACCATTCTATGCTATGCCATAGACCCCAGCAGCATGGCCATAGGCAGCACACTGAGGGTCGGACAGTGCCGTTTGAGAGATCGAGCACATAACCAGAAAACTTTTTTTTTTTTTTTTTAAACAGCCACTGCCTGTGCCAATCTTTGGATCCTTTCTGGTGCCAGAAAATGAGAACTGGATCCTGGTAGTTATTTATGTTCTGCAGTGATGGTAGATGACTACCTGGATGGCCGGGCCTGGTACGAATTTATTCTAGCTGCGGGCGGAAGTCGTGTATGTTTTCAGACTAGTTTTGACAGTATAGCCCACAATGCTCTTCCCTAACAGCCTGAGCAGAGTCAGTGACGAGCTCCTGACCACGGCGACTGACGGCCAGTGGCGCAACACGCGCTGGAGGTGGCTGCTTTGTTATAATATGAAGCGCCTGGTTGCAGTTCTCCCAGGAGCTATAGCTTACGTGACTAACTCATTTAGTGCAGTGATGCGGAAACCAGCACTAATATACCTTACTTTAACCCATGATGCGCTGTACTTCACAAGACTGCAGGAGGCGATAGTGGTAACTTCCAGCGGGGTTTTGTACAGTATCTGGGTTCAGGATTACACAGTACTGCCAGGACAGCCGCCAATGAACTCATCAAGTTGTAATACATCAGGTATTCTTTGAGGGCCAAAGCCTGTTCTATTTGTGGAGGATACTCTAAAATGGTCATTAATATTGTAAACCCAACCTGGGATGTCTCTGAGCTGGTGACCTGCAGGTGAGAGGCCGTCGAGACCCCTGATAACCTATAATCAGGGCTACTGGAATTATGTGATTGTGCAGCCTCTGCGATTTTCACATTGTAATAGATACACCACATTTGCCACATAATTCATCATCTGCAGCATAATCTTGTCTCTAGCTCAAACGGTTCAAAAGTTACTAACTACGCAGCGACACCTGTGGCCGAGCAGTGGAAGGCCCTTTGCAAAGCTGAACTGGTCACCTTTGTGTTACTAATTGCTATATTTGGTTATTCAACCGGTACTAGTGGGATGCAACCAAGGTCCATACAGATTTACCAAATTTAAAAATGCCGAAATAATAAAGTTAGACAATTACAAAACGTGCCGCATAATTTATTCAGCCCTGCCCTATAATGTGGCCCTCTCCTGCGGACCACCGAGGCAGGCAGCGGACGCCAGGGTTGATTCGCGGTTCTCATGCACGTGGATTTAACACGTGCACTGGGATCCACCGTCCAAGAGCGCCGACCCCGACATGATCCCGCGCGGCTCCACCGGGCCCCAGATGTTCAACACTCGTGAATGAGGGAAGGAAACTCGACGTGATGGTCTGCAGGGCTCTTGCAGACAGGCCCAGAGCGGAGAGCGCGCTTGGCCCGGGCCCAGCCGTCCAGGCCGCCTCACGGTGACTGACAGCTGCTGCAACCCGAGCTGCCCGTCCTCTCCCTCGGCCTCATCGGCCTCTGGCTTTTTCGGAGCATCCCTCCTCCCGCCAAGAATGTTCTCATTATACATTGGGGGCTTGTCGATGGCTGGTGGCCGGGATTTATTTGCTGCAGAACTGAGCTCCAAGTGCAGAGAAGCCCTCACAGCGACTGGACCAAAGCGGCTCAATTTATAATCTGAGGACTGCAGCTGATCCAGGGAATTAAACTCAGACCTATCTCTGTCATTGCATCTCCTTCCTAGCATGCAGCATCCCTGCCCTCGTCTACTCCTCGCGGTGGACCACACATCTATCAGCTCCTGTCCGTGCACCTCCATCCTAGCATGCAGCATCCCTGCCCTCGTCTACTCCTCGCGGTGGACCACACATCTATCAGCTCCTGTCAGTGAGCATCCATCCTAGCTTGCAGCACCCCTCCCCGTGTCTAATCATCAGAGAGGACCACACATCTATCAGCTCCTGTCCATGCACCTCCATCCTAGCATGCAGCATCCCTGCCCTCGTCTACTCCTCGCGGTGGACCATACATCTATCAGCTCCTGTCAGTGAGCATCCATCCTAGCTTGCAGCATCCCTCCCCGTGTCTAATCATCAGAGAGGACCACACATCTATCAGCTCCTGTCCGTGCACCTCCATCCTAGCATGCAGCATCCCTGCCCTAGTCTACTCCTCGCGGTGGACCACACATCTATCAGCTCCTGTCAGTGAGCATCCATCCTAGCTTGCAGCATCCCTCCCCGTGTCTAATCATCAGAGAGGACCACACATCTATCAGCTCCTGTCCGTGCACCTCCATCCTAGCATGCAGCATCCCTGCCCGTGTCTACTCATCGCAGAGGACCACACATCTATCAGCTCCTGTCCGTGCACCTCCACCCTAGCATGCAGCATCCCTGCCCTCGTCTACTCCTCGCGGTGGACCACACAGCTATCAGCTCCTGTCCGTGCACCTCCATCCTAGCGTGCAGCATCCCTGCCCGTCTCTACTCATCGCAGAGGACCACACATCTATCAGCTCCTGTCAGTGCACCTCCACCCTAGCATGCAGCATCCCTGCCTGTATCTACTCATCGCAGAGGACCACACATCTATCAGCTCCTGTCAGTGCACCTCCATCCTAGCGTGGAGCATCCCTGTAGATGTTTACTCATCGGAGAGGACCACACATCTATCAGCTCCCGACAGGGAGTCTCCTTCCTCGGATGCAGCATCCCTGCCCTTGTCTACTCCTCACGGAGGACCACACATCGATCAGCTCCTGTCAGTGAACCTTCATCCAAGCATGCAGCATCCCTGCCCGTGTCTACTCATCGCAGAGGACCACACAGCTATCAGCTCCTGTCAGTGGACCTTCATCCAAGCTTGCAGCATCCTTGCCCTTGTCTACTCATCGCAGAGGACCACACATCTATCAGCTCCTGTCAGTGAGCATCCACCCTACCATGCAGCATCCCTGCCTGTATCTACTCATCGCAGAGGACCATACATCTATCAGCTCCTGTCAGTGCACCTCCATCCTAGCGTGGAGCATCCCTGCCCTTGTCTACTCCTCGCGGTGGACCACACAGCTATCAGCTCCTGTCAGTGAGCATCCATCCTAGCATGCAGCATCCCTGCCCGGGTCTACTCATCGCAGAGGACCAGACAGCTATCAGCTCCTCTCAGTGAACCTTCATCCAAGCTTGCAGGATCCCTGCCCTTGTCTACTCATTGGAGAGGACCACACATCTATCAGCTCCTGTCTGTGCACCTGCTTCCTAGCATGCAGCATCCCTGCCCATGTCTACTCATCACAGAGGACCACACATCTATCAGCTCCAGTCTGTGCACCTCCTTCCTAGCACGCAGCATCCCTGCCCGTGTCTACTCAGCACAGAGGACCACACATCTATCAGCTCCTGTCCGTGCCCCACTATTCTAGCCACTTGCCAAACCACTACCTATTCATCGTACAAACAACGAACAACTGTCCATGCACCTCCATAGCAGTAGGCAGAGCCACTGCCCATCTAGCGGAGGAAGACTTACCCAGCTCTATTACTGCACCTCTCCTCTAGCACGGAACCTCCTGCCCACAGATTTCAGAGACAGTGCCCTGCCATCCTCAGCATGCCCGTCCAGTAGGCTACCATGATTACCATTTGAGTCCATCAACCAGCTGTGATAAATGAGCCAATCTAATGCCCTGCCATGATCACCACGTGCAAATCCAGATGGACTGGATATCCAGCACCATGGTTTGTGTATGACTTGTCCGACTCAAGATCTACAATAATAATAATATTGTAATCCGAGCACTGAAAGACTAGTCAAAGCCCTGACACTTACCATAACAATAGCTATAATCTATGATCTAACCCTTACAAAACAATTTTGGAAATTTGCTGTTTAGTTCTGCGCTGGTGAGAGTCCTGACACAATTTACAAAGGACCATAATAGTTTCACATACAAACAAAAACGTCTTCCACAAAAAAAGACAATTTTTTGGACATCCCTAGTACCAGGGGATATAGCTCTTCTGGAAATGCATGAACCAAGGTATCTGAGCACTGAGACTGGTTTCACCATTTTATGATATCTAACCTGAAGCGTGGTTACTGCAGCTTATGAAAATTTCTTAAACTTTGCCAAATACGGAAAAAAATTAGTCAATTTACCTGCCTAGACACATTCCTATGAATCCAGTTTCCACACTTCCAACAATGACGCATTTGATTACGCCTTTGGCCAGTTTGGGCACAATTGTGCTAGTTATAAAACTGGAATAAGGCTCCTCAGTTTTTGGGTGAAGCCGTGGAGCTCTCCTTTCATGATCTCTACAGAGCAGCCTAGATTGATCTTTCAGAAGAACAAAGAAACCTCTCATGACCTTGGTTAGGCCTCAAAGGTGGCATCTTCTTTAATCCAGGCCTGCAAAGCCTGCGCTCAGATCGCTCTTAAAATATGATGAAGGTTCTGAAGGATGAACGTCGGTGGTGGTACAGAACTCTGCTTTTGAGATCCCATGAAACCCAACTGATGGTTACTCCATATCCGTTTCTAAAGAGACTGGGCACTTGAACCACTTATCAATTTCACTGAATATGAAGAATATGGGACATAAATCCCTTTTAGTGGCATTTCTTTGTGGCACATTACCTGCTGGTAACATCATTATCTTTTTGGGAATGGAGGTGACACACTAATTCTGATTTGTGTTTCTGTTGAAGGAACCAGATTCAATCAGTTTCTCATTGTTTTTCTGTTATGCCCGGCCTACGCGGGTTACTTTAGGACCTGCCTTGAGCCAGTCTCCACATCTGTAGGGATATCAGATAGTAGACAGACTATGCAATACTGGCAATCTGCCTCTACCACCAGGAGGCTGCATAAAAATGAACTATGCGACATCAATAGGATTTTGTCACATATATATTAAAACACAAAGCAGTAATTGATTATATATTTTTTCTTTCTAACACTTGATAACCATGATTCAATTCCTAAAGTCATCTAAAAGAAAGAAAACTGCTGTTTCTAGCCATTCTTTTATGAATGAGTATGCTTTTCGCCAATCTATTAAACCATCAACATTAGGTTTGCAGAGCGGGTGATACATGAAATGTACTGGAATCCGATACTGAATGGTGATAATGAAATAATGAAATTTAACTCTTTGTTTACGATCAGTTTAGCTCCTGTTAGATCTTTGGTTTGTGAAAGAATATTTGATATATTTTACTGATTCCCATAGTAAACATTTGATGAGGATCCTGAACACTGTTGAGATTCCTCTGAAGTGAAGCATGTCACATCGAGCTCAGAGTGTTCAAACTGTTGTGTTTATGGTATGCTCCTCTTCATAACTGGAGTAGTTGACATAGCAGGGGTACACACGAAAGTAACGGGAATCAATAGAAGCTGCAACTACGGCAAGAACATGGGATGCCGCATTCAGGGATTCCCGGCATACTTAAAGACAGCACAGTAGGTGGAGTTGGTTCACCTTACAAATCTCAGAAATGTTAGATTACCATCCCAAAAAAATTGCCAGACGTGTGCATCATCAGAAGAGCTGGAGTTGGGGTAGAGCGAATAGGGGGGCTATGCACTTCACTGTTCCCCTCGTGGTTTCCCTCTTTCGCTGCCCAGACTTCAAGGCACGTTTCTAGATCTTTCAGTAAAATTGAAAAATATTTTAGTTCTAGATACCATGGATATACTGCCAAGGAACTTTGTCTAAAGGAATATTGATCAAGAGACCTCCGCAAGAGCAGTGCACCAGTTCTCTCCCACTATGGACATTCACAATCAAAGTAAGTTACACAAGCTGTACAATTTCTAGGTGGCTTCCATGGTCCCAGTTTCTGCACAATTCCTACAAAACTCAACCACTTATCACAGCTATTTCACATTTGCATTACTGGAACATTTTGCGATGTCTCCATTCAAGATGGCCGAAATACTGCTCCGGCTTGAGGAGCTCCGAGTGCCATTCCAGCCATGCAAAAGATAAAATCCTGCTTCCTTCTCACCAAAGAACAGCTTCCCCTCCTGTAGCGGCTAAAGATGACTGAGATGACTCTGTATCTAAGGCTTCTGGCGTAGGGGCCTCTTTGTGGCACCTCAAAGTCAGACTGCACTTCCTGCTGTTCCCCTGCCGAAGGCTCACCCCAAAGTTCAGAGATTGTCCCACAAGTCTGCCTGACTTTAGTAGTCGGCGTGTTATGGAGTACTCTCCCTGCAGCAAATCCAATACAAAGGAAAGACGAATTGGGAAAGTTTTTATTTAATCAATAACATTATCTGGGATTACAAACTTTAAATAGCTGCCTACCAGTGAATGGACGTTCCACCTGGTGGAAATGCAGTACTTGACTGTCTATTGTGCAGCAGGCATATTTAGAATAATAACTGATTTGAAAATATTACGTACAGAGAGTGAATATTGCCTGCAAATATCTGATAGCAACAAAAGATTTCCTTAATTACCACTGGCTCTTTGGTCAGAGCAAAAAGATGAGAACAAAAACACTAAAATGGTCCAATACCATTGAGACTCGATTAAAGTCTTGGATTGATTACAAAAACATTGTTTTCAACTTAGAACTGGATGCTCAGAAGTGTGATGAGCAGGATTCTCAGACAAGATTGGACAATCTGCTAGCCGACATACGATACTGGATTACTGATCCATCATTTAGGCTTAAACACAATATAATATCAACACAGCCTCTTGAACTTTGGAATGTATCAGCAATGTTTGTATACATACACGGATCCCTAAGTGATCACAACCACCACACTTTAGATGGATGATCGCAATCTTGTCAAATCTGAGATAATTTCTAACGAATTTTCAAACCTTTGCCTAATGGTTTTAATTCTTGTGAACAATGAAAATGAGCCAAAAAAAGAAGATATAATCGTGGCAATCCAAAAAACAGTTCATCAGAAATCTACAAATGTCTTGAAGTCCAGGAAAGAGAGAGAGTGTACCAGGGGCTTTCTTCCAGTGCAGGGGAATGTGGCGCTGGTCACCTGCAGCTTTAGGGGTCACTACGTATAAGAAATGGGTGTAACAGTGTGACCATGGATGGTGTCACGCATACCAGTATGACTCATTTTAAGGTGGATAGTTTGACATATGACGTAAGAGTCAATTCAGTAGCATAAGACATAACCCCCTGGAGGCACTGTTACTCCCCTGGGAGTAATATCTAAAGCCCATCAGCAGAGGGGGCCACCCACTGGATCCTAAGTGAATCAACGAAGAGACCATCACATGGAATCCACCAATGGGCGACAGAGCCACAGCTCACCGGATGCAACGCTAAGCCACCAATGGAGTCCAGCATGTAACCATGAGCGACCGGTGACCCCATGCATGAGCAATAGAAGACCAACCCACTGCAGGTACTCGGTAGCAAGTGAGGCAAGGGGAAGAAAGCAGAGGTCCTGGGCTGGTGCTTAATTTGTACAGAACACTAAATGAGCAGGAGTCCCAAGAGTTCATGCCGCAGACGCGGCCGGATGCCAGGATTACGGCACAGTGAGGCTGCTGTGCTTTGATGGCACATCATGCCTCTTTTTTAACAACTCTCTCACTTTGTCTCTTTATCTCGGTCCTGCAGGTTGTTTTTCAACTCTTTTTCCCTTCATTGCTGTTTTCCTTTCTCTCTTCCTCCTTCTCTCTCACTGGTCCACTGTTCTATTCATTCCTTCTTTCGGTGAAAGTCTGAATGAAAAATCAGACCTGGTCCCCTCCACCTGCACAAAAGGCTGAATGAAGGAAGATGCCACAAGCAGGGGTGTAACAAAGGCCGCAGGCCCCCCCACAACCCCTCAAGAGGGACCCATTTAGTCCAAGGCAAATTAATATATGTGAGATATGGAAGACTCTGGCCCCTCATCCCATTAGGCAGTGGGGGTAGGGATGGGGAAGCGGGGGGGGCACATCCTTTTACATTACACTCTAAATCATGACACGCTTTACATGCATGTCTGGGCAGGGCAGTATGAGGGGACGAATTGAGGGGAAGGTCCTCCGAAAGTGGGAGACGAGACAAACTAGGAGGGCTGAGATGGAGCAGGGCAAAGGCAAATCTCCCCTTGAAGCAACTAGTCTGAAGTGTTTTGCAGGTGGAGGGAGGCCAGGGTAAGGGGAGGCCAGCACTCCCCCATGGTCCTGTGAGGCAGGGATTCATGATCCCGACACAGCAGAACATGCTGTGCATGTATGTAGGATTTGTATAGCACTAACCTAGCCAGGGCACCCAAATAGCTAAACTGACTGGAGGGACAGCTAGTTTCTAAGAGCAAGAGTGTATATTGTTAATGCATCTGGACTATTGCTTTGAAGCACTAGATTAAAATCCAACAATAAATCATTGGCTAGAATGAATTAAAAATGTGTCTTTTACTATGTTCTGAAACACCAATAATATTGACAAGCATTGGCAAAGCCAATAGGACTGGTGTTGGCTGACAGTGTTAACTTTGTCAAAATTTCTTTTGTTTTTTATGTTTTATGGAAAATGTGATTGTTGGATGAGCTGATATTTCCTCCCCAATAATAAAAAAACACATTGGCTAAGAGCAAAACATTTTTTTTGGCTCAAAAAGCAGACATTGCTGGAGAAGTCCCTGGCACTGAAGATAACTAGATTGTGGGATGATATGCTCCTTGTGCAAGAGCAGAATGTGGTCAGTTACACTGAGATCAACCTAAAGGGGGCTGGCCCACTTCCCATGAGATATGTTGTACTGGTTAGAAAGAAGATGTGAATGACACAACTACAGACCAATGGATGAAGAGGACTGGCCGAAAGCCTATATAAAGTATTATATCATTTTAGTAAAATCAAAAGGTCTCCACCAACGTCACATCTAAGGAAATAGAAATCAAACCCCGCGTCTGATTATCATCTCTTATTTCCTAGAAGTGACGTGCACGCGCCCTCTCCCTCTGCTCCCTCGTTCTTGGCGGACCCTAGAGTGATGCCAAGAATGATACTCATTTCAGTGTAACAGAGTTATCTCACAGTCTAACTGAATGCTTAATCTCTGTGGCACCCTAAGCCGCTCCCTCAGCGGCACTATTTTTATGATACTCGGTTCTTGCCGCAAGAAGGTAACTCTAAGCGGTATTAATACCCGGGCAGCCAAGCGTCACTGGCGGTGCCTGTCAGCGCATTATGCTAATGAGTCAGGGAGCTTAGCAGATGCACTAAGTACATGACTGTGACGTATTAAAGATATAACTGCCTTGTACAACACAAGCACATCTGGAAAGGACATCTCCAGCTAATATTCAGTACACCAATTTTGTTTATTTCCTAGTTTCTAGCTCGTGCCAACATTTAAAACTCTTAAGTGTGACCAAGAATATACATCTTTAACTAAAGACCTCTTCCTGGGGCGGAAATGGGAGGATATTTTTGGGGGAGTGGGTGGGGGAAAATAACATTCTTAACAGAGATTCTTTAAACAGTATTTTAAACTTGAAGGTTTTACATTCGATATGCATGATATGGCAGTATTATCTTCAAATATTTTTAATCATCAGCACGCGGCAGACGAAGATCAAAGCAGCCATCAAAATATTTAACAACCTGTCTGACTGACAAAGCTACTTCTGCGCACGAGTGACGGTAGCAGCGGTAATCAGCGTAAAATTAAAGATCATCTCCACATGGATTTTACTAAAAGCCATCTGAATATTGTAAAGTTTTACCCCGAGTAATGCTGGCCTGGGGAGGGTTTGAGGAAAAGTACTTGCAAACTATTTGTGAATACCAATAAATGTGCATATTGGTGGGTGTTTGCCATCTTTTACAGGCCGTTCCTTTGAGCTAAAAACAGTCAGATGTACCCCTGCCCAGGGCAGGAGTAGATATTGTCTTAGGGCCGGAGCTCTTAAATACGCTGGGGTGTAAATGTTTACGCATAGGAGTACTTCTTGGGAGCTGCTCTACACCCCGTTCCCATGATCCTCCCTGAGGGTGGGTGATGTCCTACTCTGCCCTGATGCACCGGTGCAGAAGAGGTCCATGCAACTCTCTAACATAAACACTAACACAATATAACTCTGAGTTAATGCAGGCGCTGCAGCTGAGCACAGACCACTGCCCCATGACAGGCGTTTGTTCACCAGTGTGGGAGGATCATGATTTCTTTCACTAGTGATAGAGGTTTGCAACTCTCAAATAACGCCGAGGGAGCGTTCATCGGCCACCTGCGTGTGGCAAATGGAAGATTTACTGCTAGAAAGCATGCAGCAATCCCAGTGCTTAATTTGTGCCTGTGCTTGCAGGTGAGGCCCACCGGCACTCATTATTGAGCACCACCACTTCTTTGTTCTCAACAGCCTTTGATCCAGAACGAGAGAGAAAAAACATGCAAAAGCAGGAAAAGAGGACGATGAGAAAGCCAGAAACACAGTGAAAAGGGAAGAAATCGAGTATGGAAGAAACCTTGCGAGTGAACTAGGGCAGAGAGCGTCTGGTTGTGGATTAAACAGGCAACAGGTGGAACGAAGACTACGAAGCCCTGGTATTTCACACCCCGACCTACTAAAGAGTCATCTGGATGGCTTCTCAGCCAAACTTTGGGCCCCGGTACTTGTTCAATCACAAATTAAACACCGACTAACACTAAGGAGGCCACAAAACTTGATGCTTCAAGATCAAGCAGGGAGGTTGATCTTGATTAATTTTCTTGTTCATGTCCAGGGAGCTATCCCCCATTGGCCAAGAAGCCATCCCCCGAGTTGCCTCTATGTAGCCTCCTAGCGCCTGGTTTGTGCTTGTGATTTGGTGATTGTCTCTCGTGCACTATTTCACGCCCAAAGACTCGTGATTAGACATACTGCATTTAGCTTCACAGGCGCGTGGATTCCTCCAGTGCGGATTGGGATCGTTGGACTGGTAGGCACTATAAGTATCTAACCTGCTGCTATAGCCTGAATGTACACAAGTTTCAATAAAAAGCTGCTCAGTAGGGGCCTGAAGCTCACACTTTATGCTGCTCCTACAATTCTTTCCAGTATTTGGGTCACTTTCAACAAGGGTGCAAACTGAAAAGAAAGAAAATGGTGGTGAGGCACGGGGGGTGGTGGAGACCCAAGGGCAGATGCCAAGGCCACCCTGGCAATGCACTGGGCAACATAGGATCTGAATTAGCGGCATGGTGATGCCATGATGGGTGATGGTGATGCCATGATGGGTGTGGTGCCCCTACCCTGCACCAGGATGATAAACACAGAGAGATGCATTCTGGTAAAGTTCTTGAGTCCAGCCCACACCAGGGGTTGGTTTATTAAAAGTGCCCTGGGGGCACAAAGAGCATGTGTATCTGCTTTCTTCACCCAGGGGCACTTTGGTATTACAGATGGTGTGGCAGATGTTTTCACGGCCCTTTCTGTAATATAGATCGCGCTGGTGCACAAGTAGCGACTAAGTTATACAGTGATTATGAACCTCAGGCCACCAACAAGACAAATCACCGCCATGTTAACCAAAATGCAGCCACTGTTGCAACTGGTAAGAATTCCTGGGACTCATTTGCTCAATCCTAAAATCCCTCTACCACCTATCTATTGATGTCCAGCTGACCATTAACACTCTAGTCTGACGCACAATGCATCCCTGGAAATGCTGCAAAACCTGAGCGGAAAAAAAAGTCTGGGGATACCCTCTCCGGTCATTGAACAAAGCCAGAAACAACAAACCTTAAGACAGAGGAGGGATAATTTACAGATACAAGACATTTTCAGCAGAATGTGTTCATTGTGAGCCCATATTGGGACTACTATCTCAACCAATGCATATAATAAATATATAAAAAAATGTGTGCCAGGGCCCTCGTCAGGGGGCAACTGCAGCTTGCACTAACCACTGTGCCAGCTAGCGCTGCCCATGACAGAACCAACACAACTACTAATTACAAGTGTAACAATTCAGATTATTTGAGGCCCCCAAAGCTATGGGAATGGTGTGTGCGGCAAGTATTTGTCAATTTTAATGTATATGGAATTAATAAACCGCTGCAGTTGTGTTCATCTCTAATGTAGACAAACAGTGCCACCGAGTGGCAAAACTGTTATAAGTGCCGGTGTTGACAATTAAGTGCTGGAAGCACCAGAAACCACCAACAAATTAAGCACTAATCTTACTTTAGGAAGAAAAAATAATGTCACTGTAGGAAAGTGCCCTTGTTGGCATGGCCACCCCCACACTTTTTTGCCTGATATTGATGCCAACTTTGATTGAGAGTGTGCTGGAATCCTGCTAACCAGGCCCAGTACCAGTGTTCTTTCCCAAAATCTGTACCTTAGTTTCCACAATTGACACACACCTATGGCACACAATTAAGTCTCTTGTAAAAGGTGCCCATAGTACCAAGGGCCCTGTGGCCAGGGAAGGTCCAAAGGGCTGCAACATGTATTATACCACCCTGGGGGGACCCCTCACCAAGCACATGGACATTGCCTTTGCAGTTTGTGTGTGCTGCTAGGGAGAAAAAGGCAAAGTCGACATGGCACCCCTCGCATGGTGCCATGCCCACAAACCACTGCCTGTGGCATAGATAAGTCACCCCTCTAGCAAGTCTTACAGCCCTAAGGCAGGGTGCCCTATACTACAGGTGAGGGCATAGCTGAAGGCACAATATGCCCCTACAGAGTTTAAGTCCTTTCTTAGACATTGTAAGTGCAGTGTAGGCATAATGCGTATATGGTCTGGGAGTTTGTCATTACGAACTCCACAGCTCCATAATAGCTTCCCTGAATACTGGAAAGTTTGGTATCAAACTTCTCAGCACAATAAACCCACACTGATGCCAGTGTGGGATTTACAGAACAAAATGCATCCAGAGGGCATCTAAGAGATGCCCCTGCATGCTAGTCCAACTGCTAGTGCAGAACTGACCACAGTCTGTGCCAGCCTTCCACTTTCCGACAAGTTTCTGACCAAATGGGGTGAGAGCCTTTCTGCTCTCTGTGGCCAGCAACAAAGCCTGTCCTGGGTGGAGGTACTTCACTCCTTTCCGCTGCAGGAACTGTAACACCTGGCGGTGTGCCTCAAAGGCCCAAGTCTTGTGTTGCAGTGGAGTTGCAGCTAGTGGAGCTGCCCACCCCCCGGACAAAGACCCACTTTTGGCAGCAAGTCTGGCAGGAAAATTAGGGAAAGCAGGGAGGAGTGACCACCCCAGCTAGGACCAGCTCTAAGGTGTCCAGAGCTGAGGTGACCCCCTCCCTACAAAATTCTCCATCTTAGTTTAGAGGGCAGGGACTAATAGGGTTGGCTTTTTCGTCCCCTTCCCCAAAGGGAGTGGACACAAAAAGGGCATAGCCACCTTCAGGGACAGTAGATATTGGTTACTGCCCTCTGACCCCTGTAACGTCCCAAATCCAGGATCTAAGGGCTCCCCTGAACCCAGTTCACCAGATTCCTGGCGACCTCACAAGAAGAAAGGACGACTGGTAAGCTGAAACCCCAGCAGAAAAGGAGGAAGACTAAAACTGTCTTAGTGCCAGCCCTACGGGCCTGCCTCTTGCTTCAGAGAAGCTTCTAAATGACAAGCAACACATCCAGTGGGTCCAGCGACCTCTGTCAAGCTTCCAGAGGACTACCTGCATCACAGGGGACCAAGAACTCCAGTGGCCAGCGTCCCTGTCCAAGAAGAACCTGCACCCAAGGACCCAGAGCCTCCCTGGATCAGTGAGTCGTGACCACTCTGCCCGTCACACCCAAGGCCAGTGTCCAGGTGGCCCAACCGACCAGAGAGGATCCCCAGGTGATTCCAAGCAAGTGCCCACCCTGAGCTGACTTCTCCTGTCCCCCACAATGACATCTGCAGTGTGAATCCAGAGGACCCCCCGACTGCTAAAGCTCTGGACGAAGATACCCGTCGACTAAAGGTCCACTGCACCCGCAGCCCCTTGGCCTTGGGGAACCCAGCCTCCAGTGTAGCAACAGCTAGCAGGCGGCCCTCCTACTTGTCCAGCCCGTGGTTTTCCGAAACCGACCACCTGGACCCAGCCTGCAGCATCTAAGTGACCCCCAGGGCCCCCTCATAGGAAAGCATTAGGAGCCTGATGCTCTGTTTGCCCCCTGCACCCAGCCACCTATGTGCCACTGAAGGTGTATGCCTACTAGTGCCCATCCCCCCCACCCCCACATTCTCCTCAAAACCCTCCAAGTCTGCCCTCCAAAGACACGGGTATTTACCTGCCAGCAGATCCGAAACCAAGTGTCCCCAGTCTCCACAAAAGCCCATGTTACATTTGCCTCAACTTTGACCTCTGCACCCGGCCAGCCCTGTGTTGCTGGTGGTGGGTGTTTGGGCTTAACTTGAAGCCCAACCTGGGGACATCCTAACCCCCTGAGACTTGAACTGTAAGTCAAGTACTTACCTGTAAATAATAATAACTTTTCTTCCCCCCCAGGAAATGTTTCTGAAAATTTCACTGTCAACTTTTAAAACAGATTATTGCCAATTGTTCTAAAACTGTATAACTTACCGATTCCAAACAAAGTAATATTGATCCATATGTGAAATACGCATTTATTGATGTACTTACCTGCAACTTGAATCTTGTGGTTCTAGAAATAAACAAAACATATATTTTTTTATATAAGAACCATTGGTCTGGAGTTAAGTCATTGAGTGGATGCTTCTTCTATTGTTTGTGTGTGTACAACAAATGCTTAACACTACCCTCTAATAAGCCTACTGCTCGACCACACTACCACAAAATAGAGCATTAATATTATCTACTTAGGCCTCTGTTAAGCCTCTGGGGAACCCCTGGACTCTGTGCACACTATATCTAATTTCGAGGTAGTATATACAGAGTCAGCTTCCTACAGTCGTAATTTCTGAAATGTCTGTTCACTCACTACGTCAAGGACTACAAAGGTGTTGAGGCATTTGGCTGTGTAGCTCTGCAAACAAAGGGGACGCGTCATTGGTAAATGGTTCTTATGTTCCCATACCACCACGGCTATCTTCTGCTGACATCATGACTCACAAAACGAAGGAGTTTGTAAATGTCATTAGGAACCCAAATTGCAACTGTTAGCTCGTAATAAGTGACTCATTTAACGAAAACACTTCAATACAGGGCTATGTTTAAATATGGTGAAAAGAAAAGAGAAAAACATGTTTAGTCATGTTGTTCATTGGTTTCCGTTTTGAAAATGTGGTTTGATATGCTATGAAGAACAGTTATTTTTTTATGTAAAAGATCTTTACAATGTTCAGCTAACAATGGCTCTTGTTTTGAAAATAGAATGTTTAGAGGATATTTACCTTTGACTGATCGTGTGTTAATTAAACAAATGGCAATTGTAAGGCCGATTAGTGTTGTCTGAATGCTCTGCTTTGCCAAGACACTAATTATCTGGCAAGAAAAACATAAAAAGGCAAACCCTTCCACTGGCTGAAATCCGTAATTAATGAGAATTAAGCACTTTCCAAAAATTAGGAATTTTCAGATCACTGATTATGGTGTTCTTAAAGTAGCCAGGCATGCAATATAAATCCATTGATTCATTCAAACAACTGAAAAAAAAACCATAGTAAACAAAAAAAAAAAAAAAAAAAAGAACAAAGATTATTCTAGAGAAAAAACTGGGGAGTCATCGCCGATCAATGAGCCACAGCAGGGAAGCTTGTGCCAACTCCAAAACAACCATCTACAAAAGTTGGTGCTCCTTCAATCAAAACCCCAGTAGGATTTGAGGTGCCAAGAAATAAGTGTTAAAACCAGGAGGGCTGAGCAAAGCCACTCTGTGAAATCAGAGGTTGGGAATGAGTCTGAGGTGCACAGCACAATGCTCTGGGAGGGCTTCTTGCAGCCCCCAGGAGTTGGCAGATCTGATACTCCCAGGGTAAATCTCCTTTCATAGCTAGACTCCCGGCTGCTTCACAACGGAGGAAGACACACTGCTCGTCTTTCCAACACTCGCCTTCCACTTGGGAAGCATCCGTCAGTGTTCCTGCCAGCATTCGCGATGCTAACTTACTGCTTAGATGGTCTTCCCAGGCTCCTGTCGGGTTGAGGGATGCTCTGTACTGTGAAGAAAGCAGTGATCTGGAAAGACGACTGGCTTCCCTATCAACTGTTCTGGTTTCTCGCCCCTCAGATGTGGATTTGAGGATCCTGAATGAGAAGAAAGAGCTTTGCGTGGTCATGAATAGTCTTCTGGCTCTAAGCCGCGACATGAATCAAGGTGGGAATTGTGTTGTGCTCAATGGGTTTACACAGTTAACAACTTCAAAGGCTGACACTTCCCACCCTCCAAAGAAAAACACTGAAAGGAAGGAAGGAAAGTGGATATTGGAGGGTAGATGGACAAGTTGTGAGTAATCCCAAGCCGGCAACACTTTCACGAAATATAGTCTAATGCTTTGGTCAGCTGCCAGTTGAAAGAATAGAGAAGACCCGTCCATGACTTGGACCTTGGGCTGCCAGAAGAGACCAAATTCACTGTCAATTATATTCCCACGGCTCGCAATGGGAGACACAACCTGCTACCTTGCTGCAACTAGAAGCCAATCAATGATTTCACTCTATTGAAATTCTCATTCCAGACTATTCGGCTGTTGTATCCAGACGATGCTTTGGAGAGCCCCAGGCCTTCTGCGGCATAGCATCGCAAAACCAGGAATACAATTGAGAAAACAATGACTGCTACTAACTGGGCACCTTTACGATTCGTCTGATATTTTTGTTCAACTAGATTAGCCGAATTCATTAAAAGAGAACCTTTGCAACTAGTGTGCAACACCAGCCCTTCCTAAATTAAATCTTAATTTGCATCAGGACACATGAAGTATGAGTATACGTAAAACATATCAGGCATTACTAAAGGCTGCCATAGCCTCATTGTTTGTAAAATAATCATTACATATGAATCAATTTTTCAAAACAATTATGGAATGTTACTTTAAATCAGTTGCAAACCAAGAACCTGCTCCTTATCCATCTGACAAAGATCCATTCTGCTTCTGTTTTATGGGCCTCAGCATAGGTTAGTTCCATCTGTACTACTCGTCATACTTGACTTTGCCACACTTCAGATAATAGATGAGTTAATGTTACCCACGGTTAGCAGCCAATCCCCTTAGGCCTTCTCACAAGGACCATGCAATGGTTGTGGCAGGACGCAGCCGTTGCGAGGGTGACTGCATCTCTCAGTGCAGGCTGCTGGCCCTCCATAGGAGTCTGGAGCTGACGGGGAGACAGGAGGGTGCATTCATCCAATGAAGGTGCCTGCAGAGGCGATGGATTCAGCTGAAGGACATACCACCGAAAACTAGAAAGTTAGCGACATGTTGAGTCCAAAACTGGCATATGTGCCACTTTCTAGTTCAAGAGGGTATGGGCGGCATGCTAGTACTTAATACCAGTTAGACCAATACACAGTGTGGAACGGAAGGCAGTTCTAGGGGCGATAAGCAGTCAAATCATCAGGCTGCAACATGGATCAACCCTCAGGGTGGGACGCAATCCAAACCTCAGGGTGGGACGCAATCCAAACCTCAGGGTGGGACGCAATCCAAACCTCAGGGTGGGACGCAATCCAAACCTCAGGGTGGGACGCAATCCAAACCTCAGGGTGGGACGCAATCCAAACCTCAGGGTGGGACGCAATCCAAACCTCAGGGTGGGACGCAATCCAACCTTCAGGGTGGGACGCAATCCAATCCTCAGTGTGGGACGCCATGCAACCCTGAGGGTCAGTAGCAATACAACCCTCCAGGTCGAACGCAATCCAATCCTCAGGGTGGGATGAAATCCAATCCTCAATGTGGGACACAATGCAACCCTCAGGGTGAGAAGCAATCCTATCCTAAAAGTGGGGCACAATCCAATCCTCAGGCTGGGACGCAATCTAATCACAAGACCGAAAGCAATCCTCATCCATTTGATTCTACAAAGCACCATACACACAGACCCACACCAGCATGAATAGGAAGTCTCTACAACCGTACTGAAATCATTAGTTGGCAGAAGAGTTGCAGTTGTGCAAGGGGGAGGGTGCACCAGTCGTGAAGGCTAACTGTGTCGATGGTGAAGCTGGGTGAATGTGAGGTGATGAGGATCTGGGAAATGGGCCTAGGGAGGGCGCAGGCAGTGGTATTCCTGTTTTCGTACCTGGCAGACTCTGGAAAAGGGAATGTAAGGTAGTTTATTTGAGGGTGTAAAGTGGGGAGAGTGATTTCCTCTCCTGGTTTCCTTAAGGCTTGGCTAGATAAGAGGGCGGAGGTAGTCGTGTTGTGAGAAGTAAAGGGATGGCCTAACAATCTTCTATTGCAAAACACATTTTCCAGCATGTTGGGTCTCTGGCATGACGCAAACTTACTTGAACACGGAGTGTTTTTTGACTGGGAGACTGAGTACTTAGCAAACAGCATTGTGTATATATGACTTTATCGACTCAGTTTGGTGACTTTTTGGCGGCCCTGGTCCTATGGTCCTTGGAATAAAGTACATGCAGTAATCTAACGGAACACCTTGACTTGAGGAGTCTTTTTTTCTTTACGTGTTGTGGATCTTGATGGGCATCCCACTGATGAGCATTAGAATGAAGACGAAGAGGGCAGGTGATTTTTTAGACTCTCAGAGGAATTCCAGGGATATAGCTGTGGGGCTTTTATATGAGTAGGTGAAAAATCACACATCACCTTTTTGAAAGAGTTATGTAATCTCGAATAATTATTTTATCGATTGATTAAAAATCTGAGGCAGAGATTATGACATGGAACCTGATTCTCAATAACTTTGCTGACGGTGATAATGGCTCCTCCGACGGGTCGGACTCCCAACAGTAGAGGCCTTTCGCGGCCTTCAGCGTTGTTTGCCATGCATAATGACTGAGTGGCGACTTTGGGTGCGGCTTTTAGATGCACGTGAGTTGTCTTGGGCTTATTATCATAACACCTTATGTAAATTCTCCCTCTTCTGCCTCTTAAGACTTACAAACTACTGTACTTCACTATTGGAACTGATTGAGCCAGTACTAGGGTCGTTGTATTTATGAAGAAATGCAAGTTTGTGTGTCTGGTTTGCACTGCTGTGTTATTTGTTTAATTGTTGCATACAAAATTCAATAAAACACAATTTAAAAAAATGTGTTTGTCTATTTAAAAAAAAAAGAAAAAAAAAAGGAGTAACTCAGTGTGGGCACAGACGGTTACGAGGTGTCCCCTGGTGGACAGCTGATAGGAAGCAAGCCAGTGATCCATCAGCTCTTCAGAAGATCATATGAAGGTGTTGATTCCAAAGGGGCTGTATATACCATGATCCTGAATCTGTATTGTAGGTGAAGAGCAGGGATCAGGGAAGCTGCGCAAAGAGACTCACGCCTACTTTCCGGTCTTGGAGGAAGAGCTTAGCATAGTACTGCCTCCACCCTCTTGTCCATCAGAACATGCATGGATCCCAGAAGGATGGATTGCTCTATAGTGCTGGAAGCGTTGAATGTTGTACATTACAAGATCTATTTATTTCCCAGGTCACTCACTGCTACCTCTCTAACAAGGGCTGAAAGTGACACCATATTCGTGCGGTTTGAATGATAGTGAGTGAAAACATAGCTTTCAAAATATAATCTAGAATGATGTAATGATGAACAAATAGACCACAAAGATCTCAACCAGACAAATATATGTACATGGACCCAAGCCCTTCATCAAGGACTTGCCCCCAATTGTGCTAGTACTGAACCAGGGAGTAGTATGGGACGCCTGACTGGTAACAACTGTGTCCCGTGTACTGTGCTAATAGGTGGAGCTTTGGTCCGCTGGCCAGGGAAACTGAGGAGCACCCAGATGTTTCCATAATGTTTAAAACTGATAAGTGTACAGAGGCTTTCGCAGTGTTTATAACTTAACAGCTCGAATAATACATTGTGGGATATTGGCAGGCGGTGTCTGTGTGTGATTGGGGGGGAATGATGTTTGCATTAAAATCTACTACTTCAATGAAATCGAAGCAATCTGTAGCCTGAAAATATTCTAAAGAAAGTGATATTCTGCAAACCTTCCCACTTCTATAAAGCTGTGAACACAAGCTTGACTGCTATTCTGGCAACTGGGAAAGAAGGTCCACAGTCCAATTGACCAGGGCATGAAGTAGGGCGCAGGGGCATGTTATTTTGGCTTTCACACTGCTTCCACCCAAATTTCGAAAACTTCAAAAATAAATGTCCACAATGAATTAACATAGGACAGCAAAGATTGTTAACATTGTCTTGCAAAACCAACTAATACAGAACAATTCAAAGATGTTTGCTTTAGGTAAGAGTTTATGGTTGTTGTGACGTGGAGGTGTTCCTGGGGGATCAGGAGATGGGCAGAAGAACCGAATGCGAAGAACACAAGATTTCATATTCAACCAAAAACCAGAGGGATGCGAAGGAAATCATAACCAGTAAAATATGGAAAATGAATGAACTAAGCACAACCAAGAAAAGGAGGGCAGGATTTCCTATCAAAGGTACAATGATATATTCATGTCTATGTTTTGCTCTAAGAAAAACATCAGTAACAAATCTAACAGCTGAATTCATGTCCAGAGATATCAGCTGGAAAGGTTACTTCTGGTCATACTGTATCCCCACACATAATAATTCCACCTCGTGAGCAGGATCTTAATTTCTTGTTTACAGACAACACTGTCATCAGTAAACTCCTAGGTGCACCACAGTGCAGTTGGCTTTTGTTTTGTGGGTAGATGCTTCACTGCAGGGAGTATATCCACATAGGCCTTCAGGATGGTGTTGAATGAGTCCTGACGTGTGCTGACGTTGCTGTGGGTTTAGTTCTGGTTGTTGGGTGATAGTCTTGTTCAAGGATGCTAGTGAGGGCGGAGTTGTGGTTTCACACCACACAAAGCCAGATCAATTTGGTGTTCAAGTTTCACAATCATTACATTTTGACCAAATAGCCTTCACAGCTATGACTGGAGTAATGCCCAGTCTTTCAGAAACATGGTAGTACGGACGAACTGCAAACCCTGGAAAAGCCAAGACATTAGGGACGTTTATTCAACTTCTGCGGGAACACATTTCCACCTAAACTCCATCCCCGCATAAACCGTGGCAGCCTGTCCATCTGACTTAAGAGGATGCAAAGCAGTGGTTCACATCAGCCTGGCAGCCCAGCGACCAATGTGACGATGCCCTCTGATGCCGAGTGGCTCTGAAGGAACTTGAATTTATGGCCAGAGATGGGCACCAACCTTGGCTTGGGAAATCTCTATTTCCCCCGCTATATAGTGCATATGTGATGGGGTGAGTGGGCCTCACTGTGCCAAGGGGATGGTCAATCTAGGGAAATACCCTCAGATGAATGCTCATGCAACCACTGGAACTATGCACTGGACTAAGTTGAATCCCTAAGTTTGCCTATCGCAGAGGGGGGTGCATCCTCACTGATGGAGCACATCCTCACACAATCTGGCTACTTCTTTGGACTATTCATGCCCCCCAGGGTTTAGGATGCATCAGGGATTGTCACTCTACCCCCAAAAACAGGGGCGGGGGACAGCTCCATTGGTTGACTAATCGGAAGTGAGGACATCTGACAAGTTCAGTGCTGAGAGACTGGGAGACGGCGGGTGGCGTTTGGTGGCACAAACGCCTTCATCTGCACTACTTCAGTTCAGGTGGAGAGCACAGCACCATGATACGTCATGGGTACCGGTGCGCAGCCAGGGATTCTGTCTCTAGTTTGGCATAGTCCTCTTCTCATCCCGTTCTCAAAGTCAGATGGGTAGTCGAACTTTGGCAGAATTAGGCAGCAGCTCTTCCTCCTCAAACTTAATATTTGTACATAGGTCCTTAAGATCAAAAGATAAATGCCTAATCACAGAAGGTGCTAGCCACACCATCGCTCACACCGGACAAGTCAGACTTGGGATGGTGCTCGCATCTACATATCCTGCAAGTCAGATTAAGAAAAAGTGAAGCAAATAAACTAGTTCGATTTGAAAACTGAATCTGGCAACGAAGGGTTCTCAAAGCCAAATTCATAACATGGTGTTCTACAGAGCAGAACAGAAAAAACCACCACAATTTATTTATTACTCGAACAAACAGGGAGGGACAATATTTTACCCTCCATCATATGCCTAATGCACAAATATTGGCCATGGGCTTTGCCAGTAGCATCACAACTGAAGGGGAAAAAATGTCCATGGCAAGCATGGTAAACTGGCAGACAGGAACACCACACAAGTGGAAAACAAGCATTTGCAATGTAATGGGTATCGCGTATGCTAACGTTAGCGCTGTAAATTCCCAACTGGACTTTGCCACACAAAGTTAAGATGCAAAATAGAACAGTTGACATAAGCAAGACGATTCAAAACGTCGCTGTGAGCGGGAAGAGAGAGACAAAAGGGAAAAGAAGTTCACTCGCAGTCAAAGTTATCCACAAAAGTGCAATTATCCATGTAACGAGGTCGACGACCAAGGCGGTAACAAAACCGCCCAGGGAGGGACAAACGTAAAGCATTTACCAGCGAAAAAAGGATTTTTGAAAGGCAGGCCCATGAACGAGTGATAGTGGTGAGCGTGGTTAAGGGCCCAGGTACATACCAACACGTTGGAAAAGCAGCGCTTGCACGCTGATATACTTGACATAAAAAGGAAACAGTAGTCAAAGGCTAGGTTGGAGAGGTATGAATTGTGCATGTAGGTCTGGCCGTAGTAAGGTAGCCGGCCAAACCAACATGCGCACTTCAAACTTAAGTGGCCACTGGACAATGCTGCCAGTCACTGGCAGCAGTGACGCACTGGCCCGCCCTGGCACTCCGTCTGCTGGCAGAAAGTGTAAAAAATAAAATAGTAATAAAATAATTTTATTCACATTTTATTTTTTTCGTTATCTGCACAGAGTAGGGGGTGGGGGTGGGGAGACGGCAACACTCCTCCGCTCCCACAGAGGAACTTCCGCTGCACTCAGCCATCCAAAAAAAAATTGGAAATTGTTTACAAAACATTTCTTGAAAAAGTACATTTTTGTCAATGTTAGCGATTCTGAGATGTTCGAGGAGAGTGCTGTAGAATTCCAGATTATGCCTGCATCACCTTTTCTGCAGGATGTACCTCCAACATGTGAAGTAATTGTTATGGTCTTTAGAAATTATCATGGGTTTTTCTCTCCAAGAAGAAGCCCTTCTCCAAACATTGATTTATTTCTTTATTGTGTTTATGTATTTTTGGAAGTTAGGGCCTCCTGAAGACATCTTGGCACACAGACCACGAATATGTAACTGAGCAAGAAGAAACAGGAGAAGAGAAAGGTTTTCAAACACCCAGGAAACTGTCCAAGTCAAGACCTGGGAAATGTCCAAGGGAAGCGAATTCTAGAATTAAGGTCTCAGATATCTGAAGGATCCTTGGCTGCACCAAGCCCACTTGAGAGCGAAGGCAGGATTTTTAAGCACCTCTACTCTGCTAGATTAGTGCAGGGGGCCTAGGGAAGTACTGGCTTCCTCTGCAATGGATCAGACTCTCAGTTAGCGTTTGGCTCACAGTGTACTCTGCCTGCTTTATTTAGTGTGAGATAGACTATCATGTTTCCACTTGCAGAGCCACCAAGGGTAGAAACCTTACATCAAATACTGGAAAAACTAGTCAGTCCAACCACTATATTTACAGAAGGCATTCTTTTTTTTTGTTCTGGATCACCAAGGTAAGCCTGGTGGCCTTAAACAGAACCATAAACAATGACTTGCATACATTGAGAGTAAACTCACAGAGCATCAGGATCAATATATATATATATATATATATATATATATATTTTTTTTTTTTTCAAAAAAACTCCTGCTTTAAGAGATTGCTTTTGTAAATCAAAAAAGTTTGCTGAGCATCGGCATGAAACATGGTAGCCATTCAGCAAACTCAGTGCTTCCAACAGAGCCATGGAAGCACCTCTTAAGTCATGGAGATGGCACGCAGGCAGGCAAAGACCTGTAAATACGGCTTTCAGTAGCTCACCAGGGCAGAGGAGATTATCTTCGCACCCTGCCCAACTCTAAATGGGAGCCTAGGTGCCTCTATTAAGAAAGATGATTGAGCCAGTCCTTCCTTCATTTGTGCCCCAGGATGATCTCCGCTCCCTTAATGACTACAAGGTATTGACTGATGGCGTCCGGTGACAAAGCTACAGAAGGGCATAAGCCAGCGAATTCTTGAGGAGACACCGGTTCCACCTTCTTTAGAGTCTTCTGTCGCTCTTCTCCAGAACATTAGGACCTATAGAGTCATCATCTACATTTGCCCTCCTCTTTCTTCTTCTACATTAAATTGCTCTTCCTCCTAACTCTAGGTGAGCTATGAGTGTGATCTTATCTTTTATTTTTGTCTCAATCTTCCACTGCCTTTCCTGCATCTTAACTCCTACATGCCTTGTGATGAAACAGGAAAAGCAAGCTTCCTTGAAAGACTAGTTCTCTTTCTTCTGCTTTAACCACTCTCCACAGCTCCTGACGTTCGATGGGTTTCACTAGAGTATTTTTTTCTTTTTAGTCTAATGACCTATCCCTCCTCTTTTAGCTCCAATCATCTTCCACGGGATGACCTAAGCTTTTTGGTTTTTCCGTGTTGCCCTTGGTTTGGCCCTAGAAGGAACGGATGCTTTGACACCTCCCTCAAGTGGTGTTTGCTTTTGTATTCAAGTGTCTGCATATTTTGTTTTTAACATTGAACATAGTCACTACTTTATGGATGACTTGTGGGCCACATCCCTCTGCTCCAAGCCAAATTTTCTTTCAGGCATTTTAGACTTAGGCTTCTTGGTTTCACCTTGAAGCATATTTTTCTGGGGCAGACGTTTGAGACCCTACACTCTACAAGGAGATCTTCTCAATCTCTGAATTTTATTAGTGTCTGCCCAGAGCCTCCACTCAAGCCTGTTTATCCTCTGTTTCTGAAAACCCACGTGATCGACAGGGGGCTTTTTTCCTTCTATTTCAAAAGATATTATTTTCTACATATCTCCATTTCTGCTGAAAAGCTACAATCATTTTTCCTCAATGTTTTAGTATGGAGTCTCCAACCTTTTTATAAGGACTCTGCAGCTAGATACAGTCTCTACCAGATAAGGCGTTACTGAAGGTAAGTCACATGTTCTACAGGAGCCTGGGTGACGAGACACCACGCCCAGCGCACCGGCACGCTTCAGGCTGCGCGGCTTCCCGGCACCTGTATTACTAATGAAGGAGTGGACCTCCTGCAAGTGTACTCCACAGGGGGTACGAGGGGGTCATTGAGGGGTGCTGAGGTCTCCGGGATGGACCTGCTCTCCGCTCTCACTGGGGAGAATCTGCTGTGCTCACAAAATCCCCACTGTGCCCCTCACATCATCGTTAACGCACACACCGTTTCTCCTCTCAAGTACTTGGTTTAGAGCCGAGCGCCTTAGTTTGAATTATCTTGGACAAAATAGAGACGCACGTCATCCTCCAGCATGTGCTTATTAAGCGTTAAAGTAGACACTAATATGTGCAAATATACGCGTTGGGACCTTTAGCTCTGTAGGAAGCGGCTTCTTAGCTGAGGACTGGCCCCCAAAGATCACTCCAGATGTACTTTTTGAAGAATTCGCTGATCACTTTCAAAAACGTCTGGCTCTGTAAAGCTTTATTTGGGTTAAAATCCCATTCAACTGTTTCCTTGTGAAACCCTTTGTGTGGTACACCTCTCTCTCTGGTGCAGGCGACAGTGTGTAATCTGCGTTTAGCCAGATTAAATTATGATTGGGGCCTGCTCTGCCTTTCATCCTTCTGAGGTGCACGCACAGCACTGATCTGGTGATAAATGCACTTGCCATTACTTTGTGAAAATGTGTTTTTTGTCACCCAGTCCATATTACCAATATTGGGGAAGTTACATAGAATTTTATCAACGTCATTTTGGAATCCAAGTCTATAGTGTTTAAATTCTGTCCAGACTACCACCCAAGTTTGCATTAAACGATAAACACATTGTGTTTGTTTTGTCTTCCAGAAGACCCTCAGTCAAGGAACTGCCATCAATGATCCCTATTGAGGCTAAAAACTCTAAAACGGGCTTCTCCAGCGAGTAGCTCGTGAGCTACCGGTAGATCTCCAGATATCTGTAACTAAATCTCCTGTGTGCAACCCAACCAACTAAATTCGAAGTTTTTGCTTGGTTTAACTAACATATGTATACCAAAACTGACTAGCATGTGTTTGAGATGAAAACATGAGTATTCTCAGAACGTTTTATGAAGATATTGGTGAAAAATGGCTGAATTTACAAGCTATAGTTAAAGCTGACACAGGAGTGGTCAATCTTGCGGTGTTGGGGAGACTTTACTCACTTTGTTACCTTGGTACCAGTGGTATCACAGCTTTGACATTTGTATTACCCATGCAGAGGCATTTAAAATGGGTTAAAACTTTTTGTTACTGCTAGCAACTCTGGCTGATGCCCTGAAGTCGGGAGTGCCAAGAGTCTTGCACGGAGGAGCAACTAATGTAGTTACAGCCAATACTAATAATAGCAGCTCTGAAAGAGTTTTATTTAACATATTTAGCTCTTATTACTGAAAAGGTTGGAGACCTCAGATCAAGATGAAACCCTGTGTCTGCAAACCTTCAACTCAAACTGAAGCACATGGTCCAGCCCAGGAGTCCACAACAGACCGCCACATTAAACTGAAATCAAGCCCAACAGCCGGACCCCACCAAGAAGACTGACCAGTCAAGATGACTGCCCTTAAGACTAAACCCAACTGGATCAGTCCTAAATCCCATTTCCTCTTACATACGTCCGTAGGTACTTGTGTCTCTTAAAAGCATTAAACTTCTAAGCGGCATTTATTCAGCACCTAGTTATATGTCAAGCACTCTGTAATGAGTAACTGGGTTAGGCCATGTGAGGTGAATACTGCCATTCAGCCCTTCATGCACCTGCTCCGTACACCAGGTAAGTCCCTCTCTGGAAGGTTCGAAATGGACACAAAATTGGGCTTGCACAAAAAAGTGGGCCCTATTACTGAAATAGATAGCTGAAAAAAAGACCAAGGTTTGCAAATTGTGGCAGTTTTGAAATTATAAATAACCGCTTGCAAGGTATGGAAGACTGAATGGATTTGAGCTTGCTGCAGACAATGTTTGTTTTAATAACATGGAAATCAACAGTAAAAACGGGCCTACAAACAGCCATAAAACAGGCCCACAAAGAGCCACAAAACAGGCCCACAAAGAGCCACAAAACAGGCCGACAAAGATCCACAAAACCGGCCCACAAAGATCCACAAAACCGGCCCACAAAGAGCCACAAAACCGGCCCACAAAGAGCCACAAAACCGGCCCACACTGCACCTGTCAAACAAGGCCTTCGGGCATTGTCTAACTGCCCTATAGGCCTGTCCGACCCGGACAGCGGACAAACCTGGTGCGGGTCAATACATAACCATTGCCATTACTGCACCAAGTCACAGGTCACAATAGTCCAGCTATAGGCCCCTAGTAATGCTCATCATGAGACGTGAAGGATGAGGAAGGCACAGTGTTACCTTTCACTCCCAATCATTTGGCTTAGACTTACCTCTTCGTTATCCTTTTGCTGATTGGCTCCCAAGTAGAACATGCACAACTATCACCAAGGCATTCCAAAAAAGCATATTTTTTTTTTCAACGTTGTTCACAACATTGATAACAACAGGTATTATAGTTTAGCAAACTACACAACTGAAGCAATCTGGGAGCACAGTGGGAGCATGAAGAGTGGTGATGAGCAAAGCACGCATGCCATTCAATTCGATGACTTAAGACGCCCTTATTGGCCAGTCTAAAAGCCAGAGACAGCCAACGGCATAAGGTTAGTCAGCTGTTACTATTTAGCGCAAGCATGGAACCAGCTCTAAACCTGTTCAGACTTAGCGGGTCCGTCATATGGCGGTGGCACCCAAACACGTTGCAAATCTGGGACCAGCACAACTAAGGATAGACCAGGTGCATCGCCATATACCTCACACCTGTTAGGACGAGGGTCAGTGGTGTAAGAGTGGTCCCAACAGCCCCCGCGGTTTGGGGGTGGAGGAGCCCCAGTACAATGTGCATGGGCAGCAGGGCCATGACTGGTGGAGGGTGGGGGGGCTCAGGGACCTTGCGGGGGGGCTCAAGTATTTTTAGGCCACTGAGCAGGGTCATTCAGAGAAAGGGCGTGATGAGGATTCCGGGTAATGAGCTCAAAACCCATCTGCCCTGTTCACCAAAACTTCCCTACGGCTCGATTACTGGCTCAAGAGGAAGGAATACTTCAGGGATGCCTTGCGCATGGCTGAGTATTTCCCTCCAGAAAGCATTAGCATTGCTGATAGCAGCTCTTTGTCAAATGACGTCTATAGAAGTTTTCCTTTTCACTCACTAGTGGCAGACTATCCACAGACAGGGTCATTGCAAGAATAAAAGATGGCCACCGCTCTGATCCTCCCAGGCAGCCCTGGTGGTCACATGGCCCCGCGCCGCCATGCTGGCAGGGTAAACAAACCCTCGCGAGCTTCATTTACTGCACAGGAAGCCAGGGAGGGAGGATTCTGATTCCACGAAAACTAGGCCCTCTGGCACAGGGGCTGCGGAAAGGCGAGCTCTTCGAGTGTGCAGGAAGCAATCGGCAGAGGGGGGAGGAGGGAGAAAAGGAGGGATGAAACAGAGGACAGAGTGCATCTCACAGTCAAATACAAAAAAAGGCACGAGTTTTCCACTCTACTCACCAAAGAGGGGGTAATGGAGGCACCTAATCACATGTCCCAAGACCTCATCCCCTACCGCAGGCTAAGGAGCCAGACATGGGACCAGACACCTTCCACAGCATAAGGGAAGGCTGCCAGGATAGTATGACCCTGTAAGGTACCCGTGTGGCATGGGAGCCCAAAATGGTCCTTGGTGCGCAAACCAAGGCCACCTAATGCATGCATTCAAGTGCCATGCAGAAGAGTGTCTGCTAAGGCCCCTGATGGCTTTTAGTTGCAGGTATTGATATGGTGCCTCTTCAGCCCCATTGGTAGCAGCATCATATCCGGTTTAGTATCTCCTAACTGAGGTCTCAAGGACTCCATCGCAAACAGGGATCTGCAGTTGTGAGTTACTATGAGAAGCAGGCAGTGGTGGGATCTTTGATGTTCTGCTGTAGGTGATGACAAGTTCTATAAGGTTGTCAAGTGCAGTCGGAGGTCTTATGAGTTAACTGGTTTGCTTGGCTTGCACTTTGCTCAGTGGTATGGAACTGCGATCTTGTTGCCAGGCAAAAACTGTTCTAACCGGCAAAACCGTGGCACAACCCTGACTACCACATATTTATGTGTCCACTGGAAATCTGGGATGGGAGCATTGCACTAGGGCAAGAAAAACTTTTTAAGACGCAGATCATTCCTGCCTTATCTATAGAGCCTCGTTAGAAGCAGCACAAGATGGCAGGAACACAACCTGGTGCTCGTGTCTGATGGGTATGCGACAAAACTCAACTGACTTCGCAGGCCGCAGAAGTTTACAAATTATGTGGGGGAGCAAAGGGTGGTATTAACTAACTGATGTTCTCAGAGCACGGAGGAAAGCAGAGGTTCGCAGTATGGTGAGTACTGGGTGGGTTCAAGAGATAGGCCTATTGCACTCGTGACCTTTTTTAGGGCAGCTCCTCTTCAAGTGAGCCAAGAAAACTCAAGCCCAAGAAGAGCTATGGTGGAGCTACAAAGGCAGCTGCCGATACCTAGGGTCCAATGACTGTCTCTGTAGCTGAGAAGTTCAAGCACTGTATGTCTAGCATCAGTAGATGGATGAAAGACAACATCCTCAAACTTAATGCTCACACAACAGAGGTTTTGGTCTTTGTGACTCGGGAATCTGTCTGGTGTAACATCTGGTGGTCGGTGGAATGTGGACCTGCTCCCACCCCGGCCAAATCAACCATAAAACCTGGGTGTTGTATCTGACAACACCTTGAGCTCCGACACTCGCGTCAGCAGCACCACTAGCACGTGCTTCTCCATCATCAGGACTCTGAGAAAGATCTTTACTTATAATCAAGAGAATATGTGCCAAGCAGTCATAATAGCACTCATGAAATCACATCTGGATTACTGCAACTCTCTTTATCTCAACATTAATGTGTCCTGTGTCAACAAGCGTCAGGTTATCCAGAATGCAGCTGCACGTCTCATCCGTAACACTCCAAGGCATATGTCGCTCGGAGAAGGTATCTGCTCCCTCCACCGGCTTTCTGTCAAAGAAAGGATTATCTTCAAGGCTCTCTTTATTGTGTTTCTGGCTTTGCACCAAAAAAGTTTCAGTCAAGTCAACTCACTATTTCATTGGTATTCCCCAGAGAGATGCTCAGATCCTCCTCTCGTGAGCTGGTGCGGGTTCCTAGATTCCGCCAGGCCAGATGGGGAGGCCGGGCCTTCTCGGTGGCCACTGCCAAACTTTGGAACACTTTGCCGGCCAATATTTCATAAGCCAACTCTCTTGTGGCGTTTAAAAAACAGCTGACAACATGGCTTTTCACTCTTCACCTTCCTTAATGTTTCAGCCCCCTCTGCTCCCCGTGTGGCACTGTGTGTTTTCTTCTAGCACTTTGACACCTTAGGGTATAGTGCGCTCTACAAGTCCATATCAGTAGGGGCAGCTTGTAGGTACCTGTACAGGGCAACAGATGTGTGGACAAAGCATGAATTCAACTGCAGCCCTGGCCAAGAAAACGCGATAAGCATCTGGGAGATTTTTTTTTTAGCACATGCTAGGAAGCATTACCTCACTAAGTACAGCTCGAGTCGAGAAATGATTGTCTGAATTGGATAAATATGGCAAAGCAGATTAAGTACTACTCGCTTTTTTGGAAAGGTTTTTCTGTCCTGTCCACTGAGGCTGCACTGACAAAATATCTCAAGTCAGTCAAGTGCTTCAGCACTTGCTGAAAAAGATAGACATGGAAAACAGACTATGCGGGGTGTAGACCTGTCCCATGAACCTTCATTTCAGCCTCCCCCCATGGGTCCATTTCATACAATAATCCTTCGAAACAGATTGTCAGCGCTGTAAATCACTGGTGTCACTGTCATCCTATTTGATGGAACTCGATTTACCGACCTCGTCAAGATGGAAGCTTGAGCTGGCTTCCCCTGCGGTGAGGATCTCTGCAGGTATCAGAGGCACGTGTTAGCTCACCGAGTCAGCTCTGCAGACTTTTAGCGCAACAGAGGAATACTGAGAGTGAAAGCTCATGAGTAACATTATCAGCGGCCCGAGGAACCTGCAAGACGGCCACCAATGACAAACACGATTTCATTCCTTTTTGCCTAGGACACCTGGAAACATACAAAAGCGGAGTTAAACTAGCAAGGAAAGGTGGCAAAGGACAGAAAACTGAAAAAAAAATAAGAATCAAACATGAAAGAACGGACGCAAGGTCTGAACTGGGGGGAGCGTATTTTCCAGGACGTCAAAAGAATCTAGCGCATGTCATTGACAAGTTGCCCATTTGATGAAAAAATTGCAGCCGGCATCGTCACCTGATTTCTGGGGACTTCGATTTATTTTTATTCATCAGAATTTGACCCAGACCAAGAGAAGAAGGCAGGAAAAGATGGAAGAAGGAGAAACAGAAAGACGAAAAAACAGAGAGAAAGCCAAGCTAAAGGAGAACCTGCAGGTGTGGAATAAAGGGTCGGGGACCCTAGGGGGGGCGGAATAAAGATGCTCGTGTTGGTACCAAGACTTGGCAGCCTTGGTATTGGACAGTGCGGGACGGGAGCGTCTGAGAACAAGTTTGAGCACCAGCAGTTATTTCACAAATTAAGATTCTAATACTCTTATTGGTGAACCATTTCCAGACATTAATAGGTGTTAATTGTCCCGCTCAGCATGACACGCCTCACCTTCAGCCTCACCAATAATTGCATGACAGGCAATTAACAGCACTTAACCCTCAGAGCATGCAAGGAATACAACTGATATATATCAGCAAGCCCACCAGCAGACTTGATTATTAAAAGTTAAACTGCTAACAGCAGTAGTTTTGTCATATATACAACAAAACGCTTGGGATGTGATCAAGACATTTTCTGTGAACCTTAAATATATAAACACAGAAAAAGACATCAAGAGAGTTCCAGAAGTTTTTCATCATTGGCCCAGAAATATGGAAATCCTCTTGATAAATGGGACTTTTCTTCCACAGAGAGGAAAGCACCACCTGGTGAGACCTAAACATTAGTTGACAAGAAGGCTGGCACCACTGCCAGAGATCAAACACCAGGGAAGGTATTCAGGAGCAAGCCATGCCAGAAGAGTGGTCACGCGTCAATCCGGGCAGCTGCCAAAGCCGCAGATCCTAAGCAGGTCTGCAGCACCCCATCGGAGGAGCTCTGGCGCGGTGCGAGGTGGTGAGGGCGAACAGTAGCAGAGTGTATGTGCGCGCCAGGGAGGGTGGGCGAAGGAAGCCGTACTCCAAGGACCACAACATGCTCAGACCTGCCACTCTTCAGCGAATAAAAGAATACAGAAAACAGACGGGATGGAATTTACCAGTCACCCATGCACCAAAAAGCTTAGCTCCAACCTGCAGCTACTGTTGTGTACGTCAGTTTGGGGACATGCTTCCTATCAAACTTTGAACTGTTCTCTTAAATTGAATGAGAACAGCACCACCATATGTCCATAGATCCTGGGACTTCTAGTTAAGCTCATTTAAGGCGGGGTTGTCTTGGACAAGAGAATGGATCTCTTGTTCATTTCAAGACACTCTTATAAGTTACAAGTCAAAGATCTCAAGGTCGAGATGTTCCTCAAAAACCTCCCCCTGGATGAAGTTCCATTTTACCTTAAATTGCATCTTGCAGTGATCAATGTTCCTTCAAAGAACCACTCTGCCATACCAATGGCAACTGTCTAGTCCTTAGGTGCCTACCACCCAGTCCAGCAAGAACACCGTGCTCCTGCTACCAGGGGGCAACCACTTCAGATTCGGGGTGTCTATATCTTCGGGTGATAGGGACAAGTGTGATCCCGTCATTCAGCTCTGCCACTGCTAGACTGCTCTAGAAGGCTGTAGAAGGCTGAACTCAGAAACCCCGGATTACTCTACCTCACATAAAACTTCCAACATAACTAAACACGTGAACTACGTAAAGTTCACAAGGATGATCATTTCGACTGCCTTGGCAGCAAAACCTTGACAAGATTACTCACGTGTGTGAGGCCTCCAAACTGTGTTTCAGTTCAATCTCCTTCAGGCAGCGTCTGAACAGTAGCCACAGATTGGGAAGAAACAGTTGTGATCTGCAGTGGGATACACAAGAAGTAGTGGGTGTGGTTCTCCCTGGCCTCTACTCAGCCTTCAGTCATTTCTGGGTTAGCATCCCCAACTTAAGGGTTAATCGAGACATCTTAAACCTCTTGTTCTTCCATTTCTACAGCACAAGACCAATATCGTAGGATCACTTGAGGGAATAGCAGATGTCGCTCTTCAAGAACAGCAGTGTGCTATTGATGCACCACCCTGGGATTACTCATCTTTAGATCTTTCATGTCACAGCAAGAGTGGTTTCAATTAGAGGCATAGCGTCTACTGCTCGTTCACAATACAACTCAGCTGTTGCTGCCCCTACCTGATGCACAATATTTTCTGGTCTTCCACTTCAACAAAACAAATCATCCATTGTATCTGCAGCCAGCATCTGCTGTTCATCTACAAAGCAACTCACCTATTGCAGATCAAACAAGCTTCATTGTAACTTCAGCTCTTCTAATTTCAGCTCTAATGTAGCTACTGAATCCGACCAACTGTTGTTCTTCAACATCGTTATAGTACCCATAACCTCAATCCTAGCGTATTGTGCTTTCACATCCAAAGCACAAATGTGCTATTGTAACAACAAGCTAGGGTGTGGCAGCCACCCTTCTTCCACAACACAACTCATCTACTGCAGCTTCAACTAGATCCCTGGCGTATTCTGCGGTTTCAGAACTCAGCTCTTGTAGCCCCAATGTGACGCGATGCATCTTCTGCTCTTCGGCAACACGACTCTGCTATTGGAACAGCAAGCACACGAGACAATCACCTGCTCTTCCACATCAACAGTACTATTGACCAAACCCAATGCAGAGCATCACAGCTGTGCTATTCCTCACCACAAGTGAGCTACAGCAGCCCTCAACTAATGAGCAGGATCTTATGCCCATTCACAAAACAATTTAGCTTTTTAAACCCAACCCTACGCATAACATCTTCCACACCATTGCTCGTGTAGCCACATCTGATGCAAGCTATTGTCAGTTCTTCCACAACACAGGAAAGCCACAACCTGTTGAGCAGTACCTTTAGCTCTTGCAGGACTTCAAACAGATGTGTAGCATCCACTATACATATCGGCCACTACAACCTAAGTCATAGTTTCTATTCTTTCACAAGTTAGCTGTTGGTACAAACTCATGTGCAGCGCCACTGTTGTAGCTCCAGCCTTCTGGATGATATATTTTTTTCTTTCACAACAGCAGTACAGTAGCCACAATCCAAGGGTCAATACAACTGAACAACTGTGCCCTAACCAGAGGAATGAGATCTTCTGCAACTCGGCTTGTTTAGTCCTAGTTCCATACTGGCAGCTGTAACGCTCTTGTAATACACGGCTCATCCATCGAAGACCAGTTCATATCTGATGCTCTTCTAAGACATCTAAGAGAGTATACACAGATGTTCAGCTACCTTGCTCACCTGCTGCAGACTGCTCTACATCTGCCGATGTGCTGCTCTTCGAATGAAAAGTTAAACCGGGAGGCTCCGTCTATGTCCGTACATCAACTGCTTGTCCACGAACCAGCTGAATCATCGCACATCGGTGTACATCTCCAGATGCACTGCTCTTCTGATACACAGCTCAGTCACTGCTGCCTAACCAGGTCTGCATTTCTGCGGGTTGCCATTACACAGCTCATCCAATGCAGCTGTTCATAGGTCCCTAGGTAGTTTGCGTCTTCTACATGGTGGAGCCAGTGTAGACAAACCCATATCTGTGGATCTGAAGCTCTTCCATTGCACAGCTCAGCCACATCCCGATAGACCGGAAAGGAGATTCCACCATCAGTAGTCTTACTCCAGCCCAAGCAGGAGCTAAACCAGCTGCGAATGTCCTTAAGTCTGAGACTGTGTACGGGTGAACACCTGCATCGTTCAAGCAGCACAGCAAAGAGCTTCTTGCTATGGGTATTGGTTGTGGTAGAGCAGGACTGGTAAAGACGCTTCTTCAGAAGCCACTGGGAAGTATGGAAGTCATCCTGGACCCTGAGGAGGAGTGATGGATTACACAGCAGGGGGCCACGGGCAGTGAAATATCTCTTCGACTCCTACCAGGTTTCCCTCATCTTTCACCAAAACAATACATGTCTTAATAAAGATTGGCAAGGTCAATAAATTCGGCCCTAGCAAACCTGTGCAACAGTTCATTTTTTTTTTTTTTAATTTTTTTTTTTAGGGGAAACAGAATGCCACAGGAAAAAACCCTGCAGCAGCTGAAACTTATCAGCCACACGCTGGCAATAAAAATGTCATTAAACAATAAACAGCTATCGCATATAATTTTCATATAGGAATACAGGTGCTTTCTAGCAGGCAAGTTTATGCAGAACAGTCTCAGAAACCGTTTTTTAGTTTTAATGCACATTACAGAAAAATGATTGTAATTAGTGCAAAGAAAATGTACTTTTGGCATCGAATTTTAACCCACAAGGTGACTTAAAATTTAAAGGATAAGGCACTACAAGGCCCTCGGACTAAGGGGCACTTCTTTTTAAGTGGATGTGATCATGAGATCTGGAAAACTTGCTTTCACTCACAGTGGACGAGAGCTAATTGATGAAGTTTGATAACCCAATCCTCCAAGCTCTATCCTCTGGTAGGTGAAAACAAAATATTAATGACAGCTTAAGAGACCAAAGGATGCCAAGGCCCGACCCAAAGACCCTCTATCCAAATATATATAATGTATTTATGATTTGTATTACAAGAGGAAGGTCTTTCATAAAATCTGCATCTAGGCAGACTTTAAAAGGCCTCCATTATGATGAGAAACTGAAGGAACCCACAGACTGGCAGTAACTAAACTGACCTTGCACTACACCACATTATAAAAGACATCAACAACTAGGCAGCCTGTCTGAAATCTTAGCAACAGTAGGCCGTAACTTTAAATTCACAATTCAGTAACTGAGACAAATAGGTACCAAGCACTCATTAAAATGGCACAATGCACCCAACCACTCAACTGGACATTTAGTATACCGGAAATGAAGCCTAAGAATACTCCCACTCCAACATGGACATACAATCCAAAGTGAATGAAAATCAACTGAAAGATATCTTCGTGGATGCTCTTGGCCTGGGCAGTGCATCAGCTAGGCCCACACCCACCACAAACAAACGGATGCTGTACTGCTCCAGACGTTTACTCTGAAAGGTGATCCGGGCCCACGCCCAACCTTGGAGTCCATCCACCCCATCCACAGTCCCACCAGGATACAGCTGTGCATGGAGCCAGCCATCAAGTGTCTCATCTCATCTTGGAGTTGCAAGTCACCCAAAGTCCTGCCAACAGATGAAACCCTTCAGTTCGCGCCTCAGAGAGCGCTTGTGTTCCTCAGATAGTCCTGTGCTTCCAAAGTCATACTGTAGGAGTTAGCCACTCGGAAAACTTATCGCCTTGGCTAACTGGACTTTAAAAGTATGGTACTTGTTAAGCGTTATTAAAAAAAAGCTCCAAGTGCAGGATACTTTGGGTTGGTGACAACAATTAGAGAGGCAACCAAAAGTCACAGATCATCCTTCTTATTTCCGATCCATCACACAACCGACAGACAATTATTGGGCAGAGGTAAGTATGTCTGTTGTTCTGGCTATTCCTCTTACTTGTTCACACATCTGTGTTGTGTCGCATATCTCGGTAAGTCACAAAGTAACAGAGAATGGATGGTAGAGAGGCTCAATGCATTTTGTCGCTATGACCAAGGCTCGAAATTGTCTCCACGGCTTCGTTTCAAACCAGCAATCTGGATTTTTGCACATATTCATAGCAAGCTCAACATTTGGATCTCTCCCCCACGCAAATACCAACATGTGGTAAACCACAATCACACAAAAAAGGTGATGGGAGGAATGCTTGCAGTAAGTCTAACCACTGGCAATTGCTTGGGGTAACATCCCAACTCATTGTTGTTTTTAGAAACATACCACCTCAGTTTGGAGCCAGGCATCTGGAAATGGGTCTTGACCCTGCTCCACAAGGACAGTGCAGCATGAACCTGTGTGTTTTATTAAACACCCTAGGGGGCTAGGGGTATGAACAGACGTGGGTCCTGTGCTCACTGTACCACTGGAGCCAGGCTACACCTGACAGAAGATCCCCAACCAGGGCGAAATTGGTCTTGGGTACCTGCGTTCCAGTTCAGGGAGGACCTTGCCTTGAAGTTCAGGCTGGACTGTTCCTACTGGAGCGGGGACAAGGCTGATTTACATTCCAGATGGGTCTAAACTGATGTGGCACAATAAGCCAATAAATGATGGATTGGAATGCTACCCCAAGCGATTGCCGGTAGTCAGACGTTTGCGATCATTCATCCCATCAAGTTTTGTGCCTCTTCTACACAACATTTCCCATCGCATCAGAGGTCTTCAGATGGCCTAAATTACCCTTTTTTCCAACATGAGTGGAGACAAGGTCTGTGCCACTGCCAGGAAAATCAGTCTCTGCCGAAATGTCGCTAAGCAGGGTTACCACTGTACGTTTTAGGTGAGCGTAGTACATGCCAGGTTTAAACAATTATCGAAACATCTGAAAAAAACAGCGCAACATCCATATTTTGTGACTGTTGGTTGACTTAAGGATTGACTTTGTAATTTGACCATTATTTATAGCTAATGTGTCTGAGCAACAAAGAGATAATTTCTCCTGCATAGGAAACGCTGTAAATGATGTACTCGCTGTACATCCGGCTGAGCTTGGAGGATTCAGCCGGGGACAGACACTTATGTGACTATGCATTCTCAGCATAGTGTATGCAAGAGTCCAACTGGCCGCAATGTAAGCAAGAAAAATTGACCCCCTCCACCCAGTCCTTCTCTTGAGTGGTAACAGAAACAATTCAGTTGCAGTGGCCCTAGATCCCGGTGCTACTGCACCTGCTGTACTAATGAGAGTTACATTCCAAAGGCAGAGGAAAGGTAGGCTGGTTGGGACAGAGGGTCACCACCTCTCACTAAGACTGACACAAGCACAGAGAACAGATTTTACAAACACTCATGTCTCTCTAAATGTTGGTCACCACTTCACAAAGGCGGTGGAGGAAAGGGGTCAGAAGGCAGAATTATTACATTAACCCCTTAATTCAGTCATGCGCTGCCTCGGCTGCCCTGTGCATTGTACCCAGCCTCGCTACAACCCCAGGGGACAGCTTTCCTGCTGCAGTTTACAGTAAAACATCTGCACAACGTCTGCTTGACAATTTACCACATTCTGAACCTCTCCTGGAGACTGGACAGACAGATTGGGGGAAGGGGAGGAGGGGGTGAGCGTAGAACTTACTCCCATCAAATAGGCCCTGGGACACCTCCACAAAACTTCACTCACTTGGCGAACTCTGTCCATGCGCTGACGTCATCACCAGTCGTGGGCAAACCTGATGCCAGAACAGTTAAGTGAGAAGAAACGCTGCCCTCCAAACCGCAGCTGACAGCCCTACCACAGATCCCCTGGTCTTCCTCATCCTTCAGCAGGTCGCGTTAACTCGATTATAGATTCTCACCTTCTGATACATCAGCAGGTTTTCACACAAACATCTAAAGATCAAAATTTTGTTTTATTCAGAAGCAGTCTTTTTGTGCTTCTGTTGCATGCTCACAAACTCACTTTAGCGGTGTGTATTGTGTACGTATCTTCGCGGTTATGTGTGTGGACATCCGGATGAAGAGGACTTGAAGATCTACCACAGTGTTCAAAAACAAAAGGATCAACGTCGAAATTGGAAAACTTGGTGGACATCTATGAGAAAAGAGGACAGAGTCTCCGATCCAGCCATACGTCCCAATCAGACATACGTAAAGATGGCTCAAGTAACAAAGTCTGGAAGACCAAGCGTAAACAAAGTGTACAGTTATCATGGCCACAGGGGGGTCAACTTTCAGCAACACAACTCTGTGAAAACTATGAATGGTTTTATCCCTGGTTTGAAACCAGAAAATTAAACTTTCTCCAACCTTGTACACCGTAGTCCCACACAGCAGGCCTATTCTAATTGGAAAGTATATTCGGGCAGCATAAGAGGTACACATAAAACTCTGATCGGAGCATCATTTTAGGCAATGGCTTGTCCCTTCAGCGCCAAAGTTCTCAGCTCATCGAGAGCCCCAACTTTGAAGGTACCTGTTAGGAAGGAAGCCGCCTTTACTTCCACCTCATCAGGCCAGAATTGTAGCTTTGGCCATTAGCTCTAGGCCGGAGTACAGTAACACCATTTACGGTTATTGATAACGCGGAAGAAAGCTCATACTCTGGGGTTAGGCTAGTGCAGAGTGTGGAAAGGAATTTGCATTTTAGAAGTTAAAAACACACAGCCCCCACACTGGTGAAGAGACCCTAGAGAGACAATGGGAGGCCCCCAGGTGCCCACTAAACACATGTGGGTAACGGTTATGACACCCTGTATGGAGGCAGAACGGGTGGTCTACGAAGCGAGGAGAACCCAAAGAAGTTCGATAAGGTGTGGGGGAATTGAATATCCCACCACAGACTTGTCAGTAATGAGGGGGTGACCCTGGAGTTCCCCTGCCTAAGAGTGGATATGGAAATGGTGTTGGACCTCTAGCAGAGCTGGAGACTCCAGACCTGCACCACACCAGCAAACTTGATTGTATTGTGTGTTGTATAGTGCAGTGTTAAATTATGGTGATTTGTACAGGGACTAATCACCTGAGAGGGCATCCTGGCACTTGGGCCGGTGTATAAACGTGAGGTCTCCACAGAGTTATCTGAAGAGCCCGGTCTTCAGCTTCTGGCGGACCTCGGAGTGAGGACGAGGCTCTGGTTGAGGGAGGTTGTTCCATGTCTTGGGTGCGAAGAAAGAGAGTGAGCGACCTCCAGTTTTGCTACTGCGGATGTGGGAAACGTGTGGGAAATTGAGGCAGAGCATAGGTGTCTGGTAGGCTGTGACCCATAATGGAAAATGAAATGTACTGCTGGTGGTTAGAATGTAATATCAATAATGGACAGCTTTGAGTTGTTTTTAATATTTCAAAACAAGAAAAACGTAGTAAAAACAGTAAAAAAAAAAAAAAAACACATTGCCCTGGCTGCGACCATTGAGCACAGAGGTAGAAGATGGCTTGGTCTCCGGATGCCTCACTAAAGGGGTTCCTCCAAACTGGTACAGAAGACAACTACTATAGACCAGACATGCACTTTAATTAAGGGCTCCAAGTTTTATGTTTAGTTTAGGAAACTGTACCTTTGACGACCTGCACCATCGTCTTGGTCCTCGCCCACCTAGCCCCCGCTAGTGGGCTGCATGTAGATGCTCCGGTCAGTGTACTCCGCGGACTCCTACGCATCAAGTACGTAGCCGCCCAACAGCTTTTACACGTCATTATCCATGATTTGTTCATACCTGCTCCTCAATCATTGCCTGCTGCAAGTTGTTTTTTTCCAGGCACTGCTCTGGCCATGTAGAGTACTGAAGCGCTCGTCCTACACCTAAAAATAAGAACCTATTTCCCAAGCAGGGCCTCACAGCCACACTGCTGGCATGTTTAGAAAGTCCTGCATGGTGGGACATCATCTGTGGACATCATCTGTGGGACATTCTCTCAACAGGAATAAGAGATCAGTCAACCACCCCTACCCTACCCCCAAACCAAGCACAGCGACATCATATAAGCAGACACCGAACGCTTCAAATATTTGACAACCAAAAGATCGTTACAGCAGTGTCGTTCTATCTTTCTTATACACTACTGCGTCACTGACCAATTTAAGAAATTCACTGCACAGTTCTAATATTATAGCCAATCTTCTAGCTAGTGAGAGAAATTTACCAAACGCATCAGGGTAGCAGCATTGACAGCATGTCTGCCGAGAACATCACAGGAAGTAATTGAAGCATTCCACCAATCATCATCTTTGTTTCCTGAGTGCGATGAATATGCCCAGACATGTGTCCCATGGGTATTGTGCCACAGTACTCAATCTGTACTTCAGGGATAAGAGCTCAATAGTCCAAGACCGATCTGGGGGTCGCTTGTGCTTCCATCTGAAAGGGACCTAGCTTGACTGGACGGTTCCAACTGGTGCAGTGCCCACAGCTGATTTGTGCATGGCTGGCGGGTCTCTACCTAGAGTGGCACAGTGGGCACAAATACTGATAGACTGCAATGCGGCCCCAAATACTTACCAGTGGTGGAGATTAATACAAGCATTCTACCCTTCACCCTTCTCCTTCCTCATCACAGAGGTGACAGTACTGGATCTCTGACCTCAAAGTCAATTGCACACGTCAAACGTCTAAAGAAGGTTGCGGAAGAGTGACTGAGAAGAGGCACAAACAACCAGCAACCGAATAAGAAAACTGATAAACACATATTCAGTTAAAAAGTGGAACTAAGCAAGCATAGGTTACAAATAAGGGGAGAAATTACAACCACGTGTTTGCTGTAAATGATGCCATGCAATGAATTGTTTGCAAGTTCCTAAAAGCTGTTCCATTATTCAGTGATTCGTGCAACCTAGATGTCGATTTACACGTTTTTACACTTGCATTACAGTTCAATTTCCATTTAGCTACTAGGTTGGCCACAGTCAAGAGCATCAGAGAGCATCAATAGGTTACCCAGTCACACACTGGCTCCCAAAGCCCCTGGGAATGCCTTAGTGTCTCAGATTTGCCTTATAGTCTTAACAACATTTCCAAAGGTTTCATGGCAAAACCCTTCTCAAATGACTCCATTTAACTCACAATACTTCTACAATTAGAAACATTAAAAATCAAAACAATGTATTTGAAGCAAAACAATCCAACTAGTACTTTTTAAAAAACACTTCAGGGCTCAAAATCATTGTTCTAGTTGCATCCTCCTTGTACACAAGTACTACTAACAAACTGTCCAAGCTTGTAGATGTCTTTATGTCCATATGTAACAATCTACATCATATATATTGCATCCTTTTGATGATGTCACCCAATTGTACTACACGTATGTACTTAATCATCAAGTGACAAAATCCTGATTACAGCCAACATAGATTTTCATGGTCCTATACAGGTACTTCAGGGCTTATAGAAAGGTTGCATTGGGTGTAATAAACGTATTGGCCTTATATATTTAGATACCACGCGGACCCTCCTGATCCTTTTATTTACTACAATCTGAGCCCAATGCGGGTTCCCGCCTCTAAATGTTACAATAATGAAAATGTCACTTACCCAGTGTACATCTGTTCGTGGCATTAGTCGCTGCAGATTCACATGTTTGGCACAGTCCGCTGCCTGGTGTTGGGCTCGGAGTATTACAAGTTGTTTTTCTTCGAAGAAGTCTTTTTGGTCACGGGACCGAAGGACTCCTCCCTCTTTGGCTCCATTGCGCATGGGCGTCGACTCCATCTTAGATTGTTTTCCCCGCAGAGGGTGAGGATGGAGTTGTTTGGTATAAATAGTGCCCATGCAATGGAGTGAATATGTATGTATGATAAGAGTTTCTAATAATTATTTACAAATGTTCAGATGTTTAAGGTTTATGATCTACTTCTAAACGGCTACAGGCTTCCCGGGGAGGTGGGAGGGTACATGTGAATCTGCAGCGACTAATGCCACGAACAGATGTACACTGGGTAAGTGACATTTTCAGTTCGATGGCATATGTTGCTGCAGATACACATGTTTGGCATAGACTATAAAGCAGTTACCTCCCCTAAAAGCGGTGGTTTAGCCTGTAGGCGTTGAAGTAGTTTGGAATAATGTTCTTAGTACAGCTTGGCCCACTGTAGCTTGTTGTGCATTTAGTACGTCTACACAGTAGTGTTTAGTAAACGTATGAGGCGTAGACCAGGTTGCAGCCTTACATATTTCGCTAATAGGAATGTTTCCTAGAAAGGCCATTGTAGCACCTTTCTTTCTGGTTGAGTGTGCCTTTGGTGTAATAGGCAATTTTCTTTTGGCTTTAAGAAAGCATGTTTGAATGCATCTGACTATCCATCTAGCAATGCCTTGTTTAGAGATTGGATTTCCTATGTGTGGTTTTTGAAAAGCTATGAACAGTTGTTTTGTTTTCCTGATTAGCTTTGTTCTGTCAATGTAATACATTAGTGCTCTTTTGATGTCTAATGTATGTAGTGCCCTTTCAGCCACAGAATTTGGTTGTGGGAAGAACACTGGCAATTCTACTGTTTGATTTAAATGGAATGGTGAGATTACTTTTGGCAGAAATTTTGGATTTGTTCTTAGAACTATTTTATTGTTGTGTATTTGAATAAATGGTTCTTGTATGGTAAATGCCTGTATTTCACTTACTCTTCTGAGGGATGTGATTGCAATAAGAAATGCGACCTTCCAGGTTAGATATTGCATTTCACAGGAATGCATGGGTTCGAAAGGGGGACCCATGAGTCTTGTTAAGACGATGTTAAGATTCCATGAAGGAACTGGTGGTGTTCTTGGTGGTATAATTCTTTTTAGCCCTTCCATGAATGCTTTAATAACTGGTATTCTAAATAGAGACGATGAATGAGTAGTTTGTAGGTAAGCAGATATAGCTGCGAGGTGTATTTTTATAGATGAAAAAGCGAGATTTGCTTTTTGCAAATGTAGTAAGTATCCTACTATGTCTTTAGTAGAGGCATGTACTGGTTGTATTTGATTGGCATGGCAGTAGTAAACAAATCTTTTCCACTTAGATGCATAGCAGTGTCTAGTGGAAGGTTTTCTAGCTTGTTTTATGACCTCCATGCATTCTTGTGTGAGGTCCAAGTGTCCGAATTCTAGGATTTCAGGAGCCAAATAGCCAGATTCAATGATGCTGGGTTTGGATGTCTGATCTGTTGTTTGTGTTGTGTTAACAGATCTGGCCTGTTGGGTAGTTTGACATGCGGTACTAGTGAAAGGTCTAGTAGAGTTGTATACCAAGGTTGTCTTGCCCATGTGGGTGCTATCAGTATGAGTTTGAGTTGGTTTTGACTCAACTTGTTTACTAGATATGGAAGGAGAGGGAGAGGGGGAAAAGCGTACGCAAATATCCCTGACCAACTCATCCATAGAGCATTGCCTTGTGATTCGCGGTGTGGGTACCTGGATGCGAAGTTTTGGCATTTTGAGTTTTGTTTTGTTGCGAACAAATCTATCTGGGGTGTTCCCCAAATTTGAAAGTACTTGTTCAGAACTTGGGGGTGAATTTCCCATTCGTGGACTTGTTGGTGGTCTCGCGAAAGGTTGTCTGCTAGTTGGTTTTGTATTCCTGGAATAAATTGTGCTATTAGGCGAATGTTGTTGTGAATCGCCCACTGCCAAATTTTTTGTGTTAGGAGGCACAATTGTGTTGAGTGTGTTCCTCCTTGTTTGTTTAAATAATACATTGTTGTCATGTTGTCTGTTTTGACAAGAATGTATTTGTGTGTTATTATGGGTTGGAAGGCTTTTAACGCTAGAAATACTGCTAACAGTTCTAGGTAATTGATATGAAATTTTGTTTCGTGTATATCCCATTGTCCTTGAATGCTGTGGTGATTGAGGTGTGCTCCCCACCCTGTCATGGAAGCATCTGTTGTTATAACGTATTGAGGCACTGGGTCCTGAAATGTCCGCCCTTTGTTTAAATTTTTGCTGTCCCACCATAGAAGCGAGAGGTATGTTTGGCGGTCTACCAACACCAGATCTTGAAGTTGACCCTGTGCCTGTGACCATTGTGATGCTAGACACTGTTGTAAGGGTCGCATGTGTAGTCTTGCGTTTGGGACAATGGCTATGCATGATGACATCATGCCTAGAAGTTTTAGCACACATTTTGCTTGTATCTTTTGGTTTGGAAACATAGCACTTATTAGCTTGTGGAATGCCTGCACTCTTTGTGGACTTGGAGTGGCAATTCCTTTTGATGTGTTGATGGTTGCTCCTAGATATTGTTGTGTTTGACACGGTTCTAGGTGTGATTTTGTGTAGTTGATGGAAAACCCCAGTTTGTGAAGGGTTTGTATGACAAAAGTGGTGTCGTTTGCGCATTTTTTTACTGTGTTGGTTTTGATTAGCCAGTCGTCTAGGTAAGGGAACACATGTATTTGTTGTCTCCTGATGTGTGCTGCTACTACTGCTAGACATTTTGTGAACACTCTTGGTGCAGTTGTTATTCCGAATGGCAACACCTTGAATTGGTAATGTATTCCTTTGAATACGAACCGTAGGTACTTTCTGTGAGAAGGGTGTATTGGTATATGAAAGTACGCATCCTTTAGGTCTAATGTGGTCATGTAATCTTGCTGTTTGAGCAGTGGAATGATGTCTTGTAGTGTGACCATGTGAAAATGGTCCGATATGATGTAGGTATTTAGTCTCCTGAGATCTAATATTGGTCTCAATGTTTCGTCTCTTTTTGGAATTAGAAAGTACAGGGAGTAAACTCCTGTGTTTTTTTGTTGTACTGGTACTAATTCTATTGCATCCTTTTGCAGTAGTGCTTGAACTTCTAGTCCTAAAAGTTCTAAATGTTGTTGTGACATTTTGCGTGTTTTGGGGGGGATGTTTGGTGGGAAGTTGTGGAATTCTATGCAATAGCCATGTTGGATTATTGCTAATACCCAATTGTCTGTTGTAATCTGTTGCCAAGATTGGTAGAATTGGCTTAGTCTTCCCCCCACTGGTGTTGAGTGAAGGGGTTGCGTGACTTGAAAGTCACTGTTTAGGTGGAGGTGTTTTTGGAGTCTGGAATCTTCCCCTACTCCTTGGGAATTGACCCCCCCCGATATCCCCTGAAACCTCCCCTTTGGAAGGAACCCTGATATGGTGTGGTTCTTGATTGTTGGCTGGTGGTGTCTGTGGGTTGGCCACGAAACCCCCCTCTAAATGGAGTTTTTCTGAAAGAGCCTCTGCTCTGCGGGGAGTAGAGTGCGCCCATGGCCTTGGCCGTGTCTGTGTCCTTTTTAAGTTTTTCAATGGCTGTATCCACTTCCGAGCCAAACAGTTGTTTCTCGTTGAAGGGCATATTAAGGACAGCCTGCTGGATTTCAGGTTTGAAGCCCGAAGTGCGTAGCCAAGCGTGTCTCCTTATGGTGACAGCAGTGTTGACTGTTCTTGCTGCAGTATCGGCTGCGTCTAGTGAAGAGCGGATTTGATTGTTTGAGATCGTTTGTCCCTCTTCCACTATTTGCTGCGCCCTTTTTTGGTATTCCTGGGGAAGATGGTCTACGAGAAGTTGCATCTCGTCCCAGTGTGCGCGGTCATATCTGGCCAGCAGCGCTTGTGAATTTGCGATGCGCCACTGGTTGGCTGCCTGTGATGCCACTCTTTTCCCTGCCGCGTCAAATTTTCGGCTTTCTTTGTCCGGAGGTGGGGCGTCGCCAGATGTATGTGAATTTGCTCTTTTGCGAGCTGCCCCTACTACCACAGAGTCGGGTGGTAACTGCGAAGTAATAAACACTGGGTCTGTGGGTGGTGGTTTGTATTTCTTATCCACCCTTGGGGTGATGGCTCTTGATTTTACGGGCTCCTCAAAAATTTGTTTTGCGTGCCGTAACATCCCTGGTAGCATTGGGAGACATTGATATTGGCTATGTGTAGCCGAGAGGGTGTTAAATAAAAAATCATCCTCTATAGGATCGGAATGCAGTTGGACATTATGGAAGTCTGCAGCCCTAGCCACCAGTTGCGAGTATGAGGTACTGTCCTCTGGCGGTGACGGCTTTGTCGGGTATGACTCGGGATCATTGTCCGGCACTGGGGTGTCATACAGGTCCCAAGCGTCTTGATCCTGATCGTCATGACTTATGGTAGTTTGCGCTGGTGAGTGCATTTGTGGCGGTGTTTGTGCCGGCGATGCCTGTGGTGGAGAGGGCGGAGGCGTGACTTTTTTAACCACTTTGGCTTGTGGTTGTGCGTCATCCTTTGGAAGTCCGATCCTTCTTTTCCTCATGATTGGGGGAAGGGTTGATATCTTCCCTGTATCTTGCTGGATGCACAGTCTCTTTTGTGTGTAGTCCGATTCCACACTTTGGAGCTCTTGTCCAAATTTGTGCATTTGGCCACTTAGTCCTTGTTCCTCTGAGTAGGATGAAGGTGTGGTATTTTTCGGCGCCGAGAGAGAATCTTTTTTCGGTTTCGGCACCGACAGAATTTTTGTTCCTTTCGGCATGGATTCTCGGTGCCGATGTTTTTCGGTGCCGGTATCTTGTTTTTGTCTCTCGGAGCCGCTTTCTCGGCTCCGAGGTTGCTCCATGGCGGTCCCTCGACCGGAGTCGGGTGTCTTCGCTATGGGCGTGCCCTTTTTCGGCCCCTTCGACGGGTCGCCTGATTTATGGGTCGAGCCATGGCCTGTTGGCAGTGGCGTCCCCTGGGCTTTCGGTTTGTCGATGGATTTACTTTTCAACGTCTTACTCACAGTTTGTTGCTGTTGTTCGACGTCGGAGTCTCTGGATTCTGATTCCGGAACCGAGAATGTTTCCTCTTCGTCGTCGAAACGTTGTTTTGTCGACGTGGACGCCATTTGGTGACGCCTGGCTCTTCGGTCCCGGAGTGTTTTTCTGGACCGGAAGGCTCGACAGGCTTCACAGGTATCCTCCTTGTGCTCGGGGGACAAGCACAAGTTACAGACCAAGTGCTGATCTGTATAAGGATACTTACTGTGACATTTTGGGCAGAAACGAAACGGGGTCCGTTCCATCGGCTTCGATGTCGCACGCGGTCGGGCCGACCAGGCCCCGATGGGGGATCGAAACTGCCCGAAGTCTTCCGATGATCGGTGTCGATGTACCTAACTATCCCGATACCGAACGGAACAATACCGACGCTTTCTTCCGAGATTCTGACTAACTTTCCGAACCGAAGCACGGAGCGAAAAGGAATACGTCCGAACCCGACAGCGGAAAAAAACAATCTAAGATGGAGTCGACGCCCATGCGCAATGGAGCCAAAGAGGGAGGAGTCCTTCGGTCCCGTGACCAAAAAGACTTCTTCGAAGAAAAACAACTTGTAATACTCCGAGCCCAACACCAGGCAGCGGACTGTGCCAAACATGTGTATCTGCAGCAACATATGCCATCGAACATTGTATTACTCAAGGGACAGGTCACAGATAGGTGCTTCATAACTTTACGTTTGTTTTCCAAACATCTTTGCTTTTTCATTTGCCAAGGTTTAGGCTTCCATGATACAAAGCATACGTGTCCAGAATATCGAAAGTCAAAACGAATCCAATCTTCCTACTGAGGTAAAGAAACTTCATGTTCTTGTTGGTTAAACCCAGTTTGTTTCAGGAATAATTGCCATACAGTCTATACTACCTACATACGTACTTGCAATTAAGTCTGATTTACGTGGGTCTGCGATTTTAAAAAGAAATTGTCAGAAATGTATTCATGTTATATCAACACCTATTCTCAGTAAAATGTACATTTTAGAGGAATACACAATGAATTCCAAAACACCTGTGAATTTGCAACTGGAACAGATACTTAGTAAAATTCACATTCATGTTCAATTACATTAAGATGGAAGCTTCAAATGTACGTTTATGTATGCAGAAATTTGCAGTTAGATAGTCTATACTGGAAAAGGCATTACCGAAGGTAAGTAACTTGTTCTGCTACAGCAGAATTCTAACTCTAGATTCCTTACCTTAGAATAGATACCAAAGCAATAACGTCCCAGGAGTAGGGACTGCGAACTGCCACAAACCAAAAAATCCTGCAGTAAAGAGTGAGCAAAATGTCTATCTCGATGGACCTGACTGTCCGGACAACAGTGTTTTGTGAACGTATGAAGCAACACCCAGGTAGCCACCGGGCATATGTCTAGGACAGACACCCCGTGAGCCAACGCAGTAGTAGCAGCCTTCGCTCTGCTGGCGAGAGCCCTTAAGTCTTCCGGAGGTTGCGTTTTCGCTAATGCATAGTAGACTGTAATGGTGAGTTCCCAATAAGTTCAGAGGAAAAGAGCCTCTTGGCACCAGGTCCACAACCCCCCCCGCCATGCTTGTTGAATACCAAATGGAGATGGTGTTGTCTACGAATACTTGAACCAGTCTCAATTTAAGGGATGGAAGCAAGGCGTTCAACACTAAGTGGACGGCACTCAGCTCCAGCAGGTTGGCGTGGAGGCGGGTCTCTACAGGAACCCTGAGTCCTCTGATCTCCAACTCACCCAGGTGGCCACACCATCGCAGACGTGAAGCATTGGTGCCTCTGTCAGGCCTGGGTGGGGAAGGTAGAGGGGTATGATGCTGACCCAATTGTGATTCAGCAGCCACCACTGCAGATCTTACACAGTCTCTTTAGAAATCTGAACCTGATCAAAGAGATTACCTGGTGTTTCGAAAACAGACCTCAGACCTCACTTCTCTCAGCTTAGCATGGGGTTTAAGACAGTCCCCAGCGCCCCAGGGTGCACCCGTTCTCTTTTCAGGTTTTGCATATTCCTTATCTCCCCAAATGCCATGATTCTGGGGGAAGAGCAAAATCTGGTGCACTTGGAAAAAAGTATCTCGTCCCTGCCTGCTGCGGACGTCAGCATTTCCTCTTGTTCACTTTCATCCTCCTGCAGAACAGCCAGTATTGTGGTTGTAATCAAATATCACCTGGTTCATGTTTCACACAACCTCTAATAATCTACTCGTCCACCAATAAACTGGAGTGAATACATTAGTTTCCTTCGGATTACAAGAATGACCAACTACCTGACAAGGATGATGTAGACAAAGCCAACCCACTACTGAACTCCCACCAACCCTGGGCTCAGAAGCAGGGTGCTACTTGCCGCAAAGTGCTTCGAAACGTCATCTGGGGATAGAAAACGTTACATAAAGGCACCTGCAATGCAATACACAGACATCTTTCACTGTTCTGAGTTAAGGCGTGAGGCTGAGCTACCGAGGGCCAAAGACACCCACCAAACTAGCACATCTAAAAATGTACAGAGGAATGGGGGAACCTTCTGGCACCAAAATCCTTGTGAAGCTTGAGCCGAAGTTACACAGACACCCCTTTGTAAAAAGTTCCTTTAAAATAAAAAGAGTCTGTTCATTTTCTTGCTTCTTGGACTTGTCAATCACTAGTTTTACAAATCCAGGGAGACTTTATGGTCGTTGCTGTCCGTCACGCAGGGTGTATCCAGCAGCACCTGGAGGGCTGGAGATGCTGATGGAACATAGAAGGTCAGTTTCAAGGGGAATAATGACTTAATGGGAGTGTCCATGGACCTGGTACAAAGGATTCCCACCCCCGACCCAGCCTTCCTTCTCTTATCACCGCTCACTCTGCAGGTCAACTCAAAGGGTTTCCTTCCAGGATTGTTGCACAGACTGGACGGCTTGCAATAGATCTGTGGTAGCCGTCACACTTTACCACTCACGCCCACGTGTACAGGAAAAGTCCCTGCTTGTTTCACTTCCACACCATGGCTTATGTGTCTGACATAATGTGTTCAAAGTTTCTTTTTCCAAGAGCTGGTGTTTGCCGTGGAGCTGAAAGATCAAGGGTTGCAGTGATTTCACACAAGGAAACAATATTGTTGAGAAACCCACCAGCTTTCCAACTCTACACCTAGCTGCGCTATCGATACAAAAAAAATAATAATAAAAACATAATAAAAAAAAAAAGGAAAAACAGTGACCTAATGGGGAAGCTGTGACTAGACGATGTGGATAAATGCCAGAAAGTTTGCTTGCATGAATTCAACCTTTGCCCCCACCATGCCTTCATCATATGCACACTGAGAACACACAGACCATTATTCACCAAGCGCACACACTTCAGCACAGAGCGTACCTGCCCACAGGTACCAACTACACAAAAACTGTGGTCGAGGCACAGTGACCAAAAGGGTAACAATCTTTGATGGTTCGCAAAGTGTGCTTGCAATCAGGGGCGAAACTAGCACTGGTGCAGAAGGTACAGTGGCACCGGGAGCCCTGAGGAGTGAATTTAACCCTGATAATAGCTGCATTTCCTACCCCAAAAGCACTGAAATGGGCAGTGGTCCTTGCTTGCCCCAGGGCCCATGGTGTCCTTGCTGTGCTACTGCTTGGAAAGCGCCCAGAGACCTCCCATCTCCGCTGCGGTGTGTGCTTAGAGGAACAGTGGCACGCCCTGTCTGCGATCCATGTGGGGCTTTCTGCCTGTTAAATAAAGCACGTAGTAGAGTTGATGAACACACACAATGCACGGTGACACGCTGTGTGGTAAAGGCAGTGCAATGTTTAGAAAGTGAAATCTTTATCGGATTAGGAAACCAATTTTACAAGGGTAGGGTGGAAAAAGAGCGTGCCCAATGCAAACATTTCATCGGATGAACATAGTTGGCCCCACCACGCTGAGATTTCCAGGAAAGTTTTCATTACATGAGTTCCAGTGAACAGGAGGGATGCAGCTCGCAGACAGGGCTTGTCCTTCCATGGAAATTAGCCAACCACCACTTTTACTCACAATGGCCATGATCCGGTCGGTCGAGTGTGTCCAGGAACTTGCAACTCACTCTCATAGGGCGTAAATATACCCCTCTGTCATCACCTAGTGTGACATCTAATACATTCAGGTGTGAATATTCTTTGTAGACATAAGATAACTCATCTTAAACAGGATTTAAATCACTTTGGAGTGGTATAGGCCTGGGTTCGGAGCAGGAGATATATGCTCCACAAAGAAGTCCTTCCAAAAAAGAAGCGATCATCACACACATCCGCCCTGGTGGAGCTTACCCTACCCACAGAAAGAAAGCAAGCAGCAATGTCTTGCCTATGTGGTCAATTTACACGATCTAACGTAAACAAAATGGTGGCGCTTCCCCCAACCACAGAAACAAAGCAAGCAGGAATGCCTTGTGTATGTGGTCAATTTACATGGCCTGTTTGCATCCTAAAATATTGTTTTATTGGTTATTGACCGGGAATGTAGTTGACTGCAGCTGGACTTGTTAATGAATTTCATGATGTAGACAGAAAGATTACAGGTGGGACCATGTATACATCACATATGGGTCACATTGTGCCATCCACTCCAGCACATGCTGAGAGGTACCAAATAAAAGGGCAGTTGTCTTTTTCAGTGCTGCTCCTCGAAAGCTAAAGCTGCCAACAAGACAAGTCTAAAAGGGTGCCAAAGACGGTTTGGAAAATCCTTGGTGTGGGTGAAAACATGTCTGTAGCTTTGGGAAAAGTTAGAGCTTTTTTTGGCATTTTACATAACAATGGTGCCTGACCACCATTACACTTGTGAGACATCACGCCTTGTGATCATTCTCAGGATGCCACCAGCTTTCTTAGTGCTATCCCAGAGATGCTGGGACTAAGGGGGGAGGGCTTTAAATGGGAACAGTGAAAACAAACAAAAAACCCATGTGGAAATATAAAAACAAAGAAAGAATCTGGCACAACTCAAAGACTAACTTAATCTTATAAAAACAAAGGCTGGTGAGTAGAAGAATGAGATCAGCTACTCTTACCACCTAAATGATAGCCAAAAGTTTAACTGTGCAAACCCAACCAGTCATCTGGTTGAAATATCTAATGCAGACTGACCCACAGTCCAAAATAGGTCTATACCAAGGTGAAAAAACAACCATAATAGTACTTGACAGAGGAAATTCCTGTATACTTTTCAAAACACTGAAACTATTCAAAGAGTGCACGCAACATAAATGCTTAAATGGACATTTTGAGTCTAAAATGACAACAACAATAGTCCCTCAATAAGACAGATGCTAAGCCTCTAATAAATGAAAATAATTACCAGAAAGCTGCAGGAACTCTTTAAACAACAAGTGCACAAAAAGCCAGAAGCATCCAGTCAACTCAGGAGGCAGGGGATTAAATATGGTTCATCCTTACTGAAGCAGACGATGCTAAATCACAGGCCCCTGTACTGGGGCCGCAAAAGGCCTCTGAGAAGCCTGGCAACCAGAAGAGTCTTGCAGAAGGGTTGCATAAGTCACCCAGGCCTCTGGGCATTTGAGCCTGTTCCACTCTTCAATAAAAATAAAAAAAGGAGGGATGGGCGCTGGTCCTTCCGTACTCTGGACAAAGAGGGTACCCTCTTCTCATCAGATGCTGCCAGGTGAGCTATCTCCGCAGGCATACAGTGGAAGAACATTCTTCAGCACTAGGACTGGTCACTTGTAGGGTTGTCGTACAAGTCAAATAGTCTTCTTCGATGATGTCCATCCAAGCAGATCAGGAGCAGTCAGTGGTTTAGGGCCTGGACTGTAGGATGGTAACATCACTACCAGGCAGGTTAACAATTTAATAATCAATTTGCACAACAGTGTGAAAGGAAACGTTTTCTTTGGGCACCATGTGGTTGGAGGATTGATCATTTATTTAAGAAGCGAGTCAGGAGGAAGGTGAACACCATCAGAGATGAGATGGACATTAAGTGGTAGGGTCTCCAAAATAGCTTGTATTCCAGTTCTGTTTAAAGCCTTCACAGGAGGGACTGGTTTTGACAGTAGGCAAAGAGAAGTACCACACGCTGGCTGCATTCCCAGAGAAGGCTTATTTGAGTGTCTTTTAGGAAGGTTTCCAGAGCTCCAAAGGGAACTAGATCCACCAGAGATGGGATGCAGTTTTTTAGAGTTTCAGCAGCAATATATCCTAGGCGGACCCACAGCATCATCTTGAGAAGTCTGAGCTAGAGGTTTGCTCCCATAACCAATTCAAGTTAGCAGCAAAAATGCTTCTTTACAGGCAATGTAGGGTCAGGCAAATACTGCCACACCTTCCAATTTGCGCTATTACAAGCAGAGCCCAACACAACACTTTGAAGTCACACAGTGTTGGTAAATACATATTAAATGGCACAACTAGAGTCAAAGGGATTTGATCAGCGTAGCTAATAAAAATCTTAGTGGCAAAAAGTCCTCAATGATGACATGTTAGACAAAGAGGAGTTCCTGTCTCAGTAAGTCCCAACCTATGAAAAATGTCTAGGTTAATCACAATTTCCATATGCAGCAAGGTTCTATGAAAGTGCCCAACGCGGGGATATCAATTCTTGTGACGGCTTTCCATGATGCCTGCTGAGTTCAGGAAGCCATGCAGCAACAGAGAAGACCCATTGCCACACAGTGCTTTTAAAACATCACAAGTGTAGAAAAGATAATACCATCCACAGAGGTGTAGAAAGACTGATGAGGGCAATAAGCAAGGAATATGCCACCTTCAGCCTCGAGGGGAACTAACTCACAGTCACAATTGGGGTGCAGGAATCTTATGACAAAACACCCTACAGTCAGGGTCACACAGCATCTGCACAAGCATGCGATATTGGCTATGCCCCGGAACAGCCTGCGTGAGGTTCTGCAGATAAGAAACAAAATGGCCGATGTCCATTTTAACTGCAAATGAAACCAACCCAATGAAACGAAGTAAGCTCACCTGTGTCCCATGATGAGGGTGAGCTGAGAATTTGTGCAGCCATGCATCACCTGCACACAGGTTCAAGAAAACATTCACTTTACCTTTGTGCCATATAGCGTTGCTCTTCCCTCAAGTTTGAATAGCTAGATATTGGACCACCATATGAGCAGTGACAGAAATGGCACATCAAAGACTTCAAAATTTACTACACACGCAAACTGGTAAACACAATATGGCTGGACTAAGGGCTCAGTAACATCCATTGCCTAAAATCAGACAAAAACATCTAAGAAGTGGTAGTCGTTTCAAAATAACAATCACTAGCAACCAGTGCTTAAACTGCACCTGTGCGTGCTATTGGCTCATCTCAGGGGACCAGGACCATTTGAACAGCAGATGCAATCGTGGACTCGACTGAATCCGCCACAACTTTTTCCAGCATTGCCACTGGCTGCAGACTCGCAGTAGGGCGATGCGGTAGCAGGCAGCAAAGGCCTGCAGTCAACATACACCAATAAAAGCAAAACATACCAGCCACAATTGTGCACCACTGGACAAGGGTGGGGCGCAGAAGGCAGTCATAGAACATTGTACACATATAACTTCCAAGGACAGCCCACATAGCATCCCAGTGCATCTCTCTGGTGAGCCTAGTGAGGGGTGGACCAGAGCAGCTTTAGCTTGCCCTGGTGGTGTCCATCAGGAAACCCAAGGCGCACTGGCAGGAACCTTACCTCCTGCGGGTTCCAGACTATTCCTTGCCTTACCCATCCAACTGGCTAGGTTCACAGCAGGTGAACGTAGCGTGAGCTCGATGCCCTCCAACGCCTGCGACAACGGCAGCCACCACCGCCTGCGACAACGGCAGCCACCACTGCCTGTGACAAAGGCACTTAACACCACCACCTGTGACAGTGGCATTCACCACCACCACCTGTGACAGTGGCAGTCACCACCACCACCTGTGACAATTGAAGTCACCACCACCACCTGTGACAATGGCGGTGAACAGCACCTGTGACAATGGCAGTCACCACCATCTGTGACAATGGCAGTCACCACCACATGTGACAATGGCAGTGAACAACAGCACCTGTGACAATGGCAGTCACCACCACCTGTGACAGTGGCAGTCACCACCACCTGTGACAGTGGCAGTCACCACCACCACCTGTGACAGTGGCAGTCACCACCACCACCTGTGACAGTGGCAGTCACCACCACCACCTGTGACAGTGGCAGTCACCACCACCACCTGTGACAGTGGCAGTCACCACCACCACCTGTGACAGTGGCAGTCACCACCACCTGTGACAATAGCAGTGAACAACACCACCTGTGACAATAGCAGTGAACAACACCGCCTGGGACAATGGCAGTCACCACCGCCTGGGACAATGGCAGTCACCACCGCCTGGGACAATGGCAGTCACCACCGCCTGGGACAATGGCAGTCACCACCGCCTGGGACAATGGCAGTCACCACCACCTGGGACAATGGCAGTGAACACCACCACCTGGGACAAGGGCAGTCACCACCACCTGTGACAGTGGCAGTCACCACCACCCGTGACAGTGGCAGCCACCACCACCCGTGACAGTGGCAGCCACCACCACCCGTGACAATGGCAGTCACCCCCACCGCCTGTGACAATGGCAGTCACCCCCACCGCCTGTGACAATGGCAGTCACCCCCACCGCCTGTGACAATGGCAGTCACCCCCACCGCCTGTGACAATGGCAGTCACCCCCACCGCCTGTGACAATGGCAGTCACCCCCACCGCCTGTGACAATGACAGTCACCCCCACCGCCTGTGACAATGACAGTCAACTGCATGGGGCAGGTAAGATGGTGTCACGGTCCAGGATTAGATATCAGGTAACACACAGCGGAGATGCGCTCAACCAGGCTTTACATAACACCGGAAATATGACCAGATGAGCATTCAGGTAGTGGGGGACAGTGGTGAAGCAGCCAGAGAAGGACCTGTGCAGCAGCCAACAGAAGGTACGTTTTTAATTAAAAAAAGGTCCTGAGTTCTGTGTGTGTGTTGCTTCTGTAGGTCATGAGAGGGTTTCCCATTGCATGGGGTGCAGCTCTCTGCCTGTTGAGGGCCTTCAAGGCAGGATGCCGATCAGTCATGACAAAGTCTGGCCCTCCCATACTAATAGTCATTTACGTCATTTTGGGGACAACCGCCCACCGATGACGAAATGCCGACTCGATGTTGGTAGCGATTCTGGGAACATTGGGCCTTTTATCTGCAAAATCAAAGGTCCTACTCTGACAAAAAGCTTTTCCTGGTGGCAACACTTGAGTTCTGTGGCACAATGGCTCCCAGCCCTTGACATAACACTGGCCATTGCTTGTTAATGACACTTATTTGAGCGCAGGTGGATACTCTGCAACGAAGTGCGCGCACTCCTAGAAAAAATCTCACCTTGGCATGCAGCTGGTATTCCGTGGCCCATTTGGGGCATCTGTGACGTGCTGGTGTGCGACCCTTCTATAATGTTAGCCCTGGCATTCTGGTGATAATTCTGAGCCTATCAGAGACATGCCTGGCATGAGATGTAGAGAGATGGGCATACCACGCCCTATCTATCCTTGGGTAGCAGTGGTATTAAGAAGGTATAGAGAAAAAACATGACGATGTTTACATAACAAATATATACATATTTGTTTTACATTTTTAAAACACCACTCTTCCCGAGAGTGCCAATATGCTCTGCAGTACAAAAATATCCAGGATAAAAAGGTCTCTAATAACACTGAAATTTGGCAGAAAAGAAAATAATAAAAGTTTTTAGGAGAGTGAACATAACTGGCAATGACGATTAGAGATTGGTGAAGAACAAGGGGTGATGGCCCGAGCAAGAAAGGTGAAGGGAGTGGCGAAGGGGACAAGGCAGAGAGGGGTCAGGGTTTGGATGGCGATGGATCAAGGGCAGTGAGGAAGGACAAGAGAGGGGTGGAAACAGACATTAAAGGGGAAGACATGCACCTCAATGACGTATGCCTTAAGAGAACTCACCAACAGAGTTCAGACAAAAGGGTTAAGCATTTATCTTGTGTCGTTACATCACCTTTAACTTATCTTGGCCTTATCACCAGGGTCCATTGAGCAGTCAAAAACGATAAACACTTCCTCGCTGGCACTACATCATCCGAGTATTTTTAGTACGCAAGAACTTTCACCCACTAGCTGAGGGCAGGTGACTCTCCCTTCTCAAATCACTACTTAGGAGAACTTTAGACCTGTTTTCAATGCTGGTTCACCTAGTAGGGACTGCCAAGTTCTGCCCCATAATCATGGGCAGTGATGCGCCCAGGAGAGCTCCATCCCTTGGCATCAGAAGACATCGGGACAGTGAGGGATGGGGGCTGTGTGTGGGGACGAGGGGACTAGAAATTCAGAAGTTCCAAACCTCCTCTTGCGGAGCGGATGCTGACTACGCAAAATCCTACACTACTCGACACAAACTACAGAGAACAACCACACACTCTGCATGCAACACGAAGCGTGAAGACGAAAGCTGGCATACCCCCATGGGAGGTACGCCTCTGCTGACAACGTGCTTATGTTTCCAATTTCCATGTTATTTTTAAGCTGGCAACATTGAAACGCTTCAACTGCTCCCTCCTGTCTGAATCCTTTTTGGTGCGGATTAGCACATGGCGGACTTACTTGTTGCTGTCTCGATACTGGTACACGTAGCATCCCTGCGGCATTCCGCTTTCCTTGTCCAACGTGAAGGCCAGCTTCATCTGCGGAGGGAGAAGCGGGAGGTTAGCTGGAAGCAGGTCAGAGTACAATCCACCTCATTGCAGCAGCTTCCGGGGCCACCACGGATCCTCAGACAATGGAAGCCATGGGTGGATCTCCGTAGGACAGAGCAAGAGACAAGAAAAATACAAAAGGTGCAAAGGAAGAGGAACGGAAAGACAGAAAACAGTAACAAAGAAAGAAAGCTGGATGAAAAAGAACTTGCAAGAGTGAATAAAGGGGCAGGAGGTGTATTAGTGGTGGGAGGAAGAGGCCTGAGGTGAAATCAATTATATGCGGCCTTGGAGTTTGGCAAAACTAACATTCATCAGTGCTGGCTGAAAACTTCTGAGAAAAACTTTAAGCACCAGAAGTAATTTGACAAATTAAGAACTGTATCACACCAAGTAGAGAACATCAGACATAACACCAACACAAAGTAGCAAACCTGTCTCTGGTAAAACCAAGGGTAATCCAAGGTACCATTGTATCCAGCTAGGAATCTGAATAACAAGCAAGAAAGCGCTGTCTCCAACCAGAAATGATTCCTACCCGGCACACACCGCAACATTATTCCACCCTGCCGGCACAAGGCCAACAACATCACACCTTAACACACCATCTGGATGAAATAGGGACAACTTGTCCTCACTACACCATACCATCTGAAACAGAGCACATAAGAAACATGGCACTTCAAATACAAGTAACTGCATGTTACAGTCAATTGCAACACTTGGCACCCCGCTCACCAGGAATTGGGACACCTCTGATCATGCAACACCAGCCACTTTTCACATTGGACAGCACAATGCCTCACATCTCCAGCAAAGGACAACTTGCAATACATATTATACACCTCAAACACCAACACATCCTAACTGCCTGCCACAGGCATACAACTTGGCAAACAAATAACACAAACTTACAAACTTGGAAAACAATGAACAGGGACAACAAATATATGCTCACAAATACTTACAATGGAGCAACGAAGAGCATGTCACCAGCAATCGTCCACACCTTACACAGACTCCCACATGTCAAGCACACTCTCTGCTGAAGGCCCACTTGGCACCAGAACAGAAAAAAAAAAAACACTACAGAAAAACGCAATATTCTGAGTTAAAAAAAAAAAAACATTTCTATTTGACTGCCGAGACATCCAGCAAACATTCTCTTATCCACACAAGGCAACAACACCTGCGCTCTCAGTAGCAAGGCAGTCCACAGACAGGGTGGGACTGGGACAAAAAATGGACCCAATGATTAAAAGCAATAGTGGCCCCCATCAACGAACCAGACCAGATAACAAAACAAGCATTTGCAATGCAATGAGATTTGCGTTTGCTCGAGTTAGAGCTATTAGCATTGTAAATTCCTAACTGGACTTTTCTTGCCACTGGCCGACAGATGCTGCAAGCTACCTGGACACACAAGACACTGGCCGACAGATGCTGCAAGCTGCCTGGAGACACAAGACACTGGCCGACAGATGCTGCAAGCTGCCTGGAGACACAAGACACTGGGGGTCATTATACGGTAGTGACCTGAGCGATGGGGCACTGCACAGGGGCCACCGCACTTCCCATACTAAGCGCATGGGCAGTGCAGGGGCCCCCAGGGGGACCCCGGAGCACCCCTTCTAGCAGCCTTTCCCTGGCAGGGAAACCCTTCAGGGAAAGGCTGGGGGAATTTGGATCATTATCTGAGGGGCAGCAGCGCTACTGATAATGATGCCATTCACCATCTGGCTGCCTGTCGGAGACAGCCTGGCGGTGGAGGAGGGCCGCCGCCCTCCATGTCTTCATTATGTGGCGGTCTGGGTCACCATGCCGGATGGCGGGATTTCCCGCCACCGCCGGCATGGTGGCCCAGACCGCCAAGTTCATAATGAGGGCCACTGTGTCTTACTTTTCACTCCTGTGAAGTTAGAGTTTCAAAACACCAGGCCCTGATGTCCTTCCTCAGATAGAGGTCTGCCACTCTTTTTTTTTTTTTTTTTTTTTTTTTACACAGAGTGAGAGGTTTGAATGGAGGTGGCACTCCGTTCGTCCAACCAACATCTCCCGTCAGCTATGGTCTCTGTAGTCCGCACGAACAGTAAGATGCAGGCCGCGCACTCGTAGAGCAACAGTGAGATGTGGGTCACCCGGACAGAAGACACTTGTAGAGCAACGGTGAGGTGTGTGTCATGCTGAAAGGAGACTCTTGTAGAGGATCGGTGAGATGCACTCCACAATGACAAGAGACTATGGTAGAGCAACAGTGAGACGCAGGCCATGCTGACAAGAGACTATGGTAGAGCAACAGTGGGGTGCGGGCCATGCTGACAAGAGACTATGGTACAGCAACAGTGAGATGCAGGCCATGCTGACAAGAGACTATGGTAGAGCAACAGTGAGACGCAGGCCATGCTGACAAGAGACTACGGTAGAGCAACAGTGAGATGCAGGCCATGCTGACAAGAGACTATGGTACAGCAACAGTGAGATGCAGGCCATGCTGACAAGAGACTACGGTAGAGCAACAGTGGGGTGCGGGCCATGCTGACAAGAGACTATGGTACAGCAACAGTGAGATGCAGGCCATGCTGACAAGAGACTATGGTAGAGCAACAGTGGGGTGCAGGCCATGCTGACAAGAGACTCTTGCAGAGCAACAGTCACTGAAACCCTGGTTCTCCACACAGAGTGTAGAAGACGGCTTCGGTCTGGAACAGGCAGGGAATGCGCAGAGGGTGGTGTGCAAAGGTGAGTTTGCTGCAAGCTATTACATTTTTTTTTTGTATTTTTAATTTTGAGACAGGGAGGGAACGGTCATTGGTGAAAGACAGCAGTATTTTTTAAATATAATGTTGTGGGCAGGGGTGCAGTAATGAGGATGGCCGAAGGGTGGCAGGACACCAGGTAGTTTTTATTTGTCCACTAGAGAGAAAGGACAGTTCAGGGTAGCGCGGCAGGACGAAAAAACTTGATTACATTACAATACATTTTTTATCTGGATGAATTGCACCAAAGTGACTGTGTGGATGACCCAGCGATCTACTGTGATCATCTCCCAAATGGTGGAAACGTGGCAGTCCCCTGCACCTCTCAACAAAAGATGGTGGCTTAAAGGGTGGAGGGAGGGGGAGTGGCGGAGTCAGAGAGGTTTGAGGCACCAGATCTGTCAGAAGGCAGGGACTGATCAGCGGATTGTGATGGCATCCCCTAGATTCACCACTGCTCTGAAAGGAGTGGTACATCTATTGGGATCTGCAGCAGCTGAGAATGTTGTCTGTCACAAATATTGTGCCCTGGAAGAGTTTCAAAATGTTCTGTTATTCAGCAGGAAGGTAAGACGAAAGCCATACATAGCACAAGCATTTACAAACTATTATCAAACATTTTACACGGAGAAGAGAGAGAGGGAGCACACTGGATGAAATAGGATATTTCATGAAGAACTATACTTGCCGACTTTAAGTACAGAAGACAGAGACTCAAAGGATGAGAATCTTTCTTTAGAGGAGCTTAGAGAGGCCATAACTCAAATGCAAATATGCAACATGCTGGGGCCTAACAGCCTCCCAGTTGAGCTGTACAAGAGACTAAGGCTGATCTAGCTTAAGCCACTACAGTAGTTCTACCCAAACCCGACAAGCCTAGGACCTATAGGAGTCCTATAAAACTATCTTCACCGCTAGACACAGTAACAAAACTATTAGCTAAATTCTTAGCAATCAGACTAGTTACAGTGATCATCTCTCAGATACATGAGAACAGACAAGATTAATGGCAGGTGGGGTGGCCAGGCTGAGCCTGAGGAGATTACACAACTGGCTCAATGAGATAAGACACGAGAGGGAACAAATGGCCATAACTTCTTTGGATTCCAAAAAGGTATTTGAGTTTGTAGACCAAGTATATTTGAGTCAACTTTTAAATGTGTTTGGATCCAACAACAAGTTCAGTGGACGGGTGGCACTACATTCCAAGACCCCAAAAGCTACACGCAAGTAAATGGAGTAATACCCGAGCAGTTTTAACTGGGTAGGGGTGAGTGGGAGGGCTATCTCATCTTGCAACTATTCTTTGCCTTATGTACACAGTCACTGGCACAACGGGTCAGACTTTGTGTGAATACAGAGGCGTTCCCTGCAGCTACGGAGAACCTGAAAAGGTATTGCTCTATGCAGATGATTCCTCCTCTGCCTTACAAATCATGAGTTGTATATTCTAATGGCCCTGCATGTATGTGGCTCATTTGAAAAGTGCTGCAGGTACAGGATGAGCTGGAGTGCATCCGTGCCAGGTACTGGAGAATTGGTTTCCAATGGAGTTGAGTATGACACGGTGAGGGCCTTAAAAGACAGCTTAAATACCAAGGGGTCAAGGGGTCGAGGGGTCAGGCTATAAATTCTGTTTGTTTTTTTCAAAAAGAACATGGAGAAAGTCCTTCAGGAGTTTCAATTCAATGTGAAAAGATGGATGAAGCTCCCACTGTCTTTGGCAGGGAGGGCTGCAAAATTTAAAATCATGACACTACCGAAACCGCTGCACATTCTAGGAAAACACCCCATACTTCATATCAAACACCTACTTTAATCGGATCGAAAGGACTCTCTGAGCACTTCTTTGGGATTGAGGGAGGCCTAGCATAGCACTACGGGCCCTACAAAGAACGACTTATAAAGGAGGATAGCTCTTCCAGATGTTAGGGTATGCGGGGAGCACTATGGAGGGGGACAACCCAGCTGCAACTTCTTAACAGCTGGGAATTCACATCTAGGACGGACCTGGCTACAAGACTGGAGAAAACAAAAATGGAACAAACAACGCACATTATATATATATATATATATATATCCTAGTGGCGGTCGCTACTAGGGAGTTATAGTTAGGACCTAGTTTCTATAGAGAAAGCGGTTTTTGTTTTTCTTGTTTTTTTAGCGCCATTGGAAGAATCTTCACAATATTTTCCAAAATAAAATGGTGGTCACTTCAGCTGCTGTCTGGAAAGGGCAGAGAAAAGGGGGGGGCGCGCAAAACACACTTTTCCTATTCATTTTTCAGTAGGGATTTTCAACAGAGATAGCGCCCAAACCCACTGGACAGAATTACACCAAATTTGGCAGAAGGGCAGCTCTTGGTCTAGAAAGAGCCTTTTTTGTTATTGGTGTAAATTCGTTCAGTAGGTTTAGAGAAATTAAATAAAATCGTTTTTTTTTATATAAATGGGCGCAAAGGATTAGCGAGCCCTCCCGAACTTGTGGTGAGATCTGACTGGTTGTCAACACTTCAACAAGGAAGTGTTGGCAGCCATGTTGGGAGTCTGTTCAGCCAAGTCCCATTAAAAAAAAAAAAAAAGAAAAGTAGAGTCACCCTGACCCCTTAGCTCTGGTGGACCCACTCACACATTTTTTTCTTTTATTTTCACAGCGATTCGAGGTGGATCCAGCGACAATTAAAAAAAAATGTTTAAAAAAAAAAAAAGCACTTGTTTACCTGTAGACCTACCCAGCGCCCCCCCCCCCTCCCCCCTGCAGCCTAAGAAACTGCCTCCCCCAGGGCTTAGCTGCAATTCAATGCGGGGGGCCACATTTCTCCCTCTGCAGCCCCGCACACCGCCACCGCCTCTCTCTTGCAAAAAGCGAAGTTTTCATCTGTCTTCCCTGCACGCATATTTGCGTGCAGGGAAGACAGATTAAAATATTGCTTCCACATGTAGGGAGCTGCTACTTAAAGCAGCTCCCTGCTTGTGGAAGCAATGCCAGCTTCCCATAATGGGATGGTAGAGAGAGAGAGTCAATGCAATTGTCTCTCCATGCAATGACCACAGTAAGTAGTCATATGTGGCATAATGGTTAAGGTCACAGACCCTGACACTAAAAGTTGAGGGTTCTAGTCCAGGTGTCTGTGGTCATTTCCCTACTTTAATTTCTTTTAAACTTGAATAGTTTAAGGTTCATACTGAAAGATGATCTCACTCTTTTTAACTGATAAATACATTTCTCTTTTCAATTTGTCCAGAAATATCTAATTCGAAGTATGTCATCCATCAAAGCCTAAAAACTCTATCTCACAATCTCGTTCTCTCTCAATTTCTCTTTTTCAATCTTTCACACACCCACTCAGACCCTTAAACACCCACTCACTGACCCAATCACACTCATGCACCCACTCTCAAACCTACTGAAGCCCTCATGCACCCTCTCACAGGCCACTTAGAAACCGACACACCAACTAAGACACTGATGCACCCACTCACACACAGAGAGACTCTTGCACACACTCTCACCCAGAGAGAGAGAGAGAGAGAGAGAGAGAGAGAGAGAGAGAGAGATATATATATATATATATATATATATATATATTCCAACAGAAGACCATGGCTTATAGAGCCCACCCTGAGTAGTGTTGGGCATCTGGGACACCTCCACGCAAACCTTGGAGAGGAAAGGGAGAATAGCTACACAAACCTCACTACGGCAGAGTCACATGCTGAAAGAGGTGGGGAAACTGACGGGCTTCAAGCTGTGGGACTTGAAAGGAATATCCATTATAGGGGTTGTGACTGTGGCAGAGGGGATAAACCTTTTGATGGCAAGCCCCAAATTGTGATACAAATGCCTTCAATTGCAACAGAATTTTAGGGGAGAAGGGACTGACTGACTGACGAGAGATCCCTGGTTTGCTGTCTGCTCGAAAGCAGACTTATAGGGAGGAACTTACTACGAAGGCGATGTCACACATATACTGTACCATAAACCAGACACTCTAAAGAAATTCGGACAAATGTAGGAATCCGATGTAGGATTCCTGGACGACCTAGACTGTGAGGTGGCACCAGCACCCAAAAGAGGTAGAGATCAAATCAAGGCTTATCCAGCTAAGGTTTCTGCACAGCACGTATTACAATAAGAATAGGTTGTTCAAAATGTGGGGAGCACAAAACCCTAAATGTAATAGATGCCAAGTTATCAAAGGCACGTTCCTGCACACAGTTTGGGATTTGGCGGGTTGTAAGGAACTACTGGAAGGTCACTAAACAAGAAGTAGAACTTGTTATGGAGGAGGATTTAAAACACCTCTCACAATTTATCATGCTAGGCATTCCATGTGAGGGTGACTTACCACTGTTTAAGCTGCTATTTGACAGGCTTGGTCTGGTGGTAGAGAAGGGGGACATCACTCAGGCATGGGCAAGAGCCAAGTCCCTACAAGGCAACAATTTCTGAGAGGTATGAAAGTTTGTAGAAGCTGAAAGAGTGGAATTTGAGGAGAGGGGCTGCGCAGGCATATACAACCTTATCAATGGTTTTCCTGTGGACAAGCGTGCCGATGATGATGTAAGAAATAGATAGGCATCCGCCCTTCTCGTGAGCAGAAATTGTTCTACTTGGTGGAACAGCTTACCTGCTATTGCTTTATGGGTACATTTAATACACCAAACACATATAGCATAGCAAAGAAAACTGAAAACTGATTTTGAAGTACCCAGCCTCCCTCATAAAATATCCATGGGATAGCGAGCTCTAGGTAAGAGGCTTCCCAAAAGGAAAGTATGGAGCATCCTGGACCAATGTCATGTTACTGGGTGATGGCTGACACCTCCAATAGATGCACAGAAAGTGAAAGATCACCAGGCCCATCCATCCATCCATATTGTCCTTGGTCTCCTGCTTTACCCTGCCTGTCTGCCATCTCTCACAGCCCTTTCTGTCACCAAGGATCCACTGTGTCTTCTCTATAGGTTCCAAATGGGGACACGTGCTCCTGCGGTGGGCCTTCACTGGACATATACCCCTCTCCCAAGCTTGCAGAGAACCCTGCAAATGGGAAGCTGTGGCTGGAAGGTGGTAACTGATCCCCTTGAGAAAATACTGACCAGAACAGCGCGTCAAACCATCACATTCTTTCTCCAGCCACTTCAAAATCACTCCAGACCCAAGCAGAGCACAGCGCCTCAGCAATGAACTTCTACTGGTTCCACGGGCCACCCCGTGTACTCTAGATGTTCAGGTATCCACTGCCCCTGTGGTGTGAACTGTGCCTTATACAAGACACTTATGAGCACTAGAATCCTAGTGAACTCTAGAACGCCCCCTATATGTGTCCAAAGCCCTCTGCAAGCCAGCCCTTTCACCGCTGCCCATCCTTCCTTCTGTCCCTCCCCAACATCCACATCTGACTTTCCTTCCTTCTGGATCTTTCTTCAACCATCTCATCTGCCCTCCGCAACTGGCCCCTTGACCCTCTCCCTTCATCTCACCATCCAACAACACTTCCTTAAACGTCCCCATCTCTAGCCCGTGCCCGCTCTCCTCCTCATTGCAACCATTCTCTCATCCTTAGGCTGTCCCTTTCTCCTCCAGCCTTCTCCTCTCCTCCCTGGTATACTCCTCTCCACTGTTCCCTTCCTCCTCACAAGCTTTCCCTTCCCTCCTTAGCGCCCCCTTCTCTACTTTCTAGCATCCAACTACATCCCTTCTCAACCACTCCTGAGCCTCCTCGCCAGCCTCTGCTCCCACAAAACCTTTATTTCCTTCGATAACCCCATCTTCTCCTTCAAAGCCTTGTCCTTCATACTTCATCACCCTTCCAGCTCATCCCCTTCCTTCTATATTTCTATTTTTCCTCATTTTCTCCTTTGCTTGCTGTCTCAGATATCGGTGGGGGTTGGGTCAGGGGTGTGTGTATATCTACATACTTCTACATGTAGATTTTCTTTTTCCAAATGTCACTTTGACTTGTGTAGTTAATGACTTTGGAAACTTTCCTGGATTGACAGCAGCACTGTGCTTGTGGTAGTTGCTCTAATGCCCTCTTGCACCTGTAATCCGCCACCTGACACGGGTGGGGTTGACATGGAAATCCGCCTGCGGCTGCCTGTCAGGTCTCTAGATTTATGTAAGGGCTTTAGTACGTCTGGTTTCCAAACCTCAGGTATTCTACCTGTGTAAACACACCTCCTGCGCGCGGGAGCCTAAGGAAGCACACTTGATGCATCACCTTGGGTGCCGGCCGCTGAAGGGGGGGGGGGGAGAAAGAGGCAGCAAACTTTTTTTTTTTTTTTAAACTCTTGAGAGGGTGAGACCTTCCACGTAGTGATGCACAAGAGACCTCGTGCACAGCTTAAGTGCCTACGTCCGCTGCTTAACCGCCCCAACAATGCACCCACCCCGGTGCACAGACCCCACCCTAAACGACAGGGATGGGCCTATTTTATGAAGGAGAATTTAACACTTGGTCTCTCTGTCGAGACCAAAGCAAGGCCTGCAGTTACATGTGCATTCACTTTTTGGTTCTTGTGATATCAAGATCTGGGCATTTTCAAATGCAGAACAACCAACCCCTGAGAAATGAGCAAAGGCCACAACCATTTCACACGCCCAATGGAGAAAACAGCAAATATATGTCATCCTGATCAAAGCTAAAGGTTGATAAAGGGGACGGGGGCTCGTAAAGATTCTCCCAGGGGCCCAGATTTTGATGTGTGATGTGACCGAGGGCTGCACTGATGCCAAAAGGGTGGCGGGTCATGCGTTGGTTCAGCGGGTGCTGGAGGCGAGCTGCCTTTTAGAGGAGTGAAGCATAAACTAGTGGCACAATGTGCAACCAGAAAACCTGGGATTCATTCCAGCTTTCCCATTTTACCAAATTGTGTGATCCTATGCAAATGTTTTATCACACTTCCCCTTCCCTTATCACACATAGGTCTGCACTGCACAACACTGCACTCTGCTATGCAACACTAATCTACGCCACTGCTTTCTATGACACTGCATTGTACGCTGCCACTATATCTGAAACACTGCGCCAATGCACTCTACACCAGTACACTACCCACCGCAGTATAAGACAATCTATGACAGTCACCTCTATGAGACTCTACCCCACTCTTCGCCATTCCACTCTACGACACTCCAGACAACATTCCTCTATGCCCCTGACCTTCAGCTACACTTAACAGCAGCCTCGCTGGTGTACAACATGGCTAAAAAAAAATTGGCAAAGCCAACAGCTCTTGCATAGGCATGACCTATTTGTTTTGCCAATGCTTGTTGTTTTTAGATATTGTGTATTTATCACAGTGCATTATTTAGGATCTGAAAGAATTGAACAAAAGAGCAATCCTTTAATGTTAACTTAAAAATACAGAAATCTTGTCAGAGGTTAAATTGCATTAGAAAACCTGGGTTCAGATCCCGGCTCTCCCACATGACCAAAATGAGTGATCTTACTCAACTCGCTTTATATCACCAGATCTCATTTTCGTCGATTGTCACATCTTGGAGCACCACCTTCAACTAATTCCGTTCAATACGTGCCCTACACAAAAACCCTATGTTGTATGTTCTTTAATACGCTGTAACATAGCTCCATCCATAACAATATTATTGGCCAGGGTGTAAGGGTCCCCGACAGCTGAGTGACCCAAGGCAGCCTTGTCAGGATGGGAAGCGGGTTCACAAAGGTTTTGATTACATGCTTAGAACCTTTCACTTTAAGTCAATGTCAATGCAATGGAATAATGAACTAAACTGAAACAGTTACAAATATTAAAGAAACACAATTATAATAGTTTAAAGTTCTTTTCATGTTTGTATACTTTGCTTCTTGAACACTTTATATCACAATTCCTTTGAAGGCTCTGCTCGTGTTTTATCTCATAGGGAAGAGTCAGGCCCCTGCTTCGTCTCAGATGCAGAGTTTTCTGTTCCAAGTATGTTTTATTAAAATAGGAGTCATAAATAATAACAACATGACAGAATGTTGATCAAGTATATGAAAGATGCTGAGCCCTTTCAAGGCAAGTGAAGAGGGAGGAACTGCTCAGGGCCCAATGGTCCATCTCTCCCACCCCCTGTCTGCCTACATTCTTACGTACTCTTCACCTCACCTTGCCTTTCCCCTCTTTATCTCCTTCACTTTTCTCCACTTCCCCTCTCTCTACTTCTCTATCTTGTTGTAGGCCCATCTGTTGCAGACCTCCTCACTCTCAGCAATCCACACCCTTCTCTCAGTTCTGTATCAGCCCTCTCTGACTCCCTCCATGCCCCCTCGGTGCCATCCTCAAGCTCTTCTTCTCTTCTGCCAGACTGGTTCCCAGGGTGCACAGGACCGCTCAATGTTTGCTCCGTGGAGTGGACTTCCATGGTGGTAACTGGCCTTGGTCCCCAACCTAGACCTACCCGACCAGACCAGCGACAAGACTGGCCCCGCTTGCTGCTCGCCCGCGTCAAGCACCAACAGACCAGAGCGCTGCTTTACTCTGCTGCGCGTTCGTGTTTCTTGCCCTGAACTGCGCCCTCGGGCAGCAGTGGGTGTGGCGGACACTGGAAGGTCAAAGTTACTATTCTAACTCCGGTCCTAGAATACTTGGGGAAAGAGCAACTTTCCTCCAATTATTCCAGAAGGATTACTTACTGTTCTAACTACAGTCCTGGAATATTTGGGGGGGAAGTTATAAATATAATGTATTTTTAGGAAGGGCTGAAAAGTAGTAATTTTGAAACCCAAAGAGTGCTGCCCTGAGGGCGCTGCTCAGCGTAAAATGCTAGTAATATTGAGTGTTGTAGGGTCTGTGTTGCTGTTCTGTAGTTGACGGTACCTCTTCGGTATCTGACCTCTATGCTGAGACATCTCCAGGTAGGTAACACTGTCTGATGCACGCGTCAGACTAGGCGTCTCTTGTTTAAGCATTGCACCATCCCACTTCGTCCTTTTTCTGATCAATAAACCTTTTCCTCAGTTGGTGTGGATTTACCTTCTGATCTCAACTTCACTCTCCTCTTTAATGCTCTTAGTCTGGTGGTCCTGGTTCTCTGGGGCACACTCTAATGCAGCGGTCAGCCTTCTTGGCACTCTTAAACTGGAGACGAGTTATAAGGTCTTCACATACTGACATGAGTTATAAGGTCTTCACATACTGACATGAGTTGTGAGGCTGACACCCTTTGTTCTTGCCCATGCAAGTACTGAACGACACTCTTGCAATAACTCTGTCCCTTTCATGCTTTTATGATGTCTAACAGACCCTCATGAAGTCCTCTCTGCGCTTCCTTGACTGTGAGAACTGGCACAAACCCTTACACTCCAACACACAGCCCCCCCTTACCCATCTTAGTGACCAGGCTCCGCCCCGGCGAGAGGGGCTGGGCACTGGAGGTGGGCCCTCTGCTGTCACTATCTCAGCTCTACCTGACCGTGGGCAGTGGGTGATGGGCCAGTTTGCTGCAGATAGTGGGGTGCAACGCCTCAGCTTGAGATGGCATATGCCACATGCATAGGTATGCTCTGGAGTGGGTAAAGGAGCACTGTGCAGTGCATGGTGATGACCTGTTTGGCAAACCCCAGGTATGATTTTTGAGGAGTACACAGTGCTTAATTTGTGCTTGTTGTTTCTGGTGCTGAGCAACAGCACTTATTTTTGAGGGCCGGGGCTTATTCTTCTGCCACAAGCATTTGCTGCGAGCAAAAGACACAGATGGGAAATTTGGAGGAAGAGAAAAACGAAAAAGCGTCACAAAGGGAGAAAGCAGAAAGCTACTAGAGTGAGTTGAAGGGTCAGGGAGTAGCTTTAAATGGATTGAAGAGGCCCGAGATGGTTTCAGGATTACGCTGCCTCCATATTACGAGTTCCCACATTTAATTGCAGCTTTTTATTTACAAATTAAGCACTGGGAGTACATGTGTGGGATTGTTGTATGTGGCCTTTTCTATCTCATACGTGTTCTTTGGTTTGACGTGAAGGGTGAGGCGAGCCAGATGTTCTTTAACCTGCCTTAACCGGGGGAAGGTGAAGACACTCAATGTTTCCAAAGGTTGTTTCCATCGGTTTTAAACAGTTTAAAAATAATAGAAATGTTGCTGCTTCTCCTACTCTCTCCAAGAAAGGCTGGGTAGATTCTGGTAGAAATAATTCCATTGAAGCTGAGCACAAGACACTTCATTTTACTATTGAACAAGGATATAATGCACCACATACATGAACTGTATCTTGCGGCAATGATAGACAAAGCACAGTGTATAAACAGTGCAATATTAAGTACAATAACTACACACGTAAGTAGTGAGGTACAGGCTCCTCCTAAAATGAGTCAGTAAAATAAACCTCAACAACACACTGCTGTGCATCCCCCAGCACCACGGTAGGACCTTTCTCCTGCACCCATTGGGATATCACCCACGACACCTCAGACGCTGGCACCACTGCCTCCAAACAACAGGCACACGCCACCACTCCATGCCACCTGTCCATCATGCTCCTCAACATCTGCTCTCTTGGGAAACACTCCACCGAAATCTGGGACCTTTTTATTTAACAGGAACACACCTGACCTCATTCTGACCAAAACATAAAACATGGCTCGACCCCGATATCACCACAGCTATCCCAGCCACCTAAAAAAGTCATACTTCAGAACCAAACCCATAAAACAGGTGGAGGACTCGCAATCGTCTACAATGCACCACCTCCACGGACGCAAACACCAATCTCATGGAACACCTCCACTTCAAAATACAAAATGACTACAACACCACCCTGAGGGGAACCCTTGCCTACCATCCCCAGAGCCCCTCGAGAGGATTTGTGCAACCACATCGCAGACTTCATTGCTCCCCCTCTCCATCAGATCAACCAACTACATCCTCCTCGGGAACCTCAATTTTCAACCTGGAAGACACCACAGACCCTTACTCATCGGTTCTCCTCGAAAGTCTCAGTAACTTCAGAATCACCCAGCCTGCCCAAGGAACAACCCACAAGCAGGCCACACCTCCTACCCTATTTTCTCCTCCAACAACAGGATCAACACCACCCACATGATCCCACTCACATGATCTGACCATGAACTCATACATTTCAAGATACCCACCCACCAAGCCACCCCACCAGAAAAACCCAAAGCACCACTAAGACAATGGGACAAAATATATAAAGAAAACTGGACCAAGACCCTACAGGAATGCCCACCCAACCACACAGGGAACCACAATGTTGACACCAAGCACTTCAATCATTGGCTCACCGACTGCACAAACTGCAACTCTCCCACAAGAAACAAGACCTCCAAAAATAACAAACAATCCAGCTGGCACACGAACGACCTGACGTTGTCCATGCACCACTGCAAACAACTGAGAGAGAATGGAGACTCAATAAAATTAAAAAAACACTAAAAGATCCACATACAGTCACCATCAACCTCTACCACCACCAACTACGAGACAAGGAAACAGGCCCCAACTCTCAGACTCTAAGCCAGCCCCAACAACGCTAAAGAACTCTTCATCATCATCAAGGAGTTCTCCAACCCTGCAGCTGCCAACAACATCCCATTTCAAGCAATCTGTAACAACCTCTCAAACGTCTTCAAACAGAATATTGCCAAGAACTGCAACACATTCAACGCACAGCATACCTATTTGACAGCCAGCAGGACACCACTCTCATCGGCAAAGAGCAGCTAGCTAACTGGAAACCTTTCTCAGATGTAGACTCCACTGCCCTGATAAATACCATCCATTCAGGATCCACTTCAGACCCCTTCAACTATTTCCTATACAAACTTGCAAAAACTACCATCTTCCCTAAGCTCATCACTAACATCACCTACATAATCACCGTCACCTTACTGTCAGGCTGGAAAAAATGCAGAACTCAACACCTTATTGAAGAAACCAATGGCACACCCCAGCAACCTCAGCTACAGACCCATCTCGCTTCTGCCTTTTCCAGCTAAAGCCATTCAGAAAGCCATCAATACCCAACTCACAGACCACCTAGAACTCCATCAACTCCTCAACAGCTCTTAGTCTGGTTTTTGCATCAACCAGGGCACAGAAATAGCCCTCACTGTGGCCACTGATGACATCAAAAGCATCCTTGCCCAAGAAGAAACGGCCACACCCATCCTCCTAGTCATCTCCGAAGCTTTTGATATGGTCTCCCACAATCCACTCATGAGAAAGCTTCAGCACCAGGGTACCTGCGGACCAGCCCTCAAGTGAATTTCCTCCTTCCTCACAGACAGAACTCAGCGAGTTAGATCCTCCCCCTCATAACTCAGAGCCCAAGAAACTCATCTGCGATGTCCCTCAAGGATGGCCGCTCAGACCAAAACTCTTCAATATCTACATGACGCCCCTTGCAGACGTCATCAGAGCCCAAGGCATCAACACAGTATCCTACGCCTGCGACACACATCTCACCCTCTCACCTACCGACTCAACCAGCACCCCCAAAGCAAACTTAACCAACTTCATGAGCAATATCGCTGCTTGGATGAAAAGTAACTGCCTTCAGTTTAACAGAGTCAAAACCAAAGTCCTTATCTTAGGCAACAATCACCCCCCCTGGGACACCTCTTCGTGGCCAACAGAACTTATCCCACCCCCCTCACCCTATGAGCCATGCTAAGAACACCTCAGGACAACAACTCAGGAATCTTGGACAACAACCTCTCCATGAGTAGACAGATCAACGCTGTCGCCTCATCATGCTTCCACATCTTGAGAATGTTACGTAGGATTTTCAAGTGGATCCCACTTAATACCAGACAGTCACCCAGGCTCTTATCACAAGTGGAACCAAGAGGGTACCGGAGCACCATTAACACTAATAAATAAATGATCAGTACATGATACTCCAAGAACTTATCATAATATCAAATATAATTTTTTACAATGTAATTACTGAACAAAATAACAAGAAGGAATCCAACAGTTATGACAAAAGAATTTTTAGTTATTTACAGAACATACAATATACACAAACAGCAAAATGTAATTCTTCATAATACGCAATCAAGAATTTGACCACATTAATGATCTTGGTCATATGAAGAATTCAGCCAAAACGGAGTTTCGTCCCAACACGGGATTTCGTAGCATATACCGTAAAAGATGCCGTATAAATACTGGATCTAAAGACAAACTTCTGTATACAGTTTCAGTCCGAAGTAATGTCGGAGCAGTTCACTGACCTTTAATATCCAATACAAGTTCCTGTTCGTACCCCGTACTCATCACAAATACTCAAATAGTTCAAGAAGAGTCCAATTCACATTATTGTACCATTGGGTTATTCATCTGCCAAGACTTTAAAAAGATCTATAGGCCTCGATCAACCCTTTTATTTATATGGTATCTACGAGCATGGCGTGCCTTCCACAGCCGAAAGGAACAAAGTGGAACTGATTACAGAAAGGCCCTCTACTTCGGTATCCCACACCATTTCCTATGCTAGCTCTAAACTGGGCAGAACGCTGCCGCTAACCCATCCTGACTATCCCACAAAACAACCACATCCCTCCACAATTCAACAATCTCTACTGGCTCCCAGTACAGGAGAGATGCAAGTTCAAGCTACTCACCCACACCTATGAAACTCTCCACAACACCGGCCCACATACCTCAACCACCTCTTCAACTTCTAGCAACCCTGCAGACACCCTTGTTCTGTGTTCCAGGCAACCGCACACTTCACTCACATCAAAAAGGCCGAAACTGGAGGATGCTCATTCTCATTCCTCACAGCCAAGACCTGGGGCTAACTCCCTCAAAATCTCAGAACCTCCCCCTCCCTCCTGGACTTCCGAATGAACCTCAAGACATGGTTCTTCCAGAAAAAAGGACATGATATCCTCCTCCCCCTCAACCCTACTCAGCACCCAGATACCCTCACGGGTGATTAGCTGTCCTCTATAAATCCACATAACACGACACCTTTTTTCCCTAAATTTGGCCTTTTTTCCCTAACATTTTACAATCACTGCCCAGAATATGTCTCCCTGCCAGGTGGTCACCCTAAGAAGTGCTGCTAAGTATAGATACTCCCACTGAACTTTGGAGGATTAACGTAGGCTGCTGCTTCAGAAATAAGAAGTGTGCTTGAAAAGAACTAGGGTCGGGCGAAAAATTCCACTCCGCCAGTGGAGTTCACTGAGTTTTGCCCAATCCGCGTTCTGCTTTGAGCACAGAGTTCTGGCAAAACGTCACCCACAGCCACGTGGTGGAATTTTTTTCTCATGCGCAACTAGTCAACGTTAAGTTAGTGAGTGACAATTTGTGTCCTCTAGTGCGATTTTCAGGAGCTATAACACTTCCAAATGAGATTTCTCAATGTAGGCGGTCACGGCATGTCTCGAACGTTCACGCTGAGAAAGCTGCAGTTAGAGTAGGAAATCTACTCGGGCGGCAAAAAAAAGTAGCGTCCCCTGGTGTGCTGCGTGGTGCAGTTTGAGCTGATTTTACAGCGCCGAAGAATCTCCAGGCACTACAAATCAGCACAAACAATGCAACTTGCCAAAATCCGCCCGATTGCGGAACTCCCCAGAATCTTGTGGAGTTTTTAGGCAACTCTGCAGAATTCCACAGAGTGAAACTCTGCGAGTTCCACCTAGGCCTAGAAAGGACCAGATATGGACCACCATCAGCTGAGAACTGTTAACTCCTGAGGTAAGGTACAGTGCCCTGACACATACCCAGGACCAGGTGTAGGACTGCTGCACAAACTTCACTGAAGCACAATTTCCATCAAAGGTCGTCAATCAATGGGTTCTATACACTTTTTAGGGAAATTGGGTTCGAAAAAATATCTAGATATGTGCTTTCAAAAGAAACTGCTGTCCTGTGGAAGAAGGTGAGTCATGTGGAATATGTGAATTGCAGAAGGAGGTGCGGCTCGGAGGAAGAGATGTGGATCTCACAGAAAGAGATGGTGCCCTTGGGAGAAAATGGCTTCTCTGGAGGTGGGGTCATCTGCAGACGGGTGTGTCCCTTAGGAAGACAAGTGTCCCTGTGGAAGAGGCATGGCCTCATGAAAAAGGTGAGGCATCTCTAAGCTACCTGCACATGTGGGTTGGAGTTCTAATACTGGCTTCTGCTCCTATACTTTGTCAAACTGTGTGCTCCTGGCAGACAACCATCCCCCCCAGACTCTGTTAATATTTCAGTGCTTTCTAACAGGCCAACCACCAATGTTAACTTGCTATATAAAAAACTGGAGACTTCCAATTCCTTTCTTGCATTACTGGCACCTGGTAATTCTCAGTGATACATGCAGATCTTAACACCTACTGAGGCAGCATCGCCCCATCACAATAAATAAGGAACTTGAACGGAAGCTCGAAGCAGCGAAATCTACAAAAGGGTGGCCAGGGACAAAGGGCTGCCTACGACTGCATTTCCTATCTTTGGAATGTTAATCACCAAATTAAGTAATCAGATGCCTATTACTATTTAAAAATAACAATGACTTGTATTTGTACTCATGTTTGCAAGCCAAGCCTCAAAGAGCTGCCAACAGGAGTCATTAGCATTACTGAACTCATTTCACTGACTTCAAGCTGGACTGACCCATCCTGATTTTAAGATGCCACTAACTCCCTCTGCCACCGACAGCTGAACCCACTTAGTTACTTTATCTCTAACACTGAATACAGGTCACCCCCACAGAGACCATTTAAAAATAAAAGGGCTCATTTTAAGCACCAGCTGCTTGTGGTAAGTGACCCCAGGTGAACACTCTAGAAAGCCCAATGAATCAGAAATGTATTTCCCCGCTTGCACCTTGCCTACTACAGAAAAGACTAGTTTGCTGCCCAGAGGAGGATTTTAACATCAGTACAATTACTAGCTGAAATATAATAGTGATCTCACTGTTCATTTTCAAAAGACCAACCAACCCACTAGAAGATGGGGCCCACATGCTTTCAAATTCGTCACACAGGTGGGTAACTCAACAGAAGTCCTAGTGTCCAACTCTGTGCCTTGCATCAGTCCTACCTCGAAGTTAAGAGAACATTCTTACTTTCCCAAGCGCCTGCGCCTGTCCTCATGAAAGCCAGTCTTCTCCTTCGTTGTCCGCTTGCAGACACCGAACACTACCACCTTGAGTTGGGGTGGATTTGGGAAGAAACCAAGCTCTTTGGTCTCAAGTGACTACTGCCAATGAAAAAAGTTTGCCAAGATGATTTCTCCAAAAAGAGGCAGTTCTTCTGTGGTGAGATGCAATGCTGAACACTTGCCCACACCCCGCAAAGAATGGAGCAAGGGGCATTGTGCCCGATAATGCACATTTCAAAACATCAAAGGCCCCACTTGTGCAGTTATATAGCTAATGCTCGAATTCAAATGTTAAATTTGTTTTGTTCTCAATGAGCAGTTCGAAGAATAACTGCCTTGCACAACTGGCTGTTCTAAAAAAGGCAAATACAAATGATTTAGGTAGAAACTGTATTATTTTACTATGAATGGGGCATGACTGTCCACTGCATGGCATTAGTCGTACACAACTGCGCTGAGCGGCCGCCGCTGTAGGTTATCTGGTATCCTGATATTTTTTGGGCCACCACACACAACAATCATGCATGCATGCTGAAGCCAATGGTTTTTACCCAAACCCTAGAACCAAAGCTTAAGCCTGTGGTTTAGAGGGGAGCATTTAGCATGCTCGGTTGTCGACATGGGACTACTAGCCATATCTAGAGTCATATAGATTAGGCGGGTCGCCCAAATAGCATTTTCCTGATTGACAGTACTGACCACACTTTTATCTGTTCATGGACATTGTGCTGCCTAGAGACGCACATGTGTAAAGTTCTGCTTGCATGTAATGACCCTACACCCCTGAATGGCTGTTGCGTGCTTGCAGTGTGACTGGTAGCAGGACTCTCTATTGTTTATGAGCGCGTGACTGTAGAGGCCGATGGGATTCATTCTGGATATGCCTGGTAAAGATAGCACAAGACAGATTGGATTGAGATTGAGCTACCACCTTGCTCCACATTGGGAGGGCGTTCCGTGCATCTGTGAGCTTTATGGTGCAGATTCTGACAATGAAGCATGGGGGTGTGTGGGGCTGCCTTACTTATTCAACTGTGATATTTTACCAGAGGTCAGATAATTCTCTCTTCCAAAGAAGTAACAAGTAGGGTGACAGTGGGAAGAGGAGGCAAAACAGCAGATTCTATTGTAAAGGAGGAGGAACCTTCAAGGCAGGGCCTGACCCTGTGGTCTCTCCACCGAGTGCTTCCCAAGAGGCTGACGGCCAAGTTCCGAGCCTCCATTGCTAGCTGAGCTCATGTTTAGGGTGCTTCTTGCTGGAGTCAAGATCATCACTGTGTGCTTCGAGAGCCATCACTATTGCAAAAGAATGCGTCTACCCTGCAGAAAAAAAGTAATCTACTTAAAAAACAACTTTAAACTGATTCCTGTGAAAAAACAGTGGGATCAACATCTGGAAAATGTGTAAAAGAAATGGCAACCAAACAATTAAATCTGGTTTCGGTTCCAAGTGTTTTACTGGCCAAGGAAGGGAGAACTTTGCTGGGTACTCAGAGGACTTCTAAAATCTAGGAATGGTACCCAAACGGCCAGCCTCGCAGAGGCGAAGGATCTCATTGCGGAGAGCTGTGAATGCTTGTGGACTGGCATAGGAAAGTGGAATGAGCAGCTGGCCCTCAAAGAAAATCCTGCCTGAGGTGAAGTCCAGACACTCTGCCCAAAGTGCGGGGGAGCCCAGATGAAGAGGACCCGATGAGGAGAGTAACCATTGCTGACCCGAGTCTGGTGAGGTTCTGTAATCCTACGACCCCAGTACAAGTCGATCGTGATGTGTTGGTCATCTTCCAGAGGACAGAGAACTGGACTGGACTCTGCCTCAAAAAGGAAAGAATTAGAGACCTGAGACACCCAAAGTGTGAGGATTCCTTTTGGCGAGGGATCTCAGGGTGCTAATGAACCTATGCTGCTCCCATCTGGTGCCCCCGTACTCAACACCAACTCCCAGAATTGGATGAGGGAGGGTTCAAGCCGGCACTGTTGAGATATGTGAACTGGACAGCTCGCTAGTTCTCCAGCTATCAGCCGCTACACATTTGGGTGTCCCTAGCACCCGACCTACCATGTATCTTATACTGCATGAGCTTCAACATTGACTGCGTCTCCCTTTCCCAAACTTCTGTGGGTTATTTAAGCCAATGGGATTGAGTTGCCGCAAAGAACCTGAGTATTGAGATCGACAGAGAGGGGCCTACAGGTCACAGAGCCAAGTACGCTGCTTGTACCATATTATGAGCTAACTTGTGCACGCGCCAGATTCATGTCTGGATATTTCAGTGTTTATAACTACAATGACATCTATCGCACAAAACCTCTGGGATGGGCAGTACTTACTGTGTCTCAATGTGTGTGCTGAGTCTCCCCCACACTACATCCCTGAGCATCCCTGGAGCGATCTCTGCCACCCTGAGGGTCAAGTGCCTAAAAGGTGTACTTGGCACCTAGTTTGACACCATAATAGGTCACGCCCCCGGACATCAGTGGAAAAAGGCCTCAACCCCCACAGTTGTGGTCCAGTAATTCCTGATTACCTGTGCCCCCCAACAGTACTCTGACAACTACAGAGTAACCTTCTCGAAGGTTTGGGGTAATTGCGGTGTAGATAAGAGAACTTTACAAGGGGTTTCCAATTTATACGTGAACTAGAAGTGATTTAGGCATGATAGACATTTTTTAATGTCAGTGGATGTGTTATTTTACCCTTAGGATTTTTTTTGTGGGAGTGAGGTTTGTGGTGCTAGAGGTAAGTGAGATTTTTCTCACCCCCTCCCAAAAAAGGTCATGAGAAAATAATACTAAGGGGTAAAAACGGTTTTAAGAAAAAGGGAATTCCCATGGTTGATGTCAAAGGTCAGGTTATATTATTAAACATTAAGTAACTGCAGTTTAACATTGTAAAATATTAAACCGTAGACAAAATTTTTAGAACATTTCGTTTTAGAACAAATACTACTTTTCATTAGACTATATGGGTTTGACAATGTCAAACAAATTAAATTCAAAATAAACAAGCATTTTCAATGCAACGGGTCTCACATTTGTTCGAGTTAGAGCTATTAGCGTTGTAAAGCAAAAAAAAAAAAAAACAGCGCGATCGCGCTATGTAAAATGCAGCGCAATAACGCTGTGTGTAAAATAAACAGATAAAGTAGTCCGTACTCCAGGCTGAAAACATGGAGCCTCGTATGTTTTGGTACTTTACCGGTGCTGTGTAAGTGGGCTAAACACCGGAAAAGGCATGACGTATGCATGCCTTTCACAAATGAAAGCAAGCGGATTTTAAAAGGCAAGCCCACGAACCAATGTAAGTGACTGACGTGGCATGGGCGTGGTTTCAAGCCCAAAGAGAGATTACTGAATGAACTGAGTACTTTGTGCTCGCCCATAAAAACTAGACCAAAAGCTCTAAAGAACAATTAATTTGAAATACTGCACATCGCATAGACCTCTCCTTAAATGCAGCAGGAAAGATGTTGTCCACTTGGTATCTGCTGAAGGCCCGGGCACCTGGGCATTTAGGGTCACAAGAAACAAGAGAGTCAAAGGCTGATTTACCAGTGCCTAGTCATACCTTTAGCCAGACCCAAACACCACTAGTCACAGCAAGACCAGCCAACAATTACCTTCTAATCCAGACAACAAAACACTGACCTGGTCACTCATTGAAAAGAGGAGCTCAGCAGAAGCCTAATCTGATTCAGTCCTGAAGAATAAATGATTGGGGTGTCAGGAAGTGGAAGGAAATTAAAGTTTGGACCACATCCGTGTGTGTGTGGTGGGGGTAATCTCCTTCCTCCGCGTATGCAGCAAAAACAGTAATTTCAGTGGCCAGATGCGTACAAGGGGTTACTTCAGGTGAAGGGGGTTAGCCTGTAATAATGAGTTTTGTCACAATCCCAGGTGCACCGCATACATGGCTGGTTGATCCATCCCCTGGAACATGCCCTGATCCCTGGACACAGCACCCGGTGTTAAAGAAACAAACATCTCAGAAACTTGCTTGGTGTTTATGAAAGCCATCGCCCTACAAGCTGCTGTTAATCAACCCTGGTCTCTGGACCTTCTCAGTCTAGATGAGTCCAGGCACCTGACGTCAGTCCGGGATGCGTCGTCGCCAAGGCTGAGCCGCAATGCCAATACCTCCAGATTCTATGCCTTCTGGCAACCAAAATTCAGAAATGTTCTTTAGTGCAAAGTAGTAGTTAAGTACGAATAACTCAATGAAATGCTGCGGTACGCATCACTGCTGGTTCACGGCAGTCGCTGGCCCCCGTCACAGGAGGCAGCCATCTTCCATAATTTGGCCCCAAAAAACAACCCAACTTTACTCAGGCCCCAGCCTCAAAGAAGCGTGGGATCAAACTTGTTGCCTGACCAGACAATCTGATGAGGATCTCATCTAAATCCGTGAAAGGAACGGAACAGGTCCATAGGACTTGAATCCGCAAAATGTAAACAAGACGGCAACTTCATAAAAAGAGGCAATTAAGAGTGGAGGAAGAGGCAATTAGAGGCACTTCTCTGCTAATAAATAGTTCCCATTTCCAGCACAAGAAAGAACGAAGAACTAATGTCATTCAATCTTTCTCACAGGGAAGATGTGAGGCTGGGGATAAGCATTCTATTTAATTAACAGAAAATAAATGTTCGTTGTGGTTGACCAATAACAAGTTGACAACGTGTGCACCCCATGTGTTCATTTCATCTCTGCTCATTCGCAAATGCTCTAAAATAATGCAGAAGGTGTTTCATCTCTGCTCATTCGCAAATGCTCTAAAATAATGCAGAAGGTGCTTATGTTGCCTCTCTTACAGGCAACTACACCAGGAGATGCCCCGTGTCTTCCTCAGCCAGAAAACCAAATCACAGGGAGAACTGGGTAGACATGGCAGAAAATAGAGTGGTACAGTTGGTTGACATTTATTACAAAGGTAATCATTCTCTGGATTTCCTGTAAGAGGGCCACCTGACCTCTTTGCATGTCAACCTGTTCTTCCAAAAATAAAACTTTAGTAAAGATGAACACCTTTTGGAATGAAACTCAAAGGTGTGCTCCAGGAGCATAGTATTCGTGCAGCACGTGGGTCACGCACACAAGCACAACCACACAGCACACACAGAAGGGGCATTAAAGGCCACAGTTACATACAACTAACTCTCTTAAAGGGAGACTGCCCCCCTACTCTTGCGGAATAAAGCTGCCGCTGCAAACTGCCAGGCTCCCCGTAGCCTGGTGAGGCAGGAGTTGCCACCACCGAGCACTGGAGGAGGGACATACCCCATCAGTGGGTTCGAAGAAGTCATGTTGAGTAGGGAGAAGAAAGGCTTAATGATAAGTAGATAAAGTTAGAGCAGGGCGGCACAGCTGTCTGCACAGTGACTCCTGCACCTATTGTACCCACCACCATATACACACCGTGGGCAATCGGGTGGTGTTCGCACAAACGGCACTCCTACCTGGACCATCATGTGTCGGAGAATTTCTCCTACTTAACAGCATGAGCCATCACAAGCCTTCAAAGCCATCTGTGCCAGGACTTCCTGTGCAATCCTACCTGCATAAGCGCCTTTTCATTCATAAATCACTGTCTCTTCCTGCCCCAGGCAGCCAGTTCAGTATTTCTACCTTCCTATGAGGAAGCTGATGATCAAACTCATCCACCATCAATTTGTAACCAGGTGAATGGGAAACCCATACTTCTACGAACCTGGAAATATCAGAGAATGCCATCAGGAACACCCCAAAGGAGTAAGAAGCTCTTTTACATTATTTTATCCGTTTTCAGATTGCACCAGATGACTTCTGAATAATAACTGATACATTGTGTCAAAGTTTGGTTATCTAGCCGACCACCTAGTTTATCACTCATGAGCCTGGTTAGTACTGAATAAAGCCATTTAATAATTTTATCAAAAAGATAGCAAAAGAGGTCACCTTACATGTCCAGGACCTCTTCACTTGGCCACTGTCTGAAGAGAATATAGATACCTATGAAGATAAGGTGCTGCAGTTTACTACAAGGCCTTGTTGGTACCAATGACAGAAAGTCTTCGGTACAAAAACATCCTTTAGTTTCAATAAAGTGTATGTCTCACAAACTCCTTAGCTAGAAGCATTCCCCTGGTAGCACCAATAAAAGAAGGAAAAACAAGAAGAGGTATAGAAGAGTCAACCCATCACACCGGGAAATGATGGATAACAGCGTCGAAAACAAGCATCATTTCTGAAATCAAAGCCCAATAGGTAACACTTGGTGAACAGACACAAAGGAGATCACAGTGCTTGCCTGGTAAATGTGCAAAGTGAGAACGAGGGTTAAGTGCCAACCTCTCCACTGGAAAGGTGAGCCCCAATATACTCAGCAAGATGTTTTATAGTAAGCTCAAGGCAAAGCATAGAGCAAAGTACGTGCCCCTGGAGGAAGAGTGCTTCAAAACAGGTCACTACATCGCAGCAACCAAAAACCCAGCTAAGAATTTAGTGTCTGAACTGCAGTCGTTAAACCAAGAAATATAAAAACTCAAGTCCCTTCTGGGGTCCAGTCTGACCAAGTGGTCTTTCCAGGGAAGAGGACTACAAGGAAAGAAAGTGGGCACATCTACAAACTTAGTTCTGAAAAGTCCAAAGTCAACATGCTGGGGTATCTTGCGTTAACTTTCTCCATTCTAGATGGGTTGAAGGGATATATTAAAAAAGATTCACAAACAGTGGTTGAGATTCGCCCAACAGATTAGATACATAATATGAGTGAAATTTATGGAGCAAAGATGTGGGGGGTGACCCAATAAGTTACAACGTTGAGTTTGAAATATAAAGTTGAGAGAAAGCATCTCTTGGTCTAACACACAATCCTTAGCCTAACGGGTCACAAGAGGCTGAAGGCGGCAACATCCCACTTGCGGTCCGATGCCACCACATGTAGTATATCACACCAGAATCATCTGATGAATTAATGCTGGAGGGAGTTCAGGAACTGGCCAAATATTTTAGGGCTAGAGTTAGAATGGTGAAGTAGGCTCCCAGCGACAACAGCCCTGGGCCACCCCGAGGGCGTAAGGAAAAGAAAAAAACAAGAACACAAACTCACCTATAACCTTGAAGAGTTTAAATCAAACCCCCTTCAGACTCAAAGCAATAGCACCCGCCAGTAAATAACCAACAATGCTTAACGCAGGATCTTGCTGTATGAAGCTCCTCTCTATTAAATTTAAGTTATGCCCTTTTTTCATTTTTCAAGCGACAACTTTAAAAACACAATGTGGACGGGGCTTGAGGTCTAGAATCATAAACTGTTCCTGCAAAGGAATGGTGTACGCGGATGAAAAAGGGCTAAAGGCCAAAGCAGGAACCGAAGCTGGTGCTGAGCAGCAAGGAAAGAAAATCCCATCAAGGTCCATCTGTTAAAGGCACCGAGCTACTTCTATCCACACACATATAATAAGGTTCAATACATTCATCTTTAAGAAAAATCAAAACATTTAGAAACGTGACATATAATCACTGAAGGGGGCGTGGAATCGTATAAACATCCTGATTTAACTAATTAAATTCACGAAATCCAAACAAATAGGATGTGTACGGTTCCTTTAGTGAGCAGGTGACTCTCCAAAAACATATATATCCTCAACACCAGACTGACCACGTACAAGTAGAATTAAAAATTGTTAATTGCAACAACTAACTAGTACTTAAAAACACCAGATTAAAGGTATGAAGTGCTATTAGAAAAGAAATTGATATTATTTGGAAGTACCCCAAGACTTGAAACATTACAGAAGACAACAAAACCTTGGCATAGAAAAAGGGCTGAGGAGTAAAGAAATTAAAAAAGTACATGTAGGTTAAACAGCAGTGTGTAAATGCTGGCCATATTATGAGACCAGAGGTTATTAATAAATGCATTAAGGATTCTTTGGCTTTCTGGAAAGGAGTTCCTTGCCTCTGTTTTAGTAGATGGCAGTGCCGTGTGAAGCACGAAACCATCCTCTCACTAGCGTTTTGAAACATATAATTGGGGGCACACAAACGCGTTGATGTTATCCACAAATTTCAGATGTGCACTAGGGCATGTTCTGAGCATACAAGATGCTTGGCCTTCTCTACCACTGCTGTAAGACAGGTCTTTGGAATAAAGAACGCCAGCCTGCCATACCACACAGCACAATAGTAGCTGGCTCTCGGTTCATGAAGTTGCTTATGGTTGGTCCTTCACAGACTGTCCAGAATAAATCTATTTTTTGTAAAGACCTTTACTTCCCCATGCTAGAAGTATGAGTTCATCAAATCCTGACTGATCCACCTTCACTATTCAGGATGAAGAAAGGGTGCGGGCCATAAGCCAGGCTTGATCCACTGCTATCGACTCCTTGTGGAACGGGCATTCCACAGCGGGGTGAACCTGCCACAATGAGTCTTACGCTCACCCAACAGGGCGATGGGTGACCATCTCATTTGTGTTCATGGGCTCCTGGCCAATTTCCTTTTGATGGGGAACAAAGTTAGAGGCATTAAGTGTCCTGATGAAATCAAACGGTGCATGGCTCCCCAACAACACTGATCATCACTCAAGGCGCAGACAAAGAGGGCGGCCACAATAGGGAGCGCCGCCCAAGGGTCACCTCTAACCACGTTAGTCATGGTCTTCCAAAGCGGGGACTCCAGAACAGCTAATGCACTCCTGCGCCAATATGGGGGGCCACGAAGCTTATTTACCGGGGCCCTGGACACAAACGACTGCTGTACGTTAAAGTGATGTGGCTGGGCCCATTGAGGCCGGGACAAACAGGCCCATTGAGGCGGCCTTGTGATGAAGTGAGGGGACATTGTTCGGGGCCTCGGAAGGCAGCGGCGGGGGGCACTTCAGAGGGTCTGTACCACTGTGGGTCACCCACGAGCTCCCTGCATTCAGCGCAGACATCCGCCCCCCCCTTTGAAGTTTGGGAGAAAGCCCGCCTCATCCATCAATGACACGAAGGTGTCAAAAGGCCTTGGGAGTTCATTTAGCTCTTTACAAGTGCAAAGTGTTGCCTGGGGGAGGGCAGCAGAAGGCTCGCGGAGCGGGGGCGTCCCGGAGCAGAAATGAAACGGCAATAAAACCCTGCGAGGGACGGGGGTGCAGGGAGCCCCGAGAGGGCCCTTTCCCGCCCGGCCCGGGCCAGCAGGAGGGCCGGGGCGTAGCTTGGTCAGTAAGATTTGGGGGGACAGGAGGCTTCGGATTTTCAGACAACCAGGGTGGCGCATAATGTTTAAATACATTATAGGACAAGCAGGGTGCATGAGAGGGATAAAGGGGGCTTGGAAAGGGAGAGGGAAACGGTTTGGTGGGAGTGTTAATAATGAAAACAAAATATTCTGTAAAATAACCAATATTTCTGAGGACTTTCACAGAGTGTGGGGGCGTCTTCTGTCGGCGTGGATTCAAAAATACCTGCAGAAATCCGACTGAAAGCCCCTGTGCCCAACTATTTATAAGAAAATGCATTTATTAGGGAGAGTAACATCCTAAACACCCCCCTGAAGCTACGGCCCCTGGGGTGGGGCGTGGCTCCCTGCGGTGCGTGAACCTGGGGCCCCCTTGTGCACACACCTCAGACGTCGCACGTACCACTGCCCCGGCACGCGCAAGAGAGCAGGACTGGCACGTGCCAGGACGGTGGCCCAACCGGGACAGCAGACCGTCACTGGCTCTAAATGACACTTATGGAGGGGCACGAGCAGAGATGGATTCCAAGGGCCTGAGAAGCGCACACACCAACCGGTACAGGCAAGGTGCACCTGAGAACTTCACAGCATAGGTGGCCTACGCTAAGGCAGAGGGAGAGGGAGAGGGGTTCATGCATGAACCACAGGTGGGCCAAGTAGAGGGTACAAGACCAGGAAAGCCACACAACAATGTGAGCTGCCACCTCAAAGGCTAAGTGGCACTGAATCGAAAGCCAAGGGCCACCAGGGCACCAAGCAATAGACACAAGCCAAAAGTGATTACAGGCCACAGAGCAAAGGCTGATAGGGCTGAAAGGTCGGCGGGGCCAAAAGCCAATGGCTGACCAGGATGGCAAGACCACAAGGCAATAGCTGACAGGGCCATCAGGGCCACAAAGGCATTGGCTGACAGGGCCGAAGGGGCCACAGAGGCAACGGCCGACGGAGCTGAAGGGGTCACAAAGGCAAGGGCCGACAGCGCCACAAAGGTAGTTGCCGATGGGGCCACAAAGGCAACGGCCGACAGGGCTGAAGGGGCCACAAAGGCAACGGCCGACAGGGCTGAAGGGGCCACAATGGCAATGGCTGACAGAGCCACAAAGGCAATGGCCGACAGAGCCACAAAGGCAATGGCCGACAGAGCCACAAAGGCAATGGCCGACAGAGCCACAAGGTTTGAACCCAGTGGGTTTCTTCTGGGTCATCTCTGAAAAAAGATGGGTAAAAGGCACACTAGACTTCAGCAAAAGATCAAAAGTCATCAGTCAAAAAGTAACTGAAGAGAGAGCCCTCCGGATCTGCGGTGATGGCATGGAAAAGATGGAACGGAGGTCACTGCGGTAGGTCGGCGCCTAGATACGTACCACACACATCATGTCTGACACCAACGATCCCATGCGGAGCAGAATGACGCCACCTACCGGCGCACAACTGGACTACTCAAAAATGTGCAGATTCAGTCTGATGCCTGGAAATATTCTAATGTACGGAATCTGTGGCAAGAAGTCGCTACGAGAGAATTGAGTCAAGGGAGTAGGTTTAACAGGTGGGAGGTGCCCTGCTGAGTATTCAAGTGGCATGTTGTCTTATTATCTTTTGACAGAAAATTTGTTCCATGGTATAAGTATATCAAGGTTCGTTGGACCAGACCCTACCCAACAGACAGTATATTCTCCATGTGCCTACTGCCAAACTAGTCCTTCCAAGCAAGGGAGCGGGTGAGCGCTCAGCGTAGATCTAGACCTTCCTAAGAAGGCCATGTGGAGTGTGGTATGTGTTCCATGTAAACCAAGGCCTTCCAAGCAAGGGCACATGGAGCACAGATTATGCTCCCTGTAAACAAAGGCCTTTCAAGGAAGAGTCCATGGAGCACAGATTATGCTCGCTGTGAACCAAGGCCTTCCAAGCAAGGGAGAGGGTGAGCGCTCAGTGTAGATCTAGACCTTCCTAAGAAGGCCATGTGGAGTCTGGTATGTGTTTTCTGTAAACCAAGGCTTTCCAAGGAAGGGCACATGAAGCACAGATTATGCTCCCTGTAAACAAAGGCCTTCCAAGGAAGAGTCCACAGGGCACAGATTATGCTCCCTGTAAACCAAGGTCTTCCAAGCAAGGGAGAGGGTGAGCACTCAGTGTAAATCTAGACCTTCCAAAGAAGGTCATGTGGAGCGTGGTATGTGTTCCATGTAAACCAAGGCCTTCCAAGGAAGGGCACATGGAGCACAGATTATGCTCGCTGTGAACCAAGGTCTTCCAAGGAAGGGCACATGGAGCACAGATTATGCTCGCTGTGAACCAAGGTCTTCCAAGCAAGGGAGAGGGTGAGTGCTCAGTGTAAATCTAGACCTTCCAAAGAAGGCCATGTGGAGCGTGGTAGTGTTCCCTGTAAACCAAGGCCTTCCAAGGAAGAGTCCATGGAGCACAGATTATGTTCCCTGTAAACCAAGGCCTTCCAAGGAAGGGAGAGGGTGAGCGCTCAGTGTAAAGCTAGAACTTCCAAAGAAGGCCATGTGGAGCATGGTATGTGTTCCCTGTAAACCAAGGCCTTCCAAGCAAGGGCACATGGAGCACAGATTATGCTCCCTGTAAACCAAGGTCTCCCAAGGCAGGGGCGTAACAAAGGCCCCAGAGGTTAGGGGGCGGGGGTGAGCTCCCGGACCCCCCTGCCCCCCAGCACAGTAACAGGAACTGAGAGCTCCTGAGTAAGTCGAGAGGGGGCTCCATTTATTTTGCAGGGGGACCCCCTCAAGTTTTCGTTATGCCACTGCTCCAAGGAAAGGTAGAAGGAGCAAGGTGGCCGCTTGCTGTGTGCCCAGGCCTTTCAAGAAAGAAACTAGGATCCCGGTTTGTGATGCGGACCCATCTTTCTGCTTCACCAAGTGCTACGAGGCGCACAGCAGCACTGCTGTTAGGCGCTCTCTAGGGGGCAGAGCACACGCTCCACCACTCTAACGACCACATTATGCCCCTTCCGCATGACGGAAAACCCAATTACACGGACTGGGACAGTCAGCAGGCTCCCCTTAATGTCCATCATTAGCTCCTGATTTCCATTCCCTCCTCCCCACAGCCAAATAATTATGAGGTTTGAAAAACATTCCCTCTTGCACTAAAAGACTGGGTTAACTCATTCGGCGCAGGGCGACACGCAGCTTTCTAGATGAGGTTATTTGTCAGAAGAACTCTCCGAGACACAATTAAACAGCGGCAGCATCGAGGAAAATAGTTTAGAGCCCAAAGTGAACAGCAAAAGTTTGGGATATAAACTACAGTGGCCGTTTTGTGGCATCTTTTCTTGCCTGCGTCTGCTCTCTGGGAGCCTCCCTCGTCCTGTCCCTGTATGTTGAACCCCCATCTCTAACCTTACCCTTCGCTATACATCGACCCCACCCACTTGGAGGCTTGTTCATCCTACATTCACCCAGGTAGTTCCTGCTCAAACCACTTACTGTCTGTAAACTCACTTTCTGTGTCTGCCCACATCCACTGTGACTTCAACCTGTTTTAATTGCCTCACTTCCGGCCATGCCCTCCCATAGCCTCTTCTCTGAGGTCACCCAGACTCTCCTTCGGATCCAATGCATGTCAATACCACATAAAAACCCTCCCTATACACTCCCTCCCTCTGCTTTCCGTCTCTTTTGTCTATTTATCCAGCAAATCACTTGCTGTTTCACACTTTCAGTATGTTTCCCATTACTACAAAACTTTACATTGTTTTAAGGTCTACAAGAGCTTTAGGTGCCTGTTGGCCAGACCTATGGCTCCACTTTTTAGAATGGTCTTTGGGCCTGCGCCTTCCACATGATTGCATGGCTGTGTGTCCAGATCCCTTCCCGGATCCTCATTCAACAGCTTTCCAAACTATTCATGTGTATGTGCGACTCAGACGTTTCTCAAACTTAATCTGGCAAGCATGGAATTACTACCCTTTTCAAACAAAGTAAGTTTGTGGGATATCACTCTATGGCTGTCAGGATTGGCAGACTGGCCTGACCGGTATCGGCAGTGCAAGATCTAAGAGTCACAGCAGACACCAAGCGGAGAGGGGGAAAGTAAAATCTCAATTGTTTAAGATTAATCCTTTTAACAGATTCGCACCTTAGGACACATCATGCCATCCTTTTCACATAACGCCTTATAATGCTTTTTCACAGTCTCGCCTAGATGACAGAAACTACGCCTACATTTATCCATAAATCATCTTGAGAAGATTCAAAATGCGCTAGAGAGATCAATTTTTAATGTGAAGAAAATTGACACTGGCTTAAGTTACATCCAGAAATTACACTGGCTGCTGGTGAAAACAAAGGTATCATGTTCAAAGCATCTTGTAGGATGCACACAATCTACCAGGGCACAGCGCCTAAATTCCTTTTTAACAAATTCAGGAAATACATTCCTGCAAGAAATCTTACATCCACCACTAAGGCAATTTTTCTAATTCCTTGATTCAAGTGCACAAAAAAGGGGCAGCCGAACCTTCAGAATACAAGTACCTAAGATGTGCAACTTGAGACCCCAGCAACCTGTACTGAACCGTAGCTGATGAAACTTAGGAAAGCCTGAAAACATTAGCTCCTCTCTGTCTAACCTATGTGCTCTCAGTTCTCTGTTTCTGAACTATTCAGCAGCAACAGACTTCTTACAGAGTGAGAGGTGCCCGTCATAAAACCCATAAATAAATGTATTTTAGGAGGGCACAGGAGTTGCAAGCTGCTAGTAACTTTTTGTGCATCTCGTGCTTTTTAAAAAGTGTTTTTAAAACATTTAATATTTTCATTCAGTGGTTTAACATGGGTTTCCACCGTGCCGGACATTGTATATAAAAATTGTCTGCCGGTGTCGTGTGTGTCTGTGTGTGTGTGTGTGTCATGCCGCATGTTTGCGCCAGTGCCACATCAGCGGCCATCCTAGAAAGGCCAGCAATGTGACAACAATGTGAATAAGGGTATCTCACAAAGATACAGCCCAGGCAGGAAGAGCTAAAAAGCACGAGTGACCATCTAGGAACCATGGCATGCTCTCCGAGTCTCATCACCTCCATCAACAATCAATACAATGGAGGTAGTCAGGAAATGGAGAATTTAAGTTTTGTTGCTCAAAAGGAAACATGGATGCCTTAAGAACCAGACACCCCTCCAAGCTGCTGAGGTTCAATGTTAATGTGCAAGTAGCTTTCGGCCATGACCGTGCAAAGTTGACATTTGACATCAGCCAATCAGCATGATACCCTCTAGCATGACTTGAGGGGCTGCACGTGTGCATCTGGGTCCAAGCCATGGGGCTCGCTGCAGTGCTATCCATGACGGTATTGCTTCTTCAGCCAACAGACCCTCCAATGCATCATCTTATCATGTGCATGCTGTGAGGCTTTGTCCGCCACCCTGGAGCCCCGCTGCAAACCATGGACGTAATGAGATGGCCACATATGCCTGAATCTGTCCCCCAGCTGGCCGGGCTTGCATTGATCTCTCATTCTGATGGCTGGAGGAACCCTCACAAAGGCACAGTAGCGGGCCAGACCCCGGTGGGGGCAATCCCAACAGATGCCTGTTTGCTGAGCAGCCGCCACAGACCACTGCCAATATTTGCTTTACATTTGCAAAGGCGTATAATCCCTGCGCCAACATCTCAACAACAGTGTCCCAATCATTAAAATTACTGCTAATACAGCATGAAATTAAGATTTTACCTACTGTTGGCAGAAACCAAACTGACCTCTAATGACCTTAGTAAAAGCATGAAGGAAGGAAACCAGTGCATAGCTCAAGCAATTAACTTTGCTTTCTTTATTTTTAATCAATTTTGAGCACACACAAAAAAAGCCACAATTGGTAGGGATTTGGGATATGCGTCTTTTCCATTCCGGTAAACTCTGCTGTGGGGAGGTACAGCTCAACGAGGGAAAAGAAAATGGCAAAATACCCATGGGAAAATTACTTAAGGGGGACAATGAAGAAAAGCCAACCACGTACAGCAAATACAGTAACCACCAAAGAGCGTCCCTACCCATCCCAAGCCAAACAAAGATGAGTGGTTAAATCAGGCGCACTTCCTCTTTCAATACTATCAATTTTTAACGGAGTTTCCATCCACTCGTCCAGAAAACCACTGTCCCTTGGCTGCCTGGGAGAGGTCTGATGAAACGACAACCGATGCGCTGCGAGTGTCCATCACACCCTTGTTATCCTCGTTTATTGCGCGTGGAGTAGTTCTTTATGCCAAACACTGCAAGATATGGCTCCCAAATCTGGTAACTGATGCTAAGTTCTTTGGAAGAGGTAAGTGTGGGCTCGTAAACAGAGCAGCAGCATTATGGTCCTGCTGTTCCAAAGACAATGGCTTATTGTTTTAGGCGGGTTAAAAAGGCCCCAAATAAAGCGCCCAGTCTGACCACTAAATTCTGTATCCTAGAAAAGGAAAAACTCAGCCACGAGTAATTTGGGTTTGAGGCCCTTTAAACCACTACTGTTGAGTTACTTAGCTAGATACAGTTAGGGACATCCATTTTGGATGCAGTTTAGGCAGCCGGCAACCTGTGTACACAAGCTATCCCCTTGAACAGAATAAACCAGTTGTCTACAATGATCAACTTGTGAGCTACCAGTGGCTTTCCAGCTACCTGTGAGTAGCTCTCCTGTGTGCAGCCCAGCCTACTAACACAGAAGCATTTGGTTGGTGGAATTATATATATATATATATATATATATATATATATATATATATATACATACATACATACACACACACACTAAAATTTGAAAGCATGTATGTGAGATGCAAATGTGGGTATTTTCAGAAATCATAAGCTGATGTTTGGAGAAAAATGGTTGAATTTTCAAAATGTATTTAAAGCTATTATTGAGTTGGGGGTTTTTATTACTCATGGTATTACTTTAGTGGCTGATGAATTGCAGCGATGTCTTTTATGTATTATGTATGCACAGTCATTTCAAATTGTCCAAGCATCTTTTTACATTAGTGTTGGAAACCGCGCCTCGTACACTGATGAGATCACTGCTGGCGGTCTTGGATGGGGTGGTCACTATTACATCACTAAAATTAAAAGCTAGAGTTGAACATTGAACATAAGTAGCTCTTATTACAGAAAAGGTTGGAGACCCCTGGAATAAACACTTTTGCATCGTTGCCATAATGAAGGACTGGGAGACCACAGACTGAGTGAGGTGCAATGTTCGAGGTTTACAGGAGAGTAAGAGATTGCAAACGGGGCAGGAGCTCTATGGATCAGTATGGGATCCCCAAAGCGGTCTGGCTTCTGGGGGAAAACCGGAATCAGGCCAAGTCTGTCTATGGATCTGGAGCAGTGGCGTGAGAGGGTGATTGTGTGCCAGAGGCCCTGCAAGCTAGCTGCAATCCCTGGTCAGCAGAGGCTGAACACGGTTAAGTGCCAAGAAGGGGGGCGGTGGTCAAGTCGCCAAGGATGCTATGTGGCTGAGGACGTGGGGATTTTATGCTCGAATTTTCTTTAGAATAGAAAAGAGGACATGGAAAACAACAAACCAGGACCGGGGGATATGGTGTGCAGGTCGAAGGTCTGAAGCAGAGTTAACTTTAAGGTAGGAGCAAGAGGAGTGGAAGGCCCTGAGAAAATAGGAGGCTTAAGAAGTGGGGTGCTGCAGCTTTAAATTGGGGGGCACAGCTGCTGCCCCAGTCGGGACTGCTGTGGAGGGTGACTGGGAAGCAGGAAATATAAAATGCTGATCCCCCCCCAAACACATACAAAAAACTAATTTTGACAAAAACAAGAGACGACAATCCGACATGGTCACGAGCCATTCCATAAAAATGGATGGAAAGTAACTCAAAGCTTGGCTTGGTCAAGCTGGAAATTTGTCAAGAACACTTCTTCCTGCTCGTCTAGAGTTCCTCACAGTCCTAGTCAAACCATGGGGTAAAGAAGCGCAATGCCTGCGTTAGGGAGGAAGGCGTGTGTCTGGTTTGATGGGGACGGAAGAGGAGGAGTCGGGGCCCACCAAACCAACAGAAACAAAGGATTCAATGCTGTCCATCTTGGAGGCAGAAACATCTATTGATCAACCAGAACTGGAGCCAACCAAACAATCCAAGCGAGAAAGTGTGATTTAAAATAATGCGTTTCCCACTATTCCTACCCCCTCTCGGACCAGGTGAGGGGCAGGCCCAGCAGCACAGATGGACCAGATGCCACAGAGAGTGGGCGCTCGCTTTATTCCCAGGAACGACCTTCGATGCCACCACCATCCCACTGGCACAGTGAATTTACTTCACACTCTGGCAAACCCACATACAGGCCACCCTAGGTGCTGGCGAGTCGCTCCGACCTTGCTCAAAGAAACTGACCTAAAAGTTTCTTTTTGGTTCCGGCTGTTGCGGTGGATTTCAGAAAGTGCCCGCTTTATGATTAGCAGAACCAAGGCTGTGTGTTTTGTATTTGGGTAAAGGGAGTCTGTCTGTCCTCCCACGCGTGCTCTTAAAGGCCACAAACTAACTTCAAGCGGAAAGGTCTTCTCTACAGGGGAAAAAAGGCTCAAACCTTATTTGTCGGACAGTTTTATGGTCAACTTTATGTCAGTGTTCAAATCCCTTCCAGGGACAAGTACAAAGTTAATTTCTGGTAAATTAGCTTTCAATTACATTTATTTAATGCCCAGTCTAATTCATTTATGCCCTGATATTCTGGATTTGGTCAGGTCGGTCATTATATTAACTCTAAGCAGTTTTATTTAAAGTCATGTTCGTGGCATTTGGAAAGACCCGCTGGTGTCCCTTTCAGAGCAGACACTACAAATCACACGCAGATAATAGAAAATACCTGTCTGTGAGCTCTGCCGGGGATATGCAGGAAACAGGTCACAAACAAAGCAGGCGCGGATGGGACAGGGACTACTGGACCCTGTGTTTACATTAATAATTAGTCCTAGGGCAACACGGCGTATGTAAGCGATTGGTTTTGTCTGGTGCAGCAGGGGCGTGGCATCAAACACCATTTACAAAATTACGGACTTTATAGTCAAGCAAAGGCCCCATATTCACACTGAGGACACACAGAGGTGAATGTGCAGGAGCAGCTCGTTGACTGATTTCCGAGTACAGTGGCCTGCTAAGACTACACTTGGAAAGCCCACCACGGCTTTAGTATACACAATATAAACATATGTATGTGGCGGGGGAGGGAATGCATTAGCTGCGGGTGCTCCCTGGATAATGCACTGGGAGCACCCCCACAGATCTCGGCTTTGTAGGCACCCCACATCTATCTACCAAATGTGCATCTAAGAGACTCCGGTGCAGGCCAAGGCACTGAAAGAAAACCCATGAAGGGGGCATTCACTTTATTTTTCATGCTCTCTGACTCTAGGGGTAATGGCCTAAAACAATAAAGACGAATACAAATGATAGGTAGAAATCTCAACATCTGGAAGAGGGACTTGCAGTAGGGTGTCCCTTGGAGCCCAGATATCTAGCCTCTAATCTGCAGGGCCAGACAAGCATTTCTGCCACTGTACTCTAATCCTGCCAGACTGACAGCCCTGCCACTGTACTCTCATCCTGCCAGACTGGCAACCCTGTCATTGTACTCTAATCCTGCCAGACAAGCATTTCTGCCACTGTACTCTAATCCTGCCACTGTACTCTCATCCTGCCAGACTGGCAACCCTGCCATTGTACTCTAATTCAGCCAGAGGAGCAGTTCTGCCACTGTACTCTAATCCTGCCAGACTGGCAGCCCTGCCACTGTACTCTAATCCTGCCAGACTGGCAGTCCTGCCACTGTACTCTAATCCTGCCAGACGGACAACCCTGTTACTGCACTCCAAACCCACCAGACTAGCAGCCCTGTCACTGTACTCTAATCCTGCCAGACTGGCAGCTCCGCCACTGTACTCTAATCCTGCCAGACTGGCACTCCTGCCACTGTACTCTAATCCTGCCAGGGCCAGACAGGCAGTTCTGCCACTGTACTCTAATCCTGCCAGACTGACAGCCCTGTCACTGTACTCTCATCCTGCCAGACTGGCAACCCGGTCATTGTACTCTAATCCTGCCAGACAAGCATTTCTGCCACTGTACTCTAATCCTGCCACTGTACTCTAATCCTGCCAGACTGGCAGTCCTGCCACTGTACTCTAATCCTGCCAGACTGGCAGTCCTGCCACTGTACTCTAATCCTGCCAGACTGGCAGTTCTGCCACTGTACTCTAACCCTGCCAGACGGACAACCCTGTTACTGCACTCCAATCCCACCAGACTGGCAGCCCTGCCACTGTACTCTCATCCTGCCAGACTGGCAACCCTGCCATTGTACTCTAATTCAGCCAGAGGAGCAGTTCTGCCACTGTACTCTAATCCCGCCAGACTGCCAGCCCTATCACTGTACTCTAATCCTTCCAGACTGGCAGCCTTGCCTCTGTACTCTCATCCTGCCAGACTGGCAGCCTTGTCATTGTACTCATCCTGCCAGACAGGCAGTTCTGCCACTGTACTCTAATCCTGATAGAGTGGCACTCCAGTCACTGTACTCTAATTCTGCCTGACTGGCATTCCTGTTACTGTACTCTAATCCTGCCAGACTGGCAGTCCTGCCACTGTACTCTAATCCTGCCAGACTGGCAGTCCTGCCACTGTACTCTAATCCTGCCAGACTGGCAGCCCTATCACTGTACTCTAATCCTGCCAGACAAGCAGTCCTGCCACTGTACTCTAATCCTGCCAGGGCCAGACTGGCGATTACGCCCCTGCACTCTAATCCTGCCAGACAAGCAGTTCTGCCACTGCACTCTAATCCTGCCAGACGAACAGCCCTGTTATTGTACTCTAATCCTGCCAGACGAGCAGTTCTGCCACTGTACTCTAATCCTGTCAGACTGCCAGACTTGTCACTGTACTCTAATCCTGCCAGACGGACAGTCCTGCCACTGTAGTGTAATCCTGCGAGACAAGCAACCCTGTCATTGTACTCTAATCCTGCCAGACGAGCAGTTCTGCCACTGTACTCTAAACCTGCCAGGGATACGCGGGCAGTCCTCCACTGTACTCTAATCCTGCCAGTCCTGCTACCATACATTAATCCTGCCAGAGTGGCAGCTCTGCTACAGTACTCTAATCATGCCAGGGCCTGACTAGCAGTTCTGCCACTGTACTTTACTCTTCCCTGGGCCTGACTGGCAATTTTGCTACTTATTTTAATCCAGCCAGACTGGCTGCTCTGCCGCTGTACTCTATTTCTCCCGGACTGGCAGCTCTGGCACTGTACTCTAATGCTGCTAGGGCCTGACTGGCAGTTGTGGCACAGTACTCTAATGCTGCCAGGACCAGACTGGCAGTTGTGGCACAGTACTCTAATGCTGCCAGGACCAGACTGGCAGTTCTGCCACTGTACTCTACTCCTGCCAGGGCCTGACTGGCAGTTTTGCTACTTATTCTAATCCTGCCAGAGCCAGACGGGCAGTTCTGCCACTGTACACTAATCCTGCCAGACAAGCATTTCTTCCACTGTACTTTAATCCTGCCTGATGGGAAGTTCTACCGCTGTATTCTAATCCTGCCAGGGACAGACAGGCAGTTCTGTCACTGTACTCTAATCCTGCCAGTCTGGTAGTCCTGCCACCATAATCCAATCCTGCCATACTGGCAGTTCTGCTACAGTACTGTAATCATGCCAGGGCCTGACTAGCAGATCTGCCACTATACTCTACTCCTGCCAGGGCCTGACTGGCAGCTTTGCTACTTATTCTAGTTCTGCCAGACTGGCAGTTCTGTCACTGTCCTCTAATGCTGCCAGGGCCTGACTAACAGTTCTGCCACTGTCCTCTAATGCTGCCAGGGCCTGACTAACAGTTCTGTCACTGTACTCTAATGCTGCCAGGGCCTGACTAACAGTTCTGTCACTGTACTCTAATGCTGCCAGACTGGCAGTTCTGCCACTGTGCTCTAATCCTGCCAGAGCCTGACTGGAAGTTCCGTACTCTGACATTTATTTCACACATTGGGCGGCAGGCCGGAGGTGATTTCATAACTGTGTGGGCTGCTATGAGCCAACAAGGAAAGACCACCTAGCGATTCCAGTCACAACTCCTGCAGGACTATTGTTCCATGGATCAACTACACCAGTGGTTCTTTTACCTTTTGACTTCTGTGGACCCCCACTGAACCACTACTGGAATCTGGGGCCACAGATGAGTCACTATTGGAATCCAGGGGCCCGAGGACTAAGCAATTACTATATTTCAACCTCAAAAAAATACACAAAAATATAAAGACACGTATACCTCAAGCAAATACTCATTTATTTAAATATTTTGTTTAATTTACAATTAGATACAGAAAAGTTTTCAATTTTGTTTTTTATTCATATACTTTATTGATTTTAATTTCTTAATTGTAACATTATTTAAGTTTGTAAAACAGTCACGGGCCCATGGAGTAGCCCTCACAGACCCCCTGCAGTCCTCGGAACACAAGTTAAGAACCAATGGTATATATGACAAGGTATGGCTACAGACCTTGCCCAAGATAAGATATTGGTCTTGCAACTAACCTGATGTTCTTCGCTCGATAAACCATGTTGCATGTTTTATATCCGAACCAGTGGGGTCTTACCCAATCATTGCACCTAAATTGATGGTCCCCCAAACATAAATAAGTCCCAGTGAGAAGAGAACCGAGCACTGTGAAGCGGATTCTACAAAATAGTTCCACACACCCAATTCCAGGCTCCTCGGGGCCTTCCGTAGGCCTGGCAGTAGCCCTACACTACACCTCCACGCGATGTGACTGCGTGGCCCAATAATAAAACAACAGGCCACCTAAAATTCTTGAATAGTCCAGTCTCAGCAAAGCACCAGTAAGATGAAGTGGAAAAAAGCAAGGTGACAAGGGCAACAGCCATGACTGCAAGCGATGACCAACAGCAACAAAGTCTGGGTAACTCTGCGCAAGCATCAGACACAGGAGGAGAAAAAAAATAAAAAGACATCCACCCCCCCCCCGAGCAGAAATGCATGCAGAAAAACACATTTCAGGGTTGGCCTCCTAACTAAAAAGGAATCCTACACCCTATTAACTGTAAATATTTAGAGTACAACTGATTATTATTCCTTTTAACTTGAGCCTGATGTATCAGTTCACTCTTTAGGGTTAAGCGTCACACTGGAACCAAGACATAGAAGCACCTAGGGTGGGGTGAAGGGCTGATGGGTCCTGCTCTTCGTAACACAAAGAGGCTGGACCAGACATCACGTTTGCAGTGCCAGCCAGTCAAGCAAGAGTATGCACTCTGATAATAAGTGGCATGACCGACTCCAGTGCCAACTAGAGTAAAGGTGAACACCACTGAAAAGTTCAGGGTTGCAAGAGTGCAAAGTCTTTCCATTTATACCTACTTCCCCCTTCTCTCTTCAGCATTGTAGCTAATCATCTGCCTGGCGAGGACGGTGCCAACCCGAGCGGGCAACAGTCCAAAGTGTGAGGTGGAACCTCTGGGCTCCCATCAGAACAGAGAGATCCAGATTCTGTCCTCCAATGGTGGATGGAGCTGATCGGCCTAGAACATCTACGCAGGGGTACTCTACTTTGGCGGCTGGTCTTTGGGCACCAACAGAAAGCCCTCATGGGACGGGAAGTGGTGATGGAAAGAAAAGGGATCAAAAGACATAAATCAAAGGATACATGCCACATGATATTAAAACAAGAGTCTAAAGGCCTGAGAAATGTACTATCAAGCAACAAGCATAGCTAATGTTAACAGAAACAACGGCCGAATGGAACTAGGGAAGCCAAGGGCAAGTAGACAAGCTACAGGATGTTAGTCAGACAAGACTGAGGCCACTATAAAAAGGCCATAAATTGAAGGTTGACGTGTTTCCGCCTATTTCAACCGTTAAAAGTGGTGTTAGTGGCATTCATCAGGACGCCATTGCCAAGATCAAAACTTTTTTGAAGTACAGGTATTTTAATACACTACTCACATCCGAGCTATTGTATTGGATGTCAAGTAACCACCTCAGTACTCCAAACAGTAGGCCATAATGACTTATAATTATTTCTGCATCCTCGAAGTTGGAGTTATGGTCAAATACTGGAGCTATTAATGTCAGGTCCACGGTATGATAGCGAGGGGACCTTCATTTGTGGGAAGAATTATTCCCCATGCTTTTTATTTTGTCACTGGGGGGGTTAAAAAAAATCTATATCTCCACCCAGGAGGGTAGTTTTATTTCACATATATTTGTTCCCCCTCTACACTCCCTCACACCCTAAGAGACCATATAAGTAAGTGGCTTAGCTATCAATTACCATTTATTGCCCAAGCCTCCTCAATGTTTTTATGGATAGTAGTTTGCGTCTACTCCATCGGGGAGGTGCCAGAAGGGGCCTGATGATGAAGCATGCCACCTATTGAGTGGGTGAGGGCTTTGGCCATTAAACACAGAGGGACCCCCTCCCCTCAGTCCGTGTTTCTGTTACACCCCACACACATGCAGATAGTTATTTAGTGGTTCTGTAGTTATTAGTAAGCTGCACTGACTGCCTTTAAGCTCCGGAGCATATTGTGTTAGATTTTTTTTTTTTTTTAAAGGGGGGGGGAGGAGGCTCACCAAGATGGCGAAGTGGACGTGATCCACATGAGCTCCGCTGCAAACTTCAGTGAAATCGAGGTGTGTGTACACCTTCAGGCGTGCCAAACACAGCGGACCCCTTGAGGGCTGGTGAGGAATAGAGAACAATGCATAAGGCGGTTCAGCGAGGCCTGGGGGGGTTAGGGCGGGGTGGAGGTTTGGGGGGTTGATGGTGGCGGATTATGAAGGGAGCCAAGGCCGCTAGGGAGTCTGCCGAGGGCCCATCGTGGGTTGAGCCGCTATCGTGAGATGAGCCCCCACCGGGATACCAGTGCCCTGGCTGCACTTTGAGAGCCCTGCTGCAAAACCAACATAAGAGGTGAGCAGGCCCACAGGGTAGCGAGGAGTTGAGCGCAAGAAAGCAGGAAGCGGCAACTACATCAATCCGCCCGCTCCCACAAGTAGTTTTACATCACGGCTGTGGAAGCGCCAAGTTGGCGGGGTGGTCCATACAGGTGCCAGAAAACTATACCTACTGCTCCTGAAAGACACTCCCGGGCCTCAGCGACCCTCTGACGGGGAAAATAAATTAAGCTGTGACTTGTTTCTACCTTCCTTTATGAAACGGAAAGCACTGAATGCCTGACTCCAAGATGGTAGCGCTTGGGCCCAGAAATGCAATTAAACCCGTGGGATATCCTTGCACTCGAGCTGCACTCTCCATGGCACTGTGTAATACTGAGAGAGAGAACCCTGAGCTTCCACAGTGATGGACGCCCACCAACCATGACTCCTGCTGGACGTTTCAGGCTTATCCGTGCCTGAGTTTAAGGTGGGGCATGCCGAGGGAGATAAAGGCTACACGAGGGACAGCGCAGGGAAAGCAATTGCACTGACTCACGGGCTCATCATCCCACACGAACTAAAAACCTGGTGCTTGCTGCTACCACCTGAACGTTGGTCACAATGAAGGGCTGTTGCTTCTGCGGCAGGGAGGTGTGACTACAACACACGCAGGCAGAGGGGATGAATCAACGAGAGGAGCACACCTGGATACTCCTTCCATGTCCTGAGATGGGACTAGAAATAGCACAGCGATTGGTGATTGGCGCAATTCAGAGGCTCCGAGTCCTGCATGGTCCCTTCTACACTAGATTGAAAGGTCTCTACCACAGGGAGAACATCAACGCAGCTGGATAGAGGGCAGGAATTGGAGGACCTGGGTGTGGCATCTCCCAGTGACTACAACCTATATGCCTCAAAAAAGTCAGTGTCTCCAGTTAATTCGCACCTACAGAAGCGCGGGCTCCTACTTTGGCCACTACGAACAGGGACGCCACAGCGCTTACGAAAAAGGACCTCCCTTCAAGAATTTAAGCAGGAACTTCAAGAGGAACTGAAGGTGGATCTGAACGCTTCCTTGGACCAACTCAATGTCTGATATTAATACCAGGTTCACTGCGCTCCAGCATGATATTGAATCCGTAGGCTTCTGAACGCTACATCTTGAGACCAAAATCCAGGAGCTCGATAAGTGCACAGACAGGACTGAAGAAGCAACTGATTCCTTCTGACTGCAACTTCAAGCCTCAATACTGAAATGCAAAAACTTCGAAAACAGGTCGCGAAGTGATAACATCCACAACCATAATCTTGAGGAGGCAGCGGAAGGCCCGGATATACAGGTCTACATAGTGGGACTATTTGCGGAAGCACTGGGGGAAACCCATATGAAAATCAAAATAGACAGAGTCCATCGAATGGGCACCCGGAACACAGGAGAGGCAGCGGCAGCGCAATGTCCTAGTGAAACTCCACTCCTTTAAGACGAAGAAGGCGATCCTTCGGGCAGCGCGAACGAAACACAACACATTTCAGGGCGTCACACGCTCTCTCTCTCTTCCAATAACGCCAACAACACTGGCTCGTAGGCAACAACTAAGGCCTGTCACCGACAAACTGAGGCAGGAACACATCAGGTTCAGGTGAACGTACCCATTTGCCTGGCGTTTAAATACCATAACAAAACTCACCATGCCACTGATCTACAAGTGGCAGCAACAATCCTGGACATAGCGATCCCAATTGATCAACGACGGGGGGAAGCACAAGTACTCCCCCCGCCCCAAGTCAATCGAGAAGTGCGGAGTGGAACCAATGGTAATCGCAAAGACAGGCTAACCCCCAGAGGAAACAAAGAATTTTCATCCTCTCACTCCTGAGCAGGACCCCTACACCAAGGAGCATATGTACACTAATGGAGCCTGTCAGCTCCTCTTACGAAGAATTTTGCACCGCTTACAGCTGCGGTCTGCTTCACTCTCTCCTCTGAAGGGGGAAATGGCAAACTAAGTGTATCTCATTTGGTCATGCAACTGAAAGTATTTGTTCCTGAGGTACATATAAGAAGCCTTCACACACCTCGAATATGGAAAATGTCACTTACCCAGTGTACATCTGTTTGTGGCATTAGTCGCTGCAGATTCACATGCTGTGCACAGTCCGCCATCTGGTGTTGGGCTCGGAGTGTTACAAGTTGTTTTTCTTCGAAGAAGTCTTTTCGAGTCACGAGACCGAGGGACTCCTCCCATTTTGAGTCCATTGCGCATGGGCGTCGACTCCATCTTAGATTGTTTTGCCCGCAGAGGGTGAGGTAGGAGTTGTGTATGCTAGTAATAGTGCCCATGCAATGGAGTGAATGCGTATGTACATAATAAAGTTTTAAGTAATATATTTACAAATGTACAAATGTTTAAGATCTACTTCTAAACAGCTACAGGCTCCCGGGGAGGCGGGTGGGAGCATGTGAATCTGCAGCGACTAATGCCACGAACAGATGTACACTGGGTAAGTGACATTTTCCGTTCTGTGGCATGTGTAGCTGCAGATACACATGCTGTGCATAGACTAGTAAGCAGTTATCTCCCCAAAAGCGGTGGTTTAGCCTGTAGGAGTTGAAGTTGTTTGAAATAATGTTCGTAGTACTGCTTGACCTACTGTGGCTTGTTGTGAAGTTAGCACATCTACACAGTAGTGCTTGGTAAATGTATGAGGCGTAGACCACGTTGCTGCCTTACATATTCCGTTCATTGGAATATTTCCTAGAAAGGCCATGGTAGCACCTTTCTTTCTGGTTGATTGCGCCTTTGGTGTAATAGGCAGTTCTCTTTTAGCTTTAAGATAGCAGGTTTGAATGCACCTAACTATCCATCTAGCAATGCCTTGTTTTGAAATTGGATTTCCTGTATGAGGTTTTTGAAAGGCGACAAATAATTGTTTTGTCTTTCGAATTAGTTTTGTTCTGTCAATGTAGTACATTAGTGCTCTTTTGATGTCTAATGTATGTAGTGCTCTTTCGGCTACAGAATCTGGTTGTGGGAAGAACACTGGTAATTCTACTGTTTGATTTAGGTGGAACGGTGAAATTACTTTTGGTAAAAATTTAGGATTGGTCCGTAGAACAACTCTATTTTTGTGTATTTGAATAAATGGTTCTTGAATGGTAAAGGCTTGAATCTCACTCACTCTTCTTAGAGATGTGATGGCAATTAAAAATGCAACTTTCCACGTTAAGTAGTGCATTTCACAAGAGTGCATGGGCTCAAAAGGTGGTCCCATGAGTCGTGTTAGGACAATGTTGAGGTTCCATGAAGGAACTGGTGGTGTTCTTGGTGGTATAATTGTCTTTAGGCCTTCCATAAACGCCTTTATGACTGGTATCCTAAACAATGAAATTGAGTGCGTAATTTGTAGGTAAGCAGAAATTGCCGTAAGATGTATTTTAATGGAAGAGAAAGCTAGGTTAGATTTTTGCAAATGTAGTAAGTATCCTACTATTTCTTTTGCAGATGCGTGTAAAGGTTGAATTTGATTATTATGGCAGTAATAAACTAATCTTTTCCACTTATTTGCATAGCAGTGTCTAGTGGTAGGTTTCCTAGCTTGTTTTATGACCTCCATACATTCCTGTGTGAGGTCTAAGTGCCCGAATTCTAGGATTTCAGGAGCCAAATTGCTAGATTCAACGATGCTGGATTTGGATGTCTTATCTGTTGTTTGTGTTGTGTTAACAGATCTGGTCTGTTGGGTAGTTTGACATGAGGTACTACTGAAAGGTCTAGTAGTGTTGTGTACCAAGGTTGCCTTGCCCATGTTGGTGCTATTAGTATGAGTTTGAGTTTGTTTTGACTCAACCTGTTTACTAGATATGGAAGGAGAGGGAGAGGTGGAAAAGCGTACACAAATATCCCTGACCAGGTCATCCATAGAGCATTGCCTTGGGATTGATCTTGTGGGTACCTGGATGCGAAGTTTTGACATTTTGAGTTTTCTTTTGTTGCAAATAGATCTATTTGAGGTGTTCCCCAAATTTGAAAGTAATTGTTTAGTATTTGGGGGTGAATTTCCCATTCATGGGTTTGTTGGTGATCTCGAGAGAGATGGTCTGCCAACTGGTTCTGAATCCCTGGAATAAATTGTGCTATTAGGCGAATGTGGTTGTGAATCGCCCAATGCCATATTTTTTGTGTTAGGAGGCACAACTGTGTCGAGTGTGTCCCTCCTTGTTTGTTTAGATAATACATTGTTGTCATGTTGTCTGTTTTGACAAGAATGTATTTTTGGGTTATTATGGGTTGAAATGCTTTCAGCGCTAGAAATACTGCTAACAGTTCTAAGTGATTTATGTGAAACTGCCTCTGATGTATGTCCCATTGTCCTTGGATGCTGTGTTGATTGAGGTGTGCTCCCCACCCTGTCATGGAAGCATCCGTCGTTATGACGTATTGTGGCACTGGGTCTTGGAAAGGCCGCCCTCAGTTTAAATTTGTACTGTTCCACCATAGAAGCGAGATGTATGTTTGGCGGTCTATCAACACCAGATCTAGAAGTTGACCCTGTGCTTCTGACCATTGTGATGCTAGGCACTGTTGTAAGGGCCGCATGTGCAATCTTGCGTTTGGGACAATGGCTATGCATGAAGACATCATGCCTAGGAGTTTCATTACCATTTTGACTTGTATCTTTTGTGTTGGATACATGGCCTGTATTACCTTGTGAAATGTTTGAACCCTTTGTGGACTTGGGGTGGCAATCCCTTTTGCTGTGTTGATTGTTGCTCCTAAGTATTGCTGTGTTTGACACGGCAAAAGGTGTGACTTCGCGTAGTTGATCGAGAAACCTAGCCTGTGAAGGGTCTGTATGACGTAGTTTGTGTGCTGTGAACATTGTCTTAGCGTGTTGGTTTTGATTAACGAGTCGTCTAAGTACGGGAACACATGTATTTGCTGCCTTCTGATATGTGCAGCTACTACTGCCAGGCATTTCGTAAAAACTCTTGGCGCAGTTGTTATTCCGAATGGCAACACTTTGAATTGGTAATGTATTCCTTGGAATACGAACCTTAGGTATTTCCTGTGTGAAGGATGTATTGGTATATGGAAATACGCATCTTTTAGATCTAATGTTGTCATGTAGTCTTGCTGTTTGAGCAGTGGGATTACGTCTTGTAACGTGACCATGTGAAAGTGGTCTGATTTGATGTAGGTATTTAGTGTTCTGAGATCTAGTATTGGTCTCAGAGTTTTGTCCTTTTTGGGTATTAGAAAGTACAGTGAGTAAACTCCTGTGTTTTTCTGTTGAATTGGAACTAATTCTATTGCGTCCTTTTGTAGCAATGCTTGAACTTCTAGTCCTAGAAGATCTATATGTTGTTTTGACATATTGTGTGTTTTCGGTGGGACGTTTGGAGGGAATTGGCGAAATTCTATGCAATAACCATGCTGGATAATTGCTAAGACCCAAGTGTCTGTTGTTATTTCCTCCCAAAGTTTGTAAAATTGGCTTAGTCTTCCCCCCACAGGTGTTATGTGATGGGGGTGTGTGACTTGTGAGTCACTGCTTATTTTGAGGGGTTTTGGGGCCTTGGAATTTTCCTCTATTTTTTAGGAATTGGCCCCCTCTAAATTGCCCCCGAAAACCTCCCCTTTGATATTGACCCTGGTAGGTAGGCCTGGATTGTGAGGTTGTGGTTTCTGTGGGTTGACCTCGAAACCCTCCGCTAAAAGGTGTTTTCCGAAATGTGCCTCTGCTCTGCGGGGAGTAGAGTGCGCCCATGGCTTTGGCTGTATCGGTGTCCTTTTTGAGTTTTTCGATGGCAGTGTCTACCTCCGGCCCAAACAATTGCTGTTCATTAAACAGCATATTGAGCACAGCCTGCTGGATTTCCGGTTTGAACCCAGAAGTGCGCAGCCATGCGTGCCTTCGTATTGTGACTGCAGTGTTTATTGTCCTTGCAGCTGTATCTGCTGCATCCATGGAAGACCGTATCTGATTATTTGAGATACTTTGTCCCTCTTCCACCACCTGTTGCGCTCTTTTTTGGAACTCCTTGGGTAAGTGTTCGATGAAATGTTGCATTTCATCCCAGTGAGCCCTGTCGTATCTTGCCAAAAGTGCTTGTGAATTGGCAATACGCCACTGATTTGCTGCTTGTGCTGCAACCCTTTTTCCCACAGCATCAAATTTGCGGCTCTCCTTGTCTGGAGGTGGTGCGTCGCCTGAGGTATGAGAGTTGGCTCTCTTATGAGCTGTCCCCACAACTACTGAGTCCGGTGTTAGTTGTGTTGTGATATATATTGGATCTGTGGGCGGTGGCTTATATTTTTTCTCCACTCTTGGAGTCATGGCTCTGCCTTTAACTGGATCCTGAAAAATTTGTTTTGAATGTCTTAGCATTCCTGGGAGCATGGGAAGGATTGATACTGGCTATAGGTGGAGGATAGGGTGTTAAAGAGAAAGTCATCCTCAATTGGTTCCGAATGTAAGGAGACATTGTGAAACTCGGCTGCCCTTGCGACCACCTGTGTATAGGATGTACCGTCCTCAGGTGGTGACGGTTTTGTAGGATAAGAGTCTGGGCTATTGTCAGACACTGGAGCATTGTAGAGGTCCCATGCATCGGGATCATCCTGACTCATTGTGGTATGAGCTGGTGAGTGCATCAGTGGTGGAGTTGTTGCTGGTGATGCATGTATTGATGGTGGTGGAGACGGTGGTGGGGTTGTTTTCCTTGCCACCTTTGCTTGTGGTTGCTTGTCCTTTTGTTGAAAGGCAAGTTTCCTTTTTATTTTGATTGGGGGAAGAGTGGTTATCTTCCCTGTGTCCTCATGAATATGAAGCCTTCTTTGCGTGTAGTCAGGCTCTACAGCTTGAAGCTCCTCTCCAAATCTGTGTAATTGGGAGGTTAATCCTTGTTCCTCTGTATAGGAACTAGTTTTCGGCTCCGAGGCTGGCTGTTTCGGAACCGAAACCTTTTCGGAAGTCTTTTTAGGCTCCGAAGAAACCTTCTTTGTTTTTGGCGTGGTGTCTCGGTGCCGAAATTCTTCGGTGCCGCTGTCTCTGTGCCGAAGTTTCTCGGAGCCGCTGTCTCGGCCCGGAGGTTGCTGTGTGGCGGTATCTCGACCGGAGTCGGATGACTTCGACACTAGCATACCCTTTTTCGGTGCCTTGGATGGGTCACCTAGTTTTCGGGTTAAGCCATGGCCTGTTGGCGGTGGCGTCCCCTGGGCTTTTGTAGACTTCTCGTGAGTCTTGATTTTCGACGTCTTACTCACGGTTTGGTGTGTTTCTTCGGCGTCGAGTTCTTCAGAATCCGACTCGCGGATGGAGAAAGCTTCTTCTTCCTCCTCGAAGCGTTCTTGACCTGTCGGCGTGGACGCCATTTGCAGTCTCCTGGCTCTTCGGTCTCTCAGCGTCTTCCTCGACCGAAACGCTCGACAGGCTTCACAAGTATCCTCCTTGTGCTCGGGGGACAAGCACAAGTTACAGACCAGATGGTGATCCGTATACGGATACTTGTGATGGCATTTTGGGCAGAAGCGGAATGGGGTCCGTTCCATGACCCTTGAAGTCGCACGTGGCCGGGCCGACCAGGCCCCGACGGGGGATCGAAAAAACCCCAAAGGGCCACCGGAGCTCTTCAGAATTCGGTGTCGATTTGTTCTAACTAACCCGATACCGAACGCAAACAATACCGACGTTTTTTTCCGAGATTCTAACTAACTTTCCGACCCGAAACATGGAGCGAAAAGGAACACGTCCGAACCAGATGGTGGAAAAAAAACAATCTAAGATGGAGTCGACGCCCATGCGCAATGGACTCGAAATGGGAGGAGTCCCTCGGTCTCGTGACTCGAAAAGACTTCTTCGAAGAAAAACAACTTGTAACACTCCGAGCCCAACACCAGATGGCGGACTGTGCACAGCATGTGTATCTGCAGCTACACATGCCATCGAACATACAGATTCTAAAAATTTGCATTAGCGGCTATTGACCACATGCCCGTCATGCAAGATGTACTTACCATGATCCTACATATTTGGAGACATGTTGTCCCACCAGTTTTATGTTTATCCTTTTTAAGTTTCTTATTATTAGGTACTACAACATGTGAGAAATGCAGGTCCATGAAGAGCAAGTGGGGGAGGGTGGGAGGGGACAGGGTAAACGCACAGTGCCTTGGTCTACGCCCCGCTGTTAACCAGGTCTCATTTACTCAGACACTTCTAGCGTTACTGGGAACATTTGTGGAAGGGGAGATTATCATGCTGGGAGACTTTAACCTCACATGGGACCCCGGTATGGATAGTACCCACCCTCACCAGTCCCCCACCGGGAGCTTTCCCAAAGCTCTAAAACAAGAAAGACAGACAGATATTAGGGCTCACTGATGCCTGGAGGACACTACACTCCACAACTAACGATTACTCATTTTTCTCTCATACTCTTCGCACATACTCTAGATTACACTTAGGGTTCCTCAGCCAATCAGCATTTCCGCTCATGCTCTGCTACAGTTAAGTTAGCCATGGACTGGGGCCCACCACCACCTAAACTACGCTGCTACTTTTTCTCACCTCCTTCACAAGTGACCACCTCCTCAGGATGGATCTTCGCAAAGCTATCAGAGACTTTTTCCAAATGACCACCACCCCCCCCCCCCTCTAAGGACACTAATCCCTCTGCCACTTGGGATACATTCAGAGCTTTCACTAGAAGGAAATGCAGTGCCCTAGTCTCGGAACTTAATAAAAAAAAAGAACAAAAGAAAAATTGACCCTTGAGGGGGAGCTCAGTAAGGCCGAGCAAGCACATATACCAGAACCGACACTACAATTACAGCAGCAAGTCACAGCACTTAAAGGAAAAGTAAATGTGATATTTACCAACAGAACAGAAATTACCCTCTTACGTCTAAAACAATCTTCCTGTGAGCAAAGTAACAAAGTGGGACCCCGTTTAGCGCAGCAACTTAGACTCAAACGGGAGAAGAAATACATTCGGGACATACTGAAAAAGGATGGCGAACTGGCGACCTCTAAATCATAGCTGGACACTGCCACCCCCCACGACTGAACAGACCCAAAAGAACTATTTGGAAAAGGTGAACCTTCCTCAAGTTACAGAAGCCCAAAATGAGCTTTTCGGTGTACCAATTAGCGCAGAGAAAGTTAGGGACACTATTATTACCTTGACGTCCCATAAGTCACCAGGGCCATACGGATATACGGATTTTTTTTTTTTAAATAAAACGTTTAGCTCCGACCTCATACCACATCTGGTCTCACTTTTTATTTACGTGGTCCATTCAGAGGCAGTCACACCCTCAATGAGCGTGGCCCTTATCTTGATTATCCACAAACCAGGGAAAGACCCCAGTTGCTGCGGCTCACATCACCCCATAGCATTTCTCAACGTGGATGTCAAACTATAAACAAAGATTCTGGCCTCCAGATTGGAGGACCTAATGCCCGATTTAATTCACCCGGATCAATCAGGCTTTATAAAAGGTTGACAGAAACATGACAATGTGTGGAGGGTGGTCCACTTTGTCAAAAAAGCAACAAATAAAAAGATACCGGCTCTATTATTAGCCCTTGATGCAGAGAAAGCTTTAGTCCGAGTGGACTGGCCCTTCCTATTCCATACCCTGCGTAATTTCGGCTTCTGCAATCAATTTATCGCAATGATCCAGGGCAACTGTGCTTCTCCAGGCTCAAGAGTTTTGGTCAACAGAGGTGGATCAGGTTTTTTTCAGCTCCAGTGGGGAACACGCCAGGGGTGCCCCCACCCCCTTATTATTTGCTCTTAGCATAGAACCCCCAGGACATGGCAAATTATTTAGCGGCCAACTCCCCCTTTCAATGGGCCAAAAAAAGAGATTAACTATTTGGGTATAAAAATTATCCCCAGTGTTTTGGACCTCTTCCTAATCAACTACCCACCACTCCTACAACAGCTTAAGGTGTATCCCAAACATTGGGCGCCCATGTATATTTCCTGGCTGGGACGTAGTCACGCCATAAAAATGTCTGTTTTGCCTAGGCTACTGTATTCCTTCCAAGTCCTCCCTATGGAGTTGGATTGGGGCTACCTTTCACCCCTCCGTTCCCTAATAACCTCCTTCCTCTGGCAAAATCGCAGAGCACACCTATCCCAAAAAATACTGAGACTTCAAAAGACGCAGGTGGGGTGGGTCTTCCGGGCTTTAATTTATATTATAAGGCAGCTCAGATGTGTCATTTCCTTACAGGAGTCAGATAAGTACTGGCTGCACATGGACAGGGCAGTAGTGGGCAGGTACACCTAGGATGTGCTGTGGAAACAAAGCAACAACGCTTAAAGTATAGGACAAGGTACTTCACACTGTAGACTGGACCACCTTTCCCTCCCCCTTCACACCGATCCATTTCAACCCAACCTTCCCGCCAGAGACTCTGATGTATGGAGAGAGGGAGGATGCCTCACTACAGCTGACCTATTCCATGGGTGGGATATTCACACTTTCGAACACTGCCAGAGGGATTTTCACCTTCCCTGCACGCAACACTATTGATACACACAACTAAAGCACTGGGAACTCCATCCCGACGCCCGGGAGACGGCCACTAGGTATTTAGCAAAAAGGGCAGGGACCACTAGGGGATGTATATCCTTCCTATACTCCAGTGGTCTTCAAACTTTTTAAAGCGAGCCCCCCCTCCCCCAGGGGGGGGAGAGAAACACTGGGGCCCCCCTCAGAATTTTTCACAATTATTCTATTAAGTTGGCAATGTTTAAATATGTCTAGGCATACAATGAAATACATGTTTGCCAAACATACTATTCTGGTCAGGCAAGGTCTTACTAACGTTTAACAGGATCCACGGCATGATTATTAGAAATGGGGGTGGGGGTTTGAAGAATATTTGGAGTCTCTTTTCTTTTGACACACACTCCCAGCTTGGATATAAATGACAAAAGATGTTAGTGATGGCTCATTACAGAGCGGTTTACTCCTGCTCATTGTGTCCCTCCTTTAAAGCACTGTTATCAGCAGAATACTCCTTTTGGCCTGTGCCATGCGCCCCCCCGCCGAGATCACTTGAGGCCCCCCAGTTTGAAGACCACTGCTATACTCCCTCCTGTTACTCACCACTCATTCTCCACAACCCATATACAAAATTTGTTGGGAGTAAATTCTTGGACGAGACATCTGTGAAGCTAGTTGGGGCAGACTCTGGAGAGATATTCCTCAGTTTAACCACTCCATTGCCATGCGAGGAGTCCATTATGAACAACTTCTTGACTGGTATCTTTACCCCACTAAACTCAAACATATCTTCCCCAATCCTTCAGAGTTATGCTAGAGGGGGTGTGGTGTAAGGGGTGACTTTTGACATTTTGTGGGATTGCCCGACTATTCACCCATTGTGAAATACTTGCTCAGATGAAGGAGATCTTGGGGTATTCCTGACTTTGCACTACTTGACACACATATTATATATATACATATATATATATATATATATATATATATATATATATATATATATATATATATATATATTTTTCCCCCTGCTTAAAAAGCCAAAGGTTACAGGGACGTTATAGTTAGGCTCACATTTTAAACGTACAAATCCGTAGTCCCATTCCACTCAATCTAACCCAATCAACCCCACCCACTCCAATCTAACCCACACTCCACCCCAATCTGACCTCCACTCAATTCTACCCCACTCTGCTCCAATCTACTCCTGTCTATCCCACTCCAATCTAGCCACTCCAATCTAGCCACTCCAGTCTATCCCAATCGACCCCAATCCAACCCACTCCAGTCTACCCAATACCACTCCACACCAACCTACGCCCCTCTACTCCACTTCAATCTACCCGACTCCACTCCACCCAGTCCAATTTACCCCACTCAATTCCAATTTACTCCACTCCAAACTCCACTGCAATCTAGCCAACTTCTCTCCACTCCTCTACCCCATTCCACGGCAATCAACTCCACTCAAATCTACCACAATCTACCCCACTCCCATCCATCACCATCGACCCCACTGCCACATTCCACTCTACCCAAATCTTCCTCACTCTACTTCACTCCAATCTACCACGCTCCACTCCAAATCTAAACCCCTACACACTCCAACCTACCCCACTCCACCACAACCTACCCCACTCCAAGCTACCCCACCCCTCCACCCCAATCTACCCTACTCTAATCTACTCCTATCTACTCCACTCCACCGCATTCCTATCTACCCCACCCCACCAATCCCATTCTAACCCACTCCAATCTAACTCCCATCCAATATACTCTACGGTAATCCACCCAATCTGCCCCATTCCACTCAACGATAATCTACCCAACTTCACTCCATTCCAATCTAGCCCACTCCACTTTTCCCCAATGTACCTCACTCCACTCCAATCTCAACTCCACACCAATCTATCCAACACCACTACAATCTACCATACTCCAATCTACCCACTACAATTCACCCAACTCCACTCTATCCACTCCAATCCACCTAATCTACCACACGTCACTTCCCCACTCTACCCCACTCCACTTCAATCCAATAAACCACACACCACTCAAGTCTAACCCACTCCACCTCAATCCACCCCACACCAATCAACCCCACCACAGTTAACCCCAAACTACCCTACTCCAATCTACCCCATCCTAATTTGCCCCAATCCAATCTGCCCCACTCCAATCTACTCCACTCCAATCTCCTCTACCCCAATCTACCCCACCCCATCCCAATCTACACCATTCTACTAAACTCCACTCCAATCTACCCCGCTCATAACTACCTTACTCCTATCTCTCCCACTCTAACCTATCCAATTCCACCCCAATCGACCCCACTTCACTCCAATCACTCACTCCTATCTATCCCACTCTAATCTACATTCTTCACTCCAATCTACCCTACTATAATTCACCCCATCTAACCAATTCCACTCTACCCCTCTCTTCCATAATCTATCCCACTCCGCCCCAATATTTCCCACTCCACCCTGATCCACCCCAGCCTAACCCACTACAATTTACCTTACTCCAATCTACCCCAATCCATCCCACTCCAATCTACTCCAGTCTACCCACTCCACTCCAATCTACCTCACTCCACTCAAATCTACTGCAATCCACTCAAATCTAACCCACCCCACCCCCCCGAGCCAATCTAATTCTCCCCAATCTACTCCTCTGGAAATCAACCTCTCCCCAATCTACCCCACCACAATCTACCCATGTCTACTCCACTCCAATCTACTCCATCCCACTCCAATCTACCACACCCCACTCCAATCTATCCCGCCCCATCATATCCCACTCCACTCCATTCCATTCCATTCTCCCCAACTGCAATCTAACCCACTCTGCTCCAATCCAACCAGCCCTCCTCTAATACATCGAATCTACCACACTCCACCCTTATCTACCCCACTTCACTCCATTCCAATCTATCGCATTTGTCTCCAATCTACCCACTCCACTTTTCCCCCAATCCATCTCACTCCACTCCGGACTCCACTCCAATCCATCCATCCAACTCTACTCCACTCCACTCCACCTCAATCTACTCTACTCCAACTACCCCAATCAACCACACTCCAACTCACTCTAACCAATCTATCCCACTCCACTTTACTTCGATCTATCACACACCACTCAAATCTAACGTACTCCACCCCACTCCAATCTACTCCACCCCACTTCACCCTTCTCCAGTCTACCCCATCCCAATCCACCCCACTCCAATCTATCCCCCACTCCAATCTACTTCAATCAACCACACTAATCCAATCTACCCCACTCTGTTCCAATCTACCCCATGCTAAACTACCCTACTCCTATCCCAGTCCAATCCCTCTCCATTCCAATCTACCCCACTCCAATCTACCCCAGTCCACTGAACTCCTCTTCTCTAATCTACACACTCGACTCCAATCTACCCCAATATATTGCGCTCCATTCTACCTTGATCAATCCCACTCTAATATACCCCACTACAATTTCCCCCGCACCAATCCCCCATAGTCTACCTCACTCCATCTACTCTACCCCACTCCACCCCACACACCAGTTGATCCCAATCTACTTCACTCTACCCCAATCTCCCCCGCCTCCTCCTCCAATCTAATCCACCTCATCCCAATGTACCCCACTCCACTCGAAACTACTCAACTCCTCGAATCTACCCCACTCCCCTAATCTACCCTGACTCCATTTCAATGTACCCTACTATAATTTATGCAATCTAACCAACTCCAGTCTGACCCACTTCTCTCCAATCCACTTCATTTCACTCTTCCCCAATCCACCCCACTTCACTTTTCCATAATCTCCCCATTCCACTCTAATCTACCCTAATATACTGCATCTACCACACTCCAATCTACCACAACCTACTTCACTATAATCTAACCCACTCCACCCTAATCTGCCCCACTCCACCCTGATCTACTCCATCTCAATTCCATCTGCTTCACTCCAATCTACCCAAGTCTCCTCCTCTAATCTACCCTAATTTACCCCACTTCACTCCATTCCAATTTCCCCGATTCTCTCCATTTTACCCCACTCTAATCTACCCCGATCCACCCCGCTCCAACCTACTCCACTCCGATCTAACACACTCTAACCCACTTTACCCCACTCCGTTCCAATCTACCCCACTCCGTTCCAAATGTACCTCATGCTAAACCACCCTACTCCTATCCCAGTCCAATCTATCCCTTATGCCTCTCCACTCTAACCTACCCCACTCCAATCTACCCTACTATAATGCACCCAATCTATTCCACTACAATCTACCCCAGTCCCCTCTATCCCACCCTACTATAGTCCAATCTACCCCAATCCTCTGAACTCCACTCTTCCCTAATCGACCCACTTGTCTCTAATCTTCCCCGACATATCCTGCTCCAATCCACCCCCACTCCAATCTACCACAGTCTACCCCACTACAATCTACTCCACTCCACTCCACTCCACCCCACCCCACTCCACTCTACCCCACTCCACTCCTACTCCAATCTACCACAATCTACTCCACTATAATCTAAACCACTCCACCCTGGTCTACCCCACTCCACCCTAATCTACCCCAATCCACTCCACTCTACCCACTGCATCCCACTCCAATCTACTCCCTCATCCCAATCTATCCCCACTCCCACACTCTATCCCCACTCCACCCCCACTCCATTCTAATGTTCCCTGCTATAATTCATGCAATCTAACCCACTTCCCTCTAATCCACTTCATTCCACTCTTCCTCAATCCACTCTAATCTACCCTAATGTATCCCATTTCCCTCTACCGAGATCTGCTGCTACCACACTCCAATCTACTACACTCAAATATGCCACAATCTACTCCACTCTAATCTAGCCCACTCCAACCTAATCTAGGTAATTCCACCCTATTCTACCCCAATCCACCCCAATTCAATCTGCTTCACTCCAATCTAACCAACTCCCCTACTCCAATCTACCTTAATTTGCCCCACCCCACTCTACTCCAATCTACCCCATTCCACTCTACCCCCACGTCAATCTACTTCAGCCCACCATACTCTGTGCCACTAACTTTTAGCCATGCAAAACAGAAACCATACTGGTGCACAACATGGCTAAAACAAATATCCAAAGTCCATAGGTCTTGCATAGCTGAGACCCGTTAGCTGTGTCAAGACTCGTTATTAGGTGAGGCTTGTGAAACAGCTAAAGCTGCCTCTACGCCAGAGCTAAGAAGGAATGAGCTTTAGGGGTAATAAGAAAATGTTTAGTTGATTTTCATTAGTAGCACAAGAGGAACCTCACAGTGTTTGGATTACTTAATTTCACTGCTCCCAGTACTGAGGAAGAGCAGGTGTAGCTAAAACTTTGAGACCAAAAGCAGCGTTTAAGTTTTTCTAACAATTTCAGATCTGTGATTTGTGCTGGTTAATTAAGTTTACTGAAGATTTCTTTGGCCACACTGAGCATAACAGAGTCTCTGTCCACCTACCTTTCTATTATTTGAAATCTTTAGACAGGGGCGGACCCTCCGCTATGGCTGAGTAGCGTCGCCCCACTGCTGAAAGGCAGTAAAAAGCAGAAAAATAAAAAGATAATAAAAGTATTTTTTTGTCTGCTTAGCCACTGCCAGTCCGCTGAGTCTAGGGTGGGGCGTGGCCAGCATCCACTGCGTCAGCAGCGGGTGGGGGAGTGCTAGGTGCACTTTAAGTGCGCATGTCGGTTTTTCCAGCTGTCTTAGGCTGGCAAAACAGACATGCGCACCTAGAACTCTCCACCCGAGCTGTGTTTCACAGCCGGGTGGAGACCAAGTGCAGGCTCCCACTACGTAACTGAGCGGCATTTCGGCCCGCTCAGGCCAATTCCGGCGCTTCTCTCATGCTAGGTAACAGTATATGAAATGCGTCTTGATCCGGTGGGGAGGGAAGCAAGGACAGCAGCACCAAGGCTGCAGGAGCAGAGGAACACGGATGGCCAGCAGCTGCAGGCAAGTCTTTTTTTGACTATTATTTATTATTCCCCGCGTGCCCCACCAAGCCTTCCCGGCAGCAGTCACCTCTGTGTGTAGACTGTCCTCAAACAATGCAATATAAACCTAATTTTGAGCGAGGCTAATCACTTTTTTCTTGGGTAAATTATGTGGTTCATTCGATACTGGTGTCGCTACATGGGAAAGGATGAGATTCAGTTTGTCTTATACCCAATGTTCACATCTCTTGTTAGTTGACTGTGCACGGGTGCCTTGATGTCACTACATTTCCTTTGTGATGCCTTATGACTCATTTCCTGCTTTCTTACTCGAAAACATATATATTTGGAAAAATTGGTTGACATATCCTGGATAGATAGTGTTGAGGGTCTCATGTCATTTCTCTTGTGACGTACTATTCCTGTTAAAGCGCATGCCTCTTGGTGACCAGATGCCTGTAGTAGAAGCGGCAAAGGCAGCGACTTCCATGGATTCATTTACTAATTTCTTTCCATCTACTCACTTTACATACATCACTTGACCTCTCTCCTATGGCCTCCAATCTTTCCCAGCAAACGAATTTCTAGTAGGTTTGCACTTGCCACTTGTCCTCGCAGTCCTCCTGGCTGGTTCTTTCGTTTGGTTCCTTTGTGAAGTTTTCAAGGTAACTTTGGCTACTTGTAGGACAACTGCAGAAAGAGAGGGGCCTCCTCGGGTTATTGTAACACTCAATCAATGAAAAAGCCAGACTCGCTTGAGCCTTCCAGGGAACGGCCTTCTCTGCACTCGCCTTGGCTTCAACTCCTGCACTTTGGCCAAACTAGTCCTACAATTAATTTCTCGAAGTCAAAGAACGGAGGTTTCTACATCTATATCACCGTGGAATGTTAGTTATTGGAGCATCTGCACCTTTCCAACCCTGCACTCTTCTTACATGTTTGTCTTTAGGGCGGGATTTCTATTCATTTTCCTGCTCTGTCATTCTCACCCCCAAGTCATGTGTATTCCTCATGTTGGGCTTTGCGTGGCAATACTCCCTCATGTTCCCTGGAAGATATATATATATATTTCTTTTTTTTTTTTTTCATCATCACCAGTACCGTCAGGACACTCCCTGTCTGAACAGGGTTCTTATATCACAAAAATGCCAGACTAGGGAGAGATCCCCAGAGACACCGGTCAACATTGCAAAACTTGGTGCTAGAACTCACACAGTGACTACATTTTAAGCCATGCTGTTTTCTTCAACGGCAAAAGGCATTTTCTGACACTGAAGGTCGAAGGTGCTCAGCTGTTGTCACAATCTCCATGCAAGAAGGTGGAGTTTACAGAGCCCCTGGGTGGAGAACCAGACTAAAGTGCTGCAACAGGAACTCCTCCTGGAGGGACAGCCTAATCGGATGACATGTACTCAAGCTCAGGAGATACAGATACCATATTCTCTGTGCCCAGTCTGGAGCCATGAGAATGACTTTGGCCCGATCCGTCCTGATCTTCTTGAGAACTCAGGGCAGGAGTGATATCGGCGGGAAGGCTTATATAGGAGTCCTGAGTTCCACCCAAGGTGGAACACACCTTTGAGCAAGAGTCCTTGAAAACTCCAACTCATAGAAGTGTCGACACTGCACATTTTCAGTGGTAGCAAACAGATTGTGCCAAGGTTCTCCCTATTCGCAGAAGAGGCCTTAAGTCACCTCTGGGTATAGCTGCCATTTGTGATCCACTTGGCACCAATGGCTAGCCTCGTCTACCATGACATTTAACGATCCTGCCAGGTAGTTCACCACCAGGGAAATTCCTTGGAGGTCGAGTTATTTCCAGAGGTGCTATGCCTCTTGGGACAGGCTCCGTGACCCCACCCTGTTTGCTGCAGTTCCACATGGCAGCCGAGGTGTTCATAAGTACCTGTACCAGGCTCCTCTTAATGGATGACAGAAAGGCTTTCAGTGTCAAGCAGATGGCCCTCAACTCCAAGAGGTTGATATGGAGCTAGGACGCCACCAAAGACTTTAGGTCTCTGATCCCCATCTCTCCTGGATGACTGCCCCAATGCAGAAGTGATGAATCGGGCACCACTGTCAACGTTGGGTGCGGAAAGGAGAGGGATCCGCCGCTGACCCAATCACAGTCCAGTAGCCACCACTGCAGATATTTTGCAGCCTCCTCCAAAATCTAGACATGGTCCCAGTGAGCCCAGTGTCACCTTGATGCTGGGCTCAGTTGGACTTCAGTTCAATTTGCAGAGCCTGCTTATACCACCTGGTGTGCTTGACTGGCAGGATGCTATCACTCGTAGCAGCCTCTGAGTCAGCATAACTGAAGTCCAGGACAGAGGCTACAAGAGCAGGCTCATAGCCTGAATGTCCTGGACTCACTTTCCCAGTGGAAAGGCACAAAACTGAACCATGTCAAGAATGGTTCTGATAAAGGGTAGGGTCTGAGGAGGAGTCAGGTGTGACTTCTGCACTTTTATAGTGAACCCCAAAGATGACAGGAGGTTTGCTGCAGACGGAAGGTGGCTGACAACTGCCTTGGGTGAGCCCACCTTCAACAGCCTGTCATCGAGGAAGGGGGAAGACCGGAACCCTCGTTCTCAGAAGGCGTGCTGTCCCCACCGCTATCACTTCCATGAACACCAGAGGGGCACTGGTGAGTCCTCACGAAATGTAAACACTCCTCTCTCACCACAAATTGCAATAAGCTCAGAAGGGACGGCAGCACGGGAATATGAAAACAGGCATCATGCAAGTGCCAACTCCACTAGCCAGCCTCCACGGTCGAAGGCAGACAAGAACTGTGTGAGGGTGAATTTTTGCTTTCGGAGGAAGAGATTGAGAAGGCGCAGCTCCAAAATGGGCTGAAGACCTCCACCCTTCTTGGGCACCAGAGAGTAGCCGGAATAGCAACCGCATCCTACTTATGGTGCTGGCACTCGCTCTATAGCCCCTCTGCCCAAAGGCGCTATCACTTTACATCACAAAATCAAGAGCTGGTCCTCCATCAGTCGTGGGGTGGACAGTGGAAAGTGTGGCGGAATGAAAGGAACAGCAAGACTGAACCCTTGCAAACAATCTGAAGAACCCACCTGTCCGATGTCATCTTTTGCCTACCGGTTACAATTGGGGGATTCTGCCTCCCACCGGGTAGCTGTGACCCTGTAATGGTACACTATAGAGGCTTGTCAGGTGGGACTGCATTGTGTCGGCGGCGCGCTGACCATGGTCTAGAGGGCCATGAACATCACTGCCTCGCTTGCAAAACTGCTGGGTGCCCTGCTGGGTGGGATAACCTGACAGTAGGGAATGCTGCATTCGAAACTGAAAGAAATGGTGGAATTGCTGCTGCTGGCGAAACTGGGTGGAAAGGCCCAGAGAGGAAGTCGGTGCCCTAATTTCCTTGAAGAGTTTAAGGGCAGAGTCAGTCTTGTCCCCAAACAAGCAAGTTCCTTCTAACGGCATGCCCATCGATGAGGACTGGACATTACCATAGAACACGGTGGACCGTAGCCACATATGGCAGCAAATGATAACACTTTTGCCTATGGCCTACCCAACGCGGCTGATAGTGTCCAAGCCACAATAGAGTTGGTTGAATCCAACCCACAATGAATCGTAAACTTGGCCGCATTACGACCATCCTGAACTGCCTGTGAAAGAACATGAGGAACTTCTAGAATAATGGGGAGACTTGCACCACCGAATCCCAAAGGGCATGGGTGTAGCGGCCTAGCAAACAGGAGGTATTACTGGATCAAAGGGCCAAACTGGCTGAGGAGAATAACCTCTTCCGGATCGTTCCCACACTCTCGGGTTCCCTAATAGGGGGAGTGGTAAGAAATTGTGTGGGTTGGCATGGCTAATGGAAGCGCACTACGAGACAGCTGGGGCAAAAAGACAGGTCACCCACGGCAGGACAGTGGCACCCAGCAATCGTACAGTTAATCAGAGGACAAGTACAAGGATTAGCCAAAGCCCCTAGGACAGTATATGTCAGGCCCTCACCGAATGGGAGCAGAGACCCAGAAGCAGCCTGGCCAGGCTGCAGGGCTTCGATCAGTGCATTTATTTTCACCCCCATTGTGGGGAGGTGGAGGTCAAGAACTTCGGCCATCCTACCCATCACCATGGCGTGGGAGACAGACTCTTCCGTGGCTGGTCCGAGAGGTAAGGGTTGTTTCTGGGGAGGAATCCAGCTCAGCAGAGTCTTTGCAATTTCTCATTCCAATTATCATTTCTATAAAGTTGAGCAAACTCATCACCCAGATCACCATTATCATCAGAATACTTTTTTTTTTTTTTTTGTGTGTAGAGAATGTTGTCTGCCTTATAGTAAAGCTAATGCAGAGACCTCGTCGGATTTGATTGCGATGTCAGTGAAAGTCAGACCGGCCTTGGAAAGAACAATGGGTGCCACCTGTTCTGGCGGCAACGTCAGTATCAGCGTAGAAGTACCCGGCCTGGCGTGTTGGGGTGGTGGAGATACTGGAGCAGTGGGCAGAAGTGGCTCAGATGGTTCTGTGGCGCCAAGGCTGAACCACCGGCAGTAATCTAGGACGACGGCCTCTCGGCACGTGGGGACCAAAGGCCCCCAGAAGGAGTCGACAGAGACGAAGAGCCGGAGCATTGCCGGGGGAACTCCTCAATCTGATGCAGTGTCTCTGAAGACCCTGAAACTTTTGTGCCAGGACCAGATGCAAAATGAGGGACGTCAGGAATGGGAATGTTGCTGCCACCCATGTGCCTCATTAGGGAAGTGTGAATGGCAAGACGGAGCAGAACTATGCTTCCACTCATCACGTGTCTCAGAATTTGGAGAGTAATGAAGAGCCCCTCTAGGATGGCTCTGTTGGCTCAGGAATGAGGGAGAGTAGAGGATCAAGACTTGGAGCTGTCCTGATGCTGCATCTTCTTATGCTTGGGGATGTAAAGTTTCGCCCTGATGGCCTCAGGGTACATCGATGTGCAGTCGCTGCAAGTCTTAGAGTCGAGGCTCAATTCCAGATATCTCGAGTAGTACGGAGCTGCAAGTAGCCACCTTTCAAGAGCGCAGAGGTACTATGAGAAAGATTCCAGATGAGTCCTCGCTTTCTGTTAACAGGCCTTTAAATTTTGTTCTTATCTTGTCACATTTTCTGTGCGTTCAAAGAAAGAGGTCTAATGTCAGGCTCCCGTTTCCAAAGGAGCTTAGCGTTTACTTTTCTTTCTTGGACTTCAGAGTGAGATAATTTATGTGACAATCTTGCAGGTACTGGGAAAGAAAGTGTTTTTTCCAGTACACAACAACATTTAAATGTCTCTAAATTAACTGTGCAAATATTTCAGAATATATCAGAATTGGGAATGCACAAATGAAGCACTTCTTTGTAATTTGGAAGTGTGGTGGAAACAAATCTTTTAATACGATAAAAACACATCGGTACACTAGGTGATGCCATTTCCACACATTATCGTTTGTGCGCTGCATGTTTTAATCTGTAAAACTGTATGTGCACATGTAATGATCATTTCAATAAACATATGTTATCTGCAATGGCAGTGCACTACCAGACCCTGTGTACTCCGTACTATGCAACTCCACACTATGCCACTACACGCCACTCCACTCTATGCTACCACACTCCACGCCACTCCAATCTACAACACTCCACGACACTGCTTTCCAATTCACTCCAAGCTACGCCCCTCCACTCTAGGACTTTACTCCATGACACTATAAGCCAGTTCAGTCTCGGCCACTCTACGCCACTACACAGCACTCCACTCCACTCTACCACGCTTTATTCCACTCTGTGCCTCTCCACTCTACAACACTCAATGACCCTCCACCCTCCTCTACACCACTAACTCTTAGTCATGTTTCCAGCCGCCACACTGGTGAACAACATGGCTAAAACACATTGGCAAAGCCAATAGCTCTTGCATAGGCGAGACCCACTGACTTGCCAGTGCTTTATTAGTACCCAGTTTCTTAACATACAGCGGCCTCGTGGATAAAATATCAGTAGTGAACTCAGGATCTCAGAGTTCTAAAACAGCTGCAATTGTACTCAATTGTTTGATCCTCGTCAAATCCCTCCAGTGAGTGATGTGATATCAACAGAACCGCAGGGCTAAGAAAGAGGCGAGCGATGCAAACATACATCTACATATTCATTCTTCTCTCACATGGGCCTGTGGTTGATGGCCCCTTGCCTCACATTTGGAGCGACAATGTGAAACTAGACTGAAGCACGCCAGCACACCAAGCACTAGACTGAAGCACGCCAGCACACCAAGCACTAGACTGAAGCACGCCAACACACCAAGAACTAGACTGAAGCATGCCAACACCCCAAGCACTAAACTGAAGCACACCAAGCACTAGACTGAAGCACGCCAGCACACCAAGCACTAGACTGAAGCACGCCAGCACACCAAGCACTAGACTGAAGCACGCCAGCACACCAAGCACTAGACTGAAGCACGCCAACACACCAAGCACTGGACTGAAGCACGTCAGCACCCCAAGCACTGGACTGAAGCACGTCAGCACCCCAAGCACTGGACTGAAGCACGTCAGCACCCCAAGCACTGGACTGAAGCACGCCAGCACCCCAAGCACTGGACTGAAGCACGCCAGCACCCCAAGCACTGGACTGAAGCACGCCAGCACACCAAGCACTAGACTGAAGCATGCCAACACACCAAGCACTGGACTGAAGCACGTCAGCACCCCAAGCACTGGACCGAAGCACACCAACACAACAAGCACTAGACTGAAGCACGCCAGCACACAGAGCACTAGACTAAAGCACGCTAGCACACAGAGCACTAGACTAAAGCACGCCAACACCCCAAGCACTAGACTGAAGCACGCCAACACCCCAAGCACTAGACTGAAGCACGCCACCACCCCAAGCACTAGACTGAAGCACGCCACCACCCCAAGCACTAGACTGAAGCACGCCAACACCCCAAGCACTAAGACTGAAGCACGCCAACACCCCAAGCACTAAGACTGAAGCACGCCAACACCCCAAGCACTAGACTGAAGCACGCCACCACCCCAAGCACTAGACTGAAGCACGCCACCACCCCAAGCACTAGACTGAAGCACGCCACCACCCCAAGCACTAGACTGAAGCACGCCACCACCCCAAGCACTAGACTGAAGCACGCCACCACCCCAAGCACTAGACTGAAGCACGCCACCACCCCAAGCACTGGACTGAAGCACGCCACCACCCCAAGCACTGGACTGAAGCACGCCAGCACCCCAAGCACTGGACTGAAGCACGCCAGCACCCCAAGCACTAGACTGAAGCACGCCAGCACCCCAAGCACTGGACTGAAGCACGCCAGCACCCCAAGCACCGGACTGAAGCACGCCAGCACCCCAAGAACTAGACTGAAGCACGCCAACACAACAAGCACTAGACTGAAGCACGCCAACACACCAAGCACTAGACTGAAGCACGCCAACACACCAAGCACTAGACTGAAGCACGCCAGCACACAGAGCACTAGACTGAAGCACGCCAGCACACAGAGCACTAGTGTGAAGCACGCCAACACCCCAAGCACTAGACTGAAGCACGCCAGCACACCAAGCACTAGACTGAAGCACGCCAATACACCAAGCACTAGACTGAAGCACGCCAACACCCCAAGCACTAGACTGAAGCACGCCAGCACCCCAAGCACTAGACTGAAGCACGCCAGCACCCCAAGCACTAGACTGAAGCACGCCAGCACACCAAGCACTAGACTGAAGCACGCCAGCACACCAAGCACTAGACTGAAGCACGCCAGCACACCAAGCACTAGACTGAAGCACGCCAGCACACCAAGCACTAGACTGAAGCACGCCAGCACACCAAGCATTGGACTGAAGTACGCCAGCACACCAAGCATTGGACTGAAGTACGCCAGCACCCCAAGAACTGGACTGAAGCACGCCAGCACACCAAGCACTAGACTGAAGCACGCCAACACACCAAGCACTAGACTGAAGCACGCCAGCACACAGAGCACTAGACTGAAGCACGCCAGCACACAGAGCACTAGACTGAAGCACGCCAACACCCCAAGCACTAGACTGAAGCACGCCAACACCCCAAGCACTAGACTGAAGCACGCCAGCACACCAAGCACTAGACTGAAGCACGCCAGCACCCCAAGCACAAGACTGAAGCACGCCAGCACACCAAGCACTCGACTGAAGCACGCCAGCACACCAAGCACTCGACTGAAGCACGCCAGCACACCAAGCACTAGACTGAAGCACGCCAGCACACCAAGCACTAGACTGAAGCACTCCAGCACACCAAGCACTAGACTGAAGCACGCCAACACACCAAGCACTAGACTGAAGCACGCCAGCACACCAAGCACTAGACTGAAGCACGCCAGCACACCAAGCACTAGACTGAAGCACGCCAACACACCAAGCACTAGACTGAAGCACGCCAACACACCAAGCACTAGATAACAAGCACTAGACTGAAGCACGCCAACACACCAAGCACTAGACTGAAGCACGCCAACACACCAAGCACTAGACAACAAGCACTAGACTGAAGCACGCCAACACAACAAGCACTAGACTGAAGCACGCCAACACAACAAGCACTAGACTGAAGCACGCCAACAAACCAAGTGTTAGCAGTCACCTGCAGGTGGGAAGCCCTTCTGGGCTGAAAACGGGTTAAACTTCCAGTGACAGATTTCACATTTCCCTGCATCAATGGTGCACTTGCTGCCAGGTTTTTTTCGCAGTATAATCCTCTTCCGCCCCCTAGTTACTGAGCAGATACACAAAAGTGTTGTTTTATTCCAGCCTGTCATTTGGTTGTAAGAGCGATCATTTGTGAAGGAGCGCACGGGCGGTGATCTCACTCACCAGGCCCGGAATTCAAAGGGAAGTGAATGATGGATGGGCTGTGGAGTCAGAGGCGGGCCCTCCCCCTACACATAAAACGTGTCGGTGCTGGCTGCTGTGGGAGCCCGAGAACAGACGGCCCTCTGTGGCGTCCCATGTGCTGCGGGAGCAGGTTATTGTACTCGGGGCTTCTGTAAATAAACTCACTTCTGAGTGTGCCCCCCAGCTCCCTGTGCTGCGGATTTTATTACTTAATTCTGCGTTTACTCCCTCCCCCTTTCTCCAGCTCATAACCCTGACTCCCTCAACTCCGCCTTTTATAATCACTGCGCGGCTCAGTTCCAGTTTTCTCTTCCATTCTAGCTCCTTGTGACATGTACTTCAATGCGCCTGCTGCACAACATGGGTGTGCAATCTCTCCGATAAAGAAGTGGAAAGCTCCATACAGCACCCCCACCATATGGGAGTGCAACCCACACCTATTGTGCATGCCCCAATTAACAAAGCAAAGCGCTTAGAGGAGGAAGAGGGTTTATATAGCGCCTCCACCACACTGGTATGCAACCCACACTTCTATCACGCGCCCCCACTCACGAAGCACAGTGTTTAGAGATGAAGTGTGCGTCATGCAATGACCCCACCATGTGGGTGGGCACCTCACACGTATACTGTGTGCCCCACTAACGAGCCAAGCACTTAGAAATGAAGTAGGGCTCATGTCGCGCCCCCAAGGATGTGCAACGCACACCTATTCCGCAAGCCCCCACTAACAAAGCCTATCACTTAGCGAAGCGGTCCTCACATAGCGCCCCACCCTATGGGTGTGCAACACACAGCTATACTGTGTGCCCCACGAACGGAGTGGAGCACTTGGAAATAAAGATGGTGCCACGAAGCGCCCCCACAACATGGGTGAGCAAATCACACCTCTATCAATTGCGCCAGTAAAGAAGCATAGCGCTTCGAGAGGAAATAGGGTTCACATAGCACCCTAGTGCAAAAAACAATCATCAAAGTAGCTAAGAGTTTGGGCTATCGCATCATGCTCCTTGGCCCTGGTCCATCTTCAGTCTCTGATATCCTTTAATTAAATAGCTCTCATAGACTGTAATGGAGGAATGCAATCCGATGAGAATTCAGCACCACGGAGAGCTCCAAGGCTGTGACCACAGGAGGCTACGGTGGTACTCTGCCAGCCAGGGGCAGGCTAGCGGGGATCTCCAACCTTTTCTGTAATAAGAGCTACTTAGGTTCAAGGAAACTCATCCCAGGCTTCTACCGTTATTAGTATTGTAATAATGAACAAAACAGAGAAGATCACATCAGTGGCCACCATATGCAAAATTACCAGCAGTGATCTCCTTGGTGCAGGTTTGTCAGCAGTAATGTAAAAAAAGATTTGTCAATTTGAAATTCTTCTGCGTTGGTAATTTACAACAGCCAGGGCTGCAATTCCCCTTCACCACAGTATTAATACTGATAATAAGTCTACCCAGTTCTGCATGTTATATTACTTCGTTATCAGCTTTAATTATAATTTGTAAATTCAACCATTTTTCTCCAAACATCAGCTTATGAGTTCTGAAAATACACATGTTCTCTTCTCAAATACATGCTTTTCAATGTTGGTATACATATATTAGTTCAACCAAGTAAAATCTTCTAATTTAGTAGACTAGGCTGCACATAGGAGAGCTACGTACAAGTAGCTGGAGAGCTACCAGTAGCTCACAAGCTACTCGTGGGAGAAACCTGTTCTAATGGTTGTCACGCCAGGGATGGACAGTCATAAAAAGTGTTTCCTTTACCCAAGTGGAATGGATATGGATATTAACTTGAGGGCGCAAGCGTCACAGTTTTGTCTCCCTTCTCCTAGCAGAAGTCTAGAACTCAGTTGGAGAACCCTGGAACTGATAATCTGGATATATGATTACCACAGTTGACATAAACGTGGAAACATCAGAGAAAGCAAGCACAATTTAACAAACAATGGTTAAGGCAGCCGTGTTCTTCTCTAAATACTGACCCTACACGTAAAAATCCAGACGAAAAACAGGAAGACGTTAAAAAAAGGTAAAGCCACAGAACACTGTGGGGAAGAGGTGAGTTGCATGCCTAGGTACCAAATCCTGCTGATTGGGTCTTATGTTTAGGTTCATATGTAGCACATGATCACCTGATCCCTGAATGACAGACAGAAAATTACTCTGCATTCGAAGAGGAGCAGACACTGTACAGAGCTTTAAAATACCTTGTGTGCCCAGGATACCATGCAGACACATCGGGTTGCGTGACGCTGCCCTGGCACCTGTACTGCTTCTTCAGAGCTTCCACGATATAACTGGCGGATTACGGAGCTAAACTCATACCCATTGCTGTACTTACCATGTGTGGGTAGGTACAACAAGGGGTACAGGTATTGATATTATTAATACTACAAACTACCTTCCGATTGATGAATGGCCATTGTATAAAAGGTGTGAGTAAAAGAATGCTACCAGGATTGCAAACTCTATGATTCTGGATCATAGAGAGTCAACCAAACTCATCTGGCAGAGGCCTTACATAGTTGGAAAAGAGATTTCTACTTTTCAAGCTGTTCCCAGAAGTTCTTGAAATCACACTTCTTTCGCACTATGTACAAACAAATGCATGTTCACTTCACTGCTTAGGAATTTCCATTTTGTAGTTGGAACAATCACCCATTTGGTGGTCAAGGTATAACTATGGCTGAAGTTTTAGGGACTGGATCTGTACGGAAAGATTTCAGATGCTCAAAATTTATTTTAAAACCCTCAAAATCAAATCACAGCTTTTGCCATTTACACGTTAAGTCACAATCTTACTTGGAGATCCCAATGAAGAAATATATATCTTCAAGCACCCTACACTGCTGTATGTTGTAACCCGTATGTCTTCTTCTGAACAAGTATTCTAAAATGAATATGCATGAACATAGTCAAGCACATAATTATATTTAAATAACACTATCTTACCCCCTTGGGACTAGAGGGGTTGTATCTTCTACAATGGGCCTGCATAAACCTTTCAGATGTGTTTTTTTTTTAATCTAATACTCATCGTTTCACCCTGGGAACTAACCCACACCTGTTCTGCACTCCATAATATGTCAGAACATCAACCTTGGTCCTGAAAAGAACTGGTCCTTGTTATTTGGAAAGCCTACTGGGTCCATGGCAAACATCATTCTCTGTACTCCGATGTCTCCCAGTAAGTGACTCAAGCATTGTTCCGGAAAGTCAATTAGGGACAGTGAAGCATAGTAGCTGCCACCCCTAGGACTCAAGGAGGCAAGAACCCTCAGTTCAAAGACCAGTGTACTTTCTATGAATTTAGGGAGCTCTTAGCCCCTCAGCACCAAAGACAAGAATAGTGTAGGGTTAAGGGGACACTAGTGATGACGGAAGCATGATGCCCCTTTCACTTGTCAGGCCATTTTAGTTAAACCACTTCTATGGTAGCCCAGGGTAGACCTCCTGAGCAAACCAAACTGATGCCTGTAGACTCCTTTTCTGAGCATGCCCTTGTCATCAGAGTGACTAGACATGGTACCATCACGCCACTATCACCAGAGTACGTTCAAACAAGTCCAAGTTTTGTCGACTCCCCCACCACCCTCTATGTGTATCCCATTTTGATCTTTCCTTCTCCACGGTTTATGCCACTAACGTGATGCATTATTTATTGCATGGATTGCGAGACGACAGTAACCATTGCACCTGGCGATATCAGAGCACTAACTGAACATCTATTTTATTTGGTACCATAAATTGCAACTCCTCTGAAAATGGTAAATTGAGAAACAAAGACATTTTCGCCAATGAAGGGTTTGAAGTACTAACTCTAAAAGAATGAACAAGTCCCTGACCCACAGAGACAAGCCCAGACAGTGAACATGGTATTCCTCAGTGGGAAACAGCCTACCCCAAATAAAACACTATTTTTATTTACGTACTTTTTGACACTACTGTGCATGCCGTGGTTACTAGGAGACGTGGAAGGATTACACAGTTATGTTATACCCTGGTGGGGTTGCAATAGTTTTAAAGTCATGTTGTCCCCACTATGAAAGTTTGATTTTGTAGTTGGGAGAATCTGAACTACAGAAATTCCAGACAAACTGAAATCTTGCCCATCAGTTTTTTTTTGTCCTTGAAAGATTGAGAACTGACCTTTTTTTGTCCTTGAAAGATTGAGAACAAGTGTTTTAGGCAGGAAAAGGTATTTAAAAGAATGACTTTCTGTGCTGTGGAAACCAATCTTGGCCTGAAATAGGACTTTTGTGGTTAGACGATGTCAGTATTTTAGTACGGGTGAGACGTAGTTATATTTTTGATAATATTGATACACAGATGGGCCAGACACAAAAAAAAAATTATTAACATGTGTTTTAAACTGTTTAGGCAAAGCCCCCTCGAATTAGAAAGATCGCAAAGCATTGGATGCCAGTCCAAACCTGAATTAGTACACAGCCCTGGCCTACCTGACTAAGGAAAAATGAAGGCCAGGCAATTCACGGCAGCTATACAATGTGAAGCCATGCAGAGGACGGATGTTGGCTGGGTCCATGAAGTCAGTATTGTTGAAGGTGGAAAACACTACGGTAAATCCTTTCACTCATCCACAATATTAGCTTACAGTGACCTAGCGCTGTGCGTAAGTCCCACTCAAGAGAGAGGAATTAGTATTATAAAACAGCTTCACTGGTAAGATGGGATCATACTAAACAATTTGAGGTATCATCAAACTCTTTTCCCCACAGAGGAAAAAGTTACACACCTAGTCGAGCTAATACACATCTCTTCATAATGTGGGAACGCGGATAGAACATCCCCAAAAATCGTGGGAGTGTCATTACAAAGAGGAAAAAAAAACATTCTAGAAAGGTGGTGGTATTTCAGCATACCTGATTTTGTGAGACTTGAGCACAAGCAGGCTACTCAAGTTTTCCAGGAGAATATCTGGACACCTGGGACTGATGCAATTTTCCATGCGTCTTTCTCTAAAGTTTTGAGCAGGTACCTGTGCTAAGATCCCAACCTGGAGGTGCAGAGCAAATAATCAGGGCCCAGGAGGTTATGTAGGTAGTCAGAAGTCATAGTTTCTGCAGCGAGATGGAGTGATCAGGTGGCGGGAAGCGCCAGAACGGTGTGCCCAGCAATCCTGGGGTTCAACTGACGCACTGCAAGGAGGCGGGCCAACTAACTCTCCGCCACAGTCGATTAAGAATGGTCAGCAGCCCCCCAAAGAAGTAGAGGAAATATTGGGGGGTTGGAGGGGAGACAGGGTCCACCCTGTGATGTCACTGATCAAAGACTGGACGTCACGGGGGGAGACAAGGTCCACCCTGTGATGTCACTATTCGAAGACTGGACGTCACGGGGGGAGACAGGGTCCACCCTGTGATGTCACTGATCAAAGACTGGACTTCACGGGGGGCGGGGTGGAGAGAGGGGGGAGACAAGGTCCACCCTGTGATGTCACTATTCGAAGCCTGGACGTCACTTCCGCCACTCCTGACATTTTAGTGACTCAAAGTCCATGGTTTAAGCCTCAAATGAGTAACAGAACAGAAAACAATAGAATAGCATCTATTTACTCTGATGGTTACAGAAACACGTGCATTAAACTGAGTTAAGTGGCACAGACGAGTATGAGGAGGGATTTCCCCTTCTGCTCGGTTCCTTCCCTCCTCATCCCCCACTTATCCTCCCCCACCACTCCCCCTCCCAGTTATCTAACTATTTTGTTGCCAGCCTTGTTTTCATTCATTCTGCGACACAAACTTCTGCTTCGCGGAGATAACCGGTGAATGGCCGTCAAGGCGCTTTCAGGGTGACCGGACCCCTCCTCCCTCTCCCGCGCGCCCGGTGCCTGGCGGAGGTTTTCAAAGGAATCGATATCTGTTTGTCTTCCTCATTGTCTCCCTTGGCGGCTCCTTTCAGCATCATCCTGTCAATTAGCGTAGAAGAGAAGGTCCTCGTCGGGCTCTGCATTGTGTGCGCATCACGAGGTCCTCGGTGGGCGCCGGCCCCACTGCGCATGCGCCCGCTGCCGTGAGCTGTGCAGGGAGGGGCTGGAGCACTCTTGTCCATCCCCTAACACCTGAGGATGTGGGCTTGGGCAGTGCTTTTCAAACTTTATACCGCCGCGCCTCCCCAGTGCTTTAAAAACATAAATAAATAAATCACGGGCTCCCCTCGGAAATTTCACCATTATTCTTTGAAGCTGGCAACGTTTAAACATGTCGAGAATTATTTTAAACACTGCAATTAAGTTCAGTTACCTTTCTAAAAAAATGCAAAAAATTGTTTTCTGGTTTTACAAAGCACTGTTTTCTGCATAATACTTCTTTTTGCCAGAGCCAGAACCACTCTCCCCTCCCCCCTCAAACCCGGATCATCTGAAGGGGTGCTTTAAACAGAAATGTCCCAGTGCAGGCATTCACTCTTCCAAGTGCCTGTTTGCTCTTGAGAAGTGCCAGTACTCTCCCATTAAATGTGTTGCAGCAGTGCTGAGAAGTGCAGGTACTCAGTACCAGACAGCACCTGCCCATTTAAAGCACTGACTCGAGGCCTCCCTAGTGGTTCCCCGCCCACAGGTTTTAAGACCACTGGGTCAGGGTGAGCAGTCCTGGTTTTTCACCAGCTGAACTGGCAGATTTTGCTAAATTTAGCTCATGTCCCGGTTTTTAGACAGGGTCCACTGAAAACAATGGGAGGCGCCATTTATGTTTTCCAAAGTAGGGATAATTTAAGCAATTTAATTAACAGGCATTATACTGGCTTTAAAAAATGCATTTTATTATGTTTTTAGTGCCCCTTCTGTAATTCTATGCTGATAGGCGAGGTCACTCTGTGCACTTCGGTAAAGAAAACATTGTAGTCCTTCTTCCATTTTTGTGCAATGTCCCAGTTGTTGGCTTTAAAATTCTGGTCACCCTAACTAGCGCAGCAGTCCATGTAACAATCTGGTGACCACAAAATAGCACAGACTAGGGCAAAAGCATCCAAGTCAAAAGCCTGGGAGACTCCCGATTTTTAGAGACACAAATAGCTTTATTTTAGCTTCCTCCAGTCTGAAATTGCTTCTGCGTCAATAGAAGTCAGTGGGGGGAAATACAATCTCCTAAAATCTTTTTCTAAAATCTCCCACTTCCCTGTTCTAAAATGTTGCCATGTAGAGAACAGTGACAACACCAGTCAACTCTTCCACACAAAACCGAAATGTATGTGTCCCCTAGAAGACCAGAAGCACCTTTTATATTGCTCCAGAAAAGCGCTCTATCCTCTTGGGTCAACTTAGACAACCTCAAAAACCTGGGACTTTAACCCTGTTTGTAGAGGAAACGCATTGTAAGAGAACGGGTATCAGTTTACAAAACAACCACTACTATTTATAGTGACAATTGTACATAAAATCCTCGTGGTTCACATGCAAAACCACAAAGAGCAATTACCACGGTCTACGTGGAATGTTTCCCCTCCTGCAGCTCCACAGCAAGTTGGCCCTAATGTTCGGTGTACCACTACTCACGTGGACATTAACAAGTGCCATATGTAACTGGCAAACAAATCATTTTAATATCAAAAAGGCATTAATGTGTGCTGGTCAGCTTAGTTTCAGACTTGACCTGTGCAACCACCTCCCACATGCCTTTAAAAACTACACAGTGGCTTCCTATCCAAGAAAGTTCAATTTAGGGTGCCGTGGACCTTCCACAAGTTAAGGTTTTGCAGCCCTGGCTTCCCACCCTGGCCTTGAGGACCAGCTGGCTGGTGGCAGGTCCCGAGGCATAGAAGGTTGTATCCATCTGTTGTGACATCAATATCACACGTCAGGCTGGAGGGTGACTTTGTAAAAAAAAAATTATAAATGATAAAATAGGAAACGGAAGGGACAGCTTTGTCTCTCTCCTTAGGTAGAGGGTTGAGGTTGAATGTGCCACCTGCGGTCTCTCATCATCCACCTGGGGGAGGGGATCTCATCCACCCAGGGTGTCTCATGGTCCATCAGGGTCCACTGACACTTGGATTCGTATCCTGCTGCTCATGTCTTCCGAGTGGCTCTACTCCCACCTTCAGTGGTAGGTGGATGAGCATCACTGGGTTGCTCACTAACACAGCTTTATCACCAGGCTTAATTTGAGCCGGTTGCTTCCAGTACTCGTCACCGGCACTTAATTGTCAACACCGCACTTATGAGTGTCATTGTGCCGTTGCTTGTTTGCTTTTTAAATCAACACAACAATAGTTGTTTATTCATTCAATATACATTAAAAGTGGCCAATACTTGTAGGCCAAGCATTTCTGATAGATTTGTGGGCCTAGAACAGTCTTCACTGTCACACTTGTAGGCACAGGATGGTTACCACTTGTGTTGGTACTGTCACTGGCAGAGGGCATTGGTGGTGCAAACTGCAGGGGCCTCCCGACAAGGGGACTGGCATTTTTTTATTTTATTTTTAAATACAAATTAAGCACTGTTTATCACTTTTAACTATGAAAGATGTGCAAATGCAATACTGACTCTCATGGACTTTCTGCTCTGTGCGTAATTCTGCACATTCTGGTTTCCTCCTCAGGGCCTCTCTGACGTGTCCATACAGACGTTTGTCGGAATTCACAACAATCAAATGAAATAATTAAAAGGCCAGTTATGTGAGTAGACACTTAAAACGTGTGGACACTCCAGCCCGCTGCCATTCTATTATAATGTCAAATAAGTGAGAACATCAAACTGGTTTCCTATGCATCTCTGTACCACCTACTGATGTTGGAGCGAACGATTTAACAGGAGTTTCTCTACAGGGTTTCACTCTGATCTGGCAATTAAAGGGCAGACCAGGGGCAGCCCCTCCACGTGGGCAGAGGATCATCGCCCCACCCAAAAAATGGCCCCAGAACGTAAACATGAAATTGTAATAAACTTTGTTTATTATCATTTTACTTTTCTGCACCCCGCCCTGAACCGAGTGCCCGGATTGGGCGGGCAACTGCTGCCGAGTGGCAGCAGGGAGCTGTGCACTTGTTTGAGTGGGCATGTCCTTTTGGCTGGCCGTCTTGCGATGGGTCAGAGAAAGCACAGCCCACCAGCACTCTGGTGAGCGTCAAGAGAGGCCGCTCTTACCAATCCTAACGCTGCTTTCATGCTGGTTACCAGCTTGAAACCAGGGTCAGGATTGGTTTGTGCAGTTTCCTTGGTCCCGTGACAGTCGCGCTTCGGAGCTGGGCGAGAGGAGAGAAGATCTTTGTCAGGTAAGTGCCTTTTAAAAAAAAAAAATGTTTTCTTATTGTACCCTCCCCCCTGTAAATACGCATCAGCTGCCATTGGGGCGGACAAGAAATTAATTTGCAAAAACGTGCATTATCATATCTGACTTCTTTCCTCAGTTTGAATACGTGTCTGTAGCAGGGTTTGGCCACTTGGTGGGCGAGTAAGTAAGAAAGGGTGCTGCACTCCAAGGAGGTGACCAGCTGAGTAAGGAGGAAGGTGATCAGGGTTAGTGGTAAAATGGCAACAAACCCCCTCCTGGCCCCCATCCTGCTGACGGATGAGGCAAGCTCAGACCCCTCTGTGGCCAGGAGGTGGCGCAAGTCTCACCGTCTGAAACTAGCGATAGGAGATACCCAGCCACACACACATTAAACAATTCTTTTTGCAAATGAATATAAAGTATGAGCAAACACTCCTTGATTCACTGCCCTTGGCAAGAAATGCACACAAGTATATGAAGTGTCACACAGGCTCAATGATACCAGCCCTGCCCTGGAGAGCGCTGCAGCCCAATACACTGTCTGGTCATGCACTCTCGGGCCCTTGGAGAAGGAGGCGGGAATCCCAGGGGGCTGAGGAGATGTGCTCCTGCAGGCATGTTTAAGAGGCAAAGGAGGTGTATGAGAGATCTCAACATGGGCGGCGGAGATGGTGCGGCAGCCCGTTGAGGGAGGGCAGCTGTGGGCCGGTGGGGGGTGGCACAGGTGGGTTGGGCTGCAGTCTCGGCCTTTGCAACAGACAGGGATACAAAAATCAGGACAAATGCTACTCAACAGTTATGAAGCCATCAACCCTCTTAATGATGTAGGCAAAACGTCGCAGAGTTCAGCAATAGTCAAGATCTAGGGATCTCTCTCAGGGTGATGGCCTTTCAGAGGATTTCTGGAGGAAAGTTCTTGCCAGGCAGCAAAAGCTTGCCAGGTTTGCCAAGCAGCTCTCAGAGGGGCAAGCAGCGGGTATCCAAGGTCAAGGGAGGGCCAGCTGCATTGAGAACCCCCAGCACCAGGGAGACCTCCCAGCCACCTTTAGGATTTTGGAGTGAAGACACGAGGTACCTATTTATTTCACTTACAGGCCGTGGCTGGCCCTCAGTAAGTGCCGCACAAGTTCTCTCGCAATGCATTATGGTCATTTGCTTCTGTTTGTATTTAGCATGAAGTAGGCGGGAGAGACAGGGGTGCTTCAGGTGCGAGGCTTTTCATCAATTTATTGAGCCTCAGCAGATGTTGACCTCGCCTAATGATGTTTTCATCGACAGGAATGGAACTTCTAAGCCCGGTGAAGCACGAATACTCGGTGAAAAGACTTTTGAAAGTTAGACCTTGGGATTAAATAATGAGTCACACCCCGAAGGAGTAAGAGAGAATGACAAAAGAAACTTGTGAACCAACAACTACTGTTAGAAACAGCTGCCCGCGAGGTACACAACATTCTCATCAGTTCTGCTACCAAGCGGGACAGGTTGCGAGTCCCAAATACTACGCCCAAAGGATTACAGCAAGCAATACAGCACACCTCAGTCTAACAAGTGCCCTGATGACCAAAATCCGTAAATGCTTCTCCTCATCCAAAGGTAAGCGCGCCGCTCCCTTCGCTCTCCCATCACAAATTCGTTAAGTTGAAACTACCAAACACTAGGGTAACCGGTTTAAAGACAATAATAAGACCTTTAAATAATGTTCTTTTTCTCCTGTATGGAAAACCCCACTTCTCGCTTTTTTCCATTATTTTCTGATATATTTTGTCTGTCAACATCATCTCTTGAAAGTAAACATTTAAGGAAACCGTGATGCACCCAAAAAAGATAATTGCCAAAATGAATCGTCCTGAAATATGTGCATTTTGTAACTAAGGGCCTGATTTAGACCTTGGCAGAGGGAAGACTCCGTCACAAACGGATATCATAGGATCGCAGTGCTTAATTTGAGCCGGTGGTTTCCGGTGTGTGGCACCACACTTATTTTGGAGGGCCAGTGCTTATTCTTCTGCCTTAGCAAAAGACACATATGGGAAAGACGGAGGAAGAGAAAAACGAAAAAGCGTCACAAAGAGAGAAAGCAGAAAGCTGCAAGAGTGAGCTGCAGGGAGTGGCTTTAAATGGATTGAAGAGGCCAGAAATGGTTACAGGATTACACTGCCTCAGTATTCTGTGCTCGCTCATTTAACTGCAGCAGCCGTGTGTTTAAGAGGAAGGCTTTGGGCACCGGCACCTTTTTATTTACAAATTAAGCACTGTATCATTGTAATACAGCGGACAGAATATCCGTCACGATTGTGCCAGAGTATTCCCGTCCTCCAAGATCTAAATCAGGCCCAAAGTCTCATAAACATATGCGTTGAACATACTTTAGAGAAAGTTTCAAGCTAATTAACTTGACTTTGCGAGTTTGAAGCACAAAACCCTATCCATGATCGATCCAACTCCCTTTGGAGCCTTTAATTAAAAGTTTCTCTGAAAGTGAGTAGGATTCTGGAATTGTTTTCAGTGCAAACTTAGATTGTTAAATGTGAAGCTATCAGAATGCAATGCAATATAGGCTAAAAGGGTTCAATGATGTTCCATGGAACCATGGCTACAAGACCCCTTTAACCTCTTTGGCAGCAGCTAAACATTCTAATACTAATTATTAGTATATACTTAGGCGGTTCAAGGGTACAGTTCCCTTGGTAAATAATCAGATTGCAAATTAAATTAATTCTCTTTAGACATAGGTCCATTTACTTGAATCCAAAGATTTTAACAATTTTGCAGCACTCCTGCAAAAGACATGTCCAAATGCAACTAAACAAAGCTGTAAGTCTAGTTTACTAACCAACCCCTTTCCTCGAGTCTCTCAGCACTGGACTAACGTTGAAAGGCACAAAAGAGTGAGAGCGCCTACTGGGTTTGCCATCTGGCCGTATTTTACCAGCACACCCACTATTTTCAATTCTAAACCAGATTTAAACAAGCATTTGCAATGCAATGGGTCTAGCATTTGCTCGAGTTAGAGCTATTAGAGTTGTAAACTACTAACCGGACTTTTCTTGCCACATACATTGAAAATGAAAAGTAATACACTTTCACATAAGCGAGCCGATTCAAAGCGCCACACCATGACCGTGAAGGGGACACACAAAAGGAAAAAGATGTTTGCTCGCAGTCAAACGTATCAACAAACATGCAATTATCCATGTAACAGGGGCGATGTCCAAGGCAGTAACTAAACCCCCGCAAGGAGGGACAAACGTAACGCATTTACCAATGATGACAAAGGATTTTTGAAGGGCAAGCCCACGAATGAGTGATGGTAATGGGCGTGAGGTGGGCGTGGTTAAAAGCCCAAATAGATAATACGTCGGAGAAGCAGACCATGCGCGCTGCTATGCTCAACCTAAAAAATGGGCAAAGGAGCAAAAGCTGGTATTTTCCCATGCTTTTTATACGAGGACCAAAGCTGATTTGCATGTGGTTGGTCCTCGTCCGAAGCACACTGAGCATAAAAAATATGGTATAGCATGCTACTAGAATAATTACCAAGGTCTGAAATTAAATTCAAGCACTCCATCATTGACCTTGTTGATCTCAATGAAACTCCCCAAGTTCAATGGGCATGTCCAAATGCCCCCCTCCCGTAGCTTTCTGGGCACAGCAAGCAATCTGCACTTCACTGAGGAGGGGTAACAAGGCTGAGACTACTCTGAGGTTGCCTTATTGCTCTTGAGGTCTACGATCCAGGGCTGAAAGACCCAGCACAGAGAGACAGAATAAGATGAAACCTATGGTGTACTGTCACAGGGCCTCACAGAGATGAGATGAGAGCAGATGCCCACACTGCCCATGCCTAGCGCCAGCCCTTATGTGGAGCCTTCAGAGCTCTTTTCGAATAATTCTCTAAGATAAGGCACTTTTAATTACAGGGCTGGCCAAGATGACCCTACCGAAACCCAAAGGTACCCAGTGGCCCCATCTCCGGGATCACCACAGCACAGGTGAATGGGTGATGCAGTAATGGAATGGCTTCAGGAAAAATTGTATTAGAACTCCTCACTTTGTGGTTTAAATATATTCGATCCTAACTCTCAGCAGTGCCTCCCCTGCTGCTGATACTGCACTGCAGCAAGTGGCACCACCTATGGTGGCATAGGTGCCACGTCATAACCTAATCGCAATCTAACTTTATATTCTGTCAAAGATCCTACAGGGCCCAACAACTAAAATAAATATAGTTTCTTCGGCTGAAGAAAAGCAAGTGCTCTCACAAGAGGTGACAGCGGCTGGATGCACAAAACGAAGCACAAGAAGCGTCCATCATGGCCAACTCAAACTTCCCCACTACTGATGGGAGAGCACGCTCAGTTGTTGGACAACACATGTTATGGTATGAGGATTTATAGAGAGCATGGCTACCCAAAGGCCTCTCAGCGCTGTACGGAAATCTTCAGAACAGACACTGGGGGCGAAGATCAAAATAACCAAGTTTTAAGCAGATGACGAAAGGACAATTCGTGGCTGGTTAGTCGTAGGCCTATGGGCAGAGAGTTCCACAACTTAGCACCAAGATAGGCCATGCAGCACACATTCTTGCAACTTCCGCTCTTAAGTGGAAGGGGGAGATCAAACTCCTTCAAAACAAATATGATGATCTAACTGCAGTTTATATTCTAATTGTGCACGCTAGGTCACCTGACACCTTAAATACAAAAGCAGAAAATCGACTTACTTTGGGCTGCTTTTGGAGGCTCGAGTATATTTAATTCCTTTTGCAATTTTTCCTGTTCAGCACTAAAAAAAAGTCTGTAAAAGCAAAAAATCCATTTTGTTTGGTCTGCTTTAGTAGGCTGGAATATACTTCCTTCCTTCTGCGATTTTTCCTGGGCAGCACTAAAACAATGTCTGTGAGCAATTCAAACCTAATTGGAAAACTTTGGAATTAGATTTTTAAGTTGAAACTAAGTAAGTTACTTTGAGTTGGGAGAAGCTAAAATGAGACCACAGGTTAGTCTAATGCTCTGCGTATAGCAGGACAATGTCTAAAAGCGGACAACAGCCACAAAGCTTCCAGCACGTCATCAATAATGCAGGCAGCTGTCAGTCAATGTCCATCTGTCAGACGACACTCACAAAAGGACAACTCCTCTTAAAATTTCCGAGGCGTAGGATAAAAGGGTGGTGGACGTACAGTGATGTATGGCCTCCCGCTGCGCGATCACACTTATCTACCTACAGCTTCTGGTTGACTGACAAGGACCAGTGACGCACTTACGAAGGGTGCTACAGCCGGTGCGATAACGCTAATGGCCAAGACATCGTGATACCAAAGGAGCCATTGTTAGGTTAGTGCGGCAGTGAAAGAGCACGGACAGCCGTGCGCTAGGAGCCATGTACTGAAGGCGCTGGAGAAATCTCGCTGTAGTGTTGGCCTGAATGACATGGTGTGGCTCCACCTCAGCAGTGGGCCCAGCAGTACCCTGACTTTAGAAAACACTCATGTGGCTCATAAGCAAACCACACCATGAACCAACTCGCTGGTACTTTTTTGTTGAATTTTTCAAAATGGAAGACTTGAGGCCTAATTTAAAGTTTGGTCGTCGAGGTACACTTGCTCATGATACTCTAAAACCCTTAATCAGCCATAAGGGTTCAAATGGGCCTCACGTAACACTGCAAACCCTTGACCAAAACTTTTACAAACATTCTAAATGCTATGATAGAATAAAAAAAATTTAAAAAGCTGGCATAAGAGACAACATTACAGTGGAGTGTGGACCTACACTACAATACCAGGCAACTCTCCATGGTGTCACACCTGGAGGGAGGGTGGGTGGGGGCCACCAATTTTTGCAACTGGGAGGAGAGGACACGTGTTACTTCGCCTTTACACCTATATCACCCCTGTGCTTGGCTAAACAAAGAAAAAAAAGTGATAGACAATGCAGTTTTTGAGGCAACAACACAATGCACGATTCAAGAGGTTGTCTAGTGCCCCCCAAATTTAACGGCGACCGTTACCATCCTCCCAGGAATCATTTCTTGAGTCTGTTCAAATACAGAATGTGGCATATTTTAGTGAGTGCTAGAAGTGTTAATGGAAAGCTTGTGTCATTTGAGTTGCACAAGGGCACTATCAATGCCAATGAGAAGACGATGAACATGAGAGGTCACAAATCGGAATGGTGGACTTTCGAAAGGAAAGCAGTCTTGAGCCTGAGTGATCAGCTGTCAGAGTCAAAACACATTTTTGTTATTTTGGTTCCTTGATTATGAGTGAATACCGCCAAGGCTCCGCCATGCTGAAGAAAAGTAAATATTAATAGAAAAAGTAATACCACCCACTGAGGTCAAGTATAATTCAACAACAGTAACAAAATCTGATATTAGCACGTCACTGCCAGGAGTAAATTCGTTTTTAGGGTGGAGATTGGTAGATAACTCCCACCAAAAAGAATGTCGCTTTTAGGCTAATAACATTTTCCTTGTGGGAAAACAATACCAAAGTTCCACACTGCAGCATTTCAGCATCTCATCTCACCCAGGTGATTTTGACCAGAGGGAGGTATTCTCATTGGGAATTTCAAGTTGGGTTTTCGGCAACCAATATCTCCAATTCAGCAATGAAAAGGAAGGACTTCTGATGGAAGAGCTAAAGTGCTAAAGAAAAGACTATTAAGTTGTTCTCCAGTAAAAGTCTGTGCCTACACTGTGGAATTACCATATTGGGATATGGGATCCAAAGATGCAGAACTACAGTCTCTGACGCTCCAGGGCGTCTCGGAGTCACAGGCACAGGTAGGAAGGGGTACAGAGATTTCCTTAAGCAGTTGATCAGAAAGACCATCTCCTCCTCCTCCCCTCACCACTAGACAACTGACCCCTTGTTACCAAAGAGACATGAACAAAGAATAAATCGGCCTTTGATGCAAACATGTCTACGTGGAAGGAGAAACTCAAGCTTGAGAAACCCATAAGAAAACTGATCCCAACGCCATTAATGTGGAAGATGGATCTAGTCTGAGCAGCTTGTGGACTTCCAGGTACTTCACATTTCCAAGTAATAACCTGTGTCCACTTGAATTACTTGCTGAGTCGGACACTGATGTTGTGACGTCTGTGTAGATCTGGTCCACCATCCCCTGGAGAAGAAATAATAGAACTCCAAAAATATTTCCTTCAGTCTCAGGTCACTGATTGCAATTTTCAAGCCTTTACCCACCCTGAGGTGATGATGTCTCAATGGACAAATTATCTGTGCCTCAGGGATGTGCCATAGAAATTAGAAGGTTTGGGGAAAACCCACCAGGGGCAGATGTACTACTACTTGAAAAGTTAATTTACCCTCAAACGTGCCTTAATGCTTATGTGTTACTATGAAAATGATACATGCTCATGTGCCCTAGCAGTCAGATATTAATAATCAGTTGACTAAAACCTTACTATAAGTGCACATCTACAATCCAGTTGTGGCTGGCGACTGTGCAAGTGGCGGGGCCAACATAAAATATAAATATATATATATATATATATATATATATATATATATATATATATATATATATATATATATATATATATATATCAGAGAAGCGTTATGATTGGCTGGAGCGCCCTGGCTGGTCGGTCCAAGGCAGACTGGTAGCCTGGGCTTGCTCTCCCCAGCCCCGCAAAACAGTGCGGGCTGGAGAGAGCACAGTCCGCATTTGTGCTTGGCTTCTTGAGTCGGCCGGCCAAACATACATGGGCACTGACGTGAGTGATGTCAACCCCCATGGCCCGCCCCTTTAAAAACAAAACGATAATAAACACTGTTTATTATCGTTTTCTTTTTAAAGGTTTGCAGCTGCTGCTAGTGGGGGGGGTGGGTGCACCTCCGCCACAGCGGAGGAGTCGCCCCTGCTAAACTCATTTTAAATGGTTTATCACCAACATTTCTGCTTAGCCATCTTAGCAAAGCATATCCTCGTTCTGAAGTTGGCACCAAGAAGTGAGGACTTTAGAAAGCAGGAGAGTCAGCTTCCCTTGGTGTTAGCGTTATGCTTCTCCCAAGAACTCCTCACAAGCAAAACCCTGACACCTGTTCATTAGTGGCTATCAGCTAGTTCAACTTCTATCACAAGTAAAAGCTTCCATTCACTTTTTTTTTTTTTTTTTTTTTTAATTGTTTTGATAAAACTAAAAATGGTATGGATTTTAGCATTATGTGTTTTAACTGATAAAGAGTGAAGCACTAGTCCATTGTTACTGCAACTGCGTTACTTTATTTTTGAATGGTTGCTGGCTATTGAGCAAAAAATGCATGTTAGACTTCAATGCGCCATCCCAAGTGTTGCGTTTTCTTTTCCATGACCTAGAGCATGTGTGAGAGAGAGACTACAGAAATCAGATTTTGGTTAGCTTGCCTTTATGGTGCTACCATCTAGTCCGTGGAAGAAACTCTTACGGGGTCGAAACGTCTACACTTATACATGTAGACTTGCATTCATTGAGGTTTGCTGCAATTGTCCTCTAAGGTTTAGTCGATTTTTCGTAAAATTGTATTGCTAGCCAGTCTACTATATTGGTTCCCTTTTGTTTTAATAGCACCAACACACTGACAGTCACCTATGTCACTATTCACAATCACTTTTACAGCACCTACATAATGTCTTTTGACATGCAGTCGTTTATGTTATGTCTAGGATGAATTAAATTCAATTGTAGATATATTTTTTGCATGTTTATTATATATACCAAGGGGGATTTGGCTTCATCCAAGGGATGCACTGTTGTTTTTTGATTACCAAAGTTTCCAGAAATATGGGGTTGACTCTTATTTATTGTTAGATGCCAATGAATCCAGACCAGGGTTGGTTGATGTTCAAAGGCAATAACATCCCCGCCGCTATCCGAGGTCAATCAATTAATCAAGGATTTGTAAAGCGCACTACTCAGCCGTGAGGGTCTCAAGGCGCTGCGGAGGGGAGACAGGGGGTGCTGCTATTGCTCGAACAGCCAGGTCTTGAGAAGTTTCCTGAAGATAAGGAGACCTTTGGTCTGGCGCAGGTGGTTGGGAAGCGTCTTGTGAATGTCTGAGTGTTGATGGTCCCACATCAGAAGTCAGAGATTATACATACAAAATCGATACTCCTAGAAAATGGCAGCTAGGCACTACAAGGGTAAAGGTTAGTGGCGTACTAACTACTGCAAAGAACATTTCGTGGCTACACAGGCTAAAGATTTACCGACATTGGAGGTCTGCGAAGGGGATTCTGTTTGGAGCCAATAAATCCCAGTTGAAGCCATGCAGCAACTGTAGTGTCTAACAGAGGAAGAGAGGCTTCAGTGCGCTATGCACCTCTTTCCTGGAGCAGTACACTTCATTGTGCCAATCCCTTGAAAAATGCCCAGGGCATGCAGACTGGCAGACTCCAAGCTCCAATCCACGCAGAACGCTCGACGCTGCCAGAAATCGTTGTTCCAACTCTCTTCCGCCTCCGCGCAGCGCTTGACAATCCTAATACACGGGGCAATGAACAGTAAAGCAGGTGATGAGGGCCCCAGCACGTGGACAGTGGCACCCACCTCCACCCTCGGGAGATGTGGGGGGCGGGGAGCCGCCGCCACTGAGTGAAGTTTGGTTCTGCTCCGACCTGTGCCAGGGGCCTCTGTACTCAGGAGCTTCCGAGCCTGGGGCGAGGGGAACGTGTCCTGCATCAGCACAGTTCGCCCGGATCAGAGGGAACTGCCCCTAGGGGGCGCTGGAGGTCTGGTGCTGTACTGAAGGAGGGGTACATGGGGGCCCTGGAGGCAGGGTGCTGTACTGAGGTAGAGGTACACGGGGCGCAAGGGGCCCGGTGCTGTACTGAAGGAGAGGTACATGGGGGCGATGGAGGCCCGGGGCTGTACTGAAGGAGAGGTACATGGGGGCGATGGAGGCCCGGGGCTGTACTGAAGGAGAGGTACATGGGGGAGCTGGAGACCCGGTGCTGCACTGAAGGAGGGGTACATGGGGGCGCAAGGGGCCCGGTGCTGTACTGAAGGAGAGGTACACGGGGGCGCTGGAGGCCCGGTGCTGCACTGAAGGAGGGGTACATGGGAGCGCAAGGGGCCCGGTGCTGTACTGAAGGAGAGGTACACGGGGGCGCTGGAGGCCCGGTGCTGTACTGAAGGAGAGGTACACGGGGGCGCTGGGGCCCGATGCTGTACTGAAGGAGAGGTACACGGGGCGCTGGAGGCCCGGTGCTGTACTGAAGGAGAGGTACAGGGGGGCGCTGGAGGCCCGGTGCTGCACTGAAGGAGAGGAACAGGGGGGCGCAAGGGGCCCTGTGCTGTACTGAAGGAGGGGTACATGGGGGCGCAAGGGGACCGGTGCTGTACTGAAGGAGAGGTACATGGGGGCGCTGGAGGCCCGGTGCTGTACTGAAGGAGGGGTACATGGGGAGCTGGAGGCCCGGTGCTGTACTGAAGGAGGGGTACATGGGGGCGCAAGGGGCCCGGTGCTGTACTGAAGGAGGGGTACATGGGGGCGCTGGAGGCCCAGTGCTGTACTGAAGGAGGGGTACATGGGGGCGCAAGGGGCCTGGTGCTGTACTGAATGAGAGGTACACGGGGGGTGCTGGAGGCCCGGTGCTGTACTGAAGGAGGGGTACACGGGGCGCTGGATGCCTGGTGCTGTACTGAAGGAGAGGTACATGGGGGCGCTGGAGGCCCGGTGCTGTACTGAATGAGAGGTACACGGGGGCGCAAGGGGCCTGGTGCTGTACTGAATGAGAGGTACACGGGGGTGCTGGAGGCCCGGTGCTGTACTGAAGGAGGGGTACACGGGGGCGCTGGATGCCTGGTGCTGTACTGAAGGAGAGGTACATGGGGGCGCTGGAGGCCCGGTGCTGTACTGAATGAGAGGTACACGGGGGCGCTGGAGGCCCGGTGCTGTACTGAAGGAGAGGTACATGGGGGCGCTGGAGGCCCGGTGCTGTACTGAAGGAGGGGTACACGGGGGCGCTGGATGCCTGGTGCTGTACTGAAGGAGAGGTACATGGGGCGCTGGAGGCCCGGTGCTGTACTGAAGGAGAGGTACAGGGGGGCGCTGGAGGCCCGGTGCTATACTGAAGGAGAGGTACATGGGGCGCTGGTGGCCCTGTGCTGTACTGAATGAGAGGAACATGGGGGCGCTGGAGGCCCAGTGATGTACTGAAGGGGAAGACCTGAGGAGGAGGGGGGGGGGGGGGGTGTTGGCACGCTGAAGGCCCAGTGATGTACTAAAGACGGGTAGGTGGGTGCGCTAGAGGCCCAGTGATGTGCTGAAAGCGGGGTACTCAATCACTGAATCTCACCATCATTCGTAAAGTGGATCTCACACTCATACACTGAATTTCACTATCACTCATACAGCGGATCTCACTACCACACAAATACTGAATCTCACTACCACACAAATACTGAATCTCACCATCACACAAACACTGAATCTCACCATCACTCAAACACTGGGTCTCACCATCACTCAAACACTGGGTCTCACCATCACTCAAACACTGGGTCTCACCATCACTCAAACACTGGGTCTCACCATCACTCAAACACTGGGTCTCACCATCACTCAAACACTGGGTCTCACCATCACTCAAACACTGGGTCTCACCATCACTCAAACACTGGGTCTCACCATCACTCAAACACTGGGTCTCACCATCACTCAAACACTGGGTCTCACCATCACTCAAACACTGGGTCTCACCATCACTCAAACATTGAATCTCACCATCACTCAAACACCTGGTTTCATTATCACTCAAACACTGGATCTCACCATCACTCAAACACTGGGTCTCACCATCACTCAAACACTGGGTCTCACCATCACTCAAACACTGGGTCTCACCATCACTCAAACACTGGGTCTCACCATCACTCAAACACTGGGTCTCACCATCACTCAAACACTGGGTCTCACCATCACTCAAACACTGGGTCTCACCATCACTCAAACACTGGGTCTCACCATCACTCAAACACTGGGTCTCACCATCACTCAAACATTGAATCTCACCATCACTCAAACACCTGGTTTCATTATCACTCAAACACTGGATCTCACCATCACTCAAACACTGGATCTCACCATCACTCAAACACTGGGTCTCACCATCACTCAAACACTGGGTCTCACCATCACTCAAACACTGGGTCTCACCATCACTCAAACACTGGGTCTCACCATCACTCAAACACTGGGTCTCACCATCACTCAAACACTGGGTCTCACCATCACTCAAACATTGAATCTCACCATCACTCAAACACCTGGTTTCATTATCACTCAAACACTGGACCATCACTCAAACACTGGGTCTCACCATCACTCAAACACTGGGTCTCACCATCACTCAAACACTGGGTCTCACCATCACTCAAACACTGGGTCTCACCATCACTCAAACACTGGGTCTCACCATCACTCAAACACTGGGTCTCACCATCACTCAAACACTGGGTCTCACCATCACTCAAACACTGGGTCTCACCATCACTCAAACATTGAATCTCACCATCACTCAAACACTGGGTCTCACCATCACTCAAACACTGAACCTCACTATGTCTCAAAAACGGAATCTCACCATCACTCAAGCACCGAATCTCAGTATCACTTAAACACAGGATCTCACGCTGTTACTCGTACAATTACTGATACCCTGGATCTCACTATCACACAAGCTGGATCTAAACACTGAATCTCACTATCACCCAGACACTGAATTTCACTAGCACTATCGCAGGGCACACACAACTCAAAAGGCTGACCATCCTGCCACACCAACCTTACTGCTAGGAGCAAGGCCTGGTTAAGGACTGACCCCTTCCACTGCACCTCAAGTTATTTGTAGACAGCTGCATTACACCAACCTCTCTGGACTGCTCAAGCGCCTTGAAGCAGCCTTCTGGTAGAATCTGGCACCAAGATATTGGTCCAAACATGAAAAGTTCACAACTCTTGGGTCTGATGCCCCAAAGCTCGGCTTTCTAACACGGGGTTACCAGCCACGAACAATTCTTGACCCCTGACCTTAAAGTCTCCGCCACTATCCTCTAGCAACTCATTGTATTACTGCAAAGTTGGATTTATAGCTCCTCGTTATACGCTGCTGTTAATTTGTCCTTCTTCCTCCTCTTCTTCGCGCAAACCATACTGTATAAACTGCAAGAAGGCAGTGTGTTCCCTTGTTATCTGTAAAGCGCACTGACCCCTGGCGCTGGCAAAGAAGCGCTATGTTAAAATGCAGAATCTATAGCTGCTGAGCCCCAGGGCTCCTGTCTGAGCCAGTGGCACTCAAAGAAGCCCGGGCCACCTTTGTAAGGACGTTGTGCGGCTTGTGCAATGGGAAGTGCGGCACAGCATCTGGCTCAGAGCAAACAGGGCATCAGCCGGCATCACATTCCGGCTGTGTCTCAGTAATAAGAGGAGAAAATAAATGGTCCCGCTTTTCAATTTGGAAAAGTGGGACTACGTCTGAGGAAAAAATAGTTTGCACATTTGTATAACATGTAGTAAAACAGTGGGACATCAGATGCTCTGTTTTTTTAAAGGGTGGGTACTCTTAAAGTCGGGATGCTCTGGTAACATTTCCACCACAAGCGTTAATGATGTATAAAAAAAAAAAAACGTTTCCCAGTGTTTTTGCAACGTATTCTTTTATTTCTTCTCTGGCACTAAACCCGTGCTGTATTGTCAACAGCTAGCAAGTGTGCTTGTTCCATCCCGTGTGTCACAGGCAGTAAACTTGTGCACGAATGCTTTGGCGCTGTTTTCCCGCTGCGAGTTTCTGTGACACGTCGCCCGAAGTTCCCAAGTTCACACGCAGCGGCAGTTCGGCTTAGCCGGGATTTGAACTCGTGCTGCAAACCTCAAGCGCTAACCACTAACCGCAGCGGTCGGCGGGGGGCCCAGATCAAGGCGCTAGGAAGAGCTGGTCAGGAGTTTGTGTAAACAGCCTCGTCCCGCGGTGCCAGGAACGCCCGGGGAAGCCTCCCTGGCTGCCTTCCCGTGCCTCGGCGAGGCGCTATGGCCGACCCCCGGCTCGGGGTCTCCTGCCGGCCCCCCCAGGGGGGGGCTCTGCCCGCCAGGACTGCCGAAGAAGGGGCCCGTTAGAGTGGCCACCGGGGAATATCTAGGGCTTCCGGTTTTATGTTTTTTTGGGTAACATTTCAGTCTGTATTTATCCATATTTAATTTTTAGCCATCGTATTGGTATTTATCCATATTTTTGTGTTTCGAGAATAATTGGAGACGTAAAATGGTACATTTCTGCATTTATTTATCTAATAAACATGCATTCATACTTTGATGCCTGTCACGTTTTAGCTAATTAAGAAACCAAATATAACAAAAGTCTACACTTACAGATAAATATGAACATTATATACAACGATTTGATGACCTATGCCTGTATTTAAGGAAATGTAATCCTATTTTTTTTTTTTACTTTCCGCGATGTCTACCTGCTCAGCTGTTGGCCTAGAATCTACGAACAGCAGCATTGAGAGTCACTCACAAAAAGCACTATTTTATGTTTCTTCTGCTTTTAGAAATAAACGTATTGTTCCCTGTCCATTATCTGTAAAAAGGGAAAACTGTGAGCCTTAGCAATATTTCACCCAGAGACATTTCGAGCCAACAGGACTCTTACCTAGCGCAAACTATGAACTGAGTGGCCTCAGGAGTCTGGGTGAGTTCAGGTTGTGGGTGGGTGTCATTGAAGGGGCACAACTGAGGGTTACATAGCTGAGGCTGAATGTCACTGTTTCTCACGGTGGGTCAGAAAGGTGGTCAGACTATATGCACATCCAGTCCTTGGCCTCTCTGCAGTGCGCAGCGAGTCAGGGTCACATTTGTGCCAGCTGTAACCGTGGGAAAGTGTGTGAAGGGTGTCCACAGTTGTCGAAATATAGGCAGCACCAAAGTTAAAAAAAAAAAAAAAAAAAAGGTAAAAAAAAAATGTGCTTAGAGGTGATAGTGCTTATCGTGATTTGGGGAAGGTGAAAGGAAGTGCGTAAAGAGGGAGAGAGGAAAAGGAGGACCCTATGAGGTGCTGATGGAGGATTCCAGAAATGTGCGTGGAGTGGGGAGGGGGGGTCTAGCAGTCGGAGACAGGCGAGGGAGGGACTGAAGAGAAAAGGGGTGTGAGCGGGAGCTCAGGAGGGAATGAGACCCCTTTCACACACCTTAGTGATAGAGTTCATTAATCCTCTCACATTTTCAGAACTGAAACATTTTGAATTCTAATCATTCAAAACAAAATCATCGTTGTCATTCATTTCATACTGCTAACAAGCACTGGTAAAGCCAATAGGTCTGGCATGTTTTAAGCGGAGCCCGTTGTTGCATTAAATGCCTGGATGCAATACCAGAACATTTTCAGGGATCCTCCAATACTGGTCATGTCGTGTCTAGGATGTCTGCTTGCTTATTTATTTATTTATTTTTGTTTGAAGCCACACCCTTAATTACATCTTGGAAAGGATGCTTAGTTGGGCTTCTTTGGTCACGACCCTCCTAGAGATCCCCCACCCTGTGTCCTGGAGGATCATTAAAGCAAAGACAAGCAGCGTTAGCATGTGAAGGCAGAACCTAGAGGATTTGAGGCATCATGTTCCTGGAAGACCAGCTGATGGCGCCTTGAAGGTATCTAACCTGGAACAAACACCCTCTTTACCTGGAAGCGAGGCGGCGACCACAGCTGAGGAGGGGAGAGAGATGAGAGGCCTACAGCCAACAACATGCAGAGGGGCCACTGTTCCTCGGCGTTAAATACTGCCTGCCCTCCATCTTTTCAGCTTCAGGAGGAGACTGGAGCTGGTACTTGAACACAAGAGTGCTAAAACCTCATCTATCCTTTTAAACATGAACATTATGTCCCCGCTTCCTTTAATGGTCATTTGGGAATAGTTTAGGCAATTGGAAAAAAAGTTGAAGTTATTTCTTCTCGTATATATTCTTTTAAACAGTATAATACGGAGCTTCTGCTCGGAACTTGTATTTAAGTGCTTATATTTTACATTTGCGGGGGGATACCAATGTTTGCAGAGTCAAACAATGTCTTTTATACTAGTCTTCAGATAAAAAAAAATGGGCTTTAAATCCGTGAAATACTGGAAAGCCAGCAACCTGGTGCACTCTGGGTTCTGCCAGGCATGGCTTATTTATTTATTTTTACAGTTCATGCAGCGTGAACTCGACCTGAAGGTATTCCCTTTACATTACAGCGAGTTATATTACACAAGAACACATTCATTTTTGTATGCAAGGGGAGGTTTAGTGATGTGCCCAGGATCACAGGATGTTAAATGGACGCAGAGACGCGAACCTGCTTTCCCAGCTCCAAAGCTGAACGGTTTGTGTACTCAACCGCAGCTTGGTAAGCTCCCCTCCAAAGTTATTGTTTTTTATAGGGTAACCAGACAGCCCAATATCCCCGGGACCAGTGCTTAATTTGTAAATAAAAAGGTGCTGGTGCCCAAAGCTGTCCTTTGAAACATGAGGCTGCTGCATTTAAATGTGCGAGCACAGAATACTGAGGCATCCTAAAGCCATCGTGGCCTCTTTAATCCATTTACAGCCACTCCCTGCCCCTTCACCTCAATCCTGCAGCTTTCTGTTTTCCTCTTTTCTGACGCTTTTTCGTTTTTCTTCTCCTCCGCCTTTCCTATATGTGTCGTTTGCTGGCACTAAATACCTGATGCAGAGAACTGAGTGCCAGTCAACAAAAATAAGTGCTGGTGCCCCGCACCGGAAACCACCAGCTCAAATTAAGCACTGCCTGGGACACCTCTATTGCACTCCACAGCTTTGGATTCAAAACTGTGGCTCATCGGGTGTGTTAGTCTTGTTGGTGAAACTTAAGCTTACCAAAGTCAAATCACAGAATGCCGTGAGTGTCTAAATAAAACCCCAGTACTGGAAGTGAGGTAGGCATGCTACGCACCCCAACCTGTGTGCCTCCTTTACTGAATATCAGACCTCATGTACCAAAAACCTGTTTGCAATTTCAGAATTGTGAATATTTGCGATTCGCAATTAGGAAATCACAAACAGTAACTTACTAGTGTGCCTCAGACACATTTGGCGGTTCCCAGTGGGTCGCAAAGGGGCCTACCTCATCAATATTGATGAGTTAGGTCACAATTTACGACCCTTTGGGAATGGCCAAATTAACAGGGATGGTGGCCTGTTGGGCAGACCACCATGTCTGTGATTGCTTTTTAAATAAGGATTATTTTTTTTTTTTTAAATAAATGCAACCTGTTTGCCTTAAAGGAAAACGGGATGCATTTCAAAAACAAAAGGTTTTCATTTCATTTTATAAGAGAAGGCAGTGCCGTTGGACCACTGCTTGCTCTGAAAAAAATTGGTGCCCCATTTCACAAAGGGGAAGAGACCCCTTTGGGATCCCTTCCAATTTGTGAATGGGTTACCACCAACTTGAAGTTGGTGGTAAACTGCAAATGTTCTGAGACCACACTTCAGTCGCAAAACATTCATACAGCCCCCTGCGCGTTGCTATTAGGAAGCGACGTCCTTTACACGCCCATTACTAACACTAATCGCGAAGCAGTGAAGTCACTCACTATCCCGCAGTACCATCCTGCCTTCGAGCAGTGGGCGTGCCGCACCCTCGCCCGTTGAAGTACTGACCCCCTGCTGAGAAGCGCAGGCCCTCTCACTTTCAAACCAAAAGCGTGCCGGCTCTCTCTACCCGACAGTACTGAGCCAGAGCTTTAAATGGGCCGGGTCCTGCCGGTGCTCAGCCCCGGCAGTTCTGAAAAGCAGGTCCTGAGACGGGCCCCTATCGGGTGCTCCATTCCTGCCCTCACCCTCAGGGTGAAAGGAAAATCTTAACTCAGCAGCAGTCCCACCCTTCACTGCCTCTGATGTAACTTCAAAGTGACTCGGGGTATTTATCTCACAGTCTCGCCATATCATAACTGAAGCACTTTCAATATTTATACAAGGAAGCCACCGTTGCTGCTTATTTATCTTGTGCAACTGACAACCACTGACAAAGCCAATAGTTCTGGCGTGTTGAAAGTGTGATGTTACTTGTACTAAATATCTGGACGCAATGACAGAAGGTGCACAATACCTGTTCGGTGGCGCTCACACACATTTTTACCTGAGATGTTTTAAAGCCACGCCCTAATTCCATCGGCCACGCCCCTTTAAGAGATACCCCTTCACCCCCCTTTTTCCATACCACTTAAAGCCCTGGTGCTAGGCCAATGAAAGTGCTGGTTGGTGTTATCAGGAGTGTGCGTCTTGGCATTCCGAGTAGTAAAGGGGCGCCCCGTGTTCATCCACTGCCCTGGGGCCGGCTAGCCGCAGGGTGCTCCCCTAGGCTCCGGCCCCTCCTGTCAGCTACCCCCACACACCTACCTCACTCCGTCCTCGGACACCTACAGCGTAGAGACATCCTGCAGAGGGCCGGCGGGGAAAGCAGCCAGCGGCCGTGTGGTGGGGTCCGGAGCACTGGGAGGGAGACCAGGCCCTGGACTAACGCCAAGGTCACACTCTGCAGGCAGAAGCTGGGATTTTCGGAGCACTGCACTCATGCCGTGGAGTGGGGTGGGGGCATGTAATCCGAGGACAGAGGGCTTTACGGGGCAAGGACTCCCCAAGGTCTCCCATCCTCCGAATCCCACTGACCAGGCTACGCCCCAAGGGCATCAGTGACCGTCACCGTGAGGATGTGCCCCTTGGCAGGCCCTTGTTTTTCAACCAAATGATCCTGCAAGGGTGCCTCGCGGACCTCGTGGCTGGCGTCTATACTAACTGGGACGCACACTCGTCTGACACGGGGATCCATGGGATTCCCTTCTGCAAAGCCTCAGGGTGACCACCGCAGGAACCCCCGGTACTGTGGGGTCACATCCTGCAAGGGTACCTCGAGGACCTCATGGTTGGGGTCTATAATACCAGGGACGCACACTCCTCTGACACGGGGGTCCATGGGATTCCCTTCCGCAAAGCCTCAGTGTGGACACCGCAGGAACCCCTTGTACTCTGGGGTCACATCCTGCAAGGGTGCCTCGAGGACCCCATGGCTGGCGTCTGCAATAACTGGGACGCACACTCGTCTGACACGGGGATCCATGGGATTCCCTTCTGCAAAGCCTCAGTGTGGCCACCGCAGGAACTCCCTGTACCCTGGGGTCACATCCTGCAAGGGTGCCTCGAGGACCTCATGGCTGTGGTCTATAATAACTGGGACGCACACTCCTCTGACACGTGGGTCCATGGGATTCCCTTCTGCAAAGCCTCAGTGTGGCCACCGCAGGAACCCCCTGTATTCAGGGGTCACATCCTGCAAGGGAGCCTCGAGGACCTCATGAGGTCACAGGTAATAGACAGGACTCCTTCCAATGAGTGCACAACAGTCTGGACCGGCGCCCAGCCATGAAGGAGCTGAGTCGTTTACCTTGGGCGTTTTGTGCAGATGTGCAGTTATCATAACAAAGCGCCCCATGGCTCTATGTAGCTTCCCAACGCCTGGACACTGTAGAACAAAGAATATGTTCTCCAATGGCCACCTCAGTGGACGCAGCATGACTACCCAGGTCTCCTTGTCCGGGCCTCAGGGCTCCCTGGTCTTTCCCCTCAGTGACCCCCCCCCGGGGGGGGGGGGGGGGGGGCAATGGGGCTGCCACCAGACTCAAGCTCCAACCTACAATCTTGGCTGCTTAGTGTTCACATCAGGTGGCATGTCCCGTCACTGGATCCTGACATGACTGAGGTGCAGTCATCGGTGGCCCAGGTGAAGGTTCTACTACGGGGGGGGGGGGGGGGGCTGCCTCGCCTTGGCACCGCCCCTTCCAAGAGCGGAAGTGTGGGAGGTGTCATGACTTTGGTGGGAGGTGGTCGCCGCCTCCTCATCCTTGTAGGCTCAGCCCATCGGCGTTTAGGAACAGAGGAGGCCTAGTTACACTGTCCTGGAACATGTATTCCACACAGTGCTGTGTTCACCACCACGGACCAGCCGCCTTTCCTCCCCAGGGTCCTAACACATTTGTATAAATGCTGTATAAACAGAAAAATAAACAGATTTTGGACTCGTGGTGCATGAGATTGCCATCTAGCAGAGATGCACTGAAGAGCAGACCACATGGAGAGAGGCGGCTTCAAAGCGCTGTACATGCTGCCATCTACAACCTGCAGGTTCACATGTTACTAGAAGAAGCCTTAGTGACTGTAATAAAGAATCCCACTTGTAATTGAAATGAAACATGTAGAAGCTGTTGTATTCCTGTTTCCAGGGCAGTCTCCCCACTGAAAGCGGATCTGTAGTTGGTCAATTGTGGTAAATCACAGTAAAGGAAAGTCAATGGAGGGTTAACAAGTCGAACCAGGTAAATAATCTAGATCTTGATATCTTTTATTGGACTGACTGGAAACAAAGTGCACCGATGGCGCCTCAGCTACCAGAGGCGCAGGGACCCCTTCCAATGGCAGTGGTGCGATGATCAGAATACAAACCTGCGTTGGGATCTTCCCTATACCGAAAAATATTGCAAAAAATAGATTGTGCACAGCTATCGAGGCGAGAGTGATTAGATAGGATTAAATGTCTCGGGCAAATGAGTCAGTGTAGGAAAGCGAGTCAACTGTTTGTGTGCGCCACAGCATGAGTGTGTGCGCCACAGCATGAGTGTGTGCGCCACAGCATGAATTTGAGTGCGTGCACGACTTGTGTGAGTGACTGCATGCATCCCTGTGCACAAGTTCTTAGCGTGTGTAGCACAGCCCTTTGCAAGGTGAAGCTCTTTTGCACTAATCCCTGGACGGGGCTCCCCTCTCTCGAGGGGGGATCTTCCCCGACGACTTGGATGATTTGCTCCCAGGACTGGGACCAGTTGGACCAACTTCCTTATTTAATCCGCATTGCAGGCTCTTTGCTATGGGGCTCAAATTGTTTGCCCTGACGACCCTGACAAATCGCACACAACAGGGCCGAAACGTCGACAATTAAACCAGATGACTTTCTGACTGATTACATCAGTCTGGATGTACTGTCAGTTCAGAGTCTTGCAAGGAGTATTTTCAGCTGTCCGTAGAGATTGATGTACATGCTAACTGTATGTGTGAACCGCCTTGTACACACTTAGGGGGTCATTCTGACCCTGGCGGTAAAATCCGCCAGGGCCAACGACCGCGGGAGCACCGCCAACAGGCTGGCGGTGCTCCCATGGGCATTCTGTCCGTTCAGAAACAGAAAACCGGCGGTGTACCGCCAGTTTTCCGCTGCCCTGGGGAATCCTCAAGCTGCGCCGCCATGGGGATTCGGACCCCCATACCGCCATCCTGTTCCTGGCGGTTTTGGCCGCCAGGAACAGGATGGCGATATGGGGTGTTGTGGGGCCCCTGGGGGCCCCTGCAGTGCCCATGCCAATGGCATGAGCACTGCAGGGGCCCCCGTAACAGGGCCCCACAAAGATTTTCAGTGTCTGCCATGCAGACACTGAAAATCGCGACCGGTGCAACTGCACCCGTCGCACCCCTTCCACTCCGCCGGCTCCATTCGGAGCCGGCATCCTCATGGAAGGGTGTTTCCCGCTGGGCTGGTGGGCGGCCTTCTGGCGGTCGCCCGCCAGCCCAGCGGGAAACCCAGAATACCCGCGGCGGTCTTTTGACCGCGCAGCGGTATTCTGGCGGTTCCAGCCAGGCCGGCGGCTTCCGCCGCCGGCCGGGGTCAGAATGACCCCCTTTAGACCCATTTCTTGCACTCACACTGTGCTGGTCTGGAGACCCTGCTTGAATGTGGCTCGTCTTCGCATGTACCATATTGAATTAAACTATCTGCTACAATCCATACGATGGGACTACGAATGCTAATCATAGTGCATGGGACGTTCAGGGATTGCGACGTCCCCCGCAGGGAAGCACTGTTGTTTCACAAATACAAACAAGCACTGGCTGCCTCAACGTGTTAAACAGATGCAGCACAGGGCCCAAACCTTCTCGATGGGGTTGCCTCCCGCGTGCAAACCCCGAGCATAATTACTTGGGCTGCTCACATAAGAATGACCTACTAGTGACATCTACTTCGCAATATGTGGAAAACCGAAGAATCAACACAAACTCAAGCAATTTAAAGTTACAATTTAAATGTAATCTGCCCCAAACGTTCACGTTGCTTCAGTTTCCCATTAATTTTCCCTCTTTGATGTAAGTCTACAACCCTGCAGAGAGCTCCTCTTCAGTCCTCCTAAGGTTTGCCTCACAGCCGGAAGTGCCACACTGCGGAGACGGCGTTTTCACCGGCGGTATTTAAAAAATGACCATTGAACATTCAAGCCGGTGACGGGGACCGTCCTTCGCTGTGTGTCTGAGACAGTCAGAGTGCAAGTGTTTGTGAGAAAGAGACGCTGCTACGAGCCAGAGAGGGAGACCAGGGCCAGCGGACGAGAGGAGATGATCTGTAAAGGAATGGAATGGAATGTGTGCTTGTTTGTGAGAGGAGAGAGTGTAAACATGGGATGGTAAGAGGAGGGGGTGAGACGGAAGTGAGGGTCCTGGAGAGACTGCTGAAATGAGAACGTGAAAACAGAAGAGAGGTGAATGGAGGACGCGACAAGGGAGTGTATGAGATACAACAGAGGTGACTGACTGTCAGTCACGTGTTCGGAGCGTGAGGGAACTGAGGACTGAGGCGCAGAGAGAGCAGCCTTTGAGCTTGAAACAACATTTATTTTTGTAGAAATCTTCACATTATACAGCAGATGGGGTGTTGTCTGGAAATGAGGACAATCGATGAGTATGTAGGAAACGCTTCATCCCCAGGGATGTGTAATTCCAGTGGCACTGAATATACATGTCGTAGTGTCCACTGTCGGAGCTTTGGGCCATTTCATGGGGACTCTCCGCAGAACCGAGCGCCCTGCATGCTGGGTGTCCGAAGTTCCAACACGTCACACGGAATTTCTCGGAGCTAATGCACGGACTTTGAACAGAGCAAGTGGGATCAAGTGACCAGGGATCCCCCATCTGTTTCGGACTTTTTCTGCGAACAGAATGGGGATCCAGTGGGATCCGGCGGCTATTACTGATCCGGACTGGAGATCCGTCTGGTGTCATTTGCCAACACGGGGACCCAGCTCCCCAGCGCCGGCACCTTGCCTGCTTTCTTAATTTAGATTCCAGCCGAGCCAAAATCAAAGGCCACATGTAAAGACTTCCCTTGGTCCCAGTATAATCCTGGCTGGGACATATTTGGAGCCTCACATCTAGACACTGATGCAATGGAGGGGTAACAAAGGCGCACAGCTTGTTATCACTTCACACGTACTTCAGAGAAACAGCAATTTGGAGGCAACTTTTTGACTCTGTTCAATGTCTGCACCTAACCCATATACACGCGCTGTAAGAGTGTCAGATGCATCGATCTATATGAGCATTTTGTATGAATAACAATTTAAATTGCACTTACATTTTTTTTAACCTTTTATAGTGCTACTCATCCAAATGCAGGGTGTGTGAGCGCTTTACAATCCACGCGCACATATAATAGTGACAATCATACAAGTGTGCAAATCAATGCACAGGATGTCACATTAGACAATTAGCTTGTTAAGGGGCAGGAGCTGCACATCGGTTTTTACTGCTAAAAATTCTATTTTAAGAGAGCATTGCTGTGAGAAGCACAAAGTCAGGATTTAAAACGTAAAGCAGTGCTTAGGGTTCTCTGTACTACTAAGTCTATTTTTACTTTAACAAATCCTTTCATTGGCCTTATAACAACAACAGATTAAGAAAAACTAATAAGGGTCAAAACCTATGCCTTGCAGTTAGCATGTAGATGCTAGACGTCTGTTCACGGCTCACTGCGCTATATTAGAAGGATTGCAATTTATGAACTGCAAGTAATAGAAGGATCTGTGTTAAAAGCAGTGACCCACTTACCTTTCTACATAAAATAAAAACCTGTCATCGGCATGTTACATAATGTGCTTTGCAGGAGACACATTAATCCTCTGTGCTACTTAGATTAAAAAATGTGACCAGACAAATCACAGATCTCTCCAGCAAGAGCCTGAACCACCTGAGTTATTTTACCACTGGTATTATTCCCCGAGATTTACCGGGCACACACAGATCTCTGTAGAAAATGCCTTAACCCTATAAATTGCAGTCTCTTGGTGGCCAATCAAGTAAACCAGGGCAGATTTACTGTCCCCTTTCATCGCGTTGCCAATTTCCTTTTGGCAGAGGTTTAAAAAAAACAAATGTATAAACTGATTGTCAGTCAGCTTTACATGACTCCTTCCCACACGACTCCACCCCCTTTTTGTTGCCACACCTTGAATCGTAATTTACTGGTTCCCAGAGTAAAGTTTTTCCAATTCCAAAACTGGTTAAACGTCCATGCATTAATGCAAAGGAATTCTGAGTTGTGTGTTTGAACTTTACACGTCAGGAGCCAAAAAACAGGCAACTGGCTCTGTCCAAAGCTATCATGCCGAAGCTCCCGAAATGCAAAATAAAATTTAGTTGCTGACCTTTTTGTTTTAACAGTCGAGGACTGAACCGCCCAGTGGGTGAGAAAGCAAAGGGAGCCTTTCAAAACAATAAGAAACTTCTACGTGGTTAAGATTAACACTCTTTGGACAAACAGATAGGAGTGTTAAAGATGCTTACCAGACCAGTAGGGGCAGCAGCTGAAGAGAGACAGAGAACACAAAACCAATCTGTGGGCATCTCTCTTCCCCAGGCCTCCTTTGGCCTGGAGGCGGAGCACATGAAACAGGCCCCGCCTTGAACTAGTGCAGCACGTGCTGCAGGCGCTGCCCCGCGAGGCCGCCAGTGTGCGCGAGGGTTTTGACATGCGCACGAGCGAGTCCCGCATCTTTGGTCTGTGTGGTGAGCTTAGAGAGTGAACCATTAGACATCCCAGAGAGAGGGAGATGGACATCACTGAGACAGTGACCTCGTATCGTGGCAGGGCTTCTGGGAGTGATCCCCTGTGAGCGGGTCTGTGGGTCTCTCTTGTACATAAGCCTAGAGGGCACTACACTCTGCTATTTTCCGTGCCCTCTCACAGGGCAAGCACTTTGCTACCCTCCCTACCTACTGAAGAAGGTTTTCCACTGTCCCTCCTGCCTTGAAGAACAAAATCCTCCTAGGCATCATCGAATGAGAATAGAAAAAGCTCTTTTTCAAGCCCCCCTTCCCCCCAATTTGATCAAAAACTTTTATGAAAAGATCTACCAAAGTTTTCTTGTCTGCAGAGGTCTCCTCTGTAAGAGCGACACGGCTAAATGAGATTAATCCCGTTGGATAAAGGTGAGACTCACACTCGCTCCTGCATTGTATGGTTTGTGCCACCTACAAGGTACTGAAAACTGAAAGCACGTCAGCTTCACCCCGCTATATTCTCCTTCACTCTCTGAACATCAGATACATCTCTTCGCACAGTAGGTTTTTAGCAGTGGATCCTCTTACGCAACAATAGTTGTTCATGTGTGCTACATCCCACATGTGGTGCTGTGACCCTAGGGTCATGACCACACATGCACCGCTAAGGAGCACAGAGCACACAGGGGTGTTGTGCACTCCAACAAGCAGGAGAATCCTTGAATCAAATCCGCAGGGCAATGCTCCACAAAAACGGAGATCAACAAGTAGATTTCACCTTCTGGATTGTTCTGCACCAGTCCTCACCCTTTCAAGCATGTCTGCCAGCCCTGCGCCTAGAAGTTCTGCACACAAGAAACATATCAGGATGTGTTTCGCAGCCTCAGACCTGGCTGCACGGACGTTGTCCGCAGATATTCGTTCAGCATTCTCAGAATCCAATATATGATTTCTAACCTCCCCCTAACTAAACTAAACATTAATTGACAGGCGGAGGGCTGCAACACCAGGAGAAATCTACAGGGGTGAACAGACATTACATAGACATATATTATGTGAAGGAAGAGATTTCCGATAACACTCATCTCTCAATCTGATAAAGGCCAAACTATTAACAGAGCACAGAGTACAGCTGCCACCCGCAGAAAGTGCCTAGATACCACGAACAGATCACTGACGATGCATAGCAGCAATTATTTTCAAAGCACAATGAAAGTGACCAGAGGTAACGCTCTGACGCTTCGAGCCTCTCAGTATTACCTCTGCAAGGACCAGGTGCATTTCCAAACTTACTCACCCGCCAACCATGGCTCAAGAGGCCAAAAGAAAAGCAGATCACCACAGATTACCTCTATGTCCTCGGTGAGCACAAGGCTGCAGAGGGGAGGGCACAAGGAGCTCAAAACCACAAGCCACGAGACAGCAGACACAAAGCTTTGGCGGTAGGTCCAGGGCGTAAATCAAAAATGAAAACACGGGGTATTTTGGCCTAAACAAGACACCTTACAGTAGGCGATGTCGCAGTTCCACCACACCCATCAATTTGATGGGGATTTTACAGTCAAAGCTCATATACAATCTTTGCTCTATGTACTGTATGAATACATTTATGCATATAATATATATATGTATTTACAGCTAAACCATACACTTTACTTGTTCCCTGTGCATGCAAAGCGGAAATCGTTTTAACAATACACACGTAATGACATCTAAAGAATGCAGGCGCTTAGAAACACTTCATCATTAGCAAATGTATATACTTGCCCTGCAATTAAACATAAACATAGTAGCAGAGTAGATTATTCATGGAGCCACGTGGCTCTTGAGCTGATACCATGCTAGCTACAAGGTCTCTCTAAATATTCAATTTAAAGGGCCTATCCTAAGATGCCGGCGAAAGGGTGTCTCCCAGTATGCTAGCTAAAGAGCATCTCCAACTGTGCAAGCTAGAGGGACTGTCCCAGGATGCTAGCTAGAGGATGTCCCTCAGTATGCTAGCTAGAGGATGTCCCTCAGTATGCTAGCTAAAGAGAATCACCAACTGTGCAAGCTAGAGGGACTGTCCCAGGATGCTAGCTAGAGGATGTCCCTCAGTATGCTAGCTAAAGAGCATCTCCAACTGTGCAAGCTAGAGGGACTGTCCCAGGATGCTAGCTAGAGGATGTCCCTCAGTATGCTAGCTAAAGAGCATCTCCAACTGTGCACGCTAGAGGGACTGTCCCAGGATGCTAGCTAGAGGATGTCCCTGAGTATGCTAGCTAAAGAGCATCTCCAACTGTGCAAGCTAGAGGGACTGTCCCAGGATGCTAGCTAGAGGATGTCCCTCAGTATGCTAGCTAAAGAGCATCTCCAACTGTGCTAGCTAGAGGGACTGTCCCAGGATGCTAGCTAGAGGGTGTCCCTCAGTATGCTAGCTAAACAGCACCTCCAACTGTGCTAGCTAGAGGGACTGTCCCAGGATGCTAGCTAGAGGGTGTCCCTCAGTATGCTAGCTAAAGAGCATCTCCAACTGTGCTAGCTAGAGGGACTGTCTCAGGATGCTAGCTAAACAGCATCTCCAACTGTGCTAGCTAGAGGGACTGTCCCAGGATGCTAGCTAGAGGACGTCCCTCATTATGCTAGCTAAACAGCATCTCCAACTGTGCTAGCTAGAGGGACTGTCGCAGGATGCTAGCTAGAGGGTGTCCCTCAGTATGCTAGCTAAAGAGCATCTCCAACTGTGCTAGCTAGAGGGACTGTCTCGGGATGCTAGCTAAACAGCATCTCCAACTGTGCTAGCTAGAGGGACTGTCCCAGGATGCTAGCTAGAGGGTGTCCCTCATTATGCTAGCTAAAGAGCATCTCCAACTGTGCAAGCTAGAGGGACTGTCCCAGGATGCTAGCTAGAGGGTGTCCCTCAGTATGCTAGCTAAAGAGCATCTCCAACTGTGCTAGCTAGAGGGACTGTCCCAGGATGCTAGCTAGAGGGTGTCCCTCATTATGCTAGCTAAAGAGCATCTCCAACTGTGCAAGCTAGAGGGGCTGTCCCAGGATGCTAGCTAGAGGATGTCCCTCAGTATGCTAGCTAAAGAGCATCTCCAACTGTGCAAGCTAGAGGGGCTGTCCCAGGATGCTAGCTAGAGGATGTCCCTCAGTATGCTAGCTAAAGAGCATCTCCAACTGTGCTAGCTAGAGGGACTGTCCCAGGATGCTAGCTAGAGGATGTCCCTCAGTATGCTAGCTAAAGAGCATCTCCAACTGTGCTAGCTAGAGGGACTGGCCGGGGATGCTAGCTAGAGGATGTCCCTCAGTATGCTAGCTAAAGAGCATCTCCAACTGTGCAAGCTAGAGGGACTGTCCCAGGATGCTAGCTAGAGGATGTCCCTCAGTATGCTAGCTAGAGGATGTCCCTCAGTATGCTAGCTAAAGAGAATCACCAACTGCGCTAGCTAGAGGGACTGTCCCAGGATGCTAGCTAGAGGATGTCCCTCAGTATGCTAGCTAAAGAGCTTCTCCAACTGTGCTAGCTAGAGGGACTGTCTTGGGATGCTAGCTAAAGAGAATCACCAACTGTGTTAGCTAGAGGGACTGTCCCAAGAAGCTAGCTAGAGGGTATCCCTCATTATGCTAGCTTAAGAGCATCTCCAACTGTGCTAGCTAGAGGGACTGTCCCAGAATACTAGCTAGAGGATGTCCCTCAGTATGCTAGCTAAAGATCATCTCCAACTGTGCAAGCTAGAGGGACTGTCCCAGGATGCTAGCTAGAGGATGTCCCTCAGTATGCTAGCTAAAGAGCATCTCCAACTGTGCAAGCTAGAGGGACTGTCCCAGGATGCTAGCTAGAGGATGTCCCTCAGTATGCTAGCTAAAGAGAATCACCAACTGCGCTAGCTAGAGGGACTGTCCCAGGATGCTAGCTAGAGGATGTCCCTCAGTATGCTAGCTAAAGAGCGTCTCCAACTGTGCTAGCTAGAGGGACTGTCTCAGGATGCTAGCTAAAGAGAATCACCAACTGTGTTAGCTAGAGGGACTGTCCCAAGAAGCTAGCTAGAGGGTATCCCTAATTATGCTAGCTTAACAGCATCTCCAACTGTGCTAGCTATAGGGACTGTCCCAGAATGCTAGCTAGAGGATGTCCCTCAGTATGCTAGCTAAAGAGCATCTCCAACTGTGCAAGCTAGAGGGACTGTCCCAGGATGCTAGCTAGAGGATGTCCCTCAGTATGCTAGCTAAAGAGCATCTCCAACTGTGCAAGCTAGAGGGACTGTCCCAGGATGCTAGCTAGAGGATGTCCCTCAGTATGTTAGCTAAAGAGAATCACCAACTGCGCTAGCTAGAGGGACTGTCCCAGGATGCTAGCTAGAGGATGTCCCTCAGTATGCTAGCTAAAGAGCATCTCCAACTGTGCTAGCTAGAGGGACTGTCCCAGGATGCTAGCTAGAGGATGTTCCTCAGTATGCTAGCTAAAGAGAATCACCAACTGCGCTAGCTAGAGGGACTGTCCCAGGATGCTAGCTAGAGGATGTTCCTCAGTATGCTAGCTAAAGAGCGTCTCCAACTGTGCTAGCTAGAGGGACTGTCTCAGGATGCTAGCTAAAGAGAATCACCAACTGTGTTAGCTAGAGGGACTGTCCCAAGAAGCTAGCTACAGGATGTCCCTCAGTATGCTAGCTAAAGAGCATCTCCAACTGTGCAAGCTAGAGGGACTGTCCCAGGATGCTGGCTAGAGGGTGTCCCTCAGTATGCTAGCTAAAGAGCATCTCCAACTGTGCTAGCTAGAGGGACTGTCCCAGGATGCTAGCTAGAGGGTGTCCCTCATTATGCTAGCTAAAGAGCATCTCCAACTGTGCAAGCTAGAGGGACTGTCCCAGGATGCTAGCTAGAGGATGTCCCTCAGTATGCTAGCTAAAGAGCATCTCCAACTGTGCTAGCTAGAGGGACTGTCCCAGGATGCTAGCTAGAGGATGTCCCTCAGTATGCTAGCTAAAGAGCATCTCCAACTGTGCTAGCTAGAGGGACTGTCCCAGGATGCTAGCTAGAGGATGTCCCTCAGTATGCTAGCTAAAGAGCATCTCCAACTGTGCAAGCTAGAGGGACTGTCCCAGGATGCTAGCTAGAGGATGTCCCTCAGTATGCTAGCTAAAGAGCATCTCCAACTGTGCAAGCTAGAGGGACTGTCCCAGGATGCTAGCTAGAGGATGTCCCTCAGTATGCTAGCTAGAGGATGTCCCTCAGTATGCTAGCTAAAGAGCATCTCCAACTGTGCAAGCTAGAGGGACTGTCCCAGGATGCTAGCTAGAGGATGTCCCTCAGTATGCTAGCTAAAGAGAATCACCAACTGCGCTAGCTAGAGGGACTGTCCCAGGATGCTAGCTAGAGGATGTCCCTCAGTATGCTAGCTAAAGAGCGTCTCCAACTGTGCTAGCTAGAGGGACTGTTTCGGGATGCTAGCTAAAGAGAATCACCAACTGTGTTAGCTAGAGGGACTGTCCCAAGAAGCTAGCTAGAGGGTATCCCTCATTATGCTAGCTTAAGAGCATCTCCAACTGTGCTAGCTAGAGGGACTGTCCCAGAATGCTAGCTAGAGGATGTCCCTCAGTATGCTAGCTAAAGATCATCTCCAACTGTGCAAGCTAGAGGGACTGTCCCAGGATGCTAGCTAGAGGATGTCCCTCAGTATGCTAGCTAAAGAGTATCTCCAACTGTGCAAGCTAGAGGGACTGTCCCAGGATGCTAGCTAGAGGATGTCCCTCAGTATGCTAGCTAAAGAGAATCACCAACTGTGCTAGCTAGAGGGACTGTCCCAGGATGCTAGCTAGAGGATGTCCCTCAGTATGCTAGCTAAAGAGCGTCTCCAACTGTGCTAGCTAGAGGGACTGTCTCAGGATGCTAGCTAAAGAGAATCACCAACTGTGTTAGCTAGAGGGACTGTCCCTAAAAGCTAGCTAGAGGGTATCCCTCATTATGCTAGCTTAAGAGCATCTCCAACTGTGCTAGCTAGAGGGACTGTCCCAGAATGCTAGCTAGAGGATGTCCCTCAGTATGCTAGCTAAAGAGCATCTCCAACTGTGCACGCTAGAGGGACTGTCCCAGGATGCTAGCTAGAGGATGTCCCTCAGTATGCTAGCTAAAGAGCATCTCCAACTGTGCAAGCTAGAGGGACTGTCCCAGGATGCTAGCTAGAGGATGTCCCTCAGTATGCTAGCTAAAGAGCGTCTCCAACTGTGCTAGCTAGAGGGACTGTCTCAGGATGCTAGCTAAAGAGAATCACCAACTGTGTTAGCTAGAGGGACTGTCCCAAGAAGCTAGCTAGAGGGTATCCCTCATTATGCTAGCTTAAGAGCATCTCCAACTGTGCAAGCTAGAGGGACTGTCCCAGGATGCTAGCTAGAGGGTGCCTCCCAGTAGCTAGCTAAAACGCATCTCCAAGTATGCTACCTAGAGAGCACCTCACCGTATTCCAGCTACAGGGCATATCCTACTAAGCCAGTTGAAGGGCCCTGTCCAAGGATGCTAGCTAGAGGGCCATAATCCAGTATGCTAGTGAGATGACCAATCCCAGGATGCTAGCTAGAAGGCATATCCCAGTAATCTAGTTTGGCTGTGTATTCTAGCAAGCTAGCAAGATGGTACAACCAACTAAGAGGTGAACCCCAGCATGCTAGCGACAAATGTTATTCTAGAATGAGTATCCTCGTATGGTACTTGGTGGGTGTAATCTTTCTCGCTAGCTAGAGAACATAACAGAATTTTAGCTAAAACCCATAACCTAATATGCTAGGTAAAATAGTATTACCTTGTTAGATATTGGAAGTATCTCAACACGTTGGATAGAGGGTGTATCCTAGGTCGACAGCTATGGACGTATCCTAGTACGCTAGCTAGAGGGTGCGGACCTTTGGTTACAAGCCACAAGTGTAGGTAGTAAGAGTTGTGCTACACCCTGTGGATAGTTAGGGCTGTCCTCAGAAAGTAGACCCCATAAAGAAACCCACGGGGTGTGGGTTTGGTTATTACCTGGTCCAGTCGTAAGGCACCTCCATCGAAGCGCTGTTTGCGGAGGTTCTTGGCGATGCTGTGCAGGTTCAATACAGCCTGGTGGATCTCGTCGATGGGGTAATGCGGGGCGAGAGGGGGCAGTTCCTCTGGGCTGAACAGCTTACTGGGGTTTTCAATCATACTTTGGGCATGATCATAGCTCAGCTTAACACAGGAGCAAATGATGCTTCTGCCAAACCACTCACTGAGAATCTGAAAGAGAAAAGATTCATTATAGTAACAGTAGGGGGCGCACTGCTCATAAAATACCCGATGGGCTTGAGTTCCTGGTTTGAACTTCAGAAACGTTCACTGATTCTCGAGCACTTTCCGCAAAACATTACCAGGAAGTCCTCTATTCATTGAATATCAGACGGTGGAACAGTAGCACAAAACATTCTACTTGTAAACCATACAAAAAGCACAGATTAATACCCATCCAAATATGTCTACTAACTTTATATTATCTTTTCATGGTCTTTTTAACCATAATCACGTAGTTTTGGGAAAGGTCAATAAGCGAGGACATTGATTAAGTCTACAATTTGGTCTAAAAAGCTCATCCGTACCAGGTTTGGTAGAAGTGGTGTGATAGATCCATTGCATCAAACAGTGACTGTAACTTCTTACGACATCTTATGTTTAAAGAGATTTTTTTTTTTTATTGAAAAGAGATAAACTTTACTTTTCAGAATTTTTAATATGTTCCAGAACACTTTAATCTCAATATAAGAGTGGCCTCATCCATTTGACGGATTCAGCTTAAAGCTCTTGTTAAGCAGGCCTCTCTTAAGATAAGTTTACGTTTGGATCTAGATTTTTGTAAGAATAATGTAAATTTTGATTCAGTAATGAACTCCTTTGTCTTGAATAAATCACAGCATGATGTGTCATGGGGCCCCAGGGTGCTGGACGCCTCTGGGCATTAATCTGCCTAAACATTGTTCCATTACATTTTGAAACATCCAAATGGTATGGTACCCCAAGCATATGTCACTTTTGTAAAAACGGCATCCAGGATTTAAAACATGTTCTGTTTACATGACCAACTTTGCTTTTATATTGTCTTAAGTGGTGGAGACCCCTTTTTTTTTTCTCTTTTGCACGACTGCTGAGGCTAAGCATTTGTTGCTTAACTTGTCAAATGAAATGTTTTGTATCCACGTTTTTAATGTTCTAAAATGTTTTTACCTTTACAATGAAGGTAATATTTTATGCTTTTGGGAGCATTTCGGCTTTTATCCTATTGGTTTGGTGTGTGTATTTTATATCTGTATGTTTTATGTGGACTTCCTAATTAAGTAGATTGACTCATCTGTGTCATAGCACGACCCTGGCTAGACCGCACACATGCTTCATCTAGCGCAGCCAATCATGAGCCCTCCCACACACGGGGGCCAGACGCCTGATCCAATCATCATCTCTGCTCCAGCCCTTGCATGCAGATGTACTAGCCCCGTCTCCAGCTTACCACCCTCACATTCTACTTGTCATTAAAGGTCCAGCTGGAGCAATGAACTAAGCTCTTTGAAGGTGCAGATCACTGGAAGGACATTACCGCAGATAACTGCCTTGCATGTGCTGATCCCGCTTCACTGGTGTCCTACGGAGATCTACATGCGCGGTGCTTGTCCACCTTACGTGGAGAGATTTGCTTTAGCAGCTGCCCAAGCCGTTCACGCAACCGGCGGTCAATCTGCCTCACATGAAACGGAAGTGGAGTTTGTCAAAGATGAAGAAGCAAAAAAATCTCATACAAAGTGGAGAAGGTTCTCGGATTAGCAGCATTTGGCGGCTGACTGGACCACCAAAAAATTGAATAAAAATGTTGTTTGCATAAGGCCACCTGGTGCAGTCGAAAAGGAGGATGCAAAAGGATAATTGATCAAGCCTGAAAGATCAGGATCATGCACTGAATACCCTGGACTCATTACAGGGGGTGGAATTCTATTGTGTCCAGCATCACCCCAATGAATGGAAGCCCTGTGATGAAGCCAGGTGGGACTTTATGGTAATCCTCAGCTTCGGCGCCGTCCGGAGGTAGTCCACAACTGATTTCGTTGAGCCCATTTTCAACAGCCAGTCATCGAGATACAGGAACTCCCGACGTTTGAAGATCGACAGTGATGAATGTAACCACTTTCATAAACACCCAAGGGGCGCTGGCAAGGCCGAAGGGGGGAATAACAAACTGGAAATGCTCTTAGGCTACTTCAAAATGTGAGTAGCGCCTGTGGTCCACAGGCGTAACTGCTGGACGGGTATATGAAAATACGCATCCTGTAACTCCAACATCGGTCTCCTGGAAGCTGAGCCAATGTGAGCGTTTTGAATTTGTCCTTCTGCAAGAAGGACGTTCAGGGATCCGAGATTCACGATAACCCAGAGATCGCCGTCCTTCTTCTGGATAATGGGAGTAGTGGGTATGACAACCGCTGACTTTCTCTAGGCTGGGACACGCTCGATTCACCCTTGGAGAAAAGAGGCATTCTTCTTACGGGAGGATTCACAGATGCTTTTCTCACATTTGATCTCATGTTGGTCGAATATTGGGTGGGCAGGGGAGAAAAGGTAGAGAAACCACTTTAGGAACAATCTGCAAGACTCTTCTGTCCATCACAAGCTATTACTTTGATGCCTATCTGAAAGTGGTTTGGTTATCGACTGGATACGCTCATTCCACTCCAATCAATTTTACCTTTGGCCCAAGTAGGCCCTTTTGAGTGCTCCACCAAAGCATCCTATCCTGTTTGGTCGTGCCACATGGTTTTAACTTTTCACTACTACTGTTTAATATGCATCTGCATTTAAGATAGTCTACATCATGTTTACAAAGTACCTGTCTCAGTTTATACAAATTAATTTCAACATTAAATATCAATTTCAAGGCAACAATTCTTCACTACTCTTACCGGCCACCTTTGGGGATACTCAGTGGTGGATGAAAGCATTTTTGAAGTTCTATCCCACATACATCAGAAATCTTGTTAACAAGGAACAATATGTCTAGCAGGGATAACACGCTCCAGCCTAACTGCTTGGAATGTGCCATCACCCCATGCAGGAGTCTGCAATATATGCACCTAGAGTGACCCGGGCCTTTCTCTTACAGCATAAACCTCTGCAGTGTCTACAACATGTTTTTACTATCTAAACATCCGTGAGAAAGTGCTTGCCATTTCTTTCTTTCCTTTTCTTTCCAAAGAATATGTGGCAAATCCCTTCTTAGTTTTTAAATTCAACAGTGGCAACGCAGCCAATGGCTTCCAGGAAGTCTCCTGTTCAGATTAAAACTAGGGGTGGGAGGAATATTCCATTGCACACGCGGAATTGTTGTAATCTGGCTACCCGCGCATTACTCTTGTAATGCGGAGTTCCAGCCAAATTCCACCAATCGGCATGTGGTAGAATTTTATCCCACCCAGCTCCAGAAATGTAAGCGTGAGCGATATCTGGCATCCCCTAGCATAATTTTCTAACGTGGGCGGGTGTGGTCAGAGGACTGCTTCTCAAGTAGATTTTATACTCGAGAGGAAGAAAAATCAATTCAAAGGGCAACGTGCTCTTGTGAACCTCCTGGTGCCGTTTGTACTGATTTCTCAGCGCTACTGCCGCTAAATTTGCAGCATGAGCAGCGCAACATGGATAATTTCTGTCCATTGGCGGAACTCTGCAGAATCTCCCAGAATTTTTATGTGGCTCCACAGAATTCCACTGAGAAAAACTCTGCAAAGTTCTGTGCCACGCTGATTAAAGCACATGCACAGGCCCAGAGCCAGAATGGAACTTGGACTAAAACAATTTCAATCACTGCACTGTTTCTCAGTTTATAAGGAACGTCTTGAAAACTTTTTGGATGATATACTGTGTCTATTTACAAGACATGATGATCATTTACTGAAACATTCCCTTATTAGATGTACACTTGCTCCCCCCCCCCCCCCCAAAAACGTCTGGTCAAAAAGGCACCTTTCGCAGAAAAATGCTTGAGAGAATGATGTGCACTCAGGAACTCCCTTACCAGACCTAGGACCACCCAAGAACATTTATCATTTTGGATGCAGGTAAAGGCCCTGTTTATTTTATCGTAGCGTCATTTTGCTTTTTGCTACTCTAGAAGCGATGCATGGTTCCCACTATGCTTCTCTTTTCTAGAGCCTCAAGGGTATGGGTTTACAATCTATAAATGTCCACAGAGAAAAACTATGGTCGTTTCTTTTGGTCTAGTGGGAAAGCAGTGTTTAATATGCAGTCCTTGGAGGGTTCGGTTGTCAATCACTCATGTCGTCTCAAAAAGAGTACTATAGCACCATGGAAGCCTAACCAAGATTTTGTATATCTGACTTTGAATGGTAGCTTTTTCGAGAATTCATCTGTACTCTATGCGTCATACAGGGTTCGATCCAAGCACAGTATGACACAGTACGCAATGAAGTCAGTACCTGGTCACTGTTGTTCAAAGGATTAAGATTTTACTAAGAATCAGAAACATTATGCCACAAGATGAACAAAGCCACGCCAACCCAAAACTAGTCAATATTCAAGTCAGGTGAAGAAAGATCCAGTCATCATCTCTGATTACCACTCAAGGGTTGCAGTTGAATTCTTGGGCCCATACCTCAGTTCCTACAAGTCACGGGAAGAAGGCAAGGGACCAGGGGCACTGGGCAGGCCCCGGGAATCTTGGGATGGGACCAGGATGGCACCAAAACATGCTCTTGATAGGGCTAGCTGTTGGATCAACGATCTTGCACTTAAAGAGGGATAGAAGAGTGCACTGCACGGAACAAAAGAAATTGGATGCTGGTCACTCGAGAAGCCTCACATGGTTCGCTCAGAGCTAAGCACTTGGTAGAAATATCCATAAGGGTCTTTCCCGACTTAGAGCAGCTCACCAGCCTGGAATTATGCCGGTTGTTTCAACCAGGGGGCGCAGACGCGTACCATTATTCAAGGTTCCATAAATATAGGATACAGGATAGGTAAACCATTCAATCCAGTCTAGGGGGGATTGCACAAATATCAGCCCGGGGAATTGCCCACAAAGCTGTGAGAGCAGCTGCTACTGCATAGGCAGGAAAGGATACCAATCAGGCAATAAGAAGAAATACAAAATACAAAACGTAGAACCTGGATAGAAATGCAGTGCTAAGTCAAAACTCTGGAAGGAAAAAATAAATGAAAGTGTGAAAGAACAGCCATGAAAGTGCTCGATACAAACGTGTTTCATCTCAAACCAAGGACAGAACAGACAGCATTTAAAAGATACGGTAATTTTAGAATTTTATGCTATTCACCTGGGTAGACATTTTCTGGGAATCAAAAAAGTGCGCTGTCCCGCGTGTCCGACTTCAGTGCACTCTGGTAAGGTGACTAGCTTAGGTCAATGGATGTATCCTTTTCAGGATGCTTGGAGCATCACCCGCAGGAGTGGACCATGGATGCGAGTAGGCCAAACGCAGTCTCTTTATTCATGAGCAGTTGGGTAAAAGGAGAAGGTTTCATCCATGTTTTGCTAACGGCGCCCAACCAACTACCTTACGAGCTCCCATCTCAAAGAATGATACCCCCCAGGAGAGGAGTTATCGTACTAACCAAGTACCATTGGTTTTCATGATCTGTATCGCCATGGGTACATCTTTGTATGGAGCAGGGTACATTAGGGTACCGGAAACGGCCCTGAAGAACTGCCACCGACCTCTTCTGGGCACCAAAATAAGAAACATGTTGGCCATGCTCTAGAACTCAAGTGTCAATATTATCCCACAAGTTACTATTCCATAGATAATTTAAATATGAACACTGTCCCAACTCACTTCATGCCCTCCTACCTAGACAGAGAAGGGCAAATATCTTTTGTTTTGTCTGACGAACATCAGACTCGGACATAAAATATCTCTGGCAAAGAGCCCCCATGTGGGGCCCGTTGGCTACTGAGACGCCCACCCAACAAGGACCACGGGCCAAGGATGAAGCCTGCCAGTTCGGTTGGTGAGCATCTCTGCGCCTTGGAAAGGATACGTCCAGTGACCAGAATAAGTCCATCCACCCACAGATTGCCAGTAAGTAGGACCTGCGGAACAACACACTTTCTGATACTAAATCTGACCGGAGGGGACGCGTGCTGGACCGCCAGACACCTCTCATACCTAAATCCATCTTTCTTCCGAACTGGACAGTTCTTTAGTGTGACCGGTGCCAGTTGTGATGTTGACAGACCATGTATATTCACCCTTACACAAACCCCACAACTTCATGGAGTGAAAAGCTTTACCTTTCCGTCTGGTGATAACTTCCAGATTACAGAAAAGGTCAGGCGATCCGCCATGGGATTGAGACTGCACAGCTCCTCACACAGCAGCCGGGGCAGCATGGGAATCACCTGAGGGAACAGGAGAGACATGTCACAGAAAGAAGAGTTAAGACATGTATTGTAAAATGGAAAGGAAGCAGTCAGACATCCAAGCTAAGGCAAAGATTAATTAAACAGAGACATTTCCCTTTAGCAACAGAACACGTGGTGCTTGGGCAACCACTTACCAAGACATTCCACCCTAGATGGAGGCAGACATTATGGGCATGCAAAAGACATAAACATGACGACTTTCATGGGGAAATCCGGTTTTACCTACAAGTACTGCTAACAACATATACCTGACCTTCTGAAACAAGATTTAAGGCAGAAAATCCAAACGTGGGTCTCTAAGACTTTAGACAAACACTGATATCTGATGTATGAAAAAGGTACCTGTAAACCATATTTATCTAGCAATGGCATCATTCAACGACGGCAAGCATTTCAAGCCTCCTCTTCGGTGGACGGGTTTAAGATGCACCCCGGGAACCACATTCGGATTCTTGCGCACCAGTGTGCCCATATTTCAATATTTAAGCTTCATAGAGGAAGAGGCAATCACTCACCAATGATGACAATATATCATAAGAGCCATCAATTCTACAGCGTCTGTCATTCCATAGACTGATATTATTTAAATTTGGAATTTAAGTGAAATACAGCCTCCCCCCTCCCCAATTTAAAGAGGTCCCACAGAACCGCTTGTGCCTCTCTCGAGCAGTTTTTTGTATTCACATTTAGGCAGCAGGGAGAGTGAGAAAGTATAAGTTTCGCCGTGTGATCCTTCTACAACTGTCCCGGAGAGTCTGCAAAGTCCTGGATGAGTCTACCAGTGGCACTGAGCGAGCTCTTACTCAGTGTCTCAAGCTTCTCTGCACCGTTATCGACACAGACGGGGCACATCATGTTCTGCCTTGTTATGGCCTCTTCAGAGAAGGGTAGACCCTTGTCCGACTGCCCACCTAGACCCATCGTGACTATCTTGTGGGCCTCCTCTGCCCCTTATGTACTCTTTTTACCATCTTCTTGGTTTCAACAGCAGGTGAGTCTCTTTTCTACTGTTGCTGTAGCCTTCTGAAGGAATGCATGTGCAGCCACCAACTGCTTTTATTTTTTATTTTAGTTTTTTTTGTAAAGAGTAGTATACAAATACAGTAGCATATTCATTCACCTGGAAAAGCATTGTAGCAAATACCCTCAAGCGATAAATATTTTAGAAAAACATAATGAAACAAAGTTCATTTTTCTTCGGCTACTCAATATGTACCTCCGCATTACCCCAGATATAAACAGCTTTCTGAAAGGTTTGCTCCTGTCTCAGCTTGATAGGGTGGCTAACTTAGAGCACACATCCATGAATTTATTCCGCCACTGGCCGGTGTGTAAGAGGCTCATGGTCCAGCCACCCCTCAGCTATTCACAGTGGCCCAACTAAGACGGCCGCCAGCTGATTTAAGCAACACTCCAAAGCAAGGGTTTCGTACTCAATGTCAGAAGCCCCTCAATAGGTAAAACCTAATAAAGAATAAACACTTTAGAGGTTTGTGCAAGTAAGAAGGCTAAATATATTTCTCGTGGCTTCACCCAGGGCTCAGAGAGGCCGCTCAAATGCTTCTACTGCACGGTTGAGTTCCCAGGCATGCACCGGTTGGCAAGTCAAGGGAGTTCCCGAGAGGCATTTTATGAAATCCTACAGTTGCATATCTAAGCACAGAGTTCTTTCCATCTTCTGCAAGATCCATCTTGATAACCAGGATGTAACCAGCGATGCTACCTATGTGCTAACCAGCCACACTGAACACTCCCCATGCGGAGGGTGTTGCACAGAGATCAGAGCTGCCTAACGAGCTGTGCTTAGATTTCTTGATTTTCAACCTCGTGTGAATGGGGAAGAACACAGGCACAGTGGCCTGCAAGAGACTTCAGACATCCTGCTCTGAATTTGTTTTCCTAAAAAGGGAAACTTTTTTGTTTTAAAGCAGCTCAAGTTCATTATAAGTGCATTTAAAAACCAGCGTAATGATTGAGAACACATCAGGGGGAGCAGGTAAGATTCCTAGACCACTGCCTCCCTGCTCCCTCTCCCACCCTTAAGACTTTTTGTGATGTTTCATTTGGGTCTTATTACAATCTGGGTTTCCGAGGTGGCTGCTCTCTCCCTACTTGAAGCCAATGCTCATTCAAGCGGTCTTGGTCAGATGTTTACAAAAAATGACATTTATTAAAAGCGCTCAGTTGTTTAATGCCAATAATGGTCTTCCAAGGTTAAACATGAGAAGGCTTTTGAAAGGTTGAAGAGGATTAAGACCAATTTACATGTGAACAAGCCAATTTATTTATGTTTGTTTGTACATATTTTTTTTTTAACAAACCTTGGGTGTGTTCTTTTTATTAGTGTAGAAATAAACAGCAGAACGCCCTTGTTGAAAAGTATTATAACCAGATGAAGTTTCATCCAAGAGTGGAAAACTTTAGTTCTTTTTTAGTTACACCATTAACAAAAAAAAAAAAAAAAAAAAAAAAAAAAACTGTGCCATGGATCGATGACAGTGTTTCATCTTTCTCATTACTGGACTTCTTAAGGGCAATTTACACATTTTGCTTCTTCTTCGGAATATTGTGCCCCTTAATTTGGTGGAGTAACTATATGCTTGGCTGATTTCATATTGAATATTCGGATAATGTAAGTTTCTGCCACTCAAAATCTAAAATTCATCCTCAGCTGATATATAATGTATCATCAATATAGATGTCAACCTATGGCATATTTTCAATACAGATTAGTGATGGAATGTTTTCTGATAGCTTTCGTTCACTAAAGGCAAAAATATGTTGCTTAAGACTTGCTTTTAAAAGGATCTACCTATGTATGGGTGACTAAACTCCTTGTATTCTGTTTTGTACACTCAAAGTGGGGTTGTGATGTAGGACTCATCCCTCTTTCTTTATGAAGAAATGCGGATGGGACTTCAATTTGCAGGCAACTGATTGTAGTGGAATCTAATAAGCTTGTACACCACGCTTGCCATGGCCAAGCTGAAGCGGTACCTGTGGGAAAGTACTTATTGGTTGGCTAGATAAATTAATCTCTCCTACTGAAAATAACTACTTGTGACAAGTTTGCACTTCCTGTCCGAAGTAAATCGACTTGATCTGTGGTCCACTGTGCAACACACAGAGTTTCTGCATCTGAAACCGATCTAGTTCCCAATGGCGGCACACTATCATTCTCTGTTCAATACTCCAGCCAGTTTGTTTCCTCCAGACAGTTGTTTGAGTCACACGGACTTGGAGAGTCATGCACCAGCCCTGTAACATGAGTCTCATTTGATGGTTTTGGATAACCATGCACCAAAGTTCTTTACTATAATTTCCTGAGAGTTTGACAAAGCCAATTGCAAAGCCAAGGCCATTGCCATATTTTCAATTTTATTTCTTTTTAGCCTATCATAGCCGGGCCTCTGATAAGATTTTTCCTTGAGGAACATGAAAAAAGTTTTCTCAAGGCTAATCATAAAATGTTCTTGCCAGCTTCCAACTAGAACATATTAGATGCATCATCATCAAGTGGAGACCATTCCCTCCTGTTCTGGAGAAGGATATAATGTGTGCTGCACTTGTAAGCCCCTGCCTGATTCATGAAGCCATGGCATGCATTGTCCTCATCACTTTCCTCTCTATGGTCATGCTCGTCGACCTCAACCTAAGTGCGGCAGATAAGTCAGGATAGCATCAAAGAGTTTTCAGAGATGACTCGATCGACCTATACGATCAGGTTGAGAGAGAAGGACCTCTGAAGAAGGATGGTCTTGCTTGGAAACGGATGCACAGAATGTTCTGGGAGTTCATGTATCATTTTCTTTGACACTTGAGAACATCTAAAGGTACACCCTGGAACTTTTAATGGGCCACTGAAAAGGGTCACTTCTGGCAGTCTCCTATATCTAGAATTACCTGATCGCCATCCCAGTTTGCCAAAAGGAAAATTAATGCATTGACTTCTTACACTTTTAAGTTTACGCCAAGAATCAGGTCTAGCAGGCACGGGGGACAGAATACTGAATCTGTTTTAGCGGTTCTTTGGGAGCTCACTGCTTTCACTCTGTTAAACCCCTTTTCCTGCAGTTTACAACTCTTTCTCTTGGGAGGGCAGGCTAGCGCTGAGGCTTTCTGAGATCCAAGATCCACAGTCCAGATCCCCTGCATGCTCACTCCCAGAAGACTCTTCCACGTGAAGACGACTGACCTTCTTTGTCCTTCAGTTTCCTAGATGAGGAATACTGCATGTACCGCTTACTATTGTAAGTGGCGGGGGAGGAGGTAGCAGACATTCAGAGAAAAGGTTCAGTAAGAAATTAGTAGTTTCATGCCACATCAAAAGGCCTCTGTGTTTTTGACTTTCAACCACAATTTTAACTGGCGAACAAAAGAATCACACTGTGGACTCTCACCCCAGGATCACAGCTGTAGGTAAATCTGCCCCGAAAATTCCCTATCTGAGATACTGACAAAATGCCTAGGAAACTATGAAAACACTGAGTATCAGCAGACTACAGAGAGCAGAAGTCCTGAAGAAATGAAGGCTTTGTTACAGCATTTCCTTCAGAACATTGGAGAAAAAGCTCTCTCCTTTAGGGCTCTAAATCAGATGATACACAGAGGGAATCTGAAGGTTGAGTTTAGGGTCAGAGCCTAGGCCTAGGCACAACATCAGCTGAAAACAAGACTAGTGGCTCTACTAGCGAAAGCAAGACTTCACATTATGCCATTTTTATAGCTCTCTGGTGGTGGGCCAATGCTTTGCAATGCTCTGCACTCTTAAAATAAAAATAAATCTTCCCCTCCTGCCTTTGGAGGCGAGAAGAGTGGTGATTCATGCGCTGATCCCTTCGCACCTGGACTACATGAACACCCTCTATCTAGGAGCAGCGGACGTCCTGGTGAATCGCCTGCAATGGTCCAAAATGCGGCTGATAGGCGTCTTGTGTATCTGCCTAGGTGTTCTTCAACCTTGATGGCCATGAAAGCACTCCATTGGCTGCCCGTCAAGAAACTGATTTTATTCAAAGCCTTGGTTTTGGTTCATAGGGCAGTGTATCTCTCTAGCCCAGACTATCTGGTGAAAAGATTTGTCCAGTACCCCCCCCCCCCCATAGCGCTGCACTCTGCTTCCATTTTGTCAATCCCGCGCTTCAAGCACGTCCGAAGGGGTGGCAAAGCTTTTCCCTTGCGTGCTGCTAAAGCTTGGAATGAGCTTCCACGTGAAATGTGCCTCATCTCTGATGAGACCACATTCCACAAAAAGCTTAAAACCTGGTTCTTTCTGAGCAGCGGTAAGGTTCTTGTTTGGTCCGTGCGCATCATGGGCTCCGTTCTTGTTTGGTTGGTGCGCATCATGGGCTTTGCTCGTTAGCGCCGGGTGACGCCTCAGAGTAGCCACGCGCTCTGCAAATCTCCCATTCATCCATTCTAAATAAATGTATTGATACTCGAACTCTCACCCTCGAGGGGGAATACTTTAAAACATGCCAATCTATCGAAGATCCAATGCTGGGGAACCTTAAATAACCTAAATACGAATTGAACAAAATACTTTACACTATATCTGCAGGCTTAGTCAAGTTAGTCATTAGCGTTTCAGCTATTTTTGTATTGCTTTTTATTGGTTTTTAAAGTCATGGTACAATAAACATCTTCCTTTATAAATGAAGCCCAGACGTGTAGACTGTAGGACTTTTTAGTGACAGGTTGAACAATGTGTGTGTTTTCCTGATTAAGGCCAGCAACTAAACTGAACTTTAATTTAAACAAAACTCATCCGGTCAGTTCTGTCGTTTGTTTATGAAAGCAACAATACTATCATGGAGTCAGATCAATTCTAGGTCTGCACCCTCTTTGACATACTGAGGATCTTTGGCATTCTGGAGCTCTCACCTTTCACTTCTGGTCCCATCTCTGGTTGCACTCACATGTTGCGACTCTTACATAATACGCTTTCGGTGTCTTGGGGGAACCATTGGTCTAGTGTCTTCTGAGCATCAGCAGCTCCTGTTGTCACCCAAAAGTCTTTATGTATTTTTTATTTTTTTTTACACGAGGGATGGGGGAGCTGGTCAGTCCTTGTTGTTAGGGCTATTTGGAGAGTACCCCAGTATCCCAATCATTATGCATGGTCCCCTCCCCTTTAACTTTTGTTGGATTGTGATGGCTTCAATCTCTGCTGTTGCCCACTTTGTAAGATCGGTTAACCGTGTTTTGGTGTTGACCACCTCTCTTGCATTCTAAGTCATGGATATTCTACGAATAACAAGTATTCGTCTAGATCAAAGAGTCTGCGAGCAGATTGTACTTTTTTCCGGTCTGTGCATGTTGCAAAGTATGCTTTTCATTGGTGTCTCCTCCATTATTTTATCCGATATCTCCATCATTGCACATTTCCATACCAGGTGACAGAAGTCTCTCTCTGGCTTATGGCATGTGAGGCAGTGACCAGTCACCCAAGGGTACATACTGGTTACTCTTGCCAGGGTGAGGAAATTCTGGTGTAAAAAATTAAATTGCGTAAACTTGCAGCAAGGGTTTATTGACACCTTTTTGGTATATTCCATTCTTTTTCAGTAAGTTCCTGTCTAATTCACCTTAAATGTGTTGACGTCTATGTAATATGCTGGTGCTCTCAAGCTGTGCAATATTGTTAATGAATGCCTATGTCACCCATACATACGTCGTTAATTGCTTCAAATGTGTAGATTACTCCATTTTCAAACAGGTCCCTTTCAATGGCAGCAACAACCCATGGGCATCTATCACTCAGTTGTATTTCCTGAAATATTGGCAGACACAAAGCGATCCCTGGTCAGAATGTCACAGTTTAGCTTAGTTTAGGTATCCCGGCCCACCATTTCTGGACATGTCCGGCGGCCCAGAGTGGGATGCTGTCATTCTCAATTCATCCAGAATTGGCTCACACAATGTAGCACCCCCAGTGCCCGTCTTTATCGCGAACCCCCACTGGATACCGATAGCTGCACGTCCTTTTCAACAGCCGCTGCAGCTGAACTGCTGGATAATTGGGTTTCAGGTCCTGTGCTTATTAACTTAGGTCAGACTCTTATTATGATGTCCTATGAGTCACTGTGCGGCCACAGCTGTTGTGAATTAAGTCATGATACATTCTCGTTAGGACTAAGTTTGTTTACTGATGCCTACCCTGGGATACCCTGAAGGATTTACACTGATGGGTCATGGGTTGAAAGCAAAGGATCCTATACCTAGGGTCATTCTAGAAAGATACCACTAAAGCGTAACCGAATGGCTGTGCCACATAGCAGAATCACTTCCAACCACTGAGTCATTAGGACATTATTACTCCAACCACCTAGGGGCGAACTACAGCGGAGGAGATTTCTTAACCTGAATTGTAGGCCTGCACCTGGAGGACAGGCTCGTGATTACTGTGGAGTAACAATCTCTAGAGTGTGAACAAGGCATAGGAAACAAAGTTATAAAGCTTCAACACCCTGCATCAGCCTCGTTTTTAGAGATCTTCTCCAACCTTCTCCTATTTCAAAGACATATTACATCCCTCGAAGTGAACCCAACTCTAACTGAAGTGATACCTGAGACCCTTCTCTGCTCCCAGGCTCTCCCTACGCCAGCCTGATCCTTTGCACCAGAGGCTTCATTCATCAGTGGGTGACGTTACATGAATTGCCAATTTGTTACTTATTCTTTGTAACCTAACACATCACACACATACCTAGACAAATACTATCAAACATAACCCTAAAAGTCTGACATAAATATGTAATGATAAACTGTATTAGCACCTTCAATCAATGGACTACTGCAAAATCAAGAAAAAGACCATCAGCTCTCAGTCATGAACTTCAAGGCTGAACTTAAAAAAAAGGTCCTGCTTGTCAGGTCAGCTGGAATAAGGCCCCTGACATGAAATCTATCGAATGAGGGGAGCAGCTCCATGTTAACCTATGGAACGTCTTTGTTTCTGGATGGGCACGCCATGTCTCTGTAGCAGGTCCTTTAAACTGCACACACGTTTGCTTTGATCAATGAAGTCATTAAAACACACCTCATGCAAGACCATGGAGATCAGCTTCCACTTGAAATGAAAGAGTGTGAATCACAGATCCAGGGGGCTGGACAAAGAAAGTGTGTTGGTCCAACCGCCTGTCACTTGTTCCTATACATGATGACGCTCACGGACTCTTGTTCCAACGTGAGCTTGAAGTAGGTTTGACAGCACAACAGTCGGACGTGCAGAATCGCATGCTAAGGTGACTAAGCTTTCCTTGGCGCACGGAGAAGGACTGTGGTCTAGATTAATGGTTACAGCATTAGCTGGGAATTAGGGAGGTCCTGAGGTCAATTTGAGCTTTGCCACTTAAGTGATCTTGGGACAATTTGCTCCGCCTTCCAGGGCCTGGCTTAAACATACGTACCTGCGTAAGAACACTGCCCGTAAGCTCTTTGGGGCAGAGCCCAGGTTGTGTTACTGTACTTCCTTTGTGCAGAGATTAGCACTTTCGTAAGCGCTTTATAAACACAAGCGATTCTAAGTGTAATCAACTTTGGATCGCTGCCTGAGCTGCACTTTCAAACTTTTTGAAGTATGAAAACAAACAAACTTCAGAAATCCCTATTGTGCTCCAGGAAAGCAACGTGTGCCGTCACCTGTTTGTAGGAATGCAGATTTTCGAAACTACTTAGAGTTTTCTTCCTTGTGGAAAACTACACATAGACAGCCTGAGACCAGGACCAAAATTCCAAGGCTGCTTCCTGACGACACCACTCTCTGATGCAAGTCGGGGCAGAGCAGGTTAAAAGGGCATACCAGGAGATGAATGTGTGACCAGTCAGAGTTTATAAAGCTTAAACCTGATGAACTACTATTCATTGAGCCATAGACCAGACTGGGACCCACTGTGGCATTTAAACATGGGTGACTTTGCAAATGCAATCGTGTAATGTGGATTCCAGTAAAAAGGACTCTGAGACCCTCAGCCACACAAGGGGGTGCTCTTCGGAAGGGAATGTGATGTTCAGTGGACAAAGGTGGTTGTGTGCATGTGTGTATCTCAAAACCACTGAATCTTTCAAGCTGGAGGCTATCTTGGGTGTACCCACCCTGGTGTACTCGGTCTGTTTGTAGGAAATTTGCCCTTACCGCAGGGGTCACCCTGGGTTTTTGGGCTTTTGCTGGACCTTATATTTTTGCTGGCAGTAGGAGTCTGCATTTTACCCCCACTAACTATTGTGCCACCCACCACAGCGGCAGCGCATACGTGGCTACAGGCCGAACCAGGGTAGCCGAACTGCTTCGGCGTAAGATCTGCAGTACAAACTCTCAAAAGAACCTTTTTGTCACAAAGACCTCCCTTTCAAAATTTAAGTCACCCTTAAGAAGGCCTTGTAGCCCACGAGGCAGGGTCCCTGGATTTTAAATGTGGGACAAGACGACAATTATTATTATCATGTCCATACAGGGACGAGGCGCCAAAAGCTATTTTCACTGCGACAGGCCTAGCTGTCCAATGACGAGAAAAAATAACTACTTTTAATAATGATTGAAAATCCAATTTAAGGGTCCGATTTTTCAATAAATATTAAGGAAAAGCAACATTAAAAAGGTATATTTTACCTGTCTGAACATTTTGGACGCTAATGTGCGTTAACTCTCCAGCAACTCTGAGCATAGCCAGGGAAAGGGGGGTGGGGGTGGGGGGGAGGGGTTTGGGGGGGGTGATGTGAAGAGGTGTAAAATTACTCCCAGTAGAACTCAAAAGGCTGACCTGAATGGCCACAGAGGACACCTCTAAGCTCAACGAAATGTGCAAGGGGCATGCTGTGGGCATTATCTTGACACCATAGCATCAGGGTCTGCTTCAAACTGGATTTCTGTGTTAGATGTGATTACTATAGTGCACTCCCCTACACATCCACAGCCCTCAATCCCCCACGTTTAGTGTGGTGGAAGACTTTCACCATCTTTAAAATGCCTGAAACCTGCCCTTTTGGGGCTGTTTCGGTAATGCAAACAGGAACTACTGTGTTGACTCCAGAAACGTTTAACCCCACTGGTTAGGGAGTACCCAGGAGTTATCAGCACCCACTAAGCTAGTGCCAGGTATAAGTGGAGCGGCCCAAGGCACCCCATCAAAACAATATCTGCACCTGCAGAGGAACTGAAGAGAGCTGGACATGCTAACTGTGACATGAGCAGAGCCTTAAAGGACTGGACATGTGTCCACTTGTATCCAGGACAAAGAAGTGAACTCTAATGGTTATTTGTCTAACTTCCTGTGTTGGTGCAGGCGCACAACAAATACTTTTCCCTCAACAGCAACTGCTGGCGGGCTCAGTACTCCTCCTCCAGCTCTTCAGCTCTTATCCTTGACAGAGGTTCCTCTTGACCCAGAAGTGTTCTAAAAGTTTTGGGTTTTGGGTCCATTACTTATACCCCTTTCTGCATTTGAAGTAGGCAAACTTCAAAGGAAAGTCTCAGTTAGTGACAAGATTCTGCCTTGCCCAGTCCTCGTCCCAGACACACACCAAGGGGTTGCAGACTGCATTGTGTGAGGACAGGCACAGCCCTTTCAGGTGCAAGTGTTGGCTCCACCCTCCACACTCTAGTCCAGGAGATTCATTTGGATATGCAAGCCACGCCCCAGCTCCCTTTGTGTCGCTGTCTAGTGGAGATTCACAAACAGCCCAAGTGTCAGGCTTACCCAGACGTGGAATACACAAGCAGGCAGAGGCACGGAATGGTTAAGGAAGAAAATGCTCACTTTCTAAAAGTGGCATTTTCAAACTGACAATCTAAAAAACAATTTTACCAAAAGATGTATTTTTTAAATTGTGAGTTCAGAGACACCAAACTGCAGATTTCTATCTGCTCTCAAAGGGAAACTGCACTTTTAGGATATTTAAAGGCAGCCCCGTGTTAACCTATGAGAGTGTGAGAGAGAGAGGCCTTGCAACAGTGAAAACCATATTTGGCAGTATTTCACTGTTAGAGCATGTAAAACACATCAGCACATGTCCCACCTTTAACACACAATGCACTCTGTCCATGGGGCTACTTAGGGCCTACCTTAAGGGTGCCTTACATGTACAAAAAGGGAAGGTTTGGGCCTGACAAGTGGGTACACCTGCCAGGCCAAATTGGCAGTTTAAAACTGCACACACAGAAATTGCAGTGGCAGGTCTGAGACAGGTTAACAGGGCTAATCATGTGCTGCAGGCCCACAAGCAGCATTTGATTTACAGGTCCCGGGCACCCCTTGTGCACTTTACTAGGGACTTACTAGTAAATCAAATATGCCAATCATGGATAAACCAATCACCAATACAACTTACATAAGGAGCACTTGCACTTTAACACTGCTCAGCAGTGGTAAAGTGCGCAGACAATAAGCCAACCAAAAAACAGGAGGTCAGAGGGCAAAAAGACAGGGGAAATATGCCAAAAGATGCCAGGTCTAACAGTACTCGAAAAAGCATTTGATTTAGTGGAATGGCATTTCTCCTCCAAACTCTGTCACAATTTGGTCTAGGGTCTCAGTTCAAGAGTGTGGTGCGCTAGCTGTACAATTGACCGACAGCCAGAGTTAAATTGGGGCACATGGTATCCACCCCCATTAATATAGAGAGGGGCACATGACAGGGATGCTCCTTGTCCCCTCTATTTTTTGCCCTAGCCATGGCTGCTACCTTGCAAGCACAGGGCCGAAGCTGGGGTATACCCCTGAGGGATGGGACACATTCAGTGTCCCTTTATGCTGACGACCTCCTCATTTATTTAAAGGACCTTTCCCATTTCCCCATGTAAATCATTAACACACTACATTGTCTGGACTGCATGTCAAGTGGTCAAAATCATATTTTCTGTTCACACCGTCCATGCTAATCCTAGCCTAGTACCCACCGCTTCTGCTCTGACTTGGCAACCCGACACTTTAAAATACCTAGGTATCAAAATGTATCATTCGGATTCAAATCTATTAGACGGGAATCTATTTTGTGCCACAACTTCTCTCAAATCCCAGATGGTCTTCTGGAAGTCACTCCCTCTATCGGTCACGTGGCACTCCTAAAGATGGTAGCCCTACCTAGTCTGCTCTATTATTTTGTCAATCATCCGCTGTGTGTTCTTGTCTCCTTTTCCGATCTCTGGAGCGTAGCATACAAACATTTATTTGGAGCAATACCCACTGTAGAGTAGCACCCAAATTATACAGGCTGTCGGATTCGGGTGGTCTGGCGCTCCCTAACTTAGAAAACTATTACCTGGTGGCTCAGGTGTGGTGGGTCTCAAGGCGGCTAGATTCCTGCCACCTGACTGACACAGCCACAATCTCTCCACCTTGGAATGTCACAGAAATTCTAAGTTTATTGCATCCTTGCACTAGGAGTGCCTTGCCCCACTCTCAGCATCTACCTATGGCACACCGCTGCTTCTCTAGAAGCTTACACCTCACTAAGGCAACAATCCCCTACACTTCGGCCATCTCTCTCCTAGGGACACCGCGTGGTCCCCATACAACTACATTAGCAGAAATGACACCGTGGCACAGCGCCGAGATCCATACTTTGGGTGACCTTTATGACAGCAGAACCTTACTTCAATATAAAATCCTAATGGAAGAGGCTGGTTTACCTCCAGGTGGTTTTCTCCTTTTTCGCTCACTCATCGGATCTCTGGAACCCCTTATGTAACTCACCATACAATATTTGCATGTGTGTGACAATGGTAGGCAGACTCATTGCATCAGCACACTTCCCCACCATGTACACCACTCTGAGACCCTTAGGAGACGGACCAGGGCACGCCATACTACGACAAATAATGCTCCAGCTAATTTAAAAGTCAAATACAGATACCACACAATACCAGGTTTTGAATTAATTCAATGGTATATTACCCAAAGGGCCAGTCTCATGCCTGCCAGAATTAATAGATACTTCCATCTGACAGATGCAGAACGCCCACGCTGTCTCTTAAATGCAGACTTGCTAGACATGTTATGGACAAGCTCACATTTACACTTCTACTGGACTGCAGTGATGCACCATCTGGAGCACTGCATACACCATATCATTCCATTTTCCTGGGAAGCTTGTGCTCTGGGACTCTTTCACAGAGTCAAAAAACACAGAGCTACATCCCTATTTCTAGATCCAGGACTTAACGTAGCTAAGAGACTCATTACTCGTAAATGGCACTCACTTGACCCACCAAACTATGGCTGCAATCAATGACGGTTTGGGTGTGGGCAGAGTATACTTCGATTCCACTGGGAAGACACCCTTGGCCTCCGAAAATATCCAATATCTTCTAACTGGGACGCAATACTGGCTGAAGTACACACCTCAATACCTAAAACACCTGTACGTGTTGACGCTGGGAAGCGCAATGGCCTTTATAAGTCCACTACCCCATGAACGCCTCTGACCACAACACACATGCTACCACAACCTCCCCTCCGCCACTTCATCACACCCCAGTTAAATTACTAGCGACTTTCGCGTTATTACTGCTGCTGAGCAGCCACCACTCTCTTCAAGACCAAACGTAATTACGACCTCGTGGATCGCCTACGTGCAGCTCAGATTATACCCTCATTCCTTTACCCCGCCTACCCCATTCCCAGTTCAAATAGTTGTGACACTGCATTGTTATAAAATGTTTGATATGTTTCTACTGATGGGCACGACTGAAAATTTGATGTCGCCACCACACATGGATTATGAACGCTTCCAAATTGCCTCCCCGTACTGCCGCGTATCAATAACAGCGTTTCAAGCACTGCGTATGTAGCTCTATATGACCTGAAGTAATATACAAAGCCAAAAGCGCTCCCGACGTGAACTGAAATACACACAGCATGTATGCACCACCATCTATACAATATGTAAACTACCCTTCTGCAGGAATGCAAGTAGAGTATTGTAATGCAGTATAATGTTTAGATGAAAAGTGCAATAACAAGAGATTCAAACAAAAAAGTTAAGCCTGTCTGCTCTGTGCTATAGTTAAAATGGGTTGCACTCAGGTTAATGTAGTGACTAACTGTTCACCCTGACAAGAGTTGTGATAATCCCTTGAGGTGGGCTGTCACACAGCACAAATAATAACACAATTTCTTACACTGCTGTACTTACTTACGGTATAGCACATCCTCTGTAGTGGCTCAATCAATATGTAAATGAATAGATGTACTCACTCCAACCCTGCACCTTTAATGTTAATAAAACGCAACTGCACTTATTCAGTCATGGACCATCCCAATTAGAGTCAGGGTGATGGACAGCGAAGAGACGAAGGCAGGAAGCCATTAGTAAAGAAAGGCACCTTTTCAGAACATATATCAAGGAGTCACAATGTGGGATTAAAGTTTATTTGCAGGCATAACTAAGAAAAACACGCTAGAGAACTGGCCATCAACAGTAAATATACATGTTGGTGGAAAGGTTGTAGCAGTCAAAATGCTTGCCTTCAGGGCGGTTCATGCCAGTTTAGGCAGAATGTACTTGGCAGATCATTTTCTTGACCCTCTTTAGACTAGATGTATTTCTGCCTGCAATGTCACTGGACCTGTGTGTACCCCCAGGTTCTACACAATGACGGTCCAGGACCTCCTTGAGCAGAACCCGCAGAAACGGATCAGTTAAGTCAAGTTTTAGGAGGAGACCTGAAGTAGAGTAACATCTACAAGCCCAGGTGGAGCTTAAATCTTGAGTCAAGCTTGGGCCACTAGAATTCAATGAGTAGGCCAGCAGGGCCATAACCAGAACTATGATGGACTCATACATATTTATTTGGGATTTTATGACCAAATGTGTATAAACAGGGACCTCTATACAGGTTTGAATTTGTTATTGATTGCATTCTTTCAGGAATACCCGTGCAGAGACTAAAAAGTAGTGCACAAGAAACTTTACTGGACTGGAGATGGATGAGTCTCAATTTCTAGAGAATGAACCTAGCTGGGAATCAATGGAACATTATGAATGGTAGAATAGGTGGGAACAATATGATTGTGAGCAAAAGCAACAGAGCAGAGGAGTGGAGGGAGGATGGAAAATCATCTTCATAGTCTGGCCCTGGGTGTAAACAGATAGGAGTTCCATTCTAGTAGTTCATTTAGTGCTTCAAAGCTGTTCCAAGGTGAAGATGCCGGGGGTGTGCTATTTCCCTATCCGCACTCCTTGATTTCGAGTCGGCTGACAACTAGGCTTTGTGTCTTGAACAGGCCTCCTTTGACAGACAGCTGGTAGGGTGCTTGTTGGTTGTTACTGTCCTATAGCTGATGCTGTCATGAAGAATACTTCAGTTCTGATGCTATCAGGAACACTGTGCCTGGGCCCATTTAAACTTCCTCCATTGTTATTGTATGCTCGTCTGAAAACTCTGATATCTCTTTCTATGACAGTGTACAGTTTGGACACGCAGAAGCGTAGCACTCCTCTTGAGGATGACATACGTTCATTGTTTATATTATAGTCACTACCATATTAAAATGGGCGCTTACAGTGAAAGCTAAAATGTCAACATGGGAACTAAAAAGATGCATTCAACAGCATACTTATTTTGTCTTATTGGGACTTTAGTGTCATTGCCAAACTTATAAACGTGAAATATAAATCAGCTCAGGTGCTACAAAACCTCCTATACTTGACCATTGCTATCACATTAGAGGTCACATCAGTTTTCTGAAACCCAGCCACAATCGGGGTTGCACCGGGCCACGGAGAGCAGAGAATTGGCCTTCGGCCTGGCATGGCTTATAATTCCTGGGCAAGGGCTGTGATAAAGAGCTAAACAATAATTCTTCAAAGAGAAAGGAAGCTGTATGATCTATCTTAATAATTCATAGGTTTAATATTTTCTGTTTCTACAAAATTTTAGCATTTAGCAAAGAAGTCGCAATATGGGGTTAGGATGCTACAAATGTACTAACCATATAAGGACTGTGGGTATTGTATTCTCTGGCCACATTACACACAGCAGCATTTATTTTCTCGGTTGTGTGGTCCCCATTCATTTATTATGCACTGGACTTGTGTTTTAGAAATAAGTATTTTAAAGTTTCACTCCACATTTCTTAGTGCTATTTTGAGGGTATGATTCATTTACGAAGGGGGATTTTGTGTTCCGGTGAGTACATGAACTTACCTAGGGGGACTATTCATGAAAATACCACCTGCGCACAGTATTGCTTAGTAGGACATGTACGGGTCATAGTTTAACTGGACTTCTAATTTCTGTTGGTGCACTGATCTAAGTCCCTGCGCTATGTGGCGGTGTGACTGCGACGCCTGCACCTCTGGTGGGGTCCCCTGACTCGTGACAATGCAACCGGTGAGAGTGATGCGACTGTACCTCTTTAGCCCTTCGATGTGTCACACAGCAATGTGCAGGATGCTCTGCCGGGCAGCGACAGCAGAATTGGAGATACCAGTGAGCAAGGCGTTGCTACTGTCCAGGTGGATGTGGGCCAGGGATTAGACAATGATTCTAAAACTGAAAACTACATAAACTGGGACGAGTGGCAGGGCCTGGGAAGACATGACTAAGAAAATAGATACTGTAATCTATTTAAAGAAGTATAGACACAATTACAGCCACCTGATACATAAAAGCATTCCCTGAGGATTGCAGGTCATTTAGGTATTTTGACACCGGGTTAGTGGACTAATGAATTCTCCTGGGAAACTTGTGTTTGACTTTTTGGTCACAAGTTTTTCTCCTTGGATCATTGATAAAACTAGTAGCTTTGAGACAGCCCTTTTGAAAGCAGCCCTCAAAGGGATGTACCTCAACTTCCTCTACGAAAGTCAAGGACATTCACCTACTGTCTGTCTGGTCAGAGGAGTCTGAGGTGGTAAGGTGTTCGAGGCTGCCATAGGAGAAAACCTCAAAGTGTACATGAAAGTGTGTCTGAGCAAGGTGATGGGTGCTAGGGGATTCATGACAGACCAGGTTGAGCAATTTGCACAGAGCTGTATTCCAAAGTGTAAGACAATCGGCTATTAGTTGTGAAAGATGTGAGCCCTGCACGAGAGATAAGTCTGCAACTGTCTTGTTACTGGGAACCAAGCACCACTCTCAGGGTAGCAAAGCAGAGACATCCATGACCTAATCAGTGGAGGTTTTGTGGCTTACAATCCCAGTTTGCTGGCACAAAGCAGCAACACTCAAATTATTGTCCAGTCAGTGCCTTTTCTTTAAATAAAAAAAATAAAACAATGACTGAAAAATATACTTGTGCCTTTTCTAATGAAAAGTAGATTTATTACACTTAAACTACAAAACGTTATGCATTTAGGCCCTCATTATGAACCCAGCGGGATTTCCCACCGTGTTCAGGCTGGCGGTCTAAACACAGACCGCCAGCCCATTGAGGACCCCGCCGGCTGAATAATCAACATTCCCCTGGGCCGGCGGGCGGAAACAGTGTTTCTGCCGTCCGGCCCAGCAAAATGCTAGGCCTGGACATTGCCGACGGCTCCACATGGAGCCATCATCAATGTAACAGTGCGGCAAGTGCAGCAGCACCCGTCGTGCACAGGGCAGTAACATGCACGAAGGGGCTGTGCACGGGGGTCCCTGGGGTCCCCATCCCGCCAGCCTTTTCCTGGGGGGGGAAACCACCAGGGAAAGGCTGGTGGACACAGGTTCTTTATCCGGGGGGCGGGCAGCGCTGCCCTGTTGGATAAGGAACTCCACCATCGTCAGCACGGTAGCCTGACGGTGGTGGAGTTCCGCCTTTGGCGGTCCCGCAATGAACATATGGCGGTCCGGACCGCCATGCCGGTGGCGGTAACTACCGCCACCTGTTCATAATGACCCCCTAAATAACAAATGTATAATTCCGGCAAGTTAGAAATACCTTTTGCGACAACCTTTTATCACAATTCGCCCTAGTGGATCCTGAATCCCACGGTCACAATAAAAATAATGCCGGCCATATGACTCACCACGAAGAAACTAGCAATGGAAAGAGCTAAAGCTCAAAAGCTCTGGAAGTGCTTAATATCAATGCAACCCCTTCCTGGGTTCAGGGATACAATCCCCTGGGAGATTTAGGGTGAGGATCTCAAATTCACCTCTAAAGGGGCTCCTGTACCCTCTGCAGCCACCCAGGCCATGTTGGGTGAAGGTTAATGGTGCACCTGCCCATTCTTGGGGCACCACAAAGAAGAAGTGCATGCAAATAGGTCCCCTCGTGGGCAATCATGAGACACTCCTCTCTATAGCACTTAACTTGATCCTTGCAAAGTCACTTCTGCACCAGACTGTGTGGAATTACTGGGCTTCACACAATGGTAGTCTCACATGCCCAGCCCGTACCCATGCATGCACAAGTTCATGTTTAACCAGGCTAATGCCTCTTACCTCAGCTGTGCCGCAGAAGCTCAGTCTTAAAAGGTGGATGCTGGCAGTTACCATGCTCAGTCCAAATTACCGCGAGTTTACCAGATCTGGGTAGTGAGACTTACAGTATAAAGTGCAAACAAAGGGCACTTTTAAGTGAAAAATCCCAGTGTACAAAATAAGTGGAAACCCTTTGCTTCATAAATTGACAGGCAGCATCCACAGTGATAAAAAAACATTGCGTTGGCACAAGCGTGGTTGGCCAGAGGGCAAAGTTGAGAAGGTTCTCAAAGTAGGAAGGGATATTAGTGACCAAGGATGATGAAAAGTGTTGCAATGATCTAGACTGTTCACTAACAGGAAACTGACAGAACCTTAGTCCTACCTGACTGGAACCAGAGGTACCCTTGTTTGCAGAAAAACTAATGAGAATATAATTGAAAAATTCCACACAAATGTTGTTCTCAAACACACCAGAAATCAACTTGGAAAACCTAGGTTTCCTCATCAAATACAAACTCATCTTCCTGTCAGATATGAAAAGATACATTGACCTGCTTGGCTCACATAAGCTACTCAAACACAAAATACAGCTCTCTACACACAGATGTTGGGAGAGAATAAAAATTCATGACAGGTCTCAAACTGTGTCAATCACAAACATTAATAGGGGGGTGGTGGAATCTCTCCTGGCATGAGCCGTTTACCTGCACGCTATACCTGCGGCGGATATGTATGTACATAGGAGGATTTATAACACATAACTAGTGTTTCACCAATGTAGATAAAAAAACGAATACAAAAGCATGTTGATAGAAGGGATAAAACGAGGCTGGAAAGATAACAGCAGACCCCAAGCAAGTCTCCAGGAAGATGTTCACATTGCAGTGTCCCGGGCCTGGCCTTACCTTCTGGACCAGGTAGACACTGGTGGCTCTACTGCTGGCTACTTCATCCAGAGCTGTTCCTTCTTGGAGGAAGTAACTCACATCTGCGATGTGAACTCCGACTTCGAAGTTTCCTGAAAGAGAGAAAGTGAGACATTTTAGTTAATCATGTTGATAGATGCATGCAGAGGTTGTGGATGCTAGGATTTCTGCTGTGCTTTATCAAGCGGCCATTCTACGTCCATACACCTCTGAAAATCGGTGAAATGTGAAGCTTTAAGGGCAATCCTGGAACCTAAATGATGGGCAGGCAAAAGACAATCAATGCAGCCACCTAGCATCCCCAGAAATAGTTCTCAAAGTAATACTTTGGAATCCCATCACACATTTCTTGATCAACAACTTCTACTTTTCATTGTATTTTCTTTTTTTAATTCAGTGTCTCCCCCCGGTGCCATCCACTGGGGTAGCATATGCCCTAGCGTGGTAGGTGCATAGCTGACTCTAAACAGGTTGGGTGAGGCACACAGAGGGAGTCGGACACCTGGTACATCTGCAAGAGGCTGACTATATCTAGAGTGCCTTATGCACAAACAAGAGCATGAGGGTAAGAAGTGAATCAAGGCTGTTAAGAGTCGAGTGATAATCTGTTTGCATGTGATCTCCCTAGTTGATTTGGGGAATGGTGGGGGTGGAGATGGGATCGGCACTTCCATCCATGTTTTATCTCACCTCCAGAAAAATGCGTATTTATTTTGAAAAATGCACGATATCATGCTCCTTTCATCTATAGACTTCTGCAAAGCACCGACTGGATGAATCTGGAGTGAGGTAGCCGCACAATGAAACATCTGAAGTCAAAGATTTGAAGAGAATGGATGACTTATCTAGATTCATGCAATTCAGGGGGCAAGAAATGAGGCGGGCAAGGGTTCTAGGTTGTCTGCCCACCATGATTCTCATTCAGTGATGCATTTCACATCTCCCAGAGCAGCTGCAGCTTCACACCACTTTCATGACCATGAATCTTGGTCCATTTGCGGCTTCTGATGGACAACTGTGGAGGCAGATCTTCATCTTCAGCAGGTCAATTTCATGGTCAGGCTGCTTTTCAAGCACACTGCGGCCACTAATGACCTCATGATGCTTGCAACTGCAGCGGCCACATGAATTATAGATTACTTTGGAAACCGTGCGTTATTCCACATTTGCTGAACAGCTTCAGATACGGCACACAGCCGAGACGAGGGGAGAAGGGGATTCCATAGCTTTGAGGACAGAAAGGACAATGACCTGCCTTCATGGCACTATTTGCAGATCGAACAAACACTATACAGCAAGGCCTGATGTACTGGGTGTCTGGTGGCAATTCAAGGTGTAGAAAGGGTGAGGGCCCAATGCAGTGCTTCTGCAGACACATCCACAGCACCTTAGATCCACTCACTTGGAGCATCATCAGCTCCTGAAGGGTGCAAATGACCCGGAATAAACGATCATAACACAATAGATTAGAATGTAGACTGTAGCGGTATGGACTCTTTGTAGACGACGCAATGGGTTTGTTGGGAATTGTGTAAGTCAGTCGTTCCACACCTGTGGTCCAGGGACCCCCTGGGAGTCCATGAAGCCTACTAAGGGGTCCGCCATTATTTACAAAATTAAACAATGTTAACAGATTAATAATGGGTATATTCATTTAAAAAAATCAAAATGTAAATGTCAACATTTTAAAATGTTCCATAAATGTGAAGGAATTTAAAACTGGAGGCTTAAAAGTAAGCTGGTGTTCTCATTTTTATTTGTGGAAGCCGTGCATCAGACAGAATGTAGTATGGATGACTAGTGGCCTCTTTGAATTTAAAAACGGTCCAATCTTCCCATTAAAATTTTGATTTTTTATACTTGTAAATTAAATAAATGATTACACATTTTGTATATCTGTTTGAAAAATGCTTGCTTCTGTATTTTCTGTGTATTGTTTTGCGGTTCAAGTCATCGAAAATGCTTAGGCTGGGGTCTCCTGCTTCAAGTAATGACTCAGTGGGGGGTGGGGTCCAAAGATTCCAATTCATTGAGGGTCCCCGGATCCCAGTAATGATTAGGAGGAGGTCTGAAGGAGTCAAAAGGCTGAGAACCAATGGTGTAAGTAAGAAACCTTTTTTAGCTATTAGAAATAAATACCACCCTTTCATGTTACAGTCGTCTAGGTATCAAAGGAGAGGAACTTTTCTGTCAAGGAGCCCAGGTTCTTACCAGTGTCCTGCTGGTTTCACTCAATCACTCCCACCAACTTTTAACATTCTCTTTTCTTGTCCTCTTCATCAAATTATGCATCAGTCCTGCCTTGGATGACCCTAGACCTCCTGTAAGCTCAGCTGAAGCAAAGAGATAGTACTTTTGTGAGCTGTGAACCCCCAGACACCCCAGAGATGGATTTTGTGATTCATAGCTAATCTGGGCAGTAAAAACCATGGAGCACCTCCAACTCAAATGTAATGCTTCCCAACTCCTGGGATGGTTATATTTGATATTTCATAAATCAGTAGGGAGCTAGAACATGGTCATCCCTTTGCATGACTTAAAACGCTACAACAACAGCGAAACAAGGACCTGCCAAGAGGCAGGCTCCCTGCAATGGAACAGGACGCTTGCGAGCAAATTAGAATGCTTTCCTCCACCTTCCTTGAAACGCTCTGCTTTTAACTCGTCTCTTCCCTCCTTTCGCTTTTCAAGCACTTGATGTCGGTCAGAATTCCGTGGACTATGAATGACAGGCTTTGTCCCCAATTTCAGACTGCTTCACGACTCCGCTACTGGTCCACTCTAAAACCAATCATACAAGGATTTCATTTCCAAGGTAACGAACCCTTCAGGTCACATTTAGCATCATGATCCTAAGAGGCTACCAACCGGTAGCGGAGTGGCGTAAGCGCGGAAAAGGTCTTCGGCAATGCAATATGCGCATATCATTTCAGCATCAGCACGTAGAGAGGATCTGCGGACGTCAAGAACGTCGAGGGATCACGCAAGTGCATTGGCCCGCCTGTCTCGCTTCGTGTCCTCTGGACATGCAGAAGGAAGGACCAGAAATGTCTTGCAGCTATTTTACTGAACGTGCATTCACATTTCCTCCCCGGCTGGTCAGATACCCCTACCTGTCAGGGTACCCAGGAAACACAGGGAGGGATCTCCATGGCTTAGTTCTGTTCTCACACTGAAAATGCGTTTATTTTTATTTATTGATCTGGATGCACAAGAAACAATGAGATAATAAGAGGGGGTGGTTTGTTGCAACTGGAAAAACAAGCAAGAACATATCAAATGTTAACAAGGGGAATTCCCAATCTGAAAAAAAATCGAGTTTTCTATACAGAAATAGTGTCATGCCCCTTAGTGAGGTCCGCCTTGTCTTCACTGTGACCATACCATCATGGTGGCGTACAGTGTGTAAACATTACATGTGTACAGGCTGTCCTTCAGCCAATCCCTGAATAGGCTTTAGAGCAGAAGTTAATGCCTCTGCTCAAGGGCGGCCAAGTTTTCAGTAATCTAGAGTAGAGAATCCGGCACCCAAAAAATAGAGGGGTATTCGTAACCTCAGTTTTTTAGAGGTTGAGAGTTAAAACCTACTATGAACGGACTGGTCCGAGCACTTCTACCCCCGGCACCCATCCCATGTGCTTTTTACTTCTACGGTTTAGTAAAGGGTGCAATCCCTTCACTGCATTCAAACATGCACACAGGAGAATGGGATAAGAACTTTACCAATATCAGGAGAAACAGCTGTGAAACCTAGATCTCATACCCCGCCATCTGCAGAGGAAGGAGGAATTATTGTATATATCGAGGCTCTTTAAAGTGGACAACAGCTGGTGTCAACCTCAACCAGTAATTCAGATGCACCAATCGTTCATTTGACGCTGCCCGCGTCACACATAGGGCGACAATTTGACAGGCAACACCTCAGCATAGCATCCCCCTGCCTGGCTGTACACCTCTCGCACCTGCTTTAGCCCCCTCGGGTTGGTGGACAGGGGTCAGTACTCCCACCAGGGGGAGGTAGGCCCACTCCCCTCAGTGAAGTCATTTCCGGGACCATAGCCACCTTATGCATTATCCTCCAGGAATACACATTTATTTCTGTATTCTGGTGCCATGAGCAGATGTTTCACCCAATGCCGGGTTCTTCTGCCCCTACAGACATTTTGGCCTTGAAGCCAAACCTTTGTATGCTTCGGCGTGAAGGATTTCAAGTGAAGGCTTTCTGGACAGGACATGGTCTCAAGTTTTACCCTTAAGGACCCTTTATTAGTCCTACTTAGCTCCCTTTGGTGTCTCTGTCATCTGCTTACAGTCATTTTCATAAATATCGAGTACGGACAGCTTTTCCTTTATCCAGTAAGTTCCTCTCTGCGTCCATCTGAACCACTCGCTCAGATGCTGGAAATTATCCATTCATTCATTCTCAATAAGGTTGGGTTTGTGATCCAGTTTAAAATAACAGACTTGCTTGCTGACACTCACAATACTCTTGCTTTATATGCAAAGGATGAGACCCAGTTAAGGAAAAGTCCATCACCAAAGTGAGAATAATACCTGCCTGGAGAAGTCTCCCAAGGGTAAGGGGTTTACCAAGGCCTGCGTTCCAAGACCAGTGTACCCTGCTAAAGCCAACACGGCTAACATCGTATTTGAGATTGTTTTTTGAGGCATATGGGAAACAGGTTGGGATGAACTCATCTTTTTGGAGAAGAAACAGTCAAAACCCATCACTTTTATGTTCTCTCAGTGAGTCCAACTCAGGTTTTGTTCCTTTTATTGGCACTGGGAAGACAGAGTATAAGGTCACCATGAAAATATGTCTTCTTGAGCTCGAACTAGAGAGTTCTCGAGTATACTTATACATTTTACTAGCCTTGAGGCTAATCTAGTTTCAGTACACGGAAGGGCCAGCTTTGCATTAATTTAGGGCTGGATTTGATATTGCCAGCCAAGTAAGCCTCCACGACAATTATTTGAGCCATTATGCATATAGTGCAAACCTAAAGACTTCTCCAAAATGCTCTTCAGCCTCATCCATTATGCACCGTTTTATGACTTGTTTAAGGGAACGATGGACAGTATATGCCCTTACACAAGCACATCTCAAATCTGTAGGTAGACGTGTATCTATAGACAATGTGTTGAGTGTTTGGCTGTCAATGCTTAACTGGTGTTTTCGGATGCTGGTGGTCCGGACCATGCTCCTACAACCAGGGAGAGGCAAGAATCTTTCTAAAAGACGGCAGGTTGGTTACCACTGGAGTAAGTCAGAGATACACTAGAAGTATTATGAGTCGTAGTTCCAAATACTGTGCCAACACAGATGGAAACCCATCATTCATTACACAAACTATCATACAGGACAGCCACAGATGATTAGACTATTTTCAACTTAACTGCATTACGTAGATAGTTTCAAGTGGCATGGGTTGAGAAGCAACAGAAAAATATACTACTGCATCGTATTTTAAGGCTCTAAGTTCATATGCTGAGTCACTGCTATGCTGCTTTCATTAACATATCTTATGCCAGCAGTAACAGGCATTTGCAACAGACATTTGAACTGTACAGAACAAGCCATGCACGAGGCATGACTAGGCACAATAAAGCAACACAGACTCAGCTCCGGCGAATTAGCAGGTTTCTAAAAAATCCAACATTGGCAGAGTTAAACCTTCAGCGTGGATGTGTGGAAAATGACAAAAAAAACACAAGGGTTGGGGCGTGTACCCTATGACGGACAACTGGCAGGTCTGGAGTTTTCTTGGTTTACTCTACGCAGGATTAAATGGCATTTTGTATTATTAGGTAAGAGTCTGAAAGATATTGTGTGGTAGGAAATGTAAAAGGGTTTCAAAGTTCTGTCTGACAAACGCAGTCTTTCCTAAAATAGCAGCAGAGTTGTCCATACATCTAATGTGAACATCCAAACGAAAGGACAAAGCATACTTGGGCCCTAATTACAGCCACTAACATGCATTGCAGACAGTGAAAAGCGCGACAGGTTACCCCTACGCTCCGCAACATTGCCGCTGGCTCAATTATGAGCCGGCGTCAATGTTGTAGGCTGTCCCCGCTAGGCCAGCGGGGAACTTCTAATGGGGCCCGCGGGAAGGCAACCGCACTGGCGGCAACCTGACTGCAGGAGTTTGGCGGGTGACCTTTTCCGCCCATCAAACTCTTAATGACCTCCTGAGTGTAGTTGGCACCGAGGACTCTGTGGATGCCCAATGGTCCATTGGAGTTGGATGTTCAGACACAACAGGAGTTCAGTGGACGTAGGATGCCGAAGAAGGAGTTGGAAAAGGTTTTATGAAGAGTTGTACTAAGGACCTTGAAGTCTTGGTTGTCCCAGAAGTTTACTGGATGACAACAAACACGAGACAGAGGTGGAGGCACTCACAATACTCTTGCTTTATGTGCAAAGGATGAGACCCAGTTAAGGAAAAGTCCATCACCAAAGTGAGAATAATACCTGCCTGGAGAAGTCTCCCAAGGGTAAGGGGTTTACCAAGGCCTGCATTCCAAGACCAGTGTACCCTGCTAAAGCCAACACGGCTAACATCGTATTTGAGATTGTTTTTTGAGGCATATGTGAAACAGGTTGGGATGAACTGATCTTTTTGGAGAAGAAACAGTCAAAACCCATCACTTTTATGTTCTCTCAGTGAGTCCAACTCAGGTTTTGTTCCTTTTATTGGCACTGGGAAGGCAGAGTTTAAGGTCACCATGAAAATATGTCTTCTTGAGCTCGAACTAGAGAGTTCTCGAGTATACTTATACATTTTACTACCCTTGAGGCTAATCCAGTTTCAGTACACGGAAGGGCCAGCTTTGCATTAATTTAGGGGTGGATTTTATATTGCCAGCCAAGTAAGCCTCCACGACAATTATTTGAGCCATTATGCATATAGTGCAAACCTAAAGACTTCTCCAAAATGCTCTTCAGCCTCATCCATTATGCACCGTTTTATGACTTGTTTAAGGGAACGATGGACAGTATATGCCCTTACACAAGCACATCTCAAATCTGTAGGTAGACGTGTATCTATAGACAATGTGTTGAGTGTTTGGCTGTCAATGCCTAACTGGTGTTTTCGGATGCTGGTGGTCCGGACCATGCTCCTACAACCAGGGAGAGGCAAGAATCTTTCTAAAAGACGGCAGGTTGGTTACCACTTGAGTAAGTCAGAGATACACTAGAAGTATTATGAGTCGTAGTTCCAAATACTGTGCCAACACAGATGGAAACCCATCATTCATTACACAAACTATCATACAGGACAGCCACAGATGATTAGACTATTTTCAACTTAACTGCATTACGTAGATAGTTTCAAGTGGCATGGGTTGAGAAGCAACAGAAAAATATACTACTGCATCGTATTTTAAGGCTCTAAGTTCATATGCTGAGTCACTGCTATACTGCTTTCATTAACATGTCTTATGCCAGCAGTAACAGGCATTTGCAACAGACATTTGAACTGTACAGAACAAGCCATGCACGAGGCATGACTAGGCACAATAAAGCAACACAGACTCAGCTCCGGCGAATTAGCAGGTTTCTAAAAAATCCAACATTGGCAGAGTTAAACCTTCAGCGTGGATGTGTGGAAAATGACAAAAAAACACAAGGGTTGGGGCGTGTACCCTATGACGGACAACTGGCAGGTCTGGAGTTTTCTTGGTTTACTCTACGCAGGATTAAATGGCATTTTGTATTATTAGGTAAGAGTCTGAAAGATATTGTGTGGTAGGAAATGTAAAAGGGTTTCAAAGTTCTGTCTGACAAACGCAGTCTTTCCTAAAATAGCAGCAGAGTTGTCCATACATCTAATGTGAACATCCAAACGAAAGGACAAAGCACACTTGGGCCCTAATTACAGCCACTAACATGCATTGCAGACAGTGAAAAGCGCGACAGGTTACCCCTATGCACCGCAACATTGCCGCTGGCTCAATTATGAGCCGGTGTCAATGTTGTAGGCTGTTCCCCGCTAGGCCAGCGGGGAACTTCTAATGGGGCCCGCGGGAAGGCAACCGCACTGGCGGCAACCTGACTGCAGGAGTTTGGCGGGTGGCCTTTTCCGCCCACCAAACTCTTAATGACCTCCTGAGTGTAGTTGGCACTGAGGACTCTGTGGATGCCCAATGGTCCATTGGAGTTGGATGTTCAGACACAACAGGAGTTCAGTGGACGTAGGATGCCGAAGAAGGAGTTGGAAAAGGTTTTATGAAGAGTTGTTCTAAGGACCTGGAAGTCTTGGTTGTCCCAGAACTTTATTGGATGACAACAAACACGAGACAGAGGTGGAGGCAATCACTGTGGCCGTCATTTCAAGTAATCAGTCCCAAGTGCATGAATGTAATATTTTTTATGAGAGTAATAAAAAAAAAATTCTAGAAGGCAGAACAAGATGCAAGCTACTAGGTTAGCTTCACCTTACCAACCACAAAGTTTAACATCATAGTGAAAAAAAATCACATTAAGACGTTTCAGGAGAAGTGACAGACACCACCAGCACCCGCCACTGTGGTCAATATCAACTCGTCTCCCTGATCAACCAAGGAAAAATTCGAAAGGGCTCAAGAAATGCTTAAAAGATCTTTTTTTTTTTAAAAGCTAGAGTGAAAATCATCGCGAACAGTGAAACAAAAAGGAAAGCTGTGGGCCGGAAGACAAGACTCTGCAGTACGTAGATTGGAAAGGAAACAACCTGAAAACACCAAAAGCAAACAGAATACAAACCTCAGTAAATGAAAAGAGACAAAGAACCTCTGTACAGGTCTATTCTTTTGAGGAAGCATAAAAAAAAAAGACTCAGAGTTGTCCTTGTTTTGGCTGTCGTAAAAGGTTTGTAAAATGTTTTTATTGGTGTTCGACATAACAGACCGTGGTGGTTGTTAGTTTTTCCTGTACAAATTCCGTCAATTATTTAAGGTCTTCAGTGCACTGATTACCAGTATTAAAGTGACTTGCAAGTAATTACAGTTTTTAGATGCATTTTCTTTTCTGGTTTCAGATACCTTAATTAAGTCCAGCCCTGGTCATACTGTTGCTTCGTACATTTCGTCACCTCCTTCGACCTGTAAATATCATCTACTCCTGCGAAGGTCATACATATATTTTTCTCTCCCCCCCACCAATGCACGCTTCATTTCAACCCACAAGGCCAGTTCGTCCATAGACTTCTCTCGCATTCTAAATTCTTCTGCTAAGGACCACTCGATACCGTCTCTTTCCCAATGAGCTGCTACCGATGATATATGATGAACCCATGTGATCACTATTCGTGCGCTCGCCTGAACTGCTCCCAAGGTCCCAAACCTGTACTGAATCTAATGTTTCATGGGCCTGGGTATGTTCACCAGGCTGCATTACTTCTGTATTTTGTAGGTTCAAATTAGTAGTTATTTCCATCTTGTTTATCGTACCCCTACAACAGTTAGATAACTTAGGACACGCCAAAGTCATACACAAAAATCCTGCTTCTTGTTCTGAGCAACATGGGCAACTTAGGGTCCTGTCAGCACATCTTACTCAGTTTTATTGACGACATGTATGTGAGAGGCAAGTAAATAAACTATCAATTGAAATCGTGCGATGGTGGACATCTCCTGTATCTGGGCACATGCTAGCCCCCACTTAGCATCTCTCGTGGTGCATCAATATCTGCATCCCACAGTTGCGTAACCCACAGGGGTTCCTTGTGTCTATCACACTGGAGGGCTCTACAGAGCTGGGAGAATATTCTTCTACATTGCCCTGGATCCAGAAATCCCTCCACTATAGCAGAATCTTCAGTGGTGTTTGGAAACTCTCGCCAGAGCTCTCTACAGTGATACTTATTTTGCATACTGCAGAATTCCCCTGTCGCACTTCAAACATTACCTGGTCATCTACAAATGTTATAAAGTCCTCTCCCCGCTGAAGGCCTCCCAGCTTGTTCGAACCTCCAGTGCTGTAACCTGCCACGGACATACCCCGGGACTTATGAATGGCTGCAACCACCATACATTCAACAGTCTTCTCAAAGGAGTACGCTTCAGTACTTTCTTGACCACGACATCCCACATCCTACATCTCCGTCAGACTATATGTGGAATCGCCTTAGTGGTGGCATCACCTTTCATGGGGGGGGGGTGCGGGGGGGGGTGCAGGGGGGGGGGTGCAGGGGGGGGGGCGTGGCAGCACTTCTTCTCCCAGCATCCCTCGAAGCAAACTTTTCCCAATTCTCTGAGTCTTCACAACACTTCACTGCATGTAGTAAGTGTGCTGCCATATAATATAATTCCAAGGCTGGACGGTCCTAATCCCCTTCAAATGAATGTCGATTCACTAACATGCCAGGGGTAGCGGAAGTGACATCACATACCCTTTGACCCAAATGACATCACAGGAAGTATTCTATGGGCCCTCATGTCAAAAATTACCTGCACTGTTCTTGCATTTTGTCACGGATCCCCCATATACCATTCGTGCCCCTAATATTCCAGTGACAGAATGTTACCGTGTGTCCTTTACATATGCCATAGAAAACTATTCCAAAACATTACCTATGAATGCCACGGTCAGACTTTTGCCACGGTTTCCACCCTCCCATTTGTCAGATTATTGTCCATTATGCCAGGAACTACCTCCAATGTGCCAGTACTAGCATGGGTGCCTCATGGTCAGCATTTTTCCATGGGTGCCTCGTGCACTAATTACCTCCAATATGCCTGAATTTTACCACGGATGCCCATTATGCCAAGAATTGCTGCCCGTGCCAGGATTTAGACACAGGTGTCTGTCATGTTAAGAATTGCTTCGAGTATGCCAACCCCAGTATTTTGCCATGGGTGTTTCTGTAAGAGAAGAATTATGTTGAATATGCCAGGCACAGACTCACAAGCACATCACCACATTCCCGCTCACTCACATTCACTTACACTCTCAAAATCTCTTGCACTAATTCACACTTACTTGTAAGCACTTTTATTCTCACTCACTCATTGTCTCTCACTCTGAATCAATCATAATTACTCGTCCAACCAATCTAACATATTCAAACTCCCTGACTGACTCCCTCACACACACCTCCATACACAGACACACGCTCACAAATGCTCACATATGCACACTCATTTTGTAGTATGCACACTTACGTAAGTTGGTTTAAAAGGTCTCATTCCAGCTAACTGTGCTAAATTTTTATTACAATAATAGACAATACTCACATATCATTCACTACTATTATAATGAAAATGAACACAAAAAGGAGTGTGCAGCAGCCTCTGTTTTTGGCACTGATTTTGACATTTCTGAGGCCAGGGGTCTCAATGGCAGTTTCAAAGATGGCATCGGGAAAGCCAGATGTCGCAGCCGCGATCCCCTAAATGACATCCGTGCACCTCCATTCAGTTTCTTTTTAATGTCCATAATCGAACTATGCTTCTTCTCCGTGCCCATACCAAGGAGATCAATAGGCTGTCTAGCGCCTTGGAATACCACCAAGGGTAATCCGCTACATGAAGAGGCATGCAGGCAGAAGCACCATTTTAGCAACCGCTATCCTACCCATCACAGTCAAGGGGGGGGGTGTATTCCAGATCTATACTGCGGTTCAATGGCCCCAAAGTACCCTACCATATTATAATTGTACTGCTGTTCCCCAGTGGGTGCTGTCTGTAAACCGAAATATTGGAATCTTTCAGATTCCCATTTTAGTTCTGTCTGCAGGAGTTCTTCACAAGATATGCCTTCCAGGGCCCCTGGAGGGAATTTCACACTCTTTTCTTTGTTAATCCAGAGTCCTGACACTGCTTCGCATCTATTTACTTTGCGCCTCATCAATGATGCTGCTCTGTCCGGCTGACAAAATTATATTGAACTTTCATCCACGCATAGTGACATCATATGCATCACCTCTCAAGTTGGAAAGGCTAAACGTTCCATCGCCAGTGCAAACAATAATGGGGACAGAGGGCACTCTTAACAGGCTCCTCTCTCTATTGCCCAGTCCTTTGAGACTATCCCACCAGGATGGCATAAGAGTTACCAAATTTAGTGATAAAATACTAACAAAAGTTGCCCTCCAACTTGAAGCAGTGTCAGTTTCAAACTAATTTAAAAAACTGTTTCAAATATATTTTCATAAACGGCGTGGGTACGCTTCTTGGCCAAGGATGCATAAGACTGAAGTGCGCGTCGCCAATGTCACATTAGGGTACAATTCCTAAGCTAGTACCACAGTCATTAGGGGCAACAGGCACTAAAAGCAGGCTCTCTTCCAAGGTCTTCAGGTTTACATCAGAGAGCCTTCTACTAAGTGACCACCATAAGTAGCTCCTAAAACCTGTTTGAGGCACTGTATCGGTGCCCACCATCAGTCTAACTGTATGTGGTGGTCAACTGGGGTATCAAGTAGAGAACGGGGGGCGATATGAACGTATGCATCTAGAACTCTGTGGCCCTGACCCAACCTTTCTGCGTGTTGGCCAGCAATCTATGAGATGTTCTGTGAATTAACAGAACTCTCAGATAATATACGTGGGAGTCCTGCACCCCAGGTCAGTGGTTCCCAACCTGTGGTCCGGGGACCCCCTGGGGCTCCGCGACTATTTACAAAATTAAACAATATTAACAGATCAATAATGGGTATATACATTTTAAAAAGCAAAATGTATATCTGAATATTTTACGATGTTCCATAAATGTGAAGGAATTTAAAACTGGAGGCTACAAATTAAGCCGGTGTCCTCATTTTGATTTGTGGAAGCCGTGTAAGTGCATCAGACCGAATGTAGTATGGATGACTAGTGGCCTCATTTGAAAACGGTCCAATCATCCCATTAAAATTTTGTTTTTTTATACTTGTTTGTGAATTAAATAAATGATTACATATTTTGTATATCTGTTTGAAAAATGCATGTTTCTGTATTTTTTCTGCATTGTTTTGTGGTTTTGGTCGTCGAAAATGCTTAAGCTAGGGTCTCCTGCTTGAAGTAATGACTCAGTGGTAGGGGTCCCCAGATTCCAATAGTCATTCATTGGGGGTCCCCGAATTCGAGTAATGATTGGGAGGGTGTCCACAGGAGTCAAAAGGCTGAGAACCAGTGCCCTAGGTGTATTTAGACACGGCAGGAAGATAGCGGGCAGGGCACGCTTTGCTATACTCCCAGCTAAGCTTGCCATCACCCTCCATTGGCGATCGCCTCAGCATCCCATGTTGGAAGCTTTAAATAGTGCCGGGGGAGGCCCTGCGCTTTGAATAGGTCCAGCGCATTTGTAGACGCCTCACTGTAGACGCCTCATATCCACAGAATGGGACGCCCTCCTCAACCACTTCCTCCGACCCACCTGAGATGACAGGCCCTTGGAGGTCAGGCTCTCCTCCCCCCTCCTTCTGGGACTAGTTACAAAATGACTGCCCTCCCCCCACACCCTCTTCCCCAGGAGGACCCTCTCACCACCCATCCGCATCACCACAAGAACAGCCCTGGCACCAACTACACCGAGCAGCGCCCTAGTCTCCACCTTCTTCCAGTTTCTACCCAAATACACCTCCTCTCAAGACACATGGTCTGTACGCACCACTGACCCGCCTGACAGCCAGACAACACGTCATGACCACTTGTGGCACACACATCCTGGACTTCTCATCCCTTAAGGCAAAGTGGCAGTCTCATGGACTCCCCGGCAGACACTCATTTACAATCAGCCAATCTGTCCATCATTGTTTTGTTGAGAACCCAATAAAAACATTTGTTTAAAAAAGATATGTACCTAGAACTTACTCTCCATTAAAACTCAAGAAGACATCTATGTCTGGTGTAAGATGGACTTATCAAACAAAGAAGGGTAAAGCCAGACCTTTATTCAAAACAGGTTTACATTTTCCATCCGAGGTTTCCACAAGGAAGCCATTGTGATAGTAAGCTTTGGCTCATGGTTAACACTTGGATTTTGTATTGCTTCCAGTGGCAACTATTTACCCTGCTCTAAGTCACAGAGATTCTCTCTCTCGTGGAAGAATCAGAGAGATCAGTTGTTGGTACCCAAGGAGATTCAGCCCAGACTTAACACTTAAACAAACAACTTCCAAAAGAAGACTGGACAAAAGGTCACATGGCAGGAGATCACAAAGCATGCCAGGAGCCAATTATAATATGCCTGACCAGATTACAGTCCAACAGAAGTTTGGGAAGGACACTGGCGCACAATATTCTCTCTGTTGAACACTTGCCTGCATAGACTTGGAGAAGGCAAGCTATGCATTGGATGTCACTGCATAGTCCCCTGTGGGAATAGAAGACGTGGAAACCAGACACTGTTCGCTCCAATTAGTGCTCGAACATGGCCCTGTTAAAGGTTGGCCTTGGTGACTAACAGTATTCACACTTAGTGATTCCATTTCAACACAGTAACATCCAATAGGGGCTATGACTATCCCACCGTCTCGAGGGTCTTTAAAGGGACACGGTGTGAATTTGTCCTGACCATACAAGGTAGTAATATTAAAGAGAGAACAGAGCAAAATCTTAAAATTCACCACTTGTTTTTTTAAATATATGGATATTAAATGTACTCAAGTGTAACCATTTTGATAAATTAAGGACCCAGACCTCAATTTAACAGAAAAGCAGACCATGCAAGAAATTATTTAATCAATACAACCACTTTTGACTTTTTTTTTATTAGAAAATGTTGGCACTTAGAAATAAAGGTAGAACATGTTCACTCCAAAATGTACAAACGAGAGGTGTCCAAACGAATAGGTACAGGTTTAGCATTTGTGTTTTTGGACATAAGGGTGCTTCTTAAGGTAAGTAGAGCCTATAGTAAACATCTGTACACTACAACAGTATAGTATAAGAGTGTTGTCAGTTTGATCTATGACCAATAAAGGGTATCGCACTCAGAAATATACAGGGAAAAGTAGCAAATACTTCCTCAAACTTACTTAGTATTCAGATGGTGAGTCCTGAAGGTTATCCCTTACTTAAAATAACCAACAGGTTAACTAACATGTTCCACAGGGTTATTGCAATTTTCAGTCCCAACTGTAACATTCAATACAGAGAGCAGGTGAAAGTGTCTTCATCAAATGATAAGGGGAGGAATGTAGGATTGGGATTATGACACTGGGACTGCCAACAAAACACAGCAAATGGAAACTCACCCGAGCAGATAATATGCTCCAATGCACTGGGCTGCAGTGAAAGTAGCAGCACGCTTACCAGTAAAACCAAAGCTATTGATGGAGAGGTTGGAACTGTGGTGACTGGTTGAGCAGTTGGTGGGTCAGCGCTGAGCCAGAGTAAGCGTGAGATGAATGCAGGAGAGAGAAGTCCTCTGCTCACAGCGATGTATCTGTGAGGCTGACAGATGCTTGCAGCCAGTGATTATGTTCGAAAAAGAGCGGTTCACTAAGGGTACAATTTAGAACATATTCTGATGGTTTCTGGTAGTTCAATAACGATAAATGCCTCAAATCAGATGTAGCTGATACACAAATAGTTATTCTAGATGACAGAAACTTTAAGGGCTGAATATATTCCAAAAAACAAATGAAGTTCTTTTTGTCAAAAGTGATAACAGTTACAAGTAACATCGAAAGTACTAATTCGTGTAAACACAGAACAATCGACTTTGGTCAAAATTACAATTCTGCATGACAAGTTGTGGATAGACAATACAGTCTATTTTAATTAGACAAAGGACACTGCCTTAGTGTTAAACTGTTGACGTTCCTAACTTTCCAGCTAGATCAGAAGTCATCTTCGGGACATTACTGATTGAGGAGCATCAAGAAAGTTGGCCCTGCTTACCAGAGAAAAGTCAGGGAAAGGATATTGGATCCGCTTTATAGTAGCAGAGTTTGAAGGGCAGAAGATGGACAGTCAACAGATGCCCAAAAACATCTGCCAGAAGAAACACAGCAGTATGCACCCTGCAGTGTGATCTACCACAACCCAAGGCTGAAGCTCGTTCATCGGGAAAGCCACTTGCTGGTAAGACTGACATATGACAAGGGTTGTCAAGGTTGTGACAGGTGGACCAGCACCTGAGATGCAAGCTGCATTCCCCCTTAGATGGATTCAGAAAAGAAACACATTAGATAGTCATGTTAAGAAGGGCCCACTAGAATTGATGAAGTCACAAAGATAGCTTCCACAATGGACAACAGGGTCGCATCCTTGGAGGGACACAACGAGGGCCAAATACAGAGTCAAATTGATGTACACAGCCAATACGGACTTGCCAAACAAACATGGGAGACCATGTAGCCTTGCTGAATATCCCTGAAAAACTGGACTGGGATGACCTAATATGTCTCCTGCAACAGTGTCTTCCGAAGCGCATTTCTTTCATTAATGGAAATGTAAAGAGTACAATGATCAAGGTATGTGCTACAGCTAGACACAGAGATCCTGGTTCATACATCATAGACTTGCTCCAACACTATCATATGAGACTCATCCAGCAAATTGTGTGGAAGAAAAGAAATCTACATAGGTAGATGTTATTACCTTACACATCATCTATCAGATGACTTCAACTTGGAAACAATCCATAGAGAACACTGTTTCTGAAGTTGCAACCTGAACTCGACAAGAACAACTACAGATGTGGCTGGGTAAGTATCGTCAGAATGATTATCATGACACAAGATCGGGGAATTGAGAAAATCAAATGACATCAGGGACTTCCTCAGGAGACTGGACCTCAGTTATATGGACAGCCTTCCATAATGCAACACCACCTCCAAAGAAACACAAAGAAGTAATAAGAAAAGAAAACAGATGGAGCAGATTCCACTAGAAGAAAACCAAATGGACATAAGGTGTGGGATGAATATCAGATGAACCCAGCAGCTCTGTAAAACCAGGTCAAGCTTGCATATGAAACCAACAACTGCAAATCTATCTTTTTATCACACTTGAGCAGATGCATGCTTGATGGGGATAGTAAACTCACAATCATAGCTGGAGATGGAAACCTGATCAGATCTCTGACTAAGTTATTGTCCTAAATATGCTTTTCTGAAAAGACAGGAGAGTAACATAGTCCCTGCAACTTATAGCAGACTTGTAGCTCCTTGACGATCGGTCAGCTCACACAGAGGAGTAGTTTATTAATGAGTTAATAGAATGTTGTTAAAAATGGTTTAACTCGCTTTCTTACAATCTACTTACCAGATTTTCCACGCGACAGCAGAGACAGTGCTCCGCCACTACACACAGTTACCACGGGCTGTATTTGAAATAAAGACCAAATATTTGTCACTGATGTTAGACTTTATACTAAATCAACTGAAGACAAGCTTCCTGAAGCAATGAGTGGCTTTTCGGAAGAGAGGGCCAGGTACAGTAACACACAGGTTGGACATAGTGGGTGCAAATTGCGCACCAACATTTTGCAACCTGGCGGTAATTTTGCAACGTGATCTATAAACTAATAGGGCAAAACGCAATATGTCATGTCACGGGGCAGAAGAACGACCTGCCTAATAAATATTAATTAGGCTGGTAGCTATTTTCAATCAAGAGTGATTAGCTACAAACACAGGGGCAGTATATAGTCCCTGCATTCTCATTCCCAAGTGGGAAACATTTTGTTAGAAGAAGTCCATGTTACTTAACGGAACTGGTACTGCTTAAAAAAAAAAAAGTCTGTTGGACCATTGTTTACTCCCCTCAAGGCGGACTGACAATTTCCAAAGGGGAAGCTATTGTACAGGGACACCCTCTCCCCACCCCTTGCACACGTGTTAACACGCCTCCTTTGGAGACGCAGTACATTTTCAATGGTTTGTGACCACAATGGTGATTACAAATTGTTGACACATTTAAATTAGAAATCCAAGCACAAGGGGGCGTCTTTTTCAAGATCCCTCCTAAATGTGATTTGGAAAACTAGGGGTTTGGCTATCAACAAATATTTTGAGGTTGTTATAATTCTCCAAATCGCAGGATTTGCACTTGCAAAATCCTTTCAGACAGTCGGCCACAGAAGTCTGATCCAGCATCACTCCTACTGGATATAAAATTGTAGATGCCTGCTAATATTAACAAATCGGTGTTTCCAAGGGATGTAGAAAAATTCATATTAAGAATAAAGGAAATAAGAAAAAATAATGATACAGTTTATTTGAAAATATATCAAATAAACTATTAAACCATTTTTCACTACATGGTATTGTTGCAGGAGTTTTTTTAGCCAGCACTTTCCACCCTGTCCTGCTCCAGCAGACATCAATGCGCCCGGCGTTTAAAACCAGACCCTGCTGTGGACATGCAGCAGACAAGCACAACCAAAGGCATCCCAAAGCCAAGCCCACCTGCGCCCATCCATGCTCAGTGCAAGCCATGCTGTCAGTCACAGCACCATCCCTGCTCTGTCCCCTGCACCTCCCTCAACAGCATTCCTTCTCTTCACTGACATCTCAAACCTCTCTCCATGCCCACTGTCAGTGAATCATCGCTCTGCTGTTCTCTGGTTAATTACAGCTCACGCAGCAAATAGTAGAGAAATCCGCGAACCCATATCTGACCATCCGCTGGATTTTTTTTTTGTCATCACAGAGCCCTGGACTAATGAGGCATTGGCTATAGGGAGTGCCCTGATAGTCCCCACTGATTACAAAGCCCTTCACATTCCCTACACCAATAAGCAAGTTGGAGGTCAACACCATTTTCAAAGCTGCCTCACTGCAATCACTCAGTCATTCGAGCAATTTCCTGCAGAGGAGACACTCCGGTTGAAATTCATTCCCTCACTGTTCATCTGACTTGCAGATTTTCACAACTGTGTGGAGTACCCTCTACGAGGTCACAGACAAGGCCCCTGTCTGGGGGTAAATCCTACCTAACCAAAGGCAGCCAAGCAGTTCATCACCCCTTTACCGGATCCATTGGCCTGTGCGTGATAGAGTCCACCCGGGGTCCTTGCTCAGCCCTACACTTTTCAACATGGACGCGTCCATCTTGATTACATCTTTGGGTTTCACTCTGGTTTTCTATGATGAAGTCACCTAGCTCCTTCCCAGACCAGACTGCACCATGTCTGATGTGTGTTCTCATTTCCTTTCTCAGTTAGTTACTGCAGTTCTGACACGGATGTGTTACAATACTCTCAAAGTTAATGGGGATACAACAGAGATCTTTCTTGAAAGAAAGGATTTCTCAGGCTAGCAACATTTTTGGTGGCATGTCCACTTAAGAAACACACTTACCTTGGTAACTGAATTTCTGAACCTTGGCTTTCATTTCGTCGACTGTTCATCTATGCAGCCTAATCATTAAATTACCCTCACCCTGCTTTCACTTAATTTGCGTCATTCGCAAAATCTTTCCTTTCCGTCCTCTCTTAGCTTCTCAAATTGTAGTTTAGGCCCTTGTTCTCTCCTGTCTGGCGTACTGACCCTCTTACTTCTTAGTCACCCATTCTATGTGGTCTTATGTCCTCAGTGCATTCAAGGTTTCGTGGCTGACTTCCGTTCTTCCTCGCATGCCCCTATCATCTCTCCGCTTGCCACTGACTCCCAGTGTCTCAACTTTTAATTTTCAAGGTTTACGCCCTGCACACTAGACTTTTTATTGTCACGTGCCATCATACCTACAGGGCAAGTTTTCTCACCATAACCCCATTCGGTTGCTGAGACCCTCCTGCTGTTCCCATTTCCTCTCTCCATCTTTTGTTTTCACTTGAGCCTTTGGCCATTCATTTTCCTTCTTAGCAGCAAACATTCTGCCATCGACATAGGATCACTTGACAACCACCGCTCCTGTCTTAGAGCATCCAAACCATCTCATTTAAGGTCTGGGCTTTATCTCTCATCCCTTAATGTACTCCTGCTGAAGCTCCTCAGTGCCAGGATACCTTTTGGAGTGATGATACACTCTATAAATAATACTAGTCCATGATAACATAAAGGAAGGAGACAAACATGTGGATACAGAGTAGATCAAACTTAAGAACATATTCAAAATAGAGTAAAACAATATCTAGAATATTACTAAGTAGCCAAAGCTTAGATTATGTCTGCCTAGTAATCCGTTCACTTTGCACTTTGTCATACGCCGGTGGCCAAACTTAGAGTCACACAATGCAAATTTGTCAGATATTATCAACAACAAAGTTGGAAGAGGATCTCAGTGAAAAGACCATCAACCGGCTTATACAGCCTAATAGTTACAACAGCGTTGAAAACCTACATGAGCTCGGTTTGAATGCATTTATCATCTATGGGATGCAAGTCATGCTCTTGAAAGTGTTGAAATGCAGATGCCACCACTCTACGGCTCACAATAAAGTTTGTATTACATTTAACAATTGCACTCACGTCTACAAGACAACCTCAACCCCTCTGCACATCCTTGCATCAAAGTGTCATGATCCAGCTCAACCAAACCCACCACAATCGTATGGGACGAAAAGAAAAACTTTGTCATACTCTGTTTCTAGGCGGAATTCCCTATTAAAAGATGAAGCTAATTTTGTATCTGTTGTATCGATCACTGAGGTCTTATAATAAAATTTTGGCATAAACGTCTTACAGTAAGTTGTAGCGTGGGGCTGCATGGCTTTAGATGGGAAACTGTGCCTATGCTGAAGCTCGTTCAAAAAAAAGCCAAGGAAAGGGCCAAGAATTCTGGAATCTGCTTCAGAGATTTATAAGAACTATCCGGGTTAGAGAACAGCCCAGGCTGGAGAGTCGCTCGTACATAGGTACCAGTGCTTCAGGGATGGTAAATATTTCAGGCGGGATTCTTTTCGTATAACCCAGCTATTGTGAACATTAGAATTCAGAAAGGTTAATATATTTCATTTTACATTTTATATATGGAGTAACAGAACTTTAATAAACACTTTTCAAAACCATATGGGAGAGCCACACTGGAGAGTAAAATGGTCCAGAGATCCTGCAGAAAAGATGATATACAAAGATCTTTGCCTTGGCACTGGTGCAAACTGTTTAAACTTTCTGCCATCGACAGCAGCGACTGCTGTGCTCACATCACCTGGGTGCAGGGCCTGTGAAGAACATCAGTCCTAAATCCTCCGCTCCTAATCAAGCCTCCCCCTCCCGGGGAAAGACACGGCCACTCCAAGGGCAGGGATCAGGCGGCTGACTGTAATCGAGGTAGACCCCAATAAAAGGGATGTGAAAGTGGGGCCTTTCTGTGAGCGAGAAACGAAGGAAGAAAGGATTGAAGGGATGCACTGAAAGGTGGATGGGTAGGAGATGTGGTCAGAACCAGGCATTGCTAGAACCAATGGCAACTGTCCCTTAGCTTTAGTTTACATTTTTTAGATGAAAAGGATGAACCCAACTTATGAAAGGCAATAAGAGAGAACAAGCATTTGCAAGCAATGGGACTCTCATTTGCTCGAGTTACAACTATTAGCAGGGGCGACTCCTCCATTAGGGCGGAGGAGCATTGCGCCCCCCGCCCCCCGCCAGCATTGGCAAAACCTTTTCAAGAAAATGATAATAAACGGTGTTTATTATTGTTTTATTGAAAAGGTGCGGGGCATTGGGGGTGACAAGCACTTGAGGGGAGCGCACAGAGCACTCCCATCAGAGAGCATGTGTGTTTGGCTGGCCGTCTCGGGCCGACCACACACACGCGCGCAGCAGGCTCTTTCCAGCTCAGCAACACAGTTGCCAGGCTGGAGAAATCCTGCACAGACTCCCAGCCTGCCTGGGAGCGCCCTGGCTGTGTGCTCCCAGCCAATCCTGACGCCGCTTTGAGTAGCGTCAGGATTGGCCGCAGGACAGGCTGGGAGCCTGTGCCTGCAGCAAGGAGACGGAGGAGCTGAGCAGTGCGCGGCAGAGGAGGCAAGTGTTTTTGCTGTGGTTGTTTTTTTATTTGTTATGTGTTTGACACCAATCTCCCCCTCCCCTCCCACCTGTTAGTCTCGAGCCGCGACTGGTTATTAGTGTTGTAAATTCCTAAATTGACTTTTCTTGCACATAAATTGAAAAGGAAAGTGAAACAGCTATCATAAGCGAACCCATTTGAAGCGCCATGACCACCATGAGCATGAAGGAGAGACAGAATAAGAAAAAAGTTAGCTTGCGGTCAAACGCAATCCTGCAATTATCCATGTGACAGAGCCGTTCTGCAAGGCAGTAACAAAATTGCCCCAAGGAGGGACAAACGTAAAGCATTTACCAATGATAACAAAGGATTTTTTAAATGCAAGCCAACTAATGAGTGAAAGTGATAGGCGTGGGGGTGGGCGTGGTTAAAAGCCCACAATACTTACAATAGGTCAAAGTGCTTGCGCACTCGACCTAAAAAGAGAATAAAAGAGCGTAGTGTAGATTGTCAGACAGGGTTCCTCACAACACATTTCTGGCCTCCTTACTAAACTACAGTCATCTGTGAAAAATGTCTGTATAATAAAGTGCCCCCAGAAGCACCTTGTGAAGCTGACACTGCAGTGCCAGGAGTCAAAGGCTGACAACCCTTGATGGTCATTCAGATGGAAAGCATTGACCTAAAGAAATGCATTGCAAGAGACACAGAACTTTGAGTTACTAGCACATGACAAGGTCTTCACAGCCACTGGAAAGCAAAGGGGCACAAGGTTCATCAGTTGCAAATCATGTGATGTACCTGTGACCAGAGATGTACCTATCAACACATCTAAGGTGCCCATCATGAATGGGGTTAGCCTCACACACACCCAAAAAGTCTTGAAAGGTCTTCTCAACAGATGAGTGATGATCTTGTGGTCAGAACGCGTGGGGCCTGCTTACTGCTATGTGCCGGTCCTGCATAAAGATGAACTACTCAAAAGCTCCAGAGAGTATGTGTCTTCAGGAGCAGAGGAGCATGGGGGGGTGGGGGGGGAGGCGCACAGAGTGGAGACGTGATCTGGAAAGAGGCTTTGGATCTCAGGTAAACTTGATAAGCTAAACACTTGAGTGAAGACAAGAAGGTCTACATGTTCCATGGAACTAAAGGATTCCCAAGACTTGTAAATGTTGCAGCCATGTTGATTGCTTAGAGTACAAGCTCCTCATGGTCCATGGTGTGCTTACTAGGTAACCTGATACACGGTTGCTTCAGCCAGGACTTGATCAGAAAACTGAAATCTTTACAGTCTGTTATTCTTGGAAGTTGACTAAAGACATAACTGAAGTTATAGAAGTACTATAACAGCATTTGGATGCTATTTCAGGACTTATTCATTACAGATTGTGAACTCTTACTGAACTAAAGAGTCATCTATTTGGATTAAGAACTCTGACACAGTTGCATTACTTCTACAATAGCAGTTATAGAACTCCATCCTGCACAGACTTTATATCCTTATTAGCACACTAGTGGTATTATAGCATTGCTCTGAATGAGCATATGCTTTCAGGTTGTTTAGGTGAAAGCTTTTCACATTACATTTATCAACCAATTATGTTGAAAGTAATCAGACATGTTAACCTATAGTTTTGAAGGTTGCTGTCTCTGGCACACAACGTATGCCATCTCAGAGTTATTCATAATTATTGCCCCTCTAAACTGTGTTTCAGCTCTGGAAAAATATTGAGTTTCAATCCATCATAGAGTTTGAAATCCAGAGCCCGTTAGCAGGTATGTTGTATATAAGGCGTTAGATGACAAAGCCTACACCATAGCAATACCAAAAGGATCTGCATCTTTAAATATCAACTTTCCCGCCGTAGAGAAGAACACCAGCCGTGAAACCAGGCACTGTGACAATATCAGCGTCTGCTTCTCTAATCCCATTCCCCTACTCCTAACCTGGATGTTGTCAGTGTACAGCTGGCGGTAGGTTTGCCTAAGTGTCAGGTCACACATTGCTTCAGGTGGATGTGGCTTGCAAGGGAAGGGCATTTTGACACCAGACTACAAGTCGTGTTTATAGAACAAGTCTTTAAAGACCAAGGCGTTTGTGACCATCGAAGGAGAACTGTCTGATCCATGACCCTCTTAGGACTAGGGCAGCGTTAATCGAGAGACACTGAAATTCACAATTTCACTGCTTGGAGCAGCCTAGGACTATAGATTACACGTGGAAGACATTGTTAATCATTGTGCTTCAGTTTGCCTCCCTCCTCCACCATGGGAAAGCTCTAATCCTTGTACCTTGGTGAGTGTCAATGGCTTCTTTACCCACCTATCAGAAATTAGAGATGTACCCTGAGGCTTAGGCAGAAACCTTCAGTGAATGCTTAAGTATGTTTAAAGTGTACTAATTTGTGTTGCTGGAGAGAAAGAGTACAGATAGGTCCCTCAGATTCTAACTGGTATTAATTATTCTCAGCACACAGATTCCCATTTTAGGCTTTGGTCACTACATGCCATACACCAGGAAGCCGCCAATCCTAAGGCTATTTAGAAAGCTAAGGTCTGGGCACAGTGTTTGCCCTTGATGACAATGTTGACTCCTCTGGTGGAGATCTTTGCGGTGACCTTCAAGCTAGGAACTTTTTCTTGTTGACTAAGTCTGCAGAAAGACATGCAGTAAGCATGCAGGTAACGCTTCCATAGGCATGTGTGAATTGGATGGTCATGACGGAGGCACTTGAACCCAATACCTTAGTGAAGGAGGTGCCAGATAGGGGGGTGCCGGACAGGTCCTTTAAAGCACAGTGTGGTATGCAGATTCAATGAAGTTCTGGAAGAGGAGGAATCTCTCACCCTAGTGTGAGAGGATGAATAGCCACGCCTACGGAAAACAGCTCCACATGCGTGCTCCCCTTGCGTAGTGAGAAGGGAGAGTAGACATGCCAGTGGGTATCTAAGAGCAGTTTTACGCATGGGAAGAGACAGTGCATGAACTCAGTCACATATGTGTACATATGATGCATTAAATGACTGCATCAAAAAGGTGAAACCTCGAAAGGACACCCTCACCCTCCAGTGTCCGTATCTCTCAACAGAGCTTCGCCTCACATTTAGAGTATTTTGGGTACAAATAAAAGGGTTACGGCTTTTTTTTTTTAATTGTTTTTAGTTAATATACATTTAGTGCAGCACTTTTGTGAGTACACTGTGGAATAGAGATAACGTTTCCAATTAATGACTTTTAGACTTCAGTCAATATTCCCAATGTTGGAGGATGGCCATAGTCTAGGAACTTTCTGACCTCTTGGCAGAGTGTTATGACGCAACTGCAAGAGCATCACAGAGTCTGCAGGGCACCAGGACTCCCACGTGGGAGTTCAGCAGTGGATACTCCGTGGACTTACTAACACGTGGGAGTTCAGCAGTGGATACTCCGTGGACTTACTAAGCACATATTCAGCTTCAACGGTGGTAATTTCATACCGACAGATGGTGCCAGCGCCACATCACGAGTCTAGTAAACCGCTGAGTCGTGAAACACAGTCCACCATAGAGGACAGGGGTGTCTCGACTGACCAGATGTCCCGGGTTTGGCAGGACAGTCCTGGTTCTTCGCCGGGTGCCCCGGGTTATGGAGAGAGTCTCAAAACACAGGGAAGCATTTTTTTGTGTGTGAAATAGCAGGGCTAGTATAAGAAAGCAATTTAATTAAAATGCATCTTACTGGGTTTAATTTTTATTTTATTTTTTTATTTTCTTAGTGCCTCTTCTGTGATTCCAGGTTGATGAGGGCTATTATTCTGGGCCGCTGGGTTGATATAAAATTGTGGTCCTTTTATTTTTGCGAAATGTCCCGTTTTTGGGATTCAAAATCTAGTCGCTCTAAGTGTCCCTGAGAATCTTGGCCAAGGCCAGGCCCCGCATTACGCACGTCCTCTGGGTTAACCAGGACAGACTCCGGTCTCTGGAAATCCAGTAAGTACCAGCGAAACCTAAGCAGTGATCTCATAAAATCCGATCCACGGCTCCCCCCTCTGACAGCTTTTATTTTCTTCCATCGTGTTTTTAATCGTGTGAGTCTAATCCCTTTCTGAACATCAGATCCTAAGCGCTTGCGCTTGCACTCGACACCAGGAAGTGTGCGGCACGGTGGCCCGTGTTTGCTCTGCGCCTGGTGAGGTCACCTGTGTGCAGGAGAGGGGCCCCCGGGGGTGTGGGCAGCCTCCGTGCACTGGGTTCGTTTTCGGTCCCCATATTGTGAAAATTAAAGCAGGGCATTCCGGTGCTTTAAGGAATCGAAGACAAACCGCATAATAAGAAGGCGGCGGGTTCTAACCGCTGTAAGGTGGGTTCAGTCTTTTAAAAATGAGGTTTTAAGCTTAAACTTGCTGCACGTGACTGGATCACCTCTCTGTAAATGGAGCACCCCTCCGAACCTTGCGCACTCCAGCCAAACCTTTCCCAGTCAGGCAGTTCTACCAACTTTTCACGTCAGACAATGTCCACTCTTAGTACAGCAACTCGTAGTGCTTTGAGCGCTCACAACCAGGGACACAAGGAGCTAGATAAGTACTACAACACGATACAGTAAATAAGTCCCACAATAAGGACCACGTGTTAGTTGCAGAGATATGGAATAACGAACTACATAGAAAGGGTCCCCGCTGCCAGCCCAGGACTCATTGTACAGTTTCAGATGGTGCTACCTGCCCGGAAACACTGCGCATGCGCGCCTTGCTGGCCCAGGTACAGCACATCTTCATTTTGCCTATGAGATAGAGGAAGCTTGCACAACTGCTGCTTCTCGATATTCTGTGGGAGAGACTCTTGCACTGCTGCCTCCTGGGCGCTACGCGTGCTCAATCATCTACTCATCACAGAGTGCTGGAGCCTTGGACACCCACCTACCTTGGCCATCCACCAAATGCAAGGTTACCCTCAGAGGCAGCTGTTTAGGGTATTCAATCACCGTCCAGCAGAGATAAACATGGGCACCTCTTCTCCTCCCAGGATACAGATGTCCACATTAAATAAATGTGCCCATTGACCAACACTAGTTGTATCGTATCCGTGTAATTAGCAGAGAAAGTCTTCACCTTTTAAACAGGTTGCCAATCTAAAAAACACGACAAGATTGACGCAAACACGGTAACGAAAAAGATGAGGCGTCAAAGGTCTTATTTCAACGGATCCTCTAAACCCACCACACATTTAAGAGGGATTCTGCCAGCTCCCTATGTGATTGACAAGTTCTGTATATGTAAGCATCATATGTCCTACATCCCTGGCTCCATCAAACCCCCCACACAACTGAAAAGGAACTCAACTGCCCCCTCATTAATAACACAAACTATGTATGCGTCAAAGTTTTTGTATCCCTGGCTGCACGAAACCCACCTCCTGTCTGAAATGTGGCTCCACTAGGCCCCTTCTTAATGGACACAAACTCTGTATCCAGAAAGAGGGTGCACCAAGGGTCTTATACCCACTGCTCCACCAAACGTTCCACACTTCCGAAACGCAACCCCAATGGCCCGCTATTTATTGAATTTGATGTAGAAAACCGCTTAAGAACCTCCCCCCAGTTACCAAACACAACTCGAGTGGACAGACCACATAGGGGATTGCAAATTAACAAACCAACAACCCTTCCACTCTACCCATCACCCTGCGTACCTCTGTTGGATAGTGGCAACATGGTTCACTCGGGGTTTGGGAGTCTGGGGAAGAGTCTTGCTGCAGTTTGCTACCTCGAGGAAGTGCATTTCATGAAATCTGATGACAGGCTGATGAGAGAATGGGACATGGCCCTATTCATCGAACCATCTATTGGATTACCTGTCCAGTACTATAAAGATTTATCACAGACTTGTTTCAAGGCTACTCAAACGCACAACCTCAGGAGCTCCGGCATCGGTTAAGCACTAGCGAGCTTGAACCTAGCAGAATGAGTGCGTTATCAAACATGCCTCTCTTGTTCCAATGTCTATTTTGATCTTAAATGGCCTTTTTGACCTCCAAGTCCCTCATCCACCATAAGACACGGGATCCTTCCACACCTTCGTCACTTTTGAGGAAACGCTGGGTAGCAGGATAGTTGGTTCCCTTAGTATTTGGTCTTGCCTAACTCGATAGCAGCAAACAAAAGATTCATCGTGTGACGAACTCTGAGACTGCTAGTGAACAAGCAGCTGTCAATGACAAGGAGTTCTTTCAGCAAGGCTCCTGGCCTGCTGAGTTCGAGCTGGAGCATTGAAGTGTGGTCCAGTCATCTGTAAAGAGCTCAGTATTATCCCTTCATTGTATTTTCCAAAAGGTCCAGGAGTCATGTTAATGTGGTTAGAGGTCAAACATTTAATGCAACTTACAGCAATGTTTATTAACCACCACCACCAGTTCCAAAGTCATGTTGTAGGTAAGGATTTTCCTTAACCCTAGATACCATTCCTTTGGGGTGCATTGTAATCTCACAGATCTTAGCCTTCTCTTTCCCTACTGTGTTTAGAATAAAGAACAAATCTTCTCCGAGTATATTGTTATCATCAGCCACCGGATGTGCTTCCTGTGAAGTGAGCCCAGTAATGTGGTCCTGGGTGGTGAGCATTGACCGACAGGTGCAGAAGTCCTGCCCCTTTGAAAATATCTAAATTAATCAGCTAGAGCGAAGTTGCTTATTTGTTGGGACTGTCATGATGTTTGAAAGTACGATGTTCTAGACCAAGCAACGAAAACAAAGTTGCAATGTGAATACACATGTGTGAAAGTCACAAATTCTCCAGCACATACAGAGCTATCCGAAAGCTGCACAAAGTTAACCGAATAATGGAATCCACGCCGAAGACCCATGTCCAAGCAGTCGCCATCCACATCCGGAGTTAGGTGCCTAGAGGGCCTTGGAACAGACAACCAAGGCAGACAGAGGTGTACTGTGGTGTCAGCCTCCAGGGCTTATAGAGCCTTAAAGCTTAACGGTCCTACGCGAAACTCTGAGCACTGCACTAACTGGCTTCTGAAAAACATTCATGGTCATTCAGGAGCTCACTTGTCTACATAAGAAGTGAACAAACACAAATGTTTGTCTGAAAGTGGGGATTATGCCCCCAAGTTGAAGCCCCAAAAATGTTGCCAGCTCCGAGACGTTACTGAAGACTTTGCTTGGTAAACCACGTCCCTAGGCCCCAGGGCCAGGCCTGCTGTAAAGTGTTGCATCAGCGTGTCTGGATAAATATCTCGCCTGCCACTCTTAGTATCAAGCCCCAGAGACAAAATCTCCAATAACTGGGTCAACCACAAGCAATGACCATTTCTTCTGCCTCGGGCTGTAGGAAAGCCTGTCGCCCTCCTCTGTATTCACTAGTCTGCCATCATATGAGCCCACCAGGGCACCATCTAATTCCCAGGATTGGGGTGGGGCTGATATTTACCCATCAATTTCAGCAGAATGTTCAAGAATCTGGGGCAAGTTGGATCTATGCTAGAACCAGGATCAATTGAATGATCTAAAAAACAGTTCTAGCCACAGTTGTAAGTGTGCTTAGAGAATGAAAGATTAGAAATGTTGACGTCAGACCTCTGTCTGTCTGCAGCATCTCTGGCAAGCCAAGTACGCATGAGCCTGCTCTCTTATGCCAAGGACTTATTTACCCGTTTGTTGGTTTGCACACAGATAACACAACACTTGTTATTTTTTAGTGACAATAAGACTCCGCATGCATTTATAATCAGAATACATCAGCCACATATTAATGTTCAGGGAGTGGTTTCAAAAGACCTATTTTCCGTTACTCAGTGAGGAGTGGCCTAGTCGCTTATACAATTCAGCACCCACTCCGATGCTTTGACAATAAGATACTAACTCACATTTGCTGGGTAAAAACTGTGGCTTCAGCGAAACAAAGCAAATTGATGCTCCACAGCGCCAAAGCAATCTAAAATCTTGGTCATCGACTTGTCAACCAATGGCGTGACCCTTCCTGAACTACAGCAAAGCGGTCACTGGCAAGTGAAGGTGCATCTGGGTAGAGCAGCTGGGATTCAACTCCCAGGTGCCGAAAGCAATACTGTGCCACGATCAGGAGCCCTTTTAAAGGAAGTCTGAGAACACTCTGGTCAAAAGGGCCCAAAAAGTGAATTATGTCTCTAGAGATCTCCAAACCCCAGCTGACATCCTCAAACTAACATTCCAGAAAGTATATTGTTGGTGATTTTTAGGCATGAGAAATAATACAGGGACGTTATAGTTAGGTACTGAATTTACTCGCACAAACCAAAATCTACACTGAATGGCCTTTAAGGGAACTGACCATAGTTAAATAATCACACTTCGTTGTAACACAGAACTGTTGGAGCTGCTCATGAATGGATACCAGCGAACAAACAGTAGTCACAACAGTCAACATTTTAAAGAAGGAATATAAACGTGTGCAACCTGTAGGACCTACAGAGATGTGGCCCTTACTGAGATCCATGAAGCATGTTCGAGCATGGCATGGTAAGGGGAGGTTTGGTAGGACTTGGATATCACTGACTGTAGGATCAGGAGACCAGTTTTTCAACTTTTCGTTTTCCTTCTTGATCCCTGTGCCTATTACTGGAAAAATAGTTTTGCCTTCTAGTGACTTAAATCTCTCACGTGTGAAAATATGAGGGAATAGGGAAGTGACTAAACACTGGTACCGGTGCTTAATTTGAGCCGGTTGTTGCAAGTGAGGCCCACCCACACTCCTTTTTGGGGACCGACAGCTAAGTTTCCTCAATAGATTTTTTATTCCGAGAAACAGAGGAAAAAAACATGAAAGAATGAAAGAAGTAGGAAGAGAAAGAAAGAAAATCATTGCCAAAGAAAGAAAAGATTAAAACAACCTGCAGGAGTGAGATTAAGAAGCGGAGAGAGTCGGATGGTTGATTGAAGAGGCAACAGGCGAAACCAAGAATACGCAGTCGTGGGATTTGGCACCTCAGATCTTCGATAGCACTATTCACAGGCTTCTGGGAAAATTTTATTATTTTACAAATTAAGCACGGACTAGTGCTATGAGTGAAGGTAAAAAAAAACGAACACTTAAATCAACATGAATTTTATCAAAGTGACGGGAGATTCCACGTGCAGGTTCACCGTAGGTTGTGCACAATTTCAAACTCCTGTTCCAATTTAACCTAAGACTTGTTGCATTTTACTTTTTGATTACTCTTGCCAGACCTATTGTTTAGGTAAGGTAGCACAGGGCCAAGAAGACTGAGGGAGGAAGGCTAAGACAGCCTTCACACCAGAATCCATGCTTCACATCCAGCTCAAGAAGTACAGCCCACAGGAAGTATGCTATCTCAAGGAGGATGTGGCACCAACAGCCTTCAGAAAACACGGTTTCTCTGCCTTGTTGGCAGCTGGTCTTTGTCGGGAAGGGAAGGCGCTGGGACCACTCAAGCTTCCTCATCTGCCCTTGCTTGGCTCTATCTCTTAGATTACAGTATCAGCACGGGTAGCTTTATCCAAGAACAGAAGCTTGGTCATGGGCCAATGCTTGATCAAGACAATGACAGATGCTGCACCTCCCAAGGAGATGACATATTAATAGCCTCTATTGTTCGCGATGAGATATGAGCCTTTAGAGCTGGCCAGGATTTTAATGTTTTTTTTATTTACTGGAATCTGCAGTCTGTTCCTTTCTAGAGCAGACTATTGTACCTAATGCATTAGCCGAAGTAGGCCTTTACCAGCGCCCATGGCAACTTGACTTCGTGTTGGGTTCCAAGAGGGATGAGGTTACACATCCAAAAGTTGACATTGTTATGTAACCATTTATTTCGGTGGCAAAGGAAAGCAGCTCAGAATCAAACATTACCCCGTGAATGATGTTTTACTACCCAGAAGGTGATTGACAAAACTCCCAGATTGAGCATCCATGAGAAGAGGCTGACACAAAGAGGCACTTCCTCCATAGGTGTCCGTCACTGATGCATTTGTAACTTGGTGAATGATCTGTTCTTTGTGGGGTTCTCTGAGGTGAAGAAAGCAAAGAGGTGCAGAAACTGACTTTCTTCCGGTGGATAGTCCTTTTCATTAAATCCTGTATAGCGAGAGCCAAGAAGCCACCTTTAGAAGGGTTGCGGGCACATTCCACCAGGGCCAAGGCTGCTACCACTGTGTTGGCAAGCGGAGTGTCTGCCCTGGGTAGTTATAAGGCTCTAAAGTGGTTATCAGTGCACATGTTCACCAAGCACTACTGCCTTGCCAGCCAGGTCAGATGGGAAGGGCACTTTGGCATTTTATGTTACGAGCCTTTTTGCCATTCCACAGGCCCAGCACCTTGAGGAGGTGCTGCTTTGATATCTATTCTGAAGGTGAGGAATTGGCAGTAAGAAGTATCCATCAAAAGAACAAGTTGCTTACCTTCTGTAAAACTCTTTCTAGTGGATATTCTGTCTAACTGCTGATCTTCTCACCGATCTGGAAATTCAGCAAGCATCAGAATCGGCTGTGGAATAAGCTCCTGAGTAGGGAGTGGGGGAGCGGGAGTGAGCCCGCAGGCACTTTAACATCAATTCAACTTCTCAAGCTGAGACTGGCAATGGTGGGACAAGGCCTACTTAGACTGGTTATGTGTCTTTTTTTACTTTGACTTACCATAAGACTTGGACTGTGACCTGTTATGGGGCCGGCGCCAAAGAGCAGGAAATGGTCCGTGTCCTTCACTTCAAGTGGGAGAGACTTCCTTCAGAGCTCGGTGACATATTGCTTGGCTTCATAATTCTGGATCACATTCCGGTGCATTTGCGTGCATTACTCACAAGAAGGTCTTACCCCAAACACCAGAAATGCACCTTGTGGGGGATCTGCCGCAGACATGTTTTTTGCGAGAGTCACTACGGTCTTAAATCCTGTAGTTTTAGGCAGGGAAATATTCCCTTGTGCAGTAAAAAGACATTTTAGGGGAGAAAAAAAACGTGTCAACTGGCGAGAAAAATTCAGAAGCAAACTTAGGATCCATGAATTTAGAAAGGAATGGAAAGACCAGAACTGACGCGGCTCACTTGGGTGACACCTAAAAGTGACTCCAGTCACCACTTCAGGGGTGTAGCAAATCAGAAGTGGTGCCACACAGCGCCTCCTACTGGTGTGCAGACGAAAAGCCAAAAAATCTTTTGGATGCAATCTGGGGCCTTGTGAAATACTAAAGGGGAGGAATCTGCAAGTTAGAAGTATCCATCAGAAACAGGAATAATAAGAGATTCAAAAACAGGAGATAGGTCACCTGAAAAAAAAAAACATTAGTGAAGCGGACCCCAAGCCACAATGATGGGTGGAAAAAAGCAACTAGCAAGAGTAGGCAGAAATTCTGGGATGGAGCGTGCTGCACACGACGTACGTGGTACAGAAATGAAAAGCGCTATAGTTAACCATCTATGGAGACTGTTTCTGGTCTGGCCACCAGGAAACTCATAAGTTGGGAATTCTAAGGTGCTGGGAGGTAGGACTCGTTCAGCAGGGAACTACTGGATTTTCTGGCTTCTATGACACGTGTAGAGGGTGGAGGCATTATTATATCATCCCAGCTCGCAAATCTCTAGTGCCAAACTGTTAAATCAAGGTGGTGAGCTCTAGGTCAGCCAACAAGTGAATCATCTGAGGTGGTGGACTTGCGAACTGCAGTCACTGTGTTTTCGTTTCATCAGATTGGATCTCAGAATCAATGGATCTTAGTTACAGTGATGAGGCAGATCTACACGTTTTCAGATGATCGCCATGAGCAGTACCAGATTAAATGTCCTAATAGCGGGGGGTTGCAGTCCTCCTCCACACATCAAGTATTGAGTGCATACAGGATTTCTGCTTGTGCTGGTCTATCAAGCATCCGGGTTGTCCACATCTTGATACCAAATTGGGAAGAAGAGTCTGTTGAATCTTGGCTTCGTTACACACCGAGTGATACCACAAACAAACCCAGGAGCAAGAAAGGCACTCTTAAGCGGGCTATATCGAAGTGCGATGATTTTCAATGTCTAGAGCGTAAATGATGACAATGTCTCATGCCACCAGTCCTGAGCACAGCATCTCTGCTGCGGCTGAACCCAGGTGTGAACCAAAGTGCATCTTTTAAAGCAGGGTATCTTACCATTCAGGGCCCTCACATCTTCACTGACCCACCATGGATACCAACAGTGACGACACAACTCGATTATACATATGGCAGTCCCTTTTCAGGTCCTCCAGACTGGCTACAAGTGCAGCAAATGTAAACTGATTAAATGTCTTTGTGCCGAAAATAAAGTTAGCTATGGCTCTTCCTGTGCCTATGTGAAAGAAAAATGTGGAAATCACACTGTGACACGTGTACTTCAATATCTGCTCCAGGTATCCTTTGCTCTCTACTGGTTAAATGTCCCAGCGCCGTGGCTAAGAGTCAGTGCTCATTGTTTGACCAGGGTTTCTGGGGAGTGCAACAAGCAGTGTTGCACCGTATTTTATTTTTCATTAAAGAATTACATGTAGATTTCTCTGTCACTCTTTGAGTATTTTACAGTAATGCCAAACATCCCCGAGGTGCACCCTGAAGCTCTGTCCTCTCTCAATACGACATCCATCATCAGTAAGTGTGTGCCATCTTCAGATATGTCCATGTGACAAATAATGCTGCCAAGAGTACTTCCTCCTACTGTGGGACTATTCTCTTTGTGAAACAGTGACAGATGAATGAACCTCGGTTTGGGATTAAGGGTGCCATCTTGAAATGAGACCATGTGACAAAGTGAGAACATAACTTTACCAGTACCCTCAAACAGGTAAGAAGAAAAACAGACAATAAAAACAACTTAGACCGGATAGACAGATGGATAGATGGATTGATAGAAGGATGGATGGATGGATAGATAGCATAATTCCAGGGTAACTATCAACTGTGAATATAAATTCAATTTTAAATTACTGTAAATACATTTATAATATGTGGATATCCTAAAAGTCTGAAAAAGACTGGGTCCTACTGGATCTGAGGGGCACCCCACTGTTGATGATGTACTTGTCTTTCGACACACAGTCCGGTTAAGTCCGGCATGGTCATGATTTCCACCCTGCATAATGACTGACCATATCTGGTGAACACCGAACTCTTATGCATAGACACATGATCCTCAGTCGTTTATGTGAATCTGCCTCTATGGGGTCCGATCACTGTTGACACGTGGACAGAGGAGGGAATCTTGCGATCAGGCTTCGGTTGCTCGTAAGGACTTATACCGGTTCTACTTCGGGGTGGATCCTCTTTAGATCAGCAGGTAATCTACCTCACCAGCCTGGCGTTACTGCCACCAAAGGAGAGGGCGCGTGCTCCGTCAGGGTGGTCGCCTCGATGGAGTAGTGTCTACGTATCCCGGAGAGTCTACCTTAGGTACAGAAGAATACTCTTCGCTTTATTGACCCTCCAAGGCTGGGGTCACCTCGGTGGATTATTAAACTGTCTGAAGCTGCCAACAGCGATTCAGGGGCAAGATGCCAACTCATTGGCGAAGGTTCCTTCAAACCGACCAAGCAGTCGCTGACCTTAAACACCAACACTGGTCTCCTCGCCCCAGGGACACAGATGGGGTTTGTGGGGGTGGAACTAAATAGCCATCATTTAACTGAGTGCAGATTTTGGCACTGCTCCAAGTGAAGCGTCAAAGGTCCCCCCTACTTACTGGAAGGACCCTCTCCTGCCAGCATCCTTAGTCGTCACCAACTTGCATCAGCACGGCGATGACTCTAATTTACCATCAGTTCTGCTTGGGTGAATGACAGGGGGACATTGCCGGTGTAAACTGAAGAACAGATGAGTGGACTGTCACGGCGGAGTGAGCCTGGGATGAGGCGCACTCAATGCTTAAATTGGCAGGAACACAACTGCTCTGCAGTGGAAAAAGCAACGTCTTCCCACCTGTTGGGGCAGCGGGTGAAGTGGGTATTGGGGGAGCAATTCCTCTCACATTTAGAAAGGCAGGATGTCCCCAGACCCCGCCTCGGGAGTGTGTGTGTGATGGGGGACGTGGAGGAGGGATGGTCCTTGCTTGTGGAGGCAGCACACAGGTCGTGCAGTGTGAGGCTGGATTCTCTGCTGTGCATCATGTTTCTGGGCGCTTTCCAAGCCGGCCTGCACAGGCCTCCAGCACACATGACATGGTGGGAAAGGAGTGAGTGCTCCGTCGAAGCCCCCCCGATCGGTGGCTAATCCTAGCCCAGCTCCGGTTACCAAGCGCTGACAGTTATATGCATCTCTCGCTGCAAGCCCCGTGAAACAGGCGTGTCGCCCGGCCTCAGAGCACATACTGCGGGCTAAGCGCGGTTCAGTACCTGCCCCGCAGCACAACTGGGACATTCAGCCCCCCAAAACCGATGGGGGGGGGGGGGGGCGCTGTCAGAACTGCCCCTCGAGGGCCATCTCAGAGCGCCTGCAGGCTGTGGACTGGCCAACACCATCTCATGCAGAGCCTTCATGGGACCAGGGCCGGCTTTAGGGGGGTGCGACTGGTGCATCTGCACTGGGAGCTAACCTGGAGAGGGGGCACTGACCTTCGTGGGTGGAGAGGGGGCACTGACCTTCGTGGGTGGAGAGGGGGCGCTGCACCTGCTGCAGACTTCCTTCTGCGTCTTGTCTCAGAAAAAAGGGCCACTCACAGGACAGCAGGCTAAGTCAGCAGTGAGTGTAATGTCCTCAACATGCACTAAAGTCTGCGCAACCAGATGTCTGGCCACAAACAGACAATGGACCCCCGTTCACCAAGTACCATCACTGTGAAAAGCATTCCTTCCCATGATCAAGGCAAGAACTTTAATGGAAAAACTTCAACTGCAAGGTAAGTGAACTTAAAATGTGGGACTACTCCAGCACAGCGCTGAGCAGAAAATCCACCAGAGAGCCCGTAATCCACGGTGATCCTTCAGGCCTTAAAGCAGCGCCTTGAGGCTGTAAATGCTGGAAGACTATGGAAAGCGCAATTTTTATGTTCTTCAGAGGAAGCTTTGTAATAATCAAGGAGTAGAATCTGTTCAATGATTACAGCACTCAACTCTCATCGCCATGAAGATCTGCCCTAGGAAGAGTCCACACCAACCAAAACACCCAAAAGAGAATTGCCAACTCACGCAACTAGTCTACTGCCATTATCTCATATTGCACTCAAATACTAACACAGGCCGGTTTGTGAGTTGCTGGCAATGCATCACAATCACATCCTCTATGGACATCTGGTCATTTGAAGTCATAGATAAAACAAAATGAACAGTTAATTCGGACAATATCTACATACCTAAACCTCGTCACTGATCAATGTAAACAAAACAGAGTGCAGATTCCTTCCTATAACCTTGTGATGGTCACTCATCAAAATTGAGGAGAACTGGAGATCTACTCCGCTATCGGCTCCTGCCTGGACCACACAGGTTACCTCTACCTTTCTGAATCAGTCATAGAATACATCAGCTAGTTTGGCTCACCTTCTGGCAGCAATTAGCCTTACTGGACAGAATGAAAGGCTTGTATGGACTTCAAAGAATCCTGAATGTGTTACCTGTCTAGAAGCTGCATCCTTGGGTGCGCACATAGAGTGCACCCATACAGAATGTCTACCCAGGGGAGCGCGCTCCGACATTCCATAGCAATCCATCAAGTGGAGCGGTTGCTACCTTTCATTTAGTAACCACATGTGGGGATGTGTTATCTATTCCAATTTGCCCGTCCTTCAGTTGATTTCTAAATTTTCAAAGACATATTCTAAGAGGGTTTCCCGTTGGCTTCCAGTTTATTTATTTCAGGCGATCGACATAACTCTTCCTGCCATTTCCAGGGGCTGGCAGACATGGTTACATATACATAGGGGATTGGGTCTGAAATAGGTGGCTCATAGAGGATAACTTGTGCACAGCTGGTGATGGTCACGGTGCAATCCCATGAAAGGTCAGGAACATCTGTTTTGGTAATGTAACAGAAATGGGGGAAGGTGCCATGAGACAGGGTTTGGGCTACAAAGAAGGGCTCAGTGGATTCTCCATTGCTTGAATTCAGCCTCATCGGTTTACTCTGTCAACGTCACCCCATGCTCAAGAAAGCAAAATTTGTTGTTTAGCATCTTTCAAATCAATATATTTCAACTAGGCCCTCAGGGCAGGATTAAAGGCATTCAGTCAGTATGGGCTTTGTAGGCCTAATGCCCAGACTTCGATGTCTGAACTTTCAGAGGCAAGAGGACCTGGTAATGGCTAAATTAATAAGGTAGCCCACGTCTGTTCGAGAAGTCCCTACATTAGGGAACAGAATCCTGAATTTAATCTGAGATGTCAAAGGAAGCACATGGCATCGCACTTGGAAACAATCTACATTTACCATGAATGCTTTACAATAGGTCCTCTTCTTCCAAGGTTTTCTTGGTGCTCCATGACAGCTGAAATCAAAGGAAGTCAATAATCCCTACACCTCTACTTTAGCAGTCCCACCTGTGAGATGCTGAGCAGAACTGGTCACCAAGAGTAGGCTGGACCTTTGGTCCTTGCGCTCGGACTAGAGCATAGTTACCCCCCCCTACCTCTGACCTAACATTGTGAAACAAAGAAGGCATGGTTGCATTTCCAATCACTTCATCAACCAACCCCTACTTTTAACGGAAGTGAACAATGAATCTAGAAGCAAAAGAACACTTGGTTAATGCATGTATTCGTTTAGACAAGGTGATGAGTTAAGTTTTAAACAATGAGCTGTTCTAGCTTTGAGGCTCCTGCACCCGCCTTTCGGAGGAAACTCCCCCACTCCAATATTCCCACTCGAATATTCTTGCCCGAGTCACAACGTGGGGCGGACAACGTGTGTTTTTCAATGACAAAGTTTTGCAAAGTTCACGATTTTGCCCATCATCAATACTGGACAGATTCCCAGCTTACCTTAGCATTTTTTGGCATACTGAGATCATTCGCACTTTAATCAAATCAAGCAAAGTTGACAACTGAGTGCAGTTTTTTCTTCTCCAGGTTTTATTTCTAAGAGTTTTCCTATGCATAATAGCTTTACACAGAAAAGGACACTTCTTTCTGAAAACCATTTCTTATTTTATTCTAAGTAACGAAATGTGCAACAAACTGTCGTAAAAATCACGATTTTCACACCACAGTGGCACAGTAACAACACTGTGTGTGCCACCTCCACAAAGCTACAGTTTCTCACAGACACACTGCATCAGTTGTCGAGCGCTCCCTTAGGATGACACAACAGAACGGCTTTGAGCATCACTTCAGTATGTGTGGTACGAAGTACTATGTCCCTCCTTCTAAGGATGAGGGGGAAGTGTTAACTGGTTCACAACTCAAGCTGGAAAGCCGAGGTAGAGACGTACTTCCGTCTGGAAAACATTCCAGCTTTGTGGAAATTCACAATTATTTCAGGAGTACTCATGAAGCACCCAACGGCCGTAGATTTCCAGCAGTCCTCAGTATTCTACATTTCCACCAATGTCGATTCTGTGATTTAGGTTGCATTAATGATCCACGCCACATCCTATACATAATCTTTAATGAGTAAACCACTGTATAAGAGCTGTCACGTAATAGTATCTAAAAGTCACCATCATAAGCTACGCCAGGTCACTGAACTATTGCAAACTCCCTGAAGTCCTCAGTGAAGCAGGAGGTTTTCACAGTGTACCTGCTCCAAGTATCATCAGATCCTCAGTCCTTCATGTTGATCACAAGGGGACCTTCCTCCCTCCCTGCTGGATCACATCTTGCCTCCAGAGTTTAGATCTTTCAGCACAGCTGTTCACTCTCAGTGATGCTACCCACCATAACCACTGCATCAGGCAGCCCTCTGCACCATGTACCTCTTACAGCCGGTTACTCTGGTGGTTTGGTATGGGGGCCTACCAGCCCAAGGTACTCAAGCCATCACAGAGGGCATCTACTCATCGATGATGGACCAATCTTGTTTCACTGTACTCCCCTCCGATCACCATGACAACAGAGGTGTTTTTTGTAGGATCTGAGGTCTCAGGAGTCACCTGGCTGCATTTTCATTAGTGGCACTGAGGATGCCCAGCTGATGCGGTCCAAGGGTCTAATGCCAAGCAAAGGAATGGATAAACCTAAAACTGGAATCTTTTAAGGACAAGAGCCCAGTTTAAAGAGTCTTTCCACTCTGCTGTCTCTCTGGACTTGGGACGGTGTTCAGCCGGCCTTTTGTCCCCTGCAGTGTAATATTTACACCATCCGGGCAGCGGCAAGAAAGCTTAATTTGTTGTAGACAATTCTTAAGTTGGCGCCGACAATTACCCAATCTTGACACTCGCATAGCAGGGCAATGGACTCACATGGACCATGGTTGGCACAGGCGCTTGCTTACAAGTAAATAAAAACCTGTAACTGATCAGAGCATTTAGGGCTGCCCCTATAAAACGTAATATATGGGCACATGCCACATCTGGGGCCAAGCCAAGAACGAGGTCACCGCTGGCGGGCGGCCAGGAGTGATGTCACGCCAGCAGCCATTGTGCATCTAGTGATGACATCACTAACACAATGCAGCTATGGAAAGGGGAGAGCATTCCAAGGCAGGCAGTGAGAAAGGCAGTGTGAACTAGTGTTACATATTGAGGTGGGAAAAAAAACAAGCATTGCACATAACCAGCAGCTGCTGGTGCAAGGAGGCGGCTTCACTGGTGGTCGGGCTCCGTTCACTCAGGCTTCACTCCCATGGCTTACGGTGACACCAGAACTCTAGGAACGACTGCGCTCGCGCCCTGTAGCACAGCTGTCTGGCGCCCAGCCCAGAAGAACTGAGTGCCTCGGCACTGACTGCACCCTACTTCAGCCACAGCTGAGGCGCTTCTCAGCACTGGCTCCCTTCTACTAAGCAGAATGCTGAGAAAGTTCATAACACAATCTGCCTTATCAGACATCTCCAAGACCCAGATGTTTAAAACAACTGCAAGACCGGGCCACAAGCACGAATCCACTCAGCAGATGCAATGACGCCGACTTCAGGACAAAATTCTGAGAATTCCCATAATCAACGCCGCGAGAAGGGGGTCACACGACCGATTATGGGAACATAGTCGTTCAACTGACTATGGCTACTCTGCAAGATGTGGTCGCTTCAGTCAATTCATCACATCTTGCAGGGTCACCATGAGTGATCAGTGGGGTCACGGCAAGATGGAGTCATTCGACTGATTATGGTAAAACTTCAGGATGCAGTCATTCAACTAATTATACCAACAATGCAAGATGCAGTAGCTTAACTGATTATAATGACACTAGAAGATGTGATCACTTGACTTATCAGAAGTATCTTTTCGAGATGTAGTTATTCGACTGGTTATGGTGATGCTACAAGGCACAGTCACTGGACTGATTATGGTGGCCCTGCAAGACGTGATCACAACTTATTACTGGGGTCACTCGGAGATGTGGTCATTCAAGTGATTATGGGGACACTGCCCAATGCATTCGCATCACAAATGGTTACACTGTGAGATGCAGTAATTTGAATGATTATGGCAACAGATGTAGTAATGGGACTGATTAGGACCGCACTGCGAGATGCACTAATTCAACTGATTAGCGCTACACTGTGTGATGCATTAATTTGTCTGATTATAGCTACACTGCGAGATGCAGTAACTTCCTTTATAGCTACACTGCGAGATGCAGTAATTCGACTTGATTATGGCCACACTGTGAGAAGTTGTAATTTGACTGAGTATGGCGACACTGAGATGCAGTGATTAGACTGGTTATTTGTACACTGTGAGATGCAGCAATTCCACTGAAGAGGGCTACACTGCGAGATGCATTCATTCAACTGATTAGGGCTACACTGCAGGATGCATTAATGCAGTTGATTAGGGCTACACTGCGAGATGCATTTATTCAACTGATTAGGGCTTCACTGCGAGATGCATTAATTCAGCTGATTAGGGCTATACTGTGAGAGATGCAGTAATTCGACTGATTATGTCGACATTGTGATGCAGTGATTCCACTGATTATTTCAAAACTGTGAGATGTGGTCACTTCACTAATTTTTAGCTACACTGCGAGATACAGTAAATCAACTCATTATGGCAACACTGCGTGACGCAGTAACTGCCTTTATGGCAGCACAGAGAGATGCAGTAATTCGACCAATTGTGGCTACACGGTGAGATGCAGTAATTCGACTTGATTATGGCCACACTGTGAGATGTTGTAATTTGACTGAGTAAGGCGACACTGAGATGCAGTGATTAGACTGGTTATGGCTACACTGTGAGATGCAGCAATTCCACTGAATAGGGCTACAATGAGAGATGCATTAATTCAGCTGGTCAGGGCTACACTGCAAGATGCATTCATTCAACTGATTAGGGCTGCACTGCAGGATGCATTAATGCAGCTGATTAGGGCTACACTGCGAGATGCATTAATTCAACTGCTTAGGGCTACACTGTGAGATGCATTAAATCAGCTGATTAGGACTTCGCTACGAGATGCAGTAACTCGAATGATTATGGCTACACTGCAAGATGCAGTAATTCGGCTGATTAGGGCTACATTGTGAGATGCAGTAATTCAACTGATTATGTCGACATTGTGATGCAGTGATTCCACTGATTATTTCAAAACTGCAATGTGGTCGCTTCCCTAATTTTAGCTACACTGTGAGATGTAGTAACTTGACTGATTATGGTGACATTGCGAGATGCAGTAATTTGACTGATTATGGGGACACTGGAAGATGAGGTCCCCTGACTGATTAGTGGGGACACTGCGAGAAACAGTCGCTTTACTGACTAGAAGCCACAGGGTGTGGTGGGCCGTTTGACTGGTTAACGCGAGACTGCGAGATGTGGTCTCTTGACTGATAAAGGAATGGGTCATGTCTTGAGTTGGTCTACACCCTCAACTCCGTGGAGCAACAGTGCAAGTCTACAAATGATAGAGACTAGTAGTAACCACCATTACATCCAGAGCCATTTACACCAAAGAACACCAGCAAGTGTCCCGACCACCCTATGCAGGCACAGGGACTCCCTGACCAGAAACTCCCACTCACGAGCAGGCCTGCAAGGAGTGATAACCTACGCTGATCAGTTCATAATCATGTGCTAGGGAAAACATGAACACAACCACAGCACACCAGCCCGGGGGAACCCAAACTGCGGTGATATCCAGGTTTTTGCAGATACACTGTTTTCAGCAGCCATAAGGTTACTCTCAACCCATACCTTTGCCCTGTCGACAACCACCATTATCAAGACCAGCACAGATCAGAGAGGGGCGGTCACTGCCTCAAACTATAGGATGGACTCAAACGTCTGGCACATGGTGTCCACAAAGTGCGCAAACACCCTACATCAACATCAAAGAAGCACACCATGGTGCCTCCCCATGACATTTCTTCAAGGTGCCATCGCGCTATTGATTTCAAACCATGTGCTGGTGGATGCCAAGGCTGAGAAGATGTTAGAAGATGAAGTGGTGCATGGGTGTGAGAGAGCTTCTAGGCACTCCAGCTCCTCACCAGAAGAGAAGTCGCTGGAAACTGGAAGGTGCTTACCAAGGTGTGCAACTCTGCATCAAGGCAAGGAGCAGGTGCGTTCAAGAGTGACGTGGCGCTGAGCCCCCAAGACCCACTGAGATTCTGAGTACACACTGATGTTTTCTGCACACTGACTCAATAAGTGCATACCTCGGAGGCACTTGCATTGTATTATTTACATAGCGCTTAGAACCATCCATGTGGGGAGGCGAAGTGCCGCTCACACGGGCAGCATACTACACCGTGCATGGGGTGTGGCTGGTGGTGTGTTTTTATGCCAACTGGGAAGTGTTTCCACGTTGTGATGATCACGGAGACCCAGCGCCTAGAGGTGTGACGGAGAATACGTGTGAGAGGCAGGCACAGCTTGCAGTACACAGTACCCTGGCAGTCGGGATCAGTTCTCCAGGTCACTTTACCATGTTCCGACTTTCTTTTCTCACTCTAATTTGCTGGTTGCTGTAGGCTAGTCGGGACCTGCAGGGGGGACTATGTTTAAGTCCTTCAATGGCCAGCAATTTGCCACAAACATCATTAGTTATTAGGCATCTCCAGTTGGTGTGTGGTGGGCCAGATGCAGTCAGCTGGTATGAGTGCAGTTTGGATGAAAAATATGTCCTGTAGAGGTCCCAACTTATGTGAATATAACTGGACCATCTGATGGCTGTATGCTCGCCTTCAGGGGCATAACAGAGGCCCTGGTGCGGATGGGCCACCAGGCTTGCCCAACTGGAGGCGGCCAGCTCAGCTTCTACTGATGTGATTGTGGGTGGGCCCATTCATCATATCTTGTAGGGGGTCCTCATGTTTTATTGCTCCACTGCTCGCCATGTATGCTGTACAGCACCCTGCTGCCTTTTCACTAGGCTCACATTATAGAAGTACCCCCTACATACATACATACATTCATACATACAGACATGATGTAAGTGATTATTACACATCCTAGCTTCACGCATGGACAGCTGCGGAGCCGCTAAATCTGAGTATTCCATAGGGTCAGACGAAGTGTAATTGTCTAGGAGCGGCTACTGTTACCCTGGAATTAGGTGGCCCCCATATTTACCCTATGGGCAAGCACTAGGGGGCAAACAACTATCCACAATGAACCAGGATCTACCGCTCGGCAGCAGAGTTCCTGGAAGAGACAGAGCCCATGACTACTATAATCATACAGAGCGTCCGTTCTTAACCTTTTGACTTCTGGAGAACCCCACTGAATCATTACTGGAATCTGGGTACCCCTGCTGAATTATTTCTGGCATCTGTTGACCCCACTGAATCATTGCTGGAATCTAGGGACCCGACTGAATCATTACTGGAATATGTGGACCCCACCGAATCATTACTGGGATCTGGGTACCCCTGCTGAATTATTTCTGGAATCTGGGGACCCCACGGAATCATTACTGGAATATGGGGACCCCACGGAATCATTACTGGGATCTGTGGACCCCAGATGAATCATTTCTGGAATCTGAGGGTCCCGCTGAATCATTATAGGAATTCGTTAAGTCATTATTGGAAGGTGGGAACCCCAGCCTAAGCACATTCTATGATAGGAACCTCAAAACAAAGCACAGATACACAAAACCATGTATACACAAAACAAATTCTCAAATATCACATTCAAATATAGAAAAAGATTTCAAATCTTCAATTTTGCTGCTTGATTTGTATATACTTCATTATTTTAATATTATTTAATTGGGTAAAACAGTCAGGAAGCCCCTGAGGTGACATCGCAGAATCCTGGGAGTCCTCAGACCATAGGTTAAGAACCAGTAATAGAGTACTGAATCAGTGCTTAATTTGTTAATAAAAACGTGCTGGCGTCCAAAGCCCTCCTCAAACACGCTGCTGCTGCAATTAAATGTGCGAGCACGGAATACTGAGGCAGCGTTATCTTGAGGCGATCTTGGGCCTCTGCAATCCATTTACAGCCAATCCCTGCCCCTTCATCTCACTCTTGCAGCTTTCTGCTTCCTCCCTTTGTGACGCTTTTTCGTTTTTCTCTTCCTCAGTCTTTCCCATAGGTGTCTTTTGCTCACAGTAAATGCCTGAGGCAGAAAAATAAGAGCCGGCTCGCAAAAATGAGTGCCAATGCTCTGCACCAGGAACAACAAGCACAAACTAAGCACTGTACTTAACAGATTGTAGCCACTTAAGCAAGGCACACCCGGCCATGGACAAGCGTAGAGTAGTTGTGTCAACCTAACCAGTGCAGAAATAGTCAGGGCCACAGGAAGACATGTTACTGTGGAGTAGTGTTTTCTGAATAATTTTTTTTTTCTGCCGTTGCCACATAATTGTTCTCTGCTATATAATTTGCAGATTTTAGAAAGAAAAAAAAAAAAATCACGCTCAAATAGATCAACGGTTGTTCTTGCTGCACATTGAGTGTTCCGCTGTGGAGTCATCAGGAATTTAAAGAGGTCACAGTGTTGCCCTGACCGCATGGATATCCCCATCTGATGGAGTAGGAGATACACTTCCACGAGCTCTCAAGGGATGGACAGAATGAATCTCGTTAATCGGGCTTTATTTTTGTTTCACTATAAACACACTTTCCTGTACACATCACAGGCGTGATTATTAAAGCAGTAGCTATTTCAATGGGGTGGGGCTTGGGGCAAAAGAGGGATCAGCACCTTTTCTTAAACTCCATGCCCTGAATGCCACAGCACCTACCAGTGAGGCACCTACATCATAAACATGAAATGCACGGTGGTGCACCGCAGGGCAGTTCTGTAATGGACAGTTATACTGCTAGGTGGGCTGTGGGGGGTCTTACATACCCGACTTGCTCATGTGGGGGTGTATTTTTATATTTAGCTGTGTATGCCTGTGTAAACGCTGGGGAAATGTGTGCCCCTAACCTCCTGTGCACTGCCCTATTCGGGCAGGGGGTGTCGAGCGGGTGCAAGGTGGTGCCCCTCGCTGATGAGCACAAAATGGGGTACGCACCGTCATACTTCTCCACTTGCAGAGGGGCACAGGCTGTTATTCTTAAACTACCCCATTTTTGCCCAAATAGCCAAATAGCATGGGGTGGTATAAAATGAGCAAGGGGTAGGTTCAGTGCTTAATTTGAGCCGGTGGTTTCTGTTACAGGGCACAGGCACTTATTTTTGAGGGCCGGCCCTTATGTTTCTGCCTCAAGCATTACTGCGAGCATAAGACACACATGGGAAAGACGGAGGAAGAGAAATGAAAAAGTGTAAAAAACAGAGAAAGCAGAAAGCTGCAAGAGTGAGCTGACGGGGCAGGGAGTGCCTGTAAATGGACTAAAGAGGCCCAAGATGGCTTTAGGATTACGCTGCCTCGGTATTCAGTGTGCAGACATTTAATTGCAGCAACCACATGTTTAAGAGGAGGGCTTTGGGCACCAGCATGTTTTTATTAACAAATTAAGCACTGAGTAGGTTACAGCTGTCCAAGCACCATCCTTCAGATCCCTTGAACAGATGTGAGCTGCTCTGCTCCTTGATGGGCCCCAGCATTCTGTAGGTTTCTCAGGAGCACAACAGTTTACAGCTTCAGTGCTATGCTCTGAATATGTAGCCAGATGTATCAAACGGTTTTACCCATTCTGTGTCTATGGAAAAATGTGTTCGTACATATGGCCCCAAGTGCTTGGATAGAAGCCAGCTTCCCAGGCCTGTCCATGGCCCATCAGATATTGCAAGCCACAGAGAAGCAGTTCAGCTACCAGCTGCTGCAAACAGGGTCCAGAGGTAGCAGGTACCCGTCCGCAGCATCTTGAGGGCTATGCAGGGGCGGCTCAGGTACCACCCCACAGCGTCCACAAATTCAGCATTTTTGGGTTGCCATGTTCCTGCTGTTTATCCCCTATTATCTAATCAGTCAACCTATTGATCTCCTGAAAGTAAGTCCTTCTTTTGCTGTGAGTAGCTTTATCTGCGGTGTGTCTGTCCTTTATCGGTCACAGTGTGGTGGCACAACCTTGAGCGTTCAGTTAAGACTACGGTGGCTCTTTATGGTCAATGCACACTGACTCCATGTTGTGCACAGCTGTTCTACGTGAGCTGTACCTCCTGCTGGCCTTCATGTTCTTTGCTGCTCATAATACCTTGCATGCGCTCTTCAATCCTAGCAGGTCTTGCCTTACACACTGGAAGTTACATTTAAGGTTACGTCTCACCGTCCTGATTTATGCTTCACATTCATGACTTACATTTTAGATTTATTCCCATGAAGGTTATAAAACTATCTCAGAAACATGTGAAATCTATTTTAATCATCAACATGAACTAAAATCACAAATAAACCTTTAAAACAGAATTACTATATACTACTGTCAATTTATAGGAAACCAGTGTTGTGAAAATTGATGGTGTAAACCAGTCGGGGTCACATCAAACGGCTGTAGAACCCGTGATAGGAACAGATTTCAGGAACTTCCCCCTACACACCTGTCAGGAAGAGCTCCATTTTGACTATGGTTGTGTCCTACCAGTGGTAGACCATCTGCAACCCAGCTAGCCCTACCAAGGTCATGCTCTACCTAGAGTGGCACCTTGTAGATGCAACTCCAAACTGTTAGCAGGCTACCGACTCCACACAGATGAACCTCGGATCACTTTAGTACTCACGTTTTCAGCAATGTACATATATGTCAAATCTTTATTTTATATCCCAGATGCCCTTGCTGTGTTGTATGCAAATGCAATGGTTTCCTTCGCTCCCCTCGATTTCAGAAAGTACAAAAATCATTCAGTAAGACTCTGGACTAATAACACAGAAATAGCCTGCAAGTCGTCCAAAGTCCAAGACGACTCGTGCCAAGCTCCTGCTGAGCAGCGCTGGTTCTTCTCAAATTAAAATCACGTTATAGACTCGGGCAGAAAGAAATTCCTTGAGGTGATGTTTCTCTTTTTCCCCTACCGTGCAGGACATCCAGAATGAAAGGAGGCAATATGAGAAAAGGAGCAAAAGCATGGACTTCTGAAAAAAGTGACCAGACGGCAACCCAGCAAGAAGGCCTTAAATATTGGAGCCCACCTGCGAGGCCAGCTTCTGTCCACACACAACAAACCCCTGTGAAGGGACAACATCTGGACGAATGCAACACAACATACTTGAATGAAAGCAATTACACACAGCCAACATTCATTCCAAATGAGGGACACACAACTAATATCAACACAACAATATTGCACGGGGCTGGCCTCCTCCCTCTATATGATGATGGACACTGTTTCCAGTTCTATACTTAAATGTGGCAGGTTAAAGCAGTGTGGATGTACACAACTTCTTTGCTTCAAATGAACTGATTAAACTAACACACCTGACATTCATTAATGATTTGTAGGTGAAAAAGGTTCAGGGCTGGAGACAGTGTCGGTAACACTGCTGCAGCATCCTCTGTAAAATGTGAAAAAGTGGGCACCGCGGTCCGTGCTAGGGCGATGAGCTCAGCTGAATGAATTCTGTCTTATGGTCAGTGAAGGACTGTGGTCCCTTTGGTCCTCACCATGGGCAGCTGGTGGTGCGGATAATGTGTCCAGGAGGAGCTCACGGAGGGGCTGGTGGATTTCGTGGCTTGTGACCCTGATTGGGGAAAGCAGGTAGATTATCATTCCTCTGATGTGTCTCTTACGCTTAGACTTCCACCCAATAATGAAGAGACATCTGAAGAAGAGGAGTTAAATTGTGCCACGGTGGTGGAACCAGTGGTATTTATTTGCACCTCCCCATCGCAAGAGCTGTATAGTCAACATGCATCATCCTATTTGGTGAGCCCAGACAGGGAGTGTGGAATTCATCAGGACCGTGACACACCTGATGTGAAATGCCTATTGCTCGCTCCTGGTTGAGTACCACGAGATATCCACGGAAACTTGCTTTGAATAAATCAGTAGGGATGATGACCTGTCAATGTAAAGGCAGACATGATTAAAACTGCCCTCCTCTGCCTATTTTCATCAGCGGGGGCACATCAGAGAGTACTTCTAGATGTTCGTGAGTGCTCTTCTACAATTTCCTTAGCCATTATATGATAAAAGACGACCCCTCATTTGATTTGAGGAGACTCCTGTGAGGAAAACCCAAACCATATGTTGCGGCACAGTAGAGGAGACCACACCTCAAGTTAAAACTCACAAAGAAAACACTCACAGGCGGTAATTCACTGGTGCTCTGAGCTGTAGTTATGTCGCACAATATTAAAAAGAGGTGTGGTAATGACTAATTCCCAGGATCACTGTGGATCCTGCCTTCTGGTGGGTGGTATTTAAACCTAAGCCTGATGAACAGATTCCTGTTTTGTCTGAGGATGAATTGTCTGAGATTTGCATAAACCATATTTATGGTCTGGAGAGGCATCTGAGCACTACACCCACTTACCTCTGTGCAATGGAAGAGTTGCTGCTAGTATCAGAATTACTCCATCACCACACCAGTTGGTACAGGTGAGTGAAGTTCAGCCTCACTGAGTAGTAATTCCCAGCTGAGAGAGTGGAGTCGATCTCATGGCCCTGGTCTTAATCGTATGCTTCCAGCCTCTGTGTCCACCAGCTCAAGGAGTGTCCATGCAGGTAAGAAAACAGAAACTGGATTGTGCTTCTTGGATACAAAGCACTATACCTGTACTTAAATGCAGGAAGGGCTGCATGTTAACATTATCCACTTTTCGCATAAGGTTGTTCAGAGCTTGTGTTAACAGGTAGGAAAAAAGCCCAGCTGTGCCATGGGGCAATCTAATCAGAGGACCTTATTTAAGTGTAAGAGCCTCATCTTGTATCTTTATGAACCCACTGGCTGAGGGCAGGTACAGAGTGCTTGCATGGTCACTAGAATGGTCTTAGCCTACTGTAAGCATGCTTCACTTGAGTGTGTGATGTCGGTGTCTCTACTTTAATAGCGGCTGGCCAAGCGGGCCAGCGCATTGTGCGTGTGTGGTGGACTCATTCTGTAAGGAGTCTACTATGTGCATTGCTGTTTCTGTCAATTACGTACATAATGACACGTCCTAACTGTGGACACTCGCTTCATCTGGAGATAAGGGAATAGTAGATGGAAAAAGTCCCATCACTTCCGTCCCCATTTAATCTCAGACCATAGACTTGTGTAATGAGCTACAAACCCGTCTTTGCTCTTTCTCATGTAATAAAATCTGGGAGCTTATAGTTCAACTTGGGTTCAGTCTCTCAAACGCTGTCCACAGTATACAATAGAAGGACTTTTCCTGGTCCTCGTAGTGGTGGATCAGTTTGGTGGTGTTACGTGAACAGTAAATGCTGCTCCTACGGTCAGGGACAACCCTTCACCTCTTGAGTTATGTTGTAGACTGACTGGTTCCTCAAGCTTTTTCCTTTTTTGGAGACAGAAGAGGGGTCTGCTACACTTTTGAAGCCTACAATTAAGGCTATCCTAATGTTGGTTGACCATTTTCTTAAAGTGATTTGAGGTTGGAGTGCATGTACGTAAACCTGTGAGTACCTCAATGGGATCTTTGCAATGGGTCTCAAGTAGGGTTTCCTCTGTTGTTGCCGAGTACCTGCTTTCTGTTCCTGCAGAAGACAAACTTTGGATAACACCTGGACCGACGTTTTGGTGTCAAAGTCTCTAACCCAAATCAACATGCTTGCTTTGATTATCTACGTCTAATAACTTTCCATTTTTAAAAGAGTTTTTTTTTTCATAAGACTTATCACTTCGTAACATCCAACCTTATAATCGCTGAAGAAATTCTGGGCATGTCTGCACAGTCCCTAGAATTGCCAGCTAGTTTTTTTTTTTTAACCCTCTCAGCAACTTAACTTACAAAATGCTGCAGGGATGAGGAGCAGCGGGACTGGAGTGTTGACTGTGCAGTCACCAGAAGAGACAAAATGCCTAATAAAGATTATGTGAGCCGTGCAAATACTCTTACGCACAATGTAATGTAACTGGCTACAATCAGGATCAAACTCAAAACACTGAGATGTACAAGACAGAGGCTTACGCATGACCCCCAGGCAACACTACACTTTCAGCATTTGACATTAGACACAATTAATGTGATTAGGAATCTTTCTCTTAGTGGTCATCTAAAACAATGGCCTGGCACTGGCCTTCGTAGACCAACACGTGGCACTCTTGCGCAGGAGGCCAGTAACTGTCCCATACCCTACAACCTCCATCGCCAAATCAAGCACACCAGGTAACCATACCACAAAGATTAGTATTACATTTAGAAATAACACAATAGTGTTAAGAAAAGTCTAAAAGGAAGACCTTCAACACTATGTTAGTGGGTTGCTGTTGATCAAAAGCGATTCAGATTTCACCAATAGACTTTTATAATCTTTGCATTTATACAAATGGTGTGAGTCAAGTTAGAACAAGGCAAAACCAGCAAGAAGTTGCTTACTAGTTTTTCGAAACTCAATATGTCAGTCAAAACTAGGTTTCAAAAGCTAAGAAAATTTACTTTTCAGCATCCAGAACATTATGCAACAAAATACGACAACAAATGGATGGGGTCTTGCAAAGTCAGTGCATCTCCTTGTATCTAATTAAGTACATGGCAAGCCCCTCGGTAAATTGCATTTTCATAATCTGATATATAGGGAATTAGGACTCATGTCTTTTACAATGTATGAACATGTCAAATTTTGTTTCTAAGTTTACTGATGAAAAGCTTCAGTAGGAAAAAAGGGGCATAAAGCCAACGGAATGCACGCGGACTCATGGCTGCCATACCATCAGGAAGCTTCTTGCAGGACAGCGCATCGTCCAGATCCCGGGCAGTTGCTGGATCGATGGTGAATATGCATTCCTTCCTGTAGATAGAAAGTGAAAAAATTGGAGAGGCTATAGCCTACAGAGAGTATCTCACCTACTATGGATCATCAACATTCCCAGATGTAGCCAAATCCTGGGAGAACTTGACTGAGACCTTAGTGCTCAACATATTAAACACAGTCCTGTGGAGAGCAGACACAATTCGTTTACTAGGACTTGGCTCTGATTCGGTCTTCTGAACATGAGATTTCTGTCCTGCCCACATCACCCAAGGACCCCCACCCAACAAAAAGGCTGCCTGCTCATGCTTCATTCAGTTCATTCTTCCAGTTTAGGATCGGTTCTTAATTTGGAAGGGTGAAGCGGATGTGAGTTGTATTCCACTGAGAACAGTCTCACCACAGTGTCCAAACCTACTCCAAAAAGACTTTCAAACGCATGCATTTATAGGTAAACGAGAGCTGCTAAAGTGTCAGAATGCAAGAAAATAATGATGTTTTGGTTGAACCATACACTTATTTAGTTTTTTGGTCACATTTGGATAGTTCTGCTGCATTAAATTAACCAGAAATGGCTTATTTCTAATCACAGTTTCCCAAGACTTTACATGGGTTGGCATAAACTGTTAACTTCACGTCAACCCCGGTTAAATCACTGGTACTTTCAATGAAAATCACAAATGACAACAGTATGACGACCCCCATCCCCCTCCTCGTCCCGGCAGCCCCACAGTACATTCAGTCCTTAATGTTACAGATCAGGCTGTTCCTTCTCAAGCAGACGTCATGTCCCTTTAAATGGAAACCAACATTTGAAGGATGGGGAACAGTGTGGTTGTCTGGTTAAAGACCAGACCCTGAAGATCCAAGTTTCATCTAATTAACTTGCACAACCCTCTTCCATAGCACTGTCTATATGAAGCATTTTTCATACCGCCCCAGTCAGTGCAGTGCAATGTAAAGGATGGGCAATTTTATGTGAACAACAGAATAGGTTTGAAGGCTCTGGCTATGAAAGCTGAGGTTCTGAAAGGCCTCTGATAAAAAGTCAGGAATTCCCAAGGACATTTGATATGTGTCCGCTTCCAGTGTCTGGAGTTGCCTCTGGGGACATGGATTGGCAAAGCGAATAGGTCTCACCTTAGGCGCTACTGTACATCATTGGCAAGGGGGTGTGCAGCATTTCCGAAAAAAAATAGCACATGCATTATTTTGTAGGCATGTGCATGCTTTATTACAGACTTTTAAAAAAATCTATAAATAAGAGTTGCATGTTTTAAAAAGAAAGAAAGAAAAAGGCACACGTGCTTTTAAGGCAGACAGGCTGGCAGCAGTTTGCTATCTAGTCCTCTGCTTTATAAAAATACATTTAAAAAAAAGACCAAAGTGGGGGAAAGAGCATCAACAGGAAGCGGGCGGGTGAGAGGGGTAAGCAGCACTAGAGGGCGATGCAATCAAGCAAGAATGTAATGTGGGCGGGTAAAGCATTTGAGGGCCAGCAGCGTACGGAGAGTACAAGGGAGAAGCATGCGGTCAAGAGAGCAACATGGAGCGAGGGGGAGAGAGAAGCACATGGGTGAGACATCTGGAAAACACATGCACTCTTGTGGGTTCCTTAACGAAAAAGAAACAAAGTAGTGCCAAAAAAAGACAAGAGTGGAGGCGAATAAGAAAATGAAGCCATGCTCCAGGAAAGAGACAAACACAAGAAGAGAAAGAAAAGCTCAAACAAGCAAACAAATACAAAAGCAAGCAAATGAGAGTGGCAATGGGAGGGCTCCAAGTCCACTGTAAGCCGACATTAGGTCTTTCACAAACCAGATAGCTTACGCTGTCTAGTGGGCAAGTCCTAAAAAGGATGTACATCTTGTTTCCCATGATGACCAATCAAAGGACCCTTGCTATTGGCTTCTCATCACCACAGAGCTCGAAGACATCAGGGACAGCGAGAAGAGGAAGCGAATGGAACTGACAAAATCAGAAGATGCAAACCAATCTAGAGTCTTCTGCAGGTCAAAATATCTTTTGTTTACAAATCCCCACCCGCAGAGAGGTGCCCAAAAAGGTCCAATAGAAAGGAACCGGCTTCTAGTAAGTTGGGATCTATGTCAGTTGACCAATGTGTATCAATGTAACAAATTCAAAATGTTAAAGCAAGTATGCGCCATGCGGTATTGATTTCTCGCATGCAATTAATGACCATTCGAAGACGGAGGAAGTATAGCGGTGCACCACCGCGCTTGATTTTAACCACAATGTTTCTGATCTGTAGTTTGCCTGTTTCTTTGTTTCTTTTACTACAACAATTAAATACTTTTGGTCTCAAGACTAACCTTCTGCTGCAGAAGTCAATAGTTCCCCAGCCTAATATTTGAGGCGCCACACCAAATGTTTAGGAGCCATCAAGTTAAGATATGCAGAAATTAAAAATATTTCCATGAATAAAAGAAAAATGATTTTATGTATCAAAAAACAGAAACTGGTCTGCACAGATTGATGTAGATTTTATTTGATTAACTATTTTATTGACATTTTAATAGGTCACAAATAAATGTATGATGCACCGAAGTGCACGAAACGTAGTGTACAAACAGAACATAGCGGTCCCAGGAACCTCACAGCACAGCATGATCAGGGCGCAGAAACAAGGCCCACTGAACTTATCTCTCCAAAGGATTGGCTACAATGCTGTCTGCAACAGACAGCAAAAACTGCCTGGAGCAGGATGGCATAAAGGAAGAAAGAATCTATTTCAAAACATCTACAATGTCCTAAAAGTAGATGAATGGGAACAGAAAGAAATTAAAAGATAGTGAGCTGTGAATATATTCTTTCGAGGAGGGGCTTCAGCAAAGAGTGGCGGTCACAACATTTCCAGTTAAAACCCCATTACCACTGCCTCATCTTGAGCAGAGGAAGACATCATTTATCCGACGTCAGGGTACTGATTCCCTTCCCCTCAAATGCATGGATTTAAAAAGAACCTTAAAGTGTCTTTAAGAGGGCAGTGAGAGGAGATCACTGAATCAAATCGCAAAGAAAGCCTCAAATCTTAAGAGCGTAGTACACCTAAAAGTGCCCCCTTCCACCGACTAACTCCAGTGAGAAGGAGGTTAATGCACCGGACGTCAACGTGTGATGCTTTAACAGGTACAGAAATATCTGTGTAACATCTGCACAACATGAACGTAATTTATTCATGTCAATTAACATCAGATTTTGCTTTGGGCTGTACATCACGCTCAGACGAGGAAAAAGCTGCGTAGATCACAGTTCTATCTGGGTGAGGCTAGGTTTGTGTCTGAGTCGCGCTACCACACTAACCAACGAATACTCTTCTCTTGCCTTTCCATCGTCGATGCTGCCAACCACCTTACCAGTCTTACTCATCACTTGCAGGAGTTTCACTGACCAAGGAGCTATGCTTCTGCATGAGATCTGCGTTACACTGCAGCTTAACTTGTGATGCTGGTCTTCAGCAGTCCTCCATTTTGGGGAGGCTCTTGAAGATGGGGATCTTGAAGACATACTGCGGCATTAAAACCAGACTACCTTGGGCTGATACCGAAAAGACAACTGAATGGTCTTCAATAGTAGATATTCTTCAGTCCTTGGCCAATGGAACATAATTGCCAAGAACTTCAGATTGATTATATATATTATATATATATATCAATCAAACAGTTTTCCTCTTGAATTTTGGAAACCTGAGTAGAAGTTTGAAAGATGATCGTCATGTACAAGAGATGGGTATGTAGTGAGGGACGTTCTCGATCAGGGGTGGTGGCAGTACCTTACATCTTTTATGAATAATGCAGAGGGACTTCAAAGTCACTGAATGGGCAACCAGTAAAGAGAATGTAAATCTGTCAACTGTGGTCACTGCATCCAAGTTGGAAAATAAGGTAGAATGCGGCATTCTAGGCATGCTGAAGGTGCCTGCGGCGGATAAACAGGCCTAGCCAATCGCCGTATGCTTGGTCACTCCCAGACATGACTAGCAGCAAAGCCACGTGGACTTTATCAAAATGAGTATTAGCAGATTCACATCAGAGAAGCCTGCCCTGACATACAATGCTGGCAGAACAAACATTGCCTCAGTGGTGGCCGATGCCTGTAAGGCTTGTAGGAGGCGGTAATTGAGCTAGGCCGGTTCTCAGAAGAGCATGTGCTATTCTAATTGATCAAGTGGTGACCGGAATGACTACCAGCATGATTCTCCATCATTCAGACATTCATGGTGAGTTTATGCCAATCATCCATCCATGGATAGAATACATTTTCTGGTATGTCCTTGCTGGTGGATAAAACCTGAAAAACAACCGTCAATCTCAGAGCTGACACATTAGATTCCAAATAAGTCTGATAAAGAGGCGCGAGTGGAGAGCCCCGAGGTTAGACTCAATCAGTGATAGCTTCACATCAATAGCAGGACTTATGGAGACTTTCACCAACTGCTTTGAGTGACTCTTGCTGGCTCGGATTGCCTTTTGTGTACAAGGAAAAGTGTTCTTAGAATGGGTGTGACCAGACAGGGGCCTGCCATGACGCAAACTGTTTATATTCAAAGTTGGAACACCTTCGTGTTAATTTAAAACCTGGCTGAACCCAATCATTCATAGGTTTCTTACAATTTGGTAGAATTCTCCAAATGTATCATGACAAATTTTTTTTAAAAATTATTACTGAGGGACACGCGTAGGCTTTGCCAATGTGGGTTTTTGAATGCTACAGACAAAATAAGCCTTAAGGCTCATTGTCAATATGACTCTATTGTTGATTGAAGAAGAGAAGATATGAAGTGAGGGTAAGGGGCCATGATGTACTAGTGAACGCAGCATATGCCCAAAAACACTCCGGTGGGAGGACAGAGATAGGAATACGAGCTAAATCAGCTACGAAAACAGCAAATAAAATGTGATATAGGCGCAATCTCCTTAAAGTCTGTAGGGAATGAAAACTCCAATAAGTGTTTCTAGAATTGTAAACACAGGGTCAGAGTTTTGGTTGCCTGTCAATTAAAGTAAGTACATTAAGGAGGTAATGATCTTCGTAGAGTTCTGCAAACTCATGCACAACCCCAAAACCTCACGCAACGAGTACACTGGCGATAGATAACCCGCACTGTGGTGTCAGTGACGCATTTCATGAACTGCTTCTACAGTCTTCAAGACGCATCAGCGTCGCTCGCAGGACGCAGGTGTTATGTCATCCTCGCAGTTCGTCAGTGTAAAACAAGTTAACACGTTGGCTGTGAGGACTCGCCTTTGGGAATGCTCGTCTCAAATTTCTCTACCCACACTTCAAACGATTACGCATGTCACTGCCGTTATCAAATAACAAATTAAGGGCTAATTACCAAGCAGCATATAGAAATAGTTAGATTTCTACAGTAGTTGTCATAGAAACATTCAATTTGATGGCATATGACGCCCGCCAGCCGCAACAAGTCTTCATACCTCAACACCTACTCAACACCACAGATTTTACCAACACAGTCACTCTACGTTTTCTCAGTTCAATTATTTCGCCCTGTCTGCCCTACAGCTTTATTTCCAATAAGCTTACGTATCAGCCACAGCATTTCGAAGAAACTCAGTGCAGAAGAACAATTCTGATAAATGAACAAAAAAATTATAGTCTCCACCAATACATCTGGTTGGAAATCCCATTAGTTCCTTACATTTCCTGAGAAACGTTTGTGTCCCAGGAGTTACTCAAAATAAAGAAACATATGATAAGAATGCGGGGGGGGGGGGTTTGAGATCATGCTTCCATTCCCTCACTTGCTTACCAAGGCATCAATTTTCAAAATAGTCTGTTTCTTCTTTAGCAATTTATTTGCATAAAAATACTCCAATTGTCCTCTATAAGAGCCCAACTCCAGGACTGCCGCCAGCCCTCTAAATCGCACTAGGCTGCCTCAAAACATTTTATCTTCAAGAGTAATTGTGATCCTCAAATATAGGAAATACGACCAATTTAAAGTACACCTGTATATCCAAAGTTCATACACCTGTATTACCAGAAACAGGGATGAACCTTTCAGGATTACTATAAAATTAGGGCATAGCCTAGGTGGTCAACAGACTTGAAAAAACAGCAACAAAAAAGCAGGCATGCTGGATACCACTTAATTGAAAAATATATATATCCCAACTAGTTAAATAAATGTGATAAACTGAATGAAGATGCTGAGGCTAAATCTGGGACCAATAACTGGTCTGTTGTAAAGCCAAGTAGAGAAGCTCAATCTCTCAAAGAAAATATTGAAGTTTAGGTTTACAAGATCTTTTGACATAAAGATGACGACGAGAGACAGTGAGGTCAACCATGTGGTGGGATGCCTTCCAGACTCACACTTGAGTGACACCAAGGTTTATATATTTCACTCCGAGGAGAGGACCAGCTTTTTGCTCAGCTCCGAGTTCCCTTCAGGGTATATTAGATGCCTGCCAACCCTTAATTCTGAGATATTTCAATTTGACTAGGGACTAGTTGTCACGGAAAAGTTGTCAAATTTCCATTAAACAAATGCCGTGCTATTGTTATGGTAACTAGTCTGATGGGTATGGGGTGGGCTACAGCAAGGAAACTTCAAAGTGACAAAACACAAACAATTAGGCACTCTGCAGTACACTTTGGAAAGATTCCAGAATTACTCAAGTGTTACTCCAGAAAACGTTCCAAGCTGGCCAAAGATACAGGGCAAGGAAATATATGGAACACATCTGAAAAAAGTGTCAATAACGTCAGAAGAATGTTGGTGGAAAAGTGCATTATGATTGCAAGTGCACACTAAACCTTTTTTCCTAATTCTGGAGCAATCGTTAGGGTGGGAACACTTGATAAAAACCCTGATATATGACAAAAAGCCAACATTATTTTGAATGTTCCCAATTCCCACTTATCTCCAACCAAAAACATCTCTGCAAAAGCACAATCAAATGTCGGAACAATGATTTTATGAAAGTTAGGGACATTTTCTGCACAGACTGTAACAAATCTGTGCAGAAATACGGTAAATATGGCAAATATGGCAAGAAACCATCTAAATTTTTAGAAGAAAGGAAACTCGACTTATCACATGTCCCATGTTTCTAGTGCCTAAAGGTTACTCTCAGCTCTTTACCTATTTGTGAGTACTTGGTTGTGTGAATGCTATGACAGAACACCACTTTTTTATTTTTTAGAAAGTAAAGTTTAACAAATTATGCATGCACATTCTTCATGTTTACCTTTCCTTCCCCAATGCACCAACTCAGACACAGGCGCTTGCTACATACCTCCATTTCTCTTCCAATTTACACGCAGACTGGATAAAGTGATCACCTAAAGTCAAAGGAGAACTAAAAATGTGCATAAAGAATCTAAATCAGTCTAAAGAGCAAGGTATACCATGGTGTCCAGTGAGGACAACTTTTCACCACTCTTCAAGAAGGGGGTGTTTACAGGTCTAAAGTAGAGAAGCTCATGGAAATATCAGTGAAGCGCGTCAAGAAAAGAAACCTCTTTGCCGTCTTTCTGTAGACCTCAATGTCGGAAAGAAGAGATTTGCAAGAATTAACTTGTGTGTGTGTCAACAGGCCATCTAAGCAACCTAAGTTTAGGGAGAATAGAGCTCCCTGGATCACGTGACATGTACACGGAGTCCGAGTTTGAGAGGAAGCCTGAAAATAACAGTGGTCAACTGAGGAACGCAGAAAGTTGTCCGAGCAGCTTTAGTGAGGAGGAGGATGAAACAGAACTGGTCAGCTTCAGTGGAGGGATCCAGGCAAAACTACTGTGCGTGAAGACTGATGCCTTCCACACAATTTCAGGTGTACTGAGACCGGGCACAGTGATCAACTGTGAAGGGACTACCCCAATGAAATCGGCATACGGAAAAAAAGTTAATTTTACTAATTCAGATTCCAGACAAAATTTAAAGCCGAACTGCACAGAAACTAAAATGCTGCACTGTATATCTACATAAAACATTGCTAGGTTGTTTGTTACATATGCCCACTCTTTCTCTCCGGGATTAGAGTAAATCTTTAGAACTAAGAGAAAGCCTTCGAGCTCTAGAATGTTAACCAAGGGCTGGTCCTCTAAACAGCACCAAGATGACTTAAGGGCCTCATACTCTTCACTTGTAGTATAATGTCTGCATTCAAGGAAACAACTGTATACATTGAAACAGGTTATTTGCAAAGGACCAAAACTGTCTAACATGAACAGATACAGTAAGGAAACCAGGTTGATTTGCCAGCCTCTCTTCAGCAGGAACAATAAGTAGAGATCGACAAAGTTATTTTCCCTCTCACAGTGTCTGGATCTCATGAAGGTGTAATTTTGAAGGCGAGCCACCCTTGGACACCACCAGGAGTGATAACGTGGCTGGCCTTGAAGAAATTTACAAAATTCTTGAGGCACTGGATTAGTTACTGAAAAGTACAGGGACTCCCGATGGATGTGTCAAGCAGACCTCAAGTAATCATTGGTAGTGTGACCAGTCCAGATTTAAAGAACATCAGTAGGAACGAACGACACCGATCACCAGGTACAGAATGATGGAGCCCAAAGGTGAACCAGTCATTTATGTAGAGACAGATGTGAGTCACAGACTCTGGTAGGTGGGCAATGGCAAACAAATTAAGTATCTTCTTGACTTGGTTTAAGAGTTTCTTGAATTAGGTTTAATGAATACACAAAGGGAGACTGAACACACCCCTTTTCACAGACGGGAAAATTATCATTTTGTCCACTAGGTATCCACACTGGAATTTTTTTTTAATTTGTTAAAATACACGCAAGGCTCGCCTTTGTGTTCAGCGCTCTGACGCTTCTCACCTAAAGTTTACAATTTATGAAAACCATAAAAGAGGCACGGATACTAGAGTAAGGTTTAAAGGGATGCTAAGTATCCTTGGTCCACATCTTCAATTACAAAATGGGGAGAATGTCCACTACACATTCTCCCAAATGGAATGCTAGCAGAACATAATGCACTGTGAACCTCACTACATAAAGAGTGACTTGTGAAAGATGAACTGTTATGAGTGGTATGCCCACATTAAGGACACAAGACACTCACCCACCAGTGGTGGTAGGCTTCATCATCTGGTGTGCTCCTAATTTGGGACAAGCAGCACACTTGTCTACATGAGCTCCCAATGAAATGAGCTTTTACTGAGATGTTTCTACAGTGACAGACCATTTCTTGAATGTTATCCAAACCGTTACAGTAAAATGACCTACAAAATATAGTCTGCATAGTAAATACAAGTGATAAACCTGAAAATCTTGGGCCTCGTGACCATATGATAGCCCTATTTCACCTAGAGTGGCCGCCCCTTTATGGCATTTGAAGGTTATACTTTGCAAGAGGGACCAAACTATTAAAAATATCTTTTTCAGAAAGGAGTACATTCCTCTACATGTGGTGGCCGTTTAAGAAATTTTGTGGCGCTCCCTGTGGTGCACTGAACTCCATTTGATCTAGTGGCTCTCTGTGGCATTGTGTTGTCATCCTTCACATTCAATCACCATTCCTTGGATGTGAAGCCATCTCATAAAGTATGGTAGCCATCAATGGCAGCTGGTTGCCATTTCCAGAATACTGAGAAAATCCCCATAAATTAGTGGCCCTCCTGAGAACCAGGAGACCATCCATGGCATTCTATAGGCACCCTTTCCATGACACTAAAAAGTATTGAGCATTTTGTACAGCACAATTTCACTCCAAGAGGCAACCATGGAGCTGTTACCAAACCTACTTGTACTCATTTAATTGACATTAGAAGGATGTAAGGCTGAGCTGACCCTGATGGATTTCGAGCATAATACCATAGGGTCAAACCCAGATTCCTGCAGTGGATGCTTTATTTAGCTGAGCTTCCATGGATGGCTTACGATAATGACTGAAGAGCATACAGAAGCCATACTGGTTATCTTGGGTCCATCCTTAGCATGCAGAACATGACAGGCGCCCCTTGTGGTTATTTCCTGACTCACTCAGGCTTTTCATAATCTTGATATTTTTTATATTAAAATCTCTAATACAACTGCTTCCTCAGGGCTAACAACTCTAAGATCCACATAGCTGAAGGGACATATCTCTTGCATGAACCTGTAAACTTTAAGCAATTTGTGAAGCTCTGCAGGTAAATATTTGAGATAGTAAATTCTGAGCCTTACTAACTGGCAGGAAAGGGCACTATCTGAAGTGCAATGAAGAGCTGAAGAAACGTGGTTTATACATTTAGATTGCTATCCTCAAATCATAATGCCCAGATTACTTGACCTGCTTGGTATACCTATGGCCTTTTGGCCAATTCTGTATGGACATTCTCTACTGGGGCCATGTTTTCCAAAACACTGTTGGTGGAGGAGACCACCAGCAAAATCTCAATGAGAAAAGAAAGGGCCCTTAGCAGAAGTCGAAATATTTTATTATAATCTATTTATGAATGTCTCTTCAGAACTATTTGGAAAATCATTGGGCCCATCTCTGTAAAACCCTTTTTGGTGAGCCCCCTCTACCTATCCACTCAGGGTTTGCTTGGATAGGAGAGAAGGGAGAGTCTCAAGAGCTGCATGCAGTGCACCTTTCGGTCAGCAAATCTACAAAACCAGTTTCAAATTACACCAGCCTCCAATGCCAGGGTGTCGTCATTTTGACACACCACATTTGTGTGCTGGGGTACAACGCTAGCCCCAACCGTAGGAGCACAAGAAGCAGTTGGCATGCAGCAGCATGCAGGCTGAGGGGTCACTGGTGCAGTGAGCATCTTCAGATGGGGCAAGTACTGTTTCTGCGGGCAAAGGTGCAAGGCAGGGGCAAGACCAATTGTTGGGGGTGTCAAACAAGGTGGGGATCCTTTTGTTTGCATGGGTGCTCCCGGAAATCTTGCTACGCCACTCCACAAAACAGGGGAAATTTCCCTGTGAACCCCAGCTTCATCTCGGTCCAGTTGGGCCAGCAACGCAAACCGATCCATTTTGTTAATCATGAGTTTAGAGCTCATATTAGCCAATCAAAGTAGAAAACAGGAGAGCTGTGACACAAACTCTACTTGATAAGCCAACATAAATAAGATAAATTGTTACAGACAGATGCAGAAAGTTTCTAAATCACTGCCACAGCAACACTCCTCTCATGGATGGTGTGCTTACAGTGGACTGACAGGACTGCCCAGTTTGGTCTCAGCTTTGGCTTCAGAAACCATGCACCAGTGTCTTGTGGTACTACACACACACACAACCAAAGGCTGGTTCGAAAACCTTTTCAGGAGCAACAGGTTTGAAAAAGGCCAGCCCACATCTTGATGAAAAAGCCAAAACCCATCAGGGTTTGAGGCAGAAAAGTTATGCTATCTGAAGACACTGTGAATAAGCGACCATCTCAAGGAAGTTTGCTGCTCTCGAAAGAGAAATACTTTGCACAGATTGACTCCAAAGTCCTATAATATCAAAGAGGAGGTAGAAGAATTTAGTGGATTCCTCTCCACAAAGCTACAAACCAATTAAAGCTCAGAGAATCCACTTATCAGACATTCAGATATTTCAAACCAACTCCACCAGAAAGGGAATCTTCTTTACGGAATCCTTTAAAAAGGACTCGCATCCACTAGAATAAACTGGGGCATGCATCATCATCGAGTCATCACCCACACACCTAATGTGTCTGGGTGGGCTCAAACTTCAGATCAAGGGAGATCTATTCTATGCTATGGGATCCATGCTAAAAACTAAAATTGACTTGAGTCCCCCTTAGGTGATGTAATATAGTGCAAGGTTCCAGGATAAGGTTACATGCAGGGGCTTGGTGGAAGGAGAAGGTGAGGAAATCGACGGGACGCCTTGACGATTGTGTGAATACAAAGTCCACCCGACCTGTAAACTTTGCTATGGGGTGTAAGAGGCCCTAAACGGAGCTAAAAGGAAGGGCTAGTGAACCTTTTGGATATGTAAGTCTGACATGCATGACTGCATTGGTTTCTCCCCCACATTTTAGTTATCAATACATTGACAGGCCCAACAAAGTTGAAACTAAGGGGAAAATCCCCTGTTCACATTCAGGGATCTAGGATGTAGGTCCTGAGGGAAGCCACAAGACCTATTTGGCCTGTATGAATGAGTGTGAAATATATAGACCCTTAGATGCTGGAAATCACAAAATGTTCTACAAGCATTATTTGGCATTTTAACCTTGTCTGAGAACCCTGGACTCATGAGATTAACAATCCCTGGCAATTACCTACTGGCACCAGACATGACTATTCTCTCTCCTCCCTCTTGACTATCACCACCTTCTGCTTCCTCCTCCACCAACTGTTCTTGTCCAGGATTTCCTGGATCTGACTGCTACATTCTGAAGGAAACCGCAATGATAGCGGGGACACCTCCCCCACAAGTTTGCATGGACACTGGGGCACTGTGGTTCTGCTGCCCTCTACAGAGGAAACTAAATAGGACTTAACCCTACCGCCATCCCGTGGGATGCAGTACACGAGATTACGAAAGGACTATATAGAACATGGATTAACCCACATTTCGCAGATCTTTACCAGTGAACTGAAGTATGACACTAGTTTAGCACTCAAATTTGATGACATTAAAATCTGAGATTTATCTTTTTACCAATGATACCATCTTTTCTGATCAAACACCTACTCAGTTCCTACTACGAAAGTTCACCTATTACCAGAAAACTTTTGAAAATGTTTACAGATCCAAAGTAATGGCTACCTAGCAAAAGATCTGTCCATTTAGATGGACAACAACAGATTAGGGAAGTGCTTGCTGAGGAGCATATGTTCTTCGCTTTACCCAAGAGTATGTGTGGAATTAAACAGCTGAAATATTTTAAAGGGTGTGTGAATCAGGGAAATGGGTGAAACTCAAATCGCTATTACAGCTGCATGGGGGAAATACCCTGGGGCTGGGTTGCCATTAACATAAGGTGGCTGATGTCTGGTCAGTCCGCTATATTACACACTTCAGTGTTCACTTCAGGATGGTCCGTGGCAAAGTTCAGGCATGATAAGCGGCTGGGTTCAGGGACGGGCCCCGGATGGGTTCAGGGACGGGCCCCGGATGGGTTCAGGGACGGGCCCCGGATGGGTTCAGGGATAGCCCCCAGAAAGCTCAGAGAGCGCTGCCAGAAGGAGAAGGGTAGTAGTTTAGACTGACGTGGCACAGCATGTCTAGCTTATCAAACTATGCTGATGTGACCTGATTATGTTCTGTTGCATCTAAAGCAAGGGTCGCGTTTATGGAAAGCATAACCGATAGTGTGCATGCAGCAGGCAGTATCACCGACACAACATGACTCTTCCCCCCCCCCCCCCCCCCCCATTGCCCGGCTCACAACCCCTAACCTTTATTCACTCAGCAACTGGTTCTCAAAATACACACATTTAAAGGATACCACAAAATTTACCTACATTTTATACTGTGTGACTATCGCATAATCACCCATATTTGCTATGTGTGTACGAGTTCTACTGTTGTTGGCTTTAAAATTAAGTCTATTTAGTAATGTCTCAAAATATGTTCCCACAGACCAGAGTCGATGAGTGCCATTAGTGTAGGTCGGTGCTATCACTACCTTTATAGTCCTAATTGTACGTCTGCAGCGTGTTCGCTTTTTAGTTTAGGCATCGCTCATCCCAGTTCAGGGACTATCCCCAGGTGGCTTCACGAATGGTCCCCTAGCAATGCAATTGTAGAATGTCCCAAGACCGCTGGACATCTCAGATGTGCCATCTCTTTTGTGGCCAGAGACCACTGCCAAACCTCTGATCAGGATGAAGACTGATCAAACTGTGGTCTGAGACGATATTCCTGGGCTGCACACACCATTAACTAAATTCCTGGTTTTTAGTCCGCAGTGTGTGCTTTATTCCATAATTAACCTGCCCACCCACCTCTGACGCTGGAATATACGTTTCTGTGGCGTTTGATTTACACAGCTTGCACAGAAATATAGAGAGACTCGGGTCATGCGACGTCACTGATTCTTTGAGCAAAATGGCCCAGCTTTCCACTCCCTGCTGATGTATCTATGACCTGCAGGTCACAACTTAAATCACAACTATTTAAAGGCTAACGCAGCTACACTAAAGATGAATAAATCTGATAGCCAATGCCTCAGATTTAAAAGAATGAGGGTGCTTGTGCACAACCATATTTCATGAAAGTGGGTGTCACTCATGCAGGGCAGCTTTGGAGATTTTAATGACCTTATTTACGATCTGTCCAGTCCTTAGCTGCCGCCTGAATCCCACTGTCCCAAAATTAACGAAGCTCTTAGTTTGAGAATATCTGGAAATGCAAAAAAATAAAAATAAATTGGGGGCACATCTTGTGAACTGTACTATCTTTTTTAAATGTCTCATAAATTCGTATGTCTATGTTAAATTAACTCTTGAGGTGAAGCCTGCAATACACACAAAATGAAACTGACCGACCACTGACTTAAGACGCAAGTGCTCACCCTCTGAAGAGAAGTCTCGGTCTAAAGGGTACACGAATCACTTCTTGCTAACTACAAATAAATGGGATTCAACCTGAAGCTCTGATATTAATTTCTCTCTAAAAGACTCTGCTCCTTCACTCACCCAATCTATTTTTAGCGTCATTGTTTTCTATTTTTACAGCCCAGAAATTACCGTTTTGTAATGTAACCTCTGGCTTCGAGTTTCTTCTTCAAGGCGAGCACAATGTCCTGTTTATAGTAGCCAAGCCCCAGCTGGCGGGAGATAGACAGGGGAAGCCATTGGAAAATCTGGAGCAAGCAGAATTCCAAGGCCAAGCTTTCCGCTTGGCTGCGGCCTCCGATGGGTCGGTTTTGCACCTTGTTATTACTGGGCGAAGAGTAACAGAAACAGATATCCACAGACCCTTCCACCCTGGACTCCGCAGACCGTCTTCCCTCGAAGGGGGCTTATCGCTTTCCAACAAAATTGACCCTCTTCGTTATCCCAAGGAGCCCTCTGCAACTGGATCCGACGGGAAACCGTCGAGGAGCCGGAATCCTTTCTACGCCCTCCAGTGTTTTAGTTTTTGCTCGCTGCTCCCTTGAGGCACCATCACCACCCACCCACCATCCCAGACAAATTCTCACGTGCCTCCACTCTTCTGTCCCTGGTTTGATAAAACTGCAAAGCCGAGGAGACCATGATGGGAGCACCGTTAGGCGAAGCTTGGAGGAGACGCTTAAAATTACTTCTCTGTTTTCTTAGGTCCTGATCCACCCCTCACTTTACGTTTTCAATGGACGCCCAAGTTACCAGCGAAAATAGCTGTTCAGCGGGAAGCTGCAGAAAGCTGGCAGTATCCCGGGTGGCACTGCCACTCCAGGGCATTTCCTGTGCTTCCATCCAATGAGAATCAGTCGCTGCAAACGAGGAGTAAAACAGGGGCAGATGAGATGCCAAGTACACAGCTGATCACTGTTTGGGAGCTGAACCTCAAACTTCCTCCTCGACTCTTGCACCTAACAACCCTTGGGTCTACCAAAGCCACAGGGGGGAAGGGAGAGATCCCGTAGCCCTATGATGGCTAAAGGACACAGTGGCAAAATAGGACTTGTCCTAAAAAGCCCTTCAATGTACAGCCTGGCATGATGCATATATATATATGTGTGTGTGTGTTATTCTATGCTTAACATGTTCATAGGTCATTGCATAACTCCTAGATAAGTTGTTATACTAGATACGTATTAATCCCTGCTCTCATCTTATATCACACTTATCTGCCCATCACCATATGTCATGTCTCTATCAATCTATCCTCCATTCCCACTCTGACTCACCCCAAATCCATTCTACTACTTTCATCTCCTAAATAACTCTGCCTAAGCTTGTCCCTCCTCTTCTACATCTAACTCACCCAAACCTCACTTTACTACCATGACCTCCCAAACAACCCTACTATATTCTCCCTCATTTATCTCACCCTGCTACTATGATCTCCCTAACCCTTCCACAGACTCTTCCCTCCTCCATCCCCCCCTTTACTCATCCCAAGCCTAAATCCTATTACCTTATACTCCCAATTAACACTTCTGGATTCTTTCCTCCTCCACACCTCCATTACTCCAGTCAGTAACTAAAGAAATGAGTGGGTGAGGTTCTGGGATGTCGGGCGCAGCTTTCTGGGCCGTGCCAGCACCATATGCCGCCGCCATGCACCAGATGTCCCTTGTTTGCTCCTTAAGCACTGCCTCCGATATATAACCCATCCTGACATTCAGTGGAATGGGACAGTGCAACTCCCAAAAATTCTGAACAGTGTAGCTCCCAAAATCAAATCTGAACCGGAAGACGTTGTGGACTCCACCTGACCTACCCGTTGCGTCTACTCGATTTCTAGTTACTACCTCAGATAGTGTAACCTTCTGATAACCCGCCCCACCAAATTCTCAAAAACAGAGAGGGCGAAGAAAATGTTTTTTCCACATGAAGGTCACAGTCAACAGACCTTGCTTTGGATTCAGAGAAAGATGATAGGAGTAACCTGCAGAAAGGACACACGGACATCCAAAAAAATGAAATCTAATTCTATGAAGTCCACAAAATCCAGGTAAGAGAAACATCCACCACAGCACAAATATGCTATGAGCTAGGCTGCTGAATGGTGATTTATCAGTAAAATAGGAGTAGGAAAGGCTAGGTATATGCAGTGAGATGATATCTCACTGCCCAAGTTGTTGACCTTGTGCATTAGAAGCTAGATGACAGTACTGGACAGGCGTTGCACCACGGGCACACAAGAAGTTCACCTAGTAAGCCTCCAAAAGAGCACAAGTTAACTTTGTCAAAGTGACCTTATCAAAACATTTAATTGAAGACATCACACCACAATGGCTTGGGCTTTGCCCACTATTACGTTGCATTCTTGTGAACAATCGTAAAGTATGACAAATGTTCCTGCTTGTGCGGATATCCCAATGCTTATGACAATAAAGTTATTGAATGTTTGCCTTTCGTCTAATCAAGCATATTAGAAAACAATGAAACGAAAAAGAGTTGGCGTTTTTTCAATGAACACCTGTGTCCACTCTGCTCCCAAACTGATTCAGTGATACAACACTTCCAAAAGAAAGCTGCTGACAGGTACGCAATGCAGTGATAGTCAAGTGCAAGCCCTTCTTTGCATTATGGAGGACAATTTCATCTTACTTTCACCAACCAGAACGATGATACTGCCTGGAATTTGACAGCCTTGAGCTTCTTCATCACTCGGTAACATACCACCTCCTGCCCTGTATTAAATCATTACTGCCTTCCGGTAGCACAAAGCTTGTTGGTCTTCAAACTGCAGATCAACGATAGACTAAGCACTATGGTTTGCCAGTAGATGTGCTTTCCAAAGTGAAGGATACAGGATGCAGTTTCTGCAAGATTCAACACAGTTGGCTTACACATGCTGCTAGACTTCTTGGCACCATTAATGACCTGAAGGCCCTGCCTCCAATGGTTCAAAGTGAAGGAACACAAACTGCCTGGTTCTAACGAGCTCTTCTTCTGTGACATCCATTGTCTTCCAAAACTCGGCCTTTTTTCAATAAACTTCAATCTGTACACAGCATGCTAAGGAGTACTAATGACTACCATGGACACCAGCATTAACTGGTATGAATATCAAATCCAGCAATACTCAGTATTACATTGGGTGCAACATTACCCAGCCAAAGACCGGCCTAACAAGAACCTAAGGCCTGGATGTTCAGGACCTCACTGAAGTGAATCCAAGACCACATTTGTCATCATCATTAATTCCAGAAAGCACATAGCCCAAAGATCACAAAATGAAATGAACATAGACTACTTCACCCCTTGACTCATCAGACTTGTTAATCCCTAGGCTTTTATATTAACTGCACCTTTAGCATTATAACAAACATTGCACACAGATCCCAAGACCATCCTCTATTAACTCACCTTACTCCACAGAGTAAAGCTGTTCCTTCCACAAAACGTCTTCAGGACAGCTGTACAATCACTAGTCTTTTACCACCACTTAAGAGGCAATGTCCTACTGGCTGGCACGCCTTATCTCACCTGGCCCAAACTGCAATGTATCCTTCATGCTGTAGAACATCTTACCAAAGGACTCTGTAAATTTGCCAAAATAACACTTAAGCTCTGAGATCTAGACAGAATCCCACTCCCCGTCCCCAACTGGGGTCAACTGCAGTACACACTCCATACACGGCATCCGCCCAAGTGAAGGTCTTCATGGGACGTGAAGCAACATCATCACAAGACCAGAGACCAGGAAATGGAGAAATGAGAAAACGCAAAGATAACCCTTCACCTGCTATGCCCTTAATGTTCAGAAATCTAGTTGAAATCTGCCAGGCACCGTCCACATTAAACATCAGGAAAGGGCTCAAGATTCTGCGGTTCAAGCAAAACGTCCTCAATGTGTGACAACCTAATCATCGTATTAGCTGAAGCGCCACTCATCCGGTCGACCTACTTTCTCTCCCACACAGCATCTTAACTTTACCTCTTAACACTAGACACGAACCTACCAATGCACCCTCGGCCCTACTCCACAAATCAAATCAAATCATTAGCATTTATAAAGCGCGCTACTCACCCGTGCGGGTCTCAAGGCGCTAGGGACAAAGGGGGTGGTTATCGCTGCTCGAACAGCCAGGTCTTTAGGAGTCTCCGGAAAGCGGAGTGGTCCTGAGGCTGGTGGGGAGGGAGTTCCAGGTCTTGGCCGCCAGGAAGGAGAAAGATCTCCCACCCGCCGTGGAGCGTCGGATGCGAGGGACGGCGGCGAGTGCGAGGCCAGAGGAGCGGAGGGGGCGGGTGGGGACGTAGAAGTTGAGGCGTCTGTTGAGGTATTCCGGTCCCTTGTCGTGGAGGGCTTTGTGTGCGTGGGTGAGAAGTCGGAAGGTGATCCTTTTGCTGACTGGGAGCCAATGCAGGTGTCTCAGGTGTGTGGAGATGTGGCTGTTGCGGGGTACGTCGAGGATGAGGCGGGCTGAGGCGTTTTGAATGCGTTGCAGGCGATTTTGGAGTTTGGCGGTGGTCCCAGCGTAGAGGGTGTTGCCGTAGTCCAGGCGGCTCGTGACGAGGGCGTGGGTCACGGTTTTTCTGGTGTCGGCGGGGATCCAGCGGAAGATCTTGCGGAGCATGCGGAGGGTGAGGAAGCAGGCAGAGGACACGGCGTTGACTTGCTTGGTCATGGTGAGAAGGGGGTCCAAGATGAAGCCGAGGTTGCGGGCATGGTCTGCGGGGGTCGGTGCGGTGCCGAGGGCCGTGGGCCACCAGGAGTCGTCCCAGGCGGACGGGGTGTTGCCGAGGATGAGGACTTCAGTTTTTTCAGAGTTCAGCTTTAGGCGGCTGAGCCTCACCCAATCTGCGACGTCCTTCATACCCTCTTGTAGGTTGGTCTTGGCGCTGGCGGGGTCCTTGGTGAGGGAGAGTATAAGTTAGGTGTCGTCGGCGTAGGAGGTGATGATGATGATGTCATGCTTGCGTACAATGTTAGCGAGGGGGGTCATGTAGACATTGAAGAGTGTCGGGCTGAGTGATGAGCCTTGAGGTACGCCGCAGATCTCAGTGGGTTCTGAGCGAAACGGAGGGAGGTAGACTCTTTGGGAGCGGTTTACGAGGAAGGAGGCGATCCAGTCCAGGGCCTGGTCTTGTATCCCGGTGGAGCGGAGGCGGGTGATTAGGGTGCGGTGACAGACGGTGTCAAAGGCAGCCGAGAGGTCGAGAAGAATGAGGGCGACTGTTTCACCGTTGTCCATCAGGGTTCTGATGTCGTCTGTGACTGAGATGAGGGCGGTTTCAGTGCTGTGGTTGGTTCGGAATCCGGTCTGTGAGGGGTCGAGCAGGTTGTTGTCTTCCAGGAAGGTGGTCAGCTGTTTGTTGACGGTCTTCTCTATTACTTTGGCTGGGAAAGGCAGAAGGGAGATGGGGCGGAAGTTTTTCAGGTCGCTCGGGTCAGCCGTAGGTTTCTTTAGTAGGGCGTTGACTTCGGCGTGTTTCCAGCATTCGGGGAAGGTAGCAGAAGAAAAAGAAGAGTTGATGACGGTCTGGAGGTGCGGGGCGATGATGTTGTCGGCTTTGTTAAAGATGAAGTGCGGGCAGGGGTCCGAAGGGGCGCCGGAGTGGATAGAGTTCATGATGGATTTGGTTTCTTCCGTGCTGATGTGGGTCCAGTTGTTGAGGGTGATAGTCGGGGATGTGGGTTCGGTGGTGTTAGGTTGGGTCTGGTGTCCGAAGCTGTCGTGGAGGTCGCTGATCTTGCGATGGAAGAAAGTGGCGAGGGATGCGCATAGATCCTGTGAGGGCGTGACGGCGTTGGCGCTGGGGTTGGAGAACTCCTTGACGATGCTGAAGAGTTCAAAAAAAAAAAAAAAAAAACCTCTCTGGTTCTCTGACACCCTCAAAGAATCAAAGAAAACTTGTCGTGCCCTTGAGAAGGCCTGGCGCAAGGACCACACCGCTGACAACATGACCGCCCTCAAGAACGCTACACGCGAACACCACCACCTGATCCGCACTGCCAAAAGGAACTTTTTCACCGACAGACTAGACAAAAACAGCCACAACAGCAGAGAACTCTTCAGCATCGTCAAAGAGTTCTCCAACCCCAGCGCCAGCGCCAACGCCCTCACAGGATTTGTGCGAATCCCTCGCCACTTTCTTCCATCGCAAGATCAGCGACCTCCACGACAGCTTCGGACACCAGACCCAACCATACACCACTGAACCCGCTTCCCCGGACATCACCCTCAACAACTGGACCCACATCAACACGGAAGAAACCAAATCCATCATGAACTCTATCCACTCCGGCGCCCCTTCGGACCCCTGCCCGCACTTCATCTTTAACAAAGCCGACGACATCATCGCCCCGCACCTCCAGACCGTCATCAACTCTTCTTTTTCTTCTGCTACCTTCCCCGAATGCTGGAAGCACGCTGAAGTCAACGCCCTACTAAAGAAACCTACGGCTGACCCAAGCGACCTGAAAAACTTCCGCCCCATCTCTCTTCTACCTTTCCCAGCCAAGGTAATAGAAAAGACCGTCAACAAACAGCTGACCACCTTCCTGGAAGACAACAACCTGCTCGACCCTTCACAAACCGGATTCCGAACCAACCACAGCACGGAAACCGCCCTCATCTCAGTCACAGACGACATCAGAACCCTGATGGACAACGGTGAAACAGTCGCCCTCATTCTCCTCGACCTCTCGGCTGCCTTTGACACCGTCTGTCACCGCACCCTAATCACCCGCCTACGCTCCACCGGGATCCAAGGCCAGGCCCTGGACTGGATCGCCTCCTTCCTCGCTAACCGCTCCCAAAGAGTTTACCTCCCTCCGTTTCGCTCAGAACCCACCAAGATCATCTGCGGCGTACCTCAAGGCTCATCGCTCAGCCCGACACTCTTCAATGTCTACATGAGCCCCCTCGCCGACATCGTACGCAAGCACGACATCATCATCACCTCCTACGCCGACGACACCCAACTTGTACTCTCCCTCACCAAGGACCCCGCCAGCGCCAAGACCAAGCTACAAGAGGGTATGAAGGACGTCGCAGATTGGATGAGGCTCAGCCGCCTAAAGCTGAACTCTGAAAAAACGGAAGTCCTCATCCTCGGCAACACCCCGTCCGCCTGGGACGACTCCTGGTGGCCCACGGCCCTCGGCACCGCACCGAGCCCCGCAGACCACGCCCGCAACCTCGGCTTCATCTTGGACCCTCTTCTCACCATGACCAAGCAAGTCAACGCCGTGTCCTCCGCCTGCTTCCTCACTCTCCGCATGCTCCGCAAGATCTTCCGCTGGATCCCCGCCGACACCAGAAAAACCGTGACCCACGCCCTTGTCACGAGTCGCCTGGACTACGGCAACACCCTCTACGCCGGGACCACCGCCAAACTCCAAAACCGCCTGCAACGCATCCAAAACGCCTCGGCCCGCCTCATCCTCGACGTACCCCGCAACAGCCACATCTCCGCACACCTGAGACACCTGCATTGGCTCCCAGTCAGCAAAAGGATCACCTTCCGTCTTCTCACCCACGCACACAAAGCCCTCCACAACAAGGGACCGGAATACCTCAACAGACGCCTCAGCTTCTACGTCCCCACCCGCCCCCTCCGCTCCGCTGGCCTCGCACTTGCTGCCGTCCCTCGCACCCGCCGCTCCACGGCGGGTGGGAGATCTTTCTCCTTCCTGGCGGCCAAGACCTGGAACTCCCTCCCCACCAGCCTCAGGACCACCCAGGACCACTCCGCTTTCCGGAGACTCCTAAAGACTTGGCTGTTCGAGCAGCGATAACCCCCCCTTTCCCCCCTAGCGCCTTGAGACCCGCACGGGTGAGTAGCGCGCTTTATAAATGTTAATGATTTGATTTGATTTGATCTCTGCTGTTGTGGCTGTTTTTGTCCAGTCTGTCGGTGAAAAAATTCCTTTTGGCAGGGCGGATCAGGTGGTGGTGTTTGCGGGTAGCGTTCTTGAGGGCGGTCATGTTGTCAGCGGTGCGGTCCTTGCGCCAGGCTTTCTCAAGTGCGCGACAAGTTTTCTTTGATTCTTTGAGGGTGTCAGAGAACCAGAGGGGTTTCTTGGTGTTGTTCGGTCGCTGCGAGCGTTTGAGGGGAGCAAGGTTGTCTGCGCAGTTGGAGATCCAGTTTGTGAGGTTGAGGGCTGCGACGTTGGGGTCGGTGGTGAGGGTGGGTTGGTTGGCGGCGAGTGCGGCGAAGAGTTGCTCTTCAGGGATCTTGTTCCACTGTCGGCGAGGGATCGGTTGAGTGCGGAGGTGGCGGGTCTCGCGTCGGAATGTGAAGTGGACGCAGCTGTGGTCGGTCCAATGAAGGGCGGAGGCGTGGCTGAAGACGACGTGTTTGCTGGCGGAGAAGATAGGGTCGAGTGTGTGTCCGGCGATGTGGGTGGCAGTGTTCACCAGTTGTTTGAGGCCGAGGTTGGCGAGGTTGTGGAGCAGGGTGGTGGTGTTGGGGTCGTTGTTTTGTTCCAGATGGAAGTTGAGGTCGCCTAGGAGGATGTAGTCCGGTGAGGCGAGGGCGTGCGGGGAGATGAAGTCGCGATGGTGTCGCTGAAAGGGGTGCGAGGTCCGGGAGGACGGTAGACGAGGGATCCTCTGAGGGTGGTCCTCGGGTCGGTGTGAATCTGAAAATGCAGGTGTTCAGCGGCAAGAGGGGAGTCTTCAGTGGAGGTGGTGACGCTGATGGAGTCTTTGAAGACGATGGCGATACCTCCTCCTACTTGGTTGGTGCGGTCTTTCCTGGAGATCTTGTAGCCTTCGGGGATGGCGGTGGCGATGTCTGGAGCAGAGGAGGCGTTCATCCAGGTCTCCGTGATGAAGGCGACGTCCGGTGCTGTGGAGTCTAGGAGGTCCCAGAGTTCAACGGCGTGTTTGTGAACGGAGCGAGCGTTGACTAGGATGCACTTGAGGTGGTTGATGGCGCGTGGGCTTGTGGTCGTAGTTGTTGCGTGGTGGAAGATGCGTTTGCAGGAGTTGCAGGCGAAGGGTCCATGGGTGCGTTTGGGGTGAGCTTGGAAGCAGGTGTTGGAGCGTCCTGGGTTGAGGGCATGGAGGGTGGTGGGGTCATAGCGGATCATCGGGGCTTGGGAGCGCTGGGGACCAGGGGTCATGGCGCTGGGCGCGGGCCAGGCGCGGACGGGCGCAGACGGGCTTGCCTCTGGCGCGCCTCCGGCGCAGTCGCGCAGCGGCCGCCATATGAGGTAGGAGGGGGGGGAGGGGTCAGCTGGGGGCGAATGGGAGCTGGGGGGCTTGCAGGAGGTCGCGGCGGGAAAGCGCGAGGGAGGGGGGGGGGCAGGTAGAGTGAGAAGAGCTGGGGGAGGGGGGGTTTAAGGGTGGAGGGGGGAGAGTGTTAGGAGGTTTAGGAGATTAGGGAGAAAGATAGGTGTAGGGTTGTGAAGATAGGGGAGGGGGGGTTGTAGAGGTGGGTGAGGGTGAGAGGTAGAGTGAGGGGATAGGAAGATAGGTAATAGAGGGGGTGGCGGGAGGGGGGGAGAGAGAAATAGGTAGTGAGAAAAGGTAGATCGAGAAATCGATAGATAGGGAAAAAGATAGAGAGATGGGAAGATAGGAGGAGGTGGAGAGTGAGGGAGTTGGATAGTGGGATAGAGAGATGGAGAGATAGGTAGATAGGAGGAGTGAGGGAGGTAGAAAGTGAACGGGTTAGATAGGGGAGATAGAGGGGGGGATGCGAGTGGGGGAGGGGGATGAGGCAGGAGCAGGAGGGCAGGCGCGGGGAGAAGAGGACAGAGGAGGCAGAAGAGCCGAAGGCAGAAGACAAGAAGACAAGAAGACAAGAAGACAAGAAGAAAAGAAGAACAGAAGAGCAGAAGTCCGGAAGGACTGAAGTCCGGAAGAGCAGAAGACCGGAAGAGCAGAAGACCGGAAGAGCAGAAGACCGGAAGAGCAGAAGACCGGAAGAGCAGAAGACACACTCCACCACTCTTTCTTAGCTATATACTGTATACCACAGACCGAAGTCTACTGAAATATAACCCCCTTTACTGTACAACTGATTCGTTTCTTAGTTTGACCTTTGGAAATCCACTTAGTCACGCAAGAAAATACTCACGCACCACACTGCAAATGCTCATTAAATTCTCAAGAGAGTCCACTGACTATCCAGATTGTCTAACTGACTACCCACATTCTGCCCAATGGCCACTCAGTTCTCTTCAGATCCCACATTAACTGCCAAGTATCGGAAAATAGGGTATGGGTTGTAGCTATAGGCGTCATAATGATACACTGACAATCGTATGATGCAGAAAAGAGATACTCAATACAGGCTTGTAGGAGCTATTCAACACACTGAAACAGTAACGTGATTTTGAGCCTCCCATAATCCAACCAACGAGACCATCAGTACCAGGTCATGATTTCTTACAGGGTTTTGGTCTTTCCATCGCTTCCACCACTTTTGAAGACAATGACTAGCTCACGTGGAGCGGAATTTACAGGAAGAGGCTGAGGGCCAACTTACACCCACAAAAAGAGCATCAACTGCCACACCCACACCTAGGGAGAAGTAATTAAGTATTCACTATATTCAAATCTGCATGCCAAGAACTCCAGGAGAATGAAAATACAACACACCAATGCAGCTGTCAAATTAAAGTTTCATTCAGGGAGTGGAGGACATGCCAAGTAACCGGGCTTTTCCAGTCCTGCCCATAACATTTATATAGTGCACATGGTTGTCTCTGCTATCATTGCCTACAGTTGAAGAGTTAATCTATTATCAAAGAAGGGAGATGGATGTCCTACAACGGCGAGGACAGCAGTGGGTGATTTACATTGTTTAAAGGTAGGCAAGTCAGCAGAGGCCAAGGTAGGACATGCATAAAGATCATGACAGGGCAGCAAGATGTTGCAGATAGGACACGTTGTGCTTGCTTGATTGGCAACTAGTGCTGGGTGTAGATCTGGTAACACAGACAAACACCATTTCCAGCCCTCTCCCCTCCAACAAAATACTAGATCACTACACCTTTGAGCAGCTGGAAGTCAATCAGTTAGGTCAGCGCTGTTCACTCTGACGCTCAGAAGAGAGATCATATTTACACATTTGTGCACTTTGCAGAGGACATAAAACTCTTGATTTTGGAAACCATATTTAAGGGCCCTATACAACGGTGCTTTATGAGGGCAAAGGGTAGTTAATGGATGTTAATGCGCAGCAGAAAATGACCATTACCATCACAATCCATCTCATTGTCTACTTCCATGGTCAGGCTGGCCTACAGGGCAAGCACGCAGTGCCCGACAGGCTGGTCTGAAAGGTCAGTGGGTGGCCCGGTGTTTTGGCTGTTTTTTTGGCCTGTTTTATGGTCTGGTGAGAAGTTTTTTACTGTTTATTTCCCTGATGTTACCACAAATATTGCCTACTGCAAGCAAAATTCATGCAGGCTTCCTGAACCCGCAAAACACTTATACAGCATGTTTTTACAAGTTCAAGACTGCCCCAGTTTGCAAATATGGGCCACTTTTTTAGCTATCTAATTCACTAATGTGGGCCACTTTTATTTTGGTGCCTGGGCCTATTTCCTGTACCAGTCCGACCCAGTCTACTTCTAGATAAACAAGCCAATTCTCCTTGCCTTCTACTTCCCCTGCTTCAGACCTTCAACGTACTTGGAATGGAGGTAAATAATCAATGCTACAATTGTAATACTTCGGGTCGACTAACCCAGTCTCAGCATGCCATTGGAGAGCGTGTAATGTTTTGAGACTGGTTGACTGTGAAGGCTAATCTTACGTTCTATGGTTATACCTGTACAAGCTTCCCTGTCTCATCTTCCGACACAGTACTGATTGGTCTTCTCTGCTTCATTCTCTCGGTATTGGGCAAACAAATGGAATGCAGGATGGAACACTGACCTGGAAGTGGGAGCACCAAAGGCACCTCTTTGCAGCAAGGTCTTCCTTATCCTGGCCAAGGGGACAACCACCTACAATGCAGTTTTCCTCAATAGGAACTTACGGATGCCAATATCAATAATGTGATGCTAAAAACAGCACATCTGGACAATGAACGTCAATACTATGGATGTTAGATGCAAACAAAGCAGCAGGTCTTTCTTCACTCAACAATACCAGAGTGTTTAATGTTATGATTGGTGAAGCTTGCTGCTGATAAGGGGCTGGGTGAAGGATCATGGGAAAGTTACTAATTGATCAACATGGAATCTTACCAAGCCGCTCACCAGAAGCCAGCTTACGTCTCCCGTGGATCACAGGTGCTTCATGCGAAGCTACGGAGGGGATACAGCACCCAAAAGACTATCATTAAACATGGTAGCCACAAAAGGACAGGTCCATAGCCCAAACCTAAAGTACACCACCTTGGAAGCTATCATAAGAGATCCCAAGGCCTGGCGGATTGTCTTCCCTAAACAACTTTCACAGCTTTTAACTCTCACATCCAGTCTTTCTAAATAGATCAACTTTCAATTGACTACCACGAGTTAGCGAGGTGATCTGCAGGGGTCTCACAAAAGTACTTTGCAGCATACCTCAACTCCGACAGAAGTCGGACACCATCAATGTACTATAAACTTGTTAGACCTGGAGCTCAGCAGGTTCATTTCCTCGTTTGTTGGCCTGTCCAAAAATGTTAGACAAGTATGTGTCCCTATCTTTGTATATCTGGAGCTTCATAACTAGGCAGAATTAACCCACATATACAAATGCTGGTTAAAAAATTGTATGTAATTTGTATGTATAATAAATGTAACACTTATTAACACAGTATAAAGGTCAAATTCCATATTGTCGCCACGGTAAAGAGAAAAATAGACACGAATAAGGCGTCTTACTATCGCACAGACTGCATGTTATAATCACCCTACACAGGGAAACAATGTTTACATTTTACTTGTTTCTAAAAAATGTATCTCCTGTATTCTGATTTTTCATAAATATTTCATTTTAAAAACCAAACAATACCATGGTATGAACCAAATTTGCGGATCTGAGCAGTGCTGTATGCTATGGATTACCATCGTTGAAGGGCGAGGCATCATCACTCACTCAAGGATTAGTCCTTCCCCACACTCACCAATTGTAATAAACAGCATCTCACACCACCTGATCTCCAGGAGTGGTTTAGAGCATGATGCTCTCTTCACATTCAGTAGTGATAAACAAAGCTATTTAGCCATAGTCACCTGCACAGGGGCCTAAATCAGCACAGGCGACAAGGTCACAGCAACTCTGCCTAATCAACGTGGCCCTTTTGCTTCCCTTTGTAAAGAGATTCTACAGTGGAATCTTTGAGCCATTAATTCGGCTATCCCATGTCAGTTAAGCTCTATTGTGATAATATTAAATTTGACCTGTTAGAAATGGGGTCTCAAGTTGCCAGTGGTTTGCACACTGACCAAGTAGGGACCCTCACTCTAGTCAGGATAACGGAGTCAAACAGCTAAGATAGCCCCTGCTCACCCTTTTGGTAGCTTGGCACAAGCAGTAATGCTTATCTCAGAGGCAATGTGTAAAGTATTGGTGTACACACACACACACACACACACACACACACACAGTAACAGTGAAAACAACACTAAAGTACTCCACACCAGCTTAGAAAAATCATTAATATTTATCTGAGTAAAACAAGAACAAAACGACAAAAATCCAATCTACACAAGCAAAGATAAGAATTTCCAAATATTAAATCTCAGTAAAGCACTTAACACAATAGCTCCAACTGGGGATATCACAAAGTCTTGACAGAGGAGTTCCCAACAGTCTGTCGCCACTTGCAAGGGAGTGTGGGCCAGTAATGGAGTTGCACGGACCCCAGGTAGAATACCTTTGGAAAACTAGGAAATAAAGGCGTTGCACTGAGTCGGGGAGGTGAGGCGTCGCTGGAGCCGGTGCGGCGTCGGTTCCTTACTGCTGGGCAGGGGAGGTGAGGCGTCAGTTCCTTACGGCTGCAGGGGAGGTGATGCGACGTCAGTGACAAGGCATCTGGTCCTTATGATCTGGCAGGGTTGATGAATCCAGCAGGTCAAGAAGCGAGGCGTCGACTTCTCAGTGTCACAATCACAGCCCGGGGCCACAAGTGCTGCAGGGGAGTCTGGTGTCACTGATGTCAGTGACACTGCACGCGGACTCACGCTGTGGCAGGACTTCGGAGGTGCTGCAGCAGCATCGGGCCTGGGGCGGTCACTGCAGAGTCAGACAGTGGTACCAGTTGAGAAATCACTCTGGAGTCGATGTATTTTTTTCTCCTTGGTTACACCAGAACTCACTCCCTAGGGCCCAGGGACTAGATTTGGCACCAGTTGGCGAGTCAGCACTCTCAGCAAGAGAGTCCAGGTGCTGGCAGATGAAGTCTTTGATGTCCCTGAGACTTCTAAAAGGAGGCAAGCTCAGTCTTAGCCCTTGAAGAACCTTTGGAAGCAGGATGCAGAAAGCAAAGTACAGTCCTTTCATTCCCAGGACAGAAGCAGCAGGTCAGCACAGCAAAACAACAGGCAGAGTGGCTGACCCTCCTACAGCGTCTAGCTCTTCTTCCTGGTAGAATGTCTGCATTCGAGAAGGATTCCAACTTTGTGGAGTCAGAGGTCCAGTACTTATACCCATTTCTGCCTTTGAAGTAGAAAAACGTCAAAGAAAAGTGTTTGTAGTGCACAAGACCCTGCCTTTCCTGCCATGCCCCAGACACACTCCAGAGGAAGAAGACTGCTTTGTGTGAGGACAGGCACAGCCATATTCAGTTGCAAGTTTAAGTTCCTCCCAACACTCTAGCTCAGGAAGACCTATTAGGCTATGCAGGGCACACCTCAGCTCCCTTTGTGTGACTGTCTAGAGCAGCGGTTCCCAACCTGTGGTCGGCGAACTGCCAGGGGTCCGTGACACATTTCCAGGGGGTCCGTAGGTCTTGAGTGCCTTCTCTCAAAACGCCCTTGTGCCCTCACAGCACCCAAGAGCTGTGAATGACAGCGTAGGGGCGGCTGGACTAAAATAAAATCAGGCCAATCACCATTCATCCTTAGGTGCAAAAGCTGAATCGTGATCAGCCTTATTTTATTTTCTGTTTCCATCGTGCTCACACGGCAGCGCTGGTGTCCCTTTGTGTTTGGGCCCAGCCCGAACATTTTGATGTCCCTGTCCAGAAGAGCTGTGCACCTTGTTGTTTTGAGGCTGAACAGAGTTCGTGCACCTCAAGGCCTGGGCAGGCAGGCAGGCACTTCTCCCGCTGAAAAGTTGGGCATCGACAGAGAGAGAAACACGTGAGTGTTTTCAAATGTACCACTACACCACATAAAGGTGGCAGAATCGTTTAAGATGACATTTCCCCCAAGGCTTAACTGCTAAATATTTTTGTATTTCTGGCTTTATTTTCTCCTGACGGAGAGCATAAAGCCTCCTTTACAATGCCAAAGTATTTACAAGATCAGCCAGTCTAAAATTCACCTTTCCCTCACTGCAGGTGAGAGCGCCAATCAGAAGCCATGTTAAGGCTTGTTCTCAGAGTGAGGGTCCAGACGAAACACCCCCCAGGTTATGGTATACATGTCTGCACTATTTCTGTACCTGCAGATATGGGTCCTCCTGTTTACAGGGACGTGGAAGTGTGGTCCTGTGATAATAGGTGTCACATACACTTTCCATTATTAACATTGCATGCTAGGAGCCGGACTGAGTTGCTGGGAAAATGTGTGCACATTTTGGTGTAGATCATACCCTCTGTAGAAACTCGAGACAAGAGGCCTCTTTTAGAGATCTCACGTTGTTGCATGTCAGGTGTGAGTTGCCTTTCAAGTCCGCTATTTTCTGGCACTCGTTACTTTTGGATTTACAATAGGACAACTCAAAACCACAAGTAACAGAATGCAAAGCGAATAAATACATGTGTGACTGCGGATAAATCACAAGAGACTCGGAGACAGCTTGTCATCTCTAGAAAGAATGCCAGTTCCTTGCTCAAGCTTCGGTGGTAACGTGCGACTGCAAGGAACATAAATGCCCACAGCAGACATGTGCCACGTCAGCAATTTAAAAAGTCATTATAAATGTTGGGCTGCATGTCAGAGTCCAAAGTGCTGAGGGCTAGAAGACCACAGTTAGCTGAGATGGTAACAGGACAAGGGCCCTTGTAGGACTCCAAGTACCACAATGCAAAGTGGTGCAAGCTTAAAAAAACACATAGCTGGCAGATGAGTAGTGCCGCTAGACCTGAATGGAAGACTATAAAACATGCCAAAGTTTGTGGCCTCTGTCAAACAGCCAAGACTGGCACTAGGCAGCAGACAAGGCTTTGTGCTATAGGGCACCTATCAGTGCACGACTACAAGTACGAGAATACAATGTGATGCGAGTTAAAAAGATGTCACATGCAACACGGGGCATCTTAGAAGCTATGAATGCAGCACTACCCACTGGGCCTTCCATTACTATGAGACCACAGCAAAAACAAAACAGCAGGGATGGAGAGTGAAAATAAGGCTGTTTACGTTAATGAGTTTAAAACGGATATGCAATGGGACCTTTTAGTAACTGCTCACCTGCTGACAAGCACTTAACATCTGTTCTAAATGTTATTTTGAGAAGTTGAGTATCTTTCCATTAGTGCGTATTCCTGCATACTGGCCTTAGGTGAATAATATTACCAATTACAACCAGGGCTATAGCACACAACAGAAAATTGTGTCTTGGCGAATATCCTACACATTGTACAAACTGCTTGGGGGTCCCTGGCTTCCAGTAGTGATTCACTGGGGGTCCTCGGGAGTCAAAAGGTTGGGAACCACTGGTCTAGAATGAATTCACAAACAGTCCAACTGTCATCCTTACCCAGACGTGTATTCCATAGAAAGGCAGAGGCACAGAATGATTAAGCAAGAAAATGCCCACTTTCTAAAAGTGGCTTTTTCAAACTTACAATCTAAAAACTAACTTCACCAAAATATGTAGTTTCAAACTGTGAGTTCAGAGACCCCAAACACCATTAATCTATATGCTCCCAATGGGAAATCACACTTAAAAGATATTTCAAGGCAATCCCCATGTTACCCTACGGGAGAGACAGTCCTTGAAATAGTGAAATGCAGCTAAATTCAGTTTTCCCTATCAGGATATGTAAAACACACAAGTACCTATGCCCTACCTTTTAAATACACTGCACCCTGCCCATGGGACTGCCTCGGGCCTTCCTTAGGGGTGACTTACATGTAGTCAAAGGGAAGGTTGGAGCCTGACAGTTTAAAACTGCACACACAGACAGTGCAGTTGCAGGTCTAAGACATGTTTGCAGGGCTACTCATGTGGGTGTCACAATCAGTGCTGCAGGCCCATTAGTAGCCTTTGATTTACAGGCCCTGGGCTGACCTGGTGCACAATACTAGGGACTTACTAGTAAATCAAATATGACAATCTTTGATACACCAATCATCAATACATTTAGACAGAGAGCACATGCCATTGTAGCAGAGGTGGTAAAGTGCCCAGAGTCCTAAAGCCAGCAAAACAAACTGCATCATAGAGTCAAAAACAGGAGGCCAGAGACCAAATGTTTGGGGATAACCCTGCAAAACGGGCCATTTCCAACGTGACCTTTTGAGTGTAGTAATAAATATGTGAATCAGTGTTTGTTAGTACACGTCTTCCAAATAAGGTATTATTAGGCCACATTTATTTTGTTTTGGCAAAGACTTCTAAGTTTAGATTCCATATGACCCCTGTTCCCTTGTTTGCCTCGAGTTAATTTCTCCTCTCTTGACAAGTCTCACAAGAGCTCTGCAAATAAAGGTTGTCCATGTTATTATATGTGCAACAGCATCATAGAAAACTTTGCCCTCCAGTGGAACCAAGCCAACAGACAAAGCAAGCACTTGAACAAGTACAGGAAAGTGTGACGAGAGGCAAGTCTCCTGCCAGCACGTACCTCAAATCCCTCCTCTTCTCAAGCTCTTCTGGTGGGATGGTCCATGGAAGGCTTTGAGGGAGACATTCTAGGACAGTTGGTGAGAAGTCAGAGAAGTCCACGCCATACTCCATTAGGATGCCCTCCGTTTCGGGCTCAATCTCGCCAGCCTGCCCAAGGCTCTTTGCCAGTTGCCTGTTGGAGAGTAATGGAAATAAGGTCTCAGAAATAGAGAAAACCTCTTCTGGCAACTCTACCATGAGCTTAGCTCATTTCCAGTTCAACCATAGAAACATTTCATTTGAGTGTGACAGGCACCTCAACCCGGATGTCATCACCAACAACTGAGACATTTGACAAACCACAAAGATATGCACTAAACCAAACCAAAGTAAGCAGTAACTTAGTTGAGTTCAACTCTGCAGCTTAACTTCTTAAGTGATCAAATTTTAGGTCTTGCTGTGTCATTTAACCTTAATTTGGAAAAGCAACAGTCCAGGCTAACGCCACAAAAGAAAATGGAAAAATAATGTCTTAAGGTTTAGAATACCCCAGGTACTTCTCTAGTAAAAGAAAACATGCCTCTTGTCTTGAGAAAAAAAAAATTGTGGAAAAAGGGCATTTTAGGAACATAAAGGAGTTAAGGCAACATAGAAGATTTTGTATAAAACTACATATGGCCATGTTTTATGTGTTTAGTTTTTAGAACTGAAAACAAATGTAGAGCCTACACACAAACATTAATATACACATCTTTCAGTACATGAGTACAAACATGAAAGTGGGAGGAAGGCAGAACTCAGCGATACAGATACTGGTACCCTTATTTTCAATAGGCGGAGGCCTAACAATGATTTTTGGTTTGGAAATAGAGGTGGAGTTGTTTTTGAAGATATTCAGGGAAGAGGTGAACTCAGGGCATGTCCGAGTGTATTCCAAGGGTAGATGTCAGGAAGGTGGTGGACTGATGATCTGAGGGGACAGTTATAGTTGTGGTGGGACTTGCTCCATACAAAGAGGAAGGATGGATAAATTATAATAGAGGCGCAAGTAAGAGTCATCTGTTTGGGGCAAATTCTGCGAAATATGTATTGAAGAACATCACATACAATAGTGGATGTGAAGTAGTGGAAAACTTTGTTAAGAATGGGTCTTTCAAGGGTGGAGAAGAACTCGTAGAAGAAGACTAAGCAAAGATGAAACGCGAATCCAACCAATGGAAGTCTTCAGAACAGAAAGGACTATGAAGGTCATGAACGAAAAGTAGTACATTTACTCACTCTGAAGGAATTACAAGTTCAATGGCTCAAGGGGGAGCTGCAGGGACTGACTGATAGGAAAGGAATGACAAATTACAACGATCTGGGACTATCAGACGCAGTATGTCTTCCAGTTTTTTTAGAGAAGGGTACATATAGGAAGCTCATTTCTTAAATGAGCTAGGTGCTCAGGGTGAGAAGGTAGAATAAATTAAGATGTGATTCAACACACTGCTTAATTAATGGACAGAGCGAGTAGCAAGAGGCAGAACAGCAGGAGTGGGAGGGTAGATGTTGACTGCTGACAGTAACAGGAGCAAGAACTCGGTGATGAGTCTGAATAGAGATAGAGGCAGTGATGGGCACAGAGGTCTGGAGTGCTGCTTAGTAAATGTAAATGTAAATGTAAATTAGCACTTGTATAGCGCACTACTCACCCGTTAGGGTCTCAAGGCGCTGTACTCATACCGCTATGGAACCCCTCCTGGCTTTTCCCTGTGAGGCGCCCACTCCTGAGCACCCCCAGGGTGAAGCCAGGCATCCAAGCGCTGTTGGGGCCGTTGTGGAGATTAAGCAAGCTATTGCCCAGAGTTGCAGAGTGGGACCCATGAATTAGATTAGGCACCGAGGCGAGAATTATCTGGTCAAGGGGAATTGAGCCCAAGACCTGCCGAAGCGGGACTTGAACCCTG